>NC_091258.1:65394474-75394474 GCF_042477335.2 Ovis canadensis
ACAATAATATCAATGCACTTAGTGCCATTGAACTGTATGGTTAAATATGGTTAAGATAGTACGTTTTAAATTATGTGACTTTTACCACAATAAAAGAGAAAAATCTGACTCTGGAATCCATGCTCTTAATTTCTACATTAGGCAATTTGCCCCTTGCCTACATAACAGGATCTTTCCTCTACATAAGCAATTCTCAGTTTACAAACAAGACAGATAAAGGAGCTTCCCTGGTGGCTCAGCAATAAAGAATCCGCCTACCAATGCAGAAGACATGGGTTCAATCCCTGTCCCAGGAAGATCCCACAAACCATGGAATGTATCTGTTGAGCCTGTGCTAGAGCCCAGGAACTGCAACTACTGAAGCCTGTTGGCCCTAGAACCCACGCTCAGCAAGAGAAGCTCACGCATCAAAACTAGTGAGTAGCTCCCGCTCACCACAACTAGAGAAAAGCCCAAGGAGTAACGAAGACCCGCACAGCCAGTAAATAAAATAATTTTTAAAAAAGACAGAGAAAGGTTCACATTTATTTATAAGAGAAGCAAAAAAAAAAAAAAGCCCTACAAATAAATTTAGTAAAATATATAGAGACATTAGTAGAAGCCTTCGAAACAAGACATACAAATGCTACATTACAATGGTTGTGTTGTAAAGAGGTCAAATATTGTAGATTGATCTACAGATTTAGTAAAATAAGACAAAATCATGATGTGGTTTTTGGAGTGTTATCTCTTTTTTCTGTTCACTTTTTTGTTTTCATTGTTTTTTTCACTTCAAGATATTCAGACATTAAAGCACTAGTACTATGTAGCTTAAAACTGACTTTGTCTTCTGTTTTGCCATTTTTTTTCTTTAAAAACAAATAAGATGGTAATATCTACTTGCAAGAGCACCTGAATCCCTGACCTAACCTGAATATCACAGACTTTGGAATAGCTACTCCTGAGGAACAGAAACTCATTCTACACAGATGACCATCTAACCCAGAGATTTCTCTCTCAGTTGCTTGAGGATTGGCTGAGACCCAAGTTTCATACTGAGGTTCTATTGGCCAGGAGTTGGGTGAGGGCTCAACAACTACGGAAGAGCAAAATTTTGAATTCATTTGCTTCAAAGACAAAGATAAGGGAGAGGGAGAGTGTAATCTGTCTCTCTGATATCTGGGGAAGCGAGGAGGAAGTTCTCAGCAGGATAAAAAGGACAGTCCTTTTCCTTTGCTGAATCCTCTGCCTCAAACTATAAATGTTGGAGGGACCAGTGCTTAGTTTGTCAGCCCCTACTCATCTCTGTCTTCATCTACTCTCTTTGGGATCTGTAGGGAAAAAGGTTAATTCAGCAGGTCTGAATTGCTCAAACCCTACCTATTTCCCTCAAAAAGCCTATTTCTAAGGACTAGTTCTTGGTCAACTTCCTGGAAACTGAGGAACATGGTTTCTTCCAGACTTCACCACCTGTACCTTTTCCTTTTGCTGATTTTACTCTCTGTCCTTTTGCTGTCATGAGCCATAACAATGATCATAACAACTTGGAGGTCCTGTGAATGCTTTTAGCAAATCATTGAGCCTGAGTGTGGTCCTGGGGACCCCTGACACAAGATCTCATCTAACTCCGTAACTTCAAATCCCACTGACAATTCCCAATGTATATTTCCAGCCCTGCTCTATCTAGACTTTTTTTTTTTAATTTCTATTTACAGGTTTCTCAACACAAAGCAATCTCTTTCAACTTTACTGAGGTGGCTGACCACATCCATGACCAAATTCACCTCTAAACTGGAATTCAGTTGCTGACCCAGCCCCAGCCTCAGCTTTCTTGTCGGCACCAGGGGGCACGGCGTTTCGTCTGTAGGTGTTTCTGTCGGCTTCCCCTTGCGTGAGCCTTGCAGGTCGCTCTCCCTGTAGACCTTTGGCCAGTCTCAGGATGGCTGTGGTGCAGGGTGGCAGGCACAATCTCAGGGGACAGGTTGGAGGATGCCCTTGTTGGTGAGGTACCAGTAGAAGTGTCTCCAGGCAAACTGTTCCTTCACATAGCCTCATGATTTGAGAGACTGCATGGCTTTCAAAATGTGCAGATTGGGCACGTTCTTGTCTGCCAGCTCCGGGTGATACAGTATGTTGACATCCTTCTTGGCCACCATCACCCGCTCCTTAAAAAGGAGTGCATAAATGGCAATCCAGTTCTTCTTGGGCATCAACATCATGACGGCTGCTGCGTCTGGGGCTGGAGCTGGAAAGGGAGCTACCTAGACTGTTATGAATATGTGCCTGCTCTGCTTGATCCCTGACATGTCAAACCAAATTCTTGATTTCTCTCTCTGTCCCAGATTTACTCCTTCCCCACTGTTGCTTCAGAAAGTGGCCTGAAGAAACTGTCATCCAGTTGCTCTGGCCAGAAACCTGGGAGTCATCCTGGACTCCTTGTTCCCTTTAGCAAATCTCATCCTCACATCCCCATCCCTGAGTCTCTTGGGATTCAAAGCATCTCGTGCCTGCACCTCCCTAGGTGCCTCATTCCCATACTTCATTCTGTGTTTTCTCTTGTCATCTCTTAACAGCTCCTTGCTCCTTATCCTCTACCATGATTTGAAAAGACACTGCTTGTCTGACCCGTGGGTACATCCCATGCTCCACTCCGGCTGATTCAGGCTCACACTTCTCCCTGCCTGCTGTGTCCATCAACGATATATGTAGTAAACACTATGACATCCCCAGCTTCTGGGTATCAGACCTTGGTCCTTTAATTCTGGGTGGCTTTTGACTTGTTTCTATTGCTTTTAAAGAAACATGAGCCCAAAGCTTAAGATTTGGTTGAGAGCTAGGGTCTAGAGCCTGAAAAAGACGTCGAAACAGAATGTCACAAGGTTTGCAAAGAGAATGGCTGGAATATAATGTGTATGTAATAAACATCATTGAATATATGATTGAGCGTGACTTCTTCAGGATTTCTGGAGAAAGGATCTCTGCTTCCATTAGGTGGGACGGTTGATTTGGCAGTAGATGTTGTGTTCTGGATTCACAAGCGCCTATTACACAAAGAGAAGAGGTGAGTTCCAGTTCTGGTGGGCTTTCCTGGGCTACTTGCTGTAGGGGCTCAAACTCTCTGGCATTCTCTTTTCTCAACCTTGAAAATGCAAAAAATCTGGCTTTCTCATTGTACTTCAGTCATGCTGACACCTTTCCATACCTGGGATGGCCTTTGCTTCCCCATTGTGGAGGACAGAGTCTAAGGTGACCCCCAGAATCCTCACCTCCTGGTATTCATGCATGTGTCTGTGCTTAGTCCCTCAGTCGTGACAGATTCTTTGCCAGCCTATGGATTGTAGCGCACCAGGCTCCTCTGTCCATGGGATTTCCCAGGCAAGAAGACTGGAGTGGATCGCCATTTCCTTCTCCAGGAGATCTTCCCAACCCAGGGTTCAAACCCAGGTCTCCTGCATTGCAGGAGGATTCTTTAACATCTGAGTCACCAGGGAAGTCCCCTGGTTTTCATGCCCTGATGCAAACCTCCTCTTGAGGGCAAGACCTGTGACTTGCATCTAACCATTTGAATATGGCAAAGGTGACAGGAGGTATCTGCTTACATTATGTGATTCTGTTATATAACAGTGTGACATCTGTCTTGGCTTTGAGGAAGCGAGATACAATGTTGTGAGCTGCCTATGGAAAGCACTGAAAGGACTGAGTGCAGCCTCCAGCTGACAGCCAGTAAGACACTGAGGCCCTCATTATGACAGCCTGCAAGGGACTGAATGCTTCCCACAACCGTAAGAGCTCAGACGTGGATCCCTTCCCAGTAGAGCCTCAGATGAGACCTGAGACTTGGCCAACGCCTTTTTTGCAGCCTTGCAGAAGACCCATCTGAGAATTGCCTGAACTCCTGATCCAGGAAACTGTGAGATAATAAATGTGTGTTGTTTTAAGCTGCTAAGCTTGTGGTAATTCTTTATGCAGCAATAGATAACAATACATTCACTTCAGGACCTTTTCCCTTGATGCTCCTCAACTCAGAACACTCTACTCCAAACCTCTGCATTGTTTGCTCCGTCTCATCCCTTCAGAAGGTAGCAGACACTGAGGTGGCTGACCTGACACTCCTCCTGTATCTTCCCTCTTGCCTGCTTCTATTGGAGAGACTGGGAAGGATAACAGCTAATTTTCCCAGCCTTCCTTGCAACAAGTGCCACACGACAGCATCCCGACCCAAGAAGACATAAGAGGAAGTTTAGTGGAAGAGCTTTTGCTCCACTGATAAAAAGGAACAAATGAGACTCCTTTCTCTTAGATCCTGATGAAAAGAGGGACCTAAGAGGCTATGTTTGTACCAGTTCACAGCTAATTAGAGAGCTGACAAATGTCAGCACAATCCATACAATGGCCTGAACAACTGTGCTTCTCCTCTGAAGAATCTGAACCTAGAAACCTTTACACAGTAGCAGAGGGTGTTGTCATATATAATTTGAAGTTATAGAGGAGCACTGACCAGGAAGCTTGCATAGGAATTCAATATGAACCAAGGAAAATGGAACAAATTCATTGATCAGCAAAAATGAGCAACCACCCTTATTAAAATGTACAAGGTACAAATAAATACTTTTCCTTATTTTGAAAAAAATGAGCAGCCATTCTAATCCCCACGAGGCCCACAAGTAATTTCTGACATTGGTTACCTGAGATTCCTCAGTGTTTTCTGAATTAATCCCCACTTTAATTAATCTGAAGTACTGTCAAGGGGTTTGTTTTTCTTATTAAACATCCTGAAGATATTTAGACATTCACAGCTTTTGAGAATGGTTCATATGACAGGTAATGGAGCAGAATGGAATGTGGTACAACAGGGTGGGATGGATTTAAGAAGAATGAACAGGAAACAGAAGAGTGGGGGGGTGGATTGGGAGCTGGAGATTAGCAGATGCAAACTATTATATATGTGTGTGTGTGTGTGGATACATATATATACAAATATATATGTATAACTGAATCACTTTTCTGTAAAGAAGATAATACCACATTATCTTAGTGAAGTAAATCAAGTAGACTTCAATAAAATATATATTTTTTTAAGTAGAAATAGAATGGAAGGCAATGCAATGAAAGGGAACAGAAAATAATGAAACAGAACTGAATGGCAGGGGAAGGCATGAGGAAGAGGAAATGAAAGAAAGAAGGGAATGAAAAGAAACAGAATGAGAAGAAATGGGATGTGGTGGAATGAAATGAAAGCTGACCAAATGGAAATGACCATAAACAGGACATTGCCTAGAAAGGAGTGGACTAGTAGGGAGCAGAATGAAAGGAGTGGATTAAATACGTGGGTGGAAAGGACAGGAATGATAGGGAACAGAAAGGAGAAGAATGGAAATGAAATAATCATGACATGAAAGTGAAATAATAAGAGTAATAAATGAAAGTTAGGGTATGGAAATGGAAAAGTGATAACCAGGATTAAAATAGACAGAAATGGAATGTGGAAGAGATGAACAGGTGGGATCAAAAAGGAAAAATAAAAAGGGAGAAAAGGTAATAGGGAGACGTGGGAAAGAATGGAAAGGAATGAAAGAAGAAAGAAAAAACATGATACAATGGATGAAGCAGAATGGAAGGGGATGGAATGCACGGGAATGCACTGAGTGGTGGGAAGCGATGACAAGGGATGGAATGGGAAGTAAGAAGAGGAACAGAAGAGATGCAAAGGAAATAAAAGGAATTTTATGGAAAGAAATAGAGTGAGAGGGAGTGGAATGGAATGAAAAAAAAAACAGAAATGGACTGGAGAGGAAACAGTTGGAATAAAATGAGAATAAATGAAATTAAATGGATAGAAAGTTAAACGGGTAGAGTGAAAATACATGTGATGGAAACACAGGATGGAGTGAAATGGATGGACAGGAAGGGAATGAAATGAAATGAACCAGAACGTGATAGGATGGAAGGGGGTGCAAAGGGATTGAAAAGATTTTTGAAAGGAAATCTCTTGATAGGTTATCCTAACAGACTCTTTAGCAAGGAGGAAAAGGGAGATTGGTGGCAGCTCTCTGTCTGTCCAAAGACGCTGTGTGGCATAAAAATACCTGATAGTTTGACTCTGCATTTTCTTTTTGTGGAGTTGGGACCAAGGGATGCAATGCCAGTTTGGAGGATGGCTTCCTGGGGCCATGAGAATACCCGTCATGGATGGCGGAAGATGATATGTGCTGCAAGTGAACAAAGAGATCAGTTAGGGTCCACAAGCAGTTTGTCTTAGAACCACAGCGTCTGGAAAGTGCCAACGCGCACTCTTCAGAGATCCAGAGACAAAGAGATTCCCAACCAGGTTCTCTCAAAGGATCAGAAGCAGAAGTAGCTCTAGGACCAGAACTCTTCCTTTTCACCGGGGCTACGTCCGCAACTTCTACTCCAAAACTTCCTTTGCATCCCGTCACTTGCGAGGCCGGTATTAGCTGATTTGCAACCCCGCTGCAAGCACTGGAAGCGGAAGCAGCATCGGCAGGAGCTAGAATCCTTGACTCTGACCCAGGGACTTCCCTGGTGGTCCAGTAGTTAAGAATCGGCCTTCTAATGCAGGGGATGTGGATTCGATCCCTGGTGGGAAACTAAGATCCCACAGGCTTTGGGCCGACTAAGCCCACACTGCAACTACTGAGCCCATGCACTCTGGAGCCCTCGAGCCACAACCACAGAGAAACCTACCACACTACCACAACGATCCCACACGCTGCAACAAAAACCTGGCGTGCTGCAACTAACACCTGGCACAGCCATAAATAAACAAATAAATATATTTTTAAAAGGAATCTAGCCCAGCTCCCTGTGAGGCCTAGAGCCACTTTCTTCCCATTCCTGGCCCAGCAATGCTCAATGAAAGATCTAGACAAGATGATTTCTCATATCTGTCAAATATAACATTCTCAGATTGTATTCCTTTGCAACTTCTTTAATAAGATCAAGCAAGGCCAACCTACCTCATATAATTGCTCTGGAGGGTCTACTGGCAGCATCTGGGGGGAAAAGAAAATAGTGAAGAGGTCCTGAGGCCTGGGATAAAAGATCACCCCTGGAAATTCTTGGAAATAGCTCAGGCCTCAGAGGCAGTTACATCTCTTCTGATTCCCAGAGGGGGCTCCAGGTTAGGCATTGTCAAGCAAAAGAGAAAGAAAACAAGGAGAAGAGATGAAAAAGCCATGGAAGGTCTTGAGATCCCCAGAGAAAGTAGGGACCCAAGCTACCACTGGCTGGGCATCCTTAAGAGAACATGCCTGAACTTCACCCCCACCCCACGAGGTGAGACGTAAAACAGCCCTGCTGGGCTGGGGAAGTGCCAGAGAGTCACGGGAGTAGACGGGGTGCCTCTGGAGAATTACCCACCTTTTTGACTGGTATCTGTCCTTGAACGGCAGGTACATTGGCATACATAAGCATGGGCCAGTCTAGAGAAAGTGAATGCCAGCCCAAGGCTGGAGTTAGGGAGAGATATGAGGGAAGAAGGGGCTTCCCCAGTGTCTCAGCAGTAAAGAATCTACCTGCAATGCAGGAGACGTGGGTTCGATCCCTGGACTGGGAAGATCCCCTGGAGGAGGGCATGGCAACCCACTCCAGTATTCTTGCTGGTAGAATCCCATGGACAGAGGAGTCTGGTGGGCTACAGTCCATGGGGTCGCAAAGAGCCAGACATGACTGAAGCGACTGAGCATGCACGCATGCATGAGGGAAGGGGCGATTTGTCCAGGCAGGGCACTTCTATCCCCAGGAAGGATGTGGTAGAAACCTCCCTTCTTTTATCCCCAGGACTATCCCATCACATCTCCAGTGATCTTGACCTGGGAAGGTCTTGGAAATCAAATTCTGGGTTCGATAAGGCTGTTTGATGACACAGATGAGGGCAGAGGTCTTAAACCAAGCCCCAGGTACACCAGGGTCCTCTGTAGCCTGTGTTTATCATATATCCTTCCTGGCCTTGGTTTTCTTTTCTGTACAACTGAGCTGAATTGGACAGTCTCCAGAGGACTTCTGCTTCAGGAGCCCATCTTACCAGAATCTTAGACCAGATATAGCAAAGATGTTTTGTTTTGCCTTTGGTCAGAGAAGGCTGCTTGAGGTACTATATTGAGATGGACAATGAGACTTGTTTTGAATTTAGTAGTGAGGCACGTCATGATTGACTCTCTCTGCTTACAGCAATCCATTAACAAAGTTTTCTGAGAGCGAGAAAGACTAGAATGGCGGTATGTTGTCGCTTGACCCTGATCTCATCCATTTTCCAGATGGGGACATAGAGGGTCCAAGACTACAGGGCTTGCCCATGATGTCCTAGTGACCCAGGGGTGAAGCTGGGAGCAGAAGCCTGGGCTCTCTGCACCAGCCTCTTCTCCAGACCTCACTGCTGCCCTGGGTATCAGCTATGGAGTCACTTACTGCGATCGAGCTCTTCAGGTTGACCCTCTTCAGAGGTGGGTGTCGTGTTCTCATAGACGTTATCCTCTTTTGTTCTCCTTGAGAGCCTGAAACCCCAAGACCCTTGTTCACTATGCCTCTAGTCCTTGCCCGTCTCCACAGGCTCTACCTATATCCTATGTCCGTTTTGGGCAACGTCCCAAACCTTCTCAGTTCCCAACAGGCACCACTCAGCACCATGGTCAGCAACCCTCCTACTGGGCAGGTCCTCCATAGGCCACATCCCCCACCCCATTCTGAGAGTTACCCTTTGGCCTTTCCAGTGTGTATGAAGCAGCCCAGCCCTATGGCCAGGGCAATGACAGCCAGGATTCCGATGGTAATGCCAATGATGGCCCCTACAGACAGGGATGACCGGTGACCTGGGCAAGGAGAGAGAATCAGGACCTCATCCCTGTCCCCAACCTCATTCCCAATCTTGGGGCTTCATCTCCACTGTCATTTGATGAGCATTTGTTTTCCAGCCATTGGGAGGCAGAAGTTTGTAGTAGTAATAGAATCATTTCTGGAGTCAAATGTTCTAAGTTCACATCTCAGCTGTGTGACCCTGGGCATGCTACTTACCTCTTTGTGCTTCCTTTGGCTCTTCTGTAAAAAAGAAAGATAATATGAAGCCTACTCCATATTGTTGCTGAAAAGATTAAACATATATGTATTCATTTCAGTAAATAAAAGGTTCAGTATGTTCGATGTGGGTGAAGTATTTAGACCCATGGAAAGTGATCAGTCAGTGTTGGTGTGATGACGTTACTTATTAAGATGATGAATCAGATATGGTCATCACAGCAAAGGGCTTTGGCAACTGGAAACCTGAGTCACCTTTGACTCTCTGGGGGCCTGTGGACACAGACAAAAGTAACTCTTTCTGAGTCTCATTCCCTCATTTGCAAAGTGGGGGAAATGGTACCTACTGTATAGGGATGTTCTGAAGATGAAATGAGATCACGAATTTTTTTTTTCTATTTTTTGACCACTTTGCAGCATACAGCATCTTAGTTCCCTGACCAGGGATTGAACCCTTGCCCCCTGCAGTGGAAGCACACAGAGTCTTAACCACTGGATCTCCAGGGAAGTCCTGAGTCTGAGTGTTAGTGGCTGGAATTCAACAGCTCTGGACTAGGAACCCGCCCATGCAGGACAGTCAGTGTCACACTCCAGTCCTTAGTAAGGGAAGATCAGAGTGCTAAGGCCAACATCAGAGAAAGTCACCTGGACCCTCACCTGTGACGCTGACCATGACTGAGGCAGAGGAGGTCAGCATTGTGACAGAGTTCGAGGCTGTGCAGCTGTAATTCCCTTGGTGTTTCCAAGTCAGGGCCTCGATAACCAGCTGCTCCCCTTTGTACACACTGGTGTTGTCATGGGTCCAGTTAAACTCAGCATCCGGCTGGGATTCAGCCCAACACTTCAGGGTTATGCTGGAGTTGAGCTTCGCACTGATGGTGGTGTCCACCAGGGTCTCCGACCCTGTGGTGAAGTACACTCGATCGGGGCCATCTGCGTGCAGAGCCAAATATTATGCTCCCATCCTCCACCGGTGAGATAACCTATTTTGTCCCATTCAGTTACACATGTGAAGTTCTGCTTTCTTTTTTCCCCCTTCTCAATTCTAACTGAGGGAATTCCTGGGAGTCAAAGGCTCTTCCAACTGCTGCTGAAAGGAATCTCGGCAAGAGATCCCTTAGGTGCTGAGCAAGCAGAATGTAATCCACAACACGGAAGGGCGAAGTCCAAAACAAAACAAAACAAAATTAAAATCAGAAACAAAAACCCCTGCCCTTGCAAAAGTGAATTCTAACAAGGGAGCCTCATAAGATATTCAGGCTTCAGAAATTGTTGCTGTGTCCTGTGACATGTAGCCCCTAACTTCCAACATGATTATAGTTCTTATAGCTCTGATGGTAGCTTAGGCCAAAAAAAAAAAAAAAATCCTGGAATCATTCTTGACTCCTCCCTTTCTCTCTTGCTTCATGTCAACTAGCAGTAAACCCTGTGACTTTGATATTTAAAATATATTCATGGCCTGATCGCTACAGCTGCCACTGGCTCAGCTTCGTCATTTCTTGATGGATGACTGTGGCTACCATGAGAGGATGCCTCACAGGCCTCCATGGGTAAGAGTGGAACTGACCAAGGGCCCAGCTGCAGTACCCCGCAATTCACTCCCAGACCTCTCCTGGGCTGCACCCTGCCAGTACCTGAGAGTGCTGGAGAAAGTAAGGCAGATCCCTTCCTGGGAGACCTGGGCTCTCGAGAGTCCTGACAACGTTCCTTAGATTCCATGGTGGTCTACATGCTCCCACCAACTCTGTACTCTGTCTTCCTCCCTCTCTCCAAGTACCTCGGTCTGAGGGCAATCCTACTTTTTTGAGGCTCCCTCCCTACTTTTTTTTGCACAAGAGCATTCCCTTAAGAAAATCCTTGCATGTATAATCCCACTGAATCCCATTTTGGGGTCTGCCTCTCCATGGAATCAGACAAAAACAACTGCATCACCTCCTCCCTCTCCCCTGTTCCCACCCTTTAGACAAGGGCCAGAGAGACTCTGTGCAAACCCCAGTCTAATCCGCTCTCTCCTCTGCTCAGAGCCTTTTGTAGCTCGAGTGTCCTCACCATGGCCCACAGGACCCTGTGTGGTCTATTACCCCCACTTTCCCAGCTTCTTCTGTTCCATTCTCCCTATAATTTATCTCTCCAGTCATCTTGGCCTCTGGGGATTCCTCTGACAGGCCAAGCAGAGTCCCACCTCCCCAGCCTTGGAACTCACTTCCCTTGGTCACCTGCACAGCTCTCTCCCTACCTCCTGCTATACACATACCGCCTCCTCCAGGAAGCCTCTCCTGACCACCCCAGCCAGGACTGCAACACCTCCCCAGCTTCCCAGCCTTGCCTGTCTTTCTCACTGCCTCTAGTCCCATCTGACACAGCATGGATTTCCCCTTGTTTAGCTGTGTATGGTCTGTCTCCCCCGACTAGAACGTGGCCTTGTCCCCTGCTCAGACATGCCTGTCACAGAGCAGGTGTTTGATAATTATGGGATGAGTGGCTGGAAGCAAGAACTTCAGCAAGGGAGAAAGGAGGAAGGAGGGGAAGGTCCAAGCTAGGGACGACTCACAGCTGATGTTCAACTTCAGGGCTTCACTCCGTGCCTTGCTGCCCCAGTTCCAGACCTCGCACGCATAGGGCCCTGTGTCATTCCGCCGAAGGCCATGGATGCTCAGGATCCAGTTGTCGGGCACCAGGTGCTCGCTGGGCTGGAGGAGCTGGTCCCCCAGGAACCACCATACTCCAACTCCCTCATGGGTGGTCTGGCAGGTCAGGACCACCAAGCTGGTGTGCTCCACAAGAGTCCGGTTAGGGGGCATGACATAAGGCTTGGTCACTCTTTCTGGAAACACACAGAGAGACGGGACAGGGTCCAGGGACACCCTATGCCAGTCTCCTGCCCATATGGGGCCCACAGGATTTCCCAGGGATGTGTGTTTATGTGGTATGTGGCGTGTGTGTGTGTGTGTGTGTGTGCTTTGCATATGACTGCGCTGTGTGGGTGGTGCATCTAAGTCTTTTGTGTATGAGCGTGTGTTGTGTGACAATTATGTGACTGTTTTGTGTGTATGGAGAGTGTGGTATATGGATGAGTTTTGTGTGTGAGTGTGTGTGTGTGCTTTGTGTCTATTTATTTTTGCCTGTGCTGGGTTTTCGTTGCTGCATGAGGGCTTTCTCTAGTTGTGCTGTGTGGGGCCTGCTCTCTAGTTGCGGTGCGTGGGCTTCTCGTTGCGGCGGCTTCTCTTGTTGCGGAGCACGGCCTTTAGGGCGTGCGGCTCAGTAGCTGTGGTACACGGACTTAGTAGCTCCCTGGCATGAGGGATCTTCCCAGACCAGGGCCTGGACCCTTGTCTCCTGCGCTGACAACTGGACTTAACCACTGGACCACCAGAGAAGTCCCTTTTGTGTCCATCCACATGTGTGTGTTGTGTATACAAGTACTGTGGCTGTGAGGCATGGTGGTGTGTACATACATACATACACACACACACACACGTGCTTTGTGTGCAAGTGAGTACATGTCGCGTGTGTATATCTTCTGTACGTGAGCATATGTTATGTGTCTGTGGTAATGCGCGTGCTCTGTGTATATGTTGTCCTGTGTATTTACAAGCACAGCACATGTCTGTACACGCCTACGTGCCTGGTAGGTCACTACTATGTGTGAAGTACAGTTATGTACTGTGTGTGTTCCGCACGTGTTGAGGGTATCAAATGTGTGGTATGCGGGGTGTTTTCTGTGTTGTGTGTGAGGATGTCGAGTGTCTGTGATATGTGTTGTGGGTGTCTATTGTGCACGTTATGTTTTGTGTGTATACGTGTTTTGTGAGAGGATATGTGGTGTGTCTGTGGTATTGTTTGTTGCATATTTGAGGTGTGTGCCTGTGTTTTGTGAGTCCTGTGCATGTGCTTTGCCTGTGTGTGAGCACTTCTATGCACATGTCGTGGGCTTTATGTGTATGTGTGGTGTGTGTGTTGTGTTATGTCCTGTGTGTTTCATGTATTGTGTGTGTCTGTTGGGTACATGTTATATGTCATGTGTATGTATTATGGGCTTTTGTATGCTGTGTGTATGTGTTGTGTGGGGGCTGTATGTGTTGTGTGTGAGTTGTGTGTGTTGTGTGTGTGTTGTGTGTGTGGTGTGTGTGAGTTGTGTGTGTTGTGTGTGAGCTGTGTGTGTTGTGAGTTGTGTGAGTTGTGCGTGTTGTATGTGAGTTGTGTGTGTTGTGTGTGAGTTGCGTGTGTCTGTGGTGCACATGTGTGTATCTGCGATGCATGCATGACTGTTTCTTTTTTGTTGGCCATGTCATGCGGCATGAGGAATCTTAGTTCCCCAACCAGGGATCAAACCCAGGCCCCCTGCACTGGGAGCACAGTCTTAACCACCAGAATACCAGAGAAGTCCCCTGCATGTGTGATTGTTATGTGTGTGTGTCCCTGCGTATATGGGGTGTGTGAGTGCTGTGTTAGTATTTGTATGTTTACAGAATCGCCTCCCACACTTCATGAGAATAAAGAGACAGACACCCCACAGAGAGCCTCCAAAGCCTTCTGGAGGATGTGCCAAACAAGGACCCAGGTCCTACCCTGTGACCAGAGCCACAGTCTGCCACCAGCCACAAGGGAAAGCCCCACTCCACTCCGTCCTCCTCAAGCCCTAGGACGTCAGTGAAGCCCAGATTCTCAGAGACACAAAGGAGAGGAATGGGGGAAAGAGACTCACCAAGGACGTGGACTTCGACAGTACCCTCAAGGGACATCTGGGTGGCAGTGTTGGACACCAAGCATCTGTAGGTGCCCTCGTGTTCCTTGGATATGGCATGGATGGTAACATTGCTCATGTTGAGGAACAAGCTCGTGATGGGCTTGGAGTCATTGGGGAAAAACCATGAATATGAGGCTTGTGGGTAAGACTCAGTTTCTGCCGAGAAGGTCACATTGGAGCCCTCCATCACCTCAACCGTGTCCCCGTTGGCTACACCAGGCTCCACCTTGATCGTGACTGAGTCAGGGCCATCTGGAAGGACAAGAACAATTGTAGCAGCAACAACAGCATCAGTGAGAGAGCCCTCTTGGGGGGACTCAGGCATTCAATAAGCAGGAACTTTTCTCTTCCCTCCCCTCAAACTCTGGAACCATTACAAAGGAGATGTTTAAGGGTCTGACCGTGAGGATATGTCACATGCCTCCCTGGGTAAACCAGGATTGAAAGACACGCCTAAAGCATGCCAGCAAGGGACCTCCCTGGCCATCCACTGGGTACGAATTTGCCTTCCAATGCAGGGATGCAGGTTTGATCCCCGGTCGAGGAACTAAGATCCCACATGCCGTGGGGCCACTATGCCTGCGCTGCAACTACTGAGCCCAAGTGCGCTAGAGCCTGTGCTCCACAACAAGAGAAGCCCCCCTGTCACCCAGAGCAGTAAAAATAAAAACTACATAAAAACATAAAGCATGCCGGCAAGTGCTCTTTCCTCACGACTACTTAGGCATTATTTTGGATCAAACATTCGAAAGTTAAGGAGCTCAATTTTAGGCATGTCACATTGGACGTTCCCAGGAGAATCCAAGTAGAGATGTCAAACAGCTATGTGTCTGGAGTTCAAGGATGGACAAGTCTGCATTTGGATGATATGTGAGGCTGTGAGACTGGATGACATCACTGAGGAAGTAGGTGTTGCTGAGGGGCTGGGGGGAATGGAAAGGGACTCACAGTACACAGTCAGGTAGGTGGGGTCACTGCTCTTGACCTCGTGGACACTCCAAGCTTCACACTGGTACATCCCAGCATCCTGCCGCTGGACAGTGAGGATGGTGAGGGTCTTGCCATCTGCGGACAGCTGTATACGCTCATCGGATGGCAGGGACTGGTGGTTGAAGACCCAACGGATGGTGATGTTGACGTCCGGGGTGCCACAGTAGAAGGTCACATTTTCCCTGTGCTCTATGACTGCGCCCTGGCTGACTGAAAGGGTGGGCTTGGCCAGAGGTTCTACAGAGGGAGAAACAGAGTAGGCGGAGACAGAAGCAGAGGCACAGGTGAAGGACAGACCAAGCAAAATACAGTCACAGAGGGACCCCGAGAAACAGGGAGGGGTTGGAATTGCAGGCAGACACCCCTCAACTCCATGACTGGCCTCCAATGCTGGATCTAGTTCTCATTCTAGGTGTGATCTTGGGACCCTCAAGTCTCCTCCCCCCCAGTAAATGAGATGTTGCAAATAAAACAGAAGGTCAGGGACATGATGGTGGGTCAATTATTACTGGCTGCAAAGAAGTCAAGCTTGTATTGGGGATAACAACCAGATCCCTCTACCAATTTTCCCTAGCCCCAGCCAGGACAGCCACCCCTTCACAACCCCCGCCCCCCTCTCCAACACAACCGATTGGACCAGTTGTTGCCTGACTGGGCCCATCAGGTTTGTCCTGTTGGGACTTTGGGCATGGAACCCTGATGAGCACTTGAGGGTGGAGATAGAGACCAGAATGAGAGCCTTGTTTTCTGTGCCCTGAATCTACCATGAGTTTGGGGTAACCAAGGGGCCCCAAATGTAGACAGAACAATATCCTTCTCACTTTGGGTGATGGCATCATGGGAGATTTGGGCTGCAGCTGCCAAGCTCCACACAGTCAAAAGTGAGGCTGGAGGGAGAAAGAGGAGGCATTCAGGGAGGAAGGTGCATTGGGGGTGTCCAGTTGTGGTCTTTCTAAGTGGAGGGAGGTCTGAGGTCATGAATGGGGCCCTCCACCCCTAGAGGCTTAACTTTTACTCACTACTTCCTGGCTATGTGACTTGAGGCATGTTTTATCGTCGCCGAGCCTCAGTTTCCCCAGCTCTAAAATGGGAATAATATCGTCTGCCTCTTAGGATTGGAGTGGGTGGTAATGAACACTGACCAATTTTAACTGGGTCCCCTGAGGGTCAGTGTGCTCTCTCCAGTGATGCTCCTTCCATGGAAGATGCCTCTCCCTTCCACTGAGAGGTAAACAAACGCTCAGATCAGTGAAGTCACTTTCCAAGACCAGATAGTAAGCATCAGAAGCTAGACTTGAACCTGGCTTGCCAGTTCCTAAAGACTTTGCTCTCAACACTGTGCAGTTCCTCTGGTCCAGGGATGGGCACAGAGCCAGCCCCCAATAAAGGGGAACTTCTTCTGTTATCTTTGATGGGAGAAATTAACCGCTTGCCCTCAGGCAGAGGGGAGAAAAGGGAAATAGATAGCATGAGCTTTAGGTTTTCCATTTGGCCATTCTGCACACAGTTTTATGGACGTTCAGAGACTGTGGGCATAGGTGAGGATGCCCAACCCCAGCAGCTATGGCCATGTGCCGCCGACCTTGAAACTCTTGTCCTTGCCCTAACCATCAGCCCAATTAACAAAGGCAGGCAGCCATGCCTTTCTCCAGCCCTCAGATGACCCCAATTTAGACCGAGCATTGCCCCATCCCCTGCTCATTTGGGTTAAAGACAAGGGCTCTTAGGAGCAAATATGGACTCTGATAATGATAGTGGACTTTGTCTATTATCATGGGCAAAGGGCTTTCTCTTTGTGAGCCTCAGATTCTTCAACTGCAAAACGGGGAGAACAGTAGAACTTAGCGCACCAGGTTATTGTGAAGTCTGATATCAGACGTGACAGTTCACAGTGTTAGTCACTATTATTAGCACTTAGTTATTATTACTATTATTGTCATTGTTACTTCCTGTGCTTGTAATAACTGACAATGGAAAAGCATCTGAAGTTCTCTATCCTCAGTGCTATTGGAGGTCAAGTCCATAGGCTCATGCATTGGAAGGACTGACGCTGAAGCTGAAGTTCCAATACTCTGGCTACCTGATGGGAAGAGCCAGCTCATCGGAAAAGACCCTGATGCTGGGAAAGATTGAAGGCAAAACGAGAAGCGGTGGCAGAGGATGAGATGGTTAGACAGCATCACCAACTCAATGGACATGAACGTGGGCAAACTCCAGGTGACAGGGAGGGACAGAGGAGCCTGGCGTGCCCTTCAGGGCTGGCATAACCTCTCGTTGCCACTCTCACTCCTGTCTGTTAGACTCCAGCTCTGGTTCTCTGTCTCTCCCCGCCCCGACTCCCCTGAATCTATTTACCTGTATGTATCTTGAAAAGCTTTCTTTTTAAATGCAATTGACTTTGAACATGCGTGCATTTACGGCTGTGCTGCGTCTTCGTTGCTGCCTGGGCTCCTGTCTAGCTGCGGTGCTCGGGCGTCTCAGCGTGGTGGCCTCTCTTGCTGTGGAGCACAGGCTCTAGGGCATGCAGGCTTCAGCAGTTGCAGCACACCGCATTAGTTGCTCCGCAGCATGTGGGATCTTCCCAGGTCAGGGATCAAACCTGCGTCTCCTGCATCGGCAGGCGGTTCTTGACCACTGAGCCACCAGAGAAGCCCTGAGGAGTTTTTTGGCTCTTTGTCCTCAGTCTCCCCATCTGCTCTGTGTTTCCCTCTGATACAGCTTCTACTGTAATTTTCACTGCCTCTTGCCTCTCTCTGGTTCTATGGCTCTGATTCCATCTCTCTCTGCTCCTCTATGTATGTCTTTGTCTCTTTCTCTGTCCCCCCTTTGTCAATCTCTCTCTTATTTTATTTGGCTGCACTGGGTCTTAGTTGAGGCATGTGGGATCTAGTTTTCTGACCAAGGATTGAGCCTGGGCCCCCTGCGTTGGGAGCTGGGAGCGTGGACTAGACTGCTGGGGAGGTCTCTGTCAACCTCTTGTATTTGTGTTTAATCCTGCCTCTATCTCCGTTTCTCTCTTGTCTCTATTTGGGTCTCTTTCGTGCGCATGTACACACCCACCCTCCCCTCCCCACCTGAAGGGAGCCGGACACTCACCTGAGAGCAGGATTCCTGCCCAGCGGTGGCCCCGTGGGTCAGCGCACTCCATGGGTCCTGACACCCGACTCGAGAGCGCCGAGCTATCTTCCTGGCTTCCGCACGATGACCCGGTCCTCACTCCGTCCGCAGCCTCTCCAGCTCTCTTCTCTTCCCCTCTGCCCAGCTGCCGACTCACAGGCACTTCGGTGACAGTGGCTCCCGGGACAGACAGCGAGGGTGGCAGGGGAGGAACTTTGGCTGCACCTTTCTCAGCCCTCTACCCCAGGCTTTACTTTCCTCCTCCTCCCAGCACGGAGAGAACCAAAGTCCCGATGTCCCCGGAACCCTGGGGTTTCCCCCAAGGCGCGGAAGGAGGAAGAAGCCCCGCCCTCTGGCCCCGGCTCCCCTTGAAAATTACGCCTCTTCCCATTCAAGGCCCACTAGGATGGGGGTGTGGGAGCTGCCAGGGAGAAGCGGTGCCAGGCAGAAGCAGTGCCAGGGAGGGGCAATTTAAGAATGTCAGCGTTAAAGGGACCAGGAACTGAGATTATAATGGTCAACAGCTACAACAATAAAGTCAATAATGATGGCTCCTGGTTACCCAGAGCTTAATAAAACAGCGCCAGGTTCACCATGCGCTCAGTCATGCGCTCAGTCGCATCTGACTTGACCCCCCCTGACCTGTAGCCCGCCAGGCTCCTCAGTCTATGGGATTTTCCAGACAAGAATACTGGAGTGGGTTGCCATTCTCTTCTCTAGAAGTTCACCACTAGCTGCCTGAAACTACAAAATTAACTGAAGTGACACGTGATATGGAGTCCTGGTCACAAACACGCTGGAATCCGAAGGGCGGGATGCCCGGAGTTGGGTGGGGATAGCCCCAAGGGGCACCTGACTCAGCCTTCCGGGAGGAGGCCGGGAAGACTTCTTGGAGGAGGGGACATCTGAGCTGAGACCTGGAGGATTAAAAAAAAAAAAAAAAGCCCTGTATCTGAGTGTTAATTCTTTTTAAAAAAATTCCCTTTGAGTAAGACATGCTGTTGGGAACGTAGAAAACCAAGATTGAATGTAATCGACCCGGTCAGAGAACTACCTTCAACCTATTTCTTTTACTTCAGTTCATTCATTCCTTCATAATAACAGCTGCTCCCCAAACTCTTCCTCTGGGCTGATTCCTGGACCTAGTAGTATATAATAATACAGAAGAAATCTCCAGTTCTGCCTTCACAAGCTAAGGTCCAGCAGGGCAGACAGACCTTTCCCCAGCCAGTGATGACCCGGAGTGAGTGGGGGTGGGGTGGGGGAGCCCAGAGTGGGTGCCTGACCCAGCCTGAGGGTCAGAGATAGCTTCCTGGAGGAGACGGCCTCAGAGATGAGGATGCAGGGATGAGCCAGGAGGTGAGTCTGGTAGGCAGAGGGAGCGGGATGTGAGAAGGTGCTGAGTTGGAGGCACAAAGAAAATTCAAGTGGCTCCAGAAGAGAGGAAGTGAGAGGGTGGGTGGTTCAAGATAAGGCTGAGAACACTCCATTGTGATTACTTAGGCCAGGAGGGGCAGTTTGGCATCAGGGGAAAGCAATCTCAGCTCACCTCCAACAGCAGCTGCTCCTGTTTGGGTCCCATTCATGCCACAGCATTCACGAAGGATCTGCTCCAGTGAAGCCTGAGGCTGAGCAACCCCACTCTGGAGCCAGACTGCAGGGGCTGGAGTCCTGGCTCCTCTCCCTGCGAGCTGTGCAGCCTTGGGCATGCCAGTCCCCCTGTCCGGGCATCACTTTCCTCAGCTTTAAGATGGCGATGGTTTTGCCTCTTCAGGGGCTGTGGTCCAAGCTCTCCATGCCCCCGCAGTGGTTTCTTGAGAAGGGTATATCATCCCGTGGGTGTCAGTGTTCTCATCTGCAGACTGGACATAACCAACAGTCTCTCTGCACACAATGCCTGTGAAGATCCAGCAAGTTAATGCCGGGAACAACGCCTGCACACCTCGATCAGTCAGTGCTTGGGACCCCATCACTCCAGTACATTCTTAAACTCCATGGTTCCCTGGGCTGAGGGCACCTTGGGTAGAGAAGTCAGCATTCAAGGTCTTTACCATCTACTCTGTCCTTCCTGGAATATCTGAGTCTTCTGACCACCCACCCACTCCTCTCCTGACATTCTCTGATCTGTGCCACCTACCTGGGGCCCCCTTCCTTCCTCTCCTCCGTCCCACCCAAGAGGACACAGCTGCCACTGGAGTAGGCTTCCTGAATTTGCCTCTTTATAAGGAACAAGGTTTTCTCTCCCTAAATCCCCACCTACCCAGCCTCCCCCCAACCCCCATGAAGGTTCTCTCTTTCCCTGTTCCACAAGAAAGAGGGACTTTCTGGGTCCTTCCCATAGCATTACTTCCACTTTCTTTCCAACAGGTGAAAATAAAGCCAGGTCCTTCTCGCCTCTACACTCTTTCCTAGTGGTCTCAGCCGGCCGGGCTGACTCAGTTGTGTCTTTCCATGAGCGACCTCAGCTCACCTTCCAATCTGTATTGCTGCCCTAGGGCTGCCCCCCACCATTCACTCAGCAAAGACTTATCTGATTCCACTACATGCCAAGCACTGTGTTAGGTGCTTTTTAAAAGCTACAAATACCAGGTTCAATGGTTAAGACTCCAAACTTCCACTGCTGGGGTCACAGGTTTGATCCCTGATCAGGGAACTAAAATCCTGCATGCCACATGGCCAAAAAATAAAGAAAATAAATTAATTTTCAAACATTGTAAAGATACAAATACTGTGTCAAGTTCTCTGTATTGGTATCACAAAACTGACCCATCACTGTGTGTACTGTGCTGGCTTGCTCAGTCACGTCCAACTCTTTGCGACCCCATGGACTGTAGCCCTCCAGGCTCCTCTGTCCATGGAATTCTCCAGGCAAGACTACTGGGATGGGTTACCGTGGCCTCCTCTAGGGTATCTTCCCAACCCAGGGATTGAACTCAGGTCTCCTGCACTGTAGGTAGATTCTTTACCCTCTGAGCTACCAGGGAAGCCCACTAGAAAAAAAAAAAAGCCTGTATTGATTAAATTGAACAGAATGTGGGGACCTGCCAATTCTGACTAGCTAGTCCACAAAAACAAGTTCATACATGATTTTTAAAAGAGGAGGGATATTGGCTGGTACAGTGCTCTGCAATCTCTCAGTTTTGATTACAAAAGCAGGCCTTACAATATTGATCTCATACAATATGCATCATTTGCCCAATTTTGTTTGTCCTAATTAGAGAAGATGCACGTCGTTAGCAATGAAATACAGCTCCCAGCCCTTAAAGAAATTACATTTTATGCAGGGATGGGGGAAGGGTGGAGGGAGACAAATAATAAGCAAGCTACATAATATATAACTGAATTATCTATGATGTTAGAAAGTAATGGAGTCACAGGGGATCAGGGCAAGGGAGTCAGAGTGCTGTGGTGGACACGCAGAATGTAGGACCGAAGCCGGTGATCTAGGTCGGCCTCACAGTTTTGAGAATGACTTGAAGGAGGTCAAGCAAACCTCCAGAGGTTCCTGGAAATTAACTCACTTCTGGGAAAAAAATGGAGGCAAGGTCTCAAGGAGCCATCCCCTGCTTCCTGCATTTCAACAACTGTATGAGAGATTTCCCTGGTGGTCCAGTGGCTAAGACTCCATGCTCCCAATGCAGGGGACCTGGATTCAATTCCTGGTGAGGGAACTAGATCCCACATGCCTCAGCTAAAGATCTTGAATGCTACAGAGCAACTGAGCCCATGCACAACTATTGAGCCCTTGCTCTAGAGCTCAGGAGCTGCAACCAGAAGCCTGAACGCCTGTGTGACCAGGCACCTGTGTGATCACCAGAAGCCTGTGTGACCTCTACAGCTCAGGAGCTGCAACTCAGAAGCCTGAACGCCGAAGGGCCTGTTCCACGGCAAGAGAGGCCACTGCAAAGAGAAGCCTGCACCCTGGTGGGCTATACAGTCCAAAGTGTTGCAGAGTCAGACATGACTGAGCAACTGAGCACACTGAGCAATGATAACACTAAAATAGCTAGAAGTTAGTGGGCACTACATCAGCTATAAATTGTCATTTACTTTAACAATGTTATTAATAATAATAGACTTAGTGACCGTTTACCACGTCCAGACGCTGGCTAAGCCCCAGTGATGCCAGTGAACTGTCATGACAATTCCATGGCTATGTGCGCTCAGTAGCTTCAGTTGTGCTCACGCTTTGCAGCCCACCAGGCTCCTCTGTCCATGGGATTTCCCAGGTGAGAATACTGGAGTGGGTTTCCATGCCCTCCTCCAGGGGACATGCCCTTCCTGACCCAGGGGTTGAACCTTCGACTCCTGCATTGCAGGTGGATTCCTTACCACTGAGCCACTAGCAGAGCCTGCTATGGCTACATTTATCCCCATTTCACAGATGAGGAAACTGAGGCAGGAGGAGTTGGGTCACTTTTCCAAAAGTAGCACTGCTAGAAAATGGTGACTGAGTATTTAAGCTCACTTTTGTTAACCGGGGAGCCTAGGAGGATCTAATCACTATACTAAACTGGGAACAAGTGAGAAGTGCCCACCTCCAGCCCCATTCCTGGTCTCCAGGTCCTCAGGCACATTCCTTCCCCACAGACCTGCCCTAGGCGATCCCCCAGCTCCCTGCCCACATGGCTTCCAGCAATGCAGCCCTCTGAACTCCCCAGATGCTTGGTCTCAGCTCTGTGACCTCTGAAGAGCCCAGAGCTGATACCTGGGACCTCATGACCCTGACAAAGTAGCCAGCCACCCCTGTGAGTGCCACACCGATGAGGACACCCAGAGTGATCCCCGTGATGCCCCCCGCAGGAATGGTGGTGCTGAGGAAGACTGGCTGCATGTTGTTCTCTGGAGCCTCTGCAGGAGAGAGGGGAAGCGAGAGAGGGAAAGGGAGAGACTGGGAGGGAGAGCAAGGCAGAAGGGCTCTGAGTTTCAGGTCCTCTGGACTGGGCATGCCTTTTGTATGCTCTTTTCTCCCTCCATTTTACAGATTTGAAAACTGAGGCCCAGAGAAGGAACAGATAACATATAACAGTCATGGCTAACAGTGATTAAGAGTAGTAAAGTATATGATCTCATTTATTGCTTAACATAACTATAAGATAGGTTTTGTTAATATCTCCATTTTTCAGAGGGAGAAACTGAGGCACAGAGAGGTCAAACTACCTAACCAATATCACATACATGGGAGAGTTATAATTTGAAACACACTAACGCCAGAGCCCACAGTCTGAATCCCTCCATTATTCAGCCTCTGGGGATCATATTTATCTATTCCCCCATTCAGTAGACATTTATTTAGTACCTACTGGGTGCCAGGTACTTTTTTTAGGTACTGGAGATATAGCTGGAACAGAGCAGGTAGAAATCCCCTGCCATCCTGGAGTTACACTTTAGGAGAGATATGAGACCCCAAACACACAGTGGGGCAAATAAGTATTGTTAAAGTTTTGCCAGTGTGATAAAGGAGCAGAATGGAATGTTCCATGAGGTCCTTCCAGGAAGATCAGATCTAACCAGGGATAATCAGGGAAGCCGAGCTGGAAGTAATGACATTTAAACTGAGATCCAAAGGTTGAACCCAAGATCAGTAGGTCTAAGGGTGAGTCTCCTGGGCAGAGTGACTAGAGTTCCATTCATTCATTCAGCAAACTGTTCTAGTCACCAAGGGCACAGGCAGCAAGGTAAGCAAGGTCTTTGCCCTCATAGATCTGACCACCTAATGGGGAGACTGATGATTAAAACAAATCAGTATGACTAAGTGAAGTCCGAGAAGGCAAAATATCACATGATGTGGCTTAAATGTGGAATCTTTAAAAAAATGGTGCAAATGAACTTATTTGTTGTTGTTCAGTCACTCAGTCATGAACGACTCTTTTGTGACCCCCATGGACTGTAGCCCACCAGGCTCCTCTATCCATGGGATTTCCCAGGTAAGAATACTGGAGTGGGCTGCCGTTTCCTCCTCCAGGGGATCTTCCTGACCCAGGGATCAAACCTGCGTCTTCTGCAAGCTTCCTGCATTGGCAGGCAGATTCCTCACCACTGAGCTACTGGGAAGCCATGAACTTATTTACAAAAGAATAATAGAGTTAAAGATGTAGAAAACAATCTTAGGGTTACAAGAGGTTTAGAGGGGGAGGGATAAAATGGGAGAGATTGGGATCAACACGTACACGTTACTATATATAAAATAGATAGCAAGTACCTACTGTATAGCACAGGGAACTCAGCACTCTGTAATGACCTATCTGGGAAAAGAATCTAACAAAGTGGATATATGTGTACATAGAACTGGTTCACTTTGCTACACAGCAGAAGGTAATGATACTCAATTTTTTAAAATAAAAAATACTGAGGAAAAAATCAGCGTGATAACTAAATAAATTATCTACTGTGTTAGGAGATAAAGGGCAGGGGTCAGAGAAAGGAACCACAGAGCAGAAGAGACCAGGAGGAGAAGGAGAGTGGGCTAGTTTAGAATCTGAAAGAGTGTAGTGAGGGTAGGTGCATCTGAGCAAAGACCTGAACACAGGGAGGGAGCCTGAGGACATCACCGAGGGGAAGAGAAATCCTGAGGCAAGAGTACGGCAGGCTTGTCCGAGGAACCACAAAGTGGCTGGTGCGGCTGAGAGCGAGAGGAGAGTCATGAGAGCTGAGTTTGGAGGTGAGGGGAACATGCCATAGAAGCTGAGTGTGGAAACTGGAAGACTGCCACAGGCCAAGCAAGACCAAGGTGGAGGCAAGGGAGGAGGTGAGAAATGGTTCTGGATATATTTTTGTAGATATTTAATTATCTGGGGCATCCCTGGTGGCTCAGATGGTAATTAAGCTGCCTGTAATGCAGGAGACCCAGGTTCAATCCCTGGGTCAGGAAGATCCCCTGGAGAAGGGAATGGCAACCCACTCTACTATTCTAGCCTGGAGAATTCCATGGATGGAGGAGTCTGGCAGGATATATTTTTTAAATATTTATTAATTTGGTACCAGGTCTTAGCTGCAGCATGTGGAATCTAGTTCCATGACCAGGGATTGAACCCAAGCCCCCTGTATTGGGAGCACAAAGTGTTAACCACTGAACCATCAGAGAAGTCCCTGGATATATCTTCAAGGTAGAGCCAATGGGATTGGATATGGGGAGAGAGGGAAGTCAGAGTCCAAATATGACCTGAGCATCTGCATGGACAGAGTTTCCATCAAATGAGATGGAAAAGAAGTCGGTTTTGAGTGGGTTTTGAGGAGAGTGAAGGGTGCAGTATGGGCTGCATTGAGCTGGAGATTCCCATTAGAACTCCAAGTGGAGGTGGAGGTGTCAAGTGAATATATATCAATTGAATACATGAGTGGGAGCTCAGCGAGAAGACCAGGCTGGGTATACAAAGAAGATTCATGGGCATAGGGCTGGTGTGAAAGGGCCATGAGCCTGGACAGGACCTATGTGCAGGGGAGTGACAGAGATGAGAAGTGACAAGATGGGGCAAGAAGAGGGCTCCAGTCAGAGGAGTTTGGGAGCAGAAGCCAGAGTGGAGTCACAGGCTGCCAAGGCCTGCAGGATCAGATCACATCAGGTTCTGGAAGTCCCCTGAGTGTTCTGAATATGTTCTAAGAGCAATGGGAGGGCAAGGCCACTGACTTGCACTTTTCTTTTTTGGCTGCACCAAGTATAAAGTGGGATCTTTAGTTCTCCAGCCAGGGATTGACCCTGTGTCCCTTGCAGTAGCAATGCACAGTCTTAACCACTACACCGTCAGGAAAGTCCCCCAACTTGCACTTTTAAAAGCTCACTCTGGCTGCAGAGTTGATGTAGGTAGGGTGGAAGGATGGCACCACAGAAAAGGAATACCAGTAAAGAAGAGGATATTGTAGGTGTCCGGACGGGACATGCCACCTGGGCAGTTTGGACTAAGGTGGCCGCTGTGGGAAGGAGTGATGAGCATGGCCTCCCAAGAGCATGCAAGACAGAATCTCGAGCCAGTGATCCCAGTTCCAATCCCAGCCTCACCATTCACTAGCTGGGTGGCCTTGGCAGGTCACTTCACCTCTGCGAAGTCCGCTCTCTCCATCTATAAAGTGGAGGTACCGTAGGAGGCACCTCCCAATGAAGAGGGAGGAGTAAATGAGCTCATACATACAAGGCACTGGGAGGAAGCCCGAGACCTTTGTGCTTTTGTGATTTTTGTATGGAAGACCAGGGCCAGGATGAATCTCAGGGCCATTAGAACAGCAGGTACATCCAGAATAGAGAAGAAGTAGGTTGGGGGAGATGATGGTTTGGACCACACTGGTCTCATGATGCTTGGGATATGTCTTAGCTAGCTAGTGTTAGTCCTTCAGTCACGTCCAACTCTGTGACTCCATGGATTGTAGCCCACCAGATTCCTCTCTGTCCATGGAATTCTCCAGGCAAGAACACTGGAGTGGATAGCCATTCCCTTCTGCAGGGGAACTTCCCAATCCAGGATCGAACCTGCATCTCCGACATTGCAGGGGGATTTTTTTTTTTTTTTAACCACTGAGCCACCAGGGAAGCCTGTTACATAAATTCAGTTCAGTTCAATTGCTCAGTCATGTCCAGTTCTTTGTGATCCCATGGATTGCAGCATGCCAGGCTTTCATAAATTACCATGCATTTAATTCTCACAAGGTCCCTGAGAAAATATTAGTAGCACCATTTTTCAGATGAGGAGCTAGAAGTTTAGAGAAATTAACACATATGCCCAAAGTTAGTGACTGGGATGCAAGTTCAAGTTTCCCTAACATCATAGACTGTGTTCTCAGTCATCAACTCATACAGCCAGCCCAATTTCCAGCCCCTCACTCTTAGCATGAGACCTCAGACCTTGAAATCACCATAAAGTACTCCACGTCTTAAGTCACACACAGAGATCTTCCTTGATCCTAGAATAAATAAGCCATTAAAAAAAATTCATCTGGGATTTCCCTGGCGGCACAGCGGATAAGTGTCTGCCTGCCAATGCAGGGGACATGGGTTAATGCCTGGTCCAGGAAGATTCCACATGCCGTGAGGCAACTAAATCCATGTGCCATGACTGCCGAGCTCACGCTCTAGGACCTGCGAGCTGCAACTACTGAGCCTGTGTACTGCAACTAATGAAGCCTGCACTCTGCTCTCCACCACAATGAGAAGCCCAAATACTGCAACACACCCCTGCTCACTGCAACCAGAGAAAGCCAGCACACGGCAGTGAAGACCCAGCACAGTCAGAAATAAATTAATTAATTAAAAAATGCAAAATTTCATCCATTTAACACACATTTACTGAGAACCTACTTGGGTGCTGAAAAGAGATCCGTGACCTAGTCTCCCACCCAGGGGAGTTGTACGTTGCTGGTGGAGCTAGGGTTTCATATCCTGCAAATGGGGTTTGCAAGCTTTTTCCAAGTGCTCAGATGGACCATCTGCTCCCGAGAAGTCGGTAACATGTCTCACAGTGGGATGGAGCATCTCTGGCCTGGAGAGACTCAAACAGGGTCCTCAACTAATATGAGGCATTTATGCAAATAATACAAGCCCCCTGCCTTAGGACAGACACCACCAGCTTGGCCAACAGAACCAGCTGGATTTCAACCCCTGCTTCACCCCTCAGCCACACTCTTGTGGTGTCCCCACCCACCTTCTAGCAAGGCCCTCAACTCACAAATGACTTTGTGAGAATAGGGTTGCTGATGCTGCTGGTGGCTGAGTTGCAGCTCTCACACTGGTGGAAGCCCGAGTCATTCCTGTGATGTTCCATAGAGACAGTGTGCTATGGTCTGAGGACAGCTCCCTGTAGCCCCCAGTGAGGAGCTTCTGACCCCAGCTGTACCACTGGATGGCCACAGTGCTCTTTGGGTTCAAGCTGTGCAGGCTGATGGATTCCACATGCTCCTGGGGCTGAGTTGTTGACTGTGACATTGGGCTGGGGAAGTGTCTCTGCAGGAAAATTAGGAAGAGGTAGAAATGTTGAGTCCTTACAGGTCACAGGCTTAGGGACAGAATGCCTGGGTAGAATTCAGTACCCTTATCAATCATTCTTCTAATTAATAATCTGTCCACCCAATCACCTGTCCATACACCTGTCCATAAGTTCATCTGTTTTCCCACCAACTCAGCTGTTCATACATCCATCCAGTCAATGGTGAACACTTCCTTCCTTCCATCCTACCCATAAATCCACCATCCCATTGAGGAAGAGGAAATAGGACTTGAAACTGTACACAAGCCTCTGTGTCCGTGTCTTTTGAAGTAAAAGGCTGACTCAAGAGTTAATGATTAGGGGACTTCCCTTGTGGTCCAGTGGTTAAGAATCTGCCTTCCAATGCAGGGCACACAGTTTCAATACCTGGTCAGGGAACTAAGATCCCACATGCCTCGGGGCAACAAAGTCCTTGCACCACAATCAGAGAGGACTGTGCACTAAAACTAATACCCAAAGCAGCCAAATAAATAAATATTTTTTAAAACTTTTTTAAAAAAGAGTTAATGATTGGGAAATGTGAAGATGTAGAAACAAACAACGGGCATACCAGACCACTTTATCTGTCTCCTGAGAAACCTGTATGCAGCTCAAGAAGCAACTGTTAGAATCGGACATGGAACAATGGACTGGTTCAAAACTGGGGAAAAGAGTATGACAAGGCTGTATATTGTCACCCTGCTTATTTAACTTAAATGCAGAGTACATCATGAGAAACTCTGGACTGGATGAAGCACAAGCTGGAATCAAGATTGCTGGGAGAAATATCAACAACCTCAGATATGCAGATGATAACACTCCAATGGCAGAAAGTGAAGAAGAGCTAAAGAGCCTCTTGATGAGGATGAATGAGCAGAGTGAAAAAGCTGGCTTGAAATTCAACATTCAAAAAACTAAGATTATGGCATCCAGTCCCACCAAATAGAAAGGGGTAAAGTGGAAACAGTAACAGATTTTCTTTTCTTGGGCTCCAAAATCATTGCAGAGGGTGATTGCAGCCATGAAATTAAAAGATGCTTGCTCCTTGGAAAGAAAGCTATAGCAAACCGAGGCAGTGTATTAAAAAGTAGAGACATCACTTTGCCAACAAAGGTTTCCAGTAGTTGTGTACAGGAGTGAGAGTTGGACCATAAGGAAGGCTGAGCACCAAAGAACTGATGCTATTTTGTTTGTTTGTTTGTTTTTGCTTCGTAATCAGTATATTAAAGAGACATTCATACATTTCAAGAATTGCTTAAATTCTGATACCAGATTTAAGCTTGTGAACATATGACTTTAAACATACAATTAAAGCCATTCATCATAATTTGCTATACTATCAACATTAAATTACAGTTACTCTGGAGCGTAAGTTAACTGGTTTAAAGTAAGCCTGTAACATACCTACAAAAACACCTTCCTATCTCATACATGCAAATTACTTCTCCATGTAAAGATCTCATCACTCTAACCTCTAAGTTTCCCTGCTCCAGAAGTCACTACTCTAAGGCTTACTGTCGTCCAAAGGGGGGGGGGGGCGCAGCAAAAAAAGTAACTAGGACCAATAGCTATATGTATTAATAAAAGATGGCACAGCAGAAGAAGGGAATGCAATTCTACAAGTGCAAGCCCTCAAGAAGCAGCAAGTTATGATAAACCCCTTCTTTACAAAGGTATCATTTCTACCACTGATACCACAGGCTAAATTAAGTTATACAGCATGCCATCTTCAAGTTAAGAGTTGAGGCAATAGAATAAATGCAGAAGCATCACAATGAATCCCACTTACTACAACTATACAGACCAACACTTCTCTACATTAATTTCTTTGTCTGACTGCCAGTTAAACACAGTTTTAATTTCATAGCTTAACAATTAAGGGTCATACACTGAAGTCAATACATATACCTGGCATTTCAGTCTAAGCTATTCCATGTACATAGCTGAAATCAATCACAAAGTATGGCCTAACAAGTGCTAGGGGAAATTTTTTAAAGTCGTTTTTACAAGTGTTAAACTTATCTTGCACACTGAAGTCATCATACATACAAGGCAAAGTCAGAGCTTTTATATTCGAGTTTATTCTTCATTTAACTTTTAAACACTACTATAGTTGAATATTAAAACAAAAGCAAGTAGTGAGCATATTATGATTATAGTCCTTCACTCAATCACTACTGCAAATAAAACACCAGCAGTGAGTGTTATTCACAGGCCCTACTAAGAGGTCTGACACTGAACACCACCCTGAGGATGATGTTCATCATCCTCATATGCTTCTCCACTGTAATGGCACTGTCTTTCCTGATTTGGATCAAAGTCCACTAATTCTACCTGGTCCATTTCATCAGTCTCTTCTACTTCCTTCCTCTCAGGCAGAAGTTTTTCCAGCAAAGAGAGTTTATCAGGAGAGAGAAAGCCATTCTCAGGAAAGTTTACCTTAAATTCAATGATTAGGCGACCCTTTTCATATGGCCTACGGTAAATTGGCATGCCTTCATTTAGCACACACTTGATATCTCCATGCTTGACAATCTGACCTGGATGAGAAGTGATGACTGTGGTTTGGTTGTCAAGAGTAGATATTGGCTTCTGGAAGCCACACAATGCCTCAACTTGCTGTATGTCCATACACATGAAAAGGTCTTCTCCTCGTCGAGTAAAAACAGCATGGTCCTTCTGATCTAAAACAATGATAATATCTCCTGGCTCCAGTCCTGGTTCTTGGTCTCCTTCACCATGGAATGTTATCTTCTGGCCATCTTTCATGGCTTTGTCAATATGAACTTCTAGAATTTTCTTTTCTCGAACTATCTTCCTTCCGTTGCAGCTTTTACATCTATCTTTAGGACTGATCCGCTCCCCATGGCCCTGGCACTCCATGCACACAGACTGAATTTGCTGAGCCATTCCAGGTCGTATCTGATGAATTCTTATTTGCATTCCAGGACTTCGGTGATTGGGACAGCATTCTACTGCTCCTTTCTTACCACCTCAGCCTTCACATTTGTCACAAATCACATTCTTTTGCAGAGCCAGTTTTCTTGTTGCACCATTATATAAGTCTTCTAAAGTTACTGTAAGTTGATGCACAATGTTTTTACCTCTCCTCTCTCTCTGCATCCTGCCTCCTCCTCCAAAAAACATATCAAAGATGTCCATGGGGGAGCCAAAACCACCACCTGCTCCACCTTCTTTAATTGCCTGTTCTCCTCCTTTGTCATATAATTCCCTTTTCTTTGCATCAGAGAGCACTTCGTAAGCTTGAGAAATCTGTTTAAACTTCTCGCCTTCATTTGGATTCTTATCAGGGTGGTACTTCAAGGCCAGTTTCCTGTAAGCCTTTTTCAGTTCTTCTTGGGTGGCATTGGGCTTGACTCCCAAAACATCATAGTAAGTGGTTTCTTTCACCATTTTCTACAGCCGGTGAGCGGGCCGATGCCGGTGTTGGGGAGCGGGAAGGAGCGCGTTGCTGTGCGCAGCTCGGGCAGCAGCCGCTCCTCCGCCTTTCACCGAGGGTTCTGGAAAGTTCCGCTGATGCTTTTGAATTATGGTGATGGAGAAGACTTTTGAGAGCCCCTTGGACAGCAAAGAAGTCAAACCAGACAATCCTAAAGAAAATGAACCCTGAATGTTTATTGGAAAGACTAATGCTGAAGCTGAAGCTCCAATACTTTGGCCACCTGATGTGAAGAACCAACTTATTGGCAAAGACTCTGATGCTGGGAAATATTAAGGGCAAGAGGAGAAAGAGGCAACAGAGGATGAGATGGTTGGATGGCATCATTGACTCAACGAACATGAGTTTAAGCAGACTCCGGGAGATAGTGTAGGACAGAGAAGCCTGGCATGCTGCAGTACATGTGGTCGCAAAAATAGTCGGACATGACTGAGCGACTGAACAACAAATGGTAGTTCTACTTTTAATTTTTTAAGGAACCTCCATGTTATTTTCTGCAATGGCTGTACCAATCTACATTGCCACCAAGAGAGACACGGGTTCCCTTTTCTTCACGTCCTCACCAATGCTTGTTATTCTGCTTTAACTTTTCAAACCAGCAATCCTACTCCTAGGAAGTTAGCCTGAAGAAACATTTCCAACACTGTGAAAACACATGTGCACAGGCTATTTGTTCCAACACTGTTTGCCATTGAAAAATATTGGAAAGTACCTAAATGCCCAAGCATAGGATAGCGGTTGGATCCACGTGGAGTACCATGCAGCTATTTTGTAAAAATGAGGAAGAGCTCTATGAACTGACATCCGGTGATTTCCCAGATATTCTGTAAAGTTAAAAAAAAAAAAAAGCAAAGTACAAACAGCATTCACAATATGCTATCTGTTGTATAGGAAAAAAGAGATAATGAGAAAGCATACACATATCTGCTTATTGTTACAAAAAGATAGGAAGGGTAAACCAGAAAACAATGGAGCTGGTTGCCCACAAGGATGGAAAAGATTTGGGAGTGAGGGACAGTTCTCTGAGTACATCTTTAGGTGTACCGTTGACTACTGGAATCACATTACTACTCTACGTATTCAAGAAATTAAATTAAATCATTAAGGGTTGGAAAAGGGAATGAAAAATGAAAAGCAAACTAAAGCAAATAAACCTATTTGCACTTCAAATGAATATCAAAGTCATACTGAGGGGAAAGGAAGGGAGGAAGGTGTGAGGAAAGTTAACCCAGGTAATTTGTAAACAGACTATTTGACTGTATATGCTCCCTTTTTTGGCAGGAGAATTGCAAATAAGTTCAGAACTCTTTTCAGTAGGATTTTTTGGTAGCAGTATAGGTTAAGCAATTAAAAAATAGTTCAGATACATTATAATGAGGAAATTGTTATATTGAGCAAATAAGTAAATGTGTTGGGCTTCCCAGGCGGCTCAGTGAGTAAAGAACCCGCTTGCAATGCAGGAGACACAGAGAGATGCAAGTTCAATCCCTGGGTCAGGAAGATCCCCTAGTGCAGGGTATGGCAAAACCAGTCCAGTATTCTCGCCTGGAGAATCCCACGTACAGGGGAGCATGGCGGGCTACAGTCCCTAGTGCTGTAATGAGTCGGATATGACTGAAGAGACTGGGCGTGAACACATGCGAGTAAGTGTGCTAATGTTGTTGGGAGCCAGCACTCTCACTGTGAAAGAAGAGGCACACAATTATGGAATGGAGGAAGTTAAGGAAGAACCTGGAGTTTGCGGTATTGGTGTAAACTCATGATTTTGAAAATATACATAATTTTGTGTCTGTGTATGCATAAGTGTACTTATATACGATGCATGCATATAGGTGTGTATACGTGTATGTACGTGCGTATGGTGGTTAGTCACCAAGTCAGGTCCAACTCTTGTGACCCCGTGGAGCTTGCCAGGCTCCTCTGTCAATGGGATTTTCCGGGCAAGAGTACTGGAGGGGGTTGCTATTTCCTTCTCCAGGGAATCTTCTTGACCCAGGGCTTGAACCCAGGTCTCCTGCATTGTGGGCAGATTCTTTACTGACTAAGCCACCAGGGAAGCCTAGTTCTGTTCCCTGAAATGTCCTGGAAACAAAGACACCCCAGTAGTAATGAGTACACCCTGATCTTGGTCCCTAATCCTATCCTCCACTAAAAGTTACCCACCCCCCCAAAAAAAAATGGTTGACCCAAGTTCTCAGTTCACATACTGGTGAAGCCTAGCTTGAGGGATTTTGAGCACTACCTTGCTTACATGTGAAATGAATGCAATTGTACAGTAGTTTGAACATTCTTTGGCATTGCCTTTTTTGGGGATTGTAATGAAAACTGACCTTTTCCACTCCTGTGGCCGCTGCTGAGTTTTCCAAATTTGCTGGCATATTGAGTTCAATACTTTAACAGCATCATCCTTTAGGATTTGAAATAGCTCGGCTGGAATTCCATCACCTTCACTAGCTTTGTTTGTACTAATGCCTCCTAAGGCCCACTTGACCTCACACTCCAGGATGTCTAGCTCTAGGTGAGTGACCACACCACCCTGGTTATAAGGGTCATTACGATGTTTTTTTATACAGTTTTTCTGTGCATTCTTGCCACTTCTTTCTCTCTTCCATTTCTGTTAGGTCCTTGCCATTTCTGTCCATTATTGTGTTCATCTTTGCATGAAATGTTCCCTTGGCATCTCAGATTTTCTTGAAGCAATCTCTAGTCTTTCCAGTGGAAGCCTCAAAGGTCGGATGCTTGTTCTCCCATCCTCCTCTGAGTCAGGAAACAGACACATGAGCAGGGGTCAGGCAGCCTGACCTGCCCTCTCTGGACTTTAAATTGAGAGCTAGTGATATCAAATAGCAGGACAAGGGCGTTCCTGGTAGTCTAGTGGTTAGAATTGGGTGCATTCTATGATGTTCATTTCAGCTGTCATATTTTTCACAACAAATGCCTCTGGTGGGGTCGTCCTTCTAAAACTGTGCGCCTCCAGCGTCCTACTCCCCGTGCTCTGTCATCTACCAGAGAAAATCAAGCTTACATTCACATCCTGTACTGTCTGCTCCAGTTATTCTGCTGTTTGGAACAGGTGCTTGACATTCTCTTTATTATACGCCACTGGCTTTCCTAAGTCTTTGTTCTGTAGTGTTATTCTCCTAAATACACGTGGAACTGAGGCTGGTCTCTCGGAACTGACACCAGAATCATGTGTGATCAGCACCTGGCCAGATTCACTTAGGAGGGAAGGAATAAAAGAAGCGAGAGAGGGGAGGGGAGGGCTGGGAGTTTGGGATTAGCAGGTGCTAATGTTTATATATAGAATGGATAAAAAAAACAAGGTCCCACTGTATAGCAAAGGGAACTATATTCAATATCCCATGATAAACCATAATGAAAAGGAATATGAAAATATATATATGTATATGACTGAATCACTTGGCTGTATAGTAGAAATTAGCACAACATTGTAAATCAACTATACTTTAATAAAATAAAAATTTTAAAAAGGAAGTGAGAGGTGTCAACAGCCTGGCTTCTGGAAGCAGAGGGTTCTGAACATACTGATTCAGAGAACAAACTGGAAATGCTTTCATGTATGGGCTCTGGGTTTGAATTCTGTCTCACCACTTTCCAGTTGAGTGATCTTGGATAAATTACTAGACCTCTCCGAGCCTCCATTTCCTCATCTGATAAAAAAGAGATTACAATATAGTTTTATCATGAGGTTGTTAAGATATTAAAATGGCTGCAAATTCTTTGTCACTACTCTCACAGAGAGGTGAGGATCCCTCCCCTGGAATCTAGGCCAGCTCGGGACTGCTTTGACCAAGATACAAGTGACGCTGCACGACTTTCCTGGTGAGGTTATAAAAGCTCATGGAGTTTCCACTGGTTCTCTTGCTGTATTAGTTTCCTGTGGCTGCTGTATCAAATTGCCACAAACATCGTGGCTTAAACGAACACCAGGGTGTTATTTCAGTTCTGGAAGTCAGAAATTTAAGTGGCTTGGCAGGGCTGCATTCCTGGGTGCTAGAAGGGAATCCATCTCACTGCCTCTTCCAGCTTCTAGAAGAGGCCACCTACTAGCTGATGGCTCCTTCCTCGCATCACTCTGACCTCTATGTCTCTCTCTCTGACTCAGATCCTCCTGCTTCCCTTATAAGGACTCTTGTGATCACATGGGTCCATCCACGTAAGATGATCTCTCCAACTTGAGATTCTTGACCTCATTATATCTGCAAAGTCCCTTTTGCCATGTGAACTAAGATACTCACAGGTTCCAGGGCTAAGACATGGACACGTTGAGGGGGCCATTATTCAGCCGAGCACAGCTGGATAGATGTTGCCTTTCTGTGCCTCAGCTTCTTCATTCTTCAAATGAAGGTGACAGTGGTACTCAGCTCTGAAGTTGTCTCGAAAATTAAATGAAATCATATGTGCTTGGAAAGCAGACCCAGCACCAAGAAGGGCTCAAAGGATCAGCTATTTTCTTAGTTTAGAATCTCCCAGAAGATGACAGTGAAACCAGTCGGTCAATTTGGGAAGTGCAGGAAAGATTGCACTGGCGGGAGGTGATACAGGGAAGGGAAATTAAATAATAAAGGGTAGTCACTCTGCCAGCTGCCACTGCAGGTAACCGGAGAGCAGGCCACTGGGAGAGTCTGGGAGGAGGGGCCCAGCGCACACCTGAGGGGCAAGGGTGCTACTTTTGCTCCGGTTTCTCTTAGTTATTGCTGGAGGGCTATTCTCATAGGGTGTTAATTTCCTGGCACTCCCAGTCTGGCCCAGACAGGCAGAGTGACCTTCCGTGGGCCCAGAAAATAGCTCACAGGTACCCAGATGCACACTGGAAGTCCACCACGGAACATCTGAGAGAAGATGGCAAAGCTCTGAGAACATCTCCTGGAGATGTTTGTATTATTACATTCAGCTGAAAGGGATAAGAATGCACCCAAGCTGTGTGAATTAATCCTGTAACCGAGTCCTCCTAAAACCAAGTTCCTCTGCCCAGTTTATAATTCATCTGTCTTTTCAAAATTTTATTCCCTTCCTTAGCAACCTAGAGGTCCATCAGCGGATGAATGGATAAGGAAGTTGTGGTGCATATACATAATGGAATATTCAGTTCAGTTCAGCTCAGTCACTCAGTTGTGTCTGACTCTTTGTGACCCCACGCCAGGCCTCCCCGTCCATCACTAAGTCCCGGAGTTCACTCAAACTCATGCCCATAGAGTCGGCGATGCCATCCAGCCATCTCATCCTCTGGCGTCCCCTTCTCCTCCTGCCCCCAATCCCTCCCAGCATCAGAGCCTTTTCCAATGAGTCAACTCTTCGCATGGAATATTACTCAACTATAAAAAAAGGAATGCATTTGGGTCAGTTCTAATGAGGTGGATGAACCTAGAGCCTATTATACAGAATGAAGTCAAACAGAAAGAGAAAGACAAATGCCGTTTATTAAGGCACATTTATATGGAATCTAGAAAGATGGTACCGACAATCCTGCGTGCAGGGCAGCAAAGGAGAGACAGACATAAAGAACAGACTTTGGGACTCAGTGGGGAAAGGAGGGGGTAGGATGATTTGAAAGAATAATATTGAAACATACACATTACAACATGTGAAATAGATAAGCAGCGTGAGTTTGCTGTATGGAGCAGGGCACCCAGAGCTGGTGCTCTGTGACGACCTGGAGGAATAGGATGGGGAGGGACCTGCGAGGGGTTTCAGGATGGAGGGGACACATGTTTACCTATGGCCGATTCATACTGATGTATGGCAGAAACCATCACAATGTTATAGAGTAATTATCCTCCAATTTAAATAACTAAATAAATAAACTTTCTTTCCCTTTCTTTTCCTGAACTGGTTCCCCCTCAAGATTGAGGAATACCAAAGAAAGGGGAGATTGTCACCAAGCAGGACCCCATGGGGCCTTCCTGCGACAGGACCCCTCCCCTACGAAGTCCTCCGCCTGCCTCTTAAGTGTAGAAAAACTGTAGCCTTCAAGGTCTTCCTCAAGTTCCAAAGAGTAAATTTAATCAGAGATGTGAAAAAGTGTGGAAACAAAGGAAAACTGTCAAAAAAGACAAAATAATAATAGGTTAGCCGCTTAACACAGAGAAGGCAACAGCACCCCACTCCAGTACTCTTGCCTGGAAAATCCCATGGGCGGAGGAGCCTGGTGGCTGCAGTCCATGGGGTCGCTCAGAGTCGGACACAACTGAGCGACTTCACTTTCACATTTCACTTTCATGCGTTGGAGAAGGAAATGGCAACCCACTCCAGTGTTCTTGCCTGGAGAATCCCAGGGATGGGGGAGCCTGGTAGGCTGCAGTCCATGGAGACACTCAGAGTCGGACACCACTGAAGTGACTTCGCAGCAGCAGCAGCAGCCGCCACTCAACAAAGGCAAGGACTTTTAGTTCCTCCTCAGGGCCTACAGATAATAACCTGAGCCACATCCTCGAAGAAGCCAACTTCATGTTGACCGCAAGCACAGACACTCCAAACCGTTTGGAACCAGAAGGCTGTTAATGCTGACTCCCAATTATCTCGTGCGTGCGTGCTCAGTCGCTCCAGTCGTGTCTGACTCCTTGTGACCCCATGGACTGTGGCCCGCCAGGCTCCTCTGTCCATGGGATTCCCCAGGCAAGGATACTGGAGTGGGTTGCCATGCCCTCCTCCAGGGATCTTCTCCACCCAGGGACTGAACCCTTGTCTCTTAAATCTCCTGTATTGACAGGCAGGTTCTTTAGCACTAGCACCACCAGGGAAGCACCCCCCAACCTGGGAAGACCCCCCTCCCCACCTCCCCACTACCTCCCTACTACCTCCCCATCAACCAAACAGAAGAATGTCCACAAGCTGATCACGCACCCCTCTTCCTCACCCTGTCTTTGTAAACCTTTCCCTGAAAGCCACTGGAGAGTTTGGGTATTTTGAGCATTAGCTGCCTTGCTGGGTGTACCCCTTGCTAGGTGCCTGCAGTAAATGCTGCACTTTCTCTCAGCACAACCCGATGTCAGGTGATTGGCTTTCCTGTGCTCGGGTAAGCAGACCTAAGTTTGGTTCAGTGACAATCCTGAGGTCATGGAGGATAACAGTCACACCCAGCCAGGACTGCTTTAAGGCACAGCCCTAAAGAATCTGCCTGCAATGCAGGAGACCAGGGTTCGATCTCTGGATCAAGAAGATCCCCTGGAGAAGGGAATGGCTACTCACTCCAGTATTCTTGTCCGGAATATTTCATGAACAGAAAAGTATGGTGGGATACTGTCCATGGGGTCACAAAGAGCCAGACATGCCTGAGTGACTAACACATCTTGATAATTTTCCGGCTCTCAGTGCCAGTCGAGGCTGCTTGGGCCTTCTGAGGGAAGGGGTCCCCCTCCAAAGAAAGCTGTGAGCTCTTGTGTTATGGGTCATCCCCACTTCACACCCTCGGTCATGAGACATGAACTAGGTGTCAATGGGCAGTGGACCAAAGGAGGCCCCATGAGACCACAAGAGAGGGAGAGGCGAGCCACTCCCGGGAGGCTGAGGAAACTGCCCCACCAGATGGACCCCACATTCAACGAATCAAACCACCCCCAGAGATGGGCACCCAAAGCAAGTCAGGGTTTGGGGTCCCTGAGGAGGCCCATGCCTACTGGCCTCACAGGCCAGGAAAGTCCAACATGAAGTCATCCAAATGTAAAGAGGTTTCTCAGGAGACCAAAGGGTGCCTCCAAATCAAAGACAGGACAGGGCTGGTCTCACAGACCTGAGCAGCCAGGGGCCCCACACCCTCAGTGCGGCTTTTTTCCATCTCCCTGAACTCAGATGGATCAGGTTCAAATTCCACTTCACACCCCACAAGCTGTGTGATCTCCAGTTGCTAGACCCCTATGACCCTCAGTTTCATTATCTGTTCTCACACACAAGAGGGATAATACTAACTTTCCTTCCGGTGGGAACACTGCCTGACCCACAGTATGGCTTTGAGTTTGTTGTCATATTTCTGTTGTTGTTTAGTTGCTAAGTTGTGTCCCACTCTTTGCAACCCCATGGACTGCAGCACACAAGGCTTCCCTGTCCTTCACTATCTCCCAGAGTTTGCTCAAACTCATGTCCAGAGCCGGTGACACTGCCCAACCATCGCATCCTCTGCCGCCCTCTTCTCCTTTTGCCTTCAATCTTTCCCAGCATCAGGGTCTTGTTGTCATATATTGTTGTTCAGTCACCAAGTGGTGTCCAACTCTTCATGACCCCGTGGACTGCAGCACACCAGGCTTCCCTGTCCCTCACCGTTTTCTGGAGTCTTCCCAAGTTCATGTTGCCATATATATGATGTGCGACTATAACATATAATTACATATGGTACATGTAGTGTATATTAACATTCTTAATTATCCTCTCACTGACAAGTTCTCACTGATTTTCTGCCTCTGAAAGGCAGCCACCAGAGGGCGCCAGACTCTTTGGTTTTAAGTCCCAGATACAACTTCCTGACTCATTTGAAACTGACTCATTTGATGCTGGGAAAGACTGAAGGCGGGAGGAGATGACAGAGGATAAGACGGTAGTATGGCATCACCGACTCAACTGACATGAGTTTGAGTAAATTCCAGGAGTTGGTGATGGACAGGGAGGCCTGGAGTGCTGCAGTCCCTGGGGTCACAAAGAGTCGGACAAAACTGAGCAACTGAACTGAACGACTCCCTGAAGCCAGCTGGTGCCACAGTCAGGGATATTCTGGGGCCTCTTTTCTAGAAAGTTCATGGGAATGGAATCATAAGTCATATGGTCTTTCCTATCCAGCATATTTTGCTCAGCGTCATGCATCTGAGACTCATCCAAGTTACTCTGTGAATCAAGAGCTCGATCTGTTTTATGTAAATTGGTGCAGCCACTGTGGAAAACGGCATGGACGTTCCTCAAAAGACTAAAAATAGAGTTATGGATTCCTGCAAACCCACTCTTGAGAATATATCCCAACAAAACTATAATTTGAAAAGATACACGCACCCTTAAGTTCACAGCAGCACTCTTTTCAATAGCCAAGATTTGGAAGCAAACTAAATGCTCATCAACAGAAGAATGGATAAGAAGATGTGATATATATTTGTACATATATATGTGTGTGTATGTGTGTATGTGTGTATACACACACAATAGAATACTACTCAGCCATAAAAAAGAATGAAATAATGCCATTTGCAGCAACATGGATGGTCCTAGAGATTAACATACTAAATGAAGTACGCTGGAAAGAAAAAGACAAATACCATACGATATCACTTGTATATGGACTCTAAAATATGACACGAATGAACTTATCTATGAAACAGAAATAGACCCACAGACATAGAGAAGACTTGTGGTTGCCAAGAGGAAGGGGACTGGGGACAAAGGGATTGAAAGTTCGGGACCAGCAGATGCAATCCATTAATGTTACAAATAGAATGGACAGACAACAATGTCCTACTGTCTAGCACAGGGAACTATATTCAATATCCTGCAATAAACCATAAAGCAAAAGAACACGGAAGGTGTATATATATAACTGAATTACTTTCCTGTAGAGCACAAATTAGTAACACGTTGCAAATCAACTCTAGTTCCATAAAAACATTTTTTAAAAAAAGAGCTCATTCTGTTTTCCTGCCAAGAGGTCTCCACTGTGTGGATGGCCCACATTTTGTTTCTCTGTTCACCTTTTGATGGACACTTGGATGATTTCCAGTTGAGGCTGTCATGAATAATGCGTGGACAGACAAAAGACACTGCTGTGGACATTCATGCCCAAGTCTCTGTGTGAAGGCTCTGTCTCAGGTTTGAACTGCACTTACGCTATTTGGGGGATGGTCATCCACAGCGATTGAACTTGGTGGAGCCACTGGAGCTTGCATATTTCTGCCCAGCGCAAGACTTCAAGGGGCTGTCTTGGCTCCAGAGCTCCTCCCCAGCTGGCTGGGACTTTGTCAAGTCAGCACATGGTCTGTGTCCCTCTCTTCTCTCCTGTCACAGGTGTGTCTTCCTACCAAACCTCTTGCACTACTGACTCAGTCTTGATGTCAGCTTTCCAGAGCACCCAGCCCGAGGCACACACGGAATGCTCGGAACAGTACCTGGCATATTGTTTATCATTGTGATTATAACGTGGAGGCAGGCACATGGGTTCTGGTGCTGGATGACTGGGTTGAGCTCCAGTGCCCCCTGAGGGGAGAACAGTAGTGCCAGAGCCTGTCCCACTTGGGCCCAGCCATCCAGAACTTTCCAGTAAAAAAAATCCACGTGAAATGCAGGAGCATCGGTCTCCATCCCTGAGTCGGGAAGATCCCCTGGAGGAGGAAATGGCAACCCACTCCAGTATTCTTGCCTGGGAAAGCCCATGGATAGAGAAGCCTGGAGGGCCACAGTCCCTGGGGTGGCAGAGAGTCGGACATGACTGAGCATGCACGCATGCCAGGGCTCAGCTCTAAAAAGGGAGTGAGGAGAGAGCGGGTCAGCATCCCAAGCAGAGAAAATAGAGGAGAATATTCCGTTCTTTTTGCTCTTTTTTTCTGACAGGGAAGAGGATTTACTGGTGAGCATGTGTAAGGAGGGGACAGCGCCAATGTTCTCGTGAGTGCAGGATCTGCTGTTTATCCAGAGGGCCACGGTTAGGGATGTGTTTAACCCCTAGCCATCTCGGATGAGCCGCCTTTCTGATACCATGTTCCCAAATTCATCCACCTTAAACTTAGTAAATCCTCATGTCTTGGATCTTCTGGCAGCCAGGGAACTTGAACTTGGCCCTGTGGAGGGTCTCCATCACATGCTCTTGTTCTGCATCTTGGTGCGGACAGACATTATGACTTGCCCAATGTGGACACCAGCCACTATGCCCTGGGGCTTTCCAAAGGCACTGCACCTACCTGTCTAGAGGCTAGACCGGGGACAGCAGGCCAGTCATGAATGTCCACCGGAAAGGGCTGTCTCCAAGGTCCCTTAGGGCAACCGGCTGCAGACGCAACTGAGGCGGCCGCTGTCTGCAGCGATTGCACAGCAGACCCACCCTTTTGGTTCTGTCCTCAGCTTCCGAGTCTGAAGCTGCCTTGGGGAAGCAAGAATCTTGGTAACGTTCTGAGCTGTCATGATGAAATGGTGCTGCATAATTTTATTACTGAGCTGAGACAGCTCTTGGGACAAAAGGCAGTTTCAGGGCCTTTTATTACTCAAGAGGATCTGAAACATTTGCATTTTGCCTGATATTGTGTCCAAAGGGCATGGAGGAATTGTCCTTGTAGTTATCGACAGGAACAAGGAAGGGAAAAAAAAAAAACAAACCGACATCGGGTCAGCTTGTGCCCCTGGAGTCCTGATACTCCACTTGGTAGACATGGCGATTCCACAGTGGTCATTTCCTGCCTCTCCCTGAACACTCTGGGACAAAAGCCATCAGGTGGGACAGAGTTAGTAGGCAGGGGCTGGGGGAGGGCCAGCTGGCCCAGCGAAGGGAGTCAGAGTCTGCCCAGCATGAAGGAGACACGGAGGCAGGGAGCAGGCATGGGAGAAGGCCACGCATAACATGCAGCAGGGTCCATCGAGTAAGTAAATAGATTCACGATTACAGGAGCGGGGTTCTCACTGTCGGAGTGGCGAGGTCTGAAACGGGAAGGGAGAAAGCCAGCACGACACTGCGGCTGTAGGCTGGAATTAGGCATCAGTGTGGACATGAGGTTCTCCATGGGTTGTCAAGAGATACAGGTGACGTAAATGTGTGTGTGCACTAAACGGTATTCAGCACAGAGATATTTGCCTCGAAGTACCATTAACCACTAACGAGAACCAGGGATCCTTGTAGAATGGACTTATTTTGAGCGGAGTCGTGTCTGACTCTTTGCGACCCCGTGGTCTGTAGCATCTGTCCATGGAATTCTCCAGGCAAGAATACTGGAACGCGTTAGCCATTCCCTCCTCCAGGGGATCTTCCCAACCCAGGAATCGAGCCTGGGTTTCCTGCATTGCAGGCAGATTCTTCACCATCTGAGCCGCCAGGGCAGCAAAAGTTCAAGGTGAGTCTGAGACATCTTGTTATGCCGGAAAGTAAAGACGTGCACAAGGAAGGATGGGGTCATGTCGAGAGGATGCAGAAGTCACCTGATGTCCTCTGGCCTAAAAAGGGATAACTGGGACATCAAAAGAAATCACAGCAACTTGTTTGATTTCTACAGCTGATTTAACCAAGTGCCATAGAGTCGCTCAAACGACAGAAACGAATTTGTCTCACAGGCTTGGAGTCCAAGATCCAGGCGTTGGCAGGGCTGGCTCCTTCTGAGGCTCTGAGGGAACATCCGTCCCCTGTCTCTCTCTCAGCTTCTGATGGCTTGCTGGCAGTCTTTGCTTTCTTCTGCTTGTAGCAGCCTCACCCTGATCTGTTTTCATTTTCACATGGCATTCTCCCCATAGGTCATTGTCCAAATTTCCCCTTTAAAAGGACACCAGACATGTTGGAGTAGGGACCACCCTACTTCAGTCTGACCTTATATTAACTAATGACCCCATTTTCAAATTAGGTCCCATTCTGAAGTCCTGGGGAGTAAGGACTTCACTAGATTTTAAATTGGGGGTGGGTACACACCTCAACCTGTAATACATGATAGCAGATGATAATGTAAGGGATCAACAGGAAGCCACATGTCCATATTGATATATAAATACTGATTTTAATAAATTAATTCACTCAAAAAGCGAATGTGTGATGAGGAACAGGAGATTTATGCAGTATCAAAGCAGCTCCCCACTAGTTACTTATTCATGACCAAGGGTAAAAGGAGAACCTGTAAAGAGGCCCCATCTCCAAATACAGTCACCTTAAGGTGAGGGATTCAACATATGAATTTCATGGTCAGGGAGCAAGGTTTTGTCCATAACAACCACGTTGCTCCCGAGGAAGGGGACTGAGGGGATGTCATGCTATGGTTCTCAGAGGTCCCCGGCAGTCACCTGCTCATCAGTACCCCTCGGGTTGCCTCCCTTTCCTCCCACGTCCCCACCCTCTATAGGTGCTTCCGGGGATCCCGCGGCCAAATCAACCACATGCCCTTGAATCCTGGTCACAGGCGCTGTTTCTGGGGACTCCAAACTCACCCGGTGCCCCTTCCTCCAGCTTTGAACCAGATCTCCAGCCTGGCAGGGAGAGAAGTGGCCAGACGCCACCTTGGGGCAGGGGCGAGCACACCTGTGCAACTTCAAAATCCCAGTCTGGACACCTGACTGGCACTGGCTGATTAGAGTCTCTTTCCCAGGGAGTTTGGGGCTGAGACCGAGAGATTCTGGCTCAGCCTCTCAAAGAGAAGTTATAAAACGGGAGCTGGGGACTTCCCTGGCGGTCCAGTGGTTAGGACTCCATGCTTCCAGCGCAGCGGGGATGGGTTCCATTCCTGGTTGGGCGATTAAGAGCCCATGGCTCGGCCAAATAAAATTAAACTAAAAAAAACAAAACAAAACAAAAAAAAAACGGAGCTGGCGGAAGCCTGCTTTCTCCATGCCAGGCCCTGAGAGACAGGGAAAGCAGAGCTGCAGGAAAGGAGGAGAAAGATGGACAGAGCTGCACAGAGGGGAGGTAGTGCAGGGCGCTGATGACACTCTGACATTGTTTCTTTTTCCTTTCTCTTCTGAGGCCTGGCTGAGCCCTCTCACAACATGTGCTGCGTCCTAGCATACACTCCCTTCCTCCTTCCTCTTTTCTTTAAGGCGTCCTGGGTTAGTGCCCCAGTTATTAGTGATGCAAAACAAATTACCCCAACATCAAGCAGCTTGAAACAACCATATTACTCTCTCTCCCAACTTCTATGGGTCAGGAATGGAGGAAGGGCTCCGTGGGGTGGTTCTGGTTTAGGACCCTTCACACAGGTGCAACTAGCCATGCCACTCCCACAGGGGTGATATCACTGCTTCTTATTTAAGCCACTACATTTGGGCTTCCCTGGTGGCTCAGACGGTAAAGAATCTGCCCACAATGTGGGAGACCTGGGTTCGATCCCTGGGTTGGGAAGATCCCCTGGGGGAGGAAATGGCAACACACTCCAGTACTCTAGCCTAGAGAAGCCCATGGACAGAGGAGCCTGGCGGACTATAGTCCATGGGGTCACAAAGAGTTGGACATGACTGGGTGACTAAGCTCACACACACACAGACACACATACCTTTGGGAAGGCTGCCGTGCTGCAGTTCATGGGGTTGCAGAGTCGGACAGGACTTAACAACTGAACAACCACCACCTTTGGGGGCAATTTGTTTACACAGCAATATATAATAAAGACACCTAGAAAGTGGCAGAGCTGACATCTTGGACTGAGACCTAAGACTGGTGTTTTTCTCCCTAGAAAATATTGAAGCTCCAAGCCTGGGGAGGGCCAGGAGACTTTTGGGAGACTGCAGGTGGTGATGGTTGGGGGAGGCGGCAGGTTGAATGATTTCCTGAAAGGGGAAGATGGAAGTTTTGTGAATTAACCTAAACCAAGACAGACGAGGGAAGAAGAGAGAAGATGGTCTACCTCTGGCCTGTTTCTTTGGGAAAGTTTTATTTGCCTTTAGTTTTACTGAATGTGTTCGTTTCTTTGTAATTCTACCTCATTTTGAAATTGCTCATTTATTTGTTTTTGGCTGTGCTGGGTCTTCATCGCTGTGTGGGCTTTCTCTAGCTGCGGTGAGGTGAGCCGGGGCTACTCCCTAGCTGCAGTGCACAGGCTTCTCATTGCCGTGGCTTCTCTTGTTGCGGAGGACAGGCTCTAGGGCACTCGGGCTTCAGTCCGTGGGCTTAACGGTAGCAGTTCCTGGGCTCCAGAGCACAGGCTCAATAGTTGTGGCTCACAGGCTAAGTTGCTCTGCAGCCTGTGGGATCTTCCTGGATCAGGGACTGAACCTGTGTCTCTTGCATTGGCAGGTTCTTTACCTCTGAGCCCCCAGGGAAGCCCTCTACCTAATTTTTAATTAGGAATTAAATTTTACAAATTGATTTATTAATTAACTATGAATTAAATTATCTAATTTTAATTAGGCAAGAGCAGTACAACGAACATCTACATTCCTTTACATCAATTTCATACGTGATTAACATTTTGCCGCATCGGTTTTACCGCACTGCAAAAATTTTCTCATGCATTTAGAAGAGAAGTATGCAGGACCTAAGCAGAGAGTTCAAATTCTCAGAAAGGATGACGCCCACGTAAGCATAAGCTAGAGCCTGCCAGGGACAGATGCTGCCCTTGATTCCCCTCATCCCCCACCCACTCTCCTCCCCAAAAGCAACGATCAGCATGCTTCTCAAACCACATCACTGGGGTAGGTTTGAAATGAGATTGTTCTCCTCATAATCCTTCTAGGGAGGATTAAAGATTCCTTGGAGAATCAGCAGAAAGCTCTCCAGGCCTCTCTCCGAGCTGAAAATGCAGGTAACACAACCGTTGCCGCTCAACTTGCAGAGATGGCCAGCCCTGAAGCTCACCCCAGAATGAACCTCCGGGAAAAGGCAGAAGCAGGCCCAGCGGGCTCCAGGGAGACTCGGCTCAGGCAGTTCTGCAAGGATCAGCAAGAGAGTCCTGCCTGGCCTTCCTCTTCCTCCCCTGGGAATCTAGCTTCTTCCCTCTGCACGTGACCAGAGGATGCCCTTTGGTACGGTTGCTGGCTGTGTCATCTGAGTCGGCGGGCAGATGTGAACAAGCTGGGGCCGGACTGGAGTCAGGGCTGACTGATGGGTTCGTGAGCACAGGTGGGACGTTTTAGAATGTGGATTTTATTTCTGTTCAGGCGTGGTGAGGCCAAGAGATCACGAGTCAACTGCCAATGGAAAGACAGGTGATGACTCACAGGTCCCAAGATGAGGGGGATAAGCCAAGCCATGAAAGGCCCCATGAGAGAATACCCCATGGTCTCAGGCCTGGGTGGGGAGGTGGGTGAGAGCCTTTATTGTGGTTTATACAGGAGGAACCAGAGAAGCAGGGTTAAGTCAGCTTAAAATTGGCTTGTTTGAATTGTTTCAGTGGGCCCTGAGGGGTAAGGGACTGTCCCTAGTTGATTGATATCTGGCCCTTGGGTAATGAAGGGCGATACTGGGCCCCAACAGGAGCGTTCCAGTTCTGGGTTGGTTAATTTGTGTATGAAAGTCCTGCTAGCAGCCAAGCCTTTTGCTGTCTCTAGGAATCAGCCAAATCTGTAGGCTGTGGAGGGTCAGCAAGGCCCCAGGATGCATCATAATACAGAAAACTTGTAAAATGTGGTTAAAACAATTCATGAGCCAAGAAATCTATTAAACGCTTTCTCTGCATTAGCTCTTTCAGCCCTGGCAGCGAAATTATGAGGCGTGATCAAATTTATCTGATAAGGACACTGGGAACGTTTCCCACAGTTTGACAACTCAAATTTATTCATGTTGCAGCAGAGGACTTCCGAATCCTCTGCGCTCTCTCCCCAAGCAGAAGACCTAGGGTTATATTAGATGTGGGTAAGTGTAGTGTGTGGGTGAAATTTAAATGATACTTTTTTTTTTTCCATGCCAAGCAGGGACTGAACCCATACCTTAAGCAGTGAGAGCGCGCAGTTCTAACCACTGGACCACCAGGGAATTGCTGATTTGGTGTATTGATTGACAAAGAAAAGCAGGGCTATGAGCAAGAGTATCAATAAGGCCGGGGCTGCGAAGGGAACTCAGCACCCTGTTTCCTTGGAAGCTATGACATTAAGCTCAGTATGTAACACTGAGTCTGGAGACCCCTTATCTGAAGCTCTGAACCTGGGCTGGGGCTGGAGGTTATGTCTCCAGGTCAGAGTTATTTAGACCCCTCAGGCAAAAATGGAATGTCCCATTCTCATTAATTTGATTTCAAATGTCCAAGTCTCTGAGAGTCGATTTTAGAGAATGATGCTTCTCTACCTTTTGTCCTTGGAAGTTAATTAACAAAAGCAATTTTACAGATTCACAGATTAGTACTATCCAATACCCATTTCACAGATGAGGAAACTGAGGCTCAGCAATTTAAGTCTCTTTTTCTAAGTCATGACTGAATCAGCAGCAAACCATACCTATCTGGCTCTAGAGCCTGGAGTCTAATACCTTCCAGACTGAAGTGTGAGCACTAAGAGGAGGGAACTCAGAACCCCCTCCTTCACCCACCCCAGGGCTTCATCCCAGACTCCCATGTGGAAAAAGCTAGACATAAATTTCTGAGTCTTGAGCATGTGTCAAAGTTGATTTCTCACCAACAGTGGGGTTGCAGGAGGTGGGGGGTGGTGGGAGGCCGGGGTTGGGGGTGGGGGACCAGCAGATAGAGTGAGCCTGGTGGAGGTGGGCTGGGAGAGAGCAGAGCAGCCATAGTCTTGTTTATTTCCCCAGGATGTCAAAGCACCACATTCTCATCAGCGTAGCATCAGATGTGGGAGGACATCTTTAGGCAGGAGATGTTAATTGGAAATAATAAGCAACTTCTGAGAAGCGAAGCCAATCCCCCTGAGGCCATGGAGTTGATCCCCTGCTGCTGCTGCTGCTGCTGCTGCTGCTGCTGCTGCTGCTGCTGCTGCTGCTAAGTCGCTTCAGTCATGTCCAACTCTTAGCGACCCCATGGACTGCAGCCCACCAGGCTCGTCCGCCCCTGGGGTTTTCCAGGCAAGAGTACTGGTGTGGGTTGCCATTGCCTTCTCCGGTTGATCCTCTCAGTTCAGTTCAGTCGCTCAGTCGTGTCCGATTCTTTGCGACCCCATGAATCACAGCACGCCAGGCCTCCCTGTAAATCACCAACTCCCAGAGTTCACTCAGACTCTCGCCCATCAAGTCAGTGATGCCATCCAGCCATCTCATCCTCTGTCGTCCCCTTCTCCTCCTGCCCCCAAGCCCTCCCAGCATCAGAGACTTTTCCAATGAGTCAACTCTTCACATGAGGTGGCCAAAGTACTGGAGTTTCAGCTTTAGCATCATTCTTTCCAAAGAAACCCCAGGGCTGATCTCCTTCAGAATGGACTGATTGGATCTCCTTGCAGTCCAAGGGACTCTCAAGAGTCTTCTCCAACACCACAGTTCAAAAGCATCAATTCTTTGGTGCTCAGCCCTCTTCACAGTCCAACTCTCACATTCACACATGACCACTGGAAAAACTATAGCCTTGACTAGATGGACCTTTGTTGGAAAAGTAATGTCTCTGCTTTTCAATATCCTAGCTAGGTTGGTCATAACTTTTCTTCCAAGGAGTAAGCGTCTTTTAATTTCATGGCTGCAATCACCATCTGCAGTGATTTTAGAGCCCCCAGAAATAAAGTCTGACACTGTTTCCACTGTTTCCCCATCTATTTCCCATGAAGTGATGGGACCAGATGCCATGATCTTGGTTTTCTGAATGTTGAGCTTTAAACCAACTTTTTCACTCTCCTCTTTCACTTTCATCAAGAGGCTTTTTAGTTCCTCCTCACTTTCTGTCATAAGGGTGGTGTCATCTGCATATCTGAGGTTATTGATGTTTCTCCCGGCAATCTTGATTCCAGCTTGTGCTTCTTCCAGCCCAGCATTTCTCATGATGTACTCTGCATATAAGTTAAATAAGCAGGGTGACAATATACAGCCTTGACGTACTCCTTTTCCTATTTGGTTGATCCCCTAGCAGAAGCCAATTAGCGGCCAGGCACCAACAGTCCAACTCCAAAGGGTCAGGTGGGGGTCTGTCCGGCAAAGGGGCTCCACGAGCAGTGATCTGTACATTTCTCCAGTGAGTAAAGATGCAGAACACATGGTGGGCTTCAGTTTCAGTTTGGGGTCAAAATGTTTTCTTTCTAAGAAGCAAGTAGGAGTGGGACAGTGTTTTGTTTGGGGCAAATTGAGCTTAGAGACTGAGACGGTCTTTGTCAAATATTTTATCAGGCTCACTGTGAGAATTTTAATAATTTCATAAGCCAGCAGCATACAAGATAATGTCCCTTAAGAAGTCAATAAAGAAAGATGGCTCAGATGGTAAAGACTCTGCCTACAATGCAGAGCGCAGAAGCACAGCCAAGAGGAGCTAACCCTTGCCCAAGGTCGGGGCAGCGACCAAGAGTGCCAGGCTGCATCGGCACAGGAGCGGCCAAGAGGAGCTACCCCACATCCGAGGTCAGGGGTGGCAGCCGAGAGGAGCTACCACATGCCCGAGGTCAGGGGAGGCAGCCAAGAAGAGCAACCCCACATCCAAGGAGCAGCGGCTGCGCGAGAGCAGGAGGGCCGAGAGGAGCTACTCCATGTTCAAGGTCAGGAGTGCTGGCGGTAAGAAGATACCCTTCGTCCAAGGTAAGGAGCAGCAGCTGCACTTTGCTGGAGCAGCTGTGAAGAGATACCCCATGTCCAAGGTCAGAGAAACCCAAGTAAGACGGTAGGTTTGCAAAAGGGCATCAGAGGGCAGACACACTGAAACCATAATCACAGAAAACTAGCCAATCTGATCACATGGACCACAGCCTTGTCTAACTCAATGAAATTAAGCCATGCCCTGTGGGGCCACCCAAGATGGGCGGGTCATGGTGGAGAGGTCTGACACAACGTGGTCCACTGGAGAAGGGAATGGCAAACCACTTCAGTATTCTTGCCTTGAGAACCCCATGAACAGTAGGAAAAGGCAAAATGATAGGATACTGAAAGGGGAACTCCTTGGGTCAGTAGGTGCCCAGTATGCTACTGGAAATCAGTGGAGAAATAACTCCAGAAAGAATGAAGGGATGGAGCCAAAGCAAAAACAATACCCAGTTGTGGATGTGACTGATGATAGAGGCAAGGATCAATGCTGTAAAGAGCAATATTGCATAGGAACCTGGAATGTCAGGTCCATGAATCAAGGCAAATTGAAAATGGTCAAACAAGAGATGGCAAGAGTGAACATTGACATTCTAGGAATCATCGAACTAAAATGGACTGGAATGGGTGAATTTAACTCAGATGACCATTATATCTACTACTGTGGGCAGGAATCCCTTACAAGAAATGGAGTAGCCATCATGGTCAACAAAAGAGTCCAAAATGCAGTACTTGGATGCAATCTCAAAAACGACAGAATGATCTCTGTTCATTTCCAAGGCAAACCATTCAGTATCACAGTAATCCAAGTCTATGCCCCAACCAGTAATGCTGAAGAAGTTGAAGTTGAACGGTTCTGTGAAGACCTACAAGACCTTTTAGAACTAACACCCAAAAAAGATGTCCTTTTCATTATAGGGGACTGGAATGCAAAAGTAGGAAGTCAAGAAACACCTGGAGTAACAGGCAAATTTGGCCTTGGAATGCGGACTGAAGCACGGCAAAGGCTAATAGAATTTTGCCAAGAGAATGCACTGGTCATAGCAAACACCCTCTTCCAACAACACAAGAGAAGACTCTACACATGGACATCACCAGATGGTCAACACCGAAATCAGATTGATTATATTCTTTGCAGCCAAAGATGGAGAAGCTCTATACAGTCAGCAAAAACAAGACCGGGAGCTGACTGTGGCTCAGATCATGAACTCCTTATTGCCAAATTCAGACTTAAACTGAAGAAAGTGGGGAAAACCACTAGACCATTCAGGTATGACCTAAATCAAATCCCTTATGATTATACAGTGGAAGTGAGAAATAGATTTAAGGGACTAGATCTGATAGACAGAGTGCCTGATGAACTATGGATGGAGGTTCATGACATTGTACAGGAGACAGGGATCAAGACCATCTCCATGGAAAAGAAATGCAAAAAAGCAAAATGGCTGTCTGAGGAGGCTTTACAAATAGCTGTGAAAAGAAGAGAAGCAAAAAGCAAAGGAGAAAAGGAAAGATATAAGCATCTGAATGCAGAGTTCCAAAGAATAGCAAGGAGAAATAAGAAAGCCTTCCTCAGTGATCAATGCAAAGAAATAGAGGAAAGCAATAGAATGGGAAAGACAAGATCTCTTCAAGAAAATTAGAGATACCAAGGGAACATTTCATGTAAAGATGGGCTCAATAAAGGACAGAAATGGTATGGACCTAACAGAAGCAGAAGATATTAAGAAGAGGTGGCAAGAATACACGGAAGAACTGTGCAAAAAAGAGCTTCACGACCCAGATAATCATGATGGTATGATCACTCATCTAGAGCCAGACATCCTGGAATGTGAAGTCAAGTGGGCCTTAGAAAGCATCACTAAGAACAAAGCTAGTGGAGGTGATGGAATTCCAGTTGAGCTATTTCAAATCCTGAAAGATGATGCTGTGAAAGTGCTGCACTCAATATGCCAGCAAATTTGGAAAACTCAGCAGTGGCCACAGGACTGGAAAAGGTCAATTTTCATTCCAATCCCAAAGAAAGGCAATGCTAAAGAATGCTCAAATTACCGCACAATTGCACTCATCTCACACGCTAGTAAAGTAATGCTCAAAATTCTCCAAGCCAGGTTTCAGCAGTATGTGAACCACGAACTTTCTGATGTTCAAGCTGGTTTTAGAAAAGGCAGAGGAACCAGAGATCAAATTGCCAACATCCGCTGGATCATGGAAAAAGCAAGAGAGTTCCAGAAAAACATCTATTTCTGCTTTATTGACTATGCAAAAGCCTTTGACTGTGTGGATCACAATAAACTGTGGAAAATTCTGAAAGAGATGGGAATACCAGACTACCTGACCTGCCTCTTGAGAAACCTATATGCAAGTCAGGAAGCAACAGTTAGAACTGGACATGGAACAACAGACTGGTTCCAAATAGGAAAAGGAGTACGTCAAGGCTGTATATTGTCACCCTGCTTATTTAACTTACATGCAGAGTACATCATGAGAAATGCTGGGCTGGAAGAAGCACAAGCTGGAATCAAGATTGCCGGGAGAAATATCAATAACCTCAGATATGCAGATGACACCACCCTTATGGCAGAAAGTGAAGAAGAACTAAAAAGCCTCTTGATGAAAGTGAATGAGGAGAGTGAAAAAGTTGGCTTAAAGCTCAACATTCAGAAAACGAAGATCATGGCATCTGGTCCCATCACTGCATGGGAAATAGATGGGGAAACAGTGGAAACAGTGTCAGACTTCATTTTTGGGGGCTCCAAAATCACTGCAGATGGTGACTGCAGCCATGAAATTAAAAGACGCTTACTCCTTGGAAGAAAAGTTATGACCAACCTAGATAGCATATTGAAAAGCAGAGACATTACTTTTCCAACAAAGGTCCATCTAGTCAAGGCTATGGTTTTTCCAGTGGTCATGTATGGATGTGAGAGTTGGACTGTGAAGAAAGCCAAGCACCAAAGAATTGATGCTTTTGAACTGTGGTGTTGGAGAAGACTCTTCAGAGTCCCTTGGACTGCAAGGAGATCCAACCAGTCCATCCTAAAGGAGATCGGTCCTGGTGTTCTTTGGAAGGATTGATGCTGAAGCTGAAACTCCAATACTTTGGCCACCTCATGCGAAGAGTTGACTCATTGGAAAAGATCCTGGTGCTGGGAGGGCTTGGGGGCAGGAGGAGAAGGGGACGACAGAGGATGAGATGGCTGGATGGCATCACCAACTCGACGGACATGAGTTTGAGTGAACTCCGAGAGTTGGTAATGGACAGGGAGGCCTGGCGTGCTGTGATTCATGGGGTAGCAAAGAGTCAGACACAACTGAGTTACTGAACTGAACTGAACTAAACTGACAATGCAGGCTACTTGGATTCGATCCCTGGTTGGGGAAGATCTCCTGGAGAAGGGAATGGCAACCCACTCCAGTATTCTCGCCTGGGAAATCCCATGGACAGAGGAGCCTGGTGGGTTACAGTTCGTGGGGTCACAAAAAGTCAGACATGACTGAATGACTAACACTTTGACTTTTCTGCAAATTAGTGACAGATGAACTACACTATTGTTCCAGGCAAGGGGAGATGAAAAAAATATAGTCCAAATTTAGTTGCTGCTGGTACTAAGTCGCTTCAGTCGTGTCCGACTCTGTGCAACCCCATAGACGGCAGCCCACCAGGCTCCCCCGTCCCTGGGATTCTCCAGGCAAGAACACTGGAGTGGGTTGTCATTTCCTTCTCCAATGCATGAAAGTGAAAAGTGAAAGTGTAGTCGTTCAGTCGTGCCCAGTTCTTCGCGACTCCATGGACCGCAGCCTACCAGGCTCCTCTGTCCATGGGATTTTCCACGCAAGAGTACTGGAGTGGGTTGGCATTGCCTTCTCCGAAATTTAGTTGAGCTGTACCCTTATATAAGTTGGTTCTTGGGAGAGGCTGCTTAACCAACCATGAGATGATGTCCAACTACCAATCAGGGAAAACAAAAGTCCTTTCGTTGCTAGAGCACGTTGCTAGTGAAAAACGTAGGTGTTGGCTGGCAGGATGATCTTTCTTTAGGCTGCTGACGGCTTTTTGCCCCTGAGGGGAAAAGAGTTGCCTTTGCAGTGGCAGAAGCTAAAGGCTCAAGGTCTTCAGAGAGTTATTTTTACTTTTTCTCTTTTTAAAATGTGGAGTACAGTTGATCAGTTACAGGTGTACAGAAAAGTGAGTTTATTTTTACTTTTTCTCTTTTTAAAATGTGGAGTACAGTTGATCAGTTACAGGTGTACAGAAAAGTGAGTTGGTAATACATATCCATATATCCACTCTTTTTAAGATTCACTTCCCATATACTGCAAGGAAATAAAACCAGTCAATCCTAAAGAAAATCAACCCTGAATATTCATTGGAAGGACTGATGCTGAAGCTGTAGCTCCAATACTTTGACTCCCTGATGCGAAGAACCAACTCATTGAAAAAGACCATGATGCTGGGAAAGATTGAAGGCAAAAGGAGAAGGAGGCGGCAGAAGATGAGATGGTCAGATAGCATCATGAACTCAATGGACATGAATTTGAGCAAACTGGGAGAGGGTGAAGGACAGAGGAGCCTGGCATGCTGCAGTCCACAGGGTATCAACACAGTTGGACATAACTTAGCAAATGAACAACCACCACCACCATACAGGCCATTAGAGAGTATTGAGTAGAGTTCCCTGTGCTGTACACCAGGTTCTTATCAGTTTTCTATTTTATATATAGCAGTGTGCATCGGAGAAGGCAGTGGCAACCCACTCCAGTACTCTCGCCTGGAAAATCCCATGGACAAAAGAGCCTGGTGGGCTGCAGTCCATGGGGTTGCTAAGAGTCGGACACGACTGAGCGACTTCACTTTCACTTTTCACTTTCATGCACTGGAGAAGGAAATGGCAACCCACTCCAGTGTTCTTGCCTGGAGAATCCCAGGGAAGGGGGAGCCTGGTGGGCTGCCGTCTATGGGGTTGCACAGAGTCGGACATGACTGAAGCGACTCAGCAGCAGCAGCAGCAGCAGCAGCAGCAGCAGCAGCAGCAGCAGCAGCAGCAGCAGCAGCAGCAGCAGCGTGTATCTGTCAACCCCACTCTCCCCACTTACCCCTCTCCTCTTTATCCCCTGGAAACCATAAGTTTGTTTTCCACATCCGTGACTCTATTTCTGTTTTGTAAGTTCATTTGTAAACCCCACCCCTTTTTTCCCCCCCTTAGATTCCACAGAGAGATTTATTTAGATCAGCAAAAGGTAGTTTTGTCCAGACCGGACACTCTTAGATGGTCCTCGTAAATTCTGTGCATTTATACTCTAAACACCCGATGCCCATAGTTGCCTTTTCACCTGTTCTTATTGACAAGCCCCCAGTGGGGTCTCCGAGCAGCTGAGCTACTAGTGCTTATCAGCAACCACAGATGTGGAAGATGACATCCTGACATCCGATTTCATTTTCACCTCAAAATAGTACCTTCATCCTTGAAAACAACTTCACTCTTAAAAGCAATTTCATTTTTTGTTATAAACAAGTGGATCTGAAATCGTATCATAATCACTACACAGCAGGTGGACTGGCTGGACCCAGGGGTCTGGCACTTCACCATTAGGCTCTGCATCCACCTGGGCTTCACACTCCACTCTAGCAGCCTGCAGGTGCTGGCTGGGGAATTTGCCTAAAACAAGCCCCCGGCAGATGGTTTCCTAAAGATCCAACCCACTCCGCAGTTTACCTATAACTCACACCCTCTTGAAAGGGTTTTTTTTCATTCTTTCGTTTTTCTAGGCTCTTTAAAAAACAATGTGATACTGAATTAACAGCACTGCCAATATCAATTTCTTGATTTTGACAAGGTGCTATTGTTATGTAAAATATGAGCCTTGATGGAAAGCTGAGTGTGATACAATAGAAACTAAATATTTAGTCTTTGACCCCAGTTCCTGGCACACAGTTCCTGAAATCTTCAAAGTGAGAGTGTTCTGTGTAGGCAAATGAGGTGATTGGTTATTGGGGATCCCTAGAAAGCCAGGGGAAATATCAATAACCACAGATATGCAGATGACACCACCCTTATGGCAGAAAGTGAAGAAGAACTAAAGAGCTGCTTGAAGAAAGTGAAAGAGGAGAGTGAAAAAGTTGGCTTAAAGCTCAACATTCAGAAAACGAAGAGCATGGCATCTGGTCCCATCACTTCATGGGAAATAGATGGGGAAACAGTGGAAATAGTGTCTGACTTTATTTTGGGGGGCTCCAAAATCACTGCAGATGGTGACTGCAGCCATGAAATTAAAAGACGCTTACTCCTTGCATGGAAAGTTATGACCAACCTAGATAGCATATTGAAAAGCAAAGACATTACTTTGCCAACAAAGGTCTGTCTAGTCAAGGCCATGGTTTTTCCAGTGGTCATGTATGGATGTGAGAGTTGGACTGTGAAGAAAGCTGAGCTCAGAAGAATTGATGCTTTTGAACTGTGGTGCTGGAGAAGACTCTTGAGCGTCCCTTGGACTGCAAGGAGGTCCAACCAGTCCATCCTAAAGGAGATCAGTCCTGGTGTTCTTTGGAAGGATTGATGCTGAAGCTGAAACTCCAGTACTTTGGCCACCTCATGCGAACAGTTGACTCATTGGAAAAGACCCTGATGCTAGGAGGGCTTGGGGGCAGGAGGAGAAGGGACGACAGAGGATGAGATGGCTGGATGGCATCACCAACTCGATAGATGTGAGTTTGAGTGAACTCCGGGAGTTGGTGATGGACAGGGAGGCCTGGCGTGCTGTGATTCATGGGGTCACAAAGAGTCGGACACGACTGAGCGACTGAACTGAACTGAGAAAGCATCAGGATAGGGGCTGGTCACCAGAAAGACCAAGGTATGATTAGAGGGGTCAAACTTCCTAACCCTAAACTAACCCTAACCCTCATCCCCACTTGGACCTCTGGGGAAGAGACAGATGTTAGAGGTTGAATGAATCACTAGTGGCCAATGGTGTAATCAATCTTGCCTGTGTGATGAAACTTCCATTAAAACCCTAAGTGACAGGATTCAGAGAGCTTCTGGGTTGGAGAAGACATTAAGTTTCTAGGAGGGTGGTGCTCCCAGAGAGGGTATGGAAGTTTTGCACACATATACCCCATACCTAGCCTTATGCATCTCTTCTATTTGGCTATTTCTGAGTTGCATCCTTTATTTAAAAAAAAAAAAAAAACACAGCGGGACATCCCTGGCAGTCCAGTGGTTAAGGCTCCATGCTTCCACTGAAGGGGGCATGGATTCCATCTCTGGTCAGGGAACAAAGATCCCAAGTGCCACGAGGTTCAGCCATAGAATACTACTAATAAACCACAAAATGCAAGTTAAGTGCTCCCTGAGTTTTATAAGCTGTTCTGGAAAACAACTAAACCTGAAAGGGAAGGGGCTGTGTAAACCCCCGATCTTGCAGCCAAGTCTGAGTGAAGTTCAGGTAACGTGGGGACCCAGTGCTTGCTGCTGGCATCTGAAGTGAGGGCAATCTTTTGGGCTGAGCCCCTAACCTGTGGAGTCTGACTGACTCTGGGCAGCTGTTGTCATACTGAACTGCAGGACCCTAGATGGTGTTAGAAACTCAGAGACAGTATGAGAAAAGAAAACCACACATTTGGTATCAGTAGTGTGAGTAAAAACATCCCAGTAAGTGAAGGGTGCACACAGGAACACTTGCTCCTATTTCTGCAACTTCTTGTGAGTTAAACTATTTCAAAATGAAATGTTATAATTTTCTTTTAAAAGATGTGAAGGGCACTTGGATTTAACTTTTCATTTACAATAAACTTTGTTTTTTTTTTTTCAAATTTGCAGCTTTTTGCAAAGGACAGTGTTATATTATACACCTCTCTATTTTATCTACCCTGACAAGACTTTTGAAGCAATTCGCGTAACCACCTTTCCTTTCTAAAATAAAATTTAAATTTAGCTTTCATTGTCCATTAATGTAATGTAAAATTTTATAACACTCAGATGCAAACACATTCCAGAGGGGTTGAATGTAAGGTAAGCCACTCATTCACAGAAGTCACCCAAGATTTAGAAGCAGAAGTTCAGAACCTAGATGCTGCCTCCTTTGGGTAAGTGGAGGTGTTGTCTGCAGACCAGCTCAACCTAAACCTGGATAATGCAAGTAAACATTTATTGAGTGCTTACTGTGTGCCGGGCACAGTTTTAAGAGCCTTATTGGATTAACTCGCTTAATCTTTACATCAACCCTGTTGCTGTTTAGTCACTCAGCTGACTCTTGCAACCCCATGGACTGTAACCTGCCAGGTTCCTCTGTCCATGGGATTTTCCAGGCAAGAATACTGGAGTGGGCTGCCATTTCCTTCTCCAGGGGATCTTCCTGACCCAGGGATTGAACTGGAATCTCCTGCATTGGTAGGCAGATTCTTTACCACTGAGCCACCAGCAAAACATCAACCCTAGGAAGAAGGTATTAGTAGTTTTACAAGGTCACACAGCCAATGTGTGACAAGACTGAAATCTGAACCCTGGCCATCCAGCACGCGGTCTTCACCGCCCTGCTACAGAAGCAGGCTGAGGCACGGGCCTGGCTTCAGACTGTGGTCACGTGTGGTCCCTTCCAAGTCCCTCACCAGACTTCACTGCGTCCCTGTTTGCCTGGTGTCCCTGGAAATGGACTCTGAGACAGGAAGCTGCATGTGAGAGGTCTGCCGGGAGAGTGTTTTCAGGTCCAGCCTCATGGGTGGTGAGGAAGGCAGGCTTGGGTGGAGAGAGCTGACCTATTGTGGGAAAGAAAGTGAGGCCTCGGACCACTCTGAGGCTAAAAGGGAGCTCAAGTTGAGACCAAAGAGTTACTGTGGGTTGAGCTGTGTTCCCACCAAGAAGATGAAGTTCCAGATTCCCAGGACCTGGAGTGAGTGTGACCTTATTTGGAAATAGGGTCTTTGCGCTCATCAAGCTGAGGTCATTAGGGTGGGCCCTCATCCATTCGGACTTGTGTCCTTATAAAAGGAGGAGCATCCAGATGGAGGGAGCAGACCGGGCGGAGGACAGCAGTCTACCCTGAGTCAAAGCATGGCGGGACATGGTGCGGTAACAGACAGCCAGGAGAGGGGGCGGCCAAAGGAGAATGAGTGTGTTGGGGAGGGGTAGTGAGAGATGAGGGCAGAAAGCTAACTGTGAAGGTGGGGTGGATATGTCGGTGAGGTGAGGACTTGATATTTACTCTGCTTGAGAGGGAGCAGAACAAAGACACAATTTCTGTTTTAATGGAATCCCTGTGGCTATATGTAGGGGAAAGACGGCGGGGGCAAGAAGGCAATAGCAGGGAGACAGGGAAGACTACGATGACCCAGACCATGGGGGACAGGGCCCAGACCAGGGTGTTTCTAGTCTCTTGAAACTGGAACGACCCAGGTGTCCATCAGTAGAGGAGTGGATAAACAAATGATGCCAGCTCCATACAATGGACTACTACACAGCCGTAAAAAGGAGGAAGCTATTGATAACCCAGTAACATGGATAGATCTCCAAACTGTCATGCTGAGTAAACACAGCCAGGTGAGAACAGAGTACCTGCTGTGTGATTCCACTTATACAAAAGATGAGAAAATGTAAACTAAGCTATAGTGACAGAAAGCTGACCCGAGGATGCCTGGGGTGTCAGGGGCGGGGGGACCCAGAGGGAAAGCAATGGGAGATTCAGGAGATATTCTGGAGGTAGAGTTAACAGGATTTGATGACCTACTGGATCGAGTAGTATGGGACAGAGAGGTGCTGGGGATGACTGCAAGGTGTGGGAGGGCTGAGCATGGATGTACTCGGAACAGGGCAGAGTGGAGGTGACAATGCTGAGTTCCCATATGGGGCTTGAGGGGCCTGTGGGTCCTACGTGGCAACTGACAGGAAGCAGGTGAAAAGATTGTTCTGGTTCTCAGAAGGGAGGTGGGCAACAGAGGAGGATTTTCAGGAAACACGGAATGGGGACCGTGGTGTGTGCCAGTACACTAGTCCTCTGAAAGCAAAGTAAAAGCCCTGATTTGCTCTGCTTGTCGTTTCTGTGCAGGGCATATTCCCACCAATGGCTACTAATGGCTTCACAAGGAGCTGGCATTCCTGAATTTTTAACAGCTCAACGAATCTGGTAGGACTTGGCTCCAGCAGCCGTTATGACGGGTTGGAGACAGTAACAATCCCGAGAATGACCATCTAGCAAGCACTAACTCTGTCCCAACTGTAACGTCCTGTCTCCTTCAGTTTCCACAACGTGCTCTCCTCTCGGAGGAGGAAATGGAGACACAGAGTGGGACTTTGCTCAAAGCCCCGGCCACCAAATGCAAGTGGGAAAACTGGGATTAAGACTCAGCAGGCAGATGCCGCGCCGCGTGTATTTTGTTTTGTTCTGCTTTTTGATTTATAATGTTGTGTTAGTTTTTGCTGTACAGCAAAAGTGAATCAGTTATACGTATACCTATATTCACTCTTTTTTGATTCTTTTTCCACAAGGTCATTACAGAATAGAGTTCCCTGTGCTACCGAGTAGGTCCTTATTACCTATTTATATATAGTAGTGTGTACATATCAATCCCAATCTCCCCACTCATCCCTCCCCTCTGAGCCCCCTGGTAACTATAAGATCGCTTTTTACATCTGTGACTCTATTTCTGTTTTGTAAATAAGTTCATTTGCATCACTTTTTAAGACTCCACATATAAGTGATATCATACAATATTTGTCTTTGACTTCACTCAGGAGGACAATCTCTGGTCCACCCACGTTGCTGCAAAGGGCATTGTTTCATTCTTTTTTTTGTGGCTGAGTAACATTCCGGCGTATATATGTACCACATTTTCTTTATCCATTCCTCTGTTGGTAGACATTCAGGTTGCTTCCATGTCCTGGCTGTTGTTTTGTTTTTTTTTTTTTTTAGTTTTTTTTTTTTTTAGTTTTTTTTTTTTTAATTTTAAAATCTTTAATTCTTACACGCGTTCCCAAACATGCACCCCCCTCCCACCTCCCTCCCCATAACATCTCTCTGGGTCATCCCCATGCACCAGCCCCAAGCATGCTGCATCCTGCATCAGACATAGACTGGCGATTCAATTCTTACATGATAGTCTACATGTTAGACTGTCATTCTCCCAAATCATCCCACCCTCTCCCTCTCCCTCTGAGTCCAAAAGTCCGTTATACACATCTGTGTCTCTTTCCCTATCTTGCATACAGGGTCGTCATTGCCATCTTCCTAAATTCCATATATATGTGTTAGTATACTGTATTGGTGTTTTTCTTTCTGGCTTACTTCACTCTGTATAATCGGCTCCAGTTTCATCCATCTCATCAAAACTGATTCAAATGAATTCTTTTTAATGGCTGAGTAATACTCCATTGTGTATATGTACCACAGCTTTCTTATCCATTCATCTGCTGATGGACATCTAGGTCTGGCTGTTGTAAATAGTGCTTCAGTGAACACTGGGGTGCATGTATCTTTTTGAATTAGAGTTTTCATCTTCCCCAGATATATGTCCAAGAGTGAGACTTCTGGATCACATGACAGCTCTATTTTTAGTTAGGGAAAGTTTGCATTGTTCTCCATAATGGTTGCACCTATTTATATTTCCACCAACAGTGTAGGAGGGCTCCCTCTTCTCCACACGCTCTCCAGCACTTACCGTTGGTAGGATTTTTTGATGATGGCCATTCCCATGTGAGGTGACACCTCGCAGTTTTGATTTGAGTTTCTCTAATAGTTAGAGATGTTAAGGATCTTGTCATGTTCCTGTTGGCCATCTGTATGTATTCTCTGAGAAATGTCTCTTTAGATCTTGCACCCATTTTTTGATGGGGGTTTATTTTTTATATGGAGCTGCATGAGCTGTTTGCATATTTTGGAGAATCCCTTGTTGGTCTGTTTGCAAACATTTTTTCCCATTCCGTGGGTTGTCTTTTTGTTTATGGTTTCCTTTCCTATGCAAACGTTTTAAAGTTTAATTAGGCCCCATTTGTTTATTTTTGTTTTCATTTTCATCACTCTAGGAGGTGGATCCAAAAAGATCTTGCTGTAGTGTTCTACCTATGTTTTCCTCTGAGAACTTTATTGTGTCCTGCCTGACACTGAGATCTTTAATCCATTTTGAGTTTATTTTTGTGTATAGTGTTAGGCTGCATAAGTGTTGATACTTTGATTGCTATGGCCCAGAAGCTTCCTGAACTGAGCCACTCACCACCCAGCAGGCACTATCTTAGGACTGTTACTTCTAACAAACCTAGGAAGTAGACTCCTTTATAATTCCATTTCAGAGAAACTGTGGGTAAAAGGAGCAATAGCTTGTCTGATGGCTGGCTCATGGCTAGCTGATGATGAAGGCAGGACTTGTACCCAGGCAGGCTGACTCCACGACTGTGCCCTCAACCTCTGGGTTATGCCACCCACAGGCCAGGCTGCATTCCCCACCCTTAATTCAGATCACTGAATCTTACTGAGAAGCTGAGCTCGGAGGTTTCAGGAACAAGCAATTTTATCACGCTGTTAGTCCAGTCCATATTACACCATCACCATTTCCTCCCATTGTTCAGTTTGTCTAAGAAGACCAGATTTTAGTGACTCGGGGATTGTTCTAGCTGGCACAATCAGGACAAGAGACACGTGGCAAAAAGGAATGGGGAGGTTGGGGAGACAGATACTAGCGGTTGCAATGGGCATGGCTTGGGAGGCTGTGAGGTAGGGAAGCTCAGATGCTGCCCATGATCAGAGCCTCAGGTCAGCACCCCTCCAGTATGCCACTGTGCTCACTTAGGATTCCCAGCCAGGGGAGCCTGAGGGAATCTGTTTCCCTTTGGTGGCCAAAAATTCAAGAGAGCTTAGGGGCTATGAGTAGTTATGTTCTTGCCTCTGTGGAAAAAGTCAAGCTGTAAGGAGAGAAAAGAATGAATGCAGGGTACAGAGGGAGGCAGATATGAAAGGGAGAAAAAAAGTCCCTGCAGAGGTTTGAGCTTCTGGTCTGGGTGTCCTTGAAACACAGCCCCACTCTTATCTTGGAATTCCCTTACAAGTTTTCCTTTTTCCTTCCAGTGGGATTCCTGTCATGCAGCCGCAGAAGAATTTCAAGAGATACACTTGACTTGACAGGATGTATCCTGACTTTCTTCTCTGTGAGAGAGTACTTTAGTCAAGACTAGGTTCAACTGCACATAACAGAAAAACCCAAAATCATATAACCTAAACAAGCTGGAAGCTTAATTTGTTTTTACACAGAGTCTAGTGGTAGGGCATCCAGGCTAATGTGGCAGCTTCATAGTCATTAGTACCCAGCCTCCTTCAATATTATTGCTCTGGCATCGTCAGTATATAACTAGTGATCCAAGATGGTTGCTGGAGCTCCAGCCATCATATCCACATTCCAGTCAGTAGTGTAAAGGACAATGGACTTAGAAAAATTCTTTAAGACCAATCCCGAGAAGGCCCACACAATGCTTCTACTGGCACCTATTGGCCAAAATGTTATCACCTGGCCATACTTAGGGAAACATAGACAATCTAATGTTTGCTGGTTTAATGTGTCCATTTGAAAATCAAGGTTTGTATTACTAAGGGAGAAAGGGGCAGGGATATCAGAGGACTCTCTTCCAGAATCTTATCCTTCAGCAGAGATGGAGGGCATCCTGAAGCTTCCACCAAAGCCCTCTAAACTGAGAGTTTTCCTCACAGGCCTTCAAATAATTGATTGCACCAAAACCAGGTTATCAACAGTGGGCCAGTGGATGTAGCTCACCAGGGGACAGGTGGTGACCTGGGAAGCAGAGATAAGCCAAAGAGCTGTTGATCTTCGGTTAGAGCCCAGTTTCATCCCTTCTTATCAACAGAGAAAACCATCCCAGCCCCACCCAGGGCAAGGTTCCTGCTGCCCAGCTGGCAGCTGACACTAATCAAGAATCCAGACTTCCCACGAGGCAACAACAATGAATGCTTACCTGAGACTCCCAAGAGCTGTAAATGGGGAGGGGCTCTGGTCTCTTGCCACCCCCAGAGATAGAAGACCCCCAGTTCTCCCCTGGCCCACTCTCTGGACACCCATCCTACCAATGTCCCCTTTTAAAATATACACCTCCACCAACAGGAGGCGCCATTCACAAAGCATAGCCAACAGAGTTATGCAAGGCACTGGCATCCTGGTCCAGCTCCCAATGGGGTGGAAAGGGAGCAGAAGAACTAGGTTGAGGGGGTCTATAAATTTTTTTATGGCATACAAGTATTACAGTCATATTCATAATACAGTACTGGGAACCTTGTTGCTTTTTTTAAAAAATCACTTATCTAAGTAAGTGTAGGCTGACACAAAGTTTCTCCGATTATGAGGGGGAGGGAGAAAGATATCCTGGAATTTAATTCTTTGAAAGCAAAGTCATAAAAACACTAAGCTAACATGTTAATTTTATAGTAAATGTATAAATATATTCAGCTTATGCCTCTGTAAGGAGAGGCACCTCAAAACAAGGCTTGCACATGATGTTCTACACATATATTCTTGTGTATTTATTGAGAAAAATCTGCGTGTAAGTGGACCCATGCAGCTCAAAACTGTGTCATTCAAGGGTTAACTGTACTCGGCAGTAAAAAGGAATGAAGTAGCGGCACAAGCAACCATGTGGCTGAATTTCAAAAACATGCTGAGTTAAATGACTGCTCAGAATGGACTCAAAAGAAGGCATTCAGTGTAATTCCCTTGATAAGCAATGCTGAGAGAGACAAATCTAATTTTTTTTTCCCTAAAAAAAGGCCCATTAGTGGTTGCCTGGGATGCAGGGATTAACTGCAAAGAGGCACAAAAGAATCTTTTGGAGTCACAAACATGTTTTGTATTTTGACTGTAGTGGCGGTTGTGCGTGCGTGCTAAGTCGCTTCAGTCATGTCTGACTCTTTATGACCCTATGGACAGTAGCTCGCCAGGCTCCTCTGTCCAAGGGATTCTCCAGGCAAGAATATTGACGGGGGCTGCCATGCCCTCTTCCAGGGGATCTTCCCAACTTAGGGATCAAACCCGTGTTTCTTATGTCTCCTGCACTGGCAGGCAGGTTCTTTACAACCAGCACCACCTGGGAAGCCCAGTGGTGGTTACATGGATTAAATACATCAAATGTGTACTTGAAAAACAAAGTATAGTTAATTTACAATGTTTTGTTAGTTTCAAGTGTAGAGCAAAATGATTTGAACCTGCACAGATTTTCAAAATCCCCCATGATCTGGTCCTACCATGCTTATTCACAGTTAGCAGCTATCAGTCTCACATAAACCATCTATTCAAAAATCTGGCTTCCTTACCATCATCTTGACTTTCATATCTGTAATTTTGCTTTTTTTTTTTTTAACTTGACCTGATATGTCTTTCCCTAAAACTTCAAAGTTTGGTACATAGCTTGTCCTCTACAAACCTTCCCTGGCAGTTCCAGTTTATACTGACCTCTTTACAAACTCAATTGTTCCCGCATTAGAATCAGGTGTGGACCTTCTGCCCACCCCTGTGAGACACTGACTTAGTGGCTCTCATATGGAGCCTGAGGATCTGTATGTTCACAGAGCTGTACTAATGATTCTGATATATACACAGGAATGCAAAGTACCTCTCTGGCATGTAATATGCTTCCTGTACCAATCAATTAAGCGTGTGTTCAATATTTACTCCATTGCCTGGGGATACACAGACAGAGCAGCATCCTTATGTTCAGGTAGCACAGAGTCCAGCTGTGGTGTTCCCTCAAATAAATGTGATGGGAACTATGAAGGAGGTACGGGTCCGGTGCTTTGGGAGCAGAATGGTAAATGGTTACCAAAGGGACCATGGAGGAAGTTGAGGTGGTCCTTGAAGAACAGTTGGATTTTGTTGTTGTTTAGTCTCTAAGTCACGTTTGACTCTTTGCAAACCCATGGTCTGTAGCCCATTGGGCCCCATTGTCCATAGGATTTCCCAGGCAAGAATACTGGAGAGGACTGTCATTTCCTTCTCCAGGGGATCTTTCTGATCCAGAGATCCAGCCCATGTTTTCTGCATTGGTGGATTCTTTACTACTGAGCCACCAGGGAAGCCCAGTTGGATTTTATCCACTCTCAAATAATAGGGCTATTTTAGCTGTAGCCACATACAGAGTATACACCTCCAGATACTCTGGTGGAGACTATATGGAGGAAATGACAGAGTCAGGATGGAAATGCTGGTAGAGATTAGAACATGAAAAACATCAAATACCACGCTAAGAACGTCACTGTTTTCGTCCAGACAACTGAAAATAATTTAAGGAAGAAACATCCAACTTAGTTGTTGTTATTGTTTTCTGGCACAGATTCACATGATAGTAATCTCTTTGAGTATGGTGCCCATTCACTTCTATTAAAACTGTGTCAAAAAATTAAAAAAAAATTTTTTTTGAAAAGGGACCTCCCCGGTGGTCCAGTGGTTAAGACTCTGCGCTTCCAATTCAGGGGAATGGGTTAGATCTCTGGTTGGGGAACTAAGATCCCACATGCCTCGCTGCATAGTCAGAAACTAAAAAGAAAAAAATAATAAAAATTTTTACAAATTAAAAAAGGTGTATGACAATCGATTTTGTGTAAGAAATACCAAATCAGAGTCTCTCTAAATGTATAAGAATACTACATTCTCATCTAGTTTTTCTTTCACTAATAATTCACAACACCCACGTTTCAAGTTATAATTTTCAGTGATTCTTAAAACAATATATCTTAACTACATCTAGCTTCAGTTACAATTACTAACAAATCCAAATCCACCAGATGACCACCTGAAACCAATTTTATGTACATGGTAGCAAACAGATGAAAATAAGTATCCTGTCTGCTTTTTGTTATTATTTACAATTTTTGCCCACACCCCTTGCCTGTCACACCCTGCAGCATGCAAGAGCTTATTTCCCTGGCTGCTAAGTCGCTTCAGTCGTGTCTGACTCTGTGAGACCCCATAGACAGCAGCCCACCAGGCTCCCTCATCCCTGGGATTCTCCAGGCAAGAATACTGGAGTGGGTTGCCATTTCCTTCTCCAGTGGGTCAAAGTGAAGTCACTCAGTCGTGTCCGACTCTTAGCGACCCCATGGACTGCAGCCTACCAGGTTCCTCCGTCCATGGGATTTTCCAGGCAAGAGTACTGGAGTGGGGTGCCATTGCCTTCTCCGGACCAGGGATCAAAAACCATGCCCCCTGCAGTGGTAGGTGGAGTTCTAACCACTGGACTACCGGGAAGTCTTTGTCTTTCTGCTTTTTAAGGTAACTCCTAGAAATTTTAAAAAATATATCTGTGGCATGCAATATATTTCCATTGTTCAGAGCTGCTTCAGACTGCAATGCTACCCACTTCCCAAGGATTGGTACATGGCTCAGTTCAGCGTAAGTTTACATGTAAAAGAGACTGATTTTAAATAGTTGAGGGGGCAGGGGGAGTTTGATAAGCCTTAGGAAATGCTGAAACAGTAATAGGTAGCATTTAAACAGACGGTACCACGTGCCAAGCACATGTGCTTATCTATTACCTCACTGAATCCGATGAATCCCGTGGTTTCCGTGAAGGAGTGTAACAAATTGCTGTGAAACAAATTACTCCAAAAACTCATGGCTTAAAAAAAAAAAAAAAAAGTTTTTAAGCACAGCTTCTGTGTATCAGGAATTTAGGCGCGGCTTACCTGGGTAGTTCTGGCTAAGAGTATCTCTCACGAGGTTTCGGTCAAGGTGAGAACCAAAGTAGCAGTCAACTAGAGGTTAAAAGATTTGCTTTCTAGATGGTTCATTCCCTTGGCTGTTGACTGAAGGCCCCAGGTCTCCACCAGGCGGATTTCTCCTGAGGGCTGCTTTGAAGTGTGAGGGAACGCAGCGGGAAGAGCCTGAGACTGGAACGGGTGGAAGGGAGGGCTGTGAATCCGGCTTGATGAGGCGGCTGCCTCAAAGGTAGCAGGTGTGGGTAGCGGAGGCAGGTGGGGTACCTCCCAGTAGCATCCACTCCTCCCTGTCTCCCTCGCTTGAAGTGACCCCACAGCTGTAACCTGACCACCGTGCCCCCTGCCCTCTGTGGGGAATTAAGGACAGAAACCCGCCAAAAAAAAAAAGTCCTCATTGGTTAACAGCTGAACCAATCATAATGTTCCTATCCCCAGCAATAGACACGTGACGTGGTACCAAGTGAGATGACGTCTTCTGGGGCGTGCTGATGGGAAAGATTTTATTCTGTCTTAAAGAGAGCTAGTCACCTGGGGTCCTTTTTTCTGCCTTTGGAAGTTGTTGGCCCAGGTAGTGACTATCCTGGACTGTGAAGGGATCTGGCCTCAGAGTTCAACCTGCTGAGAGCAGTGAAGGAAGATGCAGAACTTGGGTCTTCGGTGTTACCACCGAGCTGCTGGGTTAACCAACCCAGAGCTGCTCTATCCTTGGAATCCTGCTACATAGGATTATACATGTCAGATTTTTAAATCTTTTTGAGTTGGGTTATCCTTTTTTTTTTTTCAACCAAAAGCAACCAAACATATTTTGGAGGCTGATTTTCTCACCTGATCATAGTCCCCATTCAATTAAGCATATAAGGTGAGGCGCAGGGACATAGGCAGCAAGAAGGAAGGTCTATTAAAAGGTTTTAAAATGTGAGCTGAACATTAAGGGGAAGAGCCCACCCACCCACATAAGACTTGAAGACTGGACTTGTCACCACTGTGGAATTCTTAACTTTGCAAGAAAACAACAGTTTTTCAAATGCAGCTCTCTGAGAAGTGAGGCGATTGTGCGAGGTAGATTCCCTACCCCCCCTCCCAATAATTGGGATATCTGAATGTCACCATTAACCTCCAAATGGGATACAGCTTAAAAGTAACAGGTTATTTATGGGACTTCCCTGGTGTCCAGTGGCTAGGACTCTGTGTTCCCAATGCCAGGGGCTCAGGTTTCATCCCTGGTCAGAGAACTAGATCCCACAGGCCAAAACTAAAGATCAGCATGCCTCAATGAAGACTGTAGATCCTGTGTGCTGCAATTAAGACCTGGCGCAGCCAAACAAATTTTAAAAAGAGAGAGAGTATCGCCTTCATACTCAAAACGTTAAAAATAAAAAGTGACAGAACCTGAGTCCAAAAGACTGGTTTGGGTTCACAGCCATCCTGGGACCCCTCAAACTACAATTTTTACTTTTGTCTCTAACTTCTTTTTTTTGCACGCCTCATGTTCTATTTGTTAATAATCATATTAATCCCATTTGCCTTTACATTGTAAGTTTTGACCATATTGAGACTGCTTCTTTGTTTTCTTAACACTAAAAAAAAAATAAAAAAGCGCGTGATTGCAAGACTTTGCCTTGAAACTCTAGGCTGTTTTAACTGGTAACAGAAATCTCAGCAACAATCTCTCTTCTACAGCTTCTGAAAAGCAGAGACTTTGGCTCGTGAAATCCTCTTTGTACATGTATTTTGAATAAAGGAGTCTTATAAGAAACCTGGACTTCAAAAGCTGATGTTGATTCATCATTTGAAAGCCCCCATTAACCTGCCGTATTAGTTTGCTAGGGCTGCCTTAATAAAATACTACAGGCTAGGTGGCTTAAATAAAATCACTCAGTCCTGAAGGAAAAGCTCTGAAATTGAAAGTCACTCAGTTGTGTCTGACCCTTTGTGACCCATGGACTATACAGTCCATGGAATTCTCCAGGCCAGAACTCTGGAGCGGGTAACCATTCTCTTCTCCTGGGGATCTTCCCAGCCCAGGGATCGAACCCAGGGCTCCTACATTGCAGGCAGATTCTTTACCAGCTGAGCCACCAGGAAAGCCCAAGAATACTGGAGTGGGTAGCCTATCCCTTCTCCAGCGGACCTTCCCGACCCAGGAATCAAACCAGGGTCTCCGGCATTGCAGGCAGATTCTTTACCAACTGAGCTACCAGGGAAGCCCCCCTGGAGGAAATCAACCCTGGATATTCATTGAAAGGACTGATGCTGAAGCTGAAGCTCCAATACTTTGGCCACCTGATGCAAAGAGCCAACTCACTGGAAAAGACCCTGGTGCCGAGAAAGATTGAAGGCAAAACGAGAAGGGGGTGGCAGAGAATGAGACGGTTAGATAGCATCACTGACTCAATGGACATGAATTTAAGCAAACTCCAGGAGACAGTGAAGGACAGGGAAGCCTGATGTGCTGCAGTCCATGGGGTCACAGAGTCGGACATGACTTAATGACTGAACAACAACAATGAGATGCCTTAAACAACAGAAAAAACGTTCTCATACTTCCAGCAGTCCAAGGTCAAGGTGCTAGCAGATTTGGTTTCTCCTAAGCTCTCTCTTTTTGACTTGCAGATGGGTGACCTCTTACTGTGTCCTCAGATGACTTTTTCCCTGCATGCATGCCCATCCCTGGTGTCTTTTCTTATGAGATCACTGGGCGTGTTGGGTTAGTTTAACCTCATTAAACTTAATTACCCCTTTAAAGAACTGTCTCCAATACAGTCACATGAGGGTTTAGGGCTTCAACATATGGATTTTGGAGGACACAATTTAGTTGCTAATACGTCCCAAATCTGGACTGGTTGTTTTAATAATAACCTGTTGCCCCTGATAATAATATCTACATTGATACTCCCTTTTCCGGAAAAATGCCAAGATCAGTTTTCATTGTTGCTTCTCTCTTCTACCCTCATGGAGCGAAGAAGAACACTCATGATTCTGCTAGATCCTTTATTGAAACAAATAGTGTTGTGTCACTCAAATTAATGTTTACCTCCTATTGCTATGGGCCGTGACTTAAAAGAGGAAGGCGAGAAAGTTGCTTTCACTTAGGAGGTACTATTGCCCTTGTGTTTTCTATATGTTGGGAAGGTAGATGATCTGGTGCTATGACATTCTTGTGTATATGATATGACTTAAGAGTGGACTGACTTTTTAAATAAATTTATTGATTGACTGATTTTTGGCTGGGCTGGGTCTTCATTGCTGCATACAGGCTTTCTCTAGTTGCAGCAAGAAGGATCTACTCTCTCGCTGCAATGCACGGGCTTCCATTGCGGTGATATCTCTTGTTGCAGAGCGTGGGCTCTAGAGCACAAGCTCAACAGTTGTGAGGCAAATGGTTAGTTGCCCCTTGGCATATTGGATCTTCCCAGACCAAGGATTGAACCCGTATCCCCTGAATTGGCAGGCAGGTTCTTAACCACAAGACCACCAAGGAAGCCCTGGATTAACTTAAATTGGCTGAAAGGGACAGACCCACACCTACCGATATTACAGGTTTAGTTCCAGGCCATTACAATAAAGTGAATATCACAGTAAAGCAAGCCACAGGAACTTCTTGGTTTCCCAGTTCAGATAAAAGTTATGTTTACACCATACTGGAGTCTATCAAGTGGGCAACAGCATTATGTCTAAAAAAATGCACATACCTTAATTTAAAAATACTTTATTGCTAAGAAACGCTAACCATCATCTGAGCCTTCAGCCAGCTGCAGTAACAACATCAAAGATCACCGATCAAGGCCACTATAACAAATACAGTAATAATGAGAAAGTCTGAGAATTGTGAGAATTACCAAAATCTGACACAGAGACAGGAAGTGAAAAAATGCTGTTGGGAAAATGGCACCAGTCGCCTTGTTCAACACATGGTTGCCACAAACCTTCAGTTTGTATAAAACATAAATCTCTGCAAAGCACAATGAAACTAGTAGGTCTATACTGGCCCCAGAACCACATCATACTTGCTGAATTCACAAAGAGCCTCTCAAAACACACAAAGCCAGTCTGTCCATGACTGGCTTTACAAAAATCCATAGCAGAAGCATCATGAGCAAAGCTTCCATTTCACTTTCATTTTCCAAATCTCATGCAAGTATGTCATATAGGTAGAAGCCTGGCTTCAAGGGAAGTAAGGAAATATAGCTTCCCACCCTCTGCGGTACTGGAAGGTATTCTAGACGGGGAAAGTCTCAGATGGTGAGCAAAGAAATGCAACAATCTAAAACCCCTGGGACATTTTCTCTTCAGCTTCCTACATCCAAGGGGAACTCCACTGCTGATCTGTCCCCTGTGTAAGTAAGGCCTGCTTTGCAGAAGAAAGTCCAGATAATCTCTGGTTTCTTTACACCCATTTTTCTACCAGCAACTGGGGGGAGATTGAAGATCTCAGTGAATATCACCCTTTGTCCTGATCTGCAGGTAGTAACAATTGAGAGAGAAAAAGAGATGCAGGGGTGTGTAAGAGAGAGGATAACATGATGGTTTTATTACCTGAACTATAAGCAACAGCAGGGAACGTGGCCCAGTGGGTTTACCATCACCTTCCCCTCCTTTCTGCTGCCCCCAAACTGAACAGCTTAAAATTTGGCTGCATGTGAGATATTCAAAATAATGATAGCTTGCATTACACAGAAATGTTTCTCCTGCCACAGTCCAAGTTGGTGTGCAGCTCTGCTCTGTGAAGGTGCCAAGGGTTCTTTGATATTGTGATACTTACCCCCTTGGCCCAGGATGCCAGCTCATGATGTCCCCACTCTAGCCTGAAGAAAGGGAAAATGAGAAAGGGAGGCCCTCTTCCTTTAAGTTCAGTTCAGTCGCTCAGTCATGTCCAACTCTTTGCAACCCCATGAACCGCAGCACACCAGGCCTCCCTGTCCATCACTATCTCCCAGAGTCTACCCAAACCCATGTCCATCGAGTCAATGATGCCATCCAACCATCTCATCCTCTGTCATCCCCTTTTCCTCCTGCCCTCAATCTTTCCCAGCAGCAGGGTCTTTTCAAATGAGTCAGCTCTCTGCATCAGGTGGCCAAAGTACTGGAGTTTCAGCTTCAAGATCAGTCCTACCAATGAACAACCAGGACTGATCTCCTTTAGGATGGACTGGTTGGATCTCCTTGCAGTCCAAGCGACTCTCAAGAGTCTTCTCCAACACCACACAGCTCAAAAGCATCAATTCTTCAGTGCTCAGCTTTCTTGATAGTCCAACTCTCCCATCCATACACGACCATGACCTCCACCTCTGCTCACGTCTCATGGACCAGAATCTGGTTACATGACCACACCTGCTGTAAGAGAGGCTGGGAAATGTAGTCCTTATTCCAAACAATGAAGGGCCCCGCTTAAGTTTCTTTAACTATGAAAGAGGAGGCTAATAGATCAGGGATGGGGGCACCACTAGTTTCTCTTCCTTGTAAACTTACCTTCCACAGGCCCTACAATCACGTGACAGGAGGCGACGGACCAAAATGTGCAGATTCAAAACAAGAGGAACACAAAGTAGTACAAAAACCAGAGTCACCTGAGCCTGACTCCAATCCCGCCTTCCTAACTGGCGCGCTGGTGGCCTTTTCTTTTTTAAAGTATTTATTTATTTATTGTTATGTGTTGGCCGCACAGCATGTGGGATCTTTGTTCCCCAACCAAGGATTAAACCCTTGCCTCCTGCATTGGAAGCACCAAGTCTTAACTACTGGACCACCAGGGAAGTCCCACTATTGGCTTTTTAGGTGAGACAAATCTCTGGTATATGGGACAGTCCCATCTGTTATTGGTGGATCTTTACAGCAATAAATGTCAACGCTATTTCATCCTCAGGCATGTGACAACCAAAATGTAGGGAGATATTTCCAAAACCCCTGGAAGGGGCTGTGGCTGCCTCTGAGGAATGGCAGGACATCCTTCCATGGAAATGTGAAACATGTGGGATAAGGTTTGCCCCATCCACACTTGGCCCCTGGCGGGACAGGGAGTTCTTTTGGCCTTCAAGGTGCATTTCACAATTCTGTCCAGAACGGCACCACCTTGCTATTTGTCCTGTTATTAACAAAATGATGCTTTGGACTTCCCTGCTGGTCCAGTGGTTAGGAATCTGCCTGCCAATGCAGGGGACACAGGTTCAATCCCTGGACAAGGAAAATCCCACATGCCAGGGAGCAATTAAGCTGGTATGCCACGACTACTGAGGCCCATGCACATTACAGCCGGCGCTCTGCAAAAAGAGAAACCACTGCAACGAGAAGCCCACTCACTGAAACCAGAGAAAGTCCACGTGCAGCAACAAATACCCAGTGCAACCAAAATTAAATAAATAGTTTTAAAACGATGCTTTACTGCTCCCCTCCGATGCACCATCTCACACACACACACACACACACACACACAAAGAAATAAATGATGCTGCAAGTATTCAAGGAGCCAAGGAGACAGGATCTGACCTGTGCCTCAGGGAATGCATTGTCTGAGGGCAGGAGGAAGGAAGTGAGGCTGGTTTGGGGTGACTGTGACTTACATGTGTGTGACCTTGAACAATTTATTTAACCTCAACCATGTATCTCTGTTTCCTCATATGAAAATATGAAAACAATAATATCTACCACTTAGGGATGTTAGAAGGCCCAAATGACTTAAAAAAAAATTTATTGGAGTATAGTTGATTTACCACGTTGTGTTTGTTTCCCAAATGACATTAAAAGATTGTTGTATATAATGTTTAAGATCACAGACTCTGGAAACTGGCACCTGGGTCTGCCCAGCCATCCACCAGCTGTGTGACCTTAGATAAGTCACTTACCCTCTCTGTGCCTTCTTTCCTCCTCTGTAATAGGGAATGGCAGCACTTGCCTCAGAGGGCTGTTGAAAGGATAACTGAGCTAATAGATGTCAAGTGTTTATAGCAGTGCCCCAGAGTTGAGTTCTCTGTAAATGTTAGCAATTGCTATGTCAGGATTATGTCCTCCAAGTGGGACTCATGTTTGTTTGATTGTTTCCATTAAACTCTACACTGTATTCTAATTTCACCAGTTTTTCCATTAAAGTCCTCTGTGTCAGGATGCTATCCGGATTACCATATCACATGTTGTTTCCATGCTCCTGGGTTTCCTTTGTGGCAGTTTCTTAGTCTTACCCTGTTTTTCATGGTTGTGAAAGTTTTAAGGAATACTGGTCAGATATTTTGTAGAACGTCTCTCAGTTTGGCTTGGTCTGAGTTTTTCTCATACTTAGACTGGGGTTACAGGTTTGGAGGGAGGGGAGAAATACCATGGAGATGAAGTGCCCTTCTTATCACGTCATATGAGGAGCTACCTAACACTCACATGACATCACTAGCGATGGTAGGCTAAATTATCTGACTCTAATGAAAGAGAAGTAACTTATTAGATGTTACATCTCCCATTTGCATTCTTTCTTCCTATTTGAGTATTCAGTCCCTTCCCCAAGTTAACTACAGACTTGATGATGGTTTATTATGATTTCTACATATGTAATTTTGCTATTTATTGGAATATAAGCATGGGTTTATTTTAGACTGTAAAGATAAGCTATGTACATGATTGCTCCTGGCTCTCTTCTGGTTAAAAAAAAATTTTTTTTTAAGTGTGGTTGCAAAAAACACCTCATGATACAAATTTTTAAGGTACAGTTAATTTTATTTTTGAGGTACAGATCAGAAATGTTAAGTATCTTCATATCATGAAGCAACAGACTGGGGCTCGTATTCTTTTGGTGACGCACCAAAATATTTACACCAGTTATGTGGAAAAATATGTTTTATATTCATCATTATGCTTTAATTTTCATCTGCATTAATATAAGTTGCATATTAGAATATAATTTTGTGAATATTAGTGTTTAAAAACTGAGTTGAGCTTATTTTAGTTGAGTTGTTTTAAGGAAAACTATTAAGTAAATAAGTTAAAATGTATGTGGGTGTGCATATGGGAGGTATTATGATGTGGTAAGAGAAAGGCTGAGGTTTGTGAAACACTGACTTGCTACATCCTCTTCCTCCCCCAAGGTCAGTTTAACCATCCGCTTCACAGGGCACTTCCCCTACCATCCTCAGTCTCTGCTGGATCCCAAATCATATGGTCTCAAAACTCTATTTTTCACTTTTTCTTTCAATCCAATTTCTTTTGGAGACAGGTAACTGAATCCCAAATCAAACTGGTCTGGGAAGATCAATGGAAATATATAGACTCACGTAATCTAAAATGTGAAGTCAACATTAGTACCAACTTCAGGCACAGCTAGATCTAGGTGTTTAAATGATATCCCCTGAAATTTCTGTTCACTTTGGCTATGCTTTACTGTGTATCGGCCTCATTCGTTTACAGCCCCTCTCAAGGTAGAAAGAGGGCCCCGAGCAGCTCCACGTTTATATCCCTTCTGCTTAGCAAGCCCAGGAGAAAGCAGTCCTATATTTCCCAGAATTCCAGTAAAAGCCCTCATTTTGCTCCTCCTTGGCCTGCTTTGGGTATGTGCCCAAGTCTCAAGAAATTACCAAGGCTTGAGGCTAAAATGCTCTGATCCGTTAAGCTTGGGTCACAAGTCCAGCCCTTACTCAGACACTGTGGTTGAAGAGTATAAAATGCTCTGATCGGTCAGGCCTGGGCTCCTCGGCTCCCTGGAACCAAGAGGAAGTTTGTTTCTCAAAAGAAGCTCCACTTGTTGTCACCTGGATAAAAGAATGTGAACACTGGTGGAGCAGAAACCACGAGTTCTCATCCATAGACGGTCATTAACCATACTGCAAATATTTGTTTATTACCCATCCCTGGTCCCCTGGCCTGGCTAGTTGCCCTAGCAGAGGCCTTCAGAAAAATCATAAAAGAGGCAGTATGGCTAGTACCAATAAAGACATAACCCTGTCACTTGATGATAACTACTTTTAGAGATTCAAGGGGGAGACTTTGTCCCAGGGTAGAGTAGAACCTAGACATCTCTGGGAGAGAAAAATAGGAACTTCTGAGTCAGATATGAGTTCAAATTCCAACACTCCCATTATTTCATTATTTCCAACACTCATTCTTTCATGCATTCACTAAAGGAAATTTATTGGGCATCCAGGAGAAGGAAATGGCAACACACTCCAGTGTTCTTGCCTGGAGAATCCCAGGGACGGGGAAGCCTGGTGTGCTGCCGTCTATGGGGTCACACAGAGTCGGACACGATTGAAGCGACTTAGCAGCAGCAGCATGATGTGCCAGGTATTAGACCTGCTCTAGACCCTGGGACATAGTCATGAGCCAAACATGACTGAAGGGCTCCTCTTGGATCTGACATTCTAGCTAGGGAGGTAGATGTGGGGGATAAGAGACAAATAATAAACAAATAAAAAAAGAAATGATTTCAGATCGTATAATAGTAGACATTATAAAGAAAATAAAGCAGTGTATCTTGCTAGCAAGAAGCAGGAGGGGGCTGCTGTACGTCAGTAGGTGTTTAGGGAAGACCTTTGTGGGGCATTACTATTTGAATTGATATTTGACTTGAGATTAAAATGATGAGATGATTATTATTCTTGTCTCAGCCAGTCATGAGATGATTCGTGAAAGCCTCCAAGGAGGAGTAGCAGGGCTAAGGCCCTGAGGTGGCTCACTCCAAGAACTGACAAAAGCCGTTATGAAGAGCTGTGTGGCATTGCATGAATTTTTTAGCCTCTGTGAACCCTGGAAAATGAGGATGTTCATACCAACCCCTCAAGGTACTATGAGGAGCCAACCAGAAAACAATTGTAAACGGCAGTAACTGGCACCCAATGGGTGTTCAGTAAATCCAAGATATTATTTGGGCAGTATTATTATTAACTTGAGAAGGAAAGACTAGGCCTCCTGAAGGGTCAAAAGGATGAGAGAATGAAGCTTTGATGGCTTCTCCTTCTAGAATCCAACATTTAGGATATATAATATGAGCACAGCCGTGAGAAAGGGCTCCTGATCGTGACTCGAGAACATTCAAGACACCAATAATAATTATTATAATTAGCATTATTGTAATAGCCACGGCCATTTTTTGAGTACCTAGGACATGCCAGACACTCTTTTGAGCACCTGATTTCTGTATGCATGGGCCCCTCTGATCCTAGAGAAGGCACTCAACACCCTCATTTTACAGAGGCTCAGAGTTAACAGTCTGAAGGTCTAAAGCAAAGTCAGGAGGCCAGCACGAGGCCCAGCTCCCCGCCTACCTGATGACCTTTGGCCCGTCGTCGCCTCTGATGTGGGGTTCCAGGGACAGTCCTGTCCTAGTTCTCCATCTTCACCGTTCTCCCGGCCCAGAGGGGCTGGGAGGGGAAGCTGGAGAGAGAGGCGAGCTCAAACACCTCTTCTCCAAACACCCTTCCCCAGCCTGCTCCCCCGCCCCGCCTCCCACTGCCACGAACCCAGGGCTAGAGAGGAGACTTCCCAGCTCATTACTGGAGACCAAGGCAGGGCACCGTGGGGGTGTGGCCAGGGAATGGGCGGGGCCTTGCGGAGGCGGGGCCAAGGTTGTGTACTTAATTGTGTGGTCTAGGAGACCCCACTCCAGAAGGGCGGCCTCTCCTGCGCCGCTGCCTACGCTGCGGGACAGAACGCGGCATGAGGTGGCCTCTGGGCACCAGCTGCAGCCACAGCCCCGCCTGGACAAGGCTGCTTCTAACAGGTGCGTGAGAGACAAGGGCTACACTCACGGGTTGCGGACAAAGAGAAGACATCCCTGGGGAGGAAGAGAGTCTTTATCCAAATCAGAGATGCCCCCACTCTTGAGTTCTGATTCTGGTCATGTTACAGCCCACGCAGCATGGGCAACTGACGCACAAGAGCTCTTGAAATCCCCGAGGCCCGTGTGACTGACACCTTTTACAAAGGAGTAAAGTGAGGCTCAGATCGGGGTGGAGTCACTTGCTCAAGCGCAGGCGGCTGGCAAAGGCAAAATAAGAATTCAGTACCCCCATGCCAGCCCCTTTCCACCAGAGCACCCTGGCTGACCCTAGCTATCCATATCTAATAATAATTTTTCAATAGCAATGAAAATAGTATAACAATCATAATAAAAAGAGGCCATTGTGACTGAGTACTTCTACATGTCAGCCTCTTCATGTAGTAACATTTAATTCTTAACCCCAGGATGCTAGAGCTACATGAGCCCCATTTCACAGAGCGGGAAGCTAAGACACAGAGAGGTTATGGGTCCTCCCCAGGCCACACAGCTTGAAAGTAACCGAAGAAGGACTTGACCCCAGATGGTCTGGCCACCAAGACCATACTTTCCAGAAACCACCCACATTTACCTCTTGGAGAGTAAATGAATTGCTTCTTTTTCCAGGCCTTAAAAAGTCCAGTTCCATGTAATTTCAAAACTTCAGCCACAGTTGAGAATTTCACTTCTGCCCCAGCTTGGACCTGGGTCAGGCTGCAGTGAGATGGGATGTGGTGGGCCTGTCCTTTTTCCCCACCCAGAGGTGAGGTCTGTGCCCACCCCCTCCACCGCCCAAGGCCATGGGCAGAGGAGAGGAAGGCAAGGAGGGTACAGGAAGGTTTCAACTTGACTGCTGTAGTGGTAAGGTGGGGACATGGCCTTCTGTGTGGCTGAGGCATGATGGTGAGATCTTTCTGGGTGGGAAATCCTCCTGGCAAGTCGTCTCCTATGGGGCTTTTTGCCAGGACAGGCTCCAGAGATGCCCCCATTTGGAGCTCTGACTGGCTCCTTCAGCGGCATTCACACTGGCTCATGGGAAACTTGTAGACATCTCTGTTGTTCCACCAAACGCAGGAAGTATGGACCACATCCATCCTGCCCACTCTGCCTCCATCTGATACCTGAAGACTTACAGGTCTAAGTGCCCACAAACTCCATGGCACACATCTCCAGCTCTCCAAGAGGTTCCTTGGAGCCCCCCTCACTTAGCAGGAGGTGGAGGAAAGTCCCAGCCCCAGCAGGGATCTCCAGTCCCCCAGAAAACCTCACTCTGCGCCATCTCCTCTTCTCTGTGAGTTCTCAGCCTTCTCTCTTGGCAGGGGTAAAGTGGCTGGTGCTGGAAGAACTGGTGATGGGTAACCCCTGTTAGCTGGGCTTCCTCGGTGGCTCAGATGGCAAAGAATCTGCCTGCAATGCAGGTGGACCCAGGTTCAGTCCCTGGGTTAGGAAGATCCCCTGGAGAAAGGAATGGCAACCCACTCCAGTATTCTTGCTTGGAGAATTCCATGGACAGGGGAGTTTGGCAAGCTACAGTCCTTGGGGTCGCAAAGAGTCAGACATGACTGAGTGACTAATTTAACAAAAACCCCTGTTAGCTAGACCTCAGTTGGGAATGGGGAGTTCGTGGTGTCTGTTGTTTTGTTCTCAGCCTCTGGAACCTTTGGGGAGATTCTGCGATAATGGAAGTCAAGTTTAACATTCTGGTGTATTTATATTTATATATAGTGATGCAGGGAACTGTTCTGGGATCAAACAGGAAAAAAACTGAACAATGACTTTTCTACATTTGATTGAAGGTTAGAAATGAAATGAAATAGCCATGTTCCAGGCAAGTAGGACTTCTGGAATTATCTCTATGGTTCTAGCTCTGAAATTCCATATGTATACACATGGAATTATATATATATTATATATAGGTTTTATATGTATTGTATGTGTGTGTATATATATATACATATATATATATATATATATATATAAAAATTGCATGTACATGCTAAGTTGCTTCAGCTGTGTCCAGCTGTTTGCGACCCCATGGACTGTAGCCCGCCAGGCCCCTCTGTCCATGGGATTTTCCAGGCAAGAATACTAGAGTGGGTTGCCATACCCTCCTCCAGGGGATCTTCCCAACCCAGTGATCGAACCCTTGTCTCCTGCATTGGCAGGCAGATTCTTTACCACTGTGCCACCTGGGAAGCCCCTTTTTATTTATTATTATCACCGTTGTCACATCAGCTCTCCACGGCACACGTTCTCACCAGCAGCGGAAGGGTTGGCGGCTGGGGCAGCATCTTGCCTTTGGTCCCATTGCTCCCTCGCTCTCTCTTCTCCCTCCCACCCTCCTACAAGGCACCCTGTTCGCATTCAGTACCTGCTCTGCCTCCTTGGAGCTCCCTCCTCTGTGTCTCTGGACCCCTTGACTGACGGAGCCGATGCCCACCTTCCAGTCCCTAGAAGCCTGGATAGGGTTCTCGCCACCTCTTGGTTCCAAGGGCATGAAGTCCGGCCAGAAGCCATGATCTTCTCTCCCGAGGGCCTCCCAGGGCCTGGCCACACTGGCCGGGAGACGCTGGACGCCGAGGGCAGCCTGATCATCAGAAACGTGATGACTCTAGATGCGGGCAGCTACATGGTGGTGCTGGAAACCAGCAGGGGACGCAGGAGTGCAACGGAGCAGATACCGATCAAGGGTAAGATCACCACCTGCCTCCCCCCGCCCCCACCCTGCCCCCCCGCCCCTCCCCCCCCAGGGGGCTCAGTGGTAAAGAACCCACCTGCCAATGCAGTAGGCATAGGAGACCGGGTTCGATCCCTCGGTTGGGAAGATCCACTGGAGGAGGAAATGGCAACCCACTCCAGTATTCGTGCCTGGGAAATCCCATGGACAGAGGAGCCTGGCAGGCTGCAGTCCATGGGGTCACAACAGTCGGACTTGATTTTGCAAGTAAACCACCACCATCGGTCTACATATCTGTGATCTGAAGGCCAGTTCTTCTAGAATGTGTGCAGATTCTGAAACCCCAACCACCTGCGTTGAGTCCTTGCTCCTTCACTTCCTAGTCATCTCTCTTTGCAAAGTGACTTGCCCTCTGTGTGCTTCAGCACCCTCCTCTGTAAAACAGAATCATGGTAGACCCATCCTTGTAGGAGTGCTATGAGGAACAAACAAATTAATCCACACCAAATACCTAGAACAGTGCCTGGCACCTGTTGCCAAAATCTTGGTTCTCTGTGGGAGATGCCAGGTAAAAATACAGAGACAGGGTTTTGGAGGAAAGAGAAAGAGTCACTTTATTTCTTTGCCAGGCAGAGTGGGAACACACTTTTTTAACTTTTACTCTATTATAAGAACTGTGTCCCTGGTGGAGGGCCTAGTGAGGAGTTTTATAATCGTTATAATGGGGCTCATGGTCTGGGATACATGATAAGGATCAAAGTAAGAAAGGTCTTATATTCTTCTTCCTTTTGTAGAGTTTCAAAACAGCCCTAGTTGACATCAGGCGACTCTGTGACTCTGTCTGTCTATCTCCCGGGTTATTGGCCCATTATCTTCTTTCTGAAAGGAAGAATGCTATAGGGGGTTGTTACAAGAAGTATGGGGGAAGGTGAACCCCAGGTGCAGGGTGTAACTCACACAGAGTCTGAGAGTGGTTAAGGAATTAGCTTTGTGAAAGGCAGGCCTTGCTACATGCAGTGAGTCAGTGGCAGTTAGAGTAAAGCTAGGATTGCTTAACTCTTTCAGGCCAGTTTATGCTGTGTCCCCAGGCTGTTCATTGGTTCCTTATTTTCCTTCTTTATCAGAAAAGTCTCATTTCCATCTTTGCTGCAACACACAGAGTAATCGAATGTTCGCCATGAGTATTTCAGGGGACTTGACCTCTTTGAGCCCTTGTTTCCCCATTAAAAGGATGATAACAATGAAATCTACCTTGTAGGGTTGTTGTGAGGATTAAACGAGTAAATCCAGTGGCTTTCAAGTTTTTTAAATCATGACCCTGGATGTTCATCTATACATCACAAGTCACTTGTCTTTATAAGTGTCATAAAATAACAATTATTGCTAAGTGTAAGGCATTCTGATACTTTCTTTTACATCTCATTTCACATTTTAAATGCTGATTATTCACCCAATGTGCTCAGTCATGTCTGACTCCTTGGGAGCCCATGGACTGCAGCCCTAAATGCTGATTACAACCTACTAAAATAAGCTACAAAATGACTTCACCCAAGCATGGGTCTTACTCGTAACATAACAAGCCAGTAATATAACAAGCTGTAGTTAACATGTGTTTAGAGTGGTGCTTGGCTCACAGTAAGAGTCCAATCTAGACGGCTATCACATCAATTCTTTTTTTAAATAATTTTATTTATTTTTGGCTGTGCTGGGTCTTCATTGCTGTGTGGGGTCTTCTCCAGTTGCATTGAGTGGGGGCTGCTCTCTGGTGGTGGTGTGCGGGCCTCTCCTGCAGTGGCCTCTGTTCCTGCCAAGCCCTAGGTGCATGGGCTTCCACAGTTGTGTCTCATGGGCTCTAGAGCACACGCTCAGTAGTTGTAGCACGGGCACTTAGTTGCTCTGTGGCATGTGGGATCTTGCCAGACTAGGGACCGAACCTGTGTCTTCTGCAGTGGCAGGCAGATTCTTTACCACTGAGCCACGAGGGAAGGCCCTACATTGATTCTTGTTTCCACACCCCTGGGTTCTTTCTCCTCCTGCACGGCTTAGCTCAGGCACCACCTCCTCCAGGAAGACTTCTCTGAGCTCTTTGGCTGGATTGAAGATTTGTTTCACTTTTCATATTGCACCGAATGGTAATCAGCTCCATATAGAGGTCCCCAGCACTCTCCATGACATCAGATCCAAATCCCAGCTGTGCCCTGGCCCTAAGACCCCCAGACCTCAGAGTCTTTCACCTGAAAAAAAATTAAGAACTATGGTGAGGAGGTGGGGAGGGGAGCTTCCCTGGTGGCTCAGCGGTCAAGAATCTGTTTGCCAGTGCAGGAGATGTGGGTTCCATCCCTGGGTCAGGAAGATCCCCTGGAGAAGGAAATGGCAACTGACTCCAGTATTCTTGCCTAGGGAATCCCCTGGATAGAGGAGCCTGGTAAGCTACAGTCCATAGGGTCACAAAGAGTCGGACACAACTTAGTGACTCAAAACCAACAAGAAATGGTGAGGATGATGTATGCTGTCTGTAAGGAGCCCTCCCAGTAGCCAGTGGCCCAGGCCCCAAGCCTTGGAGGACCCCTTGACCACCACCGCCCTCACCTACATCCAATCTATCAGCAAATCCTGTGGACTCTAACTGCAAAATAATCCAGAATCCAGCCACTCCTCCAGAAGCTCCTTGGCCTTTACCCTGGTCCAGCTGAGGGCAGGGGACCTGGGGTTTATGTACCAGTCCACACTGGTCACTGTGGAAGGCTCCGTGCCCACTCTCCAGTGCTTTGGCCACTGGCTCCATGAGCAGAGCAGGCTCTGGCGGCCAGTGAATGCCCTGAAGCCACAGATGCAGTGTTGGCAGTCATATGTGCTGAGGACTGCTCAGCTCCATCCAGTGTCTGGATCAACAGTGGGCACAGACCAGGCCCTCCAAACATGGTGGTGAATGAATGAATGAGTGAGTGAATGAATGAAGGAATGCCTCTGCGGTGAACAGAGGAAGGGCTCGGCCTCTCTGAGTGGTCTCCACCCATGTGACCTTACCCCCTTGTTTGCACAGCCACCTATGATGGGGTGCAGCTGGTGACATTCCTGGGAAATAGACAAGGTATCCTCCGGAGTGAACTCAACTACTCTGTGATCCTGCAGTGGGCGGCTTTAATCACACCTGAGCCTGTGCTACGGTGGACCTTCAATGGGAGACCTCGTGGAACTGGGGAAAGGCTGATTATCCACAGGTTGTCCATGAAGGATCTGGGTACCTACTTATGCTTGGCCGAGAATAGCGAGGGAGTGTACCTCTCCCAGCCTGTGACTCTCATGCTGCCACGTGAGTCTCCCACCCTGACCCCAGACCCCTGGCCAGTGGCCAGCTTTCCTGATCCCACTGAGCCACCGTCTGTGAGCAGTTCCCTCTGAGACCCTTTATAGTCAAGGTGACATCCCATTCTTTCATCCTCCTGGCAGAGTGGGGATTATTAGCCCATTTTACAGATGAGAAGCTGTGGCCCAAAGACATGAATGCAAATGAAAGCTCAGGGCAGGATCTGGAGCTGGCTGTCTGGGTCCTTCTGGCTCCAGTCACTTTCTACTGTGTGTGTCTGAGAAGTCTCTTTGCCTCTCTGAATCTCAGCACATGCCACAGGAAAAATGAAGGTGGGAATATAACAAGTGGTTCCAAGCACGGGCTTTGGAATTTGAATTCTGGCTCCACTACTTGCTGGCTGTGTGACTCTGGGCCAGTGCCTTGACTTCTCTGTGCTTCAGTTTCCTCAGTATTCTGAGGAATATAAACCGGGAAAGTAATAGTGCCCACCCGCAAAATATAGCTGTGAGCATTCAGTGAGATAAGCAGGTGAACAGCTTGAAATAAGAGTGCCTAGCACTATGGAACACTAGTGAGTGCTCAGCAAACATGCACTAGTATCATTGCTATGATTAGTACTATCCCTATTATTATTAATTTTGTGCCTGTCACCAGAGGCAAGAGTGTGTACAGAGGCTCAGATGGCAATGACAAGACGAGCCAGTTATTGGGATTAAAAAAAGTGGTTTGGGAGCCAGTCAAAGGGGAGCTCAGTTCCTGCCCCTGTGCCTTCTTGGCTGGGTGACTTAGGACAAGTGGGGTCCCTTCCCTAGAGCTTCAGTTTCCTCCTGTGTATAACCAATGTGATTGTGTAGACCTCTACAAAATTGCTGGTAAGGAACTGAAATGGTAAACGCTGGAAGCTAGTAGAAAATCAGTGAGCTGGTGCCTTAAATAGCAGCAGTTGCCATGCATGTTATTTTTAGTATTTCTATTCATAGGGTGGTCAGGAGGCACTGCCTAAAGTAGATGGGGAGGCATGTAGGCAGCAGGAATCACTTGAGCCAAGGTCCAGAGCAAGGGAAAGATAGAGAGGGTGGAGAGCCTGGCTTGGCTACGTTCCTAGAGCTGCTTCCTCTCCCCAGCCATGGTTCAGTGGGAGGTTTCAGGATTTGATTTTAGGTAATTTATTGGGAGAAAAAATATAAATCTCGGAGCACCTGGTGACCCTGATACCTTCACTGAGAATGACAGTACTTCTAAGACCCCCTTCCCTTGTTCATCAACTGTTCAGGAAATGTTTATTGAGCACCTATTATGTGACTGGCCTATGCTGGGCAGTGCTCAGGACAACTGGTAACAGAGACAGTCCTGGTCCTGCCATCACAGGACTTCCAGTGCAGTAGGGGACAGGCCTGACAAACAGTAATGACCAGAGTGGGCAGGGCTGGGATGGGGGAACTCAAAGCGCTGTGAGACCCAAGGGCGCACCCAACCCAGCAAGGGAATCAGGGAGGGCTTCCTGGAAGAGGGGACATCTGAGTTGGTACGAGGACACATAGAAATTGTCCAGGCCAGGGGGGAGAAAATGGCATTCCAGGAGCACAGATAAAGGCTTGGAAGTAGGAGAGGGAAGTAGAAAGTTAAGTAGAATCCAACAAGGCTTAGTTATAAATGTAGAGGGTAGAGAGAGATGAGACTGGCTAGATGCAGGTTCTTGAACGCCAAGATGAAGTCCTGGGAAGCCATGGGAAGGTTCTGAGCAGGAGAGGAACAGGGTCAAGTGTGGACTTTACAAAAACCCCTCGGGGGACTTCCCAGGTGGTCCAATGGTTACGATTCTGTCCTTCCAATGCAGGGGGCACAGGTTTGATCCCTGGTCAGGGAACTAAGATCCCACATAAGATGTGGCCAAAAAAAATTAAGAACCCTCTGGTTTCTATGTGGTGATGAGATGGGTTGGGGAGAGACTGAGACGGGAGAGCAGGGAGGAAGCTGGGGTGGAGATGGGGAGGATGGGGGAGGAGGTGGAATGGCGGGGGGCGGGGGGGTACGGAGGGAGGGTATCTCCTCCAGTCTCTACCCTTCTTGATTCCCAGAAGCGGACGTGGAACCCACAGAACCTGCACCCATCTCTCGGAACCCCCCGCTCTCCCTGTCAGGAGGATCTGCCATTGCGCTCATCGCGGCCGCATCTGTGGCAGGCTTGGTATTGGTTGGAAACGTGCTCTTCACCTTCATCCGGAAGCTAAGGTACCTGCCTTCCTTTCTTCCCATCCACTCAGCCTCCACAAGGCACAGAACTCTCTCTGCTTCAAGACTGAAGCCAAACCAACAACCTTATCCCAGGGAGCATGAAGTTCATTCAGAGAGGATGACACAGACCCCCATGTGCCCCACCCTACTAGTCAGTTCCCAAAGTAGCCCCAGGGAAACAAAGACCAGGAGAGGGTCCTGGATCTGGGTTCAAATCCCCATTCTGTCACTTACCCAAAGTGAGGCCATGGCAAGTCACAGCCCTGCTCTGGGCCTCAGTTTCAGTTCAGTTCAGTTCAGTCACTCAGTTGTGTCCGACTCTTTGTGACCCTATGAACCACACCACGCCAGGCCTCCCTGTCCATCACCAACTCCCGGAGTTTACCCAAACTCATGTCCATTGAGTTGGTGATGCCATCCAACCATCTCATCCTCTGTCGTCCACTCTCCTCCTGTCCTCAACCCTTCCCAACATCAGGGTCTTTTCAAATGAGTCAGCTCTTTGCATCAGGTGCCCAAAATATTAGAGTTTCAGCTTTAGCATCAGTCCTTCTGATGAACACCCAGGATTGATTTCCTTTAGGATGGACTGGTTGTATGTCCTTGCAGTCCAAGGGACTCTCAAGAGTCTTCTCCAACACCACAGTTCAAAAGCATCAATTCTTCGGTGCTCAGCTTTCTTCACAGTCCAACTCTCACATCCATACATGACCACTGGAAAAACCATAGCCTTGACTAGACGGACCTTTATTGACAAAGTAATATCTCTGCTTTTCAATATGCTATCTAGTTTGGTCATAACTTTCCTTGCAAGGAGTAAGTGTCTTTTAATTTCATGGCTGCAGTCACCATCTTCAGTGATTTTGGAGCCCCCCAAAATAAAGTCTGACACTGTTTCCACTGTTTCCCCATCTATTTCCCATGAAGTGATGGGACCAGATGCCATGATCTTCGTTTTCTGAATGTTGAGCTTTAAGCCAACTTTTTCACTGTCCTCTTTCACTTTCATCAAGAGGCTCTTTAGTTCTTCTTCACTTTCTGCCATAAGGGTGGTGTCATCTGCATATCTGAGGTTATTGATGTTTCTCCCGGCAATCTTGATTCCAGCTTGTGCTTCTTCCAGCCCAACGTTTCTCATGATGTAATCTGCATATAAGTTAAATAAGCAGGGTGACAATATACAGCCTTGACGTCCTCCTTTTCCTATTTGGAACCAGTCTGTTGTTCCATATCCAGTTCTAACTGTTACTTCCTGACCTGCATACAGGTTTCTCAAGAGGCAGGTCAAGTGGTCTGGTATTCCCATCTCTTTCAGAATTTTCCACAGTTTATTGTGATCCACATAATCAAAGGCTCTGGCATAATCAATAAGCAGAAATAGATGCTTTTCTGGAACTCTCTTGCTTTTTCCATCATCCAGCGGATGTTGGTAATTTGACCTCTGGTTCCTCTGCCTTTTCTAAAACCAGCTGGAACATCTGGAAGTTCACGGTTCACATATGCTGAAGCCTGGCTTGGAGAATTTTGAGCATTACTTTACTAGCGTGTGAGATGAGTGCAATTGTGCAGTAGTTTGAGCATTTTTTGGCATTGCCTTTCATTGGGATTGGTGGCCACTGCTGCGTTTTCCTAATTTGCTGACATATTGAGTGCAGCACTTTCACAGCATCATCTTTCAGGATTTGAAAGAGCTCAACTAGAATTCCATCACCTCCACTAGCTTTGTTCATAGTGATACTTCCTAAGGCCCACTTGACTTCACATTCCAGGATGTCTGGCTCTAGGTGAGTGATCATACCATCGTGATTATCTGGGTCATGAAGATCTTTTTTGTATAGTTCTTCTATGTATTCTTGCCACCTCTTCTTAATATCTTCTGCTTCTGTTAGGTCCATACCATTTCTGTCCTTTATTGAGCCCATCTTTACATGAAATGTTCCCTTGGTATCTCTAATTTTGTTGAAGAGATCTCTTGTCTTTCCTAATCTATTGTTTTTCTCTATTTCTTTGCATTGATTACTGAGGAAGGCTTTCTTATCTCTCCTTGCTATTCTTTGGCACTCTGCATTCAAATGGGTATATCTTTCCTTTTCTACTTTGCTTTTCACTTCTCTTCTTTTCACAGCTCTTTCTAAGGCCTCCTCATACAGCCATTTTTGCATTTCTTTTTCTTGGGGATGGTCTTGATCCCTGTCTCCTGTACAATGTCATGAACCTCATTCCATAGTTCATCGGGCACTCTGTCTATCAGATCTAGTCCCTTATATCTATTTCTCACTTCCACTGTATAGTCATAAGGGATTTGACTTAGGTCATACCTGAATGGTCTAGTGGTTTTCCCCACTTTCATCAATTTCAGACTGAATTTGGTAACAAGGAGTTCATGATCTGAGCCACAGTCATCTCCCAGTCTTTTTGCTGACTGTGTAGAGCTTCTCCATCTTTGGCTGCAAAGACTATAATCAATCTGATTTCAGTGTTGACCATCTGGTGATGTCCATGTGTAGAGTCTTCTCTTGTGTTGTTGGAAGAGGGTGTTTGCTATGACCAGTGTGTTCTCTTGGCAAAACTCTATTAGCCTTTGCCCTGCTTCATTCTGTACTCCAAGGCCAAATCTGCCTGTTACTCCAGCTATTTCTTGACTTCCTACTTTTGCATTCCAGTCCCCTGTAATGAAAAGGACATCTTTTTTGGGTGTTAGTTCTAAAAGGTCTTTTAGGTCTTCATAAGTACCATTCAACTTCAGCTTCTTCAGCATTACTGGTTGGGGCATAGTCTTGGATTACTGTAATATTGAATGGTTTGCCTTGGAAACAAACAGAGATCATTCTGTCATTTTTGAGATTGCATCCAAGTACTGCATTTCGGACTCTCTTGTTGACTATGATGGCTACTCCATTTCTTGTAAAGGATTCCTGCCCACAGTAGTAGATATAATGGTCATCTGAATTAAATTCACCCATTCCAGTCCATTTTAGTTCGCTGATTTCTAGAATATCGACGTTCACTCTTTCCGTCTCCTGTTTGACCACTTCCAATTTGCCTTGATTCATGGACCTGACACTCCAGGTTCCTATGCAGTATTGCTCTTTACAGCATCGGACCTTGCTTCTATCACCAGTCACATCCACAGCTGGGTATTGTTTTTGCTTTGGCTCCATCCCTTCGTTCTTTCTGGAGTTATTTCTCCACTGATCTCCAGTAGCATATTGGGCAGCTACCAACCTGGGGAGTTCCTCTTTCAGTATCCTATCTTTTTGCCTTTTCCTACTGTTCATGGGGTTCTCAAGGCAAGAATACTGAAGTGGATTGCCATTCCCTTCTCCAGTGGACCACGTTCTGTCAGACCTCTCCACCATGACCCGCCCGTCTTGGGTGGCCCCACACGGCATGGCTTAGTTTCACTGAGTTAGACAAGGCTGTGGTCCATGTGATCAGATTGGCTAGTTGTCTGTGATTGTGGTTTCAGTCTGTCTGCCCTCTGATGCCCTCTCTCAGCGCCCACCATCTTACTTCGCTTTCTCTTACCTTGGACGTGGGGTATCTCTTCACGGCTGCTCCAGCAAAGCGCAGCTGCCGCTCCCGACCTTGGACGTGGGGTGGCTCCTCTCGGCCACTCCTGCGCCATCGCGCAGCCGCCGCTCCTGCAGCCTCAGTTTGCGCATCTGCAAAATGGTGGTGGTATTAATAGCACCTGCCTCATGGGGCTCTCATTTGGATTTCTCAAGCCTTTTGGGGCTTCCTTTGGTGGTCTTATAATTAGAGCTCTGCGCTTCCACTGCAGGGGGTACAGGTTTGATCCCTGGTGGGGAACTAAGATCCTGGGATATGGTCCTCATTTTCCACATGAGTAGAACTAAATTGCAGAAAAATCCATCAACCTGCCCAAGGACATGCTGCTAACAAAGAGTTGACCCTGAATCAAACGCAGGTCTAACTCCAAGGTCATATTCTTAGAGGGGAAAGGTGAGATATCAGATAGTATGAAAGTGCTCACTCAGACTACTCAAAGTCCCTGCCTCCGTGAACAGCAGAAGAGGTCACTTCCTGTCCTCCCTGCCATTCTGGCCAAGACCTATTTATGACAGACCACTGCTGATGGCATCCAGAAGGAACCAGCCTTGTCCCGTCAGCTGGGACCTTGGAGATGACTCTCCCGGTGGGAAGAGGCAGTCTCCAGAAAAGAGGGGTCTGGACTGAGAAGCACCCCAGGAAGGCCTGCCAAACCCACCAAGGGCCAAGGGAGATTCCCCGTAGGTTTGCAGTTACATTCTTGGACCCTGACGCCTTAAGCTTATCCCAGCTCTGCCATATGCTAGCTGTGGGACTCTGGGTGACCCCTTTAACTGCTCTGTGCTCCATCTGTGAAACAGGGATAATGGTAATATAATATCTGCCTCAAAGAGGAGGTGTGTGAGGGACTTCCCTGGTGGTCCAATGGCTAAGACACTGTACACCCAAGGCAGGGGTCGTGGGTTCAATCTCTTGTCTGGGAACTAAGATCCCACATGCCACAACTTAAGAGTTGAGTTCACATGCCCCCATGGGGGCAACTAAGACCCGGCACAGCCAAATAAATAAATTAAATAATTTTTTTTAATAAAGGGTAGATGTGGGACTAACCTGGTGATCCAGTTGTTTAGACTCCATGCTTCCACTGCAGGGAGCGTGGGTTTGATCCCTGGTCAGGGAACTAAGATCCTACATGTGGCCAAAAAATAAAAATAAATACTAAAAAAATAAAATAAAATAATAAGGTAGATGTGTGGATTACATAAAATGGTAGGAGTGAGATACTGTTAACTGTGCCTGGCACATGGTGAGCCTTCAAAGAATGTCAGCCACGTGTATTATTATTATGGCTATTTTTGTTATTATTATTATTTCTCTCTCCATTGTAGGTCTGGCTGACAATGAAGAGATGAGTGAACCATTTGGGGGTTTAAATAAATTGAATAAAAATAAAAATACAAACAAATGAATCTAGACAAAAGGAGGCATTACAAGCAGATCTTAATCATGAATTTTTCCATGGTATTAAAATACTAACAGCTATTTTACCATATCCAGTCAAAATATACATTTTGTGGGACATGTGTACATTTCTGTTCAGTATATAATTAGTAGTGGAATTTCACAGTTGTAGAATATATATATCCTCAGCTTTTATCAAGCAGTTTTTATAAAACAGTTTGGGAGCATCGATAACTGTTTTACAACCAAGTTCAGTGTATTTTCAGACAATGGGTTCCACAGTGAAATACTACGTAGTAGGACTTCCCTGGTGGTCCAGCAGATAGGACCCTGTGCTTCCAATGCAGGGGATGTGGCTTCAGTGCCCGGTTGGGGGACTAAGAGCCCACATGCCGTTCGTCATGGCTGAAAATAGGCTCCTGGGCTCTGAAATCCCTATTTCCAATCATTCGACTGCCCCATTGCTCCTTCCCTGGCGCCAGACCCTCCTTCCCATTGCTCCCTCCTATGTCAGGGAGGTGTCCTTGTGTTCATATACATAAGCTAAAAGCAAGGTACAGAGAGGGCAAGTGATTTGCCCAAAGTCACACAGCCACACGTGATGCCAGCCCAAGTCTGCCCAATACCGAAGCCTGTTTCTCAGACTAGCACATCCAAGAACACTCTCTGGTGAAGGAAGTGTCCATGTCTGTACTGTCCTCTACAATATTATCCAACACAAATGGCTGCTGAGCCCTTGAAATGGACATCATGTAACTGAGGAACTGCATTTTTAATTGACTTTTAATTAATTTTAATTTACATATCCACCCATGGCAAATGGCTATTGCATTGGACAATGCAACTTAAACTCCTAATTGTTAGAAAATAATAATAATAAATCCCCCAGCAGCCATATGTGTATATTACTGACTCCGTGGCAGTTCTGGGGTCCTTGCCCTGATCTATCCAAGGGTCCAGGTTTGCTCAGAAACCCCTAATATTGAACCACACCCTTTCCTGCCTGCAGCATCCCTCTACTATAAAAGATAAATGAATCATTTCCTGCCTGGGCAGTGGTGAAGGCAGCTGGTTCCCTGGGTCTTAGAGTTGACTGCAGCTGCCACTCGGCCGCCAGCTAGAGAGCAGCTGGCCAGGGCTGTAGAACAGCTGAGAATCATCATGATGCTCCTCCCTCACTGAAAATAAACTGTGCAAATTTTCTCAAAGAGATTTCCTTACCACCTCTGTTATAAATTCACTCCCCTAATTGAACTTGCCCATAGGACTGTTCTGCTTTATAGTACTTAGCACATTATGTCATTAACTATTTATTGGTTATACCAATTGATAATTTAACAATTATCTCCATGATAGGGCTTCTCAGGGGGCTCCAGTGGTAAAGAATCCATCTCCCAAGCAAGAGATTCTGGTTCCGTCCCTGAGTTGGGAAGATCCTCTGGAGAAGGAAATGACAACCCCCTCCAGTATTCTTGCCGGGGAAATTCCACGGACAGGGAGCCTGGTGGGCTACATACAGTCCGCGGGGTCACAAACAGTTGGACACAACTTAGCAACTAACCAACAACAACATCTCCAGGTTAAATGTCAGCCCCGTCATAGCCAGACCTGTATCTGCTCCACAGGATGTGCTCAATAAATGTTTCCTGAATGAATGAATGAAAGAGACTAAAACCACACCACTAGGAAAATTCAAAAGCTCAGACGTGAAAGCATTGACTGAGTCTCCAGCCGTCTCTAAGTTGGAGTTTAACAGGAATAACAACCTGACTTGAGCTCCTCTCACTCTCTCTGTCAAAATAAAAATGAAAAGGTCAGGCATCTTGAGGCCCCTCCCCTAACCCCACATGGAGGGTAAACGATCATCTGGCTGCAACAGAAGGGCCCAGTCTCAGCAACTGTGGAGGCAGTTACCCTCAGAGTCCCCGAATTCATTCTCTCCTCCCTCTATAATAACCAAATCTTCAGTTTCAGCTGGGCACGTGATGTCCAAGGGGAAAGAAAAACAACCTTGCCAGTAAAATGTGGAAGGGTTATGTGGGACTTGCAGAGCATGCCCTTCAGGCGAAGGAGCATCTTCTCCTGCTGGCAGGAATGAGAAAGTGATGACTGGAGCCAAGCAGATATATAAGATCCTGAGGTGACCGTCTCACATGGAGGATGACAGAGTGGCAAGCGTGAAGTGTGCCACACCCAGCTTGTGCCGGCTCACAGGAACTTACTTTGGGAAATTCCCCAGCGGTGGTTAAGACTCTGGGCTTCTACTGCAGGGGGCTTGGGTTCAGTCACTGGTCAGGAAACAGATCTCACATGTCTCAGGGCAAAAAAAAAAAAAACACCCAGAAAACATAAAACAGAAGCAATATTATAACAAATTCAATAAAGACTTAAATGGTCCACGTCAATAATCTTAAAAAAAAAAAAATACTTATATCTCTTCCTAACTCTACATTCAATGATAACATGCTGGTAGACTGAAATCAATTGTGATAGTGATATTTACACCGAGGAAATTGGGAATTACTACAAATCAGGAAATTTTTTTCCAGAGAGATAATTTACCAACCCTCCACTGAAAAACAGATATCTGGAGATTTTGTGAAGCTGTTCAATTAGCCCTGTCTTAAACATATGTGCAGTTCCTTTTACATGAAAGGAGAAACAAAAGTCTATCTTGCCAAACCCACTCTTGTTTTAGTTCCATTGTTTTTTTGCAACCTATTCTATTCCCTTTTTATTTTTATTTTTTTAATTTTTATTTTTACTTTATTTTACTTTACAATACTGTATTGGTTTTGCCATACATTGACATGAGTCCACCACGGGTGTACATGAGTTCCCAAACATGAACCCCCCCCCCCCGCCACCTCCCACCCCATATCATCTCTCTGGATCATCCCCATTCCCTTTTTAAAATATTTATTTATTTGGCTGCACCAGGTCTTAGTTGCAGCATGTGAGATCTTGCTCCCTGACCAGGGATTGAACTTGGGTCCCCTCCACTGGGAGCTCAGGGTCTTAGCCACTGGACTACGAGAGAGGTCCCAACCTGGTCTAATCCTAATGGATATATCTAACCCTAAGATTTAAGCCATAAAGTCAAATATTTAAATGCTGCTTGGGGGACTTCTATGGTGGTCCAGTGGAAGAATCTGACTTCCAGTGCAGGGGACAAGGATTCGATCCCGGGTCAGGGAACTGAGATCACACATGCCTCAAGGCAGTGAAACCCGTACGTCACAACTGGAGAAGCCCACGCACCACAAGGAAAGATCTCAAGTGCTACAACCAAGACGCGACACAGACAAATGAGTAATAAATGTTAAAATAAAATAATAAATAAATTCCACTCGGCAAAACAGAGATTGAATGGCTGGAAGAGAGCCTGTGACCATATATAGGCATGAATGAATTGGGCCACAATGAAAGTGTGAGACAGGAGCAAGGAGAATCATATGCCAACTTGGCATGGTGGCAGTGGGGGGTGGGGTGGGCAGGCTGGGGAATGCAACTATCAGAAACAGGAAAGAGCTGAGACTCCCACACCTTGTTCTGGTTTTCCGGCTCTGATTGTGTAGATGTTCTGTATCCAGACAGAAGAAAGATAAAAACAAAGAAAAACTGGCACTTTCCTTCTCTGGGCAGGAATTCTCCCCCTCCCTGGCAGCCACACCTGCCATGATGAGCTCAGTGTCCATAGGCAGAAGCAAGGAAGGAAGAATAGACGAGACGTGGGGTAGAAGGAGAGGGCAGAGAGAAAGCTGAGCTGCCTTCAGATTCGAGGGGACTCGAGGAGGAAAAGAAACTGATGAAACAAGTTTGCCTCCAAGATGTGTCCCAAACTCACAGCTCATCCTCTCAACCTGCTCTTCTCCCAGGGATCCCCCATCTTGACAGGATATAAGCTTGTCAGAGACCCCAAATCACTAAGGCTTAAACAAGGGAAGTGGACTTCCCTTGAAGTCCAGTGGTTAAGAATCCACCTAGCAGGGGACCTAAGTTCCATCCCTGGTCAGGGAGCTAAGATCCTACATGCCAGGAGGCAACTAAACCCACATACCACAACTAGAAAGCCTGTGTGCCGAAACTTAAGCTCCAGTGCAGCCAAAAATAAATATTTAAAAGGGAAAAAAAAAAAGAAAGATCCCATTCTCCCAATGCAGAAGTCACGGTTTCAATTCCCAGTCAAGGAACTAAGATTCTGTATGCCACACAGCATGGCCAGAAAAACAAAACAAGATAGAAGTGGGTTTCTCTCTCATGTCACAGTCCTGATGGATGCAGCCCAGGAGTGGTATAGAAGCTGTGCTTGGTGATGTCATCCAGGAGCCCTGGTTTCTTTACCTTGTGGTCTGGCCATCCTCAGGGTGTTACACAGTCAGAATGGTGCATGGCCAAGTCCCCATTCCAGCCAGAAAAAGGTGGCAATGTTGGAGACAGTCTCACTGCCTTCCTTTGATGGCACAACCATCAGAGGTGACATGAGAAGTTTCTCATCACTTGCACTCACGTTCCAGGGGCCAGAACTTGGTCACATGACCCCACAAGACTCTACTGTTAATTTGTTGTTTGTTGTTCAGTCGCTCAGTCACATCTGCGACCCCATGGACTGCAGCACACCAGGCTCCCCTGTCCTTCACAATCTCCTGGAGTTTGCTCAAACTCATGTCCATTAAGTCGATGATGCCATCCACCCATCTCATCCTCTGTTGCCCCCTTCTCCTCATGCCCTCAATCTTTCCTAGCATCAGGGTCTTTTCCAATGAATCAGCTCTTCGCATCAAGTGGCCTAAGTATTGGAGCTTCAACTTCAGCATCAGTCCTTCAGTGAATATTCAGTGTTGATTTCTTTTAGGATTACCTGGTTTGATCCCCTTGCTGTCCAAGGGAATCTCAACAGTCTTCACAGCGTCACAGTTTGAAGGCATCAAATCTACAGCACTCAGCCTTCTTTATGGTCCAACTCTCACATCTGTACCTGACTACTGGAGAAAAACCATAGCTTTAACTGTTTACTTTGTTGGCAAAGTGAAGTCTCTGCTTTTTAATATGCTGTCAAGTTTTGTCATAAGTTTCCTTCCAAGGACCAAGCATCTTTTAATTTCATGGCTGCAATCACCGTCCACAGTGATTTTGGAGCCCAAGAAAATAAGGTCTGTCACTGTTTCTATTTTTTTCTCTTCTATTTGCCACGAAGTAATGCACTGTTAATTACCTGCTTACATCTCTAGTCTCACTTTGCCCCCTTGTTGCCCCTCTCCAGCTGCACCGACTTTAGTCAGGGCTGGATTACTGCTGTAACAAATATCTCCAAAATGTCAGCGGTGTGACCCAGTAAAAGCGTATCACCCACTCATACCATAGTTCACTGCAGGTCACTGAGGAGACTCCATCCCTACACAGTCATTACCGAACCTGCCATACTTCTAGCCTGAGTCTCTGCCCTGGTCTGGGTCATATGACCACAGTACTATGAGAGATTCTGAGAAATGAAATCTTGCTAAGCTCCTGGAAATAAGGGGAAATAGGTTTAGGGGAATAGCTAGCCAATTGTATTTAATGCAGTGCTCTCAAGCCACCTGTTGTTTGCACATGCTGTTTTCTTTGCCTGGAAAGTTTATTCACCTTTCTTCAACCGGTTGATTCCTAGTCATTAAAAATATCCCAACTCAGTCACCACCACCTGCCTGGATTTCACTCTCCCACCCTAGCTGCCCACACCCAGGAAATCCCTCCTTAACGGTCATCATAAGTTGCCAGGTTAGGGGCTTCCCTGGAGGTTCAGTAGTTAAGACTCTGCTTTTCTACTGCAGCGGGTGCAGGTTGGTTTCCTGGTCAGGGAACTAAGGTCCCACGTGCTACACAGTGTGGGGGGGGGGGGTGGGGGTGGGGGGGGAAGTTGCCGGTTTATAAGTGTTTGGGTGATACTTTGACAATGTCTGTCTCCCCAGTCAAGAATGAAGTCCCAAAGGGCAGGAACTGTCCCCCTTTGCTCAGCATCTTGCCCTCGGAACCTACAGTAATGCCAGTCCATGATGGGCACTCAATAAACACCTGCTAAAAGACTCTCGAGAGTCCCTTGGACTGCAAGGAGATCCAACCAGTCCATTCTGAAGGAGATCAGCCCTGGGATTTCTTTGGAAGGAATGATGCTGAAGCTGAAACTCCAGTACTTTGGCCACCTCATGCGAAGAGTTGACTCATTGGAAAAGACCCTGATGCTGGGCGGGATTGGGGGCAGGAGGAGAAGGGGACGACCGAGGATGAGATGGCTGGATGGCATCACCGACTCGATGGGCGTGAGTCTGAGTGAACTCCGGGAGTTGGTGATGGACAGGGAGGCCTGGCGTGCTGCGATTCATGGGGTCGCGAAGAGTCGGACACGACTGAGCAACTGAACTGAACTGAAAGGAATAAATGAATGGATGGAAGACAGTTAAACACTTTTTGAGCCCCCAGAGTTCTGCGGCATGGAGCAAAGCACTAACGTAGTTCTTTTCTGTCCTCATGTGGTGAACCAAGGTATCCAGGATCTCAGGGAAAGCGAATAAACAAACCCAAATGCATAGGGAATGCCTAACTATAATCTCTGGCCATCATTTCTCTCCCCAACTCTTATTTTTCACATCTATTTGCCAGGGATGACAAATACATTTCTTCTCAACTACTTTTTTTTTCTTTTAATGTTATCATTGTTTTAATTCACAGTTTCTCTTTCTTTCTGTCTTTGTTTCCAGCTGTGCTGGGTCTTCACCGCCGTGCAGGCTTTTCTCTAGTTGTGGCAAGCTGGGGCTGCTCTTTGCTGCAGTCCGTGGGCTTCTCAGTGCTGTGGCTCCTCTTGTTACCAAGCATGGGCTCTAGAGCACCCGGGGTTCAGTAGTTGCAGTTCCGAGGCTCTAGAGCACAGGCTCAGTAGTTGTGGCACACGGGCTTAGCTGCCCCACAGCATGTGGGATCTTCAGGGACCAGGGATCGAACCCGTGCTTCCTCAACTGTTAAAGGATTCTTTACCACTGAGCCATCAGGGAACCCCTCAACTGCCATTGTTGATAGACTGGCAGTGGGTCCTCTAAGATCAGTATTAAGAATTCTGGGAACCTACTCACGCTCCCCAGGAAGGAATGCCTGCGCTGATTGTTGAGGCCTGCTGAGAGCTTGGACATGAGAGTGATGTCAGCAACCCCATATTTGCTTCTGCTGCTCATCAGCCGGGTGTCACATTCTCTGGACTCTCTGATGGGGACCAAAAGAATTGTAGGCCTACTCAGAGGATACTATTGGGTCACAATTAGAGGCACAGCAACATTTCTGAGCTATTTTAACAATGTCTGACGCATTCATTGGGCCAAGAAATATGGGCTGAGCACCATCTATGTGACAGGCTCGTGCTAGGTGCCAGCAACATTGCCGTGAGCAAGACAGACTTGGTCTCTTCTTGATGGTTTACAAATCCAGCCTCCAACCCATTTCTTGCCCAAATTCTCAGCCTTCCCCCACTCTTACAGCCCACCCTCAATGTCTCCCCTCTTTCAAACACAGTTAAAGGCTCTTCCTCAAGTTCTCTCACGCTCACTCTCTGCCTCTCTCTCATATACACCGACACAAGTCAATGAGCAGTGAAAGTGAAAGTCGCTCAGTTGTGTCTGACTCTTTTTGACCCCATGAACTATACAGTCCATGAAATTCTCCAGACCAGCATACTGTAGTGGGTAGCCTTTCCCTTCTCCAGGGGATCTTTCCAATCCAGGACTCGAACCCAGGTCTCCTGCATTGTTTTGTCTAAATTCCAGCAATTACAGAAAACATAATTGTATATGCTAGAGCAAGAAATAGGAATTAAGATTATATAACAATCAGAGATCAAATAATTACTAAAGTCATTTGTTCATTCATCCAGCATGCCTTCCTCTGGCAACTGGTATTGAATCCTGTGCTGGGCAGTACTGGGGACCCAGAGGTGACCATCACAGCCACTGGGGGAGACAGAACCATCCCCAGATAGTAACAACCCAAAGTAGTTGGGGCTGGGACATAGGAACCCAGAGAGGGCTCCTGATCCAGTCTGGGGGTCTAAGAGGTCATTTTATGGGAGGGGTCAGCTGTACTGGGGAACACATTAAGATGATTAACAACAAGAGCAGCCATATATCCTGAAACTGATATTTACCAGACATTGTACTGAAGGGCTTTTAATGCATCATTTCCCCAAACCCTGGAAAGTAGATGTCATTATTAGTTCCATTTTACAAGATGAGGAAGTTGAATTGTCACTGCCGAGCTGTCAGTTACACAGTCCTGGGTTCTGCCTCCGTGGAACTTTACAGCCCAGCAGCTGACAGATCCATCCCTAGAGAGTGATAACTCAGAGTAGGCAAGGCTGAGACAGCAGAGCTGAGGGGGCTCAGGGAGATCTGAGGAGGGATAACCCAGCCTGGGGAATCCAGGAAGGCTTCCTGGAGGAGGGGGTGGCTTAACCTGAAGTGGGAGCCATTAACTAATGAAGACCAGAGGGGAAAGTGTTCTGGCCTGAAGGTGACAAAATATGGTTTGCTTAAAAGAATTACAAAGGTTTCCATCTGGCTGACACATAAAGGGGGAGTGGAAGAGCCTTTGATCAAGGGCCAGGTCATGCAGGAACTAGTCAGCTAGGATTTAGAACTGGGACTTGTTCCCACTAATCCCAGAGATGCATCCAAAGGTGTGGTTCTGATGAGTTATCTGTGGGCAGAGGGAAGGGCAGGAAGGTGTCATTTCCTTCCTCGGGGGAGCGAGAGGACTTGGATTTGGAAGGGAAGGATAGAGGGGAACAACCATTGCGAGGCACCTGCTGCTGCTGCTAAGTCGCTTCAGTCGTGTCCGACTCTGTGCGACCCCATAGACAGCAGCCCGCCAGGCTCACCCGTCCCTGGGATTCTCCAGGCAAGAACACTGGAGTGGGTTTGCAAGGCACCAGTACATCCCAAATAGAAGTGAGGTCAGCGGGGCTGGTGGGAGGTGAGAGGGAGGAAGTGTCTGCTCTGGTAGCCCTTGAGGAAGGGCAGGAAAGTGGTTTTTATTTACGGGTTTCTCTGCCAGCTCATCCTGCCTAGCCTCGGAGTACAGAAGATGAAAGCTCTCCCCTCGCCCATCCCCCCCATTCTCTGTCCCAGGCCTCAAAGACGGCAGGACAACAGGGCATGTCACTATTTTCCACATGAGGAACATGAGTTTTATTATCTGCCATGAGGTCCTCGTCTTACGTAACACTGAATGACTCTCTGCTGCCCAAGACTGTCGTTCCTAACCAGGGTGCACGACAAGGCAATACAAGGTGGTCTCCCAAGCCCCAGGACGTCAGTAATAACTGCTGCCATTTGTCAGAGCAGCAAAATAAATAATCTTTTTATCCATATAACTTATTTAACCATCACTCTATGTTTTTGTGAGCTCCTGTTTTCCAGATGAGAAAGAGGAGGCAGGAAAATCCATACAGGTTGCCTAGGGTCACCAGCTGTTAGTTGGTGTAGGTGGGATTTGAACCAAGGGAGTCGCATTCAGGAGCCCCCACCGAGTCATTCCTGTCTCACCTTCTTCCGTTCTCCCCCACCCCCATTGCCTGTATCTCCCTCTCTCCCTTTCTCCCCCTACCCCATTCTGCCACCCCCCTCTCCCTCTTTTTCTCTTTTTCCCTCCCCACCCTCCCACCCCGCCTCCAGGTCCCTACATCAAATCGTTTAGGACAAAACCTCACATCTGAAATTGTAAAAGCTTCAGTTCACTACCACATGATTCCCTGGGTAGGAAACACTGCCACGTTCCTAGTTGACTGGCAAGAGTACTGAATGACAGCTAGGCAATATCCTCCAAAACCACAAATGTGCAGCCTGTGCTTTGACCCAGCAAATCAGCTTCCAGGAACCTAGGGAACTGATACTGTCACAGGCGTGGGAAACGGTGTGGACATGGTCACTCATCAGAGGATAGTTTGCAAATGCAAAGAGTTGGAAACACCCAAAGGGCTCATCTGCTGAGGACAGGTTATTGTGGGTTCATGCACTGGAATGCTGCATAGCTGTGAAGGAATGAACCAGTGAATGAATGAATGGAGCTGTGTCCTTGCCTAGAAAGATCACCAAGATGTGTTGCTAGGTAAAAAGCAGGAAGAGGCAGAACAATGCTACTATTTATTCTTTTCAATGTGGGAGGAAAGAATAAGGAAATTATGTATAAGGAATATATATGATATTTGCATATGTATATAAGGAAATTTGCATATGTGTATATAAGGAAAATACACACATATACAAAATAAATTCCTTATATACATAAGAAAAGAATAAGGAAATATGTTCACAATTGCTTAGTTATATAAGCTTCCAGGTGATTCTGTTAAAACACAAATCTGATCACATTGGCTCAAAACCCTCCAAAGTCTTCCGTTCTCTTAAAATGTCAGTGTCTTATCCTGACATGTTCTTGTGATTGTTCAGTTGCTAAGTTGTGTCCGACTTTTTTCAACCCCACGGACTGCAGCACACCAGTCTCTCCTGTCCACTGTCTCCAGAGTTTGCTCAGATTCATGTCCATTGAGTCAGTGATGCTATCTAACCATCTCATCCTCTGCTGCCCTCTTCTCCTTTTGCCTTCAATTTTTCCCAGCATCAGGGCCTTTTCCAATGAGTCAGCTCTTTGCATCAGGTGGCCAAAGTATTGGAGTTTCAGCTATAGCAGCAGTCCTTCCAAAGAATATTCAGGGTTGATTTTCTTTAGGATGGACTGATTTGATCTCCTTGCAGTCCAAGGGACTCTCGAAGAGTCTTCTCCAGCACCACGATGCAAAGGCATCAGTTCTCTGGTGCTCAGTCTTCTTTATGGTTCAGCGCTCACATCCATACATGACGACTGGAAAAAACATAGCTTTGATTATACAGGCCTTTGTTGGCAAAGTGAGGTCTCTATTTTTTAATATGCTGTCAAGGTTTGTCATAACTTTCCTTCCAAGGACCAAGCATCTTTTACTTTCATGGCTGCAGTCACCATCCACAGTGATTTTGGAGCCCAAGAAAAGAAAATCTGTCACTGCTCCCACTTTTTCCCCTTCTATTTGCCATGAAGTGACGGGACCAGATTCCATCATCTTAGTTTTTTAATGTCCTTGTCTCCTTCACTTATCTTATTTTTCTTCATAGCTTTCACCATCCCGTGGTATATATAGTACCTGTCTACTTTTTTATTATCTTCCTCTCCCCAACTCTCATCCAACCCAGGACCTCCAGGAGGGCAGGAACTTTGAACATCGCTGTATCTTTAGCACCTAAGAAAGTGAAGCACCTAGGACAGGGCCAAATACACAGTAGGTGCTCAATCAACATGCATTGATTGAATTAATACAAAGAACAAAGGGCCGTGGTGGGAGAGCCCAGGGAGCTGCGAGAGCCAGAGGAGGGTGGTTTCAATGGGACACCAGACCACTCTCAGGGCTCAGAGGTGGAAAGGGCCTGCAGTGGGGCGGCTATTGACAACTCCTTAACCCCACCCACCCATTCCAGCTGGCACCCATCTCTCCCCATCATGTCCTTGCCTTAGCCATATTCAGCCCTGCAACAAGATATTTTATTAATTTATTTTGGTTGCGCTGGGTCTTCCTTGCTGCACACAGGCTTCCTCTAATTGGGACTAGATGGGGCTTCTCTTGTTGCAGAGCACAGTAGGAGCATGGGCTTCAGTAACTGTGTGGCGCGGGCTCAGCAGTTTCTGCTCATGGGCTGTAGAGCACAGACTCACGCATTGTGGCCCGCATGCTCCGAGGCCTGTGGAATCTTCCCACAGGCTCAAACTCACAGCTCTTGCATTGGCAGGAGGATTCTCATCCACTGTGCGTGTGTGCTAAGTCGCTTCAGTCGTGCCTGACTCTTTGCGACGCTATGGACCATAGCCCACCAGGCTTCTTTGTCCATGGGGTTCTCCAGGCAAGCATACTGGAGGTTGCAATGCCCACCAGGGAAGTCCAGGACATTTTATTTAATTCAAAGATTTTGACAGCCTGGAGCTTTTGGCCTTCACAAGTATTTATCTATTCAAAGGGTTTTTCCCTGGGAATACTAGCCACCAAAGGACCTTCCCCTCCTACTGACCCTCACCACATCCTAACCCTATCCCCAAGGCCCTCCCTTTTTAGACCCCATCTTTGACTTCATCCCTAACCTTCACCCCATCCCTGACCCTCAGCCCTGCCTTGACCCCACTTTTCAGCTTCAATGACAGAGCCTATAGTATCCCCCTTGCATGAATTGTTCAGGACCAAGGTTCTAATGGTCTGATTTGAAGCAGAGGCCCCACTCTTGTTGCCAGGAAGTCAGATGTCCAGTGGGGAGAAGACAGAAAGTGGGGTGACTTGGGCCAAGTATGACATCCAAACATTGGTGAGGGCAGGGGGCAGCTGCTAACCATCCAGAGTCAGAGAGGTGGCTATTGAAACCACAGTAGCTGAAGCTGGGAGCCCTGGGCGGAGGGGGAATCCCAGAGGTGACATCACAGTTCAAGGGAGGAACAAAGCAACAGCCAATTTCCCAATTTGGAAATTACTCACAGGCCCCGAACAAGAGTGCCAGAAAATTCAGAGATTTCCCAGAGACCAGCTTCCACATTTCCATTCAGAAATTCACCTACGTGCATGCAGAGCGAGAGACACCCAGCATCAGAACTGCCCACCCACGGCTGTGTGCCAAGAGTGGGCTCCAGGACCAAGGCAGAGAGGGCAGCAGGAAGTGGAACCCTTCGAACTGGCCAAAGTCCAAAGGGGGAATTTTCTAGAAAGACATGGGGATGTCACAGAACAAGGGTCAGAATTGCTAGTGGGCCAGGTGGGGACCCTGGCTAGGATGAACAGGACTGGGGACGAGGAAGTCTCGCAAGTTTTCTATCTGAGCACAGCGCTGTCTGGCCTCTCTGCCACCTGTTCTCCTCTTCCACCTCACCCTCTGCCCTGTGTTTCTCTATCTTAGTGTCTTTTGTGTTTTCTCTTTCTCCCCATCTCCCAGTGACTGTCTCTGAGAGTGAATTAATCTCCATCGGTCTGTCATTCCTCCATTTCTGTCTTGGTCTCTCCCATCTCTCTCCCTCCTGTATGTTCCTCCCTAACCGTTATCACCCCCAGACATGATGCTATTCTGTGTATTGCTCTTATAGTGGCCTGTTTTCTTCCAGGAGAAGTGGGCTTCATGAAGGCAGGGATTTTTGTCTGTATTGCTTTCTGCTGCGTCCCCTGTGCGTGGAATACTGCCTGGTTCAGGAAGTATCTGTGGAATGATAACTGAATGAACTGTCATTCTCATCTAAGTGAGGATATTAATATTCCATACCATCAAGATTATTTTATAATAACTGTAAAGCAACATGAGTTGTTATTTGTGTTCGTGGCTCTTTACTGAGTACAAAATATAAACCAGGAATTGGACCAAGCGTTGTGGAGAAGCAGCCAATTCTGACTGCAGGTTGGAACTGTTTCTTTGACCCGCTTTTTGTTGCTTTTGTTATTATACAGAATGGCCCACCTCAGAGAATCCTGCCCCTCTGCCTGACTGTTAAATTAAGGGTTTAATTTAATTCATTTTAAGGGTTCAGTCCACCTACTGATGGCACGAAGAAATGAACACATTCCCCGCCTCAGGTCTGCCTTTCTGGGAGATGTTTGCAAGATTAATGGGTGTTTTACTTTGCCTCCTCACCTGCTCCCATTTGTGATCTATAAAAGAACCTGGCACCCAGACCCCATAAGATGGTTATTTTAGAGGCACTAGCCTGTTTATCTTCTCATTCAGGCAGCACCTGGAGTAAAATCTCTTCCTTGCCTCAGTCCCTCATCTCTCATTCATTGACCCATCCCGCAGCGAGCAGAGCCAGCTTGGACTCTTGCATGTTTAAGTCTTTACAAACAGACAGGGTATTGTTATCCTGTCCTTTTTTCAGATGAAAAAAACTGAGGCCCCAAGAGGAGAAGCAACTTGCCCGGTATGACCCCAGGGGTGGCAGCTCTGGGGGTTAGGAACTCAAGATCTGTCCCGTGATAGACTCAAATCCCCTTTAGAAAGCCGCTGAACCTCTTTGCCAGCGTCTCAGTTTCCTCGGGGCTCAGTGGTAAAGACCCTGCCTGCAGTGCAGGAGGAAACCCCAGCTGGATCCCCGGATAGGGAAGATCCCCTGGAGAAGGAAATGTCTACTCACCGCAGTATTTCTTGCCTGGGAAATCCCATGGACAGAGAGGAGCCTAGTGGGCCACAGTCCGTGGGGTCACCAAGAGTAGGACACGACTCAGCGATTGAAACAACGACACATCCGAACGCAAGTCACCGTCGCAGGCAACGTCAGAGTGCAGGAGAGGGACGAGGGGAGGGGCAGTACCCGGCGCCTCCGGCTTGAGCCAGCTCACCCGAGCGCCCCCATTCTTCTCCTCGCTGTTAATCCGAACACGTCCTCCCGAGGCTGCGGCGGCTGAGTGACGCCGGGACTCCTGCGCAGAAGGTGCGGGATCGGCACGAGCCGCGCCCAAGTGGCTGGCAGAGCGAGCGGACGCTCGGCTGGAGGGAAGGAGGCCGGGCGCGCCCTGCCCAGGGGCGCCGGGAGGAAGCCGGCATGGCCCCTGCCTTTGTCTTCACTCGGCGGCTGCTGCCGCCACTCCTGCTGCTGTTGTTCTGGGCGTCCCTGGGAGCCGGTGAGTGACCCCGCGCGATCGGGCGGCCCCCGTTCCCCACCCGCCCGGCGCTCGCCCCACCCTGAGCTGCTCGCCGGCCTTCGCCGCCCGCCAGCCCGCCCGCTGCCCTCCGCCCCAGTGGTGCAGGAACGCCGGGCCTGGGCCAGGCTCTCCTGATAGCTTCCCGGATAACCGCCGGACTTCGGGAGATTTCTGAAGGGCAGGGCGGGCAGGCCTCCAGGGAACAGTAAAGCGGAAAGTGAACTTTCTCGGTGCGGCACCTGCCCGGGCATCACCCCCGCGCACCTGCTCGCTATACCAGCGCAGCCTTCTCCCCAGCCCTCCACAGCTAGCTAAAAGCCACCGAGGATGCTTGATGAGGGGAAGAAGGGCAGCGGCAGACAACCGCGTTCTCTCGTTCCCCGTCGACCGCGTCTGGCTCTAGGCCGCGGCCATTCACTCATTTACGCATTCACATCGCGCACGTTTATTGAGTGCCTACTCTGGGCCGCGTTTCGGTTTACTGGGAGTATAGCTCTGACGTCAGACAGCGGTGAGTTCAAAATAGCTTTTGGCATTTATTGACTGTGTGACCTCAGGAAAATGAGCTGAGCTCCCTGTTTCCCTGAAATGTCTGTTGGGGGCCGGGAGGAGGAAGGAGGGGAGAATGGAATCCCACCTACCTTGTAAGATGGTGTCTTGGAAACACCCTGAGCGAGATGCACTGAAGAAAAACGCTAATGACCGTGATGATTCACACGAACAGTAATAATACTGAACACAGACTTGAGACCAGAGTCTCCTCATTTATCAAAAGGTCTCGACCCAGGCTCTGCCCCCTCGCTTTCTAGTTTACCCAGGCAGATAGCTTGACCATGCGAGGCTCACGACCCCTCTGTCCAATGAGGGTGAAAATCCTAGTGTTAGGAGTGTGCATCTCATGGACCTTGGAGAGGGGTGGAGGAGGACTGAGCCAAGGCAGCAGCTCAGGGGCCTGGCACGTGGTGGAACTTGGGCCTGGCTATGCCGCAGGGTGTAAGCCTAGAGAAAGGCCACTTCACCCAGTGTCATCCTCACAGAGGTCTTACCATCAGAGAAGGAGACACACTGGCCCAGAGCCGCACAGCACATCCATGGTAGAGCTGGCATTCGCTCCGAGACTAGCGTGCTCAGCTCACCCGCGTGTCCAGACCGCGTCCTCCGTCCACACGCCTCGCTCCAAGCACCCCAGTCCACTATGTCCTGACCTCCTCTTCCTCGTAGCAATAATTATAATATTCACTGGTATAGAGTGCTTGGCATATGTCTTTACATAAATTTCTTCATTTAGTCCTCCCAACTCCATCTTAAGTTACAATCACCCCCATTTTACAGATGAGGAGATGGAGGCTCAGGGGAGTGAAACCATGGTACAAAGGCCACAGTTAGTGAGTGGAAGGATTGAGATTCAAAGCACTTCTTCTCGCCTTCTCCTTTATCCCAGTTATTATTAATAAGGATGCATAGCATTGTGTTTATCAATGTGGATAAAAGTCAACACGTGTTGAGGATCTAGTGTGTGCAGGGACTCTAGGGAGAATGATTTTCATATGGAGTCTGTGGATTAGAGATCGGGAGTCTTGATTGAAGATGGCCCAGGTTCAAATCCCACCTCTGCCATTTGCCCTCAGTGTGACCTGGAGCAAAAGACTGTGCTTTGGATTTCCCCTCTGTAAAGTGGGGCTGACAAGTGGTGCTTTGCCTCAAGGTGCTGCTTAAGGACTTAATGCTAGGAGATGAGTGTAGTGCTCAGAACAGCTCCTAGTCTGTGTAGGCAACCCCAGAATGTTAACTGTAATTAGTCCTGTTTTACAAACTAGCAGAAAAGAATCCGAGATGTTAAGGAATCTGCCTGAACCCCTCACAGCAGACAGCTGAGGGGATCCAAAACCTGGGGGCTATGATCACCTCCCTTCTTTTTAAAAAAAACTTAATTTTTTTTTGGATGTGGATGCTTTTTAATGGTCTTTATTGAATTTGTTGCAATCCTGCTTCACTTTTATGTGTTGGCTTTTGGGCTGCAAGGCATAGGGGATCTTAGCTTCCTGACCAGGGATCAAACCTGTGCCTCCTGCATTGGGAGTCTTAGCTACTGGACCACTAGGGAAGTCCCGTCAACTCCCTTCTTATTCTTGGACGCCCCCCTACAAACATTTTCCCAACCTAAGGCCACAAACAGTAATAATACTATTTTATTTCATGGATCCTAAGACGTTGAGTTTCTTCCCCCTTGTGTGTGTGTGTGTGTGTGCTCACGTGTGCATGCTCAGTCACTCAGTCATGTCCAACTCTTTGTGACCTCATGAACTGTAGCCTACTAGGCTCCTCTGTCCGTGGGATTTTCCAGACAAGAATACTGGAGTGGGTTGCCTTTTCCTACTCCAGGGGATCTTCCCCTCCCAGGGACTGAACCAGCATTTCCTGCGTTGGCAGGTGGATTCTTTACCACTGAGCCACTGAGAACCCCTTCTTCCCCTTCCCATACCTCTAAATCAGAAATGCTCTAACAGCGTCCCAGTGCATCTTAAAATTGATGACTGGAGGTAACAGAAAAGTTTTGGATCTAGTGATGTTCTCTGCACAACATCACGAATGTACTTAATTGCCACTGGAGTATATGTTTTAAAGTGGTTTAAGAGGCAAATTTAATTTTTAACCACAACACGGATGCAATTTTTAAAATTGATGATGCTGAGATAGAGGATATACGGTAATAACAACTCAAAGGCGTGGGGTGGGGGGGCCCGCAGGCGGGCAGTGAGGGCGGGACCCAGTGGCAGACCCAGTCCAGCCCCCATCTCATCCTTACCCCTGGACCAGGACTGGTGCTCCGCATCCCCGTTCCCCTCAACACACGCACACCCAAGTGGTTCCAAGCTCCAGGAGCCCCCTGCCCCATCCGGATCAGGGACACTCAGATGTGATCCACCCTGTGTTTCCCTGCAGGGACCAAGATAATCACAGTGCTGGCCCCAGTCCAGGTGTCCGGTTTCCTGGGAGAAACTGTGACACTGCCATGCAAACTGCACCCCCTGGAACACAATGTGACGGTAACGCAAGTGACCTGGACAAAGCAGAGCCGGGCAGAGCAGTCCCGCAGCGTGGCGGTCTTCCACCCCGCCCAGGGCCCCAGCTTCCACGAATCCAGCCGGTTGGAATTCTTGGCCGCCAAGCCTGGTGAGAAGCTGCGGGACGCCTCACTGGCTGTGCGGGAGTTGCGCGTGGAAGATGAGGGTAATTACACCTGCCAGTTCGCCACGTTCCCTAATGGTGACAAGAGCGCTCGAATCCAGCTCCGTGTGCTCGGTAAGCCGGGAGGAGGGGGCAGCCGAAAGGGAGGGATGTGGAGCTGGATAGGGAGGTAGGCAAAGAGAGGGAAGGGCCCAGGAGGGAGGGAGAAATTCCGAGGGAACAAAAGGAGGTCGGGCAATGACCCTGCGGGATGCAGGGGAGATTAGAAGGGGGAGGGTGTCAAGGACCGGAAGAGAGTCAGAGGTCCTGGGGTGTAAGATCTTGGAGACTGTGGGCCAAGGGGATTGGAGGATCTGGGGATGCTGGTGGTATAGGGGGGAGTGGCTGATGCAAGAAGTAGGTGGGGACAGAGACTAGCCTGGGAAGCTGGGAAGCCACTGCCAGCTTGGGCAGGTGGATTCATCTTGAACGCTGCTTTCTTCATCTGTGAAAGAGGCTTAGTAACAATAGTTCTGCCTGCCTTCAGAAAGCTATCCTGAGGGTACAAGGAGTTCATCCAGGTGAACCGCTTAGAGCAGAGACCTATGTGGGCTGGGGATAGTGACTCAGTTATTGTTACTCCCTTTGGTGAGGAAGTGAGTGAGTGACTGCTCCGTCAAGTCTAACTCTAGTCCACCAGGCTCCACCCTGTGGGATTTCCCAGGCAAGAGTACTGGAGTGGGTGGCCATTTCCTGCTCCAGGGTATTTTCCCAGCCCAGGGATCGAACCTGTCTCCCCTGTCTCCTGTATTGCAGGCGGGTTCTTTACCCACTGAGCCAAAGGGAGAGTTGAAATAGACTAGGAGGGGAAGATTCTGATATCCAGGAGTGGAGGGCTTTCTCCAACTGAGGTGGCGGGGGGCAGGGGGATGCCCTTGGCATTGTCACGGAAACATGCGTTCATTTTTATGAGTACCAGAGAAAATATGACAGGCCTTCCTCTTGGCAACTGAGTATGAAGTCTCTTTGCCTCGGTTTTCTCATCTGTGAAATGGAGATTGCTGTGAGGATGAATAAGAGCTCATGCTTCTTTTTTGCTTCTGTGTCAGGAACTGTTCTGGGCCTTGTATGAATGACTCACCATTCTCCAGGGGGTCTTCGCAATGCAGGGATCGAACCTGGGTTCCCTGCATTGCAGGCAGATTCTTTACCTTCTGAGCCACCAGGGGAGCTCACTATCACTTTCTGTGTCAGGAACTGTCCTGGGCCTTGCGTGAATGACTCATAAAAGATTAATTCCTTGGAACAGAGCCTGACACATGCCCCCAACCAAAGGCATCTCTCATCATTTCAGAAAATTTAAGACTTCATGTCTTAGGATTTAGGATGAGAGTAAAACAGAACCGGTGAGTCAAATTAAAGAGAAATCTTGAGTAAGAAGAACACAGGTACTGAGGGAAAAGGAACCACGTGAAACCCCAGGTCTGGGAATCACCAGAATGGTTAAGAAAATGGGCAAGGTAGTTTTAGAGTCAGACAGACCTTGTGGGAAGATCTAATTCTGACATTTATGACTATGGAAACTTGAGCCAGTCCCTCTTGTCTGAATCTCCAGAGCACAGCTCAGCCCTCCCCTCCTCCGTGAAGCCCTCAGTAACCACATCCCCGAGATTCAGGCACCCCTTCCGGGATCCCCCATCCCAGCCTTGCCCAGTCTGAGTCATCACTGTCTGGGGAAATCCGTCTTCCCTTCCAACAGTCCATCCCATGAAGGCAAGTTGGGGCTGTCTCAGTCCTTCCCGAGTCTTCAATACTGCCCATCACAGAGTCAGGCACCGTATTCAATTACCAATCATAATTATATGTATTGAGCACGTATTACCTGCCAAGTTCCATTTTAAGAGCTTTACCTATAAATTCTCACCGCTGGTCATCCTCTCCTTATCCCCAAATGACAGACAAGGAAACTGAGGCACTGACTTGCCCAAGGCCACCCTACGGCTGGGCCAGAGCAGGGATTTGAACATGGCCACATCCAGTACCCTCATCTCTGTACTCCCCTGCTGCTGAGATGTTTGTTGCGTGACTGCTGGTGAGGCGTAACCTGTGTCTTTTGCTCCTCTTCTCAGCCCGGCCCCAGAACGAGGCTGAGACCCTGGACATCCCGCTCAGCCCAAACCCTGTGCCGGCGGCCCGCTGCATCTCCACAGGAGGTCACCCACCTGCCCGCATCTCCTGGTCCTCAGATGAAAAGACCAATACCACCCAGGTGCCGGGGCCCCTGCCGGGCACCACCACCATCATCAGCCTCTTAATCTTAACACCTTCCAGCCAGCTGGATGGCAGGAACGTCACCTGCAGAGTGGAGCACGAGAGCTTTGAGGAGCCCATGGTGCTCCCCATGACCTTGGCTGTGTCCTGTGAGTGGGTCTAAGTGTGAGCAAGGGCGGGAGGGGCTGCCAGACTGTCTCCACCCTCCCCCTGCCCGTGTCTCCACCCTCCCCTACACTGACTCCGAGGGGCACTTTCGACATTGCATCATGTCATCATCAGAGCTGGCTGTCTGACTAATGCCTTACACCCATCCCCGCATGGTCTACACCGACTCCCCTGGGCCAAAGATAACCCTGTCCTTTATTGTCTATACCAGCTGCTTCTGTTTTTTCCCTCTTTTGGCCATACCACCGGGTATGTGGGATCTTAGTTCCCTGTGCCTACATGCATGCTGCCACCTCAGTCGTGTCCATCTCTTTGCGACCCCATGGCCTGTACCAGGCTCCTCTGTTCATGGGATTCTCCAGGCAAGAATACTGGAGTGGGTTGCCATGCCCTCCTCCAGGGGATCTTCCCCATCCAGGGAGTGAACCCGAGACTCTTATGTCTCCTGCGTTGGCAGACGGATTCTTCACCACTAGCACCACGTGGGAAGCCCCTTAGTTCCCTGACCAGGGATCAAACCCACGCCCTGTGCAATGGAAGCGCTGAGTCTTGAACACTGGACTGCTAGGGAAGGACCCTACCAGCTTTTTATACCACAGTTCACACTGCTCCCTGGGGGCCGCTGTCCACACGGACACCCCACATACGCTCTCTTGAGCCTGCACACAGCGCCTACACCCTCTTCCCTGGGCAACTGTCCGCACTGACCTTGGGCACACTGCTGCACTGCTTCCTCACCATCAATACCAACTCCCTTGTGTTTCCTCCACTGCCATAGCACTGTCTGGGCTTCCCAGGTGGCGCTACTGGTAAAGAAACTGCCTGCCAATGCAGGAGATGCACGTTTGGTCCCTGGGTGGGGAAGATCCCCTGGAGGAGGAAATGACAACCCACTCCAGTGTTCTTGGAAAATTCCGCAGACGGGAGGAGGCTGGTGGGCTGCCGTTCCTGGTGTCACACAGAGCTGGACGCTGCTGAGCACACACACACACTGTTATCTACACTGGCTCCTATGGGCCCCAGACAGCATTGCCCTCACTGTCTACACCACTCCTTTAGGCCACCAGCTGAGGGCAGTTGGCAGTTGACCACTGCTGCCCTGACGCCCAGCATTTTCTACTCCGGTTCTCCTAGATACTCCCTCTCACCGACCCACAACATTGTCTACACTGGCTATCCTGGAGAACTGCCTACATTGTCCCCACCCCCCACCCCCCGCGTAGTCTACACTCCCCTCTGCCCCACTGTTGTCTACACTGGCTCATCTACGGACTGGGTCCTCCCGTCACTGTCTGGACTGACTACTCCCTGCCTGACAGATGCTGCGCTGTCTACACCCGACCCCCTCAACTGGATCTGAGTGAGGAGGGTGTCTAAACTGACTCCTTCCCAACACACATGCGAAAACACCTTGTCTCGCTTGGCCTTCCTCCTGGGGACTTTAAAAATCTTCCCTGTTGATCACATTTGAGTTGGGTGAGACACAGACTGAGTGCAGCCACCCAGGATTCTCTCCTGCAGGACTTGTCAGAGCCTTGAATATGCTCACCTGTGTTATGAACACCCAGAAGGAGGCTTTTTCTCACAGGACATCCCAGGCATGCCAAGACCTGGCTTTATAGGGAAAACTGATAGAGAAGCAGGTCCTGAGAAGCGCTGTCTGTGACCCCCCTCCTAGCACCCTGCTGAGGACTCCCAGGCTTCTATTCTTGGGGCGGAAGCTGGAACCCATTGCCCAGACCCCTCCCAGGCCTCTCCACCTTGAGCTGTTCCCCAAACCTGTCAAGGCCCTCTTCCTTTTGTGACATGAATCCCAGCTATCTTTAGGCCCTTTGAAGGCTCCCTGTCTCTGAGCCTGTGTGTTTGTTTCCCCCAGACCCCCCCGAGGTCTCCATATCCGGCTATGATGACAACTGGTACATCGGCCGTAGAGAGGTTGCCCTGAACTGTGACGTCCACAGCAAACCAGAGCCCACGGGCTACAACTGGACCACGTGAGTTCCTCAGAGGAAGGAGGGGCTGGGGACCTGGACTCCAGGGTTTGAGGGAGGAGGGGCTGGGGGTCTAGACTCCTGGGTCTGAGGAAGGAGGGGTGTAGGCAGGAGAGTTAAAAACAAAACGAGAAGTCAACTGTGGGCCCCCAGGAAAATATCTTGTATGCACAGAGCTAATGAGGTGATAAAGTCCAGGTTTGTTGACACACCTGCTCTTTACGGAGTGCCTGCTGTGTGCCAGGTACTTACCTGCACCCCATGTGATCCCCACGCTCCGGCCACAGTCTGCACTATCGCCAGGCCCGTGTTAAAGATATGCCTGGGAGCTGTGGTCCTCTGCCCGGGCACAGGGGTATAGAGGTGACTCTCCCATCGGTGTCTGGCTCCAAACCCAATCCTCTTAAGCCCTGGACTGTGCCACCTCCCCAGCCACCTTGCATAACCTGCTCAGTCACCTCTTAGAGAGCAAATACTGTCCCATCCCCATTCTCATTTTTTAAAAATACCTATTTATTTGGCTGCATCGGGTCTTAGTTGCGGCATGTGGGGTCTCTATTGTGGCACACAGACTCTCTAGTCGTGATGTGCACGCTCAGCAGTAGCAGCGCACAGGCTTAGTTGCCCCAAGGCATGTGGGATCTTAGTTCCCCAAGTAAAAATCACTCAGTCATGTCTGACTCTTTGCAACCCCATGGACTATACAGTCCGTGGAATTCTCCAGGCCAGAATACGAGTGTGTAGCCTTTCCCTTCTAGAGGGGATCTTCTCAACCCAGGGATCGAACCCATGTCTCCCACATTTCGGGCTGATTCTTTATCAACTGAGCCACAAGGGAAGCCCAAGAATGCTGGAGTGGGTAACCTATTCCTTCTCCAGGGGATCTTCCCAACCCAGGAACTGAACCTGGGTCTCCTGCATTATAGGCAGATTCTTTACCAACTTTTCTTTACCAGCTGAGCTACCAAAATTCTTTACCAACTGAGCTACAAGGGACCAAACCTACATTGCAAGGCAGATTCTTAACCACTGGAAGCTACCACCAGGGAAATAGCCCTCTTCCAATTTTCTTGATTGAGGAGCAGAGCAATCAAAACACTTCCTCAAATTCCTGTTGAGACTAAGGATAAGAGTGGGGAAAGCTAAAGGCAAAGGGGTAAATTGTTTACCCTAATTTTTATTGGGCCCAGTTTTTGTTATTACAAAAATAACTTATGAGTACTGTAGAAATTTAGGCAATGTGGTTAAGAGTAAAAGGAAGAAAATAGCTCTATAGTCCTATACCCAGTCATCTCCAGAAACATCACTGTTACCCTTTGTTATACATCTTTCCTGTCTTTTTATCAATATTTCTAGAAAAAAAGAAAGAAACTGTGCTGTATGTATAATTTTGAAAACTTTCCTCTGTCCATGAATACATTTCTTTCGTCTTTGTTCCGTCTTTGCCACACCTCACAGCATATCTGATCTCAGTTCCCTGACCAGGGATGGAACCCACGCTCCTTTGCAGTGGAAACACAGAGTCTTAACTGCTGGGCCACCAGGGAAGTCCCTCTCGTGAACACCTTTCCAAGTCAGGGCACATAGATCTTCCCTCAGCATTTTATCAGAAAATCTTTCAAGCCTACAGAAGTCTTGTAAGCATTTTCCAGTAAACCTTCACAAGCCTGCTGTGTGGATTCTCTCACTAACATTTTCCTGGACTTGCTTGATCACATTCCTGCCCTTCAGTCCATCCCTCTTGTCATCTATCCAACAGTCCTCATCATTTATGCATTTCAAATCCCCAACACCTGCTTCTTTGAGGGGCTAGGACTCTGTCACAAATGAGGCTGTCAGTGACATAACCGGTCCCAGCTGGGGATACAGAGGTGCTTTCCCATTCTTGACTATGCAAATGTCGTAGCGGGGGCGGGGGGGGGGGCATCCCCGTCAGTCTACCTCTGTGGACAGCCAGGCATGTCTCAATGGTTGGCCAGCAGAGCTGCCAATCGAAGGTTTTCAATTGGTATTGACAGCTGACCTTTACCTTCCTGTCTCAAAGCACCACAATTCAGGCTCACAAACCATACAGCCAGCTTTCTATGCCAGCTCTGCAGAATACCCAAACCCATGCCCCGGTCTCCTCTATCCATTAAACCAGTGTTTCTTTCTTTCTTTTAAAATATTCATCTATTTATTTGGCTGCGCTGGGTTTTAGTTGTGCCATGTGGGATCTAGTTCCCTGACCAGGGATCGAACATGGGCCCCCTGAATTGGGAAGGCGGAGTCTTAGCCACTGGCCCACCAGGCAAGTCCCTAAACCAGTGTTTCTTGACTACTTACTGTGTGTCGGATGCTACTGACCCCCGTGCTGCATGCTAAGTCACTGCAGTCATGTCCGACTTTTTCTGACCCCATGTACTGCAGCCCGCCAGGCTCCTCTGTCTGTGGGATTCTCCAGACAAGAATACTGGAGTGGGTTGCCATTCCCTCCTCCAGGGGATCTTCCCCACCCAGGGACTGAATTTGCACCTCTTAAGACTCCTGCATTGGCAGGTGGGTTCTTTACCACTAGCACCACCCACAGGCTTCAGTAAATGAAAAAGAACCAAATTCCCCCCTCTCAAATCTCCAGATCTGGGGAGAGAAACAAACAAGGTAATGTTGGAATTCCTTGGTGGGTCACAAGTTATGTTTCCACACTTTCACTGCCAAGGGCCCCTGGAGTTCAATCACAGGTCAGGGAACGAAGATCCCACAAGCTTTAGGGTGTGGCCAAAATCAAAAAAAATTTTTTTTAATTTAAAGAAAAACAAACAAGATACCATTTTCAAGGATGGAGTGTGTCAGGTGGTGATAAATGCTGTGGGAAAGATCTTGTAGAGGAGGCTGGGGGTCGCTACAATTGAAAGAGGGTAACCAAGGAAGGTGTCACAAAGGTGATGTCTGAGTAGAGGACTGAAGTAGGTGAGGGTGAGCAGCGTGGGTACCAATGGGAAGGGCATTCCAGGCATAGGGAACAGCATATGCAAAGACCCTGAGGTGGGAACATAACTGAAGCGTTCCAGGGCCAACAAGTCAGCCACAATGGATATAGAGGCAGGAGCAAATGGATCAGTGCATCAGGGGGCCAGCTTGTGTGGGACCTGTGCCCATGGTCAGGACTTTTCCTTTACGGAAGGGCTCTGGACAGAGGGCTGAAGAACTGATGCTTTCGAATTGCGGTGCTGGTGAAGACTCTTGAGAGTCCCTTGGACTGCAAGGAGATCAAACCAGTCAATCCTATAGGAAATCAACCCTGAATATTCATTGAAAGGACTGATGCTGCAGCTGAAGCTCCAATACTTTGGCCACCTGATGGGAAGAGCTGACTCACTGGAAAAGACCCCCTGATGCTGGGAAAGATTGAGGGCAGCAGGAGAAGAGGGCAGCAGAGGATAACATCATCATCCTCAGCGGAGGATGACATGGTTAGATAGCATCATTGACTCAATGGACATGAATTTGAGCAAACTCCGGGAGATAGTGAAGGACACGGGAGCCTGGAGGGCTGCAGTCCACGGGGTCACAGAGTCAGACACGATTTAGCAACTGAACGACAACAATGACTGGACAGAGGAGAGATTTCAGCTATGTTCTCTTTGTTTTTAACGTTTATTTGGTTTTGGTTGAGTTGGGTCTTCCTTGCAGCACGTGGGTGTCTCTCCAGTCATGGTGTGCAGGCTCCAGAGTGTGTGGACTCTGTGGTTTGCAGCAGACAGGCTCTCTAGCTGAGGTGACTGGGCTCAGTAGTTTTGACTTGCAAGCTTAGTTGCCCCTCAGCATGTGAGATCCCAGATCCCCAACCAGGGATCAAGCTCACATCCCCTGGATTGATTGGCAGGCAGATTCTTAACCACTGGACCACCAGGCAAGTCCATCTGTGTGGATTTTGAACGTGGGGCAGACAGGGTTTGCTGGTAGGCTGGATGGGAGTGTGAGAGGCAGAGTTGGGGGAACTCCAGGCTTGCTCTGAACTTGTATTATAGACGGCGTGAGAGTTGCTATATTCCTGCTGTACAGTGAGTGCCCCAACACTGGTTACTCTAGGCCTCTGACTAAGACCACTTCCTCACCCATCTGTCTCTCCTAGGACCAGGGGAACCCTGCCATCCTTTGCTGTGGCCCAGGGCACTCAGCTCCTGATTCATACTGTGGACGAGACCATCAATGCGACTTTCATCTGCCTTGTCACCAACGCCCTAGGGACCAACCAGGCAAACGTGACCGTCCTGGTCAGAGGTGAGGAGCCCCCCGGGTGGGGAGAACAGAGGAACTTAGGATAGATATCAAAGAGGATATCGAAGTAGGATTCCCTCTGAGGGAGGGGTTTAGAGGTGGTCCCTGGTTAAAGGAGTCCCTCAACCACAAGAATGCTCCCAAGCTCCCATTCTTTCCTTAAGCCCCTTCATGGAAGGTTCAACGGGCTCAGCTTTACTGTCTGTTAACTCACCATGTGAACCATTGGAACCACTGTACAGCCACCTGGACACAGCTCCTCTGCAAACCCAGGCTGGGATAGTTGCATAATGCCTCTTCCCAATGGACTCAGGCAGGCTTTTCCAAGTATATTAGACAGAACTCTGTCATTTGCAATTGATAGAAGCACAACTCAAAACAGTCCAGGCAAAAATGGGACTTTATTAGAAATTCACTTTCAGGTATGGTTAGATCCAAGTGCTCCAGCTGAGTAACCCAGGAACTTTTCTTGACCTCTCTTGTCTCTGCTTTTCTTTTGCTGGCTTTATTCCCTGGCAAGCTTTCCCCTCAGGAAGGTAAGATGATCCCCAGCAGTTTATAGGCTCACAGCCCACCAGTTTAATAATCCCAAGGGAAAGAATACACCACTTTCAATAGCTCTAGCCAGAGTCTGAAGGCTGGCCCTCATTGGCTCAACTTAGATCCCACCTCATGAACCAGTTGCAGCAGCCAGAGAGAATGGAATGCTCTGATTGACCAGGCCCAGGTCAAAGTCCCATCCTCCGGCTTGTACACGCTGCTGTATTTAAAATGGATAACCAACAAGGACCTACTATGTAGCAGGTGGAACTCTGTTCAATGTTATGTGGCAACCTGGACAGGAGGGAGGTTTGGGGGGAAGTGGATACATATATATGTATAGCTGAGTCCCCTCGCTGTTCACCCGAAATTAACACAACATCATTTGTTAATCGGCTCTACCCCAACACATAATAAAAAATTTTTAAAAAAAGAAAACCCAAGTCCCATCCTAGGAACCAGAGGGTGGGGTGAAGCTCAGCTAAACCATATAGACTGAGGGAGGCAGAACGGTAGCCTCCTTCAAAAGTGAAGTCTAATATTTTGGGGGGCAGGTGAAACCCCTCCCAAAAGTCTCTCAGCTTAAATCTCTGCTTCCTTCTCCTCTGGCAGAACGTCCTAGGGAGCAGTCACAAGAGCACTCGTACTCTGCGATCTATATCATCCTGGCCTTGGTAATCTTGTTTGTCGTCCTGGTGGTGGTCCTGATTTTTCTCTACTGGTGCAGAAAGTCCCGTGAGTCCCCTCTTTTTCGCAATATCCCCCGCCTGCCTGCTGTAAATGAACATCACTACAGCCGCCACAATTAAGCACCTACTATGAGCCTACAGGCTCTGTACTAAGCCTTCCATGTGGCAACCTCTCCCTGAACCCTCATGCCAACACCATGAGGTTCCTCTGTTTGACAGACAGCGACACTGAGACCAGGGAGTTTTATTCATTGGGTCACCGACTCATTTTTACAAAGTGGGAACAGCTCCTGTAAGTTCTGAAACGCCACAGTAAGGACTTTGGCTTTCAATCCTGGTGACATAGAAGCTCCTGCCAAAGGGATGCAGTGTGGAATAACACTTAACCCCCTCACCCTCACTTCCCTTCATCTGCCTTGCTCAGGACTGGCTCCCTGAAAGGAGGGATTGCCCCAATCCCTGGCTCTAAAAGGTGCCCAGATCCCTGGCTTAAGGGCTTTGCAAGGCTGTTCCCCTACCTGGAGTCCCCTTCCCCATGGCTCCCTCTGGCAAAGTCCTGTGGCTAATTCTGTAATCAAAAGAGCTACATTTTGGTGAGCCCTTTCTCTGTGCCAAGCACTTCCTGTGCACAGCCCCCTTGAATGCTCACAACCACCCTGTAAAGAGAGTCCCCCGTGAGCCCATTTTACAGATGAGGAAACATTTGCTCAGAGAGATGACATTACCTGCCAGCTGGCACACAGCTGGAAAGTCAAGAGTTGAAGGCAAATCTGTTGGTTACAAAGTTTTATTTGTTCAACCACTAAACAAAAAGGCCTCTTCACATCCCAGTGGGAAGCCCTCTCCTCCAGGGAGCCCTCCCTGACCTTTCCCTGAAATGAACCAAGCACCTGCTCTGGGCTTCCCCACCCCCACCCCTTGCCCACTCAGGGGCATCATGGTATGGGGACTTGTCTGTCTCTCCAGTGGACTGGGAAACCCAGGAGCACAGAGCTAGAGCTGTCAGTCATGGCTGTGTCCCCAGCACCACCTACCACTGGATCAGGCACAAAAGAGGCACTTGAGGAAATGTTTGCTGAATGCATCATGCCCATGGGCAAAAGCCTTACTATGACTCAGTTTCCTCATCTGTGAAATGGGCATGTCCATACCTGTTAATGTAGACCCAGCACTTACCATAGCATTTGGCACATTGTAAGCCACACGCTTGGAGAAGGCAATGGCACCCCACTCCAGTACTCTTGCCTGGAAAATCCCACGGACGGAGGAGCCTGGTAGGCTGAAGTCTGTGGGGTCGCTAAGAGTCGGACACGACTGAGCGACTTCACTTTGACTTTTCACTTTCATGCAGTAGAGAAGGAAATGGCAACCCACTCCAATATTCTTGCCTAGAGAATCGCAGGGATAGGGGAGCCTGGTGGGCTGCCATCTATGGGGTCGCACAGAGTCGGACACGACTGAAGCAACTTAGCAGCAGCAGCAGCAGCAGTGAGCCACACGCTGGGTATTTTTGTCTGTTTTGTTCACATCTATATGCCCAGCACCCAGAATGCATCCGGCGCAAAGTGGACATTTGCTATTTGCTGAATAAGTCCCTGTTTTATGGTTGAGGAAACTGAGGCACAGAGAGGTTAAGTCAATTGCCCATGGTCACACGGCTCCTAAAGGACTGAGATTTGAACTCTTCCGTCTGGTTCCAGAGCCCATGCTCAATAAATGTTTATGTATGCTTAATAACTGAAGGAATAACTAGATGAAGCCTATACCCCAGCTGTGTTTTTAAATGTAGGAGTCATTCTGGGACATGACTCCCCCATGTCAATAGCAGAGCCGGGACTTAGAATTCAAGGGGCCTGGTCACCCACGTGTGTCTTCTTCCCATGCTTTCCAGCGTAGTCATCCACTTCTGATCACTTCTCCTCCTGTCTCCTCAGGTCGGAACCAGTACAGTCCCACTGCTAATGGGGTAAGTGTGCTGGTGGAGCTGAGGAGGGGGTGGGGGTCTGCACGAACCCCAGATTAATCTCCGTGGGCTTTCCCAAGAAAGGGCCAGGTATCTCTGTGCACCCGCAGCACTTAACCTGGGAATCTGCATTTTCAGATCTCCCCTTTCCTTCCCATTCATGACCATACCTGGAGAAGTGCTGCCAGGGTTGGGAAAGGAGCAGGCCTGCAGCCCTCTGCATGCTGTGCTTCAGCAGGAAGACTTTTTTTATAAGGGTTTGAGGTTAAAGTTAGGACAGGGGATGAGATGGTTGGCATCATGGACATGAGTTTGAGCAGACTCCAGGACATAGTGAAGGACAGGGAAGCCTGTGCTGCAGTCCATGGGGTCGCAAAGAGTTGGACACAACTGAGCAACTGAACCAGAGGCTAAAGTTTGTGTATTTCCCTAGGTCAGCTATACAGCCGTTGCCTGCAATTCCCAGGGTCCATCAACAGAGGGCGCCAGGTGACAGCATGGGGCTGGATGGTGAGATTGGAGCTGGTAAGGACGTGGATCTTCCAGCTGGACTTCCTCCCCTGCCTCAATAGAGAGAGTCTCCCTCCAAAGACACTGGCCACCCTTCCCCCTGCCAGACCTCAAGGATGCCCTCTCTGCCACACAACACGGTGACCTGGGTGGAGGACAAGTTCAGGGGTCTACAAGACCAGCCTCAGGTTGAGTCATTCACTACAAGGACTATGGAACTCAGGAAAGCTGTTTACTCATGGATATAATTTCCTACACTGCAAGGATGAGATCAAGAGCAGCAATGTGAAAAGGCACGTCCCGGCACAAGCTTCTGGTTGTTCGGTCCTGGTGGAATCATGTGGACAGCACTCACTTCTGGCGATGACCTGTGCCCACACACACAGAGTGTTGCCAAGCAGGAAAGCGCGCCTGAGCCTTGGTTTCCAGAGGTGTCAATCATGTAGACATGGCTGACCACCCATGCAGCTGACCTTGGCACCAACGTAGAAAGAGTGCCTGCATGATCAGTCATGTCTGACTCTTTGCGACCCCGTTGGCGTCCGTGGGATTCTCCAAGAAAGAATTCTGGAGTGGGTTGCCGTTTCCTCTACCAGGGGATCTTTTCGGCTCAGGGATTGAACCTGTGTCTCTTGCATCTCCTGCATTAGCAGGCAATTTGTTTACCACTGCACCCCCTGGGAAGCCTGGCACCAACATAGGTCAAGCCATTATTGTGTGGCCTAATTCCCCCACCATGAATCACACCATCGGCATAGATAGCCCACAGCCCCAGGTAAACAAAGCCTTCTGTCAGCCAGGACATTCCAAAGAAGGGCTAAGAGGTTACTTCACAGGAACCAGGGGCGCAAAGGGCCACGTCTTTTTTTGAACAGGTTAATCCTTTCCTGAATAGTAGGACCACACAGAATGTTGCAACTACCAGAGGTTTTTTTGGTAAGAATTTGACTTCTGGCCTTGAGCTTCTAAATCTCTGATTTAGTTGAATCTTGGCGGCTTACAAGAAATAGTCACTGATCCTTGTCATCAGAAGAGAACCAGAGGCCGGAACTCAGCTGCCCCGGGACTGTCCAAGGAGCAGGAGCAAGTGGTGGCCCTGAACTGATGTGGTCCCCGGAGAGCATCTGTGGCCAGCGTGCTGGGGTTAACAAGACCTTGGTCATCCACCAAGGAAAGCAAGAAGTTGTTTCCAAAACAAGAAGGAAAAAATCGATGCTGAAGAATCAGAAGCTACAGCTGTGCAGCACAGTCTGCCCTCGGACCTGGAGGGACATGGCCCAAGCCCCAGGACAAAGAGCTTCTCTGATACACTGACATGTTTATTTTATAACTTTCTGTGATCTTGGGGTCAGGCACCAGAATTCCTCTGTCTGTGTATCATATCAGGCAGATAGAGACCTTGGGCCAGAATGCTAAACCGGAGAGCAGGGCATGAGCCATCCTGCAAGAGAAAGTGAGAAGGACGTGTGGGCTTCTGTCTGGGCAGATGGGAGAATACAAAACAGAGAAGGGTGGGGAAGAGATGGAAGCCAGCCAAACGGGAGGGGTGGGGGCATGACAAGGCCAGTGGGGCTCCACAGTGCGGGAACATAAAGGGAGACTGATTACCTAGCTGCCACATAAGCCCCTTGACTGTTCCCAGCCCCCAAACACCTTATTAAAGTTAATTCATTATACCTCGAGTGGCTGTGTGCATGGGGGTCTTTTGTGGAAACTGGGGAGGAACAGAGTTTTGCCCAAACCATCACCATGAGAGACAGATACAAAGGCGTGGAGGCAAGACCTTGAACCAAGAGGGCCACAAAGAGGGGCTGCCCTGTTGGTCCAGTGGCTAAAGCTCCCAGTGCAGGGGCCCCGGGTTTGATCCCTGGTCAGGGAACTAGATCCCACACGCCGAAACTAAAGCCCCTGAATAGAACCAAGCACAGCCAAGCAGATAAATGGTGGTGGTGGTTTAGCTGCCAAGTCGTGTGCAGCTCTTGCAACCCATGGACTGTAGCCCGCCAGGCTCCTCTGTCCATGGAATTTCTCAGGCAAGAATACTGGAGTGGGTTGCCATAACCTCCTCCAGGGGATCTTCCTGACTCAGGGATCAAACCTGTAGCTCTGGTGTCTGCTGCCTTTGCAGGCAGATTCTTTACCACTGCACCACCACCTGGACTTCAATGTGCACATCCTAATTTTAAAATGCTGTATTGCTAAAACAAAAAAATTCTAACCATCATCTGAGCCTTCAGTAAGTCATCATCTTTTTGCAACAGTAACACCAAAGATCACAGATCACAGACCATGATAACAGATAGAATCATGAAAAAAGCTTAAAATATTGTAAGAATTACCAAAATATGATACAGAGACACCAAGTCAGCAGATACTTTTGGGAAAATGACACAGACCGACTTGCTCAGTGTGGAGCTGCTCAATTTATTTAAAAAAAAAAAAACAAAAAACACACAGTATCTGCCAAGTGTAATAAGGCAAAGAGCCATCAAATGAGGTGGGCTTGTACATAAAAGCCTCAAACCAAAAGTTATAAAAAGATATCAGGGGCCCATTTTGAGTTTATTTGCACAGAAGTAATAAAGTGAGGGTTTAGCTCACTCCCTCAATAGATGACTGGATAAACAAAATCTGGTCTATCCATGCAACAGAATATTGTCCAGCCATGAAAAGGGATGGGGGACTAATGCACTCGACAGTCTTGGAAACATGATGCTAAATGAAAGAAGCCAGACACAAAAGATCATTTCTTGCATGATTCCATGTAAATGAAAGATCCACTATAGGCAAATCCATAGAGACAGAAAAGAGATCAGTGTTTATTGGGGCCTAGAGGGAGGGGGAATGAGGAGTGACTGCTTAGTGGGTTCAAGGCTTCCCTTTGGCATGATAAAAATGTTCTAGAAATAGATAACAGTGATGGTTGCACAAGATCATGGACCTATAAGTATCACTCAGTTGTACACATTAAAATGGTACATCGTATGTGGGTTTTGTCACAATAAAAAAAAATAATTTAAAATTTTTATTTAAAGAATTTTTCCATTCCCCAGAGATTACTGGAAGAATTTTCAGGAACCAATTAAACTCATGAAGGGTAGGTGAATTGTTGGAGAAAAAAATGATATTCTAACTGTTAAAGAAAAAATTACTTAATGATACCAGTTAAAACATGGTATTCTCAGACAGTCAGTCATGTCTGACTCTTTGTGACCCCCTGGACTGTAGCCCACCAGGCTCCTCTGTCCATGGGATTTCCCAGGCAAGAATACTGGAGTAGGGTGCCATTTCCTCCTCCAGGGGATCTTCCCCACCCAGGGATCGAACACACATCTTTTCCATCTCCTGCACTGGCAGGTGGATTCTTTACTGATAGTGCCACCTGGGGAGCTCAGTTAAAGCATAAAGTAAAAGAAAGTGTTGGTGGGTCAGTCATGCCTGACTCTTTCCAACCCCATGGACTGCAGCCTGCCAGGCTCCTCTGTCCATGGGATTTCCCAGACAGGAATACTGGAGTGGATCACTGTTCCCTTCTGTAGGGGATCTTCCTGACTCAGGGCTCCAGCCCAGGGCTCCCACATTGCAGGCAGATTCTTTACCATCTGAGCCAGCAGGGAAGCCCAAGGCAGACTTTATTTAGGGAGATGGGGTCCTCACCTTAGGTATAGGGAGCATCTGCCAAGAGGCGAGGGACTGGACCCAATTCCAAATCCAGTGTGGGCACGTGGGGATTCATAGCCAAGCAGCAGGCTGGGAGTCGGTGGATGGAAACCAACTAAGAGGTGGGGATAGGGAGGGAGATCTCGGTGGGGCTCCTGGGTGCAAAAGCCTTTCTGTGTCCCCCATTTCTTGATTACAGGAAAGATGCTTCATTCAGCCTCCCTGACCTTCCCAGAGTTCCAAGAGCAGGTTCAAATAGCTGCTATCAATATTAGGGAGAGGAGAGGGTTCAGAGAGAGCTTCCCTGGTGGCTCAGACAGCAAGCATCTGCCTGCAATGCGGGAGACCCAGGTTCGATTCCTAGCTAGAGAAGGAAATGGCATTCCACTCCAGCACTCTTGCCTGGAAAATCCCATGGACGGAGGAGCCTGATAGGCTCAAACAGTCGGACACGACTGAGTGACTTCACTTCACTTCACTTCAGGGTTCAGAGACAAGGGAGGAACAGTCAAGAGAAATAATACACTTGGGGCAGGGTCCTGGTTCACCCTCAAGGGATACACATAAACAATATCTTTGAGTTGTTTTGCACACATTGAAACCCCCACTAGATGGGAGAGGTTAAGGGGTGTGCTACCCACAAGGACATAGACTCCAGACCGGTTGGCACCAGAAGGTTGATGATGCTGACTCCCACTTACCTCACCACCAACCAATCAGAAGAATCTCCATGAACTAATCGTGCCCTCTATCAACCATGATTATAAAACTCCCTCACCAGAGTTCCCCGGTGGTTTAGTGGTTAGGACTTCATGTATCAAATGCGGGGGACATGGGCTCTATCCCTAGTGGGGGAACTAAGATCCCATGTGCCACGTGGCATGGCTAAAAGTAATAATGACGATAAATTAGGGGCTTCCCTGGTGGCTCAGTGATCAAGAATCCTCCTGCCAATGCAGGAGATGTGGGTTCGATTCCTAATCCAGGAAGATCCCACTTGCCGAGGATCAGCTAAGCCCGTGCACCACAGCTATTGAGCCTGTGCTGTAGAGCCCAGGAGCCACGACTGGTGAGCCCCCCCCCCCCCGCCCCGTGCCAAAATCCTGAGGCCTGAGCGCCCTAGAGCCCGTGCTCTGCAACAAGAGAAGCCGACTGCAATGAGAAGCCCGTGCACCGCAAGTGGAGAGCAGCCCCCACTCGCCACAGCTAGAGGAAAAACCCATGCAGCACCCAAGACCAAGCACAGCCCAAAATAAATAATAGTAACTTATGTTAACAATCATAATAAATAAATTTTAAACATATGTTAAAATAAAACTCTTCACAACCCCCTGCAGGTCGGGACACAGTTTCAAGGTCATTAGTCCCCTGTCATCCCCTTACCTGGCAAAACAAGAAAACTGTTCTTTTCTACTTCTCCCAAAACTGTGTCTCTGAGATTTAGTTCGGCAGAGGGGTACAGAGGCTGGATTCAGCTTCAGTAGCTTCAAGGGTAAGAAAGAATTTAGCTATGCCGACCTAACAGGATTCTTCCTGGATCAGATATCACCTGGGGGCTGGGGGCGGTGATGGAAGAAGAACCCAATCAAATATCAAAGGAAGGCAGTTCTGGCTGAACTGATTTAGAAGGATTCTTGCTCAAACTGGACAAGGCCAAGATGAACAACAGAAGTCAAACATCAATCCTAGCTGGGAAAAAGTTCAAGAAAGCTTAAGCAGAGTTCAGTCAATGAGAGGATCTTTGTCAGTGTATGAAAATATAACAGAGGGGGTGCTTCAGGCTCCAACAGCAGAAATCCCCTCTCGCCCCTCCCACCCCCACCCCAGACTCCCCAGGCTGAGGTTAAAAACAAAGAACTGGATTACCTAGTTCAACTCCAGGTACTACGTGGGGGTGTTCAGCTCTGCTTCTCTGCTGTTTCCTCTGTTTTCCTCCACATGCTGGCTCTCATCCTCAGGCTGGTGCCAAGGTGGCTGCTGCATTCCGGCCATCACAGCCAAACAACTGTGGCGAGAAGCAGCCCACTCCACTCGGGGAGAGCTTCTCCAGGAGCCTCCCCTCAGCTCTGATTGGCCAGCACTACCCACTGCTCAGCCAATCCCTGGCCAGAGAATGGGACCACCTGGGAGTGAGGCAGGAGAGAGATGGGCTCTAGGCCAGGCATTTGCAATTATCCTCCTGTTTACATTTCCTGGGGAAACAGGCAGGCAGGTTGTAGGCTAGATATTTACAATAAGCCTCCTGTTTGCACTTTGAGTTAGAAATAACAACCGGAACAGGATAAATAACTGGACTTTGTCTCCTGTGGACACTTTAAGATAACAGTCACGGCAGGGACAGAGACAGGCTAAATTATGTTTGAGTAAAAGATCAAGAGGTCACACATTTCCCATCCTTGGGGCAAGGGAGACACAGCACATATGCAGAAAGAATCCTTGGGGGGTTAAAAAGGAGGAGGCACCAAACCATAATAGGTGATGCCAAGGCCCTCCATTGACCTCTGGGATGAAACTCATCTTGGAGAAAGTTGCACATCCTTGTTGGGGAGGGTCCTAGGGCAGGTCAGGTGTGAAAAAAGAAATCAAATAATTGGCCAAAGGTAAACAAAGACCCCACCCACTCCAGTACTCTTGCCTGGAAAATCCCATGGACGGAGGAGCCTGGAAGGCTGCAGTCCATGGGGTCCCTGAGGGTCGGACACAACTGAGCAACTTCACTTTCACTTTTCACTTTCATGCACTGGAGAAGGAAATGGCAACCCACTCCAGTGTTCTTGCCTGGAGAATCCCAGGGACGGGGGAGCCTGGTGGGCTGCCGTCTATGGGGTCACACAGAGTCAAACACGACTGAAGTGACTTAGCACACGTGCATAAAGACCCAGAAGAACTGCGCTGTGTACTGTGGTCCTCCTCGTTAGGGGGGGAAGCCCACACCCTTTCTCTCCAGGTGTGCCCCTCTGCCTTGCTTCTGTCTTAACTAAACAAACTGTTTCTCTGTGTGCTCTCCCACTTGTACTATGCCTCCAGTAATAAACCTTGCATGTGTTTTCACAGTTTTTGCCTCCTTAAAACATTCTTGCTTTCAAATGGAAGCGAGAGACAGGGAAATTCTGCTTCTAGCCTCTAGCCCTTTGTGATCTGGTGGCTAGGATTCCTGGTTTTCGCCCAGGTTGCTGCTGCTGCTGCTGCTGCTAAGTCACTCCAGTCGTGTCCGACTCTGTGCGACCCCATAGACGGCAGCCCACCAGGCTCCCCCGTCCCTGGGATTCTCCAGGCAAGAACACTGGAGTGGATTGCCATTTCCTTCTCCAGCGCATGAAAGTGAAAAGTGAAAGTGAAGTTGCTCAGTTGTGTCCGACCCTCAGTGACCCCATGGACTGCAGCCTACCAGGCTCCTCCGCCCATGAGATTTTCCAGGCCCCCAGGTTACCCAGGTTCAATTCCTGGGCAGGGAACTAAGATATCGCTTCAAATCACCACTTACTGCTGCCTCTCTGAGATTAGAAGGCTTGAACCAGCCAGGACCTGCTTTCTGGGGCTGGTGAAAAGCCAGGATGAAGACTTCAGGACGGAGGATGAAACTAATATCTGGTATTAACAGCGACCAGTTTCCCTGGCAGCTCGGCGTTAAAGAATCCGCCTGCTAATGCAGGAGATGCAGGTTCGATGCCCAGATCAGGAAGATCCCCTGGAAAGGGAAATGGCAACTCACGTGGGCTACACTCCATGGGGTCACACAGAATTGGACATAACTGAGCAACTATGACAATTAACAGTGATTCTCTCTGGGCAGTTGGAAGCTGGCTGAATTTTACTCTCTTCCTTTTAAGTTCATTCTGTCTAAATGTTCTAAATAAACCTTGACTTTCCTTTTAGTAGTTGTAAGAGGAATCAAAGTCATTACATGAGAGGGAGGCAGGAAGGAAGGAGGGAAAGAGGGAGGGGAAGAAAGGGAGAGAGGAGCTTTAGGAACTGGAAACTCTGGAATAACTGGCTTTGCTTGGCACCCTGCTCTCCCTCTCCCAGCTCAGAGAACCTTTGCTCCTGAGGTTTAACAGGGAAAATTCATCAGAATCCCTGTGGCCCCTAAACTCCACTTCTGCTGTGCTCCAAATACCTGCCAGAATGAGACTGGTCTGGGCAATCTGATTGCAGCCCAAGATTGGGGCAACAACCTTGGCAATAAAGGCTGGGTTTGCAACAATCCCTCTGAGGCAGATGGACAGAACAAACCTCAAAACAGCAGCAAAAGATCCTGAAAGAATTCTGGCAAGGAACACAACCAGGAACACCGCCTCAAGGCCTTCCAGGCGGTAGAGACGGTTTGGGAGACGAGGATTGAAAACACCTCCAGGGAAACACACTTCCCACGAGCAGGGTCACAAATCTGGGAGGCAGGGCAAGTCCATAGACAAGTTGGATAATAATTACAAATAACGGGCATTTACTGGCCCCTGCCTGCAAAGTCTCCTTACTCCTCCCAACAGCCCCATAAGTAAGGGTGTTTGCACCATCCTCCAGAGGAGGAAACCAAAGTTCCAAGAGGTGAACTCTTGCGCCCAAGATCCCATAACCAAGTGGTGGCAAAGCTGGGCTGAGAGCCAGGCTCAGCCACTCACAGCAGGGCAGTCCTGGAATCTACAGATGTTCAGACATCTGGACCATGCCCGCCTTGAGACAGTTCAAAGTCAAGATTTCTTTCCTGTCCCAACCTAAGGACTCTGGGATTTTCCTGGTGCTTCAGTGGTTAAGACTCAGTGCTGACAATGCTAGGGGCTCGAGTTCAATCCCTGGTCAGGGAACTAAGATCCCACGTGCCATGCAGCGCTGCCAAAAGATTTTAAAAGAAGAAGAAGAAAAAGGAAAAGAAAGAAAAGTGTTCCAACCTGGGGACTCTGGAAGATGCCAATCTCTGAAGTATGTCCAACACACACACACATACACACACACACACACACACACACACACACACACTGCTACGTGATGCATGGGACCCTGACTTGGTGTTCTCTCCTCCTGCAAGACAAGAAATCTCACCTGGCATCAACCCCGTCAGATCCCTAGGTGTGCGCTGTCCCATAGAAGTTTCTCTGACGATGATGGAAATGTCCTGTACCCATGCTCTCAAGTGTGGTTGCCACTGGCCACATGGGGCTGTTGAGCACTTGAAAGTGGTTATTTCGAGGAACTAGGTTTTCTAAGGCATTACATTTCAATTAATTTAAATTTATATAAATAGCCTTAGGTGGCTATGGTCAGAGCACAATCCTGGACCCTCCAGCACCCAGGTCATGCCCCAACAGAGCTCAAAATTACACTTGGTCCTCCTACTTCTCCAGCTTCACCCCCCAACACACACCTCCTCCCTGCTCGGCCCTCCATTCTTCCAGGATTTTGCTGACTCCTCAGTGCACCTCGAGGGCTGTCTCAGCCTCCATGCCTTTTGCCTATGCTGTTTACACTGCCTGGTATACCTTTTCCCAATCCATCCCACTGCATTCCTCCTCCTACTCTAGGTCTCAGCACAGACATCCCCTCCTCCAGGAAGTCCGCCCTGCCTCTCTGGCTGAGTAAGGCATTCCCTCAGGTTCTCCTGGGCCCTGAGGCTCCTCCATCCCAGCATTGATGATCACTCTGTATCATCATTGTCTGGGGATGGGCCTCTCTCTCACACACACACACACGTGCATACACACACACAGAACTGTGAGCCCCGTTGTGGACCGAGGGCAGAGCAGGAGCCGTCTCAGTCATCACCATGTTCTCAGCATCACTTGGCCCAGGGCTGGGCATAGTGTGTGCATGTTGGAATGAATGAACAGGGGGATGTTTTGGAACAACTATGCTAAGAGCTTCAGAGTTAGCCAGCCACAGGTCAGATTCCATCTCCACCTGCTGATTGACTTGCCTCTCTCCTTGAGCCTCAGTTTTCTCATTTCATGGAATGGAAAGTTATGCATGGTGAATATAGGATGAGATATTTGAACAAGGTATTACCTACTTCCTTGCCTGGCCCAGGGGGATTGCTCAATCCAAGGCTGCTGTGACTGTTGGTTTTGCTGTTATAATTACTGGCTTGCTACTGACAGGGAAGAAGAGATGTAAAGGGGTCAAGGGAGGAGTCTTGCTAGGAAGTTCCTCAGTCACCCTGGAAAACTGGTTCAGTCAGCTTCTGTGCAGATCATCCTTCATCTGAAGGAGCACAGGTGAGGCCTTCAGAGCTTATGGGAAAGGGGTGCTAGGCTGGGCCGGCCTCAGCCATGTCTCAGAGGCACCCCAGGATTCCCACTGAGTGGGCTCACTTCGGATAGCCAGGGCCCCACCTTCGGGCCCCCTCGGTGTCCAGTAGGTGGCCCCTTGGCATCTCTGTAGGACACCAAGATGGAGATTCCTGCTGGGTCCCAGCACGCCTTCCCCAACAGCCTCCTGCTCTCAGGTAAGGAGGAAACGTACCCCCAGGGCTGAGGGGAGAAGGGGTTCTTAGCCCAGGGGCTGAGGTTTCCTCTTGAAAGAAGGGAAAGTTTGTCAGGGGAAGGGAAATTATGACATTAAGATGGGAGGGAGGGGCAGAAGAATCACAACCTCATCCCCATTTAACCTGTGGAGTTTTCTAGAATGTCAGGGCCACGAAGGCTGGAATTTACTTCTGCTTGATTCCCTGCTGAATTCCCAAGGCTTAGAAATCTAGAGAATTTTATTTTCTTTTATTATTGTTTTGGCTGTACCACGCAGCATACGGGATCTTAATTCCCTGACCAGGGGTTAAACCCACACCCCCTGCCTTGGAAGTCTTAACTATTGGACCACCAGGGAAGTCCATAAAGAATTTTAGACATATCATATATAACTGGTATTGTAACATGAACAATATATTGGTTAAACAATTATTAGTTAGACAAATTAATAAATCAGTTCAAAGAGTCCATGTGTTTGGAGGCAGATCACATACCATCTCCAAGCCAAAAAACTTTCTGGACCGATGGGATGGCAGATCTGTGACATTCATACCTGGATTCCCACTCTTGCACCCAGAGCAGACATCACTAATCAATCCCAGTGTTGCTGCCAATGAGCAGCACTCAGAGCCTGCAGTTGAGGACAAATAAGGAGGAGAATGCTATGGTCCCCGCCTGACACTTCTGATCCCAGGCCTCCCCTGTAACCCCACAGCCTCCATCCTGGCCCTCTGGGTTCCCCAAGGCTCCTGGGCAGCCCTGCGCATCCAGAAGATTCCAGAGCAGCCTCAAATGAACCAGGACCTTCTGCTGTCTGTCCAGGGCATCCCAAACACCTTCCAGGACTTCAGCTGGTACCTGGGGGAGGAGGCCCATGGTGGCACAATGCTATTCACCTACATCCCCAAGCTACTACGACCCCAGAGGGATGGCAGTGCCATGAACCAGCGAGACATCGTTGGCTTCTCCAACGGCTCCATGCTGCTGCGTCACGCCCAGCCCAAAGACAGCGGCACCTATCAGGTAGCTGTCACCATCAACCCTTCCTGGACCATGCGGGCCAAGACTGAGGTCCAGGTGGTCGGTGAGTGTTGGGCACTGGGGGAAGAAGTGGGGAGGCTAATGCAACCTGAGCAGCCACCAAGCTCTGTGCAAACATTTGGTCCTCTTGTTCCTTCATGCAACATATATTGGCTGAGCATTTACTCAGTACCAGCCCCGAAGCTGTCATTTAATCCTCTGGGGCATTAGCTAAGAACACATCTATTGAATGCTTACTTTGTGCCAGACACTGAGCCGGACCCTGGAGAATGCACCATTCATTTATTCTTCACATGCATGAATTCATGAAATGTGTATTGAGCACCTACTGTATGCCTAGCCTTGAGGGATCTATGTTCATAAGTCAAGAATTTATTGGGAATTCCCTGGCAGTCCAGTGGTTAGGACTTGGCACTTTCACTGTGGGGACCCAGGGTTGATCCCCAGTCAGGGAACTAAGATCCCACAAGCTGCACAGTACAGTAAAAGAAAAATGTGTTGATGAATCTACTCTGAGCAAAACAGAGACATGGTGGCAGACGACAGCACAGCTAGTATTTCCTGGGTACTTGTTATGGATCAAAACCAGCTCTAAACAGCTGCCCCAGAACACAACTTCTCAATCCGGGCACTATTAATGTTTTGGACTGGCTATTTCTCTGTAGCAGAGGCTACACGTTCTGTGCACTGACAAGTATTTAGCACCTTCCCCGGGCTCTAGTCACTAGATGCTAATAGAGCCCTCCCAGGAGTGACAACCAAAAATGTCTTCAGACATTGCCAAACGTCACCCCTGTTTGAGAACCACTGCTGCTGCTGCTAAGTGGCTTCAGTCATGTCCAACTCTGTGCGACCGCCATAGACGGCAGCCCATACCCTATATTAATTCATGTGTTTCTTTTCTCAGAACTCCATGAATGGTTATGTGCCAAGTATTTCTCAATAAAGCTGGGAGTGGAATGACAACTTTTCCAGGCAGACTTGGTCACTCACCATCTAGGTCCCCAGAGGACTCTGCTCATCCCTTTACCTTCCTGATTGCCCTCATGTGTTCTAATTTATCACCTTGAGAACTTGTTTTGTGCTAATTCCCTGGTGTTCCGGTGGTTACGACTCCTTGCTTCCACTGCAGAGGGCACAGGTTCGATCCCTGGTTGGGGAACTAAAATTTCACATGCGCATCAGTGCAGCCAAACAAACAGAGCACAGAGTAAGAAAAATGGAACATACTTACCCTTTTATTTTTTGATTAATGCTTATGAAGTATAGTTGCTTTACAATGTTGTGTCATTACTGTCCTTACTGTACAGAAAAGTGAATCAGCCATACATACATCCCCTCCCTTTTGAACTTCCTTCCCATTCAACTCACCATTAAGTAGAGTCCCTATACTATACTGTTAAATGACTTGTTATAGGTAAATGCCAGCTTTACCCATAACAACTCACTTAATCCTCACTGCAGTAAGGTAACTGCTAAGTAGGTAACATTATTAGATCCATTTTACAGATGAGGAAACTGAGGCACAGAGAGGTTAGACTTGTCCAGTAAAAATAAATAAATAAATAATGATGTGATCTAGAATAGGCTTTGCTGAGAAAGTAGGCAAAAGAAGAAAGGGAGTCCTGAAGATTTGTAGGGCAAGAGCTCCTGGTAGAGGGAACAGCATGTGCAAAGGCCCTGAGGTTAGACTAGTTTGGTGTGTTTAAAGTATAGACAGATGGACTCCATAGCTAGAAGACAGTGAGCGAGGTGGGTGTAGGGAGGTGAGGTCTGAGAGGTAGACAGGGGCCAGGCTCATAGGCCACGACAAGACTGACAAGAAGCCACAAGAGGGTTTAAGCAGGAAAGTGATCGGATTCACAGCTTAACCTATCCATCGGGCACAGGGCAGGTTGAATCTCTGTTTTATCCTGAAGGTTTGAGGCAGGGTATCAGGCAGCTCACCGTCAAATCAGCAGCAGAGATGGGACTCGAATGCAGCGCCTCCTGAATTAGACACACACTGCCTCTGCAGGAGCTAAATTCCTCATCCACTCCTCCTTCAGCAAGCACCCGCTAAGGGCCACCTCCTCAAGGCCTCCTCTGTGTCTGGCCGGTACTGAGCTGTGCTGGGGACGGAGTGGTGACCGAGGCAGCCCTGACCTTCCCCTTCTGGAGCTCACAGCCCAGTGAGGGAGACAGATATGAACTTCATAATCACACACACATACAATAGAATCTTATGCACAGTGCAGGTACTTGGAAGGAAAGTGCAGGAATTATGAGATTGTAAAGAGGGGTGTCAGGGAGGTTGCCTGAAAAGATGATCCTTCAACAAAGTTTGAATGATGATCGACAGTTCTTTTTTTTTTTTTTTTAATACTTTTTGTTTTGGTTGCTCTGGGTCTTAGCTGTGGCATGCACCATGTGGGATCTAGTTGCCTGACCAGGGATTGAACCCAGGCCCCCCACATTGGAAGCACAGAGTCTTAGTCACTGGAACCACCAGAAAAGTCCCCTGGAAGTTCTAATTAGGGAAGAAAGGAGCTCTGGAAGGTATATGGGCAGAGGGCTCAGCCTGTGCATAGGGCCTGGGGCAGGAAGCTGCAGGGCTCATGAATTAGCTGGCAGGAGGCCAGCCTGGCTGAGGCAGGGCAGTGAATGGGGGCATCCTAGGAGGCCAGCACTGCAGGATAAATTTGAGCCAAGGCCAGGGGCTTCCCTGGTGGCTTAGACAGTAAAGGATCTGCCTGCAATGCAGGACACCTGGGTTTGATCCCTGGGTTGGGAAGATCCCCTGGAGAAGAGAATAGCAACCCATTCCAGTATTCTTGCCTGGAGAATTCCATGGACAGAAAAGCCTGGCAGGCTATACAGTTCATGAAGTCATAAAGAGTCGGACCTGACTGAGCAACTAACACTTGGGTTGTAAGGCTAGAAGCTCTCTCCAACTGACTCAGAGTGGGGGTGTCTTGTAGAACCCCAGAGGTAGCCCCTGGGATATGGGCTCTATATTAGGCCTGGGTTCACAGCTGCTTCTTCAGAGCCTAGAACAGGGCCAGTCACACTGTTGCATGAATGAATGGACCAGGCACCCAGCCTGGAGGGTGGGAAAGGAAGCTTTGCAGAAAGCAGGTTCTCCCTCCCCCTCCAGAGGGTGCCATCTCTGGCCTCATCTCTGCTCCAGGGCTCCATTCTCTTCTCACAGCAAGGATTCCTACCAAGACACTGCACAGGCTTTGCGCATTCTGAGTCTTCTCTTCCAAGATGCAGAGATAGAGAGAAAGGGAGCTGGAGAGACAGACAGACAGAGAATCTGATTGGCCTTATCTGGCCTGTGGGTCTGCTTCCCCTTGAGTCAAAGGCCCACCCCTTTTCCGAGGAGATGGGATCAAGTACAACAAACCAGAGGGGAGCTGGGGATGATGAGCCAGGACTCAACGGTCACTATCATTTTGTTCATCATCAATCTCCTACTGCCCAGAGCATGGCTTAGCACACATGAGCAGCTTAAATATTTGCAACCCCATCTCTGATTTATGAGGCACTTACTACTTGCCGGCACCTCCCACTAAGTGCTTTGCCAACCTCACTTCATTCCATTCCCATAAGAACATTGCAGGTAGCCCTGGGATGGTCCCCATTTTACAGAAGGGTAAATGGAGGCCCAGAGTGGGCCCCAGAGCATGCCTCTGGGAAAAGGAGGAGCCAAGTGCACAGCCCTGGCCCTCCTGCCATGAGGTTCTTACACACGGACTCCCATGGAAGTACTGAGGGGTCCCCTCGGAGAAAGCAAGCAAAGGAGGTGGGGAATGGCCTTGATTTCAGAGGGCTGAGCACAGGGAGCAGGGAAGCCAGGCAGTTCAGCCCAGCATAAAAAGAAGAGCAGAGGAAAAGGCAGAGGGAATTAGGGATAGGCTTGGTTGGGAGGGTCCTCATGTTAGGGTGGGTGTCCTCAGCCCCAGACATTTACATTGGAGGGGCCCCAAATTCAGCCCCCCAACCTAGGTGGGAATGCAAATGGCCAACAGCACTTCTAGCATCCCAGGTAACTCACACACTCAATCTCTCTTCATCATGAGGGAGTTTGGCTGTAACAGAAGCCAACTCCGACTGGCATGTGCAGGAAGGTGTTTTTAGGGGTTTTTTACATTTATCTTTTAAATTTATTTATTTGGCTGTGCCAGGTCTTAGTTGCGTCACGTGCGATCTTCTAGTTCCAGTATGTGGACTCTAGTTCCCTGACCAGGGATTGAACCCAAGCCCCCTGCATTGGGAGCTCAGCATCTTAGCCGCTAGACCACCAGGGAAGTCCCCAGAAAGGGGTTTAATAAAGCTTAGCATGTCTAAAAAAAAATACACATCAATTTATTGAAAACTCGGACTCACAGGCATGAAAAACCTTATGGTTACCAAAGGGGATGAGGAGGGATAAATGAGGAATATGGGATACAGAGCATTATATATAAAATAGATAAACATGAGGGTTTACTGCATAGTGCAGGGAACCATTGGAGAAGGAAACGGCCACCCACTCCAGTATTCGAGCCCGGAGAATTCCACGGACAGAGGAGCTCGGCGGGCTACAGTCCACGGGGTCGGACATGACTGAGTGACTAACACTACTACAGGGAACCGTAGTCAGTATCCTGCAACAATTTACAATAAAAGAATCTGAAGCTATACAGCTAAAACTAGCCCAACGTTGTAAACTAACTATAGTTAAATTTAAAAAAAAAAAACTATTAAAAAATAAAATGAAAAAGGTCATACATGTTCACAGGACCTTCCCGAGGCTAGAAACAAGAAACAAGGTATAAATAACTTGGTGGAACTGCTCTGACTGGAGTAGCCATTGCCCACATCTGGGCCCCTTGGGGCCCAGAACTCCTGCCTGAGGGCCCTTGGAAGGCTGCATTCATTCACGTATTCATGCAATGAGTATCGACATCAAGCACCTACTGTACGCCAGGCACTGAGTTTACAGAAGGAAAGTACAAAGATCACTGCTCTTGTGGAGTTTATACGTCGGTAGATGTGCAGGCTCCAGCCTCACCATCACAGGCCCCACGTGGTACCTGCATCTGTGGCTTCACACGGATGCTTCTAACTCAGGGAGCCCGGCTCACATGACAGGTTCCCATGGAAAAAGAACCTAAGAAAGAGGGTCTCTGGCAGGACTCCCAAGACGTATGACTCACAGAAACACAAGTGAAGGCTCAGGATGTATAGATACTATAAACCATCCCCAGTTTACAGATGACAATACTGGGGCTCAGAGAGGAGAAGTCAGTTTCCTGAGGTCACACAGCCCACAAGCAACAGCAACTTGGCTCAAAAGTACAGAGGGGAGCCACAGTCCCAGAAACCTATTCATGAGGGTTTGGGGCCTCTGAGCAACTCTGCCTGGTTTCCTCAAAGTCTTCAGGCCCTTTGATACCCATGGGGATTAATTGTGGAGCCTGACTGCCCCTGATTGACCATGTACAGTGCGTTTCTCACACAGGTATCATCTATGCCCTCCCACCCATGGCATGGCAATCCCCATTTTACAGATGGGAAAACTGAGGCACAATCTGAGTAACTTGTCTAGGTCACCCACATAGGGAGAAGCAGGTGCTGGACTGGAACCCGGGCTAGTTGGCTCCAGAGTCCATGCTTCTAGTTAGGTCTTGATTTTGCTGGAGTGTTAACAGCTATCATCGTTAACTAACTATATGAAGTCAAGAGTTTAGTCCTGACCCACAATGCAGTTACAGAATTAGACACAAAGCCTGCCCTTGAGGCCCTAGCTGAAACCAAAGCCCCCCCTGGCTTAGGGAGTTCTTTGCCACTCAGGATCAAGTTTGAGCTGCCAATAATGAAATTGAATTTGGTGCAAGCAAGACACCGCTTGAGAGTGGCCAGAGAATGGAGAAGGGAACTTGTACTCTAAAAGCCTCTTCCCTCTGAAGGGAGAGGAGTAGGGGGGTTTTAAGGGTTAGGAAACAAACAGGGCATCAGGGCTCTAGGAAAGAGGTGGAGATTTCAGGGGCAGCCTCGGGCACGCGCAGTCACCATGCTCCTTTGCACACAGCTCTAACTGAGCCTTTGCTGTTTTAGTCGTTAAGTCACCTCTGACTCTTTTTAACCCCATGAACTGTAGCCCACCAGGCTCCTCTGTCCATGGGGTTTCCCAGACAAGAATACTGGAGTGGATTGCCATTTCCTTACCCAGGGGATCTTCCTGACCCAGGGATCGAACCCAAGTCTCCTGCATTGGCAGGCGGATTCTTTACCACTGAGCCACCAAGGAAGCTAATTTTGCCTAGCAGAGTATAAATCCCCTCTTTGGGCAGAGATCTAACGAAACAAAGGTAACTCTCGGACACCTCCAGGTCTCAGCTGCACAGGCGCACTCATGGGTCATGTCAGAGCCAGTTTGGGGGCGATTGACCCCTGCATATCTCTTAGCACACAGCTGCAAAGCATCGCTGGAAGATATCAAGTGCTTTGAAACAAACACGGAGATAAATCAGAGCAAGTGTTCTTCAGCTCTCAGGGCTTGGTATGAACACACAGAGATAAATGAGACAAGTCGGCCTTCTTGGAGCTAGCCAGTTCAGTCTGGTTTTGTCTCGGGTCTTTGCAGCATCCTGTTGATAAAACATAACTAACCTGTGTGGTTTAAAAAAAAAATACAGTTTTTGTACCTGGGACCTGGACTGCATAGACTGCATAACCCGGGTGTCAATATGACCTTTAGTGAAATGGCCAAAACTTTCAGAGGCTTTGTTCTTGTGTCTGTAAAATGGGGGCAACGACATCGCCACCATCACAGGACCCTTTAGGTCCCCAATATTTTTGGCACCAGGAACAGGTTTTGTAAAAGACAATTTTTCCGTGGCAGGCTGGGTGGGGTGAGTCATTTGGGGATGATTCAAACGCATTACTATTATTATGCACTTTATTTCTGTTTATTATTACATCAGCTCCACCTCAGATTATCAGGCATTAGATCCCAGAGTTTGGAGACCCCCTGCTTTAGAGGACTGCCTGGGCAAGTTCATGTGAAGCTGCTACTTTTGAAGCTGTGGAAATGAAGGATAACCAAAAGAGGAAAACAAAGGCTATTAATTCAGAGCTTGTGTGTAGCAGGGGAGTCATCCACTCTCCCTTGCATTTTGGCAGAGACTCAAAGGCAGGCAGAAAAGCCTTGGAATGGAAAACAGGAAAGGCTACATGCGTGTCCTTGTGGGAGGCTGTTGGCACAGAAAAGCGCGAGAGCCTAGGTGATTGGTTACGGTACGTGTTTGGCTTTCTCTGGCTGGCCCTGAGTTAGAAAAAACAGGGACGAAAATTAGGGAGGCTGTCAGTTGTTAATCAAGTCCTGGCCATTTGGCACTGATTGTTACAGAAGCTATTATTCAGCTTCCTGCATTGTCACCGGGATGGAAATGGAAATCTGGCTTCCTGTAAGTCTGACTTTAGCTGGCTTTCTGGGCTGTTTGTAAGAGGGTTGGTTTCCTAGGCAGTTCGCGGCACCTTGTGAGTCAGAATTCTGTTCTCAGGGCTGGTCTGACAGTTGTTGGTTTGCGCACTGGTCTCTCAAAGTACTTTTTCAATGTGATTCTATCTAATCAAAGATCAACATGGAGGGACTTCCCTGGTGGTGCAATGGTTAAGAAGCCACCTGCTAACACAGGGGCCACAGGTTCGATCTCTGGTCCGGGAAGATCCCACATGCCGTGGGGCAGGTACGCCTGTATGCCACAAGTACTGAACCCACGCTCTAGAGCCTGAGAACCACAGCTGCTGAACTCCATGCGCCCTAGAGCCTGTACTCAGCCTCAAGGGAAGCCACTGCAATGAAAAGCCCTCACACAGCAATGAAGTGCAGACCCCGCTCCACAACTAGAGAAAGCTCCCGTGCAGCAACAAAGACCCAGTGCAGCCAAAAATAAAATTAAAAATAAAAGGATCAACATGGATAAATCTACTCCATGGAAGACCCAGATTTTTTGTTAGTAGAACTGAGAATAGGTGGTCCCAGAGACCAGTGAAGAGACAAGCCAAAAGAAAAGAAGTTTCAGTGCTGGAAGGAGAAACAGAATGTGAGGCTCGGTTCCAGCTACTTCTTGCTGTGGGACAAACTCAGTGGTATAAAACAACAACCACTTTATTATGTTCATGATTTCTGGGGTCAAAAATACAGAGAGCTTCGTGATATCCAGCCTCAGATGAACGGCTTCGAAAGGCTGCGCTTGGCTCAAATGCCGGAAGCTAAACGCACCCAGAGGCGTCTTCATGTACTTGCTGTCAGCTGGGAGCTCAGCTGGGGCTATCAATAAGATCATTGATCCTATGGATCAACGTGTCCTCACCAGTGTGATGTCACGTGTCCTCACCAGCGTGACTGCTTGGGCTTCCTCACAACATGGTAGCTGGTTCTGGGTTCATGATGGGAAAGCATGGAAAGAGCAAGTGTTCTGGAAGGCCACAGCAGAAATTCCGTGGCTTCTTCTGACCCAGCCTTGGAAGTCACACACCTTGAGCTACACCGTATTCTTCTGATTACAAGTGAATCACTAAGGTTGGCCCACATTCAAGGGAGGGAGATTAGACCTTCCACTAGACAAGAGAGTGGCAAAGTCATATTGAAGACGGGTGTTCAGTTGCAATCAACTTCGGAAAATACAGTGATTCACAGGCTGGCTCTCCACAAGCTCACTGCCTATAATAAAAGGCAGAAAAACTTCCTTGGTGGTCCAGTGGTTGAGAACCCGCCTGCAAGGCAGAGGATACCATTTGGATCCGTGGCCCGAGAAGTGTTCACATGCCTTAGCGCAACCAAGGCTGCATACCACAGCTACTGAAGAGCACCAAAGAGCCCTGGATGCAGGACACAACGGAGACCCAGCGCGGCCAAAAATAAAGAAAAATTTTAAAATACATAATGTTTTTAAAAATAATAAAATAAAAGGCAGAAAAGATAGCCAAAAATAAAGAAAAAATTTAAAATACATAATGTTTTTAAAAATAATAAAATAAAAGGCAGAAAAGATAGCCCCAAATAAGTAAAATTTTTAAATAAATAATATTTTTTAAAATAATAAAATAAAAGGCAGAAAATATAAACAAGCTGTGAAAATCATGTGAATCAGGGAAGTTTTCTGCTACAGCAACAGAAACTGCTTCTGGCTGACTTAAACAGAAAAGGAACAAATTCAAGGATCCTAGACAACTCAGAGAGTCTCCAGAATGGCAGGGAGCTGGGCTTGGAACGTGTTGTATGTTGAATTGCATCCTCAGTTGCTTCAGTCGTGCCCAACTCTTTGCGACCCTGTGGACTGTAGCCCACCAGGCTCTTCTGTCCATGGGCTTCTCCAGGCAAGAATCCTGGAGTGGGTGCCCTGCCCTCCTCCAGGGGATCTTCCTGACCCAGGGATCAAACCTGTGTCTCTTATGTCTGCTGATCTGGCAAGTGGATTCTAAGCTACCCCTTCTTGGTACCAAGAAGGACTGGGATGAAACAGATGTCCAGATTGAGATTAAAGGCTGGAGGTCTTCTTGGAAGGGGCCAGAGTCAGGTAAGGCTTGGTCCCAGATCTGGCAAGTTGAGTTTGAGAATCCTATGAGTCCTTTATGTTCCTGACAAAACAGTCCAGAACTTCATCGTTTTCCTGGAAGGATGGAGGGGTCATCAGCTGAGGCAAGAAAAAGCCGGTCACTGGAGCAAGGGTGGGGCAGCGTGTCATGAGGTAGGTGTGGGATGTGCTGAGGTTGGAAGGAAATCCTAGAGAAGCAGAGATTTTGAGGTGGGGGGAGCCAACATGTTCCATCTGGGACATGTTGACTTTTCCACGCAGCAGAATCAACCGGACAATTGGATGCTCAGATCTGAAATACAGGAGAAAGCTCTGAGCTGGGAAGATGAAATCACACATCAGTGGCCTATGGACTGTCACTGATACAGTGGGGAGGGTGGTGGGGAGGCCTTCCAAAGAATCACATGGCCCTCTCTCTCTCTCCCTCCCTAGAAAAGTCTAAGGAGCCGCCCGTTACCAGCCTGCCTGTGAGTGCTGGGATTGTGGCTGCTATCGTCATCGGATCTCTTGCCACTGGATGTATCTTTGTCGGCAGCATTGCCTATCTCCTGGTGACAAGAGGCTGGAGGGCTCAGAACCACAGGTACAGGAGCCCCAGCCCTGTCTCCTTCCTGTCAAGTCTTCTCTCCCTCCCCTCTTGGATCCCCTTGATTCTTCTTCCCTAAGTCACATCATCCAGCTCACACACAATCTCATCCATCCTGGAACCCCTGAGGTGGAGAGGATCTTCCTACCTTATATTAGACAGAATTCCGCATTGCAAGGGACAGAGACCTCACCTTTATACTGGCTTAGCAAGTAATAAGAAATGTTCTTGTCCTATATAAGTGAGCTTCAGGTATGGCCAGATCCAGGGGCTCAATTCTATCAAGAAACTCTGATAGAATGCAGACCTCTCAACTCTCCTTTTCTCCACGGTGGCTCCATTTCCAGGAAGGTTCTCCCCTTAAGGTGTGACAAGATAGCTCTCAGTGGCTCTCGGCTTATAGTCCAGCTCAGCCACCCAAGAGGAAAAATAGGACCTTTTTCCTGATAGTTCCATCAAATACCCCAGAGCTGCCTCTCACAAGCTTAACTAAATCACATGTCCTTAAATGAAACAATCACCATGGCCAGGTCTTAGAATGCAAAGTTGAGCTACTTGTATAACCTTGGAGACAGAGACATAAACCCAGCTCTACATGATGAAATGGATTGAGAGTGGCGAAGGTTCCTCAAAAGAAAACCAGATGTAATTGCCAAAGAATGGGAGTAGATGGTGGGCAGGCAAAGGCATCAGATGGTGCTTACCTCTGAGGGGCTGGGTAGGCAGGAAGGAGGGAGAGGCAAAGACAGAGAGAGAAGGGGGAGGAGGCCTGTTTTCCCAGGGAACAGTGTATTCATGAAAAATTCCTTTCTCATGAGAAGGGTGCAGCCTCCTCAGAACTTTGTCTCCTACCTTGATTCTGAGCTAAGATGTCTAATTTCACTTCCACTCAGTAATCCCTAGAAAATGAAAGCCGTAATTTTGTTTCCTCTCTCGACTCTTCCTTACGTGTTATAGTTTCCTGACCTTCAAGATTCTGTTTCCCCTGAATATGTTCTAATTTAGGGGTGGCAAACAGGTTTCACCTCCCAGCCCAATTCTGATCAGTAAATTAACCTACACATATTTGTTGAGGGCCTGCTATAGGCCAGGTACTATTCTAGGCACTAGACAGCTTAACGGAAAAGGAAGTGGGGAGTCCCATCTAAGTTAGTGAGAAAAGATGCTGCGATGGATTAACCATGTCTGCCACAGTCATATCAAAGGAAGTGGAGGCACATAAGCCATACCTGCTAGACATCCTTGTCTTCTCAAAGGTGATACAAAAAGAGGTGATGCGGGACGTCTCTGGTGCTCAGGTGGTTAAGAATCCACCTTGCAATGCAGGGGATGAGGGTTCAATCCATGGTCGGGGAACTAAGATTCCACACGCCGAGGGGCAACTTAGCCTGTCCCGCAACTAGAGAAGCCTGCTTGCCACAACTAAGCCCGGATGCAGCCAAAATAAGTAAATGAAAGGGAGCTGCAGTCCGTGGAGTCATGGAGAGAAGGGCACGACGGGGCAAACACACACACACACAAACACCAGAGTTGCCATAGCCTTAGAGACTAGAAGTCATTTACCAAATGGCGCAGAACTGGCCTGTGAGTGGCAAATTCTCAAGATAGTGAACCCTACCTGCCTACCTTGTAAGCTCCAGAACCAAAGCTAGACACTGTATATCCTGACCCTCTGACCAGCTTCCTTCCCACAGGGCCAGTGATTCTAGGTAAGTTTGAAACATTTCCAAATCTAAAAATTGTTTAACCTTTTGATGACATTTTTAAAGTTATGATATTTTTAAAGGCGTTGAATCAGATGGGGAAAAGAAGTCCTTTTTCTTCTCTTTTTGCATGATTCTGAGAGCAGCAAATGAACACCTTGATCAGGTTTTTTAATGCCTTTCTAATGCTTGCTAGCTTCTATGAAGAGAAAATCAGCAACATGTGGAGCTACAAATCTAAACCACTGTTTGACTTTTCCTTTCTCACTTTCTATATTTACGATCAGCTGTATGGAGTTTTATTTTCATTCACAATGTAACAGCTTCCAACTGGTCTCCCTGCTGCCACTCCCACACCCACAGTCTGTCTCCCAGTCCCCCGATTAGCAGCCAGAGAGTCTGTTAAAATTGGTCAGAGACACCCCTGGTGGTTCAGTGGTTAAGAATCAGCCTTGCTATGCAGGAGACATGGGTTCGATCCCTCGCCTGGGAACTAAGATCCCACAGGCAACTAAGCCCGGGCGCTGTAGCTACTCAGCCAGCAAAGATCCCACATGATGCAGTGAAGATTCCCCCCGGCTGCAACTAAGACTCAACAGAGCCAAATAAAGAAAGAAATCAGTCAGTTCTGGTCCTGGAGTCAAGGCCAAAGTCCACTCCATGGTCACAAGACCCAGCTCAATCGGCCACGCACCCTCTCGCCTCCCTGACCTCCCCTCTTGCCACTCTTTCCCTCACTCTCTGCCCCAGCCACACTCCCCTCCCTACTATTCCTTTGCTGTCCCAGCTCCTGCCTCAGGACCTTTGCACAGACTGTCATCTCTACTTGGAACTTTCTCCTCTTGATTTCTGCACACCTGGTCCCCCTGGCTACTTCAAGCCTTTGCTCAGTTGTCACCTTCTCGATGAGGCACCCCAAACCACCCTGCCTGAAACTGCACACACACACACACACACACACACACACACCACCCTCTGCCCCCTGCAGTCCTCATTTTCCTTCATCCCACTTTTCATTCCCTGATGTTCAATGTCCCATCATTCATTCGAATCCTCTCCCTCTCTCCTCACTACGGCGTCCGCTCCAGGAGACCAGGGGTCTTTGTCAGTCTTGTTCCCAGCTGTGTCCCCAGTGACTTCAACAGTGCCCAGCCTGTGGTCAGTGTTTCTATAAATATTTGTTTAGTGAATTAATGAGTTCGTGGTAGGGAGGTCACATACTTTTTAAATAAGGGTATTCAAAAGAGGCGATTTAAAGATTAATATTAAGGAAATCATGGAACAGGTAGGTGGAGCTGCATCATTCAGGTGGCCTGTGTAACTGACGAGGTTAAGGATGCCCTCTGTAAGGTGGGAGCAGGGAAAACCCGAGGAACAACCGTGTGCCTGGGGATTATGGGTGAAGAAGCTGGGATGGGGCAGGACTTGTCCTGGGTCGTTCTGAAGCAGGGATCCTCTCTCTTTAGGGCCTGATGGGTTTTCCAGCTTCTGTGAGTCTCTGTCCAGCCACCTGAGCATCTTTCGATTCTAATATCCTTTTCTCCACGTGCCCCCAGGATAACAGCCACAGAGAAACCAGAGCTGGGCCCCAGTCATCGTGCTGGTAAGCCAGAGGCCCCCGTCTCACAACCCGGCTCTCCTCAGGGCCCCCTCCTCCTCTGCCTCTCAGCCAAAAACTCCCTTGTTGTCCCCAGTTTGGGGCCTCCCAATCACTTCCCCTACCCAGAGCTTGCTGGGACTCCCCAGATTCAGCCCACAGAGTCTGAGCATGTTAGGGCTTGCCTCAAACCTGCTTCTCCTCCTTTACTCAATGTCTAGTACCCCCGTCCTCTGGTGTCTCCTGTCCTCCAACGGGTCACAGCCCAAGCCAAGCTCCATCTTCCGGATCTCCCAACCCAGTTCCCCACTGTCCTCCCAGCTCCCACACTCGTCTCCACCCCACTTCTGAGCAGAGCCCTTCTACATCTCTGACCCTGTCTCTCCTCTGCTCAAAAACCCTCTATGGCTCCCTAGCACCCTTAGGACAAAGTTCAGACTCCTTAACATGACTCTCAAGGTCCCTCATTAACTGGTCCCCTCTGTCTTTCTTGGCTTCATCTCTCATAAGTAACACTTCCATCCTCAAAACAATACAAAGAAATACATATATATATATATTGGGGTCGCCAAAAAGTTCATTCAGATTTTTCCATAAGATCTTATGGAAAAACCCAAACAAACTTTATGACCGAATATAATCCAGACAGATGAAACATAGTTCCTCAAACACCAGGGTTCTCACCGCCAGGCCTCTGCACAGCCACTCTCTTGCCTTTGCATGGCTCTTACCTCTCTTGCTATTCTCAGAGGTCCCCTCCTCCAGGAAGTCCTCCATGACCCCCCTCCAGGAGCCCTATGGGCTCCCCAACTCCAGCTCTGCACACTCTGGGTCACCCCTGACTGGGGACAGGTTTGTCTCCCCCCACTGAACCATGAGCCCCAGGAAGGCAGGGCAAGGCCAGCGCTGCCTCAGTCACTACTGTATCCCCAGCATATGGCTGGGCAAGAAGAGGGCTTAACACAAATGTTGGTTGCAGTAGCTGGGATGGACCTGAGGGCCACCTGTCAGCCGGCTCCCCCTCTTGTCCTCTGCTTCAGGTGATGACAGGATCTATGAAGCAATACCATCGCCAGTCCTCCTGGTGTCCCCTTGTGACTCGGGACCCATGAACTCTGCCACGGTGAGCCCCCCCGCCCAAAGCCTACTTTTTAACCTGCTGCCTCCCTTCCAAGTGTGCTGGGGCGCCCCAGGGTGCCTTGTCACACAGTTTGGGAACTGCTGTTCCCTGTTTAGGCCACTCCCTATTTTTAAAATATAAGCAAAAGAAACAGCACAAGACAAAGACAATTTGTCTCTGGGCGTGGAGGCGGGTGGGTGGGCTTTATCTGCTTCTTAGAAGTGTGGCAACTTAGGATTCTTATAAGAGGATTTTCTACACTGGGCAGATATTTCCTTTACAGTCAGGTGGAAAGGGTTGCTTAAAGTAAGAAATTAAGAGAGACTGGGAACTCCCTGGCGGTCCTGTGGTCAAGACTGTGCACTTTCATTGCCGAGGGTGCAGGTTCAGTCCTTGATCAGGGAACTAAGGTCTCACAAGCCTCATGGTGTAATCAGAAAAAAAAGAAGAAGAAGAAGGTGGAGGAGAAGGAAAAGGAACTTAAACAGTTAAGACTGAAAGCTTAGACCCACATGTGTCCCCGGGGAGGCTGAGCATCATCTGGGTGACTGTCAGGTCAGGTAAGCACTGGCTGCACCTCCCATGCACCCATTTCTCAGAGGAGAACGGTGAGTACAGGGAGGTTAATTCCCTTCACTTAGAGGCCTCAGAGTCAGGGAGGGGCAATGGGGACGCGGAGTCCAGGTCTGTCCCTATGCCACAGGGCAAAGGTGGGGGGTGTTAGGGTGCCGGGGGCCTGACTCACCTCTGCTCTTCCCTTGCAGCCGCCAGACCTGCCTCTGCCCCCGCCCCCACCGCCCCCACTGCCGGGGCCTGAGAACCACCCCTACCAGGTATGGAGCTGGGCGGGGGGGCGGGGGCGGACGGGGGGGGCGGGGGCGGACGGGGGGGGCGGGGGGGCGGGGGGGGCGGGGGGGCGGGGGGGGGGGGGGCGGGGGGGCGGGGGGGGGGGGGGGGGGGGGGGGGGGGGGGGGGGGGGGGCGGGGGGGCGGGGGGGCGGGGGGGGCGGGGGGGCGGGGGGGCGGGTGTGGGACCTCCAGGCTCGGTGGGCGGGGCTTCCTCTCCGACCCCGCCCCCGACTCCCGAGCTCTCGGGAAGGAAGTGCGTAGCCCCCTCGCTGAGACTTCCCGGGCAAGTCATTTCCCGTCTCCCGGGCGAGGGGCGAGGGGCGGGTTAGTTTCTTCCTTCGTCAAAGGATGCCAATGCAGTGAACTTACACAGGAAGAAATGAAGCCCAGAGAGGGGAAGGGCCTTGCCCGGGGTCACACAGCGAGTCAGAGCCCAACCGCAGGGCCCCCCGCACCCCGATCCTGGGCCTGGGTCTCAGCCAGTCGCCCGCTGCCTCGCCCTGAACTTCTGCCTCCGTCTGTGTCCCTGTGTGGCCCATCTTACGTTTCTCTGTCCGTGTCTCTCTACCCCTGAGGGGTCTCCCCGCCCCGCCCCCAGGCTCTTTGTGACCTTGTGTCTCTCCCTAACTCTTTTTTTCCTGTACTCTGCACAGAACTTTGTTTCTCTGTCTCTCTCACTCTCTCCTTGTCCCTCCTTTTCTGTGTCCCTGTCTCCCCCTGGCTCTCACCCCCAAACCACAACAACCCCTCCGTGTCCTTCCCTCCCCTTCCCCCCAGGATCTGCTGAACCCCGACCCTGCCCCGTACTGCCAGCTGGTGCCCGAGCCCTGAAGGGGTCCCAGGTGAGGCCAGCCAGGGAGAGGAGACGCCTCAGACTTCCCGCGCCGGGCCTTGAACCCGCAGAAAAGCCTCCGCAGAGACGCAGCACGACTGGGACCCGGGGCTGCCAGGTCGACAGGATGGACGCGCCCGTGGCTTCGGCAGCAGCCCGCAGGACGGTGACGGGCCTAGCTCCTCACTCCGCAGCTGAGCGAACAGCGCGCCCTGAGGTCTGGCCCTCCAGCAACCTGGCCTGGGCCCATGCCTGGGAAAAGCAGGCTCTTGCTACCCCTGCTCCACTCCAAAGCCCCCCAGAGCGTGGTCTCAGGCCTGCTTCCAGCCAGACTGCACAAGTGCCTGCTTGGCCGGGCTCCCTCATCTCAACCCGCAGCGCCCCACCCAGCTCTGTTGACCTCCCTGGAAGCCCCTTCCCCTGGGCTCCCTACCACACGTGGCCCAGAGCACAAGGCCCATGATCACAAGGACCTCAGGAACCTGAGGCCAGTTTCCACTGCTGCCGGGGCCCCTTCCCTGTCCAGGCAGACCCAGCCCCTCTTAAAATTCAGTTTCTCAGAACCTGTGTCCAACTTCTGCCCATTCCACCACCCCCACCACACCCCCAGTTCGGGGCAGCCACTTTCTCCTCTATCCCTACTCAACCCTGTCCTCAATGTGGGTTCCATCTCTCGCCCTCTAATTTATTCATCCATTCAGCAATAAATAAACTGTGTGCCCTGCACGGTTCAAAACAAACATCTCTGCTCTCCTGGAGGGTCACTCTGGCAACAGAGAGTCAAGAAACAAATAACATATGTGGTGTGTTGGCGGGAGGCATAAAGAGAGGAGGAGGGCAAGAGTGTTGGGGGACTGTGTGTGTGTGTGTGCGCACACACATGTACACACGCGCTCAGTCATTCAGTTGTGTCCAGGTCTTTTGCAGCCCCGTGGACTGTAAACCACGAGGATCCTCTGTCCATTTGATTTTCCAGGCAAGAATACTGGAGTGGGTTGCCATTTCCTCTTCTGAGGATCTTCCCAACCCAGGGATTCTTTACCCCTGAGCCACCTATGATGTGTTGGGGTGGGACAGATAGAGAAGAGTGAGAGTGTTTGGGGATTGAGGTTTTAAACAAAGAGGACAGAGGAGGCTTAGCTGAGAAGGTAACAGTGGACGAAGACCTAAAGGAGGAGAGGGAGGGAGCCCTGAGGGGATCTAGAAGGAAGCATTCCAGGCAGTGGGAATAGCGAGGGCAAAGGCCCTGAGGCAGGAGTCTGCCTGGTGAGTTCCAGGAGCAGCAAGGAGGCCAGCATGGCAGAAGCAGAATGAAGAAGGGGGAAAGGGTGGGAGGTGAGGTTAGGGAGATGGGCAGGGGCAGACCATGCAGGGCATGTAAGCCCCTGCAAAGACTGGCTTTTCCTCTGAGAGCCAAAAAACAAAGACTGTGTGGTAGGTGGAAGAAGGACCCTTGCGTTACTGAGGGATTCTGTTGCACCCAGCTCCCTGTAAATCCTAATGAAACAACCCCCACGTCCATGATGGCAGTGCTTTCAAGAGTAAGTTCTCTGAGGCTGACTGCATGCCTTCTAGCTCCCTTGGTACCAACTTTGTTCTACAATAAATTATGCTCCCCGCCAAATTCATGTTGAAGCCCTCATCCCCCATGTGACTCTTTTTGGAGTAGGACCTTTAAAGAGATGATTAAGACTCTTGAGAGTCCTTTGAACAGCAGAGACCAAACCAGTCAATCCTAAAGGAAAATCAGTCCTGAATATTCATTGGAAGGACTAATGCTGAAGCTGAAGCTCCAATACTTTGGCCACCTGATGCGAAGAACTAACTCATTGGGAAAGACCCTGATGCTGGGAAAGATTGAAGGCAGGAGGAGAAGGGGACGACAGAGGATGAGATGGTTGGGTGGCATCACTGACTCGATGGCCTTGAGTTTGAGCAAACTCCAGGAGTTGGTGATGAACAGGGAAGCCTGGCATGGTGCAGTCCATGGGATCGCAAAGAGTCGGACACAACTGAGCTACTGAACTGAACTGAAAGTTTAAATGAGGTCAGGGGGTAGGGCTGTAATCCAGTACAATTAGTGTCCCTACAAGAAGAGGAAGAGAGAATTCCCTGGTGGTCCAGGGGTTAGGACGCCTTACTCTCATTGTGAAAGGCCTAGGTTCAATCCCTGGTTGGGGAACTAGATCCCACAAGCTGTGCAGTGCAGCCAGAAGTAAATAAATAAAATTTTAAAGTAAAAATACCATTAAAAGAAGAGGAGGAGACCCTAGGGATGCACACGCATGGGGAAAAAAAAAAATGTGAAATCATAACGAGGCAGTCATTTGCAAGCCAAAGAAGGAAGCCTCAGAAGAAGCCAAGTCTGCTGACACCTTGATCTTGGACTTCCGGTCTCCAGAACTGTGAGAAAATAACTGTTGTTGAAGCCATCAGGTCTGTGCTATTTTGTCAGGGCCATTCGAGCAGAGTAATATAGGTTCCTACTACGGCCCTAGGAAACGGGCCCCATTCCTTCTTCCTCCCCCCCAATGAAGCCAGATTTAAATATAATGATAACTGGACTTCCCTGGTGGATCAGTGGTTAAGACTCTGCCTGCCAAAGCAGGGGACACAGGTTTCATCTCCGATGGGGGAAGATTCCACGTGTCGAGGGATGCCTAAGCTGCAACTGCTGACTAGACTATGCCTCTCCCGGTTTGAATTTAAGTTCTCAGAACACCTCCGGGAGGCTGGGACTATTATATTTTGTTGATGGAGAGGTGGAGTGACTGCCTCAAGGTCACGCATCAAGCATAAGGAAAGACCAGTGATGCATCAGGATGGGCTGGGTTATGCTGCAGCAACAAGCAACCCCACTCGTTCCATGGCTTAGAACATCAAAAGGTTCGTCTCTCTCTTCTTTTTTTTAACATCGTTTATTTGGCTGCACCAGGTCTTACCTTCAGCACGTGGGGTTTTCGATCTTCACTGTGGCATGCAGGATCTTTAGTTGCATCATGTGGGCTTGAGTTCCCTGACCAGGGCTCAAACCCGGGCCCCCTGCCTTGAGAGTGCAGAGTCTTAGCCACTGAGCCACCGAGGAAGCCGATACCCAGAATACGTGTGTGCGTGCATTCTAAGTCACTTCAGTTGTGACCAGCTCTTTGCATCCCTTGGACTGTAGCCTGCCAGTCTCCTCTGTCCATGGGATTCTCCAGGCAAGAATAGTGGACTGGGTTGCCATGCCCTCCTCCAAGGGATCTTCCCAACCCAGGGATCGAACCCATGTCTCCTGTGGCTCCTGCACTGGGCAGGCGGATTCTCTTACTGCTGAGCCTCCAGAGAAGTCCTCATACCCAGAATATGGAGAATCAAAATATATGTGACTAGCTCAGTCAATACACCTTCAGGATTCATGTCCGAGCCCATGCTCTCACCCACTATGCTTTCTAGAGAGAAATTCTCTGGCGGGTCTGCCTTACCCCATCTATTCATTCAGTGACTTGCACATTCTTTCAGCAAGAGCTAGACCAGGGTGGAGGGGGTGGCTGGGGAAGAAGTGCACAGAGCTGGAAGATATTTAGAATGAAATATTGATATTATATAATTTTATCCCGGATTAGATGAGGCAGATGAAGGAGAAGGGTGTTGTCAACAATGTGTCCGTTCATCTATTCAGCAAACATTAATCGATCACCTGCTGCGTGCGGCTGTTCTAGGCTCTGAGGAGACACTTGTGAAGAACACATACAGAGATCCCTGCCCTCAGAGAGCTGACAGCAAGCAGCGCTGAAGGTAATGTCTGAGGGGGATGAGGGAGAAGGGCTACGAGGGAGAAGGAAACAGGCACTGAGGAAGCCAGGGTACCAGAGTGCCCAGGTGCCTGGTTTGCCACTGAGGGGGTAGGAGACAGTGGCGCCATCCAAGCTGCAAGAGGGCAAGGTTTGCAAGAAATGAAGACATACATCCCCACAGAAACGTGTTCACAAATGTTCACAGTAGTGTTATTCATAACAGCTGAAAATTAAACCAACCCAACTTGCTATCAGCAGATGAATGGATAAACATAATGTGATCTACCCGTAGAGGGATGAAATAGGAGCTTCCCTGGTGGCTCAGCGGTAAAGAATCTGCCTGCCAATGCAAGAGACACAGGTTCGATCCCTGGTCCGGGAAAATCCCACACACCAAGGAGTAACTAAGCCCATGCGCCACACTACTGAAGCCCATTCCCTGCAACAAGAGAAGCCACCACAGTGAGAAGGCTGGCCACTGCAACTAGAGAGTAGCCCCTACTCGCTGCAGCTAGACGCAAGCCCGCGCAGCAACAAGAAAGACGCAGCAACAAGAAAGACCCAGCAAAACCACAAATAAGTAAATACATGGAATGAAATACTGATCCACACTACAACTGGAGGAAGCTTGAAACACTATGCTAAGTGAAAGAAGCCAGACTCCAAAGACCACCCAGTGGCTGACTGCTGCTGCTGCTGCTGCTGCTAGGTCGCTTCAGTGTTCTACTCTGTGCGACCCCATAGGTGGCAGCCCACCAGGCTCCCCTGTCCCTGGGATTCTCCAGGCAAGAATACTGGAGTGGGTTGCCATTTCCTTCTCCAGTGCATGAAAGTGAAAAGTGAAAGTGAAGTCGCTAACTCCCAGTGACCCCATGGACTGCAGCCTATCAGGCTCCTCCGTCCATGGGCACACGAATGAAATATCCGGAACAGGCACATCCAGAGAGACAGAAAACAGATTGGTATTGGGCAGGGGACTGGGCGGGAGAGAGAATGGGGAATGACTGCTAATGGAGACAGGGCTTCCTTTGGGGAGTGATGGAATGTTTTAAGGTTGATTGTGGTGATGGCTGTACAACTCTAGGAACACACTTAATACTTGGCACGTGTGTTGCACCTCAATAACACTTTTTAAAAAAGAAAGAAACGGGGATGGTTTGGGAGGCCAGTCTTGAGTTTAGTGCAGCGTGCCAGCAGGGGAAGGCAGCGGAAGATCCGAGTCGGTCCTGTTAGATTGGGGACAGTGACTGGGGTGCGCCCTGCGGCACGGCTGCCCAGGTAATACCCTCTTTGTCCCTGGTTGGGTTTGGGTTTACTGGACCCATCCTGGTTGCCAAGACTTGCAGGCAGGACGCGAGTCCAAGCGGAGCCAGCAGGGGGCAGCAGAGGGCCGCGCAGGCCCACAGGCCAGTGCCGGGCGGAGTGGTGCCGCGCATCCACCTGCCTCCAGCCTCGCCCCCTTTCTTTGCCCCTCTGGGCGCCTATGGAGTCCACACGGCTGCCCAGACCCCAAAACGTGGATGCCTACCTTCCTCGGTCTCACTGAGGCAGGCAGAGGACCCTGCCCCCTAATGTCCTGAGCTAGGCCTTCCATCCTCTCTACAGTCACCACAGCTTTCAACCTCCTGCGGGGTCTGCCTCCTGGGGGCCCCTCAGTCATACCTCTCAGACTTCTGCCCCTCCCCCCAACCCTGTGGTCAGTGATCTGAGGGGATGAACTTCTTCACCTTGAAGCAGGTATTCTCTTCTCTCTTCCTGGAGTATGCCTGTAGCCATATCACCCCACTGTACCTGCCTTACACATTCATTCATCCTCCAATCTTGACTCAGATGCCTCTTCCTCCAGGAAGTCCTCCCTGACTCCCAATCTGGGTCAGATCTCCCATTCTGAGTTCCTATCCACCCCAGCCTCGCCCATGCTAGGTCATCATCACTGTCTGGAGATGGGTTTATCCCCCTGCTGGACTGTGAGTTCCCCCAAAGAACACAGTCAGGGTCACCCGAAGAGACCCAGCACCACTCAGCATGGGATGCAGGGTAAGGGTTCCAGGAATGCGTGTGGAATAAGTGAACCTGTGAATCCTCATTATCTGTATCTTCTCTTCCTGCGTCCAGCGTCTCCATTCACTCTTGACAGATGTTTATTGAGCAATTACTATAGGAGAGTTGGTCCCGGGTGTTCTTTGGAAGGAATGATGCTAAAGCTGAAACTCCAGTACTTTGGCCACCTCATGCAAAGAGCTGACTCATTGGAAAAGACTCTGATGCTGGGAGGGATTGGGGGCAGGAGGAGAAGGGGACGACAGAGGATGAGATGGCTGGATGGCATCACTGACTCGATGGACGTGAGTTTGAGTGAACTCCAGGAGTTGGTGATGGACAGGGAGGCCTGGCGTGCTGTGATTCATGGGGTCGCAAGGAGTCGGACACGACTGAGCGAGTGAACTGAACTTAACTATACATCAAACTCTGTTGAGTGAACTCAACTGAGCACCAGAGACAGGAAGATAAACTAGACTAACCCCTACTCTCAGGGAGCTCAAAGTCTAGTGGGGAAGGAAATATGGAAGCCAATGTAATAATAATTAATAATAAATCTCTCTTGAGCATTTACCAAATGCCATGCAATAAGTGCTTTGCTGCTGCTGCTGCCGCTAAGTCGCTTCAGTTGTGTCCGACCCCATAGACGGCAGCCTTATTTATTTTATCCTCAAAACAGTTTCATGTGGCAAGTACTATGATTCCTCCTATTTTATAGATGCAGAAACGGAAGCTAAGAAAAGTCAAGTAAGAGACTTCCCTGGCGCTCAGGACTCCGAGCTTCCACTGCAGGGGGCATGGGTTCATTCCCTGGTTGGAGAGCCTGCAGCCCAAAAAAAAAAAAGGTCAGGTCACACAGGCTGTAAAGGGACAAACTGGGAATGGAACCAAATACTTTCTAACTCCAAGCTTTATCCTCTGCACCATTCCAGTCTGAAAGGACGAGGGACCAGGATGTAACCCACACCCATTCAAATGCTGGGATCTGCGCGTCCAAGCAGAGGGGAATGCCTAAATCCGAAGGAGGTATTGCTGATGCTGGAATTTCAGGCACTGGCCCAGTTTTTGGCCCGGTTAGGTAGAGACCCATGTCCTTGGCTGGGACTGGGAGCCCCCCGGCTCCTTGGCGCGCTCGGCCCCATCTCTGTCCACTAGGGGTCACTGCCCACCACCACCTACTTCACACGCGTCCAGGGGCACCTCTAGACTCTCAGGCCTGTGGCTCCTTGTTTTACAAACGAGGAAGTGGCTGCGAGGGGAAGGAAGTGCACTGGGCCATGACCAAGAATGATAATGATTCATGGGGGAAACCCTTCTCTCCCAAATTCAACCCCTTTGTGTGCAAAAGGGCATTGCACTCTGAAAGAGTCGGCCGGGGTCAGACGGTGCGAGTAGCCTGGCCTCAGAGGTGTGGACGCCCCTTCACCACCCTCCACACCTTTGATGGGGTTGCAGGTTGGATCCTCTACTTGGGAGAGGGGGCTGAGTCGAGCTCCGAGGTACTTTTATCTGCTGGATGCACTGGGGTTCCACAGACGATTTCATCTGAGGAAAGCATTCCACTGAATGGAAGCAAACACCTGAAGTGAAGCAAACACTTCAAAATATTGAGCCATTTTTGGATCTTGGCACAGGGAAACCCTTGAGGGGTGATGAAACGTTTCTAAAACTATATTTGGGGAATGGCCGCATATTATGAATGTTATGGGATGAATATTCCAAGGTGAATATTATGGGATGGAAAGTATGCCCCCCAATGAAGCTAGCAAAGACATTATGACGTTCAGGAGGTGACTGGAAATTTGGACATATTGGGTATATGGCGATACTAAGGAATTGTTCACTGTTGGTTTTGTTTTCACTTTTTAGGTGAAACAATGACATCATGAGTATTTTTTTTTAATGAGTCCTTACCTTTTTAATGAGTCCTTACCTTTTGAAAAGACCGTGGTGCTGGGAAAGATTGAAGGCAGGAGGAAAAGGGGACGACAGAGGATGAGATGGTTGGATGGCATCACCGACTCAATGGACATGAGTTTGTGCACACTCTTGGAGTTGGTGATGGACAGGGAAGCCTGGAGTGCTGTGGTCCATGGGGTCGCAAAGAGTTGGACACCACTGAACAACTGAACTGAACTGAACCTTTTAGAGATACAGACTGAAGTATGAATGAAAACAATTCCATGGCTGGGATTTGCTTTCAAAATCAAATGAGAGAAGAGCATGGGTAGGGACAAAAACGAGATTGGCCTGAGCTCTGGGGAAGGGCGTTGTTCTGCCCTCTGCTTTGGATGAGCATGTAAAATGTGAAGTTTTCCAAAGCTTTTGCTTTTAATCATAACTCAAAATCCAAGTCCGGCCCCTTCCCATACTCTTGATGGGGAAAAATGAGGCCCAGAGAGGAAGGACACTTAGTCGCCCCTCCCAGGCCCTTTCTGCCCTTTTGGGGTCCCCAGAGAACCCCAACACTCTCTCTGCTCCCCTCCACCTCCCTAATTCTGCCCTTCACTTACAGGCCTCAACCACCTTCCAGAAAAACCCATCCCCTCACTCGTGCCAACCTGGCCCCCTGTGGCCCCTCCCCCTACACCTAAACCCTTCCCTTCTGGGAAGGGAATGGCAACCCACTCCAGTATTCTTGCCTGGAGAATCCCATGGACAGAGGAGAGCCTGGTGGGCTACAGTCCACGGGGTGGCAAAGAGTCGGACACCACGGAGCGACTTTCACTCACTTCACTCACTCTGTTCCTCATTGGCTCTTATCCCAAGTTCAGCCTTACCATCACGTGACTCGTCTATAATGGGCCATCTTGTGTCCAAAGGGCCCTGTTCTGGGTCCCCTGCTCCTTTTTACACTTTTTTCTTGGCTGTGCCGCATGGCCTGTGGGATTTTAGTTAGGGGTTTTGGTTCTCCGACCAGGTATTGAACTTGTGCCCCTTGCAGTGGAAACGCAGAGTCTTAACCGCTGGCCCACCAGGGAAGGCCCCCACCTCTTATAACCAGCTCCTCCCTCTGTCCTGTCTCACCCAGTTCCAGCCACACCCCGTCTCCTTGCCTTCCTCACACTCATCCTGGCCCTTGCTGCCTCAGGGCCTTTGCACTTGCCCATTGTTATTTAGTCACTAAGTCACGTCGGACTCTTTTGCAACCCCATGGACTGTAGCCTGCCAGGCTCCTCTGTCCATGAGATTTTGCCCAGGCAAGACTACTGGAGTGGGTTGCCATTTCCTTCTCCAGGGGATCTTCCCAACCCAGGTATCCAACCCGCATCTCTTGAGTCTCCAGTATTGGCAGGGGGATTTTACCACTGAGCCACCTGGGAAGCCCAAGACTTCTGCCAAAAACACAGCGCCCCTAGATAGTCAGAGTCTTCCTTGGTCTCCTCCTTCAGGTCTCAGCTCAAACATCACCTCCTAGAAAGACTCCCTGACCTCCCTACCAACAGAGCAACCGCTGCCACTCCCGATCCTCTGGCCCTATCTCATATTTTTATAACACTTGTCTCCACCTGACATGATATTCTCTATCAGTCTATCCATTATAACCCGTCTCCCTCCAATAGCATTTAGCCCCACAAGGAGAGGGATGTTGCCTGTCTCCCCAGCCAGCCTGGCAGGTAGTCAGTGTTCGATAAATATTTGTTCAGTGATTGAATGACCTGGAAAAACCCAGGTGAGTAAGGTGAGACTGGGATGGGGGCAGGGAGCGGGACAGGTATCCAGGCAACGGGAACAGCCAAGGCGAAGGTCTGAGGCTGGCCCCTCCGGTCCACTGTCCACCGCCCACCAGGCACAGTAGCCTGGACGTTCTTCCGAGGGTGAGGAATTAAGGGGATGTGGAGTTCTTTCTCCCCAACAACAGCCTCCCCAAGACCAAGCCCAGACCTTGCCAAGCTGGCACAGGAAGCCACACCCTGAAGTCAGATCCATGAGTAAATATTACAACACCCACAGGCTCGCCCTGGAGAGATAAGGGGAACAGAAAACAGGGGTCCAGAAACCTGCTTCAGCCTCCCTAAGCGAGTAGCTATCAGAGCAAGGGCTCCAACCAGAAGGATGGGGCAAGTGTCCTGGCACGAGAGCCCCACCCACGGGTTCCACCTTAGAAACATCGTCGGTCGTGGGCAGAGTCTCAGAGAGAAGACAGAATGGAGGAGGCTCCAGGTCACCCCCAGCTCCCTAGGGCACTAATGACGTGGCTGGTGAGAAAAGAGGGCAGGGGTCAGGGGACAGAGTGAACAAAATAAGGTCAGAGAACTTTGTCCCAGCTGCAGAGAAAATTAAGACTTGCCCACTTTAATTTCCCAAAGCTAAGGTCTGAGCCTCAGTTTCTTTGTCTGCAAAATGGGTTTTCAGGGAGGGAGGGTGATGCTGGTTGAGACAATAGGTAAAGCCAATAATGCCAAAATAATGCATAAATCGTTAGTAAAATATATCAGTGACCCAACCACTTCTCCCCTCCGTGGGCCACCCATGCATACACTTTAAAATGTTCTAGTATCACATGAAGAAGAATAAAAAGAAACAGGTGAACCAAATTTATGTCACCCAGCATAGGCAAAATGTTATCATTTCAACATGCTGCTAAGTCTCTTCAGTCGTGTTCAACTCTGTGTGACCCCATCGACTGTAGCCCGCCAGGCTCCTCTGTTCATGGGATTCTTCAGGCAAGAATACTGGAGTGGGATGCCATACCCTCCTCCAGGGGACCTTCCTGACCCAGGGATCAAACCCACATCTCTTATGTCTCCTGCATTGGCAGGTGGGTTGTTTATCACTAGTGCCCATCATTTAAACATGGACTCAATATAAAAAGTGAGCAATAGGTTTTGGATTCTTTGTGTATGTGTCTACAATAAATCTTCAATATTTTGTGAGCTTTTTTTCCTTTTCACTTTCAGGGTTTTGGTTTTTTTTTTGTTTTTTGTTTTTTTTTTCAGTTTTATTAGGAAAAAACTTATATAGGGAGTTCCCTCATGGTCTCCATGCTCTCACTGTGGAGGCTGCTACTGCTGCTAAGTCACTTCAGTCGTGTCCGACTCTGTGCGACCCCATAGACGGCAGCCCATCAGGCTCCACCATCCCTGGGATTCTCCAGGCAAGAACACTGGAGTGGGTTGCCATTTCCTTCTCCAATGCAAGAAAGTGAAAAGTGAAAGGGAAGTCGCTCAGTTGTGTCCGACTCTTCACGACCCCATGGACTGCAGCCTACCAGGCTCCTCCATCCATGGGATTTTCCAGGCAAGAGTACTGGAGTGGGGGCCAGGGTTCAAATCCTGGTCAGGAAACTAAGATCCCTTAAGCCATACAGCATGGCCAAAAAGGAAAAAGAAAGAAAAAGTTGAATATATCACTGTTTAAGGTGCACAGCAAGATGGTTTGATTTACATATTTTGTGAAAAGATTGTCACAACAGGGTTAGTTAAGCCTATCGCCTCCTACAAATACAATTTAAAAAAAGAGAAAAATAATTATAAATTTATAGATGTTATAAGACATGAAGATTTAATATCTTCACCTCTCCTCCCTCATCCTCTCTTCAAAATTTTATCATGCCTGCATCCACGCATGCATGCTCAGTCGTGTTTGACTCTTTGCAACCCCATGAACTGTAGCCTGCCAGCCTCTTCTGTCCATGGGGTTTTCCAAGCAAGAATTACTGGAGCAGGTTGCCATTTCCTTCCCCAGAGGATCTTCTCGATCCAGGAATGGAACCCACGTCTCTTGCATTGCAGGCAGATTCTTTACCACTGTGCCACCTAAGAAGCCCATGCTTTTAATTATATCAATAATTAGTGTTTGCACCATTATAATGACAATGTAAATATTGTTCACTGCAGGACCTATTAGGATACTGTGATTATGTGTCTTTTCTTTTAGTTGAAGTGTAATTGACCTACAACACTGTTAGTTTCAGGCACACAACATAATGATTCAATACTTCTGTATATTACAAGATGATCACCTCTTCGGTGTGTGCTTTTCACTCACAGCTCATCTAAACTGGGATAAGCTAATCGCCGTGACTACCACACTGGATGAGATGGTTGGATGGCATCACTGACTCAATGCACATGAGTTTCAGGAAACTCTGGGAGATGGTGAAGAATAGGTAAGCCTGTCGTGCTGCGGTTCACGGGGTCCCAAAGAGTCAGACACAACTGAGTGACTGAACAACCACCAGCACACTGGACACCCTGTCTAGACTGCTCTGGTCACCCCACTGCCTCCCAGTATCTGCTGCCACCTCCCACAGTCTGTGCCCCACACGCAGCCAGAAGATCCTATTAACAGCTATCAGCCCCCATGCCTTCTCTGCTCACATCTCTCCCAGGGCTCCTACCTCAGAGTGGAAGCCAAAGTCCTGTGGCCCACAAGGCCCTGCAGGATCCGCCCATGTTTCCTCTCTGCCCCCCTCCACTCACTGTGCTCCAGCCACACCAGCCTCCCACTCACCAGGACACTGCTGCCTCGGGGCCTTTGCACTTGCTGTTCTGTCTGCCCGGAATGCTTTTCCCCCAGAATCCCCCAGATTCGATTTTCCCTCATTGAGTCTCTCTCTACTCTGATGTCACCTCCTAAAACATCTTCTGTTGACCCTACATAAACCAGCGCCCCAGGTCCCTCCATCCCCTCTCCTGCTTTGTCCCTCTCCATCACATTATCTCCACCTGATATATTACATCTATTTACTTGTAAGCTGACTATTGCCCCAAGCAAAAGGTCAGCTCTATGGGGCAGGGATTTTTCCAGTCTTATTCGTAGCTGTAACCCAGCACCTAGCACAGTGCCCAGCACCTAGGAGATGCTCAATAAATGTTTGTTGAAAGGTGAATGAATGATGGCCCCTGAGTACCCAGTGCCCACTCTGGAGTAGTCACGGCACTGAGCCCATGCACCTGCTCTCCCTCACCCCCAGAGAAACCTCAGAGAGGTCAGTGTCACGATCACCTGCCACCCACCTGCCAGACAGGCAAAGGCCCCTGCCCAGGATGGCCAGGTTGACTTTCTGCCCAGCTCTGGGCCTGGCACATAGTAGGTGCTCAAGAAACCACAGCACTCAATTGGACCAAAAGTCCAGGCTCGTGTCTGGGAGCACCAGGGGGAGGGGCTGGGGAGATGGAGCTGGGAGTGAATCAGGAAGTGCAAGGACCACAGAGAGCGGAGGGTCTGTGTGCTGCTGAGGGACCACAGAGAGCGGAGGGTCTGTGTGCTGCTGAGGGACCACAGAGAGCGGAGGGTCTGTGCGCTGCTGAGGGTGGTAGGGAGCCATGGTGGGGTCTGGACAAAAGCCAGGATCTGTCTTCAAGACTCTCAGAGCCAAAGCCTCTACTCGCTACTCAGCCAGACGGCAAATCCCCAGAAGCCCAGACCTCCCTGGAGACTCCTCTGTCTATGTCATCTGCCCCTGGCGTCCAGTTCCACAAACACTCTCTCAGCCTTTGCTCCATCACCCGATCCTGTGCTGGGCAGTACGGGGGACACGGTGATGCCCACAGCACAGCGGCCCTAGTCCTGCCCTCCCACGACTCAGTCGCTTTGAAGGAACAGACCTACCCCCTGACAGTGAAGACCCAAGGTGGTCAGGGCTGGGACTGACTGGGGATGAGGAGTGCACCTCATGAAGTCTAGGAGTCCAGGAGGACTTCCTGGAGGAGGAGGGGGAGTTGTTGAATAGGCAATGAAATAGAGCAGAGGGAAGCAGGGATGTGCTGGGTGGAGAGAGTGCCAGTGAGGCGGAATAACTGGAGCAGAGTTCCCAGAAGGAACAGGGGTTCAAGCAGGCAGGGGCCAGGCCATGCGGGGCCACAGTGACAAGCTGGGCTTTCTCCTGAGGGTATAGCTTTCTCCTGAGGAGCCATAGCAGGTTCTGGGCACTGAGAGGGAGCCAAACCAGGGTCAGAGACCAGGGAGGAGTTGGGGAGGGGAAGCCAGATGAGGGGCCAGTGCAGGCTGGGGAGACCGGCACTAAGGCAGGAGCCACAGGGAGCGAGACAAAGACGCACAGGGCATTTAAGAAGCAGGCATGAGAGAGTGTGGCATGCGGTGGCTGGGGGCATAGATTAAAATCAGGGACAAGGCCCCGTCTCTGCCCCAGTGACGGTAGACGGTGGCGCCATCTCTGATAAGAGGGTGGGGAGGAGGAGCAGGTCTAGGGGGAGATCTCAAGGTCAGTTTGGGACGGGTGAGCAAGAGGTGCCCAGGGACATTCGGGGAGGTGGGGAGGGGGAAGCATCCTGAAGGATATCCTGAGCCCTTGTATGAGGTTCCCGGGGCTCAGGGGAGAGGGCTGGGCTGGGACAGAGAAGGGTGAGTTGAGGTCACAGGAGGGATGGGGGGAGTGTGCCAGGTAACCCACAACTCACCTGGCCGCACCCACCCCCTCAGCTCACGCTGTCCCCCACATCAGAGCCCCGCCCTCCCAGGGCAGCTGAGGACGCAGTGCCGGAGGAGCAAATCAGGACAGGTGAGCCACAGGTATGGCCCCCAGCCCAGAGGCAGGATGCTGGAGCCTCAGAGACACCAGGACCCAGCCACCATCGAGATACTGATAACACATTTGTCAAGAACAAATGTTCTTGACTGTGGGGGTGGTGCTTCCCACCCCCGCCCCATCCCCCCAGGGCCTCTACCGAGCATCACCTTCCCAGAGACAGCCTCCCTGCCTCCCCGCCCCCCCCCCCCCCACCTCTGGCCCCAATTCCAAAACCGCCAGCCACCTTCCTGGCTTGATTTTTCCCCACAGCACTTATCTCCATCCAACGTGGGATAGATTTTATGTTTGGTTTGTTTACCCCACAAATCTCAGCCCCACAAGGGCAGGAATTCTACCTACTAGCCCCTAGGACAGTGCTTGGCAGACCAACAATGCTGATTAAATATTTGTAGGGTGAATGAATGAGCAATTTCTTTTTTAAAAAATATATTTTGTTTGTTTATTTGGCTGCACCGGGTCTTAGTTACAGCATGTGGGATCTAGTTCCCTCACCAGGGATCGAACTTGGGCCCCCTGCATTGGGAGCATGGAGTCTTAGCTGCTGGATCACCAGGGAAGTCCCTGAGTGGTTTCTTCTTGAGCCTCTGCTCCGTGCCAGGCATCATGGTAAGTACTTCACACAAGTTCATTCATTTCATCATTCCAACAGCCCATGACATGGGTATTACCATCACTCCCATTTTACAGATGAGGAAACTGAGGCCCAGTGGGCTCCATAACTTGAATATGGTCATGGAAACTAGGAAAAGTGGAACTAGGTCCAATAATACCAACCATCTCTTGTGTTTGGGACCCAACTCTGCCAGGTGCTAAGTTCCTGATATGTGGCATCTCACTAATCAGTCAACAACCCTGATTAGAGTCTACCCACCCCTGGTTTTCAGAGCAGTCAACAGAGACTCAGGAAGAGGCTGCTTCCAGCCTCACTTCCAGGAAGTGTATAGCCAAGGTCAAGACTGGACTCTCTCTGGCCCCAAAGGGTTCACATATGCCCATTTCACAGACAGAAAGAACAAGACTTCAAGGGAAGAAGAGAGAGAGTGTGGATTGCTCAGCCCCATGTAGGGAACCAACAAGAAACATAGCCCCTGGGACTTCCAGTGGTTAAGATCCCACACTTCCAATGCAGGGAGGGGGCCTGTCAATCCCTGGTCAGAGAACTTGGACACTATGCCGCCACTAAAGATCCTGCCTCCCACAACGAAGATTAAAGATCCCATGTGCCGCATCTGAGAACCGGCGCAGTCAAATAAATAAATACGTACAAAAAATGAACAAAAACAGAGCCCCAGAAAAAGTGTACAGTCACTAGCCTCCTTCCCTTCTGTGTGGGTTCAGAAACAAAGCAGAGCTCCGAACCCCCTGCCTGCAGGAACTTGGGCAAGTCAGAGCCCTTGCCCCATGCCCCAGTTTCCCCATCTGCCCGCTGGGACTCAGTGACCGCATCACAGGGCAGCCACTGAGATGAAACCTGAGGGTCACCCACAGCTTTGGGCCTGGGAAAATGGCAGTCACCGTGGATGGGTTTTATCCCTCAGTGTCCCCCGCAAGTCGGCCTGCACTGTGGGTAAGAACTGCCCTAAAATCTTCCCCTGGCCCTCCTCCCGCCTCCCTGGTGACCTGGTTCTTCTCCCGGTACCAAACCCGGGCCCTCGGCACAAAGAAGGTCAGGCGGCGCCCCAGGAGGCCTGACCAGGTCGTGGCCCCTGGCCCGTGCCTGCCACACCCGCTCTGGTACCCAAACGGGGCCCCAGATTCTTGGTGACTCGATCCCTCCAAATTCAGGTGATCTCCCCCAGCTCCAAATCACCGAATCCTCTCAGGTCCAGCGCCAGACAGAGCCAAACCCCAACCAGGAAGGGCCTCGGAGCGCCGGGCCGCCACGCCGTCGTCTCCAAGAGCCGGCTTTGGGGTGAAAGATGGTACTGATCCGAAGCAGATGGCTCCTTCTCAGTGGTGAGCGAGAACGGCACCCCTAGAGCCGTTGCCTCATGGTCTCAGGGAAGGGAGGGGAGTCTGGGGAGGGAGAGTATGAGCCAGAAACCCAGCAGGCAGGGGCGACAGCTCTGCTTCATGCAGGCACAATTTACTCCTCCAAGAATCACCAGTGTGGGGCAGGCCGGGGACTGTCACCCAAAGAGATTTTTGAGGTGACTTTGGAGATTTCTAAAACCGGGGTATGGGTTAGGGAGCCACTGCTGTGCTTCATTCATGTAGCAAACCCTTACTGAGCTACAGAAGCCTTAACTACCATGAGTTGTAATCAACAGCTGTTGATTTCAGTTGTAATCAATCCTCCCTCAGGATGTGGTTTGGGCAGTTGCTTTCCTCTTCTCAGCCTCAGTTTCCTCATCTACGAAATGGGTCTAATTCCTGGGGTCATTTGAAGGTCATCCCCAGCAGCATTTACTACCATCTACCGGGTGTTGTCCTATACACTTTTTGTGTATTCATAATCACCCCACCCATCACCCCCACTCCATAGACCAGAAGCCTGAGGTTCAGAGAGGTGAAGTCGCTGGTCAGGGTCACACAGCCAGAAAGCGACAGGGCTGAGCACTAGATCCAGAGCCCTTGCTCATAGCCAGGCTCCATCAGTATGGAAAGTACCAGAAACCAGGCCAGGCATGTAAACACTTCTTATGTGAGAACCGCCACAGCTTCCTGATCCAGGCAGCCACACACAATTTCATCCCAGGCAGACTCGACCAGCTAGTCGGGTTTGGGGCTTATCTCCTGGGTTGAGAACAGAAAGGGTGGAGTGGATTAATCACAGCCCTACTTTCTGCTGTGGTTGAGCCTGGGGAGGCAAAGGAAGGGCACCCAACCGGGAGCCAGGGTTCCCGGGGGGCAGGATGAGGCCGCTTAATCTGATGACTCTCACGGCTGGGGAAAACCCTCTGGGTCTCGTCCTGGGTCCCATGGGCTGAGTGGGTGCTGTGAGCTTGGTATGAGCAAGGCCTATGCTAGATCCTTAGCGCAGCCCAACAGATCCGGTCCTCAGATCCCAGCCCCCACCCCCCCAGGACTGAGACCCCGTCAGCACCTGGCAGATAGTTACTGAGCACTTACTGTATGGAGGAAACACATGTGCCAGGAGCCCGTGTCTCCTCCCCCATCAAATGTGGGGAGCGGTCGAGCCCGTCTCACCCCACCCCTCTGGCTCCTTTTCAGCCGCGTTCCTGAGCGCGGGGGCCGAGATCATTATCACCCCCGAGCCTGCCCTGCCAGCCGAGGGCGACAACGTCACTCTGGCTGTCCAAGGGCTTTCGGGGGAACTGCTGGCCTACAACTGGTATGCGGGGCCCACACTCAGCCTGTCTTACCTGGTAGCCAGCTACATCGTAAGCACAGGCGATGAGACCCCTGGCCCAGCCCACACGGGGCGAGAGGCTGTGCGCCCCGACGGTGGCCTGGACATCCAGGGTGCCCTGCCTGGGCACTCGGGCACCTACATCCTGCAGACTCTCAACAGGCAATTTCAGACGGAGGTGGGCTACGGACACATGCAGGTCTATGGTGAGACACCCCCGAGAGCCCCCTCTACCCTAGCTGGGCTTTCCCAGCTCCTGCCAAATCCTGGAAAAAAAAAAAAAAAGCCTAAAAAATGTGCCATCAAAAACAAAAGTCCTAAAATAACATTAAAATGCTCACCTCCTCCCAGATGGCTTCCAGGATTTAAACCTTCCTCTCTTCCTGTTCTTTGCCCCTCTGGCTGGGGTTTCAGGGGTACTGGGATCCAGCCATGCCCCCTGCCTGGGGAGGGGGAGACCGTGGGAGCAGGCAGTGCCCGGCCCCCTCCCCCTCTGTCTCTTGCCCCACAGAGATGCTGGCCCAGCCCGTGGTCGTGGCCAACAGCACGGCCTTGGTGGAGCGCCGGGACACTCTACACCTGACATGCAGCAGCCCCAGCCCTGCTGAGGTCCGCTGGTTCTTCAACGGCGACGCCTTGCCCATCGCCGTGCGCCTTGGCCTGTCTCCCGATGGCCGGGTGCTGACTCGGCATGGCATCCGCAGGGAGGAGGCCGGCGCCTACCAGTGTGAGGTCTGGAACCCTGTCAGTGTCAGCCGCAGCGAGCCCGTCAACCTGACCGTGTACTGTGAGTCCTCCCAGCCCAGCCCCCAGCCTCATAGATGGGGAAACTGAGGCCAGGAGAGGGTGCCCGAGGGCACACAGTGAGTCAGTAGGCCAGCTGGGGTTAGAAACCAAAGGGTCCCCTCAAAATGCACTCAACCCATCTCCAAAGGACAAGAAGACCACGTTCGAAATCGAATCATCTCTCCCTTTGAATCAATACCGCCAGGACTGGTTATTTTTGAAAGGGAGAGGGGACATGAATGGTGGAATGGGAGGGGAAATAAAATTAAAAACATAACCAAAGTATGGAGTCATCCCCAGGAGCAGCAGACACACCATGTGGCATTCAGAGAAAGGGCTTCCCAGGTGGCTCAGTGGTAAGGAATCCACCTGCCAATGCAGGAGATGCAGGTTAGATCCCTGGGTCGGGAAGATCGCCTGGAGAAGGGAATGGCAACCCACTCCAGTATTCTTGCCTGGGAAATCCCATGGACAGAGGAGCTTGGCGGGCTACAGTCCAGGGGGGTCACAAAGGAGTCCAACACGACTGAGCGACTAAACAACAACCCAGAGGAAAGAAATCACTCAGGTACACGAGCGATGGCAATGCAGAAAAACTCAGAGCCTAGAATCCTACAACCAGGGAATTCTAGATTTGAGAAGCTCTGGATTCTAGACTCTGAGAACCCCAGAAACTCTAGAGGCAGAGATTCTTAGACTCTAATTCTAGAAACTTAGAGCTGCCCAACCCTGGAATCTTAGAAACATAGATTTCTAGACTCAGCCTCCTAGAACTTAGAAATACCTACTCTTGGAACCCTAGAATTCTAGATTCTTAGAATGGCTTATCGGAAACCAATCATTTAGGCCTTTTTTTCCCTTAATGAACCCGTAGATGTCAAAAACATCTTGCAGGGCTTTTCTGCAGTGCCCCAACGTCGTCTTTCTACAGAAAAGACGACTGAAATCTCCCGAGAGGGAAAGTGATTGTCAAGATCTTAGAGCAAGTTAGAGATCCATGAGGGATTTGCAAAGGCCAGAGCACTTTTTTGCTCCAGATTTTCCCAGGGGCTCCTCCTGGTGGAAAGAAAGCTGGGTGGGTGCCCGCCTGGACCGCCCTCTCCCTCCACTGCCCTTTCGTCTCCCTCCCGCCCTCACAGTTGGCCCGGAACGCGTGGCCATACTCCAGGACTCCACCACCCGCACAGGCTGCACCATCAAAGTCGACTTCAACACGTCCCTCACGCTGTGGTGCGCGGCCCGGTCCTGCCCGGAGCCCGAGTATGTGTGGGCCTTCAATGGGCGGGCCTTAAAGAATGACCAAGACCACCTGAACATCAGCAGCATGACAGCCGCCCAGGAGGGCACGTACACGTGTATTGCTAAGAACCCCAAGACCCTGCTCTCTGGATCTGCCTCCGTGGTGGTCAAACTCTCTGGTGAGTCGCCCGCAGCCTGGCCACCGCCCCCTCCCCTTGGAGGCCCAGTTGGACCCCAGCTTCGGCTGCTCCACCCACCATTCTGCGGCCGTTTGCCCAACAGATGATGGGAAAGGGAGAGACTCTCACCCCATTCATTGGCCAAAGGACAAAGTGGCATTTCAGGTGGACCCTTTTCATCCTCAGGTGACAAAAGGAAGGTAGTCTGTGTCTTATCACACCCCCACCCCGGAAAAAAAAAAATCGTCGTATCAGACTCTCTTCCTTGAGGGGTGGCAAAGCCAGAAACGGGCCACATGTCCCAAACCCTGCAGCAGTAGAGTGGAAAAACATTCGATGTCCCTTTATATGCATGCCCCTGTTTTAAATTCAGTCTGTCACAGCAGCTGCAGGCTGGGCCCCCTCCCTGCCGCAGAAACAGCTGAACCTCCGCGCAGCCAACTCAATTATTCAGTTATCTGGCGCGGATGCTGGTGTGCGCGTGCGCACACCGGCGCACAGGCAAACGCGCTCCCGGGGAAATTACAGCCTTTCATCGGCAAATGGAAAAACACAGCGAGAGAGGCACTGTCTTGCCTCTGTCCTTAAACAACCTGGCGGTGGGGGTAGCACGGACACAGCTGGTGTTCTCAGAGCCATCAGGATCCTCAGGGGACATCTGCTCATCCCCTGGGGATGGTGGCTTTGAACATGAGGGCCTCATTCATTCCGCCTTGGTTCCTTCCCAAGTGGCCACCATCCCCCAGGGACAGTGGCAACAATCCTTCCCGCCCTCGTGCCTCCCTCCTACTAACAGGCTGGGTCTCATCCAAAGGGTGGAATCTCTTTCACCCAAAGCAGAAATGGCATCCCCAGAGGTAAGTGTACCTCCTGCCCCACCCTACGGAGGGGGGCCTTGGCAGCTGGTCTTGGCAAGAGACAGTGGGGTGGACCAGATGACCTGAGGCGCTGCCCAGAGCCCCGTCTCTGCAGGTCAAGATGGGGGGTGTCCAAGGTGTGCAGGTATGTGCAGGGAGTGGGCACAGCGCCCCCAAAGGCCTCCTGAACTGTCAGCCACCCCGTGGCAGGTACCAAAGGGGGAGGCACAGGAAAGGGGGCCACCATCCTGCCCCCATCTGGTCTGATGGAGGAGACATGGTCTCTGCCCTTGCACAGACGGTCTTGAATTAGGGAAGCACGGCCTCCCTATTCAAGAGCTGCCAGTCAGAGAGAAGAGGCAATGCCTCACACGCCACCCAAGCAGTGATGAAGACGGCATGACTTCTGATCAGATGGAGGAGACACAGGGGACACTTAAGCAGATTTTGTATTCTGATGGGGGAGATGGGGTCTTAAAGAGACATGGCTTTTTTTTTTTTTTTTGAGAATTCCTAGTCTGATGGAGAAAACACAATTTCTACTTTTGGGGGTACTCCCAATCTGATGGGGGAGTACAGGCCCCCCACTTTCTAGGAATTTCCAGACTGATGGGATAGACATGTCCCCCATTCAACTTCTGGGGTCCCCAGCTGACTGGAAAGACCCAGCCCAATAATCAATTGGAATTTCCAATCTGATGGAGGAGACATGGCCTCCCCTCTGTGGAATCTTTCAATCTAATGCGGAACTATAGCTCCCCCTATTCTGAGTTCTTGCAAGCTCACAGAAAAGACAATACCTGGAGTACATAGCTCCCAATGATCTAATGGGGGAGACACGGCCCCCATAATCTGAGAATTTCCAATCTGATGGGGGAGATGCAGCCCCTGGACTTTTAACAATTTCCAATCTGATGGAGGAGACATGACTTGGCCCTCTAGGGTCTTCCAGTTTAATGGGGAGAGATAGTCCCCCAAGAGCTGGAAATTCCTAGTCTAATGGGAGAGAGACGGCCCCCATGCACGGGGTTTTCCAAACTAATGAGGGAAAACGCAGCTCCCTGGCGGGCAGGCATTGTTGAGACACAAAATCCACCTCCACCACCACACAAGTCACCACCGCCTTCCTCTGTCTCCCTTCTGGCACCCTGGCACTGGGAGGGCCAGTCAGTTGCGGGAGGCATAGATGAGCTGGCTGGGGGTGGGCGGGGGGCGCTGTGACCCATGGAGGCCCAGCTGACCCAGTTGCCCTCGCTCTCTCCCCAGCGGCCACGGTCGTCATGACCATTGTTCCAGTGCCCACCCGGCCGATGGAGGGCCAGGATGTGACGCTGACCGTCCAGGGCTACCCCAAGGACCTGCTGGTCTACGCCTGGTACCGCGGGCCTGCCTCCGAGCCTAACCGGCTTCTCAGCCAACTTCCTTCCGGGAACTGGATCGCAGGCCCTGCGCACACAGGCCGGGAGGTGGGCTTCCCCAACTGCTCACTGCTGGTGCAGAAGCTGAACCTCACGGATGCCGGCCGCTACACCCTCAAGACCGTCACACTGCAGGGCAAGACGGAGACGCTGGAAGTGGAGCTGCAGGTGGCCCGTGAGTGTGCAGGAGGGGACGGGGAGGGGGCGGCTTTTTTCAGACAAGGGCTCCCAATAGTGCGGAGTCCAGCTGACTCAGTCCTCCCGCTGACTTGGGCCTCCCCAGATAGAGCTCCTGCCTCGTCTGTCAAACCGACAGACCAGGGGCAGACTGGCCTCCTCCATTGGACTGGGGCACTCAATGGGACTTCCATGCCTTCTCTCTTCTGTAAGAAGCACACCAGACCAAAGGTTTCAAAATACAGGGTGTAGACTGAGGGTAAGGTATCCTTTTCCCTGGGACATAAAACACGGGAGACACTGCCACCTCCCTCACCCTGTACCTCTTCCATCAGATGAGCGGAATAGGGTGAGGGTGGAGCCATGCCTCCCTCCTCAGACTGTCATCTTAGACAATGCAGATCGTGTTTCGTGCTTTGTGATGCAGTAAGAGAACAGAATTTCTACCCTCAGAGGGTACATTTCTCTCTCAAGCTGAAATAAGGATGATCTCCTCCATCGAGATGGAGACCCCTACGTGGTGGGCATTGTGTTTCCTCTTCAGACCGGAAATTCCCAGTGGTCAGGAACAATGTCTCCTCCATCAGACTGGGAATTTCCAGATGTTGGGGACCGTAACTCCCAGTCAGACTGGGAGCTCCCAGAGGTAGGGACCGTGTCTCCTCCATCAGACTGGGAGCTTCCAGATGTTGGGGACCGTGTCTCCCCATCAGACTGGGAGCTCCCAGAGATAGAGATCATGTCTCCTCCATCAGACTGGGAGCTCCCAGAGGTAGGGACCATGTCTCCTCCATCAGACTGGAAGCTTCCAGATGTTGGGGACCGTGTCTCCCCATCAGACTGGGAGCTCCCAGAGATAGAGATCATGTCTCCTCCATCAGACTGGGAGCTCCCAGAGGTAGGGACCATGTCTCCTCCATCAGACTGGAAGCTTCCAGATGTTGGGGACCGTGTCTCCCCATCAGACTGGGAGCTCCCAGAGTTAGGGATCTTGTCTCCTCCATCAGACTGGGAGCTCCCAGAGTTAGGGATCTTGTCTCTCCCATCAGACCGAGCATCCTCAGAGGCCTGAGAGGCCATGTCCCTGGAGCCTGGCCTCCCACATCAGACCCGGCAGTCTCAGAAGCCATGTCCCTGAGTCAAGGACTGTGACCCCCCCTCCCTCAGACTTGAAGCTCCCAGGATCAAGGACCCAATCACTTCCAGACACCCCTAGCACCCTCCTTCATCCATTCACTCATCAAAACCTAGTTTTCTGGGTCAGTGTTGGGGGGAGAATGCTGGTCCATGACAGCAGGTCGCCCCCTGATGACGCTTCGGATCTCCTTTTCATCCTGTCTCTCTCCTCACAGTCAACCTTCCTTCCTCGCCCAAGGACCAACGCCACAGCTTCCTGAATCTGAACCTGGCACAGGCTGAGCACGGGGCGGGTGGGGCCGCCGGGAGGCCAGGGTCGGGCAGGGGTGCAGGAGGAATGGGGGCACCGGGGACCTGGTCCCCTACCTCCCCTGATGGCTTCCTCCACCCCTGTGCCCCGTCCTTCCCCCGCAGTCCTGGAGTAGCACTGTGGACCTGGAGACCTCCAGAGAGACGAGCTCTTCATGTCACTCTCCTTGTCTCCTCCCCTGGAGCAGAGGGCCACTCGCTCCCAGCAAGGATGCCGGACCGTGGTCCTCTGTTCTCCTGCTTTCACCCTAGAGTTAGAGCCAACGGGGCCCTACGCCTTCACCGCGCTGTCGGAGAGCCACAGAGGCTATAAACACCTTGGTTAACACACGCCTGTGTCAGCCTCTCCTTCCACCGCTGCCAACCTTGTTGTTCCTGGTGGCCACATGTGCTTCCCTTCTCACCCAAGATGATCTCGGTCTGGCTACATACATGCACAAGGACGCCCAGAACGCAGGGCTCCAAGCCCCCACCGCTTCATGTCACAGCCTCAGGCCCTTCCCAGATTATTTCTGAGGGTCCTGGTTTCCAGTGGCTGAAAGAGTGCCCCTCCTATGGCACCAAATAGCTGTGGGACATGCCACCTCCCCCTACACTGCGCCTCCCTCCATAACCTGGAGCCTGATGCAAAGCTATTTGCATACAGGACAAGGAATGACCAAATTTCTCAAGAAGAGTTCCAGCACTTTCTGGCCTACATCGATTTAATCAAAGATGCCCTTTTGTGCCCTCCACTGTCCTGGGATTCCCCCACCCCCACTCCATGTATCTCTCAGGCATCACCTGCAGAATCCTAAAAATATCTCCCTCCTCCTCTACACACACCAAAAAAGCCCCTGTGAATAAATGAATGCTAACGGGGCAGGGGTGGGGTTGCGGGCCAGAGAGCAGAGAAGAGTGGGAACCAGAGGGCGAGCGTCTTCTGACCCGTCTCACTAAAGTCTGAGCCACAAGCCCCACCCAGCCAAGATGACCCACTATAGCGAGACCTGGTGTTAATCAGAAGTGTGATAGCAGACTCCAGGCTCAGGGTGGAAAGAGAGGTTTGGGCAGGGATGGAAAGACTCAGTAGAGGGATTTCTCAGAAACTTTCAAGACAGAGCCTTTCTGGGCATGGAGCTGAGGAGAAGGCAATGGCACCCCACTCCAGTGCTCTTGCCTGGAGAATCCCATGGACGGAGGAGCCTGGTGGGCTGCAGTCCATGGGGTCGCTCAGGGTCAGACACGACTGAGCAACTTCACTTTCACTTTTCACTTTCATGCATTGGAGAAGGAAATGGCAACCCACTCCAGTGTTCTTGCCTGGAGAATCTCAGGGACAGGGGAGCCTGGTGGGCTGCCATCTATGGGGTCACACAGAGTCGGACACGAGTGAAGCGACTTAGCAGCAGCATGTTGAGCTGAGATGGTGAGTGGTGAAAGGTACCCAGAATGAGGGTTCCAAAATCTGGGCTAGAGCCCTTCATTTGCTATGGATTCACTAGACCCTCCATTTGTCCACCAGTAAAAAGGTGTGGACTTAACAATACTGGAGTGGGTTGCCATTTTCTTCTCCAGGGGAATCTTCCCACCCAGGGATCAAACCCAGGTCTCCCACATTATAGGCAGATTCTTTACCATTTGAGCCACCAGGGAAGACCCAGGATAGACTAGAGTTTTCCAAACCATTTTATTAGCCTCAGAGCCCTTTCTTATCATGTAATGCAAGCTTACATGGTATATCAATATATTATTTTAAAAACATTTTTAATATATTAAATCACAATGCAATAAAAATAGATATCAATTCAAAAGCTATAGCCCTCTTCTCCCACCACCACCAACTTTCTACACACTGTTGGAAAAAAAGATTCTTACATTTAAATGATACGTGGATTACAGAGGCAATTAAAATGTAAATAGCAACCAAAATCAAATGACAGTGAAAATATTATATAGAGAAACTGTGGGATATGATCATAGCCACACTTGGGGCAGGATGATATCATTAAAATGCTTAAATACATTGAGAGTATCAAAAAGAAAAGATTTTGAAATTGAGCAAAATAAGGCTACCGCTCAAGAAACTAGAAAAAGTCCATGCAATAAACCAAAGAAAAAATGTAAGAAATTAAGAAAGGTAAAGGCAGAAATTGATGAAATATAAAATCAAACAGAGCTAGTCAATAAAACCTAAAGCTGGTTCTTTGAAAATACCAGAGAAATCAACAAACTTTTGGCAAGTATGATAAGAGACAGCGAAGACTAATATATAAAAGAGAAACTGTTCTGATTGAAGTAGAGCAGATTAGATGCTCAATAAATATATATAACGAGGAAAGAGTATGTGGATACTTCCCCAGCAGCCACTCCTCCTTGCTCATTTAATACGGAGGCACTGCCTCCCACAAAGGAAGCTGAAAATACCAGATACTCACTTTCCCAGACTGCCTTGCAGTTTCAGGTGGTCATGTGATCAATTCTGGCCAATGAAGGGAGGAGAGAACTAAAAGTTCTGTCCAGTGACTCTCCCTACCTAAGTGGGCACTAAGGGAATTCCATGGAGTTGAAATCTACCGGCTAAACCAATGTTCTCCAATATGAGGTTTCCAGGCAATGGTACAGCTAGGAAGTGAGGATGGATTTTAGCCCATTCTCAACCCCAACAACACTATCCAGACCCAAAATGGGAAATAAGTTCACGTAAGAGTCAGTGAGATTTTTTATTCAGTGGCTAGTAAGAGAGATTGGACATAACACAAACAAAGACAACACTAGAATACAAGGTAAAGGAGAAGCTGATACATTTAAGAGTGGCTTACTTAGGTAGAAGATTATTTCTCTCACACGTAGAAGGGGACCATGAGCAGAGCTGGGATGATGGCGCCACAGTGTTGTTAGAAACACAGCCCCTTTCTGTCTTTCTCCTCCATCATTGTGAGCTTGGGGCGTTCATTCTCTTGATCACCTCGTGGTCCAAGATGGCTGCTGGAGCCACAGCTGCCTCATCCACGTTCCAGGCTGGAAGCAGAAAGAAGGGAACAAAAAGCAAAAGCAGCTCCATGCCTGATTATGGACTGTGCCCCGACCTGCCCATTTTTTCCTTTTTGGCCACACTGCGTGGCATGGGAAACTTTCCTGACCAGGGATCAAATCCATGCCCTCTGCAGCAGACAGTCTTAACCGCTGGACCACCGCAGAAGTCCTAAACCACCGTGCCCTTTTTAAGGAACCTTCCCCAAAGTCCCATCCTACAACTTCCACTTACATCTGATTGACCAGCTCTTAGTCATGTGGCCACCCTAGCTGCAAAGGAGGCTGGGACATGTAGTCTTTTCCCTGGGTATATTACTGCTCCAAAGCATTTCAGGGTCCTGCTCTCAAAGACAGGAAAGAATGGATCCCAGGTGGGCAGCTGGCAGGCTCTGCCATGACAGACCTTGGAACTCCTTCTTCCCAAGCTGGACAAAATGGACTTTCTCACCTAAGCCCAAAGGGGAGGAGCCCCAGATATGGTCACCAGGATTTGGAAAAGACTGGGGTGGTGTTCTGCCAGGGCTTGCTTTGTGCAGTGGAGAATGAGGCCAGCAGGAGGGGTGAAGGAGGGGAAGAGGGGCAGCTCAGTTTTCTAGGTCAAGTCAGATCCCATATCCTCAGGGTGTGGAGGCTCAGATGTCCCCAGGACCGAGTCTCCTGTCCCCCTAGGCCTATCTGGGCTTCTGGACTAAATCCTCCAGGCAGTCCAATTCCCCTCTTTATCAGTCCAGGAAAGAAGAATAGCAACAAAGCTTCCCAGGTGGCTCAATGGTAAAGAATTTGCCTGCCAATAAAGGAGACCACAGGAGACATGGGTTCTATCCCTGGGTCAGGAAGATCTCCTGGAGGAGGGCAGGGCCACCCACTCTGGGATTCTTGCCTGGAGAATCCCACAGACAGAGGAGCCTGGGGATCACAGAGAGTTGGAAACAGCTTGGCAACTAAACCCTGCTGACCCTGGTGGGCCCGCGGTTGACGCTGCCCTCCCACTGCAGGGGCCCTGGGCACAGGAAACAATATAATGATAGCTCCTGATACCTCAAACATTGATCTTGTCCTTTTGTGTCTCTAGCTCAATGAATTCCTACAAGAACCCTGAGTAATTACGGGCAGTTCCTTCATTTTACAGATGAGGAAATTGAGACCCAGAGAGCCAAAAACCTCGCTCCAGGTCCCGTAGTTCCCACGGCTCCTGGAAGGAAGCTAGCTGAGTTTCCGTCACTCCTCGGCAGGGCCGGCCAGGCCAGGGTGCAGGCTCAGAGCCCAGACAGAACTGAGAGCAGCCACTTGAGCCGAAGCACTCCAGGCAAAGTGACTTTTCTCACTTATAAGACAGAGAATAATAGTATCCACCTCCGAGGACTGTTGAAAAGATTAAATGAGTCAATATAAGGAAAGAATTTGGTTACCCAAGTGCTTGATGAATGCTTTTTAACTCACTCAGGTGGGAGTTTGGGCAACATGCAGATGGAAAAGCCAACAGTAACCATCTCTCTGTCATGGCTCTTCCTGGGGGGCTTAATTCAGCCTGGGTCACAAGTTCCCCCTTGGCAAACCTAGGCAGTGTGTTCAAAAGCAGAGACATCACTTTGCCAACAAAGGTCCACAGAGTCAAAGCTATGGTTTTTCCAGTAGTCATGTACAAACGTGAGAGTTGGATCGTAAAGAAGGCTGAGTGCCAAAGAGTTACTGCTTTTGAATTGTGGTGTTGGAGAAGACTCCTGAGAGTCCCTTGGACAGTAAGGAGATCTAACCCGTCCATCCTAAAGGAAATCAACCCTGAATATTTATAGGAAGGCTGAAGCTGACACTCCAATACTTTGGCCACCTGACTGGAATACAGTGGCCACCTCTTTGGAAAAGACCCAGATGCTGGGAAAGATTGAAGGAGAAAGAAGGGGGCGACAGAGGATGAGAGGAGATGGTTAGACGCATCACTGACACAGCGGTGGACATGAATCGACTCAACGGACATGAATCTGAGCAAACTCCGGGAGAAAGCAGAGGCCAGGGGAGCCTGGTGTGCCACAGTCCATAGGCTTACAAACAGTCAGACGCCGTTTAGTGACTGCACAGCAACAACACAGGTTCCCCTCGTTTAACGGAATACAGGATGTTCCTGAAAAACTGGAATCATCTGAAAATAGTTTATGAGAAAAATAATACATGTGTACAATTAGAATCCTGATGCTGAAAGGTTTTTGTTTTTTTTTTTTAATTTAAAAATAAAAAGTAATGAGGACTCCCCTGACAGTCCAGTGGTTAGGACTCGGCACGTTCACTGCCGGGGCCCCAGTGTTCCATCCCTGGTTGGGGAACTAAGACCCCACAAGCCGTGTGGCGCGGTGAACAACAACAACAAAAAGAACGAAAAACAAAAAGAAAATCTAAAAATATCAAGATAATCCCAACGCTGCTCATCACAGGGGCCGGCGGAGTGTGCCCTCAACACAGATCCTCTGGCTTGCGCCTCACCGCCTCCCTGTGAAACGGAGCTCTATTTCTCCAGTCTCCTAGCTCTTTCTTAAAAATACACCTTCCAGGTCTCCCCGTGGGCCCAGAAACTCTGTGTTGTCTCCATGGAAGGGACCTGGAAACTGGATTTTTTAATTAAAATAAATAGGCTGGGTGAGTTTTGTCAGCTGCAAAATTGGGGGACCCAGATGCAAGGACTGTCTGACCGACAAAAAAAAAGGAAAATAAGGCACAAAGCGTAGGAGGCAACTTACCCAAAGTCCCTGAGCCAGGAAGGGGCAGGGCCAGGGATTGGCCCAGGATCACATAGCAGGTTTTCAGACTGGAGGCTGAGACTGGGGCCTCTTCTGCCCCACGGGCCTCATAACTGCGCCCCTTCTCCCCCCACCCTCACTACCCACCTCCTCCCCACAAAGCCCAGAGGGTGCTGGGGTCCTCTTGGACCCTCGGATTCCATTAGCCGTGGGTGGGAGCCAAGCGGAAATCCAGCACAGTCTCTGCCCCTCTCTGCCCCCTCCCTCCCTGCTCCCCCAAGATGCCTTTTCTCAAGTAACCTTTCTGACTTGGGGAGGGGAGGGCTGGGGGTGGCAATGACCTTGAGGCCAAAACACACAATGGCCCAGTCAGGCTCTGGAGCTCTGCCAGGCAGAGGAAGGAAGCCTGCCCTGTTTTTCTCCCCTGGGCTGGAATGTTGATTCAGGAGAGAGAGAGGAGGGTGCGAGAGAGAAAGGGAGGAGGAGGGGGGAAGGGGGGGGTGGCGGCAGAGAGGAGAAAGAGAGGTGAGAATGGAATAGGAAGGAGGAAGTGCGCAGAACAATGGTGCAAGAGGTGGGTACCTGGCACCAGGGTGCCAAGCCTGGATTTTGGGAACCAAGTGGGGAGTCTGGTCAGCACACACTGTTCAGGGTCCAGAGGGGTCATCCCAGCCCCTCGAGGTTGCACAGGACCAGAGCAGCCAAAGGGCCGCACTTGTCTGCTGACTGCAGACACGGTGACCGTCAGGAGCAGGTCTCAGGGGCTCCCGGAGGTAAAGTCACCTTTCTGAATCATCTCCCCTTTTGGATCACAGTCTATCTCCTCCTCCTCTTTTTTCCTCTCACTCCACTCTGGGCACACTGATCTCCTGGTTACTGTTTGAACAAACCATGCAACTCCTGCCTCAGGGCCTTTGCACCGGCCTTTCCCTCTGCCGGGAATGTTCTCACCATGAATTCTTGAATCACTCTATTCTCAGCTCACGTCATCTCTTTAGAAGGAGATTCCCTCCAACATTCGATGCCGTCTAGCTTTGTTCTTCAGAGCCTTTATGACGCATGCACGCACCACTTCATATCTTCATATTATAGTTTTTCCTTTTTTGGGGGGGCATACCAAAGGGCTTTTGGGATCTCAGCCCCCCAGCAGTGAAAGCCCTGAATCGTATCCACTAGACCTCCAGGGAACTCCACAGTCTGTATTTATTCTTTCACTTGTTCATTATGTGTCTTTTCCACCAGACTGTGAGCTCCACGAGGCAGGAATTTCCCTTCTTTTGACTATCACCTTAAATCAGTGCTTGGCACAAAGTAGGTGCTCGATAAATAGTAGTAATAATGATAAGGAGACTTTCTCAACCAGATAACAAAACACACAGTAGAGTTATTGTATCAGTATCTACTTACTGTATAACAAATTACCCCAACACTCAGCAGCTTTATTATCTCAGTTTCTGTGAGTCAAGAATTCGAGAGTAGGGACTTCCTTGGCAGTCCGATGGTTAAGACTCTGTGCTTTCACTGCAGGGGGCAAGTGTTCAATCCCTGGTCAGAGAACTAAGATCCTGCATGCTGTTTGCTGCAACCACAAAAAAAAAAAAAAAAAAATGGAATCCAAGAGTGGCTTCGCTAGGTGGTTCTGACTCAAGGTCTCTGGTGAGGGTACAGTTAAGAGGATGGCTGGGTCACAGTCATCTGAAGGCTTCACTGGGACTGGTTGAGAACCCACTTCCTGACTCATTCACATGACCATTGGCAGGAGGCATCAGTTCCTTGCCACATGGCCCTCTCTGCAGAAGACTCATGACAAGGCAGTTGGCTTTTCGCAAAGTAAGTGACTCCATGGGAGAACAAGAGAGAAGCCACTGTGTCTTCCTGATTTGGTCTCAGAAATCACACACCACCATCTCTGCCATCCTCTCCCAACTAGAAGCAAGTCACTCCTTCCAGTCACATTCAAGGGGAGGGGAATTCCTCTCCACCTTTCAATGGGAAGATTGTCAAAGAAGTTGCGGACATATTCTTAAACCACTGCAGATGTAATAAGTAAAATAGTGTGGAGTGAAGAAAAAAAAACAACTGAGAGACAATGAATGCTGGAAGGTATCTGAGTCAGTTCACACTGCCGTAACAAAATACCACAGACAGGGTGGCTTAGACAACAAATGTTTCTTTCTCATAGTTCAAGAGGCTGGGAAGTCCGAGATCAGGGGCCAGCAAGGCAGATTTTGACCTGAGGCTTGCAACCGGGTCCCCCTCACCCTGTGCTCTCCTGGGCTCTTCTTTGTGGGCTCACAGAGACAGGGAGAGAGCAAGCTCTCTGGCGTCTCTTCTTCTAAGGACACTAATCCCATCAGCTCAGGGCCCCACCCTTAATTACTTCCCGATAGGCCCCATTTCCAAACACAAGCACATTGGAGGTTAGGGCTCCCACATATGAATCTGGGCGGGGAGACACAAACATTCAGTTCATAATAAGGGGCAACAGAGGATTTCCCTGGCAGTCCAGTGGTTAAGACTCCGTGCTTCCAATTCTGGAGGGGCAGGGTGGATCCCTGGTTGGGGAAGTAAGATTCCACATGCTGTGTGGCTCAGCCAAAATGATCAAAAGCAGACAATAAAACATAATAAGGGGTGACACGGGGGCAGAATCACTGTCTGCATTCCCCAATTCCAAGAACAGCGCCAGGCAAATACTTGGTATTCAATTATATACTCTTGAGAGTCCCGTGGACAGCAAGGTGATCAAACTAGTCAATCCTAAAGGAAGTCAACCCTGAATATTCATTGGAAAGACTGATGCTAAAGCTGAAGCTACAATATTTTGGTCACCTGATGTAAACAGCCGACTCATTGGAAAAGACCCTGATGCTGGGAGAGATTAAAGGCAAAAGGAGAAGGAGGTGGCAGAGGATGAGATGGTTGGATAGCATCACCGACTCAATGGACATGAGTTTGAGCAAACTCCAGGACACAGTGAAGGACAAGGGAGCCTGGCGTGCTGCAGCCCATGGGGTCACAAAGACTGAGCAAATGAACAATGACCACAGTGTACCCTCAGCAGGCCCCTTGCAAGGTCACAAGAGCATATTCTGATGGAGACAGCCTGACCTCACAGAGCTTACAGCCCAGAGCAGGGGACAGGTATTAAGAGGTCGTTACAAAGTCATGACGAAGGGTCTTGAAGCCCTGATGGGAAAAGGGTGGTTTCTGAGAGAGAAACAGCAGAGCATGTAATTTAGGTGGAGGCTCCAGAGCAACCTCCCTGGGATGATAGTCACAGTGTATATCAGTTTCCTGTGGCTGCTGTAACAAACTGTCACAAACTCAGCAGGCTTTAAACAGCAGAAATGTATTCCCCTACAGTTCCGGAGATCAGAAGTCAGAAATGAGTTTTACAGAGATTAAATCAAGGGGGTCACAGGGCTGGTTCCTTCTGGAGGCTCCAGGGAAAAAAAAAATCCATTCCTTGCCTCTTCCAGCTTCTGGCGGCTGCCAGCCTCACTCCCATCGTCATCTCACCATCTTTTCTGGGGTCAGCTCTCTCTCTGCCTCTTTCTTACAAGGATGCTTGTGATTACACTGAGGGCCCACCAAAATCCTGCAGGATTGTCTCTCCAGCTCGCGATCCTGAACTTCATCACCTCTGCCAAGTCCCTTTTGTCACACAAGGTACCATTCTCAAGTCAGAGTCAGACCTGGACCTCTTTGCGTGCTAAGTCGTTTCCAGCTCTTTGCAACTCCATGGACTATAACCCACAAGGCTGCTCTGTCCATGGAATTTTCCAGGCAAGAATACTGGAGTGGGTTGTCATTTCCTCCTCCAGGGGATCTTCCTAACCCAGGAATCAAACCCAGGTCTCCTACATTACAGGTGGATTCTTTACCGCCTGAGCCATGAGGGTAGCAGATTTCTTTGGGGAGCATTACTCAGCCTATCATAAGGTCGGAGGAGCTGGGCGGAAAGTTGGCAGAGAAAGCATTTCAAACCAAGGGCCAGGAGGAAGGAAAGCAGATTCAAGCCAGTGAGGCAGGGACTTCCCTGTGGTCCAGTGGCTAAGATTCTGCACTCCCAAGGCTGGGGGCCCAGGTTCCATCCCTGGTCAGGGCACTACATCCCATGTGCCGTGACTAAGGTCTTACTTGCCCCAACTAAAAGATCCCGCCTGCCACACCTAAGACCCAGCGCAGCCAAATAAATAAAAAATTTAAGTGTGGCAGGAGTGGAGTCAACACAGGTGAGGAGGTGAGGTCAAGGGGGGACAGGGAAGCTGCAGGGCCTTGTAGGCTGTGGGGAGGACCCTGGCTGTCTCCTTGAGAGAGATGGGAGGCCAGGAGGCTCTGTGCAGAGGCTGGACGGGCTCTGACTCAGGTTCTACGAGGATCTCTCTGGCCACCTCTTGGAAGACACTCTGGTAAGCAGACATAAGAGCAGGGAACGCAGGGAGGAGGTGGCAGCGGTGCTGACTGGAGGGGACGGCAGCTGGACCAGGATGATGGTCGTGGAGGTGGGGAGAGATTTTGCAGCCGGAGTCAACAGCATTTGCTGATGGACTGGAGGGAAGAGAGGAGTCCAGGGGTCTCTCAGCCTTTCTCTGAGCAGGCGCGGGAGGAGGGACTACCATGCATGAGGCTGGAAGGCTGCAGGCAGAGTGGGATCTGAGGTTGGAATGAAGCCATGTGACATTTTAGAGGCCAGTGATCAGGCAGACGGCCTGGATGGACCCCAAGGCACACAGGCTCTGAGAGGGAAGTTGGCACAAGTTGCGGACTGTGGTTTTCACCCACCTCGAGGGGCCCCTTATCCTCTCCCCCAACTTCCCCTCACGCCCGGGTGGAGCCAGCCTTGTTTGTTTCCCTCCCGTCATCCGTTTTATGATGGGGAAGGCTGGTTTTCCCCTAACCCAGCAGACACCTCTCCCCTCTGCCTGTCCCTGACCCTCCCGCCTCGGGAAGCCCCGCGCTGGCCTCCCGAAATGTCCCAGCAGGATGGGGCCCCTGCCACCCATGCAGCCAGCCAGATGGGCCCCAAAAGGGGAAGTGGGTCACCCACAGTCACCCGGCACGTGGTCAGCTCAGGACCCAGGGTCTCGTCTTCTTGATGTCCCACCACAGTCCTGGGAGGCTGGGAGAGGAAGCAACCATCCTTTTCTCATTTCTCACGAGAAAACTCCAGGAGAGGCCCAAGCTCACCCAAAACGCTCCACCAATGGGGAAGCTGGGATTGAAACCCAGGTCCTGACAGAAGGATGTCTTCTTTGTAAGCACTGCGGACAAGGCGATGGGTGAACAGAACCCAGTCCCATCCTCCCAGGACCCTAGTAGGGGAGACATAACTGTCACCAACAGTGACAACCCAGCATTAGTCAGGGCTGAGATGGAGGGGGCCCAGCACTCTGGGTTGGGGATGGCTGAGCCAGCTGGAGAGTCAGGGAGGACTTCCTGGAGGAGGGGATGGCTCACTGAGACCTAGACAATGAGTGGGAGGGAGTTAATACATGCAAATATGCCACTCGGAGGGAACAGCATATGCGAAGGCCCAGGATTAAGAGGAGGAACCTGGAGACTTCTAAATCTAGTCTTGTACCTCCTCTGATTAAACTCTCCTGTGGCTGCTGGCAAACACTTTTGCCTGGAATTCATTCATTCATTCATTCATTCAAACTAACATTCCCTAAAGTTTACAGCTAGTGTCAAGACCTGTGTGGACACAGCCCTTCCCATGGGACTGTGACCCTGACTTGGAGAGGGGGTCAGAGAGGGACTGCTGGAGGAGGAGACATCTTCTCCAAGACCTGAGGGAGAAGAACAAGAGATGCTGGGAAGGGGACTTCCCTGGTGGTCCAAGGAAGTGGCTAAGCCTCTGAGCTCCCAGTGCAGGGGACCTAGATTCGATCCCCTTTCAAGGAGCTAGATCCCACATGCTGCAGCTAACTGGCGCAGCCAAACAAATTAATAATAAGAGAGATGCTGGGAAAGAGGCAGGGAAGGGCATTCCCGGCAGAGGGAACAGCCTGTGCGAAGGCCTGAAGGTGAGTTCGGAGTACGACACGCTCCCAAAACTACTCAGGTTCAGTTGAGGCACAGGGCGGTTTGGGAGAGGTTAGAGAGGCCAGCTTCACAGCCCCCGTGTGTGGACTTCCTTCCAGGGCACTGGGGAGCGGCGGGCAAGTTGCGCGCAGGGAAGAGACAGGATTAGGCTGATAAGTCAGAGACACCGCCCTCCACCACTGGAGGATGAGCGCGATGAAACCTTATAATCACAGATGGGTTTCTTTGGAGGTGGGAGGGCGGGGAGGATTTGAACCTAGCTTCTGAAGGAGGGGGTCCCTTTCTTCTTGGGGGGCTCCAGCTCTGGACGGGAGGCTTGGTCCGTAGCAGCCGCTAGGTGGCGCTAGGACACCACCGTCACCACCAGCGGGTTCTGAGCTCACGAAGGGGCGTCCGGCCCAGAGTCCCGCGGCACGGAGCCCAGGTAGGGGCAAACCCCACAGGCCCTTTGCTTCTGTGTCCTGTGGTCCTGGACCCTCCAGAGCTGGGGCTTGCTCACGGTGGTATTTTAAGCATTTAGGTGCTGCTCGGACTCGGAGGGCTCCGGAAAGAGGTGGCTGAGCGGCAGCAGATTTTATCTGTCATCACACTGGAAACTCAGACTGGAGGGTCTAGTTTCCCGCTTCGGGGTCGTGGTGTGTGTGTTGGGGATGGGGGGAGCGGTATTCTTAACACCTTCATCAGACTGGGGCTACCAGTCTCCTCCCTCAGATTAGAAACTCATTTCACACATCAGAATGAACCTTTCTTACCTTCCCCCAACAGACTGGAAATCCTGTTCTCCATCCAGGGAACTGGGCCTTATCTTCTGTCCTACTTGGGAAATCCTGTCTCCCTCCTCAGACTTGATAAGAGCACTTTATTGTCCCCATTGGGCTGGGACTTCTGGTATCTCCCTCCACCCCCCTCCCCCCACCACCACCCTCCCACCCGACCGCCCGAGGGGAAGATTCGCCGGGGCGGTTGCCAGTCCTTCGAAGGAGCCACGCCCATATTACCAAGGGGTAAACTGAGGCCCAAAGCCACGAGGCTGCACGGCCAGGTGGAACTGCAAATGCTCGCCTTCCCCTTTTGCCCCCTTCACTGCGCCTGCCCTTTGCCCTCCGCGCCCTGGGTAACTCCCCTGGCACCAGGAGTAGGGGAATTTCGCCCGCAGGCCTCTGCACCTCTCGGCCGCCTTTTATTGGCACGGGGTGGAGGCTGGGGGTAAAGTCCAGAGCTGGGCTTGGGGCTCAGGGCGCAGAAGGAGGGACGGTGGCGACCTAACCTGCCTGAGGCCACCCCTGGAGGAGAATGAGCTGGACCACATCCTGGTCTCCACAGAGCGAGACACGGGGTGGTTTGAATCTCCCCACTTCTGGTTCCCATCTCCCCACTTCTGGTTCCCCACTGTGCAGCCTTGGAGTGGAAATTCTGCAGGCTCTCCCAGCCTCAGTTTCCCCAGCTATGAAAAGAGGATGCTCCCCTGGGTGATTGTGAAGACTGGCAGAGTTCCTAGATGAGAAACACTTGGCTCAATGGCTGACGATGACCTTGGAAGTCAACATGGACCCCCACTGTCTCCCGTCCCCAGGGGTCTATCTCCTGAGTCTCTCCAGTTGACCCCCTCCACTTCTCTTGCACCTACCCTCCCAACCCAAGCCACTTGCTGTCTTGAGGCAGACAGCTGGTCCCCCTGCACAGTCAGAGGGGTCTTTCCAAAACTCAAGCTTGGGAATTCCCTGGCGGTCCAGTGGTTAGAATGCCGAGCTTCCATTGCAGGGGACAAGGGTTGGATCCCTGGTCAGGGAACGAAGATCCCACAAGCTCCACAGTTTGGCCAAAAAAAAAAAAAAGACTCAATCCTGACTTCTGCTCAGAACCGACTATGGCTCCCCAGTGCCCTCAGGAGAAAGCTTGAAGGCTACACCTCAGTTCCAGGCCTACTGGGCACTGTGTGGCCTGACTACTGCTTGCCTCCACCCTCCTTTCCGTTTTTCTAAAAGATCCTAGTGTTCTCCTCCATCAGACTTCCCCAGCTGCTTTAGGTCTCAGCTGAAACATCAGGGCCTCAAGGACAGTTTCCCCTGATCTCCACAAAACAGGCCTGAGCCTCTCATTCCTCCCCTTCCTGTTCCCTGTGCCCCGCACACAGCCCCTTTAACAGGTAGAAATAAGACACACTGTGGTGTCCACTTTCAAAATAGCCTCTGAATCCAGCCACTTCTCTCCATCGCAACTGCTCCACTCACCATCACATCACCTGTGGCCCAGACCACTGTGTCTCCTCCTCCTCACTGGGCTCCCTGCCTCTGTCCTTGGCCCTCATGCAGCCAGAGTTCTTGTGTGGTCATTTCAGTCGTGTCCAACTCTTTGTGGCCCCATGGACTGTAGCCCACCAGGCTCCTCTGTCCCTGGCATTATCCCAGGCAAGAATACTGTAGTGGGTGGCCATTTCCTATTCCAGGGGATCTTCCTGACGGATTGAACCTGCATCTCGTGCATTGCAGGAGGGTTGTTTGCCACTGAATCATCACAGCCAGAGAGACCCTGTTAAATCCTAAATCAGATCACATCCCTCCCTTGGGGCCTGGCTCAGAACCCTCTCAGGGCTCCCATCTCCCTCCAAATAAAAGCCGAAGTCTTTATGCTCCTGCTGCTGCTGCTGTCGCTTCAGTCGTGTCCGACTCTGTGCGACCCCAGAGACGGCAGCCCACGAGGCTCCCCCGTCCCTGGGATTCTCCAGGCAGGAGCACTGGAGTGGGTTGCCATTTCCTTCTCCAGTGCATGAAAGTGAAAAGTGAAAGTGAAGTCGCTCAGTCCTATCCGACTCTTAGCGACCCCATGGACTGCAGCTTACCAGGCTCCTCCATCCATGGGATTTTCCAGGCAAGAGTACTGGAGTGGGGTGCCATTGCAACCCAGAAAACCCGAACAGTCTGTTCAAGCCTCCCTCTACCCCTTGTCTTCCTAATCTCATTTCCATCCTACCCCCTGCTCCCTCTACTCTAGCCACACTGGCCTCAAATAGCCAGCACAATCCACCTCAGGGCCTTTGCACCTGCTGTCCCCTCAGCCTGGAACATTCTTCCTCCCAGATGTCCGTACGACTCCTTCTCTCCCCTCCTTCACGACCTAGCCCAAATGTCACTCCTTATAGGGGCCTCTCAATTCACTGCAAAACATTTTTTTCTAATTACTTAGAACTTTTAAAGCGGTCTCCTTAATGGTGTTTGGGTAAAAGAGGAAATAAAAACTGCAATTACAGACAATTTAGAAAAAGAGGATGAGAGCATTACATTTCACACCTCATGATGAAAGCAAAGCTGTACTCCTGGAAAAACATTTACATCCATGAATGCGGAAGTCTAATCCAGTGATTAGAATGAATTACTCTAGTGTCTGGGCTTCCCTGGGGGCTCAGGGGTAAAGAATTTGCCTGCCAACGCAGGAGACATGGGTTTTATCCCTGAGTCAGGAAGGTCCCCTGGAGAAGAAAATGACAACCCTCTCCAGTAGTCGGGGGAAATCCCATGGACACAGGATCCTGGCGGGCTACAGTCCAAGGAATCACAAAGAGTGGGATCATGACTTAGCGACCAAACAGTAAATAGGGGCCTCTGGATTTTTAAAAAAAAAAACAAACACTTTAGGACTTCCCTGGTGGTCCAGTGGTTGCCAATGGAGACACAGGTTCAGTCCTTGGTCTGGAAAGTTTCCTCATGCCAAGGGGTGGCTAAGCCCATGAGCCACAACTGGAGAAAGCTCTGGAGCAGCAGTGAAGACCCAATGCAGCCAAAAATAAATAAATAAATTTGAAAAATAAATATAGCGGGAGAATGGATGCCTGTATATGTACAGCTGAGTCCCTTTCCTGTACACCTGAAACTATTGCAACATTGTTAATTGACTATGCTCCAATATGAAATAAGAAGCTTAAAGAATTAAATAAATTAATTTTTTTTTAAATTTAAACCAGGGGACAACAGAGGATGAGATGGTTGGCTGGCATCACTGACTCGATGGACATGAGTTTGAGCAAGCTCCGGGAGTCGGTGATGGACAGGGAGGCAGGGTGTGCTGCTGTCCCTGGGGTCGCAGAGAGTCGCACACAGGACTGAGCGACTGGGTAACCGCGCTGAACTGAAACCACTCTCCACCTCTCCCTCCCCCCACCCAGTCCCTTGACGACTTCTTTTTTTTTTTTTTTTGGTTCTTCATTTATTTATGGCTGCACTGGGTCTTTGCTGCTGTGCACCGGCTCTCTCTAGCTGCAGTAAGCCAGGGCTACGTTCGTTGCGGTGCACAGGCTTCTCATCGCGGTGGCTTCTCTTGCTGCGGAGCTCAGGCTCTAGGCGGGAAGGCTTCAGTAGCTGCAGCGCGCAGGCTCAGTAGTCGTAGCGCACCCCACGGGCTTAGATGCTCAGCGGCTCCCAGGATCTTCCCAGAGCAGGGATGCAGCCCGGGTCCCCTCCATTGGCAGGTGGATGCCTGTCAGCCTGGGGAATCCTTGCCGGCTTCATTTTTCTCCTCAGCAGATACTTGACACTCTCTATATTTTCCTTGCCCTATTGATAGTCTGTCTGGAGAACTAGACTCTGATCCCCAGGGGCCAGACCTTATTGGTTCACCACCAGAGCAAGGCCCGAAATACCTGTCAGGGAAGTGTGTGGATTGCATGCCTCTATTTTGAACCTGTAAGACATTCACAAGTTTCAAAATCCAAAAGACAGGAAATGGAAGTGAGAAGCAACCTACCCACCACAGCAACCTATCGACCTGGCCTGACCCTTCCCAGTGCTGTTCCCCCGTCCCAGGGTCTTGTCCAGAGATAGTCTCTGCAAGGATGAGAAAACGTGTACATGTGTTTCTTCCCCCTCCTTTCTTTCCACAAATGGCACACACTCTTATCCTGCTTTGCAGTGTCCTCCTAGCAAGACATCTAGGAGATCACACCACATCAGTTTCCGATTGCTTCCTCATTCTTTTTTTGTTTCTCTTTAAGCAACTGCATGCATGGTGACCAAGGGGGAAAGAGTTTTTTTCGCAATCACAGTTTTCCAGGAGCAGCTGAGAGCTCAGCACCATCTCACAGACCCCCTGGCCTCACATTGTGGTTCTGCAGTCAAGATCTCCCACACGCTTCTGGTGGGCATGCAAACCAGAGTGGCCACTTTGGAACACAGTTTGCCAATCTCCCCAGAGGTTAAATATACACTTCTCATATGACCCAGCCCTTTCATTCCTGGGTGTTTACCCAAGAGAAATGAAAACCTCTGCGCGCACCCGCGCACACACACACACACACACACACAACCTGTATGTGCTTGTCTCTAGCAGCTCTCTTCTGAATCACTAGCAGTTGGAAAACAGCCCAGATGTTTCTTCAGCTGGGAGATGGAAAAGCAAAACTGTGGTTCCTCCCCACGTGGCCAGAAAAATGCAACACACTTCGGATTCGACAACCTGAATGAACGGCAGATGCGTTCAGCTGAGTGAAAGAAACAAGACTCGGGAGGCTCTATTATTCCATTTAGAAGACATTCTGAAAAAGGCCGCTCGGTAGTGACAGAGAGAGCTGTGGGTTGTGGGGGCGGAGTGGGGGAAGGGTGTAGCCACAGAGGGCCAGCAGGAGGGGATTTTGGGGGTAATGGAAACCATCTGCATTTTGATTCTGGGTGACTGCCGCATGCGTGGCACAGACTTATAGAGCAGCACAGAGAAAAGAGTAAATTTTACTGTATGCAAATATTTTCATGAGTTTTACTAAAAGGGTGCCTAATGTAGGAGTCCATGTATATGACATGCTGGAATAGCAAAACTATAGGAATAAAAAAACAAACCAGTGGGTGCCCAGGCTGGGGGATGAGGGGAGGGGTCGACTGCAAAGGGGCACAGGGCTAGTTTTGGGATGATGGAACTTGATGGTATCTGGATTGCGATTTGATGAAATGACTATAAACTTTTATCAAAAGTCATACTTTGTACATACTTAAAATGAGCGCCTTCTATTGTATCGTACTGCAGGATAAATTACATTTCAATAAAATTGGGTTTGGAGGGGTTTTAAATATAATTTAATCTCAAGTGGTAGGGGTGGCTTAGTCACTAAGTCACGCCCAACTCTTGCAACCCCATGGACTGTCGCCCGCCAGGCTCCTCTGTCCGTGGGATTTCCCAGACAGGAATACTGGAGTGGGTTGCCATTTCCTCCTCCAGGGGATCTTCCTGACCCAGGGATTGAACCCGTACCTCCTGCATTGCAGGCAATTCTTTACCGTTGAGCCACCAGGGGAGCCCCAATAAAGTCGGTCTTAAATATCCTATCTCAGGACTTCCTTGATGGTTGGGTGGCTAAGACTCCATGCTCCCAGTGCAGGGGGACCTGGGTTCAATCTCTGGTCAGGGAACTAGATCCCACATGCCACAGTTAAGAGTTCGCATGCCACTAGTAAAGATCCAGCATCTGCAACGAAGATCGAAGATCCCATGTGCGGCAACTAAGACCCAGCATGGCCAAATAAGTAAATATTTTTTTTAATTAAAAAATAAATGTTTATTAAAAAAAAATCTTATCTCTCCTTGCCCTTCCCTGACTGTGTGACCTTAGGCAAAGCCCCTAACGTCTCTGTGCCTCCAGCGAAGGAGGAAAGATTTGGGGAGGAGGTGGGTGCTGAGGTCTTGGGTCTCATCATGGGTACCTAGGTACACCAGTACCCACAAGAGACATTTACAAACAAAGCAGAGGGGCTTTATGAGGCTTTAGGATGGCACCCCACTCCAGTACTCTTGCCTGGCAAATCCCATGGATGGAGGAGCCTGGAAGGCTGCAGTCCATGGCGTCGCACAGAGTTGGACAGGACTGAGTGACTTTACTTTCACTTTTCACTTTCATGCATTGGAGAAGGAAATAGCAACCCACTCCAGTGTTCTTGCCTGGAGAATCCCAGGGACAGGGGAGCCTGGTGGACTGCCGTCTGTGGGGTTGCACAGAGTCGGACACGACTGAAGCGACTTAGCAGCAGCAGCAGCAGGATGAAACTAGGGTCAGACAGCTGAGCTGCTGACAAGGGCTCCCGTGTCTTGGAAGGACAGGTCCTGAACTGAGCCCTGTCAGGCCCTTCCTGAGTCCCTCTGAACCACCAGGCACTCCTTGTTGACCTAGAAAAGTGAGGAGAAGCATCTGTGGGCCCCAGAGGGATGGCGTCAGGGATGCACAATTCAGAGCATTGTAAGAGAGCCTTTTTCAGCAGTCAGATGGAACTGCCAGATCAGGTCCCTGCCGTCTCAGCTGTTTGGGGCAGAGTTTGGGTATGTACAGCCCCCGGCCTGCTCTCACCGGCTCACACGTAGGGGAGAATGAGATATATCAGCAATATCCCAGAAGAGCTGGGGGCTCAGGCTGGGGAATCCCGAAGGGGCACGACCCACCCTAAGGAGAGAAATCAGGGAGGGCTTTCTGGAGGACAGGCTGCCAGAGCTGAGCCCTAATATGCTGACTGAACACCTACTGAGCACCCTGGTTTGGACTCGGTGGAAGAGCCTATTTTTGAGGCTGAAGTGAAAGGGGAGTGTGTGGGCAGAAGGGTTGGGGCAGAGGCTGATGCTAAAAGCAGGGGTGTGGGTGGGGGCAGAACAGTGGGAGATAAGACAGGAGTGAGGTGGTACCTGGTTCAAGGCCACCCTGGCAGGAGCCTGGACTTTCTCCCTCTCATGCCCGGGTAGGAGCAGCTGTCTCAAGATCCCTCCATGTGTGCAGGGAGACTGAGGTGGGAAGAAGCTGGGAGGGGTCAGGGGAAGTGATGGGAATGAGGTGACTGTCGGAGTCACACGGAGAAGCAGGTACACGTGTTACCGAAGGGTGCTCACTGCTCAAAAGCCAACAAACAGGCCAGACTGGTGGAAAGGAGAGTTTGCTTTATTTCAGATGCCGGCAGCTGATGGGGGTGGGGGCGGACATCTGTCCAAAGGCTGACGACCCCCCACTCCTGGCAACCAGGGTGGCAAGAGTTTTCATAGACAGAAGTGGCCGGGGAGGGGGGCTACTTGCAGAAACAGTAGTCAGCTCTGACAGTCATCTTCAAATTGGTCATCAGTGATCTGACCAGCATCATCTTGATTGTTCTAGGGACACTTCATCTTCAGTTCCAGGGTCCTTTGTTCTCATTTCTTTGAGGCCAGTTCTCAGAATCGTGGCAGCTCGTGTCCTGGGTACCGTCTAGTTTTCACGTAGTCAACTTCTTCACCCTGGTGCTTTGGTATCTGTAAGACAGCTCACAGGATATGTCTCAGAATATTTAGCTATAGCCCTTGAGAAAGAAGTAAAGACCCTTGACTCTGCTTAATGACCACATTATTATTTGGTCTCCTTTGACTGTTTTCCTTTGTTTCTTCATTTCTTGTATCTCTGATTAAACTTATTCTTTGACTAAAGTTTTCCACAGACAGAAGGCAGGCAGAGGACACGGGGTGGGAAAGGAAGGACCATGAGGTCCTGCTCCATTTCACAGGTAGAGTGAGAAGGCAGAGTTCTTGCCTCTTAGGTCCCACCCAAGACCCTTCCAAGAGCTAGGAGGTCTCTGCTAATGCAGCTTTGTTGTTTTTAAAGCATTAACACAATGATGCTTTAAAGCTGCATTGCCAAAGATGCATTTTTTTTCTCATTCTTTAGTTCCTCAGACTCTCCGATCTGATCATTCTTCATTTCTTAAATTCTGTTAGTCTTGGCTTCTAAAGTTCCACAGTGGCAAATATCTTTGATCCTTAGAGGCTCAGATTCGTTCATTCAGTAAACATTTATTGAGCCTCTGTCCTGTGTGAGTGCCAAGAACACAGAAAAGGAAAAAATAGATGAAATGATGCAAAGAGCTGACTCATTAGAAAAAACCCTGATGCTGGGAAAGACTGAAGGCAGGAGAAGGGGACAACAGAGGATGAGATGGTTGGATGACATCACCGACTCAATGGACATGGCGTTTGAGCAAATTTTGGGAGATGGTGAGGGACAAGGAAGCATGATGTGCTGCAGTCCATGGGGTCGCAGAGAGTTGGACACAACTGAGCGACTGAACAACAAGATGAAATTCCTGCCCTAGGGGAAACCACATTTATTGAGGGCTAAGGTACCAGGATCAATTCTAGGTGTCCACATGTAACTCCTTTAATCCTGCCTCCAACCTTATGAGTTAGAGACTTGAGTAATCCCCATTACCAAATTCAACGTTCAAAAAACAAAGATTACGGCATCCGGTTCCATCACTTCATGGCAAATAGATGGGGAAACAGTGGAAACAGTGATAGACTTTATTTTGGGGGGGCTCCAAAATCACTGCAGATGGTGAGTGCAGCTATGAAATTAAAAGACGCTTGCTCCTTGGAAGAAAAGTTACGATCAACATAGACAGCATATTAAAAAGCAGAGACATTACTTTGCCAACAAAGGTCGGTCTAGTCAAAGCTATGGTTTTTCCAGTGGTCATGTATGGATGTGAGAGTTGGACTGTGAAGAAAGCTGAGAGCAGAAGAATTGATGCTTTTGAACTGTGGTGTTGGAGAAGGCTCTTGAGAGTCCCTTGGACTGCAAGGAGATCAAACCAGCCAATCCTAAGGGAAATCAGTCCTGAATATCCATTGGAAGGACTGATGCTGAAGCTGAAACTCCAATACTTTGGCCACCTGATGCAAAGAACTGACTCCTTGGAAAAGACCCTGGTGCCGGGAAAGATTGAAGGGAGGAGAAGGGGCCGACAGAGGATGAGATGGTTGGATGGCATCACCGACTCAATGGACATGAGTTTGAGTAAGCTCTGGGAGTTGGTGATGGACACAGAAGCCTGGCGTGCTGCAGCCCATGGGGTCGCAAAGAGCCAGACACGACCGAGCAACTCAATTGAACTGACAAATGAGGAAACAGAGGCACAGGATTCTGGAATGCCTTGCTCCTAAAAAGTCTCAGTCAGTTCAGTCACTCAGTCATGTCTGGGACTCAAGAATTCTTTGCTCCTAAGATTCTAAGGTCCCACAGTTGTTGGTATCGTTGTTTAACGAAGTCTAGTCGATTTCTGAGGTGTGTTCATTTCTGCCGTACAGCAGAATGACTTATTTATGCATATATATTTTCTTTTTCATATTCTTTTCCATTATGGTTTACCTACGTTTCTAGAGTTTTTTTGTCCTAACGAGTCTGTTGTCCTTCCATTCAAGTGAACAGTGGACTCAATCTCACTGCGGAGTGAGACACTGCAAATTAGAACCACCATGAGATGCACACATGTACACACACATACACACACACCAGGATGACTCGTATTTTCAAAGTCTGACCAGATTCAGTGCTGACAAGGTTGTGGGGGAAGGAGAACCCACAGCAGACACTCAGATGGGAGTGAAAATTGGAGCAACGGTCTGGCAGTATCTCCCACATCTGGACATCTGCACACCCTGTGTTCCAACAATGCCATTCTTGGGTTATGGGGAGAAATGTGTGTGCTCATGGGCTCTAGGAGATGTACACAGCATTGTCAAAAGAAGGCAGAACCTGGAGACCACTCACATGCCCATCAGCAGGCAAATGGTTTTATAAATTTCCATGCAAGAGAGTGATCCACAGTCATGGAAATGAAAATCCAACAGATGTAAGAATATGCATGAACCTCACAGACATACCTCACAGAGAGCTTCCTAGGTGGCTCAGCGGTAAAGAATCCACCTGCTGGGCTTCCCTTGTGGCTCAGCTGGTAAAGAATCCGCCTGCAATGCGGGAGACCTGGATTCGATCCCTGGGTTGGGGAGGTCCCCTAGAGAAGGGAAAGGCTACCCACTCCAGTATTCTGGCCTGGAGAATTCCATGGACTGTATAGACCATGGGGTTAAAAAAAAAAAAAAAAGAATCCATCTGCTAATGCAGGAGATGCAGGAGACACGGGTTTGATCTCTTGGTGGGGAAGATCCCCTGGAGAAGGAAATGGCAACTTACTCCAGAATTCTTGCCTGGGGAATTCCAGGGACAGGGGAGCCTGGTGGGCTACCATCCATGGGATCACAAAGAGTTGGACCCAAATGAGCACACAACACACACACAGACATAAGACTGAGTGCAAGAGGCCAGATCCAAGAGACTGCACTCGAAGATTCTCGTTATCAAAACTTCAAAGGACTTGCCTGACAGCTCAGTGGTTAAGACTCTGAGCTTCCATGGCAGGGGGCATGGGTTTGAACCCTGAGCAGGGAACTAAGATCCCACATGCCTAGTGGTGTAGCCAAAAAAAAAAAAGAAAAAATTCAAAACTGGGTGGGGAAATAAATCAAGAGTTTGAAATTAATATATGCATACTACAATATATAAAAATAACCAACAAGGACCTACTGTATAGCGCAGGAAACTATACTCAACATTTTATAAAGATCTACAAGGGAAAAGAATCTGTAAAAGAATGAATACACATATATATGTGTATACCTGAATCACTCTGCCTGCACACCTGAAATTAACACAGCATTGTAAATCAACTGTTGTGTGTGTTCAGGTTGTCGGACTCTTTGCAACCCCATGGGCTATAGCCCACCAGTCTCCTCTGTCCGTGGCAAGAGTTCTGGAGGCGGTTGCCACTTTCTACTCAAGGGGATCTTCCGGACCCAAGGATGGAACCCACATCTCTTGCATCTCCTGTCTTGGCAGGTGGATTCTTTACCACTAGCATCACCAAAAAAATAATAATAATAAATTAAATAACAAAAAAAGAAATACATTGTCATTAAAAAAGTTGTCATTTTTAAATTGACCTCCCATTCGAAGCCTTCACTAAATTACTATTTATGGTGGCTTTTCATAGATATGGAATGTCCCGTGTCACATGCCTTATGTGAATAAAGACAGTGTCAGTCCTTCAGGATAAATAAACAAAAGTATAAATTAATCAATTAAAAACTGCAGTGGTCAGGTGTGTATTCATCGGTAGTAAACGTAAAATAACAGCACCAAAGAATGGGATACCTTGAGAAAAGAGAGAGTTCGATTGGGAAGAAGCCTTAGAGGAACTGGCAGAACCATTTCTGAACCTAACTGTCCCTTTGAAAAGAGTTGGCAAAATGGAGCATCATCTGTCATGCGATTCTCTACATTATATTAATATTTCATAATTTTAAGATTTATATTCTTTTTCATCCCATGATTCCACAATCTCTCCGTTTCTCCTATGACTCGGTTCTCCAAGGGGGCAAGATTTCTGAGTCAGGTGGGAGGAGGGGCGGGGGCGGGGGGGAGGGGGGGGCGCGGCAGGAGACGGCTGTGGGAAGCCACAAGAAGAGAATCTGGGATCTGAAACACAAGATACCATTTGACTTTCCCAGCAGCGAGCGAGGGTTCTGGGACTGTGTGACCACAGGAGGCCCGAAGGGACAAGTTCAGAGGTGGGTACGGCCGCAAGCCAACCCCACCCCCACCTCCCGCGGAGCCTGGCAGTAAGAGGTCCCGGGCACCCCGCTTCTCAACAGCCAGCCCAGAGCCAGGGGTCCAGGAGCGCAACCTTTCGAGGACGCCTGGCGCCACCCCCAGGCTTTCTGATGTGGAAACAGCCTGCCAGGGCTGCGCAGCTGAGAGGCTGCGGTGCAGCCGGCGACCTGATTCCTCCGGGCAGGGTAGCCGGGACACGCCCTCCGGGTCCTCACTCTCGTGGGATAGTGCGGCAGGGCAGGGGTGGCCCCGACTGGGACTGGCGAATGGAGCCAGGGAAGGTGAGTCCAGCGTGGCCCCCGCTCAAATGAGGAAGGGAGGGCCAGGCCTGACCTGCTTTCCCAGGAGCCTGGGGGACTTTCGCATCTGTCTTTCTAAGCCCCGGTGGCTGCTGGGGAGGTTGTGGCCTCCAGCTGGGGAGGCACCGACTTCCAGGGAAAAGGCCAGCTTTTCAGGGAAGGTGCTGTCCCTTCGTCTGAGGTGGCCTCTGTGCTCTGCCCTGGGGAAACCGGCTCGAGAAGGGGTGGGTGGCTCCCAGTTCATTGCGGGGAGGGTCACCGCATCTGGGGAAGGGTCTAGACTGATGGGGGAGGCAGACACCCCGTTTCCTCCTGGGGAATTTATAGCTTGTACTTCTATCCTGGAGGAGGGCGTGACAATCCACTCCAGTATTCTTGCCTAGACAATCCCATGGACAAGGAGCCAGGCGGGCTACAATCCATAGCATCGCACAGAGTCGGACATGACTGAGGGGACAGCACCCACGCACTTCAAAACTGGGGACAAGATTCAGTCTCATTAAGTGTTCCCAGTAAGATGGCTGGTTTAAGCGACACCACTCAATGAGCTAAGTCTGATGGAGGAGGGCAGGACCCCGAGGACCACTAGACCAGGCTCAGAGGGCAAAGCGCTTGGCAGCGGCCACAGGGTTGGAAACTGGCAGAGTGGAAGGTAGACCCAGATTCAATTCGTCTCACTCCTTACAGGTGAGGATGACGTCGGCAACCGTGCCAGAGGCCCTAGGAAAATTCGCTGGATCCACTCAGCCATCATATTATCACTACCATGATGACTCAGAGGGGGATACTGACACCGAGAGAGATCAGATGCCACTCTGCCACAGGCAGAGCTGATACTCACACTCAGGTCATCTTAACTGCAAAACCCATTGTCGCTACGGGGTTCCCCAGAAAGCAGATACTTAGAGTTGCTGTTGTTCAGTTGCTAAGTTGTCTCCAACTCTGCAACACCATGGACTGCAGCACACCAGGCTTCCCTGTCCTTCACCATCTCCCGGAGTCTGCTCAAACCCACGTTCATAGAGTCAGTGATGTCATCCAACCATCTCATCCTCTGTCATCCCCTTCTCCTCCTGCCTTCAATCTTTCCCAGCATCAGGATCTTTTCAAATGAGTCAGTTCTTCGCATCAGGTGGCCTAGAGTTAGGAGGGCAAAAGGTTTATGGAGAGCAGCATGTGGGGGAAGCGGGAGTAGGTAGGGGACCAGCAGGCCAGGATAGCCCCAGGGGCAGCTCTGGAAGCAGACTGCCCATGAGGAATCCCACAGTGGACAGAAAATGGCCAGACCTCTGAGCCCATCTGGCTCTGCCAATGGCCAGAATCCCCAGCTGGCAAGCTGAGGCAGACCCTGAAGGAGCCAACTGCCAGCCATCTACACGCCAGGCAGCTGGGCCACAAGTCCTTTCTTCAAAAGGCATCCAAGCAGCGTGCCTCTGTGGCAGCCCTCCCATACCCTATATTAATAATAGCAATCATCTGAAAATAACAGCTTCCATTTACTGAGAACCTACTCCACGCCAGCCTGCGCCAACATGTGTTAAAGCCTTTGACCCTCGCTGCAATCCTGTGAGACGTGCACTGGTTTCACCCCGTGTTATAGATGAGGAAACTGAGGTTCAGAGAGGGTGAGTCACTTGCCCAGGGTCACACAGCTGCTAAGTGGCAGAGCTGGGGTTTGAAGACCCTCAGTTAAAGCATGAGCCTCATTTTCAGATGAGGACACTGAGGCCCTACAGCACACCTCCTGTTAGTCCACCATCACCCCGCTGGGGTGGCTCTGCCTTACACCTGACGTTCCCAGAACCCCACTCCCACCCCCATCCCCCCAGGGCAGATGCTGATATCCACAAACCCCTCCCACTGCATCTCCCCTGTCTGATCAAAGCAGTGAATTGGGGGGCAGGGGGAGGCTGTCCAGTCTTCAAACTCGCTTGGGGAGAATGTTGCAATCTTCTGACTCAGCAGCGGCATGCGTGCAGACCCAGCAGGAGGGAGAAAGGGGAAGATTAAGTCTTGGCCCAAGCCCCAAAATGGGCTATGCAGCCTGGTGCCAAGGATTCCAGCAGTTGCCAAGGCCCCAGGGTGGGGAGGAAGCAGGAGGTGCAGGCCGGCCTCCAGGAAGCTGGCCTGCATTCACCCCTGGGGGTGGGGTGGAGCCCGGGAGCTGTCTGCTGACCCAGGAGGGACTCGAAGCTCAAAACTGTGTGACTGGGAGGCTATGTGACCTTGGGCAAGTCCCTTCCCATCCCAGCTCAGCATCTCTGTTTCCCTCTTGTCTGCAAAATTCGCTTGCTCTTCCCAAGCCTCTCTTAAATCTAACTCAGCCCTGCTGCAAGGCAATCTTCTCTCCATCTGCTCCACCCTCCCTGGCCTGCAGAAGAGCACCCAAGCAAGAACGCAGACTCAGGCATGTGACCTTGCCTCTCCTGTGCCCTAGTTTCCCCATCTAAATGATTCCTTCCCAGGAAGTGGCTAGGATGAGAGCTGAGAGGGGAGTCTGACGGTCTCTGGGACTAATGAGCATCCCTTGCAGGTCCGTGGTGCAGCAATCAAGATGCTGGGGCCACAGAGACTTGATTTAAAATTGTGCTTCCGCCACCCATCTCTCATCATGTTCCCCTAGACAGTGACTTCACTGCTTTGTGTCCCCTCCTTTCCTTTTGAAATGGAGATTTACACTGAATTTTCCTTACTGGGTGTTAAGAGAATGAAGTTAGCCTGTTCCTAAGTAGGAGCTCGGGCAGAGCAAATGGGCCTATCTAGTCTCATCTCTGGGTGGAAAGCATGACAAGAAAGGCCTGCCCTGGGGGCTTCCCTGGTGGTCCAGTGGCTAAGACTCCAAGACTCGGAACTCCCAATGCCAGGGACCCAGGGTTCGATCCCTGGCCGGGGATCGAGATCCCGCATGCCACAACTGAGCCATCACATGCTGCAACTATAAACAAAAGAGCCCGCATGACACAGTGACAATCAAAGATCCCACGAACCACACACTAAGACCCGGTGCAGTCAAATTAAGTAATTAATTTAAAAATACAAATAATCAAAGGCCTGGCCGGGTGGTGAAGGCACACAACGTGAAGTGTGGATACCCTTCATTCATTCAGTCAGCCATTCACTCTGCACACCTGGTGTCGATCTGCCCAGAAATCGTGGGAGGCAGAAGCTGTCATCATTCCCAACCATAAAGTCACAAGGAAGGCCCAGAGAGGGAAAGCCTCCTATCCAAGGTCACACAGCTAACACGCAGCAGAACAAGGGCTCAAACCCAGCATGTTGAATCAATGAAATTGGTCCTGCCATTGAAAATATGGGTTAATGGATTAATAAGAATTGGTATTATTCCTATGCCAGGTTATAACAGGAAGAATGGTTATAATGGGAAGAATAATAATAGCAGCTACATTGTATCAAGCACTTTCTATAGCTCAGGACCTACAGAATGGAAGCATGTTTTCTTGATTTAGTCTGTTTTATAAATGAGGAACGGAGAAGGCAATGGCACCCCACTCCAGTACTCTTGCCTGGCAAATCCCATGGGCGGAGGAGCCTGGTGGGCTACAGTCCATGGGGTCACTAAGAGTCGGACACGACTAAGTGACTTCACTTTCACTTTTCACTTTCATGCATTGGAGAAGGAAATGGCAACCCACTCCAGTGTTCTTGCCTGGAGAATCCCAGGGACGGGGGAGCATAGTGGGCTGGCATCTGTGGGGTCACACAGAGTCGGACACGACTGAAGCAACCTAGCAGCATAAATGAGGAAACTAAGCCTCCATAAGGTTCAGTAACTGCTGCAGGTCACAAAGCTCATGAAAGCTGGAGACAGGACTTCTCAGTCAGAAGCAAAGAGGACAAAGGCCAGGAATTACGCCAATAGGAACTTAGGGTCTGACCAGCCCAATCTTCTCCTTTTAGGAGAAATGGAGGCCTCCAAGGGCAAGAAAGCTGGCCCAGAATCACAGCCTTCTAGCTGTGGGACTTCACTTCCCTTTTGGGACCGTGAGCAGGTATAATCGTGGCCCTTCCTTCCCCAGAGAGGTTTGAAGAAGGACAAGAGGAGAAGAAGCAGTAGGAGGCAGTGTGACCAGGTACAAAGGTTGGCCTGCGTGGGGAAAGTGGTTAGACACCATGCAGAACTTCCCAGCCTCATCTGGGAAGTTTCTGGGACTCATCCAGGGGCCGCCCCTGCGGGTGGGGGGAGCCCTCCAGAGCTCATGGCCCAGAGAGGGGAGACCCTAGTCCTCCCCGACAAGGGTTCAGGGAGCAAGGGGGGAAAGGAGGGGGGAGCCATCCTGGTTCCGCATCCTCCATTCCCGACACAAGAGGGAGGCGGCTGTGGGAGCTGGGACTTTCCTGAGCAGCAGAAGATTCTGGGAAATTAGAGACAGCTGCGGGGCGGGGCTGACTCCAGGCCTCCCCTCTCTTCCCTCCCCTCAGTCCCTGCTGGTTCCCCAAGCATGCCTCCCTCTGCCCCAAGGAGGCCCCCCTCCAACTGATCCCCCCTCCCTCAGACCATGGCCACCACCCCGAGACCCTCAGATCTTCTCCCTCAGAATTTGCCGCCACGCTCACAGCCTCTTCAGATCTCATCTTCCCTCAAGCCCTTCTTCCCCCACCCTCCACTTTCTCCTCCTCTCTCAGAGTCACTGGCCTCATTTAGTTCTTCTCTCTCTCCCTCAGACCCTCAACTCCCCCCTCAGACCCTCAACTCCCCCCTCAGACCCTCACTTCCCCCCTCAGATCACCTACTTCCCTCTTGGACCTGTCTTCCTCCTTCATATCCTCCTCCCTCAGACTCTTTCATCCCTCCTCTACCCTCAGATTCAGAGCCAGCAGCATCCTCTCTTTCGGCCCCTCTAAGCCCCCTCTAGGCCGAAAGCAGACACCCCCTCCGCAGTCCCGTCTGGGCCCAGAGTCATTGCCCCACCTGCAGCAAGGGAGCCAGGGCATGGGAGGACCTTGGGCATCCTTCCAACCCTACCTCCTGGGGTCATCACCTTGACAAGCCTCGCTTCTCCCAGGCTCAGCTGCTCTCTGTACAGCAGGGCAGTGCTCTACACCCCATCCCTCCCCTGTGTTGGAGAGTCACCAGAGGTGAGGGCTGAGTGGGTGGGAACGCCAGACTTCCCAGCCTAATTCCCTCACCCCTTCCCCTGTAGCCCCCACAACTCTGGGGGCAAGGGTTGATCTCAGCCTCATTTTCCAGAAGAACAAACTGAGGCTCAAGAGAAACGACCTAAGGTTCGCTGTCAGCAAGGGGTTGGAAGTGGGACTTGAACCCAGATCTTGCCCCCAGACGCTCTCCCTTTACAGGGCACCGAGGGGGAGACCCAGAGAGGCAGAAAGGAGAGAAGCAGGGAAGAGAGTGAGGCTTCTGTCTGCCCACAGCTGCTCCTGACATCACTGGGGTGGAGTTCCAGTCTTGGGCGAAGTCCCTTCCTGAGAACCGGGGGCCTTACACCCATTTTCAGGGTCCCAGGATGGGGAGACTGAGATGCAGACAGAGATGGAGAGACAAGGCGACAAGGCGGGACTGGAGGCAGAGGGACGGAGACCAGGGAAGGAGATCCAGAGACCGGGGGAGACACACAAAACCAGGAAGACCCTGCGTGCCGCCTGGACAGACCCGGGGTGCAGCACGCATCCCCTCGCCCCTTTAGGTCCCCCAAGTCTTCCGCTCCACCTCCCGTAAGTCAGTGACCGGGACTCAACCCCAGCGACAGCCCCGCCTCCAGGGAAATCCGGGAAAGCCCCGAGCGGCTGGGCCCCTCCCCGGGGCGGGGAGAAGGGCGGCAAGGGCGGGGTCATGGGAGAGGCCCGCCTCCGTCCTTCCCTCCCCCTGGCCCCGCCGCCCCCAGCTCCAGCCTGCCTCTGAGTCATGCCCCCAACCAGCCTGGCCTGTTCCCCACCCACCAACCCCGCCCAGGATGGGAGGGGGACGCGGGGGCAGAAGGGAAGCCCGCCAGCCCCCTGTCTTCTGGACCCGGCCTTTGGCCGCTGTGACTCTGATCCTGTGACCCTACGGCTCTTGCTGTCTCCCCGTCTCCCTCTTACCTGGCCTCTCACGACCTCTGGACCCCTTTCGCCACATCTGTTTCTCTGTGTATCGAGGATTTCGGGGGCACCCACCCTGTGCCCGGAGGCTTAGGCTGGGTCATGGGACCCCGAGGGGAGAGACACATTCACGGTTTCTCTGTGCTCTCCCCACCGAACATTCCCCCCCTTCACGCCCCCAGCGAAGTTCACACCCCAAACTGAGCAGGCACATGGAGGAGGCAGAGACGGGGGCAGGGCAGGCAGAGGGATCGTGCCCGGGCGCCCGCCGAGGGTAGTCCCTGCCCTGGGTGCGTCTTCTCGCTCCCACAAAGGAGGAAACGACTCAGAGAAGGGAAGTGCCTGGTCAAGGTCACCCAGCGAGGAAGTGGGAGTCTGGAATCGAACCCACGTCCTGGCGACCCCAAGGGCCTCTGGGAACTGCCTCCCTGGGGAGGTGGGGTCAGGGGGAGAGGAAGAGGCTGAGAGCAGACAGCGCTCCTGGGACAGACACACGGAAAGGGATGCCCAGAGACGATGGAGACAGAGACAGTGAGAACAGAGAGAGACACAGAGATAGAGAGACATCCATCCAGACCCTCGAGTCAGGGACAGTTCCAGACTGAGATACAGAGATAGAGACCTACAGCCAGAAAGAGACGTTCTCACACACACACACACACACACACACACACACACGCGCGCGCGCGGGGACGCAGCCTGAGGCCCGCAGCCGCAGGGGTGGGGACCCCGCGACCCCGCCTCCTTCCCACCCCCTGCCCGCCCCCGCCCCCCGCCGAGGCCCAGCCGCCCCGGGCGCCGCGGGGCCGGGAGGGGGCGGGCGTGGGGCGCGGCGCGGGCGGGGCGATCGGCGGGCGGCACCGCGGGACGGCGGGAGCGGCGGCGGGTCCAGGAAACCCCTGGGGCGGACGGGTGGCCCCGGGGGGGCCGGGGGCGGGGAGGCGGGCGGCCGGCACCGCCCGGGCCGACAAAAGTCCCTTCAGTTCAGCCGGCGGCAGGGGAAGTCCCGGCCCTCGGCGCAACCACCCTCCCGTGCCGCCGAGCCCAGCCGCGCTCCGGCCGCCCGCTCGGCCGCCGTCCCCGGCGGCCCCATGCCCCGATGCCCCGCGGGGACCATGGACGAGGGGCCCGTGGACCTGCGCACCCGGCCCAAGGCCACTGGACCCCCGGGCGCCGCGCTGCCGCTCCGCAAGCGCCCTCTGCGCGCGCCGTCCCCGGAGCCCGCCGCCCCGCGCGGCGCTGCGGGCCCCGTCGTCCCCCCGGATCCCCTCCGCGGTGGCTCCGACACACCGGCTGTGCCCGCGCCCCCTCACGGCCTGGCGCGACCAGAGGCAATTTACTACCAGGGTGAGTGGCTTCCGCAGGTCATGGCCGGGTGGGGGGCAGGCAGTGCAGAGGGTCACCACCCGAGTCAGGCGGCAGAGCTCCGACCTTAACACAGGGGGGCCTCGGGAGCCGAGGGACAAAAGCCAAGGTCCCAAGGACACAGAGAGGGGGTTCCTGGGGAGTTGCGGGCAGAGCCTGAGGTCCCAGGGGTGCAGATATGGGAGCTTCAGAGCGCCAGCACCTTGGGACACCAGAGCTCTAGGAAGCTGGGTGTCCGAAGTCCTGAGATCTGAGACCCACCTTAGGGAACCAGGAGACAGAGCCTAGCAGTCCAGATATTGGGTCTCAGGGAGTCAAGTCCCAGGACCACAGAATTATAAACTCTTAAGAACCCAGATAAATAGGGTTATAAGGAATCAGCAGCTGGACCCAAGAAGCTGGGGGTTTGGGGATCCTTGAACTTTATGTAGGGTCAAAGGGAGTGAGGGGAACAGAGGCTGGGGTTCTAAGAAGACATATCCCCATTTGTCAAAATCTCAGGAACCCAGACGTCGGGAAAAGATGGGAACAGAGTGAGAGTACTGAGCACCCCAATATCTGGGATCACAAAAACCCAAGGAAACCCATCCCAATACCAGGGGTCCTAAGAGTCAGCAGGACAGAGACCTGGGGTTCCAAGCACCCACTTCTGTGTGCTTGCAAGTGATCAGTGTCTCACTGGTGTCATGATGTCAGGAGGCCTTAGGGGGGATTTGGGGACTGAGGATTCTAAGAACTGGGGGGCAGGAGTGGGGAGTTCTGGGCCTAAAGGATATAGGGCCAGGGAGGATTTGGGGGTCTCTGGGCAGAAGCCCTGAGGGCACCAAGGCCTGGCATTGAACATGCAAGGACCAGGAAACGGGATTTCAGGAATGGAGCCCCCAAGGACCATGAGATGACAGAACAGGCACTAGTCTTTCCATCCTGTCTCCGTCCCTGATATCCAGGAGGGGGCAGCCTCTCCCACAGCTGTGCCTGCGTCACAATCTCCGTGTGGCCCCCAGAGCTGCAGAGACCCCAGGCCTTGGGCCTCCAGAACTTTGCTCGGTTTCTGCACCTTTCATCCCCTCAGGGTACAGCTTCAAGCCCTCCATCAGGAGGCCTGTCACTGCTTTCTCCCCTTTCCCATTCCCCAATGAAAACCTGAGCCTCAGTTTTCCCCACCTGAGTGATGGGTAGATGTAGATTTGCCAGCTACCTCGGTGCCTTCCAGCAGTTTGATCTATGCCAGATTCTGGCACTATGCACTCTCCCCAAACTCTGTACACATTCATTCCACCCCCTCCACCTGGTGCTTCATCCACCCTTACCTTCCTCAGCCACAGATTCACTCAGCAAACTGGTCCTGAGGTCCCCATGCTGGGTGATAGTGCAGAATCTTTGCCTAGTAGAAGATGAGGGGTCAGACAGAAATAAAGATAAGTGACAATATCCAAGGCTGGGGAGGGGAGCTGCAGGAGCGCAGAGGAGGGCCGTGGTAGAGGAGTTTGTCTTGGGCCTTGAGGGCTCAGGAGGAGATGCAGAAGGAACCAGGGGAAAAGGGCAGGCGACACAGAGTGAAGGCCTGGAGCTGGGGGGCAGGCTGATGATCTATGGGTTTGGCCTCATGCATGTCCTTTCTCTTACCAGGACCTTTACTGTCCCTGTACCCCACCCCGACCATGGGTTCCCCCTTTCCTCTGCTGAACTTGCCTACACCTCTGTACCCCATGGTGTGCTCCATGGAACACCCCCTGTCAGCTGACATCGCCATGGCCACGCGAGCTGATGAGGATGGAGATACGTGAGTGACAATCCCCCATTCATGGAAGGGAATAGAAGGGTGGGGAGGCCAACCCTCCTCCCACCTCACCCACCCACTGCAACACAGGGGCACTCAGCACGAGCTTTCAAGTTACCTGCACTGAGTTAGAATCCTGTCTCCCAGTCTATGCAACTTTGAGGAAGCCCCTTTCCCTTTCTGAGCCTCAGTTTCCTCTTTTGAAAAATGGGCACCCTGAGAACCCTTACCTCCCAGGACTGTTTTTGAAGCAGTGGGCTTTAAAGTTTTTACCAAAAGCCAAAAATGAGAAAGACATTTTACAGATTGACTTATTATATGAATTAGACATGTTAAGCTCCTTGCACAGAGCCTTGTAGTGCTCAATCTGTATTAATTAATGTTATTATTATCATTATTACCTTTTGCTAAGCACACACACATATATAAACTTGAAATAAAAATTGCACAGAACAAAACAGCACTCATGCTTACAACATGGGAGCTACTTTGGGGTTTTCTATTCTAGTCATGTCGCTGTTTCCTGGTCATAGCCCACTAAATTAATTTCACAATTTTTTAAGTTGATTTCACAAATCTTACGGTTTTATCATCTATTATTTGAAGGACAGGCTTCTGAGCTGCATGAAGCCACCGAGAAATCCTGCATGGGAGCATTTAGCCCAGGCCTAGCACTCAGAAAAACACTTGACCACCATGGTTATTGTGGTAATCCTACCAACCTCGGATGGAATTTCAGCTGGTCACTTTCTCACACCTCTCTGCCTCAGTTTCCCCCTGTACAAACAAGAACCACAAAATGAAGGTCTCTATGAGGCAGAAAAGAAATGATTTCAATAAAGCAATTATCTAGGAATGGGCTTGGGGACTCTGGAAACCACAGGGGAGATGCAAGGAAAGTGGAGAGGGGGGCTCTCCACCACTGGCCCCTGGGTGACTTCACATCCCCAAGCCTCAGTTTCCCTATCTGGAAATCAGGCCTCATGATCACAATGCGGATTCAATGCAGTGAAGTACAGGACTTACAGTGCATAGAACAGGGCCGGGCACACAGTCGGTGTGTTTGTTGAAACAGAGCTCCCAGGGTGGCTGTGGACTATCCTTGCGAACCCAAGCAGGACAAAGTGTCTGAGTTATAAATGTATCTTTATATATATTTATATATAAAGATAAATATATTTATACACAAAGGCCTCGGTAAAACTAGTTCCCGCCGCCTCTGGGTACCTGTGGGGTCATCTGTGAAATAGATTCAATTTGTCTCTGTCCCCAGGGGTGGTTTGTTTGCAGCCTGTGAAAGCCGGGTGCAGAAGACCTGGCACACCACTCTCCAGCCCCACGCCCCAGCCTCCCTCCCCGCCCTCCCCCCTCTCCCCCAAAGCAAACACTTCTGCCTCAGCTGCCTGGTGGGGGAAATCCCTTCCCGCAGAACTTGACCGCAGCCCAGCTGCTCTGCCTTCCCCACGTCAGCACCCGTCACTCACTCGCAGCCTCCCCCTCCTGGCGCTCCCTCTAACCTTAACCCCTTCCGCTGGGGCCGAGGCTTTACCGGAATGGGCAGCGGGCCGGGCGGGGGCGGGGGTGGGGGGACACTCTAGGTCTGGATCCCCAAAGGGGCAATGCTACGGTTGGGAGGCTGGACTTCGAGGTATTCAGGGCAGTAAGATCTCAGGACATTTGCAATCACCCACCCACCCCCTCCCAAAGGTCTGGCAGTGGGGAGCTGGAAGTCTGAGTTTCCACGAGGTGGGGGGGGAGGGGGGACGCGTTCTGAGTCCCGGAGGGCAGAAGTTTGGGGTACTACATGCCTTGACTACTGAGCGAGGAAGGCCCCGGGCGGCAGGGCAGCCGGGGGAGCCTAAAACTAGGCCCGATGGGGACAGTCTGTACCCTTCAAGAGTTAGGGCATCGTATGCCAGGGTCGCAGGAGGATGCACGCCAGGATGTGGGGGACAGAGAGGCAGCAGGATTCTGAACCCTGAGGCATGGAGTCTTAGCGAGGTCCCCTGGCTGGAGCAATTGGGGTCCTTTCTTACCCCCAAGGTAACTAGAGAGAGCTCTTTGGGTCGGGCTCCCCTCTCCGCCTCATTCGAGGATGGAAGTTGGGGTGCCGGGGTGGCCAGGGTAGATCCCCGAAGAGCCAGGCTTCCCTCCCCAGGGAGCAGGAAGCGGAGCCCCGCCCAGCAGACCTGTTACTGGAAGTCCGAGGGCTGGGCCGCCCCTCCCGTCCCCACTTCCTCCAGCCCCGCCCCACCCCCTGCGGCCCGCGCGTTTATGGGAACTCAGGCCTGGACGGTTTCTCTGAAATCATTTCTCCCTCTGCCCTCGCTTAACCCCGCCCGCCCCGAAGGGGACCCAGGCGGGGCGTCCTGAGAGATGCGGGGAGGGGACGGAGCCTTTCCCCGGGGGGCCCTGGCCCAGGTCCGACCCCTTCCCCGAGATTTCTTTTTCAAACGTGGCCCTCCCGGTTCAGTATCCGGGTTCAGCGTTTCACCTGCAGAATCTTCCTGGGAGCTGGGAGCTATTGCGGGAGACACTTTACCGAGGAGAAACCCGAGGCGGTAAAGGGCCACGTGACTTTGCCCACGCTTCAGGGCAAGAGAGATTTACAACCCTGGCTCAGCCCCCGCAAAGCCCTCAGGTGCGGCAGAACTTCTCTGCCTCCAGCATTTAGGAGGTGGATTCTAGAAGTCTGTTCCGCCGTGGGGAGGACCACCGTTCACCTCTCTTAGCCTGGCCCAGGTTTGGCAGCAAGCAGCGGCGGGTGAGAAGGAAGTTGACCCCAGTAAGTGGCCTTTAAATAGAGGTTGTGGGGCCTGTGTAACTTCAGCCAGCCTTATGGACTCAGCGCCAGCGTCCCCCTATCCCCCTACAGTCATCCCAGATTGTCTTCAGCTCTGAATGGCTCTTCCAGCTTCGGGGGCCCTGAGAAGCTGGCAGGAGGTTTAAAGGGTTCTCCAGCTCAGTGCCCTAGGGGATGGAGACAGCAGGACTGGGCAGAGGGAGAATTCGAGGTGCTCTGTAGTTTCAGCTGGGCCTCAGGGATCCCGCAGGGAATATGGCAGCTGGAGCGGCCTTTCAGAGAGTTGGGCCCAGAAGGCTGGGCCTTCTATGCCCACACGGACCAGTCAGCGGATGCCACTGGGTGGCGTCTACCCACCCCCATGACCTGGGCAAGCAGCCCTTTTCAGCAGCGGGTAATTCCCAGAGAGGGCCGAGACTTGACAACCTTCCCAGAAGCTGAGGAAATGGAGTCCTTCAGTCCTAAAGTGGGGATCTGGGTTGCGCAGTCAGGCCTCCCAAGCAATGACCGTCATCCCTGTTTGTCCCACCTGTGCCGTCATCTCCCTTCTGGACAAAACTTGCCCCATGTACCTACTCTTGGGTTGGAGGCTGAACGTGATCTCCAGTCACCACAGATGGAGACCATCCAGTTCATCCCCAACCCATTCCACAGATGAGAAAACTGTGGCCTGGAACGGGGTGAGCACATGGTCCCCAGCTTCAAGGATGGTCAGGGAGCCTTGAGAGGGCCTCATCTATTCAGGGTGTTTGTGGAGCACTTTCTCAGCACCAGCCACTGTCGTAGGCACTGGAAAAATGCTTTACCTGGTGGAGCTGACATTCTATCGAGGGAGATTCAGACAGGAAACAAAGTGTAAGATGTCAGGTGATGATGTGGAGGAAAATAAAGCCTGGGGGTGGGAGGGAGCCGCTGCCGTACCATTTTAGCAGAGGCCCCAGTGAGGGGAGTTAGCTCTAAAGATATGGGGGCGGGGGAGATACTGTTCCTGGCAGAGGGAACTGCCAGTGCAAAGGCTTAGGAGGCAAGCATGCTTGGTATGTTTGAGGGACAGCAAGGAGGCTAGTGGCCAGAATGAACTGAGGAGAGTGAACAGAGATGACATCAAAAGAGGGAGAGACAAGATCACCCCTGGGCCTATGGGCCATGGTGAGGACTTTGAGAATTCCGTGCAGAAAAGGGGCATGATCTGACTTAGGTTCTAAAAGGGTCTCTCTAGCTGCTATGTGGGGAGCAGACAGCAGGGCACTGTGGAAGTAGAGGCCAGTAAAGAGGGAGATGATGGTGTCTGAACCAGGATGGAGGGAATGGGGAGCAGTGGTTGGATACCCGCGTCACTTCTAAAGCATCCTGCACATTCTGGAGTTAGCACTGCTAAGCGTACAGGGGTGAGAGGTGAGCACTCTCATGCCTGTGATTCTCCACCCCCAGGCCACTCCACATTGCCGTGGTGCAGGGCAATCTGCCAGCTGTGCATCGCCTCGTCAACCTCTTCCAGCACGGCGGCCGGGAGCTGGATATCTACAACAACCTCCGGCAGGTGAGGCTGGGGACCTGAGTCCTAGGGGAAGAAGAGCTGGGGGCCCTGACGCTTGAATCTGAGGGAGGAGGTGCTCAGATTTCTGGTTCAGACGACTGCTAGGGGTCAGGACTCGGAGACTCTGAGGGAGGCAGGACTGGGTCGCAGGGCAGGAAATAGGAGTCCCTCACAGTCTCTCTTCCCCAGACACCGCTACACCTGGCTGTGATCACCACCTTGCCGTCTGTGGTCCGGCTCCTGGTGATGGCCGGTGCCAGCCCCATGGCACTGGACCGCCACGGCCAGACGGCAGCCCACCTGGCATGCGAGCACCGCAGCCCCGCCTGCCTGCGGGCCCTGCTGGACAGCGCGGCCGGGGGCACCATGGACCTGGAGGCCCGCAATTACGATGGTGAGCACCTACCCGGGCGCTGGGTGGGGGCTGTCTGGTAGGACCTGGAGTCCTTCTGAGGCTGCAAAACCCCAGGCCTACGTTTAACTGAGTCTCCCGCTCCTTCAGGGCTCACCGCCCTGCACGTGGCCGTGAACACCGAGTGCCAAGAAGCGGTGCTGCTCTTGTTGGAGCACGGCGCGGACATCGACGCGGTGGTGAGCGCGCTTGGGCGGGGATGGGGACGCCTGGAGGAGCAGAGAGGGGCGGGGCCAACGGAGCAGGCTCGAAGTACCTAAGGAAACAAATGCTGGACCCAGCCGTTGGGATGCGGGCCTCCAGCAGCTTGGGCAGAGCAAGGGGACGCTCAAAACTTTCCTTCCTTGCCGCAGGACATTAAGAGCGGCCGCTCCCCACTCATCCACGCCGTGGAAAACAACAGCCTGAGCATGGTCCAGCTGCTGCTGCAGGTGGGTACGGCCCCTTTATGTGGCCTCTCGCCCACCGTCTCCTCTGGCCCTGACCGCCTGTCGCTCCATCCCTGCCACCGACCCCTCCTCCTTCCAGCTCTTGCACTTGTGCTTGCTACGCCTCCAGCCCCGACCCTTCCTCCTAGGCCTCCTTCCGCCAACCCTAGGACTTCACTCCTCCAGACTACGAACCAGTCCTGGGCCATTTCGCATTCCTTCCTCTAAACCCCCAAAACGTTCCAGGCCCCTCCCAGCTAGAGTCTTGCTGACCCTTGTCTTCCGGCTTTGGCGCAGTCCCCGCGCTCCTTCCGCCCTCACTCCGTCCACGATCAGGCCCAGACCACTGTACCCGTCTCTTCTCTGACCCCGCCCCCTTTGCCTTGGCCGTGGCTGCGGAGTCCATGGCCAACGGATTCGGTGCCGCCCCCCCGACCCTCTTGGTCCCGCCCCTGTTTCCAGTTTCCACCCTTCTCTGACTGTCCCCGGGTCTGGCCCCGCCCCAGTGTGTGGCCCCGCCCCCTGGGTCCCGCCCCCTTCCACCCAGGCGGTGGTCCTGACTCGCGCCTCCCCGCCCGCAGCACGGCGCCAACGTGAACGCGCAGATGTACTCCGGCAGCTCTGCGCTGCACTCGGCGTCCGGCCGCGGGCTCCTCCCGCTCGTGCGCACGCTGGTCCGCAGCGGCGCAGACAGCGGCCTCAAGAACTGCCACAACGACACACCGCTTATGGTGGCGCGCAGCCGCCGGGTGAGTGCGCACGCTGGTGGCGGTGGGGGGTTGCGGGAGTTGGTGGGGGGTCAGGGCTGAATGGGGGGTGGTTCTGTGCCCGAGCGCCGGTGTGCAAGGATGGGACAGATGAGTGGCATGTGTGTGCAAGGGATGCGGCAGTGTGCGTGTGCGCGTAAGTGTCAGGGCGTGGAGGCGAGCCGGTGCAGCCTGACGCATGGGTGTGAGTTCTAGGCAGAGGAGAGACTGAGGCCCGAAGAAAAGAAGTGACTTGCCCTCTTGCACGTCCTGAGGGAGAGGCGAGGCTCCCTGAGCTAGGAGACTCAGGAACCGGGAACCGGGAGAAATGGAGAGAGGCAGGGCTGTGTGGGCAGGGCTGGCCCGGAGGTGATCATGCAGCGTCCCACAGGTCATCGACATCCTGAGAGGCAAGGCCACACGGCCTGCTCCGGCATCCCAGCCGGAGCCTTCCCCGGACCGGAGCACCACCACGTCCCCTGAGAGCAGCAGCCGCCTCAGCTCCAACGGTGAGAAGCCAGCCCTCAGGCCAGCCCCCGAGCTCCCAGAACCCAGGGGCCGGGACCCCCAGCCTCCTCCTCCCTGGCTCTGGCCGCCCTCACCCCCTCGTCTCTCTTCTCTTCCCGCAGGCCTTCTGTCAGCATCACCACCCTCCTCGCCCTCCCAGTCTCCCCCCAAGGACCCTTCTGGATTCCCCATGGCTCCCCCCAGTTTCTTCCTTCCTCCCTCATCTCCACCGACCTTCCTGCCCTATGCCGGGGTCCTCCGAGCCCCTGGCCGGCCGGTGCCCCCCTCCCCAGCTCCAGGAGGTAGCTGAGAGGAATGGGGGGGCAGATCTTGGACTCGTGAGGAGGGACCTCGCTACCCTGTGGGGTCAGCCTCCTGGAAACTGTGAAGATCTCACTCTGCCCCCCCCCCCCACCCAGTCTTCTGGATCAGGATTTGCACAGAGGCACATATATCTACCCATAAACCCCCTCTTCTCAGCACGGATATTCCTCCATCTCAGCCCCGCCCCCAACCCAGGACTCTTACCCTCATTTTTCTCAGGCATCCTGGTCTCCCAGTCTTTCGTCTGGAACTGCCCCCCCAGAACGTTCATTTCCTTCTCCTCTCCCCGAGCTGGTGGAACCAAGGAACAGCTCTCCCTTCTGCACTCAACCCACTTCAGAGAGGAGGGAGAGATGGGCTGACTCCAGGCACTGATATCCATGTAAATTATTAGGTGTTTTGGTTGGATTTCTTTTGTAATAAACTATTTTTGTACCATATCCCTGGCTTTGCTGGGTCTCTTACATGAGGAGGTTGGGAGGAAGTGTGAGTGTGTCTGTGTGTGTGTTTGTGTGCACACGCACACACCTGGATGCCATATCCAGCTGACTCAACATGAGTCTTAGACTGACAATGACAGGTGTGGGCGATGCTGGGACTTCCGGGCGTGTCGTAAACACCGTTGTGTCACTGTGCCATTGTGTTCGGAGAGTGATGTGAAGTGTGATATCTTTCCAGAGGACCCTATTGGATTCCATAGTAGCCTTGGGGGTGTGCACGTGTGTGTCTCTGAAGGACTCTGCGGTCTGTATGGTCCCTGTGGTGCCACAGCTGACTGTGTTGACCCGTTGTAAACTGTTAATTCCGGCTGTCTCTGGGTCTCCATGCATGAGTGTTCTTAACACTGAGACCTGCAGTTATTGTGTGATTGTTTCTGTGTGAGCACTATGCTTTGTGTGTCACATTTATTCAGTGGCTCCAGGGCACCCCCCCTCACCAACATACATGCATACATACATATATATATATATACACACACACATATATACATGTGTGTATATATACATATATGGGCTTCCCAGGTGGCACTAGTGGTTAAAGAACCTCCCCTGCTGGTGCAGGGGCCATAAGAGACACGGGTTCAATCAGGAAGATCTGGAGGAGAGCATGGCAATCCACTCCAGTATTCTTGCTAAAGAATCCCAATAGACAGAGGAGCCTGCTGGGTTACAATCCATAGGGTCACAGAGTTGAATATAACTGAAGCAATTTAGCACCTGTACACACACACACACACACATACATATATACATATGTGTATATAATTATGCGCACACACACATATTTATATAGGCCTCACTGTGGGGCGTGTGGGATCCTAATTCCCCGACCAGGGATTGAAACTTCGCCCACTGCATTGGAAGACAGATTCTTAACCACTGGCTCCCCCACCCTGGGAAGTCCCCAGATATATTTTTGACTCTGTGGACACCTTTCTTAGGTATCAGTCAGGGTTTGCATTCATTCCCTGTTGCCACTCTAACAAAGCACCCCAAATTCAGTACCTTAAAACAGCACAACTTCATCCTCCTACAGTTCTGGAGGTCAGCAGTCCAAAATCAGCCTCACCAAGTCAAAGTGCCAGGAGAGCTGCTTCCCTCTGGAAGCCAGAGAGGAGAATCTGTCCCCTTGCATCATCCAGCCCACAGAGGCCACCTGCGTTCCTTGGCTTACGGCCCCGTCCTTGTATCAGAGCAATTTCTGTCTTCCAATTGCACATCTATTCTGATCTCCTGTCTCCCTCTTACGAGGTCCCTCTGATTCCCTGGGGTCCACCCAGATAATCCAGGATAACCTCCCTTCTCAAGACCATTAACCTCCTCACATCTGCCAAATCCTTTTTGCCATATAAAGGAACAGTCACAGATTTCCAAGGGTTAGGATGTGGATATCATTGGGAGTTTTATTCAGCCAACTCCTTGGCTTCAGTCAGAGAAACAACATTACTAGCAAAAGGTATATGGATAAAAGATTCGATAAAGGGATTTGCTTGGGGACTTCCTTGGTAGTCCAGTGCTTATGACTCTGCACTCCCAATGCAGGGGGCCTGGGTTCAATCCTTGGTCAGGAAACTAGATCCCACATGCCACAACTAAGAGTCTGCATGCTACAGCTAAAGATCCCACATGCTGTAGCCAAATAGGCTAACATATAAATAATAAATAAATTTATTCTCTAACAGTTCTGGAGGCCAGAAGTTCAAAATCAAGGTGTCAATAGGCCACACTCCCTCCAAAGCCTCTTGGAGAGAATCCACCCTTGCCTCTTCCAGCTTCCAGTGGCAGCTGGCATTCCTTGGCTTGTGGCCGCATCACTCCCATCTCTACCTCCCTCTTCACGTGGCCGCCTTCTCTGTGTATGTGTGTCTTCTTTTCTGTCCCTTATAAGGACCATTTTCATTGGGCTTAGGACCCACCCAGACCCCATCCAGCACATGATCTCATTCTTGACATCCTAACCTGAAGCGCATCTGCAAAGACCCTTTTTCCAAATAAGATCACATTCACAATTTCTGGGGTGTTCAGAATGTTTCCTTGGGGGAGGCCACCATTCAACCCAGGGCTTCTCAGGTAGTGCTAGTGGTAAAGAATCCGCCTGTCAATGCGGGAGATGCAGAAAATTCCCCTGGAGGAGGGAATGGCAACCCACTCCAGTATTCTTGCCTGGAGAATCCCGTGGACAGAAGAGCCTGACAGGCTGCAGTCTGTGGGGCTGCAAAGAGACAGAACTGAGCGCACACACACACACACACACACACACACACGCACGGCTCAACCCATTACATGGGGGACTTTTGGGCGCTGTAAGCAGCTGCATGTGAGAACTTCCCTTGTGATAATCCCACCACATGAGCAAGGTCATGTGCAATGACTGGTCTCTCCAGCAGACAGTGAGCTCTGGGAGGGCAGTGTCCTCTTGCTGCCTGACCCACAGCAGCGAGCACACTGCCTGGCACGGAGCAGACCCCTGAGAAATGATGGCAGAATGCACCACGGTGTCTGTGATTCTTCATGACTGTGTCTGATCCCTTGTCCCACTGTGTGGCCAGCGTGGGGGCAAATATCAGCAGCAATGTATCGACCACGCGTGCTAAGTCGCTTCAGTCACATCTGACTCTTTGAGACCCTGCGGACTGTAGTCCGCCAGGCTCCTCTGCCCGTGGGATTCTCCAGGCAGGAATACTGGAGTGGCTTGCCACTCCCTCCTCCAGGGATTGAACCCCTGTCTCTTACGTCTCGTGTACTGGCAGGTGGGTTCTCTACCACAAGCACTGCCTGGGAAGTCCTGCATTGACCATAATGGTGCCCATATTCCAGATGGGAAAACTGAGACTCACAGAGAGCAAGCTGCCTGTCCAAGGCCAGGTCTGCTGCCTCCTAAACCCATGTTCACAGTCCCTGGGCCCTCTTGACTCACAGGAAGGTAGTGTGTGGTTGTGTCCATTATTTTAAGTGTGTGCGTGGGCACCTGTGTGTGGAAAGGAGAGCAGGTGTGTGATTGAGAGCACAGGCCCTGGAGTCAGAACTGGGTTCAAGTCCTGCCCTTCTGCTCCCTAGCTGTGTGACCTGGATTGGGTGACTTTCACAGCCCTGAGCCTCCACATCCTCAACTGTAAAATGGGAATAATGTCCACTTCTCGGGGTCAATGGGTTGACGATGGTGTGATGAGAGGAGAGGAACCAGCCTCATCTTTGGCCTGGAATGTGTGTGTCAAGATCTCCTTGTATCTGTGGGTCCAGACGGTGGGTGATGTGCCTCTTTGTGTGTGGGAAACTATCTCTGGGTTCAAAAGCTGAACCCAGCCCCTGACCTTGGCAAGCTACTTCTCTAAAACAAAGGATCTGGCTTCTCCACGAATGGAAATCCCCACTCAGCCTCCTGACCTTGGGACTGGGCACGTGTCCTTCCACACCAAGCCCCCTTCCCCTGAAGAAAGGCAGACTCCTAGGAGGTAGAGAGGAGGGTCATAGAGAGGGTCTCCAGCCCCCGTACACCAGCCCTCCCAGAATTAAACACGCCTCCCTCAACCAGTGCCACCAAGACCGTTCTCATCTGTGAAAGTCCGTGCATTCTTGAGCCAGAAGTCATACTTCCGAGGCAGTTCTCCACGAGCCTCACTCCTGTTGGAAAGTTTCACTTGTAACCACCACCCTGGGCAAGCCCGCACGCTCAGTCAGAGAATATCACCTCCAAGTGCCTGCATTGCTGTTTCTGGGTGCTGTGCTCAGTCACTCAGTTGTGTCTGACTCTTTGCAGCCCCATGGACTATAGCCGCCAGGCTCCTCTGTCCATGGGATTTCCCAAGCAAGAATACTAGAGTGGGTTTCCATTTCCTTCTCCAGTGGATCTTCCCGACCCAGCAATCGAACCCTTGTCTCCTGCATTGGCAGGTGGATTCTGTACCACCAGCACCACCTGGGAAGCTCCAAGTGCATGCAAGAAATCTTCCAAATCTTAAATATGGGTGCTATTCCCCTCAGATGCTTTTAAGAGCATTAGAACTAAACAGAGTGCATCAGCTGGTTGGTAAGGATTTGATGAGAGTGTAGGTGTGAGCTCCAGGTATGTGAGCAGACCCTGAGGTCAGCCACACCTCCATTTAACAGAAAGGGAGACTGAGGCCCAGAAAGGGGAGACTCTGACTTGCTGCGATGAGTCCGGGATTCCAGGATTTACCTTCACCAAGCGATGGAATTCATCATCAAGAGTGCAACCACCAATACCGTGTACCTTCTGATATGATGCTCAGAGAAGGACACAGCATCAGTTTTATAATAGTCCTGCCACCAGAATCTGATCACTAGGAAATGTCGGACAAACCCAATCCTAGACATTGTTACAAAAGAACTAAGAAGTGGCCTGCGGTCGATCCAAAACGTCAAGTTCATGAAGCACGAAGATAGGCTGAGTGATTGTACCAGACTGAAGGACACTAAAAAAGACATCAAACCTAAGGGCATGAACTTCCCTGGCGGTCCAGCGGCTAAGACTTCGCCTTCCAGTGCAGCGGGTGTGGGTTCCATCCCTGGGGGCGGAGCTGGTATCCCACATGGCATGTGGCCAAAAACCCAAAACATAAAACAGAAGCAATATTGTAACAGATTCAATAAAGACTTTAAAAATAGTCCACATTAAAAAAAAAAAAAAAACACCTAAATGCAGCTTGTGATCTCAGATTGAATACGGGACTGAAAAAAATAGCTTGCTATGAAGGATAGTTTGGGAACAACTGGAGATTTGAATATAAACTGTGTGTTAGATGTCAGTATCGGATCACTGTTAAATGTCCTGCTGTTGATAACCATACGGTGAATGTGTAAGATAATGCCCTTAGATTCTAAGCAAAAAGGCATAAAATCTGAAATTTACTCTCAAACTGTTCGAGAAAAGGAGAGCAAATAATTAAGCAAATTGGCAAACCGACAACTGGTCAATCTGGGTGAAGGGTATACAAGGCGTCTTTGTCCTATTCTTGCGACTTTTCTGTAAGTTTCCAATGATTTCGAAACAGAGAAGAGTCTGCAAATTAAAAGTCATGGTTTTAAGGCTCCACGTTTCTAAGAGGATAAGTCTGTGCATGCATCTGTGCTCAGACCTCGGGGAGTCGCAAAAGTGAACTTGCTGCTTCAGACTGCTTTGGGGTGTGACCTGGGTTTTAGGGTGTGTTTAAGGTCTAGGGATGTGGTCAAGGCCCTGGGGGCGTGGCCAAAGTTTCAGGCATGGCCAGAAGGAGGGGCCGGCCAAATCCTTGGGTGTGGACAGATTCTCAGAGGTGTGGCCAGAGTCTACCAATAGGGCCTGAGAAACTGAGTTCCCAAGGGAGGAGTAAATCTGTGCATAGAGCGCCCTCTTGTGGCTACCCTGGTGTGTGGCCTCCACTTTTAAAAACTTGAGTCGCTCAGTCGTGTCCGACTCCTTGCGACCCCATGGACTGCAGCACGCCAGGCCTCCCTGTCCATCACCATCTCCTGGAGCTTACTCAAACTCGTGTCCATCGAGTCGGTAATACCATCCAACCATCTCGTCCTCTGTCGTCCCCTTGTCCTTCTGCCCTCAATCTTTCCCAGCATCAGGGTCTTTTCAATTAAGTCAGTTCTTCACATTAGGTGGCCAAAGTATTGGAGCTTCAGCTTCAGCATCAGTCCTTCCAATGAATTTTCAGGACTGATTTCCTTTAGGAAGGACTGGCTGGATCTCCCTACAGTCGAAGGGACTCTCAAAGAGTCTTCTCAAAACCCCATGTCAAAAGCATTAATTCTTCGGTGCTCAGCTTTCTTTATGGTCCAACTCTCACATCCATACATGACTACTGGAAAAACCATAGCTTTGACTAGATGGACCTTTGCTGGCAAAGTAATGTCTCTGCTTTTTAATATGCTGTCTAGATTGGTCATAACTTTTCTTCCAAAGAGCAAGTGTCTTTTAATTTCATGGATCCACTCACCATCTGCAGTGATTTTGGACCCCAAGAAAATAGTCTGTCACTGTTTCCACTGTTTCCCCATCTATTTGCCATGAAGTGGTGGGACTAGATGTCATGATCTTAGTTTTCTGAATGTTGAGGTTTAAGCCAACTTTTCCACTCTCTTCTTTCACTTTCATCAAGAGACTCTTTAGTTCTTCTTCACTTTCTGTCATGAGGGTGGTGTCATCTGCATATCTGAGGTTATTGATATTTCTCCCAGCAATCTTGATTCCAGCTTGTGCTTCATCCATCCCAGCATTTCTCATGATGTACTCTGCATATAAGTTAAATAAGCAGGGTGACAATATACAGCCTTGATGTACTCCTTTCCCTATTTGGAACCAGTGTGTTGTTCCATGTCCAGTTCTAACTGTTGCTTCCTGACCTGCATACAGATTTCTCAAGAGGCAAGTCAGGTGGTCTGGTATTCTCATCTCTTATAAGAATTTTCCAGAGTTTGTTGTGGTCCACCCAATGACAAGCTTTGGCGTAGTCAATAAAGCAGAAATAGATGTTTTTCTGGAAGTCTCGCTTTTTTGATGATCCAGCGGGTGTTGGCAATTTGATCTTTGGTTCCTCTGCCTTTTCTAAATCCAGCTTGAACGTCTGGAAGTTCACAGCTCATGAACTGTTGAAGCCTGGCTTGGAGAATTTTGAGCATTACTTTGCTAGCGTGTGAGATGAGTGCAATTGTGCAGTAGTTTGAGCATTCTTTAGCATTGCTTTTCTTTGGGATTGGAATGAAAACTGACCTTTTCCGGTACTGTGGCCACTGCTGAGTTTTCCAAATTTGCTGGCATATTAAATGTGGCACTTTCACAGCATCATCTTTCAGGATTTGAAGTAGCTCAACTGGAATTCTATCACCTGCACTAGCTTTGTTCATAGTGATGCTTCCTAAGGCCCACTTGACTTTGCATTCCAGAATGTCAGGCTCTAGGTTGGTGATCACACCATTGTGATTATCTGGGTCGTGAAGATCTTTTTTGTATCATTCTTCTGTGTATTCTTGCCACCTCTTCTTAATATCTTCTGCTGTTAGGTCCAAACCACTTCTGTCCTTTATTGTGCCCATCTTTGCATGAAATCACTCCCTATTTCCCTCTAACTCCCTTCCTTCAGCCCCAGGCAATCCCTAATATACTTTCTGTCTCTGTAGATTTGCCTATTCTGGACATTTTATATAAATCAAATCATATAACGTGTGGTCTTTTGACTGGCTTCTTTTACTTTAGCGTAATGTTTCTGAGGTTCATCCATTCCTTTTAATGGTCAAATGATATTCCATCGTATATTGCATTCAATTTACCCATTTATCCATTCTCATCTGACAGACATTTAAGTTGTTTCCACAAATCTTTGTGTGGATATATGTCTTTAAATGTTATCTCTTTCTTTTTGGCTATGCTGGGTCTTCATTGCTACACGGGCTTTTATCGAGTTGTGGCAAGTGGCGGGGGTGGGTTCTCTCTAGTGGCGGTGGACAGGCTTCTCATTGCAGTGACTTATCACGTTGTGGAGCAGGGGCTCTAAGCCGTGCAGGCTTCAGCAGTTGCGGCTTGAGAGCTCAGTAGTTGTGGCTCCCAGCTCTGCAACACAGGCTCAATAGTTGTGGTACACGGGCTTTCTTGCTCCAGGGCGTGTGGGGTCTTCCCGGATCAAGGATCAAACCTGTGTCCCCTGCATTGGCAAGCAGATTCTTTACCACTGAGCCACCAGGGAAGCTCCTGGATGTATGTTTTTAATTCTCTGCGATAGGTCGAGATAGACATGGAGCTCCTGGACCATGTGATGACAGTGTTTAACATTTTGAAGAACTACCAAACCATTTTCTGCAGCAGCTGCAACATTTTACATCCTCACTAGCAGTGCCTGAGTCTTCCAGTTTCTTCACAGCCTCTCCAATACTTGTTATTGTCTGTCTTTGGAGAAGGGAGCGCTGCACAGCTTGTGGGATCTTAGTCCCCAGACCAAGGATGGCACCTATGCCCCCTGCATTGGAAGCACAGAGTCTTAATCACTGGACCACCAGGGAAATCCTAGTATCTGTATTTTTTATTACAGCCTTCCTGGCAGGTGTGAAGTTGGATCTCCTTGTGGTTTCGATTTTCGTTTCCCTGACTGATCATGTCTTTTCCAGTATCTTTTCTTATCATCACTTTGTTTGTATCCGCTTTGCAGCTACATGAACTCTTAACCAGTTTGCCATATGTGATCCAGATATTTTTAAAGCATTAACGATATCCTCGGAGTCCATCTTTTCCCTTTGCTGTGTCTTACATTTTGTGCTCAGCGTTACTACTCATGGTTTCATCCTATTATCACAAACAATGCATTCCCCAGGTAATCTAGTGTACTGGTTTCGCAATTTTTCTTACTTGGTATAAAAAAGGACGGAATGGCCACCCACTACGGTATTCTTGCCTACAAAATCCCACGGACAGAGGAGCCTGGAGGGCTAGTCCACGGGGTCGCAAAAAGAGCGGGACATGACTGAGCAGACACATGTAAATAACATTGTGTTATACTAACTCCTCTGTACTTGCTGGTTTGTGTTGTTTTTTTTTTTTTTTTCCTAAAGTCATTGTATTAGTTTCCTGTTGCTGCTGTAACAAAGAACCACGAACTGAGTGGCTTAAAACAACACATTTCTTTCACCGTCCTGGGGACCAGAAGCCCCAGATCAGTGTGCTGGCAGGGCGCCACTCTCTCTGAAGGCTCTAGGGGAGTGTCCTTCCTTGCCTTTTCCTGGCTTCTGGCTTCTGCCAGCAATCCTTGGTTTTGTCACATGGCTTTCTCCCAGGCAGTATACCTGTTTTTGCGTCCCAGTTTCCAGTCATACTGGACGTAGTGTGTGTATACTCAGCCGCTCAGTCGTTCTCAATTCTTTGTGACCCGGTGGACTACCGCCCACCAGGCTCCTCTGTCTATGGGATTTTCCAAGCAAGAATTCTGGAGTGGGTTGCCATTTCCTCCTCCAGGGGATCTTCCCGACCCAGGGATGGAACTCGCATCTCTTGCGTCTCCTGCATGGGCAGGTGGATTCTTTACCACTGGGCCACCTGGGAAGACTGGATGTATGGCACACCTCATCTAAACTTGGTTAAAGCCTACAAAACCTCATTTTCTAGCTCCATTCATAGGTTCTAGTGGACACAAATGAGGGAGGGGAACTATTCAACCCGGTAACACTCATCATTACGTTTTTACGATTCACACTATTGGAATGTGTGTCCATTTCATTCATTTGGACTGCTGTATGGAAGTCCTTTGTGAAAGGATACCACAATGTATTCATTCCTTATCCTCACAGTGAAACTTGCCTTGTCTTCAGTTTTCTCCATTTCCGACAAGGCTGCAATTGATATCCCTGCACCTGTCTCCTGGAGTTTTTTAGGGCAGTATTTTTCAACCTGCCCAACAAGATCCATTAGTGGGTTGTGAAATCAATTTAGTGGGTTGCAAACACAATTTTTCCTTTAATGAAATGAAATTAACTAGAAGATATGAGAGCGCATGTGCATAGATGGGGTAAGGCTTGCCCCGTGGAACTGTTTCAGGTATATAATGTCTCAATGTGAGCAAAAGTGTTTCCAAGCCATGGCTCTGAAGGACGGAGCTGGCAATGGACTTACCCTGCCAAGGCTTTGTTGGATCCTGTCAAATCACTCTCAAACCTGATTTGTCCATTTATACTTCCATCAACTCTTGGTCATCACTTGGCATGGTCAAAATTTTGAATTTTTGCCAGGCCAGTGGGTTGTCACCCTGCTTGCTTCCTGGAGGTGGAAACAGGCTCAGAGAGAGCAGGAAGTCAAGGAGCTGGGAGGTGGACCCTTCTGTCCTGACCACAAAGACCCAACCTTCATTTAGTTTGAGATGAAAATTCAAAGATTCCACAAATTAAGGATTCTCAGGTTCTAAGAGATAAGGGATGGGGGCTGAGGAGGGAAGTAGAGTGCGATGGGGGCCTCAGATCTTACCCTAAACCTTCTCCCTCTCCTCCTACCTCAGTTTTTGAGAATTCAGTGAGAAAATGTAATGCCTGACACACAGGGCTCGACAGAGAGTGTTAAATAAATGCCTTGTTGCTGCTCTTCAGCCACTCGGTGGTTTCTGACTCTTTGCGACCCCATGAACTGCAGCATGCCAGGCCTCCCTGTCCTTCACCATCTCCCGGAACTTGCTCAAACTCATGTCCATTGAGTCGGTGATGCCATTCAACCACCTCATCCTTGTCGTCCCCTTCTCCTCCTGCCTTCAATCCTTCCCAGCATCAGGGTCTTTTCTAATGAGTCAGCTCTTCACATCAGGTGACCAAAGTATTGGAGCTTCAGCTTCAGCATCAGTTCTTCCAACGAATTTTCAGGGTTGATTTCCTTTAGGATTGACTGGTTTGATCTACCATTATTATTACTATTATTCTCTGATTAGAAATTCTCTGTGCTGTGTGCTTAGTCGCTTCAGTCGTGTCCAGCTCTATGTGACACCATGAAGTGTAGCCCTCCAGGCTCCTCAGTCTATGGGGATTCTCCAGGCAAGAATACTGGAACAGGTTTCCATGCCCTCTTCCAGGGGCTCTTCCCAACTCAGGGATCGAACCCAGGTCTCCCGCACTGCAGGCAGATTCTTTACCGTCAGAGCCACCAGGGAAGAAATTCTCTAGATATGGGCACATTTGTAATCACAGGTAGGCCAGTTTCCTGGCCGGGGCGTGGCCAGGAAGCCAGGGGGCGTGGCCTGGATCCCTTGAGGGACGGAGGGACGGTCCGACCTACCAGGGCCCAGCGTGGCTGCCCAGCGCGCAGCCCTGGCTGGGTAGCAGCTTCTCTCCAGCCCTGCTCTGGGCAGCTGCTGCAGTCATGAGCCCCATCTTCCCGCCTCACCCCCTGGGGACCCAGAAGCCCCCACCACCTCCTTTGGAAATCTGAGTGTCTCAATTCCAGCCTGACTGCTCTCAGGCCCCTGCTTATGGCGACCCAGGAATTATGTCACCAGATTCCTGCTCCCTCAGACACCCTCCTCCCGACTCCTGCTCTTAGGGGACCCACGGGTCTGGGCACGCTGTGTTTCTTCTCTGGGACAGAAGGGTCTCACTATTTCCCTAACGTTTCCTCCTAGAAGGTTTAGCTCCAACCTTTAATCCCATACCACGACCAATGACTCAAACTTTGACCCATGACCCAGGAAAGCTACCTCCCAACATCACTCCCCTTCATGGTCTGGGTAGCTAAACTCTCAGCCCCACCCTCGCCCCCAACAAAAGTCCTAGATTCCCCCAACCCCTCCTCCATTGCTAACTTGGGACCCAGCCCCCCACCCCTCCCCAGAAAGGGCCCAGGCATCGGACCTGCGATTCCCACCCACCCAGGAAGTTCTGTCGCCACCCACCAAAGCCACCCCATCCGGCTTTCCTTTGGGATCGGACTTGAGAAACCCCATCTCTAAGGAACCCAGGTGCCAGAGCCCCCAGCCCCCGCCCCCTTGGGGCACACGGGTACCGGCAGTCACCTCCCCAGGTTCTCCAGGGCCCGCCCTTACCTCTCCCGCCTCGTCCCGCCCTTACCTCTCCCGCCTCGTCCCGCCCCTACCTGGGGCTGGGCAGTGCCGGGCCTTTCTCCGCGGGCCCCGTCCCTCCTCCGGCATCAGAGGGACCCATGGCTGCGGTGGCCCAGCGGGGACGACAGTGGGGAGAATCCCGCACGTTAGGCCGGGCGGTGAGGCTGCTGCAGCGCCTGGAAGAGCGATGCGGGGACCCCCGGCTCTCCTCGAGTCCCCCCTCCCTTCGGGACCTGCTGCCCCGCACCGCGCAGCTGCTGCACCAGGTGGCGCAAGCCCGGCAGGACGCCAGCGGAGGCGTCCCCGAGGGTCCCGGGGGGGCGTGGGACTTTCTGGTGGTCTATCTGGCTAACCTGGAGGCCAAGAGCAGGCAGGTGGCGGCGCTGCTGCCACCCCCGGGCCGAAAGATTGCCAACGACGAACTCTTCCGGGAGGGCTCCAGACTCAGGTGAGCCCTTGCGCCGGGACAAGGTTGAGATCGTCAGTGGGGCTCCCTCAGGCTCCGAGCATCCTCCTCCCTCCGACCCGGGAGTCCTTCTCCGTGAAAGAGCCTGGGAAACTAAGCCTCCCAGGTTTTTTTTTTCCTTTTTTGGGCATGGAGACCCTGAGCTCACCATGTCCCCTTCTTTCTTGGCTCAGAAGCGAGCTGTTCGCCCCCTGGATTTAGACACACATTACGGAACGTGGGGACCCCAGGAAGCTTCCTGCGTGGGGAGCACTGGAGAAAGGGCTCTGAAGCCCTGATCACCAACCCTGCCTGGGACACTCTCAGAGCCTGTCTTTAGTTCCTTAGCCCGTCTTTAGTTCCTTGGGTGGCTAGCTCAGGACCTAGGGCTTTTTTTTGTTTGTTTGTTTGTTTGTTTGTTTCCCTTTTTGTCTGCAGGCTGCCTGCTCTGAATTTCCAAGAAAGGGCTGTTGAGTGACAAGGGCAGAGTTTTGAGATTTAAGCCAGAACAGGGGTTGGAACAGTAGCTCTCAACCCCAACAGGCCCCCAAGCCCTTTCTTTAGAGCAAGTATTTTGTGGTCTCTTTACATCTATCCTGAAATGACATACATCGAGTGAATAACCTACTTACTCATAATTCTTAAAAAAAGAAAAAAACACTATAATGCCTAAATTGTAGTATAAGGGAATGATCAAAGGAATGTTCTTTATAATAAAATTATTTATATTTGGAATGAAAATGCCAAGGCACTCTTACAGTTACTCTGGAAGGCAGAATTGACTGGTTCTTGTACACTTGTACCTGGGGAAAATAATCATCCATTGCTGAATGAAAGAGACTTCCCTTGACACACAGGATAGTGAATTTCTGGAAAATTTGGAATCAATTTTTAATGTGCAAAAAATGCTTATGTAGGGTTAGGACTCTGCTTTCACTGCAGAGCCAGGATTTGATCTCCGGTCAGGGACCTAAGATCCCGCAAGCCAAGAAAAGAAAAGCTTATGTAAAATGGAATTGGACTCTAAGCTCAGATCACTGTAACCAGATTTTCCATCTTCACAAATGTGTGATGGGGCATGGGAAAGTTGAGTAGGGGGTGGAGAAAATCTTACTGGAGGCGATGGTCCCCCACAATCTAGCCTCAAGCAAATTTCTAGAAGCTCCTTAGAAGGGTAGTATAACTCCACTGAGCCCACTGTTCTAGATTCAGTAGGTTCTAGAAACTAGGAAGCTTAGGGACTCAGTGAGTGGCTCAGTGGATTTTCTAGAGTCATGAGGTCCTAGCAGCTCTTTGATGGAGATTCTAGACCAGGACTTTCCACAAAAATCTAATGGAAGCAACATATGTAGTTTTTCATTTTCCAATAGACATATTACAAAATGCTTTCTAAAGCAGGTGAAATGAATTTCAGAAACTTTTAAAAATTCATTATATCCAAAATCTTATGAGCTCAACTTATAATCAATAAATATAAGGTGATGCTTAATGCAATAATTCACATTCTTTTTTTTTTTTTCCTTTTGCACTAGTGAAAGTCACTCAGTTGTGTCCAACTCTTTGCAACCTCATGGACTATATGGTTCATGGAATTCTCCAGGCCAGAATACTGGCGTGGGTAGCGTTTCCCTTCTCCAGAGGATCTCCCCAACCCAGGGATCAAACCCAGATCTCTTGCATTGCAGGCGGATTCTTTACCAGCTAAGCTACCAGGGAAAGGATACCCACTCCACTATTCTGGCCTAGAGAATTCCATGGACTGTATTATCCATGGGTGGAAAAGAGCTGGACATGACTGAGCGACTTTCACTTTCACTTTTGCACCAAGTTTCTGAAACCTAGTGTGTATTTCACATTTAGAACACATTTCAAGTTGGACCAGTCACATGTGAATAGTGACTGCATTACAGACTACGGGAAGGGAGGGTGCTTAGAAACTTTCAAGGGTTTCCCTATAAAAGGTGAAGTCACTCAGTCGTGTCCGACTCTTTGCAACCCCATGGACTGTAACCTACTAGGCTTCTCCGTCCATGGGATTCTCCAGGCAAGAATACTGGAGTGGATTGCCATTTCCTTCTCCAGGGCATCTTCCCGACCCAGGGATCGAACCCAGGTCTCCCGCATTGGAGGCAGACGCTTTAACCTAAAGGCATCAAGAATCCGACAGACCTGGAGGCTATTAATAAAAAATAAGAAGAACAGTAACTAAGTAGCATGCCCTGAATGCCGACTGTATACCAGGTTGTGTCTGGCATCTTATGTGCTCATAAGATGGGTAAGAATCCTCATCACATACCACCCCCCACCCCACCATGAGGTAGGGGCTGTACTTATCCTGTATTTATACCCATTTCACAGCTGAGGAAACTGAGGCTTGAAGAGGGAAAAAAGAACTTGCCAAAAATCACAGAGCTAAGTGTTAGAGCTATCCTCTGCTACTCCCCACACCCTGAGTGGTTCCTCAGGGAGGCAGTGAGCAGGAGGAAGCCCAGGGGTCCACCACCCAGGGCTGCTTAAACCAACAGGGAGTCTCCGAGCTCAGACTACCCTAAATGGCCCCAGCCCCAATGCTCCCCACATCTGACTAGGCAAGGCTTTGGATAGAGACTGGGATTCGTTTGCTGGGGGATGCCTCAGATATGAGGCGGTACCTCCCTTTCCTTCACAGATGGGGAAAGAGAGGTCCCCAGAGGGGACGCGTCAGGACTGTAACAGGTGGTCTCAGAACCGACTTTCATCGTGCACTAACATCTTAGAGGCTGGGGGCCTCGTCCCTGCGGGTGTTCCCCACACAGCGTGGAAGGGTCAGTGGGGCTCCCAAGGTCAAGTCCAAGTCCTCAGAATCCATCCCCGCAGGCGGCAGCTGGCCAAGCTGGCCCTCATCTTCAGCTACATGCACGCGGAGCTGGCCGCGCTCTTCCCCGGCGGCAGGTACTGCGGCCACACGTACCAGCTCACTGAGGTCTCCGCCCACACTTTCTGGAGGGAGCGCTGCGGAGCCCGGTGAGTGAGCGCCCACCCCAGGACCCGCAGCGGCTAGAGCCCCATCCTGCCCCTGACCAGGCGCCCAGGATCCAGACACCAGCCCCTCCTCCCCCAGACCCAGGAGTCAGGCCCCAGCCCCTCCTCCCCTAGACCCAGGAGTCAGACCCCAGCCCCTCCTCCCCCAGACCCAGGAGTCAGACCCCAGCCCCTCCTCCCCCAGACCCAGGATCCAGACCCCCAGCCCCTCCTCCCCCAGACCCAGGAGTCAGACCCCCAGCCCCTCCTCTCCCAGACCCAGGATCCAGGCCCCAGCCCTTCATCCCGCAGACCCAGGAGTCCAGCTCCCACTCCTTCCCAGGAGTGCTCCCATGCTAGGATCCCAGAGGCTTCATCTGCAACCCGCATCCCCACCCCCATCTAGATGTGTGCTGCCCTGGGCTGAGTTTGAGGCGGTCTTAAGCATCTGCCACCCTGTGGAGCCAGGCTCCACGGCCCTGGCTTTGCGCTCCACCATCGACTTCACCTGCAGTGGCCACGTGTCCATCTTCGAGTTTGACATCTTCACCAGGCTCTTCCAGGTCAGAGAAGGCCAGGGTCTGAAGCCCAGACTCTTGGGTCCTGGGGTAGGAGAGGTTGGGAGCCCAGACTCCTGGGTCTGTGGGAGGAGGGGCTGGGGCCTGGATCCTGGGTCTGGGAGAGGAGGGGCTGGGGGTCTGACTCCTGGGTCTGGGGGCCTGGATTCCTGAGTCCTGGAGGTGGAAGGGCCTGGAATCTTCTATGTCAAAGATATTCCTGAGGCCCATGGTGGGTGTGAGTGAGGTGTCTGTGTCCTTGAACCCTGGGAGGCACTAGGAGCGTGGGCAGCCTCCTCAGCCCCTCCCTGACCTCAGTGCTGCCCCACCCTAGCCGTGGCCAACACTCCTCAAGAACTGGCAGCTCCTGGCGGTCAACCACCCGGGTTACATGGCCTTCCTCACATACGACGAGGTCCGAGCCCGTCTGCAGACTTTCAGAGACAGGCCAGGCAGGTAAAAGGGCTGGGCCTCATGAGGAGGAGGCTGCGGGGCTTGCAGTGTCTGGATCCTGGGCTGGGGTGTCTGGGTGACCCAGACATCCTTCAGAAAGTAAGAACTGAAGGGCCGTGGTACATGGGACCCCAGAGAGTCGAGAACTCAGAGGAAGAATGCTGAGTGCCCCTGCAACCTAGGTTGTCCTGGGACCACCTAAACCCGCCCACAGTCTGGCAGCTAAAGAGACAATACCCCTGGTCCAGCAAGGGGACTTGAAGATCCTGCCCTGGGATACAATCTGTTTCTCATAGGTTAGAACCCACACATCTGTTAAATATTTGGAATATGACCTCCCACCTGCTGGGAAACCAGACACCTGAGTCCTTAAAGTATTTCAAGCTGGGAGTTTTGAGCCATTGGATCCCACTAGAGGGCTAAAAATTGAGGCACTGAGCTACCTGGAACACCAAGAGGTTAAAGGAATAGGATGTCAGATTCCTAAGTCTTTGCAGGACAGAGGTGCAGGACCCCCAAGATGGTATGTTGGCACTTTTCCAGTTATACTTGAGACTGGTGTAAAGGGAAAGAAAAAGGAATGAATCAATGGCCATAATTGAGAAGACCAGGTGTGGATTTCAGGAATAGCTGGATCCAGGTGCTCAAGTGCTGTTGTCGGAAACCAGTTCCTGCCTTTCCCCAGCTTTCCTCTGTGCTAGCCTCATTCTCAGACATAGTCTTTCCTTGTGGTGGCAAATGCTTTCCAGAAGCCACAGCCCTATACCCTACCAGCTTAGCATCCCCTATAGAAATGGGGTGCCTTGCTCCTATTACTTCCAGCCAAAGTCCCAGCGTTGTCTAAACCCAGTGACGGTGGAGGAGGAGCTTAACAGGTAAACACCGCAGACATTCGCTAAAGTGGGGACAGGGACCTAGTAGTGCCTCTTTTGTGTAAAAGGTAGGAAGTTTATGCGGGAGCAAGAATCTAGACACCTGGGTCCCCAACAGGGTGAGGGGCCGGGGGGTTCCAGAGGGTCAGCGGTGACCACTCCCTCCCCAATCCCATCCTACCTCTTCCTCCAGCTACATCTTCCGGCCCAGCTGTACTCGCCTGGGGAAGTGGGCCATCGGATACGTGAGCTCAGACGGCAGCATCTTGCAGACCATCCCTCTCAACAAACCCCTGTTCCAGGTGCTCCTGGAAGGACAGAAGGAAGGCTTGTGAGTCACCATCCTAGGAGGGATGACCACGTCTGAGAGCACAGGGTTCACAGACAGCATGCCTCTGGCAACATAAAATTGCAATACTGCAGTGTTCCACCAGGTGGCAGGCAGAGGTGCAGGCCTTGTCAGTTCCCACACAGCTGCCATGTTAAGCTAGCAGCAGGTCTAGGAGGAGTGTGTGGTAGCTAGGCACAACCCCAGGGGTCCCCTTCCTTGGACTTGCCCTCAAGGCTTTTGCTTCTAGATATCCTTGTCCTGTTCTACAATCTAGACTGTGAGGGCAGAAGGAGAACTGAGCAAAAAGGGGGTTTTCAGTCTGTAATCTTGACCGCCCCAGGGCCCCTCTTTCCAGAGTCTGACTTGTGTGGGACAGGAGGGGGTGAAAAAGGTAGACAGGGTTCCTGAGTCTCACCTTGGAGGTTTAACCAGAGCCTCCTTAGCTAGCGATCCTATCTATATGATATGCTGAGATAGCTAATGGATAGATCAATGATAGATGGATATATAGATGATAGATAGGAAGAAAGAATAGATGAACAGATAGATTAGATAGGTAGGTAGGTAGATGGATGGATGATGTTGGATAGATAGATAGAATGGATGGATGGATAGATATAGGGAGAGAGATAAAATGCAGGATTGGTAGATTAGACAGGTGGCTAGATAAGTAGATGGATGGATGGATAGGCAGGTAGATATGCAGTTGTGTGTGTGCTAAGTCGATTCTGTCGTGTCCGACTCTTTGCGACCCCATGGGCTGTAGCCCACCAGGCTCCTCTGTCCATGGAATTCTCCAGGCAAGAATACTGGAGTGGGTGGCCATGCCCTCCTCCCCGGATCTTCGTGACCCAGGGATCGAACCCACATCTCCGGTATCTTCTGCATGGCAGGCGGATTCTTTACCACCGAGCCACCAGGGAAGCCCGTATTTCTATTTAAAGACACCTAGTTTAATATCTTTCGTTGATACATTCGCTTTGAACTTGTGGCCAGCAGCACGTAACTCCTGCCTGAACAAAGCTCATCCCCACACGTATTTTCTCCATGAGGCACATCTTAGCCTTCCTGTGCTTGGGACAGGAGACAGCACCTCAGCACTCTGCCCAGGGGCGCAGTCACCAGGACAGAGCACTGAAATGGGGCACTACACAGACTGCGGAAAGAACACGTTTATAATACAAGAGCTCAAAGGAAAAGGCCAAACGCTGCCCGGTTCGGTCTCAGCTAGGAGCAGGCCTGGCTGTGAATGATACTGAAAGTGCCGCAGGGAATATGGATTTTGAGCTTCCAAGGACAGTTTGGGCTTCCCTGATGCCTCCCGCAGTAAAGCGTCTGCCTGCAATGCGGGAGACCCAGGTTCGATCCCTGGGTCGGGAAAGGCCCCTGGAGAAGAAATGGCAATCCACTCCAGCACTCCTGCCTGGAAAATCCCATGGACGGAGGAGCCCAATAAGCTACAGTCCATGGGGTCGCAAAGAGTCGGACACGACTGAGCGACTTCACTTCACTTCAAGTACAGTTTAGCAAGTAGGCAAGTCTGCACACACAAAATCCACAAGTAATGAAAATCTACTGGGGGTGTGTGTGTGTGTGTGTTTACGTAAGCGTGTGTGCTCATGCCTGACTCTTTATGACCCCATGGACTGCAGCACGCCAGGCTTCCCTGGCATGCTATATGCCTTATGTTATGTACCATATATATATACTATATACTCTAAGGTACTGAGTTCCAGGTCAGATTTCGGTGGAGGATTCCAGAGTTAAAATAAATGTGAGCACCTTCTATCTGGTTTAGCCCCTCTGATCTATGTACATGAGTGCGTGCGTGCACACACAATTCTAGAAATGGACAAGTCAAGAGAGAGGCAGGGAGGGGATATCAAGCTATTTCTACCTCACAGTGAGACAGTTTTCTAGGTTTTTAAACATTGACCCTAGCAGTTCCCCTCTCACTGGGTGTTTATGTGTGGGGACTGAGTCCTGTGTGTTCTCTAAGCACTGTCTTACTTGATCCTCATTACCCATCTTTAGCCTAGGTATGATTATGTCCATTTTACAGAAGAGAAAACTGAGGCCAGTGAGGTAGAGTTGCCCAATACTGTTCACTTATGACTCAGATGGGAGACTCAGGGTGTACAGAGCCTGGGGTGTCCTAGAGCCTATCAATCAGACCTGGCCCACAGCGTGACTGCATGGCCTCAGGCATCGCCTTTCTCATTCAGAGACCCGGTCACCCTCTGTGAAGTGAGAATAGTGTAGGTCCTTCCAGCCCTGCGGGCCTAAGACTGTAGGATCTGGTCACTCCTGCAATCTGTGACAAAGATACTATTAGGGAGACTTTCCCGGTGGTCCAGTGGATAAAACTGTGCACTCCAAATGCAGGGGATCCAGGTTTGATCCCTGATTGGAACTAGATCCTGCATGCTGCAACTAAGACGTGTCCCAGACAAATAACTTTTAAAAAGAAAGCTGGGGGTGAGCTGTGAAGGAAGCTGGTTTTGCAGTTTTAGGGGGGAAAAAAAGATGCTTTTACACTGGGGCCTGAAGACTCTAGAATGAGTGAAGTTCTGGGAGGGCTGGACCTGAGGTTTGATGCTTCCTGGTTCTCATTCATCTGGAGTTTCCAGAGCTGGAGTCCTTCTATGGGAGTCTGAGGGGACACAGTTTGCCCAAGTTCCTATTTGAAGAGAAGGGAGGGAAATATCCCCAGGTCGGCCATGTATTTGGGACAGCCGCTCCAGGGTAGGGTGGGGGCGCTGGATGCCCCCCTCCCTGTACCCACCTCCTCCCTCCTCCCTTCTCCCAGCTACCTCTACCCAGATGGGAAGACCCACAACCCGGACCTGACCAAACTCTGCCACATGGAACCGCATCAGCACATCCACGTGTCGGAGGTGAGACCCAGGCCCCCACCCCGGCTCACCTGCCCCCCACCCACACTGCACTGCGGCTCAGGGATCCTCTCCCATGAGTCAGGCCCCAGACTCCCAGAAGCCTTCAGGTTTTGTGCTGGCTTGGTGGCCATGTGACCTGGGTAAATTGCTTGACCTCTCTGTTCCTTCTCTGGAAAACACTGCCCCTCCTGCCTCTTACCCCGGGGCTTTCCTGGTAATGAAGCCAGGAAATGATACTGCTGAGATCATCAGGGCAGCTAATGCACTTTGTACATTCACCAGTGGCAGCTTTTAGTCTTCCAACCATCCCAAGGGGTGAGAGAAATGACAAACAAAATTTTGAGTATAAGTGTATCCCATGCAGGGACTTCCCTGCAAGTCCAGTGGTTAAGACTCTGCACTTCCAGTGCAGGGGGACAGGCTGGATCCTTGGTCAGGGAACTAAGATCCCACATGCCATGCAGTGCAGTCAAAAAATTTAAAAAAATTTTTTTTTAATTTAAGGTGTATCCATGCAATATCTGGGACACACTTAGACCTCAAAATGTGTTCACTGTTCATCTGAAAATCAAAGTTAACAGGGCATCCTGTATGTTTATTGGCTGAATCTGGCAACCCTTAGTGTAGACCAGCCCCAGAGAACAAGTCCGATAACAAAAGTACATGTAGGAGGCAGCTGGACACACAGCCTTGAACCTGGGAGAGGGTTCAAGGCTGATGCTGAGGTTCAGGACTCAGTCCCAGTGGCCTGACTTGCCTGCTCGCGGCTGACAGCACCCCTGCTTCTGGTGGTCCCCTTCTCACCTGGCAGGAGCAGCTGCAGCTGTACTGGGCCATGGACTCCACGTTTGAGCTCTGCAAGATCTGTGCCGAGAGCAACAAGGACGTGAAGATAGAGCCCTGCGGGCACCTGCTCTGTAGCCGCTGCCTGGCTGCCTGGCTGGTGGGTCTGACCCCGCCCTTCCTTCCCCGCCACCCCATCCCGTACCCCTTTCCTCCAGTAGAGCATCTCCCCTGAAGGCAGGAGGAGAAGGGGATGACAGAGGATGAGATGGTTGGATGGCATCACCAATTTGATGGACATGAGTTTGAGCAAGCTCCGGGAGTTGGTGATGACGGACAGGGAAGCCTGGCATGCTGCAGTCCGTGGGGTCGCAAAGAGTCGGACACGACTGAGCGACTGAACTGAGAGCATCTCCCACATGCCTCGTCGACCACATGGGGAAACTGAGGCCCAGGGAGAGCAGAGGCTTGCTCCACCTATGCCTCTGCCTCTCTCGCTCTACACCGGCCACCTCTGTTTCTCCATCTCCAGTTACATTATTCATGGAAAATGCTGCATTCGCCCCAGTGGGAGACAGTGGTGTCTACGGGACTGGCCACATTTCACATGCCCGAGCATCAGCAGTCCCTCGCTGGGTGATCTGGACCAGAGGCTTTACCTCTTTGAGCCTTATCTGCCTTCTCAGGGGAATGCAGCTGAGGCTAGTGACCTCAGGGGAGGATTCAGGCCTCTGGGTAGAGGGAGCCCCTGTGGGTAAAGGGTGCCTAATACACAGCTTTTCCTTTGTGATGGAAGTGATTGGTCTTAAGCTTTCGATTGGGGGGATTATCGTAGCAAAGACATCCCTCTTCCAGACTCAGCAACTAGCAAAACAACTAGATAAGGGACTATCAAGCCTGAGCCTTGAAGTTTCCCCTAAGAAAGCCCTAGGTAACTGAGCATGGAGTGTCCCGCTTCTCTCTTCCAGTCCCTGCTTTAAATTTGCCAGTCAACAGTGAACGCCCGAAATCCTAGGCACCCCACTCCACCCCCAATAAAGGCAGAGCCCCAGGTCTGCCTCCTCTGCCCTCCACCCTCCAGGACCTGTGAGTAGGAAGTCTTGTTCTTCAAAGTCCCTGATGGTTGATGCTGAGATGCACCCGGCAGTCTTAAGAACCAAAGGGCCGGTCCAGCCGCAACGCTGGCCCCAGTGGCAGGGGGTGTCTATGGGGGCCCCCCCGCAATGAATACGTTAGTCCAGGCAAGTGTCTCAGGCATTCCTTTTGTGGCCCAGTCGCTCAGTTGTGTCTGACTCTTTGTGACTCTATGGACTGCAGCACACCAGGCCTCCCTGACTTTCACCATCTCCTGGAGTTTGCTCAAACTCATACCCATTTGATAGAGTCGGTGACGCTATTTAACCATCTCATCCTCTGTCACCCTCTTCTCCTGTGCCCTCAATCTTTCCCAGCATCAGGGTCTTTTCCAATCAGTCAGCTCTTAGCATCAGGTAGCCAAAGTATTGGAGCTTCAGCATCAGTCCTTCCAATGAATATTCAGGGTTGATTTCCTTTAGGCTTGACTGGTCTGATTTCCTTGCAGTCCAAGAGACTCTTAGGAGTCTTCCCCAGGCATTCCTACCCCATAGCATCTCTACCACGAGGCTGAGACCCACATAGCACCCTGTCTTCCCTGGGCTCCTCCTGACCTCAGGCAGCCCCTCCTTCCCATCCTACATCTTTCTCTCCATCTTTCTCTCTTCCTCCTCTCTCTCTCTCCATTTCCCTCCCTCTGTCCTCCCCACATCACTCGGTGGGGGATAAAGGCCCCTGTCGTCCCAGGGGACGTGGTGGGAACAGGGAGACCCTGATCCTTTCCCTCTCCACCTCCCCCAGTGCTCAGACAGCCAGACCTGCCCCTTCTGCCGCTGCGAGATCAAGGGCCAAGAGGCTGTGAGTATCCATCAGTTCCAAGTCAGCACCGCGGTGGAGGATCCAGAGCATAGCAGTGACGAGGAGGAGCTGGGGCAGGTGAGCAGGGCCAGGCAGGAGCTGGAGCGGGAATCCCTAGGGTCTGAGGGAGGAGGGGCTGGGGGTCTGGATCCTGGGTCTGAGGGAGGAGGGATGGGGGTCTGGACCCCTGGGTCTGAGAGAGGAGGGAGCTGGTGACAGGCTTCTGGGCTCCCAAGGACACAAACTTTCGCCTCCCCTAAGCTCTGGGGCTATGACTTTCTCTAGTATAACCCTCCCGAGTGTAGGACTTTGTCTCATTTTCCATTCTGCCTCCAAAGCCTACACAGCACCTGAATGCTGGGCCTCCTGGCAGGGGCACATGTAGGTGAGCAGAAAATGACGGCTCACACGCCCTCCCCACCCTCTGTCTCCCTTAGATGGCCGCTTCAGGTCCTCCCCTGCCCCCTCAGCTGGATCTGCGCCCCAAGAGCCCCAGCAGCAAAGGCCAGCTGGAGGTGGTGAGTGGGGCACTGGTCTGGGGTGGGCAGGTGGCTCCCGTTCACTCCTGGGGTCCCCAGTCTGGCTGGATGCCTGGGGTGCAGGCCAGGCACCCATTCTTTGCACCCATTTACAGATGCCATCTGACATCCATACCTCTAGGGCCTCTTTTCTTCTTCTCTCCCTTACCCCACCTCACTGGCTTTCTGGCTCCTCTTGTAGCATCCCAGGCATGCCCTACCCCAGGGCCTTTGCGCCAGCTATTCCCTCTGCTTAGATCTCCTTTCCCAAGGCTCACTTTCCCATCCCCTCCTTAGGGAGGCCTTCCCTGACCACCTATTGAAAATAGCACCCCCATGGGGCTTCCCTGGACTGCCCTGGTGGCTCAGACAGTGAAGAATCTGCCTGCAATGAAGGAGACCTGGGTTCGATCCCTGGGTTGGGAAGATCCCCCGGAGAAGGGAATGGCTACCCACGCCAGTATTCTTGTCTGGAAAATCCCACAGACAGAGGAGCCTGGTGGGCTACAGTCCAACGGAGGACTAACACTTTCACTTTCTGGGGCTTCCCTGGTGGTCCAGTGGTAAAGACTCCTAGCTTCCACTTCAGGGTGCACGGGTTCAATCTCTGGTCGGGGATGTTCCACATGCTACAAGGTGTGGCCAAGAAAGAAAAGAGTGCCCCTCACCCCCACCCTCCCGTCCCTCCAAGCCCCTGCCTGTCTGAATTCTCCGTGTCCTCTCACCAGGCTGGCAGAGCATATAATCCATTCTTTTCCATCACCATCAGCAGGTTGTCATCTTCCCGAAGGTTAGGACTCTGCCTCATTCTCTGTTATGTGAACTGTGCCTGACACGCAGTAGGTGCTCAAGAAACAGACCCTGAATGAGCCAGTGGAATGAGCCTTCCCCATAGCCCTAGGAAGTCGAAAATGTTCCTCTCCTCGTTTTCCAGAAGAAAAAAACAAAACAAAAAAACTCAGAGAGGAGACTGACTGCACCTGCCCAAACACACAGCCTAAAAGAAGAGAAAACCCTTAAACAAACAACAACAAAAATCTGTTTATTTTCTTAGCAAGCCCCCACCTTGCTTGTTTCCCCCTGCACTCTTCACCCAAGCATTTTCCAAATCCTAGCTTCCTGGAGTGGGGGCGGCGGGTAAGGGGAGGTCTCTGTTAGATTTCAGGCTGAATACACACCAGATCCAATCGATACTGGGCAGTCTTCAAACAAACAGCTCAGGAAGTCCGGGAACATTATTCGGCCACAGAGAACAGAAGAACCAGCCGGGGAGAGGGGGGCCGGGGAGGGGGGGAGGTGGACGGTGACACCAGCCAGGGAAGCTAAAAACAGATCTCGACCTGCAGCCAAAACCAAATGGGAACAGTGAGAGGCACTCAGCCGGCTCCCAGCGGGCGATGAAAGGGACACAGGGCAATGGGCCCCTCTGGCCAGATGGTCTCACCGTCACCGAGGCTGTGCCCTCCGCCCAGCAGACTCTTTCCTCCTCTGCCCAGACCCTTCCCAGTTCAAATTCCAGTCAACTTTTCTCCCTTCATTGCTTGAAACATGCTGCAGGAGGGAGCCCCGGTCTGCCATTTCCCAGCAAGTTGACTGTCATAATGAAAATAGCTCATATATGTGTGTATAACTCTCGCTATAGGCCTAGGGCTACTTTTTTTTTTTTTTTTCGGCCATGCCACGTAGCATGCGGGATCTTTGTTCCCTGACCAGGGATCAAACCCGTGCCCCCTGCAGGGGAAGTGAGAAGTCTTAACCACTGGACTGCCAGGGAGGTTCCTGGCACTGTTTGGCTTGGTTCTGCTTTTGCTGCACCAGGTCTTCATTGCTTTGCGTGGGCCTTCTCTAGTTGCAACCAGTGGGGGCTTCTTGTACTCAAGGTGCCTGGGCTTCTCAGGCATCTCTAGCTGTGGCACCCGGGCTTAGTTGCTCAGTGGCTTGTGGAATCTTCCCAGGCCAGGGATCGAACCCTTGTCCCCTGCATTGGCAGGCCTATTCCTATCCACTGTGCCACCAGAGAAGTCCCTCCCTGGTGCTGCTTTTTAATGGAGTCACTTAGTTGCCATGACAACCTGATAAGGTAGTTGCTACTATGACTCCTGTTACATAGAGGGGTACACTGAGACTCCAAGATCTGAAGGCCACCCAGCTCAAGGATGTGAGAGTCAGGACTGGAACCCAGGCCCCTGGCTTCAGACTCCAGAGTCCATCCTTGTTTTTCTTGTCTGTGAAATGGGTATGATGCCAGTCCCTGCCATGTGGGTATGATGAATCCCCTGACTGGGCATGCTCCCTCACAATGCTGTTCTCCAGCAGAGAAATCCCCCTTTGGGGGTTGAAACAGTCATTCAAAGGGACCCAGGCACCTTGCTGCGGCCACTGGGGACCTCTCCCATCCTCAGTGCCTACACGTGGAGTATATGGGGAAAAGCATGGCATGGACCCCAGGGGTTGTAAGGAAGTCAGCAAGATTGGGCATTTGTAACCTGAATCAGATCCCCTCCCTCACCTCTCAGAAGCCCCCAAGGCCTCAGGATTCCAAGAATTAAAGCCACTGTCCTCTCCATCAGCCCATAAGGCCTGAAGATCAGACCCCTCCCCAGCACTCTGACCTCCCAGCACCCCCTCAACTCCTTTCCAGCATCAATGGACTCCGTACTGTTCTAACAAAACCAGCAAGCCCACCCCCACTGCAACACTTCTGCTCACATCCTCCTTGCACTCAGACTTCTGCTCAGTCTCCCCCTCCTCCAAGAAGCTCTCCCCAGCCACCCTCAGGTCTGACCACCACCCCCCTCACCCTATCCACTGTCAGGTCTTTGAAGGACGCGCAACTTTCTGGGATATTTCCTTGTTTGTGCACTGATGACTCATGTTAAACCTCTTCCTTAATAGACTATTGGCTCCATGAGGACAGAGAGTTTTGTCTGTCTAGTTCCTACTGTCTCTTCAGAGCCCACAACAGTGGCTGACACACTGTAGCTACTCAGGAAATTTGTGGGATGGATGGATGAATAAACAAATGAATAGGTAGATTGCTGGGTAGATGGATGGATGGATTAACAGATGGATGGATGGACAGTCGGACAGATGGATGGATGAGGGGACAGAAGGGGGAATGGCTGGATGGATAGATACCTGGATGGATGAGTAGATACCTGGATGGATGGCTGGCTGGATGGATGGACAGATGGATGGAAGGGTGGATGGATAGATGGATTCATGGATGGAAGGGTGGATGGATAGATGGATGGATGGATGGATGGATGGACTGATGGGTGGAAGGGTGGATGGATAGATGGATGGAAGGGTGGATGGATAGATGGATAGATGGATGGAAGGGTGGATGGAGAGATGGATGGAGAGATGGATGGATGGACTGATGGATGGAAGGGTGGATGGATAGATGGATGGAAGGGTGGATAGATAGATGGATGGATGGATGGATGGACTGATGGCTAGGTGAGCAGATGGGTGGATGGATGGATGGCTAGATGGGTGAATGGATGGATGGATGGGTGGAAGTATGGATGGATAGGTGAATGGATGGGTGGATGTATGGATAGACAAACAAAAATTTTTTCTACTCAAGCCAGAGGTGTTAGGGGAACAAAACAGCATGGACTAGGGACAAGACCCTACCAGGCTGCCCCCCACTCCACACCCCTGCTCCCTCCATCACCATGTTACCCCTGTCCAGGCCTGGGAGATGAAGTACTGCTGCAGCTTAACTGTGAAATTTCTTAATCTCCTCCCCTGCAGGCACCTCCAACCCTTCCCAGACTTCGAGCTCCTTTTCCCTTGCCAAGATTCTGGACTGAGGCTTCAGCCCCGTGGGAAGTCACCTCCAGCCCCCAGGCCAGGGAGGGAGCCCGAGGGTGAGTGTAGAGGGCAGCTGGGGCCTGGGACTCCGGGGTCTGAGGGAAGAGGGGGTGGGGGCCAAATGGGAACACCGGTGCTAGGAAATCACCATCGCCTTTAAACTCTTGCCATTGCAGAAACTCCTAAAGCGGAGGTCTCCCCTTCCATCTGCTCCTGAGGGATCCGTGAAGGCCTGGATGCCAGGTGAGGCCCCCTTCCCATCCAGGTTCATGCCCTCAGCCTGGCCCTGCTCACCCCACCCCATCTTGCTGTGATACTATCTAAACTGCCTCTCTTTCCGCCCCACAGGGCACCAAGATGTGCTGCGTGAAGGGAGCCCCAGGGGCTGGAAGGGGTTTACGATGCAAAATAAACTGCCGAGCCCAGTCTGTCCTCTGGTGTGTGGAGGAGTGTGGCAGCCACTAGGGGGCAGCTTGGCGTAGGCGGCGGTGCCCGAGGCCTGATCCCCACCTGCTTAACACAAGCATCTGGGGTTCCCAGAGTCAAGAGTGGAGGACCCAGCTCCTCTGGATCCAGGAGTCTAGACACCCAGACCCCTCCCCTCTCAGACCCAGCAATCCCGCCCTCAGGACTTAGAACTTGGGAATTCTCAGAGAATCAAGCATCAGACTGCCTTTCTTCATCATGGCAAAAAAAAAAAATCCTGGACCCAGACCCAGATGCTGCTGCTACTAATTGCTAAGTCGTGTCCGACTCTTTGCAACCCCGTGGAGTGAGCCTGCCAGGCCCCTCTGTCCATGGGATTTCTCCCAGGCAAGGATACTGGAGTGGGTTGCCATTTCCTTCTCCAGGGAATCATCCCTGACCCGGGGATCAAACCCGAGCCTCCTGCTTGGCAGGCAGTTTCTTTACCACTGAGCTACCTGTGAGGTGAAAGTGAAAGTCACTCAGCCGTGTCCAACTCTGTGACCCCATGGACTATACAGTCCATGGAATTCTCCAGGTCAGAATACTAGAGTGGGTAGCCTTTCCTTTCTCCGGGGATCTTCCCAACCCAGGGATCAAACCCAGGTCTCTCAGGAGCGACTTTCACTTCACTTTCTTTACCAGCTGAGCCACAAGGGAAACCCAAGAGTACTGGAGTGGGTAGCCTATCCCTTCTCCAGTGGATCTTCCCGACCCAGGAATTGAACCGGGGTCTCCTGCACTGCAGGTGGATTCTTCACCAACTGAGCTATCAGGGAAGCCCTCAAACCCAGATACCCAAGTTCTAATTCCCTTAGACAAAAAGCCCCCACGTTTCCTCGAGAGTGACACACCCAGTCTTCCCACGGTCCATTCTCATCTCTCTCTCCTCCTTTCCTCGTGGCATCCTTCTTCCAAAGTGGCAATGGATGTGGCACTGCATCACTAATCCCGAAGGAACCCAAGCATCCCTCTGCCTAAGTTTAAACCAGTTGCCATCCCGGCAGCCCCCACCTTGTGCTCAGTCCCAGGCCAGGCAAGGAGGGCAACGTAGAGGGCTGCAGGAACCCAGAGCAAACAGCTGATTCAGTTGAGAAGGTCAGGGAGGGCTTCTAGAAGGAGGGAACATCTAAGCTGCATCTGAAAAGATGAGTTAAAAGGTAATTCAGTGTAAACAGAACATGGAAGCATGCGTCACAGATTTAGTTACAAGGAACAGAAGCCTCCTCTGGGGCAGGAAGGGAATTGATTGAGAGGACTCGGGATCACTCACAGATTCCCAGAAGTGATTAGAGAATCAGGATCGGAAAGTGATCAAGGGAACACAACGGGCAGCTGGCCTCCAACCATAACCCAGCCACGATCACACCACAGAACGTGTCTGAAGGGGATACGCTGGGGCCTCAGTGACCACCGGATGCTGGTCATCTCTCTGCCTCTGCCACCCCAGAATAGGCTAGCTGTTGCGTGGAACAAATCACACCGGAACTTTTATTTTAATATAATTTTATTTAGTTATTTAGGGCCACGCTGGGTCTTCATTGCTCTGTGCAGGCTTTCTCTAGGTGTGGCGAGCGGGGCTACTCTTCCTTGCGGGGCCCGGGCTTCTCACTACAGTGGCTTCTCTTGTTGCGGGGCACCGGCTCTAGGCACACAGTCTTCAGTACTTGCACCACGTGGGCTCAGGAGTTGCGGCTTGTGGGATCTAGAGCACAGGCTCAACAGCTGTGGCCCAAGGGCTTCGTTGCCCCGAGGCATGTGGAATGTTCCAGAACCAGGGATCAAACCTATGTTCCTTGCACTGGCAGGTGGATTCTTATCCACTGTGCCACCAGGCAAGTCCAACACAGAAACTCATTTGTGTGCAACAGTAAGGGTTCTGGGTGGTTCTGGCTCAGGGTGCAATCGAGTGGTGCTTGGAGCAGGGCAGCTGGGGACTGGACAGACATCCCTCTGCTGTTCTAGACCTCTCCACGTGCTCTCCACGCTTGCTAGTTTGGGCTTCCCCACAGCATGGCTTTCTCAAGGTAGTCAGAGTGCTTATATGGTGGCTGAAGTCTTCACAGAAGATATTCCAGTGATGCAGACAGAAGTTACATGGTTTTTCTACCTAATCTTGGAACTCATGAATGAAGTATTCTTTTTTTTTTTTTTTTTCAGTCAAGCTGCATCTGTGTTGTGGTACGCGGGCTTTCCTTAGTTTCGGCGCAAAGGCTTAGCTTCCCCTCGGCATGTGAGATCTTAGTCCCATGACCAAGGATGAAACCTATGTCCCCTGCATTGGAAGGCAGATTCTTAGCCACCAGACCACCAGGGAAGTCCCCAGTTCTGCCACATTCTAATGGTTAGATGCAAAGACTTAAAAGGAGGGGACGTGTCTAACAGATAGACCCTCACCTCTCAATGGAAAGACGGTCAAGTTCAGCTTGTAGGAGAGCATGTGGGATGACAGCTCTTGTCACAGCTATCTTTGAAAAGCAGCACCTGTCCATCTGCCGTCGAGGGCATGGATTAGCCAGTCTTGGTTTGTTTGGTATTAGCACCTGATTCCAAGGTAAAGTGGGATTCACCAGGCTTAGCTCATCTGAGCTACAGCGGAGGCAGGAAAGAAATATCTGTTTGGTTTCAACAGAGGGTAACAGGCTTTTGGCTGCAAGGATTTTTTTTAATGTGGGGATGAGGTTGTGTGCATGCTAAGTCGCTTCGGTTGTGTCTGACTCTTTGCAACCCTATGGACTGTAGCCCGCCAGGCTCCTCTGTCCATGGGGATTCTCCAGACAAGAATACTGGAGTGAGTTGCCATGCCCTCCTCCAGGGGACCTTCCCAACCCAGGGATCGAACGCACACCTCTTCTGCATTGGCAGGCAGGAGGTTCTTTACCACTAGCACCACCTGGGAAGCCCCAAAGCGGGGTGCAGCTGCTAGCTAACCCACCCCGACAAAGGCCATTGTAATCCATCCTTTTGAATGTTCAGCATCCGTAGGTATCCTCTGCTTAGACTTACATTCTCTTCCCCAAAGAGTTCTTTTTTTTAATATTTATTTTTATTTATTATTTTGGCTGTGCCAGGTCTTAGTTGCAGTATGTGAACTCTAAGTTGTGGCATATGGGATCGAGTTCCTGACCAGGGATCGAACCTCAGCCCCCTGCATTGGGAGTTCAGAGTCTTAGCCACTAGGCAACCAGAGAGGTCTCCAACCCCAAAACCTCTTATCAAAGCTCTCCTTGCACAACTAAGTCTTGTACAGATAAAAATACATCATGCTGGCCCCCAAGACAACACAAACTCTCAGTAGTTACATTTTCCAGATGCAAGTCTAGAATCATGGGGGAGTACACATTCCCCCTCCAAATACATCATGACTCGCTGTATTCCACAATCTGTGAACTAGTTTAGAGTAACCGGCCCACACTGTGGGTTTCCCCGGTGGCTCAGCGGTAAAGAATCTGGCTGGGTTCGATCCCTGGGTCAGAAAGATCCCCGGAGGAGGAAATGGCAACCCACTCCAGGATTCTTGCCTGGGGAATCCCATGGACAGAGGAGCCTGGCGGACTACAGAGTTGGAAGTGACTGAGCACACACACATCCCACACTGTACATAAGATGATAGGATAAAGGTATAGAAATATGGGGCTTGTTACTTAAAATGTCTAAGTAGCTACACATGAGACAGCAATGGAATTAGAAAATTCATTGATTCCAGGCATAGTCAGCTCCTTACACCAAGCACCGTTCTAGACCCTGGGGATACAGTGGTGAACTAAAGTTCCCATTCTCTTGGAGCTTCTGTTTTGTGCAAAACAATAAAAAATAAATATGTGGCAGTGATAAGTGCTGCAGAGGAAAAATGTAGCGAGATAAAGGGCTGGGTTAGTTGCTGCATCAGAAAGGATGGTTAAGGGAAGCTCTGTGATAAGATGATGCCGTAGAGATTTGAAGCCAGACAGGGAGGGAGAGATGGCAAGAAAGAATGTCCTACAAGAGGGAAGAGCAAGAGCAAAGGCCCTGAGGCTGAAACAAGCCTGGCGATGGAGGAACCGCATGGAGTCAAAGAGATCTATGTGGCAGGAAAAGAGCTAGCGAGGTGGGGCAGAGAAGAGGAAGATGAGGCCAGGGAGGCGATGAGGACCAGATACAGGACATTGCGCACCACGGAAAGGACTTCAACTTTATTCAGATGGAGAAGATCTGAGCAGAAGGGTGACGGGCTGACTCACATTTTAATGGGATCCTTCCGGCTGTTTTATGGAAGTAAATTGTAGGGGACAAAGACAGATATTTCAGTACTAGTTGGTGCAAGCCCTCAAGGAAATGGCTCTGGCATTTATGACTTTCCTCCTTCGCACACACTCCACACACCCCCACGTTTATGAACCGGAACCAGAACCCCCCGGCTGGTTGGATTAAGGAAGGTGGAAGGGGGCTGTTGAGGAAAGGGTATACCTAGCAGCCTAGGCAGGTAGGTGTATATACCTAGGCAGAAGGTGTATGAGCCAGGGGCAGGGGAGCTGGGGAGTGGGTGCCTGGGGTCCCTGTGTAGAAGCTTGTGCCAGGGAGCTCTTTTGTCCACTTGCAAGTTTGCAGTGGGTCGTGTTGGGCCATGATCCAGTCTGGGTGGGGTTTGCATGTGAGCCTGTGTACTCCTGCATTTGAGCCTTGCAAACCTTCCCTGAGTTCTTGCTCCATGTCTTGCCTGGGCTGGACAGTACTGGGGACGCAGTAGTGATCACAACAGCCCTGGCCCTTCCCTTCCTGGCTCTCTGTCCAGTGGAGGAGACAAACTCATCCCCAGACAGAGCTGACCCAGAATGCGCAGGGCTAGGTGGGGGAGCCCAGAGGTGGGCACTTGACTCAGCCGAGGAGAGCACGGAGGGCTTTCTGGAGAAGGGGAGCTAACGCTAAAAGGTCACCTCTCCCATCTATAACCATCGCTCTCCTGTATGGACAAAGTAGCCTTGACCAGTCTAACCAATAACCCCCGTGCTGACCTATAATCCAAGATGTCCCTGGTGCCTGACCAGTGGTCCCTCTTCTGCCCATCCACCCCCCACATCTGATCAGAGGCCTGGGGAAAGTCTCCCAGCATGACCAGCTGAGGGCTAGCTTCTCCCGGGTAACCAGTGAAATCTCACCCCACCCCCCAGCCAGCATCTAGGAATTTTGTCCCAGCCAGGCCTGCCTTGTAAGGAGCCCTGGACACTCTGATCTGTGATCCCAAGTCTGACCTGTGACCCTTCCTTGTGACCCATGGCAGGACTCCTCCTTTTTTTCCCTCAGGTGCCTGGGCCTCCTCCCCGCCCCCACTCACCTGTCAACCCCGTTTCTCTTCCCCTCCCCCCAAAGCTGGAAGGGAGTAAAGGGAAGAGAAAGGGAGGAAGGGGGGTGGCATTCCTAGGATTCCCTGGAAGGGGGGAAGAGAGGGAGGGCCCTAGGGAGGAAAGCTAAGAGAAGAGCACCCCACAGCTCCCACCCCTGCCAGCATCTCAGAGGCCTGGGCAGAGCTGGGTGTTGAAGATCGTTAGACATTAGAACTATTAGACATTAGAACCGGGTGGGTTCCAGGCCGCTGGTCAGACAGGAAAGCAGCCTAGCGCACTGGCCACTGGGGAGGCTGAGGATTGCTGGTTGGACTGGGAGAGGCCGGTGCAGGTCCACTGGTTGGACCCGGGCCAGCAGGTCGAAAACGACGAGGGGAGCCCACGTCACTGGCCGGGGAGGGAACGGGTCCCGCCAGTGAGAATGAGGCGGAGAGGATCCGCGGGGGTCCAGGGAGGACCCCCGCTCTGGACACCGGCCGAACTGGTTGGTCGGGTCACCCGCCAGGGGCGCTGGTCAGTTGGAGCCTGACACCCTGGGGCCGGGGGGCGGGGAGCCTGGCTCCTGGCTGAGCGCTGGGAGGTCGGCTCCGGGCAGTGGGAGGTCCTGGCCTGGCGCCCGGCTTTGGAGGGGGACGAGGGGGAGACCGGGAGGGCGGGGTGGGGCGGGGCTGCCTGGGGCGGGGCCTCCTCGCTCCAGTCCCGGCGGCCGAGGAGTCCCAGCCCTGGCTCAGTCCCTGCCGCTGCCGCCCGCCGCTCGCCGCCCGCTGCCGCCGCCGCCTTGAACATGGAGCCCCCAGACGCGCGGGCTGGGGCCCGTGGGGCCCCGCTGTTGCTGGTGCTCGCGCTCCTGCTGGAGGCGCACCCAGGTATGGCTCGGGCTGAGAGCAGGGCGCGCCTTGGAGGGGAGGGGAGATGGGGAGGGGCTTTCGCCGACCCCAGGGACCCCAGGAAAGGAGGGATATGGAGTGCCCCTCCCAGGGAGAGACCCAGCGACAGCCTGGCAGAGGGCTGGGGATCCTCAGCTGTGTATTAGAAGCGATCTGAGAAGCCGTTGGACCCAGGAGTGCGGGCGCTCCGCTCCCTGCCCGCTCAGACGCTGGGATCTGCCCCCGCTCCCACCCCCGCCTGGCCCCTACTCCCCCGGACCCAGAGGTCCTGGCCTCCAGTGGCCGGAGTGCCTTTTCCCCGGGGACAGAAGAGACCAAAGCGGAACTCCCCGCTCAAAAGTTGTCAAGTTTTGAGAGGGTCAGGGACCCTCTGGCTAGAAACCAGCAAGTCACATGCGATTGCGGGTTCCCCCTATTCAGATTCAGAGCCCAGACTCTAAAGGACCCGCCCCTCTCGCCTCCCGCTCCATCAGAGAGGGCTGGAGCCCAGCCCCTGGGCAGTGACAGCGGAACCAAGTGTTTCCAAGTGACAGAGCCCCCCTTCCCGGGGGCCCAGATAAAGCCACGCACCTGCGTGGGGGTTGGAGGAGAGGTAGAGGCCCTCAGGGGCTGCGGGAAGAGAGAACTGGGGGAGAGAGAGATCCCTCTGACCATCCTTGCTGTCTCCACCGCTTGGACCCAGCCCTGGGCACCAGCCTGGCCCCACACTCCCTCCCATGGGGCAGGCCCGGGCCAGAGGTGGGTGCCTGGGAATCCAGGCCCCTGGCACAAGCATGGCGAACAGTGGGTCCCCAGGGGCAAAGCGGGGCCAGGCTGGGCGGGGAAGGGAGGGAGACTCTAAGAACTGAGAGCTCAGGCCGGATTGCCAGCCCAGAGGCTGAAAGAGCTCGCTTTTCACCTCTACCTGCCCGGATCCTGGGACAGGAGTCCTGGCCCTCTGCTCCCTTCTCCCTCAGGACCCAGGATCCGAGCCCTCCACCCTGTCCTGCTGTGAGGCACGTGCTGCTGCTCTCTCAAAGAGTTAGAGGGGCCGAGGCGAGGGTAGGGGGCTCGGGCAGGCCTGAGCCAGCCTGTCCCTCCCACATTCCTGAAACCTGCCCAGCCCTGTCCCCCTTCACCGCGCCCACACACCCATCCTGCCTCAGCTCTGGCCCAGCCCCAGCCCCCCACCCCCTCCCCCACTGCTCCGGATGGAGAGACCCGGGGGGCAGGGCTGGGCAACACGGAGACTGAGAGGAACGCAGAGAACCGTGAAACTAAGAGACGAGACGCAGGGTGAGGGGCGCACACGCGCGCACACACACACACGCACACACACGCAGAGGCGGTGACTGAGATGGAGATGATTATCCATCTCGTTGTGCCAGGCCCCAGGTGAAGTGCTGGAGGCTAAGGAATGAGCCCGCCAAGGCCCTGCCCTCAAGGGGCATTTGGTCTGGGGGACAAGCAAGGACACACAGGATTTGAGTCCAAGCGGATGGTATGGAGGCCACCGGGGCCCTGTGTGGCCCAGGGGAGGAGTCTTCAGTTCTGCAAGTGAACGGAGAGATGGAGAGACATGCTGATGGGATCTGGAGCTTAGAGATGCAGAAATGAGAGATGAAGGGAGAGAGGAGCTGAATCTGAGGGAGCAGGGGCTGGGGGCCTGGACCCCTGGGTCTGGGGGCGAAGGGGCTGGGGGCCTGGACCCCTGGGTCTGGGGGAGGAGGGGCTGGGGGCCTGGACCACTGGGTCTGGGGGCGGAGGGGCTGGGGGAGGAGGACTGGGGACCTAGAGAGCTCTGCCTCCTGGTGGCAGTGGGAGAGAGCTCAGTCACCCTCCTGCAGGTTCCAAGGCTGAGGTCCGCCTGTCTGTGCCCCCCCTGGTGGAGGTGATGAGGGGGGAGTCTGTCACTCTGGACTGCAGCCCCTTGGGGACCCATGACTATTTCATGCTGGAATGGTTTCTGGTGAGTGCTGTGGGCTGGGAACGAGGACATGACAGAGCGGGGCCTGAGAGTCAGGGCGCAGTGGGGCTGCAAATGTTCATCCCCTCATCCGAGCCCGAAAGCCCCTAGGAGCCCCACCAAGCTGCCTTTCCATTTTACAGGTGGGGAAATGGAGGCCCAGCGAGAGGAAGCCCCTCTCCAGGGTACCCTGGTGTTGGGCACAGCTGAGGCTAGAATGAAAGAGGTCCCTTGGCTCTTGGAAGAGGACATTCAGAGGCAGACACCCAGAAGGCAGGAGCCCGGGGATGGGACTAAAGAGAAAGAGAAACAGGAGACCCAGGGCAGGAAAGGAAGACAGAGGTGGAAGGAGGGAACCAGAGAGGGGGAAAGGTGACCACAGACAGGGAGCGGGGGTGGGAGAGCTGGAGAGAGGACGGAGGGACCAGAGAGAGAGCGTGAGAGGAGACCCACGGAGCGGCAGAGGGAAAGGGGACACGGAGGAGGGCCCGCGGCCGGGCAGCCTCTCGCTGAGATGCTCCCCGCCTGCCCCCGCAGGTCGACCGCTCCTGGGCTCGCCACCGCCTGGCCTGGGCCGAGCTGCATGGGTCCAAGCTCTGGGACAAAGATCTCAGCTCCCAGGGCCGCAGCCCCCCATACCAGCTGGACTCCAGGGGGCGCCTGGTGCTGCCTGAGGCCCAGGTGGGTGACGAGCGCGATTACGTGTGCGTGGTGAAGACGGGGGCAGCAGGCATTGCCGAGGCCACCGCCAGGCTCAGTGTGTTTGGTGAGTGTCTGTGCCTCCCCTCCAACCGCCGCCCCCCTCCCACAACACACACACATCCTGGGAAAGGGCAGGGAGGTGAGAACCCTGGGAACCAGCTCCTGACTGTAAGTCCCTCCCGCAGCCAAACCAGAGGCCCCGGAGGTCTCCCCCAACAAAGGAACCCTGTCTGTGATGGATGACTTTGCCCAGGAGGTACCTTGGGCCGCATCTTGCTTCCAGGATTCTGAGGGGAGGAGGGGGTCCTGGGCTCCTACAGCTCAAGGTCGGGAGAAGCTGGGGGCTTGGGCTTCCCAGTCCAGGAGTAGGGGTCCAGGAGTTCCAACCTTGGGTCTCCCGGGAGGAGAGGCTTGGGAGCTGGACTCGTGTGTCTGGGTCTGGTCTGGTCCCCAGACTCCAGGGACCTGGCTCCCAGCCCGGGCGGGTCTGTGTCTGTCCCAGATAGCCACTTGCAGCAGCCGCAACGGGAACCCAGCCCCCAAGATCATGTGGTATCGGAACGGGCAGCCCCTGGCCGTGCCCCTGGAGGTGAACTCCGGTGAGTGGCGCCTGAGGGAGCTCAGCTAGACCTCAGGGGCTGGGGCTGGGCGGTGGCCGGGCTGGCTGACTGCCTCCCCACCGCCCCCTCCCACAGAGGGCTACATGACTGCCCGCACCGTCCGGGAGGCCTCCGGCCTGCTCTCTGTCACCAGCACCCTTTACCTGCGGCTCCACAAGCCCGACCGGGAGGCCAGCTTCCACTGCTCCGTGCACTACCACCTGCCCGCTGGCCAGCATGGCCGCCAGGACAGCCCTTCCTTCTCCCTCACCCTGCACTGTGAGTCCGAGCTGGGCCCCCGGCCGCCCCCACCTGGAACTCTCTCGCTGAGGCCTGCCCCTCCAAGGCGACCCCGGTGACCTGCCCCACCCCTTCCAGGCCTTCCCCCACCATTACCTCAGGCTGAAGTGGGTACTCACCTCTGACCTCTGACCTCAAGTGCCAGCAGGAGCCCCATCCTGACTTCTGACTCCCCCCCATAACACTCTGAACCTCGTGGAGTCTCAGGACTAACTGTTGTGCCCCACGCTTCCACCCCAAAATGGGTCCCCCCGAATCTCACACTGACCTGTCACCCACATTGTAGCAAAGGAAAGGACTAAGGTTGGCCAAAGGTTAGGGGTCATATCTTTTTTTTTTTTGGCCACGCCATGAGGCGTGTGGGATCGTAGTTCCCTGACCAGGGATCGACCCTGCGCCCCCTGCATTGGAAGTGTGGAATCAACCCCCCCACAACCCTGCCTCCAACCCTTTCTATGGTGCCTGTCCTGGTCTGGATGCCCCCAGCCCCTCTGGTCTCCCATACAAGGCAGCCAGAGAGCTCTTCCCAAGGTACACACTGACCTGTACTCTCCACCTCTGACCTCGAGCCCATGATCTCAGAACGAGTGCAACCTTGAGCCTCAAAATATGACCTCTAAGGAACTTCCTTGGTTAAGACTCCACGCTTCCAAAGCCGGGGGTGTGGGTTCAATCCCTAGTTAAGGAGCTAAGATCCCACATGCCTCATGGCATGGCAAAAAAAAGAAGAAAAAAGATATTACCTTTGGCCAACCATAGCCCTTTCCTTTGCTGCAGTGCTGGCCTCTCCCCCTTAACCTAGCCCTGCCTTTAACCCTTGACTCTGATCGTGAGTCTGCCCTTTCCCTTAGATCCCACAGAGAGCGTGCTGTTCTGGTTGGGCAGCCAGTCCATTGCCGAGGGCTGGGTCCGCGAGGGTGACTCTGTCCAGCTGTTGTGCCAGGGGGACGGCAGTCCCAGCCCGGAGTACACGTTTTTTCGGCTTCAGGTAACCCACCCCTTCATTCCCCTGACCTGTGCAATCTACTTGTCTGCACCAACTTCTGACCCTTCACCTGGGTGACCCCTGGCTTAGCAAGGCATGTGACCCAGGAGCTATCCGTGAGACAGCTCACCAATTTGTGAGAGTCTTGACATACCTTGATGCCTGGCTTGGGTGACCCCGGACCTAACCTGACCCTGCCAGCCCAGAGCATCTCCTGAACTGGGTTCCTCACTCCTGGTCTCCCCCAGGACAAGCAGGAGAATGTGCTAAAAACAAGTCTTGAGGGGAACCTGACACTGGAGAGGGTACAGCGGAACCAGAGCGGGACCTATGGCTGCAGGGTAGAGGACTACGACGCCCCCGAGGACGCAGATCTCTCCAAAACCCTGGATCTGCGCGTGGCCTGTGAGCGCCTCCGGAGCGGGAGGGGGGCCCTGGCATCAGCAGTCTCCTCACCCTCACCGCCCACCCGCAGCCCTGTCTCCAACCCTTTCTGTGGTGCCCAGCCTGGTCTCAATGGCCCCGGCCCCTCCAGTCTCCCATGCAAGGCAGCCAGAGACCCCTTTCCAAGGCATACACCTGACCTTCCGCTGCCTAGAACCTGCTGTAGCTCCCCAGTCCTCTGGGGATAAGACCCACATGTTTCACCCCAGCCTTCAAGACCCACCCTACTGGCCTCATCTTAGGCGAACCCTCCTCCCCATCACACCCCAAGCTCTTCTCCTCTTTCCTACAGTAACTCCCGATTTTCTCTTCCATCCAATCCTAACCCATCTGTCGGGTCCCAGTCTTCCAAGAAGCCTTCTTGGCCCACCTGCACGCAAGCCCTGAGCAAAGGCTCTGTGCCTGCTGGGCACTCCTGTCACCTCCCTTCCTGGGACTAGACCCTATGCCACACGTGAACAAGACAGTGAAGCCCCAGCCTCCGCCAGGCTCCAGGGTCCAGTAGGGGACACAGATGTTAAATGCTGAACACACACTTTTTTTTTTTTTGAACACACACTTTGAGTCACAGTCCTGCCTCTACAGAGACTAACGCAAAGGAGTGGGATAAGGAAGTGGTGCGGCGAGCAGGGATTATTTTCCATGGAGGGTGTTGGGGGCTGAAGATTCTGACTGCAGGAAGGAAATTTATGGCAAGTGCCCCAGTATCTACACCTCTTGGTGGGTGATGAGGGAAGGAAGCAGGATACAGCAGAGGTGGAAATTGGGCTTCAGCTAAGGAAGACCTCTGCATGCTCACAGGGCTGAGAGATCCCCAGTTGGGGTACAGGGCCTGGGTCTTTTGTACGTCCACGTCAACCTATCATTGGATGTGGGCTGCCTAGGGAAGGAGGGGACATGACCTTGAGCCAGGGGCTCTCTCTCAGGCAGTTTCCAGAGAGGGCTGACAGCTGAGGGCTGACAGCTGACACCCTTCTCAACAGCTGGGGGAGAAAATCCTTTGCTGCCAAAGGGGAAATCTGAGTGTCCACGACAGAGGGTCAGAGAGACCTCTCTGAGAAGGGGAACATGTGTAGGAAACCAAAGAATGGAACCAGAGCTATGATGAGTCAGAAGAAAAGCATTCCAGGCTGCGGAAACAGCACATGCAAGGGCCCTGAGGCCCACACTGGCATACTGGAGGACAACAGGGAAAGAACAGGCTAGCCGGAGCTCAGGGAACAAGAGGGGAAGGTGGGAGATGAGGTTGAAGCAGTGGGCAGGGTCAACCAGGCAGGACTTTTTGGCTTCATCAAAGAAAGAGGCCTGTATGCCCACCATACTGGGGAACCACTGCAGGGTTTTGTTTTGTTTTGTGTTTTCCTCACTGCAAGAATTTAAGCAGAGGCAAGGGCTGACCAGTGTGTGTTTTGAAAAGATTCCTTTGGGGGCCTTCCCTGGTAGTCCAGTGGATAACACTCCCCACTCCCAATGCAGGGAACCTGGGGTCAATCCCTGGTTGGGGAACTAAGATTCCCACATACCATCACTAAACCCTGTGATGCAACTATAGAAGCCTGGGCACTACAAAAAAAGAGAGAGAGAGAGAGAGAGGAGTGGGCTGTTTTTGTTTTTGTATTTTAAAGAACCCAGCACAGCCAAAATTAAATAAATTGTAAAAACAATTTTTTTTTTTAAGTCAAACTTGGACACGACTGAGCAACTACACTTTCACTATTTAAAAAAGAAAAGATCCCTCTGGCTGCTCACCAAAGAATGGACCAGAGAGGACAGGAGTCCTGCCCAGTACAGAGACCAGTGAGGACGTGGCTGCAGTGGTCAAGGCAGTTGACCCCAGGGTCAGAGATGGAAAGAAGTGAGAAGATCCATTTGGGGGACAGAGCAGAGAAAGACTTGATGGAAAAAAACGGGTCGTGTGGAGGAGAGAAGGCCAAGGCGTGAGGAGTAGTCAGAGAAGGAGCGCCCAACACCTCCCAGGTTATCCATTAACCTTGAGCTCAGATGTCAGCTCTGGAGGCAGGTGGTCAAAGTGGGCCTGTATTTTGGGGTTTTGTTGTTGTTGTTTTAAGTGTTTAACATTATTTATTTAATTTGGCTGCACCAGGTCTTCACTGTGGCATGTGGGGTCTAGTTCCCCGACCAGGCCCCCTGCATTGGGAGCATAAAGTCTTAGCCACTGGACCACCAGGGAAGCCCCATGGGCATGTATTTTGGAGTCAGACTCCTAGATCTGGGCTCAAGGGCCCAGATGAGAGAGTGGAGTGCTCGTGGAGCTGAGGAGAAGTTGGCATTCTCTGCTGACGATTGTCCATTCACGTCTGCCCTTCTCAAAAGCCCTGGGGATCCCCTAACTGATCGGGTGAGGGTCTGGGGAAGGTGACATTCTGTTCCCCCAACTCCAGACCTGGACTCCCTGGAGCTCAGCACAGGGGAGGAGCTTTCCTTATCTTTGAGTAACAGCACAACCGTGACCTGCTCTGCACGAGGCCTGCCCACCCCGATCCTACACTGGACCAAGGTGAGAAGGGAAGGCGTCCCTCCCCAGCACGGGACCCTCCCCTTTTCATCAACCCCTCCCTGCCTCTCACACCCAGCTGGTGCCTGCTGTTTCTCTCCCCACCCAGGACTCAGCACCCATGGGGGAGGACCCCACACTCTCCCTCCACTCCGTCACCTTCGATTCCGCCGGCACATACACGTGTGAGGCCTACATGCCCAATATCCCCCTCCTGAGTCGCACCCGGAGCTTCAGGCTGCTGGTTCAAGGTTCGGGGTATAGGCAGGCTGGGATGGGGATAGTATGGGGGAGTGTGGGGGGCCAGGACAAATGAGATGGGTCCACAGCTGGTCCTTCTCTCCTCTTTTTCTCTCCCTCCTTTCCTTTCCTGGGGTGCCTACATCTTACCCCCTTTCCCGCCCCACCACCCGCAGGGACACCAGAGTTAAAGGCAAAGGAGACTCAGCCCAAGGCCGAAGGCAGCTGGACCGAAGGAGATAAAGTCACCCTGATCTGCTACGCCCGCGGCTACCCGGAGCCCAAACTCACCTGGAGCCAGTTGGGCGGCAGCGTAAGGGACCCTCCTCTGACCCTCCCCAAATCCCAGCCCCTTTAACGGTCCACTCATCCTGTCCTCCCCACCCTCCACCTCCACCAACCACTTCCTTTTCACCTCTGCCCACACACCAAGCCCTTGATTTTGCAAACCTGGGCCTGACCTGAGCCTCCACAGCCCACAGAACCAGCCCCTGGAGGCCAGGGCTGGGTGAGCAGCTCCCTGACCCTGAAGGTGACCAGTGCCTTGAGCCAAGACGGCGTCTCCTGTGAGGCCTCCAACCCTCTCGGGAACACCCATCACGTCTTCCACTTTGGAACCGGTGAGTAACCACCGTGGTGGGACCGACACCGGGTGCAGGGCAGACAGCGGGCTGCTGGCTGACCCCTCCCCCCCCACCCCGCAGTGGCCCCCCAGACCTCCCAGGCTGGCGTGGCGGTCATGGCCGTGGCCATCAGCGTGGGCCTCCTGCTCCTCGTCGTTGCCGTCTTCTACTGCATGAGACGCAAGGGGCGGCCCGGCTGCTGCCGGCGGAGCGAGAAGGGGCCTCCGTGAGTGGCCTGAAACCTTGAAACTGACCTCTCTACCCCAACCCTGACCTCACCCCGACCTCAGCCCCAAAGCAACCACAGCCCCAACCCCAACTCCATCGGCAAATAAGATGCCATCCCATCTCCAACCTCCAGCCTGGACCATGACTGTCCCCTCCCCTCTCCTCAACCCCACCCAACCCGTAACTAACTCCCAGACCACCCCAAGCTCACCTTAACCCCATCCCCAATCTCATCCCCACCTGTGATCCACGCCCACCCCAATCCCAAAGTAACCTCATCTATACCTCCAGCTTCCTCTCCAACCCCAACCTCTCCCTCAGCCACACCCTCAGCTCCAGCGCACATCCAGTAACCAAACACAGCTTCAGCCACCTCCCCATCCCAAGCCCCCCGCACATCCCCCCATCCCATTCCTAACTCCAAACCCATCCCCATCCAACCTTATCTCCAACGGCAACCACACGGCCACCCTCAACTCCAGTCCACAGCCATCATCACGTGCGTACGTGCGTGCTAAGTCGCCTCAGTCATGTCCAACTCTTTACGACCCCATAGACCATATAGCCCGTCAGGCTCCCCTGCCCATGGGGTTCTCCAGCCAAGAGTATTGGAGTGGGTTGCCATGCCTTCCTCCAGAGCATCTTCTGGACCCAGGGATTGAACCTACCTCTCCTGGAACTCCTGCATGGCAGGTGGATTCTTTTCCACTGAGCCACCGGGGAAGCCCAGCCATCCCCACAGCCCTCCCCCAAACTCATCCCAGTGACATCACCAGCTCCAACTCCAAGAACAGCGTCAAGCATGTCCTCATCCCATCCCTGACCCCAGGGCCACTTCCACCTCCTACCTCACCCCCAGCTCATTCCCACCCACCCATCGCCAAGTCTGTCCCCATCCGACACACCCATGACCAGTTCCTTCCTTGGCCATGACCACCTCCAACACACTGCCTCCTCCCACTAGGCCCCCTGGGGAACCCAAGTTGAGCCACTCAGGAAAAGAGCAGCCGGAGCAGACAGGCCTTCTCATGGGGAGTACCTCTGGAGGAGCCAAGCATGGGAGCAGGGGCTTTGGAGATGAGGTGAGTGAGGGCCTGGGCCCCTGGGGAGAGGGGGCCACTGCAGGTGGAAGAGCCGCTGTGGGCCCAGGCTGATCTCCCCATCTTTTCCCCAGTGTTGAGCCTGAGGACCTTCCCAGAGGCAGTCATTGAACCCGACCCGGAGTGGCAAGCATCAGAAAACCAGCCCTGCTCACACCTCCGCCTGCCCCCACGTTCCTGGCCTTCCCTCTTCCCTCTCTGGGCCCTCCCTTCCTTCCTCTGTGGGCTGGGCAGGGATCACAGCGGCCTGGGAGGGAGGGGACCTTCCTCCAGGGATTGTGACTCTCCCAGGCCCCAGAATAGCTCCTGGACCCGAGCCCAAGTCCTGGCCTGGGACGAGGCTCGAGGGTCGCTGGCTGGGGCTATTTTTACCTCCTGCCTCCATTGCTGGTCCCCGCCTCCCACCTGACGTCCTGCTGCAGAGTCTGACACTGGATCCCCGCCCCCTGCCCTGACCCCATCGTCTGTGGACACTGGAGTCTGGAATAAATGCTGTCTGTCACCTGGACACCATCCTGTGGCCAGAGCCGCCTCCTCTAGGGGATGAGAGGGGAAGGGGGTGCAGGTGACGCTCTGGCCCTGCTGGCTCTCCCACCCCCTTGCTGGACCTCAGAAGAAATCTGATGTCATGGAGAAAGAAATGAGAGAGAAGGGATGGAGAGTGACTCAGCTGGAAAAAGCTGGAGAAGAGAGGTGCTGGGGGTCCAGAGGGAGCTGAACCTGGCCCCTGAAGACCAGTGCCTTTGGGGGGAGGTGGGGTGCTGTCCCCTTAAGTAAAAAATGCCCAGTCTCTCTCGCCAGAGACCCAGAGGGAATTGAAGCATCCAGAGGAAAAGCTCTCTCTGAGCTGTAGAGTGGATGGAATTAGGGATTTAGGCATCTTCTCTGAGGACAGCCTGGGGCCTGCAGCTGCGGGGTGGGAGATGAGGAGGGGCAACTTGGAGGAACCCCCACGAAGGGATCTAGGCGGAGAGAAGAGATGGCAGAAACAGCGAAACAGAGACTTGCCGAAGCGGAGGGAGAGGCATTTGAAAGGAGAACAGAGAGGCTAAGAGGGAGGTCAGAGGGATGGGCTGGGGCAGCTCAGAAATGAGAGAGAGCCACTGAGTCAGACAGAGATGTGGGGAGAGAGAGGCAAAGACAGACAAATAGAGACATGTCCTGGATCTATTTACTGTGCAATTCCAGACCACAGCAATAAAGCGAAGATCACAATAAAGCAAGTCACACAAATTTTTCAGTTTCCCAGTGCATATATTACGTTTACACTGTACTGTAGTAAGTATGCAATAGCGTTCTGCCTTAAAAAAAAAAAAAAAAGTACATAGCTTAACTTAAGAAACACTTTGAAAAACAAAACACTTTCTGGTTAAAAATGGTAACCATGGTCTGAGCCTTCAGTGAGTCATAGTGATCACATCAAAGGTCACTCATCAGTGACCATAACAAACAGACGAACAATGGAGAACCTTGGAATATTGCAAGAATTACCAAACGTGACACAAAGATACAAAGCGAGCAAAGGCTGTCGGGAAGATGGCACCAATAGACACAGGGTTACCACAAACCTGTAATTTATTTTTTTTTTAAATGCAGTATCTTCGGAGCACAATAAAGTAATGTGCCATACAGAGAGGTAGGGCTGCAGAGACAGACAGGAACACAGAAAGAACTGGGATTCAGAGAGATCATTCCAGTTAGAAAGGGAGGGGGAAAAAAAGTTTCAAAAGAGCAGCTCAGAAGCAGTGCAGGGCAGACAAGTGTGACCTTGGGCAAGTGACTTTACCTCCCTGAGTCCATCAGATAGAGATAAATCATACTTGGGCCGTGGACGGCCACTGTGAGGAGGGGGAGCAAGTGTAGTGCATGCTGGGAGGTCTCTACCGGTGACCCCACCCCTCTGTCCTCAGTTTACTCAGCCACCAGATGGACCAAGTAGCATCTATGGCCGTGGGGAGTTGAAGAGATGCTATAGGAACCTCCTTGTAGGCAACTGAGCAAATGTTCCGAGATTTCCACAACAGAAGAGCTCACATTGGCTGAATTAAGGTGCTCAAATCCCATGATTTATTGAGTCAGATTAAAACAAACAGGAGGGACTTCCCTGGTGGCCTGGTGGTTAAGACTCCACCTTCCAGCACAGGGGTCAGGGTTCAGTCCTTGGTTGGGGAACAAAGATTCCTGTCGGGTGTGGCCAAAAGATTAAAAATAAATAAATGTATAAATAAAACAAATGTGAGAAACGAGAGAGATGGGGCAGGTTAACACGCTGAGATGGGAACAAACGAGCACAGTTCTGCCGCCTGAGCTTGGGGGTTCATGGGGCTCTGCTGTCCTCTCCGTGTGGTGGTGTCCCCAGGCGCAGAGTCGAGGGGCAGCAGGGAGGAGCCACACCCGGAAGCTGCCAGGGCTGCGTGGGGGGCAAATGCATTCAGCCACACCTGCAGGTGGAGGAAAACATGGCTCTCACCTCCTTGACGTGAGCACAGGGCTTTGCCGAGCAGAGCGAGAGTCCCAGGAGTCACTTAATGACTCTCGGAGAAGTGAAATGAGTCAGTCAGTCTTGTCCGACTCTTTGCAACCTCACGGACTGTAGCCCGCCAGGCTCCTCTGTCCATGGGGTTCTGCAGGCAAGAATACTGGAGTAGGTAGCCATTCCCTTCTCCAAGGAATCTTTCCGACCTAGGAATCGAACCGGGTTTCTTGCACTGCAGATGGTTTCTTTACCATCTGAGCCACTAGGGAAGCTCAAGGACTCTCAGGTACTTGAGGCTTAGTCAATCTTTCCCTCCTTCCCATGGACATTCAGCTCACATTTTTTTTTTTTATTGAAGTATAGTTGCTTTACAATGTGTTAGTTTCCGATGTACAGCACAGTGATTCAGTTTTACATATATAGACAATCTTTTTCGTATTCTTTTCCATTAGGATTTACCACGGAATATTGAATAGGGTTCCCTGTGTTATACGGTAGGACCTTGTTGTTTATCCATCCTATATATAATAGTTTGCATCTGCTACCCCAATCTCCCAATCCTTCCCTCCCCCACCCAGAATGGAATGTCCTTTTTTAAAAATACAGCAGACACACAGAGAAATCATAGAATGATTGGGAGAATTTGATAGCTGTGAAAAGTGTTTAGTGCAAAGCCTGGCACAGAGCATGTGTTCAATATGTCTTTAGTACTGTTATTATTATCACTCATGGAAAATGGAGGGACAGAAAGAAAAGCAAGAAAGGGACCGGGTGGAGAGAGATACCACATTAAGGGCAGATATTGGTGGGGGGGGGCAGGATTTGGGGAGCTGGAGGGGGAGGGAACAGATGGTTGGAGGAGGGGAGAGAGGGAACCCCAGGGAGAAAGGGATGCTCCGCCCAGCACCTGGTCCCCAAATTAATGAGAGGAGGGTCTTGGCCTGCCTCCCAAGAGGGCATACATTTGCATAAGATCCCTCATCTGCATGGCATCCCAGGCAATCTGCATACAGATGGCAGCCTGTGCCCTCCTTAGTCTGACCCCTCCTCCCACCTTGGCCAAGGGTCTGGGGGAAGGGGCAGCAGGTGTGGGGGTGATGAACCACCATGATCTGGGGCTCCAGGAAATAAAGGCAAGTTCAGAGTGGACTCCTCTTGCTCCTCAACCTTCTGTGGCTCCCTTTTGCTCTTAGGACCATGAGTCACCCTTCACCGGGCATTCAGGACCTGCTAAGATGTCACCCCTCACACATACCCACCGCTCTGTCTCTCACATCTTGTGCTTTTGTGAATTTACTATTCTCCCACCTGGAATGTCCTCTCTCGTTTCCCGCACTGTAACAAAGATTGCCTCTCCTTCAAAGCCAGGACATCTTTAAGAATTCTGACAAGTTTTCCCTAGTGGCGCAGACAGTAAAGAATCTGCCTGCAGTGCAGGAGATCTGGGTTTGATCCCTGAGTCTGGAAGGTCCCCTGGAGAAGGAAATAGCAACCTACTCCAGTGTTCTTGCCTGGGAAATCCCATGGACAGAGAAGCCTGGCAGGCTACAGTCCACGGGGTTGCAAAGAGTAGGACACGACTGAACAACTAACAACACTCCTTGTCCTTGGAACTTTACAGGAATTTGTGGCACCTCTGGACTCATACAGATTTTATTAGTAAAGATGTGTTTTGTTGCAAATGACAAAAAAAAAAAAAGTGTAAATGAAAAGGGAAAATTATTCATTCATATAACCAGGAAGGTCAAAGACTGACTACTTTCAGGCATAGCTGGATCCAGGGGCTCAGATAGTCTCATCAGAAAGCTGGCCTGTTGCATTTCTCAGCTCTCCTGTCCTCCATGCACAGGCAGCTTCTTTTGTCTCCGGAGGCACCCAGAGTACCAGTGTTTTACCAGTTTAGCTGCTGCTGCTAAGTCGCTTCAGTCGTATCCGACTCTGTGCGACCCCATAGACGGCAGTCCACCAGGCTCCGCAGCCCTTGGGATTCTCCAGGCAAGAATACTAGAGTAGGTTGCCATTTCCTTCTCCAGTGCATAAAAGTGAAAAGTGAAGTGAAGTCGCTCAGTCGTGCCCGACTCTTAGCGACCCCATGGACTGCAGCCCACCAGGCTCCTCCGTCCATGGGATTTTCCAGGCAAGAGTACTGGAGTGGCGTGCCATTGCCTTCTCCTTTACCAGTTTAGCAACCCTCATCAAAAGAGGTGTCCCTTCCCTATTTGTTCAAGACATCTCAGGGCTAGTTCTCATTGGTCAGGAATGAGTCCCACCCCCATCCCTGAACCAATCCCTGTGGCCAGGGGACCCAATGCTCTGATTGGCCAGGACTGGGCCAGGCTCACTCTGAACCATAAGGGCTTAGTATGGAAGAGGTTTTGTTATTATTCAGTCGCTCATTCATGTCCAACTCTTTTCAACTCCATGGACTACATACAGTACGCCAGGCTTCCCTGTCCTTCACTATCTCCTGGAGTTTGCTCAGACTCATGTCCATTGAGTCGATGATGCCATCCAACCATATTGTTCCCTGTTGCCCCCTTCTCCTCCTGTCCTCAATCTTTCCCAGCATCAGGGTCTTTTCCAATGAGTTGGCTCTTTGCATCAGGTAGCCAAAGTATTGGAGCTTCAGCTTCAGCATCAGTCCTTCCAGTGAATATTCAGGGTGGTTTCCTTTAATGGCCTTCCCTGTTGGCACTAGTGGTTAAAAATCTGCCTGTCAATGCAGCAGATGTAAGAGATGCAGGTTCAAAACCTGGGTTGGGAAGACGCTCTGGAAGAGGGCTTGGCAACCCACTCCAGTATTCTTGCCTGCAGAACCCCATGGACAGAGGAGCCTGGCAGGCTACAGTCCATAGGGTCACAAAGAGTCGGACACAACTGAAGCGACTTAGCACACATTTCCTTTAGGACAGACTGGTTAAAGGGCAGGTAAAATATAATACTTGGCATCAACTGCCTAGCTCCATCAGGAAGCCTTTGGCTCTGTGCCCCTACCTCCTAGTGGTTATGACTCTTCAGTGAAGTGTCACCTCTGAGACTCCTTGACGCTAGAAGTCAACTCCCCAGGTATGAGACTCACCCAGTCATCTGTCAACAAACACACAAGGTAGTGCTCAGCCTTATCCAAGTCCCTTTATGCATGTGACTAGGGGCATGAAATTCCAGCCTACTCAGGCTTATCTCCTGGGCTCACCCCAGCTCACAAAGAAGAGCCAGGAGACAGTTGAGCACACTCCTTGACAGGCTTGGAGAAGAGTGGGTGCTAAAGGGGGGAACTTCCTGGAGAAACTCTCCTTGGGGACTGGTTATTTTGTCCAAGGGAGGAATGGGGGAAGAGGGCAGAATTTCACAAAGCAAATCAGTAGCAAAGTTGGCACTAACCCCAGAGATCCTGGCCCTCTAGTCTGGCCCCAGATTGGGAAGAGAAGGACAGAGTTCTAGAGAGAATTTACTATGCACCTACGGTCATTCTCCTTTATCTAGGGGATACATTCCAAGACCCCAGTGGATGTGTGGATTGTACTGAACCCTACATATACAGTGTTTTGTGTTTTTTTCTATATACACATCCCTGTGACAAACTTTCATCTATAAATAAGGACAGCAAGAGAATGTCCAAACTGCCAGCATCACTACTCTTGTGTTTGGGGCCATTATTAAAAAAATGAGGGTCATTTGGACATCAGCCCCGTGACACCACTGCAATCCATCTGACAATGCAACCGGCTACTAAGTGACTCAGAGGCAGGTAGTGTATAAGCACTGGATAGAGGGATGATTTATGTTTAGGGCTCGAGACTTCATCATGCCTCTCAGAATGGTTAAAAACTGATGGATTTTTATTTCTGGAATTTTCCGTTTGATATTTTTGGACTGGGGTTGACGCGGGGTAACTGAAACTGCAGATAAGGGTGGGGGGGGGGGGAGGTGACGACTGTATTTGTCCAGCTGACCTCATGCCAGGCTGAGAGACACACCATGGGAAGGTCCTAGCCTGCTACTTCCTTGCTGGGAGGCATGGGGGCAGAGAATCTCTCTATGCTCTGTGTGCTTTTCAGTGAAATGGGGATCGTGAAATCTCCCTTCGTGCGATTTTTGTGTGGAATTAACTGACAAGTGGGCATCTCTGGTGGCTCAGCTGGTAAAGAATCTGCCTGCAATGCAGGAGACCCAGGTTCAACTCCTGGGTTGGGAAGATCCCCTGGAGAAGGAAACGGCAATCCACTCCAGTATTCTCGCCCAGAGAATCCCATTGTCAGAGGAGCCTGACGGGCTACAGTCCATGGGGTCGCAGGAGTCGGACACGACTTAGTGACTAAACCACCACCAACTGACAAGTAGCCAACTCTTTGACTTTGGATCCAGTCACTTCTTTCTTTGTGCCTCAGTTTCCTCATCACATAGGGTGCTGTGGGGGGTTATTTGAGATAATACAGCGGACTTGGATTAGCACCCGGCACATAGTCAGTGCTAAATACATTTATTAACAGTATTATTACCAAGATGTGAATGCCAGTCAGTAAGAGTCTCCACTACTTAAGATCTTGCATTTCTGGGTAGGAAAACTCAGGTGTGTGGCAGGTGGGAAGGGAGGGCAAGTCTATGGGGGTCCTCTCGGTAGGGCCCAACGCATCAGCCCCCAGCTTATCAGCTACTTTTCCGAGGAACTTGAACCAAGTGATTTCAAGCGCTCAATGGCATCGTCTCCCTCAGCCTCCTGCTTGCCGCCCTCGCCCCTACACGCTGGGCGGCCTCACCAGCTCCCCCGGGCAGTCCAAGGAATGTGAAGAGGTAGGTGGGGGAGGGGAGGAGCGGGAGCCGCCGGGGAGAGACAAAGGGGCCGAGTCAGAGCGAGAGACACAAAGACGGGAGGAGGTTGGGAAGATAGGAGAAGTGGGACAAGGACACGGGGAGGGACTAGTCAAGTCTGGAGGCCCGATCGTAACCCAACCCCGCAGGGCCAGCCGACCTCTGGGAGCGGTCTGTGCTGCCTCCTGGCGGAAGACTGCAGTAAGGCGATGGTGCGGACCAGATGCAGGAGGAGAGGGCTGCGGGACGCAGAGAGGTCAAGAGAGACGGAGAGAGAAACCAGACACACCGAGAAACACAGGGAAGAGAAAGACACAGAGATAGAAACCCACAGAGTGACAGGGGTAGAGACAGACACAGATGCAGGGAGCGAGAGAGACAGAGCCAGAGTCCAAGGGATGAAAAAAGACAAGAACCAAGTGACACAGAGACAGTGATAGAAACACCACCAGGAAGAAAGAGACCAGGAACACCAAGCGACACAGAAACGTGAAAACTGAAAGACCCAGAGATAAACACAGGGACGGAAAAAGAGGCAGAGAGACTCACAAAGACAGAGACACTAAAAGACAGGAATCTAAAAAGACACGACGCGGCGACTCTCAAAGTCTCAGGCAGAGATTAGAAAGAGATGAGGATAGGCTGAGATGCGGACAGACCTGCCAGACAAGACAGTGAGCGCGGGGAGAGAACGGGGAAAGAGGCTAAGCGGGGAAGGGGGTGGAGTCTCGGCATGTGGGCGGGGCCCAGAGGGGCGGGTCTATAGGAAACCACGTGCCTCACGCATGTGTGTCCAGATGGCCCTATCCAATACTAAAGGGGGCGGGGCCGAGGCCTGAGCAAACTGAACTCCTGAGGGGCAGGGCCGACTACGGGGAGAACGAATGGGCAGGGCCATGCCTGAGGACGGGACTTCGTGGAAGCGGAGACAGTCGGAAGCGCTGTACTTGCCCTATTAGACAGGGGGCGGGGCTCGAGGGCAATTTAGGTGTGTAAAGGGGCGTGGCTATAGCACTAAGGGGCGGGGTTTGCCTGGAGAGGGCAAGGAGAGAATTCTGGGGCATGGAGGCCGGCGATCAGAGTCCTGGGAGGCAGCGGGTGTAGAATCCTGGGAAGGGGAGGGAGAGGAATGCTGGGGGTGCGGGGCAAGCGTAGAATCCTGGGCAGAGACAGACATGGAATCCCAGGAGGGGGCGGGGTCTGACCTGCCTGAGGGGGCGTGGCCGGAGCCAGATCGGCTAGGCGAGGAGGGGAGAAAGGGGGTGGGTCCTGTGACGTCAGTTAGTTCGAAGCCAGAAAGAATCTAAGGGCCAGGGTCGCTGAGCCCGAGAACCGGACCTCGACAGCAGAGCCGAGAGCCGAGCGCCGCGGGAACCGGCCGGGAGCCGGAGCCACTCAGGCACCTGCTCGTCTGCCCAGTCGATTGGCGCACGCAGAGTGGCCCTCAGGCCCCTGCCCGGGCCCAGTCCCTCCCCGGGCCCCCCATGGCCCGGGCCGCAGCCCTCCGGCCGTTGAGATTGTCGCCGCCGAAGCTGCCGCTACTGCCGTTGCTGCTGCTCCTGGTCCGGGAAACCGGTGAGAGAACGCAGACGCCTCCCCGCCGCGCGCGAAACCATCCTTTTCCCTACCCCCAGAAGGGTCGCGATGATAAGGCGAGACTACCCCCATCTCTCCTCTCAGAGTTGGGAGTCTGAGGCCCGGGGAGAATTGAGGGCAGGGAGCCAGATGTCTTCATAGGGGCGAGCGGGGAGCTCGGACTTTGGGCCCCTTACAGGGCCAAGAATGATAATTCGGACGGCCTGGGGAAGGGCTTAAGGGCTCCAACCCCGGGCCCCAGGGTGCTGAAGGCTCTGACTCCTGGACCCGGAAAACAAGGAACTCCTGGGCCCCAGAAGAAATAGGGGCTGAGGGCTCTATCTCGGGTCCCAAGGAGAATGAAGGCTAGGGGCTCCTTCTATCGGGGTCCTGGTAGAATTGGGGTCAGGAAGGGCTCGAACTTGTGGGTTCCAGATTGTGAGCAGGGTTCTCTGTCTGTCTCTAGGGTCCCAGACAGAACTGGGGGGAGAAGAGGCCAAAAGGCCCTGTCTCCTGGGCTCCAGGTTTAACTGTGGGCAATGGAATGTCCTGGAATTCAGATATAAATGTGGGCAGGAACTCTGTCTCTTAGGTTCTAGATATAATGAAGAGCCAGAGGCCCTGTCTGAAAGCTGGAGGCTCGGTCGGCCTGTGTCCCGCGTAGACTAAGGAGGCAGAGTCCCGCCATCTGGGACCTTTCCCGTTCCTTGTGAGCGATCGGCGGGGACATCCCTGGGGAAGTTTTCCGGGTTTCACTTTAGTCGAGCCGGGGCAGGGCGGGGGCGGGAGCTCTCCACGGTCCCCGTTCCGGATTCCCGGTTTCGGGGGACTTCTCTCCTCTCGTCGCGCCTTTGTCCTCAGAGCCGCAGCGGGAGGTGGACGTGAGGAGACGCCGCCCTAATCCGCTGTCTCTCCCTCCGCTGTGCCCACTTCCCCGCCCCCCTCCCCGACTCCTGTTTGCCCCACCTCCCCTGGGGGAAGGGTGCATCCCCAGGAGTGGGAGGGGCTGCGAGGAAACAGGTGAGGGAGGCTCTCGCCCTTCCCCTTTGCAGGTGACCCGGTTGTTTATTCCCAGCTAGAAACTCTTGGAGTTTCACAAACGTTTGCCAGAAAGTGCGAGGGAGCTCCTGGGAGCCCTAGATCTTTTTTCCCCCCAGCCTGTCTCGGAATGGTCTCCCAGTTTGAACCCAGAGCGGGGGCACTGACTTTTCCTTCCGCCTGTTTCTCCCTCTGCGTCAGAAACAGTGAGATAAAATCAGAGCCTGCCACCTCTGGCAGAATGCTCAGAATCCTCCCCACCTTGGGCCAGGCGTTGACTTCGTGATCTCGCAGAAGGCTCTCAATCGCCCTAAGGGACAGGTCCAGTTCCTGTTCCCATTCGACAGATGAGGAAACAGAGGCTTAGAAAGGACAAGCCACTTTCCCAGCATCCTCAGCCAGTTTGCAGACTTCAGAGTCTTTCTTGGCTCTGCCCTACCTGGTGGGCTCCAGAAAGTGCCTCTGAGTCTCCATTCCCTTCTTTGGAAAACTGAGATAACAGTTCCATCCCAGCAGGGACACTGGGGTGGGGGTGGGGGCAGGTTCAGAGACCCCACTGATCCCCGGAGGAAGCTCTTAGCACCTGAGGAGGAGAGCGTCCCCCTTCCCCACACTCCATCCTTGAGCCTTTGTGTCCTGCTCTCTCTCATCTCTGCCTTTTTCCTTCCCTCCTTCCCTTCCTCCTCTTTTCTGTCTCTCCCTCCCCTCCTTCCCTCACTTTCTCTCCCCCTCTTCCTCTCTCCATTTCTCACCCTCTCCCTGTCTGCTCCTCTGGCTCTCTAATCTCTCTCCAAGCTCTTTCTCTCCTCCTTTTTCACCCTCTCTCTCCCTCTCCTTTCCATCCATCTCTGTTTCCCTGCCCCTGGCTCCTCTAACTTCCCCCTCCTTGGCCTCCGAGGAATGAGGGTGCACCACCTGGGCTTCTTGCCTGGCCGGCCCCCCTCCCCAGTCCTCCCGGGCTTTCACTGCTCATCCATGTCAGCCAGGCAGCCCCACGTAGCAGAGGGGGATGGGAGGAGAGGGGACTGCCGGCCTGCTGTCTCTTCTCATTAGGGAAGGAGAACTGGACAGGGGAGAAGTAGAGGTGGGTCTGCTCACATCCTGCGGGGCAGTAGAGGGGCAAGAGGAATTCAGGGAGAGGCTGGAGATACACACATGGGGACAGAAGCCAATAGAGGGAGGGTGTCAAACAAATTTAGGGACGGTGTCAGAGACACACATAGAAATGGAACGGAGAGATGGAGGATGAAATCCAGCCACAGGGATGGGGGCAGAGAAAGAGGGGGGCAGGGGAAAGGGAGCTGGGAAGACATCTTGAGAAAGGCAGGAACAGCATAAAAAGACAGGTTTTGTGACAGTTGGGTGGGGGCCTAAAAGACCCCAGCCAGTCAGTGATGGTGATGCGATGACCCAGGGTGGTCAGGGCGCAGGCCAACCTCAAGGCCTCAGTATGTGGGGGCCACAAGCGGTGGTAGACACGGGAGGGACAGGGAGTTGGGCAGGCTGGCTAGCTCCCCCGCCCCCACCAGGGACGCTGTTACATTTTTAATGTCCCAACGATGCTGAGAAATGGAGCAAGAGGAGGAGGAGGAGAAAAGCGGACCCAGCAAGATGGCCCAGCGGAGAGAAAGTATGTCAGGGGTGTGGAGAAACATGCAGAGATGGTGAGACCCAGGAGGCAAAGGGTCAGAGCCACGGAGAATCAGAGATCCTGAGAGACAGAGACCAGAAACCTGGAGAGATTAGAGACCCCAGGAATCGGTGCCGGGAGCTAGAGCCCAGACACAAGGAGACCCCCAGCCCCAGAAGATCCAGACCTCAGAGGTCGGAGTACAGAAGAAAGAGGATATGCACAGATAGGGTCTCTTGGGCCTGGTGAAAATGACCTGAAATTGATTGTGGTCATGGAGGCACAAATGTAGGAATTTACTAAGTCATTGAACGAGACACTGCATGGGCGAATCATATGGTATGGGAACTGTATCTCAATAAAACTTTCAGAGAGAGACGGATGGACAGACATAGAGAGCAGAGACTAGGAACTCCTGGGAGACACAGAGGGGCAGACTGGGAACCCTGAGAATCGGAGACAGAGACACAAGAGGTCAGAGACAGGACCTGTGAGAGGAGGGCCAGAGTCTCAGAGACAGCAGTGTTTTGGTGTAAACTTGTCCTGGGCAGAACGGTGGGCTGGGGTTCTGTCTGAGGGGCTCAGCCAGGAAGAACAGTCCTAGAGATTCACCCCCAGAAGCATCAGACTCCACAGGGGAGACCTTCAGTAGGGGTGGAGTCCCTGCAGAAAGGCAGAAAATCACAGACCAGGGAGGGGAATGATGACCATCCCCCGAGCTGAGTGATGACCACCATCAGAGAGGTGGGCTGGGGGAGGCAGGTGAAGAAGTGCAGACCCAGACAGACAGCCTGATATCCTGGCTGCTTCTGCTCAACAACACCCGCCGCCCCCCCAACCCACGCAACCAAACCGGCTCCTGGATGTCCGCTGTGGGGGTGGGCACCATGATTAATGCAATTAATTAATTAAGGAGGTAGCTAAGGCAGCAGCTGAGGCCAGCACTCCAAGCACGCTGGCCTTCAAGGGCCAGCTGGCGTCCGCCACACCCTGTGGTCAGAGGGCAGGTCATGATACCTTGTAGGTCTGGAGAGGGTGAGCCAAGCTGGGAGGAGCCAGCCAGGCAGGCAGGAACCTAGGAGTCCAGGCCCCCAGCCCCTTCCTCTCAGCCCTGATTTCCCCTCCCCAGATCTCAGGGTCTCAGGCTCTGGGTCTCTGTGTCCACCCGCCCAAAGGATTCCCCTGGGCTCACACAATGCCCTGGGCTGCCCCTGCCCTGCCACCACAGGAAGCCTGGCATGCCAGGCCACAGGCAGGGGAAGTGTGTCTGGGGACCCAGGTGACACCCCATGAAGCTGTCACCAGCCTGGCTCGCTGAGGAAAGCTGAGGGCGGCTGGTGTTCCCACGGCCACACCCTCCCCCACTGTGCTGCTGACCATGTTCTGGCCAAGGCCAGGGCACAGGCTCCCGCCCAACAGTGTCCTGGACACTAGGGCCTGAACTCCAGGCCAACCTTCCTCCTGGCTTCATTTCTCCCGCCTCTGCCTGAAACGCAAAACATCTGGGCATCAGCCAATACACCTTGTTCCCCTCACCACCCACCCCTGCCCCACAGCTGGTCAGCCTCCGTGTCCCAACCATTCCAACTTCTGAATGTGTTTCCAATCCAGTTCATCCTCCATCCCCATTGCCCTGGCCCCTGAAGCCTGGCCCCAGTCCATTCTGAGGGTTCTTTCTAAAGCACAAATCTAACCCTGTCCCTCCCCCTGCCTGTAACTCTCTATGGCTCCCTAGTGCCCCTAAGAAAAAGCCCAAACTCTGACTCAGCCTCAGCCTCTGTCATCTAATGCACTGTTGCTTCCCCATCTCCACCTCATTCATTCACTCAGCACATCTCTGGACATCTTACAGTGTGCCAGGTACTCTTCTAGGCTCTGGGAATACAGCAGGAACCAAGGCTCAGACGGCAGAGAATCTGCCTGCCAATGCAGGAGATCCGGGTTTGATCCCTGAGTCAGGAAGATCCCCTGAAGAAGGGAATGGCTACCCACTCCAGTATTCTTGCCTGGAGAATTCCATGGACAGAGGAGCCTGGCAGGCTACAGTCCATGGGATCACAAAGAGTCGGACATGACTGAAGGACTAACACTTTCAAGACAAAGATCCCTGCCCCCAGAACTAATGTTCTAGCGGGAAGGGAATTTCTGTTCTCATCATTAGGGTGGTCAGGGAACGCCCCAGAGCAAAGATCTGAAGGGAGCGAGGGAGGGGAAAGTATTCCAGGATGAGAGGACAGCAAGTGCAAAGGCCCTGAGGTGGGACTTGCCTGGCATGCCTGAGAAATGGTGAGGAGGATGCCATGTCTGGAGCAGGGTGAGCCAAGGGGAGAGGGTGAGAGGTGAGGTCAGAAAGAGGACGTGCACAGGTCACACAGGACCTTGTGGGCTGCTGTAAAGACTTGAGCTTTTTTTGTTTTCTGAGTGAGGAAAGAGCCATAGAAGAAGACCCTTCTCTGCATGTGGGAACTGCAGGGGGCACCTGCAGCCCTCCATGGCAAGGGAGGGGGTGTGTGTGGGATGACCTAGGGGAGAGATGCCACTGGCTTAGACCAGGATACGGGTAATACAGGAGTCAGACCTGGTCCACTTGAAGATATATTTTAAAGAAGAAGCTGATGGGATTTCCTGATGGATTGCAATGGGGGTTGAGAGAGAAAAAGTGGAGTCAGATATGACTCCCAAGCTTCCATTCTAAACCTTTTACTGAGGTGGAAAGAACTAAAAGATGGGCCGTTAACCATATGGGGGCTGAACCATGCTATTCATTCATTCAAAATGAGACGTTTAGAATGGGGATCGTGGAGCCTTGGAATTTTAGAACCTCCTTCATTTCACATGTATGGAGCATCTACCAGGAGCAGGTCTCTGGTGCAGGTCTTGAGGGTACCCCTGTGAACAAGACCAGGCAAAGAATTCCTGCCCTCCAGGAGCTCAGGAGGGTCATGAGAACCTGGTGTGTGAGATGAGGAGATGGGTGCAGGGTGAGGGGATGCTGAGGGCTAGCCAGAAAGAGGAAGGGTGTATGGCCATCCAGGACAGTATTGGTGATAAAAGAAATTTCCTGAGAAGCTTGCCCCACAGGAAGCTAAAAGTGGGGGTTTTTATTTAATTAGTTAATTCATTTATTTCAGGCTTGCCAACCAGAGATTGAACCCCTGCCCTCAGCAGTGAAACCACAGAGTCCTAACCACTAAGCTGCCAAGAAATCCCCAAAATTGTTTTTTTTTTTTTCCTTTTTTTTAATCTTCTGAAGCTACCAGGGCCACTCAAGTTGCAGGAGGACAGCCTCCCTCAGAAGAGAGGTGTGAACCCCAGGCCACGACAGTGAAAGCCTGGGTCCTAACTACTGGGCAACCAGGGAACTCCCCAGAAGACAGGCAACTGGCAGCCACAGGATTTCCTTAGGACAAGAAATCTGAGTCCCCAAAGGGACCCAGTGACCCAGAGCGAGGTGTAGGGCTCCATGGGCTGGAGCTTGGCTCCCTTGGGAAGGGTCTCCTCCTCCAGGAAGCCCTCCTGCCCTTCCCCTCAGCTGGGTCAGGCTCCTGCTTTAGGTCCTCCCCCCCACCCCCAGCCCTGCCCCCCGACCCGACTGTCTGTGCAACCTCTCCCCTCTCCTGGAATGTCAACTCCTAGAGGACTTGTCCTGACACATCTGTGAAATGTACAGCCAGAACAGATCTTGATATTTATTCAACAGGTTTTTTTTTGTTGTTTTTTTCCCCAACAGTATTGATTGAGCACCTACTATAACCACTCCCTGGTGTGGGCTCTAGGGATACAGTAAGCAACAAGATAGACAAATTCCCGTCCTCAGGGACTGACTCTCTAGTACCTGGGGTCACCGTGTTGAGCAACTATTTGTTGCCCACTGGTTGGCATAGGTTGGAAAAGGATGGCTGGCAGGAAGGTTCTACCACTCAAGCCCTTGAAGTTCTCAATCTTTGCTTTAGTCAAGTTCTTCTCCAAGTGAAGAACCCTCAATGGTTCCCACTTAACTCAAGCAGAAAACTTAAACCCTCATCCCCACCCTACGTCTCTTCTGCGGCTCACACTGGCCTGGGTGTTTTTCCCTGACTGAGTTCCCATCCCTCCACACCCAGCTCAAAAGGGTCAGAGGCTGTGGGAACTCTTATCCCATCCTTAGCGCCTTTGGGGGCCACGCAGGGTCCTGTCACCTTGAGGCAAGGGGGTGACCCTGCCTCAGCTCCACCCAACTGCTGCCCCCAGGGTCTCATATCCTGATTTTTGTCTGGATTTGACCTCCAGACCTTTCTGTGCTGCTAGGTCACTTCAGAAACTAGGCTACCTGAGCCAAAAGTAACTGAGGGAGCTGGACTTGGCCGGTAGCATGTGGCTGTCTGCCCCGCTTGACTCACCTGCTGTGCCTGCCCTCTGAGAAACCTACGGGAGAAAATCATGCCATGGCCTCGTCGCCAGGGACCCTCCAGGGTTGCTCAAACATTCCCATTTTACAGATGGAGGAGATCAGGCTCAAAACAAAGTCACCCGGGGACTCCCCTGGTGGCCCAGTGGCTGGGAGACTCCATGCTGCCAACGCACAGGGCCCCGGTCTGATCCCTGGTCAGGGAACTAGATCCCGCATGCCGCAGCTGGGTTGCCACGCCATAGCTAAAGATCCCGCATGGCACAGTGAAGATGGAAGATCCCACATGCTGAAACCAGGACCTGGTGCAGCCAAATAAATAACTATTAAAAAAAAAACCCTCACCCATCTAAAAGGGCACAGAGCCAGCAGGAAGCCCCCAGCCATCTGCTCCAGGGTCCCACACATGACACTCTGCAGTGTGGTCCCTCCAGAGGGGAGGATGCCCATATCTCAAGGTGGCCCCCCCCGGGTTTGAGTTGCAAGATACATGTAGGGATTCCACGAGGTGATGTGTGTGTCACATGGCTCTCACTGATGGCTTCTTTTGAGCAGGGCCTACAGTGGGTCCTGCCTGAAGGACTGCCTTCTTTTGGGGACCCTCTCACTAGGGTCACTGTTAATGTTCCCTGGATTCCTGTGGGAGGCCAGCCGCTGCACACATGCCTCCCCTCACATCTCGGTCTTGCCTCACACCTTGCCTCAGAGCTGGTGTCAAGGGCTACTTGTAATTATACGTAGCTGGTTATGTTTATTTACCAAGCACTGATCTTGCGCTTCCTGGGGCCCTGTGTGCTAAGTGCTCAACAAACATCCTTTAATCCTTAAACAGCAACTCCTAGGAGGTGGGCACCATTATTACCCTCCTCTTTACTCTGATGCTGGGAGGGTTTGTGGGCAGGAGGAGAAGGGGACGACAGAGGGTGAGATGGCTGGATGGCATCACTGACTCGATGGACGTGAGTTTGAGTGAACTCCAGGAGTTGGTGATGGACAGGGAGGCCTGGTGTGCTGCAGTTCGTGGGGTCACAAAGAGTTGGACACGACTGAGTGACTGAACTGAACTGAACTGAACTTACAGCTGAGGAAACTGGGGCACAGAGAGGTTAAACGACTTGTCCAATGTCACATAGCCAGTACGTGGCAGAGCTAGGATTCGAAGGCACACAGTCTGTGCTCTCAGTCCCCATGATTTACTGCCTTGCACAGTAAAAAAAAAAAAAATTCACCTTAAAAAAATTATTAATGCATTCATTTGGCTGTGTTGGGTCATAGGGTTAGAGTCAGGGATGTGGCATGTGGGATCCAGTTCCCTGGAAAGGGATTGAACCTGGGCCCCTGCATTGAGAACATGAAGTCTTAGCCACTAGACCACCAGTGGAAGTTTCTGGAGAAACATTTATTTTTATGTTCATTTTTTTTAAAAGCCAGAAAACAAATGATGAGCTGAGAAATAAAAGACATATATTTAGACAAAAACTGGCATGGAAATATTCACAGTAGCTTTGTTCATAATCACCGAAAGGTGAATACAACTCAGTTGTCCATCAGCTGCTAAATGAATAAACAAAATGTGGTCAGTCTGTACAGTGGAATATTACTGAGCCGTAAAAAGGAACCAAGGCACTGATCCATGTTACTGCCTGAGTACACCTTGAAAACATTGCCGAGTGAAAGAAAGTAAATACAAAAGGCCACATATTTTATGATTTGATTTATGTGATATGCCCAGAAGAGACAAATCTCTAGACAAAAAATAGATTACTGATTGTTAGTGACTGGGGGATGCGAGGTGCAATTGACTGTATAATGGGTACATGGGTTTCTTTGGGGCATTATAACAATGTCCTAAACTTGATTATGGCAATGGATACACAACTCCTGTGAATATATGAAAAGCCACTGACTCGTACATTTTTAATGGATAAATGGGAATTAATCTCACTAAGGCTGTTAATAGAAAAAAAACAGGCTCAGAGGGTTGTAGGTTTTATAGAAACATGAGAGAAAGGATTATTAACTGTGCAGGAAAAAAATGAAATACATACCCTTAAAATTTTTTTGAATTTCTTTTGGCGTAGATTTGAGTTTTTGTTACTTTTGGAAAATTCTTTTTTCCCTCCAAACATTTGACAACGAAAAGTTTCCAACATACACATGTAAGTTGGAAGAAAGGCCCAGCAGCCTCCCTCATCTCTGCCTCTAGACATTTCAGAGTACATTGCAGATATGATATTTCCACCTTTTATTTTCCCCTTCTTTTTTCTTCTTTCTGGCTGTGCTGGGCGGCTTGTGGAATCTTAGTTCCCTAACCAGGGGTTGAACCTGGGCCCTCAGACGTGAGAGAGCATAGTCTTAACCAGTGGATCGCCAGGAAATTCTCATCCACCCTTTATCGTCTAAGAAAAAGAAATACTACATGAAAGAGAGAACCAACAAGGACTCACTGCATAGGACAGAGAACTATACTCAATGTCTGTTAAACCTATAAGGAAAAGAATCTGAAGACAATTCTGAATGGCCGTGCTATACACCTGAAACTGACCCATTGTAAATCAGTTATTGGCCTTCCCCGGTGGTCCAGTGGTTAAGAATCCGCCTGCCAGGGAGAAAGCTTCGCTCCTTTTTGCCTGGCGGCAGCCATCAGAATAAATCGAAATGTGTGCGGACGAGTACATCCAGGAGCTTTGGAGGAAGAAGCAGTCAGACGTGATGCGCTTCCTACCCCGGGTGCGCGGCTGGCGGCTGGCGGTACCACCCGCTCTTCCACGATGCACCGTGCCCCCCTCGCCGCATCTCCCCCACCCCCCCGCCGGATGAGGCGCGCAGGCTGGGATACAAGGCCAAGCAAGGTTATGTCATATATCGGATTCGTGTGCGCCACGGTGGCTACAAACGCCCATTTCCTAAGGGTGCCACTTTCAGCAAGCCTGTCTACCACGGTGTCAACCAGCTCAAGTTTGCTGGAAGCCTTCCGTCGGTTGCGGAGGAGCGCACTGGATGCCCCTGTGGGGCCCTGAGGGTCCTGAATTCCTACTGGGTTGGTGAAGATTCTACATACCAATTCTTTGAGGTTATCCTCATTGATCCATTCCATAAATCAGAAGAAACCCTGACCCCCAGTGGATCACTAAACCAGTCCGCAGGCACGGGGAGATGCGGGTGCTGACGTCTGCAGGCAGAAAGAGCCGCAGGCCAGGCAAGGGCTACAAGGTCCACCACGCTATTGGTGGCCCTCACTGTGCAGCTTGGAGAAGGCACAGTACTCTCCAACTCCACCGCTACCGCTAATATAAGTAATGTTAGTCAAGTTCTTACCTAATAAATAATTTAGGACGTTCTTGTCTGGTTAAAAGTGTTTTTTAATTTGTTAAAACTAGTTGTCTGCAGATTGCTTCATTGAATGCATTGTCAAATTATAAAAGTTAGGGACTTCCGTAGTGGTCCAGTGATTAAGACCCTGTGCTGCTACGCGTTTGATCCCTCGTCGGTCTGGAACTAAGATCCCACATGCTAAGACCTGGCACAGCCAAAGAAAAATTATGGAAGTTAGAGTGCGGTGATGCTTGAAGACTTTAAGTGACGGTGTAACCCGTTTCTAATAAGGGGAATGCCTTTGTTTTTGCTTTCTTAGGGAGTTGATATGTCCATGTTTAACATGCTGTTTGGGCAATAAGTGTAAAGTTCTATAAAAGAGGAGTGCAGAAATTTAACCCTGTAAATTTGTTGATGTATGTGATGAGACCTGCAGCTTTACTGGGGTGATGCAATGCTCTGCAGTTCTATGGAGTTTGGCAGCTACAATGTTTTAAGTTGGATATTCCTTGGAATTGTGAAGGGTGTCCTGATCCTTTCTCAAGATCATATGCAGAAAAATAAAGTTGACTAGGGTCTATGTTTTAGGCTTAATCTGATACTACATTTATGTAACTGCTGCTTCTGAAAGGCGAAAAGTAATGCCACCATTTTTAAGAGAATTGAATAGACCTGTTGCAAGCGGGTTCTCACAAATGAATCAAATCCTGGTTTACCAAAATTAAATTGCCTTGGCCTCCGTGGTACCACCGAAGTTCACATAAAGCTCCTGGTTCAGACTCTGGTAGCTGTAGAATACTGAACTTTATGCAAAATGGTTGTATTGACACTGTTGGTGATTAAAACTAATGGAAATTGAACATTAGATAAGTGAGAGGGAGTTATTAGCCCTGAGGTTTTAGGAGGATTTAGGATTGGGAGGTTGATGTTCATCAGATCCCTTTCAAATGTAGGACGATAGGAAAAACTTACCAAAAATTAAATGTTTTATCTGCAGTATTAGTTTGTGACCATCATGAACCACCTTAGGGGTTAAAAGTATCATTGCTAAGTGTAATCAGTGTTCTCTAGGGTCAAGTCACTCCATTCTTAAAACGCTACTGAGAAGGACTTCCCTTGGGGGTCCAGTGGCTAAGACTCTGTGCTCCCAATGCAGTGGGCCCAAGTTCAATCCCTGGTCAGGGAACTAGATGCCACATGCTGCAATGAAGATCAAAGATCCTGCGTGCTGCAACTAAGACCTGGCAAAATAAATAAACAAATATATATATATATATATATATTTTTTTTTAAGGCTACTGAGAAAAGTCATGTAGTTGGTGTCACTACAAGTTCAATTGGCTTCTGACTTTGTGCTGTCTACAGTTGTCCCCATCCCTGCTCAAACCACCCTCAAGAGCCTCACAGTTCCAGACTTGCAGGCCACCAGTTGTGGCTGGGCTCACCGCCTCATTCTGCTCGTTGCATTGTGTCTTCCTGTAGACTAGACTTCTGTTTCCCAGGGTGTATTTGAGTGTAGAAAATACGGAAGACGAATTGCCCCAGTTCTTGGTTTGCTATCTTAATAGGGAGTTTAATTTTGAAATCTAATTACTGATTTTCTTGAACCAATTTTTCTTGTTGTTGTGTTTTTTTTTCCCAAGGGTCTTTTAAAAGGCCCACTTAAGTGATTTCCAGAAAACAGGCTTGCAAAACCTTTTGAGAGCCAAATTCCTTCCTACTCAAAAAATCTTAAACCATATTATTCTGTGTGTAGATGTTGTTCAACTATATAATAATGGAATAAATGTCTATTAAACTAAAAAAAAAAAAAAAAGAATCTGCCTGCCAATGCGGGGGACACAGGGTTCGATCCCTGCTCTGGGAAGATTCCACACGCTGCAGAGCAACTAAGCCCAAGCACCACAACTACTTAAGCACAGACAAAAATTAAATAAATAAATTTAAAAAATAAATTAATCAACTATACTTCAATAAGATAGGGAATTCCCTGGCAGTCCAGTGGTTAGGACTCGGCACTCTCAATGCCGAGCCTGGGTTCTATCCCAGGTAGGGGAACTAAGATGCTAAAAGCTGTGCAGTGAAAAATGAAATAAAATAGGATATCTTTAAAGATTTTTGATTTAAGGAATACTTTGTGGTTATTCAGTTGCTAAGTCATGTCCCACTCTTTCCCACCCCGTGGACTATAGCACGCCAGGCGCCTCCGTCCTCCACTATCTCCCAGAATTTGGTCAAATTCATGTCCATTGAATCAGTGATGCTACCTAACCATCTCATCCTTTGCCGCCCCCTTCTCCTTTTGCTTTCAGTCTTGCCCAGCATCAGGGTCTTTCCCAGTGAGTCAGCTCTTCACATCAGGTAGCCAAAAAGTATTGGAGCTTCAGCTTCAGCATCAGTCCTTCCAATGAATATGCAGATTTGATTTTCTTTTTAAGATTGACTGGTTTGATCTCCTTGCTGTCCGAAGGACTCTCAAGGGTATTTTCGAGGACCACAATTCAAAAGCATCAATTCTTTGGCACTCAGCTTTCTTTACGCTCCAACTCTCACATCCATACATGACTACTGGAAAAACCATAGCTTTGACTCTCTACAGATCTTTACTGGCAAAGTGATGTCTCTGAAGATTAATATGCTATCTAGGTTTGTCATATCTTTCTTTCCAAGGAGCAAGCGTCTTTTAATTTCGTGGCTACATGAATACTGCTGCTGCTAAGTCGCTTTAGTCGTGTTCGACTCTGTGCGACCTCATAGACGGCAGCCCACCAGGCTCCCCCGTTCCTGGGATTCTCCAGGCAAGAACACTGGAGTGGGTTGCCATTTCCTTCTCCAATGCATGAAAGTGAAAAGTGAAAGGGAAATCGCTCAGTCCTGTCTGACTCTTAGTGACCCCATGGACTGCAGACTATCAGGCTCCTCCATCCATGGGATTTTCCAGGCAAGAGTACTGGAGTGGGGTGCCATTGCCTTCTCCGACATGAATACTACATAATCTCAATTTATTCATCACACCTAAGACAATGAGCAGTAATTCCATAATGCTATGACAGCTAGCCCAGAACCCAAATGGCCCTAGTTTTCCTCAAACTGTCTTATCTGGCTGGCCTTTTGGGAACTGGGACAGGGTGAAGATGCCTGCATTACCCTGAGGTCTGCATTTCCGTGATGGGGTGGGGGTGGGGGTGGGGGTGGGGGTGGGGGTGGGCGGGTAGGGCCCTCCCATGATGGCTCTGCCTGGCCCAGGGATTTCTAGGCCCTTCCCCGACCCCTCTCTCTCTCTCTCCTCTCTCCCCAGGAGCCCAGGATGTGCGAGTTCAGGTCGCTGCTGAGGTTCGGGGCAACTTGGGGGACACGGTAGAGCTCCCGTGCCACCTGCTGCCTTCAGCGCCTGAAATCCGAGTGTCCCAGGTGACGTGGCTACGCCTGGATGAGCCCGAAGGCAAACAGAACGTGGCCATCTTCCACCCCCTGTATGGTCGCAGCTTCCCCAGCCCGAAGCCCGGCAAGGAGCGGCTGTCCTTCGTCAATACCGCGCTGAGCGCAGGGGCCGGGCAAGGCACGGAGCTGGAGGTGCGGGACGCCACGCTGTCCCTGCGGGGGCTGACGGTGGAGGACGAGGGCAACTACACTTGCGAGTTTGCCACCTTCCCCAAGGGCACCAGTCGGGGAGTCACCTGGCTCAGAGTCTTAGGTGAGCAGGGTAGGGGGGGCGGGGGCTGCGGCGAAGTGAGAGGGGGAGGGGTGCAACGCGCAAGCACCCCCCACGGGCATGTTTCTGGGCTGTAGCTGGGAAATCGACCTACCTTGTCTGCGGTCATCCATCAGCCGGCCGTGATTCATTAAGCACCTGCTATTTGCCCCCGGTAGCTTTGCAGGGAGGAGATACAGCCGGCAAGAAGCATTCAGAAGGTTGAGCCCGTACTCTGTGGCAAACACTGTGCCACTCTCTAGGGATGAAGCCGTAAGGAGAACAGAAGTCCCCGTTGTCCTGGAGCTTAGACTCCAATTAAGGGAGTAGATAATATAAATAACAAGAAAAAGAGTGAGCTGGGCAGTTGTAGGCACTTTTGGAGGAGAATAGGTTACCATTTTAGTAAGGGCGGTCTGGTGCTATTTGAACCCAAACTAGGAGGGTTTGAGAGAGTCCTGCAGGTCCACGGAGGAGAGTTTCAGGCAGCAGGAACAGCAAGTGCAAAGGCTCTGGGGCAGGGCACACCTGGAAGGTCTGAGGAAAAGCCAGGAAGTCAGTATGGCTGGAGATGAGTGAATGGGGGGCCAGGGAGAGGCAAGGTCAAGGCAGTGATGGGGGAGCACAGATCACAGATGACCTCACGGACCATGAGAAGATGTTGGCTTTTGCCTTGAGAGAACAACAGCTACAGGAGACCCTGAGTAGGGGAGGAAGTGTCGACTTGGGTTTTCACAGGCTATGCAGGCAGTGAGGATGGAGGCTCAGAAAGGTGGCGAGGGCATAAGTCCAGGAGACAGGTGATGGCAGTTAGACCAAAGGGGAGGCAGTGGAGGTAGCCTGATGTCATTGTCTTATGGAAATATTTTAGAGGTCAAGCCAGAGAATAATCAAATTAGCAAACAAAAGGAGCACCAGGATGTTGTAATACTCAGAGTAAGGCCCCAGTGGACTCACGTAAAGAGAATGGTCAGTGAAAGCCTCTTAGTCAAATCCCGACGTGTAAGCAGGAGGCACCCTCAGGGGAAGAATAAAGGCCCAGCAGAGGGAACGGGACAGTCTAGGCAAAGGCTGGGATAAGAGAAACGGACTGGCACATTCTAGGAACAGACAGGAGGCTAGTGGCAAGGGCTTGAGTGGGCCTCAACGAGGCAAGGAACCAACAGGGCCAGCTTACACGAACCTTATAGACAAGAGGCCAGGTGGCTGGAATTCATCTGTTGTTTTTTTTTTTCCCCCGTGCTGAGCAGCTTGGAGAATCTCAGTTTCCCAACCAGGGATTGAACCCACACCCTTGGCGGTGAAAGCATGGAGTTCTAATCACTGGTGGACCACCAGAGAATTCCCTTCATCTGAAATGTTATTTGGAGCCATAAGATGGTTTCAAATCATAAGAACACCCTGACCAGGGTCTTGAAATTCTCTTTTTTTAAAAAAGGAGGGGTCACTGGCAGGACTTCCCTGGCGGTCTCGTGGTTAAGAATCCACCTGCCAGTGCAGGGGACATGAGTTCAATCCCTGGTCCTGGAAGATCCCACATGCTGTGGAGCAACCTAGCCCATGCACCCCAACTACTGAGCCCATGCTCTACGATAAGAGAAGCCACCACCACGAGAGGCCTGTGCACTGCAACCAAGCGTGGTCCCCACTCAACGCAGTTAGAGAGAACCCGCCTGCAGCAACAAAGACCCAGAGCAGCCAAAGATAAATAAAAGGAAAAAGAAAAAGATCAGCTTGCTGCCAGGGTCAGGGAGGGGTGGTGGGCATGGGGCGTCAGAAGAGTAGGCAAAGGCAGAAGGAAGCAAGGAGACAGGTGAGAGGAGGCGTTGGTTTGGAAGAGGGAAGAAGCAGGGAGGAGTGGGGAAAGGAGTGGAATAAACAGAGAAGTGAAATAGTCACCCTTCTGGGAGGTGTAGTGGGTGCTTGTCCGTGAACCAAGGGATGAGGAGGAGGAGGAAGAACTCCCAGCCTTCCGGCTCCAACAGGAAGTGACCAGCATGACCACTTAGCGAACTGTGGAAGAGTCAGGGAAGGCATCTTTTCAAAGGATGCTATTTCTTGCTAAATCTTGGCGATCCCCTGGGGTCCCACCTTCCTCCAGCAACTCCGAAGAAGCCACATCACTCTGGATACGTCCCCCCCACCCGCTCTGAGCTCCAGAGAGTTGGAGAAGTGTACGCTGCAGTGTCCCTCAGTACACACTTCCCTTCCCAAGGAACCCTGAGACCACAGTTGTTTCACACAGTAACCCACTCTCCTCCCCGTCTTTCTCAAAGGCCTCTCTTTGTCTGCCATCATTTGTTCTATTAAGTAGAGATCACTTACTACCAGGCACCAGGTGCCTATCAAAGCACAGAGCAGAATAGTGAAACCGCTACTTTCTTGGGGAGTCCAACTTCAGGGAAGTTTCTATGAGAAAGTGAGTCCGGCATCTGGAAAAGGAGGAGGAGCAAGACAAGAAGAGAAGATGCCAGAACATTCCAGGCAGTGCAAGTCACTAAAGACCCCGCAGTGGGCAGGAGCAGGGACCAGGGACAGGTAGTGATGCAGGTCAGAACTTGAGGGGACTGTCTGGTTGTGAGCACACATCAGTAACTGTGGTTGGCATTATTATTCCTCATGGAGGTTTTACCCCGCCTAATATTTTTCCATGTCTCCCAGGAGGATGGGTGAAAAGGGCAGAAAATGTCCAGCTTTGGGGATCTCCACTGCCTCTATCTCACTTCTGGGCCGAAATCTAGCGGTGATGACCGGAGAAGTGGAAGTTCTTTTCAGCTGGACCTTTGAGCTGCATTGTTCTGCTTTGGCTCTTCGCTTAAAACCACAGCTTCATCCAGGCTTGTGGACACCGTCTGCTTTACTAGCAGAGCAGACCAGAAAATGCATTGTACTATAACGGCTAACACTTAGATAGCACAGTGAGTGTCAAGCACTGTCCAAAGCGCCTTATATGTCAATTTATTTCATCTCTGTGGTGGGTCCTATTACTATCCCCACTTTACAAAAGAGGAACCTGACGTAGAGGGTTGAAAATGACTTGTCTAAAGCCATGCGGCCGCAAAGCCCCAAAACTGGGAAGTGAAGCCCTGCAGTTGGGTCTTGGGCCTCCCAGATGACTCAGCTGTAAAGAATCCGCCTGCCAATGCAGGAGATATGGGTTTGATCCCAGGTCTGGAAGATCCCCCGGAGAAGGAAATGGCAATCCATTCCACTCCAGTTGGGACTTAACTGCTCAGCTCCACTGCTGAGGGTGTTTGTTGACTGACTCTAGGTGCGGAGTGACCCACCCCCTCTGTTCCTCTCCCCAGCCCAGCCCCAGAACCATGCTGAGAAACAGGAGGTCACATTCAATCTGGATCCTGTACCCGTGGCCCGCTGTGTCTCCGCGGGCGGCCGACCACCTGCCCGGGTCTCCTGGCTCTCACCCTTGGATGGGGAGGCCAAAGAGACCCAGGGATCGGGGCCCCTGCCTGGCACAGTCACCATCACTAGTCGCTACACTGTGACACCCTTGAGCGAAGCAGACGGGGTCAAGGTCATCTGCAAAGTGGAACATGAGAGCTTCCAGGAGCCCAAACTGCTGCCAGTGATTCTCTCCGTGCGCTGTGAGTACATCAGGCTGTGACCGCTCCTCCGCCCCAAAACACTGGCTCCTCTGGGGCACCGTCTCCGCGATCCCGGAGTGTGGTCTACACTGGCACTCTGGATCAACTTCTGCACTGCCTTCCTGCCCGTTGTCTACACTAGCTTCACTAGGCTCTCAACTTATTGCCGCAGTCAATGGCACATCAGAATGGGCTGGCAAGGGTCAGTTTTGTACATTTCTTCCCAGTTCCACGTCCATTAAGGGTTACTGGTTGCTTGAATCAACTGTGGGGAGTATTTATACCAAGAGAATTGACAAACACAGCAAACTAGGGCTATCCCTTGATTTTGTAACCAGCATACAGGTGCCCCCAGCAATCTCTTCTGGCCCCCATGGACCCCAGCTGACACTGCTCCTTCACTGTTGTGTATCAACTACTTTGTCTCCTCGGCCCAGGCCGGTATTGCTTATGCACACCTCCCCACTCGTACTGTCTGAGCTGGCTCCCTGGGCACTGTCTATACTGACTCGCCTGGGGTCTCTACACCAACTTCTGCCCGAATGTGGCTACACTGATCCCTGTGGACCCTGTCGACACGCTGTGCTGTGGTCAATGTTGTTAGTGGCAACGGTGGTGGGGGTTTTGCGGGATCTTAGTTCCCCCACCACGGACTGAACCCAGAGCGATGCCAGTGAAAGCACCAAGTCCTAACCACTGGACCCTGTGAATACCGACCCCTTCCCATATGTACTGAGCTCACTCTTCCCCAAACTGCTTACCCTGACACCCCCCACCCCGATATTCCCCAGAGAGGCTCTTCTGGCATTCTCCCCACAGACTCTGCCAAATAGTTACCTTAGCAGCTTTTCCAACCGCATACCCCAACTCAGCATTTTCTATACTAGCTCCCCAGACAATGCCTTCAGTTAAACTAATTCCCTAATCTGCTCTGGGCATGTCAGAAATGACACACATTATCTCTAGTGGCTGGCTCGGGTGCTGCCTGCACTGAACAATAACTTCCTCAGAATGGCCCTCAGTGAAGTCCCTGGGCGGTCTCTGAGCAGGCATTGTCCCTGGGCCCACCCTGTTCTTTTGGATTCTTATCTGTCTACTCACTTGTCACCCCTTCTGGAATTCACCTGGTCACTGAGCCAGTCCCCCCTATTTCCTGCAGACCCCCCCCAGGTCTCCATATCTGGCTATGACGACAACTGGTACATCGGCCGTAGTGAGGCCACCCTGAACTGTAACGTCCGAAGCAAACCAGAGCCCACGGGCTACGACTGGAGCACGTGAGTCCTGTTTGGAGCCAGACTCCTGGGTCTGGGGGAGGAGGGGCTGGGGACATGGACTCCTGGGGCTGAGGGAGGAGGGGCTGGGGGCTGGATCCTAGGTCTGGGGGAGGAGGAGCTGGGGGCTGGATCCTGGGTCTGGGGAGGTGGGGCTGGGAGCCTGGACTCCTGGGTCTGAGGGAGGAGGGGCTGAGGGGCTGGACTCCTGAGGCTTGGGGAGGAGGGGCTGGGGGGCTGGACTCCTGGGTCAAGGGGAGGAGGGGATAGGGGTCTGGACTCCTGGGCCTGGAGGAGGATGGGCTGGGGGGCTGGACTCCTGGGGCTGAGGGAGGAGGGGCTGGGAGCCTGGACCCCTGGGCCTGGGGGAGGATGGGCTGGGAGCCTGGACCCCTGGGTCTGGGGGAGGAGGGGCTGGGGGTCTGGACTCCTGGGTCTGGAGGAGGATGGGCTGGGGGGCTGGACTCCTGGGGCTAAGGGAGGAGGGGCTGGGAGCCTGGACCCCTGGGTCTGAGGAAGGAGGGGCTGGGGGCTCAGACTCCTGTGTCATGAGAAAGGAACACCGGAGGCCAGAGGCCTGCAACGTAAGTCCCCCAGGAGGAGGGAGCTGGCAGTTTGGGGTGTCAAGGAGTAAGTTTCAAGGCTGTGGAGCTTGGCTCTTGAGGGTTGTGTCATTAGGGACCAGATCTGGGCCCCCCGTGGACCATGCTGTCCCTCTCACATGACCCCCACACCCTCTAGGACTTCGGGTGTCTTCCCAGCCTCAGCAGTGGCCCAGGGCCCCAAGCTGATCGTCCACTCAGTGGACCGGCTCTTCAACACCACTTTCATCTGCACCGCTACCAACGCCGTGGGCACCGGCCGAGCCGAGCAGGTGGTCCTCGTTCGAGGTGAGTGGGTCTTGGGGTGGTGTGACGACAGGGCCTGCTCCCCGAGTGTTCCTCCCACTGGGCTCTGGGGCTGTGTGGGGGTCTGTGCCGCCGACCTGGGGTGGGCTACACCCACCTCACCGATGTGGGGCATGGCTTTTATCCCCCGCCCCAGGTGGAGTCTGGATTGGGGTGACTGGGTAGGTGCTGGCAGGAGTTAGGAACTTGAGGCCTGAGAAGGGTCGTTAGGAAGAGATCCAGGGTAACTGGCCCAGCCTCCAGCCAACGAGACACACCCATGGGAATCAGACAACTCAGTCACGGGAGGGCAGCTGGAGGAACACTCAGAGACAATAGACTTTTTACAGGGAGGGCTGGCCGGTACCAGCCGGAAACCAGTTTGCGTGTGTGTGTTGAGATGTTTGTGTTCCTGGAGGTGGTATTTTGGGTTTGTTTTGGTTTTTGTTCTTTTGTTGGCCTGCCGCTCAGCTGACGGGATCTTAGTTCCCCGACCAGGGACCAAAACCAGGCCCATGGCAGTGAAAGCCTGGGGTGCTAGCCAGTGGAGCGCCAGGCAACTCCCTGGAGGTGGTATTTTGGAAACAGTGGCCGGTGTGTCTGGCAGTCAGAAGTGCTCTGAGTCTCCCTGACGGGACCCAAGATACACAGCTGGAGAGGGAAAAAGTGAAAGGAAATGAAGCCCAGGTGCAGGCTGATGGAAATGGGGTTAAAATCACAGCTGTAGACTGTGATGCTTACAGGGAGCCAGGGGGCCTTGGTGTGCCCCCCCATCTCAGAAATACAACCAAAGACAAACTCAGAGTCACCCGTGTGAAGACAGACAGACACACACACTGGAGATGGGTGGAAGCAGGCCCCTCGCTGCGACAATCACAACACACACACGCACACACACACACACACACACACACACACATGTCTAGAAAGACACCTACGTGAAAACGGATCCTCAACCCACACCCACCCCCCAAAAAATGAAAACGGATCCCTCTTGAGGAATTCCGACACGTGCCAGGGAGATGTGACGCAGCCGTTGAGAAACACTGCCACAAACCACACGCCCAGAGAGACCACTGGCCCACCCTCAGCACGCCTCACACACTCAGGTCCACAAACACACACACCTGGAGGGAGACACCGCCACACAGACACGCAGCAAGCCCACACGGGGAAACGCCGTCACCCCGATGCTGAGAGGGAGACTTGAAGACATTCTCAAGGGCACGCCCTCGGAAACTCCAGAAATGCCGCTGTGGAGCTTCTGTCAACAAATCATCCTCTGACAAGTTATTTGCTGAGGTTTCCTCTTGGCCAGCCATTCTCCTTGATGTTGGGAATACAGCGATGACCCAGTCAGAGTCCTGCCCTCCAAGGCACACCCAGAGGAGGGTCAGCTCCACCCACCCAGCAAGGTGCCCAACTGGAAATACGCCCCCTGAACTGTACCCCAGATACACACCCACCCGAAAAACCGGTCTCTCCGCCCACACTGGGCCCGTGGGGCTGGAGCCTGCAGGACCCAGACAGTGTCACGCTGAAAGGCCATGGGAGAAACACACAGCCACAAAAGCAGGGACGCTGCCCCCGAAACAGCCAGAAACCCCAGGAACGCCCACCACTGGCAACCCCCAAGGTGAACGCACCACCATCAGAGTTCAGCCTTGGACAGGCAGTAGTCACCCAGTGAAGCACACGTACCTGGGTGAGTGGGGTGCGCACAAAATCACACACCCGTGGAAACACCCCCCTCCCCCGCAAAGGCAACCGAAGACCCACAGGCAGTCAAAAACACCGTTGCAAAGTCACACACCTACAGATGGACTCCAGCCGATGGGGGTACTCTCTGAGCACTCTAGAAATTCAGTCAAAGGTAGTGATGTGTCAACAGAGGGCCTTGCCCGGAGAGGAGATTCACTCACAGCTCCTGGCAAAGTCACCTCAGAGGGATTCTCAGAGACGCCTCCCGTTCCTCACGTGCACACAGACCCACACAGTCCATCACACTCCATTTGGGGCTCACACCAGAGAAAACAAGTACACAGGCCACACCGCAGGCTAGACGTTGCTTCAGAAACTTCTGACCCTAAGACAGGAGCACGCTCAGCCAGCACCTCCAAAATACTACCTTCAGTAACGCGGACACACGTCCCGACACGTGTGAAAACTGGCCTCCAGACTTCACCGTACAGTCTTTCCCGCCTTCACCCAGGGTGCAGGAGTAGACATATATCCCCGCCAGAAGTTTCACAGAGTATTGTTGGCCCTTTACCTTTGAGGTGGACTTTTTCTCTTCTGTTTTACTGTTGTTTGCACTGGTTTGACAGCCCGCTAGGTCATGACCGCCACCCCACCCCACTCCAGTAAACGTGGGGAGGGGAGGGTCAGGTGTGAGCAGGTCCCTCCCTGGTCTCTCCCACTCAGGCCCTGCATGCCAGGGTGGGGGAAGGCAAGTATGTGATAAGATGCTGGTTGCATCTGTGGGCCCCAGACGCCCTCTCCCTCATCCTCACTCCTCCCCGATTAGCGCTCCCCTGCTTCCTTCTCTACCCACCCCGCCCTCCCCTCCCACCAGCTCAGCCTCAGCAGGGAGAAGAAACCCCTGGGACTGTGGGCTTAAAGAGTGCCATTTTCCACCTTGGGGATGGGGTGGGGGGCTCAATCTCCTCAGTCCCCTTCTCTCAAGTGCTCAGAGCTTTGGGATCCAACAGCCTCAGGCTCAAACGCATCTCTGCTTCTTTCTGGCTGGATCAGCCACAAGATTCTGTGACCCTGACCTCAGAGTTTCTGAGAGGGAGTGCCAAATTCAGATGCCTACAAGGTCCTGGCGAGTGACAGGGTGGCCAGGTGTGGGACTCTGTTCCCGGAGTCCGCAGCCTCACTCAGCCGCAGCCCATCACCAGGTGGAGGAGACGAGAGTGTGATAGTGCCAGATCTGATTTTTTTTTTTTTTTGCCGTAAAAGAAATGTGGAATTTTCAGTGAAATGACCAGTGCTTTAAATGCTGGGTAGCGAGCTGTTGTTTCACGTGTGCACGTGTGTATGTGTGTGTTGGTTTTTGCTTTTGTCTCCGCGTGGCTCGGCTGGTGGGCTCTCAGTTCCCCGACCAGAGATTGAACCTATGCCCCTATAGCAGGGCTTCCCAGGTGGCTCACTGGTAAAGAATCCGCCTGCCAGTGCAGGAGACGCAGAAGACTCGGATTCTACCCCTGAGTCAGGAAGATTCCCTGGAGGAGGAAATGGCAGCCCACTCCAGTATTCTTGCCCAGAGAATCCCACGGACAGAGGAGCCTGGCGGGCTGCAGTCCATGGGGTCACAAAGAGTCCAAACTATGGCTGAGTGACTGAGCAATGCCCTGCAGTGGAAGCGCGGAGTCTTAACCATTAGACGGCCAGGGAATCCCTAGCAATCGTCATTTTGGTTTTGTGTTTGTTATTTCGGGAGTCTTTTCTTTTTTTTCTGTCTTGTTAGCAAAGCACTAGGCAGGTGTAAGGAAACCCATCTGGGGGAGGGCACCCACTGGCGCGGAGAGTGAGCGGGGCTCTCCCTTCCCTCCCCGCCTCCCTGTTGCCTCCCCAGTTCCCAGCCCTGCCCTGCTGCGTCCTGTCTCCCCCGCCCCCCACCTCCAGATGTCTCCTCTTGACCTCGTGTCTCCCTCTCTCTCTCACCCCTCTTCTCTCTCCTCAGACACCCCCCGGGCCTCGTCTCAAGGCACGGGCCCAGTGGTGTGGGGGGCTGTGGGGGGGACACTGCTGGTGCTGCTGCTTCTGGCTGGGGGGTCCTTGGCCTTCATCCTGCTGAGGGTGAGGAGAAGGAAGAGCCCCGGAGGAGGAGGAGACGGCGGCACAGGAGGGTCCTGCGACCCGAAAACTCAGGTGTTTGGGAATGGGGGTCCCGTCTTCTGGACGCCCGTGGACCCTGGCCCCCTGAGGCCACAGGGCAAGGATGAGGAGGATGAGGACGAGGAGGAGAAGGCAGAGAAAGGCCTCATGTTGCCGCCGCCCCCGGCGCTGGAGGACGACTTGGAGTCCCAGCTGGACGGCTCTCTCATCTCCCGGCGGGCGATTTACGTGTGACCCCACTCACCCCCCACCACCACCCCCCCCCCCCCAGGCAGACAGACAGACAGACTGAGACAGACACAGCACTGCGCACACCGGCCAGCCAAGGGCCCAGGGCTGGTTGAACTCGTTTGTCCGGAACACACTGGAGTTCAAGGCTACCTCCCGCTTCCTTCCCTGGGATGTAGAGGGCGCTGGAATATCATACACTGGACTTCTGACTCCTGGCCGCAAGGAGCAGGGGACGGCCCCCCCGGGGGAGGGGGGCGCTGGAGAATGGGGACCCACAGAGCACCACCCCCCACAGAGACTCTTGGTTCGGGCTCCAGCCTGCCATGGCCCCATGACACTCAGGAGTTAATAAACGCTTTGGAGGAAAACATCCCGGGGTGTCTTGTAATACATCAGACCCCCTCTTTGGGGGGTGGGACAGGGACTGCTAGGTCCCAGCGGGTGGGTGCTGGAGACGGGAAGCGTGGTGGGGGCTAGACTTGGGGAGGCTGATGGAAGGGAGAACTCTGGTCACTTGGGTCCTTGAAGGACACATTGGATGTCCAAGCCGTCTGAGGCCCGGGGAGCTGGGCTCAGGGGCTGGCGCTTGGATGCGGGGCTTCCAGAACAGCCTTCCCAGGCAGAGTGGCCAGACTGGCCGGAGAACTGAGTTTCTGGGCCCAATGGGGCTGAGATCGTGGACTCCTGGGCCCTCAGGGGTGGTGAGGGCCTGGAATCTGATCCTCTGGGGGCATCTCAGACCCGACCTCCTGGAGTCTGCTGAGGACATTGGGAGGGAGGACTTGCCACCTGCATTCTTGGGGTGCTAAGAAACCAGGGGAGCCCCACCTGGGGAGGACATCACGTCAGCCTTTCCTACCTTCTTCCTAGTCCCTTATCCCCAGGCTGGGCCCAACGAGGGGCTCTGTATCCTTCTCACTGCCCCCTCTCTCCGTTAGAAAATCTTCCAAACTCGGGCTGGGGACTGTGGTGGGGGGGGGCGGCGAGGAAGGAGGCAAGGTTAAATCCAGTCACTTCCACTCTCCCCAGCCCCACGACCACCCCAGGTGGCCTTCATCTCTGCTCCCAAGGCTGTCCTGGGACTCAGTTAAGGCTGGGCTGCACCCGAACACCTAGCGTGGGGTGAAGCACCCGGGAGACGCTGGGCGAGTCTGCCTCTGCCACCAGCAGAGCGTTCCACTCGCTCTGCGGCGGACACGGCGGTGGCGCGCAGTCAGAGGAGCAGCCTTAGGATGAGCAAGTGTGTGGACTGAGCGCAATTACTCTGATATTTCCCCGACGCTCTGAGAAGCCCTCCAGAGGATGCCAGGCTGTGTAACAGGAAGCCGTGGAAATGGGATGGTCCAGGGATCCAGACAGCATTCCCTCGGGCAGCTTTCTCTCCTCCCCTCTGTAGCGGGGTTGATGGAAGGGGGCGGCCTGTGAGCGGGGCCTCGGCACACTTGTTATTTCCTCTGGCTGTTTACTGTCTGTACCACCCTGTCCTGTCCTGCCCACCTCCTACCCCAGCTGCCGCCTCCTCCCCCACCGGGAGGGCAGTGCCAGGAGCGGGAATGTGGTCGATCTGGCAGACAGTGGTCCCCAAGTGTCCCTGCTGGGCGCCTCCTTATGCATCTAGAAAAACACCAGCTGTGTGCCAGACCCCGTCCCTTGGACCGCACAGTGTGGAAATTGGCAAGTAAACAGGTAATGGCTCAATAATGATTCAGGAAGTGGAAAGTGTTACAAAGGAGAGGTCCAGGATTGTGTAGCGGGGGAGTCACACTTCTCTCCACCCCCTTTTCCTGTGAGGTTGGAGGCCCTCTAATGCTCGGCCCAGGATAACTTCATTCTGTATAATACATGAGGGGTTCTGATCCCAAGCCCAGAATCACGCCTGCCCCCGATTTTCTGCCTTTTTGCTCCATTCCTTGTCACCTCTCTTCCCTTAGCACCACACTCTCCCATCAGCTCTCTGCTCTGCTCCCTCCTGTCCCTAAAAACAACCCGAGACTTCCTCCAGAGGACCTTGGCTCTGGCTGGCGGTTGGCTCTTCCTGGAATGCTCTCATACCCTCATGGCTCGCCCCCTACAGCTACTTCAGGCCTTTGCTCAAACATCTCCCAGTAAGGCGCTCTCTGACTACTTTTGACTACCCTGCTCTGTCACTTAGCACTTCCCTACTATAAGTAAGGTGAATGACACTGGCATTATGTGGCATTATGTGGCATTGCCTTGATATGTGAAAGTGAAAGTGAAGTCTCTCCATCATGTCTGACTCTCTGCGACCCCATGGAGTGTAGCCTACCAGGCTTCTCTGTCCATGGGATTTTCCAGGCAAGAGTACTGGAGTGGGCCGCCATTTCCTTCTCCAGGGGATCTTCCCAACCCAGGGATCGAACCCAGCTCTCCCGCATTGCAGACAGGCACTTTACCATCTGAGCCACCAGGGAAGTATACATATATATGTGTATAATTGGTTTTTTTGGCTGTCCTGGGTCTTCATTGCAGTGCGCGGACTTCTCACTGTGGTGGCTTCTCTTGTTGCAGAGCACGGGGCTCTAGGCATGCAGGCTTCAGGAGTTGCAGCTTGGCGGCTCTAGAGCGTGGGCTCAGTAATTGTGACGCACGGGCTCAGTTGCCCCGCAGGATGTGGAATCTTCCCAGACCAGGGATGGAACCCATGTCCCCCAAACGGGCAGGTGGATTCTTATCCACTTCGACACGAGGGAAGTCCCCCCTATGATTACCCTCTCTCATTTGCCGTCACCTGGCACATTAGCTATTATGTCTGTTTCTCTACTTGTGGCCTCCCTGTCCGACAAAACATTCGTCCCATGGGACTGGCGCTTTTGCATGTTTTGTTCACCATTCTATCGCACAACAAATGCTCAGTGAGGATTAAGTGGATAAAAAGAATGTCCTCTGCCCTTGGGAGAGGTGGTAGGCAGGCAGGTGGTGACTGGAGGGTGGGGTGGGACTGGGAATAAGGCCTTGTGTGGCTTCCTCCTGGAGACTCCCTCACGCTGTCCTCCTTCTTGCAGAGACACCCAACACAGCCGGAGCAGGGGCCACAGGGGGCATCATTGGGGGCATCATCGCTGCCATCATCGCTACTGCTGTGGCCGCCACGGGCATCCTGATCTGCAGGCAGCAGCGGAAGGAGCAGAGGCTGCAGGGGGCAGAGGAGGAGGAGGAGTGAGTGAAGCGTCCTGAGAAGTGGATGGGGGAGGGGTCCCAGGACCAGGGTGCACAGGGTGGGGGAGGAGGCTGGGAGAAAGTCGTCGGTGATGGTTGTGACGCTGAAATGGCTCAGCTTCTCCATACACCAGTGCCGAATCAAATCTCCAAGACAGAATTTGGGATGACTGGCAGGCTACTGTCCAGAGGGTTGCAAAGAATCGGACACCACTGAATCGACTTAGCACGCACCCAGAAAAGAGTAGCTTTATTGCTTTGCTAGGCAAAGGGGGACAGTAGCAGGCTACTGCCCTCAGAACCCAAGTGTCCTAACTTGAGGAAGATATTGAGAAGTTTTATAGTAATTGTTCAAAGAGAGTGTGATCATCCCATGGACATTCTTCTGATGGGTTGGTGTTGAGGTAAGTAGGAGTCAGCAGCATCAAGCTTCAGGTCCAACTGGTCTGGGGTCTGCATGCTTGTGGGCCACTTACCATCATTAATCAGTTGCTTCTCCCACCTGGAGGGGATTTCTTTATCTGCAGAGTAGTTCAAAGATACTGTTGTGTGTGTATCCATTAATAGGGAAACAGGACCTTGGCCCAAGGCTGCTCTTAACTGTTTGTTTCTCCCTGGTCTTGCATCTCCTGCCTTCCCTAAGTAACAACTGCTTGAATCTCCCCACTGGCACTCAGGGAAGGTCATGGAGGCTGAATGCAGGGTGTTTCCTATAAACAAAGAAATGGGGGACACAGAAAGGCCTTGTGCCCCAGGACTCCCACAGGACCCTGCATGGTATCAAACTCTGTGAAACAGAGTGATCCAAAATGACCAGGACTTAAATGGGGTGGAGAGGAGGGCTTATTTCCTAGAAGTCATGGCCATGACAATTCTGCTCTGTGATGTCATCAGAGTCCAGGTTCCTGCTCTCTTGTTGTTCTGCCTTCCCTTCATTCACATTCCAAGATGGCTCCCTTCTCTCTTATCATTGTCTATGGACAGGACAACCAGACATGGCCATCCTGGCCTCAGGGACCACCCTGCCTGCCAGTGGGAAGGGGAAATGGAAATAGAGGGCAGTGCTGTGAGGGAACCATCACATTCTCTCATTTCCCATTGGCCAGGGTCTAGTCACATGGCTGCCCTAGCTGCAGAGGACGCTGGGAAATGTAGTCTTTATTCTGGGTGGCCACATGCCCAGTCAAAATCCGTATTACTGTGAAAAAAGAGGAATATTGGGGCTGTTAGGGGAAACTAGCTCCACTCCTCTCTGCAGAGCACTTGCTATGAGAGGCATCTTGACATCTCAACAGCATCTTATGGAGACTTGATAAGAGGCATCGTGCTTGTGATCTCAGTGAAGCCTCATATCCATCCATTCATTTGTTCATTCAGTAGGTAATTCAGAAAGTATCCCCGTGGGGCGAGGCCCTTAAATTTAGGAACACAACGATGAGACAAAACACTTAAAAGATGTCCAAAGAAGGGCTTCTCTGGTGGCCCAGTAGTTAAGAATCCATCTGCCCACGCAGGGGACACGGATTTGATCCCTTGTCCCACAGGATCCCACACGCTACAGAGCAACCAGTCCTTTGCATCACACACACTGAGCCCGTGTGCCTAGGGCCTGTGCTCTGCAAGAAGAGAAGCCCATGCACCTTAGGGAAGACACAGCACAGCCAAATACATAAATAAGCCTTTAAAAAATGTCCCCAAAATAATAAATTTAAAATGCAAATAAAAGATAGCCACACACATCAATGTATCATATCAAGGAAACCTAAATTCTCAGACAGAGCTAAGGCTACACATCTTCTCAAAAAGGAAACAGGTTCAGAGAGCTGAAATCACTTGCTGAAATTTGTTCAGCAAGAAAGTTTTGGGGGCAAAATGGTTTTGAAATAATGTGACCCAGCGTGTGTAAGGGGAGCACTTGTTAAAAATGCACCTTCCTGGGCTTAACCCCAAACCTACTAAATCAGCACTTTCACAAGAAGGGCTTGGCGTCTATATTAGAACAAGCTCCCTAAGATGGACGTTTGTGAACCAGTCTTAATCATCTAGTCCATGCAAACCAACAACCTGCTGATGTTCTCATCTTCTAAGCCCATGAGACCCAGTGGTGTCTGAGATGGCGCTGGCCTTGAGCTCCTGGGGTTCCCAGTCTGGAGAAGACAGATCCATCCCCAGACAATGACAGTCCAGGATGGCTAGGAATGGGCTAGGGAAACTGAAGGAGCTGAGCGCGGCTACAGAGAGCACCTGACTCAGCCTGAAAGATCAGGGAGGGCTTCCTGGAGGCAGGGACATCTGAGCTGGGGATAGAAGGCGTAGTGAGCACCTGCCATTATTATATATACAGGATACTGTGGCCTGTAGGTGTGCAGAATGAGGGAATTTAATATAGTTTGGGCGACAGGAAAGCGCTTCACTCATTCTTTTCATTCTCTCTCTTTTTAAAATCATTTCTTTGGCTGCGCGGGTCTTCACTGCTGCGCCCCGGCTTCCTCTAGTCGCAGCGAGCAGAGGCTAGTCTCTAGCTATGGCGCAGGCTCCTCATTGTGGGGCTCCTCTTGCTGCAGGGCACGGGTTCTAGGTGCCCTGGCTTCACTGTTTGCAGCCTGTGGCTCTAGATGCAGGCTCAGTAGTTGTGGCCCATGGGTTTATTTGGCTCACGGCACATAGGGTCTTAGTTCCCCGGGCCAGGGATCGAACCCATGTCCCCTGCAGCAGCAGGCAAATTCTTAATCACTGGACCACCATGGAAGTTCTCATTCTGCCTTTCTCCAAATATGTCCTGATACTCCTCATCGTGGGTTCTGGGAACACAGCACAAATCTCATTTTTCTCCCCTCACACTGTTCACAGCGGGATACAATTGTTGAATGAGATCAGAAGTAATATTCAAATACAAACTCAGTACGTGCCCTATTAGAGACACATAGCTAGCTATGATCCTACCACAGGAACTCTGGCTCCTCCTGGAGAGTCAGGAGGACTTCCTGGAAGAAGAGAAATTCATGGAATGAGTAGGAGACAGCAGGGGAAGGGGAGGTGGGTGGTGGAAAAGGGAGATCAGGTAGAGGAAAGAGATGTGCAGTGGCTCTGAAATAGAGGGGTTCTCAGGGCTTAGCCTCCACCTGACTTACCTCCTACCCCACAGACTGGAAGGACCTCCGTCATACAAGCCACCAACCCCAAAGGCAAAGCTGGAGGAACCAGAGATGGTAAGCACTTTCCCTGGAGCCCAGCCTGCCCCCACCTCCCCACCCACCTTCCCCCACTGAGGCCAAGGGGGAGGTCCTGACTTGTCCCTCTCTCTCCCATCAAAGCCCTCCCAGCTTTTCACCCTGGGGGCCTCGGAGCACAGCCCACTCAAGACCCCCTACTTTGATGCTGGTGTCTCATGTGCCGAGCAGGTAGGAACTTGGGAAAGGTCAAGGGTGGATTTGGGATCTGAGTTTAAGGGCCTCCTTACATAAAAGGAGGCTTCCCAGGTGGTGCTAGTGGTAAAGAATCTGCCTGCCAATGCACGAGACGCAGGACTCTGGGTGGGAAAGATCCCCTAGAGTAGGAAATGGCAACTCACTCCAGTATTCTTGCCTGGAGAATCCCATGGACAGAGGAACCTGGCAGGCTACAGCCCACGGAGTCCCACAGAGTTAGATATGACTGAGCACGCACTCAGAATCTTACATAAGAGACCAAGGATTTAAAGGTTACAACTCAAGTTCAGGGCTGTATCTCTGGTCAGAGCTTAGAGGATTGAGATGTATTTAGGATTCAGTGAGGACGGACATGGTTTTGAAAGTCCAAGGACAAGGGATGAGAGTTAAAATCACTCTATCAAAGAGGACCAGTTGAGTATCTCCATTTGCTGGGTACTGTGCCTGGAGTTGGGACAAGACAGACAGTCACTCCCCTCAGTGGCCTGCCGGAGGTCAGGGGGTGGATATTGAGTTTGAGAACAAGTCAAGTTTCAAGGGTAGAGCTTAAGTTTAGGTCAAGATTGAATTCAAAGGCTCATGAGGAAAGACCAGGGTTTCAGTGATCAAAAGAAAAGGAGAGGCTCAGGATCAATGGGGTATGGTCCATGCTCTGGGCTTTGAGTTAAGAACCACCTACATGATTATCCCAATATCAACCCAGGGAACAAGGGTGACATAGGGTGAGGTCTGTTCTGGTTGGCATGGGGAGACGGTGGTCAGGGTTTGCGGGTTAAGGAGCAAACTGGGATTCTGTGTCATGCTCAAGAGGTAACCTTGGGTTCATTCCCTCCCCATTCCCAGGAAATGCCTCGATACCATGAGCTGCCCACCTTGGAAGAGCGGTCAGGGCCCCTGATCCTTGGGGCCACAAGCCTGGGGTCCCCCATCCTGGTGCCCCCAGGGCCGCCTGCTGTGGAGAGGGTCTCCCTGGATCTAGAGGACGAGGAGGAGGAGGAAGACTACATGGACAAGATCAACCCCATCTATGACGCCCTGTCCTACTCCAGCCCCCCCGAGGCCTACCAGGGCAAAGGCTTTGTCATGTCCCGGGCCATGTACGTGTGAGCCACCATGGCCTTGCCCTTTCACCTCTCATTTTCTGATATCTTAACTTTCTGTCAGGGATCTGACCTCGGGCCCAGCCACTGTCAGTTAGCACACATGCATCTCATCATCACCATCTATCTTGGTGGCTCCACTGTGACCTCTAATCAATGATCTCTGATTCAGAGAAACTGGCCATGATGATGGAAACCTGATAAGCTTAGGAGGGGCTGGAGAAGGTAGATTTCTGCACACACTCTTACCCAAGGATTCACCAGACATAGATTATACCTCTCATGACCCACCATCTCCAGACTCCTCCCAAATCCCAAAGAAGACCCCAGACCTGATATTTCCCCAGGCAGTAACTCCTAATAGATCTGCTGGGGTGGGTGTTGGGGACATTCTGCTGCTCAGACCTGAGCCCTCCAGGCGGCAGAACCTCTGTCACCCATTCCCCTCCCTGTCCCCTAAAGGTGGAGGGAGGGGATTCCCCAGCCCAAAGCAGAACTTCCCCATCTCCTCCCTCCTGCAGGCAGGAGTCTCAGGGTACCGACCCTTCTTCCCTGTGCCCCGACTACCCCAATTCCTGTCTCCAGAGAATTAAGCCCCAGCTCAGGGCTACATGGGGTGAGCCTCATGCAGAGTGTGCCTTGCTGATGCCAACCTTGGAAGAAGAATCTGCTGTTACTTTGAAGACTACTGAGCCCTTTTACTCCTGCCCAATGAGACTGGACCCAAACATCTCCTTGGGGGTTGGGGGGAGTGGATCGTCTGGATTAGGGATGGGGATGTGGTTTTTAATATAGCATTTCCTACAAAATATGAGTTTGTACTTTGACCAGGTCTCTACTGGTGTTTTCTGTGGGCTGTTTAAGGGATAGGGGTGGAACATAATGGGTAATGAGTGGGGGGTGGGGGAGAGGTGTGGCTCAGGGTCCAGGGCTTGAGGGAATCAGTAGACTAGAAGTTAAGATAGGTTACAGACAAAAAGAAAAGGACCAAAGATATGAAAGAGATAAGTGAGGGGATAATGAGCAAAAATGCATAAGCCATGGTTAATGGAAGGAGCGGGAGGAGTCCAGGGCATAAGCAAAAATAATCTACAACAGCAGTCCAATGGATAATCAGTTCAGTTCAGTTCAGTCACTCAGTCATGTCCGACTCTTTGCAACCCCATGAATCGCAGCACGCCAGGCCTCCCTGTCCATCACCAACTCCCGGAGTTCACTCAGACTCATGTCCATCGAGTCCGTGATGCCATCCAGCCATCTCATCCTCGGTCGTCCCCTTCTCCTCCTGCCCCCAATCCCTCCCAGAAAATCAGAGTCTTTTCCAATGAGTCAACTCTTCGCATGAGGTGGCCAAAGTATTGGAGTTTCAGCTTTAGCATCAGTCCTTCCAATGAACACCTAGGACTGATCTCCTTTAGAATGGACTGGTTGGATCTCCTCGCAGACTAAGGGACTCTTAAGAGTCTTCTCCAGCACCACAGTTCAAAAGCATCAATTCTTTGGTGCTCAGCTTTCTTCACAGTCCAACTCTCACATGAATACATGGCCACTGGAAAAACCATAGCCTTGACTAGATGGACCTTTGTTGGCAAAGTAATGTCTCTGCTTTTGAATATACTATCTAGGTTGGTCATAACTTTCCTTCCAAGGAGTAAGCATCTTTTAATTTCATGACTGCAATCACCATCTGCATTTATTTTGGAGCCCAAAAAAATAATGTCTGACACTGCTTCCACTGTTTCCCTATCTACTTCCCATGAAGTGATGGGACCAGATGCCATGATCTTCGTTTTCTGAATGTTGAGCTTTAAGCCAACCTTTTCACTCTCCACTTTCACTTTCATCAAGAGGCTCTTTAGCTCCTCTTCACTTTCTGCCATATCTGCATCTGAGATATGTAGTATCTCAGGGTAGTATCATCTGCATATCTCAGGTTATTGGTATTTCTCCTGGCAATCTTGATTCCAGCTTGTGCCTCTTCCAGCCCAGCGTTTCTCATGTATTCTGCATATAAGTTAAATTAAGCAGAGTGACAATATACAGCCTTGACGTACTCTTTTTCCTATTTGGAACCAGTCTGTTGTTCCATGTCCAGTTCTAACTGTGGCTTCCTGACCTGGATATAAGTATCTCAAGAGGCAGGTCAGGTAGTCTGGTATTCCCATCTCTTTCAGAATTTTCCACAGTTTATTGTGATCCACACAGTCAACACCAAAATCAAATTGATTATATTCTTTGCAGGCAAAGATGGAGAAGCTCTATACAGTCAGCAAAAACAAGACCGGGATCTGACTGTGGCTCAGGTAATGAACTCCTTATTGCCAAATTCAGACTTAAATTGAAGAAAGTAGGGAAAACCACTAGACCATTCAGGTATGACCTAAATCAAATCCCTTATGATTATACAGTGGAAGTGAGAAATAGATTTAAGGGACTAGATCTGATAGATAGAGTGCCTGATGATCTATGGAATGAGGTTCGTGACATTGTACAGGAGACAGGGATCAAGACCATCCCCATGGAAAAGAAATGCATAAAAGCAAAATGGTTGTCTGAGGGGGCCTTACAAATAGCTGTGAAAAGAAGAGAAGCGAAAAGCAAAGGAGAAAAGGAAAGATATAAGCATCTGAATGCAGAGTTCCAAAGAATAGCAAGGAGAGATAAGAAAGCCTTCCTCAGCAATCAGTGCAAAGAAATAGAGGAAAACAACAGAACGGGAAAGACTAGAGATCTCTTCAAGAGAATTAGAGATACCAAGGGAACATTTCACGCAAAGATGGGCTCAATAAAGGACAGAAATGGTATGGACCTAACAGAAGGAGAAGATATTAAGAAGACGTGGCAAGAATACACAGAAGAACTGTACAAAAAAGATCTTCACGACCCAGATAATCACGATGGTGTGATCACTCACCTAGAGCCAGACATCCTGGAATGTGAAGTCAAGTAGGCTTTAGAAAGCATGACTATGAACAAAGCTAGTGGAGTTGATGGAATTCCTGAAAGATGATGCTTTGAAAGTGCTGCACTCAATATGTCAGCAAATTGGGAAAACTCAGCAGTGGACACAGGACTGGAAAAGGTCATTTTTCATTCCAATCCCAAAGAAAGGCAATACAAAAGAATGCTCAAGCTTCCGCACAATTACACTCATCTCACATGCTAGTAAAGTAATGCTCAAAATTTTCCAAGCCAGGCTTCAGAAACACCTGAACGGTGAACTTCCAGATGTTCAAGCTGGTTTTAGAGAAGGCAGAAGAAGCAGAGGTCAAATTGCCAACAACCGCTGGATCATGGAAAACGCAAGAGAGTTCCAGAAAAACATCTATTTCTGCTTTATTGACTATGCCAAAGCCTTTGACTGTGTGGATCACAATCAACTGTGGAAAATTCTGAAAGAGCCAGGGGTAGAGGAATGAATAAGGGAGAAATAGGGGCCACAGGCAAGTTGAGCAATAGACACAAAGCCTGATCCTCAACTAAGGTACAGCTAGAAGAATGCGGGAGGAATTCCCTGGTGGTCCAGCAGCTAAGACTCTGCAGCTCCCAATGCAGGCGGACAGGGTTCCATCCCTGGGCAGGGAACTAGATTCCACGTGCTGCAACTAAGAATTCACAGGTCACAACTAAAGATACCACATGTCCAGCCGTGCAGCCAAATATTAATAAATACACACAAAAAGAGAAAGTGGGAAATGAACAGGCGTAAAAGGGCTAAAAGTCGTACAGGCAACTAAGTTGAAATGAATGGAGCGGAAGGCATGCTGGGTAATGGGATAAGAATGAATGGGCCAAAGATAGAAGCTTCAGTGCCTGAGGCAAGGGTTGGGGGAAAGACACAGAAAGCATGATGGGTAACTAAAGGGGTGGGCCTACGCCAACTGTCCCGTTAAATAGGTAAGAGGCATTGTGGGTAACCAGAAGCAGAACAGAGTTCACAAGACGGGTTCGAATTCTTCCCGTGGCACTGTGCGAAGGGCTAGCACTTCCGGCTTTCGGTCCCCGACTTCGGACTAGGGGTCCGCCCCTTTGCCGCGGTGCCTGGTGGGACGCGAGGGCTGACCTTGCTGCCTAGCAGCCTCTGCTGCGCAACCCATCTTTATCCGTGTCCCTTGACCCTCGCACGTTAGCCAATGAACATACAAGATGGCTTACGACACCAGGGTCCGACCCCCTGTACCTGCAGGAGCCAATCAGGAAGCTGCAAGGGCCAAAGCCGACCAATTATCATTAACAACTTCGCCGCGAGGCGGAGTCGAGAGAGGGACGCCTTCGGGAATGGGGCGGAGATGTTACGTCAATGGGCGGTGCAAACTGAGCAGCACAGACCAATGGTGGGTGAGCCCCGGAACCCGCGGCATGGCGAGCCAATCGGCGTGGGCTCCCCAAGCCAATGGGAAGGGCACGGAGGTGTGCTGTGACCTGTCTGCGAGTGGGAACCAACAGAAAAAGACGTTCCAAAGAGGTGGGTGGGACTCTCATCCATGACTCCAATAGTAAGGCCAGACCCTGAAGCTGGCGGGAGGACCTCAGGGCCCGCTAAACCAATGGGCTCGGTGGGGCGGGGCGACCGTGGCGGCGGCGGCGGCGGCAGCGGGTTCGGTTGCGCGTGGCCCACGGTGTGGGAGCGGAGCCCGGACCGGGAGGAGGCGCTACCGCGCGTAAGAATTGGGGTTCTGAGCGGGGGGGGAGGGCCGGGGGGTGTTTGCTGGAGACTCAGCCTGGAGCCTGCGGGCCTTGACCTCTGCCCTCTGACCTTTTCCCTTGCAGGCGACCATGGGGAACGTATTGGCCGCTAGCTCGCCGCCCGCAGGGCCGCCGCCGCCGCCTGCGCCTCCCCTCGTGGGACTGCCGCCACCTCCGCCCTCTCCTCCCGGCTTCACTTTGCCGCCACTCGGAGGCGGCCTGGGCGCTGGGGCTGGCACAGGTCGAGGTTCCGAACGGACCCCCGGGACTGCGGCTGCCAGCGCTGGAGGGACTGGGGACGATGGGGCCTGCGGCTGCCTGCCCAACCCGGGCACGTTCGAGGAGTGCCACCGGAAGTGCAAGGGTGAGGGGCTAGGGGCCTGGCAGGGATGTGATGGCCCGGATCTCGGGGGAAGGAGGAGCGCACTGAGGACCTTGGGAATTGGCACGGACCATTGGAATCATTTAACAGAGCGTTAGGAGTTGACGTTGGGATCGAATAGTGGAACGTTGAACCTGGGGCTTAGAATGATGGGATCAAATGATGGAACCTCAGGATGGAACGCCAGAGCGGTACAGAAAAACCTTAAGGACCTCATGTGCCCCAGGAATCGGCCAAGCCAGCCTCATGTGATCGGGAGGGAAACCGAGACCCAAGGTCACAGTGTCAGCAATGGATCAGTGTGGGTGGAACCCAAGGCTTCTGGATCCTGGCTTGGAGTAATTGTGGTAGTGAAAGTGGTGGTGGGTTATTGAGCACTGTGCTGGCATTCACTGTGTGTTAACTCATTAAATCCTTGCAGTATTTCTATGTGATGAGAATCTTCAACTAACAGATAGGTTTGACATGGATGAAATAACTTGCCTAAGGTCACACAAGTAGAAGTAGATGGTGGCACTGGAATTTGGATACAGGCAAAGGCTTTGGTCCTGAGCCCATCCTCCGGGCTGTTCTGCCTCTTTACTGGATGAGGTGCTTTGTGCAGTGTGCTGGTTGTGGGTTCCTGGAGAAGGGAGAGTGGGCACCATAGGGAAGAAAGGGATGAGAGATGGGGTGTGTGTGTTGAAGTGTGACAGCATTTTTCTCTCCTTCAGAGCTGTTTCCTGTTCAGATGGAAGGTGTGAAGCTCACAGTCAACAAAGGGTTGAGTAATCATTTCCAGGTGAGCCTTTCTTGTGCCATTATCCTCCAGAGGTCATCCCAACCATCCCTCTGCATCTGCACATCGAGTCCTTTAGTGAAAGTGAAGTCGCTCAGTCATGTCCGACTCTTTGCCACCCCATGGACTGTAGCCTATCAGGCTTCTCAGTCCATGGGATTTTCCAGGCAAGAGTGCTGGAGTGGGTTGCCATTCCCTTCTCCAGTCCTTTAACTTCTCCTTAAAGATCTGGGCTCCTTGATATTTAAAGACACCAGAGACAGTGCCAGGCTGAGCACTCAATCTGGGGGCAGTGGTAGGGTTTAGGGACCCACCCCTGCAACCAACATCCAGGCAGGGATGAAGTACCAGGTGTGCCCCACACATCCCTTCTCTTTAGTGTCTAATCTAGTCAGGCCACACCTCCCAGTCTTCATCCCCTGCCATGCCCAGAGACGCCCTGACTGGGAAGTCAGATTGGCAAGCATCCCCCATCCCAGGCTGGAGGGGAGCTGACCTGGAAATGGGCTCGGCTGGGTTCCTTTGGGGGGTGGCGCACGGGCTCATCACCACAGCCCTCCCTCTTCTCCCAGGTGAACCACACAGTAGCCCTCAGCACAATCGGGGAGTCCAACTACCACTTTGGGGTGACGTACGTGGGGACGAAGCAGCTGAGTCCCACGGAGGTGAGTTACCTTTTGCCATTCATTCATTCATTGTATCTTTCTTCTAACAAATAATGTAGCCAGTCAGTGGAAGAAAGCTTTGTCAGTAGGAGACTGGGCTGCTGGTGGTGTGGGGAGGTGGGAACAAGGTCTCTCCAGGGTGCATCGAGACCTGGGTCGTTCCTTCATCCTGACCCCCACTTCTCGGGGTGAGTCTGAGGACACCAGGGTCACCAAGCAGTGATGACCCAGAGTGGGCAGGGCTGGGCTGCAGATCATGCAGGGCTTTGAAGGCCAAGCCAGGCATTTGAACTTCCACTAGGGGGCACTAGAGAGCCACGGAAAGATTTAAAGGAGGGGACGATGCGGTGATATGAGTGCTTTGGAAATAGCATTTCTCAGGCTGTCTGCGGAAGCTGGGTTAGAAGACGGAAGGCAAAACTGGAAGCCCAGAAGGAGGCTGGGGCAGGACACAGGTGGGATTGGGGGACTAAATTGGGCTTTTGCTTGTGTTAACTATTTCCATGCAATAAACTTATTTTTTCAGCAAACCTTCAGGGCACCCCCTGTGTCCTGCCCATCTCTGTGCTGGGTGGTCCTGGGGACACGGCAGTAACTGAGACAGACGTAGGGGCTCACAGCCTAGTGGAGAAAGAGAATAAGCTTGTCCCCAGAAAGGAACAGTCCGGGGAGAGTAGGACTGAAATGGGGGAACCCAAAGGCTGAGCCCAGAGGAGAGCCTAACTCAGCCTAGGTGGTCTTAGAGGGCTTCCTGGAGGAGAGGACCTCATTCTAGGCTTCCCAGTCCTAGGCTTCTCACCAGAGCCCGTCATACATGTCCATCCAGGACACTAGGCCTCTCACCTCTAACCCTGCCCTCTACCCTGCAGGCATTCCCCGTGCTGGTGGGTGACATGGATAATAGTGGCAGCCTCAATGCTCAGGTCATTCATCAGCTGGGCCCTGGCCTCAGGTCCAAGATGGCCATCCAGGTGAGTGGGAGGATGGAGTCGGCGATGGCCCCCAGCCTCCCAAGCTGCCCTTGGGTGTTAAAACCAAGAACTCAAGGCACTGTGCAGCCAAACAAACTGAAACATCAGAGTCTGGAGCAGAGAAAGGCTTATTGCAAAGATCAAGCGAGAAATATGAGTGGCTGGTTGTCTACAGACCAAACTCCCCCATAGTTTTCAGGGCGTGAGTGAGTGAAGTCGCTCAGTCGTGTCTGACTCTTTGCGACGCTGTGGGCTGTAGCCTGCCAGGCTCCTCCGTCCATTGGATTTTCTAGGCAAGAATGCTGGAGTAGGGTGCTATTTCCTCCTCCAGAAGATCTTCCTGACCCAGGGATTGAACTCAGGTCTCCCGCATTGCGGGCAGACTCTTCACTGTCTGAGCCACCAGGGAAGCCCAGTTTGCAGGGGAGGGCTTTTACACGCACATTGAGGGCAGGGTGCTGCAGGATGTGTGACTTTCTTCTGGTTGGTCAGTCGTGAGGCCATAGGGTGGGTGGTGTGCCAGGAGTCTTGTGCTCAGCTGGAAGTTGCCATCCTCCTCCTGGGTGGAGGCCCTGGCAGTCCTTGACAGGAGCTAGGATTCCACCTTATCAGGGCACTGTTGTGCTGTGCTTAGTCACTCAGTTGGGTCCGACTTTTTTCTACCCTTTGAATTGTAGCCAACAAGGCTACTCTGTCCATGGGATTTTTCGGACAACTCTTCGGAATACTGGAGTGGGTTGCCACTTCCTCCTCCAGGGGGATCTTCCTGACCTGGGGATCAAACCCGTGTCTCCTGTGGCTTCTGCATTGCAGGCGGGTTCTTCACTTGCTGAGCCCTAAGAGAAGCCCTCCCGGCACTACTGTGTGACTCTTAGCCAGTTGCTTTTCCTTTCTTTCTGCTTTCTCTCTCTTCTCTGATGAGTAAATGGATCTGCCCTCGGGGAATGTCTAGGAGGTTGAAGCCTTTTTCCTACAGACAACAAGAGGAGGCCTCTGAAAGGCCTTTTGTGCCCCGGCGGGCCCCATGGAGTCCTGCTCAGTTTCACCCTCATACTTGGCCCTCCCCCCACAGACCCAGCAGTCGAAGTTTGTGAACTGGCAGGTGGATGGGGAGTACCGGGGCTCCGACTTCACAGCAGCCGTCACTTTGGGGAACCCAGACGTCCTGGTGGGTTCAGGTAAGAGGCACAGGGCTTGGAAGGTGGTCAGACCCCATGCCCAGCAAGTCCATTTCTCCCTCTGACCCTCCTTTTCTGCCGTCCAAGAAATGGTTTCAGGGGCAGGCGTGACTTCAGAACACAGAGCATCAATTAGGTCCTGTAGCCTCATGGGGGGAAAAACAGGTTCAAGTCCCAGCTCTGCCACTGGGTTCACTGCATTTGAGGGCGAGGCGGAGGGGGGGGGCAGCTTCCGTCACCCTCATGGGCCTTGGCTTCCTCATTTGTTAAAATCGGGTTGCCTTACAGGGTTGTTGAGCAGGTCATGTGTGGAAAGTCTCAAATGGGGTCAGGCATGTGACAGGTCCCAAGGAAATGAGCTGCTGCATTGCTCCTGGGGCTCTGGGGTTGCTCGGGGGCACAGAGCTGACCCCAAGGCAGGCAGAGCCCACATGCAGCTGAGGGGAGGCAAGTCAGTCTGCAGTGGAGGGCGACAAGGAAGATTCCTGTTTGGGTTGGCTCGGGGGCAAGGACCTGCTGACTAATGTCTGTGCTTCTGGTCTCTCCGCTGTGCTTCCCCCCTTTTTATTTTTGTCTCTGGGCATCTGCCTCTGATTTCTCTACATTGATCTGATGCTTCTTGACTATGAGTCATACATTGCATGTCCAGAGGATATGGTGGTGAACTAAGGAAAATTAAGGCTGTCTTCTGGACATTCTAGTGGTGATTTTTATATTATGTATATTAAGGGGGGCGTGCACACGTGCTAAGTCACTTCAGGCTTCTTGAACTCTCTGTGACCCCATGGACTGTAGCCCACCAGGCTCCTCTGTCCAGGGTAGAGTCCATGCAGGAATACTGGAGTGGGTTGCCATGGCCTTCTCCAGGGGACCTTCCTGACCCAGGGTCTTACGTAAGACACCTGAACGCAGGTGTCTTATATCTCCTGCACTGGCACCACCTGGGAAGTCTCTGGAACCTTCCATTCTAGAGACAACGAGTAAAGCAGGTGGGTGATGGAGCCCTATGGAAAGATGGTGGCGTCGGGAGGGGCGGGTGGAGTCTTGAGAGAAGGCCTCATTACATAGGTGGTATCTGAATGAAGACAGAAGGATGTGAGGGAAGGTGCCGAGCAGACATGTGGGAAAAGAGCTTTTCGGCCGGAAGGAACAGCAAGTGCGAAAGCCCCGAGGTACGGCCCTTCCCTGGAGCATCGAGGAGGACTGGAGCTGTAACCAATGAGGAAGGAGGGCAAGCGGTAGAAGTCAGGATGGCAGGGCTGAAACAAAGCTCTGGAGAGCTTCTGAGTCTGAGGCCACAAGAGGATTTTGAAAGGGACAGGATCGTCCGACATAGCTTCTTACAGGACCTCTTGTGCCCACCTTTGGAGACCAGGCCACAAGGGGGCAGCGGAGGGGGTAAGCGGAGGTCTGGGGGTCTGGATGTACCTTGAAGGCGGAGCAATAGTATTCGCTGCTGGATTCCGTGTGGGGGATAAGAGGGAGGTCAGAGTTGAGAAGTCAGCCTTTTTGGGGGGCAGGGGGGGCTTGACCCACCAGAAGGGTAGAGTTGGTGATTCCAGATTCCTTTGCCTGCTGTTCGCTCTATCAGGAAGAGCAGGCTCTTGGGGGGTGAGTGCGTGAAGGTGCCTAGCACCTGGAACTGTGCTGGGAACAGAGTAGGTGCTCAGAAAATAGTGCGCGAAGGAGTGAGCAGCGGACACCACAGGTCCTATTTCCCACCTGGCGCCCTTTGCCAGGCCCTCGGCATACTGTGCTCACCCGGGCCTTCATCCAGTCACTCGAGCCAATGAGGATTGGCTCGTGCAATCCTTCACAGCCCTGTGGGGTGGCGTTGCCATTATTCCTGTCTGATTGAGGCCCAGAGAGGGCAAGTACTTCCCCAAGGACACACAGCAAGGCCACCTCCAGAGTCCACGGCACCAGGGCCTCCGCCCCTGCAAACACTCACCAGCATTGGCCTCTCTTGCTCCTCAGCGCTGACCTCTAGGTCTCTCCTCCCTGGAGCCCAAGGCCACCAGGGACATTCTTGTCTCTTAGTCCCTATGGACATCCCTCCCTCCCCTCAAGCACCAATCAGAACTTCTGGGCCCAGGGCAGTACTGAGGATATGAGTAGTTACTCATGTAATTATTCATGACCAATGACAGCTGGTGCTCCACCCATTCTGAGCCTTGGTTTCCCCATCCATCTCAAAGACACAATCACACAGCAAGTGCACCGTGGTGAAGGAATCAATGGGCGGACCTGTCAGCCCCTTATGAGGCCAGACACAGCTAGTTAGGGTTCACTGTGGGATGGGTCTCTGGGCTGCCCCACAACAGGCAGGGGGATCAGGGTTCTCACAGGTGAGGAAGGCAAGGTCTGGGGTGAAATCGGCCCTGCCCCAGGATCGCACAGCGAGAAAGCAGAAGGCCTGGCGTTAGAATCACAGTCAAGGCCTAACGAGGAGCCCGCGGACTACCTGGTCCCCTCCCCTGGCCTCAGCTCCTCCTCTGGGGCCTCGGCTTCGTTCTGAGCACCCCGAGTGTGTGCCCACCCTGGGACACACAGCCCCTCCCCGGCCAGGAGCCAAGACACTTGCCTTAAGACAAATAATCACAGTGAGTGTGTTACTGTTGGGAGAACGCCTACTCAGGAGAGGCCCAGGTTGCTGTGAGAGCTTACAACAGGAGGGCCCGGCTCGCCTGGAGTGATGAGGACAGGGCCTCTCAATGCCAGTGTCTAGACTGGGGAGGGTGAAGAGGAGGGCAGCGCTCCCAGAGGAAGGCTACGTGGCCAAAGCCCCAGGGAGCGCAGCGTGGGGAGGGCAGGAAGCTGTTCTGTCAGGCCCCAGCCAAGAGCCGACTGTGAACCCCCTCCCCAGGGAGCCAGGTATGGCCCCAGCCCCATAGGTTCCAGGAAAGCCACACTCTGCCCCTTGTCCGAGGCCACCTCTTTGTTCTCAGACCTGTAATAGGTGTTGTTTTCCTTCTCGTGGAGTTTTTAACTCAGTGGGTTCTTCATGGCCACTCCAGGCACTCCATCCTAGAGATCAGTCCTGGGTGTTCATTGGAAGGACTGATGTTGAAGCTGAAACTCCAATACTTTGGCCACCTGATGCAAAGAGCTAACTCATTGGAAAAGACCCCGATGCTGGGAGGGATTGGGGGCAGGAGGAGGAGGAGAGGACAGAGGATGAGATGGCTGGATGGCATCACCACCTCAATGGACATGAGTTTGAGTGAACTCTGGGAGTTGGTGATGGACAGGGAGGCCTGGTGTGGTGCAGTCCATGGGGTCGTGAAGAGTCGGACACGACTCAGCGACTGAACTAAACTGATCTGAAGGAGATGGAGGTGCTAGGAAAGGGCAGGATGTTCAAGGAAAAGACCTGTGAGGATGAGCACTGTGCAAGGACTTGTGAAGCTCTCGGAGGAAGTCTGTTGAAAGCTGGGGATGAACCACGGGGGGCTTTGCGCCCGTGTCCTAAGGAGCCAGGGTGTCCTTGATGCTGGGGCGTCATGGCAGGTTCTGAGCAGGGGGAGCAGGGTCGGGTGTACGCTTTAACAAGATCCCTCTACGTGTGAAGCTGCTTGGAGAGGATGAGACTGGGGCAGGAGGCCAAGGAGTAGGGTAGGGCTTGGGAAGCAGAGGGTGTGGCAAGCCGAGGAGATGGGGGGTGGGAGAGGAGCTTGGGGTCTCGAAGCTCTCAGTCTAAACCATGACCAGAGGCTCTTGAGTTGAAGTCCCTGTGTGACCCCTGGTTGGTCACTTTTCTCTCTGTGGGCCCGAGGTTCCCCTTCTCTTGGGACAGAGGCTGCTCTTGTCCAGAGGTGTGCGGGTGGTGGCTTAACAGCCAGCTGGCAGAGGAGGGGCCAGGAGGTGGGTCAGTGTCACCCACTCGCTGGGAGAAGCCAGCTCCAGCCTGCCCTGATCGCAGCCGCCCCCAGTGGCAGTCCCTGCCTGGGTGTGCCTGAAAATGCGAGCAGGTCCCATCCTGTCCTCCCGGCCTGTCCCGCCCCCTCAGGCCAGTCCCCACTCGGTGCCTCTGATCTCTGTCCAGGGAAGCATCTGCACGTCTGCGCTTTCCTTGTCCTTGCCTGTCCCCACCTCCTTCCCCCCTGCCCCGGTCTTCCCCATTCTGGCTGGGTGTCCATCTCTAAGCTTACCTCACCGGTCCTCATCTGCTCTGTCCTTCAGGTTGGGCATCGTCAGGGCCCGCCATCCACCTCCATCTCTGATTGCTTCCCCGTCTTTACAGAGATGACTCTTGCTTTCCAGTTCTCCATCATCACTCCTTCTGTGTCCCCCACTGCCTCTCTTCCTCCCTGGCCCTTGCCCTCTGCAGTGATGACCTCTGTGGTTGTCCACTCTCCTGGGCTCTCAAAGACAGACAGTATCAGTCCTTGGGCTCAAGGAATTCAGCCCGGCGGTGGAGTGGGCGGTTAGCAAACACTGAGGGCCCCTCAGAGCCATCCTTGCTGCCGAGGGGCCCCGGAACTGGACTTCCGCAGGGCGGGTCTCCGTGGCAGCCGGGCCCTGGCTGTGTGCTGAGCACGCCTTGTGCACACCATGCCTGCATCCAGCTCTCTGCTCTTCCTCAGAGTCTTGCGAGGTGTCCCGCTCACAGGGAAGTGGTGCCAGTGGCCCTCAGTTACCCCTGCAGCAAGTGCTGGGATTTGAACCCAGGCCGTCTGGTGCCCCAAAGTGTGCTCTCCCCTACCACTCGTGGCGGCAGGGTGGCTCAAAGCCTGGGCTCAGGAGATGGGGAGCCCTGGATTCTGCCCCTGACGTGTCCTGTGACCATGTGGGAGTGACTTGACTCCTCAGCCTCTGCAGCCTCCTGTGTAAAGGGAGGTGAATGCAGAGTAGATGAGGTCCTGGGGGCCGTGGGAGGCTGACCTCAGTCCTGTGAACGACTCCAGCAAGGAGCCCAAGTGGGAGGCCCAAGGAAGTGGGAGTCCAGTCTGGTGCTGCCTTAACCGGGTGGAAACTGACCACCAAGCTCAGAAGTCATGACTCTACCTCTCGCCTGCAGGGATCCTCGTGGCCCACTACCTCCAGAGCATCACGCCGTGCCTGGCCCTGGGCGGAGAGCTGGTCTACCACCGGCGGCCCGGGGAGGAGGGCGCTGTTATGTCGCTAGCTGGGAAATACACATGTGAGTCTGGGAGCCCGGAGCCCTGGGACTAAGGGAGGAGGGGCTGGGGGCTGGACTCCTGGGTCTGAGGGAAGAGGGGCAAAACCTGGGCCCCTGGCTACCTAAGCCCCCTTGGTAACCCACCTGCTCTCTTCCAGTGAACAACTGGTTGGCGACAGTAACATTGGGTCAGGCGGGCATGCATGCAACGTATTACCACAAAGCCAGTGACCAGGTGAGCCCATCTGGGGACTGGCTGGCTGGGTATGGGGTGCCCAGGACTGGCATGCCCGAGAGCCCAGCCTAGGAGGCTGACTCGTGTGTGTTGCCCTGGCCCCTCCAGCTGCAGGTGGGTGTGGAGTTTGAGGCCAGCACAAGGATGCAGGACACAAGTGTCTCCTTTGGGTACCAGCTGGACCTGCCCAAGGCCAACCTCCTCTTCAAAGGTACAGATCTCGCTTTCCTTGAGAGAAAGAAGCAAGAGGTGACCCGGCCCTGAATGGGGTACAGGCCGAGGAAGTGGGAGAGGGCAGCATGCTGGCCCACGTTACCCAGGAGCGCTCGTTAAGACGGTGAGGGCCGAGGAAGTGGGAGAGGGCAGCATGCTGGCCCACGTTACCCAGGAGCGCTCGTTAAGACGGTGAGGGCCGAGGAAGTGGGAGAGGGCAGCATGCTGGCCCACGTTACCCAGGAGCGCTCGTTAAGACGGTGAGGGCCGAGGAAGTGGGAGAGGGCAGCATGCCGGCCCACATTACCCAGGAGTGCTCCGAAGACTGTGAGGGGGCACCTGGGCCCGAGCTTTGCAGGGAGCACCCCCACCCCAGCCAGCAGCCCTCAGCAGTCTGTATGCACGGCCCTTGCTTCTCTTTTTCTCACGCATGGAAGGCAAGTTGGAGCGCAGCCGGCCTTGCCCCACTGTCTCCCCTTAGAGAGGCTCCCCGGACACAGCCAGACCCACAACCTTCCCCCAGGCTGACTGAGTCTCATCTTAAGTTTCTTTTTGTGTCTCAGTAGCTCTTGGGTTTGGGGTGTGTGGAGACCACCCCGGAAAGGCCGCTTCAGTGGCCCTGGTTCAAGGCTTCTAAAGGCAACCAGGGGAAGTCCCTGGTGGTCCAGTGGTCTCACTCTCAACTGCTGAGGGCCCGGGTTCAATCCCTGCTCAGGGAACTAAAATCCCAAAAGCCATGCAGTGTGGCCAAAAAAAAATTTTTTTTTAGCAAAAGTAGCCAGGGGGCCCAGGGAGAGGGGTTTGTTTTGCCTCTGAAACCTGCCTTAAGCCCTCACTCTGCAGTGAGCCCCGGGTCTGAGGCCAGCGTCTCTGCTCCCTTTCAGTGAGTCCTTGAGCTCCACTGGGTACAGACGGCAGCACTTGCACACCCATCAGGTCCTGGGCACGAGCCCTAGAGATTTTAGTCTCTGTTTCAGCAGATACTCAGCACCTGCTCTGTGCCCAGCTGGGGACACAACAGTGACCTGGCCCCCCCAACCCAGGGCTCACAGTGGCGGGGACAGGCCCATCCACACACAGCAGCGACCCGATGTGGCCAAGACTGGGACTGGGAGGGTAGTCCACGGGGTGGCCAAGGGCTTCCGGAGGGGAGGGGTGGCGGAACTCAAGGCTGAAGCACTTGGGGGCGTGAAGAGGGTTCTGGGCGGCAGGGCAGCACAGTCGGTGGCCTGGCCGGTGGTGTCTGATGTGTTCGGTGAGGCTCTTCACACAGCTATCCACCCACAGGCTCTGTGGACAGCAACTGGATCGTGGGCGCCACACTGGAGAAGAAGCTCCCTCCGCTGCCCCTGACGCTGGCCCTCGGGGCCTTCCTGAATCACCGAAAGAACAAGTTCCAGTGTGGCTTCGGCCTCACCATTGGCTGAGCCCCCGAAGGCCCGCCTTCCTCGCCCTTCCTCCTTCTGATCCCACCTCCCCCTCCCCCTGCCACGGAGGGGAGACCTGAGCCCCCCTCCCCCTCCCTTCCCTCCCTCCTCGGGGGTCAGGGGGCAGCGGAAAGGAGGGGACCCATCACCCCAGCAGCTGAAGGGGGGATTCTCCGAAGGACAGGCACGGCAGGATGTGGAGGACAAGGGGCCGCGTGCCCAGTAGTCTTGGGGTCCAGGAAGCAATTTTGGAGTCAAGGGGCCTACAGGATTCTGAGCACCAGGGGCAGAGGCGGCCAGACAACCTCAGGGAGGTGTTGGGGTGTCCCCGTTCCCCCGAAATGGCCAAATGGGCCCAGCCCCAAGGGGGCAGCAAGGAGAGGTGCGTCCCCAGTCACCCCGCCCCTGCCCGCTTTCCCATCCACCCCTCGGTATAAATCATGTTTATAAGTTATGGAAGAACCGGGACATTTTACAAAAAAATAAAAAATAACAAAAAATATACATGGAAAAAAAAAGAAATGGGAGGCCTCTGTTATCCTCTGTGTCTGTGGCCCATTTGGTCCAGCCCTGACCTCCCACAGTGGCCCGTGGGGGGCAAGGGAATCCAGCCTGGTCACTGGCCAGAGCCCAGACCAGAGAGGGGAAGGGCCTGGCCCAGGATCCACAGCTGTCCTGTGACCTTCCCGATGAGGACATCACAGGCCTTCCCTCCCTGGGAGGGTGTAGCCTGTGGTCACTCAGCCTGGCGTGGCCAGCGAGGCCGCAGAAGACTTCGCCCCGGTGAACTGAAGCGGGTGTGGGGAGGCAGCCAACTGGGACTCTGGGGTCTTTCCAGGTTCCAGAAGGGGCAGGGGATGAAGTGGTGTTAAGACTTGATTATAATAGAAGGTCAGAGCTTTCAGCAAACTTCAGGAAGCATTTGAGCACCTGGAAAGAGTTTGGAATCATTCAGTTCTTGTGGGGTGGGGGAGGGATGGGCTGGAGTCTGACTCCTGGGCGGGGTCAGTTCTGCACACCTAGGGCTGAGGCAAGCTGACATCACTAACCCCTCTCCAGACAGGGGAACTGAAAGTTTTCACTCACACAGTGTCTGGGCAGGGAGGCTGCTGACCCATGATGACCCCATATAGCCCAGAGAAGCCACTCCACCCACTCCCTGCCAGCGCCTTCTGAGGCCAGAGCACACAGGCTGACAGCAACCCAGCACAGGCTGGCACTGAGGGTCCCTTCCTGGGACCAGGCATCCAGCCTCCCCAGCCCCACAGAATCCAGTAGCCCTCACCTCCTTAAAGGACCAGGAGTGAATCCCAACTCTTCAGGGTGACTTTACCATCCACCTCAACCCTGAATCTCCTCTTAAAAGAGGAAAGTGGGCAAAGGGGACTCCACCTTGGCTGTGGGGCTCCATTTTAGACTTACTGTAGACTTTGGACTACATGCCGGGGTGTTCTCCCAGTGGACTTTGAGCTATGTGCCCGGAATCTACAGAAACAACATACCAGCTGAAAAAAAGACCCCCCGGATAAAGACTCCAGGACTGGTACCTAGACTTCCCATCACTGAAAAGAATGTACTAATCTACCCCAGAGCAAAACATTATCTCCACAATACCTATTGATATATGTTAGCCTCATTAGCTGTCTGGACTAACATATGAATCATGGTTTAGCCCCTTTACGTTATCCAGGCTAGTTTCCAGGAATTCGGGGAGGTGGGTTTGAGCACGTACACTTATGGTATATAAGACTGTCCCAAAAACTGGCCGGGTCCTCAGCTAAGAGGAGACTCTGCCTTGGGCCCCCGGTGTAATAAACTGCACTCCACCATTTGCATTGTCCTTCTGAGTGAGTTTGCTTCCCAGAGAGCATGGCTACATTTTTGGTGCATTGGCCGGGAAGTTCCGCACTTTGAGGAGACAAGTCCCATTTGGGGCTCCTCCGGGGCCTTGAGGCTTGAATCACCTAGAGGGGTGAGGGTGCCTCGTCCCTCTGGAAGAATTCTGCCTTTCACCGCCCGGACCTCTCCTGTTAGCAAGTAGTGGATGGTAGCGAGGAAACTGAGCGCTCAGGTAAGGAGGGTCCCACCCAGTAGGGTGGAACAGGGGGCCTGCTCAGCCCCCTGAGATTAGAGAAGCGCACAGACCTACGGTGGCTGATGTATGAGAGACTGCGATTGTTGGGTACAGGTTGACGGATGTGACGGGGTTTTAAGGAAGACTCTATTGTGACTGTCATGTAGGAGGTGGCGTCTTGGGGAAAATTATTACCAGGCAATCGCAAGAGGGTTACTGGGGGAAGAAACTCGGTCTCTGTGTGCACGTATTCTGCCCTCCCCCAGGAAGTGTCCCATCCGCTGTGAAAGCCTCAATCCCCTCAAGCTTCTTAAGGCAGAGAAAGGGAAATATATAAGCGCGTACGAATTGGCTTCTCCGGAGATCGCCTGGGACGCGGGTTATTTAACTCACCTGGGCTTTTGTTGATACCCAATCAAGCTCACCAAGGCGGAGAAGGCATTTAAAGTTTCAGGAGAAGTGGTCCTAGACAAAGTGATATTCTGGTTCAAACACATACAACAACGGGAAAAAGCACACTGCACTCCCCTCTCCCTCTGGGACTTGGCCGGCAAAGCCCTTTTCAATCCTATCAGGGAAGAAGCCGAGTGGCAATTTAAGTGCTTCATCGAGTGGAAATATCAGAAGTATCTGGGGTACCGGAAACTCCGCCAACAGGAGAAGGGACACTCCCGGAAAGGTAGGCAAAATGGGAGGAAACAGATCTAAGGCAACCATACTGACCACTGATCAAAAGTTTCAAAAAGGGGTTCAGAGGAGACTATGGGGTAAAAATGACACCTGGCCGGCTGTGCACCCTCTTCAAGGTCGAATAGTCTGCTATGGGAGTTGGCTGGCCACCAGAGGGCACAGTGGACTTGAAAATAATAAAAGCAGTCTAGGTGATAGTCACGGGGAAGCCTGGACATCCGACCGGTTCCCATACATACTCCTGGCTAGAGCTGGCCCAAGATTCCTCTACCATGGGCATGATTTTATATTCAAAATGGAGAAGGAAAAAGGCACAGAAACTGATGATAAAAAAGTGATTCTACAGGATCCAAATGAGGAACTTCCTCCTCCACTGTACTGGACGATGAACCGGCCCTCAGATGTGTCAGCCAGGCCGGGGCCTTAACAGCCACCAGACGGAGGCCACAGGACATCCCAGCATCAACGCTGTCCCTGGCCCTTCCTTCAGCCCGCCCCCCCCAGGGGTCGCAGAGCCACCACCCCAGCAGGATCTGACCCCAGCGGGAGGGACCACTGGATACCACCCTCCGGATTCAGCTCCTACCCCAGAGGCACAACCTAAGCTCTATCCACCGCCAACACCCCCACCTCCCCAAGAGTACCGATGAGAAAGGGAGGGGAACACTGGAATTAAACAGAGACTGTTCTCTGCCAAGGAGTTAGAGGAAAAGACACCATTTCAGATGCCCCTTAGGGAAGTCCAGCAGGCCTGCATACAGGGGAAAGACGGTAATTATCACCAGGCTCCCGTGGCCTACTACTATCAACTATTTTTGTCTACTGATATCTTGAACTGGCAAAAATATACACCACCATATTCAGAGGAGCCACAGGATATGATTAGATTGATGGAAACTATTTTTTGTACCCGCCGACTGACATGGGACGATATTATCCAATTATTAACTTCCCTCTTCAGTACGGAAGAACAGTATAGAATTCTTACTGAAGCAAAGAAATGGCTGCTAGAAATGGTTCCAGAAGGAACTGTAAACCCACAAATGTGGGTGAAACAAACCCTCCCCGATGACAGACCTAATTGGGACTATAATACAGACGCGGGGAGAAACTAATTAGACAGATAGCGTACAGCCATTCTACAGGGACTAAAAAGAGGAGCCCGCAGGCCTACAGATAAGGCAAGACCTGCCGGAGTAGTGCAACGAGGGGCCGAGCCCCTTTCTGAATTTTATGAAAGACTGTGTGAGGCTTATAGACGCTATACACTGATCGGCCTCGAAGCCAGGGGCTCTCACATCATTATAAACTCAACATTTGTGTCACAGGCTTATCCTGATATTAAAAGAAAGCTCCAGAAGCTGGATGGAGTATTATCAATGTCCAGCTCCCAACTAGTTGAAATTGCAAACAAAATATTCAGAAACAGAGATGTGGAAGCCAAGAAAGAAACTGAAAAACTGAGCAGACCAGAGATTTGCAATGCTAGCCGTGGCCTTGGGAAGGCCTGCCGGGCTGCCCACGAAAGCCCCTCCCTCCTGGAGACGAGACCACTCCCTCAGGAAACCTCCACGAAAGCCTAGGTCCACGTTACAGCCCAATCAGTGTGCCTGGTGCCGAGGGTTTGGCCGCTGGAAAAACGAATGTCCTAAAACCACTAAAAGCCGGGAATCAACCAGTACAGTGGCAAGCCTTGACGGATGAGAGACTGAATAGGGATGCCGGGGCTCAGAGACACAGGTCCACAAGAGCCCATGATAACATTAAAAGCAGGGGACCAACTTACTGACTTCATGGTGGATACCGGAGCAGGATTGTCAGTAGTAACTGAACCCACGGCACCTCTCTCAAAAAAGGCCACTGCCATAACTGGGATACCTGGAAAGGAAATGATTAAACAATTCTGTAAGCCCTAAAAGTGCCAGATGGCGGGGGCCACCAAGTGACTCATGAGTTCTTATATATCCCTGAATGCCCAGTACCTCTACCGGGAAGAGATCTACTCTCTCAACTGGGATCACAAGTGACCTTTTCCCCCCACGAACACCCCACTTTGCACATTGACCCGCCCAGCTACTTACTTACTCTCCCTCTCAGTTACCCCACAAGATGAATGGAGGTTACATGAATATACTGAGAAAAGACTAGAGGGGATGAACGGCCGGGAGGAAACACTGGCTCAACAACTGCCCGAGGTCTGAGCAGAAGGAAACCCCCCTGGGCTCGCCAAACACCATGCTCCAATAATAATAGAACTTAAGCCCAGTGCCACCCCGGTTAGAAAACGCCAGTATCCATTGCCCCTGGAGGCTCGTCTCGGCATACTGCCACATTTATATAGACTGAAACTGGCCGGCATCCTGATTGAATGCCAATCAGAATGAAATACACCAATCCTGCCAGTTAAAAAGGAAGGGGGACAGGACTATAGGCCAATACAAGATTTAAGGCTGGTCAGCCAAGCTTCCATGACCCTGCAACCCACAGTCCCAAACCTATATACCTTACTCAGCTTCCTCCCTCGAAGTGCAAAAGTTCTATCCTTGTCTGGACTTAAAAGATGCCTTTTTCTGTACACACCTAGCCCAGGTATCACCACCAATTTTTGCTTTCGAATGGGAAGACCCAACAGGGGGCGCCAAACAACAACTAACCTGGACCCCCCTCCCCTGAGGGTTTAAAAATTCTCCAACCATTTTTGAAGAAGCCCTGGCTTCGGACTTAGGCGCATTTCAGCCAGAAAAGTTTGGTTGTTGGCTGCTGCAATATGTGGACAATCTGCTCCTGGCCGCTGACAACAAGGATGATTGCTGGGAAGGAACCAAGGCCTCGCTGGGACTGCTGATAGAGGCTGGTTACCCGGTCTCGAAAAAGAAGGCTCGGATCTGCCAGGAGGAGGTGAGGTATCTGGGATTTGTTCTAAAGAGGGGCACAAGGCTGTTGGGCCAGTCCAGCGCCATGCCTCTATCTGGGATGGACGGGCTCCCACGGCGCGTATCACCTCTACAGAGGGGTGATATGACTATGAGGTTTTTTTGCATCAAGTAAGACAACAAAAATCAAGGATAGAATGGCATTAGACATCCTCACCGCCTCACAGGGAGGAACCTGTGCCATACTTAAGGTTGAATGTTGTGTATGGAACCTGTGCCATACTTAAGGCTGACCGTTGTATATACATTCCTGATTTATCTGGCACTGTAACGACTGCTTTGGGTGACATGAGGGACCAAGCAAAAGCAATGTCAGATGAAAATATTCCCTTCTGGACCTCGGTCCTATCTTGGGTAAAGGGTGACTGGTGTGAAACTGCGCTCACTGTCATTTTAATAGTTCTGTTATCCGGCCCTTGCACTTTACAACATGTTGTTAACTTTGTAACCTAGAGACGAACCTCACTTTCCCAGATCGGTGTTAGGAGGCCTAGGGTACAATATATTCCTATGAGTGATGCTCCCACTGAGAGTTAGGAGCATCAAGAGAGAGGAATGAAAGAGGAAAGTGGGCAAAGCGGACTCCATCTTGGCTGCGGGACCCCATTTTAGACTTCTTGAAAACTTTGGACTACATGCCGGGGTGTTCTCCCAGTGGACTTTGAGCTTTGTGCCTGGAATCTATAAAAGCAACATTCCGGGCGCTGTCATGGCAGGCTTGCTGAAGAAGACCACTGGCCTGGTGGGATTGGCTGTGTGTGAAACTCCACATGAGAGGCTAAAAATATTGTATACAAAAATTCTTGATGTTCTTGGACACATCCCTAAAAATGCAGCATATAGAAAGTATACAGAGCAGATTACAAATGAGAAGCTGAGTATTGTTAAAGCGGAACCAGATGTTAAAAAACTAGAAGAGCAACTGCAGGGTGGCCAAATAGAAGAGGTGATTCTTCAGGCTGAAAACGAACTAAGTCTGGCAAGAAAAATGATCCAGTGGAAACCATGGGAGCCTTTAGTGGAAGAGCCTCCAGCCAGCCAATGGAAATGGCCAATATAAACAGCATTAACTAACTTATCTGTTGATAGGAGACTGATGTCATTAAATATTCTGTAATATGTTAAAAAATGTTTCCATATTATCCTACCATCAAGAAAACTGATACAGAACACATTTAAGTGACTTGTTAAAGTTGATGATGATGGTAATTTGTGAATTCAGTTTTTGATTTGTAGATCATTCATTCAAATTATTTCAAAGGTAATTAACAAAAAAAGGTGGTGGGAAGATTGAAACATAATTGGAAAATTTCCTATAGATCTTCAGTGTAGGGGCCATATTCGAAAGGTGAAGTATTTTTAGTAGTATCTTCAACAGATGATTTAATTTTTTTTATTCTGGAAAAACAGAAAAGATAATTATTATTATTTAAACAAATTAATAGGTCACCATTTAAAGTGAAGTAGTAAGGAAAAAACCATCAAATTAGAATTGATCATATACTTGGGAAAATTGATTTGGTATTTGAAAGAAAGGTTATAGTAGTAGTTGGAAAATCTTTTCCTTTTGTCTCATTTAAGGAAATTAGTTTTCTGGCCCTTAGTCCTTAGTTTTTTTGATAACCAAAGTATATCAGGATAGAGAATTTCTGTAAAAGAAGAGACACTAAGAGTTCCTAAAGTTTATCTGACATACAGATAGGCTTATATTCAGAACATCTTAGTTGTATGCTTATAACTTCAAAGTGGAATTGTTAAGTAGTTTTCACTAATTTTAAGTGAAAACTTAAGTTTTCACCAAGTATAAGTGCAGTTGGATATCAAACAGAAGATAACTGCTGTTCAAAGAAAGAAGCAGTTTGGTAAGTTTAAGGTTAAACAAAAATAAAATTACTTTTCATTTGTCCAAAAAAAAAAAAGCAACATTCCAACTGAAAGACAGACCCCCGGATAAAGGGACTCCAGAACTTGTTCCTGGACTTTCTGTCGCCGAAAAGAATATACTAATCTACCCCAGAGGAAAACAAATTGTTATCTGCACAAAACCTATTGATATATGTTAGCCTAATTAGGTGTCTGGACTAATATATGAATCATGATTTAGCCCCTTCACATTATCCAGGCTAGTTTTGAGGAATTCGGGGAGGAGGGTTTGAGCACGTACACTTAGGGTATATAAGGTTGTCACAAAAACTGACCAGGTCCTTGGCTAAGAGAAGACTCTGCCTTGGGCCCACTGGTGTAATAAACTGCACTCCACTATTTGCGTTGTCCTTCTGAGTGAGTTTACTTCCCGGAGAGCAGAGAGTGTGGCTACAACACTCTCAATTCAGGATGCCCGTCTGTGAAACAGCTGGGGCTCGTGAACAGGGCTGCAAGGGAGGGAGGGACAGGAGTGTTCACTGTGGCCCAGCACAGAACTGAAGTCCAACATGGGGCCACTGTTTGCCAGCTAACCCTACTTGTTCTCAGTACACACAGTAGCCTGTTGCTTCACCGAATGACGGTGTTAAGTGCAACTCTTTTCCTGGTTTTGTGGACCAAGAAACTGGATGTTCAGAGAGGCTGGGTCGTTGGCTCAGGGTCACACAGCTGACCACTGGCAGAGCCTGGATTCAGGCCTGAGCAGTTTGGTTCCGGAATCCACAGTCCTAAGCAGGCAGTCCTGAAGCATGCTTCAGGCCCCACTGAAGGAACAATACACAGTTGGGACAAATGCTGGATTTTCAGGTCTCAACCGGGGAAGGGGGCTCAAGAGAGGCACTCTCCTGTGCCCAAGGGAAGAGCGCAAGCGGGAGCTCATGGTAAAGTCCAGATTGCACTCTCAAAGCCTGGGCTTGTAGCAGATACCTTGTACTGTCCCCAGAACTCCTATCCCATTTCTATCCGGCCAGCCAGCTCCCTTCCCCCTCCCTACCCAGAGTCCCAACCCCCTCCTTCCTCTAACCAGGGATTTCAGGCCCCCAGTCCTTTCCCCAAATTCTATTCATCCATCCGCTGGAAAAGAGAGGGGCAGGGGATGGGTGCTGTGGGCAGTGGCCTGTTCCAGCCCCTTCCATGCCCACTGTCCCAGCCCTCACCAGCTCACCCACCCACCAGGATGGAGGAAGCCGCCTGAGTTACTGGGTGAGAAGTCATCTTTTCAAGGGGGCTGGGAGTGGGGGCTGCCAGGCCTCCAGGCCCCACCCCCTCCCCTCCTTGCTGTGTGTGAAGGGGGAGGACAGCCCACCTCGTGACCTGAGGGGGCTGGCCCAGCTTGCCCCAGCTCAGGAGAAGTGGGCGGGCCAGGGGGGAGCCCTATAATTGGACGAATCTGGGATCCGTGAGTCCCTGCTCAATCCCGGAGGCGAAGGACGCGGTTTCCGGAGGCGAAGAGCGCGGTGAGAAGCAGAGCTGGGGGGCACGGAGACCAGCTCAGGGCTTCTGTGGGGGACCGGCTGCGGGAGAGGTGGACGAGGTGACGGTCCGACGCCGCCCGGACCAGGACAAAAGCTTGAGCAGAGGAGGAGACCAGAGACAGGGGACTGGACCTAGAGGGGTGGGGAGCAGGCGTATCCCGTTTGGACTGGAAGGTGGGTTCAGGGGAGCAGCTGGACCTGCAGGAAAAACCAGACGAGAGATAGCAAAAACCCACTAACTGTTACTGCTGTTTACTGAGCACCTACTGGATGCCCACAATCGTCCTAAGATTTTCGGTAAGGGAGGCTCAGGGGCGGCGGCACGGTAGCTAAAGCGTGGGTTGAAGGACTTCTAAATGAGGATTAAATTAGCGAATATGCGGATGACAGCGTTTAGATGTGAAGTTGGAGCTGAGAATGGGAAGATACAGAGGGGAATGCGAGGTTGGAACTTTAGAAAGTCCAGCCGGGGCTCTCGGGGAACTCCGGGATGGAGGGGAAGGCGGGTTGAGTGGAATCTGAACCCTGGGAGAGGGATGGAATTAAGGCGGCGGCAGACCTGGGGATGGGGAGATAAGAGAAGACAATGAGGAAATGAAATAGACAATGTAGGGGCCGCTGGGTAAATATTTGGAATTGGATTAGGATGTTGCTGGGAGCGAGGCTTTGAAGGCTAAAACCGGGTGGGGCGGGGCTCTGAGGGGGAGGGAGTCCCCCCACCCCCCGGGGTTGAGTGACAATTTCTCCCTCCTTCAGGTTGGCCAATCGCAAGCCAGAAGATGAAGGTTCTGTGGGTTGCCCTGGTGGTCGCGCTTCTGGCAGGTATGGGGGCGGAGCTTGCCCAGGTTCTTTGCCCCACCCCCTCCCATCCTCAGCTTGCCGTCCTCCCGTCCGTGGTCCGTGGGTCCTCTCATCTGCTGGTCTATCTCCCCAGGTCTGAGGTCTCTCTGACATTCCTTGGTTCTGAGCTGCAGTTTTACTTTCTCAGAGCCTCAGTTTCCCCATCCTTTTAAAATGAGAGTTTCTAGCGCACTGCTGTCAGGCAGGTAGTGAGGAGCAGCTAAGTGTCAGAGGTGATTATTCTCTATCTGGGGCTGTTTTATTCTCTATCGCCCCAGCGTGGCAGTACGTGGACCACACATAATCCATGCTTATCAAGAGCTTAAACCGGCTGGGCGTCTCTCCACCCCATCTCCACCCCCCAGTGCTCTAAAGAAGCCCACCAGCCTCTGTGGAGCACCTCCTCTGTACCGGGTACTGTGTGCCTGGAGCGGGCAGAGGACCCTGACCGCGGTGAACTGTCTGTGTGCAGGATGCCAGGCGGATATGGAGGGAGAGCTGGGGTCCGAGGAGCCCCTGCCTCCGGAGCAGCCCCGGGGGCAGGACAGCCAGCCTTGGGAGCAGGTGCTGGGCCGCCTCTGGGATTACCTGCGCTGGGTGCAGACGCTGTCTGACCAGGTGCAGGAGGAGCTGCTCAACACCCAGGTCATTCAGGAACTGACGTGAGTGCCTCCGCCCTGGCCCCTCATCCCTCCAGTGGGCAGTGTGTTCAGGACCCCAGTTTCCTCTGATCTGGGATTCTTTCCGTCCCCATCACCAACACTTGGCGGGGGTCTGGTCTCTGCTCATTTCTTGGCTTTCTTTTCTCCTTGGGCTCCTGGCTTTCCCTCTCTCTGATCCTGTTCTTCGGCGTTTTCTGTCTGGCACCTTCCTCTGCATCTCTCCCTCTATCACCCTAGCTCAGGATCCCTACCTCTTCTCTCCATTTTTGCCCTCTCGGCCCCCAGGGTGCTGATGGAGGAGACCATGAAGGAGGTGAAGGCCTACAGGGAGGAGCTGGAGGGACAGCTAGCCCCCATGGCCCAGGAGACACAGGCCCGCGTGTCCAAGGAGCTGCAGGCAGCCCAGGCCCGGCTGGGCTCCGACATGGAGGACTTGCGGAACCGCCTGGCACAGTACCGAAGCGAGGTGCAGGCCATGCTCGGCCAGTCCACCGAGGAGCTGCGGGCCCGCATGGCCTCCCACCTGCGCAAGCTGCGCAAGCGCCTGCTCCGCGACGCCGATGACCTGAAGAAGCGCCTGGCAGTCTACCAAGCTGGGGCCAGCGAGGGCGCTGAGCGCAGTGTGAGCGCCATCCGCGAGCGCCTCAGGCCCCTGGTGGAGCAGAGCCAATCGCGGGCCGCCACCCTGAGTACCCAGGTCGGCCAGCCGCTGCTGGACCGCGCCGAGGCCTGGCGCCAGAAGCTGCACGGGCGCCTGGAGGAGGTGGGCGTCCGGGCCCAGGACCGCCTGGACAAGATGCGCCAGCAGCTAGAGGAGGTGCGCGCCAAGGTCGAGGAGCAGGGCAGCCAGATACGCCTGCAGGCCGAGGCCTTCCAGGCCCGCCTCAGGAGCTGGTTCGAGCCCCTCGTGGAAGACATGCAGCGCCAGTGGGCCGGGTTGGTCGAGAAGGTGCAGTTGGCTCTGCACCTCAGCCCCACCTCTCCGCCCAGCGAGAATCATTGAGCGCCCGGGCATCGCCCTGGGGGGCCCCCCTACTCCCACCCCGAGCCCCTGGTGCCCCCAGCCTGCAGGAGGTCCTGCCGCTGCCCCAGCTGCCCTCCTGGTGGGCCCTAGCATAATAAAGATTTATCACGCTTCATGGCAGCTGCTGGGCGTCCGTGTGTGATTTGTCACAGCTCAAGCCTCAGTTTCCCATTTTTTCCCCTTGCTGACTACACAGCGCGCTGTCCTGCCCCCTGAGCCTGTGAATGCCGGTGTTCTTTCTGTCTCTTTCCTTCTGTCCCCTTTCAGAGTTGCCCCATGACTCAGTGGTAAAGAAGCCGTCTGCAGTGCAGGAGACTCGAGACATGGGTTTGATCCCTGGGTGGGGAAGATCCCCTGGAGAAGGCAATGGGAACCCACTCCAGGATTCTTACCTGGAGAACCCCATAGACAGAGGAGCCTGGTGCAGGCTATGGTCCATAGGAAGTGATAGCACTCACGCAAGTCCCCTTTTAAGTCTTACCCTTTTTCCTCCATCTCTACTCACAACTGCTCACTCTCTTCCTTAATTCTCACCGATTTGTTGCTGAGACAAAGTTCTGGAACAAATCCACCAGTGGGTTAAACTCTTCGGTTGCCCCTGACTACTCTGGGCAAAAAGCAACCTCGCTGAGCCTTGTTTGGCCTGGCTTCATGATATCTGCCTCATGACTCAAAAGACTTCGGACCACTGCTGTGAATATTGAGCCATTTTCTGGACTTGCCTGGTGGTCCTGTAGTAAAGAATCCACCTCCCAATGTAGGGGACACCAGTTCCATCCCTGGTTGGGCAGCTAAGATCCCACATGTGCTACTGAGCCTGCATGCTCCGGAGCCCTTCTGCCAGAACAAAGACTCAGCGTAGCTAAAAAAAAAAAATTTTTTTAATCTAGCCATCTTCATTTCTTTTTTTCTTTCCCTACTCTTATTCTCCCTCTTGCCTTATCTGATTCTGCCTCCTTCCTGCCTCTGTCTCTGTTTTTCTGTCTTCCACTTTACCTCCATCTTTTCACTCTGGTTTCTCTTGCGTGTGTGTGTGTGTGTGTGTGTGTGTGTGTGTGTGTGTGTGTGTGTGTGTGTCTGTGTGTGTGTGTGTGTGTGTGTGTGTGTGTGTGTGTGTGTGTGTGACTCGCGCTCAGTCATGTCCGACTCTGACTCTATGGACTGTAGCCCGCCAGACTCCTCTGTCCATGGAATTTTCTAGGCAAGAATACTGAAGTGGGTTGTCATTTCCTCTTCCAGCGGATCTTCCCTACTTAGGAATCAAACCTGCAACTCTTGTTTTTCCCTCATGGACAGGCAGATTCTGTACCACTGCACCACCTGGGAAGCCCTCTTTTGCTCTTGGAGTGGCTTATTTCTTTCTCCCTTTCACCTGGGTTTGCCCTCGCCACCGTTTTGTTGCACATAGACCTTTCACCGCTTCCTCTTGTTCCTTCTCTCCTCCAAGTGGGTGGTTGGCTTCTTGTCTACCCTGACAAGCCTGCTGGGTGCTGGGTGCAGACTGCAGGGAGAGGCACATTGAGGGTGTGCAACTGGCCCCTGCTGTTTAGGGCTGGAGGAGCCGGTTGGAAATTACACTCAGAGAAGCTTGGCTGGAGCCTGGAGGTGCCAACGCTGTCCTCTCCCACGCCCTTAGTCCTCCGAGGAGGGGAGTAGGCTTCCCCACCACAGGGGACAGGCCAGGACTTGTATCTCCCAGGCTGACCTCTGCGTGCTTTGGCTCCAACACACTGCACTCCACTCCGAGTTTTCCCTGGAGTTGCCTTGTTTGTCCTGATGGAATCAAGCCCCTCCCCGCCACCAGATGCTTCACCCTTGGGACTGAGGGGGGTGGGGTGGGGGAAGTTTTCTGGGCACTCAGGCAGGGGGCCTAGTCCCACCCACGTTTCCTGTTAACTCTGCTGACTCACTGTGTGTCCAGGGCCTGGGGCCAAGCCCCCTGAGCCTGTTTCCCCAGATGTCAATGAGGGCAGGGGCATCAGCCATATTGTCCACTTGAAGACCTGAATCTTGAATTCTCCCTAATGAAGCCAGCTAAGCACAGAGGGTGTCCTGCCTCACTACAGCATTCCCCTCAAGGAGGCTGATGGGGGTGCTGTGGGGGTGGAGGCTGACCCCAGCAGGAATCCAGAGGGACAGCCTGAAGTCCGGGAAGGGGGGGAAAAGGATGAGAGACAAAGAAGGGGAGGACCCTTAGCCTCTCACTGAGCCACTGAATGTTCTTGGCTGCGCCTCAGTTGTGCCATGTGTAAACAGAAACTCGGATAGTCGAGGTGAGGACGAGGCAGGCAGACTGCAGTGGTCCTTTGGTGTTCACGGCATGGGGTGGGGAGCAGGGGCATTTGGGTGGACGTGTGGGGAGCGCTGGGGGCTCAGAGAGGAAGCAGATGGACTCCCCCGACAGGGACTGGCAGCACAGAGCTGGCCGGAGGGCTGTTGCAATCCTGCCCAGCAGTGTCTGTGCCTTGCTTTCACAACTACCCCACTTCGCCTCAAGGCTGACACGTGGGTGTCGGGGCATGAGGCCAGCCAACCTGGAGTCTGGGGCCAGGGCCACCCTCTTCCAGCTGCCAGGGTTCACTAGCAGTCAAAGACAGCTGGGCGGAAGAGGGGGGACGCCTTGGCTGGGAGCCCCGGGGGGATTGATGTAGTGGAAGGGAAGGGGGTGGTGCTTGTCTTCTGAGTAGCCAAGAGGGTGCATAAGGGCAGATGGAGTGTTTACAGGGGCCCTGGAGGCTGGGACAGTGGGGGAACAGACAGAAGGGAGTTCCTGGTGGATCTCTTGGAGGGGCACACGTCGGGAGTCTTGCAGCTGAGGTTTTGTACCTTTGACAGGTTGGAAAGACCTCTCTCTAGAGAATTCCCTGGCGGGCCAGCGGTTAGGATCGGCGCTTTCACTGCCATGGCCCTGGGTGCAATCCCTGGTTGGGAACTAAGATCCTGCAATGCGTGGCAAAAAAATAAAGACTTCTTTCCAAAAAACATTGGGAGCCATGAAATTAAAATCCCAGAGGAGCATCTAGGGAAGTTTGGGGGAGTCTCCCAGTTGCAGAAAGATGGGGGAATAAGAAGGCTAGTCTGACAGTGACATTGGGTGTGATAAAGGGGCAGGTGTGTGGCGGCAGACTATAGGACCCCAGACTCTGGGAGGAAGAGTCATTTTAGCTGAAGAGGCTGGCTAAGAAGGGAGAGGGGATGGTAGAGATGGCCTGGGGACACAGTGTGAATTGACTTAGTGAGTTGGGTTTGTCTGTATTTTAAATAATTATTTGTTTATTTGGTTGTGCCAGGTCTTTTGGTTGCAGCATGTGGGATCTAGTTCCCTGACCAGGCATTGAACCCAGGCCCCCCGCACTAGGGGCGTGGAGTCTTAGCCAGTGGACCACCAGGAAAGTCCTAAGTTAGTGAGTTATTGAGTGTTACTGAGAGAACCCACTCCCCGCCCCCGCCCACCCAAGGCTGGGAGGAGAGACCCCTGAGGGAAGATGACCAGAGATAGAGGGGGAAGGCTGTCCTCTGGGTTGGGAAAGGACTATAGCAGCTTGAGGTGCCCACCAGTCAGGGAAATTTAGAGGCGCAGGTGCTGAACAACAAAATGCTTTGGGCCTGAGGCTTCAGGCTTGTGCCCTACTTGATCCCACCACCACCAAGGAGGGGTGGAAGTGGAGGAGGTGGGTGGGCACAGGGAGGCAGATGGTCAGGTGAGGGCTTAAGGGAAAGGAGAATAACCTGACCCCCACCCCCTCCCCCTCCACACCCCCGGCATCAATAAGGCCCCGTGCTGTCCTCAGTGCCCAGAAGGAACCTTCAGTGTGCCCCTCCGGACCCACCCCACCACAAAACTCGTTCTGTCGCCCTTGGTCCTATTGGTGGCTCTCTTCATGGTTTGAGGCAGTAAAAGTGGAATGGGACACTGAGAACTTGAGATTTGGAAGACTGAAGCTAGCTCGGACCTGAGGCACAGGCTTAGAGGACCCTTGAGAGCCCTGGGGCCCATTCTGTGCCCTGGATCTCATATCCTCCACCAAATGTCCCCGCATCTCCACCCGCCCAGGGCGGGTCTCAGGGCTCTCTAAAGGCTGGTCCAGTGGATGGCAATCTGCCCAGGGGAGCACTAGCAACCGATGACGCAATCACTCTCGCTCCTTCGGGATTGGGTGATTTGCTTTTACCACGCCTAGAAAGGGCGGGGAACCAGTCTAGTGCTGAGAGTAAGGCGATTACCAGCATCGTGAACCCGATCTGGTCGCTCTGGTACCCTCCGCTGCATTCTAATGCCATGACACCCAGAACCACATTCAAGGATCTCCTTTCCCATCCCTGGAATCTCATCCTAAAGGGCTCCCGTTATGGAAATGTTTGTACCCTTGCTCCTCTTCTGGGCACTGCCAGCCCCAGCCCAGGTGGCCCCAGGTCCTATCAAATTCCTTTCCATCATCAGAGGAGTACCGCGGTTTGGTCAAGTCATGAAGACAACACAGCGAGTCGTTGGCACCGTCGAACACAGAGAAGTTCCTCTGAAGGCCACGTAAGGATCCTTCCCAGGGCAAGGGAGGACTGGGGTGTACGGATTCAGAGACTGGGAGGTGGCAAAGTCCCTGTGGTCACACAGTTGGTTCTCAGATCTCAAGGTGCTCAGACTTGGGAGACTGGTTCCCTGATGCCTATCCAGCCATACAGTAGAGATGGTCCTGGAGGATGGTGAAAAAACCCAAGCCCAAGGGGCAGGCGGACATATGTCCACAGGCTGGCAAAGACTCACTACGCCCTGTGTAATCATGAGCTTCATTTTTCATGGGTTGACTCATCACCATGCAGGTGGTAGATCTTATTACATTTTGAACGGATAACGAAGAGGGATTTGAAAGAGGGCATGGGCTAGAAACCAGGAAAGACTGACACAATCCCCAGTCTCCACGTCTTAACTTTGATGTCCCTTCCTCCAGGAAGCCCTCCTTGAAGCCCTCCAGGAAGCCTTCCCAGGTTGGGTCAAGCACCTCCATCCCAGCCCTGTCCACTCTGGGTCATCACTGTCTGGGGATCGGTCTGTCCCATGCCCCACTGAACTCTAAGACTTGGGGGCAGGGACAGGGCTTCATCACCACTGTGGACCCAGGCATAGCCTGGCACAGGACTAGGTGTGGTACAAAGATTTAATATTTGGTGAAACAAATATGGTAAATCAGAAAAAAAAAAACTAAAGTAATATATCATTTTTATAAAACCCCCCTGAGGCAGATGCTGTTACTGCTCCTATTATACAAGAGAAAGAAACTGAGGCCCAGAAGGCTTAAGTCACTTGCTAGACATCACAAAGCCCAAAGTGCATAGAGATGGGATTTGAACCCAGGTGGGGCTTCTAGGGGCTATGTTCTACTCTGACTTCCTCCCCCAAGTCACCTTGCCTATCATATAAGTTGCAATTAAGCACACACACCCGACTCCAGCCTCACTGGCATCACATCCAGCATGTTAAAATGTGCACATGTCCTTAGTTTTTGTTTTAATGTATTTATTTTTGGTTATGCTGGGTCTTCATTGCTGCGAGTGGGCTTTTCTAATTGAAGCAGGCAGGGGCCACTCTTTCTTGCGGTGTATGGGCTTCCCACTGCAATGGCTTCCCCTGTTGCGGAGCATGGGCTCTGGGTGCACGGGCTTCAGTAGTTGTAGCGCATGGGCTTAGCTGCTCCGAGACAGGTGGAATCTTCCCAGACCAGGGATCGAACCCGTGTCCCCTTCATTGGCAGGCAGATTCTTAACTACTGTACCAACAAAGAAGTCCCCCATATCCTTCATTAGATTGAATTCCTATGAAGAGTTGCATTGGTCTTCCCTAGTTCGTATATGGGTATATCCTGTAGCGACTTCATAAAAAAATTACTTTTAACTTGGTTTATTTATTTAGCATTTTGGAATCAATCAAATGATTTCGCAAGCACTCTCCTAAATCCCCAGAAATCTTTCACGTTAAAGGCTCAGAAGACACACAGGGGGACTTCCCTAGTGGCCCAGTGGCTGGGACTCTGCACTCCCAATATAGAAGACCCAGGTTCAATCTCCGGTCAGGGAACTAGATTCCACATGCCGCAACTAAGACCTGGTGCAGCCTAATAAATAAATACATAAATATTTTTTTAAAGATGAGTACACACTGAATCCCTTTGCTGCATACCTGAAACTAACATATTGTAAACAACCATACTTCTATTTAAAAAAAAAAAAACTTTTTTTATACTGAGTAGAAAAAAGGATGAATGAAGCCACTTTGAAAAACAGTTTAGCAATTCCTCAAAAGGTAAATAGTTATTGTACATCAACTACACTTCAATTTAAAAAAAAATCGCCTTGGGAATTTTTTTTTTTTTTGGTCCGAGGTTTAATGAAAATATTTCAGCACAGCAGAAAACTTCATATAGCTCTAAATTCATCCCAACTCTAGGCTGCTGAGTGACCTGCAGTTTGGACAGACTGCCAAACTCCAAGAGCTTCAGGGTTTTCTTAGCGTCAGGATCTACTTCAGTGATTTCCTAGTCCAGGGCTGTCGAGACCTCAGGCACTTAACTCTCTCTCCCCTCTCCTGCCTTCTCCTGCGGCTGGATGGAGACACCCCTCACCGGGCCTCTCTGAATCCACTTCATCAGATGTGCAACACAACCTTTGGTCTTGTTGCTGAGCTTCCTGCCAGAATCAGGGCTATCTCCTGGCCTACACGCTTGTTGGTGTGGAAGTTGCTGCCCAGGCTGGTGTAGACTTCTTGGTGATGACCAGGGGCCACCTTCTTCACGGTTTTGGTGAGATCTCGGCCCACATTGGTGGGTCCTTGGTAAAAGTGAGAGGTTTTTTTTTTTAAAAAAAAACAAAACCCTGTTGTACAGTATATGTGGGGGCTTCCTTGGCGGCTCAGTAGTAAAGACTCTGCCTGCAGTGCAAGAGATCCAGGTTCGATCCCTGGTTTGAGAAGATCCCCTGGAGAAGGAAATGGCAACCTACTCTCATGTGGGAAAGCCCCTGGACAGAGGAGCCGGTGGGCTACCAGCCACGGGGTTGCAGAGAGTCTGACACAACCGCACGTGCACAACATTGCACACACATTATATGAAAGTTATTATGAGAGCAAATCCTAAGAGTTGTCCTCACAAGAAATTTTTCTTTGCATTTCTCTAATTTTGTATCTATATGAAATGTGGGTGTTTAGTAATCTTTACATGATGTATGTAAGTCAAATCATTATGCCGTACAACTTAGACAGTGCTGTATGTCCAGTTTACCTCAATAAAATCAGAAGAGGAAAAAAAAAAGTTAAACAAGGTTACCACATGGCCCGGCAATTGCATTCCTAGGTCTACAAACAGTTTCACACAAAAACTTGTACACACCTCTTAATAGTACTTTTATTCGTAATAGTCAAAAAAGTGGAAAACAGCCAAAAAATACCTATTAACTGATAAATGAGTAAATAAATCCATATAGTGTATGTATATCCATACACAGTGGAATATCATTCAGCCGTAAAATGGACAAAGCCCTGGGAATTCCCTGGTGGTCCAGAGGTTAGGACACCAAGCCCTCACTGCCGAGGGCCAGGGTTTGATCCTTCCTCAGGGAGCTAAAATTCCACAAGCCTCAAAAAAAAAAAAAAAAAAAATCCAGAAGAGGAAAAAAAAAAGGAACAAAGCACTGACACGCTGCAACAGGGAAAAACAATTAAAGGAGCCACCACAAGAGACCTCATGTTATGATTCCATTCATATGAAATGTCCAGAAGTGGGAAACCTGCAGAGACACAGGATGAGATGGTTGGAGGCATCACCAACTCAAAGGACATGAGTTTGAACAAACTCTGGGAGATGGTGAGGGACAGGGAAGCCTGGTGTGCTGCAGTCCACGGGGTCACAAAGAGTCGGACATGACTGAGCAACTGAACAACAACAAAGAGAAAGCTGGTCAGTGGTTGCCCTGCCCTGGGGAGAAGGGGGTAGGAGTGAGGGATAAAGGGTGTGGGGTTTCCTTTTGGGTGATGAAATGTTCTCTAATGAGATAATGGTGATTGTTGCAAACTTTGCGAACATACCAAAACTCATTGAATTGCACACTTTATTTATTTATTTATTTTTGGCATCACCACACTGCATACAGGGATCAAACCCGGGTCCCCTGCAGGGAAGCGCAGAGTCTTCACCACTGGACCACCAGGGAAGTCTGAATTGTACACTCTAAAAGGGTGACTGTTATGGTATGTGAATATTTATTGTCTAAGTTTTTTGTTCTGTGTTTTCTTTTTCAAATATCTCAACTTTTATGATAAAATGAATGAATGGAGATCTTCCAGACAAAGGCAGAAAGTAGAGATGGAAGGGATATACCAACCTCTCTTCCACCCCTGACTTCCTTGCCACAACCCAGAGCAGCCAGGGAGGTGAGAGGTTAGGGGTGACCGAAGGGAAGGGAGTGTAGGATTTCATGGGACGGGGAGTGGAATCTGGATTGAAGCAGAGACCCGGGAGTGGACAGAGTGTTTGGGAGTCTGGCGGTGGGACTAACGATCTTGTGGATACAGAGGTTCAGGCTCAGAGATGCTCTCTGTCCCCAGACACACATGCTGAGATCTCAGGGCTCACTGCTCCCATCCCCCATTCCCCCTTTGTGACCTCTCTGCCCCCCACCCTTCACCCACAATTGTTTTTTTGAGCCACCCCTGAGGTCCACCCTGAACGACCTTCAGCCTGTTCCTGCCTTGAATGACAGAGATGGGCAAACATTGCAAGCAGGGAACAGCTCATGCTGACCTTGGAGCCCGGGCCGGGTCAGAGACCTTCCCCTCAGGCCCACCCACCCCTGGCCCTGCTTCCATCTGTCTCTTGCCCTCTGGGATTGGGGTGGGGGAAGTGAAGGCAGAGGTCGTTTCTGGCTTGGTTAGGCCGAGTGAAAGGGCTGGCTTCAAATTTACCACTTACTGGCTGGGGAGCCCAACCCCCACAGCTTCAGTTTCCTCACCTGTCAAATCAGAATGAAAAAGATGCCCACTTCGCAGGACTGAGGTTAATTCAGTGAGTTAATGCGCCCCTGATGGGTAGCGAGCATCAGGAAATGCAAGCTTAATAATTAGCAGCGGGGTTGACAACAGGGCTTTGCAGTGTGTCTGGCGTTGTTAGGGTAAGTTAGGTAAACGATCTACTTTAGTCTCCTGCGTAGGCACATAGTCCAGGACTCTGGTTCGTGGATGAAGAAACAGGCCCAGAGACATTAAGCAACATACACCAGGTCACACAGCAGGAAGGAGGTGGAGCCAGACTCTGAACCCAACACCCCACTGCTTCCCCTAACACAATGCAAGGTGGGTTTTTTTCTCTTTCTTTTTTTAAATCATGGTAAAACATGTGACATCAAGTTTACCATTTGAACCATTTTTTAGGTGTACAGTTCAGTGGATTTAAGTAGATACACAATCTTGTGCAACCATGATCACTATCCATTTCCAGAATATTTTCATCATCCCAGTCGGAAACTGCAGGAAATTTTATTTCACTTATTATGGTCAGTGGCTCAGATGGTGAAGAATCTGCCTGCAGTGCAGGAGACCGGGGTTTGATCCCTGGGTCGGGACGATCCCCTGGAGGAGGGAATGGCTACCCACTCCAGTATTCTTGCCTGGGAAAATCCTAGGGACAGAGGAGCCTGGCAGGCTACAGTCCATGGGGTCGCAAAGAGTTGGACACGACTGAGCTGCTAACACACGTTGTGAGTGAGGAACTCTAGGGAGCACTCATTGAGCACCTATAGTATGCCAGAGCCCGCACGGGGCCCACTGGAATGGACGGCATTCTGGAAGGCCTCCTGATCAGTTCTGTACAGTTATTCAGGTTGTGGCCACAGTTCGATTGTCAGACTGCGTGTGTGCTTAGTCACTCAGTTGTGTCCAACTCTGCGATCCCACAGACTGTGGCCCGCCAGGCTCCTCTCTCCATGGGATTCGCTAGGCAAGAACACTGGAGTGGGTTGCCATTTCCTCCTCCAGGGATTGCTGGAATCACCACATAAAAACACAGGATGCCTGGTTAGATTTGGGTTTCAGATACACAACCAATAAATTTTAGTATACTTCCCAAATACTGCGTGGGACATATTTATACCAAAAAAAGAATTTCATTATTTCTCTGAAATTCAAATGTCACTGGGCGTCCTGTATTTTATCTGGCTCTCTTAGACAAAAGAATCCAGCCCGTGGTTTCTTGGCTACATTGTGCACCCTGGCTCACAACTCAAGTCTGCCGGGAGAAAAAGGCTCATTTTCTCTCTGTCTGGTGTTTGACCGAAGCCTGATGTTGACAACCTCCCACTAAGCTCTCCCTCACAGGGCCGCACTTGGCTTTCATGTGGACCCTGGGAGGCAGACACTTACTGCTATACCCATTTTACAGATGGAGACTTTGAGCCCAGAGAAGGGAATATATTCACCCTGATCAAGCGGTGAAGGTGTGTCTGGCTCTATAGCCCAGTGGCTAAGGGATCTCAGAGACAAAAGAAAGAATAGGCAACTCTGATCTGTGAGCACCTTTGTTGCCAGCTTCCACAGTAAGAATCTTCCTTAGGAAGTCCTTGGGGGTTCAGTGGTTAAGATTCTGAACTTCCAGTGCAGAGGGTGTGGGTTGGATCCCTGGTCCAGGAACTAAGATCCCACATGCCACAGAGTGCAACCAAATAAAAGTTTTAATTTTACAAACTTAAAATATCTAATTTCCCTTCTTATCACATCATTTAATTTACGTCCTAAGGTATGGATTTGGGGCACATTTTACGGAGGAGGAAACTGAGGCCCCAGAGGGCCTGTCACAAGAGGTGGAGCCAGGATTTGAACTCAGTTCAGCTCAGGAGGCCAAAGAAACTTCTGTCTTCGCCTGTCAGGTTAGGGTGGTGGGAGGGTAGGAAGGAGGCCAACAGGGGCGGGCATGGCCTCTCACGGTCACTGTCGCCTGGCCCGCTCTCTCTCTGAAGTCCTTGCCAAGGGGCGGCGTGGGGAGGTGGCCAGGGGAGGGCTCTGCTCAGTGCAGCCTGCCCCTCCCCCAGCCCGGAGAGCTGAGCTCAGAGGGACAGAGGCCCCCAGAAATGTCGTTCCCTGGATGCAGGCCCCAGGCCCTGGCCTCCCTCTCCTTCTGCGTTCTGGTCCTGGCCTGTGTCGTGGGTGAGGAAGAGCCGGGGGTGGGGTACGGGGACTCTGCAGCAGCCTGGGGTGTGAGTGTGCTCGACTGTGAGGCATGCAGATCTGTGCGCGTGTCTGGGAGTCTGTGTCAGGGGTGGCTGTGTTTGAAAAGTGTGTACACGGGGTTGGTACAGATGACCCTGACCATGAATTTGCACTTGTGTGTGTGTCAGCAAAAGAGCATGCAGGCGAGGTAAACGTGTGTGTGTGAACATGCATTTGTATGCTTGTGGGCACGTGTGTGTCTTTAGGGGGTAATTATGCAAAAGATTTGAGGGTTAGCGGGTGGGAGAGTGTCTGTGTGTACTGCTGTGTGAGTGTGTCTGGGTTCTGCATGTGCAGTTCTTCAGTTTTATTGCTTTGGCCATGCCACGAGGCATGTGGGATCTTAGTTCCCCAACCAGGGATGGAACCCGTGCTCCCTGTATTGGAAGCGCAGAGTCTTAACCACTGGACTAAGGAAGTCCCTCTGCACATGCATTTAAAATATCACTATGTACACAGTGCCTCCGATGTGCCGGAAACCAGTTCTCCGTGTTAACCCTGAGCTCTCACAGTAATCCTATAAGCTAGGTCCTGTCCCGAGCCCATTCTACAGAAGGGGAAACTGAGCCTTGAAGAGGTTAAGTCATTGGCCAAGGGCACCCCACTGGTCGCATGGGTGCCTCCATATATGTCTGTAAACATGTACCCGTGTGATGCTGGTCTCTGTAGGTAAGGCTTTGCCCAGGTGTGGGGGTGCCGGACTGACAGGTGTATGTGATTCCTGGTAGAACCCCTGGCCCACCAGCCTGACACACGGCTTTGCCAACCTCCGTCCCTGGGGACATCCCTCACTGCCCATGGAGGTCGTTCAGACCGTGTGGGTGGGGTCGCAGGAGAAGAGGAGGCAGCAAGATCAGCTAGCGAGGGAGGCATGGAGGGGCAAGGGTTACAGACTGCGGGAGGATGCTTCAGGCAGATGGAGGGCTGATGGGGGTCTCGGGCACAGGGGGTGAAAGGAGATGACCGATGGATGGAGGGGGGCGAGGGGTCAGAGGAACAGAGAAGGCAGTGGGAGGACTCCAGGAGTGATAGCGACCCCGAGCATGGAGGGAAGGGGAGACGGACAGGTTCAGGGACCCGGTCGTCCAAGTTGTCCTCTGGTCCCACCTAGCATGCCAGCAAGAAGAGCCTGAGGGGACCCTGAGCCCCCTGCCAGCACCAGCCAGTACTTCCCAGAGCCAGGTTCCAGGCAAGGTGAAGGAGCAAGAAGAGCCGGAGAGGACCCTGAGCCCCCCACCAGCGCCAGCCAGGAGTTCCTGGAGCCTGGTTCCAGGCAAGGTGAAGGAGTGGGTGGAGCCGCTGGTGAACAGGACCAGAGAGAAGTGGAAGTGGTTCTGGTGAGTGTGCAGAAGGGGACTGGGGGCCTGGCTCTCAGAGAGGGGGAGGGGCAGGGGGCGGGCTAGGGGGAGGAGGGGCTGAGGGCCTGGACCTCTGGGTCTAGGGGAGGAGGGGCTGGGGGCCTGGACTCCTGGGCCTGGGGGAGGAGGGGCTGGGGGCCTGGATCCTGGCTCTGGGCAGGAGGGGCTGGAGGTCTGGATCCCTGCGTCTGGGGGAGGAGGGGCTGGGGGCCTGGACTCCTGGGTCTGGGGAAGGAGGGGCTGGGGGCCTGGACTCCTGGGCCTGGGGGAGGAGGGGCTGGGGGCCTGGACTCCTGGGCCTGGGGGAGGAGGGGCTGGGGGCCTGGATCCTGGGTCTGGGGGAGGAGGGGCTGGGGGCCTGGACTCCTGGGCCTGGGGGAGGAGGGGCTGGGGGTCTGGATCCTGGGTCTGGGGGAGGAAGGGCTGAGGGCCTGGACTCCTGGGCCTGGGGGAGGAGGGGCTGGGGGTCTGGATCCTGGGTCTGGGGGAGGAGGGGCTGAGGGCCTGGGAGTCTGGATCCTGGGTCTGTCTGGGGTAGGAGGGTCTGGGGGTCTGGATCCTGTGTCTGTCTGGGGTAGGAGGGGCTGGGCGTCCGGATCCTGGGTCTGGGGGAGGAGGGACTGTGCCCAAACTCGTGGGTTTCCAGGAGCAGGATGGGTTGGGGGCAGGGCTGTGACGCTGGGTCTGAGAAGGGTGGAGGTAAGTGTTGAGAGCGGGGGCTCCTGGGTCAAAGGGAGGAATGGGTGAACTGAGCAGAAGTCTCGGGGGCTATCTGCGGTCTCCACTGTGAATCCCCTCCCTTCCAGGGGCCCCACGGCCTTCCGGGGCTTCATGGAGACCTACTACGATGACCATCTGAAGGGCCTGGGCTCTCGCGCCCAGGCCTGGCTGCGCAGTTCCAAGGATAGCATCCTGAACAAGGCCCACAGTCTGTGTCCCCAGCTGCTCTGCAGGCCTAGCGACCAAAATTAAAGCGTCACACCCTCTGCAATAAACAAGTTCTCCTGTGTGTGTCCCTGTCCCAGTCCCTCCTGGCCTCGCCAGAGATAACCCCCCATCCCCCTCCAGAGGTTAAGGGGTGGAGGAAGTGACACGTGGCAGGAGCAACAGTGGGGGTGGGGGTGGGGAGGGGAAGGACTGGGAGGCCCCGAGGGATGACCCCACCCCGACCTCAGTGCTGGACCCACCACTGCCAGCTTATGGGTGGCAGAGGACTTCAGGCTTCTCCGTTTGGGGTGGAGGGTGAAGGCTGGAGAGCAGTTAGCAAGCCCCCCACCCCTGCCAGCCGCCCCTCCTTCAGAGCTCTGCCTTCCCCTCCCACGCGATGGAGACCCCAGACCTGGTGCCTGGTAGGCACCCAGAACCCCCGACCCCTCCACAGCCCCCCATTCAACCTGTCTCCCTCTCTGTCCCCACGCCACCTCCCCCCCAACTCTCCCCCTCCCATCCCCACAGTCCTGTTGGCCAGGACTTTGGCCGAGGTGTCGAGGTGGGGGTGGAGGGGTGGATCTCAAGAGCTATAAAGCCTTTCTCTGCCCATTTGGAGCTGCTGAGGACAGCCGCCAGAGTCTGGTAAGAGAGGGGACAGAAGTGGGGGGGGAGGCGGGGGACAGCAGGAGCGGGCCAAGATTGTTAGATCAGAAACTGCAAAAGTCAAGATATTAGATTCCAAGGAACTCCCTGGCCGTCAAGTGGTTAAGACTCCGAGCTCCCAATGCAGGGTGCACGAGTTCGATCCCTGGTTGGAGAACTAAGACCCCGCATGCCGCTTGGCTCAGCCTTAAAAAAAAAAAAAATCAGTTCCAGTTTTAGAATCACGGAATTTAGGGAATTCTCTGGTGGTCTAGTGGTTACGGCTGGGTACTCGCATTGCTGGGGGCCTGGGTTCTGTGCTGGGTGTGAGAACTTAAATCTCGCAAGCTAAGCATGTGGCATTGCCGGGGTTAAAAAAAAAATCATGGAATTTAAAAACTGTAGAATGTCTGTGTGTGCTAATCCTCCTCCTGTCAGATGTCAACCTCCACGCCGCAGTCTCTGAAACATGGGGGGTGATGTGATGGGGTGGAGGGTGATGTGATGGACTGACCCCTGTTGTCCCTGAGTGACTCCCTCCCAGGGTTGGGATCAAGATGACTCTGGAATGTGGGTAGAACAGGGCCCAGAGCAGAGGAAACTCACTCATCCAAGTGGTGGCTCTTAACCCAGACTGTGGCACGTGGCCCTGTACTGACTGGGTCTTAACGTAAAAACCGCCCCACTGCTGAGGCTTTCCCAGGCTACACAGCACACCCTCTGCATTCCAGAGCACTTATCAGAGGGAGACAGGCACTATACTTCTTCATTCATTTGACGTTTGCTCCTTGCATTTCTCTCTCACGTTGGCTTCCTGAGGGCAAGGGCCACTATGTTCATGGCTGGGCCCAGAACTGCGCCTGGCACACAGTAGGTGCTGAAGAAATGCTTCTTGAATGAATGAATGTTAGAAATAAGATGTTGCGGGGAATTCTCTGGTGGTCCAGTGGGGTTAGGACTTGGCAGTTTCAGTGCCAGGCCTGGGTTCAGTCCCTAGTCGGGGAACTAAGATCCCATAAGCCATGCAGCACAACGGAAAAAAAAAAAAGAAAAGAAAAGAATTACGATGTAACAGTCAGGAAGCAGGAGTAGCATCATCGAATATTAGGAAGTGAGGCTCAAGTCATTGGGAACTTGACTCAGGTGGGGAGGAAGGGGAGAGGGGGTCCTAGGCCCGTATCCCTGAGGCCCGGAGACCCCAGGACCAGATGCCTCCCATGGTCCTGCCCCCACCCGCCTCAGTGTTCCAGGTCTCCTGACGCCATGGGCACGAGATACTTCCTGGTCGGGTTTCTCATCCTCCTGGTGTTGGGATTCGGTGAGTGGGGTTGAGTGGGGTTGGTAGGGGAGGTGGGGATGCCAGGAGGGGGAGGAGCCCCGAGCATCCTCCCAGTCAGGTTCTTGTGCCGCCCTGCCCCTGCCGATCCCTCTCCTTCCCTCTTTTTTTCTCCCCCTGCAGCAGGCCCCTCAGCTACCCTAACGCACTCTCCTCCTGCAGAGGCCCAAGGGGCCCATGTTCCCCAGCAAGACGAGGCCTCCAGCCCTGCCCTGCTCACCAAGATGCAGGAGTCACTCCTAGGTTACTGGGATACAGCCAAGGCAGCCGCCCACAAGCTGTACAAGAAGACATACCTGCCCACCGTGGATGAGAAAATCAGGTATCACCTGCCCCCCACCCACACCCCAGGAGCCCGGAGTCCCAGACCCCAGCCCCTCTTCCCCCAGCCCCAGAAGTCCAGACCCCCAGCCACCCACCCCTCAGACACAGGGTCCAGACCCCCAGCCCCTCCTCCCTCAGTCCGTCTGTCCTTTCTCCCCAGGGACATATACAGCAAAAGCACGGCAGCTGTGACCACCTATGCAGGGATTATTACTGACCAGGTCTTTTCCATACTGTCAGGAGAAGATTAACAGCTGGGCCCCCAATCACGGGGGAGTCCAGGCTCCGGCAACTCCCTGGGTCCCCTGATCTACACCCTTGCCCTCTTCCTTGCAACTCTCAGCATCCTGTTCCCAATTCTAGCCTGACTTATCAATAATAATAATAAAGCCAAGTTTATTCTTTTCGACGTCGTCACTTTTCTGAGACCTCAGGGTCCAAGATGGAGGAGCTGATGCCTGCCAGCCAACACTTACTGAGCACCTATCCTATGTATATCTTCCTAACCTGGTCAGTGACAATAAAGAGGTGAATAATAATAACGAATAATCATAACAACAATCATTAGAGACTGACCTTCACCGAGGTCTGGCTTTCTCATCCATTTTTTTTGGCCATGCCATGTGGCGCGTGGAATCTAGTTCCCTGACCAGGGATCGAACCTGTGCCACCTGCTGTGGAAGCACAGAGTCTGAACCAGTGGACCAACAGGGAAGTCCCAGATTCCTCATTTGTAAAATGAGAAATGAATCAGTTCAGTTCAGTCACTCAGTCATGTCTGACTCTGCGACCCCATGGACTGCAGCACACCAGGCCTCCCTGTCCACTGCCAACTCCCAGTTTATTCAAACTCACGTCCACTGAGTCGGTGATACCATCCAACCATCTCATCCTCTGTCATCTCCTTCTCCTCCTGCCTTCAATCTTTCCCAGCATCAGGTAAATGAATACAGCTTACTTACAGTGGCCTCTGACTGTGTCTGGGGCCTGGACTGACACTTTGTAAAAATTTATGTATTTTTAAGTGAAGGATAATTACTTTGCAATATTGTGTTGGTTTCTGCCATTCATCAACATCAATCACTGGGCTGACACTTTAAATATGCCATTGCAGAGAGGTGTTCAATGGCCCTATGGCAGAGGGGAGAGTGGTGCCCATGAGTCATTGCTGAGTGTGGGAAGGCAGTGCCCAGGTTGGCTGGGACCCAAGAAGGCAGATCTGTAAAAGCTGTGTTCTGTGCCAGTTCCTATACATTGCACCCCCCACCCCCGCCCCGCACCCTGCACCGCGTCATGTATTTATTGAGACACAACCAGGCGCTGGAGACACAGCAGGGAAAAAGACAGCTCTGCCTTCATCAGTTCAGTTCAATTGCTCAGTCGTGTTTGAGACTTTGCGACCCCATGATCTGCAGCATGCCAGGCTTACCTGTCCATCACCAACTCCCGGAGCTTGCTCAAATTTATATCCAACTTGGTGATGCCATCCAACCATCTCATCCTCTGTCGTCCCCTTCTTCTCCTGCCTTCAATTTTCCCCAGTATTAGGGACTTTTCCAATGAGTCAATTCTTTACATCAGGTGGCCAAAGTATTGGAGTTTCAGCTTCAGCATCAGTCCTTCCAATGAATATTCAGGACTGATTTCCTTTAGGATTGACTGGTTTGACCTTGCCTTCACATGACCCCTCAAAAAGGTACTGGTTGGGTCCTGACCCAGCTTTATACGGTTTTACTGCTTACAGCTTGGAGGTATGCTTTTTTAGCTCTTCTTACTAGCAAGAGTAATAATGTTTCCTGAGCTCCTATTCAGGACCAGAAACTCTTCCATCCTGAGTCACAAATAGAGGGGCTGAGGGGAAAGGGTGGGAGGCAGAGACGATCCATGGAAAAGATAACTTCAGACAGCACTGCAGGTGATGAAGAAAAGGTGAAGAAGAGAGGAAAGAGTTCAAGATCTAGGTGCAGCCACCTTGGATAGGGGTCACAGGGAGCATACTCTAAAGGACGCAGCTGGGCTGGTCACAGGGTACCTGGAGTCGCAATGAAGTGTGGTAAGGACAATTGCTGATGGAAAGTAGGGGGAGGGGAGGGGAGTATTCACTTGGCTCCCAGGTCTGAACGGATGGACTCTATCCTCTGGTATCTGGGCAGTGGGGAATTACTGGCCAAAAGCACAGGGGGTGAATTAAGAGCAGAGGCCCTGCAGTCTGAGGGAGGACAGTGCTGGGGCCCATGGGTGGAGGGGGCAAAGGGCCTGGACTCCCACATCTGGAAGGACTGGAGAGTGGGTCCTGTGCCCCCAAGTCCCATGGGTCGGGCTACTGGCCTCTGAGGATGCAGGGCCTGTAGTCTGCTAACAGACTTGACATTAGCTTCCGGCCAGCCTTTTCAGCTCTCTTGGGGCAGTTTTCCCAGTCCTGAGGCTGGGCAGCTGTGAGTCCAGCAGAAAACAGGGGCCTTGGGGAGGGGTTGTGGGAAATGCCCCCAAAGTCCCCAGGGCCTGGGAAGAACTGAAGCTGCCAAGCCCAGTGGGTGATGGGGCAGGGGGGGACCCTGGATGAACAATCCCTGCTCTGTCCACTTGTTTCCCACAGACTCAAGCCAAACCAAACCACTGCCCAGGCTAGTTCTGTTTCCAACCAATCCTGGTGTACTTCCCAGACTCCTCCTTCCTTTCTCAGGCACCCACCCCCAATCACATTCCCTTCAGGACCCCGGGAGTCGAGGCCCCCCAAACTCCTCGTCTCCCGGAATTCAGGACCCTCAATCTGTTCTCCTTGGGGACCCAGAAGTTCAGGTCCCCAGCCCCCTTAGAATTTGAAATCTTACCCTCTGGTTGGTGTCGGGCGTCCCCTAGTGGAGCACAGAGTGGGTTTGATCGGTGATTGATTTAACAGGAATGGAAGTATTTACTTGGTCATTCAGTGGACATGGGGGAGGGCTTTACAAGGGCCCCATCTGAGGTCACAGTGTAGCTCAGAGCCCCTGGTGTTGCAACAGGGCAGGACTCTGTGGTATATGAGGATGTTGGGGCATCTAGTGTTGAGAGCAATGATGGGGTAACAGTGAAACTGGCTTTCTTTGGTCCTCTATTTAAATTTGTACACGCGGTTTTGCACTTTTAAAAAAGAGGTTCACAGGTACTTCCCTGGTGGTCCAGTGGTTAAGAATTTGCCTTCCAATGCAGGGGACGTGCGTTGGATCCCTGCTGGGGGAACCGAGATCCCACCTGCCTCAGGGCAACTAAGCCCGCGCCGCGGTGAAGATCCCAGGTGCGGCAAATAAGACTCATAGTTGTTTTTAAAGCCCGCAAAATCTCCATCTGCCCATCTTCTGGGAGACTTCATCATTATGTTCATTCCATCTCTAGACTTGAAGACTAGGCCTACAATTTCACAGAATCATTACTATCGTTAGTATCTGTACTAGAAGGGGACAAGGCAAGACGTTTTCTAAGGTTTCTTCTTGTCCTTGTGCTGGCTCAGAGGTCAGTCATTCACTGCACTCAAGAGTTTCATCGTTTCACTCAGCAGTCATGCCCTGGGACAGTGCTGGAGACACGTGACCATGACAAAGACACACCCACCTCCATCCGTGATGACACGAAGTGGGCAGGGACGGGGTGGGAAGTCCAGGGATAGAGGAGGTCTGGGAGCTCAGGAGGGTTTCCTAGAGGACAGCTACTTTTGAGCTGAGGCCTCGAGGAAAGTGGAGAATGTCGTTAGTAAAGCGTCAAATAAATATTTAAAATATCTCAATGCAAAGCCTGCTTTCCTTTCCAGACCATATGTAAAGTTCATAACCACAGGGCTTGATACTGATGACTTACTAAGGTCCACACTAAGTGAGGACGGGTGCCAGGTGCTTTACATTCTTTTACAGAGGGAAAAAATGAAGCCGGAAGAGAGAGGTCACTTGTCCGCAATCATTTAGCTGCTCCGCAGCACAGCCAAGGTTTGAACCCAGGTCAGACTTCCATCCAATTCACTGGTGAACGTTTCACAACTGCTAAGTCTTCTGTCCTCTCTGGGCCTCTATTACTCCTTCCTTGGGCCAAGGGCCTCTCAACACATATCCGGAGCTGTAGCAAGTTATTGAAAAGGCATGGAGTTCTTTGAGTCCCTGAAGCGGAGTCTGCAGTGGCAGGCTTCGCTGGAATGTGAAGACCACCAGGGCTACGTGCCTGCGCATTAAACTAGGCAGCCCCAAGGCTTAGGGAGGGGCCGAGAGGGTCCAGTTAGAAAGTGTGGTGGCGTTGCTGGTGCTGCTAAGTCGCTTCAGTCGTGTCCGACTCTGTGCGACCCCATAGATGGCAGCCCACCAGGCTCCTCCGTCCCTGGGATTCTCCAAGCAAGAACACTGGAGTGGGTTGCCATTTCCTTCTCCAATGCATGAAAGTGAGAAGTGAAAGTGAAGTCGTTTAGTCTGAAATAGTAACTAAGCGCTCAGTGCTATAACCTAGGGAGACTTGTCAGAGGAAAACAAAAGGTCAGAAAGAGAGGCCACCGAGTCTTGGTTCGAAGACCAGGAGAGTTCCTTTAACGCAGGAGGGGTGTGGTTCAAGCGGAGCGGTTCAATACGTTTATGGTGGCCGGGAAAGCTCCTGAAAGTTGAAATGAAAAGGATTTTAAAGAATCCGCGGGGCGAAGCGGACAGAATGACCCAGGAGGCTCATACAACTGAAAGGGGCGGAGTTACGCGAGAGGGGCAGAAAGAAGGGAGGCTGTGGCAAGCGTACATGTTCGCCAAGAAAGTCCTGGGAGTTCGGGGCACCCTACTGTTTGCTGTTGTTTCAGTTCAGTTTAGTTGCCCAGTCGTGTCCGACTCTTTGTGACCCCATGAACCGCAGCAAGCCAGGCCTCCTGTCCATCACCAACTTCCAGAGTCCACCCAAACCCATGTCCATTGAGTCGGTGATGCCATCCAACCATTTCATCCTCTGTCCTCCCCTTCTCCTCCTGCCCTCAATCTTTCCCAGCATCAGGGTCTTTTCCAATGAGTCAGCTCTTCGCATCAGGTGTTTGGCTCCATCCCTTCATTCTTTCTGGAGTTATTTCTCCACTGATCTCCAGAAGCATATTGGGCACCTACCGACCTGGGGAGTTCATCTTTCAATGTCCTATCTTTTTGCCTTTTCATACTGTTCATGGGGTTCTCAAGGCAAGAATACTGAAGTGGTTTGCCATTCCCTTCTCCAGTGGATCACATTCCGTTTACACTATTTCAAATCCTAAAGGATGATGCTGTGAAAGTGCTGCACTCAATATGTCAGCAACTTTGGAAAATTCAGCAGTGGCCACAGGACTGGAAAAGGTCAGTTTTCATTCCAATTCCAAAGAAAAGAAATGCCAAAGAATGCTCAAACTACTGCACAATTGCACTCATCTCACATGCTTGTAAAGTAATGCTCAAAATTCTCCAAGCCAGGCTTCAGCAATACGTGAACCATGAACTTCCAGATGTTCAAGCTTGTTTTAGAAAAGGCAGAGGAACCAAAGATCAAATTGCCAACATCTGCTAGATCATTGAAAAAGCAAGAGAGTTCCAGAAAAACATCTATTTCTGCTTTATTGACTATGCCAAAGCCTTTGACTGTGTGGATCACAATAAACTGTGGAAAATTCTGAAAGAGATGGGAATACCAGGCCACCTGACCGGCCTCTTGAGAAATCTGTATACAGGTCAGGAAGCAACAGTTAGAACTGGACATGGAACAACAGACTGGTTCCAAATAGGAAAAGGAGGACGTCAAGGCTGTATATTGTCACCCTGCTTATTTAACTTCTATGCAGAGTACATCATGAGAAACGCTGGACTGGAAGAAGCACAAGCTGGAATCAAGATTGCCAGGAGAAATATCAATAACCTCAGATATGCAGATGACACCACCCTTATGGCAGAAAGTGAAGAAGAACTAAAAAGCCTCTTGATGAAAGTGAAAGAGGAGAGTGAAAAAGTTGGCTTAAAGCTCAACATTCAGAAAACCAAGATCATGGCATCCGGTCCCATCATTTCATGGCAAATAGATGGGGAAACAATGGAAACAGTGTCAGATTTTATTTGGGGGGGGGGGCTCCAAAATCACTGCAGATGGTGACTGCAGCCATGAAATTAAGACGCTTACTCCTTGGAAGGAAAGTTATGACCAACCTAGACAGCATATTAAAAAGCAGAGACGTTACTTTGCCAACAAAGGTCCGTCTAGTCAAAGCTATGGTTTTTCCAGTAGTCATGTATGGATGTGAGAGTTGGACTATAAAAAAAAGCTGAGAGCAGAAGACTTGATGCTTTTGAACTGTAGTGTTGGAGAAGACTCTTAAGAGTCCCTTGGACTGCAAAGAGATCCAACCGGTCCATCTTAAAGGAGGTCAGTCCTGGGTGTTCATTGGAAGGACTGATGCCGAAGCTGAAACTCCAGTACTTTGGTCACCTGATGCGAAAATCTGAAAAGACTCCGATGCTGGGAAAGATTGAGGGCAGGAGAAGGGGATGACAGAGGATGAGATGGTTGGATGGCATCACCGACTCAATGGACATGAGTTTGGGTAGCCTCTGGAGGTTGGTGTTGGACAGGGAGGCCTGGCGTGCTGCGGTTCATGGGGTCGCAAATAATCAGACACGACTGAGCGACTGAACTGAACTGAGTCGCTAAGTCGTGTCTGACTCTTTGCGACCCCATGGACTGTATAGTCCGCCAGGCTTCTCTACCCATGGGATTTCCCAGGCAAGAAAACTGGAGCAGGTTACCATATCCTTATCCAGGGGAATCTTCCCTACCCAGGGATGCGAACCCGCGTCTCCTACTTGGCAGGCGAATTCTTCACCACTGAGCCACCTGGCAAGCCCGAGGGTGTCTACTAGGTGAAAACGGGACCCGGCAGGACTAGGGTACGGTGGCTCGATTGGCCCTTTCATAGCCGGAAGCGGCTCCCGAGAGGCGTGGCTGAGGCGCTCTTGCGGGATGGATACGGTGGCCGGCGGGTCGGGCAAACGTGAAATCTCGCGCGATCGCGCTGGAGCCGTCCGGGACGGGGCGGTCCTGGCGGCGGGGGCGGGGACCCGGAGCGGGAAGATGGCGGCGGCGCAGGAGGCGGACGGGGCTGGCAGCGCCGTAGTGGCGGCCGGGGGAGGCAGCTCCGGTCAGGTACGGAGGCCGAGAGGGGCCTGAGGGGTTCTTCCCCACCCGGGGGGCCTCCCACGGGGCGTGTCCTGCCTCTTCTCACATAATCCTGTGCTCTGAGGGGTCCTTGCCCAGAGGGACCTTGAATAGCCGGCCCAGGCGGGGCCGGGCAGCCTGGGAGGCCGGACAGCGCGGGGAGCGGGGCCCTGTTGCGCGCCGGGTCCCCTGCATACTCGCGCCGGGCGGCCACCAGGCTCGCTGCTCGAGCCGACGAGACAGGGGCGCGGAGGGGCGCAGACTTGTACCCGGGCTCCCTGGGTTCTCGACTCCGCGGTTGCAGGCTTCCGGACCGTTCCTAGAGTGGGCTGGGGTTCACGGCGTGCTCCAGGGATGGGCAGTGATTGATTATTTTGGAGTTTTCTAACTCTGGGGAAGTCCGGTGATCATCGTGGTGAAAGGCACGCGCTGTGGAGACTGACAGACCCATTTTACAGACGGGAATCCAAGGAACAGACTAAGGCGCTTAGAGAAGGTCACCTAGGTTAGATTTGGGATCTCTTCCTGTAGAAGTTACCCGCCGTTGCTGAAGCAGGGTGGTGGAGACTGAGATGGGTGTACTTTCAGCGTACAGGAGTCCTGTCGGGAAATTAATCCTGGCACTGACTTTTGACCCATTGCCACTTCAGCTGAACAAGCCGTAGAACATACTAGTTCAGGCAGCCACCCTTGAGATGTTTAGGGAGTCGATGGAGTGACAGCAGAGGTTCTGTCGACCCACCCACTGGGGATGTCACTGACATGTGGGAGGCAGTACAGGTTGTGAGAAGAGAACAGATCTGAAGCTGACTCTGGGTGGGACCTTGGGCAAGTTCCTTTCCCCCCTTCATTTCTCCAGTGGTAAATGGAGGGATTGGGCAGGAGGGCCAATACTGCTCTCTCTTCTCCTAGCCAGGAGAGTGGCTCTAACCATGTCTGTTCATCAGGGGAGTGAGAGAGAAGACAGGAGTATAAAGAAGTATAATCCTGGAGTGACAAGGGTGGAGACAGAAAAATCCATGTCAGGGACTGAGCGAGCCCAGTTCAGTTCAGTTCAGTTGCTCAGTCGTGTCCGACTCTTTGCGACCCCATGAATCGCAGCACGCCAGGTCTCCCTGTCCATCACCATCTCCCGGAGTTCACTCAGACTCACATCCATCGAGTCCGTGATGCCATCCAGCCATCTCATCCTCGGTCGTCCCCTTCTCCTCCTGCCCCCAATCCCTCCCAGCGTCAGAGTCTTTTCCAATGAGTCAACTCTTCGCATGAGGTGTCCAAAGGACTGGAGTTTCAGCTTTAGCATCATTCCTTCCAAAGAACACCCAGGGCTGATCTTTAGGATGGAGGAGGGGCAAATAATACCACCTGGGGAGGAAGCTAGGGTGAGGTTTGTATGACAGAGCCAGCCTTCCTGGTCTGGATCTTTTCAGCATCTTCAACCAGGGCCTGGCCCCAAGGGTAGTCCTAGGAAGTGTTTGTCCCTGTCTTCAGGAGCCTTCCAGTCTCACTGAAAGAAGGCCTTTCTTTCTCTTGAGGTTCTGTTGATTGTTGCCTGGGGCAGTGTTCTGAGAGACCAGGGCTCAGTGTGCCCTGATTGCCCTGAGCTTACAGAAACCCACCCCCACTCCACCCCCGCAAGATCTCTTGTCCGACTTCTATCCAGAATCTTTCAAGATTTATCCCTCTGCTTTCAGGATTAAGTTCAAATTCTTTGGCAGACCGAGGCGTTGCGTGATTTGCCTTTTTCCCCCTCAGACTCAACTGGGATTTCTCAGCTTACTGACATTTGGGGCTGGACAGTTCTTCTTGGTAGGCGCTGTCCTGTATTTCGTATGATGTTTAGCAGCATCACTGGCCTCTACACGTTGGATGTCAGTAACACACAACGTCTCTCCCCCATTGTGGCAACCAAAATCATCTCCATATGTTGCTAAATGTCCCCTGGAGGGAGTGGCAGCGAGGAGGAGGCAAAATTGTCCCTGCCTGAGTCCCTGGACAAGAGGAGCATCAGCCACTGTGAAGCTCTTACTGTGAAACGAGGCACATGCCTTGCTGTCTCTTCTCCTAGCCTTTGCACGTGTTTCTCTCGTCTTTACCTGACTGATCCTTATCAGTCCTGGATATCGCAGGCATTCTCTCCCCGAGGAGCCTCTCTGACCCTCTCAGACTGGGTCAGGACTCCCACTGTCCCTGGGCTGCCCCGTGCCAGCCCTGTCCACTCTGGGTTGTCACTCTGTCTCCTCCGATGGACTGGGAGCCCCTGGAGGACAGAACGGGAACTGCCTTGGTCAGTGCTGTGTCCCCAGCACCGCCCAGCTCAGGAGTAAGCACGGAGCAGCCGCTCTGCACCTGTGGGATGAATGGATCTTGAGGCAGAGGCCGGGCTGAGGTGGAATTCCCAGTGTGGATCCAGGCAGTCAAAGAGGATGGCCCGAGTTCCTCCCAGCCCCAGCCTGGTCTCAGGGCTTCCACTGCTTCCTGGGGCCCCTTCTCGGTGTTCAGGGGATGGTGTGAGACTGGGCACACGGGTCTCAGAGCAGGAACTATGTCTTAGTCACTGCTGTGCCCTCGGCCTCCGCTGCCGTCTTCGCCTGGCTCCTGGGCGGACCCTCAGCGATCTGCCCCAGCCAGCCTGCCCCTCCTTCAGCCAGGGCCTCAGACACCAGCTCACAGCTCTAATAATCATCCCTTCAGCTGATGCGAGTTGAGTCCCCGCTGCTTGTTAGTCCCCATGCTGATACTGGGGGTCGGCTGGGAACAGGGGCCCTGCGCTCTTGGAGCCCATGTATTGTTGAGGACTGCGGGGTGGGGTGGAGTTAGGGACAGGGACAGTGAATAAGAGAAATAAGAGAGTATATACAAATAAGAACACATATAAGAAAAACATACAGCAGCTCAGGTGGTGATAAGTGCCGTGGCCAGAACTAAAGCTGGGGAGGAACATGGGAAGTGAGGGTTGGGTAAGGGGATTGTAACTTATATACAGTGGTCTGGCAAGGGCTTTCTGAGGAGGCGACATGTAAACAAAGACCTACTGGAGATGAGGGAGGGAGTCACACAGACCATGGGGGAAAGCCCTTCAGGTGGAGAGAACAGCCAGTGCAAAGGCCCTGAGGCAGAAGAGGCCTGGGGTGACGAGGGAACAGTGGGGAGGCTGGCCTGTCTGGAAGTGGTGACTGAGGGGAGGCGGGTGAGAGCAGACGGGCATGGAGGGTCGTGCCAGGCCTCAGAGGGCCACGGTGAGAGCTGTGCCTTTACTGTGAGAGGAGGGGGAGCCGCGAGAGGGCTGCCTTTCTACTAGGGTGTAACTTGGCGCCTGTGGTCAGTGTGGCGTTCAGAAGCTGTCTGCCTTTGTGCAGTGCAGACCCCAGTGTGGTCTGAGGATGTTCCCGGCCTCTCAGAACGCTCCCTGGTTCCCTTCTGCATGTTCTCTGCCCCAGCAGTGGTCCTTTTTGTGGCTCAGTAGTATTCCATTGTGCCCATCCAGCACAGGTCACTCATCAAAAGACTCGTTTGTGGGTTGCTTCTGGCTTTATGTATAACACTGCTGTGAACATTTGTATATAAACTGTTGTATGGATGCATGTTGTGAATTTCTCGGGCAGAGAGCTCAGAGTGGGATTGCTGGCTTGGTTGGGAGCATGCTTAGCTTTTAAGCATCTGCCGGATTTTTCAAAGCAGCAGCTCTGTGTCTCCCACCAGCAGCGTACGGCTCTTCCAGTTTCTCCACATCCTCACCAGTGCTTGTGCTTGTCCCTCTGTTTGATTACAGCCATCCTGGTGATTTGGTTCCCTTTGCATTGCCCTGGGAGGGTTTCCAGGCCAGCTTGTCCACCACCATGGGTAGGATAACAGACCTGGGAGGCAGCCGGGTGCTGAGGTGCTCAGTGTGTGACTCTTTGCAGCCTGTGGCTCCTCTGTCCATGGGATTTTCCGGGAAAGAATACTAGAATGGGTTGCCATTTGCTGCTCCAGGGGATCGTCCCAGCCCAGGGATTGAACCCACATCTCTTGTGTCTCCTGTGCTGGCAAGTGGGCTCTTTACCACTGGCATCACCTGGGAAGCCAGCCAGATGTGGGTTCAAATCCTGGCCTGACTTCAAGCTTCCTTTTCTTGGCCTGGAATCAGCTCAGACCTGCTGGAAACCCTTGCCCCCTTTCCCCAACCCCTGCCCTGTGTCGCCAGGAGCAAGGCTAGCCCTGAACTCTGCATGAAGGTTCCTGTGCCTGTTTGACCTCTCCTGCCCCTTGGCCAAGCCTTTGCCCACACCTTTTCTCTCCCTCAGATGCCCTTCACCCAAACAGCAAAGACAGCTCCTCGGGAGGCCTCCTCGACTACCCGGCCACCCCTTTGTCATCACCCCTCTGCTTGTTTCCTCCGGAACACATCCCCGTTTACCATTGTTAATTATCCTGTTTACTTTTCTGCCTGCGTGCTTCCGTATAGACCCCGAGCTCCAGGAGGGCAGGGCCCAGAGCTGTGTGGCCAGCACAGACCCCACCACCCAGCACTGGGCCTGGTGTTTGGGAGGTAACTTGTTTTGACACGCAAAAGAAATCTTTTCTGCCCTAAATGTATGGTATTATCACAGCCTGGCCCCTGGGTCAGAGAGGTGAAGTGTCAGTGAGGGGAAACGACACGCCCAAGATCTCACAGCCAGGAACTGTGGGACCAGACTGCAGCCTGGGTCTCCTGGACTCCAGAGCCTCCACCTTTGACCCCAGTGCTGGGTGCCGCCCCCACTTCAGGAGGTGAAAGGAGAGCACTGTCGCTGGTGAAGGGGACCGGGAATGACAAGTGATGCATTTAACAAACACTGGCCTTGGCTCGTGGCAGCCTCATCCGGCTGGCGGGGCCTCTGTCTTCCGCTCTTGGCATTTGCAGCTGACGGAAGGCAGAGGAGCAGCTTTGGGGCAGGAGGGAGAGAACTAGGGGGGCCCAGGAACAGGCAGACGTGAGTGGCTTGGGTGTTCAGGGCGGGCCCTTGAGGCAGCATTTGTTGATTTTCCAGGTGTTTATCGAGCTCCTGCTCACTGCCAACGCTGGGCGGGGCAGTGCTCCCACCTAAAAGCGATCATGAGAGTCCTGGTCGTTTTCTTAAAAGCCGGGGGGTGAGGGGACAGCCGTCGGGAGGGAATAGGGCAGGACAGGGGAGCTAGCAGGTGCAAAGACAGGGGTGGGAAGAATTTCCCTATCTCAGGCCCTTCCACTCTGATATCATGACACTCTCTGCATCTGAGTTTCCCTGTCTGTCTTTATTTCTTTCTTAAAGAATTTAGTTTTGGCGGGGCCGGGTCTTGGCTGCTGCGCGCGGGCTTTCTCCGGCCGTGATGAGCAGGGGCTTCTCTTCGGTTGCGGTGTGAGGGCATCTCACTGTAGTGGCTTTTTTTGTTGCAGAGCTCGGGCTCTAGGGCACTCAGGCTTTAGTTGCTCCTGGGCATATGGCATCTTCCAGGATCAGGGATCGAACCGGTGCCCCTTGCATTACAAGGCAGATTCTTAACCACTGGACCACCAGGGAAGCCCCTGAGCTGCTGTTTCTAAGTGAAGACTCTGTTTTTGGGCAGCCCTGCCTGGCCTGCCCACCCCTCTGTCATCCTGCCGTCATCCTTCCTGAGTGACCCAGACACGTGGTGGCTTAGGCTCCCCGAGCCTCGTTTGCCCGCCTGCCAGGTGGAGATGTTCCTGGTTCTGGCCTCACAGGCGGTCTGAGCCATGTACAGGTCACGCACGTCTGCCTGCCTCACGCTCCGGCTCTGGTTGCGTTTCTCTGTGTCTGTTTCACTTGCTGGATCTGGAGCCCTTGGAGGGAGGGGTCCCCCACAGGGCTGGCCACAGAGGAGGCATCGTGACTTGTTTGCATAGGGAAGGACCTTTCCAATCAACCCCAGCCTCGCACAACCTGACGCCTCCTACATGACCCCTTTTGCACTGTCCCCGGTGGGCACCTCAAATCCTGGGAGCATCGTGGCCCCCGGAGCACTGGCCTGTCCTCCGAGTCAGACTCTCTCTCTCACCTTCACGTGTGCACCTGCGGTTCCCTCATTGCCTCCCCTGCGCCGGCCAGCTGGTTATAACTTAGGGCTCAGCTCTGGCGTCTACTCCTCCAGGACTGCTCCCTGACTCTCAGGCTGGGCCAGGGGCCCCCTCTGTGCTCCGCCCTTGCTGGGCCTCAGCACGCGGTGGCATCTGTGACAGCCTCGGTACATCAGGATGCGTCCTCCGTCCTCACTCTGGCCTCTATCCCTGCAGGTGACCAGCAATGGCAGCGTCGGGAGGGACCCGCCAGCAGAGACCCAGCCCCAGAACCCACCGCCCCAGCCAGCACCCAACGCCTGGCAGGTCATCAAGGGTGTGCTGTTCAGGTGAGTGGATGCGGCTTTGGTGGTGTTCACCGACAAAAGCTCAAATAGGAAAGTGTAAAGAGGGCATCCTCTGGCAGTGCCGTGGTTAGGACTCTGCACTTCTGCTGCCGGGGGTGGGAGTTCAATCCCTGGTCAGGGAACTAAGCGCCCGCAAGCCTCATGGTACGACCAAACAAAAGTTAAAGAAAAAAGAGAGAGGAAAGAATCACTGAGAATGGCCATCATCACTGTATTGTGGAGACCCTTTCTATTTTTGCATAATTCTGGAGGCTGGAAGTCTTGAGATTGAGGTGTCAGGCTGTGTTGTCCCCTCTGAGGCCTCTCTCCTCGGCGCCTGGCTGGCCGTCTTCCTGTGCCTTCACCAGGCCTTTCCTCTGCCTGCGAGTCTGTGTCCTAATCTGCTGTTCGTATGTGGGCAGCAGTCTTGTGGGATTGGGGCCCACCCTGAGTAATGACCTCACTCAGCCTTAATCACCTCTTCAAAGGCCCCATCTGCCCTAATAGCACTGAGATACTGAGGGTTAGGACTGCCAACACGTGAACGTGGGGTGGGGTGGGGAGGGGACGCAGTTCAGCCACAACATTTGCATTACATAAAATCTAGCATTTTAGCTTTTTATATTTTGGCCGCACTGCAAGGCACGTGGGATTTTAGTGCCCCGACCAGGGATGGAACCTGTGCCCCCCTGCACTGGAAACCTAGAGTGGTAACCTCTGGACCACCAGGGAGGTCCCATTTAATTATCCTTAAGTGTGCCATTCAGTGGCATTTGGCATATTGATACTGTCATGCAACCATCAGACCATCTATCTGCAGAACTTTGTCATCTTCCCCAAACTGAAACTCTGTGGGTTTCCCAGGTGGCTCAGTGGTAAAGAATCCGCCTGCCAGTGCCAGAGACGCAAGAGACATGGGTTTGTGGCTCAGACAGTAAAAGCATCTAGTTGCAATGCAGGACACCCAGATTTGATCCCTGGGTTGGGAAGATCCCCGGGAGAAGGAAATGGCAACCTACTGCAGTAGTACTCTTGCCTGGAAAATTCCATGGATGGAGGAACCTCGTAGGCTACAGTCCACGGGATCGCAAAGAGTCGGACAGGACAGCGATTTCACTTTCACTTTCTTTTCTAGTATTCTTGCCTGGAAAATTTCTTCCCATGGGGGAGCCTAGCGGGCTATAGTCCATGGGGTCACAAAGAGTCGGACAGGACTGGGCACACACAGAGTCCGCAGCTCTGTACCCATGAAACACTGACTCCTGTCTCTCCCACACCCCCTTCAGCCCTGGCCACCACCATTCTACAGCACCTTCTGTCTCTCTGAAGCTGACTGCTCTGGGTGCCTCCTGTAAGTGGGGCCATACGGGCTGTCCTTTCGAACCTTTTGCCTGTGGATTCGTATGATCATCCCAGGTGCCAGGAGGACAGGACCTACCTTCTGGAAGCCCAGCCTCTGACCAAACCCTGGGGAGCCTCCGGGAGGGTGTGGGAGGTGGGGGGAGGAATCTCCCGGGTGGGTTTCTTCTTCCGTGGAGCCCCTCCCTTCTCTTCCCTGTTCACTCCCTCCCGTCCCCTTGCCCCCATGTCCAATAGCAACTCTATGGACCATAGCCCGCCAGGCTCCTCTGTCCATGGGGTTCTCCAGGCAGGAATACTGGAGTGTGTTGCCATTCCTTTCTCCAGGGGATCTTCCCAACCCAGGGATCGAACCCACGTCTCTTACATCTCTTGCATTGGCAGGCGGGTTCTTTACCGCTGGTGCCAACTGGGAAGCCCAGTAAGGAGTTAGGATCTTCTTATCTTATATATCAGTTTCTTCTTTTCATGCTTCAGGCTCCTAGGAATACAGATTATTTTTATCTTTCCCTTCATTTTTACATAAGAGGTAGCCTATTTTACACAGTTCTGCACCTTGATTTTTCTCATTAACAATGTATCTCCGAAACCTCTCCACATCAGTACATAAGAGAGCTTCCTTCAGATAGGCGTTCTTCATACAACACAGTGTTGGGTCATTTCCTTCCCTAGAACCAGGCAGCACCAAGAAGCGGTCCCCATGGCTGCCCGGGGACCTTCTCCATCCAGAGTTCTTAGATGGGCTTCAGGCTTTGTGCTCAGGGGCCTGTGAACTCTCAGAAGCATGGAGCAGGCTGTGAGAGTGGCTTTTTGGGGGAGTAGAGGGTAGACCATGGATTTCACTGCCTCCTGCAACGATACCAGTGGTTACCTGGAGTAGGGGTGGGATGGGAGGGCGGTTTCATATGCTTTTTTATATACTTACCATATGCTTTTTTATATACTTAATATTTTCTGTGAATGTATTGATAGACTGCCTGCTTGAGGTGGGTGGGAAGTCTCTTTTATTTGCTCACTCCAGTCAGTTGAAAAGCAGTAGGTGAGGCCAGCCCTGGTATCTTCGGGCTGGGCCTCCTCGTCTGGGAGGTGGGGATGGTGGGCTGCATCCATGGGCTGCATCCGAGAGGGCCCGCAATGAGCAGATGGTGCACACTGGAGGGAACTGGGGATCTGGAATCCTGCAGAAAGTTTGGTCTGGCCTGCCACGTCTTAGACACGGGTCCCCTGCAGGCCACGCGCCAAGTCAGGGCAGAGCTGCCTGTGGATGTCCTTGCTCCCACACTCTTTCTTGGCATGTTTACTAAAATCAGAGCTTCTCTTGGAAGTGTAGGGGGCCCCTGGAGATCACCAATGTCAGACCTTCCCCAGCCCTGTGCATCGGGGACCTCCTGGGGTGGCAGCAGATGGATCAGCTGAGCGTGGCCCCCGAGACCCCAGGGCTGTGTGCCTTGTACAGGCAGAGGCAAGTCCCTGCGCCTGATCCTGCCCTTCAGTGTGGTTTGGGGCTCAGCAGGGAGGTACACACGCACACTAGAATTCCCTTGTAGCGTTTTTCCAGTTCAGAGTTTGTTGTATGCCTTTTTTCCTATGATGAAAGTAGCGGTGATAGCTGACACGTCTAAAGCATTTACTGTAGGTACCAGGCTACATTCTAGATGTGTATATATCATGTGTGTGCACGTACGTATCATGCATCTAATGCTTATAAACAACCCTATGTGGTAGGTAGTATTGTTCTCATTTTAACTGTTGAGGAAATGGAGGCCTGGAGAGGTTGAGTCCTGCCTGAGGTCTCACAGTCAGGAAGTAGCAGAGCTGGACTTTGGATGCAGATATTGCAGCTTAGAGGCTGAGCACTTAACCTTTCCGCCACACAGCTGAACACAGCCTCTTGCACGGTTGAACCACGTGGGGATTGGGTGCCTGTGCTGTGTATCCACGTGTAGCGTATAGTTGGCCTTCTGTGTGGCGACTCCTCCGTATTTGCGGTCCCACATCTACAGGCTCAACCATCCGTGGATTGGGTAGTACTGTAGTATTTACTACTGAAAAGGATTTGTGTGTTCAAACCTTGGTTGTTCAAGAGGCAACTGTCTGGCTTTTCACACCTGTGATCAATAAGTCCTTGTCTCATTTAGTAATTACAGAGCTGCATGTATATGAGAGACCTGAATTAACACAATAGAACTTTCCCTCTGTCTCACGTACTATTCTGGACTTAGGCAGACCAGGGTTATGCAGTGTTCTGCATCCCAGATTCCTTCCTGCTCTTTGTTCATTCCTGGATTTTGCCGTTTATCCTCATGGCCTAAAACCGCTGCTGAGGATGTGGCCAAGATGTCCACGTTCCGGGAGGGAAGAAGAAGTCAAGGAGGGACGCTCTGTCTCTTGAAGATACTTGTATAACATACTGTTCTTACATTTTACTGGCCAGGACTTCACCGTGTGTCTACACCTAGCTGAAATGCTAGACTTGTAGTCTTCATTCCAAGTAGCCAAGAGGTCCAGTTAAAATTTAGGTGTTTTCTTTCTGATGGAGAAGGGGAAGATGAATATTGGGAGAAAACTAGCAGTTTGCTATAGTCTTATTGTGGGGCTTTTATTTTGTTCATTAAAAAATATTCAGAAAGCAAAGCATAAAGAAGAAAATACAAATCACCCACTGGTAGCCAGCATCCATCACTGCTGTGTTGGTGGCGATCCTTGCGCTGCGTGGGCTTTCGTCTTGTTGCAGCGAGCCGGGGCTGCTCTTCATTGCAGTGCGCAGGCTTTTCCTGCGGCGGCGTCTCTTGCTGCAGAGCGTGGGCCTGGGGGCTTGCTGGCTCCAGTAGTTGCGGCTCCCAGGCTTTAGAGCGCAGGTTCAGTAGTTGTGGCGTACGGAGTTAGTTGTTCCTTGGCATGTGGGGATCTTCCCAGAGCAGGGATGGAACTCATGCCTCCTGCATTGGCAGGCGGAGTCTTCACCACTGAGCCACCAGGGAAGCCTCTGCGTGAATGTTTTTAAAGACAGTATTGTGTTTTGAGGCATTTTGTCCTGTTTTTGCTTACCCCCAGATCTTTCCTGTTCCCTCAAAGCAAGGGGTCCATTTTAAAGTTGATTTGTACTTTATACCTGTCTTTGCTTTTCTGATGGCATAAAGGTGCATTACAGATTGTTGGGATTTTTCTTTTCTTTTTATTGCAGCAAAAAATGTATATAACACAAAATTTACCATTTTAACTGTTTTTAGGGGCACCGTCCTGTGGCGTTAAGTACATTCGCATTACTGTGCAGCCATTATTGCCAAACTTCTCCAAAACTCTTCATCTTCCCCATCTGAGACTGTCCCCGTTAGACACCAACTTGCATTTCTCTTTCCTCCAGTTCAGATTTTCTATGGGGTTTTTAAGTATATTACACAATATAGAAGGGTAACTGTATATTTTCCTTCCCCTTGCCTTTCTCCTTTAAAAGTGTATCCTGGAAATACCTCTGCTTCATTTTCAACTCAAAGGTTGTATATTATGTTTATTCAATTTTGTAAATTGAGAAACTAACTCTAATGTATTTGCTTTAACTGAGAAGAAAAGAAATATGTCTACACAACTATACTTTAATAAAAATGAATAAAGAGAATATATATTTACATGTATTATGTGTATAAATATATGTAAGAATATATGAAGAATATAAAGAATATATTGCTGTATTAAGACTTATAATTATATATATAAAACTGCTGCCACTGCTAAGTCGCTTCAGTCGTGGCCGACTCTGTGCGACCCCATAGATGGCAGCCCACCAGGCTCCCCCATCCCTGAGATTCTCCAGGCAAGAACACTGGAGTGGGTTGCCATTTCCTTCTCCAATGCATGAAAGTGAAAAGTGAAAGTGAAGTCGCTCAGTCATGTCCCACCCTCATTGACCCCATGGACTGCAGCCTACCAGGCTCCTCCGTCCATAGGATTTTCCAGGCAGGAGTACTGGAGTGGGGTGCCATTGCCTTCTCCGATAAATATATATATATATAAAACTAGTGTTGGTATTTTCTTACTATATATGTATATTTTTTTTGGCCATGCAACGAGGCTTGTAGGATCTTAGATCTGCAACCAGGAATTGAACCCACACCCTCAGCAGTGAAAGCGCAGAGTCCTAACCACTGGCCTGCCGGGGAATTTCCTACACAACTCCTCCAACTAGTTTCCAGCAGGAGAGTTGGTCTGCATAACCTAGCCCAACGTTACTAAAAGTAGGGACTCACGATTCCTTGCTATCTGCTCCTCCGGTTTTCAGCTGACTTGAAGTTCTGAGATGTTGCTCTCCCTAATGTCTGTGCCTCCAGAATGGTGGGATTCCAGATTCCAGGGTTCTCAGCTTTGGGATTCCAGGGGACTGGGACATGAGGTTTCCTAGTTCTGAGGTTTCGAGGTTTCTGAGCCCTTGTGGCCACCAGACTCCCGGTGGGAGTCAGCACCAGGACCCCGCCACTGGCGGACACAAGCATCTGGGGTCTGTCTCAAGGCATGGCCTTTGGGGGCATCTGGTCTTCTCAGCAGCCCTGCAACTGCCTTCTCAGGGACCCCCCCACCCCTGATCAGACCCAGTCAGGCCCCAGCAGGTGCTGAGTCAGGTCAGGGGTAGCCACACTGGGAAGAAAAGGACTCACCACCTGCCCTGCTTGCCTCCTCAGGATCTTCATCATCTGGGCCATCAGCAGCTGGTTCCGCAGAGGGCCGGCCCCTCAGGACCAGGCAGGCCCCGGAGGAGCCCCGCGCGTCGCCAGCCGCAACCTGTTCCCCAAAGACACTTTAATGGTAACCGCTGGCTGGGAAGCCAGACCCGGGAGGTGAGGGGGAGGGGAGTGACACGGGCAGTCAGCACCGACGCCATCCCTCGTCACAGGCAGGTCTGTGCACGGGTCTGGGGTCAAAAGACTCTAGGTTCATCTTCAGCCTATGAAACCTGAGTCACTCAAGTGACTTTACGAGGAACCAGGAAGCTCTTTCAGGTTTGGGCTGGTGTCCCCTCTGGGGAAGAGGGACATCATGCAGGAGCAGCCGGTGTTCTGACCTCAACAGTCTTGGCTTCTCCCACGTTTGTGGTTCTCCAGAGCTCTGGGATGCCAGATTTCTCGGAATTCTGGCCAGCAGGCTCACCACTGTCCAGCTGGTCCTTATCAGGAGACTTCCAGGTTCTGGAGAGAGAAGGCCACGGGGACATGAGAAGGGAGGGGGTTCCGATGCTGCGTCTGCAGCGTCCCTGGCTTCTCAGTAGCCAGCCGACACTGCTGCACACCGTGACTGGGCTTTATCCGTGGGAATTCTGATGAGGAAGCCCGTGAGAGGCTGAGAGGGAACATAATGCAGGGAGGTTCGGATCCTTTCTAACCCCAAGTTCTAATCGGCAGACTGGCCATTGTTAAGACTCAAGGTGGATCCCTTGGTTGGGAAGATTCCCCTGGAAAAGCAATGGCAACCCACTCCAGTATTCTTGCCTAGGAAATCCCATGGACAGAGGGGCCTGGCGGGCTACAGTCCATGGGGTCGCACAGAGTCGGACCTGACTTGAGCGTGCACACCTTCTTAGACGCCATAGGCTCAGACCAGGACAGACATGGTGGGGTATGAGGAAAGAGATTTATTCCATCAGTGGCCACGCTTTTCCCCACTACCCCTCCCCACCCCAGATTGTTCATATTACTGTGATGACAGCTCCTTATCTGCTCTTTAATCTGTCAACCTTCAGAGGCTCCTATGAGCAGCCCTGGCTCACTCCCCCCGCTTCCCCTCCTGACAGAACCTGCACGTGTACATCTCTGAGCACGAGCACTTTACAGACTTCAACGCCACGTCGGCGCTCTTCTGGGAGCAGCAAGACCTCGTGTACGGCGACTGGACTAGTGGCGAGAACTCAGATGGCTGCTACGAGCACTTTGCTGAGCTCGACATTCCACAGGTGGGCACAGCTTCTGGTTTCCGGCTCCACGGCTGCTGGACCAGCACTCAGGGCGCTTCCTGGAACCAGCTCCTAGGCCGGCAGTCAGGATTGAGGGTTCCAATCCTGGCTCTACCTTCAGTCCACATGCTGTTGAGCACAGGCAACTCCCCGAGGTCTCTGGGCCTCGTCCCCCTGACCTCTCCAGGCAGATGGAGTTGGAATTGGCCTCCCACCTGCTTTCAGGGTTGTGATCTGTGTTTTAAACCAGTGAAAGATCAGTAATCGCCCTGGAGGTGTCCAGTCAGGCAGCCTGGTTTGAAAAATACAGTTAGTATTGATTAAGTGCTCACTGCATACTGGGCACCAGGCTAGACTGACTGAGGGGAACCGCCCAGGGCAGTGGGAACTTTTCTTTCCATTTGACGAATGAGGAAGATTAGGTACAGAGAGGCCACACCCAGGGTCACACAACCAGTGAGTTTTGAACTCAGGCTGTCTGACTGTGAACTTTGACAGCCCCAGGTTCTGATCCCACCTCCTCCAGGAAGCTCTCCCTGACATCAGGCTCAGGCAGAGCCCTCTCTGGGCTCCCCCACCAAGCCTTGCCAACTCTGGAGGGGGGTGGTCGCTACCTGAATATGGATCTCTTTCCGTGTGGGACTGAGAACCCTGTGACGGTAAGGCCAGGGCCATCTTGGGCACCGCTGTGTCCCCTGCTCTGCCCAGCAGTGGGCTGGGTGCAGAGTCCGTGACTGTTGAAGCATCCGTGAACTTGATGGCTCTGAATGTTGCCGTCTCTCTGGGGCTGCCCTCACTCATGCCCTCACCATCAGGGCTTGTCTTCAGCCTCCTAGGGAGGAGGGGTGCCACGTCTGGCTCTGGCTTGGTCTGTCTGGCAGCTGGAGGTGGTGGGGCGGATGCAGGCCTTCTGAGGCAGGCCGGACAGCCCAGGCTGTGGGAGGGGTGACTCCTCCCGCGGAGACTTCACGTCCAGCCCCTAGACCTCTCCCCAAGATCCCAGGAGGGCTGCGGGGCAGGAAGCCAGGCAGTGAGGGCTGCTCCCAAGGACTTGGAGCTCACCTTCCTTCCCAGCTTTGTGACGGGAAGGTGTCCAAGTTGTCCCTGATGTTGATTTAGGGAGGTAACCGAGCAGCGATATGGAGAAGCCAGTGCCACTGGAAGAAGAATTTACTACTTACATTTCCTGGGAGGAGGGGGCCCACCACACCATGCAGGGCCACATGCGAAAGTGCCAGGTTTGGGCAGGAGCACCAAGGGGCGAGGGGAGGCCTCCGCCGAAACCTCCCTCCATTGAGGTTTCCTGGGGAAAGGCAGGCCAGGAGGGGAAACAGCTTAGGACTGGCCAGCTTGGTCAGTGTGTAGGCTCCAGGCTGGAGGGGTGGTCTCTAGTTGTCTGGTGCCTGCCCTGGGTGCTTCAGTGCAGCCTGGGGTATGAGAGTCAAATAAAGGGCTTGTTGTGGGTGTGGACTTGGGCGTCTTGGTTTGCGTTTTAAAGGTGTCTTTGAAAGCAGGTGAGTTGCTTATTATTTCTAGGAATCAGCTAGCCCTGGGAGGAGCAGTCTCTCCTCCGCCAGATGTGAAAACAGCATAAAATATAAAACATAAAAATAAAAAGAAATAAAAAACATGGTTAGCACAGAGGTGGACTTAAAAGACGGAAGTTGAGGACACAGTGCGGCCAAGTGACTCCCGGCTCCCATGAAGGTCAGACAGAGAGGCTCCGGCCAGGCTTTGGCCTCCCTGCTTCGGTTTCTCATCTATGCTGGGGGAAGGGCAGGCAGGGAGGGGGCATGAGAAGAGCGGCGAAGGACCCAGGAGGACACAGACAGTGAGAGGCAGGGCCCTGGGGGAGCCCACAGACTGGGTTTGGACAGATCCACTTACTCACTGCCTGTAGCCTCTCCACGTGGGCCTCAGTCACCACATCTGGAAAATGGGATAATAACATGCCCCATTGCCTGAGGTTTACGTGCGTTGTGTGGATGTGAACTCACGGGATCGGGCAGTTGCCATTCAAAGTGTGCAGAGCAGGGTCTGACCTCCATTGTTGTACCGTTTAATGACTTCGGGCCTCTGGTGTTTATTGAGCTCGTCCTCTGGGCTCAGCGACCCCGGGTGCTCCTTACGGGCCTCCTGTGCCCTCCGTGCTGACCATCTGTGTCCTGCACATGGACCCTGAGGCTCAGCGAGCCACACAGCTATTGTGTGCTGGAGCCCGGTTTTGAATTGGAGTCTAACTCCAGTGTCCGGCCTCAACCCCTCAGCTACACTGCCCACCCCAAGCACTCAGGACATGGGGGTGGGGGTGGGGGCGTCACTGTCTCCTTGTCCCCATGCACCACCTTGCAGAGTGTCCAGCAGAACGGCTCCATCTACATCCACGTCTACTTCACCAAGAGTGGCTTCCACCCAGACCCTCGGCAGAAGGCGCTGTACCGCCGGCTCGCCACAGTCCACATGTCTCGGAGTAAGTTCCTCCCCGCCCTGAGGTCCGGCTGGTGTGGCCGGACTCGAACCCCACGTACCCTGCTTGTCTCTGGACACCCATGGACAGGCAGGAGAAGAATCTGCTTAGAGCAGGTGGAGTAAGGGCCTTTGGAGGGAGAGGAGTTGGTGTCACAGAAGGGGAGGGTGGGCCGGCCGTGCACGGTGCAGACCTCTGGGCCTGGCAGACCAGAGGGTCCAGAGTAGTCTGGGGGCAGATGCTAGCTGGACTGGGCGAGCAGAGGGAAAGCAGAAGGCCCTTGGCCGTCGGTTCTATCCAGCGTGATCTCCGGTCATCCATGTCAGCTGCTCCTGGAATGAGTGCTGCACAGTGGGCGTCTGGGGCCTCTCTTGGGGCCTGGTGAGGCTTCCGAGCTGCAGGTTTGGGTGCGTTCTGCGTGGCTGTATTCCAAGCCTCTGTCCCCCCACACCCCCCAACACACGCCTCTGCGCGGGGCCGCTCTTGATGAGGCAGGCTGGCAGGGCCACGTCAGCAGACTGGCTGCATTCTCAGCCTGCTGGTGCCGCCGAGCGCCAGGCGCACCCCTGAGAAGCTTGATCTGGTGAGCAAACCCCGGGACTGCCAGTGACCCCAAGAAGCCCCAGGTCAGAACTGTGGCCATTTACACAGCCTTGTACTGAAACTGAGCTTCTCTCTACCCTCGGCCTCTTCTTAAAATTTTTTTTTGTTTTAAATCTTGTTACAAGCACATGGTTTAAAACTCAAGTAAATTCAACCAGACAGCAGAACTCACCCGTCTCCTGCCCACCCCTCTCAGGCTCCCCCGGTTTCCACTCCCCACTGGCAGCTGCTCTAGCTGTGTCTGCTCCTTAATCTCCAAGGCTCCCAGTAACAAGGCGATGCTGCAATCTTTGGGTTTTTCTGTTCTAGACATTGTCTCTTGACTTCCTACTCTGGAAGAGGAAATCTCAGCTCAGGAACGAAATTTGATTAGATTCAAATTCAACATTCAAATGATCTTGAGTTTGTGGCTCTTCCTCCATCTAAGCCACACAGTGTGTGTGTTTATTTCTCCCTTCCTAGTCTAACTTCTTTTCCGTGAGGTTAATAATTGTCGGCATTTTTTCATCTGCTCTTTGTCTTTTGTCCTTGAGTCCACTGTCTCCTAATGGTCAGTCACGGGACTCTCTCGACACACTTGGGTTTCAGCAGATCTAGAGAACAAGACCCCCTGCCTCCCACCCACCAAAGCCCCATCCTCTTCGTGTAACTGCTGTGCGCCCCTCGTTGTGATTCTGTTGTGCCTGTGGACTTGGTTAAGATCCCTCCAGCTGTTTCGTGTGGGGCAGCGGCAGGTGCACGTTGATTTGCATGGTTAGGTCTTTCCCTGCTTCTTTGGGTATAAAAATAACCCAAAGGATGAGAGTACTTTTGTGGCCATCTACACTGGATGAAACAAAAGACTGACTCTGTCAGTTCTCAGCGCTGAGTCAGGAAGGCCCCGGGTGTGCCGAGCGCTGCTCTGAGCAAGCGTGGCTGTGGACCATGCTCTGCAGGGTGTTCCACCCGGCCGGCTGGCAGGCTTCAGTGGCGCGCATCCTCGAAGATGTGGGCTGAGGGGGTGTGGTCTGCAGCCCCCGCCCCCCCCCCCCCCACCAAAAATGTGTCCCTGCAAGTCTGGTCACACGTGCCTGATGCTGAGAGGCTCCCTCGAACGTGACCCAGGCGGGCAGCTGCTCGCCTGTCCAGTTACCCCCGTCAGCCCTGCTCAGTGCCAGCATCCTTTGTGGTTTCATCTTTAGTGAATGTGATCTATGTCACTGTGTGGCCAGGTCATGTTCACGGTCAGTGTGACAGATATTGGCGTGCTCTGCAAAATAGAGTCTGCAGCCTGTGAACCTGAGAAACTGCCGGGGTCACCCAGGCTTGCCTCACAGCTGGGCCCTCTTAGAACAGGGGCTCGGAGGGACGCCAGCCCACTCCAGGGCATAGAACGAGAGAGAGTGTGGGATCGGAAAAGCCCCCTCCCCCAAAGGACCAGCGATCAGGACTCTAGCAGAGTGCTGTCCCGTAGAGATACAGCGCCAGCCACAGAGATCATTTTAAGTTATCTAGAGCCCATGTTTAAAAAAAAAAAAAGATGAAAAAATGATTGTTAGTAATAATTTTACTGAGGTCAGTGTGTTGTCATTTCAGCATGCAATCAGTATAAGAAATTAACAGGATGTTTTCTTCTTTTCCGTGTGCTCCGTTTCAAAGTCCAGTGTGTGTTATGCACTCATAGCACATCTCCGTTTCAGCGAGCCACATGGTTGGTGCTTGGCATGTAGTTCTAGAAGCTTTAACTCCTAAAAACGGGAGCTCCTTTCACCCTTTGGAAGCCAGTTCCATCTCAAATCATAATCCCATCTAATGCCACCAAGTTGCAGAATGTTCACCACCCCGGTGGAGAAGCCTGTCTCCTCTGGGGCCGGCCCCTCCCTCCCCCGACAGCCTCCTTCCCCCAGGTGTGGAGCCTGTCCAGTGACGGTGACACGACCAGTGGAGCACGCCCCCAGATCCGTTCCCCAAGGTGTCCACCCTTGGGCGTTTCCTGCCTTCCCCCGACAAGTGGGGCCTAGGTCTCAAATGCCTTCCCCGTTAGTAAGAACAGAAGTGCTGGGATGATATTCATGGGGATGATAGGAGCAGCTGTTCCTGGGCTGAGACCCTCAGTCAATTGCCAGGAGAGTTCTTGAGCATGAGCTTGTCCATGGCTTCCAGAAGCCCCCATTGGGAGCGAGTGGGAGGGGCCTGGGCCCTGTGGCGTGTGTCAGTGTGACTGTGCCGGGATGTCTGCTTGGCTGCGCTCTGTAGAACAGAGAGCCGCCTCCCAGTGGTCCTGCCCAGGAAAGGCAAGGCTTTTATCCCCATTGTCAAGAGCGGGAACCGAGGCCCAAGGAGGTGACATAGCTTACCAATGGCCCCCAGCTCGTAGGAGACAGAGCCAGGGTGTGACCCCAGGGGCCCCCAGTCTTGGCTAGCTCCCTCTCCCAGTTCCTCATCTCTCCCTAGCCCCTGAGGGCAGGATGAAGTCTCAGATGGGCCGTATGAGGCCCCAACATACGGAGGAGCTGAACAGTTACCCAGCCGGGGAGGAGGCGGGGCGACAGAGTGTAAACAAGCACCAGCCCTGTCTGTCTGGCGTGTTTTGGCAGGGTTGGGGGCAGGGTGGCAGGGAGCCTGTGGCTGACCTGGCCTCCGCAGGAGGAAGTGAGGTCCATTCCTGCCCAGGGACTCAGCCCCACAGTACTTTCCACATTGGCGGCGCTCGGCCTTCTCCAGCACTGTCGCGGCCCACCTGTTTACATTTGTCAATCCCGCTGCTTGTCACTATGGGCCCAGCCTAGAGTGGAGAATACGCCAGAGTCCAGGATGGGCCTAACCCCACCTGCAGTTCGTAGACTGGTTGAGGGGACAGACAACAGACAAGTAAACCAGTGCACAGGTGACCAGTGGGTGGTGATGGGCTGTTGTGAAGGAAGCAGAAATGGCGAGGAGCAGGTCTGGGCAGTCTCCTTCAGTGGAGGGGGCAGAGGGCCATGTAACCAAGGGCTGGAAGGGGGAGAAGGAGCCAACAGGAAGATTCCCACCCTGATGGGTCCCTGCCAGGGAGACGCAGCAGGTCGTCCGAAGGCCCAGGGTCAGCGCATCTGAGGAGAAGGAAGTCGGGTGGGCGAGGGAGGGAGGTGGCATGGGCTGAGAGTCAAGGGGGCCGTGGTGAGCCTCTCAGGGGCCTTGCCCAGGGCAGTGGGAGCCCTCTAGGGTTCTGAGGCAGAAGGATGATGCGATTACAGGCTTGGTCTCAAAGAATCTGGCTTTCCTGGGCAGAGGGGATCTTAGGGGGCAAGAGTGGCCACCAGGAGGCCAGTACTGAGGTGCCTCTGGTCACCAAGGAGGGGGTGCTGTGGCTGGCCTGGAGGGGGACCCAGGAGGGGAGGCAGTAGTCTGGTGTTTGGCATGTGCTGGAGGGCACGTCCACCCAGGGTGGGCTGATGGAACGGATGCAGCAAGTTGTGGAGAGGGAAGACAGGACAATTTGATGGATGCTACTGTGGCCATAAAGATGGGGACCCCGAGGCTAGGTGAGATGTGGAAGGCAGTGCAGGCTCTCTGGTTGCTGCTGTTGTCGGTTGGTGGGTGGAAGAGTGGGAACCGGGAGCCAGGTGAGCAGCCGTCGGTGGGCGGAGGTCTGGGGCCTGGGTCCCCTGAGTGCCAGCCCATCTCAACGTCCACCCCTTTCCCGGCCTCCCTCCCTGCAGTGATCAACAAATACAAGCGCCGGCGGTTTCAGAAAACCAAGAACCTGTTGACGGGAGAGACAGAAGCTGACCCAGAAATGATCAAGGTAAACACGAGCAGAGCCATCAGGTCCTGGGGGCGCCGTCCGGACCCAGGTTTCCAGCTCAGCAGGCAGCCCAGGGGAGTCGTTTCCTGCACGGCCCCTGAGCCACTGGGGGAGCCTTCATGTCTGAGCCTCAGTTCCCCTCGCTGGAAGCAGAGTCAGGATGCAGTTAGCTCTCAGGGAGCAGGGCTCCAGGCGAGGTTCCAGCCGACCTCTGGCAGTGGCGGGGCTGGCCCTCTGCGCATTGTACACAGACCCACCCAGAAGCCTCTCGCCAGCCCGTTGGGTGGGTCCCGGCACAGGCAGACTTGCCTGAGGTGTCAGAGCCAGGAGATGGCAGGGCTGCGATTCACAACCAAGTTGCCGGGCCCAGAGCCCAGGGTCGGCCCGGCACAGAGGAGGCAGTGGCTGATACTGTGGCTCTGGAAAGAACACTCTCCATCAGCCCAGGATGTGAACCGGCCCCAAGAGTCTCCCTCTCCACAAGGTGGTTCCAGGCAGGAGGGTGGCCCCTGAGCACGGAGGCTGCACTCCACAGCCTGGCACGCCGTCCCATCCAGGTGGGCAGACCTGCGTGTTGTCCTCCAGTGGGTGGCTGGGGCCAGCCAGGGCAGCGGAGTCTAGAGGCCGGCCCTTGGCCAGCGGTCCCTGCGGTGGTTGCTCTTTTGCTGTCAGTGGTTGTGGGAGTCCTCTGGAGGAAGTGAGCAGCTGCCTCTGAGGCCCCCCACCCCCTGTCTCCCCTCAGAGGGCCGAGGACTACGGACCCGTGGAGGTGATCTCCCACTGGCACCCCAACATCACCATCAACATTGTGGACGATCACACGCCGTGGGTGAAGGGCAGTGTGCCGCCTCCCCTGGACCAGTGTGAGTCCCGCCCTGTTCAGGCTCCCGACGGGCCATTTCCTCATCTCCTGGCCCCACGCCCCGACCCCTGTACTCCCTGTCGTCTCCAAGTAGGTGTCTCCCCTCCCAAGCTTCCTGCCCCACCCTCTAGACACTCCCCTTTCTCTCCCTCCCGCAACCCTGATGACCCCAGCGCTGACCACCGTGTGCCCAAACCGGTCTCATCTGGCCCACGAGCTTTCTCCAGAAGGTGTACACTGCCGCCAACCTTGGAGATGGGGGCAGCATCACTCAGGAAGCCAGATTTCTGACTCTTTCACAAAATCCTGACACGCGGTGGCCCTTGGGGCAGCCGCAGTCTGGAGCTGAGCTGCACCTGTCCCTCCAGCCTGGGCCTGCCCAGCCTGCCCTTAGCCTGCCGCCCCCCCATCCCCCCGAGGTCATGCCGTCTTTCGACTCCTTGGCACAGCCCAGAAATGTCCCCTACGCGCCAGTCTCTGTCGGGCCCCACTGGGTCCCCGCAGACATCTGAATTTGACCCCTTGGTCCTCGGAGGCTGGAATCGGCCCACCTGCGTGGGTGCCGAGCGGCAGCACTGCCCCGTGTGTCTGCAGATGTGAAGTTCGACGCCGTGAGCGGGGACTACTACCCCATCGTCTACTTCAACGACTACTGGAACCTGCAGAAGGACTACTACCCCATCAACGAGAGCCTGGCCAGCCTGCCGCTTCGCGTCTCCTTTTGCCCGCTGTCGCTCTGGCGCTGGCAGCTCTACGCCGCCCAGAGCGCCAAGTCGCCGTGGAACTTCCTGGGTGACGAGCTGTATGAGCAGTCAGACGAGGAGCAGGACTCGGTGAAGGTGCGGCAGGGGTGGGGCCTTCCTGGGCTGCAGGAGGGGAAGGGGAAGTGGACTGCGCTGCTGGCCTGGGGGCCGCTGGCTGGTGCTCTCCTGCCCACAGTTTCACAACCTCTCAGGGCCCCTCCCCGTGGGGGGCAGGAAGCAGGCACTCGGCCTCCGGCCCTGGCTGGCGCTGGGGGTCCTGCCTCTGAGGCGCCCGTGGCCGTCTTTGCCGTGGCTTTTCTGTTGGCCGGGCCGGCCCTCTGGGTCTAGACCTGTCCCTTCTGCCCCACGGCCTGCCGCCTGGCCTCTGGGCTCCGACTCGAGGTCTCTGCTCGCTCGCCCTGTGTCCTTGAGCAGCATCCTTCTCTGCCCGCCTCTGGCATGTTGGGTCTTGGCCGCACTTGCCTGGGGCCGTCTCTGGTGTTGGGTTTCTGTCCCTCACTCCGACTCTCTTAGTTATACTCTGCCTGCCCCCGTCGCTGTCCCCCTGTCTCTCTTCTCTCCTCATTTTCCCCCCTCCCTCTCCATGCATCCCTCGCCCACCGCTCTGTGCCCATCTGCCCATTTCTGGCCTGCTGTCCTCCTGGCCACCACGCCCCCTCCCCGGAAGCCCCAGGGTCAGGTCTGTGGGATTATCATCAGGCTCTTCTGGAGCTGGAGGAAGGCGAGACGGGCCGGCTAATGGGGAGCCGCTGCGGTCAGCCCTGGCCGGGGCCCGGGGGTGCTCACGGCCATCTCCCCATCCCCGCCCCAGGTCGCCCTCCTGGAGACCAACCCCTACCTGCTGGCGCTCACCATCATCGTGTCCATCGTCCACAGTATCTTTGAGTTCCTGGCCTTCAAGAATGGTAGGGGTGGGCCGCAGGGCCTTGTGAGAGGCCATGGGGGACTGGGGGCACGGGGGTGCGTGTGGGAGGGTAGGGTGCACTCCCTCCCTCTTCCTCTTGGGCCCTCTCCCTGCATGTGGCCTGCCAGCCCCGCTCTCCAGAGGCCTAGGGAGCGGCCACCAACTCCCAGCCCAGAAACTCCCGGCCGCCGGGCGTGTCGCAGAGGGAGGGGCAGGCCCGCTGTTCTGGCAAAGGTCTGGTCGGCACCGCCAGGAAGCAAGGCCGGGGAACTCCAAGGCCGGGAGCAGGGAAGCCCCACAGCTGCTCTCACCGCCCTGCCCGGCAGGCTACCCGTTGGGGGAGACCCCTTGGGGGGAGCGGACAGGGCCTACCTGAGTGGGAAAGTGGCAGCCGTGTCCCCAGAGAACCCCAAGGTGCCAGAGGCCAACAGGGGCAATGGCCACCTGCCAGGCACTGTGGGGGCACCCTCACCAGTGAGCTCATGGAAGCCCCGCAACCAGGGCCCGGGAGGCAGCATCCCCTCCCACATTGACGGATCAGAGAGGTTGGTTCCTTGCCCACGGTCATATAGCTCCCAAGCAGCCCAGCCAGGACTTGGATACAGGAGCCCGCTCCAGCTCCCACTTCATACTCCTGGCCCTGCCAGCTACTTCTTCCTTCTCTGGAGAACCCTGGTCTGAAGGAGGCCTGGCCCTTTGCAGCTTCTGAAAGTGGTAGTAGTAATGAGTACTGTTAATATTATCATCCTTATTATTAAGAGGGTCTGGCCATGACTGAGTTACTTTCTGGAGAATTGTAACATCAAAACCCAACAGTAAATGGTGCTGACTCCAGTAGGGAGGAGTCTGTTAGCCCAGGTGGGTGCCGCTCCGGGCACCAATTTGCAGACGCTCCTGCTGGCTGCAAGCCGGTCCCTCAGGGTCCCTCTTTGCCTAAGCAGAAATGAAGGCACAGGGGAGGGGGTCACTTGCCCAAGGTCACAGAGAAAGGGTGTGGGCCCTGGGAAGGCTGGCTTTATACCCTGTGCTTGCTGCCCCTCTGGTCTAAAGTGGAACTCGGATCCACTCACCCCTGCCAGAACCCCTGTATGTCTTTGAACACATTCTTCCTAGTTAGGATTGGGTGGGGGAGGTCCTGTGAGAGTCTAATGGTCTGACAAGAGACGAGTGAGTCTGTTGGATGTGCTGGGGCTCGGGAGTCAGAATCAGAGCTGGCTGGGCAGCCAGCACCCAGGCCATGCCTCTGTGACCACAGGCCTGGCTTCGCCCTCAGAAGAGCTGCATCGTGCTGAGTCAGCCTCCTCTGGTGGCAGGGGCTAGGTGCACAGCCCAGCAGGGTCCCACAGTGCCATGATCCTCGGGTCCACGGGCAGACCAGGGCCAGCAGGGGGACTGAGCTGGGGCCCCTGGAGGGTGGCAGGGGTCTGGGGGGGACACAGGAAGGAGCTTCCGTTGGAGAGCAGAGCCCGTGGTCCTTGTGCGCGCCCCAAGCGTGGGTGCCGGCCGGTTCCTTCAAGGGTTTGGGGCCGTGGGCGGAAATAGTGCACGGGCTGGATTTTCCCACCCAGCGGAGGCGCCACAGCGCCAGGGTGGACAGCTCAGGTCTGGTGTCACACAGACCCGCCTTCCGTGTAGATTCTGCCAGGCCAGGCTGTGTGGCCTTGGGATGCTGCGGCCCTGAGCACTGAGCACGTGAGGAGCCCCGGAGCATGGCCGCTCTCACCATCATTGACCATCTAGGGACTGACCCTGGTTGGGGTTGGGGATGTCCAGCCTGAGGACTGCAGAGATCCTGCCTGTCTGGGGTTTCGGCAGCACCCACGGAGCTGACTCTCAGGGGAAACAGAAGTCGTGTGCTCCTTCCCCCTTGGCAGACCCAATGCCGTCCCGGGAGTCTGAGGAGGTCAAGGCTTGAGGGAGCTGCAGGAGGGCCCAGGCGGCTCCTCACCTCCCGGCTGCCCCCTGCCCCTTCCTGTGCACAGATATCCAGTTCTGGAACAGCCGGCAGTCCCTGGAGGGCCTGTCTGTGCGCTCCGTCTTCTTCGGTGTCTTCCAGTCCTTCGTTGTCCTGCTCTACATCCTGGACAACGAGACCAACTTCGTGGTCCAGGTCAGCGTCTTCATCGGGGTTCTCATTGACCTCTGGAAGATCACCAAGGTCATGGATGTCCGGGTAAGGCCGGGCTGCCACACCGCGGCGGGAGCCCCGGGAGGTTGGGAGTGGGGTCGCACGGCCCAGCCAGACCCTGGAGCTGGCCCCGGGGGATTCCCAGTGCCTGCCGCACTCCCAAGACCAAGGGGATTTTCACACCAGGGGATTTTTCGGGTCACACATGGGGCAGGGGAACTGGGAGCAGTGGGGAAGGTCAGGGGCTGGAGCTGGCTGGGGGTGGGGAAGGGCGGGAGCCGGTGCGGCAGCTGGCCGCAGCCTCCCTGCTTGTCTGCAGCTGGACCGGGAGCACAAGGTGGCAGGGCTCTTGCCCCGCCCGACCTTCAAGGACAAGTCCACATACGTCGAGTCCTCAACCAAAGTGTACGATGACGTGAGTGTCCCCCTTCCCAGTGGGCCCCAGGGGCCTCTCCAGGCACCCGCTCGCTCCTGGGGGCCCCGGCTCTGGGCGGTGGTTGGGGGCTGGGACGCCTGCCTGTCGGCTGACAGCCCCTTGCTTTAGGGCTCGTGTCGTTCCCTCCAGTGTCCTCTGTCTGCCACATCGACTTCCTGGCTGAGTCCAGAGTCCCCAGGGCCACCTGGAAATTCCCCCGGCCTGGCCTGCCAGACCAGGTGTGGGTGGGTGGGGGCGAGGAGCCAGGGTGCCAGGTGGGGCCCAAGGAGCCACATCCCAGCCCCGGCCTGTGCCCCGCAGATGGCGTTCCGGTACCTCTCCTGGATCCTCTTCCCGCTGCTGGGCTGCTACGCCGTCTACAGCCTCCTGTACCTGGAGCACAAGGGCTGGTACTCCTGGGTGCTCAGCATGCTCTACGGCTTCCTGCTGACCTTCGGTGAGCAGGCCCCGGGTGCCCAGCCCCCATGGTGCCCAGCCCCCATGGTGCCCAGCCCCCATGGTGCCCGGGCAGGTATCCAGGCATGGCTCTCAACCCCGTGCTGGGGCCTCGACAGTGAGCGAATCGGCCTGGCCCTGCCCTCTCCACACTTGAGGTCCAGTGTGGGGAGACTGACCCATCCCCAGACAGGGATACTTTGGGGTAGTCAGGGATGGCACATGGGCAGCCTCAAAGTGCTGCCCAGTCTGACTGGGGTCAGAGAGGGCTTCCAGGAAGCCCTGGACAGTGCATTTCAGTCCTCATCCCCAGGGGAACCGACAGAGTGAACAGGCAGACAGTGAGCAGGTGATGAGTGCTATGAAGGAGTGAGAAGGAGGGGGCATTGAAGCTGGTGGGGGGCCTCTCTGAGGAGGTAACATGTAAATTAAGGCCTGAAAGATGCCTAGGAGGGAACTGTGCAAAGATCTGGTGATGCAGGCGGAGCGAGTGCAAAGGCCCTGAGGAGGATGTGCCGGGCTGTTGGAAGTAGCAAGGAGGCCGGGGGTAGCTGGAGCAGAGTGAGGAAGGGGCAGAGGCCAGGAATGCAGTCGGGGTGGAGGGTCATGACCCCTTTCCTCTGCTCACCGGTGTCCCTTCCTCACCCCACAGGCTTCATCACCATGACACCCCAGCTCTTCATCAACTACAAGCTCAAGTCTGTGGCCCACCTGCCCTGGCGCATGCTCACCTACAAGGCCCTCAACACCTTCATCGACGACCTGTTTGCCTTTGTCATCAAGATGCCTGTTATGTACCGGATCGGCTGCCTGCGGGACGGTGAGGCCCAGTGGGTGGGTGGGTGTGTGGGTTGGTCGGCAGTCCCCCGGCAGGCTCTCAGCAGAGCTGGGCATGGGCGGGGCCCAGCCTGAGGGAGGGTCCCCGGCCTGGGGGCTCAGCCCACTCTGGGCAGGACCACTCCTCCACCCCGCCGCAAGCTGGGGGCCGAGTGGGCCCTGCCTGCGTCCCTCACGCCACCTCCTCCCTGCCCCTCCCTCAGATGTGGTCTTCTTCATCTACCTCTACCAACGGTGGATCTACCGCGTCGACCCCACGCGGGTGAACGAGTTTGGCATGAGCGGCGAGGCCCCAACTGCAGCTGCCCCCGTGGCTGAGGCCCCGCCAGCAGCAGGGGCCCTCTCACCTGCCCCCAGCCCTGCCACGACCACCGAGGCCACCGGGGAGGAGGCCTCTACATCCCTGCCCTCCCAGGCCCCCCAGGGGCCCAGCTCTGCCAGCGAGCCCCAGGAAGCCCCTCCAAAGCCAGCAGAGGACAAAAAAAGGGATTAGTCACTCCTGGTCCTCCTCCGCCCAGGCTCCTGGTGACCACCACCCTGCCGCCCTGGCCCCTCGCCACCCCATCCCCATTGCCCTTTCCCTGGACAGATCGGGCCGGGGCGGCGGGAGGCCCCCTACGGCTGGGGCCCAGCGTGAGGCATGGGGGCCGGGGCAGGCCAGGGCCCGTCATTTGTGGAGGCGCCGTCCGTCTGTCTGTTCCTCTGTGTTTCTAGCCATCGCGCCCCGCCAGCCCAGCACCATTGGGAATCATGGTGAAGCTGATGTGGCACTGCCGAGGGGGTGGGCCAGGCGGGGGAGGGGCCGGGGCCCCACAGAGGGATGCCCACGGCTGTCCGTCATCTTGTCCCTCGATCCCCCACCAACCCCCCTCCTCCCAGACCACCGCCCTTTAACACAGTCTGGATTTAATAAATTCATATGGGTGTTTAACTTAAACTCAGCAGAGCCCCCACCTCGTGCCTTCCTTCCTCTGCCACCCCAGGGAGCAGGTGTGGGCAGCTCTCCTGAGCATACACAGGGACGCTCTAGGCCAGGCCCCTTTTTCATCCTTCTCCCCCTCCCAGAGGGTTCCAGAACTGTCCCATCTCACAGACGGGGAAGCTGCCTGCCATGACCTCACCGCCCCACCACTCTTAGCCACAAAGCTGTGTCAAAGCCTCACCAGTGCCCGCTGATTATCTCCTGGCCTCAGGAGGCCTGGCAGGGCAGGAGGGCAGACCTACCGCCCCGAGAGTCGAGTCAGCCTCCCTCAGTCCATGGTCCTGGGACCCTGGCTGACTGACCTTGCTTCTGGGCTTAAGAGCTCGTCTCCAGGGGGACCCCAAGGGTGAATCTCAGCTCAGAACGGTGCCAGGCTGTGGCATCCATAGCTGTTGGGGTGCCATCAGCACCCTCAGGGCTGCCTGTGCCAAGCACCCAGCCAGAGTCTTGGTGTGTGGTGTGCCTGCCTTCCCGACAGGCTGGGTACTGGTTCACCCACTTGTAGGTGAGGGGACTGAGGCCCCTGGGTGTCCCTGCACTCCCAGGAGTTGGTGCCCCGCATTCCCAGGTTTCCTTTTTGTTTGTTTATTTGTGTGGGTGTTCTCATCAGTACTTCTAGGAGAGGAGCCCTGGGGCTTAGAACCTCTGCCACGGTGCCCTGCAGAGCCAGGCAGGGCATCCAGGAGGTGTGTACAGAGCCCCAGCTGTGGACACAGGCGCGTGTGCACACGCTGCGGGTTCCACCCCTCAGGCAGCTGCTCCACTCCCTCTCCTGCTGTGCGACAGACCCCGAACCCACTTCCTAGGAGAGAGCCCCAAATCCTCATCCCACAGCCTTTGGCAAGACCCATCAGTGTACCCCACAATTGCTTGGGGTTCTCACTGCTTCCACTGAGACCACCTGGTCCAGGCTCCTCATTGCTCTGGGGTCCCTCCCACTTAGCCTCCTTCCTGGTCTTTTCTTTTTTTGTTACCCTGCATGGCATGTGAGATCAAACCCATGCTCCCTGCAGTGGGAGTGTGCAGTCTTAACCATTGGACCACCAGGAAAGTCCTGAGCAGCCAGAGTTTTGTGAAGCTCAAGCCTGACCGTGCTCACTTGTTCAGAACCTACCATGACTCCCCAGTACCCTTGGGAGAAGAGCCCAGGCTGCTAACAGTGCTGAACACGTGGGGAGGGGGCTTCTTAACCCTTACAGCCTCATCTCCCTTGCTCTAACTAGCTGTGACCTCTTACCCTCTGCCACTGTTCCCTTACCTGAGACATGCCACCAGGCACACAACCCTTCATCTTACCCTATGCATCCTCCAGGTTGTAGCTCCACAGCTCCTCCTCCAGGAAGCCCTTCCTGACCACCTCCTCTGGGACAGCCCCCACCACCACCAGCTCCCTGGTCCCACATCCCAGCCCTGCCCGCTAAAGGTCATCACTACCTGGGGACAGGTAGTGTCCACTATGGACTGAGCCCTGTAAGTCTCAGAGCTGCCTTGGCCATTGCTGTGTCCATGGCACAGAGGAGTCACTGAATGTGCTGAGTGCATGTTTGCACAATTCTGACTCACAGGCACACATCCAGAAGTATAGACCTAGATGGGACCTGTTTTAAGACACCAGTGGAGAGACTACAGTTGGTCAACAAGTGTTCCCTGAGCCCTGCTGCTGCACACTGCTCTGAGCTGGGGTTAGTTCTGTGCACACAGTAGGGGTCGAAACAACCCCAGGCCTGCCCTCATGGTGCTCAGAGCCCCAAGCTGAGGATTTCCGACGTGTCCTTTCATTCACCCAACAAAGCGTTGTGAACCCTGATATTTCATGGGGCACAGGGAAGCAGGTGGACTAGCTGGCCCTACACATAGGAGCCACTCTTCAACACTGAGGCAAGTTCTAGTCTAGCTGTATGTGGTTCTCTTCATTAAACTTCGGAACCCAACGGCTCCATCACCTTAGGGACCACGGCCCGTGCCTCATCTCCACTGCTTCCCCAGCAGTCCCTTGCTGTTCTCTGAACATGCCATGCGTGTTCCCACCTCGGAGCCTTTGCACTTGCCATTCCTTGTGCCTTGAACACTCAACCTAGACATCCACATGGATCCTTCACCATTTCAGGTATCTGCTCAGATGTCGCCTCAGACCCTCCCTGAACTTCCAAACATACTCAATCCTTGTATCCTGCTTTAATCTTCTGTAATACTATCATCGCCATGAGACAGTATTTGCTTATCTCTTTTCCAGCTGTCTCTTCCCCAGCTTGGATTTCAGTGCCATGATGGCAGGGGCTTTTTACTATTGTGTTGCTTGCTGTGTCCCCAGCTTTTGGAAGAGTGCCTGGTACTGTTACCCTGTGCACAATAACTCTTGTTAGTCATAGTTCACAAGAACAGATGAGAAAACTGAAAAACCAGAGAAATTAATTTGTCCAAAGTCTGACAAAGTAATGTGACATAAAGTGCTAGAACAGTGCCTAGCACATGGAAGAGCTCTATACAAGTGTCAACTATTGTTAGTATTTGATCCTCACAACCATCATATTATTAGACCCATTTTACAGAAGCGGAAACTGAGGCCCAGAGATGAAGTCAGTTTCCTACGATCTCCTAGTAAGTGGGAGACACAGGATTGGAACTTGGGCAGCCTGATTCTGAACCTTCAAATCATAGCCTTTCTAGCAATGCCCTTGTCATATGCAGATTGCAGCCTGCAGGCCCCAAACAGCATTTTGAATTTTTCTGTAATTTTGACATGTTTTAAGTGGTTGGAGAAAAGTCTCAATAATATGTTGTTTCACATGAAAGTTAAAATTCAAATTGCAGTGGCTATAACATTTTATTGGACCACAGTCATGCTCATTGTTTCTGTATGGTCTTTGGCGCCTTTTGTGCTATGGCAGAAAATCCGATGGACGGAGGAGCCTGGTGGGCTGCAGTCCATGGGGTCGCTAAGAGTCGGACACGACTGAGCGACTTCACTTTCACGTTCATGCATTGGAGAAGGAAATGGCAACCCACTCCAGTGTTCTTGCCTGGAGAATCCCAGGGACAGGGGAGCCTGGTGGGCTGCCGTCTCTGGGGTTGCACAGAGTCAGACACGACTGAAGTGACTTAATAGCAACTTAGCAGCAGCAGCGCTATGGCAGAGTGGAGTTTTGAGACGTCTGATCCTCAAAGCCTAAAGCAGAACAAATTTGCTATCCAGCCATTGCAGAAAATGTCTGCTCCCTATTTGGCTTTATAGCAGTACTCCAACTTAAGCTGACTTCATATCACCAGCAGGCTTAAGGCTACACCTTGAGAACTACAGTGGACTCCCCTGCCTCCCATGAGCAGTTCCAGGGCTGGCTTGGGTGCCCTGGTACGCAGTGCAGGCTCTGGCACACAGCAGGTGCTCAGTAAGTGTATGTTGACTGAATCAGTGAGTCCATGTGGGTCATGAAGAGAAGAGGTGGAACACTCAGATTTTTCACAAGCAGACACAGGATGTCAAACCTGGGCTCTGTGACCTGAGGGTGCCTGGTGTCCAAGCTGTGACCTAATGAATAGGCTTAGACATGATCTAACCAACTGGCTACCCCTCTTTGAGCCTCAATCTCCTCTACATTAGTCCCAATTATCTCACCTTTCTCTGATGCTGGTGCAACGTGTGAGGCATTGGTGAGGGCCCCTGGTAAGCCCAGGGATCAGGCACTCAACTCATGTACCCTGGGGTCTCTGCTGTTATCTTTCCCAGTTATTGAGCCTTTGAGCTGAAAGTGTTTTGGGCTGTTAGAAAACCTAAGGGAGCTGTGGGGAGGAATGAAACATCCATCCATTCATTCAGTAAACATTATTGGGCACCTACAGGTGCTGTTCTAGGTGCTGGGTATACAGCAAGGAACAAAACAGACGAATCCTAGAGTTGACACCCTAGCTTTAAATGTTTAAGTATCTTCAACGATTGACTCAGGTGAAGGAACTGAGGTGTAGAGAGACCATGGAAGTTTCGAAAAGTTTATCATCAGAGCAGCTATGGAGCTCTGGTAACCTGATCCTGAAGCTTCCCTTCCAGCCAAACAGGTCAAGGCCAGTTGGCAGACTTGGGAAGGCAGGTCACAGTTTCCTAATTTGCTACATGGGTAGGTTAGGTAGTGGCTCCAAGTGGACTCAGTGGTCTCGGCCTGGGTAATGGGAATCGTCACTAGTCGGGGCCCCTCCGGTGCGCCCAGCCTCCTCTTCCCGGCCGGCACCGCCCCCGAAGCCACGTGACGCGTGGGGGTTTTCCCGTTCCCCTGGCGTGACGTAACGACGGGGTTCGGGCCAATGAACGCGCAGGCCGGCGGCGCCGGGGAATTCCGCCGCCCCGCCCCCGCCCGCCGCCCGCCCGGCCCGGCCCGGCGCCCCCCGCAGCCCCGGGCGCCGCGCGTCCAGCCCGGCCTGAGGCCCCAGCCCCTGCGCCGCTCTCCCGACCCGCGATCGTCCGCCAGACCGTGCCACCTGGCCGCTCTGCCCGCCCTCGTGTGTGTGTTTTGGTCTGGGCTGGCCTCCGGGACGTCAGTCCCCACTGGTTGGGCCATGCCGAGTCGCCGCGTCGCCAGATCGTCCGCTGCGCCGGAGCTCGGGCCCTTGGGTAAGCGGGGCCAGGGATCAGGAGAGGAGTCTGGGGCAGGACTGGAGACGCGGGAGTTCTGGGGGTCCCGGAGTAGTCTGGGAGTTCCTACAGGAGTCCAGGGGTTTTGCGGGGAGAGTGTGAGGGTTTGTGGACACTATATCAAAGGGAAGGAAGGAGGCATAGGATGGTGACCGGGTCCGGTCCAAGGTAAGAGAGAGGCGTCCCACTATAGAGTGAGAAGGGGGCGGGGCCTGACCCTGAGGCAAAGAAGGGGGCGGGACCCGACGACAGAGGGGAGGGGCGGGGCCTGACTCGGAGAAGGAGGAGCGGAAGCCGTTCCTGAGGGATTGGGCGTGGCCAGACTCAGAGAGGGAGAAAAAGGAGGGGCCTGGCTCCCAGAAGGGGGCGGGGTCTGAGAGTAATACGATAAGGGGGCGGGGCCTAACATAAAGAAGGAAGCAAGCTTTCGCCTACTCAGAATAAGAGGCGGGGCTTACGGTGATAAGGGGGCGGGACAGACTCGGATAGGGAGAAGGAGAGAGAGAAGGGGGAGGGCCTGTTCTGAAAAAAAGAGGGCGGGGTCTGACTCAGAGAAGAAAGAGGAGGTGGGGCTCGCCTCAGGAGAGAAGTGGCAGGGTCTGAGAGGGAGAAGAGGACTGGCTTGACACTGGAAAAGTGAAGGGTAGGGTCTGACCCTGAAATAAGGGAGGGGGTGGGGGCTTTTCTAACTGAGGTTGATAAGGGCTCCTCCAGGCCCTTCTCAGCCTTCTTAACGGAGAGAAGGAGCAGGGTCTGAGTGTGACGAAGGGTGGGGTGACTGAGAGAAAGTAGAGAACCTGTCCATGAGTTAAGGAAGTAAGGCCAGACCAAGCAAGCCAAGAGCGAGGGGCCTGACCCAAAGAGGCGGTGCCAGAAGAGGAACGGGGTGGAGCTTGGAAGATTCTCTGGTTTTCCCGCCGCATCTTCATCACCTCCTGAAACATGCTTCCTTCCCTGCAGGGTCCGCTGACCTCTCCTCGCTCTCTCTCGCCGTTTCCAGGACCACGGGTGAGCAGCCCTCCACAGTTGCTGCCCGTCTGCACTCTCAGGACAGGGCAGAGGGAATCCTATGGAGGTGGCATTGTGCACGCCTCTGTCTGGGGGGTTTTGCAGAGGTCCACCTCAGCTTTCCTCAGCCTGTGTCCCTCCCTGCCCGTTGAGATGGGGGTCCCCAGATGCCCTACCTCCCAGGTGATAAGGTGCTGGGCAAGTATAACTTACTCGATTTCTAAGAGTCCTCTTTAGAGATTCACTATCATAGTGCAGAGGGTAATAATTATATACTGGTGCCACCACCCCTTCACTGTGTCATTTCCCCTCTCTGGGCCTCAGTTGTTTTCATCTGTAAAATGGGCGTAATATCAATGCCTCCCTTTTAGAGGGACCAAGATGAGTCAATGAGCTGATACAGCTAAACAGTACCAGTATTAAAACAATGACAGTATTAAAGCAATATCCGGCACACATTTAAGTATCACCAAGAGAGCTGTTAAAAACAAATGTTTGGGCTCCACCCCCAGAATTTGATTCAGTGGGTCCAGGATGAGCTCTGGAAATGTGCATTTCTAGCAAGTTCTCAAGAGATACTCAGAACCACTAGTCTATACTGCCCCTCATTCGGTGCCATCCAAAATTCATGGGACTTCCCTGGTGGTACAGTGGTTGAGACTCCACGCTTCCACTGCAGGGGGCATGGGTTCGATCCTTGGTTGAACAACTAAGATCCCACGTGTCATGCAACAACAAAACACCCAATATACAGCGCTGACCAAGGAAATACAGAACCATGGCCAAAGGATGACATCATTTCTCATAAATGTGCTGGAATTTGCAGGTCAGGAATTGAATCCGTGGCCCCTGAGGGCTGGGTCTGAACCTCTCTCTGGAGGTAGAATCTTGGGATGGACCCCAGAAGTGCTGGCATGGCTGTGGAGGAGGGCCTGTGGGTTCTCTAACAGATCTCTGAGTGGGAGATTCTGAAAGGTGGGAGCTGCACTGGAAACAAGTCCTCCCAAGCACTGCTTCTGGGCAGGAACAAGGCTGAGATTTTTCTGACCCAAGACCTAGATCTTTGGTTTCAATTAAGAGTAATTTTTGCCATAATCCATTCAACAAATATTGAGTGCCTATTCCTTACCTGGCCCTGTGCTGGGCAGTGCTGAGGACTCAGCAGTAACTGAGACAACCCTGGCTGTGCCCTCATAGTGCTCCGTGGAGGCAGCTAGGTACACAATGAATTAACTGTAGGATTGTAAAATGTGATAAAGGCTATAAACAAATCTTGGGATGAGTGACACCTAAATAGCAAGGTGGGGATGGGAGAACTGAGATGGAGGGAAATTTTCCCTCATTTTGATGGACCAGACACATACTGGGCCCTGGGTATAGTGGGGAGGGGCAGACGTGTTTCCTCCTCTCTGGTGCTCACAGTCTACAGGAGACTGATACGAATCACTGTACTATAAGGTCATGTCAAATCCTAACAAGTGTCATGACAATCATAAAACCAAGGCACCTAACTATGAGTGACTGGAGGGGGGGTTCTGGGGGTTACCTTGGATAAAGGAGTCAGGGAAGACCTATCTAGGAGGTGACACTTGAATGGGGAACTGAAAGTGGAGAAGGAGGCATACAAAGAACTGAAGGAAGGGCATTCTGGCAGAGATTAGCCTGTGCAAAGGCCCTGAGGCAAGTGGTGAGAAAGACAGTTGCTCAAGTGTGCTTAAGTGGCTGCCCCTGAATGGTGGCAAGTTTGTGTAGGAGGTGGAGGAGGGGGGTGTAGGTTGGTATTTGAGCAGACCCTGAATAAGGAGAAATCCCTAACATTTCCTGACTGAAAGAGGATTTTATATAATAATAATTAAAAAAAACTAATAACTAAACTTTATGAAGGGCCTGAAGTGTTCAGATTCTATACTAAGCAATTTCCCAGTGTGCTTCTAAATCCTCATGCTAATGCCTGAGATATATCAGAGCTCATTTTATAGAGAAGGAGGCTCAAGCGAAGTTAGGCGACTTGCCCAAGGCAACACAGCCAGCAAGTGACAGCTGGGATTCAAACTGACATTTGTGTGACTCCACACCTGATATTCTGATATGATGTCTTCCAACCTCCCCATTTTATAGACAGACAAACTGAGGCCTAGAGAGTAGAAGCAATTTCCCCAAATTCATAAAATAATGTCTCTGACATCTTACCCAACACTAGCCAGCATTTATGTATCACCTACTCTTATGGCAGTTCTGAGTGCTTCCTGTGTATCAGCTCATTTAATTTTCACAACAGCCCCACAAGAGGGGCATTAGTATTATGTCCATTTTATAGATGAAGAAACCAAGGCACAAGAAGAGGTTAAGGGACTTCCCCTGGAGAAGGAAACGGCTACCCACTCCAGTATTCTGGCCTAGAGAGTTCCATGGACTGCATAGTCCATGGGGTCACAAAGAGTCGGACACGACTGAGTGACTTTCACTTCCCTGGTGGTCAGTGGCTAAGACTCTGCACTCTCAGTGCAGGGGGTCCAGGTTCCACTCCTGGTCAGGGAATCAGATCTAGATCCTACATGCCACAACTAAAACATCCCAAATTCTAAACTAATAAGAAAAAAGTTAAGTAATGGGCTCAAGGTCACATTAGCACATAGCAAGGAATAGAGCCAGGATTTGAACTGAAGCAGTCCAGAGCTTCAGTCAAAGTTGCCCGGGCCTCAGTTTCCCCCCGCAGCCTGGGAGCTCCTTGAGAGCTTGGACACAGGCTAAGTCATCTTTGGGGCCCCAGGTCATCCAGCACGGATGCCTAAGAAGGTGTTTCCAAGTTGAAGTGACTTGACGTTGGCCCTGCCACTGAGCGACAGCATGTCCCTTCCTCTCTCCCAGCCTCAGTGTCCCCATCTACCAAGTGGGGGTGTCTTCCTCACCCTGCTGACTTCACAGATCACATGAGATAAGAAGTGTAGGAAGACTGCTTGCTTTCCAAGGAGCAAAGGTCTGGCTGCCGGGAGCCACTCCCAGAGAGTGGAGGAGGAGGACAGATCTGGCAGCTGAGCAGCTCGGTGATAATCCAGCCACCAGTCGCCAGCGCAGGCAACCATGGATGGGGCACCTGGACCCCGCCTGCCCTCCCTGGCTGTGTGACCCTCCAGGCTTGCTTGCTCCCTCGGGGCCTCCCGTTGTTCTACGTCTGTGGAATGGTGGGAGGTTGGTTTCGATCCTCCATGGTCCCTTCCAGGGCTGGGCTTTCCTGAGGAGGTGATAAGGGGTTTCCTCAGCATTGCTGTTATTCCCTCCTTAGGAAGTAGAGGTGAATCCTGGATCCCGGGTGGGCACTGCTGGGGACCAGCATGGGATGCAGAGCAGGTGGTTGCTTGGGGGTGGAGGATCAGCCTCCCTGGGGCTTCAGACACCAACAAGTGATATCTTGGGGTCTTGGGTGGGCTTTAGGGAGGGGTACAACCTCACATTTTGTTCAGAATCTTTTTTTTTTTTTGCTGAGCTATAGAACTTGTGAGATCTTAGTTCCCCAACCAAGGATCGAACCTGGACCCTTGGTAGTGAAAGCACAGAGTTCTAATGACCAAACCTCTAGGGATTTCCCTTGTTTAGACTCTTAGGTGTCCCCTTTTTTTCCCCCTTGGTGATAAAACCCTTGGCTTTTCATCAGATTTTCAACAACGTTTCATAATCCCTGGTCTAAATGTTCTGAGGGGAGGCATTTGAGGGTAGCCTAACCCTAGGACCCCAACATCAGGAGCTGAAGGGAAAGTAGGCCAGGAGCGAGAGATGGGGGTTGGGGATTAACATCCCAGGATTTCTCAGGATGGAGGAAGAGGGAAGGGTTCCAGGAGGGGAGGGGGTTGAGGGGGGTCTGTCTTAAAACATGAAAGTCTTGACTACTTTCTGGACCTCACCTTTCTTACCTTTCTCTTCCTCTTCCTTCCACAGATGAATTGGGTAAGTATCACAGGGTGGTCTGGGCGGGGAGGCTTAAGAGTCCCAAGTGCTCACAGAGGGGGATCTTGACCTTCCTTGTTGGCGAGGAGGTCACGGTGTGACTTCTGGGACTGCTGGGGGATTTTAACAGTCATGTGCTCCCAGGGTACTTAGCAGCACTTGTGAAAATTCAGCATATGCCAGCTGCCTTTAATATTAGTTACTATTACTACAGCTGTTGTTCATTCCTTGAGGGCACCGTATGGAGCACATGCTGTGAATTCGGCCCTGAACCGAAGCCTCTGCCCTCTTGGAGCTGATACTCTAGGGGCAGAGACCAAAGGAAAAGGAATAAAGAACAAAATAATGTTAGATCGGGCTAAGGCTTGTGAAAGAAATAAACAGGAAGGGGCCTGGGGAAAATACATTAGATCAGGCCTTCTGAAGAGGTGAACTGAGATTGGATGAGAAGGAGCCTGAATGCTTCAAATAGGGGGACCAGGCAGATGGAGGAACCAGTACAACACCCTGAAGAGGGCCGGGCTTGGTAGGTGCAACAGAAAAGAGACCAGAATGTGGTGAGAGGGGGTGGTGGGAGGCAAGAGGCCCAGGACAGCCAGGATTCTGTGGCCAAGGCCAGGGGTGTGGGTTTTGTCTTGCTTTCCTGAGATGAATGGAGTCTGGGGGGAGTTTTATATGGGGAAGGTGTTGACTGACTCATAGGGAGATGGGAGCCACTGGAGGTTTCTGTGCACACGAGGACAGGGTCTGATATCAGATCCCTCTGGCTGTGTGTGGTGGGTAGACTGGAAGAGGGGAGGTGGGGACCAGGAGCAGTGATCAGATGGGAAAGGATGGAAGGCGGCCCAGGGAGGAGGCAGCGCGGGTGGGAGAAGTGGGACTATACATGTATATTCGAGGGAGAGGCGAGAGAGAGAGTTCCAGGTGGTGCTAGTAGTAAAGAATCCTCCTGCCAATGCAGGAGATGCAAGAGACGCGGGTTCGATCCCTGGCTCAGGAAGATCCCCTGGAGGAGAAAGTGTCAACCCACACCAGTATTCTTGCCTGGGAAATCCCAAGGACAGAGGAGCCTGGCGGGCTACAGTCCATAGGGTTGCAAAGAGTCAGGCGTGACTGAAGCGACTTAGCATGCACACACACGCAGGAAAAGTTCATGGATTGGACCTAGGGGATGTGGGATCCTGAGCCACTGACAAACTTGGCATCCTTCCAGCTTGATCACTGGACGGTGATGTTCCTTTCTGAGATGAAGCTTCGGCAGAGTAGCTGTTATTCTTGTTATTAAATGGAGCAAGATGGAGGCAGGGGTGCCTGTGACCTGGTCTTACCTTGATCCAGGTGAGAGGTGATCGAGGCGTGGGTGCAGGAGCTGTTTCGGAGGCCAGTGGACATGAGGGTGCAGGAGAAGGAGAAACCAGGCCCACCCTCAGGGCCTTAAGAACTGGGCATGCTAGGGGTCTATTTGCAAGAAGGAAGGCAGGGGCTTTTTTGTGTGTTCAGAGCTGAAGCCCCTACTCTGTGTATGTGAAACCCACAAGAAATCTGTCTTGAAGAAACGAATGGACGGGAAGTGGAGAGGGTGGCAAAAGTCAGGGGATTAAACAAGCCTTTTAACTATCAGCGTCACCCCCAGTTTTGGCTTCTCCCCCAGAGATCATCGACGAGTACATCAAGGAGAATGGCTTCGGCTTGGAGGGGGCGCAGCCTGGCCCGGGCGAGGGGCTGCCACGCCTGGTATCCCGCGGGGCGGCCTCCCTGAGCACCGTCACCCTGGGCCCCGCGGCGCCCCCGCCCCCGGCCACGCCGCCGCCCTGGAACTGCACCCTGGGCCGGCTGGTGCCCCCGGCCCCGGGCGCCGGGCCGCGGCCGCACCTGGTTATCACCGAGCAGCCCAAGCAGCGCGGCATGCGCTTCCGCTATGAGTGCGAGGGCCGCTCGGCCGGCAGCATCCTTGGAGAGAGCAGCACCGAAGCCAGCAAGACGCTGCCCGCCATCGAGGTAGGCAGAGGGGGCTGGGCACCGGGAATAGGGGGAGGCGGGGGGTGGGGTGGGGACTGCGATTCTCTTGCCCCCAGGAGTCACACACGCGAATTTCTTTATTCGTGCATTTTTATAATGATGATGATGATGATTGGTTTTTGAATTTCATCTATTTATTTATTTTTGGCTGCACTGGGTCTTCCTTGCTGTGGGCTTTCCCTAGTTGCCGGGCGTGGGGGCTACTCTCTAGCTGTGGTGCGGGCTTCTCATTGCGATGGCCTCTTGTTGCAGAGCAGGGGCTCTAGGCCCTCGGACTCAGTTGCTCCACAGCATGTGGAATCTTTCCGGACCAGAGATTGAACCCCTGTCCCCTGCACTGGCAGGCAGATTCTTAGCCACTGCGCCAAGGGAGAGGTCCCTACGGTGGTTATTATTGTTGTTGCTACTGCCGGGGTGGATGATACCACTGTTGCGTGTGTGTGTCATGTCCAACTCTGCAACCCCATGGACTGTAGCCCACCAGGCTCCTCTGTCCATGGAATTCTCCAGGCAAGAATACTGGAGTGGGTTGCCATTTCCTTCTCCAGATACCACTGTTACTTGGCATTAAATTTAAAGAGTTTTCAAAGAAAGACCTTCTTCCTGGCAATATGACTGTATCGATCACAGTCATTATTGCTGTAAAGGCTGTGTAGCCTCCTGGTTCACGGTAAGAATCAGAGTGCTTGAGTTCGAATCCTGCTTCCACCAGCTCTAGCTCTGCTGCCTCGGGCAGGTTACTCAGTCCCTCTGTGCCTTCTCTACAAAACGTGGTAACAGGGACTTCTCTGGTGGTCCAGGGGTTAGGGCTCTGCTTTCATACCTGAGGGCCCGAGGCTCAATCCCTCGTTGGGGAACTAGGATTCTGCAAACCGTGTGGCATGGGGAAAAAAAAGTAAAATAAGATCCCCAAACTTCTGGAAGCGGGATTGCCCATCAAAGGCAACTTGACAGCCATTGCCAAGTTGCCCTCCTCGGGGGTTGCACCCATGACTGTCTCTCCCAGTGATGTCTGAGAGGCCCGGTGCCGCATGCCTCTCCAATACGGAGCCTTGTTGTATTTCTGGATCTTTGCCCAAGTGTCTGTGGAGCCTGAATTGTGTCCTCACCATCCCACTAGGGCTGGATCCAGGCCCAGCTGCTCCCTGACCTCCAGCTTTCTCCCTGGTGACCAGCTCTCAGTCCCCTCCCAGATTTCCCTCCCCGCTTCACTGAGGCAGCCAGAGAGGTGCTGGGAAATTACACATCTGCTCCTCTCCCCTGCTTAGAATCCTCCTTTGTCTCCGGAGTGCCCTGAGGAGGAGGCCCAAGATCCTCCTGGGGAGGATCCTCCCCAGGGCCTCTGAAGACCTTTGCTTATTTCTTAAAAAAAAAAAAAAAAAAGATTTATCTATTTATTTAACTGTGCTGGGTGTTAGTTGCAGAATGTGGGATCTTCCATCTTAGTTGTGGCATGTCGGATCTAGTTTCTTGACCAGGGATGGAACCCAGGCCTCCTGCATTGGGAGCGTGGAATCTTAGTCACTGGACCACCAGGGAAGGCCCTCTAAGACCTTGCCTGGTCCAGCTTCTGCTGCCCACTCCCACCCAGCCCCCTCACTCCCCACCATCCAGCCATCAGGCCTTCGCTACTGCTGTTCCTCCTGCCTGAAGTGTTTTCCACTTGCAGCCTTTAGTTCAGTTCAGTTCAGTCGCTCAGTAGTGTCTGACTCCTTGCAACCCCATGGACTGCAGCATGCCAGGCCTCCCTGTCCATCACTAACTCATGGAGTTTACTCAAACTCGTGTCCATTGAGTTGGTGATGCCATCCAACCATCTCATCGTCTGTCGTCCCCTTCTCCTCCCGCCTTCAATCTTTCCCAGCATCAGGGTCTTTTCCAGTGAGTCAGTTCTTCACATCAGGTGGCCAAAGTATTGGAGTTTCAGCTTTAGCATCAGTCCTTCCAGTGAATATTCAGGATTGATTTCCTTTAGGATGGACTGGTTGGATCTCCTTGCAATCCAAGGGACTCTTAAGAATCTTCTCCAACACCACAGTTCAAAAGCATTCTTTATAGTCCAGTTCTCACATCCATACATGACTACCAGAAAAACCATAGCTTTGACTAGACAGACCTTTGTTGGCAAAGTAATGTCTCCGTTTTTTAATATGCTGTCTAGGTTGGTCATAACTTTCCTTCCAAGGAGCAAGCGTCTTTTAATTTCATGGCTACAGTCCCCATCTGCAGTGATTTAGGAGCCCAAAAAAATAGTCTCTCACTGTTTTCCCCATCTATTTGCCATGAAGTGATGGGACCAGGTGCCATGATCTTAGTCTTCTGAATGTTGAGTTTTAAGCTAACTTTTTCACTCTCCTCTTTCACTTTGATCAAGAGGCTTGGTTCTTCACTTTCTGCCATGAGTGGTGTCATCTGCATATCTGAGGTTATTGATATTTCTCCTGGCAATCTTGATTCCAGCTTGTGCTTCATCCAGTCCAGCAGTTCTCATGATGTACTCTGCATATAAATTAAATAAGCAGGGTGACAATATACAGCCTTGACATACTCCTTTCCCGATCTGGAACCAGTCTGTTGTTCCATGTCCAGTTCTAACTTCTTGACCTGCATACAGATTTCTCAGGAGGCAGGTCAGGTGGTCTGGTATTCCCATCTCTTTAAGAATTTTCCACAGTTTGTTGTGACCCACACAGCCAAAGGCTTTGGCAGAGTCAGTCACCCCCTATTTACCTGTGAGGCCTCTGCCCACCTCAGGGATGCCTGTTCTGACCCCTGTCCTGGTGCCAGCTTCCTCGTATGAGATGTTTCTGTCTCCTCTCCATCAATGCCTCTCTCGTTATTTAATTGGAGGATAATTGCTTTACAATGTTATGTTGGTTTTTGCTGTACAACAATGTGAATCAGTCATAACTATATACATATCCCCTCCCTCTTGAGCCTTCCTCTCACCCCACCCTTGCCTCTCTCTTTATATAGACATTTATAGAGGGCAATTTGAAAGTGAGTTGGAGGTATGATACTTCACTCAAAATGTTTCTGCCTGTATCTCTCAAAAGCCATGACTTTTTTTTTGCAAGGTAGGGTCTGTATCATGACAACACTCTTATCACATAGTAGAAATGTAATATTCATGCAACAATATCTTCTAAGGTTAAGTCCATAGTCTGTTGATCCCACTGACCCCAGATATCCTTAATACTTTTTTTTTCCTTTGGTCCACTTGTTTAATATCCAGTCTAAAAAAAAAAAAATTCCAGTCTAGTCCAGTCCTGCCTTTAGTTGCCAGGTCTAAATATTTGTGTACCCTGTCAATTCATACATTCAAACCCTAACTCCAAAAGTTGGAGGAGGAAATGGCACCCCACTCCAGTATTCTTGCTTGGGAAAATCCCATGGACAGAGGAGTGTGGTGGGCTGCAGTCCATGGGGTCCCAAAGAGTCAGACATGACCGAACACTCGCAACTCTGAAGGTGATGGGAGTAGGAGGTGAGGCCTTTGAGATCAGTGACCTTACAGATGAGATCCCAGAGAGCGCCCTCCGCCTTCCCCCATCTGAGGACACAGAGACAGAGCCTGTGCCCAAAAGAGGCCCTCGCCAGAACCCAGCTGTGCCGGCACTTTGATCTTGGACTTCCAGCCTCCAGAATCCTCGAGAAACAAAGACAGGCAGGCATCTTCAGTGTGACGGGGTTTGTTCCTCAGGTTGCCTTTGCGTTTCGGGACAGGGACGTTTATGCAGGACAGAAAAGGTGTCATTTTTTGTTGTTGTTGTTTATTTGGCTACGCTACAGCTTAGTTGTGGCTCGAGGAGCCTTCGATCTTCACTGCGGTGTGCAGGCTCTTTAGTTGCCTCATGAGGGATTTAGTTATGGCACATGGATTTTTAGTTGCAGCATGTGGGATCTAGTTCCCTGACCGGGGATCGAACCTGGGCCCCCTGCATTGGAAAGTGCGGAATCTTGGCCACTTGACCACCAGGGAAGGTGTTTTGTAGTATGTCCCACATTCTGGATTTATTGGCTGTTTCCAGGTTAAATCAGGTTATTAATTTTGGCGGGAATACCCCAGTGGTGAGGCCGTGGTCCTCTTAGAGTCTGACATCCTGGCACGTGGGGTGGCAGTTTGTCCTAGTATCTGATGCTGAATCGGATCCTGTGGTTAAGGTGGTTTATTACTCAGCTCTGGCTGCCCTCACAGAATCCCACAGACTGGGTGCCTTGAACCACAGGAATTTATTGTCTCATGATTCTGGAGGCTGGAAGGCCAAAACTGAGCTATTGGCAGGGGTGGTTTCCTCTGAGGCCTCTCTGCTAGGCTTGCAGATGGCCGCCTTCTCTCTCTCCTCACTTGGTCTCTCCTTTTTGTCCACACTGGTGTCTCTTTGTGCATCCAAATTACCTCTTCTTGTTCAGTCACTCAGTCATGTCTGACTGTTTGCAACCCCATGGACTGCAGCACGCCAGGCTTCCTTGTCCTTCACCATCTTCTGGAGTTTGCTCAAACTCGTGTCCGTTGAGTCAGTGATGCCATCCAACCGTCTCATCTTCTGTTGTCCCCTTCTCCTCCTGCCTTCAATCTTTCCCAGCATTAGGGTCTTTTCCAGTGAGTCAGTTCTTTGCATCAGGTGGCCCAAGTATTGGAGTTTCAGCTTCAGTATCAGTCCTTCCAATGAATATTCAGGTTGATTGCCTCTTCTTGTAGAATGGCAACCCACTCCAGTATTATTGCCTAGGGAGTTCCATGAACAGAGGAGACCGGCGGGCTACAGTCCGCAGGGTTGCAAAGAGTCGGAGAAAACTGAGCAACTTTCACTTCAGAACAGAAGACCAAGAGGCAGGTTGCATTAGTCCCCACCCTAAGTGAAAATGAAAGTGTCAGTCACTCAGTCGTGTCTGCGACCCTGTGGACTGTAGCCCATCAGGCTCCTCTGTCCGTGGGGTTTTCCAGGCAAGAATACTGGAGTAGGCTAGCCATTTTCTCCTCCAGGGGATCTTCCCAACCCAGGGATCCAACTTAGGTCTCCTGAATTGCAGGCAGATTCTTTATCGTCTGAGAAATCAGGGTAGTCCCTACCCTAAGGGCTGATTAATTTACTCACCTCTCTAAAGGCTCTAAGGCTTCCCAGGTGGTGCTAGTGGTAAAGAATCCACCTGCCAGTGCAGGAGATGCAAGAGACTTGGGTTCAATCCCTGGGTCAGGAAGATCCCCTGGAGGAGAAAGTGGCAACCCACTCCAATATTCTTGCCTGGGGGAAATCCCATGAGCAGAGGAGCCTGGCGCGCTACAGTCCATGGGGTCGAAAAACAGTCGGACACAACTAAGCACAGCACTTACAAGGTCTGTCTCCCTGGGGCTAGGGCTTCAACATATGAATTTTGGAAGCATGCAGTTTAGCCCATAAGTGGTAGTGACTCAGTTCCTTGATGGTCCAGTGGTTAAGATTGCATGCTTCCTCTGCAGGGGCACCAGTTCAATTGCTGGTCAGGGAACTAAGCTCCCACAGGCTGCATAGCGAGGGAAGAAAAAGCCACCAAAGTGATGAATAATTCTCAGTCTAAATGAAATCCAGCGCTCTCTCAATTGACATAGCCATTGCAGTTTTTGACACTTCAGTGCATTTGAAAGTTATGGGAAAAAATGTGTGCGTGTGTGCTCAGTCGCTCAGTCATGTCCAGCTCTTTGCGACCCCATGGACTGCTGCTCACCAGTCTCCTCTGTCCACGGAGTTTTCCAGGCAAGAATACTGGAGCAGGTTGCATTTCCTATTCCAGGAGTTTACCCGACTCAGGGATCTCCTGCATTGGCAGGCAGACTCTTTCCCATTGTGGCACCTGGGAAAAAAATGCTACATATGTGAAACGGAAGGAGGTTCTGGCTTCTGACTTTTTCAAACAGGTTTGTCACCAATGTGAATGCTGGCGGGATATTCAGAAGTCTTACAGGATTTGTGTGGGTCTGTCCTGGTATTGCAGGCGGGGTAGCATCTCTGGCCCTGTGTCCAGCCTGCTGTCTCCATCACCAAAATTGTCACCAGTACCACAAACACCCCCTAGAGGGCAGTACTCGCCCACTGAGACACACCTGTTCGTTGTATTTTGTTGGCACTAGCTTTACATGTCGGAGAAGGCAATGGCACCCCACTCCAGTACTCTTGCCGGGAAAATCCCACGGATGGAGGAGCCTGGTAGGCTGCAGTCCAAGGGGTCGCTAAGAGTCGGACACGACTGAGCAACTTTACTTCCACTTTTCACTTTCATGCATTGGAGCAGGAAATGGCAACCCACTCCAGGGTTCTTGCCTGGAGAATCCCAGGGACAGGGGAGCCTGGTGGGCTTCCGTCTATGGGGTCGCACAGAGTCGGACACGACTGAAGCGACTCAGCAGCAGCAGCAGCAGCAGCTTTACGTGTTCACTTTCCCTGGTGGCTCAGCTAGTAAAGAATCTGCCTGCAATGCAGGAGAGCTGCGTTCGATCCCTGGGTTGGGACGATCCCCTGGAGAAGGGAAAGGCTACCCACTCTAGTATTCTGGTCTGGAGAATTCCGTGGACTGTAGAGTCCGTGGGGTCACAAAGAGTTGGACACGAGTGAGCAACTTTCACCGTTCACTTTACATGTTCAGATCACACTTTTTAGAGGTTCTCTGACCGGCAGGGCCCTTCGAGTGACCCAGGAAAACCAAGTAGGTCTGGGCCCCACCTCAAGGGGCTGGTATCTGTCTGCTGCCCCATGTAGCTGCAGAGTAGAATTCCAGCCCCAGTTGTCATAACTTCCTTTTTAAAAAGGAGAACCTGGAAATCTAGAAGAGCATGATGTCTCATACCTTTTAAATGTAGGCTCCAAATTTTCCCCAACTTCTGTTTTTTTTTTTTGGCTGTGCTACACATTGGTCGGGACCTTAGTTCCCTGACCAGGGATCAAACCTGTGCCCTCTGCAGTGAAAGTGCAGTCTTAAACACTGAATATCAGGGAAGTCCCTTCCCCAACTTAAAAAAAAAATTATTTTATTGAATTATAGTTGATTTACAATATCGTGTTAATTTCTGCTGTATATCAGTGATTTAGTTATATATACATAGGTGTATATTTATACATATATTCTTTTCATTATGGTTTAGCACAGGATATTGAATATAGTTCCCTGTGCTATCCAGTAGGACCCTGTTGTTTATCCATCCTACATATACTCATTTGCATCTACTAATCCCAAATTCTCAGTCCTTCCCTCCCCTACCCCACCCCAACTTTTTATTTTGAAAAAAAATCTTTTAAATCTTTCTTCTAGATTTCTTGTTTGTTTCTTTCTTTGCAGTATAACTGATATAAAAAATACACACTTAATGTACACATTTTGATGAATTTAGGATGAGAACAGTTGCAATCTCCAGAAAAATTAAAAAAACAGTACAACAAGCACCTGTGTACCCTTCACCTGTATTCACCAGTAGACCTCAATTTTACCTCAATTTGCTATATCTGACCCTCTTTCCATGCACACAAACATACATACAGATGCGTAGTGCTCACACACACACAGATATGCATGTTGCTTTTTTTGCAGACCTATTTGCAGATGAGTTGTAAATATCATGTTATTTCACCTGTAGATACTTCAGGGGGCATCTTCTGAAAAATAAGCTCCTGCATGGCTGCGACACTCATTACTATGCCTAGAAAAAAATCAATAATATCACATAATATCATCTAATATACAGTCCATGCTGGAATTTCCAAATTGTTCCCCCCAATTTTTTTTTTTTAAGATCTATTGCTTGATTGATTTTTGGCCGTGCTGGGTCTTTGGTCTGCACGGGCTTTCTCTATTTGCAGTGAGTGGGGGCTTCTCTTCATTGTGGTGTGGGGGCTCCTCCCTTTGGCAGCTTCGTTTGTAGTGGAGCACTGGTTCTAGGCTTGGGGGCTTCAGCAGCTGTGATGCACCAGCTCAGTAGCTGCAGCCCACTGGCTCTAGAGCACTGGCTCAGTGGTTGTGGTGCTTAGTTGCTCCGGGCTTAGTTCCTCCAGGCATGTAGGATCTTCCTGGACCAGGGGACCCATGTCCCCTGCATTGGCAGGTGCATTCTTAACCACAGGGAAGTCCCTCAAAATGTGTTTTATAATGATTTCTCCCTCCTCAATCTAGGGTCCTATGTTGCTTTTGGTTGTGTCTCTGGAGTCTCTCGCCTCTATTTTTTTGGAAATTGAGTTGTATTTGATCAAATATTGTGTGTAGCTCTAAGGATTTTGACAGATGTATACATTATTTAACTACCAGCCGATCAAAATACTTTTTTTTTTCTTTTTGTTCAAATATGACACCTATCTTTTTTTTTTTTGCTGCTCTGGGTTTTAGTTGTGGTGTGTGGGATTTAGTTCCCCAACCAGGGATCAAACCCAAGCCCACTGTGTTAGCACAGAGTCTTAGCCACTGGACCACCAGGGAAGTCCTCACTCATCTTTTTATTATCTTTCATGACACAGATATGTCTGAATGGATGACCTGTAGTTAGGGCTTGTTTGACATTTCCTCATGATTGGGTTCTGGGGTTGCACTTGTGGAGGGGCTGTCATAGAAGAGAGCCTTCTTTACGGTCCAGCTCTCACATCCATACATGACTACTGGAAACATATCTTTGACTAGACGGACCTTTGTCGGCGAAGTGATGTCTTTGCTTTTTAACACACTGTCTAGGTTCGTCATAGCTTTCCTCCCAAAGAGCAAGCATCTTTTAATTTCGAGGCTACAGTCACCATCCGCAGTGATTTTGGAGTCTAAGAAAATAAAAATCTGTCACTGTTTCCAACTTTTTCCCCTTCTATTTGCCATGAAGTGATAGAACTGGGTGCCATGATCTTAGTTTTTGGAATGTTGAGTTTTAAACCAGCTTTTTCACTCTCCTCTTTCACCCTCATTAAGAGGCTCTTTAGTTCCTCTTCACTTTCTGACATTAGAGTGGTACCATCTGTGTGTCTGAGGTTGTTGATGTTTCTCCTGGCAACCTTGATTCCAGCTTGTGATTCATCCCAGCAGAGGATGCCTGTGCTCCGTTGCCCCCGTATTGGTGATGCTGACCTTGCTGACCTGGTTAAGGTGGTGTCTACCAGGTCTCCCCACTATTAACTTGCTCTCTGCCGACCACACTTGGAGACCTTGTGTGCATCCATTTTTTTTAAGTCGAGCGGCCAAAGACAGTGCATCCGTGGGTCAGCTCTCATGTTATGAGGTCCCCAGGTTGGAAGCTTTGGGTTTAGGATCTAAAAGAGGTCTTCCACCGACACACTTCCATCGTTGAGGGGGAGACAAGGTACCAGAGGAGGCTTGGATGGGTGCAGGTGTCTGCGATGGGACCCCAAAAGCACCCGTCTTCCTGCAGCTCCGGGACTGTGGAGGGCTGCGGGAGGTGGAGGTGACCGCCTGCCTGGTGTGGAAGGACTGGCCTCACCGAGTTCATCCCCACAGCCTCGTGGGGAAAGACTGCACAGACGGCGTCTGCAGGGTGCGGCTCCGGCCTCATGTCAGCCCTCGGCACAGGTACCTGACTTGACCCCTTGTGCTTGGTCATGGAGATTTTGAGGGGCTGAGGATCACCTGAGAAAACCTAAGGGCTGGGGCAGCTTAACCAGACCCTCCCCACTGCATTGCCTAGATGGGGAAACCAAGGTGTGGGAACAGCGGAGGGTCTCATTTAGGCCTGGAACCCTGCTGCCTGCACCTCCACATGCATTATGTTTATCCCCATTTTGTAGGTGAGAAAACTGAGGCTCAGAAAGGTGAAGGGGCCCAGATAGCCAGTGGCAGAGCTGGGGTTTGACTCCAGACCTGACTTAACTGCAAGGCCCCTTCTTTCTTTCACTTTATAATTTATATGTTTTCAATTTAAAAAAGTAAAAGGTTCAGAAAGGGTGTGCAGTGAAAAATGAATTTCCTTCCATCTTTGGTCCCCTAGTCACTAGTGCCCCTTCTTGGAGGCAACTAAAGTCGTGCTTTGCCTGTATATATATATTTTTGTCATTCCCTTATGAATGGTAGAGACATTTGCACCTTGTTTTCATGTTTTAGTACATCCGAGAGATAATTCCTGTCAGTACATTTAGACCTGTCCTATCCTTTTTATTGGCTGCATAGTATTCCAATGCATGGATGTTAACAATTGATCGAATATGTTCTTAATAATGGGCACTCATTCCAATCTCTTGTTGCCCTGTTACTATTATTCATGAATGGTTTCACATATACCTTTTCTAGGATAGATTCCTAGAAATGAAATTGTTGGCCCCGCATCTGTGCATTTATACTTTTAACAATTTATAAACTTAATGAAAATGTAAGTTCTGTGAGAGCAGAGATTTTCTCTCTTCTGTTCCATGCTGTAGCCCCCTGTTCCCTGTGCCTAGCACAGTCCCTGGCACACAGTAGGTGCTCAGGAAGTCTTGCTGGAATGAATGAATACTGCCATGTTGTCTTCCAGTACGTGGTCACTTGGGTGATTTACAGTCCCTCCAGCAATGAGTGAGAGTGCCTGATTCTCTACAACATCGCCTACAGAGAGCATTATCCAGCGTTTTGATCTCTGCTGTTTTGGAGAGTTTTTTTAGGAATTGATATCACATTTGAGTTTAATTGGCAGTTTTCTTCTTATAAATGAGGTCAACTGGTGCTTTCATGGGATAAAGATAAGGTGTGATCCCAAGTTCTCTCAGGAATCCTCCATACCCCTAAGGGTTTGAGCCCCAGCCTCCTCCCAGTGCTGGGAACCCTGGGCCTGAGGAGGCTTCGGCCTCTGAGGGTGTGAGCCCCGCAGCAGCATCTGCCAGAGCCGTCTTGTGGGTCAGGGTGACACCTGCCCTTTCAGGAGTGCCTCCCTTCACCCCTTCCCCTACTCAGCTTCAACAACCTGGGCATCCAGTGTGTGAGGAAGAAAGAGATCGAGGCTGCCATTGAGCGGAAGATTCAGCTGGGCATTGACCCCTACAATGGTGAGTCCCTGAGCCTAGCTTAGCATCCCATCCTCTCAAACTCCTTGCCCCTCCGCTACCCCATCCCCTTGCCTTTTCCAGTTTCCACCATTGCCCCAGCCCCAGCCCTTCCTTGTCCCCCATCCCTTTGCTAGGGTCTCCACCACCCACACTCAGCCTTCCCATATCTCTCCCACAGCTGGGTCCCTGAAGAACCATCAGGAGGTAGACATGAATGTTGTGAGGATTTGCTTCCAGGCCTCATACAGGGACCAGCAAGGACAGATGCGCCGGATGGACCCTGTGCTCTCTGAGCCTGTCTACGACAAGAGTGAGTTGAGGGCGATGTTCCATTAGGATTGCCATTGGTCTCAAGTACTGGAAAGCCCCATACACAATGGGTGAACAAACAGGGAATTTTTTTTTTTTTTTTGCTCAGTTATTAAGTCTGTTCCTGCTGATTCAGCTGCTCAGCTATATCAGGGTGCTGGTTCAGTAGGTCTGTGATTCTCGTGGCCTTTCCCTCATGGTTACAAGCTGGCTGCCACAGCTCCAGACATCATGTCTATGTTCAAGATGGTGTGCGGTGTCACCCTGTGTGGTGTGCAAGCTGTACACTGCCCACCTCTAGAGGTCAGCGTTTACTAAGTAGCCTAAGGAAATGGGGCCTTCTAGTGTTGTAGAAAGCACAATCAGTTCAATGACGCAGTCCTTGGGAACAGGCAGCATAAGTAATAATCTCTCTTTTACAGAAAATAATACATTTCTCAGAATCACCCTGATAGGCATCTGTTTATGTCTCCTTGGCCAGAACTTGGCTCCATGGCCACCTTTAGTTGCAAAGCAGTCTGAGAAAGCATGTATTTAGATTTTTCATCCTGTATCGAGGGATACAGGCATAGAAGAGAAGATTAGGAATGGCTGTTAGATTTTAGCCCACTTACAGGGACTGCCACAGACATCAAAATGGGCAGGGAATATCAATCTAGGCTTTTATGGATGCAAGAGATAGAATCTCAACTCACATAAGGAAAAAAAAAAAGGATGTTCCATTAACTAAAAATATCCAGAAGTAATACAGTGCTTCAGGTTTGTATGTATCCAGGCTCTCAGCGATGTCATTAGGGGTCTATTTCTTTCCATCTCTCAGTCATGCTTCCTTCATGTTAGAGTCACTCTTAGCAGGGCCCTCCCAGGCAGGGGCAAAATAACTGTACAAAGCTCTAGTCTTATGTCCTACCAGCCTGGAACTTTTCTCCCGCTCCTGAAGAGAGATTCTTTTACCCAATTTCTTTTTTCTTTTTTTTTCTTGCATGCAGGCTTTCTCTAATTGCGGTGAGTGGGGCTACTCTTTATTGAGGTCCGTAGGCTCTAGGCACTTGGGCTTCAGTAGGTGTGGCAAGTGAGCTTAGCAGTAGCGGCTCAAAGGCTCTAGAGCTCAGGCTTAGTTGCTCTGTGGCATGTGGAATCTTCCCGTACCAGGAATTGAACCTGTGTCCGCTGCATCAGCAGGCAGATTCTTACCCCCTGTACCACCAGGGAAGTCCTCTTACCCAATATTTTTGCTCAAAGTCCCAGGGCTGTCTCTCATTGGCCTAGTTTTCCTCACATTCTCCTCTCTGACCAATCAGCTGTGGCCAGGAGGAGGTGATGCTTTGACTGGCCAGGTCTAGGGCACATGGTCCCCACTTAGCTACCAATGGGCTTTGACCTTATCCAATCCCCATGACAGAGATGGGAGCTCACTAGACCTCAGTGCAGAGGACTCATGGGATGTCCATTAACCCCTCCACCCTGGGCATCTTCTGTTTTCCACCTGTAGCACAGGTTCCAAAAATATCAGACACCCTGGCTTGTCCATTTCCCACCTCTCCACATCCTGAGTGGGTACCCACTGAGTTCCTGGTAAGGATTTGATGACTAAATTTTTTTTTTTTTCCTTTGTGTGTCTTCCTCTCCTCTTTCCCAGAGTCTACAAACACGTCGGAGCTACGGATTTGTCGAATCAACAAGGAGAGTGGGCCGTGCACGGGTGGCGAGGAGCTCTACCTACTGTGCGACAAGGTGCAGAAAGGTGAGGGGCCTGGGGCAGTGAGCAGGCAGAGTGGGGTCTGCCAGCTTGCAGAGACTGAGACGGTGAGGAGTAGCTGGTTAACCAGGGGAGCCTAGTAGAAGGGTCCAGAGCTCTGGTTTCAGATATTGCCCATTGATTCACTCACTCACTGAGTCACCCACCCACACACCCACTCACTCATTCATGAACAGAGAAGGAGGCCTGTTTATACTAGCCAGCATTGAATGCTGGGCAGACCTTGGCATCAGGAACTTTGGGGAACTACTCTGGTATTAAAATCGTGGAGTTGTATAAATAAATGCCTTATGACAGTTGGGTCGGGGCTCCAGATGGAGAAAATGGAGGTTTCCACTTGAGTCATATCCATTCAAATACAAAACCCCTTTCTCAAACTGGCTTTTAGAAAATTTTATTATTTATTCATTTTTGGCTGCACTGGGTCCTTGTTGCTTTGCGTGGGCTTTCTCTAGTTGTGGTGAGCGGGGGCTACTCTTCGTTGCGATGCGCAGGCTTCTCATTGTGGTGGCTTCTCTTGTTGCAGAGGACAGGCTCCAGGTGCACACATGCTTCGGTGGTTAGAGCATGCAGGCTCAGTAGTTGCACCATGCATGCTCTAGGGCATGGGCTCAGCAGTTGTGGCGCATGGACTTAGTTGCTCCGCAGCATGTGGGGGTCTTCCCAGACCAGGGATTGAACTCATGTCCCCCTGCAATGGCAGGTGGATTCTGATCCATTGTGCCAACAGGGAAGTCTGGGGTTTGTGTTTTTTTTTTTTTTTTTTTTTGAAAGAGCAAATGGTTATTGGGCCTCTGTGCTAGGCAGTGCTGGGGCATAGCAGTGACCGAGACATGTCCAGACTCTGCCCTCACAGGGCTCTCAGTTCAATGAGAGGTAGGGAAAGAAATACAAATCGTAAATGTGCGTAATGCTGATAGGGAAGAAGACACAGTACTGAGACTGAACAGGAAGACCAGATATGGTCCAGGCATCTGGGAAGGCTTCCTGGAGGGGGTGGTATTTGAGCTGAGATCTGAGGAAGGCCAAGGAGATTCTCAGGAGCCTGGGAATTGGGGTTAGGGCAGAAAAACTGATCCTGCCCCGGGTGAATGATTCAAGGTAGATTTTGAGTTCTATTTCGTCATTGACTCACTGGCTGATTTTGGCCAGGTGACTTTAATACCCTGAGCTGGTTTCCTCAACCCCTAAAATGAGCTGGTATTAGGATGAGATGGGATCCCAAGTACCTAAGAGCTACATCACAAAGAGGTAGCATTTACTGAGGATTTTCTGAGTTCCAGACCTGGAGCTAATATTTTACATAATGCTTATAAAAGCCATCATACTTCACAAGGATTGATCACCTATTATGTTAAGTCCTCTTCTAAGCCTTTTTATTGGAATGACTCATTTAATCCTTCTAACAACTCCTATGAGGTGAGTGCTATGACTTTCCCTCTTTAGGCTGATGACTGGGCCCAGAAATGTCAGTAACGTCCCCAAGTCCTAGGAGCTAGTGCTAAAGAGCTCTTGCTTGCCTGGATTCCCATCTTGGCTGCATCACGTGTTGACCACGTGACCTTGGACAAGTGGCTTAATCTCCTGGTGCCTTTGCTTTCTCCTCAATATCATGGGCTTCCTAAAACTGTTGTATGTCTTAGAGGTAATCTGTGTGTGTCCAACACATATAAAGCCTCAATATATATACACATATATGGGCTTCCCAGGTAGCGCTAGTGCTAAAGAACCCATCTGCCAATACAGGAGACACAGGAGATGTGGGTTCAATCCCTGGGTTGGAAGGATCCCCTGGAGGAGGCAATGGCAACCCACTCCAGTATTCTTGCCTGGAGAATCCCATGGACAGAAGCCTGGTGTGCTACGATCCATAGGAGCCAGACACAACTGAAGTGACTTAGCATGCATGCCGCATAATTAGTTTTATTCTTAGAAATACTTGTGTTGATTTTGGGGGAGGCTGAGTGAGTTGGGTCTCTGGTGGACCAAGTGTCTTGGCTCAGCTGATGCCCCCACTTTCCTGCCAGAGGATATATCGGTGGTGTTCAGCAGAGCCTCCTGGGAAGGCCGGGCTGACTTCTCCCAGGCCGATGTGCACCGCCAGATTGCCATTGTGTTCAAGACACCACCCTACGAGGACCTGGAGATCGTTGAACCTGTGACAGTGAACGTCTTTCTGCAGCGGCTTACTGATGGGGTCTGCAGTGAGCCTCTGCCCTTCACCTACCTGCCTCGGGACCATGGTAACCACAACAACCCAGGGTGACCCACTGCCCCAGAGACCAGGTCTTTGGCCTTGCTTGGGATGACCCAAAGGGGAAACGGGAAGAGGCAGAAGTAGAATGTAGGCTCTGAGTTGCACAGATGGGTTCAAATCCTGGTCTGCTTACTGGCTTGTGTGACCTTGGCTTCTCCTAGTCTCAGACTCCTCCTGTGGCAAAATGGAAATAGCAACAGTACCCATCTCATGACATTTTGGGATTATTTAATAATTTCTCCTCTCAGCACAGCTGCTCATGCCTGGCCCTCTGCTGGGAACATAGTGGTACCAGAGACAGCCCCAGCCCTGTGCCAAGAGGCTTATCATCCTATAGGGGTGGGGGGATGGGGGGGGAAGAGATCTATTCCCATACAGTGGCAGGCAGACTGGGCAGGGCTGGGATGGAACTGCTTATAGAATTAGTCTTGCAGAGTAGGGCAACTGACCCAGCCTTAGAGTTCAGGGAGGGTTTCCTGGAAGAGGGGGCAGCTGACCTGAGGACAGGAGGGTGACTAAGCAGTTTTCCAGAAAAGTGATGAGTTGAGGAAGAGTGTTTTAAGTAGCTGGAACAGCAAGTGCAAAGGCGCTGGGGCAGAATTATGCCTTAGATGTTCCAATGGGGTTAAAAGTAATTTGGGTTTTATTCTAAGATATGGACATCTATATACATTGGTTGGGAAAAAGCCAGAACAGCTCAACTTCCCAAACGGTTTCTATAATTCATTCTTATTTTTCATGGGTTATTTTGTATGCCTCTGGTATCTCCTGAACAGACAGCTATGGCGTGGACAAGAAGCGGAAACGGGGGCTGCCTGACGTCCTTGGGGAGCTGAATAGCTCTGGTGTGTCCCCTCTGCCCTTTTTGATGTCCCTCTCCAGGTCCCTGGGAGGGGGTGACTGACCCAATGCCCTGCCCACCCCTCCAGGTTGGGGAGGAAGGGCTGGTGGGATCCAGGGGTCCTCATCTTTGCCTTCCTTCAGATCCCCATGGCATTGAGAGCAAACGACGGAGGAAAAAACCAGTCTTCCTGGATCAATTCCTGCCTAGCCATGGCTCAGGTGGGTGTTGGTTCAGTGCAAGCCCCTGCCCTCGAGGTGGGCTGGTGGGGAGGGGGTTGCAGCCTCGCTTTTCTAGCCTCTTCAGGCCCCCCAAGAGCTCCTACGTGGGGGAGTGCCTCACCACTTAACCAGCAACATAAAGTGGAGAGAAGTGTTCAGAGGCTCCGATCTCCACTTGGCCATTTACATGCTGTGTGACCTTCATCAAGTTGCTCCACCTCTCAGAGCTTCAGGGCTCCTCTGAAAAGTATCACCACATACCTACCTCATTGGCCTTTTAAATGTTACTGTATTTATTTTTACAGACACTCTGAGCATAACTGCTTTGTGTGTGTTCATTTAATCTGTGCAGTCCTTCTGGGGGGTGGGGGGTGGGTGCTGTCATCTCCCCCCATGCCGCAGTCCCATTTTACTGGTGAAAAACGAGGCCCAGAGAGGTGACATCTCTTGCCCAAGGTCACACAGCCAGTCCCTGGTGGAGTGGGGAGTTACACCTGGGCAAAAGTTGATTTACTTCTAATTTATTAAAAATTTTAATTATTTAGGCTGCAATAGGTCTTAGTTGCAGCACATGGAATCTTCGATCTTCTCTATGGCACGTGGGGTCTTTAGTTGCGGCATGTGGGATCTATTTCCCTGACCAGGAATCAAACTCAGGGCCTCTGCATTGTGAGCATGGAGTCTTAGCCACTGGATCACCACCCATGGGCACAGGTTTAGACTAGTGATGATACATGAGAAAGCAGTAGTAGGGAGTAGATGATGGATAAATGGAGGTGGTGTCAGAGCTAGCCAGCCTTGAATTCAGTCACCCCCTGACCTCTTCTACCATGGCCCTCATCTCAACTCACACGCCAGCCTCCAGATCCCATGAACTGTAACCCTGTCTGGCTTCTATCCAAAGCCTCCCCACTCGCTGACCGCTAGCTCTAAGAACACTGACCCCAGCTCCCAGCCAGTCTGCTGGAGTTGTCAATCTCAGCCAATCTCACCTGAAGGTTTCAAGTGTCATCTGTTGTCCCCCAACACCCTCTAACTAATGCCCAAGACCTCTGCCCTAGAGACCCCCAGTCCTAGTCCATTTCATCAACCTTTGACCCTGAAGTCCCTCATCATTAGCCACTTAGTAATTCTTTCACCTGCTCCATCACCCCAATTTCCCAGTATCTAAAGTTCCCCTCTCTCATTCCTTTGGCAAAGCTGGCACTAGAGTGGAATGGTTAGGAGTCTGGCCTCTGCAATCAGACTGGGTTTGAATTCAAGGCCACAATTAAGCCACTGTGTGATCTTTTTTTAAAAAAATATGTGTTTATGGCTGCATCAGGTCTTAGTTGCAGCATGTGGGATCTTTCTGGGTGTCATGTGGGCTGTTTGTTGAAGTACAAGGTCTTCTCTCTAGCTGTGGTGTGAGGGGGTCTAGAAATGGATTTGTGGTGCATGGGCTTAGTTGCCCTGAGGCATGTGAGATCTTAGTTCCTGAACCAGGGATCACACCTGTGTCCCCTGAATTGGAAAGTGGATTAACCACTGCACTGGGAAGTCCCTATGCAATCTCTTTGGGCCTCAGTTTACTTAACTTGCAGATGGAGATCCTCCTTCTTGGGGTTCCTTCTAGAATTTAGTGAGGCCACAATGCACAGTTATTTAGTATAGGATTTGGTGCCCAGGAGATGTTAGGAACTTGCCGGAAACCAAGAATGCCACCTGCATTTTGTTATGATCATGTTTAACTGAATTCACAGCAAAACCCCAAATAACAGGAACCTCAATAGGGTAGGACATTATTTCTCCTCTCACACATACACAGTCCAGGGATGGGTGGTCCACAGATTGTTTGGTGGCTGCATGATCATTGGAGACCCAAGCTCCTGCCATTTTCAGCTCATAGTTTCCACCTCCTGGTGCAGAATGGCTGTTGCAGCTCCAGCCAGCATGCCCACATTTCAGCCAGCAGCACTTGATCACATGTCCACATCAAGCTACCAGGGAAAGTGGGAAATAGAGTTCCAGCAGCACTGTGACTCCTTCTAAAATAAGTGTAGTCAGTCTTTGCTGGTGAGGTTTGTGTTGTCTCAAAAAGACTTCCACAATGACACTTAACCATTTTACCTTCCAATTTTGGGACTTGGTATTTCTCCTTGGGTCTCCCATGGTGTGGAGATTTCACCTTTTGGGTTGTCTTTATACGCTGGGGGGCTTTGGAGCATCCTTTTCTTCCTCATTCTTGAGGAAAACTCACTAGCATTATAGGAGCACAGTTTCAACCCTGGTTCCACAACTCACTTGTGGACTGCAAGTTATTTTGCCTGTTTCCTTATTAAATAAGAATGATTCTTAGTTTTCTGAGGAACTTCCAAACTGTTTTCCACACCAATTTACCCTCCCACCAACAATGTATGAGGGTTCTCTTTTCTCTGCATCCTCACCAGCATTTGTTATTTATGTCTTTTTGATGACAGCCATTCTGACAGGTGTGAGGTGATACTTCATTGTGGTTTTTATTTGCATTTCTCTGATGATTAACCATGTTGAGCATCTTTTCATGTGACTGTTGGCCAACTGCATGTCTTCCTCAGAAAAATGTCTATTCAGTTCTGCTCATTTTTTTAGTTGGGGTGTTGTTTATTTAATATCGTATGAGCTGTTTTTCTAGTTTTAATTCAGGAAAGGATAGGCTAACTCTCCTGTTATGCACAAATGCAGTGGGGTTTAGGATAAGGACTGCCCTTATCTATAAGATCCCTGGGTGGGGAAGATCCTCTGGAGAAGGAAATGGCACCCCACTCCAGTACTCTTGCCTGGAAAATCCCATGGACGGAGAAGCGTGGTAGGCTACAGTCCATGGGGTCGCAAAGAGTCGGACACAACTGAGCGACTTCACTTTGAGCTGTTTTTATTTTGGACATTAACCCTGTACCGGTCATATCATTTGCAAATACCATATGACCCAGCAATTCCATTCCTGAGTGTATATCCAAAATAAATAAAACGAAAACACTAATTTGAAAAGAGACATGTACCCCAGTGTTCATAGCACCATTGTTTACAATAGCCAAGAAATGGAAGTAACCTAAGTGTCCTTCAATAAATGAATGGATAAAGAAGATGCGGTGTATATATATACAATGGATTACTGTTGCTGCTTAGTCGCTTCAGTCTTGTCTGTCTGTATACGACCCTGTGGACTGCGGCCTGCCAGGCTCCTCTGTCCATGGGATTCTCTAGGCAAGATTACTGGAGTAGGTTGCCATGCCCTCCTCACAATATATTACTACTCAATCATAAAAAAACCCTGTAATTTGCAACAACATGGATGGACTTGGAGAGCATGCTTAGTGACAGAGAAAGACAAATACTGTATGATATAACTTATATGTGGAGTCATAAAAAAAGTGAATAAAACAAAAAAGAAATACTGACAGATATGGAGAGCAACCTAGCAGTTATCAGTGGGAAGAGGGGAGGGGGAGGGGAAATATAGGGATGGGGATTAAAAGGTACAAATTACGATGGATAAATAAATCAGCAACAAGGACAGGGAATACAGCACAGGGAATATAGCTGATATTTTATAACAACTATAAGCAGAGTATGGGCTTCCCTGGTGGCCTGGATGGTAAAGAATCTACCTGCAATGCAAGAGACCTGGGTTCAATTCCTGGGTTGGGAAGATCCCCTGGAGAAGGGAATGGCAACTCACTGTAGTATTCTTGCCTGGAGAATCCCATGGACAGAGGAACCTGGCGGGCTACAGTCCATGGGGTCGCCAAGAGTCAGACACAACTGAACGATTAAGCACACACACATAAGTGGAGTATAACCTGAAAAAATTGTGAATCACTACGTTGTTTGTACACCTGAAACGTATAATACTGTTCATCAACTATACCTCAAAAAAAATTATCGTAAATTAAAAAAAGGAGATAATGGTGATAGTCCCTACTCAGAGTTCTCCCTGGCGTTATAGGAGGCCACATGATAAAGTATTTAGCCACAGACCCGGCATTTGAGCTGGCGGAAGGTCGACCCTAAAAGCCCACCATGCTTCCTTCTTTCTCTCATCCCTGCAGGACCGTACCTCCCGCCGTCAGTGCTGCTACCCGACACAGACTTCTTCCCGGGCACCGTATCCCTCCCCAGCCTGGAACCCCCCGGCGGGCCAGACCTCCTGGACGACAGCTTTCCCTACGACCCCGCTGCCCCCACGCTCTTGACCATGCTGGACATGTTGCCCCCAGCGCCACCACTCACCAGCGCTGTCGCGGGCAACGGCGGTGCAGGGGCTGCGGTCGGGGAGCCCCCCGGCCCCGAGCCGCTGACGCTGGACTCTTATCAGGCCCCGGGCCCCGGGGACGGAGGCACTGCCAGCCTCGTGGGCAGCAACATGTTCCCCAACCAGTACCGTGAGGCCGGCTTTGGGGGTGGCCTCCTGTCCCCGGGCCCTGAGGCCACGTAGCCCCGCGGCGCTGGAGGAGAGGCGCTGGGTCGGGAGGGAGGTGGCCTTCCAATCAGGATACCCAGCACCCCCATCCCCTGGGGCGGCCCTTGGTCAGTCTTCCGACGTCCTCGTCCTTCTGAATCGGACATCTTCAGCGCTGGGGAGAAACTCCGTTACACCGGTTTCTCCTGAGCTCATTTACAAATGAGAAAACTGAGTCTGGAGAGGAAAGGGGGCTTGGCTCTCAAGCTCTAGCTTGTTAAAGCTGCTGTCTCAGCCCCCACAAGCAGGGGCACCTTCTCCAGGGGGATTCTGTTGTGTATATATGGGAGGAGGGTGCAGATCCCCCATCCTCCTTCCCCAGGCTTGAAGGTGGGGCGGGGTAGGTAGTTTGTTCAGAGTCTTCCTAATAAACATGAGCTTTTGATCCCTGGGGGTCTTGTCTCTTCGCTAGAGAAACAACCCCCACACTTAGGTCTGAGGTCTCCAGGCTCCGCCTACGCCCCTCCGATTTCCTCAAGCCCCGCCCTTCCGCTCACTCTCTAGTCCAACCTAGTTCCCGCCCCTCGAGTCGGCGGAAGTGCCTCTGCCGCTCCCCGCCCCGTCCCTCAGCCTCACACTTCCGCTTCCGGTGCGGGTCGCGCGCGAACGCAGCGGTGGGAGGCGGCGACGAGCCGGTGAGTGCAGGCAGCGGGTGACCTGCTGGCCTCGGGCGGACGTCAGCCCAGCTTCGCCCTTGCCTCGGCTTCTCCGCGATCTACTGTGAGACTCTGCTCGACCCGGGCCCCGAGGGCCGCCCGCCCCGCACCCCTTCGGCCTGCCGTGCCTCAGGCCGCGCCCTGCCTCCGCCGTCGGCCAGAACTCGCCGCGTCGGACCCTGCAGCTTGCCACAGGTCCCGCCCCCTTGTCAGAAAAACTTAACCGGATCCCTCAGGCCCAGACCGGGTGCTCCAGCCCGATCCTCCAGGCTTGCCCCTAAACGCAGCCCACCCGCTCCTGTCAGCTCGCTCCGCCTCCCTCAGCCTCTGTACCCTCCCCCCGCCCCCAATTTAGATTCCTGCTTTAGAGCTCGGCAGCGCTCCGTTCTTTTCCTCCTGCGCCCTCCTCCCGCAAGTGTCTGGAGGACATCCACCACCATCCACGCCCTTCACCTGCCCTCGACCCCGACCTCCACACCACTACCCTTTCCCATAAAAAGTTTCTTCGTCCACCTGCCTTCATCCCCAGACCTCTGGTACCCAGACCCTCCCCCCACCCACCTGGTGGGCGCCGTTTCAACTCTTCCTCTCCCTTGAGCTCCCAACCCCAGCTGCTCATGTTCTTCCTCCAGACCTTACTTCAAACACTCACTCCTTCCATCCTTGAACCTTTCACCCTTGATTCCTGCTCCTTCAACACAGGGTACCACTTTCGCTGGGCTCTTCACTCCAGAGTCAACGGGAGTGGGGGTGGGGAATTCAGAATGCCCAGGGTACTGGATCAGACTTGCCCGGGATCCACCCGAGTGTATCCTGCTGCACAGCTCTGCAGCCTCACTTACCCTCCCTGAAGCTGATGTTCAGGATTAACTCTATCAACTTGTTAGGTAACGGTGATTCTGCCCTTATTTTTTTTTTTTAAACTCCATCTGACACCCCTTCCCTAATCCCTCAGGTTGAGGCCCCAGCCTTGGCCTCACCACAATGTGGCACGAGGCTCGAAAACATGAGCGGAAACTTCGAGGCATGATGGTCGACTACAAAAAGAGGGCAGAGCGGCGCAGGGAGTACTATGAAAAGATCGTAAGTGACCTTTAATCTGGGCTGGGAGGTCTGTGAGAGGGCGGAGCCCTGGTTATCCTGGTACCACCAGGCTTGGAAATATGCTAAGAGGGGATACCCGTTTTCTCAAAGAGAATGTCCATTTTTTGAGTGTAATCATGTGCTGTGCTGTGCTGTGCTGAGCTGAGTCTCTCAGTCCCATCCAACTCTTTTCCACCCTGGTGGACTGTAGCTCACCAGGCTCCTCTGTCCATGGGGATTCTCCAGGGAAGAATACTGGGGTGGGTTGCCATCCTCTCCTCCAGAGCATAATCACTGGGGGCGCGGGCAGGGAACTGAGGTATCTTGTTTATCACGTGCTGTGGTGTGTGGTGTGGACTCAGAGTACAGAACTGGTGTTGGCAGGGAGGAGGGAAGTCTTTGTAGCACTCCAGACATAAGATTGGCCACCTCCGGAATGTTGTCGGTCTTGCTTATTATTCCTGCATTCACAGTGCCCAGAGGAGCTCAGCCCTTCTTAAGGTTTGACTGGGCACCCGGAAGGAGTACCGTCAGTATTCACTGAGTGAATTCTGACCATTTCTCCCCTGTTAGATGCTTCAGTTGCTTTTGGAGAGAAGAGCACACTCCATCTTGTGACCTAAAAGGCCCTTGTGGTCTGGCCTCTGGGCTTCAGCCTGAGGTAGCTCCATTGGCCTTTTTTTCCATCTCTGCCGCCACTGGGTATGGAGCCTTTAATGCCTCCTCTCAGTTCTTTACCTGCTACTTGTTCTTGAGACCGCAGCTCCAGTGGCATTGGCACACTAGGTTCTGGTCTTCCGTGAGATGGGATTTGTGTGGACGGTGTCATTTACTACTGCAGCACTGCCACAGGCTCCTCTCTGGTGTTCTGGCTTCCAGTCCTGCCGCCTCTAATCCGCCCTCCTCAGAGGCCAGAGAGGTCTTTTTTTTTTTTAATAAGGGATGGAATTGCTGTTATTTTTTAAAAAAATATTTATTTGGGTGCACTGGGGGTTGGCATGAGAGATCTAGTTCTCTGACCAGAGATCCAACCTGGGCTCCCTGCATTGGGAGTGTGGAGTTTTAATTGCTGGACCGCTAAGGAAGTCCCCAGAGAGGTCTTTCTAAAGCATAAAGCTGACCCTGCCCCTCTCTTACTCAGAATTCTCTGTGACTCTTTAGTGCCAGGCTCCTCATGACAGCCTTTAAGACCATGCATGGCCTGGCTTTTACCACCTCCTCCAGACTCATGTTACTCTGCTATCTGCCTTATTCCTTTGCTCGTGTCATCAGGCCTCCCTACTATCTGGGGCTACTTTTTCTAGCAAAAAAAGCTGTGTAAAGAGCTACCAGTTTACCTCCCCAAATTGTATAGTTCTCTCTAGCCATAGGGGCTTTGCGTGAGTTTTTCCTCTACTACTTTAGCTCCTGCTCATCTCTCAGATCTCAGTCCTCAGGGAAGTCTTCCCTCATCCTTCATACTCAATCAGTGTCCCCTATAAATGCTGCCATGCTTCTTGTTTTTCCCCTTTGTGGAATTTAACACACATTTTCAGCTCTGTGAGACTGGGGACTAGGTTTATTTGGGTCATGCTACTGCTTTCCAAGCTTGAGCCCAACGTGGTTTATTTGGACTAGATGAATAAAACAATAATAGCAGTTGCCATTTTAGTTGATCTTTCTCAGGCTCCAGGCTCTGTGAGGAGAACTTCAGATGTATGATTTCTTTGAGTCCCCGCAATCACCCATGAAACAGAGGCTGCTGTTATCCTAGGAGAGGAATCTCTGAAAGCCCGTCTCCAATGGTGTTGGAACAACTATGCCATGACCACAAGGGCAGGGCCTGGGTCTGTGTTGGTTATAGTTGGTTATATATAGCGGGCCAGGAATGCTGTCAGCGCTCGGGGCTGAGTAACTGCTGCTCATTAAGGGTTCGGGGTGCGCCAGACCCTGTGCCTGCTACTTCGGCATGTTTTTTCTGGTCCTTTTAGCAGGCCTGGGAGATGGGTGTTGACCCCTGTGTTAAAGCTTTGCTCATAACAGTAGTAATGCTATTGAGCATTTGTGTGTTAAGCACTGTACTGAGCGCTTGACAGTGTCTCTGTTTCATCATATCTTCACTGAAGACAGATGTTTATTTCCTTTTTACATAAAAGCCCAGAGGTGGCCAGTCCTGCTCAGGGAACTGTTATTCAGCCATGAGTGGCTTCTCTTGCCAGTGTTTTCTTAAGGTCTAAGAGGGCTGCTCAAGCTCTAGCCATCATGTCTTTATATTCCATTCCGCAGGGAGGGAGAAGAGGCCAATGGGCTCATATCAGTTGTTAAGAAAGTTTCTAAATGTTTGCACGTGGTATATCCACTCGTATCCCCATGGCCGGAAAGTAGCCCCTGGTCACATACAGCTGCCAGGAAGGCTGAGAGTCATACCCTGTATTCTGGGGGGCCTTGTGCCAGTTATGTTAGGAGTCTCATTACTGTGGAGGAAGGGGCAGTGGATGTTGGTTGCCAACTAATGGGCTGTCACAAATGGTGGGGATAGGGACACCTCCCTCCCAGGGTATCGGAGTATTCGGTGAGATTGGGCACAGAGACTCCCGAGAGCCAACCTGCCCAGGCTAACTTGCTCAGTAAATGCCAGCTCTTCTTGGTGCTGAGGTTATTATTACCAAGTAGAGCTGGAATCGCATCCAGGTGGATGGATGGAGTGGAGGAAAGAAGGCCGGAGTGGGGTCACTCAGAAGGCCTGGGACTCCAGGTTCTCGTCCTTGTGAGCCAGAGAGCTCGCTGAACTTTGTTTTCCCCCTTGGGACAGGGATGACGACCAGCCCCTCTCACTGGGTGACAGGGAAGAGCTTCAAGAATAGAACAGTGTCTGTGGGGTGCGTTGTGGTGCAGGCCTGTACAAGCAGCTATTGTCCCCGAACATGAGCGTGATCAGCATTCAGATCAGAGCCACCAAGCTTTGGACGGTGGCAGCTTTGAGGAGAGGATGGGGCTGTCACGTGGTCTCTCTCATCTTATTCTCCGCCCAAGAGAGGCAGCTGAGGCCAGTGTTGAGGAAGCAGAGGTCGGCTGTGGCAGACTGGGCCGGTGTGTCCAGACAGCTGATTTCTCTTCTCCTGATCTGTCCTTGGTGCCTGCTCTCTCTCCCTTCCTGTCCCTGTTCCGTCGTCCCTGTCGACTTTCTTCTAATTAGTGGTTTGGGTAAAGAAACAGAATTCCATGTTGATGTGAAAGTGGGAAATAAAACAGATCTCAGCTCTGGCATCTCCTTCTCCAGGAGGCCCCAGGCTGACCCCAGCGGGCTGAGCGATACAACCCCTGGCTCCCCCATCCCAGCACTGCTCACTCTAAGTCGTCACTGTGGGGCCCGAGTCTGTCCCCCACAATGAACTCTGAGCTGTGGGGACAGGGCTGACTGTCTCAGTCACAGCTGTGGCCCTAGCACAAGGCCTTGCTCAGAGTGGGTCCCTGCTTCACAGTTGAATGAGTAAGAGAAAGACCACGAACTTGTCTGACCCTCTTTGATCCTGGAGATGTAATGGTCCAGTGGTTAAATATAGATTTTGGCTCTTGAAGGATTTGTACATGTTTGTTTGGAGTTTGTTTCACCACAGCCAAGATGTGGAAACATTGTCAATGTCCAGCAGCTGATGGATGGATAAAGAAAAGCGGCCTTACGTTCAGTGGAGTATTACTGAGCCGCAGAAAGAAAGGGAATTCTGTCACAGGCTACAGCGTAGAGGCACCTGGAGGACTTTATGTCCAGTGAAATAAGCCAGTCACAAAAAGACAAACCCTGCGAGATTCCATGTGTATGAGGTATTTGAAGCAGTCCGGCCCTTCGAAACAGACAATGATGGTCGCCAGGAGTTGGGGGAGGGGAAAGGGGAGTAGTTGTTCAGCAGGTGTGGAGTTTCGGTTTTGCAGACGAAGAAGGTCTAGAGATCCGGTGCACAGCAAGGTGCAGGCAGTTAATGCTACTGTACTGGGCATTTAAAGGTGGTTAGGTTAGTAGATTTTACTTGTGTGCTTGTTACCATGACCAAAATAATTATTTTAGAAAAAAAGTGGATTTTGGAGTCAGGCTATCTGGGCTCAGATCCTGGTTCTGTTTGTGACTGGTGTGATCTGGAGCGAGTGAGCCTCCCCACTCTGAGCTCCAGTTTCCTCATCTGGGACGTGGGGTAGGAGTAGCGCCTTCCTCGCATGGTTGAGAAGTTTGAGGTGTACATAACGCAGCTGGCTTTTAGTGTGGTTCAGGGACTTTTCCTGAAGCTCCCAACAGAGCCAGGCCAGGGACCCAAGTCTTAACTCCTCACCCAGTGCCTTTTTGTTTCTCTGGTGCGGGTACAGTAAGTTCTTGGTACAGGCCAAAGTCCATCCTGCAAACAGTCCTGTGTGTGTCTTGGGTGTGGGAGCCGAGCATTTGGCCTGGAGCGGTCTCGGAACTCCGGGTCTTAGAGCTGCCCCGGGCGGTCGCCATCACGAGGCCTGAGATGAGGGACTGAGGGAGGCGGGTGAGGTGCCGGAGGAGGCGCTGGGTGGCAGCAGCGCCACCCTGTGGACGCGGGTGGAGCCAGCGCGCACAGGACAGGGAGCAGCCCGGGGGTAGCTGTGGTCATCGGGGAGTGTCCTCAACTCCTGTGGACCGGGTTAGGGTGGGAGCTGGAGGCCGCATGCGGGAGTGCAGGCTCTCGAGAGCTTGAGGCTGATGTGTGCTCAGTCGGGCTGAGGCTCCTCGCCTGTGAGTGAGGCTGTGTCCTGTCTCCTTTGGTCGGTGTTCTGGGCCCTGCCCTGGGCTCTCGGAGTACAAGGCGGGGCCTGGCCACGGGAAGCTCCGTTCTAGTTGGGGCGGTGGGTGACAGGTGACGGGTGATGGACGGTGCTCTGAAGAGAGTAGGGTAGAGTAAGGAGCTAGGGTCAGTCAGGGGCTGGGGGAGCTGTTTAGATAGGCTTGACGAGGAGGGCGGCTGGAAGGGAATCGGAAATAAGTGAGGAGACAGACGTGCAAGAGCAGGGCTGTTCTGTGGCGTGGAGGCCGGCGGTGTGGGACGGGGCAGGGCGGGGTTGGGGGAGCCCGTGGCGAGCAGAGAGGGCCAGGAGGGAGCAGGCCAGGGAGCGGGCCAGGCTCTGCGCAGAGGGACAGGGCCTAATACGTTTCAACACCACCTCAGGCTGCTCTGTGGGAAAGGAGCTGCAGAGGGCAAGGGTGGTAACGAGGAGCCGAGCCGGGGAGAGGAGGCTGCTGAGTGGTCAGGGACGGTGGTGGGGCAGGGCACTCAGGATGGCAGGTGGTTGGAGTCTGGGGAGGGAAGTCTTGGGGAGTCAGGGTTTCGTGGGGAGCACCAGCTCTCCGGCTCGTGGCTCTGACGCGGCAGGGGGCTGGAGCTCAGCCAGGGCCTGGCACTTGTGGCGGGTGCTGCCAGATTTCAGGCTTTCCTGCTGCAGTTATGGTCACTTGGGGTTGTAACCTCCACAGGAGAGCTCAGGCCAGAGGTGAGAAGTGAATGGAAGGTAGCAGCAGGTGGTGAGGGGGTGGGAGGGGCTCTGAAGAAAGCGGTGACTCAGGGGCCTGTCTCCTCTATCTTGGTGCCCTTTTTAAAAAATATAGCTTTATTGAGATATAATTCACATACTCAGGCCTTCCCTGGTGGTCCAGTGGTTAAGACTCCACGCTCCCACTGGTTCTATCCTTGCTCAGGGAACTAAGATCCTTTGTGCCTCAAGGCATGGCCGAAAAAAAGAAGAAAGGGGGAAGAACATTTTTAAATCCACATAGTGTACAGTTCAGTGGCTTTCAGTATCTTCCCAACCCAGGTATTGAACCCAGGTCTCGCACACTGCAGGCGGATTCTTTACCGGTTGAGCCACCAGGGAAGCCCAAGAATACTGTAGTGGGTAGCCTGTCCCTTCTCCTGCGGATCTTCCTGACCCAGGAATCGAACCGGGGTCTCCTATATTGCAGGCGGATTCTTTACCAGCTGAGCTACCAGGGAAGCCCTCAGTATATTCACAGGATTGTGCAATCATCTCCACAGTCTAATTTTAGAAACTCTTTGTGACCTCCAAAAGAAGCCCCATGCCCATTAGCAGTTAGTTCCCCCCTCCCCACAACCCTGGGTAAGCTATCTACTTTCTGTCTCTCTGGAGTCACCTGTTCTGGACATTTCACATAAATGGAATCATAGGATATGTGGCCCTTTGTGACTGACTTCTTTCACTTAGTGTAATGTTTGCAGGGCTCATCCAGGTTTTAGCATGGATCAGTACTCCATTGCTTTTTACTGCTAAATAACATTACACTGTCTGGCTGTGCCGTGTTTTGTCTCTCTGTCGTGCATTGATGGACTTTCGGATCGTTTCCACTTTTCGGCTGTTGTGCCCAGTGCCGCTGTTGGTGTATGAGTATTTCAGTGTCTGTCCTTAGCTGTTTTAGGGATGGAGTGGAATCGCTGGGTCATGTGGCAGTTCTTTGTCTAACTTTCTGAAGAGCCTGATTTTTCCGTATTCCTCTCAGTTTCTTGCTATTTCCTGTCCTTTCAATTTTTGCCATCCTAGGGAGTGTGAGGTGGTGTCTTGTAGTTCTGATTGCTGTTTCTCTGATGAATAGTGATGTTGATCGTCTTTTCATGAGTTTATGTGGTCATGGTGTCTTCGAGGCTGCTCCTGGCCAACGTGCTTGCACTTGGCTCTGAGTGAGTGGCCCTGGGGTGGGGGTGGGGTGAAGAGTTGGGGACTGATATTTTAGGGAGGTCAGTCTCGGTACTGGCTCTGAGGAAGACTGAGCCAGAGCTCAGAGCCTCCTGTGGCTATCTTGAGAGGAAACCTGTCCCCAGAGGTTAGGTGGCCCTGTTGGTGCTGCCTGCACACCCTGGCGTGTTCTTTTACCTCAGAAGTACAGCTTGCTTGGTGTAGAGGTGAAGCTGCTGCTAAACTTGGCTGTGAGGGCAGTGGCAGGGCTCGGGGCTCAGTTGGGTGGTGGCCTCCATCTTGTCCATCCCCACAGAAGAAGGACCCAGCCCAGTTCCTGCAGGTGCACGGTCGAGCTTGCAAGGTGCACCTGGATTCTGCAGTTGCCCTGGCCGCGGAGAGCCCCGTTAACATGTAAGACCGGGTTTGAGGGTGGTATCTGTGGCTGACGGTTAGGGGTCCAAGGGGACCTGGTGTATGGACAGACCTGTGGCGCCTCAGACAGGAAAGGCTTGGCCTGAGTGGGAGGGTGAAGGTCACTAGCTAAGGCGAGATGGCAGGGTTTGGGATGAAGACCCCATGGTGTAGTGGTTGGAGCACCTAGAGGGAACGAGCAGGGCCATGGCCAGAGGCCCAGGTAAGCAGAGAGTGCTTGCCAGAGTGGGTGTTTTGAGGTGTTAGCAAGTGGTCCATGGGACCTTGTTCAAGGTCCTACTCTTGCGTGGTTCTGCAAACTAGGGCCCCGATTTCCTCAGGGCCCTTTCAGGTCAGGAGCCTGAATGTAGATTCAGGGAGTGTTGTGGCATAAGGAACAGGAGGTGGGGGCTGCGAGTGGGACGGGCCTGGGCATCAGAGGGGCTGAGGGCCAGGCTCCCAAGCGCAAGGTGGCAGGGGGCAGGTACTGTGTGTCCGGGGCACTGGGAGCCCAGGCGCCTTCCTCCCCTGCTCCCACTTCAGGATGCCCTGGCAAGGGGACACCAACAACATGATTGACCGCTTTGACGTCCGCGCCCACCTGGACCACATCCCCGACTACACTCCCCCGCTGCTCACCACCATGTAAGCCGCCTCCCCCGGGGTTGCCGGCCGGCGGTCCCTCCTGGGAGGGAAGGAGGTGTGCACGTGGGGCAGCCCCCGCCAGCGGGAGGCCGCCCCCTCATCCCCCTTCCTGCAGGCCTGGGGTGGGAGCTCCCTGTGATCGCAAGACCTTGTCCTCCTCCACAGCTCCCCAGAACAGGAGTCGGATGAGCGGAAATGTAACTACGAGCGCTACCGAGGCCTGGTGCAGAACGACTTTGCCGGCAGTAAGTGACCTGGGGTGTGGGGAGTGGGTTGAGGGGAGGGGTCCCTGGAGGCTGGAAGACCGCAAGACTGTGAAGAAAAGTTATCCCAGTACTTTCTACTCCAGGGCCTTGGGCGTGGTCCCAACTCTGTCATGGACCCGCTCTGTTCCCATCCCTTTTCTCTCTTGGGGCCTCCGTCTCTGGAATTGGTACAGGAGATGTCTGCTGACCGAGATGGTCCAGCAGGTGGCCATTTTGACAGCCCATGCCCTCTAATTCTGTGATCTTTTTCCTGAAAAACCGGAAGAAATAGGAAGAACATATTTTTTTGCTGTATTTTCCCCACCTGCATGGGTCAGAATGTTAGCTCAGAAGAGGAAATTTATGCCTGTTTTAAGTGACTGTTTAGGCAGTTTGACAGCTTGCCAAGTGTTCATACGTGTCCAAGGTTCTTTTCCCAAGCTGTCACCTCACAAAAGAGAAAACAAGTGTAGGGGCTGTTCCCTGCTCTGGACTTGTGGAGGTTCCAACCCTGACAGAGTTTTTCGTCTCTGTTACTGCAGCACATCTGTGTGATCACCCAGCAGGGTGGGGGTGATGCCCCATTTTACAGATAAGGACACTGAGGCTCAGGGTTGGGAGGGACCCTCCAAGGAGTTGGGCTTCTCACCCTGCCCTTAAGCACTGCTGCCTCCTGCAGGCAGCTCTGAACTGGAGCTCACCTCCTGAGAAGGACGCAGAGCCTCTCTCCCAGATCCCTCTGTGAGAGTAAGGGCCACACACTCGTCCCTCAGCCTGGCTGGCCTCATTTCCTGGAGAAGAGCAATCGTGGAAGTTTCTGTCCCCCTCAGGGTGATGTGAGGGTTCGCGTCAGGGATGCTTAGGGCCCCTGCACAGAGCCTGGCATAGTCCACCCTCACCGTGGGTTCACTGTACCCATATTTCTTTGTTTCTGAAATAGATGTTTAGCATCTTTAAAAGCAGAGATTTTCAAATTCTGGCTGTCAATGAAGCCTCACATCAGGGGAATGAAGCGTCACTGACGCGGTGGTGGTTTTTGCCTTCCCCCAAGGCCACACAGATGCTTGATGATGGAGCCAGAGTTTCCCTTAGTTCTGCCTGATTCCATCTCTTCATCCATCCATCCATTCATACGATTCCTGAGCACCTGTAGTGTGTCAGGCATTCTTCTGGGAGGAGGGGTCTAGTGGGGGAGCCACGTCATCACGAGAGCGGATGCTCATTACAAGCTGAGGCACTATTTCGACAGATGGTATGCTGTTCTCGGAGGCGCTTGACTGAGGCTGGATCAGCAGAGGGTAGGGTGGGGTGGGGCGGGGAAGGAGCTCCCCAGTGAGGGGAGGTGGCTCCCGACTCTGTCTGGGCCATAAGGACAGCCGTGAGGGGACAGGAGGAGGGTGGTCTGGGGGACAGGGAAAGCCAGCCTGGCTGGAGCTCACGTGAGACAGCTCATGGGGCTGCCTAAGCCTGAAGCCTGCATAGAGCCCCAGGGCCCTCCCCTGGGGCTGCATAGACCACCAGCAAAACGGGGGAGCCTGGGGTGATGGCTGTGCTGTGTCACCTTGGGGCTCGCCCAGACCCCCCACCTCGCTTTACAGATAGAAAAGCTGAGGCCCTCTGAGGGAACGGGACATGTCCAGGGTCCCACTGGAGCTGGGCATGTGTCTTACTGTGCACGAACCAGGGGGCTCTGGTACATCGCTGAGCACCTCAAGTTAGGTGTTACAGCTGAGAGCCCAGATTAGCTTAATTTAAACTGGGTCCCAGAGGGCCAGAGTGGCAGGCGCGTGGGGTGCAGGTGACTGACGCCCAGCTCTCAGGATAGGTTTGTTCTGAAGGGTCCAGTCAGAGGTCTCTGTGACAGTGATAACTGTAGCAGTGCCCAGGCGCTCCCTCTGCCAGTGGTCCTCCCATTTTACAGGGAAGGAAACCGAGGCACAGAGTGGCTGAGTCCTTTCCCAGGGTTGCATGGCGAGTCAGCGGTGCAGCCAGGTCCCTCCTGTAGCTGCTGTGTCATCGCCACGCACGCTGTGATTATCTGGGAATCCATGAGCCTGCCACCAGCCGTGCTGGGTTCACACCTGCCCAAGCCCCACTGCATTCTTGAGTCCCCCCTGAATTCTCAGTGTCCCCAGCCCCCTCTGACTCATGTGCCTCTTGCCCCACCCCAGTCTCCGAGGAGCAGTGCCTGTACCAGATCTACATCGACGAGCTGTACGGAGGCCTCCAGAGACCCAGTGAGGATGAGAAGAAGAAGTGAGTCGCGGTCCGGGGCAGTGGGGGCTGCGGGGGGCAGGAGGACCATGCACCCCACAGGGCTTCGTCTACCCGGTGTCCCCTAGAGCTGCACCTGGCGCTGGCGCCCAGTCGGTGGTCGCTTCATCAGCGCTGCAAGGAGCAGGCAGCGCCAGAGGGGACGGGTTTGCTGACAAAGCTCTCCGTGGCGTTTTCCACCCTTGGGTTGGGAGGAGGTGCAGTTAGGAGGGCAGGAGCTGGACTGGGCCAGGGCCTGGGTTTGAGTCCTGCCCTCCAAGCCTTGGTGCCCCCTGCTTGGATACCCCAGGACTACAGGAGATGGAGCTGGGGAAGTGCTTGTCCCCTGCCAGGCAGTAAGCGTGTGGCCCACAGCAGCTGATGTCACTCTGCAGAGGGCTTCTCCAGGCTGTGTGCCCTGAGGAATGGCTCATCCCTCTGCCAGCCTGGCCGGCCCCTCCACTGCTCTGCAGTCCCGGAGCCGCCTGCTTACCCCTTGCTGCCAAGCCGTCCCCACCGTGGTCCTCACAGAGGTGACTGAGCGTCTCAGTGACCGACCCTTATTCATGGCCACCTGTTTTGGACGAGGCTGGTGCAGGGATGGCATCAGGGCGTGTCAGCTGGGTTCAGCAGCACACGTGCCCTAGGCCCCTGCTCCATCCTGGACCAAGTTGGGCTGCGTTGTTACCCAAGAGAACTCGGGCCAGCTGTTGCAGGACACGTAGTCGGGGGTGGCAGTGGAGAGACCCAGTGTGAACGGGGCTGGGAGCTGAGGACGGTCGCCACCCCCAGACGAGGACTTCTGGACGGTGGTGCGCTGGAGCTGTAGGAAGAGGAAAGGTGGCAGGTGGCCGCAGAGCGTTCTAGGCCAAGGGACCGTTTGAGGGCGCCAGGCTGCCTTGGCTCTCAGGAGGGTGGTGTGTGGGTCCTGGAGGCTTGGCTGGGCTGCATCCGGCCTGGGGCCTGCGTCTCCTCCCGGCGTGGCCCTGATTCTCGGCTCCCCCTTGCCAGGCTGGCAGAGAAGAAGGCATCCATTGGCTACACCTACGAGGACAGCACGGTGGCCGAGGTGGAGAAGGTGACAGAGAAGCCGGAGGAGGAGGAGTCCCCGGCCGAGGAGGAGAGCAACTCGGATGAAGATGAGGTCATCCCCGACATCGGTGGGGTCCCCTCTCTGCCCTCCCCATCCACAGTCCCCGGGCAGCATTTTCATGTCTCGCCCCTCCCCCTGTGTGGGGCGCCCGTGCTTACGAGCCCGCCTCTCCTGCCCCCCGCCTCCCACTGTCCTTCCGTCTCACTCGTGTCCTCCTGGTCCAGCCTCCCTCGCTGTTTCTCCTTCCTCGTTTCTAGGACTCTGCTCCTCTGACACTATCCCCACCTGGGTTCTGGTTCTGTTCTCCTCTTCTGACTTCAGCCTCTTGGTCTCTCCTTGCCCTTCTCTTTCGCTCTCTTCTGGAAAACACGTGTTCCTCCAGTTACAGAGCCGGCCTCAGCCCCCACCCCACTGCCCACCACCAGCTAAATGCCCGCTGATCAGACCGGCCACCCATTTCTCCCCTCGACTCATCCAGCTCACTCTCAGCCCGTCTGCTGTTTGTTCAGATGTGTGTAAAGCCCACTTGCCACTCAGCCATCAAGCATCCCGCTCCCGAATACCAGAGACCTGCACCCCTGCCTCCACCCACCTAGATCTTCAGCCGCCCTCATTCACACCCCTGTGTACATCACTCCCTCCCCGTCACATCCCCCCCCCCCACCCTCACCCGCTGTCTATGGTGCTTGCTCCTGGCAGAGCCCCATGCCAGCCTGGGGATACCAGGACGTGCTGACTCGTGTCTGCACCCCCACCTACCCACAGAGGCCTGAGGTCTGGTGGGCACCCCCGCCCCCAGGTCCTGGGGCACTGCCCCTTCCCGTCCTCTTGCTTGGCTTTGGCCCCTGACAGCCTTTCTCTTGGTGCAGACGTGGAGGTGGATGTGGACGAACTGAACCAGGAGCAGGTGGCAGATCTCAACAAACAGGCCACGACCTATGGCATGGCCGATGGTGACTTCGTCAGGTGAGGCCTGTGGGCTGACACCGCTCCCCACCCTGTGGACCTGGCTTCTCTGCTGTTGCCCCTCTTCCTGAGCGCTGGTGTCCCTGACTCTGCGCCAGGGACATTACACGCACAGGCTCCCGAGCTCGTGGAGGAGGGGTGGAGGTTGTAAGGGTTGGTTCTTGGGGTCAGCTTCAGTGGTGTTGAGACAGAGGCTGCCCCGGCTGTGTGACCTGAGGCCTTCTGAGCCCCTGGAGCTTCAGGGGTTTCTGGGCATGGTGGGCAGCGCCCTCTAGTGGAGTGGCTCCTCTCCCTGCATTCACTGGACGTTGCTGGTTGGGCCTCTGCCCTGTGCCTCACCCGGGTGGGTCACAGAGACTGGTCCCAGCTAACAGGGTACTGAGTTCTGAGTACTCCCACGTCTGAACACAGCCTGAGCGTCTGAGCATCCTCACTCAGGAGCAGCCAGCGTCCTCACCACAGCCAGAGTCTCACCTCTCTGGTCCCCTCCCCACACACTCCACCCCTGCCCGGCCTCCATGGCCTCTTTCCCCCTCAGATGCCCGAGGCCCCACCTGATCTGGGGCCATTCAGGTGCTGTGGGCTCTGCCTGCACCTGCACAGCTCACTCCCCAGGGGTCTCATCAGCTGTTACTCTAAGAGGGGCTTCCCCAGCCTCCCTGTTGAAAACTGCAGCCTCTACCAGGCCCCTGGACTTCTCTCCCCCTTCTGTGATTTCCTTTCCTATCAAGTTTTTCACCATTTAATGAGTCACGTGTTATGTGACTTTGGTCATTGTCTGTCTTCTCCCCAGAATGTTAGTCCATGAGAGTGGGGAGTTTTGTTTTCAGTCATCCTGGATGCCTGAGATAACACCTGGCGTGCAATCGGTACTTAGTAATAGTACTGAATGAATGTGAGACCCACCAGGATGGCTTGGGGTCCTTCGCCTCCTGCAGTGACTCTGCCTGTAATCTGACCTCGTTCCTCCTGGTGGCCCTCCTCCCCCTCCGCAGGATGCTCCGGAAAGACAAGGAGGAGGCGGAGGCCATCAAACACGCCAAGGCCCTTGAGGAGGAGAAGGCCATGTACTCGGTGAGGGCTAGGCCCGGGTGGCAGGGCAGGTGTGTGCTTCGTGGAAGGCACAGACTCACCAGCCTCGTCCCCACTCTGCTCCAGGGCCGTCGCTCCCGGCGCCAGAGGAGGGAGTTCCGGGAGAAGCGGCTGAGGGGCCGCAAGATCAGCCCCCCCAGGTAGGTGAGGTTCTGCCCTGTGCCCCCGCCCTGCCAGCATCAGTCTTTCAGGACTCTGGGGGAGGAGCCAAGGCTCAGGAAAGTCTGGGGGGCAAGCCTGTGGCTTGCGGACAGAGTTGTCCTAATAGAGCGAACAGGGAAGGTCTGGGATAGGTGTGGCCACGAGGCACGTGTGGACACCCGTCCTGCCAGCCATCCCCCTCTCCCTGCTGGATTTGGAACCCATGTCACGTTCCCTGGCTGTGAGCAGAGTCAAGGGGGCATCATTGCTTCTGTTGTGGGCTGCCTCCTCCCTATTAGAGTTTGGATAGGTGACTTTCTCTTCTTGAGCTGCAGTTTTCTCTTTGGGAAAGGGGCACCGTCACCTTCCAGGACGGGGGCTACACCAGTGCCCACAGTGAGGTCTCGGGCAGGTTTGGATGAGGCAGCTAATGTGCAGAGAGCCCAGCCTGGGGCCCAGGCAAACCGATGCCTCTGCCACATCTCCTGTGTTCAAGGGGAGTCTCAGGGTTGCTGTGAGGCTTAAGGGACCTGCGGTGGGCTCAGGGTTGGATGCGTGGTCTGGAAAATGTTCAGTCACGAGCTGCGATGATTCTTGCCATCGTCACCGAAGAAGTACAGGGCTGCGGTTCAGGCTCTGGGCAGGTGTGAGGGGATAGGAGGAGGGATGAAGGCAGGGCCCGTAACCTGGCTGGCAGCCTCCTCGTCACTGTCCAGTGCGTGGCCTGGGGCACCCAGGTCAGGGATTGGCCTTAATTCCATGTGTACTGACCCCACCCCCCACCGCACCCCATCCCATCTGGTTCTCTCTACAGCTATGCACGCCGAGACAGCCCCACCTATGACCCCTATAAGCGGTGAGTTCCCAGGGCCCAGCACCCTCCTGATGGAGGGTGGGGTGGGGTGGGGCGGGGCCTGTGTGCTGTAGGCTGCCTTCCTGAGATCACAGACTGGGGAATGTGTTCTGCTTTTTTCTGATTTAAACATAGTGGAGTTTTGTGTTAAAAGTGACCAAACATGGCAGAAAGGCGGGACTTAGGTGTCAGGTGTCTTTAATCTGAACTGCCAGGAATAACCAGTGAGTGAGGAACGGGTACAGAATGGCCTGGTCACACACAACATGTGTCTCCTGGTGTGGGAGTGGTTGGTCAGAGGCCTTGGGGGTGGACAGGTCTCAGGCTGACCCGTTCCCTTTGTTGGATGGGGTGAGAGGGACCCTTGGGGCTCCTGGGAGGACAGATGAGATAAGGCAGGTACGCCTTTTGAGAAAAGGTCTGGCTCAGATAGGTGCTCAACTGTGGGTGCCATGAAAGAGATTACATAGTTTCTTTAACAAAATTGAGGTTATTTCACACTTAATGCTTTCAAACTTGCTTTACACCTGACTTGACATCTTTTGCCAAGAGAATGCACTGCTCATAGCAAACACCCTCTTCCAGCAACGCAAGAGAAGACTCTACACATGGACATCACCAGATGGTCAATACCAGAATCAGATTGATTATATTCTTTGCAGCCAAAGATGGAGAAGCTCTATACAGTCAGCAAAAACAAGACTGGAAGCTAACTGTGGCTCAGATCATGAACTCCATATTGCCAAATTAGACTTAAATTGAAGAAAGTAGAGAAAACCACTAGACCATTCAGGTATGACCTAATGATTGTACAGTGAAAGTGAAAATAGATTCAAGGGCCTAGATCTGATAGATAGAGTGCCTGAAGAACTATGAACGAAGGTTCATGACATTGTACAGGAGGCAGGGATCAAGATCATCCCCCAAAAAAAGAAATGCAAAAAGGCAAAATGGTTGTCTGAGGAGGCCTTATGAATAGCTGTGAAAAGAAGAGAAGCTAAAGGCAAAGGAGAAAACTCTGCATTTGAATGCAGAGTTCCAAAGAATAGCAAGAAGAGACAAGAAAGCCTTCCTCAGTGATCAATGCAAAGAAGTAGAGGAAAACAATAGAATGGGAAAGACTAGAGATCTCTTGAAGAAAATTAGAGATACCAAGGGATCATTTCATGCAAAGATGGACTCAATAAAGGACAGAAATGGTATGGATCTAACAGAAGCAGAAGATACTAAGAAGAGGTGGCAAGAATACACAGAAGAACTGTACACAAAAGATCTTCACGACCCAGATAATCACGATGGTGTGATCACTCACCTAGAGCCAGACATCCTGGAGTGCAAAATCAAGTGGGCCTTAGGAAGCATGACTACGAACAAAGCTAGTGGAGGTGATGGAATTCCAGTTGAGCTATTTCAAATCGTAAAAGATGATGCTGTGAAAGTGCTGCACTCAATGTGCCTGCAAATTTGGAAAACTCTGCAGTGGTCACAGGACTGGAAAAGGTCAGTTTTCATTCCAATCCCAAAGGCAATGCCAAAGAATGCTAAAACTACCCCATAGTTGCATTCATCTCACATGCTAATAAAGTAATGCTCAAAATTCCCCAAGCCAGGCTTTAACAGTACGTGAACTGTGAACTTCCAGATGTTCAGGATTTAGAAAAGGCAGAGAAACCAGAGATCAAATTGCCAACACCCATTGGATCATTGAAAAAGCAAGAGAGTCCCAGAAAAATATATATTTCTGGTTTATTGACTGTGCCAAAGCCTTTGATTCTGTGGAGCACAACAAACTGTGAAAAATTCTTAAAGAGATGGAAATACCAGACCACCTGACCTGCCTCTTGAGAAATCTGTATGCAGGTTAGGAAGCAGTGGTTAGAACTCGACATGGAACAACAGACTGGTTCCAGATAGGGAAAGGAGTATGTCAAGGCAGTATATTGTCACCCTGCTTATTTAACTTATATACAGAATACATCATGAGAGAAGCTGGGCTGGATGAAGCACAAGCTGGAATCAAGATTGCCGGGAGAAATATCAATAACCTCAGATATGCAGATGACATCACACTTAGGGCAGAAAGAGAAGAACTAAAGAGCCTCTTGATGAAGGCAAAAGAGGAGAGTGAAAAAGTTGGCTTAAAACTCAACATTCGGAAAACTAAGATCATGGCATCTGGTCCCATCACTTCATGGCAAATAGATGGGGAAACAGTGGAAACACTGAGAGACTTTATTTTGGGGGGCTCCAAAGTCATTGCAGAAGCCGTGTGCGTCCATGAAATTAAAAGACGCTTGCTCTTCGGAAGAAAAATTACGACCTACCTAGACAGCATGTTAAAAAGCAGAGACATTACTTTGCCAACAAAGGTCCGTCTAGTCAAAGCTATGGTTTTTCCAGTAGTCATGTATGGATGTGAGAGTTGGACTATAAAGAAAGCTGAGCACTGAAGAATTGATGCTTTGGAACTGCGGTGTTGTAGAAAACTCTTGAGTCCCTTGGACCGCATGGAGATCCAACCAGTCCATACTAAAGGAAATCAGTCCTGAATATTCATTGAAAGAACTGATGGTGAAGCTGAAACTCCAATACTGTGGCCACCTGATGCAAAGGGCTGACTCATTGGAAAAGACCCTGATGCTGGGAAAGATTGAGGGTGGGAGGAGAAGGAGATGGCAGAGGATGAGATGGTTGGATGGCATCACTGACTCAGTGGACATGAGTTTGAGTAAACTCTGTGAGTTGGGTGATGGACAGGGAGGCCTGGCGTGCTGCAGTCCATGGGGTTGCAAAGAGTCAGAGACGACTGAGTGAATGAACTGAACTGAACTGTACTGACATCCATGTAGAGGAAGCCTGCTGCTGTTACAGTACAGATCTGTGCATCTGTTCTTAATAGTTCTCTGTCACTGCTTTTCCTGGTTGTATTGAGAAGGCCTCTGTGGTCATGAATCAGATTCTCACAGGCCTGCTGTCTTTCTGCCCACCGGCTCTGTTGTACCTGCTGTCTGTTGTCGCTCGGGACCCTGCTCTTCAGTGACCTCTCACTCTGTGGAGGGTTTGTTCGTGGGTAGACAGGCTCGAGGGGCCCGGTGACTGAGCCCCTTCTCCCTGCTCTTCAGGTCGCCCTCGGAGTCCAGCTCCGAATCCCGCTCCCGTTCCCGCTCCCCGACCCCTGGCCGGGAGGAGAAGATCACGTTCATCACCAGTTTCGGGGGCAGTGATGAGGAGGCGGCCGCAGCCGCAGCTGCAGCAGCTGCATCAGGGGCTGCCACAGGGAAGCCCCCGGCGCCTCCCCAGCCCGGCGGCCCCGCACCGGGACGTAATGCCAGTGCCCGGTCTGTAACGCTCACGCTGCCCGCCCTACACCCCAGGCACCGTGGGGGGGACTCGGGGCAGCGGGGGGCCACGGCCCGGGCTGGCGCTGACCGCCCCCCATGCCCGCCTGCAGCCGCCGCTCCTCCACCTCCTCCTCCTCCTCCTCCGCCTCGAGGACCTCCAGTTCCCGCTCCCGCTCCAGCTCCAGCTCCCGCTCCCGCCGGGGCGGGGGCTACTACCGCTCCGGCCGCCACGCCCGTTCTCGCTCCCGGTCCTGGTCGCGCTCCCGGTCCCGCTCCCGGCGCTATTCTCGCTCCCGCAGCCGTGGCCGGCGGCACTCAGGTGGGGGCTCCCGAGACGGACACCGCTACTCCCGCTCGCCGGCCCGGCGCGGCGGTTACGGACCCCGGCGCAGAAGCAGGTGCGTGGGGCGGGGGCCCCATCTGGGTGAGACCCAGGCTCTGTGAGGGAGCTGTGGGGTTGGTGGGATGGTGGTCATCCCAGATGTGGTGCCAGTGGGGAGCCAGTGGGTGGGAGACTGGACTATGCTTGTTCCAGGGGCTCCCTGGGTGTTTACAGCAGCTGCCTGGTAGGATCAGGGTGCCCCGAGGGGAGGGCAGGGTGTGATGTAAGAACTTCTGGTGGGGCAGGAATACCGTCCTGGGAGACAGGAGCATCCCTCCTGCCCTTTCCCAGGGGTCAGGGCTGCCCATGGAGGGACAGCACGACCTGCTGGGTGAGAGCGGGACTTCAAAGCAGCCGGCCGGCTGAGGAGTCTGGCCCTACTGCTGAGCTGTTGGGGCCTCTTCATCTGTAGAAGAAATAGAATCATTGCGTCTCCTCCATTGAGTGCAAAGCTGTGACAAACTCTACTTGAGTGCTTCGTCCAGAGCCTAGCACTTGATGAGTGCTCTTGTTGTCGACAGCGTTATTACCTGTTATTGTTGTGGGGATCTCAGTGTCAGCTACCCACGAGGTCTGGCAGGTAAAATCGAGGCACCCCATGGGCCTGGTGACCTGGGAGCGCACTTCCCCTCTGCTGGGGTTGTAGGCCACTCAGTGGCGGGTGTGGCGTGCCCAGTTTTTTGATTTTTCCAGAGAAACTGAGTTGGATGTTTAAAAGACAGCTCTTGTTTTCTCGATATTGCTGACAAAACCTGGGACAGTTCCCCAGAGTCAGTGTGTGATGTTGGTTTGGCATCTAGATCATTGCCTGGAGCCTGCCCCAGGGCAATGGCAGGAGACAGGCTAGGGGTCAGAGAGGGGCCTGGTCACCCTGAGGAGGGGCCCTTGCTGAGGAGTCCCCACGTCTTGAGCAGAGAGAGGATTGGGCTTACGTATTCCCAGACTGGATTCTGTGGGTCTGGGTCGCAGGCGTGTGGGGAGGATTGAGGGGTCGTCCCCACTGGTGGCGAGACCCTAGGCCTGGCAAGGTGAGGAGGTGAGCATCCAAAGGGGGGTCACCAGGCAAGTCCTGCCCTCCCAGAGATCACCTCGCAGGGAAATGGGCACACAGGTGTCTAGTGAGACATGAAGCGCTGTTCTAGGCGAGTGTGTTGAGGACAGTCTCTGTTTAGAGACCAGGGAGGCCAGGGAGGATGTCTGAGGAAAGCAGCGGGAGGAACTTGGAGACAGACAGACCACAGGGCCTCTTGGAGGCGTGTAGATTCAGTGCCAGGGTGGGGGCGGCGCTCGGGGGTTCCCCGGAGTCTCATGGCTTCCCTCCTGCTCTGCGGCGCCCCCAGGAGCCGCTCCCGCTCCGGGGACCGGTACCGGCGGGGCGGCCGGGGCCCCCGGCACCATAGCAGCAGCCGCAGCAGCTGGTCCCTCAGCCCATCCCGAAGTCGCAGCCTGACTCGCAGCCGCAGCCCTAGCCTCAGCCGCAGCCGCAGCCTGAGCCGCAGCCGTAGCCGCAGCCGCAGCCAGAGTCACTCTCCATCGCCGCCGAGGGAGAAGCTGAGCAGGCCGGCAGCGTCCCCCGCTGTGGGCGAGAAGCTGAAAAAGTGAGTGGGGCTAGGGCTGGGGGACGGAGGTGAGGGGGCGCCCCAGTGTTGTGTTTCAAAAGGAACTTGGTCCTGCCCTGGGGGGTCTGCCCTTGGTGGGGGTGGGGGTACTGAGGAGTCCCAGCCTTGCCTTGGGTGAAGGGTCAGAGGGGGTCACGACCCTGCCCTGCAGGATCCAGGAGGCATGTGGTTTCCACCTGGGGGTGTTTGGGGCACACGGCCTTTGCTGTCTGGTCTGAGGGCAGTGCTGAGGCCACGTGGGATTGGAGGTGGCAGCTACTTTTTCTTCCTCCCAGGACCGAACCTGCCGCTGGTAAAGAGACAGGAGCTGCCAAAGTCAGTAAGAATTTGGAACTCGCCCGTCTAATTCCCGCCAGCAGCAGTGCCCGAGAGCTGGGCCCGGTGGGCCTGCAGGGGGGCCCGGGTGGGCCAGGAGATCCAGCCCCAGGGATTAAGATCCGTGCCCCGTTCCCCCTTTCCTGTGTCCACTGGGGCTCCCAGACCCTCGTGGCTGGTCTCCGCAGCCTGCCCGTCCTCCGCTCCTGCCCCCGCCAGTCCCAGACTTTGGATGAGGTGGGTTGTGGGAGCTCCGGGATACCCACCCGCTCTCCTGCCTCTTCTCCCCCTTCCCCAGCCCAAGCTGAAGCCGCAGGAGAAGCTTAAGCTGAGGATGCAGAAGGCACTCAACAGGCAGTGTACGTCCTGGCCCCGCCCCTCCAGGGCTCCCCTGCTCCTTCTCCTCCCCGTCTGGCTGGGGAAGGCCCTGCTGTCTCCCAACAGGAGGCTCTTGGGAGGAGCGGGTGTGTACCCGCCCTGTGGCTGCCAGGTCCAGGGCCTCTCTGAGCTCAGCCTCTACCTGCTCATCCCCTGTGCCCTCTCCCCACAGTCAAGGCGGATAAGAAGGCGGCGCAGGAGAAGATGATCCAGCAGGAGCACGAGCGCCAGGTATGGGGCTGGGAGGGCACAGGGCCCACGCGGGGCGCAGCCCGGCCCCGCCCTCACCACCACCTCTGCTGCAGGAGCGGGAAGACGAGCTGCGCGCCATGGCCCGCAAGATCCGCATGAAGTAAGACTGCCCCCAGCCTGCCTCCGGGTGGTCCTGTGTTCCCCACCACCAGCCCGACCCAGAGCTCTGACCAGGCCCTCCGGGTGGAGAACAGTCAAAGCCTTCTCCGGACCTTCGTGTCCTTCCCGCCTCACAGCTCCACCAGCCTCCAGCTGGGGTTGCCTTTCCTTCTCTCTCCCAGATAACCACCCACTGTTCCCCAAGGCTGCTCTCGGGTCCTTCCTTACTGTCCTCTGTGGAATAGCACCCCCAAAAGCACCGTCCTCCAGCCCGCCCCTTCATAGCGCTCGTCTCCTCGGCATCCTAGCGTCCTGTCTGTGTCCTTACTCGCTCTTGCTGGCGTCCCCACTGAGAAGTTGGGTCTGGCTGCCAGGCTTCTGCTGTGTGCTCAGCCCCCAGAACCCTGGTGCTCATAAATGCTGAGGGCTGGATGCAGGCCAGCCCTGCGCTGGGAGCCTGGGCTTCGCCCCCCTTCCTTTCTGCTCCTCTCCTCGCCTGACTCTTCTGCAGAGCTGAGTGGCCCAGAGCCTGGTTCAGACAAACCTGGGGTTTAATCCAAGCTCCGCTTCTCTCTGACTCTGTGGCCCTGGGGTGGGTGCTCGTCCATACTGTGAACAGTCCTTGGCGCCAGCTGTACAGGGTAACTGAGGAGTCAGTGCCCTTAGAGCGTCAGCCTGTGTGGGGCCCGTGAGCAGAGCTGGAGGCTATAGTGCTTGGTGTTGGCAACGAGGGGAGTCAGTCAGTTGAGAGCTGTGTCACCTGTACTTATTTCTCTTTCTACCCTGTATTTGCTGTGGGTCCTTGGACAAGTACCTTAACCTCTCTGAGCCAGGATTCGTTATGTGAGGTAGATGCAATAAGGCAGCCACCTCTGGAATCCCACTGTAAGGCTCCTGGCACATGGGAAGGCTTGATGGCTGGAGCTACTGATACTGGTTGGTTGTTTATTACACACCCATCACACGGGTGCATCAGGAGGTGGGGAGCATAGTGCGTAGGGACTCGGCATTCTAGTCAGTCAGGCCCAGCTTCTGATCCTACCTCACCTTTGCTGCCCCCTAGCTGTGGGCCTTTCTCCTGTCTGAGCCTCAGTGTGCTCATCTGTTAAATGGGGATGAAATGAGATGTCCCATCTCATAGGCTTGTGGACAGGATTTTATGTGATCAGGGCCAGGCGCTACAGCACTCAATTAATGCATCCGTTGGGGTGGCACTCAATAAATGCAGCCCTTGGAATAGCAAAGCAAATCCCGGTCATTCTGACAAAGGCCAGATAAGCACTTAGCGTGTAAGTCCCTTTGTTCAGAGGCTGCGCCTGGAGCATGACAGGAAACGATCCAGCCCTCAGCAAACCTTTCATCGGGTGGTAGACTGGGATTCAGCTGCCGGCCAGTGTCCCCTGTCTGAGCTCAGTGCTCTTGTTTCCAGGTGGGGAAAGGAGCAGGACCTGCCCCTTGGCTAACTTTTCCACTTGACCTGGCAGGCGACCCAGCTGGCCCTCGAGTTCAGTATTCTCACCTCTTACCCTGGCTCGCCTCTCCCTGCAGGGAACGGGAGCGCCGAGAGAAGGAGAGAGAGGAGTGGGAACGCCAGTACAGCCGGCAGAGCCGCTCGCCCTCCCCCCGCTACAGTGAGTGTGCCCCAGCCACCCTCCCCCGCTACAGTGAGTGTGCCCCGGCCACCCTCCCCTGCTACAGTGAGTCTGCCCCGGTGGCCCTCGCCCTCTACAGTGAGTGTGCCCCGGTCACCCTTGCCCTCTACAGTGAATGCGCCCCGGTGGCCCTCCCCCCGCTACAGCTAGTGCCTCTCTGGTCGCTGGGTTAAGAGAGCTGGGCTGGAGGCTCTGGGACATTAAAAAGAGATGTCAGAACTGGGTTACAGAAAGCCGCGGTACACCTTCCACATCAGCCTTCAGTAAACTGGAACGTTTAAGCTGTACACACGACACACAGTGCTTCAGTCCCCAGGGAACTGCAGGAGTTGGAAGAGCTTCGTAGCACGTGGGTGTGGGCGAGGGGCAGGCAGTGTCCTGCTCTTCTCACCTGCACTCCTGTGCCCTTTCTTTCCAGGTCGAGAATACAGTTCTTCTCGAAGGTAAGCAGGCAGGCCCTGTACCCCGGGCAGTCACTGTTGTCCTCTGGTGGGAGGTCCCAGTCCTGGTTCCCCCATCCTTGCCCTGGCCCCCCTGCAGTCATCAGAGCTGCCCAAGGCCTGGCCGCATGCTGCACGCAGCTGATTTCTGCGTCACTGAAGCCCCAATGGTCCCATGTGGGTGGCTGTGTGTGCACCTGCCCACACGGCTGGGCTCCCTGCTTCCTGCCCAAACCCTCACGGGGCCTCTCTCCCCGCTTCTCCCTCCAGACGGTCGAGGTCCAGATCCCGAAGCCCCCACTACCGACATTAGGCAGAAGCGTGGGCAGGCAGAGATGAGGTGGGGGGACAAGGGCTCGAGCTGTGATGCTGCTGGTTTCTCTAATAAAGTCACACATTATTTAATTCCCTTCCCCTGGTCTCCTGTTTTTGTCTGTGTGGTCAGTGCAGGGCCCCCAAACCCCGGTGCCCACCAACCGAGGCCAGTGGGGGAAGGTGCTTGGTGGCTTCAGGGAACAGGCGCCAGTGTGACCTGGTGGGGAGTCCCGCCCACATCTGGGCACTGGAACATGGCTCCTTGGTAATCAGAACTGCTGCTCCTGCCACACTCAGGGCCCGGGTGCCATGTGGTGGGAAAAGGGCTGAGCACCCCGCCTGTGGAGGATGGGCCAGGACTTTGCCCAGGGGCCTCTGGTGACAGGTCCAGGCCTCTCCCCGCCCTCGCCTCGGCCCCTGCCCTGGCCTCGCCCACACCAGGAACCGGGAGCACAGCTTTCTGTGCCAGTACTGTGGTGCCCCGGGCGCTGGGGGCCAGCCTCTCCCCTTACCCCATCGTTCCAAACCGGTCTGTCCAGCTGTCCACCCCAAGGAGGGAAGCCTCCCACCCCAGCTCAGACACCCCAAGAAAACCAGAGTCCAAACACATGTAGCTGCGGGCAGGCTTTACTCATGGGCTGGGGGGAAGGATAGGAGGTCACAAAGGTGGGTAATCGTAGTGCCCTGGACGGCAGGGGGGCATCCCTCTGCTCAGGCGTCCCCAGCCATCTCGGGGTGCTTCTGCCGCAGGTGCTTGTCCAGGGTGGCCCGCAGGCCGAAGGGCACGCAGCAGTGGGGGCACGCGAAGCGGGGCCCGCTGGGCCCCAGGCCGTGCATGCGGCGGTGGCGGTTGAGCTTGCTGCTCTGGGCGCAGGCGTAGGAGCAGAGCTCGCAGGCGTAGGGCCGCTCGCCTGTGTGTGAGCGCCGGTGCACCGTCAGGTTGCTGCTGTTCGTGAAATGCTTCCCGCAGAACTCGCAGCTGCCCCCAGGCCCCGGCCCCCGGTTCTTGCCCGCTGGCTTCAGCGGCTTCTTGGGTGACGTCTTCTGGTTCTTCTCCGGGTCCGTTCTTTGCTCCTTAGTTTCAGGGCCCCAGACGTCCCCACCAGGGCCTGCCTGAGCCCCGCCGCCAGGAGCCCCGGGTTCCTGGACCCCTGCCATGGCGGCTGCCCCAGCCCCCTCTCCTCCTCTGCACGGGAGGACGCTGGCAGGGGCTGCGGCATGGGCGGCGGGCTCGGGAGGGGCGGTGGAGGCCTGCTCCTGGCCAGTGTCGGCCAGGCAGGGGCTATGGGGCTGCAGCTGCCGGTGGGTCTTCTTGTGGCGGTTGAGCTTGCTGCTCTGGGCGCAGGCGTAGGGACACTGGTCGCAGGCGTAGGGCCGCTCGCCTGTGTGCGAGCGCATGTGCACTTTGAGGTTGCTAAAGGAGCTGAGGGTCTTCTTACACACGGGGCAGGTGGGGCTCCGCCGGGTCGACCCCACCCGGGAGCCCTTGACCTCAGCTTCGGGCCCCACCACCGACGACACGGCCGACACGGCCACGGCCACCTCAGCCAGGCCCAGCAGTGGGGCCTCGGGGGACTCAGGTTCCGTCTGGTAGATGGACAGTCCATGGTCCCACTGGGCATGGCGCAGCAGTTTCCAGGCTCCCGTGAACTGTCGGCCACAGCGGAGGCAGTTCAAGGCCTTCAGGTCCTCACGTTCTGCAGAGGGGAGAAGGGCCAGGAAGCAGTGTGACTGGCTAGTCGGAGCAGCTGCAGTTCACAGCTGCCAGCTGGACATGAGGTGGGAGAGGCTCTGGTCCAGCAGCTGAGAGGCAGCAGAAGAGGCCAGGCCCCCTGCCCTCCCGGGGGGAAGGTGTGCAGAGAGCGGGGCGGACAGATAGGGAGCAAGGAAAATCCATGCAGTAAATGAGTCCCTGGGGACTCCCTCTGTGTTTGAAAAGTCTTCAAGAAAAGGTTAAAAGAGGAGAGGGATGGATAGAGGAGTGCTAGCTTATATTGGGGTCACAAAGGGCTGACCTAATTAGGCCTCCTGGGCACCTGCCACCCGAAGCGCCCTCTTAAAATTTTCCTTAGAAGAGAAGAGTTTCATTTTCCGGATGGGAAGACTGAGGCAAAGAGACCTTTCCCTAAGGTTACAGTTAGGAAGGGATTTCAATCCAGAAATCCCAGGGAGTGGGAGAGAGAGGAAAATTTTTTTAGGAAAAATGATTGGTTTACTCGTAAAAACAGCTCTTGATAACCGGATGTCTCTGCCAGGCCCCATATACTTGGGTTCCATCCATGATCCCCTTTTCCTGCCTTAGAGACAGGGGTGCCAAGGTTTAAATGGGGAGAAGGTTTAGCAGTCACCGTTTTCTTTTGACCCTCAGGTACTATTAGTAACGTACTTCCAGATCCTTTTGCCTTTATGTTTTGGATGGGGGCGGCTTTCCCGATGCACAGGTCAGGAGCACAGGTGGGGGTTGGACAGGGTGAGCCTGTCCTGACTTCCAGTTGGTTCCCCTGCCCCCTAGCTGTGTGACCTTGGGCAAGAAATACACATCTCTGAGCCTCAGTTTCCTCATTTGCTAGAATATGGGCATCCTAGGGGTCCTCTCCCTTTTAGATTTGCTGTGACCTCAGATGGAGAATAGCTGAGAGTTCTGGTCCATCAAGCCCTCTATAAGCATTAACTGTTGTTTAGTCACTAAGTCTTCGCGACCACATGGACTATAACCCACTAGGCTCCTCTGTCCCTGGGATTTCCCAGACAAGAATACTGGAGTGAGTAGCCATTCCCCTCTCCAGGGGATCTTCTGGACCTAGGGATCAATCTAACCACATCTCCTTGGCAGGCGGATTCTTTATCACTGAGCCACCTGGGAAGCCCATCAGTGTCTACAATTCTCCCAAGCCCAAGCACCTTGGAGTGTTTTGTTCCCATGATCCCATCACAGCCCCACCCTTGCCCACCGGGCCAGCCTCCGTGCTGCAATCAAAATCCCCCCTCCCCCTCTCACTGCAGGACCCTCTCCCTGGCCCAGCCCTGAATATAATTCCATTTCTCATAAATCCCAGGGGCACATGGCACAGGGGCTAGAAATCCAGAGCTTCACAATCGATGCTGACCAAAAGCTCAGCTCGCCAGACATCTAGTACCAAGTTAAGGGTTTTAATTCCTACCCACGGCTGGGAGCCCAGGTATCCAGACACCCAGGACCTGGCTGAAAACAGGGGCGTGCCAGGCTGGGAGATTCCATCAGGGAGGGAGGCCAGAAGCCCCTTCCCCAACTCCAAGCAAATGCCCAGCACCTCGATGAGAAGTGATCATTAAATGGAAGGGGGTGACAACACCCCCAGTCCAGCTGGCCTCGGCTCCCCTCCCCCAGGCTGCTGCCCTCCCCAGAGGTCCCCCCTACTGCCACACTGGTCCAGCCACCTGGCCAGTTATTTCTGGCCAAGGGGAAGGAGAAGTGAAACCAGATTGGGGGTGTGTGTATGGCAAATCCCCAGACCAGTCTTCTGGGGCTGGCCACACCCTGTGGGTGGCCCTCCTCCCCTGCCCAGCCCCGCCCCCACCTACCCCCCTCACCACTACTAGTCTCAGCCCTAGGACAGGGCAGGCCCTGGCCACGCCTAGGCTGCACCCGGTGGGGAGCCAGAAAGGGGAAGTAGTGCTCACTGCCCCGCCTGTCCAGCTCAGCCCCTCTCCCACAGGAAGCCGGGCCCTTGAACTTGAGACCGGTGACTGCATCCCGGCTCTACTCACCTGAGCCCTGGCAGGGGCTGGGGCCTCTTAAGAGCTGACAGCCCAGCTTCTTGTGGTCCATGAAAGCAGTGATGGCCTCCAACGGGAAGGTCTGCAGGCAGCGGCCGCAGGTCAACAGATCTGGATGTTTGTCGGTCCACGGCTGGCGGTCTGCAGGGAGGAAGCGGGTGGTGAGCGCGGGGTGGGGCCAGGGTGGGGCCTGGGGGTTCAGGGGGAGAGGGGAAACCCGAAGGTCAAAAGGCAGGTTGGAGGCTAGGACCTGGCCAGGAAATTAAGGCAGGGGCCGGGAGCTGGGGGGGAGGGGGCCGGGGGTCGGTGCCCCGAGGAGGTCCCAGCCGAGAGGGAAGGGAGGGAGCTTGGCCCGGGGCTGGTGTAGGGGGCGCTCACCGTGAGGGCTCAGGGACAGCGGCGTCCACGGCGAACACTGGTTGCTCAGGCTGAGGGCGTGGATGAGGCCGCCGGCGGGCACGGGGCCGGCGCAGTGGCGGGGTTCGCTCTCGAACCGCTCTGGCGCGGGCACTTCCTTCGGGGTGAAGGGCCCTAACCCCGGGGCCTGCAGGGGCCGCGGGTCCGGCTCGGGCTTCACGTCGATGACGAGGTCTCGCATCTCCATCTCGTCGTCTGAGTTGGCGGCGGGCGAGGGTTCTATTCGGCGAGGCATGCAGCCGGCCTTGCGGCGGGACATGGGTCGCGGGCAGGCGGACTGACGGACTGGCGGATGGCGGGCGGAGGACACGCGAGGCGTGCGCGCTCAGACCGAGGCGCCCAGGTGAGTGACTGCGGCGACCCGCAGCGAACTCTTACACGTGCTGGCCCGGCCCGTGGCTCCGCCCACCGAGGCGGGGCCTGCCGGGAGAGGACTGCCCCGCCTCAGCCAAACTCAATCAGGACCGTGACCCCTGCGTTTGGCTGAACTATTGAATGTCTTAAAGATAACGACTTCACACGACCACGCACAGAAACAGCTATTCCTGACCCCGTTTCCGGGCTGGTGGAAACTGAGGCACAAGGTGCCCACTCACACCCCCAAGCGAGAAAATGGTAGGGGCCAAGTTTTTAGCTAGGCGCCTGATAGTAATCTGACCTATTCCACTGAATGCATTACAATAAAAATTCCTTACGTAAACAAGGGTTAAGCGCCTACTATGTGCCAGGTTCTGGACTAAGCACTAAGATGCAGCAGGGTAGAAAAGCAAATAACCCTGACCTCTTGCAGGTTCTGAAAGACAGAGTCTCCACAAAATAAACTAAAATATGAGGTGCTGTTCACAAGTGCCATGGGGGGCTGGCGCGGAGCTAGGAAGGCTTATAAAGGGACAGGATTACTGGGGTGGGGTTGGGACCTCAGTTTTCTCCCCATGCCAGGCCTGTGTATTCGAGGAGTTCTGTAAATTAAGTTCTGTATTGACGGAGTTCTGTGAGAAAACAAGGTCAGCTCCAGGGACATCTTTTGACCACTTTAAAGTCTTCGGGTTTTTTGAGATGGAAGCCTTGGGAGGATTTGGAGCCCTGGAGGGTCATGATCATATACACTGACTCTGCTCCTAGACCTGGACTCGCCATTAAAACCAAATAGCCAACCAATAGCCTCCTTCCGCTGGGGCCTCCTCCAACTTCCCTTGTCAAAGCTGCTCTCTGATCGCTATTTGAAGTGGCATCAACACCCTGCCCCACCCTCCAACCTTGTAAGTTTTCTTTTCTTCCTGGCACCTACCACATCACCATCTAGAACTGTTTGTTTACTCTCCTATCTCCCCTCTCCCTAACACAAGCCCCACCCCCCACCCCCCAGAGGTCAGGGCCAGGGTCAGTTGGCTCTGGCCTGCCGGCTGCGTCCTCAGCCCAACACTGAGGGAATTTCACATGCTAATCTCCTGGAGTCCCGCTGCAAGCCTGAGGGCCCCCTCATATTGTTATTCAGGTCTCAGCTCAATCGTCCTCCAAAGACCAGAGGACCTCCCTGACCACAGGATCTACGAGAGCCCCACCCTGCCGAAGGCCTTACAATTTACACTCCGTGACCTCCATCTGTCCCCAGTTCCCTCCTGGGCTTCAGGTTTCCCATCTGTGACCCGAGGTGGCTTCTTCTTCAATGCCACCTCCCATGACGGCCCAAATAAAGACGCTCCTCCAACCTGCTACCCCCTATCTTATTCTCCTTATTTTATTCCTTTTGCATCCTTGTCAAGCCTTGAAGGACCTTGTTGGTGTATTCGTTCATGTAATAACCTATCGGATCTCTCTCAATCTCTCTAGAATGTAGGTTCTGAGATGGACGGAGCCAAATCCATCTTGTTCAGGAACAGAGGTCCTAATGGTTCATACATAGTTCAGTTAACAGATTGTGTATTGAGCTCCTTCTATATGCATTTTTTTCCAAAATATATCTGCAGAGGGTCTATGTACCAGGCACTGGGTCTTGGGGATCCAGTGGTAAGCCGAGGTCCACAAGACCCCTCCCTTAGTGAAACCGTGGGGAAGAATGCATTCTGAGCCCAGAGCAGTGCGTTTCCAACTCAGGACAGACATTTTGCCTTTCAAGGCCTCAGTTTTCCATTGTAAGACAGGGTTATGAGGAGTCCTGCTGGGCAAAATGACCGCCTTTGGTCTCTCCCAGGTGCTGCTCTGCAAGGCTTTTTCCTGGTGCGTGGCTGCTGAAAGCATAATCTCAAGGTTTCAAAGGGAAGGTGGGGTTCAGAATGGAGGTGAGGGGTAGGAGTGTGCACGTGTATGGCGTGGGGGTGCCAAGTCCCATGTGCCTAGAGGAGCCTCAGTTTCTTCTGTAAAATGGACATCCTGGACCTCCACACCTCGCAGACTGGTAGATCAAGAGCTAAGCGCAGGGTCAAGCCGCTGGCTGGGTGGCGCCCGGGGTCTGTGCTGGTTTCCGAGACCGCGCCCGCGCGCCCGCGACCACGTGGGGCGGGGGCGGCAGCGGCGGCGCGGGTGGAACCCAGGCTCAGAGGCTAGCGGCCTGCCCGGGCCTCTGCAGCTGGAGCGCCGGCGGAAGTAGGGGCGCCAGCCGCCGTGAATCTCAGAGCGGTGGGTCGCGAGCAAGATCCGGCTCCATGGTCCCAGCACGGGACGCCCACCCGCGTGTAAGACCCCGAGCGGCGGGAAGCGGCGGGTCCGCGCTGGCAGCACCGACTACTGGGAAGTTCTAGTCCCCGAACACCTGCATCGGGGAGGGACTGCACTCCCAACGCAGCAGCGGAGACATCCCTGCGCCCGGGGTGAGTTGCGGGGGAGGGGGGAGGTGTCGGAGGTCGGAATGCAACCCCTCAGGAAAATAATAACGACGACGATAATAACAGTAATAATGGCTGCAGTCCGCAGACTCCGGCCTTTCCTGGAGCAGAATCGTTCGCTTAATCTGTGTCGGGAGGTAGGAAGAACGTCCAGCCCAGGGCGGAGTGGGGAGTGGACGCCTGCGGGCCGGGAGGACCTACTTAGTATGAGAAAAGGAGAGCGACGGGTGGCCGGGGCGGAAATGAAAGGAAACTGACCGGCCCTGGTGGGGGGCGGGGGATTCAGCGCTCGGTGTCCAGATGCTCACCCGACGCCCCGTTTAACTAATTTGTATCCAGACCGGGCCAGCCCTTGGGGTGGTGGTTGTAGGCAGGTCATTATGTCGGTGAATTCGGTCTAGAGCCTTCGCTGTTAGCCTGGTAGCTCAGTTGGTCTCCAACCCTGGCCATTGAAGGTTTAGCTACGCGTTTGTCCACGGAGCCGACCATTCTTATTTTTTGAAAGTGAACTTTGAGGCCCCCAAGGATGGAAGTTTGTGAGTCTCCTGCCCCTGCCATTGATCCAAGTGATGGGCGCTTTAGTTTTTTCTAGTGGGGAATGGGATCCAATTTTTTTTTCCCCCCTGAAACCTGGGCAGGAAATCCTTGGCTTGGAGACTGATAGGATTAAGGACTCTCAGCTTGGTCACCAGGAAGAATACCTGCTTTTGCTGTCTTGGGCACACCCTATGTGACCTTTCTCAAACCAGTTTCTTATCAAGTCACTCCCAGACCTCAATGGCTCTCCTTTGCTCACTGAAAAAACTGCCCTTTTGCATAGGGCAGGGGTGATGGCCCTGACTGTTGGTAGACCAACCTGGGTTTGCTCCCTTTTCCTGTCAGTCACCAGCTTGCACCCAGTAAATGCTTTGGCATCACCCAACTTCAGTTTCCTCTTTGGGAAAATGGGGATTGTTGCAGGTATGACCAAATCTTTTTTTTTTTTTCCTCCATAGGAGCAAAAACATGGCCTATGCTGGCCCATGTTTAATTTAATTTTGTTTTACTAAGGAATTTAACAGAACTCTTTGGCAACTTGCATATTTCCCATCGGCCCTAGAGGGGAGTGTTTCTCCTAAAACCCTCAAGTGTTAACCTACAAGTGCTGGGAGAAAGCCCTGGGGGCTGGTGACCCTGGACTAAACTGGGAATGCAGTGGTCAGATACAGTAGAAAACGTACATATCCCTTAATCTCATTGACAGCCATCTGTGGTGAGATAATGAACATGTAGCAGTCCCATTAATTCATTGTTCACTGTGGTCTTACCCATCAGGTGGAAACCTGGGAGTCTTCCTTGGCTCTGCCCAGTGCGTTAGCAAATAGTGAGGGCTCTCAATCCTCAACAGATAGCCTAATCCAATCATTTCTTCCCGCCCCGCTTCACTGCCCCAGATAATGTCATCTTCCACCTTCCCCAGTGAGCTGGCTTCCTCACTGGGCTCCCTGCTTCTCCCCTTGCCCCTCACAGTCCATTCTTTGTGCAGCAGGCAGAGGGATCCTATGAGTCAGACCCTGCTCCTCCTCTGCTCAGAGATACCCCAGTCCTCAAGGGCCCTGCCCTCACCTCCTGCACACTGGCCTCCTTACTATCACCCAGTCACCCTTCTATGGGCTTTGAGTTTGCTGTCCTCTCAACTGGAATGCTTTCCCTCCATATCTCCTCATGGCTCAATTCCTCATTCCATTCTGGTCCTTGCTCCAATGTGAGCTTATCAGAGCCTTCTTTCCCGAGCCCCTTCCTGGAAACCACCTCTTACCCACCCAGGCAGGGCCAGGTGTCGCCTCTGGGCTCATGAGGCCCCCGGGCTCCTTCATTCCAGCCCTGCCTACTCTTGGTGTCACTGTCTGGAGCCCTAGTGTGTGTCATCCACTGGACAGTAGGGCCGGGCTCTTTGGTTCCCACCTGGGTCTCCAGCACCACCCAGTGTGGGTCAGGCGCAGAGCAAGCGCTTGGATAACAGAAGGAGTGAATCCTTCCACAAGTGTTTATTGAGTGACCCCTGGTTGCCAGCCCTTGTGATGTAATTGGACATGTCCCTTCTCCCAAAGGTTTACGTTCTGTGGCAGAACAGATGGCACGTAGGCAGACAAGTAAATGCATATTGTCAGGAGGTGATAGTGCTGTGAAAAAAAAAATGATACTGCACGGTGAAAGGGCTATTATTTTCCTCCCTGTACGGAGGAATGTTTAACCTGAGTGAAGTAAGGGAGGAAGGCAAGGCATGTATCTGGAAATATATATATCTCATGTATGGAAGAAGGTTCCAAGCAGTAAGAATAGCATGTGCAAAGGCCCCGGGGCAGGAATGTGCTTGGCATTTTCAGGGACTGACAACAGTGACAACAGGGTAGAAGGGAAGGAGATGAGATCAGAGAGCTGATAGGGCCTTGGAGTGAGGGCTTTTGCTTTTGGCCACATGGCGTGGGAGCCATGGGAGGGCTCTGAGCAGAGGAGGTGTGAGATCAGACCTAGAGCTGAAGTTGAGAAACGTTGATTCATTTCTCTGCAGGATCCTTTCTTGCAAGGAGCTGAAAGTTGAGCTGCCGAGATAGGAAGAGCCTCGCAAGAAAAAAGACAATCCCAGTCATCTCTGTATGGTGAGTGTCCCTGGGATGGGACACTGGGTACCTGATTCATGTCAGTCACTTCAGTGAATCACTTTAGAGAGGAGGGGACTGAAGCAGGGGGAGGGGTGCACTGCCTGAAACTCAGGTCCTCTCTCCTGCCCACAATGCCAGCATCTCCTTACATGCAGTCAGCATCAGTGCAGCGGTCAGGGTGCAGGGTAAATTAGGAGTGTGAGATTAACGTATGCACAGTACTATATATAAAATAGATAACCAATAAGGACCTACTGCATCGCACAGGAGGGAACTATACTCAATCTTCTGTAATAACATATAAGAGAAAAGAATCTAAAGAAGTGTGTGTATAGTTTTCCCTGGTGGCTGAGTGGTAAAGAATCTGTCTGCCAATGTAGGAGACATGAGTTTGATTCCTGGGTAGGGAAGATACCTGTAGAGGAAATGGCAACCCGCTGCAGTATTCTTGCCTGGAAAATCCCATGGACAGAGAAACCTGGTAGGCTACAATCTATATGGCTACAAAGAGTTGGACATGACTTAACAACTAAAGAGCAAAATATATGTATATAACTGAATTATGTATATATTCTTATGTATATACATATAACTGAATTGCTTTGCTGTATACCTAAAGCTAGCACAACAACTATACTTGAAAAAAAAAAAGAAACCCGACCTCAGTGTAGTAGCATGTAATATGTTACAGGCGAGTGCTGAACTTTCACGTTTGTTAGGTCATTTAGTCCCCGTGGCAACCCTGTCAGGTTGGTCCTCTTGTCAGTCTATTTTATAGATGGGGAAACTGAGGCACAGACCGATTAAGCAACCCCCCCCAGGTCACACAGCAGTACCAGTACTCATACAGTTGTTATTCAAGTGTAACTTGAATGACAGTAGGGAGAACCTAGTGTGTGGGGTCATGAACCGATGGTGCACGGGCCTGCTGAATCCTGATGCCAAGTGGAGGTGGCTGTTGGTGCCGTTTTTCCACACAGTGGAAAAGGAAACGTCTGTTGCTTGAGGTCACCCACCTAAGCAGGCCTGAGAGCTCGATTTCCATTCCATTCATTCCAGCAGACACAGTATTTAAGGAGTCTGGTCTGTATGCCACCTCATGTTCCAGGACTGGGGCTACGCAGAGGGGAAAAAGCAAGGTCACTACCTGTGGGGAGGCAGCCATCTCACAGGGAAAAATACCATAAGCAGACCAGTAAATAGACATCACGTGTAAGAGAGGGGCATGCTCTGAAGAATGAAGAAGCCGACTCAGATGAAGGGGGCTGAAGGGGAGATCTTGAAGACAGGCTGCCCTGGGAATGGGGAGAAGGCAGTACAGGCAGAGGGAACCCCAGTACCAGGGCCCATGAAGAGACCACGCCAGGCGTGCTTGAGACCAGCTGGGAGACCAGTGCGGCCGGGTGGAGAGAGTAAGCGGGGGCGTGAAGCCAGGGCACGGGCGGGATCCGGAGCACACAGGGCCGTGAGGGCTGTGGTGAGGACTTTGACTTTGACTTTGACTCTGAGCAAGACGGCAGCCAGGGGAGGACTCTGAGCTGAAGAGGGATGTGATCTGACCTAGGTGTTAGTGGGGTCCCTCTGGCTGTGTGTGAGGACAGACTGGCAGCGGGTGAAGGTGGGATCCGGAGTCCAGTGAGAAGCTGACTTCAATAGTCCAGGCAGGGGATGACAGTGGCTAGACTGAGCTGTTGGACAGAGTGAAAACTATTAGGTTGGGAATCAGTCAGTTCCGTTCAGTCGCTCAGTCGTGTCCGACTCCTTGCGACCCCATGGACTGCAGCACGCCAGGCCTTCCTGTCCATCACCAACTCCCGGAGTTGACTCAAACTCACGTCCATTGAGTCAGTGATACCATCCAACCATCTCATCCTCTGTCGTCCCTTTCTCCTTCTGCCTTCAGTCTTTCCCAGCATCAGGGTTTCTTCAAATGAGTCAGTTCTTTACATCAGGTGGCCAAAGTACTGGAGTTTCAGCTTCAGCATCAGTCCTTCCAATGAATATTCAGGGCTTATTTCCTTTAGGATAGACTGGTTGGATCTCCTTGCTGTCCAAAGGACTCTCAAGAATATATATATATTTTAAATTTAAAATAAATGTTTTTCTCCCTGAGCATTTCTTGTTTGCCGCCTCTAACCAGGAATAACCCGGTTAGAGTTCCTTAAGCCGGTATAACCCAGGCCACTTCCTTGGTGGCTCAGATGGTACAGACTCCGCCTGCCAACACAGGAGACCTAAGAGATGTGGGTTCAGTCCCTGGGACAGGAAGATCCCCCTGGAGAAGGAAATGGCAACCCACTCCAGTATTCTTGCCTAGAGAATCCCATGGACAGAGGAGCCTGGCAGGCTACAGTTCATGGAGTTGTGAAGAGTCGGACACAACTGAGCAGCTAACACACACACTCTTAGGAAAGCACCAAATCCTAACCACTGGTTAACCCTAACTAGGGAACTGCCTGTGGCCCCGCCCCAACATTTGTCTTTTATGATCTGGATAATTTTGAAGAACCAGGCTAATTTTTCTGGGGTTTTTTTTTGGTAGACTGTCCCTCAGTTTGAGTTGCCTCAATAGATTGAGGTCATCCATTTTTGGCAGGACCACCATAGAAGGGGTGCCCTGTCCTGAGTGTGTCACATCAGGATGCCCTTGGTGTGTGTTTGCCCCATCACTGTACGTGTTGATTTTAATGCCAGCATTAGAGTGGTGTCTACCATGTTTCTCCACTGCAAAGTTACTCTGAAGTCTTTACAAGGAATATCTTCTGAGGAGGTACTTTTAACACTTTGCAAATATCCTGGGCCTTCTCAAATGTATGGTAAGGACTTTCCCCTCTCCTCCCTTTATTTCATTTATTTATTTAAAATAAGTATGACTCAAAAAATTTCACCCTTAAAAAAAAAATCCCCCTTTTGAGCTGACTCCTGTGTGAATGGGAACTTATTTGGGAGATACGCTGTGCTTAGTCCCTCAGTCGTGTCTGACTCTTTGTGACCTCGTGAACTGTAGTCCCCCAGGCTCCTCTGTCCATGGGGATTGTCCAGGCAAGAATACTGGAGTGAGTTGTCACACCTTCCTCCACAAATAACAGATTGGATGGGCTGTTTGTGAGAGAGGTCACGGCTTGGTCTTTTAGCAAATATTTATTGCCAGGGACTGGGGATAAAAGCAGTACAGGGAATTTCTTGGTGGTCCAGTGATTAGGACTCCCCATTTCTACCACAGTGGGCCATGGGTTCGATCCCTGGTCCAAGAACCAAGATCCTCTGGGTGGCACAGACAAAAACTTGAAAAATAAAATTTAAAAAGCAGTGCAAAGGCCCTGCTTTCATGGACCTTGTAAACGGGGGTGCTAGGTCCTGGGAAGGGGGTTGACTGGCTGAGGGATGGTGCAGATTTTAGAAGGGGGACTTAGGAGTGGGGTTTTGGACAGGTTAAGTGGAGATGGGGTAGATAGGCCTCTGCCCCCAGCCCCCTCTTCCTGTAGTTCCACACTCCCCGTAATGACTCCCTGGTCTGCTTCTTCACCCAACAGCCAGGATGATGCAGACTCCGCTGGCCACTCCCGTGCCTGTGCTCCGGCTCCCCCGGGGTCCTGATGGCTCAAACCGAGGCTTTGCTCCCGATGGACGCAGAGCCCCCCTGAAACCGGAAGTCCCTGAAGTCCTGGAGCCTCCAGCATCTCGGGAATTCCAGGAACAGCAGGCTCGAGCCTCCCTTCGGGAGCGCTACCTCCGCAGCCTGCTGGCCATGGTGGGGCGCCCGGTGTGCTTCACTTTGCACGAGGGTGTGCAGGTGATTGCCCACTTCGGAGCCACCGACCTGGACGTGGCCAATTTCTACGTGTCGCAGCTGCAGACTCCAATAGGCGTGCAGGCTGAAGCACTGCTCCGGTGTAGTGACATTATCTCCTACACCTTCAAGCCATAAAGACTTCATCGTGTTCATCTTTCTGCCTTGGGTGTAGCTACAGCCTCCCAGGCCTCCATATGTTCCTGAGCTTGGACCTCTGGGCCCCAGAGAGTTCAGAACCCCCTTGGAAATTCGCACCAAGCTCCAAGCAACTCTGACATCTCTGGACATCCAGGGTGTAGTCAGTACACTTCTGCAAACCCATGGGTTCTACATCCTGTTGAAAGGAATGCTCTACCTCACAGAACTCTCAGCTCTACAGATATATGGGCCCCATGCCAGTTCTTGAAGATTTGGGACAGAGGGAGGGAATAAAGGATAGCAGATTACCTAATGGGAAATTGTCTGTTGAAGAGGGTGCAAAGTTCAGCCACCCTGGAAATATTCCCCATTGCTTCCCTCCTGCCAAGGAATCAGTTATCTCAGGAAACTTTGCTTCTTGTTTTATTTCTCTTTTTAATGTAGCCTATAGGGATTGAGCCAGATTTAGGGAGTGAAAGGGTGGCTATTGAAAGGCTGAATCCTGTGGAGCTGGGTCAGGAAGGGGAAGACATGTGAGTGGGGGGAGCTGGGATAAAGATATGGGGATTAGACCATGGCTAGTCTGGAACAGCTGGTGTGACCTGGATGCCAGACTTGGGAGACTTGGACTTTTCTGGTGGGTTGGCTTGTATACAGTGAAGGGAATGACTTGAATTGGGTCACATGGTCACATACAAGAGGTCCCTCCCATTGCCTGGCCTCTGGGTGGGTAGCTTTTAGGTGGGTCAAACCCTGCATGGCTGCACAATTGGGAAAAAGGGGATTAAAGGTTAGAGTGAAACTTTGCCCCTTCTCCATTTAACCCCAGCTTTGTAGCCTAGCTGTCCATTTCACACACTTTACTTAGCCCCATTACTAGCAGTCTTTCAGCAGATTTACTTTATTTGGCCATGACACTGGGATCTTACTTCTCATACCGGGGGTTGAACCATCCCCCCTGTAGGGGAAGCACAGAGTCCTAACCATTGGACCTCCAGGGAATTCCCTCAGTAGATTGTTTTAAAAAGTAATTTCTGCCCCCTCTGTAGTCCCATGAGTTTAAGAATGTAAGTGAAGATTCCGTTCAATATAGATGTGATTTGCTTTGGTCATCTTCAGTGGTCAAGGTGCGGCAACCACTGAAGTTGAATGAAGCTTGTGCAGGGCCTCAGCTCCCATTTGTTCATTCACAACGCTACCTCTGGCGACTCCTGGGCCCAGATTTCGAGTTGCCTTAGCAACGACGTCACTTGCTCCTCCCCAAGTGACCTTTTTTGGCTTTAGCTCCGCCCACCCAGGGTTGTGGTTGGGTTGGGATAGAGCGGAGAAAGTGCGGAGGCGAATAGTAAACGACTGAGTAAGCCCTTGTGGGGGCGTGGCTTGAGTTCGTGCTTGTTCGCTACTGGCTCCGAGATCTACCTGCTCCATCGCCGGGTATTTCGGTTGGAAGATTCGTCCCTTGCTTTCGGAATTTCTTCCTTCGTCCAGCTCTTTCTTTTCTTGAAAAAAAAAAGCTAAATTAAGGCTAGAACACACCTTATGGACTCACATTTCCGTTTTTAAGTTTATATAAAATACAATTTATACAAAAGAGCCCGACACGACTTACCGCCTGTATAACCACAACATCCAAAGAGGGTCATTGATGAAATTGCAGTCTGCAAATGGAAAGCTGGAGCCTAACCAGCAAATGGAGACAGGCTTTGTCTCCAGGCAGAGGTTCCCTCTGTCAGCATCCATCACCTGTACTCATATAATCAACACAACTCCTATAGCCTTTCAAGTTCTCCATCCCTTTATTTCTCTTCATATCAGTTGGCCTAGCCTCACCAAGCATATGTTTTTATTCCTATCACCTCCACTCCTTTCTCCGTTGCCTGAGCTCGTGACGAATGTGTGAGGGCCTGAATGTTAGTTATCTACTTTGAAGCGGGGAGGCGTGGGGCGGGGTAGCGGCTTAGGTTCGCGCTTGCGCGCTGCTCCGGGAGACGGCGTCTATCTCGCCCCGCCTCTCGTATTCTGCAGTTCCGGCTCTGCAGATTCACTACTCACGTTTCTTTTTCCCGTGGCTCTTTCTGTTTTTTGGTACCCGCTTTAACAACGCACGAGACAACTCTACCTGAAAATAACTTAAATTGATTTTCTGCTTTTTCGTGTATGCGGCGGGCTCACTGGCCCTTAACGAAAGTGCGGCTGCGAACGAGCAGACGCTCACGGGGCTCGGGGGAGGCGCGCTCGAGCTCCCGGCGGCGACGACTACGACGACCAGGAGAGGGGACGGAGTCGGCGCCTGAAGCAGTGGCTGAGCCCATGCTCCGGGACGGCGGGAGGGCCCGGAGAGACAAGTCCGGGGCCCGGGGCATGTCCCCAGGGCCCCCGTGAGGAGGCGGCGGCGGCGGCGGCGATGGAGATCCCGCCGCAGGAGGCGCCGCCCGGGCCGGGCGCGGACGGCGAAGCCGAGGAGGCCCCCGCCAAGGCCCCGTCTCCCGGCCCCGCATCGCCCCCGGCCGACGGGCGCCTCAAGGCTGCGGCCAAGCGCGTTACGTTCCCTTCCGACGAAGATATCGTGTCCGGAGCTGTGGAACCCAAAGACCCCTGGAGACATGGTAGCCACGGCTGGAGCGCGGGGGCGGGCTGGTTGGGGACCTGGAAGTCGGTGCGGCCACCAGTACAGAGGTGGAGCTCAATAAGTTGCCCCTAATAATGATTTAAGGAGACAGTCGTCCGTTTAGAGCTTGGAGGGTGTTAGAGAGGGAGTGGCTGTTGGGTTGGGAAGGTGAACATTAGCTGGTGTATGTTACTGCCTCTCTCCCCTCCCCAAGGGACGCTGCTGGTGATCGTTTGAGGAATTCAGACGGTGAGCAATCAAAGAAAGTTTAGTGGCTTGGGAGATTGATTAGGAGGGCAAGTAGCCTTTGAGTTCATAGTTTCCTCAGAGAAGGATAGAACAGTCAGGGGAGGAAGAGTGGGTCAACGTTGTCGCTGAAAGGGCAGTTGGAGGAGTTTGATGGGCCCATGGGGACAGAAGGAGGTTACAGTTGTCGGTCTGCAAGCCTCGGGGCTGGGGATGGTCACGTGACTCAACTTCCTTGGCTGAAAGGAGGACAGGGAGTAAACTTGGAGCCTGGCGGTAGAGGAGTCAGTCAGTCCTGGGACTGGGAAAGGGAGGCAAGGTAAACAAACTTGCAAGAAAAAGGAGCTAGTTGGTGGTCAGTTTGAGGCTGGTTGAGATAGTCCAGGGAGGTGTTCGATCTTGGCATTAGGAAGAAAAATCACCGTGCGCCTCCTCTTCCTCTCCTCCCCTACTCCCGCCCCCCCCCAAAAAAAGGGAAGCAAAACATTGTCAGTCATTCAGGAGCAGAGGAACTTTGGAGCCTGGCTCTGGGAGGGCTATCCTTGTTTTGTTTCCTCTGGCCCTGTCCCGCCTGCCCCGAGAAAGCCTTGGAGTTGCTGGCGGTGGAAGGTGAGAGCGCTGGAGAAGTTTGATGGCTCGAGGTGTGGTGGGGAGAGAGCGACTGCATAGGTTAAAAGTTCTCTAGAGAAGGTCAGCTCTGTGTGGGAACTGAAAGAGCAGTTGGAGGAGTGTGTTTTATCTGTAGGGCTGGGAAGGTGGAAAGTGGCTCCAGAGATGGATGGCAGGGTTGAGTCCTGGACAGGTCTGGGACTCTTGCAGGGATGGAGCCGAAGACGAGAGGGATCGGCCTGGACCCTGGTCTATAGAAGTTGGTCTGTGGGCCCTGGGAGAGTGGTAGAAATGTTGCTGCTCTGTGGGCAGTGGAGAAAGCAGTGGCTTTGATGTGAGGGTGGGAAGCGTGGGAGCTGAAAGCTGAACACACGAGGAGCGGCCGTGAATGCCATCTTGGCCTGTTAGTGTTTTGTTTGTTTTGTCTTTTGGCTGCATGGTGTGGAATAGGGGATCTTAGTTTCCCGACCATGGATCAAACCCCGGGCCCGGTGCTGTGGAAGCACAGTCCTAACCACTGGATCTCCAGGTAATTCCCCAGCCAGTTATTGTTCAAGAGACAGTGGTTAATTTAAAATTCTTGGCCTTGGGAGCCAGCCAAGTCCCTGGGCTCTCGGCCTTCAAGATAGGTTAGGTTGGAGGGCTTGGGGAACTAGGGCTGAGGAAGGGAAGAGGGAACAGGCCCCAGATACGGCATCCGGTCCAGGGAGCTCAGAGCAGGAGGGAAAGAACTGGAGAGGCAGAGCGGGATGGTGGCTAGCCTGGGCTCCAGCTCAATCCTGAGTCCCATTTACCCAAAGCATGACCTCAGGCTGGGTTCCTAACTCCTCAGAGCCTCGATTTCCCACCTGTAAGTGGGTGAGAGTAGCCATGCCACGGGGTTTCAGAGAAGACTGAATAAGGTTGTGTGTGGAAAGTGGTCGGCCAGGGTGGGCCTTCATGAGGCTGCAGTTATCGTTGGTCATTTTAGGGGTGACGTTAGGTGCTACTGGTCGTTTTAGGGGCTAGCCTGGATGAGTTGGTTCGTGGAGTTGGGGGCAGGGGCCGTGCTTCACAACCTTCCAGTCGGTTGGTGAGCTTGGGCCCCGGGGGAAGGGAAGATGTTCCGTCTGTGGGCCGGAGCACAGTGGTGGCTGCAGCAGTTGGTGAGTCCGGGCCGGGGGCGGGGTGTGAGTAGGGGAACGTTTCTGGCCCGCGGGTTCCCAGAAGAGCAACAGCTGTGTGTTAGCAGCTGTTGGGCTTTGGGGAAGCCATTTTTCCTCTCTGAGCCTCCTGTTTCTTTCTCTGCAAATGGAGGTGCTAATTTCTACTGTGGGGAAGTTGTGAGGATTAAATAAGATAGTCCTTGTAAGTTCCTGCCACATAAATAGCAGCTGCTGTTATCCAGGCAGATTCAGTCTGGTTTTTTTTTTTTTTTGGTTGGTTGGGTTTTTTTGTTTTAATGTCTCGGGCAGTCAAGAAGAGGCGGTGAAGGCGGGGGTTGGGGGGCAGAATGTTGAGTAGGAGGGTCAGTTGGTGCCTGGCTGGGAGGGGTTGAGAGGATGGTGGCTGGGAGGGACGGCGGGACTGGTCTGCACTCACTCTCCAGAAACATCAGTGGGTCTGAGGTGGAGAGGTGATGACCTGGAGAAATGGGTTGATTTTACGGGAGGGTGGGGAAAGTTGGTCTGTCTGGGCCAGGGAGAGGGGCTGAGGTCGACCTGCGAGGGAAGGAGTTGGGTGGCAGGGGAAGGAGTTCCCAGGCAGGGAAGTCTCATTAGTGAAGTTGGTGAGTTCGGGCGATGGGATTTGGCAGGCCTGGTGGTGCTGGCCGGTGAGTCGCCCTGTGTCTGGGGAGGACAGTGGAGTTGTTGGCTGGTCTGGGACTGAGGGAGACAGAGGCTCGCCAGGCTGTGGAAAGTTGGGCCAAGGGCCTTGCCCAGTTGAGAGATGAGCTGGGGGCTTCAGGGAGGGGTTGACAGGTCTTGGAGGAGGGGCAGGAGATTTGCTGGAGGTGGTCTGTGAGCCGCGGGAAAGCAGAGAGGGTGTCATTTGAGCTCTGGCCCTTGTGAGAAGGGTGAGGGAGGGGTCACGCTGGGGGTTGCCCTGGTGACACGACCCCGAGGCCAAGGGTGAAGGAGGAATTGGCACATCGGAATTGGAAGAGATCATTCAGAAGCTGCTCTTCCATCGCAGAGATGGAGAAGTTGCGCCGGCCCAAGGTGCAGGAGCATCCCCAGGCTGGGAGCAAGCAGCCACTGGAGGAATTGGGCCCTAGCACCAGGCACCCAGTCAGCAGAGCCTTGCCCTAGGAAGAAAGCTTGGCGAGGCCTGACAGCCTCTGGCTGCAGTGGGCGAGGCTGGGTCTGGGGCTAGGTGGAGGCCCAGCTGGGTGGGAGCCTCTGGGGGTGTCTGCTTGAGACAGGAGCCCTGTCAGACCCTGTCAGAGGTCACGTTTTGGGGAATTCCTGGAGACCAGACATTTGAAAGAGGTGTGGGAGGGTCTCATGCCTCCTGAGGCTCAACCCAGCCCAGCGCTCAGAAGGGCCTTTCCTGGCTCCCATGTCACATGATGTCCCTGCCTGCCCCCAACTCGGGGGCCTGCTTGTCTGCCTCATTGCACTAAAGGCTGCCTGCCTTTAAGATACACATTTGTTTCGTGCTGGTGGTCTCTCTCCCCATCTAGAATGGGAGCGCAGGCACTGTCCATGCTCATTCCCACTCAGCCCCTCGAAAGACACATGGGGGTCATGGCCGAATGAGCACCAGGGGCGCGTGCAGCCATGCAGAAGGGCTGAGGCCAGGCCATACCTGGGGCCCTCTCGCCGCGGTGTGCTCCCTGCCCGGCCCCGGCCGCAGAGTGCTGTGGCTCCGGCCCAGCCCCGATTCTCGCTGAGCTGGTGGTTTGTTTCCTCATCTGTGGAATTGTGAGCCCTGTCCTGCTGACCTGACCTCCAGGATGTCTGGGCGGACGGGATGGGCCTGGTGGGGCAGGAGGGTCTCTGCAGCAAGCCGGTTGCCGGTGGATGGGCTGTGAAGCTAGGGAGGGGGCCGCCTCCGTACTGCCAGGCTGGGGCCAGTGTGTGCCCCACACTCCCTGGGGCGTGGAAGTGGGCCCCCATGGAGGAGGGGCTCGCCTGCCGCAACCCCCATCCATAGCAGCAGGCCTTGCGGTCCCAGCTCCTCTGAGGGTCTTGTACCAGGGACTCTTCAGACCAAACTGCACGAGTGACCTGAGGCCCAGCTGTCTCCCTAGTCCCAGGTGACCGCCATGTGGGGAGGAGACACGGGTTTGGTGAGGCAGGCGTCGGGGAGCACGTGACACCGGCCGCGGTCTGGGCGGCTGTCTCCCCCCTCCCCCCAGTCCTGCCCATGACTCATTCCCCGCTCCCTGACCTCCACCCTGTGCAGTCTGTCCTGGAGTGGGGGCATGGGAGCTTTGCGCCCCCCCGGGAAACTCGTCATGTGGAGTGGAGGCGTCTGCAGGGTGGAGGGGGCCCAAACATGCCCAGCTCCGGCCACCCGAGCTTCAGGGGTGGGATGGGGGCGAGGGGCTGGTGGGGACAGTGGCCGTCGTGTTCCTCAGTGAGGATCAGAGGGCGTGGAAACACCGTCCTGTTTGTTTTCACTGAAACCCGGGCTGCAGATTGAGTCCTTGAAACGGCTTTGACAGGTGGGAAGGAACCTATCCGTAGTGGACAGAGGCTCTCTTGCTAGTTAATGGCTCATTTTACCTGAGTGGTGGGCCGTCTGGCTGGTGAGGAGCCAGTGCCCTTGTGGGGGGTGGCTCTGGTGCTTCCCCCAGGGAGGGCCCACCCTCACCTCCTCCTGCCGGCATTGGCACAGAGACTGCCATGTGACTTTGGGCAGTCGTTCTCTCTGTCCATAATGATATTTCTGTCTGTGAAATACAGCTGACAGTCATACCTCCTCATAGGGCGATGAGGATTAAGTGAGATAACAGTGTCCCCGGGGAGTGCTGGGGGGGCCTGTTCTTGTCGTCGCCAGTCTTCTGCCCCCCGCCTACAGCCCCTGGCCTCCGTGCCGCGCTGTCTCTGCTGTGTGTTTACGCTCACCTCTCCCCCAGCGTCAAAACCCTGCGGTCTATCTGTCAGAAGAGTTCCCCAACATCCCTGACAGGGACAGTCCTGTTGGTGACGAGCTGGGTGACTCTGGGCAGGTTGCCCAGCCTCTCTGAGCTGAAACTCAATCAGCCGTCTCGGCCTCTGGCTGAGAGGCAGCAAGGGCAGCGAGGGTCTAGATGCAGAGCGCTGAAGTGTTAGCCGCAGCCTCTCAGACACCAGCCATGACTGTGGACAAGTTCCAGCTGCCTCACCCCCCGCCCCCCCGAGCCCCGTCCCCTCTGTAGAGTGGCCCGGCGCCCAGCCCTAAGCCCCATGGGAGGCTGACTCTGTGGTCGGGCCTGTGTGGGGAGTGGCTGGCCCTCCTCTCCACCTCCAGGACTTTATTTGTGTTCGCGTCACATTTCCCTCTTGAAGGGTAAAGACTGTGGGTCACCCCTGTGACCTGCGTCTGGCGCCCAGGAGGGTGGGCGAGCGGCAGGGGAGTGAGGCTTTCCGTCAGCTCTCATGCCGCCGAGGGCCTGGGGAGAAAGCCTCTCGGAGGAGCTGATGGGCCTGCACCAGGCCCCATACCTTGGGCGCTTGGCGCTTGGTCCTCCAAGGGGGCTTTCGAAAGTGTGTACACGCGCTTCTGGGAACCAGGCGTCTCCTGTCTCTCTCAGGCGTTTGGCTCCAGAAGTGTTAAGAGCTGTGGAGCCAGACGCCCTGGACTGGACTGGGCGAGACGGGGGCGGCTTCTGGGAATGGAGGCCAGGAATCTGTGTTTCTAGAAAGCTCCCCAGGCGGCCAGGTTTGGCTGTCCTGCTCAGGGCCCCTGATTCAGCCCAGCTGCCCAGCGCTCAGTCCCAAGGCTCAATTCCAGACCTCAGTTCCAGGGTGGCTGGGGCTGGCCTCGCAGACTTGTTTTAGAGCACACTGAAGCGTCTGACTTGCGGTAGCTGCAGAAACGGGGTTTGGGTGGGCGGCCTTCCGCAGTGGAGCGCGGAGGGGCCCAGGCCGAGGCCCCTGCTCTCCAGGCGGCCCTGGTCACCGCTCGTTACTCCCACGCGCCCACCGCTGTGCTGAGTGGGTGTCTCGGTTATGTCTCCCAGCCACCCGGGAGGCAGGCGCCGGTCTTCCCGGTTTGTAGACGAGGTACTGGGAGCACAGAGAGGCGAGGTCACTGGAGGCGGTCACAAAGCCAGGCAGCTTTCCGCCCGAGTCCTGGCTGCGTGAGCTTTGGCTCACGGCTGCATCCGCTTCTGCCTGCTGCGGGGTTTCCTCGTCTAGAACCCATAACCCTTTGTGAGATGGAGATGACCATTCTAGCCTCACCAGGCAGCTCAGGGACGAGAAGCAGCCTGAGGGAAGGAATCGGCTGGGTGGCGCTCAGGAGGGGATCTCTGTGGTTCTTGGGCAGCTCAAGCGTCCTGGGAGGTCCTCGCTGCTCCCATGTCCTCAGCCTTGGCCCGAATTCCTCCTGTGCTCCCCAGTGATGGGATGTGGTGCGCGCTCAGTCCCTTCCGGCGGAAGGCGAGCGCAGCCTCTCATTTAGTGAATGCCGATGTTAGGGGTCGGGGAAGAAGGCAGGCCCTGCCTCCGTGGAGGTCACGGTTGAGTAAGGGAGCCGCACGGTAAACGGTTCTAATCAAATCAGGGTGCCCAGGACCCTGACTGGGAAGAGCTGATGGGCAAGGCACAGGTGGCTTCTTGGGGAGGAAGGGGCCGTCTCAGGCCTAAAAAAATCACTGGAGTGAGCCAGGTGAGGAGCAGCTGGAAGAAGTGCAGAGGGTTGGAGGCGGAGCCAGTGAGGCGCATCCGAGGAGGAGGAAAAGGCCAGTCTTCCTGGAGTCAGAAGTCGAGGTGGAGGCAGGAGGGTCCGAGGCCAGACTGGGGAAGGCGGGGAGGGACCATCCACCCAGGTGGGGCCTGGTGGGCCCTGTTAGCCTGAGCATGGCAGGGAGCCAGCAGAAGGCTTTAAGAAGGGGCCTGCCCACTGTTTTCAGCAGAACCTTCTGGGAGTGTGGCCTGCAGAGGCTGAGACCAAGGCTGGGGCAGCAAGCCTGAGATTCTCGGCCTTGTGAAGCCCTGCGGTGGCTAGGAGCTTGCATTTGTTTGATTGATTTAATCACCGGATTTATCTGAACCTCTCCCTCCCCAGAAGGTTTTGCACTGTGGTGTTCTCCCCATGGGTCTCTGAGCTCCAACCCCCCAACCCTAGTTCATGCCCCCTGCCCTGGTGTGGGGTGATGGGGTGGTGAGTGGGGGCATCGTGCACTTGGGTGCTTGCACGGCCTCCCCTGTGCCACCTCAGCAACTGGCTTCACCTGTAAAGTCCCCCAGGTCCCACACTTCCCAGATGCAGAGAGCTCTAAAAACTGGGGTCTAACATAATAGAGGAGGCATCCTGTGGTGATTTTCTAAGATCAGGAAATTCTGAGCTCTAGAATATTGGCCCAGCAATTTCCAGTAGGAGACCATGGAGCCCCCAGTGGGCCCCTTCCCCATTTCTGTGAAGCTGTAGTAATGCGAGGCAGCCCAGGCCTCGGGCTTCGGGGCACTCTGGTGCCAGTCCACCGCTGCCCTCTGTCCAGAGGCGCCCGCCTGGCTTCTCTGCCTCAGTATCCCCTCTTGTGTGGGGATTGAGAAACTTGGGAGGTGACTGGACCGGTAACTAGCTATTGCATGCAGTAAGGGCTCGTTAGAGCTGAACGGGGGCCGTGTCCTGGTGAGCCTGCCCTGGCTCCCTCCTTTCCAAGAGCAGACTGACCAGCCCGAGACCCTGGGCTGATTGTGAATCCCACCGCGTGAACGCAGACACGTCCTGAAACCTGTCTGTGTCACAGTTTGCTTGTCTGTGGAGCCATTTTGGCACAAGAGGAGTGTGTTTCGAAGCCTCCTGACTCTTGGTGGGGAGCCAGGCCCAGCCTTCCGAGCCAGGGGCACCCCGTAGCCCCTGCAGGCCTGGTGAGAATGCCGGGTCCTTGACCTCACCACTCCCAGGCCGCCCCCATCACTCCCGCCCTGAGCTGGGCCATGCTCGTGTTAGGGCAGCTCCCTCTTGGGGGTGCTTTCTGGGCTGGAGCTGCAACAGGAGGTGGGGGTCTGGTGCTTCAGTTAGGGTGGGACAGGCGGAAGGGGTCCTCTTTCCAGGAAGGGGGTTCCAAGGCCGGGTGCCCCCAGGAAGGACCGACGTCCGTCGTGCTTCGCTTCTGTTTTCTCCCCGCTGGGAAGGCAGCTCCACGAGGGCAGAGCCTGGCTTGGTCTGCCTCCCCTGAGTGTCCCCAGAGCTGCTCGGCAGCCTTCCCCTTGGCGAGTCGTGGTGGGGGCAGGTATCCAGTGGCACCCTATATAAAGTCATTCTCACCCTCTTCCTTACTCTCTGCAGCAGCTCCGGAGCCTTTGCCTCAAGGTGGGGGCAGCGGTTTGAAAGTGTCTGCTGACAGCCGCTCGGCTCATGTGGCTTGCCTGGCGCCCTCTCCCTTTCCAGCAGAAGCCTGGGGTGGGAGCCCTGTGGTCTGACGCTGCGGAGGCCTTGTCGGACCCCGGCTGGATGTCCTCCCCGGTCGGGCGGGTGGGAGCCCCCTGGGGTCAGACTCGGGAGCCACTTGCACGCCCACCCCTCCGTCTCCCCGGAGCCGTAGCCTCCTGCCACTTGCACGCCCACCCCTCCGTCTCCCCGGAGCCGTAGCCTCCTGCCACTTGCACGCCCACCCCTCCGTCTCCCCGGAGCCGTAGCCTCCTGCCACTTGCACGCCCACCCCTCCGTCTCCCCGGAGCCGTAGCCTCCTGCCACTTGCACGCCCACCCCTCCGTCTCCCCGGAGCCGTAGCCTCCTGCCACTTGCACGCCCACCCCTCCGTCTCCCCGGAGCCGTAGCCTCCTGCCACTTGCACGCCCACCCCTCCGTCTCCCCGGAGCCGTAGCCTCCTGCCAGCTGCCGTCAGCCGTGTGGTGGGGGAGCTGCTGGTGTTCTGTGCGGCCCTCCCCTTTGTGCGAAGCCAGCACCTTCACGGCTGAAGCCCCTGGGTTCCTCAGAGCCCTGGGGCGGCTGGGGGGAGGCAGGGCGGGGCTGCCGGGAGATGGAAGCCCCCAGTCCCTGCCAGGGAAGGAAGCGACCCTGCGGAGGGTCGGGCTTCAGGATGGCCGTGATGGTGACGACCGTGGTGGGGTGATCGGCGCTCTTCGCGCGCACTCACTCGTTTAATCTTCACAGCAGCCGGAAGGGGAAGGCTGGGGCTCAGGGCTGCCGAAGCCACACGGGCAGTAAAGGGAGGGGCCGCGTTCGAACCGGAGGGAACAGGGCTCACCCTCTGCTCTGTTCCCCAGAAGCCTCCCAGCCTCCTCACCACAGGACAGAGGCTGCGCCCCTGAGCCAGTGGGGAGCCCTTCCCAAGCCGGTGTCCATCCCCGTCCGTCCCCTACCCCCCGGGCCCCCCAGTCTAATCCGCAGACCACGGTTCCCTCTGCCCTACGTCCCTGCACTGGCGCACACGTCGTCTCCAGACAGTGCTGCTCTGCTCTCCCGGGTTCCCGTGGTGCCTCCTCACGCTGTTGTTTGTTTGGGTCTATTTCCCCGCACTGGACCCAGGAACACCGTGAGAGACCGCATCTGTTCCCTCTGGCTCCGCGTGAACACCCCCAGGCCACACAGGGACTCGGAGCCCAGTAGGCCTGCTGACGAGCGCCCCAGGTCGGGAGCCTCAGGCCCCTAACCCAGGCCTGGGCCTCAGAGTAGTTGGGGGCCTGAAAGGGAGCAGGGGCCAAGGAAGATCTTCATAGGGTCGCTTGGACCGTTTGTCCACACTGCCATCCATCCATCCAACCATCTGTCCGTCCATTCATCCCTTGCCACCGCCTCTCCCCACTGTGTACCAGGTGACGGAGTCCGGACTGCCCTCCCTGCTCACGTCCTCTCTCCATTCCCAGGGAAGCGAGCCCTGTTTCTTCACATCAGGCTTACGGCCCCTTCCCCTCCACTGCCTTTCACACCCCATGCGGGAGCTCTAAAATAGCTCGCGAGGCCGTCCCCCGCTGCCTTCACTGACCGTGGCTGGGCCCCCCCTTGCCCGTGTCCTCTCTGGGCTCAAATGCGGTGGCTTCTTCTCAGTTCCAGCCTGCCGGGCGCTCCCCACATCCTGTCCTGGAATGCCCGCCTTGCTCTCACAGCTCTAGCTTGTCCTCAGGTAGCAGCAAACCCTTCTTTCCTGGCCCTGTCACTTGGTTCCCCCCAGAAGGTCAGCGATCTGGTTCTCTGTGGGCCGGAAGGTACTCTTGCACCCTTGGCTGTGAGCATCATGAGGGCGGGGGTGGCTTTGGCTGGGTGCTCCCATATTCCCTGGTGCTCCAGCATGTGGCACCGAGAGAAAGAAGGGCAGGTGGTGCCAGGCCTCAGGGACTAGGCAGGCCACACTCTGGCAGCCCAGGACAGCACAGGAGGAGGGCCCCGAGTCTGCCGCGGGTGTCCCCCTGCCAGATCTGCAGAGCCCGCGGGAGTGCAGGTCGGCCGGCAGGCCCGTCCTGGCTGTGGGCTTGCTGTGGGTCCTCGGCCAAGGCACTGCCTTTCTGTGCAGCAAGGGGGTGTCGAGGTCCCTTCCCACCGTGTGTGTTTCCCTGTCTCTGTCCATAGGCCACCCCCACCATTTAGGGAACGGAGTGCCAGGACCTCCTCACCGTGGGCTGGAGGGCAGGGCAAGAGAGCTCAGGCGGTGGTAACTGGCCCGCCTCTCTGCTTTTGTGGCAAGTGGCCTGATTCCCTGCCCGCCAGCGACAGGGGAGTCCAGCCCCCACCCCACCCCAACCCAGCTCAGGCCTCCACCCTCACTCCTTGCCCTGTGATCCCCTTCTCTCCTGATGCAGCTCTCCCGCCTTTAATCACAGTGACTAGAAAGGGCTGTGTTCCCTGGGATGGGGGTTGGGGGTCCTCTGTCCCCCGGGCCTGGGCTCAGCCCTTGGGGTCTGCGGCGTGGAGCTTCTCTGGGCTCCCCTGCCAAACTGCTGTCTCCCCGTTACACTGCGAGCCCCAGGAGGGCGGGGCTGGGGCGGGGCTGTCCTGGTCACTGCTGTGTCCGGCAGTCCGAGCCTGTGCTTGGCGAGTGTCGTTCCATTAGCATGGAGTTGGGGGGTTGGTGAGGGCAGAGCCTGGAGATAGAGCTCCCCGTGGAGCCCTGCTCAGAGCCCGCATGTCTGACAGCCATCTGACCCTGGCTGGTCCTGAGCAGACACCCCAGGCCAGTGAGTTCGGGGGGCGGGGGAGGGCAGGGCCATCTGACTTGCTGGGCGGCCGCCAGCTATTGGGTCCAAATGCCTGTGCTCACTGACCACCCATCCGTGAGGATCCCGCAGGCGCAGGCTCCGCCCCTGTTTCCCACGTCGGGATTGTCCGGGGGTGGAGGCTTATCGTCCTGGCTGTACAAGTGAGGCAGCAGGCTGGATGGGGTGGCCTGGCACCCAGGATGGCTACTGCTGCTGCTCGGCCACCTCTGCTGCTTTGAGGGGCAGAGTGACACGTCCTCAAGGAGGGCAGCCGAGAGACCTGCCTTGTTGTGCCCCTGGGTTCCCTGCCTGACGTTATTATGAAAAGAGAGGGTTTGGGCTCTGGGGCAGTAGAGATGCCATCTGCAGCCCACGGGGCAGCTGAGCAAGTCCTGCCCGAGGCTCAGCTTTCTCCTCACCCCCTTAGTGGGGGTCGGTGAGGGGAGCTAGGGGTGGAGGGTGTGCGGTCACCTGAGAAGCTCAGGATGGTTGTTACTAAGGGAGAGACCCCTTACTTTGATTCTTTTCTGACTTTACAAATAAGATATGTTCACTGTAAAAAAAAAAAAAAAGACTTGGAAAGTCGAAAGAAGAAAATGAAAATCACTTCTTAGGCTTACCATCTGGAATTTTTTTTTAAAAGCTCCTGCTTCTGCTGCTAAGTCACTTCAGTCGTGTCCGACTGTGCGACCCTAGAGACGGCAGCCCACCAGGCTCCCCCGTCCCTGGGGTTCTCCAGGCAAGAACACTGGAGTGGGTTGCCATTTCCTTCTCCAATGCGTGAAACTGAAAAGCTCCGCTGAGATGTAATTCACGTATATTTCAGCCATGTAAAGCACACAGTTCAGTTTTTCCCAGAATGGTGCATTTGTCATCACAGTCCATTTTTAGAACGTTTCATTACCCGACCTCCTCTCCCTGCCCCAAGAAACCCTGAGCCCCTGAGCAGGGAATCCCAGTGCCCCGCCCCCGCCCCCTCGGGCCACCGCTGGTCTGCTCTCGTTAGCTTCTGGGCATTTCCTGGAAGTGGAGGCCTCTTGTGTCTGCCTGCTCTCACCGAGCACGGTGTTCGTACTCTTGTGTCTGCCTGCTCTCACTGAGCACGGTGTTCATAGAGTTGACCCACGTCGTGCCAGTGCTTCATTCCTCGTTATCACTGAATAACAGTCCATCGTGTGGATGGTTCATCTCTTTGTCCATTGATGTGCATTTGAGTTATTTCCATATTTTGGCCGTGATGAATAGTGCTGCTGTGGATGTTCACATTCAGGTTTTTGTGTGGACCCAGGCTTTCATTTTTCTGAGATTTCTGTGAGATTGCTCGTTCATCAGGCGACTCTAACCCTCTGAGCAACTGCCAGACCATTTTCCCCGGGCGGCTGCCCCACTTAGCGCTCCCCTCCACCGGGTGAGGCTTCCGCTCCCTTGGGCCACATCCTCCCTTCCTCGTCGGGCCCTTAGATCCCAGCCACCCCACTGGTTTTGATCTGATCTGCGTTTCCCTGACGGCTGATGGTGTTGAGCATCTTTTCACACGCCTCTCAGCACTCGTATGTCTTCTTGGGAGACATGTCTGTTCAGATCCCTGGCCTGTTTTAAAGTGGGATCGTTTGTCTTCTGGTTAGGCTGTAAGAGTTCTGTATATATTCTGGATGCAAGACTCTTTATCAGAAGCGACGCGCACCACCTGGAATGTCGTCAGCGTGAAATGCCAGAGCGCTTCCTTCCCATCTCTTCAACGGCTAAGTCACAGTGCCACAAACACGTGAAAATGAAACTGGGCAGAGTCTGGGTATACAGTTGAATGTCCTGCATTTTCACCTCATTTTTCCTTTTTTTTTTTTTTTTTAACAAAGCATGATTAAAATCCGCCATCAGGCTGTTGTAATTTATTCCAGCCATTCCACGTTGCTGAGCATTTAGGCCCTTTCCAGTTTTCAGCTGCATGAATAATGCAGCGACGTTCAGCCTTGTCCATAAATTTTTCTGTTGTCACGGGGAGCTTTCTCAGAAGAAATTCTTAGAAGGTGGTTTTACCAGGTCAGAGGGTAGGAATCTTTGAAGTCTCATATACAGTCTGTGCTCACAAAGGTCTGGAAGCCTCGAGGGACAGCACTTGGTTGTATCTCTTGATTTTTTTCTTTTTTAAAGAATGAATGAATAATACTTGCATTTGGGTGTCTTGGTGCCCAGATGGTGTTTGGTTTTAATGAGCCTTCTTGAACTAGTAGTTAACTTGTTTCTTGTTACCGCGTTAGTTGCTTCTTCATGCACTGGGCCCATTTTTGTTTGGGGACGTTTTGTAAGCCCCGTGTCTCTATTTCGGATATCCACTCTTGGGCATTACATCGTGTGCAGATATAGTTTTCCTCATTTATCATTGGCCTTGCTGGAAAGCTGGAGGTGGAGGAGCCTCCTTAGAAAGTGTCCCTGTGGCCTTTGCTCTTTGCTGGCTTTCTGCAGCAGGGAGGGCTGGGTGGGTGGGGGGTGGTGGGCTTGGCCCGGGCCCTAGTGGCACTGCGGTGGGGAGGGGGGTCGTGTTAGTGCGGCCAGGCCCGGTGCAGAGGGGATAGCAGGTTCCCAAGAGGTTCTCCTGGAAACACACCTGCAGCCGCTGTTCGCTGAGCACCAGGCCGAGCCACCCGGCGAAGCTGGTGGGGCCCCTAGTTGGTGACCTGGCGCCATCCGTCACTTGCGGAGGTCACAGCCCTGTGCGGAACGTGGCCAAAGCCCCGTCCCTGGGCACGTCCAGTCTGCCTCACCCCCAGGAATCTAGACCCCCCGCTCCTCCAGCGTCTACAGCCTGGGCCTCTGTGCTGGCTCTCCTTCTGCCTGAGAGGCTCTCCCCACCTTCCGTGGGGTTACCACTGGTCTGCTGACATCCACTCCCTGCCTTGTGTCTGCCTTTTCCATCGGAAGGGACTTGAGGGGGGGATGGTCCAAGGCTGTGTTCACTGCCTCAGGGTGTTCCCTTGGAACTGCACCTGCCCCTGAAGAGGAGCGTTTGAGGGGCTGAATGAATTTCTGCCTCGTAACTCGTCTTTTAGGTCTCAACCTAAATGTTCCTCCCTCTGCAGGCCTTTCCCGGTTACAGCCTCCAGTCTAAGTGATCATCACCTGTGTTTTCCTCTGAGTGCTTTCTTGCTTATAATTTGTCACTTTTATTTGTGTGATCATCTGTCTGCCTCCTAGCAATCTCTCCCTGAGGGCAGGGATCCGGGTCTGTTTTGTGCTCTGTTGTCCGCCCAGCCCAGGTTGCTTGAGAAAGAATGAATGAGCGTGTCCTTCAGCACCCAGACACACCTCGTGAGGCTGCGTGGCGGTGCTCCCCTTTCATAGGGGAGGAAAGTCAGGTCGGGCAGCGAGAAGTTCCAGGCACTCAGTGCCCATCCCTGGAGCCTTCACTACACCAGTAAACAGCTCACAGTTATTGGATTTTACAATTCCAAACTAAAGTCCCCAGTGCCTCTGAGTCCAGCTGGCCATCTGGTGCCCCATCCAGAAGCCTGAGGCAGGCAGCCTGAAATAGCCGGCCTGGTTGTCCCCTGATGGCCCTCAGCTTTCTCAGAGGTCGCCTTCCCTGAGCTGGGCCCGTTGCCTACCCAGGATTTCAGTAAGTGGGAGCGATGGGAAGCAGGGAGCCAGCGAGTGATTTGCAGGCCTTTTTCAGGTACCGCAGTGCCCCCAGCCCTGCGTTGGGTCCCTTGCCTATTTACTTCACTTGACCCTGACGGTGACTTTCAGTTCCCCAGAGGCGCCGCAGTTCTCTGTCCTCTGAGCCTTTGCACTTGCTGTTCCCTTTGCTGCAACACACTTCTCCCTCCCTCTAGTTATTTTTTTGGCTGCACAGAGTAGCTTATGGGATCTTAGTTCCCCGACCAGCCCAGCCCAGGCATTGAACTTGTGCCCCCTGCAGTGGAAGCGTGGAGTTCTGACCCCTGGACCACCGGGGAATTCCCTGCTTCCCTCTGCTTTTAAAATTACTGTTATTAAGTTCTTTTTACGGCATTTAAACTATGTATGTACCATACACGTAAGTTGAAGTGTAGTAAAATAAAGACCCGTGAGCCTACCTCCCAATTTAGGGCTGAGAACATTACCATTAACTCAGCTCTGTCTGAGGGAGGGAGGGTGGATGGAGCCCAGAGACCCATGACTGCTACCCTGAAGGTTGCGATTGTCATGCCCCCCCTTTTTTTTTTAAAGTTTTATCACCTGTGCGTGTATGATGAAAAACTATGGAGTTTGGTTTTGCTTGTTTCTGAGTTATAAAAATGACGGTGTGTCATGAGTGGAGACCTGGTGCTCTCCTTTCCCCTCAGCGTTGCGTGTCTCACTTCTATCCATGGAGATGCTCCCGAGCCTTCCGTTGCATGGCTCTGCCTTAGCTTGTCCTCGATGGACGTTTGAGCTGTTTCTGGCTTTCGGTCTGACACACTGGCGCAGCTGTGAACTTTGTGTGCGCGTCACCTGGGGTGTGAGCGAGAAGTCCTCCAGGGTACAGACCTCGGGGTGGACTTGCTGGTTGCAGTTGGGGCTGCGCAGTGGTGCATGATCACACCCAGCCCTCTCAGGGGCCTCTTCCCCCCCTTACCTGGGGAACTCCTACTCAGACCCCCCTGGGTCTCCTCACCGCCACTCCCACTTTGTTTCCTTCAGTAGACGGAGCACCTGCCGTGGACCAGGCACGGTTATGTTATATTCCGGGATGAGATGGTGAGTGAGACTCAAGCCCCTGTGCTCACGTGACCGGTGTTGTTAGGTAGCCCCTCCTCCAGGAAGCCCTCCCTGATCCCCGGGTCAGGTTAGGTGCACTCCTGGGCCCTTCCGCCTTAGTCCTGCCCCCTCGGGGTCATCACTCTCTGGGAACTGCTCTGTCTCCACTGTGGAGGCTGGGATCAGAGGTGTTTTGAATGCTGTGTCCCCAGCATCACCCTCCAGGGGTGGAACACAGAGCAGGTGTTGAGTGAAGGATCCATTGAATTGCTGCTGAGACACTGACCCTTGAGGCAGGTGGGATCAAAGAGAGAAACGGAGTCCAGTATCCAGTACTCGGAGTTAAACTTGGGACCCTGGCAGAAGGAGGGACCGTGGCCTCTGCCCTGGGCAGCTGAGAGGAGCTGCCGCCCGGCTCTTGCCACCTCAGTCAGTGGGTGGGCTAGGCAGGGGTGCCTCACTGAGCAGTGGGAGTTAAGAGTTGGCACACGCGTTTCTTTGAAGAGGGCAGGACTGGGAGGCTGTGGTGAGCCTCACAGACATGGACGAGGCAGGCACCAGGCGTCCCGGAGGAGCAGTGGGCGCTGCTCAGGGCTGTCGATCAGTAACCACAAGGGTGGCGGTGGCTGGTGTTGGCAGAACGCCTGCCCGGTGCCGGGCACAGCGCTGACACCATCCATGCGCCAGCCGGCCCTGTCCACACCCTGTCCCTCGGGGTAGGTGGATCGTTGCCCCATTTCACAGACGTGGGGGGACGGTGAGACGCAGAGGGGGGAGTCCGGCTCGCCCGGCCCACTGGGAGTGGAGCAGCATCTCCCGTCTGCAGGCAGGGGGGCGCTGGCTTAGAGCTGCGCGGCCGGCCTGGGCTCCTCCTCGTCCCGCCGCCCTGTGGGTCCTCCTCTGTCCCCAAGCCTTCACTCCTGTGCCCTCAGGTGCCCAGCCCTGGGTAAATATTTGTCTCTGGGCAGGCAGGAGTGGTGCGACCAGTATTTCCGAGCCAGGTGCCCGGGGACAGGTGGACGCAGCTGGCCCAGGGGCGGAGCTCGAGGAGCCTCCGGGCAGCGCCGAGCCTTTGTTTGCCTGGGGCTCCGCTCGCTCTCCAGGTGTCAGCTCACATCCGCGCTGACAGCGGGCCGGCCGGTCGACCAGCCCCAGCCTCCCGCCAAATGCGTCACATAAGTGATCTCGGTGACTGCTGCTAGAGGCCTCCGTGCGTGTGTGTGCGCGCGCCTGTGTGTGTGATCAGCCTCCCGCCAAACGCGTCACCCAAGTGATCTCGGTGACTGCTGCTAGAAGCCTCCCTGTGTGTGTGTGTGTCTGTGTGTGTGTGTCTCTGTGTGTGTCTGTGTGTCTGTGTGTCTGTGTGTCTGTGTGTGTGATTGGCTCCGTTTTCCAGAAGAGGAAAGTCAACCAGAAAGAGACCAGGGCCTTGTCCTGTGGCGGCTGGGGTCTGATGGGAAACCGTTGGGGCCGCGTGAGGTACATGAAGGCGCTCACGGGAAGGTCACAGAGGCCTCTGGGCGCTCCTGCGGGGCGGGGGGATCAGAGCTGATGGGAAGAGCGGGCCACAGTGCGGCTGACTCGCTCCCCTCTCCGGTCACTGGCCATCCTGGTGGTCACGCAGGCTGAGCAGAAATCCCACATCCTTCCTGTCAAGTGGGGCCTGAGAGGGCCAGGCTCAGCCTCGTGGGGCTTGGGGACAGCTCAGAGAAGGGGACCTGGGCTCCTCAGACATTGCCAGACGCACCATCTGCCTCCAGGGGCCATGCCCTCTGCACCGGCCTGCACTGTTCTGGGTCAAGAAGGTGGATTCACATCACGAGGCAGAAAGCCACCAGTCACACACACGCACACACACACTCCAGGAGACAGCTCTCAGTGTCTCTCTCACACACACACACACCCCCTCAGAAGGCAGCTCTCAGTGTCTCACACACACACACACACACACGCACACACACACTCCAGGAGACAGCTCTCAGTGTCTCTCTCACACACACACACACCCCCTCAGAAGGCAGCTCTCAGTGTCTCACACACACACACACACACACACACACACACACTCCAGGAGACAGCTCTCAGTGTCTCTCACACACACGCACCCCCCGCCAGAAGGCAGCTCTCAGTGTCTCTCTCACACACACACACACCCCCCCAGAAGGCAGCTCTCGGTGTCGCACGCTCACACACACACTCCAGGAGGCAGCTCTCAGTGTCTCTCTCACACACACACACACCCCCCAGAAGGCAGCTCTCAGTGTCGCACGCGCACACACACACTCCAGGAGACAGCTCTCAGTGTCTCTCTCACACACCCCCCCCCCGAAGGCAGCTCTCAGTGTCTGTCTCACACACACACACACACACACACACACACACTCCAGGAGGCAGCTCTCAGTGTCACACACACACACACACACACCCAGGAGGCAGGTCTTAGTGTCACACGCACACGCACGCCCCACCCCCCAGGAGGCAGCTCACAGTCAAAGCCCCGCCGTGGGCACTTGTGTTGGGTCGTGCTGCGGCTCCACCTGGTACTGGGCTGGACACGTCGTCTTGGTGGTTCAGCATCAGCGGACGTTGAGCTCTGTGCCCACCCACGTGTGCTGGGCATGCAGCACCACCAGGGAGGCGAGAGGCAAGTCAGCCTCGCCACCACAGACCCACTTTGGGGGCAGGAGGACGATGGAGCCCAGGGCCGGCGCAGAGAAGAGGAGGCGCAGCTGGTGGGTCAGCGTGAGGCTTAGGTGAGCCTTAGACACCTCGGACTGTCAACCCCCACCCTGAGCCAGCCGCACACGCCTCTCTCCTGGCCGTGTCCTTGGAAAGCACCTGACCTCCCTGGGCCTCGCTTTCCTCTTCTGGAAAGCTCGAGGCAGCGTGTACTGTGGACAGAAAGCGTCGGGTGTGGTTAAGGGCAAGGGTTGTGGGGACTTCGTGATGGTCCGGGGGTTCAGAATCCCCCTTGCAGGGCAGGGGACGCAGGTTCGATCCCTGGTCAGGGGAACTAAGACCCCGCGTGCCACAGAGCAGCTGGGCCTGCGTGACACAAGGAAGATCCTGTGTGCTGCAACTAAGACCCGCCGCAGCCAATTAAGTGATAACAGAGGAAAGGAGCCAGGACCGCGGAGCCGGGCTGCTTAGCCCTGAGCCCCACTCCTCCCACTGGCTCTGTGGCCTCTGGTGGGCTCCTCACCTTCCCCTGCTTCAGGTTCGCTTTTCACCTGGGGAGTAAGACCGCCCTCACCTGGTTGCCGGAAGCAGTAAGTGTCGTAAACGCCAGCAAGGTGCTGTCCCTGTGTGTTTGCTGCCGTGAGTAGCAGTGCCTTGGAATTAGAAGGGGCTGTCTCACGGCTGGCGCGTGGGTCCTTAGGATGCCCTGTGTGACCGTGCCCCGTGACCTCCCCCTCCCCCTAGAGCACCCTGGAGCTTCAGCAAGCTCCTGCTGAGGGGCAGGCTCCGTGGTGGGCCGAGCTGAGTCGTCTGTGACTTAGAAAGCTTCCGGCACCTTCAGACTGCACGAGTTTCTGTAGCGGGATCTTCAGATGAGCCGAGCGGTTTGGAAGGTTATGCGGGTCCGCAGGTAGAGTAGCCAGGCCCTCCCTCTTCCTGGCCTGGGACTCCTGGCTGGTTGCATAAGCGTAGCCCACCCCCTGCAGCTGGTGTCCCTGATCCTGCCTCCCCTCCCCCAGTCATGATGTCTCCCTCCCGAGTGGGACAGGGAAGACCACGCTTATCACCCAGGGAGCTATGGGCATCGTAGCCCCTTCGCAGGCCTGGGGAGGGGCCCGGAGTCTGAGAAGATAGGACTGACCCAGCCTCTCCTGAGGGGCCTCCTGTCCAGGGCACGGTGTGGCTTCCTGCCCCCATCACATGGCTCTCTGGGGAGAAAGGAAGAGAGACTTCGTGCTATTCACAGAGCGAGTCATTCATTTGCCGCAGTGATGTCTCTAGACTCAGGGAGCCCTTGGTGTAGGACAGAGAGTGAACAAGGAAGCAGATACCAATTGGGGTGCATCTCGTGAGGCCCCAGAGGGATGTGGTAAAGAATACGGGTGTGGGGGCACTGATTTAGGAAGGGGCCAGAGAAGGCTTCTCAGAAGTGGCAACATTGGAGCTGAGACCTGGATGACAGGTTAGGAAGGGGGTGTGGGGAGGGGAGTGCTCTGAGCCACAGCAACAGCAGTTGCCGACCTAGAGGCAAAAACAAGCAAGGTCGGGCCGGGGAGGTCTGCGCGCGGGGATGGGGGTAAGAGCGCTGCAGGATCGAGTCAGGGGCCTTGTCCTGGGGTGAGGAGTTGCAGCCTCAGTCCCAGCGCAGGGACAAGCCATGGAGACACAAAGTGCCAGAGGCCGGCCCGTTCCTCACCACGGTCACCGCGGCTCGTTACGTGCCTGCCTGTCTCCGAAGGGCAGAAGCTGCGAGGTGGGGGTTTTCCTTTTCTGGGGGACCTGCTGGAGTGTCCTCACACATGCTCACCATGTTTCTGAAGGTGCACACCCAAACACACCCCTGGGGGTCTCCCCAGCCCTGCCTCAGCTCTGCCAGGGACAGGCAGGGGCCCACCCAAGCGAAGGCCCAGGAGACCAGGCTGGCTGGAGTGAGGGGCGGCAGCCCCTGGCGCTGGTGCGGCTCCAGGACAGATGGAGCTTGGCATCACCAGTGGCGACATGGGCACCCTCTGCTGGGAAAGTTAGTGCTTCCAGCCTGGGCGTGACCTCCGCTGCCTCGGTCCCTCTGAGCTACGGAAAGGCTGGCAGGGGTGGAGGAAGCCCAGTGCTTCGTCATCGGGAAGAATAACTCATGACCATGTCCCTTCATTTCTCCCGAGAAGTCACAGGCAGAGGCTTTTTTTGGAGCCAGCTGTGCTGCTAGAAACCCCTGCTGGTGGAAGTCGTCCTAGCAAAGGCCGCTGCTCCCCTCCGCTCTGTCTGGGCCCTGTCACTCCCCCGGCCTGGCCCCCAGAGCGCCCTGTGGCTGGGTCCTGGGGGAGCCCCCGGCCTGGCGGGGGGAAGGCCTGAGGAGTCATAACCGCCGTGGGCACGGGCACCCGAGGGCGCTTCCTCCTGGCGGACACGGAGCCGTGGAGCTGACTTCGGCCGACTCTGGAGGCCGTAGTGGCCCAGCCGTGAGAGAGGAGGCCCTGAGTGTGCGTCCTGTGTGCCCACTCAGGTGTCGCCTCCTCTCGGCACCTGAGTTTGTTTGTCTTAGGTTGGGGGCCTGATCACCTCCCCTTCCCAGGGGTGCTGTGAGGCGTCAGCTCAGGCACATGAAGGTTGTCACCATGGGTGGGCTCCGTGCAGAACTCAGGGACGCTGCCATCAGCAGGCCAGTGCTGGAGCCCTCGGTCACCCTGCTTCACCACTGTGTGCCTCAGATTCCCCGTGACAGCCCTCCGTCTGGGTGCCCTGTCCCCCTGGTGTGGGTCTGAGGCCCAGCTTTGTATTCCTCCCTTCCTTCCTGCAGCCCATATTGGCTGATCACCTGCTGGGCCAGACCTGACTGTGTGATTAAGGTTGTCATGAAAGGCTGGCCTTGGCTTCCCTCAAGCTTCCTCCCTCCAGTCCCAAATGCTGCCCTGGGGCCCTGTGTGGACCACCAGCTCTGAGCTGCCCCCCATTTAACTTTTCATTATGGACGTCTTCCAACATAGCAACTGTAGGAGTATGATGAACCCGCTTTCCGGCTTCAGTAACGACCCATATGTGGCCAGTCTTGACCCTCAGGCTGCCTCGCCCCCATTATTTTGCGGCAAATCCTAGATACCCACCATCCCCCTATACGTTCTTCTAAGTTGCCTCTGAATTGGCGGGGGCGCTCAGCCTCAAGCCAGCCACCTTCTGTTGTTGGTGGTCATCTCCCCCAGATCTCCCCCAGTGCAGGATGAGAGCGTGCTCCCTGTGGCCCTGTACACGGTACACGATGCTCGGAGAGGATCGGCCTCCACCCCCCCACCCCCCCACCCCCCGCCAAAGGAGGCTCCCCGCCCCAGGGCGAGGCTCCGGAGGCTGCCAGGAAGGCCGTCACGCTCCGATTCCTGGGCGGCGTCCCTTGCTGCTCCGTCGCTGGGTTAGCTTGCTTTCTAACAACGAGCACTGTTCCGTGAAAGGTGGTGTTCACCGGCATACTCTTCTGTTCCGCGCCATGGGTAGTAACCTTTCAAGGATCTCTGAATGAGTCTCCAAGAGTGGAGGCGCTGGACCAAAGGGCACACGCATTTGTCTTTCGGCGTGCTGATCGGTTGGTGTGCCACACTGCTGCCGAAAGGGGTTGTGCCTGTCGCTGCGCGCCCGCCTCCCACGGTCACCAGCAGGTGCTGTCCGGCTCATGGGGTCGGCCTGTCTGAAAAATACATCAGTGTACTTGCATTTAATTCGAATCCCTCTTTATTCTGAGAATGAGCGTGGAAGGATTCCGAACCTTGGTTTCCATCTTTGGGGACTGGACTGGAGGAGGCCGTCGTCAAGGGGTGGCGGGGAGAGCTCAACGAGGCCCCCTCCCCAGCCGAGGAGCCAGCGCGGTGGCTGGAGACGCAGGGTGTGGACAACGCAGAGGGGGCCAGCTGCGGCCTCTGCCTCCCGCTGGAGAAGCGCCCCTGGGCAGGTCACTTCCCATCGCGTGCCTCACCTGGAAGGCAGGGTGGCGATGCCTACCCAAGGCGGGTCACGGGGCATTTCTGGCAGTCTGGGCCCTGGTATCCTGCCCGCCTCCCTCCAGGCTCTTCTGTATTCTTCTGCACGTGGAGCTGACCCCCTGCCCCACGATGTCAGAAGGCCCTGTGTGCCTTCAAGGCCTGGGACAGTGGCCTGGCATGCGCTCCGCTGTCTGCCTCTCCCTCCCCACCCTGTCACAGTGCCTTCTCTGCGCCTGGCCCTGTTAGGGACAGTGCAGGGGATATGCGGGGAGCCCAGGGGAAGGAGCCTGACCAGCAGGGGGACATGGAGGGCTCCCCAGAGAAGGGGGCCCCTGAGCTGAGGGTTGAAATGAGACTGTCCTGCCTAAGAGGAGAGAGAGAACGAGGTGAGGTGAGGCCCTGGGCCTTTCTGGGAAAGGAGTTTCGAGTGTGGCTGGAGCACACTGCTGGCGGGGGTGCAGGGGCTCCATGAGCAAGTCTTCACGGGGGCTTCTGAGACCCAGCTTCCCCCTCCACCTTGTCCCAGCTCAGTCCAGAACATGCACAGCGCCCCCAGAGGGCATCCCTGGATGGACTGCATGCTCCTCCCCCCAGATAAGAACCCCTGGAGGGTGGGGATTCCTCCCCGCGTCCAAGCCCTCCCTGTCCTCCCAGTGCCAGCACACAGCTTGGCAAGGCCTGGCCTGGGAGGTGTGGGCTGACGAATAGGAAGATGGTATCTAAGTGGGAATTCTGGGTTAGAAGCCTCACTCCAAGGGGCTGAAGGCTGAAGGGGGATTCTATTGTCTTCTGGATCTGTGGAGCCTTGACTAGCTTGACTTCTGGCCTCGCTGGATCCTGTGTCTCTCTTCTCCTCTGGGCCCACCTCTCCCAAGTCAGCTTTATTCTTGGGAGGCACTCTCCCCTTGGTGGATTCCGGAGTGGCTGCTCCAAAAGCGGGAGGCCACCTCGTCCACCCCTGGAGACGCGAGCTCTTGTTTCCTGACAGCCCTGCAGGGGTCATCCCCCTGTCCCTGGCGAGTCACTGAAAGGAGGCTGAGGACAGGGCACCTCTGGGGAGGATGGCGGGACATGGAGGTAACGCAGACGTCCCACCTGGGGCCCGGGGATGGCGGCGTGAGGGCGGTGGGGCCTGGGTGCTGACTGCCCGGGGCAGCGCGGGGAGACGCAGACAAGGCAGCCTCACTGTGGGAGTGTGCTGTGAGCCTGGCACACCACCTGCCCGGGGGCTGCTGGCCAGGTGCCCCCTGAAGGTGTGAGCCCAAGCGGCCTGGGTCGGCGAGGATGGTGTTCCCCAGATGGTGAGGCATGAGCCACAAGAGCCTGGGTGCCCTGCAGGGCTGGTCACTGCAGTGACCTTGCTGCTGTGAGGCTCTGGTTTCCTCTCTGTCGGGCAGGGTGATGGTGGCGGTGCCCTTCTGTCTGGGGTAGGAAGGGCGTGACAGGACCCTCTGAGGGTGGGCTCCGCAGATGCGCTGACCAGGCCCTGGGAGTCAGGACCACGTGCGGTTAGAACCCAGGCCTGGCTCCAGGCCACCCAGTAGCCTCAGCTTCCCTCTTCAGCTCTGGGCGCCAGTCCCGACAGCCTCCCTGTTAGGGGACTCAGGGGGCTTCCCGCTCCCTGGCCCTGGTCTCTGCAGACGCAGTCCTCCCCAGACCTCGGATACCCCCGACACTGCTCTGAACCAGCCTGGTGGCTCCTGTCTCATACAGAGTGGAGTGCTCGCTGAGGCCCGCTGGGTCCCCGCCCCTCCGCCTCTCCTGGTGGCCTGGATCCAGCCCCGCCTGTCCCCCTGCTGTCCTGCCTCTCTGCTCCCCTGGGCTACTGCCCCCTGCTCTCTGTCTCTCTCATCTGTGTCTGCAATCTGCTTTTAAAGCCTCAGGAGTGAGAACTGGCCCCCATCCCCTTGTCCCACCCCCCACCCCCCCCACTGCTGCTTCCTGGTTTTGACGCCCACTGGGGTGACCACAGCCCCAGGCTGACGCAGGTATGGCCTGAGCCACCGCCGCCCCTGGTACACCCCGTCCTTGCCTCTCGTGGGTGCTTTTGCACCTGTGTGCAGAGGAGAGAGCCCTCTCGGCCGTCACCTGACGCCTGGCATCGGGTTTCTGTGCCCCTTTGTGCGGCAGGGGTGGGGGAGCGGTCTCATTTGCCCCACAGCCTCTTCCTGGGAGACTGGCACCAGCTGCACATGGGCCTCGCTCCCCACAGCTCATACCTTCGCCCCGGCCCCTGCCTCCCCCCGGGCCCGTCAAGGTCATGTGAGAATGGAGCCATATTCCAGTTACAGAGCAGGACAGGTCGGAGTGTGCATTCCAGCCCAGCCGCTCCTGACTCCATGACCTTGGACAGATGACTTGCCCTTTCTGAGTTTGCTTCCCCTGATTACAAAGTAAAAATGCACCTGCCAGACTCATAAGGTCACGCAGCTGGCCGGACAAAACTGCATAGAAAGTGCTCAGCATGGTGGCTTAGATGGAGTAAGTGCCCGATGCCTGGCAGTGGTGGCCGCAGCCACCATTGCCACCTTTACCAGCTGTGTCTTCCGCCGAGCCAGGCCCTGTGCTGGGCAGCTCCGTGGCGGGTGCTCTCATACCCCTCTCTCCTGAGACCTCCAGATTCCCTTTCAGAGAGGAAAAGAGTCATTGTGTTCATCACAGCCTCACAGGATGAGGATCGGAACATGGGTCCTCTTACCTGAAGCAGTGACCTCTTCGCATCCCACTCCCGGCGCCCGGGGGTGCGCCCCTCACCGCACCTCCCCTCCTCTCTGACGGCTGCTTACACCAGCCCCTGCCCAAATCAGACCTTGGCAGCCGTGGCTATGGGAGCTGGAAACACACTCACAGGCGTGTCCTCCTCGCACACGCCTCACCAACCATTCCGTCACTCAACAGGTGCTTTGTTCTCTTCTGGGTCCCCGCCTTCCAGTGTGGGGACAAAACAGGGCAGTGACGGCCAGCCAGCCTCGAGGAGCACTCCGGAGCGTGAGCTCAGCCCTGGCCTGAGGGGTGTGCTGTGCTGACTCAGTGCACACTCACCCTGGGAGGAGTCCCGCTCGGCCCCGTTTTCAGAGTCGGGTGGTTGAGGGGCAGACGTTCCGTCGTTTTGCTCAGAGTCATAGGGTTTAAGTTGGGAGCCAGGACTTGGTCCCAGGCGCTCCGGCTCCGGAGCCCGTGCTCAACCACGCTGCAAGACCCCGTGTCTCCAGTAAGCCACGTCCAGGCAGGGCCTTCCTGAGCTCACGGGGGCGGGGGGCAGCCAGGCCCCAGGCCCCCGACTGCAGGCTGGAGCTGGGCCCTCACTACTTTGCAGCCTTGCCCTCGGACCCTGGGGCAGGGCTCTGACTCAGGCCTCCCAGCCTGGCCCAGCCTGGCGGCCAGTGACCTCACCGTGTGAGCGGTTCTCCTCACCCTAGCTCTCCGGGTCCGCCTGCTCGTTTGTGGGTGCCTGGCTGCAGCCTGAGGCCCAGGCCCTTTGACTTGCAGCGGCCTTGTGGTTCTGTTAAGGATGGACAAGTCGAGGGCGGATGACCCAAGGTGGGGCCTTGATGATTTCGTCACAGCATCACAGATGAGCAAGTGTGTGGGGGCTGGTCCTGAGCCGGCCGCCCGGGCCAACCCCCCAGCCTGTAAAGTGCTTGGGTGGCGCCTGGCACGGCAGAAGTGCTGCATAAACACTCTATGTAATTTGTCTGAACCACCTGTACTGCCATTTCCTTACCGTGTTTGTTTTTTTTTAACATTGGTTCATTAAAAAATTTTGAATATGTTTCTTCTCATTTATTTCCACTGATAATCTATGCAAAATGCTGGTTTTGATTTAATAGTTCCTTTTTCTTATATATGAATGAAATGCCCATACATACTGATGACCTCAAGGTCCTTCCCAATCCACCTGACACTCACACGTGCCCACTGGTGACCGACCAGGCCTGGGGACATGGCTGGCGGTGCTGTTGAGAAAAGCAAGGCGGGGCCGGGGGCCTTTAGGCTGAACCCCGCTTCTGTTCCTCTGTTTCACCCCACTGCTGCCCCCACCTGGAGTGTGTGTCTCAGCATCAGAGGAAAATGACAAGACGCAGCTATCATTCTTTTTGAAAAGTAATTTTGCCAGTTTGGGGCTGAGCTGGGCCTTCGCTGCCACGCGCGGGCTCTTCTCCAGTCGCGGCAAGCAGGTGTGCTCTGGTGGCAGTGCGTGGGCCTCCCGTTGCCCCCCGTGACTCCTCGTGTGGCGGAGCAGGGACTGGAGGTGCACGGGCTTCAGTAGTCGTGGCGCACAGACTTAGTTGCTCCGTGGCGTGTGGAATCTTCCCGGATCAGGGATCGAACCCGTGTCTCCCGTGTCACTCCACCACTGAGCCTCCAGGGGAGCCCGCAGTCGTCATTCGTGTCTGCAGCTGCCCTGGGCCTTGGGCCCCAGGTCTCCGAGCCTGTCTCTCCTGCCCCTGCTCTCAGCTTCCCCTACTGCGCCCGAGTGGGCAGGTGCTGCCTCCCCCAGCCCTGGCAGTGGCCTTGTGTGAGGCTGTACCGGCATCAAAACCCCACGGGCGCCTTGCTGGAGGAGTGGCTGGATGGTACTTGTGGCTGGTGTGGAGGTGGCAAGGTCAGAGACCCTGGCCCTCAGACTCACCAGGAGGCCTCTCAGGGCAAAGACCAACCCAGTGGGTAGGCTTTCAGGGGACATCAGGAGCCAGAAGTCCTAGGCAGTCAGGGAGGGCTTTCTGGAGGAAGCATTGTTGGAGCTGGACACCTAAAGGACCAACTGCAATTTGAGAGGTTGCTAAGGCTCATGTTTCCTGCCCAGACTGTCTAGGATACTGAGAACTGCTAGTTAACAACCCCATGTGTACCCCGTCCCTACTTCATCCCCATCTGAGGTGACCAAACCAACCCCACCTTGGCCTGGGGGCCGTTACGGAAGGGAGCGGGTCTCAGGGAGCAGTTTTTGCCTTTTGGCCATTGGGTAAAGCCTATGTACGCTTTCTTGGAGTGACTTTTTTTTTTTTTTTTAATCCTGGAGTGGGTTGCCATGCCCTCCTCCAGGGGATCTTCCTGACCAAGGGATCGAACTCCCGACTCTAGAAATCTCCTGCATTTGTAGGCAGGTTCTTTACCACTAGTATCTCTTGGGAAGCCCCATGGAGCAGCGATTCTTAAAGGCGAAAAACAGGATTTATAAAGGGTACAGTTAAAATACAGTATATTGAATACCTTTAAAATCATTATATAGTATTTATACTCATCCTCATTGACACGTGAAATAACAGGACATAGCAGCAGCTCGGACGGCTCCCAAAGCAGTGATGAGCATTCAGGATCTGCAGTAACTGTTACGTGACGTGAAAACATCTGCCGTTTCTATTGATGACAGAGTGTTAGGGTCTGCTAAAGAGTGTTTCTTTTCTCTCTTTTTTGCCTCTAAGAAGGAAATGCTAAATTACGTCACAGTTCAGCTAGTGAAACTACAGAGGCAATTTTTCTCAAGTTCATGGACCCCCTGAGAGGTCAGTGGCCCGCTGCTTGGCGGACTCCCTGAGTACAGGCCAGTGCCAGTCCCCCCTCCCCCAGAGCTGGGAGCCGCTGGGCACGTGATGGCATGGCAGTGGGGCCAGCGACACGGGGGAGGCTGCTGGTCACCTACAGCTAGCTTTTCTCAGGCTCCATGCTGCCCACTTCCCCCAAGAAGGAAGCGAGGGGTCTAGGATGGAGCCTGAGCCCTGGGAAGCCCAGGGCCTCTATGGGCGTCTTTCCTCCAGCATCCCTACCTAACACAACAGAGAGAGTTCCGGAGCAGGTATTCTGCTCTGCCTGGCCCCAGGGAGGCAGCTTTCCTTCCCTGGACCTTGGTTTCCTCCGCAAGAAGTCCTGGTGCTGTTTGATAGGGTTGGGTGTTGGGCTCCTGGCAGAATGGTGGCCGGAGGGAGCGTCCCCTGGAAATGCCTGCCCGGAAGCTCTGCAGGTGCTCCCGCAGGTCCATCCCCTGCCCGCCCTGCAGCCCCCGTGTCCGCCCCATGCCGCTGGCTCCCTGCACGCAGGCCTGACTCCGTTCCTCCCCGGCTCAGAGCCCTTCCTGCACTCCTGGCTGTTGCTGCTGCTGCTAAGTCGCTTCAGTTGTGTGTCTGACTCTGTGCGACCCCGTAGACGGCCTCCTACCAGGCTCCTCTGTCCCTGGGATTCTCCAGGCAAGAGCACTGGAGTGGGTTGCCATTTCCTCCTCCAGTGCGTGAAAGTGAAGCCACTCAGTCGTGTCCGACTCTTTAGCAACCTCATGGACTGCAGCCTACCAGGCTCCTCTGTCCATGGGATTTTCCAGGCAAGAGTACTGGAGTGGGGTGCCGTTGGTTTCTCTGGCACTCCTGGCTGCCCCCGGGCAAAATCCAGGCTCTGACAGCCAAAAACTGATCTTTTCACCTGGCGAATGGCTAAACAAAATGCATACCTGGGCAGTTACTACGCAGCACTACAAAGGGGCCGAAACTCAAAACTGTTCCGTTCCAGGAAGAAGTGGGCCGCCAGAGGCCACATACGGTTTACCGTCGTTGTATGGAATGTCCAGAAAAGGCAAATCTGTGCAGACAGAAAGGCTAGCCCTACCTTCCACGTGGTAGCAGGCCCTGAGATTCCCAAGGACAAGCCTGTGCAGGCTGGGTTTGGGCTGCACCCCTCGTTCATTTGGGGAGCCACTGTCCGCCTCCTTGGGGCGCCAGGGCTATATCAGGGACTCTGACTGCTGCCGTGTCCCTGGGGCACAGGAGGCCCCGTTTGGTGCTGAGGGAGTTTCTGGAGTGAGGAATCTGAGAGGCCATGTGGCATTGCAGTTGAGGTCTGAGTTCCAGCTCCACCACTCACCAGCTGTGTGACCTTGGGCAAAGTGCTTCACCTCTCTGAGCTCAACTTCCTCATAAGGTTGGAGTGTGGCCTCATTCTCTCATTCAAAGGAAACCACAAATCAGACATCTGCTCTGGGTGGTGGTGGGGAGACCTAGGGAGCCCCAGTCCTGCCCTGCGGGGGCTCCCAATCTAGTAGAGGAAGCAGCTGACAGGTAGAAAAGTGGCATGACATTAGCTGTATGATGTTTATGGGAAGGTGGGCGGGGAGCTGCGGGGAGGTGTGGGAGAGTGGGCTGACTTGGTTTGGGGGCGCTGGGAGACACTCCCCAGCGCAGCAGTCACAGCAAGGGGCCTCAACAGCAGGACTGCACTCGGTGGGTTGTTGGAAGGAGGTTGAGAGGGGAAGGGGCGGGGGGCAGAGGCTAGTGGGTAGGAATGGGTGAATGAGGCCCAGGGGGTGGAGCGTCACCTGCCTGGGTCTTCTTTGCCTACAGCCCAGAATGTGACAGTGGACGAGATTATTGGCGCCTACAAGCAGGCTTGCCAGAAGCTGAATTGCAGACAGATCCCTAAGCTCCTCAGGCAGCTCCAGGTATGCCAGGTGACTGGGGGTGGGAGTGGTCCCTGGGGTGAAGCTGCCCTCCCTGTGCCCCCCAGCACCTTCTGGGCCCGTGATGTCTGCCCCAAGCAAGAGAGGGTACACAGAACACTCCCCCTCCCCAGCCTAGCCGGCCAGCCAAGGGCTAATGTAAATATGTCTTTGAAAATCCTCTTTTAAGTGGAAAAACCAGTCAGGCTCTTCATGAATATTTAAATAAACAGTACAGAATTATGTAAAGTAGGAAATTACTTGTCAAGAATCATCCGCTCCCCAAAGAAGTTCTCTTCCTCAGGGGAAAAGCCATGTATATGAAATTTAAAAGTCTGAATGACAAAAATAATGTATATTCTTTTAAAAAGTTCAAATACTGCAGATACAGAAAGCACGCCGTTTCTCAATTCTTGCCCAAGTCCCATTCCCAGGAGTGCCCCCTGGTGGCAGCTTGGGGTTTTCACCCTCTAGACTCTGCTTTTATAAATGGGGGAGTCACTGTCCAGAGGTGTATAGACACGTGGGCAGGCTCTGTTTTTTTGTATGACTAAGGTCTTGCTGTGGGGCTTCTCTGGTGGTTCAGCCCATAAGGAATCTGCCTGCACTGTGGGAGACTCAGGTTTGATCCCTGGGTTGGGAAGATCCTTTGGAGAAGGGAATGGCAACCCACTCCAGGGTTCTTTCCTGGAGAATCCCCATGGACAGAGGAGCCTGGCGGGCTGCAGTCTGTGGGGTCACAAAGAGTTGGACACGACTGAGCGACTAACACACACACACACACACACAGGGCCTTGCTGTGCCCCTGGCCTGCTCTCCTCTAGTCGTCACTCGCAGGCCGCCTGTCCACCCTGGTCGTGTTGGTAAAGCACTGCCTTAGTGCCCTCCCTCTGGATGGGTCATTCCAGAATGTTCCAGGATTGCTTGTTTCAGAGCCCTGGCTGCCCCACTGTTAGGGACAGACAACCTGACAGCCTGGTCAAGGGCTTCCTGGCTTGACCACGGTCCGCTCTGCTTTCCCAGGAGTTCACGGACCTCGGGCACCGCATCGACTGCCTGGATTTGAAAGGTGTGTGTCTGGAAGGGGCCGGGGGCCCTTGGGTGGTGGGCAAAGCTGGGACCTCCCTGGAGGTGGCCGAGGGCAGGCAGAGCTGGGCCAGAGAGAGGTGTGGGCGTCCCCGGAGGTGAGACACGTGCCTCGAGCCGTGGGGAGGCGGGAGGGTCTTTCCTCCCTGGCTTGGCCGGGAGCCCGTGCTTCCACCCAGCGGCCCGCCCCGCACGTGAGTGCACATGCGTAGAGATGCGCCCACAGATGCGCATGCGCACACGGCACTCCGTGTCGTCCCAGGTGAGAAGCTTGACTACAAGACCTGCGAGGCCCTGGAAGAGGTCTTCAAGAGGCTGCAGTTCAAGGTCGTGGATCTGGAACAGACGAACCTGGACGAAGATGTGAGCAGCCCGCCACCGCCCATCCCCACGCCCTGAGCTCCTTGCCCCTTAGAGGTCTCGGGGGAGGGCATAGCAGAAAAAAGGAACCCCCTTGGACAGAAGCTGGGCGGGGCCTCTTGAGGAGCAAGATCAGGGAGACGGCCAGAGCGCCCAGAGTGCGGGGTGGGGTTGAACTCTGGATGGGGCCCAGAGAAACGGTCTCACAGACTCACCCCAGGATGGGGCTTCCTAAGCAAGGGGGATGCGTGGGGCCAGGCCTGAGCGGAGGCGTATGGCCTTCGGGAGTCTAGTGCCTCAGCCCCTGCCTCCTGGCTTCCCCGGGCGGCCGCGACCTGAGGCCGAGCCCCGCTGTCTCTGCCCAGGGTGCCTCAGCCCTCTTCGACATGATTGAGTACTATGAGTCGGCCACACACCTCAACATCTCCTTCAACAAGCACATCGGCACCCGGGGCTGGCAGGCCGCCGCCCACATGATGCGCAAGGTGGGGACCTCCGGCCCGCAGCCTCTCTTCATAGGGCCTGGTTCCACAGCCCTCCCTTCACCAGCCAGTGTCCCCGCTGTACAGCCAGGTGGCCCTGCTGTCCATGAGGCTGTTGGGTGGGGGGGGGGGCCGCCCCCGGGGCGGGGAGGGCGGGGCCAGCCTGACCCCGCCCCTCACGCACCTGCCTCGCAGACAAGCTGCCTGCAGTACCTGGACGCGCGCAACACACCCCTCCTGGACCACTCGGCGCCCTTCGTGGCGCGCGCCCTGCGCATCCGCAGCAGCCTAGCAGTGCTGCACCTGGAGAGCTCCAGCCTGTCGGGGCGGCCCCTCATGCTGCTTGGTGAGGCCCCAGGGCGGTGTGCTGCTGGGCTCGGGTTGTTGGCCAGGTCCCCCAGGCCTGGCCGGTCACAACCCCCTCCCCCTCTCCCCCAGCCACGGCCCTGAAGATGAACATGACTCTGCGGGAGCTGTACCTCGCCGACAACAAGCTCAACGGCCTGCAAGACTCGGCCCAGCTCGGCAACCTGCTCAAGTTCAACTGTTCCCTGCAGATCCTGGACCTCCGCAACAACCACGTGCTGGACTCAGGTGGATATGTGGTCCCTACCTGACCCCTGCTTCAGTTCCCCGGCACCCACTGTGTGGCCAGCCAGTCACTCATGGTGCTGCTGACACGGGTGGCTAGGACAGTCCCAGCCCTCCCCTCGTGGTGATGGCGCAGATAGGGCCAGGCTGTGGGAGCCCCAGGGTTTGGCCCCGACTTGGGATGAGGGAGGAGGGAACAGCTCAACTGTTCCTTCAGGGTGAGGTGCAGTATTGACCAGATAGTTGATATTGTAATAAAGGATCAACCACAAGCTGTTCAAGGTGTGCAGGCAGGGACCTGTGGGTGGTGATGAGGAGGCTGGGCTGGAGCCAGCCATTTGAACAGCCTAGGGAAGAATCCAGGCAGAGAATACCAAGCGCTGAGATCTGAGGTGAGAAGGAGCTTATGCATGCATGCTCGGTCACTTCAGTCATGTCCTACTCTTTATGACCCCATGGACTATAGCTAGCCGGGCTCCTCTGTCCATGGAATTTTCCAGGCAAGAATACTAGAATGGGTTGCCATGCCCTTCTCCAGAGGATCTTCCTGACCCAGGGATCGAACCCCCATCTCCTGCATTGCAGGCAGATTGTTTTACTGCTTAAACCATCAGGAAAACCTGGGAAAGAGCTTAGATGTTAGATATCTGGGGGGAAGAGCCCCAGTGAGCCCGAAGGTGAGTGAGCAGTGAAGAGGGACTAGTCACAGGGCCTTGTCAGTGGGAGGAATTTGATTTCATCCTGGCTCACTGTCGAGCAGAGTCGCAGGGGAGGGAGGTGCAGGATGGGGCAACAAGTCCAGCGCCTTCCTCCAGGGCATCTGGCCCTGGACACCATGATTACTGAGCACCTACCACATTCAGGGACTATTGGCTCCTGGTTCACAGCGATGAGTGAGGCAGAGGTCTCTGTCTCGGGAGAGACAAAGCCAAGATACATGAGTAATGTCTGTTAGATGGTGAGACATGCCGTGAAGAGAAGCAAGCCACGATGGTGGACAGAGCTGTCTGCTGAGGGTAGGCTGGCCAGGAGTGTCCTGTGAGCAGGCGAGATTTGAGTGAAGATCTGAGACAGGTGGAGGAGTCCTTCATCTACTTAGCCAGAGGACGAATGATCCCTGGGGTTGGGAAGCTGTGTGTGCCAGGTCCCAGGTAGTGGGGCCAGAGCCTGTGGGGCTAGACAGGCCGGGGCGGGGCTTTCTGAGCACTCTGAGCTGGCTCTTGGCCAGCATCCCCCTGGGAGGCTCCCCGACCACCGGCAAGACTTGCCCACGGGCCTCCCCAGGTCTGGCCTACATCTGCGAGGGCCTTAAGGAGCAGAGGAAGGGGCTGACGACCCTGGTGCTGTGGAACAACCAGCTCACGCACACGGGCATGGCTTTCCTGGGCATGACGCTGGTGAGTCGGCTGGAGAGGGAGGGGGCAGCGTGGCCCCTCCAGCACCTCCCCCGTCCCCCTTCTTCCTCCTCTTCCGCGGTCTCGGCTCATCCTGCCAGTTGGGGAACCTGGCCTCTCCCGCCAGCCCTGTTTGGTCTCTGCTCCGGCTCCTGCTCCCTCTTTCTCTGAGGAGGGCAGCCCTTCCTTCATTGCTTCTCCACACCCAGCACCACAGCCTAGTACAAGACAGTGCCTTGTGCCAGGGGAAACCGTTTTGTCTAGAAAGTTAGCATTCGTAGAAGTCTTCAGTAAGTCTTGAATCTCTTCATCACATGGTATTCAAAGCAAGCCCACAGGGTACAAGGCCTCAGACCCAAGTTAAGAATTACCCACAGCCAGGCCTGTGCCCAGAGCCCTCAGGAGGCTGGCGAGGTCAGAGGGTGGGCCTGGGGCTGTGGGGTGGCTGGACGCCTGGAGGGCTGAGTAGTGGATGGGGCAGCTGGCACTTGGGAAATTTCTGTGTACATGAGGGATTCGGCCCAAAGCAGGAAGGTGCTAGTGCTCGGACTGGGGGCACTGCCAAGGAGAGCCTGCCTCTTTCCTGACTGGCTTCCTGGGCCTTTCCTGGCTCTTGTGCGCTAATCCCTCCAGCCGCACACACACAGCCTGGAGACACTGAACCTGGGCCACAACCCCATCGGGAATGAGGGCGTTCGGAACCTTAAGAACGGCCTCATTGGCAACCGCAGCGTGCTGCGCCTCGGCCTGGCCTCCACCAAGCTCACGTGCGAGGGTAGGGCGCAGGGGATGGTGGGGCAGGGGATGGTGGGGCCGGGGCGGGGGGCGGCCAGCCGAGCGTGGGCCCGTGGCCAGCCCCTGCGGTCCCCCTCCCAGGCGCGGTGGCAGTGGCGGAGTTCATCGCCGAGAGCCCCCGCCTCCTGAGACTGGACCTTCGGGAGAACGAGATCAAGACAGGCGGGCTCATGGCACTGTCGTTGGCCCTCAAGGTGAACCACTCCCTGCTGCGTCTGGACCTCGACCGTGAGCCCAAGAAGGAGGCGGTGAGCGGGCTCTTCCCTGCCGGCAGGGGGTGGGCCGGGGACCTGCTGTGGGCAGGCCACCCAGAGCCCGAGCCCGGCCCGCTCCTCTGCCTGCAGGTGAAGAGCTTCATCGAGACACAGAAGGCGCTGCTCGCTGAGATCCAGAACGGCTGCAAGCGCAACTTCGTGCTGGTGCGGGAGCGGGAGGAAAAGGAGCAGCGGCTGCAGCTGTCGGCCTCCATGCCCGAGATCACCGTCACCGAGCCCCAGCCCGACGACGAGCCCCGGGAGGAGCCTGCCGCCGAGGCGCAGGAGAACGGGGCGCCGGGCCCCAACCCCGGGCCGGACTCAGACTCAGACTCAGACTCTGAGGGGGAGGATGGGGACGAGGCGGATGGGGAGAGGGCCGAGGCCCCCTGCCCCGCCCTGGTGCCCCCCACGGACTCCCTGGGCCCTGGGGACAGGAGCCCCCCAGGCTGCCCCTCCTCCCCCGCCGAGCAGCGCATCTCCGTGTCCAGCCCGGGCTGGGGCCACAAAGTGTTTGTGGTGACCCGGGTGGAGAGTCCACCCGAGAGGGCAGAGCCTCCTGTGCCCCCCGCCCCTCCTGCCACCCCCGCCCCTCCTGCCACCCCCGCCCCTCCTGGTCCTGCGTCCCCACCCGCCTCAGCCTCCCCCCCACCCTCACCTTTCCTGACGCCCACTGAGGCTGCCAGCACTCCGGACCTTGGGCCACCTGAGTCCCAGCCACCGCTGGAGCCGCCCCAGGTGGGGCCACCATTGCCCAACGGCCTGAAGCCTGAGTTCGCCCTGGCACTGTCCCCAGAGCCGCCCCCAGGGCCTGAGGCCAAGGTGGGAAGCTGTGGCCTGGAACACGGTGAGAGGCGCCCTGGGGCTGGGTGGCGGGGCCCCTGGGTGCTGTGTGTGACCCTGGGCAAGCATACACCCGTGGGGTGCCTCAGTTACCCCTTGAAGAAAGTGGACCTTGACAGGGACGAGTGGGACTGGGTTCTCGGTCCCCGCCGTACTCCCTGGGGTCCCTGGGAGCCCTGGGAGCCCCGTGGGGGTGGGGCATGTCAGGTCTGCTGACTGGAGTCTGAGGGTCTCAGTGGCCCCCGGACATGTGCTCCCTTAGGAGTCTGGCTCAGGCAGGGCTCCTGCCCCCAGCCCTCCCACCTGACTGGAGGCCGCCCACCCTTCTCCCCCGACCCCCCACAGAACTGAGCTGCTCCAAGAACGAGAAGGAGCTCGAAGAGCTGCTCCTGGAAGCCAGTCAGGAATCTGGGCAGGAGACACTGTGACGCTTTAGGTGCGGTGCGGTGCGGGCCGGGCCGGGGGGCCGGTGGCAGAGCCCCGGCTCTGACAGGCTCTCCACCTTCTCTCCTCCCGAAGCTCCCTGTTACCCGTCGGTCTTCGAAGAGCTGAGGCCAGAGCCATGAGAATCTGCTCACCCTCACCCCCAGCTTTCTGAGGCCCGGGACACCAGAGGGTGGGGGCTTTCCTGGGACCCTCGCCCACCCGCCCACACAGCAACACTACACGGGGTGCAGGAGCTTCAGGGGTGGCCCTCCCCGCCCTGACTGAAGCACTTCTATTTATGTGTCGACACTCGAAGACTCTGGGCTGGGGGTGGAAGGGAGGAGGAAGTGGACGTGGTCTCCAAAGCCATGGGGCTCACGAGGCCCCAGCGCCTCTTCCCAGGGGCCCATTTGGCCAGGCTTGCCCCATCGAGGGCAGGAGTCCTAGGTGGTGGCGGGATGGCCCCCCGGGGCCCCGGGTGCGGGACCAGGCCCGAAGCATGGCTTGGGAGGGGCGGTGAGCGGTGGTGGTGGTGGTGGTGGTGGTGGTGGTGGTGGTTGGACTTGGAGCAGCCCCAGGCAGGGTGAGGGCCTGGGCTGGGGTGGGTGGGGGGAGACAGGAGCCGAGGATCAGAGCTTTCTTTATCTTAAGTGCAATAAATCTTTCAGGGAGCTGGGGTGGGGAGCAGCCAGGGCTTGGAGACCCTGCTGTCCCAGCCACGTGAGGCTGCGCCCTGAGAGGCACTACAACCCGGGGTGGGGGTGCGCGGGGGTGGAAGGGGGGTGGGCAGAGGGCGGGGGAGGGGCTGCTCCTGTCGGTGCAACTCTGTTCACACCTTTTCTAATAAACCAGAGCTGGGTTCCCCGTTTGCCTGCTCTCTGCTTGCGCTGATCCTGGGTCTCCACTGTGGGGGCTCTGGGCAGAGGGAGGGGAGGGCAGGGGCGTGACAGGTCCCGGCTGCGGAGCATCCATGGGGATGTGTGGAGGCCATCCTGGAGGAGAGCCCCGAGGTGGGGCAGGCAGGAGCGGGGTCTCCCACCACAGCCTCCGCGCCGGTGCCCCTTCCTCAGGAGCCCAGGCTCCTCTGTGACAGCCGGTTCATCCCTGCTTCCACTCCCCTCTCTCCCGAGGAAATACCTTCCGAATGCCTCCCAGCTTCAGGTCCAGCTCGGGTTCAGAGGTCATTGCTCTGCCCAGTCAGACTCTGTGACCCCCACAGACTATAGCCACCCAGGCTCCTCCGTCCATGGGACTTCCCAGGCAGGAATACCCGAATGGGTTGCCATTCCCTTCTCCAGGGACTCTTCCCGACCCAGAGATTGAATCCGGGTCTCTGGCATTGCAGGCAGGTTCTTTACTGCCTGAGCCACCAAGGAAGTGGGCCAAGGAGAACGGACAGCCCAGCCCCGTCAGCCCCAGACATCCTGGGAGGAGGACGCCTGTCCTCAGAGCCCGGCGGTCGCCTGGTCACTGCCCACAGGCACCGAGGTGCGGCTGGAGGGCTGTCGGGCACGCACTTCTGGGAAATCTGAGTCTCACCTTTCAGAAAAGGTGAGAACCACTTCAGGGGAAGGCCTTCACACCTGCTCCTTTGCTGTGTGGGAGGCCGGTTCAGGTCAGGAAGAGGTGCGGTGAGAAAACAAGAGTCACAGCATTGAGGACCAGGAGCCCCTTCAGTTCGTATGCAAACTGGGGGGTCTTCTGCCCCAGTTGCCTGACCGACTGGGATGAACACCTTGAGTCACCAACCACTGCGGTGTCCTAACTGTCCTTAGGGCAGCCGCAGCTGGGACTCCCTCTCATTTGGGCAAAGGGCTGGGGGAAGCCATGTACACTGGTCACCAGCCGGTGGCACCCGCCCCACTGGCAGCCAGGGAGACACCCACACAGTGTCCAGGTTCCGGGCTGTGGGCAGCGCCACCCTCTGACTGGTACAGCTGTGACCAGGTGGGGGACGAGCCCCTCCAGGCTGCCCTACCTCCAGCCCCCGCTTCCTGGGGAGACCCAGGAATGCGGAGTTTCTTTCAAAGTACTGAGAAACCACAGTCCTTTGCCAAGTTGAGGTATTGTCAGTACAGCCCCCTAAAAATCAACAGTAGGTTTTTGGTAAAATTTAGCCATTGCCCAGGAGTCAACGCCGGTGGGGGCTTTTGGTCCTTACATCAGTGTTGGGTGCTCATCCATCCCCTTTACTGTCTGCCTCCACCTCCAGGCCAGGTGATTAACAGACTGGGCTGAGGGGGGCACGTGGGGAAGGAGCCTATGCCTCGTGGGGTGCCTGGGAATGTCTGGAGTCCTCTTCCCAGCCTTGTCCCTGCCCTTCACTTCAGCTTGTAATTAGGAATTCAGGGTTGAATTGTGACCCTCCCCCAGACCTCAGATGGGACTTTAGAAATGGGGTCTTTATCAAGGTATTCAAGTTAAAATGAGGTTGTAGGATGGGCCCTGATCCGATATGAAAAGGGAGAATTTGGAGTCAGGGACAGACGTACTCACAGGGAAGATGTAAGGACACCAAAGGCTTTGTGAGGATGGAGGGCTTGTGACGCAACCACAAGCCAAGGATGCCAGAAGCTCGAAGAGGCGAGGAAGGGCTCCCTCTCCAGGTTTCTGAGGGGCACGGCCCTGACAGCTCCTTGATTTTGGACTTCTGACTTCCAGAACTGTAAGGAAATAAACCTCTGCTGTTCTAAGCTACTCAGTTCAGTTCAGTTCAGTCGCTCAGTCGTGTCCGACTCTTTGCGACCCCACGAATCGCAGCACTCCAGGCCTCCCTGTCCATCACCATCTCCCAGAGTTCACTCAGACTCACGTCTGTCGAGTCTGTGATGCCATCCAGCCATCCCATCTTCTGTCGTCTCCTCCTCCTGCCCCCAATCCCTCCCAGCATCAGAGTCTTTTCCAATGAGTCAACTCTTCGCATGAGGTGGCCAAAGTATTGGAGCTTCAGCTTCAGCATCATTCCTTCCAAAGAAATCCCAGGGCTGATCTCCTTTAGAGTGGACTGGGTGGATCTCCTTGCAGTCCAAGGGACTCTCAAGAGTCTTCTCCAACACCACAGTTCAAATGCATCAATTCTTCGGCGCTCAGCCTTCTTCACAGTCCAACTCTCACATCCATACATGACCATAGGAAAAACCATAGCCTTGACTAGACGGACCTTAGTTGGCAAAGTAATGTCTCTGCTTTTGAATATACTATCTAGGTTGGTCATAACTTTTCTTCCAAGGAGTAAGCGTCTTTTGATTTCATGGCTGCAGTCACCATCTGCAGTGATTTTGGAGCCCCCCAAAATAAAGTCTGACACTGTTTCCACTGTTTCCCCATCTATTTCCCATGAAGCGATGGGACCAGATGCCATGATCTTCGTTTTCTGAATGTTGAGCTTTAAGCCAACTTTTTTGCTCTCCTCTTTTACTTTCATCAAGAGGCTTTTTAGCTCCTCTTTACTTTCTGCCATAAGGGTGGTGTCATCTGCATATCTGAGGTTATTGATATTTCTCCTGGCAATCTTGATTCCAGCTTGTGTTTCTTCCAGTCCAGCGTTTCTCATGATGTACTCTGCATATAAGTTAAATAAGCAGGGAGACAATATACAGCCTTGACGTACTCCTTTTCCTATTTGGAACCAGTCTGTTGTTCCATGTCCAGTTCTAACTGTTGCTTCCTGGCCTGCATACAGATTTCTCAAGAGGCAGGTCAGGTGGTCTGGTATTCCCACCTCTTTCAGAATTTTCCACAGTTTATTGTGATCCACACAGTCAAAGGCTTTGGCATAGTCAATAAAGCAGAAATAGATGTTTTTCTGGAACTCTCTTGCTTTTTCCATGATCCAGCTGATGTTGGCAATTTGATCTCTGGTTCCTCTGCCTTTTCTAAAACCAGCTTGAACATCAGGAAGTTCACAGTTCACGTATTGCTGAAGCCTGGCTTGGAGAATTTTGAGCATTACTTTACTAGCATGTGAGATGAGTGCAATTGTGTGGTAGTTTGAGCATTGCCTTTCTTTGGGATTGGAATGAAAACTGACCTTTTCCAGTCCTGTGGCCACTGCTGAGTTTTCCAAATTCGCTGGAATATTGAGTGCAGCACTTTCACAGCATCATCTTTCAGGATTTGAAATAGCTCAACTGGAATTCCATCACCTCCACTAGCTTTGTTCGTAGTGATGCTCTCCAAGGCCCACTTGATTTCACATTCCAAGATGTCTGGCTCTAGATTAGTGATCACACCATCATGATTATCTGGGTCATGAAGATCTTTTTTGTACAGTTCTTCTGTGTATTCTTGCCACCTCTTCTTAATATCTTCTGCTTCTGTTAGGTCCAGACCATTTCTGTCCTTTATCGAGCCCATCTTTGCATGAAATGTTCCCTTGGTATCTCTAATTTTCTTGAAGTGATCTCTAGTCTTTCCCATTCTGTTGTTTTCCTCTATTTCTTTGCATTGATCATTGAAGAAGGCTTTCTTTTCTTGCTATTCTTCGGAACTCTGCATTCAAATGCTTATATCTTTCCTTTTCTCCTTTGCTTTTCACCTCTTTTCTTTTCACAGCTATTTGTAAGGCCTCCCCAGAGAGCCATTTTGCTTTTTTGCACTTCTTTTCCATGGGAATGGTCTTGATCCCTGTCTCCTGTACAATGTCACGAACCTCATTCCATAGTTCATCAGGCACTCTATCTATCAGATCTAGGCCCTTAAATCTATTTCTCACTTCCACTGTATAATCATAAGGGATTTGATTTAGGTCATACCTGGATGGTCTAGCGGTTTTCCCTACTTTCTTCAATTTGAGTCTGAATTTGGTAATAAGGAGTTCATGATCTGAGCCACAGTCAGCTCCTGGTCTTGTTTTTGTTGACTGTATAGAGCTTCTCCATCTTTGGCTGCAAAGAATATAATGAATCTGATTTCGGTGTTGACCATCTGGTGATGTCCGTGTGTAGAGTCTTCTCTTGTGTTGTTGGAAGAGGGTGTTTGCTATGACCAGTGCATTTTCTTGGCAAAACTCTATTAGTCTTTGCCCTGCTTCATTCCGCATTCCAAGGCCAAATTTGCCTGTTACTCCAGGTGTTTCTTGACTTCCTACTTTTGCATTCCAGTCCCCTATAATGAAAAGGACATCTTTTTTGGGTGTTAGTTCTAAAAGGTCTTGTAGGTCTTCATAAAACCGTTCAACTTCAGTTTCTTCAGCATTACTGGTTGGGGCATAGACTTGGATAACTGATATTGAATGGTTTGCCCTGGAGACGAATGGAGATGATTCTGTCTTTTTTGAGATTGCATCCAAGTACTGCATTTCGGACTCTTGTTGACCATGATGGCTACTCCATTTCTTCTGAGGGATTCCTGCCCGCAGTAGTAGATGTAATGGTCCTCTGAGTTAAATTCACCCATTCCAGTCCATTTTAGTTCGCTGATTCCTAGAATGTCGACGTTCACCCTTGCCATCTCTTGTTTGACCATTTCCAATTTGCCTTGATTCATGGACCTGACATTCCAGGTTCCTATGCAATATTGCTCTTTACAGCATAGGATCTTGCTTCTATCACCAAGTCACATCCACAACTGGGTATTGTTTTTGCTTTGGCTCCATCCCTTCATTCTTTCTGGAGTTATTTCTCCACTGATCTCCAGTAGCATACTGGGCACCTAATGACTTGGGGAGTTCCTTGTTTGGTATCCTATCATTTTGCCTTTTCATACTGTTCATGGGAGTATTTAGTTATAGCAGCCCCAGGAGACTAGTAGACCAGTTCTGCACTGCTCCTGATTTTCTGACTTTTAGGAGTCTTGGATCTTGGAGGTAGATCCCTTTGGCCAAGGTTTTTTGGTGTTTTTTTTTAAAGGCTTAAGGGGTCTTAGTTCCTTGATCAGAGATCAAACCTTGGCCCTCAGCAGTGAGCCTCAGAGCCCTAACCACTGGACCACCAGGGAAGCCCCTGACCAAGTATTTCTTTCATTTGCCTTCAGCCATCCAAGCATCACCCAAGCTTGTTGTGAACACACGAATCCTTCACAACAGCTTGACGTTGCACCAAATCTTAAAAGACCTCAATGCCCTAACGTGGGAGATATTTATTTTCATGCACGTGGGCATTCCGGGTGGCAGACAGCTATTCTCCATGAAGTGACTCTCAGAAGCCAGGACCCTGCCCTCTGGTGGCTCTGCCATCCATGGGTCCTCAGGAGACCCTGCGTCCAGCAGGCAGGCCGAGGAGGCGAGCGGAGAAAAGGCAAGCCTGCCTCTTTTAAGTCGTTGCCATGATGGGAAAAAGACGCACACTTCCATCCACTCCCTTGTGGGCGCCAGTTCCCAGCAAGAGCCCCGCACTAAAGAGGATCTGTGAATGCCGGGGCACAGGGAGCCATCTTAGCCACACCCAGCCCCTCTGATATCCTCTTTTGGTGTTTTTTTTAATGTTCTTTTTAGTCTCTGAAAGCTCTAGTTTTGCCAGGCACATGGCCAGAATCTAAGATAAAACTGGGCAACGGTTTGACCACTGCTGCATACCCTGTTACAGGGAACAGCTTCCTCCGAGGGCCTGGTGGGAGGGCAGGGGGCGGTCCTTAGTCCTACCCCTGACTTCTGTCTACAGGTTGGCTCCGCCTCCCCAGCACCCCGCTCCTGGGGCCAGTTTGTTCACAGCCTAGACTCTGCCCAAGCCAAGTGGGCTGAGGAAGCAGAAGGGAAGGGAAGCATGCTGCCTGCAGCGGCACATCTACGGAAACACCTGTCTAAAGCGTCAGGAGGACCCTGTCTCTCTCCGCGGCGGCTCCTCTTGAGCAGGCTCTCCCCCCTGCTGTTGGAAAACAGCTCAGCACGCCTGGGGTTTATGCTACCAGTTCAGCCTTGCCAGGACTGCCAGTGCTGCAGTCCTGGCAGCTCCTTTTAAGTCACAGGCTGATTCTCTCTGCCCCATGTCCACTCTGAAGCAGTTATTGGCCAGGGATGTTGGGGTGCTGCACCCAACCTTGGAGCTACGGCATGAGGGCAGTACCTGTACTAGGCTGCCTGGCCTGGAGGTGGGTGTCTTCACAGAGCTCCTGGCTTCCTCTGGGACTGCCCTCTTGGCTCTCAGGGCCCTGCACCGCTCCCCCCCCCCCCCACCACTGAACTGGGCCAGGCACACCATAGCCTCAGCTTGTGGCTCTTTGACCAGTGAGAACTGGGAAGCTGCCCAGAGGAGTGGTGCCCCCAGCCTGGGTCTGTCCCTAAGATGGAAAGGAAGCTGGTGAGCCATGATGCAGGGGCTGGCCCTAGGAGGGCCCCACTTTGGCTCCACGTGCCCCATCTCTGTGCCTCAACTTCCCTGTCCTCCTCAAGAGGCTCATCCGGTGGGCCTGGAGTGACCCGTAAGGCAGGCACCCCCGCCCCCCTGGACAGTTAGTTATCCGGGAGAGGCAGTGCCGCCAGCTCCTCCAGACTGCAGTGCCAGCAAAGCCTAATTAACCCATTATGCCAGGGGAGGAGCCACCCCGAGTGGAGCAGCCTGCTGAGCTCACTGGGGACACCACCCTCGGAAATGCCAGCTCCTGCCCTGCCCACGGAGGGGCAAGCTCAGGTGTGGGGACAGGGACCTGGATCCCCTGAGGCCTGGGTGCGCTCCACTGAGTCAAGGAGCACATCCGTCTGGCCCTCATCGCCCCTGCCTCCGCAGCCGTGCCTGTCACCCCCGCAGCTCCTCCCGCCTCCGGATGTCAGCTGAGCCTGCCCGACTCCCTGGGAATGCAGTAGACCTGGCAGGACAAGGCAGGCCTGGTGCCCAGTCCTCAGTGAGCTGGGGAGGCCAGGGCCATCTCTGCTTCTCAGCTTCCCTGCTCTCATCAAGGAAGACCATTCGGGGGCTTTCACATTTTCATTTATTGCACTTGAACCCCGATTTCCTCATGGGTCCTTCTGCCCAGCTCTCAGACACACACGCTGTCCCATTCCTGGTGGCCATGGCTTAGGGCTCTCCCTGGCTCACAGATTCATCTAGGAAATATGGGCACCACAGGCCCCACTCTGGACACTGGCCCCCGGGTCTTGAGCCTAGCCAGGCCCCCTACACTCTCATCTGGGCAGATGCAAGTGTTGTGCCCAGAAGTCTTACATTCAAGGCCCACCTGGGCTGGATTGCCCCTGAGTCAAAGGCGCTCAAGCCATGGGTCTGGGCTTGCCCCCTTGCGCCCAGTCCCGGGGTTGGTGGGCTTCGCTGGCATGCACAGGGGTGTGCCCTGCAGGGTGGCCTGCTTGGGCCGCCCTAGGGGCGTGGTTGGCTCCGTTGGCGGCGTGGGGGGTGTCGCGGGCAGGGGACTTGGGCGGGCTGGGCGGCTTGAGCGCGCTGACAGCCCGGATGAGGCCCATGCGGCGGCGGATGGAGTGGTCCAGGTTGACGGTGCAGCGCAGGAGGCTCTGAGCCTCGGCCACGGTGAAAGGGAAGTCGGCGCCCAGGAAGCGCTCGAAAAGCTCAGGGTCGCCGTCCAGGTCAAGCACGTTCTGCAGCGGCTTGGTCATGGTGTGCAGCTCGCGGCTGTGGTCGCTGAACACGTCCCAGAGGCGCGAGCGGGCCTCGGGCGCGCCCCCGGCCTGCTGCCGGTCCTCCAGGCACTGCAGGGCCCAGCTGAGGCGGCACGGCCACTGGTTGGCGAGCACGACCCAAGCCACGGCCTGGCGCGGCGAGGGGCCCCCGAAGTCCCCCTGTTGCTGCTGCAGCAGGCGCACGGTGATGGGCACGGTGTTGACGATGCGCCGCATGGACACCACGTTGTCGGGCACGTACTCGTAGAGGCAGTCGCGCTCGTCGTGCAGGCAGAAGAGCGCTTCGCGGATGCGACGCGCCGCCTCGGCGTCGATGCGGCTCTGCTCACGCTCGCCCCACCCCTGCGTCTGCACCTCCAGGAGGTGCGCGCCCTCGCAGCCCCTGGCCCCGGCCCCGCCCGGCGGCCGCAGCTTGCGCGTTATCTCGCGATAGAGCAGGTCGTCACGGCTCTGCACAGCGTCCTGGAGGAACTGCAGCTTGGTGCGGCGGCCCATGATGGGCACCGAGAAGGGCAGCGTGACGGTGCGGTTGAGGAAGAGGTAGCCGTTGTCGGCCGTGCCCTTCATGGAGCCGGCGCTCTCGAGGCACGCGGCCAGGATGCTGGGGTCCACCACCAGGATGAAGATGAAGGGCGCATGGCTGTCGGACAGCAGCGTGTTGATGGCGTTGAGCACGCCCACCACGCGCTCGGGGTAGCACGTGTCCAGCCCGGTGACCTCGAGCACGACGCGCAGCCGGCGCCGCTGGTAGATCTCCAGGAAGCACAGGAAGTCGGTGAGCAGCTCCACCTCCTTCTTCACTTCGCACATGAAGCCCAGCTGGCTGCCGAACTTCTCGCGCGACACCAGCCGCTCGATCTTCTTGCGCTGGCTCACAAACAGGTGCTTGCCCACCGAGTACACGGCCATGAGCAGCCCGGAGCCCGACAGCGTGGTGGCCGCGCCGCCGAACACCCGGAGCAGGCTGCTGTTGCTGGCGCGGTGGCTCAGCGAGCGGGCACCCACCGACAGGTAGAGCAGCCCCACGCCCAGGCTGAGCACAGCCAGCAGCGCCAGCAGCGCCAGGCACACGCGGTGCCGGCACTGCCACTCACGCTGGTGGAAGCCCGGCGTCGTGGCCGCCTTCGTGCCCAGCACCGAGTACACGCTAAAGGGCAGAGCGCCGTATTGGTGGCGGATGCCCTCGCACAGCGTGGTCACCAGGCCGGCCCATAGCTTGTCGGTGCCCGCGTACTGCCAGGCGCTGAAGCGGATGAAGAGGAACTTGACGTTCTTGCGCCGCAGGTGCACCTCGGTGATGATGGGCTGCAGGAACACCAGGTACCACAGCAGCTTCGGGAAGGCCCAGCCCCGCACGGGCCGCGGCCGCCACTGCACGCGCTCCAGCTCTTCGGTCTCGCGTTGGGCTGCCTCTTGCTGCATCAGCGCTGCGGGGACCGAGGGCGCCGGGGCGGGGAGGGGGGGGGAGCGATGTGAACCGGCTCAGACCAGCGCGAGGGCCTGGATGTTAGGGAGCCCGGGGCCATCCCCAAGCACTGGGCAGGTGCGCAAGGGCGGAAGGAGAGGCCTGGAGCCAGGCTTGAACAGGGGAGGGTCCGAGGTGGGGAGGTGGGATGGGGGGGTCAGAAATAAAGCCCCCGGAGGAGAGAGGATGGGTTGGGGCAGCCAGGTGCTGAGGAAGGGAAATGCAGGGCCTTAAGGATACCCCCTGGCTCCCATTTTCCTGGCTTACTGCCCCTCTTCCAGCTCTCAGCTCAGCTGTCACCTCTTCCAGGAAGCTTTCCCTGAGACCCAAGCTGGGTCAGGTGACCCTGAGCTCCTCCACTGCAGCCCTGCCCATACTGGGTCCTCCCTGTCTGGGGACAGGTCTGTCTCTTGCGCTGGTCTGTGAGCCCAGGAAGGGCAGGGCCCCGGTTGTTTTGGTCACCCCGCGTCCCTTGGGTGCTGGGAGAATGTCTAGAGAACTGGATCGTGAGAGGTTGAGGGCAGGACCTTCCTGCTGGGAGGGTGAGTGAGTGAACCAGAAGCTTTGTTTGCTTTTGCCTTTTGGCCAGATCTTTTCCCCTCCCAGGACCCTGTTTTTCGCTCTGTGACAATAAGATGTGGGCTTGTTTAGCTCCCCAGGGCCGGGCACACAGGGGTGAATCACCTCCGGTTTCTCTGACGGTGACTGGGGCTGGGGGCTGAGCTGCAGCAGGGTTTGAACCTGCTCGTGTTTTCAGTTAACAGTGCTGTCTGGGGTCTTGTAGGTGCCCGGCCCTGGGCCCGGGCTGGGGAGAAGAGATGGGCCTGAGGAGCACAGAGCCCAGGAGGGACTCGGCAAGAGCCTGCAGCCTTGGCGAGGAACCTGGGCTTCCTCCCGAGGGTGCTGGGAAGCCATGGGAGACTTCTGAGCAGGGGAAGGACAGGGCTAGATGTGTGTTTTATTTTTTGTTGTTATTTGCTTAACTTTTGGACTGCAGCTCGTGGCATGTGAGGTGTTAGAGTTCCCTGACCAGGGATCGAACATGCACCCCGTGTAGTGGCAGCATGCAGTCTTATCCACTGGACCACCAGGGATGTCTCGCATCCATATGTATTTTAGAAAGGTTCCTTGCAGTGGATTTGGTGGGGGAGGGGGGCAAAGGCATGGGGAGGGACCTGGTTAATGCTGACTTACAGGCCTCTGGCCTGAGGTCGACTGACCTCAGGGGCAAGCAGGTCTTGGGGAAGCCTGGGGCGGGGCAGGGACCCAAGGCTCCATTTCCCTTAATCCCTCTCCCCGGAACACCTGCAAGTCCTCACCTGTGATCTTGTCCAGCATCATGTGCAGGCGGCAGCCGAAGGGGGCATAGAAACCCACGGTCACAGGGACGGGCACATGGCAGAGAGTCTTGGCCAGGCAGCTGCAGTAGACATCATCCTCTGTCAAGATGTCTGGGGGTGCCAGGGGTGGGGAGGGGAAACCCGAGTCAGCGAGGCTGGCCAGACACCACCCTCCTCCCCTCTGCCCTCCGCAGTGCTTGCCCTCTCCCTGCACCGCTGGCAACCCCTCCCCATCTCGCAGCTGCGACTCAGGCCAAAGCCCCCAGCAGAGGTTTCTGTGGCCGCAGGCAGCCCCCTCCTCCGGGACCAGATGTGCCCGTCTGGGTCGGAGGGCACCAAAGGGTCTGGTGGAAGCCAGGCCCTCTGTCAATGTCGTGGCCTGGGATGGCCCTTCAGGGCGCAGCTGTCCTGTCTGAGTCCCGGCACAGGGGCTCAATGTTGCTACAGCCCACTCTCCAGAGTGGGCCTGCTCTCCCCCTTTGGGCCCCCACTGAACGCCAGTTCTTGGACCCAGAGTTGGAGCGCCAGAAGGGTACAGCTGGGTTGCAGTGGGGGGGCACTGGCCAATCTCGCGGTGCTCGGTGGGGATGACACGCTTGCTTTTATAGAGGCCTCTGGGCTGCGTTATTCATCCCTCGCCCAGTGCCAGCGCTGGGCCTGGGGGCACAGCTGGGAGGGCAGGGGGCAGACTAGGGCCAGAGTCAGCTAAGGCGGCAGCCAGGGAGGACCTGAGCCTGCTCTGTCTGGTCACTGGCTGACCTCACCTCACTGAGCCTCTACTTGCCAGTGTGTGAAATGGGCATCATGGCCACGAGGCTGCAGTCTAGTTTTTCTCTGTTGATGAGGTTGTGCCCGACCTGGAGATGAGCTCAGCCGCGCTCTATTTTCAAAACAGCCCTCGAAACCAGTGTGAGTGCCCACGCCTGCTGCCACCTCCCTGGTCAGGCCGCCAGCCCCTCTCGCCTGGGCTCCAGGAGTCAGCTCTCATGTCATGCCCCAGCGTCAGCTCTGGGCCCTCACGGCCCCTGCCTCTCCATGAGAAGGCCGAGCCCTCACTGCGGCCACGAGGTCCGCACAGTCCGGCCGCCCTTGGCCCTCTCGGCCCTATCTGGCCTTCCTCCTCACCTCCCCTGATCCAGCCACAAGCACCTCCTTGAACCAGCCACCCCAGGCTCAGTGCCTTTGCCATTGACTCAAGAGAACTGCCCCATGTTGCTCAAAGGTCGACTTAATGAGGTCTCGCCTGATGACCCTGCTTAATTTGCAGACCCCATCTCCCCTCCCTGCCTATCCTTCCCCCAACATGGTTATCACCCTGGTGACGCTGTTTTGAACTTTCCTGTTGTTTCCTCTAAACCTGCCTCCCCCAACTGCCTACAGAATGTGAGCTCCATAAGGGCAGCGATCTGTCCGCCCTGCTCCCCAGGGCACTCCCAGAACAGAGCCTGGCACTCCTGTAGGTGTCCATACCTAGCCACAGAATGAGTGAGTGAGTGAGTGGCTGGGTGTCACTTGTCAATGTCAGTCACGACACTGACAGAGGGCCAGCCCCCTCCCGTGGTTGCATTGCTCTCCGAATCTCCCAGGCCGCGCCACACCTTTGGCTGTAGCCGCACACTTGACCCGTCTCCCCCACCCCCGAGCTGGCCAGCAAGCTGGTGCTCATCACCCACTGCCCCAGGTCAGGAGGGCTGGGGGAGACAAAGCAGAGCAAGGGTGTCAGCAGAGGGAGAGAGCTGGGGCCAGGGCCCTGGCCTGGCCCGGGACCCTCGGCTCCTGACAGGTGAAGCAGTGGTGGCTGCCCCGTGGCCCAGGGTCGGGGACAAGCGCCCACCAGACAGAGCCCAGATGGAGGGTGAGGAGGGCAGGCCCCAGGCCCAGGCGGGAAGCAAGGTGGCAGGGACAGCCTGGGAGGGGGAGGCTGGGCGAGCACCGGAGCTGTAGGAGGTGAAGCAGCCACAGGCTGCAGGGGCGGGCAGGGGCCGGGCGTCCGTGGGCCTGCTGGGCTCCAGGAGGGTGCCGGCTGCGGAGGGCAGGGCTGGGCCGCCGGTGGCAGGGATGCTGGCTGCAGTGAGTGAGGTGGGGGGCGGCTGGGGGGCGCTGGCCGGTTGCGCGGGGGCAGCGGTGGTTGCGGGTGGCCGCTTCTGGGCCCCGTGAACAGAGCAGAGACGCTGCTGTGGGGGCTGGGGAGGCGGAGGCTGGGGCTGCCGCCTCTGCTGCTGCTGCTGCTGCTGCTGTGGGGGGGGCTGGGGGCCCCGGCGACAGCCACCGCGCCCCCCCTGGTGGCCGTGGTAGGCCGGCTGCCGGCATGCCTTGGGGGTCAGCCGACAGGGCCTGTGGGCACCAGGTGCTGCTGGGTCGTGGCACCCCTGATGACAGCGTCCTGGAAGGAAGGAAGTGGGGGTGACTGGGCCTGGGTCCCCGAGCCCTGAGGGCACTGGCAGGAACCGGTCGGGTCTTCAGGTGGAGGAGGGCTCAGGAGAAATCGGAAAGATGAGCAGGGGGTGAGGGCAGAGGGGCGGCCTCGCCCTGCACTCTCCCACGGCTGGGGTGGGAAGGAGGGGAGGAGGTGCAGAGGCCTGGGCTTCAGCCAGGTCAGGGACTAGAGTGGGAATGCTGTCCTGGAGTTCCTGCTCCCCCCAATTCCCCAGTCCTCGGGGTGTCCCCCAGTGCAGGCACTGAGAATACTCCACTGGGAGCTGGCCCGGTTGGTCCAGAGGCCAGAGTGACGGGAGGTGACTGCAGAGAGGGGACAGGGTGGCGACTAGGAAAGGGGGGCTGGGCCTCACACCTGGCTCAGATGAGGCCCTCGGGAAGGGGGCTGCCCTGGGAGGCCCCAAGGAGGCTGAATCACCTGGTGGGCGATAACCACCCCCTCCCCACCCCAAGCAGGAGCACCTGTGGTCACCATGAGAGGCTGGACCCCCACTTCCTTCATACACTCAGTCGGAGGGGGCTTGCCCTCTGACCCCTCCCTCCCACCACATGGCTCCCCCCAGGTGGGGGGCAGTCCCCCCAGGCCTGGTGACTCGGGGAGGAAATTCTTCCCATGCTGGGGGAGGAGAGGCAGGTCAGGTGGGCCTCCCAGGGCCCCCCACGGCGCTCTGTGCAGACGCCTCTATGGTGAGTGCTGGTGGTTTTTCTCTCTTGGGGCCTGATGGTCTTCTTCTGCTTGGCCATCCCCCTCAGCCATCCCTCCTTGCTGCCAGGACCCCCCCAAAACTGAACACCTACCTTTTCGGTGCCCCAACTCCGGGTCCAAGAAGTAGCGCTCAGTGGCGATCCGAGGGGGCAGGGCACCCTTGGCAAAGTGGACGGTGCAGTGCTGGTGCATGGTGGCCGGGGGCCTGCTCAGGGAGGGGGCGGGAGGGGCCTGGCTCAGTGCCCAGCAGCCTTGGGTGCCAGCAGCAGAGCCTACCCCCGGGGCGGCTCCCTGAGACCTGCCCTGGATGAGCCCCCTTCCTGATGCTGGGGTCCCCAGGTGGGGTGGAGGTGCTCCTCCAAGGAACACTGGGAGGTCTGGATGGGGTGGGAAGCGGACGGTGAGGCCCCAGGTTGGGCGGTGTTAAGGGGGGTGATCTGGGGTGTTTGGGAGGTTTCCAAGAGGCCGGGACAATGCGGGTGCTGAGCTGAGGTGGGCTGGGAGCTGGTGTGTGGTTGAGTAAAACCAGGGGGAACTAGGTATTGGGGGTTTGTGCTGTGGGACGTGGCGGCTGGCGCCCTTTGAAACCAGCGCAATCAGTGATGAGAGGTGGGAGCAGTGAGCCACCCAGCCAGCGACTGGAGTTTCCGGGCTGGGGCGTTCGGGACGTAATGAGGGGTTGGAGAGAGGGGCATTCTCGGGGAGAAAATGAAATGGCGTGGTCCAATTTGGGAGAGGCTGAGAGAGCAAACTAGGGGTGATGCGGGGCGGTGGGGGGCACCGGGTTTAAAATGTGAGGCACCTATTTTAAGGACGGGAAGGATGCTGTTTAGAGGTGGCGGGGGGCGGGGGGCACCAAGGCGCGGAGGAAACGGGGTGGTGAGGGTTGGGGACCAGGCGCGTGGCCCCGCCCACCCCACCCCACAGCCCCTGGCCTGGGGTCTCCTGTACCTGAAGGCAGCCTTGCAGCGCCAGCTCCCGCCGGGCTCTGCGCCAGCCCCTCCGTCCGATAGCGTCAGCGCGGGCCCGACTACGGAGCCTGGGATCTGGGAGCCCAGCCGCCTGACCGGTTTGCCCGCCCCGTCCCCGCCCTGTCCCCAGCAAGCCCTCCCAGTCCCCGTCTGCTGCGCTCCACTTTCCAGGACTGGGGGTGCCCCAGGTAAGGCACGGAGACGGCAGGCCTCGGTGCCGCCCAGGGAGGGCCCCGCCACAGGGTCTGCAGGTCTGGGCACCTCGGCCGCAGGCGGGCAGGAAGGAAGCCGGGAGTCCAGGCCCAGGGAAGGAGCGATCCCAGCTTCGGGTGCCAGCTCCTCCCAGGCCAGGTGACTTCCCCTCTCTGAGCCTGGCTTCCTCACTGCTGAGTGGACTGGCATCTGGGGCGGCCTCTCGCAGTCGTCGGGAGTCCGCTGAGCCCAGTGCCTGGCACTCGGCAACAGGCTCCAACCAACCCACTTACCGGCCGCTCCAGATGCTTCACACAAAGTGAGGACACGCAAGTTCCTGGCTCGTTAGGAGCCACGCTCGGTGGACATGCTTTTCCCTTTTGGGGCCCAACACATGGTTTGTGAGATCCGAGGTGCCCAGCCAGTACCCGGCCCCGGCCGTGAGGGCACAGGGTCCTACCGCTGGACCACCAGGGAACTCCCCACATGCTTCTCTACAGTAACCCCCTTTCCCTGGACCATGCCCCCGCGGGGCGGGCGTGAGGCCTGCCCTACAGATGAGCAAACAGGACCGACAGAGTCCCCTGGCCCAGGTCTTAGAGAGGCCGAGCCGGGCTTTGCAGGCAGCGTTTTGTGCCCGGTAGTGAAGGCGCCTTGCAGATATTCTTGGGGAGTGGGGGTGGGGAGGAGGCATCTTAGATACCTTGGAAGGGGGCCCCTCTGCTCTCCAGGGTCCCGTCTCCCTGTGGCTGCTGCTGGGGTGATGGCACCAGCAGAGGCTCCCCCAGGAGGTGGGGGAGGCAACCCCCAAGCAGCGCCCGGGACGAGAGGGGACACCGACTGGCGCGCAGTGACCAGACGCCACCCCCTGCAGCTCAGCTATGTCTCCTTCCCTTTTCGCCAGGCCTCCCAGCAGCTTCTTCCTCCCCATCCTCCACCAGCTCAGGACTCTACCCCCGTCCTGAGCAAGGAGGCCAGGCTGGCGTGTCGGAGTCAGGGGTGGGAGGGTCTCTGGGGGCTCCTTCTGGACTGCCACTGGGCTTCCTGAGGGCAGGGCTGGCCCTGGGTCTTTCCCCCGCTCCCTCAACCCTGCCCGCCTGCCTGCAGAGTTTAGCTGAGTGACCGAGATTCATCTAGGACTCATCCTGGACAGTGCCAGCCCCCAGCCAGGGACCCACGGGGAAGCGCGAGTGAGCAGCCACTGCAGGGGATCTGGTGGGGAGCGGAGGCTGCAGGCTGCCGGAGTAGGAGTCTGGGGAGGGGGCCAGGCAGGAAAGGCCTGTGCTAAGGCTCAGAGGCAACCCAGGGACTGCGGGGCTCGGCTGTGTGTGCTGGGGAGAGGGCTGCATACAATGTCTGCACCAGACGCTATGCAGGCAGAGGAGCCCTAGCCCCTGGGGGGTTCTTAGGCAAGGGGACCCCTCCTCCTCCCATGCGGGTCAATCCCAGCCTCAGGTTACAGCTCTGAGGCCGGGGTACTTACCCACCTCAGGCAGCGAGTGGCAGAGCCCGGCTGAGTCCAAATGGGTGATGCCCCCAGATGCTATGAATGTAAACATGGGAGGTGGTGGCAGGGGGTGGGGTGTGGGCACGGAGGCTGAACTGCCCAGAGACTAGTCAGCGGCGCCATTGTTCTGGGTATGACTCGTATCCGCCAGGCACGTTAAGCGTGTATTCGATAGAGTGTGTGTGTGTGTTAGGGGAGCGGAGAGTGTCTGGCCCACCCACTCACCCATCCTTGTTCCTGGCGGCCCCCCCAGGCCAGCCCACACCTGGCAGCAACTCCAGGGGCCACTGGCCTCGCTCCCAGGGAGAGGTCCGTTCTTTGGACCCCGCTGAGCAGAGAGCAGCCCCAGACTTGTCCATGCTGGCAAGGCTGCCCGTGCTGGGGGCCATCTTCCCCTGCCAGGTATGTGGGGCGGGAGGCGGCCAGCCACAGGGACTCGGCGGGGAGGAAGGGACTCGGCGGGGAGGAAGCCCCACGGGGTACCTCCACACTGGGCCCGTGACACACAGTCGCTTTGCCCCTGCCCCCAGCACCCCCCCCCTCCACCGCCCCGCTTTCCACTCTGAGTCTGGTTCCACTTACAGAACCTTTATTGAGCGCCTGCCCTGTGGAGGGACATGTGTGGTGCAGACCCCCTCCACACCGGCCCCGAATGCCGCGGGGACCACCTGGCCCCCGGGACACCCCCACCTCCCTCTGACACCCATCTCTTGGGCATCTGTGACACCCTGCAGTGCGGGGACCCCGTCTCCCCAGCACCAGCCCCCAGCACAGGCAGCAGAGGGGTTCTCTGGGCCGGGGTGCTGTGAAGCTCGTCTGGGAGTGGGACCTGGGGCTCCTCAAGGTTTCTGTATCACCACCTGGAATTTACCTGGAAGAGAAGGGCTGGCCTGAGCTCGAGGCTGGGGCCGGAGGGGAGAGGTGGCACCCCAGCTGCTCTGAGCCGTTCACCCGGGCCCAGTGCCCTCAGCCTGGGTGGCCCTGGTTGGACCTCATTGCCTCGCTGGCCTGAGATGATGGTGCCCTAGCCCCACCCCCGGCCTGTGCCCCAGGGCTGTGTGGGTGGCTGGGGGCACGAAGGGCAGGCAGCAGGTCAGGCACGTAGGTTGTTGGGGAGGGACCTGGCCCAGTTTCAGTGGCACATGTGGCTCAGATCCTGCCGGCTCGGGCCCGTCCCCTATGATGTGTGGCCCTGGGGACTGGCAGAGGGGAAGACGCCCGAGGGAAGGGTGCGTGGAGGGCTGGTCGCAGGCAGCCCCCAGGGAAGGGTGGGGCCTCGGCTTGTCCTTTGGCGGGCACTGTGGGCCAGCGGGGCCCCGGGGTCAGGAGGACACCCCCTCACACTGGCTGCCTTTGGAGCTCCTCAGCCCAGCACCGCCCACCCCACCATCCCCAGGTGACTCCTATTGTGTCCACCTGGGTTCTTGCACTGGGGAGAGTGTTGGAAAACACTAGCCCAGGTCCTTGTCGTCGGCTGTCCCCGCCAGGCTGGCACGCCCAGGGAAGCAGTCTAGGAGGACATCGGGGGCAGGGCCATGGATGGGCTGCACCTCCTGTGTGGCCTGGGCCTGGGACTTCAGCTCTCTGGGCCACAGATTCCCATCTGCAGTGGGGCTGGGTGGCCCGGCCCCACCTCCACGGCCCCTGGGAGCAGGGGGGATCCCCCCCACCCCAACTCACAGGCGGGCAGGGCTGCCACGGAGGCGGTGACCAGGCTCTTGACTCCCAGGGTGCTGAGGGTGCCACGCAGGAGGCCGCAGGTGAAGGCCAGGAACTAGGGGCGGGGGACACGGGTCACCGTGGGCAGAGCAGGGGGAGGCCAACACCCCGGGGCCACGTGGGCTTGAGCATTCACAGCGGGGTGGAGTGGGTCCGCCTCCCTCTCCCAGGGTCCTGGGCTTGGGAAGAGGCCTCTGCCCCAGGCTGGAATCACGCCCGGTACCTTGGGTGCTTCCTCCAGGTACTGTAGACCCGAGGCCATCCGGACGAGGAGGGGAAAGCTGTTGTCCTGCAGGACGTAGGTCCCCTGGGGACAGAGGAGGGTCCCAGGGAGCCGATGTGGCACCTGTACCTTCCTGGTGGGGGCAGGGAGGGGAGGCAAGGGCCCAGCGCCGCCACCCTGAGGTCCGGAAGGACCCTTCCCACAAAATGGCTGTGGTCGGTCTTGGGCCGTCCTTCGAGGCTATATGAGGACCCGTGGACCCTCCGACCAGGGCCTGGTGTCCTCCCCTCCACGCCCCTGCTGCACGATTTCCAGGGTGCCCGGTGGGGAGAAGATACAGCCCAGGCCATCAGGCCACCAGCCAGGCCCAGCGTGGGCGCCTAATGGGAACGAGGCTCGGGTGCAGACAAGCCGCATCAGGCCGAGGCACAGCTGCAAGCCGCGAGGGGCCTGTCCTGGGGGGCCTTGTGGGGAGGCCCCGAGGGGAGCTGAGCCTGCTGTGACTGCCCTGAGCCTGGGTCCCCTCCCTGGGTTCCCGGGGCTCCGGCCTCTGCCCGCTGTCTGCCCGGGGGGCACACACCTGGTGGTTGGTGCGGAGGCTATCCATCTGCTTGTGGAACACGGCCACCCACAGGTCTTTGCACAGGAACTTGAGGATGTCCAGCTCTTCCCTGAAGGCTAGCGTTTCCCGGGGCAGCCTGGGGGGGAGCAGCAGCAGACACTGTGGGGGCCAGGCTGGGGGAGCCCCGGGGTGAGGAACAGGGAGGAGACTGGCTTGGGATCCTGTCTGGATTGAGGCACCCTCCCCACCCATTTGCCCAGGAAGGGAGCCCACTGCAGGTCCTGCCCGCCTCTCACCTCTCGCCCAGGGCCTGGCCCACACGGAAGCCCATGCCCTCCAGGACCAACAAGCTGGTCTTCTGTCCCTAGAAGGCCAAGGAAGGGAGGCTCAGGGGCCCTCGGCCACCTCCAGCCGGGAGCCAGCCGGTATAGCAGCTGAGGGGGGCTTGTGTGTCCCTGCTGGTGCAGGGAGACAAGACCCAGGATAGAGGACTTCCTGAGTGGTAGGCTGGATCCACAGACCGCACCGGCCCTCAGGCTCCGCTCGCCCTCACTCTGGGAAACACGGGGGTCCTGCCTAGGCTCAGCCTCACCTGTTGTCTTTCCTTGCAACTCCCATCACTTCCTGAGTGTACTTTCAGCGTCCGTCCTTAAACGCCCTGTGGGGTAGCACTCCCGTCACCCAAGAAACTCAAGGTGACTTGCCCTGGGGCTCATATGGCGAGCAAGGGGGCTGCAGTGGAGGGGCCACAGGGGTGGGCCCCCGGATGGGCCAGCAGGCAGATGAAACGTCAACTGTGATTATGAGGCCTTAAATATGAGCCGAGACTCCTGGGAGGGACCCGCAGGGACTCAGGGGAGGCAGGGGTGGCCAAGTGGCCTTCCGGGGGGCCAGGCCAGGGTCCCGCGGTGGGGGTGCTGAGGCGTGGGGACTGAGCGGCAGGAGGCCGCACTTGGTGTCTGTCCAGGTGTCCTGGAGCGTGGCTGGAGGAGAGCCGACCTGTGTATGTGGCCCATCTGTGTGACCCGGAGAGCGCTGAGCAGCAGAAACGCCAAGACGGCGTCGGGGGGCCGGGCACACACCGGGGGGCGTGTGAGGAACATGCTGAACGAGCCGAGTGAGGAATCGGGACCTGGGCCTACGCTGTGCCAGCTGCCTTGTGCAGACCCCTTGTTTAACAGCCCCATAAGGTAGGTTGTGTTTCACATCTGGAGACCGGGGCACAGAGGGGTTAGGTCAGACCTCCCAGAGGCACCTTCGGACCTGAGCAGGTCCGGCTCCTGCATGTAGGTGGCTGACGGGCAGGCGACCAGGGCAACACTCGCAGCTGACCGTGCCCCAGGGAAGTGGCAAGGGCTGACGTCGGCTGAGGGGAGGTGCCAGGAGTGGGTGGGGAGCCGGAGCAGAGGTGCCCCGCGTGACGGCCCCCTCCTCTGCTGGGCCACGTGACACCCAGACCCTGGCCCGCCATTCTGCCTTCCTCCTGTGGGAACCGGGCCTGGGGAAGGACACAGCTTCCTGCCCGTGACACCGGCGTGTGCTCTCTGGTGTCCTCCGGCACGGCAGGGCTGGCCTCGGGGGGGCAGGCTGACTCGATGACTAAGGTGTTCGAGGTCTGAGCTCGGGTGTGAGGGGCAGTGAGGGGAACACATGCCTGGTGGCTGGGTCCAGGGTCCAGATCCTTACCAGCTGTGGGCCTGGGGCAGTGGCCAGCTGCCCTGTGCCTCAGTGTCGTCCCGTGTAAAACAAGGACCTTCCCAGGGCCCTCGTGAGGATTAAAGGAGTGGATAAGTGCGAGCCAAGCACCCCGAGTCGGGCTGGGGAAGTGGTACTGTCGCCATTAGCAGCCTCTGCACCTGTCAGCCTGCTGATGAGCTGGGGATGGTGAAAGGAAAGGGAAAGCCCACAAAGGAGGGGCTCTGTTCTGTGGGCGGGCGAGTCTCAGCACCTGGTTCCCTGCCCAGCCCTCGCCAGGCCTCTGCTGCTCTTACATCACCTCCCTGCTCAGGGGAACTCCTGGAGGGGGCCGGACGGGGCTCCGCTTTGACCCAGCGCACCTGTGTTCCCAGGACACCCCCATTCATCCTGCGGTCACTTCCTAGCTCCCGTCCAGAGCTCGCACACCGTGCCTAGTGGGGATAGCAAGCTGGTGACAGGGTTAAGGGGGGGGCGCAATCTCCCAGGGGTGGCTGACCGGCAGCTCGCAGCACAGCAGCTGTTGCTGTTGGCCCCACGGTCCCAGCCCTCGAAAGAGGCCAGGTAAATACCTGCTGCAGTGCAGAGACTGGGGGTGGGAGGGAGAGGGGGCATAAGGCCAGCAGGGCAGAGAGGCGGTGGGGAGGGGCGGGGGAGGAAGTGTGACAGGGGGTGGGGTTTGGGGGAGGGGAGGGCGGCAGGGCGGGCACACCCCAGGCCCTGCAAAAGCTCCTCGACACTAGGGGGTCATCACTGCTAGTGATGGGCGAGGGGCCTCTCCCATCCTGTCCTGAGCCTCTGGAGCCCGGCCCAGAGCCAGTGCGTTTCTGGGCTCCCCACATCTGGTTTACACGAGAGCCCACGGAGAGGAACTGAGATGATGGGAGAAGCGGGGTAGGGGGACCCCCTCAGGGAAGGCTTATTTAGGGTGGGCACCAAGGGCACCCACGAGCACCACGGGCACTCGGAGGAAGGGACGAGCCGACAAGGAAGCATGCATGAAAACGAACGTGGTGGCCAAAACGAATCTCTCTGCAAGGGAGCCGAAAAAGAGAGAACTCTGAAAAGTCGCTAAAACCTCACAGATTGTTAAGGGCAAAAAAAAAAAAAAAAAAAGAAAAGAAAAGCTGACACGTGGAGAGAGACCCAGAAAGTCTACGATTCCTCTGAGCACCACAGATGGAACAACAACGGGAGAAGACACACTGAAAGAGGAAAACGTGCTCAGCTGTGCTCGGCTAAAGGCGGAGTCAGGCGTCCAGGCTGAAAAGGGCCACAGAGCTCCGAGCAGGAGGAACGCGAAACCGGGAAACCACACTGCCTCCCCCGTGCCGTCCTGGACTGCTGGGTGGGGGGCTGCGTGCCGGGCCCCTCGGTTATTTGTGAGGTTCCAGGGTAGGGCAGCCCAGGTCCTGCCTTAAGCACAGGGAGAAGGGATGCCTTCTGGCTTCCCCAGCGTCAGTGGCCCCAGAAGATGCAAAAGAAGTATGGTGAGGGGACTTCCCTGGTGGTCCGGTGGCTAAGACTCCGAGCTCCCAGTGAGGGGGACCCAGGCTCGATCCCTGATCAGGGGACTAGATCCCACATGCCACAAGGATCTCGTGTGCAGCGACTGGAAGACCGAAGATCCAGGGTGCTGCAACTAAGACTCGGTGTGGCCAAAGAAATAATCTTTTTTGTTTTTCTTTTAAAAAAGGAACTATGGAGAGTGACCAGGTGAGAGCACACCTCCCAACCTGTCGCTAGTCTTCTCCCCCATCATCTACCCAGGCAGTCTCCAGGACAACCGCAGATCCCACCTTCTCCTCTGACACTCGGCGAGCTCGCCCAGTCCCCCGTCTGTCTGCCCGTTCCTTCCCCGCCCAGTCTCCGTCCCATCTCACCCACGTGTCCAGGGAGGACCTCCGAAGAAGTAAATCTGAGCCCAGCGACCTCAGTTTAAACCTTCTACGGCCCCCACCACCCTCAGGACAGAGCCCCAGTTGGCTCACAGAGGCCCCACTGCGGCTCTGCGGCCTCAGAGGCACCACGCCCCGATGCCATGCACTTTTCCAGGAAGCAGGTGGTTTCCCAGGCTCCGGCCTGAGGACAAGGACTGTATCTGATGGCTGCTCCACCCCCCGCCCAGGCCCTCCTGAGAGAAGGTGCTGGCTGAGCGCCCACTGGGCTTCGATGGACAAGGGCCTGGCCCTCACGGCTGTTCCTGGGCCTCCAGAGGACAGCTCGTTCCCACGCAGGCTTCATTCCTTTGCCCACAGGTTCCCCTTATCGTCAAAACTCCTGAGATGGACAAACCACAGCCGCCTCCTTTTCCTCCTCCTCCCCTGCCTCTTCCTCCCGGAACTTTTCCTGCTCAGATAACAAAGGCCCTTAGACCTTCCTGTTCCTCCAGCCAGCCTTCCACTCAAGCCGTAACCCTCCAGGAGAATCCACTCAACAGCTACAAATAACCAGGCAGGACGTGGAGATCAAAAAGCCCTAAACAATGCCTGTGGCGCCTGGCGCCGGGGACAGAGATGAACCAGCCACCACTGCTTTCCTCAAGGGGCTCTGGGGCTGGTGGGGCTGCTGCCACAGACAAGCTCTGACCCGGATGCCCGAGTCCTGATTTTGCCTCTGATCCCGGAAAACCCCTTCCTGTCTGGTGCCTCAGTCCCTCTCCTGTAAAATAGGATAATAATGTCAACCCTAGAGGGCTGTTCTGAGAACTAAATCAGATAAAGCACTGTGCTGGAGCCACGAGAAGTATCCAAGAGGCAGACAGGACACTTGCTGGACCAAAAAGAAGGAGCAGAGAGGGGAGGGCCCGGGGCAAAAGAGAAAAGACTGCGGGAAAACCAGGCAGCTGCCCATGATGTGCCGCTGAGGAACAGGATTTGCCAGCTTGAAGGAATGTGGGGAGATGGCAGTCCTCACTCTGGCTGCACACGGGAACCACCCAGGAGCTCTGAGGCCCAATGTCCAGGCCACCTCCCAGCCCAGCTCTGCCGGAATCCCTGGTGCAGGGACCCCAGCATTGGGGCTGCAGGGACCCCAGCATTGGGGCTGCGGAGGCAGCCAGGCAGACAGCCATTGCCAAAGGTCGTGGGCACACTCACGCTCTGAAAACCCTGTGCTGAGCAAAGCTGAGTAACCGCGTGTCCCCCACACTTGCTTGGCCACATCAAAATCCTCCCAAGAGTGTCAGGGAAGATGCTGAAACAGGTGAGAGTTTATAGCACAGGTTTTGGGAGTGGGAGGCCCAGTTACATTCCTGACTCTGCCACTTGACAGCAAAGACTCCATCCATCAAAGCCTCTGTTCCTCGCCTACAAAGCGGGGAGGATCATGCTGACCTCCATGGGTTAGGTGGATCAAATGGAACCAGGAAGGTGAGGCCGCTGCGGGCACCTGGTGGGCGTTATTATTGGCCACAATATAAGTGAACCCAGTCCCCACCCACACCCTCCACGGCACAGGGGCTGTGCTCACTTCTTCAACAGACCCACACTGGGATTTCCCTGGTGGTCCAGCGGTAAAGAATCCGCCTGTCAGTGTAGGGAACACGGGTTCAATCCCTGGTCCTGGGAGGTTTCACACACTGTGGGGCAGCTAAGCCCATGCACCACATCTACTGAGCCCATGTGCCATAAACACTGGGGCCTGCACACTCCAGCGCCCATGCTCCACCAGAGAAGCCACACCAGTGAGAGGCACCGCAGCCAGAGTAGCCCCTGCTCACCACAACTGGAGAAAGCCCAAGGGCACCAACAAAGACACAGCACAGCCAAAACCAAACAAACAATAAATTTAAAAAGATATACATCTATTCTGAGGACCTGGTCCCTGCCCACAGCGCACAGCATGGGGCCTGGCAGAGGAGATGGCAGTAACTAAAGGATCGTAATTCAGGTTCGTATGGTGGTGTGGGGAGGGGGAACGTGCAAACAGAACAGAGATACCCCCACTTCCACTGAGGGCTTCCCAGAGGGAGGGACATTTGAACTGAAGGATTAATAGATGTCGACGTAGTATCAACGTGGCAGGTAAAATAAGCTGGAAGATGAAGAAGGGGGCTGGTATGGAGTAGAGGGGAGGGGAGCCACACTGCAACAGGGAGGGGACAGAGGGGAACTGTATTTAGACAGTGGTACAGGCTGGGCCTGGCTGATGGCTGAAGGTGAGGGAGTAAAGGCGGTTACTGCAGACCCTTGGGCTCCTTGTTGGAATGCCAGGAGGGATGGGGTGCTGGGACACTGCAGCCCTCTCCCTGACACAGGCCAGTGCACATTCCCTCCCCCAAGTGTTATCGTTCTCATTGCATTTCCCAAAGGTACAATATAGATGCATTTATCTAATTTGTCTGTTTCCCCCACTACAACGTAAGCTCCAGAAGGCAAGGGTGTTGCACGGTTTGCTGAGTAATCTCCAGCCCCTACAGCAAGGCCTGGCAGCTTGCATGTTTTAATAGTTAAGAGTTTGTTGAATCTATGTTGGGATGATAACAAGCAACAGCCTTGTTAGGGCTCCTGGATTGGGAAGGAAACACACATCAATAAAAATGTCTTGCATATTGATGATGATGATAGAATAATAATGAAAGAAGTGGCCATAGCACCCACTTATTAAGCATCTGCTTTCTCCCTCACCCTTTCTTCTTAGTACCAGATTTTAAAACAGAGCTCCATGTTTTGAGGGCTGATTATGTGTTAGACGGGCACAGAGGTGGCTGGTGCTCAGAGGTTAAAGCGTCTGCCTCCAGTGCAGGAGACCCATGTTCCATCCCTGGGTCGGGAAGATCCCCTGGAGAAGGAAATGGTAACCCACTCCAGTATTCTTGCCTGAAGAATCCCATGGACGGAGAAGCCTGGTAGGCTACAGTCCACCAGGGTCGCAAAGAGTGGGACATGACTGAGCGACTTCATTTTCACTTATGTGTTAGACATGGCACTAAGTGCTTTAAAGTCTTAAGCATTTTTCCTAAGGACCAACTTTCAAAATTCCAAGCGATCTAAGGCCTCCTCTTGCCTGGAATGTTCTTCCTCCCTACTTATCCCCAGGGCTTGCTTCTTCCCTTCTTTTCCTCAAAAAGGCCTCCCTCCACCATCCACCACTCCATCCCTTTTCTTTCCCTGATTCTACTTAAGTTTTCTTTATAGGACTTCTCACTAGCAGGTGGCACATTTATTGCTATTTTTATTGTTTGCCTGGGTGTCCCGCTCAGTTGTGTTCAACTCTGTGACCCCAGTTCGATAAGCTCCTCTGTCCGTGATATTTTCCCTGCAAGAATACTGGAGTGGGTTGCCATTTCCTCGTCCAGGGGATCTTCCCGATCCAGGGATCTAACCCACATCTCCTACAGTGGCAGGCGGATTCTTTACCACTGAGTCACCTGGGAAGCCCATTGTTGGTGGAAATTCCCTACTAAAAGGTTAAGCTTTGTGAGGACAAGGAAACAAGTGCCTGGGGAACAGTAAGTGCTCAGTAAGTTTGTTGAATGAATGTCTCACCGAGTCTTAGGTGCTGTTATGATCCCATTTTACAAGGGAGTACAGTGAGGCACGCAGATCGAATCACTGGCTTTCACACCCAGGGTGAGTGGCGCAGGCGGGATTTAACCCGGGCAGTAAGTCCTCAATATATACCAAGCAATCGTAATTACTACCCTCTTACTCTGTGTCAGGTTTTGAGCTAGGAGCTTGTCCCCGAGCTGTCTCGCACAGTTCTAGGAGTAACCCGCGAGGCCGGCCCTGTCCGGACTCGGCTTTGCAGAGGCGGAAGCCCGCAGTGGAGGTCTCCCCGCGATCAGGGGCTGGGCGGGTATTCGGCCCGGGCCGCTGCCGCGCCCTCCGCGCCTCCCGGGGGCCTCGACTGGCTTTCCAGCCGCGGCCCGTGGCTCCTCCCTACCAGGACCCGGCGCTCACCCCGGGGCCGGGGTCTGGATCTTGAGCCCACAGCTCCGCTACCATCTCGGTGTGCAGAAACTCGAACAGTACCGGGTCCGCCATGCGCGGGTCTCAGTCGCCTAACAACCGCTCAGCGTCTCGTGTTCTCATTGGCCCAGTTGGGCAAGCCCCGCCTCCTGCTTCTTAAGTGCGGCCCACCCACTCCTGCTTCCATTGGTGTTTCAGGCTAGCCCCGCCTTCCTTTCCTGGGCTCTCGTGGTGCGCGCGTGAACCCGGGAGTCTAGGGGGAGGGCCTGCTTTGTCCGTAATGGCCGCACGTGACAAGCACCTCTGCCCGTCCTGCTGTTTCTTCACCGTTTCCGGGTCTGCGAGCGTTTCCATTGGTCGAGTCGCTGGTTACACGTGACAGCTCGTCTTTTAGACTCTCTATTTGTCCACTCTTCTCGCGGCACAACCCGGAAGCGCCAGCCCAACCGCTTTCCTATTGGCCGTGCCCTTATTCACGTGGCTCTTTACAGCAGCCCCAACATCTGGTCCGGAGGGCTTACTTCCTGGTTGGTAGCCGGGCGGCCCAGGTGATAGGCCGCCAACACCCGCCCAACTTTCTCCGCTATTGGTTGGGGCTGCCGCGCTCCTCGGTAAAGACGCCGCACTTCGGATAGGTAGAGGATCCCGCAGGCTCGGAGCTCTGGTGACCTGGTACGGTCTTCGGTGATAACGCTCGCTTCCCCCCGCCCCATGTGCATCCTCCCCCGAGTCCATTTGGACTGTTACCCTTTCTGTGATGGAGTCCCTGGTTCCCGAGCGGCTCAGAAACCCGTGTGCTTCCGAATCCGTCACAGGCTAAGAAGACAGTGTGGAGGGTGTGGCCTCTGCTAGGAAGCAAAATCGGGAAGAGTTTAGGATTCCGGGACCTCGTGTCTCAGAGTCTTGATCGAGCTGGTGGTCCTCAGTTTTCCCATCAGTACACTGAAGAGGCAGAGTCCAGTAGTTCCTACCATCATTAGTTTACAGAAACTGAACCCCAGGCAGGCAGTGACCCCAAATTTTTAAGATAGTGGAGGAGGTGAGAATCCAGAAACTGCGGCTTTTAACCACGGCACGGCGCCCGCCTCTCATATCCTTTCCCGCGTCTTCTCCCTAGCTCGCGCCATGGAGTCTCAGAGTCGTCGGCGGAGGCCTGAGACATTGGTGCAGGGGGAAGCGGCCGAGTCGGACTCAGATCTCTCTGCGTCCTCGTCGGAGGAGGAGGAGCTGTACCTGGGCCCCTCGGGCCCAACGCGCGGCCGCCCCACGGGACTGCGAGTGGCTGGGGAGGCTGCGGAGACCGACTCGGACCCGGAGCCGGAACCGAAGGCCGCGCCGCGGGACCTGCCTCCGCTCGTGGTGCAGCGGGAGACGGCCGGGGAGGCCTGGGCGGAGGAGGAGGCCCCGGCGCCCGCCCCTGCGCGCTCGCTGCTGCAGCTCCGGCTGGCTGAGAGCCAGGCGCGGCTGGACCATGACGTAGCGGCCGCGGTGAGCGGCGTGTACCGTCGCGCGGGCCGTGATGTGGCCGCCCTGGCCGGTAGGCTGGCGGCTGCCCAGGCGGCAGGATTAGCCGCAGCCCACAGCGTGCGCCTGGCGAGGGGGGACCTCTGCGCGCTGGCGGAGCGTCTGGACATCGTGGCCAGCTGCCGCCTGCTGCCCGACATCCGCGGTGTGCCGGGGACCGAGCCTGAAAAGGACCCGGGACCGAGAGCCTAGCCGTGACCCACTGTCTCCACTGACTGCCCTGGGGGTAGGCCTTGCGGCCTCTAGACCTGGCTCTCTGCTCTGTTTAGCCACCCACCCATCTTGCTGTCACCCTCAGGGATAACCTTGCCCCTGGATAATGCGCTGTGTGTGTGTGTGTGTGTCCCTGCTGGACCGTAGCTCTGGTTCCTCCCCCTGGGCTTGGCCTTTGCTTCCTGGTTCAGAGCTTGTGTCTGAAACTTGACTCCAGCTCCTGGGTACCTATCTGCTCTTGGATCTGTCTCCCTCTTAACAGCTCCTGAAGCCTCATCTTTCCTTGCTCTCTGCCTTCCTCAGTTTGGTTTCTGTTCACAGGGGCTGGTCCTGCTTCCTTCTCCGCATGGGAGCGCCAGAATCCGGCTGAATGTCAGTTCCCTGATATCTTTACTCCCTTGGCTCTGTCTCCTTGCCCCACTTCTGGAATTTTGTCCCTCTAATCTGGACCCTTTTTCTGCTCCCCAGGCTTGGCCTTGGTTCCATCTCCGCCTTCTGGTCCTTGCTCTGCCCCTTTTTGGCTCCTTCTCCTTGGGCTTAGCCGTACCCTGTTGGCCTGATCTTGCTTCCTGGGTCCAGCTCTACCCTTAGTTTTGGTTCTGCCTCTTTCTGCTTCTCCCATTCTGTTTAAACTACCTGCTTACTTCTGAGCTCCAGGGATCCCCTATGATTTTCTTCATCAGGTCCAAGATGAGGTTCCCTCCTGACTCAAGGAGGTCCCCCTTCCAGCTGTCCAGGCCCAAGGTGGCATCTCCTCCAGGCCCACATTGGTGTATCCTTCCCACCCCCCAGGCCGAGATTATGCCTTCTGCCCAAGCTCCAGGTATGAGCTCCAGGCCTGGGCCTGACTCACCAGGCTGAGGGTGCCCCCAGCAGGCACTGAGGGCCCAGTACAGACTCACCCTGGAACTTTATGTGCAATATGACACCACTTTGCAGATACGTGTACTTTGTTCACTATGTTCCGTGGATGCTGCGGATGCTAAACTGCTTGGATTTCTGGGTTAGCTCCTTCTGTCTCCTCCTCCTCACTGCTCCCTCTTCTCCCAGCCCCAGCCCCTCAGTCCCATTCACATGCATTCCCCTCCCCAACTCTCTTATCCCAACCTGAGCTGAGATCTGAGCTCCCAGGATGAAGAAGTGCTGAGGAAGAGCACTGTATGGCAAACTCATTAAAACTCAAGACATTCACTGATATGATCAGTTCCTCTTATCTCCCCATCTAAGCTGGGGCGGGGGGCGGGTCGGTTGGCGATTCTACTGCAAACGTGAGTCCCAAGAAAGGGATCCTTCCCACCTGGCCGACTGAAAGTGGACCTGTGGCTAGGAGATTGGGGCCCCAAGTTTTTTCCCCCTGGTTCTGCACTTACTTGTGTTCATTCACCACACATTTACTGAGCTCCTGTTCTGCGCCTGTCCTGAGCCAAGCCCTGGGGATGCCCCACCCAAGCTGGGCCCTCTCAGAGCCGACAATCCACTGGGGAAGACAGACATGAAAATATTATTGTATAAGTGGATAGTCTTAATAATTGTAATTTATACTTTGACTGTAATTTTTCTGGCATTGTGGTTAGTGCCCTAAAGAAATGCAGGAGTTTTGTGAGAGTGTAACTGAAATTTGTCAGACTTTGTTTGGAGGATTGTCAGATGGCTTCCGTGAGGAAGTGATGAGTGAGTTTGAGGTGTAAAAAAAAACCCTGAAGGTGTAAAAAGGTGAAACGTGGGGGGTGGGAAAGTGTTGTGCGCAGCATATGCAAAGGCCCTGAGTCAGAAGAGGGCATAGCCTATTTAACAACAGAAGAGGTTGATACCTTCTAGTCTCTACTGGAATGGGGAGACCAGGGGAGATGGGGGTGGTGAGGACTGTGCTAGCAGGGGCCAGACAAAGCTGGAGTTTTAAACCAAGTAAAAATCCTTGGTCTTTATTGAACAGCCAACAAGTAGAGAATGATGCCATCTGGTAAATGTGTTTTGTGAAGGAGCCTCAGACTGGTGCTTCTGCAGTGTGGTTGCCTCTGAAAAAGACCCAGAAATAGTGGCTTCGAAACCAAACGTCCTTTTAAATGTACAGCTGAGCTCAGAGCATGGGAAATCTGTACCCAAATTGCAGAGGTAGCTTCAAACCGCAGTATTTGCCAGTACCAGATACTCAGAGCCTTGGGTTTTATTTTTTAATTCATTATTGAAGTACAGTTGATTTACAGCGTTGTGAACATCTCTGCTGTACAGCAAAGTGATTCAGTTTTTGTTGTTCAGTTGCTCAGTCATGTGACCCCATGGACTGCGCGCAGCACGCAGGCTTCCCTGCCTTTCACTGTGTCCCGGAGTTTGCTCAAACTCATGTCCATTGAGTGTATATACGTTCTTTTTCATATTCATCTCCATTATGGTTTGTCATAGGATATTATTGAACATAGTTCCCTGTGCTATACAGCAGGACCTTGTTGTTTGTTCTACATATAATAGTTTGCATCTGCTGACCCCAAACTCCCAACCCTTCGCTCCCCCACCCTCTTGGCAACTACACGTCTGTTCTCCATGTCTTTGCGTCTACTCTGTTTTGTAAGTAAGTTCATTTGTGTCCTGTTTGAGATTCCATGTGTAAGTGATATCATATAGTGTTTATTTTTCTGTGTGACTCACTTCACTTAGTACGATCATTTTTAGGTCCAGCCAGTTTGCTGCAAATGGCATGTCGTTCTTTGTTATGGCTGAGTGATTTTCTGTTGTAGACACGTACATCCTCTTCACCCCCCGTCAGTGGGCATTTAGGCTGTCTTCACATCTTGGCTGCTGTAAGTACTGCTCCTATGAACACTGGGGTGCACGTGTCTTTTTGAATTATAGTTTTGTCTGGATATATGCCCAGGAGTGGAATTGCAGGATCATATAAAACCTTGGATTTTAACAGCTGCTGGACCTTGGGCCAGGCAAGGCCCAAGGAGACAAGCAGAGGCCCCTGCATAAAACTTAAGTCCCTTGAAGAGCTACATCTTCAATGAAAGAATGTGGTAGAAAAAAAAAAAAAACCGAGTGACACCATTGAGGCACACTTAGGAAACCTGTCCATTTTGGCTTGGGCTGTGCGTAAAGGGACTGTTTCCTCAGGGAATTCATAGCCACAGGCCTTCCTTCAGGCCCGATTAGGGTGGGGGTTTGCCCTTGTAGAGCAGACCAGGAAACCAGAAATGAACTGATCGAGGGCCCTAGCCAGGGGATACGCCCTCAACTGGCCTCGTTCGGAGTTACAGCAGATTAACACAGACCAAACAAGCCCACAGCTGAAAGATGCCAGGCGCACCGGATGGCCAAGGGATGAGCTAGTGCGGGCTCCTTTCCGCAACGTCAGCCTCGGAGAAGCTGGAAGAAAGAACAAAGTCAGGATCTGAGGAATAGAAAACTGTTGAGAAGTCTTCAGGGACAAAGAATTCTGGTTCTGGCATAGTATACTGGTACTTACTTCTTTGGAATAAATGACCAAAAACGTAGTGGCCAGAAACAACTGTTTTATTAAGCCCCAGATTCTGTGGGTCAGGAATTCCAGCAAGGCTCAGCTGGAAAATTCTTTGGTTCCTTGGAGGTCACTCAGGTGTTCAGCTGGCAAGTGGGTTGGTGCAGAGGATCCCACGCGATTTCACTCAGGTGCCTGGACTACGCTTACTCAGATTAGGCTTGCTGACTGAAGTGTCTATCAGCGGCCTCCTCATATGGCTCAAGCGTCCTCCTAACGTGGCAGTCCCTAAGTAATCAGATTCCTTACATGGCAGCTCAGCTCCAAATATATTTCAATTTTTTTACTTAAAACTTTTTTGGCCATACCACGCAGCATGTGGGATCTTGGTTCCCAACCAGGGATCAAACCCACGCCCCTTGCATTGAAAGCACGGAGTTTTATCCATGGGCTGCCAGAAAAGTCCCAAATATATTTCAGTGGGCAAAGTAGAAGCACTCGGGAATGTTCTCTCAGTTACTAACTAGTTGTTAAGTCCAGCCAAGATTCAAAGGCAGGAGTGGAGGGGAAGGAGACATGGACCTTTGATGAATGATAGTGTCCACATTTGTGCATCTATTTTGAAATCACTGCAGGTAGATGGAGTGGATTGGGAAAGAGGCTTTGACTGTTTTGGTCCCTCTCTTTCATGTTGCCTTGGATAAATGATTGAGACAACAGCAGCAGCCACGAAGACCCTCTGGGGAGGGTGAGGTCACGTAAGGGGTGTTCCAGATTCCTATTTTGTTTAATGGGTTATAATACATTCCTCGCGTTGCTTTGGTGCTCAAATTGAGTCCAGTTTGGCCAGTAGGATCTCTTTTCTAGCTGGCTTCTGTGTCCTGTTGACATTTCTCCATCATTGTTTGAATGCTTTCTTGCTGACCAGTGTGAGATGATCTAGGCACATCTTGTGTTTTTCTCTGCCTCAACCTTGGAATCAGCCATCTGTGCATGGGTCCCTCGTTCCTTTTAGTGGGAAATGGTGTTTAGAAGCCAAGATGTGGGTGCTGGGTTGCTACTCCCAGGCCCTCTCAATGCACAAACCTAAAACAAAAACAAGGCAAGCAAACAAAACTACGTAACCCTTATGCCATACACACATCTTAAAACTGGTTTTATTTTTAGAGCAGTTCACAACAAAATTGAGTAGAAAGTACAGAGAATTCCCATATGCCCCCAACTCTGCCCCTCACAGCCTCCCCCACTATCAGTATCCTACACTTGAGTGGTACATTTGTTACAGTCGATGAACCTACATCAACACCCAAAGTCTGTATTTTAGAGTTCACACTTGTTAACACATTCTATTGTGCATGCTCAGTTGAGTCTTGACTGCGAGCTTATGGACCATAGCCCACCAGGTTCCTCTGTCCATGGACCTCTCCAGGCAAGAATACTGGAATGGGTTGCCAATTCCTTGTCCTCTAGGTTTGGACAAATGTATAAATGATAGGTATCTACAGTAGAATGTCTATATGGAATAGTTTCCCTGCCCTAAAATTAATCCTGTGTGCACTCTCTTCCTTCTTCCCGTCCCCCAACCCCTTGGCAACAACTGATCTTTTTAATGTCTCCACAGTTTTGCCTTTTCTGGAGTATCGTATAGTTGGAATCCTACGGTATGTAGTCTTTTCAGAGGGGCTTCTTTTGCTGAGTAATATTTAAGTTTCCTCCATATCTTTTCGTCGCTGGATAGTTCATTCCTTTTTTTGTTTTGTTTTTTGGCTGATCACTGGGCTTTATTAAGGTGCAATCACTGATAATGACATAGAAGCTACTTGCATAAGCCGAAATCCTTGAGGTTCACGTGAACTTAGTTACACAGATAAGTGGCACGTTCAGAACCATAGGAAATATCCCCATGCCCAGGTGATGAAGGCTGGGGTGAATGAATCTGCACACTTATTTCAAGCCATTAAAACCGTTTGTGGGCCACACAGTGGGCCCTTGTATGCCAGAAGTCGAAGAGCTCCTCTGTGCAGTACTGTTTCTGTGACCTGGAGGATACATGCTCATCAGCGTTCTAGCCGCCCCCGAGCCTTTACACATTTCTCCAGCTGCTCGCATTGCTCTCTCACTGTTCTTCGGGGGTCCACTAATTCCCCTCCCTCTTCCTCCTCCCTGGGGCCTCCGGACCCGGTCAGCATCCTTTGTTCATTCTCTAGCCCCATGTCCGGCTGTGTTTCTGAACTCAACACAAGCAGCAACAGCCTAATTCATTTCTTTTTTAGCGCTGAATAATATCGTATTATCTGGAGGTACCACAGTTTGTTTATCCATGCGTCTGCTCTAGGACATCTTGGCTGCCTCCAAATTTTAGCCGTTATGAATTTAAAGCCGCTCATTTGTGTGTAGGTTTTTGTGTTGATACACATTTCAGCTCCTTTGGATAAATACCAAGGAGCACAGTTGTTGGCACACGTTGTTTGTATTTCTTTCTATTCCACCCTGGCATCACAGCTTAGTTCTCGTTCTCTCTAAAAGGGACTTCTCAAGGGCAAAATCCTACAGATCTAGAAAGCATGGAGGACAGTGCCACAGGTACTTGGAAAGATGAGAAGCACACAGATGAGTGAAAAGGTCTTAGCGGTCCCGAGACAAGTAATCTAGAAGAGGCCGACAGCTGAGAGCCAAGCAATTGAAGCAGCAGAATTCCCTCAAGTGCAGGAACTGTTTGAAACAGCTACTGGGAAGGCAAAAATAAGTTGATTGAAAGTCTGCCTACGCGGCAGCCAGATCCCTAATAGCCTCTCCTAAAGGCAAACGAGGCAGCCACAGCTCCTGTGTTCTGGAAACAGTCTGGGGATTCATCCTGGGAGCGGAGGTGGTGGGAAAATACGAGAATATTTGTCCTAGATGGGGTGTGGTCAGTCCATTCTGAAACCAGGACTGAAAGAATGAATGTACACTGTTTCTCTACCTCACCTAAAACAGAAAAGTGAAGACACAGAAATGGAAACTTCCAGGACTTCCCTGGTGGTCCAGCGGTTAAGGCTCTGGCCAATGCAGGGGACATGGATGGGTTTGATCCCTGGTGTCAGAACTAAGATCCCACATGCCTTGCGACACAGCCAGAAGATAAAAATAAAATTTAAAACATTTTAGAGGGGACCTGCCACCATCTCAGGTCTCTCGGCCTCACTAGGGCCCACAGGAGGAAGCTGACACCTAATCTTTATGGGGAACCAGCTTTGTACGTCTGGGAGATCACCTGGAAACAGGCAGGAAACACAGCCTTCAAAACAGCGCTGCCTCCTAGCTCCAGAGTGGGATTATCCAGAAAGAGCCCCTAATGGAATTCGCATCCCTCTCCTTCCACACCTCCTCCAGCATCACCAGGCTGAAGTCACCCCCACCTCCTCCAGAGAAGCCGTACAACGTGCTTCTCTGACCGCAAACCACCAGTCTTCGAGGGATTGCAGTGTGACTCTGTTTCCTTGGCGTATTCATAAAATAGGTCACTCAGTGAAGACAGGGAAGATTATTGATGACGCTACCCTGCTGCTTCTGATGTCCTGCACCAGGAAGTGGTGGGTTTTTTTTTTTTAAAGTCTTATGATGTAATCAGTGAAATTTCACCTGAATTTGGGTGGATCGTGGGACATGACCAACATCAGGCCGTAGATCTCTAAGAGGAACTCACCAAAGCAAAAAACGCCTGTGAGGTGGACCTGCAGCAGCCACTCAGCGCTGTCTTCTCATGGCACTCTGTCCTTGCTATATAACTTTGAATTCATATAAATCCATTAAGGTGCCAGTACAGTTTTTCTCTCATTTGCTGTTAATTTTTTTTTTTAAGAGAAAAAAAATGTAAGCTTCCTATTAGAGTTGGCCGATACCCTTCCTTGAACTGGGTCAATTTACACACACACACCCCTCCCCGCCATTCCCTCAGGAGTGCCCATTTCCTTCCAGTGGCAAGCACAGCGTCAGCACTGGGTTGTATCTTTGCCAATCTGATAGGGGGAAAATGGTAGTTTTAAATGGCAGGAAATGAAATTAAAACCACAGCATGACAGCATTTCACGCCCATTGGGTTGGCAGCATTTTAAAAGTCTTAACAATACCGATTATTGCTGTGGAAGTGAAGCAGCGGAAGTTTTACAAGCTGTGGGTAAGAAATGGACATTGACATGACTGCCTGGGGAGACAACCAATAGCTGACGATGTACCCACCCCCCACCCCATCTCATGTTCTGTGTTCATAGAAACACTGGTAATTACATGCCCATTAACAGGCGAACAAAGATATATGTTTTGGTATATTGATAAAGAATACTATACAACAGTGAAAATGAATTAACTAAAGACCCCTACAACAAAACATCGGGCTTCCCTGGTGGCTCATTTGGTAAAGAATCCACCTGCAATGCAGGAGACCTGGGTTTGATCCCTGGGTTGGGAAGATCCCCTCGAAGAGGGCATGGCAACCCACTCCAATATTCTTGCCTGGGGCATCCCCATGGACAGAGGAGCCTGGCGGGCTACAGTCCACAGGGTCTCAAAGAGTTGGACACAAATGAGCGACTAAGCACACAACAGAACATCAGAAGACCGAGGCAAACTGCAAAAGGATGCATTCAGGAGGCTATCCTTCATCTAAACTTAAAGAACAAGCAAATGGCTGGTATGGATTCCTGGGTTTGTAAGTACATGCTCTATAAATTTAAAGGGAAGTGGGAGCAATACAAGATTCCCCAATTGCTTCCAGTGGGCAAAGAGAAGGGAGTAGTAGTTGGCAGGTTTCACCTAAGCGGATGACATTTTGCCCTTGAACTGGATGGTCAAGGCAGGGTTATTCAGGGCTTCCTGGTGGTCCAGTGCTTAACAATCCGCTTTGCAATGCAGGGGACGTGAGTTCGATCCCTGGCCCAGGAAGATCCCACATGCCGCAGAGCAGCTAGGCCGGTGCGCACAGCCACTGAGCCTGAGTGCTGCCGCTGCTCAAGTCCACGCCTCCCAGAGCCTGTGCTCAGCAGCGAGGAGAAGTCGCCAAGATAAGAAGCCTGTGCACCGCGACCAAGAGTAGCCCCGCTCTCCACAACCAGAGGAAGCCCGAGCGCACCAAGGAAGACCCAACGCAGCCAAAAATAATTTCTTTTTTAAAGACAGGGGTGTTCATTTTGCTTGTTTGCACATCATACATATTCCATAAGGCAAATGAGAAATAAAGGTAGGTATGCCGATAGAGAGAATGGCAGGGATAAAGCTCCTGAGGCTGGAGACTAGGATGCTAAGAGCCAAGAGCTGGGGGCACAGGGAATGAAATGTGATGGAATGGTGAGCAGGGGCCAGACCAGACTGGGGACCCCCTTGAGAATGGTGTTGCTTTCTCCTGAGAACAGTGGAGGATCATGGAAAGAATTTAAGCAGGTAAGTTGCAGCATCAGATTTGCACTTTGAAATGACTGTATCAGCTATGCAATGAAAAGCAGAGGGAAGCAAGAGTGGGGGTGGTGAGCCCAGGCAGGAGTGATGACAGATGGAGATAATAATGGAGTGATCCTAGACTTCCTGGGGGTCCAGCGCTTCAGAATCTGTGCTTCTGCCGCAAGGGGCATGGGTTCGATCTCTGGTCAGGGAACTAAGATCCGGCATGCCACGTGGCGTGGAAAAATTCATAAATTAAAAAAAATAATGGAGTGATCCAAGTTCAGGTGTACAAAAACGGAGTCAATCGGCCATTGAGGATCTGGTCTCAAACACCTCTTGGCACCACTTTGAACTTGAACTTGCTTTTAACTGTGCCAGCTCCAAGGACACCACCAGCTGTAGTCAGAACAATACCTGCCAGCTGCAAACTTATCCTCTCAAGGTCTCCCCTTGTAGCTGTGCAACCATTTCAGACGCCAACCAATCCTTCCTTAACAAATACTGTTACTTCTTGCCAACTCCGATTATGATTCTTGAGAAACAACTCATGTATCTGGCTATAACTTTACAATGTTTGCCGTTTCAAGCCTCCCCTCTTTGGTAATCTGGAGCTTCCCGTGTGGCACTGGCGGTAAAGAATCCAACTGCCAATGCAGGAGACGCAAGAGATTTGGGTTTGATCCCTGGGTGGGGAAGATCCCCTGGAGGAGGGCATGGCAACCCACTGCAGGATTCTCGCCTGGAGAATCCCATGGACCGAGGAGCCTGGTGGGCTACAGTCCATAGGGTTGCAAAGAGTCAGACACAACGGAAGCAACTACATGCAAGCATGCACTTTTTTGTTTGTTTTTTCTAAATATATATATTTTATTGAAGTATAGTGTCAGGTGTACAGCAAGATGATCAGTTACACATGTACACATATATTATTTTTGAGATTATTTTCCATTGTCAGTTATTACAAGATAGGAAAATAGTGCAAGTGCTTCTGAATCTGTGTCTCCTGGGCTGAAGTTCTAACAAACCCCCAATAGACACCTTTTTAATTTCGATCAGGATTTTGTTTCTGAAAGCTTTATTAGCAGGAGGTTGGTGTAAGGATCCAGGTGAAGTAAAATGGTGGCTTGGACCACCTTCCAAACTTGCAAGGACAGGGGGTCTGAAGACAAGCGGATGGAGTTAAGAACTGTCTAGGAAATGAGATCAACAGACCTGCTTTCTGGGAGATGGAGAGAAAGAGTCAATCAAGGGCAAGTCTGAACTTCCTGGCTTGAGCCCCTGAAGGGATGGAGGTATAGACAGTAATGGTTTCCTATTGTCACTGTATCAAAGTACCACAAACTTAGTGGCTTAAGACAACATAAACGTATTCTCTTACAGTTAGGGATCAGAGGTCCTGAAACCGGGGTGTCAATAGGACTGCATTCCTCCTGGAGGCTTTAGAGGAGAATCCATCTCCTTGCCTTTCCCACCTTTAAGGGGCTGCCTGCATTCCTTGGGCTTCCCTCGTGGCTCAGAGGTTAAAGCATCTGCCTCTAATGCGGGAGACCTGGCTTCGATCCTTGGGTCAGGAAGATCCCCTGGAGAAGGAAATGGCAACCCACTCCAGCGTTCTTGCCTGGAGAATCCCATGGATGGAGGAGCCTGGTGGGCTACAGTCCACGGGATTGCAAAGAGTCGGACACGACAGAGCGACTTAACCCGCTCCAGTATTCGTGCCTGCAGAATTCCACGGACAGAGGAGCCTGGTGGCTACAGTCCATAGGGTGGCCAAGAGTCAGATAGGACTGAGCGACTTAACCCGCTCCAGTATTCGTGCCTGCAGAATTCCACGGACAGAGGAGCCTGGTGGCTACAGTCCATAGGGTGGCCAAGAGTCAGATAGGACTGAGCGACTAGCACTTTCATGCCATTCCTCCTTCATGGTCACTAACACCTGGCATAGTCAAATAAATACGTGTATATTTTTAAAAGCCCACGCATCCTCAGACCATGCACACACACTCACTCTCTGCTGAGGTCATCCCATCGCCCTCGCTCCCTGTCAAATCTCGCTTTGCCTCCTTCTTATAAGGGTGCTTGTGATTGCACTGAGAGCCCATCTGGATAATCAGGATAAACCCCCACCTCAAGATCATGTAAGCACAGTTTCAAAGATTCTTTTTGACATGGAAGGCAACTCTCACAGACTCCAAGGATCAAGACCTACCATATCCCCTTGAATCGAGGAGCTCAGTTAAGGGTACAAGCCTTCAGACAGTAGAGGGGGATCTTGGTGGGGGGAGTTGAGTGCCTTGTCCTTGCTGGAAGGCCTCATGGGATTTGAGCTGGCCCCAGATCTCTGCTTGCTTTAACTGTGGCTAAGTCCTTGACCCGTTCTAGCCCAAGGGAAGAATGAGTGCTGGCTGAGTCCAATTCACTTGCTCTTGTGTTTTGGCCCCACCACATGGCATGCAGGGTCTTTAGTTACCTGACCAGGGATTGAACCAATGCCCCCCTGTAGTGGAAGCCTGGAGTCTTAATCACTGGACCTCCAGGGAAGTCCCCCAGGTTACTTCCTGATTCACAAGTTGGTGGAGGTTAGTGGATAAAAGCGTGGCCCCTGGAGCCAGCCTGCCTGGCTTCATGTCTCAGCTCTGCTGCCTATCAGCTGTGTGACTTTGGGAAAATTGCTTAACTTCTCTGTGCATTTCCTTATTGCTGTTATGGACTGACTTGTGTATTCTCAAAATTCATGGACTGAAACCGTAATCCCCAGTACCTCAGAATGTGACTGTATTTGGAGATAGAGCTTTTAAAGAGGCGTGTAGGTTAAATGAGGCCATTGGCTGGGTCCTAATCCAATCCAACTGATGTCCACTAAGAATAGGAAATTTGAACCTAGTGGTCCAGTGGTTAAGACTCCACTGCAGGGGGTGAGGGTTCGATTCCTGGTCAGGGAAATTCCGCATGCAGCGAGGTGTGGCCAAAAAGAAAAAGGAGAGGAAATTTGGACAAACAGAAACCCTGGGCATCTGCAGAGGAGAGACTGTGTGACGACAACTTGAGAAGCAGGCGGTTTGCAAGCCAGGAAGAGAATTTCTCCAGAATTGTGAGAAACACTTCTCACGTCTAAGCAGCCCAGTTGGTGGAATTTTGCTATGGCAGCCGTAGCAAATTTGTATATCTGCTAAGTTAGGATAAAACCATTATCCATCTCCTAGGGTTGTTATAGATATGTCAGGTGCTGAGCCTACAGATAAGGCTGTCGTCCACTGTGTTCAGTCCTCTAGATGTCCTTGGGGCTCTCCCAGGTGGCACCCGGGTTGCAAGAGAGAACCTTCCAGGTGCATGGGAAGCAGATGCTATAGACGTTATAAGGCCGCCCGGGCAGTTGCGAGTCACTTCCATCTCACACTATTTGTCAAAGCGAATCTCAAGGCCAGAGTCAGATTCTAATTGGTGAACCCTAGGGAAGGGTTCATTGAAGTGGTGGAATGTGGTTGCCAAAACCGATGAAGATCCTGACATCATATCACATTCTAGCTCAGGGCTTTTTGATTGAAAGCCTGACTACAGGGGGCGCTCCTGCCATCTCATGGAGGCAGGCCGGTTTCCAGGGGTAGCAGTAGTGGAAGTGAGTGAAAGTGGCTCAGGCGTGTCCGGCTCTTTGTGACCCATGGACTATACAGTCCATGGAATTCTCCAGGCCACAGTACTGGAGTGGGTAGCCTTTTCCTTCTCCAGGGGATCTTCCCAACCCAGGGATCGAACCCAGGTCTCCCACGTTGCAGGCAGATTCTTTACTGTCTGAGCCCCCAGGGAAGCCCAGTAGTAGCAGTGTTAGTACGATACTAATACCAATAACTCAGGGACAGGCCTTGTTTGAATTTCAGTAGTTTTCCTGTCTGTCAATGTCCTCTTTGTTCCAGAAGCCAATCCAGGATCGAACACTGCATTTCCTTCTGAGTGTCCCCTGAGCAGTAACAGCTCCCTATCTCACGTGACCTTGGCCCTTTTAAACAATATCGATTGGTTATTTTCTAGAACATCCCTCAGTTTGGGTTTGTCTGAGGTTCCCCCCATGATTATATTGACCCTATGCACTTCTGTCAGGAATACTCCAGAAGTGATAATTTGATATTTTGCACCTTGGTGCCTTATATTGGGGCTCCCCTGGTGGCTCAGCAGTAAAGAATCCGCCTGCAGTGCAGGAGCTGCAGGGACTGGGGTTCGATCCCTGGGTCAGGAAGATCCACTGGAGTAGGAAATGGCAACCCACTCCAGTATTCTTGCCTGAAGAGTCCCATGGACAGAGGAGCCTGGTGGGCTACAGTCCATAAGGGTGGCAAAGAGTCGGACACGACTGAAGAGACTTAGCACGCACACCTTATATTGAGGGTGAGTGATATTGATAGAGGTGATATTAACCTTGATTACTTGATTAACGTGGTGTCTGCTGGGTTTCTTCAGTGTGAGGTTACTGTTTGTTGTGCTGTAGTTGACAGATATCTTGGGGTAGATACTTTGAAATTATGCATATATCGTATTTCTTCTTAAACTTTTGCCCAGTATTAGCATCCATCAGTAGATCTTGCCTGCAACAACTGTCATCAGGAGGTCTTTTAAGTCTTTTTAAGATCTGTGATCTTGGGAAGTGCTGTCTACCTCTTGGCACCGTCTGCTTCAGGAATGAGTTTATTGGCTCTGGAAATCGTCTGGTGGCGGTCATCATCTGTAGGGACGGGCTTCCGAGAATCCTAGGAGTGCTGACCTGGGCCTGGTTTGGCGTGTTTCCCGTGAATTCAGCAGGATCGCTTTTATTCTAATGGTAGTGCAGGTGATCAGCAGTGCTTGAGAGGTCCTTTCCAGCCAGGTGATAGTACACATTTTCTTCTAAAACCTTGACATACCCTGGATCTCCTGGTTGGAAGGGATGACAAGGCTCATTGGCCAGGGGCGGCCTGCTGACCACACTCTCCAAGGACACAGGCCGACCTGTGTTATTGCCCTTTGCTCTACTGCACTCCTCAGACGCTGCACTTTTACAAATTTGTGGCAAGATTTGTGGCAACTCTAGGTTGAGCAAGTTTGTTGGCTCCATTTTTCCAACAGCATTTGCTTGCTTCGAAATGGGTCACATTTCAGTAATTCTTGCAATATTTCAAACTTTTTCATTAATACTGTATTTTCATGGGCCATAACTAGACAGCCCGTGCGCCTCAACTACTGAAGCCTGCAGGCTCTAGAGCTCTGCAACTAGAGAGAAGCTCTAAGACCTAGTACAGCCAAATAATAAATAAAATAAATGCATTTTAAAAATTACTATATTTTCCACGATCTGTGTTCACTGATCTTTTTTAAATATCAGATTGAGCAAATGATTTATTTTTTATTTATGTTTTTAATATTTGTTCACTTATTTGGCTGCACTTATTTGGGTCTTAGTTGCCGCCAGTGGGGTCTTTCTGCTTTTTTTTTAACTTGCCGCTTGCAGGGTCTTTAGTTCCATCACAAGATCTAGTTCCTGACCAGGGATTGAACCCAGGCCCTATGCATTGGGAGTGCAGGGTTTTAGCCACTGGACCATCAGGGAAGTCCCCCTCAGTGATCTTTGACGTGATTCTTTTTTTTATTCTACTTTTTACTTTACAATATTGTATTGGTTTTGCCATACATCAACATGAATCCACCACGGGTGTACACGTGTTCCCCATCCTGAACCCCCCTCCCTCCTCCCTCCCCATACCATCCCTCTGGGTCATCCCAGTGCACCAACCCCAAGCATCCTGTATCCTGCATCGAACCTGGACTGGCGATTCATTTCTTATATGATATTATGCATGTTTCAATGCCATTCTCCCAAATCATCCCACCCTCTCCCTCTCCCAGAGTCCAAAAGACTGTTCTGTACCTCTGTGTCTCTTTTGCTGTCTCACAGACAAGGTTATCATTACCGTCTTTATAAATTCCATATATATCTATTAGTATACTGTATTGGTATTTTTCTTTCTGGCTTACTTCACTCTGTATAATAGGCTCCAGTTTCATCCACTTCATTAGAACTGATTCAAATGTATTCTTTTGAATGGCTGAGTAATACTCCATTGTGTATATGTACCACAGCTTTCTTATCCATTCGTCTGCTGATGGACATCTAGGTTGCTTCCATGTCCTGGATATTATAAACAATGCTGCGATGAACATTGGGTACATGTGTCTCTTTCAATTCTGGTTTCCAGGGTGTGTATGCCCAGCAGTGGGATTGCTGGGTCATATGGCATTTCTATTCCAGTTTTTTAAGGAATCTCCACACTGTTCTCCATAGTGGCTGTACTAGTTTGCATTCCCACCAACAGTGTAAAAGGGTTCCCTTTTCTCCACATCCTCTCCAGCATTTATTGTTTGTAGACTTTTGGATCGCAGCCATTCTGACTGGCATGAAATGGTACCTCATTGTGGTTTTGATTTGCATTTCTCTGATAATGAGTGATGTTGAGCATCTTTTCATGTGTTTGTTAGCCATCTGTATGTCTTCTTACGTACAGAGAAATGTCTATTTAGTTCTTTGGCCCATTTTTTGATTGGGTCGTTTATTTTTCTTGAATTGAGCTGCAGGAGTTACTTGTATATTTCTGAGATTAGTTGTTTGTCAGTTGCTTCATTTGCTATCATTTTCTCCCATCCTGAAGGCTGTCTTTTCACCTTGCTTATAGTTTCCTTTGTTGTGCAGAAGCTTTTAATTTTAATTAGGTCCCATTTGTTTATTTTTGCTTTTATTTCCAGTATTCTGGGAGGTGGATCATAGAGGATCCTGCTATGATTTATGTCGGAGAGTGTTTTGCCTATGTTCTCCTCTAGGAGTTTTATAGTTTCTGGTCTTACGTTTAGATCTTTAATCCATTTTGAGTTTATTTTTGTGTATGGTGTTAGAAAGTGTTCTAGTTTCATTCTTTTACAAGTGGTTGACCAGTTTTCCATGACTCTTGTCGTTGTTTTGGGGGTGCCACAAACAGCACCCAAATGTAAGACAGTGAGCTTAATTGATAAACGTTGGGTGTGTTCCGAATGCTCCACCAACCAGCTCGTCCTCCGTCTCTCTCCCTCTCCTCCAGCCTCCCTGTTCCGCAAGACACAGCAATATTGGAATTAGGCCAGTTAAAATCCTGTTGAGGTCTCTGAGTGTTCAAATGAAAGAAGAGTCGCACATCTCTCACTTAAAATCAAAAGCTAGAAGGGGCTTCCCTGGAAGCCCAGTGGTTTAGAATTCGCCTTCCAATGCAGCAGGTACAGTTTGATCGCCGGTGAGCTAAGATCCAGGGTGCCTCTCGGCCCAAAAAACCAAAACATAAAGTAGAGGGACTATTGTAACAAACTCAGTAAAGACTAAAAAATGGTCCACTTCAAAATATCTTTAAAAAAGACTTTAGTGGAGGAAGTAAGTACAGATGGGGGGAAATAGCAAGAAAACTAGGATTAGACGTGGAGCCTGAAGATGGGACTGAATTATTGCAACCTCATGGAAAAACTCTGATGAATGAGGAGCTCTTTCTTACGGATGAGCAAAGAACGTGGTTTTTTTGAGCTGGCCTCTATTCCTGGTGAAGATGCTGTGAAGACTGTTGAAATGACGACCAAGAATTTAGAATATGTCGTAAACGTAGTTGATGAAGCAGCGGTGGGCTTTGAGAGGATTGCCTCCAATTTTTAAAGTTCTGTGGGTAAATGCTCTCAGACAGCACCACAGGCTACAGAGAAATCATCTGTGAAAGGAAGAGTCAATTGATGCCTCAGACTTCACTGTTGTCTTATTTTAAGAAAATCACCACGGCCTCCCCAACCTTCAGCACCGACCATCCTGATCAGTCGGTGCCCATCAACACTGAGGCAGGCCCCTCCAGCAACGGAAAGATAATTCACTGAAGCCTCAGATAATGATCAGCGTTTTAAAAAATTGTTTTTGTTGTTGTTCAGTCAATCAGTCATGTCCGACTCTTCGCAACCCCATAAACGGCAGCACACCAGGCTTCCCTGTCCTTCACTATCTCCCAGAGTTTGCTCAAAGTCAAGTCCACTGAGTCAGTGATGCCATCCAACCTTACCTTCAATCTTGCCCAGCATCAGGGTCTTTTCCAGTGAGCTGGTTCTTCCCATCAGGTGGCCAAAGTATTGGAGCTTCAGCTTCTGCATCAATCCTTCCAGTGAATATTCAGGACTGATTTCCTTTGGAAATATATATATATTGCAAGTGGGATTGTCAGCCTTCATTGAGGCCTGAGAGATCTTTAGTTGCAGCATGTGGAATCTAGTTCGCAGATCTAGAACCTGCACCCCCTGCATTGAAAGCTTGGAGTCTTAGCCACTGGACCACCAGGGAAGTCCCTCTGCTGTAAATTTTGTGTATCTGATATTTATGGTGGCTCAGATGGTAAAGAATCTGCCTGCAGTGCAGGAGACTCTGGTTTAGTCCCCTCTAGTATTCTTGCTTGGAGAATTCCACGGACAGTGGCAGGCTATATAGCCCGCCAGACTCCTCTGTCCATGGGGTCACAAAGAATTGGACACAACTGAGGGACTAAAACTTATGCTGAAACAAGCTATGTATGTATGTATTAACATTTCTGCTCTTCCTTGGCCCGATTCCACAGAGGAATGCCAAACTGAGGGATAATCTCCACTATTCATTTCTTTTCCTCTGTCAGAGCATCGGCACATCTCGCTGGATAACCTCCAACCCCTCCAGTAAACATGTGAACAGCAGGAACAGCCTGAAGCCAGAGGACAAGGTATGGAACCCACGTGAGACAGTGCAAGGGTCAGCGTGGACCTTGGAGGATTTCCTGAGATAAGCTGTTCTCTGGGGAGCCGCTGAGATTCTCAAACAGCACATCAGGAAATACTTTGGTTAGAGGTTTTATAGATGCTGGGACAGAACCCATTGTCCTTTAGAGGCTTCACCACTGCCCATCTGCACGCAGGTCCCATCTGATGGGGGATAAGGTCAGCCAGAAGGTCACATGAGGGGGGCCAGTCAGTTATAGCTCAACAACAGAAAAAAGAAAGTGGGGGCCACCGGAAGAACATTTGGCCTGATGTATAGTCCACCAGTGAATCGTTTGCTTGGTCCCTTTTTTTTTTTAATTTGAGGTGTAATTGACATATAACATTTTAGTTTCAAGTGCAGATCATAATGACTCAACATTTGTGTATATGTGAAACGATCACAGTAAGTCTAGTTAACATCCGTCCCCATCCTCAGTTACAATTTTTTTTTTTTTCTTGTGATGAGGGCTTGTAAGATCCACTCTTAGCCATTTTCAAATACGCGATGCAGTGTTACGAGCTACAGTCCCCATACCGTACGTTACATCCTTGGGGCACACTGTTTGGTATCCAATTTGTCCTCTTCAGTTTGTGGTGTATTTGCCTGACTAGCTGATAATATCCGTTAGGGATAAAGGCAGATTTAGACTACTGGGTGGAGAAGGGATCGGGGCGGGGGCGGGGAGCTGTGTGTTTAGCTGTGTGTCTGTCTCCACGGTGAACAGCAGCAATTTTAGCAGGGAGGTCTGTTAGCCCCTGGGCTTCCCAGGTGGCACTGGTGGTAAAGAACTTGACTGCCAATGCAGGAGACATAAGAGACCCGGGTTGGATCCCTGGGTTGGGCAGATCCCCTGGAGGAGGGCATGGCAACCCACTCCAGTATTCTTGCCTGGAGAATCCCCACGGCCAGAGGAGCCTGACAGGCTACAGTCCATGAGGTTGCAAAGAGTTGGACAGACTGAGCGACTCAGCATAGCCCAGGGCAATGGGGTTGGGCTCTCTGTCACCAGGAGCGGAGGGCAGGGTGGGTGCCTGCAGAGAGAGGCCGGGTCTTTGGCACAGCAGGGGGAGCAGAGAGGACTGGGGAGCCCCAGGTGAGGGTGGTGGCTCAGAGGGGGACTTGTGTCTGATGCCACAGGGTCTAACTGACCTGAGAAATACGCTACAGGGTGTATCTGAGAGGCCAAAAGTTGTCATAAAACATCGTGTTTGTGGCAGTGGAGGTGAAAAGATTTGTCAGAATGAGGTCAGCTGAGAGCTGGGGGTGTGGACAGTGCTCATTTTAAAGTTTCAGGAGACTGACGTTCCTTGCAGCATTATTTACAACAGTCAAGACACAGAAGCTCCCCAAAATATCCACTAACAGGTGAATGGATAAAGATGTGGTGTATATATATGCACTCCTCAGTCATAAGAAAAGAATGGAATAATGTCATCTGCAGCAACATGGCTGGACCTAGAGACGCTCATACTAAGTGGAATAAGTCAGAGAAAGACAGATGTCAAATGATAACACTTATGTGTGAAATCTAAGAAAATAAAATGGAGGGTTGGGGGGAGGGGAGGTGAAAGTCGCTCAGCCGTGTCCGACTCTTTGCGACCCCGTGGACTATACAGTCCGTGGAATTCTCCAGGCCAGAATACTGGAGTTGGGTAGCTGTTCCCTTCTCCAGGGTATCTTCTCAAACCCAGGGATCGAACCCAGGTCTCCCTCATTGCAAGCAGATTATTTACCAGCCACAAGGGAAGCCCAAGATTACTGGAGTGGGTAGGGAGGGGATATATGTATACTAATAGCTGATTTACATTGTCATGTGACAGAAACCAGCTGAACAGTATGAAGCAATATTCTCCAATTAAAAATAAATTTTAAAAAATAAAAAACATTTTAAAAGAATGCAAATGAACTTATACACAAAACAGAGACCCAGAGACATAGAAAACAAACTTATGATTACCAAAGTGGGGAGGGATAAATTAGAAATTTGGAATTAATATTAGCACACCGCTGTATACAAAGGAGCCGACAAAGACCTATTGTATAGCACAAGGATTTTGTAATAACCTATAAGGGAAGCGAGTCTGAAAAGGAATAGATATATACATGTATGTATAACTGAATCATGATGCTGTACACTTGAAATTAACCCAGCATTGTAAATCAACTGTGCTACAATTTAAATAAAACAGTTTCAGAGGAGGTTCATGCCTCCAAGAGCCAGGACATGGGCTCCAAATAGCATCTGAGAAGAGGGCAAATAAAGCTTGAGGAAAGGCAGCAAAAATAAAGGCATCTGCCTAATGCAGCTTTTCCCCCGGGGTTTGCACATCTGCTTTTTTTTGCTCTGAGTAGAGGGATGGACAGAAGTGATTTAAGGCATTTAGGAGTGAGTTTTTGAGTTCCCTGCAATAACTCCTGTCTTGAGTAGGTGGCAGTGGTTAGCAGCCACCGAAGCTTAGATATGGAAGCGTTCTGGTCTTGTCTCGTTCGTTTGTGCCCTGGACTTCCCAGGTGGTGCAGTGGTAAAGAATCCGACTGCCAATGCAGGAGATAAAAGAGATGTGGGCTTGATCCCCGGGTCAGGAAGACCCCCTGGAGGACGGGGCCTGAAAGAATGAGAGGGTCTGTTTCATCACTCTGCTTATCTGGTTACAGAGTAAGAAAGCACGCATGTATTGAGCAATGGTGGAGTTTGGGGTAAAGGCTGCAAAGTGAAGTCAGCTTTGAAGACTTGGGAAAATAATCTCCCACCATCCCTGAGATATGTGAGTCCACGTTAATTGTTTCCCTCTAAACATAACTGCAGAGAGAAATGGTGAGTCAGGAATCAACAGGGGAAAGAAAGCTGAGCAAAGTTCCGTCAGTGTAACCAGGCTGCATCAGCAGGAGTCAATGCCAGGGTTAGGGACTCTGCGATGGAGGAGTGACAAGTGTTTATGGCTCTGCCCCCTTTGTACATATCACCAGGTTTGATTCAGAAGGGAATCCGGGAATAGAAGTCGCCCAGCGACACTCAACAGCTGGAATGGAGTCAGACGTGGTGGGTGGACATAAATCCTCGGAGCCAAGGGTAGGCAGTCATACCCGTGTCGATTAAGAAATCCATGGAAGACTTCCCCGGTAGTCCAGTGGATAAGAATCCGCCTGCCCAGTGCAAGAGACACGGGTTCAATCCCTGGTCCGGGAAGATTCTCCATGCAGCAGAACGGCTAAGCACATGTGCCACAACCGCTGAGCCCACGTGGCGCAACTGCTGAAGCCCGTGGGCCTGGCATCCGTGCTCTGCAGCAAGAAAGCAGCCCCCACTCTGCAACCAGGGAAAGGCCCGAGTGCCGCGGTAAAGATGCAGTGCAACCAAATAACAATAATAAACAAATATGTAAATTTAAAAATAAATAAATCCAGGGAGACTTCCCCAGTGGTCCAGTAGTTAAGAATCCACCTTTCAGTGCAGGGGACCTGGATTTGATCCACATACCTCGAGGCAACTAAGACCATGCGCCATAACTAGGGAGCTGGTGCTGCAGCTACTGAGTCTGTGCCTTCTAGAGCCCGAGCTCAGCAACACAAAGAAGCCCAAACACCAACATTTAAAAAAATTTTAATTAAGAAGTGGAATTTGAGGTTCTGGCTCTTGCCTTCTGCGATGGCCCCCCCACTCTGTCTGGGGAGTGTGTTTCTCTCTGAATAAATCTACTTCTTCCTATTAAAAAAAATATGGAATTTAAGAAATCCAATTCCTGATCCTCTATCTTAAGTTCAATGGTGGGTGCCAGGGTGTGACTCAGGATAGGACTGACCTTGTCCTTGAAGGGGAATTGCCCCCGAAGGAGGAGAACTTGACCCTCTGTGGGCTCAGGATTCTAGGATGATTGCTTTTTAAGCTTTCCTTTATTTGACGTACAGGACCACTGTTTTCCCAATGTCCCAGCCTTTTACAGAATGTACAATTGTCTTGGGACAAAGGCAGGGACCGTTGATTTTAACTGCTTTTTCCTCCTGCTTTCCTGAAGGCTATTGTAAAAGAACCGAGAAGCAATTTCTGTAATAACATCGAGAGCCTGTCCATCCTGGCCAGTTACGCTATTTTGGATTTGCTCAGACAGTAAAGAATCTGCCTGTCCCTACGTAGGGAAGGTCCCCTGGAGGAGGGCATGGCAACCCACTCCAGTATTCTCGCCTGGAGAATTCTGTGGACAGAGAAGCCTGGCGGGCTACAGTCCAGAGGGTCACAAAGAGGTGAACAAAACTGAGTACGCACACATGTGTACTAACACACACACGTTAGGGAGATTTCCAGCCAAAGCAGACGTGTTCTGGGGCATCGGAGTTTGATGCAGTGTGTCTTTGAAAAGTCTGTGTAACACCTTCCACGGAGATTTGGGAACACTCTTCTTTCTGAGCACACGGTTCAACCTGGGACCAGTTTACCTTTGGAGGAAAGCCCTTTAGCATCACTCCTATCAGACCTGGAACATCAGGCTCCCCTCGGGTCATTTCCTGGCCATTTGCTGAAGCATCTGGGGAGGGTTCTGGCCACCAGTTTCCCCAGTGTGGGGAGTTTCCTGCGGGAGCTCTTGGCATATGGTTTAGTATCATCAGAGGGCCTTCCCTGGGAGCCCAGTCGGTAAAGAATCCGCCTGCAGCGCAGGAGACACAGGCTCATTTCCTGGGTTGGAAAGATCCCCTGGAGAAGGAAATGGCAAACCACTCCAGTATTCTTGCCTGAAAAATGCCACGGACAGAGGAGCCTGGCGGGCTGTCGTCCACCAGATTGCAAGAGTCAGACATGACTGAGCGACTAAACCACCGCCACAGTATCATCATCAATGGAAAGAACGCATCTTACAAGCTGCCCCCTATGCGCAGGGCTATATATGGCCGCTAACGTTTCTGGCTCCTCTCTGGCATTTGGCAGGATCTTCTGGAAGTGGAAGTTTAAAAGATCTGCTGGTATCCAGGGAACATGGATGCTTTCCAGTGGAATCCAGGATACTTCTTTCTTTTTTTTTGGCTGAGACAGGTCTTAGTTTCAGCATGTGAGATCTAGTTCCCTGAACAGGGATCGAACCCTCGCCCCTGCATCGGGAGCATGGAGTCTTGGCCACTGGACCACCAGGGACAGCCCCGTCCCGGATACGTTTATTCATTTATTAGCTCTGGTTTACCCCAAGCATCTTACATTTTATCTGTTTACTTGTTTATGGCTGCACTGAGGCTGCTTTGCTGCCTGAAGGCTTTTCTCTAGTTACAGGGAGCGGGAGCTACTCTTCATTGTGGGGCGTGGGCTTCCCGTTGCAGCGGCTTTTCTAGCTTTGGAGCACCGGTTCTAGGCACCCGGGCTCAGGAGTTGTGGCGCACAGTCTTAGTTGCTCTTTGGCACGTGGCATCTTCCCAGACCAGGGTTCGAACCAATGTCTCCTGTATTTGCAGGGGGATTCTTAACCACTGGACCAGCAGGGAAGTCTGAGTCCAGGAAACGTCTGACCAGCCCTTTGCCTGGGAAAGCCTGAAGCTGATGGATTTTGATTACAGAGCCCTGGCAAGTACCCCTGATTACCAGAGATGGCAAGACCAGTACTGAAGCCTCTACCAAGTGTTCCTCCTCAATATCAGCATTTACATAAATGGCCTATATCCCTCAGTCCAGAGATCAGGCCCAAGTGCTCTCTGGATTCTTTCAGGGAAGGGGAAGTTAATCCGGCAGCTGTGTGTTTGAGGGATTTTCTGGGGAAGCTGGGGTAATTTTAGAAATTAAAGGTATTTGCTGGAGAGGTGAGGCTAGATTTTGGGGAGATGGATTTGAAGCAGGGACCCAGAGATGCAGAAGACCTTCTGGAGGGTCAGCGACAGGGAGCTGGGTATGAAGAGGCATGTGGGAGAGTGGAATTTATGGGGCCTGTAGGTTTGTGTTCTAAGTCTGACTTCTGTTTTTTTCAGTCTTGTTGAAGGGACCCCTAAGGCTAGCCAGGATGCTCTTTTGCTTCCTTCTATCAGTTTGGTCTTGGTTCCAACAGGACATTTATTTAGGATGAGAAGTCTTTAAAATCTTTTAAAAACACAAATGTTTTTCCAAATCAAAGGATCCCTTATCTCACCATTGATGGGTAGAATTTTCAAAGATGTTGTTTAGTCACTCAGTTGTATCTGACTCTTTGCAGCCCCATGGACTGTAGCCCGCCAGGCTCCTCTGTCCATGGGATTCTAATACTGGAGTAGGTTGTCATGCCCTCCTCCAGGGGAATCTTCCCCACCTAGGGATGGAACCCATGTCCCCTGCATTGGCAGGCGGATTCTTTATCACTGCACCACCTGGGAAGCCCAAAACCCAGAAAGACACAATAATCACAAGAGTCACTGGACTCCAGGAGTTAGTTCACACGAATGTTTTCTCCAGCTAATGTAAATTTAGAAGGGAGAAGTACTGTAGAGACTTGTGCTGCTGGGCTCGATCAGACCACGTGCAGAGGTCCGGGAAACAGAAAAGAAGCCTAAGGTTTTGCTGCCGTTGTCAGGTCCCGGGATCTCTCAGTTGCAGCCTCCAGAGTGGGCAGAAGGTTCTGGGCAATGCGGTCTCTCCACACTCCCAATGCAGGAGGTAAGGGTTCGATTCCCAGGCAGGGAACTAAGATTCCACATGCCATGTGGTGCGGCCAAAAATAAATAAATAAATGGTTAAATATATATAATTACTATATGATCTGGCAACTCCACTTCTAGGAATATACCCAAAAGACTCAGAAGCAGGGACTCAAACAGATCCTTGCACACGAACGTTCATGGTAGCATTAGTCACAATAGCCAAGGAGGTGGAAGCAACCCAGATGTCCCTCAACAGATGAATGAATAAACAGAATGTGGTATGTACATGCAATGAAACAGTATCCAGCCTGGAAAAGGATCAGAATTTTGATACATCCTGCAGCATGCCCAAGCATGAAAACATACTCAGTGAAATAAAACAGACACCAAAGGACAAATAGCTATAATTTTTCTTATATAATGCATCTGGAATATGCAAATTAATCAAGACAGAAAGTAGAATAAAGATCACATAGACATTCAGTTCAGTTCAGTTGCTCAGTCGTGTCCGACTCTTTGCAACCCCATGGACTGCAGTGCTCCAGGCCTCCCTGTCCATCACCAACTCCCAGAGTTTACTCAAACTCATGTCCACTGAGTCGGTGATGCCATCCAACCATCTCATCCTCCCGCCTTCAGTCTTTCCCAGCACCAGGGTCTTTTCAAATGAGTGGGCAAAGTTTTGGAGTTTTAGCTTCAGCATCAGTCCTTCCAATGAATATTCAGGACTGATTTCCTTTAGGATGGACTGGTTGGATCTCCTTGCTGTCCAAGGGACTCTCAAGAGTCTTCTCCAACACCACAGTTCAAAAGCATCAATTCTTCAGTGCTGAGCTTTCTTTATAGTCCAACTCTCACATCCATACATGACTACTGGAAAAACTATAGCTTTGACTAGACAGACTTTTGTTGGCAAAGTAATGTTTCTACTTTTTAATATGCTGTCTAGGTTGGTCATTACTTTTCTTCCAAGAAGCAAGCATCTTTTAATTTGATGGCTGCAGTCACTATTTGCAGTGATTTTGGAGCCAAAAAAAATAAAGTCTATCACTGTTTCCATTGTTTCCCCATCTATTTGCCATAAAATGATGGGACCAGATGCCATGATCTTAGTTTTCTGAATGTTGAGTTTTTAGCCAACTTTTTCACCGTCCTCTTTCACTTTCATCAAGAGGCTCTTTAGTTCTTCTTTGCTTTCTGCCATAAGGGTGGTGTCATCTGCATATCTGAGGGTATTGATATTTCTCCCAGCAATCCTGATTCCAACTTGTGCTTCATCCAGTCCAGCGTTTCTCATGGTGTACTCTGCATGTAAGTTAAATAAGCAGGGTGACAATATACAGCCTTGACGTACTCCTTTCCCTATTTAGAACCAGTCTGTTGTTCCATGTCCAGTTCTAACTGTTGCTTCCTGACCTGCATATAGGTTTCTCAAGAGGCCGGTCAGGTGGTCTGGTATTCCCATCTCTTTCAGAATTTTCCATAGTTTGTTCTGATCCACAGAGTCAAAGGCTTTGGCATAGTCAATAAAGCAGAAGTAGATGTTTTTCTGTAAGTCTCTTGCTTTTTCCATGATCCAGCGGATGTTGGCAATTTGATCTCTGGTTCCTCTGCCTTTTCTAAAGCCAGCTTGAACATCTGGAAGTTCACGGTTCATGTACTGCTGAAGCCTGGCTTGGAGAATTTTGAGCATTACTTTACTAGCGTGTGAGATGAGTGCAATTGTGCGGTAGTTTGAGCATTCTTTGGCATTGCCTTTCTTTGAGATTGGAATGAAAACTGACCTTTTCCAGTCCTGTGGCCACCGCTGAGTTTTCCAAATTTGCTGGCATGTTGAGTGCAGCACCTTCACAGCATCATCTTTCAGGATTTGAAAGAGCTCAGCTGGAATTCCATCACCATAGACCTGGGTTAGGGAATGATTGTTTAATGGGCACAGAGTTTCTATTTGCGGTGTTAAATGAAATTCAAGTAAGCAAATTAAAAATTAATTTGGCTTACTCAACAGTTCATGACTCAAACTACATTCCATCCACCAGCAGAAAGGTGCTCCATGGAGCTGTAAAAAGTTTGTTTGTTAAATATTTATTTGTTTGTTCGGCTTAGCGAGGTCTTAGTTACAACACGCAGCATCTTTTCACTGTGGCACACAAACTCTTAGTTGTGGTATGTGGGCTCTAACTGTCTGACCAGGGATCGAACTCGGGCCCCCTACATTGGGAGCACAGAGTCTTAGCCACTGGACCACTAGGGAATCCCAAAAGGAGAGTCTTTTATAGGTGGAAAGAGGTGGGGAAAAAAAGTTATTAGAAAAAAAAAACACGATTTTTTTCAGACATAGTAACCCTCCTAATGGGAATGGAAGGATCTACTGGGCTATGAGCTCAGTGGTACTGACCAGGCAATTCCAGGTTGACTGGTCAAAGGTCACATACCTGGAGATTGAGACTACAATTGGGTTAGATATTGTCTTGTTTTCCTTCCATGGGGTTGAGCACAAGTGACTCCATTTTGAGCCTGCTATCTTCTTTTTAAGGGGGCTTCCCTAATGGCTCAATGGCAAAGAATCTGCCTTCAGTGCAGAAGACTCGTGTTCGATCCCTGGGTTGGGAAGATTCCCTGGAAGAGGGATTGGCAACCCACTCCAGTATTCCTCCCTAAAAAGTTCCATCAAAAAGAGTAGGACTCGACTGATCAATTGACCATGCATGTCTTCTTTTTAACCATCCCCTAATTTCGATTAGATTCTCAGCCTGAGAGATATGATTATCCTTTAAGGCATTAACGCCACTCAAAGCTACTGCTCTGCAGTTTTCCGAGCTCCTATTGATCCTCTGTGCCGTATCCCCAAGTCCTGATGGTCTTCCTTAATCTGTGATACTCGCAGCCACAACTTCAGATTCACAGTTTTTAAGCTGGACATTTTCTTTGTTTCTTTTCTTATATCCCAGGGAGAACACTTGTTTGGTGATTATCGGCTATGAACATACAATTAAAGCTTTTGAAAGAGTATGAGAGGGTACAGTGTACCAGGGAGATGACTGTGGTTTTTATAAGCAGGATATTTCTTAGTGTTCTGAGTGCACTTTGGAGATACGATCCTCAAGACCCAAACCAATCAAATCAAATAAGTCAAAGAAAAACTCCACTAAAAGAATGATCTTTATATGTGTATATAAAGATGATTATATTATATATTATAATATATTAGATAATTTTATTTATTTATTTATTGGCTGTACTGGATCTTTGTTGCTACTTGAGCTTTTCTCTACTGTGGCAAGTAGGGGCTACACTTTAGTTGCAATGCATGGGCTTTTCATTGCAGTGGCTTCTCTTGTTTCTAAGCATGGGCTCTAGGGTATGTGGGCTTCAATAGTTGGGGTTCCCCACCTCTAAAGTGTAGGGTCAATAGTTTTGGCCCACAGACTCAGTTGCTCCGAAGCATGTGGGATCTTCCCGGACCAGGGATCGAACCTGTGTCTCGTGCATTAGCGGCAGATTCTTTACCACCGAGCCACCTGAGAAGCCCAGAGAGTCATCTTCTTAAGCCAGGTGGCCTCCTCAATGCTCGTATGTACCTGAGTTTCAGCTTCTCCAAAAGTGTTAACCCAGGTACAACAGGTGGTGTTGGCCACAGACACCAGCTCACTCAGCTAAAAGATAATCAAGGGCTGTCCTGTTACCAGGAACAACTTGGACCAGGGTCTAAGGCCCTTTGTTGGGCAGCTGTGGTCTTAGCAATGGACATTACAGTATCTTCAAGAGTTAAGGAGATGTTTGAGGTCATATTCCCATTTGCAGTTAACCCTAACTGGAAACGTAGGGCCCTGCCAAAGGACATCAACCTTGAATCATGAACGCCTCCTGGTAGTTCCTTTCTAACTAGACAATGTAGGTCAAAGGGATTCAATCAATGAAATGTCTTCATTCCTTTGTCCACAAAGTTAGAGGCGCAGTTAGATAATCTAAGAGGCATTACCCAGCTGTACACCAGTCACCTAGGCATTCATACACCCTACAAGAATGATAACCATTACAGACAAAGACGAAACTTGTTGCAGGACAGACCGTTCCCCTTATGGGAGTACTATAAATAGATCCATTCAAAGGCATGGCTGTGTTTACCCATTCAAGCCAGAGGTCAGTTAGGTTTTTAGTGCATACAGGAAGAAAATCTCCTAGCCTGAAACAGAGTCGTTTTAAATCCCTTGCGAAGATGGGAGCTGCTGGTGAGAATGTTTAGTGAGTGGGAGTAGATCTGATCTAGATAATCATGAGTAGGTGGCGGGTGCAAGCATACAAAGATTTACATAGGGGTGTGTGTGTGTATGTGAAGTCACTCTAGTCATGTCTGACTCTGTGGCCCTATGGACTGTAGCCCACCAGGCTCCTCTGTCCTTGGGATTCTCCAGGCAAGAATATTGGAGTGGATTGCCGTGCCCTCCTCCAGGTTACATAGGTATTCCTGTGTAATCGGGTAAGCACGGGCATAACAAGAGAAGGGAAAGACAAGGCACCGGATATTCTGGCCACAGCAGCTGAGACTTCTAAGGGGAGTCAGTCATGGTTTGCAGTGACATTGCAAACAGAAGAAGAGTGGGCCACAGGAAGGATCAGCGGGGATCTCTCACCTCATGGACAGGTGAGTTTTTGATGAAATATTCAGCAGTCTGAAAGGTTGCTTCACTTAACAAGGGCCTGGGAGATATGATGAGGGCATTATCTTGCTAGGCCAATGCCAGAGTAGAGAAGAAAGGGTTTCACATTTAGCTAAAATATGAACGGGTCTTTTTTTTTTTTTGCGGTGGGGGGTGGGGGTGGGGGCGCAGCTCTTGGGCTTTCTGTAGTTGTGGTACACAGGCTTAGTGGCCTCATGGCATGGGGGACCTTAGTTCCCTGACCAAAGATGGAACCCAAGTCCCCTGCTTTGGAAGGCAGAGTTTGTTTAAACCTAATCACAAGCTTTTAGTTTTTCTTTTTTTTAGTTTATTTTTGGCTGAACTGGGTCTTTGTTGCTGCACACAGACATTCTTTAGATACAACATACTAAGTCACTTCAGCATGTCCTACTCTTTGTGATCCCATGAACTATAGCCTGCCAGGCTCCTCTGTCCATGGGATTCTCCAAGCAAGAATACTGGAGTGGGTTCCCACACCCTCTTCCAGGGGATCTTCCCAACCCAGGGATCAAACCCAGGTCTCCTGAGGCTCCTGCATGGACAGGCCGATTCTTTACCACTAGCACCACCAGGGAAGCCTCATTGCAGCAAGCAGGGGCTACTCTAGTTGCAGTGTGCAAGCTTCTCATAGCGATGGCGTCTCTTCTTGTGCAGCACAGGTTCTAGGGTGCACGGGCTTCAGTACTTGTGGCACACCAGCTTAGTTGTCCTAAGACATGTGAAATCTTCCTGGACCAAGGATCGAACCAGCGCACCCTGCATTGGCAAGTGGATTCTTTACCCCTGTACCACCAGGGAAGTCCCTGGCACAGGTATATTTTAGCAAGGTTGCTTGCTACTGAAAGATGTCTCTAATGCAAAAAAAAAAAAAAAATACTGAGCTCTGAAGTTCAGTGACACTGTGGTGAGGGATATCCAGGGGACAGTCCCTAAAACAAGGGGACCAGGCAGCTGCTCAGACTTGTCTACAGACTCTCAGTGTCAGCAAGGGGCCAATGAATGACCAGCAAGAAGTCCATCTGGACCTTTATCTCCAGGATGGCTCACCAAATTTGCTACTGAACCAGGTTCATTTGCCCACAGTGAAGCAAGCCAAAGGCCGAGACACTAAGGTTTGCAAAAGAAAATGTTTATTCACAAAGCAGCCAAATGAGATCTCAAATCCACAAATCCTGCTCCTCATAGGTGAGGAACTTGGACTATCTGTGGGTGAAAGAGTTAGGGTGGTCATAAGCGTGGGGAAAGGAGATTGGAGGTAGGGGAAAAGGTGAAGTAACTGGCATTCTGCACAGATGTCTCTGAATTATTAATACATGAGATGCTAATTATTAATACATAATTCTTCATGAGATGCATGTTAAAAAATGGAAGTGCTTTAGTGCAATCTGAAGGGCTTCCTCGATGGCCCAGCAGTAAAGAATTTGCCTGCAATGCAGGAGACACAGGAGAGAAGGGTTTGACCCCTGGGTTGGGAAAATCCCCTGGAGGAGGAAATGGCAATGCACTCCAGTATTCTTGCCTGGAGAATCCCATGGAGAGAGGAGCCTGAAGGGGTACAGTCACAAAGAGTCGCACACGACTGCTCACACAGCGCACTCTGAGACTGGAGTTTTTGCCCCTCTGATGTCAAAAGGGCATCTGTTGGACCCTTGTGCCGGACCAGCTTTAGGGTCGGTGGTCCCAATCAGTCTCAGCTGACTCGGACAGGACAAGAGCTGGCTCCAAGTTCCTGAAAAACAGCTTAAGCCCCCATTACTATAGTGACCCATCAGTCAGTAGTGTTATCTATAGGGGTGGTTAAGGCATTTAAAAAAAAAAAAAGGCAAGCTTGGTCAGTGAAGGCAAGTTACAAGTGGAGATTTGTTTATTTTTTTAAACAAGGTGTTTCCTTAGTTGCTGTTCTGTAAGACCAGCTCAAGAATTTGTTAGTCACCAATTTCTGTTAACCCTGTGGAGCACAGTTTTAGTTACAGCCTTATAGTTGGGGTAGGCACTACCCTCTGAATCCACTTGTGTGCTGCTATAAAAGGCAATGAAAGTTTGAAAGTGTTAGTTGCTCAGTTGTGCCTGATTCTTCGCGATGCCATTGACTGTAGCCCACAGGCTTCTCCATCCACAGAATTCTCCAGACAACAATACCGGAGTGCGTTGCCATTTCCTCCTCCAGGGAAATCATGCGGACCCATGGTTCAAACCCCACATCTCTTGCATCTCCTACATTGGCAGGCGGGTTCTTAACCCCTGGGGCCACAAAGGAACCCCTTAGTAAGTTTATAGAGAGGAAAATGAGGATCTGCAAGTAGCTAGCCAGGACTAGAAATCCACCAAGTTGTTGCCTAGTTGTGGGTCAAGGAAATTCTTGGGTTAACTTAATCTGTTTGGGAGACAATTGGATTCCTTCAGCACTTCGATTATGACCTAGGTAATAAACAGTGTCTAGAGATGGTTGGTATTTTGCATCAGAAACTCCATGTTTCTTTTGAACTAACTGTTGCAGCAAATGAACAGAATCATTTATGGACGCCTCTTGGGGAGCACTGAGCAAAGCAAGAGTCCATCCATATATTATAAGAGAGTCGACTTCCTGGGGAAGTGGAGGGTGCTCAGACCCTGGTGGAGCACTTGGGAGAGATAAGAAGGGGTCTCTGTGGACCCTTGCCACATGAGTGTCCAAGTATATTGTTGATTGTTCCAAGTAAAGGCAAATAGATGTGGGCTGTTGGGGTCCACAGGGATGCGGGGGGGAAAAAAAGCCAAGCAAAGAGCTACAGCAGTGAACCATTTTGAGCCTGGTGGAATTGGTGACAAAAGAATGTTTGTGTTTGAAACAACTGGGAAGTGGGGAGTAACTATCTTGTAAATAGCTTCCCAACCATTCGATTTTTTTCCCCTGTGCTGGGTCCTCACTGCTGTAGGCAGGCTCTGGCAATGGGGAGCTGTGGCCACTCTCTCGTGGTGTGGTAGCTTCTCTTGTTGCAGCTCACAGGCTCTAGAGAGAGGGGGCTCAGCAGGTGTGGCCCACAGGCTTAGTTGCCCCGTGACACGTGGGATCTTCCCAGACCAGGATCAAATCTGTGTCTTCCACACTGGCAGGCAGATTCTTAACCACTAGACCACCAGGGAAGTCCTCATTAGGGTTTCCAATCAGCCAGACCAGTGTTATAGGGGCTGGTACAGGAAATGATCAACCCTTGGTGGTGAGATTGTCTATTGTTGGTATGAGGCCTTGTATGGAGGCTTTAATGAATATTGAGGCAGTTTAGAAAGAGGTCTAACCACATATGTCAGAAATTTTACCGGCTCTGCACTTTTTGCTTTCCCAAAGTCAGGATTAGAAATAGCCCATAGATTGAGTATTCTTGCCTGGGAAATTCCTATGGACAGAGGAGCCTGGCAGACTACAGTCCTTGGTGTCACAAGACTCAGAGACAACTTAGCAACTAAACAACAATAAAAATGGTTTAGTTATGAAGGCAGGTAACAGTAAACAGACCAATTCTCGTAAGTATTAAATGCTAATATAAAAGAGAGCATGTCACTGTTTCATAAGTAAAGCTTAAAATGCAAAAAAGAAAAAGAGAAAAAACCCATAGATTTGGGGGCACCTCTGTTAAACTAGAGAATTTTTGTTGTAATTCTTTCTCTTCTATATCAAGGACAGATTGTAAAAGACATAAAAGATCAGGTTTAAGCCATAACCTGCCAGCAAAAAGCCCGAACTTCATTAGCCAGAGTAGTGCTAGACAGTAAGATTGCTTGTCATTGCAAGAACATGGATTCAGTCTCACAGGAAACACTTTGTCATGGATCCCATAGGAATAAGGTCTACATTGGAGGGATTACTTAAACTCAGTAATAGTGTCTTGTGCTGCTAGGATTTATATTCCTTTTTGTCATAACTCTGTTCTTGCTCCATCCAGACCCATCAATTTTCGCAGCTTTTGACCTCTGAGGTCCCAGTTAGCAACAGCCCTCATTGATTCAAAACAAGCAAACACATGTACCTTAATATATCGGTGAAGATCAAGAGCTGTTACTGCATCCTGGCCCAGAAAAGGTCCTGTGGACACCATGACCAGTTCCCAACATGGAACCAGGGACTGAGGAAAGGACTGAACCCGCAGACTCCAAAGAATGAGAATTGCAGGCTTCTTCCAGACAAATGGGAAACTGCAGTGGTCACCGGCTGTTCCCGACATGGAACTAGTAATTCCAGACAAATGGGAAAACTAACTGGAAAGCCCACTAGGTCAGGAACTTGACACAAATAGGACAGAACTCAGAACCAAGAACTCACCCAGGATCCTCGGAAATGGCCAGAAAGACAGTGAGCCCAAAGGGTTCACGGGGCGCCACACCTGTCTCCTGCTGTCTCCAAAGCCATCAGAAATCCCCTTTGTCCTGCTGCTGCCACCAAATCTGTTAAAAAAACACAAAGTCCCAACTCAGTAAACTTAAAGATCAAATTGGCTTTATTCAATGGTTCATGCATCAGGCTACATCCCATCTAGCCGTAGAAAGGATCTCCACTGAGCTGTAGAAAAGGGAAGTTGTTAAAGGCAGAAAGGGAGTTGAAAAAAGGATCTCTTCAGCAAAGAAATTCATTGTTTGAGTCAAGGCTATCCTCCTAAGGGGATGGAAGGGCTTATTGGGTGGCCTACCTCACTAGCATTGCTGATTCATTGGACATGAACCTGGGCCAACTCTGGGAGATAGGGAGGGACAGAGAGGCCTGGCAGGCTGCAGTCCACAGGGCTGCGAAGAATCGGGCTCGACTGGGTGACTGAACAGCAGCAAAGCTCATCAGTACCAACCAGGCGATCCTAGGTTGAATAAAGGTTACATTCTTGTGGGGTTGAAACAACCATTAAGTTAGTTATTAAATCTTGCTTTGTTAACCCGAGGCTTAGCACAGCTGACTCCATTTGGCACCTGTTTTCTTTTTATCAGGGGTGATGAAATAGCTCTAGGATGTGGTGACAGTTGCACAATCTTGTGAGTGCACCTAATGTCACTGAATTATATCTATACTTTGAAAGGATTAAAATGGTGAAATTTATGTTACGTATAGTTATTTTACCACAGCAATCGTGTCCGACTCTTTGAAACCCATGGACTATAGACTGCCCGGCTCCTCTGTCCATGGGATTCTCCAGGCAAGAATACTGGAGTGGGTAACTATTCCTTTCTCCAGGGGATCTTCCCTACCTAGGGATCGAACCGGGTCTCCTACATTGCAGATGGATTCTTTACTGTTTGACCTACCAGGGAACCCCATTATTAAATAATAATAATATTTATTATAAATAACTATAATTTATGTTATGAAACCATAGCCATAATCATTAGATGATAATTATAATTTATTATTGTAAATAATTGCCTTCTAATTGTGGCACTGGAGAAGACTTCTGAGAGTCCCTTGGACTGCAAGATCAAACCAGTCAATTCTAAAGGAAATCGATCCTGAATATTCATTGGAAGGACTGTTTCTGAAGCTGAAACTCTAGTGTTTTGGCCACCTGAAGTGAAGAGCTGACTCACTGGAAAAGCCCCTGATGCTGGGAAAGATTGAAGGCAAAAGGAGAAGGAGGCAACAGAGGATGGAATGGTTGGGTAGCATCACCAACTCAGTGGACATGAATCTGAGCAAACTCCAGTAGATAGCAGAGGACAGAGGAGCCTAGCATGCTATTGTCCATGGGGTGGCAAAGAATTGGACGCAACTTCCGGACTGAACAACAACAACAAATTACTCAATAATAAATGCGAAGAACAAGTGAAAAAAAAACAAACAAACAGAATTTGCCAAGGAGAAGTGAGGAGAAAGGTTACATAGAGCCACTGTAAGGCCTCCGGCTTTTATACTGTCCTGGCAGATAAGTTGTAGGTGAGGTTCTTCTGACAAACTGTGTATTGCTAAACCCCGCCTGTCGGACACAACTTGGCGCCTGAACAACGACGTGATTGGTCCCTCGTTTCAGTTCTGGCCTTCACCCACCAACAGCGAGATTGAGTTCAGTGACCCAAATGGAGGTTATCTGTGGGCACCCTTTGCCCAACTCTGTAGGTTGAGGGGAGGCTGGATGTAAGCTGGCTCTGCAGGCTCTGGGAGTGGACTTTGAGCTCAGGTGTGGACCCATCAAGGGGCGGTGTTAAGGCTATGGGCGTGGCTGTTGGTTAGATTAAACCCTCATTGGGCGTAGCTAGGGAGAGAGGCGGGGTGGAACGCTTGACTGGCAGTGTGGGCGGGGCTAACGCCCAGGCTTCTAATAGCTGCCCCCGGAAAAACCCCCTCGGTCCTAGGTCGGGTGATCTGTTGGTTGGGGTTATGATGGAGGCGGAGTGGGACGCGCTGAGAGTGCTGGGAGCGGTTACAGCCCTGTTCCTGCTGCTGTGGGCGACCTGGGCTGTGGGCTCCACAGTCTATGTGCATCTGTTGCCTCAGGCACGCCGGAGCAACCACTGGCTCCGGGCGCACGGGGCCTGGGCGGGTAAGGAAGAAGGGCTCTGCCCTAAGCAGGTAGAGGCGGGGCAGCAGGAACACGGACAGATGACCGGTGAGGACCCCTAGTCAGGGCAGAGGTCAGGGACCCCTGGAAGCATGACGGGTGAAGGCTGGACGTGTATGAAGTCCTCCAACCTGTCCGAGGTGTCAGAGCCCCTTGCTGATGAAAGAGGAGGACGAAAAGCAGGAGGGTTGGGTCTCAGTGAGGGGGGTTCCCAGAAAAGGTGCAAAAAGGGACAAGAGGGACATGAAGTGGATGACGGGGGTAGGAGAGGGTGGGGATCCCCTCCTGCCCTTTCCTCCTCTCCTTTCTAGTGGTGACAGGAGCCACCAGCGGCATCGGCAAGGCTTATGCACATGAGGTGAGCCAGGGCTTGGGGTGGGTGATGGGAGGGCTTCTCCTGTTTGTCTGTTGTCAGCTAACTCTATCAGACTGAGAATGCTGTGCTCTCTCTGGTTCCCGCAGACATCCTCTCCAGGGAGCCTTTCCTCTGCTCCCCAGGTGGGGGCAGGAATCTATTCGTTCAAAACATATTTATATAGCACCTCCATGCACCAGGCATCTTCTAGATGCTAGGAGGTACAACAGTAAACAAAAGAGGTTTTTCTTAAAAAATCAAAAGAACTTGTCTTCTGGAAGCTTATGTTGTAGTGAGGGGAGATAGGTGTAAGATAAACAAATGAAATGTATAGTGTGTCAAGTACTGGAATAGTTGCCATTTCCTTCTCCAGGGGATCTTCCTGACCCAGGGATTGAACCCAGGTCTCCTGCATTGCAGGTGGTTTCTCTACTGCTTGAGCCACCAGGGAAGCCCATCAAATGGTTACAAGAGTTAAAGAGAGGGAATTCTGTGGTGGTCTAGTGGTTAAGACTGTGCTTCCACTGCAGGGGGCAAGGATTCCATCTCTGGTCCTGTCGGGGAACTAAGGTCCCACATGCCACACGGTGTGGCCAAAAAAAGAAAGAAAGACATAGATTTAAAATTTTAAAAAGTTAAAAATAAATCAAGGAAGGAGAAGAGGGAGCCCTGGAGATGTGCAGGTTCCAATTTTTATATAGGGTAATCAAATGTGTCACTGAGAAGACAGCATTGGGCAAAGATGAGAAGGAGATGAGGGATGGAGTCTTGTGAATAACTGGGAGAAGGAATTTCCGGGGAGAAGAAATCACCAGTGCAGAGCCCTGCGGTAGGGAGCATCACTTGTTGGAGAAGCAAGAAAAGGCCGGCTGTGATTGTATCAGAGTCACAAGGAGAGAGGAGCAGTAGGACATGAGGGCAGAAATGCAATTTCAGGACAGATCATGGGGAATCTGGTAGGTTATTGTGGAGACTTTAACATCTACTGAGTGAGATGTGTTTTGAAGAGGGATATGATACTACAGGGGGTGAGGATGCAAGCAGGGAGATTCTGCTTATGCATGCTCTTGCAAAATCCAAGTAAGAGATGTTGATGATTCATCCAAGTGTGATCACATCGGGGCATGAGAAGTACTTGCACTTAGGTTTTATTGAATTATCAGCTCGTTTATTTTGGCTGTGCCAGGTCTTAGTTGACCTGCAGCAAATTCCCTTAGCACAGGGAACCTTTGATCTTCATTGCAACATGCTGCATCTATTAATTGCAGCATATGAGACCTAGTTCCCTGACCAGGAATCAAACCTTGGCCCGCTGCATTGGGAGCACAAGAGTCTTAGCCACTGGGTCACCAGAGAAGTTCCAAATTTCGGACTGATTTTGACATCAGTGCTCATGGATTCTTTACCAGCTGAGCCACAAGGGAAGCCCAAGAACAGTGGAGTGGGTAGCCTATCCCTTCTCCAGCAGATCTTCCCAACCCAGGAATCAAACCAGGGTCTCCTGCTTTACAGGTGGATTTTTTTTTACCAACGGAGCTATAAGTACTGACAAGATTTATTCTAAAGATTGGTTGTAGAGTATGACTCCAAACCTCTGACCTTATATAAACTGAAAATTTGCTAAACCCACTTAGTTTTTGTAACCATTTTGTAGATTTCTTGAGATTTTCTATGTTCATGGATGTGTCATCCATGTACAGAAACAATGTTATTTCTTCTTTCCAATCTGCATACATTTTCTTTCTTTTCTCTGCCTTATTGTACTGCCCAGGAAATTAAATAGGACATTTAGAGAAGGCGTAAGAGGTAACATCCTTGCTTTGTTCCTGTTCTTAGAGGAGAAGTATTCAGTTTTCAACCATTCAGCATAATATTAGGTTTTTAAAATTCATGTATGTGTGTATGTATTTATTTATAGGACCTTTATAAGGTCAAGAGAGGCCCTTTCTATACCTAGGTTGCTAAGAGGTTTTTTGTGTTTTTTTTTTTATCATGGATAGTTGGCTTTTGTCAGGTAATTTTTCTGTCTGTTGAGGTGATCATATGGTTTTCCTTCTTTAGTCTGATTATATGGTAAATTACATCAATTGATTTTGCAAAAGATGAACTAACCCTGCATTCTTGTAATAAATCCCAGCTTGAGCATTACCTCTTATCATTTTCTATATTGCTGGACTTGATTTACTCATATTTCATTGAGAACTTTTGTGTCTAAGTTTATGAGAGATATTAGTTTGTAGTTTTCTTGTCATCTTTGTTTGATTTTTGCTATTAGGATAATGCTGACCTCATAAAATAAATTACTTATAGGATCTGTGACCAGAATACCTCAAAGCATGGAGCTGCCATTACTGCAATGGAGTTGAACTGAGGCGAGGACCAGGTTTGGGGGAAGTGGAAAGGAGTCTAGTTTTGGGCATTCTAAGTTTGGCGTTTTGGACATTCTATCTTCCTTGGTGGCTCAGATGATAAAGAGTCTGCCTGCAATGCGAGAGACCCAGGTTTGATCCCTGGGTTGGGAAGATCCCCTGGAATAGGAAATGACAACCTCCAATATTCCTACGTGGGAAATCCCATGGACAGAGGAGCCTGGCAGGCTATATAGTCCATGGGGTTGCAAACAGTTGGACATGACTAAGCGACTAACACACACATTTGAGATACCAGTTAGGTATCCGAGTTGTGAAGTTCCAGAAGTTGGAAATGCCATTCTGGAGTTCAGAATGGGTGGAGATAGAAATTGGAGCATCAACATCATAACAATGCCATTTAAAGTCCTAAGACTAGGGGTCCTCCCTGGTGATCCAGCGGTAAAGAATCCATTTGCTAGTGCAGGAGACATGAGTTTGATCCCTGGTCTGGGAAGATCTCACACGCTGAGGAGCAACTAAGTCCATGCCTCACAACTACTGAGCTTGTGCCCTAGAGCCTGGAAGCCACAGGTACTGAGCCCATATCCTGCAACTACTGAAGCCCATGTGCCTATAGCCCGTGCTCTCCAACAAGAGAAGCCACCAGGAAGAGAGACCCGAGCACTGCACCTAGAGTGTAGCCCCTGCCTGCCACCACTAGAGAAAAGCCCGCACTACAGTGAAAACCCAGCACAGCCAAAAATAAAATACATAATATTGTAAAAAATAAAGTCCCAATACTAGATGAGATGCCCATGGTAGTGGATGTGGATGGAGAAGGGGAGCACAGTCTGAATCCCCCCAAAGTGCTCCCTGGAGCACTCAAAGTTAAGACGCAGGGAAGATGAGGCACAAGATCTGAGCCAGAGCAGGAGGGAATCCAAGGTTGGAAGAGCTGTCTTGGAAGCCAGGGAAAGAACGTTGCCTGGAGGAGGGGTTGATGAACGTGTCAGCTAGTGCTGGGAGGTGCTGAGAACGGCACTGGGTTTACCACCATGGAGGTTACTGTTGACCAGAGTGGTTTGGGTGGCACAGTGGGGGCAGGAGTCCAACTGGAATGGGTACAAGCAGCCCGGGAGAGAGCCAGGGTAAGCAGTTCTTAGAATGTTGAGTAAAGTGGGGTGGCGTGATGAGAAATGGGGGAGCACCGAAACAAAGACCTTCTGGCAGGTCTGCACGTTGGATGGGGATCATCCAGAAAAGAGAGAGCGTGATGCAGGGGGAAAATGGGAGAAACCTGCAGCGATGTCCCGGATCGGGCACGAAGGCAGGGGAGGCTAGTTGCTGTTTAGTCACTAAGTCGTGTGCGACTCTGTTGTGACCTATGTACTGTAGCCCTCCAGGACCCTCTGTCCATGGGATTTCCCAGGCAAGAATACTTCATTCAGTGCACCCTGGACTGTGTGCTGTTCTTTCAGCTAGCCAGCCTTTGCGCAAGGGCCTGCGCTGCACTTGCTGTTCCTTCTGCCTGGAATAGTCTGGCCCCAGAATGCATGCTCCGCGAGGGCCGACTTCCCTTGTTTCTCTTTTGTTCATCTCTGCATCCGCAGCGCCTACAACAGTGCAGCACGCTGTCAGCACACAGTAAATATTTGTGACTTTCGTGAATAAATAAACGAATGCATCTCCTGCAGCTCGCCCGGAGAGGTCTGAACGTCGTCCTCATCAGTCGAGACCTGAGCAAGTTGAAGCACGAGGCAAGGGAGATAGGTGAGTAAAGGAAAGGAGGGGAGCTCAGAAACGCGGCCCTCATGGCTCACGGGCTGAGGTTTGACGGGGTGTGGTCGGGGCGTGGTCGAAGGCGTGGTCGAGGCAGGTGCAGGGAGCACGCTCCCACTGCCTCTGCGGCCTGCGAAGGATGGGGTAAGGGCCTGGGGCTGAACTGAGACTGGAGTGAGATGCAGGCAGAGATGAGTTACAGCCAAAAGCCTGGCTCCCACTCCGCCTCTGCCCCTCAACCCCTCACACACTTCCCAGAGCGGCTTTACGGCAAAAGTACACGAGTGATTCAGGTGGATTTCACCGGGGGCTTGGAAATCTACGAGACCATTGAGGCGGGACTGAAGGACCTGGAGATCGGAGTATTGGGTATGTCCCTGTGCCTGTTGGGAGAAGCGCTGCTCTCAGCCGCCCTCGGGCTCACCCTGACCCCGGAACACTCTCCTGGCAAACACTCCCCTTTGGCCCCGCCCGGTGTCCCAGGGACTGTTGGAGTGACACAAGCACTTTGTCCCCTCTCATTCAGTAAACAACGTGGGCCAAAAATATACAACCCACTTGAGTAGACTGCTCGACTGTGAGGAGGACGTCGGCAAAGTGAGTAACACCGAGAACTAGTCCGCGGGACCGCTGTCTTACACTGCTCCCTCTGTTGGAAAACCTCGCGCAGTACACTAGCTTGATTAAGTGGAGAGCTAGGAATCTATGCTCTCCTTCCATGGGGCGCCCTTCTGCAGTGCTCAACCAGGACCACTGTCTAAATTGAGTCTGGTTCTGCCCGTTTTATATTCTCCGGTGCTAACTTTCTGGAGAAATGAGGGACTTCCCTGGCGGTCCAGTGGTTAAGACTCCGTACTTCCAATGGGGGGGTGGGGGTGGGGGTGGGCCGGGGTTGTGGGTTCTGTCTGTGGTCAGGGAAATAAGATCTCACGTGGCCAACAGTGTGGCCAAAAAAAGAGTAGGGGGCGGGGAATGAGCCACATGGAAAAATCAGCGCCTCAGTCTCATATCTATAAAATGGGAATCAGTGTTTTTTTGCTGACCTCGTAGAGCTGATAAGATATCAGCTGATAAGACAACATAATGCGCATAAACCTAAGTTGTATACTCCATAAATGAGGGCTATTATTATTAAACATAGGAGATCAGGATGGCTTTTAAATTCTCTATTGTTAGTTCTAATCATGTTAGTTTAAGACGTCTGTTGTGGGAGTGGGTCCAGTAAAAGTACCTAAGGCGTTGATAAGACTAGCGAGTGGGGGCACTCTCCATCCCCCTTCTGATGTCTGTCAGAAGCTTTCCCTGTCCCTTTATCACATTAACAAAACTTTGCTATACACACACACACAAATAAATAAATTCTAAATATTATTATTTCAGAAGGAATGCATAAGGGAGTGGGAGCGAGGTCCAAGAGGGAGGGGATATATGTATACACAGAGCTGATTCACTTCGTTGTGCAGCAGAAACTAACACAACAATGTAAAGCAATTATGCTCCCATAAAAATTAATCTGTGCTAACAGAAGTCAGAAAAGAAAACGAAGGCATAGGCTCATTTTAGAAAATGCAAGGAGAATCAGCCTGTGTATTCTGCCTCTGGTATTAGAGGAAGCTGTGACTGAAGACTAACCCTGCAAATGAGAACGAGTAGGAGAGCTGGATAAAATAGTTTTAAAATAACTGTTTGAAGGCATCAACCTACTAAGTCAATGAGGAATTGTCACATCAAGATTTGAGGGAAGAGAGAATCCAAGAGAGGTGAGATCTGACGTTTGAAGCAACATTCCCCTTCAACATGGATAGTGTTTGGAGCTGCAACAAATAACATAGCACAAAGCTTTGGAAACTATCTCAGATTTTAGGTTGGAATCCTGAACACTGTAATCCAGGAGTTAGGGTAAAGTAGGTTTCATAGGCCCTGGAAGAGGGCATGGGAACCCACTCCAGTATCCTTGCCTGGAGAATCCCATGGACGGAGGAGCCTGGTGCGCTACAGTCCAGCGGGTCACAAAGACTTGGAGATGACTGAGCGACTAAGCACAGCACAGCAGCAGGTTTCATAGGAACTGAAGCCAACTCTCGGATGATCTTAATTCCACTGGGATTATGTGGATCTGATATTTTGGCATCCCCTAGTTTAGCTACCTGGGAGACGCAAACCCAAACCATTTTTAGAGAAAAACAGTGTAGTCCAGAGACTCAAATTAGCAGTTAAATTTTTTTAATATTAAATATTCAGCACCAAAAAAATATAACCAGGAGTATTAGAAGAAAATTCAAGATTGAACACAAGAGAAATAATAGATAATATAACAAGGTCCACATGGAGCCAGGGTAATGGAAATATCAGCATTTAATTTTTAAAAAGATTGTGACATATATAACATAAAACTTGCCATTTTAACGATTTTAAAGTTTGCAACTTCGTGGTATTAAATACATTCACAATGTAGTACAGCCGTCACCACCGTGTATTTCCAAAACTTTTCCATCATCCCAAACAGAAGCTCATTAAGCAGTATAAGTTAAATACAGGACCTGTAAGTTAAACAGGTCCTATTAAGCAGTATCTCCACATTCTTCCCTATTCCCTGGTAACATCTATTTCTACTTTTCTGTGTCTACAAGCTTGCTAATTCTAGATACCTCATACAGGAAAAATCACAGAATAGTTTTCCTTTGGTGTCTGGCTTATTTCAGTTAGCATGTTTTCAACTTCATCTGTGTTGTTAGCAAATATCAGAATTTCATTCTTTTTCTGTTCTTTGCTTTTAAGTTATGGGAAATATATATAACTTAAATTTTGTCATTTTGACTCTTATGTGTGCAGTTCAGTGGTATTGTGTACACTCAGACTGATGTGAAACAATCCCCTCCATCCATCTCCAGAACTTTTTCGGCTCTCTACCTGTTGAACAGTAACCCCAGTTCCTAACTACCTGCAGGTCCTGGAAACCACCATTCTGTCTCTGTGAATTTGCCTATTCTAGGTGCCTCCTATAAGTGGAATCATCCTGTATTTATTCTTTTGGGCCTTGTTTGTTTCACTTAGCATAGTATTTTCAGGGTCCATCCATGTCACAGCCTGTGTCCCAATTGTCTTTTTAAGGCTGAATAATATTCCATGGTATGTATTAATATGTATCACCCTTTATCTCTACACTGTTGATAGATACTTGGGTTGTTTCCACCTATTGGCTGTTGTGAATAATGCTGCTATGAACCGTTGATGTACCAATATCTGTTGAGTACCTGCTTTTTATTCCCCAAACTTTCAACTTTTTATTTTGTATTGGGGTATAGCCAATTAGCAATGTTCTGGTAGTTTCAGGTGAGCAGTGAAGGGACTCAGCCATACATAGGCATGTATCCATTCTTCCCCAAACTCCCCTCCCATTCAAGCTGGCACATAACGTTGAACAGAGTTCCACATACTATACGATAGGTCCTTGTTGGTTATCCATTTTAAATACAGCAGTGTTGGGTTTTAGTTCAGTTTAGTCGCTCAGTCGTGTCCGACTCTTTGAGACCCCATGAATCGTAGCACGCCAGGCCTCCCTGTCCACTACCAACTCCTGGAGTTCACTCAGACTCATGTCCATTGAGTCGGTGATGCCATCCAGCCATCTCATCCTCGGTTGTCCCCTTCTCCTGCCCCCAATCCCTCCCAGCATCAGAGTCTTTTCCAGAGTCAACTCTTGGCATGAGGTGGCCAAAGTACTGGAGTTCAGCTTTAGCATCATTCCTTCCAAAGAAATCCCAGGGCTGATCTCCTTTAGAATGGACTGGGTGGATCTCCTTGCAGTCCATGGGACTCTCAGGAGTCTTCAACACCACAGTTCAAAAGCATCAATTCTTCGGCGCTCAGCCTTCTTCACAGTCCAACTCTCACATCCATACATGACCACAGGAAAAACCATAGCCTTGACTAGACGGACCTTTGTTGGCAAAGTAATGTCTCTGCTTTTGAATATACTGTCTAGGTTGGTCATAACTTTTCTTCCAAGGAGTAAGCGTCTTTTAATTTGATGGCTGCAATCACCATCTGCAGTGATTTTGGAGCCCAAAAAAATAAAGTCTGACCCTGTTTCCACTGTTTCCCCATCTATTTCCCATGAAGTGATGGGACCGGATGCCATGATCTTCGTTTTCTAAATGTTGAGCTTTAAGCCAACTTTTTCACTCTCCTCTTTCACTTTCATCAAGAGGCTTTTAGTGTTGGGTACCTGCTTTTAATTCTTTTGGGCATATACCCAGAAGTGGAAATGATGGATGCAAGATTAGTCTGGCTAATATCAGGGTCCCTTGAGATTCCATATAAATTTTGGGCAGGGTTTTTCTTTCTGCAAAATATGCTACTAGGCTTTTAATAGCAGTTGAATTGAATCTTTTAAAAAATGTTTTATTTATTTATTTGGTTGCGCTGGGTCTTAGTTGCGGCTGTGGGATCTTTTAGTTCCGCCTGTGGGTTCTAGTTCCTTGACCAGGGACTGACCTGGCCCCCTGTATTGCGAATGTAGAGTCTTAGCCACTGGACCACCAAGGAAGTCCCAATACTTCCTTTATGTGGGTAGAAGCTAAAGATTTGTGTTCAGTTTTTACTCTAAGATTTGCGCACTTTGGTATGTATATGGTATGCATTTATAAATAGTTTACTGATCAGAAAATCCAAAGAGAGATGTTTACGAAAAGAAGGTGAAAATCTCCCTTCTCCCTTCAATCTTATTCCCCACAAGTGCCCCCCAGTTTAAAATAGTGATAGATTTTTCTCTTTATGCCTACAGAAGGATGTATATGTAATTTTTATCCAAATGGTGGCAGCCTATTGTTCTGCACTTTACCTTTCACAAGTAGACATGTATCTTGGGGATCATTTTAATCAGAATAATTAGCTGATCCATTCTTTTTACTTGTTGTTCAGTGGTCTATCCATGGGCTACCCAGTGTTTATTTAGTCATCCCAGTATTGATGGATATTCAGGCTGTTTCCTGGTATATCTGACTACAAATTGTGTTATAATGTGTATTTTTGGACATATGCATTCCCCATATATGTGAGTATCTTAGAAAGGAATACATTTCCAGAAGTGGAGTTGATGCGTCGAAGTTTATGTGTATTTTTAATTCTAGTAGATGCAACTTTTAAAAACTGTGTTCCACATTAAAAGAAAAGTAGGCTAGAAAATATGGGAGTTGTGGCAGAGTTGTGGTGAAGGAAAGGACTGATTGAGTCAGTTGTGGAGAGACATAGACGAGTTGAGTCCTGGTCTGCGGGGAGGCGGCCGGCTCTATCGCAGACTACGGACCTCTCTGGGTCTCAGCTGCCAAAGATCCTGTCCGGTAGAAAGTACTAGCCGGACACGAGTGGCTGTCCAGTATTCATCGGGAGGCTAAATCCGGCGGCCAGGGAGAAAGATGTGGAAAGATTCTTCAAGGGGTATGGACGAATAAGAGATATTGATCTGAAAAGAGGCTTTGGTTTTGTGGAATTTGAAGATCCCAGGGATTCGGATGATGCTGTATATGAACTTGATGGAAAAGAACTCTGCAGTGAAAGGGTTACAATTGAACATGCTAGGGCTCGATCTCGAGGTGGAAGAGGTAGAGGACGCTACTCCAACCGTTTTAGTAGTCGCAGACCCCGAAATGATAGATGAAATGCTCCACCTGTAAGAACAGAAAATCGGCTTATAGTTGAGAATTTATCTTCAAGAGTCAGCTGGCAGGATCTCAAAGATTTCATGAGACAAGCTGGGGAAGTAACCTTTGCGGATGCACATCGACCTAAATTAAATGAGGGGGTAGTTGAGTTTGCCTTTTATGGTGACTTAAAGAATGCTATTGAAAAACTTTCTGGAAAAGAAATAAACGGGAGAAAAATCAAATTAATTGAAGGCAGCAAAAGGCACAGTAGGTCACGAAGCAGGTCTCGTTCCCGTACTAGGAGTTCCTCGAGGTCTCGTAGCCGATCTTGTTCCCGGAGTCGCAAGTCTTACAGCCGGTCCAGGAGCCGGAGTCGGAGCCAGAGCAAGTCTCGTTCTGTTAGTAGGTCTCCTGTGCCTGAGAAGAGCCAGAAACGTGGTTCTTCAAGTAGATCTAAGTCTCCAGCATCTGTGGATCGCCAGAGGTCCCGGTCCCGGTCCCGGTCCCGGTCAAGGTCCAGATCAGTTGACAGTGGCAATTAAACTGTAAATAACTTGCCCTAGGGGCCTTTAAAAAAAAAATTCCCAAACCATACTTGCTAAAAATTCTGGTAAGTATGTGCTTTTCTGTGGGGTGGGATTTGGAGGGGGGTGGGTTGGGCTGGATATCTTTGTAGATGTGGACCACCAGAGGTTGTTGCAAACCAATTGTATTAAATGTCTTTTGATAAGCCTTCTGCTCACAAAAAAAAAAAAAAAAAAAAAAAGGAAAGGACTGATTGGTTCCATTTTCTTCCCCTAGAAACTCCAGGATATTATAAACTGCAACATGCTGTCTGTGGCCCAGGTGAGTCAGGGCTAGGAGGGACTGGGTTCAGAGTCAGCGTAGCTCTGACCACTCTGGGTGGTCCTCAATATCCCCCAGTACTGGACTTGGCATGGAGGCAGTGCTAGCGGAATAGTCCCTGATGGAAAGTAGGGGGACAGGAGTGAACGTGAGGAGGGGTCGGGAGTCTGGGCAGGTGAAAGCAGTGGAAAGAAGGAAAGACAGGATCCTCTTCATTCTTCCTGCAGATGACTAGAATCCTCCTGCCCCGAATGGTCAGCAGGTAAGAGGCAGTCTCTTTGTCTTTCACTCTGGATCTTTCCCATCCAACCTCTGCCTATTTCTATTCCCCAGCTCTCCCATTTACATTTCCACCTCCTCCCTATCTCTCTGATCTTTCTGGTTAGCACAGCGACTAAAGGGTGGGAAAATCACTAGGACCCTCTCTTCCCCATTGGCAGTGACTGCCTTCCAACTAATGGTTCCTCCTCCAGGGGCAAAGGCATCATCATCAACATATCTTCAGTAGCCGACAGGAAGCCCTATCCATATTTAGCAGTGTATGCGGCCACCAAGGTACCCAGACCCACAGACCGGGCACCGGCTGGCTGGCATGCTGTCATTCCTACAGTAGCCCTTAATTCTGGCCCTGAAGGTTATGGCGGAAAAGACCCGAATGCGTGCGTGTGTGTGTGTGTGTGTGTGTGTGTGAGAGAGAGAGAGAGAGATGTATCACCAGAGTCTGAGGCTATTAATAGGTCAGATATCTCGGGCACAGTCCAGTGGGCAAGTCAGATTTTGTGTTCTTTTTTTAAGAGAAAAGAAAGCTAGGATTTCGAGAACCTGTGCGGTGGGAGGAGGTCAGGGAATACACAGAGACTGGCGCGGCTGGAATGGAGAGTGAGAGTATGGGAACAAAAAGAGGGCTTAGAGCAAAGAAACTTGCAGGTGTTAAGGTGAGAACCTGAGCCGTAAGGGAGGGGCCCCTCCGGGAACGAGGGAATGTTCTAGGATACGGGACTGCACGCCGGGACAGGGGGCAGGCTGGAGGACTCCACGCGGAAAGCTCGTGGTCCTGGGACCCGCCTCTCCTTCTCCGCAGGCCTTTGTGCGAAGCTTCTCCGTGGCCGTGGGCACAGAGTACCGCTCCAAAGGTGTCATCGTGCAGGTGCCTGACTCCGGAGGGAAGGAGCTCGAGAGGGGCAGGAGGGGCAACTCACGAGGGGCGGGCTCTGAAGGAGGAGGAGCTTGGATTCAGTGGAGGCTCCTAGGAGCAGGGGCGGGCTGGGAATGAGGTGGGGGTGAGGTCAAAAAGCTTCGGTGGATGTAAATCAACTATACTTCAGTAAAATTTAAGAAAGAAAGGAAGGGAAGGGAGGGGAAAAAAGAAAAGAGGGAGAGAGAAGAAGGGAGGAAGGAAGGAAAAGAGAGAGAAAGAGGGAAGAAGGAAGGAAGAACCTTTTTTAAGAAAAAGCTTCCGTGGCACGAAAGTCGCAAGGGGTGGGTTCTCGAGGGGGCGTGGCCAGGGAGGCGTGGTCAGCACATCTGGGGGCGTGGTCCGCAAGAGGGGTGGGATTCAGGGATTCTCGGAGAGGGCCCGGGAGCTTGGGATTGGGAGGGAAGGGAGTTCTTATCTTGATCCATTTCCTACCTGCAGACAGTGAGCCCCTTTTTGGTTGAAACAAATATGACCTATCCCTTGAGAAAGGGACTGCTCGTGGTGAGCGCCGAAGACTTCGCTCGGCAAGCATTGGACACGCTTGGCCTCACTTCTGAAACCACTGGGTGCCTCAGCCACGCTATTCAGGTGCTTTCCTGCGGACAGTCCTAGGATGCGAGCTGATTGGGACAGCCCCTGGTGCGGGTCCACTAGTCCTCAGAAAGGGGGAGATGGACAGAGAAGGGGAGGGCCCCCAGCCCGGGCTGGGGAGCCGGGAGAGGAGAGGGGAGACTCAAGAATGGGGCGTGTCTTGATCCTTGGTACTTCTCCTTCCCAGGATTTCCTGCTGACCATGCTCCTGCCCAGTTGGTTTTTTATGAGTCCTAGGGGATTTACTCTGTTGGAGAGCCTTAATGTAGCAGGATTCTTTTCTGAAAGAATTTGACTAAAGGCCTTGAAGGCGTGACCGCATGTCTGTCGCCCCCCGCCCCTTACCAGAGTCCTAAAACAGAACCGTTGTTAGGGAGACCGAACAAACAGACCAGTGGAACGGAATTGGTCTCCCAGATACCCGGACATTAGTGACAGCAGCAGCATCTCAACTCTCTGACAGCAAGATGGAGCTCTTAATATGTGCCGCTAAGACTAGATAGACATTTGGAGAAAAACAAATACACACACACACATACATAACATATATGTACAAATATAGCTTGTAGCAATGATAGGTGCACAATTTTGTGAAATACTAAACCCACTAAAATGTACACAATTAAAAAGGGTGAATTTTATGGTATGTGAATTAAATCTCAATAAAAATACTTTTAAAACAGAGAGCCCCTGTGTATGTATATATATATATTTATGTATAAAGTTGGATTTAGTTCTCACAACATGTACCTGCATAAACTCCAAATAAATTAGAAATCCCTAAATCGCTGTGTGAAAGTGGAAACACATCAACCAGAAGAATCCATGAATGAATTTCTTTCCATCTTGAAAGTGGGAGAATCTTTTATTATTAATATTGAAAATTAAAAGCAGCAAAAAAAAAATTGAACTGTGGTTAATGACATACAGGCTGAATTATTTAGGGAAAGTGTACTGATGTCTGCAATTTACTTTGAAATGCATTGAAAAGTTAGATGGATAGAGTAAATAGAAATACAGTTAGACAAATATGGCAAAATGTTGGTAACAGAGTCTAAGTGATAGACACACGTACACCTCTTTCAACTTTCTTGCGTGTTTGAAATTTTCCATAATAAAATGTTGGGAGAAATCCAGGAGCAATCAAGTTAAATTTATAAATAAAACGACTTAAGCAGATTTATAAGTCACTTAAGATGATATGCTTTTTATCACGTTTCTGGTGAAGGACAGGCTCGGAACCCTGGAGAAGAAACGGACTTTTTTGAGGCGAAGCGCGGATGTGGACCATCGAAGAGCCGTCGTTCTTCGCCCGCCTTGGTGCGGGTGGTTGTGGGTAGCGCTCAGCGGAAGGAGGATAAACAAGGGCGGGCACCAAGCTGAGGCAGGTGGCGGTGGTGGTGGGATGTGGGTGGCGCGGCGGACGTTTTGTGTCGGGAGCTGAACCTGGCCGAGGGGAACTCAAGCTAACTCCGCCGCCATCCAGGACATCTACGGCCTAGAGGAAGTTACACATTGGTCGGCTTGTTCGTTATCTGTCGCCTGCCTCAAAAACATTATCCCCACAGTTGGAAACCGTATCTTGGAAGGAAATTAAGCGAAACGCAATTTTGAGGTGTCTACTGTAATTTTCAAAAAAATTTGAGCCAATTTTTAAAGATGTGTTTCAAAATCCATGTGAAGCGCCACCAAAGTTACCACGAAGCAGGAAGCAGAGGAGTCCTTGCAGTGTTAAGGAGCTTTTTAATTTCTTTTGGACACTTTGTTTATACTGAGGATAATTTTCATATGACTGGAGATGATTTAGTAAACTCATCATTTCCTTCTGTGCTGCTTGGATCCGATTTTCGCCAGTGACATTATATGCTCAAATTGACGAGACTCCTTGAATTCATCTTTAAAGGTTTACCATCCTGATTTTCGTATTGCTGATTTTAGAGCTTCTGTATAGCCTGGCTGCATCACTGCTGTACTGTGTGAACTATAGCCAGAGGGATAAAGGAGCACTACTTTAAGCCATATGTTTCAAAACTATTTGACAGGAAGACTTTAAAGGAGAGAATGCCTCCTGGGCCTTTCCAGTTTACTGACAATAGCGAAGCAGTGAACACGGAGTGTGAAGAATATGTTTTAACCATTGGTGGTTATGATGAGAAGCTCTTTTGGGGAGAATATGCAGAAGAGGAAATAAACTCCTGGAAGGTTCACTGGTGATGCCCTGTTTGGAAACGGACAACCCAGACTACTGTGGAGTGTAACCATCAACAATACTTTGAAACAAACATTATTTATACCTTCTACCCCACTGACAGGGCAGCAGTATTTAAGAGAAAAAGTAGCAGTCACTAACTCTTGTTGCTTTCAGTCACTCAAAGTGTGAGCTGATTACAGAGTATTGTGGCTGGATTAAAAAATTAAGTAACCAAGTTATAAATATTTTTGAGTCTTGTTTGTGTAATCCAAGGGAAAACATAATGAAACTAGTGAGAGAGACTCTGCCAACACTATACTCAGTCAACAGATGAACAGCCAGAATCTTGCATAGACTTTGCTGTAAACAGGAACTTGCAGAAATTTTGTATTATGAAATATGAGAGACTGCAATGGTTCAGGCAACACAAAGACTTCATGGAATAGACATGTCAGTTATTTTAGAGCAGGATATATATTTTTCATCATTCCCTGATGGCCTGTTGTTTCAAAATGGTCCTCTTTGCCTATAGCTCACTTCATACTTTTCTCTGGATTACTGAAGTTTTTAATCTGTGGCCATTTTATTTTTGTAAGATTATAGAGGTGGTGGAGTGACAATGGCAACAGTGTCAGACTTTATTTTCTTGGGCTCCAAAATCACTGTAGATGGTGACTGCAGCCATGAAATTAAAGGATGCTTGCTCCGTGGAAGGAAAGCTATGACAAACCTAGACTGCATATTAAAAACCAGACATCAACTTTGCCGACAAAGGTTCGTCTAGTCAAAGCTATGGTTTTTCCAGTAGTCATGTATGGATATGAGAGTTGGACCATATAGAAAGCTGAGTGCCTAAGAATTGATGCTTTTTTTTTTTTTTTAGAATTGATGCTTTTGAACTGTGGTGTTGGAGAAGACTCTTGGGAGTCCCTTGGACTGCAAGGAGATCAAACCAGTCAGTCCTAAAAGAAATCAGTCCCCTGGAAAGACTGATGCTGAAGCTGAAACTCCAGTACTTTGGCCACCTGATGTGGAGAACTGACTCATTGGAAAAGACCCTGATTTGTGGAAAGATTGAAGGCAGGAGGAGAAGGGGATGACAGGATGAGATGGTTGGATGGTATCACGGATTTGAGGGACATGAATTTGAGCAAGCTCTGGGAGTTGGTGATGGACAGGGAAGCCTGGCATGCTGCAGTCCATGGGGTCACAAAGAGTTGGACACGACTGAGTGACTGAACTGAAGTGATAGAGGTGGTGATCTGCTCAGAACAGGGACCCTCCAGGGACATGGTGAAACACCTGAACAGCATCGAAGAACAGATTTTAGAGAATTTAGTATGGAGTCATGATTCTGCACTGTGAGAGGCTCTCCATGCTTCTGCAAAGTTCCTACCTGTGAAGAAGTTATATTCCCAAATAATTTTGAAACAGGAGGTGGGGGAAATGTACAAGGACATCTTTCCCATGATGCCAGTGTCTCCTGGGTCAAAGAAATGGATGACCTTGTCATCCAAGGGTCAAAGAAATTTGGACTGACAGTGAAAGTCTTCAAAAGGGTAGGGAACTGTTGTCTCCAATTTCTGTCCATGAACGCTACAGTTCTCCTACGGCTGGGAGTGCTAAGAGACTTTGTGGGGAAGACTTCCCCCAAAGGAAATGCATAAAGACAGGATCGGAACAGAGGGAACAAAATAGAAATTTGTTCCTTCAAGCATTACTGCTGAAAATATGTCAATTTCACCCAGACAGAGTCTTCTGTTAATGGCCAGAGACATAGAATAGGGACAACAGAACATAAAATTACAATCCCATTGCATACAGTCCAGCAAACGATGCTGGATCGATCGCACTGATATCAGTTTCCATGGATGGGTCAGTCCTTACGCCAAGGAGTGCTCTGCTGTCTAAATCCAGTGCCGCGCCTCTAAGAGTTTGAAAGATATCAACAACATAATAAGGTAAGGTGAGCAGAGAACCAAGAAATGGACGATAGGGACTTCCCTGGTGGTCAGACTCTGTGTCTCCAATGCAGGGGACACAGTTTCCATCCCTGGTTGGAGAACTAAGGTCTTACGTGCCTTGGCCAAAAAATATAAAAGAAGCAAGCAGTAGCTATCGATGGTGTTGTAGAATCACCAACCATCAAGAAAATGACGATGTGTTACTTAAATAACTACAGGATGTTGTCAGTGAAAGAGCAGATCATTAGCCCCTCCCCATTTCTAGGATAAAAGCACTTTCAGGATGTTTTGCAGAAAGTTGGGGCTCTGTTTTTCAAAACATTCAGCCCTTGTAAGTAGTAAATATCACTGAGTTACAAGAAAACTTGTATCAAAATTAAGCGGGATTTTTTTAAACATTTGTCCAAAATGTAGTTGCAGATATATTTGAGTTGGATTGCAAACAAATGTTTTAAGTACCTTCTAAACATGTTAATAGTCGTAGTTGGTTGTTTTTTTTTTTTTTTTTTCCGGCCGCACCATGTGGCCTGAAGGGGTGAATCTTAGTTCCCTGATAAGGAATCAAACTCTTGGCTCCTGCAGTGGAAGCAGGAAGTTTTAACTCCTGGACCACCAGGGAAGTCCCAAAATTTTTAACATATTTGTTCTTCGGGTTTTTCAGATGAAGTAAGGAGAAACATCATCATTTTATAGCCCACTTTTTAAAATAATCAAATGTCTTCTCCTTTTAGGCTTCACACTATGAGGGTGAATAATCTGTTTTTGGCAAGTATGCTTTGAGATGCTTATGATGCTTATGTTCCCAGTTTAATGTTGGGCAGCAGTTGGGTCCCATAGCATCTAGGGCAGAGGAGATGCATCAGCTGTCTTTGACCCAGCGTGGAACTGTATATCCAGGTGCCAGGACCATTCTGGGCTGTCCAGACTCTTCTCATGCCCTTCGTCTCCTTGAATGGAGGTAGATTTATACCTGAACCGCTCACAATCCCCACGACTTACTTTCCAACCCTAAGCCCTCTTAGCCTGGTGTTACAACCTAGCAAGAGAGATACTTGCTCCTTTTTAAAATTACTATCAATTTGTTTTCTAAGCCATTAGCTTAATTATATATGATTATATTATGTCTTATATTTCTCAAAATAGGAAGCTGCTTCTCAAGCCAGTAGAGTAAAATATAGAAAAGAGTTGTTGGAAACTGAATTTCCTATTAGTGAGATAACACCATGATAATAGGGGAGATGTTCTTTCTGAGGTCTTAATAGGATTGTTCATTCTCAGTGTCTTAACTGATCCCCTAAGAATAGTTGACACCTTTTCCAAAACCTCAGTAATATCACCTCATACCTTTTAATTATACTATATACAGCAATGAAACATCTGCATATTACTCCCCTCTCTTTGTTCTCAGCATCATTGCTACTTTGTAAGTTTCCCATTAGGGTTTTTAAAAAGCAATTCTTTTTTTTTTTTTTTTCAAACTTTAAACTTTTATCTTGTATTAGGGAATAGCTGATTAATGGATTTCCCTGGTGGCTCAGACAGTAAAGAATCTGCCTGCAATGCAGGAGCCCCAGGTTCAATCCCGGGGTCAGGAAGATCCTGTGGAAAAGGGAATGGTACCTCACTCCAGTATTCTTGCCTGGAGAATTTCATGGACAGAGGAGCCTGGTGGGCTACAGTCCATGGTGTTGCAGAGTCAGACACAGCTGAGCAGCTAACACACACACACACACACATAGCTGATTAACAATGTGATAGTTTCAGGTGAACAGCAAGGAACTCAGCCATACTTAACACATGTATTCATTCTCCCCCAAGCCCCTCTCCCATCCAGACTGGCATATTACATTGAGTAGAGTTTCATGTCACGTGTATATTCAATAGTCCTTGTTGGTTATCCATTTAGAACATAGCAGAATATGACCTTCCCAACCCCCCTATTCTTTTTTAATTATTTATTTGGCCGCACTGGTTGCTGTGTGAGGGCTTTCTCTAGTTGCGGTGTGCTGCTTCTCACTGTGTTGGCTTCTCTTGATGTGGAGCACAGGCTGTAGGTGTGGGGGCTTCCGCAGTTGCAGTTCCTGGGCTCTAGAGCACAGGCTCAATAGTTGTGGTACATGGGCTTAGCTGCCCTGCGGCAGTGTGGGATCTTCCTGGACGAGGGATTGAACCTGCGTCTCCTGTATTAGCAGGGAGATTCTTAACCGCTGGACCACCAGGGAAGTCCTCCATTAGGGTGTGATCCCTGGGCCCCTTAAGGATGTTTTCCAGGGCTAGGGGTGCAGCTTTCCAAAGAATCAGTTGTTCAGTATTCACTTTTTCTAGTGTGTTTCCAGGATCTAGAATGACATGGATAAACAGTTCTTAATTCTGACAAAATGTTATCAAATTTACCATCTGAGTCACCAGGGAAACCCTACGTATGTTTATTAAATTGCAAACCTTATTTTTTAAATGCAGAGTATTTAATCCTGGCTAATTTGAATTAGTCTAAGATTTGGCTATGAATTAGTAATTACAACAGGAAATTTATTGTTAAATTGTAAGAAGAAAAGAGACATTTTACTTTTCTGGAAATTACATCCTCAGTTTTTGTGTAGTATCTACCTGTTTTATAAGTCAAATAACATTAAGTCTATCTTGAATCCATATAAATCTATATTATACTTTTATTATATCAGTTCAGTTCAGTCGCTCAGTAGTGTCCGACTCTTTGGGACCCCATGGACTGCAACATACACCAGGCTTCCCTGTCCATCACCAACTCCCAGAGCTTGCTCAAACTCATGTCCGTCAAATCGGTGATGCCATCCAACCATCTCATCCTCTGTCATCCCCTTCTCCTCCTACCTTCAGTCTTCCCCAGCTTCAGGGTCTTTCCTGAAGAATGAGTCAGTTTTTCGCATCAGGTGGCCAGCGTATTTGAGTTTCAGCATCAGTCCTTCCAATGAATATTCAGGGTTGATTTCCTTTAGGACTGACTGGTTTGATCTCCTTGCTGTCCAAGGGACTCTCAAGAATCTTCTCTAGCACCACAGTTCAAAAGCATCAAATCTTCGGCACTCAGCTTTCTTTATGGCCCAACTCTCACATCCATACATGACTACTGGAAAAACCATAGCTTTGACTAGACAGACCTTTGTCGGTAAAGTTACTATATATATACATACACAGAGAGAGAGAGAGAGAGAGAGAGAGAGAAAGAGTGAGAGGGCACACCAAATGACTTGTGGGATCTTAATTCCCAGACCAAGGATCAAACCCGGGTCCACAGAAGTGAAAGTGCTGAGTCCTAACTGCTGGACCACCACGGAGTTTCCAAATCTTTGTATATATTTTTATGTCGTTATAACTGTAGTGTCATTTTCATTGTCATTATTACTGTGCAAAATGTAAATGAGCATTTGCACTTGTCTTTATAAGAAACTCTGGACATATTTTATCAGATTTCAAGACTGGATAGCAATGCACATAAAATAGTTAATAAAACATTGGAATTTTGAGATTATTGAAAAAGAAGCAAAGTACTTTACTATAAGCAAAGTAAAACTGTGACGATCTCAGAGAAAATATTTACAACTTTTGTCACACAAAATGTTTACCTCTTTATAAGGAAAAGACTAAAAGCCCAATGTTTTAAAATGTGCAGAAGAAATAGATCACAGAGAAACAAATATGAGCCATCATTAACTATATGAAAAGATATTCAACTTCACTCATAATAAGAGCAACTCCAGTGAAAACTACCTTGAAGTGGCAGTCTTCACCTATAAAGTTGGCAACAATTTCTAAGGTGGGAAACACCTTCTCATGCATTGCTGGTGGATATGCAAAATGATACAAACTCCATGGGGAGACATCTGATGATAGCTAACTAGCTGAACAACATATGTCCTTACTCTCAGACCTAGCAATGCCACTCCCAGGAATATACCTTGCAGACCCATCTCCACAGAAAGAGCAAGCCCTCCCCTTGGGGTCAAGCTTGAACACCTTCAAAGAACAGAAACAGGTATCACAGGCTGGGCTATTCTTAATTTTCTATTTTGAACATTTTTAAGTCTATTTAAATTACAAGACTAGTATCTTTGTTCACTGTTTCATCTAGAGTCACTGCTCATTAATGTTCCTTTAACTTGCTTTTATTTCTCTCCGTGGATATGTGATGATGATGGTCGTGGTGGTGTTGTTAATGAATGGGCCATTTGAAAGTAATTTGAGACCTTATGATTCTTTACCCCTAAACGCTCTAGCAGGTAACTCCCAAGAACAAAGACACTGTTCTAATAACAACAATTCAGCGATTGAATTCAGGAAGCTTATAATTAACATACACTATTTTTTAAAAATAATTTTATTTCTTTTTGGCCGTGCTGGGTCTTTGTTGCTTGTTGGGTTTTTCTCTGCTTGCAGAGAATGGGTTGCCGTGTGCAGTTTTCTCATTGCGGTGGCTTCTCCTGTCGCGGAGCATGGTCTCTAGGACTCCAGTAGTTGCAGCTCCCAGGCTTAGTTGCCTCGAGGAATGTGGGAACTTCCTGGACCAGAGATGTGACCCGTGTCCCTGGATTGCCAGGCGATTCTTAACCAGTGCACCACCAGGGAAGCCTTATATATATATCTATCTATCTATCTTTTGAATAAATACCCAAGAGGATTCTAAATCACAGGGTAAATGTATATTCAACTTGACAAGAAAGTGCCAATCTGTTTTTCAAAGTGGGGGTACTATTGGGTTGGCCAAAAAATTCATTTGGGTTTTTCCGTTACATCTTAAGGAAAAATCCAAACGAATTTATTGGCCAACCCAATATTTTGGACTCCCTTCAACACTATGTGAGAGTTCTAGCTGCTGCATATTTTTCCAGTGTTTGGTATTATCAGTCTTTTAAAATTTTAGCCTTTCTGGATGTATAGTCGTATCTCTTTGTGGCATTAATTTGAAAATCCCTGGTGATTGTAGATGCTGACTGTCTTGATGTTTGTTGGCCTTTAATATATCTTTTTTGGGTAAGTATTCATGTCTTTTGCCCATTTTAAAGTTGGAAATTAAAATTTTTTTCATTATTAAGTTATAAAGATACTTTATATATTCTGATTTCAACCAGTTTGGTGGAAAACATATTACACATATTTTCTCCCAGGTTGTGGCTACAGTTTCATTTTCTTAATTTTGTCTTTTGGAGGACAGGAGTTTTAAGTTTTGTTAAGTTGCATTGATCTATTTTTTTTTTCCTTTTATGGTTAGTGCTTTTAATGTCTTGTCTAAAAACCCTTGCCTACCCCAAGTTTATGAAAATTTTCTCCAATTCTTTTTTTGAAATTTTATAGTTTTAGAGTTTATATGCTAGGTCTATGATTATATGTTAGGTCTCTGATTCATTTAAGTTAATTTTTGTGTGCACTGTGAACTGGGTTCAGTTTTATCATGCAAATATCCAGTTGTTTCAGGATCATTTATTGAAAAGACTTTCCTCCCCTTGAATTATACTACATGTTTATAGAAAATGCACTATTGTGTTTGTATGATATATATCCTCACTCCAATTCCACACTGTCTTTTTTAAAGTATTTGCTGGTTTACATGTGGCTGCACTGGGCCTTTATTGCTGCACACAGGCCTTCTCCAATTGCAGCGAGCAGGTCCTACTCTCTGGTTGCCGTGTAAGGGCTTCACGCTGCCGTCGTTTCTCTTGTTGCAGAGCACAGGCTCTAGGCGCTAAGGCTTCTTCAGTTTCGGCACCTGCATGGGCTGCATAGTTGTGGCATGGGGATAGTTGTCCCTCGGCATGGGGGCTCTTCCCTGACCAGGGATCAAACCGTGTCCCCTGTATGGGCAGACAGATTCTTCAACTCTGAGCCACCAGAGAAGCTCCAGTACCACACTGTCTTGATTACTGTAGCTTTAAAAAAATGATTGACGTATAGGTGATGTACAGTGTTATAAACACGCATCCTTCTTCATATTCTTTTCCGTTACGGCTTCTCACAGGGTGTTGAAAGGAGTTCCCTGTGTCACACGTCGCTGTTTAACCATCCTACATGTATACTGGTTTGTATCTGCTAATCCCAGACTCCCAGTCCTTCCCGCCTGCACCCCTCCTCCCCTTCGGCAACCATATGTCCGTTCTCTGTGTCTGTGAGTCTGTCTCTGTTTCACAGACATCTTCGTTTGCGTCACGTTTTAGATTCCACAGATGAGTGATATCATGTCATTCTGACTTACTTCGCTTAGTATGAGAATCTCTAGGGCCATCCGTGTTGCTGCAGATGGCATTCGCGCATTATTTTTGTGGCTGAGTAATAGTCCACTATGTATATACACTGCATCTTCTTTACCCATTCATCTGTCGATGGCTGTTTAGCTTGTTTCCATGTTTTGACTGTTGTAAATAGTGCTGCTGTGAACATAGGAGGACATGTATCTTTTCAAATTATACTTTCTTAAAGCAGCGTTTTGTTTTGTTTTTTTATATCCCACCTCTGGATCCCTGATGTGAGCCCTGCCTGAGGGAGTGGGCCAGTTGTGTTGTGGCAGCAATCTGCTGTGCCCTGGGGTGCCCTGGTGGGGTGTGGTGGTGGTGGTTTGGTTGCTAAGTTGTGTCCGACTCTTGCGAGTTCATGGACTGTAGCCTGCTGGGCTTCTCTGAGCATGGAGTTCTCCAGGCAAGAATACTGGAGTGGGTTGCCATTTCCTTCTCCATTACAGCAGTGCTTTTTTAGTTTTCAGTGAAAATTTACTCCTAATTTCGCTCCCAGGCGAAATTTACTCCTAATTATTACTTTGTATGCTTTTGTAAATGGAATTATTTCTTAATTTCTCTGTTAGACTGCTTATTGCTAGTGTATAGAAATACAACTGGTTTGTGTGTGATGATTTTATATCCTACAAACTGCTGAATTCATTTTTGGTTCTAATTTTTTTTTGTATTCTTTAGGAGTTTCTACTTATAAGGTCATGCTATTACAAATAGATTTTATTTCTTCATTTCCAGTTATTTCTTTTTCTTGCCTTTTTCTAGAAGCTGGAACTCTAGTACTATGTTGAATAGAAATGGTGAAAGCAAATATTCTCGTTTTGATTCTCATCTTAGGGAGTTTCAAAAAGATTGAAAGTTTTCAATTTTTCCCCATTGCAGGTAATATTACTTATTTTTTAATATATTGGCTTTATCATATTGAAGAATTTCCCTCCTGTTCCTAGTTTATCTATTGCTTTTTGTCATAAAAGGTGTCAGTTCATGTCTAATTCTTTTTCATATCTCCATGAACATGAATGCAAAAATAATAAAATATTAGGAAAGCAAAGCAAGCAATACATAATAATAATACATCATGATCAAGTGGGTTTAACCTTAAAAATTCAAGATTGTTTGAACAATCGATCATCAATCTAAGTAATCCATCTTCCATTAATAGAATAAAGAAGAAAATAGTTTAATTACCCTAAAAGATACAGGAAGAGCCTCAAGCAAACTTTATTTTCCATACAAACCTCTCATCATGCTGGGAATAGAAGGGATCTTCCTCCTTCTAATATGGAGCGCCTATGAAAAGCCTACAGTTAACATGATATTTGGGCTTCCCTGATTACTCAGCAATAAAGAATCCACCTGCCAATGCAGGAGAATCAGGTTCCATCCCTGGGTTGGGAGGATCTCCTGGAGAAGGAAATGGCAACCCACTCCAGTATTCTTGCCTGGGAAATCCCATGGACAGAGGAGCCGGGCAGGCTACAGTCCATGGGGTTGCAAAGAGTCAGACAAGACTTTTCGACTAAACAACAACAACAACATGATACTTAATAATGAAAGACTAAATGCTTCCCTTCTGGGCCTGGGAATAAGGTGAGAGTGTCAACCTCCAGTCTTGTATTAGTTATGTTGTATTCCACTGGGGACTGAACCTACTGGACCCAACTTAACTGGTCACCTGTTGACTGTTGTCCATCGTTGCCACTTTGAACAGCGTAGCAGTGTCTGTCTTGCACCTGCGAGAGTACTGCAAAGGGACACATTCCTAGAAGTGGGGTTTCTGCGTTCAAGGGTATGAGCATTTTAATTTTCCCTTTGAACATCGTTCCATGTATTACAAGGTTATTTAGGCAAGACTACAAGAAAATTTGGGGGAATCTATTGATTCCATTTTCTTCCTCAGGCCCTCTAGGGTATTATGACCTGCCAGATGGTATCCGTGGTCCAGTGGAGGGTTGGATCTCAGAGCAGGTGCCTCCTCCTCCAGGAAGCCTTCCTGATTCCCAGACAAAGTCAGGGAAACTTTGAACTTCCCCTAGAGAGCTCCCCAACTCTAGCCTTGACCACTTTGTATGACAGACATGTCTCCCCTCTGGACTGTCAGTTCCGTCAGGGCAGGGCCAAGGCTGTTGAGGTCACTACAGTGTCCCCAGCATCACCTTGTACAAGGTTGGGTGTACAAGATGAACTCAGTGGATGAATGGACAGAATGAGTGAATTTATAGCGACAGAAAGAGAGGGGACCCAAGATGGGGACAGGACTCAGCTTCCAGGGGCTCAGAGAGGTGGTAGGGAGGCTCAGAGGGAGAGGTGGAGACTTGAGGATTGGAAGGGGGCTTCCAGAAGGAAGCAAGGCCACGAAGAGAGAGACAGCCAGAGAGGGGTGGCATCTTAGGAAGAGGCATGGGGACTCAGTGGCGACTGGGGGTTCGAGAGAGCTGTTAAGGCTGGCAAGGATGACAGGTGCTCTGATGGGGGTGGAGGTTACAGAAGGCCTGGGAACTGAGGCTCCTAGACAGGATGGGAGTTGCGTAGGTTCCCACCTTCTTCCTCCTCTTGCAGATAGCGGCAACCAGGCTTGCCTCCTCCAGCTTGACCACCTGCTCGGTCATGGAGGCCTTGGGAGGGGCTCAAGGGCTTTGCTAGGTCAGCACTGGACACTGTTGGTCTCCCCCCAGGCCTTAGGGGCCTCTTTCACACTGTCTGGGTGCTTTGATGGGGCTGCCTTTGACACAGGGCTCAGTGGAAAATGACCAGGCATGGGTGGGCAGCTCATCAGAAAGGCACTGGGTAGAAAAGGAGGGTCCCACCCAGAGTGGGAGGGACGGGTGCGGGAAGACCCAGGGTGGGGGTGGCTACTGACCCCGGGCCCTCTCCTTTCCCAGAATTTCCTGCCCTGGTGCCTTTATGGTCCTGGCTGCAATTTCACATTTTGATGAAGCCGAATGATCCTGTTTCCAACTGAACCAAGCCCAGTCCGAGGGGAGGGCATGGCCCCCTGCCTCTCTTTCTCTCATCTGGACCGTGGCCGTGGCCCATATGGATAAGCCCCTCCCCAGCCGGCGTCGTCTCCTTTCTCCCCTTCCCAGGAAGGCGCTGCTCAGCCACTTCCTGGCTGTGTGACCAGAGTGTCCATCAGAGCCTTGGGGACCTCATCAGTGCACCAGGAACAATAACACCATCCATCTCCCAGGGGTTGACGGGGAGGCTGGCCGTGGACCAGGCAGCGAGGCACGGGTACAGTGAGTTAGGCACGTGCTTGGCCTGGCGCACAGCAGGGCCAGCAGACAGTGACTGAGAGCTGTTGGAATCTATTTGATTGGGGTTTAAATCCCAGCCACTGCCTCTGTCCTAACCTCTGAGACTGCTTCTGGCCTGAGAGGACCAGTCCCTTCTCCCAGGGCCAGGGGGTGGTGCCATGAGACACTCTGCATTTAAAACAATTTTTTTTATTTCTGTCTTTGTTTAGGCTGCACTGGGTCTTAGTTGCGGTATGGGAACTCTTAGCTGTGGCATGTGGGATCTAGTTCCCCGAACAGGGACTGAACCTGGGCCCCCTGTACTGGGAGCAGGGAGTCTTACCCACTGGTCCACCAGGGAAGTCCTGAGATGCTCTGCATGTAGGACACTTTCAGGGAGCCCCTGACACAGAATAGGTAGGTACCCAATAAACAGTTACCACCCCGCCCCAGTCCCACAGTCCAGAAATCAGCTCTGTGTGAATCCAATCAGTTAAGGGTTTTCCAAGCACTCCCCCTGGGTCAGGATCTGAGCCAGATTTCTCGCACACAATCTCCTTGGGAGCCTGGGGTGAGTAGGTGGGGTCTTGCCCCTGGCACTCTTTGGATGATGATTTGGCATTTTTTTATTACTTTTTTGACCTCACCGCACAGCACATGGGATCTTAGTATCCCAACCAGGAACTGAACTCATGCCCCCTGCGTTGGAAGCGCAGAGTCTTCGCCACTGAGCCACCAGGGAAGCCCCTGGATGGCGACTTTAGTGGCACTCCTGTCTTCGTCTGGGCCTCTGTTTCCAAATCTGCAGGTTTGCTGAGTGAATCCTTGGGAGCATGGCACTCGGCATGCTGCAGGCGCCACATTAACGCTGCTGTTAGGACTCTTCTCCCGTTTTACAAAAGTGGAAACTGAGGGCATTCCCTAGTGGCCTAATGGTTAGGGCTCCTGGGTTTTCACTGCTGTGGCCTGGGTTCAGTTCCTGGTCAGGGGACTAAGATCCTGCAAGCAGGCAACAAGGTCAAAAAAAAAAAAAAAAAACACGGTGGAATGAAGCTCAGGGTAAGGTCAGAACTTCTCAGGGAACCAAGAAAATGTTTGTAATCTAGAAAAAAAAAAAAGTGGAGCACAATACTCATAACTAAAAAGTAGAAACAGCCTAAATGTCCATCAGCTGCATGTGTGTGTGCTAAGTCGCTTCAGCTGTGTCCGACTCTTTGTGACCCCGTGGACTGTAGCCCGCCAGGCTCCTCTGTCCATGGGATTCTCCAGGCAAGAATACTGGAGCGGGTTGCCGTGCCCTCCTCCAGGGGACCTTCCCGACTCAGGGATTGAACCTGCATCTCTTATATCTCCTGCATTGGCAGGAGAGTTCTTTACCACTAGCGCCACCTGAGAAGTCTGTCCATCAGCTGATACATGGATGAATACAGTGAGGTATAGCCGTACAGTGGAATGTGATCTGACAATGAAATGAAATGATGTGGTGACACGTGCTACAACATGACGGATCCTGAAAATACTTTGCAAAGTGAAAGAAGACAGGCCCCCCAAAAATCACTTTTTTATTCACAGTAGCCAAGATATGGAAACAACTCAAATGTCCAGCAGCAGATGAGTGGGTGAAGCCACACAGCGGAATATTATTCAGCCTTAACAAAGAAATCCTTCCATTTGTGACAATCATGATGTGAAGTGAAATAAGCCCATCAAAAAAGGACAAATTCTGCATGATTCCACTTACATGAGGTATTCAGAATACTCAAACTCAGGGGGTGAGGGAGGGACAGACTGGGAGTTTGGGGTTAGCAGATACAAGTGACTACATAATAAAACAGGTAAGCAACAAGGTCCTACCATAAGCATAGGGAACTATATTTAACATCCTATAACAAACCATAATGGGAAATATGAAAAGACTATGTATATAGATATGTGTAACTGAATCACTTTGCTGTGCAGCAGAAACTAACACAACATTGTAAGTCAACTATACTCTTCAATAGAAAATAAGAAAAATGAAAATAACTCAGAGTCATCAAAGTAGAGAACAGATGGGATGGGGGAGGGGGGAGAGTTGTTTAATGAGCGCACGGTTAGAGTGCAGAGATCTGCTGTTCAGCTTTGTGGCGATAGTTAACAGCACTGTATTACGCACTGAGAAATGGGTTAAGTGGGTAGATCTCACATTGTGTTCTGAACACCCATACACACATACACACACACACACAGACTCCATTTTCTGTGATCCCATTTACACAAAAACGTTCCAGAACATGCAGATCTCCAGAGAGAAAAAGGAACCCAGTGGTCCCCAGGGCCTGAGAGGGATAGAGGGGTTGGGTTGATGGTTAAAGGGGTGCAGGGTCTCTTTAGGGGGATGAAATGTTCCCAAGATTGACTGCAGAGGTGGCTGCCCTGAACTGTGCACTTTTAAATGGATGAATTCTCTGCTGTGTAAATTCTATTTCAATACAGCCATTTTACAGTGGGGCACCAAACTCTCGAAAAAGAATCCTACCAAACTGAGATGAATACATCTTTCATTAAACGTCCACAAACTGCAGCCGGTTCATTCCTCAACTCCCCACTTGTATATCCATGACATTGAAAGTATCACTTGAGGATGTGAGGTGAGGGGCATATATTCTCTGGACATCGCACCTTGTCCTGGGCAAAGAGAGGTTAAGCAGTTCCTCAGAGAGGGACAGGAACTGCAGCCCAGAGAGGGTCAGCTTCCTGCCTGGCATCACACAGCCCTGGGGCTCCAAGAGACCGTCAGACGTCAAACGTGAGTTCAAATGTGCATGAGGTTCCAACCCCAGCCTCCACTCTGACCCCTGGCTGCCTCCTCCTTCCGACTTTGCAGAAAGAAAAAAAAAAGCCATGCCAGGAAGCATCCATCATAGCCTGTCCAACTGGGCCGGAGGGGTAGGGGTCAGCAAGGAGGTCACCTCAAGGTCTCCGTGGGGACTAGGATCCGGCGGCAGGGCTGGGGGTGAGAGGCTGGAATTTTTCCCACCCTGAGATTTTCCTGCGTCAACCCAGGAGGGCGCCCTGGATGCCGCCAGCCCTGCCCCCAACCTCCTTCCTCTCTTGATACCGCTTCCCGCCTGAGGATGGGGGAGGGGGTGTGTGCCAAGGTGGGACCACTGGGCCCAGGAGAGAAGGCACTTGGGGATGGACAAAATGAGGGTCGCTGGCCCAGAGAGGCCAAGGGCCTGCCGTAGAGTCACGCAGCCTCGGGGACCTGGTGTAAATGGGACGGCAGGGCTGCTCCCGTCCTGCAGGGCCTCCCGCGGCCTCCACTGCTCTGCCCAGGAGTTGGACCCTAGCCCGGCCTTGGGTGTGTGAGAAGCCCTTGGCCCTGGGCCCTGCCCCAGTCCTTCCTCCCCCCACACACTGGGGACTCAGCCCTTCCTTGTGTTAAATAGAAACCTCTTTATTCTAAGTATCGTACGTTCCTTAATACATTGGATTGAGGCCAGACCTTGAGGTGAGGGGAAAGGGGGGGAGGCCTGGGATATTTGTGTACAGCCTTCCAAAACGCCACCCACCCCATGCTGGGCTGGGGAGCTGGTGCTGGGAACGGGCTTCATGGCCTTGGGAAAGTCCTTGCTCCTTCTAGCCGCTTTCTCCTCAGAACAGGGAGTTTGGGGGTAGGAGAGAAGACCGCTAAGGATCTTGCCAGCCCAGGCGTCTGTGGTGCCAGGCTAGGAGTCGAGTCGGGGGGGGGGGGGGATGGTCTGTCAGCAGCAAAGATGGGGGGGACTGAGGTGGGGTTGGGAGAGTCTCAGCGTCGGGACTGGGGCCGCCGTAATGGAGACGGAGCCGGAGGCCGAGGCCACGGCAGGCAGGCCAGCCGGGAGAGGGTGAGGCGGCCCAGGAAGAGAGGGAGGCTTAGGCAGACAGGCGGCCGGGGCACGGGGATGTCTGCGAAGAAGGCACGGTCCCGAGGTGGGGACAGGGCTGCCACCTCGCAGAGTTCCAGATCCCGGGTCACCGCCAGGATCTCCTGGCGGGCGGCCGTGTGGCGCAGACCACGGATGTCAAGGAGCGTTGCCACGTGCTTCTGCCTGGGGGCGGAGGAGGGGACAGGTGCATGGCGGCCTCCAGATATACTCCCAGCCCACCTGGGATACCCACCCTGCCCCCCAGCCATCTCTTCCAGAACTTGTCTTAGCTCTGGAACCCCTTTGCTCTCTCCATATTCCTCCTCCGTATCAGTTCCCCCCAGATCCTCCCTTCCCACCAGCTCCCCTAGATCCCACCAGCCCCCCTCCAGAACTTCCCTCCCAACCAGTTCCAAATCCCCCTACTCACAGTGGATTCCAGAACCCTCACCTCCAAAACCAGCACAAGCATCTTCCTCTTCACCCCATATCAGCTCTTGATTAAAATAACCTTCCATCTCCACCCCTTCAAGAGCTCAGACCGCTCCTGAATGACCATTCTGCTACTCTTGCGCCTGTTTCAGCTCTGGACTCTAGCAACCCTTAACTTCACCTTCACTTTTATCTCACACGGCTCCACATCATCCCTCAGATCTAGCCTGGAAGTGCTCACCCCCATCCCTATCCTAACCCTCACCTCACCCCAACACCCGGTCTAGAATATTCTCCACCACTGCTGTTTGGACTCTCATCCAAATTCAACCTCTGAACACTCACTTCACCACTAGCCCATTCCTGGAATTGTTATCAAGCAAAATTCTCCCCCAGAACCCCAAATTCACCTTGCGGACCCTCACTCCCACCAGAAACTCTGTTGTCAAAACTAACTCTGTTCCACAACCCTCGGCCCTAAATGCAACACATTAGAACCTCCCCTTCACCCGATCTCAGCTCTAGATCCTGGATCCAAAACGCCATATTTCAGTTCAATATCCTGCACCCAACATTCATTTCCAGAACTTTCATTTCAAACAAGGTTCTGGGGTCTTTACCACCCCCTTCAATCCACCTCAGCATCTTCACCTGTCCACATTCCAAATTCGAAATCGCCATAGTTCCCAAACACTAATCTAAAATGGGACTCAAGAACCTTCCAGCTCAAGTGAGCTTCAAAACGTGGCCCCCCTAACTCAGCTCTGGAACCCCTCCTCCCAGGCCAGCTGGAGACCTTTCAAACTTGGATATGCAGCTGGTGGGCTGTATATCCAAGTTCAGATTCAAGTTCAGAAGCCCCAGCTCAGCAGGAATGCCATGCAACTCTGGGATGCTGTGGTTTCCCAAGGACACAAGTCCCCTGCCTCACAACCAGAACTATTCATCATGAATCAGCTCCAGAGTCCTTACCTTCAGCTCCAAGTCCTGACCCTAAACCCAGCGGTACTCTGGGGTCCTGTGGGGTGTGTCTCTCTGAATACAGAATGTCTGTCTGCCCAACGCTGTGGGACTACCGCCACTACCACCACCTTATGCAAGCGGCAGTGTTGGGCGGTGGTCAGGAGTACCAGCTTTAGGGCCTACTGCCTGGGTTCAAGTCCAGACTTTGCTGCTGGCTAGCTGTGACATTTGGTGTCAGCTAGTTAATCTCTGCCTGCCTCCGATGGTGCTTAACTCTCAGAACAGTGCTTGCCTTTTACCTGCAAAGAATTTCTAAAATAGCTTCCATTCTAAAATAACTCTTACTTATAGAGCGAGTGTGTGCGAGGCTGTTTTAGGTCTGACCTAAGGACTCAATAAACAAGAACTGGTGGTGTTACTGCTGTTACCACGGAGGATGGTAAATCATCCCTCGCTAATCATGAAAAGAGAACTATTGTCCCCATGGATCAGAAGCGGGAGACTGAGGCTCAGAGAGGATCACAAAGGAAAGAGTCCATCAGGACCTGAGCGGCCCCTGCCACTATCACAGTGCGTGTGCGCCCGTGCGCCCCTGCGTGTCCCCGAGTCCCCCGCGGCTCCCCTGATGGGCCGGCCCTTCCTGCCGGCCGGGCGGCCCGCGGCCCCCCTGCCCCGGGCTTCCTGTGACTGCTTGTTTGTTTGTGAGCCCTGGTGGCGGCGGCGGCAGCGACGGCGGCGGCAGAAGGAGGGAAATCGTATTAATAATGCCCTGGTTTCCAGCAGGAAACGGCCGTCAGACACGCTCGCCGCCTCCCTCCCTCGCCCAAGAGGCAGGAAACGCACGGACGGATATGCCAGGGCTCGCGGGAGACCTCGGCCCTGCCGGCGGCAGAAAGGGCCAGGGCGGCCGTGGGGGTGGGGATCTCACCTGATGTCCGGGTAGTCCCGCACCAGCACCCCCACCTCCATCTGGATGCTCGGCGTGTCTTCCAGGCGGAGAACTTCAGCCAAACGGGGCACCACGGCGTCCAGCCACGAGGCCTGGGACTCCTGCAGTTAAGAGAGGACCCCGGGCTCACAACCTCGCCCCCAGTCAACGCTTACCCTTTCGTAACCACCCTCTCCCGAGGCCCCGCGGTTTTCTCGTCGGTAAAACCAGGCATAGGGCGGGCTGTAGTCAGAGATTATCTGGAACCTTTGGAAATTTGAAGGAAAATCCGTAATATAATCTACTGTTTGTAGATAATTTGGGGCTCAGGGACAAAATGTTAGCATTGGGGGAAACTGGACAAAGTATGTCATTGATCTCTCTCTGCACTCTTTCTTATAACCCCATGTGAACCTACAGTTATCTCCCCACAAATTAGCAAGAAAATTCCAAGGACTCTAGGTTAGAAACTCCCCGGATAGCCTGGGTGAGACTCTTCCGGTCTTGCTGATTGCAACTGGGTACAAATAAGATTTGCTGATTTTAAATGCTTGGATTTGGGAGCGCTCAAGTCCTGAGTTTCTGTCACATTTAGCGACTCTCTGTGCTTGTAATAATAGCTAATGTTCAGGATTCCAGGTCCTAAGCCCCTTTAACTTATCTAATCGCCACAACAACGCATAGGGATCATTTTTTTCTCATTTGAGCCCTGACTGAGCTCTCGCCGCCGGGAGAAAGCCGACTTTTTACCCGCAGAGGGCAGAGATCAGAGTGTTACAGTTGGGTATAAGTTGGGTGAGGGTCTCATTCTAAGCCCCCGCCCCCGGCTATCGAGTCCCCAGATTCCCGGTTTTCCTGATTTCGGAGCCCCCCCGCCCTCTGACAGCACTGACCAGCCGTCGGAACAGCCTCTCCAGCTGCGCGGCGTCCTCCCGGAGCCTTCCGGCCACGCGGCTGCGGGTCCGCGCGGAGCCACAGCGCAGGCGCCCGCGGAACAGGGGCCGCACGTACTCGACGAGCGCCCGCCGGTGCAGCTCGGCCACCAGCGCCTGGGGACCCGGGAAGCCGCGAGGGAGTGTGAGCTGTTGGTGACCCCGTCTCGCCGCTTCCCACCCGCCCGCGCGCACTCCGGGTACCCAACGGGAACCCCTCCCCGCCCCCAGTCCCCAGGCAGTCCTCCTGACTCCTTCTGGGGAACCCCTGACCTGCTCCCTAATCAGCCCGCTAGCCCACCGGCCCCCAAAGGATGCCCCATCCCAGCCTTCTCCGGGTTTCTCCGGAGCTCCACTCCCAGAGGCCCCAACCCTGCCGGCAACCCCCTCCCCCGCTATACCCCAAACCCGTTGGCGCCCTCCGCGCAGACCCCAGCTTGAGCGCCACCTATCTCTCCCTGATAGAGTTGCTCCCCACCTAGAAGAGGCCTCTCCCAGCCGAGCACTCTGGCTCCCCTCCGCCCCTCGCCCCGCGGCCGCCCGGGTTCCACCCCGCACCCCTCCCCCGCCCAAGCAGACGCACCTGGTAAGGCTCATCCTGCATTCTGCGCAGCGCCAGGGCCTTAGCGCCCAGCGTGCCCACGATGCCATCCAGGGCCTCCGAGCTGTTCAGCCACTTCCTGCGCATCAGCTTGCTAAAGTGTGGCTGGGTGGGAAAGAGTGGGCAGAGGTTCGAGGCTCGCCTCCTTTCCACCCCCTTTCTTCACTTAGCAATTCAATATTTGTTCCCCAAACTCTGCTCCTGCACAGTGCTGGGGATACAGCAGTGCCAGAGACAGTCCAGCCCTGCCTCCCTGGGGCCTCACAGTCAAGAAGGGGAGACAGACCCATTTACAGGGGATTAGGAGATCCAGAGGAGAATGGCTGAGTCAGCATAGAGAGTCAAGAAGGGCTTCCTGGAGGAGGGGTCCCCAGAGCTGAGGCGCAGAAGATGGTCACTGTTAGCCAAGTGAGGAGTGGGAGAGGCAGTAGCTGAATCCAGGGGAGAGCCAGTGTGAAGAAGATTCAGATTTTAGATGGGCTTGCAGGTCAGAGGGCCAGAAAGGTCAGTGTGGCTGGCAAAACCGTCTAGATAATTCACAGGCCCAATGCAAAGTGAAAATGAGAGACCTTTGTTCAAAAATAATTGCTTAAGAGGCAGCAGAGTGTTAAACCAAGCTAAGGGCCAATCTAAGCAGGGAAAGGAGTCAGGGTTAGCAAGGAAGGGGAAGGTCATGTATGACTGCCCAGTAGACAGATGGGGCTGGCCAGGTGAACGGAGCAGAACACACAAGCCTCCCGGGCTGTGTGAGGATCTCCAGATTTCTCCTGAGGGTACTGGGGAGCCATGGAAGGTTCTGAGCAGGAGAGGGAGCAGATCAGCTTTGTGCTTCACCGAGATGGCTGGGACGGGGCAAGACTGAGGCAGAAATGGGGGGTCTGGAAGGAGACGGAAGGGATGAGGAGGAGGCAAGGAGAACACAGGTAGCAGATGCATAGGACGTAGTGGGTGGTCGCCTGTTGGGGGAGGGACGGGAGGCATCTGGATCCTGGAGGTGGGATGGGGAATGGGTCTGTCCCTGAGATGGAGGCTGGGAGGAGCGAGGGGAGATGCTGCTGTTGGGTGGACACTGGGAGCAGGAGGTCCCCAGACACCTTTGAGGTTGGTGCCCATGAGGGCCCGAAGCAGGATCCTATCCCATTCGGCCCTGCACCCCCTTCCTGCTTTCTCATCCCACAGTAGCCCAGTTTTCTGATCCTCCAAAAATGTGGGCTTTTGTTAGAAAGCAGGCGTGTGAATCAAACGAGCCATCACTCTTAGTACAGCACTCGACTCCAGAAGTGTTGCTGTTGCTATGAACTCTGTACATTTACAAAGATCACAATGATCAGTACCCGAGAGCTAAACACTTTATGGCCGCAAGCCCATTGCTTCCACACAGCCATCTGAGAAGGCTGTGCTCATTTTCCAGATGAGCAAACAGCAACCCCAGAGGGAAAGCCATTTGCCCAAGACCCCCTACCGCCAGTAGGGGTACCGCCAGGCCTGGAATAAAGACTGTACCTAATTCCTCCATCACACTCACTTACTTTCATTCCCATACTTGTCCATTGAGTCATTCAACAAACATTCTCTGAACCTTTCCTGCATGGCCCAGCCCTGCGTGGATCACTGGGAACACATCAGAGAACTCTTGGGGACACAGCGCAAAATGAGATAAACAAAACTCCAGGCGCGTGATCATCATAAGCCTTTGGGGGGAATCTGAATTCTGATTGATATGTGATGATATTAAGGACTGATTGTTCCATTTGTTAGGTAGGAGAGTGGCAGTGAATTATGTTTTGTTTTTTTTTAAAGGCCGGATTCCTTATCTTTTTGGAGATACAGGTTGAAGTGCTGATGGATGATGACAGGATATCAAGGATGTGCTTTAAAAGAAACCAGTGGGCAGGAGAGGTAGGGGAAAGGTGGAGCTGATACTTGCTGGAGCTGGTCCACGGGAGGTCATTCTGCTGACTTTTGTGTATGTTTGAAATTTTCCATTACAAGAAAGTTATTTTAGAAGCATTCCAACAAATCCTTGCCCTTGAGAAGCTAACATTCCAATGGGAGGAGACAGATTGAAAAAAAAAAAAGCAAAGGATATAGCATGGCAGGTAGTGATAAGTGCTTTGGAGACAAACAGAGCTTGGGGCGGGGGGGGGGGGTGAGGGAGAGTCTCAGGGGGCTTCTATTTTAAATAGGACAGTCAGAGCAGGTCCTTCTGAGAAGGTGACATTTGAGTCAAAACTTGAAGTTGGTGAGCGAGGGAGCTCTGGGCCTGTTGAGGGAAGAGAAGTCCAGGCAGAGGGACCCTCAGGTGCAAAAGTACTGAAGTTGGAATGTGTCTGACACGTTAAGGAGCAGCTGGCCTGGCGGGTGGCTGTGGCTGGAGTGGAATAAGCAAGGAGGGAAGCGGGAGGAGATGAGGTCAGAGGGGGAACGGGCAGACCATCCAGGCCCTTGGGGGGCCACAGCGAGGACCTTGGCTTTTGCCCAGAGAGAGCTGGGAGCCATGGAGGGTTCTAAGCAGAGGTGGGACACAACCTGATATACAACGTGGACTGAGCACCAGTTGCAAGCAGGGACACGCACAATGCTCAGTTCTGTTCCCCAGTGTTCCCACCAGCCCCCCACTCCTTCTGAACCTTGTCCCCTCTGCACATGTGCAGGAGCCCAGAGATGGGTAAATGGGGCTCTTGGAACTAGGAGAGGCTGGGCAGGGATTTGGGGGACCTCGGTGACGAGGAGCTCCACCCAGTCCCCAAGGCCCCTTCCTGCTGATGGCCATCTTCCCCCGACCATGTCCTCCTGCCTCTTCCTTCCTGCACCCCCTACCCCGCTAAACCACCCAGATATAGCTGTTACCCGACCCCACCCCCTCTGCGTCCCGAAACACTGAGTCATGGGCTGAAAGGAGCTGCAGGATGAGGTGGGGGCGCCCCCTTACCCTGGCCCCACCCCAGCCCACGGCCTCTCACCTGCAGCTCCTGGAACAGCAGGTCGGTCAGGATGCGGTGGCAGAGTCGGATCACGCGGTCCAGAGCGCTGGCGGCCGCTTCCCGGGCTGGCTCACTCTCGGGGGGGCCCACTCGGGCCAGGCGCTCCGCCAGAGCCCTGCAGGGATCCATGGAACCAAAAGTCACGGACCCAAACATCTCAGCCCAACTGTCTGGACCTGTCTCCCCTTAGACGGACCCTATTTTGTGGGTCACAGGGGTGACAGGTCAGAGGAGGAGCTGGTGGAAGTCAGGGGCTCTGGGGAGGGCCTGGGGTGAGAAATATCGGGGGATGTCTGGAGGGTTGGGGATTTGGGGGGCTCTGTGGACTGTCTGGGAGTCTAGGGGGATGTAGTGGGGAGGAAGCGGTCTCTCTGGGTCTCTTTGTCTTGGTGCTTTCTGGGTGAGAGTGGGGACGCCTCCATCCTAAAAGTCTGTGATTCTAAAGGACTATAATTCTAAAATGCTACCTTTCTCGTTTTCTGTCATTGTAACAGTTGATGGCCATCTCCATCACTGAAAGGAGAATAACCCGGTTTGGAGGGCATTTGGGACTTTCTGCCCAAATTCCAGCAGACCCCCTTCTGAGAACATATCCCCGAGTCCCCAAACTTGTGCCAAATTTTTCTCTACAAAAGGGTGGAGGCCACTGTCCACCCACTGCGGATAGATTAAATGAATGATATCAGATCCAGACAGTGGACAACACTTCAGATATGAAAGAGGAATGTGGGAACTCTTCAGGTGCTCACAGAAAGACCGCCAAGGTGTAAAAGGGAAAAGGACAGAGTGTGTTCAGTATTCTACCATCTGTATTTTGGGGGGAGTCATTCCCCTTTTTTTTGGCTATGATGCAAGGCATGTGCATGTGGGATCTTAGTTCCCCACCAGGGATCGAAATTTCGTCCCCTGCAGTGGAAGCACAGAGTCTTAACTGCCAGGGAAGTCCCTGTATTTCTTTTTTTTTTTTAAAGGGAAGAAATAATATGTATGTACATAGTAATATATTTACTTGTGTATGTTTGAAATATGCATATGCACACACATCTCTGCATATGCATGAAGCTTGCCTCTGCATATATACATTTATTTACACATATTTACTGGAAAATGTATCAGATAACCCTGCAAAGACATGGGAGACGTTAGTAATAACTTGACCAGAGAAGTAACGGAGGGAAGCTTTTCATTGTATGCCCTATTGTATCTTGAATGCATTCCCGATTTAAAAAACTCACTTAAAGAAAGTCAATAAAAGGGGAAGTAATATAACTGAATCATTTTGCTGTACAGCAGAAATTGACACAACATTGTAAATCAGCTATACAAGTAAGACAAAAAACATTAAAAAAAAATGTAATTCCTAGAGTCTGGCTTCTAGGTTCCTGGAATTCCAACACCCCCAGGTTTCCATTACTCTATAATCTAGTGGTGCTGCGGTTCTTTCTAGGACTCCCAGGTCATAGGATTCTCAGGTCCCCTGTGTATGCCTCTCGGGGCCACCCCACCCAGGATCCAGGCACTCCAGTTGAGCTTGTCACCCTGGGCTGGCATCTCCCCCATACCCTGTGGATGCTCTCACCTCAGAGGGGGGCCACAGTTGACCAGGGAGATGGTCCTGCTGATGTAGGTGTCGGGTGGCAGCTCGCGGACTCCTGGGTTCTCATGGAATCGCTCCACGCGCTGCTGGAAGCTGGTGGGAGGAGAAATGGCAGACAGATGGAAGCACTGCAGGAAAAGGGTCCCTGGCTGGGCAGTCAGCCCAGCAAAGCCTGTGATCCCTACAGAGGCGCCCCTTCCTGCCCATCTTGACTCGATTCACTTTCATCTGTCCTCTCTCTGTTGGATCCCGGGTCCAGATGCCCACCCCCGTCCCCAGTCCTCCGTACCTCTGCAGGAACTCCGCCAGCCCTCCTAGGCAGCAGTGGGCCATCCGCTCCCCGAATTCCTGGCTGATGCGGGGCGCTCGCTCTGTGTGTTCTTCCAGCAGCTGCATGGTCCGGGGTGAGGGGGTGTAAGGGGGGGTGAGGAGGGAGCCAGGTCCCAGTGGCCCGCCCCAGCTGATTCGCCCTCTTCTTCCCCGCCCCGTACCTCACACACGTCCTGGGCCAGGTTGCTGGACCAGTCCTCCGTGCTCCCCCAGTGCTCCCCGTCCTCCTGCAGCACTCGAAGCAGGGCTGCCCTCGTCTGAGCCTGGAGGAGGGCAGAGGCAGGCGTCAGAACCCCGGGAGCCTCTCCCACAGCAATCCCTATACCTTAGGCCCCAGCAGGTCTGGAGTCTACCTGTGAGCTCATCAGGGCAACACTGGAGAGAGGGGCTGGCCCAGAAAACTGCCCCAGCCCTTTCCATTCCTAAGCCTATAGTTTGGCACCTGATATTAAGAATCTGTGGTTTTAAGGCACCCCCATCTAATAGGCAGAGGGCTTGAGGGTTTAGTCTCTCATTATCTGATGATTCTAAGACTCTGCTCTCAGCTTCCGCAAAATAGTTCACTCAGGGTTTCCAAATTCTGTGAGTCAAGAATTCCAAGAATCTGAGGTTCTCAGGTTTACACATCTCTGATTCTCTAGTCCTGCCCTGTCTTCAGTTCAGTGAGTATGAGTATCTAGACTTGTTCGAGTCTAAATTTCAAAGCTTCAAGTTTAGAATTGAACTAATTAGAATCAGAATTGCAACTAGAATTAGAGTTGCAAAGATTCTGACTTCTGTGGCTGAGGCAGGACTGGCTTTTTAGACCAGAAACACAGCTGCGGCTGGAATGGGTGTTTACAGCAGGACCATTCTGCTTAGCAGTAACTATGCCAATCATTAAGCATGTTTATTTACTATCAGCCCTGCTTATATGCAAAGATGTTTTTAATATAAATTTATTTATTTTAATTGGAGGCTAATTACAATATTGTATTGGTTTTGCCATACATCAACATGAATCCTGCAAAGATGTTTCGATGCCCTCTTTCTGTGAGTCCTTGAGTCTGTGAGCTGAGGTCCTGTGACCAACTCTGTCTTGCTGTAAGATTTGAAGTGTCCGAATATATTGAACCTTTACCGAGTGTTCCTATGCCCGGCTGGGTGCTTGAGATACACTGAACATGAGACAGAATGGATCAGTATGGGCTTACATTTCTCTCTTTTGGACAAAACTCAGAAGTCCATAAAGGGAAAAGGGAGATGGAAGCAGGGAAAGGGGGAGGGGAGAGGCCCCCCAAGCCCAGTGTAACCCCCACCCCCCTCTGCAGAGTGCCTCCCACTTCCAGATCACTAATGCCAAGTTCTGGGTACCTTCACGTCTGTGACACATTCATCCTCCAAGCCACGAAGGGTGCCGGGCGACAGAAGGGGCCCCAGCTCCCCGTTCTCCAGAGCAACCATGTCCACCAGACCCAGGACCTCTCTAGGAGTGGGGGAAAGAGGCAGGGGGTCTGTGAGAGCTGAGGCTGGACAACTGAACCCCTCCCCACACTCATTCCTTCACGCTCTCGCTCTCTGTGTTTGTGACCTGAGCCACTCCCTTCCTCCCTTGGGGCCAGCTTTGCTCATCCCTCAAAGGAAGTCTCTGGAATTGTTGCTCCCTTGGCTCCAGCTCTCTGAGTCAGCTCCCTGATGGATGGTGTCCGGGCAAGACTTGGAGGGATCAAGTCCAGACGTGAGGATCTGGCACGCAAGGTCTCACCCACCAGAGGTTCACAGGACAGAAGCTCCCTTCCACCTCCGCCCCTAGTCCCTGCAGCCTCGCCTCGCCTGGTAGGCCTCCAGCGTCAGCCGTCACCCTTGGCTTCTGCCCTTCTGCATGCCCCGGCCTGTACCATGCCATCGCTCTCACCACACTTCCCCACTAACCCCACCCCCCCACACACACACCAGCCTTTGGCTCAGGGCATCCTCTCAGCCAGAAGCCCCATCTCCCTGAAAGTCAGACTCGACATCTCACATCCCAGGCTCCCTATTCTGCCTCCCCCTGTGACAGTCGGCATGTGAGCGTCATGAACAGATACTCCCAAATGGGATGTGGCTTGGGGGTAACTGTTGCCTTACTATTCTTCTGGTGTCAGCACCCTGATTTTGATGAGGAACCACCCACTCCCTCTCCTTCCAGTGTGTGGTTTGGGTGTGGCTGATCCCTTTTCCCTGGAGCCCCTAGTGACCCAGTTATTGCTAATAATGTTATTCCATCCTCCGGCCACAAGAATGGAATGTTTGAAGGTCCAAAGCCTCGATGGTTATAAAATTCTTGGACTGGAGTTGTCAATGGTACTCAGGTTCTAGATGCTAAGATTATAGAATTCAAGAGGCTAAAACTGTGAAGGATCAACAGTGTCAAAGTTCTAGGATCCAAAGAGGGGATAGCGAACTTCCAAGTGGTCTAGTGGTTAGGACTCTGAGCTTTCACTGCTGAGGGCGGGTTCAGTCCCTGGTCAGGGAACTACGATCCCACAAGCCTTACATGGCAGACCAGAAAAAAAAGCTAAGGTATAGGACTCAAAAGGCTCATCAGCGCCAAGGTTCTAGAATTGAAAATGTCATCAATTCTAAAGTTCTAAGATTGGAAGAGTCATCCGCACTAGTGCCCTAGGGTTGAAGGCGAGAGCGCTGTATGGGTTCTAGAATTCTAAGGTTCAACAGTGCCAAGATTTCAGCAGGACAAGGGTCACTGGTGCTAAGATTCTCGGATTAGAAGGGTGGGCGGTGCTACAATTCTAAGAGTGCAAGTGTTGAGGATTCTAAGGTTCGTGTACGGTGCTACGATCAGAGGCTTCCTGTTGCTGAGTTCTAGCGTGGAAAGCGTGCTGAGCCATAAGACTCTTGAACTGTAAATGTCACCAGTGCCGAGTCTGGAAGGGTCAAAGCCGTTCAAGTTCTAGGATTCCAAGCCCAGGGTCCTTAGGGTCTGAGAAGGCCGGGACTGGGCGGGGTGGAGGGAGGGGCGTTCCGCGGGCGTCGGGCAGCTGGTCGCTGGTCCGCAGCTCACCTGGGGTACACCTCGTTGTGCCAGTGCAGCAGCGCGTAGCGGTCGGCCAGCGGCAGCCTCCGGCGGGCGGCGGCCCCGATCCACTCGGCCAGCGCGCCGTGGTAGCCGCGCAGGTAGATGCCGAAGGCGCCCAGGCCGGCTGGGTAGGAGGGCGCCAGGCGGCCCCGCACGACGCCCATGTCCTCCAGCAGCCGTCCCCGCAGCGCCTCCAGCTGCCCGGCCAGGCCCCCGGGCGCCCCGGGCGCCGCCGCCTCTAAGCGCTCCCGGGCCGCGCGCGCCACCGCCTCGGCCCAGCGGGCGCGCAGCTTGCGGGCAGCCTCGGGTCCCCGGCGCCCGTCGGCCGCCTCCTCCTGCACCAACACCTGGCCCAGCTGCGCCACGGCGCCCGCCCCGGAGCCCGCGCCCAGCCCGGGGCCCGCCAGCGTCTCGCGCACCAGCGCCCACATCTCGCGCTGCAGGGCCTCGTAGAGCAGAGCCACGTCCCGCGCCCGGCGGCCGCCGCCCGCGCCCTCGGCCTTGGGCGGCCCCGGCGCGCCGCCCCCCGACGACGCCAGCTCTTCGGCCTCTAGCTCCAAGATGTGCTCGTCGGCCCGCGCCAGCTCACGCTGCTGGATCAAGCTCAGGATCTCCAACACTGTGGGCGCAAAGTGGGCGATCAGGGGCTGGAAGACGGGGCGGAAGGGGGCGAAGAATGGGACAAGGTGGGAGGCGAGGGGGAGAAGGTTCGGGGTGGTGAGGGGGTGGGGGCAGAGGTGGAGGAGGAGGTCAAGGGAGGAAGGTGAGGAGAATGGAGAGAATGAGGAGAGGGGTCAGGACTTGGGGAGGGGAGGATGGGGGACAGGGGATGAAGGAGGCAGAGAGAGTCAGGAAAAAGGAGACAGGAGAGGGTTGGGGAGGGAAGAAGGGGTTTGGTGATGGGAGAGGGAGTCTCGATATGGGAAGGAGGTCAAAAGACTAGAGGGTGTCTAATTAGGAGGAAGATAAGATGGGGGAGTCAGAGTAAGATGGGGGTAGGGGTTGAGGAAGAAGGAAAGGATTAGGGCTTGGGGAAGAGAGTATCAGGGGGTGGGTTAGGATGTGGGGAGGAGTTGGGGACCTGAGGGCGGATAGGATAGAAAACGTGCATCAAGATTTTTTTTAAAAGGCATCAGAGAAAGTGGAGAGGCTGAGGGAGGGCAGTCAGATCCAGGTGAGGGGAGAGATGGGGGCCTAGAGGTGGGAGGAGGATGTGAGGACCACAGGTAGGGCTTTTGGGGTGCAGACAACTGTGGGGGTGATCTGGTTCTCTGGTGATTTCACACTCCCCCAGGAGAGGGGGGTCCTCTGAGGGGCTGAGAGGCCTCTGAGTGAAGGCAGAAGCAGGGTCCCAGTGGCCCAGGGTTACCCCCAACACCTCCCCCCGCTCCCCTTCCTCCCTGGCAGAGAAACTGTTTCCTGGCCAGTGCTATTTCTGCCCATCCGTTTCCAGAAGGCGGGGGCTCCACTCACCCGCTTTGCCCCTCCCTGCAGTGCCCTCCCAGTCCCTAGGGCGCCAGGCTGAAATAGCCTCTGATGCAGGATGTGGAAGGCATCAGAGGATGGAGCCCTTGCTGGGGCAGCAAGGGCTGTCCGTGGGGGGAGGCCAGGGGTGGGGGTCGGGGAATAGAGACAAGGCCTCAGGGTTGGGGCTGGAGATAAGGATCCGGTGAAGGTGGGGGTTGGGATGCGGGAGCTCAGGAGAGCTAGGGCGGTGCTGCAATCTGAAGAGGGAGGTGGGGAAGGAGTTGAGGATGGTGTCTGGGCTTGGGGTAAGGATGGGGCTAGGGATGAGTTGAGGCAATGGTGAGGATGGAAACAAGGAAGTGAGTTCAAAGAAGCCTGGAGGTGAACTGGGGTTCAGAATGCTGAGAGTTGAAGTTGGAGGCTGGAAGTGGGTGGTTAGGATTGGGACTGAGAGGATGAGTTTGGGTTAAGGTTGAAAACGGGCTGGGAATGCGACTTTCTGAACCAGGAAGTTGGGGAGGTGAGTGGGGTTGGAGGGGGACACTGAGATAGGCCTGGGGTTGGGGGGTGGGAGTGAGATGGAAGAGGGGAAAGAGTTGCACACAGGGACGGGATTGAGCGGTGGGCTAAGAGGCGAGGAACCGGCCCCGGCAAGGGACTGGACCTTGCCCGCTTGGCAGCTGTCATGGCGTTGGGCATAGCTCTCAGGTTAAAGATGGCATCTGGAAAAAGGGATGGGTTGAGAATAAGCGTGTGGATGTGTCTCAGGGTGGAGATGGATGATGGGTTTGGAATAAGTGTGACTGGAAACCAGAAAGGCACCAAGGAAGACACTGGGGTTTGGGGTACAGCTGGGATTGAGGATACAGCTAAAGTGGTGTTGTGAGTTGAAATGTGTTTGTCCCCCCTCCAACGTCAAAAAAAAAAAAGATATGTGAGCCCTAACCCTTAATACGTCAGAATGGGATCTTATTTGGAAATAAGTCATTTGTAGAGGTCATCAAGTTAAAATGGGATAACAGGGTGGGCCCTGAACCTGTGTGACTGTCCTCTTTGTAAGAAGGGACATTTGGACACCAAGACCGACAGGCACAGAGAAGATGAGGTGAAGACAGAGAAGGGCACAGGCGGATGGAAGGTGGGAGGGATGCAGCTAGCAGAGTGCTAGAAGGTGGCAGAGGCCAGGCAGGCCTCAGAGTGGGCATGGCCCTGCCAACACCTCGATTTCAGACCTCTTCAACTGCAAGAGAATAAACGTCTGTGGTCTTCAGTCAGCCAGTCTGTGTACTAACAGAAAACTAACCCAGGTGGTGATGGGTTTGGGCGGATGTAGCCGGGAGATGGAGGGGGACATCAGGCATGGGGGTGAGCTTGAAGATGAAACTTGGGTATAAGTGTAAGTAGGGATGAAGCTGAAGGTGGAGCTGGGGCTGGGGGTTTAGGACTGGGGTGGAGTTAGGGTTGGGGTTCAGAGTGGGATGGAAGAAGAGAAGAGATTGATGATGGAGGAGGAGGTTGAGGTGGGGGTTGGAGTTTGGGGCCAGAATTAGGGCTAAGGATGGGAATAGGGTGGACTGCGGAGGTTAGGGCGGGGTTTAAGGTCAAGGTCAAATGTGGATACTTTGAAAGGAGATGGGATTGAGGCTGAATTTGAGGGGAGTAAGGGAAAGAGGATTGATACTGGAGACAGGGAGGGCGTTGGAGGAGATGAGACCAGAGTTGGTGATTTGATTGTTGTTGGACCACGGGGCAAGGTTGAAGGTGGCAGGTGGAGAAAGGGACAGATTGGGGCTGGGGGTGGAGATGGGGCTGAAGCTGGAGCTTGACAATGCAGATTAGGACCGCAGGAGGGACGGCTGGCCCTGTCCATGGAGGTGGGCGGATGGAAACTGGAGATGTGAATGGCAGTGATGTCACAGGTAGAGACACTGGTTCTCTCAGGTCTGAGCCAGGGCTCCCAACTCACCTGACAAAGGCTCTTTCACCTTTGGGGGCTCTGGGACCTTGGGCGGGGGCTCGGGAGCCGCCTCACCTGCGGGCACCACCCTCTCAGCCAGTGATGCCTGCAGGGGCTTGGGCCCACGCCCCAGTCTCAGGAAGGCCAGTTTCCGTGCAGCCTCTCCAGCCGCCTCCTCATCGCTCTGGGCTCGGCTCCCCTGAAGCCTGGCCAGGAGGCCGAAGTCTGCTGAGCTCCTGCGAATCCCTGGCAACAGCACCCGGCCCAGGAAAGAGCGAGGCTGCCCATCCCTGGGGCTGCCCGCCTGCCGGCCAGGGGTTTTACCCAGCCGGAAGGGGGACAGGCCTGCCAGCTTCTCCAGGGTGGCTCGACGACGACATGACGTTCCATTGGGCAGAGCCCCCAGCTCCGCAGCCTCCTCTTCTTCCAGTCCTGAGACTTCCTCAAAGGGGTTCCGAGAGGACCTCAGAGGCAGTGTCCCTGCCCGGGGCACCTTAGAGTCTGCCATCCCTAGACTCTTGAGGATGGGCATTTTGATCGGAGAGGGCCTGGGGGCGGGAGGGGTGGAAATGGCCCATCGGTATTGTTGGTGGTGGGTGACACTGACAACAGAGCCTTTGTGTCCCCAGCACTTTGAAGCATGTGTGCCAAGCACTGGGCTAAGCACTTACACACCCCCAGAATCTGCGCAGCTTCCTGTGCTGAGCACTGTCACTATGCCCATTTTGCAGATGAGGAAACTGAGGCTCATAAGGGCCTAATGTCCCATGGTGATTCAGGGACAAAGCTGGGATCCAGACCCAGGCCTGTCTGATTCCAGATCCTGGGCTCTTTCCCTGGAGCAATGGAGTTCAGACCCTTCCCCTACCTCACTCCTGCCCTGGGACCCTCCTATTCCAGGAGAAAACAGGCTGAGAGGGGAAGGTCCCCTCCTACATGGGGACCCAGACCGCACCCCACCATCTACCCAGGCATCCTGTCCACACTCTCGGGCACCTTTGTCTCCTCCCCATCCAGTCAGTAGTCCTGTCACCTCTACCCCATTCATTCCTCCAGCAAACTCTTACTGGGAAAGATCCAGAACAAGCAAATCCATAGAGACAGAAAGATTAGTGGTTGCCAGTGACTGGGAGAAAGGGACTGGGGCCTGACCACTTAATGGGTACAGGGTTTCCTCTTAGAGGGATGGAGATGTTCTGGAATTTGTGGTGATGTTTGACCACCCTTGTGAATACATGAGATGCCACTGAACTATACACTTTAAAATGGCTAATATGGTAAATTTAATGTTGTACAGATTTTACCACACACACACACACACACACACACACACACACACACACACACACTTATTAGGTATTTGTATCAGTCCAGCCCTGTGCAGGCACTGAGAACACAGCGGCGGCCAAGGCAGACCCAGTCTCTGCCCCTGTGGGGCTGGAAGCTTCCAGAGTCTGGCCCATTCCATCTCCTACATCCCTGTCTCCTCCCTCTTCATGGCTCCTACCCTAGTCCAAGCCCCCTCCTGCTTCTCTACTTCAGCCCCCTCCCTGATCTCCAGGCTCTAGGCCTCCAGTGCACCTTTGAGGACCTTGTTAGGGCTCGAACCCGCCCCTCCCCTTCTCTTAACCCTCCAGGGCTCTCCAGTGCCCTCAGGACAAAATGCAGGCTGGCCAGCTGTATCCCTCATCAGCATGATCCCACATTTTCCTCCTTCTTCCTCCAGGCTCCTCTGGGCTTCAACATCTGCTTCTACATGGAACTCTGTTCTCCATAGTCCATTCAGGCTTTGAGACCCAGCTCAGATGTTGCCGCCTCCAGGAAGCTCTCCAGGATACCCAGGCTGAATCAGGTGCTCCCCTCCTTGATATTCCCACTCTGGGTCATCGCTGTCTGGGGTTGGGTCTGTGAGCCCTGAGAGGGCTGAGTCAGGACTGTCTGGGTCACCACTGTGTCCTCAGCTCCCAGAGCAGACACTCTGGGAATGAATGGGGGCCAAACAGGAAACAAAGGAAGGGGGCAAGGACTTCATTTCTCGTGGGGGAGGAAGAATGATAAGTCAAGCTGGAGAGGTCAGCAAAAAGCAGGCTAGGCAGGGCCTCAAAAGTCATAAGGAAGGGCCTGAGCTTTCTCCCGAGGGCACCGAGGAGCCGTGAAGGGCTATTTTTCCTTTGTTTTAACTTTTGGCCATGTGTGGGACCTCAGTTCCCCAACCAAGGATTGAACCCACACCCCCTGCATTGGAAGGCAGAGTCTTAACCGCTGAACTGCTGGGGAAGTTCCGGAAGGGCACTTTTGAAAACAATGAAATAGTCCAAACAGTCAGAAAAGTATAGAAAACAAATTTACTAAACACCCTTGTGCTTACGATCCTAGCTACATCTAACGCAAATATATGCTCTCTTGGGTTCAGTTTTTTGTTTTCCAAAGAAATAAGCATTGCAGAGCATTCCCTGGTGGTCCAGTGGTTAGGGGGCTTCCCAGGTGGCGCTAGTGGTAAAGAACCCGCTTGACAATGCAGGAGATGTGAGTGATGCAGGTTTGATCCCTGGGTCGGGAAGATCCCCCGAGGAGGGCATGGCAACCCACTCCAGTATTATGCCTGGAGAATCCCATGGACAGAGGAGCCTAACAGGCTACAGTCCATAGGGTCGCAAAGGGTTGGACACGACGGAAGTGCTTTAGCATATACCAGTGGTTAGGACTCTGCGCTTTCCCCGCCAAGGGCATAGGTTAGGCACAGGTCAGGGAACTAAGACTCAAGCGTTGCAAAGGCACTGAAGCCTCCCACACCCCTCCCTCATCCCGCCTGCTCTAGCCCTTTCCCAAGGAAAGCCATCCCTTTGCCTACCCAGACTAGTACCCAGAAATATCATATTGTTTTGCGTGGTTTCAAACTCTCTATAAACACTATCTTACTACATGTGTCCCTGCAACTTGCTTTCTTCTTTCCTCACATCTTACATGTGAGATTTGTCCACGCCTGTCTCTGTGGCTCTAATTAGTGCTGCCTACCGTATTCCACTGTGCAACTATGACAAAATGCGTGAAGTGTCAGAGGTTCCCACATCCTCCTCTGGCCAGACACATGGTTGCTTTCAACCAGGACAGGGTCGGAGCAGGCTAGGGACAGGGTCTAGATGGGGCACTGGGTGTGGCGGGGCATGGGGGCACTGGGAGGAGGCCGATGCTGAAGGGGCCCTGAGTGGGCTGGGCTGTGGGCACAAGCCTCTCCTTTGCTGGTGGTGACCCCACTTCTTTCCTCCCTGACTTCAGCCTCCAGACCTTAGCTGTTGTCTCTCAAGCCTCCTGTTCCTCAAAACACCATCCTAGCCTCTCTGTAGTCTCCATGGTCCCCGATCCCCCCAAGAGGCAGTCACCATGGCAACCCTTGCCTGGAACCCCTGTGGCTATGAGCAATTGGTGCCAGCCCCTCCACACACACACACATACACACACACACACACGCATGCACGCACCCCACATACTGATTCTCTTTCATCTTCCAAGCTGGGCTCCACAGGCCTCATCTCCAAAATGGCTCTGTCATTCCCTAGAACTGGCTCCATCATTCCTCCGCCCGCAAAAAACTCCCCCTCCCCCTCAAAACAGGGGCCTTTGATTTCCCTCCAGCAGAAGTCAACACCACTCAAACTAGATCTTTTTTCACCCAAACAAGATTTGACATTCCCACGCCAGCTTCCACATCCACCCCTAAACTGGGACCCCTCCCCGCCAAATCATTTCCAACATCCTCGGACCCGTCTGCAACATTTTCCCAAAACTGACCCCGACGTCTTTCCCCTTCCTGGCTCCAGCACCTACCTCTGCAACCTGACTCCAACATCCTGCCCCCTCCAGCCCCCTCCTCGGCCTCCGGGTGCCGGCCCCTGACTCACTTCCGAGGGATCCCTCAAGCCCCCCAGCCTTTGTGCCCCCCGCAGGATGTCTTGGCCACCAGAGCTTCCCTCTTTGGGCTCCTCCTCCTCTTCCTTGCTACCAGCCTTTCCCCAATGCCCCGAACCTTTTGCAGGCCGGCCGGCCTGTTTGCAGAAGTCATCACCTCCAGTCCCATGCCTGTGATCAGGGAACTGCCCTGACCAGCTGTGTCCTACACAACCCCAATCCAGACCCTGCCCGCAAACAACTCCGTCACCAGCCCGGCCTGTTCCAGGTTCACCTACATCTTCAATCCCAGCCTCATCCCGCCTCCTGCTCTATCTCCATCCCAACCCTGGTCACCGCTCCCATCTCTGGGACCCCAACTCTTGGGGACAGAGCAGACCGCCCATCCCCCTCTGGCCTCAGCCTTCCCACCTGAACTCAGAGCGCTTCCGACCCAATGACACCGACCCAATGACACCGTGTCTCTCCTCTCCCTTGGTGCTTCCAAGCTCTCCGTGGCTCCCTGGCAGCCTGGATCGGCAGAGTCCCCACGGCGTGCCCTGCACCCTCCTCCTCCTGCTCCCCCTCTCCTCCCCCTAGCCTCTTGCTGGCTGACACCCCACCACCACCACCAGGTCAGGCCCTAGAGTTTCTCTTTGCCCCCAGACTCTCCTGGCTTCAGGGGACACGCTCTCCCCAATTACGGTCCAGTGCCCGATTCAGAGGCGCGGGGCGCGTGACTCCCCTCCTCCTGCACACTCACCTCCTCCTCGGTGTCTCCTGTCCCGGCTGCTGTCCTGTGTTGAGGCTCCTTCAGCCAGGACTGCCAAGAGCTTGGATCTGAGGAGGGGGGGTTAGAGGAGGTCAATTTCCTGTCAGGAAACCCCTCCCTCTCTGGGGCCAGGGGCGGGAAGGACTTGTTATCTGTCTGCCCTTTTAGGCCAGGCTGTGTTGGGCTGCGGTCAGGCCCCACATTCATCCACCCCGACCGGAACTGGCAACCCCCCCAGTCTGCTCTTCACACCTCCCAAGGTGACAACACCCTCCTGCGTACCCCCTCAGAGACACCCCATGCTGGCTGTGGGCCCCGAAGTTCTCTCCTGGGTTCCCCCGCTCTGGGGTAAAGACATGGAGGAAGGTTCTGCTGGGACCAGGGGCTGGTTGGAGGCCTCAGGGGGTGGCCCTAGGCGGGGCTTTGCTTCCGTGGTTCTCTCTGCCTAAAAGCCCCTGTCTCCAGGTCTCCATACGCCTGCCTTCTCATTATTACCCAGGTCTCAGCTCCAGCGTCCTTTCCTCCATGGAGAGGTTCCCGACCAGCAAAAGCACTTCTGCCCGTCCTGTACGCTCCCCGCTCCCCAGAGACACTGCTCTGATTTTTCAGTTCCTTTAGAGCACTTTCTACAACCTGAAATGATCAAATCCCTCTTTCTCCCTGGTGGATTTTCTGACTGTCCCAATCAAACGTAAATTCAATGCAGATTTTGCTTACTGTGTTCATCGCGATAACTCTAAATACATGCCCGGCACATAGCAGGTGCTCAGTAAAGATCTGTTAACAGAATGCACCAGTGGGGATAGAGCAGTGCTAAGGATGGGAGGTTGTGGATGAAGACGGCAGATGGCTTGGGGCTAGAAATGGGTTGGGGGATAGATGGAGTGAGATGCAGGATTAGGGTTACTTTCAAGGCTGGGTTTTAGGCTTAGGTGGCCCTTTGGGTTCCCAGGCATAGTATCCCAGGTGTTTGGCCTGAGAGAATGATCACTTGCCTCAGCTCGATTGGGGTTGGGGTGAGGTAGGGTTGACATTAGGGGCAGGAGCTGGGCTCAGGGATCACTCCTTGTCCCCTAGCCCCAGTGGGGGCTGCTCTGTGGACATTAGGTTGGGATAAGTGCATCAGGGGTTAAGATTCCAAGGTCTGAAGGCCTCCACTCAAGGATTGGATTTGTCCGCAGAGGGCCCCGGGGGAGTGGCTGATTTGGTGGCCAAGAAGGCAGGGGGAGAAACAGGCTTTGTCCTCCCCAAGTCAGTGTGGACCCATGACAATGAGAAGGCAGGCCGGGCTGGAACCAAGCATCTGTTATGGGCCATGGACACTGTTGGATCTCTCCCTCTTTTTTAACTTAATTTTTTATTGAGCTATAATTCTTACGCCATAAAATTCACCCTTTTAAAGCGTATGTCAATGGTTTTCGGTATATTCACAAGGTTGTGGCAACCATCCCCACTATCTAATTCCAAAGCATTTTCACCAACCCAAAAAGAAATCCTTAAATCCTAAAACCTTTTCCAGTCGGTCCTTACTGTGCTCTCCCCCCAGCCTTTGGCAACCCTGAATCTACTTTCTGTCACTATAGATTTACCTGTTCAGAATATTTCACATCAATTTCTTGTTGTTTAGTTGTGAAGTTGTATCCAACTCTTTACAACCCCATGGACTGTAGCCCTCCAGGCTCCTCTATCCATGGAATTTCCCAGGCAAGAATACCAGAATGGGTTGCCATTTCCTTCTCCAGGAAATCTTCTCGACCCAGGGATCAAACCCTCATCTCCTGCATCGGCAGACAGATTCCTATACAACTGAGCCACCTGGAAAGCCCATTTCTTATAAATGGAATTATACAGTAAATGGTCTTTTGTATGCTTCTTTTGATGAGCATAACTTTTTAAGGTTATCCATGCCACAGCCTCCCCTCTTTAAGCCTCAGTTTCCCCATCTGGGAAATGAGGTGGGGACCATACTGGGAACTAAGGAGCCAGGGTGAGCCCTGAAGAGCGGTGGGCAACCTGTGTAGGGAGGCGATCTTCTGCCCTCATGTGGTGTTTTGGAGAACTGCAGCTGTCAGCGCTAGGGCTGGGAAGGGATTGGGCGGATTCAGCCTCTATCCCATTCCCAAGACCCCACCCCTCATCCCGCAGAAACCTTGGGATCCCAAAGCTTCCAGAACAACATTCTGTGCTCCTCCCTCTCTGCCTCCCACCATCCCTGAGACTCCTCAGGCTCCATTTGTTGAATAATAATATCACCCATTTAAGAAATTCTAATCTGTTCCCGCAAGAACTGCTTTCCTTCCATAGTCTCATTAATTTGTCACAGAGCTGGGCTGCTACTTCTACTTTCCAGAGACAGGAAGCCATAGTGGACAAGACCCTACCTTGTGGAGTTTGGTGACGCTTGTGTTCAAACCTCAGCCCTGCTGCTTACCAGCTGTGTGGACTTCAGCATATGGTTTTTCCTCTGTAAGCGGGGGTGACAATGATGGTCCGATCTCATGCTGTAGCAGAAAGGATGAAGTGCTCAGAGCCTGGCACAGAGGAAGCCTCTGTGAGTAGATGTAGCTGATGGTATCAAGCAGTGACATACAGGTCAATAGGTTACAACCAGCGCTCTGCCGAGTGATGGCGGAAAGCCTTTCTTTGTAGCATGTGCCAACTTCCATGGTGTAAATATTCCCACCATGGCGAATTCCAGGCTACCAAGGTGTCAACATTGAAAGCCTTTGGGGGAAAAGAGATGTGCAGTCACCCCTTACATAGCAGTTTCATTGTAACAGAATACAATAGATGTAAATAACCTCAGGATCGCACGTAAGAACCAAACGTGAAATAATTAGGACGTGATGACTATTATCTTTGCTTTAAATATAATTTATTTAATTGTATGTTTGCATAATTTAATTTTTAATAATGACTGTTTAACAACCAGCTCCGAAATCCCTGAGACTTCAACAACCAGCTTGCTGAGCTGGCTCCAGCAGGCTGCTATTATTGTCAAATCAGTTTTTTAGAAAAGGAAACAGGTTCAGGAAGACGTTCAAACAGACATCGATCCCATGCAAGGGCTGAATCCAAGGCCAGGGCAGTGTCCCTCTTCCTTTCATTCCACCCTAGTCTAGAGGGGACGCGCGGCCCCCACGGCACTGTGTGGTCTCAGCAAAGCCCTTGAACTCTCTGGTCTCAGTTTGCCTAGCAGGAGAATACTTGCACCAGGTTCTTTTGCACCTACTTCAGCCCTGCTAGGAGGGCAACATGCAGATCCTCCCCCTCCCTTTATAGACGTGTGAAACTGAGGCCCAGAAAGAGCCAGTGCCTGTCCTGAGCGCCAAAGCTGGACACACAGTCTGGAGACCCCTACTGGGTTGCAAAGGAAAGGAGACTGCAACCCACAACCGTGGGGTCTGGAGTTTTCTGGGAGGTGGGAGGCAGCGTTGCTAGAGAGGTTGGTCACCCTTCCTCAGTGGCTCCGCCCAGACACCGTCCCCCCAAGCATCCTTAGCCCGCGGTCCCCAGAGCTTCCTGGACTGGGGAGGAGGCGGGGCTGGGAGGGAGAACAGGGAAGCGCCGCCGGCCTGGCTGTTGCCTTTGAGGGCTTCTCTGTCAGTCCTGCCTCTTTGTCTCCATTCTCTCCTGAGGTCTGTGCACCTCCGTCCCGCCTTCTGTCTCTGTGCGTGGATCCATCAGTCTCTGTCGCTCTCTGTGCCTCTGCGTCTCTCACCCTGCCTGTCTGTGTCTCTCCTAGCGCTTCGCCCTCGTTCTGCCTTTCTGTCTTTTGGCCGCTCCGTTGTCTGGCTGCCTGTTCATCTCTTTGTGTCTCTGTGTTTCTCGCTACCCCTGTCTCTCTATCTCTTTGTGTCTCTTTGTCTCGCTCTTCCTGAGCCTCCCCGTCTCTGCGCCTCTCAGTATCTTTCTCTGCGTCTCTGGCGCCGTGCCTTGGCGCTTCTCACTCCTCTTCCGGTGAGTCTCTGCTCTCCGGTGAGAACCTGCTCCGAGCCGACGCGCCCAGACCTGCCTCCGCCCCGAGAGCGCCCGGCCGGCCCCGGCCTGCGCCTTTAAGTGCCGGCGGCGGGGGGCGGGGTCTGTGCGGCCCCGCCCCGCGCGCCCCGCCCCCTGACGTCCCTTCCTCCCCGGCCCCTCCGCCGCCTCCCTCCGCCGCCTCCCTCCGCCGCCGCCCGGGCCGGCTCCGCGCCCCCTCCCCGGCCCCCGCCCTCCCGCCTGCCCGCCGCCCCCATGGCGCCCCGGGCCCCCGCCGTTCGGGGCCACTAGGACCCTCGGCATCCCTTTCCCTCCCCCGCCCTGCCCCCTCTCCCACGGTGCGAACCCCGGTGTCCGCAGCGCCCAGCTTTTGAGCTCGCGTCCCCAGGCCGGCGGGGGGGGAGGGGAAGACAGGGGACCCCGGGACCCCCGCCCCCCCCCGACCCGGCCGCCCAGTCCCCCGGGACTCGGAGAAGATGTCTTCGCGGACGGCGCTAGCCCCAGGCAACGATCGGAACTCGGACACGGTGAGTGGGGCCCGGCCCCTTGGGGAGCCCCGGCCGGGTCTGGCCGCGGAACCCCTCGCCCCGCTGTGCCCCTGGCCACACAAGCCCCTGCCTTCGTTTTCCCGGCCCGGCCCGCCACCCCCCGACCCCCCGCCCGGACTTCCAGGCCTCTCGACCCTCCCCCACTCACTCCTCAGCCCAGCCCGACCCCTGGGGGCGCCCCTCTCGCGGGACCCCCTCTTGTCCCTCTGCAGACCGCTTCCGCTTGGGTCTCTTCTCTCCAGGAAGCCCCCTCCCCTGCCTTGCAAGAGCCCCTCCCTTCTCCGGCGTGTGCTTAAGCCCCTTCCCCTCCAGGCCGCCTGCATCCGACAGCTGGCCCCCTCCCGGATTTGCCGGGCTCCTGACCCCAAGGCCCAGCCCCGGCCCCCGCTCCCCAACCCAGGGAGGCCTGGCCCGGTGCTGCCTCTGCTTCTGGCCTTCCGCGACTGGATCTGGGTGCCGGGCTCCCCATCATCCCCTCCTCTCATCCACAGCTTTACGGCCCTCCGGAATGCTCCCAGCTCTCTTGGGCACCCCCTCACAGGAAGCCAGTTCCACCTTTCCTGGGCCGAGGGCCCTTTCTAGCTTGTTCAAGGTCTCTCCACTTCCAAGGCCTGGTCCCCATCTTCCAAGGAGCCCTGTCTCTGGATCCTCAGCACTTCCCATCCCCACAGATTCCCACCCCCCACCCCCACCCCGGACCCTCTCTGGTCTCTTCCTTTCCCAGGAAACCTTGGCTTCCAACTTCCAGGCCCCCCCAGCTCAGTCTCGGATTTCTAGGCCCTGAACCAGTCTGACTCCAGGCCTCATCCTTCCTGTATCAACTCCTCTGCTTCAGGCAAGCCCCCTCTTCAAGCCCCCAACCCTGTGACCCCCCTCCTGACAGGATACTACCTCACTCCTTAGAGCTCCAGGCCCCCATCCCTTCTGCTGCACCCAGGGCCTCCCTCTTCCTTGCCAGGGGGTCTGGCCTCCCAGAGGAGCCCCTTCCTCAGTGTCAGAGCCCTTCCCCAGCTCACAAGGCCTGGCCCCAGATCTTTCTTCCAGAAGACTCCTGGGCTTGAAGCTTCTGGTCTTGCCCTGCTCTAAGCCCTCTTCTCTTGGGGTCTGTCTGCTGGTAGCTTTCTCCCCAGGTTCCTAGGCCCCTGGCCTCCCACCAGGCTCAGCCTTTGTTCCTTGGATCCACCGCTTGACCAGGAAGCCCCTTCCCCAGGACTTCAGGCCCCGGGACCTCTCTCTGGTTCCAGGGACTGCTCCTGGAAACCCTCTTCTTTAACTTCTAGGAGCTTCCTCAAGACCCAGGCCCCTGGCTCAGGTATCCTTGGCTGCTGACTTCCGCTGTCCCATGGCTTGGACCCCTCCCACTATTCCCAGGTCCCCCTGCCCCTACACCACAGCCCGAACAACCCCAGGGAGATCCCCCTATTCCTCATTTCCCTGATTTCTGATTACTCTCAGTGCTTCTGAAGACACTCCCACCAAACAATGCCAGACTTTTCCCCATCTGGGTTCTTCATCTCTTTCCCCCCAAGGTGTTCTGCCAGCTCCCTGCCAATCCCCAGCCACCCTCACCCTCAATGCCCATCAGAGAATTTTGTTTCTGTCCCTTCGTCTCGCAGGACCCTGCCTCAGAAAACTCTTTCCCTCATCACCATCCCCACTGCCGCCACTGGATATCATGCTCTGGGCCAGACTCTGATTTGGAGTCTCTAATGAGAACCACCGCTCCCCCAGTCACCCCAGGCTGTGACAGGGAGCCCACAGGCCTGGCTCTGCCAGCTGCTTTGCCGTGTGACCTCAGATAGCTGGTTCTTGCCTCTGAGCCTCAGTTTCCTGCCCTGCAAAATGGGGGTGATCACTTGAATTCCTCAGATTAGTCGAGATGATAGGGGCAAAGCCTGACACACAGGACGCGCTCTACACGTGTTTGCAGCTGCTGTGACCGTGGGTGCAAGTCAGATGGCAGTGCCTCCTCAGTGCAGGGCTGCCATTGGTTGCTGTGCGGGCTTGCAGGCCCATTCCCTGCTTGGAGCCTCAGTTTCTTCACCTCTAAATGGGATCGATGGTAGCACCTCCCTGTTAGGGAAGTTGTAAAAGGAGCCGATGAGATTCTGTGAGTAAGATGCATAGGCCCAGACCTATTGTAGCTGCTGTTATTGTTGTTGCTGTTAATGACTTTGGTTATCCGGAGAAGCAGAAGTTCACATCGAGTTTCTGTCCCTCCCTAGCTGTGTGACCTCAGGCAAGTGACCTCACCTCTCTGAACCTCAGTTTCCTCATCCAGCAAACAGGGCTCATACAAGCACTTCCTCCTCCTCTTGTTCAGATGTGTGGGGAAATTTGGGGATGGTTAATTCTCCCCTCTCCTCCCAACTCTAGTCTGTAAGACCTGCTTGTCAGTCCTGGCAGAGGGTCACCTCTCTCCTGGAATCTGAGGTCATACCCCTCTCCTTTGCCACCTGGACATGACGCCACCTACCATGACGACAACCATGTGGGGTCATGTCCAAGTTCCAGGCCCCCTACCACCCAGCCTCTGGAGGTTCCCTAGCAACAGGCTCAGTGTTGGGGCGCCAGCCGGTCAGGAGGGAGCCGGGCCAGCTGGTGGTGCTGGCCAATTTTCGCTCCCGCCCCCAGCCCCTGGGGGGCTTTATCACCCACTGCCCCAGCGGCCCCGTGCAGGGATCCCTCAGCCACGCTGCCTTCAGCGGAATGCCAGCCCAGCCCCAGTTGGCTCCCCTGGTGCCACCTAATGGGGATTCTTCTCCAAGCCCTTATCTGGGTGAGAATCAGAGCCGTTATCTGCCAGGATCTCCAACTCCCTTCCCACCTTCCCCTGGGAGGAGGCCCAGCGGGGGATGTGGGAAAGAGCTGGGGGCTCAGGAGTGTGCAGAGCCGGGTTCAAATCCTAGGCCCTCTGCTCCTTCTGCCCTGTGACCTTGGGCAAGGTGCTGACCGTGCCTCAGCCCTGGGGTCCCCGTGTAGGGAGTGCAGATCGTAATTGGGACCCCCTTGGAGGCCAGGGTGATGGCACAGTGGGCCACAGGCATGCGGCTAAGAGCTCCAGCACTGCGGCTGTCTTTCTGCCCCTCATGGGGCACATTGCCTCCCTGTTTTTTATGAATGAACCGTGTGACCTTGACAAGGCAGCATCTCACCTCAAGCCTCAGTTTCTCCTCTGGAATACGGGGGTGCTGGTGCCACCCTCAATGGGCTGCTGTGGGGATTAAATGCAGATGAGGTGCATTAAAGCCCAGGATTTGGCCCATAGTAAAGGCAACTTCATAAAAATGACAGGAGCATGAGGCAGCATGGTGTGGCGAAGGGGAAGACATAACTCTGGGGTACACGGACTGGGTTCAGGTCCCAGCTATGAATCTCAGTTGAAAGTGAAAGTGTTAGTCATTCAGTCGTGTCCGACTCTTTGTGACCCCATGGACTATAAGTAGCCCTTCAGGCTCTTCTGTCCCAGAAATCTCCAGACAAGAATACTGGAATGAGTAGCCATTCCCTTCTCCAAGGGATCTTTCCAACCAAGGGATTGAACTCAGGCCTTCTGCATTGCAGGCAGTTTCTTTACCATCTGAGCCACCCAGGAAGCCCTGAGCCTCAGTTTCCCTACCTGTAAAATGGGGATGATGGTGCCTTAATGACCAGCGCTCATTAGATGTTGGTCCTCATCACTGTTAAGTGGCCTGGCAGAGTCCCTGCAAGGAGCTGCCCTGGGCCCTCCTCTTTGTTGCATATTTCACCTTCTCTCTTCCTCAGTTCCCTGTCCTCCTGAGTCCCATCCCCCAGCCCTGGGAAGGGCTCAGGGACAGCATAGGGTCTGAGCTGAGCTGTCTTGGCTGGGGCCTCTGTCTCCTGCACCCTGGGCCCCAGCTCTGAAAGGGAGGCATAGTCCCTGGGGCTCACAATGAGGGCAGGGCAGCCAGGAGCAGACAGGTGACCTGCAGGGGGAGAGGCCCAGGAGGGACAGGACGGCAGGAACAGAACGTCAGGGACAGATTGTGGCATGGTGTGGGAGACCGCGGTCCGGGCGCCGATGGAGCTGCGGTGTTCCGCAGGGCAGTGGTGTGTTTGGGGGACTGATTGAGGAGGCAACAAAGTTTCCTACCAGAGGAAGGTTAGCAGTGTGGCCTACGGTATCGGGGTGGAATGAAAGACGGTTGGTTACAGTGTTTGGAGTAGAACTGGGGGCAGTAAGGATCAGAAGGAAACATTAGGAGCAGGAACCAGGGAGTGAAATGTTGATACGTGGGTTTGCCATGGAATTGAGGGGCTGGGTGGGGACAGAGATAGAGAAGATGAAAAGTTGGGAGCAGTGAGAGTTGGGGTAGAGGGCTGAGTTCAGACATGGGGGTTGAGGACTGCAGCATTAAAAGTCAAGTATCTTGGAGCTGATGGAGGTCCCAGTAACTAGGAAAGGACGTTGAGGCAGGGGTAGCCTGATCACAGGGAAGGGGAAAGAAGAAGACAGCTGATGTCTGGGGTCCCAGGTGCCTAAGAGTTGGGGGCCCCCAGCATCTTTGTTCTTGGAGACGTCTTTTTGGAGAGAAGGGTAGGGGAACCAGAGGCCTCTGTCCTGCGTGGTTTTGCAAAGGGCCTTGAGAGGGCGGTGGCCATGGCTGGAGTTAGCTGCCCGAGCACTCTGGCGGGTCGGACGGGCGCTGCCCGCCACTCACGCTCCGTCTCCCCCACTCAGCATGGCACCCTGGGCAGTGGCCGCTCCTCAGACAAGGGCCCATCCTGGTCCAGCCGCTCCCTGGGCGCCCGCTGCCGGAACTCCATCGCCTCCTGTCCCGAGGAGCAGCCCCACGTAGGCAACTACCGCCTGCTGAGGACCATCGGGAAAGGCAACTTTGCCAAAGTCAAGCTGGCCCGCCACATCCTTACTGGCCGGGAGGTGAGTGAGGGGAGGGGCGGGGCTGGGGGCAGAATCCTGCAGCCCTGGTGCTTGGTGGGAGGAGGTCAGGCTCGGCCCTCACTTGGCTTTGTGACCACAGGTAAATCTCTGACTCTCAGAACATCTCCGATTTTTGCTCCAGAACAACCCAAGTAGAAGAAGAGAGCTAGTGTCAGGCGTCCCTGGAATTGTGGGACCGTCTCAGTCAGATCACAGGCAAGCCACATGCAGGGTCTCTTCGAAGTCGTGTGGCTTTTGTGCCTAAACCTAGGCCGTGCGTGTGAGCTCACTCGCTTCAGTCATGTCCAGCTCTTTGCAACCCCGTGGACTGTGGCCCGCCAGGCTCCTCTGTCCATGGGATTCTACAGGCGAGAACACTGGAGTGGGTTGCCATGTCCTCCTCCAGGGGATCTTCCCCACCCAGAGATCGAACCCAGGTCTCATATCTCCCACATTGGCAGGCGGGTTCTCGACCCCTAGTGTCACCTGGGAAGCCCCTACACCTAGGCCACCTCCCTGTTTTAATGGTGGACTTTGGTTCAATGGAGTCTTCCAGTGATCTTGATTGAGAATGCGAGAGATTTACTCATGTTTAGGCACCCTCCCCACCTGGCCTTCTAAGGTGGGCATATACACCCTGAGTGTGGCAACAATGTTGCAGAAATGGAGAGGAGTCTGTAAGTCACACTTGCTGCTGCTGCTGCTAAGTCGCTTCAGTCGTGTCCGACTCTGTACGACCCCATAGACGGCAGCCCACCAGGCTCCCCCGTCCCTGGGATTCTCCAGGCAAGAACACTGGAGTGGGTTGCCATTTCCTTCTCCAGTGCATGAAAGTGAAAAGTGAAAGTGAAGTCGCTCAGTCGTGTCCGACTTCTAGTGACCCCATGGACTGCAGCCTACCAGGCTCCTCCATCCATGGGATTTGCCAGGCAAAAGTACTGCAGTGGGTTGCCACTGTAAGGGATAAAAGAGAGTGGGTGTGTTTATGACCCCTCTACGCCTCTTTCAGTTTTAGAGAAGCGACAGGAGCAGTTTCTCCTGCTCTCACACTGTCTATGCTATACACACGAAAGATACCAGGCCCCAGTGGTTTTATGGGCAAATTGTACCAGACATTCCAGTTTTATGCCAGTACTTCCAGAGACTAGAGAAAGAGGTTCCGCTGCCAGATTTTATGTGCTTGTTCAACAGTGACAGTGAAACCAGGTAAGACATAAAATTGTAGGCCCGTCTTACGTGTGAATATAGGTACAGAAATCTTCGACAAAATATTAGCAAATAGACTCTGACATGTCAGTTAAAGAAAGCTGCTTGGTGACAAAGCTGGGTTTGTTTGAGGAATGCACAGTTCTTTTCAAATTTATTCATGTACTTTGCCACATGTACAGATTCACGGACAGAAACCATATGGTCACCTCAATACTGGCATAAAAAGTGCTTGTCGAGATTAAAAACCCATTTGTGAGAATATAAAGGAAGCTTAGAGACCCTCTTCCCCCACAAAAAGTGCATGATTCCCCTCACGTGGGTTTTGAACGTGACTCCAGGGGTTTCTTAGGGAACAGAGCCTCCCAGGGAAAGAGTTCTGTTATCCAGTGGATCTGGGGTGACTAAGGGTAACCCCAAAACTCTTTGAGAAAAATCAAAGACCTAAGCTGGATTAGGACTTTTGAAGTGCTGTACCCTAATGTGTAATTCAAAATAAAAACTTAAGTAAACTGCAAGATAAGTATAAAGAGGCTTCAATAACATTTTTATTTTTCCCCAATGATGACCATCCCAAAACTTTTTCAAAACTAGCTATAGATTTTAAGTGTGTAAAAGGTTGATTCTGTCAAGCTGCGTAAGTTCAAACCCCAGCCCACAAACTTCCCAGCTGTATAACCTTGGCCACATTATGGAACAGCTCTGTGCCTCAGTTTCCCCATTTGTGAAAATGAGGATAATCTCATGGGGTTATTGGGAGGATTCAAAGAATTCTCATTTAGGGACTTTCCTGGTGATCCAGTGGTTGAGTCTGTGCTTCTAATGCAAAGGGTGCAGGTTGAATCCCTGCTTGTGGGACTAAGATCCCACATGCCAGGTGGTTCTCATTTGTAAAGCACATAGACCGGGGCCTGGCTCATGTGACTACTTGGTAAATGTGAGCTCTGGTTATTATTTCTTGTTCCACAGTGTGAATGGTCTGAGATGCCCTCACAAAGGGGCCCCCTCAGGGGCTTGGTCACCCTCACTCTGGACAGGCCCCTGGAGCAGCCCCAACCAGAGCCCATGATGGAATAGGGGACATTTCCCTGCAGAAGTAAGAGTAGCACTGGGCACGGTGAGAGCAGCGTGTGCAAAGGCCTTGCAGTCCCAGCCCCCGTCCGCCAAGAATGGCCCGGGGAGAGCGCTGTTTCTGAAAGGGGACAGAGGAAGGACGTACCGGGCTGTCTGGATGAGGGACCCTTTCCCAGCTTGAGGGCCTGTGGTACCTTGACCTTTCCCCCTTTCTTCCATCTCCAGGTCGCCATCAAGATCATCGACAAAACCCAGCTGAACCCCAGCAGCCTGCAAAAGGTGAGACCCAAGGAGAGGGAGCAAGGCGGGGGAGAGGTCGGGGAGAGGGTCCTTGAAACCCCCCACCCTCATCATTCTCTCTTTTCCTTTCTTCCAGCTGTTCCGAGAAGTCCGTATCATGAAGGGCCTAAACCACCCCAACATCGGTGAGGAGGGGAAGGGAGTGGGCTCAGTGGATACCAACCAGGGCTCTTGGGAAAAGAGAGTCGGGGGAAGAGAGAACTGGCTGTTACAGTAGTTAGAAAGACCTGTTTTCTATCCTTGTTTCCTGGCTGTGTGACCTTGGGTGAGTCACTCAACCTCTCTGAGCCTCAGTGTCCTCCTCTGGAGTGGGGGGTGATAAGACGGCTTATTACTTCAAGGTCATTGTGAGGACCAGATAAGATCGTGCATTCAGAACACTTAGTTTGGAGCTAAGCTGTGGGAGCCGCTCTGATTATTGTCATCAGCAGCATCCATTGTCATTGTCATTAGCATTAGTCAGAGCCGAGAGTGAGGTCTGTACCAGAGAAGCAGGATATGGCCTGGCCTGAATGTGGCCGCAGCATTTATTTATCCGTCTGTTCATGTACTCAGTAAGTATTGCCTGAGTGGCTGCTCAGGCGCCAGACTCTGGGGCCCAGCAGTGAAGAAAACAGGTACATATCCCCAGCCTCACAGAGCTGACGTTCTTGTGAGGAAGTGGAGACGGTGGTCAAGTGGGGTCAGGGAGTTTGGAAAAATCTTGCCATCAGTAGGGAGCCATTGACTGTTCTTGAGTAAGGGGGCTCTTGGCCAGCACATGTGCAGTTACCGAGTGCAGGTGGAGGGTGAGGAGTCTCTTCTCGCCTAACCCCTCTACCGCCACCCCCTGGCCATTGCAGTGAAGCTCTTCGAGGTGATTGAGACGGAGAAGACGCTGTACCTGGTGATGGAATATGCAAGTGCTGGTGAGGCCCCTCCCCTGCCCGTCCTGCTCTCTGCTCTGCCCCCCCACCACATGCCCCACCTGACCCACTCGGCCTCTGCCCTGCAGGAGAAGTGTTTGACTACCTCGTGTCGCACGGCCGCATGAAGGAGAAGGAGGCTCGAGCCAAGTTCCGACAGGTCAGGGTCATGGCTGCGGGCGGGGCTGGGAGGGGCGCCCAGTCTCCAGGGATGAGGGTCTGATTGTGAGTCTGGGCTGTTGAAGGACCTGGGGGTTTGGCTTAAGTCGGGGTGGGGGTGAAGGTGGACAGTTGGGTGGCCATGGGCATGCAGAGGCCCAGGTGTGAGGCTATTCAGATGGAGGGGTGCAGCTGCCTAGCTGGGTGGGTGAGAGGACCAAGCCTGAAGGTGCCCAGGTAGGCCAGTGTCCGGTGTGTGAGTGTGAAGGTGTGCCCAGTATATAGGAGTGTGCCTGAGAGGGCACGCAGGTACCAGGGTGCTGAGGTGTGTGAGTAAAGGGGTGTGGGTGTCCAGGTGGATAGGTGTGTAGCTCTTTGGGTAAAAGTGGAAATGGTAGCTGGGGTATATGGGTGAGGGAACCCCAAGTGTGGGGTTAAGTTCGTGAGTAAGAGGGCACAATATATATGGGTGCCCAGGCGTGTGGGTAAGAGGGCGTGTGGGTAAGAGGGCGTGTGACTTCAGCCCTGTGGCAGTGAGGCTGCTCAGGTATATAAACAGGTGCAAGGGAGCCCAAGGGTGGGCATATAGGCTGATGGACCAGAGGGTATGTGGCGCCAGGATGTGCAGGTGGATAAGGAGGTGTGTGGATGTCCAGGTGCGTGGCAGTGCAGATGCCCGGGTATGGAAGAGGGTTTGGTGGGTGAAGAGACCTGAGCAAGAATGTTGATCTGGGAGTGTCCAGCTGTTGGACGCAGCTATGCTGGGTGCGCAGGGCGTAAGCCCTGGTGTGTTGGGGCTGCCTGTCCGTGTTTGGGTGTATGATGCTCTTGTGTGTGTCTCTCGGCATGAAAGTCAGGAGGGGCCGGTCCTGTGGCCTTGGTGCTGATGCCCCTGCCACGAGGGCGGCTCCTCCTCTGGGTGGAGGCGTGTGTCGGGGCAGCGCCCTCTTCATTTCCTGCTGTGACTGGGTGGGGAGTGGGCAGAGTTGGGGCTTGGGGGGGACCCAGCATCACGGCCTGTGTTTGGGGAGGCCTGGAGTCCAGAGCTCGGTCGTGGGTAGGTTCCTGGGGTCTCTGTGGGAGGCTGAGAGGTCACAAGCAACCAAGCTCCGCTCTTCTCCCCTCCCCTGCAGATTGTGTCGGCCGTGCACTACTGTCACCAGAAAAATATTGTCCACAGGGACCTGAAGGTGAGCCCCCCGGCTCAGCCCGCTGACACCCGCTGCAGTCCCCCGGGCACCCCGCACCCTCCGCCACATCTCCCTTCCTTTCCTCCTCGTGTTCTCCCTCTGCATCCAGAGCCCCTTGACTTGTCCCCAGGCTTCTGTGGCAAAAACAAGGCCAGCCAAAGCGGGGAGCAGGTGGGCGGGGGCAGGAGGAGTGAACAAAGGGGAAAGAAACAAAGTGTCCCCGAACGGCCTCGGGCAGTTACACGCGTCCCGGGCAAGGTTGCTGGAATGCACACAGTACGGAACATCACTCTCAGAGTCTCCAGAGACTTTAGAACATTCAGGAAGCTTCGAGAATTGAGATCCCAGAGCCCCAGAGTCCCGCAGCCTCCAGGGCATCAGAGTCACAGGCATCTTTGAACTCGAGAGGAGGGCGAGTGCCTGGTGGGGACGGGAGACTCTGCAGGGCCTGCCCTGCTCCGCCCCACCGCCGGGCTGGGCTGTGTGTCCCAGGGCCCCTGCCGCACACCTCCCACCTGAAAGAACCTCCTTTCTCAGGAAACATGTGTCTGGTCTGAATCAGGTCGTCCGTTGTCCTGATGGTGATTTCTTGAGCATCCACTGTGTCCCAGGCCCTGGGCTAAGTACTTAAGGAACTGCTTCTCTGGGTTTCCAGCACAGAATACTGGGTTGGTTTGAGTGGTTTCAGCTCCCAAGCCATTGTGGACAGGGGCTTGGGTAAAGTATAATAAAAGTTAAAGGAAAAAGAGATGTATAAAGTACAAGCCCAAGGAACGTCCCTGGTAGTCCAGTGGTTAGAACTCCACGCTTCCACCACAGGGGACACAGGTTCAATCCTTGGTCAGGGAACTAAGATCTCTCTATGCCACCCAGGGAAACCAAAAAAATAGAAGAAAAAATAAAATGCAAGCCTGATTTTAAGATGATTATTATTACAGTAAAACAAACAAACAAACAAACAAAATTGTGTCAAACTGCTGTAGAAGTTCGAAACACTGCCTGTGTGCTTCTGAGATCCCCACACAGCCCACTGAGGAAGCTCCTCGGAGGCGCGAGTTTGCCCTGCAGGGGTGTGAGTAAGCCATTGCCAACAGCCTGGGGGAGGCGTGCCCCCTGGTGGAGGGTCCTGGAAGTGGCTGAAAGGGGATTTGGGGATCTGGTTAGTGCACCCAGGGGACCTGCGAGGAGAAGCAACCCAGACGTGAGGGTGGGCAGGACTCTGGAGCCTCAGATGCCACCACAGGGAGTGTCACCCCTGAGCAAGATGGAGGTTCCCCTAGATTGAGGTTTGGTGTGGGTCTGTACAGGTTCTGTCCCTTTGTCGGGTCAGAGGTGCGGAAGGGTGGTACCGAAATGCACCACCAGGAAGGAGGGAGACCAGGAGGAAGCCCCGCACGCTGGGTTGGGGAAGGACGGAGGTTGTCAGGGGTCGGGCTCTGGCAGCGTTCTGAAGGGTAGGTTTTTTGTGTGTTAAGTGTAGTCAGCACGCGAGAGGAAGAGGGATGCTGGCGGCTCCTTCCACGCTTGAGCTATGGAGATGGCAGGCCTCTTCTGGGTTCCAGCTCTGCTACGTTCATGCTCTCAGGGAGGCATGAGGTAGCCTCCCTGAGCCTCATTTCGTCTCCTATGAAATGGCATATACACAAACTCCTGCCACCAAAAATAGACAAAAGCCTATACATAGCATGTGAAGTATTTATTGGGTGCTGACTCTGCCCCATGTGCTGTGATGAGCACTTTTCAGTGAACCCCAAAACCGCCTGTGAGGCCGGTGCTATAATGACCTTCAGTTTACACATCAGCAACCAAGGCACAGAGAGGGCTGGTAATCCACCCAAAGTCACGCAGCGAGTGAGTGGTAGAGCTGGGATTCAAAGCTAGGGTGCTTCCAGAATCTGTACTTTAGCCCCGCGTTATGTAGCTACTTTTATAAAGGATAGTCTAAAAGCCCAGTGCATAGTGTGTGCATAATAAGTTTTATATGAAATGATTTTCATTTTTATAAGTGTTGAGCAGTCCATCCTCATTTTTTTTCTGCTGGGTGACGTGAGACTCCGAGATGGGCAGGGGATTGCCTGAGGACGTTCAGCCCTGCAGGCCACGTGAGAGAATAAGAGCTAACATTAATCATATAGTGCTTATTGTTATTTAGTCGCTCAGCCGGGTCCGACTCTTTGTGACCCCATGGACCGTAACCCTCCAGACTCCTCTGTCCAGGGGATTTCCCAGCCAAGAATGCTGTAGCAAGGTGCCATTTCCTTCTCCAGGGGATCTTCCTGGATCAGGGATGGAACCCATGTCTCCTGCATTGGCAGGCGGGTTCTTTACGGCTGACCCACCAGGGAAGCCCGTTACGTAGCACTCACCGGGCGTGAGATATTGTCGGAGGCCTTTTGCACGGATTGACTCACATAATTCTCACACATCCCTGTGCGGTGGGGACCCTGGTTATCGCTATCATATGGATGAGGAAACTAGGCCCAGAGAAGTAAAGTCACTGCCCGAGGTCACACGGAAAGAAGGGACGAGGCCGCGGCCGCTTCAGGGTGGCCGGCTCTGGCGCCGCGCACATCCGCCCTCTGCCCTCTCCTTGCCTGGCAGGCCGAGAACCTCCTGCTGGACGCCGAGGCCAACATCAAGATCGCCGACTTTGGCTTCAGCAATGAGTTCACGCTGGGCTCGAAGCTGGACACCTTTTGCGGGAGCCCCCCGTACGCCGCCCCGGAGCTGTTCCAGGGCAAGAAGTACGACGGGCCAGAGGTGGACATCTGGAGCCTCGGCGTCATCCTGTACACGCTCGTCAGCGGCTCCCTGCCCTTCGACGGGCACAACCTCAAGGTGCTGGGTGGGGCTGGCACAGGGGCTCTGACTCCCCTGGGGAGGGTGTCTCCGGCCTTCACAGCCCCCATCCCCCAGATCCCTCTCCTGCAGAGGCCCGGAGGGGCGGGACAGAGTTCTCAAGGCAAGACAGGGGTCAGGAGTGGGCTCGCAGCTGGCAAGCTTGGATTCAAATCCTGCTCACTCACCCGTCCACTCCTTATATAGTTATTGTTTACCGTCCACAAGTCGGGCTCTATTTTAAGTTTTGCGGAGTGGGGTGAACAGAGGAGACGTGCTGCTCCCCGGGCGATCCCTGGAAACAGGTTGAGTGGGAGAAGCCAGTCACTAGAGGCCCCCGTGGTAGATTCCACACCTATGAAGTGTCCAGAACAGGCAAATCACAGAGACCGAGAGCAGACCAGTGGTTGCCTAAGACAGGGAGGCGGGGGGAGCTGGATGACAGGGTTTCTCCTGGGGGTAATGAAAATGTTCTAAAACGGATTTGAGTGATGACTGCAACAGCTCAGTGAAAATACTAAAAAACCATTGAATGGTGCACACATACAAAAAAAATCCTTCTCTCATGCTGACATTCTTGCAACAGAGCCAGGCAGAAAATAAAATAATAAGCAAAATATATAGCACATTAGATGCTGGCCAGTTCTATAGAAGGGGGTGGGAAGTGTGGGGTGAGTTGTAGTGTTGGGTGGTTTTTTTTTTTTTCCCTTTGAATTTTTTATTCTGAAACATGCTGATCAACAGAGACGTTGTCAGACTAGAACAGAGGACAGTGGTCCTTTTCGGGAGATGCTCTGATTGCCAGCCCGCGGCCACGTGTGCCGTGTGTATGTGCCTGCATACGCCCGAGCTGTCACTGCCGTTGCAGTTCCTGATGGAACACATGGGAGTCGGTTGTAGACAGCACATCCCTTCCCTGCCCGAAGGTTGTGTACAGCCAGGATCCCCTGAGATGGGGCGTTTGCTGTCCACGATCACGCTCAGGAAGTCCAGAGCGGATGCAGTCCCCAGCTCTGACCCATGGCCCGCGCTCGGGTTTCATCAGCCATCCCAAGAATATCCTTGGCAGCTCTTTTCTTCTCCTGCCCAAGCGTCCCCTCGGGCGCCCTCATTGCGCTCGGCTGTCCTCTCTCTTTATTCTCCTTTCATCCGGAACAGCTCCTCGGCGGTTCTTTGTCTTCTGCAGCCGGCAGCGATGAGTTCAGGCCAGTCATCTTGCAGAAAGAGCCTCCCGTGGTCTGGGTTGCCCAGTGTTTCCTCCTGATTGGATCCAGGTGGTGCATTTCGGGTGGGAATTACAAAATTCCGGCAGGAATGCTCAGGCCTGCTCAAAGTGGCCGTTTGGAGCAGTCAGGGGATCGGGGAGGTCATTGCCAAGGACAGGACAGCAGAGCCCTGAGTGATGAGTTGGAGGGGCCCCTTGTCACTGTGGCGTCAGCCAGTCAGCCAACCCCTTCGAGCCTCAGTCTCCCTCTCTGTTCAGTGAGAACCCTTAAGTACCAGCCTCATAGTAACGATGTGAGGACTTGATGAGATCAGATAACAATCTTTCTGAGCCCCAAGGGTGAAATCAGGAGATCTTCCCGAAGGGCCAGGCCAGCATCTCACCCGCCCCAGGCTCTTGTCGCTTCCTGCTGGCCTGGTTTCCCCGCCAGGCACCCCAGGCCTTGCTGGGTGTGTGGCTGGGAGCCATCTCTGCTCTGTCATTTCCTTGCTGAGTGACCTTGAACAAGTCTCTTTCTGAACTTCTCCTTGTGGGGACACTTACAGCCAGACTGGGTGTGTGAGGCCCTTCACCAGGACTTGGCGTCAGGCCAGAGTGTTACCCCGGGAGCTGCCCTGGTGGAGGGTTCAATGTCCCTTTGGTTACTTCGCAGCATCACACGACAGAGGCAGTGTGGAGCAGTGGTTACACAGCACAGGTTCCAGGGCCCGATTGCCTGGCTTTGAACCCTGGCCCTGCCACTTTCTGGCTGCACAAACCCAGAGCAAGTGACTTAACCTCTCTGAGCCTCAGTTTCCTCATCTGGAAAATGGGCGTCATGACCCTGCTCCACAGCATTCTTTGTGAGCATAGATGTCATACGTGTGAAGCGCTTAGAACGCAGCTGGCTCATGATGAGGGCTCTGAAAGCAAAACTTATCACTATGAAATACTCAAAACCCTCTGGGCTGTGATACTGTGCAGTGTCGGAGGCTCCCCAGGCCCAGGCCTCGTCCTGCCCTGTTAGGAGAAGGTACCCGGAGGGAACTCCCAGCCCAGGCCCTGGCACAGGGCTCCACCCAGAGACACCCCTTCCTCCCTTCACCTCCCGCTCCATTTTCTCTCTCTCCCAGTTCTTTGGTCAGGATGGTAGGGGCATCCCCTGGTCTGCCGTGCCATGGAGCGTGGCATTTATTTTTTTCTTCTGTAGCCTTGGCAGGGCCCTCTTAAAAAGCCCTTAAAAAAAGGGAGTCAGCATGTAAATCAGTGTTCATTCTTGGAGACTGCCAGGGCCTCGTAGCTTTTTGGAAAGACAGGTGGGGGGCGCGGGCAGGATGCCTCTCTCTTGTCCCCTTTGTAAACCTAGTCTTTCCTTTTGCTTTTATTTTTGACTGCGCCGGGTCTTCATTGTGGCACACGGGCTTCTCTCGTTGCAGAGCAGACTCTAGACAGTGCGGGCTCAGTTGTTGCAGCGGACAGGCTCTCTAGTTGCGACAAGTGGGCTTAGTTGCCCTGTGACACATGGGATCTTAGTTTTCCACACCAGGGATTAAACCTGCATCTCCTGCATTGAAAAGCAGCTTCTTAATGGGAGAAGTTCCCTAAACCTAGTATTTAAAAAGCACTTGCTCTGAGCCTGACTCGTACTAGGCACTCACTTCTCTAAACTCACTCCTACCCTGGCCTGGAAAGTGAGCACTATGGTCCCTGTTTACAGATATGAAAACTGAGGCCCCAGAGGCCAACTCACTGGCCCACCTCCCTTCTTATCTGGCTCATAGAACGCACACACTCTGTAAGGTTTCCTCAAAGTGAAAAGTTACATTGTTGGTTTAAAAAAAAAAAAAAAAAACCTGTTTGAAAACTTCTGCATCTGTAACAGTGTTCCCATTTTACAGATGGGAACCGAGGTCAAGAGAAAGTGGTAGGGTTTTTCCCATCACATCAGGGCTAGGACTTAGGGGCCCTGTCACTTCTGTCGGGGGATTGAGAAAGAGGAAGAGAAAGTGTGTGTGTGTATGTGTGTGTGTTTGTGTGTGAGATGGTTGGGGAGGTGGGGTGGACTCCTCCCCCAGTAACCCCGTCCCCCCAGGAGCTGCGGGAGCGAGTCCTCAGAGGGAAGTACCGGGTCCCTTTCTACATGTCAACAGACTGTGAGAGCATCCTGCGGAGATTTTTGGTGCTGAACCCAGCTAAACGCTGTACTCTCGAGGTGAGCTCAGTCCCCAGCCCCACACCCCTTCCACTGAAGCCCTCTTGCCTGACACGGTTCCTCTCCCCTGTCCAATCCACCACTGGAAGGTGAGGGGAGATGGGCAGCCCAGGAAAAGGCTCCTAGACTCATCCTGACACCATCACCCCCCCCCCAACAGCCTCGCCTACTTCCCGACATGCCAGTAATTAGCTAATGAGCTCCTAGGATGATTACAGGGTGCTGGGGGCCCAGATGACGCGGAGGAGGAAGGGTGGCTTCGGCAGGCTCCAGATGGGGGCTGGGGGTTGGGAGAGGAGGTGCTAGCTCTTAGGATGGCCTCGATTCTGGGGTGTTGGGCCTTGGAGGTGGGGGGCAAGGCAGAGCGGGAGCCCTACTTGGGAGCTATGTTTTTGTCCCAGTGTCTTCTGACATCTCTTTCTTTCCCCTTCCATGTCCCGCTCCCAATTCCTGCAGCAAATCATGAAAGACAAATGGATCAACATCGGCTATGAGGGTGAGGAGTTGAAGCCATACACAGAGCCCGAGGAGGACTTCGGGGACACCAAGCGAATCGGTGAGGGTCGGGGGAAGCAGGGCCGGGGGCCGCAGACCCGGGAGTGGGGACTTCCCAGCACCTACCCTTTGGGTTAGTGCGTCAGAGAAGTTTGCAAGGCACCTGGGGCCAGCAGAGAAGTCTGGGCTCTGGTCCCTGCCCTGCTCCTTTCTAGCTGTGTGACCCTGGGCCAGTGGCTTCCCCTCTCTGTGCCTCTGTTTCCTTGTCTATAAAGTGAGATAATCATAGAACCTGTCCTATAGGTTTGTTATGAATAGTAAATGAATGAGTTTATATAAAGCACTTACACTGGGCATGAAACAAGTGCTTTTGTGTCATAATAGACATGTGATAAGTTCTGTTGTCTTAGCGAGGAAAGTCGCTCAGTCGTGTCCGACTCTTTGCGACCCCATGGACTGTAGCCTACCAGGCTTCTCAGTCCGTGGGGTTTTCCAGGCAAGAGTACTGGAGTGGGTTGCCATTTCCTTCTCCAAGCTTTGACTGTTAACACATAAGAACTCACAGGTGACTTCTGGAAGAGTTTGGACAGAGGCATCAGTCATCTGCATGCTTGAGAAAAACTCCCACCTTGGCACCTGCCTCACTCACCACCCCTTCAGGCCCAGTCCCTTCAGCCCAGAGCCCTTGAACACTTGGCCCTAAAGCATTAGCCTTGGAAGAGCCCCTTAGGAACCATCTAGGAAACCCTCACTCTGCAGCTGATGAAGTTGCAGCCACCATCAGATCTGGCTGTATTAATCAGGACTTCACAGTTGCAGGTAACAGAAAACCTAAGCCATTCTGGCTTCAACCAGAAAATAATAATTGGTTGATCCATATGAAATCACCATTTTCATAGCTCAGAAATGATCAGTATAAGCAATTTCATGTAGTTTAACCTAATAGTGATGTTATTTCATTCACATAACTGAAAAGGCCATGATATGTCAGCTTTCAGGCACAGCTGGATCCAGGTGCTCAGAGACAGTTGTTAGGAATCTTCTCGGTGGTGACTTCTTTCCCAGGCAGCTCTCCCTGCAGGAGCAAACTGACAACAGCATGTCCTAGTGGCCTGGACACCTCAGTGGGAAGAACAGCTACTTTCCTAATGTTCCAGTGGAAGCTGTAGGGTGGGACCCATTGGCTACCCCTGAAGCAGTCAGTTTGACCTTGGGAATGGAACACTCTTATTGGCCAGAAGTGGTTCATATGCCCACCCTGAACCAATCAGTGTGGCCTTGGGGATGGAACACTCTGATTGGTCACACCTGAGTAATATGCCTGCCCCTGGGGTTTGGAGCAGGCAGGAGTCAGCTGGGGAATCTGAGCAGAGAAAAAATATTCTTCCAAGGAAAATCAGGGTGCTGCTGGCAGGAGGGGGAATGATTACTGGACAGGCCAAAGTGCAGACATTACTGTGTGATGCAGAAAAGAGTGGAAGGGAAGGATCTGGGGAGACTGAACCTCCTCTCCATCCCCCTCTCCCAGAGGTGATGGTGGGTATGGGCTACACGCGGGAAGAAATCAAAGAGGCCTTGACCAGCCAGAAGTACAACGAAGTGACTGCCACCTACCTCCTGCTGGGCAGGAAGACTGAGGTCAGAAGGCGTCAGGGACATTCGGGATGCGCGATACCCGGGGTGGAGGGAGACCTCTGGGACAGAGGGGAAGGGGCTGAGGTTCCTTGTCTGTCATCTTCCTGCAGGAGGGTGGGGACCGGGGTGCCCCGGGGCTGGCCTTGGCACGGGTGCGGGCGCCCAGCGACACCACCAATGGAACAAGCTCCAGCAAAGGCACCAGCCACAGCAAAGGGCAGCGGAGTTCCTCCTCCACCTACCACCGCCAGCGCAGGCATAGCGACTTCTGTGAGTACTGCCCCAACCCTTGGACGTGCCGTCCCGGCCCAAGGCCGCAGACCTGCATTATGTCAGGGTTCCCTGGCTGGCAAGCAGCAGAAACCGGCTCGAACCAACTGCAACGAAGGGAGAAACATCTTATAAAGCTGCAGGGACGTTGCATGGAATGTGGAGGCAGCCAGGCTCAGGAAGGGATTAGAAACTGGAAAAGCAGCCAACCCTAGAACAGACACTCTGTGACTTGCTTCTTCTTTGTTCATCTGGTTCTTCCTTTCTTTTTTTCATATCCTGCCTTACCTTTTCCAGTCTCTTAACTTCTTACAACTCAGTTTTAGGGGCCAGCTCAATAGTAACTGAAATCCCTTTGATCCACTTGATATCAGGGTCCAGTCGGGATTAATCCACTTGACTGGGACACAGGAGGACACATTGTACAAAAATGCTGCTGAAAGCCTGCCCTCTTGCCTCTCTTCCAAACTTACTAGTGGGAAGGGGCTGGGGAGACAGCTGCTTGCATCCTACATTCTTCAACTAACAGATATCTCATTTCCTGCAGGAAATAGACCCACGACCACTGCCACCATAAATGAGACATGGGAACTTGCAAGAGGTCTCTATCTATACCCTCATCTTAATCATCTTTGCTATATTTTTTAACAGCTTTATTGAGAAATAATTCACATACTATGCAGTTCACCAATTTAAAATATACAATTAAGTGGCCTTAGTACGTTCACAGATGTGTGCATCCTTCACCACAGTCCACGTTAGAACATGGTCAGTACCCTGGAAAGAGACTCTACAACCCTTAGCCATCTACTTCGAATCTCCCATCCACCCTAGTGCCCCCCCCCCCGACAACTACTAATCTACTCTCTCTATAGATTTCCCTATTCTGGACCTTTCTTATAATTAGAATCATGCAATCTGTGGCCTTTTGTGACTACCTTCTTTCACTAAGCATGTTTTCAAGATTCATCCATATCATAGCATATATCAATACTCCACTTTTTTATTGCCAAATAATATTCCATCACGTGGATATGCCATATTTTGTGTATGTATCACCAGTGGGGGGTCATTTGGGTTTTCACCTTTGGCTGTTATGAGTAACTCTCTGTGTGGGTCTTTGTTTTCATTTCTCTTGGGTGTGTACCTAAGGGTGGAATCGCTGGGTCATATGGTAACTCTATGTTTAATAGTTAAATAACTGCCAAGGTGATTGCCAACTTTCCGTTATTTTTGCATCCCTACTTCTCCTGGGGGTGAAGTGCCTTACTCTGGGACAGGCACTAGTACGGGAAGAGGGAAGTCTGGGAAGCTTAGTCTTGAGCAGGGAGTATCCTGGATGGTCAAACCATTCCCCTTCCCTGGGTTTCCTTTTCCCCACCTATACAATAGCGAGATTGGCCCAGAAAGGCCCTGAGAAGCTTGTGATTCTAACAACCTATGATTAGGACATGTTAACCTTTAAAAATAACCCCCATGGAGACCCCCTGGGTTCCAGGGTTCACGGGATGAAAGATGGTCGACGGGCGCCCCGGGTGTGTCACTGTAGAGCTTGCTATGGTTCTGGGGCTTTTGAGCATTTAAGGTTTCTGAATTTTAACACTCAGAAGTTCCAAGTCTCTGAAGTTCTAGAACACCCTTAACCCCTGGGTTCTAAAACCATAAATTTTGAAGATGTTCTAAGGGACCAGATTTGTTTTGTTTTTGAAATTGATAGTCACATCCTTCAAAACTCAGTACAGAAAGCGTAGACAGTAAAAACATCTTTGTCCTACACGTTTCTCCCAGCCCCCAGTCCCATTTGGAAACAGCCACTGTTACTGGTTTTATATGAACTCTTTTGGAGAAGTTTTATTCATATATAAATATATAAAGAGACAGACATGAAAAGAAGGAAAAAGATACGAAAATGCATAAAGATGTATAAATACAATATTAATATATTAATATACCATAGTCTCCCTTTTAATAGAAGTGATAGTCTTCAGGCAACATTCATTATAAACAAGTACAGATAAATAGATATAGATAGGTACGTACTCTCTCCTCATTTTTACACCTGGTAGCCCACTGTAGACCTCATACCTAGCCTTGCCCTTTCTACATCACCATCTATCTTGGAGATCTTTCTGTATGGGAACATTTTTTATAGTTGTATAGTATTCCATTGGGTGGCAATATCTTGACTTACTCAGTTATTCCCATATTAAGGGGTGTTGAGGCTGTTCCCAATCTTTTGGCCTGAAAAAAAGAAAAAAGGAGTAGGATTCAGTGAATAACCTGCTCAAGTGTTGTGTCATTTATGTGGAGCCTCTGAGTCCATGAGTATGTGTCACTTAGACATTGTCAGAGTAGCCTGTGCGAGGAATTCTGAGGTTGTCAGGATCACCCAGAGCAGATTTTTGCTTTTTCTGCACAAAACTGTCCCCTCCCTCTACCAGGTGGCCCGTCCCCCACACCCCTGCACCCCAAGCGCAGCCCAACCAGCACGGGGGAGGCGGAGCTGAAGGAGGAGCGCCTGCCAGGCCGGAAGGCGAGCTGCAGTGCTGCGGGCAGCGGGAGCCGAGGGCTGCCCCCCTCCAGCCCCATGGTCAGCAGCGCCCACAACCCCAACAAGGCAGAGATCCCAGAGCGGCGGAAGGACAGCACGAGCACCCCTGTGAGTTGGGGGGTGCTGGGGGGATGGCACCCGGGCTGCCCCTGCCTGTGGCCCAGCCTGTCAGTGACCTGGGTCTCATTTCTCGCGCTCCGTCATTTCCCATCCCTCCTGTTCCGCAGACCACCGCACGGGGCTCTGTTATATCCACTCACTCATTCACTCGACACACACGAGTGCGCTCTCTGCCTGAGCTTGTGATCGATTCTAGTGTGTAAGTTAGGCTTCAAAAAGAAATTCCCTGTGCTTTCAACTTGAAGGATTTAATATGGAGAATTAGCTGTGGTGCTTACACAGTTGTAGGGAGGGCTGGAGGAGCAGGCACCGGACTAGACCTACAAGAAGGACACATCACCACGGCAGAGCTGACCCGCCAAGGGAGCTCCCGCCTTTGAGGCCCCCTCGAGCTCTGCTGAGTTCAAGAACATACAGTCAGGGCTACGGTGCAAGACTCAGGAACGTCATCCTCCACCAGGAGAGCCTCTTGCTGCCCAGAGGTCTGGAGAACCGGCCCTGGTGCCCTGCTGAAGCAGAGACCCGCATCCCAGTCTTGCCTGTGTGAGCAGAAGTCAGAGGGGGCAGGAACGTGGCTGCCACCCCATTTCCACCTTCCAGATCTCCACAAGAGCAGAGGTTTCCAGATCCCATTCATACCCAGAACCTGGGCTGCCGAAGAGCTTCTGGGGAATGTAGCACTTGGCTTACTTGCTTCTGTAGCTCCCTAGAATGCTATAATACAAGCCGAGGGAACCAAAACATCCTCAGGAGACAGGTGGAAGCAAGTTACAGGGAGGTGGTCCGGACGCGGAAGCCGCATAGACCCGCATTTGAATTACACTGATGAGCTGTGTCGCCTCGAGCAGGTGGCTTCCCCTCTCTGAGCTTCACTGTGCCACCCTGTGAAATGAGCTTATCACAGAGCTTGGGTTTTGGGAGGATCTTGTGCCATCCTCACACAGTGCCTGGCTTAGTAAGCACTCAGTGAATGAAAGCTGTTGTTGAAATATATCCACACTTTTAAGACACTAGAAAAGGACAGCAAATTACCCCCTCCCCCAAAAAATGGAAGGAAGGAAATAATAAAGAGAAGAAGTCAATACAGGAGAAAACAGATGCACACGAGAGAGAATCAACACGCCAAAAGCTGATTCTTTGAAAAGATTAATGAAGTCAGTGGACCCCTAGCAAGACTAATTAAGAAAAAAACACACAACATTGTAAATCAACTATACTTCAATTTTTAAAAAGAAGATAGCAAGCACAAATTACCAGTATCGGAAGTGAAAAGGAGACCTTCATTGTGACATAAAAAGAAAGATGGTATTAGGAACTACTTTATGCCAATAAATTTGACAGTTTAGACAAAACAGACAAATGTCTTTTAGAAACACACCAGAACTGACCCGAGAAGAAATAGAAAACCTGAACAGTCTCAACACTTCCCCATAAAGAAAACTCCAGACCCAGATGGCTCTAAACTGGTGGAAGTCTTCCAAACATGAGAGAAGGAATAATACCTATCTTAGGCAGACTTCCAGAGGGAAAAAGGATCACTTCCCAGCACATTTTATGAGGCAACAAAATCCTGATACGCTGTTCCTGTCCTCAGCTCAGTGCAGTGCAGGGTGGAGATGTATGAACAGAGGTGGTCAGTACAAAGCAATGTGGCCAATACAATACAAGGCTGTAGCTGGGAGCACAGAGAAGGTAGCTGACTCAGCCAGGGCCCAGGGTGGGGATATGTTGACCTGACACCTGAGAGATCCCCAGGAGTGAGTCAGAGGGACAGGTAGGAGGAAGCCCCAAGCAGAAGAGACAGCCTGTGCAAAGGCTTTAGGAAGAGAGATGCGACTTCCCTGGCAGTCCAGCAGTCATCACTCCACCTTCCCACGCAGGGGGCCTGGGTTCAGTCCCTTGTCCGGGAACTGAGATGCCACGTGCCTCTCAACGTGGCCTGAATAAGTATGTTTTTAAAAGTTTGACATGGCTGGAGGTGGGCGAGGCTGCCCCCTGGGAACTTTCCGTGACCTTCTCTCCTCCCAGCTCCAAGGCCCCCCATGACTCTCAGCCTGCACTGCTGGCATGACCCACTGACCTTTCATGTCTTTAGCCAAAGTAAACCATCACCTACTCACTTTTGGTTCACACACAGGCCCCTGCCTCATTCCTAATGAGGTAGGCCAGAGAGGGTAAAAGGGATTAAGGAGGGTCCCTTTGCCCCCTCACTCTCCTCCTGGCTTTATCTCCTACAGAACAACCTCCCTCCCAGCATGATGACCCGCAGAAACACCTACGTTTGCACAGAACGCCCGGGGGCTGAGCGCCCGTCCTTGTTGCCAAATGGCAAAGAAAACAGGTATGAAGGGAGGGCAGCAACAGGGAAGGAGAGATGGGGTATAGGTGAGCAGGGCCCCCTGATCTAAGATGTTAGACGTTGTGGGGAGGGATGGTGTGGGGACGGGGAGTCTGCATGTGTGCCGTTCCTTCGGCTGAATCTATCCATGTCCTCCCTGTCCCAGACCCCCCTGAAAAATCCTCCCCCTTAATTAATTAGTCATCAGCACCAGCAAAGCAGTCTGCCCCCCTCTCTGCCCACGAGCCTGGGGAACCTGAGTTCATTTTTTTTGAATGATCCATTTTTAGAGTTGGAGAGAAGCCCTAGAATGTCACAGCTTCAACATCCTCTAGTTGGCGGGATTTCAAACTTGCTTAAGTTGGTTCAGGCTCCTTCAGCTGGCAAGTGAGGGAAACTAGAGCAGGCTGGCCGGAGCATATAAAGGGAATGAATTGGTTCACATCACAGTTCAAGTCCCAGAGTAGGGTGGGCTTCAGGATCATGAGACTCCCACCCATCAGGACTAGAGGGTGTGAGTCCTAGGTGCACTCTGGGAAACACCCAATAAAGGGATGCAGGTGTCACTCTTTGGTGGGGGCAGGGGGAAGTGTTTGGAGGCGGTGATTCAGCTCTGAGTTCCGAATCTCGCCTCTGCACTCCACGAGCAAGATGACCAGTGGCAGGTGTCTGAGCCTCCGTTTCCTCCTGTGTGAGATGGAGCTGATGTCCTCTGCCTCCAGTCCCATTAGAGGGATCTGGTGGAGATAGGTGTGTCCTGTACCTCACACGGGGTCTGAGACACAGTAGGCATTCAATGAGTCATAACTTATTTGGGGGTTATTAAATAAAAATAATAATAGCCAACATTTATCAAGCAGTAGCTGTAGGCCGGGCCTCTGTATGTTAGCTGGTTGAATGCCCCTAACAATTATATGAGATCGATCCTGATGTCTCCATTTTACAGCTGAGGGAATGAGGCACAGACAGGTTAAGTAACTTGTCCAAAGCCACACAGCTGGTAAGTCAAGAAGCAAAGATTCCAGACTGACTCCAGAGTCTGTACTTTTAATCACTATAATATATGGCCTCCAAGTCCTGGCCTAAAGATAGCATAATGTTAGGTTATAGGTTCAGGAGTGAAGAGACCATAAGGCACAGTAGGTGAGGTGGAGGTTTAGTCCTCTGTGATCCAGAAGTAGGAGGCAGGGTCCTCCAAGGATTCAGGACCAATCTTAACATGAGACTGCAGCTCTAGATCTGAGGCCACCGCACCAGTTCCCACGATTTCCCAACCAGCAAAAAGGGTGGAAAGACCGTGGAGTGCAAACTGCTTTTCTGTTCAAAGACAGGACCCAGAAATGGGCCAAAGCACTTCTGCTTACATCCTATTGGCCAGAACATGGTCATATGACCATCCCTAGCTGCAAAGGAAGCTGGGACTTGTAGTCTTTGGCTGGGTGGCCATGTGCAATGTTTATACTCTCAAGGGATTTGGTTACTAAGAGTAAAACGTTGTGTATGGATTCTGGGTGAGAGGTAATGGTATCTGCCAATCAGGGCTCCCTCTTTGAGATCTGGCTGGTCTTGGGGTCCCTAGAAGGATATTAATTGGAGGTCTGGCTTCTGCTGTGAGGACTGAGAGGGTCAGAGGGCCTGAGGAAGGTCCTAGGATAATAGAGCCACCCCTGCCTACACAGAATCTTGAGAATTAGAGAGAGGGTTCCTTCCTCTTTATTTTTACCCGTTGAAAATTTTCATAATGAATGTAAGTTTCCTTGATGTTCACATCTATTCCTCTCCCACGTTTGAATAATGAAAGTTCAGATAGCAAAGTGTTTGCACAATTGATGTGGTTCCTGAGGTTTGGATGGCAGATAGCAGGGGATTCATTTAAAAGTATATCTGAATCTATTCAGTTGCCAAGTTTGGAGAGAGGAGAGTTGGGATAGGGGATGGTTTGGAGGGGACAGAGCTTGAAGAAAGGATGGTTTGAAGGAAGAATGATTTAGGAGGTGAGAAGAGTCTGTCAAATAATGCTAAGGGTGTATTGGGCACAACCCGCACAACTCTGCACAGCAGCCCTGTCTCTGAGTTCTAGCTTGGCAGAGGTTTCTGATCTCAGGACAGACCAGTGAGGAATCAGAGGGACTGAGGACTCTGGTCTGCCTCAAAGCTCCACCCTAACTTGTACCTCTCTGCCCACAGCTCGGGTACCCCACGGGTGCCCCCCGCCTCCCCCTCCAGTCACAGCCTGGCTCCCCCATCAGGGGAGCGGAGCCGCCTGGCACGCGGCTCCACCATCCGCAGCACCTTCCACGGTGGCCAGGTCCGAGACAGGCGGGCAGGGGGCGGGGGAGGTGGGGGCGTGCAGAATGGGCCCCCGGCCTCCCCGACACTGGCCCACGAAGCCACGCCCCTGCCCACTGGGCGGCCCCGCCCCACCACCAACCTCTTCACCAAGCTGACCTCCAAACTGACCCGAAGGTGAGCCCCACGGGACATGGGGGTCAGGGAGAGGGGTGGGGGCTGATGGGACCTAACCTGTCTTCTGCTCTACTCTGCCTCCTGTGCCCCGACATCTCCGTCTCCTCCTCCTCTTGCTCCATCACTCTTCACCTCCCTCCTCACACTACAGGGTTACCCTCGATCCCTCTAAACGGCAGAACTCTAACCGCTGCGTTTCGGGCGCCTCTCTGCCCCAGGGATCCAAAATCAGTAAGTCCCCTCCACCACTGCTCTCACTGGCTCTGCCTTCCTGTCTGCATGTCTGACCCGTGTGCGGGCCTGGCGGGAGGGGGCGCTGTGAGTTGGGAAGGGGGTCTGTATGTGGGCTCTGGTCGTTCATTTACTCAGATAATAAACAATAGTCTGGCCTCTGGAGCCAGACTCAGGGTTCATACCCTGAGCTCTTCTGAGAGACCTTAAGCAAATAACTCAACCTCTCTGGGCCTCACTTTCCTTTTCCCTAAAATGGGGATAGTAATGACAGTGTCTTCCTCAGAGGGTTGTTGTGCAGACTAAGTGAGGTGGTAAATCGACTGAGCTTTGAATGTTGCCCTGGAAAATACTTTATAGATGTTTTCTATCATTTTTATTCTTTGAGTGTCTACTGTGTGCTTTGCACCATCGTGAGCCCAGAGTAAAGTGAACGAGAGGGAGAAAATCCCTGCCCAGAGCATTCTACTAAGGGACCCAGACAGTAAACAATAAATAAAATATATAGACTATCAGGTGTGGCAAGTACTAAGGAGAAAAATAGAGCAGGGAATGGGGTGGGGTGGGGTGGTGGTGGTGGTGATGTGCCTGTCAGGGTATGGGGAAGGAAGGGTACAGTTTAAATGGAGCAGGCCTCGCTAGGGAGGTGTCATTTGAGCACAGGCTGAAGGAGGGGTTTGTGTGTCTGTCTGTCTCCTATATGTAGGCGTGTCTCTACCCACCTCGCCTCTCTTTTGTCTTCCAAATTCTTCAGTATCTTTCCTCCAACCTGCACTAACCATTTCCGAATGGGCTCCCTTTCTGGGTATGGAGAGGGAGATCAAATCCTGACTCCCAGCCCAGCTCCAGCCCTCAGGGTTGAGGCAAGGGCTACCCGCGTCCTGGAGGCAGTGGATTGAGGGAGGGGGGCCCCTTTATGTCCAAATTAGACACTCATCCCCCCACCCTTCCTGTAGGGTCACAGACGAACCTGAGAGAATCGGGGGACCTGAGGTCACAAGGTGAGTGTCTGTTTCTCCGCTTTTGCCTCAGACCCTATTGTGTAAGTGCCTCTCCTTACCACCCCTGCCAGACCCCTGGTCGGGGCTATGACCCCCTCTTCTCTGCCACTTCCTTTTGTGTACCCCCGCATTGATTTCCTCTCACCTCCATCCCTGAGCATCATCCCTTGACCATCTTTAAGTTCAGCCTCTCCCATCTATAACCCAACTCCTCCCTCTGTTGACACCACACCACCTTTCCCCTCTCATCCAGTGAGGCACAATGGTTGCCGACAACCCTGGGCCAGTATAGAAACCTCAGTGGAAATAGGGAGCCTCCCCAGCAGGGCCAACAGTCCCAGGACCTAATCTTATTGGCTGGAGTTGGGTCACATGTCTATCCCTAAACCAGTGCCTGTGACCAGAAGGGTGGAGTACTCTGATTGGTCAGACTTAGTCACATGCTCGTCTTTGAACCAATCAGTGTGGGGAGAGGTGTGGAATGCTCTCTTTGCCTGGAAGTGAGTCACGTGTTCACCCATGGCGCTGAGAGGTGAGTCTGCCCCACCTAAACCAGAAAGACTAGATCTGCAATGCTTTTCAAGAACATTCTCGGTATTTTAGGAGACACATTTCTTTGTTAGGCAGGGCCCTTTCACACGTTGCAGAATGTGTATCATTCTTGAACCATCCCTCCGCCCTGATAAATGCAGGCAGCGCTCCCTTCCCAAGACATTTTGACAATCGAAAAGCCCTCAGAAATTTACTAATATCCGTTGGAAGACAGTACTGCTCCTAGGTGTGAGAAATCCCTAGAGTGAGAATTGGTTCTCCAAGGGAAAATGATTATTACCAGAAAAAGGATATGTTAGGAAACAAACTGAGCTGCTATAGGGAAGAGACCCCAAAATACAGGAATACGTGTCTGTCTCACACAAACCGTGTGTCCAGGCCAGGCTGGCAGGGCCACTCCGTTATGTGAGATCCTTTGGGTACCCAGGGCTCCTACATCCTCACCCCTAGAGCCCTGTCATTTTCACAGACCATGCTAGCTCGTGCTGCAGCCTCGCAGGAGGTGGGGCAGGAGAGTCTAGGGCATACAGTTTCCTTTGAAAGAGGTGATACGGGGTTACACGGTCACTTCCACGCACATCCAGGCATTTGGAGACAAGACCACACCTGGCTGCAGGGGAGGCTGGGAAATACTGTTTCCACGTGGGCAGCTATTTGTACAGCAGAAAGACTGTCCCCTGGAGTAAAAGAGGTTTTGAGAAGATGTCTAGGACAGCCTGTCCCAAAGTGGGAACTGCGGGTTACCTTTCTTTTCTCTCCCATCTCTAACCCGTCATATCTTCCCACCTCAGTTGCCATCTACCTTGGGATCAAACGGAAACCGCCCCCCGGTTGCTCCGATTCCCCTGGAGTGTGAAACTGACCAGCTCACGCCCGCCGGAGGCCCTGATGGCAGCTCTGCGCCAGGCCACCGCGGCCGCCCGCTGCCGCTGCCGCCAGCCACAGCCGTTCCTGCTGGCCTGCCTGCACGGGGGTGCGGGCGGGCCCGAGCCCCTGTCCCACTTCGAAGTGGAGGTCTGCCAGCTGCCCCGGCCGGGCCTGCGGGGAGTTCTCTTCCGCCGCGTGGCGGGCACTGCCCTGGCCTTCCGCACCCTCGTCACCCGCATCTCCAACGACCTCGAGCTCTGAGCCGCCACGGCCCCGAGTCCCCTCCTCTTCCTCGCCCCTTTCACTTCGACAGAGAAAGGGGGTCAAGGAGGGGATTCTACCTTTGTCATCACCTCAGTTTCCCTGAAATGGATTTGGGGGCAGAGGTTGTCCCCTCTGTGTTCTCCGGGGCCCGCTGAGCAGGAGAGAAGAGCGAAGGGGCTTCGCAGGGGGGAGCTGGCACCTTCCTGGAGCCTCCAGCCCACCTGGTCCCCCCTCACCCTGCCACGGGGCACCTGAGGAGACTTTGGGGTCAGGGTGGGGCAGAAAAGGAAACTGAGGAAACTTCCATTCCCCGACAGCTCAAGAATTAGGCCTTGGGCAGGGACAAGAAGAGTTGCTGAGCCTAAAGACTGAAGAATTGAGGGTGTGGGGGGGCCGGGAGTGGGGGTCAGAGAGGCAGATTCCTTCCCCTCCCCCACCCCTCCTGCTCGAATCCCCCCTTCCTGCCCCAGGCTGGCGCGGGGCACTTTGTACAAATCCTTGTAAATACCCCCACACCCTCCCTTCTGCAGAGATCTCTGGAGGAGCTGCCGCTCTCACCTCTGGTTTTTAAGTTATTACACCCCCCCCACTCCTCCTGTCAGTCCCCTCACCTGCAGCCTGATGCCCAATAAACTTAGGAGAGTCCCCCCCTCCCCCATGCTGACCCTGGGGTTTTCCTTCCCTGCCCTCACCTGCAAGTGAGATGAAAAGGAGGTGTGTGACTTTGGGCCAGTGGTTTCTCCTTTCTGAGCCTCTGTTTTCTCATCTGCAGAATGGGAGCAGTGGGGGTGTGGGGTCAAGGGTGATTGTGGAAGAGGGCAGGAAGGGACTGGGCCTCATCCACGAGGCCCCAGTTCCTCTATCGGACCCCTGTTCATCCACTCACATATTCACCCACATGTTATACTGGACTCTAAGCCACTTCTTACTCCAGTAGTACATTTATTCAATAAACAGTCATTGACCGGTGCCTACTCCATCCAGGCCCAGTGGTGGACACGGAGATGCAGGGAGCCCCTGTCTGTGGGGGACATGGGTTCTGACAGACTCTAGAGAAACCATTGCTTTTGGAGGGGGTTGGGCCAGAAGAGAAGGTGAGAGGGTTTGGGGAAAGCACTCCAGAAGAACTGATGCTGGAGTTGGGCTCTAAAGGATGAGTAGGAGTTGACCAGGTTTGGGGCATGCCCTGGGCACAAGCCAGGAAGTGGGAATGCATGGTATAGCTCAGAGAACTGTAGGTAATTTCAGTATGGCTGCTGTGTTGAGGGCTGGGTGGAAAATTAGCAAGAGGAATGCGGTATTAGGACTAATAATCCATATACACTTAAGCAAAAAGGTATTTGCTCATTTCATAGGGAGGGGTGCCTGACTTCAGGTATAGCTGGATTCAGGCCACAGGCTGGCCTGCTTTTTTCAGTGTAGTTTCATCCAATAGGTGCCTGGTGTCAACGGTGACACCAGCAGTTCCAAGCTTTTATCCTTCCAGCTTAGCAGCTATAGCAGAGTTCCTCATCGCCAACTTCAAGCAAAAGTCCCAAGACGGGCTCTCATTGGCCCAGATAAGTCATGTGATCACCCCGAACCAGTCACTGTGACTCTAGAGTGGCCTGTACCTAGAGTTGGACTTGGAGGGGTTCCTCAAAGGAAAGTCAAGGTGTCACGATAAGGGAAGTAGAAGCATGATAGACGTAAGCAGAAAAGGGTTGTCCAGTGCAGGAGGGCAGGGCACTTCACCGGAGCCTTGTGGGCCAAAGTGCGCAGTCTGGGCTTTCATCCGAGGGCATTGGGGAGCCACGGAGGGTTGCTTGCAGGAAAGAAGCTTAGTTAAACTGCCTCATTTGCCTGTTTAGGTCATGGTAGGGTCAACTGTTGTATTCTTCATGGGACAGGAAAGTCAAATGAGAACTGAAGGGGGCTAAAAATAAAGTGGTCAGTGTTGAAAAATTCAGGGTCTGAGGCAGAATCAAAATCCTATCATGAGTTAGGCCGTAACAGGACTCTGCTGAAAGACAGGTGCTTGTAGTTGAGAGGGTAGAAAATGAGGTGTGCGGCAGGGAACCAACCCTGTCATAAAAACGTCAATTCCTGAGTTCTTCCTCGGTTCCCAGCCCGGGGCTGGGGACACAGTGGTGGCCAAGACAACCCCAGCCCTGCCTTCACATAGGGTTCACAGTCCAGGGGAGGAGGCAGCCGTGTCCTCAGTGATAATTCTGGAGTCGGTGAGGCGGGTTGAGGGAGTGCAGAAGGGGAAACTGCCCTCTCCAGGGAGGACTTCTTGGAGGAGGAGGCACAGCTCCCCTGGGACAGGGAGAATGATGAGCAGCTAACCAGGCATGGCAGAATCTGGGGGCCTGGGTTGGGGGCAGGCATGAGTTCTAAGAGAGAAGCAAGAGTACAAGTCCTTCAGCAAATGGCATGTGGCTTGACTGAGTGTGGAGGCACTGTGAGGGATGAGGCTGGAGGGCTGGCTGGCCTTGAAGGTCATGGAGAGTTACCTGGGCTTTGTACTGAGGGTACTGGGGAGCCACAGCAAGGTTGTTGAGTAAGAGTCAGGGGCAGGCAGGTTTGTGCTGTGAAGGGAGGGAGGGAATCGGGTCAGAAAGGCAGGGTGACAGAGGTGGGGAGGGAAGGGGTGGACTTCAGGCTTAGGAGGCAAGGTGGGAGGGACAGACATGGTAGCTGACAGGTGCCTGGATGGCGGACTTGGCTGGCTCGGACCGTGGTCTGTGCTCTATGTGCGGGTGGAACTGGGATTAGTGATGGGATCTTCAGTTGGGGTCAGTATTGTAAAGGATATCCCAACGCCTGCCAGACCTTGAATGCCCTGACCTTTGGGGTCTCTTCTGTTTCCATAATCTCTCTGGGAACTCTTGGGGACATCCTTAGACCTGTTTCCCTTCTGGAAAATGGAGAGATTGCTTGATCTCTAAGGGCCCTTTACCTGTGTGAGTTAAAAAAAGTGCCTCCTCCAGGTCTCTGGCAGGCTCTGTCTTCCTAACTTTGCCTCACCATTTCTTCTAAAACCTTTGTCTCTGGGAGCCCACCTGCTACCCGCTTGATAATGAAAGCTTCAACCTACTGGGTCAAGTAGAAGTGGTTGACGTGGCTGACACCCAATACATGTTCAGATGTTTCTTGCCTTCCATTATCCACTTCTCCCATTCCCAACCCCATGACCACTTCCTGCTCATTCATGGAACCAAGCTCTCCAAAAGGCCTGTCCTCAAAAACTTCACAGGGATGCTGTGACCCAAGCTCCAGCCTGGAGGAAGAAACAGCTTGGGCAGACATTAGGGTGGGAATTGCACAGTGTAAGGAATGGAAAAGTGTATAGAGGAATCACGAGAAAAGAACTGGGAAGAAGAGCCTTCGGCAGATGGTGTTCATGTTTAACCTTGAAGAATCACACATAATAGAGCATTCTAGGAGATGTGGGAAACCATGGCAGGTTCTTGAGCAAAGCAAGGGAAATTGAAAAGAGTAGTAGCAGCTATAGAGGGCTGTATATATATATACACCTTCAGATCTGAAGTCAGATTGCACAGGAAGAGGGTTAGGAAAAAGCATCATGAAGTAGATAGTGATGAGATGCATGCAAGGTCTCAAACCAGAGGCCCGGAGGGCAAATTCAGATATTTTGTTTGACGTCCGTTTCTCCCTAGAATGGGTCCTGTGTTTGAGATCTGAGCATGAGTGATCAGGAGCAGAGGTGACTGAGAGCTCTCGGGACCGCAGATTCCCCATAGAGCCTTGTAATGTTTTCATTAGATGCTGTACCCTGAACTTGCCTCATTTTAAAGATGGGAAAAGATGAGAAGGGAACAGCTACCCACTCCAGTACTCTTGCCTGGAGAATTCCACGGACAGAGGAGCCAGGAGGGCTACAGTTCATGGGGTCGCAAAGAGTCAGACACGACTGAGCGACTAACGCTTTCACTTTAGAGGTGGGATAAAACGTGTAGCCCTAAGACGTGCCTAGAGACGACAAGCCGCTTTGAGGTCACACAGTAGCCAACTGCCGAAGTTTTTTCTCCTTCTCCTTCAGTACTAATAACAATCAAACCGAACGCTAAGGCCACCATTGCGTTTATTTGTTGCTTTGAGTGGAGAAAAAGCAACAGCTCAAGGTGAGCTCCGTTAGCCAGAGCTCCTGATGGTGGGCGGAGCTTTGAGAAAAAAAAAAGAGGAGACCGTAAGGGAGGTTTTTCATTGGCCAGAACCCAGAGACTGGAGCCCATTGGTTGGAACTCTGGTTGGAACTGGAACTAGAAGGATAGATAGAGCCCCAGGTGGACCAAACGTTTATAGGCTGGGCTCCAGGAGGAAGGGGCGGGCCTCCGGTGGGCTGGGTCCTCCCTTAGGATGGGGCTCCAGCAGTCGGCGGCGGGCTGGCTGTGCGCCTACTTCTGGGCGGGGATCATGTCGTCGATGGACTGGCCCTTCTCCAGCTTCTTCTCCATCTCCACCATGAGCTTCACACCATCCACCACCAGCTGCACCTGTTCTACCTCGGACGAGCCCAGCCGGTCGGCGTTGGACACGTCGAACACTGAGCCCACGGCAGCCGTGTCCACACCACCTGCGGGAGTAGGAGGCAGGGGCTAAGGAGCCGGCAGAAATGCTTGAGCGGGGCCTGGAACGCGGGCCGCCGTGCCAACCGCGCAGGCGGACGTCCTGGGTGAATGCCTACTGTGTTAAATTCATGCAGTTTCCTGAGCGTCTGTCTATTCTCGGGCTGGCTTTAGGTATCTCACCCCTCAACCATCCAACACGGTGGGTAACGGAGTTGAGCTCAGGAGCCGGGCTGCCTGGGGTCGAATCCTGACCATCTTCCCCTTTACAGATGGGAAAGTGAGGCCCCTAGGCGCCCAGGGACATACACAGTGTATATTAACCATATAACCATGATGGTATATGGACTTCTCTGAGATAAGGCGTGCTGAAGCCTATTTTCAGAGGAAGGACTGAAACTCACAGAGGAGCAGCCCTTGCCGCCCCCCAGAACCCGTGGGGATGCCCCCGCTTCCCTTCAGCCATCGCTAAGGGCCAGCGCTGGAAGCCGCAGGAGGGAACTTGGGCCGTACCTGTGCCTCGCTTCTGCAGGCGCAGGCGAGTGAGGATCTCCTCGAACTTGGGATGCTTGCTCAAGTGCGCCAACTTGACATGCACGCCTCCCCGCAGCCCGGTGCCCAGGTTAGATGGGCAGGTGAGCACGTAGCCCAGGTGCTCGTTCCACATGAACGGGTGGCCGGCCTTCTTGAATATCTCCTCAATCTGAGGTAGGGGGAGAGGACCCGGGATCAGCCCTGTGGGTGCCCCCAAATGCACCCACAACCGGGGCAGGGCTCCGAGGGACAGGGGGTGAGAATGTCAGTGGTGGTAGGACTCCGAGAGGGCGGGTCTGGAAAACCTGGAGGCACGAGATTCTTGGGGCAGGGGCCCGACCGCACAAGTGATGGCTGGATTCTGACGGGGCTGGGCTTGAGGATGCCTTGAAGGCCGGTTCTTGTCCGCGGGGCTTGAGGATAGGGGTGGGGCCGGTTTTCCAAAGGGCGGGGCTTTGGAAAGCGAGGGAGGAGCACCGCTGAGGGGAGTGGCTTCGGTGCGGGGAGGAGCCGGGTTCCGAGGGGCGGGGCCCGGGAAAGCGGCTGGGGGGGCGGTCACTTGGAGTCACACGAGGGCGGGCACCCACCTTCTGCAGCCCCACGCAGAAGCGGCGGAAAACCTCCTTCATGTTGCCCCCCTTCTCCATGGAGATGACTCGGAGGTGGTCCTCCTCGTTCACCCACACCAGGAAGCTCTTGTTGTCATTGTGCCTAGCATCCGGCGCAGCAAAAGGTCAGGGAACCAGCTCCGCGGGAACCCGGTTCCCCTCCCTCTTGCAAACACACGGCCACCGCTAGGGGGCAGCGGGCCTAAAGGGCCCGAGGCCTGAGCATCTCAGTCTCAGGAGCTTACACCTTTAAATGTCACAGGACCCGTGAAATCTTGAATCGTGGGATCAGTGGCTTTCAGGGTCTTAATTCTTTGCACAATATTATAGAATCTTAGAATATCAGAATCGCTGAAAAACGGAAACCGAGAATCAGAGTTGATAAACCTTCCATGACATTGTGGCATCGCAGAAGGAGTCTTAGACTGGAAAACTTTAGGATCTGGAAATGTTTGAAACCATTGAATCACAAAATCTGACATTAGTGGAGCCTGAAAACACTTAAAATCTTACAACCTATACTCTCCAAATTGTTTGAAACCAAGGTTCTCAAAACCTTTTAAAACCTTTGACTATCAGAATGAAGGCGGGGGCATTTTCCCTGATAGGTCAGTTGGTAAAGAATACGCCTGCAATGCAAGAGACCCAGGTTAGATTCCTGGGTCGGGAGGATCCTCTGGAGAAGGGATAGGCTACCTACTCCAGTATTCCTGGGCTTCCCTTGTGGCTCAGCTGGTAAAGAATCCGCCTACAATGTGGGAGACCTGGGGTTCTGTCCCTGGGTTGGGAAGATCCCCTGGAGAAGGGAAAAGCTACCCACTCTAGTAGTCTGGCCTGGAGAATTCCAGTCCATAGGGTCACAAAGAGTGGACACGAATGAGGAACTTTCACTTTCATCAGAATCAGGGATTAAAAAATTACTAGAAAGCCCAGCTAACAACAATAATTAGCAATAAATATCATGCCAATGGCCAGTATGGATACTTACTATATACCAGACACTTTTCTCAACACTTTGCATAAATTAGTTCATTAATCCTCATAAGAACCCCAAGAGCTATGGATTATCACGATCCCATTTTATAGATGGAGATTTGGGGCAGAGAAACATTAAATTACATGCCCAAGATCACACAGCTAGTAAATGGCAGCCCTGGGATTTGAACCTAAGGAGTCTGGTTCAAATCTGAATTTCAAGCTTTTTAAAATGTGACATGCAGACCACAGGGAAGGCAGGAGCGGAGGGCAAGATGACCCTGGAGAATTGCTGTAGTGGTCTTGACTCTGGTGGAGGGTTGTGGGACGACTAGAGGAGGCGGGGCAGAAGGGGGGCATGGGGCAAGGGGCCTCACCAGATGCCGCGGGCATCAGGCCAGTCTCGGGCCATTCCCGAAGCCAGCAGCAGCGGGGACACGGGCTTGTCGAACAGGAAGTGGTCGTCGATGAGCTGCTGCTGCTCCTGCTCCGTCATGCTCTTCAGAGGGTAGTATTTCCCCTTGAACTCGCCCGTCAGGCTGTTGAGGGCTGGTGAGGGGCCACAGGAAGGAGGGGTCAACAGCCTGCCCTACAAGGGGGGTGCACAGGCCCTGGGGACCCCACACTGCTGTCCCTCGGGGGCCTAGGCCTTGACCCTGCAGAGGTTCTAAAGGTGTCTAACCACCCCCCAAAAAAACATGCTCCTCCGCCGTCTGCCCAGGCCGGGGAACACCCACACTGTGTGCTCAAGACCAAAAGCATGGATTCTCCCTTGCCTGCCACCAATTCTCACGTCCAGTCAGACTATCTGCAGGCGGCAGTGTGCTGCTGCTCACTCCTGCTGGCTGGTAGGGACAGAGTCAGTCTCAGGCATCTGGGAGCCATCAGTGAACAATATTATAGTATATGTAGTATTTGCATATATTCATAGGTATTCATAATACAAAGTATGTATTAAGTGTTGGAGAAGGAAATGGCAACCCACTCCAGTATTCTTGCTGGTAAAATCTCATGGACAGAGAAGCCTGGAAGGCTACACCATGGGTTTGCAGAGTCAGGCATGACTGAGGAGTTGAGCATACACACACACATGAATATTATATATATAATAAATATATAACACATATATGCATTTGTATATATTCATATCTTCATAAGACATGACAAATATGTGTATAATGTATTTCTATAATATACATATTTTTAAATATGTTATACATATTTGTATAATATCCTATATAATATGTTCTATATCATATACTACATACTATATTATATTGTTAAAAATAAATTACAAAAACAAATAAATAAACTATATTGGGTCAGCCAAAAAAATTGAGTTTTCCTATAACATCTTTCAGAATGAACTTTTTGGCCAATCCAGTGTTTAAAATGAAGGTAGTGAGTACTCAGAACTATCACTTGCCAATTACTTTACTACACTTACTGTTTTCTATGTTCTTGAAGTCACCTGTTGTATCTTCATGGTGGAAATTCTACATAATGACATGCTGCTGCACATCTCCCCCCATTGCCCATCCCTGTATGATGTCTCGTGGTTGGCTTAAAATTGGCCTCTGTAGGAGAATTTACACCAGAGAAATTGGCAGTTGCTGGCAGCAAATCAAGGCTGCTGCTGCTTTTTTATTTTTAGAGCCAATTGTTAAATATTTAGCAGAATGACACTGCCTGCCAGCCCTAATGCTTCTACCTCCAAACACACCCATTCTTTCTCCCCATCCCACTGCTCCCCTCACTCCCCAGCCCCGCCTGGACCCCTGCAGTTGCCCTTCTCAGCCTCTCCTACCGCTGCCCACCGACTGTTCCCCACCAGGGGGATCCATGTAAGTCTGAGCATGTCCCTTCTCTACTCACCACTCTCCCACAGTGTCCTCTTCCCACAGGGTCAAAGCCAGAGTCCTCCCAGCAGCCCACAAAGCTCTGGACAACCTGGCTATCCCAACACCCCTCTGACCTCACTTCCTCCCCTCTCCCCATCACCCACTCAGCTCCAGCAACACTGGTCTCCTTGCTATTCCTCCAACATACCATCCCACCCCAGGACCTTTGCACTTGCTGTTCACCTGCCTAGATTTCTTCCCAAGGTTGGCTCCTTCTTGTCAATCATGTCTCAACTCCTTCCCAGCATAGCTGCCCACAGTCATTCTGTGCCAAAACCCTTGTTTCTTGGCTTCAGGGCGTTTGGGGAGGATGTATTCTTTTGTTGGTTCCAGTGTTTCCTCTTATCTCCCCACCAGGCTGACAGCTCTGCGAGAGCAGTGACCTTGGTCCATCTTATTCACCATGGGAACCCCAGCTCCCCACACAGGGCCAGAACAACCGTAAATGTTTGCTTGGTGGATAGGTGGATGGATGAATAGATGGATGAAGGTCAGGACCCTGGCGCAGTTGGGTGTCAAATCTTGACAGCATCCCTTAGACCTCCCCCAGGGGTAATACTGCCAGCTGTCACTCACCAAGCACCTGTGATTATCAAGTTCTTGCAGTGTTTTGGCAAATGGGGGCACAAGGGGGTCCAGACCTGGGGTGGGGGCTCTCACCTTCCACGGAGAGTTTCTCCACGGCCCGGCGCTCGCCGCGGGAGCAGTGAGGGGGCAGTGCATAGCCCTTGATGCTGCGGCCCGTGCGGACACGGCTGCTGAGCACGTAGTGGGGGTCCAGATCGTCTCCACCCTAGGGAACAGCGGGGAGTCAGGGCTTGGTGGACCATCCTGTGTGCCCTGCCCCCTGCCCACCAAAATCAAATCTCCCCCACAGGCCCTCCCAGCTCTCTTGGGCTCTCAGCTGCTTCCTTTGGTTCTTCCTCCCCACTGGCCTCTCTCCCCCTCCCTCCCCGGCTCTGTCTCTCTTTTCTCTCTTCCCCCCATCTTTATCTCCCTCTCCATCTCTGTGTCTGTTTCCCCCTTGACTCCCTGTATGTTTTCCACCTGCTTTCCTCTCTCTCTCTCCCCCAACCTTGGCCATCTTCTGTGTCTGCCTGTCCGTCTTTCTTCCCATCCCCCTCTGTGTTTCTCTCCATGTCTGTCTCCCTGTCTCTCTGGGTGTCTCCTCCCCCCACCCCGCCCCGCCCTTCCCCTGGGGCAGCCGACCTTGAGGTTCTCATGGTTGAGATCAGTCTTGTGCTTGTCGGTGGGTTTGAAGCCCCCGTGCCGGTCCTGGATGATGGGGTCAAAGAGGTCCTTGAAAACCGTATAGGACTCCTCATCACCAGCCACACAGCCCACGGTCATGATGAAGGGGTGACCTGGGGGGTCAAAGGGAGGTCAGAGGTGCTTGTCACCCACGGGGAAGACCTGGGCTCCTGGGTCCAGTGTAGACTGTGTGTGCACACGTGGGTGTGTGTGTGCGTGTGTGCGTGTGCAAGGGATTTCACTGAGCACCGTGGGCCAGAACTGAGGAGGCTGAGGCTGGGTAGGAATGGGGAGAGAAGACTGGGGGAGATCGAGGCGGTATCTGGGGGTGGGCGGTGAGAGGAATGTTGAGTGCAGGGCAAAGGAGAAAGGAGAGTCTGGGGGGCGAGTTACTAAAAATATTACCACGCGTGAATCCCCACATCAAGGGATCGTCTCCTAAAAAAGTTCAGAGCCTTAGATACTCTTAACCCCCACCAATAAGAAGAGGCTTGAAAGACCCTCTTGGGCTTCCCTGATGGTCCAGTGGTTAAGACTCAACACTCCCAATGCAGAGGGCCAGGGTTCAATCCCTGGTTGGAGAACTAAGATCCTGCATGCCTTGTGGCCAAAAAACAAAACAAAACAAAACACCTCATTTCTCAAGTAGGGAAACAGAGGCTTGAAGAGAAAGGGCCTTTTCCCTCAGTCATGAGTTGGAGGCTGAGGCCAGAAGCTGGTCTCCTGCCCAGTTCCACCCGCCCTGGTGGGGTGTTCCTGGAGAAGGAACCCCCTGTCAGAGTCAGAGTGCCCACTCGGTGCCAGGAGCCACTCCACATGCCTATGTTTTCCCAACCTGGGTGCCCATTTTTCAGGTGAGGAAACTGAGGCCTGAGGAAACTGAGCTTCCCTCAGGGGAGTCTCACGTGATAGTTGCACATATTTAGCAAGTGGTTTGCCACCTGCCAGACCCTGTCCCAGGCCCTCACACATTCAACTCATCTGTTTCTCATAGCAGCCCCATGAGTATGGTCCCCACTTTACAGAGGGAAAACTGAGGCTCAGGGAGGTGGGACTGAGGCCTGGCAGGCAGCCTCCAGGCCACCCACACACACACCGGCCTCACAGTCCCTGGGATGCTCCCCCAGGAGGTTTACCTGGGTTGTCCACACCTGTCTGGATGACATCATCCAGAGTGAAGCCAGATGGCGTCTCCTTGTCCCGCAGCTTCTTGTAAATCTCGAGGGTCAGCGCCTTGGCCATGTGGTTGTTGTGCTTGCTGAGGTCTGGGTATTCCTCCTCAGCCTTGAAGTTCAGCTTGTGCTTGTTGTGGGTGTTACCGAACGGCATGGTGGCGGTGGTGTGGGGGGCCTAGTGGGGAGGGGTGGAGGGGGAAGTTAGGTCACATCCACGGAGACCAGCAAGAGAGCAGAGCCAGGCTCTGGGTCAGGCAGGCCTGAGAGCCAGTCCTGAGTCTTGGGCTGTGTGACTTGGACCCAGAGGGATCCCTTCTCTGAGCCCCTGCATCTCAACAGGATGTATCATCAGTCTGGGGTTGGGATCTTAGCTCTGCCTTATCCTGCTGGTGACCCTAGGCTAATAGCATTGCTACAGCCTCACTTTCTCCAGCTGGAAAAATGGAGGAGAGAACCCCTCAAGCCTGTGATAAGATATGATAACTGATAGATAAGAGTATAGGTTCTAGAATCAGGCAGCCTGGCTTTGAATCCCAGCTCTGCTGTGTGACCTTGGGCAAGTTACTTAACCTCTCTGTGCCTCAAAGTAATCACCTGTAAAATGCGGGTAGAATAGCACTCGTCTCATGGAGGTGCTGGAAGGATGTGATGAGTTCATTACGTAAAGCACTTAAAATAGTGCCCGACACACACTAATTATTTTGCTAGCTATTGTTATTATTGTTGTTTTGAATTACAAGGAGCTGGTGAGGGTGGAGGCTGTTGCTGGGAATGAGTGTGAGAGCAGAGAAGCGCCGTTCTCTCTATGAAGATTCCTGGGTGCTCAGTCGAGGGAGGAGGGGCAGGGTGCCTGCCCCCACCTCTGTGTGCTGACACCTGTCCTGCAGGGCACAGTTAGTAACAGCTCAGCCTCTGAGGTCGACAGAGCTGGGTTCAAATCTCACCCATGCCATCTCTGGGCTGTGTGACCCTAGGTCAACTGCTCAGTCTTTCTGAGCCTCTGTCTTCTGTGAACTGAACTTTTCCCCTGGGGTTTCCAGGAGGATTCTTTGAATCCAGCACAAAGCCAGTTGAGCACAGGCCCTGGCATGGAGCTGGGGCCTTGTAAAGAACCTGCCTGCCAATGCAGGAGGTGTAAGAGATGAGAGTTCAGTCCTTGGATCAGGAAGATCTCCTGGCGGAGGAAATGGCAACCCCTTCCAGTACTCTTGCCTGGAGAATCCCTTGGACAGAAGAGCCTGGTCTGCTAACAGTCCAGAGCGCCACAAAGAGTCTGAAGCAACTAGCACGCACACACCTAGAAGGGTGGTTGCTGTACTGTTGTTATTTTATTCACAAGACCCAGGAAGAGGGAGGACCCTTTAGCGGTGGTGGTAGGGATGAGATGTTCATTCCCAGCTCCAGGAATGGGAAGTGGGCAGGACGGTGGGAAGGAGATGGGCACGAGGGTGAGCTGAAGGCCGAGGCATCAGGCCAAGGGGGATGGAACCCACGAAAGCCTTTGGAGTTGATGTTCAGGGTGGGGATTTATTTTTAGAATCTGGCAGACTCCTCTCCCCCACCCCCAGCTGCCACCCCACCCTCACATTCCAGGGGCTCGGCTTGCACCACGTCAGCAGGCCAGAGACAGGTGGGCCAGGGTGGCTGGGAGCACATGCATTCAGGCTTTGGGGCTCAAGGGCTTTCAGCCCAGAAAGCCCCCTTCAGAGCATGTCCCCACCCCCATCCCTCCTGGGGGCAGGCCGGGAGAGGGCAGGGAAGCAAGGTCGGGGAGCCCAAGAAACACCAACAGACGTAACCCAGAGCTCCTCCTGCACACACCCGCACGCACCCCCAGGTAGCACGGTAAATGGGCCCACATGTGCACACCTCCCAGCTCAGGGACACTGGCATACAGGGACTCATGCAGGAGCCACAGAAAGCCAGACAGACACAAGGTCACGCTGTGCAGAAGGCAATGGGACCACAAGGTCACCAAGGCAAAGACCCTGACAGGTGATACACAGACACCTCCCACGGCTTACGGCACCCAGTTCTGGCGACAGACCATCGTGAACAAGGCCTGGCCCGCAGCCCCTTGCAGGGGGGCGACAGCTGGCCACTGTCAAGGCTCCTTTCCATCCTGGGGTCTCCCCCCAGGATGCGTGCCCCAGCCATCACAGGCATGGCCGGGAGTCAGGGGCTGTAGGTGGAGGGGACCCTCGGACATAAGGACCACCTTGCCACACACTGACCTGCCTGTGCACGGGGGCATGTGGGGGGCAACATGCAAGTCCCCTTCCAGAGACAGCTCGACCTCTGGCTCCTATGGAAGACACCCCATTCTGGACCCTACCCCGGGCAGTACCTGGCTGGGCGGTGCTGGAAGGGGCTGTCTGTATCCCGGAGGCGACACTGACCCAGAGGAAGGTCCTGCAGCCCTGGCCTTATATAGGGGGGGCCTGAGCTGTGTGATTGGCTGGGAGGGGCTGCCCCTTGGGAGCGGGCTGGAGGGCAGCTGAGCTCTTCACCTCACTGCCCAGGCATCGTGCCCACCCCGAACCCAGGCATGCCTCGCGCCCAGCCCTATGGCCTTGTATGGGCCGCGCCAGGGTCTGGGCCCATATCCCCCCCGCAACCAAGCTGGTCCCCCGACCAAGTGCTGAGTCGGGCTGGCGGGGACAGCTGGAGCCCCGCCGGGGCCACGGGATAGTGTCAGGAAATGTCCCAGGCACGTAGAAGTCACCCTCCCCTGGCCCTCCGCTAGGCCACTGGCCTCCCCTGAGCCCCCAGTGGCCTTGACCCCAGCACACAGCAGGTCCTGAGCTCTGTCCCTGGGGAAGCCTTGCAATGGCCCCTGGAGGTCAGGTCTTTGGTTTTCCTGCAGAGGAAAGGGCCCAGAGAGGCTGTGTGACTTGCCTGCTGTCACCCAGCTACAGGCAGTGTGTGACCAAGGCCAAGGTGGGAACAGGGGACGGCCTGACCCCAGAACCCTGTGCTGGGATGCACTTTCCTCCTCGGAAGTGCAGGGGAGGGAAACTGAGGCTGGGCCGAGCTAGGGCGGTTCTTACTCAAGGCCAGGTTGAAGGTGGTGGTCACCCTTTCCACTCCAATCGACCAGCCCAGTGACCCAGGGAGATTTCTGCTGTGGAGGGGACAGAGAGGGACAGCCTGCCGGGAAGGGAGTTTATTTTTAGAGCTCACTGCTCGCGATCTCCTCTGGGAGACCCGAGGTGCTGGGGCTGGGGGGGCATGGGGGCAGGTGTTGGTGGGGTGAGGTCGCCATGTGTCCGGGTTAATTATAACCCAGCGTCTCGGGTGTCCCTTGGCCTCGCCTCCTTACAAGGGCAGCCGAGAGCTCGGGGAGGCCAACCCCAGCCACGGCAGAAGGGGGCTGGGTGGCAGCTCAGGTCAGGGACGCGCTCAGATCCAGGCTCGATCAGGGACCGCAAGGGCTGAGGAGGAGATCCTGCAGAAATGGGATGTCACAGAGGGAATGGCGTCTTCGGCCTAGAAGGCACCAAGACTGCAGGATGCAAGGATCGGGCAAGTCCAGGGAGCACCCAGCATTGAAACAAAGAAGAGAATGTTCCTTTCCCTCTGGAGTTCCTCCCTCCTCCTGGGTCTCCCCCGCTTCTTCCTAGGCAGGGAGCACTGATCTAGAGAAAGGGGGGCCCTTTCTGCCTCTCCCAATGTTCCTGGTGGTAGGGGGGCTATTTAGAAAGCTTTTCTCCTTGGGGCCTAGTCCGTGATCGCTCCCCTCACTGTCCTGTCCCAGCAAGGTCAGTGTGTCAAAGCACTCCTTCATAGTTACAGAAACTGAGGCCCAGAGAATGAAAAGGAACTGGTCTAGAGTCGTTACGGCGTGTATCATGTCAACAATTATTTATTAAGCACTTACTGGGACCCAGCAGAAGATAACCCAAACCCCTGTCCTTATGGAGTTAATATTTTAGTGAAGGTGAACAAGTTGTTATACATTTTAATGTTGGGGACAATGGGGCTTTGAAGGAAAGAGACAGAGGGTAAAAATGCAAGTGACGGGACACAGTGGAGATCAGGTCAGGCCTCTCTGGGGAGGTGACATCCAGGCCGAGCCCAGAGGGAGCCAGCTATGTGGGTGTCTGGAAGGGGGACAGCAGGTGCAAAGACCCTGAGGTGGGGGTGGCTTGGCATGTCAGAGAGACGGGGAGGAGGCTGGAGCAGATGGAGGGGAGAATGGGAGGAAGAATGTGAGGTTGGAGGGGGACCAGGAGCAGACCTGTAGGGTCCTAGGGCTCCGATGGGAGTCCCTGAGGGTTATGAGCAAAGGAGAGACAGGATCCAGCCACGTCACACACAGCCCAGCCCCCGGGGCCCCTAATAACCCCTTGTGTGGACATCTGACATTCCTCTTGGCAACACAGCAGCCGAAGCCCTTTCTATATTGAGGGAGTTCTCCACCCTTTGACCACCTCCTTTGGAGAAGCCCAAATAGTAGAAACTCAGTTTCCCAGAATCCTTTGCCACAATGGTTCGCTCATGTGACGTGTTCTGAGCCAATCAAACCCTCCAGCAGGACCTCGCAGTCATTAGCCCTACCTCCTTTATCTTGAGTCCCGCAGAAACAGTTGGCCTTGGGGTTGGCCTTGGGGAGCACTGTGACCCTTATCGTATAGCTTCCTCCCACCCCTTGAGCCCCTCAAGTCTCCAGGGCTTGTCCCTCCCCCACCCCATACCTCAGGACTTTCACATTCCCTCCTGCCCTAGCCTCCTCACTGGTCTCCTGACCCAGTCTTGGCCCCTCCACCGACTTCCCTGCTGACCTTCCCTGCTCCAAACCTGTCATGGCTCCCCAATGCTCGCAGGAGAAATGAGTGTTTGTTGACTAAGTAAAAAATAGCCTTATCAATCAATAGGAAACCCCTCCGGCCAGCTTAGGCATAAACGGCTTTCCTACCAAATGCTTACAAAATTGTTACAAGGGCTGAAGGAACACCTCTTGCTCTCAGAACTATGCTTCCTCCGGGAAACTGGACATGCTAGAAGGAGGTTAGCGTGGAGGTTAAATGGCCTCTCCACTTTCTGGGAAAGACTGAGGGTAGGAGGAGAAGGGGGCTGTAGAGGATGAGATGGTTGGGTGGCATCACCTACTCGATGGACGTGAGTTTGAGCAAACTAAGAGATAATGAAGGACAGGGAAGCCTGACGTGCTGCAGTCCGTGGGGGTCACAAAGAGTCGGACACAACTTAGCGACTGAATAACAGTTAACTCTCGGAGCACTCCTACATGTCGAGTACTAGGCTAACTGCTTGACATTTACTAACTCATTTACCATTCTGAGCATTACCAACAATAAGGCTCAGAGAGGTTAACTGACTTGTCCAAGGTTGCACAGCTGGGAAAGAGCAGAGCTGGGAATCCAACTGGCACAGGGCTGCTGAAAGTAGGTTCAGTGTTTGGTGAAGATAATTTCCAGACTTCTCGGCAAGGTGAGACTATATCGTCAGCCCCAGAGTCCCTTCCTAGGTCTTCAGGCCCACATCCCCTTGCCCACTTCATCACCTTAGCAGTCTGACTTCAGGTTTCAATCACTGTATGTGTATTAACCAGTTTTAGTTTTCCAACAGTACTATGAGGTAGGTCCTGAAAATTTTACACAGCAGGAAAGTGAAGCCAGAGAGTCTGAGTTACTTGCCCAAAATCACCCAGCTGGAAAGTAGCAGAAGCAGATTGGATGAGTTAGTCACTCCCTTCCTCATTTTACCTCTTTATGCTGAAGCCTTATTTTATAGAGAGTGGATGCTGAGGCTGCAAAAGGGCCAGGGATTGCAGATTTTCTTGCAGTATTCTCAGGAGGCAGAAGGTACAAGGGCGCTTTATGGGTTCTCTCTTATAAAGGCACTAATCCCATTCATGAGAGCTCCACCCTCATGATCTAATCACATCATACTAATACCAAAGTGAGTGAAGTTGCTCAGTCATGTCCGACTCTTTGTGACCCCGTGGACTGTAGCCTACCAGGCTCCTCCGTCCATAGGATTCTCCAGGCAAGAATACTGGAGTGGGCTGCCATTTCCTTCTCCAGGGGATCTTCCCAACCCAGGGATGGAACCCGGGTCTCCCGCATTGGAGGCAGACACTTTAACCTCTGAGCCACCAGGGAAGCCTAAAGGCCCCACCTATTAATACTATCACCTTTGAAGGTTAGGATTTCAACATATGAGAAAATACGTTAAAATCATAGTTGTTTGTTGTTATTTAGTCGCTAAGTCGTATCTGACTCTTTTGTGACCCCATGGACTTTAGCCCACCAGACTCCTCTGTCCATGGGATTCTCCAGGCAAGAATGCTGGAGTGGGTTGCCATTTCCTCCTCCAAGGGATCTTCCGGACCCAGGGATCAAGCCCGGGTCTCCTGCATTGGCAAGCGGATTCTCTACCACTGAGGCACTAGGGAAGCCCTTGGATCATAGCACCAAGGATATTGCTAAAGTGAAAGTGTTAGTCACTCAGCTGTGTCTGACTCTATGCAACCCCATAGACTTTAACCCCATGGACTGTAGTCCACCAGGCTCCTCTGTCCATGGAATTCTCCAGGCAAGAACACTGGAGTAGGCAGCTATTCCCTTCTCCAGGGGATCTTCTTGACTCAGGGATCAAGCCAGGGTCTCCTGGATTGAAGGCATATTCTTTACCATCTGAATCACAAGGGAAGCCACCTAAGTGAGGACAATTCTATAACCTATTACCACAAAAATACAGTGAAACACATCACCCCAAAATGCAGGAGCTTAAAAGCGGATGTAGGGCTGGCTGAGAGTTGGTTGTTTTGGGCTGGGTGAGACTGGGAAGCTTTGTTTTATACCATTATGTTAAAAATGGGACAACAGGCTCAAAATGCTGGGTCATGTCATAAAATCAAGACTTAATGACAGTTGTGGCTCTCCCAGAGACTGAATCTTAAACCAGCCATTCAGATCAGCTCTAGTTGGGTAATCTGCCCAGATAGGTGCCTGCCGTCCCTAAAGGAAAGTGACCTCACCATAACCAGTCTGCTTTTTTGCCTGCTTTGTTGTTCCAGGAACTTTCTTGTTCCTGCTCCCTTCCTCCTATAAGAGTCTTCCGTTTTGTTTAGTTCCTCGAAGCTCCTTTCTGTCTGCTAGATTGGATGCTGCTTGATTTGAATGGATTTTAAGTAAACGCAATAAAATGTTAACATGCCTCAGTGTATCTTTTAACAATATGGAGATGTTGTGATAAGAGGGAACACACAGGGGCTGTGTCATGCCTCCATTGGGATGCAAGAGGGAATCTTCAAAGCCCCTGAGATCTAAGCTCAGAACTGGGAGGACTGTCACTTGTGCCCCTCTGCGATTGGCCAAAGCAAGTCACCACACCCAAAGTCAAAGCCATCATTACCCTCCAGGGGTCAGGTTTTTCTCATTTGCGTTTTTCTTAAATGGTCACTCACGCTCAGTCACACACAATTCATTTCTGTGGACTAGCTCAGGAGGATATTAGAAACTGGTAATCATGTCTGCCAAAATCACTGCAGATGGTGATTGCAGCCATGAAATTAAGACACTTACTCCTTGGAAGGAAAGTCATGACCAATCTAGACAGCATATTAAAATGAAGAAACATTACTTTGCCAACAAAGGTCTGTCTCGTCAAGGCTATGGTTTTTCCAATAGTCATGTATGGATGTAAGAGTTGGACTATAAGAAAGCTGAGAGCCGAAGAATTAATGCTTTTGAACTGTGGTGTTGGAGAAGACTCCTGAGACTCCTGGACTGCAAGGAGATCCAACCAGTCCATCCTAAAGGAGATCAGTCCCGAGTGTTCATTGGAAGGACTGCTGTTGAAGCTGAAATGCCAATACTTTGGCCACCTGATGCGAAGAGCTGACTCATTTGAAAAGACCCTGACACTAGGAAAGATTGAGGGCAGGCAGAGAAGGGGACGACAGCGGATGAGATGGTTGGATGGCATCACCAACTCAATGGAGATGAGTTTGGGTAAACTCCGGGAGTTGGTGATGGACCGGGAGGCCTGGCGTGCTGTGGTCCATGGGGTCTCGAAGAGTCGGACAAGACTGAGTGACTGAACTAAACCAAATCATGTCTGCTTCTTGGAAGAGTATCTGGGGATTAAGGAGAGACAAAGACCAACTTTTCATTCTGTAATCTTTTGTTATCTCTGAGCATCCTTCTGACACCACTTTTTTTTTTATTTTTATTTATTTATTTGGCTGCATTGGGTTTTTGTTGTGTCATGCATGATTTTTCATCGCAGTGCAAGGATTCTAGTTGTCTCACACGGGCTCAGTAGTTGTGATGAGTAGGCTTGGTTGCCTTTTAAAGGGATTACTCATTAATCCCCACATCAGCCTCACAAAATAGGTTACCCTTGTGAGTCCATTTCTACAGACCAGGACCGTGAGGGCCAGAGAGCTTGGCTCCTGGCTCAGGGATTGTACAGCCAACAAATGACGGAGCAGGGATGTGCCTTAAACCATCTGACTCGGTGCACTGGTTTGGGGTGAGCGTGTGGCAGTTCCAGAAACAGTGACCAGTGTCCTGAGGCCAGAACAATCGGGGACAAAGCCTCAGCTGCCCTCTTCCACCCTGTTCCCTAGACGTACCTGGAGAAGTAAGAGCGTGAGTTTGAGTTTGATTTTCCATCAGTCAATCAACAGCCATTGTCAGTGCCTTCTCTGTGCTCAGGCTGTGCTGGGGAATGTGCCTTGGCTTTGTCAGTCCTTCTGGTGTTCCAGCGAGGGAGAGAGACATGTGATGACCTAGAGTGGGCAGGGTTGGAATGTGGGAGCCTAGACGGTCACAGGAGCCCAGGAAGGTCGTATCCTCCAGCGAGAGGTTCCTGCAGGCGGGAGCATCTGCACTGAGGCTCCGAGAATAGGGGAGTGGTGCCATAGTCTGGTGCCTAGTCCACGGGACAGCAGCGCCCTCTGCTGGATATATACTATAGTGCAGTGATACTATAGTATCACTGGGATACTGCAGGGTTTGGCAAAGCAGGCGATCATGCTAAAATCCTGTGAGCCTATCTTTGGCCAATTTATGTTTCTAGGACTTGATTTATTGAGTAAGTCACTCAACAGGTATTTATTGAGCACCTACTTTGCACCACCTTGTTCTGTTGCTAAAGATAACATGCTTACAACACAAAGCCCTGCCTTCAGGGAGCTGGCATTCTAAGGTTGTTGTTCAGTAGCTCAGTCATGTCCGACTCTTTGAACTGCAGCACGCCAGGCTTCCCTGTCCTTCACCATCTTCCAGAGGTTGCTCAGATTCATGTCCATTGAGTCAGTGATGTCATCCAAACATCTCATCCTCTGTCTTCCCCTTCTTCTCCTTCCTGCCCTCAATCTTTTGCAACATCAGGGTCTTTTCTAATGAGTCAGCTTTTCGAATCAGGTGGCCAAAGTACTGGAGCTTCAGCTTCAGCATCAGCCCTTCCAATGAATATTCAGGACTGATTTCCTTTAGGATTGACTGCTTGGATATCCTTGCAGTCCAAGGGACCCACAAGAGTCTTCTCAAACACCACAGGTCAAAAGCGTCAATTCTTCAATGCTCAGCCTTATTGTCCAACTCTCACATCTATACATGACTACTGGAAAAACCATACCTTTGAGTGTATGGACATTTGTTGGCAATGTTTCTGCTTTTTAATACGCTGTCTAGACTGGTCATAGCTTTTCTTCCAAGGAGCAAGCATGTTTTAAATTTCATGGCTGCAGTCAAGATCTGCAGTGATTTTGGAGCCCAAGAAAGTAAATCTGTCACTGTTTCCATTGTTTCCCCATCTAGTCACCATGAAGTAATGGGACCAGATGCCATGTTCTTAGTTTTTTAAATGTTGAATTTTAAGCCAGTTTTTTTTTTTTTACTCTCCTCTTTCACTATTGTCAAGAGGCTTTTTAGTTCCTCTTCGTTTTCTACCATAAGGGTGGTGTCATCTGTGTATCTGAGGTTATTGATATTTCTCCTGGCAATCTTGATTCCAGCTTGTGCTTCATCTAGCCCAGGATTTTGCATGATGTACTCTGCATACAAGTTAAATAAGCAGGGTGACAATATACAGCCTTGATGTACACCTTTCCCTGGGGGAGAACAATAATGCATCTGTGCTGAGTTGCTTCAGTTGTGTCTGACTCTTTGTGACCCAAAGGACTGTAGCCTGCCAGACTTCTGTGTCCATGGGATTCTCCAGGCAAGAATACTGGAGTGGACTGCCATGCCCTCCTCTAGGGGATCTTCCCAAACCAGGGATCGCACTCGCATCTCTTATATCTCCTGCATAGGCAGGTGGTTTTTCTTTTTTTAGCTCCGCTTGGAAAGCCGAACCAATAATATAACACCACAAAATCAGCAGCTAATATTTGCTAAATGCTTCCAATCCATATATTAAGGCATTCAGTCCTCACAGCTTTTGACTAATCCATTAGAGATCAGGGAAACGGAGACAGAGAGGTTAAGTTACTGTCCAAAGCCTGCACAGCCAGTAAATGGTGAAACATGATGTGAACTCAGAGCCAGATTTTTAGCCTCGCCAATAACCTGATGTAACATAACACAGTAATTATAATGTTATATAATTTTAGGTCCTGAAAAAATTTATTAACAAAATCAAGCAGATAAATGAGGTTGTGTTTCGGTGGGAAGGGTGTATTTTAGAAGCGGCAAGGAAGGCCTCTCGGAGGAAACGGCCTTTGAAAAAGGACAAGCGTCGAGATGTATGTGGAGAGATTTCCAAAGCGGGCGCACAGCCGAGGCGAAGGGCCGGAGGCTGGCCTTGCAAGAAAGCCATCCGTCTGGGATGTAAAGTTTCTAAGATTTCGAGTTTCCAAGATTCTAGTTTCGCGGAGACTCTCATTTCCCGCGCGCCTGCAATCATCTCGGATTCGACGTGCCGCAGAGACTACCGGCTAAACGCGCGCACAAGGCTCTACTACTCCCGCAGCGCTGGGGCGGCTGGGCTTAACTTTCCAGGAGCGGCGGGCGGGGCCGGTCTCACCTGCGGGGCGGGGCTGCGGGCCGCCCCGCCCCGCCCCGCGGAGGAGCCGCCCGCGGCCGGAGACTGCGGGCGCAGCTGCGGGCGGCGGCCGTGCGTGCGCAGCGCGGAGAAGCGGGACTTGGAGCCGTTCGCGGTCAGTTGGGCGCCAGGAGTGTGGGGTGGGAGTCCCGGGAGCCGAGAGGATGGAGGCGGGGGCAGAGGGTGTGGGCTGGGCCTGGCACACCCCTGGGACCAATGGCCTGGAGACGGGGACGGGCCTTGGGGTCCCTGGACGCCCCCTGTCCCGCTCTCGGGCTCTCCCGGGTCTGGAGGGCGCGCTGGGGCCGCGCCCCCTCTCTCAGGGCGCAGGTAAACAGGCGCGAGGACGGGGCGGGGCCTGGGAGAGGGAGGGGGCCCTTGTGACGGCCCGGCCGGCTGGCAGGCTGGCGGGCTGTGAAACCGGGGTGCGCGGGGCTCAGCCGGCCGGCCAGGGGTAAGTTGTGTGGTTTGGGGAGCGGTCCATACACTCCCGCTGCAAGTGTATATGTGCGTGGATATTGGGCGTGAGTGTGCACGAGAGATGGTGTAGAAAGCTCAGATGTGTGTGATGGTGTCAAACGGTGCGTACAGATGTGGGTACAGGTTGGTACCGGGGATGGCCTGTCCGTTTAGCCCTGCGAGGGCACCAAAGGACCGTGTGAATGATGTGAAACTTTCAGTGGTGTGAAAATGTGGGCCACCTCTGATGGTGAGTCTGTAATGCTGTGTGTGTGTGTGTGTTTGGCAGAGTTGAACTGTTTATAGGGTTAGGTATGTGACCGAGAAATTGCATGGCCGTGGTTGTCTCTCTGATGGTAAGACTGGTGGGGGCGGGGATGGCAGGGAGGTGTGTGCTGTGGGGTACAGGATGGATGTGTGGAGTGTGACTGATTATTGTGGTCAGCTGTGTGCTGGTACACACGAGGCTGAGCAGGTGAAGGGGAGTGTGCTGTTTGGGAGGATGTGTGAGTGTGGGAGACGTGTCAAGGACAGTCCGAGTGATGCGTGGCTGTGGTCGAGCTGTATGTATCTCTGTGAGCGGTACTCTATGAGGCCGTGTCTGGAACAGTCGACTCAGCTGTTCGAGGTTGTGCTTGATGTTGTAGGAGGTTGTATACGTGAATAAGGGTCATGGTTGTCAAGATGACTCAATGAACTGGCGTGGTCGTGAGTGATCATTTATAGGACTTGCGTGTAAGGTGTGAAGCTGTTAATAAGTCTGATGTGATATACGCACACACATGTACAACGTACATGGAGATCGATATGTGCGTGAACACATACACATAGGGAAAGAGGGAGATTCGGGGTGGAGAGCCTGCAGTGTGCAAAACCCCTGTGGTTGCACACCTGCCCTTGCTCTGTGTCTGAGTGGATGTGATTGTGAGCATGTGCGCAGGTGTGAAAAGCGCAGCGCTGCTTTCGGGGATGCCACGGGTGGAGTGAAGTCAGCCTGCGAGTCTGTGCATGAGAACGTGGAACTCCGTGTGTCTCCGTGTGTCTGTGCCGTGGGCACCCGCTTGCGAAGGTGTAGGAGCCAGCATCGGGTCATTCGCACATTCGTGCGTGAAACTCTAGTGTGTCTGTGTGTGGCCGGGCAGGGGCGGTGGAGGAAGCGGGGAGGAACGATGACAGGTCCACCGCGAGTCCTGGGAGCCTAGAGGGAGGGAGGCGTGGGATGGAGGGCTGGCGCTGGCAGGATGTGGAGGTGTGGGAGAGTGCATGTTCAAGGAGACAGTCCGAATGGGAGTGACTTGGGATTGGGTTACATTTTCACAAGTGAAGAGGGGTGAGGGAGGGGGGTTTATTTGTGTGCTGGCTTTTAGTTTCAGGGGTGCAGCAAAGTGATTCGGTTGGATTTTCTCTTTATTTTTCCCATTGTTTTCCACTGTAAGTTATTATAATATATTGAGTACAGTTCCCTGAGGTTTACAGTAGATTCTTGTTGGTTATTGATTTTACATGTGTATATGTTAACCCCAGTCTATCCCTCCGCACCCTCTGCCCCCTTTGGTAACCATACGTTGTTTTCTGTCTGGCGTTTTATTTCTCCTTCTTATCGTTTGGTTTGGTTTTGGCTGTGCTGGGTCTTCCTTGCTGCGTGGGCTTCTCGTCAAGGTGGGTTCTCCTGTTGCAGAGTACAGGCTCTAGGCGCTTGGCCTCCACAGTTTCAGCTCCCCGGCTCTAGAGCGCACGCTCAGTAGTCGTGGTACACTGGCTTATTGCTCTGTGGCATATGGATCTTCCTGGACCAGGAATTGAATCTGTGTCTCCCACATTCTCAGATGGATTCTTTACCACTGAGCCTCCAAGGAAGCCCACAGCCTTTATTTCTGAAAGGAAAATGTACCTGTCTGTTGGGTTCTGTTTTTCAGAGGGGAGTGTATGTGTGTTATTTTCTTTTTTTTTTTTAATGCTTATTTATTTGTTTGGCTCTGCCGGGTCTCCATTGCAGCACCTGGGTTCATTAGTTGCAGCATGCGAGCTCTAGTTCCCTGAACAGGGATTGAACCCGGGACCCCTGCAATGGGAGAACGGAGTCTTAGCCGCCAGGAAAGTCCCTACACATGCTGTTTCTGGAAGAAGAATATGTGTGTGTGTGCCTGAGTTAGTGTGTTGCACTAGGTTGTATTTTGAAAAGAAAACGCGGATGTGAGTGGGTGTGTTGAGTTGTATTTTTAAAAGAGTGTGTGTGTGTTGTATTTCTGAAAGGAGACTGTGTATTGTTGTATTTCTGAGATGGAGTGTGTGTAGAGGCATATTTCTGAGAGTGTGTCTTGTGTTATATTTGAAATAACGAAGAGTATGTGTCACATATCCGAGAGGAGAATGTGTATAGCATGGTTTTAAGAAGGGAGGGTCTGCGTGTGTTGAGGTCTGTTTCTAAGAGGGGAGTGTGTGTCCCAGAGACATCGTCCCCAGTGTCGTCGACCTTGTCACCCCCATACAACCCCATGCAGTCCCACATTTGGGACCCCCCCCACCCATTACCATCTGGGACTCAGACCCTCATCTGTCACATGGCCTGTGTGACACCCCTGGGCCATGCCTGCCACACGTGTGTTCCAGCACGCCTTGGGCTGGCCGGGCCTGTCTGCAGTGAAGGGGGGAGCCGGTTTCCTCTGGTCTGTCAGCTCCTCAGGTCCCCAGGAGTTGCCACATGTGGGGACCCTCCCTGACCTCCCCAGTACCCAGGCCTCCTCAGCTTCCCGCACCCCAGCCCCATGGCCCTCTCCTCCGCCCCACCCCACCCCCAGTGGTCTGACTGGTTCCCAACAAAAACACCCTGAGACTGAGCTCACGGAGAGGCTGCCGCCTCCACACGTCCCGCCCCACACGCCCAGCAGGGGAGGGCACCTCCGTCCGGTCACACAGCCGGGCTGGGGGATCCGGGGTCCTTGGGGTCGGGAGGGCTGACCAGGTGAGCTGAGGGCAGGTGGGCAGCCGTTGGATGGCTGCTTGGCTGTCTGGGTTAATTCCACACCGGGAAGGTTTGGGAGTTGTCCTCGGGGCCGGGCCCCGGGGCTGAGGACAGGCGAAGGAGACCAGAAAGTTTCCAGCTGCGGGCTCGCCAGGATGGGCGTGGGACAGGTTGCCGGCTGCAGTGAGCAAAGCATGGAGGCAGAGGGCTGGCCGGGATGGGCGGATGGGGCGATGGCTGGGAGGGGATGTGTGGCCCAGTGACGCGGAGGCCGAGGGGTGGGCTTGCCTGGCCCTGGCAGTGACCACCAACCCCCCACCCCGGTCCTGGTCCCCCCCAGGAGCAGCCATGTCCGTGCAGGTGGCGGCCCCAGGAGGCGTGGGGCTCGGCCCAGAGCGCCCAAGCCCCGAGGAGCTGGTGCGGCAGACGCGACAAGTGGTGAAGGGGCTGGAGGCCCTGCGGGCAGAGCACCGGGGCCTGGCCGGGCACCTGGCGGAGGCCCTGGCGGCCCAGGGCCCGGCAGCTGGCCTGGAGCTGCTGGAGGAGAAGCAGCAGGTGGTGAGCCACTCGCTGGAGGCCATCGAGCTGGGGCTGGGCGAGGCCCAGGTAGGTATGAGGGGGGCACTGTCTGCAGGGGTGTGGCTCAGGCCTGGGGGGTCGCCCAGGGGTGAGGGGCCAGGCGTGCTGGGGGGCGGTCTGGGCAAAGGGGGGCCTAGGGGCACCTGGCCCGGGACAGGGAGCCTCTAGTCCCGAGATGGGAGCCCTAGCCTGCAGTTGTAGGGGGGTTCCTTCTGTGTGGCAGGGATTCCTGAACCAGGTGGGGTCCTTCCATAGAAGGGTGGGTCCCGGGCAGACTTCCGGGTTGCCTGGGTGGGATATGACGTGTCCCTGTGTGTGATCTGTGTGTCTGGGTGAAATGGGAGGGAGGGGTCCCCCCCACAGGATCGGGGTGTGGCCCTGGGACTCGCTGAGCATCCCTGGAGCCACGTCGGAGGGCTGTATGTAATCTGGGGCACCCTGGCTCGATTTGAGGCCCTGGGCTGGGTGGGGGCCGTCTGGCAGGGTGGGGGCCGGGCGTCTGACTCGCCGCCCCCCGCCCCACCGCCCCCCCGCCCCCCGGCAGGTGCTGCTGGCGCTGTCGGCACATGTGGGCTCGCTGGAGGCGGAGAAGCAGCGGCTGCGGGCGCAGGCCCGGCGGCTGGCCCAGGAGAACGCGTGGCTGAGGGAGGAGCTGGAGGAGACCCAGCGGCGGCTGCGGGCCAGCGAGGAGGCTGTGGCCCAGCTGGAGGAGGAGAAGAGCCACCTGGAGTTCCTGGGGCAGCTGCGGCAGTACGACCCGCCTGCAGAGAGCCAGGTGTGGCCGGGCTGGCAAGGCGGGGGCCCCCAAAGCACCCCTTGTCCCTCTGCAGAGCCCCCGCCTTCAAAGGTTCCCTGGCCCCCCTGGAACCTCTGAAGAACCCACCACAGATCCCAGACCCACTGGAACTTACTCAGAAGCCTGCCCCACGCCCAGCTGCCCCACAAAGCCCCAGGATGCTCCCAAGCCCTCAGGAGACCCCTGCCCACCACCTCCCTCAAGCCCTGGGGTTCAGGACCCCCGTCTTGGAATCAGACTCCCAAGCCCCGTGACACCCTACTTTCCTCCTCTCTCTGCAGCAGCCTGAGTCCCCCCCTCGCCGGGACAGCCTGGCCTCCCTGTTCCCTAGTGAGGAGGAGGAGCGGAGAGGTGGGTGCGGCCTCAGCCATGGAGGATGGGAGGCCGAGGCTGGGGAGAGCGCATCTGAGTCGATGGACCCCGAGGTCTCTGGGGAGGATGGGGCAGCTCAGGGCCAGGTGTCAGGAGGGTGAAGCAGGTGGCTGTGTGTGTGTGTCGGGGGGTGGGGGGGGCGGGCAGTAACAGAGCAGGTGAGGCTGGAAAAGCTGGAAACCAGGCCTGTCATGGCGACCACAGCTCCAGGAACCAGGTGGCTCCCGCGCGTCCATCCCACAGGCCAGGCCCCCTCCTACGGGCCAGTGAGATGCCTGGGATTCCCATCTCGGGAACCAGTGCAGGGGCCTGCGGTCCCAGGGACCAGGGGTGGCTTTAGGGGGGCATGTGTCCCCTGGTGTGTGGGCTGGGGCAGTAGGAGGCCTGCAGTGACTCGGTGCCCCGCATGCACCCCCAGGTCCTGAGGCAGCGGGGGCCGCGGCAGCCCAGCAGGGTGGCTACGAGATCCCAGCCCGCCTCCGGACCCTGCACAACCTGGTGATCCAGTACGCGGGCCAGGGCCGCTACGAGGTGGCCGTGCCGCTGTGCCGCCAGGCCCTGGAGGACCTGGAGCGGAGCTCGGGCCACTGCCACCCCGACGTGGCCACCATGCTCAACATCCTGGCGCTGGTGTACCGGTGGGGGCCGCCGCCGAAGGGCAGAGGGAGGGACGTTGTTGGGCAGAAGTGGGGGGCCCTTGTGTCCTGCTCTACAGCACAGGGTACCTGCAGGGGTGGGGCGGAAGGGGACGGAGATCTGGGGAGACCACAGAGACCTGGGCAGAGAGTTGGCGTGGGCGAGACCCCCAACAGAGTAGGGCGGAGGCCTGGGGCGGCAGAGGCTTGGCACCCACCTGCGGGCATGCAGGGACCCTGTGCTAGATCTGGGAGGGGTGGGGACACCCAGAAGGGACCCCTGGGGGACGCCACCCATGCTCAGCCCAGCCCACGGCCCCGGCCCCAGCCTAACCGCCTCCCCCCGGGGCTGCTCCACAGAGACCAGAACAAGTACAAAGAGGCCACAGACCTGCTCCACGACGCCCTACAGATCCGGGAGCAGACACTGGGCCCCGAGCACCCTGCGGTGAGTGGGGGCCCGGGAGGGAGGGCAGGGGGCTGTGGGCTGGGCGCCCCTCCCCTGACCCCCTCCCAACCCCCCAGGTGGCCGCCACCCTCAACAACCTGGCTGTCCTCTACGGGAAGCGCGGGCGTTACCGAGAGGCAGAGCCCCTGTGCCAGCGTGCCCTGGAGATCCGGGAGAAGGTACTGCCCGGCCTGGCTCCCGTGGGGCCCCGCCCCACATGGCCCTTCCCCGGACTCTGTGGCTCTTGCGTGACCCTGATTTGTTTTTGTGACCCCAGACCTTTTGTGCCCTTCCCATGTGATATTGTGAACCTAGAACCAATTTGAACCTAGAGTTCCCAGTCCCCTGACTCACCACCCTTGACTCCAGCTACCAACTCATGAGCCTCGTCATGATGGCTGCTGGCAACACGTGGCCTGCCAACCCCAGATGACTTGTGAACCCATGACCCCTAGGTCCTGGGCGCCGACCACCCGGATGTGGCCAAGCAGCTCAACAACCTGGCCCTGCTCTGCCAGAACCAGGGCAAGTTCGAGGAGGTGGAGCGGCACTACGCCCGGGCCCTGAGCATTTACGAGGCCCTGGGCGGGCCCCATGACCCCAACGTGGCCAAGACCAAGAACAACTTGGTGAGGGCACCTGGGGGCGTGGCGGTCTCGGTCTTGAGGCCCCAGCACCGGGCGAGCACCCATCGCTTGATGGGGCCCCATCTCTACCCAGCCCTTGAGGGTGCCCCACGGGGCTGGGCTTCCACACCAGTGAGGCTCGCCAGCTCAGAGGATGTGGAAGGGTCGGGAAACTGGCAGGTTGGTGGGGGCCAGAGAACTGCTCCAGGCAGAGAGGCAGCCGGAGACACTGGCCGGGAGCAGAGAGCATTTGTTGAGCCAGGCCCCCTCCTCAGGACTTTCCCTGGACCATTTCAAGGGCCTTGTGAGGGAGGTGCTCCCACTGCTCCATTGTGCAGATGAGGAAACTGAGGCAGAGAGGGCTGTTGCCGGCCCAAGGTAGACTGGGGAGCAGGCCCCTGCTCAGAGCCAGCAGGGCACCTGCCCTGTGGGAAGCAGTGGACTCGAGCTCCAAGCCCACTCTGCGGGGCTGAGGGCCTGGAGTGCGGGATAAGGCCGGGCCGCTTCCTGGGGGGCCGGGAAGGAGGTGCCGGGTGCAGCGCTTAGATGAGCCAGGATCACCCAGGCCATGCCCTCCCCGCAGGCCTCAGCCTACCTGAAGCAGAACAAGTACCAGCAGGCGGAAGAGCTGTACAAAGAGATCCTCCGCAGGGAGGCCCTGCCCGCCCCGCTCGGTGAGCCCCCAGCCCCTCCCCTGCCCCGGGGGCTGCTCAGCGTTCCCCCCAACAATGTCCCCATCTGTCCCCAGGAGCCCCCAACACAGGCACCACTAGTGACGCACAGCAGCAGGTGAGGAGGGCTTTGTGCGGGCTCCCAGGGGAAGGGCGACCCGGGTGGCAGGGGAGGCTGACCGGCGTCCCGGCGCCCTCCCCAGACCCTTCGTCGGAGCAGCTCCTTCTCTAAGCTCCGGGAGTCCATCCGGCGTGGAAGCGAGAAGCTGGTCTCCCGGCTCCGAGGCGAGGGGGCGGCGGGGGCGAGCGGGTGAGTCTGCCCCTCTCCCCCTGTCCTGCTTGAGGACCGTGCTTGGCTCCCGCCTCCCCTGCGACACAAACTGTCAGGCCTGGTGCCCGAGTCTCCCAGGGTGGGAGCCAGACTCACTGCCACGCCCCATTCCTGGGCAGGATGAAGAGGGCCATGTCACTCAGCATGCTGAACACGGATGGCTCGAGGGCGCCCGAGAACCAGGTGAGGGGACCCCTGGGTCGGGTGGGACAGGCCCAGAGGCTGGGGGAAGACCTGTACAAAGAGCTGGCATTGGTCAGGCTGGCATTGGAATGGACCCCCACACATGAGCACGATGGGTTTTATTTGGGTAGATGCAGGGGGATGGAGGAGTTGGAGTTGGGTAGGGACAAGAAGATGGGCTGGCAGCATAGCCCCGCTGGGCAGGGGCAGCCCCGTGTCCTGCCCTCAGCCGCCCCGTGCCTGTCCCCAGTTCCCCAGGCAGCACCTGAGCGAGGCCTCGCGGACCCTCAGCACCAGCACCCAGGACCTGGGCCCCCGCTAGAGGCGACAGGACCACGTGGCTGCGGCTTCTCAGGAGGAACGGGAGGGGTGGGCAAGGGGAGGGAGTCCTCTCCTCTCCCTGATGGCTCCCCACGGCTCCAGCCTCCCTGAGCTCTACTCCTGAGATTAAAGGCTGTAGATCTGGCAGCTAGAAGGTCTTCCTGAGGTGTCCTGTGGGGACCTCCAGGCCCCTCCCGGAGGCCCCTCTGAGCACCGGGACCGAGGCCGGCTAAGACTCGGGTGTCACGGCCCCGCCTGGCGCTACAGCTGCTGGGCAATCTGCTCGATCCTCCGCAGAGTCTCCTCCGACTCCAGCTGCTCCAGGCTGAGCAGGGACAGGCCCAGCTGGTCCTCCTGGGAGTGAGGAGAAGGGGTGTCAGCTGGCCCACATCCCCCCACAGGGCTCAGTAGTGACAGGAGGCGCCACCCAGGGGCCCAGGACAGGATGCTTGAACTAGAAATGCCCAGTCAACTCGGGTCATCCCGTCCCTGTGAACGGAAGACGGGCCCAGGGAGGGAGGTGGCAGAGCACCAGGTCTGAGCCAGGGAGGACTGGCCTTCCACAGCCCCCATGAGCAGCTCGGGGCACCCGCTGGGGACACACTGGCATCAGGAGCCCTCAGCTCTCCCCCAGCTGCCAGGCACGGGCTGGGGGGTGGCACGCACACAAACCTCCCTCTGGGGCAGGCTGGGGTTGGGGCTCGGGAAGAAAGCCCAGGGCTCTTCCCAGAAGAGGGCTCACCCGGTGGAAGGGCTGTGCCATCTGCCTCAGGAAGTACTTGGCGACCTGGACCCCCTCGTCGACGGTCAGGTTGAGGTTGGCGTCCGTGAGGTGCTCCTGGATCCACCGGGGCAGCTTCCCCCGCTTGTCAGCCCGAGCAAACCGCTGGTGGTGGTGGTGGTGAGGGTGTCAGGACCCTGGCGGGAGGGCCCAGGCACCCGCAGCCCGGCCCTCCCACTCTGGGTGGCGGGGGCCCCGAACCCACCGCACCTTGTCAGCGAAGACCATCAGGCCATAGTCCGTCTTGCCTCTGATGGCCCGACCCACACACTGGGCGGCGTGGCGCATGGCGTCAAAGGTGAGAAAGTCGTTTTCACGGATCTGGAACTGGTCCCGAAGGTATTCCAGCCGTGCCTGTGGGTGCAGAGATGGGGGCCAGGGCCATTTCTCACACTAGCCCCCGGGGAGGCCTTCATGTCCGTCCGCCTGTCCCCGGCGAGGCTCACCTTGAGAATGCGGCTCTGGGTGTAGACGTAGGGCACCCCGAACATGATGACGGCCCGCCCGTAGTGGTGCACTGCGGGGCGAGGGGGAGCGAGAGAGGGCTGACTGCGCGGAGCCCAGGTGCTCTTGCCGTCAGAGGGGGTCCCCAAGGGCCCTGCTGGGTGCCCAGGGATGGAGGGAAGGGGAAGCCCCTGTGTGTGCAAGATGGTGGGTGGGTGGGTGAGGTCCCCCGGGGAACAGAAACGGCCACACGGGCAGGGAGGGCCAAGTCCACTCACCAAAGTCGATTCCCTCGGACACCTTGCCTCGGGCCACTGAGAGCAGGATGGCCCCGCGGCCGTTCTCACAGGCCTGGGGAGGGAAGGCCAGGACACAGACACGTCACCAGGGAGCTGTGCCGCCTCTGGCCCCTCTCCACCCAAACTCCCCTTGTCCCCCCAGTACCCACCTCCTGGTACTTCTCCAGGGCAACGCTGGTCTCAGCCCCATCCTGGGTCTCGATGAAGAGCAGCTTGTTCCTCTGGATGTTCTCCAGGATGCCCTTCAGGGAGGACAAGGGGAGGTCAGGATGTGGGCGGCGGACGGTGGGTTCAAGGACGGGGGTGTCCTGCTTAAACTCAGCTCTGCCACCGACTCCGGGGTGACAGGCCACCCTGTCCCCTGGCCTCAGCCTGCCCTCTGGGGACCAGGGGAGGGTGGTGGCAGGGTCCAGTCTCACTTCTTTGGAAAACCCTGTGATCCCCGGAGGGAACCAATCCCCATCTTCTGGACAAGTGGGGCAGGCAGGTGGCCCGGGTGACCCATCAGGATGCTCCACCCCCAGCTTGTGATTGGTGGGGAGGCTGATGTAGGCCAGGCAGAGCCAATCAGAGGCTGCCTTGAGTTCACATTTGACACTGAAATAGACTCGTGGTTCTGATCTAGGACAGACGTGTGACAGACCAGAGAGAGAACACGGAGGGTCCAGAGCAGCCCCCAACAGAGACCCGTCACCTGTGCCACTCAGTGCGGTGGGGGGAGCTCGTTTCAGCAAGTGGGCCTGGAGCGACAGATTTCCAAATGGGGAAAAAGTGAACCTTGACTTACATCCTACACAAAGATGAACCTGCGGTACCTCACAGAGCTTAGATGTCAAAGTTAAGACTACAAAACTTCTAGATGGAAGCACAGGAGACCATCTCTGGGACCCTAGGGTAGACAGAGGTTTCTTAACTAGGACACAAAAGACACTGAGGACGTGGGGCGCAAGTGGCTGACACTGTGCGGAAAAAGCCTGAGGACGAGACCGAGGTCTTGCCTTTGTGCATGACATTCCCACACACGCTGGTGTTAGCCACGTTCACTTGTCTCACCCCAAAGAAGCGCTTGCTCTAACTTACCCGAGAGCTGTGCTCATGGCACAGAATCATATCCTATCAGGGGCCCAGTGCCCAGCTGTGGTGAGCCCCATCTCCAGAATGCCCCATGACCTCACCCACACAGTCCCCAGAAGGGACTCCTCCAGGCTCTTCGCCCCGAGTCTCTGTTCAGCCTTAATTCTCCGGAACCTTCCTTTAACGGCACAGCACCCCACTACACTCACGCCTGCTACCCAGTGTCTCCACACCACACCATACAAGCTGGAGGGACAGCTGGGGGTAACGAGGAGGGAACCAGGAAGCCCTCAGGTGGGGTGTGGTCAGCCCTCCTGAGGGGCACGCCTCAGAGGAAGGGGCCCAGTGAGGCCGCTGATGTCCTCATTCCTAACCTGGATGTGGGGCACGGTGAACACAGTTCTTTAAGCTGCCCTCTGCGCTTTATACGCTGTCTTGCCACTTGCAATACACATCACCATTTAAAACACAAGAGGAAAGAAGCCAGCAGAGGAGCGAGCTGAGAGCTCAGAGGGTCCGAGCGCGGGGCCAGAGGCGGGCGTACCTGCTCGTACCAGGAGGCCACGGTGCTCTCCATGTATTGGTAGCTGGTGAAGAAGGCCACGATGCCGTCAGGGACCACAGCGGACATCTCCAGCAGGAGATTCCCGTAGTTCCGGATCACCGCTATGAGGGTGAGAGGTCAGACCGTCTCCTGGCCTGGGTCCTCCTCCCCACTCCCCATCAGAGCTTTCTTGTCTGAAACTTGGGGTTCCTAGAAACCCCACTGCCAGCTGTTGACACGCATCCCAATTCTCCTTCCAGACTCATGGGAGGACTGCCCCTTGACCCACCAGTTAGGTGTGGCCATGTGACTTGCCACGGTCAGTGAAGAAAGGGCCGTGTCACTTCCAGGCGAGGAGCTTTACGAGCCAGTACACAACCCACCAGGACCCCTCCCGTCCCACCCCGCCAGCGCAGGGATGTGTCCGATGGTGGAGGTTCCCAGAAGGGAGAGGTTCGTGGCAGGCCCCTACCAACCCACAGCGGCACGAAGCACAGGCAAGAAGCAACCTCTGTGTGAAGCCACTTTGACTTCTTACTGCGTCCCGGTTCATACTGACCGACCCACCCCTCCCCTCCTGGGACCCACACAGACCACCCTCTGTGGGAACCATACCAATATCTTCCCGGGTCTCAAACTTGGAGCTGATGGCCACCTGGTCGTTGCCACGGCCGATGATCTGGAGAGCGTGAGAGGTTGTGATGAGCACGCCGCAGCAGCCGCCCCAGTGTGCCCGCGGGCCGCGGGCTAGTGCTGCTGTGTGCATTCTATAGACACAGCGTCACCAAGTGAACCCTCAGCTACCCTCTTATCTGCGGGCTGCAGATGAGTGACCTCAGGCTCACAGAGGGCGAGTTGCCCGCCCAGGGTCACCCGGCAGACAGACAACAGAGATGGAACTGACCCTAGGTCTGTCCATGTGTCTCACCAGCAAGGACCCTCTAGTCTGCCCCAGCCTCCAGCCAGGCGGTTCCAGGAAGCTGCCCCTCATGCCACTGGCAAAATCACAAAAGCACTGTGTGGTGGAGGGTTCTTACCAGCCCACAAGCCCTGAAGGGCAGCTCCGAAAGCCATAACACTCAGGAAACTCCAGGTGCTTAAGTCTGGCACAAACTCATTTGGTAGCAAGAATTGCCCTGCATGGAGCCTGTTCAGTGTGCTGACGGATCTCCCCTGGTCTGACTCATCAGAATGTTTGCTCAAATATGATTTTCACTAGAGGGATTTGCTCAGACCCCTTGGGAGTATTTCAAGTCTGGAAAATTCTCAACTCTAAAACACATCTGCCCAGTGACTTCAGAAATGGGACCGAAGGCCCATGTTACAAGGTTCATTTCACAGAGAAGAGGACTGAGGCCAAGTGGCAGGGTCACTTAGCAAGGCCACTGCCAGACGACGGGCCAGGTAAAACCCCATTAACCAAGTAGCAGGCCGTGGGCCATGAAAGCCTGTCACACTCACTGTCTCACTAAATCCCCTCAGCCACCCTGGGAGATCAGAGGGGGTGTTCCCATTTCACAGATGAGAAAACCGAGGCTCAGGGAGTCAAACTCAAGCCCAGGTCTGTCAGAACCCAGAATCCGTGCCCTCAGCTGCCTGAGCAGCAGAGAGGAAGGGCGGCCGTCGTCCCACCACCCTCTCTGCCACCTCCCCCATGTACCATGGGGCAGAGGCAGACCCGGGCCAACGTCATGGTGAAGGTCGCCATGGTGACGGGGTGGAAGTCCAGGATCTTGGGGTAGATGTCCAGCGGGGACAGTGTCTACAGCGGGGACAGCAGAGGGATCTCAGCAGGACTGGGCAGGAGCCAGGAGCCCCCGGGGAGGGCTGGAGGCCAGAAGGCAGGGTCCTTACCCCAGATGTGATGATGACGGACTGGAAGCGCTCGAACACGGGTTTGATGGCCAGTGAGGCGTCCATGCAGCTGTAGGGAGCAGACCAGGGTGGTGAGGGCCAGGGCCCTGTGGTCCGCTGACATCCCCCCGGGGGTGGGATCTCACCTGAAGTGCAGGATGGGGTTGGCAATGGTCGGGGTCCTGTCGTCAAAGGGCTCGATGATGATGGTGAAACCTACAGGGGGCCGGCGGGATTCCTTGAGGGCCAGGCATGACTCCGCCCACTCGGCCACGACCCCCCACTTTCTCCCTCCACTCCACTCCCCCTCCCCTCACGTTCCTCAGTGAATGCCACCAGCCATCAGAAGCCCAACGCTACAACCCAGGCCCCTGAGTCCAATATATACCCCAACCTGCCCGCCCCTCCCTTGGGCCGACACCTGTGTGAATGTTCACAGAGGACCCTGAGCCGGGCACCAAAGGCTCACCCCTCGCCCTCCGGGGCCCACAGGGACCCACCACGCCCCTCCAGCCTTCTCCCACCAGTTTTTGTCTGAGCCGTCAGGAGGCTGGTCAGCTCTCCTCCACTGAGCGGTCAGGAGGCTGGTCAGCTCTCCTCCAAAGTCCAGCTGCCCTCTGAGCGCTTCCCCAGCCCCGCCCAGACCGGCCGCCATCGCCCCCTGCCTGGCCCACTGCAGTCGCTCCTCATCCCCGCTCCCTTCACAGCGGCCAGAGGATCCTTGAACTCGAGTCAGGCCACATCCCTCCCTGCTCAGAAGCCCCCAGGGCTCCCCATGACCCTCCCAGGGTCCAGAACTGTCAGGGGGATCCTGCCCCCCCAGCCCCCTTCCCTCTGTGCTCACGGGCTTCCTGCCTGACTTTCAAAACCACCAGGGTCACACACACAAAAGAGCAACCCCACCAGTCATTCCACCCCAGGGCCTCTGCACGTGCCCCACTGTCTGAAAAGCTTCCTGAGGCGGCTGGCTCCTGGTCATTCAGAACCCAGCTCAAATGTCAGCTCCTCAGGAAAGCTGCCCTGGTCACCGCCGACACTGTGTGCATGGTCCAACACAGTGCCATGTTTGTGTCTCGTGAAAACTATCACTTTCTGGAATTATCTTCCGTACCCACATTTACATCTTTGCTACCTGTCTTCCCTGCTAGAATTTAAGTTCTGGGAGTTCAGGAATGAGGTCTTTCATGGTTCCTGCCATCTCCCCAGGGCTGGGCCTGGCCCATTTATTGAGCAAATAAATGAATGAACGCATCCGCATAATCAATTTCACTTCGCAAAGATGTTTTTAAAAATATCATCATGTCCTCTGTGCCAAGCCCAGGACTGGGAACACAGCAGTGACCGAGACAACCCTGGCCTCGCCCTCTCAGGACTCACAGTCCAAGGATAGGGACACAGAGCTGTCCCCAGAGTGACCACTCTGAGTGGGAAGGCTGGGACAGGGGAGCCTAAAGGAGAGGGCCTGGCCCAGCCTCGGAGCCAGAGGGGCTTCCTGGAGGAGGAGGAGACGTCTCTCCTGAGCCAAGAACTGAGGGGTGACAGGGAAGACAGTTGGGAAGATGGGGAAAGCTGTTCCAGGTACAAGAATGTGAGGTGTCGGTAGATGGAGAAGTGGGGAAGAGAGGAGGACGGACAGACCAAGGAGGAGGATGGGATGGACAGAGGGACAGAGGCAGAAAGAAGATTCCAGTGACACTTGCTGCCCATCGGCGCTGGGGTGGGGACGGGCTATCTTCCTGCCAAGGCCAGGCCCGCCCGCGGGCCGTCAGACAGGCTGACCTAGTTTGCTGGATAGAGGAGTAATCCCCGGGGATGAGACTGAGCCCTTGGCAGCTTAAAGCTGATGAGTTGGGGGCAGAATGCTCCCCTGTACCCTCCCAGCAGGCTGGAAATCTGAGCGTCCTCCCCCCAAGGCCCCGCACGACCAGGCACCAAGTCGCGGCCTCTTGACCTCCCACGACTCTCTCTAGCACCCCACCCCGTCCTGGCCCAGCCTCTGCCAGAAGAATCCTCTAAAGCGCAATCTGCCCCTACCTCTCCCTGTTCAGAACCTGCCATGGCTCCCCAGTGCCGCTGGGAGAATGACCACCCCCCCCCACATGCCCCCCAGGGTGAGCGGACCCCGCAGATTCTCTCCTTCCTCTCCTCACGCCACTGCCCACCCCCACCCACCTCCATCTGCAGCCAGAGAGAGCCTTTAAAAATACCCTCCTGAGCACAAGGCTCACTCACTCAAGGGCTGTTTGTGGCTCCCCACTGCCCTCAAAATAAGGCCCAGAGCACTTCCCTGGTGGTCCAGGGGCTAAAACCCTGCACTCCCAACACCGGGGGCCTGGGTTTGATCCCTGGTCAGGGAACTAGATCCCACATGCCGCAACTAAAGATCCTGCACGTCACAACTAAGACCGGCGTGGCTAATAAATTTTAAAACAAATAAATAAAGTCCAAACTTCAGAGGCTGGGCTACCCTCTGGGTACCCTCCCAGGGGCTACCCTCTAGGCCCTGCCGGATCCCAATTCCAGCTGCTGGGGGCCGGCAGAGGCAGGAAGAGGCGAGCTTACCCTTCGCGTAGGTACTGACAAGCGTGGCGAAGTTAGCGAGGAGGGTGAGTGGGGAGAAGTCAGTGAGGTCCGAGATCTCCAAGGTGTGCAAGAGGGAGCGGAGGCGCTCGGCGCAGAACCTGGTGGGGTGGGGGGCGGGCAGGTGAGGGAGGTGGTGGCTGCAGGCTGGATAGCCCCCTCGTCACCGTCAGAGCACGTGCTCACATGCCGTCTCCCCAGCCACCTGGCAGCTCCGGGAGGTCAGGGTCTGGGTCACTCTGTGTCCCCACCTTGTACCACTGCCCATCACGGGGGGCACAGCCACAGGAGGGCACACAGAGCAATAATCTCACAACCCAGAGTCACCGCCCAAATTCTTAGACTGTGAGGAATCTGCCTGTAAGGCAGGAGACCCTTCCTGGGTCAGGAAGACTCCCTGGAGAAGGGCATGGCAATCCACTCCAGTATTCTCGCCTGGAGAATCCCATGGACAGAGGAGCCTGGTGGGCTACAGTCCAGGGGGTAGCACAGAGTCAGACATGACTGAGCGACTAACACTCCAGAGCCACACAGTCCTGTCACATGAGGTAACGCTCTCATACACAGGTTCTCAATCAAAAGGGGCGACCCACGACCACCCCCAGCATCCCACGGTCAGCACGTGAACGCCACACGGCCACAGGGTCACACACTCCCGCCCGGATCTCCACAAGGTCAGTCTCGGCCACAGTCCTCAGTGACACAGCGTTAGAGTTCAGCACGCTCCCAGATGATGGCCTCGGTGACGGCTCCTCCCTCACCGAGCCTGACACAGGCTCTACCAACGGCACACAAGCAAGGCCACCCAGCTTGAGGCAGGGACAGGCCGTGTGTGGAGCGGGAGCACCCAGCTTTGGCGCCAGGCAGACAGTCAAGTTTAAAACCTGCCTCCTGGGACTTCCCTGGTGGGCCAGTGGTTAAGACACCCAATGCAGGGGGCCCAGGTTCAAGCCCTGGTCAGGGAACTAGATCCCACATGCCGAGCAGTGTGCCCAAGAAAAATAAGAAATAAAGTGAATAAAACCTGTCTCCTGTATGTCCTTTCTTCCAGTCTGCCTATCCCCCAGGCTCGATCAGACGGCCCCTGTGTTCCTGCAGCCTCCAGGACACCCCCCCACCCTGAGCCCTGGACTGACCCTGTCTGGGACAGGTCTGTCTCCCCAACTGGACTGTGAGCCCAGGAGGGCAGGGCCAGGGCCGTCTCCATCATTGCTGTGTCCCCAGCACAGAGCAGGCCCTCGGAACACGGACCCTGTGACTCAGATCCCCTCTGTCCTCACAAGTCTCTCGTGAGGGAAGAAGGGTGAAGCCGCACCAAGGGCTCCCACCTCCTCAGAGGCAGAGCAGCCAGGAGCCTCAGAGCCCCACCGGCAGGGCTTCTGGTCACAACCACACACAGTGCCGGGAGGCTTCCCCTCCACGGGACACAGCGTCCTCATCGGCAGCACAAGGCGGGAACTCCGTGTTGTGTCCCCGGGCCGTGGACTGCGAAGCACTCGGCTTGTCACCAGTGCTCTAGACGGGGTGGGTTCCTGGGGTCACTGCTTTGTCATTAAACCACCACAGGAACCTGGGGGTAAAGGGGCTGACCCCCTACCCCTTGCACAGAGGAGGAAAACTGAGGTTCAGAGAAGACCAAAGACTGATTCACAGCACAAAGGAAAAGCAGAGGAAGCTCCACCCCCACTCCAGAGCCCCTCATCACTGGCCCTGCCCCCAGACTGCACCTGAGGGGCTGGCTCCTGCCCAGGGGCTGGGGGGCAATGAGAGGCCCTGGCGGGAGGAAACGGAGTGAGGGGCCCACAGCATTTTCTCCCAGCTCCCATCCCGCTGGCCCTCATCAGGAGCCCCTCTCCAGGGCCACTCCCTCCATGGCCTGGAGTGAGAACACCCCTGAGCACTGGCCAGGGCCCTGGGGTCTCGCCGCCGCCCCCCTCCCTCTGCACACAGTCTTCCATCATACTTCCCGAGGTCAGTTCTCTGATCATGGCTACTGACAAGGGCGCCCACCCCACATCCCCGCCGGGACCCCTCCCACGCCCAGCCCACGCGGCAGCCGCACCTGAGGGGCTTGCGCTGGATGCAGACGCGCTGGGCCAGGCCGCTGAGGAAGGCGGGCGGGCTCTCCTGGACCACATGCTGCACCCGCAGGCGCCACTTGACGTACTCCAACAGGCGGCGCAGGAAGCCCAGGAAGTGCTCGGCCGTGCGGATGGAGCCGGGCACCGCCTCTGCGGGGAGACCGGCTCAGCCAGGCGCCGGGTGGGGGTCGCAGGGCGGGGGGCGCAGGGGAGGGGAGGGGTGGGGAGAGGCGGGGCGGGGGGGCGCGGGGGAAGGGGGCGCAAGGCGGGGGCACGGCTCACCCTTCAGCACTTCGTCGGGCAGCACGGGGTTGGCCAGGTGGGCATCAGTCTCCCGGGCGGCGCTGGCCTCCCGCAGCCCCTCCACCAGGCGGCGGTACTCCTCTCGAAGTCGCTGCTCGTCCGTCTCCTTGATCCTGCGGGGAGTCGAGGTGTGGAAGAGCTGGGCCACTTGGGGGGCAGGTCAGGTGCCAAGGTCTACGGGCCGGGGCACCCCCACCTGAGCACCGTCTTCTGCAGGGTCTCCAGGTTGGCCTGGCACCGATCCAGGGTGCGGCGGGTGAGGTTGACACTCATGGAGTCGATGCAGACGTTGTCTGGGGGCCAGGGAGAGGGCCGGGCTCAGGCAAGCGGACGCAGCAGCAGTGGAGGGGCCACCTCGCCTCCCCGCCCCACTCTCTGCTCACCGATGTTGTGGGCCTCGTCAAAGACAACCACGGCCTTGCGGGCCAGCTCCTTGGACACCAGGTCGGCAATCTTGGGGTCCAGCAGGTAGTGGTAGCTGTATACCACCACGTTGGCATGCAGGATCTGGGGGCCGAGGGGGCAGGGTCACCCCGGCCCGCCTGCCAGCGCCCACCCCCAGGGCCCTGTCGCCTGGTGGACTCCACCAGGTCACATCTCTCCCTCCCAGGCCGGGAGAGGTGAGGCAAAGGGAGGGACACAGGCAGGTGGACAGACAGACGCAGACATGCAGGCAGAGGCAAGGAACAAACAGAAGTGAAGAGGTAGAGACAGACTGAGGAACAGACACAGGCAGACCAACAGGGAGATCTAGGCAGGCAGACAGGCACACCGACCGGCAGCCTGTAACCCTCCCACCCGCCCGCGGCCCCAGCGCCTCCTCACTGAGTATCGGGCCAGGAAGTACGGGCACCAGCCCTGGCGCCGTCCCACGGCCTTCAGGTCATCCAGGTTGTAGATGCCCGTGGGGAGGGGCACCTGGCGCCCGTGGACATCAAATTCCTGGGGTGAGAGGGTAGCTGGGGGTCAGGGGGGTTGACTGCTGCAACTCGCCCTCCCTCACTCCCCGCTGCCCCACAGGTACCTCATAGAAGCGGCAGTGGGGCAGGCTGGAGTCCCGCTGGTACTGCGCCCGCACGTATGAGGCCGTGAGGCTGTGGCATTTCCCGTCCACGTCCTTCCCAAAGCGCAGGGGTGTCACCTGCAGGCCGGGGAGCATCTTAGCAACGGGACAGGCCAAGAACCCCGAGCACGCCTGGAACCCGGGGCTGAACACCTGACGGCTGGTGGGTGGGAGGTCATCCTTTGAGATGACCAGGGTGGGACTTGGGCAAAACTTGTCCTGAACCTGCTTCGTGATTAAACAGTTAAGACACCTGCAAACTTACTGCAAGGATATAAGAGTGGCCCAACTGCTGGGCTCTTATTTTTTTTTAAATGTTAAACCCTAAGACTTCCCTGGTGGTCTAGTGGATAAGAATCTGCCTGCCAATGCAGGGGACACAGGTTCGGTCCCGGATTCGGGAATAAGCCACATGCCGCGGAGCAACTAAGACCGTGTACCACACTACTGAGCCCACGAGCCTAGAGCCTGCGCTCTGCCACAAGAGAAGCCACCACGACGAGAAGCACGCACCGCGACAAGAGGAGGCCCTGCTCGCTGCAGCTAGAGAGTCTGTGCACAGCAGTGAAAGCCCAACACGGCCAAAAATAAACAAAAAAACGAACAAAACATTCAGCCTTGTGCAATGTCGATTATACCTCAGGTTTTGTTTTTAACATTAAGGCTTGAAGAACCTTCAGCATGTAGATTACACTTTATCTTTTAAAATGCTACAACAGCCAGAAACCTTGGCAAGGTCTGAGAACTAGAGGAGGTTCTGATCACAGTCTGAGACCTTCCTTGGCCCTGCCCTGCTCCGAACCCTCCAAGGCTGTTGGTGGCATCATCACAGCCCAGGGCTGCCCTTCCTCGGAATGAAACCGTTCTTTCCCCAGAGTGAGGGCTCTGAGGCTGTGGGCCCTCCCTCTCCCATTTCATCAGTGACAAAGACTGTGCTGCTTCTTTCTCTTTCTTTACATTTTATTATTACTTTTAACAAGCAATACAGGCATTTCCGTGGTGAGCCAGTGGTGAAGATTCTGCACTGCCAATACAGGGGGTGCAGGTTCGATCCCTGGGCGAGGAACTAAGATCCCACATGCCGTGGGGTGCGGCAAAAGACAATAAATAAAAATGGGTGCAAGTGCGTCATATGAGGCACGCAAGGCTCAATGTGTCACAGATGCTCCCACAGAAAAGTATCTTAAAGCTCTGAAAACTTTCGCTAGGACTGAAGCAGAGAGCTAATAGCAAATCTATTTTGAAATTCTCACTTCAGTCCAGACGAAGACTACAGCTATGCTGGTAAGTCCTTCCAAGGCAGCAGGCCCATGGAAGGAAAAAACCGAGATGGAAATATCTGGCGCAAACTTCAGCCTTATCCAGGTCACTATACAGCTCTGGAGACAACTAAGACACCGCCCTGAAGTACAGTATAATACTGCTTATGCCCTTACCACGTTTCCAGAAAACCTACCCCAGCTCATTAACTCTCGACTTCTTACTATCCTAAGGGGGACAGAACCACCCTTGCACGTGTTCCGGACACACAAATGCAGCGATTTACTACATGGTGCCTCTTCATCTGTGGCTCTTACAGTCCTAAGGCAAACTCTTACTTAAAAGCAAGCATCTCAAGGGACTTCTCTGGTGGTCCAGTGGCTAAGACTCCCAGCTCCCAATGCAGGGGGCCCAGGTTCGATTTCTGGTCAGAGAATTAGACCTCACATGCTACAACTAACACCCAGCACAGCTAAGTAAACACATAACTAAATAAAGCGACCTAGCACAGTCGGCCCTCCTGACCTGCAGTTCCCGATCCCACAGATATGAAGCGTCAACTCTACATTACATGACTAATTCATTTCATAGCTAGAAGTCTGTCCTTTTTGACTGCTTCACCCATTTCACCCAGCCCCCACCTCCTTGCCCAATCTATCAACAACGGTATGAAGCAGGTAATTAATTATCCCCATTTTACAGACAGGTGGACTGAAGCCCAGACAGCAGAAATCACGTATGCAAGAGTATATGGTTAGTACGTTTCAGAATCAGGAAACCAGGCCTGCCAGACTCCAGGAGCTACCTCTTCACCTCTCCCAGGCTGGGGGAAGCGGGAAGGCTCCCCGGAGGAGGTGTGCCTGAGCCATGAGTGATGAGAGAGAAGAGAACTTTGCACGCGGTCCCTGCACATCTCCTTGAGAGGTCTGGTCTGGGTGGGGATCTAGAACCCCCGGTTGGATGGAAGGGTTTCCTCAACCCTGACAGTTAGAGAGAGGGGAGGAATGAGCACTCACCTCGGGATGAATACACAGGTTCTTCCGGGAGCTCAGAGCCAGCCCCAAAAATGGCAGCTTCTCGCCCTCCTGTTTCTCATAGAAGCTGAGTAACTTTCGAAGTTCTTCAATCACCTGTTACAGATGATGAGGGAGGGGGGAACTGGCCTCAGTGAAAGTCCAAACCCCTGTCCAGGCAGGTTCTAGCCCCTCCCCCAGCTTTCCACTGGGCTCAAAGCTATGGTGGCAACCACCAGGGGGACAGATGGGTTAGGGGAGAGTGAGGGTGGGGGGCCTGGGATAGCCCAGGGCTCACCTTCTCAATCTCAGGCACAGTCCTCGAGCAGTAGATGAGTTTAGTCACCTCCAGGGGATACGCCTGCCGACAACCATGGGCTCAGCCTCGGCCCCCGTCCAGCCTCCTCCTGCTGCCCCCTCCTCGGGCCCAGGGAGTCACTTACCCGCTGGTATGCCATGATCAGGGCCAACAGGGACACTGTCTTCCCAGTGCCTGAGGGCATCTCCAGGACTCCATGACCCTGTTTGTGGTGGGCAGGAGGGACACGACACAGGCGCTCAAAACTCCAGGGACACAAACTCTGGGACCCTTCCCCCAGAATGAAACCAGCTTGGAATAACAGGACACAACATAGCAGTTAGAAATCTAGGCCTCAGGGGCAGTGGATTTGAACCCCACTTTTGCCACTCTGGAATCTCTGTGGTGGCTCAGACGGTAAAGCGTCTGCCTGCCGTGTGGGAGACCCAGGTTCAATCCCTGGGTTGGGAAGATCCGCTGGAGAAGGAAATGGCAACCCACTCCAGTAATGTTGCGTGGAAAATTCCATGGACTGAGGAGCCTGGTGGGCTACAGTCCATGGGGTCGCAAAGAGTCGGACACAACTGAGCAACTTCACTTTCACTTTGCCACTCTGGTTGAGTGGTCTTAGGCAAGACCTTTCAACCTCTCTGAGGACTCTGTGTCTCTAAAAATTGGCCTACAGTGGTGAAGACTGAGCCTTCACTACCGAGGGCCCAGGTTCAAACCCCGGTCAGGGAACTATGATCATGCAAGCCATGCAGTGCAGCAAAAAAAAAAAAAAAAAAAAAATATAGGGGTTGGGGGGTCTAAGAAGCTCTTCCTCATCGCAGGACTATGACGATTAGGGACAAACTGCGGGCTAAATATTTAGTACAATATCTGATTTGTATGTATGCTAAGTCCCTTCAGTCATGTCCCTTTGCGACCCCATGACTATAGGACTATAGCCTGCAAGGCTCCTCTGTCCACAGGGTTCTCCAGGCAAGAATACTGGAGTGGGTTGCCATGCCCTTCTCTAGAGGATTTTCCCAACCCAGGAATCTCCTGCATTGCAGGCAGATTCTTTACCGTCTGCACTACCAGGGAAGTTCTATCTGATGTGTAGGAGCCCTCTCTTTTAACCTAGCACAGCACTTAACTCTGTGCCTGGCACTATTACTAAGTGTCTTACATCAGAGTATCTCAGCCTCAACTCTCTTGACATTTGGAGGCCGGATACCATATGATTGTGGGGTCTGTCCCCCACTGCAGCAGCAAATGTGGCCTCTACATACTAGACACCAGTTGCACCCCTCCTCCACTAGTATTGACAACTGGGAATGTCTCCACACTTTGCTGAATGTCCTCCGGGGGTCAAAATGGTCCCCAGTTGAGAACTTCTGCCTTACTTAGTGAATTAACCCCTGCAGCCCTCACTAATATGAAAGTGAAAGTAGTGAAAGTGTTAGTCACTCAGTCCTGTCCAAGTCTTTGCAACCCCATGGACTGTAACCTTCCAAGCTCCTCTGCCCATGGAATTCTCCAGGCAAGAATACTGGAGTGGGTTGCCTTTCTCTTCTCCAGGGGATCTTCCCCACCCAGGGATTGAATCCCGGCCTCTTGCATTGCAGGTAGATTCTTTACCATCTGAGCCACCTGGGAAGCCCCATATTAAGCTGAGGTAGGTACTATTACTATGGCTATTCACCAAGGTGAAGACTGCAGAGGGGAGATTAAGTGATGATTTACCCAAGGACACACTACCGTGGGTAGCCAATTCCTGAGTCTCTATATGCCTAAGCCTACCACGGAGCAGTTCAGCCTTTGATAAAGGTCAGCTGATGCTATTTTTAATTACTATTATTTGAGATACCAAGTTTGGCAGCGGGGGCTATCACAAGGACCTCAGATTTCTAAACTCTAGACCAGAGGTCCCCAGCCTCCAGGATCTAATACCTGATGATATGAGGCCTAATGATCGAATGTCTGATAGACCCGATGTAATAATAATAGAAATAAAATGCACAAAAATGAGTTTGAATCCCTCCGTCCGCAAATTGACTTCTCCAAAACTGGTCTTTGGTGCCAAAAAGGTTGGGGACCGCTGTAATCTCAGTCTTAAAGGCGCGTGTTGATCAGCCCCACCTCTCAGGGGGGCAGCGGCGGGCCCGGCCCACCCACCTTGGCATCGAGCGTGCGTTTCAGCTCCAGCATGTACGAGAACTGCTCCGGGTAGATGTAGTCGTAGGGGAAGTAGACCAGCAGCCCGTCCACGTTGAGCCTGGCGGCGGGGGCTGCCGGATCAGTCCCCCGTCCCCTCAGCCCCCTCTCCAGCCCCCACACTCCCCTGCCGCCGGGCCGAGAGCGGTTGCCCGCCGAGCACCGGCCGGCTGGTCCGTCCCGCACATCCCCCCCGGTTCTCTAGCAGCCTCCAGGTCCCTTCGGCATTCCCTCGCTGGCCCTCCCCGCAGCTATCCCCACCCCAGCGCGGCAGCCTCCCTTCGCTCCGCCGGGACCCGAGGCCTGACCACGCGTCCCCGCATCTTCCGGACCCCCACTCCCGCTCGCGAGCCGCGAACCCGGGACCCCCCCTCTCACTTCATGGCGCCGGTCGCGGTTTGGAGCGGCGTCGGCCCGCCTCCCTTATGAATATTCAGGAAAGACAGGCTCCTCAGGGTATCCTCGAGGCGCTGCCCCACCTTCTTCGCGACGCCATTGGCTGAACCTGCCCGTCACTCCCCATTGGAGTGACGTCAGGAGACAGTGCGCGTGCGCACGGCAATTGCGAGAGGCGGGTTCCGGGGTAGGTGTGGCCGGAGGCATCGAGGAGGATCGCCGAGTACCGAGAAGGAAACGCTGATGGAAGAGAACTGAGAGAATCGATCTCATTCGCTGGGATTCGATCTTCCCGCGTCTGTCCAGATTACCTGAGCAGGGGATGCATACTCAATTTTATTCTATTATATTCTTGGTTTTAAGAGGTACACCTCCCTTTCTCCCCAACTTCAATAAAGTAACCAAGTCTACAATGGGAGAACCCAGAGAGGGTCAGAGCCTGGGGGATCATAGAGGGCTTCCTGGGAATCTTCGCAACCCAGGGGCCGAATCAAGGTCTCCCGCATTGCAGGCGGATTCTTTACCATCTGAGCCACCAGGGATGCCCTGTGCTGTACATAGTCGCTCAGTCGTATCGGACTCTTCGCGACTCCGTGCACTGTAACCCACCAGGCTCCTCTGTCCATGGGATTCTGCAGGCAGGAGCTCCCAATTATCATGTCCCGTGTATTTGCGCTTCCTGATTTCCGATGCACGCAGTAGTAACCGCAGTTTGCAGCAAGCAGAAGCGAGCAGAAGCTGGGAACAAGAGCTTAGTTCCTGATCAGGAACTTAACCTCTGGATCTCAGAGGCCAGAGGCTAGGACCTGGATCCCCAGTCGTTGCCTGCCGCGTTAAGAAAAAATTCGGGGGAGGAGGCAGAAGGTAAAGAGAAAAGTAAAAAGTTTATTGGAAAAGAAGAATACATGTGGAAAGACGCAGGGGCAAACTCTGGGATTACACCTTTAGGAAGTTTAAATCTGTTGTAAGGGGACAGTTTTCCAGATCTTGGTCTTCCTTCAGGCCAGTCATCTTGCTTTGTCCCCCCTCCCTCCCCTGAGGTGCCCACTCAACCCTCAGCCAAGATGAATCTGGAGGTGAAGTCTTCTGGGACCAGCAAGCCGCATTATGGCCTGGAATTACCGCCCCCCCCCCCCCACCCCGACTTTTGACACACCGGGAGCCTTTCTGCCGTCGTGGTGTGTCTCCCTTGTCCCAGAAAGGGTGAGGGAGGGGAGCGGAGAGCCCTTAATCCTTTACTCAAACAGTGTTTTGCCCCTCTTTGTCCTTGCCATGATTATTATCTTAAGGTGTTTACAAGAGACAAAGACAGGCTATTTACCCTGTATCTGTTGTTACTTCCATTTCAGAGGGCAAACAGGAGGCTGATTGTAAAGGCCTAAACTGGAGCCCACCTATCTCCTGTCTCAGGAAATGCTAACAGAAGGCTAGTTGTAAGTATCCAGCCTGAAGCTCACTTCTTCCTGCCCCATGAAATGCAAAAAGGAGGCCAGTTGTAAATGTCTAAACTGGAGCTCGTCTGTCTCCTACCTCGTTCCCAGTTTGTTCTCCTGCTCCATGGTGCAAGGAGCATCACTGTGGCATGCCTTAAGGCTCAGGGTCATGTGAGCAACCTCACTAATTGGCTCAACACCCATGCCACCACCGCCACCATCGCGAGTTCTACTGGCACCCCGGCCCCAATTTTCAGAGACTTTACCTGACTTTGGGAGTATATTCTCATTTGTATGACTGTGACAGAATGTTCTTTTTTTTTTAAGTCTTTATTGGATTTGTTACAATATTGCTTCTGGTTTTTTTGTTTTGTTTTGTTTTGACTTTTTGGCCACAAGGCATGTGGGATCCTAGCTCCCCGACCAGGGATCCCTCACCACACCCCCTGCACTGGAAGGTGAAGTCTTAACCACTGGACTGCCAGGGAGGTCCCTAAATGTCCTGTGTTGGTGTAAGTGTCATTATCCCCACTTTGGAGGTGAGGAAACTGAGTCTCAGAGAAAAACTTGCCCTTGGCTTGACAGCTAGGCCAGGTGCTGCTCCCCATCCCTCCCTTAGCCCCACCCTGCCCCCTCTGAGTCATCGCTGTCTGGGATGGCTGTCTCCCCTGCTGGACTATGAGCCCCAGGAAGGTAGGGCTGAGACTGTCCTGGTCACCAATGTGTGTGCCTTTTGCCACACAGTAAAGAGTCAGACACGACTGAGCGACTAAGCACAGCCCAGCGCAGGGCATGCACAGAGCGGGGGCTCAGCGAATGTAGGCTCAACTTCCTTACAGTCTGCCCTCCATATCCACGGATTCAGAAGCCACAGATACAGAGGATGAACTGTCCTAGGGCATTTTTTTGCCAGGCTTCAGTATTTAGCGATTTTTGGTATCTGTGTAGGGGGCAGGGGGAGCATCCAGACCCAGTCCCCTCCACTTATACCAAGAGACAACGGTATTTTCAGTCCGCTGTTGGTCCTCACTGATAGTGAGGACCTAGTGTATTCCATTGCTTAGAATCCATCAGTACAACAAGGCCAGGGTCAACCGGGGGATGGGGGGGCTTACTCAAGGGCATCAATAGCAGGAAGCAGGGGTGATTGACAGCGTCTTAGAATGGCCGCCTCCTGCCTCCTCCACGCCTTTGTAGTCTCTGCTCCCTGTGTCTGGAAGGCTCTTCTCTCAGATCTCTGTGTGGCTTCCTTCCTCACCTTCCTCAAGCCTTCCCTGAATCTTCCTCAAGCATCCTCTCAGCAAGACCTTCCCTGACTTCCCTATTTAAATTGCAATACACAGCACAGCACACACTGGATAGGCTGGATGATGGTCCCCAAAATCTTCCGATCCTGATCCCTGGAACCTATGAATGTTCCCTCGCGTGAGTCAAGCAAAACCAAAACAAAACACAGAAGGTCCCAAATAAGAGTTTAGGGAATTCCCTGATAGCTCAGTTTGGAGAAGGCGATGGCACCCCACTCCAGCACTCTTGCCTGGAAAATCCCATGGAAGGAGCAGCCTGGTGGGCTGCAGGCCATGGGGTCGCTAAGAGTCGGACACAACTGAGCGACTTCACTTTCACTTTTTACTTTCACGCATTGGAGAAGGAAATGGCAACCCACTCCAGTGTTCTTGCCTGGAGAATCTCAGGGATGGGGGAGCCTGGTGGGCTGCCATCTATGAGGTCACACAGAGTCGGACATGGCTGAAGTGACTTAGCAGCAGCAGCAGCAGTGATAGCTCAGTTGGTAAAGAATCCCCCTGCAAGGCAGGAGACCCCGGTTTGATTACTGGGTCGGGAAGATCCACTGGAGAAGGGAAAGGCTACCCACTCCAGTATTCTGGCCTGGAGAATTCATGGACAGTCCATGGGTTTGCAAAGAGGCAGAGCAACTTTCACTTCACTGGTGGTCTAATGGTTAGAATTCTGTGTTTCTACTGCAAGGGGCCGAGGTTTGAGCCTTGATCAGGGAACTAAGATTCCTCAAGTTGCATAGCATGGCAAAAAAAAAAAAAAAAGTTTATTTAGGGTCTTAAGAATTGCAGTTCGAGAGACATAGATTTGGGTAAAACTGAAGGATTATTCCAGGCTTCCCAGGTGGCGCTAGTGGTAATGCTGGGGACGATTGCAGGTTAGATCCCCGGTACAGGAAGATTCCCTGCAGAGAGATGCCACGGAGCAACTAAGCCTGTGTGCCACAAATACTGAACCTGCATTCTAGAGCCCGCAAGCTGCAACTACTGAGCCCGCATGCAAAGATCTTATATTTTGGTAGGTGTTCTGGATGCCTATGTTAAGACAATAGGTGATTAAAAGCTGAGGTTCTAGCCAGGCTGGGATGTGCAGAAGTCACACTTCCTCAGTGGCCTCCTGGCTCCGGCTCCGTTTTAGAGAGCTCTCTTAGCAATACTGACTGCATTTTTATTTTCCCCCTACATAAAGAGTATGCCTGCTGCTGCTGCTAAGTCGCTTCAGTCGTATCCGACTCTGTGTGACCCCACAGACGGCAGCCCACCAGGCTCCCCCGTCCCTGAGATTCTCCAGGCAAGAACACTGGAGTGGGCTGCCATTTCCTTCTCCAATGCATGAAAGTGAAAAGTGAAAGTGAAGTCGCTCAGTCGTGTCTGACTCTTAGCGACCCCATGGACTGCAGCCTCCAGGCGAGAGTACTGGAGTGGGGTGCCATTGCCTTCTCCGAAAGAGTATGCCTAAATAATGGCAAAAGGGAACTTGCAGGTGTGATGAAGGTGAGGGACTTGAGCTATCCAGGTGCATCCTAAGTATAATCAATCAGGTGTCCTCATAAAAGGGAGATTTGACAGCAGGACAGAAACAGAGGGAATTGGACAATAAAGCGAAATACATGCCGTGGGCTTTGAAGCTGGAGGAAGAGGGCAGCGCCAAGGAATTCAAAGAATGCAGCTCTAGAAGCTGGAAAAGGCAAGGAAATTGATTCTCCCCTGCAGCCTCCAGAGGGAGTGCAGCCCTGCCAACACCTTGATTTCAGCCCAGGGAAACAGACCTCTGATCTGACGAACTGCAAGAAAACAAATGAGTGTTGGGGCTTCCCTGGTGGCTCAGTGGTAATGAATCTGCCTACCAATGCAGGAGACACGGGTTTGACCCCTGGTCTGGGAAGATCCCTTAGTGGCCTCGGAGCAACTAAGCTGGTGTGCCATGACTAATGAGCCTGCGCTAACTACTGAGCCCACGTGCCTAGAGCCTGTGCTCAGCAACAGGAGAGGCCACGGCAATGAGGAGCCCGAGCACTGTGACCTGGAGAGCAGCCCCTGCTCGCTGAAACTAGAGAAAGCCTGTGCAGCAACGAAGACTCAGCACAGCCACAAATAAATACAAAAATTATTTTTTTTAATGTGTGTTGTTTTAAGCCACCAAGTTTGTGGTCATTTGTGACAGTAGCCATAGGAAACGAATGAATGCACCTGCAATCAAGCACAACATATCCACTTCTGCTTTAGTTTTTTTCCAAAACAGTGATCAACATCTGATGGACTATATGTTTTTTGCTTATCATTTTGTGCATGGTCTGTCTCTTCTGCTAGCATGTCAGATGTACAAAATCAGGGGCATTTTATCAGTGGTTGACGACAGGGACAGAATGAAGGGACAAAATAGGTGCTTAAATAGTTAATTCCCAGTAAGGGTTTGTAAGTAGAAAAACAGACCCCTGAAAGTTAATGAAGGCTGGTTTGCTTATCCACAAAAACAAGCAGGCTTGCTTAGCAACAAAACCAGGCAACAGAAGCACAGGACATGCCTCCAAACAATAAGACAATGATGGCATGAGCCCCACTTCCTGCCCAGTGAGCTCAATAAGTGAATGATGCCTAGAACACGCTCTCTGTACACATAAAAACAGTAATTTGCAGACGTAGCTTGACCACGCGGGGACAAGAAAACTCCCCTGCTCAACCTGGAGGAGGAGCTAGTGATAAAAGCATGGCTTCTACTCAAGAAAGGTCTTCTCCCCCTCCTCACTCTTCCTTTGATTATGAAACTGTAGCCCACTAAGTTCTCAGGGCGGAACATTTCTCACTTCCCCCCTTGTCAGCCTCACAGTCGTCCTAGTCTAATAAATCCCTTCTTATTTATCACTTTGCTCTCGCTGAATTCTTCTCTGCACTGAGACCTAAAGGACTATGGTAGCAGAGCTCTCTGGACCCCCCCTGAAATGACACCTATGGATTTTATTAAGGATAATTTCAAATGTTTCATCCCTGGTCCAGGAGGATCCCACATGCTGCAGAGCAACTAAGCCCCTGCGCCACCACTTTTGAGCCTGTGCTCTAGAGCCCGGGAGCCCCAGCGTCAGAGCCCATGTGCCGCAGCTACTGAAGCCAACGTGCTCCACAAAAAGAGAGGCCACTGCAACGAGAAGCCTGCGCACCGCGACTAGAGAAACGCCCGTGCAGCGACGGAGACCCAGCACAGCCAAGAAGTAAAGAGAAATAGCAAAGTCACCATACTTAGAAACATACAAGAAAATACCAGAGCAGACAGCTAAAGCAGTTGAAAGTAGAGGCCTCTGGAAAACAGACAGGAGTAGGGAGAGGTGGCAGAGGGGACCGTTTTTCTTCATTGCACATATCTTAGTACCAGTACCATTTGATTTTTAAAGTATATTCATGAAAATTAATCGTCAGTGATAGAAAGGGTTACTCCTTATGGGGAGGAAGCATGCATAGACTGAGAAGAGGCACAGTGGAGCTTCTGGATAACGGAAATGTCATACGTCGGCTTTATCCAGTAGAACTTTCTGGGATGGTGAAAAAAGTTCTCTATCTGCACAGTTCAAAACAGTACCCAGTAGCTATGTGACTACTGAGCATTTGAAAATTGTCTAATGTGAAGAAGTCTCTTACTTTGGAGGGTAGCACTTTTTATGCCTGGTTTTTCCTAACGTTGAGATGGCATCCCAGGCAAAGGGCCTTCTTTCTGAAGAATGTAGGGATGCTATTAATCGGATAGCATCTTATGAGCTGCATGTCAGTGATGCTTATTTATCTATGGCCTGTTATTACATTGAAGATTCAGAAGCACCTACTTTTCATACATTCTTCCAAGACCAAGCTGATGTGAAGAGGGAGCATGCAAAGCAGTTCATAAAATATCTAAGAAAATATAAGTGTAAAATCTGCCTTCCGGTGATTAAGAGGCCTGATATAGATAACTGGGGAACTGATAAACAAGCTCTACCGTCTGCTCTGCAGTTGGAGAATGAGTTAAACAAGCTCCTTCAAGACCTGAAGGCCTCAGCTTCTAGGAATAGAGAAACCAATCTCTTATGCTTCACGAAAAAGTTCCTGGATGAACAGACCAGGAATATAAGCTATCTGGAATACCAGCTTAATTATCAGAAGGATTCGGAAAAGTCAACCCAGAGTGAAGGACAGCCTGAAAATGCCGCCAGACCATCTGGAACAGCAGGTCAAGAGACAGAATCTGCAGGCAACTCTCCAAGTCCTCCTGCCCAGAAGGTCCCAAAGTCAGCTCCTTAAGAATCCTGATCTCCATTCGACAGAAGTATGCTTTTCTTTTCATCTCAGATCCTAATCCTCCTTGTTGTACATGCAAATAAATGTGTTTTGCATTAAGTATAATTTTTAAAAAAAATTGTCTAATGTGACTGAGGAATTGAATCCTTAATTTTTATTTAATTTAAATCAATTTAAATATTAATTTAAAATAATTTAAATACACCCATGAGTTGTTTTGGACATTGCAGATAATGAGAATGACAGGGAAAATGTTCAAAACATAATGTTTATAATGTTAAATGAAAAATAACAATTACAAACCATATGCATAGTATGGCCCAAATTTTAAAATATATATCATACTGTATATGAAGTTTTAAGAAAAGACTAGAAAGAAGTATACAAAAAAATTTTTTTAAGTGGAAGCTTTATGATTTGTAAAGAAATACAAATCAGAAGAGAGAAAGGCTTGTGATTTATCAAAAATCTTCATGGAGCAGTTTATGAAATAAAGAAGTGGGGCAGAAACCAAGGAAAATCACTCTTCGGGGGTCAGAGCCTCGAAAAGAACACATGGTAAAACCCTGCTGAAGACGATCTCACAACCCATCATTTCAGGACACACTAGGAAAAAAGCCACCGTGAGAACCAGCAGACACAGCAAATTACAGAAGCAGATGGTCCCAAACTAAAGATGGCAGAATTATCAGACATGTAGATCCCCTGGAGAAGGGAATGGCAACCCACTCCAGTATTCTTGCCTGGAGCATTCCATGGACAGAGAAGCCTGGCGGGCTACAGTCCATGGGGTCGCAGAGTCCCACATGACTGAGCGACTAACACTTTCACTACTTTCTCTTCCATGTCTTTAAGCTTAAGTGTCAGCGCTCAGTCCTGCCCAACTCTATGGGACCATGAGATCCCATAGAGAGAGATCCCAATCTGTCCATGAGATTTTCCAAGCAAGGACACTGGAGTGGGTTGCCATTTCCTTCTCCAGGGGATCTTCCCAACCCAGGGCTCAAACCCAGGTTTCCCGCACTACAGGCAGATTCTTTACCGACTGAGCTACAAGGGAAGTCCAGTTTAAAGATGCTAAGAAAGAAGCAGCCAGGAATTTACCTGGTAGTCCAGAGGTTGAGACTCTGCGCTTCCACTTGCAGAGGTGTGGTGCAGTCCAAAAAAAAAAAAAAGAAAAAGGATAGTTGAAAGAGGGAGGATTGGATTCACACAAGAGAAACCTCTTCCAACTGCTGCTGCTGCTGCTGCTGCTGCTAAGTCGCTTCAGTCGTGTCCAACTCCGTGCGACCCCAGAGACAGCAGCCCACCAGGCTCCCCTGTCCCTGCGTTGGAGAAGGAAATGGCAACCCTTCCAAAGGGACTACTTTAATACTGGTTTACCAAACATATTAACAATGACAAGCGCTTATTAAGTCAGGATGGAATTCAAAGAGAAGGAAGTCAATTTCTGTGCAAACTACCTTTATTTAAAAAGGAAAATTCCCCGTTTTGTTGTCACACCAGCGCTATGTGAAGGCACTCGATTGGGGAGAGATAGAGCAGAGATGCTGATAGAGACAAAGACGCCCACGCCTCACCTGGCCCCTGAAGGCTGCTGGTAGATCAGGGGCGCAGGTGACTCCCGGAGTAATCCAGTGGCGGTGACCCACTCCAGGCTCTGCTGGGATGGTGGGTTAGCTTGCTTTGGGGGCACGGGGGGGGGGGGGGGGGTTGGCAGTGGAAATAGGAGGCACTTCGGATGGGACCTGATTTGGCAAATGGGGGATCTCTCTTGCCCCCGATGATATTCCCAGCCCCACCACGACCTCCCACAGCTAAGGCAGGTTTCTACGTTTAAGGCTGGGGTTCTCGTTTTCCCCAGGGTTTCCAGAGAGCTGTTGGCAAGGACCCCACCGCTGCAAGGGCTTGGGGGTGCAGAGAGATGCAGCGGGAAGGGAGGAGGAGGTCTGGAGCGAAGGCAGCTGATGCTTCATCCTGTCTCCCTTGGAAACGTCCTTCTCTCCAGCTACACCTTACTCTTCTGAGGTTTCACCCTGGGGAAGAGCTGAGGGAAGACAGGCTCTTCAGACGCCGGGAGCTCCCACCCTTTGGCTTCACCCCAAATGTAACACAGTCACCTAATCCACTCCCCAAACACGTGGACCGTCTCCATCCTCCCATCCCTTCCTCACGGACCCTCTCAGCATCTCGCAGACCACACAGGAATCCCCCAGCAAGCACCAGATGGAGCCTTCCAGTTGGCAGCGGGCTGGATGAAATGGAGACTTCCCCGTCGTAAAAGAGACGTAAAAGAGACGTCCGCCTCTCCGGCCCACCATGGCCGTCTGATTGGGACCCACCTGCCACCTATGCCCTAATTAAAGGTATCTTCTTGTCTCCCAGGAAAGTCGTGAGATCTTCCTGGTCTCCTCCCCTTATCTAGCAGACTCTCCCTCAATCCTACCGCGATTATATTAATTGATTCTTCCTTACCCTGCCCAGGGCAGTGTAACAAAAAGTTTCCATGCCGGTAATACACAATAAGTGCCCCCACCACCAAACTGGGATTCTTCATACTCCTCTTGGCTAAAATACATTCTTCTTTACCTCTCCATGAATATAATCAGGAATAATAAAAATATTTGCTTGAGCAGAAACCAATCACATAATCGGGAAAAGAATACCAGTGAGTACCCCTCCGCAGTACCACCAGCAAGGGGTTCTTCCTCTTCTAAGAAGGGATTTCCCTTACCTGCCCTGTTAGTATACTGGTCTCTCCCTCACCTCCCCACGACAGATAATGGACTCTTCTGACCGCCCCTCCACCCCAGTATAAAGGGCTGTCTCTCTTGCCCTTCTCCCCGCTCGTGGGATCAGCCCTTTCCTGAAACAGCCGTCAGGAAACCCGCACATTTCTTCTGGGCTCACCCCGAAGTAGTTCCGGGGCACGTAGCCCTCCTGGCCGCGCAGCGTGGCCCACCACCAGTCCGTCTCTTCTAGTCCGTCCCTCCGCAGCACGGTGACCGAATCGCCCTCTCGGAAGGACAGCTCGTCCCCAAACTCCGCGCTGTAGTCCCAGAGGGCGTACACCACCCCGTTGTACATCAGCCCCATGCTCTGCTCCACGTCTGAAACAGGAAACCGCAGGGATTGTCAGCGCCCGGTCCGGGGCGGGCCAGGAACACTCAGGGTCGGAGCCTGAGATCCGACACCAGCCCCATCTTGGGGAATGAGCTCCTATTAAAGTTGTGTGTGTAGCGCTGTCTGGAGGGGGGCACCTGAGCTGCATTCAGCTGCTGGGACTGGGAGTCTCTAATGGGGTGCATCAGGCCTGGCCACGAACCCCCAGGGAAAGGTCGGTGTCTCCATTTCCTCTTATACCTGGTTAAGTTCCTGGACCACTCCTAGAAGTGTAATTGTCTGCAGCCCTCCCCACCCCAACCGCCCCCCACTTAAGAGCTTCAGTCTCCATAGAGGACTCAAGCAGTCCTTCCAAGGGTACAGCCCTACTCCTCCCCCGGAAGTGGCCCCAACACCCCCTTTCCAGATGGTGCAGTCTGCACACTTTCGACTCAAAAGATAGAGGATGTTTTCGTTTTCCAGATAGTAAAGCCCAGCCGCACCGACTCCCTTAAGTGGTAAAATGCCCAAGGATTTATCCCCTTTCTAAATGGTACAGCCCACCAGGCTCCCCCCTTAAATGGTCCAGCCCACCACGCTCCAATCTCTTCGCCCCTCCCTCCCCCTACAGGTGCGCTGTCCAATCTCTACTGCATCCTCACAAGACTCTCCGAAAAAAAAAAAAAAAAAAAAACAAGACTCTCCGAGTCCAGGCTGGTAGGACGCTACAATCCTCGTATCTCTAGGCTCCCCCGACCTATGACAAAGGGGGTCACACTCCCCCCTAACCCGGAGGTTACAGCCCTCCTCCTCTTCGGTGGAAGGTCTACTTCTCCCCCTTCATCCCCCAGTCCCGGCCTGCCGCCGCTCACCGCTAAGCAGGTGTTACAGCCCCCTGGCTCCCACCTACATTCCGCCACAGCACAGCATGCTGTCCCATAGTCCCTGCAGGCTCACCTCTTACATACGCTGTCCCACCCCTAGGTCCTACAGCCTGCCCTACTCCAACTGTGTGACGCTCCGGAGCCCACCTTAGGCTACAGTTGACCCCTTCGCTCCAGACCCTAGGCACGTCGCCATGATACTGCCTACCTAGCTTCTCCCATCACCTGTTTAGATGATATGATCCCCGCCGCCCCCCGCTCCTGGAGATACATGGTACAGTCTCGTGTCTCCCTACAGGTGGAAGAGGCCCCAAGCCCCTCCCCAGAAGCCAGGGCCCGCTCACCGGTCACCTATGTTTCACTGTATCTCCCCCAGGTAGCCCTGGGCCAGGAGACAGTATAGTTGGAGCGTCCAACTCCCCCACCCCCACAGATGGGAAGGCAGATAAAGCGGCGCAATCTCCGCAACCGCTCTCGTCACCACGGGAGTCCAGCTCGAGGGGCACAGTTGCCTTTGCCCCCCTTTCCCTTGAAGGTGGCACAATCGGCTGCGTCACACACCCTTCTCGCACCTGCCGGGTGGGAGGCCCCGTCCGCCATCCCCTCCCGCCGGCCCCTCCTCGGTGATGCTGTCACGGGTCCGTACAGCCCCTCACCTCCCCAGGCATCCTCTCGGGAGCCGCAGTCGGCTTCCTTTCCCTGCCCAGTATCTCTAGCAGCTGGGCCCCTCGCCCCGCCTCGCACCTGCCAGGTAAGTGGCGCAGTCGGCGTAACCCTCGCGGTAGGGGTCGCACTTCTCGATGGCGGTGGCGCCGTCACTGAGCGTGGTGGCGAAGATGGCCGCGCCGTGCTGCACCAGCGCCGTGCAGATGGCCGTGTCGTTGCACGACGCCGCGCAGTGCAGCGGGGTCCTAGGCGTGGGAGGCGGGCATGAGCGGCCGCTCGGGACGCCCCCAGCGCCGTCCCCGCCCCACGCCGGCCGCGCGCGCAGTCAGGGCTCACCAGCCGTGGCTGTCCGGGGAGTTGACATTGGCCCCGGCCGCGATGAGGAAGTCCACGATGGGGTAGTTGGCGCCGCAGATGGCGTTGTGCAGGGCGGTGATGCCCTCCTCGTTGGGCTGGCTCGGGTCGTTCATCTGGAGGGGCCGGGGGACCGCGAGGCTCATTCCCGCGTCGGGCCGCCCCACCCCGCCAGCCCTGCTCTCCCGCACTCGCGGCACTCACCTCCTTCACCGCCTGCTGCACCACCTCCAGCTCCCCGGTCAGTGCGGCGTCCAGAAGCAGCACCAGCGGGTTGAGGCGCGCACGGCGGACCTTGCGCGGGGACCCGGCCTTCCGCAACACCGAGCGCATCTCCTGGGGGACAGGGCGGGGATGCTTCAGTGGCTTGGGGGGCGGGTCGCTAATATACCCATTCCTTGGAGGGGGAAACAGAGGCTTGGGAACCCGGTGACCGCTCCAGGTCATCCATCTAGACAGGGCTGGCTGGAATTGGAACCCAGAAAGGTACAGAGCCTGAGTCTAGAGGGCCATGGGGAGGAGGGTGCCTCAGTTCTAGTCGTCTCTGGTTCCCTACAACACTCAGGGAATCCAGAGATTTTGCAGTCTAGGGGCTTGCGAGGAGGCCCGGAGACCATCAGGTTGATGACTATGGAAGCCAGACATTCAATTCATAGTTTCATTTCATTTAGATAATAAACATGTTTCCAGGTGTTCATTTTAGATGTTTGAAATTTGAATATTTGTCATACTGTTCCTTCTGCTTTCCTATTTTTTATTTTCAAGTGTTCTCCTACAAAATTCATTTATTCTGAGCACAAAGCATTTGTGACTCCAGCATTTGCTAACAATGATTTCAGGATTCTGGAATCTGAAGATCCCAAGAGCCACTGATTTCAAAATTCTGTTTTCAAAATTCTGTTTCCAGTATACTGAGTCCAGAAATGCTAAAGTTGTGCCATTTCAAATTGCTGGGTACCCAGGACGTTGCATTCTCAAGATTCTGTGATTGAGAACTTGAATATTTTATGGTTAGAATTTCATTCCAAAAGATTGGAAGGAAATGCTCAAAATGTTCATCGTGGTTCTGAGTGCTTGTGATTTGGGCCTCTTTATTCTATTTTATCTATTTCTTCCTAGTTACTATGTGTTCCTTTCTAGTGGAAAATGCTCACTTAAAATCTTGTCTTATATTAGTGCCCTAATCTGTGATTTTTTTTGAATCAAATAATAAGTCTTTCATTTTCAGTTTGGGGACTTCAAGAATCAATACAACCAGGGTTTGTGCAACTAATTTTTTACTTCTGCTCTTCGCATCTTCAGTGTCCTAGGATTCTGAAATTTCAGTTTTGAGTTTGTTATGCCAGGATTTAATTATTGAATGCTGTGAGTTTTCAAGTTTCTCTGTGGCCAGGACTTTGTGATTCTACTATGAGGCAATTTGACCATTTCAAGGCGTTTTTATTCTTCCATTCTTAATTCAAGATCCCGAGCCTCAGGATCTTGGCTGAGCCAACATTTCTTGGCTCCACCCTCAGGAAGGCCTAGGAATAGGCATTTTTGGGTCCACCTGGCCCCCACTTCTCTGGGGATTGTTTCCCTCCCCCTGTCTACCCATGCTGAGCAATTAAGATTATTCCATGTGACTATGCTCCCCACCCCCAGCCTAGATGCAGAAACCTGAACAAGATCAGCAGGAGACTGTCTCCCAGTCAAATGCTAACAGTAACAATAGTGGTTAACAGTTAAGTGCCAGGCACTATCCTAAGCGTTACATTAATGTATTAAATTCTCACCACAACTCTGTAGTTATTCTCATTCCCATTTTACAGATGAGGAAACTGAGGTCCAGGGAGGCTAAAGGTCTGGCCTAAGGTTGCACAGCTAATAAGTACAGTGTAGCTGGGATGTGAACCCAGGCAGCCTTGCTCTGCAGCTGGGACACTTAATCACAAAACCCACAGGCTCAGAGACCAGAGACTGGTTCTTGAAAATTTGAATGGAAGAAGCTCCAACTAGAGTCAAAGGATACCATGGCTTACACTGAGAGGTCATTTTGATTCAGGGCTGGGTGGGCCATTTCTAGCCATGGCATGGGCTTGCTGAGGTGTAAGAGGAGAGCGGATCTCCAGAGAAAGGGGACATGAGAAGCTGTGCGGCAGCTCAGGAGAGAAATGGTGACTGCCTTGATTCTAGCACGCTGTTCAGATCCTAGAATAAACCCTCTGTCCTGCCAAGACAAGTCATTTCCAGGTTGGAAGACTCTTAGATTCCTGAAGGGAAGCCCATGGCAGGGACAGGTTACTGGAGAGGAGCAGAGAAAGTCTCTATATGGTCAAGACTTCCAGATGCCCCTCCATATATGTTCTCTTTCTTTGGACCCTTGGATTAAAAACTACATTTTCCAGCCTCCCTTGCAATTGGGTTCCTGGCCAGTGGAATGTGGCAGCTGTGAGGTATGCAATTTCCAGGTTCTGTCCTAAAAGGGAAGGAACACTTCCATATGCTAAGTGATATACCCTGGGTTCCTCCTGTATTACTTACCATGCTCTGTGGCTGCTCTGGTGGGCTGCTCTGGAGAGGGGCTGAGGGTGGGATGGGAGCCGGTGGGGCTGGAGCAGGGGGCCCAGCCCTGGCCTCAGATCCCTCAGTGATGGGGGACAGCTCGGGCTCAGGGCCCCCAGGCCCACCATGACGATGGAAGAGGCGGCTGATGATCTGTTGGTATTGCTTCTTGTGGGTGGGGGGCAGGGCTACAGCCGGGCTCTGCTCCATGGAGCCCCGGCGTTTGAGGGGCCGTGGAATCTCCGCCAGCACCCGGGCCACCTCCTCCAGCTCTGGCACTGACTGTGCCTCGGGCGGCAGCGCTGGCTGCAGCCGTGTGGGACTAAGGGGCCGAGTCACAGCACCTTCGTCTGCATCGCCAACCTCCAGCACGGGCAGCCCCTCCAGCTCTGGCTCAGGTTCCAGATCAGCGGGAGGTTTGGCGAGGCCTAGAAGGAACAAGCGCCCCATCAGAGGAGGGATCCCTGGAGCCCCTCAAGATTCCCTTCACACAGCTTCCAGGACCTGCCACCAAGGACTGATTTGTTCTGCGTCCCCAGGACAGTTCTTGCTCTCTCTGGGCTGTAACTTCCTTGGGTTGTAAATAACAGACAACTATGACCTCCCCCATTCATCACACACTTAAGCTTGTGCCTTGTGCTTTCTCCATGCCTGTCTTACTGAATTCTCACCACTAGCTTGTGAAGCTGATATGACCATCATCTCATTACTATAGAAAGGGAAACTGAGTCTCAGAGAGGGCAAGTCAGTTGCCCAAAGCCACACAGCTGGAATTTGAACTCAGTTCTATCTCACTCCAGAATCTCTACTCCTACTATTATGATAGACTTGACTAAGACTCTTATCATTTCTTCTCTTAACATCTCAGGCAGACAATTGCTGGGACTAGAATCCTGGTATTTGATGGTCTCATTGCTGTTTCCTGCCTCTCGATCAGTTTCTAAAAGCAGGTTGAAATGTATAGTGCTTGTTCTCCTTGTTTTTCTTTTTATAATGGTCATTTTCTACATGATTTCATTGAATGCCCATCATAATCTATGAAGTAAGTATTATTCATCTCTCTTCACAGATGAGAAAATGAAAGCTCATATGGGTTAATTAATTTATCCTGAGTCACACAGCATGTTGATCGCAGAGAGGGGCTCAAAACCCACTCTGTTTAAATCCAAGCCCTGAGCTGGTCTCACACCAAAAACTATTAATAATTTTATTATGGCTACTATGATAGTTACTGAGGGCGTAGTATACATCAGGCCCTATTTTAAAGTCTTTATAGGGATTATATAATCCAATACCATACCCCAGTGAGGTAGGTTCTACCACTATTCATCTTTTCCACTCAAGGAAATTGAAGTCCAAAGATGTCATGTAACTTGCCGAAAGTCACACAGCATGCAGCCAGCCAGTCTGACTCGAGTCCCTGCTTAAGCACTGCGCTATGGCTAGTTTCTGAGCAAGCCCCCAAGCTCATCTGGCCTTGTGCTCTACAGGGACAGTGTCTGGAAACAGGTATTGGGTTGTGATGGGTCCCCCAGCTGGTTTGGTCCCCAGCCATCTGTCCTCCCTTCGCCCAGCCCTCCAGAACCCCCAGCACTGACTCACCTTCACTTACAGGGGCCCAAGTCTGTTGGGGGGCTTGGGGGGCTGGGGCAGGGGCTTGTGGCTGAGGCTGGGGTTGTAGTTGCGGCTGGGGCTGTGGGGGCAGCTGGGGCTGTGGTTGGGGCTGGGGCTGGGGGGGTGCCTGGGGCTGGGGAGGCATCTTAGGTGGGGGAGCTCGAGAGAAGATGGAGGAGCTCGGGAGCATGGCCCTGCTGGCTCCATGCTCCCAAAAATCATTCTGCAGCTTGAATACCACGCTGAGGGGGATGGGGCGCTGGCGGGGGGCACTGCGGGGCTGCGGGCTGGAAGGAGGCATGGGGATGCGACTGACAGGCTGCCAGCTTCGGGGCAAAGTGCCTGACAGCCCCGTGGAGCCCAGTGATCGGCGGTAGCTGCCCACATCAGAACGCCTGTCGTTGGCCAGAGGGGAGACCTTGTAATTGCGGGGCAGAGTGGCGCTGGTGAAGTTGTCCTGGGGGAGAAAGAGGGAAGGAAGGAAGATAGAAAGGGCTCAGGTGGGAGGGCGATAGGCTTAAGGGGACGAAAGACAGGAGTGGAGGAAAGGACGAGGGAGGTCATGGCGAAAGGCAAGAAGGGAGAGAAGGAGCGGAGGGCAGAGGAGAGAGGGAAAGAAAAGAGGGTCGGGGAGGGGGCGGAAATCCAGGATAAAGCCAGGGAAGGGTATGGAAACTGCGGGAGCAGCCAGAAAGGGGAGACTAGTCCTGACCCCACAAAACCCCTCCCCAAGTTTCTCTGGCTGCTCACCTTGCCGGTGGCCCCCAGCCCATCCAGGCTGCTCTCTCTCCAGGGTAACAGCTGCAGGCCTGGCGAAGCAGGCCGCGGGAAGACATCCAGACCTGTGAGGCGAGAATCATTAGCGTCTGGGGGATGCCTCTCCGGCTCCCCCACCCTCTGGCCTTCCATCACTCACGTTCATAGCTCGCAGTTTGCGAGGGCTTCTTCTCATAAGCCACGTCCAGGTCGGACTCGTTCCAGGCTTTGGGGGGCCGCCGGCGCAGCGTTAGGTCGTCTGGGGGAGAAGTTGCTCATGAGGATCTCGGGTGGGAGTAGGGGAAGAGAGGCTGGTCCCGGGCTCTGTACCCCTCGCACCCGCCAAGTAGAGCCCCGCGGTTCACCTTGAGCGCGCAGAGGCGGGGCGAAGGCGCTGCCGCCTGAGCCCAGCAGAGGGCTCCCAAAGGCAGCCGGCGCGTCGTAAGCTGTGGTCCCGGGGCGAGGCGAGGGCCCGCGCTCCGGGAAGAAGGCCTGGGGCCCTTCCGCCAGGGGGCTGCCACGCGGGGAGCCGGCGCGGCCCAAGAAGTCAAAGGGCGTGGGGGGACCCTGCTGTCGGAGCGAGCCGGGTCGAGGGGAGGGCGCCCGGCCGTGGGGGCTGCCTGCGCCATCGAAGGCGCGGGGCCGGGGCGAGGGCGAGCGGTCTAAGCTGCCGTAGGCGTCTGGTTGCAGGTAGAGCTGGGTGCGCGGTGATGAAGGCCGGCCCTTCGTGGATAGCGAGCTATAGGGGAGCAGAGCTGGCGCGCTCTCCGAGCGTCCGAATGGGGCGTCTGCGCCGTCGGTGGTCGCCTTCCGGGAGGGCCCGCGGCTGCCCAAGGGCTCAGGGACCGGGCTGGTGCTGTACCGGGGCAGCTGTGGGGACATTGTGGGGTCAAAGGAGACGTTAGTAGAGGGTTGGTAAGTCAATCGATAGCGGTGATCGAGAGCCAACCCTGGAGAGGTAGGCGGGGCTGGTGATTCAGGCCTAGGGAGCCCTGCCGTCGGGGCTGGGGCCAGCACACACAGTGCCTTTGTGCCGCTTAGAAAAAAACCCCTTTTCTTTCGAGGGTCCTGACAGACGTCCACTTCCACTGGCTCCCTTTATCAGATACCCTTAAACAGCCCACCGCCTGCCCCAGGAGACAGGCTTGCCTGAACTCCTGGCCAAAAGAAGCTGACTTTTCTGGGGGCCAGGGTGGGGACCAGGACCCGCGGGCTCACCCTAGCCGGCGCTGCGGCCTGCGAGCCAAGAGGCGCCGCGGGCGAGTCCGACCACAGCGACTCCAACTGTTTGGTCAGTTCGTCCACCTTGGCCGCCGCCGTGTCCAGCTCCATCTGCTTCAGGTCCATGTGCTTCATGGCTAGAGCTGGGCGGGCGGGAGTGGCAGTGAAGACCGGGACCGTGGGCCCCGCCCCGCCCCCGAGGGCCGCGCCCCGACAAGCCCTGCCCCCTACCCCAGCTCACACTGGAATTTCAGGTCCAGAATGTCCCCCGAACTCTGGAACGCCTCGCTGTCCATGGTGCCGGCCGGCCGGAGCGGGGCGCCTGCGTTTGGGGAGGCAGGGGCCGGGGAGAGTCTGCTCAGGGCCCGCCTACAGGGAACCTGGGGCCCTAAGGAGCACGAGGGTGCCTTTACACTCCTAGTTCCTTCCACTGGACGTTCTATGCCTCTCCATCGCCCCTTCTGGGAACTTTGCCAACTCCTGCAAAACCCTCTGGCTCAGGACAATTCACTCTCTTTATGTGACTCCTTGTTCATCTCTGTCACAGCCTTAGAAAAACTGGATCATTCCTTCAACCATTATCCACTGACCACCTACTATGTGCCAGGCATTATAGTGAACAGAGGTTGCAATAATAATAACTATCAATTACTGAATGGCTACTAGGGACCAAGAGACACTGCTAGATGCTGGGGATCTTTTTAAAAATAATGATGGCATTGCCTTCTATATGTGCCTACTATGTACCAACTCAATGGACATGAGTTTAAGCAAACTCCGGGAGATGGTGAAGGACAGGGAAGCCTGGGGTGCTGCAATCCATGGGGTCGCAAAGAGACATGACTGAGCAACTAACAACAACATTATGTGCCAGGACCTTTGCTAGTTGCCTGAGGGTTTAATGAAATAAAGCAACAACTATTTATTGAGAGGTCACTGTCACCTAGAATTGGACCAAGTGCTTTACACCCAATACCTTATCCCAAGATCAAAACTTCCATAGCAGGCATGAAAGTGAGGCTCAGAAACATACATTTCAGATCACGCTGCAAGAAGTCAGCATACTGTTTCACATCTGAACCTAACCTGACATTCTGGGTCATTTCCATCAGTCTGGAGAGGCTCCAGAGGACAGGGACCACTCAGCTTCCTCTCCCGAGTCCCCGCCCAGAGCAGACTCAGCGTGTTCACACGGGCCCAGCGTCAACAGAAGAACTGGGAGGTGACCAGGGGCCACTGAAGTCACCAACCCAGTGGGAAGGAGCCAGGCCCCCAGGAACCAGTTGGGCCAGCACCACCCCCATCTCCATGGTAACCGCCACGCCCGCCAAGTCTGCCACCTCCCGGCTGCACCAACCGGCTGCTTAGCTTTGATTTAGGGTGCAGGCGTGGGCAGCAGGGCGGGCTGGGGCATGCTGATTCTGGCTTCAGTCTGGGAAGCCTCGGAACAAAACCTGTTGGGGCTGGTGGCTCATTTGCGTGTGTTAGGAGTGTGTGACCTTGGACTCGGAGTCCCCTCCACTCCTTGGGCCTCAGTTTCCCCCAACTGTGAAAGGAGGAAGCAAATCAGCTATTCTAAGAGGTCTCCTTAACCCATCAGAGCCCTAGATTCTGCAATTATAAGGATCTTGAGGTTGTAACTAAATTCCTACAGAGCCTAAAACCCTCCGCTTGAGAAGTCTATGGTTTGAAAGTTCTGAGTTCGAGTCTATCTTTGGAACATTCTAGAATCCTCCACTTTGCCTAGCCTAGATTTCTCTGTCTTCCTGCACCAAGTTCTACCTATTCCAGGATCCCAAAGTCCTAGAAGTCCAGGTGAACATCTGGTTTAGTGGAGCTGCTGAAAGTACAGTTAAGAATTCAAACCTGGCAGCACCACTGTCCCACTTGACCAGATAGCCTCAGTTTCCTGATCTGTAAAATTAGAATCAATAGCAGTTCATTTCAGAGGACTGTTGTGAGGATCCAACTGGCCAGAAAGTGCAAGAGGAATTAAGGTTCCGCGAATTGAGGCCTCAAAAAGTAGAGACTATAGGAACCAAAACTCAGCATCTTTTAGAATCTTAGAGATACATAGGAAACACTCTGTTAAAATATAAAAACGAACGATCTATGCTACCTCCAGGGCCAGCATTCTGGTAGCGAGTGGTTCTTTGGGGGAGTTTCTGATTCTCAAATTCTAAGACACATCCCACGCTGATATCCTCTGGGTCTAAGGAAATGCCAGGGCTGGGAGTGGAGCCGTCCCGGGACAGACGCGGCCGGAGGGGTCGTCGGGGCCGCCAGGGGGCGCTCCAGGTCATGGCACGACCCCAGCTGAGAGCAGACCTCGCCTGAGCTCAGACACCGGGAATGCGCGGCGGGCCCAGGCAGGTGCAGCATCTCCCGCGGCAGGGGAGCGGGGACCGGGCGGGGCGCAAGGGTGGCGCGGGCCGCGCCTCTGCTCGCGGCCCCTGTCCTCCACCCCCAGGTCCTCTCCACCGGGCGCCCCTCTCCTCCGCTCTTAGGTCTCCTTCCCCAGCATCTTCTGCACCGCAGCCAGGTTCTTTGGAATTAAAAATCAGGGGCGGAGGTGGAGGTCCTGGAGGAGGCATCCTCCGTAGGAACCGGGTCAGAATGATAGGCTGGACTGGCAATACCCACGTTGGAATCCTCCGAGACAGCCGCTGGGAGCCACCCCCCCCCCCCACCCCACCCATCCCTCCCTGGGACTTGGTTTCCTCCTCTGTGGACGTCTGTGCAACGAGCTTGGGCCTTCCCATTCTTTCAGTTATTTAGCTTCTGTGTGCCTTAGTTTCTTTAAGTGTATAAACGGGGAATCAATACCTTCACCTCAAAGAAGTGTGACATTTGAATGACATAATTTATGTAGAGTTTAGAACACTGCAGGGCACAGAGTAAAGTTCACAGGGATAAGATTCCTAATTCCCAGGCCTGGAACAGAGAGCTCAAAACCCAAAGTGACTGCTTTTCTCTGAAACGGCCCTTTCAGATCTTTCTGAGATTCTAAAAGCCCTGAGCTTTGACCCTTCCGTCTTGACTTCAGTCCTCAGATTTCAGAACCCAAACTGTGGCCTCTATGACTCAGCTTGCCCCCTCCTGTCCATATAATGGCTGTATTGTGCTAGCCCACCACCACCAATCCCATCCCATCTTCTCCCCTGCGTTCCTGAGTGCTGGCCATCTCTAGTTCTGGCCCATTCCAGGGCATAGGAATCCCTGGAAGATTCCAGACAGAAGGTGGCGAGAGCTGAAGGTATCGCCTTCACTCCAGCCTCAGTTTCCCCAATGGACCAAAGAGAAGTTATTCCCTGGGGTGGGATCAGCAAACCCCGTGGAAGACCTTTGGGCAATTGCCAGAGACTTGTGTAGACAGTGGGAACCATCTCTCTACCTGCCAGCCCTCAGCCTGGCACGCTGTGAGCTCTGCCTTGGCAGCCACGGTTATTATTTTTAATTTCATCCCAGGCTATCAGCAAATGCCCTTCAAGCCCAGACATTAGGAAGTTCTTCCCTCTCTCACCAGAACCCCCTGGCTCCCCCACCCCCTTGTATAATCCCTTCACGTGACACATAGGGGTGGAGAGAAGGGGGAGTCTTGGGAGGGAGGTGCCGGGCGGCTGCCCTCCCCCAGCTTCAAGGACAGACACACACCTCCAGAATTAGCCTCTATCCTCCCTTATCTGCCACACTACCTCAGGTCAGACAGATGGGAGGGGAGGCGACATTTCTCACCTCAGGGTCAGGGCCAGGAGCCCTAGGAGAGAAGTCAGTCAGAAAATCCGGTGGGAGGGGATGGAATCCTGACGCCCAAGAGAGCTGTGTGGAAGGGGGAGGGCAAATCCTGACCCCCAACGCTGCTGCCACTATGACCTCTATGACTCAGCTTACCCCCTCTTCTCTGTATAATGGCTGTATTGTGTCCAGCCTTGCAAGGCCCCCCTCAACCCCACCCCACCTTCTGGAATTCTGCCCTGGATTCTAGAACCCTCTTTGCAAATCCCAGATATTTCCCACCTTCAAGGGGTAATAGGAGGTTCCCCGCCCCCGCCAGGGGGCGCCCTGGGGCGGAGGTCCCTCCTCTGGTTAGGCAGGTCTGACGCCCCGGCTAATGACATGTTGGGGATCGTGCAGCGGCACAGACAAGGTTGGAGACCTGCCCTAGTCCTCCCCACCCCAACCCCGGTCCCCACCCCAGAGCCAGAAAGAGGGGGGAACGCCGGGGCACAGTCTTCAGAGGGACCGAGGGTGTTAGTTCTGATTCATTTCAGGAACCCAGGTTCCACTATCCCCACTCCATCCCTAATTCTGCTCCCAGACCTACCTAAAGACTCGGTCGAAAAGGCAGCTGAAGGGTGGCAGGGATGGCCGCCCATTCCAGAGCCCCAGCAGTCCAAGTCTCCCATTTCTCCCCAAGAGATCCGATATCCCAATTCTACTCAAGGATTCAGGATTCCTAGAGCTCCCAATTCGAGAGACTGAGGAGTCCCAGTTCCGAACTTCTCCCCAGAACTACGGTGTCCGCGCCCACCCGTCCAAGAACTCAGGCATTCGAGCCCCCTTTCCTTCTGCCCAGTAAAGCAAGCATCCAAGTTTTAGCCTTCTAATGTCCCTGGAGTCCTGCGCACTCCCAATTCCGCCCTGGGACTCGGCGTCCTAGCCTCTTCAGGACCCTCCCCGGGACGCGAGTCTCGGGCTCCACCAGAGCCGCTGAACCCAAGGGGGTGTAACTCACAGATCTGGGGCAGACTTTGGCACCGGGGGGCTTCCTCCGGCTCCGGCTCCGGCTGCGGGGAGCCGAGGACGGGGCGGGGCAGGCGCCGGGAACAGGTTAGACGACGTGACTCCGACCGGAGGGAGGCGGGTCTCGGACGGGAGGGGGAGTGGGGGGTCGCCTCGAGCACTTTGGGACTTGTAGTCCCGGAGGAGCGGGACCGGGTACGTTCCCATTCAAACTGACATAAAGTCCATTTCACAGACAGGAAGGGCGAGGTCGAAAAGCCAAGGGTGACCTAACTAAGTAAACAGAATTCAGACTCTCACCTCGATGTGGTTGCAAGAGACGAAATCCTGAGCCCCTGCCCCACCCCTCCAGGCTAAGTTTCCCTCTTCTTGAATGAAGATTTGGACACTACCGAAGAGGCAGAAAGTTACAGAGGCTGGGGGAGACACATATCCCGCCCCCAAGGCGATAAGAGGGCCTCGCTAAAATTAGTATCCCCTCGGGTCTCTGAGCCTCAGTCTCTCCATCGGTAAAAAGAGTGATCTTGACAGAATTTCGCAGCTACAGCTTCCAAAGTTGGAGGCTGGGACTACAACTCCCAGCAGCTTTCTTGACCGACGTCCGGCGCCACCCAGTCTCGCGTCCTCTGGGAACTGTAGTCCCGGAGCTCGCAGGGGCGGCGCCCTCCTGTCTCGCCCACGCACGGGAAACGAGATCCTGGGAAGAGGCAACCCGTCCTCTTTCCCTGAGCCTCCCTCCGCTCTGGGTAGCCGCTGGCTCGCTGAGAAGGTGGGCGCCCCAGTTCTAAAGTAGGATCCGCAATCTCGACAGAGGGGGCGGGAATCAGCGCTGACACACCGGTCAGGAATGCAGTCTGGCCACCCTGTCTAGTCACCGTCCCGCGGCTCCGCCTGTCTCCCCACGCGGCACGATTCCCGTGGGAAGGGACGTGGGCGTGTCCCCCAGATCTGCGTCCACGTGCCGCTGTTTACACGCGTCCAGGGACAGAGACGGGGCACTGATCGGGACTTATACTCATTCTCCCTTCCTCAAAGCCTTTGGAAATGCCCCCCACGCACGAGACTAAATCCTCGAGGGAATCGACCCGTTTCTGGCCCACTGTCTCTCCCCCTAGTCCGCACCCCGCCACGCGTGTCCAACTCGGGAGCCCCGAGGCTTCTTCCCGGGATCCACAGGCTCCTCCCCCTGTATTTCCCGCTCCCCTGGAGCCCCGAAAGCCCGCCCCTGGCTGGTAGTTAAAAGCCCTCATTCCTCGGCTTTCCCACTTCTCCCAGTCAAGTTCTGAACTTCCGAGGCATCTGGGCCTCCCTAGAAGGGTTTGTAACACTAAAACCACAGTCCTGACCACCTGGACCCTTACCGGTCTCTTTAAGGATTTCAGACCACTCGATCTTCCTGTCTCTTTAAGAGTTAGGGCCTATGAATGTGGCGGCCCCTTTAAGGCAACGTTGGACCAAATCATGTGTGAAAGCTGTGGGGATACCCGCCGGGACCTTGTGCGGCTCTAACCCCTCCTCACGCCCCAGACAGCGAATCAGCTGCTTTTTGGAGTAGACTTTCAGTAAAAAATGACTTTTCTCGCTTCTCGGCCGTGCCCAAGTGGAAATTCCCCCTAGTTATGCTCACAGAGAGAGCGAGCTCCGAGCGACACCTCCCGCGCTCGCATGCCGCATGGACGCTCACAGACGAGGCCACACCCCTGTGGTTCCACGTGGTCGGCGGCGGGGCCTGAGTTGCTTGGTCTACTTTGAGACATGGGTCCAGGGATGGCGGGGACCCCGTCCGGCGGTGAGTTGCTTCACGGCGGGCCTACAAGGTGCAGAGAGTTGGCTGGCGGGAGGAGAAAAGGGCGCCCTGGAGCGTTCGGACGGAAAAAAGAGACACCCTCTGAGACCGGACCATGCTTCTTACCCCAGTGGCTAAACCTGGGGGAAATCTAGAAGGGTTTTCCTGGGGAACCCAGAAATGCCTCTTCTCAGCTGCTGCTCCCGTCTCACCAAAAGAATCTGACCAAGCGGAGAGTGTATCCCCCGGGTGATGGTGGGGACGGGGAGGCATTCAGATAGAGGATATTTGAGGGTCGCGGGTGTGGGGGGGATACTGGTGGGGAGAACTAGGGTTGGGACGGCGGATATAGGCGCGCCTCTGGGGAACAGACAGGATAGAGGAAAGGCGTGGTAAGAGGATTGGGGCGCTCAAGAAGTTGAGAACAATGGACTGATAGGCGCGCCCTGGAGGACTGGACCGGCACAAATGACCATTTCCCCTTCTGCAGGTGCTGCTCGGTTTTCTTGTCCCCCCAACTTTACTGCGACGCCCCCAGCCTCAGAACACAGTCGTTTCTCTTTGGAGGCATTGACCAGCCCAGATACAGAGCTGTGGCTCATCCAGGCCCCTGTGGACTTCGCCCCAGACTGGTAAGAGGTCCCATGCCAACCCCTGGGATCATTTCTCAACCCAGTGGCTGAAGTAGGTGGGGTAAAGGGGCTTTCTTGGGGAACCCAGAAATGCTGCATCTCAACTGCTGTCCCGTGTCCCACCAAAAGAATCTGATCAAGCTTCTGCACTCCTCTTTTCAACTTTCAGCTTCAATGGACGTCTCGTGCCTCTCTCTGGCTCCCAGATTGTGAAGGGCAAGTTGGCAGGCAAGCGGCACCGCTACAGGGTTCTCAGCAGCAGTGGCCCCAGAGCTGGAGGAGAAGCAACCCTGCTGGCCCCCTCAGCGGAGGCAGGAGGGGGACTCACCTGTGCCCTGGCACCCCAGGGCAGCCTGAGGATCTTTGAGGGTCCCCAGGAATCCCTGACAGGGACTCTACTGCAGTCCATTCCTGCAAGTCCCCCACCACAGATCCCCCCTGGCCTGAGGCCCCGGTTCTGTGCCTTTGGAGGCAGCCCGCCGGTCACAGGGCCTGGGTCTGTCTTGGCCCTGAAGTCCCTGGCCTCAGGGAAGAGGAAAAAGAAGAGACACCTGCCAGAAGCCTCAGTTCCTCAGGAGGCAGTGAAGGAGCATGGGGCCCTGGAGGTGGACACAGCTTTGGGGTCCCCAGAGCTGGATGTGGGGAAGAAGAAAAAAAAGCACCAGCTGAAAGAACTAGAGGTGACAGAGCCACTGGCAACAGAGCCCGTCGCTGAGACGTTGGAGCCTCCGGGAGCACTGTCCCCATCCACCACCAAGAAGAGCAAAAAAAAGCCCAAAGAGTTCGTAGAAATGGTCAAGCCAGAAACAGGGATGCCAGAGTCCAAAGAAGAGATGGTGGACGAGCTAGAACTCAGGGTTAAAAGGGAGCCTCTGGAAGAGACAATCCTGTCCCCCAGAAAGAAGAGGAAGAAGCAGAAGGAGCCAGGAGAGATGGAGCCGGTGGAGGGGACGACAGCGGGGTCTCAGCTGCAGGTGAAGACGGAGCCACAGGAGGAAGCCATCCCACTGCCGTCCTCTAAGAAGAAGAAAAAGGAAAAGAGGCACAAAGGGGTGAGGGAGCCAGGGATGGAGGCTACAGAGCCAGAGGTGAAGCCTCTGGAGCTCGCAGGGGAGGTGATGGAGCCTGAACTGCCACCTGATGTGCAGCCACAGGCTGAGGCAGCTCTGGGATCCCCCAAAAAGAGAAGGAAGAAAGAAAAACAGCAAAATGTGAGGATGGAGCCAGGGACAGAGGTGGTGGAGCCACAGGCAGAGGGGATGGAGCCCGAGCTGCCAGGTGCTGCTGAGCCTCAGGCAGCTCTAGCATCCACCAAGAAGAAGAAGAAGAAAGAAAGAGGGCACCTAGCGACTGAGCCCGGGACTGAGATGACTAACCCCCAAGGCGAGATGATGGAGCCTGAGCTGCCAGAGGAGGGGCAGCCTGAGGCCAGGGCAGATCCAGCATCCACTAAGAAGAGGAAAAAGCAGGGCCAGAAAAGCCAGGTGCCCGAGACAGCACCCCAGGAGGCGATGCCAGAGCCCCCGCTGAATCCCGAGTCTGGGCAGGCTGCTCCCACGGGACAGGAGAGGAAGCGGAAGAAGAAGTCGCAGCAGGATCCCATGTAAGCGTCCACCGGGGAAACCGATGACTGCAGCGCAAACAAGCTGAAGGTGGCCGCCTGGGCCATCAGAAAGCGAGAGCAGAGAGCCCCCTCCCACTGACTACACCAGCACGCCAGCCAGAGCCTGCGCCAGAAAAAAGTGCTTTATTATTACACCAAGGACCTCCTTGGCATCTGGGGTCAGTGGGGCACTTTCAAGAAGGGCTCGTGGAAGACATCAAACAGCCTTCGGGCCTGGAGAGGCGGGGAGGAAGAAAAGGAACTGGTCATTAAATGAGCCATTTGTTTGATACATTGGAGTGGGCTTCTGGTTCTTTTTCTCCTCACTTGGAGGGGACATTGTGGGGGCGAGCAGAGAAGTGGTCAGATCTAGATTCTATCCCAGACTGGCTATGTGAGGTTGGGCTGGTTCCCACCCTCTCTGGGCCTTCTGAAACCTCAGAACTTTGGAATCTGCGGTCCCATTTCTTTGGGGCTCCCTCCTGCCCTTAGCCCCTCAAGCCCATTTCCCCAGGCTCTTACCTTCTGGGGTCCCAGACCTGGGCACAAGGACAGATCTTCCCGGGATGCAGCTATGAGCTGTTCCAGAGACTGAGGAAGGTAGAAGCGAATGGTCAGGGGAGGTAAACCCCAAACCTCCCCTGCCCCCAGCTGCTCGATGGGTGTACAATATTCCTGGAGGGCAGGGAGATCCTGCAGGAGGTGGGGGAGGCAAGAAGGATGGGGAGGGGGCACTAGGAGGTAGAAGGAAATAGGTGGGCAGCTTCCTCGAAAAGCAAAGCAGGTAGAAATGTCAGTCGGCGCATGGGAATTGTTCCTCACCCCAAAAGTAGTCAGGAGGGTCTGACTGTCCGTTTTGTTGACTGACTTGACGGTGGTCAGACATTCAGTCACCTGGAGGGAAAGGAGAGGGGGGCAGAGGTGGGAGAAGAAAGGAAACCAAGACTGAGCCTCTGAGGGCGGCACTGGGCCACTGCTGTGTCCCTAGACTGCTCTGCATGCAGGAAGCGTTCAGGAATGCTTTGGGGGTGTGTTTTTTGATTACGTGTTTTGATGATTAAAAGGTCATCTCAGTGATCCCCAACTAGCTGAGAGGGTGCTGGTCATGGGATGAGAAGATAAAAGTCATTTATCTTGAGCTGGTTCTGCCCCAGGGAAGACTGTAGGCTCTGAAGTTGGACCCGAGTTCAACACCAGGCCCCACTGCCTTCTTCCTGTGAGACCCTGGGCATGGGAACTAACTTCTCTGGGCCTACATTTTCGAAAAATGGGGGTTTTCACAACACCCTGCACAAGGGTGGCTGGGGGCATCCTCCATTACCCTATCGTTGGAGCCCCAATTCAGTTCATTCAGCAAATATTCTCTGAGTACTCCCTGAGTGTTTGGTGGTGCTGGGGACACGGCAGGTCCGAGACAGCCCCAGCCCTGCCCTCCTGGAGCTCCTAGTCCACTGTGAGAGGGAGATCAGTTCCAGACACAGTGACCCAGATGGGCAGGGCTGAGGGAGCCCAGTGGGGGCACTTGACCTGACCTGGGGATCCCGGAAGACTTCCTGGAGAAGGAAACATTGGAGCTGAGATAAGGGAAAGACCAGATCAGGCAACTAATCAACAGAAGAACAGGAATGGACACAGAAGTGACATAATGAGGAGGTAGGGGGTAGATGGGGCTGCTGGGTCAAACAGGCAGGACCTTGGAGAGAGTGGTGGGGGCACTGGGAACCATGGGAGGGTTTGGGTGTTTGCTTATTTGTTTAATATTTACTTATTTGGCTATGCCAAGTGTTAGTTGTGGCGCGCAGGAGGTTTAGTTGTGGCTCTAAAACTCTTAGTTGTGGCATGTGGGATCTAGTTCCCCGACCAGGGATCAAACCCAGGCCCCCTGCATTGGAGCTTGGAGGCTTAGCCACTGGACCAGCAGGGAAGTCCCCACCCAAGGGTTTTGAGCTGAAGAAAGCAGGCTTAGGAAGACCCTGCTAGCTGCTGTTGGGGCAGAAGTGACTGGAAGCTGAGGGTGTGGTTGAGGGGGGAGAGGTGTGACTTGAGATCAGGATTGCAGCTCAGACCCCCAGAAGGAGGTAGGGGGAGGCCCAGGCAGGGAGGGGAAGGTGCCTCACCCGGGAAACGAAGTCCTGCTCCAGCTTCTCCATCAGGAGATCGGCCGGCTTCTGCTCGTAGGCCTTGTAAGTCTCCAGGTACCGTCCGGCCTCCTCGGGGCTGGGGTGAGAGACATTCGGGTCAGGGGAAGAGGGCAGGGGGGTCATGTTTTACATTAATTTCATTTGCTGATGCTAGAATTCCAAACTTTTAATATAGAGAAATGAATGTTCTTAACCTTGCCTAAATGCCCCCTGGCGGTAACCCCTGCTGGGCAGGCACATCTTGACAGGTCTTTTCTAAGACATGTGGCTAAGGGCCATAGCTTGAGAGCCTGACCAGTGGGGTTCAGGCCCCACTTCCCACCTGAGTTACCCTGGGCCAACAATTTTCATCTCTCTGGGCCTTGGTTGCCTCACCTGTCAAGTGGGGTGGATGCTAAGTTCTAAGTGTTAGTCGCTCAGTCATGTCCGACTCTTTCCAACCCTATGGACTGTAGCCCGCTAGTCTCCTGTGTCCATGGGATTCTCCAGGCAAGAATACTGGAGTGGGTTGCCATACCCTTCAGGGAATCTTCCCGACCCAGAGATTGAACCCCAGTCTCCTGCATTGCAGGCATATTCTTTACCAACTGAGCCACTAGGGAAGAGGAGTGGATACTAATGACAGTTAAACAAGTCCACACTCTTAAGTGCCATGCCTGGTGCTTAGAAGCGTATTTAAGAAATGTTAGCTATTCTGGGAGGGAGGTTTTATATGCAGCACACCTTCAAAAGGAAAGTTCTAGAAGCTGACTGCTGCAACTAACCTCACAGTCACCATTCATGTTTCCATTAGGCACTGGGTTTTTCTGACATGTAATTAACTGTCTCAAAAGTAGCTGAACCAACTAAATCACTAAATGGGCCTGTCTGTGTGCAGAATAGAGGAACCCAAGTTTATTCACACCAGGAAAAAGCTGGCCTTTTTCCTCAAGTGTTTGTCTTGAGGCATTTTCTTAGCCTTCAAAGTCTAGCTAGAGGACAATGTTTGTTGATTAAACACTGATTTATATTCTCAAAAGAATACTCCTTTTTACAATTCTGTGTCTTTCTGTGTGCTTTGTTGCTTTTGCTCTAGTCGCAGAGGGGGCTGTTATTGTTCTTAATCATTTGTTCAGGACAGGCTGTCTCCACTTCCTCACTTTCACTTTTGTTTCCCCAGTACAATGAGGACATTCTTCCACATCGGAAGACAGAGCTCGACCCCACTTACTTTTAAAAAACTATTTCTGTCTTTTATTTGTCTGCACCAGGTCTTAGTTGCAGCAGGTAGGATCTTCAGTTGCAGCATGTGGTATTTAGTTCCCTGACTAGTTCAGGGATCGAACCTGGGCCCCCTGCCTTGGGAACACGGAGTCTCAGCCACTGAAGCACTAGGCAAGTCCCTCGACCACATTGACTTAATGGGTCCAAAATATTCCCCAGTTTGGATATAAAGACATGGGAAATATTCCCCGTGTGCGGGCCTAGCCGCATTCCAGACACTGACCAAAGCCCTTTATCTTCAGAAGCTTCTTGAGAGATCTTGTAAGGCAGTTATTTTCAATCCGTGACAATGGAGGGGGGAAACAGACGAGTGGGGTTGAGTCACTTGCCCAAGATCACACAGCCGGGCTCCCCATACGCCACTGTGCTACTTCCCACAGTAAAGAGAGAGCAATTTTTCATACTTGCTTCTGTTTTAATATATAACTAATACATAAGCACATTTTTCTAAGCAGTCAAAAAGTATAGCGGTGACACAGCCCTAGGGAGGACACAGAATGACAAATACATGTACCCTTTGGCCTCAAAGCCCATCCCTGGGGTTGGGGGCAGTAGTGGGAGTATTGCTGTAACAGCCAAACCCTGGAGTCAGCCAAGTGTCCACCAACAGGGGGCTACAGGGAGCATGCTACACAGCAGAAAAAGAATGTGGGTTCAGACAGTGAGTAGTAAAGTGATAGCAAAGGAACTACCAAGATGTGAAAAGACGTGGAGGGGAACTTCCCTGGTGGTCCAGTGGCTAAGACTCCGAGCTCCCAATACAGGGGCCCCAGGTTCAATCCCTGATCAGGGAACTAGAGCTCACATGCAACTAAGAGTTTGCATCCTGAACTAATTATCCCCCATGCGTCAACTAAAAGAGCCTGCATGCCACAACTAAGACCCCATGTAGCCAAGGGAATTTTAAAAAAGACATGGAGAAACCTTCAAGAAGCCAGTCTGAAAAGGCTTCCATGAGCTAACAGAAAATATATACTGGTGTCTGTCCCTGTTTCTGACACAGAGCTCCAAACCCCTGTAAATTCCCAAGTGATAAGATCACCAAGGGCTTCCTCTGTTCCACAGAGGTGACCCTGGGTGGCTCCTAGATGGGGGGCTGATAACTGGAAAGCCCAAGCCAGGATTAGAAGCTTGGAATTTCCCACCCCACCCTCAATCCTCAAGGGGAGAGGGGCTGGAAATGGAGTTAATGAGTGACCATGCCTGTGTGAGAAGCCGCCATAGAATCTCAACTCTGATCCTGGGATTTCGGGAGCTCCAGGCTGGCAAACACATCCACACCGGGAGGGTGACACAGACCCAGCTCCCGGGGACAGGAGCTGCTATGCTCAGGACCCTCGCAGACCTTGCCCTGTGTACCTGTTTGTATCCTTTAGTGTATCCTGTAATGAACTGGTAAATATAAGTGTTTCCCTGAGTCCTGAGAACCGTGCTAGCAAAATAATCAAACCTGAGGAAGGGTCATTGGAGGTCTTGACCTGCAGCCACTGCTCAGAGCACAGGTGATTCCCTGGGCTTGCGACTGGCGCCTGCAGCGTGTGTGGGATGGGTAGCTCTGTGAGCCATTAACCTGCGGGATCCAAGCTTATCTCTAAGAGAGTGTCAGAACTGAGCTAAACCTGAGGAGTGGAGGAGACTCACAGGATGAAGAAGTGCGTTAAAGAGTATGACTATTTTCTGCTTTAATCCCCAGTCAAGTCTCCTGCTAACCAAACATGCAGGTGCCCGTTTCTTGACGTTTTCACCAAATTAATGGGTGAAAAATAACACCTTGTTCTTTGAAAATTGACATTTCCTGACAAGCTGTATGGCTGACAGTTTTTTCATGCCTTCTTGACACCCTGCTTTAGACTTCGGGCTTTTTTTTGGGCAACACTGCATGGCTTGCAGGATTTCAGTTCCTCAACCAGGGACTGAACCCAGGCCACTGCAGTGAAAGCCCAGGATCCCCTCACCACTAGGCCACCAGGGAGCTCCTGGGCTATTTTTCTTACCGGTTTGTAGGAGGTCCTTTCTATATATAAATACATGATACATGTTTAAATACATTCCTGTGAATGTAAACATGTAAATATTTTGAACTGTATAAATATAACATTATATGTAAACATATAAATTAGGGATCTTAGGACTTCCCTGGTGGCGCAGTGGATAAGAATCCGTCTGCCAACGCAGGGTACACAGGTTCGATCCCTGGTCCAGGAAGATTTCACATGCCTCAGAGCAACTAAGCCCGTACGCCACAACTACTGAGCCCGAACTCTAGAGCCCAGGAAATGCAATTACTGAAGGGCCTTGAGCCACAACTACTGAAGCTGGAGCACCCTGGAGCCTGCGCTCTGCAACGAGAAGCCACCACTTGCCACAACTAGACAAAGTCTGCAAACAGCAACGAAGACCCAGCACTGCCAAAAACAAATCCATAAATAAAGTTTCCTTTAAAAAGAAAAGTAAATTAGGGATCTTAAGTCTTTTTGTTATGCATAGCAAGTATTTCCTCTTAGTGTGTCACTTGTCTTTTAACTTTGTCTAGAGTATCACTCAGAGAAGGCAATGGCACCCACTCCAGTGCTCTTGCCTGGAAAATCTCATGGATGGAGGAGCCTGGTGGGCTGCAGTCCATGGGGTCGCAAAGAGTCCGACACGACTGAGCGACTTCACTTTCACTTTTCACTTTCATGCATTGGAGAAGGAAATGGCAGCCCACTCCAGTGTTCTTGCCTGGAGAATCCCAGGGACAGGGGAGCCTGGTGGGCTGCCGTCTCTGGGGTCGCACAGAGTCAGACACGACTGAAGCGACTTAGCAGCGGCAGAGTATCACTTACTCTCCAGCAATTTAAAATTTTAATTTTCTCAAATCAGCCAGACTTTTTCTTTATGGCTTCTGGGTTTTGAGTCTTGCTTTGAAAACCTTTCTCAGCACAAGAACATTATATATAGATAGATAGATAGACAGATATGAAAGTCAAAGTCGCTCAGTTGTCTAACTCTTTGTGACTGCATGACCTATATACAGTCCATGGAATTCTCCAGGCCAGAGCACTGGAGTGGGTAGCTGTTCCCTTCTCCAGGGGATCTTCCCAACCGAGGGATCAAACCAGGGTCTCCTGCATTGCAGGTGGATTCTTTACCAGCTGAGCTACCAGAGAAGCCATATATATATATATGATTTCTTATAATTTCACTGTAGTTTTTCTTTTTATGTCTATAATCATCAAGACTTCGTTCTGATTATGGTGTGAGGAAGGGATCTCTTTTTCCTGTGGAGAACCAATCAAAATGGTCTTTATAAACCTAGACTGGGAATTAATTATTCAGCCAAGTTTTATGTCTAACTCATAAGTGCCTAGCATGGTCCTGGGAATTTCATCTACGTCACCTTCTTTTGTGCCTACAACCCTGTAAGAAAGATATTAAGACCATGGTTTATAGATAAAGAAATTGAAGCCCAGGGGCTCTCCTGGTGGTCCAGTGGTTAAGAATCTGCCTGCCAATGCAGGGGGCACGGATTTGATACCTGGTCGGGGAACGAAGATCCCACGTGTCTCAGGGCAACTAAGCCTGTGTGCCACAACTACTGAGCCTATGAGCTCTAAAGCCCGAGCTCCACAGCAAGAGAAGCCACCGCAGTAAGAGGCCCACGCACCACAACCAGCGAGCCGCCCCTGCTCGCTCCATCGCTGCAAGTAGAGAAAGCCCGCGTGCAGCAACAAAGACCCAGCATAGCCAAAAATATATAAATAATAAATAAAATATTTTTAAAAAGAAATTGAAGCCCAGAGAGGCAGTGCCTGGACCAGGCTCACACAGGACATTCCTGGGAGGAAGAAGGAAGGTCTGGGGGCAGAAGGGGGAAGAGCTCTCGGGATGGAGCCTGACCTGAGGGGGAGCCTCCATCTCACCTCCAGGCAAGGATCAGGGTGCAGTCGGCCAGGATGCACATCTTAGCCAGCTCCTTGAGGGCCTTCTGAGGATCTTTCTGAGAGAAGAAAACCAGAATGAGGGATCTGGGAGAAAGCAAGTAAAGAGTCTTAAAAGCTGAGCACCTTAGGAAGCCAAGAGCCTTTCACTCAACTGACACTCCCTATTCTCCGATGGGGGGCCTGACCCGGGCAGGGCAGTCCCAGGACCCAGCAGTGACCAGGCCAGCCCTGATGCTGTCTTCTGGGGACTCACAGTCTGATGCGGGGGACAGACCCATCCCTAGACAGTGATGACCCAGAGTGCCCAGGGCTGAGGTGGAGAAGCCAGAGGAGCATCTGTTGTTCCGGGGGGATCAGGGGGGGGCTTCCTGGAGGAGGGGACATCTGAGCTGAGACCTGAAGGAGGATGAGGAGTGAGGGTAACAAAGGACAGCAGAAAAGAGAATTTCAGACAGGGGAACAGTGTGTGCAAACGAAGGAAAGGGAAAGAAGGCTTGAAGAAATAAAATCCACTGCTATGGGATGGAAGATATGAAATGCAAGGGTGATCGCTGGAAGCTGAGAGATGAGCTGGGAGAGTAGGGCAGGGATTGGGTCATGCAGGGCTTCACACAGGGCACTGAGGAGCTGTAGGGGGTTTGGACCGCGGGTCTGTGTGCTTGAAGAGCCTTCTGCTTGCAGAGGGGCAAAGCTGGAGGACAAGAGATGAGAAGAGGCTGGGGCAAACCCAGGCAGGAAAAGCAAGGGCCTGGATCAGGGTGGGGCTGTGAGGACAGAGAGAAAGAAATGGGTTCAAGAAGTATTTAGGTGGCAGAGGACTGAGCCTGGATGAAGGCGGGGTGGTGCGGAAGGAGAGATGGGTAATCTGACTATCCCATCTCCTCGCCAACACAGGTTGCAGCTCAGATAAGAAACTCCCTACTGAGGTTCCGACTTGCATTCCTCCTTGGAAAGGACTCAACACCCACGTGGCAACCAGGAGGCCCAAGGCTCCCCATTTCACAGATGGGGACACTGAGGCCCAGAGGAGTGACCCCTGCTTACCACATCCACCTGGACGAGCAGGACCCGCAGGGCATAGCTCTTTCCCAGGCTCTGTAGCCGCTGGTGGATGTAGTCTGGGTGGAGGTTGTGGTAGCGGAGGCTGGGAGGTGAGGAGAGAGGGAGGGAGGTTGGGAGGGGCTGAGACACCCCAGAAGCCCTCCTTCTTCCCTCTGGCTGGAGGGCTTGGAGACTGAGGCAGACAGGCTTGCCGGGTTCTGAGGCTCAGAGAGGTTAAGTGTCTTGCCCAAGGTCACCCTTCAAGAAGGGAGCGCAGCGGGGCCTGGCAGTGACTCTGGCTCCCTGGAAGGGTGGACCCCCAGACTCTTCACCAAGGAAGAGAAGACCTCTGGGTTTCAGGTGGAGCACAGAGACCCTGGAGAGTGCTCATTCCCCGGGGGTTAGGGTCGTGGGGCGCTGCACAGCTGCTCTGCGGAAGCAGGGCCCACCTACCCGCCCCCGGGACTGCCTGCTTTGGCCTCTGAGGGTGCTGGCAGGGAGAGGTGGGACAGCTTTGCCACCCAGGAACAAAGGGGCGTCTCTGCCCAGCAGCCACCAGCTCTATACCCCACAGGGAGGACAGAACTTAAGAAGTTTCACTTCCCCTGTCTGGCTCTGTCTGGAGAAGGGCCCCCAGGAGTGGAGGGGGGAAACCTGTTTAACTGGTGAAGCTTACCGAAACCTTGGCTCCAGTTCTGAGGGTCTGCAGCATGAGGCCCCTGCCTCCCTCAGAGGCAGGAGTTCTGGCCCCCAGCCTCTCCTCCCTTGGGCCTGGGACCTCTGCTCTTGTGCTGGGCATTTAAGGGCCAAGATCTCCGCCTCCTCCATGGGGTCACATCAAGGCCCAGAGGTGACAGGGCTGTGCCCGGGGGCTCCCCCTCACCCCCGACAGCCCAGAACACCCAGAGCACCCCCCTCTCAGGCCGTCTGGAGGGCGGGCGGCCCCAGGGCTCACCTGAGGAAGAGGGCACAGGTGCTCTGGCCCAGCACGTAGTCGGGGAGCACATCCCCAAACTCCCAGGGCACGTTGCGCACGAACCTCAGCACGGGGTTGCCCCTCTGGGCAGACGGAGGAATGAAGCCATTAGCAGGGGGGCCCTGGGACCACCGCACCCACCGCCACCCCAGGGCCCTCCTCCCGCCTCTGCTCCTGCCTCTGCTCTGCCCCTCCCCACCCTCCTCCTGCATTGCACTGGGGGCTTCTCCAGCTCTGCTCTCCTCCTCTCCCCAGATCCACCCCTCCTCAGCCCAGAATATTCTTGGTGCTGGGGCTCTGACCTAGGCCCCTCCTCCCGGGCCCTATTCTTTAGTCGCTTCAGTCATAGCCCGACAGGCTTCTCTGGTGGATTTCCCAGGCAAGAATACTGGAGTGGGTGGCCAATTCCTTCTCCGGGGATCTTCCTGAGCCAGGGATGGAACTCACGTCTCCTGCATTGGCAAGTGGATTCTCTACCACTGACCCACCAGGGAAGCCTTCCCTAGCCCTCAGCCTTAACCTAAGGGTCCCTGGATCTCTCTCGGGCTCAGTCTTCTCTCCCAGCCCGTTTATGTGTCCTGTGGCCCACTGGACACCTGTCCCCAGGTGTCTACCTCACTGTCCCCCATACCTGCTACCCCTCCCAGCCCCAACTCAGGGATGACCCCACCATCCAGAGACCCAGGGCTACCCTCTCCCTCCCCTCCCCCAAGTGGGACACCTAGCTTCTAAGCATCCCCCAGAAATGCCTCCCCTTCCAGTGCCACGGCTCTTCCTGGTCCCCTGCCCCTCCTGGCTACCCTCCAAACAGGAGCCAGACAGCTCTTCCTAAAGCACAAACCTGCCCTTTCCCTGCTCTAAGCCCTGCTCTGGCTCCCCACTGCCCTCAGGAGGAAGCTCCTCACGGTGTCTGTGACCCTCCATAGGGTTAGACCCCTGGCATCTGCTGAGCAGACGCCTCCCTCTAAACACCCCCTCACACTCTACTCTCTACCTCACACTCTACCCAAGATGGAAATACTCTGAGCAAGTCAAGCGCTGATCTATTTATAGGTATCTGAGAACCCGCTTTGTGTCTAAGTCTGACCAAGAGGACACAGATCCCGGCCCCTGTGGGGGATACAGACGTTAAACAAAGGCATCTTGGGGGACTTCCCTGGAAGCTCGGTGGTAAAGAATCTTCCTGCCAATGCAGGAGATGCGGGTTCAATCCCTGGTCTGGGAAGATTCCCCAGAGCCTAGAGGAGCAACTAAGCGCCTGCGCCACAACGACCACAATGATCAAGCCTGCGCTCTAGAGCCTGGGAGCCACAGCTACCGAGCCCCCGGGCCGCAGCTACTAAAGCCCATGCGCCCTAGAGCCTGCACTCTGCAACGAGAGAGGCCATCTCAATGAGAAGCCCACAGATCACAACTAGAGAGCCCCCACTTCCCACAACTAGAGAAAGCCTGTGTGCAGCAACAGAGACCGAGCACATTGCCCTCCCAAAAAGTACCTGGAGGATGGACATGTAATCACCAAGGGAAGTGGAATTTGGCTCGAATGAGGGTGTGGATTTGCTCTTGTCGGGGGAGCGGGGTGGTGGTGTGTGGTCAGAGAAGCTGGTGTGGGAAGGGTCTGCAGCCCTGGGGCATCCTGATCTGAGATGCCAGGAGTCATGGAAGGGCTTTGGGTAAGGCAGAGGCAGGATCCGATTTTAATTTTTAAAGGATTGTTCTGTCCACTTCACACCCTCCTAGAATGGCCAAAATCCAAAAGACCAACAATGACAGGTGGGGCGGATATGGCAGAAATGCAACCTTCATCCAAGGCTGGTGGGACCGTAAAGTGGTGCAGCCTTTTGGAAGACAGTTTGGGGGTGCCTGAGAAAGCTAAGCACAGTGTTGCCACATGACCCAGCCAATCTACACCTAGATAAATACCCAAGAGAACTGGAAACATGTCCACACAAACACTGGTACCTAAATGTTCACAGCAGCATTTTCACAAACAATGTAAAATATAAACTCAAAGGTATATACCCAGTATATACCTAGGATATAAAACCCAAATGTATATACCTAGGATATACCTATATCCTAGAGGCGGAATTGCTGGGCCATATGGTAACTCTGTTTACACATTTGAGGAGCTGCCAGACTGTTTTCCAAAGTGGCTGCACCGTTTCATATTCCCACCAGCAGTGTACGAGGATTCCAGGTCCTCCACACCCTCCCCATCCTTGGTATCGTCTATGCTTTTGATTCGAGCCATCCCCGTGGGTACGAAGTGGTATCTCACTGTGGTTTTGGCTCGTATTTCCCCGCTGGCTCACGATTTTGAGCATCGTTTCATGTTCTTGGATCTTACTATTATCATCATGTACTGCTGCTCTCCCTCCAAAATGCCAGCCCCATCAAGGACAGAGAGCCTAGGGCAGCATCAGGTAAACTAACCACCTGTGAAGATTATGAGTGGCTCAGAGGGGCTAAGTCACCTGCCCAGGAAGACACAGCTACAGTGTGGCAGAGCGGGATTCAAACTTGGGCCTGTGTTCAATAGTTTTTGAATAAATGGACAAAACTGGGGTCAGCAGATGTAGCTGCATGAATACAGTCACACCTCCAACCAGAACAGTTGGGGCAGGACTTTCCTGGTGATCCAGGGTTTAAGATTCTGAGCTCCTAATGCAGGGGCCCTGGATTCAATTTCTGGTCAGAGAGCCAGATCCCACCTGCTGCAACTAAGACCTGGTGCAGCCAAATAAATATGTATATAAATATCATTTTTTAAAAAAGAGTTGGGGCATTAGGGACTGAATGTCTGTGTCTCCCCAAAATTCATGGGCAAAATTCCAACCCCCAATGTGACAGTTCATGCTGTGTGCTGCGCCACTTCAGTCGTGTCCAGCTCTGTGCGACCCCAAGAGCTGTAGCCCTGCAGGCTCCTCTGTCCATAGGATTCTCCAGGCAAGAATACTAGAGTGGATTGCCATGCCCTCCTCCAGGGGATCTTCCCAAGCCAGGGATCGAACCTGCGGCTCCTGCATTGCAGGCAGATTCTTTATTAGGAGGTAAAGGCAAGTGACAAGGTCATGAAGGCGGAAGTGTCATGAATGGGATTAGCGTTTCTATAAAAGAGACTCCAGGAGCTCCTCGGCCCTTCTGAAGCTGTGAGGACACAGTGAGAAGACAGCTGGCTATGAACCAGGAAGCAGGTCCTCACTAGACATGGAACCTGCCAGCCCCCTGATCTTGGGCTTCCCAGACTCCAGAACTGTGAGAAATAAATGTTCACTCTTTAAGCTACGAGTCTACGGTATTTTTGTTAGAACAGCCCAAAAGGACTAGGACAAGGGGCATCCTCAACCCACACACACTAGCTGAATGGATGAAGGGCACTGTTGAGAGCACAACGGGTGAAACTCAGACCTTCCTTGCCAACCAGAAAGCCCTCCTTAAAAATGCATTCCCCACCAGAAAGTCCAAAGTCCCACTTCTCCATTCCCGTCCTCACCTGCCGGGGGCTCACAATGATGCTATTGGATTTTGCTCCTGGTTTGGGGGCCTGGTTGGGGGTCTCTCCTGCCAGGGGTTCTGGCCCCACCGGGCGTGTGGCTTCAGCCCCACCTGGAGGTCCAGAGAGGGCATACTCAGCATAGGTCTGAGGGCCTGGCGGGGGTGAGGTCTCCACGGTGGGCAGGCTCCGTGTGGATCTGAATAAAGGCTTGGCCTGTGGGAAGGGATGTGAGAGGGCGCCTGAAGTCTGAATCCAGCCACTTCTTCCCCTCCTCGGCCACTGCCACCCTGGTCCCAGCCACCATCTTCTCTCCCTCGGGCCACTGCAGTCACCTCCTCACCAGTTCCCTCACTGGCCCTAACCCCCTCATCTGCTCCCCACACTGAGTCATACCACGCCCCTCCTCTGCTCAGAGCCCCGAGACAGCTCCTGCCTTAGAGTAAAAGCCGAAGCTGTCACCACAGCCCTCCAGACTTTTAAAGAGCTGTCCCTGCCCCCTCACCTCAGAGATCTCACTTTCTATCTCCTCCTTGATTTTCTCTACTCCAGCCTCACTGGCCTTCTTGCTGCCCTAAAATCCATCAGGTTTTCTCTCACCTCAGGGCCTTTGCACTGGCTGTTTCCTTCCACCCCATATCACAGAGCTGGCTCCCTCACCTCTTTTACATCTCAGCAAAGGCGTCATCTCCTCCAAGAAGCCCTCCCTTGACTGTTCTATCCAAAGTAGCTCTCCCTTCCCATCACACTGTACATCCTTAGCTCACCTTCTTTTTCTTCATAGCACACAGGCGGCAGCCAGTACTTAGCACCAGCCAATTGTGTTCCTGTGGGGCTGAGAACTCAGTGCTGCCAGATCCTTTATTTACCAGAAGATGTTAGATGTGCAGACTTATTTCAAAATCGCAAAACCTTCCAATTCTTAAAGTTCAGCAATAAATTCACGCTTTTGCAGAACCCAGGTGCTGACCATGTGAAACATTCCAGAACTAGTCCCCTTGGTATCGGTTTTCTAACTCTGCCTTAGCCCTCCTATGACATTTTACAGACAGGGAAACTGAGACCTGCGTAGGTCAAAGGACTGCCTTCTCAAGGTGACCCAGGCCCCAATATTTCCTAACCCACACGTGGGTCCTACAGGCCCCTTCCTCCTAATCAACGCCCCCAAGCCTCTCAGAGGTTCCCTATCTCCTAGTCCTACCCCAGGAGGAGGGACCACATCCTCGTCCATAGGAATGAGGAATTTCTTCCTTGTGGGTGGGCCAGCGGGCTTGGGTCCTCCCTCTTCGTCCATCGCAAGCTCCTTCTGGGGCCTGAAAACGAAGGCGTGGTGTTGGGAGCCAATGAGACATCGGCATTCCCCAGCAGAAACCACCCCCCGCCACCTCCAGTCACAGTCGCGGCCCCCCGCCGCCCCCCGCAACACCCCCCCAACCGCAAAATAAAACGCCGGGGCTCGATAGCGTCCAGCTCCAGACACCCAGGGAAGGAGCCAGGTTCTATAAGGCCCCGCCCCAGCCAGCCACCCCCTCCGCCTTGCCCCGCCCCTTACCGGTCCACACTCTCCATTCGCCACGCCCTCCAGGGCCCCAACCTTCTTTTCTTCCGCCCTCACAGTTCCCCACCTTCCTTTCGCCAGGCCCGACCACTATCCCCAACCATCCGTCCGCCCCGCCCCCAGGGCTCGCACCTGGATGCCTTCCCCTCGCTCCACCTCCTCAATCTCTTAGACGCTGTACCGATTGACTGGCAGCTGCCAATCGCCGCCGGCAGTCTCCACCCCCGACCCCTCTCGCCCTAGCCCGGCTGTCTTAGCTCCCCGAGGACCCACCTCCTTGCCCCCGAGCCGCGAGGAAAAGACCGGAGGGAGATAGAGGCTTCCCACCGCCCGCGCGGCCAGCGCGGCCCCTGGCTCGCCGCACTTCCGGCCTCTCTAGCCCTGTAGCCCGCTCCCGACGTTCCCCAAAAGAGTAGAGGGGCGGTCCTGGCGCAGCTCTCTATGGTCCTGGAGGACTGCAGCTCTCTATGGTCCTGAGGTTGGGGTTGGAGAGAGCTGTCGCCCTCTCGCCCTGAGCGTCTTGGGTTGCCAAGCCGTTTGATTTCAGTGCCCTTATTGAACGCCTCTAGTGTGCCCGGGCTCTGGGCAAGGCTTAAAGGAGAAGAGATGGCAGCATATCAAACTAGGTTCCTTCTCTCTGTACAGACTTGGGTTTGAATCCCAGTTCTGTCATTGACTTGGCCTCAGTTTCCCCGTTCACTCATCCTTTAATTCCACATATGATCCCAGAGCGCCTCCTCTGTTCCTAGCTCTGTGCGAGGCACTGCTAGTGACACAGTGGTAACCAAGGATAACGACAGCCCCGCTCTGCTCTTCTGGAGCTCACAACGCATTTGGAGAGACAGACCGGTTCCCCAACAGGGGCGACCCAGAGTGAGCAGGGCTCGAATGGAGATCCCAGAGGGCCAGGGAGCAGGGTGGGGACAGGGACACCTAATCCAGCCCGAGGGCCAGGAAGAGCTTCCTAGAGGAAGGGACATCTGAGCAGAGACCTGGTTGATGAGTTAGTATTAGTCATTTCCTGAAAGATCGTATCACACTGTTCCAACTTGTAACTCTCTGATTACTAAGAAGAGAGAACATTTTTTCGTGAGTTTATTGCCCTTAAATATTTTGTTTTCTGTGACTTGGTTGCTCATATCCTTTGCCCATTTTAAAAATGGGGTTGTATGCTTTTTTTATTACTATTAATTTGCAGGAGTGCTTTATGAATTCCAATCCTGTTAGTCAGTTACATATATTCCAAACATTTCCTCCCAATTTGCACTTTATATTTTATCTATTTATGTTCCTCACACAGAAATTCTTAGTTTATGTGCACCTATTTATCAATCTAGTCTATCCTGACTTTTGGTATGTTTAAGAGGCTTGCCATACCCAAGGGGGCTTCCCAGGTGATGCTAGTGGTAAAGAACCCACCTACCAATGCAGGAGACATAAGAGACGTGGGTTCAATCCCTGGGTCGGGAAGAGCCCCTGGAGGAGGGCATGGCAACCCACTCCCGTTTTCTTGCCTAGAGAATCCCATGGACAGAGGAGCCACAGTCCACAGGGCTACAGTCCATAGGGCTGCAAAGAGTCAGACACGATCGAAGTGACTTGCCATGGAGGCATGCATGCCCCGAGGTCATAAATATAGGCTATCATTTTTTTAACACTTTCCTAGTTTTGATTTTCTTTCTGTGTTGAGTCCACATGAGACTTATTTTTGAACATGTGTTAAAGTAGGGATTTATGATGGATATAGGCAGTTGTCCCAGTACCATTTATTTTATTATTATTATTTTAAATTTATTTCGCTGTGCTGGGTCTTAGTTGCATAACTCAGGATCTTCTATCTTCATTGAGGTATGTGAGATCTAGTTCCCCATCCAGGGTCCCCTACATTGGGAATGTGGAGTCTTAGCCACTGAACCATCAGGGAAGTCCCCAACACCATTTATTTGAAAAGGCAGCTCTGGGAATTCCCTGGCGGTGAAGAGGTTAGACAGAGAAGGCAATGGCACCCCACTCCAGTACTCTTGCCTGGGAAATCCCATGGGTGGAGGAGCCTGGTAGGCTACAGTCCATGGCGTCGCTAAGAATCGGACAGGACTGAGCGACTTCACTTTCACTTTTCACTTTCATGCATTGGAGAAGGAAATGACAACCCACTCCAGTGTTCTTGCCTGGAGAATCCCAGGGACAGAGGAGCCTGGTGGGCTTCCGTCTATGGGGTCGCACAGAGTCGGACACGACTGACGCAACTTAGCAGCAGCAGCAGCAGAGGTTAGGAATCAGCGCTTTCATTGCTGGGATTGAGTTCCTTCCCAGGTCAGAAAATTAAGATACCACAAGCCTCACTGCCAAGCAGCACCCACCCCCCAAAAAAAAGAGAGAGAGAAAGTCAGTCCTTTTCCCTGTTTTTTTATATTCCACTGTTGTCATCTGTCAAATTCCCATATATCCACAGGTCGATCTCTGACATTTCTATTATATTTCATTGATCTCTATATCTGCTTCTTGCCTCCATGCCAAATTGTTTATTTAGATATGTTTTGATATCATATGAGGGTAGTCTTCCACCTCTGTTCAGTTTCAAATCTGTCTTTACCGTTCCTGTCCATTTTCTCTTCTAGATGGACTTTAGTAGCTGCTTTTCTAGCTAGTTCCCTGAGAACTCCTACTGAGATTGGAATGGGAATTGCATTGGACTGATGAATTAACGACAAGAAGATTGACATCTTTTTTGATATCCATGAACATATTGTCTCTCTCTCTTCAATGATTTCGCCTTTTGTTAGGAGCCTACTGTAAAATATTTTTTCTAATTAATTTTTATTTCTATAACTGACGCATAATTTCCTGGGCTTCCCTGGTGGTTCAGTGGTATAGAATCTGCCTGTCATTGCGGGAGACACAGGTTCCATCCCCAATCTCGGAAGATCTCCTGGAGAAGGAAATGGCAGCCCACTTCAGTATTCTTGCCTAGGAAATCCCATGGACAGAGGGTTCTGGTGAGTTACATTCCATGGGGTTGCAAAGAGTGGCTGAGCACGCATGCACCAGTGACCCCATTTTAACTTGTCTCTGTAAAGACCTTGAAAGTGAAAGTAGCTCAGTCGTGTCCAGCTCTTTGTGACCCCATGGATTGTTTAGTCCATGGAATTCTCTATGCCATAATACTGGAATGGGTAGCCTTTCCCTTCTCCAGGGCATCTTCCCAACCGAGGGATCAAAAACAGGTCTCCCCCACTTCAGGTGGATTCTTTACCAGTTGAGCCACAAGGGAAATCCACAAACACTGAAGTGGGTAGCCTATCCCTTCTCCAGCAGATCTTCCCGGCCCAGGAAGATTTTATTATTATTTTATTTCCAAATAAAGTCACATTCTGAAGTAATGGAGGTTAGGACTCAACGTATCTTTTTGGGGCCACCATTCAACCCTTAACAATTTTCTGTTACTTTTTATAAACTTCTTCCTTCTGAATTAATTTGCTTCTTGCTAGAGTATATTCTCTTCTAACTTTTTCAGAGAACATTCTAGATAGGCAATTTCTGAGTCTTGTTCATCCGAAAATGTCTTTATTTGACCCTCACAAAAGGAACCTCAAATTCTAGGGGAACTTCCCTGATGGTTAAGACTCCGAGCTCCCAACGCAGGGGGCATGGGTTCAATTCCTGGTTGGGGAACTACGCTTCCACATGTTGCATAGCTCGCCAAAAAGAAGACCAAATGGAGTCTCAAATTCTTGGTTCTTAGTTATTTTTCTTGCAGTTAGAAGATACTGGTCCAGACTTCCCTGGTGGTCCAGTTTTTAAGAATCTGCCTGCCAATGCAGGGGACGAGGGTTGGATCCCAGGTCTAGGAAAATGCCACATGCCGAGAACAAGGCAACAAAGCCCATTCACCACAACTACTGAGCCCACACGCCTAGAGCCTGTGCTCCACAACAAGAGAGGCCACCGCAGTGAGAAGCCCATGCTGCAACGAAAAATAGCCCCCACTGCTGGCAACTAGAGAAAAGCCCGCGGGCAGTAAGGAAGACCCAGTGCAGCCAAAAATAAATAAATAGAATAAAAAATAAGGAGATACGGGTCCTCTATCTGGGTCGCTGATGATAAATCTTTCGTCATAAGCAAGCTCTGAGCATAATTTTCCCCAGGATTCTTTACTAGCAGTGTGACCTAGTGCCAGCAACTCAGTTTCTCCATGTAGGTCAGTTTGCTCACCTCTAAAATGAGAGTAACAATAGCAGAACTATTAGGAAGAGGAAATGAGGTATGTGGAAAGTGCCTACATCCGTATTTGGCACTAAGTATATGCAATATTCAGGTCTGCCATAAAAATAATATAATCCTTGACCACATCCTGGGCAAGCAGGGGCTGAAGCTGTTGTGACCCCTACTTGTATCAAAGTGCCCAGAAACCAGAAGGGACTACGGAACCACATAGTGTTTGAATGAACAAAGAACTGAAACAGGGTCCTCCAGCAAGCGACTTGACTACTGGAGCCGCTGCTTCCACATCTGTAACTGCTGAGGTTGTGGGAATTCAGTAAGACCACAGAGACACGCCTTGAGCTGCCTGGTTCACTCAGTCCTTGACTAACTACATGCTAAGCATCTACTGTGTGACAGACACTGGGGATACGCGCGTGTGTGCGTGCTAAGTCGCTTCAGTCAGGTCCGACTTTTTGAGATCCTATGGACCCTAGCCCACCAGGCTCTTCTGTCCATGGATTCTCCAGGCAAGAATACTGGAGTGGGTTGCCATGCTCTCCTTCAGGGGATCTTCCCTACCCAGGGATCGAACCCTTTGTCTCCTATGTCTCCTGCGTTGACAGGTAGGCTTTTTATCACTAGCGCCACCTGGGAAGCTCAACTGGAGGTACAGCTGACAGCAAATCAGACCAGGTCCCCGTACTGTGGCGCGGATGGTTTCATGGGAGTCAGACGGTAGGGAAAAAACACAAGTAAAAGAGTTCCAGACAGTCATTTACGCTCTGGAGATGATTAAAAAAGAAAAAGTGATGTGAAATAGATGATGGAGGAGACCACACAGTCTCAGGAAAAGGGACTTAATAAATTTTAAAATATGTATATATTACCATCAACGAGTTAACTATCAAAGTAGATTGAGCGCATACTATGAGCTAAATCCTCATAATCACCTTCCTCTTAGGGACTAGTGTTAAAGAATTCGCTTGCCAGTGCAGGAACGGCAGCAGACAGGGATTCCATCCCTGAGTCGGGAAGGTCCCTTGGAGAGGAAGATCTTCTGGAGGAGTAAACGGCACCCCACTCCAATATTCTTGCCTGGGAAATCCCATGGACGGAGGAGTCTGGCAGGCTACAGTCCACGGGGGTCGCAAAGAGTCGGACACGACTTAGCGACTGAGCATGCATGTAGGTATCGATAGTTTATTTAACAGATGAAGGAGCTGAGGCCCCAGTGACACGGAGATGGCCTATGAAATTTTGTCTCTAAATCCAAGCACAGAGAGGGTTCCTAGAAGGAAGCCAGCCTGGGCGGGACTCGGTTTCTCCCGAAGGAGAATGGAAATTACCAAAGAAACCTGCAACTCGTGTCTTTTCCGCCAGGGGGCGATGGCATCCCACAAGAGGATTTGAGCTGTAGGGGAGCTGGAACAGGTACCCACCCTCAGGCAAGACGCCCAGCGAAGGCGGCGGGCTGTCCCTTGCCATCTCCCGACCCGTCTCTCTCTCGCTGAAGTGCAACAAAGGCTCCGCGGAGCGCGGCTCAGGTTAACTCTGAGCCTATTCGATCAGTTGAGCGGGAGAAAGTTGCTCTCACTTCTACAGTATATTTCCAAGTTGGATTCCTACTTTCAGTTCCCAAGTTGAACTTTCGGATCCTGAATTCGAATGTTTCCAGCTCCCAGAGTTTGCGAGTTCGAGTCTAACACCTGTCCGTACTGTACTCATTTCCCCATCCTTCCAAATACTTCAAGTTCAAAGTCCAGCCCCAACCGAAGTTCCCGGGTAACTCCTCGGAGTCCAGACCTTGCCCCATTCCCAAACCTAACCCCAACTTCGACTTTCCTCTGAACCTCCAAAGGACTATGGTGAGAATGGTGAACATAGGGATACCCCGCTCCTAATTCCACCCAAGAGACTCTGGGCGGGGGGCCGACTGCCGCCGGACCGAAGGCTCTGAAAGCGAGGGCGCGGCCGAGGGGCGCAGTGACCCGGCCAGCGTCCCCACCCTCCTCTAAACTTAGCCGCGGTGACGTGCGGCCCGGCTATCGCGGCGGGGCCGGGGACGCAGGGGGGCCCGAGCGGAGGGGGAGCGGCTCAGCTCCGCTAGCCTCTATTTATAGAGCCCGGAACCCGAAATAGCGCGGAGCCGAGCGGCCGGGATGACGCGGGAGCCGCCGGGGGCTGACTCACCCGGCCCGGAGCGGCGGCCCCCGGATGGAGGACAGTGGAGACGCTGGACTCGACCCCGCGCCATCCCGGGCACCTCTTCTGCTGGGACGTCCCAGGTTTCCACGAGGCACTGTTGGATACGCAGCAAAAAGGAAGATCTGCAGCACGAGAGACTGAGGTTAGATCAGAGGTGGGACTTCCCTCAAAGAGCCCAGAATCAAGGAACTAACTTTATACAAGAAGAGGGGTTGGGAAGGAGGGGAGATGAACCAGATATACACACGTATTTATCACCAGCAACAGGACTGAGGCGTCTTGGGGACAGAAACATGGACACAACCGAGTCAAACCCCTGGGTCACAGCTGTCCCCCTCTCTGCTTGCCATGGTTCCTTGCATGCTGTTACCACTCCCTAGAATGCCTTTCCCTGCCTCCCCAGTCTTACGAATTCATGCTCCTCAGAGACCTGGTGCTAAGCGCAATCCCTCACAAATTAAAACTCTGACCCACTGGCCTAGGAGCCCCATGAGGGTAGGGCCAGGCGCTTCTCAGTCATCACCATTTTCCCAACATAAGATAGACCTCTGGAGAAATTAACTGCATGAATAAAAACTGTTGGTAATAAAATAAAATGATGTTTCCTAAACTATCACAGCAAATGTTGGTTGTATGCTACATGCCAGGTGTGAGTTGGGCAGTTATCTCCTATGGGTCTCACTACAACCTTAGGAGGGAGGTATTTTTATTATTTTCATCATCGCCAACCTCATGATGTTGTCTTTTTTGTTTAGTCACTCAGTCGTGTCCGACTCTTTGTGACCCCAGGGACTGTAGCCTACCGGGCTCTCCTGTACACAGGATTTCCCAGGCAAGAATACAGGAGCGGGTTGCTATTTCCTTCTCCAGGGGATCTTCTCAACCCAGGGATCGAACCTGCGACTCCTGTATTAGCAGACAGATGCTTTACCACTGAGCCATCTGGGAAGTCCAACCCCATGTTAGAGATGAAGAAACTGAGGCTCAAAGAATACCTTACATGTCCTCAGAACTGTCTCCTGAACCAGGTACCCTGGCCCCAGAGATGTCCAGTTCCCAGGACACTGTGTTTAGTTCCTATTGGACTGAAAGGTAAGGGGTGATTCTCAAAGTGCAGTCCACAGAAACTTCGGGGGTTCCCCAGCACTTTCTTGAGGTCCCTGGGGTCAAAATGATTATCATAGTGCTGATACTTAACTGACTTTTTCACTTTCTCTCTCAAATGTTCAGTGCCACCTGCAAAATATCTCAACACACTGGCACAGAAGCCAAGGTGAAGACCTAGCTATCTTCTGTCTAGCCAGACATTAAAGTAATCTGTAAAACACTGCCCCTCTTCTTACTAAATGTTCTCTTTCTTTCAAGTACAGTTGGTTTTGTTTGTTGGTTGGCTTTTATTTTATTTTATTTTTTTGCCATGCCTCAAGGTCTGTGGGGTCATAGTTCCCTGACCAGGATGGAACCCGTGCCCCTTGCAGTGGAAACCCAGAGTCCTAACCACTGGACTATCAGGGAATTCCCCCAAATATGGTGGTTTTAAATTTAAAATATAGGATTTATCTTAACCTGATTTTTTTGAAATTTTTTAAATGAACCAATAAATAATCTTTAAATATCTCAGCTTTAATTTCTAATATAGTAAATATGGATAGATAGGATCCACATCAGCAGAAGTTCTTTGGAGTCCTCATTACTTTTTATGCATTCATTTTTAGTTTTTGCTGCGCTGAGTCTTCGTTGCTACGCCCAGATTTTCTCTAGTTTCAGTGAACGGGGTCCACTCCTCACTGTGTTGCGAGGGTTTCCCCATCGTAGTGGCTTCTTCTGTCATAGAGCTCAGGCTGTAGGAGCTCGGGCTTCAGTAGCTATGGCACTTGGGCTCAGCAGTTGAGACTCGTGGGCTTAGTTGCTCCTTGGCATGTGGAATCTTCCAGGACCAGGGATCAAGCATATGTCCTCTGCACTGGCAGGTGGACGTATCCATTGTGCCGCTGGGGAAGTCCAGTCCTCATTACTTTTTAAGAGCGTAAGCAATCTTGAGACCAAAAGTTTAAGAATCCCTGACCTAATACCTAAGTGTTATATGAAGGACAAGAGTATGAAACATCATTTTAAATGGGAGTGGGAGAATGGGAGGGTGGGAGAGTTTTTTTCCATCAAAGAAACATTAAAGATACCTACAGGATGACTGGCAATCCACCAGGTGAAGGGAGGAGAGCTTTCAAGGCAGTGGGGACAGTTCATGCAAAGCCCCTGTGGTAGGAAGTTGCTAAGCCTACAAAGATGAAACACATGTAGTGAGGAGGAGAATGGCAAGAAAGAAGAGAAGGCAGTCAAGGGACCAGACTATGTAAGACTGCAAAGGCCATGGTAAGAATTTTGGATTTTATTCTGAGTGGAGAATGGCCAAGGATGGAAGCCCGAAGCCCGGTAGCGAAGTGATCTCAGTTGTCCAGGGAAGATCAGATAGTAGTCTAGATAAGGGTGATGGGAAGTCAGAAGAAATGCCTGGGGGCTTCCCTGGTGGTCCAGTGGTTAAGAATCCACCTTGCAATGCAAGGGACACCAGTCTGATCCCTGGTCCAGGAAGATCCCACATGCCAAGAAGCAACTAAGTCCCCATGCCACAACTACTGAACTGTGCTTTAGAGCCCTCGAGCCGCAACTACTGAACCCACGTGCTGCAACTATTGAAGCCCCATCGCCTAGAGTCCATGCTTATCTTGTTTCTATTATAATTTCTAGCTGATTAATGTTACTGAATATTATCAGTTGGCCAGGCAATCTGGCCTAATTCTCTGTTTAAAATAGTTTGTTGATTCTCTTAGTCTTTCTTTGAGATGGTAGCATTCCCTCTTGCCTTCCCGTCTTTATATCTCATTTATTTTTCTTGTCCTACAGCATTTGCAAAGACTTTCAGGACAATGTCAAGTGGCAAGGTTGATTGGTCCTCATGTACTCCACAGCGCAGCCTTCTGAGAAGACTTTTTTTTTTTTTTTTTTACTGTATCAGGTCTTAGCTGTGGGATGCCGGCCCTAGAGCAACATGGGCTCGATAGTTTCGACGTGCAGGCTTAGTTGCCCTGTGGTATGTGGGATCTTAGTTCCCCGACCAGAGATCAAACCTGCATCCCCTGCATTTGGAAAGCAGCTTCATAGCCAATGGACCGCTAGGAAAGTCCCTGAGATGACTTATCTTGTTATGCCTATTTTGTAGAAGGAGAAAGTGAGGTACAGAGAGGCTAGTCTCTTGATCAAGGCCACACAGCAAAGAAGCAAACAAACCAGGACTCCAGCGAGAGCTTGTGTTCTCAACCACTGCCTTAAAAGAAAGTTCAATAGGCATTCTGGATTTAAAAAAAAAAAAAACAGGCAAAATACCTTGTGAGTTTCCACAGTGGCCCCTGGATCTTGAATGAGGTTCTGGGGACCTGAGATCTGATTCCAACCCTGCCTTCTTTTTGAGCCTCAGTTTTCTCCTTTGAGACAGCATTTGAAAGCCACAGAAACTGTCTTCAGGGTGTAAGGGGACAGGCCCCCAAACAGACTGTATTCATTTCCTGTGGCTGCCTAACAAATTACCACAAATTTGCTGGCTTAAAACGACAGAATTTATTCTCTCTCAGTTCTGGAGAGCGGAAATCCTATTATAAATCAAAATATTAGGAGGGTCACACTCCCTCTGTTTTTTTTTAAACTTTTCTTCTTATTACTTTTATCTATTTGTTTTCGGTGGCACTGCTTTTCCGTCGCTGTGCTCGGACTTTCTCTAGTTCCGGCCAGTGGGGGCAGCTCTTTGTTGAGGTGCTTGGACTTCTCATCAGGTAGCACAGGCTCTCGATTCATGACTCAGCAGTTGTGGCACTCGGGCTTAGTCGCTCCGAGGCATGTGGAATTTTCCTGGACTAGGGATTGATCCCAGGTCCCCTGCATTGGCAGGCAAATTCTTCACCATTAGACCACCCTCTGAATTTTCTAGGGGAAGATCCTTTCCTGCCTCTTCCAGCTTCTGGTCGCCCCAGGTGTTCCTGGGCTTGTGACTCAATCAGTCTCATCTCTCCCTCCATTTTCACAGGACCACATCTCTAATCCTCTCTAGCTTCCCTCTGCTGGTCTCTCTCGTTCTCTCTTTTAATATCTATTTCTCCATTTATGTAGGTCTTCCCTAGTTTCTCTCAGCAACGTTTTATTAGCTTTCAGTGTACAGATCTTGCACATCTGTTGTTTGTTTATTTATTTTTGACCATGCTGCACGGCATCCAGGATCTCAGTTCCCTGACCAGGAATTGAACCTGTGCCCCCTGCAGCGGAGGCGTGAGTCCCAACCCCTGGACCTCCAGGGAATCTCCTCCCCGCTACCACTGCTTTTCTTTTGTAAAGACACTTGACATTGGGTTTAGGGACCACTTGGATAATCCACAGTGACATCATCTCGAGATCCTAACCTTAATTATATCTGCAAAGACCCTTTTTCCAAATAAGTTCCCATTCACAGATCTCAGGTGGACTCATCGTGGGTTGGAGAGGGGCACGTGTCATTCAACCCATTACACAGATTAAAACAGAAAAATGAGAACAGGAAAACATGTGGCAGAGTTTGGGCTGGGAGGTATCCAAAGCTTTGTGATTGCACGCCCCTGTTCCGGTGGGGAATGTCCAAGCACGCGCCCTTGAGAGCCCAGAGTGGTCCTGGTGGCCTTCACACGATGGTCAGAAGTCGGGTGTGTCCACCATGCTCTGACATTTCCATGAGGATGGGAAGTCTTTAAGGGAGTCTTTTTCATTCTTCAACCCTTAAAGTGGAGTTGAGAGATTTTCTTTGTCACAAAATTCCAAATAATAATGAGAGTCAAACACTTGTACAGCACTTAACATGTGCCAAGTCTTGTTCTAAGTGTTTAAATATCTATTAATTCATTTAATCCTCACAAAACCCCCTCTGATGTCTTGCCGATTCTCCTTTCATAGAGGAATAAACTGAGATGCAGAGAGGCTAGAGTTTCAGTTTGGAAGTTTCAGAGCTTGAACCCTGTAGTCTGGCTTCAGTGTCTAGGTTCTTGATGTTAAGCCTTACTGTCACCTGGAGGCACACCATCTCACATTAAATCTGAACTCTGAAGAAACCATACTCCCAGATCCCTGGTCAGGGATTGGCTACTGCTGTGATGTCTAATATGGCAGCCATTTGGCTACACGTGGCTCTTGAGCACTTGACATATGGCTGGTCCAAAATGAGACATGTCATGAGTGTAAAATCCACATCACATTTCATATACTTAAGAGTGATAAAAAAAAAAAGAACATAAACTATCTCGTTATGAAAACTGCTGGCCTTCTCTGGTGGTCCAGTGGTTAAGAATCTGCCTGCCAATACAGGAGACACAAGTTCTATCCCTGGTCCAGGGAGATTCCACGTGCCCTGGGGCAGCTAAGCCTGAGCACCATTAGTGCAACCTGCAGTCTAGAGCCCACACTCTGCAACGAGGGGGCCACCGCAGTGAGGAGCCTGCGCACTGCAACCAGAGAGACGCCCCTGCTCACCACGACTAGAGAAAGCCAGTGAGCAGCTACAAAGACCCAGCACAGCCAAAAATAAATAATTTTCTTTTTGAAAAGGAGACTGATGATATTAAGTTCATGTTGAAATAATACTTTGCATCTATCTGGTTAAATAAAATACAGGAACAAGATTATTTTCACCTGTTTCTTTTGGCTTTTGCAGGGGAGCTACTAGGCCATTCAAGCTCACGTCCTATTTCTTGTGGACAGCTTTGGTCCATGGGATTTGCTGTCTCTCCATCTGGGAGGGCATCAGATGATGGGGTGCCACTTGTTCCGGGGGTCACTGAGCCTCAGGATTTCTTGTGATTGTTCTGGAACAATCCATGTCAGAAGCACATTCAAACAGAGCGACTAATGCTCACATCAAAAACATGGCCTTAAAGGACGCTCTCAAATTCCTCTCTGCACCAGACCCAGGGGAAGAAGCTACTTAGCCGAGAGAGACCGCAGTGCCAGGTAGTACTTTGCAGCCACTCGGTGTCTGGAGTACATTTTTTATTCATAAATTATATACACGCGTGCCTTTATTGGGCTTTCCAGGTGGCGCTAGTAATAAAGAATCCGCCTGCCGAGGCAGGAGATCTAACAGACCCAAGTTCAATCCCTGGGTCGGGAAGATCCCTTGGAGGAGGGCATAGAAGCCCCCTATAGTATTCTTGCCTGGAGAATTCCATGGACAGAGAAGCCTGGTGGGCGTCAGTCTACAGGGTCACTAAGTGTTGAACGCCACTGCAGTAACTTAGCACGCACGCATGTGACCTTACTAAAAACATTATAAAAACTTACAAAACGGAGATAAAGGGACTTCCCTGGTGGAAGAGTGGTTAAGACTCCACATTTCCAATACAGGAGGTGCAGGTTTGATCCCTGATCAGGGAACTAAGATCCCACATGCTGGGTGGCATGGGCGAAAAACAAACAAAAATAAAAACCCTCGAAACAAACAAAACAGAGATAAAATACTCATGGATGAACCAGGCTGCATGAGATCACGAGTTCAAATCCTGACTCTGTCCCCTCCCTGGCTGGGACTCCTTCTATGAGCCCCAGTTTCTTCATCCAGAAACTGGAAGTGTTTGTTCCTGCCCCTTGAAGGGTGTTGGGGGAAGTCAGAGAGGCCGTGTGTGCAAAGGGCCCAGCACACTACCAGGCAGAGAATGAGCTACAACAGCCACCAGGTTTCTCGAGAGGCTGGGAGCTGGCTTAGGTCAGAGGGAGTCATGTTAGGTTTCTCAGCAGAGGGGATCGCTGTGGTGGACCTCAAAGCACGGAGCACTACTCACTAGGTGGAGAAGGATGGGAAAGGTATTTGGGCAGAGAGAGCAGAACGTTTAAGTCCGGAGGCATGCATGAGGCACTGGAGAAAGGCAGGCTGTTGCAGTGTTGTTTGAAGGTGAAGTGGAGAGTGTTAGGAGAAGGGGTGGGGGGCAAGCGATGGAGTTGAATAAAGCAGCAGACCACGGAAGGCCTTGTAGATCACAGGACCAGAGCACTGGGGACCCACAGCAGGCGCTGAGCAGGGGAGAGATCTGAAAGGAGCAGGCTTGTGGTTTAGCAAAATCCTTGCAGGTGGGAGGGGGCAGATCCGTGGCAGGAAACCAGGGATGAGTGTAGTTGTGAAGGAAGAAGTGGGGAAAGGGGGCCAAGTAGGCAGCTGGGTCAGAGTAAGGAAGAGGAGGAAGGAGAGCATATAAAATCTTTAAAAGATAGAATGGAGGGAGGAGTTCTCTGGTGGTCCAGCGGTTAGGAGTTTGCCTGCCAATGCAGGGGACACAGTTACCCCTGGTCTGGAAACATTCCACGTGCCGCAGGACACCGAGGCTTGTGCGCCCGCAACTACCAAGCCACGCCCTGCAACTACTGAAGCCAGTGCGCCCTAGAGCCCTGCTCTGCAACAAGAGGAGCCACCACAATGCGAAGCTCTGCACGGAAACTAAAGACGTTGCTGCAACTTCAGAAAGCCCGAGCACAGCAATGAAGACCCAGTGCAGTTAAAAAAAAAAAAAAAAGAAGAAAAGAATAGAGGAATTCCCTGGCGGTTCAGTGGTTAGGAATTCTCAGCTTCCATTGCAAAGGGCGCAGGTTCGATCCTTGACAGGGGAACTAAGGTCCTACAAGCTGTACAGGGTGGCAAAAAAAAAAAAAAGAAGAAGAAGAATGGAGATGAGTGATGGGCTATGGGAAGTAAGGGGAGGAAGGCGTCAATAGGACTTTGGTCCAAGAGACAGGGTCTATGTGGGACTAAGCGGAAGCTGGGGGCCTGGGAGAAGGAACCAGAGGCATAGGAGGAAGATACTGAGGTCAGGGTCAAATTCTGTGGGACAACCAGGGGGAGGCATCCAAGAAGCTTCCAGATACATGGGTCTGGAATGCAGGAGAGATGGCGAAGCAGAGGCTGGGAGGCAGGCAGAGCTCAGACAAGGCTGCAATCAGTGGGAGAAACGAGGGTGCAGTAGGGTAAACCCACCATCGGCCAGTGACGACAGTGGAAAGTGGTCCTGCCCGGGACAGTAGCCTCAGAGTCGGGTTCTCATTCTGATCTATACCTGGGCACAGGAAGATGAGCAGACCCAGAGCCACCACAGGAGTGCCTGCCCGATGAGGGGTGGGGGCTCAGGTGTATGGGCTCAGGTGTATGCAAGCAGTCCATGCCTCCATGGGTGTGTGTGTGCATGTGTGTGTAATGAATGGGTACTTCAGGAGGTACAGTTATAGAGGTGGTAGAAAGTTCCTGGTTATGGGGGTGGTTAGAAAGTGACAGTGAATTAACTGGGAGTCTCTCAGTTTCAAATGCAGACTGGTTCAGGGAAGCATTGGTCACACTTTCAAAAGGTCAGGGGGTAAAACCAGCTTCAGTCACAGCTTGATCCAGGAGCTTAAACGATGATATGAAGTCACTGTCCCATATCTGGGTTTTTTATTTCTCTGATTTTCTCCTTAGGAAGACATTCCTTGAAGTAGCAAAGACAGCCCTAACAGCTTGAAGCTCATATCTCATCCTCTTAGCCACCCCAGAGGGAAGAAAGGGCTCCTGCTCAAGGGTTCATCATTCATTGTCTTAAATGGGCCACATGCTCACCTCTGACCCAATCACTGTCCTCAAAGTCCAGCCCAATTGGAATACTTTGATTGGCTGGACCTAGGTCAGGTATCCTCTGGAACCGAGATGGGGTGAGACCCAAGACAATCAGGTGAACTGAACTTGAAAAAGGGGTGGTTTCCCAAAAACCAAGTAGAAATTTGGCAAAACCAGAGATACTCATGTGGCTGGAAGCAAAGGGAGATGGGAAAACAGATTTTCTCTTCTGTTAATGGGGTGTGGGATTATGACCTCACCTCTGAAGGTTAGGGTGAGGATTATATGAATTAATACAGGTGAGACATTTAGTAGACTGCTCAGTAAAAAGTAGGTGCTGGATAAGAGGTAGCTATTATTTAAAAACCAGTAATCAGTATTACTATTATTGATAATGAATGGCATCTATGTGCTGGGAGGTAATGAGCACCCAGGCTCGGGAGGAAACCAAACTGAAGCTGAGCAATCATGGAGTGAAAACTCATGCAATCTACACTGTACAAGCTCAGTCCCCAAGTGATTCTTCTCGGGGTTTCTGTTTCCAAGTCTATGAAATGGGGTAAGGGGACTGAATGAAACCAGATCATTTTAGAGTGTCACCTCCTTAGAAAAAGGCTTCCCCTGGATTACTCTCAGTGTGTGGGTGCTCGGTCCCGTCCCACTCTGAGAACCCCACGGACTGTAGCCAGCCAGACTCCTCTGTCCATGGAATTTTCCAGGCAAGAACGCTGAAAGCGGGTTGCCATTGCCTACTCCAGGTGAATCAAGGATGGAACCCAAGTCTCCTGCTCCTCTTGCATCAGCAGGAGGATTCTTTTATCTCTGAGCCATCTGGGAAGCCCACTTTAACCAAAGCATTCCTCTAATTATAATAGATCCTCCCATTTTATTTTCTTAACAGTGCTTACCACAATCTGAAGTCATCTTATGGTTTTTTTGGGGGGGGAGGGGCATACCATATGTCCTGTAAAATCTTAAGTTCCCCAACCAGCAATCGAACCCATGCGTCTGAAGTGGAAGGACAGTCTTAACCACTGGACCACCATGGATGTCCCAAATCATCTTTTATTTTCAGTCTCCCCCATTAGAATGTCAGCCCCACAACACCAAGGATATTTGAGGTCTGTCTTGTTCACTGCTGTGTCCTCATCAGCTAGCACGTTCCCTGGTACACATTAAGCCCTTGATAAGTACTTGTCCAGTGACTAGCTAAATGCTGTTTATAAAAACATAGGGTGCCTAGTTTTCTGATAGGTAGTGAGTTCTTCATGAAGGGAAGTGCTGGAGGTGAAACTGAACGAGCAATACCTTGCAATTCATGATGCGAGGCCCCTAACCCAGTTCCTGTCCCGGCCTCAAGTTTCCTCATTTATAAAATCGGTGTGTGGCCGGCCGTGGGTGGTTTCTGGGGGTGTGTGAACTCCCGGCCCGGCCCCTGCCTGCGATCCCCGCACGGGCCACCAGGGGGCGCGGCCCTCAACCGCTCGAGCCCGGATGGATGCTTCCCGACGGTCCTGGAATATTCTGAGCCGCGCTGGCTTCCAAGCGCTCAGGAATCCAAGAGTTTGTGCGGATGGGCGGGTGTCCGCGCTCCTCGCAGGGGGGCGGGCGGTGACTCAGGCGCGCGGCCCCCAGTTCTCGCGAGGGAGCGTGCGCGGCCTCGGGAACTCGCGCGGCGCGGCGTCCATTTTTACCCGAGCGCCGCTAAAAATAGTCCCCGCGCTCCGAGCGGAGCCCGAAATAGCGGCCCCCAGATAAGGCAGGACGACTCAGCGCTTCCGGGGAGCGGAAGGGGGAGGCAGCGGGGGGGGCGAGGGGAGTGGGGCCGGGCGCAGCTGGGCCTCTCCGCGTAGCTGTGGCCGGACGACCGGCCCCCGCCGTCCCCGCGCTGCCCCCAACTGCGACCCCAACCCGCATCTCCCGAACTGTCACCAGCCTCGAATCAGTGCCCCTAGCCCCTCCATTTCCCGCAGTTCCCTGTCTCCCGGTCCCCCACCCCTCAGTTTCCCCTCTGTTCTTCACCCCGACCGTTATCCAGCTTCCCCCTCCGTATCCTAGCCTTATTCTTAACCCTGCCGCCCTTCCCCAAGTCCCCCGCTGACATTCGTCTCCATCCCTCAGCCCACCCTTCCCGAAGAAGCCCTGTCCCTATTCTCTCGCCTTTCTGAAGCCACCTCGCGCCTCGTCTCCCCCGACCCCCAGCCCTCAGTTCCGCTTCTATGGGGGTATGATGCAGAGGTCACAGGAATTCACGCTGGACCAGCCAGGCAGAGGGCTGGAGTGAGGCTCTGACTTCTTGGCTAGTTTCTGTAGTGGATCCGATAGGCTTAGTTCTGGGTCTTAGCCAGGTTCAGGGCTCATACTATGCCAAGGGTCAGGGATTCAAGCCTGGGCCAGGTTTGGGGCTCAGACTGGGGACAGAGGCAGGTCTGCTGTCACCACAGTTGGGGTCTCTGTGTCACCAAGTCAGGGCTCTGCCCAGCGCCCCACTGTTTGGCTCATCAAACCCAATTCAACTATGATTCTTCCCTTCCTTGCAAGTGTGGGACAGGATAGCCCCATGCAGTGGGAAGAGCCGAGAACCCTGCTCCCGCTGGGCCTGGGCCTCCCCTTTGCACTTGGATCCTTGAGGGGCACCTTCCTATTCTGATATCCTGTGACTCTTTCAGTGCCTACCCTCAGAATCAGCCTCAAAGATTTTATACCACGCTCACCTGAGGTTCAGTGCCTGCATCTTTCTAGTCTTTGAAATACCACAGAACAGAAACTGTCCTGTAGAATGATGTCTCAATGTAAATTCAAGCAGAACCCTCCGGCTGCGGATGGAAGGTACCCTCAAGTGCTGTGCCTGTCCGTAGTAGACACTGAGCTCTAGGCAGGTGCCTTGATGGTTATGTTGTCTGGATGGGACGTCAACCAGCAGGCAAACGACTGGGCTGGAGGATCCTTTAAGGCAAGAAGAATCGTGCAGCTGGATGGAAGAATTAGGCTAGAAAAGTGAGCAAGGGCTAGACAACCCTGGGCCCCACGGGCCAGGTGAGGAGCCTGGACTATTTTCCCCCAGGGCCACTGGGAAAGCCGCGGCAGGTTCTGAGGAGGGGAAGGACCCAGGCAGGTTTGAAGACCTTTCTGACTGCTTCCTGGAGGTAGACTGAGGAAAGGAGGGGGAGAGGAGGGGCCTGGACCTAGGGAGGAGTGAGAGGAGAGGAAAGAGCAGATTTGAAAGACAGTGAGACGGCAAGAAGGGCCAGACTTGGTGGCTGAGAGACTGTGATGGCAAAGAGGCGCCCGAGTCTCTGCTCAGGTGAGACTGGGATGGTGGGGTCATCCTTGACATGAGGCCCAAGAGGAGGAAGGGCAGGTGTGGGTAGAGAAGGCCCCGGTAAGTTTCAGAGTTAGTCCAAAGAGGGTCATTTTTAAACTTTTTTTTAAAAAGGTGTTTTAAAAAGTTGAGGGAACATTTACTGGCAAATGGCACCCCACTCCAGTACTCTTGCCTGGAAAATCCCATGGATGGAGGAGCCTGGTAGGCTGCAATCCATGGGGTCGCTAAGAGTCAGACACAACTGAACGACTTCACTTTCACTTTTCACTTTCATGCATTGGAGAAGGAAATGGCAACCCACTCCAGTGTTCTTGCCTGGGGAATCCCAGGGATGGGAGAGCCTGCTGGGCTGCTGTCTCTGGGGTCGCACAGAGTCGGACACGACTGAAGCGACTTAGCAGCGGCAGCATACTGGCAAATGGGCTTCCCAGGTGGCGCTAGTGGTAAAGAACCCACCTGCCAATGCAGGAGACATAAGCGAGGTGGGTTCCATCCCTGGTTTGGGAAGATCCGCCAGAGGAGGGAATGGCAACCCACCCCAGTATTCTTGCCTGGAGAATCCCATGGGCGCGAGGAGCTTGGTGGGCCACAGTCCACTGGGTCACAAAGAGTCAGACACAACTGAAGTGAAGCGACTTGGCACAGAAGCACATTGGCAAATACAAAAGAGTATACTTTGAAAAAGTAAATTTCCCTCCTCCCTCTGATCTCCACTTCTCACTATTACCTACATCCCCTGTGCCTTGGCCTGTGCTAAGCCCATCATAGAAGTGACCTTGTCCAAATCACTCATCACCCAGTGTGTAAGCCAGGCACCACTGCTATACCCATTTAAGAGAAGTGAAAATTGAGGCTTTGGAGAGATGTGGGAATGTGTCCTTTCAAGGGCCTGGCTGTGAAGGCTCTTCAGACTTGAAGGTATGGGAGCAGATGCAATCAGAGGAACAAGTCCAAAGGGCCAGGGTCCAGAGCCCAAGGACCTGGAGGGGAGTGACTGGGAGTTCAAGGAGGCTGCCTGGAGGAGGAGTGAGGAAAGCTAGGAAGGTGCCTTCCAGAACCTTCTTATGAGGGATTTGGATGGAAGCAAGTCACTGCCTTTGGGGGGCTGAGGCATCCCTGGCTGCAGGGCAGTGCCCCCTCCTCATGCCCCAGAGGTGATGATAGGGACAGACTGAGGCTTCTGGATGACAACTCAGGGACACGGTGATAGCACAGCCGGCTGTAATGACGTCGGAGTGATTCGCCAACGACCAGCATCTCTAGTCATGCCCTGTGGGGGGCATGAGGATGGGAGGAAGTGACAGGCCACGGGGGTGGGGGCAACAGAGATGCAGTCATTCAGAGACCAGGGGACTCAGGACCTGAGCCAGCGTGTCCTGCCCCCTACACCAGGGAAGGCTGGGTGGGAGGATCCGTGGTTTGGGGCTCTGTTTAATGAAGAAGGTCTAGTTTCTGCCACCTTTGACTGGGATGGAGTAGGTCTGGGCACAGAATCAGGGGCCGCTGGGATCAGGGACTTCTGTTTTGTTTGTGGCTTGTTCCCCTTCACCCAGGACGTGACTGGCACAACAGTAGGGGCTCATGTTTGTTGAATGAATCGAATGAAAGGGATCACCACTCCTTGGATCTCTTGCCTCACAGCCGGGGCCATCAGGCTGCCTCAGCCAGAGGCATTGCTAGGAATACCCTTCCCCACCCAGGGTCTCATCTCAGTCCCCGCTTCCCGAATGAGGGTGAGGGGTGGGTGAGGGGGGTGAGCAAGAAAACGAGTTCTTGCCTCTGATGGACTCCGCCCACATGTGATGTCACAAGCCGCTTGGGGATCCCGATCCCTGTCCCTCCCTTGGGATGGGGCGTGGAAAGGAACCCGGGAGTCCTAACTTCCGCCCCTCCCCGGGGCCTGGCGGTATTACATAACCCCGACGTCGCGTCCCCAGGGATGTCTCCGGACGTCCTGGCCAGGCCGGGGACAATGGGCGGGGAGAGGCCCTCCCGCCAGGAACCTGGAAGTGGCAAGGGCACCCTCTTCTCTGATTCACCCTTGTTTCCGTCCCGTTTAAGCCTCCTCCTTCTCCTCAGGGATCCGTATCTCCCCCAAGCTCTCTACCCTCACTTCTTGGTCCCCGCTAAATTTCAGCTCTGTCCCGGCCTGCAAATTTGTCTCGGCCTGCAAATATCAGCTCTCTACCCAAACTCCCTGCCATCATACCAGTCCTCTGTCATTTCTGAATACCCTAAACGTCCAGTTTCCCACGCCCTCCTTCACTCATCCATGTCGAGGTTGGGGGTCGGGGGAGCCTGTCCCGGGTCCCTCAAACTATCCCCAACTTCCTACCCGCCCCCCCCGCCCTCCCAAACTCCTCCCGTGGCTTCTCCAAGCTTCCTCCATCACCTGTCTTCCCCAAATCCCGCCCCACCTCCCTCAAACTGATCCCTAATACTCTTTCTCGTGCCTAATCCAGCCCCCTTGTCTCCCGAAACTGCCCTAATATTCCTACTTCATTCCCCTCAAATCGGGTCTCCGATTCCCTCCCGACTCCAGACATCCGCCGGGCTCTCTCGGCCCCAGACCCCCGGCCACCGGCGCCCCTCCCCAGCCAGCTCCCACGCCCGGCTCGGGTTCCCAGGCTGCCCCCCCGCGGTGGCCCAGAGACCCAGTTTGCCGCGGCAAAACATTGGTCTCCGGGCAACAGGCCCCGCCCGCCCCAGGGCTGCCCGCTGCGAGTCCGGCTGCGCCGGGGCCGAGACTGGGCGCGGAGGCGGGGTGGGCGCACCAGGCTGGGGCCTTCGCCTCCGGAGGTCCGCCGGGCGCAGGGACCCGAGGAGACGGCAACGCGGAAGTAGAGATTCTGGGCTGCGGAGTCAGAAACCCCGAGAAATTCGTAGAGTCTGAAGGGAGCTGTCTGGGACTCAGTAATAGAGGCCGCGCAGCCAAGGAAAGAAGGAATGGGCCCTGAAATAAACATGGGGATGATGAGGATAAACACAGACAACACACCGGTCAGCAGGGACGCCCCTGAAGGATCGTCCGGGCCTTTGAGCTTCTGTCTTAGGGACTTCCCCCTCTGACTCTTAGTTTCCGTATTTGTGAAATGAGTAGCGCTTCGCATAGAGGGCTGTTGTGACAATAGGGATTCAACATGAGGATTCAGTGAATTCACCGACCTTGAACTTGTGGCACACTCCCGGCACGTCATTCATTCGTCCAGCCTATTTCTCAAGCACACATTATGTGTCAGGTACTGTGGTAAGCGCTGGCAGTTCAACAGTGAACAAGACGAAGGTCCCTTTCCTCCCAGAAGCTCTCACTTGGGAGTGGGGAAGGAGATGATGGACCTTACATAGCACATTGGAAAGTAGCAGTGCTGGGGAGATAGAGAGGAAGGGAGGGTTGAAGTTGCCAGTTCAAATAGGGTGGTCAGAGAAGGCCGACATGAGATGGTGATTCTTTGAGCAAAGACTGAAAGTTGGTGAGAAAGGAGCCGGTGGAGATATCTGGGTCAAGAGCATCCGGGTCAGAGAGAGCAGCAGATGCAAAGGCCTTAAGGGGGGAACATGCCTGGTGTGTTGGAGGAACAGGAGGAGGCTGGTGTGGCTGGAGCAGAGAAAGGGAGGGGAGGGAAAGTGGCAGAGACAAGGAGCCTATGGGCCATGGTGAGGACCTTGACTTTTACTCTGGGTGAGTTAGACGCCAGGGGAGGGTTTTGAGCAAAAGAAGGACATGAACTGACTTTGATTTAAACAGCATCCCTCCAGCTGTATATGGGGATGGGCTTCGGGAGGCCAGAGTGGAGGCAGGCAGACCAGCAAGGCCACCCAGGCAATAGTCCAGGCAAGAGGTGACGGCAGCTTGGACAAGGGGCAACAGGAATCATATTCTGGAGATGTTTGAAGGCAGAGCTGCAGAATTTGCTGACAGGCACATTCATGGCAAGCCCTCAATAGATGGCAGCAGTTACCATTTTGTGAAAGAGAGCTCACAAAATCCTCACACAAGTCCTTATCCTCCCCATTTTACAGATGCAGAAATCAAGGCTCCCAGAGGTCATTCAGCTTGCCTAAGGAGTCAGCTCAGTCTGGCTCCAAAGATGGTGCCCCTCTATCAGGTTGGTTCTTCCCAAGTCCACAACACCCTCGGAGTCTGGAGCTATACCCAAACTTATCCACATGGGCCCCAGGACCCCTGGAGCTATATCCTCATTAGCCGCACCCAGTGGGCGTAGAAAGTGGTGGCCTGACAGAAGAAGCTGCCTGACTGGTGTTCCATTTGTCAGCTAGTCACCCATGCTGGCCCGGGACACTGGCTTAAAGGCAGGCAGGTACATGTAGAGAGGGTCCACCCAGAACCTCCCAGCCCAGCATCCGCTTCCCACACTCAGTCCCAGCACTGGACCCGGCACACCCCAGTGCTGCCTGCAGCGACCTGTTGAATACAGTCACACACACGCACGCAGGTAGGTACGTGGCCCTCCACCATGAAGGTGCATTTTCAGGCAGTGTGCAGAAAATGCAATTTCTGGCTTTATCTCTCTGTTTCCATATCTCTCTGCCTCTATCTTTTTGTCTCTGTCTGTCTGAGTCTTGCTATCTGTCTCTCTCCGTACCCTGACCCCCTGCTCTGTCCACACTCAGGACCCTCTACCTGCAGGGGAGATCACTCTTGTCCCTGGCCATGTCTCCACGGAACCTCACCTATTATGTGGCATCAGAACTTAGCATCAGCCAACAGGGACCTATGTACAGCACTGAGAACTATACCCAATATTTTGTAATAATCTACAAGGGAAAAGAATGTGGAAAAGAGTATATAAATATGTATATATATATATACACACACACACATATAATTGAATCAGTTTACTGTTCACCTGAAACTAACACAACATTGTAAATTAACTATACTTCAATTTAAAAAACCATTAAAAAAATGGCATCAGGACACGTGTGGAGGCCTCAGATCAGTTGTTCAGAATCTCTCAGGCAGACTCTCCCATGTTATAATCTCTGCCACCTCCTTCTCTCAGATTCTGACCCACAGCTTTTGGGTGTGGGACTGAGGCAATCCACCTTTATCAAGTTGCCGAGATGGGGCTCCCTGTCAATCTGCACTGCCATGTGTGCACACTAAGTCGCTTCAGTCGTGTCTGACTCCTTGCAACCCCACAGACTGTAGCCCGCCAGGCTCCTCTGTCCATGGGCTTCTCCAGGCAAGAATACTGGAGTGGGTTGCCAATGCGCTCCTCCAGGGGATCTTCCCGACCCAGTGATTGAACCACATCGTTTATATCTCCTGCACTGGCAGGCAGGTTCTTTACCTTTAGTGCCACTTGGTACTCCATCTGATTATGCACAAAGGAAAGAGCAGAGGCCCAAGGAGCAGAGGAACCATCCTGACACCCACAGCACTCAGTTGTGAGGGGATTGGTGCTGTTCAGAATCAGTGGACTCTGAGAACAAATTTGGGAGTTAAATGAATTAAACAGAATCACAGAGACACAGAGGGAGACCCAGAAATGGATAAAAACCCAGAGAAAGGGGAGTGGGAGGGAGGCAGAAACCCAGAAAGGGACGCAGGGGAACAGAGATAGAGAGTGACAGAAAAGCACAGAGATGGCATAACAGAGACAGAGAGACAGCAGAAAGATGAAGAGGGAAACTGAAGACATATTAAGAGACAGAGACTGAGACACAGCATTTAGGGGGCTAGAGAGACCCCAATAGAGGCATATTTTGCATGAGGCAATATACATGATAGGCTTGACTTCCTAGAAGCAGCCAGTGCCACAGTTTGGCAATTGCAGGCTTAGCAAGCCAGGTCCCCTCCCTAGGCTTGACATGTAGGATGCACATTAAACACGTTTATATAACCTGCCCTCTGTGCAGAATCTAAGAGCTTTACATAATGTAGCCTCATGAGTCATGCTGCAGACATGGGGCAGTGACCTGACACACCCAGTGAAAGTGGACCCCTCACCCAGGACCGTTACCTGGAAGTGACTATGTGAGAAGTGAGAGATCACAGGTTTCACTGAGGAGAAAGCAGAGGGTCAGAGAAGGCAAGGCATTTGTCTGAGGTCACACAGCCAGGAGCCAGTAGAACAAAAATTCCAATCACATCTGCCTGATTTCCTTGCCTTTGCACCCCAAGACACGAAGAAAGGCGATGACTGACAATGCCCTGCGATGTGTTATTTCACAGAGTAGAGGAGATGATAGTTATAACATCAGCAATAATATGACAGCCCCTGTGTATTTAGCACTCTGTGCTGCAGTAAGTACTTTACAAATACCATCTCATTCCAAATCCCAGTGAGGTAGGGAAAGAATTCAGTTATTAAAGAATATAATTTCACCTGTTATGTACAGAGCACTTACTATGTACTAAGTACTTAACAGGATTTCATACAGTCAGAGTTCTGGAGGCGGATGATGCTATCACTCCCATTTCAGGAAGCAAAGATGCTCAGAAAAAAGAAGTTACAGGTCAAGGTCACAGAAAGGGTATTTGAACCCAGGTCTCTCTATCGGTTTATCTTTGCCACCCACTCTCCCGTGGAAGTGCGTGCCTACAAGTGCGCCTATGCACGTGTGCAATCGATCTAACAACTTGCACTAACATCTTAAAAACTTTAGTTCAAATATCAACAGTCCCCAGCTTATACCCTTTTCTCTACTCTAGGAGGGTGTAAGCCAGCCTCCGATTCCCTAAATCTTTCCAACGCCTGGGCAGCGACCCTCCCTTCTGCCTGCAGAGCCTCAGTCACGCCGCGCGGTCCAGCCGGATCCAGTAAAATGTTCCTGCCTCTTTAAGAGAATGAACAGTCGGCCGGCGTTGCCTGGCAGCGCCTCGGCGGTCGCCAGGCAACGTCAACAAACGACTCAGCCGCCTTCTCCGCGCTCTCCGCCCCCCCGCCCGCGCAGACGCGGTGACGCGACGGGCTGTGGAACGCCGTCGCTTAGCAACGTGAAGGCTGTTTGTCCCGGGCCTGGCCGCGCGGCCGCACAGGGTGCAACCAGGACCGGCCCGGGCGGACAGACGAGCCGTCAGGGAGCCCGGTGTGGGGGGGGAGCTGTGGTGATGGAGCGGGGGAGAACCAGGCCCCCAAATTGCCGGTTTCCCTTTAGACAGCCGCCGTCTGCTTGTCACCCGCTCCTCCTGTCTGACCTAGGACCGCCTCCGCTGGGTATCTGTCCGTCTGCGCCCCCTCCTCCCCGGCATGTCTGTCTGTCCAGCATCTCCCGAGCGGTGGCTGTCTCACATTCCCCCAAATAATAACTAAAATAGATCCAAGTACACTTCTCTGGCCTTCTGCTTTTGCCTCAGACTCCCAGGTTCCCCGGTGCGCTGTTGAGTTTGGGGTCCCAACCAGTGGAGACAGTCAGGGCACACACACACCCCGGAGCCACAGCGCGAGAGCTCCCTCCCGCTCCTTTCCCTGCTCCCCTCTGGGTTTCTTGCCTGTCTTCCTCGAAGCTCTTTCATCAGACAGGCAGCCCAAAATCCTTCCATCCTGTGTCCGGGAAGCTGTCCACAGCTGGGAGGTTTTAATAACTCATCCCCAACACACACACCCGACACCCCCGAACCAGTAGCTTCATGTGACCAGGGCTGGGGCAAATCTCCAAGCAGAGAGAAAAAAATGGGTGTTTGACTGTGAATGGTTGTGGCTGTAGGTGAGTGATTCTGTCTGTGACAGTGTCTATCTGGGGTTTCCTGTGCGAGAACATGCTTATGAGGGCTCCCTTCATGTGTGTGAGAGCAACTGACGGACTCAGGGAGTGGTTTCCTCAGTTTGCACTTGTGTAACTGGATGTATTGGAGAAGGAAATGGCAATCCACTTCAGTATTCTTGCCTGGGAAATCCCATAGACAGAGGAGCTTCGTGGGCTATACAGTTCATGGTGTTTCAAGAGTTGGACTTGACTTAGCGACTACACCACCACCAACAACTGGATGTATGGGTATCTGAACCCTGCTGACTATGTGTTTGGGTGTGTGTACTTGCGTCTTTTTGTGTAATCGTATGTGAAATATGACTATGTAAGTACCTATATATGTATATTGGAGAAGGAAATGGCAACCCACTCCAGTGTTCTTGCCTGGAGAATCCCAGGGATGACGGAGCCCGGTGGGCTGCAGTCTATGGGGTCGCACAGCATTGGACACGACTGAAGCGACTTAGCAGCAGCAGCGGCATGTACACAGCACTACAGATACACACATTTGGGTGTGTACAGTTTTGCTTTCAGCTTGCCTGTCTCTGTGTGTGTATGTGTACAGTTCTGGATCTCTGTGTATGGTCATCTTGTGTGACTGTGCAGGTGGCTGCGTTTGTCAGTCAGTTATCAGTCTTTAGTTATATATTTCTTTGTTTACTGTCTCCCCTATGGGGCTGTGTGCTCCATGAGGACAGGGCCTAGGGCTGTCGTGGTCACCGCTGGATTCCCAGCACTTCTCTGCACACAGTAGGTACTCAGTAATTGCTGTTGAGTAAATGAATCTGTGACTCATGTGTCCACGTTGAGTGCACATCTGTGTAACTGTGTGAATGGTTCTGTGTCTCCTATGTGTGCCTTCCAGCTTTGCAGCTCTTGGTAAGCCGTGTCAAGTTGTATAGCTCTGATTTTTCAGCACCACCACACTGGGAAACATAGCTGGATTTCAGTCAGTATTTGTGGACTTGAACCGTATTAGCATTAAGACCTCTATGGACCTCAGTTTTCTCATCTGTAAAATGGGAATAATAATTGCCCACACTCATGGGACTGTTGTGGGGAGTAAATGAGTTCCTACAGAGAACGTTTAGAAAGTGCTCAGCACAGAATAAACTTACGAAATACCACACTTGACTGTCAGCAAGTTGTTACTTCCTCTCTGTGTGTGCCCTGTAAGCATGTGTCCAGAATATGAGTTACAGGCTCAGGCATTAGCTGTGTGGTTTAGTGTCAGTTCCCTTCCTATAAAATGAGCGTGACAACAGGCTTCCTCCACGGGTGGCTGTGACCAGATGAAGATGTGTCTCTAAGTCTTGACCCTGGTATAAGGACCTAGGGAGCCCTCGGTGTCTGCTAGGCCGATCATGGATGAAGCTCAGGTTCTGGGAAAGGCAGTGGAGGGTAAAAGTTTGGGGGTAGGGAGAACAGAGGCTTAAATCATTCATTGGAATGGGGAATGAGGAAAGTCCAAGAGGGAAGGAGAGGCACCTGCTGCGGCAGGCTGGCTGAAGGTCAGAGTCCTGAAAGGACTTCCTCCCAGGGGCTGTTTGGGAGCCAAGGATTAAAAGTAACTGGAGCTGTTTGGACAGCTGCCTGGAGGAACAGAAACTAGCCTGAGTCTTGCAGCCTGGTGGGATCTGGGGAGGGGGGATAACAATAGCAATAATAATATTATAAAACTTTCAGGCTCTGATGGGGCACTGTGAGGAATTCCTGTCTTATTCTCAGCTCTGTCCCCAGTGTCTGGAGAGCCTGACACAGGAGAGGCGCTGAGAACATGTGTTTGAATGGCTAGTTGAATGAATAAGTTAATGAATGAATCCCATCCCATAACAATCTGTGAGTCCTGGTCTCCAGGGGAGGTGGGGAGGTTCCGGTGGGCTGCTGGGGCTGGCCTGGGGTCTGAGCCTCTGGAATCTGCCTCCTGCCGGTCCCCTAGTCCGCTGTTCCCACAGCTCAGGGGTGTGGAGGGCGTGGAGGGGGCCGGGAAGGGAGTGTCAGGCTGCCTGCCGGCCGCCAGCCCTGGAAAGCTGCCCGGAGTGTCTGCAGGAGGGAGAGGGTAGCTCTGGGCCTGAGTCACACTCAGAGAAACCCCGGACGCATACCTGGCCGCTGACATCACAGACCAGGGCACCCCCGGCGACCCAGACAAGCCGACTGAATCACAGGCGGAATTCAGCCACCCCGGGTGCGGGCACGTGGCCCACTGTGACACCCCTCCCCCGACACCCCCGCGTGGCTGTCTGGCTGTGGGGGCCAGGCAGGCCGCATTCGGGTCAGTGAGGGGGCACAGGCCTGAGTCAGGGACGGGGCAGCTCCAGCCCGAGACCACCCTGTCCAGCCACAGGCATCCTCAAGGTGCAGGAAGGGGAGGCAGGGGAGGGGGGGGGTCAGCCGGTGGGGAGGCCCCTGGGCCATAAAGAGGAAACCCGCACTGGGTATGACTGTGAGGCTGTGGGTTGTGGTTAGCAGTTAGATGACCTGCTGGGGGTGGGATGGGGTCTGGGTGTTTGCGCAGAGAACAATGGAATCACCCTACGTGTGCTCACGCACACATGCACGCAAGCACACACACCCCAAAGTGGGGAGGCCCTGCCTCCCCCACCCACTACCCCAGAGCCTCACTACCACTGTCAGAACCAGTCTTCACTTCACACAAACCTGCAGGTTGGGCAAGTTCCCTAAGGGCTCCTGGCCTCAGTTTCCTGATCCGTTGAAAGGGGATAATAATAATTATTGCCATTGCAGCTTACACTTAAAGGGAACTTATTTTCTGCCAGGCACTGTTCTAGGCATTTTTACATACAAACTCATTTATTCCTCAAAACGCTAGGAGGGAGGTGCTGTTATTATCTCCACTTTACAGATGAGGTAACTGAGATCAGAGAAGTTGCCTGCCCAGAGTCACACTGCTAGTGCCCTCCTTATAGTGTATCAGAAGACTTAAACAAGAAAATACAGCGGATCTGTAAGGAGCAACAGGCACATGGTTAGTTTTCTCAAGTGACTGCCAGCTATATTATTACTACTATTATTTTCATTCAAAGTGCAGCTGGAAAGGTCTCCAAAACTGTTATCCACCTTGGTCCAGTCCTTCCTTTTAGCTTCCTGCAGGCTCTCCTGCTTCCTGTTCTTTGGTCTTGGATGTCTATAGTAGGGAGAGAGTGTTTTCACGGACTCCCTCCTTATCTAAATCTTTTCAGGATCTGACAGCAGTTGCCCAGACCCACCTCCCCCAGCAAGTCCTGACTTGCTCAGGCCTCCCTAAGCACTCCCACCTCCCCACCCCCATGCCTGGAGTGGTTATAGCCAGTGCTACACCATCACATTGTGTGGGTCTGAGGATGGGTGAGAGGTTGGCTCCCACAGTGAGGGGGTTCACAGGGCCTCTGGACCAGGGCCTGAGACAAGTCAGCATCTGAGAGTAGCCTCTGCTCAGCAGTGCCTGCATGCCCTCACACGTGAAACTGCGCGTGTGTAGCTGTGAGCATGCATGGGAAAGAGGGTACACAGTAATGGGGTCTGAGTATGTGATGCTGTGTCTCTGTGTGCCTTGTTCTGCAGGTTCATATGCAACTCTGAGCAAGAATGTGAAGCTTCCCTGTGTCCGAGTGACTTGGAGGCAGGAACCTCCACACAAATGTGGGGAGCTAAGAAATTCTGCCAGTCCACAGCCCTGGGGGCCTCTCTGTGGCAGTGGGGTGCCTAGCTCTGCCAGTTTGTGTGTGTAGAGCTGCGTGCCTGTCAGTATCTGTTGTCTGGTGTCTGTGCATTTCTGCAATGTGTGTGCACGAGAGCGTGTCTTAAGCTGTGTGTGTGACTGTGTGTTCACTTAGTTCTTTGTGTGTCTGTGCAGACAAAGGTGAGAGATGTGCATGCACATCTGTGTCTGCCTGTGTGTCTGTCTTTTTGTCTCCACGGTTTGGATTCTGTAAACCAAGCCTCCTCCTTCCCACCCCTGACGATCTGTCCACCTCGACCCTGGGAGGACCCAGGGTCACCAGCTCAGCTGGGAAAAGACAGGGAGGACAGACAGGCGACTGTTTACCAACACTGAGAGCCAGGTCCCAACACCCGTGTACAGCCGCCCCGCCTGTCAATTAGTCTATAGCATCTTCCCCCTTCAATCCATGAAATGGCAAAGGAACAGATATGTTTCTGTCCAAGGCAGTCTGTCAGAGTTGATAACTGAGTGAGTGAGTGGATGATGAAGAATCATTTAATCAACAAATATTTACTGAGCACCTGCTGAGTACCTGGCACTGTGCTGGGGATGTGGCTGTGACTTGGACAACCTCGACTCAGGTCTGAATAAGACACCCCAATGAAGAAGAGCAGATTGTCCCCAGAGAGTGATGAACCCAGACAGGCGTAGAGGGGAGGGGGGCTCTCCAAGGGAAGGGTGCTAATCCAGGGAGGGCTTCCTGGAGGAGGGAATAGAGGAGCTGAGACCTGGAGGAAGAGAGTATGAGCTAGAGGGAGGAAAAGGGGGCATGCTCCAGGCAGAGGGAAGAGTACATGCAAAGATCTGAAGACCAGGGAGACAGACCACACGAAGAGGAGGAGGGGGAGGCGAGACTGGAGTGGTTGGCCCCAGCCAGGTCATGCCTGACCTTGTGGGCTGTGGTGAGTGAGGAGTTTGGATGCAGGACGCAGGGGTACTAAGGGCAAGCTGAGTCCCAAGTTTGGATGCTCTGCTTCCCTGAAACTCCACAGACACCGCCTCCAGGAGGCCTCCAGGATAGCTCAATGGAGAGTGGGCCCAGCCAGCCAGTGACACTCACTACTTAACCCTGGGCCCAGAGGAGCCAGCAGTTACTAACCAGCTCGGCTGTACCCTCTTGGAGGTCACAGGCGCTGCAGTAGGACCTACACCCACCCATGTGCACCCTCCCCCTCACGCCTCAGAAACTCTCACAGGCCCGTCTTCTGGAGCCAGAGCCTTGGAATCACACAGGGGCTGCCTGGAAACACACAAGACGACACCAGACATGCGTTGTAACCAGATTCCCCAGCTGGCTTGATTTCACAGAAACAGCTGAAAAACCCTGTTCTCAGGTTTAACCTCCCTGTGCCTCGGTTTCCTTCTCTGTACAATGGGGATAATATCAGAACCTACTTATGGGGCTGATGTAGTGTGAGGATTAACTGAGATAATTCATGTGAGCAGAGCTAACTGTTTACTTCCCGTATGTTCTTCCTCTTTTGTTTTTTTTTTCATAATTTCATTTATTTATTTTGGGCTGTGCTGGATCTTCTGTGCAGGCTTTCTCCAGCTGTGGGAGTGGGGGCTATTCTTTGTTGCAGTGCTTGGCCTTATTTGCAGTGGGTTCTCTTGTTGCAGAGCACAGGCTCTAGGCGCGTGGGCTCAACAGGTGTGGTCCCCGGCTCTAGAGCACAGGCTCAATAGTTGTGGCCCAGGGCCTTAGCTGCTCCACAGCAAGTGGGATCTTCCCAGACCAGAGATCAAACCCATGTCTCCTGCATTGTCAGGCAGATGCTTCACCACGGAGCCACCAGGAAGCCTCTCCTTGTCATTTTATTGTTAAATTTCAGAGCCGGAAAGGACTTTCAGAGCCCATGGCCATCTAACCTTCTTGCCCTATGGGTGGGGATATTGAGGAACACAGTAGCAAGGGTTTTGCCAAAGGAAGAATTAAAGAATGAGGGCTCCCTTTGGCAGAATTGGGTCTCCCGGGCTGTTTACAGGATGCTCTGAGCAACCGCAGCTGTCGCTGCTTCCCCACCCCCAACAGGAACAGGAGGCTCAGGGCTCTCCCTGCTCCCCATCACCTGCAGAGCCCAAGCCCTTGGGAGTCAGGGCAGGGGTCCCGCCCTCTCCCCTACACTCAAGTCCTCCTCTTCCTCCTGGAAGTTCCCTGGTATTGAGCCTCAAGGAGGAAGACATGCCTTGCCCCCGCCATGCTGCGAGGGCATGTCTGCGAATATGCTCAAGTGAGACTGCGTGAATGTGAGGGTGTGTGTGTGTGTGTGTGTGTGTGTGTGTGTGTGTGTGTGTGGTGTGTCTTCAGGGCCAATTTTTCCCTTAGGTGCAGAGAGCATGGTACTAGGACCTATGATAACTTTAGGGGCCCATATAACTGTTTAATTTCTTTTCTTTGGTTGGCCAAAAAGTTCATTTGGGGTTTTCCCTAATATCGTCTGGAAAAACCCAAACTTTTTGGCCAACCCAAGAAAACCCAAGAAGAACTGAACTTCTAGGTCAAGTGAAATGTTTTAATATTCAGTATTTGTCTTTATACCAATGCAGTCATGAAGAAATACTTTTAAAAATGTCTTTATGGAGAAGGAGGCCCACAAAGGCAAAAGTACTCAGGACTCAAGAAAACAGCAATGTGATCTGGTGTGTCTGGTGGCTTTGTTTTATTTTTTATCATTACTTATTTTTTAAATGAATTAATTTTTTTTTTTTTGGTAGCACAGCATGTGAGATCTTAGTTCACTGACCAGGGACTGAACCCACATACCTTGCCTTCAAAGTGCAGGGTCTTAACCACTGGACCACCAGGCAAGTCCTAGGGTGGCTTTGTTTTAAAAACAAAACAAGCCCCTCCATTGTGCCAGGCATGTTCCAAGATATTCACTTCACATGATCCTCCCACCAGCGTCATAAGCTGGGCACTATTTCTCCTCTTCTCCAAGGACAGAAAACAGGCTCCAGACTTCACCAGCTCAAGTTTATCCAACTACTAAGTGGTGGGGTCAGAATGTAAGCTCAAGGCACCTAGTTTCTGGGTCTGCCTATGGGCGGGGGGCGGGGGGAGGAGGGCAGTAAATGTCCAGTGCCTGCATGAGTGTCACCATCTGCCTGTCAATATATCGACACATGTAACTCATTTAATAATAATTAAAAGCAGGGGCTACACTCTTATCCTAGCTCTGCCACTACTTTGCTGTGTGACTCGAGGCAAGTGACTTCACCTCTCTGGGCCTCTATTTCCTTGCCTGCAAAATGATAGTTCCTACTTCCTAGGAGTGTTGTGAGAATTAAATAAATTAATACAAGTGCTCAAAAGAATTAACACACAATTGTCATTGTGTGTAAAGAGCAACCACAAGTATCTATAGTGAGGATGTACCTGTCACATGTGTTGGTAACCATGTGAAGGTGTGTTTCTATGTGCGGGGTGTGTGTGTACGTGTGAAACCTGAATGCCAAGTATGCCCCTTTGAGGACATGCCAGCAGTTGTGTGGTCATAGGGGCCACCTCGGTTGGGGTATGAAGGTCTCTGAGCAGCGAAGGTAGGCATTTATGTGTCTCCTTTATTCCGTGGGAGAGATGAGGGGCTTGGACAGAACAGGAATGAGGGGTCACTCCCTGTCTGATGCTGGAGCCGAGTCACTGCCTGCTGGTGGTTGCTGTGTCATCTCCTAGTCCCCTCCCTACTCCCAGACTGGTGGCAGACAGAGGGGGCGTGGGGGAACGAGGTGTTTGAGGCTGGGCTTTTTTCTCAACCTCCCAGTATTGAGCCCCTGTCCCTTCAGCCTTCCCCATCTCCCTCCCTCCTCCCCACTTTAACGAGGTGTTTGAGGCTGGGCTTTTTTCTCAACCTCCCTGTATTGAGCCCATGGCCCTTCGGCATTCCCCATCTCCCTCCCTCCTCCCCACTTTGGGGACAGGGAATCAAGTCTCCTGGGAATGAGGAAGACCTAACCCCTCCAACTTGGCTTCATACCTAATGTGTGACCAGGAGCCAGCCCTCCCCCTCTCTGGGCCTATGGGATTCAACAGTTTTAAGGTGCTTCTTCCTCCGTGCCCTGGCTGAGCCAGGCTCCAACCTGGGAGAGAAATGCCAGGAACTCAGGTTTATGAAGCAGCTGGTGAGATCCTTACCACTATGTGCCAAAGAGTTGGAGGCTTCCGGGTCTGAAATACCCTAATTAGACTCTTGAACCACATTTCCTAGCAGGGTCTGAAATATCTTAATTAGACTCTTGAACCACATTTCCTAACTGGATAGCCAAGTAAGCAGCTTGCTCCCACCCACCCCCACCCCCTGCCCCCGCCATCGCCCCCCAAGCCCGACCCGAAACCTGGGTTATAATAGTGTATGCTGTGAGCAGACAGGAAGAGGTTTGCAAGGTGTATCACTCCCCACCACTGGAAGCTGTTATTTCAATAATCCCAACACCCAGGTTTTTCAGGGAGTGTCACTGAAGCCGGCAGCTCTCGAAGGAACAGAACGAGAATTCTGGGTTTGAATTTCTTGAGATCTTGGGCAAGCCGCGATTTATCCTTTTCCTCTTTTATAAAATGAAGATTTTCCTCCCTTAAACTTCTGAAGCTGTACAAGGATTGAAAACCTTGTATTGAAAGGCTTAGTACAAGGGCCGGTATTTGGTAAATGCTAAATACGTGGCATCTATTATTATTATTATATCATTATTATTACTATCATTTATTTCCCACCCCACCCCCTCACCGCCGTCACACATATTTCTGACTACGAATAGGATTATAAAGCAGAAAGGGGAGCACCAGCAGCAGCAGGGACACTTCACCTCAAGTTTCATTCCCCTCCCCCCCAAACCCGCGTACCTCCCAAACGCCGCATCTCTGGGGGCAGTAGGGTCCAAGATACACACTCTTTGTCCATCCGGGAAAAGTGAAGCTGAAGTTCAGAGAGAAGAAAAAAAAATTTTTTTTCAAGGTTGCACAACTAGTCAGGGCAGAAGCTCGTACGAGCCTAGGGACTCCACCCGCACCTCCACTTTCTCCTGTCTCGGGACTCAGTTTCCTCGCCTATGTGACTACAACCACAGACCCAGAGTCTCCTTTTGAAGATTGACCTTCCTCTCGAGAGAGGGCGCTGCACCATCAGGGGAAATGGGAGGGGCGGCCAGAGGGATATGGCCCCCCAAGTTGGGGTCTCCCCAGCCGGGATCCTTTGCCGGGTCAGTCTAATAACCTATTAATACCAGCCCTCCCCCGTCCCCCGGGCGGCACTGGACTGCGCAGGCGCGGGCGGGTTCCGCAGGCGCGCCGGGTGAGCGCGAGAGCGAGCGAGGGATTCCCTCTGACGTAATTGCTAGGATACCAAACAAACACTCAGCCGCGCCGGCCGAGCTCCTTATATGGCTAATTGCGTCACAGGAACTCCGGGGAGACCGGCCGGGATCCCCTCCCGCCGAGTGGTCCAGAATGCAGCCCCCAAGACCCCCAAGGCCACGAGGGTGATGCAGATGATCAGATCGAGGCTAAGACAGACCTCTTGCCGGACGGTGCGGGGCTGGGTTCACAAGGGCCGGAGATATCGAGAAGTTTGCCGAGTGAGGGACGGGTGACGTCAACAAGGGGGCCGGGCCCTGGGCATATAAATACAGGCTGGCGGCTCCGAGCTTCATTCATAAGCCTGAGATCTACGGTCAAGACTGGGACACGCGGAGCTGGAACTTGATTGTTGTGGTTCTTCTTCTTGGGGGCTGTGAAATTAGGTTTATTTTCTTCCGGAAAGTTTTTGGAAGGATTCTTCTAGATAATTCTACATTTTATTTCGGAGGATCGACTTACTTTTTTTTTCGTCTTTACTACTCCCTCCTCCCCCGTGGGACCCGCCGGACGCGTGGAGGGGATCGCACCCGAAGCAGATTCTGTACAGCAGGACAGCGCTTTCCGCCTCTGGGGGAGCGATCCCCCCTCGCCCCCGGGTCCTACGGAACGTAGACTACCAGGAGGCACAGCGGCATCTTGTGGGGGCCTGGGCACCGCAAAGGAATTACACGGAAACTTTGCCATTGTTGGAGCGGGACGCTGCCCCCACCCTGAGTTTCCCCGGACAGCGCACTTTGGGGACGCGCTCGGCTCACCCCGGACTCGCACCTTTCTTCCCCCACCCGGCCATAGCCTTGGCTTCCCGGCGACCTCAGCGTGGTCACAGGGGCCCCCCTGTGCCCAGGGAAATGTTTCAAGCTTTCCCCGGAGACTACGACTCCGGCTCCCGGTGCAGCTCCTCACCCTCCGCCGAGTCTCAGTATCTGTCCTCGGTGGACTCCTTCGGCAGTCCACCCACCGCCGCCGCCTCCCAGGTAAGTTCTAGAGGGCTGGGTTACTGCTTTGTGGTTTATAAATTTTTTAAATTCAAGGGTGGCGCGAGCAATCCCCTCACCCCAAATAAAACGCGTCCAAATCTAGGATCAGACAGGGAGTAGGCTCACGGCGCACTTTGCAAACTGCAGAGTCCGGACGTGCTTGCAATTGGTTGTGTGCGTGGAGCGCAGGGAGGGAATACAGAGGGGTGAGCTTTGGGGGTGGGGAGAGCGCGCCGTTCAGTGCAACGTGTGTGAGGTAGCAGGGCTGAGAACTTTTAGCCGGTTCGGGGACTGCCCCCAACTCAGGTCACCAACCTGAAGCTAGAGCGGTTAGGCAGGTGGGGGAAATCCCGGAGAAGCTTCCAGTAGCCTCCTGTCTTTTTCCTCCTCCATCCGAGCGCCTACTCCGGCGCCGGGTCACCCTCGATCCAGCGGGAAGGCGGGCCTCGAACCCTCGGTGGAGCTGCCTCCGCCTCCTGCGCGGAGACGTAACGGGGGACCCGTGCGTAACGGCTGACGCGCTGGAATCCTCCGTCTGACGCGGGGCACGCACGGCGCGTGGCGCCCCCTTCGTCCGCCCCGCCCCTGACGTCCCGGGAGCGTTCTATTTTGGAACGCCGGGCCACGTTGCTAAGGGAGGGGGCAGCTCGGCGTCCCGATTGGCCGCCGCGGCACGAGCTGTGGCCAATCAACTTTCGCTTCCTATTTGTAGGGCGCAGTTTCCTTCCCACAGTTCGTCCCCGGAACCTGTGGTTCTCCGGCGCTAGGGTCTCTTTCATGGGCCTCTAGAGGCAGAGCGAGGGGATTCCTGTCGCCACAGTAGCGATCTTCTGCCACCCAATGAGTCCGCAAGGACCTGGCAGGGATCCTGTCCCTCCGCTCTCAGGGTCAGAGCGTGTCTGTGTGCCAGGGTTCCTTTGGAAGACGTAGTGACCGTCACCCACCTCTCCAGGCACACACAGACACATTCTCACTCCCTCTGCTCCGGACGCCGGGTGCCTCCGGTGTGTCAGAAAATAGGACTAAAGCCGCTAGCCCGGGGGGATCCAGCCAGGTGGTCTCCAGGAGCCCCGCCCCCTCTGAGTTTCCGGGGCGCTGATTGGCCAGTGAGCCAGCCCATCCCTCACCACGCCCCCCGCGAGAGTAGTTGAGCCTTCCGAGCAGTTCTAGGATTACATTTTGGGGGTGGGGGGAGGACATGAGCGCTGCTAGGGCTTGGGGTCTCAGGACCTACCCCACCCCGCCTCCGCGACAGTCTGTGGGAGCCTGGCTGCTCACTTGCTGTCCTTGTCTGCCCACCGTAACCTGTCGCTCGTCAGTCTCACTCTGGGGAGAGACAATTACTTGAAACGTTGTTCTAAACTCCTAGACCCGTCCCCCAACACTCTTTTAACTGGGACCCCCGCCCCTGCACGGGGGTCTCATGGACCCTCTAGTCCCTTGTCCCTGCGCTCAAAGGGGTGTGTATATGTGTGTGAGTGTAGAGGAAGGCTTAGCCTAAGGCCTCTCCCTCTCCCTCCCCTTGCCTCTGGGGTGGGGGTGGGGTGTTGTGGCTGTGTGTGTGGCTGTGACTCCATCCCGGGGGTTCTGTCACCCGGCTGTGTCCAGCCTCCTCCCCACCCCCCACACCTAAGAGTCACCAACCCGGGGTGTGATTCACCACCCGCTGGAACCGTGCAACCTTTCCCCGAGGAAGAAGGAGGAGGTAGAAGCCAGTTGCACAGAAATCCTCATTAACCACTGCGTCACGGTGTAGTGGAAGGGTGGGTGTTGTGGCTTTTTGCCTGTGACACACACATCCACACCCGCTGGCCCTGTGCTCACTCACCGGGTCGGTGTGTGTATGTGTGTTGGGTGTGTGTGTGTCGGTGTCTCTGTTTGTGTGTCTACGCCTGTGTGTGTATGTGTCACCCCGTAGGAGTGCGCCGGTCTTGGGGAAATGCCCGGTTCCTTCGTGCCCACGGTCACCGCGATCACAACCAGCCAGGACCTCCAGTGGCTTGTGCAACCCACCCTCATCTCTTCCATGGCCCAGTCCCAGGGGCAGCCACTGGCCTCCCAGCCCCCGGCCGTTGACCCCTACGACATGCCAGGAACCAGTTACTCCACCCCGGGCCTGAGTGGCTACAGCAGTGGCGGAGCGAGTGGCAGTGGTGGGCCTTCCACCAGTGGAACCACCAGTGGACCTGGGCCTTCCCGCCCAGCTCGAGCCCGGCCTAGGAGACCCCGAGAGGAGACGGTGAGTAAGGGGCATCAGAGCTTGCTCTGGGGGCTGGCAGGGAGGAAGCGAGAGAGGCAGGAACTTTCCCACTCTTTGGATGAAGGACCACCTGCAGCCTCAATGCTGCAGAAACCCTGTCCTCCTCCCCACAGTGAGGACTTGGTCCGTTTCTGACTCCTGGGGGTTCTTGACGAAGAGGAGGTTCAGCATGGAGGGGGGGGTACACCGTGTCCCCAGATCTCACCATCTCTATTTCTCCTACTCAGCTCACCCCAGAGGAGGAGGAGAAGAGAAGGGTTCGCCGAGAACGAAACAAACTGGCAGCAGCAAAGTGTAGGAATCGGCGAAGGGAGCTGACTGACCGACTCCAGGCGGTGAGGGTGGTCCCTGGGGTGGGGTGGGCTGAGGGAAGGCTGAAGGGGGGCTCTCTCTCCCTATCTTCTGCTGCCCACCACCACCTGTGCCTCTGTCCTGAACTGAGAGCAAGAGGTTCCACATGTGGAACTGGGTACAGATGGGGTCAGCCAGCTCACACACACTGACCCTCACATACTCCTGGCCAGTCCCTGTCCTGGTTGATGACCCCCTCACGCCCCTGACCACTTGCCTGGCCTTCACTTTATCCTGAGGGGGACCTACGAGTGACCTTTAATAGAGGGATGTTTCAGTCATGTCCCTTTTTTGGTCTTGGGCAAGTGATAACCCTTTTTGCCTCAGTTTTCCATCTCTTCAACTCCTCGTTGAATCTCCTAGCTTTAACATTCTGGAGAGTCTGAGGAACAAAATCCTTTAATCCTATGTCAATTCCCCCACCATCTGCCCCCGCCACCTGAAGTTCTATCTTGGGCTGGTGGCCTGTGCCAAGGTGCCCCTCAATTTTCATGCCCTACCTCAGTCTGAGAGTTTTCTACGTTACGCTTGTAGGGTGACCTGCTCACCTTGGAGGAAACCAGGGGAATTGTCTACTTCCCTAAGCTACCTGGTCTCTACCCTGGGAGGCAGAGGGGAAAGGGTAATGAGGTGAATAGGGGGCATGAAAACCACGTGAGGATGGTTGGTTCATTCAACAACCCTCCAAGTGCCTCTTGCAACCAGAGACTTCCCCTGTGTACCTGGCCCTTTGCCAAACAACCACTGGACAGATGGGGAGACTGAGGGTCCTAGAAGGCAAGACCCCTCCCCCAAGTCCCCTAGCACACCAGGCCTCTACCTCAGGGAGTCTTTCAATCGGGAGCCGCCTTCCAGCCATCGGCCTTAGCCATCAGAGTAGGAGAGCTGGTTTCAGCCATGACCCACCTTCTCCAGTCGCTCACGGCCTTTTCCTCCTTCCTTGCTCTCCTCCGTGCTCCGCCGTGGCCATCGGGGACCTCAGGAGACAGATCAGCTAGAGGAAGAAAAGGCGGAGCTGGAGTCGGAGATCGCCGAGCTCCAAAAGGAGAAGGAACGTCTGGAGTTTGTGCTGGTGGCCCACAAACCGGGCTGCAAGATCCCCTACGAAGAGGGGCCCGGGGGGCCCGGGCCGGGCCCGCTGGCGGAGGTGAGAGATTTGCCGGGGTCAGCATCCACTAAGGAAGATGGTTTCAGCTGGCTGCTGCCGCCCCCGCCACCACCGCCCCTGCCCTTCCAGACCAGCCAAGACGCACCCCCCAACCTGACAGCTTCTCTCTTTACACACAGTGAAGTTCAAGTCCTCGGCGACCCTTTCCCCGTTGTTAACCCTTCGTACACTTCCTCGTTTGTCCTCACCTGCCCGGAGGTCTCCACGTTCGCCGGCGCCCAACGCACCAGCGGCAGTGACCAGCCTTCCGACCCCCTGAACTCGCCCTCCCTTCTTGCTCTGTGAACTTTAGACAAAACAAACACACACACAAGGGAGAGAGATTTGGACGCGGAGGAACTGGAGGAGAGGGGAAGAGACAAAGCGGGCGTGTGGTTTCCCTGCCTCTCCTGCTTGACCCTCTGCTGCCGCTGCCATCGGACAGGAGGACTTCCTTGTGTTTTGTGCTGCCTCTTGTTTCTGCCGGCCCGGCGAGGCCAGAGAGCTGGTGACTTTGGGGGCACGGGGTGGGGAGGGGATGGACACCCCCCAGGCTGCCCACTGCTGCCTGTGGGCCGTTTCATTTGGACCCAACCTCTGGGGATGGGGGGTGGGGGCGGGGGCGATGCCCACCTTTGGGCTGGAGGGAGCGGGGTGTTGGCAGTGGGCTGTGGGTGGGTTGGAGTTATCTCCAGAGAGGCCCAACAAGGAAATGCCACCGAACCCCCAAAGTGTTTCTCCTACGCCCACCCTTCCAGGGGTGACTAGGCTGGTTCTCCCTGCCGCCCCCCACGACCTCAGCTTATTTATCCAACATTTCCATGTGCTTTGATCCTCCTCCGAATTGAGCCCCCCTTTAAAGGGAAGTTGATGCCCCCCCCCCCTTTGATAATCTTCCTTCCACCCAGACCTAGTCTGAAATGTGAACCTCCCTCCCTGACCGTCCAGCTGCTCCATCCCGGCAAAACTGGCTCCGATTTTGAATTTCCCACCTCCTAAGCCTCCCCCAACATTCAGCCCCCAGCCCTCCTTCCAGATTACAGTATTATTCTCCCCCTGCCCGCCACCCACCTCCCACAGCCTCCCCTCCTGGCCTTCCTTGTTGGGCCTCTCTGATTCAGGCAGCAGGGGGCGCTGTGATGCCTGTCCTGCTGGAGTGTTTTATACTGTGAAACGAGTTGGCCGGATTGTGGGGAGAGCCGGGTGGGACAGAACCCCTCCGGAGGGATTGTGCCCCCAACTCCCCAAAGCTTTTCCGTGGTCTCCCCTCCCCCCATCTGCCTCCTTTCTCCCCTCGAAATGAGTTAGACTCGAGGGGGTGACAGAATCCAGAGGGGATGACAGTTATCCATCCACGTGGCCTCTCTCCTCAGGACCCCCCCCCCTCCGCGCCCCAGACCAAGCCCTGGCCTTTTTCTTTAAGGCCTGTCACCCTATCCCAGCCTAGGACGCCAACTTCTCCCTTGCCTTGGCCTCCGACAACCTTTCTAGAAAGAGAGCAGGGGGAGATCGCCAGGGGTCCCCGACATTTTCCCGGAGAAGATTTAAAGGCTGAGGCTTTGACCCCCACCACCCCCTAATACTTTTGGACTGGCAAACTCCAAGGGGCTGGGTTCCCTGAGATCCCAGCTTCCCCTCGCCCAGCCCCAGCCCCAATTTTCGGTTTAGGTTCCCTAACCCTGCCTTTCCCTGTGTTTCCCCTCATGAGGATTGTATCATGAGGCCAATTGATATTTTTTAATATGGGGTGGGTCACGCCGCCCTCTGTGCTGCATGGAAAACATTCCACTGCCCCGTCCTGCGGCTCCCGCCCTGAACCCAGACGCCCCCAACCCACTTCCGTGGCTATTTATCCCTTTCTTGATTTGCGAAAGACACTTATATCTATTATGTATAAATAAATATATTATATATGAGTGTGTGTGCGCGCGTGTGAGTGTGTGAGCGCTTCTGCATCCTTGGCCTAGGTCACGTTGGCCCTCAAAGCCATGCCGTTGAATTGGAAACACTGCTTCTGGAAACTTCCAGGCTGCCTGTCTCCGGCTGCCTCTGTCTCTAGCTGTCTCTTTTCTGGCTGTCTCTGGTTGTTTTCTGGCCGTCTCTGGCTATCTCCTTCCTGAGTCTCTCCCACCTCTGTCTGTTCTCTGCTAGTTTTTACCTGACTCTTTCCATGTGACTGTCCCTGGTTCTCCAGCCGTCTTCTGACTCTGGGTTTGTTGGGGACCTGATATTTTATTTTTGTGAGTAAGCCTGAGGGATTATAGATTTTTGCAATCTGTATCTTTGAGAATTCTGGGTGCGAGTGTGATGCTGTGAGCAGGGCCTGCCCCTGCAGACCACAATGTATTGAATCCCCAACCCCCTCCCCCCCATGCTGTATTTGTGATTCTTTTTGTATTTTGCACCTGATCCCCCGGGGGCTGGGGCTGGCTGGCACTGGGCCGCTACCCTCCTCCTCGTGGTTCTGCACTGTCGCCAATAAAAAGCTCTTAAAAATGTATCCACCAAGCTTCAGGGTCTCTTTGCTCCTGACACCCATCATCTGCCTTCCTTTCAGCATGAGGGAGTGAGGTTAGATTGCTACAGAACCACACACACACACATATGCTGGAACTCTTACTAGTGAATCAGTCAACAGCAGGATGGAGGGAGGCTAGACAGTCAGGAGGACTTCCCACACAGACAGGCTGTACCTCTTCCTTGAAGAAGTAATGAGGCAGAATATTAGCCATGAGGTGTCTGACACCAAAATACTAAAGGCTCAGGGAGGTTTCCAAGTGAGGGAAGAATTTATACTTGACCATGTAATGCTCTGGGGTTGGCCTGAGCAAAAGTGAGAGGTAGGAAAAAACTTGAACTGTTGAAGACCACTCAGGTACATTGGGAGTCCTCAGAGTTATGTGAATCATAAAGCTTGGATCACTTTACAGTGAAGATGAGTTTCCTTTTGCTTTTTCACATGATCACATCTTCTGAGTGAGGAACATATTGGGGACAACCCAAGACTGACTAAACCAAAGATATTGCCACTTTGTCCACAGATACACTGAGCCATCCCCATTGCAAGATCCAAGCCCACTCTCATTCGCATAGCAGCAAGCACTTTGAGAACTGAAGTACTGGTCCAGAGGTTAGGTGTCTTAGTAAATGACTAAGCAGGGGGATTTGTCATCATGGGATCCCTTAATTTATTAATTAGCTCAAAAATGTGCTAACTTATTAATTTCAAACTATTAGTTCAAACAAAGTCTGACGTGACTGAGCAGACGCACACAATATTATGTGTCCAGGGCTGGGGACACTGCAGAGACCGAGACAGTCAAGCTCCCCCTCCCAGGGTTCACAGTCAAGTGGGGGGACACAGACCTGTTCCCAATCAGGGATGATGTAAATTGGGCAGAGTTGGGGGAGTCCATGGGACTTGGGGGGCCCCGTGGGGGCACCTAACCTGGTCTGGGAGTCAGGAAAGACTTCTGGGAAGAGAGGATCCCTAAACTGAATCTTAGAGGATAAACAGAGGGGATAGAAGGAAATAGAAAAAACTGAGTCAAATGAACCTGAGTCAAGTGCAAAGAGTTGACGGGGGAGGGCTTGGTACATTGAGGAAACTAGAGGTTCCCGGGGGCTAAAACAAAAGGTGTGAAGAGAGAGGTTGAACAGGGACCAGATTCTGCAAGCTAAAATTCCAGACTAAGTTTAGATCTTCTCTTGAGAGTATTGGGGAGCTCTGGCAGGTTTTGGCCATAAGAAATTCAAGGACAGTTTTGTGCTTTAGGGAGACTCCTCTAGCTGCCAGGCTGAGGGTAATTGGGAAAGAGGCGGGGATGAGGCAGAGGACCAGGGAGGAGGCTAGGATGAGAATACTGAGGTGTGTGTGGGGCGGTGCCTGGAGCAGCACCAGGGCTGTGGGCTGGAGAGGAGGAGAAGGATTCAAGACTTCAAGGAGGTAAAACAGGCAGGGTTTGGTGAGTAGTTGGCTTAGGAAAAAGACAGCAGCGGGCAGTGGTAAATAGTATGGTCCAGGGGTGGGAGAGCCCTGGGGTTGGAGGCCTCCCAAAGGTGATCCTGGTTAAAAGGCTTCATCTTTCTGAACCTCAGTTTTCTCAGCTGCAGAATGGGCTGAAGGGTATCAGTGAGCTTATACATGCCAGCGCTGAGCACAGAGTAAACACGCAATTATTACCATCCTCATCCCTGTTATTACAGCTATCCTGTTTCCCTCTCTGGAATACTCTCCCCTTCTGCTGACTAATTCACTCCCATCCTTCAGGTATATGTTCAAACGTTACCCTGACACCCTACCTGAACTCAGGTCTCCTTATAAGACGTCCTCATAGGTTCTGTACCTGCCTTCCCAGTAGTGATAGTTGTTAATTCAATGGGGAGTTAATTAATGTTTAAAGTTTGTCTCCTCCACTGGCCAGGAGGTCAGGGTCAGGGTTTTGTAGTCATCAGTGTGTCCCCAAGACCGCTCAGTGCAGGGCTGGGCGTGGAGCAGTCACCCAGCAGATACTTGTTGAATATGTGAATGAATAAATGATCAAAGGAATAAATATTCGACTATTTTATAACGTGATTAAATACATGAGTGGGTAAATGACTGAATAAGTGAGTAAGCAAGTGAAGGGGAGGAATCTAGGATCACTTTCTAACTGTAAATTTCATAGAACTGAGAGTATACACGAGTTTTTCTTCATCTTTTGGAGTTCTTCGGTTTTCCCCGGGGCGGGCAGGGGTGGGGTGTGTGAATGTATTCACAGGGAAACACTTGAGCTGCAAAAATAAAGACTGCAGCGACATCTCCAGACGCTGGTCCAAGGTCCTCTGGGCCAACTCGAATTCTAACGTCCAGTTTGGAAGAAGAAAAAGAGAGACCGCTTCGCCCGAAAGGTGGAATTGAACCACTCTGTCGCTAGACAGCTACAGGTTTGAAGCCTGCACCCCAGACCACTGAGGATCATCCGGGCAGGATGAAAGCTCCCCCACACAGCTATATAAAACTCAGAAATTTCTAATCTTTTACACTTATGGTGATGTAGTTTGTTGGAGTGTGAAACTGTTGATTTCAACATCTATAAATTCTCCCAAGTTTATTACAACAGACATCCTCCGAAAATGCTGCACTTGTCTCCTATGGATTGAATCACGTCTCTTTGGAAACTGTCTCATTTGCATAGCGCCGCGCATTCTGGGAAACAGTGGTACTGGACGTGGCCCCATCGTGTCTAGCTGTTAAAGAGACTGAAGCCCCTTTTATCCAAGAGAGAAGTCCGTTTATTTTTTTTAAACAAAAAAGATTCATAATTCGGGATTCAGAAGTTTCTTTCCTGAAAAATCTGAATTCGAGTGTGTCCGTTCCCGTTAAGAGTTTGATTTAGCCCAGCCGCGGAGACTCAGCGCTGGCGGCTGTAGGGCTGGTGCGACACCTGCTGTTGTTTTGTGGAACTTCAGCGATCTAAACCTTTCAAAAGTTCAGTCGCTCAGTCCTCTCCGACTCTTTGCGACCCCATGGACTGCAGCACGGCAGGCTTCCCCGTCCATCACCAATTCTGGAGCTTGCTCAAACTCATGTGCATCGAGTCGGTGATGCCATCCAACCATCTCATTCTCTGTCGCCCCCTTCTCCTCCCGCTTTCAATATTTCCCAGCATCAGGGTCTTTTCCAATGAGCGCCTACAGAGTCCCAGACACAATCCTAGGTACTCGTGATGACAGAATTTCTGTCCCCATTGAGCTTAAACACTAGAGACCATCAGTTTTTTCATTTGCATTTTATGGCCGAGGAAAGTGAGCCATAGAAACGGATAGTACCCTACCCTATCCACACAGCCCATCCACGTGGGAAAACAGAAACTGTGCCATTGTAATTATTATTTAAGCAAAAAAAAAGTGATCCTTTTATAATCCAAGTCGGTGATCCTGTGACAACAATGTCATTCCCCGACATGAATCTTCCCGTGTCTGCCTTAGCAGAAACATCAAATCTCTTACCACAGCTTTAGGATCCTGACGATTAGCCCTTTCCACTTCTCTGACCCCATATCCTCCTACTCCTCTCTCCTCATATACTTGGTTTCTGGCACACAGATCGCTTGCTGCAGACACCAGGCATGCTCACTTCCCAGGGCCATTGCATCTGTTGACCCCCTTGTCTGAATCTCCTTTCCTCCATATGTTTCCATGACTCACTGCCTCCCTTCACTCTGGCCTCTGTTTAAATATCACCACTTAATGAGGGCTTCCCTGACCACTCAGTTTAAAATAGCAAGCCTTGTCACTCTGTCCCCTTCTTCTGCTGGACTTCTCTCCATCACCCTGATCACCACCTACCCTTGTCTATGTCCATTTGCTTATTGTCTGGTTGCTCCCGCTAAAATAACAACTCCATGAAACCATGGACTTTGTTTTGGTTCATTTCTGTGTCCCTGATAACTAAAGAGTGCTTGAGCACTTGCCAGATGCTCACTAAACGTTTGTACAATCAATGCAAGAATATGGGGACTTCCTTGGTGGTCCAGGGGTTAAGGCTCTGTGCTCCCACTACAAGGAGGCACAGGTTCCATCCCTAGGCGGGGAAATAAGATCTGCATGTGGTGGGACAAAAAAAAAAAAATCACTGTCCTTTTCTGAGCCTCAGTTTCCCCATCTGAAAAACAAGACTAGTGCAACTAGGGGGAATCATAACAAGCAGATATAAAAGCCAGACGTGGCACTGTGAGTGACTCAATTAAGACTTCCCATCACCAACCTATTTCCTGCCTCCAGTGGGGGTGCCAAGGATGGGCTTGGGGGCTTTAGACATTCTTGGGTCCATAATCTCAACCAGTCCCTCTTCCTCCAGTTTTTGATAAAGACAAATGGACACTTCGTCTTATGGAAAGTATCAATAAAAATATCTTTAGGAAATGTTGCTATTTTATTTGGAAGTTTAAAACATTGCCCCTAAAAAACAAAAACAAAACACTGCCCCTGCTTGCCAAATCTAGATTCAGGAGAAGCCCCTCAAGTACTCCTAAGTAGCAAGCTGCTGCTAGGCAACCCCTGTATATAAAATCTGGTACTGTATCTTGTAAAATGTGACATGCCTCACTACAGGCAAGATTTTAAGTGATGCACAAGTAAACATTTTACATGGTAATAGTTTTGTGTTTAACTGTTATCTTCTATTGCTGGCAAGGGATACTGACTTCCTTAGTGGTGGAATAACATTTCATTTTAAAAGACATTTGCTTTATTTTTTAATAAACCAATTTAAGGAATTCCCTGGTGGTCCAGTGATTAGGACTCCGTGCTGTCACTGCCAAGGGCCCTTGTTTGATCCTTAGTTGGGGGGTTAAATTCTACAAGCAATGTGATATGGCAAAACAAAACAAAATAGTTAACTAGCAGAACAGGTGGTATATAGATCATTGAAAGTCCGAGGAACTGAGTGGGATGTAGGTAGCTTAGGGTGACAACTTTTCATTTGAGGAAAGGGAGGCTTCCTACTCAAGGTCACGTAGTCGAAAAGTAGAGAGGTTGTTGTTGTCGGTTTTTTTGTTGTTCCCCTATTTTTTGGCTCTTCTGCACAGCCTGCGGGATCTTACTTCCCCTAGGAGGGATCGAACCCACGGCCCCCGCTGGGGAAGCGCAGCGTCTCCACCACTGGACCGCCAAGGAAGTCCCAAGGTCCCTGAGTCTTTAGTCGAGCTTCCTGTCTTCTCTTGCCCCGGTTTAGTTTTGGAAACCGAGGCCCAGAGGCCACGAGGCCCTGTGTTTATTCCCAAGGCATTTGGAATAGAGAGAAGTGGGTGGATGAGAGACGTTTGTGAGAGTGAAATAGGCGTGGCTTCACGACTGAATAGATGTGAGGGAGTAGGAGCCCAGGGCCAAACCTGGGTCTCTGGCTGGGCGACAACGTGGACAGGAGGGGGCTCCCGGACTTGGAAATCAGGTAGGACCAGGAAGAGGTTTGGATAGATTTGAGGGGGAGTCCTCCAGAAGGCAGCTGGATACACGGGTCTGGGACTCAGGTGAGACCGGGGGCACAGCAGGCAGAGTGTGGGAATCGCCTAGTGATGTCCGCGAGGAGTACAGGCGTGGAAAGCGACTGTCAAGGCCTGACTAGCCCTGGGATCTGCCGCCTCTCGGTTCTTCTTCTGCAGAGATGGGGAAGGTTCCTTCTTGAGAATCACTTACGCGCTTTTCAGGGCAAGAATATGAAAGCTGGAGGGGGCTGGAAGCACAGGAGGCCCTGGGTTTTCCACAGAAGTCTTTATTACAGTGTAAATCCAAGCTCAGGCCTCCCCTGGGCCCCATGCAAAGCCCCAGCATTGGGGCTAGTGGCGTCAAAAGAGACACCAAGCCCTCACGGTGCCTCCAGCGGTGGGGTCACGGAAGTGCAGGGCGTGGGCCCTATCTAGGCAACTACAAGTCCCAGCAGGCCCCGCGGCCAAGGTGCCTCGCTTTCCTTGAACTCCTACACAGAGCCTCTTGGGAAATGTAGTCCTGGCCGCTCAGGCAATTTGCGCAAACTCCCTGGTGTGAGTGATCCTGACACCCACTGGGAAATGGCTCGGGGTGAGGCTGGGAGAGGGCAGGGATGGAAAGGAGATGGAAGAGGGCAGAGGGCTACACGGGGTGGGGTCAGGCGTCCCGCAGGCAGAGACACCTCTTTCATTCGGCTTTGGCTTTGGGTCCAGAGACTGCAGCTGCTACCGAGGCAAGGGCTCCGGTCCCTGGGATTTTAGCTCGGATCCTGAAGGAAAAACAGGTGGAGTCAAGGGGTGGGGCAAGAGAGGATAATTCTGAGAACTAAAGGGAAAACTGGAAGGAGAAACTCAGGGCCCAAACCAGCCCCAGCCCTCCACCTACTGGCCTGCGATGGAATTGTCTCTTACCTTTTAGGAAGGAGATATGGAGAAGGCAATGGCAACCCACTCCAGTACTCTTGCCTGGAAAATCCCATGGATGGAGGAGCCTGGTAGGCTGCAGTCCATGGGGTCGCTAGGAGTCGGACACGACTGAGCGACTTCACTTTCACTTTTCACTTTCATGCATTGGAGAAGGAAATGGCAACCCACTCCAGTATTCTTGCCTGGAGGGCAAGTATTCTGCCCCCAGGGACGGGGGAGCCTGATGAGCTGCCGTCTATGGGATCGCAGAGTCGGACAGGACTGAAGCAACTTAGCAGCAGCAGCAGCATTCAACCCCAGGAGGTTTAGAGATAAGGAATACGGGGACGTGGGGGCACAAAGGGGGCAAGGGGAACGGTCCCCAGGTTTCCCCATTCCCCATCCCATCCATCTCCACCACATGCACTTACTTAGTTTTGATGTGGCTCAACTGATTGGTCACCAATCCCACATACTGATCAATCTGGGCCTGGGGGGATGAAGAAAAAGGGTGAAAGGAGAGATTGGAGGGGGCTCTTCTCCCTAATTCATTAAGGAGGCTGCTTCCTTCCCCCTCCCCTGCCCCGACTCAAATCAGGAGTTTGGGGGAGCCGCCTACCATGCCACCTTCAACTCTAAACCTAATAAAATACCCTTGGAAGTCAGAAGTCCAAGTTGAAGTGTCAAACTGATCGGACCATACTCTGTGTAGGAAGGGATGATGGGTAGATACAAGAATTTGCCAGTGAGTTTGTGTCCTGGGCACTATTGTTAATCTTTGAGATGTGTGTATGTATGTGTGTTTAGGGACAGCATAAGAGCAGAGGGCATTAGTGTTGCTTGTCAAGTCCCTGAGTGGATTGATTTAAATTCACATTAGCTGACTTTGTGAGTCTTGGTGATTCCAGCACGTGAGGGAGTTAGTTAGGACTATATCCCTGGCAGGGATGGGCATCACTGGGCTCTCAGCTGTGCTGGAGAATGTCAAAATGGAATGCGGTCCATCTGTCTGTCTCTGGATAGGATGTATGTCAGTTGGCCCGGTTCTGTCAAGTGTTCTGGGTAACAGACATCCCACCTGATTTAACTGAAATGTCAGTCCCTCGCAGTTTCAGGGAGTGAGGGCATCAGTCAGTCCACCTGATTGGCTGAGATGGGTGCCAGTCAGACCCAGGCTATGTGTAGAGATAGACAGCATCAGTCTGTCTATCTGTCTGCAAATGGAATATGTGTTTGTCAGTCCCTGGTGGTATCACAGGGACAGAGGGTATCAGGCTGTCAGGAGGAGGCATTCATCTGTCTGCCTGTTTCTAGCTAGGATGAGTGTTGTTTGACCTCCTGCTGTGTCAGGGAGAGAAGACACCAGTCGGGCTTTCTCTGAAGCTAGGACATGTCAAGGCAGGCCTTGCATCATTGTTGGGGAGGAGCATCGGTGAGTCCACTTGCCTTGGGTTGGGATACATCAGCTAGATCCTGGCTCTGCCACTGGCTCTGTCATGGGACACCAATCAAAATGCCTGTCGCTGACTATTGAAATGTATTAGGTAGACTCTAGCTGCATGGAGGAAGGGCAGCAGGCAGACCACCTGTGCCTAGCATGTGTCAGTCAGATCCTGACTCTGTTGGGGTAGGAACACCAGCTGGTCCTCTCTTCTCTGGCTGGAACATTTGTCATCGACCCTGGCTGTTGGGGGGCAGGGGGCGATCAGACCAGTTGTGTTTGGTTGGGGTACTCCCGACTGAAAGCCTGTCACACTCACCTGGTGCTGTCGATATAGCAGAGGGACTGTGAATACACCGATCACTCCTGCGGGCACAGAGATGGGGGGTCAGGGTCCTCCCCGGAGATTAACAGTTCCATTCATAACCCTGTCCCCCGCCAAGCCCCAGCGCCCTACCTCCCCACCCTGCCCTCCACAGCCTTCCCAGCTCACCCAGAATGAGAAGAGTCAAACCGTTGAAGACGGCACCCACGAAGGTCAAGATGTAGAAGAGAAGGGCCAGCTGAGGGTGAGGGCGAGGGTGAGCAGAGCCTACAGGGTGCACCCCAGGCTGGGAACTCACACAGCAATGGCCCTCCTCCCCCTCCACCCCACCAGGGGCAGTCAGGGGAATGCTGGGGACTCAGGAGGGAGGTGGGGGGCTTCAGGGCACCTTGAGGGAGTCCACGAGGTCTTCTACCAGAAAGAAATGCCGCAGCTGTATGGCCGCAGAAACCACACGGGAGGCAATCTGCTGGGACAAACGTTCAGTCTGCTCCTGAGTCAGGGTCAGGTCCACATCCAGGTAGGCCCTGAGAGAACAGAGGTGTGTGAGGCAACTCGGCAGGTGGAGGGGGCCCAGGCTGAGGGGGATGCCCAAGACAAGGACAAGAAATGAGAGTTGGGAAGGAGACCAGGTGTAGAGGGGTAGGGTGGAGGTCAGGGTCAGGAGATGGGATCAAGGAGAGGTTAGGGTCAGAGGTCAGAGGATCAGAGGTTAGGGTCTTGACCCTGGAAGCCAAGGGTCAAGAGTTCAGTTTAATGTCAGCGTATCAGGTTGGAGTTAGGAACAGGAAGAGGATGGGTCGGGGCCAGAGTGAGAAGTCAGTGCCTGATCTGAGGTCATGGGTCAGCGCTGGGGTCTGGACAGAGATCAGGGGTGGGGGGCCGGGCTGGGGCTTCTCACTGGAAGGGGTTGGCGCCGTCCCCCCGGTGCACGGCCTGCAGCACTTTTCGGTAAACCCTGAGAGAGATGGTGCCGCAGAGCAGCAACAGGGCCACGTGGGCGGCCACGGACACGATGCTAAAGTGCAGGAGGCTTAGCAGGGAGACCATGAGGCCTGTGAAGACCACTCCTGACGTCTTCACGTCCTTCCAGTGCAGCAGGTCCACCACTGTGGAGGGAGGGGGCGTCAATCAGGCTGGGCTGTGGAGCTGCCCTGGCTGACCTCTTGACCTCGTATTTCCTGTCTCGGGGCTGAACCATGACCTCTTGACACACCTGTGGGAGCCTTAGCCCAATTCCCAAATTTTTATTTGTCTTCTTTTATTCCACGCTTGGGGTGACTCAGACAGTGAAGAATCTGCCTGCCAGGCGGAAGACCCAGATTCGATCCTGGGTAAGGAAGATCCCTTAGAGAAGGGAAAGGCTACCCACTCCAGTATTCTTGCCTGAAGAATCCCATGGACAGAGGAACCTGGCGGGCTACAGTCCATGGGGTCACAAAGAGTCAGACATGACTAAGCGACTAACACTTTCATTCCATGCATGCCTCCTGGAAAACCCAAGTTAACTGTCTAGCGAGTCCCCATAAGCTTACTCCTGCCCATAGCGTATGTGTGAACAGAAGTTTGGGTGAAAAAAATCATTCTTCTGCATCATGCATATCTCACTCTACTTTTTCTCCTAGAATTCCCTTCTGGTCAACCAGAACAGCCTTTAATTCATTCTTTTTAAGGGCTACACAATATTCCATGGTGTAGCTACACCATTATTCATTTTATTCAACCACGTATCTATTGCTGGGCCATTTATTTTGTTTCCTCCCTCCATCCCCTTCCTAGACAGTACTGGAAACAACAGAACCGGGTTCTGTTTCTGAGATACAATCCCAGGGGTCAAATCGCAGGGTGGACTAATTTTGTATTTTCAAGTATCATAAATTTTATTGAATTGCTTGCAAACAAGAGTCTAACCATCCTTCCCAGCATCCTGCCCAACAATGGGTGTTATTGTTCTTTTTCTTTTATGCACCCTTAGGGGTATAAAGTAACATCTCCCTGATATCCCTACCAACACATATATCTACGTCCTAATATTAATGACATCATTCTCCTTCCTAGGCTCTAACTCAAATTTCTAACTCACCTCCCAAGCCCAGCCTAAGCTTTGATCAGTGGCCTTTGGACCCCAACCCTCATCTCACTCATCTTAACTTTTAACAGCTTTCCCTATAATCGGCTCCCCTTTGAGCACTGAACTGAAAGCCTGGTACCCTGCCTTCTATTTCTGGACAGTTTCCATCCTACCACCCTTCCTGCAATCAAACTGACCCATCCCAACCAGTCCCCCTCAGAGTCTGACTCTCCTCACTTCTGCATCCTCCCTATACACATCCTCCCATCTGCTGTAACTAGGGTAGGTATCCCCTCAACCCCTCCCCTGCAGGCTCCCCGAGGCCTGCGCCATTGGGTGGGGGAGGGGCCGGGTCGTCTGAGGCGGGGGCTAAGTTTAGGCGCGCTGCGGGGGAGGGAGCCTCTCCCGCAGCTGTGCTGGCCCGTCTGGCTACTGAGTGACAGCGCCGCCTGGACCAGAGGCTGGGGGAGGGGGCCTCGCTGCTCTCGGGCCCCAAAGCTCCGGCTGGAGAGAGAGGGGACCCCACACTCCCACCACGCCCTGCCTAGGTACCCCCGCAGCCCCTCAGCCCCAGTCTGCATTTCTGGGGAGTCTGGGACCAAGAGGAAACATCCCCCAGAGCTGAGGGCGACAAAAGCGAATCTGGGGCCCTTTCCACGGTCCCCCAGCCCTCGCGTCCCAGCCCGCCCCGAAAGCCCACCTTTACTCCCCATCTCGGCTCCTCCGAGTGAGAGGCTACAGACACCGCTGCTTCTCAGGGATTTTGCCCACTTCAGTGGAACCCGGAGGGAGGGAATAGGGGGCGGGGCCCCCTTTGTACCCAGCCAATGGCTCTCCATAGAGGTGGGAACAATTCCAAAACGGTATGGCTCTCTTTGTAAACAGCCGAAAGCAGGGATGTCTACAACCAACCTATAGGAACCGTTCATGAAGACCGAGCATACTTTAAAGCAAGGCGGGTATATTTACTGTTTGCCAATGCTAGTGGTCAGGGAAGAGGAAAGGTTTTAAAAGGCTCCGAGTTTACTTTTACGAGCCGGGTGGCCACATTCAAAAGAGCGCCTTATTTTTTCAGGGATTTGGCCTGTCCAAAATCAGCCTCTAGGGGGAGCACTACAAAAGAGGGATTTTTTTTTTTTTAAGCAATTAGCCAATCCCAATCCTAAACCCTCAATGGGCGGGCTAATTTCTCGAGTGGGAGGGGCAGCTATATAAAAAGAGCCAATGGCAATCTTAGGTAACGGGACTTTTTTTAAGGGTAGAGTTTATAATGTCCTGCCAATAGCAATACCTCCTCCGTTTCTCCACTCTCCTCCGTTCCTTCGGGAGTTTGGTGCCTTTAAATATCAATCCTCCACCCTCCCAGTGGTCCAAAGTAGCCCGTTCCCTCGCGGAGTTTACCTAGAACGTGTGATTCCAACGTGAATTCTGATTGGTCCGTGCTATCGAGGCACTGCCCCGTGATTGGCTCCCGCTCCAGTTGCCCCCAGGGCTCTTCCTCCTTCTCGTCCAGCAAGGGCTCATCCGGCGAAGAGTTCGAATCCCGGGATTGGGATCGAGGCGGGGATTGGGTGGGGGTCTGGGGGATCCCAGAGACAGGGCTGGGCTGTGGAGTAAAGACTTCCAGCGGCGAGGACTGCACAAATCCGAGTGGTAGGTCCAATTCTGGTGCGTTAGAGAGAGAAGGCTCTGAGCTTTCGCTTTGGAGGTGCCCTCAGGAAAGAAACCACCCACCCTTGTGGCTTCAGTCTCAGCACCTCAGACATCTCACCTTTCCCAGCCTCTCCAGCCACTGATCCTTCGGGCTCCTCGTCTTCCAGCGGAGTGGAGCTACTGGTGGCAGAGTCCTCCCCAGTCACTGCTCCCCGGGTCGCCCAGCCCAGCTGATCCAGCTGGAGCCCCAGGTCCTCCGGGGGGCGCTCAGCTGGAGGGGCAGAACTGGGGTCACCTCGACGCCCGGGCTCTGGGGATTGGCTCAGGCTGGGGATGCTTTCCAAGCTGTCGCCCAGGCCGGGCTGAGGGGGCAGGTCTCGCGGCTCCGAGACTGAGCGGCCCTGGGGCCTTGGGCGGCGAGGGGCTGAATCTCTGCGAGCCCCAGAGCCCACCACACCGTCGAAGGCGATGTAGGAGAAGGTCAGCTCCCGGGGAGTGCCCCAGTCCTGCGACGTGGTCTCCTCCTCGTCGTCCTCCGAGAATTCCCGGGCTGTATGCAGCTCCCGAAAATCCGAATCGTCGTTCCCTCCTGCCACAAGCAAAGGAGGGCATGAGCGCCTCTGCCGAAGACCCTAACCCACTCCCCTTAATCCCTTGGCCCAGCTGTGGGCCCCCTTCAAGTTCCACTCTCACATCCTCCCTCTTTGTTTACCTTCTGTGGAGTCAGGGGTAGATGAAGCTGTAGACGGAGCTTCTTCTGCAAGAGAAAAATATCGAGGACTCGTAGAAGTTTAGACTGCCTGATTAGTGAGCCAGTCCTGGAAACGTGTCTGAATTAAGAAATCTTAGAATTTTCATCACAGGACCTTTAGAACATTCTGCATACAGACTGTAAAACCTTCCTATCCCTGCTATCTGAAGCTCGGTCTTGGAAGTTCAAATCCAGGAATCTTGATCTTAGAGTCTTTAAACATTGCTTCCCGCGTGTCTGACTCTGCGACCCCATGGACTGTAGCCCGCCAGGCTCTTTTGTCCATGGGATTCTCCAGACAAGAATACTGAAGTGGGTTTCTGTGCCCTCCTCCAGCGGATCTTCCCAACCCAGGAATCAAACCCGCGTCTCTTACGTTTCCTGCATTGGCAAGCGGGTCCTTTACCAACAGCGCCACCTGGGAAGCCCTTAGGGATTTTAGCAGACTTTTAGGTTTCAATCATTAATTCTTTCAACAACCATTATTTGAGTGCTTAATAAACTCCAGTCACTATTTTAGATCCTGAAGATACAATTGTAAACAAAACCCCTAGTCTTATAGAGCTTACATTCTATAGGGGAGATAGACACAAACTATTAAATTTATGGTGTTGGGTGCTAAGTATATGGAGAAAAATCAAAGTAAAGGAAGAGAAAATAAGGGGATGCTATTTCAGACAGGTTGGTGAGGAAGACTCCTTGGATGACATCTCAGCAGAAATCTGAATGATGTGATGAAGCCATGAGAATATCTAGGGAAGAGTCTTCTATGCAGAGGGAAAAGCCAGTGCAAAGGCCCTGAGGCAAGCACTAAGCTTTGCCTATTTGAGGAACAGAGAAGTGTGCAGATATGACTGGAACAGGGTGACTGAAGGGAAGATGATTGGAGATGAGAGCAGAGAGGTAAGGTGGGGGTGGGGTGGGGAGAAGACGAAGGGCCTTCCTTTGTAAGCCCAGGTAGGGACATGATCTTAGAATGTAGGGATGATACACTAAAACGTTGAAATAACAAATTCTTAGAATCTTGGCATCTGGACTCCCAAGGCATGCAAATGGCTAGGTCAGTGTTGAAATCTCCAGTTCTCAACCTCAGGGGTGTGAGACAGAGAATGTTAGACCAGGACCATTAGAGCTCTGGGCTCAGAAATCATGAGGCTTAGATAAGGCTCAATTTCAATTATGGAATTCAGCCTCTCAGAGCTAGCTTGGGGCTTTGCCTACAGGAGATGATCAATACCTTTTGGAAATTGAAATCGCATGCCCCCCGCCCCCACCTCATTTCCTCAGATGGGGAATAGGAGACCAGGAATGAAAGACCTGGAGTGGTAAAAACAGCTAAGGATCCAGGAGTCCTCGCCCCAACCCAGAGATTGGCTGTTTCCTGGGGACAGGGGATTGGTCACTTCGGGTGAGACCGGGGCTGCCTCTGATTTTGGGCAGAAAACCGAGGTGGGATGCGAAGATGGGTGATGCGGGGGAGGGGGAGTCAGACCCCTCTTCTCCATACTCACTCTACCCCTCCATCGAAATCCCCTCCCCGCCGGCTGCGGCCAGCACCAGGGCGAGGGGACAGCTCCTGGAGAGCGTCCTCATGCCCGGGCGGAGCCCCGCGGCACATACAAGCTCCCAGCGCGCCCCCCTTCGGCTCTCTCAGTGCCCCCAGTCTCTGCTCAGTCTCACTCAGATTCTCCGGGTCAAGTCGCCCCCATCGCTGCTAGAACATGGGGGAGGGCAGATCTTCCTTTGTCTCCTTCACCTCCTCCCCTATCTCGGCTCTCCCGCGGCCCAGGTCGGAGGGGAAACCGAAGAGGAGCCCACCCGGGCCTCTGGGCCCCACACCAGGCCTGAGCCTCCCCCTACTCACTGCAGTGGGCGAAGACCGGCAGGACCTGCCCCATGGCCCCCCTCGGGCCTGCATCGGGACCCCCGCCCACTCCGGCCACGCCGCCTTGGGCCTGGGGCCGCGAGCGCTCATCTCCGCCGCGCCCAGGACGCCGCCGCCGCCGCCGCCATCCTCGCCGCCTCCTCCTGCCGGGCCGCTCCAGCAGTCGCCGCCGCCGCCGCCGCCGCCGCCCTCAGTTCAGCTCGGTAAGGGCGGGAGGGGCCGCTGGTTGGGGGGGCACTGCAGCGCGGGGGCCAGGGGCGGGGCCACAGGCCGAGGGGAGGAACCTGAGGGAGGGCAAGGGGGCGGGGAAAAGCGCGGGAGGATGGAGGGGTGTGGTCTTCCTAATAGAGGGGCGGAGCTATGGCGGTAGGCTACTGGTCGAGAAGTCTTGGAAGGCGGTCTGAACGGCGGGGTCTAGAGGAAGGAGGGCGGGGCCTTTAGTGGGAGTGAAGTGGGCGGAGGGTTGGGTGAGGGGCTCAGAGAGATAAGGATGCAGGAGCCCAGGCGGAGAGGATGGAGGCGTGGAACTCAGACTCCGTTCTGGTGGAGCTAGAGGTGTCAATGAAGGGAGGGTGCAAAGATTACCTCTGGGAGGTAAAGGTACGAGCTTAGAATCTCAGTGGGAGTGGGAAAGGGGGCGAGAAGAAACTACTTGGAAACTTTTGAGACAAGGGGAGGAGCTCAGACTTGAAGGGCCTTAAGCTAATTTGGAATTATTCAGAGTTGGGCGGAGTCAGTCCGAGACAGAGGAGCTAGAGGCGTGGCCTAGGGGGAATAAGGCAGAACAAACAAGGGAGATGGTGTGGCTCAGAAGGTGAGCGCAATCTGGAGTGAGGGGGCTGGGCCTGTAGCTAAGAGGCGGAGCTAGAGTCCAGTCGGGATAGCAAATATTTGGAGCCACTGTATGTATGAATGGATGGGCGGGACCTGGAAGAGAAGCGACTGAAACCCGGGGACTAGACCGAGAGCGAGAGGTCGAAATAAAAAAGTTAAGAATTGAAAGCTTTTGAAACCCGGGATGGGACCACTGATATGGGAGAAGATTGGACAGAGCAGGGCTGGGTACCCAAAGCCGAGTGTTGTGTTGAGAATACAGATGCTAGAAATTGTTTCCCAATAACACTGTTTACTTCTGTGACTCGGTTTCCTCTTCGGTAAACTGGAGATGATGATGTAAAATTATGTGTAGCTATGGTCAGTGCTAGATTGGCACTATTGTCATTTTTCTCTGATCCAAACCCAAAGCCTCGCTTTGAAGACGTGAAAGAGGGAAGCCCTAAGAGTTCAACACTTTCTAGTGACTTGAGTGCAAGTCAAGGGCATAGGAAGGAGATTTAGGTGGTTTAAAATGTCACAAGGCAGGGGATTAGTGAGCGGGTGGGGCGGGGATGGTTAGCAGGTGCAGAGGGTGGAGTCTTCCTAATCCCCAGGCCGAAGGATGGCGGCCCTTGCCCGCCTGCTGGAACGTCTCCTTTGGCCAGCCCGCAAGGAAGAGGAGATGGAGGAAGAGGAGGGACGCAGGTCTCCCAACCGGCCTCAGTCCCTCCTAGACGCGCCGCGTTGCGCTCAGCGGCCGCACGGGGGTGCGGCGGCGGCGTGGGGTCTGCGCTTCGGGGCTAGCGCAGTACAGGGCTGGCGCGCACACATGGAGGACGCTCATTGCGCTTGCCTTGCGCTACCCGGGCTGCCCCCGGGCTGGGCTTTCTTCGCAGTCCTCGACGGCCACGGCGGGGCAAGAGCCGCCCTCTTCGGCGCGCGCCATCTGAAGGGCCAAGTACTTGAGGCGCTGGGCCCGGAGCCCAGCGAGCCCCAGGGCGTATGCGAAGCACTGCGCCGCGCCTTTCTGAGCGCAGACGCGCGCCTGCGTGCGCTCTGGCCCCGCGGAGAGCCGGGGGGCTCCACCGCTGTGGCGTTACTGGTTTCCCCGCGCTTTCTGTACCTGGCGCACTGCGGTGACTCTCGCGCGGTGCTGAGTCGCTCCGGCGCCGTGGCCTTCAGCACCGAGGACCATCGGCCCATCCGTCCCCGAGAACGTGAACGCATCCATGACGCGGGCGGCACCATCAGCCGTCGGCGCCTCGAGGGCTCTTTGGCAGTGTCCAGAGCACTGGGAGACTTTGCCTACAAAGAGGCTCCGGGAAGGCCCCCAGAACAGCAACTCGTTTCCGCGGAGCCTGAGGTGACCGCCCTGGCACGCCAAGCGGAGGACGAGTTCATGCTCTTGGCTTCTGATGGCGTGTGGGACGCGATGTCCGGGTCTGCCCTAGCGGGACTGGTGGCATCGCGCCTCTGTTTGGGCTTGGCCCCAGAGCTTCTCTGCGCGCAGCTGTTGGACACGTGTCTTTGCAAGGTCTTGGGGGCGGGGCTTGAGGTCTTCGAGGGAAGAACCAAGGATTTAGGGAAGAGGAGCTTTGATGGAGAGGCTAAAGTAAAACTAGAGGATGGGCGGGGCCTGCAAGAACGGGGCAGGGTCAAAACATGCAGAGGGCCGAGACTGAGGGAAGACTGGAGACAAGATGAGATGGATAGATACGAGGGAAGGGTTTAAGAGAAAGGGCGTGGTCTTTTGGAATGGGACAGCTATTAGGGCTTCCCAGGTGGTTCAGTGCTAAAGAATTTACCTGCCATCTAGCAGATGGAGGAGACACAGGTTCGATTCCTGGGTTGGGAAGATCCACTGACGTAGGAAATGCCAACCCACTCCACTATTCTTGCCGGGAAAATTCCACAGACAGAGGAGCCTGGTGGGTCATGGTCCATGGGGTCGCTAAGAATCGGATACGACTGAAGCGACTAAACACAAACGCTTAGGCCTAGAGGTGGGTACTGAGGTGTGATTAGTGGCAGAAGGAAGAGCAGCTAAACAGCAAAGTGCGAGGAGCTTTGGAAAAGAGAAGCTGTCGTTGCTGTTGCTCAGTCATGTCCAACTCTGCGACCCCCTGAACAGCAGCACACCAGGCTTCCCTGTCCATCACTATCTCCTGGAGTTTGCTCAGGCTCATTTCCATTGTGTTGGTGATGCCATCCAACCGTCTCATCCTCTGTCGCCCTCTTCTCCTCCTGCCCTCAATCTTTCCCAGCATCAGGGTCTTTCCCAGTGAGTCAGCTGTTTGCATCAGGTGGCCAAAGTGGTTCTCCTTGACAGGGTGGGGCTAGGACAGCAAGAGAGGGCGTGGCCTAAGCAATTGGTCTTTGTGAGAGGCTTGCTTTAGAGTGGCAGAAGGGTGGGACTTTCAAGAAATGAGCATAACCAGATTGGGAAGGGGGTACTAGAACAAGGGGGATGTTGGGAAACTGCTGCTGAAGGCATAGAGCCCTGTGCTGAGGCCCTCACGCGTGTTCCACCAGGCTCTCTTTTCTCCACCTTCTCCAGGGCAGCCTGGACAACATGACCTGCCTCCTGGTCTGCTTTCCGGGGGCTCCCAGACCTTGTGAGGAGGCCGTCAGGAAGGAGGTACTGCTCGATGCAGCCCTGGGACACAGAGTTGCAGGTGAGCGGTGTTAGGAGTCCAGCGGAAGGGTTTGTCTGCCAGCTGAGCACCCCCACAATTCTTGTCTCTTTCTCAGAGCTGTGTGCCTCTGCTTCAGAGCCCCCCAGCTTGAACACAGTTTTCAGGACTCTGGCCTCTGAGGACATCCCGGATTTACCTCCTGGGGGAGGGCTCTACTGCAAGTGAGTTGGGGTGGGGTAGGTTGGAATGGGAGGGTTGCTGGCCGGAGGAGGATGCCCTCCTGAAGGCCTTCCTTTGCTCTCTAGGGCCACAGTCATCGCTGAAGCTTATTCTCAGTTCTACCAGGCCTCAAGACAGCGCTGTGTGGTAAGGACCCTGTTTTCTTGAACGTTTTCACAGAAGCATGTAATTCAAGCCCCCACCCTACTCCTTTAAGTGATGGGGAAATTGCAGCCAGAGTGGATTTGCCCCATATATTAATAAATTCTCACACCTGTTCCTGAAGAATTGTGATAGGTGTGTTGGGGGGTGGGGTGGGGGTGGGATCAGAAGCAGAAGCAGAGAAGAGATTGTGCTTCTTCTCCAAGAAATATGCCTCTGACTTTGCTCCATTATTGGGAAAGACCCTGAAGTTGGGAAAGATTGAGGGCAGGAGGAGAAGGGGGCAACAGAAGATGAGATTTTTGATGATGAGATGGTTGGATGGCATCACCGACTCAATGGACATGAGTTTGAGCAAACTCCCAGAGATAGTGAAGGACGTGGAAATCTTGCCTGCTACAGCCCATGGAGTTACAAAGAATGGGACATGACTTAGCGACTGAACAACAACATTGCTCCGTGAAGCTCCATCATCCCAAGCACCACCCCTCCATCCAGGAATAAGGCAGAAAAATTCACAGAACGTTGATGACCAACCTGACTGCTCTGCGGGGACCACCAGGACATCTCTGAGGGTGGTCTAGGTCTTAGAGGAGAGAGGTTGTGGATTGGGCCCAGATACCCTATTTGGGGGGCTTCCCTAGTGGTTCAGACAGTAAAGAATCTGCCTGCAATGCAGGAGACTTGGGTTCGATCCCTGGGTTGGGAAGATCCCCTGGAGAAGGGAATGGCTACCCACTCTAGTACTCTTGCCTGGAAAATTCCATGGACAGAGGAGCCTGGTGGACAACAGTCCATGGGATCACAAAGCTTATTTGAAGATGTCCAAGGAGGTAGTGGGTGAAGCCATATAAATTAAGGTATAGGGTGGAGGTCTGGGAGGAAATGGGAGAATGGAAACTGGAAGGCCTTTGCAGGGCAGAGAAGGGAGCTGAGTTATTTATTACTCTTTGGCTTGGGGTATGGATAATTTCTTAGCAGCAGAAAGGAGAACTTCGTAAGGATTCTTTTGATTTGTGAGTGACAGAAACCTCATTCAAACTGCGAAGACAAAGCAGAGAATTTACTGGTCCGTGTAATTGAAGAGTTCAGGGACTTAAGGCATGACTGCATCCAGTTGTCAAGTGATGTCATGCGGTTAGTTTTATTTTCTCTGAGTTGGCTTCATTTCCTGGCAGGGTCTCCACATGAGGTGGCAAGAGTTTCTGCTCCAGGTTTACGTCCCAGGAACCTAACATCCCCAGTGGTGAGAGCACGCGTTTCCCAGTAGGGGGCAGCCGCGGTTCCAGAGCTGCTTCTCATTGGCCATACTGGGTCATGTGCTCGACCAGTGTCCGTGTCCGCCAGGCTGGGGTCACAGGCCCATCCCTTAGTGCCTGGGCTTGGGGTCCCCTCGCCCTAAAACAAAGGGGTTGAAGAGATGAGGAATGTTGGTTCCTCAAAGGAAAAAATAGGAGTGGAGCATTCAGAACACCAGGGAGTAAATACCGAGAGGCAAGAAGGGGTTCCTATTCACCGTCTTCCACATTTTGTTTTTACAGAAGGGGCAGAAAGGGGCTGAGGAACCCACTGGCGCCCATTCAGTCTCTGCCTTGCGCTTGGAGGCTTAACAGCTGTCATCCTTTGAGGACCCTCTGCCCAGCTGGGACCTCAGCGGAATTAAGGAAGAGAACTCCCCTTCCCCAGTTTTGAGACCAGCGGAAGGAAGAGAAGCTGATGGAGGAACCCCAGAGTGTTTATTTCCCTTTCTCATACTTCCCTCTCATAAGACGTCTTATGAGAGGGGAAATTCCACCCACCAGCTAGACCGAAAAAAAAAACAACAAACCCAAACCCCAAAACCAAATGTCTAATAATTAGAGCTGATTGGATTCTGAAAAACACTCAGTTCAATAATCTTCTCTTCGCTTCCTATTTTTCATCTATTTGGCAGGGAGGTTGGGGAAAGTTTTTATGATTAAATTTTAATTACATAATTCAAAATATATTTTTCTTGTAAAAAAAAACCACAAAAAAACATGCGTTATTTGCTCAGTCATTTGGCAAATATGTATGGGGCACCTACTGTGGGCAAAATGCTCTGCTCATGTCCATCAACCTGGCAGACTCACTGAAGTTCTTCCCCCTGGAACTTCCGGGTGGGGGGCGTAGCGGGGGTGGGGGAACAGCAAACAAGGGAACCCATAACAAGGTCATCTCAGACACTGACAAGGGTCTTAAAAAAAAAAAAGGAGATGGGGATGTGATTAAGAAAACATCTAGGGGAGCTATGTTGTTTTTTTACGTTGCTATCTATGGGCAATAAGTTCACTTGGTTTGAAATTCACAGGGCACAAAATGGTATACAATGACAAGTCCCCACCCATAGTCACTCCATTTTCCACCTGGGGATGGTTGCTTTAGACAGGAGGGTCCGTGAACACCTCTGAGGAGGGGACAGCTGAGTAGAAACCTAACAGAGAACTAGTCAGCCATGCAAAAACCCCTTGGGGGCAGAAGGAACAGCTAGTATGAAAGCCTAGAGGAAAGATTGAACTTGACATTTTCTTTTATTCTTTCTTTTTTAAAATTTTGCTTGCACTGGGTCTTCATTGCTGCCCGTGGGCTTCCTCTAGTTGGCAGCAGTGAGCCAGGGGGTTCTGTTGTTTCCAGAGCTTGGGATCTAGGGCAAGTGGGCTTCAGTAGTTGAGGCATATGGACTCAGCAGTTGAGCTCAGAGGCTCTAGAGCACTGGGCTCAGTAGCTGTGGTGCATGGGCTTAGTTGCCCTGAGGGCATGTGGAAATCTTCCCCGACCACGTTTCCAGCATTGGTAGGTGGATTCTTAACCACTGTACCAGCAGGGAAGTCCCAAACTTGGCATTTTTGAGATGAGGCTTGAGATTATGATCATCAAATTCTCCATGATGCCATTCACTGTCCTATTGGTAATCCCTGCAATGAGTTTGGAGTGGATTTTTTGAGACCTTTTATTGCACAAGTACACACGTATGCTGCTGCTGCTGCTAGGTTGCTTCAGTCATGTCAACTCTGTGCAACCCCATAGACAGCAGCCCACCAGGCTTTCTTGTCCCTGGGATTCTCCAGGCAAGAAACTGGAGTGGGTTGCCATTTCCTTCTCCAATGCACGAAAGTTTTTGAAAAGTGAAAGTGAAGTCGCTCAGTGGTGTTCAACTCTTAGCAACCCCATGGACTGCAGCGTACCAGGCTCCTCCGTCCATGGGATTTTCCAGGCAAGAGTACTGGAGCGGGGTGCCATTGCCTTCTCCAACACACACGTATATGGTACCTTAAAGTGTTTCCTTGATTTTTATTCATACCCTATGTATCATTTGGTAATTTGTTTCCTTTTACTCAATAATGTGTTAGAGCCCTCTTTCATGCCATTTGCACACACCTCATTCTTTTTAGCTGCCTCTCAGCACTTCCGACAAGAGATATGGAATGGTTTCAACACCCATCATCCTCTTGACGGCTATTTAGGTTGTTTCTAGTTTCTTACCCTTGCATTGCTGCTGCCATAAAGATTCTTGATCAGACTCCTGTGTACACATGCAAGAGTTTCTCTAGTGCAGGGGTCTTGCCACCTGTTTTGTACAGCACTTGAGCTAAGAATGATTTTTACATTTTTAAAGGGTTGTAAAAAAATACATAAAAGAGGCCCTATGTCTAAGATACCTAAAATATTTACTATTTGGACTTTATTTATTTGGCTGCTCTGGGTCTTACTTGCAGCATGTGTGATCTAGTTCCCTGACCAGGGATGGAACCCGGGACCCCTACTTGTGGTCTTAGCCACTGGACCACCAGGGAAGTCCCTATTTGGATCTTTACCAAAAAATGTGCTGACTATAGTGCAAGTGGCACACAGAAACACCACTTTCCCATTTCACCGATGGGAAAGCTGAGACCCAGAGAGGAGAAAGGACTTGCCCATGGTCACAAAGAACCGGGGTTTTCAAGTCTGTCCCCAAACGACTCACAGCCTGAGACACACAGAGAGATAATTATAACCTACAGTGGATCAGGGTTTAAGGCTTTCCACTGTAGGGTAGGGGAGAAGGAAATGGCAACCCACTCCAGTATTCTTGCCTAGAGAATCCTATGGACGGAGGAGCCTTGGTGGGCTGCCATCTATGGGGTCGTACAGAGTCGGACACGACTGAAGCGACGTAGCAGCAGCAGTGTGGGGTAGAGAAGGGGAGAGGATTACTCAGTTCTTCAGAGAAGAATTAATATCAGAGACTGGCCTAGAAGAATGAGATAGAGATCAGGGTATCGTCCAGGCAGCAGGCTCCTTTAGGAAAAAGGTAGGAAGCTTGATTCCCTCATCAAGTCAGCTGGGCCCTGAGAATTGTTTTACTCTCATTAACCACTGGAGTCCTGGTGGCTCAGGCAAGAGGGCTCTAGCCCAGGTTTATTCCCTGCCTCTAGGCCTCAGTTTATCCATTTCTAAACTTCCAACTGATTTCCCAGACTCCTGCCCCCCAGGCCAGGTGGCGCTCTACAGGAGGGGCGTGGTCATTTAGCTGGCGTCACGTGGGGGTGGAGTCTGCGGGTCCCGGTGCGGAAGCCGGGGAGGGTGTAGGGACTCAGCCTGAACCTGGCGCGTGGGGGAGGGGTCTCGCAGGAGTCGGCAGAGGGAGGGTCCCCCAACTCCGTGCCCTCGGATTGCTGCAAGATCCCACCATCCTCCGCACGCGAAACTGAGTCACGGCGGGGCGTGCGTGGGTAGGGGGCCAGGAGCCTTATTCAGACAGGGATCGGGAGTCCCATTCCCACCCAGGTCCACTGCTGCACCACCCCCCCACCTCGCCCCACACACACACCCTGCGGTTGTGAGTCAGCGGCCGGCCGCGCCCACTTCCTCCTCACCTTCCCTGGGCGGGCGGGGGTGGGGGGCAACGAGAGAGGTGGGCCCCCTCCCCACCCATCCCCCTCCTCGGCGAGGGAGGTGGATCACCCCTTAGTGACCCCTCATAAATTGGGGAAGGAGGGAGACCTTGGGGTGGGGGTGGGGGCGTCCCGAAGGTAGGATTTAAGGGAGAAAATCGGAGAAAATCTATTCTTGACCCGAGGGCCCTCCTCGCCCCCCAAACTGAGTAGAATGTAAAGAAATGAAAAAAAGTCCATGAGGAGGTTGAGAAGAAATTGTACCCCACTGATATTCCCCTAAGAATTTCCATCGTGGGAGAGAACTCAGGATTAAGGAAGGATCCCTTCCTCTCTATCAAGCTTCCCCTCTAATTTGGGGGTGACCCCCAGAGTGCATCGCTGTGCAAAAATGTTGGGGAAGAGGGACATAGCGGAAGTCGAAGGTTCCGCGTTGCCCTTTTAAGCGCCCTCCACCAACTCCTCCCCAACCCCACCGCCTTAAGGTGTCCGCGGCCCCTTTAAGGCGCAGGGCATTGTGGGTGCGGGGAGTGGAATTTTGGAACGAAATGTAGCAAAGAGAAGTACAGTAGTAAGAGTAACATTGTAGCTGCTGCCGGCCGAGGGGGCGCGCCGGAGAGGGGACGCCGCACCCTCTTTCTGCCGCACGGACCCCTCGAGCAGAACCCCAGAGGGAAGAGGCGCCCGAGGACCCGCCCCGGCCCTGTCCACGTTCCCCCCCAGGAAGCCGGACTCTATGGGGCGGGACCCTGGGGGAGACTGAGCAGAACCTAGAGCCAGCGCTGAATCTCTGAACCCCGAGCCAGGGGCGCCCCGGGAGCACCTAGCCCGTGGGCGCTCCGCCCGCCCGCCGAGCAGCCATGAGGTGAGCCTCCAACTGCCTCCAGACCGTTCCCTGGCCGGCGCGGGTTCCTGCCGCCCTGCCTTTGTCCCCTCCTCCCCCCAGCTTGGTCCCGGTTGGAATTTGGGGACTGGGCACTGGGAGCCTCGGATTTGAGGCCGAGCCCCCTTGGACAAGCTCCAAACACTGACCACTTCCCCTTGACTCTCAAGGCTTGGGTGATGCCGTGAGATTCTCCTGGGAGCCCTTAGGTTTGGGGGCGCTCCGAGGACTCCCGAAATTTTTAAGACTTTTCAGAGAACCTCCAAGTTGGCAAATAATCTCCGCAGAGAAGCTAGAGGTTAGGCAGGACTCAGACTGCCCCCCAATCTCAACCTGGCCCTGAGAGGGATTATGGGGGGCCTGCTTGGGAGTCCCCTGGGACCTGGAAGAGAGCTTGAGACGTAGAGCTTGGTTTTCGGGGTCCCTCTATACATGGCGCTGGAAATTCTTCCCACGAGGGACTTTGCTCATTAACTTCTGGGGTACTTAACCCCTAAATTTGGGCGGTTCATCCCCCTGTGAAGGAGGTTGATGTGGACGGATCCAGGGACCCAGACGCAGCCTGGAGGGTCTGGTTGGGACTCCCGTTCCTCGCCGCCCCCCACCCACAATGTGCTTAAAACAGGCTGTGCCTAGGAGGGAGCGAGCGCTCTGTGCCGAGGGCGCCTCCCCGGCCCCGGACCGAAGGGCGGCCCCTCTCCCCCACCTGCGCGGCCCTGGAGAGGGAGGGGGCGCGGCAGCTGGGGGAAGGGGGGCCTTTGTCTAACTGACTCACCTGTCGAGACAGCTGGTGTGTGTGTGGGGGGCGGGGGGGCGGGCTGAGAGCGCCGTGGGCCGGCTGCTTTCCCCACCACGGCACCTCCCCCTCCTCTCAACACCGCCCCCCCTTACCCAGCCGTCCGGAGTTGTGCGGTTGGAGGAGGGGGGCGTTGGAAAACCTCAAGGTCATAGCCCTCTCCCCCTGGGACTCAAGCTTCCCAGAGAGTTCCAGCTATCTTCCCAGGAATTTAATCCTGGGTGGGGGGCCCAAGGGATCCAGGGATTTTGTTTTTCCCGGAGCCTCCCTCAAAACTCCTGGGCTCACCTGAGGGCGGAGCCGGTGCGGACTGGGGGACCCGACTGGCCCTCCCCCTCATTCTCCCATCCTCCCCGGCCCCCCATAATCTCTCCCTTGAGGCCTGAGCCTGACAATACTATCTCCCTTCCTCTACTCTCTCGGAGACTTCCTGCTCCAAAGCCCCCAGCTTGAGGGGGAGGCCCCTGGGGGGCCGCTGGGGATTAAGCCCCTGGGGCCCGCATCCTCTCTCATCCGCCACATTCCCTGCCCTTTGACATCTGGGTGGCATTCCTTTTTGTGGTCGTTAGAGAATCCCCCCCTCCCACATTTGTTCCTTCTGCTGAAAAGGGATTGTTGGAAAATTTGGAGCGATGGGGGCACCCACAGACACCCACAAGACTTCCTGCCTACCCTTTCCCCCATTATAGCAACATCTCTAAAAGGTCTGCTCGGGAGAGAGGGCAGTTTTGGGGAGTCAGCCCTCTTCCTTCACCTTCTTCCCGGGGGATTCTCCTCTCCCACTGCCCCCCCCCAGCCCCGCCCCTTGCGCGCTCCCCCCCCCCCCCCGCCCCGTTTCCGGTCCCAGGCACGGTGGAAGGCGGATGGCGGATGTCCGAGTTAGTGCTGCCTCACTCACCGAGACCGTAAAAGGGCAGGAGCAATGTCTGGGCCAGCCTCCTGCCCCCGCCTCCCCCAGTCCCAGAGGCCCTGGCCCTCCCACAAGGCCCCCTGCTACTTCGAGCCATGACCAAACCTCCTGTATCTCCTGGGGGGTGGGCAGAAGTTAGCTGATGCCTGTCCCACCAGAGGGTTACTCCCATCTCCTGAAGGGTCTTCCCTGCTGATGGCCACACTGGCCTTGGGCTGTGCCCCTTCTCCCAGGACAGCTAGGATTCAGAATGACCCATGGCCCTGTCTAGTGGCTGCTGGGGAAACTGAGGGAGGCTCAAAGAGAGAAAAGCCTGGCCCAAGATACCTCAGAAATTTCTAAGCAGTGTTGAGGGATGGGAGGGCACTGGGATCCTCTGATTTCTGGCTGGTTAGGCTGGAGACAGTCTTGGGGACAGTTGGAAGAGAGGCTGTTAAGATGGAAAATTACAGTTCTTTTTTTTTTCTCTCAGTTTGACAAATATTTGTTGAGTGTCTGCTGTGTTCAGGACTCTGAGCTGGAATTCTGGGAAGTGGGGCAGAGGTCTGAGACTCTTAGTGTAGAGGAGACTCTAGAAGAATTTGGTTCATTTATTATTGTTTTTAATAATGAGAGACCATTTGATTAAGCAACTCGTTTGTGCCAGGCACTGTACCAGGTGCCTGATTCAAATTAATCCTCATGGCAATTCTAAGAGATTGATACTATTATGATCGTCCCCCTTTCCCAGATGGGAAAATTGAGGCACCAGGGAATTAAGCAGATTACCTATTAAAGTCAGTTTGGAAGTAGGCAAGTCTGAATAGGAGCCCAGGCCTATTATACTCTTAAAGAAAAGCAAAATCAAGCCTTTAGTGGCCTTAGAAAAAAACAAGTAACCTGTTTTTACTGTACAGACACTGAAGATAATGCTGATAAGCAAGAAGGAACCCAGTTACCTTCCTGTTCACTTATGGGGAATTGAGGCCTGTCAGGGAGGAGGGACTAGAGTGAACCCATACAAACCCCACAGACCCTAAACCTGTTTTTCTATCCAGGATTGCTTCAAAGATTTGTAGTTTGGAAAGGCTGTGTATCCCTGAGTCTTTGTGGGGTGGATTACAGTTTAAGGGGCTATCAGATGAAGGGGTAGAAGGAAGGGCAAACATCTCAACGGGAAAGTTTCGGTAAACCAGACTGACTGTGCTTGATTGCCTCCCGTGATGAGAAGCTCTCTCCTTCCTGTATTGCTTCTCGGCTCCCTTATATGTTGTGTGTGTGCTTAGTCACTTGAATCCGACTCTTTGTGACCCTTTGGACTGTAGCCTGCCAGGCTCCTCTGTCCATGGGATTCTCCAGGCAAGAATATTGGAGTGGGTTGCCATTTCCTTCTCCAGGGGATCTTCCCAACCCAGGGATCAAACCCACATCTTCTGTGACTCCTGCATTGCAGGCAGATTCTTTACTCTGAGCCATCGGGGAAGCTCTCCCTTTTGGTCCTGTGCCAAATTCCAGGTCCTGCACTTAAGGCTTTTCTTATCTTTTTCAATCCTTACCAAACCCCAGGGAGTTATGGTTTCCAGGGCTGGAAAGTAAGGCTCAGAGAGGTGAAGCCGTGCAGCAAGGGGATGACTTCAGTTCTCCTTTACCGGCCACATATTGGAGATTTCCAGAATGGGAGGGTTTGTGGGAGAGTTCTGGGCTGACTGGGGATTCAGACTGTCTCATGTCAAACTGAGGCTGTGAGACCCCAGTGTTGAGTAGAAAGTGTTAGTTGCTCAGTGGTGTCTGACTGTTTGCGACCCCATGGAGCCCGCCAGGCTCCTCTGTCATGGGATTTCCCAGGCAGGAATACTCGAGTGGGTAGCTATGCCCTTCTCCAAGGGATCTTCCCAACCCAGGGATCAAACCTGTGTCTCCTGCATTGCAAGGCAGATTCTTTACCATCTGAGCCACCAGGGAAGCCCCCAGAGACCACTGGAATTAAGCAGACCTTATTTGCATCTCATTCCCGGCTTCCTGGCTGTGAGATTTTTCCGATCTAGCTTTTTGTCTGGTTTATAGGTGTTTTTTTGGTTGTTGTTGTTTTTCTTAAGTAATGGATTAATTTTTTATAGGTAAAACAAAGCAAAAAGATAAGACATAATCAAGCAACTCAAGTAGGTAAACAGTGCGAACTGTCCACTTCCTGCCTTCCTCGTCAGACCCCTGGTGTCCCAGTGCCTCAGAGGCAAGCAGGGGAGGCTAGTCCCCTGAGAAGCAACCTCTGCTTTTCACCACTCTGGGTGCAGAGGTATTTATATCCTCCCCAGCTTTTTTTTTTTTTAAAAAAAAAACCTCTCACACCACTTTATATCTTGCCTTAAAAAAAAAAAATCAGCTTAGCTATTTCCTCATCGTTAAATGAGGTTAAGAACATTGGGGGTGGGGAAAGATCAGGACTTGGGTTCAAATATGAGCCCCTCTGCTTGTTTGCTCTGTGACCTGGGATGACTGTCTTCACCCCTCTGTGGCCACAGTTCCTTGTCTGGAAAAAGGGTGTTCACAGTAAGGTTCGCTGTGGCAGCTGGAGCTCAGTACCTGGAACGGTGTCTGGGACACAGACTAACCAATACATGTCAGCGGCTGTTAAAAAAAAAAACTTTTTTTATAGACGGCTAATTTAACAACTCCTGGATACCTGCTAGGTTCTAGGCACGAGTCTAGGTTCTGAGAACACAGTAGTGAACAGAAAAGACAAAAATCCCTGCCCTTGTGGTCCTGACAGTTTGATGGGGGAGACAGATAAGGCCCTGTCAGTCAGGGATTGGGTGTTATGAAACACCCAACGGTGTTTGCAGTGAGAGCTTTCCCAGGTAGGGTAGTCAGGGAGGGCTCCTCGGAAGAGGTGATGGCTACGCAGAGGCCTGAAGGAGGTGAAAATCCAGGTTGAGGGAGAACGAGAGCACAGCCCTGAGGTGGGACTGTGTCTGGCATGCTGAAGTGTTGGCTAGAATGGCCGGTGGGGCCGGTCGAGGGGAGATCAGAGATCATACAGATTATGAAGGCCCCAGAGAGAACTTGGCCAGAATAAAAACTCTGCTGGGAGCTGCCAGCGGAGCTTCCAAGAAGAGGAGAGACGCGATCTGACTTGTGTTTCAACAGGACCCTTTTGCTAGAATGGGGATACCGTGGCTTGGAGAGGGACAAGACCAGTCCGGGGTTACTCACCAAACACCCAGAGCTCAGGCTAGTCCAGAGACTGAGCAGGGCAGGGGCTCTTGGAAAGAGCAAAGTGCAGCTAGGGTGGGGTAGCAACGAAGGCCCTGGGCGGCTGGCCAGAGTCTGCCCTGGGTGTGGGTGGCAGGTGTGGGCGAGGCCTTAACCCTGCCCTGCCGGGGGCAGTGGAAGCCAGAAACAGCCCCTGAGGCTACGCTTGTCTAGAACCAGCACCTGGTGTTTGGGTAGGGCCCACACAGTCCCCAGTGGTGAAGACAGTGGACTTGGGGGCCAGGTGGCCTGGGTTCAGATCCTCGCTCTGCTAGGTGAGTCACACAACCTCTCTGTGCCACTGTTTGCAGTCCTTGCAGAATGAGGATGAAACAGCCCACCTGGAAGAGCTGCAGTGAGAATAAAATGTGAGACTCCAGAGAAAGGGCAGAGGGAGGCCCCCTAATTATGCAAACCTGGGGGCTTAGCTCCCTGGCCTAAGAACTCGGATCTGGGTCAGCTGAGGGGGCTTTCCCTGCCTTGTCTTTTATAGTGTCACTGTCACGCTCCAGCCCCCAGCCCTGGTAGAGACAGAGCCATTGCGGGGTGTAATTTCTCTCCCCAGAAACCTCTGACCACCAACTTCCTCTTTTCAGGAAAAAGTCCGGTGGGGGTGGGGCCGGGCAGGGACTAGTGCTTCCCCCTGGTTTGTGGGTGACCTTGGCCAAGTCACTTCCCGTCTGGGAGCCTGAATTTCCCCACTGAGAGAGGAGGGCATTGAACCTTCCCAGAAGGACTGGTGAGGGGTGGAGGAGGGCTCCTTGGTGCCCGTTCAAAGTGCTTGGGGAAGGGATGCTGACAGTTACTCAGCACTCATGCCAGGCACCATGCCAAGCACTCTACATGCCCAGACTCATTTACTTCTCCCACTGCCCTGGGAGGTGGGGTCTGTCATTTCCCCAGTTTGCGGGCAAAGAAGATGCCTTCTGTGGGAAGGTTGCTCGCCTGAGTCACATGGAGTAGGTGGCCCAGCGGGGATTTGAACCTACGTCTGAGGATATCAGATCCTGAACCCTGAGCTGCGTTACTCAGCCCCCTCCCCACAGGGCTAAGTCAGATGTCACCTCCTCCAGGAAATCTTCTCTGATCCAAAGGCTGGGGCAGGCCCTCCTTCTGGGCAGCCCCAGGCCTGGTCTTGGATTATCACCATGTGCGGACAGGACAGTCCCTTGCGATGCTCTCCTGCCCTGCAGGGTGGGGGCTGGGGCTGTCTGGGTCACTGCTGGACACAGAGCAGGGAGTGTCTACTGATGGCCGTTGGTGCCAGGGGGCGGGGGAGGGTGGGTGGTGCCGGATGGATGGGGTGGGCAGCAGGAAGGGGAAGAGCCTGGGATCTTGCATCGGTCCCCAACTTGCTGCAAGCCTCACCCTTCACCTCCCTGAGCCTCAGCTTCCTCCCTCCACACTGGGGAGTCGGGGCAGGAAGGTCCAAGCCTCCTGGCAGAGACAGGAAGACTGAGGCTCCAAGGGCATCGGGCAGGGGCTTGTTCCCAATGCTGCCCAGGACACCTGCTCTGTCCCTTGCATCCGCTTCTCCCGGGCCCCCCCCCATCAGCTCTCACGCCACATCTCTGTCTCTCGGTCCATCTCAGTCCGCCTCCCCTGTAACAATCTGACCCCCTTTCTTACCTCTCTCTCCCCGTCATCAGTCTGTATGTTTGCCTCTTCCAGCCGGTCTGACTCGTCCTCTTCCTGTCTCTTGCTCCCCGTTTGACTGTCTGTCTCTTTCCTTGTCTGTCTCACATCCCCCGGTTTGTCTATTTGTCTGTCTCTCCCAGTCTGTCTTTTGTCGTCCCACCCGTCTTTTTCTCCTCCAGTCTCCCTGTCTGGGTCTCTCTGAGGGCCTGTCCTCAGCCCTCTCTCTCGGTCTGTCTTCCTCTTCCTCTCCTTGGGTCCCTCTTCCTGGCACACTGACTTTGTGTCTGTGAATCTCCCAGGGGAACGAGAAGGTGACCGGCCCCTGGGGGGAGGATGCCAGGCTCCCCACAGCTAACTGGCCTCTCCCCCTTGCCCCCGCCCGCCTCTCTGCAGCGAGACGGTTGTGTGCACCAGCCGGGCCACGGTGATGCTCTATGATGACAGCAACAAGCGCTGGCTGCCCGCCGGCACGGGCCCGCAGGCCTTCAGCCGCGTCCAGATCTATCACAACCCCACCGCCAACTCCTTCCGGGTGGTCGGCCGCAAGATGCAGCCGGACCAGCAGGTGAGGCTCCCCTCCTCCTCGCCCCCTCTGCCTGCGGGGCCTCACCACCCCCATCCACTTCTCCCCTCCCTGCCTCCCGCCAGGTGGTCATCAACTGTGCCATCGTCCGAGGTGTCAAGTATAACCAAGCCACCCCCAACTTCCACCAGTGGCGCGATGCCCGGCAAGTCTGGGGCCTCAACTTTGGCAGCAAGGAGGATGCCACGCAGTTTGCCAATGGCATGGCCAGCGCCCTAGAGGCCTTGGAAGGTTAGAGACAGTGGGCGGAGGGGACCGTTGAGCCCTGCCGTGGGGCCTGGGGCTGCCCCTTTACCACTCGGCCTCAGTATACTCATCTGAAAACAGGGCCCATTCACTGCTGCTACGGAGAGTTTCTGGGCTGGCCGGAAAGCTCATTCAGGTTTTTCCAATGCTACGGAGAAATCCAAATAGGTTTTTTTCGCCAACCCAATTTTGTGGGCTCCTCTTTGCCCTGCGTGCACCCACGTGTCAAACGCATGGTTCCTAAGAGCCCATTTGGCTCCGTGAATTTTTACACTCGCGCACTCCTTTGTGACCACCTCCCAGATCAAGATAGAAATATTTCAGGCCTCCAGGAGGTTTCCTTTGCCCTTTCTCCAGGTAACCATTAGACTGACTGACATCATTGTCAGTCAGTTTTCAAGCCACAATGTTAAGAAAATACTTCCAGTTGGTATTTCTTAAACTGGAATGTGCCTGCGAGTCATCTAAGAAAAAATGCAGATTCTGAATCAGGTAGGTGGGCCAAGAGCGGAGCCTCTGTGCTTCCCAACAAGCTCCCTGATGATGCCAAAGCTGACCGGTCCATAAGGAGCACTTTGAGGAGCAACAGTTTTAGGTGACGGCTGTGCGTCTAGGTTCGCCAGTTGTCAAATGGTGGAGGCATTTGCTTCCAAGGGCAACTGCAGTGGCAGTCTGAAGCACAAGAAATAACGGGAGCCGGAGGCCTGAGGCTGGGTGAGGAGGGGGCTGTCAGCCTCTTCTGAGCTCTCAGGTAGGGGGTCTGAGCAGCTGTGACTGTGTGTTAAGAGCCTGGATTCTGGAATCTGCCTGAATTCAAGTCTTGTCCCTGCCAATTCCCATCTGCAGGCCTTGGGGTGGGTGACCCCCTTCTCTGGGCCTTCGCTGTCCTGCCTGTGATCTGGGTATCCTTCCAGTGCCCACCACCTGTCAGCTCAGTCAGGGGAAGTGGGAGCCAACCCTCCTCACAGGGTACCCGGAGGCCCCTCGGGAGCGTGCCAAGGGGTGGGGCTGGCTTCTGTGTGACTCACTAGCCTTTACTCTCACTTCCAGGAGGTGGGCCCCCGCCCCCACCACCACCTACAGCGCCTCCCACCTGGTCTGCCCAGAATGGCCCCTCGCCAGAGGAGATGGAGCAGCAGAAAAGGTGGGGCTGGTCCCCGGGTGGGAAACCTTCCCCCAGCCAGAGTTCTAGGTGGTTCCAAAACCCTTGACGCCTAGAGTTCAGACCTGTCCAACTTTCAATTTTCAGAATGTTCCAACTCCCAGGGGACTAGAAATCCACAGCTTTAAGAACCACCCTCCCCGCCTTGGAGTTTGAAAAACTCCTGATGCCCAGAGTTACAGAACCCTTCAAATCCCAATCCCAGTCCCCTGGACTCGCAGAGTCCAGAACGGGGTTGTTTAAAGGATCTTGGGCGTTTTGTGATTCCTGATGGTCTGATGACTGGATCGCTCCCATCCTGGTCTTGCCCTGTCCCTGCCCTCACCACCCCACCCCCCAGCCCTTTCCTGGGTCCCTCGGGGATAGAGGACATGAGTGGGGCTTAGGAACCAGCCCTGCCGGACACCTCTGAGGGGCAATCCGGGAGGTTGCTGGCCACCTGGGGGCCCTGGGTGATAGCCACTCGCCCTCCCTCCCCAGGCAGCAGCAGTCAGAGCTCATGGAGCGGGAGCGCAGAGCCTCCAACGCAGGTGATTGCTCAAATGGCCTCGGGGGGTCAGGGGACCGCCCCAGAGGAGGGGGTGGGCCAGCCGGATAGCAAAGCATGAAGCTTCTCTCTCAGCACCCCTCCTGTTTTGTGTTCCTTACAGGAGGCCCGCCTGCTCCCCCAGCTGGGGCACCTCCACCGCCCCCGGGACCTCCCCCTCCTCCAGGTCCACCCCCACCCCCTGGTCTCTCCTCCTCAGGGGTCTCGGCCGCCACACAGGGAGCAGGGGGAGGCCCGCCCCCGGCACCCCCTCTCCCCACAGCACAAGGCCCCAGTGGTGGAGGGACCGGGGCCCCCAGCCTGGCCTCAGCCATTGCCGGCGCCAAACTCAGGAAAGTTAGCAAGGTGAGGGGCAGGCGCAGCGGATGTGGGGTGACGGGTCTGATATAATAATGGAATGAGGCTAGAGTTGCCTGGGAGCCTCACAGGAGGGCTGGGAGGCCCACCCGTAAAGCCCTCTCTTCTCTGTAATTTCTCCAGCAGGAGGAGGCTTCAGCGGGGCCCGTGGCCCCCAAAGCTGAGAGCAGTCGAAGCACGGGCGGAGGCCTCATGGAGGAGATGAACGCCATGCTGGCCCGGAGGTGAGCCCGAGCTCAGAGCTCTCAATGGTCTTGGAAAGCTCTCAAAACAAACCCCTCAACCCAGCAGTTATCACCTGGAGATTCCGGTTCAGTAGGACCAGGTGTGGGGAGGGCTCAGATTCCTGGTTAGTTTGTTTCGTTGGGTGAAAGTTCATCCTTTGACAGCCAGGTTTGAGATATAATGATGGGGACTGCATTCTCCTGAGATGACTGAGGTTTGCAACCCTCTAGGTAGCCTCTGGAATGTTCTGGAACCCAGAATTGTAGGACCTTAGATGACCCACCTCAGAAGCTGGGGACTCTGCCCTGAGAATTTTGTGATTCCCAAATGTAGGAATCCTAAACACCACCCCCACCCCCTCATTCGAGAACAGCACTCTCTTTGACTTCTAAAATTAAAATGTGCTTAGCCTTGATGAATTCCAGAAGTTGGCACCCTAGGACCCACTTTTCCAGAACTCTGGGGAAGGGAACTATTGAGTGGCTGAGAGGGGACAGAAGCCATCTGTTTCTGCCTTTCTCTCTCACAGAAGGAAAGCCACGCAAGTTGGAGAAAAACCCACCAAGGATGAATCTGCCAATGTGAGTTAGGGACCCTTCCTGCCTTATACACCTTAGGATGTACCATTAGAGTAGGAATATTGGGGCGGGGGCTGTGATAGGGATTGGCTGTGTTTGAAGGTGGAGGAAGAAAAGGAGCAGAATGGCCATGTCTGGCTCGTGACAGTTTTATTTCCCACCAGCAGGAGGAGTCAGACGCCAGAGTCCCAGCCCACAGTGGTGAGTGAGTGAGAGCCCCCTCTAGTCACAGGAACTACAAGTCCCAGGATGCCCTCTTCTCATGTATAACACACCTTCATGGGAGAGTCTATACAGATAATCCTGGGGATTGTAGTCTCCTGAGATGGTTCTTTGAATGGGGGTTGATGAGGCTCGGGAAGAAAGGCTGAGGCAGGGCATTCCTTGTTCCTGATCTTTTTGACTTATTGTCTGTCCCCCAGAATCTGTGCGGAGACCCTGGGAGAAGAACAGCACAACCTTGCCAAGGTGGGCCATCAGTACTGGGGCCCCACCCCTAGAAAGAGTCGGACTTGCCAAGTTTGTAGGGAGGAACACAGTGTGACCCCTGGAATGGGAGGCAGGGGAGGCAGACCCTCTCTCTAACCTCGTTTCTGCCCCACACCATGCCACCTCTCCCAGGATGAAGTCGTCTTCTTCAGTGGCCACTTCCGAGGCCCACCCACCTACGCCTAGCTCCAGTGATGAGTCAGACCTGGAGAGGGTGAAACAGGTAGGGGAGGGGACTGGGGGTGAGGCTTGGGGGATAGAAAGATCTGGGTCTAGACTGCCACTGACCTGCTATGTGATTCTAGAAAAGGCCTTGGAACCCTCAGCTTCCCAGTCTGAGTACTGGAGAAATTGGATCGTGTCAGGGATGACAGACCCCATAACCGCCTTGTACAACGCCCATGACAGACCTTGCTAACATCACTACACTCATTCCTGGTGAATATCCAGAATCCTTTTCCGCACACTGGCCGCAGACATTTATCGCCAACCGGAGTTGGCAGGAGACTGGAATGTCTCATTTGCCAGCCCTGGTACTGGATGTTCTCCAGTGCTTTTCTCTCTGGTTCAGAGGATCCAGAATTCTCCTCTAGAAATCTCAGTCACTTTGTGGCCTGGCCAGTGATGTCATGGTGTGTGTGCGATACGGGTCTTGACCCTCCTTCCTCTGGCCCCTCAGTCATTAAGAAACTGGGGATTCACTTCTGCAGATCCAGGTACTCTTCCTCATTGGTTGTACCCCCATCATTTTCAGGAGCTTCTGGAAGAGGTGAGGAAGGAATTGCAGAAAGTGAAAGAGGAAATAATTGAAGGTGAGGTGTTTTCCTTTTTAAGCATTTATTTATTTTGGAGGCATGGTGTCCCTTGGAACCTTGTTTTGGAAGGGAGAAGGGGAAGAGGCTCTGCCCCTGACCTCTGCCCACTGTTTCCTTCCAGCCTTTGTCCAGGAGCTGAGGAAGCGGGGTGCCCCCTGACCACAGGGCCCCAGAAAATCCAGTTTCTCCTTTCTGCATAACCCCTCCACCTGTCACCCTGCTTTCCCTGCCTCGACTTGGAATTGGCTGAAGTCTACACAGGAATGCATCTTCCCCACTCCCTATGTCACTTGGAAAATTCCAAGGGGTGTGGCTTCCCCAGCACCATGCCCACACCCATATTGGCTGCTGATTGGCTGGGGAAGCCCCCACCCTTTGTTCCCTTTGGTCCTTCCCCTCTGCCGTCCCCTTGGGGCTGGTTCCTCTGCTGGGGATGTACCAAGTAACCCCACAGTAAGGGGGAAGGAAGGAGGGAATTTCACATTCCCTTGTTGTAGATTCACTTTAACGCTTAATGCCTTTGAAGTTTTGTTTTTTAAGAAAAAAAAGTATATATATATATATATTTAGGTTTGTTGTGGGGGGAGGAAAATTTTTTTTTCTCTTTGGTTTTGATAAAATGGGGTGTGGGAGTTTTTAAATGCTGTGCCCCTGGCTTGTCCCATTTGGGACAGCTGTGTCAGGAGGGTTGTCCCACCAGGCTGGGGGTGCCTCCCCCTACCCCAGGGACCTCCCTCCCTTCCCTCTGGCTCCTTCCCCTTTTCTATGAGGAATTAAGATGCTGTAACTTTTTGGAACCTCAGTTTTTTGGTTTTTTATTTGGGTAGGTTTTGGGGTCTAGGCCATTTTTACCCCCTGGGGATAAACAAGATAAGGGGGAAAGGAATAGGGGAGGAACCTCCCCTCTTACCTTCACCTTTAGCTTCTTGGAAATGGGCCCCTGCGGAATAAATCTGCCAGTTTTTATAAATGCTAAGATTTCTGGTGTCATTTGAATGGCTGCTCTCATGAGGATGGGCATGTCCCTCCCTCCCTCAGTAATCCACCTTCCCTCACTTTCCTCCTTCCCACCGGAACCTGCTCCTCTGCCCCCTCTTGGCTTCCCGGTGCCCCTCAATGGGCAGCTTCCTTACTCCTTTCCACCCAGCCCTAGAGAAAGCCAAGGGCATCCCTCATTGACCGTTTGCCCTTGGGCCAGACCCTTTGGTTCTCCTGGACCTCAGTGTCTTTGTCTGGGAAAGGACTCGAAGGTTGACTCAGGCCTTCTCCCACCGGGAACCCTTCGAGCTTCTAATTTTAGTGAGCCTTGTACCAGTTGGCAGATGTACATCATGGTTCTCAAGACACTTTCTTAAGATGACTTTTTTCCCTCCAGAGCTCCTTTAATTATTACAATATTTACAGTCTTAAAAAGTAGCATTCAGGAATCAGAGGTCATACACACCCCCCTCTTCGGTGGTTCATTGGGTGGGCAGGGGGTAGGTGAGGTAGCCTGGTGGAATTATTCCATTCTGTTGGAGGTAGGGAACTTCAGGGCTGAGGGGCAGACTTCACTGGCAGAAGACTTTGCATGAAGGTGGGGGGGTGGTAACTGAGTGTCCAGTTCAAAGGCAGGAAGTAAGGGGGAATCCCTGAGTACTTTGAAGAGCAGATTTGGATGGAGGAAAGGGTGGAAGGGGAGATCCACTTAAAGGGGAGGACCCCAGTCAGGATACCAATGGTGGACTAAATACAGGAGACACAGAGTGACTCAGAAGAGCTGATGCATGCCAAGATCCATCCTATTCCTAACCCCCTAAAAGAGTGAGGTAGATGGAAGGTCATGGGGTCAGGAAGTCCATCAGAGGTTTCTGTATTTCCACTACAATGTTCTGTACCAGTGAAGAAGCGGGAAAAGGTAGATGGGGGGGTCCCAGGAAGAGAACCACTCCTCAGGTAGGTTGAAGATGTGTGATAAAATGAGAGATGTAGTGGTGGGGGGGTGGGGTCCAATGGAAGACACTGCTCCATTCCAAAGTGCTAAACCAGTGGAGTAGGGGGTGGAGGGTTGGGCTGGAACGTTTCACCAGTGGATGGGGGAGTCCCAGTAGAAGGTACCCCCTCACCGGGCAGGTTAGTAAGAAGGTGACCAAAGGCCTGGTTGGATCAAGCCCTGTCCAGGATCCCAGCTGGCCCTAAAGGGGCCTGGTGTTATTAGCTGGGCCGGTTCAGGGAGGGATAGTGCAGACAGACATGGCAGCCCCGACATCAGTCTTGTCCGAGACCTGGGTCTGGCAGTCCCTCATCCTCTGGTGTGGGCTCTGCCTGGGGCGCCGGCGGCAGGTCCTGGACGCAGAGCTGGGCGCGCACCTCTCGCATCTGCGCCTGCAGCTCCTCCAGGGCGCCTGGCGGTGGCGCCGCCTGCACCTGCGCCTGCAGGGCCTCCAGCACCAGTGCCAGGTGGTCCACCTCGTCCCGCATCGCGTCCCAGGTGGCGAGCTGCTCCCCCTCCTTGCGACGCTGTTGCGTCTTTTGTCGCGAGTACTCCAGCACCAGGCAGCCGCAGGCCACCATGAAGATGGTGGCCTCACCCAGCAGCTCGGCACCCAGCTCCGCAGCTGCCTCCTCGTTCAGCGGCTTGATGGTTTCCGCATTGAAGCCCATGAGGCGCATCTTTGCCCGCATCTCGACCCAGTGGTACACTGCAGAGGAAGAGAGGGGTCGGGGATCTTGGCTGGGACCACAAGCCCTGCCCCTTGATGCTCGGTGTCCCTGTCGGAGCAATGGGGACGCAGCAGCCAGAATCGCGAGCGCTAGTGGGAAATGGGCACCTTTAACTAAGACTGGCACCGGGCCTCGCAGTTACCGGGCCAGAAGTGGCCTTGAGGGCATTATTTTGAAAACGTCCAGAAGGTTCTGGTGAATTACTGCAGATGAGAATTGCTGCCCTGGAGGGGAGGTCCAGGGTGTGGGGCAGCATCTCCAAGGGGGGGTGAGTGGCCACAAGTCCAGCGTAGGTGTAAACCTTGCTCCTGCCCCACCCCCCAGCCCACCAGCCAGGCTCCTTCCCTCTCCCCAAAGGTAGAGCTGATGGTGATGCACTCCATCCTGAAGTGAGTTCACTGTGGGGTTTGGGGCTTTGTACAGAGCTCAGGGCTGGGGCTCCTGCTCTAATGCCAACTTCTTCCTTATCTGATCACTTGTGTGAACAAGGGTTATCACTGTTCTTGTTTGTCAATGCAAGAGTAGCCTAGAGTTGATATTTAAGCCGGAATCCCTGCAGTAATAATATTCATCCATTGATACAAGAACTGATGGGAAAAATAAGATTCCTTGGGCTCACTAAGGGATGACTTTCTGAAAACATTTATACTTTGCCCTTGCCAACCATCCTCCACAGTGATCAGGCTGACCTAATAGGTTTTTTGTTGTTGTTGTTTTTTCCTTTAAGTTAGAAGAATAACATGCACGTGCGGGGTGGGGGATCATTTCGATTACACAGAAGTGAGTAAACTGCAAGACAAAAGTCCATCTTTCCACCTCCAGTTTTGGTCCTCCTAGTCCTCAAAGGTTAACCACCTTTTTTTTTTTTTTTTTTGGTCACACTCTGTGATTTTCGGGATCTCAGTTTCCTGACCAGGCATTGAACCCAGGCCACATCAACGAAAGCATGGAATCCTAATCATCTGACCACCAGGGAACTCCAAAGGTTGACCGCTTTTGATCTTTTTCTGTTAACATTTGTTAAGGAAAACATGATAAGGACTAGCCATAAGGAAAAAGTTTGACACACTGGAATGCTCTGAAATTACAAACGTTCATTCCTGTTTGATGCCCCAGAGGGCAATTCCCTGGCAATCTAGTAGTTAAGACTCCATGCATCCAATGCCTCGGGTCCTGGTCTGATCCCTGCTGGGGGAACTAAGTTTCCACATGCTGACCCAGTGTGACCAAAAAAGAAAGAAAAAGGTGGCGGTGGGTGGGGAGGCGGGGGAGACACAAGCAAGAGAAAGAAAAGGCAAGTTCCAGACTGGGAGAAGCCATTTGCCCCACACCAGACAAATAACTGACAAATAACTCAGGTTCAGGACATGCAAATACCTCCTGGGGATCAATAAGAGGATGTCAGACTGATCAATAGAAAAAGACTTGAATCACCTAAGAGGAGAACTAAATGGCCACTCGTGTGTGTGTGTGTGTGTGTGTGTGTGTGTGTGTGTGTGAGAGTCTCTCAGCCATATCTGACTCTGAGACCCCATGGACTGTACTCTGCCAGGCTCCTCTGTCCCTGGGATTTCCCCAGCAGAATACTGGTGTGGGTTGCCATTCCCTTCTCCAGGGAATCTTTCTGACCCAGGGATTGAACCCGGGTCTCTTGCATTGCAGGCAGATTTTTTTACCATATGAGCCACTAGGGAAGCCCACTAGACAACGTTAAAAAAAAAAATGCTAACCTCTATTACACATCAGGAAAATAGTAATTAAAATCACAAAGAGAAAGCACTATATACCCACCAGAATAGCTGAAATGAAAACACCACACATCCTGAAGTGAAGTGAAAGTCACTCAGTCGTGTCCAACTCTTTGGGACCCCATGGACTATATTGTCCATGAAATTCTCCAGGCCAGAATACTGGAGTGGGTAACCTTTCCCTTCTCCAGGGGATCTTCCCAACCCAGGGATCGAACCCAGGTCTCCTACATTGCAGGCGGATTCTTTACCAGCTGAACCACAAGGGAAGCCCAAAAACAGTGGAGTAGGTAGCCCATCCCTTCTCAAGTGGATCTTCCCGACCCAGGAATCAAACTGGGGTCTCCTGCATTTCAGGCGTATTCTTTACCAGCTGAGCTATGAGGGAAGCCTGTTACTACACATTCTAAGTGCTGCCAAAGACAAACTGCAGTCAGACTCCGAGGAGGTCGTTGAGGACATCTACCCACTCCGGCAGCTGGTTGGCAGTGATTACTAGATTTAGCATCCAATCCTGATAAACCAGCAATTCCGCTCCTGGGTGGCCACCCACCAAAACCTGTCACATGTTTTCCGAAAGACATGTCCCTGCATGTTCATCTCAGTGCTATGAATAAAGGACCTGAGACAACTTGAATGCCCACCCATAATAGCAGGATTGGTTTTTTGTTTTTTTTTTTAAGGTACACAGTGAAACATTCAACAGCAGTGACAACAAGTGAACCGTGACAACATACAGCAAACTGAACAGTGTCGAGTGGAGGAAGCCACACAAGCGCACACTGCTGTGTGACTTCGTTTATGTAACATCCCCCAAGAGGCAACCTCAACCCACAGAGTCACAGGTCAGGGTAGTGGTTACCCTTGGCGAGCTTAGTGACTGGAAGGGGGACATGGTAGGCTTTCTAGGGGGCTGGTTATGCTCTGTTTCCTGTTCTTTCTGTGAGTTTATCAAACTGGACACTTAGGATTTGTACGCTTTGCTTTAGGTACATTATAATCCTGTTAAAATTTTTCATAACCCAAATGAACTGGTGTTGTCCAGCCACCCTCCTGGTCTCTCTTGCAGCATCTGGAGAGGCCCAGAGAAATGCCACTGGCCAGTGCCCTGCCCTTCATCCGTCTATTCCTCCCTGTCGCCTGTGGGCGATCAGACTTGGCCTTGGCCACCTGTCAGAGGAGCCTGCGACATCTGAGTTCAAGGTTCCCTGACTGCCTATTTAATCCTCTTCCACTTGGGAAACTGTACAGGTCCCTCCCAAGAGGAATCCCAGTCTTATGATGTCCTCCAGGCTTCTGCTTGCGTGCAGGGAGCAGGGAGAAGGGTTGTGATGGAACCATGATTCTCTACTCTCCCTGAGGTCTGTTAGAAGGCAAAATGGATTTAGAACCCAGGCATGAGAAATTCCAGTCCCCCACTCAAAATGGGAGGGGAAGGGGCATGACTATGGCTTGTGTTAAAGGGACCCAAATATACATTCCTTTCTCTCTCTTTTTTAACATTTGTAATTGTATTATTTTTTTAAACTTTAAACTTTTTATTTTGTATTGGGGCATAGCTGATTAACGATGGTGTGACAGTTTCAGGTGAACAGAGAAGGGACTCAGCCATACATGGCTGCACATGTGTCCGTTCTCCTCCACACCCCCCTTTATCCAAGCTGGCACAAAACACTGAGTAGAGTTCCCTGTGCTATACAGTACGTCCGTGTCGGTTATCCATTTTGAATACAGCAGAAGACACATTCCTTTCTTGTTTAAAAAACAAAATTTGTTGAGCAGTTAAGACAGTTTTTTTTTTTTGGCCAAGCAGCATGTGGGATCTTAGTTCCTCAACCAGGGATCTAAAATTCGTCCCCTGCATTGGAAACACAGAGTCTTAACCACTGGGTCACCTGGGAAGTCCCCAAGAGAGTCTTTACAATATACTTTTATTATATGATTTGAACCACAAGTTTAAAAAATTTTCAAATTCCACATGTCAATTACCTCCACAAATCTAGACAGTTCCTTAAAGGTAAAGGCTGTAAAGGGAATCTCAGCCTGAACTTGAAGAGGATTTTATGTCACCATCTATAAATGCAGCTATGGTTATCAAGCACAGTAGTTACAACAAAACAAAACAAAATGGTGAAATCACTCACGTTTGCTTCCCTAGCAATGTCTTATATTCCCAAGCATATTTTTGCCAACTTAGCAACACTTCAGAGTTATTTCACTACTAATAAATAAATCTCATGATTTGCAAAGGAGCTTTATGTATTTCAACACACAAGAATCTCCCAAACAGAACACGGAGAGAAGAAAGGCAAGTTCCAATAGAGACAGTGTGATAAGGACAAGAATGTGCACTGACTGTGGACGCACATATGTTTAGGAAAAGGAAAATCTCGCATGGAGTAACACTCAGCAACTTCAGGACAGATGAGGGAGGAAGCAGGGAGAAAAGAGACTTTTTAATTTTATTTCCTAAAAAAGGCGGAAAAACCCAAAGCAAGTAGGGCAAAATGTTCATCTCTATTAATTCCAAGTGGTAGGTACATGGGTGTTTGTTACATTATTTTCTCTATGTCTGCAACACGTAATGATTAAAAGTAAAAGATTACAGACTTCCCTGGTGGTCCAGTGGCTAAGACTCCAGTGCAAGGCTAGGGTTCGATCCCTGGTCAAGGAACTAGATCCTGCATGCTGTGGCCAAATAAATAAATAAAAATATATTAAAAGTAAAAGATTATTTCAAAAAACCCAATTTATATATATATATTGCCATTTGGGGGCAGGGGAAGAGATTTTGATGAGTGCACAGTGATAGAAATCACGTCACTGGTTCCCTGAGGGCAGGGGTGGCCAGAGGGATGGCCCAGAAAAAAACACAAGGAAACCTGGAGGATGATGGAAATATTTTTAACGGTAGTGATTTCATGGCAAATACCCATGATAAAACCCATCACAGTGAACACTTAGAATAAGCACAGTTTATTGCATGTAAGTTATACCTCAAAAATGTTGTTAAATAAAAAAGGAATTTTACATTTTATACGATTCTGAAAGTGAGAAGGCAAGCCGTAGACTGGGAGAAAATATTTGCAAATCATATATTTGATGAAGGACTTGTTCCAGAACACATAATGAGCTCTTAAAACTCAACAACAGGAAGATAAATAATCCAGTTAAAATGGGGGAAAGATTTGAACAGACCCTTCACCAAACATGATATGCAAACTGTTAATAAGCAAGTGAAAAGATGCTCAATACATTAGTCAGCAGAGAAATGCCAATCAAACCCACATGAGATTCCATTTCACACACAGTTTGTTGCTGTGGTCCAGTCACTTAGCCATGTCTGACTCTGCAACTCTATGGACTGCAGCACACCAGGCTTCCCTGTCCTTCACCATCTCCAGGACTTTGCTCAAACGTATGTCTATTGAGTCAGTGATGTCATCCAACCATCTCATTCTCTGTCACCCCTTTCTCTTCCTGCCTTCAATCTTTCCCAGCATCAGGATCTTTTCCAATGAGTTGGGTCTTCCCATCAGGTGGCCAAAGTATTGGAGTTCCAGCTTCAGCATCAGTCCTTCCAATGAATATTCAGGACTGACTTCCTTTAGGATTGGTTGGATCTCCTTGCTGTCCAAGGGACTCTCAAGAGTCTTCTCTAGCACCACAGTTTGAAAGCATCAATTCTTCATCGTTCAGCTTTCTCTATGGTCCAACTCTCACATCTATACATGACTACTGGAAAAATCATAGCTTTGACTAAACGGACCTTTGTTGGCAAAGTGACATCTCTGCTTTTTAATATACTGTCTAGGTTCGTCATAGCTTTTCTTCCAAGAAGCAAGCATCTTTTAATTTTGTGACTGCAGTCACTGTCCGAAGTGATTTTGGAGCCTAAGAAAATAAAGTCTGTCATTGTTTCCATTGTTTCCCCATCTACTTGCCATGAAGTGATGGTACTGGATGCCATGATCTTAGTTTTCTGAATATTGAGTTTTAAGCCAGCTTTTTCACTCTCCTCTTTCACCTTCATCAAGAGGCTCTTTAGTTCCTCTTCACTTTCTGTCATAAGGGTGGTGTCATCTGCATATCTGAGGTTATTGATGTTTCCCCCAGCAATCTTGATTCCAGCTGTGCTTCGTCCAGCCTGGCATTCTGCATGATGCACTCTGCATATAAATTAAATAAGGAGGGTGAAAATATACACAGCCATGATGTACTCCTTTTCCAATTTTCAACCAGTCTGCCATTCTATGTCGGTTCTAATTGTTGCTTCTTGACCTGCATGTAGGTTTCTCAGGAGGCAGACAGGGTGGTCTGGTATTCCCATCTCTTTCAGAATTTTCCACAGTTTATTGTGATCCACAGTCAAAGGCTTTAGCATAGTCAATGAAACAGAAGGAGATGTTTTTTTGGAATTCCATTGCTTTCTCTATGATGTCAATTTGGATGTGGGTAATTTGATCTCTGGTGCTGAAACTAAAACCTGACTCAGCCAAAAAAAAAAAAAGACTGTACAATGGTCTCATATGGAACTGGAGGGGAGGGGGATGCTCTGGAGCCAGGGCAGGCCAGCCCCAGCCCTGTTCTATGACTGTCCTAGCCAGCAGGACACCCGTAGCTACTGCCTCTGCCCCTCCCACTCCCTGAGCTACCCTCACGGCAAGAAGAATCCACCTGCCAAAGCAGGGCGCTTCAGTTCAGCACATGGGTTCAAAGAGCCCACACGCTTCGGGACAACTAACTCCGCTCACCACAACTACTGAGCCCACTTGCTGCAACTACTGAAGTCTGGCGCCTAGAGCAGGTGCTTTGCAACGAGAGAAGCCATCGCACTGAGAAGCTCACGCACCGCCAAGAGTAGCCCCTGCTCTCAGCAACTAGAGAAAGGCTGCGGCAATGAAGACCCTGTTCAGCCAAAAATAAATACATCTTTAAAAAACTCATCAAATTTATACACACTATAAGCAGAGATATTTATATATAGAGAGAAAAAATACTGTCAGTCAATTATCCTTCAATACAATTTTAAAAATTTAAACCATCAAATCTTATACTTTATATACACGCATTGCATTGTGTGTCACTTATACCTCAATAAAGCTGCTTTGACAAAAATATCCAAGGGAAGGCAGGATAAGGACTTAGAAACAGAGAAAAAGGACTGAAAGCGTTTGTGGCAGGAGAAGGGGTACAGAGTGGGTGGTGTGTGGCTGAGAATTGCTGCTTTTTATGAGGAGCTTTAGAGAATGCTTATTTATTTTTTTTAAGATTTAATTATTTGTTTTGGCTGCCCTGGGTTTTTCGTTGCCGTGCACGGGCTTTCTCCAGCGGCGGCAAGCAGGGACTGCTCTCCAGCTGCGGTGTGCAGGCTTCTCATTGAGGGGGCTGCTCTTGCTGCAGAGCGGGCTCTAGAGGTGCCGGCTTCAGCAGCAGCAGCACCCACTTGGTTGCTCCTGGGCATGTGGGATCTTCCCGGAGCAGGGATCAAACTATGTCCCCTGCATCGGCAGACAGATTCTTAACCACTGGACCACCAGGGAAGCCCCAGGAATGTTTATTCTTAAAACTGAGAATTAAAAAATAAACGTTTAATGTAATTACACTACTGAGCAACTGAACTGTGTAATTACACACACACGTTGGCACAGACACAATATTCATGGGACCTGAGCACTGCAGCTCCTATCCTCACCCACCTGCTCTGATTGGTCACCAGGTCTGATGTATTGCAGCCTCTGCCCCTTGGCAGCCCCCTGCAGCTCCCACCAAGAAGTGATCATCCCAGAAAATAAAAATACAATGTTAAGCCACAGCCCTCTTCTGCAGAAAACCCTACTACAGTGGTCTCTACTTGCTCACAGAAAATGTCCTGACTCCTTAAAATGGCCACAAGGCCCAATGGGATTTTTTTAAATTTATTTTTTATTTTTAATTATTTAAAAAATTCTGGCAGCGCCAAGAAGCTTGTGAGATCTTAGTTCTCCAACGAGGGATCAAACCCTGCTCTGGGAGCACAGAGTCTTAACCACGGGATTGTCGGGGAAGTTCTTTCTCTTTTTTTCACCCAGGTGTTATTCTTAAGAAGAATCTTCTTCTTGTTTAATCACTATGTCCTGTCGGACTCTGCAACACCATGGACTGTAGACTGCCAGGCTCCTCTGTTTGTGGGATTTCCCGGGCAAGAATACTGGAGTGGGTTGGCATTTCCTTCTCCAGGGGATCCTCTCTACTCAGGGATCGAACCCTCATCTTCTGTATTAGCAGGTGGGTTCATTGGCATGCACAAAGATTGAGTCCAAGGTCCCTGTGGACACCTTTCTGCCCAGCGTGGCTTTTTGGGAAGTTCTTTTCCTTCTAGTCACCAAGGTGTCCTGATGCTGCCTTTCAGATCAAGTAGAAGTGGAGCCGCTCTTTCGTGTGTGACATGTCCATCTTCCAAGCTTAAAACTCAAAGCTCATGGGAAACTTAAAAGAACACAATGGCAAACTCTGGGGTACCTTATACACTGTCTCTTGGAGGGGTCCCTGCAAGGCTGAGCCCCAGGTACAGGGAGTAACCTGCTCACTAACATATCCTATAAAGACTTCCTTCCTTTTCGGTCTCACCTCCCTCTCCAGGCACCCCTTGTACCTACCCTTCTAACAGTCAAAGAATAGTAGTCATTTATTAGTCCCATAGTTACTTTCTGAAGAGGTAAAGATGCATTTCTCTTGCATCTCCTGCATTGGTAGGTGGATTCGTTATTGCTGAGCCACCAGGGGAAAATCGTGTATATCTTGCCACAATTTAAAAAGAAAAGGTAACCTGGTAATGAGAAATTGGTTTAGGTGCTACTCTATCTCACAGCCAACTGGTCAGCACCAACTGGGTGTATTGCAATATGACCTGGATTATGATCACCCAGAGTTAGTGCAGACCCCACACTGTATGGGCTCAGTCCCAGGAGACTGCCCCGATTCCAGACCTCAACCACAAGTGGGGTTCCCAAGCCATGTGCACTTCTGACTGACTGGTTACAAATTCGGGGTGCCCACAATTCTCTCAGGTTCAAAACTGTCTAGAATAACTCATAGATGCCCTAAAACATTATAAGCATACTTGCAATTACAGTTTCATTATACAAGATGCACAGAGGGTGAGACTTAGGAGAGCTTCCTGGCTCTCTCCCTGAGAATCAGAACAGGAATCACGTTGCCACCCAGGAAGCCCTGTTCCATCAGGAGTGATGAAATCTTCCGCCAAGTGCTTGAACGTGGCGGTCTCAATATGGCTAGTTTAAAGTCACAACCCTCTGGGGGTCTGAGGTGGGGAGAGATAAATTAGGAGTTTGGGATTCACACAAACACACTGCTATATATAAAATAGGTAAATAAGAAGGGCCTACTTTACAGCACAGAGAACTCTACTCGGTATTTATAATGGAAAAGAACCTGAAAAAATACATATGTATAGTTGAATACATTTGTATAATGTAACACAACATGGTAAATTAACTACATCAGTTAAGTCGCTCAGTCATGTCCGACTCTTTGGGACCCCATGAACTGCAGCACGCCAGGCCTCCCTGTCCATCACCAAGTCCCGGAGTTCACTCAGACTCACGTCCATCGAATCAGTGATGCCATCCAGCCATCTCATCCTCGGTCGTCCCCTTCTCCTCCTGCCCCCAATCCCTCCCAGCATCAGAGTCTCTTCCAATGAGTCAACTCTTCGCATGAGGTGGCCAAAGTACTGGAGTTTCAGCTTTACCATCAGTCCTTCCAATGATTACTCAGGACTGATTTCCTTTATGATTGATTGGTTGGATCTCCTTGCAGTCCAAGGGACTCTCAAGAGTCTTCTCCAACACCACAGTTCAAAAGCATCAATTCTTCAGCACTCAGCCTTCTTCACAGTCCAAATCTCACATCCATACACGACTGCTGGAAAAACCATAGCCTTGACTAGACAGATCTTAGTCGGCAAAGTAATGCCTCTGCTTTTGAATATGCTATCTAGGTTGGTCATAACTTTTCTTCCAAGGAGTAAGCATCTTTTAATTTCATAGCTGCAGTCACCATCTGCAGTGATTTTGGAGCCCCAAAAATAAAGTCTGACACTGTTTCCACTGTTTCCCCATCTATTTCCCGTGAAGTGATGGGACCAGAGGCCATGATCTTCGTTTTCTGAATGTTGAGCTTTAAGCCAACTTTGTCACTTTCCACTTTCACTTTCATCAAGAGGCTTTTTATTTCCTCTTCACTTTCTGCCATAAGGGTGGTGTCATCTGCATATCTGAGGTTATTGATATTTCTCCCAGCAATCTTGATTCCAGCTTGTGTTTCTTCCAGTCCAGGGTTTCTCATGATGTACTCTGCATAGAAGTTAAATAAGCAGGGTGACAATATACAGTCTTGATGTACTCCTTTTCCTATTTGGAACCAGTCTGTTGTTCCATGTCCAGTTCTAACTGTTGCTTCCTGACCTGCATACAGATTTCTCAAGAGGCAGGTCAGGTGGTCTGGTATTCCCATCTCTCTCAGAATTTTCCACAGTTTATAGTGATCCACACAGTCAAAGGCTTTGGCATAGTCAATAAAGCAGAAATAGATGTTTTTCTGGAACTCTCTTGCTTTTTCCATGATCCAGCAGATGTTGGCAATTTGATCTCTGGTTCCTCTGCCTTTTCTAAAACCAGCTTGAACATCAGGAAGTTCACAGTTCACGTATTGCTGAAGCCTGGCTTGGAGAATTTTGAGCATAACTTTACTAGCATGTGAGATGAGTGCAATTGTGTGGTAGTTTGAGCATTCCTTGGCATTGCCTTTCTTTGGGATTGGAATGAAAACTGACCTTTTCCAGTCCTATGGCCACTGCTGAGTTTTCCAAATTTGCTGGCATATTGAGTGCAGCACTTTCACAGCATCATCTTTCGGGATTTGAAATAGCTCAGCTGGAATGCCATCACCCCCACTAGCTTTGTTCGTAGTGATGCTTTCTAAGGCCCACTTGACTTCACATTCCAGGATGTTTGGCTCTAGATGAGTGATCACACCATCATGATTATCTGGGTCATGAAGATCTTTTTTTGTACAGTTCTTCTGTGTATTCTTGCCACCTCTTCTTAATATCTTCTGCTTCTGTTAGGTCCATACCATTTCTGTCCTTTATCAAGCCCATCTTTGCATGAAATGTTCCCTTGGTATCTCTAATTTTCTTGAAGAGATAGATCTCTAGTCTTTCCCATTTTGTTGTTTTCCTCTATTTCTTTGCACTGATCGCTGAAGGCTTTCTTATCTCTTCTTGCTATTCTATGGAACTCTGCATTCAGATGCTTATATCTTTCCTTTTCTCCTTTGCTTTTCGCTTCCCTTCTTTTCACAGCTATTTGTAAGGCCTCCCCAGACAGCCATTTTGCTTTTTGCATTTCTTTTCCTTGGGGATGGTCTTGATCCCTGTCTCCTGTACAATGTCACGAATCTCATTCCATAGTTCATCAGGCACTCTATCAGATCTAGGCCCTTAAATCTATTTCTCACTTCCACTGTATAATCATAAGGGATTTGATTTAGGTCATACCTGAATGGTCTAGCGGTTTTCCCCACTTTCTTCAATTTGAGTCTGAATTTGGTAATAAGGAGTTCATGATCTGAGCCACAGTCAGCTCCTGGTCTCATTTTTGTTGACTGTATAGAGCTTCTCCATCTTTGGCTGCAAAGAATATAATCAATCTAATTTCAGTGTTGAGCATATGGTGATGTCCATGTGTAGAGTCTTCTCTTGTGTTGTTGGAAGAGGGTGTTTGCTATGACCAGTGCATTTTCTTGGCAAAACTCTACTAGTCTTTGCCCTGCTTCATTCCGCATTCCAAGGCCAAATTTGCCTGTTACTCCAGGTGTTTCTTGACTTTCTACTTTTGCATTCCAGTTCCCTATAATGAAAAGGACATCTTTTTTAGGTGTTAGTTCTAAAAGGTCTTGTAGGTCTTCATAGAACCGTTCAACTTGAGCTTCTTCAATGTGACTGGTTGGGGCATAGACTTGGATTACCGTGATATTGAATGGTTTGCCTTTGAAATGAACAGAGATCATTCTGTCGTTTTTGAGATTGCATCCAAGTACTGCATTTTGGACTCTTTTGTTGACCATGATGGCTATTCCATTTCTTCTGAGGGATTCTTGCCTTGCCTGCAGTAGTAGATATAATGGTCATCTGAGTTAAATTCACCCATTCCAGTCCATTTTAGTTTGCTGATTCCTAGAATGTCGACGTTCACTCTTGCCATCTCTTGTTTGACCACTTCCAATTTGCCTTGATTCATGGACCTGACATTCCAGGTTCCTATGCAACATTGCTCTTTACAGCATTGGACCTTGCTTCTATCACCAGTCACATCCACAGCTGGGTATTGTTTTTGCTTTGGTTCTATCCCTTTATTCTTTCTGGAGTTATTTCTCCACTGATCTCCAGTAGCATATTGGGCACCTACTGACCTGGGGCGTTCCTCTTTCAGTATCCTATCATTTTGCCTTTTCATACTGTTCATGGGGTTCTCAAGGCAAGAATACTGAAGTGGTTTGTCATTCCCTTCTCCAGTGGACCACATTGTGTCAGACCTCTCCACCATGACCCATCCGTCTTGGGTTGCCCCGCAGGCATGGCTTAGTTTCATTGAGTTAGACAAGGCTGTGGTCCTAGTGTGATTAGATTGACTAGTTTTCTGTGAGCATGGTTTCAGTGTATCTGCCCGCTGATGTCCTCTTGCAACACCTACCATCTTACTTGGGTAAATCTTCTATCTATAGCTTATTCATAGGTCTTTCTGGTGACCGGCCTAGCCTGGTTTGAGTCATCTCATGAGCATAACAAACACACACCCATCCTTTAGGAATTTATGGATGATTCTGAAATGCTGTTAGGAGTTTCGAAAACTGCAGATATATGCATATATCTGCATATATTCTTTATTATTAACACTAAAGGAATTTACTTGATACATTGTCATCACTGGTGACTGACTCTTCCCCGGGTCCTGCTGGCCTCCGTGACATGTGGCAGCCGGCAGGAGTCAGAGGCAGGCCGGGGCCCAGGGCCAGAGCTGGCAGAGGGTCCCGACTGCTCATCTTCTCAGGTACAGCCTCTCCCCACCCTCCTCCTCCAGCCCAGCTCCCTGGCTGACCCCGGCCCTCACGTCTCTCTCTCCTGCAGCTCTCTTCCTCCTGCTGTTCCCATGCCTGCAAGGCTGGCCCCACGCCTCCAAAGGTGAGCAGGGGTGCTGTGGTGGCAGGGAAGCCCAGCTCCTCTGGGGTGGCCGGGCAGTGGGGAGGGGCCCAGCTTCCACCTCGGTGCTCCTGCTCAGCTGAAATGCCAGCCTGAGCACGAAATTATGACCCACTTTCCACCCTCGGGTTCTGGGGTTGCCTCTGGGAGGATCCCCTCTGCCAGCCCCCTGTGCTGGGGGGCAGGGGGTCTTCCCAGGAGGGAGGAGAAATGGGGCTTGGAGGGAGATGGGGAGGGGTCAGCTGAGTCAGGTAATTATAACCGTGCTGTGCTCAGTCGTGTCCTATTCTTTGCAACCCCCTGGACTGTAGCCCACCAGGCTCCTCTGTCCATGGGATTCTCCAGGCAAGAATACTGGAGCGGGTTGCCATGCCCTCTTCCAGGGCATCTTCCCAACCCAGGGATGGAACTCTTCTCTCTTCTTACACTGGCGGGCAGGTTCTTTACCAGTGTCCTACCTCGGAAGCCCAGATGAGTCATGGTCAAAAGTCCCTTTCTACAAGGAACTCAGCTGAGGAAGCTTCTCTATCATCACTGCCCGACAGCCACTTTCACTCTGGTGACACCCCCACGAAGCAGACAATCCCATTTTAGGGATGGGGAAAGTGTGGCTCAGAGGGGTGAAGTTAATTGCTTGAGGTGAGAGGAAAAATAAGGGCTTAAATCTTGACCTGGCAAGTCCTCTTTCCTCTACTTATAAAAAGAAAAACTTGGTTTTTCATTTGCGCTGGGTCTTAGTCACTGCACATGGGATCTAGCTCCCTGACCAGGGATCAAACCCACCCAGGCCCCCTGCACTGTGAGCATGGAGTCTTAAGTCACTGGACTGCCAGGGAAGTCCTCCTCACTGTCCCATTCTCTTTCTGGAAACTGAGAGAGGCTGATCAGTACTTTTTTTTAATGACCACTGGCTGTATGCACTTCTTTTGCTGGGACGAGGCACCCAAGGTGAGTGGCTGTAACTCTGCCCACTGAAGGCCAGAGAACTCAGCACGGAAGCCACGCCCCTGGGCCAGGAGGAAGGCAGATGAGGAGGTAGCGAGAGGAAAGGGGGCACATGTGCTTTGGGGACAGAGGTGACCTGGACATTGGACCTCAGTGCTGGATAAGGGATAAATGGATGCAGGGAAACACAGATCAAAACCACAAGGAGATGCCACTTCCCACCCACAAAGGAATGGCTATAATCAGAGACTCAGACATCATGGACTGGCAAGGATGTGGGGAAAGCAGCACTCATATACTGCTGGTGGAAATGAAAAATGGGGCAGTGTTCACAACAGACAGCAAGTAGACTGGTGGTGGTTGCCCGAGGCTGGGGCGTGTGGGGAAGTAGCCGGAAGAGAGGAGCGGCTGCTGATGGACACGGGGTTTCCTTTAGGGTGACTGAACGTCTTCTAAAATCAATTGTGGTAGTGACTGCACAACTCTGAAAATATACTAAAAACCATGTATGCTTGAAATGGATGAATTGTACGATATGTGAATTCTACCTTTAAAAAATTTATTTATTTATTTATCTATTTGGCTCTGCCGGTTCTTAGTTGCTGTAAGTGGGATATTCATTGTCAAACGTTGTGCATGGGGGATCTTTTAGTTCGAGTATGTGGGATCTTTTTTAGTTATGGCCACTTAAACTCAGTTGCAGCCTGTGGGATTTAGTTCCCTGATCAGGGATGGAACCCTGGCTCCCTGCACTTGGAGCTTGGAGTCTCAGCCACTGAACCACCAGAGAAGTCCCTGAATTCTATCTCTTTGTTGTTGCTGTTGTCAGTGTCTCTCTTTTTTAGTACTTACTAATGTACGATTCATGGGGTCGCAAAGAGTAGGACACAACTGAGCTACTGAACTGAACTGACTGAACTGAATGTATTTGGCTGTGCCGGGTCCTAGCTGTGGCACATGGGATCTGCTGCTGCAGCGTGCAGAATGGGCTAGTTGTGGCATGTGGGATCTAGTTCCCTGTTGTTGTTTAGTCGCTTAGTCGTGTCTGACTCTTTGTGACCCCATGGACTGTAGCCTGCCAGGCTCCTCTGTCCATGGGATTTTCCGGGCCAGATTGTTGCAGAGGGTTGCCATTTCCTTCTCCAGGGGATCCTCCCGATCCAGGGATCGAACCTGCGTCTCCACGTCTCCTGCATTGCAGGCAGGTTCTTTTACTGCTGAGCCACTGGAGAAGCCCCAGTAGTCCCCTGACCAGGGATCAAACCTGGGTCCCCTACACCGGGACCTCGGAGTCCTAGCAACTGGACCACCAGTGAAGTCCATTGGATTCTATCTTAATAAAGGTATTCAAGAAAAAAACACAAGGGAAGAGGGAACTCCTTGGTGGTCCAGTAGTTAGGACTCCGTGCTTTCACTGGCAACATCTCGAGAGCAAGCCAAAAAAAAGACAAAAAACATCCCCCACCCCCAGAAATGAATGGATGTGAGGGCAGGGCCCCTGCGCCCAGGCCCTGCCACTGAGCCGAGTCTGGCCCGCAGGCGAGGTGCTGGTCCTGAGAAAGGAGCGCTGGCGGCTCTGCGGCAGCCTGGCGCTGGACCCCAAGGACCAGAAGTGGAGCTGCTGCAGAGGCTTCTACCCTTTCCACCGCCCCACGCAGAGGTGCTGCCAAACCTGGGGGAAGTTCCTGGTCATCCCCATGGACCCGGAAAAGTCAGAAGCTGAAGACTGCAGGATATACACCCAGAAAGCTCTAGGTAGGTCCTGACCCCGCTGGTAGCCTCTCTGTCTGCTCTGGGAGTCAGAGACCCTTTTCTCTCTCCTTCCTTCCTGGGAGCTCTGCCCTCCTCCAAGGGGTTGTCTGCTACCAGACAAGGGGTCTGTGCAGAGAAGTTAGTTGTGTTCCAGCTCCCTGCTGTGTGACCTCAGACAAGTGTTCTACCCTCTCTGGGCCCAGTCTACCTGTCATCAGGGTAAGGGCATGAACTTCTCTTCCAAACAGAGTCGGGGGCGGCGCCTTTCAAAGTCGTTGGAAGTGACATCAGGGGCAGTCCCTCTTGTGTTCTGCCCTCCTCTGAGCCCCTCTCCGTCCCAGGTCCCAGATCCCCGTGTGTGTGTGTGTGTGTGTGTGTGTGTGCATGTGTGATGGGAAGTCCCCTGGGTGTCTCACAAGCATGGCCGACTCCAAACATAGGCAGGGGTGGGGGCTCCTGGTTTTTGGAGGTCGCCACCAGGTGGAAATCACCCAAGGGCCACTACACTGCAGTGGGGCCTGCTGCCTCAAGGGTCCCACAGACACTTCCAAGGTCACAGGCGGCCCTGTTTCTGAACTGGGCTGGTAGTGACCTGGGTGTTTACACAATAAAACAAAGACTGATGATTAGATCTGTGTGCATTCTCAAGCAAACATGTCCTTGACAGAACAAGCCTGATACTGATGGGCACACATTCTGATCTGGCTTTGATGAAAAGCAAACTGGCTAGAAATGCAGGACGTTCTTCTCCTTCTGGCTGATTACATTTCATGAACAGGTGTTACAGAATAGGAACAACAAGAGCAATCTCCCTTCTTGGGATTGGAACCTCTATGGATCCAAGTGAACTTCTCCCAGGGACATGAGCCCCACAGGCCCTGTGAGAGGAGGTCCCCTGGGAATCGGGCACTAACCCGCAGTCACGGGTAGTATTCTGTGTTGCAGGGCAGCCTGTCCACCTGCCTTCTGAGTCACACTTGGGGAGGAAGGCAAAAACCTTGGAACCAACTCCATGCTTTAAGTGTGACTCACCACGCCCAGGACCTTAAGGCTCACTTTGCAAGATCACACCAGGTAACTGATGGCACAGAGGCTGGGCTCAAATATACAGCAAACCCGTGATGGGTGAGGGTCCGCCCCTGAGTGCACAGCTCAGATGAGCCGTTGGTATCAGTGGTCTTGGTCTCTGCTCACCTGGAAAGTTGGGGAATGATGGGGCCACCATACTTCCCTTCGCCCCCAGACACCCTCTCCCCACTTTTGGCTTCCCTTCTCTGCTCCTGCAAGCTCAGTGCCTCTCCTCTGCTTCTGGTGGACACTGACTTTGGGCAGAGCCCTCAAGAGAGGAGGGGATAGGGACCTTTGCCTTCCAGTGCGGAGGGGGCGGGTGGGTTGAATCCCTGGCCAGGGAGCTAAGATGGACTCAGGTGCCTTGGGCCGAAAAATCAAAACATAAAATAGAAGCAATATTGTAACAAAACTTAAAAATGGTCCACATCAAAAAAGCTTTAAAATAAAAAATTTTAAAAAGGCAGGGACAGGAGAAGGTGGAGGTGGGGCCTGTCTCCCCAGTCCCCTCTGTGGCTGGGCTGTAAGCTCTTAAGTCTGCCCATCTGGGTCCTGCTTCTGTTGCTCCCCCCACCATCTTTTTTTTAAAGACATTTACAAATATTTCTTTATTTATTTTGGAGAAGGAAATGGCAACCTAGTCCAGTATTCTTGCCTGGAGAATCCCATGGGCAGCCTGGAGGGCTACAGCCCATGGGACTGCAGAGTCGGACACGACTGAAGAGACTTAGCATGCGAGCACTTGTTTCTTTCTTAGGGCCGGGTCTTGACTGCTGCAGCAGTCTTTCTCCAGCTGCCGTGCGCAAGCCTCTCACTGCGGTGGCTTCTCTTGTTTCAGGACGTGGGCTCTAGGCACGTGGGCTCAGTAGTTGTGGTTTAAGTACATAGTTGCTCCGAAGCATGTGAGATCTTAGTGCCCGGACTAGGCATCAAACCCATGTCCCCTGCACTGGCAAGTGGGTTCTTAACCACTGGAGCACCAGGGAAGTCCTCCTGGTGCCCGTCTGACATCTCCGGACAGTGTCCGGTCCCCGGGACCTTAGCCCCCTGCCGGATCCCTCACCATACCAGCCCACACTTCGGTCCTGCACGGGCTTGAATAAACAAAACCAACAAACAAACGTGCAGGAAACACTTGCAGTTCCCAGGAGCTCTCCGGGGCCCCTGAGGTCCTGCACAAATCTGCCAGCCCAAGCTCATCTTGCCCCCACCCTGCTCCAGCCACTCCCACCACTCCCTGCAGCCACCAGATACTTGCGCAAGCTGTGCTCTTTACTAGATCATCCTTCCCTCCCACACTGCTGCTAGTGCCTAACAGAGGCTCACAGGTCCATCCACCCTCACCTGGCTAAGGGGACCTGACGCCTGCTCCTCCAAGACTCCTTGGAGCGTTTTATAGAATGAGTCCCACTTCATATTAATACATATGTGCATATCTACCAATATACATGGGGCTTCCCAGGTGGCGCGCGTGGTAAAGAACCTGCCTGCCAATGCAGCAGACCTGAGAGACAGGGGTTCGATCCCTGGGTGGGGAAGATCCCCTGGAGGAAGGCATGGCAACCACTCCAGGATTCCTGCCTGGAGAATCCAGGGACAGAGGAGCCTGGTGGGCTACAGTCCCTAGGGTCACACAGAGCCGGACACGACTGAGGAGACTTAGCACGCACCAATATATACACAATGTGTAACTGTTTTCTGTACACACACACGCACGTGTGTGCATTTAGGGTCATGAAATCCAGCTAAAAGTCAACAATGATCATCTCTGGGTGGTGGGATTACAGATGGTTTTTTTCATTTCATTGTTTTTCAGTTTTCACTGCTGTTTCTATAATGAACTCTGTTGTCTCCTAAATATGATCGGGAAATAACGTGATTGGAGTGAAATTCCTTTCTGTACTGACACCTTCAACTCCAGACCACCCAGCGCCCTCAGCTCGCAAGTCACTAAAAGCCATACCCTCCTTTCCGTGGCCCCAAGCCTTGTGTGATCTGGTCTCCCGCCTCTCGCCCTGCCCGCTAAGCTCCATGACTAAGCCGTGGAGTCATCCCTTCTCACTCTCATCTCTGGGCCTCTGCACAAGCTGTTCTCTTTGCACCTGGACTTCACCCCATTTATGTTTTCCCTTTGTTGATAAGAATCTGTATCCTTTCAATGCAAGGCTGGGTCGGCTGTTCAGAGTCCTTAGCAGATAAATCATCAGGTCTGAGGGTGGTTTGGAGGACCCATGACACGGAGATTCAGGGATTCAGTATAACTCTTGTAAAATCCTTCTCGCGGTGCCTGGAACCTAAGAAATGTGAACTGGAAGAGATTATGCTCTTCTGTGTCTTAGTCTCCTTCTCTGTAAAACGAAGGTTATTACCATTCTGCACCCTTAGGGTGGGGATGCTTCTAACCTGGGGCAAAGACGCTCTTCCCGGACAAGGGAGGAAAAGTAAGAGCCATAAAGGAAAAGATGGGAAAACCTGTTTATTAAAGTTGAAAAACTTTTGTAAAAGGACAGAAGACCTCACAAACAAGCACCAAGGATGAGCAAAGCAAACATTCTTTTGGGGGTGGGGAGCGGGGAGCTGTGCCCATGTGGCTTATGGGATCTTGACCGATTGAACTGAGGCCCTCGGCAGTGAGAGTACGGGGTTCTAAGTACTGGACCGCCAGGCAATTTTCCAACGCAGGCATTTCTCACAGAATTGAAAGGTCCGATAAACAGCTGAAGCACAGACCACAGCCTCATGTCAGCCTTCTCACTCCAAGGCTCTAACAAGAGGTTTGCCAAAAAGTACCCCCATCTCGGGCTTCCCTGGTGGCTCAGTGGTAAAGAATCTGCCTGACAATGCAGGAGACACGGGTTCGATCCCTGGTTCAGAAGATCCCATACATCTGGGAGTAACTAACCCCGTGCACAACCACTGCGCCTGTGCTCTAGAACCCCGAAGCCCACACACCTAAAGCCTGAGCTCCGCGACAAGAGAAGCCACCGCAATGAGAAGCCACACGCTGCAGTTAGGGAGCCCGGCTCCACGCAACCTGCAGTTAGGGAGCCCGGCTCCACGCAACTAGAGAAAAGGTCCTGGCGGCAACGAAGGTCCAGCACAGCCGTAAACAAACACATGAATTATTTTTTTTAATGTCCCCATCTCAAATGAAGGGGCAGTATGCAAATTCTGTGTAGAGCACTTAGAAATCATAACAGAACAGCCTAAAAAGGGGGGATGTGGTATATTAAATAGTGGGTCCCGATCCCCGGATCTCGTAAACCTTACTTTATGTGGCAAAAAGGACTTTGCAGATGTGATGGAGTTAAGGATTTGAGATGGGGAATGATCCAAGATTATCCAAGTGGGCCCTAAACGCAACCCAAAGGGTCCCTGTGTGAGGGAGGCAGGGGGAGATTTGATCACTGGAATAGGAGGAAGGGATGAACACACCCAAGTCCCTAGAACATGTGACTATTGCCTTATTTGGCAAAAGGATCTTTGCAGATGTGATTAAGGTTAAGAATTTTGAGGCGGTGTCATCTTAGCTTACCCAGGTGAGCCCTAGATCCAGTGACAAGTGTCCTTATATGAGAGGGAAGAGTTGAAGAAAACACAGACATACAGCGGAGGGGGCTATGTGAAGAAGGAGGGAGACAGTGGATTGACGCTGCTATGAGGCAAGGAAAGCCTAGAGCCACCAGAAGCTGGGAGAGGCGAGGAATGGGAACCTGCTCTCTCCTCAAGCCTTTGGAGGGAGCATAGTCCTGCCAACATTCCAGCCCAGTGATACTGATCTGTTTTCTGGCCTCGGGAATTGTTAAGAGAATAAATGTGTACTTCTGTTTTGAACTCTTTGTGTTAGGGTAGAGCAGATGAACAATGTTGTGGTAGTTTCAGGTGGACAGAAAACGGAGTCAGCCATACACATACATGTATCCATTCTCCCCCAAGCCCCTTGCCCATCCAGGCTGGCACACAACTTTGAGCAGAATTCCGTGTGCCATACAACAGGTCCTTGTTGGTTATCCATTTTGAATATAGCCGTGTGTACATGACCACCCCAAAGTCCCTAACTGTCCCTGAACAACCGTAAGTGTGTTTTTTAAGTCTGAGTCTCTTTCTGTTTTGTTAGGTCTAAACGTGTATTCTTTCAAGCCACCAAGTTTGCGGTAATTTGTTACAACAACCACAGGAAACTAATATGACTGGCTGATGACTTGAACAGATCTAATTATTATCAAATAATGGTATTAACAGATGCAATTATTATCTTTGCCAAAGAAGATGATGAGCATGGCCAATAAACACATATAAAGATGCTCAACATCATATACCATCAGAGAAAGACAAATTAAAACCACAATAATAACACAAGGAGCTCAGCCTGGTACCCTGTGATGACCTAGAGGGATGGGATGGTGGGTGGGATGGGAGGGAGGCTCAAGAGGGAGCGGATATATGTATACTTACAGCTGATTCATTATGCTGTATAGCAGAAACTAATACAACATTGTAAAGCAATTATCCTCCAATTAAAAAACATTAAATTAAAAAAGAAAAAAAAAAACACAATCAGAGGAACTTCCCTGGTGGTCTAGTGGTTGAGAATCTGCCTTGCAATGCAGGGGACACGGGATCGATCCCTGGTCGGGGAAGATTCCACAGGCCGTGGAGTCACTAAGCCCTTGGGCTACGACTAGAGAAAGCTCACATTTCACAGTGAAAACTTAGCGCAGCCGAAAAAAAAAAGAAAGAAAAGGGAAACATGTAATGGGAAAAAAATGGCCCAAGGTTAGAAATAGAGTTTTGAAAATCTGGAAAAAATTAACTGCTCAATAAAATGTGACATGACTACTCTTTCACCATAGACTACTAAACATGCTATGAAAATACCCGTATCCAGTTGAGGAATTACCTTCTCTCCAGCAACACAGAGGAAAGCCACGAGAAGTCTCTGGAAAATCCAGGCCCTCCACACCCCCAGCAAAATGAAGTAGGCTTGTCCTGTCTTTAATTGAGAGGCCAGGGTTACTCGGGATGAGCCATCAGACAGACTGTGGGAGTGGATTAACTTCCTGCGGCTCCCGTAACACATTACTATGAACAGGATGGCTTAGAACAACAGAAGAAAACGAAGCAAAGCAACCACCACCCAGAGACTTACTCTCTCACAGTTCTGAGGGACAGAAGTGCAGAGTCGGCATCACCGGCCCCAAAACCAAGCTGTGAGTGGGCTCCACTCACTCTCAGAGCCTGAGGGGAGAATCTGTCCTCTTTTTGTTTGTGTTCATCATGCCCTGAGGCCCGCTTGTTCAATGTCCTGGTCATCTATCACCTGTTCTTCGAGTCTGCATCTCCATTAAAATAAATGAGGAAACTGGGGTTCTGAGAATAACCTTCTCTGGGCCACACAGGGAAAGGGCTAGGGTCAGAATGTGTCTCTCTTGCCTCACAGAACAATGTTCACGCCACTACCGCCACACCATGCTTTGAGATCAGCTCTCCAGATGTTAACTATAAAATAGCCCAGTGTTAATAAACAGTAAAATCCTGACTGTTTTTTTTTTTAAAGTTCATGTTAAATATATCAACTTAAATATTTTCAGCTCCCTAGGCTTCCCTGGTAGCTCAGACGGTAAAGCGTCTGCCTACAATGCGGGAGACCAGGGTTCGATCCCTGGGTTGGGAAGATCCCTTGGAGAAGGAAATGGCAACCCACTCCAGTATTCTTGCCTGGAGAATCCCAAGGACTGAGGAGTCTGGTGGGCTACAGTCCATAGGGTCACAAAGAGTTGGACACGACTGAGCAACTTCACTTCACTTCATTTTCAGCTCAAAGACCGTGACAATTGTTCATGGAAGACCCAATCAGAAACCTTCTTTGGTATAACCCTTGATAAATACGGAAGGGCTTTCATGTGCCTTGTCAACCCTAATGAAAATTATAGTAATCATTTTTTAATTGGTTCAATAAGAACCTTTTTATTTATTTATTTACTTATTGGCCCTGCCAGACAGCTTCCGAAATCTTAGTTCCCCGACCGGAAATTGAACCCATGCACCCTGCAGTGGAAGCGTAGAGTCCTAACCACTGGACAGCCAGGGAATTCCCCGCAGTCGAATTTTTATTCTGTGTTAGAGAGATGCTGAATTTAAGGAGAAAGAGCTTATATGATAAATATTTTGTGACATGTACACGAGAAAATTCAGCTAGGTGAAGGAGCGTTTTCAGATGTCTTTCAGATTTAATGTTGTTCAGTCACTTAGTCGCTAAGTCATGTCCGACTCTTTTGAGACCCCATGGACTGTAGCCCGCCAGGCTCCTCTGTCCATGGGATTTCCCAGGCAAGAATACTGAGGTGGGTTGCCACTTCCTTCTCCAGGGGATCTTCTCAACCTAGGGATCAAACCCGCATTGGCAGGCAGGTTCTTTACCAGAGTCACCTGGAAAGCCCAGAACACTGCTGTGCGGCTAGCCAAAGGGGAGAATCGATTCCCTGCCCCTTCCGGCTTCTGCTGACCGCTTCATTCCTTGGCTGGGGCCTGCGTCCCTCAGTCTCTGCCTCCATCTTCACATCTCCTTCTTCTCTGGGTGTGCAACCTCCCTCTGACTGTCTCTTATGAGCACACTGTAAAATCTCTTTCTCACAGTATCTTTAATTTGGTCATGTCTACAAACATTTTTATGGGATGAGATCACATTCGTGGAATGCAGGGACTGGGTCCGAGGCTCTTTGGGGGCCACCGCTTGTCCACTGTAGGGTGGGAGGGCCTGGAGGCTACAGGTTGGCTGGGGTTAGCCCAGGTACGTTGTGAAACTGATGGATTCACTGACTCAGCAAATGCAGGAGTGTTGGTGGGTGACAGAGGTCTCATATCACACAAGACTGTGGAGACAGTAAAAAGATCAGTGCTGCAGGGGGTCAGGGTAGGAGAGGGACCAATGGATAAGTGGAGCACAGGGGGGAATTTTAGGGCAGTGAAACCATTCTGCATCTTATAACAGTGGATGTCATTATAAATTTGTCTGAACCCATAGAATATATAATACCAAGCGTGAACCCTAATGTAAACCATGGACTTTGGTAATATATCAATATTGACCCCTCAATTGTAACAAATATACTAAAACAAGATGTTAATAGGGGCAATTATACGTGTGCATGGGGGGAGAGGATACGTGGGAATTCTCCATATTTTTAAAATACCTTGTATTTATGTATTTGGCTGTGAAGGGTCTCAGTTGCATCATGTGGGCTCTTCACTATGGCGGGCAGGCTTCTCTCTAGTTGTGGTGTGCGGCTTATCACCACCAGCCAAGTCAGATCCTTGACCCCCGCATCCTGAGTTACAACCCAGATTCTTAACCACTGCGCCACCAGTGAAGCCCTTTCTGTACTTTCTGCTCAATTTTCCTGTAAGCCTTCTTGTTGTTTAGTCACCAGGTCATGTCTGACTCTTCTGTGACCTCCATGAGCTATAGCCCATTAGGCTCCTCTGTCCATGGGATTCTCCAGGCAAGAATACTAGAGTGGGTTGCCATGCCTTCCTCCAGGGGATCTTCCCAACCCAAGGATCGAACCCTTGTTTCCTGAATTGGCAAGCGGATTCTTTACCACTGAGCCACCTGGGAAGCCCTTCTATAAGCCTAAAGTCTCTCAAAAAATAAAGTCTATTAATTCTGGAAAATGTATATCAAGGAACAGAGGTACTCAGATAAGTCTGCAAACAAGGACGAGGCTACCAGTTTGCCTTGAAGAGACCAAAAAATATTTTCAAGCTCTTGGCATTCAGAAGACCTGGTGTTGGTGCAGGACGGACAAACGGTCGACAGAACAGGACCAAGAAGGAGGTACTTGTGTCTGGGAACGTAGCGGACGCTGCTGTCCAGGATCAGATGAGGAGGGAAAGGTGTGCCATTCCACGCACTCCGAGACACCAGCCCTCATACATCTGGAAGCTGAGGCTCACAGACCGCACCCAACCTTACACTCATCAGAAACCAAAACGCAACGCAACACAAGTTCAGTGAACAACAAGCACAAAGGCAACATTAACACAAATATGAGAAGAAGGGAGACGGTGAAGATATAAATTCTTAGGGTAGGGAAGCCCTTCTCAAATAAACACAGAAACAAACAAACAAAACTAGTGCCTGAAAGGAAAAAGACTCATAGATTTGGTTACTTTAAAACGAAAAAAGTTCAGCAGGACAAAACACACCAGAAATGAACATTAATTCACAGACAATGATAACAGGCATCTTTCAAAAGCAGTATAAATGTCCAATAAGCGGCGGAAAAGATGTTCATCCTATGGGTTAAAACAAGACAGTACAAATTAAAAGAACAATGAAATTCCCCCGCGCACTTGTGTGGGTTGAAAATTTTTTTAGTTTGATCCCTGCAAGTGTCGACAGTTCCTCCGACACTTCACTGAGACTTTAGGGGGCATTCTTTTTTCGGCCATGCCATGCAGCAGGCAGGATCTTAAGTTTCCCAAACAGGGATCGAACCCACGTCCCCTGCAGTGGAAGCGCAGAGTGCTAACTACTGGGCCACCAGGGAAGTCCCTACGAGGCATTTTTATATTAACTATAAATGTCTTTGGCTTCCCTGGTGGCTCTGTTGGTTAAGAATCCACCAGCAACGCGGGAGACCTGGGTTCGATCCCTGGGTTGGGAAAATCCCCTGGAGGAGGGCATGGCAACCCACTCCAGTATTCTTGCCTGGACAATTCCATGCAGAAGGGAGCCTGGCAGGCTACATTCCATGGGGTTGCAAAGAGTCAGACACGCCTGAGTGACTGAGCACACAGCCCAGCGTAATTGTCTTTAAGGGTATTTGCTTCTTTCAGCTCTGGCATCTTCCTGAGGAAACGCTCATGCTGGCCACAGAGGCATGGGCAGATCCCTGACTGTCACAAGAGAGAAGAGGGGGACAGCGCCCATGCCCACGAAGGGAGATCTTTAGTAGACGTGTCACGGCCAGACCACTCCCAAAAGGGTTCTTGCCAACGTGTTCCCCCCACCACCACTGGAAACAAGAATCCTTTTAGGGAGGGAACTTTGGTCTCTCTGAAGTGGCCGAACTTTAGGACAACACTGTGCAATTTCCAAATATAAACATCGAGGTACAGGGATGTGACCCCTGAGAGAGACAGAGCCCACTGAGCTCATGTACCCCCCAAACCAGGTCCATATGAGCCCTGACTTGATGGAGGCGCTTCTGGGGGGCCTGGCCTGAGCACTGCTGTTCCAGGGGTGAGGAGAGGACCCTAAGACTAGGGTCCCAAGTCCAAGCCCACCACCTCCAGTTGCCTCCTTCCTCCAGGGTGTCCCAAATGGACCCCAGGAGGGTCCCCTGATGGAGGCATGCTGGAGATAAACAATGTCAGTTACACAGTGTGAGGAGAGAACCCAGGACCAGCCCCCACCCGCTACAATTCAAAATAACCGAAGCCTGCCAGAGGGCACCCAGATCTGAGATGACCGTGGGGAAGGGGAAGGGGAAGGGGAAGGCTATCCATATCTACTCACACTGGTTCTCCTGCAGCCTCAGACCCTCGGCAACAACGTGTCCCTTCTCGGTACACAGAGCAAAAACCTTGAAGCCATCAGTGACTCACCATCTCCCATCCCTGAGCACATTCTGTCTGCTCTACCTTTGAAATATTCATCTGCTCAGAATCCCACTTCTCCCTACCCCCACTGTCTCCACTCCCTGGACATTCCCAGTAGCCTCTTCACTGGGCTGGCGGCTTCCAGTTTTGCCCCGCGCTCATAGTGTGTACAGGGCTCCTGTTAAAACTAAGTCAGCTCACATCCTCCTCCACTCAGAGCCCTCCCTTGGCTCCTGCTCACCCCACAGTAAAAGGCAAAGTTTTCACCATGGCCCAAGGCAGCCTGCTTTACGGAGGTTAGTGTAATTCATACCTATGTGTATGCTTTCCTTAAAAAAAAAAAATGAATAGAAAGTAACACGGTTCATCACACACCAGTAAGGGCAATTATTGTTTGGCGAAATTTTGTTCTAACAAGATATGTATGACATTAACATTGTCATTCCATCACCCAGTCACGTCCAACTCTTTGCGACCCCATGGACTGCAGCATGCCAGGCCTCCCTGTCCATCACCATCTCTCAAAGTTTGCTCAAGCTTCACGTCCATTGCTTCGGAGATGCCATCCAGCCATCTCATCCTTTGACACCCTCTTCTCTTTCTGCCCTCAATCTTTCCCAGCATCAGGCACTCTTCCAATGAGTCGGCTGTTCCCATCAGATGACCAAATACTGGAGTTTCAGCTTAAGCGTCAGTCCTTTCAATGAATATTCAAGGTTAATTTCCCTTAAGATTGACTGGTTTGATCTCCTTGCTGTCCAAGGGACTCTCAGGAGTCTTCTCCAGCACCACAGTTCAAAAGCGTTAATTCTTCAGCACTCCACCTTATATAACACATGATTGTAACATACATATGTTTTATGATACGATGGATTTTATGTTTATGATACATATTAGGTATATGATACATATTTATCTGTAGTTTTTCTAAATGCAACACAATGAAACAGGAGATATCAGACTACACGGCACATATTAAGGGTAAATTACTGAAATGTTCATTGCAATGATAAATTTACACACACACAACACACACAACATATATGTTATATGACATATTACATAAAATGTTTTTATATTCCATTATATACTATGTCACATAATACAGGAATTATACAATGTATATCCAACATGGAGGGTGAGTTGTGAATTATTATACATATATATGGTGGATTATATAAAATATAGGTGTTATTTCACCTTGTAGATTGAGATGGAGACTCTGCAATCTGAGAACGGCAGGGTTATTGCAGCGTCTCTAGGAAGTAGCTCCCGTAGGTGGGGACTGTAGGAGTAACGGAAGCAGGACCAGGCAGGGGGGCATAAGAGCTGACCTAATGGGCATGTGGGAGCTGGTTGGCCCCTCCAGAGTTGTGCCAACTGAGGCAAGGGGGCCAGCCTTTGTCCTCTTGAGCCCTTTGCCCATCCTTCGTCCCTTGCTTACTCTGTTCCAGGGGTCAGTAAACTCTTTTTATGTAAAGGGCCAAATAGTAAATATTTGCATCTTTGAAAGCAAAATGGTATTTTTCACAAATGACTCAACTCTGTCATTGCCGTGCAAAAGCAGCCATAAAAAGACATAAACAAATGAGTGTGGCTGGATTCCAATAAATCTTTATTCCCAAAGACAGGCAGCACCAGGCCCTTAGTCTGCTGACCCCAGCCCTGTTTTCATAGCAGAGCCTCTTGCAGGTCCAGGAAGAGGCAGACCCCACACCGTTGCAGGGCCTGCTAGCCCTTTCTCACTCTGGAGGCTGCCAACAGGGCTCCTCGCATCGCCTCCCTGGCCAGCTGATCTACTTCCCCATCTCCATTACTCCTGAACTCTTTCTTCTCAGCCCTCATCACCCAGGCCCGGATTAGTTTTTCTTCTTTCCTCCTTCCTGTTTTTGGCTGCGCTGGGCCTTCGTTGCGGTGCACGGCTCTCTAGCTGTGGCACATGGGCTCAGGAGTCGTGGCTCGAGGGCTTAACTGCCCCAAGACACGTGGGAGCTCAGTCCCCACCCGACCCCCAGGGATGGAACCCACATCCCCTGCGTTGGAAGGTGGACTCTTTACCACTGAGCCACCAGGGAAGATCCTAGTTTTTTTCCTTTACTGTCCCTGCACTAGCTGGTGGCTCCGTGGCAACAGCAACCTCGTCTAGTTCCAGGTTGACTCCCAGCTGCTAGACAGAATGGGGCCAGGAGCGCAGTAAACATTTGTCCAGGAAGCGGGTTGACGGCGCCCTCTCCACCCTCCTCTGGACATGCTTCTCCTCTCCTTCTGCCTACGGGGGCTGGGGGACCCCAGCCTGGCCCCACAGCATCACAGCGGCCAGCTCAGCAATGGGCCAGTGGGTCAGGTGGGGGCTTTAGGAAGTCCATTTTCTCCTGGGGTGGCTCTCCCCAGGCAAGGGCCTGCCCAACGGGGAAAACAACATGGGGGCCAACAGGGCCTGCCAGGAGATGACAGAGGCAGAGTCCTCAGGACACTGGATGAGGCTTTTGTGAGCCACTGTTGAATTTGCTTCTGATGACTTACAGGAGTCCCTCCTCAGGAGGAGTCCCTCCTTCCCAAATAACCACAGGGCAGATAACACTGGACTGTAAGCCCCCTGCGGGTAGGGTTGCGGCTGTCTCCTTCACAGCTGGGTCACCAGCTCTGCACAGAGCACGGTGAGGAACGTGGTGGGCACCTTGGTGACAGTTTGTTGGTTGGTTGGTCAGGCGCGGCAACACCCAGGATCAGGCTCCTGCCCCGTGCAGTGGATGCGCACAGTCTGAACCACTGGACCACCAGGCAGTTCCCTTGGTGACAGTTCTTTGAATGAAAGAATAAACGAAGGACAGTTTTTCTAAAGTTAATAGGGATTTTTAAATGTGGGGAAAAAAATACACCAACTTGAAGACAGCCAATTTGCATTACAAATTTATTCTAACCCCTTTTCCCAAGTCACAAATAGATACAAAATTTTAGCTAGCAGGAAACCAGAGCGATGAGCCATCCTCTGGTCTTGTGCGTTTTGGGGGGGATTCTTTCCCCTCACATGCGCTGACCCCACCCGCACACAGCGGGTGAAGCGGCTACATCCCACGAAGTCTCGCTGCACGTAAGAATGCGTCAGGGCTGAGTTCTGAGTCCGAGATGCGAGAGCAGCACTATGTCAGGGTCAGGGTGGCACAGGGGGTAGGAGCTCCAACCCAGACTGCCCGTCTTCTCATCCCACGTCTGCTTCTTCCCCTCCCGTGTGACCCTGGGTAGGTGACTTTCCCTCTCTGTGCCTCAGTTTCCTCATCAAGGAAACAAAGCAAATAATGTTATGCCAACCATATGAAGCACTTAGAACAGTGTCCCGCGCCTAACTGGAATTCAGTAATTAACTCCACCAGAGGCTTCCCTTGTAGCTCAGTTGGTAAAGAATCTGCCTGCAATGCACGAGACCCGGATTCGAATCCTGGGTCAGGAAGATCTCCTGGAGAAGGAAATGCCAACCCACTCCAGTATTCTTGCCTAGAGAATCCCATGAAGAGAGGAGCCTAGCAGGCTACAGCCCATGGAGTTGCAAGAGTCGGACATGACTTAGCAACTAAACCACCACCACCACCACTCTGATAATGACCGCATCTAACTGACGAGAGGTCACTGACATTGATGTCATTGACACTGACGTGATGTGGGGGGCAGTTAAAGTCCCTGGCCTCCAGAAACCCTGATCCAGAGACGTATCAGCGCCAGAGTGGACCCACCCCCACCAGAGGTAACCATGGAAACAGGTACTGAGCTGGCTCACCTGGCTCCATCAACCACTCCATCATCCTGCGGCAGCTTTGTCTCTTGCCTTCATCATTTAACCTACTCAAGCCACTTCCAATTTTAAAAGTATCCCTACCTGGGCCCACCTCCTCAGCTCCCTCTATATCAGTGGAGGCTCTTCTAGAAGGAATTAAGATGCTGCCTCAGAACCCCAGTTTCTTGGTTTTCTATCTGGGTAAGGTCTTGTGTCCATATGGTTTTCACTCCCCTGGGGAAGGGAGGTGAGGGAGAAAGGGAGAGAAAGCTGGCCCCTCCCACTCCACCTACAGCTGCTGGGAAACATATGGAATGGGTCTCACCTCATTCGGCAAATGCTAAGATCCTGAGTGTAATGGGGGGCTGTTCTGATAGAGAATTACACCCCCTCCTTTTGCTACTGTGTAGAGATCTCTGCCCCCTCCCCAAGTAGTCCACCTCCCTCTCATCTTTCTTCTTGCTTCTCTCCTAATTTTAATAAGCCTTGTACCCGTTTTGGAGATCAGCTCATGATTCTCAAACACATCCTTCAGCTGACTTCCTCACTCCAGGGCTCCTTTAAGTAAGCAACATCTACAGCCTGAAAGGGGCTTCCCAGGTGGCTCAGTAGTAAAGAATCCGCCTGCCAATGCAGGAGACACAGGTTTGATCCCTGGGTCAGGAGGATTCCCTGGAGAAGGAAATGGCAACCCGTTCCGGTATTCTTGCCTGGAAAAGCCCATGGACAGAGGAGCCTGGTGGGCTACAGTCCATGGGGTTGCAAGAGTTGGATACGACTTAGGGACTAAATAACAGCAACAGCCTGAAAGACAGAATGCTGACTGGTGGGGCCCAGACCCCTCCCGCTTCAGAGGTGAGTCTTGGAAGAGAAGCCACGTTGTGAAGGATGGTTCCTGGACTGTTCCTCTCACCCTCATGCTTCCCCAAATGTCCCACGGGATTGGCAAAGGACTCCTGGGCTGCCTCACCCAGGAAGTTATGGGAGCTTATTTGCAGAGTCTTTGATGTAATTAAGTCAAGGATCTTGACGTGAAATCATCCTTGATTTAGGGTGAGCCCTAAATCCAATGACAGGCGTCTTCACAAGAGACAGGGAGGAAGAGAAGGCCATGGGAAGATGGAGGCAGAGGCTGGGGACATGTGGCCAACAAGCCAAGGGATGCCTGAGGCCGCAGAAGCTGAAGAGGCAAGAAAGCGTCCTCCTCTAGAGCCTGTGGAGGGAGGGAGATCTGTGAACACCCTAGTTTCAGATCTCTGACCTCCACAACTCGTGTAGTTGTGGGGTTTTTTGGTTTGTTTTGGCCACCCTGCAGCATGTGGGATCTTAGTTCCCCAACCAGGGACTGAACCTGCGTCCCCTGCACTAGAAGCACAGAGCCTTCATCCCTGGACCACTAGGGAAGTCCCTAAACTCCTGTTGCTTTAAGCTACCGAGTTTGTGGTAATTTGTTACGGCAGTCCTGAAAACTAATAACAAAGGTAAGACCCAACTGGCAGCTAAGCTAAGCCCAGTGGGATGGAGGTGGGACTTGGGGATTGGAGGCAGGAGGGTAACGCTGCGTGAAGGGGGGCTGCTGGACCAGAGCCCGATGAGAGGAGGGCAAGAGCACAGAGATCTACAGATCTGACGGACACGGGGATGTGGTCATCTAACCCAGGGCAGTCCCCTGAGTGACACCACTGAAGAAGACGGTGGGAAGACAGGAAAGGCCTGGGACTCTGAGGACAGGTAACCAGAGGGCTGAGGCTGCAAAGACAGGCCAGACTAGCCACTGGCAGGACCCAACTTTCCACCAGAAGAGGGAGTGGCAGGGCACTGCTGGAAGACCTGCACAGCCATTCCAGTGGGCTGTGCCCTAGACCAAAGGAAGGGGGTGGCGGTTGGTTCTGTTGGAAAATCCCATATGAGTGTCTTGGGGGAAGAGACCATGGATCAGGTTAAGGGGAAAGATATAATATTTGACGGATCAACTGTAAGCCAAGATCCCCTGTTTTCCCCTCAAAGAGAGGAGTGGTGCCCAGAGAGCCCGCCTTAGAAGGTGAGGGAGGCAGAAGTGCATTGAACGACCCTGCATCCCCTCACAATGGCTGGCGCCACCTGACAACCGGAAGGAGGCATTCTGATGTCAAGGATGAGCGTCCCAGGGAAATATAATACTGATCACCGTAAACGGGGGGCTGGCAGGTTGATCTGGCTCAAGTCCGGTTCCAAGTCTTCTGCCAGAGGAGTGAGCCTGCTGTCCTGCTGGCTGGGCCCGGGGTCGGCGCGGTTCGGAGCGGGTGGGAGGGGTGAGCACTGGACTGCACCACCTGAGTCAGAGGCTGGAGAGGCCGCGTTGTAACGCTTCACCTGCCGGCCACTGGTCACAGTAGGAAAGTGTCACGGGTCAGCAGCAGGGTGACCTAAGCCAAGTTCCATCCATCCACACCCTGGTGGTTTCCCCTGGGCCAGCACAGGCAAGGGTAACGCAGGGAGAAGGCCACATCAGGGCACACAAGGCCGCACCCAAGTTCAGGCTTCAGCAAGCTCCTACTTCTTGGGTGAGGACACTGCCTGGGACGTGGACGAAGCCCCGGGGGTGGACGGCGGGTCCCCGGCGCGCAGCTGGGTGCGCACCTCTCGCATCTCCGCCTGCAGCTCCTCCAGGGCGCCCGGCGACGGCGCCGCCTGCACCTGCGCCTGCAGGGCCTCGAGCGCCAGCGCCAGGTGGCCCACCTCGGCCCGCATCGCTTCCCAGGCGGCGCGCTGCTCCTCCTCCTTGCGCCGCTGCTGCGCCTGGTGGCGCCAGTACTCCAGCACCAGGCAGCTGCCGCCCACGATGAAGATGGTGGCCTCGCCCAGCAGCTCAGCGCCCAGCTCGGCGGCTGCCTCCTCGTTCAGCGGCTTAATGACCGTGCCCCGGAAGCCCATGATGCGCATCTTGGTCCGCATCTCCACCCAGTGGTACACTGCGGGGGAAGAGAGGGGTCAGGCCGTGCGCTCAGGGCCCCCTGCCACCCCCGTCCCTCCACGCCTCGGTGTCCAGGTCAGAGAACTGGGGACACAGCAGCCAAAATCACCAGGGAGGTGCTTTAAAGAAGACCCGGCCCCCGGCCTGGTCTGAGGAACGCCAAGTCACCCCTATTGGGGTGACCCTGAGGGCATCCTTTAAATCTCCCAGAAGATTCTGGCAAGGGGCCAGGAATGAGAAACTGTGCCCCAGAGGGGAGGTTCTGAGACTGGGGACCAAGCTCCTGGAAGGTCACTAGGAGCTTCCAGGGCTCAAAGTCCCAGGAGGTGTAAAGAAAAGATCAACTGCTGAGAGCTTAACTCCTGCTTGTCTCTCAAGCCACCTCCCTGGGCACCATCACCCCGCCCACTTGAGAGAGGCAGAACCCTTTCTTTCCAGATCTTCCCCAAATGCAGCTGCCGCGGTGGAGTTGGGTGGGGGGCACCTCCTGGATCCAAAGAAAGGGCAGCTGAAATGTGGGAATGGATGCTAAGCGACTGTGAGCAGAGGGTGCCCGAGCCTCTGCAAGTCTGGCTCCCAGCCTAGATCTTCATCGACTCTGAAGATGGAGCTCCCCACAATAAGGTTCTGGGCACATATCCTGGAAGAAGCTCAGAGCTGACTGATGCTGCCGGAACAAAAAACTTCCTTGCCTAGCTGTTTCTTTGTGAAGGAAGATTCTCAGTGTTTGAGTCTTAGAAACCAAGGCAGAATGGATGCTGAACCCCGACTCACTCATATGACAGTTAACATTCATCCAAGGACACTTGGGATTATTGGGGGTGATGCCGTTTTCTGGCTCATCTGGAGATTCATTTTCCTTCCTCTCATTTTACTTTTAATGTTTAATAATTACCCAGAAAATGTAGAACACATAAGATGTTTTAATTAATTGTGAACTAATAATTTTAGTTTTTGGACCAATAATTTTAAAAGCAATTCAAACCAGAAGAAAATATTTTAACATTTAGAACCTTACACAGGAAATTAAACAGATTCAAATTTGAATTTCTGTACATATTTTGGTTGCTGATACATCATTCATTAGACAGAATTCTTTGGGGAATGAAACTGTAAGTATAATTTCAAGGACAAAAAGGGACAACATAAAATTTGACTGTAAAAGAGGAACTTGCTCTTTTTTTTTTTTCCTTATAAACTGGGCAACGGCAGGCGCCAAATCACAAGAGGATGTGGATTTCGGTAATCCACAAAGAATCCTTCAAAGAAAGGATGCTCCAGGTGTTTGAAAATGTTGTATTCCTAACGCAACAGAAATGATATCTTTTGTATTTCCTATTGGTCCCCAGCCACACCATAAGAGATGAGCACCTCGCCTTTCCCTGACCCCTCTGCTCCTCATTCCTACAAGGGATTTGTAATATTTATTTTATTCTTATATTTACACTCTTCTCACCATCCCCCTCGGCTCCCAACATGGCTGAGGAGGAAGCCAGCAACCCCTCTTCCCCTCTCCACTTCGCACCCCGCAATCTCCTTAGGCCAGACCATTCTTTCTCAAGATCAAGTTTTAACACACTGGCTGTTCAGGGGCTATCGTACAGTCCCTTGCACTCTGTACATCAGACAAGTCAGAAAAATGAAAATAAATGGCACACACAAGGCAACAATCATGGAGACACTGTTCGGTGTGACGTGACTACGCTAGAAAGGAGCCCCTGTGATGGGCTGTGTGAGGGCGGGGGCCGCCTGGCAGAGGGGTCTGGATGCCTTGATGCGTCCTCAGGATCAAGGTCAGCCAGCTTCTCTACTCTTACTCCATGGAGCACATGTCAGTTTGCTCTCAACTGGACGATGATTTTCTAGGATGACTTGACTTTCTCTTGCATGACAGTTCTCAAACTGCATATCTCATCCCATAAGTGGGTCATGAGGTCAGTGTGGTTGCACAAACTATTATTAAAAATATAAGCAAGAACGTAATCTTTAGGGAACTGGTGACTGACCCTGGTCAGGTATGATGATAACCACTTGCATGACCTGTGTCGCAATAGGAGGTCCTGATAAGGAATGAGGTACTGCCTCCAAATACTAACCTGGAGAATTCGGAAGGGACCAAAGGAGAGAGGATACGCCCGCCCACAGCGTGTCCTGTAAAATTAGCCCAGAATTCAGGAGGAGCCCAAGGAGGAGGGTGAGTGCTAAGTCACTTCAGTCATGTCTGACCCTTTGCAGCCCCATGGACTGTAGCCTGCCAGACTCCTCTGTCCATGGGATTCTCCAGGCAAGAATGCTACAGGGAGTTGCCGTGCCCTCCTCCAGGGATTCCCAACCCAGGGACTGAATCCGAGTTGCTTATGCCTCCTGCATTAGCAGGCAGGTTCTTTACCACTAGTGCCACCTGGGAAGCCAGTGGAGGAGGGAGGAAATGATATACCCTGCCAACCTCTCAGAAGCCCTCACGCTGGAATCCACCTTGGCTAAGTGATGCACGAACCACCAGGGAGGCACCTGAGTCAGAATGATTGGTCAGAGGCCACCGGGAAACTAACCCCATCACCGTAAAACCTGAGACCTCGAGCCACGTGGCAGAGCAGTCCTCCTGGGTTCCCTTACCCTTCTGCTCTCCACCCAGGTGCCCCTTCCCAATGTTTTGCTTTGTCAGCACGTGTGTCTCCTCCGACAACGCATTTCCAGGTGTTAGAAAAGAGCACACTCTCGGGCCCTGGAAGGGGTACCCCTTCCTGCAACATAACAGAAAATATTAGATGCACTTGGAGGCATTACCCAAGTTGGTCAAAGACAGATACCCAATGATCTCATTTACATGTGGAACTAAAACAACAGCAGCAAAAAACCAAGCTCATCAATATAACAACAACAAAAAAGAAGACAAAACATCCAAGCCAATCTCATGTACTCAGGGCAAGGACTGTTTCACAAAACTGTTATTCTTGTTTTATGTGGAACTATATGACTGTGTGTGAGACTGGAACATGGGCAAAAGGCTGAAAGCCACTGTCCTAGACTTGGGTTGGAATCCCCAAATCTACAGATCATGTTTAGGACAGTGACATCTTCCCAACACTGAGCCGTTCCATCCATGTGTATGGTCTCTCTCTCCACTCAGCTTCACGTTCTTTCTGCCAGCCTTGTACTTCTCTAATTTTATTTATTCCTAGGTACTAATAGTTTTGCCATTATTATTCATGGTATTTTAAACTCCATTTTCCATTTGGCTGGGCTGGGACACAGTGATGATACAGTTGAGTTATGTAAATAACTTTCTCTCCAGTGAGCCCCCCCCATCCATTCTTTTTTTCCCTTTTTAGTGAAATATTACTTACACAAAGTATACAAATGTTAACTGTAGAGCTAGATAAGTTTTTTTTAATCTTTATTTTGTATTGGGTATAGCTGATTAACAATGTGATGATTTCAGGTGAACAGTGAAGGGACTCAGCCATACATATACATGTACCCGTTCTCCCCCAAGAGCTGAATAATTCTGTAATATGTAAGCACCACCTAGATCAAGATCTAGGACATTCCCACACTCCAAATGGCTCCCACCCTCAAGCCTTCTTCCAGCCGGTTCTCCTCAAATCACTATTCTGACCTCTTAGGATAGATGACAGTTCCCTTAAATCCTATTCTGTCCTCCTCGTGATAGATCACTCTCTCACTCTTTCTGTTCTGACTTCTTTTGTTCAACAATATGTGAGATCCACGGTGTTGCCATGCGTTCAGCTCATCCACTGTGTTGACTGAACAGTTCATTCACCCACACCCCACGGATGGACACTCAGAGAGCCTACAGTAGGAAGCTTTCCCAGGAATGAAACTGCTGAATCACAGGGCATTGCACAACCCAGACAATCCCAACACACATCTTAATGAAGTATTTTGTTGTTAGGGGCAAGCTGACCCTAAAATTCACAGGAAATGCAGATGTTCTAAGAATAGAAAATTTTAAAGAAGATCAAAGTTGGAAGATTTACACAATCAGATTTCAAGACTAACTACAAAGCTAAAGTAATTAAGACAAGACAGTACTGGTACAAGGACAGACAAATCGAGAACTGGGAAAGAACACACTGTCCAAAACTAGGCCCCCACATATTTGACTGCTTTTCACATGCTAGACCAACCTTGTAGTCTTGGAATAAATCCCACTAGGTTATAACGTATTATCTTTCTTATACAGTGCTGGATTCTACTTGCTAACATTTTTGTTCAGGATATCTGAATCCATGTTTAGAAGGATCTTGGCCTAAAATTTTTCTTTCTTATAATGATCTTGTTAGGTTGTGGTTATCAGTATCTCATTCAACTCATAAAATGAATAAGGAAGTGTTCCACATTCTCTATTATTTAGAAGAGTTTGGGTAATGACCTTGTTTCCTTCTTAAATGTTTGGAAGAAGTTATCACTGAAGCCATCTGGGCTTGTGATTTTCTTTAAGGGGAAGGTTTTAAATTGCAGATTCAATATCTCTAACAGATATAGGGCTATTCAGAGTTTCTATTTTTTCTTGTGTCAACATTGTTAATTGTGTTTTTCAAGGAAACTGTCCATTTCCTCTACACTGCCAAATTTTGAGGCTATAGTTGATCATGATATACTCTTGTCATCCTAGAGTTAGGATCTGAATTTATCTTTCATCCCTTTTAATGGAAATTTGTGTCTTTCCCCTTGAGTAGTATTAACCTTTTCAAAGAAACAAGTTTTGACTTTGCTGATTTTTCCCTATGAAATGTCTGCTTACTCCTAGTTCTTCTTCAAGGTGGTCTCAGGTGTTTCTTTTCAGGACTAAGACCCCTCTGGGCATCCTCAGCTCCTGGGGCTCCTACATCCCAGCCCTGATCAATCCTGGGTATCACTGGTGACAGACCTGTCTCCCTCACTGGGTCACGAGCTCCGCAAGGGCTGGGCGCAGGCCCATTCTGCTAGCCCTTCCATCTCACACCTGAGTTCACCTCTGCCCGGGGTAGCAGCCCCGCACTCCTCTTTTCCCACTGTGCCCAATTCACTTTTTAGGTCTCAGCTGGAGTAACTCTTCTTCCTAAAGGAAGACACCTCTCTGATAGCTAGGCTGCATCAAACACATCCTCTAGGCTCCCAAAGCTCCCCAGGCTTCCCTTATCAGTTCAGTTCAGTCGCTCAGTCGTGTCCGACTCTTTGTGACCCCATGAATTGCAGCACGCCAGGCCTCCATCACCAACTCCCGGAGTTCACCAGACCCATGTCCATTGAGTCAGTGATACCATCCAGCCATTTCATCCTCTGTGGTCCCCTTCTCCTCCTGCCCCCAATCCCTCCCAGCATCAGAGTCTTTTCCAATGAGTCAACTCTTCGCCTGAGGTGGCCAAAGTACTGGAGTTTCAGCTTTAGCATCATTCCTTCCAAAGAAATCCCAGGGCTGATCTCCCTTATCATGACATCGTTTACTCTTTTTTTTTTTTCTTTAAATACGGATGCAGAACTCCTTGCTTCTAAAATGGATACAGAAATCAGTTTCACCCAGGCTTGTTTGACCTTTCACCAAAAATGTTGGTTTCACTGTTTCAAGTTTCTTGAGACCTTTGGCAAATTCTCCCTGCTTCATGGGGAACTCCTTTGTCACTGCCTGGAGGCTAGACTGAAGGGCAGGTTCCCAGAAATGCCCAGCTCAGCACCTGGCATCAAGAAGGCACTCAGGCAATGTTTAATGAGGATGAACGGCTCATCTTTCCTTCGGGTGTCCTAAAATTTACTGTATTTAATGTCACTATAAGCATCCAAATATTTTGTCCAAACATTCTTGTCTGTTTTGAAGTTTATATCTTAAATAAAGCTTGATGTTTATCCTATCTCTCAGGAGTCAAGAATGCTGCCCTTCCCAAGCAGGAGAGAATTTCACAGGTCGCTTTAGCCAAGAGAAACACAGGATTGGCCTAACCTGCTCATCTGCCCTTAGTCACTCTGCTGGAACTTTTAACATCGTGTCATGGTGGCACACTGCCACCTTCAATTCTTCTCCTTTTGAATTGGGGTGTGTTGATTTACAATATTGTAAATATATTATGTATTGTGAACAAGAGTTTCAGGTGTACAGCACAGTGACAGTCTTTTCACAGATTATACTCTATTACAGATTATTACAAGATGATGTGTATAATTCCCTGTGCTATACAGTCAGTCCTTGTTGCTTATCTGCTTTATATATAGTTTGTATCTGTTAATCCCGTGCCCCTAATTGGTCCCTTCCCACTTCCCTTTCCTCTCGGGTAACCACAAATTTGTTTTCTGTATCTGTCTGTTTATGTTCTACATATACATTCATTTGTATTATTTTTTAGATTCCACATATAGGTGATATCAAACAGTATTTTCCTTTCTTTCTGTCTGACTTATTTCACGAAGCATAACACTTTCTAGGTTCATCCATGGTGCTGCAAATGGCACCATTTACTTCTTATGCCCAAGTAATATTCCACTACACACCCACACACCTCTCTCTCTATATGTATGTATACACAGACACACATGCATACATATTATATATCTCACATCCTTTTAATCCAACTGAGGCAGGAGGTAGATGGGGCCCCAGGTTGAACAGCTCCAATGGTCTCCTGGCTGATACTTGGAGATATACGGTATCATCAGGACTACTGGGCCTTGATTGGGTAAAAGGCAAAGCAACCACATTCTTCTAATTCTTGTGGTTAAGGGGATTTCCCTGCCTGACACACTGGCAGAGAAGGTCCTCAGTCGAGGGGAGAGAAAAAGGGAGGGAGGAGACATCAGCCCATAATTTGTCCTGCCAACCTCCCAGAAACCTTCATGTTGGAACTGATCTTGGCTGAGAGATGCACACACACACTGGGGAGGACCCCGAGTCAGACCAAAGATGGACACGGACAAGATGGTGTCAGGGGCAACCCAAAGACTGCCCGGATACAAGCGACTTAAACCTCTCCTATTGACACACAACTCACTCTAAGTTCCCCTGTGTTTTCTCCCATACATACTTTGCTTCTAATAAATGCTTTATTTTTGTTTCAAGTCTTAATCTCTTTGCTAAATTCTTCCTTCAAAGAAGACAAGGACTGAGGCCCCCCTTCTTCCCAGCAAAATCACAATCGTCTATTGATGGGCACTTGGGTTGTTCCTATGTCTCGGCTACTGTAAAGTGCTGCTATGTACACTGGGGTGCGTGTATCTTTTCAAATTAGTGCTTCTGTTTTGTCCAGATATATGCCTAGGAGTGGAATTGCTGGATCGTATGTAGTTCTATCTTTAAATTTTAAAGGAAATTAAGCAAAATATATTGCACAACAAATGGATCAATGAAGAAATTCAAAGAGAAATTAAAAAAATACTTTGAGATGAATGAAAATGAAATACAACATATCAAAACTCACGGGAACCAGCAAAAGCAGTTCTAAGAGGGAAAACAATTTTTGAAAATACAGTGGTAAATACAATAAAACAGATAAAATAGTTAAACTGGGGAACAGGATAGTGGTAGAAAAGAAGACAGTTGAGTTTTCTTCTTTTTATCATAAATCATGGATATATTTGACTCTTTAGGTACTCATGTTCCTTTGACAACATTAGTAATTAATGTAATTTTGAAAACAGAAATACATTTAAAAGACTTGTCTAAGCCAAATATTCAATCAAAAGTCACAGAAAACACATTCTTCTCCAGTCTCAAGTGTACATGGAATGTTCTCCCATTATAGATCATGTGTTAGGCAGCAAAACAAGCCGTAACAAGAAGACTGAAATCACATCAAGTATCTTTTCTGACCACATTGGTATGAAACTAAAAAATCAGTTACAAGAAAACTGGAAAATTCACAAATATGTGGAGATTTAACAACATGTATTACTCAACCAACGGGTCAATGGAGAAATAAAAAATACTTTGAAATGAATGAAAATGAAATACACCATACCGAAACTCATGGGATTCAGCAAAAGCACTTCTAAGAGAGAAGTTCATTGTGATAAACACCTACCTCAAGAAAGAAGAAAAATCTCAAATACACAACCTTATTTTATACTTCAAGGAACAAGAAGAAGGACAAACGAAGCCTAAAGTTAATAGAAGGAAGGAGATAACAAAGACCAGAGCAGAAATAAATGAAATAGAAACTGAAAAGACAATATAAAAGGTCAATGAAACCAAGAGCCGGCTCTTTGAAAATACAAACAAAATTGATAAATCTTTAGCTGGAGGAATCAAATAAAATCAGAAATGAAGAAGTTACTATTGATTCTACAAAGGATCGAGAGAGTACTATAGACAATTACATGCCAACAAATTGGACAACCTAAAAGAAATGAATAAATGCCTAGAAACATACAATCTTCCAAGATTGAATCATGAAGAAATATTACCTTCAAAAATATATTTATCTTCAATAAAAGACACTGAGTAAACTAGACAATCACATGTAAAAGAATGAAATTGTACCACGATCCCAGGTGGCACTACTGGTAAGAGCCTGCCTGCCAACGCAGTAGACGTAAGAGACACAGGCTCGACCCCTGCGGTGGGACGATCCTTTAGAAAAAGAAACGGCAAACCACTCCAGTATCCTTGCCTGGAGAATTCCATGGATAGAGGAGCCTGGTGGGTAATGGTCCACAGGGTCGCAGATAGCGGGACACAGCTGAAGTGACTTAGCATGCACACATCTTACACCACACACAAAAATTAACTCGAAATGGACTAAATATCTGACTGTAAGACCTGAAACCATCAAACTCCTAGAAGAAACAGGTGGTAAGCTCTTTAACGTAAGTCTTGGCAACGATTTTTTGGATTTGACACCAAAAGCAAAAATAAACAAGTCAAACTAAAAAAAGCTTCTGCACAGTAAAGAAAAACCATAAACAAAAAGAAAAGGTAATGTATGGGATGGGAGAAAATATCTGCAAATCATGTATCTGATAAATGGTTTTAATATCCAAAATATACAAAGAACTCATTTAATTCAACAACAGAAAAACCAAACAACTCAACTGGCAGAGGATGTCTGAACAGACTTTTTTTTCAAAGGGTATATACAGATGGCTTGCAGGTACACGAGAAGATGTTCAACGTCACTAATCATCAGAGAATTGCAAATAAAAACCACAATGAGCTATCCCACCTATGAGAATGGCTATTATCAAAAAGACAGGAAATAACAAGCAATGGTGAGGACTTGGAGAAAAGGGAACTCGTGGACATCACTGGTGGGATCATAAGTTGGTGCAGCCACTACGGAGAACAGTATAAAGGTTCCTCAAAACATTAAAAATAGAACTACCATATGATCCAGCAAACCCACTCCTGGGTATTTATCCGAAGAAAACGAAAACACTGATTCACAGTTCTGATTCTAGGAATTTATCACTTTCTTCTCCAAGAAAAAAAGTATGTATGGGTTTATAGAAAGATTTGGAGTCCAGAGGAATGCATGCTAACCCCCACATGCTGGGACCATTTAGCAGGGAGCTTCTTTCACCTGCTAGGCCAGGGGCCTGCTTTGCATTCAGTTATCCAGGGGTGCGCCCTGAGCATCAGCCACTCCTGAGGGGCTGATCTGTGGGACCACCGGGACTCACCAGGAGGGGACTTTATCGGTGACTATTAGGGCCAGAGGCACGTGAGTGGTGCATGACACCATTTAATGACCTGAAGTTTTATGGCCATGTGATAAGATGACCTGAATAACCCTCATGGGGAAGACAGGTTCTTGGGAAGTTAATCACAAAGTATCTGAGGAGACTTTGGATCTTTCTCAGGAAGCTCTGTTGCTGCAGAGTCAGTGTGCACCAGCCAGGAGAACCCCGGAGGGTGGCATAATGGGGCCCAGGGTCCACTCGCATGGGAGGACCTGACACATCACCTTCTCTGGCAACCACCTCGCTGGAGACCCCCTGGGCCCAGTCAGTCCTCACTCTTCTCTCCTCTGCCTCCTGCTGTGGCCATTCTCTTAACAGCTTGCCCTCCCTGAGCCAAGAACCTGGGGTGAGTATAGCAGGAGGAGGTGTGAAGCCCAGGGTCTTCTGAAGGGCGGTAAATGTGAGGTGGGTTGTGGGGATGACAGCCCTCCAAGCAGGAGTTGTAAACTGCAGATCTATGATCATAAACTGCAAAATCAATGTGGTATGTGGTAACCAGCGTCTCTTTAAAGTAAAAACATTTTAATTCACATTGTGTAATTTCAATTACGTAAAATTCTAGAAAATGCGAGCTGCTCTCCAACAGATCAGTGGTTGCCTAGGGATCGGGGAGTCACAGACAGGGGCTGGGAGCGGTACAGGGATACCCTGGGGTGACGGCTATGTTCACTCTCTAGGCTGTGGTGACGGTTTCACGGGTGTACACGTTTGTCAGAACTTATCAAGTTGTATACTTTAAATACGTGCAGTTTATGATGTGTCAATTATATCTCAATAAAGTCATTAAAAATTAAAAGAGGAAACCGCCCTGGCAGTCCAGTGGTTAAGAGTTCACCTGCCAATGCAGGGTATGTGGGTTCAATCCCTGGTTGGGGAACTAAGATCCCACATGCCACATGGTGTGGCAAAAAAAAAAAAGCACTGAAAGAAACAGAAGAGAATAAAATAGAACAGAACAGACTAAGCCAGCCAGGAAGGAAGAGGAGCGGACGTTAGCTGGGTGAAGCTGACAACCACCACAGGAGATGAGGGCAGTCCCCAGAAAGGGGGATAAAAGCTGAACTAGAGTGAAGAGGGCAGGGGCCCAAGACACCCCCAGGCAGGGAGCCCTGCCTCCCAGCTCTGCCCAGGCCCAGGCTGAGCTGTTTCTGGCCCCCAGGCGACGTGCAGGTGGCTCAGTGGAGGCAGTGCGGCCCTGGATCCCAGGGAGTGCACGGAGAGGCTGTGGCTCTGCTGCTCCTTCCATCAGAGCTGCTCAGTTGAGATGGAGTTCCTGGCCATCTCCGAAGACAATACCGAGTCAGAATAGGACAACTGCAGGAAATACTACAGGAAGAACGTCCAGGTCCTGAGAAGGCATCGTCCCCTCCCCTTCCTCCTCCCCTTCCTTCCTGAACCTTCACTTTGAGGACACAGCCCGGAGTCACCAGTGGTCTCTTCTTTCCAAGATTCTAAGTTATGGACCACGGATTCCTGGTCTGGGGCTCCTTGTCTGCAAAACAGACCAAATTAGAGAGGTTTCCAGCTCTAGCCGGCGGGTGAAGGATGATGGCTAGGGAAGATGGAGCATGTGGTGGCAAGGCAGATTTCTCTCTGTAAGCAAATGAACATGCTGAGCTGAAGGCCCCAGTTTGCTGAGTTCACAAACCACAAGATGGTGCAGAAACTTCTCTATGGACCTTCTCCTTCCTCACGACTCTCCTGAGCTGCAGGCCAGTCTGCTGGTCTTCCTCCTAGCAGCAGAGAGACAAGAGATCCAGGAGGGGGAAAGACAGGCATTCAAGGATGTTTTTTTTGTTTTTTTTTTCTGGCTGCACTGGCTCTTCATTGCTTTGCAAGGGTTTTCTCTAGTTGTGGCTCAAGGATGTTCCTGGCAGTGAGGTTTAGAGGGGTAAAAAGTGGGAAATAACTCAGCTGCCAGAAGTAGATGATTTTGTTTGTGCTGCAACAGTCCTGGGTGACTGGGTCTTCCTGTACCAACAGGCTGCAAGGTACTTCCCCAACTGCCTGACCATGCGAGACCAGGATATGAGTTAAGAGTCCACCAACGAGACGCATCACCCAGGATTTGCAAGGAGACATTACTGATATAGGGTCCCCCAACTGCAGCTTTGCGTGGGTTCTGCTGGTGAAGGTAGGTTAGGGACCTCAAGGTTTTCCAAGGTAAATGTCCAGTGTCCTATTACCAACTTCAGGGGTGTGATGGCTTCTTGGCCCCGGATGGCATTAAATCGGTGTGTTCTTCAATACGAAAGTCAAGCAGGCAGCGTCAGAGGCAGCATCTCCCCTGGTGGGTCAGTTCTGTGGTGGCATTCCAGGAAGCCCAGCCAACAGGCACTTCTTCTGGCCCTTTCAATGACTCTGCAAACCTCATCCTTTGTATTGAATTGCTTTCTGCCTAATTTATTTGGAAATGCATCAAAAATAAGACAGATTAATCAATGGATAGAGGGATGGACTAATGGGTCAAAACGTGGTAAAGGAAGTACAGTAAGATGCTACTGGGAGACTCTTTGCGGTGGGTATATGGGTATTCAAAGTAAACCTCTTTCAATGTTGCTGTATGTTTGGAAATGTTTATGTTAATAATAAAATGTTGAGACCCATCCTTTTTCCTAAAAGAGCTGGAGTGTTTTCTCTTTCCTACAGGTGAACCCCGAAGATGCCGTGGTCTTAGAAATGATGAAAGCTGTCTATGGCCAATGTGGAAAGGGGCTCTGAATATAACAGGCGAACTGAGCAGCTGTCTAGTTCTTGGCCGGTGCCCAGCACGGAGGAAAAACCTCCTCTCCAGGAACAAGGACCTCAGGGGACACTGGGTCTCCGTCTCCCTCTGCTGGCCTGAGATGAAGGTGGGATGCTGTCCCTCTGCTCCCTCCTGCAGGGGAACCTACTATTTTAAGAGCCAGCCTTGGATTCAGCAGTTCCAAGGCTGGAGGCCCAGCGATGCTCCCTGTCCAAGCCTCAGTCTCCTGCTTCATAAAAAGGGTTTAATAATAATCCTTGCCCGTAGGGTGTGTGAGATCCATCAAGACTGTGGCGCCAGCTGAAGGTTTCCATACTGGGCAGCTACTATCGTTATAATCGGGCCTGGGCTGAGGCTCCTGAATCTCAAAATTGATAAGTTTTCACTGGGTGTGGTGCAGGGAGATGACAGAAAATACACAGGGGTGTGCTCCTCCAGGCTTGGGAGACAAGGTCGCTGTTAGCAATACCCAGCGGGTCCTCTTTGCTCCTACAAAAGCCAAGACCACAGGCTGGAGGCAGGCTGGGCCTGGATCCAGTCTCCATGTCCTCAGTGAACCCCCTTTCCCTCACCGCAGTGACTGGTAAAACAGCCCCCAAGAGGGAGGAACAGCTCTTCCTACTTTAGACTTCCAAATAATAAATGGAGAAGAAAAGAAGGAAACACAAAATCAACACTGGATAAATACCACAATAATAATGGCCGCAGATAAGATCCACAGACGACGCTGAAATTAGTGGGCAGAAGTCTCAGGAGAAACAGGATATCTGTATAGTCTCAGAGTGTCTTCCCCAAGAGATTTATTTCATTTTAAAAATTTTGTTTATTTATTTATTTATTTGGCTGTGCTGGGTCTCAGCTGCAGCACGTGGCACCCAGTTCCCTGACCAGAGATTGAGCCTGGGCCCCCGGCATCTGGAGCTCAGAGTTTTAGCCACTGGACCACCTGCAAGTCTCTCATTTTATTTATTGAGGTATAACTGACATAGAGCATTACATTAACCTCAATGACTTAATGACTTGGTACTTGTATATACTGCAAAATCAGATTAACTACAAATGGAAAAATGCTAACTTCATGCTGGACAAACCTAGCAGACGCCCCCTCGACCATGTGACCAAGGTCAGTATGACCGGAAATCCGGCTGATATCCCGAACTCCCTGAAACAGTGCACTGAGAAGCACACGCTGGTTCTGGGTTATGCTTGCCAAAAACATGAAATTTCTTTCCAGTCATGGGAAAGCATCAGACAAACTCAGATCAAAGGACAGTCTACAGAGTTAACTAACCAGTATTCTTCGAAAGGGTCAAGGAAGACAAAGACAAATCGGGAAACTGTCACAGGTTAAAGGGAGCTAGAGAGACATGGCAACTGGTTCAGGATACCGGATGAGACCTGGAGACAGAATAAGGCCTTCGGTGAAAACACTGGTGAAATGGGAATGCCGTGGGTGGTTGCGTTACCAGCACTGCACTTGTGTTCCTTCCCTGGGTTTGCTTCCTGTACCGTGTTTAGATAAGATGCCATCATGGGGGGAAGTTGAGGGAAAGGTCTGCAAGAACTCTGCACCATTTCACAACTTTTCTTTAAATCTACCCTAAGCTCAAAGGAACAAGATTAAAAAAAAGAAGAAGAAGGGACTTCCCTGGTGGTCCAGAAGCTAAGTCTCCATGCTCCCAACACAGGGGACCTGGGTTTGATCCCTGATCGGGAAACTAGATCCCACATGCCAAGACCTGGTGCAGCCAAATAAATAAATTTTTTAAAAAAGAAACAGCCTCCAGGTGGCGAGACTGGGAGGAAATGAACCTTTGGGAACATTCGCGGCTGCCAGGGTAAATCTGTTGCACACCTTTGAGTCAGTAATTCCGCTTCTGGCCAGATTCACCCTGCAGGTGTGAAAGGCTTGCCTGGCACATGAGTTCTGCAGCACTGTTTATGATATAACAATAAAATAAAATAAAACAGGGAAAACGCTACGAGACTATCTACAGTCTCAGAAATTACAAGAATCTGTCAGTAGCTGAGAGTAAGGAAGTTTTTTATGTTGCAGATAGATAATCCTCTCCAGGATGACATGGAACACAGTGAAAAGCAGTGAGGACCCGCACAGTGTCTACTGTTTGCTGAATTCATGGAAAAGAGAGTGGGGTGGCGGGGTGCATGTCAGCATCTGCTTGGAAAGGCACAGTCGCTTTTGTTTTTTTTTCTGGAAAATACTCAAGATAACCGCAGTTGCGTCTGTGGAGGAGAACAGCGTGCCCGGGGAACAGAAGTGGCGGGAGACTTTCCCCTACTTAACTTTTTTGAACCTTAAACTATGTGAACTTGAAACCGAAAACTGAATACAAAACAGATAACTAAAATTTTTTCCCCAAAAAATCAACAAACAAGCCACCCTGGACCCAGAATTTGGGGTCAAGCCTGTTTAGATGAAATCCTCTGCTCTTCCCTCAAGTCCCACTAAGATGGTGACTGGGTAGAAAGAAGCCAGAACCCACAAGAACAGAGGGGAGAGGGCGGAGTGGCCTGGAGGGAGTGAGTGGGGGCACCCGTGGGTGGGGTGGGGCAGGAGACCAGGATGGCAGGCCCTGGTGCCCCTGAGGTAGGGATAAGCTGAGGACCCTCAGAACCCCTTCCCCACCTGACAGGAAGCTGCAGAGGGTGAACCAGGAGGACTCCAGGAACCACTGAGGGAGCAGGCGCCATGCTGAAAATTTATAGGCCTGCCCCTCTGGGCTGGGACTGGTGGTCAACGCCCAGAGGTCAAGAGTGAAGGCCAGCGGCCCAGGCGGGAGTTGCTGGGAGTGAGGCCACATTGTTCACTGAGGCACTTTTTTTTAGAAAGGGGCTTTGCTGAGCTGGGACCTTGGCCATCAGGGGCACAGGAAAGATCTAGGCCACTGACATACCAGTAGCTCCCAGGCCCCGCTCTTCAGGAATCCAGAGCCCCCTCCCAGCTCTCCCTCTAAAGCCCCGGTGAAGTGGGTATCTGTTGGGTTTGCCAGCCCAGCATCCACTCCTCTTTTTCTGGAAACTTTCCCCCACCCTCCTGTGGGGAAGCCGCTCCCTCACTGTTCCCACATGCTGTTCAGGTAAACCTGACCCTACTCTCATCTTCAGATGCTGGCATTCAGCCCTGGTACTTTTCCTGGAATTTCAGGAAAGAGGCCTCCTTCCTCTGGGGTTGCCTGGTGAGTGGGATGTGAAACTGGAGTTACTGAGGCCATCTTGTCCCCAAAGAGAGAGACTGCCTGAGAAAGAAGACAGCACAGAGAAACACAGGGCCTGCGGATGGGACTGCGTCTTCCAGGAATTGTCTGGGTTCCTGGATGCAGCTGAGCTTGAAGCTGTATACTTCCGGAGCTTTTATGCCCCTGCCCATTAGCTTAGGATTCCGTCACTTGTAAACAGGAGTTGAGAGAGGAGTTCAAAGTGAGGTCATCACCCCTTCTTGACAAATATTGAGAGACAGGAGTCTCAGGGAGCACTAAGGGGGCCATGCCTAGAAGTGTGTGCCAGCGTACAACAGGATGCTGACATCACAGACAAGAGGCTAGATAGGTCTTCTGCACTGAGCAAGTGTTACTTTTATGAGCAGAAATCAACTTTCTTTGAAAAATAATAAAGCAAATTAACTGATTCCTTGCTGTCCTTCATTTCTTTAGTCACCGTGACCTCCCGGACCAGGTCCAAATGTACTAACATGGCCCTGTGTGATCTGTCTTTGGATGGCCATCCAGTCCCACTTGTCTACGTTTCAGCCACCCCAGCCTCTTATTCCTCTCATTCACACCTTGACCCTTGCACCTGTGCCTTCATCTTCACGCTGTGGCTCACTCCTCCTCGAGTTCTGAGTCATCCCCTTCTCTCCAAAGCCCTCCCCCAAACCCACAGACAGGCTAAGGTCCCCTCCAGGCTTGCCCAGCACAGCACTGGCCCACTAACTACCCCTCATCATCGAGGGCTGGGCCTGTGCCCCGCTCTGCACTGGAGACCCATCAGAGCAGGGCTGTGCCCCACCACTGCTCAGCACAGGCCCCAGCACAGAGAAGCTGCTGGGCAGTGTTAACGGATGGATGAGATAAGGATGACTGTGTCCCCAGTGCTCAGCACAGGCCACGGTATGGAGAAGAGGCGCGACGAGAGATATGCTGAAAGAATGAGACCAAAAGTGAAAAGTCTGAGGTGTGAAGACATATCAAAGTGAAAGTCAAAGTCGCTCAGTTGTGTCCGACTCTTTGCCACCCACGGACTCTTACAGTCCATGGGATTCTCCAGGCCAGAGTACTGGAGTGGGCAGCCTTTCCCTTCTCCAGGGGATCTTTCCAACACAGGGATCAAACCCAGGTCTCCCACATTGCAGGCGGATTCTTTACCAGCTGAGCCACCAGGGAAGCCCAAGAATACTGGAGTGAGTAGACATATCAGTGTGGTGAGAAAAAGATGCTTCATTCAATCATCGCTGTTGGGACAACTGAAGAGCCAACTAGGAAAGAAAATAAGATGGATCCCAAGTGGGTTGAGGTACCGCTGGGAGGAGCTGGGTGGTGAGAGAAGCTGATATGGGAACCAGAGCCGGGGATGAAGCCTGATCAAGAGGACAACCTCCCCGAAGCACTGAGACTTCAGGACAGAACTCATGGGGGAAAAGTCAGTGGGAAGCCTAGCCCGGGCTGGCAAAGACCTGGGCAACAAGCTGGAGGAAAGGGGTCTTGACAAGGCCTATGTGGTCCTTGGCCAGTTTCTGCTGCTGAAGAAAGATGAAGATCTCTTCCAGGAATGGCTGAAGGACACACGTCCTGCCAGTGCCAAGAGGGAGGGGACCCTGATGCTAGAGGGAGGAGGCTGAAAGCTGCTGGACAGTGTCCCCAAACCACAGCCCACATTCCCACAGACGCAGACCCAGACCCACAGACAGGCGCTCAGGAATAATTACAGGGAGACACCCTTGTGTGGGAGCCAAATAAGCATCGCAATGTTCCTGTGTATTCTCAACAAATTTTGGAAGAACTGTGCACCCTCTTTATATACTTTGAAGTGGTCAGGTCCATTTATTTCCATCCTAAGTTTAAATTATTGCAAAGAACATAATGAATTTCAAAAGAAATCCGCTGCATCACTCTTTTAAGCATACGCAAAGGGCTAAAGAGCCATAGAAGTGTAACACCTTCCAGGTTCATTTTAAAGAGCTGCCAGGAAGCTCTTCTTTACCAGCACTCCGCACTGTTCCTTACTCTTCTCTTTTAAAATTCATCTTATTTGTTGTGTTTCTGGCTGTGCTGGATCTTTGTTGCTGCACGGGCTTTAGTTGTGGTGCACGGGCTTCTCACTGCGGTGGCTTCTCTTGTTCTAGAGTTTTCAGTCTTCAGCACTTGCAGCTCTCAGACTCTAGAGCACAGACTCAGGAGTTGTGGCATGTGGGATATTCCTGGACTAGGGGTCGAACCCGTGTCTCCTGCACTGGCAGGCAGATTCTTTACCACTGAGCCTCCAGGGAAGCTCCAGCATGATTCATTTTAAAGATAAACACCAAGCAGCTCCTCCTTAACAGTGTTTGCACTGTTCCTTACTCTCTTGATGTTCAATCTATATCCTACTTTCTCTACAAAATCTTATCCTAATGTGACATATTTTTATGTGCAAATGTCCTATTATATTTTTTTGAAACAAAAAAAAATGTGCCTGTGAATTAAGATCACAATTTTCATTTCCTGTGATCTTAGTTAAATTTTTCTCTAAGAGTGAGTCACCCTTACAATTATTATTAGTACGTGTGTGCGCTAACTTGCTTCAGTCATGTCTGACTCTTTGTGACCCTGCAAACTATAGCCCCCCAGGCTCCTCTGTCCATGGAATTCTCCAGGCAAGAATACTGGAGTAGGCTGCCATTTCCCTCTCCATGTTGCTAGTATATCAGCTGATCAAGATATCATATATGACACAATTTGATACATATTAATAACTACTGAGCATAAAAAGTAAATTTTGACCACAGATGCATGTCTTAATAAGGTGGACTGGAGAAAGCATTCCTTCCATCAATATCCTAAACTGTTCCTTTGTTATGCTGATTGGCTTTCGATATGGGGTAATGCATCAGTAGGAAGGGAGAGGAGATTCCCCTCTCTTTTCATACTTCTCCCAGAATTTCTTTTCCTGGGAGCAGAGCCATTGAAACGGGAGGGAAGGAAGGAAAAGAGGGAGGGAGGAAGGGAGGGAACCCAGCAGATTCGTCAGGCAAGTCGGGTGAACATGGAGCTCTGGGAAGGACTCCCTTATGCTCCGCTGCAGGAGTGCGGGGCGCGGGGTGGATCCACATCTGCAGCCTGCAGGCCGCCTCCATGCGCCGCACAGACTGCAGTGCTGACGGCAGCATCTCCGGGAGAGGCTAACCCAGAGATCACCCAATGTTCACCACAGGGGCCCAGAACAACCACACCATGCACCAAGGGCTGGGAAGAAGAGCACGGCATAAACGTCCAAGGTACGCAGTTAAGGGGGAAAAAGACAGGTCACTGAACAATGTGAATAGTACACAATCTGTTCCGTGAGTTAAGTTTATACATACAATACACCTGATCACGCCCAGGAAGGTGCCTGGGGAGTGACGTCTAGAGGTTCTGACCTCTGACTGCCTACTCTTCTGATCAACCTCCGTCCCAGCCACACAAGCCACTGTTCCTAGAACTTGATGGGCATGCGTGAGCCTCAGGGCCTTTGCACTTACTGTACCTTATGCCTGAAACACTCCTCTCCAAACAGCAATACTTCCTCACTTTACTCAAGTCTCTCATCAATCAATGGAAACCCAAATGACTGAGAGAGTGGATAAACAAAACATAGGCTATTCATGTAAGTATTAGAGTAAAAGAAAATACACTCAAAGCAATTTTAAAAAATGAACTGATACATACAGCAACAGGAAACATCTCAAAAGCATCTTGTGAAGGAAAGCTAGACATGAGCTTCATTCCTGTGTGATTCCATTTACATGACATCTAACAATACATAAAGGTAATCTATGGGCTTCCCTGGTGGCTCACAGGTAAAGAATCCACCTGCCAATGCAGGAGACGTGGGTTCAAGCCCTGGGTCAGGAAAATCCCCTGGAGACGGAAATGGGAACCCTCTCCAGGATTCTTACCTGGAAAATCCCACAGACAGAGGAGCCTGACGGGCTACAGTCCAAAGAGCTGGACACAATTTAGCGACTAAAACTACAACAAAGTTAATTTACAGTGAGAGGAGTCATACAGGGCAACAGAGCCGGAAAGAAAGGAATTTCTCCCAGAGTGATGGAAATGTTTTATATCTTGAATGTTGATTATATGGGCATATGCATTCGTTAATGCTCATTAAACTATACATCTTTACTAAGCTTTAGATCTGTATTGCACTGTATACTGTGTTGTACTTCAATACGTAATATGCAGATAATCAAATATTTGTAACTAAATGTGAGAGGAGGAGTTTCGGAGCCCGTGAGGCTTGATTTCTTATTCAGTGTTGCCTTGGGGAACTTAACGGTCTGTGGGCTATTTCGTCACTCATACAACCAGGACAATCACATAAACTCCCTAATCAGGTGGTTAATATCATTTGTTGAGATCACAGAAAGCATAATAAATGAGAACTATTATCATCAGTTAAGAAATTACTATTTAGAGTAAACACAGCTTTCAGCCAGTCCCTGGGCCCGCTGCCCTTTTGCTGGCTGCGTTCCAGCCAGTTGAAAGTGCGCCCCGACAGCGCTCCAGGTGTTCACAGACTTGTGCTGCCTCAAGCGGGAACCTTGTCTGGCAAACCTGGTCCCGTCCCTCTTCACTGCCTCTGGAGACAGCGGTGACGCACCAGACACCACAGGAAACACAGCTGGTTCTGTCTTTCCAGCACCTTGGCGAATCTCATGTCCCACACTCTGGGTCTAAAACATTTCTTAGGGGTTAACCCCGCCCTCAGGCTGGCCAATCGGAGCATGGCATTCCCAGGCCAAAGGCACTGGCTCAGGGCTAGGGACGTGACCCAAGCTGCACCACTGAGGCTCACCCTGGGAGGAACGACCTCCCTGAGCCCTGGAGTCGCTAGGCAGGTAACCAGTACTTCAAATGTGAGCTCCTGAGGAGCGTCTTGTGCCTGTTCTGTTGTTTGTCACACCTCCTAGAATAGCTCCCAGCACACAGTTGGCACCAGATAAAGACGGAATGAATCAAGTATACAGATGCCTAATGGACCGAAGCGAGTCCTGGTCCCAGAATATAATTCCACTTCTACTCCCTGCCCAGATCTGGAGAGTCTGTACAACTTAACTTAGTACAGAAGGCATCTGGGGATGTAAGAGACATAAGGGAAGCAGCTACCAGAGGCTAAGAGTTTAGTGGGCTCTAAGTTCCCGGATTCAGGTTCTGGATCTGCTACTTGCATGCTGCGTGAGCTTGCAGACATTTCTCAACCTCTCTACACCTCCATTTCCTCTTTTTTTTTTTTTGTCGTTAAGGAAAGCAGTGTTTATTGTAGGGCACCAAGCAAGCAGTCCAGGCACAGACTCCCTGATGGCTTTCAAGGAAAGGTTTTTACAGACAGAATGAGGCAGGGGGAAGGTGGGGTGCATGATCAGCTGGTGGACATTCTTCGGGTTGGTTGGTGTTGAGGTAATCCGGGGCCAACATCATCAGTCTTCTGATTCCAACCAGTCTGGGGTCTGCATGCTTGTGGGCAGCATACAGTTACCGTCTCCCACCTGGTGGGGGTTTCAGTACCTGCAAAACAGTTCACAGGACATCGCAAAGAATACTATCTACAGCCCTTGAGGAGGAACTAATGCTCCTTGACTTTGTCCAGTTCCTCTTTTTCAAAATGGGTCATAAACCCTGGCTTGTGGGGATGTTGGCACAGTCAAGGCTTGTGCATGAATGAACTGTCCAGTGGGAGATTCAGCCAGGCTGCCTGCAGAGACTAGGAATGAGGCTGAACACACTGGGTGCAAACTGGAACCAGACAGTCGGGTCCCAGCTCTGCCACTCGGCACCGGCGTGCCCTTGGGCAGGTTGCACAGCTGCTCTGCTCAGTTTCTCCATCTGTTTAGCTGTGTCAGTGATGGAGATCTACCTCATGGGGCATGGTGAAATAAATTCAACATATAGAAGGGCGAGAACTTTGGTGTTCACTTTGTACCATTCTTTACTGTCTTATTAACTCCATTTTCTCCGGCCAACGGGCTTCCCTGGTAGCTCAGCTGGTAAAGAATGTGCCTGGAATGCAGAAGAGCTGTGCTCAATCCCTGGGTGGGGAAGATCCCCTGGAGGAGGGCATGGAAACCCACTCCAGTATTCTTGCCTGGAGAATCCCCAGGACAGATGAGCCTGGCAAGCTCCAGAAGATGGTGAAGGACAGGGAAGCCTGGCGTGCTGCAGTCCACGGAGTCAGACACGATGGAGCGACCAAGCACACGCCTGGCATTAGAGTCCAGAAGCTATATCAATTGACCACCATGACCTTCCCAGATAGCTAGAGACTATGACTCAATTCTGGTCAATCAGCAGTAAGGGGAGTCCCCTGGGGGCTTCTGGGAAAATATTTTTCTCCTTGCAGGGCCTTCTCTCATTTCTCTAGAACCCCCATCCCACATATAAACACACACATGAACACACACACACTTCCTCCCTTTGGACACAGCAGTATAAAGGCGTGATGCCTGGCACTCCAGCAGTTCCTTTGAGGCCTCGAGCGATTTATTGCCTGAACACCAAGATAGTAAAGATAGAAAGAGTCCTCAGGTCCCTAATGATATCACCAAGCCACCGAACCAACCACAGGCCACCTTGCTCCACCAGCAATAAACATCCCTTAGACTTGAGGTTTGGTTAAGATTTATTGGCTGGGTTTCCAATTCATGCCAGATGGGCACAAACTACTTTGTGTCTTGTTCTTTCTTTCACAATAAGCATGTATTACTTTTGCAGATTTAGTAAGTCCTCCCAAAACACTTTGGAGGGAAAAAAAAAACCTAAAACTCCAAAATAAAATAAAATCTGATTTAAAATAAAATCTGATTCAATTTTTAAAAGAAAAGAGATAAAACACAGCACATAATTCAGCACACACTAGGCCTTCAGCAGAAAGAAGCTACTGTGGCTGTGTGCTCATCAAAGGCAGGACGGTGGGTCTGGAAGCTGGAAGATCACTGAGGAAAGAGAGAGAGTGGGGGGATCTGAAGAAATCTGAAGAAATACAGTGGCTTAGGGGTCTGATGTGGGGTCAGCTGGAGCCAGGGCAGCAGAAACAGAGAAGGAACCAATTAGCTAGAAATGAGGGTTAAGACCCCAGTTAGAGACAGGAGCACACCCTGGGAGGCCGAGCCATCGGGATAGGTTTCTAAGGAACTAACCAGGGAGTCTCAAGGACAGGTGAACAAGGAGGGGTGGACAAGGAGTTTCTCTGGTGCAGAGGGAGAAAATGTCAGAACTCACAGTTAAGTTTGTTTGAAAAAGGAGGAAGAAAGGTAAGAAAAGGGGGAAGAAGAAGAGAAGGAGAAGAAATTAAGCTTTACTAGGCATATAATTGGAGAAGGCAATGGCAACCCACTCCAGTACTCTTGCCTGGAAAATCCCATGGATGGAGGAGCCTGATGGGCTGCAGTCCATGGGGTTGCAAAGAGTCGGACACGACTGAGCGACTTCACTTTCACTTTTCACTTTCATGCGCTGGAGAAGGAAATGGCAACCCACTCCAGTGTTCTTGCCTGGAGAATCCCAGGGATGGTGGAGCCTGGGTCGCACAGAGTCGGACACGACTGAAGCGACTTACCGGCAGCAGCAGCAGCAGCAGGCATATAATAAATCAACCCTGAATATTCACTGCAAGGACTGAAGCTGAAACTCCAATACTTTGGCCACTTGATGCAAAAAGCCAACTCACTGGGAAAAGACCCTGATGCTGGGAAAGACTGAAGACAAAAGGAGAAGCGGGTGGCAGAGAATGAGATGGTTGGATGGAATCACTGACTCAATGGACATGAATTTAAGCAAACACCAGCAGATAGTGAGGGACAGGGAAGCCTGGTGTGCTGCAGTCCATGCGGTTGCAAAGGGTCAGACACGGCTAAGCGACTCAACAACCACCACCAGAGGCATATAGAGCTACACCCAGAAAAGGCCTCTAGGGCCCTTCCACTGGCAGGGGCCAGCATCCCCAGGTGCCAGACCTAACGGCAAAAGGACTGACACGGGCGCCCTCTCCTGTCCACTCAGCGCATTGCAGCTGGGCATATCGATTCCCAGGGACATTCTCAGGTTACAAATCAAGTTCTCACACAGGAGCTTCTTAAAGACTCCTGCTCAGAAACCAAGGACTGAACGTCTAACAAGACCAGCAAGAGGAAATTCCAACAAATGCCTCTGCATATGAAGGGGGGGGGATGCAAACTGAGCAGGGGGATTAAAAGCAGCTGACAGCACACTCTTCTTTGGATCTCTGTATCTTAGTGAGGTCTTTGCCAGCTGTGACAGCTGTGCACAAAGAATGTCACAACTCTCACAGACAGTCTCATGGAGAGTTTCCAAATGCATTAACAATGTCTGTAGAGGAAATATTTTTAGTGAGAGCAAAAATATTTGGGGGGCTAGGAATACATAAAACAAAAAATTTTTATTTAAATATTAGCTTCATCCCTCCTAATTTTTAAATGTTTTTAAATGCACATAATACATTCATAGTAATATGTCAGCACTATACATGACTCCTAACTATATATATATATCTTCATATTGTAATATATATACACACACGGGCTTCCCTTGTGGCTCAGCTGGTAAAGAATCCACCTGAAATGTGAGAGACCTGGGTTCAATCCCTGGGTTGAGACAATCCCCTGGAGAAGGGCAAGGCTACCCACTCCAGTATTCTGGCCTGGAGAACTCCATGGACTGTGTAGTCCATGGGGTCGAAAAGAGTCGGACATGACTAAGCGACTTTCACTTTTTCATTTCACACACACACACACACACACACACACACACACACACACATATATACATATACACATATACATACGTTCATACTAGGGGAGAACGCTCAAAATGTTTCCTTAATAGGAGAGCATGATGCAACTGGAAGTCACCAACATCAGCCTGCTGCTGTGTAACATAACTGATACAGTGCTCTGGAGATTATAAATAGACTTCAGGGAAGTGGTTTTCAAACACTCATGCACACGAGTATCCTTTCTGAAGAATATTAAAAATAAATATGCCCAACTCTTCCTTCCCCAGATGGACCCAATCAGGATCCTGGGTGGCTAAGGGGAGCACCCCACAAACCTCACTTTTTTTCCCCTTCAGGGCATCTACTTTCAGCTCATCAGTCTTCACAGCAGCTATATTGAGTCTGGGGTTTGTGTAATCCTATTGGGCTGTGAATGTCAATTCTGTCACTTCTTGGAGCTCTATTTGGCTTTTTTCCCAACTCTCTGGTGATTTTTTATTGTACTCATTTGTATTTTTGTATCCCTCCTATTTCATCCTTTCCATACATAAGCAAGCTCTTTTATATCCACATCTGACCATTCCTGTATGTCTTGAGCTGCCATATTTTGTATCTGCTGACTCTTGATCATGGTGCCTGCTTCTCTGTACCACACACAATTTTTTCTCATGAGCTCATATTTGCTGGAATTCTACCTGAAGGAATTCTCCAAGGCCCAGGCAGAGGAGGGAGACCTCCTCCAGGGAGGGTTTATGTTTGTCCTGACCAGGTACTTAGGGGCACACATACCCATGTTCATTTTCAGCCTGCTGTTTCCAGGACCTTTCAAAGAGTATAAATTAAGCCTCAAACCCACACAGGGACAGTCAGTGGCTGCCAATTCACTGAGGAAGACGTTTTCAATCTCTACCTAGATCTAAGGGTGTGTGTCTTCGCAGGATGGGTTATTTTCAGTCTACTCTTCCCCCGAGGGCTACCTTCGCTGGGAGCTGGTTGTGCACAAGGTGGTCCCCTGTCCAGCTTTCCCACAACAGAGCCTCTGTCCCTGAGGCCACATGAACCTGTCGATGTCCCCAGACTATCAGGTAGCCTCTGTGCTTGCTCCCCTCCTTGGCTCTTGATTTCTCCTTGCTCTGCGAGGAGTCCCTCTTCTTCCTTGCAGGTACAAACCATTCATTCCAAAGGATGCTTCAAGTATTTCAGGAAGCATTGGGTCATAGGAGGTTCTCTACTCAGCCACACTGTCCTCTCTCTCTTTGACCTTGTCACTTTTCTTTGCTCAGAAATATACCTCCAGTGCCATCAGATCAACATAATTGCCCTGTGCTAGTTAGAAATGTTCACACGGAGGGCCCAACTCTTCTGCCTGTGGCAAGGCTGTGAGGAATGACTGGGAAAGAGACACCAACACCACCTAGAGGCCTGAAGTACTGACAGCTCAGCTACAAGAGGCCACCAGGGAGTGCACCCTGAGAAGGAATGCACTTGAAAGTTTAGTATTAAGATAATGATGGGACTTCCCTGGTGGTAGAGTGGTTAAGAATCTGCCTGCCAGTGCAGGGGACACAGATTTGATCCCTGGTCTGGGAAGATCCCACATGCCTTGGGGCAGCCAAGCCCCTGTGCCGCAACTACTGAGAATGCCCAGAGCCTGTGCCCTGCAACAAGAGGAGCCACCACAATGAGAAGCCCGTGTACCGCAACTAGAGAAAGCCTGAGCGTGGCAATGAAGACCCAATGCAGCCAAAAACAATGACTAAATACACAAATAATTTTTTTTAAATCAAAAAAATCCTCTAGGATGATAAATGGATAGCTGCAAGCCCCCCCAAAGGCGATGATAATGATAAAAACGGTATGGTGCCTGACATCTCCATATATTCGACAAAGAATTATGCAGTGCTTAAGAGCCAGGCATTGTTTAATGCTTTATGGATATATGAACTCATGGAATATGAATTATAATGATACAATTTATAGACAACAAAAGTACGACCCAGAGAAGCTAAATAACTTGCCTTGGGGGCCACACAGAAAATGGCAGAACTGGGATTCACATGCAGCCAGACAGCTCAGCTCCAGAGGCTAGTTTTCGCCCACTGTACCCAACCAAGTTACTGATTTCACTCTAAGTCAGTGGACTTAGAACGTGCCAGGCCTGTGCTAAGGGTATTCGCGTGCTTGACAGATCCTCCCATCAGACCTATGAGGTAAGTGCTATACTGTGCGGAACAGGCAACCGAGGTACAGAAAGGCAGCGGGGCTCGCCCAGGACACACACTGGATGGCAGAGCAGAAAGCTGAGTGCGGGACGCCTTTATGTGGAGGCAGAGTTCAGCCTCTGGACAGTAATGCCCATGCAGGATAAGAACAGATCATCACAGCCAACACTAACGACCAGATCCACACGTTCTGGGCTAGGCCTTGATATCCACTGGCTCTTGGATCCTCACGAGAATCCTGGGAGGTGAGTTCTATTGTCACCCGCATCGGACAAACATGGATTTGGGGGTCTTGGAGAGGTCAAGCTGCTTGCCCAAAGTCACAAAGCTCGTTAGTGGTGCCAAGATGCCAAGCCAGGAGTGTCTCCCCTGTGGTAAACTGCCTTTGGTGACTGTCTGTATCGCCCTGTGTAGTCCCCTCCCACACTCCCTCTGGTCTGTGCCAGAGCTGCTGGGATCAACAGAGTGTGCTGGAAGTGATGCTGCGTGGTTCCAGGTCCTGCCCTGTAATGGCCTGCAGCTTCTGCTCCCTCTCCCATGGAAATCCGGCTCCAGCAAGCCCTGAGAGACCATGAGGGGAAAGACATGTGGAAAAGAGAGGTCTGTAGACAACACTGAGATGGAGACAGGGAACAGGATGTTCCAGTACCCCAGTTGGGCCTCCTGATGACTCCAGGCCCGGCCGCCCTCTGACTGAACCCCCCTGAGAGACCACCAGGCCAGACGGGCAGAAGAACCAGCCATCTGAGCCCCATCAAGGCACAACACTGAGAGAAAAAAAAAATGGTCGCTGTGTAAAGCCCTTAAACACTAGGTCACGTTGCTTTGTAAGCAAAAGAAAACAGAAACCAACTCCAAAGCCAAAACTTTTAAGAATGGCCACAGAGCTGAGCTCTTCTGGAAAGATTCTTCCAGTCGCCTGAGAGAATTACATGGCGTATTCGTTTCCTATTCCTTCTGTAAGAAATGACCACAAAAGCAGTGGCTTAAAACAACTCGCATTTGTTATCCACAGTTTCAAAGGTCAGGAGTCTGAAATGGTTCTCACTAGGCTACACTCTGTGTCAGTAAGTGAGAGCTCCTTTCTGGAGGTTGTAGGGAAGAATTCGTTTTCCTGCCTTCTCTAGCTTCCAGAGGCCACCAGCATCCTGGGCTCACGCTCCCTCCTCTGTCTTCAAATGGATGGCTTTCCTGTCTCCTTTCACCTCTAAGGACCTGGGTGATTACACTGGGCCCACCTGTACAATTCAGGCTGCTCTCTCGTTCCCCAAACACCTGATTCAATCATACACGTAATAATGTTCCTCTGTCGTGTAAGGTAACACATTCAACAAGTTCCTGGAATTAAGATGTGGGCATCTCGGGGCAGGGGAGGGCTCATTATCCTGCCCACTAGGGTAGTAAACTGGAAAAATAACCAGTGTTCTCCAGAGGCCTAAATGGAAACACACTGGAATTTTCCCACTGCCCAGAGACCTCCCACAGCTCTTCCCACGGTGCACTTTGCAGGCACGGCCCCAACCTGCCTGGCATCACTGCCCTCTTTTATTTTCTCTCCCCAAGAAATCTTGGTTGAAAAAGATCGTTGCCTCCCCAACACAGTGCGTCACTGATGATTTATGCTTCGTGCATTTACTGTTCTTTCTCAGGCAGACACACCTACTCCTCCAGCTTCTACTGTGAGGAGACGCATGGCCAGGCCCACCCTCTGTGTCTAAAGAATCTTAGCCAAAGATACAGTAGCTGTATGTGTGGGTCAGCTCGGGAGGCCTGACCCGGGAGAACACACAGTAGCCATAGCTCTGGAAAACTCCAGTTGCCTGGGACGGGGGCCATGGTGAACAGCAGTTAGCAGTATGAAGACAATATAACAACATAATTCAAAAAGCGTCAATCTGATAAGTCAGTGCATTCCAACATCAAACAGCATCGCCAACCAAACCTTTCCCCCTACTGAGCTCCTGGTGCTTTCTGTTCAGCCCACCCCTCCACCAGACTGCCTGTCACACCCCATCCACAGGAAATCCTGCGGGAGCTACCTTTCAAATAAATCTACTGCTTATTCATTACTAAGGAGAAAAAGAAAGGTTCTTTTAGTGGTCACCACCTTAACCAAGGGATCCAAGTTACCACCACAAATGACGGAACAAACACATCAGGAGCCCGCTGAGGTGATGTCCTTAGGTGTTCTGTAGTGTTCCTGCCAAATATGCTCAATGTGAATCAAATCAGAGGAAACAATCAGAAAACTTCAGAGTGCAGGACACTATGGAACAACTACCCCAAAGTCAACGTCACAAGGACAGGGATACTCTTATAGAGGAGGGCCAGCAAATTCATTCCGTGAAGAGCCACAGAGTAACCATTTTACATATGTGGGCCATAGAAATCCATCTCTGTGTCCACAGACAAGGTATAACAAATGGACATGGTTGTGTTCCAATAAAACTTTATTTACAAAGACAGGCATTGGGCCAGACTGCCAAACCTGCTATAGATTAATGGATACTAAAGAGGCACAATCATCAAATGCCATGCAAGATTATTGAGCTGACTCTAAATTAAAAATAAAAATAATAAACAGCTTAAAAAGGACATTTTGGGGACCAGAATATGAGCTATATATTATATAGAAGCTGTATATTAACCAATATTGTCACCAATATTATTGTCATCAATGCTAAATTTCTTGGGGCAGGGGAGGTGTGATACTGCTTCTGTGTTATATAGAAGGTCTTTGTTCTTAGAAAATACAGGCTGAAATATTCAGGAGTTTAGAATCATGTCCAAGACTTATTTATAAATTTTTCAGGGGAAAAAAAAAAGATTGTGTGTATGCATTCACACATTCATGTATGATGGCAAAAACCAAACAAATCTGCTGAAAGCTAATAAGAGCGAACTAGGGGTTGTAGGGCATATAACCGATGACCATACCATTCTTTCTTTCAATTTTTTGGGGAGTGTGAAATTTTAGAAAGAAGTTGCTGGGGAAAGAGTGTGAGGCAGTGGGCAAGTGACTTCTCCACTCACCTGGACTCCTGCAGTCATCTCCTCCCTGCAACCACTCTCACCCTATGATTGCCAAAAGGATCACATGAAAATTGGACTCAGATCCTGTCCCTCCTCTGCTCAGACCCTCCAGTGAGTCCCAGCCATTCAGAGGGGCCCACAGGGCCTGCACGATCTGCCCCCTTCCTGCCACCTGCTCGGCCCTCAGCCTCCACTCTGTCCCTCTGTTCAGCCACACTGCCTTCCTTGATGGTCACCAAACATGCCAGGTGCGCGCTCACCTCAGGGCCTTGGCAGGTGTGGAGACTGCTCTTCCCCCCAGGGAGCACTGCCTGCTCCCTCCTCCCCTCATATTGTCAATGAGGTCACCCTGATAATCCTATCTAAACTTCACAACCGTCCCCCAAATACTCCTCCTTCTGCATCCCTGATGTTTTCTCCAGAGCAGTTTGTACTATCGAATATACTTCACACTTTACTGTTTTCTTTACTGTCTGGCTTTCCCCTATAGCTGAGAATGTAAGGTCTCCTGAAGACAAAATGTCTTGCTTTTTCTTTTCTGCTGTATCCATAACATCTACACGACAGCCGCAACTCAGAGCCATGCACTGACCTACCATTATACATTCACTTACTCCTCACAACAACAGGATGAGATAAGTATTATTTATAGCATAAATGCATATGCAGCATATACACAAAATAGGAATAATAACAGTGTCTAACTCTGAGTAATTGGTGAGGATTTAATGCTGTGAAGTGCTTAGCACACTGCCTGGCACAAAGTGAGTGGCCATTAAATGTCACTGTTATATAATACCCACTGTACAGAGGAGGAAACTGAACCTCAGAGGGGTTAGTGACCTGCCCAAAACCACCTGGCTGAGAAGGGGGGACCCAGTTTGGAACCCATGTCAGTTTGACTCAAGTTGCTGCTTTTTAAACCACAATACTAGACATCCCACAGTGTCTGTGAGAAAGGCAGTGGCAGGAAACAGAAACCAGCTCTGGGAATCCAGAATGCAGGGTTTAAGTCCCGCCTTAAAGGGCCAGGGTTTAAGTCTGGCCCAGACTCCACGTGTGACCTCAGCAATATTCCTCTGCTCTCAAGACTCGAGTTTTCTCTTTGATAAACTGCAGGGAGTCATTTCCCCTCCCCGACATGTGGACAAAACAGTGTGAGAATCAAATGAGAAAGCTTATAGGAAAGCATTTCGGTAACTGAAATCCAACACTTTTCCATTTTACGATCTGCAACTCTGGCAGACAACCGACCAAACACCAAAATATTAAGAATTCCAGGCCCTACAAAGCAAATTTTAGGCATCCAAACTTGTAAAGAAAAGAAGTGTGCTTCCCTTAACCATTTGGCCTTTGCAAACGCTCCTCCCTGTCCCTCAACATTATCCCTGTCCTCGTGCTGTCTGGTGACATTTTCCTCACCCTTCGGTTCCCAGCCCAGAGGTCTCCTCTGCCAGGAAGCTCTCCCTGAATGGTACATCAGGTCAAGTGTCCAGTGGGCTCCCTTATGCAAGCTCTGCCCACTCTGGGTCATCACCTTGAAGGATGGGCCTGTCTTCACCCAACTGTGAGTTCCATGAGGGCACAGACTAGGGCTGGCTTAATTCCTGCTGTTTCACCAGCACTGCCCAGCACAAGGCCAATCACAGGGCAGACACTCAGAAAACACCAACTAAATGAAGTACCAGTTGGATTAATGGTGGTTCCCCGACCCAGCAAATTAGGTTAAATTTCCTTATTCTTTGCTCCCACAGGTCCACAGCACATAGATCATCTTCTCACAGTAGCCCGTATTTTGAATGTTTACTATGCCCTTCGGATCTCAGCTCAGGCAGCCTTCCTCCAGAGTCTAGACAGCTTTCCCAACCCCACGCCCCTGGGTCAGGAGGTCTCTCAGCCCTGGAGTTGGCACCATCCTGTCCGCTCTGGAGTGACAGTGATGGATCATAAATGTGTCTCCCAGCCCAGCAAAAAGCCAGCACGGCCTGTCTACTGAATGAATGGAAGAGCAAATATGGTGTATGTGTGGATTAATAAATAGACGGATGAATGTCCGCTTTAGTTAAAACGACTCCTTTAGCCAGATTCCCATGTCACGCCTCCAGACTCCAGACTCCGCCCCGAGCCACGCCCCTAACCTAGGCCTATTCCCCGGAGTACAACTGGGACAAACGAATGACCTAAACAGATGAAAAAACCACCCATCACTTCCCAAGACGGGAGGGAATCTGAGGCACGAGGTGGAGTTTGAGGAATGAAGCCACCCAAGGATGGTCTGGCAAGTGACCCCGTCAAGTTTTCCCTCAGCTCTCCCCAGTTCCTCGCAGTCCTGGCATGCCCCGCCCAAATCACTCCCGTTGCCCACACTATTGGCTCGTCTAGACGTCAATCTTCTCGCGCTCTTTTCCTCTATTGGCTAACATTCCCAAATCAAGCGCGGGCACTTTGTCCCGCCCTTCACCCCATGCCCATTCTTACTATTGGGCTACTCGTATGCCCCTCTTCAAGGAACCCTCCCTATTGGCGTCAAGACTTTGCCGGTTCGGGCTGTGATTGGTTGTGAACAGAAGCCCATCTCCTGAGCAACCACCTGAGAAGGGTTAGAGAATGGAAAGGCTGGAGGGACGTGGGGTCAGACTCACGCTGAGCCGGCGGGAGGCAGATATAGGTCTTGAAGAACTCGCTTCGGCGGGCGGCCTCCTTAATGCGGTTGGCAAGCGGCTTGCTGACCTGCCGGATGCCCAAGTATAGCAGCTTCGCCATAGGGAACGCGCCCACCACCATCTTGGCGGTCGCAAGGGGCACACGCAACCTTGCTGACTGGGAGGGGCGCCTGAGATCGCTCCCTCCTCCCCCGCCCTCTCGTCGCCGTGCGTGCGTACGTACGTGCGTACGCCCCGGGGGAACCGCTGTGGCGGTCCACGACGTCACTGCGTCGACGCTGACGCTCCGACGCCCGTTCTGATGAATATGCAAATATATGGCGGAAGTGAGGCTGTCAGAGGGTGGTACCGTTAAACGGCTGGCAGAAGGCTATATGGGTTCTCACGCCCGCTTCGGCTGACGTCATCGCCTTCCTCCGTGACGTCGCGTACCTGCGCGGCTTCTCCAAAAGAGCAGTCTTAATTAGTCCTAGTTAGGGTTCAGGCGTCCCAAATGCACCTTCTCCCTCAGTTTAGAGCTGTCACCGGTCGTGAGAAACTAGCCAGGTAACCTGTAGTGAGATCCCAGCTCCGCAGTTTACTTGCTGTGTATGGCGAGTGACTTAACCTCTGAGTATCAGCATTCCCATCTACAGAATGGGAATCATAAGAAGGCACATTCCTTATTAGATTGTTATGAGGTTTGCATGAGAATCTTGAATATAAATACATAACGAGTTATCTATGTTAACTGTTTAGAATGATGCGAATCACCCAACAGCCCTCACAACTGCACAGGTATTAGCATTGTTATTGCTAACTTGAGCATTAGGGTTCATTTCATCTTCAGAAACAGCTGTTTCAACCCTTTCCCAAGTAACTGACAAACAGGCCTAAAAAGAGGCCAGGGAAGTGGCACGAGGTCCCTCGGCCAGGAGAGGTTGATAACCCAGCCTCTTGGCTAATAAACTTACCCGTTCTCAAGCAGGTCCACTTCCTCCGTTGGGGAGGAGGGCCCCTAGGGAGCTGGCTCGGGAAGGAATTTAAAGAACATGTCCCAGACTCATCCCTTACCCAGCGGGGAGCAAAATCATGTAAACAAGGTTGTCTGAGAGAAACGCCTGGGTGGTGGAGTGCTAATGGGTAATTGAGAGATTCTGGAAGAGGCAGAGGGCGAGGGAAAGAAAGTCCAAGGAGCAGAGTTGTGTGCAGGAGAAAACAAACGTTCAGGTCACCGAGTCGGGGGACCAGGGCTTTCCTCGGCAACTGCTCGGACTCCCTGTGTGTCTTTTGTCACTTCCCTGGCCCTGATGGACTCCCATTTCTCCATCTGAGATAATGATGATACTGACATGCATGAACCCTGATATTCTAAATTACTAAGAATGCCAAGACTCCATGAAAACAACTCCTCTCCAGGATCCCTGTTGGACTGAAGGTGTGAAGGAGCTTGGGACCTATTCCAGGTCCATCACTCACTCACTGGGAACCAACCACTCCCTCATTTTACAGACTGACCAACTGAGGCCAGAGAATTCACAAGGATTTATCCAGAGTTCCATGGGTAATCAGGAGAGAAGCCCCTTGGGTTTCTTGAGTCCAGCCTAGAGTCTTCTCCTGATCCCTAGGGATGTTAGCCTGGGGTCCAAGAACCAACTTGGGAGTGGGGCTGAGGTTCCACTTGATGCATTTAGGAAACTTTTGAACTTGTACATGACTTTTTTGTGTATAATTCACTACTATTTCCTCAGCTCCTAGAATAATTTCTGGTATACAGTAGGTGCTCAGTACTTATTGAATAAATGGGAATGAGCATTTGGTGGAGGGGTAGTGTTCAGGCTTTCATCCAATTCCCGGAGGGGCCCATGTTCAGAAAGTTTCTGGCTCCCTACATGTCCATCCTGGTAGCTGTACTGCAATGAGACAGGGTGGGAAAATTATAACACCACCACCGCACCACCCGCCCCCCCACCCCCCACCGCCCCGCTACTGCCAGATCCCAGGCCTCCCTCTTTTCTTTCTCCCACAACACCATAGCCCCAACTTCCTGCATCTCAGTGACCCAACCCTCCTCCTGCAAAAAAGTTGTCCTCATTAAGTTCTTTTTTTTTTCCCCTCATTCCCCTCCTCCCTCCTCTTTCTTTCTCCCAGGAACCTCTTCTGGGAACTTTCAGGGCAAGGCTGTATTTATGCCCGTATGTGTGTGTGTGTAGGCTTCACATCTCCTTAGCCTGGAGCCTCTTATACACCCAGAGGGGTCAAGGCCTGTCCAGAACTGGGTGTTTCCCTCCTCCTGCTCTCCAGTCTGGTTCTGGAAGGACAGCCATTCCCGGTTGACCCCTGAGAGCCAGGGGAGGGAGGGGAAAGCCATTAGCCAGGGCAGCAGCCTTGGCCACTCTGAGGCGTGGGAACAGAGGCAGAGGCGGGGAGGGGAAAGGGAACCCAGGATGGCCTCAGCACTGACTCACCGGCTGTGTGACCTTGGGCTAATCACTTGGCCTCTCTGGTGAATAGTGCCTGGGATCATTCCCAGAGTTCCTTCTAGTTCAGGTCCTCTGGTCACCCTTTTCCCAGGATGGGCAAGGGACTAGGGTTATACAATACCATAGGGCCTTGTATTTCTTCCATCATTGGATTCCTTCAAGAGAAATCCCAAAGCTGACACCGATCCTTGCTTGCTCCACCCTGACCCGGGTCCAGCTGTCAGCATCTCCTGCCTGGGCTTCTGGCTTCCGCCTTTACTTCCCATATTCTATTCCCCACTCAGCAGCCTGGGACTCTTGTTAGCATTTAAGCCAATCCCAAATGTTCTTTGCTAAGAGCCCCTCTGTGGTTCCCATCTATCTTGGAATAAAAGGCAAGGTCCTCACATGGATTCACAATGCTCTGGGACATCGGCCCCTGTCCCTGTCTCATCTCCATTCTTAATGTCCTCCCACACCTCTGCTCCCACCACGCTTCTGTGTGTACTTGCTGGCCCTCGAAATGCAGGCACTCTCTTACTCCAGGGCTTTCCACCTGCTGTTCCCTCTGCCTGCAGCCCTCTCCCATCTGACCCCTCGGCTCCTTCAGGTCTTTTCTCAAATGCCCCCTTCTCAGTGAGCCCTCCCCACTCTCCTGATCTAGATCAGACTCCGTATCATTCTCTGTCCTTTCAATTAGCTTTATCTTGCTCCATTACCCTTACCAATTCCTTTTTTTTTTTTTGGCTGCACCACACAGCATATGGGATCTTAGCTCACCAACCAGGGATTGAACCTGTGCTCCTTGCCATGGAAGTGCAGAGTCTTAACCACTGGACTGCCAAGGAAGTCCTTTGCTTCCAAATTTAATATTTATCTTTATTTACTCATGTACTGTGAGCTCCATGATGGTGGGGCCTGGACTGTCTTGGTCACTGTTTGTTTATACCGGCCAGCACAGGTATAAATAAATCTCTCTTGAATGAATGAATATCCTTCTCTTGTCCTGAGCCCCGTTCCCAAGCCTATCCTGCTCCCTGCTCCTCCAGGCAGCTGACCAATGGCCCTTTATTTGGGTTCTGACACGCTCCCTCCTCCTCCTCCTCCTCAGGCCTCACTTGGAGAAATCTCTTTATCTCCAAACTCTGAAATGTTCTGTCCTACTCTCTCTCTACTCTATATGACCAGGGGCTTCCCAAAGACACAGTGATTGTTCAATAATTAATTTCTCCTTCCACTTTCCCCTTGAATCATAGACTTTTACTCCCTTGTTGGAAATAATCCTAACTTCTTTGTCTTTACCTTTTGGAAACTTAATCTATCGGTCCCCTCCTCTAGGAAGCCCTTTCCATCCTCCAGACTGAGACAGAGGCCTTCTTGGGTTCCCCCAGCCCCTGGGCTCCCATCTGAGCCCTGCCCACTCTGGAGCATCACCCTCCCAGGATAGATCTGTCTCTTCCATTGGAATGGGAGCTGTGAGGACAGAGCCAGGGCCGCCATTTGTCACTGCCGGGTCACTAGCACCACCCAGCACAGGGCTTGGCACAGTTCTACTGAATTATCAGGGGGTCATGTCAGAGGATGATGTCTGATCAGTGACACATCAGCCTCACTGTTTTCCTATTTTCTTACATTTTATGAATAATAACAGGGCCTTATTTACATACAATTTGCAAACACTGGGCCAGAAAGGAAGGGAGTGGAGGTTAGACGGGAGGAGTAGGGCCTCTGCAGGATTCGAGGTTCACTGTGCCGGCGGCAGCATCTTCAGCTGCACCTGGTCCCCCTGGGCAAGCGGAGCTGCCACCCAGCCAGCTGCCACGGCCTTGGCCACGCTGTTCCTCTTGGAAGTGAGCGGGGTCTCCAGGGTGAGCGAGGCGTTGGCCATCTCCTGGGGCTTGTTGCTGGCCAGAAAGCGGAGCAGGTGGTGCAGGGCCTTGGCCACATCACTGCGGGCGCCCTCGTTGACGAGGCAGTAGAGGATGGGATCAGCCACGCAGTTGAGGCTGGTGAAGGCCAGTGAGCTGTGATAGGCTGAGAAGACACGCTCCTCAAAGCCACAGTCCCGGGGGCGCCGCAGGTAGACGGCGCTCCGCGATAGCAGGAGCACGTGGTAGGGTGCGAAGCAGACCAGCACAATGGCGATGAGGCTGAGGGCCAGCCTCTTGATCTTGACCTTCTCTTGGCGCTCGGTGGACACGCTGCCCCGCACAGCCCGCAGGATGCCGCGGTACGACAGCAGCATCAGGGCCCAGGGGAAGAGGAAGCCCACGAAGACTCGGTAGAGGTTCATCCAGGCCACCCAGCCCTCCATGGGGAACTTCTCGAAGCAGAAGGTGTGGTTATAACGGTCGCGGAAGAGCTCGTCATGGAACAGGGGTGCCGAGTTGGCGCCCAGCTCCGTTGCCCAGACTATGGAGCTCACAGCCACGGCCGTCTTGACACGACGCAGGCGGGTGAACCGCAGCGGGTGGGCCACGGCTAGGTACCGGTCCACTGAGATGCAGCACAGGAAGGCGATGCTGATGTAGATGTTGGTGTAAAAGATGAACCCAAAGAGCTTGCAAGACCCAGGGCCGTGGATCCAGTTGTCGTGGTGCAGGAAGTAGTCCACCCACAGCGGCAGCGTGCAGATGTACAGCAGGTCAGCGATGCTGAGGTTCATCAGGTACACGCCCAACTCGTTGCGTTGCCTCACCTGGCGATAGGCAGCCCACAGGGCCAGGCAGTTGGTGGGCAGCCCCACGCCGATGACGAAGATGTAGAGGGAGGGCGGAAAGAGGTGGTCCACGCGGGAGTCCACGTGGCAGCCCTCCAATGTGCGGTTGCCCATCCTTGGCACTGGGTCTTTCGGGGTGCTTCCCCTGGCCCACGGGGGCTATGGGGCCACGGGGGGCGGGAGGCCATCAGGCCCCCCTGAGCCCCCTCCTTGGAGGCTCAGGGGAACATGGTGGGAGGCAGTTCACGGGTTAGAGAATGAGGTGGACTGCGAATTGTGGGCCAGACTGGGCAGAGAAGGACAGAGGCTTCAGAGAGAAAAGTTGGAGAAAGGATAGAATTACCACAGGAGGGAGGTTTGGGAGTGGCAGGATTAACACAGAGCTTTGTCAAGGAGGTTTTATAGACCCAACCGGAGCATAAATGGCAGAGTACTGGGGTAACACACGATTGACCAAGGGGAGTGTTTATAGGGGAGATGAAGGCATCAGTGGGCAGTGGTGAGAGAGAGAGATTTGTGGAGGATGTAGAAAAGAAGCGTGGCTATGCTGACGTAACAGTGAGGTGAAATGTACTAGAAGGTGCAGGAAATGTATGGGGTAGTGTTGAGATAGGGTAGTTCACAGTTTGGGAGTGGAGGAGACCAGGCCAGATGGATGGGGGTGCTGACACCTCCTAGGACCCCAATAAGAAATAAGGAAATAAGGGAGGTAACCAAAGAGGCGAAGACCACAAAAAAGGGGGGTGTCCTATGAGGGATGAAAGAGAGGGAAGACTCAGTCTGGGGAATGTGGGAAGGGTTTTAAAGAAACAGGAAAGTGGTGAGTAAGGGCTCTATCAGCACAGGGTAACCAATACAGGAAGTTTAAAGGGACATGGGAGGGGCTCCAGCTTGGTCCTGGTGGGGGCTGAGCAGTTGAGAGGAGGTGGCCCTGCTTCACAGTTCAAAGCTGACTCTGCGGTACCTGTGGGGAAAGAGAACTGCCGTGAGAGGTGTCAGGGACTTCCCTCTGCTCCCCACACCCTTTTGTCATTGACTCTAGTGAGCTCCAGAGGGTAGGCACCTTAATGATGCTTAATCTAAGCAACAGATCACTGAAAACACAGATTTGAGATGTTAGTTATATTTTTTCCCTAATTGTTTCTTTAAAACTTTCTTCCAGAAACCATATAAAACTGGCACAAGTCTCATGTCATGCCTTGGGAAATGCTAAACTAGTCTCACCTACCATATTATAGACATAGAGACAGGGCCCAGAGAGGCTGGGTCACTTCCTTCAAGGATGTACAGCAAGGCAGTGATGGAACCAGGGTAGAACCAGCTTCCTACTCTTAACCCAGGGCACTGAATTCTTGACAATGATGATGATGGTGGTGATAATAACAACTAAAATTTTTTTGAGTCCTATTACATAGCAGACCTTGTCTTTAGCACTTTATGGCTGTGAATTTTAAATTTTCAAGAACCTTATGAGGAAAGTACTGTTATTACCCCTATTTGACAAACTGAGGCAGAGCGCGGTTCAGAGACCTGTCCAAGGTCCTGATAACGGGAGCGGGGGCGAAAATCTTGGCTCTCACCTCCTTTCTCCAGCCTGAACGTCAGTTTTCACCCAAGAATAATTGGACAGAAAGGGGTCGTGGGCTGACAGCCCATGGAAGCACAGCTGCAGGGGACTGGGGCAGGGAGGTTATGAGAACGCAATCGACCAAGGGGGAGCCCTGGGGGCAGTGCCAGGAGTCCCCTCCCTCAGAGACCACCCCCTTCATTGTCTCTTTCCACTTCCCTCTGACTTCCCCGAGTGAGAGTCTTCGGCCTATCACCCCCTGGTCCTGGGGAGATCTTTAACCACAGGGCAAAAGACAGTGTTGGACCAAGCTCTGGACCATTGTCAGCCCCCGAGAGGACGGGAGTGAAGCCCTGAAGTAGAGGCATCTTTAGAGGCCATTCCATCCAGCGGTTTGCATCAGTTTGTAGGCTGTGGAACCACTTAAAAAAAAAAACATATCTCAGCAGGGAACCTCATCTAAGACAGTGAAAAGGGGAAGCTACTCTGTGCTCTAGATAAAAGGAGGTGGAGGGAGGAAGTCCACCTCTGAAGAGTCCCCAGGACACATTTTGAAAACCACTGGTTGAGTCAGTAGGACAGATGAGGAAACTGAGGGGCCAAAGAGGGGAAGAGGGATGAGACCCAAGGCATCCAGCAGGCCCAGGGGAACCTCCCAGGTGCCTGAGCAGCATCTTCCCATGGGAGAATGCTCTGGGCTCTCCCTAACCTCCACACTAAATTCTGCGCCCACGCATGTCTCTGAAACCCTGGCCGCTGCCCACTCTGCTCCACTATGACCGCTGGCTTGGACCTTGCGATTGAGCCTCCCCAAGGCTTTCCTGCCTGCCACTCGGGCTTCCCTCCACTCACTCCCCACGTGGCGGCCAGACAGGTCTCTCTAACATGTCAGTCAGCTCTTGTTATTAATCCTCTGCTTGAAATCCTCCAATAACTTCCCCCATGGACTTGGGACAAAACCCCAAGTCTTCCCCCCAGGTGACAAGGCACTGCCTGCCCAGCCTTTGCAGCCTAGCTGACTTTCGTGCCGACCTCTCCCTCCCCCACCTCAGCAGGCTCAAGGCTGGACCTTCTTTCCAGCCTTACCACCTCTGTCCTTCCTTCAGATCTACTTAGGACTAGCTCCCATACCTCCATCACTTCCTCAGGGAGGCCCTCTGTACCCACAGTCCTGCCCACCCACACCCACACACTCTGCGTGGAGGAATTACAGGAATCACAGAATCTCAAGATAGGGCTCTTCTTTTCCAGGAGGTTGCATCCTATTTGAGGAGAACTTTAGTTCATTCAACATCTGAGTGCCTCCTCTGTGCCTTGCATAGGACTGGACACTGGAGATAAATATAAATAAGACATGATTTCTGCCATTGTAGATGGCTGGTGGGAGAGAGGTACACATGTCTGTGAGGTGCTTTTTGTTAGTTTATTCACAGCTGGAAAAAGTTGTTGTAAAAGTCAAGGCAAAAAAGAAGACTGAGTCAGGACAGAGGCAATGGCTATGAAGTTGACGTTAAAGGGATAGACTGAATAGATTGGGTACTTGGAAGTTCAAGAAGTGAGGGAAATCTGTCATTATTGAAGGAAATTTAGAAAAGGCACAAACGCAAAATGAAAATATGCTTATCCATAGTCCCAGGGCTTCCTTGGTGGCTCAACGGTTAAAAAAAAAATCTGCCTGCCAATGTAGGAGACACGGGTTCCATCCCTGGGTTGGGAAGATCCCCTGGGAGAGGAAATAGCAACCCACTCCAGTATTCTTGCCTGGGGGAAAACCCATGGACAGAGGAGCCTGGCGGGCTACAGTCCGTGGAGTTGCAAAAGAGTCAGACACGACTGAGCGACTAAGCAACTCTCTTCACATCACTTTGCATCCTGTTTGTGTCTGCCTGTCTGTCTTGAATGGACATTTCGGGAGGGCAGGGACCGAGTATTGACTGCTGTAGCTATCGCCAGCACCCAGGACAGGCCCAGCATACAGTAGGCACTCAATAAATGCCTTTGGACTGAGGGAACAGGCATTTGGTCAGCCCATGCTGCTACACAGGCACCCCCTCCCCTCGAGGCAGCAGCACCCCCACTTCAAACTCCAGCGAGTCCCTGCAGGGTCCCAGAGATAAAGAGATGAGGAAGGAAAAAGTGAAAAGGGCAGGCTCTCTCTGTTGCATAATTGACTTTGAAAGGTCAGGGCTGAGTCCCGCTTAGTAAGTCCTACCCCCTGTGGGGTCCTCTGCAACGGAAGGGCTGCCCCCACCTCAGACTCACAGACACTCCTGGATCCTGTGGAGGTGGGAAGGAGGGGGCCTGCTCTGGAGTGGAACAGTGCAATCCGGTCCCTCCCTTTGAACTGAACCACCCCTCCTCCAGCCCAGAACAAATCACTCAAAACACCTCTCTCTCTCTGCCCTTGGTCTCTCCTTCAGCCGTTAAGACTAAGGGAATTACTTCTCATTCAGGAGACTCAGTTTCCCCTTCTGCATGAAGGGGAGGTGGGGCACAACTTTTATATCAGCCGCATCACAGATACAAAAATCTTTTGTACTTCCTGGTGGTCCAGTGGTTAAGGCTCCTGGCGTCCACTGCAGGGTGTGTGGGTTTGATCCCTGGTCTGGGGAACTAGGATCCTGCATGCTGCATAGATTCCCCCCCCCCAAAAAAAAAAACACAGAAGAAAATATCAATTCGATATAAGCTCTTACAGAAAATTGAAGAGGATGAAACATCTCCCAACTTATTCACAGGGAACTATATTCAATATCCTGTAAGAAATGAAATATTCCCTGCCGCATCAGTGAACAAGGATGTCAGAGTCACCAGCAACTGCGGCCACAATGGATGGTGAGCTGGTGAGCCTTGAGGGAACTCAGGAAGAATACCTGCCATCTATCAGCCATCAGACTGCAGCCACTCCCTGTGGTGAGCCCCCCCCAACCCCCAGAAAGCTCAGGATGTGAAAACACAGGATGCTGGCCCCAGATAGCTGAAGTGCCTATCAAAGGAATGATTTCACTGAGCCCAGACTCTTGCATCTTCCCATAACACATAGAAAAGAGCTAAATTCCTCAACTTGGGATATCTGGTTTTCTTTAATTGACAATAATCTGATGTTCAGACTACCTGCCCTTTGTTGTAAAACATCTGTATAACCTGGCTCCTTGGAGCATGTTTTCTCAGGGTGACTTGAGATGCTATCTCCCAGGCTTAAAGTCCTAACGATTCCCACCCAGTAAAATGTAACTCTGAACTTTCAGGTTATGAATAATTTTTTGGTGTGTGAATATTTTCTTAACTCCGCATCTCTGACAAACCCTAATGGAAAGAATATTTAAAAAACAAGAATATGTATAACTGAGTCGCTTTGCCATACAGCAGAGACTGGCACAACACTGTCAATCAACTGCTGTTGTTGTTGTTGTTGTTCAGTTGCTAAGTCGTGTCCCGCCCTTTGTGACCCCATGGACTGCAGCACACCAGGCTCCTCTGTCCTCTTCCATCTCCTGGAGTTTGCTCACATTCATGTCCATTGAGTCAGTGATGCTATCTAACAGTGCCAAAATCAACTATACTCCAATCTAAAAAATAAAATTAATTTTAAAGAAAGAAAATCCCTGGTAGAGGTGATATCATCTATAAATTGTGCAGTGTTTGAACAATTATTACTATTCCACAGGCACTGGGGAGCTGACATGAGAAATGAACCAGTTCATAAGGGAAGGAGGCATTGAGAGCGGAGAAATTCCCTTTGTCCCACCCTCTCAAGAACCCCCCAGTTCTGCTGAGGCTGGGGTGGGTACACAGGCCGGAGACTGATTTCCTGCAGACAAAGGAAATGCACTTCCCATTGCTAATTTCCTCCAGGGGGAACCAGTAAGACACTCGCCCCTCCCTCCTCCGGTCCCTCTTCTTCAACCCACCTGCTTCTTGGGGGATGCTAGGCGTGGGGGAGGGGCATTCAGTCCTCTCTCCTCCCCCACCTGAGATATGCCCAACATCAACCCCTCCACATACAAAGATAGCGTGGGATGGCAGACTCTTAGAACTCCACAATGCAATAAGCCTATATGCCACAACTAGGGGCACAAGGTTATTTGATTCCTATATGATACAGATGGGGAAACTGAGGCCCAGGGCCACAAGGCAGTTAGCTGTCTAAGTCACATGACGTGTCAAGGCTGCCCAGATCCCAGATCGGTCGTTCTTAACGAAAAAGAATGCTTTTCTCTCTTCCCTCCCTGTACTCTTGTTTTTTCTCAAGTCTTTCTGGGGTTCTCAGCCCTCTTTGAGATTCTGCTGAAAAACCCACAGACTCTCACCACCAGAAGGCAAGTGACCTCGGGGATCTTGTGTGCCCCTCCATCACCTGACTCCCTTGCCCAGCACTCTCTCCCCCAACCCCATACCCCCGCTCCCTCCTGGTCCCTGCTGGTCCCTCCCAGAGGGCCAAGGAAGAGAGATAAGTTGGGAATGTGGAGCGATAGTGGGGTGACAGAAAGGACTGTCAGACCCCTGACCCCACTTTGTGCAGTCTCAGCTACTCAAGCCAGGCCCCAGGAGCAACTTCTCAGTCCAGCAAGGCTGAAGGCTTAGGGGTGGGGGGTTGAAAGAGCAAGAGGGAGAGGTAATACAGCCCCCACACAGCTGTCACTCACCAGCCTTGTCCTAGAAGCCTCCAGGTCACCTCTCTCACTCCCTACTTCCCTCCTCTGAAGGCTCCAGCTCCCCTGTCAGCCCCCCGGGGACCAGTCAGCTCCGGTCGGTCTGCTCATTAGGGGAACGAAATGTGATCACAGAGCCTCGCTCCCCACCTGGCGCCCTGGCGGCTGGCTGGCGAGAACTGAGGACAGTCAGGCCACCGTGACCACTCCACTGGCCTCAGTTTCCCCATTTCTACCGAAGGTATCCCCATCCCCCCACATATGTCCCCCATACCACCCAGAAGGGACACCAGGGAGGGTCCTTGACTCTACTCCTCTGATGTTCTAGATTCCCAAGGCTCTCAGATCCTCAGATTCTATTGTTAGTCCAGGCCATGGTTTACTGTTCTATTATTATAACCTTTTAGAACTTTACCTTCCTTCCATTCTATTATTATTATTATGGCGGCTTTCCACACCCCTACCCTTCTAGGTTTCCAATATCCCAGGAAATTCACATTCCAGGATTCTCAAGTTCTATTGTTAGAACGCTCTATGATTAAAAAAAAAATAGTACAACTTTCATAATCTATTATTAAACTCTCAGTGATCATTATCTTTGCCCAGCAAACACGAATCTGTATTTCCCCTTTCTTTTTTACAGATACGGTGAACCCCACTTCCTTTTTACCTCTTCTGGTTTTGTGTTGTTGTTGTTTTTTTTTTTTCTTTTTAACATTCCAGCAGCCTGAAGTTCTAAAATTGTGCAAAATTGTAAAATACTAAGAATTCAATTTTGGCGGGGGGTGGGTAGTCACCACATTTACCTGGCCCCTAAATTCTCTCCTCCTGGTGGGGACACTAAGAGCCCAGGCTGCCTCTCTATACCTGGCCCAGAAACTTTGTCTCATCCCATCCCACTGGATCACATACTGGCTGAGGCTGAGTTATTATTTGTCTAGACACAAACCAAATTATAGGCCCTGTCCTGCAGGAGCAGTGGGCTTCATGGGGAGGGTCAGGAGACAGAGTCAGGCTGGAGTTAATCTCTGCCCCTTCTCCTCACTTCCCTTCTCTTCCCTCCTTTTCTGAAATTCCACCCCTTCCACTCCAACCACCTCTTATCCCCTCTCCCTCTCCACCACCGTGGCTTTAGAAATATTTTCTCTCCTCTGCTTCTAAAAATGCTCCCTCCTGGGTTCCAGCCATTCACACTCACCCTGGCATTCTTCCCTCTTCCCTGTGAAGACCTCCTTCCCCACTTTAATCTGAGGTTGTGGCAGCAAAAGAAGCCAGTACTTTGGATTTGGGCTTCAGTGGAACCAGAGTCCCAAACCAGCCTGAAACTGACTCACCTTGGGGACTTCTACACTTGGGCCTCAGTTTCCCCATCTCTGAAATGGGGGGTTTGGTCTAGCTGGCTCTGATAGCACTTTTGAGCTCTCGACTGCGAACACTGAAAACTGCCAATATTCCAAAGCCCATCTTTTTGGACTGAAGGATTCAAATACCCCAAGACCTTGAACTTGAAGGTTTGAGCTCTCCCAGTCCTCCTTTTGGATCATTCTCACATACTTGGGTCCTTTCATGCAAAGACTTCACATTCAAAACTGATGATACTCTAATTAAAAAATTAATTTAAAAAGAGTTAACATTCAAAACTTCTTGATGCTATGATTCCCAGGGTTTTGGAGCTCCCCCACCCCAGCAAAAAAAAAAACAAAACACCACATCAATCTCTCTCATTTTCTCCTACTGAAACCCGGCCCAGAGAGGACAACCACCCCATCCTCACCCCAAACCTGAAGTCAAGCTCATCCACAGAGACAGAGTTGGGGGGCCCTTGGTGAATTCTTCCCCAGTGGTTTATCGGTAAAGAATCTGCCTGCAGTGCAGGAGAAGCAGATGTGGGTTTGATCCCTGGAGGGGAGGATCTCCTGGAGAAGAAAATGGCAACCCACTCCAGTATTCTTGCCTGGAAAATCCCATGAACAGTGGAGCCTGGCGGGCGGGGACAGTCCACGGGGTCGCAGAGTTGAAGACAACTGAGCGTGCAGGGACACACTGGTGAGTTCAGGAGAAGTGTGGCTGGTGGACGGCCCTGGTCGGGGGTGATGAGGGGTGTGGCCCCCATCATCTTCATCTCTGCCCTCCAGAAAATCCCCCAGCTCTCATCCCATCTGAGTATATATGACATTCATCCCACAGTCGATGCCTCACAGAAATTCCAGAGCTGTTCTTCAGGGTGGTTGAAGGGGGGCGGGGGGGCGGGCGAGGGGCGGGGATGAAGCCGAGACAGGAAGGAGTTAATGGGTGACCCAGCCAAATCCTGGACTGGAGGAAGTTGGGGAGGAAGTTTACCCCCTCCCCCAGCCAGGAATTCCTGAAATTGGAGGGTGGGGTGGGTGCGACCTCCAGAGCAGCGGGGTGACTCTGTTAAGGGGGAGCCCAGGTCACAGCGGTACTAAGTCCACCTGCCCCAGGTGGTAATCCTATTGCCCCCTACCCGACTCCCAGGAAGACCCTCAGCCCAGGGGAAAGTCGGAGAAGGATGGCGACGGAGTGAAGTTGCCAGAACCGAGTCTAGGATACGTGGAGACAGAGACAGAGTCATACAGAGAGATAGCGAGACAGGAAGAAAAAAGGCAAAGAGATGCCCAGAAACGGGAAGACGGAGGCAGAGAGATCCGTATAGACAGAGTTCATCAAGACCCAGGGATACAGGCAAACGGAGTGGAAGAGACGGAGGGGCAGAGATAAAAGATATCGACACAGAGACATCGAGACGGCTAAGGAGAGACACGGGCAGAGGGAGCGGGACCGCAGATCCAGAGAGACATCAGAGACCGACGGAGAGACGGAGACAGACCCAGAGACAAAGTCAGTCGCGGAGACGCGAGGAGAGCCAGCCCCAGAGAGGGGCGGGGACCGAGGCCACGCGGGAGACTGAGGCAGCGGACGGACGCGGGGACGCAGAGCCCGCGACGCGCGCGGGGAGGAGCGGTCGCCGGCGGCCGCGGGACCTGCACGGACCCGGGAGGAACCGGCGCCTACCTGCGCGTGGCGGCTGGACGGGGCGGGCGGCGCCTCTCCCTGCGGCTGGGGGATCCGGGCTCCGCGGCGGCGCAGGGACCCGGCGGTGACTCCTCCCGGCCCCGGGCCAGAGCCACCAGCCGAGGCCCCGCCCCGCCCCGACCGGGCCCGCCCCCGTTAACCCCTCCATTGTCGCTCCCCCTTAACCCCTTCACCCCACTAAAGCCTTCCAGCTCTGGAGAAACCTCACCTGCTGGTGAAACACCCCCGAGTCCTTCAACGTCCCCAGCCTGGAAGCCTCCATCTCATAAATTCCTTTGCTTACCCTCCCTCCAACCCCCGCACTCCAACTAGATCAAGCCTTAAGCTATGCGGAGGTGGGGGACGGGGGTTTAGGGAGACCCCAGATCCAAGTCATTCATTAACTTTTTGGTCATTGCACTCCCACTTCCCCAACGGAGAGAATGAGGGGTCTGTTAGGTCCCCATGCCCATGGTCAGGGCCACCCCTGGAAGGAATCTCTCTTGGGTTTTCCAGCTCCAGCCGTGCCTCTTCGCCAGACTTAGGCTGGTGACCTCTGTGTGCCTCCGTTTCCTCTTCTGATCATGTGGTCTTTCATAGTCCTTTTATCAAGAGGACGTCATACTATAAAGTCTGTAAAACATGACTCCCCCCCCCCACGACCTCCTTTCTCCCTGTTTTATTTGCTTTTCCCCATAGAAAGGGTCCTAACAGTCTGTGTATTCCACTTTTTTCGTTGTTGTTTTTCTAAATATCTGCCTTCCCACTAGGAGGAGTGTCATTTTTCTGTTGGGTTACTTTACTACAGATACATGTGCAATACACGTTGCTTTCAAGGAGTAAATACATGAATGTTAAGTGCTGCAAAAATATTTGCTGATTTTTATGTTATCATCATGTCCTTCATAAACTGATCCATTCTTAGGCAAAGCACTTTGGACAGACCTGGGATGTAACACTCAAAAGTGACAACTAATAAAAAATAATTTCAAAATTTTCTAAATTTTTTTTTTAGAAAAAGTGACAGCTAGAACTTCCTTGGTGGTCCAGCGGCTAAGACTCTGAGCTCCCAATGCAGGGAGCCTGGGTTCGATCTCTGGTCAGGGAACTAGATCCCATAATTCACAACTAAGACCTGGCACAGTGTGGGTTGCGGGGGAGGGGGGGGAGTGACAGCTATTGGGCTTGAAAATTCTTTTTTGTTTATTTATTATTCTTTTATTATAATTATAATATTTATTGGGGCTTCCTCAGTGGCTCAGCTGGTAAAGAACCCATCTGCCAATGCCAGAGATGCAAGAGACAAGGGTTTGATCCCTGGGTGGGGAAGATCCCCTGGAGAAGGAAATAGTAACTCACTCCGGTATTCTTGCCTGGAAAATTCCATGGACAGGGGAGGCTGGCAGGCTACAGCCCATGGGGTCGCAGACTCAGACATGACTGAGCATGCATGCGTGAGCACACACACGCACACACACTCTCTCTCTCTCTCTCACACACACACACACACACACACAATGATAATTATTATTTTGGCTGCTCTGGGTCTCCACTGTGGCATGAGGGCTTCTCTAGTTGAGGTGCGCTGACTTGGTTGCCTCATGGCACGTGGGATCCTAGTTCCCTGACCAGGCATGGAACCTGCTTCCCCTGCACTGGAAGGATGATTTTTAACAACTGGACCACCGGGGAAATCCCTGTTTATTTTGAGAATAAAAATGCCGGGATCTTAAGGGAGAAGCCCAATAAGTTGTCCAAATTAAAACATAAACATTTCCATCACCAGCGACCACTGTTTTGTTTGGGTTTTTTGCTCCCTTCCAGGGCACTCACTCTCTACTTTACCCCCAGAGACACTCCATGCCTTTTTCTTTTTTTTTTTTTTTTACTGGAAATGAGTGTTGCCTGTTCTAGAACTTCATAGAAATGAAATGAAACAGTTCTAAAAAAAAATACTCCTTTCCTCTCGGGGCTCTGGAGGCAAATAGAAAGTAAGACTTAACCAAATACCCAAGTGACCTGCAATGCACACAGGAATAAAAGCTTTTTCCTTCCACCCTCCCTCAAGGGGACAGGCTGAGAGACATACCAATGAAAGTGTCATGAAGAATTTAGCCCCTCTCCACAAATAACCCCATGTAAAGCTTTCAGACAAGTCCTCCCATCAGCTCCTTGGCCACCCCAAGGTCCTTCTAAAGAGAAACTCTGAGATGCCCTGATGGGTGAGGGTCCCTTTCTCTCATGGACTCACCCTAAGTTTATAATGTGATTCAGTTAGGACCCTGGCAGGAAACAGGTAGCCATTCAGAGAGCTTGTGCACTGAATAGCTTCAGTAGCACCAACTCTTTGCCACCCTGTGGGCTGTAACCTGGCAGACTCCTCTGTCCATGGAATTGCCATTCTCTTCTCTGGGGGATTTTCCTGACTCAGAGACTGAATCCAGGTCTCCCACACTGCAGGCAGGTTCTTTACCGTCTGAGCCACAAGAGGAGCTATAGCTCTAGACAGAGAACACAGCCACAGGCAAAACTGCAGGGATGCAGAGAGAGGCCTGGAAAATAAATACTCCAACCTCCTCCCCCACTTCTGACCTTCAGATTTCCTGTCAGCGCTTGTAACGGGAAGAACCCAACCAATGGACTCTCATGCATGGAGTCCACACAGGGCACTCTCACAGTACCCATAGCTGGAGGAGAAAGGCTGAGAGTGACCCCTTGGGTGCACTGTGGAGAATCACCTGCACTCAGTTCAGTTCAATTCAGTCGCTCAGTCGTGTCCGACTCTTTGCGACACTATGAACTGCAGCACGCCAGGCCTCCCTGTCCATCACCAACTCCCGGAGCTTACCCAAACTCGTGTCCATTGAGTCGGTGATGCCATCCAAACATCTCATCCTTTGTCGTCCTCTTCTCCTCCGGCCTTCAATCTTTCCCAGCACCTGCACTATTCTCCCAGAACTTTCTAGGCATATTTTTCCACGCAGGTCTGAGGCTGGGCACGAGGGGGCGCCAGAGCACCAAGACCCAGGGAAAGGGATGCTTTGATGGAGCTGGACCACTTCCTTCCCTAGAACTTGGACAGTAGGGAAGGGTCAAAAAGCTGGAGGACACGAAAGGAGACTTTGACCCCAGGAAAGAAGAGTTTGATCGAAAACCTAGGGGTCTGGAGTCGGGATATGATTGCTGGGCTCTGCCTATCGAATGGGAGTTTTCTGGATGGACAAGTTCAGAAGGGTGCACTAGCAGGGAAGGAACAGCATGTGCTGAAGCTCAGAGGCATGAAATGTCACAGGGAAGGGAAAGGACTGGCGATGCAAGTGGCTGGAGATAAGAGATGGGGACAGGAGATGTTGGCTTAAAAAGGAAGATCAAAAACGAGGGGAAAATAAGGGCAGCTAACATTTAATGACCACTTACTACAGTCAAAGTACCATTCTAAGCACTTCATGAGAATAACTCAGGCTGGAAACTGCCTCTCTGCCTCTGCTAGTTCTCCAGTTTGCTGATTGACCCAACAGATCTTGGGACTTGTCAGTTTCCACAATTGAGTGAACCAATTCCTTATAATATATAAACCCCACTGGCTCTGTTTCTCTGGGGTTTTCTTTGACTAATATACTACTTCAAAACTGAAACTAGATGTTATCAAGCAGGGTATCCTATCACTAATTTAAGGACTTCTTTAGAATATCGTCCCATACCTGAAGTATGTTCAGCCCAGATGACAGAACTCATTGTACTTATTAGGGCTTGTTAACTAGCCAAAGACCAGAGAGCAAACATACTTATATATAAACAGCAAGTATAATTTGGAAATACTGCAGAAACGAAAGGGAATTTATAACCCTTTCTCGAATCCTCCTGAAAAAAATCCATACATGTGATAAAACTGCACACACACATACACACAAGAAGACGTATAAAACAGGTTAAATCTGAATAACGTCTGCAGATTCACCAGGGCCAGTTTCCAAGTTTGACAGTGTAGTATAGTTGCATAAGATGTTACCACTGGAGGGAGACTGGATGAAGGGTATAGAGGACCTCTCTGTACTATGTTGGCAACTTCCTGAGTCTATAGTTATTTCAGAATTGTTTAAGTAAAACCGCATACACACAGAGGTTTCTCAAAAAGTTAAACATAGAATTGACATATGGCCCAGTAATTCTACACCTAGGTATATACCCAAGAGAAATGAAAACATATGTCCAAATAACATCTTGTATACTAATACTAATGTCTGGGCTTCCCAGGTGGTGGTAGTAGTAAAGAGCACGCCTGCCAACACAGGAGATGTAAGAGACATGGGTTCAATCCCTGGGTCACGAAGATCCCCTGGAGGAGGGCATAACAACTCCAGTAGTCTTGCCTGGAGAATCCCATGGACAGAGGAGCCGTATGGGCTACAGTCCATAGGGTCATAAAAAGTCAAATGTAACTGAAGCAACTTAGCACGCATGCATGCGTGTAAATATTTATCACAGCATTATTCACAATAGCAGAAGATGGACACAATCCAAACTTTCATCATGTGTGAATGGCTAACACCAAACCATAAGTCATAGCAAAATGGTTGTGTTTTAAGCAATTAAGTTTTTTTAACTCTTCTTTGAACTCTTTTTTTAAGAAAGTATTTTATTTTTAATTATTTGGCCACACTGGATCTTAGTTGCAGCATGTAGTGTCTAATTCCCTGACCAGGTATCAAACCCAGGCCCCCACCATTGGAAACATAAAGTCCTAGCTACTAGACCACCAGGGAAGTCCTGCTAAACCATTAAACTTTGAAAAGCTTTGTGCTGAAACAATGGATACTGGAGATAGGGGTCTTCAAACTCCCAGAAACGTTGCTGACCCTGCCCTCCGGTGTGTCACTCACCTTGACGTAAATAGGCTGAGGTGGCTGGTAATCTCCATCTCCTGCTCATGTGTTTCCCCACCTCCCTTCCTCTGAAAGAACTCCCCTGCCATTCCATGAGGTGTAGGTGCTGTCAGTCCCAAGTATCATACATCAACCCCTTCCTAAGCAAAGAGATGAGCAAATGACCCAGGCCTGGCCAATCACATGACCCTAGCCCCTAGGCCAGGGATCCCCAACCTCTGGGATCTAATGCCTGATGATCTGAGGTGGAGCTGATGTAATAATAAAATGCACAGTAAGCGTAATGCACCTGAATCATCTCCAAACCACCCCCCTACCCTGGTCCGTGGAAAAATTGTCTTCCACAAAGTCAGTCCCCTAGTGCCAAAAAGGTTAGGGACTGCTGCCCTAGGCCATAGAGACTGGGCACAGGATCCAAGCTGAGCCAATCTGATTCCCCTGGAGACAGGAACACTATGAGGGAAAGACTTCCTCTGCCTTTGTTATCATGTGGCCTGGCAGAATGCCTGCATTCACGGTGTCTGTGTTCTCAAGTGTAAAAATAATCAGCCAACATTTCTAGAAGGCTTTTTATGTGTCAGGCCCTGTCCTAAGCTTGCCGCAGGTATTTAAGTCATTTTCACAGCACCCCTAGGGGGCAGGTGCTATTATTAACTTCTATTTTATACACCAGGAGACTGAAGCCTTGAGAGGTTAAGAACTCCACTCCAGGGGAGAAGCCAGATCCCAAGAGTTCATGAAAGTGAAGTCTCTCAGTCATGTCCGCCTCTTTGCGACCCCGTGGACTGTAGCCCACCAGTCTCCTCCATCCATGGGATTCTCCAGGCAAGAATACTGGAGTGGGTTGCCATTGCCTTCTCCAGGTGATCTTCCCAACCCAGGGATTGAACCCAGGTCTCACTGCATTGCAGGCAGACGCTTTAACCTCTGAGCCTCCAGGGAAGCTCATACTCTCTGATTTAAGTTCATATGCTCTGATTTAAAGCAAAAGTGGGCAAACTGTCAGTACCACTGTGGACCAAATTGTATCTACTGCCCATCTTTGTATGGCCCATGAGCTAAGATGGTTTCACACTTCTAAACACAATGAGAGGAGAAGGAAATGGCAACCCACTCCAGTGTTCTTGCCTGGAGAATCCCAGGGATGGTAGGCTGCCGTCTATGGGGTTGCACAGAATCAGACATGACTGAGGTGACTTAGCAGCAGCAGCAGCAGCCACATGGAACTTTTCCATCATGGGTACAATGACAAAGTTTCTAGAAACACACAAAGCAAAGCACAGCAAACCGAGAATCTGGTAAGGCTGGATGAACTTATTGCCCAAAACAAAAGTTAAGTTTCAAAAGAAAAATTACCTAGTCACTGTGTCGCCCAAATCATATTTGTGTTGCTCAAATTGTACTTTAGCACCGCAGCCCTGCCTCACGCACAGTGGGCAGCACAACCTGAAGGGCTACTGACGTGTAAGCACTGGTGTTTGATTTTCTGTGTTTGCCTCAGCATTAAGGGCATTTTACCCTTGCAGTTTTACTAAAACACTCTGAAAAAATATTCCAAGCTTCATATTAACCTTATCTATCAACATAATGATTTCGTGAACATTATTATTTTGTCAAATTCCTACTGACAATGTTATTACTATATGGGAGCTTAACTTTATAAGGAAATGTATTTTGACACTGATATCTTATTAAAGTATTCTGATCCTAAAAAACAAACAAACAAACAAACAAACAAAACCACAATGAGACTAAAACAATGGTATCTCATGACACAGCAAAAATGTTGCGGAACTCAAGTTTCGGTATCCATAAATAGCTTTATTTGAACACTGCCAAGCTCATTCATTCACGTGTTGTCTGTGGTCACTTTCACACGGCCAAGGTCAGAGTTACTTGGGACAGAGACTGGGTGGCTTCTTAAGTCTAAAATATTTACTAACTGGCCCTTTCTGGAAAGTTTGCTGATCTCTGATTTAAAGTTCAAAAATGGGTAAAAGTGTTCTATGGTGTGAGGAGTAGGGTAGTGATTATTGAGGGGAGAGGGGAGCAAGGACTAGGAAGGGACTCAAGGGGGCTTTCTGGGGGCTGGGGATGTTCTATGTCATCACCTGGGAGATGGCTGCATGGATGGGATCCGATTGTTTTTGTACATTTATGATGAGGGTACTTTTCTGAATGTAACGTATCAACACATCAGTAAAAGGTTAAAGTTCAAAATTTGCTCAAGATTACAGATTAAAAAAATTGAGAAATCCCAGATGGGAGAAACCCAATTACCACAGTCCAGCTAGACCCCTCCTGGACTACTCAGTTTCACGACCTGGCAATTGCTTCTTATTGTTTCTGCTGGATGAAATTAGGTTTCTGTCTTTTGTAATGCAGAACGCTCATACCTCATCCACCAGATCTCTATAGTGTCATCACTCCACTTCTCTGAAAACTTTCCTTGCCCTATTTCAACCCTATGGTTCAAATGAGGCTTCCATGTTTTTAATGATTCCATCTTCCTGGCCACAATCATTGGTCCAGGACTGGTCGGCAAATAAGTGGAACTAGCCAATCACAGTAGACCAACCAACAGTCCAAGTTGACTGATTTGCAGACGGGCCAATCATAGCCCTTCTCTGGGATTTTTGGGCTTGGGGTTCAAGCTGCCGGGTGCCATCCTTCTGTTGAGTGGAGACTACTGTTCCCAGAGGAAAATGCTGGCTTGCAGAAGATCAGAGAAGGTATGGAATACCTTGATTGCCCTCAAACCCTTGGTTCATGGGTCCTGAAAGCCAGAGGGGACAACTGCCTTTCCTTGTTTGGGTATGTCGGCCAACTGGGTACTCCTTTGGCTTAAGTTAGAGCTAGCTTGGTTTCTATCAAGCTTAAAGACCAATTAAGACCTAATAATGGTCTCTCATGACAAACACTAATACACGCACACATACTTATAGACACACTCAATCTATGGATACACCCATACACAGACCCTGAAACTCCACCTCAGTGCACATGTTTTTATTTCTGGATGATATAAAATAATAAACTTAAAAAACACTCTGAACCAAACACTCTAATGGCTCCCCCAAATCAATGTGACCCCTCTTCCCACCCTGATAAATAGAGACTTCTGTCTGTCAGTCCACCCACCCACCCCCATAACCCCCTTTGCTATAGACATACTCTGGGTATATATTACTCTACTCGGCAATAGACATCTCCCGAAAATAAAATTGCAGCCTCACCACCTGACTCTACCTGTGCCCCATGTTCCTGGGAACCCCACCCTCCTCAGTTCAGACCACCCGCCACTGTAGCACGCTGGTGTCCTTGCCCCCCGTGGTTAGGGCCATGCTGTCATCCCACAAGAAGGCCACGTTTGTCACATGGCTGCTGTGTCCGCCGTATTTGTGGCTGAGGGCCTGTGATAGGGGAAGAAGGAAAGAAAAGGAGTCACCTGTCTTGTCCACTGCTGTATTCCGTGTGCCCCAGTGTATAGTAGGTACTCAATAAATATTTCTTGAGTTAACAGGATAACAGAACCAAAGGTTTCATAATGCAGATGCTCAGGGCTTTAGCACTACAGACTCAGAAATTTGTCAAGTTTCAAGTTAAGAAAGGCCTTTGGGATCCAGTCACTGCCCTCTTTGTATAGATGGGAAACTGAGATCCGGAAAGGGCTGCTTGGTACCTCCACCCTGCCAGCCCCCACAGGGACTCACTCGAGGCTGACAGCAGGGGAAGCTGAACAGGTGGACTTTGCCAAAGTCATCAGCCGAAGCCAGCAACTTCCCATCATGGGAGCGGGCCACAGCATTGATGTCAGTACCATCCGCTCCCTCGGACCAGATCCCTGAGGAAAAGATTGGGGGTGAGTGGTGATGGTAAGATGTCAGTTGGGGCCAGGAAACCCCAAGGCGAGCAGGCCCCAGCTGCAGCCTCCCTGCCTTCCTCTCATCTAGCCTGTCTCTAGCCAGGGATGAGAGTTGGAATAATCTTTTGGAAATGTGTATCTGACCCTATCTTCCATCATTCAAAACCTTCTCATGGGGAATTCCCTGGTGACCCAGTGGTTAGGACTCCATGCTGTCACTGCCAAGGGCCTGAGTTCAAGCCCTGGTTGAGGAACAAAGATCCCATAAGCCACACAACGTGGCCCAAACAAAACAAAAACCCTTCCACTGTCCAGGCTTCTCACCATGACCCCTGTGCTCTGCCAGGCCCCTCACACTGCTCCAGCCTTGCCCTCACCAGTGCTTCCCTTGAACTCTGCAATGACTTAGCCATCCTGCCTTCTTGCATTTCTCCAAATAGTAAGCTCTGTCACCTCTGGGCTTTTACACATGGCTATTATTCCCTTTGCTTTCCTTCTTCACCACACTGGAATGTAACTCCTCATCCTGCAGGGCCCAATTTGGACGTCCCTTCCTCCAGGAAGTCCTCCCTGACTCCCTCCTAGACTGGGGCCAGATGTCCTCTCTGGAGTTCCCTGCCTCCGACCGATCTATTCTGGGTTGTCTGGGGACAGGTCTATCTTGCCCACTGGATTGTGAGTCCCACGATGGCAAGGCCAGGGCTGTCACGGTCACCACTGGGTCTCGGCACTGCCCAGCTGTGCAGAGAGATGCTCAGGGAGTATGTGTTGAGTACATTAATGCCTGAATGAACTCATGCCTGGGACACAGGCTGTGCAAATCTCTCTGAGCCAGGCACCACCCCTCATTTGTTCTCATTTCACTACAGCTACCTTGAACAGTCATCTCACCCTCCTCTTCCCTCTGACACAAATATGTCTGCTCACATGGGTAAAGGAATGAGTTTCCCAGCCTGGTAATAAGAGGCTGCAAAAACCACCAGTCAGGGATATTTCTCAGAACTCCTGTCCTCAGCAAGACTCTGTCCATTCCACAACTTACCAAACACCCCAAACCCTAAGACACAAGTAGCCGTGGCCCATTCCACATTCCTCACAGTTTCAGCAGTAGTGATCTGCTTACAGGTAGATGAATCCCCTGGGGCAGAAAATGGAGGAGAGATGTTCAGAGCATAAAGAACTACTGACAACACACCCATTTCACAGACAGTGGACACTGAGGTCCGAGACAGGAGGTTAAGGTCCCAGGGCTTATTCTACCTCTTCAGGCTGGCTGAGGGGACTAGATCCTGGGAGGTGATGACACCCTAAGGCCAGAGCAAGGGTATCTGCTTAGAAACCTGTACCCAACCCATCCAACCAGGGAGGGGAGGAATTGGTTAAAAGCTGGGTCCACCAGGGAGGAAACCAGAAGTCAGGAGACCAGCCCAATAGATCAGCCCCTGAATACACCAGCCAAAGGAGAGGGACTTGAATGCCCTGCCTTTTCTGCCAGAACCCAGGGAAGGCTATGCAAATCGCACATGCTGCAGTGGAGAGGCTGAGGGAGGCGTGCCTTTGGGTTTCAGAGAACTCACAGTACAGAATCTCGTAGTCCCCAGAGTTGGTGACAAAGCAGCTGCTGTCCTGGGCCCAATCCAGGTGGGTGATAAAACTGGAATGGCCCTGCAGGGGAGGGAAGGGATGGGTTAGAGCTGGAAAGGGCAGGATCCGCCCAGGATGGGGGGAAGGCAAAATATGGAGGTAGAGTGAAAACACGAGGGGTCTAGAGGAAGGGTACACAAGCCTTTGGAGTGTGGGGCCAGACTACCATGGGCAGGGGCAGACCGTGATGGGCAGGGCTAGACAAGGAGGGCTTCGAACACATGGGGAGTTTAGAACAAGTGGGCCGAGCTAGACACAGAGGGGGCGGGCTTTGAATGCAACGGGCTGGGCTATAACACAGAGGGTGTGTTTAGAACGTGAGGGGCGGGGCTACACGAAGGGGCGGGCTTAGAATGTGAGGGGCGGGGCTACACAAAGGGCCGGCTTAAAACACAGGAGAGGGTAAATGTGTGTGTGCCCAGCTAAGACTCCTAGACGTAATCAGGGCAGTCAGTTGAGTGTTGAAGCTGCGCTCCCTTGAGGTAGAAAACTGGTTAATCCTGCACCCCCCGGACGGGGTGGCGGCGCGGGCTGGGGGCCATGGCCCACTCACCGAGCACTTGCCCAAGCGGCTGACCTTGCGGCCGCCTTGGTCCACCGTGTACACGTACACCAAGTTGTCGTGGGAGCCCACGGCCAGGTACGCCCCGTCTGGGGGAGGGGGAGGGGGCTATGAGGAAGCACCCAGGTTCTACCCCCTCCTCTCTCAGATTCAGCCCCCCCACTATCCCAGACAACTCAGTAGTCCCGAGCTCCATCCCTACCACAGTCCTGGCCCCACCCTTAGGCCGGCGCCACACAGGCTCCAACCCTTCCTCCTGCCTGTAAACCAGCTTTTCTGTTCCCAGGCCCTGCCTCTCCAGCATCCCCAGTCGCGTTCCTTACCGGGAGAGAAGCTGACCACTGAGATCTGTTCATTCCCATCAGTATGGATGGCCACCAGGTCATGGGTCTCCGTGTCCAGCAGCAGCCATCTTTAAGGAGAAGGCGTGGTGGGGGGAGGAGGGGTGAGCTGATCTGGTAGAGAGGGGTGGCAATCTGTGGGGGCCTTGAGGGAGGGACCCCAGAAAGACGTGGGAGAAAGTGGACTCCCAAAGAGGAATGATGGGAGATCAAGTCCTGGCAACCAGCTGGGACCTAATTACCGTTCTCTGTAGGCTTTGGGGCAATAGGGAAGGAGGGGGGAATCAAGGGATAGTTCCTGGGGGGAGCACAGAAGCCCACCCCAAATGCCCATCAGTGTTACCTGCCAGTCACTGTGCCGATGGCCAGGACAGAGCCACTGGGGTGGAAGCCGGCAGAGCGGGCAGGATCCTGAGGAGGGAGAGAAGAAACGGGGCTGGAAGCTGGGGTCCCCGTCCATCTGGCCCACCTTCCCGGCCTCGGAGCCTGCTTAAGGGCTCTCACTTCCCTCTGCTGCCCTCTGGTAACCCCCTGCCGCACTTAGAAAACACTCTCCTTCCCTTTAACATGTTGGCTCGAACAGAAAACATTCCTCCTATCACTGTGGACTCTGGATCCTTTATCACTCCTGTTCTAAATTCCCACAGTTTTATTCACCCAAGATGATCTCCTTAGGGACTTTTCTAGACATGAGACTGTTGGGATCAAGACTGTCCACATTCCTAAGACTTTTGATATATCGTGTCAATCTGATTGCCATAAAATTATATCAGCTTATAATTATACCAGCTGTGTCTGAGTGCCTGTTTCCCCGCATCTTTATCTCTAGCAAAAAGATATTTAATTGGGGTGTGGGTATGGGGGGGATTTGGTTGATTTACAGGCAACAGAACACCATGGAATCAGACCTGGCTTCAAACAGTGGCTCTGACACTTCCTAGTATGTGACATCAAATAGGTTTCTCCACTTTGGCTGTGGTTGTCTCAAATGGAGAACATAAACACACACACTTCCCAGGACTGTTATATGCAAGGTGTAAAGCCCTGAGAATGGTAAGCAAGATGGCCCACAGGAAGCACTCAATAAAGGTCACCTATGATCGTAATTTGGGGAAGGCAATGGCACCCCACTCCAGTGCTCTTGCCTGGAAAATCCCATGGACGGAGGAGCCTGGTAGGCTGCAGTCCATGGGGTCGCTAACAGTCGGACACGACTGAGCGACTTCACTTTCACTTTTCACTTTCATGCATTGGAGAAGGAAATGGCACCCCACTCTAGTACTCTTGCCTGGAAAATCCCATGGGTGGAGGAGCCTGGTGGGCTGCAGTCCATGGGGTCGCTAACAGTCGGACACAACTGAGTGACTTCATTTTCACTTTTCACTTTCATGCATTGGAGAAGGAAATGGCAACCCACTCCAGTGTTCTTGCCAGGAGAATCCCAGGGACGGGGGAGCCTGGTGGGCTGCCGTTTTATGGGGTCGCACAGAGTCGGACACGACTGAAGCGACTTAGCAGCAGCAGCATGATCATAATTACACTTGTTGATGATTTTACCTTTCTGGGCCTGTTTCCAAGTGAGGATCCATCATTCCTACTGCCTTGTGGAGGTTGGGGGCGGAAGCGGTTAAAAAGATGATGTTATCTGCCAGCCTGGATGGGAGCTAGGTTTGGGGGAGATTGGATACATGGATACGTATGGCTGAGTCCCTTCGCTGTTCACCTGAATCTACCACAGCATTATTAACTGGCTATACCCCAATACAAACTTAAAAAAAAGATGACGTGGGTAAAGTGCTAAGGTAGTTTCAAGCATGGTAGGGAGACTGCCTGAATCAGAATAGCCTAAGGGAGCTTGTTACAATCTGCAGAATCTGGGACCAAACTCAGACTTCTTGAATCAGACTTCCTGTGCTTGGAGCTCACGATTCGATTCTTTGTTTCTGACATCTCAGGTGGTTCTGATGCCCTGGCTAGAGAACTGCTGTGCTGAACATGGAACCTGGCTTATAGCAGGTGTTCAGTTAGCAGCCAAGGTGAGGATCATTACATATGGCCCCAGTAATTTCTAGGACACACCATCCCTGACTCCTAGAAGTTGAAAGGCCATCAGCTGTTCCAGGATCACAGGTAACCCTGGATTCCTAGAGCAAAACCTCAAAAGGTGGTGTGAAGACTATGACAACTGACTTTCTACTCTCCCATACTGCACAGGCAGGGGAGCTTAAAAACTACATTGCCCAGAAGCCCATGCGGCTAGGGTCAGCTGTGATTTGCGTCCAACAATCAGTTACACTGCTGTGGGCTCTGGAAGACGCAAAGTAGAGGCCCCACTCTGCCACTTCTGCTGATCAGTTAGGTTGTGAAAACATTTGCTGTGCAGCTGAGCAGTCACTAGCCTTGAAAGGCAACGGCACAGAGGATCTGCTTCTGGTCAGTGCAAATATAGCCAGCACTGAGTCACTCTAGATCTCCCCACTGTCTTGCTAGACAGTGCAACAGAACTTTCTACGACGATGGAGATGTTCTGTATCTGCACTTGACAATTTGGTAGCAACTAGCCGCATGTTTTGGCTCAGCAGGTAAAGAATCCGCCTGCAATGCAGGAGACACAGGAGATGCAGGTTCGATCCCTAGGTCGGGAAGATCCCCTGGAGAAGGAAATGGCAACCCACTCCAGTATTCTTGGCTGAAGAATTCCATGGACAGGGGAGTTGGACATGACTGAGCAACTGAGCATGTACACACACATGCAGTCACATGTTTGGAATGTAGTTAGTGCAAAGGAGAAACTGAACCTTTCACTCTTACATTTAAAGTTAATTTAAGTTGGAATAGCCACATGTACTAGACAGTATAGCTCTCGAGCCAACACTCGAGTGACCACAGCATCCTGATTCCTGGATCGCAGTTATGAGGACAGCATTTTCTTGAACCCAGTGGTTCCTGACTCCCCACCTTCCTGACTGTGGAAGAGGCAGCAGCTCCTCAGGTACGTCAGGTCAGGGGTGTTGTTCTAGGCTTCCTTCCGGTCAAGAACTCACTCCCCCCAGCCCTCCCAAGTGAGTTTGTAAGCACTCAGTTCCCTTCATTAAATCTCCTTCTGCTGAAAGACACTGGGTGTGGTTCCTGTTTGATCCCTGACACACTGAGACAGGTGGTCCTGTTAGAAGGGTGTATCAAGTCCCCCAGCCCCTTACCTCGATGGTCCTACTCCACAGGGGCTGGTGGGACTCCACACTCCACAGATGCACCAGCTTATCCTGCCCACACGTCACAAACTGTGCCCGGCTGGGATGTGTGGCCAGGCCCCACAGCTCTTCCATGTGGCCCTGGCAGGAAGGAGAGGTTATAGCATGGAGATCACCGATCCAGATCTTTCCTCCGCATCCCCCACCTCTGATGCCAGAAAGAAGTGCTGGACCAGCCTCAGCAACACACTCTCCCCACAGGTGACCCAGGGACGACGCTTTGCCCAGGGTATCTGAAGGAGGCAATGATTGGGCAGATCCCTGCCCCAGTGGGGGGCTCCAGGCAAATGTGCCCCCTCCCCTCAGACCTCTGCTTTCCAGTTTGCACAATGAGAAGCAGGAGACATGGTGCGTAGGAGCTTGATCTTAGGAGTCAGATGGTGCCCAGAAGGTTGTGGGAAACCATGGAGGGTACTCAGCCTGGTGTCTGACCACATCTCACTTATTGACTATGGCAGTCACCTGCGCAGGTGACTTCTCCTTGAAGCCTTGGTTTCATCTTCTGTAAAATGGGTCCAATCACTGTATGTGTCTCATGGCATTCTGCTTACTCAAATTGTGGATGGAAAGTGCAAATACAAGGAAGATGGATGAGGCTGGTACAAACTGCTCATCAAATGAAAGTGGCTGACTATTATTGGTAATAATAACATATCCTACTAATATAGTATTTAAATAATTAACTATGATAATCAACAGAAGTGTAATTATTGATAGCAGCATAATGATCAATGCTAAATAATACAATTCTAGTAATATACTAATCATATATAACTTGGGAATTCCCTGGTGGTCCAGTGGTTAGGACTCCGCTTTCACTGCTCAAGGGCACAGGTTCAATCCCTGGTTGGGGGAATTAAGATCCCACAAGTGGCCCAGTGTGGCCAAAAGAATAAAACATTTAAAAATATGTATAACTAATATTGTAAAACATTGATGCTATTACTAGGGGTCTTTAAGGTCCCTTCTGGCCTTGGGACACCTAAGAAATCTCTCTAGCCCTTGTTTTTCTTCATCTTCTTCACACACACGTGTGTGCTGAGTCACTCAGTCACGTCCAGCTCTTTGTGACCCCATGCACTCTAGCCCGCCAGGCTCCTCTGTCCATGGGATTTCCGAGGCAAGAACACTGGAGTGGGTTGTCATTTCCTTCTCCAGAGGATCTATCTTCCTGAACCAGGAATTGAACCCATGTCTCCTGTGATGCAGGCAGATTCTTTACTACGGGGCCACTGGGAAAGCCCCAAAGAGCCAGAAGGGGGAATATAAACTCAGTTGCATGGATCTCAGCCACCTTGTAAGAGGGAAAATGCATGTCGGGAATGAAGGAAGGGGAAAACCACTGAACAAGGAACTTTTTTTTTTTTTCTCTTTTTGGCCATGCCATGCAGCATGGGGGAATCTTAGTTCCCAGACCAGGGATCGAACCTGTCCATGCCCTCTACAATGGAAGGTCAGAGTCTTAACCACTGGACTACTAGGGAAGTCTCGGCAGGGAGCAGTTTTGGCCAAGACTCTTTGTGCACTTACTCTGTGCCCGGCATCATTCAAAATGCTGTATATGAATTGACTCACGGAATCCTTATAAAACCCTGTGAGATCAGTTGTGTTACTCTCTCGTCGCATAAAGGCACAGAGAAGTTACTCATTTGCCTCATATCACACAGCGAGTGAGCGACAGGGTTGCCTTTCACCCCCAGGCAGTCTATCCAGAATTCATATTCTTTTTTTTTTTTTCAGAATTCATATTCTAAGCCATCCTTCTAGACCACCACTTGGTAGCTGGGCTCTTTAAACTGGATGTGGGGTAGGGTTGTGGGAGGAGGGAGGCATGGGCGTCTGAGGAGGGCTTTCCTGAGCCCTGGAGCCAGAGACCTGCAAGGTGTGTGGCCCGGGGCCTGTGGGACAACCTGCCAGGGCACTTACAGAAACAGCACACTGCCCTGACCAGCAGGGGGCAGCATAGCTGGAGCAAGGTCCTGGGAAGCCCCTGCTGTGCTACCAGTTAACCCACTGCTGGGCCATGGGGTGTTCTGGGGCAGGAGTCTTAGGGCAGGGGTGGGGTTATAGGTCACAAGCAGGTAAAAGGAAGGTAAGAGGTGTTAACTAGGCCAGAGGATAAGGAATGGGGCAGAGAGGTGAGGAGAAATGGGAGTGGTAAGAGAGAAGTGAATGGTGCAGAGGAGAGAAGAGAGGCAGGTAGGGTCGGAGCGGGGCAGGTGCATAAGAGATGCTCACCTGGACCAGCAGCGAGAAGCCGGTGTGGACAGAGCCCTGCAGGATGGAGTTGCGGGTGGTCCCCACGTACAGCGTGTCTCCCCGGCCCTCGGCCACGGTGCGCACAGGGCCGAAGTCCTCAGGGACCTGGAGGGGGGTGGCGGTGGGCAGATGTTTAGAACACACATAGAGGTGGGGGGTGAGATGGCTGGATAGCACCAACGATTCAATGGACATGAACTTGGGCAACTCCAGGAGATAGTGACGGACAGGGAGGCCTGGCATGGTGCAGTCCATGGGGTCGCAAAGAGTCGGATGCAACTTAGTGGCTGAACAGCAGCAACAGAGGTGAGGGCAGGGTGGGGATGGGGGACACAGGCTGGGAGAGCAGGGTCTAGTGCTAGGAGCCCTGGTGCCGTGGTGGGAGATTCCTCACCTTTCTATGAGCCTCTCCCCCTCCTCACCTCCACCTCCTGCAGCTTGCTGTAGTCGGAACCCCAGAGGACCACCCGCCGATCGCGGCCCCCTCCAGACACCAGCGTCCCGTCCCGCAGGGCGCAGAGCCCAAACACGCCGCCATCATGGGCACCCAGCACTGCCTGCGTGATTCGGTTCCCACCTGCGGGGTGGCCAGGGGCAGGGGTCAGCAGGCGGAAGCTGCCCCACACTGACCCCAGAAAACACCTCAAACTCTCACTCCCACATCCAGCCATTCACTCACCTTTTCTTCTACCTGGCGTCCCATCCACCCAACCACCCTACCATCCGTTCTAATAAGCCATCTGGAAAGACAGTGTATTCATTTACTCATTCTCCTATTCACTGAGTAGGACAACCCCTACATTCATTCATTGCCTTATTCATTCATTCCTTTGTCTGGAACAAACCATTTTTCCATCCGTCTAACCTGGGTTAACCCATTCATTTACAGTTCAAACTTGATCACCACCAAGGGGTTTGCAGGGGACAAGGGAAGGGATACGTGAAGATTTCGTGCAGGTGGGGATAGAGCTGAACCTTGATGGAGGCATTAGACTTGGTCAAGTAAGGATTTAACCTGTTGTATCATACCCAGGGCTTCCCAGGTGGTGCTAGTGGTAAAGAACCTGCCTGCCAGTGCAGGAGACGTAGGATAAGTGGTTTGGACCCCTGGGTTGGGAAAATCCCCTGGAGGAGGGCATGGCAACCCACTCTAGTATTCTTGCCTGGAGAATCCCATGGACAGAGGAGCCTGGCGGGCTACAGCCCATAGGGTCGCACAGAGTTGGACATGACTGAAGCGACTTAGCACGCACGCATGCACATCATACATTCCAGCAGGGTCTGAGGAAGGAAGGCACAGCCAAAGGGAGTCAGGGAGGACTGGGTTGGGGACCAAATGGTGGGGTGACACTGACCTTTGCCCCAGACATAGAGGTTCCCCCCAGAGTCCCCGGTGACCACATCGCCACCCTCCAAAAAGGTCACACACAGCACGTACTTCGGTTTCTCGTATTTCTAAGGTGGGGGAGAAGGGGATGGTATCAGAGGGTCATTGAAGCCGGGTGGCATCCCCGAGCTCACCACCAGCCAGGACCATGGTCCGGGGGACGTCCTCCCTGCTTCTAGGTGCAGCCCTGTGAGGAGCATCCTTGTCTCCAGTGTACATCCATGGAGCATCACATCACCTAGAGTTTCTGACCCCACTGTCTCCCTTCCCCACCCCAGATTCCCTTCCTCCCTCCTCTCTCTCATCTTGACTTCTGTCCCAGTCTCTGTCCTCAGTTTCCCCTGCCGTCTGCCCCACCCCTCTCCTCTCCTTCCCTCGCCTCTAGGTCCCTCTCCCTGCCCTGCCCCACCTTCTTCTCAATATCTCCATTTCACCTCCATCTGAGCCTGGTATTCTCAGGGCCTCCTCTGTTGGGGTGGAAGACCCAACTCTCACCAAAGGCGGGCCTCTGGTTCCTGCTGTTTTTCTCTCTCTCCTGGTCACCAGGCTCCGACCTCTCTATTTATCCAGACTATCAACAACCACAGCAACCCACTTACCCAGCATCCACTATCTGATAGGAGCTGCTATATTCGTCATCCCATTGAATCCTCAAAACTTAAGAGTTGAGGAGGACCATCCCCAGTATGAATAAGGGAACTGATGCCCCAGCAGGCAATACCTCAGCATCCCTACACATTCCAGCCTGTGGGGTGTCTCCAGCTGTCTGGGGGGTCCCTGCCAGCCTCCCTCAGGGCCAGCCAGTCCTGGGACCCCTGGCACTCACCTCAAAGAGGCCCTGCCGCTTGCTCAGGCTGCCCCCCTCCAGGTTCCAAAAGTAAATGTGGGATTTCCCACAGGTGATGAGCATGGTGGGATCTGTGGGGTGGAAAGTAGCCACCAGCACGGCCTCGTTGGAGCACTTTAAGGGGTGGAGGAGATTCAGAATGAGGACCTCAAAGCCACCAGGACCACCACACCCATCTCAGGAAGGACTGCCCTAAATACAGCTGTGTGGGTTGTGTCCTGCACAACTGACTTGCCTATATCTCTCCTATACAGGCAAGCTAAAGCACAGGAAGCAGGGCCAGTGAAGCTTTATTGCTTTCTTCACCAACCTAATGGCAGACACGTGGAGAGCCCTTACTTTGCACCAAGCTCCGTGCCAAGCCCTTTACATCCATCAACTCATTTAACCCCACAGCACCTTATGAGATAAAGCTCATTAGTACCTCCCATTACAGATGACAAAGTAAAGCTCAAAGGGGAAGTCGCTTGCCTAAGGACACACAGCCAGACTCCGTCTGGAATCAAATCACTGGGAGCCCAGCCTCTCAACTACTTCTTCCCCAGACCATGGGCCCCCCATTCTAGGTCTCTTGCCCCCAGCCCAGAATAAGCATGTGACCTTGGGCAAGTAGCTCTCCCCTCTGCCTCGGGTTCCTCATCTGTAAAACCAGCCAGAGATGCAAGTCAAGGTCTATCTTAGACATCACAGAGCAACTGAAACAGCAGCAGCCACCCTGTACTGGTCCTCCTGTTAGGCCTGGTCTGCCCACCCCATATCCCAACATCAAAGCCAAATTTTCCCTACAGGGTAGATGCTACCATAACTCCCATTTTACAGATGAGGCAACTGAGGCACCGAGAGGGCAAGCCACTTGCCTGAAGTCACATTGCTAGCAAATGGCAAAGCCAGGACTTCGAGGTGAGTCTGACTCTGGACTCATGAACACTGAGATCTGGCCGCCACAGAGGAACCCCAAGGAATGAGGATTGAAAAAAAAAGGGGGGGGTTACAAGGGGGTTACTTCACCTTGACATCCACCACCTTGGTCTCCTTGGCCCAGTCCCACACAGAAAGCACGTGATCGTTGGATTCATCTACTGCACACAGGAGGTTGCCTCCATTCTAGGAAGAGGAGAGAGGATTGGGGAGGGGCAGACAGCTCTGGGTCTACCCCGCCTCCCTGCCCCCAACACCAATACCTTGCCCACTGGGGCATTAGCCACTCAGGCCTGTTTTAAGATTTTCAAAGGCCCTGGCCCAAGGCATATGGAACACATTAAAATACACTCCCCATCCAGGGCCACACACATTTTAAAGGCTGTTTATAGTTTTCCTTTTGAAATGACTAGTCCCTAAGAAATTCACCTAATTTCCCCTCAGCAACAATTTCTCTGCAACCAGCACACCCTCAGGAATTCTCACTAAGAGCATCTAACCTGCCTCTTTATCTGTAATGACTTGTATGACTATGAAGTTAAACAACTAATAAAGTTGGGACAATGTTGCTGTTTTATATCTTTAGTTAAGCACAGGTTAGTTTTGATTTTGCCGGCAACAAAATAGCTTTATTTCTCCAAAGGTTTCAGAAAACCTGTGAGGCTTTTAAACGGTAGGTGGGAAGACCAGTTGTTTTTTATTTCCTGATTCGCTGCAGCCACTACTATGGTGAAATGCGATAAAAATGTAAAATATGATTTTAGGAAAAAACCACCAATCACACACTTGGATGTGTGGGAATGTCAAATTGCTCTACAAATCACTAAAGCCTTACTCTTGATTTTTGTGCTTACCTCCCCCATATCTGCCAACACCCATGTTCCGGATGGTACTAGGAGCAGCGCTGCGCTAGACACAGGGCTTAAAATGCCTACAGATAAGGATCCTTCCAGGATGAAATGAAGTCGCTCAGTCGTGTCCGACTCTTTGAGACCCCGTGGACTGTAGCCCACCAAGCTCCTCTGTCCATGGGATTCTCCAGACAAGAGTACTAGAGTGGGTTGCCATTTCCTTCTCCAGGGGATCTTCCCAACCCAGGGATCGAACCCAGGTCTCCCGCATTGCAGGCAGACGCTTTAACCTCTGAGGCACCAGGGAAGCCCAGAATGGAAGGTGGTGTGAAAACGTGAAAAGCATTACCTGATCTACAAAGGATCATTGCGGAGTCTGTCTGGGGGCAGACATGCTGTTTTACTGTCGCTTCGTTGCTAAGCCGCGTCTGACTCTTGCGACCCCATAGACTGTAGCCTGTAGGCCCCTCTGCCCATGGGCTTTTGCAGGCAAGAATAGTGGGGCAGGCTGACCACTTCCCGACCCAGGGATCAAACCCACATATACCCACATAGGCCAGCGAATTCTTTACGGTTGAGTCACCAGAGCAGGCCGGTGAGGCTGCAACTGCAGGCACCCAGCCTGGAGGAGCAGGAGGGCCGGGAGTTTGGCCGGGGGCGTGTCCAGAACCCGTGACGTCACGATGAAGGCGTGGCCTCCAACCCAAAGAGGAACCAGGGGCAGGAGAGGGCCCAGGGCCAGGCCTGCACAGGACTTACAGATTTAGAAAAGCCCACACAGCATACAGCTCTGTCAAACACCCCCAGGCCCAGCACGTGTAAGGTGGAGAGGGACACCGAGTCCCAGATGCGCACGTGGGGCGGCAGCGGCTGCAGGAAGGAGAGAGGCCAGTTACCTGGGGGGCCTGGCTCCCTGACACCCCCCACCCCCACAACTCCATCCCAGCCTCCAGGTCCTGCCCGCTTCACTCTGTTACCTTCCCCTCCTTAGTGGTGCCTGCCACCTGTCCAGTGGCGATGGTGACCATATCAGGGTGGACAGCCAGGCTGAGGAGAGAAGAGCAGGTGGAGGAGACTCAGGGAGTGAGTTGGGGGCAGGGATGACAGCAGCCCAGAACCCCTCCAGCAGCAGCCAGTCATGATGCCTGATTATTCATTCCACGGGTGGGCTCAATGAGCTATTTTTAATCCAGCAGTCCCCAACGTTTTTGGCCCCCGGGACTGGTTTCGTGGAAGAAAACTATTCTTCAGACCGGGAAGAGGGAGATGGTTTGGGGATAATTCAAGCGCACTACATGTATTGTGCACTTTATTTCTATTATTATTACATCAGCTCCATCTCAGATCATCAGGGATTAGATCCTGGAGGTTGGGGACCCCTAAATTAGTCAATGAACATTGATGTAGTTCTTCAATAACAATTAGAGAACACTCTCTGGGTACCCTGGCTCAGAAGCAAGACTCAGTCCTCTGGCCTCTAACTCAGGGGCCCACAGGGCTCAAGCCTGAACCACAAATGGCCAAGAGAACACACTCATCGAAAGGGTGGCTGCCACCACAGGATTCCAACACACTGCAGAACTGTCTGGTGTGTCTGCTTGAAGTTTTCAAAAGAAGTGAAAAGTCCAGGTTATCAGAGTGAATTCACGGACATCTGAAGTACTGATAATTAATCCACGGTGTTTTCCCCCGACTTCTGCCTGAATTCAGGCCAAGTGAAGACCTGGCCCCACCTACCTCCCCTTCGATGCCCTGTGCGGGAGATATTTGGCACCCTTCTCCCTGGCCTCACCACTTGATGTCATCGTTGTGTCCCAGGTAGTGCCGCTGCCTCTGCTCCTCCACACTGTACAGAACGGCCACGGAAGCCACGAAGTACACTATCTCCCCCGTGGGCAGCAGGTAAAGGTTAGCTCTGCAGTCTCGGCCACGGTAACCATAGCTAGAGATGCCCCGGGGCCAGTTAAGGAGTGTCTTTTTCATTGCAGCTATTGGCTGACTCCCAGATGAAGGTCATGGGAGCTAGGTTTTCCTGTTTCCACTCTTACCCCTGCAGGAGGTTGAATAACCGCCCCTCCCCCCAACTAAAATATGTCTAATGTGGGACTTCCTTGGAAGTCCAGTGGTTAAGACTCTGAGCTTCCAATACAGGGGATGCAGGTTCAATCCCTGGTGAGGGAACTAATATCCCACATGCCGCCTGGCCAAATAATGAAGAAAAAAAAGTGTCCACCAAAGTATTACCACCTGGAAACTGAGAATGTGACCTTACTTGGAGGAGTCTTTGCAAATGTAATTAAGGATCTTGAGATGAGATCATCCTGGATTATCTGGCTGGGCTGTCTAACTCCAATGACAAATGTCCTTGTAAGAGGCAGAGAACAAAAGGACACTGACACTGGGTGGGATAAGGCAGTGTGAGACTGGAGTAGATGGAAGAGCTGAAAGGCTGTCAGCAGCCACCACAAGCTAGGAGCCGGGGAAAAATCCCCCCAGGACCTCCAGAGGGACCGTGGCCCTGCTGACACCTTGATTAGGGATTTCTAGCCTCCAGAATTGTGAGATTTTTCTGTTGTTTTAAGCCACCAAGTTTGTGGGCATTTGTTAAGAGCAGCCACAGGAAACTAATCTGTCTAGCCTTCTTCCCCAGAGGGATCCTGTTAAAACCTATTATCACTAAGTCAGTTTTCATGTGTCCTCTGCTCAGGCTCTCTACTCAACTGTCAGCTCCTTAGAGAGGCCTTCTCAGCCTCTCTTAAATAGTTCTGAGATATTTAAAACTGCAAACCGGAATTCCCTGTCGGGTTAGTGGTTAGGAGTCACACTTTCACTTCCGGGGCCCAGGTTTGATCCCTGTTTGGGGAACTAAGATCCTACAAGTCTTGCAGCCTGACCAAAAAGATCCTGCAAACTCAAGACTTCTTGGCAAGCCAGTGGTTAAGACTTCCCCTTCCAATGCAGGGGGTTCGGGTTCGATCCCTGGTCAGGGAGCTAAGATCCCACATGCCTGGGGTCCAAATAACCAAAATATAAAACAAAAGTAATATTGTAACAAATTCAATAAAGACTTAAAAAAAAATGGTCCACGTCAAAAAAAAAATCATAAAAAATAAAGAAAACCCATACACCCTCAGTGCCCCCATCCCCCTTCCCTCTTAATTTTCCTGCAGTACATTCATCAGCATCCCACATGTTCTGTTTTTGTTTTCGCCATATCCCAGGGCAATTCCCCAACCAGGGATCTAACTTGTGCCCCTTGCATTGGAAGCACAGCGTCTTAACCAGTGGACCACCAGGGAAGTCCGTCTGTTTAACTTATTCTGTGTCTCCCCAACTAGAGTGCCTGCTCCAGGAGGGCATGACCTCTATCTATTCTGTTTACTGATGTACCCCTGGTACACAGCAGACATATGAGTTCAATATTTGTTGAAGGAATGTGACCCCTCTTCTGTTCAGAACTTTCTGTAGCTCCCCAGTTCCCCTAAGAGGAAGTCCAAGCTCCTCTTGCTGGCCTTGTTTGCCCTCCCCTGGTCTTAGCTTCTGCCCTCTGACGCTGGATTTCCCCAAAACACCATGATCATGACCATCACCCAGGTCTTGGCACTAACCATTCCCTTTGCCTACTACACACTTCCTGCCACCATTCTCAGCTGTCACATCCTCAGAGCAGGCCTCAGTCTCACTTCGTCTGCTGGACTCATCCTACTCATCTGATCAATGTGGTAACTGCACCTAGCCCTTGATGAGACTGTGAATTGCATGGCAGCCAAAACTGGGCTGTTTTGCTCTCTTCTGTAACTCCTCCTCCAGGAAGCCTTCCCTGATGCCCAGGCTGGGTCGGCTGCCCTCTCTGGTTCCCCCATCCCAGCTTTGCCCACTCTAAGTTGTCATTTTCATAGATTCTGTCCCCACACTGGACTATAAGCCCAGGAAGGCAGGTTGATACTAATTTGGGGACTGTTGGACTACTTAGTCCAATAGAATGTCCTTAGTCCCAGAATGTTCACGAAACATTTGAATGGATATCAATATGCCTATCCCAACCCCATAGAAACTGCTTCACCTTGCAGCCATTTTAGGGCTGGGGAATGAGGCCCACATGGACTTTTTGCTGTCTCAGCTGCTTTTCTCCTGATGCTCACTTATCAAACCAAGCCTGGCATAACAGCATGGTATTCTTCAATTCCTATGAATATTTCCAGCTGCCTTAAAGAGGTTCCAGGCTCCAACTATTCCTGCCTCCTCCAGAGAAAAAACCAAGGCCAAGAAAGGAGGACAGGGAGTGGGTCCCCAGGATGCTAACCCCAAACCCCAGTTTGTGTTTTGAAAAAAGCTGCCGTGCAGTTGACAGTCTCATCAAGGACTAGGTGCAGTTACCATATTGATCAGAGTCAGAGTTCTGGCCTCAGTTCTGCTCTGACTCCCGAGGACAGGGCTGGGACCCCTCTCGTGGCCTCAGTTTTCTCATCTGGAAAGTAAGGGTAATCATTCCCAACCTGCAGGCCTCAGAGGGCTCTTGGAGAACACTGGCTATAAAAATATATTCTGAACCCTACAAAAGAAAAGGATATTATTCGATGTATTTATATTGAAAGAACTTTGAACAGTGCCTGGCATACAATAAGCACTCAATAGGGACTTCCCTGGCAGTCAAGTGGTTAAGACTCCACACTTCCAATGCAGGGGACGTGCGTTCAATCCCTAGTCAGGGAACGAAGATCCCACGTGCCATGTGGCATGGTCAGTATGTGCTCAATAGTGATTAGTTATTATTTTAATCAATTTCTGTTTATAGGGCACATATTATGAGCACATTGTTTCACAGTCTAATGAATCTGAGATCATGACACCCACTTTTCAGAGGAGGCTAATCAGGCACAAAATGGCAAGGTGATTCGTCCAGGGTCACAAAGCCAGCCAGAGGCTGGGCTGGCATTTCAACCTATTTCTGCCAGGCTCCAAAGACAGGGTTCTTAACCAATGCCAACTTCTTTCATTTCTCACATTCACCAAACTCACTCTGGCCACAGTGTCCTTGAACTTGCCGTGCCTTCTGTTCTTCCTATGAAAGTGAAGTGAAACTGTTAGTCACTCAGTTGTGTCTGACTCTTTGTGACCCCATGGACTGTAGCCCACACAGCTCCTCTGTCCATGGAATTCTCCAGGCAAGAATACTTGAGTGGGTAACCATTTCTGGGGATCTTCCTGATCCAGGGATCAAACTCAGGTCTCCTGCATTGGAGGCAGATTCTTTACCATCTGAGCCACCAGAGAAGCCCTGGCCCCTAAATGTTCAATTCTCAGCTCAAATGCCCCCTCCTCAGAGAAACCCAGTTACTCCTCTCACTTGAGCTTAGGTTACTGTATGACCAGCATTTATTACTTAGCTGAAATTATCTTATTTGTTGACTCCCTGGCCTCAGTCTCCCCCACTTTAGAAGGGAGCTCAGGGAACCTAGCCTGTGTGTAGAAGAGAATCTGATAGATAGAGGGCACTCAGCAAATGTCTGGAGCTCTAATGAAGCATAAAAGTCACGTGAGCTAATCTGCCTCCCTCTGCTCCCTGCAGACTCCAGGCTCTTCCTGATCCCTCACTTCACAGATGCCTGAGAAGTCCCTTTTCCGTACAAAGACCCTCCCTCTAGCTGCTGTCCCAGGGAAGGGCTTCTGTCCCTTCCGGATTGGGGGGGTGGGGGTGGGGGTATCCGGAGGAAGAGATTAAAGTAAAAGGATACACCCAGTCCAACTTGAATCGGCGCGAAGGCAGCTCAGAGCGCGTGTCCAGGCTGTAGGTGGGGACCAGCTCCTCCGGGATCAGCATGGGTACAGGGCGACCCCTCAGGAACATTTTCACCGAGCCCTCCTCTGCTAGGATGCATATTCCCAGAGGTCAGGTGCTGACACCAGCCTGCAACCCCGTAACCTCTCCCCTTCTGACTTCACTTTTTAAATGTTTCTTAAGTAAAAGAGGGAAGGGGTTGGGGGTGGGGATGAGGTCAAAGAGGTTTCCTGACCTCCAGCTCTGGCCTCTCACCCCAGCGAGGCCCTCCCATTCTCCCTACTTACCCATGCTGAAGATAACTTCTTTGGTTTTGCTGTCAGGAAAGGATAAAGAAGGGGCGGGGCGGGGGGAAGAAAGAAAAGAAAGCCCTAATTAGCAGGCAAGTCAGAAACTGGAAGAAACCACTTCCCCCACCCCACGGCTCTCCCGAGGTCTTTAATGAGTAATGGGGGGATGGGGGGCGAGTAAGGAGCGGAGCGCTGCCTCTCTGCAGGCCGTGTGCTTTGCTCGGTTGATCTTGCAGAGCCTAAGACACAGGCCCAGAGAGGCAGTGATCGCCAAAGATCACACAGCACGAAGTGGCAGGGACGCGATCCTGGAAGCCGGGAGTCACAAGGTACCCTTCCCTCTTGTCAGCACAGTTCTCCCAACGCTCTCCACCCCCAGTCCCACAGCGCCCCAAACTTCTAACAAAGGGACGAGGTGAGGATTTAAGGGAAGGGGCGTGTCTCTACACTCCTTTTTGCTGACGGAAAGAGGTGATGCCCGCGGGTCTGGGTCCTGCTAGTGCAAGGAGGAGGGGGTGTGTGCAAGAGGGTCTCACCCAGGTCCAAAGCTACTCATGGCGGCGGCTGGCGGCGCTTCTGGGCTGGGGGTGGAGCCGGGACCAGCTCCGCCGCTTCCGGCCCTGGGAGGCGCCCGCGCCGCCGCGCCCTGCCCAGCCCTCCGCGGCAGACCCCGCAGCCGGAGGTTCGTGTTCCGGGGCTGTGGGGGTCCTGACACCAGGCTCTTTTGTTGGGGGAGGGAGAGTGTTTTTTGAGAACACGGACTCGAGGACGTGTCTGCCTGAGTTCAAACCCAAGCTTTGCCAGTTCCCAGCGTTGTGAACAAGTGGCCAAACCTCTGCCTCGGTTTCTTCACTTTTCACTTGGGGATAATAAACCTCTCAGGCGATTGTGAAGCTTCAATTGCTTAATTCATGTAAAGTGCCTTGTGTAGTACCTGGCACATAGCTCTGTGTACGTGTTTGCTATTATTTCAGTGGGGTGAAATGTGTGGGTTTTTGACTCCGGTCCAGCCTTAGTCCGCCCCACCCCCCAGCCTTGACCTCGCCCACCGCATGGGACTCCACATTTAGGTTTTTACACCGCCCAGACATTCTGTCTGGCCCGGCCTCTGGGAACTTGACCTCTCCCAACATTCTGATCATAGTCCCACCTCTCCTTCTGACCCTACCCCTGAATCGACAGCTCCCCCATGGAAACTCCTATCGTCTTCAGGTCTGGACAAGCAAGCAGACCAAGATAACCTTTACCCTTAGTCCCTGCTGACCTACTGAGGTCTGTCCACGTCCACCTATGACCACAGTTCAATTCAGTCGCACAGTCGTGTCCGACTCTTTGCGGCCCCGTGGGCTGCAGCACGCCAGGCTTCCCTGTCCATCACAATTCCCGGAGCTTGCTCAAACTTATGTCCATCGAGTCGGCGATGCCATCTAACCATCTCATCTTCTGTCGTCCCCTTCTCCTCCTATGACCACACCCAACCTTCAAATTCAAACCGCGCCCATTTCCACCTGGCAGCGCCCAGGCTCCCCTCATCCCTGTTTCTTGCACCGGACACTGCTGCACATGATCTCAGCCCGTTGCTCTCACCCCAGGTTCTGATTCTGCCCAGTTTACCCTCTGGCCACGCCCTCAAATTCCTTTCACGCTCGTTCCTCTGATTACCCCATTTCCTGCAGAAACTCCTCTTAGAGCCCTGACCTGGCTGCCTCCCGGAGGCTCAACGCGGACTCTCCCTTCACCTTAATAGCCACGCCCACAATCCTGGCTCCTCCCTAACTTCTACTCAGGCTCTTGCGAGAGACTCTGACCATCCGTGCCCCCTACGCTCTAGTCCAGCCTCTAAAGCTTTGACCACGCCCCTCAATGTTGGCTCCGCCTTCCCGTGCCTTTCACTACTACCAAGCTGCTTCAAGATTGGTCACTCCGATCCTCCCGCACCGTTTCCGCTTTCAGAACTAGATGACCATGCTTTACGTTATTACCTCGTGGCCTGGGGCATCACCTTAGTCTCCCTATCGTTTTCTAAGCCTAACTGAGGTCTTGGTCCCACCTTTTGCTGTACGACCCCGCTTTGGACACTTACCCTTCCTTTTTGGCGCTGCAGTTGCTGCTAGAGGATGTGGTGCGGCTGCGGGGGTCCTCGCGGCGCACCGAGGCGAGGCGCTCTGGTGACAAGTAGCGCCGGGCACTGCTAATAGAGAGCACACAGTTAGGGTCAGAACCTGCGAAGCCAGCAGACGAGTGCCAGACGCGGGCGAGAACTTTTCAGGACCTTCCCCTGCTGATGTTCAGACACCCGAGTCCATCTCTTTTCATATAAACAGCCTCCGAGGTCTTGGAAGAGGCTATGGATCCCGACTTCCGCGCCTCACCTGCGCCCAGAGGTCGCCTCCTTTTTGGGGGAGGATGGGGATGTGGCATAGCCGCCCACGCGCCGCGGGGGTCCCGAGCCATTGAGGGGCGTCCTGGTGGGAAGACCTTTCAGGAGCTGACACACTAGAGAGATGGAGTTAGAAGACAGAAGAGGATGAGTCTGAGGTCCAGGCCCCAGCCCCGACCACCTCACCCCTCTAGCCTAGTGAGGATACCGGAGGCAGTGGTGCCTAGGCGAGGAGGAGCCCGGCCCTTGGGGGTGCCCCGCGCGCGTAGCGCTGCGCCTTGCTCTTCGCATGCCCGCAGGCGACGCAGCGCGTCAGCCAGCGCCGCCTTTAAGACCGCCAGCTCATCTTCCTGCAGCTGAAGCCGCTGCTCCAGCGCCGACACGCGGTCGTCCACTTCCATCCCGCTCGTGCCCGACAAATTGTCATCTGGAAGGCAAGAGATCACTGCGAGGGCCACCCAGGAGCTCCAACGCCCAAGGGGAAGTGTCCCTCCCACCTGCCCGGGGCTAGGTCTGGGGGCAGCCACGCCCCCTTCATCTCCCGCGACCTGGGGCTGGAACGCCTGGATGTGGGCCAAGAAGAGCGGAAGGAAATCCCCACGGCTCTCAACCCTTGCCTGCACACTCCTCTCTGCCGCAGCGCCCTGGAGGCGTGACCTTAGGGAAGTCCCTTCCTCGCTAACTTTCTAAGAGAGTCTACAAATCAAGAGCCTCTCGACTCTGGTTTTAAGATTCTATGACTAAGATGCTAAATACCTATGAGTGATATCAACATCTTAGGGATGACATCAACTTTTCCCGAATGACACCAACATTCTAGAATTAATCCCCAATATCCTCTGACGAATATCGAGATTTTTTATCACGGGTACTAACATTTCCTCTCTGTTTCTAACACTTTTCAAGCCAAAAAGGTCTGTGCCTGGTCCCTCTCCGCTTTCTCTCCTCACCGAGGGATTCGACCCCAGAGCCTGCTGCAAGGACAGAGTTTCTGCGGCCCCTGGCGGCAAATTTGGGAGTTGCAGGCAGCTCCTCGAAGACCCGAGATTCGCGCAAGAGAATCTGACACCCAAACTAACTTCCCCGACCCAAGCTTCTCTCCTCTGATCCTCTTTTAAAATGTAGCTTCTGTACTCCCACGCCCCTGACTCGGCTCTCCCTCTCCTCTCTACATGCAGCCAAATAACTCCTCCTCCATCTCCCGCGGTCCTCATTTTCCCGAAGTGGGAGGGGCAGAGTACCAAAGTGTTCCCCCCTCCCCCTTTCGTCCCAGACCACTCATACCCAGACTCATTGCTGGCAAGAACCAAGAAGCCCTGGCTCCCAGTCCGGTGGAAGTAAAGGTGGTAGCCTTAACAGGAACGGGGCTTGGAAGTAGCACCTGCTATCCCCCGTCCATAGGATGCCCCGCCCGTCCGCTGGGCTCCGCAGTGCAGCCATCGGTCCCTCCCCTCCCTCCCCCACCCCCTGCGGCCCAATCGCTTGCCTGGCTTCGCCTGCCCTGCCCCCCACCCAGCGCCACTCTGGTCGGGTGCCTGGACCTGCATTGGAAGGTGGGGGTTAGGTCTGAGGGAGAGAACTGTCAGGACTCGGAACTCATAAGAAAAGCAATCTCAGGGGCCTGTTGGCATTGAGTTTTGCAAAAGAGGAAACTAAAGACGGAGAATGGGGGAGAGTATAGAGATCACCGAAGGTCAAACAGCCAATAGGGGAGGTGCAGGAAGGCCTGATCACCTCCTTGTGCCAAGACCCCTCTTACTTACCATTAATAATACTACCCCCCAAAATGAGATTTGTCATACAGAGCTTACACGTGCAAAACACTTAGCATCTCACCTGGCTCTGGTATGTGCTCAATAAATCCAGAATATAATTAAATATTATGGTACCACACTGGAGGAGGGCATGGCAACTCACTCCAGTATTCTTGCTAGGAAAATCCCATGGACAGAGGAGCCCGGTGGGCTATGGTCCACAGGGTCTCAAAGACTTGGACACGACTGAAGTGACTGAGTACATGGTACCCAATGTCCCAGCAACTTTAGTAGCTCTAGTATTATACCCATTTTAAAGGCAAGAAGATAGATGGGGATTGAAGCCCAGAGAGATGAAGTTACTCGAACATGGACACACACCCTTTCAGCCCCAGAACAGGTATTTGATCCAGGTTAGGCACCCTGTCAGCCTGCCTCTCAGAGGGGCTGAGGAGGACAAAAATGAGCATTCTGGTCCCTGACACTGGGGTGTATGCCCAGAGGTAAGCCTCCAAAAGGGAGTTCCTTCTCAGGGCCTCAGAGTGAAGTGGAGAAACTGTTACTTTGCCCCTGCAACCCCCATCCAGGGAGCCAGCTGATTCTGAGGCCTTGACCTACCCACCCACCCCTCACCCACCATGACTCAACTCCTCTGTTCCCTCCTGCCGGTTCATCCCCCCACCTTCAGCTCTTTTGCCCAGAGGGCAGCCCCCACTTCCCACTTCTCCCCTCTGTCTCCAGCTCCCTTCATCCGGGTCTGACACCCACAGTGGCGTTTCTTTTTCATGCCCATTTGTCTAGGGAGAACGGATGAATCCTAATGGGCAGGAGGGGTGGGGCCTGAGGACTTGGGGGGTAGTGTGGAGGCAAAGTCCTCTGGTCATCCTGCCTGGTCCAATACCCAGCCCACAAGCCAACACCCAATTCCACTCTCCCTCAATCAGCCCCTCTGCTGAGGAGAAGGGAGAGGGTCCCGGAGGATTGAGAGGAGATGGAGAGAGCAGAGTTCCACACCTCCAGGCCTTCCCTCCTTCAACCCCAAGCTCCTAAAGGCTCTGCTCTCTTCTCTCGGTTCAGCCACCTGGGGAAAAAGCGGAGGGTGGAAGAAGGTGGGGGACTGGGATCAGGGCTTTGGGGATCAGGCACCTTGCTCTGGGGTCAGGGTCCTGCTAGGGGAGAAAGGAGAATCTTCAGCTAGGGGCGAGGATGGGGACTTGGAAGGAGGTTGGGGTAGAAGGAGATAGGTCCAGCCCTGGGCGGGGCCAGGGTCGGAACTGAGGAGGGGTCTCACCGTTGCAATACTGAAGCAGCGAGGACGTGTCGTAGAGGCCGCAGAAGGCCGGGCCGCGCTCCGCCATCGCCCCGCCACATCCACCGCCGGCCCCCCCGGTCCCAGCTCGGGCCCGGTCTCCCCCCACAGGCCCTGCCTCCCGTTGCCATAGCAACGCCCTTCGTTCCAGCATCCCCGGCTCGGCCCGCCCGGCATCAGGCGGCCGACGCCGGGCCTGGCACCGGGGTCATCCCCCAGGATGCCCAGAAAGGGGGAGCGGGTCGGGACACCCCCTGCCAGGCCCCCCAACACAATCCTCGGGCCAGGATTGGTTGAGCCGAGATCCCTCTCGGTACTGTCTGGTACCGCCCACAACAGGCGCGTATTCTCTAGACCCCCTCCTCGCCTGTTCAGGACCAATGAGAGCCTGTCGCGCAGGCCCCCTCCACCAATAGGGATGCAAAAGGATTGGAAGGGGCAGGGCCTTCTCTGCTCTTCAGCCCGAAGCATAGCCCCGAGCTCTTAGAGAAAGGTAGGGTAGAAGAAGACACTCCCACATTCCCCAGACCTTCCTAATCTTTTCCTGGGTTTTCGAGAAGCCCCCTTGCAAGACCAAATCCTGGAGCCTCAAACCCGCCCAGATACCCACAAGCTCCGCCATGGAACTCTTATTCTAGCTCATTTCTTCGAGCTCTTGTTTATTCTATCTATACCAACCCTCAGGTCTCTTAGCTCCACCCCGCCCCGCACCCCGTGGGGGGGAGCTAAAGTTCTAGTCCCTCCCTCAGAGCTTTTGGCACCGCCCCCTGAGCATCCCAGGGCCAGAGCCCTAGACCCAGCCAACCGATAGGATTGGCTCCACCCTTGAAGTTTAAAGCTCCCGACCCTGTCTGTTAGTCCCGCCCTCACCTTTCCTTCCACTTTCCTATTGGCCAGCCCAGGCCCTTAGCTCCTCCCCCACAGGCTTCATCTCCCGCCTTATTATCCAGTCCGGGTTTTGACAAAGGCCCAGTTGTGATGCTTGGACGGCTGGCGGTGTCAGTCGGAGCTGGCTCCGAAGTTGTTGGGAGAGAAAAGGGAAGAAGACCTAACAATGGATTTAAAGAATACTGGACCGCCTTCTCCAAGTCCCCATTGAGAGTGAGCCCCTAGAAATGACCCAGACCACGCTTTATAGTTGGGGGCCAGATACATAGCGACATATGTATGCCAGCCAGCCAGTGCGTGCTCAGTCGTGTCAGGTTCTCTGCGACCCCATGGACTGTAGTCCCCACTAGTTTCCTCTGTCCATGGAATTTTCCAGGCAAGAATACTGGAGTAAGTTGCCATTTCCTTCTCCAAGGGATCTTCCTGACCCGGGGATCGAACCCGGGTCTCTTGTGCCTTCTGCATTGGCAGTCTGATTCTTTACCAACTGCCCCACCTGGGAAGTGACCATAAATCAGAAGATATTTGCTTCTGGACACAGGCAGGCCTTGAAGCTCAGGGCTTTGGAACCAAATTGACCTGGGTTTGAGTCCTGACTCCACCAGGGTCTGATTGTGACTCTGAGCCTCAGTTTCCACATCTGGAAACAGCGGGGAAGGGGGGAGTGGAGGTTATATATCGAACCGACTTCTTTTATTCATTAAAAAATGTTTACTGAGTGCCTATCATATGCCAAGCTCTGTTCTAAGTGCCTGACTTAAGCAAGTCAGCCCCCAGAATTTGCCCTCATGGACCCTGCAGTTTGCAGAGGAGGTTAAACCACAATACACAAAACAAATAAAGAGTGTTAATAATAGCTAACATTTACCGAGCACTTCCTATGTGCCAAGCACTCAGTTATCTTCACTACAAGCCCTATTTTCATCACCATTTGATAGATGAAGAAACAGGCACAGAGCTTGTAAGATCATTTCAGCTCTTGGCATTAGAGAGATAAGACAGAGTGATATTGTCAAGGATGGGAGGCTGAGGCTAATTTAGAGAGTGTGGCCAGAGAAAGTCTTTCTGAGAAAGTGACATTTGAGCTGAGATGTTAATGACAAGCAGGAAGCAATCACACAGGGGCAGGGGGAAGGGGAGTGACTTTCTAGGCAGCGGGAACATGAAGTACCAAGGTCCCGAGGTAGGCATGAGTTTGGCAACAAGAAGGCTGTTGATGATGGAACTGTGGAGAGCCTCCATGTGAAGAGGAGAGCAGGAGGTAGATGGCATCAGGAGATAATGGGAGTACCAAATCTTGTAGGTCCTCAAAGGCTGTGGCAGATGTTGGCGATTTGTCACTGTATTTTCTCCATGAGCCCCAGAGAGGCTACATTGGTAAATCTCACAGGAGGACAGTGCCTGGCACACAGTAGGCACACGTAAAGGGCAGCAACCCCTGTTCATGTCCCAGTGAACAACTACTTTGTGAGGTCAATAGGGGCTTACTTCCCTAAGACTCCATGCTCCAAATGCAGAGGGCCTGGGTTCGATCCCTGGTCAGGGGACTAGGTCCCACATGCTGCAATTAAAACCCGACACAGCCAAATAAAAATAAATTTTTAAAGATCAATAATACGTTCCAAGTGATGACCAAAAGAGACGTGGGCCATTATCATTCTATGATCACAGCTAATTTTCTTACTGAAGAAACAAAGCAGGAACTCAGATTTCTTGCCTTCCCAACTCCCATTTCTCCCAGCCTCACCTCTCTGAGCTCTGATTCTAGGAAAGGGGAAATCAGACTCCTACATACAGAACGATATGCAATGGGCTGAAATGTGCAATGTGCTAAGGGCTGTTACTGGAGTGTCCCCAGAGGATGGAGGGAGCCCAGGGGACTTCAAATCCTGCAGTTGGGGAAGGGGAGGGGAGCAAGGGTGTGAATGAAAGAACCACAGGCAGAGGAGTTTAGGCTGCTGAGCTGTTGAGGGTGGGGTGGGGCAGTAAGGATGACATACCATGATGTCAGGATTTCCCTGGTGGTCCAATGGTTAAGACTCTGAACTTCCACTGCAGGGCACATGGGTTTGATCCTTGGTCGGGGAACTAAGATCCCATATGCCTTGCAGTTTAGGCTGGAAAAAAGCCTCTGCTGAAGGTCTGTTATGAGGATCAAGTGAGATACATGCATGTAAAATGCCCAATCTGGTGCTTATTAATAAATATGGCACCTATTATTATTATTTGTTAATTAGTAGTAGTAGTTCTGTGGTGCTAGAGAAGACTCTTGAGAATCCCTTGGACAGCAAAGAGATCAAAGCAGTTAATATCAAAGGAAATCAACCCTGAATATTCATTGGAAGGACTGATGCTGAAGCTCCAACACTTTGGCTACCTGATGGGAAGATCTGATTCATTGGAAAAGACTTTGATGCTGGGAAAGATGGAAGGCAGGAGGAGAAGGGGGAGACCGAGGATGAGATGGGTGGACGGCATTACTGACGAATGAACACGAGTCTGAGCAAACTCTGGGTTACGGTGAAGGACAGAGAAGCCTGGTGTGCTGCAGTCCGTGGGGTCGCAGAGTGGGCCACGACTGAGCAACTCAACAACAGCAGTAGCAGTATTTCTGATTTGGGACTGTGTTTTTTTTTCTCTCTCTCTCAGCGTCTTTTTTTTTTTTCCTCTGTCTTTCCAACTCTTTCTGTCTTCCTGTTTCTCTTTCAACCTCTCCTTCTGTTTGTTTAGGTCTATGTCTGGGTGGGGAGCTCCGTGAAGGCAGGGCAAGAGCTATCTTGGCCATCGGGGTCCCCAGCATTGTCAAGCCCAGGGCCTGATATATAACAAGTACCCAATGAAGGAACCTCTTTATGCTGGTAAAGTAGTTAAGACTCTGAGCTTCAGGTTTGACCCCTAGTCACGGAATAAAGATCCCACACACTTCACAGCATGGCCAAAAAAATGAAAAAACAAGTACCCAATAAAGTAAACCGAACCCAGCTCTGTGCCGAACCAGTGTTGGGAGATGCTGAGGACCCAGCAGTGACTGAGACAGCCCCAGCCCTACCTTCTCAGAGCTCACGATCCAGGAGAGGAGATCATTATTTGTTGAATGAATGAGCTAATTTTGAGGTGAGCTTGGAGGACTCGACTGAAATTGGGTGGAGGTATTTGAGGCAGAGAAAACTGCTGGGACTGAGGTAAGAGGGGGTGGGAAAGAGTCTGAAGAGTTGGGAAGTGATGGAGAGAGGGCTGGAGAGCTCAGCAAAGGCCTGGAAGGCTGTGGAGAGGAACCTGAGCTTTCTTCTCTTGAGGGCACTGGGGAGCCATGGCAAGTTCTGAACAGGGGAGGGACCACGGCAGGTTTGTGCTTTAGCAGGACCACTCTTACAGCCTGGCTGCCCTGGGGAGGTCGAGGCGGGGGGTGATGGATGGAAGGAAGAAGGACATGACTGGGGCAGCAGAACGGGGGGCCAGAAGCGAACTGGATCAGAGTAGGGGCTGGGGGGGGAGGGAGGAAGAGCCAGATTCTAAAAACCAGGACAGGAAATTCCCTCCGCGCTTTCACTGCCGAGAGCCCAGGTTCAATCCCTGGTCGGAAAAATAAGATCCCAGAAGCCCCGCGCGGCCAGAATAAAATAAGTAAGTAAATAAATAAATAACCAGGAGGAAAATGTCTCGGTCAGCCTGCTTTCCGTGATGCCAAAAAAATGGGCTTGACGGCTCACGCACCACCACCAGGGGGCAGCCGGGACTTCAGGTTTGCATATCCCAGCGGCTTCTCCCCCGGGGCGGGGGGGAAAACTGCACCTAGATACCGAGGTGTGGAGAGGTTGAAGTTGTCTTCCCGGCCCCAGCTGAGAGTCCCTCTGCTTTCCTGCTCCACCCCCCAACACACACACCGATCCTGGCCTCTTGGTTCCCTGGAGCCCCTATCCCACCAGCAAGAGATTATGTCAACACAGTCTGGCTGATTCTGTCCAGGACAATATTTGCCCTTAGGATCTGGGAAAGTTGCTATGGAGACTGGGGACGTGTTTCGGGGCGGGGGGGGGCAAGGGAGGAGGGAGGAGAGGCAGAGCCAGAGGGAGCACCCTCCCTCCTGGAAGAGGGTGAGGGGAGCCAGGCGTCATCTCTGCCTCACCTCTGCCTGATCGAGCCTTGGGGAGTTGATCCATCCCCACTTATAGGCGTTTTCCAAGTCTTTTCCCCTCTGCACTCTCTCTGGACGTCTCTTCGTCTCTGTCCCTGATTATCTCTCTGGGTACCTCTGCTCTCATCTCTCCGAGTCTCTCTCTCTGTCCTCTTGCTTTCTCTCTTTGGGTCTCCATCTCTATATCTCTCCACGTCTTTGTGTCTCTCTAGGTATTTGTCCTGTCTCTATGTCTCCATCTCTCTGGGTCTTTGTCGCTCTCCAGGGTCCCGTGCTTTCAGTGTTGGCCTCTCTAGGCCCTCATTTCTGGATCTCTGTCTCTGGGTCCCTGTCTTTCTCTGGGTCCTCTGCCCACCCTTCTCTCTCCGTGTGCCCCATCTCTGGAGCTCTGTCTCTGGGTCCCTGTCTGTCTCTGGGTCCTCTGCCCACCCTTCTCTCTCCGTGTGCCCCATCTCTGGAGCTCTGTCTCTGGGTCCCTGTCTGTCTCTGGGTCCTCTGCCCACCTTTCTCTCTCCGTGTGCCCCATCTCTGGAGCCCTGTCTCTGGGTCCCTGTCTTTCTCTGTGTCCCTGTCTGTCTCTGGGTCCTCTGCCCACCTTTCTCGCTCCGTGTGCCCCATCTCTGGAGCTCTGTCTCTGGGTCCCTGTCTGTCTCTGGGTCCTCTGCCCACCCTTCTCTCTCCGTGTACCCCCATCTCTGGAGCTCTGTCTCTGGGTCCCTGTCTTTCTCTGGGTCCCTGTCTTTCTCTGGGTCCTCTGCCCACCCTTCTCTCTCCGTGTGCCCCATCTCTGGAGCTCTGTCTCTGGGTCCCTGTCTTTCTCTGGGTCCCTGTCTGTCTCTGGGTCCTCCGCCCACCTTTCTCTCTCCATGTACCCCCATCTCTGGAGCCCTGTCTCTGGGTCTCTGTCTGTCTCTGGGTCCCTGTCTTTCTCTGGGTCCCTGTCTTTCTCTGGGTCCTCTGTCCACCCTTCTCTCTCCGTGTGCCCCATCTCTGGAGCTCTGTCTCTGGGTCCCTGTCTGTCTCTGGGTCCTGTGCCCACCTTTCTCTCTCTGTGTGCCCCCATCTCTGAAGCCCTGTCTGCTTGTGCCTCACCAGATCCTGTGTCACTCCTAGGTCCCTCTCTGAATCTCTGTCCCTCCTTCTCTCTAAGGATCTCTCTATTTTCAGCTGCGTCTTTCTCAGTCTCAGGCTGTCTCTGACATTCTGCATCTCTTTCTGTTTGTGCGTGTGTGTGTGTGTGTGCATGTGTGTGTCTCTCTCCGAGGCCTTGTCTCTCCGCAGTCCTGAACCTCAGGGGGCCATCTCAGCCTCCCATTTCTGGCCTCAGTCCCTATGGGGCCCCCCTCTCCCCATCTCTCTCTGCCTCATTTCTCCTGCACCATCTGCCGGCACTCCAGGCCCCCGCCTGCTCCCTGCAGGCTCTTCTTAGCTGGGCAGCCCCACGGGAGGAGGCACAGCCCCCCCCCCAATTCCTCCCCACCATGGCATCCTGAGGTGTTGGGGGGGGCACACTGCCTGGTGGTCATGGCTAGGGTGGAGGGAACAACAGTCTGGAGACCCGGGACCAGGGGACATGGAGAAAGGGAAACAGACAGACACCCTGAGGGCGATGGGAAAAGAGGCATGAGAAAGGAGAAAGCTTCAAGACAGGCAAGAAGAAACTGAGCTGGAGGATGGAGTGAGCAAGAGAAATGAGGAGGGGGCAGAAGGAAATCCGGAGGGAAGAGAAGAGAAAAGACAGCCCAGCCCACAAGGGAGGAAGATGGGAAAACTGCACGCAGGCTTGGAGGAAAGGAGAAAGAAGAGATTCTCGGATCATGGAGAGAGAAGAAGGGCAAGGGGAGAGGGCATGGCTGCTTCTCTACCTGCAGCTTCCAAAGCCCTCAGCGTGGAGACTGGAGAGGGCCCGTGTGGCTACCCCTGAGGCCCTGTTGCCTCCTCCCCAGGCCCTGGGAGAATGTAAAAGCCCCCAGGAGGGCTGAGATGAGCAGGGGGCCAGTCGGGGACCCAGACACCCCTCCTCCTGTCCTCCACGCCCACCCCGACCCAGTGTTCTATTCTGCCCAGAGGGACTGAGGAGGGAGGGGCCAGCCCGCTCATCCCCAGGCTCCTGTCCGGGTTGTCTCTCCTCAGGGCCCATCTTTACAAACTGTATCTCTTCTTTCTCTCTCCCTTTCTTGGTCCGTTTTGTCTTCCTTGATTTTTTCTCTCTGTCTCTCTCTTTTTGTATATTTCTCTCTACTTGTCTGTCTCTCTTGATTCTTTCTCTCTCTTTCTCCTGGTCTCCCTCATCTCTGCCTCTTCCTGTCTCTGCTCTTTCTTGGTGCTTGGTTTTTTTTCCTGTCTTCCTCACCACCTCAGTTCCTCTCCCCTGCCTCCCCCTCCCACCCCCAGTCTCTCTCCTCCCACTTTCCAGCCTCTCCCCACCTTCCCATCCCCAGCAAGTGACCCCAGACCCTCTTGGGACCAAGGAGAGGCTCCCTCCCAACCCCAGCCTCTTCCCGAGGAGGTGCCCGGCATTCTCAGACTCCTCTCCTCTCCACTCCATGAACCGAGCCTTTCCCAGGACCCAGAGGGCGCCAGGAATGTGAGGCAGAGAGCAGGAGGCCAGCTGGAGGTCAGGAAGCCAGGAGCCCCCATGTCACTCCCCCTCCCCGAGACTGGTTTCCTTCCAGCCTTTAGTGCTGGATCTCACGCCACTCCTTACTCTCTGCCCCTCCTGGGGCCTCTGGGCCTCAGTTTCTCCTCTGCAAAATGGGCAGGCTCACCTCTGCCCCATTTATCTTCCAGCTCCCCGGGGACTGTGTGCTCATGAATGCTACTAGTATGATTAATGTGCAGGAATTGGTGGTTTGCATTCAAGGGGGAAGTGAGTGCTGAGAGCCGGGATTCAGTTTCTAAGCCAAATATTTTCCATATTTTAGGGCAAAGGAAGAGACTGGAAGTGGAGACTCTGAGGAGGTGTGTGATTCAGTGGTGACTGTGACCAGGAGACCATGTGAGGCTGTGGGTTCCTGCATGGTGGTAGGAGGATAGTGTGCAATCCTGTGCACAACTGTGTGACTGCGAGTGGCTATATACGACTTGTGAGTGCAAGTGAGGCTGTGATGGAGTTGTGAGTGCAAGTGAGGCTGGATGGTTTTATCCGCAGTCAGGAAAGTTTGATAAGGTCGGGTTCCTATCTGTGATTTGAAAACGCTTTGAGCTGGGAGAGTGGGAAGTCCAAGAGTCACTTGAGCTACATGCCCTCCTCTCCAAGGTGGTCACCAGGTTCCCTCGAGTCTCAAAGACAAAGAGGCTGTGATGGACAAACTGAGCCCCATACTGTGATGGACAGTATGTCTTAGCACTGGGTGTGAGTGAGGATGACAGTGTAACATCCAGAGCTCATGGGAGTGTGTGCCTTAGTGACGCTTGGGGAACATGTGTTGTTGGAATGTGACTGAGGACTCTTGGTAATTATGTGAAGTGTGTGAGACGTTGTGTGAGCACGTTAATGAGTGGAATCATGTAACATTGTATATATAACTTACAGACTGTCATTAAAGGATCGTATGACAATCGCCTATAACTGTTGGCCTTTATGTCATCAACAGCCTCTGCTCTAGGCTCCAAATTGTGCTGAGTGACACTGGGGCCCCAGTGGTGACAGATGCCTTCCCTGTCCTCTTGGGGGCACTCAGGCCAGTGGGGGCAGACAGACAGTATCTGTGACATGAGTTAATGATGGCGTGAACGTATGTGTGGTGGACAAGCATCATGGGAACTGTAGCAAGCTGTGATTGTGTTGCTGTGTGAGTGCAGGAGTCTATGCCCAGAGTGCGTGGCTGGGTGTCACTGTGGACGACTGTCAACCTGTAGGGGAGAACCTGTGGTTCACCGGGTGTGACGCTGGACTGTGGGACTATGAATGAATATGAAGAACACGTTCGGTGAGGCGCAGTATTTAAGACTCTGTGCCTCTCGGCAGCTCAGTGTATGGGATCGTGTGTGACATGGCCCCACGTGTGGTGGCTGGATGGGACAGGTGGGACAACGTGAGAGGCTGTGCGCACTGGGAGAGGGGGTCCTCGGGATGCTCACTCTGTGACTCTGCTCCCCCACGTGACCCTGAGTGGCTGTGATACTCACAGATGACTGGCCCCCTGCGCCAGGTCTCTGCCCCAGCTCCCCGCTCCTGTTCCTTGGCCCGGCCTGGCCCCGCCCCCTCCCCCTGCCCCAGGCTGTCACCTCCTGCGGAGCCCAGGCGAGGCCGGCGGCGTCAGAAGCAAGTGCTTGAGAGGAGAGCTGGGAACAGGTGAGGGCTCCCCCATCTCAGCCATCCCCCTGCCCCTGTCCCCGCACGTCTCCAGATCCCTCTCGCTCTGTGCCTTGGTCTCAGCCTCTCTGTGCGCACGGTCTATGTCCTTCTGTCTATCTCTCAGTATCTGTCTCCACATCGCAAATCCCTGTTTAGCCGCAAGTTCTGTATCTCCGTCTCTTTCCCCCATTCTCTGTGTCTCTCCATGTCTCTACCTCCTCTCTGTCTCCGAGCCCACATTTCTGTCTCTGTCTTCCTCTCCCTTGTGGTCCCTGATCTCTGGCCGTGTCTCATTCTGTCTGTCTCTGTGTCTCTCCATTTCTATGTTTGTCTCAAGCATTTCTGACTCGTGTGTTTCTGGGGCTCCAACCGACATCCTCCTGTTTCCTCCTTTCCCTGCGTGGGGCCGGCTGTGGGGTGTTGGGGGTAGACTGGTTTCCAAGCATCTGGGCCCCTCATCTTCCTAGTCCCTAAGGAGAGCCATTGTCCCATTAACTCTGGGTTTTACCCACAGCCAGGAAAGTCTGAGAAGGTCAGGTTCCTATCCGTGATTTGAAAACCCTTTGAGCTGGGAGAGTGGGAAGTCCAAGAGTCACTTCGAGCTACATGCCCTCCTCTCCAAGGTGGTCACCAGGTTCCCTCGAGTCTCTAGGTCTAGACTGCGGGTGACCCTGGAGTTTCCCTTCCAGCGCAGCTCTAAGGCAACCGCACCCTCCGCAAACACCCTCCTTCCATCACCGCTGCCCCAGCAACAGCCGGGGGCGGGCCGGGGAATCAGGTGTTGGAGATCGGTCTCCGCCCACTCCTCACGGCTCACCCCACCCCCCTACCTGGCCCCAGATCATCCCTCGTAGTTGTGGGGGGCGCTGTCTCCGGGGTACGTGATTCCCTGAGAGGAGGGCGCTGGCGCGGGGAGAGGAGGGCGCTGGCGCTGGGAGAGGAGGCAGAGGCTCCTGATTCTTCCTCGGACCCCTAGACCTCGCGTGACCGGACCCTTCGTTCCCCATGCCCTGCTGCCTACACGATGCCCACCTGTCCACCCTGGTGGCTGCTGCTTCTGCTCTCGCTGTGGGAGCCGCTGCTCCGGAGCGCGGAGGTGAGAACCAGAGGAGCCAAGGATCTCAAGGCTTGGAGGGATGTTGGGGCCGGTTTTAAGTCGTATCCGACCGGGAAGATTGTTTTAAGGCTCCCCACCAGCCCAGATTCAAATTTTGATGGTTGTTTCTAGTCCTTCATCTTCCCCCACCCCCCACTCCCCTCAAATCCTCCTGATAATTTCCAGCCACCTCCGTCTCATTTTCCTGAAGGTTTTTAGTTCCCCACAGCAACTCCCCTGGTGGTTTCTAGGCACCCCTCAAGACTTAAAAGAGGTTTCTAAGCCACCCAAGATGCCTGAGCAAAACAGGACAGCCGCTTCAAGTCCCTCCAGGGTGTCTCTGGCCCTCAGGGATCTTGCTGCCTGGGAGCTGGGGTCGGGGCGCGGGCCGAGGTGTGGGGGTGTGTGGTCCTTTCTTCTCTCTTTTTTGTAGGCAGGCTCTGAGGGGCAGACAGCGGGAGAGCTATATCAGCGCTGGGAGCGGTACCGCAGGGAGTGCCAGGAGACACTGGAGGCCTCGGAGCCCCCAGCAGGTGTGACAGGGGTGGAGGACTAGGGGCAAGGGAAGGGCTGGGGCTGAGAGGGATGGGCTTCAGGCCGGCTTGGGACTGACACGCCGCCGAGGCCTGAAAGAGAAGTCTGGGGGTCTGGGGTAAAAGTGGGCCACGTGGGAGAAGCCAGAGATGAAGCTTGAGAGCGGAGGTGTCTTGGGTGGGGCTTACACTCGGTGGGTGGGACCTAAAGTGAACGGTGAAGGGGGCAGGGTTTGGGGTGGACTGGAAAGCATTTGTTTCGGGAACTTGCTTGGTGGGAGGAACCCAGAGCAAGGCTCGAAAGATGGGCGGGGCCTCGGGCCTGGTGGGAAGAGCTCAGAAGGAGCTCCACTCCAGGGACGCGACCACTCCAGGTGGGCGGGGCTTGTGCGGGGCTTGTGTGTGCGGGGCAGAGACTCCTTGGGCTCGAGTTATCCCAGGTGTGTCCGAACTCTGGCCCCCACGCCCACCCCAGGCCTCGCCTGTAACGGGTCCTTCGATATGTACGTCTGCTGGGACTACACTGCACCCAACGCCACTGCCCGTGCATCCTGCCCTTGGTATCTGCCCTGGCATGGCCACGGTGAGCTGCCGGGTGGACCCCAGGCCCACCTCTGAAGCAAAGATCTCCCTCCTAACCCTGGTCCCACTCCCCGCAGCTCCCCTGGTCCTCTTGGGCTGGGTGTCTCTCCACATAACGTCCCTTCTCTGTCTCTGTAGCTCTCTGACGGCCACCAGGTTATTTTTTTTTTCCTTTTCATGAGTCTGTCTCTGCACATCTTGGTCTTCCTTGCCTAACTAGCAGTGTGACCTGGGGTTGTTGTTCAGCTGCTCAGTTGTGTCCGACTCTTTGTGACCCCATGGGCCGCAGCACGCCAGGCGCACCTATCCTTCACTGTCTCCCAGAGTTTGCTCACACTCATGTCCATTGAGTCAGTGAGGCCATCCAGTCATCTCATCCTCTGTCGTCCCCTTCTCCTCCTGCCTTCAATCCTTCCCAGCATCAGAGTCTTTTCCAGTGAAATTTCTTTATGCCTCAACTCCTCATTTGTGAATTGATGTTTATGACAATACCAAGTTCATAGGCTTGTTATGAATATTAAATTATTAGATGTAAAATGCTATATTATGGTTTATCATCATCATCACTGGATCTCTCTCTCTGCCTTTGTCTCAGTTTGCCTTTCTGTCTCCATCTCTGTCTGTGTGCCTCTGATTCCCCTCAGTGGCTAAAGGCTTTGTCCTCCGCCAATGTGGCAGTGATGGCCAATGGGGACCTTGGAGAGACCATTCTCAGTGTGAAAACCCAGAGAAAAATGGGGTTTTTCAGGTAAGAAGAGGAGAGATTTAAGGGTATGATTTCCAGGCAGCAGTAGAACAGCTCAGACAGAGCCTGAAACCGCTTCTACCATTCAGGACTCTGGGTTCAAAGTGATAGCAATTTCAACTCCTTTCTTGAAGGAGAAAGAAAAATATATTGGCTTTTGTGATTGAAAATTATAAGGCTACAGCTTCAGGTACAGCTGGATCTAGGTGCTAAAATGATGTAGTTGGGAATCTCTCTCACCATATTGTACTTCTATTTTTCTCTATGATGGTGTCCTCTTTTGTGTGTGTGTGTGTGGGGGGTGGTGGTGGAAAAGGTGGCTAAATCAGTACCAGGCTCACATTCCACCTGCAAGCAATGCTATAGGCAGACTGAGCTTTTTTCTCAATAGCTCCAACTTAATGTCCCAGGACTGACCGTCATCGGCCTGATTTGAGTAGCATACCTGCCCTTGAGTAGTCACTCTGTGTGTGTGTGTGTGTGTGCGCGCGCGCGTGGTGTTAGATAGCATGCTTTGATTCGTTGGTCACATGCCCAGCCCTGGGGTTGAGGGGTGGAATGCCCCACTCAAAAAAAGGTTGATAGATCCCCCCCAAAATTGGGGTGCAAATATGAACAAAGAGCAGCTCCTTTATGGCCTGAGGGCAGGAGTTGAGCTCTATTTCTTTTTAAAATTTATTCATTAATTTTTGGCTGCGCTGGGTCTTCATTGCTTTGTGCAGCCTTTCTCTAGTTGTGGTGAGCGGGGTCTAGTTGCGGCATACAGGCTTTTCGGTCCGGGCTCAGCCATTGTGGCTTGCGGGAGCTGAGCTCTATTTCTGTATCCTCTTCCCCCACCTCCACCCCCAGGACCAAAGGCTGGCCTTGGAACGGCTGCAGGTTGTGTACACTGTGGGCTACTCCCTGTCTCTTGCCACACTGCTGTTCGCCTTGCTCATCTTGAGTATCTTCAGGTGGGAACCCCCAACCCTGAACAGAAGCAGCAGAGACTGGGCTTCAGTTTTCCCAGAAAGATGGGGTAGTCAGGCTCCACTGGCAACAAGTATCCAATGGTGGTTCTGTGGGGAGGGCTGGGACGTAATTTAAGGGACTCTGTGTGGCCAAGGACAGGCCCCCAGACTGCCTCCCAAATCCCTCAGGCGGCTGCGCTGCACTCGCAACTACATCCACATCAACCTGTTCACGTCTTTCATGCTGCGGGCAGCTGCCATCCTCACCCGAGACCGTCTGCTTCCTCCCCCTGGCCCCTACCCTGGGGATCAGGTCCTTACCCTGTGGAACCAGGTGAGCAACATCCTTCTCTTTCTCAAACTGAGATTCTGCCTCCTCTGGTAGGGCCAGAGGGTTCCCTTGTGGCTCAGAACGTAAAGAATCTGTCTGCGATGCAGGAGACCTGGGTTCGATCCCTGGGTTGGGAAGATCCCCTGGAGAAGGGAAAGGCCACTCACTCCAGTATTCTGGCCTGGAGAATTCCATGGACTGTATAGTCTATGGGGCCATAAAGAGTCAGACATGACTGAACAATTTTCACCCTATCAACCGGGCTTGCCTGGTGGTTCAATGGTGAAGAACCTGTCTACTAACGCAGGAGACATGGGTTCGATCCCTGGGTCGGGAATATCCCCTGGGGAAGGAAATGGCAACCCACTGCACTTCTCTTCCCTGGGAAATCCCATGGACAGACAGAAGGGACTAGTGGGCTACAGTCCACGCACAAGGAAACAACAAAAAGAACAATAATGTTATCCATTGTTCATCTCTCCAGACCCTTCTGACACAACTAGAGAGGGACCCTCCCTACTCAGCCTCCCCCATCATTGAACTCTCTCATCCCTCTACTGCAACATTTCCATTCCTTTCTCTCGGTATCTCACCGGTCATTGGAATTTTGCACCAATAAGAGAGGCCCCTGCTAGAGGCCAGACAGAAGTTGGCAGGATGGGAGAAACTAGCAGATGGGGGGATTTGGCAGATACCAATTTGTTCCAGGGAGACAAGGTGGGAGAGACTAGGGGCGGGTGGGGAAAGAACCTGTCCGGCAGCAAGTTGGGCCATACCAATTGTTGAAAGCGAAGCGGGTGGGAGAGTCCATGTGCTGGTGGGTGATGAGAAAAACGTTTTGAAAGGTGTAGTTGAATTCTTAGGAGATGGGGTGGGAGAGTCCATATTCAGGGGAATCTGGGAGGAACTCATGAAATTCTCCAGGCCGGAATACTGGAGTGGGTAACCGATCTCTTCTCCAGCGGATCTTCCCGATCCAGGAATCGAACCAGGGCCTCCTGTATTGCAGGCGGATTCCTTACCAGCTGAGCTTCCAGGGAACATAGATAGATAGTGAAGTCGCTCAGTCGTGTCCGACTCTTTGCGACCCCATGGACAGTAGCCATCCAGACTCCTCCGTCCATGGGATTTTCCAGGCAAGACTACTGGAGTGGGTTGCCATTTCCTTCTCCAGGGAAGATACCAATCGTTAAAGAGGTTAGAGTAGGAGAGTTCATGTAGGGAAAGAGAACAGAGTGAGTGAGGAAAGGATAGCTTTATCATCCTTCGGTGATACAGAATGGGAAGAGAATATTTGATGACAAGAGATGGGCTTGGAGGGGACCCTGATTGCCCCCTCCCCCTGTCTGGTCACCCCCTAGGCCCTAGCTGCCTGTCGCACGGCCCAGATCGTGACCCAGTACTGCGTGGGTGCCAACTACACGTGGCTGCTGGTGGAAGGCATCTACCTGCACAGTCTCCTCGTGCTCGTGGGAGGCTCCGAGGAGGGCCACTTCCGCTGCTACATGCTTCTCGGCTGGGGTGAGCCCCGACTCTGCCCCCTGCCCTGCCCAGCGCGCTTCCCCTCCGCAAACTACCCAGCTGGTCTGCCTGAGGGGGTCTCCACCCCTCTCTAGGATTCTCTGCCTCCCCTTCCCGGCGGGGGAATTCCTCGGGTCTTGGGCCTGGCAGGGCCCGTGCGCGCTCTGACAGCTGCGGCGGGGTGGGGGGCGGGGGTTGGGGTCTGCACAGGGGCCCCCACGCTTTTCGTCATTCCTTGGGTGATCGTCAGGTACCTGTTCGAGAACACGCAGTGAGTCGCGGGGTCTGGGGTGGGGCGGGTCTGGGGTGGGCGGGGCTTTGAGGGATGTGGGCGGTCCTTGGAGGGACGTGGGCGGGGCGAGACGGAATCGTGGGGAGGTTCTAATTGCTTCTAGGAGCCTGGGAGGGTGTCTAAAGGAACCAGTCGCTTAGGAAGATGGGTTCCAGGACTACTGCAAGGGGCGGGATGAGGGCTGGGCCTAAATAGTAGCAGTGGGTGTGGCCTTAAAGAAGGTGGGGAAATTAAGTGCTCAATTCTGTGAGTCTAGGGTATTCTAGTCTATCTCAGCTCTACGCCCCCTCCTCCAGGTGCTGGGAGCGGAACGATATCAAAGCCATTTGGTGGATCATACGAACCCCTATTCTCCTAACAATCTTGGTACGGCCGGTCCCATCTCCTCCAGGCTGGTCTCAAGAATTTCCCATCCTGGGAAGCCAAGGTGGCGGGGAACTGGCTCAGTCTCTCTCTCTCCTCTACCCCCCTACCCCCCGCAGATTAATTTTCTCATCTTTGTCCGCATCCTTGGCATCCTCGTGTCAAAGCTGAGGACGCGACAGATGCGCTGCCCGGACTACCGACTGAGGTGGGGACGCAGGGGAGGGTGACTGGAGGCAAGGTGGGGGACTTAGGCCCCCGGCACGACTGCCACCCTCTACCCGCAGGCTGGCTCGCTCCACGCTGACGCTGGTGCCCCTGCTGGGCGTCCACGAGGTGGTGTTTGCTCCCGTGACTGAAGAACAGGCCCGGGGTGCCCTGCGCTTGGCCAAGCTCAGCTTTGAAATCTTCCTCAGTTCTTTCCAGGTGCCTAAGTGAGGTGCAAGAGCTACACCCTTTGAGTTCGGGGCCCCCTACTCAGAGAGGAACGAGGGTTAGAGTCATCCTTTGGTGCAGCTGCAGAATGGGCTGCGAAGATGGGATTTTTTTTCATTCATTCTATACTTCCGTCCTGACTGGGGAAGCAGGGAGAAGGCAGCAGACCCGGCAGCCGCAGCAGTTACTGCCTCCTGGTTAAGAGCGAGGGTTTTGAGATCAGCCAGGGCTGGGACCAAATCTGGGTCCTCACTTCCCAGGTCTGTGACCTTCACCTCAGGGCCAGGGAAAAGGCGAAGCATATGAAGTGCCTAACATGCCAAATGGAAGGAGATATCCACTGATATTTAAGGTCAACCGTGCCCATGCTTGTCCTACCCTAGCCTCCATCCTGCTTTACCTTGTTGGGCCTCAGTTTTCTCATCTCTAAAGTGGGGACAATACTAGTTTCACTTTAAAAGGCTGTTCATTTATCAATTCAGCAAAAATGTATTGAACACTTACTATATACCAAGCACTTTTCCAGGCTTACTATGGGGATATGGCCAACCCAGTGGTCCCTCTCCTTTAGTGGGAGAGACAGATGCTAAAGATGCTATATAAGTAAAAGACACAGAATGTCAGATGGTGAGATGTACCTAAAGGAGGGAGGGATGAGAAGGCAAGAAAATAGAGATGACAAAGAATGGGATAATGGACAGGGGTCAGGGAAGGCCTTGCTGAAAAGACACTAGAGCAGATACCCGAAGAAGATGAGGGAATGAGCCAGGAAGATATTGGGGGAAATGTTCCAGGAAGAGAAATGCCAAGTGCAAGATCCCAGAGGTGGGAGAAAGTACCAATCACGATGGCACTCTCGCGGCCAGCAGGCCTGAAGCACGGGGTGGGTGGGTAGGACAGAGGCGACATACCTGGGTAGATCCTTGGGCCTAGAGAGGACCTTTTGCTTTTCCTCTGAGTCAGTTGGGAGCCATGGGAACATAGGAACGTGATCAGAGCTGGATTTTAATGGGATTGTGGAAAGTGATAATAAGATAAGTGATATCTTACTGCATGCTTAGTCAGTCGTGTCCGATTTTGCCAGGCTCCTCTGTCCTTGGAATTCTCCAGGCAAGAATACTGGAGTGGGTTGCCATTCCCGTCTCCAGGGGATCTTCCCGACCCAGGGATTGAACCTGGGTCTCCTGCATTGCAGGCGGATTCTTTACCATCTGAGCCACTAGGGAAGCCCTTGTCTTGCATTAATGTATCAATTACCTTATTAATTATAAATACATTTTATATGTATCTAAATTTCTAAATTATTATAAATATAAAAATAATTTCAAAATTAATTTTTTGGATGTGCCTATTAAAGTTTATTATTATGTAATTTCTTGGCAGTACAGTGGTGAAGACTCAGCACTTTCACTGTCAAGGGCCCAGGTTCGATCCCTGGTCTGGGAACTAGGATCCTTCAAGCCCTGCAGCACGGCCAAATAAATAAATCCAATATGTCATGTAGTAAGTTATGATAAGATTTAGAAAAAGGTTTAACTATGTCCATGCACTAGAGCTTCTTCTATAGTAATAACACCTTAAATCTCAGCTGCTAAGTCACTTCAGTGGTGTCCGACTCTGTGCGACCCCATAGACGGCAGCCCACCAGGCTCCCCCGTCCCTGGGATTCTCCAGGCAAGAACACTGGAGTGCTGTATTATTGTTCCATTTTCCGGATGAAGAAACTGAGGCACAGAGGGGTTAAGCAGCTTGCCTAAGTGGGGAAGAAAGTGGGAAGCCGTGATCACATCCAAGCAGTCAGCCTCTGGGGTTACATGTTCTTAATCTCCAGTCCTGATGGCTCTGCAAATTGGGGAGGGCAAGGGGAGGGGGAAAGTCAGGAGCCAGGGAAAGGGTGACTGCAATAACCTAGGACCGTTGTGGCGACGGGGCGAGGTGGTTTGGGCCTGTAAAGGGTCAGAGCTCATTGAGGGGTGTTTATAACCCCGCCCGTGCTCCCAGTTTAACCCCCACTCCCCCCACCGCAGGGCTTCCTGGTCAGCATCCTCTACTGCTTCATCAACAAGGAGGTAGGGAGAGCCGCGGCCCGCCGCCCGCGCCCTCTGCCGGCCGCGCAGGGAATGGCGCGCGCGCCGCTGCCTCTGAGCGCCGACCGGTTTCAGGTGCAGTCGGAGATCCGCCGGGGTTGGCACCGCTGCCGCCTGCGCCACAGCCTCGGCGAGGAGCCGCGCCAGCGCCCCGAGCCTACCTTCCGGACCCTGCCTTCCGGCTCCGGCTCGGGCCAGGTCGCTGCCGGCAGCGCTCTGTGCTCGAGGACCCTCCCAGGTCCTGGGGGTGAGGCCAACGACGTCTTAGAAAGTTACTGCTAGATAGCGGGATTCTTGGGTCCATGCAGCATGTATTTATTGAGCGCCTGCTGTGTACCAGGCTTGGCTTGGAGAGCGCTGGGCAAATGGCGCGGGTTTAGGGCTGGGGGCGGGGAAGCAAACAGAAAAGCCCCTGTTCTAGAGATTACAACTGAGTAGGGGAAACAGGAGGTGAGGCCAAACCAAATTAGACTATGTACACTGTGGAATGGCTTAGGAAGAAAGGTTAGAAGGGGACCTAGTGTGGTCCAGGGCTCTCTGATGAAACGACTTTGAAGTCATGCCCAAAAGAGGTGAAGGAGGCAGCTTTACAAAGAATTGGCAGGCGAGGTTTTAAGGCAGAAAGAAGAACACCTGCGAAGGCCCTGGAGCAAGAAGGAGCTTGGCTGTGTCTGGAAGAGAGGTGACCTAGGAGGCTGGAGCGGGATAAGTCAGAGCCCACAAATGGGGGGAGAGAACCAGGTGGGGTCAGAAGAGTGGGCATTTTATTCCAAGTTCATGGAAGATTCTTTGGAGTGTCTCCTAGTGGAATGGGCTAAGGTGTTAACAGACCGCTCCGTCTGCCCTGTGGGGTGATGGATTATTAGGGGCTGTTGGGGCAGCTGGGAGCCCAGTCAGGAGTCTGATAATGGTGGGAGGTGATGTTAGCAGGGCTGGGGTGGCAGCCACATAGGGTGTGAAATGGTTGGATTCTAGAGCTAGTTTAAAGGTAGAACTGAGAGCATTTGCTGAAGGAGAGACTTCAGGGATGACTTCTCAGTTTGGGATGGAGAGAGGAAAGAGAGAGGGAGATGGGGTTTGAGGTGGGGAGTACCAGGAGTGCTGTCTGGACTTGTTAAGCTGGAAATAAGGGTCTGGAACTCACAGGAAAGGTTAGAGATAGAAATGTGAGTGGGCACTGGGGTCCAGAGAGAATTCTGAGTGTGGAAAGAAGCAATTTCATGGCAGGCATCAGAGCTGAAATCTACAATGGGAGGCCAGGCCCACTGCCACCTGAAGACATACCCACCCTTTTCGGTGGCCCCTGGGAACTATGAGATTTAGGAGGGAAGCCAGCAGCCTCAATGTGGCCGGGCCACATATATATATACACACACACAAGACTCTCACTCCTAAATCGCTCCCCACCACAGACACACACTTAGATTCAGTTAGCACCTGGGTGTTGTTGATTCGCTTCCTTGGGGTCCCCAGCTCTCTGGACAGATATGGCTCACAGCTGCTGAATTCAATGTGCTTTGAAGCATTCGGCCCTCCTGGGCCCCTTTTGTGGGTTCTGGGAAGGTGAGGGCCTGAGAGCTGTGTCCTTGTAAATAAAGGATGAGAAAACAGTTGTTTTCGGGGTGGGGAAATCTTGGCCAGGCCATAAGAAAGATGACAGTAGGGAGGGCAGGCTGTGTGGCCAGGTGCCGGTGGTGGCCTTGTGCCCTCTGGAGAGCAGCGCTGCCTAACTTCCAAGAGATTCAAGAGTCGCAAAGAGATCATGGACACCATGCCGTCACCATTCTCCATGCCTAAGAGAAGCCCCAACTGGGAATGTTCCTGCGATCTCCTGTATTCAAACTATTTGTAGTGTGTACGATTAAAATTGTGCGTGTGATGATCATGTTCTTTTTTTAAAAAAATTAATTTGTGACTGTGCTGGGTCTTCGTTGCTGCACGCGGGCTTTCTTTAGTTGCGGCAACTGTGGGCTACTATTTAGTTGCAGTAATGTGGTGTCCTCACGGCAGTGCTTTCGCTTGCTGTGAAGCTTGGGCTCTAGGCACACAGGCTTCTCAGCAGCGGAGGGCTTCAGTAGTTTCAGAATCTTCCCAGAGCAGGGATCGAACCCATGTTAGATTCGGACACAATGCAAGTGTCCCCTGCATTGGCAGGCAGACTCTTAACCACTGGACCCATCAGGGAAGTCCACAGACCCAACATTTTCTGAAAGCCGCTTCTCTAGGAAGACGGTGGAGGAATACTAATGCTGCAGGAACCAGCCTGGTTCAAATCTTAGATTGGCTACTATTTAGCTGTGTGACTTGAGGAAAATTCCTAACCTCTCTGTGCCTCAGGTTCACTTCAGGAAAATAGAAATGATCACACGGACATCCTAGGATGGCCTGAAGTTCCTAAGAGGATCTCACCAGTGCACAGAACACATTTGGCCGGTTTGCCTACTGCTTTTCCTGCAACCTGTTGCCACTTTCATTCACTTGAACTGGAAGAGGGGATCAGAAACTATTTGGGCAGATGGTTGGATAGCGATGATTGATGACAGGCAGGGTCATCAGCTCTAGCCCTAGGCTAGAATCTTTGCTGTCAGCCTGGCAAAGCAGGGAAAGGACCTGCTACTTCCTGGGGAAGACAGGAGGGATGTGTGACCGGGACTCCAACCCAGGACTGTGACCCCAGGGCTTGTGCTATCCCAGGCTATCCCAGGCTCTGATCAATCACCAAATCCAGAGGGAAGGTTTCTGCAGCAGCACTGTCCCCAACCCCCTCCCCCTGCCCCACCCCGGCTTTACAAGTTAGGATATCATGGCTCCATCCTGACCCCCTCCCAGTCACAGGGTCTGGCTCCCTGGGTTTGAATTCGGCTCCATTGTTTCCTGAGTGATCCTGGGCAAGTTGCTTACCCTCTCTGGGCCTCCGCTGTCTCATCGATAAAATGGGATGGCTTTGGTATCTATCCCTCAGATGGGTGTTTCCATTAGACATGGACGTGTGCCCTTATAACCTCACAGCCACCGCCCTGCCTGTGTCAGGCCTTCTTCTACTGCAGGGTCCTCAGCTCTGTTGCTGATGGGCTCTTGGGATAACTCAGGCTGTGCCTTCCAGAGCTCAGTGTCAGACATCTCCTTGGATCCTGACCTCATGCCTGGGAACTGCACCAGCCTGGCACTTGGCCCTCTCTGGAGAATACAGAGAGAGATGCAGAGACAGAACTCAGAGAGAGATGCGGGTGGGAGGAGCATAATGGATATGCTTCAGAGAAAGACTAAAGGGATTTCCCTTAATCCACCCACAATAAGCCAGGACCACCTTTCCCACCTCCACCTGTCTACATGTGTCAGAGAATTTCTCTCAGGGCTCATGAAGCTGTGATCTGAGGGCAGCAGAGTTCAGGGGTTAAGCCACTGGCTCAGGAACAACAGGGGTTTGAATCACGGCATCACCACTTTCGGGCTGGATTCCCCTGGGGAGGCACCATCACCACTCTTTGCCTCAGTCCCTGCCCCTGGAATTGGAGGTGATGGATCACAGTGCCTGCTCAGAGGTGTACAGACGTAGGAGCAGACAGAGCCTAGGGCCTGGCGCTCGCACAGCTCAGCAGGTGTCAGCGACAAATGCCTTCAGTATTGAGTACTAACTGCTCTAACCTCTGCAACCCACTCCAGTGTTCTTGCCTAGAGAATCCCAGGGACAGGGGAGCCTGGTGGGCTGCCGTCTACGGGGTCGCACAGAGTCGGACACAACTGAAGCGACTTAGCAGCAGTAGCAGCTGCTCAGTGAGGGCAGATTGGGGGCTTTTCTAGGCCCTGCTGTGTCCCCAGCATGGCAACACAGGGCTGGGCACAGACTGTTTGAACAAATGGGAGAAAAAAAAAAAGTGAAAAAAATTTTGAGTGAGAGTGACTTACTGAGAGGTGGGGAGGAGGAGGAGAAAGCAATGAGAAAGTAGAAAAAAGTTTAAACACAAAAGACCGCAAGAGCTCTCTCTGCCCAAGATGGGAAAATTAAGGCCTGGAAGGGGCAGAGCCTGGGCCTCTTCACCTGTTCAGAGAGGCCTGAGCCCATGCTTGGCCCCACACCCTGCCACCCCTCTCTGGGGTCTGTTCTGCTCTCTAGGCCCTGGGAACAGGCAGAGGCTGCTAGAAAAAATGCACAGTTTTATTATTTCAAGTACAGAGGGCAGGTCTTCGCAAAACCAGGGGGAAAGTTCTGACAGCAGGGAGGAGGCCCTACTTGCCAGCGATGAGCGGGTTCCTCAGGACCACGATGACAGAGTCCCCGCGCAGGAACATCTTGGAGATGTAGCGGTCCTTGTTGACTGGCTTGGACTTCTTCTTGCCCTTGCCGCTCTTGGGGACCTCCGTCCACATTTCCTTCACATTCTCCAGCACCATGTTGCAGTGCCTGGTGGGGACAGGGAGGCAGCAGGACTGAGTGAGGGGTGTGTCCTGACCCTTCCTCTGGGCGGCACTGCCTCTGGGAAGGGGGAGAGCCAGGGCTCCGAGGCTCGGGCAAAGGACTTCACCTTCTGCGCCTCAGTTTCCTCTTCTCTAAAATGGAGACATTCATGGTGCCTGCCTCCTATGGCTGTTGTGAAAATTAAGTGAATCAACACACTATTTTTCTTATGGGCATGTGTGATGACAGTGTGGAATAGCTCGGTCAACAAACGTTTACAATGATTAGAGCAATGAAAAAAAAACCAGGTAAGAGCCCTGTCTTCATGGGCTCTGCAGGCTAGTGAAGGGAGAACACGAAGCAGGTAAACAAACACACCTGTAATATACTGTCAGGTGGTAGTAAGTGCTATGAAGAAAAACTAAAGCAAGGTAAAGGGATGGGGGGCTTCCCAGGTGGCTCTAGCGGTAAAGAACTTGCCTGCTAATGCAGGAGACATAAGAGATGCAAATTCAATCCCTGGGTTGGGAGGATCCCCTGGAGGAGAGCATGGCAACCCATTCCAGTAGTCTTGTCTGGAGAATCCCATAGACAGAGAAGCCTGGTGGGCCACAGTCCATAGGGTTGCACAGATTCAGACACAACCAAAGTGACTTAGCCCTCATGCACACACACAAAGGGATAGGAGGATACAGGGAACTATGACTGAGTGAAAGAAAGAAAAGAAAAAAATTGGGAAAGCTCTGTATCTTGCTATATAGTAATCTACGGTGAGGAAAGCACTTCCCAAATGCTAACTAAAGGCTGCATGTGTTTACTGAGCATTTATCATGTGTTAGGTACTGAGCCAAGGGCTTTTCATACATAGTATTACTGAAGCCTCATTACTGTTCTGAGGGATATTATTATGATGCATATTTCACAGGTAAGGAAACTGAGGCCCAGACAGCATACCTCCCCAGACCCTGGTGCTCACCTGTCGAAGGCCTTCACGCGGCCCAGGAGCTTCTTGTTGTTACGGCAGTTGATGAGCACCTGAGTGTTGTTTTTGACTGACTGCGTGAGCACGGAGAGCGGCCCCGTGTTAAACTCCTCCTCCTCCCGCTTCTGCAGCTCCTCTGGGGTCATCTCACTCTTGGGCTTGTTGAGGAGACTCCTGAAAAGACAAGTATGGAACCCAGAGGTGAGCAGGCCCATAGCCTGGGTGCTCATGGCCTCTCCCTTGGTGTCTCCCCGACACATATCCCTCTCTTCGTACTCAGTCCTCTCTCTTGCTATCACCACTTGGATGCCTAATGGATATTTCCAATCCTCGCATGACCTAGACTGAACTCCAGACCCCCCATAACCCCAACTTAATACTATCCACAGCCTTCCTCATCTCTGTCAGTGGTGACTCCATCCCTCTGGTTCTTTGAGCAACTTGACTCTTTCTTCTCTCACATCCTACATTCAATCTGTCAGCAAATCCTGCCATCTGCCACTAAAACCTATCAGAATCTGAATTTCTTACCTTGGCTTAAACCTCCATCATCTTTCCTAGGTCTCCTTGCCTCCACCCACGCTCCCCAACAGTTCGCCCTCCACAGAGCAGTCTCAAGGGTGGTGTCAAGAATCATCTCACTCTTGAGTACCCTCTCAGTGTAAACAGTAAAGCCCAGCTTTTACCCTCACTCTGTTCCAGGCACAATGGCCTCTTCAGTGGTTCTTGAAGCTATCAGGCAAACCTTCTTGGGCCCCTCTATTCACTCTTCCCTCTGCCTAGGTACGTCCCCAGGTACCTTTGCAGTTTGCTTTCTCACTTTCTTCAGGTTTTTGCTCAAGTGTTGCCTCCTTCATGCGTTCTGTCTTTCACAAGAGACATTCCACGCTGTTTTACCCTGCTCTGTTATTTCTTTATTCAAAACCCTATTCCCTAACACATTCTAGAATTTACGGATTTATTACCAGCACGTTTCCTGCCTGCCTCTTCCCATCCCGTAAGATGTAGAAGAGGATTTTTTTTCCCTTGGGGAAAGTGGAGTAATTCAGTGATATAAGCTATGCGTCTAAAGCAGCCTAATACACAAACACTCAATAAATAACTGTTGAGTGACTACATAAGTAAAATCATCCCCATAACTCGTTATCCATACCAATGGCGGATGTGATCGAAAAGCCAATTGTCTCCAGCTACGCCTCTTACCTTAAGACCGCTTTTCCTACAAGTCCGTACTCCTCATCTCCCAGGTTTTTAATTCGTAAAAACGCTTCCTCTTAAACTTCACTTCAATAAGATTGCTTATTTGGGAAAGCCCAGCCTGTTATCTGATAAAGCTGTCCCCGCTCCCGAAGTCAGGATCCTTCAAAGGCCCCACGTCCCCTCGCAACTCATCAGTAGAAAGATACGCCACTTTACCCCCAAATGTTTGCTTCCGCGCCCACTTCTGCCTACCCACTTCAACCGGTAAGCGGCCAAACTTACACCCTCAATCCCACTGCCGCCACCCAAACCCAGCCCGGCCTCACATGATGATGATGGTGACCGCGTTTTCAAGCCACTACCGTCTCCTCCGTGGTGTGCCTCCCGAACAGAGAGCCAGAGGCGGGACTTCCTCTTCCTACGGCCCACTTCCGCGCGCGCCTGCGCAAACCCAACCAGCGAGTGGGGCGTGGCCCGTTGCTATAGCGATCTCCGCCCTGGGCGGAGGCTGCCGAGTAGAAGCCTTACTTAGTAAGTAGCTCCAGGCCACCATTCAAGACAGTACTGGGCAGATATTCACGACCATGGAGAGGAAAAGAAGGCGGGACTGATTAAAACCATTTTGTTGCAGAACCGCATAGGTTGAAAGAGGGGAATACTAGCCATTTCCAAATGCCCGCCCGCTCTGCCTTTGGGGGCGCGGCCTTGGCGAAGCCAATCCCCTCCTCGCTTCAGGGATGGGCACCTCCCCTTTCCTTCGGGAACTGTTGATTTACGTGTATATTGGTTTTTCTGGACCGGGGAGAGGGTCCATCCGGGAGCGGCGTGGATTTGCGCCCAGTAAGGCTAGTGTTTTCGGTGATCAAACGCTTCTCATTGGCTTCCCCTCCTGCGCTGAGGCGGCGCCTACTTCTTACGCTCTCCCTTTTGGGTTGTGCAACCCGGGGGAACCAACCCCCAAAGCTCCCTGAAGACAAGGAGCCGCGTCCTCAGGCCGAAAGTCCCATTTGCTTTACTGCTCGTGGGAGGGCGGATGGTGCAGCCGCTCTTGTTGTTCATTGGTCTGGCTTATTTCATGGGGCGGGACTTGGCTCGGCCTTAACTCTATCCGCCGTCTCCGACCGGTTTCAGGGCCAAGCTGCCATGCGTTCCGGGGGCCGCGGGCGGCCCCGACTCCCGGTCGGGGAACGCAGCCTTTTGGAGCGACCCTCACCGCCCAAGCGGCGCCTGATACCGCGGGCACAGCTGTTGCCCCAGCTGCTGCTGGCTCTGACAGTAGCCTTGGTGTTCTATACCATTTGGAGCAGCTGGCATAGCCAGACTGAAGAGCTGCCGCTGGGCCGGGAACTGCGGGTGAGGACGGGCGGGGACATGGGCACTGCGGAAGCCCTTACTCCTTGCCTCCCCTTCCCCACGGTCTCATGGGGAAGACCCTAGGTTGGGTTAACCTGGCTTTGTCTTTACCTTATGGCCCTAGCTGCAGGTGCCGCCGTCTCCGTTCTTAGAGCGCATACCCCTTTCCAACGCAATGAGGCTTCGGGCTTGTTTTGTAATAGCGGTTACCCCGTAAGAGAGTCTGGAGTAGTAAGACTTGGAGTTCTGGGTTCTAATCCTAAAGGCAGCTATTTGGAAGAGTCCCTTCCTCTCGCTGGGCCTAGATTTCCCTCATCAGGATTGCCGTGGGCTGCGCAGGATGGGTTTGGAGGGACTTCTAGAAACCTCTGATGCTGGAGGCTGCGGCTAGGAAGAGGAGGGCAGCCTCCAGGATATGGTTGGAATGAGGGTCGTTTTCATGCTCTGCTCTTCTCTTCCCTACCTGCTTCCTCAGGGCCCTTTGATCGGAAGCCTCCCCGAAGCTCGGGTGCGGAGGGTAGTGGGGCAACTGGACCCTCACCGTCTCTGGAACACTTTCCTGCGCCCTCTGCTGGTTGTACGGACTCCGGGCAGCCCGGGCAATCTCCAAGTCAGAAAGGTAAAAGGACCCCACCTCTAACCGCTGACCCCACAGCCCATCAGTAAATAGGAAATAGGTATCCTGCCCAAGTGGCAGAGCTGGGGGTCTGCCTGGAGCTAATAGGAGCTCTATTCTGCTAACCACCAGACCACTGCCCTCTATACTGCACACCCCACCCTCAAATCTTATTATATGCATCAGCAACAGCCCTATGAGCCTAATGAGGTGGGTACCAATCTGATCTTCATTGTGTAGATGAGGCAACTGACACCCAGAATAGTTAAACATTTTGCCCAAATCCCACAGCTAATAAATGGTATGCTTTCAACCCAAATGGCTTGGCTCCAGAGCTCTATATTGCTCCCCAGAAGACATTGAAAGTCTTTTGAACACTACCTGACTTCAAATCCACCTCAGCCACTTGGTATGACCTTAAACTAATTTCAGCTTCTCTGTGCCTCAGTTTCTTCATCTGCAAAATGGAACCATTGTCCCCACTCCATAGGGGTTCCTAGAACCAGGACTGGGCACAGAGGGAGTGCTATGGAAGGGTGAGCTGTGCTTCGTTTGGGCTTCAAGAGATGGGGGCACTCCATGCCTGGGACTTAGTAGGTACTCAGAGTGTCTCAAGGGAACGATTCAACCAAAGTGGTATTGGTGGGCCAACCTGACCGCTCAGCATGGTTCACATGGCCCTTCTGACCTTCTCCCCAGTCCCCACCCACCCTCCCTCTTTTCTGTTGCCACTAGTTCCTGGAGGCTACACTGCGGACACTTTCAGCAGGCTGGCATATAGAACTCGACTCCTTCACTGCCTCCACACCCCTGGGGCCATTGGACTTCGGCAATGTGGTGGCCACGCTGGACCCTGGGGCTGCCCGCCACCTTACCCTTGCCTGCCATTACGACTCCAAGCTCTTCCCATCTGGTTCAGCCCCCTTTGTGGGGGCCACGGATTCAGCAGTGCCTTGCTCCCTGCTACTGGAGCTGGCCCAAGCCCTTGACCAGGAGCTGGGCAAAGCCAAGGAGAGGGTAAGGAGAGCAGGGGTAGGGTGGGGGTGGGTGAATTAGGGATGTCTCTTCCTTGGTCCATACCGCCACTCTCCCTTGCCTGGTCTTATCTTCCTCCACTCCACACCAGAGTCCAGGGGGTCTTTGCATTTCCTGAATGTCAGCTTCTGTCCCTTCTCTACCTAAAACCCTCCCATGGCTCCCACGTCATTCCCTGAGTAAGCCAGAGTCCTTCTCTTAGCCCATGAGGTGTGCCCTCTCATCTCTCTGGTCTCCTCTCCCACCCCTCATCCCTCACTCCCTCCATGGTAGCCTCCCACCTCCTCTGTGGACCTCACCCTCAACCTCGGGGCATTTGCACTTGCTGTTTGCTCTGCCTACAGTGTGCTTTTCTCAGATACCTTCCTGACTGGCTCCCACCCTTCATTCAGGGGTCCACTCTGATGTCAAAGAGACCTTCCCAGCCACTATAAAATAGCTCCTTGTCACTATCCCATGCCTCATGGGGCTTTAGGTTGATTTGTCTGTCTCCCAAGCTCAAATAAGCTTCAGATAGGTGGGCCCTTGGCTGTGTTTATTTCCTGTTGTATTCCCTGAATACTGCCCAGAGTACTGCCTGGCATAAAGTAGGATGTCAGTAAGAATGTATGGAATGAATGGAGACACCTCATGCCTCTATCCTGCTCAGATCCCTTCAGTGGCTGAAACCCCAGTGCCCTTGTAACAGAGCCCAAGCTCCCTGGCCCTTGCTGGGCCCTACGGCCTCTTCTCAGACCTCTCTGGCCCCTTCTCTGTCCCCAGTCCTGGTCCATGCTGCTGCCTCACCAGGGAACACGCTTCCCTCTGCTCCATTTTGCCAGGCCAGGTCTTCCTCAGTCTCAGTGCAAACATCCCTTCCCAGCAGACCCAACATTTTCCCCAGGCCAGGTTATGCCCCACCCCCTTGGAGGACGTTTCAGGACCCTGTTATTCTTAGAAGCGTTTGCCCAACTTCATTTCATGGTTTGTACAATTATTATTTGTGGGTCTGTCTCTTTTGCCAAATGAACTTAAGGAATGGCTCTTACAATCAGAGCTAATCCTTATTTAGTTACTCTGCATTAGGCACTGTCCTAGGCTGTTTTATTGTTGTTGTTGTTCAGCGGCTACGTCCTGTCCTACTCCTCCCAACCCCATGGACTATAGCCGGCCAGGCTTCCTTGTCCTTGGGGTTTTTCAGGCAAGAATACTGGAATGAGTTGTCATTTCCTTCTCCAGGGGATCTTCCCAGCCCAGGGATTGAACCTGGGTTTCCCACGTCTCCTGCATTAGCAGGTGGATTCATTAGCACTGAGCCACCAGGGAAACCCATGCTGTCTTAGGACCTGGGTTCAAATCCTACCCTATAAAAAGTGGTATTAACTCTGTTTCTACATAAGGAAGTCGATGCTTTGAGAAACTTAGTAACTGACCCACTGCTGCTTGGTTACCGAGCAACCCAGACAGGATTTAAATACAGGCAGACTGTACTTTTGGCTATCAGGTTCTACAAGTGAGGAGACTGTTTGCCCTAGTCAGCTGTGCAAACAGGCAGGAAATGTGGGTGCATTGAGGTGGCAGGCTGGCACTGAGCTCGCCCTGACCACTGGCCCCCACAGGCAGCCCCAGTGACCTTGCAGCTGCTCTTCCTGGACGGTGAAGAGGCACTGAAGGAGTGGGGACCCAAGGACTCGCTTTATGGCTCCCAGCACCTGGCCCAGCTCATGGAGTCTACACCCCACGGCCTGGGCTCCACCAGGATCCAGGCTATTGTAAGACTAGGGCCCTGCTGGGTGCCGGTGAGGTGGGAGGAGGGAGGCATGAGGTTGGCAGCATCCCGCTGGGCTGTTCAGTCCTGGCTTCTCTCCCTAGGAGCTCTTTATGCTTCTTGATCTCCTGGGAGCCCCCAACCCGACCTTCTACAGTCACTTCCCTCGCACGGCCCGCTGGTTCCATCGGCTCAGGAGCATTGGTAAGGGTGAAGGTATAGGCAGACACCTGCCTGGGATGCTGGAGAGAGGACCAGGCACCTGGCCTCTGAGGGGCCATCCAGCTTTCCCTCTACCTCCCTAGCCTCTCCCTAAAGCACTGGGGCAGAAACAAAAGATCCCATAGCAGTCAAATGAAGTGATTACAGACAGGGGTTCTAGGGTCAGAGAGCTCTGGGTTCAGATTCTGGCTTTCCTTCTTACCGGCTGTGTGAGCTTGGGCAAGTGGTCTCCTCTCTCTGAGCCTGTTTCCCACCTATAAAATGGGCATGATGCTAATAATGGGAGTGTCTGCCTCCTTAGACTTGAAGGGATTAAATGAGACCAGGAACATAGTCAGCCTGCAGTCTGGGTAACTAACATTATCCCAGAATGATGAACTAAACATTCATCCTTATTGACATAATCAATGCTTTACCCCCAAGGCCTCCCACCCTCCTCTGATCTGTGAGCAGGGGAACCTTTGACCCTTAAGGGGCTGACCTGCTTTCTAATCCCCACCACATCCAGAGAAGCGCCTGCACCGTCTGAACCTACTGCAGTCTCATCCTTGGGAATTGATGTATTTCCAGACCGGGGAGCCCCCTATCTCTGTGGAAGATGACCACATCCCCTTCCTCCGCCGAGGTACCTGCTATGGGAATTGGGGGGGCAGGGAGGCCACAGGTAGGACCTGGCCCCTTCCTAGATTTGGGGACTAGTGGCAAATTGCTTAACCTCTTTGTGTCTCAATTCCTCATCTGTAAAATGGGGATAATTAACAGCCCCCCATCTCAAGAGCTGCCGAGGGGACTGAATGTAAAGGCCTTTGACCAGTGCCCGGCACTAGGAAGTGTTCAGATCTTCTAGTCTTTTCATAATCCATGAAGTTTTTAGTTTTTTTGATTTGTATTATGAATATATTGGATGTGTTTTTTTTTTTTAATGAACACTTAGCCTCACACACTTAAAATAATTGTTCAGAGTTCTTCAAGTGGCACAATGTCGGGGGCGGGGGGAGAAGGCAGACTTCCCCAGGCGTGGGCCTGGGCTCCTGGGTCAGCTGGGGCCACACATGGGCCTGTGCCTCCTCTTTGCCCTGCAGGAGTTCCTGTGCTCCACCTCATCTCCACACCCTTCCCCTCTGTCTGGCACACGTCCAACGACTCCGAGGCCAACCTGCACCCACCCACGGTACACAACCTGAGCCGCATCCTGGCCGTGTTCCTGGCTGAATACCTGGGGCTCTAGCCTGCCCAGGGGATGCTCTGAGGGAGAAAGGCCCAGCGGGAGACAGGCCCAGGCCCTCCTGGGCTGTGCTGGCTTGCCCTTTTTAACCCCTTCGGCTCTGTTTGTGCTCTGACCAGAAGATACTCTTTCTCGATCTCAACCTGCCACTCCTCAAAGACCTGGAAGAGAGAGATCACCATGGGGTGAGAGCCAAAGGAATGAGCCCGGCCCCTGCCCTGAGGAAACGCTCGGGCTGCGCAGCTCCAGGGGACCGAGTGCCGTTCGCAGTTTTAATCAGCAGACGGTGGACTGGCATCTGGACCAGCAATACCCTCGACCAAATGAATTCTCTGTGGCTTCTGTTTCCGTGGCAATTCATTCTCCAGAATGGCAGCCTTGCTACTGCACCACTCCAGACCTAACTCCCACAGGAATGTGGCATGCGGGGTCCACCGAGGCTCTGCTCGTAAGCAGGGACAGAGGAGGGAGAAGCCATTCCTTGGGAACTCCAGATTCTGCCGCCTCCAATGGGTGATAAACCAGTGTTTCTGCAAAACAAGTTGTGCACCACTAGCATACATAGGTGTTGCATGAAAAAGGGGACCAAAGCAGGGTGAGACAGTATTAAATGAATTTCTTCATTTCATGGTGTGCCATTTTCATCCAGAGTAAGAATGCAATGTTTCCCCCAAGGATTTCACCATGGAATTCCTTTATTGGGAAGCACCCCACAGAATGTGGGTACCTCAGAAGATACGTTGGGAAACATTGGGTTTTGATTGTTTGAAAGTGCTTAATGGTAGAAATGGGTCTGATCCAAAACTCACTATAAAATAGTTACAGCAAACCATCCTTTCCTTTTTGGCTGTGAGCACAGAAACGAGAGACGACATGTGTAACTGTAAACTCTAGTGGTTAGGCCTTGGTGCTATTACTGCTGGGGCCCCTGGTCAGGGAACTAAGATCCTACCAGCTGTGCAGCGAAGCCAACAACCAAAAAAAAAAAAAAAAAAGGATTTAGAGGCTGGGACTGTATAAGCACCTGGGGAATCTTCACGATCAGCACTTTGGGACATGCTGTCCTTAAGGATATACGTTTGGTGCATTTTAGCTGCTTAGCAAACCTGCTCCAAAGAAAGCCTAGGAGAGCATTTAGGCAGGGAGTGTGGTGCTCAGCTCTGTGCCTGTGACTTTGTGACTTTGAAGGAGTCTTGGTAGGCCGCAGGGAGGCCAGGCCAGGGTAGAGGGTTAGAGAGTGAAGGTGGGGCCCTCCCTGGTGGTCTAGTGGTTGGGACTTCACCTTCCAATGCAGGGGGCGCAGTTTCAATCCCTAGTTGAAGATCCCACATGCTTTAAGACCAACAAACCAAAACAGAAACAGTATTGTGAGAAATTCAATAAATGGTCCACATCAAAAAAACCTTAAGAGAGTGAAGGTGAACATAGGCTTTCCCAGACAACTCAAGGCTGACGCAAGAGGACTGACGCAAGAGGCTAAGGGACAATTTTGGTTCTCATTTTGCAAATGAGGCAGCCAGGGCTGAGAATTACAAACTGTTGTTTACAGAGTTCAGATCCTCACCCACAGCTGTGCTCCTAAGCCCATGTCCTACCTCTTTCTAAAAATCACCTGTGCTGGTGCAACAGATGGTTGACCAAAAAAGTAGCTCCTCCTGAGGCTTTTATTTGGCTGCAAGTTACAGTGAGGTTTAGAAGGGCGGGGACTAACAGCCTTTTAGAAGTGGAATTGACAGAAGTCAGAAAGGAAATTGCCAGATATCAACAACTAGGGTAGTAAGAGGGTCTCAAATCAGAGTTCCTGTTTGTTCATTTCATGATGCCAAGCACTTAAAATTACATGTCTCCTTATCATCACAGCCATCTCAGAGGTAGGTGAAACCATCACCTCAGTGTTAGATGAAGCAGTGTGTTCAGTTCCATCCTGGGCCTCCAGGCCTCCCTGTAAGTCATCTTGCTGAGTGCACCACACCCAGGCACTGGGCAGGGCTTTCCACTTGAATCTGGGGTCAGGATCATGAGCCCATTTTACAGATTAGGCTGCTGATGCTTGACAAGTTAATGCTTTCCCCTGCTCCCATCTGTCCCTGAAAGGCAGCCTCCCCCAGCTTCACACTATGAAAGGCCCAAGAGGGGTCTTTGATGGGCACAACTGGTGAGCACTCTAGTATATCAGCCTTCTGAGGAACTGTCCAACATTCTTTTTCAGATTAAGAAACTGAGGTTCAGAGAAGTCAATTGCTGAAAATCACAGCTGGACACATTCATTGCATATGTCTAGGTACTTGTTTCTAGATTTATTGAGATGATTTATCAATAAATCATCTGCCTGTGATTCATTGCATGTACCCATCTTTTTATCAGTCTGGAATTTGCAATCGTTGTGTCTTGACATACTATCATTGCACCGTTTTTCTTTTCTGATTCTAGGATGCCAGTTAAATGTGTTAGACTTCCTCTATCCTCCAAAACCGTTTACATTTTCTTTTTGGTCTCTCCGCCACTTTTTCAGACCTTGCTCTAGCTGAATAACTCTTTCATTGTGTCTAATTTGTTTAGCCTAGTCTCTGATTTTTTACTTTTGGTTACTGTATACCTTTGTGGGTTTTTTCCTTTCATTCTGGCTAGGCCATTATTCAGGTCTGGGTTCCCTGTATGTATTTCCAAGCTCTCTTTTTTCTTCTAATCTTGACTGAAGGGTCCACCACCTGCAGCCTTTGTGGGTCTGTTTTTGCTGTGGCCACAGCTGCTTCTTGCTGCTGCTGCATTTCCATGTGTGTTTGGTTATTTGACTCTTACTGCTCATTGGTGGGGATTCCAGGTGTCAGCTCCTCCCACCAGAGGATTTTTCCGTTTCTGCTAGACATCTTAGTACCCTGGATCACAACAGGTGATGCAAAACCAGGTTGCCTGTGGCCCCAGATTCTCAGGGCTCATTCCCCCCACTCCTTTCCTTTAATTTTGTGTTTCCTTCAGCATTTAAAACACCTTCTCTGCAGTGTTCTGGGTCAGTCTTACCTGAGCTTGTAGTTTGGTGGGATCCCAGCTCCTATTATATTCTTCACCTTGGGCAGGCTTTGACTTCTGCTGGCCTGTCCCCAAAAGGCTACAAATTAGAAACCCAGGGTTGTTAACATCGGCAAATGCCCTCAGAGCAAAAGTGGCTTTAGGACCCCTATGGACCTTTCCCTTAAATTTTTGGCTTAGTATATCCATAACTGTGTTTTATTGGCTATTTGAGGCTTTCCAGATTTTACTTCCTGTTTTCAGCAGGATAGTCCAAATAACCCAGCCTTCTCTTTACAGGAATCCAAAATTCCACAAAACCAAGCCAAGTTATAAATCCAGGTCTCTTTGATTCTAAAATCTAAGTATTAAATAACTACTCTGACATATCCCCATCTCTGGAAATTTTGATTCCTTGGTAAGAATGTCAGAGACTGTTAGCCACTGCTCAATATCCATTTTCCCCTCTTCTGTTAGTTAATAATTAGCTGAATATCTTAAAACTTTTATTACAGGGATCTTTATGAGTTTCTGTGTGGGCATAATGCATCTGGCTAAGCACCTGCATTTCCCAGTCTCCCCTGCAGTCCTTCCATGTGGCTAAAGTTCTGATCAGTGAGCTGTGCATAGAAGCATGGTATAGTATTTCTGAGGATACTCCCTTCCCCACAAAATGGTAATGGGTGGAGCTGTAGCAGCCATCTTGGACCATGAGGCTGAGGGCCAAAGGCAAAGAATAATGGAAGAGTGGGCTTGAAGGAGTCTGGGCTCCCAGTGACTTCAGGGCCACCATACCTTCCCAATACTGGGTTTCTAAAGAAATAAAAGCTACCTTGTTTGAGTTTCTGTTAATACTATTTTGAGAGTTTTGAATCCAAACTGACACAGATGAAGAGTCAAAAGTCACCTCAGTCCAAGGGAATTGGCTAAGGATTCTTTCAGCTTTTTCCATCTCACCACGAACTGGCCCATGACTTCCTTCTCTTCCAAACAGCTTCCCTTAACAACACACAAACCAGTCTGGGCCCAGCCTTATAAATATTGATTTTATAGAAAGGACCAATTCAAAATTGGTCAGATGCCACACGTTAGAAGCTTTCCAGAACCACAAGGATGAAAAAACAAAACCAAGGAAAAAAAAAAAAAAACCCAAACAGAACAAACAAAAGTACTCCAGATCAAACTGCCTGAAAGTCAAGGTCTTGGTTCACTAAAGGAATCTTTAAAAAAAATATGTGGCTGGGAGATGGAGAGACCTCTAACACCTGAACAAGTACCCAGAGTGGAAGGAAAAAAACAGAAATTGAAACCCTTAGTTCCCGCCCACCGCCCCCCCCCCAATGCTGTCCAGAGAGAGGCAAAGGGTTTCACAGCTTTTTTTTGTGGGGGTGGGGGTGGGGGTGGGATGGGGTCATGGCAATAGCTTAAATATCGGAAGAGAAGTTTTGCACTTCAACTTTTGTTTTCCTCTTGGGGACCTAGAGAGACTGATAGCTTGAGGTTATGGAGAAAACTGATTTTTATTGTTTTAATGGGGAAAATGTCTAGAAATGGCAGGTGGCCATGAAAAGTGTCAAAATGTGATCAGTAATCTGATGGCCCCCAATTCCTAAAGAGGAGGTGAGCCCTGGTGTAGCAGGTTAGAAAGGGTACCAACGCTGGGTGCTGTGGCCTCTTGGGAGAAAAGAACAAGTCCAGAGAGAAAGAACCGGGGGAAGGGATGCAAGGGGGCCGGAATGGGGGAACCCTTAAGTAGTACCAAAATTAGCTGCCGTCTGCTCCCTGCTAGTGGGTCCCTGGGGTACGGAAGGTGGCAGGGAGGGCATTGGGACTGAATGGAGAGGAAATTGAGATGCTCATTAAAAAAAAAAACCACCCAACTTGAGGATCTGAAGAGTAGAAAACCAGTAGGGGTCAATCGGAGTGCTTTCTTGGTCACCCCCATGAACCCCATCTTAGTTCTGGAGGGGGATCCATGCTGCCTGGGCTGGGGGTATGGGCTGGTGACCCAGTCCTGACCCTTGGCTCCCAGGGGGAGGGGGTGGGTGTGGGTGTGGTGGGCTCTTCCCCACCCCCTCCCCCGGCTTCACCTCCCCTCCTCGCGGCCAGCCCGGCCCCCACCAGTGCCCGGCCCGTTGCAGGGCAGCACCCAGTTGTTATCATGCAGACCCAGGCGGCAGCCGGGGGTCTCGCGATCGGCTCGGCGGCAGCACATCCAGTAGGAACGTCCGTAAGGCAGGTCGTGGTGGTAGGGCTTGGGGTGCCAGCGGCAGAGCGACACATCGCCCTTCTCGTATCTCTTGCGGCACTGCTTGCAAGGGTCATCGCGGTAGAGTGGGTCGCGGCTCCAGCGCGAGTCTGTGGCCCGCACGCCGAATGCCTCAATGATGCCCTTGAAGTGGTGGCAGGTGCACTTGAGAGCCGCCAGGGCCCGCGTGGGCAGGAAGCTGAAGATCTTGACCAGCACGTGCTCTGGGAGCACCAGCATGTACTGCCGGGGCTCCAACAACCGCTGGATCTTGAAACGGATCTCCAGGAAGTCGTGGGACACGTGCCGGTACAGGCGGCACAGGGAGGTGTCGGCCGTCCCCTCAGCATCGTCCGGGCCTGGCGCTGTGGCCGGTGAGTCGGCTGGCGGAGGCTCGGGGGGCCCGTCCGGCCCCCGGGACTGGAGGAAAAAGAGCTGGCCAGGCGGGGGTGGCTCCTCGGGGCTGACAGTCAGGCACACCGTCTCCTCTTTCACGTTTTTGGTGCTGTCCTTGCCAAAGAAGATGCACTCGTCCACCACCCCTGTGACCACCACATCCACGTGGAAACCGGACGCTCCGCAGTCCCGGGCAGGGGGTGGCGGGGGCGCTGGGGGAGTGTCCTCGAGCCTGGCGGGGGCGGGGGTCTCACCCTCACTGGCTTCGTCTGCCCTAGCCAGCAGGAACTCCACGTTGCTGGGGAGGGCGTCCCGAGACGGGCTGATGAGCTGGTACAGGTCGCAAGTGATCTTGTCCTTGGCCCGGGCTCCAGGACCTGGGCTGCCAGGGTAGGCGCAACCCGGCCGGCCCCCGCTCCCATTGGGTAAGCTGCCATCCGGTGCTCGGGACTCTCGGCCGTTGGAGATCCGGAAGGCGATGCGCACCTCCCCGGGGCCTGGCCCAGGCCGCTCCTCCTTGCGGAGGCCCTTGGCCGGAGGGTTGTCCCGCTGGGCCTCAAAGTGGGCCACTGCCTCGGCTACACGGCTGCAGTCCCCGCCGCCAGACCTTCGTTCGGATCCCAGCCCCTTGCCAGGCCCACCCTGCTCAGCCGACACGAAGACCACAGGCGCTGGGGTGCTGGGGCGCGGGTAGCTCTGCAGGGCCAGGGCGGCCCGCTGTTCCACCAGGGCCACCATCTCGGCCACAGAGAGCAGGTCCACATCCTCACCGGCGGAGATTGGGGCCCCCTCCGCGGCAGGGGGCCCGTCCTGTCCCCCTGGGTCGGGCGGAGCCTTCGTAGACTCGAGACAGCGCCTCCTCCGCTTGGCCTTGGAGCTGTCACTGCCCCAGTGCCCCTTGACCTTCATGGAGCTGGCCCGATTGCCCCCACCACACTGGTGGGCCACAAAGAAGGCCACCTTCTCCTTTGTATTCCCTGGCTTGATCACATACCATGTGTCCAGCAGGACTCGACCCTCGTCGCCAGCAGCGGCTGCGGAAAGGAGCGGGGCAGGCTGGGAGGCAGGAGCATCGGAGGCCAAGACCGGGGGCGTGTTCTCAGAGTGGGCAGGGCCATGTTCTGGCTCCGCCCCACCACCAGGCTCGGAGCAGGCTGAGGGCTTGAGAGCTGCAGAAGGCGGGCGTGGCTGGTTCTGGGAGTAGGTGCCAAAGGGCCGAGGGCACCAGAGCTGGAAGGGCAGAAGGCCACCTCGGTCCATTCTGGGAATGGTGGCAGACAGGCGAGGGTTCACCACATCGCAGGGCCTGGATGGCGGTGGGGGGCTCCACAGGTCACCTGGAGACACGGAAGAGGGGGTGGGAGAGCTGGGGAACAGCCAGCCCTGTCAGTTCCTCTCTGACCTCAACCTCTTGGACCTGAGGAGACAAGCCAGGCTATACCACTCAGACCCTGTTCCCGCCCAGCCCTGACCCAGATGAGCAAATGGAGGGCTGCAGAGAGGTTGGGACCTACTTCTTTAATACCCAGAGTGTGACAGGAGCTGGCAGTTTGCTCCAACCCTCCGCTGCCTGACTGGTTTTACTCGCGATCCACAGGGCTTCTGCTGCCAGAACTTTAAACAGAATTTAAAGTACCAACTGATGAAAAGCTCCTCCTTTTTCTATTTGATCACCCAATAATAAGTTCCTGAAAAGAGAATTCCCAGCCCTGCCCACAGCTATAGGAGCCTGAACCCATGGAGGAAGGAACAAGGTGGGCTGGGCAGGGGAAGATTGGAGGTAGGAGACAGAGAGGTCCTTAAGAGTGGAGCTCTTCACTCGGTTCTGGTTGTGAGGCTCTTTGGGGATCTATTATAGCTGTGGATCCTCACCCAGAAAAATGCACACACTTGCAACAAGACTGCAGGTTAATTCCTTTAAGCAAACACACAGACCCCTGGCATGAGAAGGCCTTTCTAGTCTAGCTTCTTCAAGCGGCTCCCAACTTGCTGAGTTTGAGGCTCAGAGTGGGGAAAGTTATATGTTGCAAAACCAGGCCTTCAAACCTGGTTTCCAGATTTCTCAATTTAGGGCTTATAATAGTGACCGTTTTATTTTGCAATGACTTTGTGTGCATGACCTAATCTGGAGGCAGTCTTGCTAACAAGCCTGACCCAACTATGTTCTGGGCTTCCCTAGTGGCTCAGAAGGTAAAGCGTCTGTCTGCAATGCAGGAGACCTGGGTTCGATCCCTGAGTTGGGAAGATCCCCTGGAGAAGGAAATGGCAGCCCACTCTAGTATTCTTGCCTGGAAAATCCCATGGATCGTGGAGCCTGGTAGGCTACCATCCATGGGGTCACAAAGAGTCGGACACGACTGAGTGACTTCACTTCAACTATGTTCTACTGCAAAACTAACAGTCTCAAATCCTCAATCTTTGCCTCGGGCATCTCCCTCCAGATATCTTGAAACCAAGACACTCTTCAAATGCCGAAACTTCCACATGCTTACAGACCAGTGAAAGCAGTCTGCTGACTCCTGGTTGTACTATTTTGAGCCACAGGCCAAATCCAGCCCATTGCCTGTCTCTGCAAATAAAATATTATTGAAACATGTTCCTTTGTTCATGGCTACTTTTATGCTACTATGGCAGAGTTGAGTAGGGTGACAGAAAACATATGGCTTGCAAAGCCTAAAATACTCATTATCTGGCCCTTTATGGAAAAAGTTTGCTGACCTCTGCAGTATATATGGTTCCTCTAAATTCAGGCAATACCACAGACACCACTAAATCACCATTTATTTCATGGCCCTATAGCTTTAAGATCTAGACAGCCTCCAAGCACCTCCAAGCACTCACAGACACCAGAGTCTTAATCCTAAGAATCCTTGCCCCCCATAATTCCCAATCCCACCTACTACTCCTAACACAGCCCCTGCTGAAATCTCTTTCTTGCTTAAAAAAAAAAAAAAAAAAAAAACCATACAGCCCCTAAAACCTATAGATGGCTAAGTTTACCAACAACCAACACATCTAAAATGTCCAGGAACAGGGTTTCCTTGGTGGCTTGATGGTAAAGAATCTAGAGTCTACCTGCCAATGCAGGAGACACGGGTTTGATTTCTGATCTGAGAAGAACCCCCATGTCTCGGAACAAGGAAGCCTATGCACCACAACTTTGAGCCTGTGCTCCAGAGCCAGAGAGCCACAACTACTGAGTCCATGTGCCCTGGAGCCTGTGCCGCGCAACAAGAGAGGCCCCCACAATAAGTCTGTGCACCGCAGCAAGAGCGGCCCCTGCCTGCTGCAACTGGAGAAGGGCAGTGATGATGACCCAGCACAGCCGAAAGTAAATAAACAAGATTATAAATAAATAAAATGTCCAGGAATAGAAACTACCACAGCAAAAGCCACTCATTCTCTATAGATGCAAATATATCCTGACCCAAAACATCCAGACCCTCTCAAAATCTTAAAACTTCCAAACCTAAAAATATACCCTCCAGCTCAGAAAGCCTCAATCTCAATGTAGACCCACACAAATCCCATGCCTACCAAGAACTCCAACACACACAGCAATTTCCCAACCTCACAGATGACCCAAAAGACCAGTTTTCTGAAATTCTATACTTAGCGCAAACTCTCTCTAAATCTCCACGTGCATTACCTAATCCCACAGAAGGGCCCCCGACCGCAAAACAACTAAAACATCAATGCTTCCTAATACAGAAAACTAATACAAAACCATTTATTTGTCAAAGTCAAAAGAACCTCCAAAATTCTCCCAAAGAAACCTCACAAAATGTTAATATGCAGACATGAGCTTATGGCACGCTCACTGGCAGTTTACTGGGTACTGTTTTAACAATTCCTGCTAATTCTCCCTCCTCCCTAGGAAGCAGGGAGTGTTATTTGTCCGAGTCCAGATGAGGGGCAGAAAGGTTAAATCCCTGTCCGGAGCCAGACAGGGAGGAAGTCGGGAGAGCTGAAAGCGTTTACATTCTGGGTGCAGACATGGGACTCTGCTTCTAAGTCTCTCCGTGGCTCCCCAAATCCTATACCCACCAAACACCCAAACCACATGGGCGATTCTCTACAATACATTCGAATCTTCCACAGTACATAGGAACCCAAACTCAAATCCCAAGGCGCCACCTAAACTCAAGAGAACCCCAAAGTATTCCCATACCCACGAAAAATGTCCCCACTCCCTCCCATTATAGCTTCCCTGGCATTCGCCAACCTCTAAGGCTACTCTCGAAACCTAGATACGCCCCCTCAAAACTCCCCACCAGCGCGCCGCGCCCCCTGAGGGGAGGAGGAGGCACCCACGCGTGCGCAAGAGAAGAGGGCCCCGCCCCCTCGCTCCTTCCCTCCAGCTGTCGTGCCTGCCGGGCACCCAGCTGGTTTCCCTCCGCCCCTTTGTTGACAGACGTGCGCGTGATGGCCCCAGCCAATGAGCGGCGGCCATTCGGAGCCATGCCCATATAAGGCAGGCCTTGGCGAAGGGGCCCAACTTCGAAAGAGGGTGGAGTAGGCGAGAGGTGACGAACGGGGTGTGGAAACAGTCAAGTGCAAGAGAGTGTGGAACAATTCCTAACTTCCTGCTAAACGGAAGAACAAGGCCAGCACCCAAGCCATAACAATCAAGGGAAGGTTTATTACGACGTTTCCTCTAAACTGGAGCCCTGATTGACAGCTGAGATTTAAAGGGCCAAGCAGTTCAGGGATTGAGACTCCAGGTCCGGAGGAAAGGAAGGGGGCAGAAAGATCTGGAAGTGCCTAGCTTTGGTAGGGAAACCTGGAGGGAGAGATTTCCCGCGGGAGAAACGGAGCAGCAGGATCACCTCACCCTGGAAAACAAATGGGCAGAATTGTCGTCACAAGTCCAAGCCTCTGGGCCTGGCATTCAACGCTCAGGCCGTGTAGCCAAAAGGACCTCTCAGGCCTGCCGTTCCAACCAGGCACCGCAAATAGTACAAGAAAATAATATACTTTAATAATTTTTTAAAATATTGGCTACCTGGTAAAATGAGACTATTTAGGATATAAATGAGTTAAAATGTTTAAAATTGACTTCATCTCTTTCTTTTGACTTTTTAAATGTGGCTACTAGATTTTAAATTACATGTAAGGTGCACCTTTTTTCTATTGAACAGCACTGGCCTAGATCCTTTCAGTGCCAGGCTGGCTCAAGAGACACTCCACTCCTGGCATCTGTCCATTCCCACCACCCTGTCTGCTACCAGCCATCCTGCACATCAGAGCCAGAAGGGTCTTCTCAAAATATAAACCTGACTTTGTCCCTACCCTGCTCAGAACCTACCATGACTCCCCAGTGCCCCTGAGGAAAAGCCCAGATACTCTCTAACTCTAGCCTCATCCTTCCCCACTTTCCCATGCCCCCAGTGGACCCAGGTAAGCACCTGCTCTGGCCTACAGAATAGTTAGAATACTGAGGCCTTCTCTGATCCTCAGGAGGAGTGGTTATCTCCATTGTATAGATGAAGAAACTGAGGCAGGTCAGGTTGCCTAACTAGCTCAAGGTCACACGTAACTGGTGGGACTTAGAGCAGGGATGGGAACCCAGGGAATCTGATTTTAGATTGCTGTGCTCTTTTGTTTAATTATATATTCTCTGGGGTTTCAGCTCAGCCATCCTCTCCTCCAGGAAGCTAACCCCCTAAGGCTGGGTCAGGCTCTACCTCCAGGGTCCCACTGGCCTCCTTGCTGGATATTCGTCAGAGTCACCAAGCCCTTTCCTCCTATGTTACCTCTGATTGGCATGCTTTCCCCCCAGAAAGGAAAGAGCAAGCCCATATGGTTCTATCCCTTCTATCATTTGGGTCTTAGCTCAAATGTAACTTTCATGGGCCTGTATCTTTAACCAGGAGGCCTTCCCTGAGCTCCCTTTCTGGAAACCTTCCACCCACCCAGAGAGGTCCTCTGGGTTCCCCAAACCTAGCCCTGTCCACTGTCACTATTGAGGGATGGATCCGTCTGCTCCACTGAATAGTGAACCCATGGGAGGAAAGGTCAGAGTTATCATGGTCATCATGGTGACCCCAGCAACACTGCCCAGCACGGGATGGAATGGATCAAAGTTCCCTGCCCTAAGGCTCCATGTCTCAAACTCCTGGAGGCCTGGCAGTGTAAACTCTCTTTCACACCCAAATATTCTATCTGGGTCAGAGGTTACTAGGGCAGAATTCTCTAACTTCCCAAACACGAAGCTCCGAACAAGGCCATACCCTAAGGCAATGCTCCGTGAAGATCCACTTATTGAAAAACATCTGGAGCTAAACAGACTGAAAATCAAAAGATGGAAAAAGACTGACCAGGCAAATAAGAACCAAGAATCAAGTAGAGAGGCTTCCGCGGTGGCTCAGTGGTAAAGAATCCGCTTGCCAATTCAGGAGACACGGGTTCGATCCCTGATCTGGGAAGACCCCACATGCTGTGGAGCAACTAAGCCCGCGTGCGCCACAACTATACAGCCTGCGCTCTAGAGCCCAGAAGCCGCCACTACTGAGCCCATGTGCCTTACAGGGCTGTGCTCTGCAGCAAGAGAAGCCACTGCAATGAGAAGCCCGTGCACCACAACTAGAGAGCAGCTCCCGCTTGCTGAAATTAGGGAAAAGCCCCTGCAGCAACAAAGACCCAGCACAGCCAAAAAAAAAAAAGAGTCAAGCAGAGAAATGACAGTGCTGATTAAAACAGACAGTTAACAACTGACAAAAGGAAAAAGGGATGATTAGGGACAAAGAATGTGACAAAACAAACTGACCCACTATACACAAAAGTTCTCAACGTAAGTGCTCCTAATACTATGGCACAAAACAGACAAGGCAAAAAGCAACAGAATGACACCTTGGCAAGTCCACCACTGTAGTGGGGAGCCTTAATGTATCTCTTCATAAGACCGCGGTTGAAAAGAAAAAAATCAGTAAGGACCTGGACCACACAATCACCACTCTTGCTGGAATACCCACAATTAGAGAATCCAGCTTTATGTCCCTCATCTGACACTCTGAGGTCCTCCTGTGTGCGGGCCCTGGGTTGGGTGCTGGAGCTACAGAGATGACACAGAGATCACCAGAAAGAGCTCATGGGAAGGGGGGCAGGCATCCAAAGAAACAGTCATGGCCAAGATGAATGTATTACAGAGGAAATGATGATCACAACAGCAGTTAACACTGGCGCTCTCACCGTGAGCCAGGCTTTGTTCTGAGTGCTTTATAAATATTAACTTGTTTAATTCTCACATCGTTTTACTACTTTTTAATCTCATTTCAGATGTTAGAAAGTGGAGGCATAGAATGGGTAAGCAATTGCTATTGGACACAGCTTTGTGGCCAAGCTTTGAATGAGAGTCTGGCTGACTCCAGAGTGTAAGCAGCTCCTTCATGGAGTATACGGAGCGATTTTCCTGGATCATCTTGTTCTGTCTGCAAAGCCTTTACACTCTCTGTTCCTTCTGCCTGGAATACTCTTTCCCAGGTATCCAGAGGGCTCACCCCCCTCCTCAGATCACCTTCATGAGACCTTTCTTTTTAAATTTACTTTATTGAAGTAGTGTCGATTGGGGCTTCCCAGGTGGTGCTAGTGATAAAGGACTCGCCTGCCAATGCAGGAGATTCGGGAGACTCCAGTTCAATCCCTGGGTTAGGAAGATCCCCTGGAGGAGGGCATGGCAACCCACTCCAGTATTCTTGCCTGGAGAATCTCATGGACAGAGGAGCCTGGCAGGGTACAGTCCATAGGGTCTCCAAGAGTAGGACACAACTGAAGTTGACTTAGCACGCATAGCTGATTTACAATGTCATGTTAATTTCTACTATACAACAAAGTGATCCAGTTATACATACATATACACATTCTTTTCCATAATGGTTTATCGTAGGATATTGAATATAGTTCCCTGTGCTATACAGTAGGATCTTCTTGTTCCTGAGAACATCTTGACTGAAAACTGCAGTCCCCACCTCAGATAGACATACACACTCTCCCTGATTTTTCTCTTTAGCATGCATTACTATCTACTATACTATAAACTTTATTATTGTCAGTTCCCCTCACTAAAATGAAAACTCCCCCAGACTGGTATTTTTTGCCTAGTTTTTTCTTCCCCACCTCTGCATCCCCAGCTTTTAGAATAGCACCCAGTGGTTGGGTACTATGAGTGTGGTCCTCAGAGCAGCAGCTGAAGCTGGAAGTGTATTAGAAAGGTAATCTTGGGCTCTCCCCTACACCTGCTGAATCAGAAAGTGCACATCAGCAAGATCTCTGGGGGACTGCACGATTAAGTTGGAGAACCTACGCCCAGGCACACTGCAGGTGTGCAGCACTTGTTGGTTGGAACAAACCCCTAACACTGCCTTACTGTCCGCCTTCTGCACAGATGCTACCGGGGACCTCTTGTGAAAAATGAGCTGGTCCAGCCAAGTCCAGTGGTGGAAATCCTGCTCCCAGGACCAAGGCAGGAGGCCACCTCCTCCAGGAGCTGTGTTGGTGCCCTCCTAAGCCACACAGGGTCTCTTCCTCCTGAGGCCTCCTCTGGCCACACCTGTCATCTGTCCTGGCTGAGTGACAATGACCTGGGTTAGGGCCTCTCTCTCTTCCCTCCATCCTCTGGGTTTCTGGAAGGCTGGATTCTCTCCCCAGAGGCACAGCTGCTCCAGCCTCCACACTTGGCTCCCTGGCCTGGTTTAGTTCTTCTGGCTCCATCCTTTTCATGGTAGCCAGAAAGATCTTCCTAAACACCAATCAGACCACAGAACTCCCGTTTAAAAATCCTTCCATGAGAGGTGCAAGTTGGCAAAACAAAACGAACGAACCAACAGAACAGGCACAGGAACCCTTTCTCGGGAAGCTGCCAAAGGATTTGCTTCACAGAAGTAAAGGAGCAAACCAAGAAAAAGGAAGCTATGAGATCAAGGAGATAAGATGTAGTTCAGAAGAAAGACAAAAGGAAGGACTCCCCAGATGAAGATAAAGGGAGCTCTGAGGACAGCTGTGTAGCAGGTTAAGGGAGAACCTGCTTCCATAAATGCACAGAGAAAGGAAAAAGGCTGCTAATTAACAAGCTAAGCCTTGGACTTCAGAAGCTGGAAACAGGAATTCCCTGGCAGCCCAGTGGTTAGGACTCTGTGCTTTCACTGCCAAGGACTTGGGTTCAGGCTCTGGTCAGGGAACTAAGATCTTGCAAGTTGGAGAGGTCAGGGTCATGCCAGGACAGGGCTGGGCACAGAACAGTGCCCAGGGAGTGTACTTGCCCATTACTACAACAGGCATTGGTGGCAGGACCCTCATGGCACTGCTCCTGGTCTTCTTCCTTCAATCCTCCACTCTCTCCACCCTGTCACCCCCCTCTACAACTGTGTCCACAATCCTGATCCATGCATGCCCCTCTATTGGTTTTTTTGGACTCTGGGTCTGCTGGTCTCTCTCTTCCTCTTAAGTTTTCCTTTCTAATAGCTGGTCAGAATCATACAAATCCTCAGCATCTAGAGATCCAGGACGCAGACAGAATTCAGGCAGCTTCTCACTTTTAGGGCTATGACTACAGGCAGGGTCCTTATCCCTCTGTGCCTCAGTACCTCCCACCATAAAATACAGATAGTAACAGTACCCATCCATGGGTTGACTGCTGATTCATTGAGATCAGATCAGTAGAGTGCTCAGTGCCAGCGAGGCACCAAGGAGAGGTTCAGTATGAAGGGACCAGGATTATTAAGAAAAGGTGAGACATGGCTTCCCCGGCGGCCAGTAGTTAAAGACTTCTCCTTACAATGTAGGAGGTGAGGATTATATCCCTGACTGGGGAGCTGAGATTCCATATGCCTGGGGGTCAAAAAATCAAAACATAAAGCAGAAACAATATCGTAATAAAATCAATAAGGTCTTTAACAACGGTTCACATAAAAACGAGGTTTTAAAAAAATAAAAGGAAAGTAAGAAAAGGTAAGACAGGGAATTCCCTGGCGGTCCAGTGGTTAGGACTCTGAACTTCCACTGCAGAAGACAGGGGTTTGATCCCTGGTCAGGGAACTAAGATCCCATCAGCATGGCAAAAAAAAAAAGGGACCACTCAAGAGCCTGACAACCACTTGATGGAGTCAAAGACTTCTTCCCTATTTATTTTACATTCTGAAATTAAACCGGTCCTATTCCCCCACAATAATCAAAACGATGGCCATTACTTACTGTCTGATACTGGCTCTCACCTAGTAATTAAACAGCATTTACAGAGCGGCTACTATGTGTCAGACACTGTTCTGAGCATCGGGGACATGCAGGACACAGGAGACAGAAATCCTTGTCCTAATGGATTGGAGACAGGGTAAATTTCACAGTGCTACAGGAAAACAAATATAGTAAGTGAAAGGGCTCAAGAGTGTAAAGTGGGGATTATAATCTTAACTTAGGGGTCAGGAGCAGGTGACAAGCCAAGTCTTTTAGAAAACCTGGGGACTTCCCTGGTAGTCCAGTGGTTAAAAATCTCCCTTCTTATGCAGGGACACTCAGGTTCGATCTCTGGTCTGGGAACTAAGATCCTACATGTCACAGGGCAACTAAGCCCGAGTGCCTCAAATACTGAGCCCGTGTGCTCTGGAGCCCACGTGCCACCACTGAGACCTGACACCACCAAATAAATAAATAAATATTTTAAAAAAGAAAAGAAAACTTGCATTTTTAGGAATAATGCAGCTTTACCAGAGTTTCTAGCAATATACCACTAGCAATAGTAAAGGAAAAAAAAAACTATATATATATATAATTCTGCACGAGTACGCAGTTCATGCGGTCACAAAGAGTCAAACACGACTAAGCGACTGAAAAACAACAAAGCTTCAGATAAACCCCGGTTGGAGACATATTTAAGATTTGAGGAAAAGGCAAAGTAACTTGGAAAGCAGACACATTTTTGAAGACAAATAAAGGAAGGAGGCAGGGGAAGCACTGCATCGCCAGGGGGCGCCCAGATGTGACAAATGGGTACAAGGAGGAGAGGCTGGCAACTTTTCCCTAAACCAGCGGGGTTCCAGATCCTTCATTGAGACCTGGAAACAAAATGTTAAAAATCCAAGAAAGCTGGGAAAGATTGAAGGCGGGAGGAGAAAGGGACGACAGAGGATGAGATGGTTGGGTGGCAGCACCGACTTGATGGACATGAGTTTGAGCAAGCTCCAGGAGTTGGTGATGGACAGGGAAGCCTGGTGTGCTGCAGTCCATGGGGTCACAAAGAGTTGGACACCAATGAGCACTGACTGAACTGAACTGAACTGAATGACAAACAGGCAGAACTGGCATGAGGGGCTGAAAATGAATCAGGAGTAGAGTAACCCACACCAGAAAAAGGAGCACAGATGCCACCAGAGATGCAAAGCTGCCCCAGAGTTGTGACAGCCGCAAGCACCCCAAGGGGAGGGTGGCAGCCTGTACCTGGGACAGGTGCTGGCAAATAGTAGGTGCTCTATCAACACGGTGGATGAGTCAAGGGATGAACCTCCATTTTCCAGAAGCGGAAACTGAGGTCCTTGGGGGTTAAGTGCCTTGCCCAAAGTCACAGAGCTGGTGGCTGATGGAGCCAGTGTTCAAATCTTGGTGTTATGGTTCTGGAGCACATGCTCAATAAATTTTTCTGGAAAGAATAAAATTAATCAAAATACATCACACTTACAAAGAACTTAATATGCACTAGGCATATTATACCCAAGATCTCATGAACTGACAAGAGTTTCATGGCTGGAATGTGGCCCATTTTACATATGAGAAAACGGAGGCCCAGAGTAGGCAAGTAACTTGGCCAAGGACACACAGCAGCAGAGGTGGGGATGGGAACGTGGGCCTACCGGACGCTGATGCTTTTAACCATAAGCTTTCCTATTAGAGCCAGACAATTTAGGGGATAAACTCCGGAAGCCTACAACAAATGAACCAAACTATTTTAACATTACTTACATACAAAGTTGCGAGGTCCCAGTGACCAAAAAGTCGGGAGGGAAAAAAAAACACAGTTGTTAGAAATATCTCCTATTCACTGAAATACCTGGAGTTGGGCCAGGCTGGGCATTGGTGAGTGAATTATTTATATTTGGCTGGGGCTAGGAATGGGAATGGGGACAGATTGAGTTTCTGAGCACCCCCTCAGGGAGTCAGGCCTGGGCTTAGGTGCCAGGGACAGAGGGTGGAGAACTAGAAGAGTCAGGACACAGGAGCAACCTGGGAGAGAAAGAAAAAGGCAGTCTGGCTGGTGTCTCCCTCACCAGTCTTTCTCTACCGCCCTCTCTAAGGTCTGTGTTTCCCATTCAAAAAAATGACAACCCACATGCATCAAGCACTTATTCAAGCACTTTATATGCTTACCTCCCTGAACTCTCTAACATTCCTAGGGTTACTGACCCCATTTTATAATAGAGGAGAGGCCAAAAGACTTGCCCAAGGTCACAGAGAATGTAAGTGGCAGAATTAAAATTTGAACTGAAGACTGCTTCAGACTTCCCTGGTGGTCGTTGTTAAGACTCCAGTCTTCTGATGCAAGGGCATGAGTTTGATCCCTGCTCCAGGAAGATCCCACCCGTGGTGGAACAACTAAGCCTGTGCGCCACAACTACTGAAGGTGGTGTACCTTACAGCCCATGCTCTGCAACAAGAGAGGCCACTGCAGTGAGAAGCCCAGGCACCGCAACTAGAAAGTAGCCTCTGCTCACTGAAACTAGAGAAAGCCCGTGGGCAGCAATGAAGACCCAGCACAGTCAGAAGTACATAAATAAACAAATCTTAAAAAAACAAAAAACAAACCTGAAGATGGCTTCAGTTCTCACTCTGCCCTACTCATGACGCTGAACCTCAGTACAGGAGCACAGATTCTAAGTCAGGATGCCTAGGTTGGAATCCTGAGTCTGCCATTTAATGCTGGATGACCTTGGGAAAGTTGCTGGACCTCTCTGTGCCTCTGGCTCCTTTCTGTAGAACGGAGCTAATAAGAGCACCTACAACTTAGGGGTGTTGTCAGAATTAAAGGAGTTAGCACATACAAATAGCTAAGAACAAGGCCAGGCACTTCCTAAACAATAAGTGTTAGCTGGAATTGGAATGGCTGTGGGGAAACCCTCTCCCTGCCCCCGCATGTTTCTGACCTGGGGTGTGCCCAGATCAGTGCCAGGTTTTGAGAAAACGCCCCGGGGGCTCCACTGAAAAGGAGGGAATCCATTAGCACCTGTGACCAAGTCACATTCCTGGGGTGGGGAACTTTCCACCAACTGCTCCGAGACTAAGGACTTATCATGAGCCAGGAGGACGATCTTATGAAGACTCCTCTCTTCTCAGTGGCATGTTGTTCCCACAACAGATAAGGGCACTGAGTTTCAGAGAGAGGACACTTGCCCAGATCATAAAGGAGTGAAGAAAAGATCTGAATGCTGGACTGCCCATACACACACACCACCATACTTTTCTAAATCCCACTGGAGAAATGAGTGCAGGAGTCGTCTCTATGGCCTCTTCTGGCCATATTACCCTACAGTTGTGTGGCTGTCCAGTTTATCGCGAGTTTCTGGCTGGACTAAGCAAACTATCACTACAGGCAGGCCCCTAATCTCTTGCTCCCTGCGCTACCCACAGTCCTGGATCGTAACCTACACATCACTCTACCACTGATTTCTTTCTTTCACCATCTCATGTTGCCTTCCTGCCCACAATCCGATCCAGAGGCTCCAACCCATCGCTTTCACAACTGGCCTCTCCTTCGGAGCCTCCAGACCCTCTCATTCATCTAGCACTGACTCCCATGCCTTTCCACATCCTCCCGGCTAAACCCCTCGAAAGTGCCCCCTTCTGGGCCTCTGCCTGGACGCCAACTCCCTTCTCCAACTCGGGACTCCTTTCCCCAGCTCTGAGCTTCCTTACAGTCAATCCCAAAGCTCAAGTCTCTCCCCACCTTCAAGACCCATCCCCAGCCCCCATTCTACAATTCCCTCCGGCTCCCGTCTCCCAATCCCCTCCCCCAAGCGATCTCCCCTCACTCCAGCCCCTTCTTTAGCCCCTGCCTCTTCCCTCTCGCTACCGGGTCCCGAATTCCCGCACGGGTTCTCAAGCGCCCCCGGCCCCGGCTCGAGGTTCTCACCATCACCCCGCGCTGCAGCTCCCTCGGCTACGCGGGTTTCCCCCACTCGCTCCTCTCCAGCCTCCCCTTCCGGGTTCCCGCCCCGAAGCCCGCTGGGAATTGGAGTCCGGGCGGCCCCGGACTACATCTCCCAGAAGGCAGCACGGTTAGGCGCGGAGGTGGGGAAGGTAGCAAACTGGGCGGGCTGAGGAAAAGAATGACTCCAACTCCCAGGAGGCAGAGAGGGCGCCTGACAGCGCAGGCGCACAGAGCGCCCCCGCCAGGTGCGCCGGGAGATGCAGTCCAGCCTCCTCCATTTTGGCCCGGGGCCCTTGGAAAAGAAACAGAAAATTGTAAAGGGGCGTTTGCGAGGGGTGGAAACAGCAAGTTTACCGATTTCCTTAAACTGATTAACATGATAATTAGCAGTGCTTTGTATTGTCTCAAACACTTTCCCATCTACTTTTACCCCTGATTTTCTTACCACTAATTTACAAATAAAGAAGTTAGCCTTAAACCTTAGAAGGGAGAAAAGCTCCATATACTAGAAATTTGTATATATTATAGTTATAATAGAGGATTCACGAAGACAGACACCTTTGTGTATCTTGTTCAAACATCCAGAACAGTGTAAATAGTGCCGAGTAAATATTTATTGCATGCTAATTATATGCCTATTGAATTTGCCTGCAGTGCAGGAGACTCCGTTTCGATTCCTGGGTCAGGAAGATCCCCTGGAGAAGGGATAGTCTACCCACTCCAGTATTTTGGGGCTTCCCTGGCGGCTCAGACAGTAAGGAATCTGCCTGCAATGCAGGAGACCTGGGTCATTCCAGGGTTGGGAAGATCCCCTGGAGAAGGGCATGGCAACCCATTCCAGTATTCTTGCCTGGAGAATCCCCATGGACAGAGGAGCTTGGCAAGTTACAGTCCATGGGATTGCAAAGAGTCGGAGACGACTAAGCGGCTAAGCACAAATATGTGCCACACACTCTGCAGAGAATCCACGCATTATCCCAAATTTATAAAAGCTAAGGCAGAAATAAATAGAGAATTTTCTCCATGGCAACACAGCCAGAAAGTGATTTAAACTGAAATGTGCTGGACACCAGTGCCTCTACTTTCCTTTAAGTTGCTAGATCGCCTCCCTTTAAGCAGTATTTTCCTGTCCATCCTCATAGGTTGTGAGAGCGAACTTTCTAAAATGCAGAGTTTGCTATATTAAGAAACATAACTTCATGAGAGGAACTGCTATTAAGGCCTGATTCCGGCGGCCCTCTTCTTTGAATCTTGTCTCAATTTATCACTCTTTAACGCAGCCTCTACCTCACTAGATTCTCAGTTTGTGAGCCTTCCCGACTGCACGAGGAAGGCTGTGGCTAAATCCTCAACTTCTAGCATGGGTCTTGGCACACAGTAAGTCCACATTGCTGCTGCTGCTAAGTCGCTTCAGTCGTGTCCGACTCTGTGCGACCCCATAGACGGCAGCCCACCAGGCTCCCCCGTCCCTGGAATTCTCCAGGCAAAAACACTGGAGCGGGTTGCCATTTCCTTCTCCAATGCATGAAAGTGAAAAGTGAAAGTGAAGTCGCTCAGTCCACATTAACCCTGTGCTAAAGGGAAAAGTTGGAAACCGGACACCAGAGGGCAGGAGGGAAGATCAGTCAGAGCTCCCTTGCTTCCTTATAGCTGGCAGTTGAGGAGACCCCGCCTCCTCGCTCGGCTCCTTTGGCCTCGGACCTCTGAAGTGGACTAGGGGCGTGGCCAGGAGGGGCGGGGTCTTCCGAAAAGGCGGGAACTGGGCGAGCCCTGATTGGTCGGCCTTTTGGCGCGCACGGGCAGACTGACAGGAGGCGCGAAGCCAGGCTCGCGCTGTGCTGGAAGACTGGGACCTTCCCCAGGCGCGCGTGCGCACGGCCACTTGTACCCTGCCGTTTCCTCTCCAGTCTCGCGCCTAGCACACCTTGGCAGGAACTGGTGGGGGCGTAGCCTGGCCTCAAGCGCTCACTTTTGCTCTTCTCTTCAGGCCTCAAGCAGGAACCTCACGCCAAAAGGGACTGCGCCCGCCTCACGCCTGGGCTCGGAACGTGGTGGCCGAGGCCGGCGTGAGGCTCCGGCACGCGAACAGCCTCCGGGGGCCAGCGCGAGACACTGTCCAATCAGGCTTCCAAGTTTGGGGCTGGCGCAAAACCAGAAGGGGGGTCTCTCGAGGCGGATGCTGGAGGCCAAGGGGAATAGTTCGGGGCTTGCCGGTCAGACGGGAGCCTGGGGTCCACTCAGGAACGGCGTTTCCTGGCCGTGGCCACTCTGGGAGTTTCGGGGGGCGGGAGGGCGGGTGTGCCTTGGGTGCCCAGGCTGTATGCGAGGCGGGACCTGGGCAGCAGAGCTGGAGTTTGGATTTGAGGCAGGGCCTAGGTTTGCGGGACCAGGCTCAAGTTTGACGTATGAAATCTCTGAATAGTGTTGGGGACTTGGGGATCACCGGTTAGGACCTGTAGTCTTGGGATTTGTGTCTGGATAGAACTAGTTTTGGGAAATCTGAAAATCTTGGGTTTTGTCACTGGAACTTTCGTGTTGGAATCAGAGATACTAGTGTGGAAATCTAGAAGCCTAGAGTATAATTTGGGGGCCTGAGGTCTAATTTTGGAGAATTGAAGTCTCAATATAGATTTAAGGTCTAGAATCTTAATATAGAGTATGAGATGTGAGATTTAGGGTTTGGAGTCCCAGTTTAGAACTTTAAGAACTGTTAAGGCCTGGAGTCCCCCACATTGAGTATGGGGCTGCAGTTTTAGAGTTTGGGTTTTAGATAGAACTCACATGTGAGATCTCAGTTTAGGCTTGGGGGCACAGTTTGGGGGTCTGAAGTGACAGTTTGAGGGTCTAGAGGTCTTCGTTTTCAAATCTGAGGTAAATTTGGGGGGGTGAGGTTTGCTTTTGGGAGCTCGGGTTTCTTTGTTTAGGGTTTGGGTTCTCAATATTAAGGTTTCTGGTCTGTGTTCTTAATATTAGTATTGGGCTTATATTTGGAGATCAGAAGTTGACAGTTTAGGGGTCTAGAATACCTCAGTATTAGAGTTTAAGGCTTTTAGGTTTAGGAAAGTCTCCTTTTTAGGCTCTAGATCCTCATTTTGGACGTTTAAAATCATACGGTTGCTGTCTTAATATCATAGTTTAAATATCTTAAGCCACAGTTTTCAGGTCCGCTCTCCACCACAGAGTCTGACATCTCATTATTAAGACTAAAGCTCTGAATCAAAGTTTGGAAATCTGCTGCTTTTCGTTTTAGGTCTGGATCATGATTTACAAGCCCAAACTTCCAATTTGAGATTCATGGACTTCAGTTTAGACTTTGGACATTTTCATTTGTTCTATTGGCCTGTGTTTATGGGGACTCAGGACTTTTTTGGGGATCTCTTGAGTGCTCAGAGGAGCACCATGGAGGGAAATGAGGCTGCCTGTCATACTGTGCATTCTTCTTGGAATCCCAGAGGTCACTAATAATTCTTTCTTTTCCCCTCTTTGCAGATGTGGGATTCCAGCAAACATGTGTGTTCTCCTGAACAGCCCAGAACCAACTCCCTGAGTCCCAGTGACAGGTAAGGGCTCCTCCTGGCCCACCTCCCTTGCAGCTCTCGCCACTCTGGTAGAATGATAATAACAATAGTGTTTACTGAGCATTTATTAGTTTGCCAGACTTTTTGCTAAGCTTTTTGTTTGTATACTCGTTAATCCTGACAACAACTCCAGGAGGAAGTAGGTACAAATATTACTGCCATTTCAAGATGAGAGAACTCTGAAGTAGTTGGCAAAGATCCTCTCTAAGCCCTTGCAGGTTTTGACATTCTGATTTTTTAAAAATGCCCTTCCTTCCTTTCTTTTATTTACATATTTGTTTTGCCATCAAGCCCCTACCAAGTGTCAGGAATCTAACAGAGAGGTTTTCCCAGCAGATTAGGGTTGGATCAGATTTCTCCCTTCCTCCAACATCTGGATAAAGAAGAGAGCCAAAATTCATCTTATCCCTTATTTTCTTCCCCAGTGACTTTTCATCTACCTGTCTCTTCATTTATTAACTCCAAAAATCAGCATCCGCTCTATTTAGGTTCTCTGCTTAGGAACTGTGCTCAGAAGGAGCACATGAAGACAATGAAGAATTTCTCTCCTGCTTGCCTATTCTTCCTGGAATTCCAGAGGTCACCAACAGTGCATTCTCTTTCCTCGCTTTTTAGATGTGGAGTCATTGTATTAATAAAGACTCAATTGCAATTAACAGAAACTTAGCTAAAACTGGCTAAGGCATAAATGGGGATTTATTGGATCCTTTAAACAAAAAATTCTGGGGCATCAGGCTAGGCTGGTTCCAAGTGAGGGGTTAAATTATATGGCCAGAAATCTGCCTGTCTTGGCTCTGCTGTTGTCTGGGTTGGCTCTCCATTTGTGTGGGCAAGATGGCTCCTAAGCCCCTCCAGGTCCATGTTCTGCCAGCCTGACAAGTCTGGCAGAGATTTTCTCCCCAGGATCCATTGACTCTGATTGGTGAAGCCTGTGTTACTACCCAAATCCTCAACCAATCCCTTGACTTCTTGATTAGACTTTGTTTCAGTGCTCCCTAATGGAAGGGAGAAGTCAAGTAATTGGTTCAGGATTTGGGTAGTAACCCAGACTTAGCTAATCAGAGTCAATGGATCCTGGAAAGAGAATCTATGCCAGACTTGTCAGGTTGGCAGGATGTGGACCTGGAGTGACTGAAAGGTCTCTTGCCCTCACAAATGGTGAGCCAACCCAGACAACATCAGAGCCAAGAGTGGAAGGGGAGGTTGGGTTCAAACTCTGTGAACCACATGGACTGAGAGTGGGGGAGGGATCGTAACCCAAAGGAAATTATTACCAGAAAACGGGGATTGGATGTTGGTCAACCAAAAATGACAGTTTTATCAACCATAGTCATCCAATACAATACCTCCACCCTATTCTCCAACATCCCTTATACCTAAATCGTTCCAACAAATGACTGTCTACCTTCTATCTTGAACAAACCTTTCATGAGCACGCCCTTGGTGCTAAACACCTGGACAAGATCACACTTTCCAGCCAGCTCCATTTTATAAATGAATTATAAACAGGATTGGAGAGATGAAAGCACTTGTCCAAAATCACACAGCAAGTGGCAGAGCTGGAATTTCAACCAGATCTGTTTGCTTCAAAAGCTGAAGTTTATAATAACCAACTGTTATACTGCTTCTTGGGACTGCCCCTTGCTTTCCCTCATTTTGAGGTGGCTCTTAAATTCTTGCACATTTTAAGCAAATTAGAGTTAGGGCCTTGGATTTCACATAGCTGATATGAGAAATTTGGACTGGCTTTTTTTTTTTAAGATTTTTTTGATGTGGATCACTTAAAGTCTTTATTGAATTTTTTACAATACTGTTTCTGTTTTACGTTTGGTTTTTTGGCCACAAGACATGTGGGATCTTTGCTCCCTGACTAGGGATTGAACCTGCATCTCCTGCTCTGGAAGTTAAAGTCTTTACCACCAGGGAAGTCCCCTGGACTGGCTCTTGATTAAAGCTCCTTCCAGGGGGGGAGGGGAAGAAAAAAAAATTAAAGCTCCTTCCAGCTCCTGTAAAATAAAGGAATAGTGAGTGTTTAGGCTGATTAGCTCAGGGAAAAGGAAACCCAAGAATTAGAGTGATTTGCCACTTCAAAGACTGAAAGGCAGTCATAAGACAGAATAGCATTCTTTAATTCAACACAATTTTTTGTTGAGCACCTACTAAGAGCCAGGTATTATTCTAGGAGTTAGGAATATAGCCAAAGCCATATATGACTTTTGTGGGTCGTAGGCAATTTTGCTTTCTTAGGCTCATTCTTTCATTAAAAACACATTAAAAGCTGTCATTTATGACAGCATTGGTATAAAGATGAATGTAATCCAAGTTGAATTATATTAATTTTTTTCTCTTCTGATTTCAAAAGAAAACACTTCATGAGCCCCTAAAATTATCACCAGCCTTAGGCACTGTGCTTACCTGTGCCTAATGGAGAAGTCAGTTCAGGATATAGCAATAAATAAAAGGGACAAAAATCCCTGCTCTTGTGTTTATATTTATAAGGGAGAAAGAAGGAAAGGAAAGAAAAAAGGGAAAAAGAGAGAAAGAAAGAGTTTGGATGCCGATGAATGATGTGAGCATGTGACAAAGAATGTGCCTGTTTAGATCAGGTAGTCAGGAAAGGCCTTTCTGGGGTTGTTACATTTAAGCTAAAGGCTGAATGGCAAGAAATCAGCCATGTGAAAAATCAGGGCAAAGAAACATTCCAGGTGGTGGGGATGGGAAAGGCCCTGAAGGCAGAAATAAACTTGGCAGTTGGTAGAAACAGAAAAAGACCTGTGTGGCTGGAACTGACCTGTTCCCCACAGAATCAGAGGGCAGAGCTGGGATTAGTGAATGAAAATCATAGAGACTGTGAGGAAGACTTGTCTGAAACCAGAACCATCCAGCAAGGAAAGAAGCCCCCTTGGGAGGGAGTGCCTGATTCCCAGAGGCCTCTGTGAGCACAGCCCTGGGTCACACCTATTCAGGACTGTTGCCCAGGACAGACCAAGATTTTGCAATTCCTAGTTACCCTTATTCTCCCTCCAAATAAAAAATACATATTTATATGTATTATTCATATATAAATATATATATTTATATGTATTAAACATATAGATGTTTATATGTATTATTTATATATTTATATATAATTTGTCTGCGCCGGGTCTTAGTTGCAGTGTGCGGGATCTTTGATCTTTGTTGCAGCACCCAGAATCTTTTTAATTGGGGCATGTGGGATCTGGGTTCCCTGACGAGGGATGGAAATGAAGCCCCCTGCATTGGAAGGTTGGAGTCTTAGCCACTGGACCACGAGGAAAATCTTCTTATCCTCAGCAAATTATATAGCTGGTTTTGCTTCTAGTTGCCATTTTATGTTGTTTGTGGAACAATTTGATAGATGGATACCTGGCTGTACTGTGGGCTCTAGAAAGTTATTGTTTTATAGATTTTTATCCCTGTCACCAATCACATTCCCTGGCACACAGTAAGGGCTCAATAAGCAATTGCTGAATGAATGAGTAAGAATGATTCTTTCAACTTCAGAGTTTGGTTGGGGAGATAAGAGTGCCTCCCACACTGGTCCCTCATGTCCTTGAGGACAGCGAATCGATTTCTCTCCCTTTCCACAGTGTCCAGCACAGGACCTGGCAAAGAGGAGGTATCGAGGGACTTCCCTGGCAGTCCAGTGGTTAAGACTCTTCGCTCCTAATGCAGGGGCAAGGGTTTGATCCCTGGTCAGGGAACTAAGATCCTGCATGCCACACAGCACAGCCAAAAATAAAAGAGGGGGTATTAGTTTGTGGGTCTGAGTAGGAATCAGAAATACATATGTAATCAATTGGAGTATGTTTGGCTTGATCCTGCTTTCAGTCAGGGAGAAAGACAGGAGGCTTCCTGGGGTGGATGGCAATTGAACTAGGCCCTGAAGGAAGATGAGATAAGGATTGGTGGAGACGAGGTGTTCGGGCTTTCCCAAGCAAGTAGCAGGAGTAGTGCCAGAAGTGCGTAATTTGGGAGAGAGACGCTAACATCTTTGTGTCCCCATCTGTCAGGAGAAAGAGGTACAGGTGTGTGTACATGGATATATTATGAATTATGGATTCAGGGATTATATCCTGAAAGTTCTGCATCTGCTCAGGAGTTAACTTCTTTCATGCCCTTATTTATCTGTTCATTTAGCAAATAGGCAGTGAGTTCCCGCAATGTGCCAGACCTTGTTCTAGGTGCCCCCGACTCAGCTCTCAGCCTAGTGCAGGGATCAGAGAAATGCATGAGCTCAGGGTCAGGGGCCTCTTAGCAGAGGTACCTCACCTGTCCTGTGGAGTTGGGGGCTGTTGATGGGAGAGAACGAAAGGAAGTAAGAGATGAGACCAGAATGATCAGGTGGGCCAAGCTGTGGGGGGAGGGGCGGGCATTATAAGCCATGTTAAGGGTTTGATTTTTAATAAAATCAAGGACTTGATTCTTAATAATGTAATGGCATTGAGAGGTTTGAAGTACTTCTTAGGTAACTAAGGTATTCAGTCCTACGGATAACCCTCTGCGCCTTGAAAGAATATCCTCATTCATTTTGCACAGATGAGAAAACCATAGACATTTTTGTGTTTCAGAAAGATCACTCCAGGGACTTCCCTGGTGGTCCAGTAGCTAAAATTCTGTGGTCCCAATGCCAGGGGCCCAGGTTCCATCCTTGGTTAGGGAACTAGATCCCAAGTGCCTCAACGAGAGATTAAAGATCCCACGTGCTGCCACGAAGACCCGGTGTTGAAAAATAAATATTAAAAAAAAGAAAGGATGATCACCCTGACTCTCAGAAAGAGTATGGTTTGGAGGAGGCCAGATGGGAGGCTGGGAGAACTATGAGGATGTCAACACACGGACTAGAGTGGAGGTGAGGGGATGGAGAGAGGGGATTGGAGGAGGAATGGGCAAAATTTGGTGACTGGGAGTTCCCTGGGGGTCCACTGGCTAAGACTCTATGCTTCCACTGAAAGAGGCATGGGTTCAATCCCTGGTCAGGGAACTAAGCTTCTCTGAGATGGGGAACACTGAAACAGGTGGATTGGGGGGTGGTGTCAGATACCAAATTCCATTTGGGATGTCCTAACCAAAACTGGCTCTTGTCCCAAAACAGGAAGCAGAGGAAAAACCACACCAGCAAACTGCAAGAGCTGGCATTGATGCTGCCAGTGACCCTGAAGACTGGTACCAAGAAGCTCACCAAGGTAAAGGGGCTGAAGGAGAGGAGGTGAATTTGGGAGGCAGATCTGAACATTTCAGCAATTGGGCTGACCTCCCTTGTCCTGAGAAATCTAGACAGACACACAAACCCAGTGACAGCACTGAGATGGCAAGAGTCCTGCTCTGAGTGGGAATTTCTGGGAGTCTGTGATCCCATGACCAGAAGTCTGAGGAACTCTTTCCTGCAAAGGAGGCAGGGGGAGGGACCTCTCTGGTGATCCAGTGGTTGAGAATCTGAATTCCCAATGCAGGGGGCACAGGTTGATCCCTGGTTAGGGAAGATCCCACATGCCATGTGGCATGGTGACAAAAGAAAAAAAAGAAGGCAGGAGGAATTGACAGAGGAAAAAAATAGGCAAGGCACCAGGTCAAGGTCATCTCCCTGGGAGTCAAGACAGTCTGGATCTGAGCCCTCCAGCTCCACACCTGCAGAACTCTGGGCAGCTCACTCAGATTATCAGCCTTTCAAGCCTCAGATTTCTTGGCTATAAATCAAGGAAAAATAACTACTCCAACTCAGAGATATTGTGAGACCAAAAAGACCCGATAGCCGTTACAGGGCCTGAACAAATGTCAGTTCCCTTTCTGACAGCCTTCTTTTGTGACTTCATTGGGATGATTTCCGAATTTGGTTCTTCTCAGAGGTTCCAGGAGAGCATCTGTTTCCTCCCCCTTTGCCAATTTCTGCACATGTGCGAGCTCAGTCACTTCAGTCGTGTCTGACTCTTTACAACCCCATGGACTGTAACCCGCCAGGCTCCTCTGTCCATGGGATTCTCCAGGCAAGAATATTGGAGTGGGTTGCCATGCCCTCCTCCAGGGGATCTTCCTGACCCAGGGATCGAACCCAAGTCTCCTGAGTCTCTTGCATTGCAGGCAAGTTCTTTACCCCTGAGACACTGAGGAAGCCTTGTCAGTTTCTAGAGGCAACGTATGGTTTTTGGTTCATGGCCTTTTCAAAGCTAGAAGCATAACAGCTTCTGGTCTCACCTCTATCTCTGCTTTGGTCAGCAGTTTGCTCTCTCTGCCTTTGGCCCTCCTGCCTCCCGCTTATAAGGATGCTTGTGATTGCATTGGGCACACTCAGATAAGCCAGAATCAAGAATCATCTCCCTATCTCAAGATCCTTAATCACATCTGCAAAGGCCCCTTTGTCATATAAGGCAACACATGCACATGTTCCGGGGACCAGGCCATGGACACCTTTGGGGGAGGCACTATACAGACCACCACAGTGCTCAAAATTAGCTGAGAAATTTTGCCCTCTTGCCCACTGGAGAATTTGGTGTGCATGGGCTCTTATAGTTCTTGGCAGGGAGGGTGGAGATGGCTGAGAAAATCCATGCACTGGAGGAATGACAGTCAAGTCAGGGCACAGGCAGCAGCATTTCATCATGAGCAGAGGACCATATCCCCATGGTAGAATCCTCTCCAGGTCTCAGTCCACTGTCCCCTCTCTTTTCGTGGCTGCAGTGCAGCTTTCCAGATCTTAGTTCCCTATCTAGGGACTGAATCTGGGCCCTCAGCAGTGAAAGCACAAAGTCCTAACCACGGGACCACCAGGGAGTTCCCTCAGCTGTCTTAAGGATCCCACTCCTTTCCCGTTTTCAGTTCAGTTCAGTTCAGTTCAGTCGCTCAGTTGTGTCCGACTCTTTGCGACCCCATGAATCGCAGCACGCCAGGCCTCCCTGTCCATCACCAACTCCCGGAGTTCACTCAGACTCAACGGCCATCGAGTCAGTGATGCCATCCAGCCATCTCATCCTCTGTTGTCCCCTTCTCCTCCTGCCCCCAATCCCTCCCAGCATCTTTCGCATGAGGTGGCCAAAGTACTAGAGTTTCAGCTTTAGCATCATTCCTTCCAAAGAAATCCCAGGGCTGATCTCCTTCAGAATAAACTGGTTGGATCTCCTTGCAGTCCAAGGGACTCTCAAGAGTCTTCTCCAACACCACAGTTCAAAAGCATCAATTCTTCGGCGCTCAGCCTTCTTCACAGTCCAACTCTCACATCCATACATGACCACAGGAAAAACCATAGCCTTGACTAGACGGACCTTCCTCTCTTAAATTAAGTCCTGGGCCTCCTGCTTTACATATGACCTTCATCCCAGTCAGTCCTCAGTCTCAGTCATCAACTAAGCATTTATTGGTCAACGAATGTATCAGGCTGTATGCTGGGCAATTTCACACACTCAAATTTATTTCATCCTAATGATACTCCTCTGAGCCTGAATGAATACCCTTGTGCCCATTGCACAGATGAAAAAACTGAGGCTCTAAGGAGGTAAAATGACCTGCTCCCAGTGCACAGCCAGTAAGTGGCAGGTTGGAGCCAGGACCTAAGCTAATAGTCTTTGGGCTGTGTGCGGTGTGGCCACACATTGTGTGGTGTGCGTGCTTGGTTGCTAAGCAGTGTCTGACTCTTTTCGAGCCCATGGACTATAGCCTGCCAAGCTCCTCTGTCCCTGGGATTTCCCTCAGGCAAGAATACTGGAGTGGGTTGCCATTTCCTTCTCCAGGGAATCTTCCTGATCCAGGGATTGAACCCGCATTGGCAGGTGGATTCTTTACCTGCTGATTCTTTACCCACTGAGCCACCTGGGCATCAATAGCCATTAATCCTTAAGTAAATTATAGCTCCCTCTGTGTATCAGGTTCCCTGGTGGCTCAGACGGTAAAGAATCCACCTGCAGTGCAAGAGATCTGTGTTCAATCCCTTGGTCAGGAAGATTCCCTAGAGAACGAAATGGCTCCCCACTCCAATATTCTTGCCTGGAGAATTCCATGGGCAAAGGAGCCTGGTGGGCTACAGTCCACGGACTTGAAAAGAGTCAGACACTACTGAGTGACTATTTTTTTTCCCATGGATCAGATTAAACATATTTAGTGACTATCCGTATTACATTTTATGGAAAAGTTTCACGTATGTCGCTCTTGAGACCATGCTTCCTCTTTTTAAATTAATTTTTATTGGAGTATAGTTGATTTACAGTGTTATGTTGGTTTCTGCTGTATAGCAAAGTGAATCAGTCATACATATACATATATCCACTCTTTTTTAGGTTCTTTTCCCGTATAGGTCATTACAGAGTATTAAGCAGAGTTCCTGGTGCCACGTTCCCTTGTTAGTTATCTATTTTATATATAGCAGTGTGTATATGTCAATCCCAGTCTCTCAATTTATCCCCCACTCCCGAGACCATGTTTCCTGATGTGGGGTTTGGAAGATTCCTGCTGACAGTTTTGTTGTTATTCTAGGGATCTATTTCAATCCAAAAAAAAAGTTATAGGTATTCTTTCCTCACCTCCTTACCAGGCTAACTCCTTACACTCTTCAGTTTATTTTTTTTTAATTTCAATATTTTTAATTTTTTGGCCACACTGCACGACCTACAGAATCTTAGTTCCCCAACCAGGGATTGAACTTGAGCCCCCTGCCCTGGAAGCACCGAGTTTTAACCACTGGACCGCCAGGGAATTCCCCACTATTCAGTTTCAATGCTGCCACTTGAGAGAGGCCTTTTTGGACACCCAAGCCTAATTGCATCATGCTCTTTTATTCCTAATGCTTACCACACAGTCAATAATTTTATGTGAATTATGAGTTTATTAAGGTCTGCTGCCCTCCCTATATTGTAAGTTCTGTGAAGGCAAAAAAAAAGTTTGTGTAGTTCACCCTCCTTGTGGCTTACTGGTTGGTATCTTTTTTAGCTTAGTATCTCCAGTGTCAACTCAGCCTCGACTTAGTGGCTGGATGGGGGATGCCTGCTGGTGCTATGGGGAAAGAGTCATTCCTTCAGTGGTAACTGGCTCCATCACTTCTCCGTTCTGTGTGCTCAGGATCCAGAAATCCATCAGCTACATTCTCTTACTCTCAACGGGTTCAAGGTCAATGGGAGAGAATGACACATCAATGGATAACTATAAAACAGTGTGGCAAGTGCCTTGGTGGAAACAGGCCCAGGGTGTCACAGGAGTGCTGAGGAGGGACATCTGAACAGCCTAGGTGTGGGGTCAGGAGGTCAGGAAAGCTTCTGGAAGGCGGGGAATGCTGTGCCGAGGCTCAAAGAAAGAAGCCAGGGAGGAGAGGGGGACTGTGCACATGCCTAAGGGCCAGGGGCAGGAAGCCCAGCAGCGTGTGCCCCCAAAACCACACTGGGAGGCAGGCAGGCCTGGCTTCACACCCCAGCTCGGCCACGCCTTCTCTGTAACCCAGCGATCCCTTCAGCGCTCTGGGCCTATCTTCAGAGCTGTAACCGTTGGCTCCCTGGGCCACAGTGAGGACTGAAGGGCACAACAGGAACCTCTCTGCCCATGGTGGGTGGACTGCTGGGATGGGGCCCCAGGGGTCCTGGAGCCTGACTGTCCCTGGTCCCCAGCAGCCTCACGTGATCTTGAGTGCCTGCTCAACCCCGTCTTTCTTTTGGGAGCAGAAGGAGGTTCTCTTGCATGTCCTGCAGTACATTCACTACCTACAGAGCAGCATCAATGTGACCAAGGCCTTGCTCCAACTCCACACCAACCATGGGCATGGCGGGCTCAGGGGTAAGTAAGCTCAGCCGACGTTCCCAGTGGCTGCTATATCCAGGCTGTAGGGGACACTGAAGTGACCTAAATGGTTCCCATCCTCCCCGGATCTCACATCCTGGAGTGAGTCCAAGATGCTGTGACCCCAGAGGAGTGTGTCTTGGGAAGCCTGTGGAGGGAGGGCCTTTAGAGCGGGCCTTCAAGGACAGGGGGGCACCATGCCAGGCAAACAAGAAACAATGTGAGCAGGAGCCCACAGGCACAAGAAGACACAAATGGAAAGTCTGGGGACAGGTGAGCCATCGGGTGTGACTGGAGGGGCCGTGCAGCACCCAGATGATGTGCACAGACTCCAGAGCCAGGTCCAGACTCAGACATATGTGTCTCATGACCTAAACTGCTCTGTGCCTCAGTTCCCTCATCTGCAAAATGGACCAGTACGAGTACTTCCTTAATGTTTGTTGTGAGAATTTAATGAGTTAATACACGCAAGGAGTGTTGTCACACAGTGCCTGGAACATGCCAGTCGTCCCACATTGTATGTGCTGGGTGGTGTTGTTACTGGTATGAGAAATACCCTGGCAAGAAGGGTAGAAGGTGAGGCAGAGGTGAGATTCTGAAGGGCCTCGAGAGCCTGGCTCGGGAGGGAGATAGAGAGGATGAAAACGACTGAAGGACTGTAAGCCAGAGGAAAACCACCGTCAGAGTGGCTGTTTAGGAAGAGGTCCCTGACATCTAGTGTGGGGGTCGTTAAGTAAGAAACGAGTCAGGGAGACCAGCGGAGACACTTCTAGGAGGGGAAGGAGACCGCAAGCAAATGCAGCACCATGGCTGAGAGTGTGGGCTGAAGAGGGTCAATTTGGGAGATGTTCACGAGGAAGAATTGCGAGGCCTGGGGGAGAGGCCGCGGGCCACCCACCATCTTGAGGAGGTAGGAAGAGGAGTTGGTTTGGGAGGGGAAGATAGGTAAGCATTTGGGAAGCACTGAGTCAGTCTTCTGTCTGGGCCGAGGCCCAGAATGGACCTGCAGATACCTGAGTTTTCACCTGTACTTCTGCCACCTGGCTGTGGAACCTCAGACAAGTCCCATCTCCTCCCGGGACCTCAGTTTCCACTTTCACAAAGTCTGTCTGGAGACTGCAGCAGCCTCCCTCCCCCTATCCAGTGGGAAGCATTGTCCAGAGGCAGGACTCAGGCTGAACGAAGGTGAGGCTGTCTGACCTGCCTCCTTCTCCATCCTCTGCAGGGCTGGGTTGGAACCCTGCCGCAGGTCCTGCAAAGCAGAGACTCTCCACCCCATCCAGCTCCCCACACTCTCAGAAGTCCCGTCTTTGGGGAGCATGCCGGAAACCTCGGAAGAAAAAGCCTACCCGAGCATCAGGTACAAGTCTGCAGTAGAACAGGTAGCAGGAGTCCCACAGGAATGGGGCTCCTTCCCCAGGGTCGTCACCACTCCAGGGAGGCCGAGTCAGCAGTCCTGAGCCTGGACCAGGCTCTAGATTCAGACGTGCCTCAGTTCAACTCCTGGTGCCCTCCTCTTCCTAGCGCTGAGGCCTGGAGTCGGGGTGGGAGGGTCACTCTCATCCTCTGAGCCTCCGTTTCCTGGTCTGGATATTGGAGTGCCTGCCACAGGGTGGGCCTCAGGATTAGGAGCCCATGTGCACACCTCTCAGCAGTGCTTAAGTGGCGGGGCGTGTGGCCAGTGCCCAGCGAATGGAATCTGCTGTCAGCATTGATCATCCCTCTGTCCTGTCATCCATCCCTAGGCCAGGGCAGCAGGGCGCATGGGTGATGGAAGGACCCCTGTGTGGGAGGCGAGGGTCCCAAGTCCCACCTCAGCCATGCTACTGACTCACTACCTGTCTCTTCCCCGTTTTGAGCTCCATTTTCCATGTCTTTAAAAACGGAGTTTGGGACTTCCCTGGTGTTCCAGAGGTTAAGATTCCGCTTTCAATTCAGAGGGCACTGGTTCAATCCCTGGTTGAGGAACTAAGATCCTGCATGCCACATGACCTAGCTTTAAAAAAAGTTGGAGCAGGGAGTTGGACCTAATCAATGATTTCCAGCCCTGGCTGCACATCTGAATCACTGAGATGCTTTCCCTGCCTGTGCCTCACACCCAGAACGCTGGGCTTCAGTGATCTGGGTGGAACTTGGGCATCAGTATTTTTCAGAGTTCTCAAAGTGATTCTAACATGTGGGCAGAGGAAGGGGCTATCCGACTAGATGGTCTTTAATTGAGGATCTGGGCTTACCTGAGAAGGACTGAGTGACCCGGCCAGGCAAAGCTTTGAAGCAGGTCACTGGGACCAGAGCAGAGTGTCTCCACCCCAACCCCAACCACCTTCTGGAGACAGTCCCCCCCGCCCTGTCTGATGCCATCTCTCTCCTCTCCCAGAACGCCAGACCCGGGCCCAGAACCCTCGTCGCTGTCTGGCCCTGGAGAAGCCTGAGAAGCTGGAGACCCCATCTCCAGACCAGAAAGGAGGAAATGTGGTGGGGACCACCACCCCTCCAAGATGCTGGGACTCCTGCAGTCTCCCCAGGGCTGAGGCATCCTCATTTCAAGGTGACAGGAAGGGAGGAAGACGCCAGCTGACATTGCTGGATGTGGCTGAGAACACTGTGACATCTCAAGTTGGTCTCTTTCCTCTCCACTGACTTAGCCAGTCATTTACACACCACTGATCAGGCACCTCCCAGCGTCCTGGACACAGTCCTAGGAGCTGGGGATTGGACCATGGACAAGAGAGGTGCCGTCTCTTGGCCTTGTTCCCAGTTTCCTCTTCCCTTCAGTCTCGGCTGTGGGTGTAAGGCCAGGGACAGGTTCAGTGCAGCCCTCACGTGAGGGCTGCAGTTCACAGAACTGGGGGCAAGAGCCGGGCCTCCTCCTGAGCCTCCCTTCCCTTGAAGCAGCCAGACAAATGCTCCTGTGAGCCAGCTTCAAAGGTGTGACACCCCTAGCAGACACAGGCACGACTGGAAGGCAAGGCCTCGGGGTCATCCTCTTCCTCTGCCCATTCAGCCCTTCCTCCCAGATCCTATCCTCTGGGCCAGGCCACGGGCATGGTGCTAGTGACTGTCCGGTGATCCCATACACTCACTTCCTGGGGTCACCCATGAGTGGTGGGTGTTCCAGATCGCCTGCTAATCTTGTGACCTTGGACAAGTTTCTTTAGAGCTCAGTGCGTCCATTTACTGAACTGTAAATGGGTATTGGACTTCCCTGGTGGCTCAGACAGTAAAGCGTCTGCCTACAATGCAGGAGACCCGGTTTCAATCCCTGGGTGGGGAAGATCCCCTGGAGAAGGAAATGGCAACCCACTCCAGTATTCTTGCCTGGAAAATCCCATGGACGGAGGAGTCTGGTAGGCTACAGTCCATGGGGTCGCAAAGAGTCGGACACGACTGAGCGACTTCACTTTCACTTTCAAATGGGTATTATAATAACCATATCCTTTGGCCAAGGGGTGCTGAGTAGTATGTAAAATGATTAAAACTGCTGGCATGGTAAGTACTATACACTTGTTTGCTACCATCATCTCCATCATCATTATTGCACTTAAATATTTTATCTTCTTTAGAGCTTCTAATAGAGATGTAGGATTCCAGAAACCTGGGGGTGATTCAGGGTACCCTGTGGCTCAGATGGTAAAGAATCTACCTGCAATGCAGGAGAGTTTGATCCCTGGATTGGGAAGATCCTCTGGAGGAGGGAATGGCAACCCACTTCAGTATTCCTGCCTGGAGAATTCCAGACAGAGAAGCCTTGCAGGCTACAGTCCATAGGGTCACAAAGAGTTGGACACAACTGAGCTACTAACACCTTCACTTTCAAAGCTAATTCGGAGTCCCCGCCCCCAGCCTGAGGTTTTGGCTGGACTGGGAGGAGGCAGAAGGCTGTGGGAGACCCCGGCACCTCTCCGTGTCCCTGTGAGCCCTGGCATCTGGCCCCGTCACAGGAGTGACCATCCCAACTTGCCCCCGTAGGCTGCTGTGTCAAATATGATACTCAGGATTCGGGGTCTTATCCTGCTTTTGAGGCCCAGCAAGGGGTCGAGATGATCCATTTTCTCAACAAGACCCAGCCTGGTCCCAGGTAAGGGAAGCTCAGGAGATATGAGTTGGGGAGCTGACGTGTTCCAGGGGAATGGTTAAGACCTGGGGAGAAATGGGGTCAATTTCCACCCTCTGCTGGTATCCGGGGTGACCACCTCTGAGGGCCTAGCTTTGCACCAGGCACTGGGAGCCCAAGGGAAAGCCCTGCTTCCTGTGTGCTGACCAGGGCCACAGCCCCTCCCTGGCCTCCTGTCCTACCCTTCTAGCCTGTCAACACCAGTCACCTGTGTGGCTTTTTAAAGAGTCCTTGATCATGTTGCGTTTTGGCTTTAGGCTGCTCCCTCTTACTGAGTAGAGCCCAGATATCCTAATTTGCATTTGAGACCCTCTCTTGCCCCAGCTCATCTTGCCAGCCCCTCCCCATGAATCTTATCCTTACCACTAAATATTCACTGCTTCGGAAGGAGCCCCACCCGTGTCCCACCGGGCTTCTCATCCTTGGTTCCCTCTTCCTGGAAGCCTGTTCCCCTCGTCCACCTGAAAGAAACTACGCATCCTCTACCTATCCTTCTAGCTCAGCATGGTTCTGTGTCCTGCCCTGCCCGGCTTCTCTCTTCCTCCTCAAACCCCTCTCACAACTCTGCCCCCTGTGTCATCAGCTCTGATGACAGCTGGCCTCTCATCTCAAGCCCTGAAGGTCCCTAAGGGCAGGCACCTCAACTGACTAAGGTTTCTGCCCCAGCACTCCCCCAGCGGTGGGCACAGAACCATCCCCGTCTTACTCCACAGTGGGCAACACTGAGACATCCAGAGGGGAAGGGCTCACTCTGTGTGCCACAGTATTTCCAGCCAGGGCTCCAGGTCTGCCTTGTGAATTCCACCTCTTGCAGGCAGAAGCTGGTGTTCTATGATTCTGGCGAGGAGGTGGGCAAGGAGTCCCCAAATGCTGACCCTTGGATTCCTGCCTGGACTGCAGAGGGCAGCCCCCAAGGTGACTGAAGCTCTGTCTCTCCCCCTTGTAGGCGGGTGTGGGGCCTTCTTGGTACCTTCTTCTGAGGATGGCCGGGGAAGCGGGAGAGGGATGGATGTCCACTAGACATGGACACATGTCTACTCGTTGTCCCTAGCCATTGGTTGCCATGGCGGATGTTGCTAATCAATCCTAACTTTCTGTTGATCCCAGAAACTGCTTCAGAATCTTTCTTAACACAGAGCTCCAGCTAGCTCATATCGGTCTGTTGGATCTAGCACAATATCATACACATATATAGGCACCCCACTCCAGTGCTCTTGCCTGCAAAACCCTATGGACGGAGGAGCCTGGTGGGCTGCAATCCATGGGGTTGCTAAGAGTCGGACACGATTGAGCTACTTCACTTTGATTTTTCACTTTCATGCATTGGAGAAGGAAATGGCAATCCACTCCAGTGTTCTTGCCTGGAGGGTCCCAGTGACGGGGGAGTCTGGTGGGCTTCCGTCTGTGGGGTTGCACAGAGTCGGACACGACTTAAGCAACTTAGCATAGCATGCCATCCCTAACATAATCCTGGGCTTCCCTGGTGGCTCAGTGGGAAAGAACATGCCTGCCAAGCAGGAGAGGTGGGTTTGATCCCTGTGTTTAGAAGATTCCCCTTGAGAAGGAAATGGGCAACCTGTTCCAGTATTCTTGCCTGGAAAATCCCATGGACAGAGGAACCTGGCGGGCTACAGTCCATGGGGTCGCAAAGAGCCAGACACGACTTAGTGACTAAACCACCACCACCACCACCATGAATCCAGGCACCACGCCTCTTAATTTCCTCTTCTAAGCACTCACACTGAGGAACTGACAGAGTCACCTTTCCCCAGTGTGGGGCACCATCTCCTCAAAGCCAGCCGTTGTGTTCTGGGAAAGGGCAATGCCTGACACACCCTCAAGCCTGACATTTCATTTTCAGAGAGCCCACTGGCCTTGGGGCCTCCCCAGATTACCAACCTGATGGAGACAGACCCCCTGAAGGAGATCCTAGGGCTCAGCCCCTCCCTCTTCAGCTCCCCAGGGAAACTGCTGCCTGAACAGATCTTGGAGGATGGCAATGAATACCTGACCCAAGGTGAGCACCCAGGGCTGGACCTGAGGTTTGGTTCACTGAGAAGGAAAAAACCTGCAGTGATGCCCACCAAGTATGTAGCCCTTTGCTGGGCAGCACTGGATACCCAGGGGTGAATCCTCCCAGGACAAATCCCATCCCATCCCTGGAGCCCACAGCCTGGTGAGGAGTTGCTCCAGGCCAGCCTGGTGTGGGGAAGGCTCTGGGACCCTATAGTAGGGACCTACTCACTCTGCCCAGGCTGGAGGTCCCCCACAGGAGCTGGACTGTGAGCTGGACTTGGACTTGGGCAGTAGATCCCAAAGCACAAAGCCAGAGAAGGGCACTCCAGCTATGGGGATGGCAGGACAGCAGCCCGGTGCCCCGAGAGAGGCTTTTCTGTCCCAGCCACCCTTCTGGTCTCCCTCTCTGTCCCCGACAGCTCTCTTTGAGGAAATATTGTTAGATTCTGCACCTTCACCTTCTGCCTGCATCCTCGAGGAACCACAGAAGAAGGTAGGTGTCTGCCCACATACCTGTCACACACCCGTCCATCCTTCCCACCCGCTGATTCATTCATCCGTCTTCTCGACCTTTCTGTCACCCCCACCCCTCAACTCAGCTGTCTGTCCGTCATGCTTCTCCTGGTCCTTCCAGAGACTCACCCTTCCATCTGTGCCCTAACCTATCTGCTGGCCACCAGGAGCCCTGCTCTGTGCTGGGCTCTTGGAATGAACCACCTGTAAAGAATAAAAGCTAAAAGCTGCCAGGTGCCCAGAAAAGACCCCACATAATCTGAGGACTGTTCTATGAGGCAGACTCTCTTGTGACCCCATTTAACCAGGGAGGAAAGTGAAAACAGCAGGTGACCCCTGGGATCCTTGGTGCAAAAGACCCTCCCTCCCAGGCCCCAGAGCTGACTTCCGCAGCACCGTCTGCTCCAGCAGCTCAACCTCTGACTGCCAAGAGGCGCAGCCTGGCTCTGGTCCCCAAAAGGTTCTCCCTCCATGTGTGGGAAGGTGGCCCCTGCTTTAATGAGTAGCTGATTTCATAGTAGAAACAAAGATAGACAGCCTTAGTGGAGCTCTTGTAAACACTGGCCTGGCCTGGCAGGGGATGCGTGATGACACCCTCATGGATGAAACTGACGCTCAGAGGAGTTAAAACTTGCCTAGGTTGTGCCAGCTCCCTCACAGGGGAATTGAGAGGGAGTGCCCCGGAATAGGAGGCAGAAGCCCCCAGTCCACCTCTTCCCGGACCCGCTGTGGGAACTGGGGAACCTTTGTTTGAACTTCTGAGGCGGTGTCTGGATGAGGCTGTTTTGAACCTGAGCTGTTTCCGATGCTCGTGTGATATCCCAGGAAAGCCGCGAGTGGGGGCCATGAAGAGACACCACTGGCCCCCTCTGTCCCTCTCCTCCCATCTTTCTCCTTCATACCCCAGGACATGCCCCCTGAGGTCCCCAAAGACCCCCCTGACTCCCACGACCTGGGTCAGTCCTCGGTCTCGCTGGACCACTGCTACCTCTCGCTGAGTGAAAACAGCAAGGTGCCGTCCAGCCCCGGCTCGGAGGACATGGACACAGACTCGGTGTGGAGGCAGCAGGAGGTGAGGGAGACGGACAGCCATCGGCCGGATCAGTCCAGGCCTCCTGCCCGCCCTCACCTACGCCCCCTCACCTCTCTGTGCCCCCGCCAGGACACTCAGGCTGACTTCGAGGGCCTGCAGTCCTCCAGCGAAGATGGGGACTACACGTGGACCCCTACCCGGCGGGTCTCGCCTCTGCCCATGGCCGGGAGGAAGGCCAGGAAGGGCCGGGCCAGCCGGCGTCCCTCCAAGTCCAAGGAGAGCAAGAAAGCCCCTGGCACCCCCCAGATGAAGAAGAAGTGTGTCAACGGCTTCATCATGTTCTGCAGGATGAACCGGAAGCAGTACATCCGGTGGGTGGGCGTCCTCTTCGACCCTGACAGGGGTCCTGCCTCACTGTCCATCCACTCCCAGGGCTAGGCCGCCCTCTGCTGCTGACACACTCGCCCCCGCCTCCCCTGGCTCCGTGCGTTGTAGGCAGTGAAACTCGCCTCAGACTTATGAAAAAAAGGAAATTAATTGGCTAATATTAACTTATATAATCGATATAACTGATTAATATAATTAATTAATTACTATAATCTGAAAAAAGAGGCTCCACCTTCAGCCATGGCTGGTCCTGGGACTCCCATGATGCTCTTGGATCTTCACCCCCTTCTGGACTCCGCGTTCCTCCCTGCTGGGCCGGGTTGGGAGCGGGCTCACCCCTACCTAGGAGCTTCAGGCTCATGTCCTGTCTCCCACCCCAGCAACCCTGTGGGAAGACAGCTCCTCATTTCTAAGGTTTCAAGCAGAAGTTCTTGGAGCTGAACTTGATGGGATCTGTTAAGCGCCCAACCCTGAACAATCATTGCCAGCCTGCAGCCGGGGGTAGGGGTGGGGGAGGCCCCTCGCGCCTCAGTGGGGAAGAGCTGGTGCTCCTGAGCTGCAGATGCAGACCCTGGGACACCAGGTGGCCCCTCTCCAGCCACCCTTTAGTCCAGCTCCCTCCTCTGTCACCTCCATTCCAGAGGGCACGAAAAGGGAAGCCTTTCGGGCAACATGGGAAGATCTGAGTTCTCAGATAGGAAAGTCAAGGCTCTGGGAGGGCCAGGGCCCCTTGTGTGGTTGCCCCTTGCCCAAGCCAGGCAGGAGTGCAGGCACCTCCTCACCTCCTCCCCGCTCCTGCCACAGAGCCTGCCCTGGGACCGCATCCACGGCCGCCACCAAGGAGCTGGCCCAACTCTGGCGGGTAATGACCCTGCAGGAGCGAAAACCATACTGGTGAGAAGCCCCTGCCCAGAGGCATGGGTGGTGGACGCTAGGGCCCTCCCTGCTCCCCTGAAAATCATCAGAGCCTTGAGCTTCGTGATGTTGGAAACAGGGTGGGAGTCTCCTCAGGTGGGAGATCTGGGTGTCTCCAAAGTTTATGGAAGAGCTGGGGGACAGAAGCAGAGGGGTGCTCTACGCCTGCCTGGAACTTAGAGGGGCAAATAGCTGAATTCTCGATTTGGACCCCCTTGGCCCTAAACTCCCTTTGTGCTCTCTGCTTCAGGGAGTTTCTCAGAGCAGGAAACTGAGTCTTAACTCCCTGTCGCTTGGCCTCCTCCTCTCCCCGTCTAGACGCCCCATCCCTCCCGAAACCCCTCTTCTCTACCAACTTCAAATTGCTGCCACCTGCCCAGTCTTCAGTTGCACCCCCCTCTGGAAAAACAAGCGCATGCACAGATCTTAACAGGTCTCCAAGGAGCTAGTGCTTTCCTGGTGGAGCCGAATAAAGCCCTGGCCATCCCCAGCCCAGGCCCTGGTCACTACTGAGCCCAGAGCACCGGGGCTGGGACGGAGGAAACCCACCCATCCTACCACCTCTCCCCCAGCACCAAGGCACGCAGGTTCAGTCGCCAGCACAACCGGATCGTGAAGCAGGACAGCTCCAGCAGTGAGGACGAGAACTGGGAGACCCCCAAACCCTTCTACCAGCTGCTGGCCGAGAAGGCTCGAGGCTCCCCAGACCCAGTCTCTCCGGAGTTTCAGCAAGGGTGAGGGTGCCGCGCCCTCCCTCGGGCCCTGCTGTTGTTGAAACCAGGAGCCCGTGATGGTTTCCTGGGCCTCACTCCCGCTAGTGCAGGCCCCCCAGGTTGGCAGGTGGTATTATTTATTGATCCTGATGCTTTGTGTTTGCCTTGTATGGGGCAGTCTGAACTTCTGCCCCAAGGTTGGCAAGCCTCTCACAGCCCCCATCTACTCTGGGCGGGGGAATCAGAGAAGCTACAGAGAGGGTGGAAGGAGCCCCCTCCCACCCGAATGAAATGCAGGGAGGTGAAGGTTCCCTCTGCCTGTCCACTGCCCAGCCCAGAATCCAATGCTTTCCACCTTGTTCAATCTCACCTCACTTTCCTCCTCCTACCCTATTCTATTTATAGATTATTTATTGTTTTCAATGAAATAAAACTTTGTTACCAGCAAGAGACAAGGCCAGCTGCTCTGGGCCCTCTTCCTCAGCTCTGTTCTCCGCAGACACCTCCCCAAACAGCTCCTCCAATCTGACCTTCAGTCCTGTCCCCGCTCAGGGAGCATGGATCACAAAGCCAGAAACTCAAAGTGTGCTCTCTGTACTTTTCCTTGGGCAAGTTGTTGGAAGGTAACCCACACCCCTGGAAGGTTCTAGTTGTCTGTTTATTTTAATGGAAATGAAGGCATAACACGTCCTAGAAAAATAAAGATTTAGGATACAAACTAGACATAGGGGTCAGGGTTGCCCCAGTGGTCGGGTATCTTTGGTCTGGGGCTGGACAAAGTACCAGGGGTTCTAGTCCAGGAGGTGCTAACCGAGGACCCCGGCCCACACCCCCCATACATGTGGGCAGGAAGGGCCCAGCTGGGAGGGTCCATGAGTCTCTAGGCACAGGACTGCCCGTCCTCCACCCTGGATTCCAAGCAGTTCTGAGAATGCTGGACATCGGTGGAGCTATTAATAGTGTTTCAGGGAGTGATAGGGAGAGGGCTGGGGGTAGGGGGCAGGGGAAATTCAGTCATTTGGCAGGGCTTTCAGCTCACAGCTAGTACCAGGTCGAGGTGGGGCAGAGCCCCCAAGTCAGGACCCCCAAATCTCCCCATGTAGACCAAGGAGAGGGCTGTAACAGAGGCAGCATCCTGTCTGAGGAGTGGACCTCCAGGGCACGGAGAGGTTGAGCACCTGGCCAGGGAGGGTGTAGTGTGTGTGGGTAGAAGGCAGCCGCTGTGTTTATGAGAGGGCCCCCTCCTCCCGGCCTGGATTTCGAGCACCATTGTCAGGGGAGGCCTGGGGGCCGGCGGGTCACAGTTCCAAGGGCTCTTCCACAGGCACTGACTGTAGCTGCGTCAGGACCTTGGTCTCGGCTTCCAGCCCCTCGTCCACCTCACCCCCTGCGGTGGCCCCCAGGAGCAGCCCCTCGGGGTCAGGGTCCGGCAGCCTCAGCACGGTGTGGGGGGCCTGTGTTCCCAGCCCCTTCTCTTCCTCTAGCAGCCCCTCAGTGCCGGCGCTCAGTTCTAGCCCGGCTGGCCAGATGGGCACGGCTGCGGGCGATAGCAGCAGCCCCTCAGTCGGGGGCGCCGGGAAACCGGGCAGGAGGCCAGAGGAGTCTGGGGAGAAGGGCAGACTTGGGGCGGGGGTGGGGGTGGGGGGCGGCTGGGATGGCTGCTGCACAGGAAGCGCGCCTAAGGCATGGGCCTCCGGAAGAGCAGGGCTGGTGGCCACCGGGAGGGCTCCTTCGGGCACCGAGATGGCTGTGTCCGGCTTCAGGGGCAGGGCCAGGCTGGGGGCGGGCGGCAGAACCTGGGAGACCAGCATGCTGGTGGGGAAAGTGGCGGTGAGGATGATCTTGCCCTGCTGCACGGCCACACCTGTCACGATGGGGCTGCCAGACACGGAGTTGGCCAGCAGGAAGTTTCCTGTGGGGAGAGGGGGGAGCCGAGGAGCCCAGGTGAGGATGAAGCCGCTGGAGGGTGGGCACGGGGATTAACCAGAGGCAGAAGGAGCCCCTTCAGGGTGAGGGTGAGGCCAAGTCTTCCTGGCCTGAGCCTCAGGAGGGTCTGGGACCTGCCAAGGAAGAGCTCCCCTCCCCCCACTGCAGTCCCAGGAAGCCCACCAACAACACTCCCCTCTCCCAAACAAGTGCACCCCCCACCCAGCCACCAGAAGGGGTTACCTGGGGTAGTGGCCGAAGGCAGCTGCAGCGCAGTCACACCCACACCGGAGTTTATCAAGTGCACATTGGCGGGGCCCGAGGCGCCAGCCACCTTCACTGGGCTGCCTGGCCCAGCTGCCAGCAGCTGCAACGGCCCCACGGCCTGGGGCAGGGTCACCACCTGGGAGGTGGGCACCACCTGGGGCAGGTTCAACAATGGGGAGGTGGGACCCAGGCCGGCAGGGTAGCCAGGGGGTGGGGAAAGCGGCACCACTTGGGGAGCAGCCATGGAAGTCACTGGTCCTGGGGGCAGTGGAAAGGTGGCTGCCGTAGGGGGGCCAGGCACCACCTGGGGCAGAGGCGTCGGGACCTCCTCTCCAGGGGGCCCTGAAGCAGTCACCTGAGCCCCCTTGGTCTCCGGGGCTTCAGGCTGAGCCTCCTCCAGTCGAACCTCTCCAGTCTGAGGGTCCAGAACCAGGGAGGTCTTGCCTTCGCTGGGTCCTTGGGGGCTGGGCTGTGGAGCAGGGGCACCCCCAGTGAGCAGCAGGGGGCCCAGGCCGGAGGCCTCGCCCAGGGCCAGGCTGTTGATGATGACGGGGCTCCCATTGAGGAGCACTGCTGGAGAGCTGCCGGCCGCCAGGAAGCTCCCATTCACCAGGATGGAGGAGGAGGCAGGGCAGGGTGCGGGAGGGGAGGCCCCGGCCAGGAATATGGAGCCTGGCGCTGGGCCCTCGGCAGCCGTCGGAGCAGCCCCCCTCTCCAGGTCTTCAGGACTGCGGCTGGACTCGTCCTCAGTAGTGGGGTTTCCATCAGACTCGCTGGCCAGAGAGAGGATTGTGAGTGGTGGACTCATGCTGTGTTTCCCCACGGGCCAGCCCCATTCCTGCCGGAAGCCAGAGGCAAAGTGCTCGGAGAAAGCACAAGCCGCCCACTGCCTCCCATGTCCCCCAGCCCAAAATTTTGTGGGCAATTTCAGGGAGTTAATGAAACCTCCTCTCTGAGACCCAAGGGAGGAGTCTCTGTAAGCCTGGTCCTGATACCACTGCCCAAAGGTTCAAGCTGAACGCTGAGGGTGAGAGGGGGCCCTCCTCTCTCAACTCCTCGGCTTTAGGGTCTGAGAGGCTGAGCAACTGGGCTGCCCGAAGTCTCCAGAGTCTGCCTGAAAACAGCCGAGTGGCTTTGGAGACACTAAGGAGGGAGTCGCCAGCTCAGTTCCCGGTGCCCAACCCCCCTTCCCCTCCCCCCGGGCGTCGAAGAAGGAGCGAGAGGCCGGCGCGCAGGGTGGGAGGGGAAGGGCTTGGGTTACAGGGAAACCGGAGCTGGGGAAGGTTCACGTTTCACAACAAAGACAGACGACGGACCACGCTGTCTGGGCCCTGGGGGGGGGCGGGAGAGACGATGAGACAGCCGCGGTCAGGGAGGTACTGGCTGCGAAGGGGTCTGAAGAAGCCCCTACGCCCAGGAGCGAGGACAAAGGCCTCTCCTTTCCCGCAGCCCCTTTTTCTCACTGCCGCCCCCAAGCCTAGCCGCGGGCGCGGATGGGATCTGAGACGGAGCCTTGAGTGGAATAGAGGGAGGCGGTCTCCCCAGCCTCTGCGAGAGTAGCGGTGTTAGGGTGGAGGACAGGGCGAGTGCCTAGTTAATCCACGCGGATTCCTCGCGCTCGGCCGGCGCCTGAGGGTGTGAGCGGGGCGCGGGGGGGGGGGGGTGTCCGAGGACAACGGGTCTGCGAGAGCGGGGTACGTCCCCGGGAAAGCCGGACTGGCGCCGCCCCGGGCCCCTCACCTCTTGCAGGGCGCGCCGCCGCCGCCCCCGGTCCGGTCGCGCTGTCGTCGGTTCTTGAACCAGTTGCTGACTTGCGTGAGCGAGAGGCCGGTGAGCGTGGCCAAGCGGCGCTTCTCGTCCGGCGTGGGGTAGCGGTTGCCGCGATAGCAGGCCTTCAGCGCGGCGCGGGAGCGCTCCTTGAAGCAGTAGACGGTCTCCTCGCCGTCCCAGATGGTCTTGGGCAGCGGGAATTTCTTGCGCAGACGGTACTTGTCCACTGCGCCCAACGCGCGGCCGCGGGCCCGCTCGGCCTCGTGGTAGCGCGCGCGCAGGTAGAGGTCCTGAAGGAAGGCGTGGTGGGCGGCGGGGAAGGGGCGGCTCTCGAGCAGCCGGTAGAGCTCGGCGTACTCGCCTCGCTGGAAGGCAACCAGGGCCCGAGCGCGCAGCACAGGATCGCTGCCACGTAGGCGCTCGGCCGGAGGCAGTGCGCCCAGGAAGCGGCTCAAGCGGCCGGCGTGGCCCGCCTGTAGCAGCGCCTCGCACACGCACGCCACCTGCTCCGGCGAGAAGCGGAGCCCCGTGGGCGGCTCGGCAGCGGCCTCGGGGGGCGACCCGGGGACGCCTGGGGATCCGGGGCCCTCCACTTTCACCGCCGTTTCGCCCGCCCCGGCCCCGGCCGCCGCCGCCGCCTCACCCTCGGCCGCCTGCAAAGTCTGCAGGAGCTGGCGCGCTTCCTCCTCCTCCTCTTCGGTCGCCGCCGCCGCCGCTACCACTGCCTCCCCCCCGGCCGCCGGCCTCGCGCTCGGCTCCGCAGGCAAGGTAGCCATGTTTTGCAACTTTGGGAAGTTCCTCCCTCCTTCTCCTCCTCCCTCGGGCTTTCCCCAGCCCCCTCCCCCGCCCGTCTCCCCTCCCCACCCCACCCCCCACTTCGTGCTTCCCGATCTTCTCCCGCGTACCCGCGTCTCCCCTCCTCAATACCGATGCCAGGCCCAGCTCTCTACTAGGGTCTCTGTCCCAGTGTCTGTGTGTGTGCCCGTCCCCCTCCCTGTCTGTCCGTGATTCTCCCTTTGTTTTCCCTCCGCCTCAGGCCGCGCTTTTTGCCTCCCCCCGCGTGTGCCTCTGGTTCAGGGCCTCAGTTTCCCCATCGGGACAACGGAGAAGGTAACGGGCCGTCCTGGAGGGCTAAGGGCGCGAAGCCACCTCTGCCCCGAGACTAAGCTTCTGCACGCCGCCGTCTCCAGGGTCCTCCGGAGGCCCCCCTCACTCCCCATCTCGGCCCACGCTCCACCCCTCGGAATTCCCGGCTCCGCAGGGGGGCGGGTCTGGTTGGGAGAAGGGGCGGGGGAAACGGGCTGGAAAGTTTGCAGCAACTTTTCTCGAGCTTAAGTCTCAGAAACGGATGAGCGTGGCCCGCGCAGGCGCAGTAGTACGAGGACCGCTGCGCTAGCTGCCAGTCCAGCCCGCCTCTTCAACGCTGTCGAATGGCACAGCTGGGCCACAGCTGGACAATGGGCGGTGCCTCCGAGGGGCCCGCTCGTCTTCTCCTATTGGCCAGGTGCCTAGGCCACGCCCCTCAGCCCTACCCCCACCCGATTCGTCTGCTTCGCCTCCCGCTAGCTTCCTGCCAGGCCATTGGCCGCCTCCGCTCGCCTTCCGATTGGCCCGCTGAGCAGCCTCTTGCCCTCGACTCAAGCTGCAGACCCCAAGGAATTTCAGAATTTGGGGCAGACGGAAGGGCCTTTTATTCGCGAGGATCGGGGGTGGGGGTCCTAGGTGGGGAAAGACAATAAATATCGAGGAATGTCGGGGTCTCAGTGCATCCAAAACGTGGATTAGGGTGCTGGGGTCCTGGAGCCTGTCAGCGGGTCAGAGGAAAGGTCAATAAATACCCAAACTGCCGAGGCGGACGGAGCCGGCGGGCTCCGAGAGCAGCGCACGTGAGAAGGAGGGCGCGAGAATCCCGGAAAAAGCGGGGCTGTCAGAAACAAAGATTCCCAAGAAAGCAGGCGGAGCTCGCGCTAGACTTTCGCTGCGGAGAGCCTTCCTGAGGGGGCGGGGCCTCATGCACAAGGAGGATTTGTGGTTTGCGAGCCGATGTGGGTGGGGGTGCCTGGAGGGTGAGAAACAGATGAGCCCTGGCCCTGCTGCCTTCTCTAGGTCGCAGCTTGCCCATCCAGATCGGGGGCCTCAGCTAGGCAGGCGGAAGAAGTCTGCGATCCCCCCAGCAGCAGCAGCAGCAGCATTCCCCGCTACAAGCCTCCCTGGAGCTGCTGCCCCGGCTCCTCCCTCCCCGGCCGCCAGGGGGCGGGCCCGGATCACGGGGCTGAAGCTGGGGCGGAGACCCACGCTTGGAGTGTTGTGAACTGGGAGGCGATGGGAGGGGCTTCTGGGCCCTGCCTCGGTCACCCAACCCTCCAGCGGAGCCCGAGTGTAGGAAAGGCTCGGGTTCTAGGGTTCAGGCGGAGAAGGCGGCTCCCGGGCGGGGTCAGACTGCGGCGAGATGGCCGGAGCAGGCCACCAACCCAATGCAGCCCAGGGCGGCGGCAACAGCCAGAGCAGCGGCGAACAGGAGCAAGGAACGCGCCTCCGATAGGTCAGGCCTAGGGACCTGCAGGGAGAGAGCGAGGGTCAGCACCCAGCGATACGAGCCTCTGATTGGCTCTCGGGACTTGCCCCGCCTACGCCTAAGGGGGTCCACAACCCTGGCACCCGCCCCGCCCCCCTCACAGGGCGGGTAGCTCTGGTTGGCCGGCTCGCAAACCTAAGTCTTGTCCGAACTCATTATTGGCTGCTTCCTAGAGACCTGTGTTGATTGGCTGCCCGAGAATCCTCCCTCCCCACCGCTGGCCTAGCCCCGCAGAGGCGCTGCTAAGCAGAGGCGACTTCGGGTACGTGGAGCTGGGCGGGGGCGCGCGGCGGGCGGGCGTGAGCAGCCGGACGTACCCTGGCAGGGAGCAGCAGGTGGCGGCGGTGCATGGGGCCTGGCCCCACCAGCGGGCATTGGCCCAGAGCCACGGCCGGGGGGCCATCTAGCTGGAGAGAGAAGGGACAGGTGACCCGATCTGAGCCCAGCTCGGCCCGGCCGCCCTCGGCGGGGGGCGAGAGACAGCGAGGGGAGTCGAGGTCGGAGAGGTTATCTAGGGAGACCCCGAATGCGATATCCCGAATGGGGATATGGTGAAAAGCCTAAACGAGGGAGATCTGGTCGATGTGGGGTGAATGGAGAATATCTACTGACTGCAACCACAGAGAGAGGGGGGCCCTAAATCTGGACGGGGGTACGGGGTGACAGAGACAGGGGCAGCAAAGAGGGGCAGCAGGCTTGTCGCAGGGGAAAAAGAGGGGTCTTACATGGGAAGGTGGATCCGTAGCCCGGGGACTGGGGACCCCCGTGACAGCTGGAAGGAGAAGAGAGAGGCGTAGGGCGCGTGGAGGGACGAGGAGGGCGGTGGCGCGGCGTGCCCCAGCCTGGCCCCTCGCCCTCCCCCAGGTGTGTACACCTGCAGCGGGCCCACCTCCCCCGGGCACCTCAGGGAAGGGGGCAGGTGAGGGACTCGCCTGCAGCTCCCCCGGCCTGAAGCAACTCCATCCTCTCCTGCAGCTGCCGGACGTGCGCCTCCAGGTCACGGTTCCGAGCCTGGGCCTCGCGGAGTTGACTGCGGGGAGGTGAGGACCGTGAGCCCTTGAGGCTCTGACTTGAGAGGCTGCTAAAGATGGTGACTGCCCCAGGGCCCTGACCCCGACCTGGCGAAGTTCTGGTTGGCCTTATGGATGGCCGCTAGCTCCTGGCTCAGGCTCTGCCGGGTCAGCACCTCCTCCTCCAGGGCCTCCTGGAGCTCCCGCAGCGTCACCTCCGGCTCTGCCACCGCCTCCTGAATGGTCTCCGGAACTGCCACTTCAGCCTGGGTATGGAAACGGGGCTTAGGGCGGCCTGAGGCCTGGGGAGCATTCAAGGCAGGACTAGGATCCTCCCTCGACCTCTATTCCTGCACCCCCTAGATCCTTCTGGAATCTCCACAGCTCCACAATGATCCAGACAACCTCCTTTGGAGGGCTAATGCCAGCCCAGTCCTACTCATCTACTCATCTCCAGCCTCTACTCATCTCCAGCCTTTACTCTGTTCTCCTCCCATCCACCATCCACACCAAAACCAAAGGGATGTTCCTATAACACTGCTCAACTTGACCAGGTCCCTCCTCTGCTCAGATTTTCTCCAGTCCCTCAGAGCCCTCAGGAGGAGGCACACCACACTGAAAGGCCCTGTCTGGTGTGCCTGGGCTGGCCTCAGCCACCCCACTCCTCATTCTTCACGGTCCTTTCTCCTGGAACAGTGCAGCCGTACTACCCTCCTTTCACATTTAAGAGCAAATCAGCTGGTTCCCACCTCAGAGCCCTTACTCTTAAGGTTCTCTTTGCTTTTCCTCCCATGGGTGGTCCTCCTCCTTCTCCGGGGCTTCCCCTCCCTTGAGAGTCCCCCTCCATGCATTAGAAATTAGAACTCAGTGACCTGTTCTAATTTCTTTGTGAGGGTCACGTCTGACCGAAGTAGCCTTGTCTCTACTTGGTCTTCCATCCCTTTCTATGAAGGAAGTTCCTAGGAGGTCCAGCACTCCATGGCACACGGTATCCCTGAAGGCCTCCCCTTCTCGTCCCTCACTGACGCTCCTCCAGGGACTCACCGTTTCCTCTGGTGGGGGCACTGTGGGTTCCAGGCTGGGCTCTTGCAATGGCTCAGGCAATGGCTCGGCCTCCAGTTCCATGGGCATGGAGCCCAGGATCTCATCATCCCTGGGGAGAGGAGGCAGCCGAGGGGTGGGAGGATGAACTGGCCTCACCCCAGAGGCTGCTAATCCCCTGGGTTTAGAGCCAGGACACCTTAGCCTGTGCCCTGGGGCAGCCAGACCTGAAGTCTCCAAGGTTTAAGGAGGGAGAGAGGCAGAGTGAAGGGGACAAATTGCCAGGCTGGGGTGAGGGGAAGGGAACAGGTCCTCCTCTTGTTAGGAAAAGGCCAGCCCCTGGCATGGCCTCAGGTCCCTGGAAGCTGAGCTTCCCTTCTTTGGGAACCTGGAGTCAAGACACCCATGTTCTAAGATCTTCCCTTCCCCTCCGTCTCCATGTCCCCTTCTCAGGCCTCTCTCCTTAGGGACTATGGAAGTGAGGGGCACACTGCCCGGCTCTGGCAACCTCCAAAGAGGTTGTGTTCAGATTGGGTGTAGGATCCCAAGACTGACAGTAGAGAGCAGCCTACCCCCTCAGACCCAGGTGCTGGGAGGAAGACAGATCCTCCCAAGGAATATGAAATTGCAATAAAAGTGATGTTCCCTCCAACCCAGCAGTCCCTCTTACGGAACTGGGCCTCAAGGACCCAATGACCCTGGACAAGGATAAAGACCTTTGCCAAGACCAATTTATGGCTGTTCATCCAGCTTAGGTCAGGACAGAGAGGCTGGTTGACTAAGTCCTGCCAGTCCAGTGGAGAGAGCACTCCCCAGCAGGTCAGGATTGTGTGGTAGTTTGTTCATGATAAGAAATGGCATTTGCAGTACATTGTCCAATAACAGAACGGGTTAGAATACAGCATGTTCCCACAGTTGTTAAGGAGGTGTGCGTGTGTGAGCCAGGGACCGCCGCTGCTGGCAGGCTTCGTATTTTCTGATATACTTGTGATAGGCAAATATATTATTTGCAGAATCAATGTTTTAAAAAGGCTTTGTGGTTATGTAATTCAATGAGTCTGTGTTCTTTTAAGACTGACTTAACAATTCTAAACTCCTAATTTTCTAAGACTGTGAGGTCCCATGACTGTACGCTAGACATGGAAAAGTGGAAAGTGAGAAGATTCTGCAAGGCCAAGTCTGTGACTCAGGTTTTACAACTGAATCTAAATTTCAGAGTTCTCAGGATCTGAGAGTTTAAGGTTACAACTCTGGACTCCTAAAAGTCCTTATTTCCCAAGACGATAAGATTCCAAGACTGACCCTGTAAGTCTCCTGGGCGCCATCAGGGCAGCATGTGATAACCTGGAGTAGCCCCCCAGGGCTTCTTGGGGGGACCTTTCCGCTCCCCCCCCATCCACTCCTCTCCGGCTGCAAAGGGGCCATGCTTACCTGAGGGCCATGCAGGAGTAGGAGTAGCCCACGAAAGGCAGGTGGACGCCCAGTGGCATGCCTTCCTGCATGTCTGACAGCGTCTCCTAGGCGAGAGAAACACAGGTGTGAGGTGAGCAGCAGCTGTCAGGGCTGGCCCCTCACCCATTCCCAGTGTTGGCTTAAGTTCCCACCACCCCCGACCCCAGCCCTGTGTCTATCTAAAGTGGACTCCACATCATTTCATTGCATCCTGCTGCTTCCTTCAGAGCACTTGCCACAGTAAAGGTATATCTTCTCCTGACTGTACGTAGAGGAGGGCAGGGACCTGGTCCATGAGTGTCCCCAGCAGTGCCCAGCACAAGGGCAGTCAGACAGAGCAAGCCTGGGGGAGCTTGTACCAACAGCTGAGGGAGAGAAGGCCTAAGGAAGGGAGGGAGGTTCCTCTATGGTACTTTCTCACCTCTCATCCTTCCAGGTCACGTAGCCCCCTCCTCCAGGAAGCCCTCCAGGACCTTTCATGCTGCATCAGGAGGCGTGCCCCCTGCACCTCCCCGCCTGTCTCAGCCCTGATCTCTCTGGGGCGTCACTGTCAGGGACAAGTCTGGGTCTCCCACTGGACTGTGAGTCTAGGTCACTGCTGGCTTCCTAGTACTCAGCCCCCACAGAGCAGGGGTTCTGGGGAAGCAGTGATTTCAGGACCCCAGGAGGAGGGTACTCTCCTAACCTCAGTGTTATGGCGGAGGTATGAGGGGTACCTTCTGCAGAGCTGGGGTCGCAGGTACCTACCCCGCCCCCGCTCACCATGGCAGTGAGCCCGTCCTCCACCATATCGAAGTTGCACGTGTCCGTGGCACCCTCGAAATCTGGCGTGAAAGGGGGAACGCTGTCTCGGAGGCTGTCCCATTCAAGGCCAAAGAAGAAAGGATGCTTCCGGAAATCTCCTGCTCCGTTCCGGCCCAGGCGCACCTCCGGAGGACACAGCAGCTGCTGGATGAGGTCTCGAGCCTCCTCGGGGACTCCTGCGTCGGCCAGCGGGAGAGAGAGGTGCTCCTGCTCGGAAGGGGCGGGGAAGAGGGACTGTTATCTGGGAGCCTTCGCAGAGAGATCACGAGCTCCCCAGGCGGTGCTCACCCTGTAATGCACGATCTTGCCGTAGGTCTCGGCGGTGGAGTCGGCGTAGAAGGGCGTCTGCCCGTAGAACATTTCATAGGCGAACACGCCCAGCGCCCACCAGTCACACTCGGGCCCGTAGCTGCCAGTCCCCGGCCCGCCGCCCACCGCCTGCAGGATCTCGGGAGACAAGTAGTCCGGGGTGCCCACAGCCACCAGCGACCGTACCTGAGCCAAGAGGACCACAGCTGAGCTTGGCCCCGCCCCTCCTACCTCTGACTCCGCCTCCTCCTAACCTCGACCCTGCAGCTTAGTCCCTCCTTCTGCCTGTTCTAACACCGAGCCCCCACAAGGAGGCTTAGTCCTGGGTCTCCTCTTTCCCCTCCACATCTGGTCCTGCCCTCACGCTGGCTCGGCCTGCACACCTCAGGCCCGCCCCACACCCTGCACCTCCGGTTCCGTTCTCCACCCCGACTCCACCCCTTATTGGTCGCCGGAGCTGCCCCAGGACCGACGCACGGCTCACCGTTCCATCCGCCCTCAACTTGAGGCAGGAGCCGAAGTCGGCCAAGCGGATGTGGCCGCAGCGGTCCAGCAGGATGTTGTCCGGCTTGATGTCCCTGCGCGGAGGGAAGAAGGAAGGGGAGGGGGATACGCGAGCCTCTCTCCCGTGGTCTCACCAGGCCCCCGCCCTCTTAAGGGTCACAGCTCTCCGATTCCCGCGCCCCTGGGCCCCGGCAGCGCCCACCTGTGCACGTAGCCCAGCCGGTGCACCGAGTCTATGGCCATGACAATCTCGGCCAGGTAGAAGCGCGCCATCTCGGCCGGGATCCGCTCCCCAAACTTGCTCAGCAGCGTTAGCAGGTCCCCGCCCACGTAGTACTCCATGACAAGGTACTGGGAGGGGGCGTGTTATGGGGGTCGGTACCGGTACCTTGACTGGGCACCGATCTCTGACATCCCAGGACAAAGACTCCCAGAGACGCCCCATCCCTGGGCAGAGACCCCGCAGGCGCAGCCACGAGAGATTTCCCAGGCCAAAACAGACACCCCCTACCCCCAATCCGCGTTCCTCTAGGATGTCACTAGACAGAAATTCACTCCCCACCAAGAAAGTCAGGGAGAAAGAGAACCCAAAGACCTTCCCCGATGTCCAGAGTATGGAGCCCACAGTCACCCGGCCTGGGGCTCACCAGGTAGTTCTCGTCCTGGAAGGCGAAGTGCAGCTGCGTGATCCAGCGCTGGTCCCCGTTCACCAACACGTCCCTCTCTTCGCGGAAGCACGACACCTGCGGGACACCCGGAGCTGAAGCGGGCGAGGGAAGGGGGCGACGCAAGGGGGGGATCCTCAGTACCCTACCCACACAGCCCGGCCCTCACCTCGCCTCTCTTCAGCATGTCCCACTTATTCATGATCTTCATAGCGTACACCTGGCCCGTCTGCTTCATCTTCACCACCGCCACCTGAAGGCGCAAACAGGATAACGGGGTGGAGGTGGACGGGAGACTCCCGGACGCGCGGGGATAGGACTCCGCCCCGTAACCCGGCCCAGACATGGCCCGGCCCCCACAAGCCACGCCCACTGGCCTCAAGCCCTGCCTTAGGCTCTAAACTCAGTCATTCATCACTTTCTCAGGCCCGTCTCAGAACTACGTCCCCCGCCCACTGTAGGAAAAGGCAGGTTCCAGCCCCACTGAGCTGCCTCGGCTGCTCCAGGCTCACCTCGCTGAACGCCCCGCGTCCGATAACCTTCAAAATCTCGAAGTCATCCCTCTGCAGTCGGACCTCCTTAAGCCTCGCCGCGATGGGCTCCACTGGAGGCGTGCAGGGAACCAGAATCACATGGACTGACATTGGAGACGAGGCAGTCCCGCCCTCGGTCCCCTGTCCTTGCCTCTCCCCTTAGGGCTGTCTGCCTCCGTCTTCACATAAACGTTTTGTAAGGTTTGGGGGGCCCTAAACTGCCCTCCTATGGAGAGGTGTGTTGTCTGCGAACCCCTTTCTGGGACAGAACATTAGGCCAGAGGGCTCTCCCAGGTGCAGGATGAACGGGTTGAGGTAACAAGTCTGCTGAAAGGAGTCTGTGATGAAGAGAGAGAGAAGAAACAGGCCCAGTTCACAGAGCTCCTGGGGCATCAGTCCCTACTCCCAGTGACCTGGCCCACCCCCAGGGCGCTCTCTCATTCAGTCTGTCTTGCGTTATGGCCCAGAGCCTGCAATTTAATCCAGCACCTTAGGCTCAGATACAGGTGGCTTGTGGCCCACACTTTGGGAAATCCCGAGTTTAGAGTTGGGGCCAGGAGAAGGAACAGGAGAGGGAGACGAAGCCAGCGTGGGTCTATCTACAGCCTGGGCACCAGTGCTGCAGACGCGGCCAAACGCGTGCTGTGTTCTCAACTCCAGGAGGAGGTTTTACTATCACTCCTTATCTACAGATGGGGAACCAAGACCCAAGACAGGTGAAGTCCTCTGCCCAAGGTCCTAGAGCCAGCAATGTGGCAGGGGGCAGTTTGGGAGAGAGCAGGCAGAGGGTGGAGGCAGGAGACTGAGGCAGGAGGACAGGAGGCCTGGAAGAAGCTTGGAGCCTCCGAGGCAGGAGGGAGAGGGAGATGGGTACAGCTAAGGATGAGAAGGATACTGTGGACTACGGAGAGGGTTTGGGGTTCAGGGAGAGTGGGCCTGCCGGGAAGCAGCAGCCGGGGCCCAGGATGGGGGAGGGTGGAGAGAGCCAAGACATTGAGCCCTTTTAAGGCAGCGGGAACCCAGGCCCCCTCCCCCGCCCCGGCAGCCTGGCAGGGGAGGGGCCGCAGGATGCTGCCCGGCCACAAAAGGAGCGCTCCTTACAGGAGTGCTGATTCCTGTCCCCGCCTCAGGTCTCAGTTTATCCTGCAGCAAGAAGGAGGCTGAGAGAGTTACTAAGGGCTGGGGAGAAGGTTCTCCCAGAGGCCAAGTTGTCAAGCACTTGGCCTCCACATTCCCGTCTGCAAAATGGGAAGGAGAGAAGCAGGGCCTGGGTCAGAAAGAGATGGACACGAGAGGGAGCAGAAAGCAGAGAGGACACAGGGACACCCAGGGCCCCAGGACCAGGAGCAGGCTACTGAGGGCCAGAATGGCAGATGTCGGAGACGCCCCAGAGCCCCGGCCAGGAAGGGCTGAGGGCAGACAAGCAGGAGGCTGAGGCTAAACCATTTTCCCTGCGGACCTGTCTCCAGGGGAACTCAGCCAGAAGGGACTTTGGGGGGGTGGGGGCATGCAGCATGGAACCTGCAGAGAAAGTGGGCCCTCCCAGAAGACCCCTGGTTGTTCCTCCTCCAACCAGGGGGTGCTGGGTGATGCCTGTCTGCAGAGCTGGTTCTCCCTGGGGCCTGAGTCACCGCGCCCTCCCAGGGCCTGGGCACCTGTTGGGGCAGCTGGAGAGGCTGGCGCCGAACACCTGCCTGTCGGCCGCACCCCTGGCAGCTGCCCTGTTCTGTCTCTCCCGCTCCCCCTGCACTCTGGCAGGGTGGAGGGCCATGGAGCCCATTTTGGTGGTGGTGGTGGGGAGTTCCCCAGGAGACAGGGCTCCCCAGCAGGTCCCTAGGCCTAGACTCGGGGAGGGGGTACAGGAGGGGACCACAAAAGGCAGCGCCCAGCCCAGCTGACCACGGCTCCCAAGTCTTGGTTGAGTCATGGCTACCCGGGCCTCTGCTGACCCTGCTCTGCCCTACGCAGTGGAGCGCAGGGGGAGGCACACATCGCCCCAAGTACTGGGCTCCTGAATGCGAGGCTCACCCCATGTCCATCCTGCCCCCAGCAACCAGCCCAGACCCACCTCCTCCCTCTGCCCTGCCCCCATCCCCAAACCTGGGCCAGGGGTGGGGAGTTGGAGGGGGAGCCCCTGCAGAAAGGTGGGCACTCACCCCACTCCAAGAAGTCGGCCACATACTTGTCCTGGGCCAGGTCGGAGGCGCCCAGCTCCTGGTGGACGCCCAGGAGAAGGTCGAGCAGGGGCTCCAGCCCCAGGAAGCCGGGGTCCAGCACCAGCTGCTGGAGCCGCCTCAGCCGCACCTCGGCTGACATGTCGGGCAGGCAGCACCATGGCCCCCTCCCCGGGCCTGGGGCTCAGGGTCCTCCCGTCACGGGGCCTGAAGGGCCCTGTGGGGGCCCCGGCCGCATGTCTGCCTGTCCCTGGCTGTCCCCTGGGCCTCTCTGACCACTTCTCTCCGCTGGCTGCGAGGGCCTCCTCCCTTTCTCCCCACCCCTCGGGCCAGCCCCCTCCAGCCTCCTGGCCTTAACCCCTCACAAGCCAGGGCCCCCCCACTCCCGCCTCCCCGGGCTCCTCTGAAAGCCTCAGCAATGAGGTGGGGGGCAGTGGAGAATCTCAACCCTCAAACTCTCCCCCTCTCCCACCGAAAAGACCTGGCACAGGTGTGACCGATGCCAGAGATGAGCCCTCCCATTCCCCGGAGGGGACCAATTGAGGTTCAGAGTGATCTGGCAACACCCCTCCCAAGCTGTGGAGCTGGGAGGGGAGAAAAAGGGGTGAGGCCTGGGAAGGGGGGGCGGGAGGCCAGGGCAGCTTTGCGGGTGACTCAGCCAAGGATTCAGACTTTGGGACGGTTTAAATTTAGCCCTCAAGCCCTCTGTTTTACACTGCCTTTTTTTTTTTTTTTTTGGCAGGAGGTGGGGAAGGGGCGGTGAGAGAAATGGGAACGGAGGCCCTCAGCAGCCAGGACCAGGGGTGACCCACTGGCCAAAGCCGGGGGAGCCAAAGGAGCCCCCAAAATAGCTCCCTGGGCCCTGGCTGCACAGCCACATTCCTGCCCAGGCTAGGATTAGAAACAAACATTTCGGGGGGTGAAGGGCGGAGCGGGAAGACACTACTCCGTGTGGCTCCAGAGAGCCGCCAGGAGGGACTGTCGTTCTTTCCAGTGCGGACAGTCCTCCCAGAGGAAACTGTGGTCTCTGGGCGGCCCTGGGTGCCGGGCCCCCTGGCAGAGCCGGCAGCCCAAGGCTTGTGCTGGCAGCAGGCCACTCGGGGGACCTCGGGGGCTCCCTGTCACTTCTGATTTGGACACTTTGAAAAGGCAACTTTAAAAACGCCCACTGAAGACCTTGAAGGGGTCCTGGCAGCTCCCTTCCCTCTGAGAGTTTGGCGGGAGGGTGGGGGGTTGAGGGATCCTCCCCATCTGAAGGGCCCTGCCCCCAGCCGGCCAGAAACTGACCCATCAGCTCTGTGCCCCTGGCACCGCCCTCCTCCAGTCTTTTTCCTGCCATTGAAAGGGGGTTTGGGGGGAGACTGGGCCTAGCTCTTGCTCTGCATAAAGCGGACTGATTCTAGGACTGCACTGAACACACACACACTCCCTCCACACCTCCGCGGAAGGGAACAGAGACTCGGTGAAAACAGGGAACTTTAGTATAAATAAGAGGTCCCAGGGGACAGGGAGGGCCCCCAAGGGGCTTCCATAATTTAACACTCTTCAAAAGCACAAGGAACAGCAAGGGCAGGGCTGGGGCCAGGGGAGGGGTGGGCCACCCCCTGCCCTGCGCACCGGACGGAGGGGCACGCTGCAGAGCTGGGGCTCTTGTGGGGGGCAGTTTCTCCCCCAGGAGTGACCAGTCACATGCTGGGGACAGGGAGGCTAACACTGATGTCTTGAAGGAAGGGGTCATTGTACTTGGCAGTGGGTGGGGACGAGGTGGAGGCCACACAGGCCACTACATCCCCCCCGTGTCTGGGCCAGTCTAAGGGACCATCTACCCCCAAATCTGTGCAGGGCGAGGGACCGGAGCAGTCCATCTGTCATGGTTAGTCTCGTTAATACGTTGATCTGTGAGTTCAGCGGGAAGGGTTACACTAGGAGGCTGGGGGTGTGGTGTGGGGGGACTCCGACATCCACGGCTTCACACCACTGTGCCGCTTGGGGAGTTGCCTGGCTGGGAGGAGATGCCCTGGGGAAGAGGAGAGGTGAGACAGGCAAGGGTTAGAGACCACCTGGGGTTCTCACCAGTCCCGCGGGGAGGGAGCCAGGCTGCTGCTACCCTGGCCTTGCCCTTGAACCCACCCCAAACACCATCAGAGAGGCCACTGCTCTGGGCTCAGGAACTTAAATCTCGGCTAGCTTCCCAGTCCCAGCAAGTGGAACTTTTATACAATAAAGTCCTCATTTGAGCCTGAGCAGAGAGGATGGGGAAGGGGTAGGGGAAAAGGGAGGAGGGGGGAACTGGGGTCCCCTTCTGCCTGGGGGGGGGGGAACCTGAGATTCTGGTGGGGAAGGACTTAGGGACAGTCCTACCTCTACCACTGACTTGCTGGGTGACCTGGGCCAACTTCCTTCCCCTGTCTGGGCCTCGGTCTCCTCGTCTGTGAACTAGGGAGATAGAGGGGTCTCTTTCAGGGCTCACCAGCTTCCCCAAATCTCGATGCCCCTGCCTCAGAGACTATGCTTTAAGCTCTAGGGATCCAGGAACCTACAACTCTAAAACTCTTCCAGGGAACCAAGGCACAGCCCTCCCATCTGGCCTCCTGGCCCTCGAGCCCAAAGCCCAAGGAGACTCCTGACACCCCAGCTCCCAAGTCACACAGCACCAAGCCCCTACTTCACTCGCTGGGGCCTCTCTGCGCCCCAGAGCCAATCCAGGAGGTGGGCACATCCACCCGCCACCCACCTTCAGGCATCCCTTTCCTCAGAGGTGAGAACGGATAGGAAGAGGCAGTGCCTCACTTGAGGTCACACAGGGAGCCAAAGTGCAAGCTGGAACCCCGAGCCTGGATCCCACAGCCCACGCCTCCAGCCGTGGGCTTGCATCCCAGGAGTCTGACACCCAGGCTGGAAGCTGGGGCCCACAGGCTTAGTCTTGCCCATAGAGCTGGACCTGCAGCGTTAGAAACATCTCACCATTCCTGTAAGACCTGGCCATGCGGGGCCCACTGACTGCCCTTCAGATAGCTGGCCCCAGTCTCCACCACTCCCAGAGGCTTCTCCTACCTGACCTGCTGCTGATGTTGCCTGGCAAGCATTCTAGAAGCCACTCTAAGACCTGGGGAGCCTTTTTCTGGGACAAGATTTCCATGGCTTCCCCGAACCCCAGGGGGCCGGAAGCTGTGCACTAACGAAGCCCTCTGCCAAGGCCCGCCTCCGCCTGGGTCCTGGTGGGCCGGCGAGGAGAGACTCACCGCCTTGCCCGGCCGGGCCCAGGTGCAGATGAGACCCTCCTGGCAGGCAGTGATGATGCAGTCCTCCAGGAAGAGGAGGACCGTGAGCCGCTCCTGGGCGATCTTCTTGCACACCAGCGGCTCCAGCAGCGGCACCTCGTGGATGCGCGGGCAAAGCGCGGTGCCCAGCACCTTGGCGGGGTCCAGCCGGCTGCGGGGGGCGGGACCGCTGGGCTTGTCCCCGCCGCCCCCGCCCCCACTGCCACCCCGGCTGATGTTGCCCAGACTGTGGTAGCGCTTGTGCTCTTTCTCGGCCCCGCGGTCCCGCCGCTCCTGCAACGTGAGCGTGGCGAAGCGGCCGATGCTGAAGGGCGTGCCGGGCTCTGCCGCCGTGCCCGGGCCGCCCGCCTTGCCGCTGCCCGCGGGGTGTGGAAGGCTGTTGGAGCGGGATAGTGAGCGGGGCAGGGGCCCGGGGCCCGGCTCGCCGCCCCTCGAGCCGCTGGCGGTAGGCGGCGTGGTGCCGGGCGTGCCGGGGAGGGTGCGCGTGCGGGCCAGGGGAGGGTGTGGGTAAAGCACGTCTTCGGTGAGGTCCCACAGGCAGAACTGCGTGTCCTGGCCGGCCGAGCCGAAGCGGTAGGTGATGGAGCCAGCCTTGGGCAGCGGGGACAGGGGGGCGCCCCCGCCGGAGCCTGTGCTCCCAGCCTCCGGCTCCTCCTCCTCCTCGCCACTCCGCTCCCCATCGGCGCCCGCGGCCGCCGCCTCCTCCGCCCTTGTGGTGTAGGGGTCGAAGGCCACGGCGTTGACCCAGGACTTGTGGCCGTGGCCCCGGGCCACCACGCGGCCCTCGGCGAAGGACCACACGGTGACCAGGTCATCTTCACCCCCCGTCACAACGTAGCGCCCATCGGGGCTCCAGCACACGCAGAGAAGGCCCCCAAAGTAGCTCTTCATGAGCCCCCGCAGGAGCATGGAGTCGAAGTGGAAGACGCGCAGGCAGCCATCCTGGCTGACGCAGGCCAGGTGCCGGCCGTCGGGCGAGAAGGCGAACTCGTTGAGGGGCCCCTCGCCCACCGCCCACTTGGCCAGCGGGTTGCGGGGCGCCTTGCTCTTTGCGGCGTAGACGGCAAAGCCCTCGCCCTGCTTCAGCAGGCTATACTGGGGCGGCGCCGAGGCGCATGGGTGGCCGACGTTGTACAGGTACAGGTGGCCGCTGGCGTGGGACGCCAGGAACAGGCTCTCTGACTCGGGCAGCCACTTCAGATACGTCACCTTGGTCTTGTCGATGAGCCGCTACCAGGGGAGAGAGCGCAGTTGGGAGAAGGCCACCCTCCCCTGGCCCACCTCCCCCTGAGCCTGGTTCCCGGCAGAAAGTCATCATCCCCAGCCTGGGTCTCCCAGGAGAGGAGGGGCTGAGGGAAAAGGACAGACACCAGCACGGGAAGGCAGGGGGAGAAAGGCAGTGTGAGGGGCGCTGTAGAGTCTCAATGTCCCTTCTTCGGCAGGAGGGCAGTCCTGCATTCCAGAGCAACTGTCTTCTGTCTAAGCCCCTCTACCATCTTTACCGTGTCATGCTTAAGGCAAGAAATTGATTCACCGACTATCAGCTCCCCTGAGGGAAGGGACCTTTGCTTATTTGGTTCATTGTTCTGGCCCCACAGCGCAGAGCTCCACAGGTAGGAGCCCTGGAAAGTAGTTCCTGGACTCATCAATGACAACCCCCATCCTATCCACTGAGCATCTCTGCTCCTTTTTGTCCTCAGCACTCTCTTCCACACCTGCAAGAAATCCTGTGGGCTGGAGCTTCAAAATTCACCCAGAAATGGACCTGTTCTCATCTCCCTGCCACCGAATCCAACCACCCTGGTCTCAGCCCTCATCAGGCTTGTGATGGCCTAACCGGCCTCCCGGCCACCACTGCCCAGGTCTCTTCTCTACACCATTGCCAGAGAGATGCGACTAAAACCTAAGCCAGCAACCTAGCACTCTCTCCCACTCTGAACACACATGGCAGCCTTTATCAGGCAGGGCTCCGGAGAGAACCAAGTCTTAAAGCCCTTAGGCATCCAGTGCCTGTAACAAATTAACTTCTTTCCCACCTATCTAAGTGGATTCCCATTCTGCATTCTCTGGAGAATTTAGAAATCAAATCGTTTCTGCTTTCTATAACTCAGGTGAACCCAGGTGGCAAGCGTTCATGACCTTCCAGACCCTCCATCTCCTCTCCCTTCCGAGTTGTTTCTGAGAACTCCTCTATTACCCTCCCCCTCAACACTGCTCTGGTCACCCAGCCTTTCTGCTCTCCTGCTTTGGGCATCTGTGCTAGCTGTTCCCTCTATGCAGAACGTCCTTCTCCCCAGTAACTTCTCCTGCCTCCTTCAGGCCCTTTATTTCCCTGTCACCTTCCAGCGAGACCTTTCCTAACCTCACCAAGCACTCCCCATTCGCCTCCCCTGCTGGATTTTCATCCACAACTTGCTGACACACGGCATACTTAGGTAGTTGATAACTATCTGTCTCTGCCAGCGAGATGAAAGCTCCACAAACAGAGGGCCCTCTGTTTTGTTCACTGAGATATAATACTCCCAGTGCTTAGAGCAAAGTCTGGCAATGAACGAGAATGCTCAGTTAATATTTTGTGAATGGATAAACTAGTCCATTTTTAATCCATTCCCCGTTCAACTCACTTTCCTCTGCCATTCATGCTTTCTGTACATTTGGGACACCCTCTCTGAACACAGGAGAAAGAGAGGACAAGAGTAGTTCTGGACACAGATAAACTCCTCCGCTGACATTTCCCCTTACGCCAGGACTGAGCAATCTCCACATGTGATTTTACAACAGTCCTGTGAGGTAGGGACAGGAATCCCACTTTGCAGTGGAGGAAAACTGAGGCTCAGGAACAGGCACCTTCCCAAAGCCACACAGTGAGTAGATGATGTAGTCCAGAATTTGAAGAGCAAGGGCTCTGGCTTCAAACAAATCCCAACCAGTGACCAGCCTCAGTTTTCTAATTTGCAGAATGGGTCTCACAATCCTAACCTATTGGTTGATGAAAATGCCAGGAGTAATGTGTCCAGCATAGAGCTAACACCGCACAGGGCCTGGGCACCAGAGGTGCACCTGTCATCGCTGGCTGTCATCAGAGTAACTGCTGTCCGCCCCCCCAACGTATCTGTCAGTCCTCCCCCATCTCTCCCTCACTCTGCCCCCACTCAGGCCGACACTGCTCCCCAGGCAGCTGTAGTCTCACACAAACAGCCTGCGGGCGGGTGGGGCGGGAAGGAGTTGTGAGCCATGGGGCCCCATAATCACCTCCTCATTGAATAGTTTGCTGGTGTCCTTCTTGATGAGATCCAGGTACTGGACTTGGCCAGCTGAAAAGCCCACCAGCAGGGAGATGGTCTCCGTGGCAGCAGTGAACTGGTTGAAGTCATGGCAGGTGGGCTGAGTGCCCTTATAGATCCGCTTGTCAATTGGCTTGTTGAGGTCAATGGACTTGAGTGGTGGGAGAAAACGAGTTAATGGCTTCTACCACTGACAGGAAGGAAGAGGCTGTTGAGGTTGGGGGAAAAACCACTAAGAGGAAGCAGGGCTAAAGCCCTGAGGGAAGTGGGTAGGTGGATGGGTAAATGAGGAGGAAAGGGGAAACCACAGACAGGAAGGACGACCCAAAACACAAACAGAAGAGAGCGCCAGGCAGGAAGGCTCCCCTGCTGCCACCACATGAGGCCACTAAGTGCCTCCTTCCCCAGGCTGGACGCCCCTCCCCACCCAACTTCAGGGACTCTTGCCTACAGCTTCAGTGCAGGGTCCCCACAGTTCCTGAGCTTTTATACCTTTCTTGTCCTCCTCCATAATTTCAGCAACACCCCTAGGTCTTAGCACCACAACATTCCAAAACCACCAAAACTCAGGATCACCCAATCCCCAGAATGCTAAAGCCCAATGTTCCAAGAGTCTCTTCACTCTGGAGTTCCTAAATCTCAGAATTCTCATCACACAGTTCAGGAACCCATTAAATCTCACAGTCCCCCCAAATTTTAGGTGCCTTCATCACCTCTGAACTCTCAGGATCCCCAACACTTCCGGAGGCCACCATTTACTCCAAGGGTCTCACGTCCTCTAGGACCGACATCACTTTAGAGACACCTGTCATACCTGAGGATATCACCTCCATATTTCCCATCAGCTCCAAGATTCTCATTTCCTCCAGCACTGTCATTAATCTCCAGAACCCCAATTTTCTCTAGAGTCCCATTCACCTTCATGATCCCTATTACCTCTAAGCCCCAGTCACTTCTAGAATCCTCCTTATCTCTGGGCTCCCTAAGTCCCCCGGACAACCCCAGAATGCAATATCCCTGGGTATCACTTATGAGCCTCCAATTCCTAACACCTGCAAAATGCCTGCCAGCCAGAACCCTGGAGGACCCCACAACCATCTCGAATTCTCCATCACCTCCACAACAGTCACTATCCCAGAAGCCCCAAGCATAACCTGGGGATCTCACGTGATCTCAAGGCCTCCCACCACCTCCAGGATGGTCAGCACTCAGGGGGCCTCCACTCACCTTTTAGAACCCTGCATCACCTCCAAGAACCCTTTCCCCCTAGGACTTGCATCACATCCAGGATGCTTGTCTCCGGGCCCTCTGTCATTCAGGTACCCTCCTGTCACTTGTGAATCACCTCAGGGGTCCCCATCCTCTCAGCCTGCACCCAGGGCCCCAAGGTGCAGGCCGCTCACCCGTTGGCTCCCACGGCGACAGCAGCCCGGGTAGAAATAGAGCTCGCGGCCCAAGTTGAAGCAGACGCGGTCTCCCCCGGCGCCCAGCCCCGCGGGCGTGGCGGGCGGCTCCCCGGCCCCGGCGCCGTCGGGCTCCCCGAGACGCACGAGGCTTAGGCGCACAGCAGGCAGCGCGGGCCCGGGCCCGGGGCCTGCAGGCGGAGGGGACGGAGCGGGGCCCGCGGCGCCGGGGCCCGAGGCAGAGGCAGGGCCGGGCTGAGGCTGCGGCGGCTGGGGCGGCGCCGGGGTCTGGGCGGAAGCCGGACCCGATCTGCGGGCGGCGCCGTCGCCGGGGAGCAGCTTGTAGAAGCCCTCGCGGGTGCGGAACTGCGACTTGATTTCCGCACAATCCCCCATGGCGGCGCCGGGGCCAGAGCCGCCCTCCGCGCCGCCCGCCGCCATCTTGGGCGCCCCCCCCAACCCCAGCCCCGGACCCCGCTGCTGCCGGACCGCCGCCCGCCGCCGGGCCCCCTGCCGGAAGCCGGGGTCCGCACCGGAAGAGGTGGGGTCGTCGCCCGGGCAACGCCTTTTCGATTGGCAACAGGGTAGGGAGGCGGGACGACCTCCAGCCGTCGCTCCCGTAACGGTTCTGGGTCTGAAGGCGGGGCTACAAGGTGGGCGCGGCCTTAGTGCCTGCGACCATCTAGTGGTTGGCTGTGGGGGCGGGGCCCTCAGGGAAAGAGGCGTGTCCATAAAAGAGCCATAGTCCCTAGCAACGGCACCCTGGGAACCGTTTGCCTAGCAACGGGAGTACCCGCAAGAGAAGGCCTCGCCCACAACTTGTCCTTCCCATGACGTCACAGAAATGACTTCAGGTGACCCTAATGTCTCCTGAAGACTCCCAACATACACCCTCCAGTGTTTTCCACTTACATCTAAAGTCCCCGACTGGCCACAGCATCTCCAACCCTTCCTCCCCACCCTTGATGATCCTGCAAATTTCATTGATCTCCAACGTCTCCATAAAACTCCAGCGACTTCATCTGACCCAATACTGATTAATACTAACAGCAAAAAGACCCTGATGCTGGGAAAGACTGAAAGTAGGAGGAGAAGAGGACGACAGAGGATGAGATGGTTGGATGGCATCACCAACTCAATGGACATGAGTTTGAGTAAGCTCCGGGAGTTGGTGATGGACAGGGAGGCCTGGCGTGCTGCAGTCCATGGGGTTGCAAAAAGTGAGACACGACTGAGTGATTGAACTGAACAGCTCCACATTTTCCACCAAACTCCTATATATTTCCACAACCTCACTCACTTCTCCAACACCCACCAAAATTTGATTGATCCCTGCAATACCCTCGGTGTCCCAATAATCCACTGGTAATCCAAAATCTCTTCCTGATCCCAACAGCTCCCTAACAGTCAGTGTCCCTCCCTTCCTGCTCCCATCACAGATCTTAAATGAAACTGACAATTTCACTTCAAATCCCACTCCTCTCCTGAGTCATTTTAGGGGCAGCACTGCCATTCCTTCCAGTCACCAGGCTGCAGATTTTGGTGTTTCCCTAGATTTCTGCCATTCCTCTTCACTCCCTGATTACAATCCCCAAGTCTTTTGCATTCTGTCACCTGAATTCCTCTATTCCACTCCATTCCTCTTTGCAGCCTCCGTTGAAACTCCTCTCCTGCTTGGACTCTCCCTGTATCAGCCTTGTCTCTGCTCTCCCAGACCCATGTCTCACCCTTCTATCTACACTACACTTGGGATCTAGAGAGGTCTTTCTAAAGCACAAATACGATCAGGGCCGGCCCACCGCTGTTCAAAGCCCATCCATGGCCTCCCTAGGGCTCTCAGGACAGAGTTCAACCCTAGGTAATCTGTTCCTGTCAACTTCTCTTTCCAGCCTTATCTGTTACCACTGACTCCTCACACCATGTCTCAAAAATGAGGTTTGAGCATCTACCCCAACACATCACACTCTCTCTCGCTCTTGGATCTTTTCACACCCTGTTCCCTCTGCTTGGAATGCCTTACTACTCTGTTCTTGACCGTTTATGAGCCAGAGCTCAGGAACTCTGTCAGTCCTCTGGGCTCCCCCATCTGAGCTGTCATTCCCTGAGGAAGGCATCTGTCTCTCCCGTAGAGTATCCAGCCCTGGGAGAGTAAATCTGGGGTCACTTGGTGGCTCCTGTGTCCCCCACACAGGGCTGGGCTGACCAGGGGCAGCACTTCAGGAGTTGTTTGATGGCCAGATGAATGAATAAATGAACAGATGGGAGAGACTATGCCGGGCAATGTCTGGGTTCACAGCAAAGTGCCATAGTCCTGACTCTGAGGTCCTGTCAACAGACGTGGTGAACAAATGACTGAGTGACTCACCCAAATGCCCTGGGGAAATTTTATTTAGAGCAGCTGTCTTCCTCTTCTACCCCTGTCCTCTAGGGGCAGAAAGCAAACCTACAGTGAAAAAAAAAAAAAATCAAGCTATAACTCTGTATAAGGGAAAACCTGCTGGCTACCTGCTTGAGGAAGGGGGCTAGGGGGCCTCAGTCATCCTGGTCCTCATCCTCATCCTCCTCTTCATCTTCTTCCTCTTCCTCCGCGGCCGCCAGGGCCTGCTCCTGGGCAGCCTTCAGGGCCTGCTCCTCCTCCACCGTGGGGTCGCTCATCTCTATAGTGTCCGGGCCGCTGGGGTACTCGTGCTGAATGGGGGCTGGCAGGGACGGGTTGAAGTTCTCAGGACTGTACTTGTGGCCCCAGCCGATGTAGATGTTCTCAAATTTCCTGGAGGGGCGGAGAGATGCTGGCGAGGCCTCCCTCAAAGACCCCAGCCTGGACTGTGTTAAAGGTGGGACCCAATGTAGGCACAGCATGCCTGCAGAGCTGTGGGCGGTAGAGAGCAATGTGCCCACCAGGGTTCCCTGTTCGTTTGTTCTTTCACTATTTCCTGGGCATCTTCCTACCTGCCAGACTGTGTCCAGAGCTGCAATGTCTAATAGCACACACAGCTGGCGAGCGCCTGAAATGGGGCTGGCCAGACGGAGGGACTGAATTTTGAATTTTATTTAATTTTCAGATTTCACTTGTGGTTTCTTCTTTGACCTGTTGATTGTTCAGGATTGTGCTGTTTAATTACTACATACTTGTGAATTTCCCAAATTTCCTTTTTTTAAGAGAATTTTTGCTGTTGTTGTGGACTAATTTTTTTTTAATCTTGATTTAATTTTTTATAATATTGCTTCTATTTTATGTTTTGGTTTTTTTTTTTGTCTTCAAGCCCTGTGAGATCTTAGCTTCCCGAAGGGATTGAACCTGCACCCTCTCCACTGGAAGCTCAGAGTCTTAACCACTGTGCCACCAGGGAAGTCCCTCAAATTTCCTTCTTTAATTGATTTCTAATTTTATTCCAGTGTGGTAAGAGAAGATATTTTATATGATTAATCTTTCTAAATTTATCATTTGGTCTATCCTGGGGAATGTTCCATATGCACTCGAATGTGTGTTCTGCTGTTGTTGGATAGTGTGGATTTTATTTAACGTTAATTAATCTAAATTACAAAACCAATACTTCATTTATTGGAAGACATCCAAGTATGTCTGGGACAACCTGGGCACGTGAATCTACTTTTTCAACTGTAAATGTTGTGAAATCTGAATCCAGGTCAAGTATTTCTGATAAAAATTTAGTACCTAAGGGACTTCCCTAGCAATCCAGTGGTTTAGACTCTGCATTTCCAATGCAGTGGGGTGTGGGTTTGATCTCTGGTTGGGGAACTAAGATCCCAGTGGTGTGGAAAAAATAATTCAGCACTTGAACTGAGATCTGCTGCAAGTATAACCTTCACTCCAGATTTTGAGACAGTATGAACAAAATACCAAGTAGCTCATTCACAATTGTTACATTATTGGCTTCAAGTTGTAATAAGAATTTCAGGATATTTGGAGTTGAATACATTATTAAATGAATTTTGCCTGTCTATTTTTATTTCTTGAATGTGGCTACTAGAAAGTTTAAAATGACATGTGTGGCTCATATTTTATATACATTGGCCAGCACTGGTCTAACTGTGAGAGCCTAGCAGTGAACAAATTAGACAAGAATTAGAATTGCTGGCAGAAACCAAAGCAATATTGTAAAGCAATTATCCTTAAATTAAAAACAAATCAATGTTAAAAAAAAGAATTAGAATTGCTGCCGTGGTGCCTACATTCCAGAGGGAGGAGACTAATAATCAAGGACGTAATTGGTTGGGTTCCAGCCCCACCAACTCACCTCTCCCCAGACTTTTAATGGGTGAAGCAAAAAGGAGTAAGTGCAAGAAAAGGGAAGAGACCGAGAGACAGGGAGAGAACCAGAGAGTTTGTCCTGGTGAGCAGTTTGGATTTGACCTTATTTTTCACAGCCTTGCTGTTCCCTCGAGAATCCTTTTCCTCCAAATGGCTTTGTCAGAGGCTTCAAAAATCACTGCTTCCTTGGAAACCCCTGACCTCTGCCAGCCCTGGTTCCTGGGGTCCAGGAACCAGCGCCTCACTCAGGAGGCTGCACTTGCTAGGAAGGCAGAGTCTTGGGCTTCAGCCCAGACCTGCTGCTGCTGCTGCTGCTAAGTCGCTTCAGTCGTGTCCGACTCTGTGCGACCCCAGAGACGGCAGCCCACTAGGCTCCCCCGTCCCTGGGATTCTCCAGGCAAGAACACTGGAGCAGGTTGCCATTTCCTTCTCCAATGCATGAAAGTGAAAGTGAAGTCGCTCAGTCGTGTTCAACCCTCAGTGACCCCATGGACTGCAGCCTTCCAGGCTCCTCTGTCCATGGGATTGTCCAGGCAAGAGTACTGGAGTGGGGTGCCATTGCCTTCTCCAGACCTAGGGCACCAGAAACTGTGCTTTAACCAGAGCCCCTGGTAGTCCTATCCACTTGCAGTTTAGGGAGCTCTGGTCTAGAATGTCCTCCTGGGGAGTTCCCTGGAGGCCCAGCGGTTAGGACACAGTGCTTTCACTGCCAGGACCTGATTCACTCCCCAGTCAAGGAACTAAGATCCTGCATGTCTCTCGGCCAAAATAAATGAATAAGATGATTTGAATTGTTAAAAAAAACAATAATAAAAGAAGAAGGGGAATGTCCCCTAGTTACTTCTCTCTTTCCCTCAAAGATTTCAGATCAAGGCTGCTTTTCCCAGGAATCCTTCCTTGATCCCTAGACGCGACAGTTGCGAGCTGTCATCTGTCCCTCCACTCTCTCTAGTGGTACTTCTCTCAGTTTGGAACCAGATATTTGACTGGGGTGGGGATTGGGGTGAGGGAGGGTGAGGCTCCATGTGCAGTTGACAGCTATGTCTCCTCTGCCTGCTCCCAGATTCATATCTGCTTTTTCAACAAAGTGCTTGGGGCCCAGCATACAGCTGGCAAACAGTGACATTCCAGAGTCTTTTATAAAGAACAAAGTGGGGATAGATGGATGCCTGATTGGGTGGTGGATGGGAGGGTGGATGATGGGTGGTTGGGGACATGGGCGTGGAGGATGGGTGGGTGAGAGGAGCTCCAAGTTTGGATCTTTTGCTTTCAGAGGAATGTTGGCAAATCAGGGTGTGGCCAGAAGGGCATTGGTAAAAGAAAATATGTCTCTTCCACGCTTCTGGAAGCGAAAAAGAAATTGCCAAGAATGTGGATAAATTGTGAAGATTACATGAAATCCCACCTTTCTTTGTGAATCCCAGTAGCGAACCCCGTGCAGGTTCATCACTGAGGTGGAAAAGGAAAAGCTCTGAAAAGTCATCGTGCCATCTGGTGGACAGCGCTGGTAAGTGCATGCCCCGTGAGCAGAAAAGCTGCGATGTACCTGGTGAGAGGCGGAGGGACTGTCTGGAGTGTGTAACTGAGGTGGGAGGATATGGAAGTGACTTTGGCTTGCAGATCTTTTGGAAACGACCGGTGAGGGGATCCTGGTGGGGAAGATTTCTGCCCATAGAGAGAAGATCCTTCAGATTGGAAGAACTGTCCAGGAGACTTAGGGAAGGAGTTAGCTTCTCCAGAGATGAGACTCTGTCCCTCTAAAGGCCACCCCAAAGGGGACATCTGAGTCCTCTCTGGCTTCATGCCTCATACAGCACAGAACCCTGGGCCAGGGGGGTCAGATATCCAGGTTTGAATCCTGCAGGTGCTGTGTGACCCTGAGTCAATTCCTCCCCCTTTCTGATCCTCCATTCTGTCATCCCAGAGGCTCACATCCTCTTGGTTTGGGATTTCTTGGTCTGGGATTTTAATCCTAGTGGGACTCCTCGACTCTAAGTGAAGACATCAGCCCCTAGGGGCTTCCTGAAGAGAGCCGAGCCGATCTTTGCCCACCCTGGTGGGTTGCCCCAACACGTCAGACTCTGAGGAAGTTGTAGGAGCGCCCTCTGCTGGGGAAAACTAGGAGTAGACCTACTTGCCACTGGCGTAGGCATAGGCCCCTGGCCAAAGATTGGAGCGCACGACCGCCACGGAATACTGCGGGCTGAAGGTGCAGGACAGGCGGGCGGTCCACGGTGCCATGTGCATGATTTCTGTAGGCGAGCAGAGAGCACCAGGGAGGTCAGAGACTGGGCTGCAGCCCCCCTCCCCCCCTGCAATGCACAGCCCACCGCGCTCCCCCCCGCCCTCCAAGGGAAGGCAGCGAGAAGGATGGGAGGGAGCAAAGAGGGAGGAAGCGGAAGGGCATGAAGGGAACTGTGGCAACCAACAGCTCTGGCTTCCGTGTTTGAACCCTGGCTCTGACCACTCTTTCTGCGTGGCCCGAGGAAGCCACTCCACCTCCCTGAGCCTCAGTGATCACACCCAGGCAATGGAGACACTTACCTCACCTCCTGTGCAGAGTGGCAGTGAGCCCCAAGGGCCCCTGACAGGGGAGCCGCTGTGATTCCCCTTCTAGGTTGGCCGTCAGTTTGAACCAGGGCTCAGAGGACGGAGTACTGGCTCCAGACTCATGGAAATCTGCGTTCACATCCTCACTCTGTCTGCTCACCCACTCTCAGGCTCTCCTCCTTCCTCCCTTCAGGTACCTGAGGTCCCAACCTCAGGAACTTGCTGTCCAGCCTTCCAACATCCAGCTCAAGTCCTGCCTCCTCTGGGGAGGCCGCCCTCGCTCTCGCTCCCTTTTTCCAAGCCCACGTGGGACTCGAAAGACCACGTGTCACCATCTGGGCGATTGCTGGGCCAGATACGGCTCACAAGACGGACGTGCTCCTACAACCCTATGGGCTGCCCATTTTATAGATGAGAATGTAACAGAGGCTCAGAGAGGCTCTGTGTGGGGCTGTTACCTGCGTCTTCTGAGAGCGGGGTCAGCAGCGGGGGCCCGACCTCCTGCTCCACTTCCTCTACGCCCTCATCTGCCTTCTCTTCCTCCTCCCCCAACTCCTCCTCCTCTTCTGTCTTCTGCAAAGGGTTCACCCAAGTGCAGCGGCCCTGCAGGTGGGGAGGAGGAGGTCAGCTGGTAGCCGCAGGGAACAGCCCGGGCTCTGTTCCCTGGGAGGCGGTGAAGGGTCAGGCAGGATGTTGGGGACCAGTCCTATTCCCAGGGACCCAGGTGTGGGTAAAGTTCAGGGTGAGTTGCACAGGCAGGAGGGCGGGGTGGAATGGGCCGAGACAGCTGTTGCGGTGAGACCGGAACCCCTCCTCTCTCAGCCTCTGTGGGCTCCGTTTAGGCAGCCATCCATCCATCCATTCATTGTATATTTAAGGAGCACCTACTATATACACGCAGTGCTCCTGGCGCTGGAGTTAACGTCCTTGAGAAAAAGAGACCTCCACATCTCTGCCCTTGTGGAGCTGACATTCAACAGCCCATATGATGCTCTGTTTGCTCGTCTGTGAAATGGGGGTGTCATGGGTGCCTCTCTCATTGGATTATTGTTGGGTTGAAGGAAGTACTGCAGAGTCAGTAAACGGTTGTTGAATGAATGAGTGAACCGAAGTGCAGAGCATACAGCAGGCCTCGGCTGCAGCAACTGAATGCGGATGGCCTTTATTGGTTCAGTTCAGCTCAGTCGCTCAGTCGTGTCCGACTCTCTGCGACCCCATGAACTGCCGCACGCCAGGCCTCCCTGTCCATCGCCAACTCCCGGAGTTCACTCAAACTCACGGCCATCGAGTCAGTGATGCCATCCAGCCATCTCATCCTCGGTCGTCCCCTTCTCCTCCTGCCCCCAGTCCCTCCCAGCATCAGAGTCTTTTCCAATCAGTCAACTCTTCGCATGAGGTGGCCAAAGTACTGGAGTTTCAGCTTCAGCATCATTCCTTCCAAAGAAATCCCAGGGCTGATCTCCCTCAGCATGGACTGGTTGGATCTCCTTGCAGTCCAAGGGACTCTCAACAGTCTTCTCCAACACTACAGTGCAAAAGCATCAATTCTTCGGTGCTCAGCTTTCTACACAGTCCAACTCTCACATCCATACATGACCACTGGAAAAACCATAGCCTTGACTAGACGGACCTTTGTTGGCAAAGTAATGTCTCTGCTTTTCAACATGCTATCTAGGTTGGTCATAACTTTTCTTCCAAGGAGTAAGTGTCTTTTAATTTCATGGCTGCAGTCGCCATCTGCAGTGATTTTGGAGCCCAGAAAAATAAAGTCTGACACTGTTTCCACTGTTTCCCCATCTATTTGCCATGAAGTGATGGGACCAGATGCCATGATCTTCGTTTTCTAAATGTTGAGCTTTAAGCCAACTTTTTCACTCTCCTCTTTCACTTTCATCAAGAGGCTTTTGAATTCCTCTTCACTTTCTGCCCTAAGGGTGGTATCATGTGCATATCTGAGGTTATTGACATTTCTCCCAGCAATCTTGATTCCAGCTTGTGCTTCTTCCACTCTAGTAAAGTGATGTGTGCTTCTTCACACGCTAGCAAAGTAATGCTCAAAATTCTCCAAGCCAGGCTTCAACAATACGTGAACTGTGAACTTCCAGATGTTCAAGCTGGTTTTTGAAAAGGCAGAGGAACCAGAGATCAAACTGCCAACATCTGATGGATCATGGAAAAAGCAAGAGAGTTCCAGAAAAATATCTATTTCTGCTTTATTGACTATGCCAAAGCCTTTGACTGTGTGGATCACAATAAACTGTGGAAAATGCTGAAAGAGATGGGAATACCAGACCATCTGACCTGCCTCTTGAGAAACCTATATGCAGGTCAGGAAGCAACAGTTAGAACTGGACATGGAACAACAGACTGGTTCCAAACAGGAAAAGGAGAACGTTGAGGCTGTATATTGTCACCCTGCTTATTTAACTTATATGCAGAGTACATCATGAGAAACGCTGGGCTGGAAGAAGCACAAGCTGGAATGGCCATTATAGCAATCTCAAAAGCGGTTATTCGGAATCCATAATCAATGTTTATCAAATACATGAATAAATAAAAAAGTTCCTAGCACCCAACAGGTGCTTCCTTGAATGGATAAATAAATGTATGTAAAGTTCAGACAAACTAGGCATTCAGTAAATGTAGGCCCACCACCTCTTATCCACACTTTCAAAATTTGGAAAGCTTTGAAAACCAAAAGTTTTTTCATGAGTCATTTGTCTGCAGTCCTGACTGACTGATGAGAGGCTTTTCAGTGTTGCTGCAGAAAGTGACACCTTTAAAACTGGGCTGCAGCCCCAGCGCCTCCTTGATGTGTTACGTAATATATGGTATGTGTACTGTCATCTTTTTGTGTATGTTTAAAGTACTCTTATTTTCATAAATACTTTTTGCTTTATTTGCCATGTCACTTGTCTTGTCAGATCTTAGTTCCCTGACCAGGGATCAAACCCTGGCCCCCAGAAGCCTGGAGTCAGCAAGAATACTGGGAGTGGGTTGCCATTTCCTCCTCCAGAGGATCTTCCCCACGCAGGGATCAAACCCAGGTCTCCTGCATTGCAGGCAGATTCTTTACCGCTGAGTGACGGAGGAAAGCCCCTCCTAAGCACTGGACCACCAGGGAATTCCAATATCACCATTTTCAAATCTGAAAAATTCGGGATTCCAAGAGGCATCTGGTTCCAAAGGGTTCTGACTGGGGACTGTCAACCAGTATCTGTTGAATGAATGAATGGATGGATGCACGGAGGACTATTACCGGGCACAGATGCCTCGCTGCCATCAGGTGCTCGGTATAGCTAGTTCTGGAATCACACCCGGTTCTACACCCCCGACCCGCCACCCCCGGGGCCTGGGCGGCTGGAGTCCCGCCCTCACCTGCGGCAGGATGTGCTGCGTGTGGTGCACCCAGTTGGCCATGGAATCCACCAGCTCGAGGACCGGGATGCCCTCAAAATCGGGGTTCTCCTCATAGGAGTCACGCCCGGCTCCACCTTCCTCCTCTTCGTCGCCTTCCTCCTCACCAAACTGGTAGAAGCCGAGGGGACTGATGTGCGTGGCGGCCGAGATGCGGGCGATCTGGGCCCGCAGGTAGTTGGCCTCGTTGCCCGGGAAGGGCGGGTAGCTGATGACCGGCGCGTCCAGGTAACCCGTGAAGAACTTCCTGATTTTGCGGGCCTGCACGATCTGGATCGGCGTGACTTGGGGCAGCCGCATCCATGGCCGGCCCGGCTCGTTGCACACGAAATACAGGTACCTATTGGTGCCGGTTCGGCTGTCTTCCTTGGGGATGACGGGCGGGGGTTTCCACGTGGGCTTGGGGACGATGTCCGTGGCCTTGTCCTCGTCCTCGTCGCCCTCCTCCTCGCCGTGCGCCTCCATCCCCTCGCCGCCCTCCGTCATCTCCTCCACCTCCTCCTCCTCCGCCTCCTCTTCGCCCTCCCGGAACTCCACCTCCGCCACCAGGTAGCTGCGTCTGAGCCCCAGGACCTTGCCCCAGAAGCGGCAGGTGTGGACGGGCTGCTGCTCCACCAGCTGCTTCAGGGCCATGAAGATGCGGAAACTCTCGTCGGAGCTCAGGCCCACACCGGCCTGCTCGAAGTAGAAGGCCTTCTCCATGATGTTTGGCACCGGGGTCTCAGCCTGCAGCGGGGTGGGGCAGGGGGCGGAAGGCAGAGGGAACCAGGTTGAAGCCCTGCTCCCCATGCTGACTCTCCTAGAGTCCAGAGACAAACTACTGGGTAACCCAGTTGCTCAAGCAACCATTTCTGGCCGCTGATGTAGGGGTATGTGTGCCAAGGAATGATGATGCTTGCTTAAATTGTACCTGCGCGAGTGCTCAGTTGCTCGGTTGTGTCTGATTCTTTGGCAACCTCCATGGACTGGAGCCCACCAGTCTCCTCTGTCCATGGGATTCTCCAGGCAAAATACTGGAGTGGGGTTGACATTTCCTCCTCCAGGTGATCTTTCCAGGCCAGGGATCCAACCTGCATTTCCTGCATTGGCAGGCAGATTCTTTACCACTGAGCCACCTGGGAAGCCCTTAAATTGTATAGCTGATGTAAAAGATTTGGGGACAAATGTATTGCGTTTTTTTCTTAAAGTGCATTTCCATATGCATAATGCATAATCCATATTCCAAACGCATAGTGCATTTCCATTTTCTTCAAAGCTCCATTTGTGAGCTAAGTGTTATTAATAAAAGGAACAAGTCCTGTATTTTCTTTCTATGAATGCTAGACTGGTTCCTTATTCACAAATATTAGAAGTCCCGCTCCACAGGCGGACTGTATATTCCCACCCCCACCCCTGCGCATTCATGTCACTTGCTCTGACCACTTGAAATGGGAGTGAAAGGGACACAGGTCACACCCAGGCAGGAGCTGTAAGAACCTGTGTGGGGTTTGCTATGCCTTGACTTTCCTGCTCTGCAACTGTGGGAGCCTGAGTCACGGCGGCATCTCCATCACCATTCATCTCAAGCGGCTGCTGAGCCGAGCCTCCCAGCCCAGCCTGGATGGGTAGGAAGCGTGAGTGAGAAATAAACTGCGTGATGTTAAGCCGCTGGGCCTGTCGCGCTGTTTGTTACCTCAGCTCGACGCAGCACACCCTGACTAATACTCTATAGGAGGAACACCATGATTTTGAAAGTGATTCCGGCAGTTTCCCGCAACTAAAACACAGGCCAAAAGCTTCTTTGCCTAATCGACGTTTACACCAGCAACTCAGTGGGACAGAGTCAAAACTGAATCCCCAGACTCACTGTGCTGCTGGCAGGGAAGCTAAGCGAATGAGCAAACGAAACCCTCTCTGGAGTGTGTGCCTGGCCCATGAGCCAGTGGCCATCACCTCTTTCCGGGAGTGTCTTCCACCCACTTGGCAGTGGAGTGGCCTCACCAACCATGATCAAATTATGTCACCCTGCCCTCTGGTCACTGTTGATTGGGGCAAGTGAGGACAAAATGGCAGCTCAGGCTCTCCTTCTCACCCTCTGCAATTTGAAACTGGGTGGAGAGAAAGTACAGCTGGTGCCCCCTGCTCAGAGATTACTTCTGTGGGTTGGCTGGGTTTGAACCCAGGTTGGTCTGGCTTCAGAGGCCATAGTCTTAGCCCCTACTCTTTTAACTCCTCTATTAACTGTGGAAGCTTCCTTTTTCTTTCTCCCAGTTTCCAGGAAGATCCTATCTATAATCTGAGGGGAAAGATTTCCTACTGGTAACTGGATGGAATTAAAAAAATTAGGAGCAGAGGGGAATCTCCAAATGCCAGCTTGGCCTGGGGTCCAGCTACATTCCTGCCCTTGGGTTCGTTGGGTTCAGTCCACTGAATTAGGACCATCCTCAACCCCCTTCTCCATTGCTTACTTTCTCCAGGCTGGAGAAGTGGAGAAGTTCCACAGTCACTTTCCCAGCCTCCCTTGCATCCAAGGATGGTCATGTGACCCAATCTGGCCAATAAGATGCAAGCAGAGATTTTCTGAGGGGCTCCTGATTGACTGATTGATTCACTGGACCGCACTGCCCAGCTTGTGGGATATTAGTTTCCCAACCAGAGATTGAAGCAGCACCCTCAGCAGTGAAAGGGCCAAGTCCTAACCACTAGACTGCTGGGGAATTTCCTTGCTCCCTGTATTTTTTTAAAAAGGGGGTCAGTGGGTGGGAGGGAATTTCTTGGTGGCCCAGTAGTTAGGACTCAACCCTTTCACTGTGTGGCCTGGGTTCAGTCCCTGGTCAGGGAACGAATATCCCACAAGCTGCATGGCTCAACCGAAAAAAAAAAAGGGGGTACATACTGAGAAGAGCTCCCCACTCCCCTTTCAGGGCACTGGTGTGGAAATGTGATGTCTGAGGCTGAGGTAGTCATTGTTCAAACATAAAGTGATAAACTCAAGGTACCAAGTATCAACATGATGATAGCAGAATGGAAGGGAGGGAAGTGCCGGGACTCCCCATGATCTCACAGAAATGCTGCCCCAACTGTACCCACTCTCAGCAAGTGAAGTAACGAAACGTTCTGCTGGACTGCTTGGGCCAAGTCCCTGCAGCCCAAAGTGAGCTTTCGTGGTTTGGATGGAGTAAGGGTGAGGGACGAGGGGGAGAGAGGGGAGACGATAGCCCTCAGCATCCCTTCGCTGGGGAGCCACCTTGCCAGCCGTAGACTGCTTGCACCTGACTGTTAGGTGTGAGAAAAACTATCTTGTCTAAGCCACTCATCTTCATTTCTGTGACATCTATTTCCTGTCTTAAAGTCAGTTCTGTTGACAAACAAGTACAAGAAAAATACTAAAGTTTCTTTAAAACTATAAATGTGAGACTAGTGAGGAACTTTTCAAAACAGAGGTGCAGTGATGGGGAGCCAAATCTGCTTTGTAGCGATTGTACACAACAAGCAGGAGAGTCCCAGAACAGAAAACCATCGCAGAGCAAGGCACAGAGCAGGGGCTCCAGGAACAGACCGGAGTCCACACAGCTGTAAACCAACGGCAGGGGTGGCATCTTCAAAGCGGGGCAAGGACAGTTTTTACATAAATGCTATTGAGGAGCATAAAAGAAACAGAAATTCTTTCCATTTGAAATAGAAAATGACAGGAATGAGAGCCCCTCATACAGAAAAATAAATACAAAATGCTGAATAACAAATTCGATTTTCTTCCTAGAATCATGCACAGGCCACAGATACCCACAATAATTTTGCCCTTTTACAAGCCTCATATTAGGAATCAGCAAACTAAAATGGACTGGAATGGGTGAATTTAACTCAGATGACCATTATATCTACTACTGTGGGCAGGAATCCCTTACAAGAAATGGAGTAGCCATCATGGTCAACAGAAGAGTCCGAAATGCAGTACTTGGATGCAATCTCAGAAACGACAGAATGATCTCTGTTCGTTTCCAAGGCAAACCGTTCAATATCACAGTAATCCAAGTCTATGCCCCAACCAGTAACGCTGAAGAAGCTGAATGGTTCTATGAAGACCTACAAGAACTTTTAGAACTAACACCCAAAAAAGATGTCCTTTTCATTATAGGGGACTGGAATGCAAAAGTAGGAAGTCAAGAAACACCTGGAGTAACAGGCAAATTTGGCCTTGGAATGCGGACTGAAGCAGGGCAAAGACTAATAGATTTTGCCAAAAGAACGCACTGGTCATAGCAAACACCCTCTTCCAACAACCCAAGAGAAGACTCTACACATGGACATCACCAAATGGTCAACACCGAAATTAGATTGATTATATTCTTTGCAGCCAAAGATGGAGAAGCTCTATACAGTCAGCAAAAACAAGACTGGGAGCTGACTGTGGCTCAGATCATGAACTCCTCATTGCCGAATTCAGACTTAAATTGAAGAAAGTAGGGAAAACCACTAGACCATTCAGGTATGACCTAAATCAAATCCCTTATGATTATACAGTGGAAGTGAGAAATAGATTTAAGGGACTAGATCTGATAGACAGAGTGCCTGATGAACTATGGAATGAGGTTCGTGACATTGTACAGGAGACAGGGATCAAGACCATCCCCATGGAAAAGAAATGCAAAAAAGCAAAATGGCTGTCTGGCGAGGCCTTACAAATAGCTGTGAAAAGAAGAGATGCGAAAAGCAAAGGAGAAAAGGAAAGATATAAGCATCTGAACGCAGAGTTCCAAATAATAGCAAGGAGAAATAAGAAGGCCTTCCTCAGTGATCAATGCAAAGAAATAGAAGAAAGCAATAGAATGGGAAAGACTAGAGATCTCTTCAAGAAAATTAGAGATACCAAGGGAACATTTCATGCAAAGATGGGCTCGATAAAAGACAGAAATGGTATGGACCTAACAGAAGCAGAAGATATTAAGAACAGGTGGCAAGAATACACAGAGAACTGTACAAAAAAGATCTTCATGACCAAGATAATCACGATGGTATGGTCACTCACCTAGAGCCAGACATCCTGGAATGTGAAGTCAAGCGGGCCTTAGAAAGCATCACTACGAACAAAGGTAGTGGAGGTGATGGAATTCCAGTTGAGCTATTTCAAATCCTGAAAGATGATGCTGTGAAAGTGCTGCACTCAATATGCCAGCAAATTTGGAAAACTCAGCAGTCACCACAGGCCTGGAAAAGGTCAGTTTTCATTCCAATCCCAAAGAAAAGCAACGACAAAGAATGCTCAAACTACCACACAATTGCACTCATCTTATATGTTAGTAAAGTAATGCTCAAAATTCTCCAAGCCAGGCTTCAGCAATACGTGAACCGTGAACTTCCAGATGTTCAAGCTGGTTTTTGAAAAGGCAGAGGAACCAGAGATCAAATTGCCAACATCTGATGGATCATGGAAAAAGCAAGGGAGTCCCAGAAAAACATCTATTTCTGCTTTATTGACTATGCCAAAGCCTTTGACTGTGTGGATCACAATAAACTGTGGAAATTTCTGAAAGAGATGGGAATACCAGACCAACTGACCTGCCTCTTGAGAAACCCATATGCAGGTCAGGAAGCAACAGTTAGAATTGGACATGGAACAACAGACTGGTTCCAAATAGGAAAAGGAGAACGTCAAGGCTGTATATTGTCACCCTGCTTATTCAACTTATATGCAGAGAACATCATGAGAAACACTGGGCTGGAAGAAGCACAAGCTGGAATCAAGATTGCCAGGAGAAATATCAATAACCTCAGATATGCAGATGACACCACCCTGATGGCAGAAAGTGAAGAGGAACTCAAAAGCCTCTTGATGAAAGTGAAAGAGGAGAGCGAAAAAGTTGGCTTAAAGCTCAACATTCAGAAAACGAAGATCATGGCATCTGGTCCCATCACTTCATGGGAAATATATGGGGAAACAGTGTCAGACTTTATTTTTGGGGGCTCCAAAATCACTGCAGATGGTGACTGCAGCCATGAAATTAAAAGACACTTACTCCTTGGAAGAAAAGTTATGACCAACCTAGATAGCATTTTGAAAAGCAGAGACATTACTTTGCCAACAAACGTTGGTCTAGTCAAGGCTATGGTTTTTCCAGTAGTCATGTATGGATGTGAGAGTTGGACTGTGGACTGTGAAGAAAGCTGAGCACCGAAGAATTGATGCTTTTGCACTGTAGTGTTGGAGAAGACTGTTGAGAATCCCTTGGACTGCAAGGAGATCCAACCAGTCCATTCTAAAGGAGATCAGTCCTGGGTGTTCTTTGGAAGGACTGATGCTAAAGCTGAAACTCCAATACTTTGGCCACCTCATGCGAAGAGTTGCCTCATTGGAAAAGACTCTGATGCTGGGAGGGATTAGGGGCAGGAGGAGAAGGGGACGACAGAGGATGAGATGGCTGGATGGCATCACCGACTTGATGGACGTGAGTTTGAATGAACTCCGGGAGATGGTGATGGACAGGGAGGCCTGGCGTGCTGTGATTCATGGGGTCACAAAGAGTCGGACACGACTGAGTGGACACGACTGAGCGACTGAACTGGAAAAAACCCCGCCTCCAAGTTCTAAGGTCTGGGGCCTCTGGTGACTTGGCTTCGAAAAGGGCAGAGCCTCCCTCAGGATTATATTTCAGGGGGCGGAGCCGGGGGTGGAGCCTCCAAAGGCAAAGCGCTCTAAGGAGGCGGGGCTATCATCAGGACTGGTGATAGATGTGGGTGCGATCTGGAAGAGTTGGGGAGGAAAGGTACAGTTTTCTGCAGTTTCTCCTTAGAGACTTCGAGACTGCTGATCTAAACTTTAAAACCGTATTTTCAGGTAAAACTGTTCGTGTCTAAGACTTGGATTCCCACGTGCGCTCTGCTCACCCAAGGGCTCATTCCTTGGTCAGATGGTCGTTCCCGGTTCTCTCAGCATCTCACCCCATTGTGGCCAGAATCCTAGAATTTCAGAAGCATGAGACGTGAGCACAGACCAACAGCATCTGCAAAGATGGCCGAGATGATAGCCCAGGCTTTGGAGGACACAGCCCTGCCTTCTTCGTCCTGGCTTTTCTAGTTTTGAGCCCTCTAAGTCCTTCCTCCATGAACAGGAATAATAAATGGCACTTGCCTTAAGGTTGCTTCAGGGATGACCTGAGCCTACACTCCTAAGCCTAGGAGATGTCAGAATTATCATAAACAGAGTTCTCAACAAATGTTTCTTTATCTTTCTTTCTTTTTGGCTGTACCACAGGGCTTGTGGGATCTTAGTTCCCTGACCAGGAAAGGAACTTGTGCCCCCTGCATTGGAAGAGTAGGGTCTTAACCACTGGACCACAAGGGAAGACCCCCCAAAATGTTTCTTAAACGAGCGAAAGAACATTTCAGCCAAATTTTAAGCCACCATCCAATGCTGTATCCAATGCAGCAGATACCATTCAATGCAGGAGACGCAGGTTCAATCCAAGGGTTGGGAAGAGCCCCTGGAGAAGGAAATGGCAACCCACTCCAGTACTCTTGCTGGGAAAGTACCATGGACAGAGGGGCCCGGCGGGCTACAGTCCATAGGGTCACAAAGAGTCAGACACGACTGAGCAACTGAACACAATGCTGGAAAGAAAATCATGGAATTAAATATTCCGAGGATAGTAGAATGTTCATGAGTCTTGGGTGGAAGACTTGTTAGGAGGTCTCAATTTGCAAAAGAGGAAACTGAGTCCAGGGGATAGAAGGCACATTTAGTGTTGAAAAACTCCAGAAGGTAGCAGGCTTCACAGAAAATATCCACGAAACAGTTATTCTGCAGAAAGGAGGAAAGGATGGCAGGAGAAACCAGCCTCTACCTCCATGTGGTGCTGGAGTCAGGTTTCTACAACTTCCCCTCTGCTTCAAACCCTCTGGTGGTGCCCCAGTGGCCTCGGGAGAAAGCCCAAACCCCTTAGCCTGGCGTTCAAGGCCCTCAGTGACGGTCCCGCCACTCCGGCTCTTTCTGCTGCTCGGGCCTCCGCACTGGCTCACTCACCGTCTCCTCCTCCATCTCCTGCTCGCCCTCGCCGCTGCCGCTCCGGCTGAACAGTGCCTTTTGCCTCTCGGCCATCTCGTAGGTGGGCTGCATCTCTGGGTCGTCCCGAAGCGTATCCAACTTGGGGTGGAACCATTCCCACTGAGTGGTGCGGTTCAGCGACTCCAGGAGGAACAAGGGGTCTTCCGGCCTCTGGTTCAGAATCTTGGTCAGCAGGTTCACCAGGTGTTCATACCTGCCTCGGGGAGAGGGGCGTAGGAGGTGGGGGACACTGATCACCCAGCTTGCTGAGCTCGCTGTTGTGTACCTGGCCGTGTCCCCGGCACTGGGGACATCATAGATAAGAGAAAAGGTCCCTGCCCTGATGGACCTGACAGTCTGGCGATAGAGACAGATATTAACCAAATGGGCAAAATACACAAAATATACACAAGTGTGTAGTTATAGGGAGGTAAGCAAAGTCGGGAATGGGGACTGGGAATGCCAGGGATAGGGGATGGTTTGCAGTTTTAAATAGGGAGGCCAGGGAGAGCCTCACTGAGGTGACTTTTAAGCTGAGAGCTGAATGATCTTATTCAGTGAGAGGTGGGGTACTGTGCAAACATTAGAAGGAAGAGTGTTTCAGTTGGAGGGAACAGCATACGCATAGGTCCTGAGACATTTCATGAGTCTAACATAATCTTGATATCAGAACTCAGGGAAAGTAGGAGAAAGGGAAAGTCCATGCCAATCTCATGTAGAACTGTACATGCTGAAATCCTAAGCAAGTGGTGCCTGGCATTCTTAAAAGGATATTATTATTGCTGTTTAGTTGCTCAGTTCTGTCTGAATCTTTGCAACCCTATGGAAAGCCTGTAGGGCACCAGGCTTCTCTGTCCATGGGATTACCTACTCAAGAGTACTGTGGGATTATTCAAATAGTTCTGGAAGTCCTAGCTACAGCAATCAGAGAAGAAAAAGAAACAAAAATAATCCACGTTGGAAAAGAAGATGTAAAGCTCTCCCTGTTTGCAGATGACAAGATACTGTACATAGAAAACCCTAAAGATAGTATCAGAAAATTACTAGAGCTAATCAGTGAATTTAGCAAAGTTGCAGGATACAAAATCAATACACAGAAATCACTTGCATTCCTATATACTAACAATGAAAAATCAGAAAGAGAAATTAAGGAATCAATCCCATTCACCATTGCAACAAAAAGAATTAAATATCTAGGAATAAATTTGCCTAAGGAGACAAAAGAACTGTACACAGAAAATAATAAGACACTAATAAAGAAAGGCAATGCCAAAGAATGCTCAAACTACTGCACAAATGTACTCATCTCACACGCTAGTAAAGTAATGCTCAAAATTCTCCAAGCCAGGCTTTAGCAATACGTGAACCGTGAACTTCCAGATGTTCAAGCTGGTTTTTGAAAAGGCAGAGGAACCAGAGAGCAAATTGCCAACATCTGATGGATCATGGGAAAAGCAAGAGAGTTCCAGAAGAACATCTATTTCTGCTTTATTGACTATGCCAAAGCCCTTGACTGTGTGGATCACAAAAAACTGTGGAAAATGCTGAAAGAGATGGGAATACCAGACCACCTGACCTGCCTCTTGAGAAACCCATATGCAGGTCAGGAAGCAACAGTTAGAATTGGACATGGAACAACAGACTGGTTCCAAATAGGAAAAGGAGTACGTCAAGGCTGTCTATCGTCACCCTGCTTATTTAACTTCTATGCAGAGTACATCATGAGAAACGCTGGGCTGGAAGAAGCACAAGCTGGAATCAAAATTGCCGGGACAAATATTAATAACCTCAGATATGCAGATGACACCACCCTGATGGCAGAAAGTGAAGAGGAACTAAAAAGACTTTTGATGAAAGTGAAAGAAGAGAGTGAAATGGCATCTGGTCCCATCACTTCATGGCAAATAGATGGAGAGACAGTGGAAACAGTGTCAGACTTTATTTTTGGGGGCTCCAAACTCACTGCAGATGGTGACTGCAGCCATGAAATTAAAAGACACTTACTCCTTGAAAGAAAAGTTATGACCAAACTAGACAGCACATTAAAAGCACAGACATTACTTTGCCAACAAAGGTCCATCTAGTCAAGGCTATGGTTTTTCCAATAGTTATGTATGGGTGTGAGAGTTGGACTATAAAGAAAGCTGAGTGCCAAAGAATTGATGCTTTTGAACTGTGGTGTTGGAGAAGACTCTTGAGAGTCCCTTGGACTGCAAGGAGATCCAACCAGTCCATCCTAAAGGAGATCAGTCCTGAATATTCATTGGAAGGACTGATGTTGAAGCTGAAACTCCAATACTTTGGCCACATGATGCAAAGAAGTGATTCATTGGAAAAGACCCTGATGCTGGGAAAGATTGAAGGTGGGAGTAGAAGGGGACAACAGAGGATGAGGTGATTGAATGGCATTGCTGACACAATGAACATGAGTTTGAGTAAACCCTGGGAGTTGGTGATGGACAGGGAGGCCTGGTATGCTGCAGCCCATGGGGTCACAAAGAGTCAGACATGACTGAGTGACTGAATTGAGCTGAACTGAATGACAGAAATCAAAGATGACATAAACAGAGGGACAGATATTCCATGTTTCTGGGTAGGAAGAATCAATATTGTAAAAATGACTGTACTACCAAATGCAGTCTACAGATTCAATGCAATCCCTGTCAAATTACCAAAGGCATTTTTCATAGAACTAGAACAAAAAATTTCACAATTCATATGGAAACACAAAAGACCCCGGATAGCCAAAGCAGTCCTGAGAAAGAAGAATGGAGCTGGAGGAATCAGCCTTCCTGACTTCAGATTATACTACAAAGCTACAATCATCAAGAGAGTATGGCACTGGCACAAAAACAGAAACATAGACCAATCAAACAAGACAGAAAGCCCAGAAATAAACCCAGGCACCTATGGGTACCTTATTTATACAAAGGAGGCAAGAATATACAATTGGGCAAAGGCAGCTTCTTCAATAAATGGTGCTGGGAAAACTGGACAGCTGCATGTAAAAGGAAGAAATTAGATCACTTCCTAACACTACACAGAAAGATAAACTCAAAACTGATTAAAGACCTAAATTTAAGATCAGAAACTATAAAACTCTTAGAGGAAAACATAGGCAGAACACTCGATGACATAAATCAAAGCAAGATCCTCTAGGACCCACCTCCTACAGTAATGGAAATAAAAACAAAAGTAAACAAATGGGACCTGGTTAAACTTAAAAATTTTTGCACAACAAAGGAAACTATAAGCAAGGTGAAAAGACAGCCCTCAGAATGGGAGAAAATAATAGCAAATGAAACAACTGACAAAGGATTAATTTCCAAAATATACAAGCAGTTCATACAACTCAATGCCAGAAAAACAAACAGCCCAATCAAAAACTGGGGGAAAGACTTAAACAGACATTGCTCCAAAGAAGACATACAGATGGCTAACAAACACATGAAAATATGCTCAATATTGTTCATTAGTAGAGAAATGCAAATCAAAACTACAATGAGATATCATCTCATACTGGTCAGAATGGCCGTCAACAAAAAGTCTACAAACGATTAATGCTGGAGCAGATGTGGGGAAAAGGGAACACTCTTGCACTGTTGGTGGGAATGTAAATTTATATAGCCACTAAGACGGTATGGAGATTCCTTAAAAAACTAGGAATAAAACCCCATATGACCCATCAATTCCACTCCTAGGCATATACCCTTAGGAAACTAAAATTGAAAAAGACACATGTATCCCATTGTTCATTGCTGCACTATTTACAATAGCTAGAACATGGAAGCAACCTAGGTTTCTATCAACAGATGAATGGATAAAGAAATTGTGGTACATATACATAATGTTCCACCTGGTTTTAGAAAAGGCAGAGGAACCAGAGATCAAACTGCCAACATCTGATGGATCATGGAAAAAGCAAGAGAGTTCCAGAAAAACATCTAATTCTGCTTTATTGACTATGCCAAAGCCTTTGACTGTGTGGATCACAATAATCTGTGGAAAATGCTGAAAGAGATGAGAATACCAGACCACCTGACCTGCCTCTTGAGAAACCCATATGCAGGTCAGGAAGCAACAGTTAGAACTGGACATGGAAAAACAGACTGGTTCCAAATAGGAAAAGGAGTATGTCAAGGCTGTATATTGTCACCCTGCTTATTTCACTTCTATGCAGAATACATCATGAGAAACACTGGGCTGGAAGAAGCACAAGCTGGAATCAAGATTGCCGGGAGAAATATCAATACCCTCAGATATGCAGATGACACCACCCTGATGGCAGACAGTGAAGATGAACTCAAAAGCCTCTTGATGAAAGTGAAAGAGGAGAGGGAAAAAGTTGGCTTAAAGCTCAACATTCAGAAAACGAAGATCATGGCATCTGGTCCCATCACTTCATGGCAAATAGAGCGAGAAACAGTGGAAACAGTGTCAGACTTTATTTTGGGGGGCTCCAAAATCACTGCAGATGGTGACTGCAGCCATGAAATTAAAAGACGCTTACTCCTTGGAAGGAAAGCTATGACCAACCAAGACAGCATATTGAAAAGCAGAGATATTACTTTGCCAACAAAGGTCTGTCTAGTCAAGGCTATGGTTTTTCCAGTAGTCATGTATGGATGTGAGAGTTGGACTGTGAAGAAAGCTGAGCGCTGAAGAATTGATGCTTTTGAACTGTGGTGTTGGAGAAGACTCTTGAGAGTCCCTTGGACTGCAAGGAGTTCCAACCAGTCCATTCTGAAGAATTAATTCATCACATTAACATGTTAAAAGAGATTATGTGAGATCACCTCAATAGGTGCAGAGAAACTAACATTCAATATCCACTCATGATGTTTAGAAACCTAGGATACTAGGAATAGAATAATATTCTACAATCTCATAAAGAGGAGATGTGTGTAAGCTGCAGCACACACCAAATGTAATGCTGAAAGACTGAATAATTTCCCTATGAGATTGGAAAGGAAGAAGCCTTCTTTTACCACTTCTATAAAATGCACTGGAGATCCCAGTCAATGAAATATGACATGAAAAAGAAAAGAAGCAAAACTACCATGGTTTGCAGATGACATGATTGAGAATGGAGTGTAAAGACCTTGAGCTGAGGGTGTGCCTGGCAGGTTGGAGGAATATTGAGGTCATTGTATCTGGAGCAGAGTGAGGAAGAGGGGTTGAGGTAGGAAAGGAGGCTGGAGTGTTAACAGAACCAGCATGACTTCCACTCCCCTGAGTCAGGCACTATGCTGGGCCCTTGAATGCAATGTTGAATTCTCACCACATACACCTGAGAGAAAATTATGATCCTTACTCTCTGGAAGAGGAAACTGAAGCTTAGAAAAGTTGAGGTCATGAGGTCACCCAGGGGTAGCACAGCCAGGATTGAAAACCAAGTTGGCCTAATTTCTGAGCTACCTGGTGGCTCCGATGGTAAACAGTCTGTCTGCAGTGCGGGAGACCCAAGTTCAATCCCTGGGTTGGGAAGATCCCCTGAAGAAGGAAATGGCAACCCACTGCAGTATTCTTGCCTGGAAAATCCCATGGAGAGAGGAGCCTGGGGGGGCTACAGTCCTTAGAGTCACAAACAGTCAGACATGACTGAGCAACTCCACTTCCACTTTCACTTGGCCTAATTTCAAATCCTGTATGTCTAAGCCTCTTCAATGTGCAACCATTTGGCAGCAGTGCTTGGTGTGGTTGAGAGCCATCATTGACTTGGGAAAGGCAAGAAGGAGAGAGAGCTTTTCAATAGGGGACTTGAGGGAGCTCACAGGTAACCTACTGGTTAGAATTCAGGCTTTCATTGCTATGGCCCAGGCTCAATCCCCAGTCAGGGGGACTGATATTCTGCAATCCATGTGGCATGACCAAAAAAAAAAAAGAAAAACAAAAGACCCATTAAGGGACCTTGAAACTCCCAAGGGCTGGGTGCTGTTGGGGAAGAGCTGCGGGTTATTTATTTATTTTGAGGTTAATTTTGACTAGATTCTAGGATCTGAGGTAGGAGCTGACTAGAGATGATGTTTGGAGAGGGAGGAGGGGTTGAATTACATAGGACCTTGAAGGCTGTTATGAGAAGCAGGAACCTTCTTCTGAAGGCACTGGTGAGCCATGGCAGGCTCTGAGCATGGGAGGAATGGGGGTCAGCTTTGTGCTTGAGCAAGACCTGCTACTCCTCCCAACTCTTTTCTCATTCTCCTGCTTCCTCCCTTGGTTCCAGTTAGACCAGTCTCCTTGCTGTTCCTCAAACACAGCAAGCTCCCAAGCCTTTAAGCTCACTGCGTCCTCAGTTCAGCTCAGTTCCGTCGCTCAGTCGTGTCCGACTCTTTGCGACCCCGTGAATCGCAGCACGCCAGGCCTCCCTGTCCATCACTGACTCCTGGCGATCACTCTGTGTCCTATGTCTGGACAATTCTTCCTCCAGTTTACCCATATGGTGCTCTCCCTCACCTCTTTCAGATTCCTGATCAAATGTAACTTCCTCAGAGAGGACTTCCCTGACCTCGTACGATTTAACATCCACTCCCATCCCCCTTACTCTGCCCTATCGCTCAGCTTAGCTGTTATCACCTTATATTTATTGTCCATTCTCCCACTAGAGTGTCAGCTTCATGAGGATGTGATGTGGGCCTATGACTGAGTCTACATGGCCTTGGCAAATGCCTTTCTCAGGCAGGAAATGTTAGTGGATAACAGGGCCTCAGGAGCCAAATCATTTGTGCTGAAATCCTGGATCTACCATAGCTAAGCCGTGTTATTTTGGACATGGGACCTAACTTCTCTGTATCTCAGTTTCCCTCCCTGTGGCTCAGACAGTAAAGAATCCTCCTGCAATGCGGGAGACCTGGGTTCAATCCCTGGGTTAGGAAGATACCCTGGAGAAGGGAATGGCTGCTGCTGCTGTTGCTAAGTCGCTTCAGTCGTGTCCAACTCTGTGTGACCCCATAGACGGCAGCCCACCAGGATCCCCCGTCCCTGGGATTCTTCGGGCAAGAACACTGGAGTGGGTTGCCATTTCCTTCTCCAATGCATGAAAGTGAAAAGTGAAAGTGAAGTCGCTCAGTCGTGTCTGACTCTTCACGACCCCATGGACTGCAGCCTACCAGGCTCCGCCGCCCATGAAATTTTCCAGGCGAGAGTACTGGAGTGGGATGCCATTGCCTTCTCTGGAAGGGAATGGCTAGCTACTCCAATATTCTTGCCTAGAGAATTCCATAGACAGAGGAGCCTGGCAAGCTACAATCCATGGGGTCATAAAGTCTCCGACTGGACTGAGTGACTTTCACTTTTCTTTCAAAATTGGAACAGATGTGCTAAGCTCAGCCAGGAGAACCAGCTGTTAACCTGTGAATTGCTGGCGCAGTCTGGTAAGTAAATGCTAACTAGTGTTGTTATTTATTCCCTGACTCCCAGTCTGAGTTAGATGCCCCCAGAGGGGTCGCTGGTTCTCAGTGAAGAGCAATCTCGTCTAGACGAGGAGGTGGGGCCCTGGCTGAGGTGTCTCCCTGCCTGGTCCCTCCCTCGCCCCACTCCCAGGGCCCTCTCTCACAGGCTGAGGTCGCTGTTGATGCTGGTCTGCAGCAGGTAAGCCTTGGCGTTCTGCACGGCCAGCTCGCGAGGTTCTGGCTCGGGCAACTCCATATTGAAGGACATGAAGCCCAGCTCAGAGGGCGAGAACTGAAGAGTGGGGTCATCCCTCATGTAGGGCCCATGCTGGGTGCCCAGGCTGAACGGCAGGTCTTCTCTCTGGTACATGGTGAACTGGCCCGGGAGGTCTGCTGCGGGCCCCTGGTAGGCGGACTCCAGTTGCTGGAATAGGCTGCCTTCACTCTGCTGTACCTGCTGCAGCATTAGGCTGCCGTTCTGGCTGGCCTGGAGCCCGCCCTCGCTCAGGTAAGCTTGGGGCTGCACCTCTGCGGGAAAGCCCGGGTTCACGAAAGGGTCCTCGGCCTGGAAAACCAGGTTCTCGTTTGGGGTCAGGCTGGCCCTCTGTGGCCAGCCACGGAGGTTGCTCCGGTTCGACGGCGCCTCCTGACTGCCGCGCGGGATCTGGGGGCCAAGGGGTATCTGCTGCAGCTCCTCGGGGACCAGGGGTGAGACCTGAGGCCTGCTGAGTTCCCGACTGTGCCGCTCAGAGACCTGCGAGCTCCTACGGCTGGAGGTCGGCTGAGAAGGGGGCTCAGGGTCAGGTGGAGGGTCCCCCATAGTTCAAAGGGATCGCAGACTTCCAGGAAGAAGGCTTGCAGATAGGCAGGCCGGATCAGTCGCCCGTGTTGTGTGCACCCAGCAGCCGCTGGGCTAGCTGCGCCGGTTGCTAGGGACGGAGGGGGCGGGCCGTTACCAGGACAGGGCGCGGGGATGCGCGGCCAAGCAGCTGCTTTTCGCGCAGGCGCAGCCCCATGCCAGAGGGGTTTGCAGTCTTCCCTGGCGGGTTGGAGGGCCTCCTGGGGGCGCCCACCAGCCTGTGCACAATCCCACAGCTGACACGGAGGAAGGCACCAGAGACGACACCCATACCCCAGACCAGTGATCTTTTTTACTTGTTTAATTTTTAAAGGCAAAGCACCTTCGGCCAAGCCCCTCCCCGGCCTCCCTGAGCTCCCAGTCCCACTCCCCCAACCCCCAACAAGCTCCGTCAGCTATTCCCCTTGGTTTCCGGTTCGCCCGCTTCCTCAGTGGCAGGGCTGGGGGTCTGCATTGTGTCTTCTCCAGCAGCTGTGAGGGGCTGGGGGCTCCGCTCCTCCTTTGAAAGCAATCCACCTGCTGCAGTTTCCTGGTGACAGAAGAGGGGGCAGGTCAGACAGCGTGGTCGCACCTCCAGTACTTCTTCAGGCCCTACCCTTCCCGCCCCCTGCCCGCTTGGACACTAGGCACACACACTTAACCCGGGGCCCTGATTTTTCTCGCCCTCTGTTGCTCTGGGGCGGTTGTCCCTACCTTAGGTAGGGGTCCCTCAAGACTAGAGTCCAGCAGTGCGGCCTCAGTCAGCCCCGAGTCATCGTCCATGCTGATGAAGATGGCCGGGGTCTCACACTCAGGCCCCTCCTCCCGGAAATCAATGGCTTCCTCCGACTGGGGGGGGCCTGGCCGCACCGAGGAAGAGGACGAGGACGAGGACGAGGAGGGGGCTCCCAGTCCCCCAGGCTTCAGCTTCTGTTCTTCCTCCAGTTGCCGCTTTAAGGCCTTCTCCTGGGCCAGCCGCAGGCCGATGAGATCTTGAGGGGGTCGGGGGGCCGGAGGTGGTGCCAGGGCCAGAGGCTCTAAGTCATCCTGGGGGTGCGAGGCGACACACAAAACCTCAGGGACGGCTGGGACCCAAGACCCAGGTTGCTCTCAAGGGGATGGTGGGGGAAAAGATGGAAACCATCCTGAGGCAGACAGCAGAGGGCACGGGGGTAAGGGGCTGCCGTCTCCCCAGCCCCTCCCCGCAGAGATGGCTGGTGTGGGTAGGAGGGGTGCGGGGACTTCTGGCTTGGGGAGGGGCTGCAGACCCTCACCTCTTCCAGGGGCCCGGCGGGTGCTTCCTTAGCCTCTGGCTCCTGCTTGCCGCTGGCCTCCAGGATGGCCATGATGGAGTTGGGGATGTGTGCTTGCTAGGGGAAAAGCAGATGGGGGCGCTGTGGAGAGCTCTGACACGGAGACACCCCCCTCCCCCAAGTCCCACTCACACCCTTGGTGTCCTTGACTCTCCAGACTCCAGGACCTTCGTGACACTGCCGGGCTGCCCTCTGCACCCCCACCCCCCGCCCCGGCACCTCAGTCCCACAGGGCTGGACCCATGGGGCCACCCACCCCACACCTGAGGGTACCTGGTGGGGGGTGAAGGAGCGCACGTGGGCCAGCAGGGGCTCCCGGAGCTCTGGGCACTTGTCAAAGACGGCCCCCAGCTGCTGGGGTGGGAGCTGCAGGATGACCTGGAAGCTCTGGGGCTTAGTGCGCTGACAGCACTTGATGAAGCCCTCCCACACCTTGGGATACTTCCACACCTGGACCGGGCAGGGAGGGAGCAGTCGTGAGGGGGCCTGCAGGCAGCGAGCCGCCCCAGAAGTTGGGACAAAGACCTTACCCAAGGCCATGCCTCGCTGCATTCTCACCGCCGCCTCTAGAGGGCGACGTTAGCCCTGCTAAACCTACGAGGCCCGGGGAGGTGCGGGACTCGTCCAGGGTCACACAGGTACCAAGGGCAGAACTGACCCCCAGATCTGCCTGCATCTGCACTTAACCTCTAAGCCAGATGTTGCAAAGTGGCAACCCGTGGTCTGAATCCAGTCTGAAGGCTTGTGGATAGACGTTTTTTGTTGTTTCATAAAACATTTCTAGCATCTCTTGAAAACTGGGGCCATCTTTCAGCTCAAGATGCCTCTTGTCTGACTCAGTGCCAAATGATGGGGGGCAAGGAGCAGCCCTGGTGGCTCAGATGGTAAAGAATCCGCCTGCAGTGTAGGAGACCCAGGTTCGATCCCTGCGTCAGGAAGATCCCTTGGAAAAGGGAATGGCTGCCTGCTCCAGCATTCTTGCCTAGGAAATCCCAGGGACAGAGGAGCCTGGTGGGCTACAGTCTATGCAGTTGCAAAGAGTGGCACACAACTAAGTGACTAACACTGTGAAGGGGCAGCCACACCGCCTGGGACGTGCACCTCTCGAAGTCCACTCCCACCAATCATCAGCCTCACTCGCCACCCTGCCCCCCTATAGCTGTCTGCCAGTCATGGTAGAGCTTGTCCTCTGCACCAGGGCTCCCTTGGGACAGGGGCCAAACCAACTGAAAAAGCCTGGGGTTCTGCCCCAAGTCTCCTGGCAGCGATCCTGCGGCAGTCCCCTGCCTGGGAGCCCAGGGTGGTCGGGCGGGTTACCTGCTTCATGATGAGCCGGGACAGGATGTTCATGACGAAGCCCCCCAGGCGGGGGTACATAGTCAGGGACTGGATGACGGTCCTCATGAGCAGCATGGGCAGGGGGCTCTGCTCCATCAGTTGCTGCATCACCACGGCCAGCACCTCTGACGTGTACACGTTCCGCTCCGCAAAGCACAGGTTGGTGGCTGTGAGGAGGCGGAGAGGGGACCTGTCCCCTTTGCCCAGCAGCCCCTGGGAAGTGGGAGCCCCACCACCCCTCAGAGAGCCTCAGCCCTGTGATCTGCCCGCATGAGAGGAGACCCAGCCCCAACTCCCTCAAGCTCCAGGCAAGACAGATTCCCCCCTACCCAGAAGCGGACACTGTGGTCTGATCCTTGGAAAGCCTGGGAGCTGGGGGTGAGGGAGAGGACACGTCCATCTCCCGGAAGCCCCACTGGGCCGTGGGAAGACGTTGGCCCTGTCTCTTGGAGAACAATGCCCAGAAAGGGTGAGGGGAGAGACGTATGTTGCCTACCCCTGGGGACCCACCGCGGCTGGGCTGGGATGGCATGGCACCTCCACCTCTACTGGAAGGAAGCAGCTGTGACTTCCATAAGCAATCCCTCAGGGGACAAGAGCCATGGTCTCCACCAGCAGACTGGTCAAGAGACTGCCTGCTTTCAACCCAGTGCACAAGGCTCGTGCTGGTTCGGGCGCTACCAGGCCTGGAGGGACGTGGAGGTCACAGGCCAGAGAGTCACGAGGGAGGGGCGAGAGAAGGAAATCTGGGCACACGATGAGCGCCAGGAAGGGCCTGAGGGGGGCTGGTGCGGCACAAGCACCGTGAGGGCAGGCCCCTCAGGAGCGCGCTGCGGGACCCCGAATCAGTGAGATCAGTGGTGCTCGGATCCACTGTTAGTGGGGAGACTCCGGGAACTGCCTCTGAACCCCTTCTGCCCCAAACACCACTTGCCAGGTGAGTCTGTCAACCAGGAAGTCTTTATTGAGCTAGAAGAGAGGCCCCCAGTCCTTGAGAGGCTAATGGAGAACAGAGGTGGGTGCCTACAAAGAATGGGGGCTGGGGAGCTCCTGTAAGGAAGAGAGGGAGGCTGGAGGCATTGCAGGCAGACAGGCAGGGAGGAGGTTGGAGGCGGGGTACGGGGGGCACCTAGGCTTGCAGGGAGCAGAAGGTGAACAAAGGGCAAGAGGACCCGCCCGACAGAGGCTGTTCCTCCTCCTCCTCCTCGAGGTAGCTGTTGGCTTCTGCCTGCTCTGCCAGAAAGCTTCCAAAATCAGCCTTCTTCCCTCTCCTCCCCTTCAGCTCCACGCCAGCCTCCTCCTGGGCCTCCCACCCACCCTCTAATCCACCCTCCATAGAGCAGCCTGAGGGGGTCTTTCAAAAGCTCAACCTGACCCTGTACCTGCCACAGGCCCTCAAGAGAGCAAGTCTGAACTTGAACTGGGGTCTATGAGAGACCAGCTGTGGGCAGGGCCTACACCATTATAGCCCGACTCCATCCCCCACCTCCGTCCTCGGCCAGATCCAGCTGGGTCTGCTCTGTAGTTCCAGGTCCAGGCCTTGCTAGCATGGATTGCCTCTCCTGCTTCCTCACCCCTGTTCATCCTGTGGGCTCAGCTCAGGTGTCCCCTCCTCCAGGAAGCCCTCCCTAACATCCCACCCAAGGGAGAGTCAGGGGGCCCCTTTGGGCCCCCTGCCCCAGTCCTGTTCACTCTGGACTGTTACTGGAGGTATGGCCTGTGAGTCCAGGGAGGGCAGGGCCAGGACTGTCCCCATCCCTGCTGTGTTCTCAGCAGGGCCCAGCACAGGGCTGAGCAGAGGTGCGCAGTGAGTCTTAATTGCTGGACAGGTCCAGCTATAGAGAAACTCATCAGAGAGAGGGTGGTTTAAGGGAAGTGAATGCCAGTGATGACTGCTTATACTGTCAGATACTGGGGAGTCCAATGGGGCACAAAACAGGACCTGAAGCTAACAGTCAAGCAGGGTTACTGGTGCAACGGAGAAAAGCACGGGTGCCTGAGCAGAGAAGGTACTCTGGGATGAACAGCCAGCAGGGAGACCAGCTGAAGGGCTGCTGACAGCTCAGCAATACAGAGGCTCCGCGTGGGCCTGGGTTTGTAGGGAGAAACCATGCGGGGCGTTGCTGACATCTCCAGGGCCTGGGTGCTGGCTGCGCGTGTGACCTGTGGTCAAGCCCTTTCCCCCACTGGGCCCTGGTTCCCTTGTGTAGGATCAAGGACTAAACCTAGATCCGTGAATGCGTGTCACTGGAGCGGTGGGCGGGGCCTGCATGGTTACACCCTGACCTCCTTTCTTGACCAGACCCCCACCCCCAAACCACCATATCCAGCCAGGGTCTGCTCTGCAGTTCCAGAACCAGGCCATGCTAGCACAATTTGAGTCCCCTCAAATGGTACACGAGGTCACATGTGGGTACTGTCTTTGGGAATGGGCTCATAACTTTCAGAGGTCACCTAAGGGGCCAGGGTGTGTAAGACGACCACTCTCGGAGCCTCAGCTTTGGGACACTTCACCGCTTCCCCTAGAGGCCTCAGTTCCCTCTCAGTTGTAGCGTGTGGTTAATATTTTCAGAAGCTCCTCTCTTGACCTAAAGGATTCTGAGAGAATCTGCTGAGGAAGACTAGGAAATACGTCAATGAAGCTACTTCAGGCGGGACAAGACACTAGCAAGGAGGGAAAACCCTCCTCCCTGCTTTTCAAGGAGAGAGGAGGAAACAAGGCCAGCTGTCTTCTGAGAAGAGCAGGGGACAGTAAGGGCTCCGGCCTCCGAGGGAAAGCATGGTTTCTGGACCTGAAGCCATGGAGGACGTGGAGGGGAGTGCGGAGGGAGGGAGGGGAGCGCAGTGGGGGGTGGGGGGAGGGGAGCGCAGAGGGAGGGAGGGGAGCACGGAGGGAGGGAGGGAACGCTGCCCTGGGACCCAGGAGGCCATCTGCAGGCAGAACCAGGTCCCTCAACTTCCGATTCTGTTTTGTCCACTACACCACTGAGCTTCTGGGTGGCCCTGAGCAAGTTACTTAACCTCTCTGGAACCTCCACTTGGGCTACAAAACGGAAGTCGGCATACTTAGCAGGAACAGAGTGTTGTGGCTGGGCGGGTGGGCCTGTGAGGTGCTTAGGAAAGCGCGGCCCAGACTAAGCGCTAGGTGAACAGTGGCAGCTGCCACTGGGAAACTGCTCACTGTGATGAGTCGGCCAGGTTGCCACCTACTGCCCTGCCGGGAGGGCTGCTCTCCGGGCTCAGCTCTCCCGGTCCAACAACGCCTGCTGTGCGCTATCTGCCCTGCCTCTGACCAGCCTGGCCAAGGGCTCAGTGTTTTTCACTCCTCAGGCCCCTGGGGACCGGGGAGGAGGGCTCTCCCACCTTTCCTGAGGGCCTCGAGCTGGTGCGCAAGGGGTGCATCAGTTCCTCAGATGGGGTGGGGGGGAAGGAAGGAGAGGAGGAGGGATGGAAAGAGCGAGGCTGGTGTCCGGAGCTTTGAGACGGGGCTGTGCGGGGCACAGTCTCCGACTTGGCTGATTCCAGAGGGGGCCGACTCCAGCCCAAGGTTCTTCCCTGGGTCCGCAATGGCCAGGCCACTGAAGAGGGGGTTGGGGCAGGGCGGGGTCGGGGGGCCTCACCTTTGATGATGGACTTCATGTCACACTTTGCTGAGTCAATGTTGTGTAAGGCGATGAGCAGCTCTCCAGGGTTCAGGGGGGACAGGGCTGAGTTCCCTTCACCTGCAGCAGGGGGAGGCGGGGGAGGAGGAGGAGATAGTATGGAGGCCTGAGAGACAGGTCCACGCCCCCCTAGACTCGGGGAGCAGCAGAGGAAGACAAGGCGCCCTCTAGGATTAGGGGTACAGAGGGCTGGAGCGGCGGCGGAGAGACTGAGAACACCAGGAGGCGCCCCAGTGAGGCGGCAGCTGGCGACCATTCCAACCAGAGGCCTTCAGGCCTTCACTGTGACCCCCCGCCCCCGCACTGTGGCCCCAGCATCTCTCCTGTGACTCGACCACTCTCCCCTGTCCCGGCCCAGGCTGTGCACCCACAAGGGCAGGGCGAGGACGAGCTCATCCCAGGTCCCCAGCACAGCAGAGAGGCGCAGAGGAGTCTGCTGGACGGGACGAGAGGGCCAGGCAACAGTCTTGCAAACAGCGCCTGGGCTGAATGCCACAGGGACGAGGCTGCAGGAGACGGCACTCTTCTGGGGGGTGTCGAGGGTCCCAGACACTCGCGTGTGTGTCTTGAGTCCCCAAGTCACAGGCAGAACAGCTTCTACCTTCCCTAGCTCCAGCCCCTGGGGCGAGGGCTGAGGAATCTACCCTACGTCATCTGGTAGTCTGTCTAGGTTGAAAGTTTTCTTTCTTTTGGACCAGGGTGAGTCCAAACTCGAACAAAAGGCCCCTCACCCACAGCCGGAGGGGTTCAGGCAAGACCTGAGGAAGGGTAGGGATGGAGCCCATGTTTGAGGTCCTGGAAGAGAAGATGCTTATAGAGAATCAGCCCTCAGTCCCAGAGTTTTGTCCCCAGTGTGGATGAAACCATCACCCAAGTGTCACGGGAGGGTGGCCCAGGAGCTTGGGACAGATGTCGAGATGTCGCCAAGTCTAAATGGCAGCCTCAGAGAGCAAGATGAACACCCCCTCACCAAAAGGTGGAGGCATCCCTCCCCCAGCATTCCACATCTCACCTCCGGGATCCCTTCCTCCTGCACCTGAGGTGGGGTCTCCTGGGGGAGCCGCTGGGGAGGGAAACGAGGGCCAGGGTTAAGCTGGCCCCTGGCAGGGAGGCGAGCACATCACCTACCGTGCTGGGTGCCCAGCAGGCGGTTGAAGACTTCTTTCACCACGATGGGGTTGAGCTTGATGAGCTTTGGCAGGGCCTGGATCACTTCCTTCTGCAAGGGCAAGGCAGAGGAGGGCAGGTCAGATACGGCCCCTGCCCACTCCAGAGAAGCCTCCCCACTGCTCACCCTGGGGTGGTGAGGGGCAAGCTCTGGCCCCACCTAGCCCCCCAGTGCCTTCCCCCTCTCCCTCTCTTCGGTCCCTTAAGGTTTAGCTTTACCAGCTCCCTGGGCCTGACCCAGCCCCAGCCTCATCACCCCCGGGTGAGCCCCTGGGCCAGCCTGATGACTCCTCCTACAAGAGGAGATGGAGGTTCACCCGAGGTCCCACAGCCTGGGAGGAACAAGACTGGGGCAGGGGAAGCACACGCACAAGCGGAGGCGCCCCTGCCCTGCTTCTGTGGCTCCACTTTGTGTATAGGGTGGGGCGGGTCATGGTGGATCACTGGGATGTTCACTTTCGAGAGGGAGAAGCTGAGGCTCAGAGAGGGGCGGGGCTTGCCGAGTTGAGACTGACCCAGACAAGACCCAGGCTGTGCTGGCTGCATCTGACGAGGGTGCCCGGGTGCCTCCCTCCTCCCGGCCCTGCCAGGCGTGTCCCCGTGGGTGGGGGCATCCGGGCGTGCAGCTCCGCACCTTCTCCAGCCCATTGAGCACTGGGATGAGGAACCGGACGTCTGGCAGTCGCTTGTGGTAGAGATCCCTGACCCGCTTCACCAGCTCCGGGGACGGGGGCACTGCAGGTGGAGGAATAAGCAGGAGGCTCAGGGGCTGGGGGCGGTGGGGCGAGAGTGGACATTGAGGAGAAACGAATGGCGGTGGGTGTGTGGCAGGGGCGGGGAGGGCCTGCTCCACTTCAGAGCAGAAACCCCTGGCCCCTCGGTTTCTCAAATGCGTTTTAGCAGTGCACCCTTCTGCACAGAGAAACTGAGGCCCAAGGATGGGGAGACTCACAAGAGGGACAAGCGTCTAGGGACCCAGCGGCTCTGATCCCCAGGTCCTGGGAAGGGAAATGGGGAGGGTCGGGACAGGAGAGGAGAAGGAAGGATGGGGTCCCGGGAGGCACCTTTGTCTGTGAGGCTGTGCAGACAGCGTGTGACCAGTGTCTCCGCCCCCTTGGGACAGTTCTCCACCAGCAGGAGCAGCTCTGGCGAGTTCATGCCCATCCCCCGGATCTACAGGCAAAAGAGAGGGGAGATGGAGAGCGGTGTGAGGGGATGGGGGCCCAGGGGGAGAGCTTGGGGGTGTCAGAGACCAGGCAGCTGGCAGGACGCTGGGACTCTGGAGGAGGAACTGGCAAGAGAGGGCAGATCTCAAATATTCTCGTTAGACGAAAATCAGTAATTCTTTGAGGTGACGGATGCTAATTAAACTTATGGTAATAATCATTTCATAATATATACATGTGTCAAATCACTATGTTGTAGGCCTTACGCTAAGATGATGTTGTATATCAGCTGTATCTCAATAAAGCAGAGGGAGAAAAGAATAGGTTTCAGGCTTCAGAGAAGTGGGGGAAATCTGGGGAAGGTGGGCAGGGTTGGCAGAAGCGTCCAGGTCTCTTCACACACACACACAACCTCTGCAGCTCCTTCCAGCTCTTAGCATGCTGCCCTCCCAGCGGGCAAGCCAGGCCTGGTCTCTGGGACTCAACCTGACCTTTGATGCCCAAGCTGCTCTTCAGTTCCTTGGTGAAGACTTTTTTGGCTTCTGCAGGCACAAGTGACCCCTGCCCACCTCCCCCTGTGACCACCCGGGTGCCAGCTTTGCTGCTGGGTCAGATCAGGGCTCGACCTGTTACTGTGTCTGCAGCCTCCCCCTAACCCACCCACAGGCACCAAACACAGGGAGCGGAGGAGGGCCAGGTGTCAAGGGCTCGTCCCTTCCTCTGCCCAACTGCAAGTGGCAAGGAGCTCGCAGTCCGGTGGGCTCACGGTGACAATGGGGAGAAGAATCTGCTTCCTCCTTACAACCAGATTATTACCCCCACGTTACAGGTAAGGACTCCGTTGACTCTGGGAGGCAGGTACGTGGGAATTAACCTGCCACATTTTCTCCTGTGGTTTATGGTGGAAATTCTCAGTAATAAATGTCAGGAACAGAGATAGAGAAGAGCAGTTTCAAATCTGGCGACAGAAAGGAAGAACAGACATTCTGAATTTCACAGGCCAGCCTGGACCTGCGTTGCTTCTCTTGTGGGTGACCCTGTGGCTCCAGAGCAGGAGGGACTCGGGCCACGACAAGTAAAGATCCCTGTCAGCAAGGCAGGGGAGGGATGGCTCATACATGACAACAGGGACACAGGTATTCACCGGCATGAGGTCACAGAATTGCTCCAACAAGCTTGCTGGTCTGAATTATCTGCTTGGGTTTAACTGAAGGGTGCAAGGTCACACAGTGAGAAGGAGAAAGACGGAATGTGAACCGAGGTCTGTCCGACTGGAAGCTCTTAACTACAGGGCTACCCTGCTGTCTTCTCAGGAGTGGATGGAGGCGGGGTGGGGGTGATGACCCTTAGCATCCGCACTCAGCAGGGGGAGGACATTCGGGGGAGGGGCAGGGGCAGGCTGGAGTTGGTATTCAGCCCTGCCCACCGGTGGGCAGAGCCTGGCGGGCCAGGGGCCTCACCGGCTGTTCAATGACCCTCAGCACTGTCCTCTTGATGTCAGCGATGGCCTCCGTGTACACGGCCGCCAGCTCGTGGATCAGCTTGTGGTTCTGAGGTAGGAGAGCCAGGTAGAGGTACAGGCACTGCTTCACCGTCTCCTCGGTCCAGGGTGCGGCCACCTCTAAGAGGGCAGGGGTGGGGGGTGAAGATCAGATGGGCCTTACTCCCCCTCACCCCTGCCCAGAGCCTGGCTCTTCTTGGGGGGGCGACAGGCACAGAAGGGAGTGGGAGCTGGGCCTGGGAAGCAAACTGTCCCAGGGCAGGAAGCCAGTCCTCTGGGAAATGGGGTGCAACCAGACCTGCTCCCCTTCTAGAAGTCTCTGCAGTACATTCCCATCTGGTCTCCTGACCACCAACCCTGACGGATCTTCCCAAGAGCACGTCAGGCCCTGCCCCTCCCCTGCTCAACGCTCTCACCACCAACCAGGGCCCTCAGGGGACGCCTGGCCTTGCTCTCCCCGCCAGCTCCTGTTCAGGGCTGCCCTGCCTCTGGGGCTGTGTGCTGGGGTCACAGCCTCCTTCTGACGGGCTCTTGGGGCCCCCTCTTTGGAGCCTGTGCACGTGCTGCTCTGTTGCCTAGAACTCTGTGCCCAACTCTTATTTATTTTTAACCTTACTGTGTGGCAGGATCTTAGTTCCCTAACCAGGGATGGAACCTGTGCCCCCTGCATCGGCAGCATGCAGTCATAACTGCTAGACCACTAGGGAAGCCCCCCAGTTCCTCTTTCTGCACCATCTCAGGGTCACAGAGCCAGCACCTCTCCTGGGAAGCTGGCCCGGCACCCAGGCTGCACTGGGGCTCCTGTGCTCCTAGAAGCCCCCTGCTTTCTGCCACGGCCAGAACCTTCCAGGTTAATGGGCCCTACCCTGGGGGCCTGGGTCTCCCAGTCTACAATGCTGGAGGACCTAGAGCTCTGCTAAGGGAATGGTCTGCAAAGAACCTGCCTGGCCCTTCCTGGAGTCCCATCACTGGCTCACTCTCCTGGTCCTCGGCTTCCAGCCCAGCTGCCCCCTTTCAGGACACTCTCCCTGACCCCCCAGGCTGGGCCAGGCACCCGTTCTGAGTTCCCACAGGCTCCTGCTTTTGCCACCTTAGGCCTGCTCATCCAGCTCTTGCTGTCTGGCTGTCTCCAGCAGCGGGCCATCTCCCCTAGCTCACTATACCTCTGGAGAACCTGCGCCAAACCTGTGTCCTTATCGGCTCCAAACAGCACCGACGGCGGGTTGGGGTGGACCAAGAGCTGCAGGTAGTTGAGGGCAAACTTCTCCACGTACTCTCGCAGCTGTTCCTTTTCGTACATGCGCTTGATGAACAGCAAGGCCTGGGAACGCACCTGAGGAGCGGGGGTGGGGGGAAGGTCGGCTGCTCTGAGCTTGGTGGCATTGGTGTGAAAACAAGCCGAGATCTGAGAAAGGCCCGCTGTGGCTGAGTTACCATGCCCAAGGCTGGTTACCAGCTTGGGAGAGAGGCTTCCTGGCCCAACTCAAGGCCCTGTACTACCCCACCGTCTACCTGCCCCATCCCATCTCTTATCATTCATTCTTGTCTTGCTGCACTCCAACTGGAAGAAGCTTTCCTTAGTTGCTCGAAAAAGTGAAGTCGCTCAGCTGTGTCCGACTCTTTCCAACTCCATGGGCTATAGCCTACCAGGCTTCTCCAACCATGGGGTCTTCCGGGCAAGAGTACTGGAGTGGGTTGCCATTTCCTTCTCCAGGGGATCTTCCCGATCCAAGGATCGAACTCAGGTCTCCCTCATTGCAGGCAGACACTTTACTGTCTGAGCTACCAGGGAAGCCCTCACTTTTCTTAAAGTGACAGCATTCTCCCCAGCTCTGAGACTTGGCACAAAAGGTTCCCACTGCTGGCATGCCTGTCACTGGCTAGATCCTGTTTCACTCAGACATCCCCTGCTGGGAGCCATGTGAACAGGGCCCAGTCTTGGGCACCACGTTGTCCCCAAGAGCACCTTGGGGCCAAGCCAGCAGGGAGGGTTTGCTGAGCGAATGGCCATGAGATGTCAGGAAGGAGCTAGCGGCAGGCAGGTGCAGGGATGGACCGAGGGCCTCTCAATCACACGCTGACCCTCTGTGCAGGGCACACCCGTCCACTCAGTGCAGGTCTTGGCTCGCGCGACCCCTCCTCGGAAGTCTTCCTTAGACCGCTTCCCTTCCCTGGCTGCACACCCTACTCCACTCCAGGCGCTGGACGTGCTGTGTGGTCACAACGGCTCCCGTCCTGGGCAGTGCCCCCCAGGTCCCAGCACAGCACCAGGCCTTAAGAGGGGGTGCACCAACACGGGTGGAGTAAGAGCAAAATGGACTGCCATCCTGGGGGGGCGGGGTGTGTGTGTCTACGTGTGTACATTCTAAGCAGCCTCGTGCCATCAAAAGTGGAAAAGCCACCACCACCAAGTTGCGCAAGAAGGGCAGCAGGCCCAGAAACCTTCAGGGGCATGTGGAAAAGATGGGGCTGGTTACTAGGGACAGAGGACGGGCTGAGTGTAGCCCAGCACAGAGCAGGGGTGGGGGGTCACCTTGTCCTTCTCGTGGGAGCTGAGGTCTAGCAGGACATGCAGGTACTGGAACTGGCGGGATGGGCGCTTGAAGATCAGGTCTCGGAGAGTGGACATGCCCAGGTAGGTGCGACTCTGTGGCAGGAAAGAGGGGAACTGGAGCTCACGGCACCCGCAGTGTGCCTCTGGGGTGTCTCCCTTGCCTCAGTCAGATCAGGTCCCTCACAGAACCCACCACCCCAGCCCAGGATGCAGTGAGCACGGCCCCAGTCACGCCCATCCTCACCTCGTCCTCGCAGTACTTGCGAATCACCTCCAGGGCACTCTCGGTGATCAGCGGCGCCTCCAGCACAACCTTGGTGAAGATCCTGCCAGAGGGGGAAGGACGGGTACAGCTGCAGAGGAGAGGCCCCTGGGCTTCCCCCTCCTGCTGACTGCAGCTCAGAGCTGGCAGGACCCCTTACAGAGTGCTTGCTCAACCCCCTGCAGACAGAGCTATGGAAGCAACAGAGTCGGGTTCAAATGCTGCCTGGGGAGGGGGGTGGTGACATGGGCAGAGACTGCCTCTGTTTTGTCCAATGGGGATTCCTAGCTTGTTTAAAACAGCAATGGGAGGGAATGGTGGGGGGAGTTCTGAAGGGTGTTGTATTTCAGACACAGTGACCACCAAAGGCTGCTCTGAGATGCTTTAGCCAATGCTGGTAGCTAAGAAAGAGCCGGCCATGCAAGGAGTAGGCGGAGAGGACCCCAGGCAGCGAACAGAAAAGTGCCCACCTCGGCATGTGTGAGAACACAGCACTGAAGGCCGGTGCGGCTAAAGTCGGGGCAGGGCGTAGGGGGTGGGCAGGGAAAAGCAGAGAGGCCAAAAAGAGGCTCGAGAGGGTTGGTGGCGACTAGATTATACAAGATCTCACGAGGCCTATTAAGAAAGTGGCATTTTATCTTGAGGACGATGGAAGGTTTTCAGTGGGGAAATAAGAGGCTTTACATTATCAAATGTCACCTGTGCTGCTGGAGAATGGATACGCTGGAGGTCAAGAGCAAAGAGGAAGCTACAGAACCAATTCAGGTAAGAGATGGGGATGGTGAGAAGTTGACCCCCAGAACAGGCCTCTGCAACAGGCAGTTAGCACACATCATGGGAGAAAACGGAGGCCCAGAGGTGAGTGACGCCGCTCGGTTGGTCAGAGCAAGCCGCAGAGCTAGGGGACAAAGCGACACTGCAGGGACCTGTTCTGTGCGTGGGGAGGGCAGGGAGAGGCGGCGGCTCAGGATGCGCGCATGGAGGACCGGCTTGGGTGCTGAGGAAGAGCTGCTCGGAACCCAGAAAGCAAAGGCAGGACACGGACGGGGGACCCCTGAGGACAGCGGGCTGCAGGGCCGCCCCCTCACCCGTCCTTCTGGTCCGGCTTCTCCTGCAGGCCGGAGAGCAGGCGGATGAGGCAGTCCTCGTACTTGTCCAGGGCGCCCTTGACGCCAGCTGCGAGGTAGGCGTTGTACTCCTGGTAGAGCCAGGCGAAGGCCAGGTCCAGGCGGGCCCGGACGTCCTCCAGGATGAAGGACAGGACCTCGGCCTTCAGGCCCGAGTCGAACTGCGTCACCAGGCTGGCCAGGATCTTTATGCGCACCTGAAACGGGAGTGAGGATTTGTGTCGGCGTGGGGGTGGCAAGGGCAATGCCGGGCACCCCCAACCATGCCCTGCATCTGCTCCCGCCTAGCCTCAGGGAGCCAGCGCAGACCCAGTGGTAATGAGGAAGGAAAGCTGAAGAACCTTATTTTCAGGAGGTCTCATTTATATGGAAGGAAAAAAACTGAAGAGGGAGAAAAAAATAACAGAATAAAACTAGGAGTAATAGCTAAAATTTCTAGGAGCAATATCTAAATCATAGATATATAAAATTACAAATAGCTACACTGTATCTCAAGTGCATCTACAATATAAATATCTAAATTTTTAGGAGTATTGAGTACACAGAAAATGATCCTGAAGGACTCCCCAAGTCTGTTTACTGGTCGCTTCTGTCGGGGGGATGGCTTGCAGACGGGGGCCAAAGGAGACTTATGGTCCCTCTATGGCCTGGAAATAATTTGAACAGAAAGCACACGTTCATATACTATTTGGTTAACTAAAACTAAACTTCAAAAATTGGGGAACACGCCACTTGACTGAGGCTGCAATCCCAGCAACTGGTGGAATCAGGATTTAAAGCAGCTGTGGGTGTGTAAGTGTGTCTGCGGCGAAAGAACGAGAATGCTGTGAACCACAGCAGGAGCAAGCACCCCGACAGCCCCGTGCAGGGGGCTCTTCCTTGCAGCCCCCCTGTGCTGGGGGACAGAGCACGCGTGTCCACACACGTCTTCTTCCACGTCGTCTGAGGAGCTGCTGCTGTCATATCTGCTTTATGGGAGGTCAGAGTGAGGCTGGGAGAAGCGGCTGAGGAGCGCCAGTGCTGGAGTCTGGAGCCAGGGAGGGTTAACCCGGAGGCCTGTCTCTCCGCTGCGACGTGCGGCAGGCTCTTGGAGAGAGGGACTGGGAGGAGGGGCTGGGAGGACGGGGGCACACCTGGGCGGCCCCGCTGCAGGCCACAGCCTTCTCCGCCCGCAGGATCCGCTTCACAGCGCCTAGCTTCATGGCCTCAACCTGCGCGTCCGTCAGGGGCTTCAGCACGTCACTTAGGCGGAAGATTTTCTTGCGCCCACCAGCGCCCGCCAGCCTACGTGCAAGAGTACGGAGAGGGACATGGTGACTCCGAACGTCCTTTCTGGAACCCAGGCCCCACCCCAGGACATACAGACAGAGACAACCCCACGCTGTCCCTCCAACTCCCCCATGACCCCAAGGCACTGCAGGGCAACAGGAAGGCAGAGGGTGCTGTTTGGGTTTGGTACATGGTATCTGAGGGGAGGCTGCTGTAAGAAGCAAGCAACGGATGACAACGTAAGTAAGACCTGAATGAAGTGAGGGAATCAGACCCACAAATGTCTGGGGATGAGCTCTCTAGGCAGAGGAAACAGGGAGTGGAAAGGCCTCCAAGTGGGGACATGCTTGGCCGACCAACAGGTTGGTGTGACTGGAGGAGGGAGCAAGGCTAACAGAGAGCCTGGAGGGGCAGCAGGTCAAGCCCTGCTGGCCAGCCTAGGTTGGGGACAGGGCAGGGAGAGGCTGGATTCTGTGGTCTGTAAGGCAGGTGATGAAGGGGACAGTGATGGGAACAGCCAGGAGCACTTCCTACATGCTAGAAACCACGCTAAGTGCTTTCTACCTCGTGATCCCTGTCCACCAAGTGCCATCCGATTTAATCCTCTAACCAGCACTGTGAACTCATTTAATTCTCTCTCATCCTCAAAGACAGAGAGATACGATCAGCCCCATTTTAGATATAAGATGGTAGTTTTATATACAAGAAAACAGCAGATAAGGTTCAGTGGGTACGGCACTGACTCTGGAATCTGAGATCCTGGCCCAGACTGATCTCCGTTTATCTGCCTTCGCCTGTCACATACACACCAAATCCAGGCCCCAGTTTCCTGCACCGTGCCGTCAGGGGACTCACCGGGGCTGCGTGACGGGGATAATGGGCTCCGGCCTCCTCTTGGCCTGGGGTGCCTCCTCCTCCAGGGAGGACATGGAGCTCAGGGAGCCCACTACCGAGATGGCCTGGCCCTGGGCGGGCAGGCGCCGCTTGATCAGGACGCTCTCTGGCTTCACCACCTTCTCCTCCTTGGGCTCCTCCTTGCACTGCTTGGTCTGCTCCACGCCTGAGGGGAAGGCAGCAAACGGGCTCTTGGTGTGTCAGAACCACCTGCTCCCACCCAAGGGCCTCCTGTGGGCCAGGTTCCACTCTAAGCCTTGCACATCCGAAATTCATTTACATCTGTAAAGCGTGGGTTGGATCCCTGGTTGGGGAACGAGGATCCTGCAAGCTCTGTGGCATGGCCAAAAGAGCAAAAAATTAGAAAAAAAAAAAAAAATTCTGCAAAATGCTTTTCTGGAGCAGGAACATTTTTCATCCCCACTTTGCAATAAAACGACTGAGGTTCAAACAAGAAACTTCACTGTCTTTTGGTCGGAGTAACACCAGGTATCGCCACTTTAGAAAGCTGATGAGCAGTTTCAAATAGCATCGAACATGCCCCAAATCAAGACCCAACAGTTCCACTCCTTCGTATAAACTCACAAATGAGGGCACAGCAGCTTTACTCGTAACAGCCAACAACTGTATAAAGAGCCCACATGTCCGTCAACAGAGGAGTGTGGATAAACAAATGGGGGCCTAGTCACATAAAGGAAGTCTAATGAGCAATAAAAAAGTAAACGCTTGGCTTACACAGCAATATGGATGAACTTCAAAAACTTATGCTGAGTTTAAAGTAAGCCAGAGGCTATGATCCCATTGATAGGAAGTTCAAAACGAAAACAACTCACCTACGGAGACAGAAGTGGGGACAGGGGATGCATTGAGTCTCTACTGGAAAGGAGCAAGAAGGAACCTTCCAGAGTGCTGGTGGCAGCCCTCCTCCACCCGGGTAGTGCTTATACTGGCGTGTTCGCTGTGAAAATCCACTAAGTTGTGCACTTTGAGCTGTTTCACTGTACATCATTTAAACCTCAGCAGCACTGTGAGAATGGGAAACCACCTGAGGCTTGCAGAGGTTAAGCAACTTGGCCAAAGACACACAGTTATTAAGTGGCTGAGCCAGTCTGAGTCCCCTCAGACCTCACACCCAGGTCTGCTGGGCCTCAAAGCCCAGGGCCTGCAAATACTGAACACTCACTCAATCTATGGGGCCTGTGACTACCGACAATAAAATCTCACATGGTTCTCCATTTGCACTTCGACCAAGAGGTGCTTTTCCAGTAAGGAGAGCCCCGCGGCCACAGTGCCAGCCCCGGCCCCGGTCAGCTCCCTGCGGCACTCACCTGGCCCCAGTCCTGCGGCCGTCATCTGCGTGGCCATGAGCCGAGCCAGGTGCTTGATCTGGGCTTCGGTGCCTGCTGACTCCACTGGGGTGTAGATCGCTTGGAAGGAGGCGGGCATGGCCTCGGGCAGGTACACCATGCTGATGAGGACCTGCGAGATGCCAGGAACCTTCCTTAGTTATTGACGCAATGGATGCTGGTTCCACACCCAGACCAATGCTGGCAAAATGGCAGTGATGAGGACAGGCCTGGGCCTCATGGATCACAGATTCTTGTGCGAGTGAGAGAGAAAACGAGTACTGATGCAGTGTGGGTGGCATACGAGAGAAGGGAAGGGGGCCAGGTGTCACACCAGGAAGGCCAAGAACAGCTCTGGCTTCTCCGGGCGGTGGCATGTAGGCTGGAAACTGAGAGGTGGGCTGGAAGCAGACTGACAGAGAGTGAGGCCTTGCAGCGGTGGGGGCAGGTGGGTGGGGAAATTCCAGGTTGTGGGAACTGCATGAGAGAAGGCTAAGAGGCACCAGAGCTGATACTCTGCCCAGAGACTGGAAGGAGGTTCAGCGACAGAGTATAATATGAGCTAGAAATTGATTTAAAACAAACAAAACACAAAATCAGTACCCTAATAGAACATATCCACGTCTGTCAGGAATCGGTAACAAAAGATAACTTCAACCCCCTACAGGCTTAGAAGTTTGAATGCATGTTCTTAAATAATAACTACAAGAGAAAGATAATGGAATAAAACACGGAAGATACGGGTATTTAAATGGAAAGTCGGACCCTCAAATGCTTACATTGTAAGAAAAGTAAAAGTGAAAGTCACTCAGTCCTGGCCGACTCTTTTGCTCCAGGCCAGAATACTGGAGTGAGTGGCCTCTCCCTTCTCCAGGGGATCTTCCCAACCCAGGAATCGAACTGGGGTCTCCTGCATTGCAGGCGGATTCTTTACCAACTGAGCTATCAGAGACTGGAGACTAATAAGCCAAGCATTTACCTTTGGGGAAAAACATTGAAAGAAAGTAACACGAAAGAAAGAAAGACAGCAGGAAGAAAGAAAAAAGAAATAAAGACAGCAGAAATAAAACAGAAAAGGTTACGAAAGATGATCAAAAAACTTAAGAGCCAGTTCTTTGAAATGGCTTAAAACAAGCAAATCTATGGCAAGAATATACAAAATAAAGAGGAAGGACACAGTATCCGGGACAAAGAAATGGCACGTTACTACAGAGACAGCACGCATTACGAGAGTAGAAGAATCCTGTGAACAACGCCATGCCAATAATTTGAAAAAGACAATTTCCTGAAGTGTGACAGGGATAGGTAAGGTACAACAAGTTGATGGAAGCCAAATCAGACAGGGCCGAAGGCAAGTTGAATTTAAGTTTTATCTGGAAGGAAGCAGAGAGCCCTGGCAGGGATTTGAGCAGAGGAGCTTCATGACTTGTACTTGACAAAGATGCCTCTGGCTGCCGCAGGGAGAGTAGAAGGCAGAGCCAGGAAGAAGTGGTCCTCTGCCAGGAAGAGGGCAGGGCCTGGATAGGGCAGGGGTCAGTCACAGGGATGGGGAAGAGGGGAAGGGCTGGAGGGGAGGCGGAGGAAAAGAGCCGAACTTCCAAGTTTCTGGTGTGGGGACGAGAGGCATGTGTGCCAGGAACACAGGAGGGGCTATGGGCCTGTACTGGAGTGGGAGGAGAAATTTCACAAGCTGAGATTTGACATGTTAAGTCTGAGGTGCCTGTAAAACACTCAAGGAGAGAAAGATGCAGGTGGCCAGACATCCAGGCCTGGAGCTCACCCAAGAGATGTGAGCTGGAGAGTAAACTCACTGCCCCAACTGCCCAGCAACTAACCCCCTTGGAGCCTCTAGGGAGAGAGAAGGGAAAGCTGATGGGGACTGCCGTCAAGCATGGGAAGAGAGATTCTGCAGGAGCGTCCAACAAGAAGGTCTCGGTTCTGTTACAGCCTGAAGACTGGTGTGAGGACCACCACCCTCCCACGTTTCTGCCCCTCCCCCAGCCCAACTGCCTCCTCAACTCAAACCAATGGTTCTGTTACTTCGGAGCAGGACATCTTCGAAAATCTAAAAATAACACTGGTCATCCCACCCCCCCAATGCCAATCCCATACCACATAACAAACAAGTCATGGGCTGATGCTCCAGTTAACAGACCTAATAGGCCCTCCCTGCAAAGGAAAGGAGAGAGAGTGGGTGGGTCTAGACCGAGACTTAGAAAACCCGAAGGGGAACTGTGATTGGGGGGTGGGCGGTGTGACAAGTGACCTCTTGAAGGAATAAAGATCATCTAAGAAGAGGTCCATCCAAGGTGAGGAAGGCCCAGTGGACCACACCCTCCCAGCCCTGAAAACAGAAGGGTTTCAGGTCTGATGTTATGTGCAAAAGGTGGGCAGTGTGGAGCAGAAAGGCAGGGGAAGACTGGAGACCCTTCCTCCCTGCCTTGTGGGAAAAGGCCCCTATGCGTCCTCACCAAATTGGCCACGTTGTCGGGTGTCAGCAGAGGCTGGAGGAATTCGGCCGTGATGTCTGTGTCTGACTGGCCTGAGATCTGGGCTGAGGCCTTCGAGGTTCCCGAGGGGCCTGGCTCCAAGTCCTTGTCCTCATCGTCTTCCCCCAGGTTGGGCTCTAGGATGGAGGAGACGACAAGATGCTGGCTCTCTGGAGGGAGCACTGGGCCCTTCTCTCCTCTCAGGTACCCCTGCCCCCAAGCAGCTTCAGCAAACAGCAGCAGTGTGCCCATGTGACCCTGGGGAACTACCCACCTCTCTCTAGGCCTCAGTTCTCCTCATCTGAGAAATGTAAACACCAGCCTGGCTGACCACACTAAGCTCCAAGAAGACAAAAAGGCTAACTAATAAGCTCACAGAGCTTTATTGCTGAAAAACACCTATCTTTGAAATAGTGCTCAGCCTCACAGGGAATCAAGAAAAAGTAAAACATCCTAGTAAGACAACAGATTTGCCTAAATGATGAACAACAACAACAAAAAGTTAGTAGTGACAGTTGTTAGTGGGGGTGTGAACTGTGGAAGTATAAACTGGTATGGCCTTTGGGAAAGGCAGTTTGATAGTAGGTCAAAATTTTAAACGTGTATACCTCTTCAACACAGCAGTTCCACTTATAGGATCTACCCTAAAAACTTACAGATATAGCTAAGGTAAAATGCACAGCGAACTCACAGCAACACTGACGCTACAGAGATACAGCATACAAAGTCTATCAAGAACAGGCTGGGTTGAATATAAGCACAGAGGTTCTAGCTCAGGGGAAAAAACTAACTTAGTATGAACCTTAGAGAAAAAGCTTTGTGTGCAAAGATGTTCCCTGAAGCTGTAGTTATAAAAGTGGGAGAGCTGGAATGCTCAATAGAATGATGATGTAAGTAGATTAAGGCAAAAATATGACATGTTACACAATCTCGTCAAGTCTGCAACACAAGCAACAGAGCTGATGCCCTGCATTAACCAAGGGCACCTCCAACTCAATTACAAAAGGCTGAGTAGCCCGAAAGGACGGGTACTTCACACAAATGCAAACAGCTAATAAATGTAAAACTCCAAAACAGGCAAGAAAGCAAATTTAAACCGAGGATACCATTTATACCCAGGGTTTACCCAGTGGGGTATCTGGCACTCACACACTGCTGGGGTGGCATACACTGATGTGATGAAAACTGTGGGAAAGCTGCTATCAGACATTTACAGAATTCCCTGGAGATCCCGTGGTTAGGACTTTCTGCTTCCACTGCAGGGATCGTGGGTTCAATCCCTGGTCAGGGAGCTGAGATTCCACATGCCACAAGGAGTGGCCAAAATAAAGAAAAAATAAATCACGTGGATAGGTGGAGAAACACAGATCTCTACCTCAATCTTCATACTCAGTAAGTTATTTTTCAAAAAAAAAAAAAAATTCCATCCTTTCTTTTTGGTGGGGAGCATCATGGGACCTGTGTATTGCAACACAGCACCCCCGCCGCCAAAGATTACTTCACAAGAAAGGAGAACTCTACACATCAAAGGCATTTCTGAAAGAAAACCTAAGTGTTAATACTTGTGGCTTTGTTACTTTGGGGGAGAGGGATGAAAGGGAGACTATTTTCATTTTACTCCTTTCTGTATAACTTAAGTAATTACTTTTGAGTATATTATATTCTTTAATAATTTTACTTTGACATCACTTATTATATGTCATACTTATACAATATAATCTATCATGTAAATTAAGCTTAGTTTCCTATAAATAATTAGACATTTTGGACGTGGTCAGTCCCTGCCACCACCTCCTGCCCAGCCTGACCCGGCTCCTCAGCTCACCCAGCTTCATCTTCTTGAGCGTGGAATCCGAGTCGTCTCGGGGCCGCTTGCGGGCATCCTTGCTGCTGGGCATGTTGCGGGCGATCTCCACCTGAGGCGTGCCCAGGTCCACCAGCAGGGTGGTGATCTGAGCCTGGAACTCCAAGGACGCTGGGTGCTTCAGCACATTCAACAGGTGCAACTTGAGGTTCTTACGCACGCTGCTCACCTGAGATTTGGCCAGCGTTGGGGGCAGATTGGCTGCGAGCAAAGTAGCATGAGCTTTATGCTGTGGACAGAGCTCACGGTGCCCTGCCCACCTGCCTTCCTAAGCCCCACCTTGGGCAGTGGTGGCGGGCATCTCCTGGCAGAGCTCCTTCACTCTCAGATCTACTATGGCCTTCCCCCTGTACAAGCTGATATTCCCCTGAGAGGTCTCCCTCGGTATTAGTCAACCTTAAAACAGAAAACCCAGCCTCCCTTTTATTAAACATTAAGTCTCATCTCCCTCTACCTTTGGTCTGGAAATTCCATCACACTTTTCCTAGGGAAAGCAATAATCACCTGCAGAATGTTTCAACTGAGCTGCCACAACAGTTCATTGTTGGTCCCTGACACCAGAATGACCTTCAAACGTCTAACAATCACCTTGAGAGGTGAGTCTCTCCTGTTCCACAGCAAAAGAGGATGCCTGCAACTGTGCCTGCCCAGCATCCTTTCCCACTTCCTCAGCCAACAACACTCTCATTTTCCTTTGAGGGAACCACCCCGGCTCCATTCTCAGTCCAAGGGGGCAAGAGCCTCAGAGCCAGTAAGAACACTGCAATTCCTTGGCCATTGTGATTGGCTGGGAGATAGGCTCACAATGTCTTCTTGGCCAATCAGAAACAATGAGCCCTTGGACCTCTGTTGGAATGGCTGGGAAGGAGACATTCTCTTTCCCATGGGGTTGCCAAGAAGATGGAATGGAAGTCTGGAACAATTGGGGGCCATCTTTTCTACCCTAGGAAAGAGACACATTAGAGCCAGGAGAGGGAGAGGGACTCTTGATCTTCACACACTCACGCCTCAGCCCCACACCTTTCAGTTTCACACATGCACAGAAGTAGAGACCAGGGTAATGAATCACCATGTAGCCATCAACATTTTGCTGATCTTGGCACATCTCTCCTCCTGCTTTTTTTAGGGGAGACAGGGGAAGAGCTGAAGTATTTTGAAGTACTTAAGACACCAGGTCACTTCACCCACACATACCTCAATGTTAAAAGCAGCTCTGAACTACGTTTCTGTCACCTGCAATCACTGAAAGATATGTGTCTAATCTGGAGAATCCTTCCTTATGTCCATAACCTACTAGATTGACGATGATGAATGCTTTAGGGGCCTGATATTTAGCCCACATTTTCTCAGAAAAGAGGAGACTGGTCTGTGGACAGGGGAAGTAGGGGAGGGGACCAACCTACCGTGGAGGGTTTCATAGGCCTGAATCACCTCTGACATGAACATGGGCCTCTGGCGGGCAATATTGGCCAGGGAGCCCAGGGCTGTGGTCAGGTTGATGGAGGAGATAGCAGGGTGCACCATGAACTTGAGCAGCTGCTCCAAGGCTGCCTTGCCTTCTTCCCACAGCACATCTAACGAGGGAGAGAAGAGGACCAGTTAGTAGGGGGCTTTCTCCCTGGCCTCCAGAGAGAGCAGTCTTTGAGACCAAAAGGAGAAATATCCTCGTACATGGATGGCTGTGACTGGCTGAAAAAACTCAGGAGATTTAGTGCGTGATGAGTCTGACTATAATACTATTAATAAAAATAGAGAGATGACGCTCAAAGCGTAGGCTTGCAATACTGACAAAGTAGAAATAATTTAACATATCCAACTATAAGGAATCTGTCTGAGCTGCACTGATGCAAAACTCTGAATATGTATACATGTGGCAACACACAGATAAAGGACTCGAAATTCTCTGAACCACCATGTTCCTTGATCCAGTCACCAAAAGTTAACTCTAAACAACTGTGGCAAGTATCTTTCCTGACATTTATTATGCAAAAACCTACTGGATCCGACATTATACAAAACAGTGAATAAAATATAGAATGTAATATAGCCATTCTAATGGAATATTTTGTAACATCTGAACATGATACTGTTTGGAAAAGATGCAACTTAATTTTTGTTGAGTTCAAAACGTGGTCAAACAATCCAGAAGAACAGCTAATATCTGTGGAACGCTTACTATGCCAGCCACATAAACTCACCAAAAAGCTCGTGCTAACACCCTAAAGGAGATGCCATAGTAACAACTCCGGATTTACCAATGAAGAAACAGGCTCAGAGAGAACAGGTCGGGTGCTCAAAGCCAGAGCAGGGATTCAAACACAAGCCATTCCACTTTCATGCCTCTCAGCTGGGAGTATTAAGAATGGCCCTGTTTTCTGTAAACAATAAACCCAACAAACACAGAAACTATGAACACACACATATAAATACCTGTCTTTGCAGAGAAAAGGTCCGAAAGGAAACAATACTCTTAGCGGTATTCATCTCTGAGGAGCAGGACCGGGGAAGGAAGTAATTTCCCTTTCTACTCCTCCGTATTTATTGCCTGACACTAAAACGTGCCTGTGCTACTTTTATAGTTTGCAATCAGAAAAACTGTGTAACCAGCTGATATTTACTACTGAGTGCTCACATTCTTATGGAACAGCACTACAAGCCTGGAAGGGTACCATTACCACTTTCATTTTACAAAAGCAAGACAAAGTTCAGAAAGAAGTAGTTTGCCCCAGCTCACGTGAGTAAGAGAGGTAACGCTGAGATCTGAACGTGGCATCAGGGCTGTATTAAACTGATTCCAGAAATGAAAAACTAAGAAGAGAGGGGGAAAGGGGGAAGGAGGAGGGAGCCGGTGCAGTGCCAGGCCAATGGGAGCAGCTGACGGGGCACTCACTGTACTGGATGTAGGGGTGGTCACGAGGGATGCGGTCCAGGCTGATGTCGTGCTCCTGGCGTCGGGGCACCTCCGAGTCAGCCATGCGGGGCGAGAGGGTGACGATGAGGCCCTCCACGAACTTGATGGCATGGGTACGGATACCATCGTTGTCAGAGTCCAGCAGCAGGATGATGTCCCCAGCCATGGCCGACACCATATCCCAGCAGGCCTCCTGGAGCTCACTGATCACCCGTGACTTCACCATCCACTGTGTGTGGGCCGGGGAGGGGCGGACAGACAGGCAGATGGGGACAAGACACCAATCACCAACTCCACCACAACTCAGAGATCCATCAACGATGATAAATACATTCACTGGGGACATGTTCACTGAATTACAACTCCGTCCCTGGCCCTGGGCTAGGTGATGCGGGGGACAGGACCCAGTGGTGACCAGGCCAGGCCTGGTCCTGCCCTCATAAGGTTCAGAGGTAGTGACAAGGCTGAGTGTTGGAGGCTCAGATCTTAAAGAGGCCAAAGGAACAACAATGCCGACCTCTCAAGGTGGTGGCAAGAGAGTAAATGGATTTCTTCCTCTCAATAATGTTAATGTACATCACACCACAGTGTGGACCCAGCTGGCCCATTTGGTCACAAGACCTGGTTCTCAGGGACCGTTTGCGGAATGCATAAATGGATGGACGGATGCAGGGAAAGATGGGTTAATGGCAACTCCTGGGCCTTTAGAACTTAGAGCCCCTCGTTGTCTGTCCCTAAAGATCGACAGCACATCTTGACCTTGGAAGACGGGATCTGACGCTGGTTGTGGGCTCTAAGACGCGAATGAGGCCTGTCAGGCTGGGGCAACCCCAGGCGGGCAGGGAGCCCCTACCTGCAGGGCCACCTTGTAGAGCTGGGTCATGGTGAGGATGGCCTTCTTCACCACATTCACATTCTCATCCCTCAACAGCATGTTGAGGTTCGCGATCAGTTTCAGCAGCAGCTCAATGTCTCGCTTGCTGGGGATGGAAGAAGAAAGGCAAGGTCAAGGTGGCCTTTGTGCAGGTGATGGGAGCCTGCGGCCTGCCAGGAAAGGGAAATCAGGGCCAGTGTGTCAGAAGACTGGAAGGCAGATAGACACCCGTCGTGTCTGCCAGCATCTGGTACCTTCGGACATAGGTGAGCTCGACCGTGGTCTAGGTTGGTCCTGCAACGCCCACTCTCTCGTACTATTAGGGCCCACAGTTCACCTAAGAGGCAGCAGTGCCAGACCACTGGTGTGAATCTGAACAAGCACCTTTGTCTCATTTTGAATAGGCCTGGAGGCCTGTTGTGAAAACTGCAACAATACATGTAAAGCTCTTAGAAGGGTATAAGAAAGCATTCAACAAATATTAGTCATTAATATTTTAAAGCACTCTGTCTTATGTAATCATGAGTTCTGTTTACTAATTTGTTTACCTAAGATGGAGGGCTCTGAAAGTAGGGGATTCTTTCCCATCCGAGTACTAGCAGATTCTCATTTTTTGTTGAAGGAAAGAATGAAAAGGCCTTCAATAAATATTTGTTCAGTGAATGAATAAATTCAAGGCTACACCCAGAGCTCAGAATGTGAATTTTTACATCACGTTACAATTTTAAGTTAAATATTAAGCTAATCAGTCAAAAAATATGAAACTCAACCATCAGCTACATGAAGGCAGAAACAATATCTGTTTTTATCCAGTTCTATTTCTATAGCCTGACACAAATGCCTGGCACATAGCAGTCATGTGATACATATCTGGAACAAAAAGTGTTTTGGCAAACTCAGAAAACATACCAGATTGTCCCAGTAATCTATGAAAATTCTGAAATACTATGTTACTTACCTGAAATTAATATATTATAAATCAACTATACCTCAAAAAATATCACTTTTTTTTGCTTGTTTGGAAAAAGTTAAATTTTTAAAAATCAAAAGTGCTATATATGCTAACATGTTAAAAAAAAAGACAAAATTAGCGTTTATCAGTGAGGAGACGGAATGGGGGAGGGGCAAGATGGGGTAGGGGGATTAAGAGGTACAAGCTACCTCATACAAAATAGATAAACTTCAAGGATGTATTGTACAGCTCAGAGAATATAGTCAATATTTTACAATAGCTGAGTGGAATATAATCTCTAAAAAATTTGAATCACCATGTTGTATATCTGAAACTAATATATTATTATAAATCAAGTATACCTCAATTGGACAAAAAAAACTCTCCCAGTAAAAGATGGGAGATTGAGACTCTGGGCAATGGTGTTATGGACATGGGTTAAAATCCCAGCACTGCCACATACTGGCTGTGTGACCTTAAGAAACTCACTTCACCTCTCTGATTCATAGTTTTCTCTTCAGTTAAATGGGCCAAACAAAGAATCCCATGTGTGAGGACTGAATAAAAAATGTTTGGTACAGCAAGGGAAATGGTTGAAAAATGGTCGGATGTTGTTTACAGTCTGGAGGCAGAGTCGGCAGTCCTTACTGATGATGTAGATGTGAAGTGTCAAAGAAGCAGAGGAAGAGTGGACGAGTCTGAGACTTGGACCTTATTAAGTATCTGCTGGGGAATCAGGGAGGGAGAATGCGTGTGGGAAGCGGAGGGCAAGACTCTCAGGGCAGGAGCAGGCCAGGAGCCCGAGAGGCCAACTCCAGCAGGGGCGCTCCCACGCGTGCCCTGCAGCGCCCCGTACCAAGCCTCCTCGATGAAGCCGATGACAAACTTGCGCACTTCGATGGACTTGTCTGCCTGGAAAGCGATGATCTCCTGCCAGGGTCAGGAGGAAGGTGGGTCAGAGTTGCACCAGGATCCCCTCCCTTATCCCTACACCCATACCCCTTCTCTCCTGTTGGCCACTCACATCCAGGAAGTTGTCCAGTAGTGTGGGATCTTTGTTGATGATCAGTTCCTGCACCTGGAGGCAGATCGGGAAAAAGGGGGACACAAATATAAAACCAGGGGCCGGTCAGTACAGACAGGCACGCGGAGGAGAAACCCGCATGGGGGCAGCAGATACGTTCAGCTCAGGTTCAGCTCAACTCCCAGCATGGCCTAGGCAAGCGGCTTCCCTTGAGCCTCAGTCTACCCTTCTGCAAAATGGGAACCAGAAACAATAGCTTACACGGCTACTGTGAGGCTTTAAGAAGAAGATGCTACAAGGCGGCGCAGGTCCTAGTGGACCAGTGACCGTGAAGAGGTGCCGTGGGACTCCTACCTTCCTGAGGCTCATCCAGCAATTCTCTCCACGCCCCTTCTGTTTCTACTCCCCATTAAACTGCTGCAATTCAGCAGGCATTTTATCACAGGGAGAGCCCATTTCTTGAGGCCTTTGTGTAATACCTGCCAGGCTCTTTGGAATAAGCCCCTCCCAAAAACACTCTCACAGAAGCTCTTGCCTACGAGCCAAGGCACTGTTGGTGAACAGCCCTGACAACCACCCCATAAGGGAGGCCCCGTCAGAACCCCACTCACTGCTGAGGTGGGGTGGCGTGCAGAACAGGTAGAACTGGGGTCCCCTGAACTCCACCTGCCTCCTGTTCTGAACCACACTCAGCACCCCCTAATTCCTCATCCTCTTTTGCTTCTGTACAAGCTACTCTGCCCTCTGCTCAAGACACTCTCCCTCTTTCCCTTGGCCTGGTTCTCTCCTTCTCCTCCAGGTCTCAGCTCAGACATCCCTCTTCCAGGAAGCCCTCCCTGACTTCCCGCCACTAGGGTGGGTCAGAAGCCCCCTCTAGGTTCCACACTCCCCCAGGCGCCTCCATGTCAGCCCTGCCTACTCTGAGTCCCCACTGTTGGGTCACCTGCAGGTCCTCCCCACTGGACAGGACTCTGGTGGAGAAGAAACTTGAGGATCAAAAGCATAGCATTTGGAGTCTGAATCCAGCATTCAGGTCCTAGTTCTGTCAGGTCCTAGCAGAGTGACCTTGGTCTAATTTAAGCTCTGAGACTCTACTTCTTTCTCTGTAAAACAGAGAAGAAATTACCCTGCCTCAGAGAGCTTTTGTGAGAATTAAACGATGGTGTGGCCGAGCAGCGCTGAGTGCCATATCCCGAGCACTTAGACGTGGATGCTAGCGTCAGTACCCATGCCCTCTTTGCCGAAGCTCCCATCCCAGCTCCTCTCGTCCTGCTTAGCCCAGCGTCACCCTCTTCCCCTCACCTGTTTGAGCACTGTGATCTTTGAGTCGTTGGTGATCAGTGCCGCCTGGTTCAGGAGATCTACCACCTGGAAGGAGGGTGGAAGGCAGGTCAGCCCAGCTCCTACGGCACTCCTGAGATCTTCCAGCTAGGGGTGGTGCCCCCAGAGAGGGCCCGGGCCTCCCCATTCCACCCCTCTCTCTTGGTACTCACTCTCTCTGATGTGGTCATGCCATCGATGCCAGGCCCCTCCTCTTGAGTGAAGAACTGTGATGCCACACTCCGGCGTGTGACGCTGTCCCCACTGCTGGCTGCCATGGCTGCAGCCCGGTACCTGCTGGAGAGGAGGATGGAGCAAGCTCTGGGCCGTTACTCCACTGTCTGTGAAGGACCCAACCCTCCTTCCCAGCCTGTTGGGTCCTTTCAAGCCCCTCCTCCTTCCAGAGTCTGGATCTGACTGTATGTATTCTTGGGGCTATAATCTGGGGGAGACTGATGTCTCCTGGCTCAGAGGCTGTACCCCGTGGAGAACCAAGCCTCACCTCCAGTACTTTACAGAGAGCAGGCTGACCACAAACAACCGCTGGAGGACTGAAGAGATGCACGCAGAGCAGCCACCTCTCTCTGGTCTCAGTGCCCTTCGTCTCTCCAGCTGGGTCCTCCACACAGTAGGTAAGTACTCAATACATCAGAGAAGGCCTAATCAAACAAATTACACTTCTGCCATTTTCTGGAATATTATGACACTGTGTTTCAAAAGAAGTGGGGGATATTTCTGGACATCTCTCCCAAAGTCACACTGGCAAAAATCAAGAAATAAGAAGGATATCAATTACAACACTATTCCCAGTAGCAAAAGACCGCTGTCAACCCGAGTCTTCTCAAATAGGGAGACGGGCTGAAAAACTGTGATACATCCACAAAATAAAATACTACACAGCTGTAAAAAGGAATGAGACAAATCTTTCTGTGTGCTGATAGACAGTGGGCTCCAGCACATACTAAATTAAAAACAAAGTGAAGGCAATCTTTACTCTATGTTCCCTTTTCACAAAAGAAAGGCAAAATATATGTATTTGTTAAAAAAAAAAAAAAGAGTGGAAGGAAAAACCAAAAAGCAGAAAAGGGAGGAAATAGGGAAAAAAAGGATGGGTCTCAAAGAACTATCATCACGAAAAGATGACAGTAACACTCTGCTGCCTCACAGAGGAATGTATACGATCCAACCGATTTTTGTCAAGGCAAGAAACAGCTGGGTCTCAGCTGTCTCTTCTGTAAATCAGGGATGGCAACAGTGGTGATCTCCCAGAACTATTGTGAGGATTAGCTGAGTTAACACACATAGTAAACGTAAGTATAGCTATTTTCACGTGCAGGGAAAGAGATCTGAAGGCTACTGCAGAAAACTGTTAATAATTTGAGGAAGTGAAAAAGATGCATCTTTTGAAAGAACCATAATATACCGTACACAGCAGTTTATACTCAACAGGTATCTGCTGAATGAATGACTGTCCAACAGCCTCCTTCCTGGTCTCCCTGCTGCCTGTCACCCCCACATCTTGCTTAGAGTCAAAGCCAAGTTAAGTCCTCACCACGGCCGGGCAGACCTTACGTGAGCTGGCTCTTCTGTTTCTGCTCTTTCTCTTGGCTCTTTCTGCTCCAGTCACTCTGGCCTCCTCGTCACCGCACCAACATACCCCTTCCTCTAAGCCTTTGTGCTTCTCTTCCTTCTACCTGGATTACCCCTCCCTTCAGATACTGCCACAGCTCCCTTCCTCCTTATCTCCTTCAGGTCTCAACTCAAATATCCCAGCAGCGAGGTCCTCTCTGACCATCTGATTTCAAATTTCCATTTACTTTCCCTCACCGTCTGTGTCGCTTTGTTTTTCTCCATGGTATGGATCATTATAAACACACTACATATTTATAAGCTCCATGAGGGAAGAGGTGTGGGTGTTCACTTTATCCCCAGCATGGAACAGTGCTTGGCACCGAGTGAAGAAGAAGAAGCGAAGTCACTCAGTTGTGTCCGACTCTTTGCAACCCCATGAACTGTAGCCTACCAGGTTCCTCCATCCATGGGATTTTTCAGGCAAGAATACTGGAATGGGTTGCCATTTCCTTCTTCAGAAATCTTCCCAACCCAGGGATTGAACCCAGGTCTCCAGCATTGTAGGCAGACCGTCTGAGCCACCAGGGAAGTCATCTAGTAAGTTTTCAATAACAATCTACTGAGTGTGACTTCCCTGGTGGTCAGCAGTTAAGACTGAACTTCCAATGCAGGGGACACAGGTTTGATCGCTGGTAGGAAACTAAGATCGTACATGCCACGCAGTGTGACCAAAAGATTAAAAAAAAAAAAAAATCTGCTGAGTAAATGTCAAAGGGCTTCAACAATCACTGGGCTTAGTATCCCTCACTATCCCTTAGTTTGCCCTTTGGCTCTGGGAATGCTTGAAAAATAACAGCTAATATTTATTGAACATTTAATATGCGCTGGGCACAATTCTCACCCAGTAATTTATTTAAACCTCACAACACCCTATAGCCCATCAAGCTCCTCTGACCAGGGGATTTCCCAGGCAAGAATACTAGAGCGGGTTGCCATTTCCTCATCCAAGGGATCTTCCCAACCTAGGGATTAAACCTCAGTTTCCTGCACTGCAGGCAGATTCTTTGCCACTGAGCCCCCAGGGAAGCCCCAATTCTCATATTACAGATGTGGATATATGAAATCCAAGGAAGTAAAATCACTTGATCAAAGGCTCATAACTTGTAAGATGCAGACCCAGCAGCCTGGCTGCAGAACCTAGCCTTCTCAGTAGTGCACTGGACTGCGTCTCTAAAAAGAACTGCTTCCCCTGCCCCCCAGCTCTGTTCATGCAAATTAAAGGTCACAGCCACCCAACAATTCAGTATACTGCTGTTTCCCAGCAGAACACAATGAACGCTTTCATGATGAATTTTCTTCTCTTTTCATGATAAGAATACACTGAGTCACCCAAACTTTTTACCTGGTGTCCTTCCTCTTCCACTGTTGGTTTTTTTTAATGTATATCCTTACTTCATTTGGGCTTCCCTGTGGCTCAGCTGGTAAAGAGTCCACCTGCAATGCGGGAGACCTGGGTTCGATCCCTGGGTTAGGAAGATCCCCTGGAGAAGGGAAAGGCTACCCACTCCAGTATTCTGGTCTGGAGAATTCCATGGACTGTCGCAGAGTCGGACACAACTGAACGACTTTCACTTTCAAATATTTCCTCTACTTTTGTCAAAAAGGAAGCATATGATAAACACTGTTTTCCATTCTGCTTTTCCCTTAATATATGCTGCAGTACATTCTTTGTCTCTGGTTCCTTTTTTACCCCCTTCCCTCATTCCTTTTTACAGTTTCATATTTTATTTTCTGACGGCTATCCGTTTTTTCCCTGCCAATCTCCCTACTAAATAACATCTGGGGGTGGTTTGTAGTCTTTTGCTATCAACAGTAATCATCGTTTTCCCTTCCATCTCGCTGTGCTCCTTATAGAGTCCTGCCGCCCCACTTCCACCTGGAGTACGACGACTTCCCTTACATACACAGAGTGGCCCCCCGAGAATCGTTCATTCATTCAACGAACCTTAACTGGGAGTTTTCAGCGCGATTCCGCAGTGCTGGGAACACAGCGGAGACCGACAGACACCCAGTCCCTACCCACCGTGGGGCTCATGGTCACAGACAGGACTAACAAGCCACACAAATAAAGGTTCAATAACAAGTGAGACCCCCCAGTGACATGAAGGAAAGGAACAGCGACCTATGAGATCGTCCAACAGGCGGATTTCGGGATGGAGGGCGGGAAAGGAGGGCTTCGCAGAGGAAGTGACGTTGGTGCCAAGATCAGAAAGATGAATGGGAGTCAGCCAGGCGGAATGAGTAAAAGGATGTTGCAGACAGAGGGGACGGCATGTGCAAAAAGCCTGAGGCGGGAAAGCGTATGGCGAGTTTGAGGAAATCGAAAGGCCAGTACAGCTGGGCGAAAAGAGGGACCAGCAAATTGGTACAGCTGAGGCCGGGGGGTGCGGACGCGCCTTGGCGGCCACGCTGGAACTTTGCCCTGAGGGTACTGGGGAGCCACGGCTGGGTCCAAAAGCTGGGCAGAAACTGGGGTCCCGAGCGTCACTGCTCCCTTCTCCTCTCAGTGTCCTCACTGCCCCCGACAGCGCCCCTAGCCTTTCAGAGTCCTTCCTCCCTTCGTCCCTGGCGCCCACGCTGCTCGCCCCCCGCTCACCGCGGCTCCGGCTTCCGTCCCCCTCGCGCCCCCTCAGCAGCGCCTCTTCACAGACGCCGCCGCCATCTTCCGCTCGCCGCCGTGACACTACGCAATCACAGCACTCGGCGGATCGCTGGGAAATGGAGTCCACTCTGTACGAGCGCCTCCGCCCCTACCGCGCTAGCGGCCTTCCGCACCCCCCCCCTGCGAAGCCCGGGCGGACCTTCATTTCCGGCTTTCGGGCGCCATGCCTCTTGGGAAATGTAGTCCTGTGACAGGAGGCGGGACGGAAAGGGGGCTGGAGGCTTCTGGGAAATGGAGTTCACGGAGACTCTGGTTCCCTGGACGGCTGATGTTTGATTGAACAGAGTCGGGTAGGCGAAGCTCCTAGGTCTTGCAGGTTGTCTGCAGTCTCAGTGGGATCTGAGCAGAGGCCCCGATCCCCTCCACCTTGTGTCCTGGCCATTTACACAATCTGGAGCACTTCCAGTTATCAGACGCTTCAGTCTTCCACTCCGTCCAAAGGGAAATGTGGTTTCGAGGGTCTCCTACCGGTCTTTATAGTAATAGTAACACAGCGGAGACCACTCTGGAGACCACTCGGTTCTGAGCCCCCTTTCCACTCCAACAAGTCTTGCTGGCTGTTCGCCTGCTCCAGTTGAGATGATGAAAACCCTAAGTAGAAGCGACCTAGAGTTCTGCCCTCGAGGCTTTTAGCATGAGCAATTGTTTCCCAGTTAAAGCTCCCGCACTCTTCAGCCGTCCCCAGCTCTCTCGTCCCCGGGCTGCGGATCCCGGCGCCTGAGGTCTGTCTCCTCGCAATCCCGCAGGGGGCGCCCCAATCCGGGCGCACCGCCCTCGGGGAGGCGGGAGGGGAGCCCAGGGCGGGCGAGGGCGGGGGTGTCCCGGCTATAAAGCGTGGCCGCCTCCCGCGGCGCCCAGGACGACTGGGACCCTGGGCGGTCGGACGGACGGGCGCGGGTCGGAACTCGGGCAGTGCCCGCCAAGAGATCCGAAACTCTCGGTTCTCCCCGGGCCGGAGCGGGGGCGGGTGGGGGCGCAGGCCCGGGGGATGCTGGGCTCGGTGAAGATGGAGGCCCACGACCTGGCCGAGTGGAGCTACTACCCGGAGGCGGGCGAGGTGTGTCCTCGGGGATGGCGGAGCGGGAATTGGCGGGGGAGGGGGGGCGGGCAGGAATCAGGGTGCGGGGTTAAATGGGGGTAAGGACCTGGGTGTGGACTCCAACGGTGGCCCCAAATAGAACCTGAGAGCGGGGGAACTGGACACACGGAGACCAGGTGTAAGGAGTCAGAGACGGGGGACAATGCATGGGAGCGCGGTTTAGGCAGGCTTGTCGCCGTGAGGGCTTAAATGGGAGTAAGGAAGATTCTGCCAAGGGTCAAGTCATAGCTCATACGTGAGGGCTGAGTGTCAGGGACCCAAAGTAAAAGGAATTAAAATGAATAAACCAAAGATAGGAATCAGAGCTCCGGGATACGGACAGAGCTGAGGGATTAGGCAACCGGGTTCAACATTAGGGAGAAATATAGTGAATAAGAGATGGGAGAGGGAGGTCACCATTAAGAGAAGTCTGAGTTGAGAGTTCAGGGTTAGAATTTAGTGTTAAAGATGGGGGTCTGGGGTAGATGTAAGAATTGGGGTTCTGGGATAAGGATTGGGGTTGAGTTCTATTTTAAAGTTAGAAATAGGGGTAGGTGCTCAAGGATAAGAGATGAAGGTGGTCAGACATGAAGCTTGGTTTGCAGAGTGTGAAATAACAGGTAATTTAAGAGCTGGGGCTCAGATAGGTAAGGCGCCAGATGCAGTCACAGTCGGGATCCTGAGAGCAGGGGGTAAGGGCAACAGCATTGGCAGCAGAGGGGGTCAGTCTCCACCTAGCAGGTCCCTACTCTTGACCCTCACCCCTCCCAGCTGAACTTCAGGGGTCTAAGTGTTATTAGAGAAACCCTCAGCAGGGATTCTCCTTGCTGGAGTCTGGAGGGTTTCAGATTTCGCCCACCCCCGACCCACCCCACCTTCCATTGATCTCCACAAATTGCTAATGTCCTCACCAGTCCCATCTCGGACAGGATGAGACTTCCCTGGAATAGGGGGCAGAGAATAATAATTCGCTTGCCCTAGCTGATGGAAAGTCCTTCCCCAGGTCTAACTTGCATTCCTCTTGCTGCAAGGACTCCGTCTTAGCCTGCTTGCTCTCTAGTCAACATTATGAAGTGGAGGCGGGACAGGGTCCTAGCCAGAAGTTTATGGGGGTCTGGATACTTGGGTTTCTAACCTGGATGGGGACTGTGGGCTTGAGGTGGGATGTGGGACTGCAGGGGTTGAGTTCTCCAAAGACACTAAGATCTGGGGTTTACATGGGCCCCAGCGTGCCTGAGTTCTGGGTCTGGGGTTTGAAGCTGTAGGGTGGGACTCCTGGATACCCAGGCCTGCAAGGCTTGGCAAGGTGCCCAGGAGGGGCCAGTCCTGGGGCTGTGGAGGTGTGAGGTGCACGTGGGGTGGGGCAGGGAAGGGATTGAGAGCATTGAGAGGTGGAGGCGATGTCGGTTCTAGGGTGGGGAAGGCAGAGACCAGGTTGGTGGTGGAGGCTTCCAGACAGTAGGAGAATCTCAGCTGAACGCCTTGCATAGTTCAGATCCTGGGGGTGTGCTCTAAGGATACCAACTACAAATCAGTGTTTTGGAGGTGTATCTTAAAAAGTAAATTGCGGGGCTCTAGGCTTAAGGAATCATTATTTGGGGCACAGCCTGAAGCTTAGGGGACAAGGAGTGTGGAAGTTGTCTCTGAAATTGAGGGACAGTCTAGAGATGGTCATCATTTGGGGGCATATTTTGGAAGAGATGACATGTAGGGGGCTGGAAATGGACGTACTGTGTGAGGGTCTCCTCAACCTTCCCATCAACAAAATCACCTCCTCCACCTGGGTCAGAACAATGAGAGGAGAAACTTCTGCACTCACTCAGCAATTGAGCACTGGGGGGAACCCCACACTGCTTCTTGCCCACCACACCCTTCTGCTGGGGTCATGGCACCCCCCTCCACCAGGCTAGCTCTTTGTCTGGAGAGAAACTGGAAAGTTAGTCCTCAGGCATCCCCCCAGTTCTCACAAGTCAGCTGGTCCAACTGCTCCCCCCACCCCATTTTCTAGATGGAGAACCTAAAGCCTCTCAGAGTGTAGGGGCCACCTGAGGTCCTAGGCTGGGACCAGGATTAGAAACTAGCTTCTGGCTTCACACCGCCTCCCTCTGCTCCCTGTCACACCCTCCTCCAGAGACAATAAGGAAATGAAAGGGGAGAAATTCCAGCCTCCTGGGGTGGGGGTGCAGGTCCCCTCAGGGCTTCCCCCCCAGTCTCAGCCCCGCCCTCACAGGGGAGATCCGGTTCAGACCCGGACACTGGGGGTTCATCCCAGCCCCGGGGCGTGTGAAAGCTGACGGTGGATTAGGGCAGCTGGAGGCTTGAGGTCAGACCTCAAGAAGGACTTCCGTGTGGGTGGGGAGCCAGAAAAGAAGGGCTCTGGGGTCCCAGTCTGTCTTCCTCTGCAATACAAGAGTCTGACTGAGCTGGAGAAGTGTCAGGGGTCATAGAGGGATTCAGGAACTCTCTCTGTGGATCCCCCTGAGTTCCGACACCTCCCCTCTCTCCAAAGGACCCTTTTCCCTTACTTTTGGGGAGGGACCAGAGCCAGCCAACCAAAGGGGAGACCAGTGCATGGGGGAGGGGAATAGCTGTGGCTCCAATTTCAATGTGAGACTTCTAGAGAGACGGTGGTGCCCAGGGAAGGGGCAGAGAGATGCAAAGATGTACTGAAGGAGAAAGAAAGAGGGGTGGGTGGGAAAGGAGGAAGGTAATCAGAGAGAGTTCCAAGGACTGGAGAAAGAGATGTGAGAGAGATGGGCGGGGGCAGAGGAAGAGAGAGGTGGGGGCTGTGAGTGTCTTTTTATGTGAAAAGAAAGGCAGAGGAGGGAGAGAAAGAGATGGAGGAGAGAGACGGAGATAAAGGGAGAGAGCGTGGGGGCGGGGGTGAGGGGGGGAGAGAGAGACAGAGGAGGGAGGGAGAGAGGGAAGGAGTGTAGAGGTACCGAGACGGGGAAGGAGGTGAACAGACACATAGAATGCCGACAGGGAGAGTCAAAGAGACCTAAGTAGAAAGAGCTACCTGGATAGACACGCGAAAAGACAGGGGAGAGTTTCTCTACTGGAATGCAGACCTGGGGTTGGTTACCACCTGTCTCTGGCTCCCTGAGTGATCCTGGCAGTTCCTTTTTCCCTCTGGGCCTTGGTCTGTGCAGACTCTTAAGTGACAGAGGGGTGAGATGGGACACACTGACTCAGTGGTGGTTCCCATCAGAGCTAGAGCAGCACCCCCAGTGCCATGAGACCCACCCTACCCCCCGGGACAGGAAGCAGGACAGACAGACAGATGGAATATTGCCAGAGAATGGATGGAAGACTGGATGAAAGGGATAAATGCTCACAGAATGAGAAGTCCCCATCCACCAAGCTTTGTACTTTGCTTCCTTACCTTGTTCACTTCCTGCTAGACTGACAGCTCCCTGAGAGCAGGCATTTCCGAGTCTTAGTCACTGCTTTTGTAGCTAGATCTAGAACACCCATGTGGAGCCAGACTGCCTGGATTCAGAATCCCAGTTCTTCTCCTTCCTTGCTGTGTGACTCCTGGACAACCTCTCTGGGGCCTCAGCTTGCTCAGCTGAAAAATGGGTGTCATGATAGCGCCTCCCCCATAGTGTGGTCACAAGGATGAGAGCAGAACTTTCCTGGGAAGTGCCTGGAGTAGTGCCCAGCACACAGTAGGTGGTCAGTTGAATATTTGAGAGACAAGATAGTTACTTACAAAGACATAGCAATGTCTACCTTATTTCCCTGAGAGAAGATGTATGTTTTCCCCCCATTTGAACCTTTCTGAAAATGGAATGGATTTTACAGTCAGTGGTGTCTGGGGATTATAATTGACAATGTTTTTTTCCATTCTTATTGACACTTAAAATACTACTGAAGCTTAGATTTGATGACATTTAATAAACAGATGACATATATTAGGTGGAAATATGTGATTTCTGATTTTCAGGTGCTTTGACTTATAAAGCTATGATTTTATAACCTAAAAGATGGTTAGAAAGGACACACATAGATTCCATTATTAGATAAATCAGCAGTTCTCAATTTTTTTGTTTTCTTTTTGGTCTCAGGACCTCTTCACACTCTTAAAATTATTGAGGACCCCAAACAGTTTTTATTGATCAGAGTTATATTGGTTGTTACCACATTCAAAGTGAAAACTGAGACATTTTAAAAATAGGCATTCATTCATTTAAAAATAGCAACAATGTGTTAGTATAAGCAGTGTGTATTTTTATTAAAATAACTGTATTTCAGGACATTGAAGGGGAGGAGTGGCACAGTGGCATTTTTGCCCGTCTCTTTAGTGTCTGGTTCAGGAGAAGCCAGCTGGATTTTCCTAGCTGCTTCTACGTTTGGTCTGTTGCAATATTCCATGTCATGTGGACTCTGGAAAACTCCACTGTATGCTCGTGAGAGTAACCAAGTGAAAAAGGTTAGTCATATCTTAGCATTATACGAAAATGGTTTGACCTCGCTGATCCCCAAAGAAGAGTCTCAGACAACTCCCCAGGGTGTCCTGGACCACACTTTGAGAACCACTTAAAGCATGTGCACTCCAGGACATGAGATGTGGGAGATGGGGTCAGGGAGAGGGGTGTGTGAAGAGGGGGCAGAGAGAGAGACTTGAAGAGACAGCCATTTCCAGAGGCAGGTAACGATGGAAGAGCAAGACGCACAGACAGAGGGTCCCAAAATGGGCCCAGCGACGCTTTGCTTACCAACAGAGTAGAGGCTCACCACTTGCCATCTCTCCTTCTCTCCCTATAGGTCTATTCTCCGGTGACCCCAGTACCCACCATGGCCCCCCTCAACTCCTACATGACCCTGAACCCGCTGAGCTCTCCCTACCCCCCAGGGGGGCTCCCTGCCTCCCCACTGCCCACTGGACCCCTGGCGCCCCCAGCCCCCACAGCGCCCCTGGGGCCCACCTTCCCAGGCCTGGGCGCCAGCACGGGTGGAGGCAGCAGCTCAGGGTACGCGGGCCCGGGCCCGGGGCTGGTCCACGGGAAGGAGATGCCGAAGGGGTACCGGCGGCCCCTGGCCCACGCCAAGCCGCCCTACTCCTACATCTCGCTCATCACCATGGCCATCCAGCAGGCGCCGGGCAAGATGCTCACCCTGAGCGAGATCTACCAGTGGATCATGGACCTCTTCCCCTACTATCGGGAGAACCAGCAGCGCTGGCAGAACTCCATCCGCCACTCGCTCTCCTTCAACGACTGCTTCGTCAAGGTGGCGCGCTCCCCGGACAAGCCGGGCAAGGGTTCCTACTGGGCCCTGCACCCCAGCTCAGGTAACATGTTTGAGAACGGCTGCTACCTACGCCGCCAGAAGCGCTTCAAGCTGGAGGAGAAGGTGAAGAAAGGGGGCGGCGGGAGCTCGGCCTCCAGGAACAGTGCGGGGTCGGCCTCCGCGGCCGCCGCCCCTGCCGCCACTGTGGCCTCCACGCCGCAGCCGCAGCCCCCGCCCCCGGAGCCGGAGGCCCAGGGTGGGGACGAAGTGGGGGCTCTGGACTGTGGCTCGCCCGCTGCTCCCTCCACACCCTATTTCACAGGCCTGGAGCTCCCAGGGGAGCTAAAGCTGGATGCGCCCTACAACTTCAATCACCCTTTCTCCATCAACAACCTGATGTCGGAACAGTCGCCAGCACCCCCCAAGCTGGACGTGGGATTTGGGGGCTACGGGGCAGAGGGTGGGGAGTCTGGGGTCTACTACCAGGGCCTCTATTCCCGCTCTCTGCTTAACGCATCCTAGCAGGGGTGAGGTGGGAGCGTGGTGGGTGGGATCCGGCTGTAGCTCATACCATCGGGCTCAGGGCCTGACCTTTTCCCCGAGGATGCCTTGCTCCTCCAGGCTGTCAACATCTTGGTCCGCCTACTGCTCACCATGGTGACTGCCATCACTGGGCATCGTGTTGATCCACTGAGTACTATGATAGCTGCCACTGACATCGTGGTGGGCCCACTGAGTACTGTGAAGACGGCCATACTGATCTATGTGATGAGGTTGACTTGTTGGGTCCTCAGATGGCCACCCTCTGGGATGACTTCTTGGTTGGCTCCTCGGGTGCTGTGATGCCCAGCCTCTCGGCTGAGCCTCTGGATGTGATGGTGGCACCGTTTTGGTTACATCTTTGGCCCACTGGGTGCTGTGATGGCCACCATACTGACCGACTGCCATCACCCGGGTACCACTGTGCAACACAGTGGCCACCGCAGCCCCGGTGCTGGCCGTGTCATCCCTGTCTCTGGTGTGAGCTGAGTGAGGGGTAGAGATGAGGATACTCCTTGTTTTTTGTTTTTTGTTTTTTTCCTGGAGCCCATTCTCCCTCTGATCCTGGAGAAACCAGAAAGGACTGGTTAGGGTGTGGGGGATTTCTACTAAAGTCTGGTTCTTGCCGAGGAAGGGGGTTACTGGCTGTGTTTGACCATTAAAGGCACCATTTCTGCCTCTTATTGGATGTATCTTTTCCTTAGCCAGTGGGGCATTCGAAGCTGAAACAACTGAATTGCTGTGTCCTGTCCCCTCTCCTTCCTGCCCCCAAGAGCCGGTTACCTCTGGGGGAAGGGCTGGGGGAGGCATCGACCTGACCTTTGGCTCTTTGCTGTCCCTGACCCCAAGGACAGTTTGCTCACAGATAGCAGCCCCCGCAGCCATGGGGCCGGGGCAGCAGGCGGAGGTGGCTCTGAAGTGACCAAGGCCATCTCCCTGCCCCCACCCTCTCAACACATGCCTCTAGCACTGAGGTTCAGAGAGCCCTGGGACTGCTCAATTTTTGGTGAAGCTGGAGAGGAGGAGGAGGAGGAGGAGGGACAGATGAGGTGCCAACTGAAGGAGGCTGTGTGTGTGTGTGTGCACGCGTCCGTGCGCCTGTGCCTCTGTGGGTCATAGGGTATCGCTACAGCCATTGAGGTCCCCGTGGTCTGCTGTGGGTGTTATCTGTGGCTTGTATCCCTTAACTGTGTTAGTTTCTACGTCCATCTTCCGTGTGCTTCCTGGAGATGTCTCAGGATACCAGACTTCTGTGTGTCTGCCTTGTGCTTTGTGTCTGTGGTTCTCTTACACACCTGTCCCTGGGACCCTCTGGGTCTCACACTTGGATGTGTGTCTCCGTATGTCCCTTTGTCTACTTGCCTGCTGCCTCAGAGAGTCTACCTACGCCTACATTGGCGTTGTGGGTCATTGTGCGTTTCATGTGTACTTCCGTGAGTCAGCATCTGTCTGTATGTCTTCCAAAGAGTTATGTCTGTGACTTATGCCTGGCTTTGCCACATCCCTGTCACTGTTGTGGCTGTGTGTGAGTGTATATTGGCTGGCTCTAGTGTGTCTCTGTCTCTTTCACGTGCAGGTGTGGGGGAAAGGAGCTGACCCTTCCTTTGGGCGCTGGGGGGCTTCTGGGGGCCTCTGGGTTTGGGTTCTCGGGGCTTCTATTTGTCCAGGTCTCTGAGTCTGCCTAGGCTCTGAGTCTGGTATCTGTGGCTCCAGTGTTGCCGAGGGCATGCCTCTCTGGGAAACACAGGTGTGGTCTTCACGGCCCTTATTTCACAGGGTGGAAACTGAGGCCCTGAATGGGAAAGGCCGGGGCCGAGGTCATGCTGCCAGGCTGGCTGGAGCAGGTGTCTTTTCCTTAGTTTGTATTTGCTTTTCATGGCCGTTGGCTCTGTAGCCACTCATTCATTTAGTCAGTCCATTCAAAGACCAAAAGCTGTTTCTGTGTGTGTGTGTGTGTGTGTGTATGAGCAGGTGACAGAGAGACAGTCGGAGGACAGAAGGGAGAGGGGTGTTTCTCCCACTTCCTGTGTGTCCATCTGTCTGTCCCCTAGTGTCATCTATGTCCCTACTTGTCTCTGTCTTAATCTCTGTCCTTTGGTTTGTGGGCAGCTCGCACATCATCTGTACATCTGTCTCTCAAACATTCTGCCTTGCTCTCTCTCTCTCTCATCCTCTCCATTCCTCTGAGTCTGTCCCTCCCTCCCTCTCTGAATGCTCCCTCCTTCCCTTGGGGCTCTAAGTCTTCCTCTCTTGGGGTCTGCCTCCCTCCACTCCCTTGGTTCTCCGGCTTCTCTCCTCCTCCTCCTTTGGCCTCCCTCTCCCGGCTCCCTGAGTTTCCGCCTCTACCTGCCACCTCGCAGGCCAGGCCCTCTATTTCTGTCACCATGCCCGCCCCGCCGGCTGCGTGTCACCCCCCGCCCCCTGCCGTGCTGGCTCCCCGTCAGCCGTCCCACCAGCCTCGCTGTCCTGGGCAGGCTGGGGAATTCCTCCCGGTTCCTGGAAAAAACAACTGGTGCCGAGAGAAAGGCCCTCAGTCTCCCCTGGTGCCCGCCCCCCTCCCTCGGGCCTGGGGGTCTCTCCCGGAGTCGGCCGGCCCGAGGCAGGAAGCCCTGCGGTTTCTGGCTTCTCCCAGGCGGCCTCCGGATCTGGCCCCCGCCCCCCGGCCAACAGCCCAAATATTATTCCGCAGGAGGAGTCGGTGGCGGCCGGAGGAGGCCCAGGCTGAAAGAGGCTTTCAGGGCGGCCAGGCCTGGGGCTTCCTGTCCCCAGGCTCAGGCCTCAGGCCGCCCCAGTGGGGACCTCAGGTGGCCGGAGGGGCGGGTGTTGTTGTAGGGTCCTGGGGGGAGGGTGGGGCCATCCGTCAGGGTGTCTGGTGGCCACTGGCTCGGCCGGCGTGGGCAGGTGTGACCCCCACCCCAGGGACAGCCGGCGGGCGGCCAGTATGGAAAAGTACCACGGTCACACATGGGACACAGGGCAGACATGAAGACGCTGGGGGTCAGGGATGGAGGGACAGCACGGGGACACGGAGAAGCCTGGGCTGGGACAGATGGACCTGGGCATGGCTTGTGGCTGTGGGTGACGTGGTCCAAGGGAGGAGCCCGTGGGTGGGGAAACAGGGCAAGGCAGGGTCCCTGCTGTGAGCAGAGAGCCACCTGCCTCAGAAAACGTGAGATGATGATGGTGAAGAAGGAAGGAAACGGAACAATAACAACAGTTACTAAGTCTGGCATCGTGGAAGCACCTGACAGTTAATGGAGCCAGTCCTTCCCACCACTCATTTTATTACTGGGGAAACTGAGGCATGAAGAAGTAAGTTGTCCAAGGTCACACAGGTGGTGAGTGGGGAGCTAGAACTTGAACCCAGGCCCAGAGCCGGGGCCCTAAATCAGGGCGCTGTTCTAGAGGGGTAAGAGCAGCACAGCGGGGCCCTGGGGTCCCGAGCCCTCCCCCGTGCTCAGCCCCGCTCACACCCCGCAGCCGGACGCCGAGGGGCACCCCAGAAGCCAGCAGTCCGGGAGTCAGTGTCAGCGTGTCCCTTGGTGTCAGCGTGTCGCTGTCATGGCGTCTGCAGGCTTCCGTGTTACTCCGTGATCTGCGTGGTCAGTGTGTGAGCGTGTGTGGTGCGCGCCCGTGTGTCTCGGCGTCAGCGTCTTGTTGCTGGGTTTCCGTGGGTGTTTGTGTCGTGGTATCTGCACGCATGTGCCCGCGCTGCCGTTGTCTGCAGCGTGTCTGACTGTGTCCTCGGTCTCTGTGTTTTGTCGCCGCATCTAAGCTCAACACTGTGTTTGCCTGCTCCTGTGTCCCGGTGTCTGTCACCGTGTCTATTACAGCGTGTCTCTGTCACTGGCTTCTGTGGGTCTGTTTATGTCTCGGACGCTCTGGGTCTGCCTATATCTGTCCCTGTGTGTCACTGTGTCTGTCCCCCTATGTGTCACCATCTACCCAGGTGTCCCGTGTGTTTTACTCACCGTCCAGGCCACAGGTGGGCGTGTCAGGCCCACTGGTGCCCAGAGCTGCGGCCCAGCCCATCCCACCCTCGCCCTGCCATGGGCCAGGCTGGGCGCCTGTTTGCAATGCCTGCCCCAGGTAAACACCAAGATCCGGAACGCAAGGCCACCTCCCTCACCTCCGCTCCCTGCCCCTTAGCCTGCCCTGGACTGGGCTGGCCCAGAGCCCCACAGGCGGCACCCCTAAATTGGAGATGTGCCCTGACCTTTCCCCCACCCACGGTCCCCCACCTTCCCAAGCCCCCAGCCTTGGCCTTTGCCTGCCTGCCTGCCTGCTTTTTGTCGCTCCCTGGCTGTCTGCTGGCTTCTCTGCTTCTTTCTGTCCCCACTTCCTCTCACCTGCATTTCTCTGTGGTTCATTCTCTGGAATGACCCTTGTCTTCATTCTGTCCCATCTACCTCGGACTCTTTCTGTCTTTTCTCAGGGAAATCTGATTTCTCTCCTTTCCTGGTCTGTCTCTGAGCCCACCGACTCTCTCTGCCACCTGGTTTTTAACTCAGGGCCACGATCTGCCAGTCTCTTCCTGTTTCTCTCGAACCTTGTAAGCCCCCCTCACCCGGAACCGCTCAGTCTTGGTCACTGTCTCTGAGGCCCCAGACCCCACAGGAGCAGACCTTTCCCAGGGTCCTTAGGGGGGGACTGTGTGGCCCCCAGCCTCCCACCCCAGCCCACTGGTAGATATATATATATATAAAGGTATATGTACATATTATTTATATCTGTACCCAGGGGCAGGAGGGGCAGACACTGGGGCCTTTGTGTAGCCGCTGCCCGCTGCCTGCCCGCCCGCCCGCCACTCCTCTCTCTTCGTCCCTGCGCCCGCCCGCCCTTACTCCCCCCGCATAGAAAGGTTCCTGTGGGGCCTGCCAGCTTCCTCTGCCTGAGGTGTGAGTGGGCACGCCACAGGGCAAGGCGGGCAGGGGCGACTGGGGGATTTTTCCAGCTCCTGGTAAGGTTTCCGGGTGGGGAGGCCTCTGGAAGGAATGGGACTTCTCAGCTGGGCTGTCGTCTGTCTGTGTCTGTCTGTCTGCTGTCCCTGGGCGTCCTGGGTCCTTAACCTGGCTTCTCCCTGGGAGTTTGTCCATCCAGCTAATGTCATTCTGACTCTTTTCTCTGTCAATCTGCCTCTTATTCCCTCCTGCACACACTGTCTCTGGGCGTATATACTAGGCCCTCTGTTGAGCCCTGGACACAGAGCTGAACAGGATGCTGTCCATCTCAGCTGATTCTTTGCTTTTTCTGTCTCATTTGCTTCATCTCTTCTCTCAGGGCTTGAAACCCTCTACTTGTTCCCATTAAAAGAAAATCCAAAGTCCTTCCTGTGGACCACAGGACCCTCAATGTGCCCCTACGATCCCGCTGACCTCAGTTGTATGTCTGTCCCTGTTGCCAGAGCTGCACTGACTGCCTGGCTGCTTCTGGAGCGAACCACGCAGGTGCCCACCTCGGGGCCTTTGCACATGCTATCCTCACAGAGTGTTCCTGGCTTGCTCCCTCACCTCCTTTAGTTTTTAGTGTCATCTTAGAAAGCCCTGCCTCCCCTTTTAAAATACCAATCTCTGGCACTTCCCTGGAGGTCCAGTGGTTAGGACTCTGCACCTCCACCACAGGGAGCGTGAGTTTGATCCCTGGTTGGGAGCTGAGATCCACATTTTATGGGTCTGTATCTCCCACCTGAATGTCAGCTGCATGAGAACAGAGATGGCTTTCTGTTCCCTGCTGTATCCCCAGCACCTACAGCAGGGCTGGTCACACAGTGGGTGCTGAATAAACATTTCTTGAAGGGAAGAAATCCATTAATCTATCCATCCTTTAAACAGCCAGTGCTGGGCAAGACTGGGGATTCGGTGGAACTGAGACAGCCTTGATTCTGCCCTTATGGGGCTTGCAGTGCAGTTCTATTAAGATTTAGAATGCTCAAGGCTGGGATAGGGGAGCAGGAACCCAGAAATGGCACCTAACACAGACTGAGAGTCAAGGAGGGCTTCCTCGAGGACATGTCAGCAGAGTTAAGACCTGGAAGGTGAGGGCTGAGCCAGGTCTTAATATAGGGACCAAGTGACTGAAAGACCCAGCCCTGCCGTTCTTATGTGTTAACTCTTTAGTTCAAACCTGTTCCTTTTCCTGATTTCACAGCCTCCCCGCTCCCGCTCCCCTCTTTATCGTCCTCTTTTTGACTCTCAGTCTCTTCTCTCTCCATTCTCTCTTGTTGGGATTTCCTCAGTGTATCTCAGCCTCTCTTAACCAGTTGGGATATTTCTCTTTTCTGAATGTTTGTCTGTCTCTGTTTCTACATCTCCCTCATCTCTGAGGGTCTCTCATTGATCTCTCCTTTTTTCTCTCTGGGTCTCTATCTTCTCTCAATGAGCCAGTCTCTACAGCTCCTTCATCACCTCTGTGGCCTCCATCTTTCCCTCGGTCTCTCTCTGTGTCCCTGTCTCTCCTTTCATGAAGCCTCTTCATCCACTCACTGATCCCCAAATCACTCCAGAGCCTTTTGGCTCTGGCCCCACCCTGGCCCTGAATGAAGAGGGGCTGATCCAGCCCCCCACACCCACGCAGTTCAGGTTGTCTGCTCTGTTAATAGTTAACCCAACCTCTATCTAGAATACACACCGGCCAGGCTGGGGGTGACTCCCCTGCCCCCCAGCCACCCACCAGCTGTTCTTAAAGGACCCAGTGTCCTCCACAGGTCTTTAGCCCCTAGTGGGGCATAGTGCCCTGGCGTCTGGAGTCCTCTTAACTCTGAGGCTGGGGGCAGGGGGAGCCACTCAATACTTGGGTCTGCAGAGCTGGGTCAGGGGAGGCCACAGATTGCCCAGGAGGGGTGCTCAGGCTTGGAGCTCCATCCAGCGTCTCCCTTGCCCCACGCTTATCGCCTTGGTGTATTTAATCAGGGGTGGTTTTCCCAGCCCTGCCCAGAGCCCAGGCTGGCAGTGCCAGGGGTGACAGAACACCTGAGACCTGGTGGCTGGGGGGAGGGAGGGGACCCCTCAGACCAAGAACTGAGGGTGCTCCAGCTACAGAGGACCAGGCCCCAGGGTCCCTAATATTTGGGAGCTGGGACTTGTGGGTGAGACACGTGGGTAACCAAGATGGGTCGGGACGTTAAGACCTTCCAGAGTTGGGTGATATAACAGCTGGGTTCCTGACACCTGGGGCAACCTAGGGCCTCACAGCCGTCTGACAGGGCTGTGAGGCGGGGGTGGGGGTGGGCAGGACAGTCACTCCCCACCTCTCTGGCCATCTGCTGGCCTTTGCACCCCGCTTTCCCCCCTTCCCGGAATCTTCACGTCAGGGTCGCGCGAGGGGCGGGGGGGTGGGGTAGGGAAGGACGCTGGGGTGGAGGTTGGGCTCTTGGGGCCGCCCCCTCCCCTTAACCCCTGCTTTTCTGCAGCCCGCTCAGGCCCCGCCCCCTGACGCCAGCGAGCAGGAAGTCCTGGTTAATAATCAGCCGGCCGGGACAGGTGCGGGATAAGGCCGCACACATCAGAGGTGACCGCGGGGGGAGTGCCTTCCACCCGGCCAGTCACGGTGTTTCAGGGAGGCCGCCCTTGAGGCCGATCTCGAGATGGGCGTGCAGTTCAGGGCACCAGCAGGCGAGCAGCAGTCACCGTCTTCCCAGGGACCCTGTTTAGTGCACTTCAGGAGGTAAATGTCCTCGCGCAGTTCCCCCTAGCAATCTGGCCTAATTTTCTCCCTACCCAGCAAGAACTCACAGCTCGTCCCTTCTGGGAAGCCTCTTTCCACTCCCCCTCGGGGGCACTGTGTCCTCTACCTTCCGGGGATGGGCCAGACGGGAAACCTAATTCCCGAGCTTGGCTGTGGCTACCACTCAAGAGCCATCCCCTTCCCCCGCCCGGCTCCCCGCGTGAGCCTTAGTTCTGGCATCTGGAAAACGGGCTGATGACTAGAAGGCTAGGCCAGCCTTTGTAAAAACAGCCGGTGAGCCCACCTGAGTGAAGGGCGCCACCTGGAGGCTACAACGCGACGTCCTCTCCCTTGCAGGTTCAGTTTAGTCCCAAAGGGGGCGCAGCATCGCACACAACTAAGGGACCAAGAAGGAAAAAACCCATCTTTCGGTTTATTGAAGGGGGGAAAGGGGGGAAGATGGGGGGGGGGGCGGCAATAAAATGCTTTTGCTTCATTTATAAAGAGCGAGATTTCAGGAGGCCCCTTCTCAAGGAGAAGGGGGCCACCTCTCCCTCAACTACAAGCAGCAGCAAAGCCAAGCCAAGGAGGGGAGAGGGAAACCAGAGGGGTCAGGGGACCCCAAACACCCCCTCGGACAGCTTTCTCCCCCACCCTCAATGCATCTACCCCAGGGGACCCATCTGGGATAAGGAAGTGGGTATGTACACAGGTGAGGGAGGCACAGGCCTGGGTAGGGGAGGGAATAATTTATCCGCAGCAGCGGTGGGTGGCAAGGGGTGGAGGGGGGCGGGGGTGGATAGGCAGTAGACTGGTGGCAGTAGTGGCCTAGGGGTCCCGTTCTTTCTTAACCTTGATGTCTCCAGCAAGGATGGTGGCGATCTCTCCCTGCATGAAGGCCCAGGGGACAGAGGAGCCCACTAGCGGGCACTTGTCTCCGCTGGGGCAGTACACCTCTCCAGCAGGGCCCTGAGCCTTGATGAACTCGCGGGAGCAGGGAAAACAAAACTTATGTCCGGGCACTGAGGGGCACTGGACGAAGTGGGTGTCTTCCAGACGCTCCCGGCAGAGGGTGCAGCACAGGGGGGCCCCAGGGGTCGCCCCGGTGCCACTACCACCCCCGCTAACAGCTTCCGCCCCTGCTGTGGGGCTCACTTCTGCCTCACCGTTGCGGGCCACTAGACGATGCTGGGCTGGAGGTGGGGCCGTGGAGGAGGCGGCGGGGCTGGCACCCCCGGCGCGCACAGGGCCCCCACTCCCGGCAGGGTCCTTGGGGGAGTGGCCCAGGGCCTCGGCTACGTTCTTCAGGGCGGCGATAGGGGAGGGCACACCAGGGGCATCAGCGGAGAATGGGCCACCGGGTGCCACCCAGTGCCGCTGCTGCTGCTCCTCTGTGGTCATCTTCCCAGCTGCCTCGCCCTCGGGCTCAGGGGAGGCCTTGCGACGGCGTGGAGTGGGAGCCAGATTCCGGGATGGGGCTCGTGGGGGAGGGCCGCAGAGAGCTGCAGGGGCCGGCTCTGGATACTGCTGGGGCAGGGCCTCGGCGGGTGCTGGCTCGCGGAAGCTTCGGACCCCATCCGTTAGCAGCTCTCCCAGCTGGCGCCATTCCCCAGAGCCGTGCCGGCGTTCATATTCGAGGTACTTGAAGCCTGATGAGGCCAGCGCCTTGCCCGGCTCGCGCAGAGCATCATGAAACATTTGGCGAGCGACTGCCAGGACTCCCGCGTACACGTTGCCAGAACCACAGGGGTATTCGGTGAAGAGCTTCAGCTCGAACTCGTAGCCTGGCGGGCGGGCAGTAGCATCGAAGGCGAACACACGTCCCACCAGCCCGTGATCCTTCTTGAAACGGACATTGAAAGGGGCGCAGGCGGACAGCGCCAGCAGTTGTTCCCGCACGGCTTTGGGGCGCCCGTGCCATTCCTCTGCCCGGCCCCTCATGGCCTCGTTCAGTTCTGCCAGACAGTCCGCATTCCTCTGTTGCTTCTCCTTCTCGAAATCGGAGCCAAAAGCTGGACGGGCAGGACTCAAGCCGGGTGCCAGCGTCAGCCCTCGGCTTCCCAGGCCAGACACCGCAGCTGCTAGCAGCCCGGGGGGCACCAAGCCGGGCATGGAGCCAAGCAGGGCCCTTCGCGCCCCCTCCGCCACAGCCTCTTCACGGCCCAGTCCATTGGCCAGGCGGGACCCCAGGGTGTACTCCAGGGCGGGCGAGGGCAGGGGGAGGCGGCCCGACGATGTGGCCCTGTCATAGCGGTCCTGGCCGGAGACAGCGCCGCCTGTCCCCGACGGCTGGGGCTGGGCCTGTGGAGGCGGCAACTGAGGGCCCTGTGCGGCGGCGGCAGCCAGGTCCTTAGTGGCCGGGTGTTTGAGGGCTGGGGGCCCCGGAGAACGGCCCTCGGGGAGCACGTGGCTGCGCTTGAGCTGGCGGGCGGCATCAATGAGCAGCTCGATGCGATCCGCGCCCTCGAAGTTCACGCATCCGCGGCACACGGCTTCACTGAAGTCCCACACCATGGCCCACGGCATCTTGGGCAGGTCGCACAGGTAGCACCACTGGCGGCGGGACGCCTGCACGGACGCCATAGCCCCCGCACGCGCCCGTTCGGGCTCTCGCCTTCCACCCGCCGCCGCCGCCGTTCAATCCGCGCCGCCGCCGTTTGATTCGCGTCCCCGGGACCGCGCGAGCCACCGCCAGGCCTTTCGCTCGGCCTCCCAGTGGATCCAGGCCCGGCCCCCCTTCCCCGCCCCCTGGGCCCTAAGCCTTTTTCCTCACTCCCGCCTCCTCGAAAAGACTGGCAGAGGCACGTCGGCGCCCCCGCCGGGTCCAGGATCCGGGCCGCGGCGCACAGCTCGGGCCCCGCGATGGGCCGCGGGCGCCGCCGCCTCGGGCTCCCGCCTCTCCCGCCGCCGCAGCCGCCGCCGCCTCTTTCTGCCCCAGAGGCCGCTTCGCAGGGAAAGTTACATAACGCACCGGCAAAGCCTTCTGGGAAACGTAGTCCCGCAGGGGCCTGTTCTTAAAGGGGACTGCAGGCTGCAGGAGGGTTGGGGCTCGCTGCCTCTCCGCTGCGCAACCGTGATTACTCCTCGCCGCGGGGGAGGGAGTTTGGTCGCTCCAAGCAGCTGGAGACCAAGGTTGGGGGCGAGGATGTGATACGGATGGTGAGAGCCACCGAGGATTCAGAAATTGCGGGAGGTGGACAGGCATCCGGTTTCTACTCCGACTTGCTGTGCAACTTTAGGCAAGTCTTGCCTTCTCTGAGATTCAGTTCCCCGCCCTTCAAAAGGTGGGCCGGCTACCGGTTACTGAAGGCAGCAGTTCGTGGGACGGGGGCGGAGGGGCCTTAACTGGAAGGTTTCAGGGTAGGGGGGCGGACAGGAAGCTGGCGACTCAAGCGTTGGGTAGGGCTGTCCACTTGGCACTTCGTCTTGCCTAGAATCTTGGATATCAGATTCTTGACTGGGGCAAGCGAAAACCGGAGAGAAGAGAGGACTCAAGGTCTCCGCGTCAGTTGCTTTATCTGCCAAAGGGAGTGGTCGAATGCCCCTGTTCCAGTTCAGCCGGCGCGCTCTGGTCTCCAAAGGGTTACACTGTCAGTTTCTGCGCACCCCGCAGAACTTCACTACAATTCCCGAAATGCTCCGCGGGGCCGACAAACCGACGCACTTCCGCCTCCTGAGAGGTTGATTGAGGCCTTCACGATTCCCGCTGTCTGTCCACAACCCACCCCCCACCTCAATTTCTGGGGTTTCGGAGCGCCCGGTTGAGAGGAGCTCTCGACCTCGACGGCTCACTAATTTGGAAGGAGAAAATGAGGCCAGAGATAGCAAGAGTTGGAAGTGGGGCATAGTTTCTGTGGAGAGCGAGAACCAGACCTCGTTTTTCCCACCTTGAGTGCTTACTACCTGATAGGCAAAAGCAGGCTTTTGGGACCCTCGTGCTTCCCGGCGATGGAACGCTGCAGGGCATGCTTGGAGAAGGGGGCATGTGGAGGAGAGACAGGTTTCCAGATTCTAACCTACATCAGCCTCTTTTCTCTAGGCCTGGGTCTGTTGTTCTCCAGTCGCTAAGCCTTGTTTGACTCTTTGGCTACCCCATGGATTGTAGGCCGCCAGGCTGCTCGAAGAAGTAGGCATGAAGACTGGAGTGGGTTGCCATTTCCTTCTCCAGGGAACCTTCCTGACCCAGGCAGGCATCGAACCTACATCTCCTTCATTGGCAGGCAGATTTCTTTATCACTGAGCCACCAGGGAAGCCCGGGTCTCTGTTGTGCTCCAAGTATCGTAATAACTTGCCAGGGTTGCATTCATTAGCAGTTTTCAGACTAATCAGGGAGCGCCTGCTTCCCCTCTCCATCCCGTTGCAGCCATAGCAGGTCTGTTTCTGTTAACCCAAACTTCAGTCTCGATGCACAATTCTGTTGACCACTGTTATCATTAACATTTTTCTTGAAGTTAACTCCTATGGAAAAAGGCTATTTACTTCTGCCTTATCCTACGCGGTATTATGTGCATAATTACAGGTTTTAAGTACTAGGTTCATTTTTACAAAATAAAACTATGTGCATATGAAGCCATTAAAAAGGCCATCTATGTATCATGTAAAATCATCTTTGGGTTATTCTTCAGTAAATATTAGAGTGGGATTCAAGAGTTCCAGCCAGACCGGTGAACTGCATTGGGCCCTGACAAATTTAGGGCAAGCCTCTAAACCTTCTCAGGAAAAAATGGAGACTCTGGCTTTTCATTGGGTACCTTCAGGTTAAAATGCACATTGCTATCAATGCTGAACATGGAGCCTGGCATAGAAAAGGAGCACCATAAATGAAAGCTGTTTTTAAGCTCCTGTTACTTCAAAGACAACCTGTGATGGGCAATGCTGAGGACGCTGACTAAGATAGCTCAGGCCTTACCTTGACAAGGCTCACCTGGAGGCAGACATTCAATTTAAATGTACTCAAATGATTGTTTAACTCCCTTTCTTTTATAACTGCTGGGGGAGAAAGGAGGTGTCGGGAAAGGCTTTCCTTGAGGGGGTGATATTTGAGCTGTGACCTGAAGGATGAATAGGATGTAGTTGTAGCCAGTAAAAGACAGCTAAATCTTTATGCCCATATTACAGATGAGGACAATAAAGGCCGGTAGTTACACAGCTGGCCGGGCAGCACCAGGGCTTGAACCAGGTCTGAGTCCAGGGTGATGGCTATTACCTACTTAGCTACCAGGTTCTGCAGCCAGTTTGGGAGTAGAAAAGAGAACCAGCTCCCCAACTTCATTAAACTGTAGGGGAAGCAGGCTTTAAATAGATAAAGGCATGTGTTCATTTAGGGACCACAGGATGCTGAGGGAAAATCTAAGCAGCAGACCCATCCTAGCCCAGAAAAAGGAATCCAAGACGTCCTCCTAGAGATCACATTTAGCAGGGGGTGTCTGAAGGATGAAAAAAATAGGGTAAGATTTCCACACAGGACTTGATGGCTTTAAGGAAAAAAAAAAAAGTCTAGAAAACTACCAGCCTCCAACTTCAAGGGGTTGTCACCTACCCACAGAAAGATGGGGCTGGTATAGGTGGTGCAATTCCAGGCCTGTCTCAGGCAGAGCCCCAAGTAACTGTATTAAAAAATAAGTTTATTGATATCTAGTCGCCACTGGGGAGAACGGAGCGGGTTAAGCTCTGGAGGTCAGAGACCTGCAGTGGGAGGCAGAAGGCTCAACCTCCATCTCCCCAGTGAGAACTCCACCCCCTCCTCCCTAGGGAACAAACTGCAGTCTCCTCTTCATCCTGATTTGTCTTGCAGCCCCCACCCCCTCCAAAGTCTGGGCTGGGGAGGTGGGTCAGTTCTCTTCAAGTCAAGGCCAGGAGTTGTTGGGGGCAGGGGCGTGGGGTAGTGCAGGTTTCCCTCCGCAACCCCCCATATTATTATGTTATATAATAAATAACATAAAATCCATGGCTTAGAAGTTGGGGTTGGGGGAAGCAGCCAGGCAGACAGCGCTGTACTGGAGAAAGGGCTGGGGGCCCATCCAGGAGGCCTCCCCGCCCTAGAATCAGGCACTAACTAGTACAGGGGGTGGGGTGCGTGTGCCCCTGCAGCAGGGAGCCGGGGTGCAGCTGGGAAGGGAAGGTGCATTGCCCTCCTCCACAGGGCTAAGGTTGGGGAGGAGGTGCAGGCAAAAGGTGCGCAGACAAGCTCGAACCCCATGGCAGATTTCAGGGACATTTCCATCGCCCCCGCCTCTTCCGTGTAGGGAAACTTTTCCTCCTTTTGTGTGGGGGGGAGTCATGGGGTGGGAGAGGGGCAGGGGGTGGCCGGGGGGCTCCCTCCTCGCTCCTTGGGGCAATGATCACCCCCCTGGCTGCCACCACCGCCCCATCCACCACGGCTGCCACCACGGACACCGGCTCTGGGGTGACCTCCACCTTGGGGGAGGGTGGGGGCAAGATGGGCCTGGGGGGCGGGGGTGGGGGCGGGGGCAGAGGTGGGGGCAGTGGGTCAGCAGGCGTTCCCGGCAGAAGGGGCAGCAGGGCACTGAGGGCCTCGCTCAGTTTGGCCAGTCCCTGGCGCAGGGTGCCCGCCAGCTCCCGGATGGCATTGGCAGTCTCCTGCTGAGCCCGCAGGAAGTCCAGGGAGGGGTCTGGGGCCGAGGGTGGAGGCAGCGGAGGGCGTGGGGGGCTGGGGGGCGAGGGTGCCACTTGGGCTTGCTGCAGTGGCTGGGGGGGCGAGGGTGGTGGCGGCGGTGGTGGAGGAGCTGAGGGTGGTGGAGACAAGGCCAGGCGGGGCAACTGGACGGTCTGCAGGGCTGGAGGGGGCGAGGACTCACGCTCCTTAGGTGGCTGGCAGCCCCCTTCCTGGGGATTGCAGGAGGCTCTGGCCCAAGGCTCTGGGCTGCTGGAGCCCCCCTTGCTGTGGGCTGGTGTGTCTGTGGAGAGAGAGATGTAGGTAAGACGAGCGGGACCTGTAATGCTGTCATGATTTCCCCTTTCCACCTCCCACCCAGCCTGGCCCCAAAGTCAGCTTTTGGAAACCTAAGTCGGATCATGCCTTGGAGCAGAAGCCCCATGACCCAAGGGGGAGAAACAATATATTTAACAATAACCTGGTGGCCGATGCTAGCCTTAATGGAAACTGGGTCTTGGAGGTCTCCTGTTGAGCCAGGTAGCTCTGCTCTCATTCAGAGTTAAGAACCAACATTCTAGAAGGCTCTGAACTATCCAGACAGAACCATCTCTGGCCACATCCCTGGATACTGGGGAGAAGAAGGGAGGGGGTAGGAGGGCCTGGAAGAGAGGAGAGGTGGCTGGAGCAGAAAAGGGGGACTTCTGGAGGAATCGGGGGTCTCTCCAACAAGGATGGCAGTCTCAGTTCTGGCCTGTGCCAGGTCAACCGCAAGCCTGCGGGGCTCCTCCGCCTCTTCTCACCTGGGATGCCATTCATGCTCGTGGACACGAAAAGTCTGCATGCACAGGCTCCCAGATTTCCCAAACCTCTCTCTCCGGCTGTGTATATCCCTCCAATAATCCCATCCAATAATGCCTCCAACTCACTTGCTTGATCTGAGCTCCCAGTTCTCCCCTATACCTGCTCCTCCCTCAGCCACCCCCATCTCAGATTATGGCAGCTCCATCCTTCTAGCTGCTTGGGATAAAATAAAAAAGTCACTCTTTCTCTTTCCCAAGACACCACTCGTGTACAAATAACCCTTTGTTCAACATCTGTCTGGCTCCACGACCCCCATCCTGGTCCAACCGCCATCATCTCCCCACCTGGGATTATTCACTGGGCTCCCAGCCCCACCTCCACCCCTGAAGAGTCTGTTCTCCACCAGCAGCCCTCAAGGGTCCAGCTAAAATACAGGACAGTTATGCTACAGGAAAGTAGCTACTCACAAAGGACCTCATTATCATTCATTTACATGGAATGTCCAAAAAGAACAATCTTATAGTCAGAAAGTGGATTAGTGGTTGCCCAGGGCTGGGCAGAGATGGAGGGACATGGCGGGGTTGATGGCTAAGAGGTATAGGGTTCCTTTTTGGAGTGATGAAAATTTCTAAAATGGACTGTAGGGATGGTTGTGCAAGTCTATGAATATACTAAAAGCCCCTGAATTGTACACTTATTAAATCACTGGGTTGTATGGTCTGAGAATTCTCCCTCAATAAAGGTACAAGTGAGATCTGTCTTTTACCTGCTCAAAACCCTCCTGTGGCTATTTTCTCACAGTAAAAGCAAAGTTCTCAGGTCCCCACGATCTGCCTCCATTGCCTCCCTAACCTCACGTCTCACTCCTTCTCTCTCGTTCCTTTGGTTCCAGCCACATTGACCTCCGTGTAGGTCCTCATACAGTTTTTGTTTAAATTTTGGCCACACTGGGTGGCATGTGGGATCTTAGTTTCCCAACCAGGGATCAAATCCGTGCTCCCTGCGTTGGAAGTATGGAGTCCCAACTACTGGACCACCAGATAAGTCCCAGATCCTCATACACTGTAGACCCACTCCTGCCCCAGGGCCTTTGCACTTGCTTCTCAGTCAGCCTGGAAAAGATCTTCCCCCAGTCACCTGCCAGGCTCCCTCCCTCACCTCCTTAGGCTTCTGCTCAAACCTGTCTCCTTGGGAAGAACATCCACAACCCTCTGTCTGAAGCAGCTCTGTCCTTTTCTCTCTCCTAACCATCCCTGATTTGTTTTATAGCACTTATCTCCACCTGGCATGGGATCGCTCTGTGTTTGTGGTCTGTCTCCTCCTCCTTATGTCAGCTCCATCAGGCAGGGCTTTGTTTTGTTCACTGCTGTTTACCCAGCGCCTAGAACAATGTCCAGCACAAAATTTTGTCTTTAATGAGAAAACAACCAGGGCTTCCTAGGAGTCAGTACTGACTGGGCACCAGGCCCCAAGTCCTGGTAGCAACCCTCCCACAGCTCCCAGCACCCAAGGGGGACAGTCCAAGACTTTCTCTAGGGCTATAAAGTCTCAGCTTTTGCCCCTTTCTATTCTTCTTCTTTGCCTCAAGCCCAGTGTACACACTGTTCCCTCCACCAGGATCATCACCCGCTCCATCCTCTTAGGCAAGGCAGCCTGGACAGGTGGGAGAGGCTGGCATAGCACCAATAACCACAGCTAAAGGTGGTTGGACATCTTCCTGGCCAGCCCTGAGTGAAGTGGCTAAGTTCTCCTCTTCTGTTATTTCACTGAGTCCTCCCAGCCAGTCACTGGGGTAGGTGCTATCATTATTAGCCCATTCTGTAGATGAGCTGACTTGAGGCCCAGAGAAGTGTCACAGAGCTGGTGAATGGGAAAAGAAGTCTTTGAACCTAGGTAGGTTTCAGAGCCTACGCTTTTAACCATCCCTTGGGCCAGTGCTATGGGATCTACGGTGGCAAGTCTTCTTCATAAAGCACATGGGAATTGCAGCCTCTTGGAAATAATATACGACTCCTAGACTCTTCTAGTCTAGAAAGATCCCCTGGAGGAGGGCATGGCAACCCACTCCACTATTCTTGGCTGGAGAAGGCCATGGACAGAGGAGCCTGGAGGGTTACAGTCCATAGCGTCACAGAGAGTCAGACACGACTAAAGTGGCTTAGCACAAGCACAAAAATAACAGAAAGGGGCCCAGCCTTCACACTCACAGGGCTATGGAAGGACCACTAGGAGAGTTAAAAATCAGAGTTATTTGCAACCTTTGGGCCTCAGTTTTCCCACCTGTAAATGGATGCCTGTGAACACAGGACCAAGTAATCCTGTACCAGAACATCTCCCCAAGGGTGGTTACAGATGTTAAGTGAATCACCATGGGTACACGGTGTAGGCCAGTGCCTGGCACACAGTTAAGGTCTCAATATTGTTATTGTTACTGTTCTTTCATTCAAATATTAGGTCACAAGATAAATGATCCTTATCTGTCCTTCCAGTGTCAGAAAAGATTCCTCAGGCTGCCCCAGGCTCTGCTCCTATGCTTCAGAGCAGTTCCTCTTTTAAGAGTTTTACACAGTGGGTAATCTCGGTGTGAGATTCTAATCAAGGATACTTTAAGCACATACCTGCCTCAGGGCCTCTGTACCCGCTGTTCCCTCCAGCTGGAGTACTCTTCCTCCAGATATGCACTTGGCCCAGTCTCTATTCAGGTCTCTGCTCAAATTTCACCTCCAGAGAAGCCCTTCCTGACTCCCCTGTCTACCGCGGCCATCCCCCTCCCATTACTCACTATCCTCTTAATGTGCTTTGTCTTACCTCTTTTACCACTTTTTCATGTAATTTGAGAGTTTGCTTTGAGGGTTACTTCTTTGTGGTTTGTCTACCATAGCTAGAATGTCAGTTTCATACGGAAAGGAAAAATTGTCTTTTTCTCCCTAGTATTCGCAGCACCTACCATGGTGCCTGTTGAATGAATGAATGAATGGAGGGGTTGCACAGCTTTTGAAGTAATAAGTTTGCCATCTTTGTGCTGGTTCAATGGGGCCATTTCACAGAAACACTGACGCTTGCTTCATACTGAGGACAAGGGTCCCAAGTGATTGCGTCTTTCTCCTGCTTAAGACACTGTCTGCCTCCCAGATGCCGTCAAGATAAAATCCAAAGTCCTGACCTTTATTTACAAACCATGTGTGATCCAGTTCCTGCACACTCATTAACTCTCAGTCAATATTAATTGTCATTGTTGTGTGTTGTTGTTGTGGGCTTCCCAGGTGGCTCAGCAGTGAAGAATCTGCCTGCAATGCAGGAGCCATGGGTTTGATCCCTGGGTCAGGAAGATTCCCTGGAGAAGGAAATGGTAACCCCCTCCAGTGTTCTGGCCTGGGAAATCCCATGGACAGAGGAGCCTGGCAGGCTACAGTCCATGGGGTTGCCAAAGAGCTGGACTTGACTTAGCAACAAACAAACAAACAAAAACAATATACATATACAACATGTATATATCAGGCCGTCTAGTCCAGAGCATAAGTGAAGTTCACGGACTTAACTTGAGTTGGACACAACCTGTATTCAAGTTCTTACTGCTTACTTGCTGTGTATCTTGGGTGAGTGAATGCACCTCTTGAAATTATAATACATGATCCTGAGATGCCTTATTGGATCACGTGTCCCCTCTTTCTCTAAACCCTTTAGTGGCTCCCCACAGTACTTAAGATAAAACTGAACTCCTTATCTCAGCCTAAAGGAACTGCATGGTTTGACCTTTGCTCACCTCTTTGCCTCATCTCAAAAATATGTTCTTTTTTCCTTCCTCTCCTCTCAGAAGGCAACATCTCTCAGTTTCCTAAAGCGGCCAAGCTCTCTCGCCTCCAAACCACTATACATGCTCTTCCTTCTTCAGGAACACTTTTCCAGCTCTTTTTCATCCTTGCTCTATCTCAACTCTGATGCCTCCTACTCCGGGAAGCCCTCCTTGACTGCCCAGGCTGGATCAGGTACCTCCCCCTCCCCACCGCAGAACTCCCACCACCCAGTCCTGCCTGCTCTGAGTCATCGCAGTCTATGCATGGATCTGTCTCCCCCACTGAACTGTGAGTCCAGAAGGGAAGACCCAAGGATGTCTCAGTCACACCTCTGTCCCCATCCCTTGGGGGCAGTTGCCTGGGGAATAGCTGTAGAAAAAAATCATCATTCAGAGTCAAGACTGCATGGGAAGTTTTGTACTCCACTCTCCCAGGTTCCTCTACTCTGGGCATGACCTTGGGAAAATTACCAAACCTCCCTGAGTCTTTGATTTACAAAATGGTGAAACAATTCCTACTTAACAGTGTTGGTAATTGTATCTGGAACTAACAAGGAGGCAATGTGCTAAGCAATTTACACATATTAGCCCATTTAATTTGCCCAGCAGCCCTGTGAGGTGGGGACAATCTTTTTATTCCCATTTCACAGATGCAGAAACTGATGAGCAGTAACTTATCCCAAATGACACAGCTGAGTGGCAAAGTAGTAACTGGAGCCCAAACCGTCTGCCTCCGGAATCACTCCCTGCACTACAATTATAGTGAAAATCGTGGGCGAGCTGATGATCCCAGCTGGGCATTTCTGGAGCCAGATCTCCTAGGTCTGGGTTCCATTTTTGTCTCTGACAGTCACTACACTTTTCTGAACCTCAGTCTCTATAGATGTAAAATGGGGATTATAGCAGCATGCCCTTCACATGGTTGTAGTGAGGAGCTGAAGCGCCATAGAAAGGGCTCGGAACAGCGCCAGACACAAAGTAGAATTCGGTTGCTTTTGCTAAGGTGATGCTGAAGGAACTCACCCGCGCGTCGATCCTCCCTGCGATCCTCAGACAGCACATAGCGTTGGGCGCAGGCACTCGGGGCTGGCGGCTGTGAGGAGGCAGCCGCGGGGGGCTGCTCGGCCCCTGCACTAGCTCCTGACCCCGCTACACCCGGTCCCAGGATGGCAAAAATGGTCTCCTCCTCAGCGGAGAAAGAGTCCTCGGCGGCAGGCCCGGCGCCCTGCGTGGAGTGCGGCACGCGGGCCAGCTTCTCTTTGGTGCGGCGCTTGAAATCGTTCCAGCGCTTCTGCACCTCCTGGCCCGTGCGCTTCCAGCTGGTGATGCCGTTGATCTTGGCGGCGATGCCGTCCCACACTCGCCGCCGCTCGGCCACGCTCACCCGACGGCTCTGAGCGCCGTAGAGCTGCGGGTAGTGGGCGCGCACCTCGCGGATCAGGATCTGGTTCTCTTCGAACGAGAAGCGCGGCTTGCGCAGCCGGGTGGTCTCTTCCGCTTCGCCCGCCGCCGCCGAGGCCATGGCGCCCCCCGACGCCGCCGTCCGGCCGCCTGGCGCATGGGGGGCGCCGGCGCTGCGGGCACAGGGCGCATGGCGCTGGCAAGGGGTTCAGCGGCCCCGCGCCTCCCGCCCCACCCCGGCCGCCCCGACACCGGCTCCCGGGTCCCCGAGGACTGGGTTGGGGGCGAAGGGCAGACGGAGGAGACGGGCCGCGGGGGGCCGTCAGAGTGCCTAAGAATAGATGACACCGACTGAGCGCTAGTCTCGCGCCAGGCGCGGCGCAAAGTGCCAGGCCAGGGAGTTGATGAAAATGGGGGGAGGGTCTGGAGGAGTGGAGGGAAATGAGGAAGAGCGGAAGAAGAGGGGGTGTCTGCGGCATTTAGAGAACTGGAGGCATAGAAGAGTGGGAAATGCAAGGAGAATGAGGGTGTCTCGGGGGTCGATGAAACACGAGGGTGATGGGGATAAGGAGATCCTCAAAAGGAGATGCAGCAAGAAGGGGGAGAACTGGATCAGTGGAGCGCTCTGGGGGTTCGGGGGTAATCGAACGTCTGCAAGACCAATAATAGAAGTGGTCCTTAGAAGGGCAGTCCAGAAATAATGGTGAGTTGGAGGCTCCTAGGACAGTGGAGGAGCCGGGAATATAAACTCTTAGGGATTAAGATCTGCGGGGATTGTGGGGGCTCTGGGGATTGCCACGAATCAAGGGGAGCCTTGAGGGTTATGGGGGTGCGGGACTGGCTCGCGGGGCAACGGGGGTTAGGGGAGACTCCAGGAAGAGTGAGGGTCACGGAGGGTGGGGACTGAGTCGAGCCGCGGATCACTCACCGGCGCCGCCGCAGCCCCCGCCTGCCCGTCGGTCAAGGTTCGGGCTTCTGCGGCCTCTTCCCTCCCCCTGCCGGCTCTCTCCCTCCCCTTCTGGGCCCCGCCCCCGGCCGCCCCGCGAGCCAAGGCGCAGGCGCACCTAGCGCCGGTCGGTCCCCCAACGCCCTTACAGCTTCGGTTTCACGCCCCCCGCCCTAGCGCAAGCGCAGAATTGCCCTCCTTCGGCCTCCGTCAGCGGGCTGCAGTTGCGCAGGCGCAAGGTTAGCGCGGCGCTCGTCCCCTAGCTCCCTGATACCACCAGGGCGCACGCGCAAAACCCTCATACGCATGCGTGCCTCTCTGCCCGCTAGGCTCGGTACCCAGACTCTGTCTCCTGCGCAGGCGTAGCAATCCTTGGAGGATCAGGGAGGGGCCGTCGCGAGCGATGGTACTGCGTAGCTTCATAGCGTTTCGGACAATCTTCCAGCCCACTCAACCCTCTAACTTTGTCTGTGTGTCTCTTAGAGAAAGGGGAGAGAGATGGTGCTGGTAGCTCTTTGTTTCTATGACAACTGTGTGGGTGGGGTGGGGAGCGTCAGAAAACTAGGTTTGCAGCCTCACATACCCGTCCGTGCGCGGGGCTGCTAAAAATCTGCAAACCACCTATTACCCGTAGGGGCGGGGCACCCAGGGGATATTCCGCTCCAGGCGGGTGCAGTAACCATAGTAACTCATCTACCTTCAAGCCCTGCCTAGGGGGACCCTGTCCACTTACGTCACGACTGACACGCGGGGAGGCAGATCAGAGTGAGAGCTTCTTGGCTGGTAAGGGGTGATCCCGGCACAGACACGACTTTAAGCAAATGCATGGAGGCAGAAATGAAGCTAGAACACGGGTTCTAGCTGAGAGGCAGGATGATGGAGTTAAGTCTACGCCGAGAAATTTGTAGCTTACATCCTGCGGGAGTCCTCAAAGTCATTCAACAAACAGTGCTTCATTGATCATTCAAACAAATGTTTATTGAGCGCCTGCACAATTCTAGGTGCAGTGAATACAAAAGACAAAATTTTATACCTTCATGGAGTTCACTTTTTACTGGGGAGAGTGAGACAATTAGCAAAATAAGATATATAAGTGAAAAAGTGGTAAGTACTATGAAATAAATACAAGTGGGCAAAGGGGTTGGGCAGTGTGGTGTGCGTGTGTGTGTCTGTCTAATTTTAAAATAAGGTGGTTGGGGGAGGGCTCTCTGAGAAGGTGACATTTGAGTAGACACATGAAGAAGGTGAGGGGACAAGTGCAGTCAGAGGTAAGACTAGTGGGAGGCTAGCGGACTGGAGAGGAGGGAGCCAGCAGGCAGGGTAGGGTGAGGAGACAGAGGTTTCCAGGGTCTTGTGGGTCACTGTAAAGATTTTGGGTTTTACAGGAGGTGAGAGCCATGAGCAGAGGAAGGACATGATCTGACTGGTATTAATGGTAGAAACTGACTTTAGGGAGCATGAGTGGAAGCTGAGGCCCCATGAAGAGGTAGTGGCTCAGGTGAGAGGTAGTAGTGGCTCCAACCAAGGCAGTAGCTGCTGAGATGAGCTGAAGTGGAATTGGGTAGAGGAAGTGAGAGAAAGAGGAGTTGAGGATTACTCCATTGTCTTTGGCCTGAGTAACAGAAGGATGGAGCTACCAGAAGCAAAGACTGGCAAATGGCTACAAGAGGATTAAGAGTTCAAGTGTGCCCAGGTACAGATATCAGGTTGGCAGTTGAATATTTGAGTCTGGACTTCAGGGGCGAGGTTCAGTCTTGAGATAGGAATTTAAGAGTTGTCAGTGAATAATGACATTTAAGACTGGGAGAGGCTGGAGAAGGAACAGTGTAGATAGAAAAGAAATCCATGGCCTTACGGCTGGGCACTCAGATGTAGAGGGCTGGGATCAGCCAAGAAGACTGAGGAAGAGCAGTCAGGGAGTGAAAGGGGAGATCCAGGGTGGTCTGCTGTCCTGGCAGCTGAGTGAGAAGTGCAAATCGAGGGTTTTATGGTTCATTAGCTAAGTCTTGTCCAGTTCTTTGCACCCTGATGGGGCTGTAGCCTACCACGCTCCTGTGTCCATGGAATTTCCCAAGCAAGAATACTGGAGTAGGTTGCCATTTCCTTCTCCAGTGTATCTTCCTGACCCAGGGATCGAACCTGTGTCTCCTGCACTGGCAGGCAGGCAGATTCTTTACCACTGAGCCACCTAGGAAGTCCAAGCGAGGAGGGAAGGGTTAATGAGGCCAAATGCTGCCTAGAAACCAAGTTCAGTGAAGTCTGAGAATCAATCGCTGGGGCTGGTGACACAGAATTCATCAGTAGTCCTGGAAAGGGGAATTTTGGAGGTGTGGTGGGGGCAGGAGCTTAATTGGGTGAGTTCAAAGAGAGATTATAGAGAGATCCTGTGTCGATGATCCTTTCTAGGGAGGAAATGGAGTGGTATCTGGAAGGAGGCTCAGGATCTCAAGAGGTTTATTTAAGATGGGAGATGTCACAGGTATGTTTGTGTGCCTATGGGGTGATCTAGAAAAGGGGAGATTGATGCTCTGGAGGAGAGAGGAGAGAATCACAGCCTCATTTCCTTGAGTGGGCACGATGGGTGGGACTCAGGGCACAAGTAGGGTTGGTCTAAGGGGCCTGGGCTGTTCGGCCACAATAAACGGGGAGGGGCTCTATGGGCACGGAGACAGGCAGGTGTTGATGTAGTGTCAACAGTGTCGGGAACATGCTCTCTCCTCGTTCCTTCTGTTGTCTCAGTAGCATGGGAAGGAAGGTCAGGGGTGAAAAGGAGGTACTGAAGTTAGCGGAGAGAAAGGAGAAAGCATGAAATAGTGAATGGCCAGGGAAATGGAGACAAATAGAACCAGTTACTTGAGGTCATCGGATGTAAAAGTGTCGGGTCCCCATGATTGTGTGATCTTCTCTGTTCACATTTGTTTCTGAGGGCGTGCAGGCACAGAGTGGGGTGGCAGGCTGACTTTCACCAGGGCTGGGTTTAGATGAGGTCCCACCATGTGCCCCATGAAGGATCCATGAATCAGAGGCAGCCCATGCAAGGACCTTATGAGCAACGTTAAGGAGCTTGAATGAGTCAGGATGGGCAGGGTGTGATGTGTGTGTTCGAAAGAACCCCGCCATGGTGTGGAAGGTGGGTGGGAGAGGCTGAGATTATTGGCCAGAGTCAAGGGAGAAGTCTAGAGGGGAGGGCGAAGAGGGGGTGGGAGAGCCTGGGCCAGGGCAGGGACGGTGGGAAATGAATTGGGAGACATTTGAGAGGCAGGATATACAGAGTGTGGTGACTGTCAGGTTGGAGACAGAAAGGGAGGTGTCTAGGTGACAGCCAGGTCTCCAGCTCAGGTCCCAGTTGGGGAGATGAGGTCAGTTAGGACCTGGTGAGTATAAGGTGATCCGTGGGTTGAACTGTGTCCCCAACTCCCCTCCCCCCCCAAAATAATATTGAAGTCCTAACTCCTTCTTCAGAATGTGACCTTATTTGGAAAAGGGGTCTCTGCAGATGTAATTACTTAAGGTGAGGTTGTGCTAGAGTAGGGTGGGTCTTTAAGCCAACATGATAGTGTCCTTATAAGAAGAGAGAGACACACGGAGGGAAGAAGACAGCTGTGAAGACAAAGGCAAAGATGGGAGTGAAGCTGTCAGAAACAAGTAAGGCCTGGGGCTACCAGAAGCTGGAAGAGGCAAGGATCCTGCCCTAGAGCCTTGGAAGAGAATGCAACACTGCCAACAGCTTGATTTCAGATTCCTAGCCTCCAGAACTGTGAGAGAATGCATTTCCAGTGTTTCAAGTCCCCCAGTTTATGGTCCTTTGTTATGGCAGCCCTTGGAAATGAATACACTGCACATCCAGGGCAGGCACCCAGGATGCTAGGGCTCCATGAGTGTGTGGGCTGAGCGGCGAGTTGGGTCTAAATCTGGTCTGGAGCTTGTGCAGAGGCTGCTGGTAGGGAGCCATCGGCAGAGCAGTATGAAGCTCTTCAACAGTGAGGTGCTGGGGGAGATCAAGGTCAGGGGACATTATTCCTCCGGCTCCTTGTGCCCTCAGCTCTTGTCAGAGCTCCCCTGCCACTTAATTATCTGCTGAATAAATGAAAATTCATAAAAAAGCAAAACCAAACTTTGGTCACTAATTGTCTGTCTCCATCCTCTCCTCGGAGCCCCAGATCAGGTCTCCTGGACGCTTTCATCTTGGATGTCCCCAGGCACTTTGTATCTGTCCTCCATCCCAGACTGACCTGAACATCCTCCTCTCACTTCTCTGGTCTAAAGTGTGCCTCCTCCACCTGACATCATTGCCCTGAGTACTATCACCCCCTTGTTGCTTTCCATAACTCTTGCCTACCCTTTGCCAGAGTGCCCCCACTTCCTCCAAGGCTCGACCTGCCCGTGTGGGCACACCACAGCTCTGGGTTAGGGCATCCCTTCTGGCTGTTTGAGGGATTTGGGGATCTCTGTTGTGGGCAGATCTGCATTTTGGAAAAGGACCTGTGAGCAGAGGTCTCTAGTTTTTTCTATGTAACTAATAGAGTATGTGAGAGTGGAGCCCAAGGTGAATTTTAGAGTGCAAATGTACAATGAAGGTCAGATTCTCACCAAGGTCTGCAAGATTCTGAACTCTTTGCCTACCCTTTATGCCTCTCTGATCTTACTCGGCTGGGCTCCTGCTTCTTCTGCAAAGATTCAGTTTGACCTTAGGGCCTTTGAACTCATTGTCACCGACCATGGAATGCCCTTCTGGTTTCCTCAATCTATATGGACTCTGCTGAAGTGTCACTTCCACAGAAAGACCTCCCCTGACCATCTCCCATACAAAACAGCCCTTCCTTCACTCTCCACCCCTACGCCCTGCCTCTTATCCTTCACTGCGCTTATCACCCACCTGATATTATGTTGGCCAAAAAGTTCGTTCCAGTTTTCCAAAGATCTTTAAAACCCAAACGAACTTTTGATTGTCACCCCTTCTCCACTAGAATGTCACCTCCATGAGGGCAGGAACCTTGTCTGCTTTGCTCATTGCTGTAACCAGCAATGTCCAGAACAACGCCCGGCACAAAGTAGGAGCTCAATAATTATGTGTGGAATGATGGGAAGAAAAGAAGCGCTGGTATCATATGCAACGTTTTGTGGTTATGTGCGTTTCCCCCACCCCGAGCAGGGGCCAGTCCTTTTGGTCACCTCTCCAATGGGCTCTGGGAGTTTGAGAAAGAAAGTGAAAGTGAAGTCGCTCAGTCGTGTCCGACTCTTTGTGACCCCATGGACTGTAGCCTATCAGGCTTCTCCGTCTATGGGATTTTCCAGGCAGGAGTGCTGGAGTGTATTGCCATTTCCTTCTCCAGGGGATCTTCCCAACCCAGGAATCGAACCCGGGTCTCCCGCATTGCAGGCAGACGCTTTACCGTCTGAGCCACCAGGGAAGCAGATCCTGGATGATCTGGGTTCTAGCAGGGGTGGGAGGGGACCCTGGACAGAGCCGAGAAAAAAAAAAAAAAGACGAAGAAAGGGATTCTAGGGTCGAGGTGGAGGCTGGGATTTAGGGAACAGTCCACAGGTGACCTGTGTCGGACGATGTATGGGGAGGCACGTTCGTGGGAGGGACCCGGGTCTTCTTCCTGCTCCGCCTACTGCTTCCCATGTTTTAGGACAAACTCGGGTCTCCCCACCCTCCCCCCACCCCCAGCCTCGGAGGAAACAGACATAGCAATTTCAAAGACAACCAGCAAAGCGTTTTGTTTATTCACTAAAGCGCAACACCCGGGCCCAGCCCTGAGCTAAAAACCAAACAACTTAAAAATCTGACTGGGGCTTTTTCTTTGCCCCTAAAATAAAATCTAGGCGGTTGCCATTCCCCTCCGGGCATTAAAACCCCTTTCTAGTGGGAGCTTCGTTTACTAAACTGTTGGAGGTTGAAAAAAACACGGGAGGACAGAAAGGACCATTTTACAAACTGGGGGCATTTGTGGGGGCGGGTGGGAGGTGGCGGAGAGATGCCCTCTCGCTACGGAGAAGACCCGTCGGTGATTTGCCATCACCGTGGGGGCAGGAGCGCAGTAAAAGGAATGAACGATGGGAAGAACAGCGGGGGTGGGGGGGAGTTCAAGGGTACTGGCTCACCCCAAGGCTCTCCAGCCCCAGACAAGCTTGCGAAGACGTGGTGTCCCTCTGACGCGACCCCTCCTTCCCCCAGCTCTTGATGGATAGGATGCTGAGGGTGGGACCCATCCGGTGCCGTCCACGATGAAACGATGGGTCTGCCGGTGGCCCGAAGGAGGCGGAGAAGGCTGGTTTAAGTCAGAATCCCATGTTAAAGTTCTTGTGCTGGAAGGTCCACGCCAGCCTGTTGACTCTCTCCAGATTCTCAGGGGTGTCCCTGGGAGAGCACAGCGAAGTCCTGCAAGCCCGACGGTCCAAGAATTCCCCAAGGAATGGAACCCTGAGGGCTGAGAAGTCAGGCAGGGCAAGCGTCCCAGAAGAAGTAAAGATCCATGGACTGTGGCCCAGGAGGAGCCACAGGGCTGTGTGGTCCAAGGAGTAGGGGATCCCGCTGCACCGGAGAATCCACAAACACTCCCAGAGTCCCGAGAGCTGAGAGTTCTAAGGGGCGGCAGAGCTGGCCTGCCTTCCCACTGCCTGCGTTGTTCCAGGATCCAGCAGGGATCGAGTACTGAGAGTCAGACGTTCCAAAGGGCCGGAAGAGTCCAGAGATGGGGAGAGTCCAGGGGCTTGGGAGGGCTGAACCAGGGAGGGTTGGGGCTGCAGCGGGTGGGTACCTGACGGTCTTCAGCGCTTGACCTTGCGGCCGGCTGAGTTGCGCCCACTGCGGCGATAGAGAGACTGCTGCCCCCCGTTGAGCGGGCAGTACTTGAGCGTGTGGGCCTGGTCCCCGGTGGCCCCGCACAGGGGACACACATAATGCCGCAGGATGGGACACACCACCACGCCCTCCGGGGTCTTCAGCTGGTGTGAGGAGTACACGTGGCGAGACTCTCCATTGTGTTTGCAAAAGTTGCACAGGGTGGCCAGGCCCCCGCCAGTCCCCCGTCCTCCCTGCCCCTGATCCTGCTCCACATGGGGCCCAGGTCTCGGCTCCCCAGTCCCTTGGGTCTCCAGCCCCTGCCCCCGACTCTGGATCAGTGCCAGCACCACCTGGCTCAGGTTGAAGTAGTCCTTCCACATGTCAAAGGGTGGCAGCTGCATGGCACCCGGGGGAGTGTTGGTGGTGGGTGGCTGGAGAGAAGTGGGCTGGGGGCCTGCAGACAGGAGCAGCTGATGGTTTTCAGGAGTGGAGAGGAACTGCACCCCCTTTTATATTCCCAAAGACCCTTCTAAGCAAAGGTGGAGCTTAGGATTTAAAGGGCCCACTCCTTACCGAGACCCTTCTGACTTTAATTCTCCATGGAGATCTGGAAGGCGGTCTTTCCTGTTGTCTCTGGTGCTTGCTGGGCCTGCAAGGTGCTCTGTGACCTCTGGAATGACCTGGGCCTCAGTTTTTCTGGGCCTCAGTTTTTCTGTCCTTTCAACAAAACTTCATGTCTGCAAATGCCCCCACCCCCATCCTCCCTTATTCCAGGGCTGGGGGCCTGCTCCCTCCATATACTGCAGAGCCATTCCCAATCATAACAACATAACCCCTTACCAGGAGCCAGACACTGTGCCGCACAGTCTCATTCACAATCTGATCTCATTTTCACAGCAATGCCAGGCGGGTAACACACTTATGATCCCATTTTATTGACAAGTCACTAAAGCTCAGAGAGGAAAACTCAGTGGCCCAGAGTCACATAACAGGTATGTGGCAGAGCTGGGGCTTTAAATTGAGGCCATGTGACTCCACAGCTCAATGCTCCTCCAACCTATTTAGGGTTAAAATTTCATTTTTCATCACATCTGGAACTAGGAGCCACTTACTCACCAAATATCTACTAAGTGCACACTGGAGTGTTCAATGTTTTGCAAAAATGCTCTCTCTGAACCTTGTAACCACTCAAGGAGGCGGATACCATCGTTTCTATTTTATAGAAAAGGATATGAGGCTCAGAGAGGTTAAGGAGAGTACTCAAGGTCACACAGCAGGAAAATTGCAGAGTAGGGATTTGCACCCAGGTCTGCCCCCAGAGAATGGCACTGGGAATAGATCTGAAAAGCAGCAGAGAACCTTGGTATGGCACAGTCTCCCTTAGAATGCCCACCTTTCCCCCTTGGGCTGGTATATTGTCCCAGATCCTTCCTGACCTTCATGTCTCCTGCCCATGTCACCTCCAGGAATATTTCCTCCATCTGTGGTTCCCAGTTGGTCCCCTTGATCACTCAACACAGAAATCATTGAGGCCCCTTATACTGGGTTCTAGAAACTCAGCAGTGGCCACAGCGACTTTGTGCCTGTGTCGTGAACAAGCAGTCCAATGAGGGAACAGCCAGCAAATGAGAAACAATAGACCATAAAGAGCCAACTACTAATTCATAGCCTGGACTGGGAGAGGGGACCTGGAAGTTGAGACCACATGGAACAATCTTCTAGGAAAAGGAGCACAAGCTCTGAAGGCATGAAGTTTGGGGACAGCAAGCGGGAAGGGGTAGCTAGAATGGAGTGAGGGTCCCAGATGAGGCCAGCCCAGTGTGCAGGGGCTGCTCTCAGACTATGACCTCCCTCAGGAGATGTTTTGGAATTGATGGGGTGTTTGGGGGTTTGATACAGTGATTGGAGGTGTGATTAGATGTAAGACCCAGGGACCAGCAATGCTGAATGTCTCAACCATCCATTCAACCAAGGTCTGTCTCAGACTCCATTTAACTTTCCACTGGCTCACTGGCTCAGGGGTAAAGAACCCACCTGCCAATGCAGGAGATGAGGGTTCGATCCTGGGGTCAGGAAGATCCCCTGGAGAAGGAAATGGCAACCCATTCCAGTATTCTTGCCTGGGGAATCCCATGGACAGAGGAGCCTGGTGGGCTGCAATCCACGGGGTCACAAAGAGTTGGACACGACTGAGTAACTAAAGAACAATTACATTCTGCTGGACACTCATGCGTGTAGGAAAACCCATTTATGATGAACTGAGTCTAGAGCTCAGCTATGTTTTACATATAAACACTAAGTGCTTCTCTCTGACCTTTCTTGGAATGCAACGTCGGTGTCCATCATGGCCTGCCTGTTCTTGATTTGCTGAGAAATTGACCCAGAGTTGTTCAGTCTTTCTAGAAGCCACATCACCCCACGTGCTGTTAACTGTGGCGACCTTCCAAACAACACACAGATTATTCCTATCTCATTCATGGTGAGTCTACGCAGAGATGCTATCTGCCTGAAGAGGTGCTTTGTAGAGTGGCCATGCCTGAGCATCTCTAGATCAAAATAGACAATTATTTGATTATAAATTGTTCCCTTTTTATTCATAGTTAGCCTGGTGGGCTACAGCCCACGGGGTCGCAAAGAGTCAGACATGACTGAGCGACTTCACTTACTCGCTTAAGACTATTTTGGACAATATTAATTTTGGTATTAATTTTGGAAAATAAAATTTGTGTTGGTGGGCTATATTATCTGTGAGTTTAATTTCAGAATATCAAAGGGACATCTTAAAATGTTAGATACAGTGGATGTCAGATCTCACCTGGTTAAGAACCTGTGGGACTTCCCTGAAGGTACGGTGATTGGGAATCTGCCTGCAAATGCAGGGGACACAGATTTGATACCTGGTCCAGGAAGATTCCACATGCTGCTGCAGAGCAACTAAGTCCGCTAGGGCCGGCGAGCCACAGCTAATGCGTCTCTGAGCCACAACTGCTGAAGCCCATGTGCCTCAGGGCCTATGCTCTGCAACAAGAGAAGCCATCACATGAGAAGCCTGTGCACCACAGCTAGAGAGTAGCCCCCACTCTTGGCAACTAGAGAAAGCTTGTGTGCAGCAATGAAGACCCAGTGCAGGCAAAAAAAAATAGAGTAGTGTGTACCTGTAAAAAAATTACCAACAAAATGAACCTGTTATGAAGACTGAGACCATCCCATTGGTCTTTGCCTGCAGAGCAATAGGGAACCTCTGAAGGGTATAAGCAGGGGAAGGACATACAAGAAATACATTTTAAGATGTTCCTCTGGTTGTTGTTAATTGAATAAAGGCAGTGGGGTTGTTCCCATTAGCTCGTATCAGATCAGTCTAGTCAGAGAGCCAAGTCCGAACGAAGTCTGTTGAGGACTTCCTTTTGGCAGGCACTATATCTTCCCTTTAGAAAGAGCTTATGACTCCCTTCGGCGGTCCAGTGGATGAGAATCTGCCTCCCCAGGGCACAGGCTGTGACTATTTGTAAATAGCAGTTTGGCTGTGGGGTATGCATATTCAGTGTTGTTGCTGCTGTTTACTCGCTTAAGTTCTATCCAACTCTTTTGTAAACCCATGGCTGTAGCCCACCAGGCTCCTCTGTCCACGAGGTTTCCCCAGCAAGAATACTGGAGTGGGTTGCCATTTCCTTCTCCAGGAGGTCTTCTAGACAGGGATCGAACCTGTGTCTCTTGCTTTGGCAGGCGGATTCTTTATCACTGAGCCACATGAGAAGTCCTATTCAATGTTAGCCATGATAATTAAGACACGATTAAAGTAATAATCTATCTCTTTTGGGGAGGGCATGCCACACAGGGCATGTAGAATCTTCATTCCCTGACCAGGGATTGAACCCGCACCCCCTGCATTTGAAGAGCAGAGTCTTAACCACTGGACCTCCAGGGACGTCCCTAAGCTAATAATCTCAAGAGCACTTATTTACTGAGCAGCTTCTTAGGCCCCAGACCATGCTCAGGACTCTACCTGGGTGCTTTCCTTGCTTCCTCCTCAAATCCTGCGAAGTAGTGTCTAGCAATGGCCCCATTTTACAGATGAGCAAAGAGAGGCTCAAACAGGCTCAGGGCTTGTCCGAGGCTGGTGAATGGTAGGCTGGAACTCAAACCCAGGGCTCGAAAAGCAAAGCGAGCAAGAGGGGCTTGCCAGGCCCAGGGTCAGAATGAGGTAAGAAACTAAGAGGGACGGGGCGACTGGAATGACATAATTTTCACAGAGAGAACTGTCAATCATTGATGGACGTACCCCAAGGCAGAAGAGACCTGGCTCTGCCTCGTGGAAGAAGGAGGAGGCTCCTGGAGGAAGGAACCGGGACGGGTGTAGGGGGTCTCTACACTAAGCGTTCTCCATAAAGTTACAGCTGAGACCTTCAGCTCGAGAGGCGTTGAGTTCCCTGTGTCCAGCAGGGCTGGACCCAGTGACCCAGTCAGTCTGGTCGCTGCAGCTGTGGCATCTGTAGGAAGTCTGAGAATCAATAAGGATTCTTATTGATTGTAACCTCGGGGCAGCAGCTTTGTGACTCCCCTAACAACCTCACCTATTGTTTGGAAACTCTTCATATTCTGCTGTTTGTATTTTTTATTTTTGGCTGCCCCAGGTGGGCAAGCAGGATCTTCATTCCTCAACCAGAGATCGAACTCGTGCCTGCTGCTGTGGAAGCACAGAGTTCTAAGCACTGGACAGCCAGGGAATTCTCAGTATTTTTCCTTTATTATTTCTTTGCCCAGATTGTTTTCTTCAAGACTCTGTTACTGGGGCTATGACTACCCTTCCTCCACCCAACCCCACCCCACCCCCATCCCCTCTCCAGCCCCTACCCCCACCCTGCTATGTTTTGTGGGATAAGTAACTGAAGGACATCCTCTTCAGACAAGTCGCTTGGGGTGCGGTTGCTGCTGTGTACCAAGAGAAAGTCAGAGATGATACTGATGAGAAATTCATCAGCCTGGTGTTTACTTGATCATAACCTCCACCCCCACAGCTCCCCCTCACCACTCTCAACCGACCAGACTCCACAGCTTCCCTGTTTACTTGTGAGTTTCCACCTCAGGCTCATGTCTGCCAGAAACAGCTCATGGAGTGGGTGGAGGGGGGTTCCAGAGAGGGGTGGGCAGGAACAAGGGTAAGTCAGGAGAAGAGAAACCTTGAGAAAGAGGGGGAGAGACACAGAGGGGCAGCAAAGAATCTCAAAGGGACAGAAGGACACACCTGTGCAGAGACCAAGATGGAGGAGATGGAGACCTGAGTGAGATGCCCGGAGACCACGGAGGTCACGGCCATCGTCCTCATGGTCTCCATTTAGTGGGTGATGGCCTGTGCAATCTCAGGAAACCCTCAACACAACCCTGTCAAGTGGTGGGGTAGTATTCCCATTTTACACAGCAGGAAACAGGCTCAGGGAAGTGATATCTCTCATCAACGTTATCCAGTTAGCCTGGACTCCAATCCAGGTGTGCAGAAAAAGGCACATATTCACCCTCACAGGGACTGACAGGGACAGAGGTTCCAGGAGAAAGAGATGGAAATGAGAGGCAGGAAAGGAAAATAAAGTGGCTAGGTGTGTGGCCCCTGTGACCAGAGGGCTTGGGTTTAATCTTGGCACGGCTGCTTCCAGATGTGTGGCTGTTAGCAAGTGATGTCACCCCTCTGGACTTCCATTTCCTGCATTTCACAAAAAGGAAGAGCATTGAAGACCCCCTACTCTGAGGCTGTTTTGAGGAGGACAGCTGACAACACAGGTGAAGTTATTAGAACAGGTACACAGTGAGCTTTAGCCATCATTTAAAATTTTATTCCCTCGCTAAAGATTTGTAGAAGAGTTCTAGGCAGAGCAGAAGAGATTGTGCAGGCACTGAGAGATGGAGGAATATTTGCTCATTCATTCAACGAATACTTACTCACTACATAACTCATGTCTGGCCCTGTTCTAGGTGCCAAAGATAAAGCAACGAACAAGAAATACAAAAATCACTGCCTTTAGGGAGCTGGAATGTTCTATAGAAAATAAATAAGATAGACAAGTGAAATATATCGCAGGTAAGGCTGTGTGCTATAGAAAAAAATAGAGGGGTAGGGACACAGAGAGTGGTCAGTGGGGACTTCCCCGGTGGTCCACTGGTTAAGACTGCACACTTCCACTCCTGAGGGTGTGGGTTCCACCCCTAGTCAGGGAACTAAGACCTCAAATGCCACATTGTGTGGCCAAATAAAAAAAATTATAAAAATTATTTTTTAAAGTATACATATTTAAAATGTCCTAATCATCCCAACTTACTAATAATGTCTTATTGCAGTGTTTGATTTTTTCCTTTATATCCAGGACCCAATTTAGAATTCATTTAGTTATATCTCTTCAGTCTCTTTTAATTGACAATTCCCCCTTTTTTTCTTTCATGATTTTTTTTTTTTAAGACAGCTAAGTAGTTGGTAGAATGTCCTTTACTTTGGGTTTGTCTGATAACTTCCTCATCATTATATATAGGCATCTGGAGCAATCATAGTACATAGTGCTAGCCTGTCCTGTGCCAGGAGGGCTGTCACAAGGCGGTGGGGGGCAGAGGGGGGACACAGGCCATCAGGGTGTCTGTCACTGGTGACGTCCTAGATCTCACCTCTGTACACTCCCTCTCCCCTTTGTCATTACCAAGTATAATAATTGGTGGGATAACCGTTGGAGGCTAGGTAAAGATCCTGTTTAGGATACACTTTAACATTTTTTAAAAGTGCCTACCATCACATGGGAGACAGAAATTCTCATTCTCCCGGAGCAAACCTTTTAGCTGGGCGTGAAGTCGGAGGAGGAAGACAACAGACCAGCAAATAAGCGAAAAGTTACACGATGTCCAAGGTGACCCCTGGTGAAGGCAGGGCATGTGTCTTGTTTACTGCTGAATCTGTGCCTAGAACAGCATCTGGCACACACACTCAGTAAAGACATCTTGAATGAATGAATGGATAGCATTAAGTGCTATGAAGATTGTAACACAGACTCTTTGTTAAAGAGGGGTGGGGTGAGGCAGAGTTTGAGGTAGAACGTTAGGAGTGTCAACCTCCCTGTACCTTATAAATGTTTTGTATATATATGTGTATATATATATATATCTAGCCATGCTGGGTCTTCCTTGCTGTGAGCGGGCTTTCTCTAGTTGCTGCGAATGGGAGCTACTTTCTACTTGCGATCCATGGGCTCAGTTGCCGCTCATGGGCTCCAGAGTGCAAGCTCAGCAGGGGCACAGGGGCTTAGTTTCCCTGTGGCATGTGGAATCTTCCTGGACCAGGGATTGAATTCATTTCACTTGTATTGGCAGGCAGATTCTTAACCACTGGACCCCCAGGGAAGTCCCAACATCCCTGTGCTTTAGAGTAGGAAAGAAGGGGGGAAAGCAAATATAAAAGGTTCTTGAGACTAGACAACATTTGATATATTTGATGAGCAGAGAGCTTGCTGGGGGAGGGAATGGGGGCTCAGGGGAGCAAGTGAGGCTGAGTCCAGGTCCCCTCTAGATCAGGCTGGTGGGCTGGTCTGTGTAGCGGGACTCTGCAGACCACGTGGGTAGTGAGGACTTTAAGTGCGAACCACTGAGGTGGGGGTGGGGGTTGTAAGCAGAGAGTGATATCTGAGGTCCCTTTCACCCTTGCTTAGAACAGGTCATGTCTTTGTCTCTACCTCTGTGGTTCTCTCACCATTGGGGAATCTTATAAAAACTGTATGGAAACGTATGCAATTTTGTGTGTGATTTCTGGGGGTTCACACTTGGAATGCTCGGGTGCAGAGTGGTTGGGTCTGTGCCGTGCCCCTCACGCAGGTCACCGGAGGCTCACGGCTAGTTATACTACCTCACATCTACATTTAGTGTGTGCCGTGCTTTGCTCTGTGTGCTCTAGGAGCACGAACTCGGTGCTCACAACCCAAGGAGGAACGTCTTGGGAAGGTGCTTGGTGATCCTCGTTATCCAGACAGGAAAATGAGAACCAGAGAGGAAAACTGCCTTTCCCACCATCACGCAGGTAGTCAGAGACAAATCTGAAGTCTGTGGTTTTAGCCATGGAGCCAGGAATCCCTCCAAGTTAATCTCAGTGATCCAGGACTCCGCGGAACTATTCGAGTCTTAGTAAATCAAAGCGTTGAGTCAGGAAGGAGAGTGTCTGGCTTCACCTCCAACCTCATGTCTCACCAGCTGGGTGGCTTTGGGGAAGTTAACTTAGCCTCTCTGTGCCTCCTTTTCTGTAAAATGGAGATAATCATAGTTTCTACTTCACAGGGCCTTGGAATTATTCAAGGAGATGGTGCTTGTCAGGTGTCAGGCATAGGGCTCAGCTTGTGGTGGGGGTTCCTCAATGTGGGCGGCCTATTCGATTCAGTGTGTCATTATGCAGTGCGTTCTGGGTGCTTCACTGTGTGTCAGTTGGATGTTATTATGTTTGTCATCCTGTGCATTCCTGAAAGGTTGGAACCGCCACCTCGATACTTTCCGGATCTTCCACTCCCCGGACTAGTTACAAAGTGGGTTGCCATTGCCTTCTCCGAGTTACAAGATTAACCCTCTGCAACCTCTCTCCCATTCCAGCCCAAACCCCGCAAGGCCCGGAACCACGCCCCCTCCTCAACTCCCCAATCCCAGGACTAAAGAAGTCAGCTACCTCCCCTTTCCCGAAGTCCTGCCCTCTTTAATCACGCCCACAACCATTTGGCCACGCCCCTCACCGCTCCTCCAATCCCAGACATAAACTCGTTAAGTCATGCCTCCCTGTCAATTCCAGGTCTGGGTCCGCCCAAATCCGCCCAAGGAACGCCTAGCCGGCACCTCTCCCAGTTTATCACCGTCTCCTGTCCTCTTGCGTTCTAGATCCCCACCGTCTCTCTAGGCCCCTCATTGCACTAGACCTTGAGTAGTCACTATTTTGGATGGATGTGGGTCCTGGAGACTTAGTTGCCCTTGGAAAGGCGTTGCTGTGGGGGGTTGGCGAGGTACACCATTTCCTAGAGCCACATGTATCTTGGGGTCTTGGGGTGGTGTACGCAGAAATAGTGAAGGTCACGCGCCCCCCAGACCTCTGTCCACCTCCACCCCCTTGTCCGTAAGTGATCTTTCAAAAACATCTCAGGAATCGACCTTCTGGTGGGCAGAGAAGAGCTACAGGCACCTGGGGATGTGGGGATAAGTCAGACCTCAATAAAAAAAGAAGAAAAGAGGGTGAGGAGTGAGTTTCTGGGCTCCACCTCTAACCACTCCTCCCTGGATTTCTCTGATTTTGTTTTTTTCTCTCTGGGTTTCTATCCTCCACCTTTCTGGGTATCTGTGGGCTCCCCCATCTCCCTCTCCCTCTGACTCTCCATCCTCTCCCTCCATCTTTGTTCTCATCCCTCTCTGGATCTCAGTCTCCTCCTGTCTCTGGTTCACTTCTCACCCCTGCTCAGTCTCTGTCCCCTTCTCTCCAGGTCTCTGTCCACTCTCCTGCCGTCTCTATGCACCCCTCTTGGTCTCTCTCTCCCATCTCTCTGTTTCCCCTTGTCTCTGTCCTCCCTGCATCTTTGTTCCCTTGTCTCTCGAAAGTCTCTATCCCTTAGTCTCTCTGAGTTTCCCCCCAATTCTCTCTGATTTCTGATCACTTCTGTCTGTCCCTGGGTTTCTCTTTAATCCCAGTTCAGTCCTAATCTTAGCATAATCCTGGCCTTAACGATGATTTTCGCTATAACCAGAATCTTACCCCTAAACCTCATCTTTATCCTTATTGTACACACTTAAATCCTGACCTTAACCATGATCATAACCCATACACCAGGGCTAGTTGTCATCTTTACCTGAGTCTTAACCCTGTTTTCAACCCCAACCAAACCACCGATATTGATTGCTGCTGCTGCTGCTAAGTCACTTCAGTCGTGTCCGACTCTGTGCGACCCCATAGACAGCAGCCCACCAGGCTCCCCCGTCCCTGGGATTCTCCAGGCAAGAACACTGGAGTGGTTGCCATTTCCTTCTCCAATGCATGAAAGTGAAAGTGAAGTCGCTCAGTTGTGTCCGAGTCTTAGTGACCCCATGGACTGCAGCCCACGAGGCTCCTCCGTCCATGGGATTTTCCAGGCAACAGTACTGGAGTGGGGTGCCATTGCCTTCTCTGATATTGACTGCTACTGATCCTTAACCTTAGGCTTTAGCCTGACACATTAATATTCCTAACCCTAACTGGAACTCCAATCCTAAGCACTTTATGTGACTTGGAGTCCTCCCTGACTTCTTTTTCTTTCACTCCCCACATCCAGTCTACCAGTAAATGCTGTCAGTGCTACTTTCAAATTCTATCAATATCCAACTGGGCTTCCACGGTGGCTCAGTGATAAAAATCCGCCTGCAATAGAGGAGATGTGGATTCGATCCCTGGGTTGGGAAGATCCCCTGCAGTAGGAAATGGCAACCTGCTCCAGTATTCTTGCCTGGAAAACTCCATGGACAGAAGAGCCTGGTGGGTTACAGTCCATCGTTTTGCAAATTGTTGGACATGACTGAGTGACTGAACATGTATGAATATGCCATCTAACTATTCCTCTCCATCTGCAGAGCTGGCATTTTGTCCAGCCACTTGGACTATAGCAGTCACTTTCTCACTGGGCTTCTCCTGTTTATTTTACTCTCTTACTCCCCATTCCCTGCAGAATTTTCCCACATGATGGTCTGAGTGATCCTGTTAAAACCTGAGTCAGTTCACATCCCTCTGGAATCCTCCCACGGCTTCCTTCTCACTAGGAGTCAAAGTCTTGCACTGACCCACAAGACCCTAAATAACATGGCCCCCTTTGTCTCCTCTCTGACCTTATGTCCTTCCACCCTCCCCTTGCTCACTCTGTCCCAGCCACTCTTGCTTCCCTGCTATTCCACACCTTTTCTAAGCACATCCTACCCCAGGACCTTCGCACTTGCTGTTCCTGCTGCCTGGAATGCTCTATTCCCAGATAGCCACAGACCTGCTCCCACCTCTCCTTCAGGTCTTTGATCACATGTTGCATTTTCCATAAAGCCTTTCTATTCACCTTATTGAAAATCACAGTGTCCCTCCCTTCCAGCACTTTCTATTTCCCTTCTCTGCCTCATTTTTCTTTATGACATGTGTCATCATCTCGTGTACTGTATAATTTGGTTATTTATCCTTCTTATTGTCAATTTCCCCCAGTAAAGTGTAAGATCCTCAGGATAGGGAAATTTGTTATGTCTTCTTATTGCCCAATGTCTGGCGGATAGTAGGTACTGATTAAATGTTTCTGGAATGACCATGTGCCTCCTGAGAAGGATGTAGCTCCATTTCCCTGCAGTTCTAAGATCATTGGGTAAGAAGAACAGTGAAAAGGTAGAAGGTGGAGGTCGCCACAGTTTCCAGGAAGCAGGTTGAGTTGTTAGTTACATCTGACCCACTGAAGACCAGGCTGGGTTCCCATACCCCTGCAACCAACCCGGCTGGGAATTGACCAGCTCAGGCTGGGAATTCACCAAACTCTTTCAGTTCACGTTGCCCGCCTCGGGGCTGGATTTTTTCCCACCTGCAAGGAGAGCAGCTGAGAAATTCCATAACTTGGGTCCTCTTTCTGGCTTGTCTGTTGAACTGGGGAGGGGAGGGCACCCATATTTTCCCTCCTTATAGTTCTGAGCCTCCACTTCAACTTACATGGTGTGTGGGTCAAGAGAGAAAGTCCCTTAAACTGGAGCTGGAACGGGGGAAAGAGGTGAAGGGGAGGCGGGGAAACCAGCAATGAAGAAAGAGAACAGAGAACAGGCTGAAATAAAGTCAGACGGTGTAAAAGAAGCAACAAACACCCAAGCACAAAAACCAGATAAGAGACAGAAAGACTGAATGTTAGAAACACATACACATAGGAACAGAGATGGTCAGAGAGAGTGGATGCAATGATGGGGAGTCAGTGGACCCCCTCAACATCTTTTCCACTTAGTTTTAGCTGTTTCATTCTACTGTTAATAATCTGCCTGCAATGTAAGAGACCTGGGTTTGATCCCGGTCTTGGGAAGTTCCCCTGGAGAAGGCAATGGCTACCTATACCAATATTCTTTTTTTTTTTTTTTCCCCCACTCACTTCAGTATTCTTGCCTCAAGAATTCCATGGACGTAGGAGCCTGGCGGGCTACAGTCCATGGCGTCGTAAACAGTCGGACACAATAGAGCGACTAACATACATAACGTATATACCGCGTTTTCTCGGGATTGCAAAGGCTGGCAAGCTAAAAACTACATTTCCCAGAGTGCCATGTGGTCGGGCGTTCCGGACGGAGGTTTAGGTTTCACCAATCAGATGCCTTCGCGGGAAGCTTGAATTTCCAACCAAGGTAAGTGGGGTGAAAGGCAGCCACGAGGCCCAGGCCTTGGAGTGTATGTCTCGGAGAGCTGGTATGGTTGCGGGGCCAGTGGCTGGCTTCCTGATCGCGGAGAGGAGAGCACTTCCTGCCTGGAAGCTGTTTCTTCTGCCAGGTCCTGCCTGGGTCCCTTGTGTGTGTGTACTTAGTTGCTCGGTCGTGTCCGACTCTTTGCGACCCCACGGATTGTAGCCTGCCAGGCTCCTCTGTCCATGGGGGTTCTCCAGGCAAGAATACTGGAGTGGGTTACCATGCCCTCCTCCAGGGGATCTTTCCAACCCAGAGATCGAACTCAGGTCTCCTGAATTGCAGGCGAATTCTTCATCATCTGAGCCACCTAATAATCCTCTTTCTGCTGGATTTTTTGGCTGTCACTGAGCAATAACAGGTACAGACACAAGGTAGAAAGAGAGTCAGACACAGGCAGAAACAGGAAAAGTGATCAGAGAGGCATGCAGAGACCTCATCTTCTAGCAGACACTAGAAGAGAGACAGACCTTTCAGGTATATGATGGGATGAAATGAAAAGGAAAAAAGAAAGAGCGATGGAAAGGAGGAAGATGTGCTGAGTGAGACAGACATCCAGAGAAATACTGAAGGTAAACTGAGGCAGAAAGGAGCATAAGCAGAGACAAGGACAAGGGAGCAGAAAGTGACAGAGACCTTCCCTGAATGCTGGCGTGGGAGTGTTGGTAGAGAGGACCCGTTAGCGACTAAACACGGGAAGGCATGGCAGCTGGAGGCAGGAGGATGGAGATGATGCTAGAGAGGGAGGTCTCTGATTTGTCAGAATCCCCAAGGCCCTCCCCCCATCCCAAGTTTCCCAGAAGAATGATGGAGCATTCTTTTGACAGAAGGTCTCTTTTCCCAAAGCCTAGACCCAGCCTCAAGTTCAACAACCCTGCCCGAGGAAGGAGTAGTGACCCTAGATGCAGTCCTCACGTCTGTCACTTGTCCCTCTGGTCTTACCCTGAAAGACCAATCCCCTGATGACTTGGGAAAGGGTGACAATGCCGACGTAACCACTTTTGATGTCTGAGGCAGATTCCTGAGGGTAGTGGAAAGCTGAAGAACTAAGAGCAGTGGAGGCATCAGAGGGAGGCTTGAAGAGAGGGAGACTTTGGGGAAAGGGGGCCTTAGAGACAGAGAGTTAAGGATAGTGAGACACAGAGATGGAGACCCAGGGGCATAGAGAGGCAGCGAGCCAGGCTTGCTGGATTTAGGATTCCAGAGCTTGGATGACCCAGCTCCTCTGACTATCTCTGGTTTTATTGTGGTTACTCAGATCTCTCTCTGTTCCCCTCCCTCTAGGGTTGCCAGATAAAATACAAGATGCCCAGTGACACTTAACCTAATATATTTAAAAAACCCTTCTGACTTAATTAACTTGGCCACACTGCAATGTGGAATCTTAGTTCCCTGACCAAGGCTCAAACCTATGCCTCCCGTAGTGGAAGCGCACTGGACCACCCGGGAAGTCCTTTGAACTAATATTTTAAGAACTGATATTTTAGTAGATGGATGGCCCCAATATGGCATGGGATGTACTTACACTTAGGAAAATTAATTTGTTTTATTTGAAGTTTAAATCTCACTGGACATACAAGATTCTTATTTGCTATGTCTGGCAACTCTGTCTCCATCTCTGTTTCTGCCTTGTTTGTGCTTCCGGTTTGCCCTTGGTCTCCCTCTCTGCCACCGTTCACGCTTAATGACCTTGTAATGGCCCCTCAGAGCCACCCTGACACCTCTCTCCCACATCCCCACCCAGGCCCCCTCCTCCCTCCATCCTCCCACCCCTGCCCCGTCTCTAGGGCCATCTCTCCTCTCCGGGCAACTCCTCCATTTTCTTTCTTCATCTCTCTTCTCATCGAGGTTCCTCCCCTCAATTCTACCCCTCCCCTACCAGAGGAGAAGATCTAGAACCTTTGGGGAAGTTAGGAATGCCCCCTTACTCACCTGCATCCTGATTTCATCTCCTTTCTTTTCCATCTCCTGGACCAGAGAGGCCATGGGAATTTTTCCAAGTCACACAGCAGAACCGAGACCAAACTCCACCTCCCCAACCCCCCAGCCCTTCAGCCCTTCCAAGTTTCCAGGTTACTGGTGGAACATTCCTTTACTTTTCCTGAAAATGGGCCTGGCTTGGTGATATTTCTGAATATCAGATAATCCTGGAGGGTCAGAGGCCAGGATCAGAAGTGCCTGTGGCACAAGGGACCAGAGACTTTTGAGCATCTATACTACGTGCTGAGTTGGGGATATGATGCTCAGCCTGTGCACACAAGAGCTACGACTTACAGTGGTCATTGCCATGTCCCCAGGACTGAGAACATAGTAGGTGCTCAATAAATGTCTGTTGAATGAATTAATGAATGAGTGAATGAAAAAACACACCCCAAGCAGTTGAGGATGACTCTCCATGTCTGCCTTGCTCCTCATCCCCGTGGATGTCTCTTACTTTGTCCTAGCCTCACTCACTCTCCTTTTTCCTCCCATCCTGTCTCTTGGCTTCTGCCCTCCTCTAGAATAATTTTTATTATTTTTCAGCTGGAAGGGATGATCCAGTGAATATGATGTGCTAAGTACCATGTATCAGGTCCTATGAAGTGATTTGCTTTTGGAGTCCTTCTGGAATATTCCAGAAGGTAAGTACAGCTTGATCAGGTGTTTTCCAGATGTGGAGATGGAGACCCAGAGAGAGGAAGTGAGGTGCCCTGGTTGGTCACACCACGATTACAGCGTGTGTGTGTGTGCTCAGTCATGTCTGACTCTCTGCGGCCCCATGGACTGTAGCCTGCCAGGCTCCTCTGTCCATGGGATTCTCCAGGCAAGAATACTGGAGTGGGTTGCCATTTACTACTCCAGGGGATCTTCCTGACTCAGGTGAAACCCAGGTCTCTAGCATCTCCTGCATTGGCAGGTGGACTCTTTATCACTGCGCCACCTGGGAAGCCCCTAAACCCATCTCTCTGTCTCTCCGCCTCAAACTTCATCTTTCCTCTTGCCCAGCACATCATCACCTGCCAAGAGGCATCTCTGACACCTCCAAGATGTAAGGATGTTAGCATTAAACATTTACAACATGGGTTGCAAGCAAAAATGCATCCAGGGGCCAGGCGTGGGACACAAATGAGCAGTAAGGGGGCTGAGACCACCTGGCCCAGATGTGGGGGTGACTGCCTCACTGCCCATCATGACCAGGTGACAGTCAACACTCAGACCACATCTGATTTCTCAAGAGGGGCCCATCTGCAGGAGAAGTCTCCCAAGGTTTAGATGCTGGCACCACATTCACAGGAAATCCTCTTCAGGCCGAATGAGGTGATGTGTACACCAGACCTGCCTGCAGGCCGACGGTTTGCAACTCCTGAATTGTTTGCAGTCCCATGTGCCAGGCTCTGGGCTAAGGAAGAATCCCAGGTCCCAGCAGTAAGTCTGCTCCAGGAAGGCAGAGCTATTTGAGTCTCTTCTGCTAATTGTTTTATCTTCAGCACCTAGAACAGTGCCTTTCTCACAGTAGATGCTCAGTAATTTTTTTTTTTTTAGTGAATCCTAGCATAAACTACTAGAAATAATATTTTTAAGAAATGTTAAATGGAGGTTCAGCACCTCAACGTCCCAAAGTGACAGAGTAGCACTGGGATCTAAACTCACCTGACTCCAAAACCTTAACCCTGGGCTCTCCTGACTCTTACTTGGGGTTGTACCTTTGCCATGCTGTGTGTGTGTGTGAGTGTGTGTGAGTGTGTTGGTGGTGGTGGTGGTGGTGATGTTAATTCTGATTGGACACTGAGGTCCTGGGAGCTAAACCTGTATCACTGGCTCTCTTCAGACACACTTGCTCTGGGGGCTCACCCAGTCCGGAGAGAACAATCCGTCCCTCCCCTCCCCCCTCTGGGGCCCATCTTCAGGGGTCCCCCCACCCACCTCCCCTAGATGCCCAGAGCCCTGGGGGAAAGAATTCAGGATGAGGGTGGAGGTGGGGGTAGGAGGGAGAGGGAAGGGGATGGGTTAAGAAGGAGTGTGTGATGTCAAGCAAAAAAGACAACATTAGACACAGATGCTGAGATGGCGTTTATCGCGGCAAAAAAAGGTGAAGTCGCCGAGGGAGCAGGGGTGGGGGAAGGGGGTGTGGTGGGGGCTGGGGTGGGGCCATGGAAGCTAATACATGGTGCACTAGGTCACACGACGGACACTGGGCGGGTGGGTGGGGAGGTGGGGGGTGGGCATGGCCCAGGCATGGCAATGGGGGGAGGGGAGAGGGAGGGCAGTGGGCTCCAGCCAGGAGCTTCTGAAGGTGGGTGGTGGGTGGGGGGGTGGGCGGCGTCTCTGGTCGCAGAGGATGGAAGGAATCAGTTAGAAGGGGTTGAATGGAGGCACTGGAGGCATGGCCACATGGCAGATGGTCTGGACCCAAGAAGTGGAATGTGGGAATTGGGCAGCAGGCAGGGGACCAACCCTGGGCTTCAGGCTTTGAATCTAAGGATTGGGGTTATCCCAGGAGCCTTAGAGGTCCTCCAGTTCCCCCCACTTTCCAAGACAGAGAACAAGCCTGGGAGAAGCTAGAGGTCCTAACAAGGATTTAGCAATCAGCTCTCCAAAGATAGTCCTACCCCATCCCCAGTCTTCTCCTCCCCTATCTGTCCCAGAGAAAGGGGAAAGAGATTCTAATTCCTCTGACTCCACCAGTATTTCATGCAGACTCCTTACTGGACTTAGAGGATGAGCCCAATTCATAGATGGGGAAAACTGAGTCATCCTTTCCACACCTCTCCCACCTCCCTGCCAGGTGATTTGTGCACCCCATCCCTTTAGGAGTTAATACTGATATACTGAAATCCTCAGCACTGGGGGCAGGTGAGGGGGCACATCTTGGGATTCTCCCAAATCAAACTGGGATGTGGGCCATGCCTCCAGTGGCCTGAGATGCCAACACAAAGAAAAAAAATGACTCCCCAGGTCCCCTGGCTCAAACCAGTACAAAAGTGACTATTTACAATGAAGGGGTGGGGAGCCGAGCGGGCCACAGAAAGCGGTGGGGCCAGAGTAAGCTCTCCATTCGGAGGCAGCCGCGCCCGACCCTGCCTTTGAAAGGGACCAAGCCAAACAGCATAGTATTTATAAAGGGTCTCTATCCCCAGGCTGGGGAGGACCCTAGGGGTGAGGGATGGGGGTGGGGCATGGGATGGGGTGCGGGTGGGGTGGCAAGGGCAGTGGGAGGAGATGGAGGAAAGGTAGCCATTGCCCCTCGCCTCCCCCCTACCCCCCGCCGGACACACAGTTTTCCGTGGGATGAACACAGAAAGGGTTAATCAAAAAGAGTTCGATGAGCGAGTCTGACGGTCGAGTGGGGCGGGCTGGAGCAATGAAGCCGCAGGTCCCGGTGGCCGGTGGTGATGGAGTCACTTAGAAGATGAGAGGTTGGTGGTTTTGGGGGTGGGGAGGGGAGGAGAAAGGGGAGGGGAGGGGGATAAGGAGGTTCCCCCCGCAGTTATCTCTGGGAGAAAAGAGTGTCCTGGACTGGCTGAGAAGGGGTTAAAAACCAGCAGCCTTCACCACCCCCACCCCCACCGAGACTGTCCCCAACTCCCTCCCTGCCACCCCGCAATCCCCCACGCAAGGGGCAGAGGGCACTGACCCCATACACACACAGGCAGCGGCACCGCGGAGAGAACACCCCCCACCCCGCCCCCGCCACTACGGCGTCCAGGCGGCTGACTGCAGTGGAGCGGAATCGCGATAGCAGGGCTGGCTGTCGCGACTCCACGAGAGCCAAGACCAGCCTCCCCGGCCCTGCAGCGCCCCAACTCGGGCATCGCGCTCCGGTTCTCCCCACCATAACATCCAGTTCAGGTTTTCCAGACAACTAGCTTTTGGGGTTCCTGACAGCAGGGCGGGCAGGTGCATGGCCAGCAGCGAAAGCCTGCCTGACTCTGGTGATCGGTGTTCACCCAAATCAGCAGCCTGGACGCCCCAAATGCCAAACTCATCGCCACTCTTAGTTAACACCTTTTTCCACCGTTCAGTCTATCACAGCCTCTATTCCTGGTACTGAAAGATCAATACTCAGCGCGGGGGAATCCTCTCACTTTCCAAACCAGCAGACCACCAATCAGAAACAAAATCAGGAGGGAGAGGGATGGAGGAACAGGCAGCAGAAACAGAACAAGGGGATGTTGAGTGATTTCAGGTTCGGAAGGGGTAGAAGAAATACCACTCTGAGAAAAGTGGTACCGTATTCTTCTGAGTATAAGTCCCCCACTGTCTATTAAGTCGACTCTTAGCAAACTCCATTTGGGCTACCTATAATTCCCACCTACAAGGCATTAGGGGATAAAGATGGCACGATCTTTGCCTTCTGATCCCTTAATAATTATTGCAGTGAAGCCTCCTTGCCCATGCAGAGATGGCCGGGACAGGGTGAAAGAAGGTAGCTGGGGCAGGTTGGCTCAGAGCCCCCTGGGACGGGGGATGAAGGAGGTGAATTTGGCACATTGAACCCCTTCTTGTCATAAGTGCTTTGAAGTCCTTCTCTCAAATCCAGTTGGCACCATCCCTCAGGCCAGCAGAGGAGGGGTTCAGCTTGTCTCCCCCTCCCCAATTTCTACAGATTTGCCTGAAGGAGGTGAGTGGGGTTCTCCCCGGCTGGTGGAAATTGGGGGAATCCAAAAGATTAGGAGTTAAATGAAGGGGAAGTTTTTTTTTTCTCTCTTTTGTTTTTTCTTACAAAAGATCCTAAGAAAACTTGGGGGTGGGAGGGGTGAGGAAGGGAGACCCAGTTGAGCTAAGTGTCCCACAGTCTTTTTTTCAATGCCTCTTAGGGGCCTCCTCAAAGAGAGATGGTCCCATTTCCTCTCCTCTATCTGAGGTTCCCTCCCCCCAGAGCGGCTCAGTTCCAAGGAAGTTTGGCACTTTTTTTTAATTAATGAGAAACAGAGGAAAGGAGAGGGTTGAGAGTTGAGGAAAAAGACAGACATAGACAAAGATAGAGACAGGACAGGTAACAATGGGAACCACGGGGAGAGAAAGTGAAAGTCTTAGGGAACCAGAGAGGAAGGAAAATGCTGAGATGGGGTGGGTGTTGGGGGCTGGAGGGCAAATAGGAAAGAACAAGGAAACAATTCAATGCAGCAAACACTTACTAAGCACCTGCTGGGTGCTGAAGAGCAGGGTGCAGGGAGGCCACTCAGAGTCTCTCAGGTCTGATTGGCTAATAGGGAAGGTGCGGGGAGGGGAGAGGTGATGGGTTTTTCAATGATTCCCCATCGCTGACCCCACATCTGCGTCCCCTCTGGACAAACTGCAGCACAAAAGATTGAGGTCAGATTGCAGAAGGGACTTTCCAGGGATGGGGAAGACAGTGGAGTGGTAAAATGGGGAAAGGTGTGTGGCTCTCCACTCACCAACACAGTGAGTGAACTAGCTGACTGAGCTAGCAAACTACCTTTCAGATAGCCCTGGCTGGTGGGGTGGGGGTCCCCAAAAAATGTGAATAGGGAGGGGACTGTCACACAGACACCCCAAGGGAACACTTTTCAGGAGGCCCAGCCTCCAGAGATGTGTCTGTGTGAGAGGAGTACTGGATCCCACTGATTGGGACCCAGAAATAGGTCTACAGAAAGCATCTGACAAACTAGAAGGGCAGCTGAGGATGCAAATGATATGCAAATGAGTGCTTTCAAATCCCACCTCCCCACTCCCAGACCTTACTTCACCCTTCCTGGCTCCTTCCCCTGCTTATGGGGGCCTGGGGAGTTGTAGAGGGGGGATATTCCAGCTCAATACTGCAGTCTCCACATGTGGGTGGAGATGCTGTGAAATACTGTAAGGTCTTTTGAGAGGTGGAGGGGAGCAGTGGCCCGTAGGACCACCTCCACCTCCTACCCCAAGAGCCCCCAACTGCAGAAGATATGTACAAGGTTACATCAAGAATTGTTTTGGCACTCAAATCTCCATCCGGGTTTAGTCTGGAGATTAGGGGTGACGGCAGCAGCGATGGGAGGTGAAGGATGGGGAAATGGGGCCTGCCCCCTACCCTGGAGATGAAGAGGGCATGGAAAAAGTCACCCTAGTGCCCAAGCTACAGCCTCCCATCAGGGCTGTGGTGGGAAATTCAGTGCAAGGTACCTTGAAGGCTATTGCTTTCTAGGGATTTTCACATTTTGATTTGGGGGTGGCTCTCTAGCAAGGGGCAGGGGTCTTCCAGGCTTTAGGGGTAGGAATTGTCTCTGGCTTTTCTCCTCTCCTTTTTTGGGAGAGAGACGAGGAGGCCGGATTCCCCCAAAGCCATGGAGAAGAGAAGGGTCTGGAAGACCTGTGAGGGGGACAATTGGGGGAGACGGTGGGCAGGGGGTGCCCCTCCCCCAGAGATGCTGATGATGGAACCAGGGCACTAGGGTCCCTGCTTTGGGCTGGAGGAAAAGTGGAGGTGGTCTCCATGAGGGAGGGGGAGATGGATGGGGTAGAGGTGGGTCTCAGCTCTCCTAAGTCCATAGGGTTGTCAGGCCCTGAAATCTCAGCCTGCCAACAAGGCCTTAGAGCTGACCACAGCCGCAGTGCCCAGGGAGCCACTCTCAGACCAACTCTCAGGGCTGCCTGGCTTGGCAGACTTCATCAGAACATTCTAGATCCTCAGAGCCTATGGTGAGAGCACCAAAACATTCCGATCCATCAGAGACCACCAAAGTACTCCAGTTTGCCGGAAACCACAAGTCAATCTAATGCATTAGACCACACAAAGCATTCCAGCTCAAGGGACCCTACCATGGCTCACTGCATTCTCCTGGGCCACCGTGGCCTGAAAGAGCCACCATACATTTGGCTCACCAGACTTAATGAAACAAAGCCACGCAGACACAAGCATGCACACAAAAGGCGGGGGTGGGAAAGAGGGTCTTTAACAGTTTTCACCAGCTCCATCTCCCACCCCTCCCTGCCAGGTGAGTTCTGACTTGGTGTGTTTGGATGGAGGTGACCCCGAAAATAGTGGGTCTTTTTCCTTATAGTCCTCCAGATTAGATCCAAGTCCCACGCCTTATTCTTCTTCTAGGAAGACCCCCAGGCCAAGACCCACCACAGAGGGGTGTGGGTAGAGGAGGATCAGTGACTGGCCATGGCCTGATACAGGAAGTACATACTTCATCCTGATGACGTCATAGGAAGTAACCTAGAGACACCACAGGAAGTGCATGCCCCTATGACATCTCAGAAGTAACCTTCAAGGAAGGCTCATTGAGACATCACAGGAAGTACCTGTCTCTCCTATCATCACAGGAAGTAACCTCTGGGGAACTACTTCCTAGGACATCATACAAAGTGCCAGATGCACCCCAGGAAAGTACTTGACTCAGTGACATCACAACAAAGACCTTCATACCCATTATTCTAGGAAAAGCCATAGGAGATGCCACAGGAAGTTGTTCCAGCCTCTTGCCAGTCTTGCCCACCGGACTGGCCCAATCCCAGAGCCGGCCTTATTCCCAGCAGCACCGCACCCCTCTCCCCCCCCCATACAATCTGACAACAAAAGAGTTGAAAAGTCCCACCTAGGAGGGGCAACTCCAGCAGGGAGGGAGAGTAGCTGAGAAAATCTAGGAACTCTGGGGTCCTTGCTCCAAATACCCCATTTCAACTCGCACTCCTCCGCTACCTCTGCTTCCATCATGTCCCTCAGATCCGGAGCTGAAAGCAGGAGAGGCGGGTGTTGTTTTGGGGAGGCCCCTCATTCTAGGTGACCCAGAGGCTCCTCCCCTCCTCCCATATGGAAACAAAAAGTTTATAAAGGGGGGAGGGGAAATCCTTATCAAAGGAGGGGAAAAAAAGGAGGGAAAGAAAAGAGAAAATAACGCTTTGTTTTCTATTAAAATCAACAAAATGCAATATATACAGATATCACACAGACCTGGGCCCTGGGAGAGGAGGGTCAGGCCCAGTCAAGCATAGGGAGGAAGGAAAGAAGGGGTCAGTTCAGGGCTGGGGAGGGAGCTTCTTGGCCTCGTCCCCAGCCATCACTCAATCCTGCCTATGACTACCAGAAAAGGGGTGGAGGGGAGTGCAGTCAGGCCTACCCCAGCCCCATCCCAAGAGGAGCAGGACTATACCGAGCTGAGGTAAGGAGTTGGGGAGGGGGAGGAGGAGAAGGAAGAGGAGGAGGAGGAGGGGCAGGGAGCCAGGTGGGAGCACACACCACAGGCCTCATCCCACTTTCTGGGGGTTTGAGGCCCTCACTCCCTGCTCGTAGGTGACCCGCTGGCTGATGAGGTATTGAGCGGCTTGCGTGGCCGCGGGGCTGCCCGTGATGGTGACCCGCCGGTTCCGCGTGCCTGGCAGGAACTCGCCCTTCTTGGAGATCTGGATGCGGGCGCCTGTTAGCTCCTGGTACTCCACCAACGTCTTGCCCCCCTTGCCCAGGATGGCTCCCACCAGGTTCTCAGGCACCGCAATCTCCACCAGCTCCTTGGCACTCTCGGCGGCCAACTTCTCCGCCGTCAGGAAGCCCCCAGCCGCGCCCGCGGCGGCCGCAGCGGCCACCAACGGGCCGCCCCCGCCGCCGGCCCCGCCGCCCGCCCCGGCCCCGAGGTAGCCGTTGGCGGCCGCGGCCAAGGCGAAGGACCCCAGGGCTCCCGGCGGCGGCGGTGGAGGCGGAGCAGCCCCTCCGGCTGGCCCGGCCCCTGCTTCACCGGCGTAGGACGCCAGGAGGTTGGCGGCCGCGGCGGCGGCAGGGTTGGCACCGGCGGCCACGGCGGCCAGGACCCCGGAGGCTGCGGCCGAGTTGAGCCCCAGGCCGAGGGAGTTGGTGTTGTAGCCGTAACTGGCCAGCGTGTTGAGTGCCGTGCTGATGGCCAGCAGGTCGGTGCCCGAGAAGGCAGGCAGGGCGGCCGGAAAGGCCCCCACGCCCGCCAACCCCGCCGGGCCCAGCAGGCCCGAGGCGGCGGCGGCCGAGGCGGCGGCGGCGGCGGGCAGCACGTCGGCGGGGCTGGCGTACGGCGAGCCGGTGGGGTTGGAGTTGGCCACTGGCCCAGCCACGTTGGCGTAGCTGATATTCAGGCAGCTGCTGCTCTGGGGATCTTCCTGTACCTTCTGCACTATGGCGCTCACGGCCTTGTGCACCTGCTCAGGTTCGCCGCTGACCGTCACCACGCGCTCCTGCAGGTTGATGCCCTCCGGCTTCTGGGACAGCTGCACCCAAGCCCCCGACTGTTCCATCACGGCCTTCACGGTCGCGCCCCCCTTGCCGATGATCAGGCCCGCCGTGCTGTTGGGGACGATCAGCTTGGCCTGCGTGGGGAGCCAGAGGGAGGGTCTTTAGGGGCGGGGTCATCGGAGACTGAACCGCAATACTCCTCTAAGACTGGCGGTCTCAAGGTACTTCCCACCCCTGGCTCTCAAGTGTCCAAAATCAGACCCAGCAAGCCCCCTGGATATGCACCAGTATGGTCCTACCGGTTAGGAAAAAAAAAAAATTGTTTAATTCAAATTTATTTTATTGGCTACACAGCATACAGGATCTTAGCTCCTCCATCAGGGATCGGACTTGTGTCCCCTCCAGTGGAAGCATGGATTCTTAACCCTAGACCACCAAGGAAGTCCTTGGCTAGAAATATTGACTTTCTTCGTGGTCCGTGGTTAGGAGTCTGCACTTCCACTGCAGGGGGTACAGGTTTGATCAATGATGGAGGAACTAGGATCCTGCATGCTCTGCAGCACAGCTAAAAGAAAACAAATAAATAAAAATAATAGTGCAGAAATACTGAAATTTTCCATATTTATTAGTTAAAAGAAAAAAGACGCTAGTATTCCCAACTCCCCTTGGTAGCCTCTCAGCCACCCCGTCCTTGGGACCCATGGGTCCTCCTTACATCCAGCACCTAAAAGTTTAATGGCTGACCAAGTGGGAGCCCGCCAGGACCCCACTCCAGGCTTGCATTTGTGCCCATGTCCTTCTATATCAAGTACTCTGACTCCCAGCCTCAGAAAAGGCATCATTAGTTTCACTTTACAGATGAGCAACCCAAGGCCTAAGAGGTGAAGGCACTTGCCCCAAAGTTACCCGGAAGGAACTGAACTGCAGCCTCATGGATTACTGTTCCATTGTGCTTTCCACCCCATGACATGGTCACCTGGATTAATTCTTCTGTTGTTATGGATTGAATTGTTGCTCCCATCCATTCTAATTCACCTCTTGAAGTCCTAACCCCTAGTACCTCAGAATATGACTGTATTTGGAGATAGGGTCTTTAAACAGGCCTTGAAGGTTAAGAGAGGTCATTAGGATGGACCCTAATCCAATATGGTTGGTGTCCTTATAAGAAGAGACTAGGACACAGACACACAAAGGGGGAGGACCATGTGAAGACAGGAGTTCTCTGGTGGCCTAGTGGTTAGAATTCCTGGCATTCACTGCCAAGGCCCTCTGGGCTTTCATTGCCATGGCCCGGGTTCAATCCATGGCTGGGGAACTGAGATCCTGCAAGCCATGAGGTATGGCAAAAAAAAAAAAAAAAAGAGAGAGAGAGAGAATAAAAAGCCATTTACAAGTCAAAGACAGAGGCCTCAGAAGAAACCAAGCCACCTAGTTTGTGGAACCTTGTTATTACAGCCTCAGCAATCTTATACAGCTGTCTTATCTGTGAAATGATGGTAACAAAGCTTACATCAGAGAAGATGGAGAAAACTGGTCATGTTATAGGATGGTCCCCCTTCTCAGCTATAGAGCAGCACGTCCTTTGTAGCTATAAATCAGATCAATCTTAACACCAGTGGGGATATTTCAAAACCAAATGTCCCCTTCCACATCTCCAAGAGCATTCCTACAGTGCGTCTCCTTTCCAGTGCTTCCCACATCCCCCTAGACCTGTGGGTTCAATCCTTGGAAGCTCTCATCTCTGCCTCTTTGTTTTAACCCCTAAACCTGACCCCAGTGGTGTCTGGGAAACTGTGGGAGTGGTTTTGGTTGCCAAAACAACTGGGGGCAGATGTGGGCATTCAATGGGCAGGGCCAAAGATGTTTGCACGCAATAATGTGAGAGTCAGTTCCTCGCAATGAAGAACTGTCACAGGTTCTATATGACTTTTGAATGTCCCCCTGGACATTCATGTTGGTGAAAAGTCTGTTTACAAATCCCCCAACCCAGAACTGAACTTCATGCTACATGTTAAGTACCAAGTATTTTTTTCTTTTGCACAGTTTTAAGATCTATTGAAATTTTCAGGACTGTAACTACAGTATCAGTAAGTCAAGATAAGGCTGTGTTTTGTTTTGTTCTGAACTTTACCAAGAGTCATTCATCATTTTAGAAAACTATGACATCATGCAAACTATTATATATAGAACAGATAAACAACCAGTTCCTACTGAATAGCACAGGGCACTATATTCAATACTCTGTGATAAACCATAATGGAAAATAATATGAAAAAGAAGGTATATATACGAATAACTGAATCATTCTGCCGTACAGCAGAAATTAACATAACAATGTAAATCAACTATACTTCAATTAAAAAAAAGAAAACCGTGACATTGGTAGTAATGCCGTCTGTATCATTTAAATCTCCATTACTACGCTCTGGATCACCATGTTTCTTGCTGTGTCACTCAGGCCATGTTAGGTGTGAGCAGCTATTTCATTATTTCTTCTACTGTGGCCCTGCCTGAGCATTTACATATTAAAATTCATCGTTAAGTGTTAGCCGGTCAGTCATATCTGACTCTTTGCAACCCCAGGGACCGTAGCCCACCAGGCTCCTCCGTCCATGGAATTCTCCACGCAAGAATACTGGAGTTGCCACTCCCTTCTCCAGGGGATCTTCCCCACCCAGAGATCAAACCCAGGTCTCCTGCATTGCAGGTGGATTCTTTACTGTCTGAGCCACCATGTTAAAACTCATTTTATAACAAATCACCTTCCTTTCATTTCTCCTTTATGAAAAAATATTTAGGGATATGAGAAATGTACATCTGTACAATGGAAGATTACAGTCAATTTAAGCCAGTTGAAGGACGGATGCTTGCTACAACATGGATGAGCCTAGAAAACATTATGCTGTGTGAACGAAACCCAGCACAGAAGACCACATATTGTATAATTCCACTTATATGAATGTTCAGAACAGGCAAATCTATAGAGACAAAGGAGATTAGTGGTGGCTTAGGGCTGGGGTGGGGAGAACTGGGAGGATTGAGAGGTGGTGGCTAAGGGGATCAAGATTTCCTTTTGAGGAAATGAAACTTCTAAAATTGATTGCGGTGATGGATGCCTGACTCCGAATACAATAAAGCCACTGAACTGCATACTTTAGATGGGTCCAACGTATTTTTGTGGATTATATCTCAATACAAGTGTTAAAGATCTTAGAGATATAGATATGCTTTCTCTTTATATAAATAGGCTCATTGTATATGTAATTTCAGAGAGTATAGTGGGCATGGTAAAATATCGGGTTGGCCAATAAGTTCGTTCCGGGTTTTCCATAAAATGCAATGGAAAAATCCAAATGAACTTTTTGGCCAACCTAACATATCCAGGAGAAAGCGGACATTGGATCCTTCAAACAATCAAACAGGGCTGAGAACTGATACTCTCTACATGCTGTGCCCTCTGTTGATCTGACTTCAGTCTTTCCTCCCTCTTGCTTACTTCGCTGCAGACACACCAGACTCCCTGCAGTCCCTCCAACTCGCCAAGCTGTGCCCAGACTCAGGGCCTTTGCACCTGCTGTTCCCGTACCTGGAGTGCTTTTCCTCAGAAAAGAGGGCTTCCCACTCTCTTCATTCATTGCACAGATGCACCCCCCCAGAAAGCCCTTCCCTGCCCACCCAGATTATCAAAGCTCATGTGTATTTATTTTACGTCTCCATCATGGATACCTTCAGATTCATAACTGCTAATTTCACATCTCTCGTATGATGTTGAGTGGACCCCTCAAAAGTCCAAAATGAAACCCATCTTCCTCCTCAAATGTGTTTTTGCCACGGTCTTCTTCATTACAGCACAAGGAAAATGCATCCTACCACTACTTGGTCCCAACCTTTTGGAGTCCTCTCTTTCCTTTACACTCAACATCCAATCAGCAATTTTGTTGGCTCTGCCTTCAAAAATATATCCTAGATTATGCTAGATTAAAAGAGATTAAGGAGGTATAACAGCCAAAAGCAGCGGGAACATTGACTGAATCTTTAATAAAAATACTCTATACATTTAAAAGACATTTTGGACAATCTGAATATGGACTTTTTATTAAGCAATATTAAAAATCCAGTGTTAATTTTTGTAAGTGTGATAAAATAATATAATAATATAGGAGACTATCTTTGTTTTGGGGAGCTAGACACTGAAGCATTTAGGGGTGAAGAGTCATAAGATCTACAACTTATTTTCAAATAGATCAACAACAGGGACTTCCTTGGTGGTCCAGTGGTTAAGACTGCATGCTTCCAATACAGGGGACACAGGTTTGATCCCTGGTTGGGGCACTAAGATCTGGCATGCCTCTCAGTTCAGCCAAAAAAGAGTCAAATTGATCAACAACAAAAAGAACACCAAAGTCAATGTGTATGTCTGTGTGTCTGTGTGTAGAGATAAAGCAAATGTTAATAACTGGTGAGTCTAAGTGCAGTGTATAAGGAGTTCACTGTACTGTTCTTTAAACATTTTCCAAATAAAAAGAGAAAAAAGGTAGCCATACTTTCTTTCCTTTTTCTCCATCTTGTCTTCATAGTACTTTTCACTCTCTGACACCCTATACATTTTATTTGTTTGCTTCTTTTCTGATTTCCCAGGGCAGAATTTAAGGACCACAGGGTAGAAATTTTGTCTTTATTGCTTACTGCTGGGTTCTCAGTGCCTAGACGAATGCCTGACACATACTTAGCCAAGGGTGGGTGAATGATAGTAGGTACACATGCAATGACTGTTGTCCCTAGGGGCAGACCTGCATTTAAATCCCACATCTGTGGTACAGCCACCTAGGAAAACAGTCTTGCAGTTCTTCAAAAAGTTAAACGTAGGTTTTATCATATGACCCAGAAATTCCACCCTACGTATTTACCCAAGAGGACTGAAAACAAATCCACACATTTGTCCATTAGCAGCATAATTCATAACAGCTAAAAAAGTGGAAAAATCCTACATTTCTATCAGTTGATGAATAAATAAACAAAATGTGGTCTATCCATACAATGAGGTACTATTTGGCCACAGAAAGGAATGAAGTTTTGATACACACCGCAGTGTAGATTTGGGCTTCCCAGGTGGCCCTAGTGGTAAAGAACCTGCCATCAATGCAGGAGATGTAGGAGTTGTGGGTTTGATCCCTGGGTCAGAAAGATCCCCTGGAGGAGGGAATGGCAACTCACTCTAGTATCCTTGCCTGAAGAATGCCCATGAACAGAGGAGCCTGGCGGGCTACAGTCCATAGGGTCACAAAGAGTAGGACACGACTGAAGCGACTTAGCATGCATGCACGCACAGTATGGATGAATCTTAATGACATTATGTTAAGGAAGGAAAACACAACTCAGCATGCCACATTATATATCATTATGTATCTTTCAATTTACATAAACTATTCAGAATAGGCAAATCCATAGGCACTAAAAGTAGATCACTGGTGAAGGGGCTGGGGCAGAGGCACTGGGAAATAGAAAATGACTATTAATGGGTATGGGGCTTTTTCGGGGATGGTGAAAGTGTTTTGAAATTGGACAGTGTTGATCAACGCATGACTTTGTGATTATACTGAAACCACTGAATTAAACACTTTAAAATGGTGAACTTTACAGTATGTGGATTATCTCTCAATATAGCTGTTATTTTAAAGAAATCACTGGAAAAAGGGAAGTCTGACAAGTCAAGGGGAACAGAAGAGTGTGCAAAACCAGGCCTAAGAGTAAAGAGGGATTTGATATGTGATACAGCATTTCAGAGCAACAGGAGAAGGATCAAAACTTTCCACCCAAGAAACTGTGTCCACCAAGGGATGGTGAAAGCAAAAGCCGTCACCTTTCTGTGCTTCCGTTTCCTCACTGCTGACATTGACATTACCACAGCTGCCCTATTCAGGTCTTGGGGATATTCAATGACTAAGGTGACTCCATGGTGGTTGGCACAGGGAAGCCCTCAGAAAACAGTAGCTGTCTTCACGATAGGCCCAGATTGCAAGACCACAGCATCTTAGATCTGCAGATGCAGTTCTATAGAATCCTGGATGTTAGAACAGTAGAATGTTAGAGTAATACATCCCTTGAATCTTGCAATCACAGAGCCATAGAATTGTAAGTGTCTCAGAGCCAGAAGGACCTCAGAGACCATCTGCCTCAGACGTTTGCAAGTCTGGAGATTTAAAAACAACAGTAACAATAACAGCAGCAGCCACTAACAACTGTATAAAGTAGGTACTATTATTAGCACATTTTATAGATTGGGTGGCTCAGATGGTAAAGAACCTGCCCACAATGCAGGAGACCCAGGTTTGACCCCTGGGTCGGGAAGATCTCCTGGAGAAGGAAATAACAACCCACTCTAGGATTCTTGCTTGGGAAATCCCATGGACAGAGGAGCCTGGCGGATTACAGTCCATGGGGTCACAAAGTGTCAGATACAGCTGAGTGACTAACACACATAGATTGGGAAAGGGAGGCACCAAGAAGTTAAGTAAATTACTTAAGATCACAGAGATAGTGACTAGTAAAGCCAGGATCTGATCTCAGGCCAGAGTTCGTGTTCAGATTCCCAGGACTTCTCCCCAGAAATCTGGATTCAGTGGTCCCAGGCTGGGACTCAGGAATCTGTGTTTTAACCTAGATGATTCAGATACCAGCCAGGGCTGAGAACCACCCGTCTAAACCAGAGGTGGCAAACTGGTGGTGCTCAGGCCACAGCCAGCCCACAGCCACATAATGTTTTAAGAACTGAACCAACCTTGAAAAATCGATTGATTTCAAATATGTTTGACTTCATTTGAAAAATGTAGAAGACGTTATAGGAAAACTCAAACAAACTTTTGGGTCAACCCAATAATGCTCCGTCCTCATTCCCAAAGGATAAGAATCAAGTGGAGCTGAGCAGCAACTACCCACTTTAGGGATAGCATGATACCTCTATGATAAGGCCACATCCTCAGTCCTTTATGTTCCCTTTCTGAACTCCAGAGACATTTCAGTTTATAATCCCAGTCTGACCCAGCTTCCCTACTGTAAAGAAAGGGAAGCTGAGCATACATAATAGAAGAAGATACAGGGCAACACAGCAAGTCCAAGGCAAAAAGGGAACAGACTTGCCTCCTGACTCAAAAATCCCATAGTAACAACAATAGGAAACATTTTTGGATAATTGCTTTTCAAACATTAATAAACACTAGCCACTACCCTTAAATAGGTACCATTATGAATCTCATTTTACATGGAGAAATCAAGTCACTTGCTCAAGGTCCTGCAGGTAGGAACTATCAGAATAGAATTCTACTCAACATCTGACTCCAGAGTCTGAACTTTCAGCCATTCTCTCTTTCATTCTTTGAAGCCCCTGAGTAACAAGGCAGAGAAAAAAATCCTGGTTCTATAACTGTTAGACTCCACTATTTCAGAGTTCCTGTGGCTTAGGGAGTGGAGTAAGAGGCTCAGGTGCTAATGGTGCTGACCCCATTTTCCCTGCAACATGCACAAACTTTTGATGAACCCTGAGCCCCTAGCGGCCACGACCAAGGCAGAGAGAAGAGGCAGTACCTTCGCTTCCTTGCCAACTGTAGGGAAGCTGTGGCCTGCTGGTGGGAAGGGAGTTAGGAGAGGGCCGGCTGCGCGCGAGGGGGGGAGTTGCTTCAGCACCAAGGACAGCAGCCACGCTCCAAGCCTCAAACTGGCAGGTTTTGGGGGGATCGCTCTGATCCGCAGTATTCTACCAGGGTTTGCTGCCCACCGTTTTCCCCACGAACTGGTAGAAACTCAGACCCGTGGGTTCTCCCATTTCAGGGCAACAGGATTTCTCAGGAATCCCAGATTCCTTTCACCGAGGCCCTGTCTCTTTGCTTCCAGGCAGACATCTGTTCAGGAGCCCTCACAAGTGGCCTGTCCGCCTGCTCAGGGCTTCTTGCCCTTTTGCATTGTGTGCACACGTCTATGGGAATGGAGAGAGGGAGAGCAAATGGGGACTTTACCGCAGCCAACCCGAGCTCTGCTTCTTCTGCTCGGCCCCCTACCCAGCCAGGGCCATGTTGTCAGGGGCTTTACAGGAAGCCCACCTGCCCGGTGTGCACAGTGGTCTGGTAACCCTCGAGGCCCAGGAAGCAACTGATCCACTCTTGCCACATCCCTACCCCACGGCTTCTGATAATGCAGGCAACCGAAAGGCTCTGCCCTCCTCCTTCCATCCCTCCTCAAGAGGGCTGTGTTGGAGAAAGACCCGCCTCCTCGCTTCCTAAGGAAACACCATTTTCCCAAAATGGTGGCTAAACTCCTTCCTATCCAAGAACTAGTGAACAGAGTGGGTACCAGTACTGTGTTGCCTATGGGTGGGGTGGTTACTTCCGGTGAGAACAGGAAGTGGGAAGCAGGTGGTTTTGAGAGACAATGGGATGAGGTGGAAGAGAGAAGGGGATTTGGTGAATCCTAGGAGGGAGGGATATTTCAGGGGGTCTCGGTCAGATTCTCCCAGACCTTCATGCTCCCTCTGAATCAAGTCACTCTAGTAAGAGGTCTGGCGTCCTTAGGCTGACTCTCTTTATGAACCACTACCATGTATTTGATTGATAAATGTTTTGTAACTATTATGCCATTGAAGCAGGCTTCCCACGTGGCTCAGTAGTAAAGAATCTGCCTGGCAAACAGGAGATGTGGGTTCAATCCCAGGATCAGGAAGATCCCTGGAGAAGAAATGGCAACTCACTCCGATATTCTTGCCTGGGAAATCTCCCAGACAGAGGAGCCTGACGGGTTACAGTCCATGGGGTTGCAAAGAAGCAGACAGGACTTCACAGCCAAAACACCACCACCATGCCACTGAGCTCTCATCGCAATCCAGTTACATGGAAGAAGTGCTTTCTCTCAAATCCCACCAGCTTTATGAAAACCCAGCCTCTATCCCTGCTAACCTGCTTGGCTCTGTCAGGATTCATTGTGGTTTGGGGTTGAAGGATATTGACCACCTCAGGCTTGGTCATTGCTTGTGGGATTTCTCGGACCTTCTCGGCAATAAAGCTGTGCACAGCATTCAAGGCCTCTGCTGTGCCCTGTACCAGGCATACTCTCTCTGTGGTTCCTGTTGAGCAAGGAAGAGAGGGGTCACACTCATCAGAAGAAGAGTGAGTGGAATTCTTGTTTTATTATTTTCACGTCCTCTCCCTCCCTTAAAACAAACCCAGGGGATGGAAGAATGATGCTTAAGTGCTTTGCTATGCCCACAACAGCCCTGGGCAAGGGAGACAGGGCTCAGCTGCCTCTTCCCAGTCCTTGCTGGCTCTCGGTTGCTTTGGTAACCATTCACTCACTGCCCCCCCTCCACCTCCTAGAAGCCGAGAGCTCAGGCCTGCAACGGTTGCCACAGTAACTGGAACCCCCTTATCGGTGTGGCTGGCCGGGTCCTCAGCCCACCCCCAGGGGGATGAGGGACGAGGCCCCGTTGCCTTGGCAACCCCTGAAAGCCTGCAGCGACGGCCTCTGGGCTTTTGGAGAGGATGGGGAAGGGCTGGGGGATGGGGGAGACAGCAGAGAGGCCTGAGTGCCTGCCTGGACCCACCAGATGGAGGGCTGAGGGGTGGGGGAGGGCAAGGGTGGGGAGAGGGGAGAGCAGAGTGGGTCAAAGACAACTCATGGAAGAGTGGAGATGGGGATGCAGAGAGGACGGCAGGGTGCCTCTGCTGGCGATTCTCCAGATATTTGCGGTGGTTCTGACCTGGGCATCCTTGGTGTGCGTGTGCGTGTGTGTACTGGGGCGGGTAGCAGAGAGAAGAGGTGCTAATTCTAGGTGATGTTGGGTTGTATACGTATGAGAGAGAGACTCTGGGTGTCACTGACCAATGCAAATACATCTATGAGTATTTGGGTGAGTGGGGTGTGTGTGTGTGTGCATGTATTTTCTTGGGTAGGACTGGCTGAAATATCTATCTGTGTATGTGTGTAAAAGAAAGAGCAGGAGAGACCAGGATACAAACAGACTGCAAGACATAGTGATTTCAGTAAAGAAATCACTTTCTGTGGGGCGGGGGAAAGACTTTGGATGCCGCTGTGATGTTCAAGGTTATGTACACTCTAAGACTGAGCTGGGTGTGCACGAGGGTTTCAGAGTAAGAAACAAAGAATCCCAGGAAGTGGCATTGACATTGCAGGATAAATGCATAGCACTTGGAGATGGTAGGACAGTGTGCCTGTGTGTGCATATGTGTGTGTGTTTATGTAAGGGAGAAAGATATCCGGACACCTCTGGGTGTTCAAAAGACTACCTGGGCAAATGGTGTGTGGACTGCATATGTACACGCAAAGGCACATGTACAAGTAACAGGCAAGACACTGTGAATGATGAGGGTGAAGATGAGGAAGAGAAAGAAACCGACAGGCAGACCCAGGGGTCAGTATATAAGAACTGATATTTGGAGAATTCATGTATTTGTGTGCGTGTCTGGGGGTCTGAATTACAGCCAGACAAAGAAGACTCCACCAGGACTGGCCGGGGTGAAGCTGTGAGTGCCTGGATGATACAGGCGTGCTAGGTGTGGGGGGGTGTTGTGTGCCTGGGAAGGGCTCTATTTGCAGGACCAGTTAGCTCCTTGGATCTAAAAAGGGTCCTGGGTGCCCAGGCTCCACGTGCCTGCATGTCTGGGACACTTGGGGGTGAGTGCCCAGTGTCCTGTGGGTAGACCAGTGCAGCGCGCTGGTGTTACACCCTGACCCCTCGCTTGCCGTCGCTCAGCCTGGCATGCCAGTCTCGCCATGTGTCTGGGTGTCCCCGTCTTGGGTCACTGGTGTAGCTGACATCCTCCATGTCCTCTGGGCCGCTGTTCCTCACTCTTACTCCCCTCCATCCCAGAACAATGGCTTGGTCTGAGCCAAGCGTGAGTCAGCGCATAGGCTGCCTCCGTCTGGGTGTAAATAGGAAAGGGTGTGGGTCAGGGTGGGAACTTGGGGGGTGGGGTGGCCCCAGGGAGAGCCTGGCTGAAGTGGCCCGGCTCTCCATCTCTGTGAGGCTTCCCTCCAGCTCAGGGAGTCTGTGATCTCACACCCCCTTGTAGTTCTTAACCAGGATCCACAGGGGCTTTGGGGGACTCAGTTAAACCCTGAAAGAATATCTAATAATAACAGCTGGTGCTTACATAACACCAATTGCCAGGCATCATTCTAAGCATTTTATATGTATATATATATTTGTTCACTTTAATATATGAGGCAGGTGATATTATTATTCTTGATTTATTGCTAAGGACACTAAGGCACCTTGGTTTTGTCCAAATTCATTCAGCCAGTAGTGGAAAATCCGGGTTTTGAACCCATGTGTCTGGCTTCAGAGTCTGGGCTTTTAAACATTTAGCCATGCTGTGCTAAACTTGGTGTGGGTGGAGTGTATGTGTGTGTATGTGTTGGGGGGAGGCATACAATGATTGCAATTTTGCTTTTGTATTTTTGATGTTAAAAAAGAATACATAAGATGTTCAACTCAGCCGCAAAGATGTTATAAATCAATACATTTTTTTAAAAGTGTCTGTTTTTCTTCTGGGGTTAGGGTCCAGGGCTTCAGGCAGCTGTTTAAAATCTGAAGGAATTTTAGAATCAGGAGATCTGGGTAAGCTACAGAAGACTGCGCGGCTTGGAGCAGGTGCCTGCTTCCTTCAGGGTCTAAGTTTCTCCATGTATGACTCGGAAGACTTGAATCTGGAGCTTGGGGGTTCCTATACCAAGGAGGGGGCACCCTTCATGTGTTCTGGCCCCCACACAGATTTTTGTTTCATGGAGTAGATACCTAAGTGCAGACATATATGTGCGTGTGTGTGTGTGTGTGTGTGTGAGCTAACTAGGCCCAGAGGACCCTTTCAGTCTCTCCATTCTCACCTGTCCTTTCACCAGCCACACTGAACAACGAACCTCCACCCCGCAGCCTTTGAACATGCTCTTTCATCTCCTCTCATCACACTTTACTGCTCTTTACCTAGCCTACTCTTTCATTATTCTGGCTTCCTCCTCCAGGAAGCCCTTCCTGATCATCTCAGTCTGGGTCAGGTGCTCTGTCTGGGCTCTCTCCATTCTTTGGGCTTCCCCAGTCCCAGCCCTGACCACCCTAAGTCATGACTGGTATTCGGTTTATCTTCCCTACTGGGATGCGAGATCCATGAGGGCTAAGCTGGGGTGTCTCAGCCACGGCTGTGTCCCCATCTTGGTCTGGCATGGGGCTGGGCTGGAGAAGAGGCTCAGAGAATATGAATGAATGGAGGGTATCAGCCAGAAGCAGAGAAACTGCGAGAGCAGCAGCATCTCCATTTCTTACGTTCCTCTGGGCCCTGGGAAGTCCCAGGGACAGGACTGGGATGTAGAGGGCTATTCCTGCATCTCTGAGCCAGGAGCCGGCACATGCTGTATGATCTGGAAGTTCCGAATTGGGGTGGGGGGTGGGGAGCAGGACTGGGTGCAAGTCCAGGGGCTGGGGAGAGATGCTTAGCTCACATTGCTTGTTTGAGCAGTGTTTGGCCCAGGAGAGAGTCAATGACTGGCCCATCCTTTGGGGTTCTCAGCTGCCTGGCCAGTGGGGCGTGTCACTGCGTTGGGAGGGGATGACGTGTGTTATGTCACAGAATGAGATCCAGGGGCAAGGAACCAAGTGTCCTTGGATGGGTGTCGTAAGCAGAGGTCTCATCCGTACCTTGTGGGCTAAAGGGGTGAGGGGAAAACTGGGCCAGGGTGGAAGAGAAAAGGGGGTTGTGCCAGGTTCCCTGGACTGTTCTCTAAACCTCTTGCCAAAGCTGCTTAGTGAGATGGGAGGCAGAGGGCGGGGTGGAGAGAGAGACACACAGGAAGAGAGAATATGAAATTGTCCTGACCCTGGGCTTCAGCTCTGGTGTTTGACCTAGAAAATCCAAGGGGATTAAGGATGAACTAGAACCAGCACGGGACCAAAGACGCAATTCAGTGGACCTTCCCTGGATTCCTAGATGTTGAAGCTCAGGCATTGGTCTTGGGAGAGAATTATGAAGGGGGTAGGAGATATTGAGGGGGATTAGTGAGAGGGGAGGGGCCTGGACAATTTATGATTGGAGGAAGGGAGATAGAGCTGGAGAAGAGGCAGAAAATGGGCTGATTGGGGAGAGAGAGGAAAAAAGATACGAGGAAGCTGAGACTGAGGAGAAAAAAGAGGACTGTAAGGGGAGAGATGGGGGAGCAGGGATGGAAAGAAATGAGGAGCAACCCCCTGCAGAGAATGAACCCATTGAGGGGTGCCACTAAATACTGGTTGAATGGGTGACTGGAAACAGATAGTTGGAGGAAAAAAAGTGAGATTAAGAGGTGGAGGAAAAGGAAAATATAGGGAGAGAGATGGGAAGACAGAAAGGGAAGAGAAGAGGAGGTGACAGAAAGGGAAAAGCAGAGATGGACAGACCGGCTGGGCGGCTAAGAGAACAGAGATGGGGGACCTCCACACGGAACCAGAGAGAAGAGGAGAAACAGGGCATGGGGAGACAGAGAGAAGCCGATGGGAGTGGAGCCTCAGGCAACAAGAGATGAGGAGGTCAGAAACGGAATGAGAAAGGGACTGCCTGGCGGCCCAGTGGTTAAAACCCTGCGCTTCCAATGCAGGAGGCGCGGGTTCCATCCGTGGTTGGGGAACTAAGATCCCACACGCCGTGTGGCTCGGCCAATGGACAAGAAAGAAAGATGATAGAAACAGGATGAGAGACATGGAAAGAACCACACAGATGGAGAACCAGTGTGACTCAGATCGGGTGAGACGGGGTGACAGAGAAATCCAAAGGGAAACACTGAGGGTCTGTGTAACACGGATGGCTGACCCCCAAGCCTTGAGGGACACCCCAACACCTGCCTCCTTGGCCAACCCCCCCCAGCTCCTCCAACAGACCCAACGGGCAGGTGTGTGGGAATGGGTACATCTGCCACCACATCATGCAAATGAGCTCATGAATATGCAGTAGTCCATTGTCTTGCCCTGCCCCCACCCCCATCTGCTCAGGCCTGGCCCCTGGAGCCCAGGGCTGCCCAGTCCCCTTAAGGGGAGGAGGAGGGGCCCCCTACCACTCTCACTGCCCCTAGGGGAGCCTTCCCCACTCCTGGAGGGCCCAGATGGGAGGGATGGGAGGCCGGAGCAAGCGTGCCCCGGGGTTGGGGCTCACCCGGATAGAAGTCTTTGGACTTGGAGAGCTTGATGGTGGCTCCCGTCTCCTTCTGCAGCTGCACGATGGTCTGCCCACCCTTGCCGATGATAGAGCCCGCAGCGTAGCTGGGGATCAGCACCTTCAGGAAGTATTCACCTTCCTCTGCAGGGGCACAAGCAGGGAGGCGAGTCAGGAGAGAGGGGTCTTCACCTTCAGATAGTACCTCCTGGGAGGCACAGGCATGGGCTGGGCTAGGAAACCCGCTGTGATCACAGCAACATACAGAAGCAAGGACTCAAGAGAATAGCAGTAGGGAAAGAATACACGTAATGATCCTCACTCACTCACTCATTCATTCATTCATTTCACCAAGAATTCCTGAGCACCTGCTCTGGGCTTGGCACCATTCTAGAGAAACAGCCATGAAGAAAACAAAGACCCCTGATTTCACAAATAAAGTCAAGAGTTTTAGTGATTCAGCCAAGAGCACACAGCTACATTCTTCTAGAGCAGGGGAGACAAGACAGTGCATTTCATGTTGTCGGAGGGTGGTAAGTACTGAGGAAACAAAAAGAGGCAGGAAAGAGGATGGGGAGTGCAGGCTCTGGACTGTCAGATCCGGTGGTCAGGAAAGCCCTTCCCAAGCATACAGCATTCTTTGTCGAACAAACACTTCCACAGTACCTAACACATACTAGACTCTGTTCCGAGTAATTTACAAATATCATTTTCACACTGATGCTAAGAGGGAGATACTTAAAAAAAAAAAATTCCAGAGATGAGGAAACAAAGGTGAAGGGATTTCTCCCACTCACACAGCTAGTAGATGGTGTCACGTATGTGCTCAGTTGCTTCAGTCTGACTCTTTGCAACCCTGTGGACTGTAGCCCGCCAGGCTCCTCTGTCCATGGGATTCTCCAGGCAAGAATACTGGAGTGGGTTGCTATTTCCTTCTCCAGGGGATCTTCCCAACCCAGGGATCGAACCCACATCTCTCGTATCTCTTGCACTGGCAGGCGGATTATTACCACTAGCAACATCTGGGTACCCATCAGGTACCACCTGGGTAGTGCCACCTGGGAAGTGGTAGAGCTGAGATTTGAGTCCCACCTGGCTCCAGAGTCCCTGCTCTGAACCATTAAAATACACTGTCTCTCAGCTGTGGAGGAGAGAACAGAACAGAACCATGTGGCCGTGTGGAGGAAGGGCAAGTGCAAAGGCCCTGGGGTGAGGGTGTGCCTGGGCTGTGAGGGTGAGATGTCTAGTGTGGCTGGGGCTGAGTGAGACAGGACAGTGGGAGGAAATGAGGGCTGAGAGAGGTGGGGATGGTGGTGGGGTGTTCAAGCTTGTGGGCCAAGGTGGTTTTTCTTCCAGGTTGAGACAGGAGCTTCAGGAAGGCTTTGAGCAGAGGAGTTCAGTCACTCAGTTGTGTCCGACTCTTTAGTGACTCCGTGGACCATAGCCCATCAGGCTCCTCTGTCCATGGGATTTTCCAGGCAAGAATACTGGAGTGGGTTGCCATTTTCTTCTCCAGGCAATCTTCCCGACCCAGGGATCAAACCTACCTCTCCTGCATTGCAGGCAGATTCTTTACTGCTGAGCCACCAGGGAAGCCCCATGTGTGATGTCTTAGGTTTTAAAAAGATCCCCCTGAGGCCCATGAGGGGAGCAGACTCTGACAAGCACAGGTGGAAGACCCCAGCGAAGAGGCAACTGTAACAGTCCAGGCAGGAGGTGACGCTGGTCTGACTGCTGGAAGCAGTGAGGCGGGAGGGGAGCAGAAGGCTGGACTCTGGAGAGGCTCTGACACTCATTACTGACCTGGTGCTGTGCTGAGAGCTTTGCCAGCTTGATCTCACCCATTCCTCACAACCTCCCAGTGAGGTAAGGAAAATGCGCTCCTTTAAAAAAAATTTTTTTTTCCATTGCAACATGTGCTTAGTTGCTCAGTTGTGTCTGACTCTTTGCAACCCCATGGAGTCTGCCAGGCTCCTTGGTCCATGGGGAGTCTCCAGGCAAGAATACTGGAGTGGGATGCCATACCCTCCTCCAGGGAATCTTCCCAACCCAGGGATCAAACCCAGGTCTACCACAGTGCAGGCAGATTCTTTACTGTCTGAGCCACCAGGGAAGCCCAAGAATACCGGAGTGGGTAGCCTATCCCTTCTCCAGGGGATCTTCCTAACCCAGGAATCGGACTGGGGTTTCCAGCATTGCAGGTGGATTCTTTACCCGCTGAGCTACCCGGAAGCTCCCTCATCGCAACATAGTTTATATATGTGTTGTTGTTTAGTCACTAAGTGGAGTCGGACTCTTTGTGACCCCATGGACTGAAGCCTGCCAGGCTCCTCTGTCCATGGCATATCCCAGGCAAGAATACTGGAGTGTGTTGCCATTTCCTTCTCTATTATCTTTTTTATTATTATGTTTTACTTATTTTTTATGTTTTGATGTGGGCCATTTTTTAGGGTCTTCATAGGACTTGTTACAATATTGTTTCTGCTTTAAATTTTGTAGCTCCCCCACCAGGGATTGAACCCACACCCCCTCCATTAGAAGGCGAATTCTTAACCACTGGACCACCAGGGAAGTCCCCTCCATTTTTACATAAGGGGAAATGGAGGCACAGAGGGGCACAGAGAAGTTAAGGTACCAGCCCAAGGGCACCAAGACAGTTGCTGGGTTGAGATTCAAATGCAATTCTGATTCATTCTTGGTCCACCCATGCTTAACACTCTTCCCTGCTGGCAGCTGAAGACCGGTATGCACCAGGACAGGCTCCAAGACCTAGAGGTGGGAGGCAGCACCAAGGGTCCTTAATGAGGCTTTGGTTATTCTTTGTTACGAACCAATTTTCTTGGTCATGTGCAAAGCACTTTGTTAACGCAGTCTCAAGGCAACTGCCTAACCTCTGCAATCTTCTAATCAAACTGTTGCCCCCGTGTCCTCCCAGGGAAAAATTCAGGAACCTTCTGAGTCTGATTTGTGATTTGGCCCCGCCCTGTTCTCCAGCTTCACATCCTTATCTTTCTCCCAGAACACTAGATCCACCTTCCTTTTTGCTCCTCAAACTTCCCTTCTCCCTCCCACCTCAGGGCCTTTGCACATTCTCTTTGCCTAGAACTCTGCTCCCCCAGGGGGCTCAGTGGTAAAGAATCCACCTGCCAGTGCAAGGAGGCACAGGAGACACGGGTTGGTCCCTGGGTTGGGAAGATTCCCTGGAGGAGGAAATGGCAGCCCGCTACAGTATTCTCGCCTGAAGAATCCCATGGACAGAGGAGATTGGTAGGCTACAGTCTGCAGGGTCGCAAAGAACGCCCCTCCCCCAGTGAATTCCTTTTGCGCTTCAGGTCTCCCCTCAAATGTCCCATTTTCTTGTAACTTTTCCTGGAACCCTAGGGAGAGGATGGATCTCTGTTTCATGCCTTCAGAAGGATGTACCATGGTCCAGTGTGGGCCACGTCACTGAAGCTCTTCCTCACGTCCAGGGACTCATACAGTGCCCAGCCCATAGTAGGCATATAAACCCTGGGAAGGGCTTCCCTGTTGGCACGAGTGGTAAAGAATCCACTGCCAATTCAGGAGATGCAGGAGACACAGGTTCAATCTCTGGGTTAGGAAGACCCCCTGGAAGAGGAAATGACACCCCACTACAGTATTCTTGCCTGGAAATTTTCATGGGCAGAGGAGCCTAGTGCGCTACGGTCCATGGGGCCGCAAAGAGTGAGATGTGACTGAGCAACTGAGCACACACAAATTCTGGGAAACAGAAGGGACAAGCCAGGCCATTTGGTTTCCGAAGCTTAAGGTCTTGGACCATCAATCCCCCAGTGGTTGTCAACTTTTTCTTTTAAGCAAAGGAAATGTAGTTTCAACGTCTCCTATGAAACTCCAACATCCAAAGCAGATAAAAGAGAAACTGCTCTGTTAGAAGCATGGGGCAGGGTCCTGGGGGCTGGGAGCCCTGCTCATCCCCATTTGGTCCCTTAAGATTGAAAGTTCTGGGTTCCCCAGCAATTCCCTGGTGGTCCATTGGTGAGGACTGTGTATTTCCACTGAAGGGGGCACGGGTTTGATCCTTCGTCTGGGAAACAAAATCCTGCATTGTTGCATGGCATGACAAAAAATAAATAAATAAAGAGAAAGAAAATTCTGGGTACCCTGCTGTGTGAACATGGAGGCGTGGGGGCGAGGGGCTAGATGTGGCTTTCCAGGCAAGGGAAGGAGGTCCAGAATTAAGGGGTTTCCTTTAGCCCAAGGCAATCCTCTTAAATGTGCCTAATCAGGTCATTAAGCCTATTAGGTAATTAGCCCCCCAGGGTGCCTCTCCATCCATCTTCCTAAGCAGCCCCCCAACAAATGACTTCCTTCCCTGAGCTCACAGAGGTGGCCCCTTGCCTGCTCTGGCCCTCAACCTGACACAGAGATGGGGCCGGTTCTCCATCTTTGGCAGGTTCAGAAGGATGGGGAGGGTTTCTCACAAGAACTCCATCCTTTTTCCTTCTTTGATTTCATTCCCCATCTTTTCTCCAGCCAGGGCCACTTCCTCAGCTTCCCTCTTGAAGACTGTTCCGCAGAAAACTGGGGACACCCTCACTCCCCTCGCTCACACTTCCTCAGGTTTTGTCTGAGAATCTCTGAATGAAATGACAGAAACAGCCCTCGACTGAGCGCGGACTTCTGTCACTGACGGGTGGTGTGGCCTTGGGTGAGTCATCTCACCTCTTTGGGCCTCTGTTTTTTCATCTCTAAAGTGGGGACAGGATAGCGCTATCTTCTGGGGTTAACTGTCATTCATTCAATGCTAATCCTTGGAGTCCTTAGGATGGTCTCAGGCGTGTAGACCACTTTAGAAATGTCAGGTATCATCATCATCACAATCATCATTTTTACTATTACCTATTTCATGAACACAGGCGAAGCTCTTATCACAGTGTCTGGCGCACACTAAGTGCACTATCAATGCAGAAATGCACCTCGAAGGTTTGGGGTTTTGTTAGGAAATAAGAGGATGGGGGGGACGCCACTTCCTTCATCACCTCTCCCCAGGCGTCTCCCTGCTTTTCGGAGGAGGAACGTGTTCTCATTGATAAGAAACCAGGCTCTGCTTCTACTCACCCTCCAGCATCCACCTCTCTTCCTGAACTGTTGCATCCCTCTGTATTATTATTTCCTTGCTTTTTCTCTCCCTCCCTTCCTTTCTCCCTCCCTCTCTCCAACAGATCCTTCCTGAGCATCCACTACATGCCAGGCCTTGTTTTAGATCCTGGGGACATAGCAGAGAACAAGACAGACAGTCCATGCCTTTTAAGTCCATTCCCTCTTAAAATGTAAATGCATCTATTGAAAGAGGACATTGAAAAAAATTATTGCTAATAGAGTTCGAAGGACTGGTTATATTTTTTTCCTCCCAAAGCACATTCATCTAAACCCAAAATGATTCCCCCGAAAAAGTCTGTCCACGGAATCCCCGCTTAAACCACCTTGTGGGTGCCTGGTGGTCCCTATATCAGACTAGTGGAAGTCTGGAGGCCCCTCCTCAGAGGTCAGGGTCCAACAGAGAGTGACCAGCCGAGACCGCCCACCTGTAGAAGCTCAGAATCCTAAGGTCCTGGAGTCCCCATGGCAGCCCATAGTCTGCTCTAGTGCTCTTCAGATTCTTCTCCATTTCCCACCGTGGGAAGCTCACCTCCTCCAAGAAGGAGCCAGGCTGCTATCTGCCAGCCTGCCTCGAAGCAAAGGGCAGACATGTGACATCAGTTGAACCCGGAAGCCCCCAGACCTCACATATCCCACCCTGTTTGAACAACCAAGGTTCTGCCTGTGAAAAACTTCTTTCTACTGAAGCAAAATGCCAGAACTTTCTACCCACCTACCCTTCCCCTACCCCCTTAGCTTTTCCCTTGGGGTCCAGCTAGTTGCTCCCTCTACACAGGACGGCAACTGAAGATGCCAATTTCAGCTCTCCTGGTTCCCCTCTGCTGCAGTTTCAACATTTCCACCTTGGGATCGGGCTGTCTTTCCTTCTTCTAGGCATTCTGGGTTTCTGGTCTCCATTCCCATGTCCCTGATCCTCAGGAAAGCTTATAAAGGCTTCCAACAAGGAACCAATACTCCTCTACCTCCATAAATAATGCTGACTTACCCAAGAGATTTGGGGTGCTATGTATGGGAAGAGTGGCCCTGTTTTTTTGTTTTTGTGTGTGTGTGTGTTTTTTGTTGTTGTTGTTGTTTTGGCTGTGTTGTGTGGCTTGTAGGATCTTAGTTCCCTGACCAGGGATTAAACCCATGCCCTTGGCAGTGAAAGCAGATTCCTAATCACTGGACTACCAGGGAATTCCCGAGAGTGGCACTTTTCACTCAGCACTGATGCTGAAAGGTGGTTTGGATGCAGGATGGGGCTGTTCACGACACAGGTAGGACAGAAGTGAATGCGGCAGAGGTGGGGTTTTTGGTGACCGTATGCTTGTGGGGGACCAAAGCAGGGGTGTTGTACTCACGGTACCTGCTCTTGTGTGGGGGTAGGGGTGGAAGCATCAATGTGTTCTGCGGAGGTCTGAGGAGGCTGGGGTGGGATGCTGATATTGTCATTGGGAGTGTGTGAGGATGCTGGTGGTGGAAAAGATGCCAGGGTGTGGTCGGTACCATTGAGGAGGGGCGGGACACTGGTGGGTGATGTCTTTCTGTGAATGATGGTGCTGCCCGCCCTTTCGAGAGATATAATGCAGCCAAGACATGCTTCTGAAGGGATGAGATGCTGAGAGGTGCGATGCTGTCTTTGAGCTGTGACGCTCGCTCCAACAGAGAGATGGACGGGGCGTGATTTCCTTTGGGCAAATCACCAGTGGATGGTGAATCGGGAACGTGACATTCTCCAGAGCAGTAATAATAACGATGGCTATTGTTTATTGAGAGCTTACTATCTGCCAGACCTGATACTGTGTACCAGGCATCTTGCTGAATTCACACAACGGCACTGAACACATACACGATCTCACTGAACCCACACGACAGCCTGGAGTGGTAGAGGTGGATATTACAGTTCCCATTTTCCAGATGAGGAGACTGAGGCTCAGAGCAGTGAAAGAACGTACCCAAGGGTCACACACCAAGCACGTGGCAGTGACAAGATGAACCCTGGAGGCTCTCACTCCAGGGCTAGCAACCTTGGTGATAGCTGTTAAAGATCGAGGATCTCAGGAGCAAGGCCTGGCTGGTGTCAGCTACGACTGGGGCGTGAAGTCTGTGCCTGTGTATGGGAGAGTTGATGTTTCTGAATATGTAGGGGTGAGAGAGATGGGAATACAGTCAGGTGTATAGGGGGCAGTCCAGTGGCACCTTAAGAATTATCACCTGTGGGACTTCTCTGGTGGTCCAGTGGTTAGGATTCTGTGCTTTCACTGCCGGGGCCTGAGTTCGATCCCTGGTTAGGGAACCAAGATCCCACATGCCTCATGGTATGGCCAAAAAAAAAAAAAAAAAGAATTATCGGCTATACTCAAGGGGGACATCTGTTACTGTGCCACCAGACTGGGACTGTGTTTCTCTGGTGAATTTCCAACTGGAGTCTCCACTCGGCCTCTTCGTTCACGCCTGCCTGTCCGTAGCGCCTCGCCTCCCTCTCAACGACGTCTGCCTGCCACCCACAGCGCCCAGAAGCCACTTTTAACAGCCACCATCTCCTCTACAAGCCCCTAAGCTGGCCCCGTGGGCAGGAGTTCAGTCTGCTGGGACTTACTGCGAAAGTTTCTCACCCCCGAGCCTCAGTTTCGACTGAAAATGGGGTTCACTATAGTGCCTACTCATGCAACGGACCCAGCCTCCCGAGTTCAAATCTCGGCTCTGCCTCTTATTCACTAACTAATCTTGGGCAAGTTAATTAACCTCTCTGTGCCTCAATGTGTCACCTATAAGACGGGTAACATAATAGAATTGTAAGGCTTATTAAACAATTGAGCGCCAAGTGTTTCCCATAATACTTCTGATGTACTGTGGCATCATAAATGTCATTGTTACAATTTACTATTATTATTATCATCACATCATAGAGTGTTGGGAGAATTAAATGAAATACTGCATGTAAGGTATTAAGCAATAAAATTGGTAGCTACTATCATCATTCTGATTATTTTTATTTCCCCATTTGGCAGATGGTGACAGTGAAGCTCAGAAAAGGAGTGAGGTTGACCCAGCATCCCACAGACATGAAAGTATTATTGGAAGGAGCCCTCAATTTTGAGATGAAAAGTCCTGGACGCTTGCCCAGCTCTGCCCCTGAGTATTTCTGTAAATGGAGGACTGTCCTTTTGTATCTCCTGGCCTCAGTTTCCCCTGGGCCAACAGACGGGAGGTGGACGAGTCGGGAGGACAGGGTCCCTAAGGGTTCATCCGTTTCCCTGCTGCTGGAGGAGGGCTGAGCACATGGGAACTGGGCAGCTCAGGGTTGGAGAGATCCCACTTCCCCCACTTATGAGCTGTGTGACTTCAGGCAAGTGGTTTCATTTCGCTGAGCCTCAGTTTTCCTCATGTGAAAAAGCAGCTCAAATCATCTCCCCCGAGGATTGTATTGGGAGATTACCCCATGTTTCAGAGCCTGAGTCGTAGTAGGTGCCAAGCGCTAGGACTTCACCGTCCTTGGCAGCATCACTGTTAAATGGTGCTGTTTTGCTCTGACTGCTCAGATTTTGAACATCTCAGCCCCTTTAAGAGAAGACAGGGATGAGATCTCTTCCCTCCCCCCAGCAGGGGTGGGGCTGGACCACTGGACTGGGCTCAGGACTGACCGCCTGGGTCCCGCGACCCTCTCCAGGACTGGGAATGGCAGTGAGGCAGGAAGGAGGCAAGGAAGTGGCCGGGACACATTCATGCATGTGCTGGGGGTGGGGGAGCAGGAAGAAGGACAGGAAACTCCCTCCCACCCCTCCCCCAACTTCCCTTTCCTCCAATTTCTGCTGGACACCCTCAAAGGCAGCCAGGGGTTCCCCGATTCCTATCTCACATGGACAGGGGTGGCAGGGGGCTGGGATGGAAGGAAGAGATTCAGCTCCCCGTCATCCGAGGAGAGGAGGTGGGAGGTCCCCACCGCACCCACTAGAAGAGTTGCGCTCTGCCCCAGGCCACCCCTTTCCCATCCAGAGGAAGAGGCCAGAGGAAGCGTTAAGATTTTGGCCAAGGTGACCGCTGGGAGGGGCATGTCTGCTCTGGGGTCTCCCTCCTTCCAGGGAGCTAATGGGCTGGGCTCTCTGAGTCCCCTGACAAACCCTACCCCACGGGCAGACATACACCTAGAGTTCCCAGCTTAGCTTTTATTCTCTGGTCCACATACCTCTTCACACACACACTGTGAGGGTCCCTCTTGTCTTCTACACACACCCTTTCCGTGTTGTCAAACATTCAGCCATCACGCACACACACACACATACACTCTCCCTTGTCATACGCACAGAGAATCATCCCCACGCCAACCATTTCACACACAACCCCTTGTTACACATATACACACACTCCGGTGTCACACACAGACCTTCCCTTTTCCAGCCCCTTGGGTGTCACAGGCACACGCTCCTGCTCCTGTCACATGGGCCCCCATCCTTCCCTCTCCCTGTTACACACCCTTGTGAATTTCACCCAGCCTCTCCCCCTTCATACACCCACCTTCCCTTGTTGCACACACCCCCTCTGATGTCACCGTTGCACACCTCCATGTGTCACACCCAGCCACAGCCTCTCTGGAGTCACACCCACACTCTTTTCTTGTCATATACCCTCACCAGCGTCTCCTGGTTCCACCCCACCAGGGACACGCCTGTGTCACACACGCTGAATTGCCTTCTTCTCATCCACACGGCCTCTCATGGCTCATACCCAGAGCCGGCCCATTCGGCAGCCCACACACACCCCCTTGCATGTCACACAGACCCTCTCACTCATGTGTCACACTCTTCCACAGTCCCCTCTGGGGTGACACGCACACACTTGTCACACATACCCCTCCGAGGGTCTCAAACATGAAGCCCAGCCCCTTTCATTTCTTACACACACACACACACCCTTCTTCCTGTCATATCCATGATCCCTAATGTCACACATCCAGGCCTTACAGGGCTCACACGTATACACATGAACACACACACGCACCTGTCCCGACCACACATTCTCTCACTGAGCTTTCCACACCCACCCTTTCCCCCATGTCACCCAACACACCCACCTAGCTTGTCCCCAGCACAATCCCGCCCGTGGCCCACACATGCCTCCCTCGGGCGCAACCCTGGCTCAGGACATCCCCAGGGAGGCTCCGGGTCCACAGGCCTCCTCAGCTCCTTCCCCTCCCCCCGCCAGGACACGCCAGCTCGGGAACACCCCTGCCCCGAAACGGTCACATCACACACCCCTCAAGGACACAGAGACACCCGCTCGGAGGGACCCACGCCCCCCATCCTTTGCGCGCCCCCAAGGACACTTACCACCCCCTCCCCCTCAGCCCCTCTCATCGCAGACAAAGCTCGCGGGCCCCGGGCCCGCGGAGAGAGGGGGAAGGGGGCCGGTTCCCTCCCCAACTCCCCTCTCCTTTCCCCAGTCTAGGGAGGGGCGCCCTTCCCCTCCCCTGAGCCCTTGCACCTGCCATTTGCGGGGGAGGACGCTGGAGAAAGGCGAGGCCCCCTGCCCGCTCCCCCACGCCGAACCGCAACCCTTTCTCACCTCCCGTGTTGCTGCGCTTGGTGCAGACCACCTCGGGGGGCGTTTCGAGGGGCCTCTTGCGGGAATCCGGGGCCTCGGGCTCCATGGGGGGGGCCTGGGGCGGCGGCTGCTGCTGCTGCGGCGGCTGCGGCGGCGACGGCGGCGGCTGCTGGGGAGGCTGGGGCTGCGGCGGCGGCGGCGGCGGGGGCGGCGGCGGCTGCGGGGCCGCGGAGGCCGTGAAGAGGCCGTGCACCGCGCCGGCGGCCATCATCCTCATGGTGGGGGGGGGCGGGGGGACGGGGGAGGGGGAGGGGAGGGATGGGATGTGGGAGGGGGAGGGGGCGGCGGCGGCGGGATGGGGGAGGGGGAACCCCGGAGAAGGGAGGAAGGAGGGAGCTGGTTCTGGGGGGCTGACAGAGCCCGGAGAGCGGATGTGAGCGGGACGGGAGGGAAAAGGGGGTCTCGGAGAGGGCCCAGAGAGCACTGAGGGGTGGGGTCTGTCGCAAGATCACAGAGGCCGGGGACTGGCCACGCCACTGGAGGGGACGGGACCCCCTTCTTTGCTCCCCGGGCAGAGGGCCGAGCCCCCCAGACCCTGCCCGGGGCGGGGGGCCGGAGGACGGGGCTGGAGGTAGGAGGCCGAGGCGGCCGCTAGTGGGGACTCGGGGGGCGGCGAGCGCGGGCGGCAGCGGCGGCTGGGTTGGCGGTGGTTGCTGGCCCGAGCATCTTCTTCCCGGAGACTCCCACAGCGGCCTGGCCCCTCCCACCCGCGCAAGGTCACGCCCATGCAGGTCAGGGCCACGCCCTTCGGCGCCCCATTGGTCTGCCCTTGAAGCCTGGACCACGCCCCTGGGTTGACCACGCCCCTCCCCTCAGGCACAAGAGGGACCCGGCTACAATAAGGACCCTGAGCTCCTCCGCACGTTCCCCCGCGCCTCGCCGTAATGAGCGTTTATTGAGCACTTACCGTGTGCCAGGTCCGGCTCTCAGTAAGCACGTCACAAACATTTAACCTTACAGCGACCCACTCTGTGAGGTATTCCTGTTATCTCCATTTTACTGATGAGGAAACTGAGCCTCAGTCATCGGACATAACTTGGTCGCGATAAGAAAGCCTGCTTCACATGTCTCCCATCCCTGACAGCTGTGAAATTGTTCCTCAAATCTTTCTTCTCTCACTTGAAGAATCAACAAAGTTACCGCAAGGGCTCAGGGAATTGAGTCAATGGACACCTGACTCAAAACATGGAGCGCTGATCCTAGCACCCAGCTGACAATCAGTTCAATCGGTAGTACTTAATAAGCCTTCCAAATGCCAGGCACTGTCCCAAACACTGGGATACAACAGGGGACGAAACAGTTTTGGTCCTGAAAGAGTAAGTATTACTATACATGGCATTAAGAAAACCTGATTTTCAGATGACAAGATGGAGGTCCAGGAACTTGGAGTGTGTCTTATCCAAGGGCACACAGGTAGATAGAGGGAAAGCTGGGATTAAAGCACAGGACAAGCTTAATTTCAGAGCCCAAAGTCACTGTAAGTAGGGGGCCCTTCCTGAGAATGGATCATTGCTAATATTCGATTTTGTCTGATACATGAAGATTTTCTTCTCCCTGGATTTCTGGTCTCCAAGGATTCTTGTTCCTTCCTAGGTCAGCCACAAGCAAGATTTGGCTCAGAGGGGGTTTGAATGGGGGTAACTGAGGCAGCGGGGGGCCCCCTCCTTCTGTTCTGTCCCACTCCTGTCCCTCCTCTGCCACACTCTCAGGTCCCCAGGATAGGATGGGGAAGGTAGCAGATGGCCTGGGGTGGTTGGGGTGGCCGCCCATCTGTCCCCTCCCCCTGCATTGTCCCCAGAGCCAAGGGGGATGGGAGGGGGTCGTGGTCCACTGCAGTCTGGATCCTCCCCTTCCATCTTCTTGGAGGGAGCTGAGGAGCTGGTTGCCATGGAGACAGGGAAGAGGCAGGGGGATGCAGGGAGATACTGGGGTCAGGCAGAGATCCACACCTTCAACCCTCCAGGCCACATATACTCACATCACACAGGTATATATACTCCAACATCCATGGCGTCAGATGTGAAGTTCCCCCCAACACAGAGTCACACGGGGCCCCCCTGCAGACACACAGGTGCACACTCAATAGTTTGACACAGGCACACTCTGATATATGAAGACTCACAGGAGATAGGCATACACTAACACACTAACACACAGATGCCCATAATACATAATGTGCATTCACTCATGTGGACCCAAAGCCACATCACAGGCTCTCCTGCACAAAAAGATACATATCTAATATCTGAGTGTGTCCCAGGTGCCCCTGTTCAGAGCCAAAACAACTCCACACTTGGCCACACACACACTGAGAAGTTACAAGTATATGATCAAAACCACAAGACATACACAGCCTATGTTACATAAGGCATACATGTTAGTGACATGTGATATACAGGCTGACAAACAGACTCACTTATGTCTTCTACACTAACTGGGGAATCACATACATTTAGATACGCAGCCCATGTAGACAAAAGCTCCAAATGCACGGGACTTCACAGGCTACTCAGCGACACTCGTAACACACACGGAGTTCTGTGCGGGGCTCAGCCCCCACCCTCAAGTCATGCCTGCAGTCCCAGCTCCACACCGTACCCCCCCCACAAGCCCTCCCGTTTGGACACATACAACAGCACGGTCGGTCACGCACTCACACTCACACACAAACACAAACCTCCTCCTAGATATTTTTAAACCCAGGCTAGTTCTGCTGCTATGGCAACCGCCCCAAACCCATCACCATAGCAACCTAACGTCAGCTTTCCAAGCACCAAATCCTGGGGGATTGCAGGGCCCCAATCAGAGGCTGGTGGAGAGGGTTGTGGCACCCTCTGCCACCATCCGTGCCACCCCAGTAACCTCACCTTAGACCCTTTAGGGAAGCACTCACCCTAGGCTGTAGAAGGAGGGCTATAAGACCCCTGGACGGAGCTGCAGGCGAGGGCAGATCTCAACTAGCTTTGTCCTGCCCCATCAGAGTTTTATAGGACTCATGGGACAAAGGTCAACCTGGGCTGGACACACATAAGCCTAGCTTTGAAACCTGGCTCTGCCATTTACCTGCTGTGTGGCTTGGGCATGTCCTTACCCTCTCTGAGTCTCCTGTTCCTTAATTTGGAAAATGTTCTTGCTGCTGATGCTCACATCCTGAAGGACTATTCTGACTTAGCGGTTAGAAGCTCAGGCAAATTTGCATCCACATTCTGACTCTCCCACTTCCTAGCTGTTCTAACTCAGGCAAGAGCCTCCTCTTTTCTGAGACAAAGTTGGGGGTCAAATAGCAGTCCAATTACACAGGGCAGTTGGGAAGATTCCCAGTCAAGGTGTGTGGCCACTGATCTAAGAAGTTTGCACAAATCCCATCGTATTTAAGTCTTAAGCATGGCTTTATGGGTAGGTATTATCATTCCTATTTTGCAGAAAAGGAAATCGAGGCTCAGCGAGCTTGCCTGGGATCACACAGCTACAAAGTTTTGAAGCAGGTAATTTGAAGCCAGGCAAAGATGCTTCCTTAGCCATTTATCTCTCCTGACTAGAAAAGAGTGGATTCTTGGAAATGCTTTCTAACCTGAAAAATGGGGGTTCAAACAGTCCGGCTGGATGGGGTATTGAAGAATTTGACAGGCTCTGGAGATAAGTTGTTCTTCGGGTTGGTGGGGAAGAGACTGGGAGGGGCAGGGTAAGAGGGCAAGTGGGCAGGCTCAAGAGGGAGGTTGGCTGGGACCCGAGCCCTGCTCTCCTTCTTCCCAGCCTGGGGACCTCAGACTTGAGGGTTCTCCAGTATGAGCCTCAGTCTCACCGTCAGTCAACTGGGAGTCTTAACAGTGCTCTCACTGTGGCTCAGAGTCCAAGACGAAAGCAGGTAAAATCACTTGGCGTGGGTCCCAGCAAAGAGAAATCTAAGCCGATATTAACATCATCCATCCAGTCTGTGCATGGGATTTAAGAGAGGCAGTCTGTGTCGTGCAGGGTTTGGCAAAATATTTTGACCCACAGTAAGAAACACATTTCCATTGTGATTCCAATGCATAAAACACTGAAACAAAAGTTTCTTAAAATCGTACTTCTCCTGTACCTTCACCCATACTACGTCTATACTGTGTGCCCAGACTCTGATCCATTCCAGACTATTGAAAAATGCTGGTTGATTCCACGGTCCCTCAGTGTATGAAAAACCCTGGTAGGGAGTTTTCAAGGTGGAATCCTGGAGTCGTTGGAGGATTTTAAGCAGCGGAGTAACATGGGAATTAAAATGGCAATGGAGGGGAAGGGGCCAGCCTGAGACAGGAGAGGTTTTTTGCCTGAATGCCAGTGGAGGGGTGTGATCTCTTTGCAGGGACACATGCCAAGTGATTTTACCTGTTTTGATCTTGGACTCTCGGCCACACTGGGAGCACTGTCAGGGTACATAGAATAATTAATGTGGTGGATTGAACACAGTGTATTGTGGTTATGAGCATCAGATCTAAAGGCAAATCTTCACTCAGTCCATCCAACAAAGAAATTTTTGAGCGCTTGCTACATGTTGGACATTGTTCTAGGCACTGGAGATGGGGCAGTGAACAAAACAGACACCAATTCCTGACCTCACAAGCTCACGTTTCAGGGAGGTAGAGGATAAAAAGCAAAAGAAGTAACATATAGTCTGTTGGATGATGCTAAGTGCCACAGAGAAAAATAACACCAAGGAGGGATGAGGGATTGGGGTGCAGGGGATGGGAGGGAGGCTGAAGTTTTGTTTTGTTTTTTCCTTTTGAATGAGCCAAGCAGCTTGTTGGATCTTAGTTCTCTGACCAGGGATTGAACCTGGGCCCTTGTCAGTGAAAGGGCAGAGTCCTAACCCTGAGACTGCCAGGGAATTCTCTACAATTTTAAATTGAGTGAGTGACAAGGAAGACCTTGCCAAGGAGGTGACCTCGGAGCAGAAGAGGAAGGAGGTGAAGCAGTGAGCCATGTGGGTCTCTGGAGGAAGAGAGGGTGCAAAGGCCCTGAGGCTGGAGTGCACCTGGCCTGTTGGAGGAAGAAGGAGGCTCCCAGGGAAGCTAGAGAAGAGCTGGGGAGGGGAGAGCAGGAGGGGTCAAGGCAGAGAGGAGTCAGAAAGGGAACACTGTGTCTGCCTTGAGGGCCAGTGTGAAGACTTGGCTTTGACTTCGAGTGAGATGGGCACCGTGGGAGGATTTGGAGGAAGGGTTTGAGTCAACTTACAGGTTTTTTAAAAATTTAATACTAGCAATGACTTTCTCTTTCTTTCTTTCTTTTCTTAAAAAATTATTTATTTGGCTGTGCTGGGTCTTAGTTGCAGCATGTGACCTCAATTGCAGCTTGTGGGATCTACTTCCCTGACTAGGGATCAAACCTAGGCCCCTTGCATTGGAAGCACAAGTCTTAGCCACTGAACGCCCAGGGCGGTCCCTGAGTTAGGTTTTATCACCAGCTCTTTCTGGCTGTACATGAAGAACACTATGTGGGGGGCTGGGGTAGAAGAAAGGAGCCCAGGGAGGAGATGATGGGGACCATCCAGGTGAGAGGCGCTGATGGCTGGACTAGGGCGGTGGATAGTAGCGCAGCTGGGGAGACATCGCTGGAGTCCCTGTTCTCCTGTGTGACTTTCAACTGATCATTGCACCTCTCCAGAGCCTCTGTTTCCCGGTTTACGGATGGGAGTGATAATAAAGCACCCACCTCTCAGGGGGTCCTGTCTGGTCTCCATGTGATAGAGTGTGGACAGCCGTTGGCGCAGCACCGCAAACATGGCCTGCCATTGTCACTGACATTATCTGCCAGGTTCCCAGACCAGGGAGGGTCGGTGTCCTGTCCAGTGGAGCAAGGATGTGCTTTGGGAGGCAGGATGAAGAGAGGAGGTCTGATCTTGTGGGATTGTGTTTACCTGAGTCAGAGAATCTTAGAGCAAAAATTCTTGTGCTGAGAGAGACTTGAAGGTCTTCTGTTCCTCATAGCTTTGTGGGGGGGGGGCGGGGAGAGGGGGGGATGAGGAAGTGAAGATCCAGAGAACAGCTTTATCTTGCTGGGAGCCCATGGTGAGTTAGAGGCTGAGCCAGGGCTAGAATCCATCCCCACCTGAGTTCCCCATCCTGGATGCCTCTCTGGTGATCACGCCTTCTGACCACATCCCTCCCTCCCCCTCTGCCCCAGCCTCAACATCTTTCTGGGACTTCCTACTGCCTCTGGGATAAATTCCAAACTCTCCCAGTCTCTCGGGCCAAAAACCTTGCATTCGCCCTTGACGTCCCCTCTTTCCCTCACACCCATATCCAATCTGTCAGCAAACCTTGGCTGCGGCACCTTTAGATTTCAAATCTGACCTCCCTCTCGCTGCCTCTATCAACACGACCAAGGTCCACGCCCCTATCTGGGTTCTCACCGGGAGCCCCTCTCCCGAGCTCCTCACTTCTGCCCATCCTCGCCTCTCCTTTTGACAGCAGCTGGAACCAACCTTTAAAAAGGCAAGTCAGGGACTTCCCTGGGGGTCCAGTGGTTAAGACTCCAAGCTTCCACTTTAGGAGGTGCAAGTTCGATCCCTGGTGTGGGAACTAAGGTGCCATGTGCTGCGCATCCAAAATTAAAGGCAAATCAGATCACACACTGTGTTGTATGCAAGCGAAATAAAACTGGGGTCTTTGTAAGAATACTGAGGAGTAATTTAGAATTCTTGCCTTAAGCTTGGTGGAGGGAGGCGAAGCTTTTTGTGCCATTTCTCCACCTGCTGTAGATAGGGAAACCGAGTCATCGAGAAGTGAAGTCACTTGCCGCAGAGCTGGGAATTGAACCCTGGTAGCCTGGCTGCTGAAGTCCCTGCCCGCCCCCCGAAACTACCGCTTCACTCTACTATACTACTTCTCTTCCTCATGAGTCCTTCTCTTCTCAGTCAAATTTTTCTAGGTGCACTCCCACACCCTCCATCATCTCTCCCCTCCCTGGGAACATCGACGCTTCTCGAGCTTAGAACCACAAGTGCAAAGACTGAAGCTGATTTCTGCACAATCATCTTTGGTGGGATTTAATTTTAGTCATTTCCCTTCCATGGTCTTCCTCCTCCTGTAAGCACCCACTCTAATGTGCTTAATTTTTGGCCTCCAATCTTTCTTCTATTCTTTTACAAAGATCCCTGTGTATCCTTAAGGTCAGTTTTGTCGTCTGTGCTTTAAATTTGCAAAATATCACTGAGTGATGAACCTCATTGTCTTTCTTTTCTAAGAGCTCTCTATGTGGCTGTGCTTATTTCCAGTTCCTGACGAGTGAGTCTTTTTTTTTTTTAATTAAAAAAAGTTGGCGGGGGCGCTGTGCGGCATGTGGGATCTCAGGTCCCTCACCAGGGATGGAACCCACATTCCCCTGCACTGGAAGCATGGAATCTTATCCACTGTACCACCAGAGAAGTCCCAGGAATGAGTCTTACAGACTCTGAAGGGGCTGTCCAGGTTCAAGTCCCAGCCCAGGAGCCCACTAGCTGAATGACCTAGGGCAAGTTATGAACCTCTCTGTGCTTTGGTTTCTCTACCTGTAGAATAAAGAAAAGTGAAAGTGAGGTCGCTCAGTCGTGCTCAACTCTTTGAGACCTCGGGACCCCGCGACCCCGCGACCCCGTGGACTGTAGCCCGCCAGGCTCCTCTGTCCGTGGGATTCTCCAGGCAAGAATACTGGAGTGGGTTGCCGTTTCCTTCTCCAGGGGATCTTCCTGACCCAGGGGTTGAACCCAGGTCTCCTGCATTGCAGGCAGGCACTTTAGCCTCTGAGCCACGAGGGAGGCCCTCCTGTAAGATGGGGGTTGTTAAATCGTGATGGGCTTCCTTGCTGGCTCAGACAGTAAAGAATCCATCTGCAATATGGGAGACCTGGGTTTGGTCCCTGGGGTGGGAAAATCCCCTGGAGGAGGGCATGGCAATCCACTCCAGTATTCTTGCCTGGAGAATCCCCATGGACAGAGGAGCCTGGTGGGCTACAGTCCATGGGGTTGCAAAGATTCAGACATGACTGAGCGACTATGCACAAATCGTGGTACCTTTCTCATTAGATTGTTGCAAGCTGACATCTTAAAGCATTACTAAGAATGGCATGAATGTCAACTTCTACCTCTTTTTATGGGCTGTCCCAGGATATATTTTATATTCTACTTAAAAAATATTTTATTGAATTATAAATGATTTATACTCCACTGCTTGAGATTTCTTTGGTGGCTCAGATGGTAGAGAATCTGCCTGTAATGTGGGAGACCCAGCTTCGATCCCTGGGTTGGGAAGATCCCCTGGAGAAGGAAATGGCAACCTGCTCCAGTATTCTTGCCTGGGAAATCCCATGGACGGAGGAGCCTGGCAGGCTATAATCCAAGGGGTTGGAAATAGTCAGACACAACTGAGTGACTAACACTCTTGAGACTTAATGATGGGACATGAAATTCTTTCCAACTCTTTGCTACCTAAAGTCCACTCAAGGCTCATACTCATACCCACCTCATTTGGACGTTAGGGAAATCAGATTGTCTGGCATTCTCAGATTCAATTTCTCAAAGTATTGCCCTATTATTCTCTAGAAAGGATACACCTATTAACACTTCAGTGCCCAATGACCTGTTCTTCCACATACTTCTCCAGAGCTTGGTGTTCTTAAACTGTCTTATTTTCAATCTAATCAAAGTATCGCTTTATATACTTTCTTATGTAAATCAGTTAAGCTTCTCTGGGTTGCTTTAGTTTTCATCTCCACCTAGAATAACTACAAACTTACCTCTGTGTGTGTGTATGTGTGTATCTTTGAGTATTAACACGTTAAGGTTTTAGCCACTGTCACTGTGGACTTCCCTGGTGGTCCACGGGCTAAGACTCTGAGCTTCCAATGCAGGTTGTGCAGGTTTGATCCCTGGTGAGGGAACTGGGATCCCACATACCACAAGGCATGGCCAAAAAGAGTAAGAATAGTACCTCCTTTCTAGTATCATTAAGAGGATTCAGGGTGATGATAATAGCCACTCTTTATTATGTATTAACTACAAAGCAGGAGAAGGCAATGGCACCCCACTCCAGTACTCTTGCCTGGAAAATCCCATGGGCAGAGGAGCCTGGTGGGCTGCAGTTCACGGGGTCTTGAAGAATCGGACACGACTGAGCGACTTCACTTTCACTTTTTACTTTCATGCATTGGGGAGAAGGAAAAAGGCAACCCACTCCAGTGTTCTTGCCTGGAGAATCCCAGGGACGGGGGAGCCTGGTGGGCTGCCATCTATGGGATCGCACAGAGTCGGACACGACTGAAGTGACTTAGCTTAGCAAGCAAGGATTTTACCTGTAGTAACTCATGTATTCCTCGCAAAAACACTACAAGACCCATGCTCCTGGTATCACTCTCATTTTACAGATGAGAAAACTGACACACAGAGAAACTGACTAGAAAGAGCAGAGCTGAATTCAAACCCAGGCAGACACGCTCATTCACCACCTCATTGCCTCTGAATGAGTTGATGCAGAAAAGACACCTAGGGCTTAATGAAGGCTCTGAATTATCACAGCTGTAATCATCACACAGGACAATCCAGAGGGGGTTGGGGGATGTTTGCTAATTGCCTTGGCAAATTGGATAATGGATTCAGCTTTTGGGACATTTTACAAGTATAGTAATAATAGCATCTCGCATAAAAAAAAATCATGCTAGAGTGTGTGAAACTTGAAAGAGACTCACATGGACCTCTGTTCCCCATTTGTAAAGGGATAAAGTTGGACAAAATCCTGATCCCTATTCTTTTCACAGCCCCTCAGTTTTCCAAAATCAAAGCACTTACAACGATCACAGACACCTTCCTTCCCAGCACTCACCAAGTACCAGCTCCTGTCCCCAGCTTTTATGTGAATGAGATCAGCAGGCAATTCTCACCTAACTCTCATTCTGCCGTGTATTTGCACCTGCTGAACATGGCTGGACAAAAACACACACTTCGATGAATCTGGATTTACCGTAATTTCCTCCCTGGAAGCCCTGCTCATGTCCATTCACTCTCCCACAATCCTGGAAGTGTATTTCATGTATTCTCCTCCCTCCTTCAGCCTCAACTATCTCCTCCCTGGCATCACTCTCACCCTTGACCCTGATCCTGTTTTAAATCCATCAGAAGAGAATTTCTGCATATTCCCAGCAACTGTGTCGCAGCTACCAGCACCAGGGACCCTGTTCTCTGCCTTCCCTCCTGCTAAAGCTGGGAAACTCTCCTTGCCAAGAACACTTCACGTGTGCACTACATTCCATCCCCTCTTGCTACTGCTGCTGCTGCTAAGTCACGTCAGTCGTGTCCGACTCTTTGCAACTCCATGGACTGTAGCCTACCAGGCTCCTCCGTCCATGGGATTTCCCAGGCAAGAGTACTGGAGTGGATTGCCATTGCTTTCTCCACCTCTTGCTACTCAGGGCTGTAAATCAAGCAATTCTTTCCTCTCCTGCATCATCAATTCTCCCTTCTCTTCTGGATCATCTCATTGGCATAAAAACACGCTCTAACACAGACAAGCTTTTTAAACCCCGTCCAGCTATAGCTCCAATGGTCTGCTGCCTTTTACAACAACAACAACAAAACACTCCAAAAAAGGTATCTGTACCAATGTCTCCAATTCTTTTTCTCCAATCCTTGAATCATTCCAGTTAGGGTCTGGCTCCACCACTTGGCCAGATCAACTCTTGAGGTTACCAGGAACCTCTCTGTGATTCAACCCAATAGTTTAGTGACCTGCCTGCATATTACTTGAGCCTTCTGGTGGACAGTCACACCCTCTTCCTAGGTTTATTTCCTTCCCTTGACTTCTAAGACACCCTGCTCTCATGAATCCACCCCTGGCTCGGTGGCTGCTCCTTTTCAGACTCCTCTGTTGTTTCTTCCTCATCTTTGGGGTCTTTGAACATTGGAGGATCTTGGGGGCTCAGTCCTTGGTTCTGTTCTTTTTTTTTCTTTCCACTTACTCCTTTAGGGATGGCTTCCCAAATTCATTCATCATCCACCTATCTATTGACTATTTATCAACTGTCTATCTTTTGTCTATCTATATTTATATCTAATATTTATCCTATTTATCTAGCTATTGATCATTCATCTATCAACTATCTACCTATACTATCTATTGACCATCTTATCAACTATCTATCTGTATCTATCCTGCTTATCTATTTTATCTATCTATCTATTTAGGTTAGATCTCATCCTTGAATTCAGACTCATCAATTCAGCTACCCTCTCAACACTTTCACTTGGAAATCTATTAGGTACCTCAACACATCTAAAGCCAAACTCCCGATCCCCATTCGCTCCCTGCCTCCCCCACCTGTTATTCATCTAATCTCAATAAATGGGAACTTCATCTTGGCAGCTTCTCCGCTCAAAAACCTTGCAATCATTTCTGACTCCTCTTTATCTCTCTCCCAACACCCAATCCATCAGCAAATTCTGTCAGCTCTACCTTTAGAATAGATGCAGATTCTAACCACATCTTTCCACCTCCACTGCTACCACCCTCGGAAAAGCCACCTCTCATGTGAATGATTTTTTTGTAATCTTTTGCTTAAAAATTGTTTTATTGAGATGAAAGCCACATACCATTAAATTAACCACTTAAAAAGGCACAGACAAGAGGCTTTTCATACATTCACAGTGTGGTGAAAGCATCGTCTCTATTTAGTTCCAAAACATTTTCACCATCCCCCAAAGAGACCTCACACCCCCACGCCCCAGCTTCGGGCCCTGCCTCCACTAGTCTGCTTTCTGTCCCTATGGATATGCCTGTTCTGGATGCTTCCTGTGAATGGAATCATGCAATATGGGACCCTTTGTGTCTGACTTCTTTCACTCAGCACAATGTTTTCAGGGTTCATCCACGTTTGCAGCACGAATCCGTACCCCATTCCTTTACACTGCTGAATAATATTCCACTGTATGGACAGACCACATTTTATTTATCTTTTTATCTATTGATACACATTTGGATTGTTGCCACCTTTTGGTTATCATGAATAATACCACTGTGAAGATTCATGTAAAGTTTCTGAACACAAGTTTTCAATTCTCTTGGGTATATATACCTAGGAGTGGAATTATTAGGTCGCCTGAGAATTCTATGTTTAACTTTATGTAGAACCACCAACATGTTTTCCACAGGTCGTACCATTTTATCTCATTGGAATTATTTTAACAGGCTATTCTCTCTCTTTTTAAAATATTTACTTATTTATTTGGCTGTGCTGAGTCTTAGTTGTGGAACACAGGATTTTTTTTTTTTTTTCAGTTGTAGCATGAGAACTCTTAGCTGCAGCATGAGAACCCTTAGCTGTGGCATGTGGGATCTAGTTTCGCTGACCAGGGATCAAACGCAGGTCCCCTGCATTGGGAGACGGAGCACAGAGTCTTAGTCACTGGACCATTAGGTAAGTCCCTTATCAGCCTATTAACACAGTGAGACCACTCAAGATGTGAGTAAAATTATGCCCCTGCTGCCCTCTCCCTTCAACAGATCCCTCCTCACTCAGAGTCAAACTCAAAGACCTCACGATGACTTTTAAGACCCTACACCGCTTGGCTTCTGGCTCTCTCCCAGACATCATCTACACATTCCCACTCACTCAGTATTGACCGCCTCACTGTTCTTTAAATGCATCAGGCATGCTCTCAACCTCAGGGCCTTTGCACTGACTGTTCTTTTTCCTGAAATGCTCTACCTCTGGACCACAAGGATGGCTCCTACACTTACTTCGGGTCTCTGGTCTCAGCCAGCTTCTCAGAGAGAACATCTCTGACCATGCTGTCCACTTTACTCTGCTTTTTGTTTTTCTCCATAGCACTTTTCACCACCTAACATTTATTTATTCATATTTTTTTAAAGAGACACATCTTTCTCTTTTCTTCTTTGCACGTTTTTTAAAATATTATTTATTATTTATTTTAACTTTTGGCCACCTGCGGCATGTGGGATCTTAGTTCCCTGACTAGGGATCAAACCCGCACCCCCTGCATTGGAAAGCAAAGTCTTAACCCGCACCCCCTGCATTGGAAAGCAAAGTCTTAACCACTGGACCACTGGGGAAGTCCCTATTTATATTTTATAAATATATTTATATAAATAAATATTTATTATATTTTATGTTATTTATATGTTTTCTTTTCACTAGGGCATAGGCTTTTTCTGTCTGTTCACTGAGGTTCCTACTCTCAGCACATAGTGCCTGGAATATAGAAAAGTGCCCCAAACACAGCAGGTGCTCAGTAAACAGCTGACAAATGAATGAAGGAATGAATGCATTGAACTGCATTATAGATGAAGCCAATGAAGCTCAGGAAAGATGCATGGCTTATCTTAGTAGTCCCAAGATGATAAGATGAAGTCTTGAGATTTTTCTCTTTTTTTTTCATATACGTTGGGATTCTAATCCAGGTCTTTCTGACTGAAACACTCCCAAGTTCTTAACTGGACTGTCTACTGAACTTTATGTCTGGGCATCATAATAACCCCAAATGTTATTTTTTAGCAATACTCAGTCTACAGGTGGGAAAACTCACACCCAGCAAGGGAAGGGGCCCTCACAAGCAGTTGGTGGCTGTGTCAAGACTAGCTATGATGCTTCAGGGCAGGATTTCTGGCACTAGCCTCTGGCACACAGTGAATATTCAATTCAATAGATGCAGAATGACTGGTATTAAGAGTGGATTTATCATAAAGCTCACATAAGCTTCAGGGCCCCTGGTTTACATAGGCCTTTCCATGGCTCCAGTAAGGTGTCCCTGCGGTCTGATGTGTTTGAAAATTTTGCAAAAGTAAGATATTCAAAGTGCAGTTGGTTAAGAGACTTTCCTGATAGTCCAGGGGCTTCCCTGGTGGCTCAGTGGTAAAGAACCTGCCTGCTGATGCAGGAAACATGGGTTTGATCCCAGGGTAGGGAAGATCCTCTGGAGAAGAAAATGGTAACCCACTTCAGTATTCTTTCCTGGGAAATCCTGTGGGCAGAGGAGCCTGGACAGAGGACTACAGTCCATGGAGTTGCAAAGAGTCAGACATGACTCAAAGACTAAACAACAACTGGTGGTCCAGTGGTTAAGATTTCATGCTCTCGATGCAGGGGGCCCGGGTTTGATCCCTGGTCAGGGAACTAGATCCAAAATGTCGCAATGAGTATTACTTGTGCCACAACTAAAGATCCTGCATGCTACAACTAAGACCTGGGGCAGCCAAAATAAACGAATAAAAATTTTTTAAAAATGCAATTGGTTAAGACGATTGACTTCTCCCAGTTCTGTGTCCCTGTGTGGCATTTCTCTCTACCATGTATGGTGTTGGAGTCACCTTGGTTACTGATAAGATCTAGGTGAGGGGAAGGTGAGTTGAAGGTACTTTTAGGTTGGGTTCTGTGGGATATTTTTATACGGTTCATAGATGTGCATGCATGCTAAGTTGCTTCCAGTCATATCTGACTCTTTGCGACCCTATAGGCTGTAGCCCGCCAGGCTCCTCCATCCACGGAATTCTCCAGGCAAGAATCCCTGACCCAGGAATTGAACTTGTTATCTTTTATGTCTCCTGCATTAACAGACAGGCTCTTTAACCACTAGCGCCACCTGGGAAACCCATAGTTCATAGACACTTTGAGCTATACTTGAATTACCTAACCAGTTGTCCTGGTGTCTCAAATGGCTTCCAGAATGATCCTATTGTCCAAGGTGCTAACTAACTAGGTACAAGGCCAGTTTGTTGTTGTATGAATGGTCCTAAAGTGATCTACTCCAGAAGCACTTGCATAAGAAAGTGAATCAGGAATTAAAAGGACTGAGCCAGAAGTTAGAATGTAGAAGCATTTTCCAAAATGTGTAGCTAAGATGAGTTGAAAGTGAAGTCGGCTCAGTTGTGTCTGACTCTTTGCGACCCCATGTACTGTAGCCTACCAGGCTCCTCCATCCATGGGATTTCCCAAGCAAGAGTACCAGAGTGGGTTGCCATTTCCTTCTGCAGGGGATCTTCCTGACCCAGGGACCGAACCTGGGTCTCCCACATTACAGGCAGACCCTCTGAACCACAAACTTCACGAAACTTTCCCCAAATTTCCAAAATACTTAGATGACATCACCAATACTGTCTTGTGAACTTTTTCTAAATGATAATGACTAAAGAAAAGTTCCATCGAGTAGATAATTTACTTTTCTCTTTCTCTGTAGATGAGGATATTATGAGGTAAGGATGTTATGAAATAGGGGCATGCAGCCAAAAAAGTAGGAAACATAACCACAGAGGTGTGTCAGGCAGTAAATTAATAAAAAACATTACATTATCTTCTGGGATTTTGCAATGTTTGTGGTATTTGCCAGCTCTTTTAAATATGTAATATGTTATTATTTCACATTCTAAGTAAATTTACATGTCCATACCGAATTTTGTGTTAGTGATTTTGTATTCCTTTTCTTAAAGAACGCTCCCTTCCCTTACTCCCCTATTAAATTCTGTAAGCTATATCCACCCTGTTGATAACTCTTAAACCAAAATAGGGGTAGTTTTCAAGCTGTGTGATCCCGGGCCAGAGGCTGTACCTCTCTGAGCCTATTTCCTTGGTGACAAGATGGGAATTATAATAGCTCCCGCTGCTGCTGCTAAGTCTCTTCAGTCGTGTCCGACTCTGTGCGACCCCACAGACGGCAGCCCACAAGGCTCCCCCGTCCCTGGGATTCTCCAGGCAAGAACACTTGAGTGGGTTGCCATTTCCTTCTCCAATGCATGAAAGTGAAAGGTGAAAGTGAAGACGCTCAGTCGTGTCCAACACTTAGTGACCCCATGGACTGCAGCGCACCAGGCTCCTCCCTCCATGGGATTTTATAGCTCTCACAGTGCGGGGTTTTTGCTAATTTTAAATAAGCCAAGGCCTGCAAACTGCTACGTGCAGGCTTGGAACACACCGACCGATGGTAAATCTCAACCAGTTTTCACACTAAGAACGTTTCCTTAGCATCTTAACCCGCAGCGAAGACCTCCCTCTGCGCATGCGCGTCGGAAACTTTCCCGCCCCGCCCCGCCCCATATGGGCGTGGTCTGCTCTGCCGCAGGAGGTTGTGGGCGGAGTCAAAGAGCTACTTCCGGGATTTCCTCCCTCTCCGAGGAACAACCTTCTTTTTATGATTGGCAGTAGTTTCCAGCCAATAGTGATTGGAGAGGAGACTGACGACCCGACACATTTAGGAACTTCTCTTCCGAGTTGACCAATTGCAAGCTCTGGAGGGGGCTGAAGTGACGGGCGTCTGTTTTGACTAATGAGAACTTGGCTGTGAGTAAGCCAGAACCAATCAGCAGCGAGAAGGCCGGATCCTGAGGCGGGGTTGGAGGTTCGGCAGTTGAACCGCTCGCGAGGAGGGGAGTCCCGGTAGAAGGTGAGAGACGGCTAGGGCTGCTGGTTCGCGGGTCGGGGGAAGCGATCCTGGGGGCGAGGGGGTGCTCTGGGGGGAGAATGGGCTGAGCAGGCATCTGACCTAGTAGTGTGAGAATCGGGAGGGGTTGCCTTTAACACGGGTAGGCGCTTTCGTGAGAGGTTGTGAGACAGAGGGTAGTATGTGAGTCGGGGGGTGTTTTTTGTTTCGCATGAGGCTCTTGAAAGGGGAAAGTGTGTAAAGTAGGATACAGCAGATGGTGAAACGTAGAAATGCCCTTGTAGGACAGACTTGCAATTTAATGGGAGGTTTTAAGACAGAGGGTTATTACAGCGCGATGTGGAGTGGTGGAGGTCCCTGCCATCAGTTAACAAGCTTTGATTTGGGTGGAGGGCAGGTGAAGAACAATATTGTGGGAAGGAATGAGTGAAGACTCCAGCGATGAGAGTGTGTTTTGACGACTTATGAAGGCTTGTGATACACGTAATGTTTACCGAGGGCTGTGTGACAGGCACCTACCAAATGTTGCACGTGAATTAACTCAGGCTTCTTAATAACGCCACGGGTGGTTAAGAGTGTGGGCTCTGGCATTGGGTTGCTTGAGTTTGAACGTTGGCCTTGCCACTGGATGAGTTGTTTAACCCTCTGTGCCTCAGCTTCATCACCAGTAGAATGACCTTCTCTCTTCTCTGGCTATATCATTCACCTGGTGGCCTTACCCAGTCTCTTGGTTTCATATGCTGCTGCTGCTAAGTCGCTTCAGTCGTGTCCGACTCTGTGCGACCCCATAGACGACAGCCCACCAGGCTCCCCTGTCCCTGAGATTCTCCAGGCAAGAACACTGGAGTGGGTTGCCATTTCCTTCTCCAATGCATGAAGGTGAAAAGTGAAAGTGAAGTTGCTCAGTCTGTCCGACTCTTCCCGACCCTATGGACTGTAGCCTACCAGGCTCCTCCGTCCATGGGATTTTCCAGGCAAGAGTACTGGAGTGGGGTGCCATTGCCTTCTCTGCTTGGTTTCATATACTCTTTATGCAATGATGTTTCTAAGTGTGTCTATCTCCATTTGGAGTCTCTACCCTGAACTCAAGGCTCATATGTGCAGTGGCTGGCTCTTCTCTACTTGGAAGTCCAGCTGACACACAGACTTCAAAAACATGTCCCAAACTAAACTTGAAGTTTTCTCCTTCAGCCTCCAAACCTAGTTGATGACAGTTCCACCCTTCCAGGTATTCAGGACAGAAACCTTGGAGTCGGCCTTCACTCCTTCCTGTTCTCTCACCCACGTACTGTCCGTCAGTCAGCAAATCTCATGGATCAACCTTCAGAACACATGGGACTTCCCTGGTGGTTCAATGTTAAGACTCTGCGCTTCCAATGTAGTGGGTGCCGGTTTGATCCCCGGTTGGGAAACTAAAATCCCACATGTCGCGTGGCATAGCTTAAAAAAAGAGAAAAACACCACATCCAGAATCCAGTCACATCTCACCACCTCCTTTGCTACATTCTGGCCTAAGCCATCACCTGTTCTTACCTGGTCTGTTGCAGTGGCCTTCTCACTGACTTCCCTGACTCTACCCTTGACCCCATGGTCAAGTTAGTTCAAAAGTCAGATCATGTTGCTCCGCTGTTCATAACCCTCCCATGGCTCCCATCTCATGCAGTAAAAGTCTTTGCCAAGCCTGGGAGGCCCCACCTGATCCAGCTCCCCCTCCTCCATGCTCTCAAATCCCACCAATCCCGCTTGTTCATCCTGCTTCAGTTGCCCCAACCTGTTTGCTGTCGGTCAAACATAGCAATAAAATCTCCGCTTGGGAAATGTACTTGCTGTCCTCTCTGTCTGCACTGAATTCCCCCAGGCTCTCACTGACAACCCAAACCTAAATAGCTCCTGTCACCCTCTGGCTTTATTTTTTTTCATAACACTCACCACTACTTGACGTAGATCCGTGTTTGTTTATATCCACTGGGCTGCTTCGATGTCCCTCATTAGAGTGGGCTCCAGGTGGATCTAGAACTCAGCAGCTGGAAACATGCATAATACTTAAAGGTGTTACTTGTACTGTTTCACCATTACATTTCTTGAGAGGTCTCCCTGTGATACAGGACAGGATCGTTAATCTTTGGGAGGGTATTGGGTTGTGTGTTGGGGTCTAGATGGGGTCATAAACTGGGCAGAATGTGGTGGCCAGGAGCAGAAGATCTCAGCTCTAGTTTGTGCTGGGGAAGCTTGTAGGAAATGCAGATTCCTGGGCCCACCTCCAGAGATTCTGCCTCTAGCTTTGGGACCAGGCCCAGAATGCTGCCTTGTCACCAACTCCTGTGTTGAAACTGAAGGTCTGCAGCCCTTACTTTGAGAAACAGGTCAGTTCAGAGCTCTGGGTGGAACTCTTCATCATTCAACTCCCGTTTTGTAGTTTGCCTGGTGCTGGCCAGTGTTGGGAACCCTGAAGTGATTGAGGCAGTCCTTACCCAGCTTGGGAGTCAGGGAGGGCTTCCTGTAGGAGGGGACACTGGAGCTGAGACCTGGAAGATGACAGAGGAGTGAGCTGAGAGGAGAAGACCTTGCCTGTATCTCCAGTGCCTTGAACCCTGTCTCCTGGTATCGAGCATGAATTCACAAGCAGCTGCTGATCTGTGCCAGGCTCGGGGAGCTGAAGATACAAGAATGGTCAAAATGGCTATGCCTTCATGGGCATATGGTTTACCAACTTATCAGCTAGTTGTACAGATGGTAACAGCTGACCAAATGCCAGGCACTATTTGAAGCATCTTATATATACTGACTAATTCAGTTCCCACAATAATCCTATGTGAGGCGGGAGTTCTTATTATCTCTGCTTTACTAATGGGGAGAGGTTGGGAGAGGCTAAATGCCTTGCCTGGGGTCACACTGCGGGTTAGGATCTGAACGCTGGGGTCCCCAACTTATATTGTGTACTGGGCTTAAGGTGTGAGGCCCCATTTGGATTTGTTCTGGGAGGGAAAGGAGCAGAGGGTTAGGGGAGGAACTGGAAGGTAGTGAGGGAAGGCTGCTGAGGAATGAGTAGAGGGTGAATGTGCCGGTCCCTCATTGCAGGATTCCAGGCAAGTCTCAGTTTCATATTCTGTAAAATGGGGGATGGTTACAGTACCTACCAGAGAGTGGAACTAACGGTGAATCATTGGTTAAGTGGGCATGGTGCTTATCTAAGGCAAAATGCATTTGAGGGATGGTAGGGGAGGGAGAGTCTGATACCCCAAAGGGTGGTGATGGGCTTCAGTGTGGAGGTCTGGATGGTGGGGTGTCTTAAAGGGTTTTGGGGTCTATACATTCCAAGGGGATAGTGTGGAAGGCTTTGGTCTGTATTTTGGAGTGCAGGGATAAGGGAGAGGGGGATCTGTTCAGCCCTAATTCACCCATGTGATGGTGGGGGGCAGGGGCCGTGAGCTTGGAATGGGGCTAGGAGGAGTTACTTAGGCCAGGCCGTGTGTTTGTGTGTGTGTGTGCGCGCGCGCGTGCACATGTGCATGCGTGTGTGCACTAGGTCATGACTGGCTGAGCTCTGGGTGTGGCAGATAGTGGGGAAACAATCATCAGGGGTGGGGACTGCCAGGGGCAGGGATTTACCCATGTCTGGTGTGGGAGGTGGTGATGTGGATTTGTTTTGGGGGAGCCCAGCGTAGAGGATTGTCAGCTCTGGTCAGTCCTGGGGTGACAGCTGTGAAATCTGAAATATCCAGGGAACACAGTTTGGGAAGAGGAGCTGGGATGGTAATGCAACATTGAAAATGCACAGGTGGGTCACTTTAGTGAAAGATGGGAGGGCTGGGAGTTGGAAAATGAGTGCGTGTGTGTGTGTGTGCGCGCGCGCGCGTGCACTCATGCACTAAAACCATGGTGTCATGAGGCCAGAGAAACGGGGTTAGGTGTGTGGCCCAGAGTGGGGCGCTGGAGAGCCCACACTTAGTGCACGAAGTGGAGGTTCTGACGTCACGGGTTGACGGGGGTGGGGTGGGGGGCGGTGCCTCAAAGGCAAGGCATCCCCGCTGGGTTGGGGAGGGGGAACGTGTCAGGAAGCTGAGGCGGAGAGAAGCTAGGAGAGACTTGGTACTGGAACAAAACCAGCAACCAGGATGGGCCAGTGGTCGGCTGTCACAGAGCACGGATGGGGGATGCAGGTAGAAGGACAGTGGGGGTGGGGTCAGGCGTGAAGGAGGGAGAAGGGGCTCAGGGTCTGGAGGATCGCAGGGTCCGGCGTGGTGATCAAGGGAAGATAAATGGAAAATGTGGGGGGCAGGAGAGAGAGGGAGTTTGCATAGAATTTTGAGAGGGAACGGAATCCAGATGAAATACGAGGGTTATGGAATACAGGCTGAAAAATGGGATGTGTGTGGAGTAGAACGTTGGGCCGATATGCGGACAGAATCCAGACGGAACAGCGTAGGGGGGACAAAATTCAAGTAGAATGTAGGGGGAGCCTCAGTAGAACATGGGGGACTGGGAGAGGGGGGTAGTGGCCAGAATATAGGGAATGAGTGTTGGGGAGCTGGGGTCAGGAGGGGGAGAGTCGAACTGGCTGGGGAGTGTGGAGGTTATTCTGTCTAGAAGAGGGAATGGAGGAAGGGGAGCGAGTACAGTTTGTGCAGGTGAGGGAGGCAGGTGTGAGGAGAGGATTGAATTCGGCAAAATATTCAGGGGCTTAATATCTGGGGACTGAGGTCGGCGGGTGTGTCATCAGGACAATTGGATGAGAAAGTCCCTGTTATCAACTGAAGGGTGAAGGGCTATGAATGGGGGGCTTTTGTGCGGGAGTGGGTAAGGAGGAGGGCGGGGCCGGGTTAGCAGCCGGAATGGGGTGGGGCAGGCCCTCTTCTTCCTCTGTCTCCCAGATCAGGTACCACTAGTAGGTTGGTGAATTAGGGGCGGTTAGGCTGTGTGGTTCATCAGGTGTTCCGCCGCTGTCTTTGACTCCTTGGTAACCCGGTCGGCGCGGCCGCTGATTGGCTTGCGGCGTGGGCGGGGCAGAGTGGGTGGGCGGGGTTTAGAACACCCGGTGGGGCGGGGCCAGCGCTGCCTGGCACCCGTATTGAGGGCCAGGGAATGAGGAATATGTTGAAATGTGTAGCTGTTTGTTTGCCAGTAGGTCAGGAATTATTAACCCCCATTTCTAAAACTCCAGAGAATGAAAGTACAGTTGTGAGAGTGTGAATTTTCCGAGGGAAAGTGATCTCCAGATTTCATCAGCGCCTCCAAAACACCAGAGACGCCTTCCCCAAATAAGGTTAAGAGCCTGGACCTACGGTCAGAGAAGCCTCTCAGGATGTCTGGGGCTCAGGCAATTGTCCTTGGGCCTTTAAGAAAGGGGATCTGTGGATGGGCTTCAGGAGTGGTATTCTGGGAGGCCCTGAAATTACTTGGCAAAGGTTTTGGATCTATTCATTTATCTGGGGATTCTTCAGAGATCTCATTAGATTTGCAAAGGCTCTCGGACTCTAAAATGATTAAAAATCACTGACCTAAGAGATTCAGGGCTCTTTTTTTTAAAAATAGTGGCACTTAATTTTATTTATTTAGTTTTTGGCTGCGCTGTGCATGGCTTGCAGGATCTTAGTTCCCCAACCAGGGATTGAACCCAGGCCCTCTGCAGTGAAAGCAAGGAGTCCTAACCACTGGACAAGCAGCGAATTCCCAGGGCTCGTCTTTTTCTCAAAATATTAAATTTTCTAATATCAGACTTCAGGAAGGACTAAACTGGGGAAAGTATGAGGACTAAATAGAAGGGAGTTAAGCACAGGAGGGGTCCCTGCGAGCTGGGTGGGGGGGCAGCTGTTGATAGCCCTGTCTTTGGAGCACCTGTGGGACTCTGGACAGAGCTCTTTTTCTCGTGGAGCCACAGTTTCCCCATCGGTACACTGGGGAGAGAATGGGCTTGCCTTGTCTTTCTAGTCCCTTTCAAGCTCAGAAACAACAGCAAAGTAGTAATAACAAGAATAATGATGGTCAGGTGTGGGGATGAAAGAGATGAAGAGGATTAAGAGGTACAAACCTCCAGTTATAAAGCAAGCCACATCATATAGTCAATAATATTGAAGTAACTTTGTACAGGCACAGATGTTTCCTCGACTTACCATGGTGATCATTCCACCATGTGTGCAGATGTCAAGTCACCATGTCGTGGACCTGAAACTGACATAATGCCCATCAATTGCATTTCAGTAAAAAAAAAAAGTGATGATGCCGATACGTATTGAATGCTTGGTGTGTGTCACACGTGGCTCAATTTTGCTGAGGATTTTTACATGACTAATTCATTTAATCTTTACTCCAATCCAAGGAGATGAATGCTGTTATCCTCCTATGGGCTTACAAAGGCCTGCAGGAACATCATCTGGCCCGTTACATCTCTGATCTCCTCGCTTTCCCCTCTCCCTCCCTCATGCTGACCTCCTTGCTGTTTTCAGAACAAACTAGGAACATCCCACCTTGGAACCTTTGCCTGGCTGTTCCCTCTGCTGCTGCCGCTGCTGCTAAGTCACTTCAGTCGTGTCCAACTCTATGCGACCCCATCCCTAGGATTCTCCAGGCAAGAACACTGGCTGTTCCCTCTACATGGAGCCTATTCCCCAGATATTCACCTGTGTCCTCTCTTCCCTCCAGGCCTCTGCTCAGTGGGGAAGGGGTGGCCCTTCCTTGGCCCCCTTAGCTAAAAAAGAGCAACCCCACCCCCTAGCATCCTCTTTCTCCTCTTCTTGACATTTTTACGCCTCTAACTATTGCCACCCTCTTGAGGGTAGGGATAGAATCTGGTTTCTCATCATATCCCCAGCACCCAGGATAGCATGTGCTTTATTTTTTTATTTTTAAACTGGAGTACCATTGCTTTACAATGTTGTGTTAGTTTCTGCTGTACAATGTGAATCAGCTATAAATGTACATATATCCCCTCATCTTGAGCCTCCCTCGCACCCACCCTCCACCCCACCCCTCTAGGTCATCACAGAGCACCAAGCTGAGCTCCCTTGCTATATCTATTTTACGAGTTAGAGTGTATATATATCAGTGCTACTCTCCCAATTCTTCCCACTCTCTCCTTCCCCCTGCCTGTGTCTTTAAGACCATTTCCTACATCTGCATCTGTATTGCTGCCCTGCAGGTAGGTTCCATTCCATATCAAATGGTTCCAAATCCTTACCATTTTTCTAGATGCCATATATATGTGTTAATATACGATATTTGTTTTTCTCTTTCTGACTTAATTCACTCTGTATGGCAGGGCACGTGCTTTAAAGGTAAGGAATCTGGCTCCAGGAGAGGTTAAGTTTCTCACCCGTGTACACGCCCAGAGCTGAACCTGGTTATGAACCCAGGCAGCCCGGGGCTGGCATTCTGAATGACTCCCTAGAACTCAGGGTGAGGATGGAGGCCTGACCCCCTCCTCCAGCTTCTCTAGCACTAACAGTGAGTAGTAGTCCTGTTGGCTAAGAGAAAGTACTTATACTTGCAATGGACTAATGAAGAAGATCAATGATTAACTCAGTGTAAATGCTTCAGGTGTCCCATGGAGAATCTGTTAGCCTTGCACTGGCTCTCCTCTTGACTTGGGCCACTCTCCTTAGAGGTAGCCACATGGTTTGTTCCCTGACCTCCTTCAATTCTCTGCCCAAATGTCACCTCCACAGAAGACCTGCCCTTGACCCCCTATTTAAAATCTCTGCCAGCCTGATCTCAATGCTCCATCTCTCTTTCCAGCTTGACTTTTCTTCACAAATGTTTGGATAAATGAATAAGTAAAAAATATATAATGCATATAAGGATTAATAAATTAATAATAGTGTTAATCGTGATTCTCTTATTGGAAATCATATATTCTATTAATCAGCATATATTAGGCATAATAATGTGCAGAACACAGTTCCCAGGGCCTTTATGTGTATTGTTCAATTTAATCCTCATGACAGCTCTATGAGGTAGGTGCTGTTTCTGTACCCATTTTCCAGATGAGGAAACTGGAGCACAGAGAGGCAGAGTCTCTTCCTAAGGTGGTGCATGGTGGGACCAGGATTCTGGCCTTCCAGCTCCTGAGCCTGGGCTCTCAGCCCCTCTGGGTCTCTGTCTCATCTGCCTCTCCAGGGTCACTGGCCATGGACCAGCCAGCTGGCCTGCAGGTGGACTATGTCTTCCGGGGCGTGGAGCATGCCGTGCGGGTGATGGTGTCTGGGCAGGTGCTGGAGCTGGAGGTAGAGGACCGGATGACGGCCGACCAGTGGCGGGGCGAGTTCGATGCCAACTGTGAGTGTGCCTGCCTGGGTGGGCTTGCCTGTCCTTCCCCAGAGTCAGTGTCTCCCAGAAGATGAGGCCGGTCTGGATCCTGCCCACTTGCCCCTTCTAGCTGACCAGAGCTCTCTAAGGTGGGGAGGGTGTAGGACTCATCCCTCAGGCCAGAGGCACTGGTGTTGGGGAAAGGTGGAAAGCTTGGGTGCATTGCCCTTGGGCTGGGCAAGTGGTCAGAGCTCAGGAAGGACTTTTCTCTCTACCTAGTCATCGAAGATTTGACTCACAAGACAGGGAACTTCAAACAGTTCAGCATCTTCTGTAACATGCTGGAGTCGGCCCTCACCCAGGTAGGGGCCAGGGTTGGGGGAGGTTTTTGTCCTCTGGGTCCCCGGGAGGGTAGATGCCCGTCTGATGTATGCAAGACCTTCTACTTCTCTTTCATTGAGGAAATAGGGCTGTCTTTTCTTCTTTCCCAAATGTACATGGCATATTCTCATTGTAATTGTGATGACAGTGATTCTCATGGAGATAATTCAAGTCACAGAGAAATGTAGAGAAGAAAGTAAAAATCACTGCATTCCTCATCCACTCCTGGTAATATTTTGTTAGTATTTTGATGAAAATCACTCCAGCCATCTCTCCATTTCTTTATTCACTTGTGAACGTGTGTGGTGTGTATATTTGCAGATCTCTAATTTTACAGAGTTGATAAATTTCCCAAGGTATTCTGTAACCTTTAAAAAAGATCCAACAGTATTTCATAAAAAATTTAGTCATATCAGTGGATGTAGCTAATCATTTCATCTACTGGGAATCTGTTGTGTGCCAGGCACTGGGAGTACAATACTGAACAAAAGAGACAACAAAATCTGCCCTCACGAACCTGACATTCTAGTGCTCCCACTAGACAGACAGTTGGAAAAAAATATATGTCAAGTAGGTGAAAGTATTAATAGGAAAAAAAGAAGCAGGTTGCAAGGTAGATACTATTCAGACATCGTTTGAAAACTGTGAACTGCATTATTTCTCTGATTATGGATAAAATTACACCCATAAAATTGTGATGATACTAATGTGTGTGACTTAGAAAGTGAGAGTCTTAATTCCCTTTCTATCCTCCACCTTAGACTGTTAACATTTTGGTGTCTGTAGGCAGTATAGCATAGTGGCCAAGATTATGGATGCTAAAAGTCAGACTCATCGCTACCACTTACTGTTTGGGTGCCCGGGGCCAATTACTTTCCCTCCATGTCTTAGTTTTCCCATCTGTAATGTGGGGATGATAGTCCCCTTTTCAGAGTGTTATGCAGGCTAAATGCGTTATATGTAAAAAGCTTAGAATAGTGCCTGACTCACAATAAGCACTAAACAGGTGTGGTCTGTTTTTATTATTATTGTAACTTTTGAGTTTGTCATCCTTGTTAGTGGTTGCTTAGCATTCAAGTGTACCCATGCACATGATTTATTTAACCCAGAGATTCTCAAACTTTTTGGTCTCAGGACTGTTTTATCTGCTTAAAAATTACCGAGGATACCAAAGAGCTTTTGTTTATGCCTGTTTCATCTAGCAGTATTTGGTTGCCATGTCATAAATTAAAACTGAGAAAAATATAAAGATATTTATGAACTCATTTAAAGATAACAGTAACAAACCTGTTATTGACCTAAGTAATATTTTTATAAATAGCAGTCTCAAAACCAAAATTATTTAGAAAGAAATGTAGTTTTTTAAAAAACATTACTGCAAATCTCTTTAATGTCTAGCTTATAGATAACTGCTAGGTCCTCATGTGCTTCTTCAGTCTGCTATGATGTACATGCAAAAAAAAAAAAATCCTTCTCAGGGGGATATGTAGCCGGCAAAGGGAGTCCTTTAATAGTTTTTTCAGATAATTCTGCTCACATATTAAAATCGGATACATGGTAGTTTCTGAAAGGTTTCTTGCAATGTGGAATCTGAGACCATATCAATGAATTTTTCCTATTCTGTCATATTAAAATCTATTGCCATATCTTGTACTTTGCAAGTATCTTTTTACCTATTTTGTAACATCATGGGTTTGTAATATCACTTGTAACATCACGAGTTGGTCATTTGGGAAATATTGCTTCATGGAATTGTGCAGATCTTTCAGAGGCTGACACATTTCATTATACAGGATCAGGAAGTCACATTTGTTAATATCCTCACTGATCTGGCCAGGAAAAATCTTTCAACATTGAGAAGCTGTCAAGCCCGCAGTGGCAGGCGCAAGTTTTCTAAAATTTGAATTTTCACTTTAAAGGTTGAATTTTATCGTTGCCAACAAATACTGTTAGCTGTTTTTCTTCAAGTGACGGGCTCACTTTGCTCATTTTTGAGAAAATGCTTGCCAAACATCAAAGACTAAATAACCATAGTTTTGTCTGTCAGTACCTTTTCAAGTAAAAATAGTGTTCCATGAAAAAGTGGCTAATGTAGCTCCAAATTCAGCCCCACAAGTGCTTTTCTTAGAAAGTGTCATACTTGGATATGCAGCCAAATGTGGACTTTCTGTTTTGTCACACGGAGTAGTTAAACATCTGTGTACTCAAGGGTCAAGATTCAAGAAAGTTAGTAAGTTTTGCAGGTTCGCTGGGGACATTCCTAGGTTTCATTTTCTGTTTTTGTTTATCTTTCTTTGTGTGTTTCTCCCTGCCTCCCTTCCCTCTGTGGAGACTGTATGGCAGCAGTGGAATAAACAGCAGTTGCTGGTATATTCGACGCCCCTGGCTTGAATTCTGCTAACGGGCACCAGCAGTTTTACCCACCATGACTTTTGTACCATCAGTGCACACGTCAGCACAGCAAGAAAAGGCAGATGACATCTTAGTATTATTCCGCAAGTTGTTTTGACTGCATGTACTCCCCTAAAAGGGTCTTGGGGACCCCCAGGGGTATGCAGACAACACTTGGAAGTCACACCACTAAGCTGTCTCCTATGGCTGAGAGTTGTGGTTCTTTCCAGTTTGTCCCTCTGATGATGTCCTGCGCCACAGGGCCATCTTGACCCACAGCCTACCACAGCTGGGTAGGCAAGCTCAGCTAGCCCAGCGAATGATCAGGGCATGGCCTGGGTGTGTGGGTTGTGTGCTCTGGGTGTGGCCATGTTGAGTCTTTTGGCAACTCCTCCATTCTCTCCAACAGAGCAGTGAGTCGGTCACCCTTGACCTGCTGACCTACACAGATCTGGAGTCCCTGCGGAACCGAAAGATGGGGGGCCGCCCAGGCCCCTTGGCCTCGAGGTCTGCCCAGCTCAACTCCAAGCGCTACCTGATCCTCATCTACTCTGTGGAGTTTGACAGGTGGGTGCAAGGGTACCCACCAGGCTGGTAGCTGGTGGTCAGATGGAAGAGGATGTGGCTAGGACTTAGGAACTACTGGTACCCAAGGCAAGGTGGAGATATTGCTTAAGCCTTGCCTTTGGAATCTTCAGTGTTGAGGTTTATGTCATTTAGTATTGTGTTTAGCTGCAAGTATCAGGATAACCATTGCCAGGGCCTTGAACAATAGTTTATCACATAACAAGATGTCTAGGTAGGTGGCTGCTACTCAACAGCTTCATTAGGGACTCAGGCTCCTTCTCTTTTTGTTTTTCTTTTGTCATCTTTGACATATTGGCTTTTTGACCTCATCCTTATCTCTTCATGGTCACAAAATAGCTGCCGGACCTCCAGACATTGCATCTGTATCAAAGCAGAAGGAAATGGAACAGAACTGTGGTTGCTAATTGTACCTACTGTTTTCATCAGGGAAACAAAAATGTTCCCAGAAGACTCTCAACCAATTTCATGTAGTAGTGTTTGGCCAGAAATGGTCACCTGTTCTTTCCCAGGTGGATTCTTGGCCTCTGAGATGCCATGATTCTAATCCTTCTCAGGATTCACTACCCGCTGCCCCTCCCGTACCAGGGCAAGCCGGACCCTGTGGTCCTGCAGGGCATCATTCGCTCACTAAAGGAGGAGCTGAGCCGCCTTCGAGGGCTGGATGGCCAGGACACTCGGGACGGCCGGGAAACTGAGATCTGGCACCTGCGGGAGCAGTGAGTCTTGGGGGTGGGGTGGGCAGTGGGGGCTGGGGGAGGGGACACATCCCATCATGCACCGCAGGACCCAGTGCTTAGCAGTGTTGGAAAGCTGGCCCTCCCTCACTTCCCAAATATTTATTCTGAGCCCCTCCTTTGTGGCCGCCGTGGGTTAATGGTGCTGGGGACACAGTAATGACTGAGACAGTCCTGGTTCTTTCCTCCTGGGGCTCCTAGTCCAGTGGGGGAGACAATGTCTGCAGGCAGAGAAGATTCACCATGGATGAGGGAGTGCAGAGGGAGACCTGACCCTGCCTGGCGAGGGTGGGGTGTTCCAGGCAAAGGGCAAGGCAGGTGCAAAGGCAGGGTGTGAGGCAGGGCTCTATTCAGTTAAATCCACCTACACCGAGTGCCTCTTTTGTGCTGACCTTTCCCTGTCCATGATGTAGTGCCAGCCCAGGGGGCAGAGACTTTGATCACATACCCACCTAAGTATATTGCAAATAGAGATGGGGTGAGACAGGAAAGGGAGCCTCTGCTTTGGGAGGCTGTAACAGGAACCTGGTAGGTTCTTGGGGTGCGGAAGAGTGTTCTAGGCAGAGGGAACAGCATGTGCAAAGGCCTTGTGCTAGGTGGGAATGTTTTGAAAACAAGGGAACTGAAAGAGTGAAGTGAGGAAAGCAAAGGCTCCTAGCATACTTACTGAGTGCCTGCTGTATGCTTGGGACTTCGTCTCCATCTGGTGGGGGTCCTACACATTCAGTTCAGTCGCTCAGTCGTGTCTGACTCTTTGCGACCCCATGAATTGCAGCATGCCAGGCTTCCCTGTCCATCACCAACTCCCGGAGTTCACTCAAACTCAGGTCCATCGAGTCCGGGATGCCATCTAGCCATCTCATCCTCTGTCGTCCCCTTCTCCTTCTGCCCCCAATCCCTCCCAGCATCAGAGTCTTTTCCAGTGAGTCAACTCTTCACATGAGGTGGCCAAAGTATTGGAGTTTCAGCTTCAGCATCATTCCTTCTGAAGAACACCCAGGACTGATCTCCTTTAGAATAGACTGGCTGGATCTCCTTGCAGTCCAAGGGACTCTCAAGAGTCTTCTCCAACACCACAGTTCAAAAGCATCAATTCTTTGGCACTCAGCTTTCTTCACAGTCCAACTCTCACACCCATACATGACCACTGGAAAAACCAGAGCCTTGACTAGATGGACCTTTGTTGGCAAAGTAATGTCTCTGCTTTTCAATATGCTATCTAAGTTGGTCATAACTTTTCTTCCAAGGAGTAAGCGTCTTTTAATTTCATGGCTGCAGTCACCATCTGCAGTGATTTTGGAGCCCCCCCCCCAAAATAAAGTCTGACACTGTTTCCACTGTTTCCCCATCTATTTGCCATGAAGTGATGGGACCAGATGCCATGATCTTAGTTTTCTGAATGTTGAGCTTTAAGCCAACTTTTTCCCTCTCCTCTTTTAGTTCCTCTTCACTTTCTGCCATAAGGTTGGTGTCATCTGCATATCTGGGAGAAGGCAATGGCACCCGACTCCAGCACTCTTGCCTGGAAAATCCCATGGACAGAGGAGCCTGGTGGGCCGCAGTCCATGGGGTCGCTGAGTTGGACACAACTGAGCGACTTCACTTTCACTTTTCACTTTCATGCATTGGGGAGAAGGAAAAGGCAACCCACTCCAGTGTTCTTGCCTGGAGAATCCCAGGGACAGGGGAGCCTGGTGGGCTGCCGTCTATGGGGTCGCACAGAGTCGGACACGACTGAAGCAACTTAGCAGCAGCAGCATCTGCATATCTGAGGTTATTGATATTTCTCCTGGCAATCTTGATTCCAGCTTGTGCTTCTTCCAGCCCAGCGTTTCTCATGATGTACTCTGCATATAAGTTAAATAAGCAGAGTGACAATATATAGCCTTGATGTACTCCTTTTCCTATTGGGTACACATTGGGGAGGGCTAATACTATTTGTAGTATTAATAATAATACCAATATCTAATGTTTATTGCAGAGAAGGCAATGGCACCCCACTCCAGTACTCTTGCCTGGAAGATCCCATGGGCGGAGGAGCCTGGTGGGCTGCAGTCCATGGGGTCGCTAAGAGTCAGACATGACTGAAGCGACTTAGCAGCAGCAGCAGCAATCTTTATTGAGCATTTAACTGTGTGCCAAGGACTCTGTTCAGTGCTGTATGATTTAATTCATTTAATCCTCCCAGAGTAGGCACTACTGTCATTTTATATAGGAAAACTGAGGCCCAGAGAGGTTAGATTATGTGTCCCGTACACAGTAAAGTAATATGGCCAGGCTCAACCTTGAATCCAAGCAATCAGCTCAAGCGCCTTTTCCTTCCTCGGCCACTGCGCTCACGGCAGGACAGCGCTCAGGAAGGACCAGACCTCTCCGCTTTCAGCTGCGGGAGCTCCTTGGGCTGGAGAACCCTGTGATTCTTCCTGGTGTGTGTGCATGTGTTTCCCAGGATGGCCACAAGATGGCGCCTTCTGCCCTGAGAGCCATAGCTAGGCAATTCTTACCTTCCTCTTCCCAACTTGAAGTTTGGGAGTTTGGAAAGAGGCCAAGATTCATTAATTCACTCATCCAACATTTAATGAGTTCCTACGGTGTGCCACGTACACTTCCCGGCCCTATTTGATGTTTATTGAGCCATCACTCAGTGCTGGACACAGTCTAAGCACTGTTTATAGATTCCTACAACCTCATCAGTAGGTGTTATTATTATAATCCAACTTCACAGAGATATGAAGTGAAACTGCCCCAGGTCACACAGCTTGTAAGAACTGGAATAGAGTTGGGTACAGTCAGCCTGGCCACAAAACCCGGATCCCAACACCGGGTTTGACTGGAGAGCTGGAGGAAGGATACAGATAGAAAACAGATAATCAGGCTGATCAGTGATTGGTGTTGGGAAGGAAGTGTACAGAGAGCCGGGGGGCAGAGACTAGAGAGGCCTGACCTCACCCCTGGCTGGGGTGGGGGGCCAGGCAGTCTTCACTGGGGACTTGATGTTTGGAGGATGAGTGGAGCCATTCCTGCCAGGAGGAGGAGAGACGGTTTAGGAGGAGGGAACTGCATTTGCAAAGAGCATCGTGGGAGAGGGAGGTGGGAGGAGAGGAGGGGAGGGGAGAAGTCAGCTGGAAGGGACCAAATGAAGAAGCTCCTTGGAGAGTGTAGGGGAGGCACAGATTTTTAAAAAACGTTTAGGAAAAATTCCACGCATGCACAGAAGTAGTAGTATAACACAGGTACTTGTGCCCCAGCTTCAGGGGTTATCTAACACATTTTGCCCATCTTATTTGATCTACACCCTTTCCTGTCCTCTGAGAAGCAAATCCCAGATGTTGGATCTCCTCTGTAAACATTTCAATATGTATCTTTTAACATATAAGGTTAGTTTTGATAAAAGCAAACAAATATAAGCGCTGTTATGACATCCAGCAAAACTAGCAAAAATACCTTAATGTCATCTGATACCCTGGGTGTACAAATGTCTTTTTGTAATTTGCTTGTGTGAATAAGTATTCAAATATGGCCCCACATTACAATTTGTTGATGTGCTGCTTAAGTCTCTTAATTTATTACAGCCCCCTTTACCTTCTTTTTTCATGCTGCTGCTTTGTGGAAGAAGCCAGGTTATTTATACAGTTTCCCACATTCTGGATTTTCTTTTCTTTTCTTTTCTTTTTTTGCCACATGGCTTGTGGGATCTTAGTTCCTCAACCAGGGATCCAACCCATTCCCCTCTGCAGTGGAAGGAAGGGCAAAGTCTTAACCACTGGACCACCAGGGATCTTGTTGATTTTATCACTGTGATTCATGTTCAGTTCAGTCGTGTCCGACTCTTTGCGACCCCATGAATTGCAGCAAGCCAGGCTTCCCTGTCCATCACCAACTCCCGGAGTTCACTCAAACTCAGGTCCATCGAGTCCGGGATGCCATCTAGCCATCTCATCCTTTGTCGTCCCCTTCTCCTTCTGCCCCCAAATCCCTCCCAGCATCAGAATCTTTTTCCAGTGAGTCAACTCTTCACATGAGGTGGCCAAAGTATTGGGGTTTCAGCTTTAGCATCAGTCCTTCCAATGAACACCCAGGACTGATCTCCTTTAGAATGGACTGGTTGGATCTCCTTGCAGTCCAAGGGACTCTCAAGAGTCTTCTCCAACACCACCGTTCAAAAGCATAAATTCTTCCGCGCTCAGCTTTCTTCACAGTCCACTTCTCACATCCATACATGACTACTGGAAAAACCATAGCCTTGACTAGACCCCTGTATTTCCCGTGAAGTGGTTGTTAAACCGACAGGCTAATCAGATTCAGGTTTCTGGGACACCTTCCTCCGTGGTGCTGTGTATCTGTCTAGTGGCAGGTGACGCTGGGACTGGTGGGTGTGGATGCTGAGAGCTGGATCCCTGTCTTAAAAGGTCGGGTCAACCCAGCATCTCTTGGTGGTTTTTATTTGCATTTCTCTAACGCAAGCGGTGCGTGCCCACCCGGGTGGAGAAGGGCAGAGTATGGGACCGTGCCCCTCACCCGGCCCCGGCATTCACCTTCTACCTCCTCCTCCCAGGGTGTCGCGCTTGGTGTCTGAGAAGCGCGAGCTGGAGGCCCAGCTGGGCAGGTTGCGCGAGGAGGCGCTGGCCGGGCGGGCGGCGCGCCAGGAGGTCGAGTCGCTGCGCGGGCTCGTGCGCGGCCTGGAGCTGGAGCTGCGGCAGGAGCGCAGCCTCGGGCACCGGGGGTCCGGCCGTCGAAGCCAGGATTGCCGCCGCCTGGCCAAGGAGGTGAGGGGGCGGGGCGGCCGGCGGGGCCCGGACTTTGGCTTCAGTCTGGACCTCCACGCCCCTCTTCTCTCCGTGCAGCTCGAAGAGGTGAAGGCGTCGGAGCGGAGCCTGCGTGCGCGGCTGAAGGCGTTGAACACCGAGCTGGCCCTGTACAAGAGGGGGTGAGGGGCGCGCCCGGGGCGGGGCTTCGGCGCTGCGGACCCGCCTGCGGGTGGGCTCCAGGGCGAGATGGGCGGGGCGGAGCCCAGGTGACTGGGCGGAGCCTGGGCGGCGGGGCGGGACCCAGATAGGTTGGAGAGGACTGGTCGGGCCTGAGGGCGGGGATGGAGGGATGGCAGGGACCTAATGGGCTGCCAGCGGCTTAGGGAAGGAGTCAGTAGTTGAAAACGATGGGCGGGGTCTGTAGAGAGATGGGCCGGCCTGAGGCGGCGTTCGGAAGGCCAGACCTGGAGCTAGGGGGCGGAGCCTGAGGGCTAGTTGAGCTAGTTGAGCGAGGGGGCGTGGCTAAGCGGATTGGAATCCGGGTAATGTTTGCTGGCATGTATTGGGGTGCGTGTTGAAAAATTGGGAATGATTTCCATGGAGCTTGGGAGACCTCTGGGAGAAGAGCCTACTGAGAGGATGTGTTAGAATGTAGGGAACTGACAGATGGTTTTTTTTTAAGGAGGTGGTTGGGGGGTTCTGAGTGGGTGAAGCTTGGGAAAAGAGGTCTGTGAGGGGCGTGTGTAAGAATGCAAATGTTAGGAGTCGACGGCGGGGCGGGGTGGGGTGGGGGTTGGGACTGAAGGTTCGGAGATGGTGTAGTCCGGGAAGAGTGTTGTTACCGGTGGGAAACTTACAGTGGGTTGGGTCTGTGCTCCCAGGAGACGGACCCCGCCGGTGGTGCCGCCCTCGGTGCGGGAAGATCGGGCTTCCACGTCCCGGGAGCGCTCCACGTCGCGTGGCCGTGGCGCCGCCCGCTCCTCATCCCGGGAGAGCGGCCGCGGGGGCCGGGGTCGAGGCCGCCCTGCCCGCCCCTCGCCCTCGCCCACAGGTCCGTGACGGCCTTGCCCTGCCCGTGGGAGGAGGTGTGTGGGACTAGCACTGTGGGGGCGTGATCCGGTAACCCCAACCTCCTCTTCTCTCCACACCCCACCCCCACCCGGTCCTAGGTGGTCGCGTGCCCCGTTTCGACCCGACAGCCTTTGTGAAAGCCAAGGAGAAGAAGCAGAGAGAGATCAAGATGAAGTTAGAGCATGTTTCCTCCTCACTTGCCCCTTTCCCTGCCGCTCTGAAGCGTGCCCGCATCCAGCCCTTTCTCCCATCTCCATCACCTGTCGCCTGCTCCTGCTTCCCCGACCTCCATCTCCTCTCCTGATTGCCAGCCACCCCTCTCCCCCTTGCTTGTCTCTCACACCCCCTCGTGGTCTGTGTCTCCGCATGGTTTTCTCCTATTTAGCTGTGACCCGCATGGGCGCAGCTATGCCTTTCCCGGGACTGGGCGCACAGGTGGACGTCTCATTTCTCGTTCCCCAGGCAGCAGCAGCGGAACCGATTGGGCAGCGGAGGAAGCGGGGACGGCCCATCCGTCTCCTGGTCTCGCCAGACTCGGCCGCCGGCAGCGGTGACCGGTCGAGGAGACGCGGCTAACCGGTCCCGAAACCGCAGCTCCTCGGGTAACTGAGCTGGCGGGCGGGCTGGGCGGGACTGTGGCCGGTGAGGGAGGCTCACACTCTCCGTCTCCCCCTAGTGGACAGTTTCCGCAGCCGCTACTCGTCCGCCAGCTCCTGCAGCGAGTTAGAGGATTTCTCTGAGTCCCTCCCTAGAGGGTAAAACTTGGGCTGGGGGAAAAGACCGCCTCCAAACGGATGTCTGGGGAGATTCGAAACACTCTTTTGAGGGGAGATTGGGTGATGGAGGCTGGAGCCTTGAAACCGAGGAAGAGTGCGAGATGGGAGGTGCCCCAGACTTTTCCCATTGGTCCTGATCACTCCCTCCTCTCAGCGTTCGCCGCCGCCGGGGGAAGCCGCCCAGCCCCACCACGTGGAGTGGGTTCAATACGGTGAGTGCCTTCCCTGGGGTCGGGTTGTAAAGGGCGATTCGGAATTCCGCTGGAGGCAGTGTTTTGAGACCTTTGGGTTGGAGGGGAGAATGACGGTGCGGTGGAGGGTGGCTGTTGTTTAGTCCCTCAGTCATGTCAGACTCTTTGCGACCCCATGGATTGTAGCCCGCCAGGCTCTTCTCTCCATGGGATTTCCCAGGCAAGAATACTGGAGTGGGTTGCCATTTGCTTCTGCAGGGGGATCTTCCCGACTCAGGGATCGAACTCTCACCTCCTGCATTAGCCAGCGGGTTCTTTACCGCTGAGTCACACGGGAAGCCCACCGGGAGGGCAGGGGATGCCCATTAACAGCAAGGCTCTGGCCTCAAATTGCCAGGTCTTAAAACCTGCCTCTGCTTGCTATAACCTGTGTGATTCAGGGAGTTACTTAGCTTCTGTAGCTATCAATAGTTTCTTTATCAGCTAAGTGGGAATAGTAATAGTATTCACCTCAGAAGATTCTGGTGAAGATACAAGGAGCTTGTTTTGCATAAGTGCTCAGCAGGTGTCACCCCTTATTTTTATGAGGTCCTTTGGTTCTGGTGGGATTTGGGGGGTGCGGGAATAGAGGGTGCCTGACCCCCTTTCCCGCCATCCCCAGCAGCAGAAGTCCACCCCCCTTGAACGCGGTCGCCATCAGAGACGCCTGGCCAGTTCGGGGGGCTGGGTTCCCATCAAAGGTGAGCCTGGGACTCTACACCTCCCCCTCTCCTGCCCCAGAGCCCACTGGGATGGTACCGAGGACAGGATTTTGGGCCCCTTACAGACCCCACACCTACGCCTGCTCTCACAGAGTACAGCTCAGACCACCAGGCGGCTGACATGGCCGAAATAGATGCCCGCCTGAAGGCCTTGCAGGAATACATGAACCGACTGGACACGGGGTCGTGACCTCGGATGCTGACTGGCGCTCCTCCAACCCCACGCACCGCTGGATTCGGCGTGGGGGCGGGGCCGGTGTGTCCTGGCCCCGCCCAGGTCCCGCCCCTCCTGGTGCGCTTGGGGGTCTCAGGCGTGTGAGGCCCCATCCCACCCTCTCCCGCAGGCATGGCATGCTGGGAGGGAGGGTAAGTGAGTTTTGTAAATAAACATATTTGCCTTTGGGATCCCTCAGTTTATGACTGAAGGGTTGGGGTGGAGTGGGGAGAAATGAAGATCTGGTGGCTGGGATGGCAGGGTGTGTAACTGGGACCTGTGTGTATTTCTGGCTATGACTTGGGAGGCAGATGGGGGTACAGGCTCAGGAAAGACTCCCGCACTTTCTAAAGCAATGAAGAGGGGGGACCCGAGGGTTGGGAGTGAGCAGCTCATCCCCACAGCGATCCAAGCAGAGATGCTGCACTGAATGTCTTCGGTGGTGAGGTAGAGAGGGGGTGTCTTGTAGCATGGCTCACTGTCTAGGAGGTGAGGACCCCTGAGCTGCTGGTGGTGACGTCTCAGTGGACTTGGTGCTAATTCCCGGCGCTCTGACCTGAGACCTCCGGGTTCTGAGCTGTGATGTTGCTTCCGAGCTGGGATCTCTGGGGTCTCGGTTCAGGGTCGGGACCTCTGGGTTCTGAGCACCAGCAAGGTCAGAGTGCTGGGAGGTGTTGGGGTGGGGCAGGGGTGTGTGGCTGAGGTCTGTGGGAGGGAGAGAGAAGAGGCATATGTCAGGACACAGGAATACAGTTTGAGCTTCTCCTTTATTGGGGCAGGGGGAGGCGGGGGGTTTCTGCTGGGATGGGTGGGATGTGAGAAGACGGACAGGCCCTCACACGCTGCGGTAGTGTGGCCACCGCTGGATGATATCATAGAGCTGGTCCCCTGGAGAGAGCGTCTGCTGCACATCGCGGTGTCCTTTGACCTCATAGTTAGGAGTCAGGTATCCCCGAGCCGCGCCGCAAGCCAGCAGATTCTGAGCTGCCCTGAGAGCACGGGCCGGGGGCGCCCGATCTGGGGGAGGAGAGGCAGGAGTTAGGCTGGGGCTTCCTCCAAGGGCCGAGGGATTGTGGGTAGGGCTGTGCTTTTGCACTCCGAGCTGGCCCATTTAGGCCCAGAACCCGGCCTGCCACTGCTCTCTGTGCCTCAGTTTTCTCATCTGTGAAAGGGGACAGTGACAGCACCTGCCCACAGGGCTGGGGGACACTAAGATGAGTGACTATGTATAGAGCAAGCCCTCCACAAGTGTCAGCCATCAAGATGATCATTTATTCACCCTCCTCTGCCCCCAGACCTTCCCATCCGATCCACAGCTGTAGCTGCCACTTATCAAGCACTTCTGGGGCTTCCCTGGCGGCTCAAATGGTGAAGAATCTGCCCGCAATGCAGGAGACCCGGGTTCAATCCCTGGGTCGGGAAGATTCCCCTGGAGGAGGACATGGCAATCCACTCCAAGCACTTCTCAGGTTAACCCTATCCCTCCAGTTCATGGACTGACTGAAGAACTTTTATAAAGATGAACTCGTCCGAAACTGTGTGGTTGGAAATGGACTTTATCCAAAAGAGGAAACTCGGCTCAGAGAAACAGAATCGCGCCTCAGGTCACAGAGGTTGTAGGTGGCAGAGCCTCCCAGCCAGGACGCACCATGAAGTACCATCCCCCAGAGCCCATGTCAGCCACCTCGCTGACGGCTGGACACTTACCCATATAGTTGCCCATGAAGGAGATGCCGATGGCTATGGGGTTCCACGTGGGCCCAGAGTGGGCACCTATGGTGTTCCAGCCCCGGCCCTCATACACGAGCCCATCTTCTCCGATCAGGAAACTGTGGGTGGGAAAGTGATGGAGGGCTTCCTGGGAGAGGACTCCTTCTCCCTCCTCTGCTCACCCCACCCCTGTCCCTACCACTCACAATTTCCCCAACAACCCTCCTCATCCCCGAATCTTCCACAATAAAAACAACGACCCTGGCCCTTGCTATTTGTCAAGCACAGCTCTAGATGCACCTTTTTGCATCCCTAACCCCATGAGCTGCCACTGCCCCCATCCCATAGCTACTCAGAGAGGTGGCAACACCTGCCCGAGGTCACACAGCTGGTCAGGGAGCCAGGATTTCCACCCAGGTCTCCGTGACTCCCGTCCACATGGTCTGATTCCTAGCTCTCTCCCGCCTCCCTGGAGGATTGGTTGAGCTCTTCATTCATTGACTCCTCACGTGGAATTCTCTGACACTGCCGTCATCCCCACTTTATGCTGAGGAAGCTGACTTAGAGTATTTACCCAAGGTCCTGTCCTGAGACTAGTGAGTTCTCAGGACTCTACTGAGAAGCTCCTCAGCCTGCTTCCTGCTTCCTCTTCCCTGCTGGGATGCACTTGATTGACAGGATCAGGGACTCGAGGGTTGGCACCGCAACCAGACACAAACCCTGGAGCCCCAGCACCTGTCTCCTTGAGGCTTCCAATCCTAGAAGCAGATCCTTCAGGCTCAATCATTCAGCATGCCTTGATTGAGCGAGTTTGATTGGGCACGTTGGAATTAAGCCCAGGTAGCTGGGCTTCCCAGGTGGCTCTGGGGTAAAGGACCCGCCTGCCAATGCAGGAGATAATAAGAGATGCAGGTTCGATCCTTGGGTTGGGTAGATTCCCTGGAGGAGGGCGTGACAACCCACTCCAGTATTCTTGCCTGGAGAATCCCATGGACAGAGGAGCCTGGCTACAGTCAAGGGGTCGCAGAGTCGGACATGACTGAGCATCTGAGCACATGGGTATTAACCAGAAGATGGGCTTTCTGGAGACCCGAGATTGGCCCCCTCAGCCCTCTGGCTCACGAGGTAGTCAAGAATGCACAGAATGTGGGGACTCCTAATATTGGGTCCTGACATCACCCCTTGGAATACTAGATTCTCAGAATAAGGATGGAAGAGACTAGAAGTACCACAGTGACCACCAGGACTGGGCTGGGCATGGCCCTGCCACAGCCCCTGCCCCCGGCACAAGCAACAGGTACTCTCTGTATCTGTGTTAAATGGACGCATCTCATTTAAACTTCAAACACCACCACCAGGGTGGGTGGTCAGGAGCCCCATTTTACAGCTGAAAAAACTGAGGCTCCGAAGAAGATGTGACAAGGAAGGGAGATTCAAAACATTGGGATCAGACTCTGCAGCCTAAAATTGGAGAAACAAACTTCAGTCAGGTTTCCTCTAAAGTGATTTAGACCAGAGGCCCCGGAAGCCAAACTCTCTGGACGTCATTCCTTTAGGGAAACACGCAGAATCAGAGCGCCTGACTCCTGGAAACGAAATTTTGAAGTTGGGGCCTTTGGATTGTAATACCTGGAGCCGGAAGAGCTGGAGATACTCTCGGAGGCTTCTCGATTTCTCCGAGGGAGGTCCTTAGATTTCCTGGCCTCACCCCAGCCCTATTGAAGCATCTCTCAGGATGGAGCCTGGGAGTCTGCATTTCCAGTAAGGTGATTCTGGTGCTTACGGAGGCCCAAAAACCGACGTGGGACCCCAGCCTAGTCCCCTGGAGAGGGAGCTTGCGGGCATGGGCCCCAGAGGCAGATCTAACCAATCCCTGCCCCCTGTTTCTGCCCTCAGCCCCAACCATCTGTTCACACCACAGCCAGAGGGAGTTTCTCGGACCCCAAGCCGGCTGGCATCCCTCCCACGGCTGCTGTCTGAGAGTAGAACCGAGGTCCTCCCTGTAGCCCACGAGACCCTGTGCCATCTGCCCCCTGCCGACCTCTTCCTCCTCATTTGCTATCACTTTCTGGCTAGCTCCAGCCACCCTGACCTCTGTCCCCCAGCCCTGACCCCTCCCCTCAGCCTCCTGGCCTTTACCTTTGAGGTACCCCCAGCTCACTACCCTGTGACCTATGGCTCCCTCGTCAATCCCTCTGTTCCCTTTCTCCATCGCTTCCATCACCGTCTAAATTGATCTTGTGGACTTCCCTTGTTCCTCACCTGTTGCTGCCTGCTGCCCTTTAAATCCCTTTGGGCTAGATTCTGTGTCCATGGCTGTGCCCATCCTAGCCCCTGGCACACATCCTGGCACACAGGAACAGTCCATGGATCTAGGGGCTCCCGCTGCACGCCAGGCAGTGTTCTAAGGAGTACTGGCCGGCTCAGCAATGCAGTGGCCCACGACCCTGTTGACTTTGCAGAGGACGGAGATGACCCTGAAGCTGAGAGGGGAATGCCTGCCCCAGGGCTCAACCAGCGGTAAATGGAGCTGGGACTGGAAGCCCAACCCCGGCTTCACCAGGCACTAGACTTTACCAAGCGAACCCAGTGCACAGGACTTGTTCCTGTGTACCTGCAAAATCTGCCCCTTCCTCTGGGGTCAGAGCTGCAGCCCCTTCCCCTCCCCCTTGCGCGTCTGCACTGCCTGCACGCGCCCAGCCCTAAGCGGCGACCCTCGGGGAGAAACATAGAGGCTGCGTCGGGCATCCGGCAGGCGGCTCCAGAGTCGGCCCCCGGCGGTCTCCCGTCGCCCCCGCGCGCTCCTCTCCCCTGCATCCCCGGCTCCAGCCTCGGCCCCCCTGCGCACTCACTTGTAGCCCACGTCGCACCAGCCCAGCGTCCGCACGTGGTAGTGCTGCACGTTTTGGGCCTGCCTGAGGCACGAGGCCGGAGTGTTGCAGACGCTGCCCGCCGTGTGCGACACCACCACGTAGCGCACGGGCTGTCTTAGCCTCCGGCTGCACTTGGACGCCAGGGCCCTCCACTCTCTGCGGGACACGATGGGGCCGCAGTCTTGAGCCGCCCCGAGGCCCAAGAGGGCGAGGAGAGCCCAGGCGAGCAGCGCGCAGCGGCGAGACATGGCAGGCAGGACGGGGGGAGATGCCTAGGGCGCGCCGCCGGCCCTGGGCCTTTATCTGCGGGGACTCGGTGGGGGCAGTGGGGTGGAGGGAGCCATGCGGGGAAGGTCTTGCCTCACGCCTGGGAGGGACTCCTCTTCCTACTCTGGCGGGGGCCCAACAGGATGTGGTATGGTCAGGTCTGGGCAGGGTAGGGAGAGGGGAGCCTGTTCATCCAGCTGGGAGTCGGGGGTGGGGAGAGGCACACAGGCCCCTGGGCGAAACCGTGGTTTCTGGAAGACCCAGTGTCTGGATCTCTTCCCTGCTTTGTCTCTGCCCTCGGTAGGGCATTGGACAACTCAGCAGGAGCTTAAAACCGGGAGGAGAGAAAACTGGGAGGCCCTGAGGCCTCTTCTCCCTTCTTCCTGCAAGGAACTGAAGAAACACAGGCGCCCATTTTTGAAAACGCTTCTCCTGGGCCTAAGCCCGATGCCATTTAACCCTTGCAGCAAACGGAAGAGATGCACCATGGAAAGCCCATTTCACAGTTGAGTAAACTGAGGCCAGAAGCTGGCGGATCACCTTGCTGACACATAGGAGATAGGAGAGCCTGGTGGTCCAGAACCCTCATTCAGAGCCAGGCTGCCTGTGTTTGAATCTGGTGACATTCCAGTGTATGAACGTGCACAAGTGACTCTAACCTTTCTGTGACTCAGTTTTTCCCACCTGCAAAATGGGCCTGATCCTATAAAGTATCTAATTCATGGGATGGTCACTTAGAAAATGTCTGACTCAGAGTGCCACATAAGCTTCACCAGGATTCGACCTCAGATCTTCCCTTGGTGGTAAGCTCCACAGCAGGGATCCTGAGGTCCAGAGAGGAACAGCCGTTACCTAGCACCACTCAGCTGCTTGGGATCGCAGGTGAGGCAGAAGACTCCCCCGGGGCTTCTGCCCTGCGGAGGTTGCCTCTCCCAGTACCTCCTAGAGGCACTTGCTGAGTTCAGGGAAGACTGCCTGCTTTGCTTTTTCTTCTACTTTGGTATATATATATATATATATATATTTTTTTTTAATTATTTACTTTTTTTGTTTTTACAAGATAACATATGCTACGCTTTGCTGTATAGCAGGTGCTAACATAACATTGTAGATCAACCATGCTGTAATGAAAAAATTTTAAAGGACTTCCCTGGTGGTCCTGTGGTTGAGAAGTCACCTGCCAATACAGGAGACACAGGTTTGATGCCTGGTGCAGGTGGATTCCGCATACTGAGCGGCAGCTAAGCCCTCTTCCCACAACTTCTGAGCCCACACTCTAGAGCCCATGGGCCGCAACTACTGAAGCCCGCGTGCCTAAAGCCCGGGCTCTGCAACAAGAGAAGCCACCGCAATGAGAAGCCTGCGCAGCGAAACGAGAGAGTAGCCTTTGCTGGAGAAAGTCTGCTCGCAACAAAAAGACCCTGTGCAACCAAAAGTAAATAAATGGGAAAAAATTAAAAATAATGTATGCAAGCTGTAACAAGTTGAATTGACACAAATATTAATTGGCTGTGTCCCCCTCTGTCCAGCCCCACCCACCCGAGGTCACCAATGAGAAGAGTGTGGTATATTTTCTTCCACCATATTCTCCGTGCTCATGGAGATCATACTTATACCCATGATATCGCTAAATGGCTCACCTGGCATCCTCAAGCATGTTCATGAATTATCTCAGTACGTGCTCCCAGCAAGGTATGTGAGGCAGATATTATTAACCCCGCCTCTTCTATAATCAAGGAAGCTGGGGCACAAAAGGGTTATTACATTCAGGGAGAAGATGGTGATGCCTGGATCTTGCCACAAGTTCCAGACTCCAGAGATTAAGCTCTAAACCACATTCTGCTTCCTATAAACATACATATATGGACACATTTTTAAAAGTAAAATTAAAACCGTAGCCTCGATTTGCCTCTTGTCACCTAATATTTCATAGGCATCTCTCCAGGGCAATACATCTGCGTAGTTCTAATCTGTCTTTCATAATAGTTACATAATATTTCTTTTCTAAATTTTGTTTTTGGCTGTGCTGGGTCTTCCTTGCTGTGCTCAAACGTTCTCTAGCGAGCAGGGCCCACCCTCCAGGTGCAGAGCACCGGCTTCTCACTGCAGGGGCTTCTCTTGTCGCCGAGCGTGGGCTGTAGGCAGGCAGCTTAGTAGTTGCAGCTCACCGGCTCTAAAGCTCAGGCTCAGCAGTTGTGGCGCGCGGGCTTAGTTGCCCTTCAGTATGTGAAATCTTCCTGGATCAGGGATCCAACCCATGTCCCCTGCACTGGTAGGCAGATTATTTAAATAACTGGACCTCCAGGGAAGTCTGACATAATTTCTTCTTTGAAGATTTTTCAGTCCTTCTTCACTCCCCCACCCTCAGTGCTGCACAAAACATTATTGTCAGACATAGCAGCCTTACACATTGAAGTGTTTATAAATTATACATATGGACTTGCTATGTCGAAGGGTATCCATATTTAATAGATATTACCAGATTGTTTTTCCCAGAAGACTGTTAACAGTTCATATTTCTACTACTAATGTATTGGAGCCCCCACTCACCCCAAAAGTGGGTGTTATCACTTCTTAAATTTATGGGTGTGAAGTGGAATCTCTTTGGAACATTAATTGGTGATTTTATGACCACTCGAGGGACTTTGTATTTCTCTGTTTGCTGCCCATTTGGATGTGTCTTTGGTCAGTTGTCTTTAATTTTCCATTGACCATTAAAAAAAAATTGGATCGTTTGCCTGTTTCTTATCAAGTTGCAAAGTGAAGAAAACAACCCCATTACTGGGATTGTTGAGTTGCTGAGTATGTATATTTTGTGTCTCAGTTCTTTTTAAGAGCATTAAAGAATCAGGTACATATAGAAAAGGGTACAAATGCACTTTTTATAGAATTAATACAATTAATAGAATAGAATTGAAAGTTAATAGAGTAAACAGTGGAGAGCTCTGTTACTTTTCATACCATGAGGACACTGTGCACAAATATCCTGGTCACGAAAAGGCTACATTTTAGATTTTATTAGATATTGCTTAATAGCATTCCAAAAGAAGTGTTAGTGTTTTGTTTCCCCAGCCCTGTGACCAGTCCAAGGAATGGTATCTCATTATTGTCTTACTTGCATTTCCTCAACCTTAGACAGGTGACTATCTTTTTACATATTAATGGATGCTTGTGTCCATCTTCTGGGAACTGTTTGTTTATTTCTTTAATCATTTTCCTGTTGGGTTTTTGCATATGAGGATTTAACCCTATGTACTGCAAATCTTTTCCTCCAGCCTATTAAAATTTTTTAAAAATAGTTTTTTTGCCTTACCTTAAGATCTTTCCACAAATAAAATTATAAAACATTTTCTATTAAAAAAACGTTACTGTGTGTTTTAATTTTAGACCTTTACCTGGGCTAGAATTTATAATGCGCAGCTCTGCCACTGAATAACCTTAGGCAATTGGACAGCATTTGGCATAGCTGAACACTTCCTTCTCCTCAGAATGCTCACTTCCTTTAGCTTTTGTGTCATAAGACTTTCTTGATTTTCCTTCCACTTCTCTGGCTGGCCTTTTGTTCTCACTTTCAGACTCATTCTTCCCTTGCTGATTACTATACTCTTCTGCTAGGTGACCTTATCCAGACAATAGCTTCAGTCACACCAAAATGCAGATGACTTTTCTATTTTTATGTCTGAGCTCTCAACTGAATCCTGAATCTGCACATCCACCTGCCTACTTGACATCTGCACTGGGGTGCTCCAGAGGCATCTCAAACACAAGATTTCCAAAACGGGTCACGATTTCCTCCTCCAGAATTGGCCCTCTTCCGGGAGTCCCTGTCTGAGGGAATGATATGAACATCTTCCAGTTACAAAAGCCATAAATCTGAGCACCATCCTTGACCCTCTCCTACCCTCTCCCCAAAACAGCACCCAAAATGATGCCCAGCACCAAGCAGGTGCTCAGTAGATAGCTACTGAATGACTGGATGCTTGTTTAATCCATCCCCAAGTCATGATGCTGCTATCTCCTAAATATCCCCCCCACGTTTTTTTTCTTCTGGTTGCGCTGGGTCTTCATTGCCCAGGAGGACTTCTGCTAGTTGCTGTGAGCAGGGGCTTCACTTGTTGCAGAACACGAGCTCTAGAGTGTGAAGGCTCAGTAGTTGTGGCACACGGGCTTAGTTGCTCCACAGCATATGGAATCTTCTAGGACCAGGGATCAAATCTGTGTCCCGTGCATTGGCAAGGTGGATTCTTAACAACTAGACCACCAAGGAAGTCCATTTCCTAAATATCTTATAAATCAGGATACTCCTGTCCATTTCTGCTCTCTCCACTCTGATTCAGTTACCATCTTCTCACACCTGGATTTTGCTCCTACCTTCTTGATGACCTGGCATCATGCACCCTGGCCCCCGTGAGGCCCAGGCTCAAATCAAAAAGCCAGTCTTATTTTTTTCTGTGGCTTCTCATGACTCAGGATGAGACCCATGCTCCTCACCATGGCCAGCAGAATGGGCTGCTTCCACCCCAGCCTCACCGCGATCGTGGCCAAGACCTTCTTCCGGAGTTGCCCAGCCACCCTGCCCTCTTGCTGTCCATGAGGAAACTTTGACTACCTTGCCCTCAGCGGACTCTGTACAAAGAGGAACTTGAAGAAATTCAGCAACCTTGTACTTTAACTTTCAGATTACAAAACACTCAACTAACCTTTTGTAAAAAGACAGAAATATTTACACATATTCCTTAACGAAACTAAGAGTGCAATCATTAGCTAGGTGGGGTGAAGACTTCCCTTGTTATAATTTTATTTATTCTGTGTCTTGTCAGCCTAAAATTGAGACATGCCCCTGCGAACATTTAGAGCAATTTATAACAATGGGTAATTGTTATATTGCCCATAACAATTGGGACTGTATTACGTGAGTCTTTTAAATATTTTAATGTAATTTTAAAATATTTATTTATTTAAATATCTGGCTGCATCAGGTGGGAACTCTTAGTTGCATATGTAGGATCTAGTTCTCTGGCCAGGGATCAAACCCCCACCCCCGACACTGGGAGCTCAGAGTCTTAGCTGCTGGATCACCAGGGAAGTCCCATGTAAGTTTTCAATTGAAGTATAGGTGACTTACAATATTGGATTAGTTTCAGGTGTACAGCAAAGTGATTCAGTCACACACATATTTACATATATATGTGTTTATATTCTTTTTCAGATTCTTTTCCCTTATAAATATTGCAAAATATTGAGTATAGTTCCCTGTGCAACACAGTAGGTCTTTGTTAGTTGTCTCTTTTATATATAGTACTACTTGAGTACTTGATTCATAGGATGAAATTAGATTTATTCGCTATGTTTTAGGAAGCTGAATTTTTAAAATATATAACTCATCAGCTGTTGTTTGATTTTTAAAATACTTAATTCAGCCGGTACAAACCCCCTCGAACTGGACATGGAACAACAGACTGGTTCCAAATAGGAAAAGGAGCATATCAAGGCTGTATGTTGTCACCTTGCTTATTTAACTTACATGCAGAGTACATCATAAGAAATGCTGGACTGGAAGAAGCACAAGCTGGAATCAAGATTGCCAGGAGAAATATCAATAACCTCAGATATGCAGATGACACCACCCTGATGGCAGAAAATGAAGAGGAACTAAAAAGCCTCTTGATGAAAGTGAAAGAGGAGAGGGAAAAAGTTGGCTTAAAGCTCAACATTCAGAAAACTAAGATCATGGCATCTGGTTCCATCACTTCATGGCAAATAGATGGGGAAACAATGGAAACAGTGTCAGACTTTATTTTGGGGGGCTCCAAAATCACTGCAGATGGTGACTGCAGCCATGAAATTAAAAGACACTTACTCCTTGGAAGGAAAGTTATGACCAACCTAGATAGCATATTGAAAAGCAGAGACATTACTTTGCCAACAAAGGTCCGTCTAGTCAAGACTATGGTTTTTCCTGTGGTCATGTATGGATGTGAGAGTTGGACTGTGAAGAGAACTGAGCGCTGAAGAATTGATGCTTTTGAACTGTGGTGTTGGAGAAGACTCTTGAGAATCCCTTGGACTGCAAGGAGATCCAACCAGCCTGTTCTAAAGGTCCTGGGTGTTCATTGGAAGGACTGATGCTAAAGCTGAAACTCCAATACTTTGGCCACCTCATGCGAAGAGTTGACTCATTGGAAAAGACTCTGATGCTGGGAGGGACTGGGGGCAGGAGGAGAAGGGGACGACAGAGGATGAGATGGCTGGATAGCATCACCGACTTGATGGACATGAGTTTGAGTGAACTCCGGGAGTTGGTGATGGACAGGGAGGCCTGGCGTGCTGCGATTCATGGGGTTGCAAAGAGTCGGACACGACTGAGCGACTGAAATGAACTGAAACCCCCTCGAGATTTTCTTGCAGTTAGTAAAAAATACTTGTTTTTTTGCTATAGCAACAATGATAGAAGTCCAATTAAATGGTGATTTTAGCAAGAACAAGTTTAAAATACAAAGCAGGGTCTTTGCGTTCCCCTCGATGTTCCCGAGCGTGGAGTGCTGCCCGCTCGCCTGGTGCATCCTAGCTGTCACTTACTAGTCCTTCGGGGTCTCCTTCTCAGACTGACACTACCTTTCTGGTATCTGGGACTAAGACAAGCCCTGCTATTTTACTTTCGCCACGCTACTTCCATCTCTGTATTTGTCACAACTGTAGTTATAAATCTCCCTGTTTCATTCTTTAATCTTTGCTTCTCCTATACAGTGAGGTCTCTAAGAAGGGCCATCATATAATTTATTGTCTAAACCATGACACCTAAGAGTGAATGAGGGGGCCCTTAATATTTATGTTGCATCAATGGGCAAACACAAGATTGTCCCCCAAAGTACAGGATGTATAACTGCACCATTTAAAGATAAAAAATGGGCTATCATTTCCCCCTCTCACACACCATTATAGCCTAAGCTCTAAGCACACAGTTGGCAATAAATGCATATGAATATCACACGTTGAGTCACCCTGACTTTCTCCATCTGTGAAATGGACTTCACAACAGTCCCTCCCTCACAGGGCTGTTGTAAACACTGGGGCAGCCTCTCACATGATGGTTAATAGAGTACAGATGGAGGCCTGTATACCCTACTGCTAAAGATTTAAAAGTTATACACCCAGAACTTCCCTGGTGGTCCAGTGGGTAAGACTCCACAATCCCAACGTGGGGGGTCCGGGTTCCATCCTTGGTCAGGGAGTTATATCCCACATGGGCGCTGCAGTGAAGATCTTAGGTGCTACAGCTAAGACCCAGTGCAGCCAAAATAAAGAAATATTTAAAAATATTTTGATTTATTTGTGTTGGGTCTTACATGGGATCTTCATTGTGATACAGGATTTAGTTGCCCCACAGCATGTGGGATCTTAGTCCCCTGACCAGGGATTGAACCCACATCTCTTACACTGGAAGGCAGATTCTTAACCACTGGACCACCAGGGAAGTCCCAATAAATAGTTTTGAAAAGTTTTACACCAAACAAACAGCTGCTAAACTAAATATGATCTACCCGCTTCACAAAGACACCTCCGAAAAAGAAAACAGAAAGATACGTGCAAAGCGACAGTCCCTATCAAATGACTCTGGGTGGTGTAATTTCAAAGTGGACTTCCTTTTCTGCCAAAATCCTTGGTTCACTGTGGGGAGATAGGGTGGGGGAAGGGGGGCAGCTTTCTCCCACATTTATTGGATCGCGAAGGTACCCTCTGTCAGTCTTCCAGTACTTTGCGATGCTCCTGTGATAAACACTGGATTTTAGTTCCTTTTTATTGGGGGAGGGGACGGCTCTCCATTCACACCTCCCTCCTCCCCTTACCTGGGCTAACTCAAGCAACCTCCATTCACAGGTGCTCCCAGCTCCCCATCCTGCAGGAATGGGGAGGAACTGGAGGCTGGAAGAGCCCACTGGAATTTAGAAGTCCCTGACAGCTTGGAATTCTACCCAGGAACATGGAGACTTCCAGACAGGAGGCCCCTCCACTCCTAACTTGAAGACCATCCCTCTTCTTTTCTAAATGCCCTTCCACCATCCCACCATGGGGGCCACCTGGACACCCCACCAGCTTGCCCCTGCTCTGTCCACAGCCCCAGAGATAGGGAGGTGTCCTCAGGTTTAGGGGTGCACTCCTGATCCCCTTACATCACTGACTCAGGGAACAGGCCTATGTGCAAGTTTCAGAAAAAGGCTAAGAGCTACTTGTTCAGCAAATGTGGGAGATTTGAGGTCCTAGACCATGTCCAGAAACGGGGACTCGGACACATTTCAGCTCCTGGGGATGCCTTCCCCTGCGGAGACAGACTCAAGCCTGAATTCGAGGGCAAAATTGTTGTTAATTCCAGTCCATATAACTTACTAAGCACCTGCTCAATGTCCCACTTACCTGTTGTAGGTGCTAGGAATTCAGCTGTGAGCAAAACAGGACTTTTCAGCACTCAGGTTCAAGTGGGGAAGACAGACAGTAAGTAAGGAAACGAATAACTACTTCTGAAAAGCCTGGTACGCTGTATTTCACTTGGATGAAATACAGTTTCATTTCACCTTCAGCTCTGACTGGGGATTGTTCTTGGCGTTGTGGGAAATGGAGCATCCTTCCCCGCGGGTTCCCACTTTCGCCGCCAGAGGGCGCGCCGACCCTGTTTGTCCACACTCGTCGCCGTGCGTTTTCTCCCTTCGTCTCAGGTGGGTTAGCCTCGAAGGAGTCCTGTTTTGTGATTTTCCTGGGGGCCTGTCTCTCCCGCGACATAACTGCTCTCCTTCCCTGTTCTGCCCCACAGCGACCAGGTATGTGGTCGGGACTGGGTGGAGTGTCCCCCGTGCACCCCGCGTGAGTTGTACTAGTGGCCGTGGGTTGCGGGATTCCAAGCGCTGGACCAGGACCAAAGTATATGAAGCAAATGCGTGAGGTCAGTGGTGAGGCTAACCACACACCCGACCCGTCTGGAAATGCGGAACAAGGGGTCTAAGTGTGTGAGGGGGTTGCATGAGAGCCACTTTCGTGCAATGGAGGCGCTGGCCTGCTGAGATCGGTACCGAGGACCGCCCAGCCCGCCAATGCCGCCGCGCGTGCATCTCCTGATGGGGTGTGCAGGTGAAGAGTAAGCACCTGGAGGGCAGCTTTGGGTCATGTGTGATGAGAAACTGTGGGACAAGGTCCTTTTGACAAGTCCCTGTTACTCTCTGTCTACTCCCTTTCACACTTTCTGGCCCCACAGGTTTCAGGCCTATCTTGTGCTTTCCCTGCCTCAGCTCCCAGACCAGTCATTTCTCCAAGGAGCTCTGTTTCTTTGAGCCAGGAAAGGCTTTGGGTTTTTTTTGTTTGCTTTTTTCCTTTAATTTTAAAAGATTGTATTTATTAGGTGCACCAGGTCTTGGTCGCAGCACTTGGGATCTTTACTTTCGGCATGTGGGATCTAGCTGCCGGACCAGGCAGCCAACCTGGAGCCTCTGCAATGGAAGCTTGGACTCAACCACTGGACCCCCAGGGAAGCTTCTACAGGTGTGGAATTTTTAATAAAATAGTATATTGGAAGGCGCTTTCCGCACCAATGGACATTGTTCATCAAGAGGTTTAGTGAGAGGAGCCCATGGACAATCCAGTCACGGCGACTGGGTAGAGAATGGAGGGGGAGAACAGTCAGTTCTTTCCCAGCACCATCTCTCCCATGGTCGCCTCCATCTCCCAGAAATGGGAATCTTCTCTCAAACACGGTGAGCTTATCATTCCACAAGCTCTCCAAGGGGGTGACTCTGCCGCAGTCTTAGTCAAGGCCCCAGTGGACGCAGAAATGCGCCAACCAAGGCCGCTTCAAGTCCCAAGCCAGGACTGGAGGTCACACAGATGCTAGAACTTTTCTCATTCTGGGCCATGTGTCTCTGTGCTGAGTTGGTGGTGTCTGTGGAGGGGGTCCTACAGCACCTTAGAAATGATGGGGACAGTCCTCCTATCCCAAGCTGAGGTGATTTTCAAAGCCCCTTCTCTACCACCTTCCCCTTCAGTAAAGGAGCAAGAGAATATAGTGCCAGTCCTCCCCACCCAGCTCCCTCTTCCAGAATCTCACCCAGAAGGGACTGTGTCAACACTGTTGCTTAGTTGCTAAGTCATATCCAATTCTTTGCGACCCCAGGGACGGTGGCCCTCCAGGCTCCTCTGTCCCTGGGGTTTCCCAGGCAAGAATACTGGCATGGGTTGCCATTTCCTTCTCCAGGGGATCTTCCTGATTCCTTCGAAATGCAGGGATTGCACCTATGTCTCCTGCATTGGCAGGAGGATCCCCTGAGCCACCTGGGAAGCCTTGTGTCAACATTACGGTAAGTAACTTACAGTAAGTAAGTAGACTGGAGTCTGCTGGTGAGGAGAAAGGTGGGTGGATCTGAATCCTGAGGCCATAGACTGGGAAAAGAGGCAACTGGGAAGGATGGGGAAAGGGTAGAAGAAAGAGGAAAAGTCGAGGGACACTTGGAGGCAAGATTTCAACCTGAAGTTCCCAGAGCCTCTCACCTATGAACCTGTGCTGCCTGGCCCTTGATCTCCTAGACTGAGCTCTGGTTCCCATGTTTGAATGGAGTCTGGGGCCCACCCATAGGGCTAGACCCTGAGTGCCCCACCCCCACAGCCCTGTCCCACCTTCCTACCCCCTCATCTGCAGCCCCACCTCCTGATCTTCTCTTTATTTTTATTTTCTTAGTTAATTAATTCATTTTTGTGACGTGTAATGTCTTATTCAGGAGAATGCAATGGCAACCCACTCCAGTTCTCTTGCCAGGAGAATCCCAGGGACAGGGGAGCCTGGTGGGCTGCCGTCTACGGGGTTTCACAGAGTCGGACACGACTGAAGCGACTTAGCAGCAGCAGTGTCTTATTCCCCGACCAGGGATGGCACTGGTGCCCCTTGCAGTAGAAGCATGGAGGAGTCTTTTTCTTTTTTTGCACTTCATTTTATTTATATTTATTTTTAGAAAGTGAAAGTGAGCTCCCTCAGTCATGTCCGACTCTTTGCGACCCCATGGACTGTAGCCTACCAGGCTCCTCCATCCATGGGATTCTCGAGGCAAGAGTACTGGAATGGGTTGCCATTTCCGTCTCCAAGGGATCTTCCCGACCCAGGGATCGAACCAGGGCCTCCTGCATTGGAAGCAGATGCTCTAACCTCTGAGCCACTAGGGAAGCCTTCTTAGTTCTGTTCTAGCCTCTGTTCTGTTTATTTTTTTGGCGTATAATTGCTTTATAATGTTGGGTTAGCTTCTGCTATACAAAGAAGGGAATCAGCTCTATGCAAACATATACCTGCTCTCTCTTGGCCTTCCCTTCCATCCCCCCATCCCACCCCTCTGAGTCATCAGAGAGCACGGGGCTGAGCTCCCTGGGCTCTACACCAGGTTCCCACCAGCTATCTATTTTACACATGGCGGAGTCTTCACCACTGGACTACCAGGGAAGGCCCCAGCCACATCTGCACCCAGCCCCCTTCTGGAACGTTCTGGTGAAGAATAACTTGAAAGGGTGTCCAAACCCACCTGCCCACCCTGGAACCGAACTCCCTCCTCCTTGCACTTACTTCATGGGCCAGTCCCGTCCCTTCCTGGACCCAGACTTCTATAGCGTACTTTTTGGAAATTATTTTCTTATGTGTTAATTTTATGTTGATATAAAACAATTTTATATCAGAATTACACAGAATAAAGTGATACCTTTTGTCCCTGAATCGGGCGTGCCCCAAAACGGGCCTCGGACAATCACAGCCGTCTCCCCAGCTTTCTGTTCTAAACCTTTGTGGAATGCTAGCTAGCGTCACTGGTTGTGGCCCTTAGAGAGGCCTGGGCTGAAATGACCTTCGGTTAAAGGTTCGAACATTCCAGAAGTTTCCAGGCCCTTCTCTGAGCAGAGCTGACTCCAGGGGAGGAAGTCTTACAAATTGACTGCTCTGACCTTTCCCTGTGCTCTGCGTTTCCAGAATCTTGTAAAGCCACAAATTTTGATTTCTTTCTAGGAAATCCTTTTTGGAGACAAATTCTTCCTTTGTGAGAGTCCCAACCCCCACACCACAATTTCCGGGCCAGTGCAAAGTCCAGCCCCGGGCTTGGATTTCCAAGAAAGGGGAGACTTTTCTTTCTGCCTCCTGGTTCACACTCAGAAGCGCCCCGCCCCGCGCTGGGCCCAGTGCCCGCCAGGGGGCGCGCCGACCCGCCCTCCCTGCTTGGTTGGGCGGTTGGGAGGGAGAGAACAGTCCAGACTCCGCGCGCCGAAGACCCCGTCCCTCCCTCCCTGTGAGTCGCGCCCCCGACCCTGTGCCACACCCTGTCGAGATCAGTGCAAGAAAGCGGAGCCTTGTGATTGAAGTGGAATTTTTATTCAGTGCAACCAGGAGGTCATGGTAACTTGAAATTTGTTCTTAAGTGGAAAAGTGGGTGTTGTCTTGCCACCTTGGGAAGTGGAGAAAGGACTCCGTGTGCATCGAGGTCCCGCCATGACCGAATATGTAAGGTTGCAGAATTCACAGAGTGCCTCCCGTTTTGCTCCTGGTGGAGAAAATGCCAAAGGGAATGACGGATCTCATTAAGCGTCCCCAGGGCCAGCCTGGGGATTGATCATCCCTCACGGTATTGGTCATAGGGGTCATTGTGAGAGCTCAGGGTCCTGGGGACGTCCAACAGCAAAGTCACCTCTCACGATTGTCCACGGTCACAGAAGGGGGACCAGTCCCCCTGCTCAGGACAGATTTAGGATGACTGTTACGAAGGAGACAGAATAAGGAGGGAGGGATTGAATCTGAGTGTCTCCTATCCCTCTAAAACCCACTCCATGTCCCAGATCTAAGGGGCCGGCACATCTCTCCAGGCTCATTCAGCTCGAAGCATCCAGCTGACCTCTGATCATCTGTCAGCACTGAAGAGAGACAGAGGGGGCGGGGAGCAAGAGAGAGGTGGACACAGAGGGAGGGATGGACAGATTATGGGCAGAGGAGTGGAAAAGAGAGACAGGAGCCGACCAAAGAAAAGGATGAAATAGAAATAAAAACAAAAGGAGAAAGAAGCAACAGAGAAGGGAGTTCAGTTCCGCTCAGTTCAGTCACTCAGTCGTGTCCGACTCTGTGACCCCATGAACCGCAGCATGCCAGGCCTCCCTGTCCATCACCAACTCCCAGAGTCCACCCAAACCCATGTCCATTGAGTTGGTGATGGATGCCATCCAACCATCTCATCCTCTGTCATCCCCTTCTCCTCCTGCCCTCAATCCCTCCCAGCATCAGAGTCTTTGGTGGATGGAATAGAGCAGGTGGACGGGGACAGAAGGACCCAGAAGAGCACTCGGTGGGGCGGGGGGCCGTTGAATCATAGAACCGGTATGCAGGTCCCCTCTCCTCCATGCCCCCTCCTCCCTTGGAAGGCGCAGAACCTCACCTGCCACAAACCCGATCATCCAAGGATGGGGCCGAGTAACAGTTTTGACCTTTTACCTTCACCACGAAGGACTCCTGGGGCCTGTTGACCAACCACGGGCAGCACTGCTCGAAGCAGACCCTAAAGGTGCAGTTTCCGCACTTCTGGGTCCTGCCCAAGGGTACCACGGCATCGTCATAGCAACAGTACTGCCAGGGGTCATAGAACTGGTCCCCGCATCGCTCGTGTGACTGACACAGCAACAGTTGAGTGCCTGTGGGGGACACTGGAGGAAACAGAGATGATGTCACCCCGGCAGCGGGGTGGGCAAGTCCTGGGCTGGGGTCTTCCGGAAGCGGCACCCCACCCTCCAGCATCCACGTCCCTCCTGGGCTCACCTGGGGCACCATGTGAGCGGAGAAGCAAAAGGATGCAGACAGCGGCCAAGACAGCTGCGGGAGGAAAAAGGATGACGCATGGCCTCAAAAGCAGATAGGGCAGCCACTGGAGGCCAGCCTGGAGGAGGGGAGGTCCGAGGGGGTGTCTGTCCTGACCGAGGCTCAGGGAAAGCTTAGAGGCAGACCTCTGTTGGGTGTCTGCGGATTAGGGGTCTATGGAAGCTGAGAGGAGGCAGGCAGGACTCAGAGAAATGGGTTTGGGGTTCTGAGGGATATGGGTGTTCCCTGGGAGGGAAGAGTTCAGAGCAGGAGGCTCAGCTGGAGTCAAGTGTTAAAGGCAGCTGAGCTAACACTGGTGTCGTGTTACGTCCATGACCAATATTAAAATTTAGATGCCAGGATTTGGGGTGGGAGCCTGTCATAATGTACGGCATTGGGCATGAGTTTGGAAATTGATCAGGGACATGGATGGGGCTGCTCTTGGTCTTCCCAAGTGGTTCAGGGATAAAGAACACTCCTGCCAAATCCCATGGATGGAGGAGCCTGGTGGGCTGCAGTCCATGGGGTCGCTAAGAGTTGGACACAACTGAGCGACTTCACTTTCACTTTTCACTTTCATGCACTGGAGAAGGAAATAGCAACCCACTCCAGTGTTCTTGCCTGGAGAATCCCAGGGATGGAGGAGCCTTGCCTGGGGAATCCCAGGGATGGGCTGCCGTCTATGGGGTCGAACAGAGTCAGACATGACTGAAGCGACTTAGCAGCAGCACCCAATGCAAGAGGCACAGGTTCAATCCCTGAGTCAGGAAGATCCCCTGGAGAAGGAAATGGCAAGCCACTCCTGTATTCTTGCCTGGAGAATCCCATGAACAGAGGAGCCTGGTGGGCTACAGTCCATGGGGTCCCAAAGAGCTGGACATGACTGAGCGCCTGAGCAGGCATGCACGCCCTCGGGGATGTGGAAGGGATACTGCTATGATGGGGTCACTTGTCTGGCTGGGGGCTAGGGAGGAGGAGTGATGGACTGAGGCGAGGATGGCATTGAGGCTGATTTCGGATTTGGGTTCCAAGAGAGTCGGGATTTGGTCCTTCTTACCGAGGATGCGGCGTCGCGGAGTCATGGCTCTGGGTTGGCTTCGGTGGAGTGGAAGGAAGCGCGGCAGATCCCAGCAGGCGGTTTTATACATATGCCTCCGAGCCCCGCCCCCACCTGCCCCAGAAAGCGGCGCCTGCTGCCATCAGCTCTCCTGCCTTCCTGCCGGGCCTGCAGAGACACGCGGGGCCCCTGGGGCAGCAACAGGTTTTGGATGTGAGCTTAGTCACGTCACTGTCAAACATGATGTCAATCCTTTGAGAGCCAGGAGGAGTCCGATTGGGGTGCCTTCCTCCTCCTCCTCACCAGAGCCCCCCTCTCACCATCCCCAACACTGCAGCCTCTTTTGCAAATACGGATCCTTGGGGTCCTTCCCACTCTCCCAGGATGAATCCACCCACCAGCTTTCTGATCAGATCCTCTAAGTCTTCTTCTACTTTCTGGACTTTAAAAAATAATAATTTTATTTATTTATTTCGCCAGCTTTCTGATCAGATCCTCTAAGTCTTCTTCTACTTTCTGGACTTTAAAAAATAATAATTTTATTTATTTATTTTTGGCAACGCCGGGTCTTTGTTGCCTCGTGCGGGTTTTTCTCTAGTTGGGGGGAGCAGGGGCTGCTCTCTAGTTGCGGGGCGCAGGCTTCTCATTGCAGTGGCTTCCCTTCCTGCCTCTTTGTCACTGAGCTGCCAGGGAAGCCTGACCCCTTTTTTATTTTTTTTAGTCTAAAATAGATGACAGACACATTTAAGAGCCTGGCAATAAAGATTCACTGAGAATGAGCTGTGTGGCAAGCCCTGTGTTAGACAGAGGTTGCTGCAGCTGCAGTGATTACTCGGTAGCATCGTAGAGGGCTCCAGACCATCCTTAAGACCATGATGACTCAGAGAGGTCAGGTTTGGGTAAAAACTCAGTGGCTATGGGAGCCCAGATTAGGGTGGGAGGTCATGAGATGCCTTGAGTGTTCAAGGAGGGATTCCTGGAAGAGGGGATATGTGAGCTAATATTTCAAGGATGAGGCTGAGCTGTATTTTAGGAAGGCTGAGCCCCAGAGAGAGAGGGAGCTGGAGCGAGTGGGAGGGGGGCAGGGTCAGTCCCTCGTGAGCACTGAGGACTCAGGGATTTTATCTTCAGTGCACTGGGCACCGTGTCCATGTCCTGAGCATGGAAGGAGAGTATTCAGATCTGTGTCTACGAATATCCCAGCAGGTCTGCTCTGGGGAAGGTGGACAGGAAGGTTGAGACTAGGGTTAGGAGCTCAGGGAAGATCCTGCTACAGCAGAAATACCTGTGCAGTGACCAGAGTCCTTAATGTTTTCTTTTTCCCATTGATGCTTTCAAACTGTGGTGCTGGAGAAGACGCTCGGGAGTCCCTTAGAGAGCAAGATCACACCAGTCAATCCTAAAGGAAATCAACCCTGAATATTTATTGGAGGGACTGATGCTGAGGCCAAAGCTCCAATACTTAGGCTACCTGCTGCAAAGACCCAACTCATTAGAAAAGACCCTGATGCTGGGAAAGATTGAAGGCGGGAAGAGAAGTGGGTAACAGAGGATGAGATGGCTGGATGGCATCACCGACTCGATGGACATCAGTTTGAACAAGCTCTGGGAGATGGTGATGGACAGGGAAGCCTGGGGTGCTGCAGTCCTTGGGGTCTTAAAGAGTCGGACACAACTGAGCGACTGAACAACAAAAAAGGGGGGCCAGGTACGACGTGCTCCCCTCCCGGTCCCACGTCGCCCCTTGAAGTTTGGGGGTTTCTGCAGTCGCTGAGTAGTTCCCATCTGTGGACTGCAACATTTTAGTAGGTTAGACAACCACTCAAGCTGGTCATCAGCTATATCATTTTTTAATTGAAGAAAACATAGATTAAGGAATGGATTAGTATGTGCTGCAAAGAATCTTTTTTCCAGGATTTTTTAAAAAATTATTGACTTTTATATAATATACAAGTATATACTATAGCTGCCTTACAATGTCATGTTCCTGCTGTATGGCAAAGTGAATCAGCTATGTTTCCATATATCCCCTCTTTTTTGGGTTTCATTCCCATTTAGGTCACCACAGAGTTTCCTGTGCTATAGGGTAGACTCTCAGCTGTCTGTTTTACGCACAGTATCAATAGTGTATATATGTCTGCCTCAGTCTCCCGATTCATCCCACCCCCGCCCCTTTCCCCTTGGGCATCCACGCATTGTTCTCATCTGTGTCTTTGTTTTTGCTTTGCAAATAAGATCACTTGTACCCTTTTTCTAAATTCCACACACACATGATATTTGTTTTTCTCTTTTGACTTCAATCTGTATGACAGTCTTGAGACCAATCCACGTCTCTGCTAATTGCGCAGAATCTTATTATTTCACAATTAAATGTTGTGTACTGAAACTTGCCTTCAGGAATGGTGGAACCCAGGTAATGATGTAATGTCTGTTTTCTGACAAGTTGCGGGTGTTGATTAACAAAGTCCAGAATGGAGGAGGCTTGAAGCAAGGGTGGATCCTCCTTTGCCCAGCGCTAGTTGTCAAGTCATGTTCTAGAGTCTGAAGCAGCACATTGCTCATGACCTTGATTCCATTCGCTTCCTGGAATCGCTCCAGGAGAACCGTTGCCTCTGTGAGGATCTGGGGTGCTGTAGATGCCTGGATAGCAGCCAAGATGCGGCAGAAGGCATGTTTTCTAGGGCTGGGTTAGGGTTCTGTTTCTGAAGAGAGACGAGCCCAGACCTCACTCCTGGGCCTGGAGCTGAGTCACTGAAGAGCAGGAGAGTGAAAGGAGATCAGCACAGAGGCGGGGCGCCGGGGTGCTGCCCGAAGAGCAAGGCCACTTCTGAGATCAGTAGACACGTGTGTGCGTCCTCAGTTGCTTCAGTCGTGTCCCACTCTTTCTCGACCACATGGACTGTAGCCCACCAGGCTCCTCTGTCCTTGGGGCTCTCCAGGCAAGAATACGGGAGTGGGCTGCCATTTCCTCCTCCAGGGCATCTTTCCAACCCAGGGATCGAACCTGCGTCTCCTGCATTAGCAGGAAGAATCTTTGCCACCGAGACACATGGGAAGTCACTGTCCACGTCAGAGTCCAGGTCTGTGAGGGCACCTGGCCTGTGTCGGCTGATGCCATCACTAGATTTTGGGGACCTGCCTCTACTTATGGCTAGAGAAAGTTCTAGCTGTCTTGGCAACAAGTCTAAGATCCTGACTTCACACAGCTATTTGTTTTATTCTGTCATTCCGTTTCTTGAAGCCAAGCAAGACACTGACCCAAGGTGCTACTGTTGGTCAGTGACTCAGGCTGGACTAGATCCCAGGTCTCCTGAACCCCAGTCCAGGGGCCTCTGAACATCCCTGGCCCAGCCCATCTAGGAAGGACAGGCAGACTCTGCTCATAGGCCACCCTGGGGAAGCCCCAGGTGAACGTTCCCACATGTCCTGGCTGCGGCTGGCACAGCTGCCTCCCTGGATGTGATACCAGGGGGTTGCTGTCTGTTCCTGCTCTCACCGATTCCCCACTGGCTTTCCCATTGCCCCAGGAATAAATAGACTAGGTCTTCCTCCTGGAAGTGTCTGAGTGTTATTTCCATCTGGCCGTAGGGAGCCCCTCCCAGGAAACAGGCAGGAATGAGGTGGACTTACAGGTGTGTGAAAGGAATGTCAGGTATGCAGGAGGAGGGCTGGGACTCCCCAGATCCATGAGGTCCCTCCTCTGCTGGCTGATGGGGAGGCTGTGTCCCTCCTTTGCACAGCTCTATCCCTGGGATCACACAAACACATCCCTGCTCCCTGCAACGTGACTTCAAGTGACCAAAGAATGGATGGTTTGGCTTGACCCAGCCCTGGTTGGATCCTCCAAATGATATAGTCGATTAAGAGCTTATGTGTCTTAGGAGTAGCTGGAGGGAGAGGCTCTAGGCTGTCCCTCCTTGCATTGAGGATCCAGATACTCCGTTCCTGCTCAGTGGCTTGTTGGCACCTCAGAGCCGTTGCCTAAACTCACGGCTGCTGCTGGGGAAACACCTGGTGACTGCGTGGCTGTGATGCCCAGGGCTGCAGATACATCCGGAACCCTAGCCGCCAGCGCTTGTGGGAAAGGCGGACTGACCCTTCCCAGCCTCTGCAGACAAGGAGGCCCTCAGTAAAAGGCGGTGGTGCCAAGTGTCCTTCCTGCACATTCCTCGTGGTTCCCTATTGCCCTCGGCTTATTATAACTCCCTGTGTGTGCGTGTGTGTGTGTGTGCATGTGTGTGTGTGTGTTAGTTGCTTAGTTGGGTCTGATTCTTTGTAACCCCATGGACTGTAGCCTGCCAGGTGTCTCCACCCATGGGATTCTCCAGGCAAGAATGCTGGAGTGGATTGCCGTTCCCTCCTTCAGGGGATCTTCCCGATCCAGGGATCAAGCCCCGGTCTCCTGCATTGCAGGCAGATTCTTTACTGTCAGAGCCACCAGGGAAGCCTGATCACAACCCAGATGCCTCCCAGGGCTCAACAGCTATGTCCTCAGTTGTATGCCTCACCACTCTCTTCCCACCTCCTGTGTGTCCCCTACATCCCCAAGTTCCAGGGTTCTTACATGACGGTGTCTGTCAGACCCTCTCCCCACTCCCTTCACGTGCCTTCCATTCACCCCCCAGATTTCAGTTTAAACGCCACCCTCCTGAGATGCCCCTCAATTCCGAGGATGAGGTCTGTAATGTCATGACATCCTGATAGCACCTTGGATATCTTCTCCTGAGCACTTTTCACAGTTTTTTGTGGCTTTGCTGTCAAGAAAGACACTTGAGAATCAGGCCTAGTTGTGCGTTTGATCCTCAGTGAGAAGGGGATGAGTTTCGTCTGGAACCAAACAGATCAAGGGTTTCAGACTGAGGCAAACCACACCAGCCTTCACCCTGCATGAGCAGGTGGGACTCTGAATCACCCTGTAAAGTGAAGCTACTCAGGGAAAGTAGCGGTCCAGCAACAGAACTAATCAAAGAGATTGGTCAGCACCAGTGTTGTGGACAGTTCCTTGTGTTCCCTGGACTGACACCATCTGCATTCAAACGTTTTTACTTTTCGGTTTTTAGAGAATTAAGTGTATTTATTTTTGGCCATGCTGGGTCTTCACTGCTGTGCGGGCTTTTGTCTAGCTGTGGCGAGCCAGCTCTCTAGTTGCCGTGCAGGGGCTGCTCATCATGGTGGATTCTTCTGTTGCAGAGCACAGGCTTTAGGGCTCTTGGGCTTCAACGGTTGTGGCTGCCGGTTTCTGGAGCACACGTCGGCAGTTGTGGTGCACAGGCTTAGCTGCTCCAAGGCAGATGGGATCTTCCCAGACTAGAGATCAAACCTGTGTCTCCTACATTGGCAGGTGGATTCTTTACCACTGAGCCACCAGGGAAGCCCTTGATTTTCAGTTACAATTCTGGATATATTCTGGAGATTACCTTTCAGATCTTTATTAGATTTGTGATTTGCAAATATTTTCTCCTATTCTGTGAGTTGCATTTTCACTTTCTCGACAGTATCCTTTGATACACAGAACTTTAAACTTTTTTAAAAGTCCACCATAGCCTGTCTGTTTTTTTTTTCCTTTCCTTCTTTGCTTTTGATGTCATATCTAAGAAATGATTTTCAAATCCAAAGCCATGAACATTTACTCCGTTCTTTTTTCTAAGACTTTGCTAGTTTTAACTCTTCCATTTAGGGCTTTTGAAAAGATACTTTTTATTTTATTGTTGCCTTTGCTTGTGCTGGGCTTCACTGCTGCATGGGCTTTCTCTCTAGTTGTGGCGAGTGGGGCTACTCTTCTTTGCAGCACGTGGGCGTCTCATTGCGGTGGCTCCTCTTGCGGAGCACAGGCTCTAGGCCCATGGTAGGTGCAGTGGGCAGGCTCTCGGGTGTTCGAGCTTTAGTGGTTTGGGTGCCTGGGCTCAACAGTTGGCGACACATGGGCTCTAGAGCACAGGTTCAGTAGCTGTGGGAACAGGCTTAATTGTCCCATGATACGTGGGATCTTCCCAGACCAGGGGTCGAACTTGGGTCACCTGCATTGGCCGGTGGATTCTTATTCATTCATTAAAAGCTTTTTAAAGCTTTTAAAATGAAGACAAAATTCATGGAATATAGGAGAGTGTGCACGGCAGAGTCTCTTCACAAATACTTGGTAATCACATATTTTTGGATTGTGTGTAACTCACTTAAGGATGTAATATCTATTTTCCCCAGTGAGTCACATACAAAGATTAATAAACAGACAAGAGATTGGAAAGACTCCAGGCACAGGCTTGCCTGCTGCTTTCCAAAGTTCCGGTGACTTTCTGTCCCACTGTGTCTTTTGAAAAAATGGGCTCAGCTCTCACGTCGTCCGTCCCAGGTGTTTGGCATCAGCGTGGTGTTTCTACCAAAAAGACGGTTGAGGCTGGTGTGGACATGGGCCAGTTCCCAAGGGAAACCAATTGCCCAGGGCAGGCTTGGAGTTGGTGTCGCTTAGGAGTGAGGAAACAGTCCTCTGCCCATCCGGAGTTCATTCTCCGGGTGGCTGAGTCATTTCCTGGGTGGACAAGCAGGAGGAGGTCAGGGCAGTGGGGGTGGGTTTGAAAGGCTGTACCCGGGAAGGCTGTGGGGGGCCCAACCAGGACTCCATAGACAGAGGACACCAGCCCCCAAAGTGATGAGGCTTTGGAGTCAGAGAGCCCTGGGTTTGAACTTCTGCGCTTTTTCCAAAGGGCCAAATAGACCATTTATAGGCAACACCTTGCGTGAGAGGAGGGTCAGTTTCTCAGGTTTGACTCTGACAACTTTAAAAAAACTTTTTTTTTAAATTTATTTATTGGCTGGGCTGGGTTCTTCATTGCTGCGCGGGCTCCTCTCTAGCTGTGGCGAGCGGGGTTTACTCTCTAGTTTCAATGCTCAGACTTCTCACTGCGATGTCTTCTCTTATTTCGGAGCCTGGAGGGCTTCGGTACTTGTGATTCCCGGCTCCAGAGCACAGGCTCAGTAATTGCGGCACCCGGGCTCGGTTGCTCCGTGGCCTGTGGGATCTTCATGACCCAGGGATCAAACTTGCAACTCCTGCACTGGCAGGCAGATTCTTTACTACTGAGCCACCAGGGAAGTCCAAGCAGCTTTTTATTTTTATTTTATTTTGTTGAAGTGTAGTTGATTTACAAAGTTGTCTTCATTTCTGCTCTACAGCCAAGTGATTCATTGTACATATATAAACATTCTTTTTATTTTTTTTTCCATTATGAATTTGCAGGATATTGGATATAGTTCCCTGTGCTGTACAGCAGGACCTTGGTGCTTATCCATCCTGTATATGTGAGTTTGCAACTGGTAACCCCAAACTCCCAAGTCTGTTCTCTATATTTGTGTGACTTTTGAGCTTTTGAGCTTCACCTCACTCACCTCTAAGGCATTTCTGGGGAGACCACGCTCTCCTTCTCTTGGGGGCAGAAGGAAAGTCACACGCTCGACCCCAGACACATTCAAGAACCTCACTGTGGAGCTTCCCTGGTGGCTCAGTGGTAAAGAATCTGCCTGCTAACGCGATAGACATGGTTCTGTTTCTGATCCGGGAAGATTCCACATGCCTGGGAGCAACTGAGCCCGTGGGCTGCAAATATTGAGCCTCTGCTCTGGGGCCAGCAAGTTGCAACTACTGAACCCAAGTGCCCTGGACCTAGTGCTCGGCAGCGAGAGAAACGCTGGCACAGGAATAGAGACCCAGCACAACCCAAAACAAATAAAAACTGAAAAAACAAACCTCACCCTGACCCCAGGTCCTGGACCCAAGAACAAAGTCAAAGTCACTGTTCCTTCCCGCTTCACATGGCACTGAGCTCCTTGGGGGAGGCCTGTTGCTGTTGTTTAGGGGAAACATAAGCATTATTTTAAATACAGTGGTGCCTGTGTGTTGTTCTGTCCTCCAGGACCATTCCTGGGCAGTCATCGGCCCAGTGGGCAGCAGAGGCAACTGAAAGCCCACATCCACAGTCCCCAAACACAGGGACTTCCCTGATGGTCCAGTGGTTCAGAATTCACCTGCCAATGCACGGGACACAGGTTTGATCTCTGGTCTGGAATCTAAGATCCCACATGCCCCAAGGTAACTGAGCCCGAGCGCCACATCTGCTGAGCCTGCAAGCCCCAGAGCCCGTGCTCCACAAGAGAAGCCACTGCAATGAGAAGCGCACGCACCGAGAGTGGAGAGTAGCCCCCGCTCGTCGCAAGTACAGAAAAATCCAGGCAGCAACGAAGACCCAGCGCAATAAAAAAATAAAATGAGTTAAATTAAAAAAAAATAGCCACAGTCCCCAAACAAGTTGCCTGTCATCTGGGGTTGAGTCTGGGATCTCTATTGGACCTGGAGCTCTGGGAAGACAGGGACCACGGCTGCCTCGTCACCACCATGGTCTTAGGTGCTCCAACTGGCAAAGGATGCTCAGAAAACTGGGAAAAAAGAGATGCTGAAGTCTCATTGGTTGTGATCTCTCACCTCAGTTCCCTGGAAATAAGGAAAACCCTGGCATAAGGCCCCACTGCAGGTCAGAGACACAGTCCGGACTGGTCCCAGACACCCCAAATACCAACCAGGGAAACTCCATCAGGCTCAAGCCCAGCCCCTGGGAAAGTGCAAGGAGGCCCTGTGTTCAGGGATTCCTGAACAAACCCCAGCAGTGCTTCTGGAATGTACCGCTAATCTGCAGAGTCAGGGACTTCCCCTCAGTACCAGGCTGTAAAAAGACTGAACTTCCTCCTGGGTTGTAGGAAATTTTATCACCATCTGGCCTCAGGGATCCCCTACTAGGGAGCAGGCAGGAACTTGGTGGAATATATTTTCTGAAACGATGTCAGGTATGCAGCGTGCCCGTTAGGAGGTGAGACCGGGACTCCCCGGGGCCAGAAGGCCCCAACCTTTGATGTCTGATCATGCTATCTATTCTCCCTGTGGTTGTCATTGTCACAGGCTGGTCCCTGCTCCATGTAACACAGGCGACCCCTTGCCACACCTGAAGGCCAGGCCAGATCCCTTCCTGCTTCCGATACTGTGAAGCAGCAGAAGCAGCAATCACAGCGACAGAAAAAAGAAGCTACTCAAATGACAAATGGCTACAAATAGCAGGACTTTTACAGCGAATGGGATCCGACTCATCTCTGGCAGGGCTGCAAGTGTTGAATTCATGTTCAGACCCCCCCCCCCCCCCAGAGATGACCTGTAACAACACCTCTGAGCTAGAAACTTTTAACTTTTTTTCATTAACATTTTTTAAATTTAATTTTTAAATTTTAATTACAAAACGTTAATTGAAGTATCATTGATATACGATGTGGTGTTGGTGTCAGGTGTGATTAATTCATTTCAAAGTGAACAGGGAACTCTGTTTCCCAAGGAAGAGACTGGGGCAGGGACTTCTCTGACAGAGCAGTGGTAAAGAATCCACCTACCAATGTAGGAGACCCGGGGTTCAATTCCTGATCCGGGAAGACCTCACATGCCACAGAGCAGCTAAGCCTGAGCGCCACAACTGTTGAGCCTCTGTTCTAGAGCCTGGGAAGCGCAACTGCTGAGTTGTTGCCACGAACCCGCAACTGCTGAAATCCGCGTGCCCTGGAAACTGCTCTGCAACGACAGTCCACCGCAGTGAGACGCCCCTGCACCACCAATAGAGGGCAGTCCCGGCTCTCTGCACCTAGGAAAAGGCCCGCGCAGCAGCGAAGGCGCAGCACAGCCAAAAATAAATACAGAAAATTATTTTTTTAAAGAAGAACCCGCTTAGCAAGGTAGGGAATCAGGTTTGATCCCTCCCTGGTTGGGGAACTAAGATCCCGCATACTTGGGAGCAACTAAGCCCGAGCACCACAACTCCTGAGCCCACGCGCCGCAACTAGAGAGTCCGTGTGCGCTGCAGCGATCACATGGGACGCAACGAAGACCCTACGCGCGGCAACTGAGACCTGACGGAGCCAATTAAAAAAAACTGGGACATTTTTGGGTAGGATGTAAAACCAGTTCACTTGGGCATAAACAGTATTATGTGTTCCGTGAATAAGAATAGACTAGAATAGCAGAGAAAGTGCTCTGAGCGGAGTCCTCTATGTCGGTTCATGCGCTTTTCTCTGGGACTGTATGTGAGCCGCATAATGATGTAATATCTGTTTCCCTCCTTGAGTCACTAAACCCAGCTGTTACTACAGTTGGGAATGGAGAAGGTTTGGGGGAATCACCTCCTCTTTTCCTGAAAAACCCTAATTTACCTGCCCTGTCATGTCCTGTTCCCATGACGGGGTTCCTCTCTTTGGTCCTCAGTGTTACCAGGAGTTTTCTGGAGGAATGCAAACGTGGTCAGCATGATCAGAAAGGGGCGTGAGGCCAGACCTGGCTCCCAGGGGGTGAGGGAGAGGAGCCCTGCGCGGAGGCCAGCGAGGGAGCTGGCATCACTGAGGAGGGAGGAGCCCAGCCCCCCATGCCCCGGCCTGGAGTCTAGTGTCTCAGGACTGCTGCGTCAGTCCCTGCAGTGGGACAGAGGAGGGGGACCCCGACACCTCAGAGGAGACTCAGAGGCTGTGCTGTTAGGAGGGCAGCGGGGGGCCAGGCCAGGGCTCCATGGACTCTGAGAGCTCTGATTCCACAGCGATGAGGCTTCGGGCTGGAATCCTGCTTCTGTTCCTTCTCGAGTGTCGTAAAAGCCGTTACACGTGGCGCTATCCCATGCCACTGCCAGCTCCCTCAGAGACCACCCCCAACTTCTGCCTCATCTCAGGTGGCCTCAGCCTGCAACGGCTTGAGGCAGGATTTCGGTTCCCTGCCGGAGACTGGAGTCAGTTCAGTTCAGTTCAGTTCAGTCACTCCCTTGTGTCCGACTCTTTGCGACCCCATGAACTGCAGCACGCCAGGCCTCCCTGTCCACCACCAACTCCCGGAGTTTACCCAGACCGCCGCGACGAGAGCACCAAATCCTAACCACTAGCCCACCAGGGACCAGGGGTCAGTGACAAGGCCCAGGCCCATCAGCTGTGTAGAAATAAATTTCCACATAGAGAGAGAGAGAGAGATGGGAAGCAAGTCGAGTGCTTACTGAGAGGAGTTAAGAGTGTGTGTGGATAGACAGGTGGGAGGGCTCAAAGACAGCTGCCCCCTCAGGGTGGTCTGAATCACTTGTGCGGGGCGTTTTCCCCAGGTATCCTGTGGCCAGTCATCTTGCTCCCACGCGTCTCTTAGCCAACATGGATTCTAGTGAAAATGGCTATGGGTAGGAGGACATCACTTAACAGGTGACACCCCCTCCCTTTTGGCCTTTCTGCACATGTGGATGCTTTGAGGATGAAGAACATGTGGTCTTTTGTCTCTTATCTGGGCACGGCCTCTTGCTCCTGCTGCTCTGGAGTTTCTGTTCACAGGGAACCGACTCCAGCTGTTCACGCTGGGGCCCATCTGTCTCCTGCCTCTTGCCTGCCTGGGTCCTCTGTGTGCGGATGGCTCTGACTTCTTCTCCTGAGCCCAGGCTTGTGACGATGCTGAACAGAAGCTCTCTCAGCTGTTGGGACTCTGCCTCTACTGTGTGTAAAAGGTGCTGGGTTTCTGGACGGTAGATATGAAATCAATTGGCCATTTACTGAATTCTCTCAACCTGATTCAAGCAAGACACTGAGCTGAGGTCCCATGCTGGTCAGTGATACAGGCTGGAACAGTCCCCAGGTCCCCTGAATCCTTCCAACAGCCTCCAACCCCGCTGGCCCAGCCCATCTGGGAAAGGCAGGCCGGCCCTGGTCACAGACATCCCTGAATAAGCCAAGCCATGTCCTTCCCCCAGCTCCAAGTCCAGGATGGCAGAGCCGGGCTCCTGGATGTGAAGGCCAGGATTATGCTGACAGTTCCCATTTCACCTGCTTCCTCGCTGGATTTCCCTTTGCCCCAAGAATAAATGGACTAAATCTTCCTCCTGGCAGCATCTAGGTGTTGTTTTTATCTGGCCAGAGAGAACCTCTCCCAGGAAACATACAGGAAGACGGAGAGAGTGTCAGGTATGCAGGAGGAACTGGGGCAAGAGCATGACCTAGAGACAGACACCTGGTTTTTAAGGCTTACAAAGGCCTTTGAATACTTCTGTTTGTGTGTCAATGCGTGACCCAGAAATTTCCTTGTTTTTTTTTTTTTTTTTGCTGTATAATTTCTATTTTTAATCATTTTTATCAGAGTAAAATGATTTTACAATTGATTGTAAAATTTGTAAAAATTGATTGTAAAACTGATTTTACAGTTGATTTACAATGTTGTGTTGATTTCTGCTGTAGAGCAAAGTGACTCACACACATATATATATATATTCTTTCCCATGATGGTTTATTACAGGATACTGAATATATTTCCCTGTGATTTACAGCAGGACTCTCTTCTTTGTCCAGTCTGTATATACCAGTTTGCAACTGGTCATCACAAACTCCGCTCCATCCCTCCCCAGCCCCCTCTCTCCCTTAGCAACCGCACGTCTGAATCTGTTTCTCTTTTGTAAACAGGTTCATCTGTGTCGAATCGTAGACTCCTCGTGTAAGTGATATCACGCAGTGTTGGTGTTCCTCTTTCCGATTTATTTCATGTTGCGTGATGATCTCTAGCTGCATCCTTGTTGCTGCCAGTGGCATTGCCTCATCCTCTTTTACGTGAGTAGTATTCCGTTGTATATATGCACCACGTCTTTATCCACTCATCCCTTGATGGACATTTAGATGGCTTCCATCTCTTCAGTTCAGTTCAGTCGCTCAGTCGTGTCTGACTCTTTGCGACCCCATGAATCGCAGCATGCCAGGCCTCCCTGTCCATCACCATCTCCCGGAGTTCACTCAGACTCACGTCCATTGAGTCCGTGATGCCATCCAGCCATCTCGTCCTCAGTCGTCCCCTTCTCCTCCTGCTCCCAATCCCTCCCAGCATCAGAGTCTTTTCCAATGAGTCAACTCTTCACATGAGGTGGCCAAAGTACTGGAGCTTCAGCTTTAGCATCATTCCTTCCAAAGAAATTCCAGTTTTCATTCCAATCCCAAAGAAAGGCAATGCCAAAGAATGCTCAAACTACCGCACAATTGCACTCATCTCACATGCTAGTAAAGTAATGCTCAAAATTCTCCAAGCCAGGCTTCAGCAATACGTGAACCGTGAACTCCCTGATGTTCAAGCTGGTTTTAGAAAAGGCAGAGGAACCAGAGATCAAATTGCCAACATCCACTGGATCATGGAAAAAGCAAGAGTTCCAGAAAAACATCTATTTCTGCTTTATTGACTATGCCAAAGCCTTTGACTGTGTGGATCACAATAAACTGTGGAAAATTCTGAGAGAGATGGGAATACCAGACCACCTGACCTGCCTCTTGAGAAATCTGTATGCAGGTCAGGAAGCAACAGTTAGAACCAGACATGGAACAACAGACTGGTTCCAAATAGGAAAAGGAGTATGTCAAGGCTGTATATTGTCACCCTGCTTATTTAACTTATATGCGGAGTACATCATGAGAAACGCTGGACTGGAAGAAACACAAGCTGGAATCAAGATTGCCGGGAGCAATATCAATAACCTCAGATATGCAGATGACACCACCCTTATGGCAGAAAGTGAAGAGGAGCTAAAAACCCTCTTGATGAAAGTGAAAGAGGAGAATGAAAAAGTTGGCTTAAAGCTCAACATTCAGAAAACGAAGATCATGGCATCTGGTCCCATCACTTCATGGGAAATAGATGGGGATACAGTAGAAACAGTGTCAGACTTTATTTTTGGGGTCTCCAAAATCACTGCAGATGGTGACTGCAGCCATGAAATTAAAAGATGCTTACTCCTTGGAAGAAAAGTTATAACCAACCTAGATAGTATATTCAAAAGCAGAGACATTACTTTGCCAACTAAGGCAATGAAACCAAGCCATGCCTGCGGGGCAACCCAAGACGGGCAGGTCATGGTGGAGAGGTCTGTCAGAGCGTGGTCCACTGGAGAAGGGAATGGCAAGCCACTTCAGTATTCTTGCCTTGAGAACCCCATGAACAGTATGAAAAGGCAAAATGATAGGATACCAAAAGAGGAGCTCCCCAGGTCATTAGGTGCCCAATATGCTACTGGAGATCAGTGGCAAAATAACTCCAGAAAGAATGAAGGGATGGAGCCAAAGCAAAAAGAATACCCAGTTGTGGATGTGACTGGGGATAGAAGCAAGATCCGATGCTGTAAAGAGCAATATTGCATAGGAACCTGAAATGTCAGGTCCACGAATCAAGGCAAATTGGAAGTGGTCAAACAAGAGATGACAAGGGTGAATGTCGACATTCTAGGAATCAGTGAACTCAAATGGACTGGAATGGGTGGATTTAACTCAGATGACCATTATATCTACTAGTGCGGGTAGGAATCCCTCAGAAGAAATGGAGTAGCCATCGTGGTCAACAAGAGAGTCCAAAATGCAGTACTTGGATGCAATCTCAAAAATGACAGAATGATCTCTGTTCGTCTCCAAGGCAAACCATTCCATCTCTTGGCTATCAGGAATAGTGCCGCTATGATCAGAGGGGTGCATGCATCTTTTTGAATTGTAGTCTTCTCTGAATATATATGCCCAGGAATGGGATTGCTGGATCATATGGTAGTTCTATTTTTAATTTTCTGAGGAACCTCCGTGCTGTTTTCCATAGCGGCTGCACCAGCTTACATTCCCACCAACAGTGTAGAAGGGCTCCCTTTTTTCCACACCCTCTCCAGGATTTATTAATTTTAGACTAAATCATGGCCATTCTGAGCACTATGAGGTGGTACCTCATTATAGTCGTGTTTCTTGCAATGGCACCCCACTCCAGTGCTCTTGCCTGGAAAATCCCATGGATGGAGGAGCCTGGTGGGCTGCAGTCCACGGGGTTGCTAGAAGTTGGACACGACTGAGTGACTTCACTTTCACTTTTCACTTTCATGCATTGGAGAAGGAAATGGCAACCCACTCTGCCGGGAGCCAGCGTGAGGAACTCCGCCCATGGCAAAGGTCATGAGGAAGGAGGCTTCGGCATGCGCAAAGGCGGGTCGAGCCTCAGGAAATCCCCTGTTCCTGAGCATCTACCCCCAAAACCAGAGTCTGCCTACTTTACTGTTTCGTGCTCTCACCTACACCTCTGACTTTAGGGGGGCTGTTGCCCACCGGTTCTCTCGGAGAAGAAGTAATCTTGCAGCTCCAGTCAATGAAAATTCCTGGGCGTGACAAGGGTGTCTCAGGTCAAACCTCTCTGCTGGCAGACTAGCTTGTGTGACAGGATTAGCCACACTCCTGCCACTATACACATGATTGTTTACTACATCTCAACCATAAACAGCACAGAGAGTTTGGAGTATTTTGAAAGTCTTAATTAGCATAGGGCTTTTTCTCATTGTTGAGTCAATGATTGCTGCCAGGCCTCCATATCCTTAGGCACCTGGGAATATATTAATCAATGTATTTGGAATATAGAAAAGGAAATACAGCAGTTTTTGATGTTAGCAATACTAGACTTTTTGAGTTAATGAATTTTCTCTTTTGTAATAGATCACTGTACTTTGTTATAAATCACTGTGTCCTTGCTATGTAAAAATGTAACTTTATCTTACGACTAAATAGATCTTAAGGGGAACATTGGTGAAGAGTTTTCATTTGTTGGGCTGATGTTTGCTGCTAAATCTCCATATTCCCTGCCCTTATAATGAATGTAACTAGCATATAGGAGAAATAAGTATTAACCTTTAAGATTAATCATGTTAACCTTAGGTTAAATAAATTCCTTTCTTGATTGTAACTCACTATACCCTCACCCTATAGGAATGCAACTTTATTTGGAGGGTGGTGCCTGGTTTAAAAAAAAAACACCCTTGGAGAAAATAAGTTTTTTTGTTATAAGAAAGAAAGGATCATAAAATGTCAGCAAGCCTCATGTCCAGAAGATGATGTAAAACCCCTAAGACCTTTTTTTATATTTATGTGAAGCACCTGATTTTGATGAAGGTCAGGACTGCTGACCCCCGCATGACTCTGTATTCATCCCTATCTATAACAAAAGGTATATAAGCAAACCTAAAAGTAAAGAAATGGGATCAGTTTCTGGAAAGACTGATTCCCCCATGTCATTTCTTTCTCGCTCTCCGTTTTGCTGGCTGAATTCCCATCTGGTACGTGGGTACTCACCAAGCCTGCTAATCTTGCCTGGGCTTCTAAAATCGGACCAGGGAGGCCTCAGTGCCTCCTCTCCTTCCAGAGAACGGAAAGACGCCTGTGGCCTACATAGGTGGTGATTGGTATTCCACGTAAACCAAATTATTCAGCCTCTTTTTCTCCACTAATTTTCCTACTTCACTATCCGTTTCTAATCTCTCTATGTATCTGTAATTAAATAAGTTCTTTCCTGGGACGCCTACTCCGTCTCCCCTTTGAATTACCCTGGATCCACCGGGGCTGGACCCCGGCACCACTCCAGTGTTCTTGCCTGGAGAATCTCAGGGACGGGGGAGCCTGGTGAGCTGCCATCTATGGGGTCGCACAGAGTCGGACACAATGGAAGCGACTTAGCATCAGCAACGGCAGCAGCAGCAGCAGTAATTCGTGATATCAACCAGTTCATATTTTTACAAGCAGAATTAGTGATTCTGAGGGAGGGATTCCTGTCCTTGAGCACATGCTCCTAAGGTGCTGTGTGTGCAACTCCCAAACTTCTATGTCATCTATGATTTGGTTTTGAGTCCCTCAGGCTGTGAAGACCGATCATTTAACAAGAACACACAGAACCTCTCATGTCTCTACAGACCTACTCTCCGCCTCTCACATACACCCCTGTCAAAACCTTAACCCTGACGCCTTGCTTCTTTTACCCCCTGATCGGACATCCCCAAATGGTGCCGCCAATATCAGATTATTATCTTGTCCTAGATTAGATTTGTCAGAAATCCCTCTTCTCCAAGTTGATCTTACTTTTCATGTCCAAGGTTCTTACCTCCAAGAAGAGTACGGGATTTTCTAGGCAGGAAACCCTACCCGTAATCAACACAACCTTTTGAATAGCAAGCCCTATGCTGTGCTCTTGGACACGACTGAGCGACTTCACTTTCACTTTTCACTTTCATGCATTGGAGAAGGAAATGGCAACCCACTCTAGTATTCTTGCTTGGAGAATCCCAGGGATGGGGGAGCCTGGTGGGCTGCTTTCTATGGGGTCGCACAGAGTTGGACTCGACTAAAGCGACTTAGCAGCAGCAGCAGCAGCAGGTTGTGCTCAGTTGCTCAGTCATGTCTGACTCTTTTGTGACCCCATGGACTGTAGCCCGCCAGGCTCCTCTGTTCATGGGATTCTCCAGGCAAGAATACTGGAGTGGATTGCCATTTCCGTCTCCAGGGAATCTTTCCAACCCAGGGATCAAACCAGCGTCTCCTGCACTGGCTGGTGGATTCTTTACCATTGTGCCACCAGGGAAGCCCCATAGTAGGTCCTGCTAAGTGAGTTCAGAAAGGTGAATGAATGACTTTCACTCGAATTGCCTTAAGGGCGGAGGAATGAAGGTTAACATCTATACTGACAGCCTTTATGCCTTTGGGGTGTAAAGGACTTGTGCCTGTTATGGGAACAGACAGGATTTATGACAGCACCTGGTACCCCTCTCCATCTGCTAAACTGGATACTACCCAACTCATGAGTATTTGAATAAAACCAATAAGATCTTTAAAATTAACTCAGTTGAACTTTGTCTTCTGACACTTTTTTCCTCCATGGACAGGAGAGAAAAGGACAAGCCTTCTTCCTGTTACAGGATCAGGGAACCAGGTCAGTATTATGAGAATTGGTCCCCCCCAAAATCAAGTATTTATTTTGCCTTTCACGTAAGACCTGGACCTCAGGACATACAGTTAGTGTAGAAAGAATTTTTTTCTTCATAGAAGTAATCCAAACAAAAAAAGCCTGGAATAAAGGGCAGGATTACATGATTACTATTTTTGTGACTCGTGGATGAATGGATCTAAGCAATAACCGGCGATGAATGGCTGTCGACATTGTAACTTGAAGGAATGCTATGCGCCATCTGGTGGAAGCACAGATCACAGAGGGGAAAGTGCCTCCATTATACACAAGCATTCTTCCCGGGTGGGCTTCCCTGGGCTCAGCAGAAAAGAATCCGCCTGTCAATGCAGAAGACACAGGTTCCATCCCCAGGTCAGGAAGATCCCCTGGAGAAGGAAGTGACAACCCACTCCAGTATTCTTGCCTGGGAAATCCCATGGACAGAGGAACCTGGTGGGCTACAGCCCATGGGGTCACGAAAGAGTCAGACACAACTTAGCGACTAAACAATACAAAAACAAGAGATATTGACAGGCTCAAATCATTAAAAGTAATCAAAGTTAATTTCATGGATAATGATACAAATCAGAATCACGTGTCCCAGGAAAGGACGCAGTAAGAAAACGGAATCCCTTCTATAGTGTTCCTACCAGAGATACGTATCCTGGAGCGAATGATGAGCAAACATCAGACAACCCCGAATCGAGGGCTGTTCTACAAAATAATTGGCCTGTAAGAGTGAAGACTGAATTTCCCTGGTGGTCCAGTGGTTAAGAATCTGCCTGCCAATGCAGGGACCGTGAGTGGGATCCCTGGTCCAGGAAGATCCCACATGCCACTGGGCAACTAAGCCCGTGGGCCACAACTACTGAGCCTGGGAGCTGAAACGACTAAGCTCACGAGCTGTAAGCACTGAAACCCGTGCCCCCTCAGCGCGTGCCCTGCGACAAGAGACGTCACAGCAGCGAGAAACACGCACACCGCAAAGAAGACCCAGGACACCCAGAAGTAATAAATAAAGTTATAAAAGTAAACGGAAAGTGTTAAAATACGTGACCACTGTGATCTTTACGTGTACATTGCTGTTTCACAACCAAGCAGACACACACACATACACGCACTTTTTAGGTGTGTATGTTTGGGGGTGTGTATATCATCACATCCACCAGGGGGCGCGTCAGGCTTAGATTAGGGCTTGATTGCTTTTCGTTTAGATAGAGGACTGGTTCTGATATGATTTGGTCTCAGAACGCCCTCATATTCTTAAAAATTATCGAGGAAAGAAGAATCATTTTTATAACATCTCTTTATTTCTTTCTTTTAGCCACACTGGGAAATATGCAGGATTTTAGTTCCCTGACCAGGGATCAAATGGGTGCTCCCCTGCATTGGGAGCATGGGAATCTTAACCACTGGCTTGCCTGGGAAATCTCCAGGATCCTGAAGAGTCTGTGTTGGTGGGGGTGATACACAATATGGTGTGATGTTCATCCAGCTCTCTGAAAAAAAATCCGTGATATAATGTCTCTGTGGTGTAAATCCTCCAAACCATGACCCATTTCATGCTACCAAAGATTTAACAATTGGCACATATGATCAGAAATTAAACAATTCACTCTCCTGAGCCAGTAAGAGCTGGCACCACCACACTAAAGGACAGGTCTTCCAATTTACCATATATGAATCTAAACTGATCATTCTTAAAAATTCTTATTTATTTGGCTGTACTGGGTCTCAGTTGTGGCAAGTGGCATCTAGTTCCCCAACCAGGAGTTGAACCCGGGCCCCCTGTAATGCACTGGGATCATGGAGCCCCAGTCACTGGATGACTAGGGAAGCCCCTAAACCGATAACTTTTTAAAGATTTATTTATTGATTGGAAAGTAGGAATGATAAATACACTGCATGTTAATATCAGAGCAATGACATAATCAAGTACCACATAGCCTCTGGAAAACTTTACCTTATAGTGGGAAGTAGCGTAAGGCCAGGGGACTTCCCTGGTGATCCAGTGGCTAGTGCTCCACACTCCTAATACAGGCGATCTGGGTTTGAACTCTGGTCAGGCAACTAGACTCCCACATGCTGCTAAGACCTGGCACAGCCAAATAAATTTTTAAAAGAGTAACACCAATAACATCTTAGTATCCTGATGCAAGTAGTTTTGATCCTACAGAGCTCATGAAAGGAGCTCAGAGACTCCCAGGGGTCTGCAGACCATGCTTTGGGAATCACTGGCTTAGTGATATAATCATTTCAATTGATTGTAATAATAGATACAAAATCTATTCAATCCAGTACCCCCTTTAAAAATAATAGATTTTAAAATATATTCCTTTTGTTACCAGGAAATGAAATTCATGCACAGACTAACTCATCTGTACCTATAATCTCTAAAAATTATGGTAGGACTTCCCTGGTGGTGCACTGGATAAGAAGCTGCCCGCCAATGCCAGGGATCCGGGTTCAATCCCTGGTGCAGGAAGATCCCACATGTCATGGAGCATTTAGGCCCATGCACCACAACTACAAAGCCCAAGCTCTAGAGCCTGCGAGCCGAAGCTCCTGAGCCCACATGCTGCAGCTACCGAAACCCATCCACCTAGAACCTGTGCTCCGCAACTAGGGAAAGCCCACCCAGAAACAAAGACCCCAACGCAACCAAAAAAAAATTAATTTAGAAGAGATGGCAAGATATTATCTGTAGTTTAGAAAAGAACCCAAAGAAAAATAAGCTCGACAGTCCTTTACTAAGCATGTGTGTTTAAGAATGAAGGAGGTGTTTGATTTTTAGAAAGGTGGTTTGTATACGTGACATGTATGAGGTCAGCCCACCTGGGTTCAGAGTGAGTCCTGGAAGCAAACAGATCAATATTCCCGCAGTGAAATGTGGGCTGTTTACACCACAGTGGGATAAATATAGATCACCAGAGTGGTCCATGTGGGGTCAGCCTTTGCCGTCAAGTGGACTCGATGGCATGCTCTCCTTTTCAGAGCTCTTTGGATCTCAGAATTGTGGACGACTGATGGTGAGTCTGTAATTTATGATAAGTAGGAAGTGATCCACTAGGTCGACATTCTCAGACATTACAGGGCCGGATGTCCCTGCTTTTGATGACTAATAAGTTTAGATTTAAAGTGAATACGACAAGATCCAGTCAAATGTCTATCTTTCTTGATAGACAACATTTTGAAATAAGGGCTAAATGAAAACATTCATATATCTATTAAGAGAGAAGAAAAAACAGAGCGACTGGCTAATTTGTCTGGCACTCAAATACCCTAAAGACGGGGAATGTCAGTGCTATGATTCTCTAATATGATGAGCATATTCAGTTCAGTTCAGTCGCTCAGTTGTGTCCGACTCTTTGTGACCCCATGGGCTGTAGCACTCCAGGCCTTCTTGTCCATCACCAACTCCCGGAGTTTACTCAAACTCCATCTCATCCTCCGCTGATCCTTCTCTTCCTGCCTTCAATCTTTCCCAGCAGCAGGGTCTTTTCAAATGAGTCAGTTCTTTGCATCAGGTGGACAAAGTATTGGAGTTTCAACTTCAGGATCAGTCCTTCCAATGAATATTCAGGACTGATTTCCTTTAGGATGGACTGGTTGGATCTCCTTGCAGTCCAAGGGATTCTCAAGAGTCTTCTCTAGCACCACAGTTCAAAAGCATCAATTCTTTGGCGCTCAGCTTTCTTTATAGTCCAACTCTCACATCCATACATGACTACTGGAAAAACCATAGCTTTGACTATGCTTTTTAATATGCTATCTAGGTTGGTCATAACTTTTCTTCCAAGGATCAAGCATCTTAATTTCATGGCTGCAGTCACCATCTGCAGTCATTTGGGAGCTCCCAAAAATAAAGGTCCAACTCTCACATATTTACATGACTATTGGAAAAACCATACCTTTGACTATACAAACCACTGTCCGCAAAGTGAAGCCTCTGCTTTTTAATATACTGTCTAGGTTTGTCACAGCTTTCCTTCCAAGGAGCAAGCATCTTTTAATTTTACAACTGCAGTCACCGTCCACAGTGATTTGGGAGCCCAAGAAAATAACACTTTTCATTGTTTCCACTTTCCCCCTTCTATTTGCCATGAAGTGATGGGACAGGATGTCATGATCTTTGTTTTCAGAATGTTGAGTTTTAAGCCAGCTTTTTCACTTTCCTCTTTCACCCTCATCAAGAGGCTCTTCAGGTCCTTTTCGCTTTCTGCCATTAGAATGGCATCATCTACATATCTGAGGTTGTTGATAGATTTTAATATATATGCAAAATTCTTGCTGGCGATAGGTAAAAGTGGGAGCCTCTGTAGCCTAAGACGGTCGTTAAGAGATTCTTCTTGCACCCCATTCAAGCAGGAACCCAGGAAACCCCCTTCTGGTCTAGGCTGCACAGTGCATCGCAACAATCTGGATTCCAGGGCCACCAAAATGTCAGAAGACTTACAGATTTACACACATCTCCCAGGATGGCTGCAAATGCTGAGACTTGCTCACTGAACCGCGAAGGAGGGATGTACCAGGGAGCAGGGGGGCTTCGAGAACTGGGGAGGGGCGTCCTGGCCTCCAGAGTCTAATGAGAGGTTTCACTGCAGGGCGTGCCAAAGCGCGGAGCACTCGCGCAGGGGGGCTTGAGTCACTATCACCCCCGCAGCGGGGTGGTTTCCCACGTTTACACCAACATACACGTCAGAGTCTTTGCAGAGAACCATGTGATGCAAGAGATTTTTAGATGCATGTGCTTACAGTCATACATGTGAGTTTCGAGTGTCTTATGGATGACAGGTGTTGTTACAGAACCCGGCTACCTACACGCGTCACTTATCTGTGTATGCATCAACACGCATCCTCGTGCCAACAGCAACAAGCAGGCTAACATTAAGGTATGCCTAAGGCCAAGACGGGCTTCCCTGGTGGCTCAGCTGTAAAGAATCCGCCTGCCAACGCAAGAGACCCGGTTTCCATCCCAGGGTTGGGGAGATCCCCTGGAGAAGGAAATGGCAACCCACTCCAACATTCTTGCCTGGGAAATCTCATGGATAGAGGAGCCTGGCGGGCTGCAGTCCATGGGGTGGGAAAAGAGTTGTAGGACACAACTTAGCGACTAAACAACAAGGCCAAGACATAGATCTCAATCACGGTATGTGCTAGCACGTGCACTTGTCAGAATCCATGTGTTGCTACTGACTTGTGTGTTAATGGCAGCCTGTTACATGACACCTATGTGTGTGACATCAAAAGGCACACGGACATGTCTGCGTGTGGACACGTAGTGACCGTGCCTGCCTGAGCTATGCCCGTTCACCCTCCAGAATGGAGCCCCTTGACTGGCAGGGGAGTGAAGATTTGGAAACAATAGTCTGATCTACTTCAGGGTTTTTCTATTTTTAAACTAAAAGCATTTTACAGAAATGACTCAGTCACGGAGAAGTTAAGCAACATGCCCAAGCTCACACAGCTGGCAAGTGATGGAGGGAAAATTTGAACCCAAGCAGGCTGGCTGTAGAACCATGGATCATAACCATTGATCAGCAGGAAAATAATGGAGCCCATCTAATGGAGCTGTCCTGATGTTCCAGAAAGAGCAGGAATTGCACTCAGCATAGAGCCCGTGCATAGCACTGAGGGCTCGTCCTATTTAATCCATCGTCTGGTTCCAGGCTGGCTTGGCTCTAGTTTGGAGGGATTTTCTGCTCCTGGCAGTGTTCCAGGAATGCCAGCTGATCTTTATAAGCCCATATTATTAACAGTCAGAGTCAGGGACGGGGAGAGCTGAGATAAGATCAAATCACAAGATGGGACTTCCCTGGAGGTCCGGCAGTTAAGACTCAGCTCCTAATGCAGGGGGCCCGAGTCTGATCCCTGGTCAGGGAACTAGATCACACCTACCACAACTAAGACCAGGTGCAGCCAAATAAATAAATATGTTTAGAAATTTAAAAAAGAATTAGATCACAAGAGGTGGCGGCTGTGGAACGGCTAGGAGCTATTCCCCCCAGGCTTCGACAGCAGGGAAAGTGAGTCATAAAGTGAACGTCAGCAGGTAAAATGCCCAAGCAGATGCCCAGAAAACAGTAGCCAGTAATGCTGACTCGTCAGACTGGGTATGTTCGTGGTTCTGGGGTTTTGTTGCTGAACCCTATTTCCCTGTTGATAAAATACGCATTTTTTCTTCCAATATCCCAAACCCTAAGACTCCACCTCCACGGCACTGCTTGTAGGCAGAACTCCAAGGTAATGTTCTGTAAAAAGCGTGGCAGATATTTCCCCAAAATAGCTGCAGTAATGTTTCCAGGTCCACATGTTCTTCCCTGTGGAAGCTTGATCTTTCCCATCGAGATGTGGAGTCTCTTTCCCTCCACTGGGCAGTATTTTGTGATTGCCTTGACGGAAGGAATGCGCGGGAAGTGACGTTGGATGACTCCCAAGGCTAGGTTGTAAAGGAGACACAGCTTCTGCGTGTGTTCTCACTCAGTCTTCCTCTCCACTGGGACTTGGCGGCTATGATGGGAGGAAGCCCAGGCAGCCACATGGAAGGACCACATGTAGATGCTCTAGCCACAGTCCCCAGGGGAGGTTCTAGGTGACAGGCAGCATCAACCACCAGGAAGGTGAGTGAGGAAGCATCAGATCATTTCAGCTTCCCTTGCCAGGGGCCTGCCTGGGTTTGATCCCTCGTAGTGAACTAGGTAGGCTCGATCCCATAAGCCATGCAGCTCAGGCAAAAAAAAAAAAAAAAATTCACTCCTTTTTAAAAAATCAATCAATTTATTTGACTGCATCGTATCTTTGCTGCAACATATGGGATCTTTGATCTAAGTCGTGGCATGCAGGATCTTCTTATTGCGGCGTGTGAAACCTTATTTGTAGCATATGGGATTTGGTTCCCTGACCAGGGATTGAACTCGGGACCCCTGCTTTGGGAGCACAGAGTCTTAGCCACCGGACCACCAGGGAAGTCCCTCAGACATATCCTTTTAGCAAAACTTAGAAACTATTTCAACAAACACATTTCCTGTATTGCTTTTGCTGCCAGGAACAACCAAGTGAAGTTTAAAACATTAAACTTAGATCATACCTAGATCATACCTAGATCATAGATGCCTGGCGCATCTATGTGTATAAGTTTTAGTCCTGTTTTAATTTTGTTTAACATATGCTAGTTTTCCTTGGACACCGTAAGGCCTCAGATTGGCTTTCTGCTGTGAGTTGGATAACCCCTGCTCCCTTGAATAGAATACTGCTTCTCCTGCAGCCTTTTCTAGATTTGGCCTCTCATTCACACATCTCTCTCCTGAGGTTTAGGACATAGTCCCTCAGTTTATCCAGATTCTTTGGAGGGTAAGCAGCTGACATCAACTCAACTAATCTAAGCACAGAGTAAATAAATAAAACAATATTAACAACAACAGCAACCACCAAAAACCCCATAATTGTTCCATGATTAAAATGGTGTTCAGGTAAGGCCAGATTCAGGCACCTAAGTGCTAGTGTCAAGACTATCTTTCACAAACTTTCATTTCTGCTTTCCCCTGTGTTGACATTCATCTCATAAAGCCTTTCTTGGCAACAGAGCCCTGTAAGCTCCAGGTTCACATCCCACTAGCTTGGCAACTCCAGGAGAAAGAGAACATCTTTCATGATAGTTGCAGCAAATGTCTCAGGGCTGGTTGTCACTAGGCTAGGTTAGGTCACATACCTTCCCTGAACTAATCACTGTGATCTGAGAAACAGAATAAACTGGCTAGGTCTAGTCCGTGGTGGCTAAGTGGTAAAAAATCCAATTGCCAATGCAGGAGACCTGGGTTCGATCCCTGGGTTGAGATGATCCCTTGGAGGAGGAAACGGCAACCCTCTTCAGTGTTCTTGCCTGGGAAATCCCATGGACAGAGGAGTCTGGTGGGCTACAGTCCATGGGGTTGCAAGAGTCTGACATGACTTAGTGACTAAACCAACCTATCACCAGTCCCTGGAGCTGGTGATGGGAGGGTTACGGCCAGTCCTGCTCAAATTAAATAGACCGAGGGACTTCCCTGGTTGTCCAATGGCTGAACCTCTGCACTCCCAATGCATGTGGGCTTGGGTTTGATCTCTGGTCAGGGAACTATATCCTACATGCTGCAACTAAGAGTTCGTATGTTGCAACTAGAGATCCCACGTGCTGCAACTAAGACCCGGTGCGGCCAAATAAATAAATAAGTAAAAGTATTTAATAAATAAATAAAGAAGAGAGAAGAAGTTCCCCAAAAGAAAACTGAACGGGATACTAGGGTGGGCAAAATCCACAGACTTCTGCTATAGTGTCCTTTTCTCTGCCCAAAGCTGTATCCAGAATATTGACCTGCGGTGGATTAACACCCACTTTAGCCAATTGTAACACTCCCTGTCTACCTTCTTACTTATTTCACTGGTAGAAAGCTACCACATCTCCGCTCTTCTGAAGAGTGGGTGTGATTGAGTTTTGAAAATTTGCCTGACATAAACTTAATCACTCACCAGAGAGAACCTGCAAAGAGAGTTCAAGAGGCAAGGAGGCGGGGTTGGGGACTGAGGGGGTGCCAGACCAGAGGAGCGCGGACCAGGGGGTATGGGGGCGAGACGGAGGGATGAGCGGGTGGAAAGAAGGGGCAGGGAACTGAGAGGGGACGGTGCGGTACAGAAGGGGAGGGACTGTAGAACTGGGGTGGGTGGGGTTGGGAGTTGGGGGCGAAGAGGAAAAGCGGGGGGCTCGGTGGATGGGGAAGACGAGACAGAGTAGGTGGAGCTGGGCGACTCCGGAGGCAGGGCTTGGCCACTGGAGGGGGTGGGATTGGAAGTCGGAGGGGCCCATCTGGGGGTAGAAAGTGGAGGGGTGAGCCGGGGGTGGGAGTTAGAGGGTGGGGGCTGGGATGTGAGGGACAGAGCGAACTAGGTGGGTTCAGAAGAGTGTCGGTGTCGGAACTTGGCGGGATAGACTGGGCCAGAAGGCGAGGCCCGCCGACTGTGCACCGTGCGGGTGACACTGCCTAGAAGTCCGCGGCAAGGGGTGTGGCGGTGTGTGTGTGTGTGTATTCCTCGGTACCCGCCCCCTGCACACACACACGCCTGGCGTTCTAAGGCTCGGTCTCTGGTCCCGCCTCTTTCTTGGAAGTGACTGACCCATCAGCCAATCAGAGCCGCGGGCAGGGCGCGGGGCAGCCAACCGTGCAGCGGGAGGAGGGGCTGAGGAGGGGGCTCGCGGGGCAGGGGAGGGGGCTAGGGGCCTCGAAGGGCTCCGGAGCTGCGACTGGCGAGTCATGGCGCTGGGACTACAGCGCGCAAGGTACTGGGCTTCGCGGGCAGGAGTGATGAGAACTGGGGGCTCTTCTTCCAGCGACCCCTGAGCAGGGAGGGGAAGGAGCGGGTGCAAGCCTAGGGTGCCCTCGGACGGGCGGTTGCAGGCACATCCCCGCCGCACCTTCCACCCTAGGGGATCGCAGGGGTGGGGGCATTTCCCCCAAGTCCAGGCTGCCACGCCCCTCTAGCCAGGAGCGACTTCGGGGTCTTGATCCCCGGTTTCCTGCTGCTCCGGGTTCGCTTCCCTTTCTGATTAGGGGTGAAACTCGGGGTCCCCACGGAATTGGGGCGGTTGCATTTGAGCAGTTCCCAGGCTTCTGCGGGAGGCATTTTCCCTCTTCAGAGTAAGTAACTTTTCTGGCCTCCGAGCCCCCAGAATTGAGGCTGTTCTTTGACGCAAGACCCCTGGGGTCCTAGGAGATACAGGACGGCCCCGAATTGAGCCTTCCCAGATAAACGGAGTCCCTTGGAATTGGGAGTCGGCTATTGATTCAAGAGGGAACCTCCGTAACTGGACCCTCCCTGATACTGTTTCCCAAACCTTGGGTTGCCTAGGAATAGGCAGATTCAGGAGCCACCTGGGAGACCCTTCCCAAGGGCTTTCCTTGTATTCTTGTGAAAGGTAGGGTCATCCCTTTAATAATAGGAAAACAGCCTGACCCACTTCCCAAAGTCTAGCCTCTTATCTGACTCCTCCAACCCCACCCAGTCCCTTTGACAGTGGGAAGCGGCACCCAAGCCTTATTTGGGAAGACCCCAGAGAGGGTGCTATGCCTGCTTCAGTGCGAGCTGTGATGGGTGCGCCCCCTGCTGCAGCAGCCAGCTAGGTCATCCTGGGCAGGGAGTGGGTTTCTGTGTTCCCTTCCCAACAGGTGCAGACCTTCTGGGCAGCACAGGGAACTGGTGTTCTGGGTCCACAGCCAGGGGGTCCTGTCTGGCCATGTTTGCATGGAACCCCGGAAAGTATCTCAAGCCCTTGATTTCTCCCGTCCAATCTGAGGCGTCCAGGAAGCCTCACCCCCTTCCCTCCTCCCTGGCTTCACAGGTCTGATTGGATCTGTCTACACCCCCATGTTTTCACATCCCTCCCCCCCCTCACCTATACTCCCCCACCAATTCTATTCTAGTCTCTGGCTCTGGGCCTGCCAGGGAAACTCTATCCCACCCTTTCTGGGCCAGCCCTGGCCCAGCCCCTCCTGGCTGGGTGAGGGCCCCTCTTGGCTGAGCTGGGGGCGCTCACCCCCTCCCCATCTAAGGACAGCCCTTTCCTTTGGTGTCATCTGAGCCTGCGCACCACCCACTCATAACTTGCACCCGGATCCCGGCCACGCTCCATCCCCTCCTGCACCCTTAGGATGGCATTTGGGCCAAAGAGGGTCTGGGTGATGGTGAGTGGGCCCCCATACTTCCTTCCCCCTCTTCCAGCTCTGGCTAACTGCCATCCCACCCCAGGCAAAGGTGATTCTCGGGAAGCCCCGATGGGCACTTGGCCCTGGGTGTCTCCTAGGTCAGAGGGTTCCCAGAGAACAGAGAACTTGGGGTACAGGCACCCCACTGGATTACCAGGTCCTTGGGAATGCGCAGAGTCAGGAGTAGAGAGACTCTCCCAACCCCCTGCCCCAAGTCCCTTCTCCAACCCAAACCCTGCCTCTGGCCTTTTCAGGCCACCTCAGGGCATTGCCAAGAGGATCCTTGCATGGGTTCAGCCTAAGGCCCCCCAGATCCTCTATACTTTTTGCAAGACCCCCAATACCCAGTTGATTGTCAGGAGAGGCCCAGGAGCAGCCCCGAATGTGGGGCCAGTGTCCCCACTTTCTCCGTTCCTTTGCTCTCAGGGGCAATTTCTTCAGGACAGGGAAGAAGTGGGCTTCTCCCTCTCCTGGTAGGGGGGGCACCAGGCCCTAGTCCCCATCCCAGGCCTTACCCTGGGGCCTCCCAGTCTGGCTCCACCCCCTGTTCTCTGCTGGAACACAGAGGAAGGGTGGCAGGGCTCCAGCTGCACGTCTCAACCTGGGCAGAGTGCCAAGGGGCTGGACCAGGGCTGGGCATGGGGCCAGCTGGGGAAATCCGGAGGCAGCAGGGGTGGGAGCAGGGGAAAGGACAGGGGTCCACTGGGCGGTGGAGGGGCTGGAGAGGGGTCCCTTGGGTGGCATGCTCACCAAGGCATGGCACTTAAAAGCCCAGGCCCCAAAATCAGGGTTCAAATCGTAGCTCACCAGCTTCCCGGCTGTGTGGCTTTATGCCAGCAGGCTGCTCTCTGAGCCTCAGTTTCATAGCCTGGAAAATGAAGGTTCTACTTCCCGTCTTCTGCACCAGATTTAGATGATGAGTGGTAATGGGACAGACCTTTGAGGCAGAATACTCCATAGGTGGGCAATAAACTGTTCAAGTCAGACAGGATTCTGGGCAAAAGCAAATGCGTGATTGGATTCACAGAAGCGTTGAGCATAGCTGCTGCGCATTGGTGGAGGGTCCTGGGATTACCAGCTTGGTTACTTGGGCTGATAATGCAATTGCTTGGAGACTCAGTTTCTGACTCTGTAAAAGGGAGATCACTTTTCCAGGTGCTTAGGGTTGTTGAAGGAGAAGGCAATGGCACCCCACTCCAGTACTCTTGCCTGGAAACTCCCATGGACGGAGGAGCCTGGTGGGCTGCAGTCCATGGGGTCACTAAGAGTCAGACATGACTGAGCGACTTAACTTTCACTTTTCACTTTCATGCATTGGAGAGGGAAATGGCGGCCCACTCCAGTGTTCTTGCCTGGAGAATCCCAGGGATGGAGGAGCCTGGTGGGCTGCCGTCTATGGGGTCGCACAGAGTCGGACATGACTGAAGCAACTTAGCAGCAGCAGCAGCAGGGTTGTTGAAGGGAGTTAATGGGATCTCTAAGCTCATAAGTTTTCAATACACCAGTGCTATCATTATTATTGGTATCACTATGATTTAGTCTTTTTCTCAAAGTATTGTGTAAAAGTCACATGTGATTGCACACGCACAACACAACACACCACGGGGTTACCACCGAAGCCCAAAGGTTTCTCCAGAGCCTACGAGCTTCCTAAGCCTTCCATCCCTGATGTGGACAAAGAGGGAATAATAAAAGTTGCCTGCAATGCCGGAGACCCAGGTTCGATGCCTGAGTTGGGAAGATCCCCTGGGGAAGGGGATAGGCCACCCACCCCAGTATTCTTGGGCTTCCCTGGTGGCTCAGACAGTAAAGAATCAGCCTGCAATGCAGGAGACCTGGGTTCGATCCCTGGGTTGGGAAGATCCCCTGGAGAAGGGCGTGGCAACTCACTCCAGTATTCTTGCCTGGAGAATTCTGCTGCAGTACATGGGGTCGCAAAGAGTTGAACCTTTATATAGCATTGACCAATTGCCAGCCTCAATTCTAAGCCCTTGACATACAGTAACTCATTTAGTCTTCACAACAGCCCCATGAGTATTTGTGCTGTTCTTGGGCGCAGAGAGGCCGTGCCACTTGTCCAAAGTCACACAGCTAATAGGTCATGGAGTCAAGACTGGAATGCCGAACCAGAGGAATTAGCCCCAAGTCTGTTTAAAGAGAAAGGCCAGGGACTTCCGTGGTGGTTCAGTGGTTAAGGCTTCGCCTTCCAATGCAGCCGGTAGGGTCCATCCCTGGTCAGGGAGCTATGACCCCACATGCCTCTGCTGCTGCTGCTGAGTCGCTTCAGTTGTGTCCGACTCTGTGCGACCCCAGAGACGGCAGCCCACCAGGCTCCCCCGTCCCTGGGATTCTCCAGGCAAGAACACTGGAGTGGGTTGCCATTTTCTTCTCAGGGCCAAAGAAAAACCCCAAAACAAGAAAACAGAAGCAACATTGTAACAAATTCAATAAAAACTTTAATAATAATAATAAAATTAAAATATGTAAATAAATACAGGGAAAGGCCAGAGACCAGGAGAGGCCCACCCACATTTGCTGTCAGAATATCCGGAGAGCAGGCTGGAAGCCAGAGGGAGGGTCCCGCCGCAGCCACCAGCTAGCTCCTTCTATGAAGGGAGAAGGAGTTGGCCACAGAGAGGAGTGTAGAGCCCAGCTGCCCGGGAGGTGGGGGGGCCAACCCCACCCTTACCCCCCGTCCCTGTTCCCATTCCCTGTTCCCTCCGTCTGGGCCCCCAGCTCAGTGAGGCCCGCCCACCCCCACCCTCTGGGCAGGAAGACAAACAAGGCTGGAACAGAACGGGACAGGAGGACGGAATGTCCTCTGGGCAGAGAAGGACTGGAGGCCCCTGCCCCCCGCCAGCCAGGAGGGAGGGGATGAGGGCAGTTGCTGGCTCCCTCCACCCCTCCACCCAGCCTGTCCCCTTCTGCGCCTCCCTCCCACTTGCATGAGATTTTTCCCATCTGTAGAGGGACAGGAGGCACCACACGCCTCCCTCCATTGTGCCTGGGGGTGGCGCTGCAGGGCTCCTGTTTGGGTGTGCAGTTGATGCCCCAGAAATGGCCTCTGGCTTTTAGGAAGGTCAGCTTCCCTTTCTCAGGTTTTGCTTCCATGGAGGTTGTGGAAGGGGCCGGGCCGGGGGTCGGGGTTGGGGGGTTGTTGATTCATAAGAAAGGAATTAGAAGAATGAAGGCTTTGAAATCTCACTGCCCGAGTTCAGATCCCAACTCTTCCAGTTAATGGCTTTATGACTCTGGGGGCGAAGGACTTACTTTTTCAGTCTCAGTTTCCCCTTTGTGAAATGGAGGTTTCAGAGCCTAGGCTTTCTTTTTTAAAAGAAAAGTTATTTATTTGGCTGCCTCTGGTCTTATTTATCCCATAGCATGTGGGATTTTAGTTCCCCTCCTAGGGATCAAACTCTTGTCTCCTGCATTGGAAGGTGGATTCTTAACCATTGGACCACCAGGGGAGTCCCTGCCTAGGGCTTTCTTAGGATTGAATGAGTACACGTAGGCTGAATCCTTACTTAGTGCAATGTCAGACTCATAAATACTTAGCAAATTATAGCTGCTTATTAATGGTTTTTCATATGTCCACGGGGTCTTCCAGGCAAGGATACTGGAGTGGGTTGCCATTTATAGCCAACTCACTAGAGATCATGGGAATAATTGAAGGTCAAAGGAGAAGGGGGCAGCAGAGGATGAGATGGTTAGATAGCATCACTGACTCAGTGAACACAAATCTGAGCAAACTCCAGGAGATAATGGAGGACAGAGGAGGCTGGTGCTATACTCCATGGAGTTGCAAAGAGTTGGACATGACTTAGCAAGGGAACAACAAATTTATGGGTTTTTTTACCAATAGTAGTATCTCAATATAGATAAGATTACATATACTATACTATATGTAACATACTCTATCATTTCCCCACCCCCCCAAAACTATAGAGTTTGGATTCAGAGAGACCTGGAGTTTGACTTTTAAGACAGTCCAGAAACAGGAAGAAGTACTAAAACCTGGAGATGATCCAGGGCCATACAACAGGAGATGAGGGTTTGATCCCTGGGTCAGGAAGATCCCGTGGAGAAGGAAATGGCAAACTACTCCAGTATTCTTGCCTGGAAAATCCCATGGACAGAGGAGCCTGGAGGGCTACAGTCCATAGGATCGCAAAGAGTTGGACATGACTGAAGCGACTCAGCACATACATACAATAGAGGAAACTGAAGAATTCAGGCAGACCAGTGTTCAAACCTTAGCTTCATTCCTTGTGGGCAAGCACTGCACCTCTGTGTGCCTGGGTTTCATAAGTTCAATGGGGAGAATGTTATCTTCTTCCTAGGGATGTCTGAGCTGCATAGGTTAAGTTACACACATGGCACAGGGTCTGACATAATAGTAAAAGCTGGGTAAGTGGCAGATATTTCTGAAAACAAACAACCAACCAAAAATCCTGATAACTTTCTACTTCCAACCCCAGAATTTCTAATTCCAACACAGAATTCAAGCATTTGAAATGGATTAAAGGGCAGGGGTGAGTGGTTAGCCATTGGCTGAACAGAACCCCCCAGGACCCTAGGGATGGTTTGCTGTATCTCCCTGGAAGGGCCCCGGGAGATGGGTCGTTGGACTTTGAGTCTGTACTGCAAGATTCTGAGAACTCAGCTCAGCTGAGGAGGGAAAAGGGCAGGAGACGGGGTTCAGGGAGGTTGTAGGGCAGAGGGCCTGGAGAGGGCTGCAGGCATCTTCTTGCACCCTCCCTCCCCTGGTTCCTGGCCATCTCTGCCAGCCTCCTCCCAGCAGGAGGCCTGCCTGTTACCCAGTCGCCCCAAGCCCGGGGAATAATCAGCAGATAAGTCGGGGAGGGGACAGGGCGGCCCCGGGCACGCCTTGGAGAGGAGTGAGGCACCGGCGGGCAGCATGGGCTGGCGCACAGACAATAAAACCCGAGGCTAGGAGCGACTCCATAGTATAGCCCACCCAGAGAGCTCCAGGAACTCGCCCGGGCCACACAGCGAGGCCTGCACAGTCGCGGCTCTGACTTCTCTGAGACCCATGTGGCAGCAGCCCACGTGCTTGCCGCATCCAACTCTTTCCCTTCCCGGAGCGCCTCCAGTGAACGCAGGCCATGCCCGCAGGTCGAGCACGGAGCTGCGCAAGGAGAAGTCCCGGGATGCGGCCCGCAGCCGGCGCAGCCAGGAGACCGAGGTGTTGTACCAGCTGGCGCACACGCTGCCCTTCGCGCGCGGGGTCAGCGCCCATCTGGACAAGGCCTCCATCATGCGCCTCACCATCAGCTACCTGCGCATGCACCGCCTCTGCACCGCAGGTGAGCCCCGCCCCCGGGAATTCCCACCGGGGCAAGGCCCCGCCCTCGGAAAGGTACCTCCCGAGGAGACCCCCTCCGCCGGGAAGCCGCGTCCCGACAAGGCCCCGCCCCCAGATGGCTTCCCGGAGGAGCCCCGCCCCTCTGGAATCAAGTCCCTGGATAGGCCCCGCCCCTTCGAGTTCTGGCCAATCGGAATCCAGTCCTAGGAATCCATCCTCTTCGAAGTCTGTCATTTGTTAGGCCCCGCCCATTGGAATGCTCCCTTGCATAGCTCCGCCTCCTTAGAATTAGAACTCTAGGGAATAGAAGGCTCAGACCCTAAAGAATCCTCCTGCAATGCAAGAGACCCGGGTTCCACACCTGGGTCGGAAGATTCCCCTGGAAAAGGGAATGGCTACCCACTCCAGTATTCTTGCCTGGAGAGTTCCATGGACAGAGGAGCCATGCGGTCACGAAGTCAGACAGGACTGAGCGGCTACCACTTTCACTTCACTGTTTCACTAAACTCCCTAAGGCACCTGGACCCTTATGATTTGGTCCCCTGGGAGATCTTCTCAGCTAGGCTCACTAGTTGTATTGTTTGTCCCCTTGAATTCCCACCCTGTTAAACTAAAATTCAGCAGGAGGCGTTCTCTCTCTCTTTCTCAAACACACACCCCTTGGAATCCCAGGACCCTGAAAAGATTTTATTATGGGGAAAGTGGAGTCATCCTCTGGAGACTCTGCCCCTTAGACTTTCCTGTCTTGTATTCTGTCCTCCTTAGAATTCTGTCGCTTGGGAGTCCCTGCTTCTTTAGAATTCTGCCCATCTGGAAGGTCCTGCCCCAAGAATTCTGAACCCTTGGCAAGCTTGGGCCCCTTGGAATTCTGACTGCCCTTATACCTTGGCCCCTTAGAATTTTGACCCCTGGGAATTTCATCCCTTTAGGATTCTGCCCTCCTCAGGGTTCTATTAGGGGCTTCGCAGATGGCTCAGTGGTAAAGAATCTGCCTGCAATGCCAGAGACTCAGGTTCGATCCCTGGGTTTGGAAGATCCCCTGGAGAAGGAAATGGCAGCCCACTCTAGTATTCTTGCCTGGGAAATCCCATGGGCAGAGGAGTCGGGCAGGCTAAAGTCCCAAAAGAGTCATAGGACATTACTTATTGACTAAACAACAAAAGTTCTATCCCCCTGGGAGACCCCTGCCTTCCTAGAATTCTGTACCCCTGGGAGGCCTTGTTCCCTTAGAATTCCAGTCCTCCTTGGTCCTTCCCTCTTCCTTGGGACTCCCAGTCACTGGGATGTGCCCCACTCACCTGGGGGTACCTGTAAGTCCCTCTGAATGAAGGAAAGCAGAGGGAGGCTAGCCAGGGCGGGCTCACGGCTGACTGGACACACCCCATCCATCCTGGCCCGGACACCAGGGGAGTGGAACCAGGTGGGAGCAGGGGGCGAACCGCTGGATGCCTGCTACCTGAAGGCCCTGGAGGGCTTTGTTATGGTGCTCACCGCCGAGGGAGACATGGCTTACCTGTCAGAAAATGTCAGCAAACACCTGGGCCTCAGTCAGGTAAGAGGGACTCCTACTTTGTGCAGGCGATGCTGGGATACGGATGGCACAAGAACCACCTTAGCCCTGCTTTTACAAGGCCCACAGTGCAAAGGGGAGGCAAATATGTCACCAGAGAGGAAAATTTGGAATGGGTAGGGCTAGGGTGGGGCAGCTTAAGGGGCTGTACAAGCCCGGGGTGGACGCTGGTACCTGACCCAGACTGGGAGGGAATCAAGGGCTTCCTGGAAAAGACATCTGAGCTAAAACCTGAAGGACTTACCCAGTCAAAGGGTATGGTGAATAGTTGGGACCACCAAAGGCTAGGAAGGTACATGGCCAAGGAAACAGAATATGCCAAGACACAGATGTGAGATAAAAGCAGAACCTTTGGGGACATTTCTCTGAGTTAGGTGCAGAGTGCAGTGGGAGAAAGTGACAGAAAGGCTAGAGGTCAAAATTTAGGACTGAAATAGAAGGTGTGTCTCTAGGGCACTGGGGAGTTGTGGAAGGATTTTAAGCAGAGGAGAGATTGTGTCAGAAAGGTGCCATCAGATTTTCATTTTAGAAAGATCGCTCTAGCTACTGCACAGAGATAGAATTGGAGAGAGTGTATCTAGAGGCTGGAAACTCCATAAAATGGTGGATGTGGGGTCCCAAATGGGAGAAAAGGAGTAGAATGAGGGGCCCGGGGATGGGGAGACAAGAGACTTAGGGAGTAGAACTAATTCCAGCTCATCTTTCACCCAGTCCCATGAGAGGGCTACTGGTTTTTTGTTTTTTTTTTTCTTATATCACACCGATGAGCTCCACAGTTGGCATCTATTCCTTTCCCTTGCCTTGTTATCCCACTCTTTGAAAAAGAACATTTATTCATCTGCGTCAGGTCTTAGTTGCATCATGAGGGATCTTTTGTTGTGGCACATGGACTCTCTAGTCGTGGCCTTCCTGGCTCTCAGGTGCGGCTCTCAGTCTTAGTTACTCCTCAGCATGTGGGATCTTAGTTCCCCAACCAGGGATTGAACTCACATCCCATGCCTTGCAAGGCAGATTCTTAACCACTGGATCACAAGGAAAGTCCCCATCCCACTCTTGATGCCAACTTCTCTGTTAGTTTGAGCTCTTGAGCTCAGAGAGGTGAATGTTCCAAGGTCCCAGAGCTAGGAAATGGCAGAGCCAGGACTCCAAGATCTCATCACTCCCCCGTTGAGCTTTAGCTCTGACCACCGCCTCTAAGATAATGTTCCATCATTACATCATAAGGGCTTCCCTAGTAGCTCAGCTGATAAAGAATCCACCTGCAATGCAGGAGACCTGGGTTCGATCCCTGGGTCGGGAAGATCCCCTGGAGGAGGGCATGGCAACCCATTCCTGTATTCTTGCCTGGAAAATCCCATGGGCAGAGGAGCCTGGCGGGCTACAGTCCATGGGGTCGCAAAGTCAGACATGACTAAAGCGACCGAGCATGCACCCTACTACTCAGTAAGCTTTGAGAGTTAGGGGTTTTGTCTTTGTAGTTACTTCTGTGCCCATACCATCTAGAAGAAGGCCTGGCATGTTGAAGAAATGAATGAATGAATGAATAAGGAGACTAGGAAAATAATCCAGGTTCATGAATTGGGGCAGGGTGATGAGGATGGGAAGAGTGAGGTGGGTCAGAGGCCCCTGTGAAAATGCTTTTCCTCCAAGGCACCCCTCTGCTTCCCTCCCTCCCAGCTGGAGCTGATTGGACACAATATCTTTGATTTTATCCATCCCTGTGACCAAGAGGAACTTCAAGATGCCCTGACTCCCCGGCAGAGTGAGTTCCCTGGAGGTCTCTGCCTTTAAATTACAGAAACTGAGGCTCCATCCTGCCCTCAGCATATCCTCTCCCCTCTGGAATCAGTTCAGTTCAGTTCCATCGCTCAGTCGTGTCTGACTCTTTGCGACCCCATGGACTGCGGCATGCCAGGCTTCCCTGTCCACTGAGAAAAAAAGATGGGGAGAGAAGGACGCTGTGGCCCTGCCCTGGGGGAATGCAGGGGCTCACCCCGCTCGAGGGGGGGTGGGGCGTGGGTCTTAAAGAGCAGCAAACCCCTGGGAGACCCTCTCTGGTTTCAGGTCTAGATTTTGAGGATGAGGCTGGGAAGAGATTAGTAACCAGGGTGCTGGAGGGACATGGGCCCTGTCCTGAGCTACCCAATGACCAGCTCCTCCCTCTCCCACCCGCTCCCTGCCCCTCCTCCCCCTCCCGTGGCCCTCCTCAGGCCTGTCCAAAAAGAAGCCGGAGGCCCCCACGGGGCGGTGCTTCTCCTTGCGCATGAAGAGCACCCTCAGCAGCCGCGGGCGCACCCTCAATCTCAAGGCAGCCACCTGGAAGGTGGGCAGGATCTGGCCTGGAGGGGAGGGGCCCGCCAGGGCTGGACCTGAACCCTAAAGTTCCCCTCAGCTGGTTGGAGTCCAGGGGTCTCCTGGGCCCGGGATCCAGTGGGGCTTTCTCAGGCTGGGTCTTGGACATCCTCTGGGTACTTAGGAGGTTGGGGATCGGGGGGTCCTTGTATCCTTTCTTAGTCTGGATCTCGGTGGGCCTGGTGCTGGGAGTCCTCAGCGTCCTGAGTCTGGAGTCTCCATGGGGTAGGAAAATCGGGTCCTCAAAGCTCCCTGTGTCTTAGAATCTGGAGACTGTCAGAACCTTCTTAGGTTGGGGTCTCTATGGGGTCGGGGTCTGGGGGTCCTCAGAGCTCCCTGAGCTGGGGCTCTGAAATCTCAGTTCTCTAGGGGAGGGGCCCATAGGATCATTCCTGCCAGCCCCCTGGGTAGCCCCAGGCCCAGGTACATCACCCTCTTGCCCCCAACTACCCCCACCAGGTACTACACTGTTCTGGACACATGAGGGTCTACAAGCCCCCAGCACAGACTTCCCCGGCTGGGAGTCCCAACTTGGAGCCCCCCCTGCAATGCCTGGTGCTAATCTGTGAAGCCATCCCCCACCCTGGCAGCCTAGAGCCCCCGTTGGGCCGAGGGGCCTTCCTCAGCCGCCACAGCCTGGACATGAAGTTCACCTACTGTGATGAGAGGTGGGCAGGAGTCAGGGGCCCACTCACTTCTGCCAAGCCCGGCTCCTCCTCTTCCTTTCTGCCCAAGTTCACTCACCATCTCCTCTCCTACCCCCCACCCCCAGCCTCTCTCTCTGGTCTGTTTCCAGCTCTCTGACTCCATCTGTCTCTGTCTTGATATGTCTGCCTGCCTCTGAATTGTCTGTCTTTTTTTTTTTTTTTTAAATTTTTCGCCATGCCTCTGATCATGGGGGATCTTAGTTCCTCGAGCAGGGATTGAACCCGAGCCCCCTGCATTGGAAATGCAGAGTCGTAACTTCTGAACATGCCAAGGAAGTTCCCTGTATGTGGGTCTCCTTATCTGGGTTCAGACTGTTTGAGTTCAAATGCTGGTTGCGCATCCTTGGCTTAAGGACCGCACCTCTCTGTACCCCACTTTCCTCATCCATCCTGTGAACTGAGAATAGAGCCTACTTAGAACAGGTGCTCTGAGCACTCAGTGAGTTGCCTGGTGCAGAGTAGCCTAGACGTGCCTATTTTTTAAAATAATTATCATCATGGTTACTTTTTATTTCTATTCGTTCTTTTGTTTTTGTGATGTTCTTTCTTCCTTTCTCTACCCCTCTCCTATTTCTTTCATGTTCTCTTTTGTCTTTCTTTTCATCACTCTCCCCATTTTTACCTTCTCTCTCCTCCCCTATTCGGGCTTTCCAGGTGGCTCAGTGGGTAGAGAATCCACCTGCAATGCAGGGCTGCGGGTTCAATCCCTGGGTCAGGAAGATCCCCTCCAGCAGGGCATGGCAACTCACTCCAGTATTCTTGCCTGAAAAATCCCATGAAAAGAGGAGCCCGGTGGGCTACAACCAATAGGGTTGCAAACAGTCGGACAGGACTGAAGCGCCTGAGCACGCACACATGCACGCTCCTCACGCACGCACACATGCACGCTCCTCACGCACGCACACATGCACGCTCCTCACGCACGCACGCTCCTCCGCTGTTAATTTCCTATGGCTGCTGTATCCTGTTACCACATACATAGCAGCAGCAGCAGCAGCAGCAGCGGCGGCTCAGAACAATATATATTCTCTATCTCAGAGTTCTGGAGGTGACAAGTCTGAGAAGAGTCTTATGAAATGAAAATCAAGGGCTGTGTTCTTTCCAGAGGCTCCAGGGAAGAATCCGTTTCCTTGCCATTGAAGCTTCTGGGGACCCCTTACATCTCTTGGCTCATGGTCCCTCGCTCCACCTCAAAGCACATCACTTCCACCTCCGCCTCCATCATCCCATCTTCTGTTCTCACTCTGACCGTGTGGTTCCCCCCTCTTGTAAGGACTCCCGTGATTACACTGGGCCCACCAGGGGATCCAGGATCATCTCTCCATCTCAAGATCGTTAACTTCATCACATCTACAAAATCCCTTTTGCCATAGAAGGTAGTGTGTTCACAGGTTCAGGGAATTAGGACGGAGACATCTTCAGGGGCCATTATTCAGCCTGCCACACTCCTTTTCTTATTCCTTGGTCTCCCTTTCTCTCTGTTACAAGCCTGTCTCTCTCTGTCTTGCTGGCTTCAGCCCTGTATCCCCCCTCTTCTTCCTTTCACCCACCCTCCACCTCAGCCAGTTGAACTGACCTAGGCTCCACTGCACCCACTTCAGGATCGCGGAGGTTGCCGGCTACAGCCCCGACGACCTGATTGGCTGTTCCGCCTACGAGTACATCCACGCGCTGGACTCGGATGCAGTCGGCCAGAGCATCCATACGTGTATGTGTTCAGGTTCCATTTCCGGTGCTGCGTGGCGCCAGCCAACACCAGCTCCGCGCTCCCCAAGCCCCAGGGAACATTCTCTTCCCTGACCCTTCATACCCCATGCCCCGCCCCATTGCCTTCTCTCCTCGGTTTCCCTAACCCCTCCCCATACCCCTCCCCAGTGCTGAGCAAGGGCCAGGCAGTAACGGGGCAGTACCGCTTCCTGGCCCGGAGTGGTGGCTACCTGTGGACCCAGACCCAGGCCACAGTGGTGTCAGGGGGCCGGGGTCCCCAATCTGAGAGTATCGTCTGCGTCCACTTCCTGATCAGGTAAGCGGGAAGGAGGTGGGATGTCTGTGTGCATGGGTCTGGTCTGCATATGCATAGGTATGTGTGTATATGTTCACGTGTGCATGTGCACACGTGAGAGGAAGCGTGCACATGTATGTAGAACACGTGTGACTGATGGCACACAGGCATCTTCATGTAGACACAAATACATAAGTGTGTGCTGGTAATTTAAATGAAAAAGACTATTTTCAGGTTATAAGACAGCTGAATCGTAGGGCCTTTTAAAAAACGGACATGTAATTTACAGGAGAAGATTCACTCTTTCTTTGTATGTGGTTCTGTGAGTTTTGACAAATGCGCAGAATTGTGTAACCCCAACCACAGTCAGGCTATAGAGTAGGGGATTTCCTGGCAGCCCAATGGTGAGGACTTGACGTCTTTCTTGACTTCCACTGCTGGGGCCAGGGTTCAATACCTGGTTGGGGAACTAAGGTCCCACAAGTTTCACAGCAAGGTCAAAACATAAAAAAAGCTATAGAGTAGTTTCATCACCTCCCAGAATTCTTATATAGTGAACCTCAGCCCACCCCCTAGTGGTCTCTGGGCACAAGTGATCTAATCTCTGACCCTAGAATTTTGCCTTTTCTAGAATGTCATGTACACGAAATTCTATCGTATGTAGTCTTTGAGCCTGGTTTCTTTCACTTAGCCTAATAGATTTTAAATTTATGTTGTGGTGTGTATCCATCAGTTCCTTTTTGATGCTAGGCAATCTATGCTATGAATATGTGTGGACCACGGTTTATCCATTCTTCAGTTGGAGGACATTTGAACTGTTGACTTATGTGGGGTGATTACGAGAAAAGGAAACATTCTCATCCATGATATTGTGAGGTCATATGTTTTCATTCCTCTTGGATCAACACCTCGGAATGGATGGGCCGCATGGGTGGTGTATGCTTAACTTCAGAAAAAATTGCCAAACTGCCTTCTAAGGTGGCTGTGTCCTTTTGTATTCCCATCAGCATTGTGTGAGGGTTCTAGTCCTCCGCATCCTTGCCAGCATTTTATATTGTCTGTTTTTGTCTTCATTGATATTCAGTCACTCTGTCCCACGTTGCAACCATGTGGACTGCAGCAAGCCAGGCTCCCCCGTCCTTCACTATTTCCCGGAGTTTGCTCGGATTCATTTCCATTGATTTGGTGATGCTGTCTAACCATCTCACCTTCTGCCGCCCCCTTCTCCTTTTGCCTTCAGTCTTTCCCAGCATCACGGTCTTTTCCAGTGAGTCAGCTCTTCGCATCAGGTGGCCAGAGTATTGGAGCTTCAGCGTCAATCCTTCCAGTGAATATTCAGGGTTGATTTCCTCTGTCTTCATCGGAACCATTCTAATGAGCGTGTGGTGGTAAAGCATAGGCTCCTCCCCCCTTCCATCATGCATCTTAGAAGTTTTTCACCATGACAACATGCGACAAGGGCAGCTAATTATCACCCAAGACAGAGAATTACAGCTTTTCTTTGAAGTCTGCCTCCCAGGACATGGCATTCATTTCTAAAACCATAGGAGTTTCCTTGTTGTTGTTTTTTTTTCTTTTTAAATTTATTTACTTGGCTGAGCCGAATTTTAGTTGTGGCATACGAACTCTTAGTTGCAGCATGCAGGATCTGGTTCCCCGACCGGGGTCGAACGGGGGCCCCCTGCATGGGGAGCACGGAGTCTCAGCCCCTGGACCACCAGGGAAGTCCCTCCCAGGGTCTTTTTGATCAAGAAGAGATTGTATTAGAAAACAGAGGTTGGTAACAGGAATATTTATGCAAGTCTTCATACACAGGAAAACAAGCCTGGTCATCTTCGAAATGCTCTCCCATCAACCTCCTTTCAAATCAGAACCTTTGAAAAACTTGCAGCCTTGAGAAGAATCAGAGCAAAGGAGAGGGGACCTGCCCTCCTGTCTCTTCTGGAAGCTCCTTTTATTCATTATGAAGACTTGCCTTTGGATGGCCAGGCCCTGGAATTTCAATCTTTCACCCTCTAAGCAAAGAGCAGGGCTGGGGAGTTCAGTTTTACTGGCAGAAAGTGGATGAAGCATGAATAGGAGGTTACTCAGTAACAGTGAGGTCCCCTCTCCTTTGCTCTGATTCTTCTCAAGGCTACAAGTTATGCAAAGATTCTGATTTGAAAGGAGGTTAACTGTGAGATGAGAAGCACTGAGTATGAATATTGTGTGGCATGCAGCTGCGTGGGTCTCGGTGCCTGCTTGAGTGCTGACACTTTGTAGACGCCGTCCTTCCTCTTCCACACCTGAGCCTCCTCCCATTGCCCGTAGCACCTGCTCCATAAAAATAAAACTCACTTGCTTGGGGCACTTACAGCATTCTACACCGTGGGCTTTGTGCTCCCAAGAAGCCCATGAGGTATAGCCGTTATTTGGATCCCCGTTTTAACAGATCATTTATTTATTTTTGGCTGCATCAGCTCTTAGTTCATATGCAGGGTCTTCGTTCCGGCGTGTGAGTTTCTAGTTGTGGCGGATGGGCTCCAGCGTGCCTGGGCTCAGTCGTTTGCTGCAAGCAGGCTCTCTAGTTGTGGCAGTGTGGGCTTAGTTGCCCTGAGGCATGGGGAATCTTAGTTCCCTGACTAGGGATTGAACCCGTATCCTCTACATTGGAAAGCAGATTCTTAACCACTGGACCACCAAGGAAGTTCCTCGATCCCTAGTTTGGAGGAGGGAAAACTGAAGACCACAGAGAGGAAGTCCTTTGCCCGATGTCACAGTTAGCTGAGTTTTGACCCAAGCAGGTCTGGAGGACCCTTCTCCTTTGGTCTTGAGTCTTTCCCAACATCAGAGTCTTTTCCAATGAGTCGGCTCTTCACATCAGGTGTCCAAAGTACTGGAGCTTCAGCTTCAGCATCAGTCCTTCCAAGGAATATTCAGGGTTGATTTCCTTTAGGACTGACTGGTTTGATGTTGCTGTCCAAGGGACTCCCAATAGTCTTCTACAACACCACAGTTCAGAAGCATCAGTTCTTTGGCACTTAGCCTTCTTTATGGTCCAACTGTCACATCCATACATGACTGCTGGAAAAACCATAGCTTTGACTATATGGATTAATGTAATAAATAATAGACTATTAAATTATTGTACATTATGTTATAGGTACATGTGTACATATTCTAATGCATACAAAAATATCATTTCAACATGTAATTGATGTTAAAAATTATTACTTAAGAAGTTGTAAAGATTTCTTGGCCATGCTGAGTGGGATGTGGGATCTTAGTTCCTGAGTCAGGAATCAAACCCAAGCCCCCTGCAGCAAAATCTCTGGAAGCTAGGAGTCTTAACCACTGGACTATCAGGGAAGTCCCCTAAAAATTATTGAGACTTTTAGATTCTTTTTTCATACTCAGTTTTTCAATCTAGTGTGTATTGTTTTATCATTTTTAGTATTTTATTTATTTGGCTGCTCCCAGGTGGCATGAGAGCTCTTTGATCTCCACTGGGGCATGTGGGATCTTTAGTTGCAGTATGTGGGATCTAGTCCCCTTACCAGGGATCAAACTCAGGCTCCCTGCATTGGAAATATGGATTCCTAGCCGCTAGACCATCAGGAAAGTAAGTCTCTGGGGTGTGTTTTACACTGACCTGCTCAGTCACTTCAGTCATGTCCGACTCTTTGCCATCCCATGGACTGTAGCCTGCCAGGTTCCTCTGTCCGTGGGAATCTCCAGGCAAGAAGACTGGAGCGGGTTGCCATTTCCTTATCCAGGGAATCTTCCCAACCCAGGGATTGCATTGCATGCAGACTCTTTACCGCTGAGCCACTGGAGAAGCCACTTACTCGACGATACATCTCAGTTCCAACCAGCCATGTTTCAAGTGCTTTGTTTACCGGAAAGGTGTGTAATACATTTTGTAATTACATAGATAGGGCTTCCCTGGTGACTCAGTGGTAAAGAATCCGCTTGCCAATGCAGGAGATGCAGGTTTGATCCCTGGGTCAGGAAAATCCCCTGGAGAAGGAAATGGCAACCTTCTCCAGTATTCTTGCCTGGGAAATCCTATGGACCGAGGAGGCTAGCAAGCTACAGTCAGTCCATGGGGTCACCAAGAGTCTTATGTGACTTAGCAACTAAATAACAACAATGACATAGATACATTTGCCAACAAATAATGTCTTTTACTTAAGGTCTGTCTTTTCCTACTAGCATTTCCCACCATGAGAGTGGAAGTCTTGTCTGTCTTGTTCACTGTTGAAACTCCAGTGCCTGGCACATAGTTATTGCTCAATAAACAACGATGGCAAGCATATAGAGCTCATCCTGTGCCACAGTTCTGTGCATTTGACATATACTAACTTACTTAGGACTCATGACAACTTGGGGAGGAGGTACTATTATTATCCCCACTTTACAGAAGAGGAAAATGAGGTCCAGAGAGGTTCAGCCATAGGCTCAAGGTCACACAGCTTGTATGTGGCAGAGTTGGAATCTGAATCCCAGGCTGCTGGCTTCAGAGCCCTTGCTCTTAACCACTAAGTATTTCTGGTTGTCTAGGAAAGGGCTTCTGAGGTGGCACAGTGGCAGAGAATCCACCTGCCAGTGCAAGAGGTATAAGAGACGTGGGTCCAATCCCTGGATTGGAAAGAGCCCCTGGAGTAGGAAATGGCAACCCACTCCAGTATTCTTGCCTGGGAAATCCTATGGACAGAGGAACCTGGTGGGCTCCAGCCCATGGGATCACAGAGAGTTGGACATAACTGAGCGACTGAGCACGAACAAGGAAAGGTCTGGAAGGAATGAATATGTGCATTCCATGTGGCATGTAGGCACATGTGTTAGCCCCAGCGTAGAGTATGTGTGCCTACCTGACCAGGAATACACCTGGGGGTATACGAAGGTTCCTGTTTGTGCCTGTGAGTACAGAGTGTGTGTACACGTGACTGTATGAGCCTCTGTTTTTCTAGAGGGGTGGGGCAGCTTGGGATCCAGCCTCAATTGGGATGTTTCCAGCCCAGAAGGGGTGGGTGAGGATGGGGCAGGGTCCCAGCTTCTGGAAGAGCTGGTGTAAGGACCACCCACACTCCGTCCTGGAGATTGTTATGCAAATGAGATGCAAATAAGGGTCTGGTCCTCCACCCTGGGCCCCATTATCCAGAAGCCGGTTTGCAGAGGGAACATTTGGATTGCTTCTGCAGCTAGAGACTGGGGAGGGAGGGGGCGGCAGGAAGACACGAGGGACAGAAGCATATATTTATAAATTCGTTCCTTTGAATGTGGCAAATGTCTATGAATAGAAGCTTCCTAAATAAAATCTTATTCATAAAATATATCCCTATAAATTCTTCATATTTGGTAACATAAGAACATGGTACATATATAGTCTTCATCAATACATCTATAAGAATGCATTTATAAGTAAATGTCTATAAAGAGAGTATTTAGTTCTCATGCCTTTCAGCCTCCCTGTTCTCTGACGCTCATGGCCCCTCAGTCTCTCTTCCCTTTCTCTCTTCCCAGGCTATGCTAAATGCCAACTCTTTTTTTCCTGCCTTTCCTTCCACAGAGGGAATTTGGGAAGACACCCTTAACTTTCTTTTCAATGCTATTCTTAATATAATTTAAAAAGCAGTCAACAAAATTTAAATCTTTAAAACAAGTCAGCATGGCAAATTATTTTCTGTACAATGCCCTCCCACCCCTGGACGAGATGGCCTCCTGTAACAGGACATCACTAGGAAGGGACTGCCTAGGGGTGGGGCCAGGCACCCTGTCTGACTCCCACTCCCCTTTCTGCCCTGTACCCCAGCCGAGTGGAAGAGACCGAAGTGGTGCTGTCCTTGGAGCAAACGGAGCGACACTCTCGCAGACACGTTCAGCGGGGCAGCCCCTCTCAGAAGGATGCCCCTAATCCTGGGGACAGACTTGGTATGAGGCTGGGCTGGGGCTGGGTGGGGTTGTGTCCCCAGGATGCTCGGGAGAAAGCCCAAGTGCCTTCATCTGACCCGCTTGGCCCAGTGTGACCTGCCTCCTGCCTCCTTCCCCTTCTCACTCTCTTAACCACACCAGCTTCCTTAGTGCTCTGGGAACAGAACAGACTCTTTCCTGCCCCAGGGTCTTTGCACATGCAGCTTCCTTTGCCCAGAATGCTCTTCTCTCTTGTGCCCTCCCTCTTCTCCTGTATTGCTTGTCTTGTCATCCTGTGCTCTGAATCCTGCTGTGACTCCCAACTGTCCCCACTTTCAGTTTGTTCCCTGCTCCCACTTCACTATACTTTGGCTTCCAATAATCTAGACCCTTCCATATCTGGCTTCTTTTTACCTCTTCCTTCTCTCCTGCTTAATAGCATTACCCTCCCCATCCAATCCTGGAAAAGTGAGTTCCCCTCCCTGTCTGTTCTTTAGGGCTTCACCATCTGCAAAGCGTTGCTAGCAACCCATGCTCCTGGGTATGGTATGAGGTCACCCACACCCTTTCTGTTTCTGACTCAGAACTGGCTCGGGACCACATCTTGACCTCCAGGGTCCTTAGAACCTCCTTGAGGGTCTTGGGCCAGCTTCCTCCCCCAACATGCCCATTCACCCTCCCTCCACCAGAGCCAAATGGCCAAAGGCTGTTTTGTGCTACTGGAGAATCAGGTGTTTTGTGCCCCAGTCCAGCTGTGTCAATCTGAAATATTAAAACACGTCCCCACCGCTGGGCAGTTGCTACTGTCCCTGTCTACTGTGTGCCCCCGCTCCCCTAGGACCCTTCAGGGTGACTGAAGGGATGGCACCTGGCCCAGCAGTTCTTCTCCAGCACTCAGCTCCCAACGCTGTGAATGGGGTCCGTACTGATTACATCATCAGCTTTACTCCCGGAGGTGGGCAGAGGGCTCTGCCCTCAGCCCTGAGTGGCCCTCCTGCGTCCTACCCATCTTGATGTGTTCTGCAGACGCCTCTGGCCCCCAGATCCTGGCTTTCCTGCACCCCCCTGCCCTGAGTGAGGCCGCCCTGGCCGCTGACCCCCGACGGTTCTGTAGCCCTGACCTCCGTCGCCTTCTGGCACCAATCCTGGACGGGACTTCAGTAGCTGCCACCCCCAGTGCACCCCCAGCCACACGGCGCCCCCAGAGTCCTCTTCCGGTAAGCATTCCCTCCACTTCAGCCCTCAGGATCCAGGCTTTTGGGTCTTTGGCTTGAACCTTGCTTTTCTCTGGGCATCAGTTTCTCCCTCTGTGGAGTGGAAAGGTTGGGGATGAGATGGAGTTGGGGTTCCTTCAAGATCTAGATTCCAGATTCTTTCAACTGTTATCTGGATCAAAACGTAGGATGTTTGGGACTGGCAGGGGTAACCCCTTATTGCTTGTGACTGAACATCTGAATTTTTTTTTTTTTTAAACTTTTACTTTGTGGCCGCACCACACGGCAAGTGGGATCTAGTTCCCTGACCAGGGATCGAACCTGCACCCCCTGTCGTGGAAGCACAGAGTCTTAACCACTGCACTGCTAGGAAGTCCTGGGTTCTCTGAGTTTTGACCTCACAGAGACAAGAATGCCTGATGTTTTAGATTACTCAAACCTGGATTCAAACCCTGATTCTGCCACGTAGAGCTGTGTTACCCTGGACAAGCGGGGACTCGGTTTCCTCACCTGTAAAATTAGGATAGTAGCACGTAGCCACCTCATTGGTTATGGCAAGGGTTCAGTGATATCATTCATGACAAGCACTTGGTAAAGACTTCAACAGACCATAATGGTTACTGTTTTTACTTAAAGAGTCCAGAAAGCTGACCTTTGACTCAGGGGTCCATATTATCTAGTCTTGACTTTCCTTATCTTCACCTTCATGATCGCCCAAAACATCTTCTCCCCACCAGAGAAACAGACTGTGATCTTTGACCTCACCCTTACCCTTGGGACACCTGGACTCGGCATTGTTTCCCCCCCGACTCTAGGATCTTTAACCCGCCACGGCCCAAGTATCGTGGCCTCAGACTTCGGTCTTTTGAACCTCCGATGTGTGTTCTGTCAATCTACACCCAGGCACTCAGACTTTTGCACACCCAGGTTCAGAAACTCACATTTGCTGTTTGACTTGCTTGGTGTCCCAGCTGTCTGACAACTGACCCTCACTTCCAGCCTGAGCTCAAATGTTTAGACTGCCTTACTGCCAGCATGTCCCAGGCCCAAGATTTCCTTGAGTCTCTACTCTGTCCCCGCAGGCTGATCTCCCAGATGAAATCCTTGTGGACGTGGAGAATGCACACAAAGTCTTGGCCTCTGGGAAAGACCTGCAGACAGTGGAGACAGATCTAGATATCGCTCAGGTAAGGGCTGGCATGGAAGGAGCGGTCTTTACCTCTGGGTTCTAGGTGACGCATCTAAGCTTGAGAGAGGGATGGTGGAGTGGTTAATGAATAGATAGATGGATCACTGAATTCACTAGGTGGGCGACAGTAGGGAGATGGCTGGGTTGCAGGATAGACAGACTGTTGGATGGATGGTAGATGGAAAGTGTTTGGATGATTGGTGGTCTGGAGAGAGAAATGACAGTGGCATGACGTATTAGCATCTGTCCCTGTGTAACACGTTACCCCAAAACTCAGTACCTTAAAGCAAACCTTCATTACTTCGCACAGTTTCTGAGAATTAGAAATCTGGAAGCAGCGTGGCTGGATGGTTTTGTCTGAGTCTTTCATAAGGTTGAAATCAGGTTCTGTCCGGGCTACAGTCGTGTGGGGCTAGAGGATCCACTTCCAAATTCAGGCACATGGCTGCTGGCAGGCTGCAGGCCCTCATGGCTTTGGCTGGAGGCCTCAGTTCCTCACCATGTGGGCCTGTACAGAGGCTGCCTAAGCATCCTCACAGCACGCCAGCTGGCTTCCCCCGAGGCAAGTAATCCGAGAGACAGAGTGAACCCAAGACAGAAGATGCGGTCGTTTATATCCTAACCTCAGAAGTGACATCCCATCACTTCTGCTGTATTGTATTGGTCAGACAGACCAACCGCGGCACAGTGTGGAAGGCAGTCACAAACAAGTGGGAACGCCAGAAGGCAGTGATTCTTGGGACCGCCAATGATTCATGTCTCTCCCTCACACAAGGTACACTCACCCCTCCCAAAGCCCCCCAAAGTCTCTTCCCATTACAACATCAACTTTAACTCCAGAATCTCATCACCCAAGTCAGGTCTGGGTGTGGCTGAGCACCTCCAATACCGTTCCTCTCAATCTGCTGGCCTCTGAACTAAAGAGACAAGTTGTCTGCCACCCACATTCCCAACATCCAGTGATGGGGACAGGCATAGAATAACTGCCAAAACATTCCTATTCAAAAAAGTAGGGGGAAGGAGAGCACTTGGATCACTGATCCACAGCAGTTTGGAAATCCATTTGGGCAAATATCAAAAGTCCCTCGTCATGTTGCTGTATGGCAGAAACCAACACAATATCGTAAACCAATTATCCTTCAATTGAAAAAAAAAGAAAGTTCCTGGATCAGAACTCATTCCTACCATTTCCCAGTAGTTTTTCTCCACTGTTCTTGGCTCTTCTCCACTGTTCTTGGCTCCACCCTTTGGGCTCTTGGCAATTCACTGTCATCCTTCCTAGAAAAAGGTAGCCCGTGTTTGCAGCTGAGTGGTTTTTGTAACCTGCGTTCTGCTTGGAGAGTTTTGATGGTCCAAAGGTCCCTTTTCATTTTGTACCATCCCTTTCCCTTTCAGTCCAAGCTGCCAATGCTTCTGTTCATGTCTTTGGAGTTCACTCCACTAGACAAAAGCCATACCCGCTAATCTCTGAGATAAACTCTTCTCTACTTCAGGCTTCTGTTGAGATGGCTGAGTGACAGGGCTCTGAAGTTTAATAGAAGTTCTATTGTTTGATTGAGAAGACCTGCGAGGTACATCCTTAAACTCTAGAGTGCCTTTCGTCAGACTAAGGATATTCTAGACCCCACCTTTTGTCTTCCTAAGGTCTTCGTTGTTGTTCAGTCACCAAGTTGTGTCCAACTCTTTGTGACCCCATGGACTGCAGTACGCCAGGCTGCCTATTTCCCAGAGTTTGCTCCAACTCATGTCCATTGAGTTGGTGATGCCATCCAACCATTTCATTCTCTGTTGCCCCCTTCTCCTGCCTTCAATCTTTTCCAGCATCAGGGTCTTTTCCAACAAGCTGGCTCTTTGCATTGGGTGGCCAAAGTGTTGGAGCTTTAGCACCTGTCCTTCCAGTGGATATTCAGGGTTGATGTCTTTTAGGATTGACTGGACACAGTAGCTGGGGACTAAACTAGGGCATAAATACGAAGAGGCGAGGATCCTTGGGGGCCATCTTGGCAACTGGCTACCATAGAGTCCTTCTGCTCATTTTACAGATGAGGAAACTGAGGCTCAGACCCTTGACCTCATGCACACAGAAGTGGTGGAGCTGGGACTCCAGCCCAGGTCCATCCAAGGCCAAAGCTCACGCTCTTAACTCCCTCCTGCCCTCTGCAGGACGTCGATGCTCTGGATTTGGAGATGCTGGCCCCCTACATCTCCATGGATGATGACTTTCAGCTCAACTCCAGCGAGCAGCTACCCAGGGCCTACCACAGACCTCCAGGGGCTGTCCCCCGGCCCCGTGCTCGGAGCTTCCACGGCATGTCGCCCCCAACCCCTGAGACCTCCCTGCTGCCCCGCTGGGGGAGTGACCCCCGGCTGAGTTGCTCCAGCCCTTCCAGAGGGGACCCCTCAGCATCCTCCCCCGTGGTTGGGGCTCGGAAGAGGTGAGCTGCAGTTGAGCAGGGATACAAAGGCAGCGTAGAGGGAACTCGCCGGCAGTCCGGTGGTTAGGATTCTGTGCTTTCACTGCCGAGGGCGCGGGTTCAATCCCTGGCTGGGGTAGATAAAAGGGAGGTAGAGAGAAGGTCCCTGACCCCATCTTTCTCCTGCCCCCTACTTTCAGCCTCACCCCTCCTTGTTCCTCCTATCCTGACCTCTGTTCCAGCCAGGCCCTTGGTGTCCCCAGCACTTGCCATGTTTGTTTCCATCTTTAAGTCTTTGTCTGGGCTGTGCCCTCCTTCTGGAGCTCCCTCCACGGTTCTTATTGTTTATCCACATCCCACCAGCCAACCTCTCCTTTAGGACGTATCTCTGGCCTAGTGACAGTTTTTGTCACAGTGAAGAGGACACTGCCATGGTGTCAGAGAACCTGACCAGAACCAAGTTTCCTAAACACCTCTGAGAATCTGCTGAAAGCCACGAACTCTTCCCAAGAAACTCGACACACACACATACCTACACACGATTTCACGTATAATTTCAGAGGCTCCGTGTTCCCCTTTCAGAGATGTCTGACCATTATTTTTCTGTAACAATTTTATTTCTGGCTGTGCTGGGTCTTCATTGATGCCTGGGCTTTTCTCTAGCTGCAGACAGCAGGGGCTAGTCTCGTTGAGGTGCTTGGTCACCTCATTGGGGTGGCCTCTCTTGCTGTGGAGCCCCGACTCTAGGTACTTGGGCTTCAGTGGTTGCCGCTCCCGAGCCCTGGAGTGCAGGCTCAATAGTCGTGGTGCACAGGCTTAGCTGCTCTGCAGCATGTGGGATCTTCCCGGACCAGGGATCGAACCCGTGTCTCCTGCATTGGCAGGTGGGTTCTTAACCACTGAGACACCACAGAAGCCCCCTGGATCACTATTATTAATACTCAAGTTTCCGCTCTTCAAGTTGCAGGCATGAGCCCATTAGTTTCCCATTAATGGTCTCGTAACTATTCTTACGAGGCTTTCATGGATACATCTCATTATTTTCCAAGACTCCCAGCCTGGAGCTGGATACAGTGGGTACCTAACAAGGATTTGTGAAATGAGAGAGGGAGAAAATTAATGAGTATAGTAGGTGGATGGATGGATAGGTGGATGAATGGAAGGTCAGATGGATGGAGGCTGTACAGGTATGTGGGTGAGTGATGGGTCACTGGATAGATGAATGGGAAGTTGTATTGACAGACGAATGAATGGACTGGTGGGTGTATGAGTAAAGGAATAAACGGGTGCTTGGGGGAGTGAATGGATGCTCCTCACTTGCACATACTGGGGCCCACACCTGCCCAGGTTTGCTGGGCCCTGAGATTCTTGCCTGTCTCCCTCCAGGGCCCTGGTCCCGAGCTCAGAAGACGAGGCAGAGAAGGTGGAGTTCCTGGGCATCAGGCCCCCCAAACGGCCCCCCAGCCTAGAACCCGAAAACTTCCTGTTGCCTCCCCTCAGCCTGGTATGTGTGGGGTTGCGTAGGATTCTCTGGCCCTCAGAACCAGAGAGGCTTAAACCTACTGTTTTCAGAGATGGAAAAACAAGGGGGGCAGGGGCTGGCTGAAGGTCAAATGGATGGTCGGTCATCCCATCAAGGGCAGGACCTTGATCTGCTGGCTCAGGCAAATAGGTATGAAAGGGCTTTGCAAATAGATGTTAAGTTGGTGGTAAGTGCTAAGAAGATAAAAATAAGCAGAGTAAGGGGAGAAATGACAAGGGTGAATATCTGTAGGAAACCTCACCTCCCATGGGAACCACTCCTCCTCCCCCTTCCCCCTACCCCCTGGCAAATCTAGCGCTATCCTGGCCTTGGATTATTAGTGTAGCTTTAACAGTACATACACTAGAGTCAGACTGAGTTGGGTTCAAACCCCAGGTCTGTCACCTAATAACTCTGACACCTTGGGTGTATGGGTGCTGTCACCACTCTGAGCCTCAGTCTCCTCATCTGCAGAGTGGGGACAGTTACATTCCATAGGACTGGCATGAGATGCAATGAAATCAGGCCCTTAGCTGCTCCTTAGTGGGCTGCTGATAAATAGTCATATAAAAACCAATCAAACAAAAGCCTGAATTCTCAGTCTGAACAGAGCTGTTTGAACATGAGGGTATAATATCAGGTTGATAAAGGTTGATAATATCAACAGTTTCTTACTTATTGAGTATCTACCATGTGCCAGATGCTGACTACACTAAATGCCTAGCATGAGTAAATTATTCAATCCCTACAGCCACTCTTGAATAGTAATAATTATTTTAAATTTTTTTCTTTAAATTTATTTATTTGTTTTTGGCCATGCCAGGCAGCTTGTGGGATCTTAGTTCCCTGACCAGGGATTGAATCTGGGCCCTCAGCAATGAAAGCGCACTGGACCACCAGGGAATTCCCAATTATTATTAATCACATTTACACTCAAGAGGTTAAACAACTCTATCAGTCAGAGTCTGGACAGGACACAGAGATCATGCTCAAATGGGGTATTAAGGAGAATTTAGTAACAGGACCGTGGGTAAAAGTGTGGGCAAGACCTTGGGATTAGCAACACCACCTCTAGCCTGAAGGCACAGGGCAAGGGGGTGGGGACCCAATCCTTGAGAGAGTAGGGTCCACCTTGTAAGAGCTGAAACCTTCAGTGGAGGGACACAGTCAACTCATAAGTCAGCAGGGAAGCAGCTAAAAGATCAAATACCCCTGGTCTTCCTCCTCCCACCTGCTGGTATCTCCCATCACATGAAACCCAAGGGGAAGCAAGGAGCAAAAAAACCCAAACAAGGAGCAGCAAGGCTGCACCTAGATGGAGTCCATGGGAGCAGGGTAGCTTGCTGGGGCCCAGGAGAAGGGAAGAACAAGGCTCTGGAAGGAGCTGCAGAGCATGTCTGGGACAGCAGCTCACCCAAGGTCACAGAGCTGATAAGTGGCCACTGAGCCCCACGGTGCCCTTAAGCACTGCACCATCCTGCCTCCTTGGATATGATGGTAATGACAGTGGCTTTGTCTCTGTCCCCTAGAGCTTCCTTCTGACGGGAGGACCAGCCCCAGGGAGCCGGCAGGATCCCAGCACCCACCTCCTGGAACTGAATGAGCCCCTGGGTGAGTAGCAACCTGGGTAGACGGGCCCTGGGTCCCTGTCTCCCGTGAGTGGTGCCTTAGATGGCTGAGAGAAGGTGGGGTGATCCTGAGGGTGGTCATGGGGTGTCAGTGCCTGCACATGTGGAAACAGAGCCCCTCCCGCTTTCTCGGGGGTTGGGAGGCACCCTGGGAGGAAAGAAGAGGCCCTGAGGGAGACAGGGGCAGGCCAAAGCTGCCCCCTGAGGTGGAAGCGGAGCCCAGGTCTCCCCAAGCCCTTGTCTGATTGCGCCTTGGTCATTCCCAGCTTGTGGCCTTGGGAGACGGTTTCTGCTTCTAGAGTCTCGGTTTCCCGCCTCTGTTAGTGACAGTGTGCTCAGCCGCTCAGTCGTGTCCAACTCTGCGACCCCATGGACTGTAGCCTGCCGGGCTCCTCTGTTCCTGGGATTTCCCAGGCAAGAACTCTGGAGTGGATCACCATGTCCTCCTCCAGGGCATCTTCCCAACCCAGGGATCGAACCTACTTTCCTGCTTTGGCAGGCGGGTTCTTAACCACTACCGCCACCTGGGTAGCCCCTCTGTGAGGGCCTATTGTAAGAATTCACACTTTAAGGAGATGTTTTGAGGACTTGTAGAGATGCTCCCGAGACTGGTTTCATAAGAAACACTCAAGAAAGCTTGCCCTTGCAGTGATGCTGTTTTCAGAGCCCCCCCGCAGAGCGGGACAAGCTGCTGTGTCTGTGTGGCCCCAGCATCACTGTCAACAGCCATGGCTCCACCTGAAACCTCTAGGCGTCAGCCAGAGGGAGCTTTCCAAAGCACGAACCTGACCCTGGTCTTCCTCTGCTCAAAGCTCTTCCAAGGCTCCCTAGTGCCCTTCAGAAAGAAGGAGGCCCTCAGCTTGGACTCTAGTCTCCGTGAGGTCTGACTGCTGCCTCATCTCAGACACTCTGCGTCACATCCTCTGTTTCAGCCACGGTCACTGTCCCTCAATTCATTCTTTTCCTTTATACGTGTAACAAATATTCACTGAACACACAGTAAGTGCCAGGTGCTGTCCGAGGAGCTGGAGACATACCTGGAAGCGAAATAGGCAGAACTCCCTGCCCTCACAGAGCTGACATTCTAGTGAGAGAGTCAGTCCAGAACAAAGAAGTAAATAACGAAAACCAGTGCCACTGGGGGAAAATAGTGCATCAGGCGGAAAGGAGTTTGGCGGTGGGACGGTTGCCATTTAATTTTTTTTTGGCTGCACTGAGCAGCATGCGGGATCTTAGTTCCCCGACCAGGGGTGGAACCCGGGTCCTCTACATTGGAAAGCAGATTCTGGACGTCCCAGTGGTCAGGCTTTTAACTGTCTGGGAGGGAAGACGGGTTGGGGTGATAACTCCCCATTGGTTTTCCTTCCATCTTCCCCCACAGGCCCGGGCCCCTCCCTGCTCTCTCTCTATCCGGATGAGGATGCGGCCCAGCCCAGGAGCCACTTTCAGCTAGCAGCAGGCTTGGCCCAGGCCAACTGAGTCAGGTGCTCCTCTCATCTCCTTTCTCCTCCCCAAGAAAGGATGTCAACCATACTCCAAGCCGGCAGCCAACGCACAGGATGGCGGTGCCCGGAGAAGGGTTCCCTCTCTCCTCTCGGTGACCCCGCCCGCCCTGGGCCTACCTCAGCCCCCACCCTTCTGCCCCCCACCATTTGGGGGCGCTCTGGGGGTGGTCTCAGCTCAGTGACCTCTGGGAGGGGGTCCCTGGCCCCCTCCTGCTTCACTCAGGACTTCCCTTGAGGTTCTCAATCCTGGTTACCTCATCCTTTTCTTCAACTCTCTCGGCTTTATTTTCGGCAATTAGGGGTGGGGGAGGTTGGGGTCCAGATCTGTATTTCTGGGCTTTGGGGTGTATTGATAATCATATTCATGTTTCTATCCACCTTTCTTTCACTCTTATTTTTGTTGTTTTCATGGTATGTTTTTAACTGCTACAAATTACCTGGGGTCTGTCTATAAGAATGTGGGACTCTGATCTCCCCGCCTCATCATAGGTGTCAATGGGGAAGGGGGGCCTCTGGGCCAGGCCTAACTGCCTAACCACCCCCTCCTCCATGCCCCATGACTTCTCATTGAGCCGTTAGTCTCCCAAGCAGCCACCTAGCTCTGCCCACACCTCCACTCTGGACTTCCAGCTGGTTCTAGCCTGATCTGGACACCAACTCCAACGCTGGTTTTCCTATCACTGGTGTAGCCTCCAGCCTCTGCTTCCAGACCATACAACCTCCAACGCTTTCTGGTTCTAGTCCACACTCAGCTTTTGACCCTCTGTGGTTCTAGACTGTGCCGCTCCCAGCCTCCTCTTGTTCTAGACTGCACAACCGTCAACATTCTCTGGTTCTAGACCACAAACTTCAGGCCTTCTCTGGTTCTAGATGGTGTGCCCCGCCCCCATCCATCTCTGGTTCCAGACTGCACGATGCCCAGTGTGGTCTGCCTTAGCTCTCCTATCCTCCAAGCCACTGGGATTCCAGATCTCCCAGTCTTCAGCTTTTTCTCATTCTAGAGTTCACACTTTCCAACTTTCTTCTTCACAGTCTCCAAAGCTGTCTGGTTCTATGGCTCACAACTTCCAACCCCCTCTGGCCCAGGACCACCAGAATCCTCTGCTTCTAGAACTCACTCTCTGCCTTCCTCTGGTTCTAGAGCCCTTCCCACACTTCTCCCTTGTTTCCAATGGCACATGCTTCCACTCCTGCTGATTCCAGCTCTTAAGACCAAAGATTTCCTCTGATGTTGTACCTCACAACCCCAAGCTCTCAATCGGTGCTACTCTTCCTGATCTTTGATGCACTTCTTTCCAAATCCAGGATCTGTAACGTCTAGATCATTTTGATTCACGATGCCCAGCTTGTTCCTTTTCAACTCTAGACTTGAGACTTGCATTTCCCATCAAAAGGAAGATATGAGTTTTATGTCTTGAGCTTATAGTTAGTACTTTCTGAACTAGACACCACATTCCAGTTCTCCTTCACTCTAGTCCTCATGATCTCTACCATGAGGTAGATTTATTGCTTCTTTATTGGTTCTGGACTATATATAAACCTCTACGTCTTGAAATTTACAAGACTCTGATTCCAGATCTGATTATCTCTCTCTTCTCTGGTCCTAGAAACTGGCTTTAAATGTCTTCTGATTTCAGACCTCGTCCTAGAAATTCCCTTGGTTCTAGACCTTAAAATCTCCAATTCCCTCTTATTCCACATTTTATGACTCCAAATTACCCTGCACCTGGAACTCAGCCTTCAAACACCTTCTGATTACAGACCTTGCTTTATGAACGTTTCTGGTTCTAGACCTTATAGCTCTAAGCTTTGGGTTCTAGGATTAAGCTTGCCCAAATCCCTCTAGTTCTAGAACTTGGTCTTCTGATTTTCTCAAATTCTAGTCTTTATTCTTTATTTTTACTTCTAGATCTCACAGCCTCCCAACTGCCTCTGATTTCAGATCCACATTCTTGTGGTTCTAGAACTCAGCTGATTTTAGAATCTGGACCTTGCCCTGTAGATTCCTCTGGTTCCAAATCTTAAGACCTCTAACTCTTTGATTTCAGACCCCACCCTCCTAATTCTATTCTGGGCTTCCCACCCAACTCAACTAGCTCCAATTACTACTCTCTGTCTTAAGCCTTCCCATTCCAGATCCTGACCCCCCCCCAGGTCCTTGGGCTAATGGGCTTCTCTGTTCTCAGTCTCATATCCCTAAAAATTCTCTGTCCCAGACCCCCCCTCCACTCCCCACCTCAGTCCTCCAGACATATACTTACCTTAACTCCAAGTATCTGGGGAACCCAGGGCTCCCTCACAATCCAGGAGACTTCCCCAGCCGCACAGGCACACGCACAGCCCAGTCTACATATCGCGGGGTGGGGAGGAGGCCTGGACTCCTCAGTTCTCTGCCACCCCATGCCCCCGCCCCTCTCCAGATTTCTTTCTACGATGGTGCTCTTCTTGGTCTCCCACAGGAGAAAGCCTCTCTCTCTGCACCCAATTCACTCCCCTTTTTGGAAGGCACTTCTCATCGTTTCATCAAGAGATGGCCTGTCCAGATCGGTGCTATGTCTGGGGGAGAAGGATCTGACCCCTCTCTCCCTCAGGGGGTGACCTAGGCTGGGCTGGGGAGGGGGGCGGGACCGGACCAGCCGTGCTGGCTCTGAAACCCGTTCATCTCTAAACCTCCATAAAGATCTCGCCTTGGTAGGCACCAGAGCTCTGTGTGTTGACTCATCTCTAGGGTTGCTTCAGGGGGTGTGAGTGCACTGGGTGTCCATTTGTGATTCTGCGGGTGACACTGTTCCTTCGTAGGTCTATGTAACATCACGTGTCTGCTGACGTTTTCGTTCTGTGTGGGTCGCTGTGGCATAATTCTGTGAACCTGTGTATGGGGAGGGCTGGAATTCCTCCTCCGTGTATTAGTGTCTGGGTGAAATGACTCAGCCTTATGTATGTTTCTCATTACGTTGGATTTCTGTGTTCCTGAGTGTAGGAGGCATTGTGATTTTTTTTTTTTTGTACTTGTGTGTTGTCTGTGTTGTGATTCTGGATGCGCATATAGGAGTTTGACACTGCAGTTCTGTGTACTGGTGTTTATCTGTGTGACATGATTCTCTGTACTTGACTGTGCATGTATGTATATACATGAAAGAGAGATTGTACGTCTAGAGACTCATGTGTACATGGGTGTGCCTGACCTGCCATGTCACCGTCATAACTCCTCTCCTATGTTCCACAAAAGAATCTTTTCAAAGGAAGAAAACCACTTTTAAGCTTCGACACTTGCTGTGCCCTCTGCCTTTCTCCCTTCCCTCCCTCCTCACTTGGTTATCTCCTACTTATACTTTAGATCTTCGTTCAGACATCCCCTCCTCCAAGAAGTCTTCCTTGCCTACTCCTGCTGGTTAAGGTCCTCCCATAACCTCCTGAGGCTGCCCACTCTCCCCAACCCCTACCCCAACCATCAACTCTAGGTACTGTCCCACTTTGAGTACTTACAATGGAAAGGATATAAAAAGTTCTGTGTGTTAGGCTCCCTGTCACTTTACATATATGTTCTTATCAAACTCTCCTGTAATCCTAGACAACAGGCAGTTATCATCTCCATTTTGCAGAAGATGAAACTGAGGTTCAAAGAAGATGATCACTGTGGCCAAGGTCACACAGCAGGAAAGGGCTCAGCTGTATTCGAATTCAAGATTCAGATCCATTACAGCATCCCTCGCCCTCAAAACAATCAACAATCTAACCGATAGGGTAGGCTCTGAAGCATAGAGAGAGAGTAGGGTAAGAATGAAAGGCACAGGAATAAGGTGGGACAGGTTCATGTTCTGGCTCTGTGACTTTCTTATTGTATGACCTTGGGCAAGTGCATTGCCCTCTACCAACCTCAGTGTCCTTATCTGTAAAATGGAGGTGATACTAGCTTGTAGCTTCTCGGGTGACCGTTGGCTGTGCTAGGGTCTCATTGCCAGGACAAGAAACTTTGAGGGTGGGATATCTCGTGCTATCCCCAGGAGGGGAGCCGGAGCAGAGCCTTAAAGAATTTAGCGTTATACTTTAGCATTGAGTAGTGGCTGTGGGCTTGGGAAAGGTGGCCCGGAAGGGTGTACAGTGAATGGGGATTGCGGATAGGAGTGGCATCTGGAAATGTTGCCTAAGGCTAGACTATTCAGGGTCTTATAGCTCATCAGAAAAAGTCTCGGTTTTCTCCTAACGGCACTGAGGAGCCATGGAAGGCTGCTGAATGAGGGGTGAGAACGGAGAAAGGAGATGGTGCAACAAACTTCTGAGTCTAGGGGATACAGGGTACCTTTAGTTAATAACTTAGAAACTCTGACCCTTTCTTCTGTCGGTTTGAGAAACTGTCCATTTTCCAGAGAGGGATAAGTGAGGCCCTGAAGAGGATACGAAGATTTGCTCAAGGTCACACAGGTACTTGACAATAGGGCTAGACACCCCCCGGCTAGGGTTCCGCGTCAGGGACAGTACTGTCACAAAGAAAAGCCACACCCACTAGCAGCGTTCGCAAACCACCTACCATCCGGAGATGACGGCAGGGAGAGCCCACTCTAAGACCCCGAGAAACTTCTGTGGCTCGGAACACGGAACTTTGGGACCCGGGACCACGCCGGGCCTTTTTGCCCGCGCGCCCCTTTTCGCCTTCCTCATTGGCTCATTCTAGGGCGCCGTCGGAGGCCGTCTGGTCACCTTGTCCTCCGCGCGCTCTATGGCGAAAGGGCCCTGCGCAGGCGCGCGAAGGGAGCTTTCGGGGCCCGCGCTTTACGACACTTGTGCAGCAGCGGCAGCGGCAAGTCGGCACTCCTTCGCGACGATTCGGCCGGGTGCCGCTGGAGGCCGTTGCCAGGGTGGGGGTCGCTTTGCGGCATGGCGATGGCGGAGGGCGAGCGGACTGAGTGTGCTGAGCCCCCCCGGGACGAGCCCCCGGCTGATGGCGCTCTGAAGAGGGCAGAGGAGCTCAAGACGCAGGCCAACGACTACTTCAAAGGTGCGCCCGCCCTGGAGGGAGCGAGGGAGGGTGGAGAGCAGCCCCAAGTCAAGGGGTGCCGGGCCCGCGCGGAACCATGGCAACGCGGAGCGGCAGCCTGGGCGCGGGGCAGGCACTACCAAGTGACCGGGCGTGGGGAGGGCGAGGATGGCCCTACCAAGGGGCGGCAGAGGGGGCTCCGGAGAGAAGGGGTGATACCTGGAAGTGGCGAGCGGAGCGGGTGCTAAGTGGGGAGACTGAGGAGGGCGCTTCCAAGTGTGAAACAGGAGGGGGACCGGAATGGGAGCACCACCAAATGTGAGACCCCAGAGGTGTCAGCTTATGGCGCGACCTGAAGAGGGTGCTACCAAGTCGTGACATGGGGCGGAGGAGTGATGGCGCTACCAAGTGGGGAGACTCCAAGTGGAGAGACACCAAGTTGGGGGAAGAGGGGGAACTGTCCTGATAGAGCAGGCGATCGTGGGAATGGGAAATAGATCATTAGATGGGAGGGCCAGGAAGGAGATTTGAGGTTACTCCAGGAGAGGGAAGGCTCTGGGGGTAGAGATGAGGCAATCCAAGACTAGTATGACTTAGAGTCTTAGGAAAGTAGGATGTGGGCGCACCCATTCATTCATTGATTCGGTCCGTTTATTGAGCATCCGCTGCGTGCTAAGGACTGTGCTTGACTTTAGGTACACAGCAGCAGTTGACACAGATGTGGCCCTGGCCCTAGGTAGTTTGTAATTTAGCAGGAGAATCAGACATTGAGCAAACACACAGAAATAATAAAATAACTTAGGAGCTATGATGAGCCCTTTGGAAAAACCCCAACAGAGACATAGAGAATAAGGGTTGGAGGCCACGACCTTAGAGAGGTTGGTCAGGGAAAGCCTTACCGAGGAAAAGGCATTTAAGTTTCAGAGGACAATTGGGAAGGAGTGTCCCAGGTGGGTGGTGCTGCCTGTGCAAAGGCCCTGAGGTTGGAAATGAAAGGAGATTGGCTGGCTTGGCTGGAATTTTAACAAGTTAGCAGGGAAACAGATACAAGATAAGCTTAGGACAGGGGCCAGATATCGTAGGGGTTTCATAAGTCACTGCACAGACCAGTTCGGATTTGACTTGAGTCTCCCAGAGGAGCTCTTGAGTGGAGAGATGGACCAGCCTGGAACTCTCTAGTGAGGAATTTGGGCAGGATCAGCCTCTGGGTGGACTGGAACAGCCTGTGGGAATGGAGGAGGTCACCTTGGAAGAGAAGGGGCTTAGGGTAGAACCTCAAGGAATTCTAGTGGTTAGAACTGAAGAGGCTGCTTTGGAGTGGTCCTTGAGGTGGTGGGGAAAATCAAGAAAGCTGAGAGAAAGGAGTGCTTCTGGAAGGAAGGGATGTGCCTGAGATGGGATGCTGCAAAAGCCAGCACTGAGCATTGATCGTTGGATTTGGCTCCGTTGGTGGTAGCCTTGACCCAAGCAGTTTCTAGGGGATGATGGGGCTGGTAGCCAGAGGGGAGGGCGCTGAAGAGTGAATGGGAAATGAGGAAGTGGAGACAGCCAGTGTTGACAGGGGTTTTGAGAATTTTGTTTCTGATGGGCAGTGGAGAAATTGGGGGTGCGGGGTGCTGCTTTTGTTTTTTAAAGAGCGGAAGAGACTAAGACTATAGACCAATAGAGCTGATCCTGCAGGAGAGAGAGGAGGCCCACAGCAGAGGGCCCTGCAGGCAGGGCGCGGCGTGGGAGGGATCTCCCATGTGGGAGCCTTAGCGGAGAGCTAGCCTCTGGTGGGAAGGTCAGGTCAGACCGGAGCAGTGAGGAGGTGGGACTGGCGAGAGGTGAGGCTGGAGGTAGACCCTGGAGGCGGGTCAGGGAGTGTGGATGTCATCGCAAGGGTGGCAGGAAGCCATGGGACGTTTGAAGAGAGGAGCAGCATAGGCTGCTTAGTGATGGAAGGGATCCCCCAGTGGCCTTGCAGAGACCGGACCCAAGGACAAGGCTGGAGACCCGGAAAGGTGGTGGACAGGTGAGTGGTGCCCACCAGGCCGGAGACAGAAACCGACTCAAGAAGTGTTTCAGAGGGAGAATGATAGCGGTCACCTGGAGAGAGGGAACCCCAGGAGGGAAGAGTGGGATGCCAGAGGCCCAGAGGTGAGCCGAGCACTGAGGAAGTGAGCGGGGCTGGAGCCTGAGAGGCCAGTGTTGATGGTGAGGCTGCATGGGGAGCCTGAGCGTCCTGCCTGGGGACTCTGAGGAGGCAGGGAAAGGATGGGATTGGGTTTGTGGCTTTAGGAAGACCCCTCTGGAGGTGAAGGACCGGGGCCTGGAAGAGCTTGGGGGAGGCTGAGGCAGGACCCTGAACAGGAGAGGATGAAGGCCAGACCAGGTAGAGACGGGCAGTCAGGATGGATGTGAAAGAAGAGATTTGAGAGACTTTCTGGAGGTTGACCTGACAGAACAAGGTGACTGCCTGGCTTTGAGGGTTGCCGGATCAGGTGTCCCTGCCAGGGCCCAGTCTCCAGCTTGGGGCAGTGTGGAAGGTGAGACTGCCCCTGAAATGGGGCTTGAGAAGAGCGGCAAGCATGGGGACAGATGCTGAGATGAGGGGAGAATTATGGGAAACAGTGGGCCTTCCGGAGGGGCTCCTTGCCCCCCCAGGACCTGGGTTCTGAGCTCTGGGAGGCCTGAAACTGGGCGGGTAGCCAGCGGCGCTGGCACTGAGCTGGAATGGAGGGGGATGCCCCTCCTGGTCCAAGCCCCTTGCTGTCTGGCAGGCAGCTGTAGGCACAGAGCCCCAGTCCCCAGGCCCAGGGGAATAACAATAAAAAGATTAATTACAGCTCGCCTTAATTGAGCCCCCGCGGGGGCCAGGTACACCACTTTGTCTAATCCTCCCCCGGGCGCTGGGAGGCAGGCAGGAGCGGGCCCTGTTTGTTTTATAGAGGAAGCTGAGGCTCCGAGAAGTGAAACCGCTTGCTCAAGGTCAGAGTGTGCGAGCGGCACGGCCCGGATATCCCCCTTCCTCACCACGTGCTTGGCTCCCACATTCAGAGTCCTTACCCGCAGCCCTACCTGGAGCCGTCCTGGCCCCGGGGCGGTGAGCGGGGAGATGAGGGCCCCCAGGGGCTTGCAGGACCCTAGCTGGTTGACCCCTGGGAACTCAGGCCTGATCCAGAGGCCCCGGGGGGAAGAGCCTGGTCCCTCCTGTCATTCACCCCTCTTCCCCTCTCTCTGAGCCTTATCGCCTCCTACCGCCTTCTGTACAAAGAGAGGGGTTCCGTTTAACCCCGAAGGAGGCCCCTGAGTCCAAGACTTCACCCGGTTAAGAGCTCAGGCTGCCCGGGTTCAAATCTTGTTTCTTTGTCTTAGTTGCTGTGTGACCCCTGGGAAGACCTTAACTTCTCTGTGCCTCGCTTTCTCCTCTCTAAAATGGGGCCTCCCTTGAGGGTTAAGTGCACTCATATTTGTAGAGCAGGGCTGGGATCTTGTGTCCGAGAGCTGTGTGAAGCCCAGGCCCCTCCCGTTTCCTCTTTTCTAGTCTCTTCTCCCCTCCAGTCGGTTGTTCAGTCCGTTCTTTTACGAGCATCTGCTGATCGCTTTCTCGGCTGTAGCCACATTTCATCTGGGAGTTCTTTTAACCCTCACAGCCAGCCCATGAGGCGGGACCAGTTGTGCTTCCCACATTTCAGATGAGCAAGCTGAGGTTCAGAGAGGGGAGGCTATCTGTCTAGGGTCTCATGGTCGGGATCCTCAGAGCCTGATGTCAGGCTCCCCACCCCGTGCCCAGAGGTACACAGCAGGCACGCTGGCTGCTGGCCTCTGGAATCCGGCCAGGAGGCTGGAAGGAGTCCTCGAAGGTGTTGGCATTCCAGGGAGGGTCGGTCAGACTCGGCTGCCTCGTTCTGCCCAGGCATGTTTCTGGGAAGTCCTGGGCCTGCCCTCCAGCCAGGGCTCACGGTCCTGGGGAGACACACCCATCACCTAACGGTGACTGCCCAGAGAGGGAGGCCTGGGAGAGCGGGGCCTCGGGGCGGGGGCCGCTCAGAAAGGTGCCTGACCCCGCCTGGGTGTCAAGGAAGGCTTCTCAAAGGAGGTGACATCCGAGCCATTTGAAAGATTGCCAGACATTCGCCTGCGGAAGGAATCGTAACATTGTTCCTGGCACCTCGCAGCACCTGGCTTCCTTCTCTACTGTCGGTGTGTCCGTCTTTCTCTTTCTTTCCTACCTTCTTTCATTCATTCAGGAACCACTCACGGAGCCGGGAGTCCTCTTCCGTTCTTTTCTCCTGACTCCTCCTCCTCCGAGTCTCAGCCCTGGCATCCCCACTGGGTGGCCCCAGCCACAGCACTGCGGGTGTCACGGCCTGGGGGGCGGTGATCTGTGTGCCGTCCCAACCTCCAACTGGATCGTGAGCCCCTGGACAGCAGGGCGGGGGTGTCTGTGTCCTCAGACAGGGCCAGGGTTCAGAGTAAGACAGACAGCGCCCCTGCCCTTACAGGACTTAAGTTCACATTGGGAGGCTGGGCAATAAGCAAACACAACAAAGGAAGGTCCTGTTTTCTCAGATGCCTCTGGGGAAAAGAACAGTGGGAGTTAGGGCAGGAGTTCTTACTTTAGGCTGAGGGTCCGGAGGACTCTCTGAAACTTTAGCCCAGAGTGGGTACGTAAGTTGCCCCAGGACACACAGCTCACTGGGAGTAGAGCGGGGATGGGGCCCAGGCTGCCTGCCCCCATGTCCGTGTCTGCCCTGTGCCGGTCCCCCCAGAGGCCACCTCGTGCAGAGGGTGACCGTGGGAGCCCGCGGCGCTTCGCCTGCTTCGGAGCCCCTGTCTGCCACTTGCCTGGGGACGTGGTTTCCCTCTTAGAGCCTCATCTGGAAGTGGGGCTAACGCAGCCGTCCTCGGGGTGCCATGAGGGACCTGTGCAGGGACCTGTGTGCCAAGAGCCCCCCAAGGCACCTGGCACATCACGTACCCTCAGGTCGGGCGCTCCCCCTGGCTTCCGTCTCCTGCCTGTTGAACAGCCACGTGGGCCAAGACAGCTCTGCAGATACAGACTGAGCGTCTGACCTTGAACAAGACCTCTGTGGCTTGCTGTAGAGGGAGCACCAGATGGTGCTTGTGCCGTGGGGATGTGCGGATGCCCCGGGTCGAGGTGTAACAGGCAGGGCACAGCCGTGGCTCATTTCAAATAAAATGGATTTTTCCCCTAGGCCAGATGTCATGTCCTGTCGCTGCACCCTGCTCTGGCTGTGGACTTTGGGATGCGTCCTGCCAGCTCCCCTGCCCTCACCTCCTACCCTCCCCAGGCTCACCCCGCCCCAGACACACCACCCTCTCGCTGGTCCTAGAACTTCGTGCTCTCCTCCCCAGTGCCTTTGCACCTGCTATTCCTTCCATGGGGAAGGCTCTCCCTCTGGTCTGGTTTATCGCTTCCTTTGAGTCTCTGTTGTGTCACCTTCCTGAGCCCTAAGTAGGTCCCTTTTCTGTCCCCACTTCTGTTTTACTGGAACCCCTCTTTGGGCTTGTATACTTGTTTTGGGGCTCAGGGCAGACTGAGTTGCTGATTACCATCTCAGGGCTGGCACTCACTAACATACCCTCTCTGGGGTACATTCAGAAGACCCTCCGGAAGTTCCGGAGGAAGTGTTGCCTAGCTGGGGCCTTGAGGGGCGATGGTTGGGTGGGCAGGTATGTGGAAGTGATTTAGGGAGTTAGGGATTTGGGCTTGTGCTAGGGTGGGACAAGTCAGGAAGGGGAGCGGGCTGGAGAGACGTTTCTGAGCTCCATTCTGGGCCTGAGTTTCTCCATCTGTAAGTGGGGGGACTGGGCAGTCCCCAGCCTAGGACCCCTGCTGGCTGGGGGTGACACCCTTGCCTCATACCCCGCCCCCCCTTCCTGTATCTTCACAGCCAAGGACTACGAGAACGCCATCAAGTTCTACAGCCAGGCCATCGAGCTGAACCCCAGCAATGCCATCTACTATGGCAACCGCAGCCTGGCCTACCTGCGCACCGAGTGCTACGGCTACGCGCTGGCCGACGCCACGCGGGCCATCGAGATGGACAAGAAGTACATCAAGGGCTACTACCGCCGGGCCGCCAGCAACATGGCGCTGGGCAAGTTCCGGGCCGCCCTGCGTGACTATGAGACGGTGAGCCGGGCCTGAACCAGGCTGGTGTTGAGGGCCAGGCGGGTGGGCTGGGACCTCCTGGTGCTTGGCCAGACCTGACGGGCAAGGCGTGAGGAGGCTGTGCTCACATTTACTCACCGCTCGCTCATCCAGCACACGCCAGCTGGGTTCACAGCCCAGCTCTGCCCTTGCTGCCTGGTGACCTTGGGCGAGTCACCTGGCCTCTCTGCGCATTCTTCCCTGTATCCATGAAATGGGGGGGCAAAGACCTGCCTCTTGGGGTTGCCGTGAAGAATAAATGAGCCTCTGCTTTTGGGGCATTTAGAACAGCACCTAGCACATAGTCAGCACATGCAATTAACTATTCTGATTATTGTTGTTATTACCGTTGGTGAACAAGAAGCACATAGCCCTTCTGGTGGAGCTTATAATTTGGAGGAGGGCAAAAAATGAACCTGTCATTGGGAGGGCAAACAGTCGTTGCAGGTGAGGATGTGGGCCTGGGAGAAAGAGAATGCGGTGAGGTGCGATAGAGGGACAGCGCATGGGGGTGTGTTTTGAGGAGGTGACGGGGAGGGGACCCAGAGGACGGCAGGGGTCGCCAGGTCACTCGCTCATCCACTGCTCCCGCTGCTGTCACTGCTCTGGTCGCGATAGTGGGAAGGCCTCACAGAGCATGCCTGCATGCCAGGCTCGGCCTCTCCCCTTCACGCCAGCCAGCTGAGTGACTTGTGTGGCAGCCCTGTGAGGCGGGAGCTGTGGTTACCCCCATTGTGCAGATGGGGAGACTGAGGCCCAGGAGGCTCAAGGCACCCGCCCACCTGCATGTAGCAGGCAAGCGGTGGAGCTGGGGTCTAAATGCAGGCAGCCCAGCCTCTGGCTGGCGTCTTCCCCCATCCAGAGAATAGCTTCTTGAGAGCGGGGGTTCTTTTTGTTCTAGGACGCTCCCTGGGACGGTGCTTGGCACCCAGCAGGGGCTTAGCATTTGTTGAATGAATGATTGTCGTGCCCCCCTTCCACGTGCACACAGCCTCACTGCCTCCTTTCATTTCCTCCATCACACGCTCTGAGCAGCTTCTTTTGTGTCAGGTGGGACAACACGGGAGGCCGAGAGCTGTGGGCTGCAGTTGGAGGGGGCAGGTCAGACGGCCGGGGCGGGCTGCTGGCCGCTGGCCCAGAGAGGAGGGCAGCCTTCAGTGCAGGTTCGTGCTGAGCCCCGGGCCAGGGCACCTGAGGTAGGGCAGGGTAGGGCAGAGGCAGGGAGGAGGAGATGACTTAGAGCCCGGGAGTCGGAGTGGAGGCGGGGGCTGGGGTGACCCCCTGGGAGGATGGAGGAAGGAGCTGCAGAGTGGGGTCCTGACAAACTTGGGCTCCCCGGTCGTTGTCCAGCTGGTCCCCTGCTTGGGCCCGGGGTGTCCTCATTTGGCAGTGGTGCCGAGAGGCGTGGCCACCTTCTGGGTGGCTGTCGGGCGCTGCTGAAGTGGTGTGAGCACAGGTCACGGGGTCTCGAGGGCTCAGTAATGAGTAACTCAGGAGGGCAGTTGGGGTGGGTGGGGGCAGCTCTCCAAAGCGGGGGAGGGGCTGGGGAGAGAAGGGAGGGGGCAGAAGATGAGAGGAGCCCCAAGTACGGATCTGCGCGGGGCCTTCCCTCCTGGGTTGCAGGGCCGTCTCCCCAAGGCCCGAAATGGAGGTTTTCTCGCTGCTCTGACCCAGCCTGGGGCCTTGCAGCGCGTACTCCTGGAGTCTGAGATGGTCACTTCCAGCCATCTCGCGGGCATACACAGCTTTATCCCAGGCCTTGTGGGATTGTGAGGGGCTGGGTCACGACCGCTTTCCCTGTGGGGTCTCTGCCAGCAGCCCTGGGGACCCCCTGCACGAGCCTGAGGTCCTTGCCTGCCTGGACCATCCGCCTGCCTGCAGGCTGTCCTCTCTGACACATTTCATCAGACTCTGGGTGCAGGGCAGAGGGGCCAGCCTGGGGTGGCTCCCCATGCAGTCTCTACTTCCAGAGCCATTGTATGGTGACACGCTAGGGATTCGCGGAGAATGGGCCCAGACCCCTCTTCAGTCGTGGCACCTCTGGAGGCAGAACCAAGACGCGACCTTGGTTAGACAGCATTACATGGCCTGGCCCTCAGGTGAAGGGCCTTTCCTTTCTCAGCCTCAGTTTCCTCGTCTGCATGCTCACTGCGGGCCCAGCTCTGTTGTGAGCACTTTACATGCTTTGTGCATGAAGGAAAACGGATTCACTGTTTTACAGCACGGAAACTGAGGTCTAGAGAGACGCTGTCCCTCCTCCAAGGTCGCCCAGCAGAGACGAGAGCCGTGAACCCAGAGTCCATGCTTGTAACGCTCAGTGGGGTGATTGAGGCCAGCGCGTCTGTCTTCGTCAGATAGACCAGAGAAGACAGCAGTTCAGTCTGGAGGGAGTACGCACGTGTGTGTGCGCGCATGTTTCCATTTCTGTGAATACGGGTGTGTATTAGGTGTGAAATCTTGCCTTGAGTCGAGGTCCCCAGTTCTGCAGGTCACTCGTGCAGGGGCTGGATTCACCGGCTCCATGGTCAGAACGCCAGGCCGTGAGCTGTGTAGCTCTGAGCGCTTTGGATCTCCTGCCTCAGTGGCCTTGTGAGGACTCGGTGGAGTAGGGCCCCCGCTCAGGGGCACTTTCTGGGTGTGCTTTCTCCTGAGGGTGTCTGGGAAGAGCCCACGGGCCCCCAGGAAGGGCTGTGTGCAGACACAGGGCCTTGTTAGGGGCTGGAGGCTCGGGGGTGTCTCCACTCTGCTCCACCTCTAGGACAGGAGCTGATCACCCCTCTCCAGGTCCGTGTTGAATCCCCCCACCAACGCCTCTCCCTCGTTTCCGAGTTCATTCTTTCATGGGGACCCTGGCTCCAGGATTCCGCGCCCCTTCACGGGTCCTCTTCTCACAAGATTCCACCTGTGTTCTCTCCTGTCTGCAGCTAGAGCTCAGACAGTCACGAGGGCCCAGGATGGGTCTGGGGGACTCCTTCTATACTCGCCACCTACGCCTGGGACTTTCTGGGTTTGGAGGGTTCGCAGTCCCATGTGGTGCCTCTGGAGGTTTCACTGCAGAAACAGGAGTGAGCCACCCAGACTTCCTGAGGACGTCCCATTGCATGGAGCGTGTGCTCTGCGTCACCTTCTTGAACTCCAGAGAGTTCCCGTTTCCCAGATACACACTGGCCCCGTGGCATTATGTGGGGGTCACAAGCCCATGTTACCATTTCATCGGTCTGAGTCCCTGGACTTACTGCCCGGGAATACTCGCAGCTGAAACCACTTTGTAAAAACAGCTGTTTATTCTGAGAGCGTTGTGGTTTCACATGCAGGTATAAGGAGTAAGGCAAAGACCCCACCGCCCCACTTTCCCCCAGTGACATGCCTGGCGTCACTGTCACAGGATGCTGACGGGACACAACCCAGACCCCACTTGCTGTGAGATCCCTCTTCTTAAAGAGAAGTCCAGCATTCAGTTCTGAGCCAGCAAGCCTCGGGGCCTCCCCCCACTGCAAGGCCTGGAGGCCTGGCCCCAGAGCCTGCTCTTAAGACCCAGGCCTGCAGCGTGTCTCTGGAAGGCGTGTCAGGTGCTGTGGGGACCGTGGCAGTAGGTGGGGAGGGGTCCCGTCCCAGCGTGTGCAGTGGGAGCAGGATCTTCAGCAGGGAGAGAATGGAATCCTGGCTTCCTGGGTCAGTGAGTTCACCTCTCCCAGCCTCAGTTTCCCTGTCCATCCGTGAGGTGCAGCTGTGATGACATCACAGAGAGCTGCCCTGAGGAGAAAGTGAGCGAGGTTGTCGCTTACAGCCTCGGGCACAGAGAAAGCTGTGCGCTCTTACTGCTCCGTTCCTTTGTTCCCGGGGTCATCGGTGTTTGCTTCCGGCCCACACCCCCACCCGTGAGCTCTCTGAAAAGAGGGCGCTGGCTCAGAGGAAATGCTTAGTGGGGCATCCGCCCTCTCGGGCACTCCTTACACCTGGGACACAGCCTCAGCCCTGCCCTCGCGGCCATGGCCACCTACCGCTGGGGAGGTAGACCCGTCTCCTGCGGTGCTCAGGGCTGGGGCGGGGCGGTGGGGGGTAGCCCAGGGCCCTGTGGGAGCCCAGAGCGGGTGCCTGACCCAGCCTGGGAGATGGGAGAGGGCAGGGGCGGGGGGCGGAGACCTGGAGGAGGAGGAGGCAGGGCTGGAGAGTCACTGAGGGTGGACATGAGGTGTTCTGGGCCGGGGGTGTACCAGCCTGCAGCTGAGAGGGGGCCGGCACGTTTGGGGACTTCTGGCTTTGGCCTGGCTGTTTCGCGCTGGGCAAGCAGGGAACGCAAAGGGCTGGGCAGGCCCTCGTGGGCCAGGCGGAGTGGCGGTTTGGACTTCATCCTGGGCCGTGGACTCCTAACCTCTGCTTGTTGGGAAGGACTCCAGGGACTGTCTGGGGCGGCCTCTCTCCCAAGCCTTGCACCACACCCTGCTGCAGGTGGAGGCACCTGGCAGGGCGCCTTGGCCCAAGCCTGCCCCGACCCGCTTCCTGCCACTCAACCTGGTCTGCACGCCCATTCTCGGGGCTGAGCCACACTGACCTTCAGGGCTCATCAGCAAACACCTTTGCCCCAGCTTCTGACGCACTCAGCCAGGCTTTCCACCAGGGTGCATTCGCTGCCTGGCACCCCCGTTTTCTGTGCCCTGGCACAGGGCTGTGGGAGCCCACTCCTGGGGAGGCCAGCATGGGGGGCAGGTCAGGCAGGGTCCACTGATAATTACAGGAGGAGTTACAGGTAACTGAGGCTCAGAGGGGTGAATTCATTTGCCCAAGGTCACCCAGCACGTAAGTGGCAGAGCTGGGGTCTGAATGCAGCCCCCACTCCCTCTGGACTTGGGGGATCAGGGTCTATAGGAAGCGAGACGGAAGGTAGGGGAGGGCAGGGGATGGGCTCCTCTTCCTGGGGCCTGAGGGAATCTCACGGCCAAGCGCCCAGTGCTTCCTGCATACGATCCCGTGCCATGGACGCGGCAGCCCGTGAAAGGCGCCGTGGGCGGCCTGCGCTGCTGCACGCCCTTCACAAGTGTTTGCTCGTTCCGTCCTCCTGGCAGCCTTGGGGTTCATGCTCTGTCGCCTCCACCTTCCTCAGGAGGGAACCAAAGGAACACACTGGTCCTGGGTCTCCCCAGGGCCCGAGGTTGACCCCGGGCGCCTGACCACCAGGTGCCGGCGGCTGCCCACAGAGCTCGGGCTGCACGCCAGGCCCGTGCTGGTTCTTGATCCTCCCCAACAGCCTGTCACCTCCCCCACGTCGTAGATGAGACAACTGCAACTCTGTGTCATCCAGCCAGTCATTGCCTCTTTGGTTGAGTCGGGCTGTAAATCATGACTTCGGATCCAGCCCACGGGGACCTCTCAGCCCCTCTGGTTCCAGCGATGAAGCTGGAGCAGGGTCAGTTTTATTTTGATGACGGTCAGAGCTGCAGTGTATTAAGGAGCATCTGAATGGGTTAATACGTTTTCCCTCCCGGCAGCCCTGTGTGGGCAGCTGTCGCGCCCAGTTTGGGGACACAGAAACCAAGACCTAGACGGGGAGTGAGTCCAGGCTTGCACCCATCGTCCACGCGGCTGGGTGCTCTGCTCAGTGTCCGTGGAGCCCCGGGCCGGGCCAGGCCAGCCAAGGGCAGTCATGGTGCCCCCGCCTCCCAGTGACCCCTCTGCCCTGCGCCTCGCCTGGGTGCTGATGCCTCTTCTCTTCCTTCTGTCCTCTCTTGCCACCTTGCATACCAGGTGGTGAAGGTGAAGCCCCATGACAAGGATGCCAAGATGAAGTACCAGGAGTGCAACAAGATCGTGAAGCAAAAGGCATTCGAGCGGGCCATCGCGGGCGACGAGCACAAGCGCTCCGTCGTGGACTCGCTCGACATCGAGAGCATGAGTGAGTCGGCCCAGGTGCCCTGCTGCGCCCGGCCCAGAGCCTTCCCCGTCCTCGCCTGGGCCCTGCGTGACTGTGCGTGCTGGGCGCCTCTGGTCCCTGTGCCCCCGCGCTGTCTGTGCTCCTGGAGACCCCGCCGTCCAGCCTGGGGGCTGGAGGTCTCGGGTGTGGGCAAGCTTCCTTGCTGCATCCATCCCGCAGTTGTACCCCCCGTCATGGGCCTGATTTGTCCCCAGGTCCTCTGGGCGCTCAGAGGCGTCTGTCAAACATTCCATGGATGACTGTTGGGTCCCTACTGGGTGCCGCCATTATGGGCACTGGGGATACAGCTGTGACCCGCACAGCCCCTGCCCCCTGGAGCGGGTGTCCTAGTGCGGAGAGAGGACTGATAGTCAGTTCACATGTTAAATGCTAGCAGATCGAGTCCGGGGGAGAGGCTTCCAGAGAGGGGGCGCCCCATAGGCGGGAGGTCAGGGAGAGGGCCTGTGAGCCCGCCTGGGCAGAAGGGGCCGGCCATGAGAGGCCCTGGCCGAGCGGAGTCTTCACCCCGTCCCCTCTGAACCTGTGTGTCTAGCGCCGAGCCTGCCCCGTGCCTGGGGGCCAGGCCTCACTTCCCATCCTGGCAGTGGCCGCGGCCCCTGACTCTCCTCCCCCCTTCACACGCCAGCCATCGAGGATGAGTACAGTGGGCCCAAGCTGGAGGACGGCAGGGTGACAGTCACCTTCATGCAGGAGCTCATGCAGTGGTACAAGGACCAGAAGAAGCTGCACCGGAAGTGTGCCTACCAGGTAGCGCCCGCCAGAGCCCGGGGCCCGGGGTAGCATCAGGGCGCTGGCCTGGCCTGAGCCCTGCCACCGCGGGGGCGCGGGAGCAGGGCGGTCCCGCCAGCTGGCGCTTGCCGAGCCCACAGTGTGCTGGGCACCCTGCAGATGAATTCTTCATCTCCAGCATTTCCATCGGTTACTTTTTTAATAGCTTTCGTCTCTCGGCCCCATATGTTCATGCATGTCATTTACCTTTTCTGTGAGATCCTTCAACACGTTTTCCACACAGTTATTTTAAAGTCTCTGTCTAGATCTCCCACCATCTGGGTCATCTCTGGGTCTGCTTCCGTTTGTCTGCTCTTCCCGTCTTGGCGCTTTTTTCTCGTGGGCCAGACACTGTGTAGAAGCACAGTAGCGATGGAGACAGATTCCTCTCCTGCAGACACGGGCAGGCCCTGCTTCTGTTGGGCTGCCACAGTGAGGGGCTGTGTCCGTCCCCGCTGCAGGTCAGGGGCAGCTCGAGTTGGAGCTGGCTTCAGATATGTCCAGAGGGGAGCCGGGACTCCCCGGGGGCGGGGCTCGGCATCTCCGCCCTGGCGGAATCCCAGGGATGCCTGCAGGCTCTCAGGTCTCCCGCTCCCGGAGCTGTGGGAAAGCGCTCTGATGTTCAGCCCTACCGCCGGCTGCTGGGCTGTCTGAGGGGCTCTCTGCTCCCAGTCTCGCCCCCACTTTTGTGCCTCAGGTGGCTCCTGTCCGCCACGTCGCCTCGCGCCCTCTGTGTGGCCGCGGGAGAGAAGACGCAGGCTTGGGCAGAGGCCTCTGCCGCGGGGCCCCCAGGCTCTCTCTCCTGCTCCCCTCTCAGCCTGGCCCTCGCTGCACCGCCGGCCCACCAGCCGCCGCCGCTCTCCCAGGGAAGAGCTGGTCACCTCACTGTCTTGTAGTTTGACTCATTTAGGTTTCTTTGAGTTCTCACTCTCAGATGTTTCAGGGTGTTCTTTGTTTTTTCTTTTTTCTTCTTGTTTCCTGGCTTGTTTCCATCATTAAGGCAAGAGTGACAGTCTTTTGTAACTTTCTACATTCTGACCGGAAGTGGATACCTCCTGCTTTTCTTTGTTAGCACTGTTTTCCCAACTTTTCACTTAGCAAATTGTTAAACCTGCAGAAAAGTCCAAAGACCAGCACAGTTACCATCCATAGCCCCTTCGCCTAGTCGCCAGTTATTAAGGTGTTGACACTTCCGCTTTATCTTTCTATGTATATGCATATGTATACAGAGTATTTTTTTCCTTCTTCCTGGACCATTTGAGAATAAGTCGCACCATGACCTGTATCCCCTAACAACAGGACATTCTCCTGCATGACTAGTCATTCCCACCTTGGGAATTCGGTGGCGATAGAACACCACTGACTGAAGCAGATGGGCCGCGCAGGCCGGCCGCTGCTGCAGACACCCCTGGTGTGCGCAGTGCTGCCGCGTCCGTCTTCAGTCCACAAGGACTAGTACTGATAGTTCAGCTTTCCCCAGTTTTTTCCCCCAAACATCCTTTTTAGCGGTTCTTTTTTTTTTTTAATGCAGAATCCATTGAGGGATCAATGATTGCATATGGTCCGCTGTTTTACTTTTTTGTTCGTTTAGAGCAGCCTCATGCCTTTTGGGGAGGTTTTTGTGACTTTGACACTTGGATGTTTGCAAGCCAGCTGTTCTGTTAAACTTTCTGTATCTGGATTCATCCCACATGGTTATGCCTGATGCTGATTGTTTTAAGAGAAACGGAGAATCTGGGTTTTCCCGTGAAATAGTTTTAATGCCGCATAGCCCACTCAGGTCACAGACTCTGTTCCCAGCGGGCACGCACTCAGCCGGGCCTCCCCTGCCCCTCCCTCCCCTCTCCCCTCCCCTCCACCCAGCAGCATCTCCTGGCCAGTCTGGTCTCCCTGGGGCCGGGGTGGGGGGCTGGCCCTCCAGCTGGCCCCGCTCACAGCCTGCCCTGCCTTCCAGATTCTAGTACAGGTCAAAGAGGTCCTCTCCAAGCTGAGCACGCTCGTGGAGACCACGCTCAAAGAGGTGCGCGCTGTGGGCGGTGTGCGGACGGGCGGGCGGCTCCCTGGCTGGGGAGGGGCTACGGAGCTCAGAAACTCACAAACCCCCCTCAACCTCCTCCCCACCCCCTGGCTTGGTCTCCTTCCCCCCACCCTGTGTCTCTCCTGTCCCTCTCCTCCCCTCTGCGTCTCGTGCTCCCCGCCTGTGTCTGTTGCATGGTTCTTCTTGGTCCACTGTGACCTCTCACCCCTCCTCTCCCCTCTGTCCCCTCCCCACGTCTCTCTCTGGGCCCCTCCCTCTCCGGCGGCCTCTTTTCTTCCAGACAGAGAAGATTACGGTGTGTGGGGACACCCACGGCCAGTTCTATGACCTCCTCAACATATTTGAGCTCAACGGTTTACCCTCGGAGACCAACCCCTACGTATCCTTCCTCAGAAGGGCCAGCCCCCTTCCCCGGCCTCTCCTCCGGGTGTGGAGTACGGGAGGGAGAGGACTCCCTGCCCGAACCTGAGAAGGGAGAGGCCTGATGAGTGCCCCGGCCCCGAGCTGGGGTGGAACAGCCGCCGGCCTTGTTCTCTGGGCTCCGGGGCCAGACAGGCCCAGGCTGGTGTGCGCCTGCTGTGACCTGGGCATGAGGCCAGTGCGTCCGAGCCCCGGCTTCTCCTCATCTTGGAACGGGGCTGGATGTGTGTGCTGCTGCAGAGCGCGTACGTGAGGGTGGGCAGCCCTGCCCACGCCTGGCTTCCCTCTTGGCCGTGCCCTTTTCCGGCTGTGTGACTCGGGCAGGTCTCTTCACCTCTCAGTTCCTCAGGTTTGTCGTTTGTAAAATGGATCTGCCTCATCGGGCTGCTGAGAGGGGTAGCAGGTTCATACCTGTGACAGGCTCGGGGGCCCCGGCCCTCATTGTATACATATTTGCTCCTGTTAGGATAATTGTTTCATGAATGGCCACTGGGCGGGGCTACCAGGCCCATGTCCCGATTGCCCTGTGGCTTTGGGCCTGTACTGAGGGGAGAACTGAAGCCGGCTAACCACCTAGGGTCTCTCCCTCTGCCGTCAGTTCATCTTGAAGTAGGTGAAACTGGGGACCTTGGTACCTCCTGAGGCTCAGAGAGGCCAAACCACTGGGCCAGACCCAACAAGTGAGGAGAGCCCGGGTGCCCCGAGCCCTGCTGGCGTTCTTGGCCCCAGGGTGGTGCCGACAGGAGCGGGGTTGGAGGGGCTGGGGGGGAGCACTCCCCCTTGTTTTCCTTAGCAGGGCAGATATTTAATGGTGACTTTGTGGACCGCGGCTCCTTCTCCGTAGAAGTGATCCTCACCCTTTTTGGCTTTAAGCTCCTGTACCCAGATCACTTTCACTTACTTCGAGGTGAGCTGGGGGGTCAGCCTGGGGCCTGGGGGGGGTCAGCATGGTGTCTGGGGTCAGCGTGGGGCCTGGGGTCAGCACGGGGCCCTGGGCAGGGCATGTGCGGGATAGTGACTACAGGCGTGTTTGTTTTGTGCCTTCACTGAGGCCATGCACGGGGCCGCCCTGACAGGTTGGGTAGGCTGGGCACTGGGCACCAGCATGGCGTTAGTGGAACTCTGTGGGCCCTGGGGAGGACTTTGGTCATGGGAGGCCTCTGAGCAGAGGAGGGTCAGGGGCCGTCTCTGGTATTAATAGAACCTTGTGGGCCTCCGTATGAGGAACAGACAAGGGCTAAGAGAGGGAGCAGGGAGACTGGTGGTAGCTGGACCCAGGTGGGAACAGTGGTTGGATGGGGTCGCTTCTGAAGTAGACTCAGTGTCTGCTGGTGGGCTGGATGCAGATGTGAGAGAAGGGGTTGGAGGGGGGCCACTCCCGGGTTTTGCCTGGAGCATCTGGAGAGCTGCAGCTGCCACTGAGAAACTTGAGGGGTGTCGGGAAGAGCAGAATATAGGCTGGAAGCTGGGGAGCTTGGATCTGGATGTGGCTGTGATGCGGAGAGGAGATGTCTAGGTGGCCTCCGGGAGCTATAAAGTGGGGGTTCCTCAGCGTACGTGTGGCATTGGGCTGGGTCGGTTCACCAGGGAGTGACGACCAGTGGGGAGACCCTGCCTGCCGAGAGGGGGTCAGTGCAGAGGAGATGTGACCAGGAGCGGAGGAGAAGCAGGACGGAGTGGGGGCAGGGGCTGGGCTGGGGGCTCTGCGACGCACGAGGTGCTCCAGTGGCTGAGACTCCGCACTCGCAATGCAGAGGGCCCAGGTTCAATCCCTGGTCAGGGGACAGCCGTGCTGATGCCCCCCGGGTTCACGCCCAGGTTCAAGGAGTTCTCGCAGCGCTCCTGGCACGTGGCACAGATCCCGTGAGCGCCTACTGCAGGCTTCCTTGGAGGAGGCGGCAAAGAGCTGGACTCGAGCAGTCCGGACTTGGTAGCTGTGGGGGGCCTGGCTGCTCCCTGGCCTCCCCCGGCCCCAGAGGGAGGAGGATGGTTTCTGGTGGAAAGGTAGACGCCCAGGCATGGGACTGCCCCACAGCAGGCACTGCAGGGGCGCCTTTCTTCCGCTCCAAGACACCCCCCCCCCCGTTGCCTGATGCTTCTAGCATAAGTGTGGCTTGTCCTTCAAGAAGGAATCTGAGTCTCATGGGGACAAGGGACGTGCCTCTGGTCATCAGGGTCGGGACCAGGGCTGAACCTGTGGTGATCGGAGCCGGCCTGGGCCTTGTGACCACACACTGGTGAATCTTCTCAGCCCGTCTGCCCCTCTAGACAGGACTGAGAACAGCGTCTCCACCTCACGGGGTTTCTGGGAAGGACCTGCGAGCTTCTGTGTGGATGCCACTGGCTGGGGCTGCCGGGAGGTCCTTCTCGGCCTTGGCTGGGGCCTGAGCTGGATGGAGGGCGCCCCGCCCAGCGGCGGGGTGCTGAGGTTTCATTTCATGCTGCTGTCGGCCAGGCAACCATGAGACGGACAACATGAACCAGATCTATGGCTTCGAGGGGGAGGTGAAGGCCAAGTACACAGCCCAGATGTACGAGCTCTTCAGCGAGGTGTTCGAGTGGCTCCCGCTGGCCCAGTGCATCAACGGCAAAGTGCTGGTGAGGCAGGCTCCCTACCCGGCCACCACACGAGGCTGCGAGGCAGAGGGTGGGGTGTGGCCAGCCCCTCCCCTTACCCTGCTGTCCCCGCCTGAACCCCAGATCATGCACGGGGGCTTGTTCAGCGAAGACGGCGTCACCCTGGACGACATCAGGAAGATCGAGCGGAGTCGGCAGCCCCCAGATTCAGGTGACCGGGTGGCCGGGGACAGCCCCACCGTCCCCTCCTGCACGTTGGCCCCGTGCACCTCGCTCGTGGGGCGGCGCTGGCCAGGGAGCAGGAGTGTCTGCAGCGGTCATTTATTTAACTCCCTCCAGGGACCTCCCGGGCAGTCCAGTGGTTCGGACTCCATGCTTCCACTGCAGAGGGCTGGGTTCCATCCCTGGTTGGGAATTAGAATCCGGCGTGCTGTGAGATGCAGCGGGGGGAAAAAAAAAAAAATACTCCTTCCAGCTTTGGGGGTCATACAGATTGAACGGGGTTTGGCGGGGAGGTTGGTGGGGAGGCCCGTGGTGGCCCAGAACCCCACCTCCCGTGCCCCGTGCCCTCCATGGAGGGCAGCATCCTCGCCAAGCCCCCGACGCTCGTCTCTCTCCCCTCCAGGTCCCATGTGCGACCTGCTCTGGTCGGACCCGCAGCCGCAGGTCAGTCTGCCCTGGGCTGTGGTTGGCAGGTGCAGGCTGTGGGCAGGGCGGACAGGGTGGAGGGGAGTAGATGCCCTGAGCTGCGTGTCTCCCCAGAACGGGCGCTCGGTCAGCAAGCGGGGCGTGAGCTGCCAGTTCGGGCCCGACGTCACCAAGGCCTTCCTGGAGGAGAACAAGCTGGACTACATCATCCGCAGCCACGAGGTCAAGGCCGAGGGCTACGAGGTGGCGCACGGCGGCCGCTGTGTCACCGTCTTCTCTGCCCCCAACTACTGGTACGTCCTCACCCCTACCCGCCGGGCCGCTCTTCCCAGCCTACTGGTTTTCTTTTTTTTTTTTTTTTAACTTTTCATGATAGAGAATGCCAGAGATACATCAGATACTGTAATGAACGCCCACATACCCGTCACCCAGGTTCAACAATTACCGAATCTCACCCCACCCCCGCCCCCACCGTGGGCTCTTAGGAAGCTAACCCCAGGCATCCTGTCTTCCACCCGGTGATGGCCCAGGGCATTGCTGAAGGAAGGAATTCTCCTGTACACAACCGTGATAACCGCTGTCAGTCCTTCAGGTCGCCAGAACCCCACCAGAGTTCCCTTTCCCCACGTAGCCCTCCTCAGTGTCTCTTACCGGTTGATTGCTTCCAAGAAGGACTCAGACGCGGACCACGTTTTCAGTTTCCTGGTCTTCGAGTTCCCCGTCCGTCTTGCCATCCGCTTTGCTAGTGTTTGGTTCAAGAAGCCAGAGTCTCGCATGCTCTGGGCGAGCCTAGAGACCAAGTCCTTCCCAGCTGGCCGGTCACCACGCTTCTCTGTGCCCGTGTTGCCTGGTGGAGCCAGGGCGCAGTTGGCTCGGAGACCATGTTGTGGCCTGAGCCCTGCCTCCGCCCTGCCCCTGCTGGCACTGCTCCCCGGGCCTGCTCCCCCCGGCGCCCGGCCCCCGAGAGGCTCTCCCCTCCATCCCTGCTCCTCTGTCTGGGCTCCCAGGGCCCCTCTCCACCTTGACTCCTCTCCTGACATCTGTGTCCCTGTCTGTCTGTCCGGGACCCTTCTCCCTGCCCCTTCATCCCCCAGCCCCTCCCAGCCTCTAACTGACCACATGGCCCCTCTGCCCTTGTCCCCACAGCGACCAGATGGGGAACAAAGCCGCCTACATCCACCTCCGGGGCTCCGACCTGCGGCCCCAGTTCCACCAGTTCACAGCAGTGGTGAGTCTGCCTCCCAGCCTGGGCCGGAAGGGAGAGCCATTCCCTGGGGAGGTGGGGGGGCTGGTTTCTGCCTCTGGGGCTCCAAGTCCCAGCCTCGCTGCGGGCCTGTTTCTGTGTCTGACCCTGTGCCTCTGGTTTCACAGCCTCACCCCGATGTCAAGCCCATGGCCTACGCCAGCACGCTGCTGCAGTTAGGGATGATGTGAGGCCCACGTGGCAGGGCCCTGCTCCCCATCGACCCCAGGCCCGGCCCAGGGCAACGTTGGACCCCCTTTTACTTTGTAAAGTTTGTATTTATTCCCCTTTAGGTTTGCAGAGGGGGTGGGGGGCTGGCCAGATGGTCTGCTCCCCCAACAAAGAAGAAGGAGGTGGAGAGGCTAAGGGTGGGGCGCCGACCGGGCATTCTGGAGGAAGGCCAGCACAGCCATGGGGGGGTGGGGCCCAGAGGCTTCCCCGCCCTCCTTACTTGCATGGCCCCTCCCCTGCTAAAGCAATAGGGCCCCACCATAGGAAGACCCCTGGAAGGAGGGTCGTCAGGGAGGCCTCACCTGCATCCCCCTCCTGGCAGCCCCAGGGTGGGGCTTGGCTGGGGCGCACCCCCTTCCCCAGCTATTTTATGTCTGTAATTAAATATGTTAAAATAAAGTCATTATTGTAAGTCAGCTCGTCTCGAACGGTGGGGCCTTAGGAGCTGCTGGCATTGGGGTGACCACTTCATTAGGGGACCTGGAGGGATTCGGGGGGCCCATGAAGTCCTATCCCCTCGCCTCTCATCTCCCTGGAGCTGGACAGGCCCATCCTGGGGCCACCTGGCCAAGCAGCCCCTGTGTCTGCTGTCCTAGCAGGCTCCTGGGGGTGAGTTTTGCCGCCTGGGACAGAGAACCCCATCCACAGTTCACGTGCGGGCAGGAGCCCCGACCCCTCACCCCTCATCAGCAAGTGTTCACTGAGACTGCTCAGGTCAGCCTTGCCTTCACCCGACCCCTCTCAGGGAAGGCCAGCCTCGGTTCTCACCTCATACAACGAAGCAGATATCTCCCTACGCCAAAGGAGACTGGAGGTGTTTTCTGCCCCTTTCCCTTTTATTCTTTGTTGGCAGTTAACAGTGAATCCCATCTATATCTCAGTTTTTAAGTTTGAGCTCTAAATGAGGCGACTTCAGTCCTGATTCCGTGGGGCATTCAGAGTAGCCCTGCGGGTTGGTCTGCTTCTCCAAAGCCAGCTGGGTGGCTGTGAACCAGTGGGCGTGAGGCCCTCTCTTGGGGAGCGCGCTGTCTTGAAAATAAGCACAAAGTTCCTGTGCGCCGATTGCATTTGCTCCTCAGTCCCGAGGGCCCTCTGGATCTGCAGGTGGAATTCCAGCTGGTGAGACGCCACAGGGGGCCCTCTTGCCACTCTAGTTCCGGCGTCCCCAGTCCCACCTTCGTGTTGAACTGCTTGCTAGAAGAACTCGGGCAGAACTCAAAAGAGCTGTTCTATGCATGCTTACAGTTTATCTCGGCAAGAAAAAAAAAAATCAGAGAGAAGAGACACATGGGCAGAGAGAGAGCGGGCGTGGGCTTCTGGTGTCTCTGCCAGGGGAGTCGGGCAGCGCTGACTTCTCCCAGCAGCAAGGTGACGACAGGGAAGGCCGCCCGGGCCTTGGTTCTCAGGGTCTTGACTGCAGTTGGTCATGTGGCTGACCTTAATCTCCAGAGAGATTAACTGATGCCGTGGGGCCCAGGGTCCCCAGCATAGATCTTGGGAAAGTCTAGGCCACCCAGAGGGAGAAAAGAAGACCCTCATCAGGGAGGATGTTCCTCGGACTTAGAGGGCCCCCTTGACTAGACCTTCCTTTGATCGAGATCAATCCTGTTGCACTGCAAACCCTGAAGCTCACTGGCTCTAAACACAGGGATATATCCATCTTTCTCTTTTCCATGGGTCGACAAGGCCGGGCCACACAGTTCTCCCTTGAGCTCTTGTGGCAGCTGTGGTCAGTGGCCTTGGGCTGGACTCGCCAGAAGACTGGCCTGGCTGGTTGTCCAGGTGGGCTCACTCCAGTGCCTGGTAGCTGGGAACTCGCTGGAGCGCACATCCAGCTGCCCTGTGGCTCGGGCTGCTCACAATGCAGCGCAGGGCCTGCCAAGGAGCTCCCTGAACCTCATGACCTGGTCTCAGAAGTCCCCATGTGTCCCTTCCCCCACATGGTGTCTGTGGAGCAAGTCGCTTAGGCCAACCCAGATGTAAGGGCCCGAGTGACAGATGACAAACCACCCCAGGGCACTGCCTGCTGCACAGGGCCTCGCCGAGACCCATGCTGACGGCACTTACAGAGGAAGCTTTTTATTTTTGTTGCTTATTTTTTGAAACACTTAAAAGTTTATTCATTTTTATTTTTTGGCTGTGCTGGGTCTTCGTTACTGCACACAGGCCTTCTCTAGTTGCGGCTCCTCTCTAGTTGCGGCTCCTCTCTAGTTGCGGTGCGTGAGCTTCCCGTTGTGGCGGCTTCTCTTCTTGCTTCTCAGGTATCCGGGTGTCTGTAGTTGCGGCCGCCAGGCTCAATAGTTGTGGCACCTGGGCTTAGTTGCTCTGAGGCATGTGGGATTTTCCAGGATCAGGGATTGAACCACTGTCTCCTACGTTGGCTGCTGCTGCTGCTAAGTCGCTTCAGTCGTGTCCGACTCTGTGTGACCCAATAGACGGCAGCCCACCAGGCTCCCCCGTCCCTGGGATTCTCCAGGCAAGAACACTGGAGTGGATTGCCATTTCCTTCTCCAATGCATGAAAGTGAAGTCGCTCGGTCCTATCCAACTCTTAGCGACCCCATGGACCGCATCGTACCAGGCTCCTCTGTCCATAGAATTTTCCAGGCAAGAGTACTGGAGCCTACATTGGCAGGCCGACTCTTTACCGCTGTGCCACTAGGGGAGCTCTGGAGGAAGTTTCTAAATCTCACTTAAATTTCTTTCTTTGTTTTTATGCTGACCATTTTTTTAAGTCCTGATTGAATTTGTTACAATGTTGTTTCTGTTTTAAGTTTTGCTTTTCTGGCCTTGAGCCATGTGGGGTCTTAGCTCCCCAACTGGAAATCAGACCCACAGCCCCTGCTTCGGAAGGTGGAGTTTTAACCACTGGACCTCCAGGGAAGTCCCCTTAAATTTCTTTCTTTCTCTTTCTCCTTAAATTTCTGATTAAAAGTAAACTTATGGGTTTGTCCCAAGATGCTTAACATTAACTTGAAGCCAAGAGATGCCATTATTCCTATAAGAAGAGGCCCGTAGCTAGCATTTAACTTGTCAACCGTTGGATTTGGCCTTTTCTTTTAAGGATGAATCAATTCTAGATTGCATTCTGCTAGCAGTATCCTCTTAAGATACTGATGGTTTCTCTTTTTTAACTTAGTATTTGGAGACAACTTTAAATAGAGGTACTATTTGGAAAGAACTTTAAATAGAGAAAGTTGCCCAAAAGGTCCAAAGAACTCCAGGTCCAAAGAACTCCCTGTGTATGGGTCAGCTGGATTCACGCATTACAAAACATTTTGTTCCATCTGCTCGCACTGCATTGTGGTGTGTGCATTTTGTGTCTGCACACACACACACTTTTTTCCTGAGTCCTTTGAGAGTAAGTTGCGTAGCATACATCACGATACTTTACATATTTCCGTGTGTTTTTCCTAAGATTCAGGCTGCTCTCACGTAGGGACCCTACAGTTACCCACTAGTAAATTTAACATTGCTACACTATTTGTATTTAAACCTACTGACTTTTATTCCAGTTGTATCCGTTGGCCCGATCGATAATGCCCTGGGTTAGGGACTTCCCTGATGGTCCCGTGGTTAAGAATCCACCTTCCAATACAAGGTGTGTGGATTCGATCGCTGGTACGGGCACTAAGACCCCACGTGCCTCGGGGCAACTGAGCCCAACTAGAGAGAAGCCTGCCTGCCTCAGCAAGGATTCCAGGTGCCACAGTGAAGACCCATCAGAGCCAAATAAATAAAAATTTTTGAATGCTCTGGGTTACCTTTAGTTTGGTCTCTTCGGTGTTTAATCAGGAACGTTTCCTCAGCCTCTCTGTCTTCTGTGATATTGGCATTTGTGAAGAAGACCATCCTTCTCCCCATCCTCTTTGTTTAAAGAATGTTTATTAGGGATCTGTCTGATGTTTCTTCCTGATCAGACTCTGGTCATGGATCTCCAACCGAAACAGAGACACAGTTCAGTTCAGTCGCTCAGTCATGTCCGACTCTTTACAACCCCATGGACTGCAGCACACCAGGCTTCCCTGTCCATCACCAACTCCCAGAGTTTGCTCAAATTCATGTCCACCAAGTCAGTGATGCCATCCAACCATCTCATCCTCTGTCATCCCCTTCTCCTCCCGCCTGTAATCTTTCCCAGCATCAGCGTCTTTTCCAATGAGTCAGTCTTTGCATCTGGTGACCCAAGTACTGGAGCTTCAGCTTCAGCATCAGTCCTTCCAGTGAATATTCAGGACTGATTTCCTTTAGGATGAACTGGTTTGATCCCCTTGCTTTCCAAGGGACTCTCAGGAGTCTTCTCCAACACCACAGTTCAAAAGCATCAATTTGGCGCTCAGCTTTTTTTTTATGGTCCAACTCTCACATCTGTACATGACTACTGGGAAAACCATAACTTTGACTAGACAGACCTTTTTTGGCAAAGCAGTGTCCCTGCTTTTCAATATGCTGTCTAGGTTTGTCATAGCTTTTCTTCCAAGGAGCAAGCATCTTTTATTTTGGAGTCCAAGAAAATAGTCTGTCACTGTTTCCATTGTTTCCCCACCTATTTGCCATGAAGTGATGGGACCAAATGCCAGGATCTTAGATTTCTGAATGTTGAATTTTGAGCCAGCTTTTTCACTCTCCTCTTTCACTTTCATCAAGAAGCTCTTTTGTTCCTCTTTATTTTCTGCCGTAAGGGTGGTATCATCTGCGTATCTGAGGTTATTGATATTTCTCCCAGCAATCTTGATTCCAGCTTGTGCTTCATCCAGCCCAGCATTTCGCATGATGTACTCTGCATATAAGTTAAATAAGCAGGGTGACAATATACTGCCTTGATGTACACCTTTCCCAATTTAGAACCAGTCTGTTGTTCCATGTCCAGTTCTAACTGTTGCTTCTTGACCTGCATACAGGTTTCTCAGGAGGCAGGTCAGGTGATCTGGAATTACCATCTCTTCAAGAGTTTTCCACAGTGTGTTGTGATCCACGAAGTCAAAGGCTTTGGCATAGTCAATAAAGCAGATGTTTTTATGGAACTCTCTTGCTTTTTCTGTGATCCAATGGATGTTGGCAGCTTTATCTCTGGTTCCTCCTCCTTATCTAAATCCAGCTTGAACAACTTGAACATCAAGTTCTCAGTTCACGTACTGCTGAAGCCTGGCTTGGAGAATTTTGAGCATTCCTTTGCTAGCCTGAGAGATGCGTGACCCCGTCCTTGTGATGATGGTGGTGAGGCCTCAGTTGTGTGCAACTCTTTGTGACTCCACAGACTGTAGCCCACGAGGCTGCTCTGTCCATGGGATTTCCCCAGCAAGAATAAGTGGCTTGCCATTTCCTCCTCCAGGGGATCTTCCCCAGCCAGGGATCGAACCCAATTCTCCTGCGTCTCCTGCATTGCAGGCAGATTCTTTACCACTGAGCCACCAGAGAAGCCCTGGATTTGTGATATATATTAGAAATAATTTTCTCTCAGCTTTATAATTTTTGGCTGCAAGGCTTGCAGTAGTTCCCCGACCAGGGATTGAACCCAGGCCCCTGACAGTGAAAGCACTGAATTCTAACCACTCACCAGGGGATTCCCTATTTTTAAGAAATCAAATGCGTTGGTTTTTCTGCTATTGCCTCTGGCTTTTGAGTCAAAGTTAGAATGCTTTTCCCTGCACCCAGAGAAAGTCCCTCTGGTTTCTTTCTGGTGTTTTCACGGTGACGGTGAGGGAACAGACCACTGGCCCGGAGCACCTGCTGAGCAAGGAGTCAGGATCTGGTCCCCAGATCTGCTTACATCCAGAGTTAACATGATCATGGGGCTAGGGGCCCAAAGAATGAGGAAGCCAGCTTGAGGAGCTGGGGAATGAACATGATGGAAGCGGCTGAAGCCGGAGGGTGACAGGAGGGCTGGGGTGAAGGTCTGTCTCAGGATGACTAAAGGGGCAGCTTCAAAGGGGCCTCATGCTTTTCAGCCTGCATTTTAAAAACCAGCATCAAAATAAATAAATAAATAAATAAATAAATAAATAAAAATAAAAACCAGCATCAAGGACCTCCCTGGTGGTCCAGTGGCTAAGACGCCACACTCCCTTGGTTCAGGGAACTACATTCTACATGCCATAACTAAAGATCCTAAGTGTTGTAACTGAAACCCAGCACAGCCAAATAAGTAAATATTTAAGAAAAAAAAAACAAAACAACAACAGCAGCCACTGGTACGTAGGAACCCTCCTCTGGTGGTGGGACTGGAAAACGACATAGCCACCATGCTAGACCATTTAATGAAGGTTAAGCAGAACTGCCATTCCTAGGCACAGTCCCGACACACAGCAATTCTACCTATAGGTGTATACCTAAGGGAAGCGAAAACAGGTGGTTCAAACAAAAACCCCAGTACACGAATGATCATAGCAGCATTATTCACTGTAGCCAAAAGACACAAACGACCCAAAGGCCTGTCAAACAAATGAATTAAAAAAATGTGGTCTATTCATAGAATAGAATATTAACTCAGGCTTACAAAGGAACGAAGTTTGGGACTTACCTGGTGATCCAGTGGTTAAGAATCCACCTTCCAGTGCAGGGTACTTGGGTTCTTTTCTTGGTCAGGAAATAGATCCCACATGCCACAGGGCAACTAAGCCTGTGCCAGCTAGGAAGCCTGTGCGCCACAAGGAAAGAACCACATACCAGAACTAAGACCTGATGCAGCCAAATAAATAAAAAAGGGCGGAGGGGCGGGGATGAAGTTCTGATCCATGCTACAACAGAACCCTTGAAAACGTGATGCTAATGGAAGAAGCTGAACACAAAAGGCCACATATTGTACGATCCCATTGGTCAGAAATGTCCAGAAGAGGCAAATCCATAGAGACAGACAGAATACAGTCTAGTGGTTGCCAGGAGCTGGAGGGAAGGGAGAAGAGGAAGTGACTGCTTAACGGGTGCGAGGGTTTTTTAAGAGTGATGGAAATGTTATGGAACTAGAAAGACATGAGTTACACAATGTTGTGGATGTCATAAATGCACTTGAGTCATGCATTTTACAGTGTGGTAAGTTAATTGGTAAATTGCATGTTATGTGTTTTTTGCCACAACAACAACAAAAAACACATGAGACCAATATTTAGAAAAACAAAAATGCATTCCCTTTAAAAACAGGGAAGCAGGGTGCAGACATAGGGAGAAAGAAATCAGCCAGGGAAGGGATGCTGGAGGACCACCGCCCAGCCTGGCCTGCAGAGACCCTGGGCTGGAGAGCGGTCTGCCCAGACCTGTGGGGGTTTCTCCCACCAGCACTGCGGAAGGCCTTCAAGGGAAACACTAGGATCCTTGCAAACTTGCTTCCTCGTCTATAAAGTGAAGACCTTGTCAGGCAACTCATAAGGAATTGCTACGTGGCTGGCTCTAAGTACTTTACATGTATTAACATTTAATTCTTATGCCAACACTGTGAATAGACACACTTTAAAAAAATGTATTGAAGAATACGTAATTGATTTACAGTGTGTTAATTTCTGCTGTGCGGCAAAATGATTCAGACATATATATGCACATTCCTTTTCATATTCTTTTTCATTATGATTTGTCACAAGAATGGAATCTCGTTCCCTGCGCTATACAGTAGGACCTTGTTATCCGTTCTATACATAATAGTTTTTGCATCAGCTAACCCCAAACTCCCAATCCTCCTGTTCCCCCCTCTTCCTCCTCCTTGGCAACCACACAGCTGTGCTTTAGGCCTGTGAGTCTGTTTCTGTTACATAGAGAAGTCCATTTGTGTGGACAGATGCCCATTTTACAGAGAAGCAAATTGAAGGGCAGAGAGATTAAGTTCTGTGTCCCGGCTCACATAGCCGTCAAGCAGCAGAGTTGGAATTTGAACACAGAGCTGGCTCAGGTCTGTGCCTTTAACCATTTTGCAGTAATACTGAGCATGTCAGGCCGTTTGCAGACAGGAACGCACTGGCTCCTCACAACAAGAATCACCATTTTACAGATGAGGAAACCGAGGCACAGAGTCAAGCAAGCAGTCTGCCTGAGGACACAGCGAGGAAGGGGCCGAGCTCTTTGAACGGGTGGTAATAAGACCTTCCACGCTAATGCTGAAAGTGGAACGTGTGGGGGAAAGCTTTTGACCCTTTGCCACAAACAAAATAGACAAACTGAATTTTCATGACTATCGGACACAGAATACATAAAGATTTAAGTTAAATAAGAATTCATCCCACCTGGATAATCTTTTTTTTCTCCATTTAGGACAGATGGTTCGCAATCTTACCATGGATAATAAAGGCTCCTAAATCCCTCAGGGCTTTGCAATTCTCAAAGCACTTTTGTTAACCATCTGTCCTTTCAAGATTTCTCATTAGATAACTTTGGGGACTGGGAAAAGACCCTGTTGCTGAGAAAGACTGAAGGCAGAAGAAGAGGGCGACAGAGGATGAGATGGCTGGATGGCATCACGGACTCGATGGACGTGAGTTTGAGTGAACTCCAGGAGTTGGTGATGGACAGGGAGGCCTGGCGTGCTGCAGTTTGAGAAGAGTCGAACACGACTGGGCGACTGAACGCCTTCTGGGACTGTCAGCTCTTTCAGGTCTGGGGGCGCCGTAAAGGTCATGTGTATGTGGTGTGTCTGACTCCTTGGGATCCGTGGACTGTAGTCTGCCAGGATCCGCTATTCATGGGATTTCCCAGGCAACAATGCTGGAGTGGGTTGCCATTTCCTTCTCCAGGGGATCGTCCCTACCCAGTGATCAAAGCTGGGCCTTCTGCACTGGTAGGCAGATTCTTTACCGTTTGAGCCACCAGGGCCGTCGTGTTCTATATTTGTAACAACACTGTTTCAGCAGATGGCAGTACAGCACCAGGGTAAAGTGAGTCCCTTTCTATTCATTCGTTTGATTTGGCTGCACTGACTCTCTGTGGCTTTCCCCAGTTGTGGAGCTTAGGCCTCTCACTGCGGTGGCTGCTCTTGTTGCAGAGCATGGGCTTCAGGGCGGGCTTTCGTAGCTGTGTCCCGTGGGCTCAGTTGCCCTGAGGCATATGGAACCTTCCGGGACCAGGGCTCGACCCCATGTTCCCTGCATTCACAGGAGGGTTCTTAACCACTGGACCACCAGGGAAGTCCAAGGGAGTATCTTTTCTCTATTTCACTTTTTTTTTTTCAAATAATCGTTTGTATAAGATGCACGTATTTCTAATTTGCATCATTTGATTTCAACTACCAATTTTAACTGAGCCAGAATCAAAGAATTTGACGTTTACCCTTCTTTATGTCCCCTCCTATCTGGACCTCAGTCTTCCTGTCATTAACACAGGGATTTTTTAAAAATTCAGTATTTATTTACTCAGCTGCACCAAGTCTTAGTTGTAGCATTTAGGCTGCAGCGTGAGAACTCCTATGTGGCTTGTGGGATCTAGTTCCCTGACTAGGGACAAATCCCAGCCCCCTGCATAGGGAGTGAGGAGTCTTAGCCAACAGACCACTAGGAAGTCCCAAAAGGGATGTTTACAGGAGTTTTCTTAGCCTCTTTGCCAGATCTGCCCCATGACTCATTTGGGGCAGTTTCTCTCTCTTTGGATTTGGTTTAAAGGCCTTGGCTGCTGAACCCTCAAAATGGTATCGTGGACACTCCTCTCCCCACTCTCCCTAGTGGCCCAGACCACCCCTCCTCCCCCAGCCCTTTCTACTTCCCTCCTCTTTCCTGGGCTCCAAAGCCCTGTGTCTAACTTGAAGACAGTTATCAGCATTGAAAGGAGAGGCAGACTGCTGGCAAGGCATAAAGACAAAGCAGGATTTCTATGAGAAAGATAAGACAGAAAGCTTCCGGCCATCTGCGAACAAGTTTTGTTTTTACACTTGAGGTGGGAGGGCAAAAACGATTATCCAGAAAACTTGCAACAGAAAAGAGCAAGCTTGGGACTTTCCTGGTGGTCCAGTGGTTGAGAATCTGCCTTCCAATGCAGGGGACTCAGGTTTAATCCCTGGTGGGGGAACTAACATCCCACACGCCACAGAGCAGCTAAGCCTGCACACCGCCACGATGCACAACGAAGGCGCAGCACAGCCAAAAATAAGAATAATAAATAACCCATCTGTGTGTGTGCGTGCTCAGTCGCTCAGTTGTATCCAGCTCTTTGTGACCCCATGGACTGTAGCCCACCAGGCTCCTGTCTGTCCATGGGATTTCCCATACAAGAACACTGGAGCGGGTTGCTGTTTCCATCTTGGCAGGCAGATTCTTTCCCACTGCGCCATTAGGGAAGCCTATAACTCATCTCTAGGTTACTTACTTTAAAAAAAAAAAGAGAGAGCAAACTTGCTGGAGCCACTAAAGAAAGCCATTTCAGATACTCGGATTCTCCAGAAAACCTTGAGAGTTTGGTGGTGGAGTGTTTGTGGGAGGCTGTGTCTGTGACTGCACGGCAGCTTCCCTTTGGCAGTGAGTACCCCGTGCTTAGCCCAGGGGCTCCACTCCTGGGTCAGGGTTTCCTCAAGATCTTGTTCTCTCTGTCTATAGGTCTCGATCTAAGCACGTGCATCCATGTCCACACTGACAGCTGTATCCTTATCTAGAGCTACAGCCGTGTCTACAGCTGTGTCCTTGTCTGTGTATCTACAGAGGCATCCAGGTCCAATCTAGATCCACCTGAGTTTCCTAAGGCTGTGTAACAAATCCCCACAAACTGGGTGGCTTAAAGCAACTGAAGTGTACTCTCTCACGATTCTAGGGGCTGGAAGTTCGAAATCAAGATGTCAGCAGGGCTCTAGGGGAGATTTCTTCCTCTTCTCTTTCAGTTTTGCTCTCTTGGCATTTCCTGTCTCCAATCAATGCCTCCATCTTTACAAGGGCTTCTGTCTCCCACGATACTTGTCATTGGATTTAGGGCCCACTTGGCTAATTCAGGATGATCTCATCTTTCCTTAAAAATATGAATGTGTATTTATTTTTATTGAAGTATAGTTGATTTCAGATGATAAACGATCTGCCTGGAATGCGTGAGGCCCAAGTTCAATCCCTGGGTCAGGACAATCTCCCGGAGACGAAAATGACAATCCATTCCAGTATTCTTTCCTGGAGAATCCCACGGACAGAGGAGCCTGGTGGGCTCAGAGCCTGCCTCAGAGCCTGGCTGGTCCATGCAGTCGCAAAGAATTGCACGTGACTGAGCGCCTAAGCAGACACATCTAGCTGATTCACAGCACTGTAATAAGTTCAGGTGTATAGCAAAGGTAGCAAGACTGGCCCAGCATCACTGATCTGAAATATCTGTAAGAAGTCAAATAAGTGTTTGGAGATTCAAGCAACAAACTATCTGCTCTCATTTAGCCTGACTTCCCAGAGTTCTTGCTGAATTTCAGCCCACAGGCCAGCAATCACACAGCAACTTGTAAATCCCCTTCCACACTCAGGCAGGTCTTTATGTGAACTCTGAAAAGACTGCCCTCTGAAGAGGCACTTGCAGAGCTTTGTGTGTGTGTGTGTGTGTGTGTGTGTGTGTGTGTGTGTGTGGTGGGGTGGGGGGGGGGCAGAGATTCCACAGTATTGCCCTTTTTTCTGTTGGAACACACTCAGTAACATCAGTCTGCCAAGCCTGAAGAAATTCAGGTCTGTTTTTTCCTCTGGCTTCGGACAGCAAATACTTCCTCACGCTCCCTACACAAAACTTAAAATGAATGCCTCAGAGATCGTAAAATGAAATAATTTGATTAGAAAGTGTCAGCGGAATGAAAGATCACGGACTTCTAGGCGAATGGAACCAACAGAGGACACGTTTTAAACAAATCCACCTTTTCAGTCCATCATTTTGTTCCATGATACCCTTTGGTCAATCAGCTGTCAATGAAGAAAAATAAAAAATGTTGAAGTGACCACGGCTCCCTGGAGGTTCTGGCCCAAATTCTTATTAGAATGACCTTACAGCTGTGACCTGCAGTCAGAACTCTTCTCGCTACAGTTTCCTATTCAAGCCAGTGTTTCCCCCCCAGTTTATTACCGGCCCTTGGCGGGTGCTCACTCAGGTCAGGAAGGTTGCTCTGAAGCGGGACCCACTGAGTCTGAGCGCGTCTCTGCCATCCGCCGCCAGAGGGCGCACTGCAGAGACTCGTCTCCCAAACGGCCAGTGTCAATTCTTCCCCTCCCCATGTGTGCCTGGTACTTCCCCCATCAAGAAGGGAAGTTCAGGGGTTTACGTGGTGGTCCAGTGGCTAAGACTCCATGCTCCACACGCAGGGGACCCAGGTTCGATCCCTGATCAGGGAGCTAGACACCACATGCTGCAACTAAGAGTTCCCATGCGGCAGAATAATGTTGCTACAGCTAAGACCCAGGGCAGTCAAATAATTTTTTTTTATTAAAGAGGTGGAGTCTGTTTCCTCTCTGCTTGACTCTGGCCTGGCTTATGACTTGGTTTGACTAAGAAGTCAAATCCCAGTCAATCACGTCCTTCCCCAAACCCTTCCTATAGTAAGGTCAAAGCCAAAGTCCTTTATGGAGCTCTAGACCTGCTCTGTTCAATAGGGTAACCAATGGCCACGGGGACGGGGGAGACTGAAATTAAGATGTAATTAAAATTCAGTAAAATGGAACATTCATTTCAGCCACATGACAGCGGCTCAAAGCTCCACGTGACCTGTTGCTACCATACCAGGCAGGACGATTTCATCACCACAGAAAGTTATCTCGAACAGCACTGATGCCAGTATTCCTGCTTGCAGAGGTCCCTAGGGTCGGCTGTGGGTCTTGGCCTGCAGATAGGCCGGGAGGGTGCCCCAGGCTCGGACTTCAAGGAGGAACTGTCCCCCCTCCCCAGGCCGAATCAAACCGACGGGGGCTGACTCCCAAGGATGTGACCTGGTCCTAGACGTGCCTGAGGAAGAAACCAGGGCTCCAGGAATAGAAAAATGATCCCCTACCTTTCCCTCCATCGGGTTCCCTAAAGCCTGAGGCTCACAAGGCCCTGCCTTCCTTATTGCAAGACCCGCCCTTCACACAGGAGGCCCCGCCCCTCCTGCATGTAGACTTGCAGTGTGCGTGCGTTAGTTGCTCAGAAGTGTCCGACTCTGCAACAACATGGACTGCAGATTGTCAGGCTCCTCTGTTCATGGAATTGTCCAGGGAAGAATACTGGAGTGGGTTGCCATCTCCTCCTCCAGGGGATCTTCCCTACCCAGGGATCGAATCTGGATCTCCTGCATTGCAGGGAGATTCGTTATCTTCTCCAGGGAAGCCCAGGCCTTCGGAGACAACTCAGCCAAGTTGCCGTGACCCATGTGTCCACCAGGTGGCGCTCCAAACCCGCTGGTTAAAATCGCTCCCCGGTGGCTACGGGTGCGCCCACGGTGCCCACCAGGAGGCGCTCTGGGACTGACGGTTAAATTCAGGTGGTTAAATGGAAAGGAGTATTTTAAAAGAATGTCTATATGTGTACAACGGAGTCACTTCGTTGCACAGCAGAGATTGGCATGACATTGTAAATCAAGTAGCGTTCAAAGAAAAGATCATGCGACTGACGGAGTTTCCTGAGTGCTTACGATGTGCAGGGCACTGGTCCATCGTCTTAAGCTCCAAAGCTCTGCCTGTGTTTTGAACGTCTGTGGAAGGTGGAGTTTACTGTAGGCCAGCAGTTCTCTAACACTTTGGCCACCTGATGCAAAGAACTGACTCATTGGAAAAGACCCTGATGCTGGGAAAGATTCAAGGCAGGAGGAGAAGGGGACGACAGAGGATGAGATGGTTAGATGGCATCACCGACTTGATGGACATGAGTTTGAGTAAGCTTCAGGATGGACAGGGAAGCCTGGCATGCTGCAGTCCATGGGGTCGCAAAGAGTCTGACGCAACTGAACCGAGTGGTTTTCCAAGTAAGGTCCTGAGACCACCTGGATCAACTTAGAAATGCATATTGTCAGGCCCACCCGGAGCCTAGAGAATCACAAACTCTGAGGGAGAGGCCTAGCAATCTGTATTTTAAAAGGCTCTCCAGGTGGTTTTCATGCTCCACCCATTGGAGAACCCCTGCTGTGGATTCTCATTCTCCCCTGGAGCCTTAGGGTAGCAGTTCCCAGTCCCTGGCACACGGACACAATAGCTTCTTCAATTCTTACGTCTACACTGGGAGGAAAGCTCTATTATGATCCCCCTTTCAGATGAGTAAATGGAGGCACAGAGAGGTTGAGTAAGTAGCTCAAGGTCACACAGCTTACGAGTGGCATCACAGGGGATGAGCCAGGCTCCAAACCCCTCTTCCAAAAATCTCTCTTAATTTTATCCTCCCAGTGGCTTTCTATTCCCCTGTCACACCACCATGGGCTCTAGGATGGGGTCCCAGGAGGTCTCCACCTCCTGGAATCCAGGAGGTCTCCACAGGGCAGTATCTATTGCCTCCACATCTGTGACTCACTGTTTTTCTCCTTGGTTGTAGTGAGTGACAGCTAGGCTGGTCCAGATAAGGATTGGGTTGGAGTCAAAACTCCAGTTCTGGAGCTTCCTCCCTGAAAATCTTGGCACATTTGAAACTACAACCTGGGAGGCACTAACAGGCTGCATTTGGGGACGGAAGCCCCCTGTGATTCAAAAAAACACTGGAGGACTTCCCTGAAGACACACTGACTGAGAATCTGCCTGCAGGAGACACAGGTTCGATTCCTGGGTTGGGAAGATCCCCTGGAGAAGGGAATGCCTTTATTTTATTTTTCGTCAATCTGATAAAGGGCCTCTGATTAAAAAAAAAATGTTACATCATACACTTCATCATACTTGATTAAAGAGTTTCCTCCTAAGATTATGAACATGGCAAGGCAATGTCCCCATATCTAGTTAATATTGTATGAAAGTCCTAGCAAGCGCATGGCGTTTTAAAAGGGGAGGGTAATGGTTTGTGAGTTTGTGACTGTCTTTATGTCTTGGCGTGTGTCTGCACATCTGTGACTGTGTGACGTGTGGGGGGTGTGTGTGTGTGTGAATGAATAGCCTGTTTATGTGACCAAGGAACAGAAGGACACTCAGTAGGCTTTGAACAGGGTTTACCAGAAAACGCCATAGCACGGGCTCCTCTCTGAGCCCAGCGTCTCTCCCCGTCTCTCTTCTCCCACACCCTCCCTCCCCCCTTGCAGAGTCCCAGAGAGCTGAGGCCCCTGAGTGTGCGGCCAGCCGCGCCCCTCCCTCCAATTCCAGCACTCAAGCCTCCTCCTCATAGGCTCCAGCGATGTTCCCTGCGCTGCTTGTTGTTTAGCCGATAAACTGCATCTGACTCTTTTTGAGACCCCATGGACTGGGGCCCACCAGCCTCCTCTGTCCATGCGTGGGATTCTCCAGGCAAGAGTACTAGAGTCGGTTGCTATTTCTTTCTCCAGGAGATCTTCCCAACCCAGGGATCCAGGGATCGAATCCACGTCTCCTGCATTGCATTGGCAGGCGGATTCTTCACCACTGAGCCACGTCAGAAGCCCATGTTCCCTGTGGAGTAAAGGGTTAACCTAATGGGCTCCATCCCTGCATGTTCAAAAAAAAAAAAAAAAGAACTGGTCTCCTGGGAGGGAACCTCTAAGCCCTTGGAAAGTCCTGCCTGATAAGAGCCTCTTTGTTTACCTGGAGCCTTGGGCCAGAGAGTCTAAGCTAACAGTGTGATTTATGCCAAACAGCTGTTTTTGTTCAGGGAGGAGTGGGGTCTTAAGTCAGGCTGCTTGAATTTGCTCTCTGGAGGGGCTGGAGACTGAATAACCAGGCTTAGGTGACCAAGGCCCAGGCAAACTCTCCAGGGTCCCTCTAATTCCCCAGAAAAGTCAGAACCACATCCACATTTTTCAGAAATCCCCTAGCTCATTAAAAAATGAAGGTATGTCGGGATGTTCCCTGGTGGTCTAATGGCTAGGATATGGAGCTTTCACTGCTTTCAGATTTAACCCCTGGTGGGGGAAGGAAGATCCCACAAGACACACGGCCAATAAAAAAGAAGAAGTGTCAAAACATTCTGAGCACACCACTAATTAGTGGTCTAATTCGACCTGTTACATTTAAGGAAGAAAGGCTTGAGTACATACTACAAATTGAGACAATCACTGCTGTGCACTAGACAATTAGTGGGTTGGGGTGGGGGGAGTGAAGATTTCTAGCGCAATGCAATCCAGGCTGGGCTGGGGCTTGGGTTTCAAGAATCAGGATGGCTTATCTGTGTGGGCAGAATATTAGAGACCCTGGGAAATGACCTTGCTGGGAGAGTGGCTGAAACAATGCTGCAACAGCACCCTGGGGTCTTATGTGCTCAGAATGTACGGACTGGGATCCTTTTGAGTAAGCACAGCAAGAGCCATGAAAGGCTGTATATCACAGGTCTCCCCCTTTTTATTGTGAAAAAATACCTCAAATAACCTCTGTATCTCTCTGGGTGTCCACGAACAATGAGAATGTGAGGACGGCTGTGTCAGGTGATAGAGGTGTGTCCAGCTATGTCAGATTCGAGCACAGCCAAATCTTGACTCTGTGACCTCAGGTGACCTCTCTGGGCCTCAGTTTCTTCATTTGTAAAATGAGGATAATAGTATCTGCCTTGCAGGGTGACTGGGAGACATGTAAATGGCTTCTAATAGCTCTTGGCACACATGAAGTGTGCAGTAAGTACAAAAGTTATTAGTTAACCCCGTTATAAAGGGGAAAGGGAGTATTTATAGGCAACATGGGGTGGGGGATGGAATGAAATCACAAAGAGCACAAAAATCACCACCCACATGATCTTGTTTATCCAGTCACGTGAAGTGATGCATCTGTAGAAGGAAATTAAACAGAACTACTATCTAACAGAAAAATTCCAAGATAAGTCTCTTTTCAAGCTGTCAGAATCTGTCTGAGCCCACTTCTGAACCTTCCAAAAAAAGCCTTTTCTGCTTAAGGCAGTGTATTGGGTTGAAGAGTGTCTTTTAAACATTCAAGTCCAAGGAATTCCCAGGTGGTCTAGTAGTTAGGGCTGTGTTTTCACTGCCTAGAGCCTGGGTTCAACCGCTGCTCAGAGAACTCAGATCCCACATGCTGAGCCTTAGCAAAAAAAACAAAGCAAAAAAGATGCAAATGAACTTATTTACAAAACAGAAACAGACTCATAGACACGGAAAACAAATTTATCTGGGGTCCTACTCTCGCTTAAAACCACTGACTCCAAACCCTAGATAAAGGATGGTGATTCTCAGCCTTGGATGCTCATTGGGATTCCTTGGGGAACATTTAAGAAGTCGGGATGCCCTAGTCTCACCTTCAGGGAGTTTGAAGCTGTTGTTCTCGGGTGGGGTGCAGGCATCCATGATTGTAAAAGCTCTCCGGATGACTCTGCCATGCGGCCAGGGTTGTGAACCATTTCTATACTTTCTCCAATCCTCCCATTTCACAGGGAAGATGCTGAAGCCAGATAAGAGGAGGAAGTTGCTAAGGTCACAGGGCAAGTTGGTGACAAGGCAGGAGCAGAACCCAGGAGTCCTGATCCCCACACAAAGCTTCCTTTCTCACATATGGCAGCGCTGGGCCCCAGTGGTGGCGGTGTTGTTTTTACAATTATTGTTATTTTTATCAGTGGCGTCCCTGGTGGGTCAGATGGTAAAGAATCCACCTGCAATGCAGCAGACCTGGGTTCGATCCCTGGGTCAGGAAGATCCCCTGGAGAAGGGAATGGCAACCCACTCGAGTATTCTTGCCTGGAGAATCCCATGAATAGAGGAGTGTGGTGGGTTACCGTCCATGAGGTCTCAAAGAATTGGACGTGACTGACTTTCACTTTCATTATTATTATTATATAGCATGAGAAGACGGATATAGCTTATTTTAAAGTCCTCTGTAGAATTGAGTTTAACTCAAAGACTTAAAACCAGTATTATGAAACTAACATAATATTGTACATCAATTATATTTCAATTAAAAAATATATAAATGAATAAAAATTGAGAGATTAATTATAAAAACCAGTATTCCAACTTTAATTAGCAAAATTTTCTGCAATAAAATGTTAAAATTGTGTATGGTGCCAAAAAGAGGGATAGTTTTTCCATGTTTATTGAGGTTTTTCCATAGCAAATCATACATTATTTTTAATTTTCTTTTTTTGGCTGCATAGCATATGGGATCTTAATTCCCCAACCAGGGATCAAACCTGGCTCACCTGCATTGAAAATGTGGAGTTTTAACCACTGGACCACCAAGGAAGTCCCATACATGAATTTTATAGTCAGATAAAGAATGGCTATATAATTGGCACTGGGGAAAAAAAATAAGTGGGCTAAATAGGGTGAGATGGTCATGGAGCATTTAAATGGAAATGCCACCTCTAGCCAGGAAAGAAAAAGAAAGATATACAACTGATTCATTTTTCCCTTTAACCTCTAAGCTCAAAACCTTCCTGGTGTGTGAGTGGGTGGCCTTGGAGGTGGCCTCATTTCGGAATAAATCTTAGTTCAGTTGGAATAAAATCTCTCTAGTCACGGGTCAGATGTGTGTTCCTCATTCCCATGACCCCTCTGTCTTTTTTTTTTTTTGTCTTAATGTCCTCCACAGCCCAGTTTTTTGGCAATTAGGACTTAAATATGTCATTTAAAAAAATTGAAATATAATTAACTTATAACATTGTATTAGCTTCAGGTGTACAGCAAAGTGATTCGGTTTTAAATATATTAAATATATATTTTCTGTATGCTTAAAATTATATATATAATTTTTTCAGATTCTTTTACATTATAGTTATTACAAGACATTAAATATAGTTGCCTATGCTATACAGCTGTTTAGTCGCTTCAGTCGCTTTTGACTCTTTGTGGCCCTATAGACTGTAATCCTTGGTCCGTGAGATTTCCCAGGCAAGAATACTGGAGTGGGTTGCCATTTCCTTCTCCAAGCGATCTTCCCAAGCCAGGGATTGAACCTGTTTCTCCTGCATTGGCAAGCGGATTCCTTACCACGGAGCCACCTGGAAAGCCATGCCACACAGCAGGTCCTCGTTGTTTATCTTTTTATGTATGGTAGTGTGTATATGTTAATTTCAAACTTCTAATGTATCTCCTCCCCCTCACTTCCTTGCTATCCCCTCTGGGAACCATAAGTTTGTTTTCTGTCTGTAAATCTCTTTCTGTTTTGTCAATACGTTTGTTTACATCGTTGTTTTAGACTCCACATACAAGTGATATCATATATTTGTCTTTGCCCGACTTACTTCGCTTCATACGATAATCTCGAGTTCAATCCGTGTCGCTGCAAATGGCGTTCTCTCATTCTTTCTCGTGGCTGAGCACGAGTCCATTGTACACACCACATCTCCTTGATCCATTCATTCACCTTCCAAGTCATTTCCACATCTTGGCTATTGTAAACAGCGCTGCCATGGACACTGGGTTCACGTGTCTTTCCGAATTAGAGTGTTCTCCGGAGGCATGCCTGAGAGTAGGGCTGCAGGGTCATATGTTAGCTCTAGTTTTCGTTTTTTAAAGGAAACTCCATATTGTTATTCACAGAGGCTGTACCAATTTGCATTCCCACCAACAGTATAGGAGGGTCCCTTTTCCTCCACCCCCAAATATATGTGATTTTCCCCTCCACATAATATCTTTCAATCCCGGGAGAGACTATGATCTGCTTCTCTTCATTCTGTTTCTTAAGCTTGGGTTTACCAGTTGTCCTGCCATGTCGCCATCTTCAGGTGGATATCTGTAACCTTCGGCAAACATAAACACAATTTAGTATTCAAAGAATTCAAAGACAACAAAACACATCATCTTTTAGAAAATAAATAAGACAGTTGATTCTCTCTCTTTTTTCCTTTACTTAAGGATTAGTCCCCGGCCAAGGCTATTCTCACCACGGGACATTTTCCAGACACCGGGAAGAAATGCGATCGGCCTCCACAACACAAACGAGAGAAGCTGCACCTGACTGTTTTGTGCGTTTGTTTTATGAGCGCTTTTAAAATGTGTGCTTGTACTGGTAGGTTCAGATTCTCATTCGTGGGATATTCTAGAAGACAGACATAACAGGCACTTTACTACTGTACCCTGAAAGAGTGATTGCTTATTTTAAAAAAAAATGGTTTTAAAAGTCATGGAATATGTAACATGCATACAGACATGTGCCCCAATCATAGTTTAACAAATAAACATAACAAACTCCATGATATGATGACGCATCCAGAAATGGTCGGGGCTTCCTGGTGGCTCAGTGGTAAAGAATCTGCCTGCCAATGCAGGAGACCCCAGTTCAATCTCTGGTCTGGGAAGATCCCATATGCTTCGGGGCAACCAAGCCTGTGCATCACAACGGCTGAGCCTGTGCTCTAGAGCCTGGGAGCTGCAACTGCTGAAGCCCCTACACCCTTGAGCCTGCCCCCCTCAACAAGAGAAGCCACTACAACGAGAAGCCTGCGCATCGAAACTAGAGAGGAGCCCCCGATCGCCAACTAGAGAAAAAGCCCGTGCAGCAAGCAAGACCCAGGACAGCCAAAAAAAAAAAAAAGGGAGGGGTGTCACTTAAATATAGAAAAGAAAAGAAAAAATAAAAAGAAATGATCAGCCTAGAAGCCCCACATGTCTTGTTCATCACAGACTCCTCCCTCTCCCAGGGTAAATCATACTCTGCTTTGTGATAAACAATTCCTTGGTTTTCTGTAGATATGTATGTTTATTACAAAACCATGCATCTCTCAACACGATGGCTTTGACTATCTTTGAGCATTAGATTCATGCAATCTTACCATATGGATTATTTTGCCACGTGGCTTTTTTTTTTAGGAAAAATAAATCAAGCAAAGAAAGAGAACATGGGGCCTCCCAGTTTCCTGGCCACGTTTCCTCCCTTGGAAGCTTGTTTCTTCGCCTTAAGAGTGGAGAGGGCTGCCGGAGAAAGTTCAGGGACTGCAGCTGGCGGCTGTAACCTGAGCCCCAGCTCAGATGAAAACACATCTCTCCCCGCAACACATAATCCCAAGGTTTTGTTGGTTATTTCCAGAGAAGGGGAGAGAGAGAGACAGAGAGCTCAGATCGGCCCTGGGAGGGGATAGAGTTGCCAGGTCTGTGTTATTGAACCATCGGGGTTTATTTTAGATTCTTGTTCCATGCAATGAAAATGTACAAGCCAGAGAACGTGTCTCTGAAAGAGCATAATTGTTTCAAACAAATCAAGAAGTCCCATCTGATTCCAAGCAATGTACAAACCAAACCTCCTCGCCGGCACTGCTCAGCTCTTCATCTGAAATAGCACACACACAAAAAAATCAGCAGAACAACCGCCAAGTTCATCCATAGGGGAGTAGTTAATTAGGTTGTGTTGAATAGGACTCCAGTATTCTTGCCTGGAAAATTGCACGGACAGAGGAGCCTGGTGGGCTATAGTCCAGGGAGTTTCAAAAAGTCAGACACAATACACACACACACACACACACACACACACACAGTGGCTTTCACACAACATCGACCATGGTCCATGGTAAGAAATATATTTTATTGTGACCCAGAACACAGACACACCCCTTAGAGAATAAAGCTTCCTAAAACATAATAGGTGAGATGAATTTGGATATTTTGTATTCTGTTGTTTCTGATGGGAAAACTTGTGAAAGACCTTGACATGTATTAAAAAGCTGACAGGTGGCTTTGCTGGAAAATTTGACGTGATCTGCCACCCCTTTTCAGGTTTTCTGATTCTATGAAGTCTCTGAATCTTTGAATTCTTCACTTCTCTGTAAATTGCAGATAACAAAACAATGCAAATAATCGCTGTCCACAGACACGTGAATTAATTTTGTCTTGGTGGACAAATAATTTGCCTCTCCTGATGTGGGGAGAAGCCAGTTTTCTACGTATGAAGGAAATTCATTTTAGCTTTCTTGATGTTTGGCGTGTGTCCACTTTATGATTGTAGGAGAGTCGAGATTTTACCCCTAAAAAGATGGTAAAGAGATTCTCCACGCAACATGAATTTGTGGGAAAAGAGTACTGAATACTCTTTTCAGTGTTTTCTTTCATAATAGCTATGGATCACTCTTTTTAAGTATTCTATAATCAAATTAAGAAGTTTATTGCTTAGGAATTCCCTGGCGAGCCAGAGGTTAAGACTCTGTGCTTTCACTGCAGGGGATACAGGTTTGATCCCTGGCTTCCCTGGTGGCTCAGAGGTTAAAGCATTTGCCTGCAATGCGGGAGACCTGGGTTCTATCCCTGAGTGGGGGAAGATCCCCTGGAGAAGGAAATGGCAACCCACTCTAGTATTCTTGCCTGGAGAATCCCATGGACAGAGGAGCTTGGTAGGCTACAGTCCATGCGGTCGCAAAGAGTCGGACATGACTGAGCAACTTCACTTTCACTTTCAGGGGAACTAAGATCCCATATGCCACTTGGCAAAAAGGCAAAGGAACAACAACAACAACAAAAACCCACCACTTATTGCTTGCTCCCCACCCTACCCAAATTAGGTAAAGACAAAACAAGCGTCTGTCAGGAAGATCATTCATTTCCCCATCTTGGATGATGATAGTAAAGGAAGCTGACGTGTGCTGAGTGAGTTCTGTGTGCCAGACCCCATTATTTGTATCATCATCCCCCGGAATCTCCCAGCACCCCATTTTGCAGGCAGAAAATCTGAGGCTTAGAGAGATGAAGCAACCGTGTTCAGCATTTCCCAACTCTGATGTCATGGAGTCTGGGTTTGAGCCTGAGCTTGACCTAAGTTGTCTTAACCATCACCTTAAACCTCCTCCCTCTTGCATTAGTGTCTTTGGGGAATTTATGGCAAATTTTTTCAATAAGAGTATTCCCCTAGCCCTTCCTCTGTGTCTGACCTGTGCTGGGGAGACAGTGGTGACCAGTGACAGCCCCAGCTTGCCCTTCCCAGGACTCACAATCCAGTGGGAAAGACAGACCCATCTCCAGAGTGGGCAGAGTTGGGCCAAAGGAGCCTTAAAGGGGTACTGGACCTAGTTTGGGCCATCAAGGAGGGCTTCCTGGAAGAAGCTGAGTCCTGAAGGACAAGGAGGTGTGATCCAGGTCACGTGTGACCCAGGTCTTGCATAGAGAAGCCCAGGGGGCTCTGAGAGTCCAGAAAACCTTACAATGATGGGAGGAATCCAAGCTGAACAAGAAAGGTAAAGTCCAGATCCTCTCCAGGGAGGTCTTGGATAATCACATTTCTTAGGACTGGCCATGAGGCTTGTTCTCTGGTTGGCACGAAATAGGACAGAGGAGGGTCTCTAATGAGAGCAGCTGGCCATCTCTGCCAGACACAGCGCTGCTCAGGGAACTCTGTGGATCTTCGTTTTCCCCAGTCCGCTCTGCTCATTTCCGGAGCCGGGGTCACCAGACTGCCCCCCTTACCCTCTCTGCTTGAGGTCCAAGTCCCCAGTCAGAGGCACAGCAAGTCAGACAGATGTAAGTTCAAATCCTGGCTCCCCTACAAACTGGATGTGTGGTTTCTGAGCCTCAGTGTCCTCATGGGTTGATAATCTCTAGTCCACATGCCTGTCGTGAGGGTTAAATTCAGATCAGATCATACCTCTGCTTAGAACCCCATGGTGTCTCCCATGTTCCTCTGAGAAAAAGCCAAGTTCTCCCAAGAGGACTCTCTGATCACAACTCCCACCTCTGATCACAACTCTCATCACAACTCACAGCTCCTCCCCCTCCCTCCCTCTGCCCCAGCCACACTCACCTCCTTGTGTTGTGCTTCCTCACTCAGCCGTGTCTGACTCTCTGCGGCCCCATGGACTGTAGCCCTCCAGGCTCCTCTGACCATGGGGATTTCCCAGGCGAGAACACTGGAGTGGGCTGCCATGCCCTCCTCCAGGGGATCGTCCCCACCCAGGGTTTGAACCCAGGTCTCCCGAATTGCTGGCAGATTCTTTACTGTCCAAGCCACCGGGGAAGGCCACTAGCCTCCTTAGTGTTCCTCAAACATCTCATGCTCTCCGGCCCTTGGGCCTTTGCCCTGGCTGTTTTCCTCATCTGGAAAGACTTTATCCCACTTATCCGCCAGGCTCCTGGATTTTGTCTGCCTTGTTCGCTGCTGTATAAACAGTACTAGAACTGTACTTTAATAATAACAGTAATTTTATATATTAATATGATAATGATAGTAGTAACGATGATAATGATTACAAGAGCCTGTAGGCATATTCAGGGGCTCAGATCCATCCCTCAGCTCACCCTGTTACAAGTCTAAGCTTGTACTTCTTACCACATGACAGGCTAATAAACTGAGAAGAATCACTGGGGCAAGGAATGGCAACCTTATTTGGAAAGCCAGCAGGCTGAGAAGATGGTAGACTAGTGTCCCAAAGAACCATCTTCCCTGGGGGGATGCTAGTTTATTCTATAGAACAAAGAGGGAGCGGTAAGGAAGTAAAACAGGGGACGATGTTTAGTCAGTCATGACCACTCTTCTGAGAGCCAGTGGACTGTAGCCAGCCAGGATTCCTGCTCCATGGGATTTCCCAAACAAGAATACTGGAGTAGGTTGCCATTTCTTCCTCCCAGGAATCATCCTGACCCAGGGATTGAACCCAGGTCTCCTGCATTGCAGGCGGATTCTTTTCCACTGAGCCAGGAAAGTCTCCCCAAAAGGTGGTGGTTAGTTATTTTAACTATTTCCTGGTTCCAGCCAGACTCCAGAGGAGAAGTGTTCATTTCTTCCTGCAGCCATTCACAGGTGAGCCTGATCAGGAAGTTTCCTGTGAGCTAAACAAAGGTATTTTATTTTATTTATTTATTTTTGGCCACACATCATGGCATGTGGGATCTTAGTTCCTCGACCAGGGATCAAACCCTCACCCCTTGCATTGGAAACACAGAGTTTTAACCACTGAACCACCAGGGAATTCCCTAAACCAAGGTATTTTAGCTTAATGTTCATTCCTGGAGATTGGCCATTATGCATACTTTAAACCATAGGCGACATTCCTTTAGAAGCAATAAGACAAGAAGGTTAAAGTAAAAGAAACAGATCCAATATGGAGTCAGATTTGTTCTTCCCGATTACAGCTCCCCTACCTCTGGCCCTTCCTGCCTCTGGGTCCCAGCATGCACTGCAGCCAGACCAACAGGGCTTGTCCTAGCAGATGGCTCTCATTGACACTGATCATCTGGCAATTCTTTTAGCTGGACCAATAGTGAGAGGGAATTCAAGAAATCTGTGGGAAAGCTTGCCAGGATAAAAAGTAAATTTTTGTGGTAAGATCTGCTACAAGCAGTGGAGATTTTTGAAAACACACATATGTGGGGTGATGGGGAAGGGGGTGAGGAGAGGACGTGAGCTGTGAATATTCATTCCAACCTTGATTTGGCTACGGGGACCTGAATTTAGAGAGAGGAGGCAGAGAAACGCAGATCGGGAAGTTTCCCGGGAGTGGCCACCCACAGAATTTATGGCTATCTGGAGTGACTGGCCTCATTGAGTATGATCGGGGGGGAAAAAATCTCCCTCTTTCAGGGGAGGGTGGGTCTCTCATGTGGAGTTTACTATTTACCTGTCTACACTGAAGAATAAGCACTTCTTTGTTTTGGCTTCCTTCCCAGCACTGCAGACAGAGGCAACCCTCTCTCTTCCTTCTTGTTTATTTATTTTTAGAGAAAGTGTCTCATTCTCTGGCTTCAGAGTTCCAGCGGTTGTCCAAGTGGCTGACTTGATTTCCAACCCAAGACAGTCAATGGACATAGTCATTTATTCATTCAACAGAGAAAGATTAAATGTCCCTCTGCGGCAAACACAGTTTCGATTCTGGGAATCTGATGGTGAAGAAGACAGGCAAGGTGTCTACCCTTAGGGGGCTTCCACTGTAAAGGGGATTACAACTTTAGATGGTATATGTACTACCTTTAAACCACTCTGGGAACTGTTTGTTACACAGTGATGCTAACTTATATGCTAATAAGTCAGTGTGGTGCGATAGTGATTTTTGTGAAGGTATGTAAGGAGGAGAGGGCTTCTCAGGTGATTCAGTGGTAAAGAATCTTCTTGCCAATGCAGGAGACTTGGGTTTGATCCCTGGGTCGGGAAGATCCCCTGGAGGAGGAAATGGTAACCCACTCCAGTATTCTTGCCTGGGAAATCACATGGACAGAGGAGCCTGGGGGGCTATAGTCCACAGGGTCAAAAAAGAGTTGGACATGACTGAATCGACTTAGCTCAGCACAGCATATGGCTGAAAGAGACCAAAATGAACACAGAAATGCTCCAGTTCTTAAGCTAGGGATGGGGTGGTGGATAAATCACCAGGCATTCATTCCATTATTATGTATACTTTTTTCATATATCTAAGTACTTAATAATGACAGTTCTCTAGAATTTGAGAATAATTATTTAAATAAAGAACACAGCATATATTTATTTGGTTAACGATTTCAACAAAACAAGGAGAGGTGGGATGTCTCTTTCTAACCAGATAACAATATGAATTTTACTTTTAAAAGCTGTCGTACTGGAGCTTCCCTGGTGGTCCAATGGTTAAGAATCCGCCTTGCAGTGCAAGGGACACCAGTTGATGTCTAGTCTGGAAAGATCCCACTTGTCCAGGACAACTAAGCCGTGCGCCACGACTACTGAGCCCTCGCACCTAGAACCTGTGCTAGGAAACAAGAGAAGCCACCGCAATGAGAAGCCCACGTACCTCAACTCGAGAGCAGCCCTCGCTTGACGCTACTAGAGAAAGCCCAGCTGCAGCACTGAATACCCACTGCAGCCACAAATAAAAATAAACAAATAAGTCTTTAAAAAAGAAAGCAAGAAAGTTGTAGTGCTGAAGTAGGAAACAGATGGGCCTCCGGTCTGGACACCGTGCTTGTCAAGTGGAGTAAAATTGAAGCTTTGTCACCCAGACACTCCAAGGACAAAGCTAGTGACAGAAGCTGAGCTCTGCTGAAGCAAAGAGACAGGATGACCACTCCTGAGGTCAAGGAAGACTTTCCCCATCTACGCAGGAAGTCTCCTTGGGGGTCAAAACAGGAGGGGGGCTCCAGCCTAAATCAAGTGTGGACGTGCCATGTCCAACCCTCTGGATCTGTGGTGGGACCCATCTTCGAGAAAAGTTGCGCACGCGTCTTGGGGAGGGTCCTGAGACCACGCAGGTGTGAAGAGAGAAACAAGATAATTGGCCAAATGGAAACAAAGACCAGGAAGGATTGTCCTGTAAGAGGGATGTAAATCACCTCTTTACTGCGCTCCTCCTCATTCAGGAAGCCCGCACACCTCTCTGGGTGTGTATTCCTGCCCTGCTTCTGACTTAAATGAATAAACTGCTTCTCTGTGTGCTCTCCTATACGTTGTGCTGTGTCCCCGTGCCTGTAATAATAAACTTTGTACCTGTTTGCAATTTTTGCCTCCTTGAAACATTTTTGCTTTCAAACAGGGTAAGAATTGGGGAACTTTGCTTCTACCCTCTAGCCCCTGGTGGACTGGCTGGCTAGGTTCAATCCCTGGACAGGGAAATAAGATCCTGCTTCAAGACTACTGTCTCTCTGATAAACAGTACAAGATGTTTTATGATATTTTATTTTCTATTTTATGAGTCAGGATCAAAACAATAAAATCCTGTGGGAACGACTTTTATTCTTTCTGTAAACCATTTTAGTGAAAAAACAACAACAAAAAAAGAAAATACCAAAGACAGAAGGCATTTTCTTTCTTTCATTAACTTTTTTTTTTCATTTTGGAAACTTTAAAATGAAAACAACAGCAGAAAGAATAGTGTAATGACCTCCATCAATAACAAAGTTTTTCAAGGCCAATTCTCAGCCAGTTTGTTCCATCTATCCCTCTATCCTCCTGTTTTGTTTTTTTTTTCTGGAGTATTTTAACAATACTTTAAAAAATATAAATAAATCATTGGTATTTGAAAACAGTCTGTAGGTTTTGTTTGTTTGTTTGCTTTGGCCATGCTGTGAGGCGTGTGGGATCTTAGTGCCCACCCAGCCCTCTGCAGTGAAAGCATAGAGTCCTAGCCACCGGACCACTAGGGGCTTCCCTAGGGTCTGTGTATTTTTAATGATTACATGGGTTGGAGAAATATGTGTAGAGACTCACATCAGATGCTGAGGCTGGCAGTCTGGAGGTTAGCGGTGAGGGGGAAAGCCTTGTCCTGGGACATTTAGAAAGTACAAACTGAAGAAACTCTGGAGCAAGAAGGAGCTCGCTCTCACAGCACAAACTGGCTAGAACCAGTCAGATGAATCACAGAACCCCCAGGGTGGGTTACTACAACTTACTCGGGAGGGGAAATCTGGGTGGAAGCCCAGAGCCCCTGGGACCTTAGTATTTATGGAAATTATGTGGGTTCTCATCCAAAATACACAGGAAAACAAAATAAAAACCTTAAGGTGAAAAGGAGAAGAGGATGCCAAGGTAACTCTAAAGTGCAGAGATGGGTGAAAGGGTCGGGGCTGCAGGGACCCATCGTCATGGAAACTGCAGTTGGAAGTGTTGTCATGGAAACCACAGCCAGGACTCCTACCAAGGGTGCTTCAGAACTATTTTTAGATCCACTGGTAATTGTGGGTGGTTCACTGATGGGAGAAGGGGCAAGCGGCTGACTTCTCTTAACACACATACACACACGCAAATATAGACATGCGTATATACATACATACAAATATATATTTATGATTACATGTAATTGTATATTATATATGTAATTACAAATAAATATTTGTATGTTCATACATACATATATATATATATATATATATATATAGCAAATTTAAAATTGTCTCTCAAATATTTTGGAATGCGTAACTCAGAATCTTCTTTTCTGACTGAACCCTGATTGAAACACTTATAGGCATCTGTGCAGTGAAGACTTAACAGATCTGGGTTGTCCAAACTCTGTAGCTTTCATTTTATTTTTTGTTTTTGCCCACAGTGCATGGCATGTGGGATCTTAGTTCCCCTACCAGGGATTGAACCCATGCTCCCTGCAGTGGCAGCCTGGAGTCCTAATGACTGGACCACTAGGGAAGTCCTCAAACCCTGTCCATTTCAAAGAACCAACTAGCCCTTCTGTGACTCCTGGGTAACTGCTAAGCCTTACAGGATCCTGTACTGAAATGTGAGTGATGGTCGTGGCCTTGGGCCTTGCAGCATCTGTTCGATTTCTGAAGATACTGAAGGCTGAATAACTAAGGTCAATCACAAGTGTGCTCGATGCACATGAACTCAGGAAAAAATAATTCTAGACACTAAGGCCAGGTGAGCTTCCCTGGTTAATACTCCCTACGTGTTGTCACATGTTGCTGGGAAAAGTAAGCCCATCCATACAACTCTCTCCCAGACTGCCCTTTTCTTTCCCTTTGCTGCCCTTAAGCAGTATACTTTTCCTGTAATAAACTATAATTGCGAATAAAGAATGGAGAAGGCAATGGCACCCCACTCCAGTACTCTTGCCTGGAAAATCCCATGGATGGAGAAGCCTGGTAGGCTGCAGTCCATGGGGTCGCTGAGGGTCGGACACGACTGAGCGACTTCACTTTGACTTTTCACTTTCGTGCGTTGGAGAAGGAAATGGCAACCCACTTCAGTGTTCTTGCCTGGAGAATCCCAGGGATGGGGGAGCCTGGTGGGCTGCCGTCTATGGGGTCGCAGAGTCGGACACGACTGAAGTGACTTAGCAGCAGCAGCGAATAAAGAATCTGCCTGCCAAGTAGTACACTCAGGTTCAGTCCCTGAGTCTGAAGATCCCCTGGAGGAGGGCATGGCAACCCATTTCAGTGTTCTTGCCTGGAAAATGCCATGGACAGAGGAGCTTGGCAGGCTGCAGTTCGTGGGGGGTCTCAACAGTGTCAGACACGACTTGGTGACTAAGCAACAACACCGTAACTATGAACACTGTAATTTTTCTGAGTCCCAGGAAAACTCTCAGCAAATCATTGAACCTGTGAAGAAGAGCAAGGAACTCAGATAGCTCAAATTATTAGTCTAATATCGAACAGTTAGGAAGCCTCACTGCTAGCTGTATCACTGAGGGCCTGACAGAAAAACCCAAACTGAGTCACTGAGGAGCGTTTCATTAATTGTTAATAAAGGTGTTCAAAACAAAACAAAAGGAGTTGTCTGAAGGCAGGAGGTTGAAGAAACCGGCAAGGAAATGTGAAGCACTATTCCCAGGCTTGGAGGGGAAGGGGGGAAGTCAAGACATTTCTAGAAACTTCTGGATATTGCAGGAACAAAAAATGTAGCTGAGACGGCTCTCAACAAGAACTGTGGCTTTTGTTAGGGAAACTCAGGGGGCTTGAAGGCGCTCTCTCCTCTCGCCTTACGCTTTCTGATATCTCCTAGGGGTCCTGTTGGCTGAACCCAACAGGAAGGAGGAGAATAAGAGGGGTAGCTGGCACAGCCACTTAAGTCAGCGCCTCCAACCCCCATCCTGGAGGCCCACATTTTAAGGGTCGAAAGACTGGGTCAGGAGGGGCAATCGGAGAACATTTAAATCCCTGGCTCGGTCAATAGGTCAACAGTCGTGTTCCCAGCCGCTCCCCAGGCCCAGTTGCTTGGCCCACGGGCTCGAAAGCAACCACCGGTTGCCATGGAGACCGCGGGCAGATGGCGGGAGCAAGTGCGCAAGCGCGCATTGAGATGCCTGCCTCGGCTCCGCGAGGTTGCTGGGACCTAGCCGAGGCGCCTGGAGTCCTAGTGGGGGCGGACACTGGCGTCCCGGGCCATTCGTCCAGGGCATCTGTGCTGGAGCGCCCCGAGCTGGCACCTGGCCGGCCCAGAGGCTCCTCCTCGGCTCGTCTGGGCGTTCAGAGGTGGGGCTGCCGTATCCCTGCCGGGAGGGCCCGGTGGAAGGGGCTGAGCGCGGTTTTCCGCAGATTTCAGGACACGTGTGAGCACCCGGGGCCCGGTTGGGGAGGAAGGCCCTGGGAAAGCTCGAGGCCTTTTGCAGGCCCACCTTGGAGGGGGCAGCTGAGATCTCTGAACCTGGCCGTGTTTATCGGCTCTCTGACCGCCCTCTCCTGTCACCTTTCAGGATTGCTGCTTAGGGACCGCCGCAGGAGCGGTCCGCCTCGTAGACGCTTCAGCACACCTGGGAATTGAGCCCCGCGGTGTCCACGACCATGGCGGCGAACCTTTTGGAGGACTGGTGCCGGGGGATGGAAGCGGACATCCACAGGTCCCTGTTGGTCACAGGCATCCCAGAGGACTGTGGCCAAGCGGAAATCGAGGAGACCTTGAATGGGGTCCTTTCCCCGCTGGGCCCGTACTCCGTACTCAACAAGAATTTTTTGAGGGAAGAAAATGCCAAAGCTGCCCTCGTTGAGGTTGGGGAGGGTGTGAATCTGAGGGCCATACCCCGGGAGTTCCCAGGCAGGGGGGGCATCTGGAGAGTGGTCTGTAGGACCCCACCTAGGATGCTGAGTTCTTAAAAAACCTGAATGAATTCCTGTACGCGGAGGAGCGCACCTTGGAGGATGTGGTGCGCCTGCTTGAACTCAGCAGGGCCTCACCACCCCAGACCCAGAATTGGTCCCCAAGAACTGGGCAGAAGCTTTGGGGGTGCTTCTGGGGGCTGTGGTGCAAATCATCTACTATATGGATGCCGAAATACGCAGCCAGGAGGAAGCTAGGGCGCAAGAGCTTGCCAAGCCCCAAGTGGTAGCATCCTTGGCTTCAGCAGCAGGGGGGAAGGTCAAGAAGAAGCCAGGGAGGGCTGCAGAGAGGGGCAGGGGCTCTGCCTTGAAGATGGAGAACCCGGATGGCTGGAATGACGTGGCAAATGGGGGTGATGGTCCTAAACCTTTGGTTCGAAAGGCTGGAGCTCTGATTCACTCCAGGAGGAAGAAGCAGAAAAAAAACTCCCAAGCAGGAACCAGTGCCCTGGAAGAAATCCCAAGGCAGCCATTCCCACAGCTTGGCCTCCCTGAAGCATCCTGCAGCTGATGGTGGTAAAAATAGGGAGATGTTAGAACATGTCAGGAGCAACAAAGAGCCATGTGTGAAGCAGGAGGGGTCGGCTTTGAAGAAGCCCCCAGTAAAATGTGCCTGGAAGTTTCCCAGCAACCCACCCGGTGTAGCTGCAAGCTGGGGAGTTGCCTCTGAGTCAGACCAAGATGGTGTTCTGGAGGGCCCCCCAAAGAAGAACGCCATGGGCTGGGCCTCGGCAAAGAGCCCTGCCCACATGAGGAAGAAAAAGAAGGTGAGCCTGGGCCCTGTCTCTTATGTCCTTGTCGATTCAGAAGACCCCAGGAAGAAGCCAGAGGTTTCAAAGAAAGGGCCAGGCCCCGGCCTGGATGCACCAGACCAGAAGGCCCCCGGGGACCCTCAGCCCCATGAGTCACCAACCTCAGCCTCACAGGGTCCAGAGGCCAAGCCACAAGGCCCTCCTCATGCCTCCAGTGGTGAGAATGACATCAGAAGTCGTTTGGGGTGTGTCAACAAGTGGATGGAGGGGGAGGAGCAGCAGGGGAAGGCGGGGGCACAGGAACCCAAGGGGGCAGAGGGGCAGATGGTGGGTGAGGACCCCAGTGCAGTGTAGGAAGCAGGTGAGCCACCAACTGAGGCCTCAGAGGCCGAGAGCCCTGACCCCCGTCCTAGGGGCTCCTGAAGGCCAACACCTGTGGAGACAGGAGGTCGGAGCAAACCCACTCAGCCATCCCTTGTAGATAAGTGTGTCTCTGTGGCATTCTCCAGTCATCTCTCCCTTCGTCTGACCCGTCTCCCTCCATAAGGATGGCAACGTTTGGGGTCATGTTGTTTGACAGAGTAGGAGGCCTTGAGGCTGGAGTTTCTGGAGGCCTGGTTGGGAGATCAACATGTTCAAAGACTTAGAAAGTCTCAGGAAGTGAAAAATCTTTCCCAACACACCCGGCTTCTCCCCTTGAGCTGTTCTGACTTATCCACAGAACATAGTGGGGGCCATCTGCACCTGAGCAGTTGAAAGAAGACCAAAAAGGAGGCTCAAAGTCAGGTATAAAGTTGCACTTGTTGACCTTGGACTGTTTTAGGAACTCACTTTGTAGAGATCTGACTCTCAGAGGTAAATGGTGTGTAAGGTCTTAGGTGGAAGGAGTTAGGGAGGGAGACATAGCCCTGTGCCTTTTTTCCTCGGCTGTGCCTGCTTTTTCACCTCCTCCTAGACACAGCCTCAGAGGATGGAGAGTCATGAAGTAGATTGGAAAAGTTCTAGAACATTCACTGTGACTCACAGGCTGGTTCACTGTTATGGTCGCCTATGTTTGGCCTTTCCCCCCCTTTCCCTGCTTCCTTTTCTGGAGGGTGAGCCAACCTCTCTCTTCAGGGCCTGGCGAGGTAAAGAGGTAGGCAGCCCTTTGCTCCCTTATATCCTCTCTCTGCTTCCACCATTGGGTAGGTTAAGTCAGGATCGTCCCTGCAGACCTCACTTCCTCACTCCTACTAGTTTTCAGTGTCCATCCTCCATTTCTCTAACCAGAAGGTGGTAAGGTCCCTACCCACTTACGCCTTGAAGTGTTTGGTTTAAGGTTCTGTTACTAGAGCTGGTACTTGGATTCCCATTTGGGTGAAACCCTTGCAGGAAACCTGTAGCCAAAAAAGAATGATGGGGAGGGAAGGACTCTGCCATTCCTGGGTCCCCGGGCTCTACTTCCATCCCGTGCCCCGCCCCAGACTCTCTTTGAGGCTGAAGACCAAATCTCCCATCATAGGAAGAGACAGGAAAATATTCTTTTAAAATTGGCTGATCGTTGGTGCCTTCTGAATAGACCAGAATGCCTTGTCTCCTATGTGTGCAGGAGGAGAGGGAGGGCCAGGTTACCCGAGCTCAATGATTTCCAGACAGTATCCTGGGGAAGCCCACAGTGCGCTCAAAGAAGTAATCCAAATCTACTTTTTCACATATTTATTTTTAAAAAGTGATTATGTGAATGTATCATAAGCCAAACAAGTCACACCAGAGACTATCAAAATGTTACCTTGTGTTCTTCAGTGTTTCGGTACAGGTATCCATTTTGTTGATTTCACCGTCTATTTGCATATAATCTAATTTTCTTGTAAATGCAGCTGATAGGAAAGGTTCCAAGTGGGAGAAGTTGGTCCTGCAAATGCCCTGTCATCAAACAAACACACTGACAGAAGTTTCCCTTGGTAATCCACATGTTACTGTCCTACTGTGATGCTGCGTTGTTTGATGGCAAAACGTATCGACATGGCACACAGTAATTCACATTCCGTTTTGTGGTCTATCTCGTGACTTAACGTTTTTGTGATAAAGGATGTGAACAGTTGTTAGGTGTTGTTAGTGATTGAGCGGCTTTCTCATGACAATTCATTTCAAAATCCTGGATGAGCCTGAGGATGCAGGAAAAAAGGAAACGGTTTCCGTTTGCAGCTCTTCGTCTGTGTGTATCACGGTTATCCTTGGGTCGAAGCAAAACAAAACGTGGGAGTGAACTGGCCTTTCAAGCTTGTGGCTCTCCAGCTCCTGATTTCAAAATCAGGTCCATTAGGGAGGGCTTCATTGTGTTAACAAATTGATACCATGATTAGTAAATGTACATGTTATCAAATAAAGTTTAGCAAACTAAGTGATTGTTGAGTCTCTTATAGATGCCAGCAGCATGAACTGTTAAATTTGAGGAAAGGATTCCCCCCACACTGAACGATACACACTGTCCTGGACTCCCAGCCTGGGGCGTGTGCATGCTAAGTTGCTCCAGTCGTATTTGACTCTTTGCAACCCTATGGACTGTAGCCCTCCAAACTCCTCTGTCCATGGGATTCTCCAGGTAAGATACCAGAGTGGGTTGCCATGCCCTCCTCCAGGGGGTCTTCCCAGCCCAGGGACTGAACCCTCATCTCTTACAGCTCCTGCATTGCAGGCCAGTTCTTTACCACTAGCGCCGCCTGGGGAGCCCCAGCGTGAGCCCTGGTCAAACCTGGGTTCAAGCTGGAAGAATCATCAATTTTCCATGAGACAAAGTCATCAAGATATCTGTCCCCAGACATATAGCCTCTGGAGAGAGCTGCAGGTGGCTATATGACCTGTCACCAGTGTGAAAACTCCACCCCCCCCCCCCGCCAGATCCTGGGGTTTCTAGAAGTTTCTAGAACAGGTTATTGGTGGTATGGATTACCTGAAAGGGCGAGTTTACTTTTAAAAGCAGCTAGAAGATGAAAACCCTCTCTTCCCCTCAGACAGAAATTGAGGGTTTTTTTCAGTGAAAAATCGAGTTAAATTTCCTTCTGCCCAAGCCTCTCCCCTGTTAGGGACCCCTGAACCATGGTGACCACTCTACCAGAGCTACGTGATGCCCTGGAGACCAAAGGGAAGCTGGACTCTGAGGACAGGGGAGCTAATTCCACCCTGGCGTGTGAGCACACAAAGACCCCGGTCAGAGGTTAATTTATTGGGTCCTCGCCTCCGCCCCTCTAGGGGGAAAGCCGGATTTGGCCGAGATGTTTAAGTGCCTCCCAGGAGCAGTCACTCCCTCCAGTTAGACCCAATCCACCAGGAAAGATTGGTAGTGGGGGGAACGTGACCCGAGGTGGGGGAAGACCCAGGGGTGGGGCTCCGTGGGGTACAGGGGAAGTCTCCAAGGAAGCCTCTCAGACTGTCTCTTGGATGTCTCAGAGCTGTCTCTGTTCTGTCTGTGGTGTACCTTGGAGCAAGGCCTGGCCAGAGGTGCCTCCAGGCAAGGGGGTGGGGGTGGGGCGATGCTGGGAGGAGCGGCCTGCATACAGCCAGGAGGGACTGAAGGTACAGTTTGGTCATCCACTCATGACTCTGTTTAGCCAAAATTTATTGGTCATCAGGGGCTTCCCTGGTGGCTCAGAGGTTAAAGCGTCTGCCTCCAATGCAGGAGACCCTGGTTCGATCCCTGGGTCAGGAAGATCCCTTGGAGAAGGAAATGGCAATCCACTCCAGTATTCTTGCCTGGAGAATCCCATGGACGGAGAAGCCTAGTAGGTTACAGTCCATGGGGTCGCAAAGAGTCGGACACGACTGAGCGACTTCACCTTCAACCTTGAGACAGCCAGGAACAAGACAGACCCCACGGACTGCAGCACACCAGGCTTTCCTGTCCTTCACTATCTCCCAGAATTTGCTTAAACTCATGTGCATTGAATCAGTGATGCCATCCAACCATCTCATCCTCTGTTGCCCCCTTCTTCTTCTGCCTTCAATCTTTCCCAGTATCAGGGTCTTTTCCAATGAATCGGCTCTTCGCATGAGGTGACTAAAGTATTGGAGCTTCAGCTTCAGCATCAGTCCTTCCAATGAATATTTAGGACTGATTTCCTTTAGGATGGACTGGTTTGATCTCTTTGGTGTCCAAGGGACTCTCAAGAGTCTCCTCCTGCACCACAGTTCAAAACCATCAGTTCTTCAGCGCTCAGCCTTCTTCATGGTCTCAAATCCGTACGTGACTACTGGAAAACTGAAACTAACACAATATTATAAATCAATTATGCTCTTTAATTTAAAAAAAAAAGAAAGAAAGAAATAGACCAACAAAACAGTGGAACAGAATCATGAGTCCAGAAGTAGAAATTTATTTTGAGTTGGCAGGGGAGAAAGAGGATTTTCTAAACAAGTTAGTGTTAGGAAAACTGGACAGCCATTTGGAATAAAGGACTGAAGTTCTTTACTAAAGCAGGGTTCTCTGCTTCCTGCTTTGTATGCAATTACCTTTCAGAAGGATCACAGTAGTACATTTAAAAAGAAATCAATAAGTGTTTAGATAAAAAGAGAAGTAATTGTTCTTGAGTCGCTCAGTTGTGCCTGACTCTTTTGCACAACCCCTTGAACTGTAGCCTGCCAGGCTCCTCTATCCGTGGGATTTCCCAGGCAAGAATACTGGAGTGGGTTGCCATTTCCTTCTCTAGGGGATCTTCCCGACCCAGGGATTAAACCTACAGCTCCTGCATCGTAAGCGGATTCTTTACCGTTGAGCCACCAGGGAAGCCACAATATCTTATTTAAGCCTAATAATAATAATAACTGGGAGGGAGGTGCTTCTATGCTGCTCCCCAGTTTTATAGACGAGGAAACATCATCTAGAGGTCAATAACCAGGCTAAGTTCACTCCACCGGCAAATGACACAGGCCAGGTTTGGAGCCCGGGCTTCCAAGATAGGCTGTTATCCAAGATACCACCCTGCTTCCCCACCTCTTCCATGCATGATTAAAATAAGTGCAAAGCCAAACAGTCATGCGATCTCATCATTCACATGACAACTGGGCAATAATGCAAAAGTTTAGGGGTGCCCAGTGCTGGAGAGAGTTTGGGGGAGCAGGCTACCGGCTATTCCTTGTTTGTTTCAATGTATGGCAAAACCAATACAGTATTGTAAAGTAAAATAAAGTAAAAATAAAAATTAAAAAAAAAAAAGAAAATGACACGATGCATTCAAAGTGCTGAAAGGGAAAAACCTGCAACTTAGCAGACTCTACCCAAGTGTTCTTAATAGGCATGGAAGTCGGTACATCCTCCTGAGAGTGACATGGTTCTGGCCATCAGAGTTTAAAACACGCTCATCAAACTGTGCTGAGGGATGCCAGGACTGCTGATTATAGCGCTTTTGTAAAAGGGAGGTGGAAACTGGAAATAGTCTTCCAAAGATTTATGTGACACCATAGAAAAGAACACTGTGCGGTTGTCAGGATAAAATGGATCTCTGAGCGCTGATTGTCAGGCCATATTTTTAAAACCTTTTTCTTGAAAGGTAGGTGTATCATACGTGTTCAGCTGGATTCATTCTCACAAATGGAATCCACCTGTGCAGCCTCCTAAATGCCTAAGCCTCCCCCTCCCACCAAACTCTATTCTGCACCCAGCCCATCCCCCACCCATCCCCTTCCCCATCCACCTTGCAGAGTAAGTTTCATCCAAGCCATATTATTCAGTGAACAAACCATGCTACCAAAAATAAAAAAATAAAAAAGATGTCTTAGGATCTCTTTTGTTGAATGTTTTATAAGAAGAAATAAACATACATTGTTATGTTAACAAATGCATACAAATATATTTGTTTTAGGAAGGTACAGGTACATATATTTATTTTATAGTAATTGCCCTTAGAATGCGAATGGGTTTTCCCCAGTGCCTCAGCTGGTAATGAAGCCACCAGCAATGTAAGAGACACAGGAGACGTGGGTTCAACTTCTGGGTCGAGAAGGTCCCCTGGAGGAGGAAATGGCAACCCACTCCACCATTCTTTCCTGGAAAATTTCCTGGGCAGAGGAGCCTGATGGACTATAGTCCGTAGGATCGAAAGAGTCGGACATGACTGAGTGACTAAGCTTGCATGCTCACCCTTAGAGCTTGGGACTGGGTAGAGGCCAGCTGGAGGCCAGGTGAAGGGTGTAACGGGGGGCTTCTCAGCTGTCCATACTTTGTTTTGACTGCCTCTTCTTTGTCGGTTTCTAACCATGCACTCATATTGGGTGTTTTGTCTGTTTGGCTGCACCTGCAGCTGGAGGGATCTTAGATCCCCAACCAGGGATCAAACCCGTGCCACCTGCAGTATAAGCAGGAGTCCTAACCACTAGGCTACTGGGGAAGTCCCATATTGGGTGTTTTTTTTTAAGTAGTCAATATTCAGTCATAAAATGGTGTGAAGTGCTGACATACACTACATGGGGCTGAACCTCAATGCAGGAGACCTCGGTTCAATTCCTGGGTCGGGAAAATCCCCTGGAGAAGGGAAAGTAAGAGAAGCCAGGCGCAAAAGGCCACATATTGTGTGGTTCTATTTATGTGAAATGTTCAGAACTGGGGAATCTGTGGAGACAGAAAGTAGATAATGGTCGTCGGGGCTGCAGGGAGGGTGAACGGGCTCCCCTAAGACTGTCACACTTCTACTGCTTAATGAGTTCAGGGTTTCCTTTTGGGGTGATGAAAATATTCTGGGTCTAGATAGAGGTGGTGGTTGCCCCAAACTGTGACTGCTGCTGCTGCTAAGTCGCTTCAGTCGTGTCCGACTCTTAGCGACCCCATGGACTGCAGCCCACCAGGCTCCTCTGTCCATGGGATTTTCCAGGCAAGAGTACTGGAGTGAGTTGCCATTGCCTTCTCCGAACTGATTACTAAATGCCAATGAACTTGACACTTTAAAATGGTTAATTTTATGTCATGTGAATTTCAATGCTATTTTTAAAAATTGTAGTAAAAAAAGTCTGGATCATGGACCTTTTCAGGGGGAGGTGGTACTATAGAGATTCTCCTTTATACTTTTCCCTATATTAGCAAATCCACAAGGGACTTCTTTGGCAGTCCAGTGGTTAAGACTCTGCCCTTCCAATGCAGAGGGCACGGGTTCCCTCCCTGGTCAGGGGAATAAGATCCCATATGCCTCGGGGTGAAGCCCCTCACCCCCTAAAAAAAGCCACGGAGCCAAATGTCCTTCCTCATTGGCTGCAGACGCCACATCATCTCTGGCTGCCGAGTAAATGAGCCACGCTGCGGATCTTGGAAGAAAGCTTTTGTTATCTTCTTTCGATGTGTATTTGAGTCTCTTTTTCATCAATGTGTTTTCAGTTGGAAAGTTTTTAAGCTTCCCAAGGGTCAGTTTTTAAAATTCCAGCCTGGGCTCTTCTATTCTTGCAAAACTGGAAAAGCAAAAGGGTTTGCAGAGAGTACAAGTCTGGTCACGCTCAAGTAAAGTAAAGCCGTGGGGCCCCCACCTCAGTGGGAACATTGGTCAATGTGTAGCTAATGTCAGCGATTAAGGCCCACTCTCACGCTCCAGGCTTGTTCTGGGTATTTCCCCTGTGACTTTCACACTTGATAAGAAATGGGAGTACTTACAGAACGTTCAAGGGCAAATCTCTGAAGCAAAACTTTCCCTCCCACTCTTTTTCCATGATTCCCTACGCCCTTAACTGAAGCATTTCCTATGAGGGCAGGCTGGCTGTTTTTAAAACCATCAACATGTAGAAATAGGGAGGGAAACATCCAAAGTAAACACGCAGAAAACAGAGAGATAGGTCAGTCGTGCAAGAGGCCTGGCTGCAGGACTATTTATCTGATGAATATTAAACTGTGTGATGAGCCTGCGATAATAACAATAGTTCAGTACAGAACGAAGAAACAGAGCGACCAAAATCTGCAAAGAGGGCAGTATAGGTGGAGTCTCAAACTGGCCTGGGAAAGAGGAATTATGCAGAAAGTGGTCTTGGGACAATAGGTAACTGGGGAAAAACCAGCTCACTCCTGATACCAAAATAAATTCCAGACGGATCAAATGTAGAAAATAAAATTGCAAAAGTTGCAGAGGAAAAGTTGGGTGGATCATTGATAATCTTGAAGGGGAGGAAGTTTTCTTTTTTTTAAAATTGTTTTCTTTTAATCTTTTAAATGAAGTACAGTTGACTTACAATGTTGTGTTAATTTCTGCTGTACAGTAAAGCCATTCAGATGTATATATTCTTTTTTAGTGTTCTTTTCCATCATGGTTTATCATAGGATACTGAATATAGTTCTCTGTGCTATACAGTAGGACCTTGTTGTTTATCCAGCCCATAAATAATAGCTTCCATTTTCGAACCCCAACCTCCCACTCCATTCCTCCCCTAGGCCCCTCTTCCTTGGCAATAACAAGTCTGAGTCTGTTCCACAGACAGGTTAATTTGTCATATTTTAGATTCCACAGATAAGTGATATGATATGGTATCTGTCTTTCTCTTCCCAACTTATTTCACTTAGTATGAGCATCTCTAGTTCCATCCATGTTGCTGCAGATGGCATTATTTCATCCTTTTTTATGGATAAGTCATGTTCCATTATGTATATCTTCTTGATCCAATCATCTGTCAATGGACATTTAGGTGGCTTCTGTGTCTTGGCTATCGGAAATAGTGCCTCTGTGAACACTGGGGGGCATATATCTTTTAAAATTAGAGTTTTCTCCAGATATATGCCCAGTAGTGGGATTGCTGGGTCTTATGGTAATTGTATTTTTAGTTTTCTGAGGAACCTCCATACTGCTCTCCACAATGGCTGCACCAGTTTACATTCCCACGAACCATGCAGGAGGGTTCCCTTTTATCCACATCATCTGGAGGGGAGGAAGATTGTCAAAGCTGAGTGGACTTGCAAAGTGCAAAGATCTTACTTAAATGTAGGCAACCCTGAGACCCAGCAAAGGGCTCCAGTCTCCTATAACCCAAAACCATCAAAGAAAGCCTGCTTCTTCACCACTGTGACTAACAGAAAAGTTAAAAGTTTTTACCTGAGGGGAAAAAAAGTAACATTAAGTCAAAAGGTAGCGACAAATTGGGGACAAATAGGGATTCTGTGCCTCCCTTTTCGTGTTTATTAAATGATTAAGAGAAAGAAGAACAGTTGAGAAAAATAGGTAAGAACCTCAAATTGGAAGTTTATTGAAAAACAAGCGTCCACAGTAAACGGATAAAAAGAGGCTCAACATCACACTTAAAGAAAGAGTGTGTGCTCGATCAGTCGGGTTGGACTCTTTGTGACCCCATGGACTGTAGCCCGCCAGGCTCGTCTGTCCAGGAGGATCTCGTCCTCCTGAGAAACCTCCGGGTTTCTCAGGCAAGAATACTGGAGTGGGCTGCCATTCCTTCCTCTAGGGGACCTTCCCGACCCAGGGGTGGAACCTGCGCCTCTTGAGTCTCCTGCGGTAGCAGGTGGATTGCTTACCACTGTGCCACCTGGGAAGCCCAGCTAAAGAAACAGTCATGAGATAAGAATGGACTGAGATAAGGATGACCTGAGAGATCAGTGGAGTAGAGCCGAGAGTCTAGAAAACAACTGGGACATTCCTTTGTCCACTGATCTGACTGACAAACGTTCAAAAGTTGCGTAATAGCCAGTGCTGGCCAGGGTGTGATGAAACAGTGTCACTCACTATTACTGGGAGTGTGAACTGGTTTAAAGGCCATTTGGCAACAGCTGTCAAATGTTCAAAATGACTTTTGTTTGGGGTCCTAGGGAACCTGCTGCTAGCAGTTTTCTCCTGCAACGTAGTTGAAATGTATCCCATGGTAACTCCTTCAGGGGGCTTCCCTGGTGGCTCAGACAGTAAAGAATCCACCTATAATGCAGGAGACCTTTTTTCAATCCCTGGGTCAGGAAGATCCCCTGGAGGAGGGCATGGAAACCCACTCCAGTATTCTTGCCTGGGGAATCCCATGGACAGAGGAGCCTGGCGGACTACAGTCCAAGGGGTCACAAAGAGTTGGACAAAACTGAGCGACTAACATTTTCACTTCCTACAAACTTTCTAGCATCACACTGGGTCATTTTCTCACAGAGTTTCACCTGCCCTGAAACAGCCCGGAACTGAGGCTGGTTCATGCAGGTGAGGAAACTGCAGTGGGTATTAAGGAAGACCTGGTGGAAAGAAGGTTCCAGAACCTGTGTATGAAGCCACAACGGGGTGTAGACAACTGTGAGTTCCACCAGGGTCACACATTTGCCTACTGGAAAAGTCCTCATCTTCATGTAGTAGACAATGGCGCTGACCTCGAACACACTGAATCCATCACCCCCTCAAAGGGTGGAACCCTGTGGGCAGGAAGTTTATGGAGAAATTTGGGGGTGTGGTTGGTTTGAGCAAAATGGAAGTGGGGTGGTTCGGCGAGCACACAGAACTGAGCCCCACTGTACTGAGCAATCAGTTTTTTTAGAATACAGTAAGTTCCCTATATACAAACCTTCAGGTTGCAAACTTTCAAAGATGCGTGTCCCAACGTGTGTCCCGTCAATGTCAGATGTGCGTGAAATTGCGTCTCGCCCTCCATCTCCTATTGCTGATGACCCTTCAGCTCTACCATCTCCCACCTCCCCGCCCTCCTCCCGTCAGTAACTTTTCTTGCTTGTTCACTCAAAGCTAGCACCTGTATGCCAGCTGCTGTACTCTACTATTGTGCTTTTCAAGGTACTGTGCTGTGAGGTTAAAACTGTTTTCTTTATTTTTGTGCTTTTTCAATGCCTCATATGTGCAAAAGTATTATAAACCTATTACAGTATAGTACTATATAGTAGATTGTGTTAGTTGGGTACCTGGACTATCTTTGTTGGACATACGAACTCCATCTCAGAATGGAAGTTGTTCATATGTAGGGGACTTACGGAGAAGGCAATGGCACCCCACTCTAATATTCTTGCCTGGAAAATCCCATGGATGGAGGAGCCTGGTGGGCTGCAGTCCATGGGGTTGTGAAGAGTTGGACACAACTCAGTGATTTCACTTTCATGCATTGGAGAAGGAAATGGCAACCCACTCCAGTGTTTTTGCCTGAAGAATCCCGGGGAAGGGGGAGCCTGGTGGGCTGCCGTCTATGGGGTTGCCCAGAGTCGGACACGACTGAAGCAACTTAGCAGCAGCAGCAGTAGGGGAATTACTGTATGTGTCCAGAGTCCCGGCTGTCATAGTGATTCCTCAGAGAAAGGCAACACTGTACTTAAAAAAAAAAAGTGAAATTACCCCCAAATCACATTTACAGATATTGCTAAGTTAACCAGATTTTTCGGCTGTCATTGGCAGCATTCCTACCATTTTATGGACAAATATTTGCACTTCTTATAAAGCCTCTTTGTCTTGGAAGGTGTATCCCTGTGGATGCTAGTTAGTTTTTAAACACTTTTGGTCTGGGCAGGTCCGTGCCTGCAAAACTCCACCAACTATTTCCACAAAGCGCATGCCTTGTCACGCTCAACTCTGTGACAAGTAAACCTCAGGCACAGCCGTCCTGGAGGAGGTTCCAATCTCTAAGTAATAATTCTATAAGAGCCAGTGAATGTGTAACCACTGACTCGTGATCGTATGCTGTGGGGGACATAAGCTGGGTGCCTACCCGTGACTTTGACATTCAGGCTAAGCATTGTGAACAGCTGAGATTCTTATTGACTCTAAAATGAAAGTGCCCCACTGTTCACCTCCTGAAAATTGACATATGCTTGCTAGATAAAGTGTCGAAAATTGTTACCATACGAGAGTAACAAATAAGTTTTGAAGAAGCAAAATGCATGGTGGAGGCAAGATTAAGCCCTATCAGATAATAAAATGCGTCATCAATGGGTAACCGTCCTAACCACTTGGGGCCCACAAGTACCAGATTTTCAGTTTTGAAGGAGGCAGTGTCGCAATTCAGCAGGCAAGATAAGAATCACGTGTCCAAACCTTTCTTTGGAGACTGAAGGGATAAAAGCTAGATTTCTGTGTTCCTTTCACTGAAATCCAGATGGATCCAAAATTGAAAGGCAAACCACGAAGTAATCAAGCACTCCACACACACACAAAAATGGTGAATCAAAGCATGCACTTAAAAGAAAACAAAACCAAACAAAACATGTACTTAGAAGTTGGCGGAATCTTTTTCTAAGCAGAAAAACAGAGCTCAGAAACTATGAGGGGCAAACTTGATACATTTGAATTTTAAAGCTTGGAAAAGATCAAAGAATCAAAAAGTCTAAAAAGCTGACTGACAGACTGAATGGGTAGATTGGAAATCATTCCATTGATGTGTTTTTTCTTCCTTCTTCCATTTCCAAAACTTATTCATTGCTGTATTTTTTTTTTTTAACATTTTCATGGTTGTTAAATGAGCTGGTCTCAACTTGCTTTTCAACAATCTCCCAGCTCTGGTAACAATTTTCTTTGTTGTTGTTGTTAACAATTTTTAAACAGCTGTCAGTTCTAATCTCTGTTATACAGATCCAGAAGGATTCAAAGTGGTGTGGTGGGGGAATTTTTTTTTTTTAATTTCTGATCAAATTGTGAAACTCTTGTCATTTCTAGTACTGGTAACGCAGATCCAGAAGGAGTCAAAATGGTGCAGTGGGGTGAGCTTTTTCTTTTTTAGTTTCTAAGCAGAATTGTGAAACTCGTCATTTCTTACCACAAACGAGAAACTCACAAGCGAGATACTCGGAACTTGCCAACCTGAAGCCATCTAGAATAGAAAACCACTGTGCTCAAACTTGTTACCCAGGCATTTGTTACCAAGTTCTTAGGTCACAAGGCTGAATAAATCCTTAGCAGATGCTCTTGTCGGTTTTTGGAGCCTGAGGAATGTGAGAGGTGGCAGCTGCTGGATTAAACAATCTCACAGGCACGGGTGTGCCGGTACTGGGCTGTTCCGATATGGCTGAAAGTGTTTTATTCAGTGACAGATTTACAAGAGCAATCAGAGATGCAGAAAAAGGAAGGGGGGGTGGGAAAGAAAAGAGAATCACTGTGGCTGCTGCCAATAATATGGTCTTGGCTTCCAACACATTTTATTTTTAGGCTGTGGTGGTTTGGTTTTATTTAATAAGGAACCATATAAAGAAGAAAATGAGAAATGACCCATTAACCCACTGCTGAAATAGCCCCTGTGGACATTTAAAAATAAGGTAAGCACAGTGTTAGACATTCAAGCAGTGCAAAATTGAAAATAGAAAGCACCCACCCCATCACCCTTCTCCTCTGCCTCCGCTGAAGCCAAAGACCATAGCATGTTCTCATTTTTCCTTCAAAAAGAGAAGGGATGTTTATGAATATCCCAGCACATCTCTCTCTCTACGTGTGTGCCTTCTGTACTGGTGTGTATGTACATGTGTCTATGTCCATACGTCATATGTACATGTGTGTAAGTGTATGTATATTTCGGTGTGTGTGTGTGTATAGATGCATATGTATTTATGAGTGTTCGTATGCACATGGTTGGATATGTACACGTGTATATGTGTGCACATGTGTGTCCAACTGTATGCATTTATGTTGGTGTGATACATGTGTGTGTTTGTGTATACGTGTGTGTGGTAACAGGAGAAGTAGCCAGACAACCATCTTCGTGTACGCTCATATATCACACAGGATCTGTTAAGAAACATTAGCAGTTCCACTCTCCAGATGGACGCAGGATCCATCTACTTTTTTTTTTTCACATTTACTTATTTGTTTGTTTATTTAGGCTGTGTTGAGTCTTTGTGACTCCAAGGCTCGAGAGCACACAGGCTCAGCAGTCGCAGCACGTGGGCTCTCTAGCTGCGGCACACGGGCTTAGTTGTCCTGGGGCTTTCCAGTGGCGCTAGTGGTAAAGAACCCGCCTGCCAATGTAAGAGACATTAACATCCCTGCATCGGGAAGATCCCCTGGAGGAGGGCATGGCAACCCACTCCAGTATTCTTGCCTGGAGAATGCCGTGGACAGAGGAGCCTGGCGGGCTACCGTCCATGGGGTCACATAGAGCTGGACACGACTGAAGCGATTTAGTGCACATGCAGATGTAGAATCTTAGTTCCCCTACCAGGAAATGAACTCAAGTCCCATGCATTGGAAGGTGACTTCTTAACCACTGGACCATCAGGGAAGTCCCTTTAACTTTTTGTTATTATAATTAGAGTAATACTGAGAGTACCAGTAGTTTCATTGCATGAATGCCTGCTCATTCGCTCAATCATGTCCTACTTTTTGTGACTTTATGGACTGTAGCCCACCAGGCTCCTCTATCCATGGGATTTCCCAGGCAAGAATACTGGAGTGGGTTGCCATTTCTTTCTCCCTAGGGGATCTTCCCAACCCAGGGATGGAACCCAAGTCTCCCGAATTGTCAGGCAGATTCTTTACTGCTGAGCCACCCGGGAATTAAATGGACATTAGTCCACTGCAAATAACAGAACCACAGTTCAAACTGGCTTACATAAAAGAAAATTTTCTTACAAAGGGACCTTTCAGTTTCCCTGATAGCTCAGTTGGTAAAGAATGCACCTGAAATGCAGGTGACCCTGATTCAATTCCTGAATTGGGAAGATCTACTGGAGAAGGGATGGGCTACCCACTCCAGTATTCTTGGGCTTCCCTTGTGGCTCAGCTGGTAAAGAATCCACCTGCAACTCGGGAGACCGGGGTTAGGAAGATCGCCCTGGAGAAGGGAAAGGCTACCCACTCCAGTATTCTGGCCTAGAGAATTGCATGGACTGTATAGTCCATGGGGTCACAAAGAGTTGGACACGACTGAGTGACTTTCACTACAAAGGGATTCTTTTGGCTAACAGAATTCAAGGATAGTCTGACTTCAGGCATGGCAGAGTCCAGGCACTGAGCGATGGTCTCTGTCTCTAGAGTGTTTTGGGCGTTGGCTGTGTTCACAGCACAGTTGCAGCAACTCTGGGCTTCTGTCCTCCCAGATTCATCCAGAGGCAAGAGGAAAGAGAGACCCCTCTCTGAATCACTCTAGGAAAACCCCCAGGTTGAGCTGTGCGTGACTCAGTGGGTTGTGTGCTGACCCTGGGACCAGATAAAGAGTTCATGCTGTTGGAATAGCGGGGAGGAGATGGAGAGAGGCACGATTTCCTGAGCAACATGAAGGCAGTGGTTCTAAACGGGATGCTAGCTAGACCAACATCCCATTTCACCGCATCACCATCGTTACTATATTACCTGTAATTGTGTTTTCTATTATTGTTTTAGGATTGTGCAGCGTGACGCAGATTCCTAGCAGTTCTGCAAAACCAATTCCTTCTTTTGCTGTGCACACCTCTGGAAGACACTTTCCTAGCCTCCTTTGCATTTAAGTGTGACCACATGACTGAGTTCTAAGCCACAGGACATGAATGGAAGGGAAGTTAAACCTCCTGCCCATGATTTTCTAAATCTGTTCCTCTTTCAAGCCAGCTGGGACAGAGATGACCCCCAGAACCTCAGAAGCCAAATGGTGAACATGGGGGAGCCAGAAGGTGGAAGGAACTCGGGTTCTTGGAGTTCCTTGAGAACACCTTGAGGAAAATCATCTGCAATGAAGAACAACCGTGGATTTACATGAGCAAGGATGAATTCCTAACATTGTTTGAGTCATTAGACATTTGGGGGTTTGTTTGTCTGTTACAGCAGCTAATGTTGCCCTGGCTGACTGATACAACTGGAGAAATGAAGTTTATGGTTTCCCCGGGTGAAGCCTACCTGATAGAAAGATGCATATTCCTTTCCCAGCTCTGGACCTACAAGTCACAGGTAGATTCTGGTGTAAAGTTCAGAGAGTCTCTTTCCAGGGAAGACTGATAGCAAACATCTTCCCCTGTGTATTGACTGCACCGGGTTAAGAGGCTGTATTTATTAGGCTATTTTGCTTTCAGTCTAGAAGCTTAGGATTCTGGTTTTTAATTTTAATTGGATGGTAATTGCTTTGCAGCATTGTGTTGGTTTCTGCCATAACGAAGTGAATCAGCCGTGAGCATCGTATTTTCCCTCTTTCTTAAATCCCCTCCCACCCCAGGCTTCTGTTTTTAAAAAGCTGAATTGGCTGCTGGAAATACAATGTGGGCAGAGCAGGGTGGCTTTATCGTCTGTCTGCTGGCACTTTGAGGATGACTGGGCATGTACGTGGTTCTGTCTCTGACTCTTCCTGCGTGTCTCTGCCTGTTGGCTTTATCTTTTGAATCTGAGACCAATTTTTGTTTTTCAGGAGAAGCTCCTGGCACATTCTAAGTCCACATTCCCCACATTCTCTCTCTCTCTTTTTTTCTTTTTCCCAAAGAAGAACTGAGGCTGTCTCTCTCTGGTCTTAAGGTCTGAGAGCCCACCCCCTCCTGTACTTCTGTCCTAGCACCTCCAACAACTGTCTGGGTAATGCTGAGTTTCAGCCCACGGCTCTCTGGGCCAGTTTCTCTTCCGTAAAAAATGTGTGTGATGGCAAATACTAGGAAATGATGATATCAATAAACAGGTACTTATTTTTCTCACATAACACAAAATCTGGAAGAAGGTAGTTTCAGGCATTGCTCCAGTGACATCTGATGTCCCAGGTTCTTGGTCTTTCTGCCTCATAATCCCTCAGAGTGTTGACTTTCACGGTCAGGACTGTTGCCTCATGACCACAGGATGGCTGCCACAACTCTGACCATCACATCTACAGTCAAGGTAGGAAGAGTCTTGTTATCGGGGACACAAAGGTTTACCAGAAGCTTCCCAGCTGACTTCTGCTTTCATCTCTTTGGCCAGAATGGTGTCACATGACTGTGAGTAGAAGTCAAGAATGCTGGAAAAATGAGTCCCTGACTTTCAGCCTCCAAACCAGAAGTGGGTAGTGAAGAAGGGGGCAGGGAACAATTGTTGGGTTGCCATAGTAACCACTGGAGTCCAGTGTCATGACTGTGATGAATAAGGGAGTGTGAGAGAAGGAAACAGGAGGTCCTGTGAGGGGTAAGGAAGATTCCGCTCTCTGGGGACTAGGATTCACAGCCTGGGGGACAATCCATGGTAAACTGTGACTCTGAAATCTTCTGTGACAAGGGAGAAATAACAGCAACAACAATAATATTGCAACAGTAATAATTAGAGTCTAACATATGTGCAGGCACCTGCTCTACAAACACAGCCTCGTTTATTGCTCCAACAAACCCTATTATTATTCCTACGATTGTAGCTTGACTGGGATCACAGATTTACTGTTACTCCTCGCGGTGTGTTCCCCACTCAGCAGTCAGAGGTAATCTTTAAAACTGAAGTCAGATTGTGTCTCTCTCTGTCTCACTCCCAATAAAAGCCAGAATCCTTGGGGCTTCCCTGGTGGTCCAGTGGTTAAGACTCTGCACTTCCAACGCACGGGACGCAGGTTTGATCCCTGGTTGGGGAACTAAGATCCCATGTGCTACGGCCAAAAGATTTTTTAAAAGCCAGAGACCTTGCCTTGGACCCAAAGCCTCCACCTGCCGTCTCTCTGGCCCTATTTCCTCCTACTTCTCACTGCCAGCCACACTAGCCTTTTTGCTTTTTTCTCTTGAAAACTCCAGGCATGCTCCTGCCCCAGGGCCTTTGCACTTGCTAAAACCTTCTGCCAAGATTCTTTCCTGATTTCCACAAGACTTGCTCTCTCACCTCTTTCGGGTCTCTACTGAAATGTCCCTTCCTCTACAAAGTTTCCCTGACCCAGTGCCCCAGCTCTATCAGGCCCCCTTCTTGATTTGTTAGCTAACCGGCACTTACCACCATCTTATCGGCCATAGAGTTTATTCATTTCTTTTGTTTTTCCTCCTCCAAAATGGAGATGGTCCCTGATGGTCCAGTGGCTAAGAGTCCACGCTCCCAATGCAGGGGGACCAGGGGTCACAACTAAAAACCCTGCAACAAAGATCCTGTGTGTCAAAACTAAGACCCAATGCGCTGAATAAACATATAAAGGCTTCCCTGGTGGCTCAGATGGTAAAGAACCCACCTGCAGTGCAGGGGACCTGGGTTTGATCCCTGGGTCAGGAAGATCCCCTGGAAAAGGGAATGGCTACCCACTCCTGTATTCTTGCCTGGAGAATCCCATGGACAGAGGAGCCTGGTGGGCTATGGTCCATATGGTCGCCAAGAGTTCGACACAACTGAAGCACCTTAGCACACAGAACACACACATATACATACACACACACACACATATATATATTTATGGGACAGATTGAAGGCAAGAGGAAAGGGAAGGAGGTGGCAGAGAATGAGATGGTTAGGCAGCATCACCGATTCAATGGACATGAATTTGAGCAAACTCCAGGAGTCAGCAGAGGACAGAGGAGCCTGGCATCCTATAGTCTGCGGGGTAGCAAAGAGTCAGACACCGAGCAGCGACTGAACAACAACACCACCACAACAATAAATCACCACAAACTCAGCAGCTTAAAACAGCACACATTCGTTGTCTTAAGCCCTGGAGGTGAGCAGTCTGTGCAGGTCAGCAGGGCTGTGTTCCTTATGGAGCTCCGGGCAGCAATCACTTTCCTGCCTTTTCTAGCGTACAGGGGCCGCCTGCACTTCTTGGCCCAGGGCCCTTTCTTGCATCACTTGGAACTTGGCTTCCCTCCTTCTCTGACTCTGACCCTCCTGCCTCGCTCTTTTCTTTACAAGGAATCTTCTCGATTCTGTTGGGTATCCACCTGGATAATCTAGGTTCCTCTCTCCATCTCAAGATCCTTAACTTGGTCACATCTGTGAAGTCCTTTGCCACAGGAAGTGACACGCTTGCAGGATCAGCATAGCAATTGGCGTTGGGGGACATTATTGAGCCCTCCACAGAGCCTCAGGTTACATCCAGAAACTTGGATGTAACTCGCAGCACTGACATTCAAACTCCCATCTGGCTGACTCCAGAGTCCCGGGCCTGTTTTAGTCGCCAGAACCGTGGGCGGGGACCTGCCACAGCCCCACCCCTGCTCCTGTCCCCACTGTCCCCCAACCCCCCCCCCCACCCAGTCCCGGGGGTTCAAAGCAAAGCTTCCAAATTCTGGGCCCTGCGTTCCCTCCGTTCCCTCCATCCCCACAGCGCCCCACCCCCAGCCAGTGGGCTACCGCTCCTGGAGTGGAACTTGTTTCCTTTGGACCTTGGCCTGTGAACACCCTTCCAGGCCTTTCCCTCGCCCTCAGCCTGGGGACGTGCTCGTTCAGAGCTCAGCTCCAACAGCACCAGGTGGGCGGGTTGGACGGACCAATGGGCCAGACGGCGCCAGATTCCAGAGCGCACAGAGGATTTGCAGATGGGCTGGGGCCTGGGGAAGGGCCCCCTCCCGACCCTGCTGCTTGTCCAAATGCCACGGCCTGCCACGAGGCAGGGAGAACTCCCACAGCCAGCCTCCTCGATTTCACAGAAAGCCCGGGACCACAAACCTCAGACGCCTAACCCTCCTGTTTTTCTAGAAAATTTTCCTCTCCAAGACTGTGGCTGTGATTCTCCGCTGTCCTCGAACCTCCAAGTGCCCCCACCGAGCTCGAATTCCCAACTGCTGAGCGAGCATCTTCCTTTGTTAAGAACAGAGGCGAGACAGGCAGAGGTATCATGGGGTAGGGTTTGAGTCGGATTCTGCAGCTCAACTGCCCGACTCCAGGAAAACCTGCCTCTTACCAGCTGTGTGACCCTGAGGAAGGCACTTCCCCTCTCTGGGCCTCAGTGTTCTCATCTGCAAGATGGGGATGAAATTAGAACCATATCTTTCTCTGAGGATTTTTTTCTGCAAATAAAATGAGTCATATTTGCAAATTGCTTAGGACAGGGTCTGGTGTGTTAGCACTATATAAATTTTTGTTTAAAAATAAAATAAAATTAAAATTTGCTTCTTTAGATTCTCAGCCTGAAATTCGCCTTTGCCAACATTTACTTGTCTTTCTCTTCTGTTCTTGGAGGAAAAGGCCACACTTCCACCAAAAGCCAGTCCCTTCTCTGCAGTGGGGTCCTGGAAGGTTCCCTCTCACGCTAACCTGTTTAACAATCTCTCTTGCATCAATCATTTCTTGTTTTTTCAGACTACCTTCCTGACCCCCACCTCCAGCTACCACCTCTCCTTTTCTTTAAAAAAAATTGGGGGCAGGCTTGGAGACATGTGAGATCTTAGCTGCCTGACCAAGAATCAGACCTGCTCCCCTCGAAGCATAAGTGCAGTGTCTTAACCACTGGACGGCCAGGGAAGTCCTTCCCCTGTTTTAAACACCTTTAAAGAACCACCATCCTTGGGTTTGGAAAAACACACCTGTCACTCACTCTTCCAACCCTCTGTATCTGATTCTTGTCCCCAATTCTCAAACGGGGTGACTTTTACCAAAGTGCAGGGCTTCCGTTGTGTAAAGTCAACAAAACAGCTGCTTTTCTGCCCTTATCTGGCCATCCTCCCCTTGTCTGAAATCCTCTCCACTCTGTGCTGGTTAAATTCTTACTTAGAAATAATTTCAAGCTTACAGTTGAGATGCAAACCGGGACTAAGAACTGCATCCCTGTAATTTTCTGCCATGTATAAATCATCATTCCCTCTCTCTCTCTTTCTCCGCAGCCCTCCCTTTTTCTTCCTGTTAGGAGATGTGTCCCACCCCTCAAAATGATATATTAAAGTCTTGAAGTCATAATCCCCAGTCGCTCAGAATGTGAACTTATTTGGAAAGAGTGGTTGCAGACAGAATCAGTTGAGTGGAAGTTTTGCTGGAGTAGAACGGACTCCGAATCCCATGTGACTGGTGTCCTGTAAGAAGACAGTCACGTGAATCAAGCCTGAGGCACATGTGACAGAGCGAGAAATGGGAGTTGTGCGGCTGTAAGCCAAAGAAGGCATGGCACCCACTCCAGTACGCCTGCCTGGAGAGTCCCATGGGTGGAGGAGCCGGGAAGGCTGCAGTCCATGGGGTCGCTGAGGGTCGGGCACGACTGAGCGACTCCACTTTCACTTTTCACTTTCATGCATTGGAGAAGGAAATGGCAACCCGCTCCAGTGTTCTTGCCTGGAGAATCCCAGGTGGGCTGCCGTCTCCGGAGTCGCACAGAGTCGGACACGACTGAAGCGACTTAGCAGCAGTAGCAGCAGCAGCAAGCCAAAGAAAGCCAAGGCTTGTCAGCAAACCGCCGGAAGCAGACTTCCCTGGTGGTCTAGTGGTTAAGAGTCTGCCTTCCAATGCAAGGGCTGCGGGCTCAGTCCTTGGTTGGGGAACTAAGATCCACTTGCCGGCAGCATGCTTGTTAAGTCACTTCAGTCATGTCTGACTCTTTGGACTGTAGCCCGCCAAGCTCCTCTGTCCGTGGGGTTCTCCAGGCAAGAATCCTGGAGGGGGTTGCCATGCTCTCCTCCAGGGGATCTTCCCGATCCAGAATTTGAACTGGCGTCACCGCAACTAGAGAACCCCTGGAGTGCCCCAGCTCGAGAAATCCTATGCGCCTTGACGAAGGCCCAGTGCAGCCTAAATAAATAATAAAATAAAAGTATGTAAATTAAAAAAATCACCAAAAGCTGGGAAGAGGCAAGGAGGCAAGAATGACTTCCCCTAGAAGCTGCAGAAGCATGGCCTTATTGATTTCAGACGTTCGGCCTCAGAAAAGTGAATGAGTATATTTTTATTGTTTTAAGCTATCCTGATTGTGGCATTTGATACGGCAGCCCTAGGAAACTGACACACTCCATCCCCCATCCTCTTCTCTCTCTCTTTTCTTTCAGAACCTTTTGAGAATAAGTTGCATACGTCATGCTTCTTTACCTCTCAGTCTGTCAGTGTTCCTTCTCTAAAAATAAGAGGGACTTTTTCTCACAGAACCATGGGAGTTATCAAAAATCAAGAAATTCAGGACTTCCCTGGTGCTCCAGTGGTAGATATTTCACACTCCCAGTGCTGGGGCTACAAGTCTGATCCTTGGTCCAGGAGCTAAGAGCTCACATGCCACCCGGCAAAGACTAAAAATAAAAATAAATGAAATAAAAGAGAGTAAGACCTAAATTAAAAACTATTTTTTTGACCAGACCAGAACCACCGAGCTCTAACCAGATTCTCTTCGTCATGGTTGAGATCCGGGCGCTTCCAAGATGCCAGCTTACTACTCTTCCTTTGAAGTGATAAGGGCCTGCTTACAACGGCTGAAGCAAGAGGCTGGACTGAGACTTTGTGAGAAAGTTTTTGACTCTCAGAATGATAAACCCAGCAAGTGGTGGACTTGCTTTGTGAAGGGACAATTCATGAACAAGAGTCTTTCAGGACCTGGACAATAGAGGCAGCCTTGGGCAGCCACTGTCTCCACAGCTGTGGGCAGCATTTGCAGCAAGATGTATGCAGTTCTTTGCCTTTATTTCCTAAAGTTTTATACAGAGGAGAGAAGAGTGTGTGTCTTTATTTGAAGAGCTCTTTATCAAGAATTTGGGGTGGGATGGGTGGGGAAGAATGAGTTGTTGACTGGTGATTTGAAATGTCTGCAGTATTAAGCTGATACTTAACAATGATAAAGAAAAAAAAAAAACCTTTTTAAACATTCAGGAAGTTCAACATTAGCACCACACGCTTATCCAATCCAAAGTCCATATTCAGCGTCGTCAATCGTCCTAGTCATACCCTCTCCAGCAACTGTGTTTTCCCAGCCTGGGATGTCATGCGAGGCCGGAAGTTGCACCGAGTCGTCTTTCTCACCTCCTTCACCCTGGAGCCCCTTCCCATCTTTCCTGGATGTTTGTGACCTTGACGCTTTGAAGAGGGCAGGCCTCTTTTGTGTAATGACTTTGCATGTGGGTTTGTCTGGTGTCTCCCGGTGATCAGATGCATTTGGGGCAGGAATTCCCCAGAAGTGATTCCCTGGACATGTCCTCCTTGGTCTGTCATTGCAAGGGCACCTGATTTCAGTATATTCTACCCCTGGGGATGTTTGCTTTGATTACTGGATTACAGTCGCATCTGCTAGGTTGCTCTGGCATGGATCGTTTTCTCTTTGTAACTCTTCCCTTGGCTTTAAACACACACACCTTGCTTTGTTATGTAAGCAGTACATCTTGAGGATTTTAGTACATTGATTCCTAGAGAGGGAATCTTGCCACACCAGCAAAGAGAACTCTCTCCTGCTTTTCTTTTACATGTGTGTGTCTCCCATTATATGGATGTACCATGATTTGCTAAACAGTCTATAGATGGATGGTGGGGGGGGGTGGTTTAGTCTTTAAGTCAACTCTTGCGACTCCAAGAACTGTAGCCCGCCAGGCTTCTCTGTCCCTGGAATTCTCCAGGCAAGAATACGGGAGTGGGTTGCCCTGCGCGTCTCCAGGGTCTCTTCCCAACCCAGGGATCGAACGTGGGTCTTCTGCATTGCAAACAGAATTTTTTTACCGACTAAGCCACCAGGGAAGCCCCTATAAACGGATATTTGGGCCAGTTCCAGTCTTTTGCTATTCCTTTCTTTGTTCTTCAAATATATACTCTTGGGGTTCTCCCTTCTGGCACGATCCTTAATCCTTTCTCTCATTTTCTCCTCTTCTGCCTGACATATCCACCATTTTCTCTCCTTTCTCCACACTCTCTCTCTAGATGATCTCACCCTGCTTCTCAGCTTAAAATTCCTCCCATGTGCCAATGACTTCTAAATTTACATCCCCGCCCCATCTCTTCCCTGCAGTCCAGGCTTGTATGTCTAACTCTGTTTGGATGTCTGCTAGGCATATCAAATTTAAGAACCACCCCCCCAAACAGAATTCCTGACCTCATAGCTCATTTCTCCCTAGAGTTTCCCCATCGTAGTGAATAGACCCACCAATATTCTAAACATTTGAGCCAAAGAGAGAGTCATTTAAATTTTTTTTAACTGAGGTACAATTCATGTAATATAAAATTAACCACTTTAAGCAGGAATAAAGTGTGGAAGTGTTAGTAGCTCAGTCATGTCCGACTCTTTGCAACCCCATGGACTGTAGTCCGCCAGGCTCCTCTGTCCATGGGATTCTCCAGGCAAGAATAGTGGAGTGGATTGCCATTTCCTTCTCCAGGGGATCTTCCCGACCCAAGGATCGAACCTGGGTCCCCTGCGTTGCAGGCGAATATTTTATCATCTGAGCCACCAGAGAAGCCCTTTCACTTTCACTGTTAAGCATGTATGACTTTTATTTATTTTTAAAATACTTTCATTTATTTATTTATTTTTGGCTGTGCTGAGTCTTCGTTGCTGCAAGGACTTTTCTCTAGTCACAGCAAGCAGGGAGTGTTCTCCATGTGGTGTGTGGGTTTCTCATTGCAGCTGCTCCTCTTGTTGCAGAGCAGGGGCGCTGGGGCTCCGTAGTTGCGGTTCTGGGCTCCAGAACACAGGCCTAGTGGTTGCGGTGCATGGACTTAGTTGCCTTGAAGCATGTGGGATCCACCCGGACCAGGGATCAAACCTGCTTCTCCTGCACTGGCAGGAGGACTCGTCACCACTGAGCTACTAGGGAAGCCTTAAAAGTGACCATCTTAAAGTGCACATGAGTGGCGTTTAGCACCATCACAACATTGTGCAAACATCACCTCTATCTAGTCCGAGAATTGTCATCACCCCCAAAGGAAATCTGATACTGATTAGGCAGTCACTCCTCATTCCCCCCTCCCTCAATCCCTGGCACCTGCTAGTCAATTTTATATCTCTACAGCTTTACTTATTTTGGAGAATTTTTTTTTTTTTTTTACTGCATGGCATGCAGGATCTTCTCTGACCAAGGACTGAACCCATGACCCCACATTGGGAGCACAGAGTCTTAACCACGGGACCCAGGGAAGTCCTGGAGACTTTATATAAGTGGAATCATATACATGTGGTGTTTTGTGTCTGGCTTCTTTGACTTAGCATACTGTCTTCAAGGCTTATCAATGTTAAAGCATGTATCACAATTCCACTCCTTCCTTTGGCTGAATAATATTCCATTTTATGGCTATACCATACACAACATTGTAAATAAACGTATTTGAATTTTTTTTAAAGTGGTTAAAAAAAATTAAATGACAGATGCCGGGCTTAGAATGTTGTCTGGCATGCAGCATACCCTATGTAAGTTACAGTGATGACACCTTTTAAAAGCAATACTGTTGCTGTGGTTATTATATGTGTCCTTCAAGATCCCGTCCAGTGTCACCTCCTCCAGGAAGCCTTCCTGGGTGAGTCCAGATAGGATCCGTTGCTCAAATTTCCCCAGAATATTTTATTTAGTTTTTTCTTTAAACCTCAGCAAAACATGTCCCAATTATTATACTCTGTATTCTACACCCCACACCAAGTATCAGAATATTATATTCGTGATAATTATAGTGTTTCTCTCCCTGGCTGTAAACAGGCTGGCCTGGCCAGACATAACCACTGGATTAAACTCCTAAAAGCAGAGCTTGTTTCATTCACTCAAGTATGCCCAACACGTCGCCTGGAGCCAGGAACAGGGAGACTTCTCAGGCAATATTGGTGGATCCAATAACCAAACTATTTGGTCCCCTCCCTCTCAACTTGGAATGTGCATAAACCCAGGGATATGCAATGGTGCCTCAAGGATTCATAAATTCATGGCAAAAAAAGTTTTTGCAAGGAGTTTGTTAGAAATATCTTTATTACAAGTCTCTTTTTCCCTCAGTTTTATTGAAAAACAATTGATATACATCACTGTAAAAGTTTTGGACTTCCCTTGTGGCAAGGGATTCTTTCCCTGAGATTCTTTCCCTCAGATGGCAAAGAATCTGCCTGCAATTGGGAGACCTGGGTTTGATCCCCTGGTCGGGAAGAACCCCTGGAGGAGGGCATGGCAACCCACTCCAGTATTCTTACCTGGAGAATTCCATGGACAGAGGAGCCTGGTAGACTACAGTCCATGGGGTTGCAAAGAGTCAGATACGACTAAGTGACTAACACACATTGAATAAGTTTAAGGTGTACAGCATATAAGTTTGACTTACTGTATTGTGAAATGATTACCATAGTAATTTCAGCCAATATCCACCTCTTCTCAATAAAAAGAAAAGAAGGAAAAGAAAAAAAAAATTCTCTCCTTGTGTTGAGAACTCTTAGAATTCTTCTTTTTTAAAAAATTATTTATTTGGGAATAGCTGGAAACTGACGGCGTGCTGCGGCTGAACATGGCTTTCTCGGTCGGATCGGTGGGTTGCCTGTTGGGCCCCGTCAGTAGGTCAGCGGGGCTGCTGGGTGGCAGGTGGCTCCAGGGTCCCCGGGCCTGGCTGGGGCTCCCCGACACCCGAAGACTCCCCGCCATGCAGCAGACCAGGGGCAGGACGCGCGGGAACGAGTATCAGCCAAGCAACATCAAACGCAAGAATAAGCATGGTTGGATCCGGCGCTTGAGCACGCCAAACGGCGTCCAGGTCATTCTTCGCCGCATGCACAAGGGTCGAAAATCGTTGAGCCATTGAGCGCGACGTGGCGGCTGGATCTCCCCGTTAAAGCATTTCCCTCGCTTAGCCTGCGGCCGTTTTTGTGGAGAGCTGAGAAGCAAAGAGTCGGACACGACTGAGCGACTGAATTGAACTGGGGAGCAGGGACTACTGGGACAGACATGAATCCTCCTGTAGATTTCTGGAAGAGGGAATGGGAAGTCAGACCTTGCCAGAGTGCCTTTTTACACTCTTGAATTAGGAAGACTTTGGAGCAATAGTCCACAGATGGTACAGTGAACACTTTTGTAGCCCAGTACATAGCTGTATTCACAACTTGTCCTGCGTTCTCCTGTGAGGCAGATCTAAATATTTCAGAAAGCACCTCTCTAAAATAAGGTTCCGTTAATACATATTAACAAAACTTTTCACAGAGTAAAAAAAAAAAGTCAACAATTCCTTTATGTTGTTAAAAGTCTAATAAATGTCCAAATTTTCACTTGTCTTATAAAATGTCATAATTCTCACAAGTTCTAGGAAGGTTTGTGAGCGGTGGGAGGGGTTTGAACCCTCCACCTGCCCCTTAGGGATGGGCACTGTGATCTGGAGCAAGACAGCCCTCTGAGGTTCTTTTGGTTCCTGTAAAAAGGGACTTCCCTGGCAGTCCAAATGGTTAAGATTCTCCACTTTCCCAACTGCACGGGGGCAGGTTCAATCCTGTATGCTGTGTGGTGCGGCCAAAAATAAAGTAGATTCGTCCTTAAAAAAAAAAAAATTATTTATTTATTTGGCTGCATTGAGTCTTATTTGGGGCCGGCAGGATCTTCATTGCAAATGAGAGATCTTCACTGTGACGTGCAGGATCTTTTTAGTTAAACACACTTGCTCCTGGACTTCCTGGTGGCCCAGTGGTTAAGATTCTCTGTTACCGTGGCACACAGCATAGGTTCAATCCCCAGTCTGGGAAGATCTCACATGCCACTGTGGCCCAGGAAGGTGGGGGGACATATTTTTGTTCTTCTTGATTCATGTTTTGTACAAGAAAAAGTAACAGCCCACATTCTTCCACCAGACTTTCCATTTATCCATTTATTTATATCCACACGGATTTATGGATCCCTGTCTTATTCAAGGGGATATGATCTGTTGCCCTCACTTATAACCTTGATGCTCAAAACATGCAGCTTTGACTCACAGGAGCCCTGTGGGAGCGCTTCAAGCTGGTTCTGTGCCCTTCCACCTGTTTTCATCATTTTTTCAGTATTTCCTTACTTTCTGACCCCCAAAATGTTACGAGATCATCTTGTATGTTTCCTGTCCCACGATTCCGTGAATCAGTCATTTTCTCAAGGGAGAAGAGTGTACTTCTGAAGGCAGGTGGCTGACCCCCTCATCCCTGAATGAGCCCCTCGGACTCTGATTTCTGCGAGACTGGGCAGAGTGACCAGCAGAGGCAATGCTCTAACGGTTGCCATGGAGACCGCTGGGCCTCGGAGCAGAAGGCGGTGACGTCACTGTGGGAGCCAGTGCTGCGAGCGGCTGCATCCATGTCTTGGCTAGGCCACAGGGAGGTGAGGGCAGCCTTTGGGCCAGTAGCAAAGAATGAGCTTTCCTGCCTGCTGCTGGACACCCACGCATGATACCCCAGTGGCAGCAGCCCCGGAACGATCAGCAGTCCCAGATCTGCTAAGCGTGCCACAGCCTGCCAGACCTTTGAAGACCACCGCCAAGAACGAGGGAGCAGCATCTTCAGACCCTCCACGGTGCAGCCTGGCCTAGGACTCAGGATCACCCCCAGACCGCTGGCAGAGACCCACCCCCTGCTTCACACTGTTTAAGTCCCTAAGGAATTCCCAAGCACCTCCTCGGAGGAAGATTACAGAAGCCTGGACACCTGCAGCCCTGCGGGCAGGGCCAAGGGCGTCTTTGACCAAAATGGACAAACTGGGCCCTCTGAGGCCTCTCCCTTCACCTTTGAGCATGGCATCATGGATAATTTTTTTGATTTCCGAGGCAGCTCAGGTGTGCACCAGCAGGCACACTTGCCCCTCGGAGAGTTGGGCAAGATGCTGTTTTGGGGCAAGGACATTGCACTGTTGGAGCATGGGTGCCAGGCCCTTGAGGTGAACAGTTACAAGTCCCTGATGATCCGAGGTATCCCGGAAGACTGAAATCATGAGAAGTTTGAAGAGATCATAAGTCCCCCACCCCGACCCTAAAACTTTGAAGTGGCTGGAAAGGCCTTTGTGGAAGAAGAGAGCTCTAGAGCAGTCCACCTTTAGGCTGGCTGAGGGCATCAATTACGCCGTGATCCTCAGGGAAATCAAGGGCAACGGCAGAACGTGGAGCGTGGGCTACATGCCCCAGAAGCAGTTCCTGACCAAACCGACCTTCTTCCTGCAGAGCGAGGGCGGGACGGTGAAGGATGTGTCCGGGGTCCTGAGACAGGAGCTGCGTTCAACAGTGATGGGCCCCAAAGAGCTTCCTGCCAGGAAGTGCATTGTGTAGGGGCCAGGGAAGAAGCGGGGGTCTGGGGCCACCAACAGGGTGATCCAAGTGCCACCTCTGGACTCCCCAGAGAAGGAAAGCAAGGCTGGAGATGGCAAGAAAGGCAAGGGGAAGCGCAGAAAAACCATTGACAGCACCACGCATCTGACAAGGAGCTGTGAGGTGACCTGGGGTGGGCGTTGGGGGCAGCTGAGTGAGGTTGGGCGTCAGCTGAGTGGGTGTGGGTAGCAACTTGGGAAGGTGGGTACCCTCTGAGTAAATTTGGGGAATGTGAGTAGCGTGGATGATGCGGTGAGGATGGGTATCATTCAAGAGAGTGGGTAACTTTTGAGTAAGAATGGGTAACATCTGACTAGTGTGAGTGAAGGTGGGTATTTTATCTGAGTGAACTCGTGGGTGGCATCTTAGCGGGTGCGGTTAACATCTAGCTGAGTGGGGATCACTGGTCCATTCATTCGTGTGCATTGCACACCTACCATGCCCCAGGAGCTGTTCCAGGAGCTGGGGATATAGAACTGAGTGTACCCAACACAAGGCTCTACCTTCACACCCCTCCTGCTGCTGCTGCTGCTGCTGCTAAGTCGCTTCAGTCGTGTCCGACTCTGTGTGACCCCATAGATGGCAGCCCACCAGGCTCCCCCATCCTTGGGGTTCTCAGGCAAGAACACTGGAGTGGGTTGCCATTTCTTTCTCCAATGCATGAAAGTGAAAAGTGAAAGTGAAGTCGCTCAGTTATGTCCGACTCTTAGTGACCCCATGGACTGCAGCCTACCAGGCTCCTCCATCCATGGGATTTTCCAGGCAAGAATACTGGAGTGGGATGCCATCACCTTCTCTTCACACCCCTGCTAGTGAGTGGTTAATGTTTCAGTTACTTGGGAACCTCTGAGTGGGTGTGGGTACCATGAGAACAGATGTGGATAATATCTGGTTAAGTATGAATCATTCATTCACTCAACAAATGTTTCCTGGACACCTACAGTGTTGTTGTCCAGTCGCTAAGTCATGTCCAACTCTTTGCAACCCCCTGGATGGCAGTACACCAGGCTTCCCTGTCCTTTGCTATCTCTCCGAATTTGCTTAAACTCATGTCCATTGGTGATGCCATCCAACCATCTCATCCTCTATCTCCCCCTTCTCCTCCTGCCCTCAATCCTTCCAAGCACCAGGGTCTTTTCCAGTGAGTCAACTCTTCACATTAGGTGGCCAAAGTATTGGAGCTTCAGCTTCAGCATCAGTCTTTCCAATGAATATTCAGGGTTGATTTCCTTTAGGAATGACTGGTTTGAAATTCTTGCTGTCCAACGGACTCTCAAGAGTCTTCGGCAGCTCTGCAGTTTGAAAGCATGACCAGGCACTATTCCAGGCACTTTGGATACATCAGGGAACAAAAGAGACCCAAATCTTGCCCTCGCAGCATTCATATTAAATATTTGAGTACACGTGGGTAACGTCTGAGTTGTTTGAATAGTTGAATACATATGAGCGAGCCTGGGTCACTTGAGTGTGTGGGTAGCATCTCGAGTACCAGTGAGTACGTAAACTCGAATGGGTAATATCTGAGCAGTTGTGCACAACATTTGGGGCTTCCCTGGCGGCTCAGAAGGTGAAGAATCTGCCTGCAAATGTAGGAGACCTGAGTTCATTCCCTGAGTCTGAAAGATCTGGAAAAGGGAATAGCTGTGGGAGTGATACCTGAATACGCATGCGGGTATTATTTGAGTGGAGTAAGGGTAACTTCTGAGCGAGGATGAGTCCCAAAGATCCACAGAGTGGAACAACCCGGAGATGCCGGGATACCAGCTGCGCAGTCGCAGTTGGAGCCTAGCAGCCGGTCCGAGGGTTGCTATGGAGACTGTGGGCTGCTTCTGGCGCCTGCGTAACAGGTATTTTCGAGAAGTGGAAGAGGAAATAGGGTCTGGAATTCCAGGGTTTTGCAGAAGGTCTCTTACCAGAGTTGAGGAAGAGCCAAGCAGGAAGAACGTTTCCGGGAGATCCGTGCTTGGGAGCAAGGCCACGATCCCCTTTGCCATTCATGGCGGCCTGATGTTGGGGACAAACCCTCTTGCTGGGTGGGTATTTCGGGGAGGAGGCCCAGACCCCTTCAGCTTTGGGATCTGCTGGAAATCCGCCCATTGCAAAGTCTAGAGCCATTTTTTTTGTTTCGTTTTGTCTTTTATAAGGATTGGGCTTCCCTGATAGCTCAGTTGGTGAAGAATCTCCCTGCAATGCGGGAGACCTGGGTTTAATCCCTGGGTTGGGAAGATCCCCTGGAGAAGTGAAAGGCTACCCACTCCATTACAGAGCCTGCTGTATAGTCCATGGAGTCGCAAAGAGTCAGACACAACTGAGCAACTTTGTCTTTCACCTCTAATATACATCTGGTATAAGCTTGTCCACAATGGGCCACTCTTTTGCACAAGGCAAGCAGATACCATGGCAGAGAATGTGAGGTGCCTCCTTACCAGGTATGGAAACCTCACTGCTCTGCGTGTGACTTGAAAAAAGCTGTCACTGTCTTCTACAGGCTGGGTCTCCCTTACAGGATTGATCAGTGGTGGGACCTTTCTGCTCTGAGTGGCGCTTGGGGTGAGGGTATGCGTACGTGCTTAAGTCACTCAGTCCTGTCCGACTCTGCGACCCCGTGGACTGTAGCCCGCCAGACTCCTCTATCCATGGGATTCTCCAGGCAAGAGTACTGAAGTGGATTGCCGTGCCCATCTCCATGGGATCTTCCCCACCCAGGAATCGAACCCACGGCTCTTACGTCTCCTGCATTGGCAGGGGGGTTCTTTACCACTAGCGCCACCTGGGAGATTTGGGGTGAGGATATGGTTCTCCCCAAATTAAATCCCAGAAGCTCAACTTGTGCTCTACTCTCTAAAGAACAAAAGACGAGGCTTCCAGGGAATGGTCCAAGACCAGCAATGATAGAGGTTACCTTCAAGAATGATCAATTTACAAACTTCCCTGGGGGTCCAGTGGTTAAGACTCCACCCTCCCATTACAGGAGGTATGGGCTCGATCCCTGGTTGGGGAACTAAGATCGCACGTGCCTGCATGGCAAAAAAACAACTACAACATTAGTGGGTAGTCCCCAAGTCTATAAGCTGAGTCCCCCGTAATGGTGAGGGAAAACCACAATGAAAATCAATCAAGCAAAAGGCAAGTGTCTGTGGATAGACAGAGCTCCTGTCAGGACATCTGACTTAGAAGTTTGCAAACTTCCATTAGCTCAAGGGTCTTCGGAGATGTGAGCTGAATCTCCTTTTTAAAATGCAGCTGGGGAATCCGCCTGCCAGTGCAGGAGACACAGGTTGGATCCGTGGTCTGGGAAGATCCCGCATGCCACGCAGAGCAGCTGGGCCTGCGTGCTCTGGGCCAGAGTATTGAGCGAGTGCTCTAGAGCCCAGGGCCGCAACTGCTGAAGTCTGAGTGCCCGAGAGCCCGTGCTCCACAGCAAGAGAGGCCACCATAATGAGAGGCCCACACACTGTAGCTCGAGAGTAGCCCCCCTCTACAACTAGAGAAAAGCCCACACAGCGATGAAGACCCAGCACAGCCACAGATAAATAAATAATGTTTAAATGCAATTTACAGAGACAGACTCAGATCCTTACCTGCCAAACTGTAATAGTGGAGACGGTGCCCTCCCCTGCCACTCAGTGTATTATGATGGTGGGTGTCAGTCATGTCTGTGAATTCCAGCATCCAATCCCCTTTCTTATTTCTGCAAGGCTACCTCCATTTTTCCCCCCTCCCAGAGCCGAGAGGTGGAAGTCCTTTCCCCATGCCCCCACCTTGGCAGCCAGGATGCAGGCAAGCCACCCACCCTCAGGCAGTCAGAAACTCCTGTTAAGACCTTGCATTTACAGCAGCTGTCAAGACAGAGGAAGTTTCAGAGTTCACTTGCTTTGATGTGATCCAAAGCCTGCAAGACTCTGATTTCTGTCCATTCCGCAAGCTGGCTGTCTACCATCAGCCTCAGAAGCCTTTGTTTTGGTCAATGGTTGGGATAAAGCCATTCCTGCCATCCTCACAGGTATATTTGAACAACTTGCAAAAGCGTCCATGGTCTAAAAGTTTGGAGCTCTCTACTGATCTTTGTTGCTCAGTTGTGCCAGACTCTTTGCCACCCCATGGACTGTAACCCACTCCTCTGTCCATGGGATTCTCCAGGCCAGAATACTGGAGCAGGTTGCCATTCCCTTCTTTAGGCAATCTTCCTGACTCAAGAACTGAATCCAGGTCTCCTGCATTGCAGGCAGATTCTTTACCATCTGAGCCACCAAGGAATCACCTAGTCAATGGACATGAGTTTGAGCAAACTTCTGGAGATGGTGAAGGACAGGAAAGCCTGGCGTGCTGCAGCCCACAGGTTGCAAAGAGCCGGACAAGATTGAACAATTGATCTTTGTATTCCTTGTAAATTGCCAACCTGTGCATACTCACTCACAGAATATTGTACTATTTTGTCTCTTGTTCCCTCAGAGTTTACAGAATAAAGGCTACACAACCCTCAGGCACATTCATTTGTGGAGTATGTTATTCTCCCATCAAGGCACATTCATTGTATAGCAACAAAGGCCAGTGTGACATTTCTTCTCATCATATTGCAGTATTAAGACTGCATTTGAAAAAAAAAAAAAAGACAACTGTAAAGAGCCTAAGCTATTCCATTTTGTAAAATAACTCCATTTTTGCAAAGGTACCGGACAGACTTAGACTTTGGATATTGCCTAAACTTGCCCCGCTGTGCACAAGCCAATCAGCCCTTAGGATAAACCTCCTGATTTTAAGTTCAAGGATTTGTGATTTACCTTGGAAGTGATGATTTACCTTTGTGAAATAATGATTCACCGTGTAAGTGAAAAAAACCAATCAGAAATCCACACACAACCCTATAGAAGAGGGTAACCAATCAGTAGTTCTTCAGCCTGAACACTCCTTTTTGTTACCCTTTCACCTTAATATTCCCTATATAAGCAGTATAACCCAAAACTCGGGGCTCCCTCCCTATAGCTGCTGCATTGGTGCCAGTGGGAGCCCCAGCTCGAGCTTGGTAATAAAAACTCTCTTGCTTCTGCACTGGATACTGGCTCCCTGGTGGTCATTGGGAGATTTCGCGACTTGGGCACAACTGCATTTGTGCTTCTCGTGGGCTTGGGGTGTTTCCCATAAACATTCACGTTTGTAGACACAACATGAGTGATTGTTCAAGGCTGCTCATAAAACCCCAAACTCCTACCACTTCTCTTTCGAGTTTCTCTAGACCAATCGAAGAGTATCCTGGGATTGTAATGTGAACTGTTGCATGAAACAGTTGCCACTTGAAGCTACTTATCAGTGTGGGTCCAGACACGGCTGACACATTGCAAACCCTAAGTAAATGGGATGTGCTAGCTGATGGAAGGTTGCGACTGGCCTTTGTAAACCCGTTTTCAAAACGTGGGTTCAATTAAAAATCATTGTTCTTTGTGGTTGATGCTATATCATACAAATAGGAACTTATAAAATAAATGGCTTCCCAGGTGGCTCAGTGGTAAAGAATCTGCCTGCCTATGCAGGAGACAAAGGAGACGTGGGTTCGATCCCTGGGTCGGGAAGATCCCCTGGAGAAGAAAATGGCAACCCACTCCAGTATTCTTGCCTGGGGGAAATCCCATGGACAGAGAAGCCTAGTGGGCTACAGTCCATGGGGTTGCAAAGAGTCAGGCATGGCTTAGCAACTGAGCATGAACATCCAGTGCAATCATAGCCCATTCTTCGATGTGTTGGGGGGATCCAAGGTAGCTTTAATTTGGAGAAGCAATCTGACTGCTTAAAAAAAAAAAAAATGCTTTGAAAACCGCTTCTGTGGGATGCCCGAAGTTTTCCAGGGCTGCGTTGTTTTTATCTTTAAAATAATGTCATTTATTTGTTTTTGCTGTGCTGGTCTCCGTTGCTGTGTGGGCTTTTCCCTAGCAGGGGCTGCTCTCCAGTTGCGGCCTGCAGGCTTCTCACTGTGGTGGCTTCTCCTGTTGCGGAGCACAGGCCGTAGGGCACGTGGGCTCAGTAGTTTCGGCTCCTGGGACCCACAGCACAGGTTCTACAGTTGCGGTACAGGGGCTTCGCTGTTCCTGGGATGTGGAATCTTGCCGGGCCAGGGATCGAACCTGTGTCTCCTGCAGTGGCAGGTGGATTCTTTACCACTGAGCCTCCAAGGAAGCCCCCACACTGTTTTTGAAAAGGGGTGTTATCAGATCTCATGGCCAGCAGAACACAAAACACACAGCTTTCTCCTGTCCCACGGGCTTCCAGTGGCTGATGGGAAAGGTGAAAAATTTCTCTTGAATAAAAACAGTAACAGCTATCCTGTGTTGCAGGCACTGGGCAGAGTCCTTCATCCTCATTAATTTGTTGTATCCTCCCATCCCTTGAGCTATGGGACTTACAGGTCCATATCTCCTGATCCAAAACCTTGACACAACACAGATAAATATCTCTGCAAGTGCATAGTGGAGCTAACTCTGAAATTCCTCTAACTGGTTTCCTCACTAGGCAGCCTGCCAGTTAAAGGAGCATGTTTGGTGTGTGGAGGTTTGAAAGTGAGGAGTATTGAACAGATGGCCTAGGCTCAAGTCCTGGCTCCCCCACTTTGCAGAGCGTGAGCCTGGGCAAGCCACTTAACCCCCCGGTGACTTGGCTTGCTTATCTGTAAAATGAGGATAATAGTAACCTATTTCACCAGGTTTATGGGAGGAGTAAATTTGTTCAGATGTGTAAATGATTTAGCAGTGACCGACAGGGGGAAGCTGTTCAGTGTGGGCCTTTGGGATCCTGGGTCCAGTGTCGGTTGGCATTTTGCGTTGACAAAGAACACGTCAACCTGGTATTAGATCTCTGGTTCCGGAACTTGACAAATATGTACCAAGCTCCTTCAGGAGACAATATGTTCTCTGTGTGCTGACAAAAGGCTGCTTTGGAATGTGGGATGCCAAGGGGCAGGCTGGTGAATCCACAAAGTTCTGACCTTCAAGAGACAGTAGTACCCAGCTGTGGCTGGCATCAACAGAGCACACCATAGAGGGAGAGGCAAAGGATCCGGAGCTACACAGGCCTGGGTTCAACTCTTGGCTCTGCCACCTGTTTAGCTGTGTGCCTTCAGGGAGCTGACTTCACTGCTCTGGGCCTCAGTTTCTTAATCTGTAAAGTGGGGCCACTGGTACCCATGCTATAGATTCTTTGCAACCAGAGATTATACAACCTGCAGTGAAAAACAGAGGCTCTGAAATAGTCATAGCAGCTATAATCATAAACCCTGAAGTAGGAAATGGCAACCCACTCCAGTATTCCTGCCTGGAGAATCTCATGGACAAGGAGCCTGGAGGGCTACAGTCCAGGGGGTCGCAAAGAGTCAGACACAACTGAGAGACTCACACACACACTTTAATCATAAAACCGCTAGGACCCAGATCTCCACTGACAATGAACAGATAAACTGTGGAGTAATCACATATAATGAACAAAAAGAAATGAGCTACAGATACACAGAGCAACACAAATGAATCTCAAAACCACGATGCTAAATGAAAGAAGCCAGACAAAAAGGGCACATGCTATATGAGCCTTTTAATATAAAACTCTAGCAAAAGCAGCACTTGAAGGACAGAAATCAGATCAGTGGTCGGGGGGCAGGCAAAAGGGGACTGCCACAAAAAGTGCAAGGGAAGTTTTAGGGGGTTCTATATATTTTGGGGGGATGGTTTTTTTAGGGTTCTGGTGGTGATCATGACTCTAAAACTTACCACAGGGGACATTTTAAAAAGAATATGTTGTATAAGATGTAAAGTATACTTTCAGTAAAGCTGACAATGAAATAAACAGTGGGGTGGTCTGGAGGTGGGCTGCATGAGTAAAGTACTTCATTTCCATGCCTCAATTTTTCCCATCTGTGAAATGGGTTGATAATAATAGTACCTATTGCTGAGAGTGGTCATGAAGACTCAAAAAGATGTTGTCTGTAAGATCAAGTGGTCAGTAAGGAGGAGACGACTTTGCGAGAAAGTTCAATGAAAGATATCTAAACGCCAAAGGTTTAATTGAATCCTGAGAGAAGGAAGGTCTAACCACTGGATTGCCCTAGTATGAGGCTGGCAACCAGGGGCAGGCAGCAGACAGAAATTCTGCAGGCCAGGCCAGGAGGCATTTTAAAACATTTCCAAGGTTCCCATCACCGAAAACAGCCTGCTGGGGGTCAGGACACAGCGTAAGAATTCTTTCACTTCAGCAATAATTATTCTGCAGAGACAAGGTCAAGGAATAAAAGTTGAAGGTTTTAATTTAAAGTTTTCTCCATTGGAATCTGAAGAATTAGTAGCTACACTCGAGGGTCTGGGTTCCTGTCCTGTGGCTGCTGTAAAAAATGACCACAGACCAGCTGGCTCAGAACAACTGTGATTTATTCTCTCACAGCCCTGTCAGCCAGAAGTCCAAAATGAAGGTGTCTGCAAAGCTGTGTGCTCTCCAGACACTCTACGAAGGAGGCTTCCTTACTTCTTGCAGCTTCTGGTGACTCTAGGTGTTCCTGGGCTGGGGCCCCATCACTCTGGTCTCTGCCTCCGTCTCCACATCGCCTCCTCTGATTCTGTGCCTCTTCTCTATGTCTGCATCCTCTTCCTTTGCTTCTTTCTTTCTTTTCTTTTTTCTTTTGGCTGTGCTAGGTCTTCACTGCTGTGTGCAGGCTTTCTCTAGCTGCAGCGTGTAGGGGCTACTCTCCAGCTGCGGTGCTCGGCTTCTCGTTTCGATGGCTTCTCTTGTTTCCGAGCATGGCCTCTAGGCTGCAAGCTTCAGTAGCAGTATGTAGCATGGGCTCAGGAGTCATGGTGCATGGGCTTAGTTGCCCCGTGGCATTTGGAATCTTCCCGGGATCGAACCCACGTCCCTTGCACTGGCAGACAGGTTCTTAACCTCTAGGGAAGTCCTGCTTCTCTCTTATAAGGACATTCCAGACGGCAGTTAGGGTCCACCCAGATAATCCATGGCAATCTCATCTCAAATCTTGACTGACATCTGCAAAGACCCTTTTTCCAAATAAAGCAACATTTTCAAATTCCAGGAATTGGGGTGTAAAATCTTTGGGTAGATATTTTTCAACCTGAGAGACCTCCCCACCTCCACCACTCTAAAGGGCTTGTCTCCACTGCTAACACTGGACAAACCCTAATTTCCAATCTGGCTTTTTGCTGGTACTGTGGTACTTCCAGTCGGTCAAGTTCCTATGTGGACATTCAGCTTCTCTCCTACCTCTGCCCAGCCCCACCAGCCATCACCTCTATCAGAGTCATTTGGGAAGACTTTTTGAAAAATAGACATTTTAAAAATATATATTTATTATTTATTTGACTGTGCTGGGTCTTCGCTGCAGTATGTAGGATCTAGTTCCCTGACCAGGGATCAAACACAGGTCCCCTGCATTGGGAGTGCAAAGTCTTAGCCACTGGACCACCAGGGAAGTCCCTGGAGAGATTTTTTTAATGCAGTACCAGACCCCCCACCTCAAGACCTTCTGATCCAATAGGTTAGACTCAGGAAAATGGGATTTCTAAAACTCTCCCCAGCGATTATAGTGTGCAACCAGATTTGAGAATCACTACTTTAGAGAAATATACCACATGAATGAATGAATCTTTCTTTAAATATATGGTTGCTCTAACAGCCAGCTTTGCTTCTGTATTCACCAAAAGCCTTTAGATTTGGCATTAGGGAGGGTGGGAGGTGGGAGTGACTTGATTATGTGGGCAGAGTGTGGACCACAAGGCTACTTCCTGCTGTATTTGCTGAGGACCTACTATGTGCTGTCAGTTAACCCAGTAGTATCTGTCTTAAAAGTGTGGATAATTTATATCCTATTCATTCTAGACAGGGATCTGATTTATGTACGTTTAGGACAAATCTAATGACGGTGCCAAGAGTCCCTTGGACTGTGTTCCCATGGGGACTGTGGCAAGAGTCCCTTGGACAGCAAGGAGATCAAACCAGTCCATCCTAAAGGAAATCAGTCCTGACTATTCATTGGAAGGACTGATGCTGAAGCTGAGATTACTACAATACTTTGGCCACCTGATGCAAAGAACTGACTCATTGGAAAAGACCCTGATGCTGGGAAAGATTGAAGGCAGGAAGAGAAGGGGATGACAGAGGATGAGATGGCTGAATGGCATCACTGACTCAATAGACATGAGTCTGAGCAAGCTCTGGGAGTTAGTGATGGACAGGGAAGCCTGGCATGCTGCAGTCCATGGGGTCGCAAAGAGTCAGACACGACTGAGCGACTGAACTGAACTGAGTGACTGTGCCAAGGTTACATATGTCACCTGGGAGAGAAGTCTTCAGGGACTGCCTGTCAACCTTGCTCCCCACCCCCAACCCTCCACAGGCAACAGGACAAATAAAGGAGCTTAAGAGTGTAGGGCAGGGGACTTGCCTGGTGGTGTAGTGGTTAAGAATCCACCTTGCAATGCAGGTGACGCTGGTTGGATCCCTGGTCAGGGAACTAAGATCCCACATGCTGCCAGGCAACTAAGCCTGCCCTCCACAACTGGAGAGCCCACGCACCAAGAAGCCTGGGGGCCACAACAAGAGAGGAAAGCCTGCATGCTGCAATGAAGACCCAATGTGGCAAATAATAATAATAAAATAGTACAGGGCTAGAACCTCAGAAACCTGAGTAATTCAAAGCTCTGCCGCTTCTTGGCTGCGTGACTGCCTTTAGCCTCAGTTTTCCTCCTCTGGAAAATGGGAACAATACCTGTTCCGGAGGGGTTGCAGGATTCAAAGAGAAAATACACAGGGTCAGGGGCAAAATAGGTGCTCGAAAAAAATGAATTATCTTACACAAAGGGGAAAGCTGTTGAGAAAAATTGAGATTGATCTGCTTGATATGGAAAGAGCTCAAGACATGCTATTAAGTGAAAAAAGCAAGTTTTATAGCACTAGGTCCAGCCCAATCCCCTCACTCATTCATTCAACAAATATTTTGAGCTCCCATCAGCACTGTTCTAGATTCTGTGAATTCAGCACTGAACAAAGCAGACAAATATCCCTGCTCTCATGGGGCTAGTATTCTCATGTGAAAGTGAAAGCCATTCAGTCGTGTCCGACTCTTTGTGACCCCCAAAGTCCATACAGTCCATGGAATTCTCCAGAATACTGAGAATTCTCTCAGAATACTGGAGTGGGTAGCCATTCTCTTCTCCAGGGGATCTTCCCAACCCAGGGAACAAACCTGGGTCTCCTGCTTTGCACATGGATTCTTTACCATGTGAGTCACCAGGGAGGCCCAAGAAAATTGGAGCAGGTAGCCTATCCCTTCTCCAGCGGATCTTCCCGACTGAGGAATCAAACTGGGGTCTCCTGCATTGCAGGTCGATTCTTTACCAGCTGAGTTACCAGGGAATCCCCAGTATTTTCACAGGGTGAGACAATAAATAAATGAACAAGAAGATACCAGGAGGAAGTAAGTGATGCGATGAAAATAATTCAGGATATTAAAAATCCTCATGGGGTAAATAACTTCTACCCATGCAAGAAGTTTTGTTTTGTTTTGTTTTCTGGAAAAGTACAGAGGCTTTAACTGTGGTTACTTTGTGGAGAGAGACTGCAGGCTTGGGGCTGGGAGAGGGAGCCATTCTTCATTTTACACCTTTCTGTAACTTCAGCGTTTTCTTAAATGTGTCACTTTTATTATCGTTTTTTTAAAGTGGCAACCAAGTACAGCTGGGTAGAGAAATCTGAACCACGTTTTGTTTTCTTCCTCCATCCTCTTTGGATTTTTTTCATTTCTTTTAAACAAGAATACAAGTGGGAGCTATAATTATCATTTTTTTCTGGGGCGGCTGAAGAATCTCGCCTGCCAGAGATGAAGGCAATCTAAAACACCCAGCAGCGGGACGGCTAAGGGGTTGGCAATTTTTGTAAGAATGTTGAACATTTGAGGGTTTTATTTCTAGGATAATCCTCCACCCCTTCCCCCACCACACACACACGATTTTTACCGGTTACAAAATCCGACGCCTAATCTGCGAGGTCATTCTCACGTGGAAGGCTTGGCTTCTCAGAGTTAGATTCTTAAACCAGCTTTTCTCAACCACAGGTGTCCTAGAGATTTTTAGCTTCCAGCTTCCAGAAAACAGCTTCTCTGGGAAGCCGATTTGGGGAATAAAGTTTAGGGAAGTAATAAGCTGAGAAGTGGGGCTGCCCCGCCCCACCCTCCGCCCACCTCCTTAGAGCCGACCCGAGTGGAGGAGCGCACCTCGTTGCCATGGAGACCGCTGGGCGGCTAGGCGAGAAATTGTGCAAAAGGGAGGCCCGGCGGGGGCTGAGCCCGGCGGCGACTGGGATGGAGTTTGTAAGGAGGAGGAGGAGAAAACCCAGCGAAGCCTAACGACCCGACTCTGCAAAAACAAAAACAACCGGAATGAGCCAATAACTGTGCAAAGGCCTCGCTGAGACCTTAACCGTCCCCCCATTCCCCCGCCCTCAAGCATTTTTCTTCCTTCTTTCCCTCTTTCCCTTCCCATTCTTTTCGCTCCCTTCCCACTTTCCCTAAACATCTGCGTGTTTCCTTCAAGAGTGAAATAAAATCACACGTGGTGACTTAAACAAAATTACACGTGTTTATTTTTATCTTATGTTAACGTGGTTAGTTTACAGATTTTGTTGTTGCTGGGATTTTTCTTTAACAATTCTATTTCGTTATAATGATTCTCCTTTGCAGTCTCATGGATGCTATCCTACGTACTGAAACAGTATCTTGAAAAGGGTCCATGGCACAGAACGGGTTAAGGATTCTTGGGCTAGAAGGCCCTGGAGAGGGTAGAGGTCACCCAATAGTTTGACGGGGAGGGCAGTGCAGTATGACTTCTATAAAATGATGACCTTTGAGCAGAGGGAGATTGCCAAGAGGAGGGGGAAACACAACTCTTTGGACTTGGGGAACAGCTTGTGCAAAGGCCCTGAGGTGGCAATGAGCCTGTTTGTTGAATGAACAGTGAGGAGGCACCTGTGGGCCTCCAAAGTTACCTGGGAAGCTTTGCAAATCCTGGGCCCCAAGTCCCAGGGATTCTGACCCCACAGGTCTGTGGCCACATCTGAGGACCTTCTATTTAATTTAACTAAAAAAAAAAATCTTGAAATCCTCAAAAGTGTAACTATTTATTTTGGCTGACCTGCAGGGTACGTGGAACTTCCCCAACCAAGGATCGAACTTGTGCCCCTGCCATTGGAAGCACAGAGTCTTAACCAGTGAGCCACCAGGGAAGTCCTAATTTAGCTTATTTTAATGAACATTTTCGATTGCTAAAAAAAAATCTACACCATCTAACAGAATATAGAGTGAAAAGTACATATGCCTGCCACTTCTGGGGGGTCCCCCGTCCCCCTCCCCATACACAGCCACTGTTGGCAACATTAATACGTCCCAAGCTTCCCTGATAGCTCAATTGGTAAAGAATCCGCCTGCAAGGCAGGAGACTCTGATTCAATTCCTGGGTCGGGAAGATTCTCAGAAGAAGGGGTAGGCTACCCACTCCCATATTCTTGGGCTTCCTTTGTGGCTAAGCTGGTAGAAAATCCTCCTGCAATATGGGACACCTGGGTTCAATCCCTGGTTTGGAAGATCCCCTGCATAAGGGAATGGCTACCCACTCCAGTATTCTGGCCTGGAGAATTCCAGGGACTAGAGTCAGACACGACTGAGTGACTTTCACTCACTCAGTCATACAGCCAAAGAGAACATGCTCCTGTCTATGCCATTTGGCCTATGCATGTGAACATGCCCCCCCCACACACACACACTCCCACACATCAGATTATTTGAGATTCAAATCCAGGTTCCCATTCTTCTTGCTCATGTGACCTTGAGCAAGTGATTTTTTTCCCTCAGCTGTAAAATGGGAATGAGCATCGTATTACCTGTCTCATAATGCTTTGGTGAAGATTTCATGAGTTAATTTGTATTAATAGAGTGATGTCTAGTATTAATACATAGCTAGTCCTGGTGGGCTGCCGTCTATGGGGTAGCACAGTCGGACACAACTGAAGCGACTTAGCAGCAGCAGCAGCAGCAGCAGCAGCAGTGCTCCATAAAAGGTGACTATCCTCAGTTACTTTTTTTTTCATAGCTGCCTAATATTTTACTGAAAGAACCGAGTTTCTACTGATGATCAGGTTGCTGTTGTTTGGTGGCTAAGTTGTGTCCAACTCTTTGCAACCCCATGGACTGCAGCACAGCCAGGCTTCCGTGTCCTTCACTATCTCCGGGAGTTTGCTCAGTCTCTTGTCCACTGAAGCCTGTGATCCCATCCAACAGGGATCCAATGAGTGATTCATTCATTCACTCAGAAGTATTCTAGAGCACCTACTGTGTGCCAAGCTCCATCCTGGAGCTGGTACCAAGTTCTCTACCCACCTGTTTGGGTCTATAGGTAGGAAGTGCTGATACCAAAAGTCACGTGATTTTAAAATAGTAATACACCGTGCCAACGGGTTTCAGAGGGACTGCCCCATTTGCACGCCCACCTTCCGGGCTTGGCTGGAACCCGCACGTTTGGGATGGCAGGTTTGGGAACGGCCGCCTTTCCCGGGGAAAGCTGCTGACGTGGGCTTCGCTTCGGCGCGGGGCGATCGGCTAGGAAGACGGGGCCTCAGAGAGGCCCGGGGCGCGGCCACACCCCTGTGGGGGAGGGGAATGAGGGCGTCCCGAAGGGAGTGGACAGCCCCCCTGTCAGTCTTCCCGAGTCCCGGAGTGTAAGATGAGAAGGGGGAAGGTGGGCCCCATCCTGGGGGCCGGCGAGGAGGAACTTCCTGCCCGCGCGCGCGCTCCTCGGCCGGGAGGCGGGAGGCGCGGCAAGGTCAGCCTGGCCTGAGGTGGCAGCCTGCCTAGGAGCGGGAGACCCTCCTGGGGAGCTGCGCCGCGGCCTCCGAGCGCCTCGGCCATATTGAATAGCCAAGGCTGAGCCGCCTTTGTCTGCGAAGTCCTCTCTCAAGTTCCAGGCGCATCTGTGGCACAGGAAGAACCACCGGACAGCCCGTGCGCCCGCAGTTGGAGCCGGGACACCGCGTCTGCAGCTTGCAGTGGGCTGGGAGCCTCAGAACTGACCTCACCCCGGCTCACGTAAGCATCCTGGAAATTGATTCCCACTAATCCTTCGCGGGGAGCGGATCGAGACCGGACTTGTTGCAGAGAAAAGTGGGAAGTGAGACTCTCAGGGCAGCGCTGCGGGGAGAGCAACCTACTCCCCTCTCCCCGCCCAAGACTCGAGGCTACGAGCAGTTTGGGCTCATTGCCCCCAGCCCAGATTTCACCCTGGAGATCTTAAAGACGCTCGAGAAAAGCCATGTGGGGGGCTGGTTCCCCTGGGGCTTCCTCCCGTCCCCCGACTGCCTCATCCTTTGGAGCGTCCCGGACGTCTGCAAAGACGTGGATCTGGACGTCCTCGTCGAAGCTTTGAAGCCCGTGGGGACCTTTAAGAAAATCGGCAAGGTGTTCCGCCGGGAGGAGGACTCCACCGTGGGCATGCTGCAGATTGGGGAAGATGTGGACTATCTGCTCATCCCCCGCGAGGTCCGGCTGGCCGGGGGCGTCTGGAGGGTCATTTCCAAGCCGGCCACCAAGGAGGCAGAATTTCGGGAACGGCTGATCCAGTTTCTGGAAGAAGAGGGCCGCACCCTGGAGGACGTGGCCCGCATCATCGAGAAGAGCACCCCGCATCCACCCCAGCCCCCTAGAAAGTCTAAGGAGCCCCGAGTGAGGAGGAGAGTCCAGCAGATGGTGACCCCACCCCCCCGGCTGGTCGTGGGCACTTATGACAGCAGTAACGCCAGTGACAGCGAGTTCAGCGATTTCGAGACCTCCAGGAACAAGGCTGACAAGGGCCGCAAAGGCGCCGGCCGTGGCAGGAAGGTGCGCAAAATGCCCGTCAGTTACCTGGGCAGCAAGTTCCTCGGGAGCGACCTGGAGAGCGAGGATGATGAGGAACTGGTGGAGGCCTTCCTCCGGCGAGGGGAGAAGAAACCCAGCGTGCCTCCTCCCCGCCGCCGGGTGAACCTGCCCGTACCCATGTTTGACGACAGCCCAGGGCCCCAGCAGTCCAAAGCGGACAGGTGGCGGGAGTGTGTCAGCCAGGTGTCCTGGGGGAAGCTGAAGCGGAGGGTGAAGGGCTGGACACCGAAGTCCAGCCCCGGGATGGGCGAGGCCAGGCAGGCCTCTACCGGGGTGGAGAGGGACAGTGCATCGGTGCCAGGCAGCGCCAGCCTGGGGTGTAACCTGGGAAATGCACGAGATGGGCGGGTGGCTGAGACCCCCCCAAGGCGATGGAGGCCCCAGATCAACTGGGCTTCCTTCAGACGTCGCAGGAGAGAGGAAACAGCTTCCAGAGCTCAGGGGGGAGAGGCTGCAAATGAGCAGAGGGTGGAGGCTGCAAATAATCAGAGGGGGGAGGCCACAGATAATCAGAGGGGGGAGGCTGTAGATAATCAGAGGGTGGAGGCTATAGGTAATCAGAGGGGGGAGGCTGTAGCTAATCAGAGGGGGGAGGCTATAGCTAATCAGAGGGGGGAGGCTATAGCTAATCAGAGAGCAGGGCCCATAGCTGTCCAGGAGGCAGAGGCTGTGGATAATCAGAGAGCAGATGCCCTGGCTGTCCAGGGGGCAGAGGCCATACCTGTCCAGGGGGCAGAGGCCCCGGCTGACCCGAGGGCAGAAGCTGCAGAGGATCCGAGGGCAGAAGCCCCGGTTGTCCAGGGAGCAGAGGCTGTACCTGATGGGGAAGAAGCTGGATCGGTCCAGAGGGCAGAAGCTGCCTGTAATCAGAGGGCAGAGACCCCGGCTGTTCCGGAGGCTGACTCCTCAGCTGCCGGAAGGGCCACAGGGGCCACTGCAGGAGCTCAGACCCGGAAACCAGTCAAGACAGTGAGGTTCCAGACCCCCGGACGCTTTTCATGGTTTCGGAAGCGCCGGAGAGCCTTCTGGCACACTCCCCGGTTGCCCACGCTACCCAAGAGAGTGCCCAGGGCAGGCGAGGCCAGGAGCCTCAGGGTCCTGCGGGCCGAGGCCAGAGCGGAGGCAGAGCGTGGAGAGCAAGAGGACCAGCTGTGAGGTGAGGGCAGGGGGGCCACGGAGGACCTCAGCACCTGCCGCAGTGTGGGTCCCTCACGGCATGTGTGACTCTCCACACTTGAAAATGGAGGTAGAGTGAGGGCCTGGCAGTGCCTCTCACGTCTCTACCGAATGTCCCTTTCTTATTAAAACTGTATTTTCTATGCATTGATTTTTTTTTTCTATCTTTCTTTCTCTTTTTTCCCACATGGCTTGTGGGATCTTAGTTTCCTGACCAGGGATTGAACCCAGGTCTCCCCAGTGGTGAAAGTGCTGAGTCCTAACCACTGGACTGCCGGGGAATTCCCTATGCATTGACTTTTTTTTTTGCATTGATTTTTTTTTTTAAATACAGACTCTTTATAGTAACCCAAGGAATGTAATGAAAGAAACCCATACAATGGAGTTGCATCCCCTATGATTTTAACTTCCTCAAATGCAACTCTAGGTGCTCATCCTGGAGAAGGGAGCGAGGCAAAGGAGAAATCCCTTCCTCTTCCCCTTCTTCTTCCCCCTTTTGCCCATACACTTTCACTCCCTGCCTCCTGGAACTGGAAAAGAGGGCGCAGGTCAACATGCAAATAAAAATATTTACCAGCTTATTTCTTGGCTCTGGCTTGGCAACTGAAAAATGCTCCGGGGTGATTTTGTCACAGCCTGTGTCCCCTTTACTCCCACCGTCCGTGATGCTTACCCGTGTTAAAGTCACTTTTCCTGCCACTCCCACCTGGGTTCTGCAGACTTGGTGGGTCCAGGTCCTGCAGTTTACATGCTTCATCCCTTCTTGGTTACCACATACAGAAGAATAATTTGGGGAACATGTCCAACGTGTGGGTTCAGGGGCCCTTCACATCAGAGCTGTGAGTTGCTAGAGCAGGCTACGAGGCCCAAGAATCTGGGGCAGCTTGGTCGCTGGATACATTGGGAAAAAATCAGTGCACTAGGAACAAGCCAAAGAACTGGATTGTGGTGCGGTAGTGAGCAATGTATCAAGTTGCTACAGTGAGCTTATAATCGGGTTGCTACGCACCCTGGGAGCTGGGGGACTTCTCTCTGTATTGTCTGTGTCCCCCTAACGCGAGGGAAAACAGACAGCAAATAACCATGCCCCGGCCTCGATAGAGGCCGGATAAAGGGAAATTCTTAGAGGTAGGGCTAAAGCCCAGCTGGGTCCTCCCGACAGGCTGCAGTCCTGGCCTGGACTTCTTAGACGTCATTCAGTAGATCTGTAGGTCTGGGGTGGGCCTGAGAATATGCATTGCTAAGAAGTTCCCAGGAGATGCGGATGCAGTTGGTCTCAGGACCTTACTTCGCAGCTTTACTGGAAAGTCAGTTTTGGGCTGCCTGGCATTTAGAAAACAGGCGGAACTTCAAAGCGGTGGACCCCAAGAAAGGTAATGGTGCTCATGATTTAAGCTATTGATCTTAGGGCGCCTCCTAGTGGATGAACAGGCCACGACAGCGCTTGCCTAGGTGGACGCTTCCTCCGCAGGCCTAGTTCTCAGCGGGGCGGGGCGTGCTGTGTGGGGCGGAGGCCTCGTGGGCTCCGGACCCTAGAGAACTTAACAGTGGGAAAAGCTCATCGGTGTCTGGCTTCTCCCTCCGGGCCCTTTCAGGACCAGATGACACTCCCGAGAATCTCAGGATGCCGCTCTCTCCGTTTGAGCAGACCGAGGGGCGGGACAGCTTCCTCCTAGGGATCCCAGGACCGGGAAGGGGACACGCTCCCGGCATGTCTGCACGCTCCGACCCCAGGGACCCCGGCAGAGTTCACAACTCCAGTCACGTGGAATGTAATTAGACGGGCAGCCCTGTGAAGGCAGGTGGCCTATTTGGAGACATGGTCCCTCTATGCCCAGCAGGGAATCCTGGCACCCGAGGCTTCAAGAGTTACACATGAATAAACCCCAATCTCCACAGTGGCTTGGGGCTTTTGCACGGGATGTTCTGCCTCCTGAGTGCGCTTCCACGGGGCAACCGCCCGCCTCACCCCTTCCCTCCAGCGGCCAGGGGACTGTCACCCCACGGGAGGTGGGTAGGGGAGAGCTGGTGGGACATCTAGGGGGAGGTGCACTGCTTGGTACTGCAGAGAAAAGCCAACACACCGTATGTGAATTGTCCCAAATTGAAAGTGTTGCTAAGAAGTCCCATTGTTTGAAAACACTGCAGGTCGAGTGTCAGATTCAGCCTGTAGACACCAGCAGGAGGCCTTGGCCCTGAGAAGCTGGTGCGTTTGTACCAGCTGCACTTCAGATGGGCAGGGACTTTCCCTCTCCTTCCCCTCCTCCCCTGCCCCTGTGGCTGGTCTCCACCCCTCCCTTCCCCTCCCCCACCTCTTCTCCCCTCCCCCAGGAGCACACCCCCCTGCCTCTCAGGCTTCTCTTCCTGGAATCCTCTCCTCCCCACCCCGAGCAGGAGGTTTAGCTTCCTGGCTCAGCTGCATCCTGACACTCCTCTTGCCCGGCTGGAACCTCCATCACACAGGCCAGCCCCCATCAGATTGGAATGAGGAACAGAGGCTCACGGACGATGGCCAGAAGCATGAGTCTGGAAGGGATCAGCGCTCCACCGAGAACAAGAAAGAACGCCCGGCACTGCGGGCCTCCCCTGGTGCCCGGTGTCCGCGGACACACTCGCCCCTGTGCTGAGCCAGGAGACCCAAAGCCAAGCCCGCTGGGTGGGCCCTGAGACCGCCCTGTCACCTGGGGCTGCTGCCTCCACGGGCGCTCATTACAGTTACATTCTTCTTGCGTCAGGATCGCTCGCGCCACCTGCAAAGGAGGGACTGAAAAGACCGGAGAGCGAGCGGTGGGCTGCGCGCAGAGAAGAGCCGGGAATGCATGGTTCGGCCAGAGCTGCCACCACGGCGGGGAGGGCGGAGGGAGCGCCGAGCTGGGGCCCCACCGGCAGCTGCAGCCTCGCCCCCTAGGAGCGGCCCTAGCGGCACATGTGGTGCAGCCTCCTGCCCCAACCAGTCTTCTTCCCACGCGCCGACTTGGAGCCCGCGGGCGGCTGAGCCCTGGGCCGGCCTCGGCCTGCGTCCCGGCTCCCGCGAGCCCCTTCCTGCTCTTGCCTCCCGCCCTCGCCTCCTGGGCTTTCGTCTCGGGAGGGCGCCCCTCCAGGCTCGGCCGCCGCTCCCCTCCTCTCGGGTTTTGCGTGTTCCCCGATGGGGCGGGAGCTGACGCCGCCTGCTCGACCCAGGGCCCTGCAGGCCGTGCGGGCCCGCTTGGTCCAGGCGCTTCCTGGACGCCCGGTCCTCGGACTCGGACTCCGCTCTCCGCATTCTCCGGCGCCTCTTCCGAGCCTGTGTCCTAAACCCCCTCCGACGCCTCCTCCCACTACCAGTTCCCGCGGGCCGCCTGCAGCGCCAAGACCTCCCCCAGGTGGCCTTTGGACAGTTTCAACCTCCCGCCCTCCCAGGCCTTTTCCTTTTCTTCCTCCATCACCTCAGCCACGTCGTAGGTCCCCCGGAGCGCCGCGAGCTCCAGGAGCCCTCGGCCCCACCTCTTCCTCTCATCCCCCCCAGCTCCCGAGAGCGCCCCGGGGAGCCTTCTTGCCCTTGAAGGGGGTCTGGGGCTCAGTCTTGGTGGGGAGACGCATTCATTCCAGCAGGTGTTGTCGCTGGCCTTCCTCAGGACCACGGCGGCCACCTGGCAGCCTGCCTCCTGCACCTTCACGCGGTTCCAAGCGTCCTCGGCCCTGACGGACAAGACCTCGAGCAAGGCCTCTTGTCTTCCTTGTCCTTCAGCCCAGCGACTCCATCCCAGAAGCCATTTTCAACACCTCGTCCTGGGCAGAGGGGTCTGTATGAGGCACAAGGGCCACAAACTCAGGATTGTCCACCCTCTCTTTTTCTTGATCCCCGTTTTCCTGGGACTCCTTGGGGAGGCGTCGCTGTCCGCGGTCTCCTCATCAGACGCGTCTCCCACTCCCAGAATGGCCGATAAGTCGACCCCCGCCCGAAAGGGGAATCTTTCTCCTCTTTTTTTGGCTTTGTCCATCACCGTTGCCAGGGCCAAGAACTCACGGAGGACCTTGCCCGTCATCTCCTTGGCTCTGGAGGGCCCACTACCTAAGGAACTCCTCCGCGGAGGCCTGCAGCCTGCTATGACCCTCATCCCCGCTTAGGTCCTCCCGGTCCATCTCCTGGATCGCGAGCCCCAGGCTCTCCTCAGAAGAGTCTTCCGAATCCCGCTTCCCGATGTGGATGGTCGCCCTGCACAGTCCCTCTTCTGCCCGTCTGTGTCCACCTGCTCCCTCTGGTTCCGTTTCCGCGATCTCGACGACGGGACGTTCTAGCCGCCCCAGGAGCGGGGTCAGCCTCCCTGACCGTCGGCCCCGACCCCCGAAGCTGAGTCTCCGAATCGGGAGGAGTGGACCTGTCCCCAGAGACCCTGGCCACTGCCGCCTCGGGAGGAGGGGAGTTCATCCAGCAGCGACCGTCTCATCTGCCTCAGGACCCTCTTGTCCTCCGGGCTTTCCTTGCACAGAACCCTCTTGACGCCGTCCCTGCCCGGATCTCCCCGGGGATGGCGCTGTGATTAATGTTCTCCACAAACTCCATCACGGTGGCTTTGGCCTTCTCGACCCTCATGGACCTGGCGTTCCTCAGCCCGAACGTGCCCTGGGGCAGGAAGACCGGCTGCAGGACCGCTTGGATGGCCGCCGGCTCCACGTCCTCTGGGAGGCCCCGTGCACGTACAGGGCCAGCCCCCTGCACCAGTCCCCCCAAAGGGCCCGTGGCCATGGTGCCTCTGGCGCTGATCGCGGAGCAGGAGGGAGCCCGAGGCGCACGTGGGCTGCGGGGCCCTGGGCAAATGCCACCCTGGAACAGCGCCGTGGGTCCTGGAGTTCAGGTTCAGATGAACGTGACCTTCGGGCTCCTGCTGCTTCTGGGCGGCCGACCCGGCGGCCCTTCCTGAGGCCCCCCTCCTCATGGGGTTCCTAGCACCCACAGGGAGTTTGCGTGGCAAATCCAGAGATGCCACCGGCCCCTCCGCTCCGCCCTTTGTGCCTGACCGAGGCGGGGTGACACGGCGGCGCCCGGGCCAGTTGTTGGGGAAGGCTGCGCGGTCGGCACCTAGAGCCGCGGGGAGAGGCGCGTCCCCCTCGCCGCGCCGGGGCCACCTCTGGCCATGCGGCCTCCGCTCAGTCTCTGCAGTTTCGCGCGGAGGCGGCTACTCGGCCCTGAGCCTGCGCACACAGGCTCGCCCCTGCTACCAGCTGGGCCGCGTCACCATGGCAACGCCAGGGCTGCAGCCTGGGTCGCAGTTGCTGGGGTCTGAAGGGATCCAGCTCTAGACGAGCCCAAGCAAAGGAAGGTTCTGGGAGTTGGGATCACCATCAGTGATGAGCCCCCCACCACACACCAAAGGCCATAATCACAGGGGGCAAGACAGCAGTTAGGGAGACCCGAGATCTCCTTCAGGGGTAGACGCTTCCAGCCTTCCACCGTGTACAGGTGGGGTTCAGGCTGCAGAGACGTAGATCAAGAGCCTCTGGCTGCCCACGGTGGAATCAGGACTCACTCTTGAGGTGCAAGCCACGCCCAGAGTTTTCAGGCCTCACTCAGTGGAAATCGGCTTCAGTGGGGATACACAGGCCTCGGCTGCGAGGTGCTGGCATCCTTTAGGGTCCACAGCCCTCACTGATGGGGTCTGGCCTCGCTCAGTGAGGCCTCGCTCTTACAGATGTTTCTGTAGCCATAACCATGCACCTACTATTAACTACGTGTTTTTGCATATGGTTCCTGTGTGGGTGTGATCAGCAGTGAAATCAGACATCACTTCCGGAAGAAGACCATGATCCTGACTGGGTCCATAGGCTGGGATGGGTGAATGTCATAGCTACTGGGAACACACTTCCCCTTTATCATCCTTGCTAACCCTCACCCCAACTCTACATGAATCAGGCACTGTGGCCCAGCCATTGGGTTTCCACTGCTGCCCTCGCCATGACTCTGGGAAGTTTCCTGGGCTTCTCTACACCTCAGTTTGCTCCTCTGTGAAATGGACATAACCATTAACCCTACTCATAGGATCTTTGGGCTTCCCTGGTGGCCCAGATGTTAAAGAATCTGCCTGCAACGTGGGAGAGCCAGGTTTGATCCCTGGGTTGGAAAGACCCCCTGGAGAATGGAATGGCAACCCACTCCAGTATTCTTGCCTGGTAAATCCCATGGACAGAGGAACCTGGCAGGCTACACTCCATGGGGTGGCAAAGAGTCAGACATGATTGAGTGACTAACGCTTTCACTTTTCACTTTCATAGGATCCTTATGGGGATTAAACAGGATGATCCACGAAAGCCCTTGGAACAGAGGTTGGCCCAGAGCTGGTGCTCCCTGAAAGATGGCGATGGGAATTCATTCTTTCTTGACCCTTTATACAATCATTTAATATAAATATATACATTTAATTGTCAAATAAATATATAAAGAAGGAAATTTTTTAAAAAAAGAAACCCAAACACTTCATTTTTGTTTTGTTTTGTTTTTAATGTAGGAAGAGAGTTTATTGCAAGGTTACCATGGCAACTGGTTCTAGGACAAACCAAACTGCTTACTCACTCTCCTACCTGCCCCCCAGCTTTCATTTCCCCTGCTTCTCCCTTTTCCTTTCCTTTCCATCAAATGGGTGTCAGTCTTCTCTCTAGAGCAGTGTGGTCTGAAAGAAATATAATGCGAGCCCCCAAGGCAAGCCACGTGTGTAATACATAAGTTTGCTAACGGCTACCTTCAATATATAAAAAACAGGGGAAATGAATTTTAGGAATAGATTTTCAATTATTTACATTATTCATTATTTACAATAGCCAAGATATGGGAGCAACTTAAGTGCCCATTAACAGATGAATGGATAGAATTGATAAACAAGATTCCTTCATCTTTATTGTATATTATAATATATAGAGTATTTACACATGTATTTATATATAAAGAATATTTTATATATATATATATATGGTTGAGTAATATGCCACTAAATATAATGGAATTTATTATTTAAAGACCCATTTTAAAAAGTAAAAAATCTTGCCATTTGAGATAACACTGATGGACCTAGATGGTATTGTGCTGAGCAAAATAAGTCAGAGAAAAACAAATACTGTATTATTTTACTTATATGTGGGATCTAAAAACAAACAAACAAATGAACAAACGCAACAAAACAGAATCAGAGTTACAGATACGGAAAACAGACCAATGGTTGTCAGCTGGTGGTGGGAGGGGTGAAGAAGTAGAAAGAGATTAAGATTCAGAGGCAAGTCCCTGACGTATATTTCAGGAGTTTCTATTAACAGCAGTTTGACCTCTGGAGGGCAGTTTGTAAACGTGATCTGGGCACCTGAAGCGTTTAGTGCCCCATTTGGGAAGCCTGTGTGTAGGCTGCCAGGAACAGTCATGAACTTTGAACCGATCCACATCTTCCCCTACTTTTGGGGATCCCTCCAGGCATTCACACCTATACAAAAAAAATCAGTTCACAGTGATCTCAGCTCAGAACCTAACTCCATGTAACATACACACACAGAGCATCGTTTTAAAAGTGGTTTTCATCACCACTGACTATGGCAGCTTCTATTCTAGGCCCCCGCCATCTTTCTTGCATAATTCCAGTTTCTCTTCGTACTTAAGCCCACATTTACTCCCGAGAGACAGGTGCAATGGATCTTTGTTCCATTTTCTGGCCGCAGATGGAATTCTCCCTCATTTCTCTCCTGATCAGAGTGAGCCAGAGCAGAGTGGGAACATGGTCCCAGAAGCAGAGTAGAAAATTAGAGAGCAAGGACCAGCCAGGCAGGGCATTGGGAACCCCAGTCTGTCCTGCCTAGCCCCTCCCTGGATATCTGTCCTGGAATTAGGATGCTCTGTTGGACAGAGATGGGACCCGTGACTGGCCTAGCCACTGCCTCCAAGCTGGGGAAAAAAAGAGAGAGAGAGAGCTTATTAAAAGTTCTGCAAAATTCTTCTCACTCCCTGTGTTTGAGGCCAAACACTGTGCCTGCTTGTTAAGAAGGACAACTAGTGGATGCAGAGGATGAGATGGTTAGACAGCATCACCAACTCAATGCACATGAGTTTGAGCAAACTCCGGGAGACAGTTGAGGACAGGGAAGGTCGGCGTGCTGCAGTTCCGGGGAGGCTCAAAGAGTGGGATATGAGTCAGTGAGTGAACAGCAGCAGCAGCACTAAGCACTATCGGAGCGGAGGGTCTCGAAGTGCGGTGGTGGAACCCCCAGGGAACCCGCGAGGACCTTTCAGGAGGTCCGTGAGATGGACACCATTTTCATAGTACTGCTCACACATTATCTGTCTTTTTCACTCTCATTCTCTCATGAGTGTTCACTGGAATTTTTCAGAGGCAACTTGACATGAGATATTGCAGCTGAACAAATGCAGAAGCAGGTATGAGAAACCAGTTTCTGTTGAGTCAGACAGGAAAGAGATTTCCCCAAAGATAAAAACAGTGCCACTCTTCTCAATTTGTTTTTGTTTTGGAGAATATAGCTACACATATGTTATTTGGGTGAACATGTAACATGTTTGCTAGTTCTATTTTTAAACAAGTTCATAAGTAAATACTTCTGATTGCTCAGCTGACAGTCTCCCAATGGTAAATATAGACAGATTGAACCCACAGAAACAAAAGCTCTTTGGGGTCCTTGATGAATTTTTTAATAATGTAAGATATCTTGAGACCAAGAAATTCCAGAACCACTGAGTTGGAGACACACACTGCTGAGTTGGTACAACACAAGGTACCCTAGGGCCCTCAGATAAGAAAAATGACTGGTGGCGTTTCTCCCGCAGGTTATAACTGAATCATGGGAATGAAGTTCACTGCTTCTTTGTCCCCACTCCATAGTCTTTCTGCTCCTCTTTCTTCAATCTCTCCCTCCAGTGGTTACCAGGGAAACCACCACAGCAGATCCTCAAAACAAAATTCATTTCATTGCCTAGTGTCTGGATCTCAGTGGCTGGTGGCATGCCTTTCAGGACATCTAGATCCAAGGAACTGTCAACTCCATCTGCTTCCGTGTCTTTAAAATGACATCTGATCCTCACCCTCCTCCCATTCCTCCATCAACCTGGACAACTCTTTTCGCTTTGCACGTTTTCATGTCTGTCTTTTTCTTTTCATGTGTTCTTGCAAAATGTGCACTGCTGTTTGGGGGCATTTATGCTATATTTGCACAATTCCTTGTATGGTATCTATTTCCATTTGTTTCTCACTGCTTTAAATTTTTAATTTTATTTTGGAGTATAGTTGATTAACAATGTGATAGTTTCAGGTATACAGCAAAGTGATTCATACATATTCTTTTTCAAATTCTTTCCCCATTTAGGTTGTTACATAATATTGAGCAGAGCTCCCTGTGTTATACAGTAGTGCTTATCTATTTTATTTTTGCCATGCTGTGTGGCATGTGGAATCTTAGTTCCCCACTTCCTTAGCACTGGTGGTAAAGTGTCTGAGAGCAATACCAGTTATATATCTTGTCTGTAATTCCTACCTGCTGAGCAGGGTTTCAAGATGGTCATTCATCACAGTTTTCCTTTTTCCTGTCCACTCCTCCAAGGAGAGACACTGATGACAGTTTTAAAGCAAGGTGACAAGTTCTTTGATCCTCATCTAGGAATGGGGTCGGACCACATTCCCTTTTCTTGAATCTGACGCTGGACAAGCTTGTGACTGCCTCAACAGGTATGGCAGAAGTGATGCTGGGTCTCCCAAGGTCAATTATAAGGCTTTTGCCCAATTCTCTTGGAGTATTTGCTCTTGAGACCTCCTTTCCAGGACATTCCTGCTTGAAGCATAATTGCCGTGCTGTGAGGAAGCCCAGCCCACATAGAGAGACCAGTGTATGTGTTCAAGTCAACATCTCCAACTAAGTGCAGTCTTCAGATCATCCAAGATGGGGCACCAAACATGACCAATGAAGCTTCCAGCTGATTCCAGACCTTAGTCATTAGAGGCACCCCAGCTAAGGCACCAGACACTGCGAAACTGAAAAAAATCCATGCCCACTGTGCTTTTTCATTATGCTGACCTACAGACTCCATGAACATAATAAAACACTTTGTGTTTTATGTCACTGAGCTCAGGGTGGTTTGTGTATGTATGCGTGTTATTGGCTCAGTTGCGTCCAACTCTTTGCAACCAGGATTGCCAGGCTCCTCTGTCCATGGGATTCTCCAGGCAAGTGGGTTGCCATTCCCTTTTCCAGGGAATCTTCCTGACCCAGGGATCAACCCTGGTCTCCCTCATTGCAGGCAGATTCTTTCCCACCTGAACCACCAGGGAAACTCTGAGGTGGTTTGTTATGCAGCAAAAACTAGCCAGCACACACCTGTCCCATCCTTACTACTTTGGGCTGGTAACTAACTTCTTCATGCCTCCATTCATGTCCCTGAAAATGGGGATCACGTTCTTTTACCATCGTCAGGAAGATAGGAGAGGTTGTGGCATGCTGGTGCCCAGCAAATCCCCCGCAGCCCTCGGCAAGTCCTATTGAGGTTATGAATCAGCGGCTAGTCGCTTCCAGATCACCCACACCTGACCACGATTGCAATGGGGGCAGCTTATGCAGAGACCACTGCGAGTCCCAATACTGAGTCCCCATCCCAGCACCTCGGGTCCCTAACATTCTGCACCGGTTCATCCTTGGCCACTTCCCCAGCCCTCACTCCTCCACGTCCAGTTTTTCCCCTCCCCTCTCCCTCCAGAGTTTGGGGAGACAGCAAGGAACGGGTCCAGCCAGAGACTCTGGAATCACACGGACCTGACTTGAGTCAAGCCAATATTCCAGCTCTGGGTGACTCTGAGCAAGTCATCTACCTTCTCTGAATCTGTTTTCCCATCTGTAAAATGGGTACAATAAGAGCGCCTACACTTGCATTTAAATAGCGCGCATGTTTTGAGATCTATAAATAAGTTTTCGTTCTTGCTGTTAGTGTTGAACTCCAGCCCCCTACATTGGAACTAAATCTATTTGAGCAAATTATTTCGCTCACGCTCTTGAGCTCTGGAGAGGCACCTTCGCAGGTGCGTCAAATAGCAACCCTAGGGCGCCGCCTGGTGGAGGCGGAGCCACAACCTGCAGACACTCCAACCGGCTCACATAGCACCGTCAGACCTTCAGCTACTGCTCAGAGCCTCCACTATTTCCTCTCCGCGATTCTGCGACACGGAGCATCCCTGAGAGGTGGGGAGCGTGTGGAGGGAGGGAGTCCCAGGCCGGACACTTGCGACTTCAGGTTCGGACATTAGATCTATCTCCCCGCCCCTCCCCCCAGACTGAAGGGGCTGGTGTTGGAGGTTTGCTGGATTCAAGGTGTGGCTCCAGGTTCCTGTGAGCCCGTGCCACAATCGCACGATCACACACTCACAAAACGCTTACACACTGGCTCACACGCACTCACAGTTGCGTTCACACAAACTAACATTGACACTCACTTGGATCGAGCCTACATACATACACACACATACGCGCGCTCACACACACACAATGTGCACACACCCCAAGACTCGCCCCACCACACCCACGGAGAGACCCACCGAGTCCTCTCCAGTGAAACACACAGATAAACTACATACGCCTCAGCCCCAAAGAGAAACACCCACATCCGCAACTATAAGCACGTGAACAAAATCAAATCCATAATGAGACCTCCATGCAGGGTCCCCTGACCCAGCGACCGACTCCCCTCCCGCAGTTTCACACACACACACACACACACCGCGTAGGAGTCGGGAGGATCGCGCCTGCCCATGCACGCACAGAGCCCTCCCCAAGGGACCCGCTAGGTTATCCTTCGGGCTCACCAGGTTCAACCCGGACCTGCCCTGGGGCGCAGGGAGCTCGGATCCCGTGGGCTGAAGGGGCGCCACCGCCAACCGGAGCTGGAGATTCGGTCAGGTCCATAGGCATGTGTCCGGGAGCCCCATCCAGCACCCCCGCGCCCACCCCGCGAGCCCTGAGACTCCCAGCCTGGGGACGACTCCAAGGTGACGGGGTGAGGGACGCCTGCCTTAAACCAGGACCCTCGCTGGATCTCCAGCTAAGGTCCTGGGGGAATGTATGTGAAAGGAAGGAAAGACGACAGGGAGATCGGAAGCAGGGAGGGAGAGAGGGAAGAAAGATCTTTAGAAACCTTTGGTCCAGCTTTCTTCTGTGAGCCATGTCTCCCTGTGCCCACCAGAGGGCGCCCTGACGCAGCAAATCCCTAAAGCATCTTATCTTCTTTCTCTCCATATAAAAAGGGATTTAGGATAGTACTGAGAAGGAAGAGGACTAATACCAATATCCGCTACTTAAAGCCCTACTGCACCCCAGGACGTGTGCGAAATCCTCCACGTGCCTAACTCAACACAGTAGCTCAAAGTATCCCACAAAGGAAGAAAGTGCGGCTCAGAGATGTTTAACTCTCCCAGCAACACGGAGCACCTAAACTGCAGAGAAACTTCCAGCTCTGTTCCTGGTGACCCAACTGCCCTCTGTTCCTTGGTCACATCCCTGGCATAATCAGCTCACAATTCCCCGTGGACCTGGCCTTGCCACTTTCCCCACTCAGTCACACCTCACTCCCATCAGCTCTTCGGGGCTCCTGTTCCCCATCCTGCCACCGAGGTTTTTGTACACCAACCCTTTCAAAAGCCCTGTCTCCACTTCCCTTCTTCACAGAGGGTCGCCTTCTCGCTTCAGACTCCGGTCAATGTCACCCGTTTCGGGAAGTGGGTCCTGATCCAGAATCAGCTCCAGCTGTTTCGACCCTCCTCCCCTGAGGATCCAGCCTTTTCGTTTCTAGCGCTCACTTCCGTATGTGATCACGGAGGCTCTGAGCTCCAGGAGCCAGAGCCCATCTCAGTCATCATCGTTCCCAGCGACGTGCACAGGTGGATCCCAGAACAGACACTAGAGGAACAGTGGGTGAATGAATGAAGTCTCCAGGCGGGAATGACTTCAGTGAGCACCGAAATGGGTGAATGCTCTTCTCCCCATCAGGACTCCAGAGATTCTCCAACAAATACACACAGCCAAGGAAAAGATCCCATACTCCCTTTCAGGCCCTCCCCAATCCAGATACAGTGAGTCTCACTACTGGCCCTCATCCATCGGGACAGAATCTCCTGCTTTCCAGCCCCCCACCCCGTGTCCACACACATTGCCTTAACACCTCCAACCCCCATCTCCTAAGTGACTCATCTCCACTTCTCTTTGTGGCATCTGCTCCCTCACCTGGAGTGATCCAGGTGGTTCCTGCGGAGATCACTAACTGGCACTCACTGAAGCCTGGCCAATCAAAGCTCCCAGTCCCTCTCCAGTCATTGTGATTGGTGCAGAGGCAGGCACGTGACCCAGCCGATCCAATGGGAGCTGGTCATAAGTCTTTGGCTGAATAAATGGAAGTAGCAGCAGCAGGGAGAAGGCAATGGCACCCCACTCCAGTACTCTTGCCTGGAAAATCCAATGGACGGAGGAGCCTGGTAGGCTGCAGTCCATGGGGTCGCTAAGAGTCGGGCATGACTGAGCGACTTCACTTTCGCTTTTCACTTTCATGCATTGGAGAAGGAAATGGCAACCCACTCCAGTGTTCTTGCCTGGAGAATCCCAGAGACAGTGGGCCCCCGTCTATGGGGTCGCACAGAGTCAGACACGACTGAAACGACTTAGCAGCAGCAGCAGCAGCAGCAGCAGAGGCCTTGGAACCAGCCAGACCTGAAGCTAATTCAGCCTGGACTTTATAGTGACATGAGCCACTGAAGTCCCTTTTCAGCGTAACCCAGGACACATTTGGTTTCTGTACTTAAAACCCAGGGTTTTGTGTAATCAGTTTCCCTAAAGCATTCTCCAAGCGTCCCGAGAGGAAGGGTTATAGGGGCCTCTCAGGGCCCTGCCAGACATTACCTCCACTCCAAGGGCTGGGGCACAACTTGAGGGGACTAGGAAAGGGCCTTCCTGATTTCTCAGGCCCGGCACTCTCACTTGCCGAAGGTTCCTGAGGCTTCTTGCCCCTCATTCCTGGGGACCCAGGTCTCTTGGCAACAGGGCGGCAGGAAAGGCGGTCTTGCTGCCCCTGGAGCAGACCCAATGGCAGGAAAGTTCTCGGTCTGGGCTTGCAGGTCGGACCGCGCTTGCGCACACCCACAGTTCGGCCACCAACTGGGCTGGGGAGAAAGCAATCGCTGATTTCATCTCTAATATTCTGCCCAGATGGAAGGAGGGGATGAATGTCGTTACCTGGGGCCCATCCTGGAGCCTGGGGCCTGGGTCACTACCACAATGTGGGGAGGGGAGGGGGACGGCAGGCCCTAGGGTTTGAAGGGGCAGGTCAGAGGTGTCATGGGGTGCAGTCTCCTTGATCATACTGGGGAGCCCTTGGGGTGTCAACAGGGCAGGTATTGAGATATCATTCAAGCGGCCTCCTGAGGGTCACTATCATCCGATGATCTGGGCTGGCTTGAGGCCCCTCCCATGGGCGGGACTTGACCTCCAAGCCCCGCCCCCCACCTGCTCCACTCTACAGAGAAGCTCTGGGCTGTAAAAGCCGGACAGCAGCTGTACCTCTGGCCCAGGCCCGGGCCGCTGCTAGACCCCGACTCAGCGTCCGTCTCACCCAGGCACCTTCAGGGCCCTTCGTCCTGCCGGGACCCAGACTTACCACTTGTATCCCCACCCCAGCATTGGCTTCAGTCCTCATCCCGCCTCCTGGCCCTCACCATTAAACTCATTCCAGACCCAGATTATCCCGAGTGAGGACTGATCACCACCACCCCATTAAGGCCAGGTCCCCCCAGACTCGGTCCCCGAGTGAGCGGAATGGAGTTCTCTGTGTGAGGCCCGTCCAGTGAACCAACAAAATGCATCTTCCCATTTTCACTGGGTTTCTCAAAACAAATGCTCAGACGCTGGCAACAGCCTAAAAGCGGTTGTCATGGAACCGGAGGTAGCCAATGGGAGAGGGAGGGGTGCCAGCGCCCCGGGAGCCAAAGCCTGCTGCCAGCTCTGATGCTGCCCAAGAAACTGGCAGGATTGGGAGGGGCCGCGTGGGTCACACTTGGCTGGAGCAGGAGGGAGATCATTCTCGTCATCCAGGAGGCCCCAACTAGTGCAGGGGTCTCCCCAGAGGACCCGGAGCAGGCAGCTGTCAAAGCCGTCCTGCAGCCGGTCTTCCTGCCCAGAACATGAGAGCCACAAGGGACAAGAAGGCCAAGGGGCCCTGGTAGAGTTTGTGGAGGACATTAATCACGCCACCATTCCCAAGGAGATCCTGGACAAGGACAGCCGTCTGGAGGATTCTGTACAAGGATCGTGCAGAGGACATGAGAGTCCTGAGGCAGATGAAACGATAGCTGCTGGTTGCAAGGCCCCACAGGCTACAGCGGCCAGGGCCCCGGGGACGCCCCTCCTAATTAGAAGACCCAGGTCCCCCTTTCTGGTGCAGCCAGCAAGGCTAGCGTGGGTAGTAAGGGGAGGGTCACAGAAATAGAGCCAGAGGCCAAAAGAGGGGCCAAGGAGGGCAGCCACGTACCTCTGCAAAAAGTGATTCTAAGGACCCTTCCATCAGAGCTCGGGCCTCATGATGGCAGAGGTGGAAAGGGAGGACTGAGTGGGGACAAATGACAAGGGCAGTGTGCTGCACACAACACTCCAGACGGGCTGCAAGGAAGGCCTGCAGAGATGCGAATGAGCCAGAGAGCCCCGTGGAGTTCTTGGCCATGTGACCCTTTTGGACAAAACCAAGAAGGAGGTGACAGAGAAAAGATCCCTTGGATTTGATGAGCTTGACCATCAGAGGAGCCAGGAGCAGCATCCTGACCTGGTGGCTCCTGTGGTCGAGAGGCACACACCTGATGAGACGCTCGAGGGCAGTGACTCTTCTGGAGGTGAGTCCTAGAAATGAGACGGCCAGGTCACCCAGAAGGACGTGGAGGACCCCAAGCTCTAGCCATCGTGGCCCCCTGGGATTTCATCAGACATCAAAACTCGAAGGGAGATGTTGAAAATGGTTTCTGTGGTGGAGTCGCTGGGCTGAAGACAAAGAGGACAAGAGGCCCTGCTCCAGGTCTTGTCCGTCAGGGTCGAGCACACCTCCGAATCGCATGAAGGTGGAAGAGGCAGGCTGCCAAGTGGCCACCCTGGTCCTAAGGAAGGCCTGAAACGGCGGGGAACCTGCTGAAATGAATGTGTCTCCACCAAGACTGAGCCCCAGACCTCCCCCCCACACAAAGGGCAAGAAGGCTCCCCGGGGCGCTCTCGGGAGCTGGGGGGGATGAGAGGAAGAGGTGGGGCCGAGGGCTCCTGGAGCTCGCGGCGCTCCGGGGGACCTACGACGTGGCTGAGGTGATGGAGGAAGAAAAGGAAAAGGCCTGGGAGGGCGGGAGGTTGAAACTGTCCAAAGGCCACCTGGGGGAGGTCTTGGCGCTGCAGGCGGCCCGCGGGAACTGGTAGTGGGAGGAGGCGCCGGAGGGGGTTTAGGACACAGGCTCGGAAGAGGCGCCGGAGAATGCGGAGAGCGGAGTCCGAGTCCGAGGACCGGGCGTCCAGGAAGCGCCTGGACCAAGCGGGCCCGCACGGCCTGCAGGGCCCTGGGTCGAGCAGGCGGCGTCGGCTCCCGCCCCATCGGGGAACACGCAAAACCCGAGAGGAGGGGAGCGGCGGCCGAGCCTGGAGGGGCGCCCTCCCGAGACGAAAGCCCAGGAGGCGAGGGCGGGAGGCAAGAGCAGGAAGGGGCTCGCGGGAGCCGGGACGCAGGCCGAGGCCGGCCCAGGGCTCAGCCGCCCGCGGGCTCCAAGTCGGCGCGTGGGAAGAAGACTGGTTGGGGCAGGAGGCTGCACCACATGTGCCGCTAGGGCCGCCCCTAGGGGGCGAGGCTGCAGCTGCCGGTGGGGCCCCAGCTCGGCGCTCCCTCCGCCCTCTCCGCCGCGAAGGCGGCTTCGGCCGAACCATGCATTCCCGACTCTTCTCCGCGCGCAGCCCACCGCTCGCTCTCCGGTCTTTTCAGTCCCTCCTTTGCAGGTGGCGCGAGCGATCCTGACGCAAGAAGAATGTAACTGTAATGAGCGCCCGTGGAGGCAGCAGCCCCAGGTGACGGGGCGGTCTTAGGGCCCACCCAGCGGGCTTGGCTTTGGGTCTCCTGGCTCAGCACAGGGGCGAGTGTGTCCGCGGACACCGGGCACCGGGGGAGGCCCGCAGTGCCGGGCGTTGTTTCTTGTTCTCCGTGGAGCCCCGATCCCTTCCAGACTCATGCTTCTGGCCAGCGTCTGTGAGCCTCTGTTCCTCATTCCAATCTGATGGGGGCTGGCCTGTGTGGTGGAGGTTCCAGCCGGGCAAGGGGAGGGTCAGGATGCAGCTAAGCCAGGAGGCTGAACCTCCTGCTCCAGGAAGAGAGGATTCCAGGAAGAGAAGCCTGAAAGGCAGGGGGTGTGCTCCTGGGGGAGGGGAGAAGAGGTGGGGGAGGGGAAGGGAGGGGTGGAGACCAGTCACAGGGGCAGGGGAGGAGGGGAAGGAGAGGGAAAGTCCCTGCCCATCTGAAGTGCAGCTGGTACAAACGCACCAGCTTCTCAGGGCCAAGGCCTCCTGCTGGTGTCCACAGGCTGAATCTGTCACTCGACCTGCATAGTGTTTAACAGAAATCTTAATTATTTGCAAAGATTTTCAATTCAGAGCAGTTCACGGAAAATCCAGATTTCCAGGTTTTCTCAGTAGCAATGATGGGCATCACCCTTCCCACAGGTCTGTGGGTCCCTCGGCTGGCTGTCCACTCCCCGCCCCCAGCACTGATTTGTAGCCCCTGACTTAAGGTGGTAATTTAAGGGAATAGGTTTCCCCAGTTCAGCATCTGGGTGAATTAAATGCCATAAGGGACCCTTAGCAGGGACTTGTGAGGGGCTGAGGCTGGTCTGGGCCAGTGTTGAAGCTGCCCCAGGGCCCGTCTTTAGGAGGGGAGGAAATGTTCCCAGGAGGGAGTCGCAGCCTGGCCCTAGAGTCCACCCGGTTAACCCAGCCTGGCTCTGCAGAGCATCAGCACACACTGTCTCAAGTGCAGATGCTTCTGAGTTGTGTTCTCATCCTTGTGGTGACATGGGCACCAGCCCCTACTGTCCATCTCGAAGTTTTCCCTGAACTACCATCTCCATCTCTGCCTTTCCAAGTCCTCTTGTCCTGGAGCCATCTGTGTATCTGAAACCAAGATCCTATCCCCAGGAGGTCAGGAGGCACCTCCCACCCCGCACATCTCGAGGGAGGCACAAAGGCCTGGGCATGTCCCCACAGCCCAGCTGGACTGTCCGAGCCCCACCTTGGATGCCCAGGGTCAGAAGCCAACTTGGGAGTTGCTGTCTGGGTCGTGCTGGGAGATGGGACCCCCTCTGGGCTGCAGGAACCTTCCTGGGACAACAAGTTTGAGGATCAGGCTGTCCTCAGCTGAGCCCCTCAACTGCCACTGACTATGGGGGCGACCTTGGCCCTTACCTCCCTGAACCTCAACATCCTCATCTATAAAATTCAATCTCAGATGTTCTTGTGAAGTTTAGCTGTGATTGTCCAAGAAATGTATTTGATACAGCCCCAGGCGCAGAGTATTCCATGGACAGAGGAGACTGGCGGGCTACGGTCCATAGGGTTGCAAAGAGTCAGACACGACGGAGCGACTGACACTTTGACTTTTTCACAGGCAGGAGGTGAACATAAGCCTTGGCTTTGTCGCTATTAGGAGCCAGAGAAATAGGATGGGGACTGGGTGTGGAGCGCCCTCTGCTGGCCGATAATGACACAACAGCAGGGCTGCCCAGACCAGGGACCACTCTCCACCTCAGAACCTCTTCTGTAAAAATGATGGAATGGTAACGTCAACATCGTGAGGAGGTTATTTGAGAACTGATTGAGCTAATGGTGTAAAATTACTAGATTAATGTGATGAACTAAAGTGAAGTCGCTCAGTCGTGTCCGACTCTTTGCGACCTGTGGACTGTAGCCCACTAAGCTCCTCCGTCCATGGGATTCTCCAGGCAAGAATACTGGAGTGGGTTGCCATTTCCTTCTTCAAAGGATGAACTAAAGGTAAACGCAAATTCCTTATCTGGTGGCCTCCCCATCTGGAGATGGAGTTTATTGAGAAGAAAGTGGTGGTGACATTAAGGCTGCCAGCTTCCGCTTACTGACTCTTGGAACACTTGCTCTTGGGAAAGTGTCTTGGAAAACCCAGCTGCTAAGTTTTGGGAAGCCTAAGCCACATGGAGAGGTCGTGGGCAGACGCTGCAGTTGACCATCCCAGCTGAAGCACTGAGAGTCTGTACACCCCTTATCTGCACTAATACCATTTGATGGAGGGTAAAGAACCCCACCCAGAACAGATCCCTTGTAGCAGATTTAGATCTAATGGCTGAAAGAATCAAATACTGCCGCGTGCTAAGTCGCTGCAGTTGTGTCCGACTCTTTGCAACCCCATGGACTGTAGCCCGCCAGGCTCCACTGTCCATGGGATCCTCCAGGCAAGAATATTGGAGTGGGTTGCCATGCCCCCCTCCAGGGGATCCTCCTGACCTAGGGATTGAATCCACTTCTCCTTCACTGGCAGGTGGGTTCTTTACTTCTAGTGCCACCTGGGAAACCCAATCAAATACTACATATTTGTGATTTGGGCTTACTATGCCCCAGGAAGGGCTTCCCTGGTGGCTCAAAGGTTAAAGCGTCTGCCTGCAATGTGGGAGACCTCGGTTAGATCCCTGGGTCAGGAAGATCCCCTGAAGAAGGAAATGGCAACCCACTCCAGTATTCTTGCCTGGAAAATCCCATGGGCAGAGGAGCCTGGTGGGCTACAGTCCACGGGGTCACAAAGAGTCGGACATGACTGAGCGACTTCACTTTCACTTTCACATGCCCAGGAAAGTAAACAAATCCGAAGCCTTTGGGGAACGGTTCAGAGACTTCACAGGATAAATAGGAAGCATGTACAGACAATTCGTAGAATAGTCGACAGAAAACTTGGGTGCATATACATGGGATGAATGACTCATCTTTTCATGGAATTTTTTTAATCCAGGGTTTGTTTGTTTGTTTGTTTTTTGGACAGCCCCACAGCATGTGGGATCTTAGTTCTCCGAGTAGGAATCAAACCGATGCCCCCTGCAGTGGAAGTGCAGAATCCTAACCACTGGACCGTCAGGGTATTCCTGGAAATTTAAAAAAATAAGTCTCAAGTACTTAGATTCTGCATTGATTAGAACTACGATTGAAACCACTGGCTGCAAGTTTCAAAGGTGCTGACGGGGGGACTTACCTGGTGGTCCAGCAGTTAAGAATCCACCTTCCAGTGCAGGGGAGGTATGTTCAAGCACGGGTGTGGAACCAAGATTCCACATGCCTGGAGGTGAGTAAGCCTACACCCTGTATTAAGACCCAATGCAACTAAATAAATTAATTAAAATTAAATTTTTTTAGAAGCGCTCATGGATGTATTTATTGGCTTGGGCTGCCAGAACAGCCTAGGTGGCTGAAACCACAGAAATTAACTTTCTCACAGTTCTGAAGGCTGGAAGTCTGAGATCAGGCTGTCACCGGGGGTTGGTTTCTTCTGAGGCCTCTCTCCTTGCCTTGCAGGTAACTTCTCCTTGTGTCCCCATAAGCTCTGCCCTGGGTCTGTGTCTGTGCCCTAATTTCCTCTTTTTATACCACCGGATTAGGACCTGGTAATCCAATTTAAGCTCATTTTAACATAATCGCCTCTCTAAGCATCCTATCTCCAAGTACAGTCACATGTTGAGGTGCTGGGGTTAGGATTTCAACCTATGAATTTGGGGAATGACACAAGTCAGCACGTAACAATAAGAAACTTTGGCCTGGAAAGACTGTGGTGGTTTTATTTTTTTGGCGGGGGGGGAGGCATACCATGAGGCATAAGGGATCTTAGTTCCCCAACCAGGGATTGAACCCATACCTCCTGCATTGGAAGCACAGAGTCTTAACCACCAGACAACCAGGGAAGTCACCTCGAGAGACTGTTGACGCAAATCTTTCCCAGACAGGTGGGGAAAGGTTCTGATTAGGTTTCAAGAATGTAAGATCCAAGCAAACAGGAACCAGTGCCTGACTGTTCACCGCTGTGTCTCCATCGCCCTGAACTGTGTGTGGCACCGAGGAGAAGCTAAGTGTTAGTTGAATGAATGGGTAAATGAATGAATGAATGAGAAGACTGCCTGTCAGGGGCCACGTTAACCCCACTGTTTTCGGTTGATCTCTTCTGGAATGTAACTCTTCACCCCTGCGGTCATAATTCCTACAAAGCATGTTCTAAATGTTGAGGGTGGGAAATTTTATTTATCCATTGCATGTTTTTAAAATAGGAAGTAAAGCTCATTGCTGTGGCTGCAAATATTTAACTCCCTGATAAAAGCATCACTGATCCTGTTATGATTAACTCACTTCGTCCAGAAAGTGGGGAGTCTCCTGGCATTAAGAAATGGATGTGTGCTTATTTCCTCCTTTTATAAGTTTATGCAAATAAAAGGAAAGTAAGGTTATAGTAGCTTCATTTCCACATCAGCTACCTGGTCTTTGTGGATATTTGAGCTTGGGAGCCCTGCTCTAGCATAATCTGGGAAGGAACATGGATCAGCCTGGTGTGTCTTGGCTACAAGTTACAGATAACCAAACTGAGAGCAGACATAAACAATAAGGACATTTCTCAGCTTTTTAATTAAAATTTTGGAGGAAAGAGGCTTCTGGATTTAATCAAGCATGTTACTTAGAACCAAGAATCTATTCCTCCACTTGTTAGCTTTTGCCTTCCACCTTGTTGCCTTATGGTTACAAAATGGCTGCCAAGCTCCAGGCATCACCTTCTCACACAACAAGCAAAAAAGCAAGGAGGTAGGGGGTGATGACAGAGTCTTTTCCTCTCATGCCTCTCCTCTTTTATCCAGCAGCAAAAATAATTCCCCAAAGCTTCCAGCACACTCATTGCCCAGAACTAGGTTACCACATACCAGTAGCTGCAAGTGGGTCTGGAAAACAGTGGAGCTGACCTTTTTAGCTATTATCAGTTCAGTTCAGTTGCTCAGTCATGTCCAACTCTTTGTGACCCCATGGGATGCAGCATGCAAGGCCTCCCTGTCCATCACCTATATAGTATCATAGCAATACATGGGAAGAGGTTAGAAGTGGTTGTCAGATTATCCAATCAACATTATTAATGACTGAGGTGAATTCATGCACAGTGCAAAAATAATTTTTACACATTAAAAGAAAGCGAGAGAGATAAAGATGTCCCTTCTCTCTGTACTTTCAATGAGAGGGATTCTATTTTGCGTCATAAATCCTTCTAAAGAATCAGCTTCAGGCAAGGGAACTCCCTGGCAGTCCAGCGGTTAGGGCTCTGTGCTTTCACTGTCAAGGACACTGGTCCGGGAACAAGTATCCCCACAAGCCATCTGGCGCAGCCAAAAGACAATAAATCAATCAGTAAATCAAATCAGCTTCGATAAATTGACAGATTGAAAATAACCCCAAAACATTCATCTTATTTCACCTCTGTTCTCTGTTCACTGAAGCCTGTCCTGGGAAAGAGATTTTGAACAGGAGTCTTGGAGATTCTCTTAAAAATTGTTGCAATTTCCAAAGAAAAATAACCTCTCAAAGAAGCCTAGGTTTCTGATTGGCTGTCTTCCTTGATTATTTGTTGCCATGGTGATAGCAAGCCTAAATAGCCTTTGTGTATTTTTTTTTTAATAATAAGTAACTGTAGGTCTTCTCTATCAAATCAGGAAAAGATTACTTCTATCTTTCCACAAACATTACGAAATAAAGGCCCAAGTCTTTTCTAGACTTGATTTTATATAAAGAAATTGAAAGACTCAGACGTCCCTGGTGGAGCACTGGTTAAGAATCAGTCTGCCGATGCAGGGGAAATGGGTTCCATCCCTGATATGGCAGGATCCCACATACCACAACTACTGAGCTTGCGCTCTAGAGCCGTCTCCCCACAATTAGACAAGGCCCGAGCACAGCAATGAAGACCCAGTGCAGCCAAAAATAAATAAATGAATAATTTTTTTAAAGAAAAAATCAAAAGTCCCATCTCAACTAAATTAACAAAAGCATTTAGCAGTGTCTGAGCCTCTACCTGCTCTGTTAGTTGCTCAGTCGTGTCCAACTCTTTGCGACCCAGTGGACTGTAACCCGCCAGGCTCCCCGTCCATGGAATTTTCCAGGTAAGAATACTGGAGTGTGTAGCCATTCCCTTCTCCAGGGGATCTTCCCAACCCAGGGATCTAATGAAATCTGGGTCTCCCGCATTATGGGCAGATTCTTTACCGTCTGAGCCACTAGGGAAGCACAAAATATGTAGATGGAGGTACTGGGGATTGAACCCAGGGCCTCATGCATGCTAAGCATGCGCTCTACCACTGAGCTATACCCCCAGCTGTTTCTCCAGTGTCAGGTATTAATATTAAATCCAGTGCACTATCTGGTGGCCAGTGGGAGAACAGCAGGATTGTATTTATTTAAGTTGTTGTAGACACTGTTATGGTAGCCCTAACAAATAGATGGGGAAACAGTGTCAGACTTTATTTTTGGGGACTCCAAAATCACCGCAGATGGTGATTGCAGCCATGAAATTAAAAGATGCTTACTCCTTGGAAGGAAAGTTAAGACCAACCTAGATAGCATTTTCAAAAGCAGAGACATTACTTTGCCAACAAAGGTTCGTCTAGTCAAGGCTATGGTTTTTCCAGTGGTCATGTATGGATGTGAGAGTTGGACTGTGAAGAAAGCTGAGCGCCGAAGAATTGATGCTTTGGAACTGTGGTGCTGGAGAAGACTCCTGAGAGTCCCTTGGACTGCAAGGAGATCCAACCAGTCCATCCTAAAGGAGATCAGTCCTGGGTATTCTTTGGAAGGACTGATGCTAAAGCTGAAACTCCAATACTTTGGCCACCTTATGTGAAGAGTTGACTCATTGGAAAAGACTGATGCTGGGAGGGATTGGGGGCAGGAGGAGAAGGGGACGACAGAGGATGAGATGGCTGGATGGCATCACTGACTCGATGGACGTGAGTTTGAGTGAACTCCGGGAGATGGTGATGGACAGGGAGGCCTGGCGTGCTGCAGTTCACGGGGTCGCAAAGAGTAGGACACGACTGAGTGACTGAACTGAATAATACAACAGGCTCGTTCCTGGTAATTTTAGACTGATTGGGCCAGAACCCCTGATTGCTTTGACCAACAGAGTATGACAGAAGTGGCATTATGCCAGTCCAGGATCTAGCTTTTAAGAGGACAAGCAGTTTCATCTTGATCTCTTGAAGACTTGAGCCGCTATGTAAGAAAAGCAACTACCATACGAGCTCCCCAAGTGGCGCTAGTGGTAAAGAATCTGCCTGCCAATGCAGGAGATGCCGGAGACTCGAGTTCCATCGCTGGGTTGGGAAGATGTCCTGGAGAAGAAAACGGCAACCAACTCCAGTATTCTCGCCTGAGAAATCCCAGGGACAGAGGAGCCTGGCGGGCTTACAGTTCACGGGGTCACAAAGCGTCAGACACCACTGAGCTCACACAGGTACACACATAAGGGCATCCTGCTGTGACAAAGCCCTGGAGAATGAAAGGTCCAGACCTGTGAAGGAAGAATTTGTGTGCTTTGCCTCCTATCATACATTTATGTGGGTAAATGTAAAATTAAGTTTGAGCATTTTCAGGGTTTTTGTAACAGCTTAATTGGTATGTAATTCACATGCCATAAAACTCACCCTTTTAAAGTGTACTACTCAGTGGCTTGAGCTATATTCCCTGAGCTGCACAACCACCAGCACCATCAATTTTAGAGCATTTTTCATCACCCGAGAACAGAATTACTGAAGTATTCAAACAAAAACTTGTATATCTATGTTCACTGTAGCCTTATTCATGATGGCCAAAAGGTAGTAACAGCCCAAAGGGCCTTCAACAGATAAATAAATAAAGTATGGCAGGAGACTTACCTGGTGGTCCAGTGGCTAAGACTCTGGGCTCCCAAAGCAGGAGGCCTGGGTTCCATCCCTGGTCAGGGAACTAGATCCTACATGCTGCAACTAAAAGATCCTATATGCCACAACTAAGGCCAAGTGCAGCCAAATAAATATTTTTTAAAAATCCAAAGTTCAGCGTATCCATAGAATGGAACACTGTGGTTATTTAGTCGCTAAGTCGTGTCCGACTCTTTATGGCACCACAGACTGTATCCTACATTGCAGGCAGATTCTTTACCACTGAGCCACCAGGGAAGCCTACAATGGAATATTATTCAGCCATAAAAAGGAATGAAGGGCTGATATGCGCTACTTCTTTTTGCCCTCACCATCCTTCCTGGCTCTTGCTTTTCTGACCCTATGGACACCTTGCTAGTAAATCTCCTGCATTAAATGTTCTCTGTTCAAAAGACTTAGAGGAGCTTCTGTTGAGAAGCTGCAGCGCCACAGAGCTCAGTTTCTGTGTGTGTATTTCTATTGCGCACATAACACAGCTGGAAAGGGAGTGAGATGAAGAGCGGTTATTATGACAATGCCTCAACCAGAGAAGAATGCTAGGGAAATGGAGCTTTTTCTCGACCTCTCCTCAGTCAGGCTGATCCGGGACAAAATCCCTTGTTCAGGAGTGTTTAGGGGACAGAGGTGAAAGAGAGGTGTGCGTTAGTCTGTGGGCCACTGAGACTATGGGCAGAAGAAGGGAACTCAATGTTTTAGCCTGCTTAGGCTTCTGTGACAAAATACCCTCAATTGGGTGGCTTTAGCAACGGACATATATTTTCTCACACTTCTGGAGGCTGAGAAGTCCAAGATCAAGGTGCTGCTTTTTTCTGTGATGTCAACCCAAGAGATTCAGAACCAGCTCTTTAACATGCAAGTACCCAACTATTAACCAAGGGAGTGTGAAAAAGTGATTTGAAATTTTTAATAAAAATAATGTTTAAAATGTAAAAAAGAGGTAAAGATGTCCTTTCTCCCCTGCAGCTAGCTGCATACAGAGATGCTGTTTTGCATAATAAACCATCTAAAGAATCCATCCCATAAGGAAGCAAACTAAGAATACCCATCTGGTTTTCCTGTGCAACCCTGGAGGCTGGGTTCCTGTCACCAACCTGGTCTGTTCATTTAAGACTGTCCTTGAAGGATAAGTTGAACAAAAGAGTCTTTGAGAGTCTCCTAAAAATTGTTGCCATGTCTTGAGAAAAATAACCTCCGGGAGAAACCTGCAGTTCTGATTGGTTGTCTTCCTTAATCATTTGTTGCCATGGTGATAACATCATCGCTATTATTAAAAGGAATAAATACTTGTCGGTTTTCTTTTTCCATCAGAGGAGGATGGTTGGCACTTTTCTTCTACAAATATAGTGAATATAAAAGCCCGTGACTCTGCCAGATTTCTTAATTTTAAGAAAGACATTGAGAGTCCTGTCTCATTTAAGAGAGCCAAAGCGCTCGGCCGCGTGCAGTCAGATCTGCGCAAACAGGGCTAGCTATGGTCACCGCAATGGCGATGAGCTGTAATTCTAACTTCATCAGAGCGCCCGCTGCTGGGAAATGAGAGAACAACAGGGCTGACCCGGCTAGAAGAACCCCTCCCCTCCTTTCTTCTCTGGACCTCTCACCACCACCACCTACCGGGTCAGACTCGCGGTGGAGGACAGAGCGAGGACGAGGATCCCTGGAGATTCTGCAGAGGGTGGAGGGAATACCCCCTCCTCCCTCAGCACACACTATGGACACCTACTGTATGCCAGGTATTGTGTTAAGCCTTCCACACTGCTGCTGCTGCTGCTGCGACCCCATAGACGGTAGCCCACCAGGCTCCCCCGTCCCTGGGATTCTCCAGGCAAGAACACTGGAGTGGGTTGCCATTTCCTTCTCCAATGCATGAAAGTGAAAAGTGAAAGTGAAGTCACTCAGTCGTGTCCGACTCTTAGCGACCCCATGGACTGCAGCCCACCAGGCTCGTCCGTCCATGGGATTTTCGAGAACAACTTGAAAGTGTGTGGCATTTTTATGAGCTAGCTTTGGAATTACATAACATCACTTCCACTTTATTAGTCAAGGCAGTCACCAAGGCTCTCTCAGTTCCCGAGGAAGGAGACACAGACTCACTCTTGATGCAGGAGTAGCAAGGTTCTAGAAGCCTTGTTGCAGCCATAGATGGTTTTTGCAGCCATTTCCAGAGAAGAAAATCTGTCATACTCTTGAAGGCAGCCTAAGGCAGAGTGAAATCTCCCCCTTGATCTCTCCTTGCCCCTCCCTAGGAGGAGGGGACATTTTACTGGGGGGAAGATGGGAAGCTGAAGAGTCTGCCTAGCTTTGGTCTTGAACCCCTAAGAATCCAAGAACTTAAGAATTGTTTTGAGGACAAAAGGTGTCATTTGGGGAGAGGGTATCTCTTTGGGAGAATATTTAAGGATTCATGGGCTAGATCTGCCTTTTATTGAATAGCTTATCAAAGACCTCTAGATAACTCCATGGATAATTCCAGAAGCAGAATAGCACCAAAGTCAAGATCCTGGAAAAGACCCTGATGCTGGGAAAGATTGAGGGCAAGAGGAGAAAGGGGCGACAGAGGATGAGATGGTTGGATGGCATCACTGACTCGATAGACATGAGTTTAAGCAAACTCAGGGAGATGATGAGGGACAGGGAGGCCTGGTGTCCTGCAGTCCACGGAGTCTCAAAGAGTCGGACGTGACTTAGCGGCTGAACAACAACAAGATCCCAGCCTTTGGGGCCAGGCAGGCCAGTGTCCAAACCCAAGCTTTGCCACTATCTATGTATCCCTGGTCCATGGTAACCTCACTTGCCTAATTTTAAAAATGGGAATCAAAAGAATATCCAATAGGGACCTGGGGAAGACTGAGGTGCCAGGCGTATGGATCATAGTGGGATCTGGAGGAAGAACCAGCATTGGCGTTGCTGGCGGGTGCTTCAGGTCCGCCCTGGCCAACGTCTGTTTCCATCAGCGCCAGAGCTGCTCCCAGCCCCTGGGGGGCCCAAGCTGATGCAACTGTGCCATCCAGGTTCAAGGTCCCTGGATGACAAGTTCCCCATCAGAACTGCCCACAAGCTGGGATGCTCACCATATGAATGGAATAAAACAACGACATTTGCCGCAAGGTGAGACAATGAGTTCACAGAGTACAAAGCCACCCCCTCCGGAAATTTTATGTCTGTGACACTTTTGCCAGGAAAGAAAAGAAGGTGGCAGAAATGTGTGCAAATGGTCCTGTGCCCTGCCGTCTAGTGGTTACAGACATGGATGTGGATCCCTGGGGGCATCTTTGCTGAATATAGTACCCATCATTTATGTCCTGGGAGAGGGTTAACGGAGGGATGGAGATTAGGCTGTCCTACAATTCTGGGGTGAAAAAAATGATGAGGGTTTACAATTTATATATGATTCATATAAAGAGAGAAAGGCACTCATCGCAGCCATGCCTTTGAAGAGTTCCGTACTTGTGAGGCTTCCCTGGTGGCTCAGATGATAAAGAGTCTGCCTACAATGCAGGAGACCCAGGTTCAATCCCTGGGCTGAGAAGATTCCCCTGGAGAAGAGAATGGCAACCCATTCCAGTATTCTTGCCTGGAGAATCCCACGGCCAGAGGAGCCTGGCAGGCTACAGGCCATGGGGTCGCATAGAGCTGGACTCGACTGAAGTGACTTAACACGCATCCACATGTATGTTTGGGGATCTCCTCGTTTAGACTGGATAGTTTAGATCCCATCTTTTAGGCTGGTTCTTGAATAGCAATCTGTAGGGGGAAAATGAAGTCATCCAAAGCGAGCAAGTGGAGGTTTGGTGAGAACTGGTATTCACACAGTGTTGGAGTATTTCCCTATGGATTAGTTATTAATTACAAAGGGAGAAAGAGTAACTTTACAGTGAGAAACATCATGGGCAGCAATGGGACACAACGCATTCTCTACCTCCTGATAAAAGGCACGGAGGACACAGAATGACTTTTATGACAATTTCTCTGCTTTAAAAGTCTATAACCTGAATCTGGTTGTGAGAAAACATCTGACCAACCCAAACTGACAGTCTACAGAATAACTGACATGAAACCTTCAAAACTGTCAATGTCGTAAAACACAAAGAAAGATCGAGGAACTGTTCCAAACGAAGCGATATGATAACTAAATAGACTATGTCATCCTGACTGGTAAAATAAAGGTTTAAAACAAATCTTTTTTTCTTTGCTATAAAGGTCAGTTTTTGAACAACTGAAGAACTTTGATAAAGGTCTGTAGATTAGATTATTGTATCACTGCTGAATTTCCTGATTTTGATCATTGTACTATGGTTGCATTGGAGAAGGCAATGGCAACCCACTCCAGTACTCTTGCCTGGAAAATTCCATGGATGGAGGAGCCTGGTAGGCTACAATCCATGGGGTCGCGCAAAGCGTCGGTTGAAAAGAGTCAGACATGACTAAGCAGCTAACACACACACACACACACTGTAATTGCATAAGCAAATATCTTTGTTCTTAGGAAATTCACATTTAAGCATTTAGAGGTAATCTGACATGAGGCCTGCAACCTATTATCAAATGATCCAGAAAATATATAAATAAACATATCCATGGATAATACTGATTCTTGGTTGCTCATTTTAACGTGTCTGAATGCAGGCTTCCTCTTCAACCAATGTCAGTCAGGCAGCAGTCAACCTGCAGATGTCATTGGCTCTCTGCATACCTCTAACCTTGGGCATGGGTGACAGTGACTTGGAAGAAAATCCTGGAGACAAAAACAGAGCATCCTTTAAGACAGGTTGCATCATGATGGCACAGACAATGATGTCTTGGGACTTTCTTGGTGATCCAGCAGTTAAGACTCTGAGCTTCCAATGCAGGTGGCACGCTTCCATCCCTGGTTAGGGAACTAAGATCCCACATGTTGCACAGTGGGGCCAAAAAGCAAAAAGAAAGAAAGAACAATATCTTGAGCAGCAATAGCCCTGAGCAAAAAAGTAAATCTGTAGTAACCTAGAAATAATGCAGAGAACAAACTGATAATAGAATCAACCTCAATAGGAGGCTTCCCTGGTGGCTCAGACAGTAAAGAAGCTACCTGCAGTGTGACAGACCTGGGTTTGATCCCTGGGTTGGGAAGATCCTCTGGAGAAGGGAATGCCAATCCACTGCAGTAATCTTGCCTGGAGAATTCCATGGACAGAGGAGCCTGGCGGGCTACGGTCTACGAGATGGCAGAGTCAGACATGACTAAGCAACTAACACTTTCAATAGGAGGCTGGATTCAAGATCACCTTTTGTGTGTGTGTGTGTGTAATAAAGTTTTATTAAAGTATAAAGGAGATAGAGAAAGCTTCTGACATAGACATCAGAAGGGGGTAGAAAGAGTACCCGCTTGCTAATGTTAGCAATGGAGTTATATACTCTCCAATGAATCCAAAGAACGTCTGGAGATTGTAAAGAGCTCACCAGACCTACTCCCATAATTTACATTTTAAGATAACAGAATTAGGCAGAAGGTTTAATCCAGAGACTGCCTTCAGGCAGGATACATTATTGTTATATAATCCTTATAACATCCGCTGGATCATGGAAAAAGTAAGAGAGTTCCAGAAAAACATCTATTTCTGCTTTATTAACTATGCCAAAGCCTTTGACTGTGTGGATCACAATAAACTGTGGAAAATTCCGAAAGAGATGGGAATACCAGACCACCTGACCTGCCTCTTGAGAAATCTGTATGCAGATCAGGAGGCAACAGTTAGAACTGGACATGGAACAACAGACTGGTTCCAAATAGGAAAAGGAGTATGTCAAGGCTGTATATTGTCACCCTGCTTATTTAACTTATATGCAGAGTACCTCATGAGAAACGCTGGACTGGAAGAAACACAAGCTGGAATCAAGATTGCCAGGAGAAATGTCAATAACCTCAGATATGCAGATGACACCACCCTTATGGCAGAAAGTGAAGAGGAACTCAAAAGCCTCTTGATGAAAGTGAAAGAGGAGAGTGAAAAAGTTGGCTTAAAGCTCAACATTCAGAAAACGAAGATCATGGCATCTGGTCCCATCACTTCATGGCAAATAGATGGGGAAACAGTGGAAACAGTGTCAGACTTTATTTTGGGGGGGCTCCAAAACCACTGCAGATGGTGACTGCAGCCATGAAATTAAAAGACGCTTACTCCTTGGAAGAAAGGTTATGAGCAACCTAGATAGTATATTCAAAAGCAGAGCCATTACTTTGCTGACCAAGGTCCGTCTAGTCAAGGCTATGGTTTTTCCAGTAGTCATGTATGGATGTGAGAGTTGGACTGTGAAGAAGGCTGAGCACAGAAGAATTGATGCTTTTGAACTGTGGTGTTGGAGAAGACTCCTGAGAGTCCCTTGGACTGCAAGGAGATCCAACCAGTCCATTCTAAAGGAGATCAACCCTGGGATTTCTTTGGAAGGAATGATGCTGAAACTGAAGCTCCAGTACTTTGGCCACCTCATGTGAAGAGTTGACTCATTGGAAAAGACTCTGATGCTGGGAGGGATTGGGGGCAGGAGGAGAAGGGGACGACCGAGGATGAGATGGCTGGATGGCATCAGGGACTCGATGGATGTGAGTCTGAGTGAACTCCGGGAGATGGTGATGGACAGGGAGGCCTGGAGTGCTGCAGTTCATGGGGTCGCAAAGAGTCGGACATGACTGAGCGACTGAACTGAACTGAATCCTTGTAAAGACCAGACCTACTCCCATAATTTACATTTAAAGGTAACAGAATTAGCCAGAAGGTTTAATCCAGAGACTGTCCTTAGGTAGGATACAGAATTCCAGACCCCTCTCTTCTTGGGGACCCCTAGACTTCTTATCAACCTGTCTAGGAAATTACTCTCTCATTCCCCCCTTTACTTTTAGGAGAATTATGTTGCCAAGGAAAAGGGGTGTCATTTTCATTCCATAACTACTTCCTGCTATTTAGGGGCATAGCCCCTAAATTGTTGAGGCAACATATTCTCCTAACCCTCATATTGAGGGTCTCTGATCCAGGGCCCCAAGTAATAGTTGGAGGGGGCTGTGGCACTCGTAGGAGCTTGGACAACCATTTGTAACTTAAAAGTTTTTAGACAGTTAGAAAAGCCCATTATACAGTTACAGACGTAAGGCAAAATAGTCATTAAATCAAGTTAAAATGAAAAGTCACATTATGTCCGTAGTTACATCAGTCCATCTTAAGGTTGTTAGATGTCATCAGTTTAAGACGAGGCATCACATGTGATTGTTGTTGAAGGTATTTGCAGACTTGGAGAAAGTCTTTTCCCTGAAGTGGAGATGTCCACCATAGGAAGCCTTCCACTGATGAAGAGGGGAGTGCTCCGCAGACCCAGCAGTTAGACCGATTATGAAATGCTGCATAGGAGTGAGCCCAGGACAGGAAGGCATTGTCTTGAGGATCAAACAGCAGACTCAAAAAGATTTTTGGAGTCAGCAGAAGTAGGCTCTCATAGATTATCAGGCTCATCTTGTCCTGAAGAATCCCAGATGAGCCCCCAAGATGAAAGGTTGTTGCTGAATCACGCAAAGATGCGGGGATCCTTGGCCTCTGGAGGAGAAGAATTCAATCCGGGGTCAGAGACGAGGCTTGATCACTCAGAGCTTCTGCGTAATAAAGTTTTACTAAAGTATAAAGGAGACAGAGAAAGCTTCTGACATAGCCATCAGAAGGGGGTAGAAAGAGTGCCCTCAAGATCACTTATAAAAAGTCACCATGTCGATAGATCCTGGGCTTCTAGAGAATGTTGTGGGAAATTGGGCTCCTTTCACATTGTCAGCAAAAATACTTTAAAATACCTAGAAACAATCCTATCCCACGTTAGTAGGAGTCAAACGAGGAAATTTCAAAAGAGGACGTGCCAATTCTTCCCCAAAATTAATTCTTAAAGTTAAGACGATCATAGTTTTAAAAATCCATAAAGTATCAGTTTTACAAAATCAGCCTCTCTTATAGCTAGAAGTGGCCATGAACAATTTTAGACCAAGAGGATGCAAGCAGAAGTGACATTTGGAATGTCTGGGTCATCTCCTGTGGCAAAAATGTCCACTGACCATCAAATCTTGTTTACTCTTCTTGGGCAAATGGCCAGAGGTTTCCCAGTCTCTTTTGCAGTTACAGCTGGCCATGGGGCTGGGTTCTAGCCAATGAAACACGGTCAAATACATGTGCTACTGCCAGGACAAGTAACCACATGACGCTCTGTGCCCTTTCTTTTCCCACATTCTGGATCGATAGAGAATCCAGAAGAGAAGTCTGAGTGTGCAGGGGATGCATGCGTGCATGCTCAGTCGCTCAGTCGTGTCCAACTCTGCCACCCTGTGGACTGTAGCCCACCAGGCTCCTCTGTCCGCAGAGATTCTCCAGGCAAGAATCCTGGAGTGGGTTGCCATGCCCTCCTCAGGGGGATCTTCCTGACCCAGGGATCTAACCTGCGTCTCTTACATCTCCTGCATGGGCAGGCAGGTTCTTTACTGCTAGCGCCACCTGGGAAACCCACTGGGGAGAGCGGGACCATAAAAGAAAAGGAACCAGGGCCCTGTAGACCATCTGCCTAAAAGGAACTGCTATGTTAGACATCGTGTAAGTGAGATATATAATTTTGTGTTAAGACACTGAGACTTAGGAGTTTATTTGTTACAGCATCTCGAATTACTTACCCTAACTACTGATCTCAGTGACAACCCTAAATGCTCTTCTTTTAAAGATATGTTTATTTATTTACTTATTTGGCTGCACTGGGTCTTTGTTGCAACAGGTGGGATCTTCGGTCTCCACTGCAGTATGTGGGATCTTTAGTTGTGGCATCTGAATTCTTAGTTGCAGCCTGTGGGATCTAGTTCCCTGACCAGGGATCAAACTTGGGTCCTGAGCACTGGGGAGCGTGGAGACTTAGCCACTGGACCACCAGGGAAGTCCCTAAATGCCCTTCTTGGCCTGTTTTTTGGCCTTCCTGCTAATTGGGGCTTCCCAGGTGGCGCTAGTGGTAAAGAATCCGCCTGCCAATGCAGGAAACATAAGAGACGCAGTTTTGATCCCAGGGTCGGGAAGATCCCTCAGAGGAGGGCATGGCAACCCACTCCAGTATTCTTACCTGGAGAATACCTCCTCATAGACAGAGGAGCCTGGAGGGTTGCAGTCCATGGGATTGCAAAGAGTCAGACATGACTGAAGTGACTTAGCCTATTTAGCAACTATAACAGCTGCTTGGGTGCAGACATGGAAGCCACACATAGATGAGGGCCAACCCTCCAGCCCTGGATGCCCTCACGCAGTAATGCTGGGATGAATCAGCTTCAGGAGGAAGAAGGTGAATTTGAGGAAACTGCTTTGGGAGAAAGTTTGGAGACAAAAAAGAAACAAGTCAAGCAAGGGGCTTGGGCTTCCCTGGTGGCTCAGATGGTAAAGAATCTGCCTACAGTGCAGGAGATGTGGGTTTGATCCTTGGGTCAGGAAGATTGCCCTGGAAAACGAATAGCAACCCGCTCCAACATTCTTGCCTGGAGAATCCCACTGACAAAGGAGCCTGATGGGCTATAGTCTTTAGGATCGCAAAGAGTCAGACACGACTGAGTGACTCACACACACACACACACACACACACACACACACACACACAGAAAGAAGGGGGTTAAAAATCTTTCCCCATATCATAGACAACTTAACTCTCCTCCTTCCCCCGCCCCCAGGAATTTCCCAAGAAAAATCCAAACCATTTCCAGGGAGTGGACCTTTTTCCCACCACACATCCCTCTCTTGCTAACCCAGCCCCAGTATTTTCCAGGCGTCAGGTAACAATGTACTCAAGGAAAGCGAGGCTTGCTCCAAAAGGTGAACCCTGATTGGTCTAAACCTTGTTCCTGTTTGCTAGTGATTGACTTAGAAGTGATCATGTGATCCATTATGTGCCAATAAAACTTGAAGGGGTTTGAGAAAAGGTTTATTCTCTCTGATAAAGGGAAATGAAAGAATCTTATTCCATTCCATCCTGACTTCAGTTACTGCCTTGGGAAGTAAGGTCTGAAGCCGTGGCAGCCATCTTGCCATCATAAAGCAATAAGCTTGAAGACAGAAAATACTGAAGATACCAGAGCAGAAGGGGAAAAAAGTCTGGGTTCTTTGTTATATCATTGAGCCACTGAACCAATCCTGGTCTCACCTGCCTCCAGACCATGTGAGATAACCATTAAGATTTTTAAAGAAAAATTAATGTGGTAGTAATATTTGGAGCAATGACTATAACAATGCAAAGAGGTAGAGTTTTAAAAAGCAATCATCAATAGCAACAAGGACATTCAGAGCCCAGGCGTTCATTTCTAACATCATTCTCCAACAAAAGGGGCCACAGTTCTTTAGAGAAATGATTGATTCTAGGACTGAAACAGGAACTATACAGTTTGAGTCTGAAACAGTTTATAAGGCAAGGAAGTAAGGAAGTGCTAACATACACACACACACACTCACACACCTACACACAGATGATAAGGCTGGTAGAATCAGTAGGTCACAATGAGCATAACTTCTGAAACATGAAATGGAATAGTTTCAAAAACATCAAGAGTGCCTTGCCCATAATAAGACAGTTCTGTTTCTGAAATTTTTGTTTCAGACTAAATATATAGTTTCTGAAAATATATATATGTATATGAAATATGGCTGGGTTATGATGTAAAATGTGGTTCTTATTGTGAAGCTCATCCAAAACAATCTGAGGGACTTCCCTGCTGGTCCAGTGATTGGGGTTCCATGCCTCTGCTGCAGGGGACATGGGTTCAATCCCTGATCAGGGAACTAAGATCCCATAAGCCATGGGGCATGGCCAAAGAAAAACCAAAAACAAACAAACAAACAAAAAAATTTGAAATGATCAAGGATACATTTAAGAGCAGAATTAATAGATTTTTAGCAAATGTGCACATCCAAGTTGCCTATCAGTTCAGTTCAGTTCAGTTGCTCAGTCATGTCCGACTCTTTGGGACCCCATGAATTGCAGCACACCAGGCCTCCCTGTCCATCACCAACTCCCGGAGTTCACTCAGATTCACGTCCATTGAGTCAGTGATGCCATCCAGCCATCTCATCCTCAAGTTGCCTGTAGAGGTGGTCAATTAGTTCTCCATGACCAAGACCATGATATGGTTACGACATTCTGTTTCCTATTTCTTCTTCTGAGGCACACAAGAAAATATACTTCTCTGTCCCTCAGCAGTGACATGGGACCGTGTGGCCAGTTCTGGACAATGAAATGTGAGCTGAAGTGACAGATGTCACTTCGACTAAGACAATGAAAACTCCCTGGGACATCCTCCTGTCTCCCTTCCCCTGCTGTAGCAACACAGAGGACTTCAGGAGACAGAAAAGAGCCTGGGACACTGAGTGACCACATGGAGGACGGCTGTCCCATGGAGAGACTAAGACCCTTGGTGGATTTTATGTGAGTGAGAAAGAAACTTCCTGTGTTAATTGAGGTTTTTGCAGTTGTTACTGTACTATAACCTAGGCTGTTCTCAATGGGACACTCACTAGAGTCTCTGTATCAATATATTCTCCCAGCAGCACGGCAGGAGAATTTCCACCTCCTCGTTTTTATCTAGTTATTTTTTTAAAAATTTACTGAGCACTTGTTATATTCCTGGCTCTGCTTTTGGTACTGAAGATACAACAATGAACAAAACAGAAAGACCAGACCCAAGCTTCCCTGGTGGTTTGGTGGTAAAGAATCTGCCGATGCAGGAGATGCGGGTTTGATCCCTGACTCAGGAGGATCCCACATGCTGCAGAGTAACTAAGCCGCAACTGCTGATTCTGTGATCTAGACCCCGAGAGCTGCAACTAATGGAACCAGGCACGACAACTCCTGAAGCCCGCAGCACTGTAGAGCCCGTGCGCCACTCCAAGAGACGCCACTGCAATGAGAAGCCCATGCACCAGAGAGTAGCCCTCCGCTCTCTGCAATTAGACAAAAGCCCGTGCAGCAAGGCAGACCCAGCACAGGCAACAGTAAATAAACAAACAAACAAACAAACGATCGAAAGAAGACCAGACCTCATGGAGCTCGTATTCCAGTGGAAGAATCAAACTGTACATAGAATAAATAAGAAAAGTATATCGTATTTGAGAAGGCGGTCATGCCTATGAAAAAATAAGGCAAAGGAAAGGGAGTCTGGAGTGTTGGGTTTCAATTTTAAATGGGATGATCAAGGGAGGCCATCACTGAGGACGTGTCACTTGAACAAAGCTAAGGAGGAGACGAACCACATGACTGTTGTGGGGAGAGCATTTGAAGGAGAGGAAGCAGACCCAGAGGTTCATACACAGGAATCAGCCACATGTGTTCCAGCAACAGCAGAGAGGCTGATGCAGCTGAGAGAGAGCGTGAAGGTGAGAGCACAGAGGGATGAGGTCAGAGAAATAACAAGGCCACCAGATGCTGCTGTGGGCCCAGCAACAGATAGTACTATTGGGCTTGGTGGTAGTCCAGGATGTGAACTGGTGTATTATTCTGATTTTAACTTGAATTTCCCTGACAATAATGGGATTGAGCTTTAGTTAATTGATCATTCCTAAAGTTCCAAAAACTTGAAGCTGCTGTCACGATTCTTGCCAGGCTATAGCATAGGACACCCCAAAGCCTGCTGGTCCCCTGTAAGGTCACTTAAGATCATTTCCCAAACCTGGAAAGAAAGTGCCCTGAGATTATGATCATCAGATTTAACAATTAGCAATACAGGACTCCAGTTGAATTTGAGTTCTAGATCAACAAAAAATATATTTCAGTGTAAGTATGCTACAGCAATACGTGAACCGTGAACTTCCTGATGTTCAAGCTGGTTTTAGAAAAGGCAGAGGAACCAGAGATCAAATTGCCAATATCTGCTGGATCATGGAAAAAGCAAGAGAGTTCCAGAAAAACATCTATTTCTGCTTTATTGACTATGCCAAAGCCTTTGACTGTGTGGATCACAATAAACTGTGGAAAATTCTGAAAGAGATGGGAATACCAGACCACCTGACCTGCCTCTTGAGAAACCTATATGCAGGTCAGGAAGTAACAGTTAGAACTGGACATGAAACAACAGACTGGTTCCAAATAGGAAAAGGAGTATGTCAAGGCTGTATATTGCCACCCTGCTTATTTAACTTATATGCAGAGTGCATCATGAGAAATGCTGGACTGGAAGAAGCATAAGCTGGAATCAAGATGGCCAGGAGAAATGTCAATAACCTCAGATATGCAGATGACACCACCCTTATGGCAGAAAGTGAAGAGGAACTCAAAAGCCTCTTGATGAAAGTGAAAGAAGAGAGTGAAAAAGTTGGCTTAAAGCTCAACATTCAGAAAACGAAGATCATGGCATCTGGTCCCATCACTTCATGGCAAATAGATGGGGAAACAGTGGAAACAGTGTCAGACTTTATTCTTTGGGGCTCCAAAATCACTGCAGATGGTGACTGCAGCCATGAAATTAAAAGACGCTTACTCCTTGGAAGGAAAGTTATGACCAACCTAGACAGCATTTTCAAAAGCAGAGACATCACTTTGCCAACAAAGATTCGTCTAGTCAAGGCTATGGTTTTTCCAGTAGTCATGTATGGATGTGAGAGTTGGACTGTGAAGAGAGCTGAGCGCTGAAGAATTGATGCTTTGGAACTGTGGTGTTGCAGAAGACTCTTGAGAGTCCCTTGGACTGCAAAGAGATCCAACCAGTCCATCCTAAAAGAGATCAGTCCTGGGTGTTCATTGGAAGGACTGATGCTAAAGCTGAAACTCCAATCCTTTGGCCACCTCATGCGAAGAGTTGACTCATTGGAAAAGACTCTGATGCTGGGAGGGATTGGGGGCAGGAGGAGAAGGGGACAACAGAGGATGAAATGGCTGGATGGTATCACCAACTCGATGGATGTGAGTTTGAGTGAACTCCGGGAGTTGGTGATGGACAGGGAGGCCTGGCGTGCTGCAGTTCATGGGGTCTCAAAGAGTCGGACACGACTGAGCGACTGAACTGACTGAACTGATGTTCCATGCAACTTTTGCTTAAAAATATTACATTGAGTGACAGAAGCCAAGACCAGAAAAATGTATGCTACATGGATTCCATTTCTACAAAATTCCAGAACAGGCAGAACTAATCTCCAATGACAGAAGCCAGAACAATAGTTGCTTGAGGGGAACAGGAATTGACTGGAAAGAGCCACAGGGATCTATCTTCTGGGGTGATGGAAGTGTTCTATAACTTGTCTTGGGTGGTGGTTACATGGGTGTACACAATTCAACGGAATACTTGAGATCTGCAGCATTTTATTGAGTGTAATTATGTCACACATGCAAAAAATACAAAAAAAGAGAGAGAGAAAGTCATACAATTGGCTCTGAAGCAGTCAGTTATGAAAGTAGGACATGCTGACTGGTTAACACCCGAACCCCATGACCTCTCACTAAATTAGGCACAAGAGTCGGCTTTCACCAAAACAAGGGCAGTAACCAAAGAGAGGACATGTATATGTTATAACCAAGTGATCCAAAATACCAGTGGCGTAAGCAATATAAAAGTTTATTTCCCTCTCAAATACAAGTTTGGCCCTGGGGAAGGAAAAGTGGGCTCTCCTCAGGAAAATCATCAAAGTCCCAGGTGAGTGTGGTCACCATTGGTCTGATGGCTGCCCTACCAGCAGGCAAGAAGAGGGAAGGTATGTCCTCCCCCTTTAAGGGTATGCCCAGAAGTTTCATGTATCACTTCTGTTCACATCCTTTTGGGCCAGAATTCCGTCAAATGAGGACTCATAACTGCAAGGATGGTTAGGAAATGTCATTTTTACTTAGGATGGCAATGTGCCCAGCTAAAATTCTATTAGTCTGGAAAACAGAGAAAGTGGATTCTGGAAAAAAAGTAAGATCTCTCCCACCTGTGGTATAATGTGGTTAAGAGTGTGGGGTTTTCAGTCAAACTGCTGGGGTTAAAATCCTGACTCTGCCTCCTACTGTGTGACCCTAGGCAAGCTACTTTACTTCTCTGTTCTTGGTCAAGGCTTTATACCTCTCTGATCTCATCTAATTCCAGTGGCAATAAAACAGTTTCAAAAGGTGGAAAGTGAAAGTAACAAACTCATAGGGAGGTTGTAAGAATTAAATGAACTAACGCAGTCAAAGCAGGTGAAATGGTGCCTGGAACACAGTATGTCTTCATATGTGCTGATAGTAGTATATCTATCATTTCATAGGCCTAAGTAATTCAGAAATTAAGGTCTTCCTGGTAGAAACTGAGACTCAAAGACATGGAAAGGAGAAACAGGGAGAGAGAGCATATGTGTGACTTCCTTTGCTTAGTTGTTCAGCAAATGATGACTGGGTCCTTGGCCCTCTCTGTTTCAGGGCCAATGCTGATGATCAAGACAGAGTTTAGCCTGGGTCACATCCATCACAAATTCTTTTGTCATAAGTAACAGAAACTCAACTCAAACCAGCTTGGGATAAATGGGACATTTTAATAGCTCATATAATCAAAAGCCTGGCACGATAGAGTGCAGCTGGCCTCAAGCTGGAATCAGGGAAGGGAATGGCAACAGGACTCTCTCACTCCACCTCTTCATTGCTTTTCTCTGGAATCAGTTTTATTCTCTCCTCTGGGGTGTGAAAAAGGTCATCAGTTCAGCTCAGTTCAGTCACTCAGTTGTGTCCCACTCTTTGAGACCCCATGAATCACAGCACATCAGGCCTCCCTGTCCATCACCAACTCCCGGAGTTCACTCAAACTCATGTCTATTGAGTCCCTGATGCCATCCAGCCATCTCATCCTCTGTTGTCCCCTTCTCCTCCTGCCCCCAATCCCTCCCAGCATCAGAGTCTTTTCCAATGAGCCAACTCTTCGCATGAGGTGGCCAAAGGATTGGAGTTTCAGCTTTAGCATCAGTCCTTCCAATGAATACCCAGGACTGATCTCTTTTAGGATGGACTGGTTGGATCTCCTTGCAGTCCAAGGGACTCTCAAGAGTCTTCTGCAACACCACAGTTCCAAAGCATCAATTCTTCAGCGCTCAGCTCTCTTCACAGTCCAACTCTCACATCCATACATGACCACTGGAAAAACCATAGCCTTGACTAGATGGACCTTTGTTGGCAAAGTAATGTCTCTGCTTTTCAATATGCTATCTTGGTTGGTCATAACTTTCCTTCAAAAGGTCATAGATAGGTCCAGATCTATTTCTTCACTCCCTCACCACACAAAAGGAAAAGACTTCCTGCCCCCAAAAGTCTAGATCCAAAAACCCATGGAAGGCCTCTCATTGGCTCAGCCTACATCCTGTTCCAGGTGTAACATAAAGATTGGTCCAGCTTGACTCATTTGACACTTGTCAGCCAATCACCGAGAGGGGGCAGGGCACAGACGCAAATATAGCCCTAATTCAAAACAAGAAAAGTTGGGGGGCGAGGGGGGGGGGGATGTTGCCGTTTCTGAGCGCCAGTAAATAGTCTCAGCTAACTTTCCCACTCTTCTTCCGTGGTTGGAACCCTGGAACAAGGAGTGCAAGACTCAGGTGGTCTGCAAGACAGCAGGACAATGGTTGAGAAGTTTGGTCTCCCTCGCCCAGCCAAGCACAGGTCCCTGAATTACAGCAGGCACCCCACTGAGGCTTATTGAATGAATGACTGAATTAATACCTTGTTCCCAGGGCTGTCTTGGAACAGCCCGTTTAACAGACCCTGAACCGATTATAAGTGAAGTGAAGCGAGGACAGGGGCTTCGCACACCTGTGGAGTGTGTCTCATGGTGCAGACACCTGCCCCGACGGGCGATGAGCGGAACTTTCAGGCTAAAAGCTGAACCTTGAAGACCCCGCCACCCCGAGGGCCCAATTGGGGGCGGGGCTTCCAGACCAGCATTTTGGGTTGCACCATCTTCCATCTGTCAGAGGGGAGAACTAAGAAAGTACTTCTGCACCTTCTGCCACCATTTTTACCACTCCCTGACCACGAAGATGATGTATTTGCTTCTCTAACAGTCACACAATTTCCCCCTTCGCCTCGTTACGCCTCACGGCCCCACACAGTCACACATTTCAGGCTACCCACCACCACCAGGCAGTGGCTCGCCCCAGTTTGACGCATTGCAGGGAAGGCCGGACCAATCGGCACCGCGCTCTTATTTCCGCCGCGGCCCGGACCCAATAGCGGCGCGTCTCACACAGGGACGCGTCACGCGCCAGCCGAGAGGTGCCCCTCCGCCGAGGAGGAAAGTAGAGTGGGCACAGGGGGCGGGGCGCATGGCGACGGAAAGTAGTCCCGCGGCGGGTGCGCGCGCGCGCGCGGCCGGCCATAAACCCAACCCTGTGGGGAGTGAGAGAGCCGCGGGCCCGACAGTCCGGAGAGAGGCGCGGAGGGATCCGTGGGAGCCGCAGTGCGGCGGCGCGCGGACCGGACGGGGCGGGGCCGGGCGAGGCGGGGCGCGCGCGGCGGCCGTTGAGGGACCGTTGGGGCGGGCGGCGGGCGGCGGCGGCGGCGCGCGCGCTGCAGGCAGTGAGTGTGGAGGCGCAGACGCGCGGCGGAGCTCGAGCTGCTGCAGCTGCTGCCGCCGCCGGAGGAACCTTGACACCCGCGCTCCGGACACCCGGCTCTCGCCATGGTGAGTGAGACTGAGGGCCGCCGAGGTTGGGGGCACTGAGGCGGGCACGGCGGAGCAGGACCCCCAAGAGCACGAGCGGACTCAGAATTGGGGGGGAGCGTTTGGGTCCCGGAGAGCGCCTCTGGACCCTTCTCTTCCCCTTGATCGGGGGCATTTGAACCCACAGTGGGGCGTTTGGCTCCCCAAAGGGAATTGGGGGCTTCCAGAAGCGACACTTAGCACCAGATGGGGTGTCTAGACCCAAGAAAGGGCACTTGAGCCCTCCAAGGGGGCATTTGAGCCGAAGATGGAGCATCTGGACTCTTGGACCCAGGATGGGGCGTTTGGTCACTAAGGTGGGGTGTTTGGATTCCAGGGGGCCGAGGTAAGAGCCGTTGGCTAGGGAAGGAGGTGATTTGTGCCCTGATAAAGGCTTTTGGGTCCTAATAGGTAGCAAGGAAGGGGAATCGGAGGGAAGCCGGGCTGCTGGGGAACTCCCTGAGAGGGGGTGGTGGTTAGCTGGGCCTGGGTGGAGGGGGAGCCCTCCCGGGAGGCAGGGAGGAGGGTCGCTTCTGCAGATCAGACCCTTGAGGGGAGAAAAGGGGGTTCTCCAAAGACCGACATTGCAGAGGAAGGAGGAGGAGGGTGAGGTGCATGCTCTGGAAGGAAGAGCCTGGGGTGGGTGGCAGCCAAGGTTAGAAGATGCTCTGGAAGCCTTTTGAAGATGCCCTGGAAGCCTATGGGGACTGAAAAGGATGGGGTCGGGGAAGGGGTCAAAAAGGGGTGCCAATCTTGTCAGTGGTGGGGGGACAGGAGCAGCCAGAGAAGGTTCTGAGGTTCCTATTGGGTTAAGACTATTGAACTAGGAAGGGAGATTGGGGTTTTTTTGGGGGAAGGGGGCGCGTTGTGTTTGGGTTCATGAGGAGGTGGGTTTTCAAAGTGAGGGGTGGGAGAGAACTTCGGCTTCTGTGGTGGGAGGTGAGATGCAAGGCGATCCGGGGACATGTTAAAGAAAATGCATGGCAGCCGAGGGGGGCCTAGGGTGGATATGGTGGGTAGCTCCCTAGAAGTTTCCAGGGCAAAGCCAGGACAAAGACTGTTCAGTCTGGATGGGGAGTGGGCTGCAGAGGCCGGAGGGAGTGGCTCAAGGGTCCCTTTCCCAGGAAGAATGGGGCTGGGCAGGAGACACCGGGCAGTGGGAGCAGGTGGGCGGAGTTGTTGGGGCCTCTATTGCGCACTGAAGCCGCATGTAATGGGGGTGGGGAGGAGCAAAGTTTGGGATGCATCAAATGAGCCAGCTTTTAAAGCCTTGAATCTCACCTGCTCGCTGCCCCTTTCAGACCCAGAGAGCTGTTTTTTCCACACAGGAATGCTGGTTTTATCTTGGTCTCCAGCTCCACGCACCGCTCTGCATCTCCTCACTTGTGCCAAGTGACAGTGCGGTACAGTGTGGCGTCGGTGACAATCGCACGCCTGTTCTTGTGGCCTCGGAGTGGGGGCTGCAGAGAGGACCTCCGGAGGGACCCCTTCATCGGCCCCACGGCCACTTGTTTCTTTTGGGGCCCTCCCTGAGTGCTTCTGTTAATTCCCACAGCTTGGGCTTTGAGAGAAAACCAGCAGACTAGTTCTTTCCTGGTCCCTGCCACCCACAGTCCCCCAGCCCCCCCAGGCTCAGCCTCGGAACCGTGTGCAGCCATCCTCCCTGGCAAGGCTGGGGAGAGCAGGCAGCGGCTGCTGTGTATCAGATCTCATACTTGCTGACACAGGCCTGATGGCTCCTCTCGCCGCTACCCCATTTTCCCCGAGCAGAGCCTTGCTAAAGGGGCACTGAATCATTGACAGGCGCCAGGAGGTCCCCACCTGCCAAATAAGACCTGAGCTTTTGCCCCACTAGTTTCTCTTTCCCTTTGTAATCAGCAAAGTATGGGTGGGACGAGTCACTGTTCACTGGCTTTGGACTTTGGCCTGAGCCCTGTGGCTCTTCCTTGGCCCGGGTGAGGGGCCCTGGCCTTGGTTTCTGATCTCATCTAACACTGCTCTCTGGCACTGGCTAGGGGCTGGGGCAAGGCGGAGAAATAATACCTTCTTCCCTCCCCCACCCCAGGATTTTTTTTTTTTTTCTTGTCCAGCCTCTTGCTGTATCCTAAAGGGATGGGGAAGCAGGGGACCAGCTGGGTTATTTTGCAGGTAGTTTTTGGTGAAAGCTGAAAATCTGCAGATCTGGAAAGGGAAAAAGCCCTGAGAAGGAAAGGATCCCCGGCAGTGATCAGTTTTCTGGGTAGCAGCCTTGCTTTGAGATCTCTAACTGGGAGCTGGGCCCTTTCCTTCCCCAGCAGGGGAGAGGGTCTCCTAAGAGGGAGGGAGGGAGTGTGACGGCCCTGCAGGCAGAGCCACGCCTATTTGCAGCAAGCCTGGAACAGTGGCAGAGCCTCCTCTGCGCGTTGCAGCCTGGCGGCAGGGAGCGGTAGACACCAGCCTTAGGCACCACTCGGGCATTCCACGACCTGCCCCAGCCCCTGCGGGTGCTGCCCAGGTGTGGCAGGGGTGCGAAGGGCCCTGGTTGGGTAGCCCTTACCGCATAGGCTAGGGGAAAGGATGAAAGCTGGGGGAGGGCAGCCCTCGCCCAGCCCTCCTCCGCGCCCCTGGCACTGCCTGGCCTTGGCAACAGAAGCCCATCCTGTCTTCTCAGTTTCCCCCAGCAGCTTCCTCGGGTGTCAGGACCTAGGCGATCGGCTCAGGCTTCTTTGCCCATAGAAGCCAAGGGAAGCAGAGGAGCAAAGGGCTTGTGGGCCTGGGGCTGCCAGGCTGGCGTGCAAGAGCCTGGCCGCCCTGGGTCTCTTTTGAAAGCGAGGCAGAAGCATCTCCATTTGACCTCCTAACCTTCCCTTTAGACTTTGGACTTTTCCAGAATGTACATGTATGGTGTGTTTCCTTCTCTACCTTCCTGCTTCCCCCTCCCTTAGCCATTTCCCTTCTGTAATCATCCCCCTGATTTCCCCTCCTGTTCTACCCGTTTGGGGCTCAGCCTCAAGTCCTTCTTCCTTTATGTTAAAAAGAAAAAAAGAAAAAGGGTATGTCGGACTTGTCCTAATGTGATTGGTCTTCACATTTGGGATGGGGCAGAAGGGGGTGTGGGGTTCTTGCTAGATTCCCAAGGAAGTTCTAGAACCTCTGTGCAGAATAACACTAGTGCCCACAGTGGCACGCCTCAGTCTGAGGGGCTCTCGGACGCAGAGCGGAAGCCTGCTGTAGATGTGGAGCCCCTTCACCTAGTTGTAAGAGGAAATGAGGAAGGGGGCAGCGGTCCAAGGGCGAGCCATGCCTTCTGGCAGCATTCACGGACCCCAAGGAAAATTCCTCTTTTACTGCCTAAAGCTAAACGTTGGGATTCAGCTCCCCAGTCCCCGTGTGGCTCCTCCCCCAGAGGATCCCTTTGCCGGGCTGGTTCAGGACAGGCTGGCCTCTGCTTCTCCTCTGCCCTGCCCCCAAGCCCAGCATGCAGCAAGGGCTGCCCGACCTACTGGCCAGTCCCCAGAGTGGCCAGGGCCAGCAAGGGTTAAAAACTGCAGCGCAGCAGGGGGAGGGGACTTGAGTCCTCCAGCCTCTGCCACCAGCGCCATGCCTGCTGCAGTCCCCTCCTGACACTCACCCTTCCTGCCCCAAAGGAGCAGTGGAGTGAATGGTGCCCCGTGCCGAAGAGAGCAGGGGCTGCCCCCTGCCTGCCCGGGGTTCTTTCAGGCACTCCACAGACACCAGTTGGGAGAATTGTTGCCAGTTGGATCCGCAGTGCTTGGCCGGGTGCTTCCACATTGGTGACATAGAAACTAGGAAAGAGCCGGCTATCTACCCTGGGCCTGGCCTGCTTCAGTTTGGAGCCTTCTAGAAGAGCTGCTTGATTAGGCTTCCAGGGCAACTGCTCCCTTCACTCAGCCTCTGGGGCGCCCAGCGGCCGTGACGGCACCGAGACGTGAGCCAGTGCAGGTGCAGCTGGGCTGGGGCTGGCTCCAGAGCCCTGACTCTGGTTGGAGACCCCTGGGGTCGGCAGTGTCGTCAGGTCCTGGGTCTCCAGCCTCCTGAGTCGCCAGACTGGATGATCCCAGTCCTGGCTCTGGCATGACTGCCCTTGCCCAGGTACATGGACTGCCATGTGGAGCTGGCCGCACCAGCGGGGGCCGGGCTGAGCAAGGAGAGATGTGCCAACCTGTGACTAACTTTCTCCTTCCTGCTTTTCCAGGCTGACCAGCTGACCGAGGAGCAGATCGCAGGTGAGCTTGCTTCCCTCCCTCCCTCCCCCGTTCCCCCTTCCTGCCCCCACCCTGCCGCATGAATGCCTCTGCATCGAGTCTTGCTCCAGCCAGGAGGAGCATCTGACAGAGAAGCTCACTCACGTGTATGAGAGCATACCAGTGACACCAGACCCCACAGTCCTGAGCCAGGCCCTCATCAGGTGGCAGGGCTGTGCTCCCCTCCCTGCCAGGGGTCACCGGGCCTTTTAATTGGTGGCTGCGGGGTGAGCCTGGCCATCTGTCCTGGCTCCTGCCAGTTAGGCCCAGAAGGTGAACTCCTCTGCGGGGCTCCTGGCCCACTTCAGGAGCCACCCAGGAGAGGGCTCGTCACGCCCACCTCTGCACTCCCCTTCACGCATGCTTGCAGTTGCTTCTTCCTGGGCTGGAAGTGCCTTCCCCCGGCTCTTTGCACCAGGCAGCTCCTTCTCCTTCTTTGGGTCTTGATCCAAATGTCATCTTGGAAAGGCCTTCCCTGGTCCCATCTCAAATAAACAGCCTTCCTCTACTCCCTGTTTCCTTAATAGCCTTTCTCACCGTCTGAAATTAATCTCTGACGTCTGCTGGCTGCATCTGCCTGTCACTAGGCGAGTTCCTTACTGGGGCGCTTTTCTGTGTGTTGGTCCCTGCTGTTCCTGTAGTGCCTGCAACAATGGCTGCTGTGTACATTTTTGTTGACTAAATAACTAAATGAACAAGGGAACCATCACGTATCTTCCAGTAAGCTTAAAGAAGTCCTTGAGTCCTGTGTAATTCATTTTTGTAGACTCCCCTAAAGCCCAGTAACCCACAGCTACAGGAAGTACTGTGTGCTGAGAAGGTTTCTGTGTCCTGTCTCCCCTGCCCCCCCAGACTGTGAACTACTCTAAAGGACAGGGACCAGCTCCCAGTTAAGTCCCACAGCCATAGGCCAGCACAGAGTAGCCCCTGGACCCTGGCCTTACTGTCAGGGTCAACAGGCTGTGTGTGACAAGCATAGAAAGCCCCGCTTCTGAAGTGGGGGCGGCAAGAGTAGACTTGCCTTCTCTTCTTTCTTCCCCTCCCTTCCCCCCTCCCCACATTTTCAGCTTCTGAACTTTGGCCCCAGGTGGGTGGCTACGGAGACCCACCAAGGAGAACCAGAGAACTGCGTTGTTGTTCAGTGATCCTGAGTGCAGGGTGCCCGCGTGACCCCTGAGAACAATGCCTCGGCACAGGGAGGCGCCAGCATCCCCCAGGAGACTCGGGGTCTCCAGGGCCCAGAGGCTCGGGCGCAGGCAAAGCCTCTCGGCTCTGCATATGGCTCCCATGCCGGCCACACACAGCCCCAGCTCTGCCCTCGCTTGACACCAACACACGCTCCACGCCACCTCCCACCCCCGTCCCCATTAGCGAACTGTCCGCCGCCTCACCCCAGCCCACACCCTCTGGGAATAGGCTGCCAGGCATCTGTTCCCTGAGGGTTTGGGGGCAGGGAGCACCAGGTGCCAAAATGGGCCCAGTGGGAGGGCAGGAGCCACGTGCTTCTCCCGCTCCTGATGCGGGCCCAGCTGCGGCCTTCCCACTCAGCACCCCCAGCTCCTCGGCCGCCTGGTTTGGCAGCCGTCCCCTCTCCTTCCACACCCCCCACCCCGCCTACCCCACACAGTCCATCAGCCATGCTCCACTGTCGGCCGCCCCCACACTCTGCCCCACGCAGCTCCTCTGGAAACGAGAGCCGGGCTGGTAGTCCCCATCGGGCGGGATGCCATGGCGCCCAGTGCCGTCCTGCAGGCTCTCCTGCCCTTCCTCTCCTGGCCCGCTGACCTTGGCTCTCTTCCCTTCCAGGACACTGGTCCATTTCATCACTCGAGGGAGAGACTGAAGCCAGGGACCAAAAAGAAATGTAGAGGCTCTAACGCCGCCGTCAGCCCATTTTCCCCCCATGTCTTCAGTGCAGGCAGCTTTGCCCGTCACCGAGCAGGTGCTCAGTGAGGGGTGATGGAGAGAAGAAGGGGCCTGTCCGTGGTACAGAGGCGAGAGGCTTGAGCTGGCACTGGATCTCCTGTTTCTTGAGGCGGGCCTGACTCAGGCCTTCCCGTGGCCTCACCTCTGGTTTGCTGTGCTCCTTCCACAGAGTTCAAGGAGGCCTTCTCCCTCTTTGACAAAGACGGAGATGGCACCATCACCACCAAGGAGCTGGGGACAGTGATGAGGTCCCTGGGGCAGAACCCCACTGAGGCCGAGCTGCAGGACATGATCAACGAGGTGGATGCAGATGGTGAGCCCGCACCCAAGGCAGGAGGGCAGCCCCCTCCCAGCGCCCCCGGGGAGCCACCCTGCGGGATGGATGGCCAGCGTCTCCTCCGCCAGGGCCCTGGGGTCGTCTCCTCGGGCCCAGGCCCAGAGCATCTCCCTCCCTCCCCCACCTCGCAGGGAACGGGACCATTGACTTCCCCGAGTTCCTGACCATGATGGCCAGAAAGATGAAGGACACGGACAGCGAGGAGGAGATCCGAGAGGCCTTCCGTGTCTTTGACAAGGTGAGCAGGCCTTTTCCCGGGGGACTCTGGCATTCCGGCAGAGAGCAGGACAGGTGGGCTCTCAGGACACCCAGCCTAACCGGAGTCACCACTTCGGGAGGCCAGGTTCCAGTGCCAGCCCCACTGCCAGCTTGCTCTGCCACCACAGGAAGCCCCCGCCTGTGCCAAGGGAGGTGACTGACAGGCCCCGTGCTGGGGTCTGTCTCCCACTGCCCGCCAGGAGAGAGCCAGGCAAACGGATGCCTCTGGCTCGGAGCCTTTGTCTGTCTCCTGACACACAGGACGATATGCTGGGGTCTCTCTCCCACTGCCCCCCAACAAAGCGCTGGGCAGACGAACGCCTCCCGCTCAGAGCCTTTGTCTGTCCCCCAACACACAGGACGGCAATGGGTACATCAGTGCCGCAGAGCTGCGCCACGTCATGACGAACCTGGGCGAGAAGCTGACCGACGAGGAGGTGGACGAAATGATCAGGGAGGCCGACATCGACGGGGACGGCCAGGTCAATTACGAAGGTGAGCTACCGGCCCCGTCTGCCTGCCCGCAGGGGCTGGGGGAGCCCACTCTCTGCTGACCTCCATGTCTTTCTCTCCACAGAGTTTGTACAGATGATGACTGCAAAGTGAAGGCCCCCGGGCAGCTGGTGATGCCCGTTCTCTCGATCTCTCTCTCCCCGCGCGCGCACTCTCTTCAACACTCCCTGCCTATCCCGGTTTTAGCAAACACCAGTTGATGGACTGAGAATCTGATAAAGCTACAAAAGATTTGTCCCAAGCTGCATGATTGCTCTTTCTCTTCCTCCCGAGTCTCCTTCCAGGCCCCCGCCATCTCTTCCTTCAGCCTCCCCCGCCTTCCATTCACATCTTCCAAGGCCTGATGCATTCATAAGATGAGCCCCCCAGTCCCCTTCAGGGGGCCTTTGCCCTCCTCCTCCAGCCCGGGTGGCTCTCGTCCGTTTTGGTTTGTTTCTGTTCGTTGGTCATCTTATTTTGGGGTGCCGAGGTGGACGCCGGCGCTGTCCCGGGACCTGCTGGGGAGGGGCTGAGGCCCTTAGAAGGGCTGGGCACGAGAGGCACGCCTTTTGCTGTTGCATGCAACCAGCCTGTAATACCCTGTGCCCATCCCAGAGCCTGTCGGGGCAGGAGTGCCCAGCATGGCGTTCCAGAAGGGCTGAGGGCGGTGGGGAGGGCCCGGAGCTGCGGTGTTGCCTGAATGTGGCTCAGGAGGAGGCCAGGGGGCGAGGGAGGCTTGGCAGCTGGCATGCTCTTAGCACATGAGGAGGCCGGCCAGGCTGGGCAGCACTCAGATGCCATTGGCTGCTCTTGTGAACCATCTGACTGGCTCCCTGAGGCGGGGCGAGGGGGGCCCGCTCCCCCGGTGCCCCTGCACGCTGCCCCCATGCCATGTTCCCCAAGCGATCTCAAGCTGTCCTGGTGCTAACATCCCATGCCCACCCGCGTCCCGGTCCCCTCAAGGGAACGCACGTGGATTGGCCGCTTTGTCACATGCTACTCATCCTTCCGCTTTTTCTTTATACCCTTAAAACTCTGAATTTTCGTCTGAAACCATGCCGGGCTAGCTGAGGAGTGGGGATTGGGAGGATGTGCCCCACCAAGCGCTCAAGAGAACATAACCTGCAATAAACAGCCCTGCCGGCCCGCCAGCCCCTCCCGCTTCCCCGTGGTGGCTCGGCGGCTCCCCAGCCCCGTCTGTGCTGTCTGTGCGCCCACCTGCCTGCCCCCCCACTCCCCAGCGGAGAGCATGATCCGCAACCTGGCTTCTGACTTTCACCTCTGGGACAAGTAAGTCAACGTGGGCAGTTCGGTTTCCTGGATTTTTTTTTTCTTTTTTTTTTCCGTTCATTTCATCTGCCCCCCACCCCCATCCCACCCCACCCCTCAGGTCGATCAAGTGGCTTTTCCTGGGACCTGCCCAGCTTTGAGAATCTTCTCGTCCACCCTGTGGCACCCAGCCTCCAGGGAAGGGGGGGTGGGACATAGCGGGAGACCCAGCCAAGAGCTGAGGGTAAGGGCAGGTAGGCGTGAAGCTGTGGATGTTTTCGGAGTGTTTTGGTTTTTTTTTTTTTTCCAAACCGGGCAATATTTGTGTTCAAGCTGTGAAGAAAAATATATATCAATGTTTTCCAATAAAATACAGTGACTACCTGACTGCTCCTCCCCTCTTGGTTTCTGAGCCTGCTCCCTGCACAGGCCTGAAACCCTGCCCCAAAAGAGTCTGTCTGCTGTGGGATCTGGCTCCCTGACCAAGAATCAAACCTGAGCTCCTCACACTGGGAGTGTGGAGTCTTAGCCACAAGGGAAGTCCCAGCCTGTCAGCTTCGAGTGCTCGGCGCCTACATGGGTGTGCAAGACCAACCCCGCCTTAGTAGGGCCACCTGTCAGTCACACACAGGACCGCATGATGAGGCCCGAGAAGGCCTGAGGCAGGTCCATTGCGTTACAGGAGCGTCCTGCTTTGGGGGCAGACCAGTGGCAAGCTGAAAGGATGGTCACCTGCTGTGCAGGAGGAGGAAGGGCCTCATCCAAGGAGAGAGGCAGACCAGGTCAGACAGGGCCCAGGCCAGGTCAGGATTCTTGACAGGGCCTTCTGGCTAAGAGGTGACCAGTGCCCATCAGCAGGCTAAGTGCTGAGTCTGAACTGAACTGAACACAGTGGTGAGAAAAGGGGTGTGTTCCTGAGGTCACAGCTTCAGTCAGTCCCTAGAGACAAAGGACTAAAGCTCAGAACGACTGTAAATCCTAGAAAGCTCCTCAACTTCCCCAAGGAAGGCAGAGCTATGGAGAAGAAGACATGGGACTTCCCTGGCTGGCCAGTGGTTGAGACCTTGTCTTCCAATTCAGGGAGAGCTAAGATCCCACATAGTGCCAAAAAACAAAACAATAAAAATAAGCTCCTGTTGAGGTTCAACAGAAAACAAAATTCTGTAAAGCAATTATCCTTCAACAAAGTAGTATTGTAACAAAGTCAAAGACTTTTAAAATTGTCCATATCAAAAAAAAATCTTAGGTGGGGAGACCCAGTCCCCAGCTATAAAACCCATCTGATTCCCTCTTGGGCAGGAGTGAACGGTCAATAGACACAGTCTAACATCTGAGCAGCTGTCTTTGACCACAGGGACCAGGCAGGAGGTGAGCAGAAACAGCTCAGTGGAGTAAAGAGCCACCTATTCACCTTCACCTGGCCTTGGAGGGGTGGAGAAGCTTGGTGAGGCCCAAACTCGGGCTTTCCTGTGGCTTCAGAGTAAATGGTCATTTTTTTTTAAAAAGGATCTGGGGGTGGGGGGGCGTGGTTTCCCTGGTAGTCCAGGGGTTAAGAGTTCGCAGATGTTGGATCCTGGTCGGGGAGATCCCACGTGCCCCCAGGGTAACTAAGCTCATGCACCACAGCCACTGAGCCTGTGCTCCACCAGCAGGGCACTGCATTGAGACCCCAAGTGCCGCACCCAGAGAGCAGCAGCCGATCTCAGCAATGAGAGGAAGCCCACACGCGGCAACAAAGGCCCAGCAAAGCCAAACATACTAAATCTCTTAAAAAATGACTTCAGGTAGGCCAGAGGGCTTCCCCTGGTGGCTCAGACGGTAAAGAATCTGTTTTCAATGCAGGAGACTCAGGTTTGACCCCTGGGTCAGGAAGATCCCCTGGAGAAGGAAATGGCAGCCCACTCCAGGATTCTTGCCTGGAGAATTCCATGGACAGAGGGGCTGGGTGGGCTACAGTCCATGGGGTGGCAAAGGGCCAGACACGACTGAGTGACTAACAGGCCAGAGATAAGGGGAAGGCTAGGCTGAGGCTGGGGTCAAAACAGTGGAATCTGGGATGAGAGCTGCCTTCTTAGCAGCCAGGATACCTGTGGAAAACTCTGGTCTTATAGTTCAGAAGACAGGTCTTGATGACAGAATTGGCCTCCAGCACAGTGTGACCACTCACGGAAGTGTCTACTCACTAAACCTCAGTTCTTACTTCTGATGCTGCCTGCTTCATAACCTTGGAGCAGTGACTTCACTTCTCTGAGCCTCAGTTTACCCATCTACAAAATGGGAAACAGTCATCATCTCTCAAAGGAGGAACATAAAAACATCCATCTCAGAGGGGAGTGCCACTTTCTAGACATCATCTCATTTATGTCTCACTCAGGCCAGGCTGAGTCCTAATAAAAATTTTTTCCCTTTTATGACATGTATCCTCCCCACTGGGCATATGAGCGTAAGTTATCAAGAGCTGACAGGAGGGGCTTCCCTGGCAGTCCAGTGGTTGAGATTCTGCGCCTTTACTGCAGGGGTTGGGGGGAGGTGGGGAGGGGTGCACCCAGGTTTGATCCCCGGTCAGGAAACTGGCATGAAAAAAATAAAGCTGACAGGAAAGGAACAGAGGCCTGGGCAGTAAAGCCTCTCACAGCGCTCTTCTTGGAAGTGGCTGCACTGGGACTTGAACCCCGGGTTATTCACATCCCAAGCGACCACACTTTTAACCACCGCAGCACGTTGCCTGCACTTCTCTACTGCCTGTCGATTATTTCCCCCCTTGGGCTCTAGTTTTTGAAAGACTTTTACTCCCATACAACCTGCATTATTAAAAAGGCATGACTTCCCCTTCCCATTCTTTATTAACCACAGGCACAGAGATGGCACTCTGCACTGCTAATGGACACGGGCAGACGCGGAGGAGCACGCATAGGCTGATGCTGGTCCTGGAAGTCATCTCTAACTGAGGCTCATGGATCTGCTGGGCCAGCTCAAAGCCTGTCACTGAGAAAGTGACTAGGCAGGGGGACACATGTGGAGGTGCCCAACCGGGGCCCACAGGAGAGAAACCCCAGGCTCCCCTCACTTGCGGGTGGGAGTGGCTGTGGGACCACTTCTCAGTGTCATTCCCACTGCGGCCACCAGGTGGGGCAGTGACTACAGAGGGGCCAGAAAGCGGCAACTCCCGAGGACCCGCCAGGGCGTATATGGGCGTGCATGCTAGAGTCCCATCTGTGCTCCAAAATCAGAAATGAATAAAGAAATGAAGTTAAAAGTGCATAAAGTCTCCTTGAGAGACATACTTGTTCCTAGTCTCTCAGTTCTTGACCCCAACTCCAGACCAGAGCTGGCACCTCCCTTGCACTCTGTTCTCGGTCCATTTCACAGCTTATAATGTTGTATTTTTACTGCTTATTACAATACATATTTCTGTGATTATTAAATTGTCACCCCCTGAGAACTGCCTGGCGGTCCAGTGGTTAGAATTTTGCACTTCCACTGGCATGGGGCACAGGTTTGATCCCTGGTCAGGGACCTAAAATCCCACATGCTGCAGGGGGGAAGAAAAATCGTCACTCCCACTGGATGGTGAGCAAGGTAAGCCCAAGGCAATGTCAGTCACTGCTATCTCCCTGACGGCACAGAGCCGCCTTGAGCCCAGAGCAGGCTCGAGGGAATGCATGTTGAATTGACGAATGAATGAGAGATGAAAGAAAGGAGGCATTAGAAACCAGAGTTGGAACCCTAAGCACAACAGAAGCTCTGCTCTTTACATGGCTCACTTTCTTACAATCCTCAGATCCATCCTGGCTAAGCCATCTCCTCCTCCATGCAGCCCTCCCTGATTTTTTCCCTAGACTCCACTTTCCCTGGCCCCAATCCCCCAGCCCTGCCCACTCTGGATGGTGAGCTCCAGGAGAGCAGGGCCAAGGCTATCTGTCATCACCGTGTCCCCAACATCACAGGGACAAAACCTGACACACAGTAAGCCCTCAATCAAAGCCTGCTGAATGAATGAACAGATGTCTGTGCTACAGTCTGCAGTGAAGGCCACCATAGAGCCCCAGAAGTGCCTAGAGCCCCTGAGAGGAAGTGATGACGTCTCCAAGGATGAGGAGGAGCCTCAGTGGGACCTTGACAGGCAAGGGTGTTCTTGACGAATGGAGAAGGGAAACACTCTTACAGGAAGGGTGAGCCCAATGAGTAAAGAGGTTGAGGCCTGAAAGGTCTTGTGCTCTTTGGGGAAATCTTGATTTTCTGCCGTGGCTAAGCAGAGAGCGTGGGAGTTTGGCCCTTGGCCTCCAGGCAGTGGGAGCCCTTGGAGCTTGGCAGGCAGGGGAGGGGCCACTCAGACAGGAGCTCCAGACAGGACTGTGGCCGACAGCGGAGACGCTACCCCAGCAGTCAGGAACCAGCCCCAAGAGGAGCTTCCAGATCCGAGCAGATGGGGCGGGAGTTGGGGCCTCTGGCGGACAGCTTAGACATCCACAGTGGGATGCAGAGGAGGGGGCAGAGTCCTGAGCTGTTAGGCCTGGTGGGTAAAAGTCAGCAGAAAACCAGCTTCAACACTCAATCCTCTCCTTCCCTTAATCCACATCCAAAAAAGAGGACTGATAGTGGCACCCACATTGGGGTGCTGGGGGTTCAAAAGCCCAGCCCTGTGCTGCCATTCAGCGAGCTCTGAGGGGCCAGAATGAAGGCCCGGAGAGGAGGCGCACACCCCCATCCCAGGGAATATTACCTGGATAGGCAGCTGGTGGGGCTGGGGGGTGTGCACTTGACTCCTGCCTGAGACACAACCCCTTCACACCAGGTCCCTTGAGTTGGTTCCTGTTGAGGCAGATTTGGTAACCAAGGCCAGACCCCCATCTGATGTTGCTTGACCCTTTTTCTGGTTTGTTTTGGTACAAGTCAACAACATGTTTATTATTAAATTCAAGCGATACAGTATGACTCTGGCAAGACTGCTATAAAAGTTTCTAAACTTCCTCAATTTTTTTCCAGTATTACATGGGTTTTTTTTTTTTTTTTCAAATTGTGGTAAAATACCCATAACACAAAACGTACCATTTTAACCATCTCAAAATGTACAATTCAGTGACATTTAGTACATTGACGACATTGTACAACCACCATCACTCTCTAGTTCCAGGATATTTTCATTCCCCCAAAAGGAAACCCCCTACCCATTAAGCAGTCATCTTGATTTATTTTTAATTCTCACAGGCACTCCTTCAAATGAAACAAAGTGACCTGGGGGGTGGGGATGTGTAACAATGTCAGAACAATGGAGAAAAGTTTTGTTTTCAAGCCACATGTGCTCAGATGCCAAAGACAACAAACACCAATAGCCAGGGCAATAGCAGCAGTAACAGTAAAACACACTGTGGGCTTTACTCCAAATCTTACGCTAAATTGCTTTTTTAATGATTACACTGAATCATTTAATCCTCAGCACAGCCCTGTAAATTAAGTACTAGATTATGATCACCATTCTACAAAAAAGGAAACCAAGGCAAACTCACTAACCCAGTCTGGATTAAGGAAATAAAAGGATAAACCAGGGAATTCCCGGCGGTCCAGTGGTTAGGACTCCACGCTTCCACTGCAAAGAGCCCCGGGTTTGAATGGGGAACTAAGATCCCACAAGCTGCACAACACAGCCAAAAAAACCCAAACCAGCTCCACCTGCAGGCTGTGCTTTCTCCTCGCTCTGTGACGAGGGCTGGTGATTGCCTTCTCTGGACCTTGATTCCAGCCTATGTAGAGTGGCTCTAATAATAGCAGGCTGGAGAGAGGAGGGTGCAACTCACGAGGTGGAGGACTCACTTTAGCCGCTGTCTTTATAGGAAGCTCTTGCCTCATCTATTCCTCCACCCACCCCCACTCTCACCCCGCCCAGGGGCAAAATGATTGCTTTAACCCTGAAGCAAGTGAGAAAGTGGAACCAGGGCTGGGGAGAGTCTGGGGGCTTTCCCATTCACCTCCTCCCACCACCCCAAGCACCACTTCCTTTCATGCTCACTCCTGGAAAACCCTTGAGTTCGGTGCCTAAAGGCAGGGGATGGCTGATGAGGAGAGAGGGGTGGATGGCTGGAAAAGCCCCGGCTATTAGAAGGGGAATTGAAGGCTGGAAATCACCCTAGAGGAGTCCCAGGTGGGGCTGAGACCGGTTTGTGTCCCCAGCACCTGGTAGATTCAGGGCCCACTATTTGTTGAATGAATGGATGGATGAATGACATTTTTGCGAGGGTTCCAAGGACACAGGGGGTGTGGTCAGGCTCTGCAGGGGCGGCTGGGAGGGCAGCTGTTTATCCAGGGATCGGTACAGGACTTAGGTCTGAGTCCTTGGGCCGTCCCTGGGTTCTGTAGCTCCCACCCCTTCATTCTCCAGCTTCTCCTGCCACCCGCCATCCACTTCTTGCAACTCACCAAGCCATGCTGTTTTTTCCAAGCAACCGTCCAGTGGTGTCACTCCCAAGGCAACAGTCGCCCCTTCTCCCCTGGTGGGGTGGGGGGTGGACCAGGCCTCCCAAGTCCAACGGGGAATCGGGAAGGAAAGGGAGACAGGGAACTTGTCAGGAAATCCCAGGCTTTCATGAGGCAGAGAGAGGGTGGCTCTTGGGCTCCCCCCACACCCCGCAGAGCCGAGCTCAGGGCTGTCTGCTGGGGCCTTGGGGTGGGCATCAGGAGCACCCTGAAGGAAGGAAGATCAGAGGCAGAACCCTAACCAGAGCAGACCTGAGCACACAGAAGCTGCTGGGAACATTTCTGCCTTCTAAATATTTAGACAGTGAGATGGATGGGCAAGTGACGGCCAGACCAGGCCGGCCAGGCCGCCGGATATTTTGAGACAACTGTTCTTTTCATGTTCCAGGGTAATTCCTCTCGCCATCTCCCTCCTCCCACAGCCCTCGTGGCCACCCAGAGAAAGGAGAAATAGCAGCTGACCATCCCCTGAATCCAGAGGGTCCATGTTCCGGCGGGCAGGGCTCCGGGAACCATCTCCGGGCTGATCCGCCCGCAGCCATCCTTCATGTCCCTGAATTTCTGGCAGCTGCGGCCGGAAGACAGGGCGGGAGCTCACCGGACAGATGTCAGCAGAGGGAGCAGGCTGCCTCGGACCCCGCTTTGGAGGGTGTTCCCATGGTGCTGGTAGGTAGCTGTGCAGCCGGTAAGGGTGCCCCCTGCCCCTCGCCCCAGGCTGACAAAGGCACCCAGTTCCCCTTTTTCCCCTCAAGAGCCGGGGGGGCGCTTGAGTCCTTCCTCCCCGAGGCGGACCGAGAGAGGGACGTCCGAGAGTCGCCTTGGGCAGGCCTCGAGTACAGGCAACAGAACCAGAGCTTCAGCCGCTGGAAGACGGACTTTCGGAAGAGGATAAAGACCCAGGGATCCAGAATGGGGTTGAAGGCATTGAAACGGAAGGCCAGGAGGTCTCCCATCTCACTGCTGTCTGGGGTGATGGCCTGGGTGAAGCCGCGGATCTGAGGGCAAGCAGAGAGCGATCAAGAAGCACCCCAGGACTCCTCTGCCCCACCCCTTAACACACACCCCATTCTGGACCCCCTCTGGACCCCCTCCCTTCCCTTGCTCACTGGCAGAAATGAGGGAGGTGCGGACTGTTGGAAGGGGAAAGAAATAAGATGAGAACTAAGTAAGAAATGCATCCAGGGGCAGAGGGAGAGAAAGCCCCAGGAGACAGTCAGCAAAGCTCTAGAGGGAAAGAGGTGGGGCAGTGAGGCTGGGTCCCAGGGCTGTGTGTGTGTGTCCCATCTCTGAGTCCTCCATCACCCCCTCAAAGGTTTGGTGACTGTCAACTCTAACCCTAGCCCTTGGATTTTGCAGAAAGAGAAGCGGAGGTCCAGACAGTGTCAGGAGGACTGGGTGCCACAGGACCGGGATCAGCTCTGCTGCCCTCTGGGAGGGGCAGGGCAGGAGTTCCTGCAGGGAAGGGGTGAGGCCAGGAGAGCCCAAGGGCACCTGCATGGGTGGGGCTGGAGAAGTGGGGAGCAGGGTGGCTAGGAGATCAGACCCTGGCATCAGAGGAGCCCAGGGTGCAGCCCTGCCTCTGTGTGATCGTGGGGAAAAGACATTATCACCCCTCCTTTGTAGAAATGCCGACAGAAACTTCATCACGTTTCTTGCTAAATTCTTGTGGAATAGATGCGTAAGATCAGGCCTGAGATGATCAGAGAAGGGATTTCTAAACCACTGAGCACAGACTAGACAGAGTGCAGTATTGAATGATGGATCTTATTAGTCTTGCATGGGTAGGGAAAGGTTGGTGGGGGGTGGGTAGCACTGGTGGAGAGGTGGGCGGCTAGGGATGTGGAAGAGGGGAGACAAGGGTCAGGAGGAGTCAAATGGAGCATAAGCAAGTGGGGAGAAACGTCTCTGTAAAGTTTGGAGTTGTCTGACTGTGGACAAAGTCTCTGACCTCTTTGAGCCTCAGTTTCCCCATCTGTGAAATGGGCGCAAAAGTGGCAGCTAGAACTGGGCGCTGCCCTCCTCCCCACCGCCCACCGGAGCTGCCCAGGGACTCACCGTAAGAGGCAAGGAACACACGGCCATGATGCCCGTCATGAGGGCCAGCAGAATCAGGTGGTCAACCTCGTCCTCGCCTGCCCGGGGGCCGGGAACCAGCGAGCCCTGGTGGCGCCTCTGCTGGCGGTACATGCGGCAGAGGCTGAGGGTGACGGAGCCGTTACAGAGGACGATGGCGGCCACCAGCAGGGCCACGAGGCTGGCGTAGGCCAGCGAGAAGGCGCAGCCACCCGGCTCGGCCGAGCGCATGCGGATGAAGCACCAGCTGCCGGGGCAGTACTGCTGGTGTTGGCCCAGGCCCAGGAAGGGCAGCGAGCAGAAGATCGTGCAGAAGGCGTAGATGGCAGGCAGCGCCAGGCGGGCGCGGCGGGGTCCGTCCAGCTGAGCGTAGAGGTAGGGGTGGCTGAGTGCCAGACAGCGCTCCACGGCCATGGCGAAGAGGATGAGCGTGGAGGCCAGGCCAAAGAAGGTCATGGCGAAGGCGAAGGCGTCGCACAGAGCCGGGCGGCCCCGGGCCAGGCCCAGCAGCGAGCTGTTGCGGGCGTAGGCCGCGAACACGGCCGGGCTCAGGAAGCACGTGCCCAGCAGGTCGGTGACCGCCAGCCCGGTGACCAGCACAGCGAAGGCCGAGGGGCTCGACCTCCGCCGCGCCCCCAAGATGCCCAGCGCCAGCCCATTGCCCACCACGCCCGCCACGAACATCAGGGTGCTGGTGGCCGGGCCCACCGAGTCCCGCACGTACGTGAGGTTCCGGCATGAATCCGCCATCCCCGGCCTCCGGCTGCCTCCCGGACAGAGGGGCTGGAGGGATCCCCGGGGAGGTGAGGGGTGGGAGGTGGCGAGGGAAGGGGAGACGGTCCACCCCTGTGATGCTCAGCACCTCTCTCCCTACTCCCCTGGGGTCCTTGGTGCAGCTGGAGGCTGAGCGGAGTCCCGGGCTACCCTCCGCACTTCTGGGGCATCTATTTCTCTCTCTGCCCTGTGTCTCCCCAGGCTCTCTCCCCGCCTCTCCCTCCTGTTTCTTTCCTTCGCTACCTCTGTCTCTCCGTCTAGTCCTTCACTTGCCAAGCCCCTAGCTCTCTCCTTCTCTGACTCTGGCTCTGGATCTGGCTCGGTCCCCTCCCTGGTCCACTCCTTTCACCTCGCCTTCCCTCCCTCCCTGTCTCTTCCGACCTATCCCCTCCTCTGCATCTCTGCTTTCCCAGCCCCTTCTCACCGCACCTCTGCCGACTCTCTCAGCCCCTCTGTCCCCCTTCGCTCCTTCTCCGGGGTCTTGCTCCCTGGGTCTGTCTGGCTCCAAGTGGCAGCTTCTCCAGACTTCCCTCCCTCCTCGCTCCCGAACTCATCTAGCCCCGATAGCGCTCGCCCCGGGCTTTTCATTTCCTCTCTCTGCCCCGCCTTCCCTCCCCCTGCTTTCTCCAGAGGTCCCTTGGCTCCCTCCCTCCTTCCCTGGCACGCTCCCCTCCACTCCCCTGCCCCAGACACCCATCCGTCTCCTGCGCCTCCCTCTCCCTCCTCACGTCCTCTCACGGACCCCATCCTGAACCACCTGCCACCTCCTCCGGCTCGCTCTTGCCTCTGCACCCTTCTGCCTTCCCCGTGCTGCCCAGCAGCACCCTGGGTGGGGATCACCTGAGTCATCATCTCCTTGGAATTGGGAGTCGCCTGTGGGGACCCGGACAGGACCTGAGCGGCATTGCCGGCCAGTCTGCAAGGCGGTCTGGGGGTGGCCTCTGGCATCTATTCTAGGCTCAGCCCCCTTGGGGTTAGGGCATTGCCTAAGAATTGAGAAACAACCAGGAAATTCTTCCCTTATGGAGTGTTTTCCAGGCTCAACTGAGATTTCTGTTCCCTGGACGCACTTCACTCTTTCCACAAGGCTGGGGGAAGAGGTGGCCCTGCCAGAGAAAAGAAATGCCAGTCCCTAGAGCCCTGTTGGTCCACAGGTTCCCAGCTCACACACACTCCCGCCCCCGCCGAGCCTTGGGGAGGCCGTGGGGGGAGGAGGGACCTGACATCCACGAGAAGGGGACAGCTCCCCCCGCCAGGATTTCCGCTGGTCAGTATCAAAGGGGAGCACCCTCCCGCCCTCTTGTCTCTCACCCCAGCAGCCCTCCCGGGCCCCAGGCCAAGCGCTGGTGACCTTGACTTCAAGGAATAATATTTTAGCCACAGTCAGCCGTCCAGTCCAGGGCTCCAACATTGCTCTTCCAGAATGAATCCCAGCCCTCCACAGACACATTGCCAGCCACACCACCCTCCCGCCTGTGTGGTCTGCCTGCGTGTACCCGCGGCCAAGCACAGCGGTCACCAGTCCCTATTCCCACTGAGCCCATTTCCTATGCGGCCTCCCCACCCAAGGATCAGATAAGAAAGACCTCAGAGACTGTCTCAGATGCCCCTTATTTTTCAGGGAGGCCATTTAAATACAGAGATGACAAATTCAAGATCTTACTCCATTTGACTGGAGTTCCTGTCCCCATTTAACCACCTCCTTGCTATGGGATGGTCCCAAGGCCAGGAAGGGAAGCAAGGGGACCTCAGTTTCCTCGTCTGTAGAATGGGGCAACACTGACTCCGTGGGCCTGATGGACTGACTATGGCCAGTGGCCCATCTGAGACCCCTCTTTGGAACAAGGCGAGAACCTGTGTAGATATCCCAGCACATCCAAGGCCAGGAAGAATGGTCCTGACCCCGAGGACTGGACACTGGGCAGCTACTGACTTCCTCTCTCTGTCCTTATGTCACCCCAGCCTCCATGACCACAATCCCCTCCCCTCTCCCCCGTCTCCTGGTTCCCTATCACCCACGGCCAGCTGGCACTCCCAGCTTCCACCAGGATGGGTGCCCCAGCCCCAACCACACCAGGGGCTCTGGAGGGTGACCGTTCAGCCCTGCTCCGAGGGTGCCTGGTGTTTGTGTCTCAGGCCTACTTGGCCACGTGGTCCCCCCCTCATCCTCTGTGCAATCCCCAGCCAGACCAAAGGGAACTCAGGAAGTTCTCTCATATTAATGAAGGATGACGCCTGGCAGGCTAGCGTCCTGTCTCGGCATCAGGGGAGTTGCAGGGGTGGGAGGGGGTGCTCTGGTGCCCAGAGCCTCCCTGTCACTGGCTTCCTGTTGAGCATTCGGGAAGTCCACACTGCTCCCCTGACGGTACTCGCCTCCAGGCCTCGGTTTCCCCACCTTTGCCGCTGAGGGTCAGAAGCCCTGGCGACCTTGACATTCTGTGCTCCAGAGCAGGCAGGAGAGGTGAGTACTGTAGCTCCTTCCTAAGAATCCCTGGGGTCCATGCCGCCGGGGTCAGACACGCTCACCTTCTGGGGAACCCCCAGCCTCCTGCTTGAGAGGTCACCCCAGCTGGGCTGGGCTGGAGGGTGGGGTGGTGGCTTCCGGGGGTGGGAAGAGCTGTGGGAGGGAACTGCTCTGAACGGGTGAGTCAGCAGCTTCCCCCTGCCACGCACTGCTGAGACGGGACTCGAGCCTCCCCAGAGGGACCCTGGGGCAGCACAGCAGAAGATGGAGGACAGCCCCAGGAGGACTGGGAATGGACACGCAGCACCCTGCGGGGGAGGAATGGGTACCCCGAAGGGAGCGTGCTACAGACTGGGCCTGTGAACTTCGTGTGTGGGTTTGGGTCACCTAAGTGAGCATTGTATCAGCATAGTGCGTGCGTGTGTGTGTGTGTGTGTGTGTGTGTGTGTGTGTGTGTGTGTGTGTGTGTGTGAGTGTGAGCGGTGGGTATTCTTTCCTGTAAGGTCTCTTTGTGTATCTGTGTCTAGGGGTGTGTTGTGTCTGTTCATTGGTGACCACGTGTTTCTTCATGGCTGTGTCAGCCCATGTGTGTCCGTATGTATCTAAGCCTTGATGTTCTTCATCAAATGGCTGCCTTGCCTTTGTTGGGATGTTGTACAAAGTACAACAAAGTACACGTTGTACTTTGTTCAGCTACTGAACAAAGATTCAGTTTAGTCACTCAGTCGTGTCCGACTCTTTGCGACCCCATGGACTGCAGCATGCCAGGCCTCCCTGTCCATCACCAACTCCCAGAGCTCGCTCAAACTCATGTCCATCGAGTCAGTGATGCCATCCAGCCATCTCATCCTCTGTCATCCCCTTCTCCTCCTGCCTTCAATCTTTCCCAGCTTTAGGGTCTTTTCAAATGAGTCAATTCTTCGCATCAGGTGGCCAAAGTATTATAGCTTCAGCTTCAGCATCAGTCCTTCCAGTGAATATTCAAGGCTGATTTCCTTTGGGATGGACTGGTTTGATCCCCTTGCAGTCCAAGGCACTCTCAAGAGTCTTCTCCAACTCCACAGTTCAAAAGCATCAATTCTTTGGTGTTCATCTTTCTTTATAGTCCAACTCTCACATCCTTACGTGACTACCGGAATAACCATAGCTTTGACTATACGGACCTAAATTAGAGACGAAATTCACTCTGCCTGCTTTTAGGGAGCCCTCAGACTGTTACTGGTGGGGTTGTTATTCACTCAACAAACCACCATGTGTAGAGGGCTGAGGGACTCAGAGGTGGTACCATCCAAAGGGGGCGTGGTCCCAAGTGGCATGCGACAAGCAGTGGGAGTGGAGGGTCATAGCTGGAGCCTGGGCAGGCCCTCAGCTGAGTCATTCCATCCGGGCGAGTGTCCTCATGGGGACAAGCACCAAGCAAGCCAGGAAATGGGACCAGGACAAGCTCTCCCACTCCTGCCGGCCAGCGCCTATAGTCGCCTGCCCAGGCCTGCATCTGGTCGTGCTGCTGACCTAAGATGCCAGCTTGCCCTGGGCCTGACCCTCTCCCGGCTCCCGGGCTTCCGTCCTCCAGGCCCTACCCTGGGAGAGAGCTGGCTCCACCTCGTACCCACCGCCCCCCCCCCAACACACATATGCCACCAGCTGCTCATGCCTGCCAGGCCCGCTTGTCATCTGTGCCCACTCACTGCTGTGAGGAGCTGCCACGTGTCCATCCTAACCCATCCCTCCTTAGCAGGCCCCAGCGCCTTCAGTAGAGGCCAGTATTCTCTGCCCACCACCCCAACTGCCAGCCCACAATGGGCCCTTGCCCACCTACTAGCCGCTGCTTCCTTCACCGGCCCCTGGTGTCCCTACTCTGCCTCCCCTGCCCTGCCTTTGCCTGGGCTGGGTGCCTCCCCTGGGATCCCCTCACTTCTGTCCCTCAAGGCCCCCTTTGAACCCCTCCGGCCCCTCCGGAGGTCATCCATTGGCTCCTCCCACTCCAACCTCAAGCCCCAGCTGACTAGGTTGTCTCTCCCTGCCAGTCTTCCATGTCTGTAAAATGGGGTTAAGCAGAGTCTTTGTGGGAGCTGCTGTTAGAACGGAGTGAGATGGGCTTGTGAAACCGGACTCCTAAGTGACGGCCATGATTACGGCTCTTTCTGGCCTTGCTATGTCTACTACTCTCCAGCCCCTCAGTGCCAAGCATGCAGGGTGGGGTGTGGAAGGAGGACAGCTGGGTGGGGCAGTCTGCAGACCTGGGGTTTGGGGTGAAGTGGGAGGGAACGGCTGAATGCCAGCACTTCCCCAGGTATTCACCTCTGCCTCTTGGCCTGGCTCTGGCTGGCCTGAGCCTGACCCCAGAGCTGACCTCACAGCTGGAGGCGGCAGGGAAAGGGAACCAGAAGTCACATCCAGCTAATGAGATTATCTGGTTTGGAGGCTGGTCACCCAGGACCTGCTCCGGCTTCTCCCTTCTGGCTTCTCATCTCTCTCAGCCTCGGTCTAGGTGCAGGCTCACCCACCCCTGCTCCTCCAGGCAGGCACACATTCCTCCGGCTCGCTGCCCCACCACTAGGTCAGCCAACCCCACTTGCTTCTCCATTCCCATTCCCCAAGATCAACTCCAAGGTCCCAGGGTTCAAAGGGTCTAACAGGCCAGGCTCAAGAAATTCGTACACTTCTGAAGTGCAGAGCTCTGGAATCCTAGCCCAATTAGGGGACAGGACCCCAGCATCCTGACCCCAACAGGGTTCAAAGACTCCACAGTTCCAGCCCTCCGAGTTTCTGAGATTCCTTTGCATTTCAGGTTCTAAGATGCAAGGATGCTGAGTCTGTGAAATTCCAGAATCCTTCTGGCAACTTCCCCTCAGCATCACTCCTCCTCCCTTCAGCTCATCCTTGGCTCTCTCTGTCCCCCTCTGTCTCCCCCGGGGCTCCCACAGACATGATGCAACCAGGGCCGGAGCCAGGCTGAGAGGTGGGAGGTAGGAGAGAGATGTAATTACAGCGTCTCTTGCCTCAATTCAATAGGAAGCTCAGATTTGGGGCCCAGGGGACCCTAATTCAATGTGAATAATGGAGCACTTGCCAGACACAGGCACGGCCCCTCTGGGAAGGGGAGGCCTAGGGAGTCATCTCCACCAGATCCAGGGGTGCAGACTCAAGACAAGAGGGCTCGAGGAGAGGGGAGGGGCCACAAACTCAGTGGACCTCAGACCAACCAGGTTAAATAATTAAGCCCATAGCTCACCCAGTCTGCATTTCTTTATTTTCAACAGAATCATGGGTTCAAGGCATTTTACCTTTCTCTTCATTTCTCTGTAAGAAGCTCCTGGCACAGGCTCTGTGGTAAATAGTGTCTGATCCCCAGTGTCCCTCACTGGGAGACAATAGCGTGTGGTGGGGATTTTGGCAAACTGGAAAGCCAGGGCCCCATATCATAGCCTCTGGTCACCCTGGAGATTGTGCAGTTCTAAGGTCACCCAGACCTTCCAAATGGAAGAAGCCGTCAAGGTGGGCGTTTATGTGAAGTACTCTCATTTAACTGCCGGCATGTAGGTCCTAAAAGGGCTTCCCTGGTGGCTCAGTGGTAATGAATTTGCCTGCAATGAAGGAGACATGGGTTCATTCCCTAGGTGGGGAAGATTCCCTGGAGAAGGAAGTGGCTACCCACTCCAGTATTCTTGCCTGGAATATCACATGGACAGAGGAGCCTGGTGGGCCACAGTCCATGGGGTCCCAAAAAGTCAGACACAACTTAGCAGCTAAACAGCAAATACAGGTCCTGGAAATCACCAGTGTATGAAGTGGGAAACACAGAAGAGGAATCAGGGCTGTCACCGTAATCCATGTCCTCAGAAAAAAGGAAATAGAAGAGAATGTACGTACTGATTTGTCTCCTGTAGCCTCACTTCTCTCTTCTCTACCCCATGTTTAATTCCCACCCTGTACCAGCTCAGATGTCCCCTCCTCCAGGAAGCCCTCCCTGACCTTCAAGCTGAGTCAGGCCTTCCCTCTGAATTCCCCCATCCCAGCTCTGCCCACTCTGAATCATCACTATCCCAGGACAGCTCTATCATTCCCACTGGATTCTGAACCCCAGGAACCCGGGGCCAGGGCTGTCTTGGTCGTGTCCATGACCCCTGTTTCAACTATTACAGGTCCAAGAGTGTTTGGAAGAATGAATAAAGGAACAGGGACAAGTTCAGTGCTTGTGGGGGTGGGGCTGTGGTAGGGAGTAGGCCCATGTGTAAAAAGGGGTTGTAATCATTCAGGGGACGAAAAAGGTGGGTACTGGGTATTCTAAAGACCTCCAGCCCAGGAGAGAGGCAAGAAGAGCCACCAGCCGAGAGGTTCAGGGAGCAGGAGCGTCCAGTCTTCACCCCATTATCTCTTAGCTTGTGACTCTGAGTAAGGGACCTCCTTTGGCTCAGTTTCCTCATATACGTAGCCAATTGCTTTCTGGGGCTGTTGGGATGATTAAATCAATTCAGGATCGCGGGAACACTCCGTGGAGGCCAGAGCCAGGACGTAGGATGTCCTCTGATAATCCCCCTGCCCTGCATCCACATAACCTCGCCCCACACCCCCACACTCCACACACACACGAAGAAGGAATGAGAAGGGACACGGGCTCCTCCATGGTGGCCCCAGGTTCTGCATGTGCCTCAGTTTCCCCGAGAGCACAGGCACCCCCGCAGTCACCACGTTTATTGGATTCATATTTTGACGGGGTAGGGGGGTCGGGAGGGCTCAGAGCAGGACGCAGAAGAGGCGCTTGTCTCGGAAGGGGTTCTCTGCGGCGGGTACCGGCGTCACCAGCGGGTCATCTTTGGCGTGAGTCTCGCAGAAGGCCAGGAGCTCGGCCGCTGCCTGCGACACCTGCGGGCACCCAGGGGAAGATGTCCACGCCCCGCCCCGCCCCGCCCCGCCACGCCCCGCCACGCCCCTGCCTGGGCCACGCCCCCTGCCTGGGCCCTTCCTCTAGTCAGGCCCGCCCCCGTCAGGCTCCGCCCCCGTGTCCAGGCCTCTCCTATTGCCAGCCCCCGCCCTTAGGCCCCGCCCCCTCTCGGTCCAGCCCCCTTGTCCAGCCGCTCCCCACCCTCCACCCCCTTTCCTTGGAGTCCAGTCCCGTTCCGAAGGGGATCTTTCCACCCGGGCTCCCGGCTCCACTCCCAAGTCTGACCAGTCCAGACTCCAGCCCCGGAGCCCGCGGCCTTCCTCCCCAGCCCGACCCAGCACCTTCATGCGGTCGATGTTCACCTCCAGCTTCAGCTGCTCCACGGTCTTCCGGGCCTCCGCGATCTTGGCCATGTTGTTGGACATGGCTGCGGCGGGGAAAGGTTAAAAGCCGGTGGGAGTGGGGGCGAAGGAGTAGGCTAGGGCAAAGGTGGGTCCCCAGATAGGGTTGGCGGTGGCGGTGGAACCCACTAATAGGGGCGTGCGTGGAAGGGCTCACCGATGCGGTGCCCAGAGTGGAGGAAGAGACAGGAAAACAGAAGGAAAGGGGAGCGATGGAGATCTGCGCAGATGGGGGGCCAAGAAGCCGGCCGAAAGGGGGACCTAGGAACAGGGACGAGCAGGCCAAGAGAAGGCTTGGAGGGGTGCACAGATGGGGTACCTAGAGGCAGGTGAAGGAGGGAAGAGAGGGAAGGCAGGAGGGAAGCACAGACGGGAGGCCGAGAAGCAGGGGGAGGGAGGGACAGAGGACAGGGACACAGGTGTTAGATCCAGAGATCCAGGTGTCCTCGCCTCCCGGGGAGAGCGCAAGAGCCAGGAGGGGGCCCTCCCCAGGCCAATTAGCAGGGGCTCCCCGGAGAAAAGGGAATTAAGATCACCGCGGGAGGGGCCAGAGGGGGCCTCATTAGGGCCTTGGCAGCAGCTGCCCCCTCCGCCCCCCTCGGGGAGCCCCCCATCCCAGCCCTGGCCACCTCAAAGGCTCCTCTGCTCATTAGCAGCCTTAGAAAGGGCTGGAGAGGGGGGCAACACAGCCAGGACTGGGAGAGGGACAGGGAGGATTGCGACAGAGAGGAGCAGAGAGAGATGGGGAGAGGGAGGGGGAATAAAGAGACTGAGGGAGAGAAAGATGGAGAGACAGGCGGGTGGGACAGAGTGCTGAAGGGAGTGGAGACAGGGAGAGGGGTGTGAGGAGAGAGGCAGAGTGCTATGGGAGAGAGAAGCACAGCGCGGACCAAAGCACAGAGGGAGGAAAAAGAAGGGGCGACAGGAGGCTGAGGGAGAGATGGAGTGACGGAGGTGGGCGAGAGTAGACAGAAGGGCAACTAGAGCGCTAGAGGCAGGGGGAGAGAGGGGAGAAAGGCAGGGAACAGAGAGAAGGAAGTGGAGGGGCAGGAGGGGACCCAGAGTGATGAAAAAGGACAGAGGAGGGCACACGGAGAGACAGAGGGAAAGGCAGGCTGAGGGAGATGAGCAAGGATAAAGTCACTCATCCGCTCGCGCATTCAATCGTTCCCAGGCAGAGGGACCAGCTGTCAGGGGTTCAGGACCACAGCCTCCTACCTGTTGCTGCTCAGGGCTGGGAAGGCAGGCGGGTGGCAGAGACACAGCGTCTGTACCCACCTCGGTTCTGCCCCGCCCCCTCTCCTGGGGCACAGCCCCTGAGGACCCGCCTCCTCCTGCTACGCCACCAGCATGCCCCTCGCCCTCGCGTCCTGTCTCTCTGGGTCCTCTCATTACATCTGTCCGTCTCTCTTTGTCTTTGTGTGTCCGTCTCTCTCTTCCTTTCTCTCTCTCTCTGTGTCAGTCTCCCTTTTCAATCTCTGTCTCTGTCTCCGTCACACTCACACACACACACACACACACACTCACAGGAAAAGAGTCTTAGGATGAGCCCCCCCCCACCCCACTCTGCCGCATTTATCCCACAGTCATCCAAATCTCTCCTGTGCGTTCACACAGCCTCACACTCCGTTACATACGCTCGGCCACCCTGTCACACCCACAACCTCCGTGTCACCCCACCCCAAATAATGCCCTCTCAGCACACAGAGTCACACTCACAGTCCCTCGCAGAGATGCCTCACATGATGCTGTGTACAGTCTCCTGAACCACCCTAACCTTTCGCGGCGCCACAGTCATGTCACACGGTCCCTCACGATCTCTCTGAGAGGCCCATCACCACCAGTGACATCTTACACAACCACAGTCAGAGGGACAACCTCTGCGCATCAGGTGTAGAGACACACACGCGCAGTTCCACACAGGACCACACGCAACCTCTCAAGATGTCTTGCTGAGCCTCACACAATCTGTATCACACACAGGTGCTGCCCTCATACCGCAGCCGCCTGGTGTCACAGCTCACACCCATGCAGTTTTTCTTGCATGCTCATCTGAGCGCCCTGGACAGTTGCACATTCTCTAATGCACTGCCATGACACTCTGCCAGTCTCTCAGGGCCCCACACCATCTGTGTGACACACAGTCACACCCAGCATCTCACACGTCATCACTGTGACTGACACACCCTTGTCGCTCACTCACAAGGTCATTCACACTCAGCTTCCCTCCCCACGTCTCTCACACTGCTTCTCACGCCATTACTTGGTGGGCCATTCTCATTCATTCTTGCCGTCTCTCACACACCCTCTCCCCATGGACACACACAACTCTCCCATCCTCACCATATTGCACACTGTCACACACAACCTCTTGCTCACACATGGTCTCTCAATGTCACAGTCCTCCAAATAGTGTCTCAGGGACCCCCAAACTCATGGTGTCACATGCAGTCACCGATACGTCATCTCGGTCACTCACGTGAACGGTCACACACAATGTCTCGGTGTAACACGATTGGAAGAACTGACTCATTTGAAAAGACCCTGACGCTGGGAAAGATTGAAGGCAGGAGGAGAAGGGGACAACAGAGCGTGAGATGGTTGGATGGCATCACCGACTCAATGGACATGAGTTTGAATAAACTCCGGGAGTTGGCGATGGACAGGGAAGCCTGGCATGCTGCAGTCCATGGGGTCGCAAAGCGTCGGACACGACTGAGCGACTGAACTTTACTGAACTGAACACAGTTTCACAGTCACGCCCAGTTTCTGGTTGTCACAGAAAATCTCACAAGGTCACACAGCTACGCACAACCTCTGGACTTCACGCGCGATCTCAGAGTGGTACACACTCACACAGCGAGTGTCACCCATAGTGTCCTGCCCTGAACACACTCGCGGGCGCTGCACACTCAGCCCGCAGTCGTCTCCTGGCAGCTTCCTGCCGGCCACACGGGGGCGCCCGCGGTCCGCCGAACCGCCCACTCCGCCGGCGCCAAAGCCGTAGGAGGTAGAAACCGGGAGGGCAAAGCGCCCCCGCAGGCAAGCTGGGAATTAGAGGTGGGAGGGACACAGAAAGGTGGAGGGAGCTAGAGAAAGCTCACTGAAGATGGACCGGACACAGAAATTCAGAGAGAGGGAGAGAGAGATGCCGGGAGAGACAGAGGCAAAGATAGGGACACAGAGACGGAAATTTGGAGAGATGGGGACCCAGGGACTAAGAGAGACAGAGACAGGCAGAGGGTTGCAGAGACTGAGACGTGCAGGAGAGACACGTAGACAGAAAAGTACAGTCAGAAACGGTGACTGAGAAACACGGACACCGAGACACAGACAGAAGAGGGTAGAGAGACAGACACGACCGACCGCACCCTCCGCAGGGGACCAGACGGCAGAGGCGGAGTCTGCAGAGGCGCTTCCCAGAGGCAAGACCTCTGGGCCGCCAAAGGGGCGTGGAAGTTCGGGGCGGGGTAGAAGGGGCGTGTTCGGGGCGTGTCTTTGGGGCGTGTCCTGGGTGTGGTTTGCCGCGAGGGGCGGGTCTTGGGACCAGCTCCCGACCTCGCCTCCCTAGCGGGCTGAGGGAGGGGCGGAGGCCGAGCCCCGGGGAGACGTGGAGGTCGCGGAAAGAAGCCTCTTTACTGCAGTCATTCCATCCCAATTCGGTTTTTACTGCCTGAGCAGGGAAGCAAGACCGGCCGGCAGGGGATACGGGCCTGGGTCCCCAATTTGATAGGGGGATATCGGACCCTGGCTCCCCAACCCCCTATCGCGCGGGAGCAGCAGGGCCAGGTTGCGTGGGGGGAGGGGAACTAGGCTCACATCTGGAAAGCATCAGGCGCGCCGGACGTGCCAGGGCCCCGGGCCCGGCTGCGGAAGAGCGGAGGGGAGTTAGGGCGCCCCCGTCCCCCTCCCTTAGCGGGGTCGGCCGGCGCCGGGGAGGGGCCTGGGTTTACGCCTAACCTCGGCGCCTCCCGCAGCTGGTTTCCATCAGCAGTTTTGGCCCGGGCAGCCCCCGAGAAGGAAACACGGCTCAGAGCGGGGAAAGGCAGGGTGACGACCCAATCTTCCCTCCCTGTCTCTAATGGCAGCCAGAGGCTGGGGGCGGGGAGACGGACAGGCGGACGCTGTCTGAACCAAGAGTAACCTCCATTTCTCTTCCCAGTTGCGGACCTTTCCACTCTACGGATTACCTTGGTTTCCAGATGTGCAACCCTGCCCTGTGCTGCAGAGGAATTCCCCAGCCTCATGACAGTGGTACTCCTGATCCCATTTTCTGGAGGGAGAAACTGAGACCCTGGATTGCAGATTCAATTCTGACTTGAATTATTAAAGAAACGGGCGATGACTGCCAACAGTTAATCTAGCATGGAATACCCAGTCCCTACCGGACATTCCATATGAATGTCTGCCGTATGTCAAACTCAGTTGCCCAAAACTGAGCTCCTGAGTCCACCTGCCAAACCCTCTCCTACCACAGTCTTATTCATGTCAGTTGATGGGTCAATCTTAACCCCCCCTCCCTTTCTCACACCCCACAACTGCTCTGGCAACAAATCCCATTAACTCCATCTTCAAAGTCTGTCCACAATCCAGTCACTTCTCACCTCCTCTGCTGCCCCCACTCTGGTCCAGGCACCATGCCCTGCAGCTTGGGCAATTATAGTCCCTACTCACTGGGTCTCCAGCTTCTATTAATACCTCTGTCTCCCTCAGCCTATTCGGCACAGAGCAGCCAGAGGGACCCTGTTTAAAACAAAGTCCCAAGATAACGGTAGCAAGTGCTAGTGAGAATATGGAGACCGTGGGGATGTAAAACGATGCTGCCATTTTAGAAAATAACTCTGGCAGTTCCTCAAAAGATAACAGAGTTACCAGGTGATCCGGCAATTCCTCTATTATGTATCTACCTAGGAGAAACGAAAGAATGTAGTCACACAAACACTTTGTATTTGAATGTTCATAGCAGGATTATTCACAAAAGCCCCAAAGTGGAAACAACCCAAATGTTCATCAACTGATAAATGGATAAACTACATGTGGTCTATTCAAACAGTGGAACATCATTTAGCAATAAAAAGAAATGCAGTACTGACATGTGCTACAACATGGATAAACTTTGAAACATTATGCTAAGTGAAATACACAGTTACAAAAGACTATACATTGCGTGACTCCACATGTATTTCCAGAACAGGCCACTCTAAAAGGACAAAAATAGATCTACAAAAGTGGATCCCCACAGGCTGGGGAGACTGTGGGATAACAGATAAGGGATGCAGAGTTTCTACCTGGAGTGATGGAAATGTTCTGAAATTTACTGTGGTGATAATATAATCACAGGACAACTCTGTGACTATAATAAAAGCCATTGATAAAACCTTGATAAAAGACATTGAAGAAGACAGAAATAAATGAAAAGACGTCCTGTGTTCATGGACTGGAAGAATTAATATTATTAAGCTGTCCATACTATCCAAAGCAATTGAGAGATTGAGTGCAATCCCTATCAAAATTCCAATGGCATTTTTCACAGAAATAGACCAAACAATTCTACAATGTGTATGAGATCAGGAAAGACCCTAAATAGCCACAGCAATTTTGAGAAAGAAATACAAAGCTGGAGGCATCGTGTGCCCTAATTTCATACTATATTACAATGCTATGGTAATTAAAACAGTATGGTACTGGCACAAAAACAGACACATGGATCAACAGACTAGAATGGGGAGCCCAGAAATAAACTGACGCATACATGGGCAATTAATTTATAATAAAGGAGCCAAGGATATACAACAGAGAAAAGATGTCTCTTCAATAAATGGTGTTCTGAAAACTCAACAGCCACATGCAGAAGAATGAAATTGGACCCCTATTTTACACCTTATGCAAAAATTAACTCAAATGAATTAAATACTTGAACCTAAGAACTGAAACCACAAAAGTCCCAGGAGAAAACATAAGCAGTATGTTTTGACATCAGATGTGGAGATTTTATTTTTTGGATTTGACACTAAAAGCAAAAATAAATGTTGGACTATATCAAATTAAGAGTTTTTGCACAGGAAATCATCCACAAAATGAAAGGGCCACTTACTGAATGGGGTACATTGCTAACCATGTACAAGATAAGGGATTAACATTCAGAATACATAAAGAACCAGAATACATAAAGAACTAATATCCAAAATATATAAAGAACTCATACAACTCAAAAGCAAAAAGAAAATCTGATTTAAAAATGGGCAGAAGATCTGAATAGACATTTTTCCAAATAAGACATACACATGGCCAACAGGTACATGAAGAGGCGCTCAACATCACTAAACACCAGGGAAAGGCAAATCAAAGCCACAATGAGATATCACATCTATCAGAAAGGCCATCATCAAAAAGACAAGCAATGACAGGTGTCATTCAAGGATGTCAAGAAAAAGGAACCCTCGGCCACTATTCCTAGGCATGTAAGCTGGTGTAGCCACAATGGACAAACAGAATGGAGTTTCCTCAAACAAACAGAGCTACCATATGATCCAGCAATTCCACTTCCGGGTACCTATCTAAAGAAGATGAAAACAGTAATTGAAAAGGATACATTCACCCCTATGTTCATTGCAGCATTTCTTAACAATAGCCAAGACTGTGGAAGCAACCTAAGTGTCCACTGATGGGAATGAATAAAGAAAATGTGAATTCAATGGAATATTATTCAGGCATAAAAAAGAGGGAAATCTTGCCATTTGTCACAACACGGATGGACAACAGATGACAGAAGTCAGACAGAAAAAGACAAATGCCACGGGGTCTCATTGACATATGGAATCTAAAACCAAAAAGAAGCTTGTAGACACAGAACAGATTGATGGTTGTCTGAGGGGTCGGGAGATGGGCAAAATGGGTGAAGAGAGTCAAAAGCAAATTTCTAGTTGTAAAACAAGTAAGTCATGGGATATAAAGTACAACATGGTTAGTATAATTAATAATCCTGTATTGCATGTTTGAAAGGTGCTAAGAGAGTCCATCTTAAAAGCTCTCATCACAAGGGGGAAAAAATTTTAAACAAAAACCGCTGAGTCCCATATTTTATATGGGTGAATTTTATGGTAGTGAATTATGTTTCAATAGAGCTGTTAACCCCCTCCTCCCACACCCCAAACATCTAAGTTCCTCTTCTGCTCTGAATTCTCCCATGGCTCTCATCTCTCTGGAGGAATAAAAACCAAATTCCTCACCAGGGCCCATGAGACCCCACGTGATGCAGTGGTCCCAGACCATTTTCGGCCCTCGCCTCCCCCGCACCCTCCCCAAGCCCCGTTCTCCCCCGTCACTCATGCTCCAGACATGCTGGACTCCCAGCTGTTTTGCCAACATACCAAGCACTGTTTGGGCTTCAGCACTGGCTGACCCTTCCGCTTGGGAGGTTCTTTCCCAAGAGATCCACAAGCCTCAACTCTCCACCTCCTTCAGGTCTCTGTTCAAACGTCACCCTCTGAACTAGAGCACCCCTGATCAGTCTACTTAAAAACTCCTCTGCCTTCCTATTCCTCCCAATTCCTTCATCTCTGCTGTTTTCCCCTCACAGTCCTTATCACCTTTTAAAAATTATAGAATTTATGTATTTATTATGTTAGCATCCTCTCCTGCCTGCCACCAGCTCAGCCTCCATCCCTGTGAGCAGTTCCTTGTGTATCTGTCTAGAGATAATCCATACAGAAATAGGCTGATGGGGCAATGGCTAACAGCGTGGACTCGTAGGCAGTCTGAACTTAAAGGTCTGGCTTTGCTATTTCTTGGTTTCTGCTAAGTGACTCCAGAGAGCTGTGCCTCGGTTTCTCCATCAAAACGGACATAAGAGGGACTTCCCTGGTGGTCCAGTGGCTAAGACTCCACGCTGCCAATGCAGGGGGGCCCTGGGTTCGATCCCTGGTCAGGGAACTAAATTCCACATGCTGCAACTAAAGATACCAAGTGTCACAACTAAGACCCAGCATAGCCAAATAAATAAATATATATTTTTAATGGGTATAAGAATCATATCCACCTCCGTGAGAATGTGAGAATTAAGTGAGTCACTGAGAATAGTATGGCATATAGTAAGTGCTCACAGAGTGTTAGTTGTTATTTTTTTTATGATTAAGCACTAAAATCTTAAAAAGGAAGAAAGGTCAGCCATCTGCACTTCAACCATCTTGACCACTGAGTGATCTGTGTATCCTTAGACAGGTCCCTTCCCCCTTTCAGCTTTAGTTGCTCCTTTTATGAAACAGAGATGGGAGAAACATTCCCAAGGGCCTGAGAAGCAATGACTTTTCCCGGAAACTTTAAAAAATAACTTTGTGAGTTCCCTGGTGGTCTAGTGATTTTAGATGGCACTTTCAGTGCAATGCCCCAGTTCTCTGGTCAGAGAAATAAGATCCTGCAAATCTCAAGGCACAGCCAAAAAAAAAAAAAAAGGCCAAAAAAAAAGTAAAAACAAAGCAAATAATAAACTTTGTTACTGTAGAAGGAAGTATCTTTTAATCCACACTCACACCACCACTACAACTCACACCTACCAGAAGGGAAGCTCCATGGGGCAAGGACTTTTTTTCTGTTTTGTTCCTTACTATATCCAAATTGCCTTAGTGGGCCCTGGACATACAACTGAGTACAGCAGACCTTACTCTCTCAGAAGTCAAAGAGACAGAGAGGTGGACACACCCATGTAGCCATGTAGTCACAAAGATCAAAGCAACAACAAATACCCATTCTTCAGATTGTGGAGTCAGGCGGAGATTGGATCCTAGTCCTGGCTCTCTCTTGCTTTGTAACCAGGGTAATAGCCCCTCTCTGAGTCTCTAATTACCCATCCATGCAGTTAGTATAATTACTGGACTTACCCAAAAGAAAAATGGGCAAAAGGTGTGAACAGGCAATTCAGAGAATTACAAGTGGGTCAACAAGCATACAAAATGTGTTGTATGAAAGTAGGGAGACATGCTAATTAAGATAAAAACATTTTTTCCCCCCACATTGGCAAAATGAAAATGATTAATAGCATCTCTTGTTTGGTGAAGGGGTGAAAAAACTGGGCATCTCAGAAATTACTGTTGGAAATGTCAACTGAGGGCAGTCTCAGTGGAAGGAATTGTGACTGTGTCAATTAAAATTTCAAATGATTGTACTGTAATGACCAAGCAAGTCTATTTCTAGGATCCTAGAAATATTTATACGCACAGAGGCATATACAAAGATACAACTGCACTGAAGTCCAAAATAGAGACCTGAGGAGCTGACAATAAGGTGAGATCATGGAATCATACGCAGCTACTACAGCGATAGGAAAATACGTCACCTAGTAAGCCAGAAAGAAAAACACCAATACAGTATACTAACACATATATATGGAATTTAGAAAGATGGTAATGATAACCCTGTATGCGAGACAGCAAAAGAGACACAGATGTATAGAATGGATTTTCGGACTCTGTGGGAGAGGGAGAGGGTGGGATGATTTGGGAGAATGGCATTGAAACATGTATACTATCATGTAAGAAACGAATCGCCAGTCTATGTTAGATACAGGATACAGGATGCTTGGGGCTGATGCACGGGGAAGATCCAGAGAGATGATATGGGGTGGGAGGTGGGTTCAGGATTGGGAACTCATATACACCCATGGTGGATTCATGTCAATGTATGGCAAAACCAATACAGTATTGTAAAGCAAAATAAAGTGAAAATAAAAAATTAAAATAGAAAACAAAAGAAAGAAAATACATCACCTAAATTTAGATGAGATGAAAAAATTCTTAGAATACAACTTAGTAAAACTGACACATGAAGAAATAGAAGAGCATAAACAAACAGAAAATCTAAATAGTACTAAGAAATTCAACTAATTAAAACCCTTCCCCTATAGAAATCTCCAGGCACAGATCAAAAAATTGATAAACAATGTATACATATGGCTCAACTTAGGTAAACAGCTTTAGCTGTATAGAGTATAACTCTATGTATATGAATACATATGGGCTTCCCTGGTGGCTCAGCTGGCAAAGAATCTGCCTGCAATGAGGGAGACCTGGATTCGACCCCTGGGTTGGGAAGGTCCCCTGGAGAAGCGGATCTCCCCACGCCAGTATTCTGGCCTGGAGAATGGCATGGACTATACATCCATGGGGTTGCAAAGAGTCAGACACGACTGAGTGACTTTCATTTCATGCATATGTATAGTCACATGTATTTATATAGCTACTAGGATTCATACATGTGCAAACACATAAAGGATACATACAAGGACCCACATCAAACTGATTATGGTGACTTCTGAGAGAAGGCATTTGGGGCTGTCACTTTACCTACATTATTTCTGTTTCTAAACATTTTGCTTTTTATTTCTTTATTATTTCCATTTTATGAAACCATATATATGACCAAACAAAACTCAACCTAGAATTAGATTCATTGATATAAAATATTCAATGGTTAAAAAAAATGCTATTGAGACCTAAGCTAGGATTTGACATCTGGTTCTGACACTACCATACCCAAAACAAATAGTAGTTGCTCAATAAATATTAGTCCAAAGGAAAAGTCCATTTAACCATAAAAGGAAAGTCCACCACCACTTATGTAACACTGTGCATTTATTTACAAAGAGGTTAGAGAAACACACAGATTCTGGCCCCCCTGTGCACTGGGGAGTCACCATCGTCATAATAAATACAGTAATTTTTTTTTTAAGGAAAAAATACTGGATTGGAACAACTGAGGGTCATCCTGGGCTTCCCCCACTCCCTCTCACAGGGGGTGCCATGAGATAGAAGCCATCTTCCTTCCCCTCTTCTACCTCCCAATCCTTCATATCTGTCCAGGGAGGGAGGTGAAAGAGTCTTTCTTTCCTGGTGTTACCAACTCCTACTTGACCCTCAAAACCCCAAAGTCAGTGCTCCTTCCCTTTTCAGGGCACTCTGCAAGCACCCTCTGGGTCAGCCACAGAGTCTCTGACCAGGGTGCTAAGGGGATATCCTAAGAGTTCAAGGATGTGGACGGGGGCACTTTGTGAATGTGAACGGGGGCCATAACTGGCATGGAAACGAGGAATAAGAGGGCTCGGTGAGAGAAACGAAGTGGAAAAAACGGACTGTCTAAACTAAGATGGGGAAATTCAAACTGAATTACCCCTTCTGTATACCACAGTACACCCATAGCACAGATGAAGAAAGTGAGGCCCACAGAAAGGGAACTTTCTAGCCCAATGGCTGCAGAGTCCGCAGCTCAACTGGATCAAACAGGACTCCTCCCCAATTCCTCCCTGTGGTGGAGGAGGAGCCTTTTCAACCAAGACTGCAATGGATGGGGCAGTGAGGAAGGGTCTTTGGAAGCAGAGAGAATGGTGGTCTTTGGAAAGGAGGTGTAGAAGGGTCAGTGAGCGGGGGGTGTGGTGGTGCAGAGGCCATGAAGGTGGATCCCAAGCAAACCTCCAAACTCACACTGTAGTCATGACCTTGAGAGAACCCGAACGGAAACGCAGTATCTTCTTCTTGAGCGCGTGGGAAGCCTTGATCTTCACGAAGACTTTGGCGGGGCCCGCAGGCGCCCCTCCACCCGCACCAGCCCCCGGCCCGGAGGCCGCGGTGGCTGCCACCAGCTGCTGCGGCCACACGAGGCCACCGCTGCCGTCGGAGTCGCTGGATGCGGAGCTGAAGGCAGGCGACTCGCCCTCGCTGGCGCTCGATTCACTCTCCCCGTAGCCGCCTCCGCCGACGCCGCTCGCCGGGCCCCGGCGCCCCAGCGGCCCCAGGCGCCCGGCCGAGCACTCTGAGTCGCTGCCCGCGCAGCCGTAGAGCAGACGGCGCTGAGGAGCTGAAGGGGATGGGCCAGGACCCGGGCCTCGGGCGGCGGGGCCGCGGGGCCGGCCTCGGCGCCCATCGGCAGCGTCGATCTCGGCCGTGGAGCGCCAGCGGCGGCAGGACCCCGCGGCCTGAGCCGCGAGAGTGGGCGCGGGACCACGGCGAGGCCGCGGCGGCCGGGGCTCTTCCCTTTCGGCTGTGGGGTACTTGGGGGGACCTGGCGGAACTGCGGCGGCGCGGCCCAAAAGGCTGGTCTCGGACTGGGAGCGCGCGGCCTTGCGAGCCCTGGGCGAGCCCCGGCGGCCCGAGGCCTCGGCCATGCGTCCGCGGCGGCCCGCGGCCCGGGGACGCTCCCGGGGTGGGGACTGCTCCACGCTGCGGCCCCGCGTCAGAGGGGGCGCTTTGCGGCGCGCCGCGCGGCCAGGGAGGCCGCGGGTGGCGGCCTGCGCGCCCGGGATGTACTGTGCCTTCACCAGGCGGCCCTCCGCCGGGCTGTCGGGGGGCGAGGGGGCAGCGGGCGGCGCCGCGGGCTCGGGGGTCGCCTCCGCCTCCCACGGCGAGGCCCAGGCGCGGCCCAACGGGGCCGGGCTGGCGGGACGGACCCCCGCGCGCTCCACCGGGGGCTCGGGCGCGGATCGCGCGCCTCCGGGGGGCGGGGACGCGTCGGGCGGCCGCTGGCGCACGCTATTCTGGCGCCTCGGGCCCCCGTCCGCGCCCCCGGGACTGGTCCGGGGCTGGCCCGCCCCCCGGCGGCGGCGCCTGCGCAAGAGCGCCGAGATGTAGCCGTCCAGGGGCCGCCCCGCGCCCGAAGCTTCGGGCGAGTCCGGGGGACGGCGGCCGCACGGCCGCGGGCTGCGCAGCGCCACGGCGTGCAGGGGGCTGGGCGTCAGGAAGGGCCCCGCGCGGGCTCGTCGCTCCGCGGAGGAGCAGGCCTCCGGGCCCGCAGACCCCGCAGCCGTCGGGTAGGGCGCCGAGAAGGACCGCGGCACGGCTGCCCTAGCGCCCACCGCCTCGGGTGCGCTGGGACTGGCGTCTCCTAGGGGAGGGAAGCAAAAAAAGGAAGAGAGGAGAAGCTCTCAAAGCCCTTTCCCTATGAGCCTAGGAGGAGCAGTTTGCCTGCCGCCTGCCCTACTCTCCCACTCCCATTAAAAACGACAGTCACAACGAAGCACCTGCTCTCACCCCTTTCCACACATCAGGTTCATAACGAAGTCTTCACGGTGGCCTCCAAGGCCTTGCATGGTCCGTCCTGCCTCTGCGTGTCTGACCTCCAACTCCTCTGCACTTAGAGAGCTCCACCTCCTGGATGCACGGGGCCAGTCGCACTTCCATCTCACGGCCTCTGTTCGGCTGCTCCTGCTGCCTAAACTGCCCTTCCCTCAGCTTGGCCCAGTCCCTCTCTTACTTTAGGGCGCCGCTCCAATGTCACAGTCTCCGTGACGCCGTGTCTGGCCAAATTTTCTACAGTCGCAGTTCCCTCGGCTCCTAGAAACATGCTCTCATCCCCTTCCATAATTTTCTTTTCATGGTACATGTCAATATCTAATATCCTAGGGACTTCCCTGGTGGTCCAGGGGTTAAGACTCCGTGCTTCCAATGCAGGGGGCATGGGTTCAATCCCTGGTCGGGGAACTAAGATTTTAACATGGGACATGACCGTGAAATAATGAAAAGTGAAAGTGAAAGTCATCAGTCACGTGAGACTGTGACCCTAGGCATTGTAGCCCACCAGGCCCTTCTGTCCGTGGGATTTCCCTGGCAAGAATACTGGAGTGGGTTGCCATTTCCTTCTCCAGGGGATCTTCTCGACCCAGGGATCGAACCCGTGACGCCTGCATTGCAGGTGGATTCTTTACTGTCTGAGCCACCAGGGAGCTTATTAAATAAATAAACAAAAATCTAGTATCTTAAATGTTTCACTTATTTATCTTGTATATTATCTATTTCTCACTCGAATGTCAGTTTCATGAAGACAGCGATTTCTTTACTGCTCTATTCCTCACCCCTATGATATGTGCCAGGAAGGCACATAGTAGGGACTCAGAAACGTAGTTGAACAAATGAAGAGCAGCGATTTCTATTTACCGAATGGCTACCATGTGCCAAGTTTCAATGTCTTTGGGCAGAGGCTCACTGAATAGTCAAAACTTCCCTGTGAAGTAGATGTTGAGAATCCCATTTTAATGGATGGAGAGATAAGCCCAGAAAGAAGGAATGTGCTCAAAATCACACAGAAAGGGACAGTTACAGCCAGACTTCAAATCCAGGTTGGTCTGACTCAGATGCTTGTGGTCAAAAGCCTGGCTCTCGGGAGCCCAACCCCACCCACCTTACCTAGGGACTTGGGCCTCTCGCTGGCATAGATGCCTCGGGGTTCAGAGGGACCCAGGCGTCCATAGGAGCCAGAGCCAGAGAAGCCACTGTCCCCACAGAAAGTCGAGGGTGGTGAGTCCGGGCCTCCCGTGGAGCTGGGGTCTTCATAGAAGCCTAGATTTCAAAGAGAAGGGGAGAAAACAATCAGGGGGCGCTGAAAGGGGGACATGGGGTGGAGGAGAGGAGATCAAGAGGCAGAGTGAGGAGCCTGTGAAACAGGAGACAGTGGGGTGGGGGTGGTCCAGGCAGACCCCACTACCTCTAACCCATGCTTACCCGAGCTGCGCCCACTCTCCTGTTCCAAGCCCCCAGACTCCAGGCTCAGGTCTCCCAGCTGCTGGCCCAGGTCCCAGATGAGCCCAGGCAAGGCCTCCTAAGGAGGTAGGGAGAGCGAGATGGTCAGAAGACTCCTCATCCTCTGCCAACTGGTCCTCTATTCTAGCCAGCCCACGGGCAGTTTTGCTTTGACAGTGAGGCTCAATTTCAAAAAGGTAAAAGCAGTACCCAACTTCAGGATTCCCTTCAATATCTCTGTCTCTTCAACCCATTAGAAAGTCCTCCTGGTCATCCAACTCCAGTCCCTCACGCTGCAGGCACCTCATTCCCTCTTCAGTGTGAGTGATAAGGCTTCAGAAGCCCCCATCCCTTGTCCCTTCTCTACGAGCTGTTCCCTCCATCTGGAGCTCATGGCTCCTTAACCCCTATTAGGATGCTCTTTGAGCATCACTTCAGGTCTTCCTGCTGTAAAGGCAGGTCACTGCTAGAAGTTAGTGTTCAGGACCCCATTCATTCATCTGGCTTCTCCCACACTTCGACTCTCTCTTCTCAGATGCTCCCATCTCCCCCACCATGGCCCCCCTTTTTAATATTTATGTATTTACTTACTTGGCTGCTCCAGGCTGTAGTTGCAGCATGTGGAATCTAACTCACTGACCAGGGATCTAACCCAGGCCCCCCCTGCATTGGGAGTGTTCGGAGTCCTAGCCACTGGACCGCCAGGGAAGTCCCCCAGTGCCCCTTATCACCAATGAAAAGTCCTTCTGCAAGGTGTCCTCAAGTTTTTCTTGCTGCAGGTTGACTCTGTCTCTCATTTGGGTAAAACAGGCTGACCCTGATTCATATAAATCTTTGCACATCCCAGAAAGAATCCCCCTCATGCCTACTGGACGGCTTCCCTGGTGGCTCAATGGTAAAGAATCCACCTGCCAATACAGGAAATTCAGGAGATGTGGGTTCGATCCCTGGGTTGGGAAGATCCCCTGAAGGAGGGCATGGAAACCCACTCCAGTATTCTTACCTGGGAAATCCCATGGACAGAGGAGCCTGGTGGACTACAGTTCATGGGGTCGCAAAGAGTCGGACACGATTTAGTGACTGGTCAACAATAGCAAATGCCCTTCTGTGAATCTAGCCTTAGTGGAACTACCATAGCAAACCCCAGGGGGTTCCATTGCCTCCAGCAGGGACCCCTCCTCCTGCTGCCCTAGCTCCATCCTCACCCAGAAGCCCTAGTGTGGGTCACAGCACCTCATCCCCATGGGAAATGTCGATGGAGTCTACCATGGATCCTTTGTGCTGCAGGAAAAGACCGCCTCCTATCAGATGTGAATAAATAAATGAAGGTGAAACCCTTTAAGGGGAGTGACTGGGACACGGTGGGGGCAGGGGCTGCAACAACACACATGGGGTCTCCAAGACACTAGGACTTAACCCCCTTTTGAAAAATAGGACCGGAGCCAGGAAGAGTCTCACACAGATCTGGGTGAGGCCAGAGGTGGGGGCAGCCTCGGGCTGACGGTTGACCCTCAGACAAAAGCGGCTTGTCTGGATGGCAGGCAGGCAGTGGGAGGGAGGGAAGGGGGGAGGAGGGGCTGAGAGGGCAGCCGCCCAGGCTTGCCTATTTAGGGCAGAAAGACTGGCCGGCTCTCCCGCAGACAACCCCCCCCCCCAACTTCCTATTCCTGTGGCTGCTCTCCTGGGCCCTGGTCCTTACCCCTCCCCCCTAGAACAGAAGCCCCCATCTGGGCTTGTATCTGGGAGGAAAGTCAACAGATCGTTTCACTTTGAGCTCAGTGGACAGAGATGCTCAGAGTGCTGTCATCCTTGAGCAGATTCCAGGGATCTATGCAGGGACATGATGCAGTGTCAGGGATGGCTAAAACACATCAAGGACCACCCCTATATCCCGCATCCTGTCCCACACTAATCATGTCCTTGCTCACCCCACTGTAGCCACACTGGCCTCCTGACTGTTCCCTGAATGTACCAGACATGCTCCTAACTCAGTAGGATGTGTTTCCCCAGCACACTCTCCTGGCTCCCTCCCTTGCTTCATTCAGATGCTACATGTTCCCTTCTCTGATCATTCTTTCCAAAATAGCTCCCCATCATTCTGCACCTGGGTTGCCCTGCCTTTCCCCCCTCCCCGACATAGCAGCAATGACCTCCTGACTTAAAATGATGTATCAGGCTGTCATTTGTTCCTTGTCTTTCTCACCAGATCGGCAGCCCCAGCCCCAGAAGGGCAGAGAATCGTGTCTCTTCTGTATACTGCTGCACCGTCCCTGTCGCCACCCCTCCCCACCAACCCAGTCCCAGTACCTAGAACAGTTCCTGGCTCAAAGTAGGTGCCCAGGAAATGTTTGGGAAAGGAATGAATGAATATGGTAGAATCCTATACAGCTGTTAAAACGGAACGAGGCAATTTCTATATAATAGAACCATCATCAAGACCTATTGTGGAGTGAAAAAAGAAAAATGCAGAGGGACTTCCCTGGTGGCCCAGTGGTTAAGATCTACCAGGCAGGAGACATGGGTTTGATTCCTGGTTGGGGAACTAAGATCCCAAACGCCCTGAGGCAACTAAGCCCACACTCCACAACTAGAGAAGCCTGTGCAACAGACTGCCCAAGTGCCATGACGAAGAGCTAGCACAGCCAAAAAAGAAAAGCAGTATAATGATGAGTCAGAACTACTACCTGGGGGTGGTATTAAAAGCTAGGTTGCTGGGTCTGACCCCTGATTCCAGGCAGGAGCCTAAGAAATTGAATTTCTAACAAGTTCCTGGGTGATGCTACTAGTGCATCAGGCCACACTTTAAGAACCATAGTCTCTGATACCTCACTCAAGAAACTGGAATTTGAAAAAAGCCAAGCAAACTCTATGTATTTTGGAATGTAGGCTGGCTTTGTGCATAGATGCAGAATTTACACCAGGGTGACAATGGTGATCACAGACAAGAGGGTGGATTTTAGGGGGTCGGGGAGGGATGAGGGGACTGGATGGTAGGATGAAGTGTTTATGGAGGCACGGCTGGGAGCCAAATTGCCAGGGTTCAAGTTCAACTCACAGCCACTTGCCAGCTGTATGACCTTGAGCCAGTTTCTGGGCCTCAGTTTCTTCATCTCTAACATGGGCATCTTTTGATTCCAATGGGGTTGTTGTAAGGATTAAACAAATTTAAACAGCAGTTCCTTTTAAGCACTTAATAAATACTGACTTTTATTATTACATGAAAGCCATGAATTTCTAACAGGGAAAATATAAAATCATGCTTTACTGGTGTAATTAGAAATAAATGAAAAAAGATTTTTTCCCCCAGTAAGTTCAGTAGGTCCAATTTCAGTTCTTCCACTGCAGGGAAGAGCAGGAGTAAGGAAGATAAATAGCAGAGGCCTCTTCCTCCCCGGTGCCTGGACCCCACAACACCCCCCTATTTGCAAGTCTGACCTCATTTCTTCATCCTCCCAGCTGCAAGAGGATGAATCTTTAAAAGACCAGAAGGTCCTTGGCCTGAATCTGGCTCTCTGCCTATTCACAGTGCCCCTCATTGGTTTTATTTATTTATTTTTTTTGCAAGCCCGTTTGCAAGTGGACCTGAGGCTGTCCAACTCAGGCAGGTTTAAGATGAATGTGGTTTGGACCCCTGGAGACCCCTTTGCCCAAACTTTCCCAGGCCTTTACCGCCCCCACTCACATGCCCCTGGTCTGTGTCCAGTTCCCTTGATCTCTGTTAGGAAGTCCTTCTGCAAGTCTAACTTGAGTCCTTCTTGCTGGAAGGGGACCATTTTCCTTGGCGGCAGAGAACAGCACTCCTGCCTCATTCAGGATTCTTGCCTCTTTTCTGTGAGGTTCTCCCTAATCTTTCCCTGCATCCCTATCTTTCCTACTAGAAATGAATCAATTCTAGCCTCAATCTTTCTTGTTTCAAAGGGAGTGTATCCCTGGGTGGCGGGATGGAGGAGTCGAAGGGGCGAGCATCACACAACAGAGGCTCAGGGATCAGAGGAGGCCCCCACCCCCTCTTTGGAAGGACCCAGGAACCCCCAACACCAGAGGAGTTTATATTTAGCGCTTCTCTGCTCCTCCCTCAGTGGCGCTGTCTCCCTCCGGTTGCCTGCCACCGCCTCCTCCCTGATGCGGGGACGGAGCTCTGCTTGGAGATTGTTGGGGGTGGGGGTGGGAGTACTGATGGCTGGGAGTAGACAGAGGGGCAGAAAAGGGGGAGACTGAGGCAGAGAGAGGGAGAGGATGAAGGGCAGGGAGGCAGGACACGGCTGGCCCATCCCCATGCCTTCTGCCTCTCTTTGGAGGGATGGGAGGTGCCTTCCCAAGCCCAGCCAGCTTAGGGTGGGGTGAGCTGGTGAGGGCCCCCACAACGCGCGGCTCTAACTTCGGGAGGGGGTGGGGCCTCCCACAGCTGTTTCTGTTTCCACAGAAGAATGTGCAGGGTCCCTCTCCTGGCGGGGCGGGGGGGTGGGGGTGGGGGTGGGGGGAGGGGCTGGCCGTCCAGCCCCAGAGTCTGGCTTCAGTTTATCCCCACCTACCCGCCATTCCCCATCCGAGGAGGGGGCAGTCGAGGTCAGTAGCAGGGAGAGCCCCCTCCCCCTGCTACCTCGGCTCAGGTTTCCCCAAACGGGAAGCTCTGACCACACACAGGCTTGAGGATGGGATCAGCAAGTGGAGCTGGGGTCTGGGGCCTGGCAGGCTGGGGGGAGGGGAAGAGAGAGACAGGGATGCGGGGCAGGAAGAAATGCAAGAAAGGAAGACCGAGGGAGACAGAGACCAAGAGGACTGAGAAAGGCAGAGAAACAGGCGCAGAAAGTCACAGAGATGTGGCAGGAGGGGAAAGAGTGCAAGAACCCAGGAGAATTACGGAATAACAAAGAGAGGGAGAGAGGGGAGATGCTCCCTAAGTCATTCTGGACACCTTGCCTCATCGTCCACCATCAAGAACCCAGGGCGTCTAGAAGTCAGACTCCCATGCTGCTTCAATTTGCCACCACTTGGGTTAAGCAGGGCTGTGACCAGGTAGCAAAGGAGGGAAAGTGTCACCGGAGGGTCGAGATCACCGTAGGATCCTAAGGGACTGTGAACTTCCTCTCAGCAGTAATCCTTCCCCTCAGGAGGTTCAAGGATCCCCTCCCCCCTCCCCGCCCCCTCCGGAGATCTCCAAGCACACTAGGACTTAGGGAAGACGGCGGGGGGCGGCGGTGTGGGCCGCTGATACGAGGCCAGGAGAGGGGCATGTTTGCATCCGGCTGAGTGACCTTGGGTGAGTCGTTTGCCCTCTCTGAGCCTTAGGTTTTTTCTCTATAAAATGGGTACTATCATCCCCTTATCCCCCAAGCTGCAAGAAGACAACGCCTGCCAAATACTCAGCCCGGGCTTGACACGTACTTGGCGCCCAGATGGATTTTCTTTGGGGAAGGGGTGTAGGGAATGCGGGCCTGTGCATCACACGAGGGACCGGCAGAGGCGAGGCAGCCCCCTTTCACAGTTTGGGGGCGGGGAGGCCTGATCCTGCCCGCCACCCAGACTCCCCAGCCCCACCCCCCTCTCCTTTTCCCCTCCTCGCTCCCCCACCCGGACGGGTGTCTGAGCATCCAACCGAGACAGACAGACAGACACAGACGAGGGCACAGGGACGGAAGGACAGGCGGCCCCTCACCAGCTGCTCTTCCAGGGCCGCTGCGGCCCGGCGCGCCGCCGCCGCATCTTCGTCCTCGTCGGCGTCCTCCTCGTCCTCGGCCTCGGCGCCCCCCATTCCGGGCTGGGCCAGCCGCAGCGCCTGCTGCACGCGGTACTCCTGTCTCTCCCGGAGCCAGTGCAACTCGCAGAGCCCGGCCAGGCTGCCCTCTAGCCAGCCCCGCAGCCGACCCCGCTCGGGGCTCACCGGGAACGAGAAGGCCCGGATCATGGCTGCGGCCCCCCGCCCCAGACCGGCCGGGCCCCGCGGCCACCCCTCTCCCGGTCCCACCTCCCCGCCCCAACAGCCCGCCTGCCAGCCCGCCCGCTGGCCCGGCTGTCACCGTCTCATCTGCATAGACGCCCGCCCATTGGGCCGCCCACCCGCGCCTTATCTGCATGGCCACGCCCCCGGCGACAGAGCAACCCCGGCTTATTGGCTGGTACCCTTCCTTACGAAGATGCTCTGCTGTGCACCCCCCCCAACGCGACGCATGCTCGCAGCTGCCTACTCGATCGGCTTACGGCCCTCCTCGCCACGCCCCCCTTCTCACCGTCTTTTGGGCCCTGGCCACGCCCCCACGCGTCACAATGAAACAAGTCCTCCCTTGCCCGGATGTCATTGGTCCTGCTCTCTCCCATCCCGCAGCTGGTTCCGCCCCCTTGCGGGAGAGCTCTGGCTGTCATTGGACTGTCCCGCGAGAAGGGCAGGGGTGATCTATAAATAGAGAATGGGTGCTTGTGACATTTTGGCAGCTGCTCCTCTCTCCCCACCTCTCCTAACCTTCAGCTTCTGAAGCGACGCTCGGGTCGGAAAGGATTTGAGAGTCTAGTACCGGTTTTGCCTCCTCTTCCAGGAAGCCTTCCCAGATATTCAGCTGTAATACGAGAGGGCCAGGCCAACTGAGACGACATCCGCCCATAAAATTGTACTTCTAAGCGAGGTCGGCTTCACGGGCATATGACCCGCTTAGGAGGGCCCCGAATTTGGTTAAATACTTTGTTACTGTCTTGACATTCTTATTTTTTGAAAAAGGGCCTTGCATTTTCATTTTGCACTAGGCCTTTCAAATTCGGTAGCCAGTCTTACGTCTAAGAGTCTAAGATCGGTCTTGTCCCAAATTCGGGAATTATAAGACCCTGGGCCGAACAGAATCTAAGTGTCTTTTATCTCCCAGATGCTGTGGGGCTTTGCGCTCACCATTCAACGATTCCAGGGGCCTTTGTACTACGTTCTAAGAGGCTTTGTTCTCTTGCCTTCTAAGATGCTCTGTTCTCAACGCTCTACAGTTCATAAGAGTCTGAGCCTGACATTCGTTTGCAAGGTTCCCTCCTCCCTCCCCTGGCTCCTTGAGCAGGGTTGATGCCCCCTCAGGCGGCCAGCTTGTGTCACTACGCTGAGTGTGCGTCCCTACTACCTTCAAATCTAGCTCCAAAATTTATACCCATTTCTCAGACTGACTTTGACTCCCTAAAAACCAGGACCCAGAAGATTGTGCAAGATCCTTCCTCCTCTATGATCCTGGGTTACCTTCTGGTCCTGGACTGGAGAGAAAATGTTAGAGATTGCGAGCAAAGACTACAGAACCAGACTGCCTGGGGTGAGCCCTAGCTCTGCCACTTTCTAGCTGTGTGACCTTGGAAAACATGCTTGCCCTCCCTGTGCCCCACTTTCCTTAGCTGTCTAATCGGGGCTGTAATACTGTCTACTACATAGAGTTGTTATGAGGGTTAAGGGAGATGTTTGTCAAGTGCTTGGCATACTTCCATTATAAAGAGCCACAGAAGGGTCTGATACATAAGTTAAAAAAAAATCTTGTGAGTCCCACAGAGAAAAAAATGAGTCTGGATTTTAGTAGAGATAAACTTTATTCAATCCTCCTCTTGTTTAAGACAGATGTATACTGCCCTTTATTGTTGTTGTTATTCAATCACTAAGTCGTGTTTAACTGTTTGCAACCCCATGGATTGTAGCCCACCAGGCTCCTCTGTCCATGGAATTTTCCAGGCAAGAATGCTGGAGTGGGTTACCATTTCGTTAAGTTACATTAATTTACCAACAGTGGGGAGATGATCAGATTGATGAAAGGGGATATGGAAAGCTCACTCTCAAACAAGATTTTCTTGGCAGTAAGTGTGTGGGGTGATGTCAGGATTGGTTTTCATCCCTGCTGTTTGTGCAAGACCAGTGGAACCATTTTCTGTGTAAAATGTTAGATCTGGAGCTGACTTAGGGTTCTGGTCACCAGCCATTTGAAGATAAGTATTCCTAGGAAGATAAATAAAAAGAGAACTGCTCATGATCCAATTAGGGAATAAAACCAAAGATTTGAGACAAGAGTGCAGCCAGCTGAGAGGGTTCCAAGTAGGAGATGAAGAGAGATCCTTAGTAGGTGGAGTCAGAAGAGTGGTAGCAATTTTGTGGATTTCCTTGTTGGCCTTTGGATGGTGGTGATGACGATGTCTGCAGAGTTCCTGGGAATGAACGTACCACACATGACTCCTGATCCATAGATAGGGTAGGGGGAGCTTCCTGTGCAGATGGAGCACTGAGTTGGGAAGGGTCTTGGAAGGGAGTATGGAGGGAGGGCACAGCAACCCAGTCTAGTATTCTTGCCAGGATAATCCCACAGACAGAGGAGCCTGGTAGGTTGCAGTCCATGGGGTGGCAAAGAATCAGACACCACTGAGCAACTGGGCACGCACGCATGCAGACACCCATGGAGAACTAAGATCTCACATGCCACGTGATTAAGGCCAAAAAAATAAAAAAATTAAAGTGTGGCAAATTGTGGTATCTCATCAAAATCATTGCTGAGCCCTGAGGGCGGTTGAAAGGTGAAGTGGGGTGGCCCCTGTATCTACAAAGCTGAGGGTAGCATGCCCATTAACGGGGATGGTCATTTTCCTCTGTGGGTTGAGGGGTGTTTATGGAGGCAGAGGAGAAGGTCTGCTGGAAGTCACCAGGGAGAATGAATCTCAGGTTCAAATTCCTTTTATTTATTTAAATATTTATTTGGCTGCATCAGGTCTTAGTTGTAGCATATGGGATCTACTTCCCTGATCAGGGATGGTACCCAGACTCCGTGCATTGGGAGTACAGAGTCTTAGCCACTGGACTACCAGGGAAGTCCTTCAAATTCATTTTTTGTATTTTAAAGCTGGACAGGCTAAAGTCCAATGTTCCTTTTCTTTATAGTACCTGTAGGTGTCTCTCTCAAGATTAGGCTTAGTGGTTTCTGATGGCCCAATAGGATGGACTTTTTACCTATTTATCTCCAGTTGTTTAAGTAACAGGACCTTAAATTGGATTGTGTGGATTTTTTTTTTTTCATCTCATGTTGGACTTTCTTGGAGTTCTGTAATCAAACTAACAAGATGTTTTTGATTGTCTTTAGTTTCTGACCCCAGGATGTTGACAAAAGTCGTGGCCAAGATAGACGCAGTGTGATTGTCAGGGATCAGGCCTGAGTAGTCTTTCCATCTATTTCCTGGCCTGGCGCTATCATTGCAGATGGATTTGTCCCTTTGTTGTCTACCCTCCTGGATTTTTAGACCAGTTAGTTTAAGGAGAAACATTCAGGATGGGGTCTAAGAGACATGCCCCAAAAGTGTGGGCTTGGAATATGCCTCAGAGGTGCTCTGGTTTGTTTGGAGATCCTCATTGACTAGGGTTCATTCATTTAATCCTTTTCAAATTAAAGAGCTGCAACTCCCCAACCAACCAGCAGATGGGCTAATTGATATAAATTGGGAAGACATGGAGCCTAAGCTCTAGGTACTAGCCTAATTTGTTAGTTGCTAAGTCGTGTCTGACTCTTTTGTGACCCCATGGACTGTAGCCCACCAGGTTCCTCTGTCCACGCGATTTCCCAGGCAAGAATACTGGAGTGGGTTGCCATTTCCTCCTCCAGGGGATCTTCCCGACCCAGGGATCAAACCCACATTTCCTGCATTGCAGGCAGTTTTAAATTGGCTGCTGAATACCATCCTGGTTTTATGGGGCTCAGGAAAATCTTGAAGTTTGTGTAACTTCGAGTGTGACCAAGGTGTATAGAGAACTTGGGTAAGCGCAAGCTCTGATCGCTTGCCTTCAGCTCTAGGGCCAAAAGTCTGGGTGATAATGGGGAGCTAGGGCACTGGAGGACAGGGGTCAAAGGACAGAGGTTCTGTCAGCCTACAACCTTCTGGGTGAAGGTGAGCCTCAAGTCAGCTTAGAAGAACTGCCCCCAAAGACACCCAAGCTCATTCTAGGCTGCCCCACCCTCTTGGGCTCTCCCATTCCAGCCCTCCCCACTCCGGGTCCTCACTAGCCAGGAACAAGCCTGTCTCCCCCACTGGATGGTGAAGCCCCTGCAGGTAGGACCTGGGCTGGCTCGGTCACCACCGTGTCCCCAGCATCACCCCGCACAGTGTGACAAATGGATGAGCCAGCGAATGAGAGAAGTCATCACATCAACTTATAAGAAAATACCAACCACTGTGTATCGACTTTCTGCCATAGACCAGATGTGCAGTTAGTAGCAATAACACCAAATTATAAAATTAAACCATTAAGCCATGAGATTACTTGAGTTTTTGAGTTTTTCTAAATCCTTCACCCCTCCGATCCGATTCCTTCTATCTCTCTTCCATTAATCTTCCCTCTCCTCTTTATGCTCTTTCATATCGTTTCCCTTTCTAGTCTTCCCTCCTGGCAGTGCTCCCTCCGTATATTTTTTTATCCGTTAGTTCTCCTTCCAAAACTCCTCTCCCTTCAGTGCCCCTCCCTCCATCCCTCCTCCATCCCATCTTTTTTCCAGACTCAATAATACGAGAGTGCGGTGTGGCCAAAGACCAAGGCCATAGGGCCAGAGATGAGTCCATTTTAATTGTTGGGGAATTAACTTTGGAAATAACCCCGGCCCCTGCCCCCGCCCCCGCCATGCCCCTCCCCCGGGGGCGTGTCCAACTTGGGCAGGAAACTGCTTTCCTTAGAACAGTTCATCACTGGTAAGGTGTGAAGCGCCACTCTCCGAGCACGCAAGGACAGCATCACGAGGCAGCCAGAGCGGGAGCCCGAGACCTCAGAGGACACTGATGCGCTCGGCCAGCCCCTGCATCTCGTGGTCCGGGGGTGGGAGGGTCCCACCGAGCACCCTGTCGGCTGGCAGCCCCGGCCCGGGGAGTGGGTGCTCTGCCACAAACTGCTCCCAGCGCGTATCGTCACTCTCGTGCGTGATGTACCGCTCGCCCATCTTCCCTTCCAGTTCCCGGAGGTCCAGCCACGTCTGGTACTCCTGCGCCGGGGAGAACAGAGATTAGTTTCGATACTGCTCCAAGGGCAGCCAATAGTTGACAGAGCATCACCCGCATGGGATCTGCCCTGCAAGTGAGAAGCCGGATACCAAGGACCGTGAAGCCACACCCTTCACAACCTACCTAGCCAATTAGCTCCATCTCCTTCTACAGCCCAGCCAGTGGGAGGCTCAGCCACATTCCCAGTCCACGGGAAATGTACCTACAACTTAAACTACCTTTGTATCCAATAAGAGATGTGGTTCCACGCCTTCCTCTATCCCAACGAATGACTCAGCCCCTCCCACTTGGCTCTCAGCCCCAATCCTGAGTCACCTGTAACCAGGGGTGGCTGAGAGACTTGTCCACGCTGTAGCGCTTGCGCATCTTCACCTGCAGCAGGTTGTTGATGAGGTCGATGGCTGCACCGGAAGGAGAGAGACAGCTTAAATTCTGCAGGGTGAGGGGCCGCCCTCCTTCAACAGGCACCCCACCCTACTCACCTGCCATGGGGGCCTTCCTTCAGTGCAGTAAGTCTCACCTGCACAAATCACTCTCCCACCTATTTCCTCATTAAACTACACATTTATCCCCATCCCTCACGTTGGATCCTACATCTCCTCACCAAGTCTCATACCATAGGAATGTTTCCCCATTCTTATGCCACCTTCATAGGTTTCGTCAAACACAAGTATGTACAGGTACATCTATACTATACTTCACTTAGTATTTTTCTTTAAGCCAATTCATTTACCCAAGATTGCTGGGATGTGGACAAAGCAAGTTGGTTAAAAACAATATATTGTGTATAGCATGCTGCCACTGTGTAAAAGGAGAAATAAGAGAATGTATGTACCCGTATCTGCTTGCATAGACTTGTAATAAACACTGCCTTTGGGAAGGATGTCAAAAGAATAAGAGAGAATTTTCATTTTAGACCTTTTTGTACATAGAGAAACTCTGAACCATGTACATAACCCTTGGAAAATAGGTGGAATTTGGTTTTAAATCAATTCACTTTTTCAACTCACTTTTTAAGGTGAAAATACACAAATATTATATATTTATATATATAATTGTATAAATAGGTACTTTATATAAAATATAGGATGTAGAATTATATAAAATGGAAACTTTCCATCACCCTTGCCAATAGAAATCCTAAGATCACTTGCCAGGTCCACAAAAATAAAATGAAAAGAAAACAATGTTATGAGATGCTAATCAGGCACCAGTTTCCTGCAGAAGACCCAGAGTTGGAGGCCCACTCTCTATGAAAACGATTAGCGAGTGTCAGGCATTCAAGACAAGCTAGCACTTGTCCAAGGCTCCCTGTTTGATCATGAGCCTTGAAAGACAAGGCCCCACTATGTAAATTCCTCTGAGTATAGGCCTTGTTCTCACAGGCTCCCTTGCACACACCCATCCACACTCAAATTCACTCGCATACACTGGAGGACGCACTTTGACTGAGGGACTCCGGATTAGGTCCCAAAAGACAACCCCTTATACTGCTCCAGGACTCAAGTCAATCCACCGCCTCACTGGTCAGTGCTCATCTTTCTTGGGCCACCAACACCTTTTCCTGCACTGAGCAACCCTCTTTGCCTGCTCCATGAGGTCACATCCTCTATGCCCCTCCCCCTCCTCTTCCCAGACCACTGGGCAACCTTCGTTCATGATCCCTTCTCTCCAACTGACTCCAGTATTCCCAGAACCTAGGACAGTCAGTACTAGGCACAAAGTAGACACTCAACACATACTTGTTGAAGAAACTCCTATGGATGAGCTTGGTTGTTTTTTTCTCTGCACCTTGTGTCTTTTGGAATCTCAGTTCCCCGATCAGGGATTGAACCCTGGCCATGGAAGTGAAAGCACTCAATCTTAATGACTAGACCACCAGGGAACTCCCAAATGCTTGTCTTTTTAACTAATGTCCCTCCCACACTTCTGTCTTCCTGAGCTTCTGATTTCAGAACCTGCCCTTTGTTCTAACTCATTTAAGGCATCTTCACATACCCCAGTATCTTAGCCTCGCCCTTGGCTCACCCTCACACCTGGCTTTGCCCCAAAGCTGGGGGCCCTGAGGAGTTAAATTTCCCAGACCCGTCTCCAAGCCGGCAGGAGCATGACAAAGACCATCACCACCACCAGGCCACAATGCCAAAGCCCCTATATGCAGAGATCCCAATGTCCACCTCTGTCCTGTCCCCTAGCCCCGACCCCCATAGCCCCATGCTTCTCCCGACCTCCACCTGCTCCCAGATTCCAGGCCTGACTTTGGTTTCAGGATCAGTCCTTCCCTTAGAAGTCTGCAGAAACCCTCCATGGCCCTGCCCCTCCTGAGTGAAAGTGTTAGTCACTCAGTCATGTCTGACTCTTTGTAACCCCATGGACTGTAGCCCATCCGCCAGGATCCTCGGTCCTTGGGATTTCCCAGGACAGAATACTGGAGTGGGTTGCCATTCCCTTCTCCAGGGGAATCTTCCCAATCCAGGGATTGAAGCCAAGTCTTCCACATTGGAGGCAGATTCTTTACTACCTAAGCCACCAGGGAAGCCCCCCTGCCCCTTCTCTAGCTAAGCCCCTAAATCAGCTCCCTCCATCACTGGATCTAATCCCAGGGCCCAGGCCCATCTTCATCCCAGTCAAGGCCCCAGTACCCGGCAAATTAGCCAAGCCCTTGTTCCTCAACCCTGGCCCCCTGGCCACTGCTTCTGCGGGGTTAATCCTTTTGGGGTCATAACCCCAAAGACTTCAGGCTCCAGCCAACACCTTGGGAAGACCTGTTCTTTCAATCCTGGCCATCCCAGCCCTTTCACTTTCTCGGGTCTAGTCCTTCTCCTGGTCTCGCCCTAGACAAGCCAAGTATTAATAGCCTCCAAGGTGGCAAGTGTCTTAGTGTTTCCAGGGCACTTCCTTTCCAACTCGCATAACCTAGTCTAGGCCTGAGGCCTCAAACCCTAGTTTCACACACGTGCTGAGTCCCTCCCCCAAAGTTCCAGGTCTCAGTGCCTCCCTTAAACAGAGTCTTCCGGGTGCTGTCGCCCCTTCATTAGGCTCCACCCTCACGACCACTGGCCTTCTCAGGGCGGCCTCGCCCATTATCCCCACCACGCCCCCACCGCGGGGCCCCGCCCCTCGCTTAAATCCAGGAGTCAAGCTAGCTGCGCACCTCCCGCCGAGATGCAGCTCCAAGGGCAGGCCGGGTACATGAATGCAGCATTCTGGATCTGGTCTTTGATGTCCTCGTCCTCGTTGAAGGGGAACGTGCCGCTGAGGCTGACGTACATGATCACGCCCACCGACCACATGTCCAGCGAGCGGTTGTAGCCCTGGTTGAGCAGCACCTCGGGCGCCAGGTAGGCCGGCGTGCCCACCACCGAGCGCCGGAACGACTTCTCGCCGATGATGCGCGCGAAGCCGAAGTCGCACAGCTTCACCTGCAGAGGCGAGGGGTAGAGGGTCTCAGGGCGTATGGAGGTCATACCTCCCGCCTCTGCACAAGTGTACCGCCACTACGGTATTCCAGACAAAATCGGACGCTGGTTTGAATCCAGGCTCCTCTGCTCACTAGCTAGCTGGGTGACCCTGGGCAGGGGGCTTCCTCTGTCTGGGCCTCCGTTTATTCATCTGTACGAGGAGGAAGATCGTACCAGCGCCTATCTCAAAGGGCTGTCGTGAGGATTACATGGGTTTCATCCATCTAAAGCTCACAGGACAATAAATGCGCGACCTGCAGTGAGGCTCCATAAAGGCTCCCTGCTGCCATCCCTCTGTCACGTCGGACAGGTCTCAGCCTTCTTCTGCCTCTGTCTCTCTCTTGTACCACGGCGATGCTAACAGTCCCTACCTTAAAGGGTAGCTGTGTGAATTGAAAGAGTAAATATATGGGAAAATGATAGGAGCAGCGGCGGGCGTAGAGAGAGCGTCGGGGATCGCAGCTGAGGAACAGTAGTTCTCGAAGCCCCGTTTTTGTCATCCGGGTTAAGAATGTTAACAGCAGCTGCCGATCAGGCTTCCCTGGGGATTAAAGGGCACCCAGCATGTAAACAGCTAAGCACGGCATCCATTGTAATAGGTGTGAACCTACCTTGCCCTTGTTGGAGGCAGTCTAGGGTCATGGATAGGCTTCAGAGCCAGCAAGTCTGGGTTCAAAGTCCTGTCTGCTGCCTACCAGTCCATAGGCAGCTGCCACCTCTATTCATATACCGTCCCTCCCCTACTCAAAACCCTTCTCTGGATCACTATTGCCCCCAAGCCTCTACTGCCTTCAAAAACAGCCACACCCCAACCCCTGACCCAGATCTCAATGTGACAGCCTTTTCCTAGGATCCTTTGCCTTTTAACAGACCTTATAATCTTTTACTTTTCTAAGATCCACCCTTTTCTACCTATCTTATGATGGAATATTAAATGGCCATAAAAAGAAGTACTGACACATGCTGTAACATAAATGGACCTTGAAAACATTAAGGGAAAGAAGCCAGTCACCAAGGATGACATACTATTATTGTATCTTCCATATATGTACACATGAAATACACAATATGGAATATACAATAATATAATATGTCATCCTTGGTGACTGGCTTCTTTTCCTTAATTGTTTTCAAGGTTCATTTATGTTACAGCATGCGTCAGTCCTTTACTTCTTTTTATGGCCGTGTATAACGGGCTTCCCTGGTGGTTCAGATGGTAAAGAATCTGCCTGCAGTGCAGGAAACCCAGTTCAATCTCTGGGTCAGGAAGATCCCCTGGAGGAGGGCATAGCAACGCACTCCAGTATTCTTGCCTGGAGAATCCCAGGGACAGAGGAGCCTGGCGGGCTATAGCCCATGGGGTTGCAAAGAGTTGGACACAACTGAAGCTACTCAGCACACACACACACAAATACACACACACACACATATAGAGAAGTGTTTGTTTATTCCATTTACATAAAATGCTTGAACAGACAAATCCACATAAAGTAGATTAGTTGTTGTGGTTGGGAGGATGGTGCAATTGGAGGATGTTGGCTAGAAGTATGAGGTTTCTTTTGTGGTTATGAAAATGTTCCAAAATTGATCATGGTGATGGTTGCACAACTCTGAATACCCTAAAAGCCACTAAATTGTATACTTTAAAGTGGTAAATTGTATAGTATGCACATTATATCTCAATAAAACTGTTTTTTTTTTTTTTAAACTACACCACAGGGCCTTTGCACAGGCTGCTCCCATTGACTAGAACACTTGTCCCCTCCCCACAAAAAACCTACTCTTTCTTCAGATAAAATTTCTCTGACCTTCCACTGGGCTATACAGTTTGAGCTCATAGAACTGTGTCACAGAACTCATCACAGATATAATTATATTCTTGTGACAATTTGACCAATATTTCATCTTCCCTCTTTGAGCTTTGCTGTCCAGTATGGTGGCCACATGTGGCTGCAGAGCACCTGAATGTGGCAAGGGCAACTGAGAAACTATTTTTTATTTAATTTTAATTAATTTATATTTTAAAGGGGGGGTCCTAGATTTTTTTATTGGATAGTTTTTAAATAAGCTTGGAACAACTTGGGTGTGTCAACCTACTTTCCCAACTGTTAACTTTCTGAGATCTAAGTGCAAAATCAAGTATTTCTCATAGAAATTTATTACCCAAATTGAGATTTACTTTAAGTGTAAAATACACACCAGATTTGGAAGACTTAGTAGGAAAAGAAAGACTATTTCACTAATAATGTTTATGTGGTTGATTACATGTTGAAATGTTAATATTTAGATATATTAGAATAAAGTATATTAGCAAAATTAATTTCACCAGTTTCTCTTCAGTTTTTAAAATGTGGCTTACTAGAAAATGTAAAATTATAGATGGGGTTCACATTATATTTCTTTTTTAATTAATTTATCTTTATGTATAAATTTAATTTATATGGGATCTCTGATTGTGACCTGTGAACTATTAGTTGCATCAGGTGGGATCTAGTTTCCTGACCAGGGATCAAATCCCGGCCCCCTGCATTGGGAGCACAGAGTCTGAGCCACTGAACCACCAGGGAAGTAAGTCCCAGTACATTATATTTCCAGTGGATATTACTGCTCTAAGTTAGGGTTTCTCATACCCTGCACTACTGACATTAGGGAAAGATAATCTTGTATTTTGGGGCTATCCTGTGCACTGTCAGATGCTTAGCAATCCCTCCATGCCAGTAGTAACGCTCCCCCTCAAACAGCTTGTGACAACCAAAAACATCTCCAGTGTTGTCAAATATCCCCTGGGGTGCAAAATCAGCCCCAGCTGTAAACCAGTGGGCATGGAGATGGGGATGTCTCTACTTACTACAGTTCCTAATACTCCAGCATGCAGCTTGGCACATAGTAGGCACACAATAATTTTTAGTTGATAACCAAAATGAACTTTTAAAATGAAATGAAATAATCACAAAAGAGAAATAAGGAAGCAAAAACTTCACAGGGATGTGGAAGGGCTAAATGAGAAGCTGTAGCTAAAGGCCCTTAACCACAGTGGGCACCCAATCAACTGTAGCTGTTATAATCATCACCCTTGCTCAATCTGGCTTTGCTCCAAGGGGATTCTCATCTAACCAGTCAGAGGCTCATCAAAATTGTTTTCCTGGGACTGCCCTGGTGGACCAGTGGCTAAGAGGCTACGTTCCCAATGCAGGCAGCCTGGGTTTGATCCTTGGTCAGAGAACTGGATCCCACATGCTGCAACTAAAAAAGATCTCACATATGGAAGGGAAGATTAAAGATCCCACATGTGGCAACTAATAAATATTAAAAACAAACAAAGAAGAACACCAAAAAACTGTTTTCCTAAGAGACCCATAGAATAAATTACCAGTCGCTCCCCTCCAATATCTGTTCTCTGCTTCTCCCCTTAATAAAAATTCTGTATTTTTAATGAGCCACACGGCTGCTCAGAATGAAAACTACATTTCCCAGCATCCTTTGAAGCTCCACGTGATCAAGTCCTGGCCAATAGAATGTGAGGCGTGCCCCGTGCATGTTCGTAATATTACCTTCGGGAAGGAAAGGGGTGCATTCATTTCTTCTACCCCGTTTCTTTCCTCCCCCACATTATCCTTTTACATTTGAGAGGCGGGGCAGCAGCGGCACAACATGGACCACGAAGACCAGGCAACGCCATAGAGAGGCCAGAACAAGACAGCAGGAGCTGTGGTCCCAACACCATTGCACTGCTTTTTCACCCTCAAAATGATTATGCTGGTCCCTCCATGAGTGAGAAGCAAGCCTCTGTCTCACTAAAGCCATTATCTTGGGTCTCTGTGGCTGATTAATTATCTTGATTAACACAGTCCCCACCCACCGTTAGTGTTAGATGGACTTCCCCAAATAAGGAGGGGACATTTCTGACCTGAGGAAATGGGTCGGCTGATGACAGCAACACGTTTTCTGGTTTCAAGTCACAGTGGACGATATTCTTGAAGTGAAGGTGTCTCAAAGCCACCAGAATCTGAGGGGAGGAGATGGCACCAGTAAAATAGTTAGAAAAGTCCCTGCTGTGAGATTCTGCCTTCAGCAGCCAGCCCTCCAAACCCCATCCATGCCATCACCACCCCCGCCCCCCGGCCAACTCCACTCGCCCCCCCCCTCCCCCGCCCCGGACCAGGAAGGCATTGGAGCACCAAAGAAGAAGCTCAGAACCCCAGAACCATTTCAGTCAAAGATAGAAGCTGGACATATAATTCTAGGGAGACTGAACTGGAGCAGGGGTTTGGGGAAGATCCTGACATCCTGACATGCAGATCCTGCTGAAAAAGAGCTATGAATAATGCAGCGGTTTCAAAGAGGTGCTATTGTGTGATTCAATTTTTAAAAAAATATTTTTCACGGATTAAAACCCTGAAATACTAAACAATTACAAACAATACTAATATGACATAAATCAAACATAACACCCTTAAGAGGCGGGGTGTTATGTGGATGTTAGGTCGGTTTGACAGCCAGCCTTATCAAGGTAGCAAACCTGGCTCCACACTTACTAGCCTGATGCCTACAGCAAGTCACTTTACCTCTCTGGGTCTCAGTGTTCTCACCTGTAAAGTGGGGGTAATAATAGAACCCATCCTCATGGGTTGCTGTGAGCTTTAAGTGAGCTGAGTGAGGTATATAAAATGCTTAGGGCAGTGTCTGGCACACAGCAAGCACTCCATATGAGCTATTATTATTGTTGTTGTTTTGGTTATTATTCTTGTGATGGCCTGTTAGTGGACACCTTCCTGTGAGTGTTTTGAAGAAAACTTTTCCTGCTGTAGCTGTTAATTTAAGAATATTCTATGATGGGAAGGTGAGCTAACTTAAACAAACAAACAAACAAAAAACTGTTGGTCTTCCCTACTGGCTTAGTGGTAAAGAATCTATATGATAATGCAGGAGACATGGATTAACTCTCTGATCTGGGAAGATCCCACATGCTGCAGAGCAACTAAGCCCATGATTCCCAACTATTGAATTGAACCCGGTCTCTAGAGCCCAGGAGCTGCAACTATTGACGCCCTTGAACCCAAGAGCCTGCGCTCCACAAAAAGGGAAGCCACTGCAATGAGAAGGCCACACGCTACAACTAGAGTAGCCACTGCTCGCCACAACTAGAGAAAAGCCCAGGCTACAAGGAAGATCCACACAGCCAAAAATAAAGAAATGAAAAAAAAAAGACTGTTACCATTTCTAACTACTTGTCTATGGAAGCCATGATGTTCCCTGATTCTATATAACTCAAACAAAATGTCAAATTGTCAAAAGTGTGACAGAAGCATGAAGCTGTAATTTATATCTTAGAACGGAAATATTTGGACTTTTTCCTTGTTTTCAGTATGGAAATGCTATTTGAAAGCTACTGCTGAGGTCCAAGTTCCTCACTCTACAGACAGAGAGCCTGGAGGTCCAAAGCTATATATGGACATCCTCTCCTACAGAGCTTCAGTGTACTGATTTTCCCAACCCCTAGTAAATATGGTGAACAAAGAGGGTAGATGGGAAACTGGACAGACCCAGGTTCAAACCTTGGCCAGACTGCTACCTGGCAGTGTGACCTTATACCTGTATGACCTTGGGCGAGACCTAGGAAACCCCTCAACCTCAGTTTCCTCATCTGTAAAATGGAGATTATAGTAATACCTACCTCAAAGATGGTTGTGAAGTTTATAAGTTCATGAGGTATAGGGCCTAGCCTAGGACTTGGGGTGGGGCAGGCAAGAGGCAAAAAGCAAAAATCTGCAGAGAGAGAGAGAGAGAGAGAGCACAGACAAAAAGAGAGAACAAGATGAAAGACCAGAATGAAAGAGAAACAGCCTCAGTTGCTGAAGGCAGGCAGTTTTCTCTCCCCACCTGAAGTCCAGATGGGCCTCCCTCAGTGAGTTTCTATCCCCACCCCACAAGCCAGACTGACAAAGGCAGACTGCTTGGGAGAGCAAGGGTGCTGGGCCTGGAGAAAGGAAGCCAGCACAGACTTTTCAACTAACAGAGAACATGTCCCAGAATCAAGTGTGGGGCCAGCCAGGTGGGAAGATCTTTCCAAGAAGGCTGTGAAACCCCCAAAATGAAAGTAAACACCGCAAACAAAATGAAGAGGAAAAGAAATACTGGGATAAAAGATGGAAACAACACAAGCAACAAAGATCCAGGGTCCTTCATACACAAAGAGCTCTTTACAATTCAATAAGAATACAACTGAAAAAAATGGCCAAAGAGCACATAAAGCACAGGTCAATAAACGTGTGAAAATATGCTCAACCTCACTTGTAATTTTTAAACCACCAAGTGAAGCCATATGAAGTATTATTTTTCCACCTTTAAGACTAGCGATTGTATCAGGAATGTCCTGGCAGTCCAGTGGCTAGGACTCAGCACTTTCACTGCTGTGGCCCACGTTCAACCCCTGGTCGGGAACTAAAATCCCTCAAGCCATGTGGCTTGGGGGGAAATAAAAGGACTGGTGAATATATTATCCAGAGTAAGGACTGAGAAAATAGACACCCTCAAGCTCTGTTGGTGAGAATAAAGATTGAAAGAGGTTTTAGAGAATAACTGGGCAACACCTTTCAAAAAAATTTTAAGCACATTTCCTTAGGCTCGGGAGTCTACTGTTTGAAACATGTTCTATTGAAATCCTCCCACCAGAGCCTGTCGATGTTTGTAGACAAATGTTCACAGGCTGTTGTTTGCAGGAGTGGGATAGTGAAACCAACTACATGCTCAGCAACTGGAGAATTTAGTGATATTGTCATGGGATACGATTAAGAAAAAGAGACAGTTCTGCTAACTACATACTGAAATAGAACGGTCTTTCAGAAGCACTATTAAAGTGAAGAAAGTAAGAAGCAGAACAACAGTGTTATATGTGATGTGAAATCAATTTAAATGTATGTATGTACACACACAGACAAATAACACAAATTAGTTTGACTTTTGGAGAAGGGAATGGCAACCCACTCCAGTATTCTTGCCTGGAGAATTCCATGGACAGAGGAGCCTGGCGGGCTACAGTCCATGGGGTTGCAAAGAGTCAGACATGACTGAGCGACTAAGACACTGTTTGACTTTACTCAGTAACAGCATGCCTCCAGGTTTAAATCCCACCAGCTGTGTGACCCTGGGTGAGTTACTTAAAGTCTCTGAGCCACAGTAAAATGGGAGTAGTAATAACCACTACCACATGGGTTGCTAGGAAGATTACATGAACTAAAACAGTGGCTGGCATACAGTAAGGGCTCAATAAAGATTAGTGACCACATTGTTTATCATTCTCATTATCAGCACCCCCATCTCAGCCCTACCCACTCTGGGTGATCACTGTGCAGACCCAGGGCTATCGAGGTCACTGCTGTGTCCTCACACTGCCCAACACGGGGCCAGAGAGTGTCTGTGTTTGCTGAACCATTTAATAAATGAATGAATGAGCTCCCCAGAGAAAGGCTTCTCTCTCCTTCCCTTTTTCTTCGTGAAGTCAGGCCCAGCGAGCCTGACTCATTATATAAAATAATAAAAGAAAAAAACATTATAGTTATTTTCTATAATATTATTATAACCGCTCTATTATTTTCAACTTATTATGTATCTGTAGTTATTACTCTATTACTGTTATTCTACTGTTCTATCATATTATAATTTTTAAAGTATCATTCTAACACTTTTTCTGATCATTATTACTACATTTTCTCTTATCTGCGATTATGATTCTCACCCAATGTCTGCCTGCCCTTCAGGGCACACAGCACAGGTGCGTCTTGCAGGACAGGTGGGGAGCCAGGCTGGGGAGGCGGGCGGTGGGCGGGGCGGTGGGCGGGGCGTGCGCACCTGGGTGATGAGGAACTTGGTGAGGCGCTCAGGCAGCCGGCCCTTCTCGCTGGAGAGGATCATCTCCAGCATGTCCCCGTGCAGCTTCTCCATCACCACGAACACCTTCTCCGGGGTCTCGAACATACATTCCAGATTGACAATCCCTGGGTGCCGCAGGCTCTGGGGTGGGTGAGGTGGGGTGGGGAGGAGGGGTGGGGGTTAGGATCCAGGTCGCCCATGAGCTTGGGACCCCAGAGGACAAGCCACAGGAGCGGGTGGACAACAAATAAGAGGATGTCCCTGGAGGGCCGTTCCCCTCGGGGGTGGCAGTGGGGGAGGGGAAAGGGTGTCCAGAGCCCCAGAGAGGACCACCCTTCCCACACCACCAGGTGTCCAGAAGGATCTTTATATCATGAAATTGTGGTGAAGGCCCAAGGTGGAGGGAGCAAGAGGGAAGGGAGCCTGAAGAAATGGGAAGAAGCTTTGCGCATCTGTATCTTTTAAATCCCCGCCCTCCTGGCTCTTCCCCAACCCTTGCCTAGCTGAACCCCATCTGTTCACGCAGGTCCCCACCCAGCCTCCTCCCAGGGCCCCAGGCACCAGCCCCACAAACCTTCCGCCTCCCCTCCAATAGCAGCCAGTGGGATCTTTCTAAAGTTCACACATCTGACTCTGTCTCCCTCTTTGCTCAAAATCTTTCCATGGCTCCCTAGTACTCTCAGGAGAAAGCCCATAGGCTGGGACCCCACCCTGTTCCCTAGCCTCACCGCCTACCACCACCTTGCTTCACATAAACCACCTAGTAACCCTGAACCCCTTCAAGTTCCTCGAAGACTTTGTGTTCCCTCTCAACTCTAGACCTTTGCCCAGGCTGGTCTCTCTGCTCAGAATACGTGCGCCACCCCTTCAGTCTCAACATGCATACCGCCTCCTCTAGGAAGCCTGCCCTGACCACCCCCAGACTGGAGGAAGTGGGAAGGGAAAGTCCTTGCAGGGTGGGGATGGGGGCAGAGCGGGAACACAGACTCCAGGGCTCACCTGCAGAATGGCCACTTCGTTCCGGAGCTGGCTCTCCTGCTTGGTGGGGAAACGCAGTTTGTCGATGACCTTTACTGCCACATCCCGGCCTGTCTTCCGGTGCTTCCCTGGACAGAGGGTAGGGGAGGCGGGGGATGAGAGGAGCAAGACCTTCCAGTCCTGGCAAGAGGAAGACCCCACTAGAGACACACAGCTAGAGTTGGGCAGAAGTGGATGAAAGGCCACCAAGGGGCCTCAGAGGGGCCCCCAGGAGTGATGTCAAGGGTGGGGGCCCCTAGGAATAAGGGTAGAATGAAGGAAGGTAAAGTCAGAGCTCTGAGGCGCTGTAACAGAAGAAACTAGATTTGTAACCAATCAGAATCCAGCATCTAGCTCTGTGGCCAATCAGGGCAGAGTTTACCTTCCCTATTAATAACGGGAGAAAGTCACTGGCCTTTCCGAGTGAGAAAACGTGAGCCTGCAACCATCTGCCCCCAGGATCCAGCTTTCCTAATCAACTAGAAAAGGAGATGAGCATGTGGCCAATCAGAAGGGGCGGTCTGAGGACTTCCCTGGTGGTCCAGTGGCTAAGACTCTGAGCTCCCAGTGCAGGGGCCCAGGTTCAATTCCTGGTCAGGGAACTAGATCCCACATGCCACAGTGAAGATCGAAGATCCTGTGTGCCATAAGCCAGGGAAGCCAAATAAGTAAATAATTTTTTAAATCTGGGGCCCAGAAACCCCCAAGACGCCTTTCTAGGTCGGCTCTTGAAACATCCTTACCGCCGTAGACCACCCCAAACTGGCCGGAGCCGAGGACCTCATCTGGGAAGATCTGGTAGACAGTGGCGATGTCCTGCAGGGTGGGGGTAGGGAGAGTCAGAGGAGCACATGAGATGGCGGGTGGTCAAGGAAGCTGGGAGGGTGGGAGAGCCGGGAAGTGGTTTGGGGGCGGGGGAAGGGCACATCCTTGGGTGTGGGTGGGGTCTTACCACATTCTCTTGAATCTGGCTGTTGGACACAGAGATGCTCAGAGAAGCTTGTCCTGGGGAGAGGGGGAAGGCGGACTTGAGGAGACCCCAGGCTCAAGATCACCCATAACTCCACCCTCTGGGGCCAGTAGTTAGACTAGACTCATTCACTAAGAACCTCAGTTTTCTCATCCCGGAGAACGGGAATAAGAAAAGGACCCCCCTCCTAGGGCCAGTGAGAGGAGGAAATGAGAGGAGCTCAAAATATGTTGTCATGAAGCAGTTCACCGAGCATTTCATTCTGTGACCTCAGCACCAAGGGAGGTGTGATGATCCCATTTTACTGAGGAGGAAACTGGGGCTCAGTAGGAAACTGACTCAGGCTTCTTCTCCTGAATTTGCGCCACCTCCAACCCAACCAGGGCCAGACATTTCCAAAGTCCTGACCCTTCTGCCATTTGAACATGTGTCCCCTCCCTGAGGCATATTCAGTCCTTGCCCCTTAGCCTCCTCCCTGGTCTCCCTGTCCTGTCTCCATCTCTCCTATTCCCCCTCCATAGGGGAGCCAGAGGGATCTTGCCAAAGCATAAGCCTAACTCTGTCCTTCCCCTGTGCAAAACCCTGCCATGGGGACTTCTCTGGTGGTCCAGTAGCTAAGACTCCACACTCCCAATGCAGGGGGCTGGGTTCAATCCCTGGTCAGGGAACTAGATCCCACAGGCTGCAACTAAGAGTTCCCATGCCCCAGCTAAAGCTCTTGTGTGCTGCAACTAAGACCTGGCACAGTCAAATAAATAAATATTTTTTTAATCAAAAAAAATTCTGCTATGGCTCCCCAGTGTCCTGAGGGGGAAGGCCAAGTCCCTTAAATAGCCTAACGGGAAGTGTCTGGTCCCTCTGCCTCTTTGACTTCATCCTCTCCCTTGCTGTTGTGCGTTCCTGACACTCAGGCTTCCTCGCCAGGCCTCCCATACATCACAGTCTCTCCTATCTCCAGTCCTTGGCACTTGCTCTTCCCTCTGCCAGGAATGCTCTTCCCCTCACTCTGGACTTGGTTAAATCCTCCTCGTCTCCCAGTCTCAGCTCACATGTCACCCTGGGACCACACCGGATTCCTCTGGCACATATTCTACATCCTACTTGTCATTCTCCCAGGAAGATCAGATGAACATCTGTCAGTTACCCTGGACTATGAGCTCCATAACATAGTAAACCAGGACTCTGATCATCCTTTGCCTCCGCCTGAAATGATTTCCCATTTCCTTTCTCTTTGTTTCACCCCTCCTCGACTTCCAGGTCTTAGCCTGGATGTTGCCTCCTCCGGGAAGCCCTCCTGGACACTCAGCCTGGGTTAGTCACCCCACTCTGAGCTCCCACAGCCCTCTTGCTCCCCTGTCCCAACCCTGCCTACTGTGAGTCATCAGTGTCTGGGGACAGGTCTGCCTTCCTTCTGGGACTGAGTCCCAGAAAAGCAGGTCCTGGGCTGTTTTGGTCACAGCTGGGCCCACAGCACTGTCTGGCACAGGCCAGGCACAAAGGAGCATTAATTAAAAAGTCTGAACTCACAACCTGAAGGAGTCTTTACTCGCCCCGGGACAAGACTCAGAAAGGGGAAGTGACATGCGAGGTCTGGGACTTAATGATTTAGACTGATTTCTGCTGAGACCAGAAGCCACATTCTCCACTCTGCCATTCCCTAGCTCTTCCCTTCTCCAGAGCCCCACCTAAGCCCTCCGAGACCCCCCCTTCCCAGGGACCTGGAGTGGGGACCTTACTGTGGGGTGTGTGGCCTGGGGCGCTGGGTGCATCCTGGAGGATGACAGGCATCAGGGCCTGGCGGATGGCTGTTTCCCAGCCCCGGGCAGTCTCGGCCCCCTGCCCACTAGGCCCTCCTGGGGCCCCACCGGGGGTTTCTCCCACAAAGTAGGTGGCATTGGCAGTGACAATCTCGAAGCAGTGTGGGTTGGTGCCTGGTGGCACGAGGCTGAAGTTCTGGGCTGGCTCCACAGTGAGGATTTCGGACAGTGGAATTTCCTGGCAGGACAGAGAGAGTATGCGTGAGGGCTCCGGGCAGACCCTGGCGCTCTCTACTTAGATGAGCACACAGAATCCAGGTTTGGTGGCGAAGAGCCTGGTTTGCATGGAGTGGTCAAGAAAGGCCTCCTGGCGGAATTTACATTGAAGCAGAGATCAGAAAGTAAGAAGAGGCCAGCTGGTGGAGGAATATTGGGGGGAAAGCATGTGAAAAGGTCCTGAGGCAGAAAAGGCTTGTGTTCAAGGGACATGCCATATCCCCATTACATGGATGGTGCCTGGCACAAAGTAAGTATGCCGGGTTTGATGAATAAAAAAGGGAGATCAGGCTAGGGCCAGCTCTGCAGGGCCTAATGGGCCACAGGCAGGAGCCTGGGCTTTGTCTCCAGGGCCCTGAGGAACCATGGAAGGGTTTAGTGCAAGGCAGGGAGCATTTCTCTCTAGCTGTGTATGGAAGGTGAATGAGAGAGGATGGGACAGAGGAGACAAGGAGGGAGGCAGAGAAGGAGAGAAGGTGGAGGGTCTATGGAGAGGAAGAATATGCTTTGGCAAGTGTTAAAAGACAAAAGAAGGGAGGAAGAAAAGAAGGAAAGAATGAGAAAGAGAAACTTATGAAACCAATAAAGGCAGGAGCCAGGACTTTACTGGGGGTCCAGTGGTTAGGACTCCGAGCTCCCAATGCAGAGGGCACAGGTTCGATCCCTGGTCAGGGATGATCCCACATGCCGCATGGCCAAACCAAACAAACCAGGAGATGGAGATGTTGCAACGGGGATGGTGTTTTAGATAACATGGCTTGAGGAAGACGGGAAGGATGAGAAGAAAGCAGCCATGGGACGGGTTAGGAGGATGCTCCAGAGCAGGTAAACAGTGAGGTGTCTGGGTTTTATTCCAAGGGCAGTGGGAGCCACCGGGAGGTTGTAATGGCTTTAAAGGACTCCTCTGACTGCTCTGTGGAAAAAGACAGTGAGGGCGAGGGCAGAAGCAAGGACCGGGGAGGAGACTCGCTGGAACCCGGGACTGGCATGGGAGGCACTGATGAATAAATACAAAGAAAGAATTCAATAAATTAACTATAAAGTAATAATGATAACACACTTGAAATTACTGGGAGTTTAATGGAGCTTAACATACGCCTGGTCCTAAACTAATTGCTCCACAAAGATTATCTCTTTGAATTCCGGCACAGCCCTGAGGCAAGGACTCTTCTTGGACGCCCTTTACAGGTGAGAGGCGCAGGGTGCAGAGAGGTGGAGTAACTTGCCTGCGTCCCCCAGCTGAAACATGATGGAGCCAAAAACCAAACTGAGGGCACGACGTCCACGTGGGCGACACTTGCTGATGGGAATGGAGCATGCAAGCAGGGGGTGGGCAGAGGGTGTGATTCGCAGGCATTTGGCTGAAGCAACTGAGAGAGGAAGGGAGAATACAGCGGACAAAGAGGAGAGCGCTGGGGGACCTGGGAGCCAGAAGGCCCACCTTGTAGTATCTGTTGGTCGTGTTGTTCTGGAAGAGCGTGATGCACTTGCAGTCCAGGCGCCAATAATGCCGCTTCCTCTGTCGGGAGAGGCGCTTGAGAGGGTGAGGTCATCCGCCCCCCCATACTACGGCTACTCTGACTCGAACCCCAGCCAAATTCTAGCCCCGCCTCACCCCTGACCTTGCCTTAGTCCCGCCCCCAAATCCCGCCCCGCCCCCAAACCCCTAGAGCCACCCACTTCTAGCTCTGCCTCCAGCATGACTCCACCCATTCCAAGCCCCAACCAGCCACGCCCCCTCAAACCCCACCTCCTCCAACTCTAGCCCCACCTACCTGGCTCCCCGCCCCTACTCACCAGTGTATCCCTGTTGCTGTAATGAACCACCCAGCCTTCTCGAAGCGTCGTGCTGGATTTCCGCGTTGTGTGTCGCACTGACTGCACCACCCTCATTAGGGGGATGTACCCCAGGGAGCTGAGAGTCGGAGAGAGAAGGAGTTACAAGCAGAAAATAACCATAGTGCCTGGGGCTACAGCAGGGGGAGGGGTGGGGAAGTGGGAGTCAATCTCTGGGTAGCTGGGGCCATTTCGCCAGCACTTTTTTGCCTGTGTTTCCAGATTTACCATAAAGAGGAAGGCGACTCTTGAGAGACCCACATTAAGAGGCTGGTTTCCAAAGTCAGGCTACCTGGCAAGTACTAATCTCTTCGTGCCTCAGTTTCTCCACCCAAAGGGGTTGTTGTGAGAAGTGAAGCCCTTCTTAGGAGCTTAACAGAGTGTTTGGCACATCGTGGGCCCCCAGTAAGCGGTAATTAGTTCTGAACCCACTGATCGTGGAGCCAGTTGTGTGACACCGAGCAAGCGGCTCAGCCTCTGTGCCGCTGTGCACATCATGCTATTGTTACAGTGCGGAAATGAAGGCAGAGAAAAATTAAGTGTGCAACTCCAGAGCCGACAATCTCTTGATCCCTGTGTGAGAACCTGGACTGGACTGACTGTGGCCACATCTCTTTGCCTCTCTGAGACTCAATTTCCTCATCTGTGAAATAGGCTGCCTCTCCCAATAGCCCTCTCTTCTTAAGTGCTTCAAGGTCCAGCTCTGATAGCCTATCACTCTGTTAATGATAGGAAAGACCTGGGAGAAAGGGATTCTGAGGTTCCAGGCGGCCAGAGCCGGTGGCACTAGGAGGAAACTCGGGGTGACCACTGTGATCTGAATACCCCACCCCCTCCCTGGTTTCACGTCCCATCCTTTTCCCCTCATTCTCCCTGCGTCCACCACACGGGGTTGCTTGCTACTCCTGCAACAGGTCTCAGGAAACTGGGAAATAGAAAAGTACAGGGTGAAGTCAACCCACGGTAGGGATGGGGAAGGGCCTTTGCTGGATGGGGCCCTGGGTACCTCTCAGATTTGCCCCCCTCGCCTTCCTCCTCCTCGCTGGCATGGAGAGCATTTTCCGAGTGGGAGCCAGGGATGAAACCAGAGTCATCTGGCTCATCCGTGAGGGAGCTCTTGTCAGCCTCGCTGAAATCAGTGGCCTCCTCCATGGGCACATCTGGGGGGACAGGGAAATCAGAGGGGCCTCCACCCAGTCCTGTCGCCCTTTCACTCAGCACCCCTAGCTTCTTACCTCCATTGATGAGTGCCTCCCCCAGACAGTCGTTAGGGACGCGGGTGGCGCAGCGTTTGTGACAGTTGAACTTGCAATCTGGTGGTAGGAGGACAAGAAATGTGGAGATGAGTGGGAGGGGGAGAGGAGAGGTCACCTGTAAGGGTTGACCCTTGACCCCTAGCCCCCAGGCTCAAAGAGTCTGTTCTCGCTTTGTGGAGCAGGAAAGCTAACTGATCCTACTCTGGTCATCCTGCCTTTGAGACAAAGTCCTCAACTATGGAGTGGCTCAATTAAATGGAAGAGGGCCAGATGAAGTGTTCATAGCTTTACAGTCCTAGGACTTAAGGAGTCTAAATTTGGTGATACACTTCTATGATTCTAGACTTCTAACCCTCTAGAATCTAAGAGTGTCAAAATTCTTAGGATTCTGTACACCCATTAACCTAGAACTTAATGTTTCTATGGTTCTTTAGCTCCAAACACCTAAGGTTCTAGAATCTGCTTGTTCTGATGAATCCTAGAATTGGATGGCTCTAACTTTTTACGGGTCTAGACTTCTGGTATTCCAGAATTTGGTCATTCAAAGTTCTGGGATCCTAGATTTCTAGGATGCCTCCAAGGCTATATGGTTCTAGACTTTTCAAACTCAAATGTGTTGTTTCTAGGTTTCTATGATTCTCGCTTCCTATGGTTTTAAAGTTGTAACATTCTGAGAATCTTTTCTTTTTGCTTTAAAAATCCCATGTATTTGGAAATTAAATGCCCACTTTTAAATGATGGGTGTATCTAAGAAACCATAACAAGGATATAGAAAATATTTGTCATAGAATAGATATGAAAAGAGAATTTACCAGAATTTGTTGCATGCAGCTGTAATTGGCTCAATGCAATTAAATATACTGGGGAGTCTTGAATAAGGTATGAAAACAATGGACATCTGAGAATCTATAATTTGAGAGTTTTAATATTTCTGAGTCTAAGGTTCTGTGATTCATTCTGTTGAACCCTGTGATCCAGAAGTCTTGAAACATGTTTCTACAATTCTGATTTGAGAATTCTCAAGTTCTACAGTTTTAGAATTCCATGCTGAGAGTCATATGAATCTAGATTTCACAGGTGCTAGGATTACAAGTTTCTAAGGACTGAGGTTCTAGGATTCCAGAATTCCAAAGGTTCTAGAACACCAGGATTCAGGGCACTCCCCTCTGAGACCCTGCGCTTCTTAAGAACAGGCCAGAGGTTCTTGTTTCCAGCCACAAGCCCAGCTGAGATCCTAAGCCTCTTAGAGTGTGTGTGTGGGTGGGGGTGGATTCTGACTCTGTCCCCACCTCCACCCCGGGGGCCCTTGCTGACCTTTGCACTGCAGGCCCTGGCGAAAGAGGCCCTTGAGGAGTTTCTTGCAAGCCTGACAGACGGTGGGCCGTGTGTAGCTGTGGATGAGGAAGGTGTGTGGCACCTTGACCTTGGACAGCAGCATCTTATCCAGCTCGATGGGGCGACCGGTGTAGGACGAGGCCGAAGATGAAGAGGAGGACGAGGGAGGGCGGCGAGGGATGAGCTCGGTGGTACTACGGCTCTATCAGACGTCAAGAGTGGAGGGGACACTGTAGTGAGCCGTCCCCACACCGGAGCCCCCTCACCTTCCAGCCACTCACCCTCTCCATTCCCCCAGCCGCTCACCAGCTCATCAGGCATGCTGAGCAGGGACTCAGAGGTGCCCAGGCGCACCGAGTGGCTGCTGGCCAGAGATGTGGACGACAGGCGTCGCTTGCGTGCCCCGCTGCAGTTGTTGGGGATGCTGAAGGCGCAGCGCTTGTGGTAATTCAGTCCGCAGCCTGTGGAGGGCGCCAGACGGTCAGATTCATAGCCTCTACCGGGTCCGGGCTCTAAAGCTCCGCTCACCCCCTCCTCCTCCTTTTCTGAAGCTCTGGAATAGAGCAGATCCCTTGAGATACCTCTTCCTAGTGTAATTAACTTCAACGGAAAACTACAAAACCCAATTCAGGCAGAACTGCTAAGGGCTGAGAGACTGCAGGAATAAAGGTCTGGGGAATTCCCTGGCAGTCCTGTGGTTAGGACTCTGCGTTTTCGCAGTTGAGGATGCCGTGCAATCCCTGGTTGGGAAAATAAGCTCCAAGATGCGTAGGGCAGCCAGAAAAGAGAGAAAGAAAGGTTTGGGCCACCACCCTGGGCAGGTGAGGTGTTGGCTGAGGGCGAGGGAAACATGGACCAGGCAGTGGAGAAGGAAGACAAGGAAGCCAAAGCCACGTGGCTAGTTGCAGCCCCGAGGACTTCACAGTTATGACTATTTCTTCCTTACTTTGTTATGAATACATGCGGATACCAAATATTTTCTTCTTCCCTCTTCTACCCCGTTATCCTATAACATATTAATAATAACTAGCTTTATATCATGGGCTTTCCTGGTAGCTCAGACGGTAAAGCGTCTGCCTACAATGCGGGATACCTGGGTTCGATCCCTGGGTGGGAAAGATCCCCTGGAGAAGGCAATGGCAACCCACTCCAGTATTCTTGCCTGGAAAATCCCATGGACGGAGGAGCCTGGTAGGCTACAGTCCATAGGGTCGCAAAGAGTTGGACACGACTAAGCGACTTCACCTCACTTATATCATGATAGTAAGTTGTTGTTCAGTTGCTAAGTCGTGTCTGACTCTTTTGCCACCCCATGGACTGTAGCCTACCAGGCTCCTCTGTACCTGGGATTTTCCAAGGCAAGAATTCTGGAGTGGGTTGTCATTTCCTTCTCCAGGGGATCTACCCGACCCAGGGATTAAACCCTCGTCTCCTTCATTGGCAGGCGGATTCTTTGCCACTGAGAAAACTGGAGAGTCCCAATATCTAAGTTACAGGATATCAAAGGAGAAAAGGGACTATCACATGAGGGCATTGCCTTCTGGAGAAAGAGCACATTTTCAGTCCCACTCTGGATGGTTGTATCATATCAGGTGGAAGTGTGACTTTGTTCTTTCTTTTCTATTTTTAATCCTTGACCATGATAGAGTCAGGCTCAGCTTGTCATTTCCTACTGGACTTCCTGAATGCTTCTCCATACATCTCTGATAATTCCAGATGACTCCAGGACTGCCCTCTGGAGCAAAGAATCTTCCTTCAGGGACTCCCTTGCCTAAGACTCCATGCTTTCCAATGCAAGGGGCCTGGGTTTGATTCCTGGTCAGGGAAATAGATACCACATGCTCCAGCTAACAGCTGGAATGCTGCAACTAAAATCCAGCGCAGCCAAACAGATAAAGAAATACTAAAAAAAAAAAAAAAAGGAAAGAAAATGTTCCTCCATCCTTTGGAAACTTCTTTTGAAACATCTCATGAAACCTGTCTTCTGGCAGCCTGCCTGCTACAGACTTTCCTGCTCAGCAATTCCTCCTCCTAGACAGTCTCGAATGCAAAATGTCACAACTGCAAATGCAAGCCTCAGGACCGCTGTTGGCACTGCTAGGAGTTCCAGGATGGCAAATCGCACACAGGAACCATGTCTCAATTTGTCTTTAATCACTCACATGCTTCACAGAATTTCAGAAACTCATCTTTGACTCCTAGCACGAATACCAAAGTGGAGTCAATCTCCTGTAGGAAGGTTGTCACTAGCATTAAGGACAGACATTTGGGCCTCTTTTAGAACCATGTGTACTTGGACCATCATCTGTGATGCCAGGCCAATGAAGTCCACTTGGAGAATGGCCATTAGAACTTAATGACACCAGGAACACACCGTGATGAAGGTTATGCAAACCAAGACATCAAGAGTCGGATACGATGTGTGGACGATGGCAATATTGATAGCAGCTTTGAATGCACTAAATTGGCTTTTGTGGGCCTAATACAGCTATTATCTCTAGAGCCCTTAAATAATGTCACGTGTATTTAATTATGCTTTGCTTTTTGTTGTTGTTTTTTGGCCATGCGGCATGCAGGATCTTATTTCCCCAACCAGGGGTCGAATCTGTGTCCCCTGCAGTGGAAGAGTGGAGTCTTAACCACTGGCCCACCAGGGAAGTCCTCCACAAGCATATTTAGGGCTGCCGTTGCTGCTCAGTAGCTTCAGTCATGTGCAATTCTTTGCAACCCCATAGACTGTAGCCTGGGCTTCCCTGGTGGCTTAGTGGTAAACAATCTGCCTGCAATGCAGGAGCCGCAGGAGACATGGGTTTGATTCCTGAGTCAGGAAGATCCCTTGGAGGAGGGCATGGCAACCCACTTCAGTATTCTTGCCTGGAGAATCCCATGGATGGAGGAGCCTGGCGGGCTACGGTCCATGGGGTTGCAGAGTCGGACATGACTGAAGCGACTTAGCATTCATGCAAGTATTTGGCGATGTGATTCAAGTCCACAATCAGCTGACTTTAAGGGAGGGAAATCATCCTAGTTAATCTGGGTGGGCCTGTTTCAGTCAGTTGAAAGGTTTAAAGAGTAACCTGAGATTTCCCAGGTGGAAAGACGTTTCAGCTCTTGCCAGAGCTCCAGCTTGCCCTTCCTGACGACCCACCCCGTGGATTTCAGAGTTGCCAGCGGCCACAATCCTGGAAGCCAATTCCTTCCCCCCAAATCCCTTAATATGTGCTCCCCACAGGTTCTGTTTCTCCCGTTGGTGCCTGACTGGTACGGGTTCCGCTCTCTTCTCCATCACCCCTTTTCTACCCCAAAGCCTCTGTCTCTTACGTCTCCCTCGGAGCTCCACCTCCCAGTCCCCCCTCCACCCCAAAACCGAGTCCCACCCAGATCCCGCCCCCACCCAGGCCCAGCCTCCTGCCCCACCTCCAGGTCCTCTCCCAAGCCCTGCCTCTGGGCGCTCACCTCGCCTTCCGAGCTCCCCCTCTTAGGCCCCACCTCCAGGTCCTGAGCTCCACCTCGGCCCCGCCCTCGCGCCCACGCCCTTCCTCTTGGCCCCGCCTCCAGCCCCTCGGTCTCTCACCATCACACTTGAGGCCCTGGCGAACTAGGCCGAAGAGCATTTCTCCGCAATGGTCGCAGAAGGCAGGCGCTCGGTACGAATGCACGGTGAGGGCATGCGGGCGGATCTGGAAGTCCTCAAAAGTGGCCGAAGCTGCAGGCAGCAGGGAGGGGCGCATGGTTGAGCCGCGACCAGCGGTGGCCATTTCAGCCTCCGCGTTCCCAGGTTTCTCAACAGTCCTCCCGGCTGCAAGGTTTGATCTCTCTTTCAATCATTTACTCGCATCCTACATTCGACCTGGGTTCAAATCCCAGCTCCACCACTGGCCAGAACACCTATGTACCTATGCCAGGAGCTGAGGGGAGGGGGAATGGGGAGTTGTTTAATGGGTACAGAGTTCCAGTTTTGCAATCTGAAAGCAGTTTTGGAGGTTGATTGCATAACAATGTGAGTGCGATGAACACTGCTAAACACTGGACTTTTAAAATGGTTAAGATGGCAGTTTTATCTTATGTATATTTCATCACAATTTTAAAATGTTTAACTAAAAGAAAATACAAATGCTTGGGTCCCACCCTCAGAGTTTCTGATCTACTTGATCTGGGAAGTGTAAAAAAAAGAGAGAGAAAGAGAAAGACAAAACAAAAGAAAAATACCTATGTTTCTCACTTTTCCCATCCGTAAAATGGAAATTCAACAAATAATTACTGGATATTGTTCCAGGGGCTGGGGACACTACAGAGAACAACACAGACAAAACCTCTGCCTGGCCTCTAGTAAGGGAGACTGACAAAATAAGGAAGAGAAATACTCTCATTTAACAGTCTCTCAATCTAGCAGTTACTCTGTGCCAGGCGCTATGCTAAGTTGTTGTTGCTGTTTAGCTGTTAAGTTGTGTTAGAGTCTTTTGTGGAGTCTGTAGCCCGCCATGGGATTTCCCAGGCAAGAATACTAGAGTGGGCTGCCATTTCCTTCTCCAGGGGATCTTTCTGGTCCAGGGATCACACCTGTGTCTCCTGCGTTGGCAGGTGGGTTCTCTACCACTGAGCCACCGAGCCACACTGTGCTGAGTACTTTATAATATTAACAAATTTACCCTTATCAAGAGCCCACTGAGGTACATGATTATCCCTATTTTCTAGATGAAAAGACTACAGCGCAGATAGGTGAAGCAATCTGCCCAAGGTCAGTTAGCAAGGTGCAGAACTCAAATTCAGATCCAGGCCAGGGTGGCTCTAGAGTTCATGCTTTTAACCCTGTACTTGAGAGTGTCAGTTGCTAGTCGTGTCTAACTCTTTGCGAGCCCATGGACCATAGCCCGCCAGGATCCTCTGTCTGTGGGATTCTCCAGGCAAGAATACTAGAGTGGGTTGCCATTCCCTTCTCCAGGGGATCTTCCTGAGCCACTATACATACTGCTTCTGAAATTTTTAAGCAATAAAATATACACTAAGTGAGAAGTCAGTAAATGCTTGGGAGAAAAATTAAGCAAAGAGGTTAGATAGGGAAGATGCAAGAGGTACCATTTTAAATAGGTGGTCAGGGGAAGTCCCTGGCGGTCCAGTGGTTAGGACTTGGTGCTTTCACTGCCTGGGGCTGGGGATCAGTCCCTGGCTGGGGAACTGAGATCCTCGAAAGCTGTGCTGCATGGCCAAAATAAAATAGGTAGTCAGGGAAGGCTTTCTTGAGGAGATGACATGAGGATATAGGCCTGAAAAAGGTCAGAGTCTGGGCCACGAAGGAATCTAGCACAGAACAGGCTCAGTATCTTTTTTCTTTCTTTTAAGTATTTATTTGGCTGCACTGGATCTTAGCTGTGGGATGTGGGATCTAGTTCCTCAACCAGAGATCGAACCCGGGCCTCCTGCATTGCGAGCACAGAGTCTTAGCCACTGGACTACCAGGGATGTCTCTGTGCCCAGTATCTTAATACTATCTGCTTACAGTTCTTTTTTATGAGTTAAATGAATATATGGAAAGCTTTATTTTTTTGTTTTGTTTTGTTTTGCGCCTTACCACATTGCTGGTGGGATTTTACTTCCCAGACCAGGGATTAAACCTGGGCCCTTGGCAGTGAGCTTGGAGACCTAACAACTGGACTGCCAGGGAAGTCCTGGAAACCTGTTAAAACAGTGCCTGACACAGAGAAAATGCTCAATAATATGTTAGCTATTGTTTTTAAAGTTTTGTTTTTGGACTAAATCTTGTTGGGCTCCCTACCCCCACCCCAATTTTTGTCTATCATTAAGTTACCTTTCTTATATTATGCAACTGAAAGGGGACTGGGTTCTATGTGCCAAGCACTGTTTACACACTCAGGATAAAGCTCTGAACAAGGGAGATTTTTCGCCCCACTCTCAGAGAGCATTCTTTTAGGAAAGAGACAAGAAACACACACACACACACACACACACAAAGAATAGGGACTTCCTGGTGATTCAGTGGCTAAGATTCTGCATTCCCAATGCAGGAGGCCCAGGTTTGATCTAGTCCAGGGAACTAGATCCCACAAGCCGAAAAAAAGACCTGGCGCAGCAAAATAAGTAAAGAAATGTTAAAAAAAAAACAAAACACCAAAAGCCAAAACCAAAAACAAAACAGCAAGGGCAAAGGCCCTGAGGTGGGAGGGAGCTTGGCTTCTTCAAGGGACAGAAGGCAGACAAGATGGTTGGAAGAAAGAAAGAAGGACAGTGTTAAGAGATGAATTCACGGAATTGCCACGGGCCAGGTCATGCACAGCCTTGAGACCACATTGAGGAGGAGTTTGCATTTTTTTCTTCCAAGGGTACTGGGGGGCCATGGGAGGATTCTCAACAGTGGAATGTCATGAGTTGACTTAGGTGTTACTGCAATAATCTAGGCAGGAAGTGATGGCGGCTTGGATCCATGGAGAGAATAAGAAATAGCTTCAGGATGTAAATTAAGGGTGAAATCAGTAGGTCTGATGATGGACCAAGTAAAGGGGTACGAGAAAAAGAAGAGTCAGGGATGACCCAAGGTTTGGGGCATGAGCACCTGTGTGAATGGTGATATCCTTCACCAAGCTGGAGAAGATTGTGGGAAAGGAAGGGTTAGAAGGGCAGGGGACTTCCCTGGTGGTCCAGTGGTTGAGACACTGCGCTTCCACTGCAGAAGGCATGGGTCCAATCCTTGGTGGGGGAACTAAGATCCCATATGCCCAGTGGTGCAACAAAAAAAAGAAGGCAAAATCAAGATTTCTGTCTTGGACAGGCTATATCTGAGATGCCTGGAGGCACCCGGTGAAAGCATCAAGAAGACAGCTACATGAACAAGACTAGGGTCTGGGGGGAGACCAGGATGCAGATAAACATCCAAGGGTTGTGAGACTCCAGGAGGGAGGTAAATCCAAACTTCTAATTGTCATCCATCCATCCAGCAAATTTTACTGAGCATTGCAGCACTCAGGGTGGGGGTGGAGGTGGGGGCAGGGGGGGACACACAGCCTGAGTAAGGAAGGTGCTTCCCATCCACCTCAGCCTTTCTGAAAGAACCAAGGGCTAAAGATTCCTCTAAGTGCTGAGAGCTTGCGCATCTATCAAATGGGAATGGCCAGTGGGTGGGCTAGATTCTGGCTGAAAATCCAGGTGCCCGGGGTTTCATCTCCTGCTGCAGAATCTGACTGAATTAAGCATGTCATCGAGAGGAGACACAGACAGCAAAACATTTTGAACTTTATATCAAGGTGACGCGTAGGTCTAGAAAGGGTCAAATCAGAAACACATAGCTCCATGAACCGTCAAACTGTTTACGCCGTGTCACCAGCGTCCTGATGGATAAATGGAAGTTTCAACCACTGTGACCCGCCCCCCACCCCCTCGCCCACCGCAGCTTCCTCAGAGGCACCCACTCTCCTGGCTTCTGCCAAAATAGCGTAAATGTCTTTGTGCTTCGTAAATGGCATGATTCAATGCCTAGCTTAGCTTTTGTCCCTTAAGCAAGGTGTGTGAGATCCATCCGGGTTGCTCTGGCTCATTTACGTTCAGTGCGGGGCGAATTCCACAGTGTGCAGGGACCACATCTACCCATTCCGCGAAGCGGGAGTTTTTAAGAGCTCCCGCGGGGCTAATGATTTGCTGCCAGTGCTTAGAACTGAAGAATTGAGTTTCTGGGCCTACCCCGCCCCGCCTTCTACCGATGTCCCGCCCCCCCCACCCTGCTCGAGGCTCCGCCCCTAGGCGGGCCTCGGCCTCTCACCCGACAATACCACCTCCACCAGGTCGCCCTCCTGGATGTCTCCGACAGAGCGCACCAACTGCAGGAGGTTGGCCGACGTGGGGTCATGTTTGAAGAGCAGGATCTTGTCGTAAAGGCCGTAGAAGCCACATTCGGGGAACTGAGGGGGCGGGAGAGGGACGTGGTGACGGAAAAGCTCAGAGCAGCGGTCTGGAACCTTCCCGGGGCAGGGCGGTCTGTTTCCCCCGGAAACTCAAGAGACCCCGCAGCCCCTTGCTTCCTGCCAGTACCCTCCCAAACCCAGCTCGAGCCGAGCCGGGCAGGGTGCCAGAGACCCAGGTGTAGTGGGCGAGAGCTGCCTGCCAGAGTTGGGGAGGGAGATTGGCTCTGGGATCTTAGGGACCTAAAATCTTCTGGAAGTGAGAGGGGCACGGCTGAGTGAGCACCCCTTCCCTTATCTCCACACCACCTCCTGCTCCCGCAGCACCCCCCGCCTCCCCCCTCCTTGTCCCCCAACCACCAGTTTCCTTCCTGAATCTATTGTCCCTGTTACCTGGCTCCACGCCCAGCACTGGGGCTGGGCAATCTGGAAGGAGGAGATTTAAGACTCCTGGTTGGAGGGTGGGGTGGGGGGGTGCAGAAAGTCTAGGGCTCCAAGGAGTTGGAAGATAGGCAGGGTGCCCCCACCCAAAGCCCCAAGGACCCAGGTGCCCCGGTCCCCAGCTTAGGGAGAGGGGGGCAGGAAATGAAACCTGTAGAACAGAAAGTGAAACCACCCAGGTGGAGCCGCTGGAAGGAAGGAAAGAGGCCCTACTACACCTGGACAGGGGGGCAGAAAAGAAAACTGGGGTGAGGCCTGAGGGGGTGGGCTGAGGACTTGAGCAAATAAAGAATCTTACCCAGGGAACAACTGATCTCCCCCCAGCCTATTTCCCCAAGGAGCAGGCTGAGTTGGGTGTGGGAGCTGGTTGAGGGGAAGAGGGGTTGGTGGCAAAAGGAAACTAATCTGTTCTTGCTGCTGGGAGAGGGTCCCCAGGTGCCAGGACTCAGTCCTGACTGCCCCCGGGGGTCTTTCTCTAAGTTTCTTTGTATGTAAAATGGGAGAGTTGGCCAGGTTCCTCGTGCTTTCTCTGAAGCCCAGAGAATCCATTCCCAGGAGTCTAAGAAGATTCTAGAATTTGACTATTTGGGGATTCCAGCATGCTCCTATGATAGGATTCATTTCTAGATTCCAACAAATTATTATAAGGTTTAGACTTTTAACTACCTAGATTAGCAGTAGCCTAATGTTTTAATGTTGTAGGGATCTGCCAAACTAAGATTCTAATATTTGAATATCTTAGTCTGAAAGATTTCGACAACCCAGGGTACCAAAATTTTAACATTTTAATGCTCTAGGATTCTAACAACATGGGGATCGAATATTCCAACATTTTAATGTTTTAGTATTTCAACCACCTCAGGGTCTAATGTTTGAACACTTCAATACCAGAGGAGTCGGTCACCTAGCAGTTGCATATTCCAACAATGTAGAATTCTAACATTTTTAAAGTCAAAAATTCCAGCAGTAGAGTAGCCCACTATTCTAACTTTCAGCATTCTAGAATTCAAGCACTGTGTCCCACATGATCTTCCCCTTGACGAGATTCTCCAGGCCTCAACCCCAGTGACTGTGATGTCCAAAGCAAAGAGTGGGGTGGAGTGGGGAAGGCTCGTGTTGACAGGCCAGCCTCAGAGCTGAAGGGTGGGGACACTGATCAGGAGCGGGGACAGAGGCCTCAGAACCTCTGGGGATTCTGAAGAGGCGTGCCTGCCCCTCCACACACACCTCCGGCCTGGGGGAGGGCAGAAATTGGTCTCTGAGACCTCACTTGCCCCTGGCAGTTAGTCCGGTGTGCACCCACACCCACACCCACACATGTCACCCGATCGCCCAGGCCGGCCCGGCTTCAATTTCTCCTGTTTCCACCAAGTCGGAGGCTGGGGTGGGCCCCGGCAGGGAGGTCTCCCACATCTGGGGCTCCCGCCTGCTCCTTCTCGGCGCCTACACCTGGCCGGCCCCTCCCTTCCTCCCTGCTGTCTGCAGCAAACAACAACATGCAGGGACATGCAATTCGGGGAGGCCTCTGGGCCACCCCACCTCGGACCAGGCCTCTCTCAAAGGGGTAGTGGGTGAGGAGGCAACTGGGGGGCCAATGCTGCACCCTCAGCAGCCCAAGGCTTAGTCCACTTCTCTCCCTCTTCCTTATACTGGGTTCGAAACCACCTCTGCCAGCGCCCCCCCCCCCACCTCCCAGACATCTCCTAAAGCTGGGGTGGGGGTGGGGGGGGGTGGGAAACCTGTGTGCTCACCTTCTGGTCAACGATGGAGCAAGCCAGCTGCTTCACGTGGGCCAGCTCAGAGGCGGCGGGCAACAGCACGAACTCGCGGGTCAGCCCGATCTGGATGTGGAAGGAGACCCCCGAGCCCGGGGCCGGGACCTGGGGCAGCAGCGGTGGCGGCGACTGCAGTTCCAAACCGCCGGAAGGCGAAGGTGACCCCGGCCCGGGAGAGCCCGGGAGCCCGGCGGGATGCGAGGGGGCGGCGGCCATAGGGCGAGGCCCGGGGTCCGCCGCCCGGCGCCCACCCCGGGATCCGGCTGGAGAAGCCTGAGCAGGGAGGCTCGGGTCACAGTATCCCAGGGATCTTATAAGCGGGGATCCCAGGGATCCAAGAAGAGAACCCTGACTGGCAGGTTGAGAGAACTCGAGGATGGTGGGACCCTGGGAAGTTAGAGAAAAGGAATCCAGTGGATCAGACACCCATCCGGGGAATTAAAGGATCACAGATGATCAGAAAGGAGAAATCTAGTGCTTTGGGGGAGGGGGGCCAGCGATTGGGAGATACCAAGAAATCAAAGAAGGAAAGCTAGTAGGTCCGGGTCACAGCGATCAGAAGAGCCCAGGATCCAAAGGATTCGTGGAGAGAGAGGGGATTGGAAAGGGAGCAGGTGGAGTCAAGAAGTCAGTGGCTCTAGGAAGAGGATCCATTTAAGAAGGGGGCCAGAGGATTCACCAGACCTTGAGGGTGGAGAGCAGGAGCCTCTGAGTCGGGGATCGAATGGATCCCAGGGATCCGATGGCGGGCCCGGGGATGGGCAGAGGGTTCCCGGGGGATGGGCAGATGGATCCCGAGGGCCGGGGTGCTAAGGAGGGAATCTCACGGGTCTCGGAAGTTGGAGAAAAACTCAGTCGGGGCCCGCGGGGAAGGCGGTGTTACCATCGGCAGTGGGGTGGCGGGGGGTGGGAAGGATGGGAAAGTCGCCCAGCGCAGGGAGCCGGTGGCTCTTTTTCCCCCTCCAAAGTTTAACTCCGCAGCGGCGGCCCAGGAGGAAGTGTTCAGAGTGACAGTTCAGTTGACCAATCGGCACCGGTCTTGGTGACGTCAGAGAGGGTGGAACCTGATGAGAGCCTGGGGGCGGAAGAGGAGGGCGGGCTGAGCGCGCCTCCAAGTTGGGGATAACACCTCACCCGCTCAGGCCTGGGGACCTAGGATGGGAGATGCAGGACTGGGAGGATAGACTGATTCCTCTCACCAACAAACCCTTGTCTGGAAAGTTGACTTTTCCCTCAGCTGGTGAGGGAGGAGCAAGTCACCCTCAGCCCCACCACGGGTCGCGAGGCCGGGGCTGAGGAGGTGTCTGGCCCTTTAAGGAAGGGAGCCATCTCGCCTGGCCTGCATCCGGCGCCCACCGCAGGGGAAAGGGTGGGAGACGGTGTCAGGTCCGGTCCGCTCTCCGGAATGAGCCTGCCTCTTCCCAGAGCGTCACCCCGTCCTCCCTCGCGACACACCCTAGCCCATTCCACAGGTGGGAAGACCGAGGCCTCCAGATGGACAGAGATCCTTGCCTCAGGTCTTGCTCCAACGACCGTGGCCAAAGTGCCACGAACAGACTGGAGTGTCAGGGCTGGTGCAGCCGGTGCCGGTAGGGTCAGGCGCAGGGCCGGTGCAGAAGGGGCGTAGCTTCCTTCCTCCTGTAGTCAGCTTCCCACTCTGCCCCAGTCTTTAGAAGGGTGAAGAGCCAAATAAAAGCCTAGGGGAGCCTGGAAGAACCATAGCGACCAGGGAGGACCACACAGCCTCACCACCACACAGACGGAAAGCACATTGTTCTCCTGGGGGAGTGTGCACGTGTCTATCTCTGGGGAACTTTAGGTTGGTGACTTCTCCGCTGTGAGCCTGTTTCTCTTATCTCTCAGATGGGACAATTGGACTGACCCCCGAGGGTCTTTGTGGGGATTAATGAGACGGTGTAAGTGTGCCTAGAACACAGCAGAAGCTCAGTCCTGCTGGCTGTGACTCTAATGTGCTGAGATAAAGGCATGCGCACCTCAGACACTCAGGTGCTGTGGGTGGGTTTGCTCAGTCATTCAGCAAGTATGAATTGAGGCCCTAGAATGTGCCAGGCCTGTCATAAAACACCCCTTCAGGAGCCATTTGGACTTGATTTCTCCTCCCCAGCTAATAATAAGGGTGGCTACCATTTAGTTTACATACAGGAAGCTGAACCCTCAGAGAGACAGAGTGACTTGTCCAAGATCATCCAGCGGGTAGCTGCCGCCCATGGGCTGCATCGAGAGGCCAAGGCCTGGCTGAGCCCCAGAGGCACCCAGGTTGAGATGGGCTCCCAACCAGCAGGGCTGGGTGGGGGATGAGGACCTCAAGACGAGCCCCCTGCTGCTCCTAGGAGGGCTGTTGGGGGCAGCTGAGGTCGGTACAGTAGCGAATTTGCCACCACATCCGGAGGCTGGCTGGGGCTGGGGAAGGAAGTCTGAGGCTGGGGTGAAAACCTAAACCACCACCTGGGGAAGCAGCACAGAGCCTAGAGGGATGAGAGGGTGGGGGGGGTGGGGTGGGGAGAATGAGGGCACGTGGCGCCCAAAGCTGGGCTCCTGTCAGCTTCACCTGATGGCCCTCTGCCCACCTGCACCCTCTGTCCAGATGGGCGGGCAACTGCCACTGTGAAGTCCTAACAGGAGTGTGTACTTCTCAGGGTTTCATCCTTCCTCAAGTGTTCACGGGGCCCTGACAGGAGGCAGGCCCTGTTCTGGGCATTGGGGTGCAGCCCTTGATAAGCCAGGAGGTAGGCATTACTGTCCGGCTCTTTCCTGGGGATGCTGAGGTCTAGAGAGGTGCCGGGATTGGCCCAAGGACCTGAGCAAGCAGAGGGGGTCCCCAGGGACTGGATACAAACTCTGATGACCTGCTGGGCCCTGAACAACCTGCGGGGCTGTCTCAAGCGCCGGACTCCATCTCTCATCCTCTGCAACACGCGTCATGATCTGTCCTCACTCTCTGAGGTTGTGTGAACCCGGCGCAATGGCACCTGAAGAGCTTAAGCACAGGGTCTGGCTCCCGCTGAGGGAACAGCCAGCCACTGAGATGTGGCCACCTCAAGAGGGAAGAGGAATCCCAGCAGGGTGGAGGTGTTCTGAGCGGGCAGGCCCCAGGCCCTTGGCAGGCCCTAACACCCCATGCAGGCAGGGAGGGAAGGGGGGGTGTTCGGTACTCTGGGTCAGCACGCTGACTTCACGACCAGCTTTTTGCTGCCATGCTGGGGTGGGCAGGGGAGAATCTTGAGCTGAACTGTCGCGTCTATCATCGGCCAGTCAGGGCTCTGCCCCCCAGGCTGCTGCTTGAGCCCCTGGGGAGGGAGTGCTTAGGGACCCAAAGGAGGGGCACGGGGAGATTCGGTCCTGTGCCCCCACTTCCGTCCCTCCACCCACACCCGCCCAAGCTCTGCCCCCACAACCCTACCACAAAACCCCAACCCATCCTATCTCCTCTCTCCAAGCTCCACCCACCCCTGGCGGAGCCGGTGACTCCTCCCCGAAAGTCCCCGGTCCCCTTGACAGTCACCACTGCCACCCGTCTTACTCCAAAGGGTTTATTGAGACAAGTTTCACGTACAAGTCAGGGCGGAGGGAATGGGGCTTATAAACAGGAACCTGGGAGGGGGGCCTGGGGGCACAGGGTGGAACCCAAAACAGAGTGAAATAAATAGAGGAAGAGAGTGAAGGGTCAGGAGCGGAGACGGACAGACTATCACACAGTGATTACAACATGGGGGGGGGGGCTCCATTAAAATCCCATTTATTTATACAGATATACAGGGAGTTATGGGGGGCCCAGGGGACCCCACTCCACCCTCCATGCCCTGCGGAGGGGCAAGAGAAGGCTATCTCTCCCCCCATGGGTGACCCCATGGGGGTTTGGGGGGCTGCCCTTGGAGGAGTGTTGGGGGAGGTAGGGTCGGGCACTCCCCCGAGGGCATCACCTGCTCCCCAGGCAGTTACTGGCCCTGGCGGCCCTGGGTAGTGTCTGGAAAGCTGTGCTGAGGGACCTGAGGGGAGGGGGATTACTGGGCACACTGGTAAGGAGATGGGAGGCCCCCGCAGGGAGGACGATCTCGGCCTGTAGCTGGCTCCAGGGCCCCAGCAGACCCAGAGCAGGGGCTTGGGGCGCCTCCCGCTCAGCTCCCATCCGGGGCCAGGGAGGTGGAGAGGAGCGGTTAGGGGTTCCAAAAGAGAACCCGGCACCTTCTGGCGTCTTGGAAAAGTTGAGCCTCAAGGACACCCAGGCCTGGATGTGCGGCTCCCGAGAAGGAAGCTCAGAGACCCGGAGTGGGTGCCAGGGTAGAGGGAAAATTCCGAGACCATGCTGGAGGGCGATTCCTGAAGGAGGCCACACCCGGTGCGAGGCCGTGGGAAGGGCCTCCTGGGGAAGAGGGCCGATAGCACCACCAGGCCCCAAGGCAGGCAGGAGGCGGCTGGGCCTCGGGGCCTCCAGACCGAGGCCGGGGTCACCTGCGGGAGACAGGAGAGGGGAGGCTGGACCACAGTCTCCAGGGTGCCAGAGGTCAGGCAGTTCCGGCCCTTCCTCTGAATGCCGGGGGGCCACCCTGGCAATTCTTGCAGGGCATCCCAGCTAGGGTGTCGGGATTTGGCACCCTCCAGAAATGCCAGGCGGGAGTGAGGGTGCCCGGGGCTTCTGCCCTCCCAACCCAGCCTCCCTCCCTCCATCCCCTCACCTCAGTCCCACTGCCCGGCCCCACCCCCCAGCCAGCGTGGCGGCCTGGGCTGGAGGGCCAGGTGGGCATCATACGAAGACCTTGGCCAGGGCGTCGGCGCCTGCGCTGGCAATGAGGGCCTTGCTGGGGTGGCAGGCGACTGCGTGGATGGCCTCCTCATGCTTCTTGCGGTGGGCCGTGATCTCCTGGACACACGTCTTGTTGTCCAGGCTCCACAGACGCAGCGAGCAGTCGTGGCCTGTGCGGGTGCAGGAGCAGGAGGGGCTGTCGCTCAGCAGCTCCGGGTCCCCCAGCTCCCCCAGCTCCCCGCCCAGACCTGCCTCCTGAACCCGGCCTCCCTGGAGACAGCTGAACCGCCCTGGGCCATCCTGTCAGGCCAGTGCCTCCTCTTCATCCCCCTGGGGAGTTTCAGCCCCTTCTCCATCCGCCCGAGTCCCAGCCACGCCATCGAGGAGCAGTCACTGGGGCTTGGTGTCTTTATCCACAAATGGCAGGTGCCCCACTGCTAAGAGTCCCCTGTCTTGCGGGGACTGAGAGTCAGACAGGCCTGAACGTCAATTCCTGCAACCCGCTGGGCTGTGACCAAGTGAAGTGACTTCTCTAGGCCCAGTTTCCACATGTGCACAGTGGGGGCTCCAGTACCAACCTCATTCAAATGCAACAGGGCCGTGTGGGAGCGCGCCTACCGTGGCTCCGGTATCCCCACCCCCGTGACCACTCTAACCTGCCACAGAGGGGCTCCTGAGCCCTGCTCAGACAGCACTCCCACCAGCGCCCCAGCCTCAGGGAGCCCCCAAGCATGCCTCTCCCGCTCCTGCTGGGAAGGGCACGTGCCCTCACTCCTGAGGGGCCAGGAGGCCCCCGACTTACTTCCTGACATCAAGAAGACACCATTGGGGTCCACGGCGAGGCAGGTGACCGCATCCAGGTGGGCAACCATGGAGTGCACCGATTTCCCTGCAGGGAGACAGGGTGGGCAGCAAGTTACTTTTCCACTCTGTGCTCAGCCTGGAAAGGTGTAGGGGCTAGCGGGGACACTGAGGCTCCAAGGTGGACTGACCAATCTCCCGCTCTGAGCTGGGCTGACCCTGCCCCCCAACCGCACAGGTGAGCGGGGGCTGGGGAGGCTGGGCCTCACCTGTGCGGTTGTCCAGAAAACGGATGCCTCTGTCGTCATGGGCGGTGATGGTGAGGGGCTGGCTGGGGTGACTCACCACCTGGTTGATCTGGGTTGGGCCTGAACAGGAGAGAAAGCAGAAGTCAAGGGGGGGCGGAATCAGGGAGACCAGGAGGAACAAAGACAAGAGGAGAAACGGCCATCCCATCCCTGTCCTCTGCCGAGATGCCGAGCGGGGCTGGGCGCCCCAGCTGCTCCCTCCAGGGCCCAGGGTTTCTCCATCTGTGCCGTGGACGCTGCATGGCCCCGGGGCGAGCAGGAGGGATGGCAACCGTGAAGGCAGTGCTTCTGCTCCACTGAGCGGTCCACAGGGGAGCCCCTGGGATGTCTCTCTCCCAGCCCTCCGGAGATGTCCGTAAGGGCACAGTGACTGGGACTTGATCTCCATCCTGCTCGGAGCCCTGCAGAGGGCAGGGCAGCCACTGTCCACTGACTGGGCAACAGGTCACCAAAGCCCCAGGAGAAACTGGGGCCCTGGAGGCATTCAGGCCTCAGCCCCTGGCCCTGGGCACCCCCTTACCACTGTTCCCCCGAGAGTCCAGCGTGAGGAGGGCACTGCCAGCCTCGAGGTCATACAGAACAGTGTCGCCAGAACGGAAGGAGGCCACGATGTGGGCAGGCTCGGTGCTGGTGAAGGCCACTGAGGTGGGGGTCCCGTGATCTGAAGGCAGAGGAGACAGAAGGCTGCCAACAGCCCTGCTCCTGCCCTGTGGCGGGAAGCCTGGGCCCCGGTCAGAAGTCGACCTCCCCTGGGGCCTCCACCCCCAGGGTGTCACAGCCCCCCGCCCCGCCCCTCACCGCTGGCTGTGGAGAAGGTGCAGAGGCAGGTCGGGCTGCTGCTGCTGGGGTCCCAGATGCGGACAGAGCCGTCGGCAGAGCAGGAGGCCAGGCGCTGGGAGGCAGGGCTGAAGGCCAGGCCCCACACCGCGTCCCCGTGGCCCTCCAGGACGTGGCTCAACACGCTTGGGTCTGGACCCGCCAGAGTGGGGAGAGGGCTGCGTCAGGGCCTCTGTCCAGCTCCAGCTCGGACAGCCCAGCAGCCCCACTCTGCCGAGTCACCCTCCCCCCGCCCCATCCTTGTGCCCTCAGAGCTGCTCAGGCTCCGACCATGGGCCGGCTGTTCTGTGAAGGTTTCAGGCTTTCAATGCCCCCAAAGTGGAAACTCCAGAGGTAGGGATGATCTGGCTCCCTGCCATTCCCCCAGGCCCGTGACAGCGCCTACCACAAAGCCCTGCGCGGAACATAACTTTTAGGACTCAGTTAAGGGGATAAGGGCCAAGACTTCTGCAGCCTGGCCCCTGGAGTCAGCCCCACCCTCTGTCCCCGCAGTCTTTTCTTGCCCATTCTCTCCTCCAAAGCTCTGAGGTCATTCCCACCATGACCTCCCTGGTCACTTGGGTCCATGTGGGGTGCTCTGGCTGGGCCCTGCTGACACCCAATGTGTGACAGCCTGCCTGGTGAACAGCAGACACTGCCTGGGGCTGACCCCTGATCTTTGACAGGGTGAGACGATCCTGAGAGGAGACACAGATCCCCAAACTCTGCCCCGACATGCTGCGGCATGGAGCCAAATGTGATCAAAAGCATTATCAAAAGAGGTGTCAGAGGGCAGGGACACGGACACTGAACCAAGGGGACGGTCTGCTCACTTCTCCACTTAACAGTAAACCCTGTAGCCCGGCCCAGCCAGCGTCTCCACCTCCCCGGCCCTGCCGGCTCCGCTCCTCCACGCAGATGCAGGCGGAGACCGTGGGGTGCTGCCAGGGCCCACCACGCCTTCACCTGGCTTTGCCCAAAGCTCCAGCCCAGTGAGCTGCTCTGTGCACCGCTCACCCACCGCCCCCTCGCTGCCTCGTTCATCTGACCCTCGGTCACGTGCTCAATCACCTGGGTCCTGGCTTCACCAGAGCGGGAGCCCTTGGTGTACCTTCCCGAGTTCTCGAAGTGCGAAGCCTGGGTGCTAAGGAACCAAGAGGCCCCCGGAGGCAGGCGGGTTGGGGAAAGGAAGACGGGAGGGAGCTGTCCTCACCGTAACCGTCGTAGGGGTCCATGTTGAGGTCTGGAATCTTCCAGCTGTGGATGCGGGCGTCTGCCCCACCACTGTAACAGTATTCACTGTGGCTGCCCACGGCCACGGCCAACACGGGGCCCCTAGAAGATTCCGAGCTGGGCTGAAGGGGGCGACCAGACACTCCGGGCTCGCCTCCTCCCCTCAACAAGACCGCTAGTGTGTTTCAAGGCTGCTGAAAAGGAACCCGGCATCTGGACCTCTGGTTGGGCCACCCAGGCTAGCTGTCCGCCACCAGCCTCCCCCCACTCCTCTAAAGGCTGTGCCGAGAACCGGCTGCAGGGCACTGGAGGTGTGCAGGGCGCCAGGAGCGGGTGGAGTGTGTGCAGAGGGCCACGGGGACCTGGAGCCTTTGGCTGCCCTGCCGTCTGCCCTGGCCCCCAGGATGGCAGTGAGCAGGCCAGGGGCAGGCTGCCACGGGGGCAGGGATGCTTCCCTACCTGTGAGCCCGGAAGGCGTGGATGGGCTCCACGTCTAGCGCAGCATTCCTGCGGGCAGGCAGAAGAGCCAGGGTCACCCTGCACCCCCATGCCCAGACTCCCCCACCCAGCCCTCCACCCCGGGGCTGCTGCCCTCACTTCTTGGCCGTGACTGCCTTCTGCAGGTTCCAGAGCTTGAGCGTGCCGTCCTCAGAAGCGGTGAGCAAAGCTGACTGGCTGTGGTGGAAAGCCAGGGAGCGGATGCCATCGTAGTGAGAGCGGAGGGTGAACTTGGGGTTCCAGGTCTTCTTGAAGGCGTCTTTGCTGTCAGACAGCTGGGGTGGGGGAGCTGCCTCAGGGTCTGCCCATCCCAGCCGGCGGTCCCCACACCCAGCCTTACATGAAGTGGCATGCGGCACACGCGAGCCTCTGGCCCGGGCCGGGCCGGGCCGCTTCCTTCTCGGCCGCCCGCAGTGCCCCCTCACTCGTTCTGTGAGTTCCTGCAGTGTGCAGGGCCCGTGCTAGCTTCTGAGGAGGCAATGGTGAGCCCAAGCCCTGGGGTATCCCCGTTCAGGGGGAGTGTGGGGGAGATGGTCAGAGATGGCCTCCATCACAGAGACGATTAACAAGCAGTGCTCTGAATTTCAGATGCACTGAGAGGAGGCACCGGGCAACCCGTCCCCATCTGTGCGGGTCAGTAAGGCTTTCCTGGGGAACTGACGTGTGACTAGGTAAATGAAGGGGAAGAGGGCGGAAACCGAACGTGCAAAGTCCCTGAGGCAGAGGGAGCAAAGGCAGATCTTGAGCTGCGAGGAGGCCAGGGACGCAGCAAGTGAGGGAGAGCGGCAGGGGAAGAGGCCTGGAGGGCTGGCCCACACTCTGGAACCTGCTGCTCCTTCTCAGGGACGGGGCGGGGGGGGGGGGGGGGGGGGGCGGGGCGCGCGCCCTCGGGAGCGTTTAGAGCAGGGGAATGGCCCAGGTTGTTCTGGCTGCTCCATGGCGGGGGCGCTGGGCTGGACAAGAGGAGAGTGGCTGCAGAGAGAGGCGCGAAGAGATCCCCAGGAAAGTCTCCCAGGGAGTGGTGAGGCAGACCTGACGCAGGGAGTGCAGAAGGGGACCAGCACACCCGGCGGGGAGAGACTGGGGAGCAGAGTCCACAGGCCTCTGGGGGAGAGTTCCCGAGACACCACCAAGGGCCTGATGGATCGTGGTGTCACTCTCGAGGTAGGGGACCCAGGGAGGGCCCCTGGGGAAAGGAGACGAGCAGACTGTCAGGCAAGCATCAGTGCCCTGCCCTAAGACGGGGTGCACCCCGACAGACCCCTACCTCTAGGCTCTGTCCCTTGAGGTCATCACTTCTGCCACAGTTGTTCTGGACTAGAGGGTCTACCCCAACACGCGTATGTAGCTCTGGGGCGGGGGTGTCTTCATTTCATTTTGGGGGAGCAGAAGAACCCTGCATCTTCCTGCTCAAACTCTCCCAACCGCCCCCTCACCCCCAGCGTGCCTAACCTGGCTGAAATCATAAACCACATGGAGCCTCGCTGGAAGCTGCGGTAAGTGTCCTACCACAGGAACAAGCTCACACGCACCTGCTTCAGAGATGCCCGGGGAGCCAGCGGCCTGGCCACAGACCTCAGGCTCGGGACACTGGCCCTGAGGCCTCTCTGCACTCCAGCCCCACTGCCCCACCGGCCTCCACTCACACCAGATCAGCCTGATTTTGTTTGTGTTGTTTTGTGGCTGGAGGTCACCTTCCCGTCCACAATCCCCGCCTCCTGTACAGACTCCAACCCGCTCTGCCCTAGCCCAAAGGCACCTGCCACCTCTGATGCTGTATGTGGACTCAGCGCCCCTTTGCCCCTGCTTCGTGCCCATGGTGGGTCCTGGATTTGAGGTGCATGGAAGCCTGGGGTGGGAGGGAGCGTCGCTGAGAGGAGCAGCCTGGCAGCGTGACTGAAACCCAGGCCCCAGAGCCTGCCAGGCCAGGCACCTCAGTGACCCCGTCAAGTCCCAGCGCCTGTCTGCATCGGCACCCCTGTGACACAGGCTGAGCTGGCGAATGATCTCACACCGTCCTGCTGTGCGAGGGGCTGGGTGCAGGCGGGCAACTGGCCAGAGCTCAGCCAGTCCCAGCGCTGCACCGGAGGCCTGGGGGGGCCCGCGAGGGGTGGGGCACCCCAAGGACTTACATCACAGCTGAGGTCGTTGTCGTTGGTGACGGTGAGATCTGCCAAGTCCCCCAGGCTCACCTCCCCGCCCCCGATAGTGTCCATGATGAAAACGTCTGAGGAGAAGCCAAAGGAACCTGGTAGGGGGAGGGGAGGGAGGGGGCAGAGAGGGGCCGGGGGAGAGAGAGAGAGACAGAGAGAGGCAGAGAGAGGTGAGAAGGGAGACAGAGAGGCAGGGAGAGGACAAGATCAAGAATCACAGCTGGAAAGAAAGAAACAGGGAGAGCCAGACAGACAGACAGGGCAGGACAGACAAAAAGAGAGGGAGACAGAGATAGACAGACGAACTTTTGGGACAAGGAGGCTACAGACCAGAGGCTGGGCCTCGACCCTGAGGACACAGAAGCCCGGGGCTTAGCTTCTGCAGCCTCCCTCTGCCGTGGGCCCCTCAGGACTGGGCCAGGATGCAGAGGCCGCTTACCTTCGTGGGGCCGGGGCTGGGGGGTGCCGGGAGGCGGGCCAGTCACTTTTGGGGGCAGCCCATCCACATCCCGAAGGTCAGCCAAAATCCCCTGGAGTTTGACCCGCCGGCTTTCTGCAGGCACAGGGCGCAGGCAGGCAGGCGTCACTGACCAGCCACTCAGCCACGTGGGGAGGGTGCTCTCCTGCCACTGTGGGGGGGGCTGGAGAGCCCTGGGCTCCGAGTGGGGGTGGGGGACAGGCGGAGGAGACAGATGGAGAGGGGACCCTCCATGGCCTCAGTCCCCCGCCATCCTACGTGACCCCGGGGGCCTCAGAGCTCAGAGTCACAGGACAGGAAGCGCTGCCCCCCTGCCTCCCCCGTGCTGGGTCTGCATCCTGTCCCCTCTCCCCTTCCCATCCCTGGGGGGTGGGAGGGCTGGAGGCCCTGCCTCAGGAAGAGCCGGGCCTGCCTGTGACCCCCTGAGATTTTCCAGGGAAAGGGAGAGGGCCTGGCTGCTGGCTCTGCGGGGCCACTCTCCTCTCAGGAAGCACATCCGGCCGGTGGGGACCCTGGGGCAGGAAGCAGCTGCAGGCTGCAGGCAGTGGTGGTGCCCGCGGCGAGGAAGGCCGGCAGACGCCCCAGCTCACCCAGTTCGTGGTGGGCGCCCTCTGTAGCACACCGCCGCGGGTCAGGCGGGCCCTCCCCGTCCTCTCCCGAGCCCAGGAAGTCAAACTCGCTGATAGCGTCCTCCGAGTCGTCCTCCTCGTCTTCATCCTCCGTCTCAGGGGCCAGGGCCTTGGATGGCAGCTGGGGCGCGGAGACCAGCAGAGCGCTCAGGGCCCCAGCCCACTTGCTCGCCCAGAGCGGGGAAACCAGCGTTCCTGCCTGCGGCCCCCAGTCCCACAGCCTGCCGCCATGCTCTCCCTACTGGAAGCCCTTGGGGGGTGCCAGCCCCCAGCCTGGCTCTGGAGACCCCTTTCACTGCTGCCCGCAGGGACCCCTACACAGGGCCCTCCTTTCGCTCAGGCTGGTCCTGCTCCCCTGTGCCCTGCCTCCCAGCCCAGTACACTTCTCATGAAAAAAAGTCAGATAATATGACAACCTGTTTCGGGGGCAAGGGAAGCTATATTTGGGTGAATGGGCGTGGAAGGAGACACTATAAAGTGAAATCAGATCCACGGCTACAACAGTAACGATGATGAACACTTACCACAGTGCTGGCCTCTCGGAGTTACTCAGTGAACTCATCAGCTTCGCACATATGATTTCACAACCCCACGAACAGTTATCAGCCTTCTAATTACTATCCCCATATTACAGATTAAGGAAACTGAGGCTGAGCAGAGTGAAGCCCCTTGCCCCAGGTCCAAGCCATTCCACATACATCAAAGACAAGCTTTGGGGTGTGAGGTTACCTGGGGGTCTCCAAATCTTCCTGATAACTTCCTATACTGGCTGCATTTTTATTTTCTTATATAACAAGCAGGAGCTACTTTTAGAATAAGAAAATACCCCAGTTCTTCCTTTCTGAGAAACAGAACACTGGGCAAGTAAACAGAGTCTGCTGAGTTTTCCCACAGTCGGTTGTAACCAGGGTTGAGAACCAAACCCTCGTTTTCCTCAGTCCATGAGCTTGGACCCCATCCCAGGCCTGTGAACTGAGGGGCAGCGTCGCGCCTGCATTTCCCCACCAGACACCTTTGAGACGCAGCCTCATGAAGTGACATCTCGCACGTAATCCTTCAGCCTCCCATCTCCTACGCGTCACTGTTTCACGTCAAGTGCCATCTGGGAGGGAGCTGTGCGCTTGGCACTTCACAGACTGCACTTAGGTCGCTTAAAGAGAATTTCAGAGTTTTCAAAGACTGTTTGGGTATCTGAGTTCTGCTTTCAGTGCTGGCTTAGGACTCAGCCCGCCCTCAGCACTGGGACTCCGGGCCCAGTGGACTCAAACACCACCTCTTCCAGGAAGCCTTCCCCCTCCTCAGTGTCCCCAGCCTGGACCCAGGTTCAGTCAGGCTGTGAATTCCTCCGGGGTGCCGGTGACTCCATCCCAGAGGCTCAGCACCCCAAGCTGGGTCTCAAGGGTATGGACATGGAGGTGGCTGCACTAGGGCATCTTGAGCGGCCAGCCTCTGGCCTGTGTGGGAGGAGGGGGGTGGGATGTGACTGCCTTTGCCTTCCTTTCTGGGAGAAGACCTGGCCTGCCCAGAGAGAGGATGGTAGGGCTCAGGCCCTGAAAGGGGCCTCGCTTCTCTCTCACCGCCTGGGACCATCAGTGCCACGTGTCTACCCAGTGTGAACTCATTTATTTTTCAAACATACAGATTTTATTTACTTACTCATTTATCTTTGGCCCTGCCATGTGGTGGCTTATGGGACTGCAGTTCCCTGAGTTGGGACTGAACCTGGGCTGCAGCAGTGAAAGCGCCGAGTCCTAACCACTGGACTGCCAGAGAACTCCCAGGACTCATTTTAATAAATTCCTCAACAACTCAGAAACAGACTACCAGCCTCTGAGGCTGAAACCATGACAAAGAGAATCACATGCCCCCGGTTATAGAACCAGGCCAGTGGCCACTCTGGGAGGCACTCACGAATCTCGGTCTGGTCACTGAAGGTCAGCTGGTGGAGACAGAGGCCTGGGGAAGCGTGAGACCCTGCACAGGGAGCCGCCTGGCAGGGTGTGCGGGAGAGCCGTGGGGAGCAGGAGAACATTCCTAACAGGAGTGCAGGGGAGAGGGGAGGTTTCCCAGAGAGGGCTGAGGGAGGCCTGAGAAAGGAGTGGAAATCCACCAGGGGGCAGGAGGGACCAGGCGCTCTGGACTCGGAGACACCCTGCTCTTCCTGGACCCCCAGGGCCAGGGCTCCGGCTCCGGGCGCTCCGTTCCCCTCAGTGTGGTCAGTGAGCGCCTGACCTGCGTGGGCCCCTGCGCTGAGCCATGGTGGGGGCCCGGGATACAGAGTGGAGGCCAGGACAGGCCTGACACCAGACAGGGAGGACCTAGGGTGGTCCCGGTCAGGATGGGGCAGCCCACAGGGGCGAGTCAGAGAAGGCTTCTTGGAGGAGGGGGTGTCTGAGGCGAGTCTAAGGAGGGAGGGCTGGAGTTCAGGTGGGAAGAGCTGCTCAAGGAAAGTCCCCGAAGCTGTCTCCTCTCCCACAGGCGCCCCTCATGGGTGTGTGTACCTGCCTGTGACTACCTATAAGCCCACTGCTGGCCACAAGCTCCTCCCTGCAGGGACCAGGCCTTGGGGTCTCCATGTCCTTGCTGCCAGCACAGAGCCTGGCCCACAAGGCCTACACTGACAGGCGAGACCAGGCCCACCTGAGGACAGCGCCGTCAGGACGGCAGGAGTACTGGGCTCCGGCAGTTCAGGAGCAAGGTTGAAACGTGGTGGGAGCCCGACCTCCAGGCCAAGCTGAGAAGACCTGGACTCTACCCTGTGAGCAGCGTTCCTGGGCCTGGGTCCTGCCACCACCAGCAGACTGGACATTCGCATCCTACAAAGTGCCCCCAGAGCCCCCCAACCTGACTCCAGGCTAAGCTGGGGGCTCGGCCACATCTTCTAAGGGTGCTGGGGAGGGAAGAGAAAAGACCCACACAGCCCCTGGCTCGGGGAGCTCACAGTCTATTGCAGGAGACAGAGCCGGGGGCGCGTCAGAACATTTCCAAGTCCCACTGTGGTCTGGCTGGCAGGAAGGAGAACGCGCCATGAGAGGGCGTCTCGGGGCTGGCCTGGTCTGGAGATTCAGGAAAGGACTCTTGGAAACGTCAGAGCCCAAGGAGGGAATGTGGAGAGAATGACGGGGGTACAGCTGGAGAAGGGGTTGCCCTGACGAAAACGATCGAGGTGCCTCAAAAGGAACCAGAGGCCACAGCATGGCTGGCAGGAGCCAGGGACGTGGGGAAGGGATGGAGCAGCCCTCAGAGGAGCCAAGCAGGCCCCTGGAGGCCCTCTGCTACGGGGCTCCTCCTGGGCGGGGTGGCGCGCTCACCTTCACACGCTGCTTCCTGTGCTGCGCGCCGTCCAGCTCGTCGTCCTCGTCACTGTCATCGTCCTCGCAGTGCTGCAGGAAAGGGATCTGCTCCAGCACCGAGCCACCCAAGCGCTCTCTGCCGTCCTTGCCGGCCGCGTTCCTGCCCAGGACGGGGTAGGGGAGAGGGGGAGGGGTCAGTCCTGCCGGGCGACAAAGCTCAGCCGGGAGCGCGCGGAGGCTGGGGGCGGAGCCTGAGCCCAGGGGAGCCTCGACTCTGACCCTGCAGGGGGCTCGTAGCCCCGCCCTGGCTGGGTGCACCCCGGCGGGACCCCTCACTGAGCTCTGGCCTCCCCAGAGCAGTTCCAGATCAGCCCGGTACCCTGACCACACACCCCCGCGTGCGCCCAGTCAGACAGAGAGCTGGTCGCGAAACCGCTGCTGACTCCGCAGCCCCTGTCACCACAGCCGAACCCCGCGCACAGTGGGCAGAGCATGCCAGGGACACCCCCGGTGGCAGGGCAGCGGAACCGGTCACCCCGTGACTGCTCAGGCCCCTCACAGCCTGCACCCTCTCCACCGCCAGACAGCGCTGCCCATCCACCTCCAGGCCTGCTGTTGAGTGGCTCCCTTGGGATGACAAGCAGTCATCTGCCACCAAACGTGACTCCAGGGCAGAAAGGAGGGCAGAATTCGAAGTTCAGATTAAAGCGAACGGCCTCCCAAAAGGAGGCTGCCGCTGGGCTGATACTCTAAGCGTTCTTGTCAGCTGCCTGGGCGAGACGGGTGCCACTTGGTAGAGACCTCCCACCCCTGGGGTGCCAGTCCAGCCCCCAGACCTCACTTCCCAGCCTCCCTGCCCCTCTGGGGGCCTCCACACATGAAACAGGCTCCTTACTTGGCGCCATCTCCACACCCTCTGCCTCAATGACTGCCCAGCCTCATAGTTTTCAAGCCCACCTGTGTGCTGGTCAACTGCTGATACATTTACGAGTCAAGTGCTGCCCCTACCTTCGCCATGGGGGCTCACACAGACACCTCACACTCCACTCAACCTGAATGGCCCCCATGAAGCCCCCCACCCAGGTCAGCACTGCTCCCAGCTGCTCAGACCCCACCCTCCAGTCACCCCAGTTTCTTTGCCTCTATCCCCACAGCCAGTCCTTTCGTTATCGTCAGCTCCTGCTGAAAACCTGCTGAGAAGCGGACTGGCCTCACCCCTCCACTGCTGACGTCCACTGTCTCTGGCCTGGATGTCTCCAGGAGTCTCTGATCGGCCCTCCCTGCTCCCAGCCTGGCCCTCGGTTAGCCTCTCCATCTCGAAGAAGACCAAGCCTATCAGATGATGTCACACCCTGGCTCGAAACCACAAGCCTGTCTCCAAGCACCTCATCGTGGCCCGTGAGGCCCGCTATGATCGGACTCTTGAGATTTCAGCCTTACCACAGACCGCGGCACCACATGCTGGCAGCGCTGCCGCCACGCCGGCCTCTGCCTGCTCCTGGGCATGCCAGCCCTCTCCTGTCCTGGATCCTTTACCAAGAACACTCCCCTCCCAGCTACTCGGCTGGCTCGGCCTCCACTCCATGCAGTTCTCTGCCCAAACGTCATCCTGTCCTAAGCAGTACTGCTTCTCCCATCTCTCTTTTTTGCTTAAATTGAGGTTTTTTTTTTCTTTTTTGATGTAGATCGTTTTAAAAGTCTTTACTGACTCTGTTATACTATCGTGTCTGTTTTATGTTTGGGCTTTTGGCTGCGAGGCATGTGGGTGGGATCTTAGCTCTCGACCTGGGAAAGTCTTAACCACTGGACTACAGGGAAGCCCCCTCCCATCGCTTTCTCACTGCCTTTCATAGACCTCCTCATTGTCATCAGCAATTTAGTTATTTTCTGACAAACAACAGCTACTGATGAGAGAATGAACACAGGAAAGCTCCCCGGGGAACAGTGACCACATGTCGTGCTACGCTCCCCAGGTCCTGGCGTGGGCCGAGGGCTGCCTTCAGCAGGGACTTGGCATTTAATGGGGAGCGTGCAGGCCGGAGCTTCAGGCAGGGCCGGACCGGAGGGGAACTGTGGAGTGCATCAGCACGGAGGTGACGCGAGGGGAGGGCCACCCAGGGGGACCCAGGACAGAGCCTGCACATCCCGTAAGGGATGGACAGAGGGTTCTGGAGCAGAGGAACCCACGATACACTCCAGGAAGGATGCGACCCCAGAACATGGACCGGCCTCATGGAGGGGGGGTGGTGGGGAGACACCCTCCAGACCCCAGGACTCACCTCTTGATCTGCTCCTCAATCTGTTTCACCAGCAGTGACTCCCCGCCGCTGAGCCCCCCAGGGGCCGGCGGGGCCCTAGGGCCCCCTTCACTGGGCTCGGGGGCCCCGTTGAGCTCTAACGAGCGGCCCAGGAGGGCGCGCACTCGCTTGGACCGCATGTCCAGGATTGTGTCGGTGTAGCCGACCTCTTCCAGGTACCTGCGGGAGGCAGAACGAGGACAGGTCGGTGGGGGAGGCGGAACTGGGGTGGGTCAGGCACCACATGGCTCCTTTCTATACCGCAGGGGCAGATGCAAGCTGGGCCAGCCCTTTTGGAGAAGCAGCTGAAGGCAACACACAGTAATCTCACGTAAGCGTTCCCGACCCTGCTGCTTCCCCTTCGAGACTACTCCCAGTGGAAGCCTTTCTACGTGGGCATCGTGCTGTCGCAGATGCTCGCGGAGACAATGTACATTTGGGGGGCCTAAAGGCAGGGGCCGACCCACATGTCTGCTGATGAGGATTGCAGAAGTAGACTGCTGGTGGGACAGTAGGCACAGGATAAACGCGGCAGAGTGCCAAGTGCTCACTGCGTGCTCAGTTGCGTCCGATCCCTTGTAAGCCCACAGACCGTAGCCCACCAGGCTCCTCTGTCCAAGAATACTGAAGCAGGGTGCCGTCCCTTCTCCAGGGGATCTTCCCGACCCAGGGATCGAACCCATGTCTCTTAATGGCTCCTGCATTGCAGGCAGATTCTTTACCACTGAGCCACCTGGGAAGCCCAAAGAGGAGAGGGCCTGCTAAATAAATAGCACAATGGAAATTGTAAGTTAAGTGTTCCTTACAATTCAAGTGGTTGTAGGAAAAAAAAGCATGTGCCTCTAAGGATAGACCACACACAAACACGCATTTGCATCATGCCCTGCACCAGGCCTAGAAAGAAACGCACTGAACTTCAGAGCAGTGATCTCCTCTGCGGAGTAAGATTAGGGATGTCAGTAGGAACTTCTGTCATTTACTCTACACACGAGCATTTATTACCCCCAGGATTACAAAATCTGAAGCCAGCTGAGACTGGCCTAAGGGCTAAAAAAACGGAAAAAACTCAACTATGGGTATCTGTGGCTTCAAATCACTGGAGACAGGAATCCCTGGCTGGTCCTCAGGGGCGCCTGCAGAGCCTTTTCTGTTGACTGTGACCTTGCCCCTTGGGCAACAACAGACACACCATCTTGGGCACGTGCGTGCCTGTCTTGAGGCTCCCCTGCCCCCACCACCAGGGAGAGGCGGGGGAGGCAGGGGAGGTGGGGTGGAAGGAGCTGGGCTTGGGGGACGGGTTCCTAAGATCACACGTCAGACCCTCCACTTATTAGCTGGGACCTTCTGCACAGATGCCCTCTCTTCACCTCGTTTTTTTCACCTGTGAAAATGAGGGGAACACTAGCAGTTACACTGCCCGGGGATTTCCGTGAGGAATCCTTGTGTGCCGGGCGTTCAGCCCAGTGCTGGGCACATAACAGGTATTTGGCAGGCGTCGGCTGGGACAATCCTGCTGTCATCACTGCCTGCACGCCCTTTAAGCTACCAACTGCGACTACCCTCTCTGACGTTTCGCATAAGGAAATCAACGATACGGACAAATAACTTCCTGGTGTTTGTCACACTGTCTATTAAAAAAATGCCTTCAACAAAATACACAAGAAGGGACTGGCCACAGGAAGTTATGATTATCCACATAACAGACGATCACGTGGGTCTTGAAATGATGCAACATAACTAATTTACGCGGAAAAACGTTCAACACTTAAAAGCAATGCCTTATGAAACAATGCAAAGGGGGAACCCCTGCTACAGACACACACACACAAATACATATATACAGAAGAGAAAGCCTGTGTGTCAAAATGTTTACAGGGGCATGAAATTCCCTGGGTGGTGGAATTATGGGTGATTTTTGTTCTTTTCTGTGTTTTCCTGTTTCCCAAGTTTTCTAAAACACACATATCTCTCTAATGAAAAGCAAAAAAATTTTAACATTACACCCTCGGGGGGAATAAAGGGCATGTGGGATTGCTTTCCAAGTGTGGGGGTCCCCCAGGGCTGCCTCCTGCCAGGAGTCTTCCTGCGCTCCGCCCCCACAGGGTGAAGGGCCCTCTCAGCTGTGGCCAGCAGGGATCCTGAGAGCTCTCAGTCCCCAGTGGGGACAGGAAGGACTGTGGCGTCCCCGGGCTTATCTCCCCGGCCCAGCCTCCGCCCTGGCCCAGCGTGCACTCACTGTCGGAGAAGCTGCCGCCCCTCCTTCCACACCAGCGGGCTGTTCTCCAGTGTGACCGACTCCACGGGGCCATTGGAGACTGCAGGATGGAGAGAAAGGAGGTGGGCTGTCTCGAGGGCACCACCCAGGCGCCCACCACCTCCTCCACGGGCCCTGTCCTCACCCTCAAACCCAAGTTGGTCACTGCGGAATCACGTGCCGGGAGGGCCTGGAGTCCCCCTGCCCCTGCCCTCCTCCTCTCTGCTCTCTTTGGGTCACTCCCCAGACCGTCCCCGGACTGTCTTCAGACCCTGTTCTGCTGTTTCCCCACACAGGAAATGGGCTGGGCTCTGAACAACGGGCAGACGACTGGCCCGCCTCGGCCACTTCCCAGCTATGTGGCCTGAGCAGGTCGGTTTACCCTCTGAGCTTCAGTTTCCTCACCTGAGAAACGAAGTTAACAATCACAGCACCCACCTCTTGGGACTGCTGTGAGGACTGAATGAGGCAGCCTGTTTACTTTCCTCATCAAATATTTATTGGGCATCTATTATGTGGCCGGCTAGGTGCCTGGACTGTATTGGTCAACACAGACCCCTGTCCTTGGGGAAGGCGTTCTGGTCGGCATCCGACATGAAGAACCACGGCCACCGTCAGCCTCACCTTGTGAGCACACCACTCTCTTCCATGTCTCCGCGCTCCTGGATACCCTCCCTACTGCCCCGAGGGTGGACTGATGCCTCTTTCTAGGAGCTCTGACTCCCAGGGGCCTCGTGTGTCTGTCTGCCTCAGACAGACAGAGGGACAGCGGGCAGGATTCCCAGGCCTTCCCTGCCCCCTGCCCCCCCATTCTTGGGCACCAAGAATGAGACCCGACCACTCTCGGTCCTGGCCAAGCTGCTCTCCGTGGAGCATTTGAGGCTTGGGGGTCCATCTCTGCTCTGTCACGCTAGGTTTGCAGGGGGCGGGCATGCGGGAAGGATCAGGCTGGCGTGGGTACCTGGTTCCGACAGTTCTGGCTTCTTCTCCCCCTGGTTCAGGTCTGTCCCGAATTTCAACTTATGGTATTTGGCCCTGAAAGGTCAAATGATGAACGAATGAGAGGCACCGAAGCGTCGACAGGGCCAGCCCTCGCCTCCAGAATCCCAGAGCCTGGGTTCTTGCTTTCCTCCGCCCTCCGCCCTGCCCGACTGGGAAGCAGCCGTGGCGGAGGCGGCAGCACAGATGGCACCGCGGCGAGCCCGATGCTGGGAGCCGGGCACACCAGCCTGCCGTCCCAGCTCTAGAGTCCTCGAAGAAGTCCTCTCCCTCCAAAAGCCTCACCTGCACCCATCAGGCCCCTGGAAGGGAGGGAAGAGACGAGGACTGTGTGGCGTCTGCCACGTGGTGGGCCGCCGCCATGATGAAGCCGTTGCTCGCGGTCTGCCCTGAACCCCACCCACGAGGGCCTGCTCTGACCCCCTCTCCTGGACCATGTGGTACTGAGTGATGGAGGAGAGGATGCTCCCAGGGGCTCGACCCCTGAAGGCAGGCAGCCGGGGCATGGCAGGGCTCACCTCTCCTGCTTCAGCGCGTATTCCAGCATCTTGATCCGCCGCACCAGGTCCGTCTTGAGATTCTCCTGCCCCTTCCTCTCTCCCTGGAGGAAGGCCACCTGAGCCTGCAGGCGGACAGAAGAGGGCGGGGAATAGCAGGGCTCAGGCTCACCGACCTGTGTCCCGTGCTCGCTCGGGGCAGGCAGCTCCAGCACCTCCACCCCCGGGACACACAGCAGCCAGTTCTTCAAACGTGGAGACCCTGAGCCAGGGTTCAGCGGAGCAATGAGAGGGCGGCTGGATCTGTTTCCCTGTCACCCGCGATGAAACGACTGAAGAGAGACTAAATGGGAACAGCTTGGGGCTCCCTGGGCCCCCACCTTTGGGGAGAAGGTGGGGGCGGTAGGTATTAAGAGCCCTGGGCGCCTCCTCCCCCACCCCCAGGCAGGTGCCGACCCCGAGGTGGCTGGGGGAGGTGGCATGGCACTGTTCAAGCAGAGCTTCTGTCTCTGGGGGGTGTGGGAAGCTGCTTCTGGAGTCTAGGGACCGGAGTGGGTGGCTCGGCTCGGCTCCCGCTGCAATGCAACAGCTTCGCCGCCTGACCTCCACGGTGGGGACCAACCGTCCTGGGGGAGTTGGCCCAGAGGAAGGCAGACGTGTCACAGACATGACCCCAGGCCCCTGCCAGCCACTTCACACCATCTGCTGGCCCGGTCTGTCCCCATCTGCTCTGGCCTGTCAACAGGCCTTTTGGAGACACCAATGGCCTTCGAGGCAGGCTCCTGGCCCCCGACCATGTTCCGGAAGCCCAGTGCCACAGCCCTGAGTGCCGTGCTCCCCCCTGGCTTCCCCTCAAGCGCTCCTCTGACCCAGGCTGGGACCGCCCGAGCTTCAGGCCTGGCTCGGCCACTTCCGCGAGGCACAATCTTAGGCCCTCTCTGAACCTCCCCTTCCCCTTCCCTGTCTGAACCAGCCCTCTCTGAACCTCCCCTTCCCCTTCCCTGTCTGAACCAGCCCTCTCTGAACCTCCCCTTCCCCTTCCAGAAAATGGGGCTCCTGAGAGTGCCCCTCAGAGTGCCTGCCCCTCACGTGTTAGGTTGTTCTCAGTTCAAAGCCTAGCACAGACGAAGGGCTAACAAATGCCAGCTCCCACCTCTTGTTATTTTTATTCTCTCAAAGTACTTAATTATTTGGCTGCACTGGGTCTCAGTTCTGGCATGCAGGCATGCGAGATCTTTCCTTGTGGTCCACAGGCTTCTCTTGTGGGCTTAGCTGCCTCGCTGCATGTAGAATCCCAGTTCCCTGACCAGCAATCAAACTCGCATCCTCTGCTTTGGAAGGCAGATTCTAAACCACTGGACCACCAGAAAAGTCCCGGGGCCCAGTTCTTCACAGAAGCTAAGATCCCTGAGACCTGAGACCACCGAGCAGAGGTGTCCGTGGCTGACAGGCCTCCTGCCCCCCCGGCAGCTGCGTCATCCTGGAGCCAACCCTCACACATCACGCGCTTGCTGAAGAACTTCCGCAGCTCCCTCAGGAGCCCCTAGACACCTTTGCCAGGCGGTGAACACTCCCAAAGCCTTGCTCCAGGACTGTCCGCGGTCAGTGGCCTCTCAGATACCCATGAACATGCTTCCTCCTCGGCCTGGGGCTTGAGGAGCCCTGACCTCCCTGCCCTGGGCATTTGTGCCCCACACGGTCCTGTGCCCAAATTCCTCCCATCACCGGCCTCCTGCTCCAGGGACCAGGTCTCTCCCTCAGGTCAGCAGAGAATCACATGTGGGCTGAGCACTGCTGAGCATGGGCCTGAGCGCAGGGCCAGAGGAAAAGGCACACTCAGACACTGCCAGCGGGCCACAAGTTCACAAACCCCTCCAGCGGGCAATCTGGCCATATCCACAAACATGTCAAATACACACTCCTTTTGTCTTAGCAGTTCCACTTCTAAGGAGTTTACCCCATAAGTATAATTGCAAGGATAGACTTCCTTCCTTTGCATATATTAACGCACAACAAAAGTATCTTTCATTCCCTCCACAAATGCTTACTATGTATCAGATACAATCCTGGACACAGAACTGAACAAGATGAAGTTCATATTTTAGAGGAGGGTGTGGGACCAGCAGTGAACAAATAAATACCTGTCGCAGGTGTGCTACGGAAAATAAACCTCACCTGTCCACTGAAAGAAAGGGACTCCTCCCAATACTTCTTTTCGCTACACTTTAAATCAACACATATGTACTTAAAAATCCAAGGCCAGACAGGCAGACATACATGTGATCAACATCTTCAGAGTCTGAATTTATGTCCTTTGTGGATCTTCTCAGCCACCCAAATCAATGCTGTCTGGAGTTTTAGAAGGTGAGGGGAGTGGTGGAGAAGACGAGGCTGATCACCAAACACATGCCCCGGGTTCCCGTCTCCCTGCGCCCTCGCCCCTCTGGGCTTCCATCCACAAGTTTCTGCTGCCAGGTGCCTGCCCCGCCTGCTGAGCCCACAGGCGCTCCCCACTGGACACTGGTGACCTGCCCGTGATGGGACAGGTTCAGGGTGCGGGGCTGGCGGAGTAACAGAGAAGATAAGCACCTCCTGCTCCCACAGAGCCCTCAGTCCAGGGCATGGGCCGGCACGAGCAGCCACAGCTAACACACGACTCGACTCGGACCCCAGGAGGGAGCAGAGGAGGCTGGGGAGGAGGGACACCTAGGTGAAGAAGTGACAGTTCAGCTGAGACCTGAGCTTGGTTAGCAGGGGGCCAGGGGCGGAGCGCGCAGCTGGTAGAGAGCGGCAAACTCTAAAAAGGGCAGCATGGCTCCATCTGAGAATGCGTAAAAGGGTTAGTGAGGGAAGTCAGAGAAGCTTGTCAGCCTTACAAAGAATCACAGATCATGCAAACAAGTTTGAAATTCACCTTAGGAGCACAGGGGAAGCTATGGAAGGGCTTTTTCAGCAGATATATCATCAAACTTGCTCAAATTTGGGGCAGGGAGAGGGCCAAGCCAAAGGCCTAGAAACCAGTCACAGAAGGAGGCAGATCCCAGGGAGAAATGACAGGGGCTCAAACCAGGATCAGGTAGGGGGGGTGAGGAGTGGGTTTAGGGTACTAAGGAGGTGGCCCTCACCTGTGGGGGAAGAAAGTGGAGGGGGAGAAGCAGGGTCAGAGTCACGCCCAGACCTCACACCTGCTCGCCCCCCACGGTCCCCCTTGCTCCCTGAGCGCCCATCCAGTGATGACGGAAGAACATCACTCTGCTCTGTGGTCCCCTCCCCAGTTCCTCCAGCAAAGAAAGGAGAAGGAGAACCAGAAACACGTGGGTGAAGGGTCCTGAGCTGGTGGAATGCCACAGAGAGGGGAAGCGCTGGGGGCCTGGCCCTCCCACCCTGCGCACACCTGAGGTCACAGCCACATGGCTGTGGCTCCCTGACCTGCCGGGCCGCGGCGGGCCAGCAGGCAAGGCTGGGATCTGGAAGTTCTCTACCCAACCAGCACCTCCACCCGCTGCCACTGAGACAGGGCGGCCGCCTCTCCTCCGGCTGTTCCCTCCCCATCCAGGCGGCACAGGAGGAACCTGGCTATCTCAGTCCTCCCGCGAGCCCTTGCTGACTCTCCCCATCCCAAGCTTTCTGTCCCACCCCTCCCGGTCCCTTCAGTACCATCTGGCCCTGTGTCTCCTGCACTCCACTCCCTCCTCCCCAGGCTCTGGCAGGGTTGAGTCCCTGTGGATCCCTCCGAGCTCCTTGTGAGGCTGGCGGGGGTGGGGGGTGGGGGCGCAGGGGGCAGGGACCAGCTCCCCATCTTCTCCACCTGCAGCACTGTACTCGCTGCCTCTGCTCATCCCTGAATGTCCAGTCAGACCCCACCCCCACCCCTCAAGGTTCCTCTTGTCCTCAAAAAAGCTCACTGCCCTTTGCAGAAGTGCCACAGCCACACCACTGAAACCTCAACTGCGTGTGAACCTCTGTAACCTCCTGCGCAAACCAGCCTTCTCCGTTAGCCTGGAAGTTTCTGAAGGGCAGAAACCTCACCACCACCTTCTCTGAATCCCCCCATGATGCCAGCTTCCTGCTCCCATCTTCCAGGCGCCTCCTGGCAGGACCTCCCAAGAAGTTGTCTTTTCTGCCATTCCCCCACACTGACTGTCTGGTGCCAGGAGCAGCTGCACAAAGAAGCTATTTGGAGAAGAGGTATTCGGGATTTATGGGGAAAATCTGACGCAGTCCCGGCCTTGAAGGTTCTCGCGGGAGAAGTCACACCTCTCTAAGTGATAAGTGCTCAAGTAAAAGTGTATAAAAAGAGGTGCTGCTGCGGGGAGTGTAAATGTGGGACAACTTGGCAGAACCAATCACCAGTTTATAAATACGTCTGTTCTACCACCCCACCTGTTTATTCTGCTGTACACTCACTCAGGAGGGAATACGAGGACAGTCCCTGCGGCCACTTCCAATGGGCAAAAAGTGGAAACTACCAAAAAATCCATTAAGGGGACACAAACTAAATGAGCTGTGGTGCAGACACCGGCGGGGTGCAGTTCCCAAAAATAATAAGCGCTCTGTGTGCTCATATGAAAAAAACGCAAAGATATATAAGTAGGTGAAAATAAGTCACAAAATGATGCATGTAATAGGATGTAAAAGGCGGGAGGAGAAGGGGACGACGACAGAGGACGAGATGGCTGGATGGCATCACCGACTTGAGGGACATGAGTCTGAGTAAACTCCGGGAGCTGGTGATGGGCAGCGAAGCCTGGCGTGCTGCAGTCCATGGGGTCACAAAGAGTCAGACACGACTGAGCGACTGAACTGAACTGAATAGGATTTCATATACTACACACACAGAGCTGAATTACTTTTATAGCAATAATAGGGTTTCGGGGAGTGGCTCTTTCCCTTCTCACTCACTTGGTGTGTGTACATCTATACACACAGGCACTTCTGAGATCCTTGAAATTTACTAATGTAACAGAACAATAACAACAAAGGGGTACAAAGTAAACGACGCTGGAGCCTGGATGCATCGTTCCTCTTGCTGGTCTCAAAGGTGAGGCAGCGGCGTGGTGGGTGCTGCAGGGTACCCTCGTCTCCTATGGCCGCCTGGATGACCCTGGGAAGGTCACTGAGCTTCCCTGAAACAAGCCTGTCATCTGTCCTGGGCGTCAGACAGGTATGGGCTTGAAAGTCCACAGACCACCCCTGCCACCCACAGGCTATGATCCTTGATATACGACTGACCTTCTCAAAGTCTCCACTTCCTCTTTTATTTTTGAAAAGGAAGGGAAGGGGAATAACATCCCTCACCCTCCCAGAATGTTGCAAGGACTAAGTGATACCATGTATCTGCTGTGTCTAACACAGTGTCTCACCCATAATACAAACTCAATAAACAGCAGCTGCTATTATAATTGCTAAATAAGGGCAACGTCCTTGGCCCTGTCTCCACAATGGGGGTATTGAGAAGATCTAATAAGACGTACAGATGGGATATCATAGCAAGGGGTACTTAGGTAAGGCTTTCTCTCCCACTCTAACCCCAAGCCTCAGCCACCACACAGTGAAGATCCCTTTCAGGGTGGGAGAAGTGTGGGATGCTCTCTTTAATCATCCTAGGGAGAAAATTATAATCTGGTTATTTACTTGGGTCCCCACCTCAACCAGATACGAAACAGCAACTGAAAAGAGGAAAGACCAGATGCTAGAAGGAGATACTGACTTTGCTAACAATGCCCCAACCCTCCAAATCCTCGCCACTGGGATACCCAGGCTCCTCAGGACACTCTGCTAATCGACCCACACTTCTCAAGGTCACAAAACCCAGCCCAGCTCCTCAGCCTCTTCCAAACATCTCAGGACACCTTCCTCCCTGAATCTACTCCACAAACCATAGGATCTTTTCCCAGAAACTTCCACAAACACCTCCCACCCCAGGATCCTTCTGAAATGTTTCCTCTGGCTGTCTTCCTGCTCTCCAAAAAGGCTCCCCTTGCCATGCCCCAGGTTCCCCGATTCCTCTTCACTGTCTCCATCCTACCGCCCCTCTCCACAGCTGGCCAAGTTTGACCCTCCCATACTCCAGTTCGGGGGTTCTCCATCTGACATCCCACACACCTCACCTCCCATCTCACGGCGGGGGCCCCCACATCCCCAAAGAGTTTCGGCTCTCCGTTCTCTTCCAACACAGGCTCCTGGCTCACGTCCTGGCTCCATCCGTGCTTCCAACCCTGGGACCCCTCCCCTGCACGCGGAAGCCAGGCCTGCCAGGGCTCCCCAAAGTTTCCTCCTCAGAGGAGAGAACACACACCTTCACGCCCCCCACCTCGCGCCCGGAGACCTTGCTCCGCATCCTTGGAGTCCTCAACACCGCCGTCATTCAGTCCCTCCAGTCCAAACGCTCCGAAACACACACGCGTCCCGGGCTCCCTGACTTCCTCTCTCGACTCACGCGGGCTCCCCGCCCCGCTCTCGCCCCCGGCTGATCGCAGTCACCCCCGACGCCCCCTCTCCCCCGCCCGGGGTCCATCGGGCTCCGCCTCCGGCGCGCACCTGGTCGGGGGCGGAATGGGGAGTCCCTCGTGCGGCACCCTGGGAGCTGCCGGCTCACTCGTACACAAGACCCCTCATCCCCTCCCAACGCTTCGCGGAGCTCTCCCGGGGCGCCTCGGGGCTCCGCGGCCACTCTCCCAGGAACCTTTCCGCCGGCCGGCTCGCTCCCACTTCCAGCAGGCCCGGGTGCCCCGCGCCGCCTCCTCCCGGCGACCGCGCGGGCCGCCCTCCCGCCGCCGGCCGCCCCTCGGCCGGCCCCTCACTCCGGCTCCCGGCCGGTCGCCGTCCCCGCCCGCCCCCCCGGCCGTCCCGGCGGCCATTGCTTCAAGATGGCGGCGGCGGCGGCGGCGGGTGAGGCTGGGCCGGGCCGGGCCGGGCGGGCGGGGGCCGGGGGTCCCGGGGCGGTGCTCACCTGCAGCTCGGCGCGCTCGGCCTCCCAGCGGGCCTTCTCCGCTTCGAAGCGCGCCCACTCGTGCTGGATAAAGTGTAGGATCCCGGGCAGGCTCAGGGGCTCCGGTCCCGCTGCGGGACCCGGGCTGCCTCCGCCGCCGCCGCCTCCCTTGGCAGCCGGGCCGGGCCCGGGGGCGGGGGCGGAGACCAGGGCCGCCCCCGTCGGGCCGGGGCCCGCGCCGGAGCCCAGCGGGCGGCAGGAGGAGGCGGCGGCGGCGACGGCGGCGGCCGCTCGCTCCTCCATCATGGAGGCCCCGGGGCCGGCCCGCGCGCCCGCTGTGCCTCGCGCGCCTGCGCGGCCGCGCCAGCCCTCGCGCGCGCGCTCGGCGGGGGCCGGGGGGGCGGGTGACGGGAACGAAGTCGGGCGCGCGCCTCGCCCACCCGGGTCGACCCCGAAGGCGCGCGCGTGGGAGGGGGCGCGGGGCGGAAAGGGGGCGCGCGCCCGGAGGAGGGCAAACGCGACCCAGGCTCCGCGCGAGGGTCGCCCCTGGGAAACGCGGTACTTGGGGGGGGACCGCTTTCTACCCCCCTCCTCCCGTTTCACCCCAAAGAAAGACTCTAGCCCTCTCCAGACCCAAATAGCACTCTCCTCCACAATCACTGTCACTCTTTGAGGGAAAGAACGACCACCAGGGGTGGTTTCAGCAATGGCCCCATCCTGATTTCTGGCCCAGGTCGGTTGTCATGGTAACTCCTCCCAATCTGGAACACCCTTAGCCTCCTCTCCCTTCCACCTTTGTGGTTATGGAGCTCCAACTCTCTCCTGGCCCTGCACCAGGAAGAGGTTGCTAAGGTAACCCAAGTCTCTGGTGGTCCTTATGCCCCTACCCACATCGGTTACTATGGCAACCTCACCCAGCCCTCAGGTAGAAAGGACCCCAGCCCCAAGGACAGTGCTGAGGGTAGCAGCTCTTTCCCAGCCCCTCCCCCCAGCCACACAGTTGGCATTACCATGGTAACCATCTCCCCTTTCCCATCGTGGGAGGTCTGTGGACCAAACCAACCAGGTGTTTTTATTTAGAGGAGATGCTCTGCTGAGAAGTAGTTGCTATGGTTACAAGGCCTGGACCATCCCCAGAGAGGTGAGAAACAAGCAAAGCCAAGTCCTGGTTACTATGGTAATGGGGGCAGTCCCCCTTCCAGTGACCCTAACACCCACCAAGGTAAAGGACATTTTAAGATTGTCTCTCAGGATGGAGTGGATCTAGGGAAGGGGTTGTCATGGTAACACCTTCTGTCACTTCTAGTCTTACCTTTCTGGACACATTTATGAAAGAAGAGGTGGTTATACATTGCTATGACATCCTTCCCATCTCACTTTTGTAGGTGAGATGAAATTGTGTTCTATTGTGTGAAATTGACTGATTGAGGGTCTCCTGGTTTCTCCTTCCTCAGCGATGCAGCTGAGCTGGGCTGGAACTGCTCCCCTGAAGCTCCCTTATCCTGCAACCTAAAAGGTAAGAAATCTCTCAGTGTTACCAGCAATCACGGGAAAACTGCCCTTGTCCCCAAAGGTTTCTCCACACGTCAGATGTTTTCTTTATCCATTACATTACCATTCTACAGCTGCAGCCAGGTGAAGCCTGGCCTGAAGTGAGCATAGATCCCCTTACACTGTTTCGTGGGCAATGGTAGGACAGTCTCAGTTTAACAGTCCTCTCCTCACCTGACCACTTTTTCTCTCTCACAGCCCCCTTTTGTTTTCCTGCTCTATCTGTAAGTTGTTTGCAGGGATTTTGTCTGTCTTGCAACCTCTGGAAGGATGTGCCCAACCACTGTCTGGTTCATCCAGGGTCTCCAGAACACAGAGGACACTCAATAAATACCTGTTTGTTGAGTGACGAGTTAATTAATTAACGGGCCATATTCAGCTTTGAAAGCACCTGTTAGGTGAGGACTGGGAAAAGAGGGTTGTCTCACTGAAGATGGGCTGAATTGGACTATCTTTGTGGACCCAAAAGAGACAGCTAAGTTTATTGGCTAAAATCACAACTCTGAACCCAGCTTCCCAATCCAATCCTGGGTTTGCCACTTCCCCGCTGTGTGACCTGGAGCAAGTGACCTCACTTTTCTGTGCCTCAGTTTCCTCATCTTTTAATGTGATCAAATGTGAAGATTAAATAAGTTGATACTGGTAAAATGCTTAGAATACAGTCTGGCACATCATGAGTGGCTAGAATTTTTGATATTATTATGATCCTGTTATGATCTTTCAGAAGCCTTGTTTCATCCCCTTGGCCCCAGTGTTTTTGAGTCCTTACAGTTGGGGAAGCCAAGACTGACCTTGTCATGGAACAAGATGAGTCTTCTTTCTTCACGGTCCCATCGCCTCCTCATTTGGCTCTCACACCACTGGTCTCTGAGAAACCAGCTCCTGTCCTGTGTTCTATTGGGTGCCTCCTGGCCCAGAGTCAGCCAGACAGTGCCTAGTGAGAGTCAGGGCCAGGGGATGGAGACCTGGATTCTGCTCCCTCTGGCCTTCCTCTCTATGGGGCTCATGTTCCCCATTTGAATAAGAGGAATCAGTCATTCTTTCCACGCAAATTTATTGAGCACCTGGAGTGGGCAGGGTACTGAGCCATGTTCCAAGTATACAACATGAAACAGAATAGACAAAGCAAGACACAAGATAAGTCACATCTACATGAGAACTACTGGGAGAGGAAGAAAGACATAGGAAGTATGGGGGTGCTAGGGTGAGGCGCTGTAAGTAGGGTTGCCAAAGGAAGGGGCCAAGATCTGATGGCTGGCGGGGCAGGGTGGGGGGCATCCAGCTGCTGCCGGGCCGGGAGAGCGTCCAGTCAGAGGGAACAAGCTGCAGCTGAGTGGGAGAAGGCAGGGATCATGTGGGGCCTTGTGGGTCCCAGTGAAGATTCTGGCCCTCCATTTGAGCAAGTCTCCAGCCACAGAAGGTTTGAGAGCAGATGCAGGCAGGATCTAATTCAAGGTCGAACAGGATCCCTCTGGGCTCCGAGGGGGACCCAGACCATAGAGGACAAGGGTGAAGCAGCAGGATGGTCTCTATTTTTTTGTAAGTGAAGCCAGGCAATCCTCAATTTTTCATTTTTACTTTTTGGCCACACGGCGGCATGTGCAATTCTCAGTTCCCTGACCAGAGATTGAACCCACATTGGAAGCGCAGAGTCTTAACCACTGGACCACCAGGGAAGTCCCAGGATGGTCTCTTTAGAATTGGTAGACGATTCTGGAACCACCTGAGGGTCTGTTCTGTGCTTCTGTGTACCTGAGTGCTGAAACTCTCAGGTCTTTAAGACCCCGAACATTCTGTGGTTTAAAGTTTCCTCCCCTACTGTAATGTGCGTTGTCCAAGCTTAGGAGTCTTATCTGTCTCTTACGTCTCCATGGCTGGGTACCCAGTGCCTAGGACAGTGCCCTCTGTGTTGTAGAGTTCCACAAATAGATGCTGAAGGGTGAAAGGAAGGAGGGGCTCATGGAAGGTCCAGAAGGCAATTCCAAGGTCCTGAAGAATAGCAAGTCACTCTGAAAGTGCAACGCAGATTCTTAAGCATCATCTGAATTGGATCAGAGAAGGACAAGCAGGCCTGGATGGCTGAAGGGGATGGGAGGGTGTTCCTGGTGGGTGAAAGAGAGGAGACAGGGAGACCAGGGCAGGGCCCCAGGTACATGGCCCCAGTGCAGCCCTGGGGACCTGAGTGGGCTACACAGACACACAGAAACCATGCCCCCGGTCATCTTTTCCCCAGATACATTTTCGGTGTCCAGCTGCATGCAAGGAACACAGCGGTGATCGAGACAGCCCTGGCTCTGTCCTCTTGGGGCTCACAGTCTAGTCAGGGCAGACAGACCCATTCCCAGACAGTGGCAAACCAGAACGGGCAGCCCAAGGGCTCTGGGAGCCTAGAGGGAATTTCTCACTCAGCTGGTGGTTCAGGGAGGGCTTCCTGGAGGAGGGGGGCATCTGAGCTGAAGCCTGAACATAAGCAGGAGTTCTCCAGAGGAAGAGAGGCATGGGGAGAAGGTGTTCAAGAGAGACTCTTCCAGGCAGGAGGAACAGGATATGCAAAGGCTTAGAAATAAGCCTGTTTGGGAATTCCCTGGCGGTCTAGTGGTTAGGGCTCTGAGCTTTTACGGCTGTGAGCCTGGGTTCAATCCCTGGTCAGGGAGCTAAGCTCCCACAAGCAGGGCAGCATGGCCAGAAAAAATTTAAAAATCGTGTGTGGTAGGGGTGAATAAGACCTGTCAGAAGCAAAGCCCAAGATGGTTTAAGCTCAGAATTCAAGGAAGTGTGGCAGGAGACAGGGCTGGGCAGGCAGGTCACACCTTGTGGGACATTGTGAGAAACTTAGACTTTCTCCCCAGAGCACTAGGGAGCCATGGCAGATTCCGAGCAAGAGGAGGAGAGGTCAGGGTGTGCTCTCTGCAGACCCCTGTGGCTACCATGAGGAAGGGACTTGGTCAGGAGACCAGGAGGAGGCTGAGTGGGCATCTCGGTGAACCTGGACTGAAGCAGGAGCTGGGGGAGTGAAGAGGAGGGGTCAGAAGTACTCAGGAGGGAGGAAGATTAGCTGGGTCTCTAACGTCTCCCTTTCTGGGAAGGATTGAACCTAAGATGATCCTTCGTCGGAAAACTGTTTCTTGAGTATCTGCTCAAAATGGGGCGAGTTAGTTACTCCTTTTATGCTGGAAACCCGCCCAAGCTTCAAGTTGTGATGAGGATAGGGAGACAGCGCCACCTGGGAGTTGCCTAGAAATGTGATCAGTGAGCAGACCGTAGACGGTGCGCTATGGAGCGCAGCCTTTCCTTTGATGCAGCCCACTCTACTTTTTTGGGGGTGGGGAGAGCGGCTTCCCAGGTGGCTGTAGTGGTAAAGAACCTGCCTGCCAAATGCAGGAGACATAAGAGACGCAGTTTCAATCCCTGGGTCGGGAAGTTTCCCTGGAGAAGCAAATGGCAAACCACTCCAGTATTCTTGCCTGGAAAATCCCATGGACAGAGGAGCATGGCAGCCTACAGTCCATAGGGTCACAAAGAGTTGGACACGACTAAAGCGATTTAGCATGCATGTACTCTACTTTTTAAAAAATGATTTTTTAATTGTGACAAAAGACACATAGCAAGATTTGTCATCTTAACAGTTTTCAAGTGTATAGTTTAGTAGAGTTATGTATATTCATACTATTGGGGAGGCAATCTCCAGAAATTTCGTCTTGCAAAACTGGAATTCCATTCCCATTAACTTAACAATTCCCCCTTTCTCCTTCCCCCGTGGTCCCTGGCAACCACCATCTACTTCCTGTTTCTGTGAGTTTGACCCATTCCATTAAAAAAGAGAATTAATTAGTGGCCAACATTACAAATTGGAATTTCTGACTTAAAACTTCTAGCTTTTCTTGCAAAACCATCTGGCTGATCATCAGGAAAGAGATGGCCAGATGGCACAGGGTTTGAGGAAGTGAGAAGGAGGCGGCAGGGGAGAGGGGCTGGATGGCCACAGCTCTGACCCCAGGGCCACAGTGTGGGAGGGAAAGGAAGGAAAGATCTCCGGTAAGAGCAGGGGATGAAGGGGTCTGGGCATTTGTAACTGAACCCGAAACTGAAGAAGCTGACAATGAATAAAAGGGTGGGATTGAACAAGGAAGACGGGAAGGTGGTTCATTCGATAAAAACTTCCTGAGCATCTAGTGTGTCCCTGGCTCTGGGCTGGGTGGCCGTGGGGACCCAACAGTGACCAAGACAGGCTCTGGACCCCCCTCACACAGCTTGGTCCCTACTCGTAATGAATTAGAGTGGTAAGCTAGAGTCAGAGAACCTGGAGGAGGCTGAAGGAGACCAGAGGGGGTTGCATGACTCAGCCTGGGATCAGGGAGGGCTTCCTGTAGGAGGAAAAGTCAGAACTGAAAAATAAAGAAAGGGCTGGGAGAGGAAGACAAGACTGAGGATGGGTGGGGGAGTTTCTGACAACCAGTTCCAGTCTCCCCTTTTATCACTGCCCCCACCCCAGGATACCCCGGAAGCCCAGCTAGGGCCTGACTTCAGCCCCATGCGGCTCACCCGCTGCCAGGCTGCCCTGGCAGCCGCCATCACCCTCAACCTTCTGGTCCTGTTCTACGTCTCATGGCTGCATCACCAGCCCAGGAGCTCCCGGACCAGGGGCTCCCGCCGTGGATCCGCCTCCGGCCCCCGTGTCACCATCTTGGTGCGTGAGTTCGAGGCCTTTGACAACGCGATACCCGAGCTGGTGGACTCTTTCCTGCAGCAAGAGCCCGCCCAGCCGATGGTGGTGGTGGCCGACACGCTCCCCTACCCGCCCCTGGCCCTGCCGCGCATTCCCAACGTTCGCCTGGCGCTGCTCCAGCCCGCCCTGGACCGACCCGCCGCAGCCTCGCGCCCGGAGACCTATGTGGCCACCGAGTACGTGGCCCTGGTGCCCGACGGCGCGAGGGCCGAAGCACCAGGCCAGCTGGAGCGCATGGTTGAGGTGCTCCGAGCGGGCGGCGCACGCCTGGTGGCCGCTCCCGTCGCTTCAACCAACCCGGCCCGGTGCCTGGCCCTGAACGTCAGCCTGCGGGAGTGGACCGCCCGCTACGGCCCAGCACCCTCCGCACCGCGCTGCGACGCCCTGGACGGGGACGCCGTGGTGCTCCTACGCGCCCGCGACCTCTTCAATCTCTCGGCGCCCCTGGCCCGGCCCGTGGGCACCGGCCTCTTCCTGCAGACCGCCCTCCGCGGCTGGACGGTGCAAATGTTGGACATGCCCTTCGGCGCGGCGCGCCAGCCTCCGCTGGCCACGGCCCACGCGCGCTGGAAGGCGGAGCGCGAGGGGCGTGCACGGCGGGCGGCGCTGCTGCGGGCTTTGGGCATCCGCCTGGTAAGCTGGGAGGGCGGGCGGCTCGAGTGGTTTGGCTGCAACAAGGAGACCCCGCGCTGCTTCGGGACGGTGGTGGGTGACACGCCGGCCTACCTGTACGAGGAGCGCTGGACGCCCCCGTGCTGCCTGCGCGCACTGCGCGAGACGGCCCGTTACGTGGTGGGCGTGCTAGAGGCAGCCGGCGTGCGCTACTGGCTAGAGGGCGGCTCATTGCTGGGGGCCGCCCGCCACGGGGACATCATCCCATGGGACTACGACGTGGACCTGGGCATCTACCTGGAGGACGTGGGCAACTGCGAGCAGCTGCGGGGTGCTGAGGCAGGCTCGGTGGTAGACGAGCGCGGCTTCGTGTGGGAGAAGGCGGTGGAGGGCGACTTCTTCCGCGTGCAGTACAGCGAGAGCAACCACCTGCACGTGGACCTGTGGCCCTTCTACCCCCGGAACGGGGTCATGACCAAGGATACATGGCTGGACCACCGGCAGGATGTCGAGTTCCCCGAACACTTCCTGCAACCTCTCGTGCCCCTGCCCTTTGCCGGCTTCATGGCGCAGGCGCCTAACAACTACCGCCGCTTCCTGGAGCTCAAGTTCGGCCCCGGGGTCATCGAGAACCCCGAATATCCCAACCCGGCACTCCTGAGTTTGGGGGGAAGTAGTTGAAGCTGCCGCGCCTGCTCCTGGCGTCCGGAGAACATTCGGGCACAGGGCGTTGTCCTCTGCTTGGTGCAGCTGGCGTTTGGTGGGCGGGACAGGGATGTGAAACCGCCCAGCCATGGATGTCAAGGATGTGCCCTACCCAAGAGTTCCAGAACCGGGGCTCCGGGGCTGGGACAGAGTTTTGGAAAGAGAAGGAGAATATGCGTGTAGGTTATGGGGTCAGACTGTCTTGTTGCAATTTTTCTGTGCCTCGGGTTTCCTTCGGTATTCCTCGCAAACCCTTGGAGTCCAGCGCAGAGGCCAGGACGCTTGGCTGTTGGGTTGCTTTCGCCACTAGGGGGCCCCCTTGTCCTACCTTGGAGCCAAAGCGACTGTAAGCCCAGGACCTGTGTTCCACTGGCTTTCACGTCTTTCGAGCCTTTGGCTTCTATCTCTCTGGTCTCTTGCGCCTGGCTGGACAGGATAACAAACCCGCACACCACCACCACCTTTTTTTTTTTTTTTTTCCAGAAAATGACCTCCTTCCCTCCTGGGCGAGCCCTTGGGGGGTGCATGCTGCTATTCACCCCATCAGGCTCAGAGCTCAGAGATGCAGATATGGTTCTGGATCCTAGCCCCAGGCCACTGAACTGTTACCTCGTTATTTCAGCTCTCTGCGCCTGTTCGCCCACTCGCAAGGCAGGGTGAACAGTCCTCATAGCTCACATTTACTGAGCACTTACTGTATATCAGGCTTCGTTCTCAGCATTTCACACGGAGTAACTGACTTACCCCTCACCTCCACCGTCTGAGGTGAGAGCTGCTATTATTTTCATTTTACAGAGGAGAAAACTGATAAAATCACTTGTCCAAGGTCAGACAGCTTGGGAAGTGTCAGAGTCAGGGACTCGAACCCAGGCTGTGAGTCTGGAGACTTCACTGCCGTTGCCCACATCGTCTTTGCAGATGTGGTACCCCAAGGTGGGGGCTTGGGGAAGCCAAACCACTTAGCAGGTGATGCGGTGGCAGCCTTCCTCTGGTGATCGAGTGCCTCAGAGGAAATCCTGTTTGGCCGTGTACCTCCAATATGTGTATTTATTGATAAATTGTATCCAGGCATACTAGCATTCTGTGTATTAGTAATACAGCTCAAATTATTCCATTTTTAAATAAAAAAATAAAGAGAGGGCTTTGTTGACCAGCCTTATCCCAGTGACATGTCCTGCACACCCCTTGGGTATGTGCACTTGGCTTTGAGAGCGCAGGCTCTGAAAAGGGAGAGCCCTGGATTCAAATCCAAGGACTGCTGCGTCCTCCTACTGTGAACTTGGGCCACGAGGGACTCTGCTTCCCTGCACCTCAGTATGCACCCGAGAATTAGGTAACGGTGATCCTCAACCCGCAGGAGTAAAGGGATCTGTGAGTCAGGACCAGGTGTGGCTCTTGTCTTTCTTTGTGACCTTAGGCAAGTCACTGCTTCTCTGAACGGGTGGAGGGATTGGTGATCTTGCAGAAGTGTGACGCCCTTGGAGGAGAAGGCTTCACCGGCAAGAGAAGCTAAATGCCACTTCGGTCCAATCTCCAGAGGCTCAGACATCCCAAGCCTGACTTCTTATAATGCAGCCTCTGTTTCTAACCACTGTTTTGAACCTGCCAACTGCTGGCAGTCTGTTGGGTTCCCAGGGAACATTCTGGAAACTTATGGGGATGATTCAGGTTATTGATGCCATTGGACAGTGTTCTTGGCTCTCTGCACAGTCCAGGGAAATGTCTTATATGCAGGGCACCTGCACACAACGAAGCAGGGACCCTTGTCACATACTGTTTCAAGATGTCCCATCAGGCATTCATGAAGGACTGGTGATATTCAAAATATTTTGCAACTGGTATGGTAATATAAAAGTATAAATCAATATATGCATCACATTTTAAAAATATTTTTTAATTCTCAAAATGATCAAAATTATCTATATATCCATACTTCTTGTTGCTAAGGACGTAACTTGAAGCTCAAATCACTTAAATTATTGTAATGGTTTTGTTTCATTTAGAAATTGTTCCTGTGACTTCTTGATTGACACAGCTATATATGCATATATACATAAAATATATGTACATATATATATTTAAAACAACCTTTTCTTAGCTGTGGTTTGAGAAAGGAACCACATCAAATGCTTCTAGCAACTTTCCATTAAATGAGAATCATTAGAAACTTGAGATCTCAGTAGATAAAGAATTTCTCTTAGACTCAAACTTAGTGTGTTGGTGTTGTTTTTTTTTTTTTCGAATTCTCTGTTTGCAGTTCCTGAACTAACAGCAATTACATTTGAGACTTTTCTAGCCCTTAAAATATCTGTTCAATATCTTTATATTCAGCTAAGTAATGGAATGACAGAAAACCCATCACAACAACTAACTTGAACTAATAAGTTTGTTGCAATTTGTCTTTTTGAATTTTACTGCTTTCTCAATTACTCTTATACTGTTCACCAGCCAGAACAGAAGCTTTTTCAATAGTTCAACAACCAGCCCGTCCACATTAGCACAAATGAACGAAATTTTAGACCTACTTGGAAAAACCTTGTTAAGAATAATCCAAGCCCAGAACTAGACTATCCTTGGGCAAACACAAAGTCCTTTTAGGACGGCTTTCACTAGTTCTGAATTTTCCAGGAAGTGCAACTACCATGAAAGATGAGGGGAGTATCAGGTTTTGTTCAAAGCTTGGCTAGGGATTGTCAACAATATCAAAAAATCATGTTCCACCTGGTTCTCAGTAACTCGACACCTACATTGCGTGTTTATAGCCAACTAGGGAGCTGCCTACTTTACAGGTGTAAATGTTTGGTTTCTCTCAGCTTCTGGGGAGGTGGCCCCACATATCTGCATATTGAAATACACATTATAAATTTTTATCGTTTTTTTTTAAGTTGTTATTTATTTGCTATTTTGGCTGCACTGGGTCTTCCTTGTGGTACACAGGCCTCTCTTATTGTGGAGCCTGGGCTCTAGAGCTCTCGGGCTTAGTAATTGTGGGCTGGCCTAGAGTTAGTCACTTAGTTGTGTCGGACTCTTCGCAACCCCTGGCAGGACTGTAGCCTGCCAGGCTTCTGTGTCCATGGAATTCTCCAGGCAAGAAGCTAAGGTAGCCATTCCGTTCTCCAGGGGAACTTCCTCACCCAGGGATCGAACCCTTGTCTCCTGCATTGCAAGCAGATTCTTTACCATCTAAGCCACCAGGGAAAGAGGGTGGCCTACCGCAATGTGGGATCTTAGTTCCATAATCAGGGATCAAACCCATTTCCCCTGGATTGGAAGGTGGATTCTTAACCATTTGACCACCAGGAAAGTCCCAAATTCCTATTCTTTTATTTCTCCTTTTTCTTTCAGTTTGGGCAATATGGGATTATTTTGTGTGTGTGAAAGGATTTGCTTTTTAAATTTTTATTTCTGATCCAAATATAGTTGATTTACAATGTCGTGTTAATCACTGCTATGCAGCAAAGTCATGCAGTTGTATACATACACACACACACACACACACACATTCATTTCTGTTGTGGCTTATTGTAGGATACTGAATCTAGTTCTCTGTGTTGCATAGCAGGACCTTGCTGCTTTTTGGAATCATTTTTAATACCAGGTGTGCGTGGGTTTTATTACCTATGAACCTCATTTGAGGAGAACCAAGAAGTCTTTCCTAGAGCTGACATGCAAGTCAGCACAAGCACTGGTGTGGCCCTGCCTGTGGTTTAAACACAAAAGAATTAACTTGCAGGTTATTAATTCATTGGTAAATGGTCCCTGCCAAGAGCCCCTTTTGTTTACTTTAGTTTCTGTGCCCCTGCGCAGCATGGGGGATCTTATTTCCCAGACCAGGGATGGGACCCATGCCTCCCGCAGTGGAAGTGCAGAGCCCCGACTGCTGGACCACCAAGAATCCCCTATTATCCTGGCTCTCTCTGGGGACCCCTTCCCTAGATCTCCCCCTGACCCAGCAGCCCAGGGTTAACACTAGGCACTGTGGGAGGAAACGTCTCAGTGGCTGTCAGACAGGCCAATGCGTTTACTAAGTAGCATCTCTTTTGTAGTATCACTACTGGACATCACAGAATATTTGGTCTGAAAAGCGAATGGCACACAAAGACATGTTTACAAATGCACTTTTATGCCCGGCAACTCCCAACTGGAAACGATGCAATGTCCTTGAACACATGAAATAAGCTGTATACATCAGACAGTGGAATACTTTTCAGTGATTAAGGTGGACAGGGGGAGGGATGAACTACTGATACGTGTGAAAACATGACTACATTTCTAAAGCATTATGCTGACTCAAAGGAGCTGATGCAAAAAGCTCCATGCTGTACAATTCTGCCACTGTGAAATTCTAAAAGAGACAAAAGGAAATCCTTCAGGATCAAAAGCAGATTAGTGGTGGTTGGACCCGGGGTGAAGGAAGGAAATAACTGCAAAGAAGCATGAGGAAATCTGGGGAGGCAGTGGGAATACTGTGTTTTGTGGTGGTGGTTTTTCAAGAGTGTAAGTATCTGCCAAAACTAATCCTTCAACTCCCCCGGTGGTCCTGAGGTTAGGACCCTGAGCTTCCACTGCATGGAGCACGGGTTTGATCCTTGGTCAGGGAACTAAGATCCCACAATTCTCAAGGTAAAAACCAAACCTCCTCCCATTGTGTGCTTTGATTGATGCAGTTTATTGTACGTAAGTTACACTCAATAATGTTGACCCCCTCCAGAAAGCAGAATTTGGCCACTACATATTCTTTCTATGTACATGTAATTTCTCCATAGATTGTATATGCAGTTTATTACATGTGTAGGTGTTTAAACAGCCATCCCTCATCACCCAAATCCAATCCATTCCCCCAAAAGCACAAAATAGAAAATTGGAGAATAACTGTTTCAGTTGAGGAGAATAAGACGCCTCTTTCTCCACCCAAAAACCCCAAATGATTTCCCTAAATATCATTCAACACTCTTATCAAACCCTTCTATAACTACCCACTAAGGATTCTGGCATAATAGAAAACATTGAAAACAATTAATTTTTCAACTCAATGGACTCATTAGTGGCTGTGTTTGTGCACAATACAGTTTTGCACAGAATCAGATATGTATCTTTTTTCTGGGTCACACAGCAATGATCAGATGTAACTAAATAGCTCCCCAGAAAGGTCAAAGTTACAAGATAACATTTATAATTGGATCCATATTGGTGGTGCCTCCAGGCACCTGCAGTCTACATAGAAACCCAGGGAGGGGAAGAGAATATCAATCATGAGTAATATGCTTCAACAATGCACAAGACAGGATCCTGTTAGAACAGGTGAGTCTTGATTGCTATCTTCCACATCAGGGATTCAAACAGGACTGCCAACAGTTACACAGCAAGTTTTTGATTCAAACAGCAAATTGGGATTTTTTAAAAAAAGAGCAAGCCATTGTTTTAGGGTAATGAGACTTAAGATATCAAGAGGTAGGGACTTCCCTGGCAGTCCAGTGGTTAAGACTTTGCCTTCCAATGCAGGGGATGTGGGTTCCATCCCTGGTTGGGGAGATAAGATCCCACATGCCTTGGGGGCCAAAAAACCAAAACAGAGGCAGTATTGTGACAAATTCAGCAAAGACTTAAAAAAAAAAAGATACCAAGAGGAAACTGCATTACTCTGGAGGTGGTTACAGTGGGAAAGGAATTTACCACTGGTGGTACAAAACTTTTAACTAAAAGATAACATACCTAGGAGAGATAATACCCACGTATTGTGTACCAGTTAATGTTTTTCAAACTGTTTACATCTGTGTAAACATCAGTCATATCAGGATACACATTTCCTGTCATAGAAAGTTGCCCTCAACTTTCCTGGTGGTCCAGTGGTTAAGAATGCGCTTCCAAGGCAGGGGGCACAATTTCAACAGCTGGTTGGGAACTAAGATGGCATATGCCCTACAGCTTGTTTAAAAAGAAAGTTCCTTTCTGCCCTCTCCAAATGGATAGATCTTCATGTGAAAGTCACTCAGCCACGTCCTGCTCTTTGGTCATGCCCTACTCTGTGGGCCGCAGTCCATGCAATTCTCCAGGCCAGAATGCTGGAGTGGGTAGCCTTTCCCTTTTCCAGGGGATCTTCCCAACCCAGGGATCAGACCCCGGTCTCCTGCATTGCAGGCAGATTCTTTACCAGTTGAGCCACAAGGGAAGCCCAAGAACACTGGAGTGGGTAGCCTATCCCCTCTCCAGTGGATCTTCCTGACCCAGGAGTCAGTCACCACTGTTCTGAGCTCTCTCATTATAGACCACTTTAGCTTGCTCTAGACTTTCATGGGACTTCTCAGGCGGCGCTAGTGGTAAAGAACCCACTTCAGGTTCGATCCCTCAAGAAAATCCCTGGAGGGAGGGCATGGGAATCCACTCCAGTATTCTTGCCTGGAGAATCTTATGGATTCAGCCTGGTGGGCTGTAGTCCATAGGGTCACACAGAGTCGGGCATGATTGAAGCAACTTAGCATGTAGACTTTCATATAAATGGAATTATAAGGCACTTACTATTTCTGGTTCCATTCACTCAAAATGTTATCTGTGAGATGCATCGCATTGAGTGTATATATATATACATATTTTCATATTTTTTTGTTTTTGTTTTTGCTCAGGAGCCTTCCATCAAATGATGATTGTACCCAGTAATCCAGTTGATGTTTCTAAGTTTTGGCAATTACGGAGAGCAACTCTAAACATCTGTGTACCAGTTTTTGAGTGAATAGGAACTTTCCTTTCTCTTGGGTACATTCCCAGGACTGAGACTCACAAGCTCCCTGGTTAAGTAGATATTTTAATATATGCTTTGACATTAAAACATCCCATTTTCATAATCACCCAGTGATTTTCCAAAATGACTAGACCATTTTGCATTCCCACCAGCAGCAACACGGGCTCTATCCACTTCCACATCCCAATTGGCACTTGGTATTGTTTTTGATCACTGCCATGCCAAGTGAAGTGGTATCTCATGGGGGTTTCCAATGGTGTTTTTCGATAAGCAGATATTTCATTTCAATGAAGCCCTATTTGTATTTTCTGTTGTTTTCTGCAGAGCTAGCATTTTTAGTCAAATTTTTACAGACATCTGATGAGATAGACCAGACAGTTTTATTATAAACCTCCTCAGAGTAACAGCAATGTGTTAGCAGTCTCCCTTCAGTTTCCCCAAGGAGTGTTTGCTATTGTGGAGACAGAGGGCCTGGGGACAGGGTGGGATGTACCGTGGAGAGTCACAGAACACACACACACAAGCAGCCACAGCCACCAAAATAACCAGCAAAAGAGCCAGCAACCTGTCAGAACATCCTTGCTCTCAGAGAGCAGAACTTCCCATGATGCCCTGTGCCCTGAGACAGGAAGGCCAGGCAGGCTGCCAGGACGGGGTGTGGAGGCCACGTTCCCTCTCCATCTTCTATGGTTTCCTAGCCTTAGGTGGGGCCTGGGTAGACTTGGAAACAGTCACACACACACACACACACACTCATTCACACTCAAGCAGCATACACCCCAGCAGCGAGGCCTCCCGGATCTGACGTCAGGGAGGGAAGCTGAGGCCCATGGCTCCCGAGTGTGTGGTCAGGGCCCTCCAAAAGGCCTTGTTTGTCCGTTCATCCATCCCCCGTGATTCCAATGTCCAGAGCAACCCCATGGCGCAGGGAAGGTCTCTACAGGATTTCACATGACTGATTCCTTCTCACAGGTGTCAGCATCCCCAGCAGGTCCCGGGCAGCCTTTGAGGAGAGGGTTCCCCTCCTCGCTGGGGACCGGCAGCGCGGCCAGGGGCATTTCACTCTTCACCTGGATTAGCTCCGGCATGGAGTTGCTTTTCTCTGTGCGATCCAGGTAACTCTGGAGGAGTCCCGCCCCAAAGGCGTCACCTTCCACGTTGAGGATGGTACAGGACCGGTCCCTGAAGGGGGAACAGTGACAGGGAAGTGAGTGGGAGGGGAGAGGTCAGGCCCCAGCCCCACCCCCCTCCCCCGAAATCTTCATAATCCCAAGGGCCCCATCATGCAGTTCTCTGCTTTAGAACCTCAAAGATCTCCTCCATTCTCCCTGGATCCCCAGCAATCCTCCTTCCAGTAAAACACAAGATTCGTTCCTTCTGGAACCTCAAAAAGTCACCCCTCCCTTTCCTGGGGGCCCCAGAAGACCCCTCAATGCCTCTTTCTCCTTCTGAAATACTACATTCTCCCTCAGGCCCCCTGAACTCCCTAGAACCCTAAGGATCTTCTTCCTTCCTCTTCTTATACATTTTGTGTGGGTGTGTATGCTATTAAAAAAAATTGAGATCTAATTCAGATATCATAAAATTCATGCTTTAAAAGCATACAACTCAGTGGGTTTTAGATTTTTTTCAGAGTTAGGCAATCACCACTATTTAATTCCAGATTATTTTCATCACAGCAGAAAGAAACCCTTGTATCCATTAAGCAAGTATTTCCCATTTCCTCCCACACTGCAGCCCTAGGCAACCACTAATCTACTTTGTCTATACATCTGCTTCTTCTGAACAGTTCATATAAATGGAATCATATACAATGTGGTCCTTTGTGTCTGGTTTCTTTCACTTAGCATAATATTTTCAAGGGTCATATGTTACGTATGTTTTTCTCACTGCTTCATTCCATTGTATTGCTGGGTAATATTCCATCGTATGGACATAGGACACTTTGCTTATCCATTTATCAACTGATCAGTATTTGGTTTGTTTCCCCCTGTTTGCTCTTATGAATGGTGCTGCCATGAACAGTTATGTACAAGTTTTTGTGGCCATGTTTTCAATTCTCTTGGGTTTAAACTTAGGGGTGGTATTGCTAAGATACATGGTAACTCTCTAAGTTTTGAAACTAAACTGTCTTCTAATCTTTTAGGTTCTAATGCTTCATCATGATAGCTAACAGTGATGTAGCACTTACTACTTACCGTTCTAAGAAAGCTGCTTGTATTACGTTATCTAATCCTTCAGGAGAAACTATTCTCATTTACAGATGGAGAAACTGAGACACAAGGAGATTAAGTTTTTATGTGTGATAAAGTTTCCGTGTGTAATATTATGTGTAATAATCTTACACATCTTATGTCCAAGGTCATAATAGCCAGCAACAGCTGATCTGGGAGCCTGATTGAAGAGTCTGCTCTATTAACTACTTTGGAACCCCAAAGATCCCTTCCTTCCCTCTGACTGGAATACTCTAGATCCTTTCCCCTTTCTTCTAGAATTCCTTCCTTCCTCTCCTCTTCTGCTCAGAGGCTATCAATGACCCTCTTGCTCATTCCCTTTCCCAGGAGTACCCCTGAGCAAACCCTGAAATCCCAAACCCACACTCACACTAGCCAGTCCACGGCCAAGATCAAGGAGATGTCGTGAACCGGCAGGTTGACCGCCTCGAGGATGATGGCCAGAGTGAGCACCGCTCCAGATGGGATGCCCGCCGCACCCACACTGGATGCTGTGGCCGTGACCCTGGGGGAGGAGAAGGGAGGTCACAAGGAGGTCCCTGGGTAGTGGGAGAAGCTGCGGGGGTGGGGGTGGGGGGGGTGGCTGCTCTGCCCAGGTTTTCTCCGTTGTCAAGGGAGGGGTCAGGTGGTCGGGGGTCCCCGCCGCAGCCACCCCACACTCACAGGATGGTGATAATCTTCACGAAGTCCAAGGACCGGTGGTTGAGCTGTGCAATGAACACTGCAGCCACACACTGGAAGAGCGCGGCACCGTCCATGTTGACCGTGGCACCGATGGGCAGAATGAAGCGGCTGATGTGTCTGGCCACTCCATTCTTCTCCTCCACACACTTCATCATCAGCGGCAGCGTGGCGGAGCTGCGAGGGACCACAGATCAGAGTCAGCGTTTGCTCCCTAGGCCAGGCCAGTCGGGACCCGCCCACTGCCCAAGCCACGCCCCTGACCACCCTGGGTCAGGCCCCGCCCACAGTGCCTCCCCTGGGGCAAAAGCTCGGCTCACCGGCTTAGACCCCCTGCTTCCCACACCCCCAGCCCTCCCCAGCCCTCCATGCCCTTCTCTTCCCAGAGAGAGAAGGCACTAGGGATCCCATAGAGTGAAAACACTCCAAAATATAGAGTCCAGGACCCCGAGGGAGAGTACCGACCACTACTTGCCAAATACACATAAAGACTCCTACCTAAATTCTGAGTGCTCGCTGACTCACACCCCTTCCTATAACAGACCTCGACTAAGCTGCTGTAGGGAGGGTTGGGTTCCGAGGGGACAGGGCCAGCAGATGGACAAACTACCCAGGAGGGGTGGAAGGAGATTTAGAGAGGTTGGATCCAGGGTCCTAGAGTCCCTCAAGGGCAGGCCTGGGGGCGGGGAGAGCTTCTCCGGAGGAATAAATCTCCAAGACAGCAGTTTCTTAAGAAGAGGGGTTTTCCAGGACCTTATGAGAAACATACCGAAGTATGGCCTCTGTGCCCAGATCCCATGTCCCACAAACAAACTTCCAGGGCTTTTTAGACATCAGATGCCCACTCCAGATCCCCTACTCTTAAAAATCCTGTCCTGGTCCACCCCAAGGTCATACCTGGAGGAGGTCCCAAAGGCAGTGGCCAGCGGCGTCATGATTCCCCACAGGAAGCGGTAGGGGTTCTTGCGGGCGAAGAGGAAGTAGATGAGGGGCAGTATCAGGAGCCCGTGGATGGCGTGGCCCAGCAGGCAGCACAGGATGTATTTGCCAAGACTGGCAAAGAGCAGCCCCACGTCCTCCATCTCCACGATCTTGCCGGCCACCAGGAACAAGATGCCCACAGGGGCGTACCTAAGTACCCAAAAGACATTGCCACCTCTAATCATGCGCTCACCCAGTGCCAGGCACTGTGCTGGGCACATCTCAGCCTTCCTCAAAGTCAGGAAGTGCCCACTGCATTGTGGGCTGATGTTTGGACACCTCCCCTGTCATCTGCCACTCTCTCCCCTTGAACATGGTGCTGCTGGGATGTAAAAGAAGTCTGGATGGTTCCATCACCACCTGGAGTAGATTCACCCACCAGATCTGCACTTAACACATGACCAGGAAGGAAACACCCACCATGCATACCATTTACATTTTCTGGGGTTTGTTACAGCAGCTGACATGACTTAAACCAATATACTATCTCTCCATGAAAAATAAGGATTGTGACTCATGTCTTAATGACAGCTCCCAGGTATGAAGCATTTATGATGTGCTGAGCCCTTGAAGAGGATGGAATCTTCACCACAACCCCAGGAGGGAGCTTTTATTTTGAGACTCTTGCAGCTATCATTGCATTAAGCAAAATCAAATCGGTCTATAAAACAGGGACCCATAATGCTACCAACTTCACAAGAACTATGGGAAGATTAAATGAGATGCCAGTTGAAATGAGTTGAAAGCTTTCTGTGCCCAATAAGTAAAGTCTATAGACTTCAGCTAGGCTTCCCTGGTGGCTCAGTGGTAAAGAAGTTGCCTGCCAATGCAGGTTCGATCCCTGGGTTGGGAAGATCCCCTGGAGGGGGATATAGCAACCCACTCCAATATTCTTGCCTGGGAAATGCCATGGGACAGAGGAGCCTGAAGGGCTACAGTTCATGGGGGGTCTCAAGACTCCGACACAACTTGGCAACTAAACAACAACTAGACTTCAGCAGGGATTTATTCTAACTCCTGGAGTGAAGATCCCAGGGGTTGCTCGTGCCTCCCTGCCAGGAGGGCTCCCATCATCACCTTGACTGTCTGATCACTATAGCTACTTGTTTTCAAACCCTTTTTCCTCTACTTTTTTTTTAAAAAAACATTTATTTGGCTGTGCTGAGAGTTAGTTGCAGCATGTGGACCTAGTTCCCTGACCAGGGACAGAACCTAGGCCTCCTGCATTGGAAGCGTGGAGTCTTAACCACTGGACCACTAGGGAGGTGCCCCCTTTCTCCTCTTTAGTAACAGAAGAAAAGCACCATTTCCCAGCCACCCGTGTACCACGGTTTGGCCAAATGCCTGAACTTTAGCCACTGGGATGTGCCCAGAAATTATACCATTACTTGACAAATACTAGCTAAGCTCATTTACTGTAGGCACGCTATGGGTCAGGCACTGACCCAAGAACTTTACACATATTAACTCATTCATGCCTAGCACTATCAATTCCATTTTCCACATGGGCAAACTGAGGCATGGCAAGATAAATAACATGTCATAGGGCACAGAGCTGGGAAGTGGCAGCACCAGGATGGGATCTAGGCTATCCAGCTGCAGAGCCTACTCTGACCCAACCACCAAGTGTTTTCTACTGGGTTTCCCAGGTGGCTTGGTGGTTAAAAAAAAAAAAAAAAGAAAGAAAAAAAAAACCGGTTTGCCAGTACAGGAAACACAGATTCCATCCCTGGGTCAGGAAGATCCCCTGGAGTAGGAAATGGCAACCCACTCCAGTATTCTTGCTTGGAAAAATCCCATGGACAGAGTTGCCTGGCAGGCTCCAGTCCATGGGGTTGCAAGGAGTCCGACACGACTGAGCAACTAAACAACAAACTTTTTCTATTAGTTCCAACAGCAGCTTTGTAGATGTCAGCTACACTGGAATCAAGGTCAGGGAGGGAGATTTGGTAAAAACGCAGCAGCCCTAACCCACCTCCTAATTTCCTTTTTTGGCCATGCTGCATGACATGTGGGATTCTTGTTCCCCAACCAGGGACTGAACCCTCACCAGCCTGCATTGGAAGCACAGAGTCAACCACTGGACCGCCAGGAAAGTCCCCCACCTCTTGATGTCTGACCTTCTGATCTAGGATGGGGGCTAGAATCAACGTGACACCATGTGGAGACACGGCAGAGGGAGGTGGCAAGGGTGAAGCCGAAAGCCTCAGCATGTGTTGTTTTCCCTCATTATCCGAGGCCATTTAACAGAAGCTCATACATATTAATAATAATCGTAGCTGACATTAAGTGAATGCTCAGTAAGTGAGAGATATTTACAACACTTTCTAAGTGCTTTACTTACGCCCCAGTCACTCGTTTCATCTTCATGATAACCCTATAAAGCAGGCACTATTCTCAATCATTGACCCAAAGGCAAACATTTGATGACACTGAAATCCAGAAAACTGAGATGCGTTAGCCAGGCCGTGGCCACAGCCCGGCTGTCTTTTTGTCACCTTTCAGTGCCAGGTCGTGCTAGTGGTAAAGAACCTGCCTGCCAATGCAGGAAACATAAGAGACTCAGGTTCAATCCCTGGCTTGGGAAGATCCCCTGGAGGAGGGCATGGGAATCCACTCCAGTATTCTTGCCTGGAGAATCCCATGGACAGAGGAGCCTAGTGGGCTGCAGTCCAAAGGGTTGCAAAGAGTTGGACACGACTGAAGCGACTTAGCAGTGGGATCAAGAAGGTTCTGGGATCAGTCTTAGCTCTCATGGAATACAGCACTGTCGTCTTACAGATAAGAAAACTGAGGCACAGAGAGAGTAAGTCACTTGTCCAAAGCCACACAGCCAGGGAACAGTCAGTGTGAGACTAGATGATCTGGTTTGAAGGGACAGAGGTCCCCACTCCCATCACTTACCACATGATCCAGGACACCAGCACCATGGTGGCATCATTGAAGGAGTTGAAGAAGCGAATGAGCAGCTCTCCCTCGGGCCCCAACTTCCGCAGGGCGACGCCAAAGATGATGGCAAACACCACCAGGCCCAGGATGTTCATACCTTCAACCTCGCCCCCGGTGGGCACCTTTGGGCAAGAACAGATGGGGTCAGGAGGGGCCATTCAGTCAACCTGCACAGGGACTGGGGGCCTGTCCTGAGCACTGCTGGGACCCAGCAGAGACAAGATCATTCCCCAGGCCCCTTCCTCCAAAGGCTCATAGTCCAGGTCCAGGGACCACCCAGAGAGGGCAAGGGAGAACCCAAGGGAGTAGGGGAACTGAGGAAAGCAGTGCTGCCAAATTCAGAGGAGAGGGATCAGGAGGACTTCCTGAAGGAGAGGGCTAAGACTTGGAGACTGGGGTGAACAAGGTAGAGCGGGGAAGAGGTAGAAGGTTCTAGAGTGGTAACAATATGCAACAACCTAGAAATGACTCTAATTCAGGCATTCAAAGAAGAGAAAGAAGCTGGAGTAGAATGGGCTGGGCAGTGTCACAAGATGGGGCTGGGTGGGTGGATGGGCAGGGGTGGGGCTTCACAGAGCCCCATGGACTATGGCGAGGAGCCTGGGCTTTCTTCCGAGGGTACTCAGAAGCATGAGAGGGCTTTAGGTGGAAGAGAGGAGAGGTCAGGTTCACACTTTGGAAAGCCAGGCTGAAGGGGGGTGGGGGTGAGAATAACAACCCAGATCAGAGCATGGCTGTAAGGAGGAAGAAGGGCAAAAGGGAGATTCCAGAAAGTCAGAAAAGACGGAAATTGGGGAGGGGCTTCAGAGAATTTAAAACAGACTGCACCCCAAATGCTAGAAGATCCTGAGGGCAGACAAGACAGGGGAAGAACAAAGTGAAAAAGTCCACAGCAATGGGCCAAGGTGCAGCCCCCCACCCACCCCAACCCTTCCCACCTCTTACCTTCACCGGGCTGCCGTTGAACAATATCTCCTTATAGGAGGTAGTGTACTGCAGGAGGGGTTGGGAAGAGTCAGGATCAGTTGTCATTGTCAGTTGTCATCGAGGCTCCCCCATCTGACCCTGGCTCTGTTAATACTCAAAGCCCCCCATAGGCACCCCTTATACTGATTTTGTTCCATCCCACCATCAACCCCACTGCAGTAGGACCATTCATATCCCCAATTTCCAGAGGTGGACATTGTGAGGCTCACAGAGAGGTAAAGGCCCTTGCTCAGGGTCACCCAGCTAGAATTAGAACCCAGACAGGGCTCAGAACCCATATTCTCATGAGAGACATGGATGGGTTTCATTCATAGGTCATCTGGGAGCCCTGCACTATGGCTATAAATAGGTAGACATCTGTGTTTTTCCAGGTGCCACCCCAAGTCAGGCATCCAGTGGCTGAGACTGCCTATCTCCCTCCCTGCCCACCCTCCCAACCGCTAGGGACACCCCCAAAGACTCACTGAGCGGAAGGCTGCAGACACCAGGTTGGAGGGGAAGATATTTCTGCAGAAAGAAACATGGGCAGGGTTAGGGGGGGCGGAGGGAGTATTAGACAAGGCAGGAGATCAGGGGGTATCAGGGTTACTGGGTTGGCTTCTTGGAGTGAAGGGAACCTTTGTGGCCCCATTTGTATCCAGACGTGGTCCCCAACCATGCCTCAGCTAGGCAGAAATGGACCTGGCCCTGCACATTTTTCCAGGGTGTGGGGAGTCTGAGCTGGACTCTGGGGCCCCAGGAGACTAGTGTTCTAGCCCCAAGGGAGTGTTGATTAAGACTGAGGAATGCCAGCTTCCCATGCTGGCTGGGGCAGGGTTACAGGACCTGGGCTCCACCCCTGTAGCAGCCTCAATACCCAGGACATCTTGCATCAGCCACTTCCTCCTTCAAGCCTGAGGAAGGGCTGGCCCTGGGGGCTGCCTGGTAGGTTGCAGGGTGTGGGGAAGATCTGGGTATGTTGGAGAGAAAGTGACAAGGATTGGCTGTGCTGTCCTGAAGGCATCTTTGTTTATGCGGCCACTCTTGTGTGAGGGTGTCTGAGCGTGATTAAGGGTACAGCGGCATGCATTAAACCCCATGGAGTGTGTGAGGGAGTCAGACAGTGGCCCCCTGTCTCTCAGGTTAAGACAAAAATAACAGCCAAGGCAACTATGGGCATTGGACTAAGTGGTGTATATAAATCAACTCATTTCATCCCCCATTTGACAAGAAAGTAAACTGAGGCACTGACAGGTGAAGAAACTTGCAGGACTGGCAGAGCTGGGATTTGAGCCCTGCTGGTTGCTTTCACAGTCCCAACCACTTGGTAACCTCAGATCCTCCCTCTCACCAAAGCCATGGGTACGAGCTGGTGTGGGGGGGGTGGTGGTGGCACGGGTTAGTGTCTAGAGATATGTGACCCTGAAGGTGTACGTGAGTGTCTATGAGCTGTGTTTAGGCAGTGTTTCACATGTTGGTGTGATCGGCAGCATCAGTGAGTGGCTGTTTGTGCTAAAAAGGTGGGAGTACCCAGTGGGTGTGACGGTATAAGCCCCCGTGTCAGTAAGATGGCACAGCCGCGTGTCTGTGTGCCTGTGTCCAGCTGTGTGTCAGCTGCTTATAAAGCTGGGTGGTTCTGAGATGTTCCTGGTCAGTTGTCGAGTGACTGGCCAAGTGCGTTACGTGGATCTGGCATAAGAGCAAAGCTTGTACACATAAAAACAGCCTTCAGGTGGCTGTCTGTCTGCAGGTCAGCCTGTATTCAGCCAGGCCAGCCAGGGCTGGGTCGGGACGCAGCTATCTGTCTGAGCCAGGAGGTGCCCACCCACGTTAACTTCTGGACACCCAGCCTTCCCCCAATATCAGGCTGCGTTGATGCCAAGAGGCCGGGGGGAACACTGTTCCGTGACTCGTCATTTCCTTCTGCCACTTCCGGGAAGTCCCCAACCAACCTGGAGATACTGAATCAGCAGCCCTCAGAGGCAAGGCCGTGTGGACCCAGCCCGTCCGCCCTCCTTAAAAGGGAGAAGAGCTATTCTTGAGGAGCAGGGAGCAAAAGCCTGAAGGAAAAGAATCTGCCCCCTCTCTGGGCAGCCTAGTGCCAGCGGAGGGCAGCCGGGGCCAGACAGAACAGGAAATGGGATGGTAAGGCTGCACAGGTGGCAGCATGCATGGTCCAGCACAGATGAACTAAGCGTGGAAGAGAGGCTCAGAAAAGGACCTGGCTTTGTCTGGGTGACACATGGTGGGGGAACCACATGGGAAGAGGGCCTGGTTGGGGGAGGGTCCCCTCCAATCTCCTCAAGTCCTTCAGGGCTCCCTGATGCAGAGCTCCCCAAACTTTTATCCAGACAAGGGACTTAAATCTTTATCCAGAAATCTCATCCTGGGGCCCTCCAACACTCAAAGATTCCCTTCCAATATCCCCTCAGCATCCTCCCCTTTAACAGCAGAGACCCTCCTAGGCCCCCCAATCAACACATCCTCCCCACCACCCTGGCTGCCAAGCATCACTGCTAAGACTTTCATGCCTATCACTGTCCTGTGGGGTCCCCTTTATGTACCCAAGCCCTCATATTTAGAAACCTCCAGGAGTGCGTCCTCACCCTCCTTATCCTGACCCTCCCCAGAGCCCCCCCAACTATCCCACCCCGTTTTCCTGAGGCCCTGGAGATGTCCCGGGCCCCCCACCCCAGGACCCCAACCCCTCTTCCATCCACGTGGCGACTCCCCTTCCCACCAAGCTGAAGCACCCCTATCCCCCACCCCTCCACCAGATAGGGCGGGCTCTGACCTCACAAGATCCAGGAACGAATCGAGCACCTCCTTGGTGGGGGCCTCTTCCACCGGGCCCATGGCCCCGACCGAGGTGTTGATGGCGGCGAAGGCGGCGCCCGGCTGCAGCGCGAGCGCCAAGCCCACGCCGAGCGCCGACGCTAGCAGTGTGGTGACAAGGAAAAAGAGCAGCGCCCAGGCGCCCAGGCGGCCGAGCGCGCTCGGATCCAGGCTGGCGGCGCCGCCGATCAGGCTGCACACCACCAGCGGTAAGATGATCATCTTTAACAGGCGGAGCAGCAGCTCTCCCGGAAAGGAGAAGGCTTCTAGGCGAGCGGGGCCCAGGGCGAGCGCGCCGCCGGCTCCCGAGACCCCCAGGCCCAGTGCCACGCCAGCCACCACGGCCACCACCGTCAGCAACACCAGCAGGTTGGCGCGAAGGCAGCGACGCACCTGATCCCTGGAACAGCAACGGCCGCCTTTTACCGAGCCTACGTCCTCTATGGGGACCAACGTCGAGACACCGTTGGCGGTGGGTTCCGCCGCCGCGTACCCTTTGGGGTCTCCCTTAGGCGGATCGGCCACCATGATGAACGCCCCTGGGGTTCCTTAGCGCCTGCAAGCTGGGAGCGCTTGGGGTTCCTTCTCAGGACGCTGACGTTCCTTAACACTTTAACAGAGTCCGGAGGCCAGAACTTTCAAGAATTCTTTGCAGTTGTGAGTTCACAGCGCTCAAGTTCCTTGGCTCTTAGAAGCTGAAATGTTTGAGAGTCCCTTGGCTGGGCGCTGGGGTTCCTCTGTTCTCAGTCTGTGCCCGGCGCTGAAAGCTGGGAGGTGGGAGCGCTGGCGTTCTTGACCGTAGGGGTTAGGAATACGGGAGTTTCTCGAAGTGGGACCCTGGGGTCCTCGGCTCCGGAAGGGTTGAAGACGTCCGGGGGGCGGCGGTCTTCAAGAGGCTAGGTCCTGGTGGCTCAGATCCGGGACGCCTGGATCCGGGAGGCGGGAACCTGGCGATTGGCGGGGTCCTGGAAACAGAGGGCTGGGGAGTCTGAGTCTGGGGGCCAGAAGACGGAGCTCCGGGAAGAAGGGAGCCAGGTTCTTGGGTCCAAGAGGGGAGATTCGAGCCCCGGGATGCCGAAGGCGGTGGCCCGAGACCCCGGGAGTAAACAGCTGCTAGCCTATACCAAACCTCCCGAGCGCGCCGCGTGGCTCTGAGTGGCTTTGGCGGAAGCTGGCGGGACTAAGAATCCCGGGGCGAGGCCTGAGAGAGCCGGAGAGGAGCGCACCGCTGGCGATTGGCTCTCGCGCTTATAGGGCGGGACTTAGGGCCGGGGTGGGCGGGACTTAGGGCCGGGGTGGGTGGGCCCAAGGCACCCCGAGGGAAGGCAAAGTAACAGTTTGTATTTAGGGGCAGGGGCAGGGTCCGGGTGGGGTGTGGAGGGTCCGCAGGGGCTGGGCGTTGGAAGGAGGTTTGTTTTTCCTCCTAGAAAGGCTAGGATTGGGGGCTCTAAACCACAAAAGTCCCTGGAGCCAAATCATCTAGAAAGTGCCAGGTAATCCGCGGGGGGCTTATCGTGTAAATCTGTTTAGCTCCTACCGCCCTAAATTCCGTTTTTTTTTTTTTTCCCTCGTTGCCAATTCCTCGATGTCGAAGTAAAATACAGATCCCTCACGTGATTGGTTAAGATTTAAATAAAATGGAGTGATTGAATGATGTTAATAATTTTCAGAATAAAGGTTCTCAGTTCAGAGCCCCACACGTGTCGATTAATGGCAGAATCGATGCGTTTGAACGGTGGTGCTAGAGAAGACTCTTGGGAGTCCCTAGGACTGCAAGGAGATCCAACCAGTCCATCTTAAAGGAGACCGGTCCTGGGTGTTCATTGGAGGGACTGATGCTGAGGCTGAAATTCCAATATTTTGGCCACCTCAGGCGAAGAGTTGACTCATTAGAAAAGACCTTGATGCTGGGAGGGATTGGGGGCAGGAGGAGAAGGGGACGACAGAGAATGAGATGGCTGGATGGCATCACAGACTCGATGCGCATGAGTTTGGGTGAACTCCGGAAGCTGATGATGGACAGGGAGGCCTGGCATGCTGAGATTCATGGGGTCACAAAGAGTCGGACACAACTGAGCGACTGAACTGAACTGAAGATTGTAATCCACTTCCCCCAGGTAGGTAATTTGCAGTTATCTATTTTAAATGGTAATTCAGTTTAAGGCTTTTACTTTCACCAAATATTTTCCTCTTTTTATTATGAACATTTTCAAGATACAAAAAAGTTTAGAGGATTTTACAGTGAACACCCAAATAGCCCAGACCTAGAGTCTAGAGTTATTTCACCATACTTCTATATACAATCTCTATACATTTATCTTTCTCTAGCCATCTACCCATTCACCTTCTTTGGATACATGTCAAAGTAAGTTGCAAATATCAGCGCCCTTTCCAAACAATTAAGGATGCATTTATTAATCACAGTTCAATATTTGTATGCAATCCTCTTTATTTATTTTTTTATTTTGGGGCCATGCTGACTGGCTTGTGGGATCTTAGTTCCCTGACTAGGGCTTGAACCCACATTTTGGGCAATGAAAGTGCTGAATCATAACCACTAGACCACCAGTGAATTCCCTGTACACAGTCCTTTTTCACAAAATGCACAAACCATTAGTGACGCCTGCTGGTTTTTGACAAATGCGTATGCCTGATTTCACCGGAATCTCCAAAACTGCTTGGTGAGGTTGGGTCCACTAATATACCCATTCTCCAGATGGGCAAAACTGGGCCTTATGGCCAGAGGAAGTCACTCACCTTGAAGCCGCACCTGAAGGGAGCTGGGAGTTGCAAACCTGCCTCTCTAGACCCTACCCTTAAAGGGAATCAGTTGTGATCTCCTATTTCTCCTGGCCATGTTGAAATCCTACTTCTTTCCCACCTGGACTGTTCTCTGATAACATATCAGGTGTTCACACTTGTAAAGACTATTGATAGTGATCATCTCAGAGGCTTCCTTCTGAAGCAACTGTGGGGCCTTAGGCAAGTCACCACCTCTATAAGCCTGTTTTCACTTATAAGTCTGTAAAATGGGGAGAATAATAGTAGCCCAGACCTCCTTGGGTACTAAAGATCAAATGAGACCCTAGATGCAAAGTATTTAGATGGAGTACAGGTTAACCCCTAATAAAGTTAACTATGACTACTCTTATTGTTGTCACTATCTTTCTAAAATATTTGTTGTTGCTGTTCAGCCACTCACTCATGTCCAACTCTTTGCAACCTCATGGACTGCAGCATGCCAGGCTTCCCTGCCCCTCATTATCTCCTGGAGTTGGCTCAAACTCATGTCCATTGAGTTGGTGATGCCATCACTCCCTTCTTCTGTCCTCAATCTGTCCCAGCATCAGGGTCTTTTCCAATCAGTTGGCTCTTTGCATCAGATGGCCAGAGTATTGGGGCTTCAGCTTCAGTGTCAGTCCTTCCAGTGAATATTCAGGGTTGATTTCCTTTAGGGTTGACCACTTTGATCTCCTTGTTGTCCAAAGACTTTCAGGAGTCTTCTCCAGCACCACAGTTTGAAATCATCAATTCTTTGGCACTCGGCCTTCTTTATGGTCCAACTCTCACATCTATACATGACTACTGGAAAAACCATAACTTTGACTGTTTGCCATCACTTTGTTGGCAAAGTAATGTCTCTGCTTTTCAATACACTGTCTACATTTGTCATAGCTTTTCTTCCCAGAAGCAATAAATAAATAAATATTATTATTTTATTAAAATATTTTAATATTTATGTTATTTATTTGGCTGCACCAGGTCTTAGTTGTGGCATACGGGATCTTTGATCTTCCTTGTGGCGTGTGGGATCCTAGTTCCCTGACCAGGACTTGAACCTGGGCCCCTTGCATTGAGAATGCAGTCTTAGCCACTGGACCACCAAGGAAGACCCTATTGTTGTTATTGTCATTATTATTGAAGAACATGACCTTGGGAGTCCCCAACCAGCTCCAGATGGTGTTGGCCCCTGGTGGTGAATTATTCCTCCCGGTCACTTGGTCTCAGCCAGCCCTAGCCCTCGACCTGCCTGGACAGGAACTTTGAGAGCTTATGATGACATCTGGCAGGAACTGAAGGGGCCAAACCAAGCAGAGAATTTGCCCAGAACCTAAAGAGCCCACCACCCAGGCACAAGTGGCCATATAGACCTCCTTCCTGGGTCTCTTGGATGCTCTCCCTCCCAAATTCTTCCAGATTCCACGCCTCCTACTTCAGAAGGCCCCCGTCTCTCACCCCACCCTCCGAGTCTAAAGTTGTATTCATACGACACTCACTTTAAACTCCCGCATGCTTGGCACTCTGCTAGACACAGAGCGTGGGCCCTAAAGCCACACAGACTGGTTTGAATCCTGGCTTCACCACTTATCAGCTAAGCATCAGTTTCCACATTTGTCCTAGAGTCACTGTGAGTGTAAATTTGATGCTGTACACAGAGACCCCTGATGCAAAACACGAGGGAACAACTCCTCAGCACTCTGTTCATTCTACAAATACTCCTTGGGCCATTACTAGGGGCCAAGTGCCGTTCAAGGGGCTGGGGATTTCACAGTAAGGAAAAGAAGTAAAAATAAAGCCCAGGAAATATATTCATTATCTTTTTTTGGGGGGGTGGGGGCGGGGCATGCCATGTGGCTTGCAAGATCTTAGTTCCCCAGCCAGAGGTTGAATCCGGGCCCTGGCAGTGAAACAAGAGTCCTAACCATTGGACAACCAGGGAATTCCCTCAATATCTTACAATAACCTCTAATAGAAAAGAAAACTATATATATATATATACACATCTGAATCATATACACATATATCTGAATCATATACATATATATCTGAATCACTGTTACAGATCAGAAACTAGCACAGCATTGTAAATCAACCATTCTTTAATAAAAACTTTTTAAATAAAATTTAAAAATAATAACTCATACCAAATTCCTCACTAGCATTCTAGCAAGGGGAGATGAGGAGATGAACTTGGGTTGCCAGGTGGGAATAAGAGCTGGAGAGAGAGAAACCGTTCATTGCCCAGCAGATACAGAGAGAACAGTACAGGATGGCCCACTCCGAGGAGGTGACATTTGCCATGAAATCTGAATGACAAGGAGCCCACTGGGACAATCTGGGAAGAAATCTCTCTTTTTAAAATATTTATTTAATTAACTTATTTGGCTGCCCTGGGTCTTAGCTTCCGCACATGGAATTTTTGATCTTCACTGTGACCTGTGGAAACTTTTCATTACGGCAAGCAGGATCTTTGAGTCGCAACATGCAGAATCTTTGGTTTCGGCACGTGGGATCTAGTTCCCTGAGCAGGGATCGAACCCGGTCCAAACCTCTAAGGCAGCAGGAGGGGTTTCTGCCCTTGTGTGGATGCTATCAAAGGTTTTCAGATCTTCACTAATCTTTGAGATCAATCCCATTTTAGTGACTTGGAAGCAGACAGGGTAATGAGGTTTGTTGTGGCCCCACCCCTACCTGGGCAGGAGATTTGAACTCAGGTGTCCTCAACCTTTATCCGACACCTCAGCTATCCTACAGTTGGTCCCCATCCCAAGCAGAGCTATTTCCCTCCAGGGACCATCATTTATTCTGATCACAGCTTTGGGCCCTATGATAGGTGGTGCCAGGGATCCAGGAATGACCAAGATAGTCCTAACTCTATCCTCTGGAGAATCACGTTCAGAGAGGGTGACAGACACATCCTCCAATTGTGACAACACAGAGCGAGCAGAGCTGGGTTGAAGGAGCCCAGATGGAATGCTTGACCCAGACTAGGGGTCAAGGAGGGCTGCCTGGAAGAGGAGGCATCCCAGTTGGGATAGGGAGGGGTTGGACCAAATCCAGGGAAAGAGTGAAGGGACAAGTACATGAGAAGAGCCTAGAATGTTCAAAAGCACAGATCTAATCTAGTCACCCCAGTGACTTCTCTCAGGACAAAGTCCAGGCTCTTTAGCCAAGCATCTGTCTATTCAGTAATTCATTCCTTCAATCATTCAACAAACCATATCCACTGAACGAAACGTTTTGTTGTTGTTATTGTTTAGTCACTAAGTCGTGTCCAACTCTTTGCGACCGCATGGACTGTAGCCTGCCAGGCTCCTCAGTCCATGGGATTCTTCAGGCAAGAATGCTGGGGTGGGTTGCCATGCCCTCCTCCAGGGGATCTTCCCAACCCAGGGATGGAACCCAGGTCTCTGGCTCTGGCAGGCAGATTCTTTATACTAGTGCCACTTGGGAAGCCCTCCTGACCCACTAAGAGGCACCAGATAGAATGAGGCAGATGGGGCTCTGGGTGGAGGGCAGGTTTCAGTACCAAATCAGGTGGTCAAGAAATACTGCTAAGGAAATAAAGGCCAGATGCAGGAGGAGTATATAAGACAGGGCACCCTACCGTCTGTGGGGAAAAAAGCAATCTATATAACAAAAAATATATATGTATACATATAATAATATGTATATAGGGACTTCCTTGGTGGTGCAGTGGTTAAGAATCTGTGCTTCCACTGCAGGGGGCTCGAGTTCAGTCCTGTTAGGTAGATGGGAACTAAGATCCCACATGCCTCCCAGTGATGTAAAAAATTAAATAAAAATAAATTTGAAACATATAACAAAAATTTTAATAAATAAATTAATTAAAATATTTATAAAAATGAAATATGTAGACAATATATATAGGGGTCTTGTTTTTGTATCCATTCAGCCCGTCTTTGTCTTTCGGTTGGGGCATTCAACCCTTTTGATAAGTAATTAAATAAAGTTAAAATAAATAACTAAAATAAAAATTTATTTAAAATAAATAAAATATATGAAATGAATTCAATAAATTAAACTAAGTTTCCTCTGCACTGACTGTCTCTGCAAGAATTCACAGAAACTTCTCAGAACGGGAACTGACAGGAAGGAAGTCTGTCGCTTTGTAGTACCGCACCGCACCATGCAACAGTCATCTTCTTGTCTCATGGCTTAGCAGCTGAATGACCTCCAGCAAGTCACTCAGTCCTCCAGCCTTAGTTTGCATGACTGTGAAATGGACTTAAAGGGTAGCATCTGCCTCCAAGGTCGTGGAGGGTGAACCAAGATCATGTGTGTAAAATGCTTGGCTTGGTGTCTGGCAAATCATAGCCTCATGGTATTTTAAGCTCTGATGACTTTTTGATATCGACATTGTACCTAAGGGTGAAAGTAAAAAAAAAGCTCTCTGTGAGTTCCCGCAGACTCACGGACTGGTGCTTCTGCCCAGGAATGTTCAGGGCCCAGGAACCACTGAGCAAAAGAGCCTGAGAGGTCCCAGATGGGACCCAGCACCAGGTGGCCAGGCTGGGGGCCAGCAAGCTGCTGGCAGCCTTCCTGGTAATCAGAGCCCCTGGCAATGGAGAAGCAACCCAGGCCAGCTGGGCAACAGGAGCGTGGGCCAGGCTTGGTCTAGTCACTGGCCACCTACAGGGGTGCCAGACAGGGAGGAGAGGAAGGGAGAAGGCTCCAGAACTCAAGGGATCCTGGAATCCCAGAACTTTCAGGAAGTACAGAGTGGGTCCCAGCCATGAGGGCAGGGTTTGAGGATTTGGTTCAGGATTGGCCAGGAATGTCCCACCCCTTGTCCTCCTCAGGCTTGGAGAGAAAAACAGACAACTGGTCTCGGCCAGCTTTCTTGCTATTCAGCCAAACCTCCTACCCAGATTCAGATTTCATCATTAGGAAAAAAGAAAAGACTCTGGGAAGGAGGTGAGAGGGCCCAGGAGAAGGCTGGGATGAGAACAAGAAGGCCCTTTTTGGTCTCAGTTTGTTGCCTGTGAAATGGGCATAGTTCTGAACATCATCCTCCCTGAGAGGACTAGGTGTCTGACCTCGGGAGGGACTGAGTAAACTCCAGGGCTTCAGCCTTCTCCATCAAGCCTGTGATCAGGCCTCTCCTCCTGCTTCAGATTGGCATTCATGCATTCACTGGACCTTTTCTGATTGCCGGGAGAAATCAGACCTTTTCAAGATTGCCAGGAGAAATATCAATAACCTCAGATATGCAGATGACACCACCCTTATAGCAGAAAGTGAAGAGGAACTCAAAAGCCTCTTGATGAAAATGAAAGAGGAGAGTGAAAAAGTTGGCTTAAAGCTCAACATTCAGAAAACGAAGATCATGGCATCTGGTCCCATCACTTCATGGCAGATAGATGGGGAAACAGTGGAAACAGCATTAGACTTTATTTTGGGGGGCTTCAAAATCACTGCAGATGGTGATTGCAGCCATGAAATTAAAAGACACTTACTCCTTGGAAGAAAAGTTATGACCAACTTAGATAGCATATTGAAAAGCAGAAACATTACCTTGCCAACAAAGGTCCGTCTAATCAAGGCTGTAGTTTTTCCAGTGGTCATGTATGGATGTGAGAGTTGGACTGTGAAGAAAGCTGAGCGCCAAAGAATTGATGCTTTTGAACTGTGGTGTTGGAGAAGACTCTTGAGAATCCCTTGGACTACAAGGAGATTCAACCAGTCCATTCTAAAGGAGATCAGCCCTGGGTGTTCTTTGGAAGGAATGATGCCAAAGCTGAAAGTCCAGTACTTTGGCCACCTCATGCGAAGAGTTGACTCATTGGAAAAGACTCTGATGCTGGGAGGGATTGGGGGCGGGAGGAAAAGGGGATGACAGAGGATGAGATGGCTGGATGGCATCACGGACTTGATGAACGTGAGTTTGAGTGAACTCCGGGAGTTGGTGATGGACAGGGAGGCCTGGCGTGCTGCGATTCATGGGGTCGCAGAGTCGGACATGACTGAGTGACTGAACTGAACTGAACTGGGTGCCCTGTGCTAGGTGGCACTAGGGACCCATCAGTGGCTGAGACAAGCCTAGTTCCTATTCTCCTGGGGTTCAGAATCCAGTGGGATAGACAGACAGTGATGACCCAGAGTGAGTAGGGCTGGAATGGAGGAGCTCAGAGGGGAAACCCAGCTTAGGAAATGGAGTCAGGGAAGGCTTCCTGCAAGAGCGGACATTTGAGCTGCATTTGGAAGGATGTCAGAGCCAGACAGTGAAGAAAGGAGGAAACGGGAACAGGCAGAGGACGCAGCAAGGGCAAAGACCTGGAGACGGGAAATTTATGAAACCAAGAGTTCCATCCGGCCAGAGTGGAAGAGGGGAATCACTGAGAACTGAAGCTGGAGAGGTGAGCGCTATCAGTCATGTCCGACTCTTTGCAACCCTCTATCCATGGGATTCCCCAGGCAAGAATACTGGAGTGGGTTGCCATGCCCTCCTCTAGGGGATCTTCCTGGCCCAGGGATTGGACCCACATCTCCTGTGGCTCCTGCAATGAAGGCAGATTCTTTACCGCTGAGCCACCAGGGAAACCTTAGACCACGTAGACAGAAATAAAAAGACTGAAGTTAAAATCATTGCTTGAACACATGTTATCTAAGCACCCAGCTCTGCGCTGGGTCCTTCTGGGGCCTGTGCAATGGCCAAGGCAGATTCTGCCCTGTCCTCTCGGAGTTTATCACTATGTCACTGTTTCTTAAATTTCCCAAGTCTCACAGCTCCTGTTGTCTGTTAAAATGCAGATTCCTGGGCTTCAAGGCTATCTTCCAAAGGGAGGTAAGAACAATCCCACCATGTGCCCAGAGGGGTAGGAGGATGGGAGAATCCTTGAGCTGACCTAAGACATCACACCTGCTGATTCTAGAATTCCCCTCCTTTGATTGGAGTCCAAGTGTTCTAAGCACAGCCTGGACATCTATATTTTCAAACCCCAGTGTTAACCTATTAATAGGGCATGAAATAAAGTAGCGGGTTCCAAGCAGTTAATTTTTCAAAATGTCAAATAGAGGAGGGGTGTGGGAGGGAGGTTCGAGAGGGAGAGGATACACGCATACGTATAGCTGATTCACTTCGTTGCACAGCAGAAGCTAATACCACATTGTAAAGGAATTATACTCCGATTAAAAAAGTGAAAAAAGGTCAAGTAGAACATATTGTACAAGTCATTACTGTTTCGTGAAATTTGAATTTATTTGTGTGTGTGCGTGCTTGTTCATACACATACTGTGTTACATGCAAAATAAACACTTCGTGGTGTCTCTAATTCAAAACAGCTTAGAAAACAGTGGCCGAAGGAGCCCTGCGTGATCTCCCGCCTCAAATTTTTAGACCTATTTCCTCACCTCTTTTTCTCACATGCTTTTCCCTTCAAGTCACTAAGATCTTCAGATTTCCCCTCAGGCATCCCCGGAGTCTCCATGACCCTGAGGCCAGCTCAGGTGTCCCTCTCGTCTCCACCAGCACCTTGGACATCCTCATCCAGCCCTGCCCACTCTGGGTGGTCACTCTCGGGGGTTGAGTCTGTGCCCTCCCTTGGACTCGGGTGGGGACCTTCTCAACCACTGCTGAATCCCCCCAGGCATCGCCTTGCGTGGGGCCAGGCACACAGTAGGGACTCTGGGAGTGTGGGTTGAGTCTTTAAGAAATAGGAAGGAAACGAGGAAGCAGAACCCTTGGGTCTATCAGGGCCAAGAATCATTGGGACTTCATGCTTTCTGGCCTGGCTGGGAAGCTGCATTTGGGGGTACTGGAGACGGGCCCAGACCTTCCCTTCCTACCTCTCTAGTTATTTATTTAAAAGCTGGCTTGTCTGGGTTGCTCTGCCCCACCTCCTCCGGCTGTAGGCTGTCCGGCCCCTGCGGCTTGTGGTACAACATGTAACTCAGGCTTCTTGAGGCTCAGAGCGGGGAAAGTCGGACAGTGCCCTTTGCCCAGATCAGCCAAGGCTGTAGGAGCTGTTTTCCAAGGAAGTCGACCCTGCCACCACTCCAGGCCCTGCCCTGGGAACCCACAGGTGTCCAGGAGCTCAGGTGACCTGCAGAGAAAGATATTTGATGCTTCCAGGGAGATAGGCTAAGATGATGGACTCATTGAAAAAGACCCTGATGCTGGGAAAGACTGAGGGCAGGAAGAGAAGGGGACGGCAGAGGACAAGACGGTTGCGTGGCATCATCGACCCAGTGGACACGGGTCTGAGCAAACTCCGGGGGACAGTGAAGACAAGGAAGCCCGGCGTGCTGCAGTCATGTGGTCATGAAGAGTCAGACTCAACATCACGACTGACCGACAACATCAAGTGGTCAAAGGCAGAGGGGGCAGGGCCAGAGAGATGTGCCTGCCCACCCCTTAGCTGACCTTGGACAAAGGATTCCACCTCCGAGCCTCAGATCCTCTGGTCTAAGACAGGATGAGTAGAGTTTCCACCCCAGTGGTGTAAGAGAACGGAACAAAACCATGTGAGAGGACACTTCCCTGGCGGTCCAGTGGTTAAGACTGTGCTGCCCCTGGAGGGGGTACGAATTCAGTCCCTGGCCAGGGAGTTAAGATCCCACATCCAGCAGAGCACAACAAAACACAAAACCAAAAAACAAGAAATGATCAAATGGCGTGACCAAAGTCCTTCGCAAGGGTCTGGACGATGTATTAAGAGGCAGTATGTTGGAGAGGCTTTTATTACTGCGATTATTAGCTTTTCTCTTTAGAGAGCCCCGGTCAGAGGCAAGCCAAGCCACAGATGGGGGGAGGCCAAGGGTACGCTGGGCTGCCCTGGGGCTGGTAAGGATGAGGCCCTGTCAGGAACCAGTTCTGAGGGCGGATAACCACACAGTTTGTTCCTGTGACCGTGTGGGCACCATCTCTGAAGGCGGCCAGCCCGAAGGACCAGGACATTGTGAGTCTGCAGACAATGGTCACCTCTGACTGCCTGGGGCTAGAGACCTGGAGTGCCCGGTCCCTCCCGTCACTGTGTGCAGCCAGCTGGATCCCGGGAGAAAAGTCCAAAGAGCCCAGGTCTCCCTTTCTGAGAAGAGTGAGGAGCAAGTGGGCTGACTTCAAGAAGTGTTAGAGTCTGCAATCCAATATGGGGGGTGTGTGTGAATGCTGATTCCCAGGCCCTGTGCAAAATCCTGCTAGAGCTGGAAGAGAGTCTGCATTTAGAGGGGAAGGGTAGGGTGAAGGGGGTACCACCTTATTGTTGCTGTTGTTCAGTCGCTAAGTCATGTCTGACTCTTTGCAACCCCACAAAGTGTAGCACACCAGGCTTCCCTGTCTCTCATCATCACCCGGAGTTTGCTCAAACTCACATCCATTGAGTCGGTGATGCCATCCAACCATCTCATCCTCTGTTGCCCCCCTCTTCTTCCAGCCCTCAGTCCTTCCCAGCATCAAGGTCTTTTCCAGTGAGTTGGCTCTTCGCATCAGGTGGCCGAAGGATTGGAGCTTCAGCTTTGGCATTGGGCTCAAGTAATGCCTGGGCCTGTGAAATCTGAGGACACGTTGAAAACCAGTGGGTCTGGGGAATTCCCTGAAGGTCCAGTGGTTAGGATTCAGCTCTTTCACTGCCATAGCCCAGGTTCAATCCCTGGTTGGGGAACTAAGCTCCTGCAAGCCTCACATGTATGCATGCATGATGCTCAGTCCCTCAGTCATGTCTGACTCTTTGCAACCCTGTGGACCGTAGCCTGCCAGGTTCCTCAGTCCATGAGATTTTCCAGGCCAAAATACTGGCGTCAGTTGCCATTTCCTTCTCCAGGGGATCTTCCCAACCCAGGGATCAGACCAGCGTCTCCTGCACGGGCAGGGGGACTCTTTATCACTGAGCCACCTAGGAAGCCCTTGAAAGCCTCACAGCATGGCCGAAAAAAAAGAGAAACCAATGGGTCCAAGTCCCTCTTGGTACAGACAAGGAAGCTGAGTTCCAAAGACCCACAGCTAATTATTGCAGGGGATGAGTTGTAAGCCGAGTCAGCTGGAGTGGTTTATCAGTCCCTGGAAGAGAGAAGGGCCCAATCCATCCAGGACAATGAAGTCTCAAGGCTTCGCAGCCTGAGAAGGACATCAAGATACATTCCATCCTTTTTTTTTTTTTTTCCCAAAGTACTAATGGAAAAAAAATTTGAGGTAAAATTCACATAAAAACCAACCATTTTAAAGTGTTATACACTGCGGCATTTAGTAAACTTCACAATATTGCACAGCCATCACCTCTAGGTAGTTTCAAATCATTCTCATCGCCTTCCCAAAGGAAACCCCACGCCCACCCAGCAGTCACTCTGCATCCCCTCCCACCGGCTCCTGGCAACCGCTCGTCTACTTTCTGTCTCTAAGGATTTGTGTATTCTGGATGTTTTCAGACAAATGGAATCCTACAATACGTGACTGTGATAGTCTGAGTATTTGCATCCCCTCCCCCCGCCCAATTTCATATGGTGAAATCTACCTTGCAGCCCTGTTCACAACAGCCAAGACATGGAAGCCACCTAAATGTCCATCAACAGAAGAATGGATAAAGAAGATGTGGTGTATTTATACAAGAAATATTACTCAGAGATAAAAAAAAAAATAAAATCATGTCATTTGCAGCAACATGGATGGACCTAGAAATTATTGTACTAAGTGAAGTCAGATAAAGACAAAGATCATATGGTTTCACTTACCTGTGGAATCTTAAAAAATAATACAAATGAACTTATATACAAGACAGAGATAGACCCACAGACATAGGAAAAAAAAAAAAACAAAACCGATGGTTACCAAAGAGGAAGGGGGGGAGAATAAATTAGGAGTTTGTAATTAACATACGTATGCCTGCATGCTCAGTCAGTTGTTGTGTCCAGCTCTGCAAACCCCATGGACCTCTGTAGCCCATCAGGCTCCTAATGTCCATGGGATCCTCCAGGCAAGAATAGTGGAGTGGGTTGCCATGCCTTCCTCCAGGGGATCTTCCCAACCCAGGAATCAAACCTGCGTCTCCTGCATCGCAGGCAGATTCATTACCACTGACGCCACCTGTATATGAGGGAAACCACGGCGTGCACGCATGCACACTCACACTCACACACACACACACACTCACACACACACACATACATAAAATAGATAACCAACAAGGGCCTACTATACTCAGTATCTTGTAATAACCCATAAGGGAAAAGAAGCTAAAAAAGTATATGCATGTAAAGAAAAAAAATGAGATGACGATGTTAGGAGGTAGGGCCTTTGGGAGATCAGTAGCTCATGAGGGTGGTGCCCTAAGGTTCGGATTATCGCCCTTATAATAGAGGCTCCAGAGAAACGCCTCACCCCTTCTGCCCATGTGAGGAGGATACAGTGAGAAGTCTACAACCCAGAAGAGCACCCTCAGCCAACCATTTACCCTAATCGTGGGCTTGCAGCCTCCAGAACTGTGAGAAATACATTTTTAAAAAATAAATTTTCTTGGCCACGCCGCTCAGCTTGTGGGATCTTGGTTCCTGGACCTTGCCAGGAACTAAGGGAGTTCAAACGCACGCCCCTTGCATTGAAAGAGCAGAGTCCTAACCGCTGGACTGCCAGGGAAGTCCTGAGAAGTGCATCTATGTTGCTCACAAGCCACCCCATCCGTGCTTTTTGTTGGAGCAGCAGCCCGAACAAGCTAAAGCAGTAAGCTCTTGCATCTGGCCTATTTCACAGGGCCGTCCACCCAATGTTTTGATATAACCATAAAAACTAATATTTACTGAATATTTAACTAGATCCCAGGTACTACCCCAAAGACTGTACATGTGTTAATCTACCTGAGGCTCTAAATAAGCAGGTGTGGTGGGTGGGGTCCTATTATTGTCTTCATTTTATAGTCCAATAAACAAGAGTACAGAGAAGTATGGTGTGCTCCAGTTTATGGAGTCAAAAAGAGCTGGACACGACTGAGCGACTGAACAACAGAGAAATCGTATGTTGGTAAGTGGTAGAGTCAGGCTTTTTTTCCTCTTTGTGTTTTTATTCTTTTTTTTTTTTTTTTTTTTTTTTGCATCGTCAGCCTCATTACTTTTATACTGTGGTAAAAAATACATAACGTGGCAGTGACTCTGTCAACCATTTTCAAGAGCCCGGTTCAGTGGCCTTGAGCACAATCCCAGTGCTGTGTAACCATCGCCCCTACCTGGTTCTGAATATTTTTCATCACCCCAGGATTTGAACCCAGGTTTTCTACCTCCAGAACCCAAGCAGCTCTTCCTACCCTGCCTCTCAGTTGAAGAATTTATTTATTTTTCTCAAAACATATATTTATTTCTTTATTTGGCTGTGCTGGGTCTCAGTGGAGGCTTCCCAGGTGACGCTAGTGGTGAAGAACCCGCCTGACAACGCAGGAGATGTAAGAGACTGGGGTTCGATCCCTGGGTTGGGAAGATCCGCTGGAGGAGGGCTTGGCAACCCACTCCAGTATTCCTGCCTGGAGAATCCCCATGGACACAGGAGCTCGGCGGGCTCCAGTTCATAGGGTGGTGAAGAGTCAGACACGCCTGAAGCGACTGAACACACACACAGGCACCTGGGATCTTTAGTTGCAGCATTCGAGATCTAGCTCCCTGATGAGGGGTTGAGCCCAGGCCCCCTGCACTGGATGTGAAGTCTTAGCCCCTAGATCACCAGGGAAGTCCCCTCAGTTGAAGAATTTAGCATGGAGGCAAGAATTCATCTTCTCCTTGGAGTTCACTCTGCAGGATGTTATGAACCTATCAGATTATCCACCACGCCCAGTCAGGATCTGGGTTTACAAACACCGGTTCTGGGCTGTTTTCTCTGCCTAGAACCTTCTTTTCCATCTCTAACTCTTTGCCTCCTCTGACCATGAGGGAGTTTTCTAAAGGTGGGCATGCGTGCATGCTCATTCAGTTCAGTTGTGTCCGACTCTTCTGCAACCCTGTGGACTGTAGGCCGCCAGGCCTGTTCATGGGATTCCCCAGGCAAGAATACTGGAGTGGGCTGCCATATCCTCTTCCAGGGGATCTTCCTGACCCAGAGATCGAATCCACACTTCCTGCATCTCCCTCATTGCAAGTGGATTCTCTACCTGCTGAGCCACCTTTCTGAAGGCAGGGGTGCCAAAGGGTCCCGATGTTGAAGAGAACAGAACTGACAGGCCAAGACTGGCTTCGTGGAATCATCGGAACGCCTGAAACCAGTTGACACGATGATTTCTTGATCAATTCCCGACTTTGCAGATGACAGTTACCCTGGGGTTTTCAGCCTCTTGAAACAAAAAGGGACATAATTGGGACTTCCTTGGCGGTCCAGTGGTTAGGACTTTGAGCTTCCACTGCATGGGGCATAAGTTCAGTCCCTGGTTGGGGAAATAAGATTTTGCATGCCGTGAAGCGTGGCCAAAACTAAAATAAATGATTTTTTTTTTAAAGGGACAGAACCGATGGAGTGGGAGTTACCCAGGTGATTAAGATGCTGGGAAGTAATTCCCAGGGAAGGGACAGGCATGAACAAACAAGAGTGGGTGGGAACATGGCCCATTTCGGGGGACAAACAGCAGATGATTAAGGTGACTGCAATGTGGAATTTACGAGGGGTCACAGTGGGGTCATGGTGCCACCCTCCACTTGCAGAAAGAAAAGGACAAGGCTTGATGATGAGCGGCCTAGACCTTGGGAAAAACCCGAAGGCTTTGTCCTGGGAGCAGCAGAAGTCATCTAAGGATTTAAACAGCAGAGTGACACAATCAAATCTGCGTCCTTAGAAGAAGCCTCTGCACTCTGACCCATTTGCTGGAGGCTGTGGATATTGGTACAGCCTCCATGGAGATGTATTAGGCAAGAGGCATTCACATTAGAAGGTCCCATGGCCTCTGACACAGCAGTTCCTCAAAGAGTCGATTCTATAGTTATACGCACGCACATAGGAAATCAACACTGTGTGCGTAAGAGACTGGATGTTAGTCAACTGTCAGGAAGGTGGCAGGAAACTACGCCATGGCCCATGTGTGCGTTGGAGTACTATGCAGCTTTACAAAAGAATGAGCCACATCTCTATGCATTAGGTTGGTGGGCTGGTAAATGTTTAACTGCCAGGTCTCTGGGGGAAGAAACAGTCCTGACATGTAGCGTTTGCCAGTGTCTGTGGCACTAGTGGTAAAGAACCTGTCTGCCAAGGCAGGAGACATAAGAGACGTGGGTTTGATCCTTGGGTCGGGAAGATCCCCTGGAGGAGGGCATGGCAACCCACTCCATTTTTCTTGCCCAGAGAATCCCCATGGACAGAAGAGCCTGGCAGGCTACAGTCCATTGGGTTGCAGAGTCAGACACGACTGAAGTGACTTAGTACATAAGCATGCACGGAAGTGTTAATACTTCCATCACAGCTGATTGTAAGCTACCAACGTGGCCTCATTGAAGGCAGAACTTGGAAGATCTCCTCAATAGCTCACCATGATGTGAGATTTTCATAACCTTTAGAGCAAAGATAGCCGTAAGATGTAGTATAACAGCTGATGTTGTTCAGTTGCTCAGTTGTGTCCAACTCTTTGTGACCCCATAGTCAGAACCATGCCAGGCTTCCCTGTCCTTCACCATCTCCCGGAGCTTGCTCAAACTCACGTCCATTCAGTCGGTGATGCCATCCCACCATCTCGTCCTCTGTCATCCCCTTCTCCTCCTGCCTTCAATCTTTCTCGGCATCAGGGTCTTTTCTAATGAGTCGGCTCTTTGCATCAGGTGGCCAAAGTACTGGAGCTTCAGCTTCAGCATCAGTCCTTCCAATAAATATTCAGGATTGATTTCCTTTAGGATAACAGTTAAGAAGCAATAAATTGTGCCTACTTATCGTTGCACATAATAGAATTTTTTGAGTTGTTTAGTCGTTAGGTCATGTTTGACTCTTTGCCGCCACATGGACTGTAGCCCGCCTTTCTCCTCTGTCCAGTGGATTTCCCAGGCAGTGTACAAACTTACTGAGTTGTAAATTTTTATAATTTAAGTTTTAGTAAAAGCTATCCTTAATGACAGGCTTGCACAATTCTGGAAGTTTAGCAATCAGCCCTCACAAACTGTTACGAGTTGGCACCCACACACCATGGAACAGTTTCAAGATGAAACAGCAAAGCCAGTTTACGGACAAGGCTCTGCAGGACTGCATCTCACCCCCCACATATACACATGCCCTCCCCCTTACTTCTCCTTTCCAGGATAGGTCTGGAACACTTCCGGCTCACACCTACCTCAGGGCCTTTGCACTTGCTATTACCCCTCTCCCACTCACATAACCCACATGACTCACTTCCTCACCTCCTTCAGGCCTTTACTCAAATGCTACCTTTATCGAGGCCTTTTCTGACCACCCTGTTAAAAAAATAGAAACCTTCCAGCCTCCTCAACACTTCACCTTCTTTGCTTGCCTTATATTTTAGCAACAGCACTGACTGTGCCATCCAACCTACTATGTAATATTAAAATGTATTAAGACCTGCCAGGGCTTCCGTGGTGATCCGATGGTTAAGACTCCACTCTTCCAATGAAGGGGGCGTGGCTTCTATCCCTGGTCTGGAAATTAAGATCACACATGCAGGGCTAAGACCCCACATGACCCTGCAGCCAAAAAAAAAAAAGTACTTGCCATTTGATTCGTTGACTGTCTGTCTCCCCCACTAGAATATTAGCTCCTTGAAGGCAGGGGGTTCTGTCTGTTTTCTTCTCTGCTTTAACTCCAGTGCCTAGAAGAGTGCCTGGCATATAGGGTGCTCAATAAATATTTATTGAATAAATTAGTATACACTTAGGTAAAAAAATGAAGCATAGACTATTTACGATGGCCAAGACATGGAAGCCACCTAAGTATCCATCAACAAATGAATGGGTAAAGAAGATGTGATGCATAGAATAGAATACTACTTAGCCATAAAAAACGAATGAACTAATGCCATCTGCAGCAACGTGGATGGATCTAGAGATTATCATACGAAGTGAAGTCAGACAGAGACAGAAAAATATCGTATGATATCACTTATATGTGGAGTCTAAAAAATAATCCAACAGATGGGGAATTCCCTGTGGTCCAGTAGACACGAGTTAGCAACTGAACAACAACAATAACAACCAGTGGGCAGGACTCGGTAGTTTCACTGCTCAGGCCTTGGTCAGATCCCTGCTCGGGGAACTAAGATCCCACAAGCCTCACTGTGGCCAAAAAAGATTAACTTATTTAAAAAACAGAATCAGACACAGAAAACGGATTTATGGTTACCAAAGGGGAAAGGAGGGAGGGATGAATTAGGAGTTTGGGATTAACAGGTATAAGCTATCATATATACAATAGATAAATAAGGACCTATTGTATATAGCACAGGAAACTCTGTTCAATCTCTTCTAATAACCTATAGCCTGGGCAAACTCTGGGAGATGGTGAAGGACAGGAAAGCCTGGCGTGCTGCAGTCCATGGGGTCGTGCAGAGTCAGACATGACTTGGCAACCGAACAATAACAGCAACAATAACCTAAAATGAAAAACAATCTGAAAATAGACACACACATATATGTCTAAATCACTTTGTTGTGTACCAGAAACTGACACAACACTGTAAATCAACTCTAGGTCAGTTTTTAAAAAATGAATTAAAAAATTTGTTTTAAATAAGCTGCAGAATGGTGTAAATAACCTGAATAATATTCCCCTAGCTGTACTTACATATGACAGACAGTCTCTGGGAGAAAATCCAAGAGACTGCCGGCCTCGCAGGAAGCGCTCCGGGGGAACGGAGACGAGAAAGGTTTCGCTGTATCCCTTGCGTACCTTTGGAAATCTGTGCCATGTGCCTTTAATTACCTATTAATATTTTTTTCAAGTGTTCTATTAAAAGTACTGCCACAGGCTGCTGTGGGGAGCTGGGACACTGAGGAGAGCGAGCCTGAGCCAGGAGGCCAGGGCAGTGACCCGGGAGCGGGGGTGGGATGCGGCTGCCAAGCCTTCATGGGGTGTTCCAGAAGGGCCGGCTGTGGAATGTTCTCCACGAAGCCCTTAGAAGGCTCTGGGAGGCCAGGCCTGTCCCTCAAGCCTGGGGTTTTTGCAAGCCAGACAGGCGGGTCTCCCAAAAAAAGGCAGCTCCGCCTCTACATAAAAAGATCCCTGTAAGAGTCCACTTTCCCCAGCCGGCCAGCGTCAGTGGATAAAAGCTCCTCTCTTTTGCTCTCCCCCTGCCTTCCCACTCATCCTCCGACCTCCTCCTCTCTCCTCCCACTCCCTGCTCCTCTCCCAGCCTCCTCCGCCCGCTTCCCTGCTTCCCTCATCTGGAGCCTCCCTCCAGCCACACACCACCTCCCCAGCGCCTCTGAAACACCAACTGCCTCTCCGAATGCCCCGTGCCTTTGTCCCTTCTGTTCCCTCTGCCTGGAACTCCTTTCCCCTGCCTCTTCCCTGGACCCTGGTTTAGCCTGGAGGTCTTAGCTTCCTTCCTTCACGTCACAGAGATTTACCAAGCATCACGGGTTTGTCAGGCGCCCTGCCAGGGGTCAGGGAGCAAGCACTAAGGAGAGGCCACATCCTAGCTGGGAAGGGCAGGAAACAAAGGAGTCAGTAGGAACTAGAAACAAGAGAATTCTTTAAAAGAACTAAGTGGTCTGCAGTCTGAATGAGGAGAAGGAGTTCACCTGGTGAAGAACTGGGAAGAGAGAATCAGGAGGAGGGAACAGCAAGTGCGATGGCTCAGAGGATGAGAATGAGCTCAGAGAGTTGTGAAATCAGAAAGAAGGCCAGTGTGGCTAGATTCAAGGGACTGAGGGAAAGTGTCATCAGAGGCAGCCGGAAAGGTAGGTTTACATGAGGGATGTCAGAGATTCTGCAAGGAGCTGGGTGTCCCCTCCTCCAGGAAGCCCTCCTTGACTGCATCAGGCTCCCTCACCCTAATCCTGTTCACTCTAGGTTGTAGTTCCCTGGTCACAGACCTGTCTCCCTCTCTGTCCTGTGAAGTCAGAGCCAGTCACAACTGTGTCTCCAGCACTACCCAGCACAAGCCTGAGTACACAGCAGGTGTCATTAAATGCCCTCGTCATCACCAGGAAGGCCTGCCTTCTCTGCCTCCTGGCCTCTCTTCTGCTTACGCCTCTTCCTGACCCAGCCCAGCCCCTTTCATCCCATCCTCAAAGGATCCTGTGGGGAGGAGCCCTAGCCTCTTTCATCTTATCCTCAAAGGCCCATGTGGGGAGGATTCCCAGTTCTAGCCACCTCTGATGGGCTGCAGGCCCAAGATGAAGGCTCTGAAGTGGTCAGATCAAACATCACTAGAGCTGGCCTTGGGCTGGGCCGGCGTGGGGGAGGCTCAGAGGAGATGCAGCTTCCCAGGCAGGAGTGTTCTAGAATGGAGGATGGGGGGTTGAGGAGGAGGGAGCACGTGGAGCCAGCCAAGGGGCCCATTTGTTTCCCCATGGCCATAAACACATAGCTTCCAGTTGCTGACTCATTTCATGCCAGGAGCTGGGCTAATTTTTAAAATATTGTCATTTATTAATTTAAATGGATAAGATCTGGTCGGGGTGCCAAATTCAGAAGACTCGAAAGGCCTGTGGGAAGGGGGCTTCCCTGGGGGCTCAGGGGTAAAGAATCTGCCTGCCAGTGCAAGAGACAAGGGTTCAATCCCTGGTTCCAGGAGGATCCCACACGCTTCGGAGCAACTAAACCCATGCGCCACAGCTACTGAGACTGTGCTCTGGAGCCCAGGAGCCGCAACTGCCGAAGACTGTGGTCCCTAGGGCTCGTGTTCCGCAATGAGAGAGGCCACCGCAATGAGAAGCCCGTACACCGCAGCTAGAGAGTAGCCCCTGCCTGCTGCCACTAGAGAAAGCCTGAGCACAGCAACAAAGACACAGTGCACCAAAAAATAAAATCAATCAATTAAAAAAAAATTTAAAGTCTAGGAAGCAAACCAACTGACATAAAAAAATGAAAGGATGAACAGAAACACAGTATGTCTACACAATGGAATATTATTAAGCTGCCATCTTTATGTGCCACCATTATGCTGGCATGAATGACCAGGATGAAGTTCTCAAGAGCATCAACAAGGCCAAAATGAGAGGCAGATGCCAAGTTCTTGTTAGGCGATGTTCCAAAGTCATTTTCCAGCTTTTAATAGTGATGATGAAGCATGATTACACTGGCAAATTTGAAAACACTGATGATCACAGAGCACAGTGAATTGTTGTGAACCTCACAAGCCCGTCCCGTTAGTTTAGCTTCATTGTTCTGACGACCACAACTGGCATCGGGGACCGAGAGGAAGCGAGACAGAAATAAACAGGAGGGACAGTCCTCAGATTCTTTTTTCTAGAGATATAACAGAACATACAGATAAAATACCTCAATGGAAAAAAAACTGAAGTGAAATTCTGACACATGTTACAACACAGAGGAACCTTGAAAATCTTTTGCTAAATGGAATAAGCCAGACACAAAAGGACAAATATTGTACTGGTTCACGTACATGGAGTACCTAGAATAGGTACATTCACAGAGAAAGGAGAATAAAGGTTATCAGGAGCTAGGAGGAGCGAGTGGGGAGTTATTACCTAATGGGTGCAGGGTATCTGCTGGGGACGATGAAAAAGCTGTGGAAATGGATAGTGGTGATGGTAGCATTACATTATGAACATGCTTAATGATACCAAATTGTACATGCTAAAATGGTAATTTAAAAAAAAAACAACTGAAGTATGATTGATTTTGTGCATAAACTTACTAGCATGCAAAATGAATGCAATTGTTCAGCAGTTCAAACATTATTTGGCACTACCCTTCTTTGGGATTGGAATGAAACCTGGCCTTTTCCAGTCTGTGGCCACTGCTGAGTTTTCCAGACTTGCTGACATATTGAGTGCAGTGCTTTAACAGCATCATCTTTTAGGATTTAAAAACAGCTCAGCTGGTTTTCCCAGTAGTCATGTACGGATATAAGAGTTGGACTATAAAGAAAGCTGAGCACCAAAGAATTGATGCTTTTGAACTGTGGTGCTGAAGAAGACTCTTGAGAGTCCCTTGGACAGCAAGGAGATCAAACCAGTCAATCCTAAAGGAAATCAATCCTGAATATTCATTAGAAGGACTGATGCTGAAGCTGAAGCTCCAGCTCCAATACTTTGGCCACCTGATGCAAAGAGCCAACTCATCGGAAAAGACCCTGATGCTGAGAAAGATTGAAAGCAAAAGGAGAAGGGAGCGGCAGAGGATGAGATGGTTACTTAGCATCACTGACTCAATGGACATGAATCTGAGTAAACTCCAGGAGATAGTGAAGGATGGTGACTGCAGCCATGAAATTAAAAGACACTTACTCCTTGGAAGAAAAGTTATGACCAACCTAGATAGCATATTCAAATGTAGAGACATTACTTTGCCAACAAAGGTCCGTCTAGTCAAGGCTATGGTTTTTCCAGTGGTCATGTATGGATGCGAGAGTTGGACTGTGAAGAAAACTGAGCGCCGAAGAATTGATGCTTTTGAACTGTGGTGTTGGAGAAGACTCCTGAGAGTCCCTTGCAAGGAGATCCAACCAGTCCATTCTGAAGGAGATCAGCCCTGGGTGTTCTTTGGAAGGAATGATGCTAAAGCTGAAACTCCTGTACTTTGGCCATACTCATGCGAAGAGTTGACTCATTGGAAAAGACTCTGATGCTGGGAGGGATTGGGGGCAGGAGGAAAACGGGACGACAGAGGATGAGATGGCTGAATGGTATCACTGACTCGATGGACGTGAGTTTGAGTGAACTCCGGGAGTTGGTGATGGACAGGGAGGCCTGGTGTGCTGCGATTCATGGGGTCGCAAAGAGTCGGACATGACTGAGCGACTGAACTAAACTGAAGATCATGGTTTTTAAACAACTGGTGGACCACTGGACCAAGTCCACCAGAATGGGTTCTTTGGAATGATTGCATAAGAATTCACAGAGTGGACCTCCCTAGTTGTTCAGTGGTTAAGAATCCGCCTGCTAATGCAGGGGACACAGGTTGAGTTCCTGGCCTCGGAAGATACCGCGTGCCACGGAGCAACTAAGGCCCTGCATCACATCTACCGAAACCTGTGTTCTGGAGCCTGGGAGCCAGTTACCCGGCCCACACTCCGCAACAAGAGAAGCCACTGCAATGAGAAACCGATGCACCGCAACACAAGAAAGAATAGCCCTCGCTTGCTGCAACTAGAGAAAGCCCACAGGCAACAATGAAGATAAATAAAAATAAATAATAAACAAATAAAATTTTTTTGAAAGATTTCACAGAGTGAGGAGACTATCGTTTATTCACCCCCAGAATATCTTTGATTCTCAGCTTCTAACTACTGGGCTGTTGTCTATTAGTCAACCAGTCGTGGCTGACTCTTTGTGACCCCAGGGACTGCAGCACGACAGGCTTCCCTGCCCTTCACTGTCTCCCGGAATTTGCTCAAATTCATGTCCATTGAGTAGGTGATGCCATCCAACCATCTCATCCTCTGTCATCCCCTTCTCCTGCCCTCAATCTTTCCCAACATCAGGGTCTTTTCCAATGAGTCAGCTTTTTGCATCAGGTGGCCAGAGTATTGGAGCCTCAGCTTCCGCATCAGTCCTTCCAAAGAATATTCAGGGTTGATTTCCTTTTGGATGGACTGATTTGTCCTTGATGTCCAAGGGACTCTCAAGAGTCTTCTCCAGTACCACAGTTTGAAAGCATCAATTCTTTGGTGCTCAGCCTTCTTTATGGTGCAACTCTCACATCCTGTAGTGAGCACCCAGCATATAAGCCCTTACCTCCTGGACGTTTGATTTCTATGGCATGCTTTCTCAGCAGTAGGGTTGTTAGGTCAAGGGCAAAATGTTTTTCTTTTTTTTTAAGAACTTTTTTTTATGTGGACAATATTAAAAGTCTTTATTGAATTTGTTACGATATCACTTCTATTTTGTTTTGTTTTGTTGGTGGCAAGGCATGTGGGAGCCTGGATCCCCGATCTGGCATGCTGGACCTCAGTTCCTTGACCAGGGATCAAGCCTGTAACCCCGAATCCATGTATCTCTGCATTGGAAGCAGAGTCTTAAACACCGGGCTGCCAAGGAAGTCCCGGAAAGACACATTGAAAACAAATTTTTATTGGGAATTCCTTGGTGATTCAGTGGTTATAGGGCCCAGAAATTTCTCTTCTAGGGCCCAGGTTCGATGGCTAGTGGGAGAACTAGGATCCAAAAATTCATGCAGTAGATCCAAGGTAGAAACCAGATTGCATGGGGAGGGGATGAGGTGGGGAAGGGAGATTTGGAAGAATTCTGGAAGGCTTCTTAGAGGAAGAAGTAAGGCTGGTAAAAGAAGGAATCCCAGGCAAGTAAAGGTCTTCCAGATAATAACATTCTCCAGGATATGAGCCTGGCTGTTTCCTTGGAGTTGGGAGCCAGATCTCATCCTCTGGCCCAAAGGGACGGAGACATTGTCACCATGGCAACCCTGCATCCTCAGGACAGCGAGGTCTGTTCCAGCCAGATGCCCTTTGGGTGGAATTAGAGTGATAGGGGATAAAAATAGCAGCTTTCAGTTCAGTTCAGTTCAGTCGCTCAGTTGTGTCCGACTCTTTGTGACCCATGGACTGCACACCATGCCTCCCAGTCCATCACCAACTCCCAGAGTTTACTTAAACTCACGTCCATTGAGTCAGTGATGTCATCCAACCATCTCATCCTCTGTCGTCCCCTTCTCCTGCCCTCAATCTTTCCCAGCATCAGGGTCTTTTCCAATGAGTCAGCTCTTTGCATCAGGTGGCCAAAGATTGGAGTTTCAGCTTCAACATCAGTCCTTCCGATGAACACCCAGGACTGATCTCCTTCAGGATGGACTGGTTGTATCGCCTTGCTGTCCAAGAGACTCTCAAGAGTCTTCTCCGACACCACTGTTCACCTTCCATTTTGAAGCTCAGCAGTCACTCTACCACCTGCTGTTGGCTGGTTGCAACCAATGGTGGACCCCAACCTGTCTGGCTCTCAGTCCTCTAGCTTCTCTCACTCTTTCCTGTCCTAATTCTTGGGCTTTTCCAAATGCCCAGAGATGACTGTTATCAGCACACTTGCTCTTCAGTGCCTTGACCTCTTCTCCCCCAGAGATCTTGCCTTCCACTCTCTCTCAGCTCCTCCCTCCCTCTTCAGATCAGAGAAGACAACTTGTTACAACCAAGCACTGCAGTTTGCTCCCTCCACAGTCTCAGCTTCAAACATCCTTCCCCGGCCCTGCCACGTGAAACTTTCCTGCTTACTCATCTGTTGTTATCGTTTTAGTCATTGAGTTGCAGCCAACTCTTTTGCAATCCCATGGTCTGTAGCCCGCCAGGCTCCTCTGTCCATCAGATTTCCCCAGGCAAGAATATTGGAGTGGATTGCCATTTCCTTCTCCAGAGGATCTTCCCAACCCAGGGATCGAACCTGAGTCTCCTTCATTGGCGGGCAGATTCTTTACCCACTGAGCCACAAGGAAAGCCCTACCCAACTCCGAAATTCCTTCAACTTCCCCAGGACTTCCATTCCATTAATCTGATCCTTTTCAGCTGCCTCCGTTCCCTTGATGACTACTCTGCCCTCACCCAGCGTAGAGCCTGTGGCTGGTCATTGCAAATTCTCTCGATCCCCCTCAACCTTTGGTCCCTCTGACTCATCAGTCTCAAGGAGAAGACCACCCCCCCGACACACCCAGCAACTCTCCCCCTGTGGTGGGCTGTCCCTGTAAGCATCTCAGTGGCTCTACTCTTACTTCAGGACCATGAACCTCTAGGGGGCGCTCATGTTGTCCAGCAACTCTTAGATCCCTAGGCCGCTGGCTCCTCCAGTACCTGTAAATATATATATTTTTAATTGTTGTTTAAAATACATAAAATAAAATTTTACCATTTTATGCTGGACAGGGTGTGGAGAAAAGCAAATCTTCCTATACTGTTGGTAGAAATGTAAACAGATGCAGCCACTATGGAAAACAGTATGGAGGTTTTAAAAATAGTTACCACTTGATCCAGTAATCCCGTTCCTGGGCACATATCTGGAGAAATGAAAACTCGAGTTTGAAAAGTTACATGCACACCAGTGTTTATAGCAGCACTGTTTACAATAGTCAGGACATATAAGCAGATGAATGGATAAAGAAAATGTGGTATATATATAAATACATATGTGTGTATAGCATGGAATACTACTCAGCCATAAAAAAGAGTGAATAATGTCATTTGCAGCAACATGGATGGACCGAGAGATTATCATACTAAGCGAAGTGAGTCAGAGAAAGACAAATATATCACTTCCGCATGGAATCTAAAAAATAATACAAAGGAACTTATTTATGAAACAAACAGACTCACATAGAAAACTAAATGTTGGTTACCAAAGAAGAAAATTAGGAGTTTGGGATTAACAGATACACACTACTTGATATAAAATAGATAACAACAAGAATTTACTGAGTAGCACAGGGAAAACTATGTTCAATATCTTTAATAACCTGTAAAGGAAAAGAATCTGAAAAAAATCTATATGTATATCTGAGTCACTTTGCTGTACACTTGAAACTAACGGAATATTGTAAATCAATCACTTGTTGTTGTTGTTTATTAAGTCATGTCCGACTCTTCACAATCCAATGGACTGCAGTACACCAGGCTTCCCTTCCCTTCAGTTCAGTTCAGTCGCTCAGTCATGTCCGACTCTGCGACCCCGTGAATTGCAGGACACCAGGCCTCCCTGTCCATCACCAACTCCCGGAGTTTGCTCAAACTCACGTCCATCAAGTTGGTGATGCCATCCAGCCATCTGATCCTCTGTCGTCCCCTTCTCCTCCTGCCCCCAATCCCTCCCAGCCTCAGAGTCTTTTCCAATGAGTCAACTCTTCGCATGAGGTGGCCAAAGTACCGGAGTTTCAGCTTTAGCATCAGTCCCTCCAAAGAACACCCAGGGCTGATCTCCTTCAGAATGGACTGGGTGGATCTCCTCGCAGTCCAAGGGACTCTCAAGAGTTCTTCCAGGCAAGAATACTGGGATGGGTTGCCATTTCCCACTCCAGAGGATTTTCCCAGCCCAAGGATCAAACCCGACTCTCCTGCCTCTCTAGGACTGTCTGATGGATTCTTTACTGCTGAGCCACCTGGGAAGACTTATATATGAATATGTATTCATATTTTCATGTATTATATTCCTAAATAACTCTAATCTTCCTATATATATATATAATACTCCTATATATGTTTCTATATGTAGTATTTATGTGTAATACACGTCTTTTTACATATAATAGTAAATATATATAGTATTTGTGCCTATTAATAAAAGTTTTCCTAATCATTTTACCATGTATATTCTTTTTCTCCCCATGTACATTCTTATAGCTGTATATAAGGTAATGGTACATAAAATATTCTTAAATATAATATTTATACTTGCTTACTGCTACTGCTAAGTCGCTTCAGTCGTGTCCGACTCTGTGCGACCCCATAGACAGCAGCCCACCAGGCTTCCCCGTCCCTGGGATTGTTCAGGCAAGAACACTGGAGTGGGTTGCCATTTCCTTCTCCAATGCATGAAAGTGAAGTCGCTCAGTCGTGTCTGACCCTCAGCGACCCCATGGATTGCAGCCTTCCAGGCTCCTCCATCCATGGGATTTTCCAGGCAAGAGTACTGGAGTGGGGTGCCTTTGCCTTCTCTGTTATACTTGCTTATATATATGCTATTCCCACATACCATTCATAAATATATTTATATTAATACATTATATCCCTCATATGTTTCTCTATATAATATTCCTATATAAATATTTCCATATGTAGAACATTTCTAAATATATTCATATATACATAATGTTATTATCATAATAATCCTACATACAGCATGTTTTTGTATTTCTATATACTATACTTCTACTTAAGTAATATTTATTATATATATAACCCCTCCCAAGTCACCGCATCCTGGGTCTGCCTCTCTCTTTGGACTGAAGAGCTTCCAGGCCTTCCCCTCTTTCTTTCTCATCCTTTTATACAGTGTCCTAAAAATTTAACTTCTCTGGTGGCACAGACGGTAAAGAATCTGCCTGCAATGCAGGAGACCTGCGTTCGATCCCTGGGTAGGAAAGATCCCCTGGAGGAGGGCGTGGCAACCCACTCCAGTATTCTTGCCTGGAGAATCCCATGGACAGAGGAGCCTGGAGGACTGAAGTCCATGGTGTCGCAAGAGTTGGACACGACTCAGTAAACCAACCACCACCACAAATCCAGCTCAATTCTGACCACCTGAAGGTTTTCTAGAGAGGTGCTAGGTAGACAGGTACTTCATTCACTTGGAGATAACCTCTAATCCCACAGGTTAAGGCCTCAGTCCCACTAGACCACCCAGTCACAAGCCCAGGTGGTCACTGGTGCTTCTGACCGAACAGCTATAAATCAGCCCCTTCCTCTGCTGGATCATTTGTTAGCACGACCCGTGAAGCTCGGGGAAACGTTAACTTGCACGGGCCAGTTTGGTGGTTCAGATGGTAAAGAATCTGCCTGCAGTGCAGGAGACCCAGGTTCCATCTCTGGGTCGGGAAGATCCCCGGAGAAGAGAATGGCAACCCATTCCAGTATTCTTGCCTGGGAAATCTCACGGACAGAGGAGCCTGGCGGACTAAAGTCCATGGGGTTGCAAAGAGTCGGACACAGCTGAGCGACTAACTCTTTCACTTTTCACCAGTTTATTATAAAGAATATTATAAAGGATACAGAAGAACAACCAGGTGAAGAGATGAACAGGGCGAGGTCCCAAACGGTCCCAAGCATAGGTGCTTGTGGCCCTGCAGAACTGGAATATGCCATTTCCAAGCACGCAGGTGTGTTTGCCAATCCGGAAGCTCATCAGATCTTGTTGTTCAAGTTTTTAGGGGGTTTCCCTGCTGGCTCAGTGGTAAAGAAGCCACCTGCCAATGTAGGAGACACGGGTTCGACCCCTGATCTGAGAAGGATCCCATGTTTCAAGAAGCAACTAAGCCCGGGCACCACAACTATTGAGCCTGTACTCTAGAAGCCAGGAGCCCCAGCTACTGATGCCTGCGTGCCCTACAGTCTGTGCTCCACAACAAGAGAGGCCACCACAGTGAGAAGCCTGCTCACCTCCGCTGGAGGGTAGCCCCTGCTCTCCACAACTAGAGGAAAACCCACGCAGCAGTGAAGGCCCAGCACAGCCAAAATAAAGATAAATAAATAGGTTGTTGTTGTTGTTTAATCCCTAAGTCGTGTCCAGCTCTTTGTGATGTCATGGACTGTAGCCCGCCAGTCTCCTCTGGCCATGGGATTTCCCATGTAAGAATACTGGAGTGGGTTGCCATGCCCTTCTCCAGGGGATCTTCCAGACCCAGGGATGGAACCCGGATCTCCTGCTTTGCAGACAGATTCTTTACTGTTTGAGCCACCAGGAAAGCCCTAAACAAATAATTTTAAAATGAGTTTTTATGGAAATGAGGACTAACTTGCAATGAGGAAAACAAAACATTTCAGAGGAGCATTATGCGAGGATATCAACACATCCCTGAAGTGAATAAACTGCTACAGTTAGTGAATGTTTGTGACAGAAAAGCCACATATTCAAGGTTATACATCTGTCACTGTAGACTGAGGTGACTCATGATGTTACCTCATTAGCATAAACTCAGGGATGATCAAAGGGGCTCCTTATGGATAATAAAAGACACTTCTATTGCTCAGGAAATTCCAAGGGATTTAGGGTCTCTGTGCCAGAATCAGGGACAAAGATCAAATACATGTCTTATTATAGCATAATATCCTCCCTTCAAGTCAAGGAGCTCAATTGCCCTCTCTTTGAGTGAGAGTTGAATTTAGTAACTCAACTTGCCATGAATAGAATATAGCACAACCAAAGGCATGTCACCTCCTGGATTGGATTATAAAAAGATTGCCGTTTCCATATTGGGTCCTCTCTCATCACCTGCCCTGGAGGAATCCAGCTACCGTGTGTTAAGAGATAAACTGAGGCATATAAATTTTTTTAACAGCTTAATCAAGCAAAAATTAATTCCAAGCAGGCAGTACCAAATTGGAAGCAGTTGATGAAAGTGAAAGAGGAGAGTGAAAAAGTTGGCTTAAAGCTCAACATTCAGAAAACTGAGTTCATGGCATCTGGTCCCATCACTACATGGGAAATAGATGGGGAAACAGTGTCAGACTTTATTTTGGGGGGCTCCAAAATCACTGCAGATGGTGACTGCAGCCATGAAATTAAAAGACGCTTACTCCTTGGAAGGAAAGCTATGACCAACATAGACAGCATATTCAAAAGCAGAGACATTACTTTGCCAACAAAGGTCCGTCTAGTCAAGGCTATGGTTTTTCCAGTGGTCATGTATGGATGTGAGAGTTGGACTGTGAAGAAAGCTGAGCGCTGAAGAACTGATGCTTTTGAAATGTGGTGTTGGAGAAGACTCCTGAGAGCCCCATGGACTGCAAGGAGATCCAACTAGTCCATTCTGAAGGAGATCAGCCCTGGGATTTCTTTGGAAGGAATGATGCTAAAGCTGAAACTCCAGTACTTTGGCCACCTCATGCGAAGAGTTGACTCTTTGGAAAAGACTTTGATGCTGGGAGGGATTAGGGGCAGGAGGAGAAGGGGACGACAGAGGATGAGATGGCTGAATGGCATCACTGACTCGATGGACGTGAGTTTGAGTGAACTCCGGGAGTTGGTGATGGACGGGGAGGCCTGGCGTGCTGCGGTTCATGGGGTCGCAGAGTCGGACATGACTGAGAGGCTGAACTGAGCTGAACTGAGGAGCACTACACTGTCAGGAGCTCGGGAAAGACTTCTGTGGAGAAGATCCAGAAACAAAGCAAGAAAATTATTTGATTGGCTGTAGCTTAAGCATTTGCTTTATTTGGGAAAGATTCATTGGTTGTGATTGGTTGTCCTTGTAGTTTGATTCTTACTTCTGGCAAAAGATATTGCCTGCCATTTCAATAAATAATGAATGTTGCCTACCATCAAGCCATCAACCACTGTCGCCACCCCCAGGAGCCCTGAGGGGAATTCAGGATGGAGAAAAACAAAATATTGGCCCTAGATAGTTAAGATTCGCATCTAAGGAATATCAATGATCCCAAACTCTTGCATCTTCCCATAGTTAGAAAAGCAATAAAATCATTAACTTGGCATGTCTGGTTTTTGTCACTAGCAGTAATCTTTTGGGTACATGTTAGGTTTTCTTTTTCTAGCAAAAATTCTTATATATTCTGGCTCTTTCCTTACCTCTTCAGAGCAGTTCCTCAGAGCTCTCTGAGACGCTGTCTCTTGGGCTTAGTCTTCATTCAGCAAGGCCCCCAAATAAAACCTAAGTCACAATCTTTATATTGTGTGTTTTTCTTCAGTTGACGTTACCTTGAGGCATTTATGGGCTTATGTTTGGGTTCACATACATAGGCTGCTTAAGGTATTTGAGCCGCCCTAGTCTAAAGTCTTCCTTGTTAATTAATTTAACACAAGTCATAAGGACTCTCAGGAGAAGCCCACAGGTCCAGCCAACAGCCAATGAGGTCTCCTGCCAATCTCCAGCCCCACTTGAGTCTTCGAGGGACTGAGATCTAGCAAACAGCATGACCACAAGCTCTTCAGGAACCCGAAGCCACAGATGCCTGGCTCTGTTGCTTCTGGATTCCTTACACCCAGAAAACGTGCAAGGTAATAAACACTGTGGACTGCCCTAGCGGTCCAGTGGTCGGAACCTGCCTGCCAGTGCAGGGGACACACGTTCAATCCCTGGTCCAGGAATCCTGCCCATGCTGCAGGGCAGCTGAGCCCCTGTGCCGCAACTACTGAGCCCACACGCTGAAGCTACTGCAACTTAGCACGAACGCACGCATCATGGCCTCTGACTCCACTTCTCCTTGTTTACTCCTTTGGCCCCCTTCTCCCCCTGCCTTTTGCACTTGCTAAAACACAACATCAGAGTTAAAGGCCAGAGTCAGTCAGATGGCCTGCAACTGATTCCCAGATTTGCTGCTCACCAGTGATATGACCTTGGTGGAATCACTTACCCTTCCCTGTGCCTCTGTTCTTGCAGCTATAAATCTGGCCCTCCTCATAGTGTGATGGTGAGGCATGAATGAGTTAGCTCATGCAAAGTACTTAGAACCAAGCTTGGAAGTTAGTAGGTGCTTTTTAAAGTTTTTGCTATTATTATTTTCATAATGTTGCAGTCACAAAGAAATACAGTCATTTCCCCCAGATTATGCCATGTGCCTTTTTTTTTTTTCCCAGCTGTGCAGAGTCTTAGTTGAAGCACTCAGGATCTTTCTTTTGGTAGGCAGGTTCTAGTTCCCTGACTAGGGATCAAATTCGGACCCTTTGCATTCAGAGCACAGTGTCTTTACCACTGGACCACTAGGGAAGTCCCATACGCCACGTGCCTTTTTCTTCCCGGCCTTCGCACATTTGCATCCCACTCCTAAAACTCCTTCCTTACCCTGCTTCCTTTGGGTTGGTCTTTTTTTTTTAATCCTTGCTAGTAGGAGCCTGGTAGGCTGCAGTCCATGGGGTCACTAAGAGTTGGACCTGACTGAGCGACTTCACTTTCACTTTTCACTTTCATGCATTGGAGAAGGAAATGGCAACCCACTCCAGTGTTCTTGCCTAGAGAATCCCAGGGATGGGGGAGCCTGGTGGGCTGCAGTCTATGGGGTCACACAGAGTTGGACACGACTGAAGTGACTTAGCAGTAGCAGCAGTATGGCTCAACTAAGATCATGGCATCTGGTCCCATCACTTCATGGGAAATAGATGGGGAAGCAGTGGAAACAGTGTCAGACTTTGTTTTTTTGGACTCCAAAATCACTGCAGATGGTGACTGCAGCCATGTAATTAAAAGACACTTACTCCTTGGAAGGAAAGCTATGACCAACCTAGATAGCATATTGAAACGCAGAGACATTACTTTGCCAACAAAGGTCCATCTAGTCAAGGCTATGGTTTTTCCAGAGGTCATGTATGGATGTAAGAGTTGGACTGTGAAGAAAGCTGAGTGCCGAAGAATTGATGCTTTTGAACTGTGGTGTTGGAGAAGACTCTTGAGAGTCCCATGGACTGCAAGGAGATCCAACCAGTCCGTTCTAAAGGAGATCAGCCCCGGGTGTTCTTTAGAAGGAATGATGCTAAAGCTGAAAGTCCAGTACTTTGGCCAACTCATGTGAAGAGCTGACTCATTGGAAGAGACTCTGATGCTGGGAGGGATTGGGGGCAGGAGGAAAGGGGACGACAGAGGATGAGATGGCTGGATGGCATCACCAACTCGATGGACGTGAGTTTGAGTGAACTCCGGGAGTTGGTGATGGACAGGGAGTTGCGATTCATGGGGTCTCAAGGAGTCGGATACGACTGAGCAACTGAACTGAACTGAACTGAGTGTGGCTCAAATGCCCCCCGTCCACCAGGAAGCCCTCTTTGATTTTTCCTTCCACCTTAGATGCTATACCCACCCTAGGATCCCTCAGTGGACCCGAGCTTCCCTCTCCCAGTCCTGCCCAGTCTGGGAAGGGTTTATTTCCACCACTGGATTGTCGGTCGCATGAAGGCAGGACTGGGAATATCTTGGTCACTGCTGGGTCCCCATCATTGCCTAGCACAGGGTAGACACACAGGAAGCGCTCAGTGAAAAGATAGATAAATCTCCAAAGTCAACCAGGGTATGTTTGTATGTATGTGATGTAGTGATTACAAAAGCTGTTTTCAGTATTACAGGCTAGCATGCTTTTTGGGGGAGCCCAGCTGCACAGCATGTGGGATCTTAGTTCCCCTGCAAGGAATAAATCCACACCCCCTACAGTGGAAGCGCAGTGTCTTAACTACTGGATCACCAGTGACGAACCATAGCATGATATTTTAAATCACCAAAATAGCAGTATTTTGGGCTTTGGTTTTTCTTGGTAATCAGACATTCACCACCCAGAGAGTTACAGACTATTTCATAGTTTCAGAGGAACTGAGTTCACTCAGTAAGAAAGCTTTCTGACCACATACCTTACTCTCAAAGATCTTCCAAGTATCTTACTAATAAAGGTCACTTTCCCTGGCTCATCAGAGGGAACAAGCATTGCATTCTCTCTCTTTTTTAAATTAAACTTTTTCTTTTGAGATAATTGTAAATTCCCATGCAGTTTGAAGCAATAATACCAAAAGATCCTTGTGTGCCTTTTACCCAGTTTTCCCCCATTTTATAAAACTACATACCAGCTGATTCTCCTTACTGAAGCCCGGTGCTCAGTCATGTCTGATACTTCATGACCCTTTAGACACGACTATCGCCTACCAGGCTCCGCTGTCCATGGGATTTTTCAGGCAAGAATGCTGGAGTGGGTTGCCATTTCCTCTCCAGAGGATATCCCCCACCCAGGGATGGAACCCATGTCTTCGATGTCTCCTGTAATGCAGGAGCACTCTTTACCCAATGAGCCATCAGAGAAGCCCCTTACTGAAGGCAGTTATGTTCTATAGTGTGACCACAAACACTGAATTCTGGGGAACATGGGGTTAGGTTCCCCAGAAATTTCTGGTGACACTTCCTGAACCTGTCAATATATAAGTTTTATGCGCCTTCCTGTTTAAAGATACTTTCTGTAATGTACACTGTTGATTTGCTCACATCGAGCTCAGACCAACAGCACTACAGTGGCGCCTAAAGGAAGCTTATAGAGCAAATATATTCTAAAACTCTTTTGCATTTTCTCCGCAAGGCACATCACGGCTTTCTGGCTCGTAAGGGAACACTGTGCAACACTTCAGCCCTAGGGTTTGGGAACCATTTTAAACAGCAACATCACCAACAAAAAGCAGGAAAATGTGAAAAACGTGGCACCAAACAGACAGTGAAAGGGACCCTTGTTTACAGTCTGAGAGCTGAACCGAGCGGGCAGAGTGAGGCTCGCCTCCTTTGACCACGCCTCGGAATGCGTGCGACTCAATTTCTTGGGCCACTCTGTGCATGCCTGGAAGTGACCTCGCAATCCTACTAATTTTAGGGTTTCTCTGCATTTGCTTTCACAAATAGGAAATCCGCAGACAATGAGGACTGGCTGTTCAGTAAGACATCCCGGATGCTGACACTAATATGGTCGAAACAGAGGTTTCCCGCCTCCACCCACTCATTCTCCTTAACCCCTGGGGAACCACTGATCTGTTCTCCATTTCTAGACTTTTGTGACGTCAAGAATGTTATATACGTGGCCTATATCACGTAGCCTATATCATTGGGGGATTCTTTTCAAGTGTAGAGTTGAATGATTTTTATTATACTCACAGAGTTACACAATCATCACCACAATCCATTTTAGAACATTTCTTTACCCGCCAAAGAAACCTCACACTGCTTGGCCAGCAAGTCCCTTTCCCTCCATCCTTCTCAGCCCTTAGTAACCACCAATCAATCAAATTCCTGTCTCTATCGATTCGCCTACAGTGGAGATTTCGTGTAGATGGAGTCATGGGGAATTCCCTGGGGTCCAGTGGTTAGGAGCCTGCACTTTGACTGCCGAGGCTGAGGGTTCAATCCCTAATTGGGGGAAATAAGATCCTGCAAGACACAAGGCCCAGCCGCCAAAAAAAAAAGAAAAAAGAAAGAAAGGAATCACAGGCTGTGTGCTATATGGTCTTTGTGTATGGCTTCTTTTTTACGAATTGTATTTATTTTTAATTTTTTGGCTGTGCTGGGTCTTTGTTGCCGCAAAGGCTTTTCTCTAGTTGCGGAGAGTGGGGCGCAACCCTCTAGTTGTGGTGCTCAGGCTCTAGGGCGAGTGGGCTTCCGGAGTTGTGGGCGCGCGTGCTCAGTAGCGCAGCTGCTGGGTCTAGAGCACAGGCTCAACAGTCGTGGCGCATGGGCTTAGCTGCTCGGTGGCATGTGCGATCTTCCTGGACCAAGGGTCGAACCCGTGTCTCCTCCGTTTCCAGGCAGATCCTTTACCACTGAGCCACCAGGGAAACCCACGGCGTCCTTCACCTAGAGTTACTTTTTCAATATGGTAGAACAGACCGGAACTTCATCCTTTTTTCAAGGCTGAATACTAACTACTGCATTGTATGGGTCCACTACATTTTGTTTATCCATTCATCAACTGATGGATCGGGCTTGACTCTTTGGTGGGGAAGCAAAGAAGTTGGATGCCAAGTATCTAGTTTTTTTTTTTTTTTTTCCAAACTAAATAGCATTTTGGTGTTTTTCAAAACATGTACCAAAATACTGGTTTAGTCACAGGAAATTGTGCTGTGGTGTTTGTTTTGGATGATTGCTGGGAGTTTTATAGCTCAAGGATTTGAAGCTTCAAAGACAAATATTTGACCAAAGTGCCGGTTCTAAGTATTGATACATATTCACTCCTTTAACCCCCTGCAACAGCCCTGTGTAGTAGGACTGTTATTATCGTGCCCCCACTTGACAGCTGAGAAAACTGAGGCTCGGTCCCCAGGGCTGCTGAAGCCAGTGAGTGGGGAAGCTGGCTTTGAACCTGGGCCATCTGGCTTCAGTGGCCTCAGTGTTAGTCACAGCTCTCCTCAGTTCCACAAAGTCAGTCAGCAGAGAGGAGCTCATGGTATCACGTCTGGAGGCTGATCGGTCTGTCATTTCAGGATTCTTGTGTTGGAAGATTTGGGAATTCTAAGGTAGCCTGGATATCAAGGAATGTGCCATAAATGATATCGCTTCTGGGATTTGCTTCAAAAATAAACACAGGGGTGGGTACTGGATGGCACAGAGAGGGCCCAGGGTGAGCCAAAGACTTGATGATGAAAAGCAAATACTCAAAACAATAGGTGGTGACATGAGGACACTTGATCTTTTTTTTTTCCTTTATTTTTTGAGCTGTGTGATTCTTTTATAAAATTTTACTTATGCATTTAATTTTATTTTTGGCTGCACTGGATTGTTGTTGCCGCGAGGGCTTTCTCTGGTTGCGGTGTGAGGGCTGTTCGTTGTGGTGGCTTCTCTTGTTGTGAAGTACAGGCGCTAGAGCATGCGGGCTTCAGTAGCTGGGGAGTCTCAGTAGCTGGGGAGTGTGATCTTAGTGGCTGCTCAGCATGTGGCATCTTCTCGGACCAGGGATCAAACCCACGTCCCCTGCACTGTCAGGCAGATTCTTAACCGCTGGACCACTAGGGAAGTCCTGCTGTGTGATTCTGTTTTATTTTATTTTGTTATATTATGGCCACACCATGCAGCACATGGGATCTTTGTTTCCCTACCAGGGATTGAACCCACGCCCCCAGCATGAGAAGCGCAAAGTCTAAATCACTGAACCATTGGGGGGAGTCCCGAGGGTGCTTGATCTTTTGATAGAGGCTTTGGCACAGAGACTCTCCAGCCTATAAAAGTGAGAGGATGGCCCTGGCTGCAGACAGACCTCCTTCCCTCTCGGAACTTCCTGGCTGTGTGCCTCCAGCTACATGACTTCATGTCTCTGAACCTGGGGCCCCTCACCTGCCACGGAGGCAATCCTGACTTCCTTTGAGAGCCTGAATGTCCAGGGCTGACCTGCCACAATAACTCAACAAGTGGGAAGTTCATGGGTGGATGACTTCACCTTCAGTCTTCTCATCAGCAAAATGACATAGGGTACCCACTTTTTACAGCGGTCTGTTTATTCATTTACATACTATTTATTGAGCATCTATTAAACATAGTTACTGAATATCTAGGCTTGGAGTAGAGCAATGAATAAGATACCTATCCTGGGGCTTCCTTGGTGGTCTAGTGGCCAAGACTCCATGCTCTCAATACAGGGGACCCAGGTTTGATCCCTGGTCAAGGAATTAGATCCCATATGCCCCAGCTGAAAACATTCTGCATGCTACAACTAAGACCTGAAAAAAACTATCCTTGCACTATGGAATTGACACTCTAGTGATGACCTGTTTATCTATCTATCTGTTATGTTAAGTGGTATTAATAATAAATGTACTAGGAAGAAACAAGAAATAAAATAGGTTCTGAGATAAATGGTGATACCATGGAGGAAGAAAAAGATAGCTATTTTCTTTGGTGAGGTCAGGAAGGCCCAACTGAGGAGGTGATGTCTGAGCAGAGACCTGAAGGAGGTGAGGAAATGAGCCACACGGAAGTCTGGGGAAGAAGGGGTCCCAGGCAGAGAAACAGCAAGTGCAAAGGTCCTGAGGCAGGACTGGGCCTGGTAAGGTCAGAGCAGAGCAAAGAGGCCAGTGTCTGGGATAGAAAAAGCAAGGGGGAGAAGGAGGGAAATGAGCTTAGAAATGGGATGGGGGCCTCGTGGGTCCAGCTGAGTGAGGCAGAAGCCACAGGAGGAATTTGAAGAGGGAAGTGACATCATTCACTTCCTGTAAAAGGATTCAGCTAGCAGGCAAGGAAGGACCTTTCTGTTGGCGGCAAGGGCAGAAACAAGTGAGGAAGGGAATGCAGCAGTCTGGGTGGGAGATGCTGGCAGCTGGACCAGCGGGTAGTGTGGCAGTCAGACTTTGGACACACACTGAAGTTCAACCCAACGGGATCTCCTGCTTGCTAAGATGTGGGCTGTGAGAAGCAGAGAAGGGGCATGAATCCCTTCAAAGTCCCTCCAGCCAGAGCAGCTGGAAGGATGGTAGTTTGTATGTTGCGGAAGGAAATAGGGTACTCAAAGCGCCTAGCACACAGCCACACCTGGGAACATGCCTGACCTGTACTAAGTCAGTTTAAGAGGATGTTGTCAGCCAAGTGTTGGATTGCATCACAGGGAAGGCAAGGCAAGGCTGACCCAACCTCGACAAGACTCCTCGGGCAGGTGTCAGGCACAGAGCCAATTTTCCACCCTAACCCTCTCCCTCTGGGCTGGGCCAGCCTCTCCCTTCCCTGGGCCACAGAGAAATAAGCTCTCCCATCTCCACCTTGAATTCACTCTCAGCCAGGTTACTGAGACTCCTTCTTCTTTCTGCCAGGCCTGTCTTCACTCAGGCCACTGATAGCTACTACTAATAGCCCACACTGCAGCTGTTTCGTGTGTGTGCGTGTGTGCACGTGCGTGTGTGTGTGTGTGTGTGTGTGTGTGTGTAGCTAGAGACAGCGATTCAGTCTCCCGCCCCAGGCACATGACCTGCCCCCATCCCTCTCTTTCAGGACTCCTGAAACTGTTTTCTCCTCCTTCTTTTGCACATTTTCCTCTTCCGCTTTCTTGTTTTTTGACCACTCTCCCACTCCAGTACTCTTGCCTAGAAAATCCCATGAATGGAGGAGACTGATGGGGTGCAGTCCATGGGGTCGCTGAGAGTTGGACATGACTCAGTGACTTCACTTTCACCTTTCACTTTCATGCATTGGAGAAGGAAATGGCAACCCACTCCAGTGTTCTTGCCTGGAGAATCCTGGGGACGGTGGAGCCTGGTGGGCTGCCGTCTATGGGGCCTCACAGAGTCAGACACGACTGAAGCGACTTAACAGCAGCAGCAGCAGCAGCAGCCACAGCAAGTGGGATCTTAGTTCCCTGACCCGGGATCAAACCCACATCCCCAGCACTGGAAGCACTGGACCCCTTCAGGGAAACCTCTCTTTGTCTTTTTTCTCTTTTCTTTTATAATAATTTACTGTTTAAAAGATTGATTGATTGATTTTTGGCTGTGGCTGGTCTTCATTGCTGTGCACGGCCTTTCTCTAGTTGCAGGGAGCTGGGGCTACTCTTTAGTTGCAGAGCACAGGCTTCTCATTGGTGTGGCTTCTCTTGTTGCAGTTCCCAGGTTCTAGGCACTCGGGCTTCAGTCGTTGCAGCCTATGGGCTAGGTTTTCTGACTCTAGAGCGCCGGCTCAGTAGCTGTGATGCACAGTCTTAGTTGCTCCCAGGCATGTGGGATCTTCCCAGGTCTGGGATTGAAGCAGTGTTCCTTGCATTGCCAGGCAGCATCGTAACCTCTGGAGCATCAGGGACGTCCTTATTTGCATTTTTCTCATTGATTTGTAGGAGCTCTTTATATACTGTGGATATAACACCCTTTGTCAGTCACATGTGTCCCAAACATCTTCTCACAACTTGCAGTTCATCTTTCCGTTTTGTTGATGGGATCTTTTGATGCCCAGAGATTTTACTTTTAATGTAAAGTCAATGGTTAGTACTTTTTGTATCCTAAGAAATCTTTCTCTACCTCACACACTGCCATAAAAAGGAGTAACAGAGGATTTTCACATACTCCTTGGGAATCGTCTCCAAGGTGAAGAAACTGTGTGATCAACAAGCCATTGTTTGCATTAAGAGAGAGGGAGAGCGGAGGGGCGGGAGGGTCAAAAAAAAAAAGTGAGAGGGAGAGGGGGGGTGTGTGTGTGGGGGTGGGGGGGTTTATATTGCTTCTCCAGGCATAAGGTATATCAGCAAGATAACAAGTAATTAGTTATACCAGTTGACTCCAAGGAAGGGAACAAGGTAGTTGGGGGAATCAAGGTTGAGGAGGCATAAATCTTGAAATATAGGAAAGCATTCTTTAAAAACGGAACCAATTACAATTTTTTGGACCACATGGCATGTGGAATATTAGTTCCCTGACTGGGTTTGGAACCCATGCCCCTCCAGGCGAAGCACAGAGCCCTAACTGCTGGATTGTCTGGGAAGTCCCATAATTACAACTAGTCTAAATGCAGAATCCTTCTTAACCTCAGGGTCATAAAACTATTCTCCCATGTTTTCCTCTAAGCATTTTGTCTCGCAGCCTACTGGGGATGACTTTTGCGTATGAAGCCACACCCTGCCCCATGACCTGCAAGACAACCTCTTTTTTGTATCCAATATCCCCGGATTCGTGGGTCTGTTTCTGGGCTCTCTGTACTTTTTGGTTAATCTGCTCGTCTAATCTTATGTAAATATCATGTTCCCTTAGTTGGTAAGGTTGAATAAAACTTATCTGGATGACTGCTGAGGCCAGCCCTCTTGTATTCCTCCTCAAGATCCTTTTGCCTTTTCTTGTCTCTCTGTTTCCCAACATGAACTCGTTACCTAGGGCTGCTTGAGGGAAGTCCCACAAACTGGGAGCTTACACAACAGAAATGTGTTGACTCATGGTTCTGGAGGTTAGACGTTCAAGGTCAAGATGTGGCAGGATCGGATGTCTCTGGTGGTCCAGTGGTTGAGACTCCACACTTCCACTGCAGGGGGCACTTTGGCCACCTGATGTGAAGAACTGACTCATTGGAAAAGACCCTGATGCTGGGAAAGATTGAGGGCAGGAAAAGAAGAGGTCGACAGAGAATGAGATGGTTGGATGGCATCACCACACTATGGACATGAGCAAGCTCTGGGAGCTGGTGATGGACAGGGATGCCTAATGTGATCCCTGGCTGGGGAATTTCAACAAACTGTGCAATGTGGCAAAAATAATAATAATAGTAATAATAACGAGGGCTGGAAGGGAGAATCTGTTTCAAGCCTTTCTCCTTGGCTTGTATATGGCCATCTTTCCCCTGCGTCTCTTCACTTCGTCTTTCCTCTCAGCCTGTCTCCCCTTCTTTTTTGGGGGGGGGCTGGATACAGCGCTTGCAGGATCTTAGTTGCCTGAACCGGGTCACAGCAGTGAAATCGCTGAGTCCTAACCACTGGACTGCTAGGGAACTCCCCAAATCTTCCCTTCTTAAAGGATACCTGTCCTATTGAATTAGGGCCCACCCTAATGGCCTCATCTTAACTTAATCACCTCTGTAAAGACCTGATGTCCAGGACTTCCCTGGTGGTCCAGTGGTTAAGAATTCTTCTTCTACTGCAAGAGGGCGTGGGTGCCATCTCCGGTTGGGTAACAAAGACCCTACATGCCACTGTCGTGGTTCTTCAGTCGCTCAGTTGTGTCCAAATCTTTGAGACCCTATGGACTGCAGCACCCCAGGCTTCCCTGTCCTTCACTATCTCCCAGAATTTGCTCAAACTCATGTCCATTCTGTCGGTGATGCCATCCAATCATCTCATCCTCTGTTGTCCCCTTCTCCTCAGTTGGGAAAAAAAAAAAAAACAAGAGAAAAGAAACCAGAACCCCCAAAATCTAAAAATAAAGTTATATTCTGAAGTGTTGGTGGGGAGGACTTATGTTTTGAAGGGGGGACACAATCCAACCCGCAACACTACGTAAACTTGATAATCAGTTTCACAAGCATGGAAAGTTTTTTTTTTTTGGCGAGGGGTGGGGTGGCTACTGAGCGGAATTACATTCTCACTGCATCTCCTAAATTGTTTCCTACTTCATTTCTTACCTTTTGGGGGATCCCTCACGAACATCTGTCCCCTTAAAAAGAACAGAAGCATCCTGCCTCCAGCATTCCAATCTCATCTCACTGTGTGTCTTTGGGCAAGCGGTCTTCCCTCAGGGAACCAGAATTTCCTTATCTGCATAGAGAAGCTCTTCCTGGCAGCAGCAGTGATAACGCCGGCATCTACTGGGTAGCCTTGTTCTGAACATTATAGGAGGATGTCTTTAAAAACGTTGGAACCTATGGGGGTCAAGAGCAGGCCAATCACATTTCATCAGCTTGCTTTCCTGACTTTTCTCAAGTTCCTCTTTGTTTTCGTTAAACACTAGACTTCCTCAAAAGCCCATGGTTGCTTCAGTCCACTCGCACCAGGGACTGCAAACACGTGGCTCTGACCAGTCTGACCGCTGGACGTGTTTTCTTTGACCTAGTGTATTAAAAAAAATTTTTTTTTAAGCAAACAGTAAAACAGAGAGGACTTCACATTCAAATTAAAAAAAAACAACTCTAGGTTGTCATAAATCAATTATACTTCAGTTTAAATTTAATTAAAAAAACCAAACACCTCTAGGGACTTCTTGGCAGTCTGGTGGTTAAGACTCCACAGTGCCAATGCAGGGGCACAGGTTCGATCCCTGGTCGGGGAACTAAGATCCCACCCGCCAAGTGGCATGGCCTCCCACCCCCAAAAAACAAAACAAAGAAACGAAACACAAAATCCTCTAGACTGTCAATGTCCCTTGAAAAAGCAGATACAGCCACACTAGGCCCACATTTCCACATGGCAACAAAGAGCCTCTGTGCCTGGCTTCTTTCACTTGCTGCTACTGCTGCTAAGTCACTTCAGTCGTGTCCGACTCTGTGTGACCCCATAGACAGCAGCCCACCAGGCTCCCCCGTCCCTGGGATTCTCCAGGCAAGAACACTGGAGTGGGTTGCCATTTCCTTCTCCAATGCAGGAAAGCGAAGTGACAGTGAAGTAGCTCAGTCATGTCCGACTCTTAGCGACCCCGTGGACTGCAGCCTACCAGGCTCCTCTGTCCACTGGATTTTCCAGGCAAGAGTACTGGAGTGGGTTGCCATTTCCTTCTCCAATGCATGAAAGTGAAAAGTGAAAGTGAAATCATTTAGTGGTGTCCGACTCTTTGCCATCCCATGGACTGCAGCCTACCAGGCTCCTCCGTCCATGGGATTTTCCAGGCAAGAGTACTAGAGTGCCATCGCCTTCTCCAGCACCTTCTAGCTATCGACCCCCAAATACCAATACCTCAACCATTCTCAATCATTAATCTACTCTTGTCTACATGGATTGGCCTAGGGCTTCCCGGGTGGTCGAGTGGATGAAAATCCACCTGCCATTGCAGGGGATACAGGTTTGACCCCTAGTCGGGGAAGATCCCACATGACACAGGGCAACGAAGCCCGTGAGCCACAACTGCCGAGCCCTTTCTCGAGAGCCTGTGCTCCGCCACAAGAGAAGCCATTGCAACGGGAAGCCCCTCCACCACAACTAGAGAGCGGCCCTTGCTCCCTGCACCTGGAAAAACCCTCACACAGCTACGAAGAGCCAGTGCAGCCAAAAATAAATAAATAAACACACACAGGAGTTTCAAAACAAAACATGGCCTATTCTGGAAATTTCCTATGATACAGAATCATGTAATATGTGGTCTACCACTGTCTTCTCTCAGTCATCATACATTTTCAGAGTTCATCCATATTGCAGTACGTATCAATGTTTCATTCTTTTTACACAGTTAATAATCATCCAGGTAGACACAGAATATCTTATTTATCCCTTCATCGGTTGATAAGTCTCTGGGTCTTCTCCATCTTTTGGCTAAGACGAGTAATGCTGCAGGCTTCAGCAATACGTGAACCGTGAACTTCCAGATGTTCAAGCTGGTTTTAGAAAAGGCAGGGGAACCAGAGATCAAATTGCCAACATCTGCTGAATCATCGAAAAAGCAAGAGACTTCCAGAAAAACATCTATTTCCGCTTTATTGACTGTGCCAAAGCCTTTGACTGGGTGGATCACAATAAGCTGTGGAAAATTCTGAAAGAGACAGGAATACCAGACCACCTGACCTGCCTCTTGAGAAACCTACATGCAGGTCAGGAAGCAACAGTTAGAACTGGGCATGGAACAACAGACTGGTTCTAAATAGGAAAAGGAGTACGTCAAGGCTGTATTGTCACCCTGCTTATTTAACTTATATGCAGAGTACATCATGAGAAACGCTGGGCTGGAAGAAGCACAAGCTGGAATCAAGATTGCCGGGAGAAATATCAATAACCTCAGATATGCAGATGACACCACCCTTATAGCAGAAAGTGAAGAGGAACTCAAAAGCCTCTTGATGAAAATGAAAGAGGAGAGTGAAAAAGTTGGCTTAAAGTTCAACATTCAGAAAACGAAGATCATGGCATCTGGTCCCATCACTTCATGGCAAATAGATGGGGAAACAGTGGAAACAGTGTCAGACTTTACTTTTTTGGGCTCCAAAATCACTGCAGATGGTGACTGCAGCCATGAAATTAAAAGACGCTTACTCCTTGGAAGGAAAGTTATGACCAACCTAGATAGCATATTCAAAAGCAGAGACGTTACTTTGGCAACAAATATGCGTCTAGTCAAGGCTACGGTTTTTCCTGTGGTCATATATGGATGTGAGAGTTGGACTGTGAAGAAAGCTGAGCACCGAAGAATTGATGCTTTTGAACTGTGGTGTTGGAGAAGACTCTTGAGAGTCCCTTGGGCTACAAGGAGATCCAACCAGTTCATTCTGAAGGAGATCAGCCCTGGGATTTCTTTGGAGGGAATGATGCTGAAGCTGAAACTCCAGTACTTTGGCCACCTCATGCGAAGAGTTGACTCATTGGAAAAGACTCTGATGCTGGGAGGGATTGGGGGCAGGAGGAGAAGGGGACGACAGAGGATCAGATGGCTGGGTGGCATCACTGACTCGATGGATGTGAGTCTGAGTGAACTCCGGGAGTTGGTGATGGACAGGGAGGCCTGGCATGCTGCGATTCATGGGGTCACGAAGAGTCGGACACGACTGAGCGACTGAACTGAACCGAATGCTGCTATGAACATTCACGGACAAGTTTCTGCATGAATCTACATCTTCATTTAACTTGGGTTCATGTAGAAATTTTGTACATCAGTTTTTATTTCCCTTGGGCAAACAATTAGGAGATTGCTGAGTCATAAAGTAAATGTAATGTTTAACTTTATAAGAACATGCCAGATCCTTCCAGAGAACCCGCCCTGTTTTCCATTCCAAGCAGCAATGTACAAGAGTTCTGGTTGCTCTGCAAGCTTGCCTGGCACACTCTGCATTCTTTTTAAGTATCTATTTTTTATTTAACTATGCCAGGTCTTCGTTACAGCATGCAAACACTTCATTGCGGCGTGTGGGATCTAGTTTCCTGACCAGGGATCGAATCTGAGCCCCCTGCATTGGGAGCTTGGAGTCTTAACCACCACACCACCAGGTAAGTTCCTTTGCACTTGGTATATTTAATGAGCCATCCTCATAGAGCTGTGGTGACCTCAACAGCATTTAACGTGTGAATACTCTTCCTGAGCACGCTTTTTTCTCTGATTCCAGGGTGCTGCAGTCCATGAGGTCGCGAAGAGTCAGACATGACTGAGCGACTTCACTTTCACTTTTCACTTTCATGCATTGGAGAAGGAAATGGCAACCCACTCCAGGGTTCTTGACTTGAGAATCCCAGGGACGGGGGAGCCTGGTGGGCTGCCGTGTATGGGGTCACAGAGTCGGACACGACTGAATCGACTTAGCAGCAGCAGCAGCAGCAGCAGGTTGACTCAGGGCTGGGGCGGGGGGAGGAGGGGATGGAGGGATTGAGGGGTGATAGCTAAGGGTACAGGTTTCTTTTGGGGTGATGAAATGTTCTGGAAAATATTTTTAATTTTATTATTCACTTATTTAGGCTGTGCTGGGTCTTCCGTTGTGGCTCTTGGAAATGACCTCATCTCCCACCCTGTATCACCCAGCTGCAGATCCAAGCCACAGCTGGCTGCCCCCCACCCATGCTCTCACACCTCACGAGTGATCAGAGTCATGTTGGTTTAAGCCACTCAGCTCGTGATAGCATTACAGCAGCAACAGGAAACAAATACACTGCTGGAACAATTTATCTATAAAAAGAATTCACCTCCCCAAGCCTCAGTGTCCCAAGTGAAATGAGGATGGTTATGTGTTCACCATCCACGTTTATAGACGTCTTATCTCTCATAGGGCTGTGCACACAGAAGGCACTTAACGTCTGTGCAGTGAATGCGTGCCGACCGATGCTAGGTACTACCCAGCATTAATTCATTTACTCCTCAGGGACACTCCATGAGAGTAAAAACTATAGTCGACCCACTTGCCAGGTGAAGAAACAGAGGCAAGAGGTGTTAACCGACTGACCCTGAGGTTGCACAGCGTGCTTGTGACTGAGCTGGGACATGCCTGCCCCCTGCAGGTGGGACAATGACATGAGGCTGGGTCACAGTAGTAGGAGTGGGTGCCGCACGCCTGCCGTTCTCAGCTCTACCAAGGCTGGCGGCCATGGCTGCAGCTGGCGGCCACCACTCTGTTCTCAATGGGCATGGGGGGAGGGGGCACAGCCGCTCCAGAGGGCACTAGAAACAGGTGCGGGGGAGTTCCCTGGTGATCCGGTGGTTAGGACTTGGCGCTTTCACTGTCATGAGCCCGGGTTTAATTCCTGGTCGGGGAACTAGGATCCTGCAAGCTGAGCGAGGTGGCCAAAAGCAAACAAAATGCGCAGGAGTGCCTCCTGTTGCCAGAAGGGCTGAGGGCCACTTGCTGCTGGCACCTGGCAGCCGGGGGCGGGCAGGCCGGCCACGCCCGGGACAGCCCCACACAGTGAAGGCCTGAGGGCCGGCCGCGGCTGGGAGCCACTGAACACGGACCCGGAGCCTGCACCTCAGGCCTCGTGTCTGAGAACCAGGATTCTGCAGCCGCCTGCCTGGGCTCAAAACCATCCTGGTTCAGGACGTCCCTGGTGGTCTAGTGGTTAAGAATCCACCTGCCAATGCAGGGGACACAAATTCGATCCCTGGTCTGGGAAGATGCCACGTGCTGTGGGGCAACTAACGCTGTCATGAGGACTGAGCCTGAGCCTCATGGCGAGAGAAGCCACTGCGGTGAGAAGCCGGTGCCCCCCACTTGCTGCAAGTCCCTGCGTAGCCACGAAGACCCAGCACAGCCAAAAATAAAATAAACAAGTAGAATTTTTTTAAAAAAGAAAAAAACCTGGTTCAGCTGCAGACTCGCTCTGTGATCGTCTGAGCTGAGTGAGCCCCTCTAACCATCCCTTCCGCATCCTCTTTTGAGGGTTAACAAAGGCACGTCACGGCTTAGAACGGCCTGAGCGATGTCGGCGTTGGCTCTGAGTGTCATTATTTTAGGAGCGAGAGCTCAGTGTCTAAATCTGTCACCCTTCCCAGTCCCCCGGGGCCGTCTGCGGGCAGCAGCAGGTATGAACCCCGCTCCCCCCACCCCGCTCCCTCACTCAGCCCGAGGTGTGCTTGTTGACTGACTACCTGACGTACCAACGGCAGGGCCCCTGGAGCTGCCCGCGGTTCCCAGGCAGGACAGGCAGAGGCGCAAGGACACAAGGCCAGGCGGGGACCACAGGTTTATTGGGGGCTCCACGCGCACGCTCACGGCATCACACGAGGACGGCACGGTTACACGGTACACTCGAGGCAGCCTCCGCCCACAGCTGGGGCCCCGAGGCCGTGGGATGTGGCCTCCTCCCCTCCGCCCAGACCCAGCTGGGTGCCTTCCTCCTGGCCAGCTGAGGGAGGGGGCCGCTGGGGCGGACCCCGGGCCAGAAAGGGGAAGCGAGCAGGCTAGTCCGGGGAGGGACTGGGGCAGGAGGGGACGGCCGCCCTCACTCCAGGGACTGCAACATCAGCAACTGTTTGAGCACCTTCGTCTGGCTGGTCTCACGGATCTCGCCGGCCAGGAACATCTCATCCACGACCGTGTAAACCTGAGGGAAGGGAGGGCATGGGGAGACCCTGGGGTGAGCAGTGGGGGGGACCCCCGGGGAGCTGGGGAGTTCTGATGCCCAAGAACCAGCAAACAGACCCCAGCGGAGGCACCAGGGTGGCTGCGGGCTTCTGGCCCCCTACTGACCCCCTCCTCTGGCTCCCTCCTCCTCATCTTCCCCAGGAGCCCACCTTATAGAAGTTGAACACCAGGTCCAGTTCACAGACGTTATGGAAATATTCATTTAAGACCTAGGAGAAGACAGAGGTGCTGCAAGATGAGCAAGGATACACACACACACACACATACACACACACACGCAGAGGCATCAGAAAGAGGTGGCACAAAAATAAGGCAGAGGGGACTTCCCTGGTCCAGTGGCTAAGATGCCATGCTCCCAAGGCAGGGGGCCCGGGTTCAATCCCTGGTCAGGGAATCAGAAGCCACACACCACAACTAGGGATCCTGCATGCTGCAATGAAGATCGAGGATCCCAAGCACTGCGACTAAGGCCCAGTGCAGGCAAAATAAATAAGTAAATAAAGAAACAAGGCAGAGGGAAAGTGAAGGGAACAGACACCGGAGGAAACATCAATGTGGGCAGAGAAAGACAGTGTCCCCTCCCCCAGGCTGAGGGCCCCGCACCCTAACAGAGGGGATCCGGGCAGCGCCCGCCGCCCACCTGCCCCCAGCCCATGCACCTCCACAAAGTTGTGGATGGCCTCCAGGTAGGCCAGGTTGTTGTCGTTGACGTCCACGCAGATGCAGAAGTAGAGGCCGGCATAGCGTCGGTAAATGATCTTGAAGTTCCGGAACTGCGGGGCAGAGAGGCGGGAGGTCAGTGACAGGGCGTGCCCAGGACCACACATACTGGGCAGGATGGCACCAACATGTGCAGTCCTGCGTTCCACACTTGGTCCCAGAGGCCCTGCTCTGTTGCCTGACTCTGCGCTGGGGACAGAGGGGTGGCCTGGCTCTCCCTGCCTCGGGCTCACAGTCCAATGGAGCATGATCCTTAGTTACCCCCTGAGTGGGCAGCGAGGGGCTGTGGGTGCTCAGAGGGGACAAGAGGCTGACCCACCCTGGGAGTCCAGGAGGGCTTCCTGGAAGAGGGGGCATCTGCACTGAGATCTGGAGGATGAGCAGGAGTGATCAGGCAGGAGTGCTTTAGGCAGAGGGAATAGTACCGGGCAAAAGCCCAGAGTCAAGAGGTGGGGGTGCTCCAGGGTATCCATCTCCCCCTTTCCGTGACCCGCTGTTGCCTCTGGAAGGAGTCGAACTCCTCAGCCTGGAACTAAGCTAGCAAATTCTTCCACAAACACTGCCTGAGCACATGCTGTGTGGCAGGATTTGTGCTGAGCAGTACAGGCTCACTGCCTCCTGTAACCAAGACAATCCTAGCCCTGCCCTTAACTGAACCGTAAGATAAATATTCCTACCATAACGCATAAATACAACCCAGGAATAAATATTCATGAGCCAGGGATGCAGACTCTAATTTTATACCGTGTGTAAGTAGATAAAGCCATAGACAGAGATCCATGATGTCCCGGCGGGCAAAGCAGCTGAAAAGTCCAGTCCAGCGTGTGTGTGTGTGGCGCCATCTGCTGGCAACTGCAAGAGCCAACTCAAGCCCCTGATTTTTCTTGATTTTTCCCCCCCCAGCTTATCTTTGTGAATGTCTATACTTTTGATCTTCACCACCAAGATAATCATGATGGTGCGATCACTCACCTAGAGCCAGACATCCTGGAATGTGAAGTCAAGTGGGGCTTAGAAAGCATCACTACGAACAAAGGTAGTGGAGGTGATGGAATTCCAGTTGAGCTATTTCAAGTCCTGGAAGATGATGCTGTGAAAGCGCTGCACTCAATATGCCAGCAAATTTGGAAAACTCAGCAGTGGCCACAGGCCTGGAAAAGGTCAGTTTTCATTCCAATCCCAAAGAAAGGCAATGCCAAAGAATGCTCAAACTACCGCACAATTGCACTCATCTCATACGCTAGTAAAGTAATGCTCAAAATTCTCCAAACCAGGCTTCAGCAATACACGAACCGTGAACTTCCAGATGTTCAAGCTGGTTTTGGAAAAGGCAGAGGAACCAGAGATCAAATTGCCAACATCTGCTGGATCATCGAAAAAGCAAGAGAGTTCCAGAAAAACATCTATTTCTGCATTATTGACTATGCCAAAGCCTTTGACTGGGTGGATCACAATAAACTGTGGAAAATTCTGAAGGAGACGGGAATACCAGACCACCTGACCTGCCTCTTGAGAAACCTACATGCAGGTCAGGAAGCAACAGTTAGAACTGGACATGGAACAACAGACTGGTTCCAAATAGGAAAAGGAGTACGTCAAGGCTGTATATTGTCACCCTGCTTATTTAACTTATATGCAGAGTACATCATGAGAAACGCTGGGCTGGAAGAGGCACAAGCTGGAATCAAGATTGCTGGGAGAAATATCAATAACCTCAGATATGCAGATGACACCACCATTGTGGCAGAAAGTGAAGAAGAACTAAAGAGCCTCTTGATGAAAGTGAAAGAGGAGAGTGAAAAAGTTGGCTTAAAGCTCAACATTCAGAAAACGAAGATCATGGCATCCGGTCCCATCACTTCATGAGAAATAGATGGGGAAACAGCAGAAACAGTGTTAGACTTTATTTTTGGGGTCTCCAAAATCACTGCAGATGGTGACTGCAGCCATGAAACTAAAAGACACTTACTCCCTGGAAGGAAAGTTATGACCAACCTAGATAGCATATTCAAAAGCAGAGACATTACTTTGGCAACAAAGGTCCGTCTAGTCAAGGCTGTGGTTTTTCCAGTGGTCATGTATGGATGTAAGAGTTGGACTGTGAAGAAAGCTGAGTGCCAAAGAATTGATGCTTTGGAACTGTGGTGTTGGAGAAGACTCCTGAGAGTCCCTTGGACTGCAAGGAGATCCAACCAGTCCATTGTGAAGGAGATCAGTCCTGGGTGTTCATTGGAAGGACTGATGCTAAAGCTGAAACTGCAATACTTTGGCCACCTCATGTGAAGAGTTGACTCATTGGAAAAGACTCTGATGCTGGGAGAGATTGGGGGCAGGAAGAGAAGGGGACAATAGAGGATGAGATGGCTGGATGGCATCACCGACTCGATGGACGTTTGAGTTTGAGTGAACTCCAGGACTTGGTGATGGACAGGGAGGCCTGGTGTGCTGTGATTCATGGGGTCGCAGAGTCGGACACGACTGAAACGACTGAACTGAACTGACTGAACTGATACCTTTGCGGAGAAGGCAATGGCACCCCACTCCAGTACTCTTGCCTGGAAAATCCCATGGACTGAGGAGCCTGGTGGGCTGCAGTCCATGGGGCCACGAAGAGTCGGACACTACTGAGTGACTTCCCTTTCACTTTTCTCTTTCATGCATTGGACAAGGAAATGGCAACCCACTCCAGTGTTCTTGCCTGGAGAATCCCGGGGACGGGGGAGCCTGGTGGGCTGCCGTCTATGGGGGCGCACAGAGTCGGACACGACTGAAGCGACTTAGCAGCAGCAGCATATTGAGGTGTTGTTTAGTCCTTTAGTCCCTAAGTTGTGTCCAATTCTTTTGAGACCCCAGAGACTACAGCCCGCCGGGCTCCTTTGTCCATGGGATTTCCCAGGCAAGAATACTGGAGCAGGTTGCCATTTCCTTTCCTTTTCCTGCTGGGCGGGATCTTCTCTGCCCATCGAACCCCCATCTCCTGCATTGGCAGGCAGATTCTTTACCGCTGAGTCACCAAGGAAGCCCAATATTATTACAGTAGCTCCTGCACATAATCCATGGATTAGAATATATCAGGATGTTAACTCTACTTAAAAAAAAAAAAAAGGTTCACGATCAAATGATTGAAGGCCCCTGCTTTGGAGGGGCGGATTCGAGACAAGAACCCACGAAGGCAGGAAGACTTGAGCTGGAGAAGTTACCCACCGGCCGTCACAGCTGGTGTGGCCTTGGCAGGCTCTGACCCTCAACAGTGCTCTTTTCTCTCCTGCTGTCTCCTGCCTGGCTCCTTCCTGTCACCGCTGTGTCACCAGTGATGCCCTGCACAGGGCTCCAGTCTGGAGTGGGCCTGGGTCGGGAGCAATCTAAGATGGTCCGGCCCCCTTGTGACGTTCTCACCTGGCATCAAACCTTTCTGGGTCCTCCTAATCCGCCTCTCTGCCCACTCCCGGTCCCTCAGCTGCTGTCATTTCCAGCACTCAGTGTGGGGCCGGCCCTGCGCTGGCAGCATGGTGCCCCGGGAGAGCCGACATCCCTTATGCTCCGGCTCCCCTCCCTTCATCATCCCGCCCCCCACGTCTCCACTGGGCTGGGAATGGACACTCCACTGCTGATCTTCCCCTCCACCTGTTCTTTGCTAAATCAGCCCATCTGGGAAAATGACAGCGCCCCCTACTGGTGGCTCCATTCTCTTTCCCATACCTCCTCCAATCTTTGGCCCTTCAGTTGGCTCTCCTTTCAAAATGCTTCTCGCCACCCCCACTGTTTCCATGACTGTGAAAGTCACGAGCATCTCTCACCTGGGCTGCAGTGGTCACCTCCTGAGCAGTCCTCTGCTTCTGCTCCTGCCCCTTAGAGAGGGATCCCTAAAGCCTAAGCTAGCCTACCTCCCTCCTCAGCTCAAAAGCCTCCTGTGGCTCCTTCCTTGCTCAGAGTAAGGGCCCAAGTCCTCATGACAGGTCACAAGGCCCTGAACCTCCTACTTCTGTTATATCTTCAATCTCATCTGCTCCCACCTTCCTCCCTGGCTTACTCCACCTCAGGTACACTGGCTTTCTTGCTATTCCAGGAATGCCCTTGTACGCCCTGCTGCCTCAGGGGCCTTTGCACTTATTGTCAGATATCATCTCCTTCCACTTCTCCATTCCTTCAGGTCTGGGTTCAAACGTCCCCTGTTAAACGAAGACTTCCTGATCAAACCATTTAAACCCACGATCCACTCCCCACCCCCCACTGTATACATCCTAGCCATTCCATCCCCCACAGCTGCTTCCTTTTTCTCCCTGGCATCTATCATTCCTGATACACTATATCTTCATTATAATAACAACCTCCCATCGACTAAAACTAAAAACGTCAGCGGTCAGCTCTCCGAGGGAAGGGGCTGGGTCTGTTTCATTTCCTGCTGTATCACCAGTGCCTAGAACAGTACTCGGCACATAGTGAGCCACCAATAAGTATCTCTTGAACTCCACATGGATAGAGGAGCCTGGCGGGCCACAGTCAACGGGGTCACAGAGAGTCAGACACGACTAAGCGCGCATACACACACACAGGACAATCAACCTGGTCTCTTGAAAGGCTAATACCGTGGGAATTAAAGCTAGAAGCATCTTAATAAAGAGACCAAAACCAATGCCAAGATCCTTGACTGGCTTTGGACAATCAGTTTTGATGATCTGTGCTATGCTAAGTTGCTTTAGTCATGTTTGACTCTTTGTGACCCCCTGGACTGTAGCCTGCCAGGCTCCTCAGTCTGTGGGATTCTTCAGGCAAGAATGCTGCAATGGGTTGCCATGCCCTCCTCCAGGGGATCTTCCTGACCTAGGGATCAAACTTGCATCTCTTATGTCCCCTGCATTGGCAGGTGGGTTCTTTACCACTAGGGTCACCTGGGAAGCCCTCTGATCATCCGGGGGAAATTTAGATATTGATCAGGTTTAGAGTACTATTAGTAAGGAAGTATGACTCCTTTTATCAGGCCTGATGATACTGTGGTCATGGAAGGCAGTGTCTTTTTTTTCTGAGATGTACCCTGAAATATTTAGAGATGAAATGTCATTATCTCTATACCTTTTTGTGACTGCAATACATGGCTTATGCAATCTTAGTTCCTCAACCAGGGACTGAATCTGCACCTTTGGGAGTGACAGCACGCAATCCTACCCTCCAGACTGCCAGGGGATTCCCCCATGATCGCTCTAACTGAACTGAAAACACGACTGCCAGGGATGGTTCGGTACACCATTCTCTACGCTTATGTGTTTGAGCATTTTTGTAGTAAGTTTTTAAAAGGCATCAGGAAAAAAAAAAAAAAGGTTATTTGGCCAAAAAAAAAAAAAAGAAGAGAGAAAAAAAGAACAAAAATGCAAACTCAATACTGATGAAATCTGGGGGAATTTTCAGTTGATGTCTCATTGTACTAACCTGTATGTCGGAAAATGTTCACCCTGAAAAGTAACCCACTCTCCTCAAAGGAAGAGGATGGCAGGCAAGTTGAATAAATGAATGGCAGGGAGGAAGGAGAGTCTGAGAGGTTATCGCCATCTGAGGCTGGGAAGGGGGGCATCAGAACAAAGCGGGGGAGTGTGGGAGGCACTGGCAGGGGTGGGGGTAGCTGTCACCTCCACAAAGTTGGTGTGTTTGGCGTCTCGGACGGTGACCACAGCATGCACCTCCTCGATCAGCTTCTGTTTCTCGTCATCATCGAACTGCATGTACCACTTGGCCAGGCGCGTCTTGCCTGCTCGGTTCTGGATGAGAATGAAGCGGATCTGGGGATGGCAAGAGGAGGAGGCAGGGAGAGAGGTGGGGTGGGCGAGCCAGTGCAGGGCGGCCCTGCCCAACAGCCCCACCCTGCCCCATGGGGAAGATAGGGTCCACGTGTCCCGGCTGCCTGCCTTCCAAGGGTCTCCGCCACTCCCCTGAGCCCAGCCAGGCTGACCTGGCCACCTGCTCTGGTCCCAGGTCCCTCCAACACCCCGTGGAGTGATCTCTCATCCACTGGCCAACTCTGCAGTCATTTCTAGGGCGCTGAGTCCCAAGCTCCACCAAGTCTTGTCTCCCTGACCTTGGACAAAAGATCCGCCCTTCTACGCCTCAGTTTCCCCACGGTGAAACAAGTTTTCCTTAGAAGACTCACCTTGTCAGGGTGTTTTGAAGGTTAAATAAGTTTATAAATTTAGTCAGTGGCTGGCACTAACAGGCAAGCCAGGTGTCAGCTGCAATTATCATCAGTGATGCCTAGGAGACCTGAGGTGTTTTTAAGATTTTGAAACGCCAGCTCAACTGTCACAGGGCTACTGTGAACACCGAACAAGTTGATCTCAGAAGTGTTTTGTATAGTCCCATTTATATACTGAGTGTTCAATAAAATTAACTATTATGACTGATGCATTTGACCAAGTGGCTAAAAACACAGACTCTAGAGCCCATATGAATCCTGGCACTGTTGGCTGTGAGTCTGTAGGCAAGTTACTTCACCTCTCTGGACCTCAGTTTCACTGTCTGCACAATGGGTATAATGAGAGCACCTCCCTCATGAGACTGTTGCACGAGTTCATGAACACAGCAGGGATAAAACAGTGACCAGCACATACTAAGCATTATACAAATATTAGTTCTTAGCGATATAATTCATTGTTATTTGACTTTAAGAAAATCATGGGCCAAGTGCATGCAGCTAGGAAGCCTGTCTTTGAGCCCAGTTCTGTTGGAGATGGGTGTGCTCATGTCCATTTTACAGATGAAGAAATCGAGGCTCAGAGAATGGAAGTCTCACAGCCAGAAAGCAGAGCTGGGAATCCAAAGGCTTTGCTCTGAATCTCCTTATCCTGACTTGTGGAAGCCTCCACCGGGTCATGAGGGGTTGCTCTCTTTCGTAAGCCTCATTCTCCACACACTCCATCCCTCCTCCCGCAACTCATCTGAGCTGGACGGGAACAGGATATTACACTCTCCTTCCAAGAACCCCTTCTGCTGAGCCAGGGAAAACCACTTCCTAGCAAGGCAGGGGTCCTGGCAGGCAGGCAAAGGGCATGGGGTGGGGGTGGGACTCACACCAGGCAGCCGCAGCCTGGGGGCCAGAGCCAGAGATAGATGGAGAAGATCGGGAGGAGAGATGGGAGCAAGGCTATAGAACTAAGGGAGAGCTCTGTCTCTGAGTCCTGAACTCCCTCATACACTTCTTCCTGTTTCTCCTTCCAACCAGAGTCTCTCCATCCCAGGGAATCCACACTGAGAAGTCCCATCCTTTCTGTATCCTCGCCCCTCTGATGTCCCCTCTCAGTGCCCACCTCCCCCCCGGCCCCCCACCAGCCTTCTCTACCTCCAAGTTTCCCCGGCCCCCCCGGAGTTGCTTTGACTCCTGCTTTCCCAGTTTCAGGGCTCTCTGTCAGGGTGCCCCATCCCTGGGGATTGGCGCCAGCTCCAATGCCCAGTCCTTGTTCCCCAAACCCCCTCTCCACCTCTCACTTCCATGCTTACTCCCTACCCTGTGAGAACCCTCCTCTTGCAGAGACCTGTTCCATTGCTCCCCATTCATGTGTAGTATTCACTGCCTACTCCAAGCATTCTTCCCTCTTACAGCACACTTTTCCTAACTCTAAAGCCCCATTCCCTACAGTACTTCCTGTCTCCAGGGTCCAGTCTCTTATCCTTGAGACTCTCTCACCAGCAGTATCCCACCCAGTTCCAACACCCTCTCTCCGCCTGCAACATCGGCTTCCTGCCCCTAGAGACCCCCTCTCTCCTATCTCAACGTCTCCCATTTTTCTCCAGCTCTTCTGACGCACTCCCGGAAAGCCCTCCGCTTGGGACGCCCCCTCCCCACCTCCAGTTCCTTCTCCCAGCTTCTGAGATCCTGCCTCATGAGTAGCCTCCCAGTTTCAAAACCCTCCAACCATCTCGAATATCTCCCTCCCGTACAGGCCTCTCCCCTGGCACCTGGTCTTCAAAAGCTCCCCCCTAGCCTCGAGAACCCCAGTACACACTCGCGCCCAGAACCACCCCCAGTTGCCTCCTTCGCCGGCCTTTGATCGGCCCCAATCCCGAGAGCCCGCGCCCGGCCCAGACCATCGCACCGCTGCAGGGGCGGCTTGTCAGTATCCCACCGAGCCTGGAGTACCTGCACGTGGACCCACCCTTCGCCCGTCCCCAGCGTAGGCGCGCCCTCGTTACCATGGCGACCCCCGTCCGGACCCCAGTGGCCCCGGTCCCGCGGCTTCTGTGTGGCTCCGGCTCCGGCAGCTGTTGGGGGACCCAAGCGTAGAAGCGGACTTCCGGCAGAAGAACTCGCCCGCCCTCTCGCGCACAGCCCACTGGGAATTGTAGTCCTGAAAAAAAATAGGCTCGCTCGTCGGGGAGGCAACCCGGGAAAAGAGCCGGTCGCGCTTCCCAGCATGCCGCGCGACTGGGCTTTTCCTACGCCAAGGTTCAGGCTCCAAATGCATGTTGGGAGCCACGGGTTATTATCTCCTCGGAGGACTACAGTTTCCGACATGCCTGACAGCCAGCGAGACGAGAGTTGCATCCTGGGAAAAGTAGTTCCGTCAGCCCTCCCTCCACCTCCCAGCCTAGGCGAGAAGGACATGCTGGGAATAACTGTTTTAAATAAAACAGCGTTGGGAAATGTAATTATGTTTCCGTGCTTACCTAGTGCTCTGTTTAAAATGTGTTGAGTGTTTCTCTGGGAGACAGACAGTGGTTTAATAGCATCAATTTGGAAGTCAGAACTGTGTGCAAATCCTGCCGTCGCATTCCCTAGCTCTGTGACTTTGGGCGAGCAGTTTCACCTCTTAACTCAATTTCTTCATCTGTTAAAGAGAAGTGGTCAAGGGGTCACCTCACTGGGGTGGCTTTAAAGCTTCGGCCAGTTTCCCAAGTACTTAGCATAGTGCTCAACACATGGTAAGCGCTCAATAAACGTGAGTTAAAATCATGAATGTTCACTGTTTATATCATGTAATAGGGGTCTTCTTGCTTCCTATTCACAGGTACACCTGTCTTCTTACACGGCCCAGCTGTTGGGGACCCCTTACTAGAACACGGTGGCACATAGTAAGCAGTCGATAAAGGTATTGCTACTGAGGGCAGACTTGCCATAATAAAAACAAAACATATCCTGGATGTAAATTAAAAGTGTGGTATTCGCAGAAGAACTAACACATAGGTGTTGAATAACTGTAGGGGCAAAAAGAGGTAAGAGATCATTTTCAGTTCTTGCACTCCTCTATCATCTACAGGGTTGGGACCAGGATAAAGTAAGCAATGTGCCCAAGGTACAAAAATTTAAAAGGCACTCACTCTTAGATGTTGACCCTTGCAAGGGCCTGAAAGTGAGCAGCTGGCTTGCCTCCCCTTGGTCCAGCCCTGTTCTCTAGCACTCAGCTAAGTGCCTGGCACAAGTCTGGTGTTTGACAAGTTTCCTGAATGAATGAATAGGAATCAAGGAAACAGACACCCTTAAGGCTAAGTAAAAGAAGTTTTACAGGAATGAGTAGTTAGTATGTAATTTGTTTGAATGACCATGAAGACCAAAGTTGGTAGAATTGATCTATGATGTAAAAACAGGAGCAGTGATTATCTCTTTGGACAGGGGGCTAGGAGGCACGGGTTATGCTGGATTTGGCATAGTAATATGCTGTATCTTGAAAGAGGTTTTAGTTACATAGATGTAGATACACACCAAAAATCAACAAACAATACACAGGATTTGTGCATTTCATATTACATAAAATTTACCTAAGGGGTTTCCCTGGACTGCGACCCCACCCCAGAATTTTTTAACTGAACAAAAAAAGTCAAAAATATTGAACCGTAGTTGATGATATGCATGCTGTTTTGTTTTTTGTATTTTGACTGTGCTGCACAGCATGAGGGTCTTAGTTCTCAGACCAGGAATTGGAACCATAGACCCCCACAGTGCAAGCGCCGATTCTTAATCACTGGACTGCCAGGAAAGTCCCTGCAATTAACCTTTAAATACATCAGAAAAAGAAGTCAGGTTAGTGGATAGAGAGATTAAAGAATAAAGAGGTGAAAAATAACCAAAATTATAGACTCTAGACGCTGAGTATATGGGTATACACTGTGTAAAGCGCCTTGGAAGGAAACTTATGACCAACCTAGACAGCATATTAAAAAGCAGAGACATTACTTTGCCAGCAAAGGTCCGTCTAGTCAAGACTATGGTTTTTCCAGTAGTCATGTATGGATGTGAGAGTTGGACTATAAAGAAAGCTGAGCGCAGAAGAATTGATGCTTTTGAACTGTGGTGTTGGAGAAGACTCTTGAGAGTCCCTTGGACTGCAAGGAGATCCAACCAGTCCACCCTAAAGGAGATCAGTCCTGGGTGTTCATTGGAGGGACTGATGTTGAAGCTAAAACTCCAATACTTTGGCCACATGATGCGAAGAGCTGACTCATTTGAAAAGACCCTGATGCTGGGAAAGATTGAGGGCAGGAGGAAAAGGGGACGACAGAGGATGAGATGGTTGGATGGCATCACCAACACAATGGACATGGGTTTGGGTGGACTCTGGGAGTTGGTGATGGACAGGGAGGCCTGGCGTGCTGCAATTCATGGGGTCACAAAGAGTTGGACACGACTTAGCGACTTAACTGAACTGAACTGCGTACAGCTTTCAAACTTTATGCTTGGAAATTGCCATAATAAAAAAAGGAAAAGAAAAGAAAACAGACACCGTCCCCAGCCCAACAGCATTCATGGTCTAGCAGAGGAAATAGACATATGCAGTAGACTTACGCATATAGACTTACATGACAATATGCGATAGACTTGAATGACATATGCAAACAAACAAACAATTGCTGAGCAAACAACGATAGATATTTCTTATCTTCCGTGGATTGGGAATTTGGAAGCTGCTTACCTAGGTGATTCCGGGCGGTGTCTCTCCCAAGGTTGCAGTCACGACGTCAGCGGGGTTTGCAGTCATTTGAAGACTCAACTGGCACTGAAGCATCTCCCTCCCAGGGGCTCCCTAACAGCGTTGGCTGATTGATGCTGGCTGTTGGCAGGAGGCTTCAGTTCCTCGCCAGGTGGCCCTCTCCATTAGGACACATGAGTGTCCTCACGTGACAGTGGTTTTCCCCCAGAGTGAATGAGCCAAGAAGGGACAGGTCAATAGCTGCCCTATTTTTTATGACCTGGCCTCAAAGTCACACCCTGTGATTTCCACAATATCTTATCAGTACACGGAACTGCCCTATCCAATGTAAAAGGGGACCCGAATACCAGTGAGAATCAGTAGGGGCCGTCTTGGAGGCCCAGCTACCACAATCGTTTCAAGTAGAAGCACCTGGCCCAGATGAGGTGTTAGGGCCAAAGCCAGGTGAGTGTGCAGGGAGGGAACAGACTTTGTCTCTGCTCTCAAGAATCTCATGGCTTGGGTGGTTTGGAGTGTGAGTCTGTCTATATGTATATAATATGTGTGTATGTGTGTGCATATATATATACATATATCTGTATGTATACATACGTATACATTTATACATATATAACAACATATGGGGGCTTCCCTGATGGCTCAGTTGGTAAAGAACCCACCTGCAATGCAGAAGACACTGGAGACTTGGGTTCGATCCCTGGGTCAGGATGATTCCCGTGGAGAAGGAAATGGTAACCTGCTCCAGTATTCTTGCCTGGAAAATCCCATGGACAGAGGGGCCTGGGGGGCTACAGTCCATGGAGTTGCAAAGAGCCGAACACAACTGAGTGACTAAGCACAAGCACATAACAATATATATGTGTATATATTACTATATATAACAGGCATCTAACAATATATCTATGTATTCTGTAAATATAGACAGAAATCTGTCTAGAATATATATCTATACTCTGTTTTTTAATCTTTTTTTTCTTCTGCACCTCACAGCATCTGACATCTTAGTTCCCCAACCAAGGGTTGAACCTGCACCCCCCGCGGTGGAAGCATGCAGTCTTAACCACTGGGAAGTCCCTATCTATTTTCTATAGCTATAGACAGAAAGGGCCAGCCCCAGCCCTTCCTCTTTAGAACCGAGAAGGATCCTCTCCTTTTGATCCCATTACAACGTGCTTGCCATAGAGAGAAACTGGAAAGAGACAGAATGCACGTTGATGGGGGGGAGTCAACCAGTGCATATGCGGTCACAACAAAATACTCGCATTCAGGCAAATATATAGAGAAGTCTAGAAGACAACACATTTTGGGAGAGGCAAGAGGATGGGGTTGGGTTGCCCAAGGAGCTTCCATCTTAGCTGGAGTATTTTTTTCAAGGATGAGAAATTCATGTATTATTAGGTATTAAAAATAATTAAAAGTATACAGCAACAGTAAAATGGGCAAAGATTTGAATAGCAGTTCACAAAAGCTGCTATTCAGATGGTTCATGTATATAGGAAATGATGTTCAACCTCATTAATCACTGGGGAAAGACAAATTAAGATCACAACGACACCACTACACAGCCATTAGAATGGCCAACGTTAAAAATTGGACAGTATCAAGTGTTTGGGGAAACATGGAGCAGCTGAAATTTTTCTAAATGTCTCTAGGAATATAAATAGCATCCACTTTGGGAAACTGGTTAGAGTACTCACGTACACCTTATGACTAGCAATTCCACTCTCCAGCACGTACCTAGCAGGAATGAGTGCACATATTTACCAAAAGACATGCACTATTCATAATAGCCAAAAAGTGGGAACTACTCACCAACAGTAGAATGAGTAAGTACATTTTGTGTGTGTGTGTGGGGGGGGTGCGTGTTCACGCACATGTGCTTGTGCTCAGTCATGTCTGACTCTGCGACCCCATGGACTGTATGGCCTACCAGGTACCTCTGCTCATGGAATTTTCCAGTCGAGAATACTGGAGTAGGTTGCCATTTCCTTCTCCAGGAGATCTTCCTGACCCAGGGTTTGAATCCGTGTCTCTTGTATCTCCTGCATGGACAGGTGGATTCTTTACTAGCTGAGCTACCGGGGAAGCAAATACATACTGGAGCCTTCGTTCTGTGGAATAGTACACAGCACCAAGAATGAACAATCTCCATTTATTTAAAATAATATGGGTAAATCCAACGAGCTATGTTGATCAAAAGAGGTAACTTAATTCACTTTAAGTAAAATATTAAAACAGGCAAAACTAAAAAAGGCATAGAAATCAATGACTGGAGAGGGACATGGAGGGAGGTCTTCTCAGAGATTGGTCATACTCTTTTTTTTTTTTTAACCTCGGTGCTGGTTACAGGGGCGTGTTCTTTTGGAATATTCATTGAACTGTACACTTGTGATTTGTGTTCTTCTTAGTATGCGTGTTATCAGTTCAGTTGCTCAGTCGTGTCCAACTCTGCCACCCCATGAACCACAGCATGCCAAGACTCCCTGTCCATCACCAACTCCCAGAGTCCACCCAAACCCATGTCCATTGAGTTGGTAATGCCATCCAACCATCTCATCCTTTGTTGTCCCCTTCTCCTCCTGCCCTCAATCTTTCCCAACATCGGGGTCTTTTCAAATGAGTCAGCTCTTCGTATCATGTGGCCAAAGCACTGGAGTTTTAGCTTCAACATCATTCCTTCCAATGAACACCCAGGACTGATCTCCTTTAGGATGGACTGGTTGGATCTCCTTGCAGTCCAAGGGACTCTCAAGAGTCTTCTCCAACACCACAGTTCAAAAGCATCAATTCTTCTGCTGCGCTCAGCTTTCTTTATAGTCCAACTCTCACATCCATACATGACCACTGGAAAAACCATAGTCTTGACTAGACGGACCTTTGTTGACAAAGTAATGTCTCTGCTTTTTAATATGCTGTCTAGGTTGGTCATATTGGAGAAGGAAATGGCAATCCACTCCAGTGTTCTTGCCTGGAGAATCCCAGGGATGGGGAAGCCTGGTGGGCTGCCGTCTATGGGGTCGCACAGAGTCGGACACGACTGAAGCAACTTAGCAGCAGCAGCAGCAGCAGGTTGGTCATAACTTTCCTTTCAAAGAGTAAGCGTCTTTTAATTTCATGGCTGCAGTCACCATCTGCAGTGATTTTGGAGCCCAGAAAAATAAAGTCAGCCACTGTTTCCACTGTTTTCCCATCTATTTCCCATGAAGTGATGGGACCGGATGCCATGATCTTCGTTTTCTGAATGTTGAGCTTTAAGCCAACTTTTTCACTCTCCATTTTCACTTTCATCAAGAGGCTCTTTAGTTCTTCTTCACTTTCTGCCATAAGGGTGGTGTCATCTGCATATCTGAGGTTATTGATATTTCTCCTGGCAATCTTGATTCCAGCTTGTGCTTCATCCAGCCCAGCGTTTCTCATGATGTACTCTGCATATAAGTTAAATAAGCAAGGTGACAATATACAGCCTTGATGTACTCCCTTTCTTATTTGGAACCAGTCTGTTGTTTCATGTGTGTTATATTTCCATTTTAAAACATAGTATCTATCAAGACTTTCCCTGCAGGGTGCGCTGGTCTGGAACATGCCATGCCTCAGGACTAAAATAAATTGATTAATTAAAAGAGAAAGACTTTTAATAAGAAAAAAATAGGATCAATCTTTTCTTTCTATTTTTTGGCCACGCTGTGTGGCATGTGGTATCTTAGTTCTCTGACCAGAGATCGAAGCGGCGCCCCCTGTAGTGGAAACGTGGAATCTTAACCACTGGACTGACAGGAAAGTCCAGGATCTGTCTCTTTTTAATTTTATTTTTTAAGTTTTAAAAATTTATTTTATTTTCTTGGTCCAGCGGAACGGCTTGTGGGATCTTAGTTCCCTTATCAGGGATTGAGAGCGCCAGGGAATTCCCTCCATTGTAAAGCTGATAGAAATTGGGATGTTCATCATCGATCTTTCCATCAGACGTTTATCTTGTACCCACCATGCTGGGATTTTGCAGTGAATCCCTGCATCCCCGCTTCCTGTTCCTTCCTCGTTATTGGCTGCTCTTCCGGCCAATGGCAGAAGAGTTCACCCTTCTCGGACATCCCTAGAAGCATCCGCTAGCTGCAGCTTCCCCAGTTCGGTTTGTAGGCGGCGCTGTGAGCTCACTGACTCTTTGGTCAATCTGAGACCTGGTCCCCACCCTTTGATTCTTTCAGACTCGGAGGAATGGAGAGAATATGCCCTAGCATTTACACTCTGCGCAAAACTCTTTTGCAGACTTTTCTATCTGTGCATCTCTTGAATGCGGATCTAGATTCTCGGGTCCCTCTTCTGACCTACTCCAGCTCCACGATTAGTGAATCCAATCCCAGCTATTTGGGCCTCTAGAGCCATGCTGGGTAAATTTTGACAACTTGACAACGGCCTGCGTTGACAGTCGGCACCTCTGTCAGCTAAATGTTTTCTCGATTATCTGTTTATCCTGCAGTGGAGGTTAGCTGGGTGCGCGGGAGGCGACTGCCCCCAGGGAAACCCGCTTCCGGTGGTTGGCTTGCTTAGCTAACACCCGCTCTCTTGTGCACTGGAAAGAAATGCAGAGCTGGGAAGGCCCTCCTTGATGGTTCTCTTCCTTCATCCACAGAAACACTGCCTGAGCCCCTGCCTTGTGCCTGGACAGGTGCTAGGAACATTAGCATCAATTGAGACAGCCTCAATTGAGTCCTGTCCTCGTGGGGCTCACAGTCTGGTGGGAAACACCTATCAGTATATTGGAAACCCAGGGTGGTCAGGGCTTGGTTGGAGGACCCAAAGGTGCTGTGCAAGCCTAGTTCAGTGGCTCAGTGGTGTCTGACTCTTTGCGACCCCATGGACTACAGCACATGGGTTTGCCCTGTCCATCACCAACTCCTAGAGCTTGCTCAAACTCATGTCCATCGAGTAGGTGATGCCATCCAACCATCTCATCCTCTGTCATCCCCTTCTCCTCCTGCCTTCAATCTTTCCCAGCATCAGGGACTTTTGTAATGAGTCAGTTCTTCACATCAGGTGGCCAAAGTATTGAAGCTTCAGCTTCAGCATCGGTCCTTCCAATGAATATTCAAGACTGATTTCCTCTAGGATTAACTGGTTTGATCTCCTTGCAGTCCAAGGGACTCTCAAGAGACTTCTCCAACACCACAGTTCAAAAGCATCATTCTTTGGTGCTCAGCTTTCTTTATGGTCCAACTCTCACATCCATACATGACTACTGGAAAAACCATAGCTTTGACTACATAGACCTTTCTTGGCAAAGTAATATCTCTGCTTTTTTTTTTTTTCCCAGTAAACAACTTAGTCTTTCATTTGCCCAAGGCCAGTTGTTGCAGGCACTGAGGCCCCAAGACTTCCAGGAGGGATGGGGGAGGGGGCGAGCCATCCTGCCTCCCAGGTGCTGCCTGCCGCATCCTGCTTCTTGCAGGAGATGGGAGAGTAGATAAAGTGTACCCTTGCACCATCAAGCATCTCCTCAACTTTGTGTATGTATCAGTCATTCAGTTGTGTCTGACTCTGGGACGCCATGGACTGTAGCCCACCAGGCTCCTCTGTCCAAGGGATTCTCCAGCCAAGACTACTGGAGTGAGTTGCCATTTCCTTCTCCAATGTCTCTGCTTTTTAATATGCTGTCCAGGTTTGTCATAGCTTTTCTTCCAAGGAGCAAGCGTCTTTTAATTTCATGGCTGCAGTCACTGTCGGCGGTGATTTCATAGCCCGAGAAAATAAAGTCTCTCTCTTCCAGTGTTTCCCCATCTATTTGCCATGAAGTGATGTGACCTGATGCCATGATCTTAGTTATTTGAATGTTGAGTTTCAAGCCAGCTTTTTCCACTCTCCTCTTTCACTTTCATCAAGAGACTCTTCAGTTCCTCTTCGCTTTCTGTCATAAGGGTGGTATCATCTGAATATCTGAGGTTATTGATATTTCTCCTGCCAATCCTAATTCCAACTTGTGCTTCATCCAGGCAGCATTCTGCATGATGTAGTCTGCATATAAGTTAAATAAGCAGGGTGACAATATACAACCTTGACTACTCCTTTCCCAATTTGGAAACAGTCTGTGGGAGGGCGTCTTGGAAGAGGGGACATCTGAACTAGTATCTGAAAGAGGATTAGAGTTAGTTATAAAACAAGGATTGTGTCTTGGCTACCATGCCCTCAGTGCCGGCCATCACTCCCTTTGTTCACCACTGGATTCATTCATTTATTCATAAGCAAGTATTTAGTGTGGGTCATCTTTCAGACTGAGAATCTAGCCAGAGTTCCTGGTTTCAGAGGGTTCCCACATAATATGGTGATGCCAATACAGAACTTCAACCCCTGATGGAGTGCTATGAAAAAGAACAAAGTGTGTGACTATCTGACCCCTGTTGTCTGAGTTTAAATCTCACATTTGCCACTCACTAGCTGTGTAACCTCTCTGTGCCTTAGTTTAGTAGAATAATAACAACCCCAAACTACTTGTAAAGTGTGAGGATTAAGTGAGTTAATGTTTGAAGTGCTTTAGAATGTTGCCTGCATAAAGTGCCCATTTTTATAAAGTATGAGGTGTCAGGTCAAATCTGGGAGGCCACCCAGAGGAAGTGACCTCAAGCAAGACTTGAATAAGGCAGAGTTGATAGGCTCCAAAAGAAGGGAGGAGGGGCATCTGGATCCAGAGTGAGCCCAGGCTTCTCTCTTCTCTAGGTGCTGCCAGTTCAAAAATTTCCCAATATTCAAAGGACCTAGAACACTGCATTGGAGTTATAAACACATATTAATTTGAGGTAGGGGAATCCGATGTCCCTTCTCCCCAGGTTTTTCTGGTTTTCTCAAGTAATAGATTTCAAAATCGCTTACAAATCAGGGCTTGCAGTGACATGTAGAGAAAATCTGGCCCAGGCACTGGATTTGTTTCGCCCACAATGCTAGAAAACAAACTTCCACTAATCAGAAAATCTTTATTTAGTGAGATGCTTTAAAATTTGAGCGCATCTAGCACAACACTGTAAATTAACTATACTTCAATTTTTAAAAAGCAATGACCTCCAAAAAAAAAACACCCCACCGAAAAACAAAATTTGACCGCATGTAATTTTATCAATGTTTATAGAGCAAGGCATGATTTTCAGCACAAGTAGAATTCATTCAATTCTCCCAACAAATCTTACTAAGAGATAAGATTGTCATTCTACTTTTAAGATGAAGAGACTGAGCAAAGAAACGAAAAATGCAATAAGAAACATAGCTTTTCTTCATGCATTCCTTAAATATTGACTGGGTTCCCAGAACACTCATCTTCCACGATCCGTACTTCCGGAGGGCTCCCAGAGGAACCCCTCTTCAGTTCAGAGGAAGGAACTCAGGGGTTACAGCGGTGCCCCTTCCCATCACTACTATTTCCCCTCTGGGCGCCCAAACTGACATTTGATTTGCAGTCATTGGCACAATGTTGACTTGGAGGCCAGGGATGTATGCGGGACCAGGCCCTCTCCCGTCTCCCGAGATTTGGGGATCACGGAACCCAAAGCAATTTGTAATAATGCGCGCGTTGCCTGCAAATTTTCTTCGCTGCCAGGGAAAAGAGCACGCGCTTCGCAGCCCCGCCCCTTCTTCCGGAACGACGAATTTCGAGGCTCCTATTGGGCTGGGGCGGGCCACGCCTCCCCGTGTCCCCCAATCAACTCCCCACTGGGTGCACTCCCTCCTCCTCAGCCCCGCCTCACCGCCCCACGTTACGTCGCTCCTTCTCTCCTCCTCCGTTATCCCGGGGGCTGCGCTCGCGCGGCAAACCCACCTCCCCTTGCCTCTTATTGGCTGGTCAGGTCCCGCGCGAGCGGGATCGCTCCCTTCGCCCCCGCCCCCAAAGCCGGGCCATGCCTCTCCCCTCCCGCTTTCTCCAAGAGCCGGCGCGAGAAGGGTTTTGGCTGCTTCTGGTGCGCGCAAGGGTGCGCGCGCCTCTCGAGGACCACTCCCTCCGCCTCGCGCGAGTAGCCGCAGCGGCTGGCAGCCCTACCCGCGCACGCGCTCTTGTCCACTCCAGTCCTCTGCTCAGTCGCGGGTCTCCTCGCGCTCTGTCTGGCGCTGCAGCCACCGCAGTAGCGGCATTTTGTGTGTGTGTGTGTTGCGGGGGGGGGGGGGGGCGGGGGGAAGAGAGCGCACGCGCACTGCGCCCTCCGCGCCGGTTCCCTGGACGCGGCTGCTGCGGTGGCAGTGAGTCCCTCGGGCGCGCACGCGCTCTCGCTTCTCCCCGCCACGCGCCGGTTATCCCCTCGCGGCGCGCGCTTCAGGGGCCGTTATCCCCCTGCAACGGTCCCCGCGCCACGCACGCGCAGTAGCGAGGGGGAGCGCGCGCGGGAGCGGCGGCCGCAGGAAGGAGGCGCCGCCGCCGCCGCCATTGCGAGGGAGGGAGGGAGGGAGCGAGCGAGAGAGGCTGGTCCGCCCTCCCCCTGGTTCCCGCCCCTCCCCCCTTCCCCTCCCCGCCCCCCCGCCCCGAGGGAGAGCCGCGGAGCGGCGGGAGGAGGTGGAGGAGGCGGAGGAGGGAGCCCGCGAGGGAGGGTCCGCCCGGCCCCCCGCCGCCGGAGCCGCCGCGGCCGCCGCCGCCTCAGCCGCCGCTGGACGAGGAGCAGCAGAACATGGCGCCGGGGCCGCCGTCGCCGCTGCCGGGATCCCGAAGGCCAGGGCGGCGCTGAGGGCGCCCAGCTGGTGAGTGCGCGAGCTCGCGGGCCCGGGCGGCGAGGCCGGGCGCCGCCCCACTGCGGGGTCCAGGGGGAGGCGGGGACGGCGGGGCCCGGAGCCCGCGAACAATGGAGGAGCCGGAGGGGGAGGGGAGGGAGCGGCCCCCCAGCCCCCGGGCTCCGCCGGCCCCGCCGCCTCGCGCTGCGGCCCGGCCAGCCGGGGCCCGCCTGCCCTTCGGACTTGCCCCTGCCCGCCGCAGCCCTGCTGTCGCCGCGTCTGCCCCCACCCTCCAATCCATTGAGATCTCCGTGTCTGCCTCGGCTTCCCCCCACCCCCCGACTCCAGCCACTCTGCTCCCAATTCTGCGCCTCCGCCTTCTCTCTTCCGCCCCTCAGTAATGCCTTTCGCCCCCCCACCCCACCCCTAGACTCTGCAGTGCTCTTGGTACCCTCCCGCATCCCTGAATTCTGGACCCCCACGTTCAGATTCGTGACCCTTCTGCCTCCTCCGATTCCGCTCTCAGCACCCTGGGTCCGTCCCCTATGTCCTGTTCCCCTCCGCTGCTGCACCCCCAGGAGCTGTCCGTCTAGGACCTGCGGTTCCACCTCCTCGGTGATTCATCCGAGACCCTGTTCATCTTGGCACTACTGCCCCCAGGTCTTCTCCTTGGGCTTAATTCCACGTCCCTCTTGGGCCCTACTGCCCACTGACAAAACCTGCCGCCTCCTCCCGGCCCCGCTCCCCATGGGATACCCCTGGACTCTGACCCCTGCCGATCTCGATGCAGTCCCCTGCCCCCTCTTGGACTCCAACACGCCATGCTCGCCTCCTCCCCTCCGATCTTACTCCATTTTTTGCCATTCAGATCCTTGCCTCTCTTCCAGACCCTTTTGCCTCCCCACTCTGCCCCTCGTCCAGTCTAAGATCTTGCGGTGCCCTCCAGCCTGCTTGCTTTCTGACTTGGCTTTCCTTGAAGCAGCCTCCACCCCCTTCTCCGACCCTGCAGCTCTCTCGTTCCTGCCGTTCAGTTCTCTGACCTTTCTCCCTAACTCAGCCTCGCCGCAGCCTGACGCCCTGCAGTCCTCGGTTGAGGTTTCTTCTCTCCCCCACCTCCTTATTGGCCCTCTTTGGAGCCGTTGCATTCATTTGTTCCCGCTTCCTTTGCCCTGTCTCCCCTTTATTTCTTCTTTGCTGAAGACCTGCTTGCAGCCTGTTTCTCCAAGGCATGTCCTCTCTATTTGGGCCCTTACTGAAAGACTGGGAATTTCTCTCTGATCCATCACCTCCCTTCCCTTCCCATTCTGCATCCCAGACCTGCCCCAGATCCTTTTTACACCTGCTCTTGGCACTTGTTCAATTCCACCCCATCCCCTCTAATGTTTTCCTCCCAGCTCTGCCCCTTTGGGAGCTGTCCACAGTTGTCCACCTATGTTTTGGACCCATTTTAATTTTCCTACTGCTGTCTCCTCTTGAAGTGGTCCCCTTTAAGTCTGGTCATCTTGTGACTGCCTCGCCTCTCTGTTGCCTCTCAATTCTAAGTTTTCCCCCTGATCTTCTCCCCCCACCCCATTTTGATTCAGCCCTCAATCTCCACTCTCTCCTTTCTTGAATGGGTCCTCCCCCTTTTACCCTGCCTCTTACCTGGTTTTTTGAGTCTCCTTCCTCTGGGTCTGCTCAGTATAGAGATGTTTCCCCAAGCCTTCCTACCTGTCACTCCCCTCAGCCCAGCTTCCTCTTGAAGCTGTCTCAGTTCTTGACTAGAATCTCCGTCCCTTTTGGATCCCTCTCGCAGTTCTGGTCTTCATTGCCTGGGTTTCTCCCTCATCTTTTCTTTCCTGGTGTATCTTGCTAGACTGCTTCTCTTCCCTTGTAGTTCCTATCAGATTTGCTTCTCCCAGCTCCTCTCTTGACCTGCCTGTTCCCCACCGGGTTACTTCACCTCTTCAGGTATGCCTTTCTGTAGTCTCCATCTCACAGCTTTGGGGAGGAAGGGACTGGGTTGGGCCTAGGATGCTTATGTTCACATTTAGACTACAGATTCGCTCAGCACTCTGACTCTGAGGGTTTTATCTCCAGGGATCCTGTGAGATCTGGGTAAATAGCTGGGGTTGGTTGATTAACAAGTGCTCTCTCAAGTCGGGGAGTGTCGCCCCTATTTCCCCCACTTTTACCAAGCGAAGTGATGGTGGAGGTAGTTCTCTTTCCATTGCCCCGCTTTTCTTTCCCACTCCCATTTTGCTTCCCCGCCCCTTTGAGTCCTGAGGCTTTGCAGTTTTGTGTCCTTTGGAAAAGGAGAATGCAGCTGCTCACAGGTCAGTCTTCTCTCTCTCACTTTGCCTCCCTCCTCCTCTCAGCTATCATAAAGAGGCAGTTGTACCCTCTCCCCCTTTCACCTCCAAGCCAGCATCTTTTAGGAGAACTTAGTGTGTTTTTTTGTTTGTTTGTGTTTTCCAGCTGACAAGTCCTATTTTTATTTCGCCTTTAGCTGGAGAAATGCCAGTTCTCAACTTCTCCCCAGCCCCACAGAGGTTATGGCCACACTTGGTGATTACTGTTCTGGGTCTGCAGAAGCTGCCAGTCTTGCTTGGCTTCCTTGATGGCCTCTGGTTTGCTCTGTGACCTTTGGGAAGGGTTGAAGGAAGGTGGGCTTGTTTCTTTTTCACCTCTGCCCCAGGAAGGATTCAGCTTCCTGGTCTTCAAAATGGTGAGGGCCTGGCTTTGGAAAGCTCTTTGCGGTTGTTTGTTGAAACAGAGAGTGCCAAGTGTCACTCAGATTTCTGCCCTCTGGTATTGCAGGCGCTTCCAGCTGCAGAAGCTGAATTCCTCTATGTAGCTGCATGCTTGGGAGAAGGAGGGAACTCATTGGTGAACCAGGAGTATGTGGATGGGCCCTGACACTCCCAGGCCTTTTGACCGCCGTGATTTGGTAGAGAAATGAGTGCCAGGGACGGGCTGATATGATTGGATTTTTGGTTTATTACCTGAAAAATGTACCTTGCTGCCTTTCCCTGAGCTGTTTTCTCCAGTGATCTTCTGTTGGAGGTGGAATATAGGAAATTCATTCAGAGGAAGAGGTGGTTTCACAGAAAACCATCCAAGCATTCTCCTTCCTTAATTTGGAAGAGGGAACCTTTTGCATGTTCTAGGTTCATTTATTTTATTTCTTAAGTAGATCAGAAGCCTGATTTTTTTTCCCCCCTGTGCCCTAGGGCAATTGTATATTAAAGCAGCCATCCAGCTGTGAAGGAGCATTTACTGGAAGGACTTTCTTAACTGAGCTATGATCAAACTTTGTTTACTTCACCGCTTAAATTTAGAAATAGTTCTGTATGAATACATGTGAAATAAAAACCATTCGTTGTCATCTACAGAATTAGACCACTGACTCATCAAACATTAGGGCATTTGTATATGAGACAGTGAGAGGGAATGAATAGTAGATCCTTATGGCTCCTTTTGCCTAAGTTCTCAGGACTTTAAATTTTGTGACAAGCAGAATCTGGTAAATTATCTTTGACATTTGTTTTCACCATTATTGACTTGAAGGTTTTGGTTCATTTTTGTTCGTTTCTGTTCGTTTGATGAAAAGAATTCTGATGAATTCTCTGAATTTATTTGAGTTTTTATGTTGCCTATGTTGGTATAAATAGTTGTTTTGGTTTTTATTCTTAATGTGCAAGTGACAGCTGATTAAGAATAAAAACAACTGTGTATGCAATACTGCTTAAATTTGTGTTCCAGGTTTTCACTTCACTGGCAGCATAGGAAGTTTCTGCGTGCCCAGAGCCTAAGTTTACATAATAGGAGGAGAGGAGACAGAAGAACAAAGAGCTGTTTTTCTTCTGAGACTGGGAACTGATGTTCCAGAGATTGTCAGATTTCTCTGATGGTGACAGAGGCTCCAACCCCTGTATCAGCATTTGTTTTCATGATGGAATTGGGTGCTGCAGAAATCTGAGGTGATAGCCTTGGCCTTCTGGAACATTTAATGTGCCAGTTGGGGGTGGGGTGTGGAGTGGGGGCAGGCAGTAGGTGACTGTTTTCAACCTAGTAATGTGTCTTCAAGGGCTCTTGCCCTTCTTAGAAAATCTTTGTTATTACTGGCCTGATTAGGATTGTCTTCATTTTTTTATACTAGCCTTAATTTTTGTCTACGTCCACCCTCCCTTATCTGTTGCCCCTTTTTGCTTGCCATGATGAAGGCCAAAGATTTAGGACAATAAAAGGATGATAAAATAGTCATTCCTGGGATTCCCTGGCAGTCCAGGGGTTGGGATTCCACACTTCCACTGCAGAGGGGTGCAGACCCCTGGTTGGGGAACTAAGATTTCATATGCTATAAGGCCTGTGGCCACACACACAAAAACAATCATTTTTCTTGATCCTAGACGCATGGAAGGAGTTGTCTGTGTGCATATCCATGGACCTGATGGTGACTTGTTGACAAAGGACAGTCTGGGGAGTGTGAGGGTTGTATAGGTGACTGTGACCTACAGCCTCACAGGTGTGGTCAGTCTGTATATAAGGAGGAAATGCACTGGGCCAGTGCAGTTGGAGATCGAAAAGGTGAGCCTGGTCGTCTCCCTCTAGTCTTGCCTGCTTTCCCCTCCTCCATCTGCTGTGCTGTTCTGAGAGGTGCTGGGCCTCCTGTAGGGCCTTTTGGTGGTAATGTGCTCTGACTATTGTCATTCACCCACTGACAGTGTAAACAGTGTGTTAATATACCCAGTCTCTGTGACAGTTCATTGACCTTCCAGTTCAGTCACTTAAAATTGCTTTTCCACACTATATGAAATAACCTTGGAGAGTCTCTGTTTGAAGAGGGAAGTGACCAGCAGAAACCCCTTGGCTTTGAAACAGCAGTTTGAAGATCAGTGCCTAGTCTAGCCTCCTCAGTTATATTGGGGAAATGGAAAGCTTGCAAGGGGCATGATGACAAGGCTTCCTGTCGTAGCTGAAAGAGTATCAGACATACAGGTAGGAGACCTGGTCTAGGCTCCAACCTGTTAGATGGACTCTTGGACAAAGTGCTTTACCTCTCTGGGCTTCTCATTCCCAGCCTGAAGTCTTGTGTGCCAACCAACTCTAATTGTAGATTCTTGTTCTGGATCACAGACGACAGGACACCTGGGATTGTCCTCTTGGTACTACTCTTAACCCCCCACCCCCAACCCCGTCCTGCCCCCATCAAATCCTGTGACCCAGAATGGGCCAGGCAGTGGTGGGGCAGGGGGCTCTTTCCCCAGGGGATACCGTAAAATGAATTGCGTTATCTCTGTTGTATGCTTTTTCTTCTTCTTTTTTTTTTAATATTTGTTTTTGTTTGTTTATTTATTTGGGTGCATTGGGTCTCAGTCACGACATGTGGGATCTAGTTCCCTGACCAGGAATTGAACCTCTGGCCCCCTGCATTCAGAGCTTGGAGCCTTAGCCATTGGACCACCAGGGAAGTCCCCTGTTGTATGTTTTTTCAAATATAAAATAAACACTTGCCTCTTTTTCAGCCATTCGCATGAAGGTAGTTTATAATTTGGGGAGAAAGGAGCATCCAGATTGTATTAACTACATAACTAAAACCATATACCTCCTAAAAAACAGTATGAAAATTTTCAAGCTGAGTCATTGTTGACCTAGGCTCTCAAATAGCAGTGGTTTGAATAGCACTTGAATTGCTGGTATTAAGAAATGCAAACAAATCTTTCATGTTCATCTTCTCCCAAATTTATTTCTTTTTAATTTTTGATAGAATGCTTTATCAGACTTGGTCTATGAGGAGTTCTTGAAAATAGTATTGGGCATCTGTCAGGCTCATCTTCATCGCTTTGCTTTGCTGATGTTCAGAGACACCATTAACTTGATGTACTAGCAGAGAACCAGCCGTGAAGCATCCTCACAGGAAAGTGATATTTGTTTTAGTCAAAAGTAGGCAGCCTTGCCTGTGTGCTTTATCCTCCTTTGTTGGGATGGACACGTTGTCGTTTTGTGAAATTTGCAGCAGTTGTGACGGTGCATTGTGCATCTGTAGGCGCTTCAGACTGTCTCTGCTTCCTTGGTGTCTGCATTCTTTTTTGGAAACTGTTCTCTTGCTGGTCACCATTGTAATACTTGTGCTTGGTAATCAAACTTGAATAATTGAAAGACAGCTTCCTATGGTAAAGAATGTTGAACTGATCATGAAGAAACCTGGGTCCTAGCCCTGGCTCTGCCGCTTACCAGCTGTGTGACTGTGGCCAAGTCATTTCACTTCTGGGCTGCAGTTTTTTCATGAGGAAAATGAAGGGATTATACTAGTTGGTTTCCATCATTTCCAGTCATACCTAAATACCTGTGCCCTCACTACTGCTGACTGAAGCCATGCTGCTGCCAAAGACTTTTTTCTTTTTGGGGGGCATTGCCTGCCGCTTAAAGAGTTTCAAGCCTAAAAGTGGCCGTTACGGTTAGTATACACATCTCCCCGATGTTTTTGACATGCCCTCCTGCTCAGCATTTAATCCCTATACACACACACACACACACACACACAGCCACACACATGCACACATATCATAAATGTCTTGACCAGGGCTACGCAACTAATATATGATCTAATTTATGGTAAGCTCATGTTACGAATCCATATCTGTCTGACTCTAAAATCTGTCTGTACTTTATTAGACTGTCTTGCCTCTCTGGGCTATAAGAATAAGCTGTAGTTCAATTCCTTGAGGAATTGTAGTCAGTTATAAACAATTAGCTATATATGTAATATGGGGTGGGGTGAGGGAAGTAAATGTTGAATAGACTATTCTTACTAATTTCTAGCTGTTCCGGAGGCGGTCCCATAGTAATCTGAAAGATTCTCATATTCAGAGACTGAGCAACATCAGGTTCCATATCCCAATATTTTAAAAGGAATCCCAGCCACAAGTACGAGCTTATCTTTGTAGTCAGTATTGAAGAAGTTGAGCATTTTATTTCTGACCTGGATTCACACCTGAGGTAGCAAAACTATAAGTAAATTTATCTAACAGAAATAAGGTAGAAATGTTTGGTTATGGAGTGGCCTTAAATCCGTTTTTCCTTTGGCAAATAGAAAAGTGTCTGAATAGCTCCTAATTGAGAGATTTTATTCTGAGAAAACTGTCTGTGCAGCTAGAAATGTATATATGAAAATATGCTTTGCCCCTTGACTTATTTGTATGGAGCTCCCTATAATATATATTTTTTTAAATTCCAATTCAAAAAGTTCTTAAACAATGTTGAGGTGCAAGAATGTTTCCCAGCTACAGCTAATAGCCCCCTGAAGTGTAAAATACTATTGTTGCATGGTACTTCTTCCTATCTCCATTTAGAGATAGAAAGGTCAAAACCAAGGCTTCTCTATTTCAGCCTGCTCTACTTAAGAGTAAGATAAAGGAAAATGAGTACTGTTAATTGCCACGGGCAATTAAAAAGGATTCTTTGTTCAGTACCAAATTGATTGTATACAAATGAAAGTCAGCACTGCATTAATACAAGATTATTAGATTCTTGAAATCAGCATCTTCAGCCGGAGTGGCTTTCACTTCAAGGGAATTGTTTCACTGGGAATAGTCATTTAAAGTATCACTAGGTCTTTAGTTTTCAAAAATGCTTATTAAGTTTGTTGGTGGAAGACTGATGGGTGCCTCTCTTGTAATACTATTTTTAATGGACTGATATCATTAAATACTTCAATGCTACTGACATATAGGGAATTTATTCCACTTTGGGCAGTCAGTTGAAGAATGCAGATAAAACCTTTGATAGATGAGGAAAAGGGCCTCTTAACTGCTGCGGGAGTGGGCTGTTGGCATATGCCTGGTGTTAGTAGCCACAAGGCTTAAAAATGGCCACTTTAGCTAAAGTGGTTATAATTTGACGTGTATACAAGGAAGATATATTTTCTTACATACATGTGGGCTTCCCTGGTGGCTCAGACTGTAACGCGTCTGCCTGCAATGCGGGAGACCCGGGTTCGATTCCTGGGTCTGGAAGATCCCCTGGAGGAGGAAATGGCATTCCACTCCATACGTGTTGTACAGACCCCTTTTTCATATGCTGAGGCATAATTTTCTTTTTCACAGATTTTCTTTTCCCCTATTCAGTTCTTCTTTTTTAATTTTATTTTCTCCCACACAGTTCTTAATAAATTGAAAACTATTTGAGAGTCTCTATCTATAAGGTACTTCTCAGGACTTTAACATACAAATGTGAATGTGTGGGATCATATTTTTAACTTGTACAAGTTTGTTCACAGTCACATACCTGATGATGAATGGGTTACTAGTGATCTCATACAAATTAGAAGTGTCAGAAGCATCTTGTACTTACAGATCTCTTCTATGTGTGTTATAATTGCAGATTTTTGGGGTCTCTGTTTACTTGGAATTAAAAGAAAATAGGTATGGTCACTGCTCTGCCTTCACGATGGGACTGGCAGACAGGCAGACTGGGGCAAACTTTCTGGAAAACAGTTTGGCAAGAGATACAATCCTTGGTCTGGTTATAGGTATCTGTATTGACCAAGAACTGGAGATGAGGACCAAAATTTGATATGACTATGTTAATTATAGTGATACCTATTGGGGGAAAAAAGAAACAATCTAAATGTTTTAACTTTATGGGAATGGTCACTTTATGGAAAAGTCTGGAGTCATAAAAAAGGATGCTTTTGGAGAATTCTTGACGTGGGAAAGTACACGCAAAATGAAGTCAAGTATGAGGAAAAGCAGGATATAGACCTATGAACAGCATGGCCCTAGCTATTTGAACGCATATGGGAGCAGTGGGAGAAGCCTGCTGCTGCTGCTGCGAGTGTTTGTCTCTGTGTTGCAGGAATTTGAGTGACTGATTTTTTTCTGAGTTTTCCCAACTTTTCTAAAATGATTTGCTATTTTTGATTCAGAGAAAAAAGATTAAAAATATTTTTTTGCAATGTGTTTGTATTATATTTGGTTTTTCTTGAAAACATGAAAGAAAAATTGAGCTGAAAAGCAGGAGCTTAGTAATCATGAGATCTGTTGGAGTTTAGGACCTTTGAAGGTAAAGGCAGGTACACATCTTAGAGCAGTAATTGAGTTAATGATAGCAGTATAGCCTTCCTGGGTGCGCTAGTGTTGAAGAACCCACCTGCCAATGTGAGAGATGCGGGTTTGATCCCCGGGTCAGGAAGATCCCCTGGAGGAGGAAATGGCAACCCACTCCAGTATTCTTGCCTGGGAAATCCTGTGAACAGAGGAGCCTGGCGGGCTACGGTCCATAGGGTCACAAAGAGTTGGACACGACTGAAGCAACTTAGCAGGCATGCATGCATAGCAGCATTACCATGCAATAGCAACAGTTGCTTCCTGAGTGCCAGGAGGTTCCTGTGTGTTCCCTCATGTCCTCCTCACCATAATCCTCTGCCCTGAGGTAGGTGGTAGAACAGTGCGGGGACTGAGGCTCCTAAGGGCACTTAAGGCCACCAGGCTGACAGGTCAGCAGTCTGGTTCAGAGCTTTTGCTTGGAGCCCTTACATTCTAGCACTTTCTCTGGTGTGCCATATACTTTACAGAACTGATTTCATCCCAGAGATGAGAAGAATAAAAGTCTTACTTCCTTACTGATAGCTATACCCTAGTCACTCAGTCGTGTCCACCTCTTTGCAACCCCATGAACTGTAGCCTGCCAGGTTCCTCTGTCCATGGAATTCCCCAGGTAAGAATCCTGGAGTGGGTTGCCATTTCCTCCTCCAGGGGATCTTCTTAACCCAAGGACCTAATCCAGGTCTCCCGCACTGCAGGCAGACTCTACCATCTGAGCCACCAGGGAGGCGCTGTTCTCTTCAGCATGATATCCCCCTGCCCTCAGCCATGCTTGTTTTAAAGGAGCCATTTTCTCGGTCACAATCAGAAATGGACATGGAGCTAGTTATGTCCTCCTCTTTATGGGCCAAAAATCTTTAAGAGTTAAATTATTTCACATTTGATTAATTGTACTATTAAGGACTGTAAAGCAGAAGAGGAAAAGAAGAGGGAACATACTAATTCTTTGTAGCTCCAGCGGGTAGAGGTGTAGGGAGACAAGTAGTTTTCCTTTATCCTCCCCGTTGGATCTATACCATGTAGAGTACCAGTTGTACAGAACAAGTCTTCTCTCTGAGAGTTGACACACCGTTTATAAAACAAAAGCAGTTTTTCCCTTATAGGTAACACAAGGAACACCCTGTTTCTGTACCAGAAAGTAAAAAATTTAGAAGACCAGTGGCCTATTTTTTTTTTTTTTGATCTTATCTTGAGGAATTAAGTGTGACTGAACATTCAGACACAAGAATGCATTGACCAGGAAGGTAGATGTCATCTTATTATGAGAAAGAAAGTGATCTAAGTTCATGTTTTGTTTTGAATAGGGAATAATTTGGAAATTTAAATTCTCACCTTCTTTGTATTGTTGTTACCAACAAGACATTTGCACACAAGACACCACCCTTATGGCAGAAAGTGAAGAGGAACTCAAAAGCCTCTTGATGAAAGTGAAAGAGGAGAGTGAAAAAGTTGACTTAAAGCTCAACATTCAGAAAACTAAGATCATGGCATCTGGTCCTGTCACTTCATGGGAAATAGATGGGGAAACAGTGTCAGGCTTTATTTTTGGGGGCTCCAAAATCACTGCAGATGGTGATGGCAGCCATGAAATTAAAAGACGCTTACTCCTTGGAAGGAAAGTTATGACCAACCTAGACAGCATATTGAAACGCAGAGACATTACTTTGCCAACAAAGGTCCATCTAGTCAAGGCTATGGTTTTTCCTTTGGTCATGTATGGATGTGAGAGTTGGACTGTGAAGAAAGCTGAGCGCTGAAGAATTGATGCGTTTGAACTGTGGTGTTGGAAAAGACTCTTGAGAGTCCCTTGGACTGCAAGGGGATCCAACCAGCCCATCCTAAAGGAGATCAGTCCTGGGTGTTCATTGGAAGGACTGATGCTGAAGCTGAAACTCAATACTTTGGACACCTCATGCGAAGAGTTGACTTACTGGAAAAGACCCCGATGCTGGGAGGGATTGAGGGCAGGAGAAGGGGACGACAGAGGATGAAATGGCTGGCTGGCATCACCGACTCGATGGACGTGAGTCTGAGTGAACTCCGGGAGTTGGTGATGGACAGGGAGGCCTGGTGTGCTGTGATTCATGGGGTTGCAGAGTCGGACATGACTGAGCGACTGAACTGAACTATACTGAACCTATATTTTCACTGGCTGTTCTTTGTTTCACCAGGGAGAGCACTGAAGACCTGATGTGCGTTTGTAGTGGGGGGGTTGATGGTTAGGTATCAGGAAGAAATTGGAAAACAGCTCGGAAGCTCCACAGGACTTTTCCTTTTGTTCTCTCATTTATCCTGTGAACCTATCGCTTTTATCCTAGAACAAACACGTCAATAGGAGCACGGTATTTGTTGAATTAAAGATAGGACTTTTGAGAGAAACCAGGAAAACTAAAGCCTCTGAAGTCTTTCAGTCCTTAGACTCTTGGGTTTCCTCTAGTGACGTAAAGAACCCTTTCTTTTCATTTTGCTTCTTACCAGCTTTTGACCTTGGACGTCATTTATCTCGCGTTCTTATGTGTAAAATGGGCCTCAGTACTATTCTGCCTGCTGCAGAGACTTTTTGTGTTCAGATTTTATATTTTTTTTGAGTGCTAAATGCCAGCAGTGGATGTGGAAATTCTGTCACATTGGACAGCCTTTCAGTTTTCTGGGAGGATGAAAAGGAGCAGTGTGATTAATGAAGCTGCTTAGGTAAGCCAGCATGTTCGAGTGCCTCACGAGAGCCTGGAGATGTTTTTGGATCCGTGGAGCAGCAGTGCTGTCGATGGGCATCTTGTAATTGCGACAGCAGCAGCCAGTTTTGGGGTCTTCCCAGGGTCTCACCCATCTCCATGCTGTAGGTCACAGGCCGCAGAGCAGCATTAGGACTGAAGCCGCAGCTGCTCCTCCCGTGGTGACGCGTGACGGCGGCTGCACCCCAGTCCCGCCTCCTGGCAGCTCTGCTCCCTGACATTGTTGCCTTCGGGCACCTCGTCCGTAAGAAGGGGGAGCAGTGTCTGCTCACAGGTTCACTGTGCAAATGAAACAGTGCCTGGCCACAGTAAACGCTTTGTAATGTCATTATTTGTGCCGTGGTCTTGACTTTTACAGGTCAGTTGACAATATGGTGGTGAGGCAGAAAAAGTGTTAATTTACCAATTTTTAGTTTTGCCAAGGAGGACGTTTTAAAAACGGGCAGGGGGGAGCTACTCACTATATTTTGTTAAAAGAAAAGGGTCCACTGTCAGAGTAAAAGATTGCCATTTTCCTTTTTTGGTGGGAGGCACACTTCTGGCTTGCAGGATCTTAGTTCCCTGACCAGGGATCAAACCCTGGTCTGCCTGCAGTGGAAGCATGGACCTCTATCCCCTGGACCACCACCAAGATTGCCCAAAAGATAGCCTTTTTCAAGGAAGTTGGCAGCTTTATACAGACACACAGGTGTATGTTTCTAATTCTCAGTTTTACATAGACTGGGGAAAACTGCCACAGGCCAGCACCAGTTGTATGTAGACAGGCATTAAGTAGATTCCTGTCCTAGTTCGTCCATTTATTGTCACCTTAAATAAGCTCTTTGACTTCTCTGAGCCTTCTTTTTCTTGTGTAAAATAAAGATACCAATTGCCATCTCACAGGGTTGTAAGAAGCCAGGGGAACTTACGAAAAACGTGTGGCATATGGTAAGTGTTGAGTTGATAGAGACTGTCACTCTCAAATGGTTGGTTAAGTATTAAGCCAGGTAAGCGAAATCCCCTGTGCTTTGTGCCACTGGGAATTCCAAGAAGTAGGGTGTCAGGCTCGATGGCAGAAACGTCTACAGGGGTGTCTGTCTCTCCATTCTTCCCTCTCTCGTTTATTCTCAGCAAGCCTCTGGAGACGCTAAGCAGAACCTGACTGTTAAGTAAGTCCAGATCACTGGTGTGGTCTTGTGTATTCCTCTACGGTTTGGCCATCCTGCCTTCCCAGCCTGGTCACTCCTGGTCTCCTGTTCTTTCTCTGCCTCTGTTTTTGGTGAAGCTGGTTCCTCTTGAGAGTTCTTTACCTTTCCTCCAGTTGGTGAATTTCCTGTTCACCCTTCCACATCCTCTCAGGTGTCCACTATTCTGAGGCCTTTCTTCCAGGGGTTTTCCTCAGCTCTGTTCCATTAGCACTTTGCTGGTGACGTTAGACACATCCCTTGTTTCGTGTAGTGATGTGTTTGTGCAGTTCTGAGTCAGCAGTCGCAGAACACCCCTGTTGTTTCCTTATCCCTGCGCCGCCCCCAGCCCAGCCATACAGTTGTTCTCTTTGGAGACATCAGTTTTCTACCAGGGTTTTCTTTTCCCTTCCAGAGTTGCTTTTTGCACACGTAAACAAGCAAATAGAAATGATACATGCATTCCAATAAAAGCATACTGTGATTACTGTTCTGCGTCTTCCTTTTTTTCACTTAATATTTTGGGAGATGGTCAGTGTTAACACAAAGGAAGCTTCCTTGTTCTTTTTCAACAGCTTCATGGTATTCCAGCATACAGATACACTGTAATTAGCTAATCTCCTAGTGATGGACATTGGATTTGTTTCCAGTTCTTTGCTTTTGCAATCAGTGCCGTAGGGGAAACTTGAAAATAATTTGCACAAGTGAGATTATTCCTGGAGGTGAAATTCCTAGAAGTAGAAAAGTTCTTCTCTTTTGGCTGAATGGCTTGTGAGATCTTAGTTCCCTGACCAGTGATTGAACCCAGGTCACCGCAGTGAAAGCGCTGAGTCTTAAACACTAGACCGCCAGGGAATTCCCGTCTCCTACCTCTTCCTTTTTTAAGAAATTTCTATTTTTGGCTGTGTCGGGTCTTTGTTGCTGTTGCTGCGCGGGCTTTTCTCTAGTTCGATGAGTGGGGGGCTTCTCATTACGGTTGCTTCTCTCGTTGTGCAGCACGGTCTCTAGGGCGCACAGGCTTCAGTAGTTGCTGGTAAGCCAAGATGGATTTTTGAAAACCATTTTGATACCCTGAGTCCTGATGTCGGGGATGTGTGGCTAGATCCTAAAGCTTGCTGAAGTTCTGGCGGCAGTCCCCCGTGGCTTTGTGTATTCTGATGGCCCATAGGACACGGTTGGAAGATGACTGTGTAGCTCACTCAGCTTGGGACAGATTGGACTTTTCAAAAGCCCCCTCCCCACATGACAGTCAGTGCAACATCCCTTTCCCCTGTGAGCTCACTCCTGGGGAAATCCTTTTACCCTTCACCAAGTGAAACTAGCTCCTCGGAGACTCCTGCACTAATAATAGCCAGTACTTCCTTAGTCTTGTGTATCCTAAGCACTGTCTTATGCATTTTACGTGTGTTAACTCAAGGAATCCACCTAACAACGCTCAGAAATAGGTGCTGGTAATATCCTTGGCCCGTTTTACAGATGAGGAAACTGAGGCATCTTGTGTTTAGGTAATGTAGGTAGATTCGGAGAAAAGAGAGTAGGAAAACACCTGCCTTTAAAAAGTGCCCAGTTGCACTTCAGTTTTACCAGACTGGTTTTGTGTGTGTGCTGTTTTCTCTGTCTCTGCAATTTCACCTTAATTGTTGACCTTGATTATTGGGAAATGTTTTTCCCACTGAAGGGTATTTGGATGAGCATAGTGCATTCTTTTGTTTGTCCCCTTGATCCCTAGTTTAGCTTACCTGTTAAAGATTTCCAGAATGATCTAGCAGTTAATTCCACTTCCGTTTCCCACTCCTTTTTAGTGAGGTCCTAACTGGACTTTATAATCCAGTTTTTTCATCAAAGCTTATCTTAGCAAACTACAGCCAAAGCTTGTTATTACTCAATTCTTTCGGTAATGCCATCTTGAAACACTTTGCTTTTGGTTTTGGGGGAATAGCCCTGGAAATTCTGATATTGCATGATGCTCAAGGGGAGGGCCAGCGGCATGTGTTGTGTGTCATCAGCCAGCCTGGAATGCTCACTTTAATAACCATGTCAGATGCCTGTCTCCCCAGAAACCTTTCCCCGATCCTTCCTCTGCTTCCAGGATCTGAATTAGCATCAGGTCTTCTTTTAGATCAGCCCTGTCTAGCCAGCTTTGTCCTTTACGACAGCTCCTAGCCGCATGTTTCTACTTGACATGTAACTAGGGGGACCAAGAAACTGAATTGTTAATTTTACTTAATTTTGATTAAACTTTAAATAGACAAAGTATCAGGGAGTGCAGATGTAGGCAGTATCCTCCACAAGGGAGAGGTTTTTCTTTTTCTACTTTTAATTCTGACACAAAATTTGACGAACGTTTGATCAATAGCCCTCAGTGGCTGAAATACACAAGGGAAGTTAAAATATTCCTTAAATTCTACTTCCTAGGGATAGCCATTTTTACAAATTGTGTTTTAGTTGTATAAAAAATTGCCAGTTTTCATTGACATGTCAATGATTTTTGCACAGGATTCATCCTTACTTCTAGTAATTGACATTAATCAGGGTTGTTTTAGGTTTAGGAATTTTAGGAGATGGAGGCTTAGAATAAATGTAATAGATTGGGTCATAAGTTTAATAGAAATATGACTAATATTGGTCAGGTAGCTTTATGAAGATTGTTGTGATATAATGGAATTCTGTCCTCAGAATTCTGTGATTCAGGTCCTTAGTGAAAGTCTAAGAGGATAAATCATCAGTCATCTTTCCACTTCCACTTTCTACATGATTTTGCTGGCATTTTGTTTTAAGGATAAATTGGATGTTTAGGTGTTCTGGCTTGACTCCTTGGGGTGGTTGGGCTCTTTAGAGAGAAAGGTTAAAGGGTCCATGACTTGGTAGCAAGGCTAGAGAAGCAGAGGTGGGTCTGCTAGAATTTCTCCTGTCTTTCATAGTGGGAGCAGCACCGCAGGCCAGGTTCTTTTTGTAAAGGGGAGGATGGAATGTGCTTCTTGCCCGTGTAAAGCTGTCACTGATTTAGTTTTTTATTACATTTCTTTGATTCCCTAATAGTTTTCTCTAAATGATTTGTTTTTGAGAACTTCTCTTCTGAAATGATGTTGTATTTACATTCTAAGTGGGCTGGTGATGTTCTGGCATAGCAAGGCATAGATAAAAACGAGTAATGAAAAATGGCGAACTGTGGTGCTCAGAAGTAAAGGAAGGAATTTTATAAAAGTCTTTGAGTTAATGGAATATGGCATTGAATCCTGGAACAGAAAAGAGAATTAATGGAAAACTGAAATGCAAATAAAGTCTGCAGTTTAATGTTTTTGTACCAAAGATGATTTCTTTGTTTTGACACGTGTACCTTGGTTATATTAACGTTAGGGGAAGCTGGGCGAGGGCATATGAGAACTCTAATATCTGAAGTTTTTCTAAAATTATTCCAGACTAAGTTGTTTTTTTTTTAAGAAGCCCGGAAGAGCTTGAGTATTTAGGGCTGTGACTTCATTAAGGGGGTGGGGTCTGTATAAATTTAGATTATATAAGGGCCCTCTGGGAGCTCTGCTTGTCTCCCCACTTCCCTCCTTAAACTCCGTGTTGCAGCCACGTTGGATGCCTGCAGCTCTCCCAGAGACCCTTGCTTCTGACTCTTTATGTACTGTTTTCTCTCTTATGGTATGTTTTCCTGCTACCCCCAACCCAACCAAAAATAAAATAATAAAAACAACTCCTAAAAACAAAAAGAAAAACCCAAAACAACCCACTTAACTAATTCCTGCTAATTCTTTAGGTCTGCCTTATTTTCCTCAGAAAGCTGCCCCTGACCTGCAGTGGCCAGCCTCTTGCCTGAGTTTATTCCTAACGTGGTACTTAGCATTCTGTATTCTAATTGCCTCTTTTTTTTCCCCTTTATCCAGCTACATTTTAAACACCTTAAAAAGACAGGGGCTGGTATGACCCAGGAACATAGGCATCACTGATGTTCGGGAAATATTTCTTGAATAAATATCTTTACAATGAGAAGCAAGACACCTGCTCACATCCCCTCAGACCTCTTCAGTGAGGCAGTTTCCCTTGCTCCCTTAGGGAATGGTGGCTGTAGCTGGCTGTATGCTGGCATGTATACCATAGATGGCTAGATACCTGCCAGAAAGAGAAATTAGGACTATGGAGATGAGAAAGTCCTTTTTTAACAAACTTAGTCTTTTATTTCAAGCTCCCAGGAGTCCAATTTAGGAGAATATTTTGTTTTAAAATCTGCTAGTTATGTACCATGTTATCTTTTCCTGTACTACATTAATTTATATCTCACTTTACAATAAGAAATAATGTGTAGGTTATTTTAAATCTGTTCTTTAAGTAAACCATTATCTAGATAATAAAGACTGTCAGATATGGACCCTGTTCTTGAGTTTTTTGCATTCTATTTGGAGGAGAATAAGCATGCTTATCTCACAGTTTATTGCTGTGGCGCAGTAACAAGACTCAGGTGGTGAGATGAGCAGGGGCCCTTGGTCGTGGTGGGCAGTGAGACAGTGCCAGGGTAAGCGGGTGCCTCTGTCTTCAGTTCCCTTATGTTGGTGTGACCTCTGATGGACAGAAAGGCTGATGAGTTGGGGTTGCCTCTGGCACAACTTCCCTGGGGGCTTCCCTGGTGGCTCAGATGGTCAAGCGTCTGCGTGCAATTCTGGAGACCTGGGTTCGATCCCTGGGTGGGGAAGATCCCCTGGAGAAGGAAATGGCACCCCACTCCAGTACTCTTGCCTGGAAAATCCCTTGGATGGAGGAATCTGGTAGGCTACAGTGCATGGGGTCGCAAAGAGTCGGACACGACTGAGCAACTTCACTTTTCTAGCACAACAGGGATTAGACATGCAGATTCTAAGGAAAAGTTATGAACTCAAGGGTCTATGGACCCTTAAGTGATTGAAATGGGGGAGTGTCCATGATAATGTCAAGAGTATGTGCTGAATTTGGTTCTGTTTATTTTCTGTGAAGAGAGGATCTGTAGCTTTCATTTAGTTCTCAAAGGACTCCATGACCCAAAAAAGATTAGAACCCTCACTGGTTTAGAGTAACAGAGACCCATGACCTCATTTTGTCTCTCTTTTGTTTGACCATTTTAGCTGGAGCACTGCATTTTGTTTTTCCCTGATAGTTATTTGGAGGAGTCAACTGTTGAACATCTAAGGGAGGCGTGTGTAAATTTTCTTTTTGGAAGCTTGGCTTATGGCTCTTAAGCCTTCATCTGTTCTCTCATGGTTTAGTAAAAATGGCTTTGTGTTTGAAATACGAGCACCGCTTTCCCGGCTCTGAGTGGCTGAGCAGTGGTCATGTGAAGATGAAAATGACTGGGCGTTCGGTGATGCACAGTGTCAGCGCTCTGAAATGGGAGCTGGTAGTCTCCTGGGAGCAACTCTCATAGTGTCACGGCCGCAGTCTTGGAAGATGTGCAGGGTAGAACAGGACATGCGGGAAAGGTTATCTTGACTTTGTTTCATTGAGATTTCACTGTTGATTTATTTCATTACCTCACTGGTATTTTGCAAACGTTTGCATGAGAGGCTGTAACGTAGCTGAGGTACATAGGGTCACTGACAAGCCGAAGAGGCCCAGTTGGAAATACAACAGTGACTGAGGTCCACACGGCAACACACACATTCATGTGGCACTCTTAAAGACTTTTGCCACCATTTCCCCCTTCTGTGCACAGGGCTCTCATCGCCCTTAGTCACTCAGCAGGTGCTTATTGGCCAGCCGCAGGGTGTGTAACGCTGGACTGGAACCTTGGACTGGACTGTTTACTTACCTGGAGATGGCAGTGTCTTCTGGTTGCTCCCCGTAATCAATATGGTGACAAGGTCCTTTTTGCTGGGAGGCAATATAGATGGACTTTGGAAGTCAAAATGCCAGAGTTTTAACCCTAACTTTGCCATTTTTCAGTTAAGTAGCCTTGAATCAGGTCAGTTGACCCCTCTGAGCTTCTGTTTCCTCATGTGTATACAGAAATATAACTATTATATAGGATTTTTTATTATATACTGCATATCAACTGTTTTACAGAGGACCTGTCATGTATCTGGGCCCAATAAGTGGAAGGTATATTGTTGGCTGATGGGCATTGTAAAACTGGAGAAATTCTCTCATTTTATTTAGTCAGTAAGGATAATTACTATGTCGTTCGAAAGAAAGATTCTGCATGTGTGAATAGGGAGAACTGGGTACTCCTGGTCAGTATTAGAAACAGTGGTGATGTCTGGTTTTTTTTTTTTTTTGGTTGGTCTTGTTTATTCCATTATTTTTAGTAGGGAAAGGTTCTGGATTTGGGTTCCTGAATTTTTTTGTGTTAAATGCAGTTTTCTGAGAGAGGGTCCATATTTTCATCAGATTGTCAAAGAGATCCTTAACTGTCCAGTGATTGAGAATTAGTTAATTGACCTAAGTCACAGTCAATACCCTTGATCTGAAATTATCCATTAAAGTAAGAACTGAGAGAGAACTTCTCCACATAAAAAGAATGTCATGAGGCTACGTAGTGAATATGCAAAAGCTTTTATGTGCTGCTCTTTTTGATTTTTTAGGCTGGGAGGAAGTGGGACAAGTAGGGAGGGAAGAGAGGTGTCAGGGAGTAGTAAGGAACCCCCTGAGGAATTAAATGCCAGCCTCTTGCCCGCATATTCCCCAGACTGACTCTAGGTTGTCGCTCAGCCTCCTCTCCCGGTACTCTAACTTCCGATCAGACTGGATCACTTGTTTTCTTCTGAACATGCTTTAAAGTTTTATCTCATGCTGGTCCCTCTGTCTAGACTTTCCGTTCTCCTATAATTCGCTGGTCCAGTTCTCTGTGCTTCAGAGCCTCTTTCTGACGCTGCCTTTCTTAATTGTCATCAACTTCTAAATCCCTTAAAAGCACTCACTCATTCATCTTTTGTCCATCAGAGGCACTGTTCTTTGCGTAGAGTTAGGCACTTAATAAAAGGGTGTGGAACTAAAGTGAAGAATGATGCCTAAGATGGAACTAAGTCTGTGACCCCCACGGACTGTAGCGTGATAGGCTCCTCTGTCCATGGGATTCTCCAGGCAAAAATACTGGACTGGGTTGCCATTTCCTTCTCCAGGGGATCTTCCCGACACGGATCAAACCCGGGTCTCCTGCAGATTCTTTACCATCTGAGCCACCAGGGAAGCCCATAGGTTAAAATGATTGAAAACAAACAAACAAAATGATCAGACGCCAGTGTGAGTTCTGAGTTCTGGGAGAGAGTTTGGGGAACCTTTTTATAGTCTCAGTGACAGTCTGGCTACCCTGAATTAGGAAGCAGGAGTGTGCGGAACTAGTAGCCAGCATTATAGACTTGGCCAGGTGGTATTTCTATACTGGGGTTACCTTCCCTGGAAGGTGGGTTGGACTTTCTGAGTATGTAATAGCGATGATATTGACGAGCATCTGCTGTGTACCAGGTGCTGTGAGAGTATCATAGGGAACAACCAGGCAAGACCCCTGCTTCTATTCCAGGAGGGGATATTGGCTAGGCTAGTCCTTCATCAGCCTTTAAACTCTGTGATCTGGAGAATGGGGCACCAGCCCCTGCTTGGGATTGTTGTGAGGATTAAATGAGAAAGTGCTTTGAAGAGTATATAAAGTGCTCTTATTTATTTTGAGTACCCTCCACCTCCTCCCCCCATCTTTGAGCTATAACTTACACAGATTAAAAATGTTTAAAATGTGTATGAAGGTCATTGGCAGCATTTTTGCATTAGCCAATCCCCAGTGAGGTTTTCATGCCATATTGTAAGCACATTAGCATAGGAAGATTGGTAGAAGCTTTTTGCACCAGTAGGAGTATGAACTAATGATCCCAGGGTTTAAGTAGATTCAGACACTTAATTCTTTCCATTATAAGTGAATCCCTTAACAGGATTGAGGTACAGATTTGTAATACCATCTTCCCCCAACTCTGAGGAGTACATTTATTTATGAATGTTTTTGGCTGTCTCTTAAATTCTTAAATGCAATTTCATGCTGGTGAAGGCTGCGTGTTGGGGAAAACCAAACTTCTTTACTGATTTGGGGCTTTTTTGGACCATAAATGGGGGCTACAGTTATTCTGCTTCCATTTTGTGATTAGGATGAAAATTTTAAAACACACCTCCCTTGTCCCCAGAACCCTTCAACAAAGAGCAAGTGATGCAATTAGGACGCAATCCACTGCCTGTGGGTTTCAAGGGAAATTATTTTCTCCATAACTCGGAAGCTCATGCATAAAGTCACGCTTCCTTTTAGATGTGGTGAGTTTTGTCAAAACTGACCTGGTAAGGTGAGACTCCTACCTTGAGGTTAGAGTTCTTGAGTGTTAAGCAGTGCTGTGAAATTTCTAAGGTAGCTTTGATTAATGAATAAAGTGTCACTTCTGATTCCTTCTTTGAATTATTTTTATTCTTTTTTCCTTGAAGCTGTAAATGGAACTGACTTTGTTCACACTGTATTCTGGTGTTCTCATTTTGGTAGAAGCAGAGGCTTCGCTCCCTTCCCGCTGCCTCCTGTGTTAGGCCTACTCTGCTGTTCTGTGAGTCTTGGGATTGAGGTAAAAGATGAATTTTTACCTACCCACTGGTTTTTAGTACAGGTATTTTAATTTCTTTAAATTTGAGACTGACTTTCTTTCCATAGAATTTAATTTGATGATTGTCTCTATTTGGGGCCGAACCCCTCAGGATCCATATGAACACTGCTCTCTGATCAGTAAGAGATACTTTTTCCAGAGTCTTGAAAGAGTATTTCTGTAATAGTGGAGTCACAATATTACTTTTTTTGGTGACTTTTCAGGTGTATTTTCTGTATGAGTAGAATTGAATTTTTACAGTGGGTTGAGGGAAAAAATGAGGTTAAATTTAAGGGCAGAAGCTTAAAGCATCTTCTCCCTTCGCTGGTTTGAGAACCAAAGAAAGGTGCAAGTTTGTGTTTTTTCACAATTTAATGCTCAGTTGACTGAAGTCATAGTAATTCTTAATTGCAAATTACTTAAGTTTCAAAGACAACATTTCCCATCAAATTTCATTTTGGAAATGGTCTTTGTGGTTAAAACCAAAGGAGACACTATTTCTGCTGTGTCTTGGGTGACATCTGTGTGCCCTTTGAGGAGACAGCATATTGAATCCTGACCTACCTTCCCTTCCCAGCTGGGTTTGAAGAGCTTTAAGACAAGATATGTAATAGTACTTTGAGCAGCTTAAGGCACACACACATTTTTATGGGGAGTATATTATTAAAGTTTTGCCTCTGGGTAAATAAGTGACTGCCCCCCTTACCATGGAGAGCTCTGCTGAAAGAGGCCATGGATTACAGGGCGAGTCTGTTTTCTCCAGAAAACGCATGCTGTACCACTGGTTTTGTTCATTCTGTCTTTGCTGAGGGCAGCGCTGGGGGTAAACCATGGACTTAAGTTTCAGAAGCAGGCAGCTAGGGCCACATGAAGCTTGGGTGATCTAGAATGAGTCACTTGACCTCTCAGAGCCGGTTTTTTCTTATCTGTAAAATGAGGATTATAATAATACCTGACTTGGGTTATTGTGAAAAATGAAATGAAATCACATATGCATATTTTTTATTTGGTACCATGCCTGACTCATGAATATTTGCTATTATTACTTACATAAAAGAGATGACTAAATGGGAAAACAGCTAGCATAGGCGTGTGTGTGTGCGCGTGTGTGCGTGTGTTTGTGTGTGTTTGAAGCCAGCTCTAGGGCATCTTCTGTTTGGTCATTTACTTACTGTGCAGTGGGAAGGCTTTACGTTGGCATGGAACTCCTGCTCTGACGGGCCTCTCATTTCTCATCTGGCCCCAAGAAGGCCTTCAGTAAATGTTAAATAAGGGTTGTACTTGAAGCCCTTCCTTGAAAAGTGCTGGCTTATTTATCAGAGAAAGGTGCGGTTCTTATGGTACGTGCTAGATATATTTTTGTTTATTCCAGTTTGTTGAGAGTTGATTATCTATGAAACATTCAGCAAATCCCATCTTATCAGACTTTGTCATTTTGCAGTCTCTGAATCTGTTGTGCCTGACACTTGGAAATGCCTCTCTTGGGTTGTGCAGCATGGTTTCCTGTGGCAAGGTTGTTAGAAGTAGTAATGGCCTAGCTAAGAGTGCTCAAGCATTTATCTGTGAGGCATATTGGCAAATGAAGTATGAAAATGGCAACAGCTGATGGCCCAGTTTCATCAGTCAGCCTGGAAATCAGTGAGACTCAAGCTTCTTTGTGCTCTGGTTGGAGGTTATATCTTCTCTAAGGTTTCCATTTCATGGAACTTTTTGTTGTTGTTGTTAATGGAAATCTGGGTCCCCAGATGATGTGATGAAGCGCCATAGGTGTGGTTTTCATAATCGTTAATCTCTGGAGTTACTGGGTTTTTCTTTAGCCTTTTAAAAAGTTTATACTCTGCAGCCCTTCTTACGCCTGCCCTTATCTAGGTTTAAAATAATACCTGAATTTGAATTTAAGAGAAGACTTAGAGATGTTTAAGTGATCTCTGAGCAGGTTGGAAACCCACACACTTTCAGGAGCCAGAGATTTGCATCTGTTCTAGATTGATTCAGTTCTTCTTTCTAAGAAAGGTATTTTCAGGATAGATGTTTAACAACAAAAAAAAATAGAGACCCTCATCACAAATACCAAGTTCAGGGGTGGCTTCAGCAAGGAAGAGGTGAAAAATCCTGCCTCGTCTGCCAGTTGAATTCCTCTACCTCCCCTCCTTAGTGGCTGCGTTTCAGGACTTGAAAGAGCTTTGGAATCCTTTCTTGAGTGCTTCAGATGAGATTTGTATTCAAGTTGCTTCTTAGAACTAGGCTGACTGTTTGCTTGGCCTTCATCCCCAATTTCTGAATTCCAGCGCTACATAACAGACATCAGTTTTAGACACCAGATACCTAAGAAGTACCTCCTGTGTGCGAGGTTCTGGGAAAACAGAAGCAAACACATAGAATAATTCTATTCCCTAGAAACTCAATGAGTCAAAGAGAGAAGCAATACTGACTTCCTTTAAAAAAAAAAAAAAAGGCGCAGCTAAACTACACCATAAATATACACCAAAGTAAACTAGCATTTTAATCTTGAGAACTCAAAAATGATGTTGTGTAATACACTTTAGGACACATTTTCTAGGATTTCATTTTATGAAATTAAAAGAAATGGTGGTCTTCATCTTGTGCTGTTTTATATTTTCATTTTTGTTTAGTTGCTATTACTATTTTTATTTCCTCATTATCTTCTGTTATATCAGCTATTGTCCAATCCGGTGGACAATAATTGGTGGTCCAAGCGGAAACCACTCTAGATACTTCAAGGAGAGAGGGATTTAAATGCAAGAGATTTGTGCAGAAATAGAGACAGGCAAACGTTTGGATACCAAGGGGGAAAGGAGGGGGTGGAAGGAATCGGAAGATTGGAATGGACGTATATACACTATTGATACTATGTATAAAATAGATAATTAATGAGAGCCTATTGTGTAGCATGGGAAATTCTGTGGTTCTCAGTTCTCTGTGGTGACCTAAATAGGAAGGAAATCCAAAAAAGAGGGGATATATGTATAGCGAATACATACATTTCATTTTGCTGAGCGATTGAAACTAACACAACATCGTAAAGCAACTATCTGCCAATAAAAAATTTTTTTTTAATTTAAAAGAAAATGCAAGGGATATGTTACAGAGGTGGTAGGAGGGCTGAAGGAGCAAAACGAGGTATGGTATGTGTGGAGGAGCACAAGGGCGCCGGGAGTTCCTAGCCAGAAATCGGAAAGCTGCCTTTGGGCTGAAGTCCAGGCGTCTGCGCTCACAGATGCGCTGGGAGCCACGTTGCCACAGTTCAGCGGGAGCCCAGAGGGCTGTGCTCCACCAGTGCTGTGGGCCCATGGTGTGTGCAGTTGCCTGAGTCCTCCACGGTTGCTGACAGCTGCTGCAGATATGCCAGAAGCAGGAAAAACAATGTTGCACCCCTCTTCCTGCAATCCAGCCTCCAGCAGAATCTCACCTGGAAGCTAGCTAGCAAAGGAGTCTGGGAGATGTATTTTGCAGGCTTTCAGTTCTGATGATACAGAGAACAGTATAGGAAGTGCCAGGTGTGGCCAGTGAGTAGGGATGCACTGCTTGGGCATGATGAATTTGTCACGGGGCCCTGAGCGGAGAAGGCATTATTTTAATAAACTGATAACATTCAGACGGGTGGAGAAGTGGAATGGCATTCCAGCTGACGGGCATGGCCTGGGTAGAGGTGGGAAAGCAGGAATGCACATGACACGTTCAGGGAATAGTTTCTCCGGAGCTTGAAATTCTTAGTGAAGGAGAGTCGGAAATGAGGTTGGAAAGGTAGGTTAGAGTCAAGTTGGGGAGGAAGTACTGTGACAGGATTGTCTTAAAATTAACACGGAGCAGTGATTTGGCCTTGGAGAGACCATTGAGGAAGCCCACGGGATAGTTCCAAGCTTTGTGATGAAAAGGACGCAGCTAAGGCCACAGTAGTGCTGTTGGAGAGGAAAACGCAGTCCAAGGTAGGTAAACTTTCAACTGGTGTATCTGTCAGGGGCCTGGGGGCAGCCATGGGAGTAAAAAAATGAATTCTGATCGTCTCAGTTTTTCCACATAAATTGATGGTGTTGATTGCTTTGCAATCATTGAAGGCCTCTGTTCTCTACTTGATATGCTTTTCCCTCCCTGGGATGATCCTTTAGTGAGTAAGGTTGTTCATAAGTTGTATGGATCTCTGTCAAAGTGGCACTTCATTAGTCATGACCAAAAACTATATTAGTAAGTCTGAAACCTGTGTAACCTCTGCAGGGGCCTGGATAACTTGAGGTGACACTTTCATTACTTGGGGACAGCTTTTTGGCCTTTTCTTTAGACAGGAATTCACTTATCCCGTTTAGCCAGTAATTATTGAGCCCTCTGCTATATGTGGTGCTGAAATTGAATGAGGAGTGGGATGGATAAGACACTTGTCGCCCTCTTCTTGGAGTTAACAATTTTAACACACACTTTAAAGGGAAAATATTGCTCAGCCTTAGAGCCTTTGCATTTCCTGTTCACTCTGCCTGGAACACTCTCCTCTCAGCCTCCCACCTTGTTAACTCCCTCACTTTTTTGTTCTGTGATTTTTTTCCCCTTTGTTGGAATATGAACTCCATGAGGGCAAGGATCTTCGGCTCTTTTGTTCATTGCTGTATCCCTAGTGCCTAGTGTAGTGCCTGGCGCAACAGTAGGTGATTGACAAAGCCACAGTATTTATTTATTTATTTATTTATTTAAATTGGAGGCTAACTACTTTACAATATTGTGGTGGTTTTTGCCATACATTCGCATGAATCAGCCATGGGTGTACATGTGTTCCCCATCCTGAACCCCCCTCCCACCTCCCTCCCCATCCCATCCCTCAGGGTCATCCCAGTGCACCAGCCCTGAGCGCCCTGTCTCATGCATCAGACCTGGACAGGGCTCAGTATCTTTTTTGTTGAGTGGTTGAAGAAGTGAATAGGGGCATCTCGGGAACTAAATAAAGGCCACAGTAGTTAGAGCCTACTGAGAAAGAACTAGAATGGCAGGGATGAGATCCCACAGGGCTGGGTAAGACTTTGGGGTTTCATTAGAAGGGCGGAGGGACGTTCTGAGGGGTTGTAAGCAGGAGGTCAGCAGGGACAGATCTGTACTCTTAAAAAGGTAATCTGCCCCTCTGCAGAGTACGGGGTCGCAAGAGCAGTAGACTGGGAAGGGCATTTGAGGCCGTGGGGATCTAGCTTCCCTGCCAGCGGGTGTTTTCTTTGTCAGCTGTTGAATTGAGTGTCTGTTCCAAGGGTAGGGGTTGATCAATATCGGTCTGATTATGGTTGCATGCACTCAGGTTATCATTTGCCCCGAGAGGCCTGCCTGTCTCCTTGAAGAACGTCGTTGTCCAGTGAGCCTGCTGACAGACGAAAGCTGTCAGGATAGCTTGGTTGTGAGATGCCATTTAACTAGTTTGTATCTGTGTGCGCCTCCCCTCCCTTCTGTGAGATTTAATGACCTAGTTGGGGAGAAAGTCCAGGCCTCTTGGCTACTCTCCAAGTGTTCTACCTCTAAAATGTTGGTATCACCTTTCTCAGAATTCTTCTGAATCACTTGCAGGCATGGTAAGTGGTTTTCTAAACTTTGATTTTGCCGCTTTAAAGACTGTGTGTACTAGTACTTCTCGCTGTAGGAATTTGAGTTTCTTTGGTTACTGGAAGAAGGCCTTTTCACTTGCCTCTGCTGTTTAGAATGGAGTTGAGTAGCCCATGATAGGTAGGAATGTTTCTGCCTCCTGACACGGTAGTTGGCAAAGTAGGAGAGGCAGCTCTTTATAAAGGTCACTTTGGAAGAGTATTATTTAGGTACTTAGCATTCCTGGCATTCTTGTGGAATGATAAAGGTTTATGGCCTTTTTATTAAGTTCTTAAAATTGAATGATCTTTAATTAGAAGCAAGCACATACAAAACTTTGTGACTCCAGACAACACTGGCCTTACTGTATTAGCGTATAGAGTGAGGTTTGCGCCTGTAGAAATATGGGCTTTGGAGGAGGAATCAGAAGGGGTGTGAGAAGGGTATATTGAACACATCCTAGCCCTGTCCAGGCCATCAGCTCACTACAGCCTTGACTGTGTGGAATGTGGAACATATACCTTTAAAGCTCGATTGCCTTTTGATTGCTTCTGACTAGACTGTTAGCTCTCATGATTCAGCTGGTTGAGTTGAACTTTTGTTAATACTATGGAAAATGGCATTCAGTAGCTTAAAAAAAAATTTTTTTTTAACTCATGTTACTATAAGACTTGACAAACCATGATACATAGATTTGAATCATCATCTTTGAAATGGTCTGCTCTTATGTTTTAAATAAGACAGTGGAGGAATATATAAATTCAAGGACTAAGTTATTACAACCCCCTTCCCACCCCTAGCACCGCCCCCTCCCCCCAAAAAAAAGAGACAACAGCAAGAGAAGTCCCACCATACTTTTGTGTAAGATTCTTCACTGGACAAAAAGGACTCAGAAAGTGTGTATCATTGCTTCATCCAAGTTTAGCTCAGGATGGTCCTTAATGAGGAGAACTGACCGGTTGGTGTATTTGGCAGAGCATTTTGGTCTAAACAAGTTGTGTATAAGTTTATCTACTGATTCCTGTGCTCTTTAGGGGAGTTGGTAGCCAGAAGGGGTCATCCTGTTGTGGACAACAAAATTAAGCCTTTGATGGGCTCTTTTAATGGTGGGTTTTCTGAGCAGAAAGTCGAAATAACAGTTGGATTGCAGGAGCGAGTGAGTGGTCTGAGGATTTGGGGAGAAAGCCCACTGGATGCTGAAAGTGAAGGGGCTGAGCTGAGTCGCATCTGCTCATCACCACACCCTCTCTTCCTTCTGCTGATTGCAGTAGTCACATAGCCGTGTCATAAACGTTTTCGTTTAAACATAGCTGGTGCTGTAGGTAGTTAAAGTAAGTCTACTGGTAGGATTGTAAAACGTTGCTATATTTTTCTATTTTGTTTTTTCAGGTGTGAGTTAAAAATCAGTAGCTATTTGTGGTACGTTGATTTTAAGACTTTTCTAGAGAAAGTAGCTGTGCTGTGTTCCCAGGGCCACCTGTAACCTGGGGAGTGGGAGGTGAAGTCAAGGAGCAGGGCGCTCAGCAGGTTTACGGTGCGATGGAGCAATGTGAGCCTTGTGTGCGCAGGCAACTGGGAAGGGTGTAGTGTCACCTAATGTGAGTATAGTTTTGATAATTTGAACTCAGGGACATGGTTTTCTGAGTAGCAGCCAAATCCATGAGGTCAGGTGATTTCCTCTTGTAGGTAGGACAGCCATCGTGGAAGAGTAGGCTGGACCTGTTTCCCTTCTGAAGTCCAAAGGCCGAAGCACTGGTTAGAGATGACTCATTGGCTTTCATGAAAGTTACTGGCCAAGGGCTTTCAAGGAATGGTGGTTGATAAGGAGGAACTAGGTACTATTCTGGTGTGTTATCTAAGGGAAACTCATGAAGCTAGCATTTTATAGAAAACGCCGTTAATTAAATTCTCATATGACCACAGTGTTTTCTTAGTTATTTCTGAACTCCCCAACAGGACATGTTACTTTTAGAGTTTGACGTTTATCTTGAAGTAATAGGTGCCGTATGGAACGTCCAGCAGAAGCTTATGAGAATACAGCTACGGTGACTGACGGACAGAGATTGTAGCTGCGATAAGCGGTGCTGACTAGAGGACACTCCTTTTTGTCCCCTTCCTGATCATCTTGATTCTAGGATTTGATTAACCCGCCCCTGGCAGAGAGCGGTGTGTAGAAACAGCCCTGGGCTGGGGGTGAGGTCAGGGAGGCCTCGCCTGGAGCTGGGCTGACCGCAGCCTTGGTGGCTTCCCTTTTCTTCAGCTTCCGCATCTGTTACCTGAAGGAGCCGGCTGCCAGCTGTCCGCAGATCAGTTCATCTAGACGCACTCTTAGTTGCTAATCTCAAGAAGAATCTTAGGAATTTTTTTTGGCCAGTTTTCTTCAGATTTTGCTTCTTATTTATCTGCCCTTTCCCCTTGGCCAGCTTCCTTGACAGTGAGACCACAGGGTCATCGGCTTAAGTATGGGAAGGAAATTATGGCCTTGAGCACAGTCAGAAAGAATCTGGCTCTCAGGCACTTCCTGTGAGCCACCACTAAATTACAAAGACTGGGCCCCGACAAGGCTTTTCAAAGGGGCGTCTTACACTGCCACTGTGTCAGCGATTCCGTCATAAGCAGTTGCTTCTCATGGTGCTTATTGCGACCAGGTTTGAAGTGGCCTTTACACGGAAAGCATTTACCCAGTAGGGTGAGTGAGGGTAGAATAGCAGAGAGAGAGAGATGGAGGGAGGCAGAGAATACAAAGATTGCTTTCAGAATTCCCTCTTTCAGCCTGCACTGACTGTGCCATTCTTGCTCAGAATCCTGGGGCTTCCGTAGAGGGTGAAGTCCAGACTGTCCTTATTGTGACAGGGCCTGCCACGCAGGTTTGCCCCCACCTCTCCCGCCATCCATGCCTGTGCTCTCCGTTCCAGTTCTGTGACCAGGACAGTGTGGCAGAGTGGGGAGACGGGCCTGGGCGTCGGGATTTAGGGGTGGGGAGGTGGCAGAGCTGGGCCTGTCAGATGAGGCTGCGCCCCTCGCTAGCCGCGTTACTTCCTTTCTCTGTGTGTCAGTAGCCACTCCTTTGCCCAGGCTTCCTGAATGAGTTTCACAAAAGGAGCCTTTGGGGACAGGCAAGAGACTCTTTTTGACCCTTGTTTCTTTGGTAGAATCTTGGAAATTAGGCCACCAAATGTCTGACCATTAGATGGGTTTTTGAACCATGAAGTGTTTTGAGCTTTAAAAAAGTTTTGAGCCTTTTTTTTAGATAAACAACTATAGAAGTTGAAAAATTTTTTTCTTTTTATGTGGAATCTTAGCATATGAAGTAGATCAAATTGAGCTGCTCTGCTTAAATGCTGGGAGGTCTGATGTTCCACCTGTTCAGCCTTCTCCGTGGCCCTGAAGAACTGCCAGTTGCATCTGGGGCCCTCCAGGGCACTGCTCCTCAACCCTTCTTCTCATTGATGCGTGAGGATTAGAGTCATCTGTTTGACAGGACCCCAGGAGAGGCCTAGTATAGAAGGGGGAAGATGCATCCCGGTGGTGGAGAGAGGGCCAGGTTCAGATTCCAGCTCGACTTGCTAGCTCAGTAAACCTGTGTTTCTTCATTTCTCCAAACTATATCCTTTTGTAAAAAAAACTGTAAAGAAAACTATATAAAGCACGTGCAGTTTGAACAGTTATGCAGTGAATGCGCTACCCATGTAACCAACCCAGGCCAGGACATAAAGCTCCGTTCCTGTCCTTCTCTCGCACCTCCTTTCCTAGCCTCAGATAATGAGGTGATAAATATTCAAATAAGAAATAATGTTTTTCATAATGCTTGTTTGTTAATAGTGCCTACATGTAACATTTTTTCATTAAAAAAGTCATTTTGTATTATATTGATTCATAAGTCCATCACCTCTAGAAGATTGGGATAAACACCTCAATTTAGAAGATTTTCAAAAATGATGAATTTAAGCCTAAGGCATGATTTTTGTGCCAATTCCAGGCTCCTTCCCATGTTCTGTCTTATAACTGTTCATTTTCCATTTCTCTCAGACCTCTGCTTTTAACTGTGTTTGGAAACAAGGCAAGTATATAAGTAACTGAAGCTTCTAGAAAACGGGAAGGAGAAATATAAATACTGGTTTTGTTAGTGTGAGTCCTAAATAAGTTTTTTTAACCTGTGAATTCTGATTGTTTTCTACTAAAATTTAGTGGATTTAGAAGTTCTTTTCTGTTTCTGTATGACCATTGTTCTTATCTTCAGTACAGAAGATAAAAATAAATAACAATAATAAAACCAACTGTTCTTATTTAAAAAGTTTATACATGTGCATAACATTACTAGCAGTGGTCTGTTCTAGGACTGGCAGTTTATAGAGGCATGCAAATAAGTAGTGAGGAATAATTAGAAATAATGGGTTGAAACCCTCCTGTCATCTTAAACTGCCACCAGGGGTACTGAATAGTGAGGCTTACTGTTGGACTTGGATAATTCGACCTATTTTCCCCAATTGAAGAAATGCCTGTTTCTCCCTCAGCAAGACAGATTTGGCTGGACAGTGCCTCCACTCTTGTATATTCAGATAAGTTTTTATGGAGAATGTTCCTTCAAAAAACTTTTTTTTTAACTGCTGAGTTTTTTTTTTTTTTAACTAAATAGATCAGAAGTGCTCAGAAGCAACTGCTGAGATAAATTTATAGTTTTACCGTTTCAAAATCTAAATGTAAAATTGACCTGAATATCAGGGAATTCAAAGGTAAGACATGGCTGTATTTTTGTGTCTTGGTTTGGTAAGAATCTCAGCTCACTCTGTTAACGGTAGATAGGCTGTGATACCAAGGCAGATTCGAGTGGTCTCAGTTTCCATTTGGTCTTGGTGTTACATTTCCTTTGGCATGGAGTGTTTTTGCAGGTTATTAGAAGTTGTATGTTGTTGTTGTTGTTAGTGTAGGTAACTGGGAGAAACTGTGCTGCATCAGAGAAAAGGGTTTCTCAGCCTTTGGTTTTGTCTTTGTTTATAGTGGCTTTGATCAGAGCCTGATCAGAACTCCAGAATTACCTGAGAGAAAGCTGCTGAGGATAAAGTTTAAGGAAGTGCTTTTGCTGAAACCAACTCCCTTCATTCATCAGAGGAATTTGATTTCATCCTGTGAATTACTTGGCTTAGAAATTTTGTTTCTTTGGGGACGGGCTTGTAGAGTTCTGCATGAGAACTGTGTCATGGTGGAAAATGTGCTATTTGCTTTATTCTGTGTGGGCCAGCTCTGATGGTAAGATAGCATAGCTGTGTTTTTCTACCCTGGAACGTGGAGGTATCTTTACCAGGGTTTGTGGGGGATGGAAATGAGTCAAGAGGAGCATTAAGGGACATTGGTAAAAAATTATATATGTAATATCACAGAATCTTTCATCACTGTTCTTTTAAAAAATTAACTTTGGGCCAGATTATTTTCAAAACAGACATCTGAATCATCAGTCCTTGAAAATTGTTTTCGGTCCCTTTGTGTTTTCCGTATTGCGCTCTCTGGAGAGTGCTGTCCGTGCGTCTGCGTGGGGCATAGGAAGAGCTGAGTGCACATGCCTACCCCGTGTCCAAGAATAGCCCATCTGTTGCATGAGATTACATGCTTCAAGACCAGACTGTTGAAACACTTAACTTAGTTAGTCTTTCCAAAAACGCAGATGATTCCCTGTACCCGGAGCCCTGGGGGTAGATGGGTTGTGGTAGCCGTGAGGAAACCCTCCCCCTTCACTAACCAGGAGGCCTGTGGAGCACCGTCGAGTGGGAGCACCACTGAACTGTTGTGGGCTAATGTGTGCTCTCTGCTTCCTTTGTAAATCTGGCTTTCTGCCCCTTCCCCATCATACTATTTTAATTTTCATTGGCCTGAATGATAGAAATATAACTGCCAAATTCAAATGATGTTTTCTTTCATGTATTGATAAGATGATCAGTTCCTTAGACTGTGTGGATTTGTTGGGTGCAGCGTTGAGGTAGCAGTGTTACCAACAATAACTCACACTAGTGGAATAAAGGATTATTTTCCTGTTGGAGGCTCACAGGTGAAATACAGTCTGTCCGTTGTGTGAGCCCTGCTGCCCTTTCCTACCTCCCATGCCTGGAGAACTCTGTGCCGGACAGTCTGTCCACTTTGGTCACCATCACTCACGCCCTTCACGGCTTTAGAACGCCTGGGCCATCTCTCCCAGCCCTGCCAGTCTCTTCTCTGCCAGTTCCGATTTTACTTCTGCTCTGACACCATTCCCAGTCTACCCCAGATCTGAACGATCTCTTCTTTCTCTGGAGCCGCGGAAGTGGTCTGTGCCATTTACTGTCTGTGGTCTAGTTATTTTTTAAGTTTAAAATGGATGATTAGATTCCCACCAGCAAGTGCAGTCCCATTTCTGCTTTCTTTCATCACATTGTCTTAGAGGCAAGTATGTATTTGATTTGGTTGGTAGACAAGTTCTCAATTCTAAGAACTAGAGGCTAGAGTAATTAAAAAAAAAATGGTTCAGGTCTCTGAAATATTATGAAGGAAGGAGAGAATTTAGCTGCTCTGTAACAGGGGCCATCAAGCCGCCTACCTTTCTTTTATTCAGCCTTAAAGACTGTTGTGCTTACTGAGTTTGATGTAGTCATTTCAAAAGACACTTCTGCAGTAAAGAAAAGGGCATTACTTCGGGTTTTGACAGAAATCACACAGAGGAAACGAAGATTCACTCTGGTGGTCTGTATTTTGTCGTCAGGTTCATAGGATGATAATTCCTGTTTATAGTTAAATACTCTGATACATTATTTGTGCACATCACTAGCTTTAAGGTTCTGTAAATTTACCTGGATTTCACAGATGAATGAATTGAATAAACAAGAACCGTAGACCCTTCATTTCTTTTTGTAAAGAAAAACCCAACTAAAACATTTTACTTCAACACTTAATAATATGAAAATAGAAACACTGGGTTTTTTAAGACTGTTTTGTTTCAATTCAGTGGCTCAGTGAACAAGAGAGTAGTGCTTTCTTGTTATTGGAGCTTTTATAGCACATCCTTTCTGGCCTGATTGGAAAGTAAATTCCTCTGGAAAATTCTCCTTGAGGAATTTCTCTTACGGGGAAAATGCTTCCTGGTTAGGTCCCCTCTTTTTGTTCTCCGTCTCCCCTCTGTGGAACAATGAGTTTTACCATGTATCTCCTTAATACAGACATTTTAACCAGCTGCTGATGGTAATTCATAGCTTTGAAAATCCATTCAGAAATTTAACGTGGTGAGAAGTATGAGGTATTGAGGACATTTAGAAAATGCTCTGCTTTCTGTTAGATTACAGTGTGTATTTCCAATCCTTTCTCCTGTTGGAACTAAGAAAACTTCTGGTAACAAGCCACTTTGCTAGTGGCTCACTATGAAATTATTTCCTTATATTATTGTATAACGTGTAATTATTATACAGTGTTGTATTATTAGTTTTGGTGGTGTTCAGTATATGGTTGTTTAAAACGAAATGCCTCTGTTCTTTTCATAAGCAGAGAGCGCAGTTCTGGTTATGACTAGTGGAGGCACACCTGTGTTTTACAGGGCATTCCAGATCGCAGAGCGAGAAACGCTTCCTCTTGGGTGGGGGTAGGGAGTGTGGGGTCGGGGATTGGAGGGTGATGCGCACACCGACAGAGCTGTTGACAGCGTGAACTTGGGCAGTCGTGGCAGTGCTGGGTCACTGGCATTTCTGTGTCCTGTGAAATAGGTACTGTCTCGGGAATGTTACCACTTCTTGCCCTGGGTGTTTTGTAGAGGTGTTAAAAACGAGAACACCCTCCTCTTACCTTCCAGTTGAGATGCTCTTTGGGGAGCTAGTGTCTTGGTTAAACAAGTCATATAAACAACGCCAGAAGCTTGGTGACAGGTTCTAAAAGAGTTCTCAGAAGTTGGCATTATGTTTTAGGTCAGCATATATTTGTGACAGAGAATTGAGAATACTTTTGGAGTGTTTTCCTTTCTGAAGTAGTTGACCTATGTGAAGCTAAATGTTAGGTTCTGTGTTTTTATTTTTTCAGTACAGGTATCCCAGTAAAGCTTAAAGATAGGAGGAGTTACTGTTTAAAGGAATATTTTTTTCTTCCTCTGCCATTAACTCTTCAGTTTTGAAAGGATTAGTATTGGCAAATTATTAGAATGAATGTTTAGATTGTGCTGTTTGAGTAGCTTAGTTGCCCACAAAGAACACTGGTTCCCAGATTTAAACTCTGAAGACATTGTGAAGTCTTGAGCATACCCTGTCTTCTACTTTCTCTTTCTTTGTGGCCTTCAGATCATTAAATTTAGTGACTCAGCTAATTCTTTTTACCCACCTCTTAGAAAAGTTGAACGTGTTTGTGACCAGGCACTTAAGGTTATTTCCTTTAAACCAAGTGTTGAGATGTTTTTAGATTTATAACAGTCTTTGTTTACCATGTAATTCAGTCCAATTGAGGAACTAGTAAAACTGTATTATCCAGACATCAAAGACAGACGTGTAAGAAGAGTATACTTGGACCAGGGAAACTATTAGGTTTCTAACAAGTGGAAAGTTACCAGATGTCCAAAAATTAACCACTCCTATGCCGGCTAATTCTCATTTCTTACAGCTTTTTTAGTTTAGCCAGCAGTATTCTGGGATAGCAGAATAGCAGTTGCTACATTCTTGAGAGTTTAGAGTGTTTTATTTTCTTTAGCATCATTCAGATAACTGAAACTTTGACTTGAATGGGCTAAACAGAAATCCTGCCATTAAAAAATTGTTAAGTGACAGGGCGTTGAATGAACTATAGTTTTTAATCTAGTTCAGAATTGAGCCACTGTCTTTATTTCTTGAGGTTTACAAGCAGGTTGTGGTTTTGTTTTCCTGTGATCATTCAGCCCACTTTCCAGAGGGTAAGTGGGATGATCGGCCAGCTGCATGTAGCATTTGCTTGAAGTTGGACCTGTGTCGCCAAGTTGCATTTCAAGACTGGTCAAGTGGGTGACCTTGAGTCCTGCCAGACCCTGTGAGGGATTATAGAGAAAGGCTCTGGTAGGGGAGCACCCTTGACTTCTTTAAACTTCCGTCAGCATTCCTACCTGAGGCTCTGTTGAACCTGAGTCTCCTCATTATGTGTGGTACCGAGTAATGTGCAAAAAGCAGTTTGATTTTGTACAAATCTTTCCTTTTCAGGTATTTCAGAGATGTATGTAAATATGCGTTAGATATTCATAAGCATCTTATAATTTTACTTAGGTAAACAATCACCTAGGGAAGTGGAGGGTGGGGAGACTGGGTTTTTCTCTTTCCCAAAGATACTGTGCTTGCTCCTGCTGAAGTCTGGAGCTTAGCTTTTATAGGAGCAGGCCATTAGGTTATCTGGAGGCTGTTGCTTGCAGGCTCTGAGATTTCTTTTTTGAAAATGGTCAGTTTTTACATGCCATCTAGCAACATTTTGTCTCCAGTAGAGGGCTTGACTTTCTGGTTTATCAAAGGAAGACATGGATGTTTGGGAAAGGTCTTTGACCTTTCAAAGTTGTCATCACAGGGGCCAGCTGCTCTCCCATTTGTCACCCCCTGCTCTCCCATTTGTTACCCCCTTGTGTCAGTCAGAGTAACATGTGGTAGGTAGTCTGACTTCCTGTGGCATTTCTTGTGAGACAGGTTCACAGAAGTATATTAAGGTTGTAGAAATGCTGGGTTCCTACCAAGCATAAATGAGATTCAAAAGAAAATTGCTCTGTTTATTTTAAGATATTCTCTTTGGGAATGTGTCAGGAGACTGTTTCTTTGGCTACAGGTTTGGCAGGTACAGTTGCATTACCTGTGTAAGTAGACGGGCGGTGCGGTGTAAACTGTAGCAGCCGGAGACCATTCATGTGCAGGTGGTCAGAGATTACGCGGCTTCCTTATCTCAGCTGGAAGGTTGCTGAAGACTTGGTAAGACATTAGCATAACCTTTCATTACTTCAACTATTCAGACTTCAGGTCCTTTAAGGTGCCACTTCTCAGCCACACTCTGTGGCTCCCTGTAGCCTTTGGGGAAGAATCTGAGCTCTTTGAAAGTGGCTTCATCGGGTCCCTGCTTACCTGCTAATGCATCTCACCCGTCTCCCCCGACATGCTCTGTTTCAGTTGATTCTCCCATGGGCTGCGCCCTTTTCTGGGGAGAGAGGAGTCTTTGCACATCTCATCCCCTCTACATCTCACCTGAGGTGGAACTTCCTACAGCAAGGCTTTCCTAAATCTAAAAGGCTGAGTTTAGGGACTCTTTAATATGCCCTAAGAGTCATTTATTAATTCATTCCTTTAGTAAATATTTGTGTCAAACATGGCATCATAGCCTCAAGACACAGAAGTGAGCAGGTGGGGTGACAGGCTCTATCCTCACAGTTAATGTTCTTGTCAGGGAGACAAGCCCTATATTCACACTCTGCCCCCCACCCCCCCCCCCCCCCCGCACAGCTTTGTTTTTTTAAAAAGCTTTTTATTTGGAGATAATTACAAACTTTTAAAAATGAAAACAGTACAAAGGAATATCCTGTGCATTTTACCCAGGTGCACCTATTGTTAATATTTTACTTCATTTGCATTATTCTTTCTCAATATATAGATGTAATTTTTTTTGAACCAGTCATGTCCATTATGGTCTTTTCCCTCTTAATACTTAAGTGTGCATTTCCTAAGAAAAGGGCTCTTCTCTCATGTGATAGTTATAAACTTGATAAATTGACTCTGATAAAATACTTTTAATCTAATTCCAGTCATAGTATAGTGTCATTAATTGATCTAATGATGTGCCATGTAGCCTTCCTCCTCCAGCCCCTCTACCCCCACCCCATACAGAATTCAGTCTAGGATCTGATAATCGCACCTACTTACAGTGTCTCTGTAGCCTCCTGTTGTCTGGAATATTTCTTTACAAAGCCATTCTTTGTCTAGTGTGACACTGAATTTTTTTTTTTTTTTAAACAGGACCCCCCCTGCCCATCACCTAAATGGAACCTTGGTCATTTTGTGTCTGTCTGGCGTTTCCCGGTGGTTAGGCTGAGGTGTAAGGCACTCCAGGCCATCACACTGTGCTGGGATGGCGTGACCTCCAGGGGCGTCACATCTGGAGGCCTCTTGGATGGTGGTCGTTTTCATTACTTGGAGTGTTGTCCAGTATCTCCACTGTATAATGAGCATTTGTTTTTCTTCTTCCCTTTGCGTCTATTAAGTGGTCTGTCAGGAGAAACCTCACTTCGGTACAAAATCCTGCTCGTAATCAAAATTTCCCCCCAGATTAGCGTTGAGTGGTGATTGTCTGATGCAGTAGTGTGAGCCCAGGCTCCTGTTTTTTGCACTGGGTTGTAATTCATGTTTGTACTTGATCATTTTGGTGTGCAGAGTGTCCCAGATCTGACCAGTTGGTACCCCTTCAGACCGGTTCCTGCGTCCCCGTGAGGTACCCTGTCAGCCTTTCAAGCACTTCTTCCCTCTCTTACAACACGCTGTTCCAGGCTCACACGGTGCCACTCCTGCCCTAGCCCGGCGTCAGCTGTGCCTCCGCGGAGCGCGCAGGCCTTGTTTAGTCCTCAGCACGCCGCTTCCTGGGGCGTCCTCCTCCAGTAGGTGGTACCGTACCTCTCGAAGGCACACAGATGTCAGTCTTACTTTACTTGCTCTTATGGCTTTCCCTAGCTTAAGGCCTGGTATACTTGATGTTTACTATAATTATTTATTTGTTGAAGAACAAAATTGGATTTTGCTCGTTTGGTGATTAAAATTGGGTTCAAAATTATAATACTGATTGGTTTTCTTTTTTTCTCTCCCTCCATCTAGGAAGAAATGTTGGCTATTCGGTGATGAGAAGTGGCAAAAACTGACCTCGTACTGGTATACAAACACTATGAGATCTGACACTTTTGCTTCGTGGGCAGCCAGCCCCCACTGATAATGTGGGGAAGCCTTTGGGTCCACAGGAAAACACTAATCTGATCTTGGAAGTGGCGGATTGTGGCAGGATGTGTCGACGATGATGATGGCAAGAAAGCAAGATGTCCGCATCCCCACCTACAACATCAGCGTGGTGGGATTGTCTGGGACGGAGAAGGAGAAGGGCCAGTGCGGCATTGGGAAGTCTTGTTTGTGCAACCGCTTCGTGCGCCCGAGCGCAGACGAGTTTCATTTGGACCATACCTCTGTCCTTAGCACCAGTGACTTTGGTGGGCGAGTGGTCAATAATGACCACTTTCTCTACTGGGGAGAAGTCAGCCGTTCCCTGGAGGATTGTGTGGAATGTAAGATGCATGTTGTGGAGCAGACCGAATTCATTGATGATCAGACTTTTCAACCTCATCGGAGCACGACCCTGCAGCCGTATATCAAGAGAGCCGCTGCAACCAAGCTTGCATCAGCTGAAAAACTCATGTACTTTTGCACTGACCAGCTGGGGCTGGAGCAGGACTTTGAGCAGAAGCAAATGCCAGACGGAAAGCTGCTGATTGACGGTTTTCTTCTTGGTATTGATGTTAGCAGGGGCATGAATAGGAACTTTGATGACCAGCTCAAGTTCGTCTCTAATCTCTACAATCAGCTCGCAAAAACAAAAAAGCCCATAGTGGTTGTCCTGACAAAGTGTGATGAGGGTGTTGAGCGGTACATTAGAGATGCGCATACTTTTGCCTTAAGCAAAAAGAACCTCCAGGTTGTGGAAACCTCAGCAAGATCCAATGTAAATGTGGACTTAGCTTTCAGCACCTTAGTGCAACTCATTGACAAGAGTCGGGGAAAGACAAAAATCATTCCATACTTTGAAGCTCTCAAGCAGCAGAGCCAACAGATAGCTACAGCAAAAGACAAATATGAGTGGCTGGTGAGTCGCATTGTGAAAAACCACAACGAGAACTGGTTGAGTGTCAGCCGAAAGATGCAGGCCTCTCCCGAGTACCAGGACTACGTCTACCTGGAAGGGACTCAGAAAGCCAAGAAGCTGTTTCTCCAGCACATCCATCGCCTCAAGCATGAGCACATTGAGCGCAGGAGGAAGCTCTACCTGGCAGCCCTGCCCTTAGCTTTTGAAGCTCTTATCCCCAACCTAGATGAAATAGACCACCTAAGCTGCATAAAAGCCAAAAAGCTGCTGGAGACCAAGCCAGAATTCTTGAAGTGGTTTGTTGTGCTTGAGGAGACACCGTGGGATGCCACCAGCCACATTGACAACATGGAGAATGAGCGGATTCCCTTCGACTTAATGGACACCGTCCCCGCAGAGCAGCTGTACGAGGCCCACTTAGAGAAGCTACGGAACGAGAGGAAACGAGCTGAGATGAGAAGGGCATTTAAAGAAAACCTGGAGACCTCTCCTTTCATCACTCCAGGCAAGCCTTGGGAAGAGGCCCGCAGTTTTATTATGAACGAAGATTTCTACCAGTGGCTAGAGGAATCTGTGTACATGGATATTTATGGCAAACACCAAAAGCAGATTATAGACAAAGCGAAGGAAGAGTTTCAGGAGCTGCTGCTGGAATATTCAGAGTTGTTTTATGAGCTGGAGCTGGATGCTAAGCCCAGCAAGGAGAAGATGGGTGTCATCCAGGATGTGCTTGGGGAGGAACAGCGGTTTAAAGCGTTGCAGAAGCTCCAAGCAGAGCGGGATGCCCTTATTCTGAAGCACATTCATTTCGTGTACCACCCAACCAAGGAGACGTGTCCTAGCTGCCCCGCCTGCGTGGACGCTAAGATTGAGCACTTGGTTAGTTCTCGGTTTATCCGACCATCTGACCGGAATCAAAAGAATTCACTCTCTGACCCCAACATTGATAGAATCAACTTGGTGATCTTGGGCAAGGACGGCCTTGCCCGGGAGTTGGCCAATGAGATTCGAGCTCTTTGTACAAATGATGACAAGTATGTAATAGACGGGAAAATGTATGAGCTCTCCCTAAGGCCAATAGAAGGGAACGTTAGGCTTCCCGTGAACTCTTTCCAGACACCAACGTTTCAGCCCCACGGTTGTCTCTGCCTTTACAATTCAAAGGAGTCTCTGTCGTACGTGGTAGAGAGTATAGAGAAGAGCAGAGAGTCCACACTTGGCCGGCGAGATAATCACTTAGCCCATCTCCCCCTGACTTTAATTTTAGTTAACAAAAGAGGAGACACCAGTGGAGAGACCCTGCACAGCTTAATACAGCAGGGTCAGCAGATTGCTAGCAAACTTCAGTGTGTCTTTCTCGACCCTGCTTCCGCTGGCATCGGTTATGGGCGCAACATCAACGAGAAGCAGATCAGTCAGGTTTTGAAAGGTCTCCTGGACTCCAAGCGTAACTTAAACCTGGTCAGTTCCACCGCTAGCATCAAAGACCTGGCTGACGTCGACCTGCGGATTGTCATGTGTCTGATGTGTGGGGATCCTTTTAGTGCAGACGACATACTCTTTCCCGTCCTTCAGTCCCAGACCTGTAAGTCTTCCCACTGTGGAAGCAACAACTCTGTTTTACTTGAACTCCCAATCGGACTACACAAGAAGCGCATCGAACTGTCTATCCTTTCATACCATTCCTCATTTAGCATCCGAAAAAGCCGATTGGTCCATGGGTACATTGTTTTTTACTCAGCCAAACGTAAGGCCTCCTTGGCTATGTTACGTGCCTTTCTCTGTGAAGTGCAGGATATTATCCCCATTCAGCTGGTTGCACTCACTGACGGCGCTGTAGATGTCCTGGATAATGACTTAAGTCGGGAGCAGCTGACCGAGGGGGAGGAGATAGCTCAAGAAATTGACGGGAGGTTCACGAGTATCCCCTGTAGCCAACCCCAGCATAAACTTGAGATCTTCCACCCCTTTTTTAAAGATGTGGTGGACAAAAAGAACATCATTGAGGCTACGCATATGTACGACAATGCTGCTGAGGCCTGCAGCACCACCGAAGAGGTGTTTAACTCCCCCCGGGCAGGCTCCCCACTCTGCAACTCCAACCTGCAGGACTCAGAGGAGGACATCGAGACCCCGTCGTACAGCGTGTTTCGAGAAGACACACCGCTGCCGCCTCTGTCCAAAGACCATTCCAAGCTCTCTATGGAACTGGAGGGAAATGATGGGCTGTCCTTCATCATGAGCAACTTTGAGAGTAAACTGAACAACAAGGTACCTCCGCCAGTCAAACCAAAGCCTCCTGTCCATTTTGAAATCACCAAGGGGGATCTGTCTTACCTAGACCAGGGCCATAGAGATGGACAGAGGAAGTCCGTCTCGTCGAGCACCTGGCTACCTCCAGATGGGTTCGATCCTTCTGATTATGCTGAACCGATGGACGCTGTGGTCAAGCCAAGGAACGAAGAAGAAAACATATACTCGGTGCCCCATGACAGCACACAGGGCAAGATCATCACCATTCGGAACATCAACAAAGCCCAGTCCAACGGCAGCGGGAATGGTTCCGACAGCGAGATGGACACCAGCTCCTTGGAGCGGGGCCGCAAGGTATCCATCGTGAGCAAGCCAGTGCTGTACAGGACGAGATGCAGCCGGCTGGGGAGGTTTGCCAGTTACCGAACCAGCTTCAGCGTGGGGAGTGATGACGAGCTTGGGCCCATCCGAAAGAAAGAGGAGGATCAGGCATCCCAGGGTTATAAAGGAGACAACGCCGTCATTCCATATGAGACCGACGAAGACCCGAGGAGGAGGAATATTCTTCGCAGTCTAAGAAGAAACACTAAGGTAAGACATGACTTTAGAGCTCTTGGAGTGACTTGCACAGTGTCTTGGGGAGAGTTCATTGATGATGACAAAAGATTTTCAAGGACAGCTTAGCCTGGTTAAAAACCGCTCTGTGTGTGTTTCCTCCTTGACTTGCCTTAAAAAGTAAGCAGTGTTGAAATGATACGAATGAACTTACGAAACAGAAAGAGACAGATGCAGGGAAGGAGCTCATGGTTGGAGAATAGAAGGGGTATTTAGGGAGCTTGGGATCTACACATGCACACAGCTCTGTTTAACACGGATCACTAACAAGGATTCCGGTGCAGCGCGTGGAACTCTGCTTAAGGTTGTGTGGCGTCCTGGATGGAAGGGGAGTTTGGAGAAGAATGGATGCATGTATATATATGGCTGAGTTTCTTCCTTGTTCACCTGAAAGTATCGCAATGTTGCTAATTGGCTATATCCCAATACAAAATAAAAAGTTGGAAAAAAGTAAGTAAAGAGTGTCTCGGAAAGCTACTACTGGTAGCTCTCAAGTGGTAAGGACTTTTTGGAGAGAGAACCTGAGAAGTCTGTCCAAAACAATAGTTAGGTAATTACTGAAATGGGCAGATCACGTAGAACTTGTCAGTATCCAGACAAGCAGCCAAGCCGGTGACGACGTGCTCGGCCTTTCTTCACTGAAACACCGGAATCCAGCATCACGGTCCTTAGTCTTTGACTGAGGAAGGAACATTTCATCCATACATCTCTTAAATACTCCTTTTCCCCCTTGATGATCTGTAAAGGTTGCTGCATTTTAGGTAGGGAAAAATTGGATGATTATTTTATTTGTGCATGTAAATCATTGAAAGGTCTTCAGTTACATAAATGAAAAATAATCTTGCCTCTGCAGGTTATAAACCTGTCTCATGTTTGTAAAATCGAAGTGCCCTCCAGCTCTTTAAGTGAGTTGCTACTACTTGCAGATTTGATTCAGGGACCACAGGTGGGGCGGAAAGGGGGAAAGGTTGACCTGCTGCTGGATGCAGAGGAAACAGCCCCCAGCGCAGCGGCAGGCGGAAGTGCAGTGTAGAGGGCGGTGCGCTCTGTCCTCGTGGGCTTGACATTTCCCAACTTTATTTTTCCCTCCAGTTAGAGTAGGGGAAACAGCCTTTATTTCTCAGAGGAGGCCTGTCAGTGAGACACCACAACAGAACTCTTACACACAGGCCCTCCGCCAGCACTGTGTATGCAGGGGCCCCAGTGTCCAGGCTGCCAGCTGGTACCTCCCGTCAGATCTGCGGCGACATTGGATTAGAAATAAAGTGCACCCTAACGGTAATGTGCGTGAATCATCTGGAAACCATCTCCACCTCCTTCCCAGTCCGTGGAAAAATTATCTTACACAAAATCAGTCCCTGGTGCCAAAAAGGTTGGGGACCACTGGTGTACAGGATGGTATCTCTTCATTGAAAGCTTTTGCTCCTCTCCCTGCTGTGAAATGGCAGAGAACAAAGTCACGTATCTGAAAGTGTTTCAGGGAGCTTTGGAAGAAAGGTTGTGCCAAACTTTCATCATTGCAAGATAGACCAAACCAGAGGGCTCTTGAGTCCAGGCTGTTTTGAGAGCTGACAGTTCTGATGTAGAATGCTGTCTGGTGGCCAGTTCTGCAGCTCATATTGGCTGAGAGAGCCCTTGGAGACGGAGGAGCGTGGTGCCGTGGGCCTCACAGGGAAAGCCTGTCCACACCCTGCCTGTTCCCGGAGAGCGCACAGCCTGCTCCTCTGTCGCCCTGGCCAGAGCTTCCAGAGCCCTCTGGCCTGTTGAGCGTCAGAGGGCCAGGGCAGTAGCGTTGTGCGTTCTGTTCCCCTCCCGTTCTGCGCTGAAAGTTGATAAATAACATGGACATTCTTCTGTGTGCTCTCCCCATGCTTTGCTTTTACTTTTGCCAACCTTCATCTGCCATCAGTTTTTTGTTCTCTAAAAGCTGGTAGTGGGCAGGCCAGTGGAAAGCAGTTGTTATTTCAGAAGACAGAAAGTAGCCTGAGCAGCCTGCCAGTGTTTCCCCGGAGCTCTCCTGTGTGATGATCCTGGAATCCAAACATTTTGAACGCTGCGACTTTCCTCTCCTCCTCCCAGTGAAGACTGTTGCCAGCACAGCTTAGCGAAATGCTGGCAGTCTTCTAATTGGGGGGCTGTTTGCACACCTGGGAATGAGGAAGGTGGCATAGTACCATACTGTGGATCGGAACTGTTTTTCTGACTTCTAGCCACATTTATAATACTGCTGAAAATAACGCTTGTAAAATGCATCCCGAAACAAGCTGTGCTCTAAAGAGTGGGTTCTGCAGAGAACCGCTGGCTACAGAGAGCTCTGAGACAGCCGCCTCCGTGCTGGCCACACGCATCTCCTCACCTAGGACTGCCTCGTACGGGGTTGCTGGGCCAGCGGCAAGCAGTGACCAGCTTCCCGTCCCTCCTGGTTATCTGGGCCCCACCTCTTCAAGTCAGACAGAAACGATTACCTCTGGCCCCAGAGCAGTAGCGTGCCAGAAGTCATTTAGGAGTATCCTTTGGAAAGAGTGAGTAAAAGGTGAAAATGTCTTTTCCTGCCTTGGAAAATGGTGCCTTAAAAGGAGCCTCGCAGCTTTGTCATCCTAATGCAGAGAGAAGCGGAGTCTTGATTCTGTTCCTGATTGGCACAAACCTTCTATTAAAATCTGCTGCCATTAAGGAATCAGACTGACACTTGTTCTACTGGAAAAGCAGGATCCCATGGGGCCGAGAGGGCCAAACCCCCTACACGGGGGAGCCTGGTCTCTGACCGTCTCTGAGCAGTACAGCCTTCTTTTGAAGTGAGGGGAGAGCCAGGTGGTAATGGGGAACAGCGCACGTAGTCCCTCCCGCACGCCAGACACCACTGGGGAAATGGCACAGGTCGCTCTCGCCCACGCTGCAGCACCCGGGGAGGCAGCGAGACGCGCGCAGCTTCTGAAAATAGGTGGCCTGCCTTGGAGGGCGAGGGGAGCAGGCATCCTATGCTGTGGCTGGTTAAGGCCATGCAGTGTGCGGTGATGGGGAGCTCGGGCTCTGGGAGGCGGGGGCCCTCCATCAGATGCCAGTTCCACCAGTTCCTCCTCGTCCTGGCTGGGCCTTTGGGGATGTGACTCACCTTCCACGTCCCTCCAGCAAGAGGAGCCAAGCAGTAGCACTTTTCTCGTAGGGTGCGAGCAGTGGAATGAGACTGTGCGTGTAAAACACAGCCTACTGCGTGCCGGATGAGCATTCGTTGCTGTTATTATTTAACTTGACCTTGAAGAATGAGTAGAACTGAAGAAGTGCTGTGAGGAAAGGAAAGACTTAACAGTGAAAATAAGCATGTTGAATTCAAGGACAGGAGAACACTGGTCTGGTCTTGCTGAGAGCTTTAGGGACCCAACACTGTCCCTCCCTTTTCGGTAAGTTTTAACCCTGTATGTCACTTAGCTGCTTTCTTAGCCCTTACCTTAGCAACAAGCCTAACGACAGCCAAAAAAGCTATGCTCTGGGCACCTGTGTCATGTGGAGAAAGAAAAACTGCTCAGTGCCCTTGGCTGATATGCTGGATTAGCTCTTTCCTGTAAAACTGGAGTTGGAGTTCAGGGAATGGCTTTTGTTTCTAATAATGAAAGTGCAGACTGTGAAGCTCACTCTCATTCCAGGTCCTTTTCCCAGCGGAACCATTTAGCAACCCACCCTCATAGCGGGAGCCTTCCGCACTCAGCTGAGTGACACTGGAAATCTACGAGCGCACTTCGCTGGGGCCCATGAATAGGCGCTTTGTCCGCAGGGATTGTCCTTGCGCATGGTCTCTGTCCCCCAGCACCGTGCGTTTGCAAAGAGGAGGCCAGGAGCAGCGGGGTCTTATTTTAAAGCCGAAAAACAGGCTAGGGTGCCTTGGTCCACAAATGTACTGTTTGGGCAAGCTCAAATTGCTGAATTCAGTGTACTTGACCACGGATTTAAAGAGAAGACATTATTGGCTATTTACCCTTCTGTCTGGTGTGCTCTTATTTTGTGTTTAAAAAAAAATAGACAAAACAGAATCATAAAGAAAATCTTTCAGTCACTCTAGCTACCACATGACAAGACACCTATTGAAAAGCAAACCAATTCAATCACGCATTGTTTGGTCTATAAGGCACCAAGTAACCAGTTTGACAGTTTGTGTCCCCCCCGGTGAATTGGCTTATTTCATCGGATTCAGTGAATTGGCTGGTTGTTGTGGCTTTGTGTGGACACAGCTCTCATTTTGTGAGGCCTAGAACGGAGTTAAAGTTTCTAGTGTGAATAAAAACCAGCTGGGGAATTGGACTGCTCCCTCGACCGGGAGGGATGTTGCATTTTGACAGGCTGAATGGTGTGAAATACGAGCTCTTTGTAACCTACCCGGGAAAGACTCCCAGTGTGTGCTTCAGAAGAGGCTGGCCCTACTCTGAGCTCTCTTAAGGCCAGATGAATACCTTGATCTTAAAAATGGTATTGGGATGCCGACTGGACCTTGGATTTTCTGATTCCTGAAAGAATTTTTTCTTTGAAAAGAAATGCTCTTGCTCCAAGGGCCTCCCAGATGCCGCTAGTGGTAAAAAAAAAAAACCCCGCCTGCCAATGCATGAGACATAAGCGATGCAGATTTGACCCCTGGGTCAGGAAGGTCCCCTGGAGAAGGGCATAGCAACCCACTCCAGTATTCTTGCCTGGAGAATCCCATGGGATTCTCTGAGGGGTCTGACGGGCTGTAGTCCACAGGGTCGCAAACAGCTGGACACGACTGAAGCGACTTAGCACGCATGCACGCTTGCTCCAAAGCACATGTCCATTCATTCTTTTAGGAAAGAAGCATTCGACTCCATGCATGGGCGTTCCTGAGCACTTGTATGCCTGGCGTTGTGCTGAGTATCATACGTGTGGTAGTTGTGTTTGTGTTCGTTTAGCTTACCATAACAGAGAAAGATGGATTTTTATCCATGTATTTACATGCACTTTGGATGTGGCCAGAGTGAAGGGACAGGGTGCTAAGGAATCGTATAGCAAGAAATTTTACCCTCAGCTAGGGCAGGCTATCCAGGAAAGCTCCCTGAGGAAACGATACATAAAGCTGAGACTTATTTTTTCTTCATAATTTATCTTTGGCTGTACTGCGTCTTGCTTGGCACACGCAGGGCTTTTTCTGGTTGCAGCAAGAGGGGCCGCTCTTCATTGCAGTGCGTGGGCCTCTCGTGGTGGTAGCTTCTCTGGTTGGGGAGCACGGGCTCCAGGTATGTGCGCTCCGCAGCTGTGTTGCACAGGTGTGGTGGCTCCGAGGCATGTGGAATCTTCCCGGACTGGGGATCAAACCTGTGTCCCCTGCACTGGTAGGCAGATTCTTAACCACCCTGGGAGTCCTAAGACTGAGATTTAAGGAGTACAGCAGGCAAAAGTCTGGAGAAGGCGATGGCACCCCACTCCAGTGCTCCTGCCTGGAAAATCCCATGGGCGGAGGAGCCTGGTGGGCTGCAGTCTACGGGGTCGCGAAGAGTCAGACACGACTGAGCGACTTCGCTTTCACTTTTCACTTTTCATGCACTGGAGAAGGAAATGGCAACCCACTCCAGTGTTCTTGCCTGGAGAATCCCAGGGACGGGGGAGCCTGGTGGGCTGCCGTCTCTGGGGTCATGCAGAGTTGGGCCCGACTGAAGCGACGTAGTAGCAGCAGTAGCAGGCAAAAGTCAGTGAACATGGAGGCTTCTTGGGGTAAAAGTTTTGAGAAAAAGGTGTGGAACTTGGAGCTGAGAAAACGTGGCATGCGCAGAGTGAGAGAGAACCAGGCAGAACAGCAGAGGCTGTGGGCCTGTGGCAGGCTCTGCATGTGCTTCCCTGCATTCGCTGGGCACCTCCTGTGTGCCAGGCCCAGTGCCAGGCATTCTCACATCCATTGTTTCACCATCTGTTTCTCTTACCAGTCTTAAGGAAGTGATTTTTTTTTTAAATCCAGGTGTTAGAGATGAGAACGCTGAGGCTCATTTAGTGCCCCCAAGTTAGTATGGTTACTAAGCGGAGGAGTTGAGATTTGGGAACCCCAGTCTTCTGGCTTCTGTTTTCTGTGGGTTTTTAGAGTCCAGTCTCTGAGAAAGATGGTAATATTCAATAGCCAGGCACACACTTGGAGCACTCAGTCAACCCAGTCAGCTTGTTCATTTCAGACAAAGGACTCTGGTTATTATCTAGAAACATCTATTTCCCCACACTGCCCCTAAGAACAGCGTGATGGTTTGTTTCTAGCCTCAGTGTCTGCTTGAATAGAGGACAAAAAAGGCATGGAGACGCTGAAATAGCAACTGGAACTTGGAGAAATTGTTTTGAACTGGTGTCACTCGGTTCTCAGTTTATTTTAAGCCCAAAGAACTGCTGTAGTTTGTTTTTGGTGACAAAAATAGGCTATCTTTAACTGTCTGCTTTAGCTTAGCACACCTGTTCTTCAAAAAGAAAAGTGACAATAGGCAACCTAAATCTATTTTCCAAAGAACAGAAAATTGCTCTCATCTTCACTGAGTCAACTTGTTCTTCTCTACTGCCTAGTGATACTGACACATCTTTGTAGAAACTCAGGTTGTTTCAGCTCGAGTCAGGGAATCACCTCTACTTCCATAGAGAAAGGCCTTCTGAATACTTTTTATCCAGTATTTGAGAGGAGGCTAGCAGGTAAAATCCGAGCCCCACAACTCTGAGAAGTCTAGACTCAGTGAGTGGCGAATCGGCAAGAATGTTTATGAACATTTCCTGAAACTAGTGGACCCTCCTCTCTGCTTAGCCTCCTGTCACATCGGCCATTCAGCAGGGATTGACCCAGATTCACGCCCACGTGGAGCAAAAAGCTATGGTCTCTAAGTTTATCTGGGGCCTTTGAGGGGTGATGTGCCTTTCTTTCCTTCCCCATCTTGCGAGGCTTGGGGCTGCTGGGAGACTTTGGGCTGCTCGGTGGTTCATCCCTAAATGAAGTGCTCCAGGTTTGAAGGAGGCAAGGCTTAGCATTTGTGCTTTCATAATAGGGTTTGCCAGTAAGAACAATTCCATCCTTGGGTTTTCTGTTAAACTTGGGCTTAGATTTTTTTCAGAGCCAGAAGCGGGAGCAGCAGCCAGCCGAGAATACATCTGGGGCATGAACGAATAACTTAATTGAAAAGGTCGTTTGGAAGTTGTGTTGGAAATATGCAAGAATCATCACCAGTCAGAAAGCTGTAATATTGGATATGGAATGCAAGAGAACACTTTGGGAAAACCTGGGGTAATGTAGTTTACAGCATCTCTAGGTTTTTCTAAGATTTCGCCCACTTTGCAGTCTGTTCAGGGTGGGCCACTGTACAGCTTGGCAAACCATATGGGTGACCCTCTCGGGCTTCGCTTATTGTATCACTTTCGCTCTCGAGGGGAGAATTGCTCCATTCAGAGGACACTGTCCCAATTCCAGACTATGTTCTGTATATGACATTCCTCCTCAAAAATGAAAGACACAGGCTGGATTCTGTTTTTTACTTACTTTCTTAGGTAGGTTACCAAGCATTTAGAAGGTTGTGTTAGGTGTTACAACTCCAGTGACCATATTTTCTGACCTTAAAATCTGGATAAGTAATTTGACATGGATAAGGGTATTTATGGAGACCGGGAGAGAATATTTGAAGTTGACAGTTTCAGATCACTACGCAGCTTCCTGCTGTTTCCATGGAAGATAGAATATTCTTTATCCAGTAACGGTGGTTGAACTCCCATTGAAGCAGTGGGAGACTGGTTTTCCTTTGTGATTCAGTTGGTATTTATCTGGTGTCTAGACCACCTTTGCTTGCTGTAGATACACATCTTCTCTGATGCAAGTAGATTATAAATTCATCGAGGGTGAGAGAGGACTTTGGTCTTAATGTTAGCTCTGCTGCAAGTCTGTTATGTGACGTTGGGTATAATTCATTGAAAAGGAAAGGTAGGGGCTTCCCTGGTGGTGCAGTGGATGAGAATCTGCCTGCCAGTGCAGGAGACACGGGCCTGATCCCTCGTCCGGGAAGATGCCACGTGCTGCGGAGCAGCTAAACTCGTGCGGAGCAGCTGCTTAGCCTGAGCCCTAGAGCCCGTGCTCTGCGGCTCGAGAGGCCGCTACAGTGAGAGGAGCTCGTGCCCTGCAGCGAAGGGCTGCCCCTGCGCCCGGCAGCCAGAGAACCCCACAGGCAGCAACGAAGGCCCAGCACAGCCGGAAAGAAAATAAATGAGTTTCTTTGAAAAAAGGAAGATTGTGTAGATTCCTGTGTGCTAGGAACTTAGCCCGTTAGGAAGCCGGTCCTGTGTGTGTGTGGACGCCTGTTGCCTGTGCAGTGCGCACAGGGTGACACGGGGAGTTGGTTCCCTCATGTGTTTCTTGAAGCGGAGTCTGTGGTGCAGCACTGTCAGTATGAACAAGACGCTCTGAGCCTCAGTCCCTCACATCCTAGGAAGAGCAGCACCATGTCGGAAGAAGAAAAATACTCTGCCCACAGAGAGGGTCCTCATCTCAGCTAAACTTGAAAAACTGTGAAGAAACATTGGCCTTGTGCTTCATTGGAAACGGTTTTTATTCATGTGTCAGCTGCGCATGTGGCTCTAGAACCCAGTCATCTTACAGACGGGTGGAAGGGCACCTTCTCTTGGCTTTTCCTTGCTGTTTGGCGGGCATTCTAATCTTCTTGCCCTGTGAACTTGGAGGAGCTGTGGGTTGGGCTTACTGTCCCATAAGCAGGAGTTTCCCCTTTACACTCTTGTTTCGGAAGGGCCGAGAGGCCAGGGGCAGATTCCAACCACTATTTCTCCGCGCTGCAACACTGGCATAAACTGTTGGTTTCTTTCTTTCTTTGCTACTTGGTTAGTATCAGGCCTAAGAGTCAGGCATTAAGGAAACTTCTTTTAAGGAAAAAAGTTTTTTCCTTAAAACAACAACAACAACAAACAACTTCACAGGTTTTTAAGGAAACTGTGAAATGAAGAACAATGGACTATGTTATTTATTCGAAAAATGCCTATCTGTAGGACAAAGTGAAGAGGTTTTGAGCTGACCCAGTCCCTCGTTTTTGTCAGTGGCGTTTCATCATGGAGGTAGGTCACAAAGGAGAGAGGACAGGAGGCTTTGACGTTCGTAGGTCACTGGCCTCTGAACCCTGGCTCTCTCAGTGCTGAGTGTGAATCTCTCTGAGCCCCTGATTTCATATCTGTAGAAAGGGGTTAATAACCCTTACCTTGAAGGGTGTGTGTGAGCTTTCAGATAAGTGCAGAGCGCCTAACAGCGTGTCTAGCACACGGCCACTCCTGATAAATGCCTCTTATTTTCCCATTTTGCACCCAGTCCGACTCTAAACTTAGACACGCAGATGTGTAGCTTATTCTCAGGGCTTGGTTTCCTCTAGCTGGCTGCTTTTTCAGTCCAGCCCACTAATGAGCGAGCCCAGAGGAAGATAGCTGTTGGGATGGTGTTATTTTCTTCTCTCCGAGGACCTGCTGCTGAGAGCACTCTGCCGACGCCCTGATGAGCGACACATGTCTGACCTGGGACTGAGACATCTGGCAGACCACTCAGAAGAATGGCATTTCCATCTCGACATGTGCCCAGTAACCCTTCATGCCTGCGGTGTTGCCTGTCATAGCAACAGTCCTGCCCGACTCTTGGCCTGTACCGCAGTCTTGATTTCCTTCCTCAGAAGGTTTAGAATTAGTTGCGCAAGAATCCCTGCCTGATTTTGTGACACCCTAGAGAGCCTTCAGTTATTTCAAGGGAATATTTTGGCGTTCTGTAAAGCAGAGTTTGTTTAAATCTTAGAGAGAATGAGAGTGAACATCGGGTCATTCAACAAGGGGAGCTGATGCTGTTGCCAGAGCTCACGTTCCATTTGTAATTTGGAGTGCTGAGCTTGATTAGATCTTATTAGACTCTGAGGTGAGAGGGTAAGAGCAGCTCTCTAATTTAGCCTTCCATCTGACGGCAGGGTCTCCTTGACAATGAGTGTTGCCTGTCGGTTGCAGCCTCTGCTCTGAACATTAACAGAGCAGTCTTTCCTTTTTAAAGCTGGGGCGGAGGGGTTGTTTGTTTTTTAAACTTCTCTGGCCAAAATTGCCTCTTTGTCTTTGTCTCATCTCTCCCAACATGACTGTACAAGATAATCTGCTCTCTTTCCATGAAATAGCCCTGGTAGCTGTTTGAAATAGCTGTCATCATGCCGCATTCCTTCTTTGAGCAGCTTAAACATCCCTGGTGCATTTTATGTGAGACTTCATTCCCTTTAGAAGTTCAGGTTGTCAGTGTGCCCTCAGTCACTTATTTGGTCACCCGTGTGTTCGCCGCATCCCAAGGACTCTCAGGGGAAGGTAACGAACCGTAGTGGTTACGAGTGCAGGTTTTGTAGCCAGAACTGACTGGGGCAAGTAACTGAATTTTTCTGGGATTCAGCTTCTTCATCTGTGAAATAGAGTTTTAAACACCCGTACCCACAGATCTATTGTGAATCTGGAATGAAATATACATATAAAGAATTTAAAACAGAATCCGGTACTTAGTTCAGGTGATGGAAGTTAAATTTTCTAGCTAACTTAAACTGTTAGAACACACTTCATCAGCTCGAGTATTGAGAGGGTGGAGGAAGTATGACATTAACGTTTACTGTCTGTTTACTAGAACTGTGGTCAGAGGCGTTATAGTAATTAGAAATAGCTTCCTGGCAGCTCTCTTGAAGTTTTTTTTTTCCATTCCATAACAGCAGTTTATTTGGAAGCCTCAAGGTTTTACTGAAGAACAATGGTATTGTTGTGGTAGTTTCGACTGGCAGATTCTGCCGGATTGGGGTTGGCCAAAAGAATGCCACTTAAATCCAGATGGTCTTCCTTGTGTGTTCAGACCCTGCAGCTAATCGTTTAAATGCTGCGGCCTTAAGAGAGAGCCTCAGTTGACTCATTGTTGTCCGGTTGCTGCTGTGTGTAATGATGGAAAACGCTCAGTCCTCCTCTTTTAGTAACAGCTCACACTCTTGGGCGACTGTGTCCTCTGGGCACCGAGCCACTTCCAAGTACATCATATCACTTCACCCTCAGGACCGCCTTGTGAGGAGGGTACTGTCCCCGGGGTGCTAAGCAGCTTGACCACATAGAACCTGTCACCTGGGATTCAAACCCAAATTCTGTTAGATTTGGAAGCTTAAATCCTTTATGTTATGTTGTACTTCATGTAAGTAGAAGATGCTGGAGAGAGGCCAGGTTGGTTAAGTTATTTCATGTGAAGATAAATTGTAAGTCACTTTCTTTTCCATACTTCTTTGATAAAAAGTGTGAAGTCAGGGCCTGTTTGCCTCAGGCAGTCTGAACGGGGAGATAGCAGCAGCCACGCCCCACAAGCTGAGAGACTGTGGCAGTGGTTTCACCGGGAATGGGCGTGTTGCAGCGACAGGGATGGGTAGGCTGTGTGGAGAGCAGGTTCTTCTCTGGGACCCTTGGACCCATTCACATGGCATTACCGTTCTCCAGATCAGTTGGCGAGATGTATGCGGGTTGGACCGCTTGGCCTTTGGTCTGTCATATGAGATAGTATCAGCCAGCAACCCAGAGTAGCCTTGTTCTTTTGAGTGCATTTTATTCTCACCTGTTTTTTTTTTTTTTGCCACATGTTTGCAGAGGAAGTCCTCAGCGAATCTCAGACTAAATAGGAAGTGATTTATTCCCATGTAAAGGGGATACGAAAAGGAATGAGGATGAGCAGGATGAGGAAAGGGAATGATTGATACCGACCTATTTAAGCTAGTTAGCTGTCCCTTTTAGTGGACTTTATCCAAAGATCCCTAAGTACTTTTAAAAGTTGGACATATTGGTAAATAAACCTGCCCTTCTGGTGTCATTAATTTGTTAATAAAACTGAATTGCTAGAGATATACCTGGGTACCTTTACCTTGATCCTATTTGGTTATCCTCCTCTTCAGTAGGTACTTTAACAACAGGCCAAAATTTCAGGTATATTTCTGTAGCTTTAGAAAACTTAGCATTGGTCTAGAGCATTTTTTTTTTCCTCGTGTAATCTTCAAAATAAAAGATTTGAATAATTTTGGAGCGAAATATCTCAGTAATGTTTATGAGCATGGACTTTGGAGACAGACCCTCCTGAGTCTGAATCCTCGCACTGTCGCTTACTTGCTAGGTCCTGTGAGACATTTTCCTTGGTTAAGTGGAACGCCGCAAGGTTGAATAGAAACGGTATCTGGAACTTCCTTGGTACGTAGTAAGCTCTCCAGTAGCTGTTGCTGCTTCTCCTACTCCTACTGCTTGAGCGAGGTGACTTCTAGGAAGGAACGAAGGATCATCTTATTTGTCTTGTCTGATTAGTTGGTTTCACCCTCTCCCAGTGCAGAAGCCATTGGGAATTAACCCCAGAATGATAGATGAGAGCGAGTTCTTCCTGGGAATTTGCAGCAGAACGTGTGCTCTCTTGTCTGGAAGGAGGAAATTACTAGTTTTCAATTCCACTTTTTAATCTTTTAAAAAGATTTTAGCTATCTTTTGAGTGTATAGTATCTATTATCTGTGTGGAATGTTTGGAATATTTCCTGTTTACTCCATTGCATGCCTGATAAAGGATGTTGGCCAGTCCTCTCATTGTTGTTAAATAAACATGGCCTGTTTCTTGTAAACACCTTTGTTCTGATAATGCAGTTTCACACTCAAGGTGTGACTACTTGGCAACTTGCCAGCATCTTATATGATACTTGGAGGAATGAGATGAGTAGGTGAGTCTCTTTATCCCGCTTGAAGTCTCTTTTCTAAGTTTCCATGCCACTGTGAGTTCCCCTCTGGAAGCCTTACTGATGTCTGACGTGTGTGTTGAGACTCACTTTGTTTTCCTGTTTTTTTTCCCTCTTTCCTGGACAGAAACCAAAGCCCAAGCCCCGGCCATCGATCGCAAAGGCAGCCTGGGAGAGTAACTATTTTGGGGTGCCCTTGACGACCGTGGTGACTCCAGAGAAGCCGATTCCCGTGTTCATCGAGCGATGCATCGAGTACATTGAAGCCACAGGTAAATGTCACCTCAGAGAAGCGGCCGTTTCCACTGTCTGCGGGCTGCTTGCTAGAGGGTAAGCCATCTGGAGATTCTGGAATCCTGTCTCGTTTCCGTGAGATGCTTTCCGAGAAGGTGCTGAGTAATCCCAACAGCTGTTGGACTTGGGGCTCCTCCGTCTTTGTGTAGTTGCGAGGCCTTTGGGTGCACGGGAGGAGAGCAGCCGTGCCGTCAGGACCGCAGCTGAAGCTGGTTAGAATACCCGCGCCCCCAGCCCCCTGTCTAGCGTGCGGCCTGTCTGTCCCTCTAGGTCTCTCAGCAGGGAAAGAAGCTCATTTATCAGTGACCTCGACGCTGTTCTGGACACAAATAGTAACACATTTTGGTTGAACAGAAGAAATGTGTAGTTGGCCATCAGTCAGGTGCCTGAGATTCATATATTGATAGTTTTTTTCCTGCAGTAAAAAAATGAATCCTTAGATACCATCTTATCAAGCAGCTACATTTCCAATTCCATTAACACCTTGGTGTTATCACAAATGCTGACTGTCTTAAAATTTTCTGTGTTGCTCTTGAAGTGATAAAGTTCTACCTGTGTTAAAAAAACGTATTTTGTTCGTTTAGAGCTCCTCTAACGTAACGTGTCTCCTTGTCGTTTCTCCCTTCCGCCCCCCACACACTTTTTTTTCCTTTTTGGCCATGTCCCATGACTTATGAGATCTTAGTTCCCCGACCAGGGATTGAATTCAGTCCCCGGCAGTGAAAGCACAGAGCCCTAACCATTGGACCTCCAGGGCGCTCCCATCCTTGGCATTTCTTTTGTAATCCCTGGAGCTTCCTTGTGTCCCTTGATTTTCTCCTGGATACTGTGAAAGCTGATGAGCTTTGAGGAGGAAGTATAGTGGGCACATGGTTATGTGGATTCTCGAGCTTTAGGAGTTGAGCTCAAGAATATTATAGGTTTGTACTAATTTGAAACCAAGGTAGAGATTATAATCTCTCTATGTGTTCTTTCTAATTTTGGTATTACCTGTAATGATATTAAGTATTGTGTGGTATGGACAGCCTGCTGATAATTTCAGTAGCATATTAAGCTGAGTGATGGTGTTAATATTTACTCAGGTTGTGCCAAATCAGGGGAACTGGATTTCAAATTACGTGCTCTGTAGACTTTGAGTTGTTACCAGGGTTTCCTCGGTCACCCCAGGATTGACTTTGCATAATTATGACAGATCTGCAGTTTTGTCCTGTACCCAGAACCTTTTGTCAGGGTCCACTTTCTTGACCTTGGTTTTATATCAGCTTCTTCCTGCACCTCTGCCTTGGGCAGGGAGGAAGTGTGCAGGAAGCAAGTTTGGGTAATTCAAGCCTCTCCTTGTTGACCCAACACTTGAGAGAGATAGTTTGTATCATTTAGAGGGGTTGTTCCCTAACTTTATTTTGAAGTAATTTCAGATTTATAAGAAAGTTACCAAAATGTAAGCCATAAGAAATTTAAAAGTTGCAATTCCAGGTTCCTTAAACGGTAACATGTTACCACATTGCCTGTCTCATGGGTCCCTGCCCTGCATTGTCTGTGTGTCTTTTTTCTGAAATGGTTGAAAGCCACAGACATGATACACCTTTACTTCTAAACACTTCAGTGGATGTTCCCTGAAAGCATTCTCTTTATGTAACCACCATGCAGTTATCAAAATTATGACGTTAATACCCAATACTAACCTATTCATTTCATTAGTTGCCACATCGACATCCTGTAATAGCAAAAGGCAGAGCCTTTTTTGGTGCAGAAGCTGATCTCAGGCCACACGGTGCATTCAGTCATGGGGTCTCTTCAGTCTCCTTTAATCTAGAACAGTTCCGTTGGTCTGTTTTTCATGGTCTCGATGATTTTTAAAAACACAGATTAGTCATTTGGAGCTTTCTCAACTTGGGTTTTTTTTTATGTTTCCTTACGATTAGGCTCATGGTTGCCCTTTTGGAAGAAACGTCAGGGAAGCGAGGCTGTGTCCTCAGAGCATCATACCAAGTGGCGTGTGTTGTCAGTGTGTCCCGTCACTGGAGATCTTCTCGTTGATCCCTTGATTAAGGTGGTGGTGTCTGCTGAGCTTCTTTACTGTAAAGCTACTCTTTCTCCAGTTACCTGAATAAGTACTTTGTAGGGAGATGCTTTGAGACTGTGTAAATACCTGTTTTCTCCTACTGTTTTCACCTTTCTTGGTGGCTCAGACAGTAAAGAATCCTCCTGCCAATGCAGGAGACCCGGGTTCAGTCCCTGAGTCGGGAAGATCCCCTGGAGGAGGGCATGGCAACCCACTCCAATATTCTCGCCTGGAGAATCCCATGGACAGAGAAGCCTGGGGTCCTCTACAGTCCATGGGGTTGCAAAGAGTCAGACATGACTGAGCGACTAACACACACACATAATTTTAGCATCCATTGATGCTTCTTCCCTGAGACAACGATCGCTCTAATTCCTTCTTTATTTATTGGTTAGGATTCCAGGGGAGCCTCCTAGGACTGGGCTACTGGACTGGCTCGCCTGTGGTAGCAACAAATGCTTGAAGTCATCCGCTAGGGGAGCGCCCCCTAGCTTAGCACCTCAGTGGGCTCAATCTATCGTTCCCATCCTGGTTCTCCCGACTCTTAGACTGGGCTTAGCTTTTTTTCCATCCAGCACTTCTCAATACTGTTTCTCACCCGAGAGTCCTTTCAGGCGTGATCTCTTCAGGCGTGACCTCTTCAGCCCTGCCCCCAGGTCACCAGCAGCCCCCACTGAGCCTCTGCTTCCCTTAAAGTTCCATTAGATGCCCCATTGCTCACCCTGACACCCCAGAGCTTGGAACTTGAGCGTCCTCTCTGACTCATTGCATCAGTTCCCAAGTATGTCTCTCCCCTCCGTCATCGCTTGGCTCTGTCTCCTCCACTTCGTTTCTCCTGCTCCACCATCACGCTCCTCCTCGGTCCATCCCAGTTCTGTGATAGTCCCTCTCCTGCAAACCTCTTGCTTCCTCATTGCCTCCCAGATGCCGACTCCTCCCTCCTGCACACAGTCCTGCCGTGGTTGTCTGCCTGCCTTCTTCCCTCAGTCCTTTCCTCTTTCGCTCCCTCCCTCCCCCTTCTTTGCTTTATATGACTGCAGGCATTAATTTAAAAATTGTTTTACAAGAATACACAGTGTATTAGAAGGGTGTGACCAGGGCAGAATTTCTCTGCCCTGCTTATGTCCTCTGTGTGGTTTGAAATGTGTCCCACATCCCTCCTTGCCTCTGGAACTTGTCCTCATTCTTCAAGACTCTTCCACCCCCAGGAGCCCCTGGAGTGTAACCTCCCTGGCAGCTTTGCTCAGCACGTTTCAGTCCTGAGAACAGGATTCTCTGTCCTCTGGACTCTGAGAGCCCAGCACACAATGTCCGCTAGTTGTTGGTGGAGTGATTGGTTTTCAACCTAGAATACCGTAATTCCATTGTTTTCTTCTTTCTTACCTTCTCCCCTTAAATTCTAGTCACAAATTGTAGTCACATGCTTCCCTTCATTGGCATTAATTTCTATTTTTATAGAATTTCAAGAAAAATTTTAGATGTGGTATCTGTGAGCTTAATGTGCGCTGGAAGCAGATGTCCTTTGAGTACTCAGTTTCCTAAAAGAACTTGTTTTCGGCTTCCTAAAATCTAAGCGTGTTTGTTGTAAAAATTCAACAGAAGGCAGAAACTGTGAAAAAGAATTTAAAGATTCATTGATCTTCCACTTAATGGGAACCACTGTGGGTGTTCTGATGGGTCACCTTATAGTCTCATTTCCCTGCCTGTGTGTGTGCTTAGTCACTCAGTCGTCTCTGACTCTCTGTGACCCTTGGACTGGAGCTCTCCAGACTCCTCTGTCCATGGCGATTCTCCAGGCAAGAATGTTGGAGTGGGTTGCCGTGCCCCTCTCCAGGGGATCGTCTCAACCCAGGGATCAAACCCAGGTCTCCCACATCGCAGGCGGATCCTTTACCGTCTCAGCTACCAGGGAAGCCCAAGAACGCTGGAGTGGGTGGCCTCTCCCTTCACCAGGGAATCTTCCCGACCCAGGGATCGAACCGGGGTCTCCTGCACTGCAGGCGGACTTGTTGGCAGCTGAGCTAGCAGGTGGTCCCCTGTGCATGTGATAGGTGTTTGATTTGACATCACTCGGATTATGTGGTAGTATAGTTCTCCAGAACTGTGCAGCATAACCCAGATGACGCTGAAGAGCTCTGAGGTTACCAGCTTCCTCCTGTGTCCCTGCAGAAAAAAGACCTCAGTAACTAAGAGTTGTATCAAAGGACCATTGTTTGAGATCCATTGTTGTTTAAACCACACATTGTTTTGTGAGCATGTTCCCCTGTCGTTAAACACCCTGTGAAAATACGACTTTTAACTGCTGTACAGTGTTCCGTTACATGGCTGTATCACCGATAGTTCAGCCGTTCCTCTGTTGTCCGGCCCCTGTAGCATTTTCTCCTGCTGGGAGAGGCATTTGGGAAGAGTGAGACATCGCTTCAGATTTGCAGTTAGACCGCGTTCAGATCTCCGATCTGCCGCCCGCTCATCTGTGAACTGAAGGTGATGGCGGGACTGGCCCCCTGGCTGCTGGGGCTCAGGGGGCCTTGTGCGTCAGGCAGCTCGTGTGGCGCCTGGCCCGAGGAAGTGCTCCGTGTGGGCTGCTCGTCATGCTCAGCTTCACCCGGAGTGTGTTTGGTCTTCCTGTTCCTGGTCAGCTTTACCGAGTTATGACTCTTCTCTTTCCTCCCTGACTTTTAAATTTGAAAATGATAAAATCCACGGAAAGAATAGTACAGTAATCTCCCAATATTCACCAGTGGTTACCATTTTGCCCCTTTAACCTTTTCTCCCCGCAATTTGTATTGTTGTTAAGCCATTTGAAAGTGAGGTGCAGACACCATGTCACTTTACTCCCAGAAAATCTCAGGATATATCCCTAAGCTTAAGAACTTTTCCCCCCATAACTTCAGTAACATTATCAATCTTAAGAATTGTTCAGTTAGTTGTGTCTGACTCTGTGACCCCATGGACTGCAGCACGCCAGGCTTCCCCATCCGTCACCAACTCCCAGAGCTTGCTCAAACTCATGTCCATCGAGTCGGTGATGCCATCCAACCATCTCATCCTCTGTCGCCCCCTTCTCTTCCTGCGTTCAGTCTTTCCCAGCATCAGGGTCTTTTCCAATGAATGAGCTCTTCATGTCAGGTGGCCAGAGTATTGGAGCTTCAGCATTAGTCCTTCCAATGAATATTCAGGATTGATTTTCTTTAGGATTGACTGGTTTGATCTCCTTGCAATCCAAGGGACTCAAGAGTGTTCTCCAACACCACAGTTCAAAAGCAGCAATTCTTTGGCGCTCAGACTTCTTTAAGAATATTAGCATTAATTCAAGAGCATTTCTAATGCTGTCTGTGTTGACTCAGATGTACTCAGTTGACTTAAAACTGCCTCTTAGCTGAATTTTTTGTGCTAGAATCCTATCAGTATTCACAGTGCAATTAGCAATTGCCTCCTTAGTCCCTTCCGGTTGAGAACGGTTCTCTCTGCCTTCCTTCTTTTAATGCTGACTCTTTGTGAAGAGTCTAGACAGTTGTCCTGTGGACTGCCCCCTTCTGCGATGCGCTATCTGTGCCTCTCCAGTGTCCTTGGCCCGCTTCTGACACCCGGGCCACCGCCTCATCGTCACGTGGCTCCTGCGTGAGCTGAAGGCCAGGCCGCAGACACGGTGGCGGGCAGCAGTGCCACCTACTCCCTCCCTGGACAGAGCACAGCTGTGAAGTGGGCGCAGGGACTCGCTTACATTTTGGAGAATGAATAAATTATGGATCAGGTTTTTTCCCTAGCCTGGACTGATTTATACTGAACTTATGCTTCCTCTTTAAACTTTTTGTTTTATATTAGAGTATAGCTAATTACCAATGTTGTGATAGTTTCAGCCGGACAGCAAAGGGACTCAGCCATACATAACACACGCATCCATTCTCCCGCAAGTCCTCTCCCCTCCAGGCTGCCATATAACATCGAGCAGAGTTCCCTGTGCTGCGCAGTAGTCCTTGTTGGTTATCCAGTTTAAATTCAGCCCTGTGTAAATGTCCATCCCGTACTCCTTACTATCCCTTCCTCCATCCCTCCCCCTGGCAGCCATGTCTGTAAGTCTTGAACTTGCACTTTCTTGGGGGAAGTCTGCGCTGCCACCTGACCACCCCCCCACCCCGCCTTACTCATGGTAGACATTGTTACCACACAACCCCATTTCTACATGGTAGTCCGGGCAGTCACTTGCAGCCGATTTAGATGTATTCCAGATGAAGCTTGTTTGTCAGGCTGGTCCGTGCGGTTCAGAGTCAGACGTCACTGTGTCCCGTTTCTGTGTCCATCTCCTGCGTCTCGGCACTGTGCTCATCCAGGCAAATAAAACACTGCATGGTGACTTTGAGGGGCAGTGCCTGGGAGCTGGCGTTCCGCCAGCCACAGGGAGGCCTTCCGTACCCCAGAGTCTCTGTGGCTACTCGCTTGCTGCTTCACAGCCAGTGTCACAGTGGGAACCCAGGCAGAGCCTTGCAGTAGAGGAACTGGTGTGAACGTTGTGAGTGGGGACCACTTCAGCCATCCTATCACCTTAACAGTATTTTTTTGGGGTCCAAGGCAGGGGGCTTGGGTTCATTCCCTGGTCAGGGAACTAAGATCCTGCAAGCTGTGCAGCACGGCCAAAAAAAAAAAAGTATGAGAGCAATACACTTGTTCACTATAAAATAATTAATTATTATAAACAGGTACTGTGTAGGTATGTAACAGAAAGTCCCTTATAATCCCAGCTCTCCAGAAGTAATCTGCATTAATAGTTGGATTATATTTTCTGCTAATGCTGTCCCCAAAAATGTTTAAAAACATGAGGTCACATTGCTGTTCGACAGCTTGTTTTTTGTTTTAACACTATGTTTCTTGTAAGATTTAATCTCCAAGCTGACTGTGTTTTAACCTTTGACCTGAGAAAGGGTGGCAAGAGTTGGGCACACGGGGGTCCCTGGGAAAATGGGGAGAGGAGCTTTGCAGCCAGTCCCGTCTTCCTGGGACTGCTGGACCGCGATCCCACACTGTGTGAGCAGTTTGTCTGCTCTTGCTGGATGCGAACCAGGAAGAAAGGGCTGCTGCCTTCTCGCCTCCAGGTGCGCTGCCCCGCGTTCCCAGGGCTCTGTTGGAGCGCCTCCTCCGTATCCTTAGGTCAGCTTGTCACGTTGTGGGTGGAGATTGGCTCTGGTTTGCACCTGGTTTTTTTCCTGAGCTTTCTGACCAGTTCATTTATCCTTGTTCCATATTTTCTAAAATTGGAATGTGTTCAAGAAAGGGCCAGCGGGTAGAAAAGTGTTCAGATCAACCTGCACTTTAGCCCAGCCCAGCCCAGGGCCAGCCCTTGCGCTCCCCGTGCTCGTGGGATGTTAGGCTCTCCGTCTCCCAGCTCTGGTCGCATAGCGGGCTGGGAAAGGCACCTCCTCCTGCAGCCTTTCTGGGGTCCTCCCAGAAGTGGGCGGAGGCACTGGCTGTGGGTCGGACTGGCCTTTTTTTTTTTTTTTTTGGTAGGGAACTTTTTCTTCCAGTTTTCACCCATGTGAGAAATTGGTCGGGGCCGTGGGGTCCCTGCTTCCCTTCCACAGCAGTGTGACTTCTCAGTGCAAGGGCGCCTCGGCCCAGCTGACCTCACGTCTCTGTGCCGGGCAGGGAGTGGGAATATTCACTTCTAGACAGTTTATCTCCCTGGAGTTGGGGGGAGGACTCACTTGGAGAGCCTGTTCACCATCCTGAGACTAGTTTCTGAGGATAAGGATGCTGTCTTTACACCTCACAAAACTGAGGCTTTAAATCCCGAGTCTCTGGGCCAGTTTTGAGTCAAGGCTCCCTTCCCCAAGTTGGGAGAAACAGCCCCGTGACACAGATGCTCGCTCCCCAAGGGAGCTTCCAGGGGTCACCCCTCCCCGTCCCGGAAGGGCTAATGCACTGCAGAAGGGGTCGCCCCTCCCCGTCCCGGAGGGGCTAACGCACTGCAGACTGAGAGCCCCGGGCCTGCTCGTCCGTGCTCTGCGGCACGGGCTCCCCAGGCCCTCAGCCTCGTGTGTGGGCCATTTCACTAAAAATAGCATTCTCTAGGAATGAGTTCTTTGAATGGTGTGTAAGGTCAAATCTTCTTGCTCTCTCTGTGACTTCTAATCTTTTTCTTTGGGCAGTGGGAGGAGGGGACAGGGTCGCAGTGGCAGACTTCCTTGGCATCCAGCAGTCCTTTTCCTCATCACTTTGCTTACTGAGAGGTGAGCAGTCCACAGCGCCTGCAGCGGGTGCCACAGGCAGCTGAGAAGAATTATTCCGAGGGAGAAGCAGCTTCATTTGGACACAAGGCCCCTCCCTCTTTGCATCTTGAATTATAATGTATTCAGACTGTACCGTGTAAATAACTGGTAGGCCCTGGTATGGTTAATTTCTGTTGGTCTGTATGGAGTGAGAAACTCCATGTAGTCAAGGAGGCCTGCAGCTGTGTAGAATAATAATGCCAAAGATGGCCTGACATCATGTTAACTCTCCCCGTCTTCTATCCCTGACACATTTATTCGTTGAGTGCTTGCCGTGTTCCAGGTGCTGTACTGGGCACTTGGCATCCGTGATCTCATCTCACTCAAGATTGTTTTCTTGCTGTAAGAACCCACATGAGGGAAGGTGACTCTCGGGAGGTGCAGTCAGGGGTCAGCATGGTCTTTTATCATTGCAGGGAGGACCTCAGTGTCAATAAAGTGCAGGGTTAGCTTGGCTGGAGAGAAGGCGGCAGCATTTGTATTCTCTTCCCCTGCTCTCTGGGAGGAGTCCTACCTCCAAATCTGGTAAGAGCTCCAGCACTCTGCCTTTCAAGGTAGCACTGCCTGGGCACAGCATTGCCCCTGAAATTCACATTTATTTTCAAAAGCTCTTTGTGGGAGGGTCTGGCATTGAACCACACTACCCTGTGTTGGGGTTTCAGTTCCTGTACAAAACAGGCTGTGTAATACAAGAGGTTTTTTTCCTATCTGACTTCCAGGGGCACTCCTTGATAGTCAAGCTTGACATTTCATTTCTGATGGAGTAGAAAAATCCAGATAGAGTCCCAAGTGGTTGTAGAAAGACAGAAATGTCCTGATAATTCATTAATAGGTTTAAAAATATTTAGCTTACCATCTTGTGGTGGTGGAGGATGGCAGATTCCCTTTAGTCAGCAGATATTTATTGGATTAATCCATTACTATATTCATTAATGCTAGGCACTGTGTTGAACTAAAGTTGGCCTCATGATATCCAGGGGTGGAGGAGGTAGGCATAATTACACGAATGAATAATTAATTCAAGCAAGGAACGTGATTGGATTTTAAAGTCACTGGAGAATAACACAACTGACAGGACCAGGTGACGATAGGGAGCAGTCAGAACCCTCACCTCTGCTGTTCAGGTGAATAAACAAACCACCACCCCTTGGAGTACTACTCGGAAGCCAAAAGGGATGAGTTACTGCTACACCGGCTACACTGTCAGGCCTCAGGATCATTAGATGCTGAGAGGGATGGAAGCCAGACCAAAAGATTGCGAATTATGGTTCCATTTCTAGATGGCTCTGGAAAGTGCACACTAATCTGTAGTGACAGGAGGCGGATCAGCGGTTGCCTGGGAGCTGGGGGTGACAAGAACGATTGATTGCAAAGGGCCATGGGAGACCTTCTGGGGTGATGGTCTGTGATGCCGATTTTACTCGCGTGTATGAATTCCAGGATCACGAGATCGTGTGCCTTTGGCTGCGTGCGGTCCTGGCTGTGGCGCTTCCTGCAGCACACGGGCTCTCTAGTTGTAGTGCGGATCTAGTTGCCCTACCACACGTGGAGTCTTAGTTCCCCAACCGGGGATCGAACCCGTGTCCCCCGCATCAGAAGGCAGACTCTTAGCACTCTACCACCAGGCAAGTCCCTTAAGCTGTACACTTCTAATGTGTACTGTTTATTATATGTAAATTATGCCTCAATGGTTAGTCACTGAGAAAAAGTGCAGAGGGAACTTGATGTTTGCATGGTCTCAAAATAGCAACCACTGCATTACTAATTGTAAAGGAAAAATATACCTTTAAATGGAGAGATGTGGGGGGTTACCACTTAATCAAAAAGTAATCAGGACTGGCACCCCAGAAGCAGTTCATCCTAACATTGTGTGCCTCCTTGCCAGAAGCACTTAGTCTGAATCTTAACGTGAGGAAATAATCAGACAGAATCTGAGTGTGATACAGTTTACAAGACAGTTGGCCTGGACTCAATAAAAAGGTCAGTGTCATGAAAAAGAAAAATGGGGGCACAGTGCAGTTTCTGTGCTTATAATGTGAACCCCTTTCCCATTCAGGTAGCCAAGGGTTAAGTCCGTGAGCTTTTGAGTCACCTCTGGTGTCCTGACTTTCCCAAGCAGTAGCTGACCTTAAGCTGTCTAAGCCTCGTTCCTGTTCCTTCAAGTTGGGAATAAAAATAATAGCTCTTTGAAGGGGAATTTTTTAGAAGGAAATGAACTTGTGTGTGTAATGTTCTTAGCATAGTGCCTGGTGTGCAGTATTCAGTCTGTGCTGGCCATCGTTTTGTGGCTCCTGTTACTGAGCTCCTGTGGTTGTGGAGGGCCCCACAGTACACTCCCCAAAACAGTAACGGATGAGGTTGGACAGCGGCTATAGGCAGTTCTGGTTGTTTAATTTTTTGTTTTTAATTTGTAAATTTTTTTTAATGGGAAAGGAGGAGGTGGCAGAATCGTGTTTTTATTTAGTTGTTTGTTTATTTATTTACTAGCCACGTAGACTTGTGGGATCTTACTTCCCCAACCAGGGATTGAACCCATGCCGTCTGCAGTAGCAGCACAGAGTCCTAATCACCGAACCACCAGGGAATTCCCCGTAAGCGGTTTTTTTAAAACTTTCCATTAAAGTATATATCACTGACTCAATGGACAGGAGCTTGAGCAAACTCGAGGAGATAGTGAAGGACAGGGAAGCCTGGCATGCCGCAGTCCACGGGGTTGCAAAGAGTCGGATACAGCTTAGCAGCTGAACAGCAAGGAACAGCACACTATAGTATCCATTAAGAAAAGGGCCCTCGTGCTGAGTACAGCTCAGTGAATAACCACTGACTGCATACACCTGTATAACCAGTACCCAGTACCGAAGATGACCAACTCCCTCCCAAACTTAGCACGGTCACCACTGCCCTGGCTTCTGGCAGTTACAGAGCAGTTCTGCCTGCTTTTATACTTCACTGATGGCCTCATCCCAAATGCATCGCTGTGGCCTCGCTTCTTTGACTCAGCATTATGTCTGCGATTTATCTGTGGGTGGATCTGTAAACTCACTCATGACTGCGTGACTCACTCATTCTTATTGCTGTATATTGTTCCATCATGTGACTCGTCCACTACTGATTTATTCATTCTGTTCTTCATGGATATTTGGGCACTTGCCAGTTGGGGCTGTTATGAATAGTGCTGCTGTGAACACTCTTGTCTCTGAAATTTGGTGCATGTATGTACACTCATGTACTGCGATTGTATACCGAGGGGTGAGGGCGTTTTTAATCATGATTTTTAGTGTGTTGAACACGTTGGTTTAGAAGCTGTCTTGAAGCACATATCCGTTCTTGAAGAGGCAATAAGTCAGTGAGGCTGAGAGCTAAAGCAGTAAGGGGATCTCTGCTACCTATTTATGGCTTTGTGTTTCCCATCTTTTGAGGGGTAGGGGGTAGTTCTGGCAGAAGTGGCTGTGGGTACACAAAGCTGTGTCATACATTGTCTTAGCAGCTAGATCATTCCTATTGCAGAGTGTGCCTGGCTGGACGAACCTTGAATTCTTCCAGCACCTTGTGGTGCAGCTCTTTGCTGGGGCTCTCCCTGTGGCTCTGAGCTGAGACTGTGGCTAGCACAGATCCTGATAGCCCGTGGGTTTTACTTGGCAGGCCATCACGGGGCACTGCGCAGATTCAGTTTTAGCCATTTGTGGTGCAGATGAGTAGGTGCTCCTGTTGACACCGTCCAGTGAGACTCTGCAATGAAAGGTTCAACCCCGAGGGCAGTTTGTGAGGGGAGGAAGGGTGAGGCAGAGTCTGAAAGCGAGGCTCTTCCCCCAGAGTCTCCAGGGGTGAGCGTGGAGCCCTGCAGCCGGGGCTGGAGATCAGCTTGTCTGCTTTGTTCGCAGGTCAGAGGTGGTCCATGGCTCCTCTGTGCAAATGGAAGGCCTCTGTAAAATGCTCTTTGACAAATACTTAGAGCTGTGACCTTCCTCCTTACTGAGCTTGTTTGCCTGGGTAAATGAGCAGAGTGCTGTCTGCATGGCAGATTTAAATTTCACCACTAATTGAGGGGAGCATCTTTGGGGAGAAACGCTTGCCATTAGATCAGGGGCCTTTGGGAAACAGCCTGGCAACAAGCGCATCAGGGCAGATGAAGGCAGGGGGTGGAGACGGGGAGAGGACAGATTGCAGCTGTTATTAGTAACTGGGGGCGGGCCGTGGCGAAGCCATGGGAGAGCTTCGCTGTGTGCCTGTGGGGACGGTGCGCGTGGGCACATTCGTGGCGCATGTGCTTTGATGACCTTTCCCCCCCTTTTTTTTCGCTACTGCCTAATCTGTACAGTATGAACCTGGAGCCAGGCTGCCTGGATCCAAATCTCTGTTTTGCTTCTTGTGAACTAGTGTTAACCTCTCTGTGACTCAGTTTCCTTGACTGTAAGATGAGGACAATGGTACTACTTTGAATCACTGAGGGCATTCAGTATGTTAAAAAAAACCCTTACAATAGTACCTGGCAGGTTGTAAGTGGTCAGATAGCTTTTGTCGCTCCTGCTCTTAGTTCTGACGCCACAGTGTGTCTTCGCTCCCACTGGGCCTCTCAGCTTGCCAAACCCTCTCCTTCACTGGGCTTTGTTCCCCTCCCCCCTGCAGAGGTACCTCACTTCCAGGTCCAGCCCAGGCCTTTCCCTCCAGGAAGAGCAGCCCCTTGACTCACTTTCTGAGTTTCAAAGGGCTTGCGAGCCAGGCGGGTCAAGCATGGACTTTGGAACTGGTCATACCTGGTTCTCAAGCCCAGCTCGGCTGCATTTCTTAGTTAAACTGCTTCACATCTCTGAGGTCTGTGCTTCCTCTGTCAAATGCAGCTAATGAGAATACCCACCTTATTAGGGTTATAAGGACTGAATGAGATCATGTGTATAAGGTACTTGGTCTGGCACATCCTAAACACTCAGAAAAGGGGAGACCTTGTCATTTTGTGGAGAAATTTTCAGTAGTGACTTCTTGCTTGACTGAAGTCATTTCTTGGATTGGTTTTTGATCCCTCTGTAGGTGTTCACCCCTTACAATCAGGACGTTTGTTACGTGTCCTTGGGGATCTTTTTTTCTGCAGAGCCGTCTTCAGCTCTGTATTACCTCACTCGTTAGATAACTCTGTACATTTATTGCTCTGCCTGGTTCCAGAGTGCCAGAGGACTGGAGTGCGTGAGGATCCTGTCCTTTCTCATTCATTCAGCACACTGATCCCGAGCACCGCCTGTACTGTGTGCCATGTGCTGCGGAAGATGCTGATGGTACAGCATTGGACAAACGATACGAGACCCTTGCCCTCGTGCGGCATGCAGTGCGTTCTGGTGGAGGAGACAGTGACAAACAGAGTATAAAGAATCTTCGTGATTAGTGCTTGAGAGGAGAAAAATGAAGCAGGAGAGTGGTATGCGAAGTGTCCGGGGTGAGTGTTAAAACTTTAGATGGGGGGCTGGGTGAGAGAGCCTTGTGATGAGAGCCTGAAGTCAGTGAGGAAGAGAGACATGCAGTTACCCAGGAAGAACCTTCCAGACAGCATCAAGTGTAAAATTCCTGAGGCCGAAGCGTTCCTGGTTAAGGACCTTGGCTTTGATTCTGAGTGAGGTAAGAAGCCATTGGAGGATTTTAAGTGAAGGGACAGTAATTGGCCTTTGTTTAATGAAACAATCTTGGGTACTGTGTGGAGAACAGTTCTGACCCTTGAAGACTTGAAAGCACTTGATCTTAAACAGTTGCAGTTGATCTAGCTGCCTTTCTGCAAATCTTCCTCCGTGCGGGGCTTCCTTTCTCTACATATGTGCCCAGTCTCTCATAATGCTAATGGGTTCACCTAAACCTCTAGACCTGAAAGGCTGGAGGTGTGTATGTAATTCAGCATGTTGGGGGGAGGGGGCTGGATTAAGGCCAGAAGTGGAAGAATGCCAGAAATGGTGAGCAGATGGGTCACTTGCCGGTCCTGGCAGCCATTCCAGCCTCATCTCTCTTCCCCCTTTGCCATTTCATGCCCCCAGGTCTCCCCTCATCACTGTTCCTGCTGCCTCATATGTTGTTTCCCCTCCCACATGGCAGATCCCCACTTTTCGTAACCTTCCCTCTCTAGACATGCCTCTGTGGCTGGTTTTCCCTCTATTGAGGTTAATTGAAGTCATATGGGTGGGGCCCTGGTCTAAGAGGATTAGTGTCCTTACAAGAGGAGACTTGAGAGATCTCTCGCCAGAAACCAGAGTGGCCAGCGCCTGGGTCTTGGACTGCCCAGGCCGTGACGTTTTGTCTGGTAGCTTGAGCAGAAGAGTAGAGAGGGCAGGGTGGTTGCCTCAGATATTACACCCCTGAGGCTCCTGAGGGCCGGCTTTCTCCACTTACGCCTCCCCTGGGGCCTAGCTCTCCAGAGACCGCAGCCAGGGGTCTTCGTGTTCACTTGACCAGAACAGAGCAATTGGGTCAGTAGGAGTGGGAACTGAGGCAACAGAAAGCCAGGAGGCCTGAGGCTGGTAGAAGAAGACGTGGAAGAGTATCGCTTGAGAATCCTGGTCTGAAAAGATCAGTTCACTCTTTTGTGGTGAATCAGGTGCTCAGGTGGTTTATTTGTTTGAAATGTAAGATTACTTGGGTATCAGACAATTGAATCCAGTTTTTCAAACAGAGATGGTACAAGGCCTTGTGATTTCACCCCAGTTTGCATTCTTTCCCTCTTGGCTGGACTCCCTTGTCTATTTAAATTCGGTGGCCTCCCAGCAGTTTAAAAACAAACTCACACAGTTTATCTTTTCAGGTGAGCTGCAGTTTGTTTGAAACGAGACATTTCTAGTGTGTAGCTTCTGATAACTGCACCTACAGTGTTTCTGTTTTGTGTTTCAAAAGCCACAACAAAAAACTCTTTCTTCTTTTGCGGTTGTCAGGAGCCGGCATTTGGGTTGTGGCAGCCAGAGAGTGTTTTTGTGGAAACTTAATCTGTAATGAGGTATTTCACTTCCTATCCTGAGCTTTCTGTGAAAAGCGTGTGTTCCTTCATCACCCATGAAGGGAGTGAAGGACCCCCGAATCTGAGTAAACTCAGAGATCTTCTGAGCTTTGAAAAATGTAGGTTATGTAGTTGTTGTGGTTGTTTTAATGTCTGAGACTACGTGACGAAAAACAAGGTGAAAACAGCCAATCTGAATTGGATATAAGGATTTGGGGTTCTAAGAAGCCCCTCGGTTCTAAGCTGCCCCCATCTGTGTGGTAACAGCTACTGGGGGAAGGATTGTGGGGCAGTACAGAAAGTGTGGGTGTTAGTGGTAAGGTGGCCTCGTGTGGCAGACGTGAAAATGGGCCGAGGGAAGGCATGTGGTAGTGGCTGTTGTGATGGCAGTTGGGATGAGGGTAATTAATAAGGAGGCCCAGTCCTAAGCTCTTTATCAGCATCATTTCCCTCCATCCTCACTGTGAAGAGTTGTCCTTGGCCTGCACACAGCTAGCCTTTCAACAGCCTTCTTGGCGGCAGTTATGTAAGGCTGACGATATCTTCCTAATCTGAACATCACTATTTCATATTTCCTATGTTTGGGGTAAGGAAGCCCTATCTTTAGAGTGATCTTTGAAGGGAAGGACTGACACAACATTTAAATAATATAAGCAAGATTATCGGGGAACCCCTTAAACCATTTAGGGAAAAAACGGTTGTCTTTTTTACAAAATGGAAATTGCTTTATTACTGTCATAATTTTATCCTCAAAGGATCTAAAGAAGAAAGTAAAAATGAGCCTTAATGCTGCCACCCAGTTATAAGCCTCGTTTAACAGGAGAGAGAACACAGCAGAGTGGTTAAGAACAGCCTCCTGGAGTCTGCCTGTTTGGATGCCAGGCTTAGTCCTGCCGCCTCACTGGATCTGTGATCTGGGGCGGGTTACTTCCTCAGGCTCAGCCCTAGTTGCCTCATCTGTTAAATGCAGGCGCTGATGAAAACACTTATTTTGATATATTCAAACATTTTCTTAGATTTGACCAACTATATCTGAGCATTTGAGAAGTACTTTCTAATAGCTCTCAACATGCTAATCACAGGTGACTTTTGCTTGTTTTGGAAACAGGCCTTCTAATACTGCTGTTCAGATAGTACCGTCCTTCATCTCCCCCCCGACCCCACCCCAAAGTCTGATTTAAACTACTAAATTTGTAAGTAAGTAAGTGAAGTCGCTCAGTCGTGTCCGACTCTTTGCGACCCCGTGGACTGTAGCCCACCAGGCTCCTCCGTCCATGGGATTCTCCAGGCAAGAATACTGGAGTGGGTTGCCATTTCCTTCTCCAGATTAAATTTGTAGCTTAGGTGTTTTATTCATCCAAGTAGGCTTTCTCAGTTACTTCAGATTTGTGAAGTTGGGTGTGGTGACCATTTTGGTATGATGACAAGGTGACAGATGGCAGGCATCAGAACATCTGACTCAAGTTCCGGATCTGTTGCTCACTCATTCAGGCCGTGAGGGTGTTTGGTGAGCATCTTCAGCAACCCAGAAGACAGTGAACAGAACATGAGTTAGGAAATGAGAACGGGGGAGGGATACGCCCACATTCAAGACCACGAGCCCCCAGAGCCAGGGCTGGAGTCCTCTCATCTCTCTGATCCTTCATTTCTCCGGTGCAGGATGGAGGTAGTGTCTGCCTTACCTGTGCTGCGTGGTGTGATGGAAGACCAAAGAAGAGACACACAGAAATGTTTTTAAATGATGAAACTTCGCAGCTATCCTTGCCTTGGGGGATGTTGGTCGCAATTTGAAAGGTAGCAGTAAGACCTTCTGTTCCTCTTGAATAGGCATGTGCTGGGTGCCGTATCTCATGTCATCAGCCATGATGAGATCTCATCTCATCTCTACAGCAGCCGTGTGAGGTGGACCATCTGGTAATGCCATAAAAGTTAGAGATGATTGGCAGCTGTGCCTTCCCAAAAGGTAGGGCGCAGACGCACCGCAGCGTTGGGCTGACAGCTTGTACCAGTCCAGTTCAGTCCGGTCGCTCAGTCGTGTCTGCTAAGAGGCGGTCGGTTCAGTTGTGGCTGCTGCTGCTGCAGCGCCCAGACTCTGAGTTGGTGGGCTAGTGCTGGGGATGACAGAGGGTTGCCAGCCAGCTTTTTTATTGTTCCTTCTGGCTTCAGTCTACCCTAGCTTTTCCCTACTGTTTTATGGTTTTATCTGAAATGTGTCTTGTGGAGGCTGCAGCATTATTTCAGATGTGACAGCATTATTTACTGCATCTTCTGTCTTCTACTGATTTGAAAGCCACTTGTATATGTCACGTACACACTACCGAATTCTAGTATTGGAGTGTCTATTTGAACCCTCTCATCTCTCTGATCTAGCTGGCTGGCTGGCCATCCGTTTTGTCCCAGAGCTATACTGTTTTAGTGTCTGAGTTTTCTAGGTAGGCACTTTGGAACTATCTTGGCTTTTTTTGCTTGTTTAATTTTCTGTATGAACTTTAGAATCTGTTTAATTTTTAAAATAAGCCTTTTGTAATCCTGCTGGGATCATATTAAATCATACATTAACTGTTGACATCTTTATGATGTTATGGGTTTTTTTTTTGTCTCTCGGTAGTATTTTAAACTTCATGTAGCTCTTGGCTTTTCTTGTGGGGGAGCATATGTATAAAAAGGGACTAATATGTGTGTTTATTTAGATAAAGACTTTTGATTTCTGCATATTAACGGTGTATTCAGACTCCTTACTGAATATTTTATTGCTCTTAATGGTGTTTCAAGTGATTCATTTGGGTTTATTGAGATATAATTTACATATAATAAAACTCACCAATTTTAAGTTTACACCCAATGAATTTTGACGAATGTGTATAGTTTTGCAATGCTCACCACAGTCAAGATATAAAACTTCTTGGGGTTTGTTTTTTTTTTTAGGTAAATAAGTAATAGCACTTGTAAATAATTATTATTTGACTTCTTTTCCTCATGTTTATTCCTCTGATTTTACCCCCCTTTGAACTAATTATATTGGCCAATAGTACCTCCAAGACAATATCACATAATGCCAGTTAGTAATAGTGGATATTCTTGCCTTGTTCCTTGTTGCCTTGGGATGAAATAATCTTTTCTTTTTTTTTTTTTTCATTTTTAAAAACTTACCATCCATCCTTTTTCACTAAGAGTTTTTGTTTATTTTTAGTTTTTATAAAGATGCAGTCATTTTTCACTTTTGATCTATTTAGGAATATATTGGAGAAGGCAGTGGCACCCCACTCTAGTACCTTTGCCTGGAAAGTCCCATGGATGGGGGAGCCTGGTGGGCTGCAGTCCATGGGTCACTAAGAGTCGGACACAACTGAGCATCTTTACTTTCACTTTTCACTTTCATGCATTGGAGAAGGAAATGGCAACCCACTCCAGTGTTCTTCCCCAGGGATGGGGGAGCCTGGTGGGCTGCCATCTGTGGGGTTGCACAGAGTCGGACACGATTGAAACGACTTAGCAGCAGCAGTAGCAGCAGGAATATATTAATAATTTTCTATTGTTGACCCACTCCAGCAGTCCTAGAATGAGTCATACTTGGTGTACTGGGAAATAGATTCTTTGGTCTTTGTTTCCAGGTTCTGACTCACAGGATCTCAGGTGAGTGCCTTTTATCGGCTAATGAAATGACTGGTGACTTAGGGCCCCTAGAGAGCTTCAGGATGGGACTGGTCACCAGAAAGACCAAGGCACGATTAGAAGGTTGGACAGTTTAGCCCCACCACCCCCGCCAACCTCTGTGGAGAGGCAGGTGGCTGGAGTCGGAGCTCACTCACCAGTGCCAGTGCCTTAAGCCGTCATACCTATGTCATGAAGCCTCTATAGAAACCCCTAAATGATGAAGTTCAAAGAGCTTTCTGGTTGAGGTGTCAGGTGCTCAGAGAGGGCATAGAGGCTCCATGCCTCTTTCCCCACCCGTTGCCTTGTGCGTCTTGTCCACTTGCCTGTTCCTGAGTCATTTCCCTCACGTCCTTACACGCTGTCACTTCAGTGGTGTCCAGCTCTGTGCCACCCGGACGATAGCCCACCAGGTTCCTCTGACCATGGGATTCTCTAAGCAGGAATACTGGAGTGGGTTGCCGTGTCTTGCTCCAGGGACCTTCCCGATCCGGGGGTCAAGCTGGCACCCCTTACGCCTCCCGCATTGGCAGGCGAGTTCTTTACCATTGGTGCCACCTGGGACACCTTGTATCCTTCATTATAAACCAGCAATATTATTAAGCAAAAATGTGCTCTTGAGTTTGCCAGCTGTTTTGGCAAGTTATCAAACCTGAAAATGGGGTCATGGGAACTCCTGACTTGCAGTCTGTCAGCCAGAAGTACAGGAGGCCTGGGACTTGTGACCGGTGCCCAAAGTGGGGGCCAGTCCTATGGAACTGAACCCTTAACCTTGGGATCTGCCCTGACTCCAGGGCAGTTTGTGTCAGAACCCAGTTGTTTTGGACATCCAGCTGGTCTCCGCAGAGCTGGAGAATTAGTCGGTATGAGGAAAAGACCCACACACGTTTGGTGTCAGAAGTGTGAGTAAAAACAGATGCCTTGGTTATAGAGTATTATTTTTAAATGTGCTGCTGATTGCTAGTTTTTACATCAGTGTGCATAAATGCGGTTATTCTGTAGAGATTTGTTTTTCCTCTTGAACATTGAGAGATGTTTATTGTCTTTATATTTAAATGGCAGTCTTGCTGTGTATAAAATTGGGTTAGCCTTTCTCTTCTCGAGGCCTTTCTAGGCATGCTTTGCTATCTTCTAGTGTGGGCTCTGCAGCAGAGCAGTCTGAAGCCTGCCTGTGTTTCGCCTCAGTGCCTTGAAGACTGCCTTTCTTCACTCTCTCTTTTTAAAGTTTAATAAGTTTACTGGGACATATCTTGTTAATTGAATTAAGTCAGTTTTTCCTGGAAGAGTGAGCCACTTTAATCTGTAGATTGAAGTCGTCCTGACTTCTGTTCTACGCATCCCTTCCCGGTTTTTCAGCAGTGTCCTTTCTTTTCCATGTGTTTTTGGTTTCTGTAATGGAAAAAGATTTATTTTTCTCTCCTACTTCCCTAGCTCTGTCCTTAAATGTTTTATCTACTTTTTGTTGTCTCATATCTTTTCTAAGTATATCTCTGCTTTACACATTGTTTCACAGAGGAGATTGCATTGTTCCTTTGTCTTTTATTTCATGGGAATATGTTTTTATTTACTGATGACAGCATTTTTGGATGAATGTTCTTTGCAGTTGGTTTTTCTTGTGGGCTTTCTTGTTTTGTTTGATTTTTGCTAGTAGCCTTGTGCTGGTTCCTTTTTTTAAAATTGTGATTAAAATGTGCAGAACAGAGTTTACCATCAACCGTTTTTGAAATGCACAGCTCAGTACATGCTAGATCATTTTATAAAATTGTCCTCCATCCTTGAATGGGGTGATTCCTTCCAGTCTAGCAATCTGTAGAAAATTCTTTTGGGAAGGGACTAGCCTAGCAGGGGGTTTTCTTGAATATTCTACCAGCCTTTCTTGCCTTCAGACATCTGGAAATGGCAGTTGTAATGCCCCAGGCAATCTCACTCTTGTCACCCTACCCCCTTGACAGACTGCTTCCTGTAGATTTGACTTGTGTGTGTGATTCTTCATGCTGGACTGGGTCTGAGGAAGCCTCAGTCACCAATCCCTGAGCCAGTTCCCACTATTAGAAACAATGGCTTGCTGGTCTTGCCCGCCTTAGAAAGAAGCGTTTACTTTTTACAAGAGGACTTGCCCACTTTGTCCGACATCTGTAACAAGCGTCCTCTCTCATCGCTTTCCCACAGCCTTGTTTGACCTTCACAGCATTTGATGGTTCTTACTCGTGTGTTGGGGTTTGGGGTCACAGAGTCTCTAGTTTTGTCAAAGACGTGCTATTTCTGTTTCTCATTCGTCTGGTTGCTTTTGTGTGGTTCTTTAGTGGAGAAAGGGGTCAAGTCTCTATTCTGCCATTTGAAAACCAAGTACAGTCTTTTAACTTTAGTAAATTTAGCATTCTGAAAAACTCATTTTTTTTACAGTCCTTAGTTTTTGCTTACTGATGAGAACTTCCAACTAGCACTGGTAAGGAAGTGGCTGCTTCTGTGTCACTTAAAGGTAATCTGATCTTGTTCAAGGTTTAGAGAGTTTGAAGGTTTAGAGAGCTTGAGGGTTTAGAGAGAGGGATGTATTTAGACCCTCTCCTGCCATCTCTCCATTGCTCGTTTCTGTCTCCCTCTGATTTTATTAGCATTTCGGTTAGGTCTCTGTCCTCAGTTGTGTGTGTGTGTGTGTGTGTGTGTCTGTGTCTGTGTGTCTGTGTGTGTCTGTGTCACTCTGCCGAGAAACGTAAGAAGGATGCGCCTCCCGTATGATCTGACAGTGTGTAGGGCGGGAGTAAATGCAGTCCGTCACAGGAACAGGAAGCTCTTTGTGAGTCTGTGGATAAGAGCTGCACAGACCCTGTGGCTTCCTTAGGTCAGTGGAGAATTTCACAGGTTTTCATTCCTTAATCTACATAAAGAAAGATCCTTTCTAGAGAATAGATTTTATTTTTCACCCCAACCTTAATTATTACTGTCATTTCTTTAGCTGAATTTTTCTTTCCCGCTGGCCATAGTATATCATTCAGATGTGGTCAGATTAAAATCTCAGTGCCTTAAAAGAGCAAAAATTTCCCCCCCACCTCCCCATTCATAATGTTTTTTCTGGCTCCTGTGCTTTGCATTGTCATCACTCAAGGACCCAGCCGATGGAGCAGGCACCCTCTTGAATGATGCTAGGTGCAAAGGGAAAGAAATTTCGGGGGAAATTCATTCTAGCAATTAAATATTTCAGCCTCACCTCACTTACACTCAGGAGTCATTGGTCAGAACTGGTCACGTGGCCTTCCCCAGCCACAGTAGAGCAAAGGAGCCGACTCTTCCTTGTTCCCAGGAAAGGAGAGTGGGACGCTGGAGAAGCACACAGGACGGCCACGGCTGCCTGTCCGTCGTTTCAGCAGAGTTGGCAAGTATTCCGTTCAGAATTCCTGGTGTTTGTGCATTTTTCTTTTAGCATCCCAGTGGATCGGAATGTCTGTGCCCAGCTCTGCAGAGAACTTCCTGAGTGGTTTTACAGAGGAAAAAAGTTCTCAGCTCTTTTCTCTTCTGCATGATCTTACTTAATCCCCACGCACTCTTATGAGGCAGAGGCTATTAGTTTCCTATTGCAATGATGAGCTAGTATTGAGGAAAATTAAGTCATTTGCCTAAAAGTAGCTTAAACTTACAAGTAGCAGATTCAGCTCAAATGTAGATCTATCTAATTCCAGAATTCAAGCTCTTAATCTTCATTATTTATATCTTAAGGCCCGAGTATCCTCAACTTTTAAATGGAAGGCTTGTTAGACCAGCCTGTATATGACGATGGCCTTGCTGACTTAAAAATGTGCCTACCTTCCTATAACTAGCATAACAGCCCTGGTTGTCTGTGCTTTGAAATCCTAGCCCTTAACAACAATTGGCATTTCCTAGAAGCAGGGAGCCAAAACCCAAATCATTTTAAAAGGAAGTCTTGACAGGGCAGAGAAACACAATTTTCATGGCAACACAAACAGTACTTCTCTTGTCTGATTGTCACATGGACCTCGGCAGCCAGCAAGTGTGGCGGCCTGATGGCTTCTGGTCATAATGTCCAGGGCCAGCCTTCTTTGTGGGTGGGGATATATGCGTAGCAGCAAGTCAGGTGCTTTCTTTGGCCTTCTAAGTAAATCTGGCAGGTGGGAGACCAGCTTTTAAAACAGGTTAAACTTAAGACTTTTTTTTGCTAGCTCCTAAACCTAAAGGTTTCTATTCCTTTTTATTATGGCACTTGTTGTTCCTATTGTAAGATAGGTACTGCTTGTTCAAAAATATAATCAAAGGCAGAATGTTTAGAATTTGGTGTACTTGTGTACTGTTGGTGGGAATATAATAGTCATAACCTTTTAAAAAGATAATTTGGTACCATCTGTTAAAAATTTAGAACTTACTTTCTCAATCCCAGTCATGGGCCCTTCTGGGAATTTGTCCTATGGAAGTGGTTGCGTGTGTCCTCAAAAGACGTGTACAAGGGTGTCTGTTAATAGAATAGCACATCTGTACAGGGGAGCTCTAGGCCGATGTTAAAAAGATAAGGTTTATCTAACCAGTATGGGATTGTGTGTCCAAGATTGATTGTAAGGTGGGAGAAGCAAGTTGCAAAATAGAGCGTGTGGTATGATCTCATGATAAGGTAGAGTGAACCTATGTGTATATGCTTGTGACGTGATGTGAAACTGTTTGAAAATAGCAAAGGTTTCAGGAGTTCCTCCCAGACAGCTCTGGATGAGGAGAGAGATTTTCAGTAGGGGTAGTGCTGAAAAATAGGGCTTTTTATCTATTTACTTCTCTATGTAATTGCTATATTGTATGAAAAGAAGTTAAACAGCATGTGTATATTACTTAAAAAAAAAAAAACTGTAGACACTGTTTGAAGTGGAAAAGTAAAGTTGCCTCTCACTCCTCGTAGTTACCTGCTGTTGGGAGTCTGAGAGGTTCTCTTGCAGAGTTGTTTTGTGCACACACACACACACACACACACACTTCCCACACATCACATGCACGATGCGTTCATACACAGCTGTAGCAGCACGAAATGTGCTGTTGTGCAACTTATTTTTTTTCCACCTGAAAAATATATTGGGCACATCTTCCCATATTGGTGAGTATGAATTACTACTATGACTTCTTTTTCCTCTTCCACTTCTGCTTCCTCCTCCTCCTCTCTTTGACTGCATAGGATTTCTTGGCCTGGACGTATCATAATTTATTTGCCGTTGAGGGACATTGTTTCTAGTCTTTTATTATAAACAGCACTGCAGTGGATGTCTGTCTATAGGCAGGTGTATTCAGACACATATGGGTGTACAAATACATCTGAAGGAGAAATACACTTAATAAAACGTCTGCTAAGTGGATGTTTTATGTTTCGATGGATATTGCCAAAATACCGTTCGATGTGTAAGGGCAGCACGGTGTCTTTAAAATGGCAATACATTAGAATTGCAAGATGCCTTAAAAATCATCTTGTTCAACTCTCCTCCATATTGGTGAATTTCACGAACACAAGGAACAGAAGCAGCCAGAGACAAAAGAACGCATATACTATATGATTCTGTTTATATAAAGGAGACAAGCAGGAGAAACTTCCCCACGCTCTTGTAAGGCAGCACAGTGGTTATCCTTGGTGAGGAATAGAGACGACGAGGGGCTTCTGGAAGACTGGAAATGCTCTGCGTCTTGGTCTGGATGCTGTTCCACACGTCCATGAACTTGACCAACACTGTAGAGAGCTGAACAAGATTTTTTTTTAATCATTCTATCATTTACGTTCATCATTGTACACTTCTTTATAAATTTACAAATGTGTATGATGAGAGTTTTAATGTATAAATGAGAGTGTTTTGGTTTTTTAGGCATCTGGCCCAACTCTTTGGTTTTATTAACTAAGACCTCAAGAGTTGAAGAGTTTCCTGCCCCTCCTGCCAGACGCAGCTGAGGCTTCCTGAGAGCTTCTCCCTGGAAGCTGGAGCCTCAGCCTGTCTTGCCAAGATTGGACTAGTGATGCTGTTGGCACTCAGGAAGGCTGTGAATGTGTGACAGCGTCTCTCACCTCCAGGCCCTTGAAGAATAATGGTGTGTCTGAGAGCCAGCTGAGGTGTCAAATGGGAGTTTCTGGTCTTATAGCTTACATCGCTTTGTTTGGGAAAACCCCAGCACAGGCCTCACACACCCAGTCAGTAAGCTCAGAAGGTCTGCAGTTCTCTGTCATTCCCGCCGGCCTCTCATTTCTTTTTTTTGAGACTTCTCATTGTATCCTAATCTGTCCTTTCCACTGCTGATTGTTGGTTGCTTTCAGGACACTCCCTATTTCAGATAGTTGTATCTTTTTCAGTAAAAGTGTTTGTTCAGAGTGAAAAGGAAACAGATTTCTGTATTATCCTTCCTGGCCTGCTTTAGGAGAGTGGTGGGTTCCAAGGAATCGTTTGCATGCTGTGTGACTCCCAAGGTAGGTGATTTTCAGCATCCAGGAGTCCTTTATTTTGCTATGGAGATTGTATCTGGAAACCTTCTGTGAGTCAAACCATAGCTGGTTATTCAAGCATTTCCTGTGGTCAGAAATTTTCCTTGTGGTCAAGAAATTGATCGGAGATCAAGATGCATTCTGAGCGTTTGCTGGCATGAGCACACCTGCCGACTTTGCTAGTGCTAGCAGTACATCTGTGTCGGATGTCCCGTTCGATCATGAGTTAGAGATAGTGGCCAAATTACACAGCCCTGTTAACGAAAGACAGCCTTATCATGGTCTAGTCCATGTCCTGACAATACCAAGAGATTTGTACAAACTTTAGCGAAGTCCAGACTGGCCGCCTCTTAAATCGTAAACATCTGTGACACATGGAGGAAGTGTGAAAGACAGTTCCTGATCTAGTCTAAAGAGCACTGGCAGATACAGAGCTGGGGGAAGACATTCTGGGTATGAAACTGAAGGGACACCAAATTGAAAAGTCCTGATTTTGAACCACAGGGGCCCTTCTGTAAGTGGGCACTCTCAGTAGAAAATTCCCATGTGGGACCTCACTCCAGGCCCCTAGCCCACCTCATTGCTTTCACCCCTTTTGCTTGCCTTCGCCCTCTGCCCTCCTCCACTCTGGCCTCAGCAGATCAGTCTGTTACCTACCAGAGAAGAGGTTTGGCTCATGCCTTCTCACTGACTGGTCATCCTGACTCCTGTTGGCCTCCCTCTCCCTCCTCTGGGCTTCTCTACCGACGCTGTCTGTGTGCCCTGCTTAGCAGGCGCCGTGCTGCACCTTATTTGTTGTTACTCACTGGCTCAATTGTGTCTAACTCTTTGTGACCCCATGGACTGCAGCACGCCAGGCTTCCCTGTCCTTCACCATCTCCCAGAGTTTGATCAAACTCATGTCCATTCAGTTGGTGATGCCATCCAACCATCTCATCCTCTGTCATCCCCTTTTCCTCCTGCCTTCAATCTTTCCTGGCGTCAGGGTCTTTTCCAGTGAGTTGGCTCTTCGCATCAGCCTGTAAGGCCAAAGGATTGGAGCTTCAGTGTCAGTCCTTCCAACGAATATTTAGGGTTGATCTCCTTTAGGGTTGACTGGTTTACTCTCCTTGCATTCCAAGGGACTCCCGAGAGTCTTCTCCAACACCACAGTTCAAAAGCATCAATTCTTCTGCACTCAGCTTTCTCTCACATCCATACATGACTACTGAAAAAACCATAGCTTTGACTGTATGGACCTTTGGCAGCAAAGTAATGTCTCTGCTTTTTAATATACTGTCTAGGTTGGTCATAGCTTTCCTTCCAAGGAGTAGGTGTCTTTTAATTTCATGGCTGCAGTCACTGTCCTCAGATCTGCCTTATGGCTTTTGTATTGTCTTCAATTTGATTACGCTTTTCACATCTTTACCTTGTCTTCCTAGATTGTTGCCTTCTGAAAGGATATGACGGTGTTGGTGATTTTTCTGTCCCCACTGCACATGGAATTTAGTGTACTGTCGCTGAGGTAGTGTGATTTCAAATAGTGATTTGTTGCTCTGATACGCTGTTGCCCAGATACTGCTGTGTGTCATGTCATCAGAGATGAGATTACTATAAATAGAAGATTCAACTGCTAATTTATTTCACGAACTTGCACGGCTGCATCTTTCTTTGTCTTCCTTTGCACCGTTAGTCAATCTTTGTTGAAAAAGTGTGCCAAAATTATTTTCAAGTTCTGTCTGACTTAACTGACCCTCTGGATTTAGGGTAATATATGACTGTCAGGGCAGTTTCCATTCAGCACAAGAGTTGATGTGGCTTGTTGGAGTTTAGTGGAAGAAGATTTTCCCATATTTATTCAATATGTGAATTCTTTGAAAGGAATAAATAGGCAGGCATAAGCAACATGAGCCCAAGGTGAGACTTTAAAAGACTCACAAACTTTTTGCAGAAATGCATAGTCCTGGTAAGTCTGGTAGCCTGTTCAAATCTGAAGCATTGATCTAAGTTTTTATTCAGTTATCGTAGTACCAACTTTTAATCCTTCCCCTGTATCTTGTGATAATTACCGTGAAATCCTAAAAATTGGTTCTTTTCTAAGTTTTTGTTTTGTTTTTACAGATTTCACTTTCTTGTTTTTATACCAGAATTGTGTGTCCTAAATTCTTATTTTATCATGCGTTCTAATAACTGGTAGAATTCATCATTTTCAGCTCTTTACCAGAATGTTCTGTAGCCTCATACTGTCCTAAAAATGAAAAGGCTTTTTATGTGCCATGTCCCCCATAGGTGCTGCAGGTTCAGAGATCATAAGACAGTTGATGTTGCCCTCACAGGGGTCTCAGTAAAGGAAGTAGTTGGCGGCAAAGCTTCCATTTTTCTCCAGCCCCGGTGCCTGGCTGCTTCTGCCTGCCTGACAACCACCAGGGTCTACAGGGCAACCTTCCAACCAGCCTCTATGTGGTATTTTTCAATTGGATCTTTTAAAGTTAGTTTTGCTACTTTTTTTTCTTTTGGCAAAGTGTCTTAAGTGATTTGTTGAATTATTTTTCTTTGGTGTATTTAGCTATTCCTTTGAGATTTTAATTTGGTTTATGTTTGATATGCAGTTGAACATCTTTGTTTAGTAAATGTGCTTTGAATCTAAGATCATGATATCTCTGTATTTTTTCTCTTCATTTTACTCATAGTTAGTCTTTGTATTTGTTTGTCTTCACTTTCTAAGGTTGATGAGGTGGTTTGAGTGTAACAAATTAGTTTGTCAGCCTGTAAGTATCTGGGCCTAAGGAGTAATTTCAGTGCTGAGGAGATCCTGAGCCTGAGGCCAAGTCCCATTGAAAACAGCTACATGGAAAAGGAAATTAATAGTTTAAGGTGTGAAAGTGAAGTCGCTAAGTCATGTCTGACTCTTTGCGACCCCATGGACTGTAGCCTACTGGGCTCCTCAGTCCATGGAATTTTCCAGGCAAGAGTACCGGAGTGGGTTGCCGTTTCCTTCTCCAGGGGATCTTCCCAACCCAGGGATTGAACTCATGTTCAAGGTATGAGTTTGCCTTAAGTCTGTGATGCTTAAGCTTTAGGTGGAGTCAGGATTAGAAGAAAATCCCTTGAGCTGGCTTGCTAGTGTCAGGGCTGGGGGCTTGGCCTGAAAGAAAGTTGGATTCTGTAACAAAGAAAGGATGGGAAAGAACCTTGTGGGTAGGGAAGGTGGCCTGAAGGAGATTCAGGTGTAGAGGGGAAAGGTGCTGTTGGCCACATAGCTGTGTTGCCTAGCATCTTTGAACATCAGGCTCAGCGTTCATGATTGGCCGGGGGATTTCAGACGCGCTGTCCTGGTTCCCTAGGATTCTAAGGATGTGCTTCTGTGTGGAAACCAGAGGGCAGGCCACTAAGACTTCTGGGTCCTTCACCCGTAAGGTGCTTTAAAATTTTATTGGGAAGAAATATTTTGATGCCCCTGAGAAGGTTTATTAGCCCTTGTCTCATCAGTGGGAAGGCAGGGTTCAGAGGTTTTTCTCTCAGAGAATTTGCGGAAGCTCCCAGAGGTCGTTCCCTTGTAACCTCCCCACATCACTCAGCCCAGTCAGTCGATCCTGTTGTTGTTCCCACCTAAGTGGTCTTGAATCTGGCCGCTGCTGCTGCTGCTAGCCTCATTCTCGTCCTGGTTCATGACCACAGCCTCTTGGTAACTGGGCTTTCTCCTTCTGGTCTCAGATCCGCTCAGCCCTTTACCCACACTGCTGTGAATATCTCCCTAAAATGGGCACGATCACGCCACCTCCCTTGTCTAAAGCTCTTCAGTGGCTCTCCGTTACCTGCAGGGTAAAATCGAATACCACTGCCAGCAGAATCTGGCGTCTAGCCTCACCTCTTGCCATTTCCATCCCCAGTGATGACCTTCAGCCGCACAGGTTGGAGCAGCCTTCAGCTGGTGAGCTGTTTCTCACCCTCAGTGCCTTTGCTTGCTGGTGGCTCCCAGGAGTCCCCTCTGGAGTCCTTCTCTGGCCTGTCCTCTGGGCCAGTGCCCACCACCCCGTGCTCTGCAGTGCTCTGTGAGCATGTCCACGCGGGGCCCTAACTGTCCTCCGGCCTCAATAGAGCCTAAGTTCCTTGAGGCAATGGACTGGGTCTTCATCATTGTATTCTCCAAACCAAGGACACAGGGCTCTCATAAGTGATTCTGAATGCATGAACAGTGTCGAGACATTCAGAAGACCTCTTTCCTCAAAAGTGCCACTCAGTGGAAACGTGGGATTGTGTCTAAAGAAAGGGAGAAGTAAAAAGACGCATAAAATAGTAAGGCCTTGAGCACAGTTGCAGCCTCTCAGTGGGAACTAGTTTCCCTGCGTTCTTAGTGTGAAGGGCAGAGGGTGTATTGCTAACAGTCCAGGAACCTGTGAAACTTTTCAGGTGGGATGTTGCAACAGAGGGGCTCCGAAGGAAGGGAGGTGTGCGCCGGCAGAGCAGGGGAAGGAGAGCCAGCAGCCAGGGCTGGTGGACACGGTGTCCCCGGGGCGCAGCTCGCCGTGAAGATTCAGGGGCACCTTTCCTGAGCTGGGAGACGTGTGCGTAAATGACTTTAGAATTTAGAGTTCCAGAATAAGGGACTTGCCTAGCAGTCCAGCAGTTAAGACTCCATGCTCCCAACGCAGGAGGCCTGGGTTCAGTCTCTGGTCTGGGAACTGGGATCCCGCGTGCCGCCCAAGTGTGGCCAGAATAGTAATAACCATAATAACATGGAGACACAGCTTTATTCATTATCGGCAAAGAGAGTGGTAACAGCCCAGATGCCCAGCAGCTGAGTGGGTAAACAAGCTATGGTTTGTCCATACAATGGAATGTTATTCCACCATAAAAAAAGAATGATGTACCTATGCATATTACAACAGGATGACCTTTGAAAACAGTGTACTGAGTGAAAGAAGTCAGTCACGAAAGACCAAATAATTTAGGATCCCGTTTACATGAAACGTCCAGAGTAGACAGATGTGCAGAGACAGGAAGTAGACAGTAGTTGCCAGCGGTGTGCAGGCGGGAGAGTCGGAAGTTTCTTTTGGGATTGATGAAAGTGTTCTAAAAGTGATTGTGGGTGATGGTTACACAGTTCTGTAAAATTTACAATCATTGAATTGTATACTTTCAGTGGGTGAATTATGTGGTGTGTGAATTGTATTTCAGTAAAGCTTATTGCAGGAAATTCCCTGGTGGCCCAGTGCTCAGGACTCAGTGCTTTCCCTGCCGTGACCAAGTCCCTGGTCAGGAAACTTAAGACCCTGCAAGCTGTGTGGCATGTCCCGCTCCCCCAAAAAAGCTGTTATAATAATAATGCTGATGGTAATAAATGGAGGCTAAATGGATAGATGTTTTATCCCAGGGGATTTGGTGCTTAAAATTTTTCAGTCCCCTGCAGTCTGTCTGAATTCAGAGGTCCTTAGAGAAGAGACCTGCTCTGACAAAGACTCCTCATTCCCTTATGATGTCTCTTCTCCCAGATGCACTCAGGGAGGTGGTGTTCAACCACCTGGAGCAAGGGCGGAGACAGCCTTGGAGGCTCCATGACTAAGTGAACGTTTACATCCAGGCTAATCTGAGCAGCAACAGGCAGATGGTTAGGGAAGACTTCCCTTCAAGGATGTAAAGACAGGACAGAGAGCTTGACCTTCCTGTCCTAACTAACAGCTGAATGAATTGTCTGTGGGGTATTGTCAGCCTCAAAGAAAGCAATCCATTTTCCCTCCTTGCCCTCTGAAAAAGATGTGCTCACGCCATTGTTAGATCTCTTTGCTACAAGTCCTCTTGGGTTGGGTTAGGTTAGGCTTCTGAGGTTACCTCCATTTTCAGGACTCCTGCCCTGAATGCCCGCCCTCGCAGCTGCCCCCGGTGAGGGAGGTGTGGCTGCTGGCAGAGCCGGTCGGCTCTCTGCCGCCAGCGCAGCCTGTGGTCACCACTCTGCGTCGTCCTTGTCACTTTCCTTCCTGCAACGCTGAGATTAGAGGGCGGGGAAGTAGACTTGTTAGGACTTCAGGGATGAGCAGCACTGAAGTGATCAAGACCAGATCACATCGTTTTCACAGCTCTCCACTGAGGACCTCAAGAGCAGAGACTGTCTCTTCTTTGCCGTCACCTGGCATAGCACCTGACATCCTGTAGGCCCCTGGTGTTTACTGAAGGAATAAGTGATATCTTCTGTCCTGTGATAGATTAGGGGAGATAACGAAATAATCGCTGGATACAGGATGAATTCTTGAGGCTTGATCCTTAAAGATTTCTCACTGGTGAGTCTGTCTACACTTGCGCTTTTTTCACTGCTCTTTTTCTTTGCCCAGGTGAAACAAAACGCACAAATTTCACCCTACAGCAGCTGCAGGGTGCTGCTGCCACAGGAGCCATCTTTGGAGTTTGCTTAAGCGTTTGTTGTCTGAGGGACAGTTGGAGCAGGGAGCTTGGGGGAGAGCAGATTTTCAAACCCCTGGAATCTATGACCTGAAGGACTGCAGATTTATTTTTACTTAGAGGTGCATAACCTGGAGACTATAGATACATTTCTTGGAGGTCTGTAAACCCCTGAAATTCAGTGTAGAGATTGTACGTGTGTGCGTGCGTGTGCAGTGGGGCTGGACCATAAGCTACAGTCTTCATCAAGTGATCAAAGTGAGAGGAGTCTCCTCCTCCCAAAAGGTTAAAGGCTCTGGTGCAGCCCAGTGGAATACCTACGGTAGCAGCTATAGTATATTCAGTTCAGTTCACTTACTCAGTCATGTCCCACTCTTTGCGATCCCTTTGACTGCAGCATGCCAGGCCTCCCTGTCGATCACCAACTCCCAGAGCTTACTCAAACTCATGTCCATTGAGTCGGTGTTGTCATCCAACCATATCATCCTCTGTCTTCCCCTTCTCCCACCTTCAATCTTTCCCTGCATCAGGGTCTTTTCAAATGAGTCAGTTGTTCGCATCAGGTGGCCAAAGTATTGGAGTTTCAGCTTCAGCATCAGTCCTTCCAAAGAATATTCAGGACTGATTTCCTTTAGGATGGACTGGTTGGATCTCTTTGCAGTCCAAGGGACTCTCAAGAGTCTTTTCCAACACCACAGTTCAAAAGCATCAGTTCTTCTGCACTCAGCTTTCTCTATAGTCCAACTCTCACATCCATACATGACTACTGGAAAAACCATAGTTTTGACTGTATGGACCTTTGTTGGCAAAGTAATGTCTCTGCTTTTTAATATGCTGTCTAGGTTGGTCATAACTTTTCTTCCAAGGAGCAAGCGTCTTTTAATTTCATGGCTGCAGTCACCATCTGCAGTGATTTTGGAGCCCCCCAAAATAAAGTCTGTCACTCTTTCCACTGTTTCCCCATCTGTTTGTCATCAAGTGATGGGACCAGATGTCGTGATCTTAGTTTTCTGAATGCTGAGTTTTAAGCCAACTTTTTCACTCTCCTCTTTCAATTTTCATCAAGAGGCTTTTTAGTTCCTCTTCACTTTCTGCTGTAAGTGGTGTCATCTGCATATCTGAGGTTATTGATATTTCTCCCAGCAATCTAGATTCCAGCTTGTGCTTCATCCATCCCAGCATTTCTCATGAGGTACTCTGTATATAAGTTAAATAAGCAGGGTGACAATATATAGCCTCGACATACTCTTTTCCTGATTTGGAACCAGTCTGTTGTTCCATGTCCAGTTCTAACTGTTGCTTCTTGACCTGCATACAGATTTCTTAAGAGGCAGGTAAGGTGTTCTGGTATTCCCATCTGTTTAAGAATTTTCCACAGTTTGCTGTGATCCACACAGTCAAAGGCTTTGGCGTAGTAAATAGAGCAGAAGTAGATGCTTCTCTGGAACTCTCTCGCTTTTTTGATGATCCAGCGGATGTTGGCAATTTGATCTCTGGTTCCTCTGCCTTTTCTAAATTCAGCTTCAACATCTGGAAGTTCACAGTTCATGTACTGTTGAAGCCTGGCTTGGAGAATTTTGAGCATCACTTTGCTAGTGTGTGAGATGAGTGCAGTTGTGAGGTAGCTTGAGCATTCTTTGGCATTGCTTTTCCTTGAGATTGGAGTGAACACTGAACTTTTCCAGTCCTGTGGCCACTGCTGAGTTTTCCAAGTTTGCTGGCATATTGAGTGCAGCACTTTCACAGCATCATCTTTTAGAATTTGAAATAGCTCAGTTGGAATTTTATCACCTCCACTAGTTTATTCATAGTGATGCTTCCTAAGGCCCACTTGACTTCACATTCCAGGACGTCTGGTTTTAGGTGAGTGATCACGTTTTCAGCGTCTCACCTCCATATTATGGATTGAATATAGACAACCCTCCTGGGTGCTGGAGTTTAATAACTCCCCCGGATTTGCCCGTCTCCTCAGGGAGATGGCGTAGCATTCATCTGTCCCCGCTAGGCCCAGACACCCGTGTCAGGGAACACTTGCCTGGTGGTGCACAGTCCCTCAGAAGACACCACCTGGGCTTTGCTGGAGCTGCCTCCAAAACCCCACCAAACAGTAAGCAGAAAATGGCTGCTGAGTGCTCGAGATAAGTGCTGGACATCTGTCTTCAGCTTTGTAGCCAACTCAGAGCACCTTACAGTGCCGCCCCAACAGGACACAGCAGGACTGAAGGCCAGACTCTCACTGGAGCCGGTTTCCTACAGCTGCTGGGGAACTCCCAGGTTGCTTGATCTAATTGGGAAATGGTCTTTATTTAGCCCTGGCCTTTGGCACAGAGCCTCGCACAGAGAGGGGCCAAAGCGGCACCTGTGGGCCGCGGGGCAGGTGTGACCCTGAGCGCCTTCCTTCACTTCTCTGAGTCTCCGTTTCCGCGGCTGTGAGATGAAGATGCAGATTGCTTCCTTGAGAGTTGTGCGTGGGCATGCCACCCACCCAGCACCTCGGTGTGTTCACCAGCCTGGAAGCTCTCCAAACCCTGCTTGGGGTTTACGTAGGGGTTCCATTACATAGGCATGACTGATTCCTTATTGACCTTTGGTGACTGAGTTCAATCTCCAGCCCCTGTACCCTGCTGGAGGTGGGGCGTGGGGCTGAAAGTTCTAACTCTTACAATCAAGGTTTGGTCTTTCTGGTGACTAGCCCCCATCCTGAAGCCATATAGGTTCCCCCCTCAAAAGTCACCTCATTATTATAAACTCAGGTTTCAGGTAACAAGGGGCTTGTTATGGATAGCAGAAGACGCAGAAGAGGAAATTCCAAGGGTTTTAGGAGCTCTGTGTCAGGAGCCGGGGACGAGGCCGAGCAGGCGCCTCCCGTGGCTCCTCGGGCTGCGCAGGCCCCTGCTGCTCTCTGCCCCGCTCTCTGCAGCCGCGGCGCAGGGCTGCTCTTTGTGCAGCGCTCGGTTGTGGAGCGCAGGCTCTAGGTGCTCGGGCTTAGTTGCTCCGCAGCGTGTGGGGCCTTCCAGGACCAGGAGTTGAGCTGCCCCCTGCACTGGCAGGCAGGTTCTTAGCCACTGTGCCGCCAGGGAAGCTGCATTTCGTTTTATGCCACACTGCCCCTGCCCTCGGCTCCCCACAGGGTTCCTGCGTTTAAGACTTTGCCAGGGGGTTTCCTCTGCCCTCTGTGGACGCTGAGGGCTGGCCTGGCCAGTGGCCTCAGGCTGGGAAGGAGCAGGAGGGGGAGCCCAGCCCCGGGCCAGCGCCTCTCACCAGGGTGGGGAGCACTCTGCTCTGTCTCCCTGGGGCACCTTACTCTCTCAGCTTTCCTCCCGTGACCTAGAGGACAGTGATCATCGCACAGAAGAGAGGAAACAGAAACCCTGGAGGCCTCTGGGCAGAGGCCACCTAGAGCTGTCAGTGGAAAGGACCCATGTTCCAGCCCGTCTGTGCTCGGGCGGGCAAAGCTGTGAGCTTTACAGCATCAGACCGACAGATTCACATTTTACCAAGTTCTTCCCACTTGGGAAACAGCTGCCCTAAAAAAGCCTCCATATTTCCCTTGATATTTATCATAGACACTTTCTCCAGCTCTCGTGGAAGAGAATTGGCGGGTCTAGAGCTGTTAAATCTAGTTGGTTCGCTGCAGTCAGCCTGGATCTCTGTAATTCTGCCTTGCAGAAAAGGCTGCTAATATCAGCAGAGATCCTCCCATCTATCACTATAACAGTTTAATAGGTGCAGTTACAGCTTGAACACACCAACAGGCTTTATGTGAGTAATTGCCATATTTATGCTGCTTTGAATTGATGATAAAGTGCTAAAATATGAGGTATGTGGTTGCATGTGCTGTGATTTTATGGGGGTTCTGTGTTCCTCAACCCCGCCCCTGCCCCAATAACTCCAGGTTTGTTGGTTATGCTTTCTCATTATCCAGATAGTTCTAAGACGAAGCTTTCACCATGACTGTTCCCCATGTGCCCGTGTCTCACCACCCTCCTGGTTTCTCCTTGCTTAAAGTTAAACACAAGTCATTTGCATTCCAAAAATGCCTCCTCGCCATAAAGGCAGGCAGTCAGCTCCACTTTGGGCTCTTCCAGATAAGCAGAGTTCACGTGGCTGTGACTCGGCAGTGCTCGCGGATTTCCTCGGGACCCAGTGCCCTGATCGGAACAGCGTGCCCTGGCAAGCTGCCTGGGGAGCCAGGCAGTCAAAGAGAAGCAAAGCCTGTTTCACAGAGTTAGTCCTGCCCTTCTATCCAAGACAGAAATGATCTGGGTGGAAGCCCAGCTCCCCGAGACAGTTCCAGCAGGCCTGCCTTGCCTGGCTGTTCCCACCGCCCTTTCCCTCCACTCAGCGGTGCACCTCGGTGGCCAGGCCCCTCTGCCCTCACCAGGAGGCGGCGGGACGAGTCGAGGCGTGTGTGCCAGCAGGCCGTGCCGAGGGCGGCCCTGGGAGCAGCACTCACTACCTCTCTCCCCCTGCTCCCCTAGTGGTGCATGGGTGTGCGTGGCACGGGGCGTGTGCGTGGCGGGGGGCGGGGGGCTTCTGTTTAGCTTCCAGGAGGATGCGCAGCCCTGTTGTGGGGGTCTCAGCCAAAGCCATGCCACTGACCTGATCTGTAAAAGTGAGCCGCCCAGATGGGGAGACCACACCTAGAACAGCCGGTGGCTTACACTGGAGAGCACAGGAATTCACTCGGTCCCCTCAGCTTCTCTAGGGAGTGGCAGAGGGGAGAACCAGTCCACAAGGGAAGGCAGGAGCTGGGCGTCCTGGTTTGTGCCGCACTTCTCCGTGCTGGCCAGGCCTCAGAGTTTCTCTTTCCTGTATTCTATGAGCAAGGAGGGCCTGGCCAGGATGCCTTGAAGCACGGGGCTGGTCGAGAGCAAACAACTTTAGTCCATTCCTCCCTCTCTTCAGCCAGAGAAACTGCGCTTTTATTATCAGGCAGGTTTCCCTCCTTCCCTCCTTCCCTCCTTTGGATAGTTACCGAATGCCTTCTCCAGGCACGAGTTACTGTGCCAAGTCCAGGAGCATAGAAGGGTAACTGAAGCACATGCCCCCTCTCTCCTCAGGGGGCCGCCATTCAGCCGCCACGCAGCTGCCGAGTGACCTTCAGGTTGAGCCCAGTGCTGTAGAGGGAAAGTGTGCGGCAGTAGCTGCAGTGGTTGGCCCTGGGCTCTGAGCCGGATGGGAGCGGGCGTGACGGTAGGGTGCAGCTCACAGGGCCACTGTGAGGGTCGCAGAGACCACGTGTGTGAAATGCTGGGCATGGCCTGGCCCAGTGTGTGTGTTGCATGAATACAAGCAGTTTTATTCTCCTAACTGACTTAGTCTTGGGGTCAGGGGAGACCTCTGAGGGAGCAGGGTTTAGCCAGTCCAAAAAGTGGAGGCAGAAGCAAGGCAGTCTCCAAGGCAGTTGCGGGGTGGGGGGGGGGGGTCACACTAGGAGGCCTGGAAAGGCCAGTGTGATGGGCGTTGGGTGGGGGCAGCAGAGTCAGGTGTGGTGCGGGCCCCCCAGGCCACGTGTGGACAGCTTTGTGTTGTATCCTAGACACAGAGTGCGAGGACTGTAGGCTGGCGGGATCCCGATCAGATTCTCTGCCAGTGCTACATATAGGCTTCTAACCTGTGAAGTGTCCTTTCTTAGTGAGGAAAGAGGCCAGGAAAGGAGGGCCGCTGGGCTGTGATGGGTGCCATCTTTGAACCTTTCATGACTTGGTGAGAATCAGGAACCCGAAAGAAGCTCACCTGTGCCCTCGGTAACGCTCACGAGGAATCTGCCGGGGGCCCCGCTGTGGAGGGGGAGCTGGCACTGTTGGCATGGAGGTGGAGGTGGTGGTGGGTTGTATGTACCTGTTTGTTAGCACAACTGTTTCTTTGTTGGTGGCTTGGGGTTCGGTCAGTGAGGACCCCCGCCCCACCCGCAGCCCCAGCTCCGCACTGGGGCGGCACTGCCTCGCCTCCGAGTCACGCTGCCGTCCTCCACGCCACTGGGCTCGAGTGTGCTGGGGCTCCCAGCTGCTCCTGGCTTTGAATACCAGCGGCTGCCTTGCAGAGTCCACTCTGCTCCCCTCAGTTCTAGGTCACACTCCTCTCCCCCTCCATCCTAGGCTACCCAGAACCAGCAGCATCCACTCTGGGCTGGCCTAAGGCTGACTTCGTCACGGTGGTTTTCTAAAACACATCTTTTGGGGTATGCGTCTTCTTGAAAGTCAGGGACCGAGCCCCTTGGCGGGCTCAGAGCAGGGCGCAGAAGCCCTCCCTCACAGTGACTGACAGTAAGTGCCCGGACAGCTTACAGAGGGTCAGCCAGAGGCTAGAGCCATATGATGCCCCAGACCTGGTGTGATATTTTCATCTTTCCCCTCCAGGTCTCTTCTCTCCCTTCTTCCTCAGCCTCGAGATTTATGACGCGGCTGCGTGTACATACAGTGGCGCTGGAAATTAATAGCGCCGCAGTGCCCGGCTGTGGGGCTAACGCCCGGTCAGGCTGTCACAGTAGAGGGCTGGAGGCATTCTGTCAGGGGGAGAAAGGAGGGGTGGCATTGCCAGAAACAGATCTTGATTGACGAGGGAATTACCCAGGGAAGACAGCTAACAAAGAGGCACTGGAGGGGCCAGAGTGACCTTAGTGTCGAAGGAACAGAAGAGCCAGAAAAGCATTCCGGGCACATCCGAAACAGGAAGGCGGCAGGGGACCTCGCGGGGCTGCCTCACTGTGATCAGCAGTAGAACTTCAGAAGGAAGAGAGCGCCGACTCTGTCCACTGGCTGCCGTCGGTTAGAGAGAGGCAGCGTCTCTTCCCTGGCTCTCCCTGCTCCTCCGGCTGACAGATGAGAACGCTGAGGGGTGTGAGGGAGGAGATGAATGCGCCTGAGTGAACAAGGGAGGAACAGGAATGAACCCGGCATTTACAGGGTGAAGCCAACACGTGATATTTAAAGGGTAAGGGAATAGGGAGTTAACATGGAAGGGAGGAGCCCAGCATTTAAACGCACAGTCAGGCGAGAGGGAGCCAGCGCAGAGCTGACGCCCACTGCACACCCAGCTCTCTGGCCTTGGACTTGGCCTCTCTGAGCTGCTATCTGCTCTCTGTAAACTGGGGATAAAAATAATACTATTTACCTCAGAGAATTACTGGGTGGATTCACTGTGATGATTCTAGTGAAGAGCTGAAGAAAGAGCCTGGCACATAGTAAGCCCTCAGCAAAAGTTAACTGTTACTGTTTTATTATCATCATCATTATTTCAGTGTGCCAGCCATTTGTATTACTTGCTCTTCATACCTGTAATCTGAGTATGCACAACATCTCAGTTCGGTTCAGTTCAGCCGCTCAGTCGTGTCCAACTCTGCGACCCCATGAATCGCAGCACACCAGGCCTCCCTGTCCATCACCATCTCCCGGAGTTCGCTCAGACTTACGTCCATCGAGTCCGTGATGCCATCCAGCCATCTGATCCTCTGTCGTCCCCTTCTCCTCCTGCCACCAATCCCTCCCAGCATCAGAGTCTTTTCCAATGAGTCAACTCTTCGCATGAGGTGGCCAAAGTACTGGAGTTTCAGCTTTAGCATCAGTCCTTCCAATGAACACCCAGGACTGGTCTCCTTTAGAATGGACTGGTTGGATCTCCTTGCAGTCCAGGGGATTCTCAAGAGTCTTCTCCAACACCACAGTTCAAAAGCATCAATTCTTCGGCGCTCAGCTTTCTTCACAGTCCAACTCTCACATCCATATATGACCACTGGAAAAACCACAGCCTTGACTAGACGGACATTTGTTGCCAAAGTAATGTCTCTGCTTTTCAATATGCTATCTAGGTTGGTCATAACTTTTCTTCCAAGAAGTAAGCGTCTTTTAATTTCATGGCTGCAGTCACCATCTGCAGGGATTTTGGAGCCCCCAAAAATAAAGTCTGACACTGTTTCCACTGTTTCCCCATCTATTTGCCATGAAGCATAGTCATTCGTAAACAGCCCCATTTTTGATGAGGAACCCCGAGGCTGAGAGAGGTCGAACGGTTTTTCCCAGTCGCCCAGCAGCTGTGAGAGAGCCAGGATCAAAACTGAGATCACATGCGCAGAGACTGTTACACAGAATGAAGCGAGCCGGAAAGACAAAAACAGATACCGTGTCTGTATGTGCATATTGAGTCTAGAAAAATGGTGCGGATGAACCTGTCTGCACAGTGGAAACAGAGACATGGATGTAAAGAACAGGGGCATGGACACCACGGGGAACAGACTGCGGTGAACTGGGAGATCGGGACTGACGTGTGCAACCACTGCATATAAAATAGATGGTCAATAAAAAGTACTAGATATTGAAACTTCAGCTAAAAATCTTAATTTCTCTACTAAAAAAAAATTATATAGTGAAACTGCGTATAACTTTGTGCTATTACAAAAATTCTATTTAAATATTTAAAGGAAAAATACTTGAAGTAAAAATGAAGCCAGTGCATGTTTTATTACTGTCTGCCGACTGGCCTGTTTTGACTGGGTCCTTAGAGCAGGCGATGCCTACAGACAGGTGCTGCTTGTTGCAGCTTGTTAAAAGGTAAAGAAAAAAAAAAAGGCAGGCGTTATACAGTGGGCTTTCCATAAGTTATCTTATTTATTCCTTGCAGTAGTCTCCGAAGGTGAAGTTAATCCATCATAGACTCAGGGGAGCAGAAGTTAAGAGTCGGCATCCAGGATCCCCCCGATGGCACAACTCAGGTGTCCTCCACTTGCCAGCTTGCTTTTCCACTTAGGTCGTTAGGACCATAGCTCCTCCCTTAGCCCTGTGCCAAGACTTCATTACACTCACCTGTGCGGTGCAGAGAAGGCAATGGAAGCATAGACACCCAGGGTCTCACCGCTAGTCAGTGGCTTCCAGCCTAGATGCTCAGCCTCACCCCAGCCCTTTCACCCTCCATCGTGGAGGGGGTGCTGCAGTGGGGGCCTCAAAAGGAGATGGGCTGTAGAGATGCTGTTGGCAGTTGACCCAGAGTGGGGGCTCCTTACTCTGGTTCGAGAGGTCAGCCCTCTTCAAGACAGTTTGGACTTGATGCTCGAGAGGGGTTCCTTTCTCTCCCTGAGCTCTCAGCAGCCCTCTGGCCTTGAAACTTAGCCTGCCCAAGGCTTACCTCTTGGACACGTGAAAGAAAAGGAGAATGGTCTATTGGCCGCATTTCCTTAAAAGTCGACTTGTCCTCTAGTAGTTAAAGCCTGTCTGCTGTGGGGTATTTTAGAGCATTGGCAACACCGATTAATTTTTTTTTTTTTTAAGTACTAAAGTGCTGAGTTTTATTTCTAAATATAGAAAGTGAAAAATAAACAAGTTAGAGTTTGTCTTGGAGGAAGTATTGATTTGTTGCTAGAAAGGAAATTCAGGAGGAACTGAGTCCTGGGGTGTGTGAGCAGGGCTGAAAGCCTGGCTGGGGGGAGTGTGGCAAGACTGGAGGCCCAGAGTGCCGGTGCTGAGCAGAAGTACTTGGAATGAAGAGTTGTTTGCCCATTTCAGAAAACGGGACACATACCAGAGCAGCAGGTGGAGTCTCCCCGCCATCTCCAAGCTCTTGCGAGTCCCTTGTCCACTCTGCTGGAGCTCCTAGCGTGCCACGTGCCGCAGGCACCTCAGCCACCGGGACGGGGCGGTAAGGAGTAAAAGAGGCCAGGTCTTAGCCTGTGGGGAACGCCTCATGGCTGCCGCTGGTGCGTCCTCTAGAAGGTTGTGTGGCATCACTGACTCGGACATGAGTTTGTGTAGGATCCAGGAGTTGGTGATGGACAGGGAAGCCTGGCGTGCAGCAGTCCACAGGGTCACAAAGAGCTGGACACGACTGAGCTACTGAGCAGAACTAGCCTTTTGTTGGTGAGGAGGACCACAGCTTGCAGCTCTGTGAAGGATCTCACCTGCCAGACTGGGTGCTCAGTAAATACTGAAAGAGAAAAATAAGGCCTCTTTGCTGTTTTTCTCTTTACTTTTTTAACATTCTTTTGAAAACTCACACGTGGCCATAGTTTAAATGTGTAAAAACCTTGCTTACGAATAAAAGGCGCTAATTTTAATACTTTTTGGAAATGCTTCATTCCTAGTCTCTGGTATTTATTTTTCCTTGTTCTCCCCCCCACCAAATATTCTTGAATCATAGAATTTTTTAAGAGTCGGGGGGACTTGGAGACCTGTCCCGTCTTCTAGAGCAACAGGGGTCCTCTGAGCACGAGTCCCTGGCCAGCAGCAGCAGCATCACCTGGGAACATGTCAGCAGTGCAGATTCTTGGGTCCTGCCCCCAACCAACAGAATCCGAAACCCCTGGAGGTGCAGCAGCCTTGTAATCCAGACTATAGCAAGCCCTGATTCTGCTGCATGCTCCAGTTTGAAAGTGCGTGATTTTAAACTCCATGGTAAAAGAACTCAGGCTCCGGAAGCAGGTGGGCTTCAGACGGTAATTCTCTGGCTCTCTGACCTTGCAAGTATTACGTTACCTCTTAGCCTCTGCATTGCCATCTGTAAAATGAGGTTAGTAGTGATCTCTCTGAAGGGGATGTGGTGAGAACCCATGTAGAAGCGCATGGGAAGGACTCAGCATCATGTGCCTCACATATAGTAAGCATTGAGTAAATGGTTGGTCATTACTGACTGCCTTCTTAGACGAGGTATTAATCTTTCTAAAAAGAAAAGTAGCATCCCAAACAGATGGCTGTCCGATGAGGGAGTTCAGAAGCTCTGGCCCTTCATAATGAGTGACAGCTGTAGCTAAGATTGTGCACTGAGAGACTGTTGCCTTCCTGTCGTTCCCATTCTGGTCGTAGCTCTGTTCTCTAGAGTCATTAGAACAAAACTGTTCTTCATAGAAATTGTTAGATTTTTGAAGACAGCAACCTTGGCGGTTCCGAACTTCCTCTTGTTTTATTCACACAAGATTAAAAGATTCCCAAAGAAACCAGTGGAGCTCAGTTTAAAAAGAAGAAGAAGAAAGAAGCAGGGCCTGTTCCCGAGATACTGGGTCTTTGGAGATGCCTGGTATATAGAGATGCCTCAGAGCTTACGGCTGAAGCTTTCTCAGTTGGACCTCTGGCCGTGGACCAGGCCTGTGACAAGGAGGCACTGCTCTCTGCCGGCAGAGCCAGCCCTGGAGCGTTTCTGGGTGCACGCTGCTCGGGACCCAGCATCTCCGTGTGGGGGTCTGCTCCAGGCCCTAGCCCTTCTCCTGCTCTGGCCTTGGGGTCCTCGGCGAGCTGCCTCACTGTGCCCAGCCTCCAGGTTCTCACCCGTGTCGCTTGCCCTCTGTTTCACTGGCAGTTGGCCGCCTGCCCTAAGGTTTCTGTTTTTATTTTATTGATGTCTAATGAATAGCTGTGAACAACTGTTCTGGCCAAGCAAATGATACCTTTCCTCAATTATGCCGTGTTGTATAGGTCGGTGGCAGAATTGCTGTTTTAAAGTGGGGTTTCGTAACAGAAGCGTGCATCCAGATTACAGGAGATACTGAGGTGGTGATGAGCTGGTGCTGAGGGGCTGGCCTTGCGCTTTCAGATGGTCTCCAGATAGCTCATTTGCTGTGTGTTTTCAGCCCTGTGATACCGGGCAGGTGGCCATTAGGAGACAGTGCCGAGGATTCCTGTGTGGAGGCTGCCAGAGATTGTAAGTGCACTGAGGCTGTCAGGATCTTGTCGCTGCCGTTCAGAGAGCCCCTCTCCACGCTGGGGCGCAGGCACTGTCCACGCTGGGGCGCAGGCACTGTGGACATGTCCATGAGGACTTCTGAGGCTCCTGTGTTTGTACTGTTGTTTTCTTTGTGTTCGAGAGGGGCTGATATTCAGATAAAGGGAAAAGTATAGTGATTCTTGCCAACCTAGAGGGCGAGATTCGGATCTGTTGACGCATGCCCAGGGCTTGTCAGAATGTGGGTGATTTCATGTTGAAGCGTGTGATGTGTGTTACCTGAGATGTGCAATAGGTAGAGAGTGTAAGTATCTGAGAATAGTGTAGAAAAGTCACCGAGGAAAGAGAATTACTGTAGAATTACTAACTGTGGATGGTGAGCAGGGGCCATGCTGACCTCTGACTTCTGGAGGGCATGGGCCATCTCAAAAGCTGCCCAGAATACTGAGGGCCTGTGGACTTCACAGAGATGTGGTGTTTCTCCGGGGGTGGGGGCAGAGGCGGCTGTGGTCTGGACGCCAGCCTGACGGGGGTTAAACGGCAAGCCCCTTCTGAATAGTGTGGGGGCCCTGGACTGAGACCATGCTGCAGCCTCTTTGCAGCTGTGCAGTTTAGGCCAAGGACTTCCCCTTTCCGAACCCCGCTTCCCTCATCTGTGTTCTCTCTTCATCCAGTGGCTCCCACGATAAAGGGCTGAGGATTCGATGGCGCCATCATTAAATGAGTGGTGGCTGCGGGGAGCATGTAGCCGGTGCACAGCATGGCGACCACGCGGAAATGTCGCCTCCCAGAGGGAGGCATGCAGTGATGGGGCTTCTTGGTGGCAAGTCGTTGCACGGTAGGGTGTCCTTGAGGCCGGTCCGTTAATGCCCTTGTCTTTGGGGTGAAAGGGCCCATGTGCAGTTAACAGCTTTTAGGCCAAGGAATGATGACTTTTGTTTCGATGATCTTCAGAGTTCACCTGCCGCCAGTCTAGGGCCCCAGAAACTGACTGACTGCTTTCGTCTCGCCCAGCGGGTGCCTCTCCGGCGGCGTCAGTTACGGCGATGACTGCGAGGCCGGGTCCGCGCCAGCTCGTCAGGGTCGCTCGAAACCATGAGCTCCAGCCAGGACCCCAGGCTGGTTTGACCGTTGTCCTTTAGACCACGGTCTCGGGGGTGCAGAGTGGACTTTCCTTCCTGGAGAGAGGGAGAGCCAAGCTGACCAGCAGCACCTGGGGTCCACTGCAAGGGGCACAGCGCTTCCTGCAGAGGGGTGGAGCGAGGCCAGTCTCCCTTGGAACTTTATCGCTTCCCACATTGTTACGTAGTTGAATTTCACTGGTCTTTTTTTTTTCTCTTACCTAACACTGTACACCAAGTAAGTTCCAGAAGGAAAAGGAAAACCCACTCTAACCATAAAAAGAAATGAAGACATAAAGAAGCAGATTGGTCTTGAAAACCTAACATTTTTGAATTATGTACGTCAAAGAAAATTCAGTACACAAAGTTAGAAGACAGATAATGAAAGGGAAATGTAAAGCTATATAACATTAACATAGTTCCTTAATATTAAGTGCAAAATGAGGAGAACCACTCCATTTGAAAATGATCAAAAACATAGAAAATTCACAAAGTAAGAAATACACACTGGACTTCAGGAAAAACCTAAAGGATTAACAGTAGATGATTTTTAAGTTGTTGTATACTGTGTTATCTTTAAAATTATGTTATAAAAGAATATTTAATGGTTAGGTTCACAATATAGTTTGTAAGTGAAAAGGGTGGGTTAAAACATAGTATTCTCTCTTTTATTAAAATTAAAATTACAAGGTATATATCAAAATGTGGACAGATGTTACCTTTGTCTGATGTGTTTCTATATTATTTTAGTTTTTACAAAAAACAAATATTTGTAAACTTCGAAGTGAGAAAGGAAATGGGCAGGAGTGGGCTGAGGCACCGAGGCAAGACGAGTGCCCTCGCCCCAGGGGGCCTTGTGGACCCCCTGCTTCTCCCCTCAAGCCTGTCTCCCTCCTGCTCTGCTCTCCACTTCCTGCTCCTAAGGCTCACGCCTGTCTCTCCCCAGGGCTGAGCACTGAAGGCATCTACCGGGTCAGCGGGAACAAGTCAGAGATGGAGAGTCTGCAGAGACAGTTTGACCAAGGTAAGGCCACAGCCACTCAAGGCAGACACCACTGCCGGTGGAGCCCCCTGGGATGCTCCTGCCACACAGCCCCAGAGCCAAGGGTGCTGGATGGGTGGCTGAGGAGGAGAGAGTGTTTGGCTCCTGTCAGTAAACAGAAGCATCTGCCCCGCAAACCTGCTTCAGCCAGGCTGCTCCCCTCTCCACCATCCAGAGGCACCATTGCATCCTCTAGCACGGGCCTCATTCACTGAGACCCAGGCCTCACTTCCCTCAGGCTGGGCCATGCAGAGGTCATGGCGGGCACATGACTCAAGGTTGGGTTGAGATGACAGTCCTGTGTTGGCAGCGCCTCTCCACCATAACTGCCCTCCTCACAGAGTCCTGCAGGAGAGAAACAAAGCACGGGGGAGCATCTTATGATGTGCTGGGCCTTGGGCCCGGGGCTCCGCAAGCTTAACGCTCTGCCTCCTAAGCTAGGTCAGATCTGAGAGGCCAAGGGCCACATGGCCACATCCGTTCCACCCTAACCCAGTTCAGTTAGGGCTGAACGCACTGGGGTGAGAGGTCACACCCACCAGTGTCAGACGCAAAGGAGCCAAAGAGTAAAACTTGACAGATGCCACTGGCCAGAAAGGAAGGTGAGCAGAAGGTCAAAGTGGGGTCCGGCTTAGCATGTGACTGGGCCTCGGGAGAGCCAACCAGGCGGCCTGTGCAAGCCTGCAGGCCCAAGCCACTACCCAGTGCGTGGTGGGAGCAGACACTGCCCCTAACCCCCAGCACCCAGCTCCACAGTCTCCACTAGCTGGCAGCATGAAGGGAAACTTGTGAGTCTTAAAGGATCGGAAGCACAAGGTCAGGATGCGGGCAGAGCCACGGTAGGTTTGACACTTATGTATATGCCAGGATCTGCAACCCAGGGTATACTCCCAAGCGGAAACAGTTGAGATCTATCAGTAGATGATTTGTTATAAATCAGAAATGCAGTAAAGTATGGAAAGAAAAATTAGAGGCAGAAATTGGTGGTATCATAAGCTAGATGGGACCAGCAAGAGGAAAGTGAGTCTGGTTGCCTGACCACCACAAGGAGCAGGGTGGAGACAGCAGTCAGAGTTGCTGGTGCCATTTCTGTAACCTTCCAGGAAAAGTGACACGGCCTTAGGGGGAAGCCTCCTCCTGTCTCTCCGAGTGGGTGTGTGAGGAAAGGCAGCAGCATGTCCAGGGCAGACGAGGGGGCTTCGGCCGCAGAATGGAGGCGCAGCTCCTCTGCTCAGAGGCTGATCTGGGCAGGATGCATGTCAGCGTGTCTGTGAGTCTCAGAACTTTTTTTTTTTTTTTTTTTTTTAGCACCCAGGGGTGCCACCTTCTGTCCAGTCTGTGATGACCCTGAGTCCCTGCCCAGGCTCCAGGCCAGCCCCCAGCAGCACCCCTGGTTCTGCAAGTTTCTCTTGCTTGTTCGCAGCGCCAAGTGTTCCTTGCTTTGGCACAGCCTCGCTTGGCCTGGCCTCACTCTCCCAACTTCCTTTCAGATCACAACCTGGATTTGGCAGAGAAGGACTTCACGGTGAACACCGTGGCGGGGGCCATGAAGAGCTTTTTCTCAGAACTGCCAGACCCCCTGGTCCCATACAATATGCAGATCGACCTGGTGGAGGCCCACAGTGAGTACTGGCAGCCCGCCTGGCTCGTGGGCCCCTGGTGGCGCCCCAGGCTGACTCTGCTGGGCAAATGGCGGGGCCGGGGGTGGGGGCTGGTGCAGCAACACGAGAACAGGTCCTGCCCTCAGAGCTGACGCTCTGGCTCTTGGAACTGAGACTGAAGGACACAGGAAAGAGAACTAGCAAGATGACACCAGAGGGGCTCACAGATTAGACCCCGGCCTTGTCGACCAGAGGGGCTTCGTTCTGTCAGGAAAATTGCAGGCTGCCCCAAAGCTCCGTGGTTGAGAGCCTGGTTTTTATGCCAGACTTGGGGCAGAGCCTCGCTCCTTTGCTTGTTCACAGTGGAACCTTCCTGGCCCTGAGTGTTCTAGGTTGCCATCCCTGCTTGCATTTATGAAAAGATACTCGGAGAGGCCTGGAGGCGCGGCTGAGTCACGGACCTGTTCGGTGGAAGGCTGTGCTGGCCTCTCCCTCCTGACTCTGTCTCCTCCCAGCTCTCCTGAAAGGAAGTGCACGCGTGGTCTGGGCCAGAGAGCCTCTGGAGGGGCGGGGGCAGCTGCAGAGGAGCGCCTCGGCTTTCGTGGTCCTGCCCGCTCCAAGGACTCCCTTCTGTCCTGGCCTGCCTCTCCCTGGGGCCTCTCCCACGGTGGGAACCCTGCCGTTGGGCATCCGTCCCTGGACTTCATGTAGTGCTGCAGGGGGCCTGACCTCTCAGAGTTTTTTCACAGACTGACAGTCCAGACTTTTTTAGCCAGAGGCAGCTGCTGCTGTGCAGCCGCAAGAGGGAGCTGTGTCCCTCAGACCCCAGGACCTTAGTCTTACCCTGCCACTGTCCAACTCCAAAGACGGAGCTCTAAGCACACACGGTCTACTCACAAAGCTGATGGTGTGGACAAAAACTGAGGGGAGGCCACAGATTTGCAGGACTTCAAGTCATGGGTTGTAGACTCTTGGCGGCTTTGGGAAATACAGGTGCTGATGGAAGCCCAGCCCTGAGCTGTGGGGGGGGTCCCCGTCAGAATCTGACTGCTGTCAGGGCTGAGGGCCCCAGAGTCGCTGTGCTCTGATCTGCCTTTGCCGTGATGTTTGTTTCCACAGTCCCTTCGTAGTTTATGCACACCATTCTTAGCTGCTTAAAATGCTTCACAGCCATCATCTTACCCAGGCCCACAGGGATGGGGCAGACGCCCTGGCAGAACAGTCATGGTGTCTCCTGGCCTGCTCACCGATCTGCCTGCTCAGGACAGGGGCTGGGTCTCCCAGATGAGTTAGGGCGTGGGGACAAGTGCCAGCTTCTGCCTTGGTCCTGCCTTCCAGAGATGGAGGTCCTCCCAGCACTCACTTCTCTAGCAGGCTCCAGGCTGGCTCAGATGTGAGACGCATGGGAGGCCTATGTCCAGAGCCAGCTTTCTTTGCCCCTCAGCCAAGCCTCCTTGGGCCGCAGGTAGGAAGAGAAGGTGTGGGCCAGCACCCAGCTTGCCGGGAGCCTGGAGGTTGCCAGCAGCGTTTGTCTTGACTTGGCGCCATCTAGAGGCTCGTGACATCCTAGCACCCCGCAGAAAGAATTCCATTGTTTGTGCGGGAATTGCTGACATGGCATTTTTTTGTTTTTAGAGGGTCGCAGGGGGCAGGAGAGGAAGGTGTCACTGATGGGGAGTCAGCTGCCTTTCTCCAGCAGCTTCCGCCGGCATCCACTCTGCGGAAGGGAGCTGCTTGCCGCTCCTGCAGCCTGGAAGAGGGTGGAGATTTTCCGCTTCCTCTTCCCATTGTGTGCTTCCTGTGCCCCGCTCGTCAGCTGGAGCTCGGTTATCTTGAACCTGGCAGAGAGGAGCGTCTCTCACTGACATGGCACCTCACAGCCCGAGCTGAGTGAGCAGTGGGGCTGTGTGTATAAGAGCGTAACACCAACCGGGCAGTGCTAGAGTTGGTGGTGAGGGACATGAGGGAACAAAGATTCTCAGCCCCCAGAGTAGCTCAGCTCAGCCTGGCTGGGTTTCCATGGCAACATCAACTTGACCAGCTCTTTCCACTTCCTACCTGAGCGCTGTCGTGTCCGGGTGCATTCAGGGCTGGAGATGGTTTCAGATCCTATCACAGCAAATATCAAGGTCACCATCAAATTGCTTTGTGCACTCCACAATTTCATAGCAGTGTGAATATCGCTGAAATTGTGGCTACAAATGCAAGACTTTTGTAATTATTCACCAGCTATCTTCCTGCCACATACAAGATGCCATGTGGGAGATTGAGAAGTGACTGGCAGCCACAGCCCGCGCTGCCAGGAAGTGGCAAGCCTGGTGTGACCTTCTGTGCCAAGACGTTTTTCCTGCCTCCCCAGTGCTCATTTAAGCTCTCTGCCCGACGGCGAGAAGCGAGCCAAGTTGGAAGGGCAGAAAGCGCAGAGAGGAAGGAGGAAGGAGCTGGGTCATAGTAGAAGAGATGGCCGCTGAGCGTGGCTTCAGAGAGGACCGAGCGTTCAGGAGGCAGCTAGAGGAGCCTTGAATCCTCCGTCTATCTCGCCTTAACAGTTCAGCCCAGCCTTCAAGAAACAGTATCATTTATTCCTGCCCCACAGTCTCTCCTTTTCGTCTCACGACCACTCCGACACCCCTGTCCCGTGTCTGGAATCCCTCTGGTCCAACCAGTCCCCACGCCCCGTGTCCTCTGTGTCTTCTGTGCTGGCAGAGACCCTCGTGCTGACTCTGTCTCAGGCCAAGAGGCTCTGAGCTTAAGGGTTCTTGGCCTCCGGGCCTCATTATCCAGCATAACTGCTTATGAGTTCTGTGTGCACATTATAGTCTATGGAGACCAGTATTCTTCAGCGACTGTCCAAGGGACAAGGGCTCTCTAGCAGCCAGTGGTTAGGACTCCATGCCTTCTCTGCCAGGGGCCCAGGTGTGATCCCTGTTCAGGGAACTAAGAGTCCACCAAGAAAAAAAGGGGGGAGGGTCAAGATATATGACCCCAGAGGGCTCCGGATGCTGGCATGTCATCTCACTGTTTCCACCTGAGGGCTGGAGGTGCATAAACGCCTGCCTTGCGTGGCCGCTGGACGGGTCAGCCTGGCTGCTCGCCGGCCAGTGCTCAGGTGCTGCCTTGGGATCGTGCTGATGCCAGGGCCCTGCTTCTGCTCGCCTGTCCAGACAGCAGCTTGCGAGCCTGGGGCGCTCTCACCCCTAGTGTACGCCAGGCCCCGTGTGGGGCAGGGGCAGGCGGCAGCAGGCAGACACGTGTGCAGGCCCTGCCTCGTCTGATGGGTCAGAGACCGTTGGACAGGTTACTGGACAGGCAGGGTCACACCTCCAGAGAAGGGCACCCTGACGCTTCCATTCTGGGCCCAGCAGAGTGAGGGTTCGGCCTCAGAGTGGTTTGGTGCCGGGGGTGCCCGCGTGTGTCATGGGGTGGGGCTCAAGCCGGTGGTTTGCCTTCTTGATGGTGTGGATGTGCTGGGTGGCCAGAGTCCATCGGGGGTTTCCCTTGAGGACTGAGCTGAGATTCCAGCCGGGAGCCTGGCTGGCAGCCAGAGGTGGCAGTGGGGTGACACGGCCAGGGCGCCAACAGTGTCTGGGATTGGGCCCCCGACGCCAGTTCGTGCGACCTTGGACCTACTATTCTTATTCATTGGAGCCTAGGTTTATCTGTATACCTCAAAGGGTGCGGCCCCTGGCTCTGCCCTCCTCTTCCTCCTGAGTTATTGGGGCCTGGGTTCCACATTGCCTGGTCTCTGTCCAGACTTTGTCTTGATTCAGCTGACCGCAGAACGCCTCTCCTGATGCCGTCTCAGTTGATAGACACCTAATTTCAGAACTACGATGTGTTAGCTGAGGAGGCGGAAGCCCTGCAGAGCCCCTCACCCCTCTGGAAGAGGATTGTTGAGGTTGGTGAGGGCTCCGAGCCTAGGGGCAGGCAGCTGATCAGAGCAGGGATGCTGAACTTGGAGACGGAACTGGGTGCCCCCCTCCCCATCACTAGCCCCGTGGCTTGGCTGCCACCTCCTGAGTGGGCTTTCTCAGGGGGGGCACACCGGCGCCACCTCTGCTCGGCTGGGGCTGCCCAGAGGGCACCCGTGAAACGTTGCCCCGCTGACATTCTGGCCCTCGGGCGACGTGCTACTGGTGTTGGGGCTGCCGTGAAAAGACTGCCAGGTGGAGCCCACGGTGGGTCCCTGGCACTGCTGGGCTTTGCTTGCACGCGGGAAGCAAGTCAGGACAGGTCAGAAGGCCGTCCTTGAGGGGGCCATGTTCCGCAGGGCAGACACAGGGCCTGGCCCTGCACTGGGAAGCCCCTCATTGCTCCCCTTGCCGTCCTCCCTGTCTCCTGCCAGGGTCTCGGTGCTCCCCGGCTCTCAGAGCACCTGCCCCGCGCAGCCAGCAGGGAGAGCAAGACGGTCTGTCTCCCTCCACGCTCCCAGGGTGCATGGCCATCCGGGTCCTGCTGAGGCACTGTGCCAGGAGGTGGAGGGAGGCTGGCATGCCTGAGGGTGGTCCTCGAATTTCCATCCGAGCAGGTGTTGTAATCTCCACTTCCCCCACCCCTGTGAGGAAGAGAGAGAAGGGGCGGCTGTCCTGTTGCCCAGTGGTTAGGAAGGAGAGGGAACATCCTGGGCAGGCAGTGACATTATCAGCCCCATTTCCTGCTTCCAGCCGGAAGGACGGGTGAGGCCGGGCTCTTACATGAAGGTGCTGCTGCTCAAGTGCTTGATTAAAACAAACACAGCTGTGTGTTTGTCGTGCAGGCACCTAGGAGAGGCCCGTGCCAAGCTCGCATCTGGAAGAGGGCACAGTCGGTTCATGAAGTGAGACTCCGCGCCACGCGCGTGCTTCTCGTGTTCTCCGGGACAGTTCTTCATCCTCCCAGCCCCGCTCCTACCCTGAGCAGTTTACTTCTTTCCTTTTTATTGAAACTTAACAGTGAAGGGTTTTGAAACTCAAGGCCAAACAAAAAAAAAGTGTGCCCCTGACGTTGAGCCCTTAAAACAAATCTTGGGTTCAGAGAAATGACACTGATGATGGCAGCACATAGTTCCTGTGGGTCTAGGTCACCAAAGCACTGTTTCATCAAGCCGCACTCTCAAGTCTGAACGTTTGCCGGTTTCCTGCTGCCGGTGGCTGTCCTGGCCGTCTTTGCAGCCTCCTCTCCCCCTGGTCCCTGAGTCTCAGCCTTGCTCCCAGGTGCTGAGTGTGCGTCTGGCTGTGAGTGCTGCATTTCAGGGTGTGGTGTCGCCAAGTGAAGGCGGCGCTGTCCTGAGCCTCTTAGAGACGAGACGGCCACTCAGAGTCATGTCCCCGAAGCCTCACAGCTGGCTGGTGTCACAGACAGGACCCAGACCGCATGACCCTTCCTCCCACTGCTCCCGCCACCATTGATGTTCCATCTGTCCTTCTCAGTCTAGTTTGAGGCTCCTCATACCCACTTGCCTAGACAGTGACCCTCTGGGGCATGTCACTTTCCACTGGAGTCCTTAACTAGGAGGCCACAGGCTTCCTGAAGAACACATGGGTTTGGAGAGTCTGGGAAGCTCCAGGGATGTAGGCAGACCTGTACACGGTTTATCTGTGGAAGAGGATCCGGAGTGTTCATCCACCCACAGGAGCCTGTGCCCTAAAGCAGTTAGGCGCCACTGTATTTGTTAATGAACGCCTTGTCCCCCCACCCACCTGCACCATCTCTTCACGCGGTCCTCCTGTGATCTTCACAAGCCCTGGGGTCCTAGAGATAAGCCTCAGCTCCGACAAGTGGCCGTACTCAGATCTCAACCCGGTCGGCCCCAGACCATTCTCGTCTTGCTAGCCCAGGCCAACTCTCACCTCCAGGGCAGGCCAGGTCCACTCAAGAAGGGGCTGCCAGGACCCCAGGAAGCACAGTGGTCCCCACCCAGACTCGCAGCCATTTGGGCAGGGTCTGATTCCCAGACCAAAAGCCTGATTGCTGCCACCTCCCTGAGCCTCAGATTCCTTATCCTGGAAGTGAGGTGATCCAAGCCTCCTACGATTGTGAGGACTTGGCCGAAGCAGGCCTGGCTTGAATGAAGCGTTTCATTTGGGCTAGCTTTTCCCTGTCTCAGGACACTAGGGGACACGTAGTCCTTTTGATGAACTCTGTAAGAATTCCCTACCGTTTCCACCAGCTCTTCCAAAGGGCAGATGCGCGGAGGGTCCCTGACTCTAGGGAAAGGACAGAGCCTTGGTCTCGTGATCCCCCCCTCCCGAGACTGTTGGCGCGGGTAGGCGGTGGCGCCCACCCGTCTGCTCAGGAGGCAGCAGGCGCTATGCATCGGGATGCCCGTCTCCAGGGGCAACCAGATGAGCAAAGAATGGTACCCTTCATGGAACAGTCTCTGGATGGTGGGGGCCAGGAAGCTCTGGGTGTACAGTGCCCCTCTTCAGGAGCAGGGGCCTGGGGCACGGAGGTGGACCTGGCCCTGGCCCCACACCACTGCCAGGTGTGCCTGCCCGGGGCACGGCTTGTGGGGCGAGGATAGGGTTGGGCTGCCTTCAGAGCAGGCAGCACGGCCCTTCCCCCCACTGCCCAGGACCAGTAGCTAATCTGAGCCCCAGGCCCACCAGCCTTGATCTTGGTTTTCTCTTTCCTCAGAAATCAATGACCGGGAGCAGAAGTTACACGCCCTTAAGGAGGTACTCAAGAAGTTTCCAAAAGAGAACCATGAAGTCTTCAAATACGTCATCTCTCACCTGAACAGGTATGTTGCAGGGCTTGCTGTTTGTCTTCCCCTCCTTGGAAACCCTCCAGTTAGGGCCAGTGGGCTGCGGGAGGAAGCTGAGCGGGGCTCTGTCCTCAGCTCGTTGGGTGCCGGCTCCTCGTCCTCAGGCTCTGTCCTGCTTCCGTCTGAGAGAGGCCTGCTCGGCCCCCAGCCCCACCGAAGAAGCTCGCTCTCCAGGACCCATGCTCCCTGACGCCTGTGACCACGTGCTGCACCCAGACAGGTGTCCTGTGGGAAAGAGCGAACGGGAGCCAGGGAAACCCGTGCAGGGAGCTGCAGCCCTGCCCGCCGTTACTCCCACGCAGTAGGGTTGCTTTCCAGCCAGACCTGTTCCTCTCCCGACAGAGTGGTGTTCCGTGAGCGCTGCTGTGGGACACACACGCTGCCTTTCTGCACAGCCAGAGCAGTGCCCCCCACTTCGGGGGCCTCAGAGGACAGGCCCAGGGGGCTCGGGCCTCTTCGGTTCTCAGCTTGCAGGGCGGGGGTGGGGGCAGGAGAGCAGCCGGGGGGACCGTGACTGTGAGCACAGGGGGCTGGAGCTCTGACCTCAAGCCTGGTGTCGCCCGCAGAGTCAGCCACAACAACAAGGTGAACCTCATGACCAGCGAGAACCTGTCCATCTGCTTCTGGCCCACCCTGATGAGGCCAGACTTCAGCACCATGGACGCCCTCACGGCCACGCGCACCTACCAGACAATCATCGAGCTCTTCATCCAGCAGTGCCCCTTCTTCTTCCACAACCGGCCCATCAGCGAGCCCCCTGGTGCCACGCCCAGCTCCCCCTCTGCCCTGGCCTCCACCGTGCCCTTCCTCACCTCCACGCCCGTCACAAGTCAGCCGTCGCCGCCCCAGTCGCCTCCGCCCACCCCCCAGTCCCCAATGCAGCCGCTGCTCCCCTCCCAACTTCAAGCCGAACACACGCTGTGAGCCCCCGAGGCCTCGGGCTGAAGGAGACAAGGTCTTCTCTCTTGACGGGGTGGCACTGGGCCTTGAACAGAACCAGGCCTGCTGGGGTGGGGCGGGGAGGGTCCCCTCTCCTCTCGCCTTCTCCAGCCCGCAGCACTAGCAGCTGCCAACAGAAGGCGCAGGCTGGGCCGGCCGCTACCCTGAGCCCAGCACTACAGACCTGGGGTTGGCCGCAGGCCATGGCAGGAGCCCTGCTCTGTGGCATGGACCCTTTTGCGGACTGAACGAGGCAGGCAGGGGCCCTCCACACCCTCACTGCTCCCTGGACCCCTCCCCGCCATCTGTGCACACCAGCCTCAGGGCCGCCGCCCGCTGGGCAGAGCCTGGCGTCGGCCGGGAGGAGGAGATCCTGAGGTCCGACTGCCCCAGGGCAGGGCCAGCAGCCCCTCACGAGGACACGTCCCTCTGCTGCGCCCGGCACTCCCCACCCTTGGCGGGTGCAGCCTGCCCGGCAGCCTCCTTGGGAACATGTAGGCCAGCTCTGCCACCCTAAGGTACAGTCCCATCTGAGGGCGTTGGCCCAGCAGGTCAGGACAGAGGAGGCCAGCTCCTCCTGGACCAGGGAGCGTGGGTGCATCCACCCCCATGCACCCTGCCCCACTTCACAGGCTTTGGGGATCCATTCTCTTTAAAACAAAGGAACACTGGAAGAAAAATGGAGACATCCCTCCCCCAATAATTCTTAAAAAGGAAGAAAAACTACAGGAAGAAAACTACAGACCTCAAGATGAAGCTCTCTCCCCACCTCTGCCAAGAGGCACGCAAGTGGAGGGCAACCCGTCTTTGTGACAGCAAGACCGGGGTGCCCAGGGGTGGCAGCCTGAGAGCCTGTTGGGGTCCCACTTAGGTCCTGTCACTAGATCCCCCTCCCCCGCCCCAGGTGTATGGCTCGAGCCCCTTGGCAGAAAGAGCTGGGGGCCCGCCCAGCACCTGTCTGCCTTGGAGTGCTGTGGTGCTGCGGGGACACTGCCCCTCGTGCGCAGGGAGGGAGTGGGGCGGCGGGAGGTGCCCGCAGGCACGTGGGGATTGGTTCCGTGTGTTTGGTGTTGAAGTAGAATCATTTTCCTCCTGGGCCAGCAGGGCTGTCCATGGGAAGTGGGCTGTGTCAGGGGACTCCGAGGGTATGACGGTTGCCGGTGCGTGCAGGGCCGGCCTTCCTGCTCCCCAGCCATCAGTGCCCAGAGGAGCTGCCGGTACAGAGGCGGTCAGTCAGGACGGGGCGGCGTGCCTGCCCGTCAGCATTCTCCATGGGCTTCCCCGCCCTTCCTGGCCTTTCCACTGGCCTCTGGGAGAAGCTTCCTCATCGTGCCCCCCTTTGCCCCACCCCACCCCCAAACAGCGACCCTGCTAAGGCTGCTACAGATACGGCTGCCCCCATCCCGTGGCTGGGCCATGCCTCCGCAGTGGAGAAGCCACTAAGGTACCCTGGGCGTGGGGGCGTGGGGTGGAGGCCCACCTACCACACAGTCCTCCGGGGGTCTCTTTGCACTTTAAGAAGCAGCACCTGTGGTATGTTCGAGGCCGCCTGACAAAGTGAGAGACGCCTCAGAACAGTCTCGGCCACCCCGGCCCCAGACGCTTCCCACTGGCTGTTGGAAGGCAGGCCAGGCCCTGTGCTCACCGACTCTTCCTCTGGATAAGCTGGATGTCGCACTGTCTCTAGTTCTTGTACAGCAAAATAAGGTGCTTGGAAAAACTACATGTCCCCTGCACGCTTCACCGCCTCCTTAAGGACACAAGTCAGAAAACCTAAGGTACATGAGCGTCTTACTGTCAGATGCCAGATCTTCCCTCCTGGCAGGTGTGTGTCTGATGCTTTCTCAGCTGGGGCTTGGCTGGAGGGGAACAGTGCTTAGTTTTGACTTGAGGTCGGCAGACTCCTGCTTCTCAAGCCCTGCAGCTGCCCCAGTGCTGAGTCCCAGGCAGGTGTGCACGTGACTCCATTGACTAATCAGCCCTTTTCTAGGTCATGCTCGCTTGTTCCCAGGCAGCCCGTCAAGGTATTGGGTGGGGGTGGAAAGGAAGCCTGGAGAGTGGCCTGGGAACACTGTCCCACGTGTCAGCTAAAGCAGAAGCTTGCTCTCCTCCCACCTCTGTTGGCACCCTGGACCACACTGCCACCTGCAACCTGGGCTCTGCACCAGGAACTTCACAAGCCCCCAACTGTCCTGCCTTCCCACGCCACCCCCTCCCTGAGACCGCAGTTCTCTAAGTGGTAGGTGACTTTTCTGGAAGAAGAAAGGGCACAGTAAGGGTGGGAACCTGTGCTTTGCACCCTTAACCCTTGTGGGAGTAGCGGAGACCAGGCTTCCGCGGCTCCACAGGGTCGCTGCTGGTCCCACAGCGCCCCCTGCTAGCCAGCCCGACAGCTGCAGGGGTCCCTCGGGCCTGCACCCGGAATCCTGCCAGGGCTTTAACCGCAGGTGGGGACTAGTGGCTCGTTCCCCAGAGAGCCACAGTTGGACAGGAAGTTCCAGGGGTTCCTCTCTATTTCCTTTGCTAATTCTTCTCATTTTCTGCTTCTCAGGCTGGCTTGGGCTTGGAGGACATTTCTCGATCGTTCCGAGTTGGCATTCCCACCATCAGCAGTGCTAGTTAGGGGGCAGAGTGTGTTGGTATTTGGACCAAATGGACACTCAGAGGGGGACCCATGAAGGAGAGTGGGTGTGTGCGGGGGCAGGCCGACCTTAACTGGAACTCTGCCCACCCCACCCATGTATCTAGTGTGCTAAGCTCTAGAAAGTTCTTCCGCAGGTCATTCTCATGCGAGTGGCACCACAACTCTAGGAGTTGAGGGCGGCGAGGATGTTACTAGCCTTGGCCAAACTGGGAAAGCCTTGCAGTGGAGACGCGGGGCTTATGAAATAGTGGGGCGCCCGGAAGCTCTTCCCCGTCCAGATCCCCGAAGGTGCAGACCCCAAGGCCAGAAGTAGACAGCCCTGGCTGAGTGTCAGGCTGGCTCTGGAAGGAGGCTTCCCGGAAGGAAGTGGTCCACGGGTAGGGCCGTGGCTTGCGAGTTCGCCTCAGTCCTTGGCTGTGTTGCATGTGGTTATCACAGTGCATTGGTCCCTGCGTTCGGTCGAGTTCTTCCCAGCACTTGCCCTTTCGAGGAGGAATGCTAAAGTGCTTTCCCCTGCTTTCCTCCAGGCTGAACGTGTGCTGCAGGTGCGGTTCTTCTGGCCGGCTGTATCTTGGTCAGGGTGGGCAGAGGGTGACCTCCTCGGAGCAGCACGCTGGCCAGAAGGGGCTGGAGAGCTCGCCTCCACTCGTCCCCGTGCCTCAGTTTCCTGTGGAGGGGCGGCCCTGGCGGGCTGCCTGCCCCCAGGCCGGGAGGTCCAGCCAGTTCCCTGCAGCACTTGTGATCCGAGCTTCTCTCCACTCTCACCCTCCCCCGTCCCCTCCTACAAGGAGATCCACACTGCTTGGGGGCTGTCTCAGGTGGCGGCTCTGTTCTGCTCGGCCAGTGGCTGCCTTCCCAGGAGGAGGAGGCTCCAGGGACTTGGGCTAGCCGCTGGGGACAGCCGCGGCGCTCACCCCCAGGGCCTCCAGTTCCCGCAGACGGTGGACAGAGGTCTTGCCCTCCTGCTTGGCAGGTTCAAGCCGCGCATTCATGCTTAGGTGAAAGGACGACTGAGTCGTGTGTGCTGGAAACCTAGGTCACATCTGGTGATCCTATGGCAGAAGGCCTGGGGCCAGGAGGGGCCTGCACCAATGTCCTGTCAGCTCCTCCCGGAACCGTCTTTCCACCGGCTGTTGACTGCAGACTCCTCGAGGCTCCGGGGTGACTGCCCGCGCCTCCTGCCCAAGAGCCCGCCTCGGCCAGCTCCAGCAGCAGTGATGTTACACCTCAGTGTAGTCGAGACAGGGCGTAAATTATTGTTTGCATTAAGAAGAATCATGTTCCCTGTGTACATTTTTAAAAAAAGTCTGAATTGTATGGGAATAAAACTTGTTTGAAAATTTGGAATAGTGCTGCTGCCAGCTTATTTTTCTGGTACTTGTATTTTCACATGTTAAATGATCTTTATATATGTTGGATTAACAAATATTTTGAGTTTCCTGAGGGTGGGGAGGGGAACATTAATGGTATTGAAATGTGTTAGTAGTCTGGCTGTGTGCCCAAAATTCTGTTTCGCAGCAAAAGTGGAGAACTGTATGTAAAGAAAGTATAACAGTTATTTCTTTGTATTTTAGGGGCTTTAACCAGGACATCCTCTAGTTGGCGTTAGGAATGTTTGCTTAATTTGCAGACTTTTTTTTTTTTTAACACATCGTGGGTTTTTTGAGGCTCCAACCTGATTAGTGCATGGTCAGCCGTCAACAGAGGCTGAGCATCTCTGACTGAGGTGTTCTCCGTCTGGCTTTGTTTTTTAAAATCATGTATTTGCTACAAAGTATTGTACTTGTCTCAGTGGGAATGGTGTACAAAACTGAAAAGGCCTTACGTGATATGTATCATAGTTAATAAATCAATCTTGTAAAAAACCAAACCTGAGAGAGAGATGAAGGCGGCCCCTCCCCAGCCCCTGGGCGCCCACCCACCGGGCAGGCCCCGTGGGGGCGCTGGCTGCAGCCTCGGCCCATAAGGAGGAGCGTGGGGGCCTCTGGACCACGGGCAAGAGGGTTCCCCCAGCGCCCCAGGGAGAAGGCTTAACAGCAGAGCTGAGGCCCGTGGGAGCTGCCCGCACCTTCCCCCTCCACCCCCAGGACTGCTGCCGAGAACCCCCGCCAGCCCTGGCCTCCTTGCCTTGCCTTTCCAGCAGAGTGATCCAGGCTTCCCGCGTGGCACAGTGGTAAAGAGCTCGCCTTCCCTGAGTCGTGAAGATTCCCTGGAGGAGGGAATGGCAGCCTACTCTAGTATTCTTGCCTGGAGAATCCATGGACGGAGGAGCCTGGTGGGCCCCAGTCCGTGGGATCATAAAGACCTGGGCACAGCTTGAGGGATCTGCGAGCTCAGGGATCTGTCTTCCCCAGGTCGTCTTGCCGCTGGTTGCTCCCGCAGTTTATTCTAGGTCATCAGGCCAAGCACTCACTACCCACAGAGTCTTGTGGTCACAGGGGCACCCAGCAGGTCACACACCAGCACCTGCAGCTGATGCCCTTCCCGGTCGTCTGAGCTGAGGCCACGCCGGTGGCTCTGGGATGGGACCCAGGGAAGTGAACCTCAGGACAGTGCCTCAGAGATGCCTCAGCCGCTCAGGCACGCTCTGCCCCATGCTCTCCCCTCCATGGCCCCCTCAGTCACCTCCCAGGTGCCACCTTCAGCCACCACGTCCATTCTGGCCCAGGTACTAATTCTGTCTCCCCTGGCCTCCGACGGACACTCCCACACTCTAAGTGGCTCCCGGCCCTCAGTCTTTAAACCAAGAAGTTCCCCCTGAAGACCCAGCTTTGCTTTACCTACGGCAGTAGTGAGGACTAGTCACCCTGAGAGATGCCTCTCCCCTCCCCTGCCTGAGGCAGGCACAGTCCTGGATCACACCTCCTGCCCCAGCGCTCTGGCCCCAGGCTGCCAGTCAGCAGGAGCCAGCAGGCCCCTGAGCGCAGGCCAGCCAGGGGCGCCCCCTCTGGCCCCAGCCCGCCCTCCTCTCCCCGTCCTCCAGTCAGACTCCAGCTTCTGTCTGAGTCATTCGCATTCTCCCAAAGCACTTGGTTGCTTCCGACCTGCAAGGTTTTGCTTGCACTGTTTCCTCTGCCTGAAATGCCTTCTCTTCCTCACGCCCCCAAATCTCAGCACAGCCCATCACATCCTCACCCGTCCTTCAAAGCCAGTCTTCCTCTGGAAATTATTCCCAGGCCTTTTCACCCATTGATGGACCCAACGACTACTGACCTGCTATGGCGATTTATGTGACTCCCAGAAAGTCTTCAACATTTGTTCTTTATGTTTTTGGCCACGCCAGACAGCAGGCGAGATTTTAGCTCCCCCACCGGGATCAATCCTGTGTCCCCTGCAGTGGAAGCATGGTCCCAGCATTTGCTTTTAAAAAAAAAAAGTTTCTACAGTATACAGTTGGCACTCAGTATGCGCACTGACATCGTAAGCCCGTCTTTGTCTCTGGTTTTTGATGTTCAAGTGCCACGTACTTGCATAGTTAACACCTCTCAGCCATCATCCACCCAAAGTGGAGAGCTTTGGGGGGCAGGGCCTGTGGCTTCCCCATATGTCTCAGCATCAAGCAGGTGCCTTGAACATAACAGGACTTCCATCTGCAGAACTCAGCGGTCAATTTCAACCTTGCCCTTGCTTATGCTTGTGCGCACTCAGTCGTGACTGACTCTGTGACCTGATGGACTGTATGTAGCCCACCAGCCTCTCTGTCCGTGGGATTTTTCAGGCAAGAATACCAGAGTGGGTTGCCATTTCCTCCTCCACAGTATGTTCCAAACCAAGAGACAGAACCCATGTCTCCTGCATTGGCAGGCAGGTTCTTTACCACTGGTGCCACCTGGGAAGCCTTGCCCTTGGTCTCTTTAAGCCAGCCTCTCCCACGTGGTGGTGGTCAGTCGTTCCGTCGTATCCAACTCTGCGACCCCATGGACTGCAACACACCAGGCCCCCCTGTCCTTCACCATCTCCCGGAGCTTGCTCAAACTCATGTCCATCGAGTCGGTGTTGCCATCCAACCATCTCACCCTCTGTCATCCCCTTCTGCCTTCAGTCTTTCCCAGCATCAGGGTCTTTTCCTATGAGTTGACTCTTTGCATCAGGTGGCCAAAGTATTGGAGCTTCAGCTTTGGAATATTGGAATATTCCTTCCAATGAATATTCAGGACTGATTTCCTTTAGGATGGACTGGTTTAATCTTGCAGTCCAGGGGACTCTCAAGAGTCTTCTCCAACACCACAGTTCTAGACCATCAATTCTTTGGCGCTCAGCCAACTCCAGTGCAAACCTCTGCTCTGAGAACCACATTCCTGCCCACCTGCCTGTGACACTCTGCTCGCTGACTCTGCTGTGCATAACCACAGCCAGACTCCCAATCCCTTTCTCCAAACCTGTTCATCCCCACCCCCGCTCCCCTCATAAGCCAGAGACCCTGGAGACCTCCACAGGGAATTACTCTCTCCCATCAAGTGCCCCAAGTTCTGTTTCACCTTCTGCATGGCTCTCACCCTACCACTTGCCTCCTCATTTCCTGCCACCATCCTGATTGAATCTCACCAGCCCCCTCCTTGACCTCCTCCCTGGTCTCCCAGCCTCCAGTTTCACCCCTTCCCTTCCATCTCTCTGTGGCAGCCAGAGCGAGCTTTCAAAACGCATCTGTCCCTGCCACCCCTCTCTTGACACCTTCTGGGGCTCCCCAGCACCGTCCGAAGCCAACTCTTCAGCAGGTCCACGGAGGGCCCTTGCCAACCTCCCAGGGAGGCTCACCTTGCAGCCTGCAGTCCAGCCTTCTGACTCCTCAGGGGCCTGCCTACCACGGGTGCTATTCCCTCCAGACACTCCGTCCACCCTTCCTTGCTAACTCCCTCCGTAACCTTTAGATTTCAGTTCCCGGGACTCTTCCTTGGGAAAGTCACCCCTCCCCCACCCAAACCAAGATGAACTCCTTTGCTTTCAAAGAAAAAAGCATTCTCTTCAACAGCGTTTTTCTGTCTGTTACTCCTTTACGTTGTATTCACCCGTTCAACACACATTCCCTGAGCGTTTACTCTGTGCCAGTCCCTCAGGGACAAAGCTGGGCTCTGACCCCTAGTGGAACAGACAGAAAACATTCCAAGAAATGAACGTATGCCTTAATGTCGGGCACAGATAAGACATTAAGGAGGATGTGAATTTGGGGGAGCAGAGCTGTTATTTGGGATGGTTGGGAAGACCTCCCTGGGAATGTGATATCAAACCGGGATGAGGTGAGTCAGGCATTTGCCTCAGAAACAAAACCTAAAGGGACAAGGGATCAGAGATCAAGATAAAAAATTATTTCAATTCATGTTTTAAAAAATCAAAGTCAGCCTCCCAAAATACATGATGACCAAAATTTTAAGTAAAAATAAATAAATAAATAGGACTTTCCTGGTAGTCCAGTGGTTAAGATTCTGCCCTTCTAATGCAGGAGGCATAGGTTCAATCCCTGGTTGGGAAAGTTCCACAGGCAGTGCGGCCAAAAATAAAATCCTTTCTTAAGGCAAAAAGAAACAGATTCAGTAACAGTGCTGTGAAGCCTGAGTCAAAAGGAGAAATCGATAAGACAGCCTGGAACGGGGAGAAAAGTGATGGTGGATGAGAAAAAACCTAGGACAGGGAAAGTGGAAAGAAGAGCTCCGAACATCTTAAGAGTCAGGGCGACAAGATGGCGCAGTCTGCTCGAGATTGCCCCAGGAGGTGAGAGGACTCCAGGGCTGACACAAACTCTATCTAGTCAGCGTCGGTTCCAGAAGCTGCAGCCAGCACGGAGCGTGTACTAGGCGCTCGCTAGCTCCAAGCCAATGGCACCCCACTCCAGTACTCTTGCCTGGAAAATCCCATGGACGGAGGAGCCGGGAAGGCTGCAGTCCATGGGGTCGCTGAGGGTCGGACACGACTGAGCGACTTCACTTTCATGCATTGGAGAAGGAAATGGCAACCCACTCCAGTGTTCTTGCCTGGAGAATCCCAAGGACGGGGGAGCCTGGTGGGCTGCCGTCTATGGGGTCTCACAGAGTCGGACACGACTGAAGTGACTTAGCAGCAGTAGCAGCAGCAGCTCCAAGCCAACCGCCCGGAAGTGGGAAGGCGGCGTGTTACTCCTTGCAGCCACCAGGGGTCAGCAGAGCGCCGCCCTGCCCAGCCGTGGTCTGGCCTGGGAAGTGCTGGAAGCCCAGGGGGTGACGTTATTCAAAGGAGGGTGAGACACGACCGACTGAACTGAACTGAGAACGGGGCTGGAGGTGTCTCGGGAGCAGGCTGAGAATCAGGGGTGAGCTACTCTTCCTGGCATTTCACCCAACCATCCCTCCATTTATTCACTCAGGGGGCCAGGCCACACAGTCTCATGGGGTGAGCTGATAAGCTCCAAGTTTGTCCTGAGGTCACTGGAGGAGCCTCTGGGTCCGATTTGCAGGAGCTGAGGAAGTGGGAGAAGCAGCTGGGGATTCCGGAGATACCGCTCACAGGAGCGCTGCCTCCACGGTGGGGATTAAAGAGCATGCAGTTGCCATATATGTCAGCAAGACAAAGCAACTAATAGAGTTCACAGGGACTTCCCTGATGGTGCAGTGATTAGGACTCCCTGCTTTCACTTCAGGGGACCAGGGTTCAATCCCTGACCGGGGAACTAAGATCCTGCAAGCTCTGCAGTGTAGAAAAAAAAAAAAAGCTAACCATTTTTGGATACTTACAAAGTATCATGCCCTTTTTAAATAATCTTTCATGTACCAACTCAATTTTCACATGAAAATTCTATGAAGCAGGTATTATCATTGTCCCCACGTTCCAGATGAGGAGACTGAGGCATGAAAGGGATGTCCAACAGCACAAGCTAGTAAGTGGGAGCCAGGATTTGAACCCCAAAGCCCATGGCTCTTTTTGTGGCTGCTGTAGCAAATGGCCGCAGACGGGCTGGCAACAGAAATTTATTCCTTCACGGTTCTACTGGCTGGAAGCCCCAAATCAGGGTGTCAGCAGGGTCCTGCCTCTCTGAAGGCTCTAGAGAAGAGCTGTTTTCCAGCGTTCAGATGTTCCTTGGCATCCGTCTAGTCTCGGCCTCTGTTTTCACGGGGCCTCCTCTTCTTTCTCCCTATGTACTTGTATTTTTCCTGTGCATCACCTCTTCTGTTGTGTTTTGTTTTTTTGGCTGCGTGGCGGCTTTCAGGATCTTAGTTCCTGAACCAGGAATCGAACCCGAGCCAACCCTCGGCCACGAAAAGCAAGGGAGTCCCAACCACTGGACCACCAGGGGATTCCCTCCTCCCTGTCTCTTATAAAGACACTTGTCACTGGGGTTAGGGCCTGTCCAGATAATCCAGGATGATCTCATCTCAGAGCCCTTAATTACACCTGCAAAGACTCTTTCACCAGATAAGGTCACATTCAGAAGTCCCAGGGTTAGGACACAGACATATATCTCTTGGGGTCGGAGAAGGGGCAATATTCAACCCCCTACAACTCCTCCCCATGATCCTATTATTATCATTGCGGTCATTGGTATTATGCTATGAACCTGAAGGGCAGCCTGGGGCTGGAATTAAGTTAGCCAAGTGGGCGATGGGGAAGTCAGGCACAGCAAGGAGCAAGCATGTGGAATAATTGCAGGGACTTCCCTGGCAGTTCAGTGGTTAAGACTCCACGTTTCTACTGCAGGGCGGGGGGCAGGGGTTCGATCCCTAGTCGGGGAACTAAGGTCCCACATGTTGCCTGGTGCAGCCAAAAATAATGATTGCAACCGTGTCCTGTCATTGCCCCGCCTTCCCCTGCTGCCTCCACAGCCGATGCTCAGCTTCTTGCTGAGTCCCCCTCTGCAGGGTCAGTTGTGGCGAGAGAGTCCCTTTGTCTCTGGCAGGAGCAGCCCCTGGACAGGAAGAGCAGTCAGCCCACCTCCATGAGCGTGCCCACACCTCCCTCCTTGGTGGGCAGGACCACAGGCTCACCATCCCCGGCTCTGGCCGCCCCCTCAGGGGGCACACCAGCTAGTTTGCTGCTTGCCACTCATTTAGTTCTCCACCTGGGCCCATGGTCTCACCCGGTGTCACTTGGGGGGTCAGGGAACCAGCCCAGTGATGCTGACCCTCCCGCTGTGAGCTGTGCTGTAATGAGCATCTGTTCCCGGAGGCTTGCTGTCTTCTTTTGGCACCTACTGACAGGTGACAGTCAGGCCTGGATGTCCTCTGGAGGCTAGAGTCTTTCCCTGACATCTTGGGTGGCTTGAAGGGGACAAGACGGGGCTGGAAGATGGGAGGCAACCAGAACACCCAAGTGTCAGGCCGGGTGACACTTAATGTGGGGTCATTTATCCAGTTGGTGGGTGGTGTTTTCATTCCCCACTTTAAAAAGAAAAATTTTAAAAATTTCTTTGATGACAGCAGGTCTTAGCTGTGGCGCTCGGGACCTTCGATCTTTGTTGTGGCATGTGGGACCTTTCACTGCGGCATGTGGGATCAAACCCCGGCCCCCTGCATTGGGAGCCCGGAGTCTTAGCCAGTGGACCACCAGGGAAGTCCTCCCCACTTCCTTTATTCTTCCCATTAATTGTCAGTAGATTACTAGGCTACCTGGGGCTTCCCTGGTAGCTCAGAGGGTAAAGAATCTGACTGCAGTGCAAGAGAACCAGGTTCGATCCTTGGGTCAGGAAGATCCCCTGCAGAAGGGAATGGCTACCCACTGCAGTATTCTTGCCTGGAGAATTCTATGGACAGAGGAACCTGGCAGGCTACAATCCATAGAATCGAAAAGAATCGGACACGACTGAATAGCTAACACATACTAGGCTACCTAAAACTACTCGTGTAGCACGTCCCCTTGCCTTATTTCTCTCCAGCATTTAGCTCCATCTGATGTGGATATTTTCTTGTTTAATCTATTGTGACATCCCACCTGGATGTGAGCTCCAGTGACAAGAATCTCTGCCCGTTTCTTCCCTGCTAGATCCTTGGAGCTTCTGGCACACAGGAGGTGCTCAAAACATGTTTGCTGGCTAGCTGGCTCAAAACCAAAAACAGGACAACTCTGGGGCCAGGTTGGTCTGCCCAGGTCTCCCAATGACCCTTCATCATTCACTGCATGTGCTTTAAATGAAGAGTTTTACTCTCAGAACTCAGTACAAAACTGTCTGTTCAAGGAATACATTCCTTGGGGGTGCGGTACCCCATTAGTACCCCCTGGTGGTCAGAGGAATCAGCTCCTTGAGAACCTGACTATTGGAACCCTGGCCTTGAACAGGGCCTGGTCCAGGGACTCCTACTATAAGTTTGTGAAGTGCAGAAGTGAAAGCAGAAAAGATGAAGATTAGACATGTATAAGGACTTCCCAGGAAGTGAACGCCCGGGGTATGTTAGGGACTCCACGAGTCACAGGTCTGTCCCAGGAGGTCTCAAGGACAGGGTTTCGCCCACATCTTGGACAAATCCCCTCCCTCCCCCCGGGAGTTCAGACCCAGCACCTGCTCCCTCAGCCATTTCTGCCTCATCTGGTTCAAGGGCAGCTCCATCCTCCAGGCCGTGGTGCCAAAACCGCTGCATTTCCGGACTCCACCTCCCTTTCTGTCACCCTCACATCTGGTCGCCAGCCAATCCCTCAGCTCGGCCTTTGAAATATCCCCAGAATCCCACCACTTCCCCCCACCCCCTGTGCCTCCTGGCTGGACCACCATCACCTCATCTCTGACTTTTTTTTTTTTTCCCTTTTATCTCTCTGACTTTTCCAGTCGCCTCCTCAGCTGGGCTCCAGGCTTCTGCTTTCACGCCTTACGATTCCTTCTCCAGCCAGCAGTCCAAATTTCAGAAATAGGAATTAGAGGGACGTCCCTGGTGGCTCAGATGGTGAAGAATCTCTCTGCAATGCAGGAGACCTGGGTTTGACCCCTGGGTCGCGAAGATCCCCCTGAGACAGAAATGGCAACCCACTCCAGTATCCTTGTCTGGAGAATCCCATGGACAGAGGAGCCTGGTGGGCTACAGTCCGTGGGCTCACAAAGAGTCGGACACAACTGACTGACTATAACACTTTCACTTTCAACACTTCCCTTGGTGGTCCAGTGGCTGAGACTCCCCAACGCTTCCACGGAAGGGAGCGTGGTTTCGATTCCTGGTTGGGGGTACGTGCCCTGTGGTGCCGCTAAAAATAAAAATATACGAATCAGATCAGGCCCCTCCCCAACCTAACACCCTCTAAGCCCGTGGAAGCCAAACTCCTCCCCGCAAGGCCCCGCCCACTGCAGCTGGCCCCGCCCACTGCCCGCCAGACATGCTGAGGCCCTTTTCCTCCCTAGCTCCTCCATCCCACCTCAGGGCCTTTGCGCTTGCCAGTCCTCCTGCCTTTTCCCGTAGATTCATCTCATCCCTCAGGTTTCCCAGCAAATGTCACTTCCCCTGAGAGGGCTTCCTGCCATCATAACCACTCTCCGGTAGTTTTATTTCTCTTGCCTCGCTCTTTTCTCTCTTTCACAGCTCAGTATGAGCAGAAATCATCTTTTTCATGTACTTGTTTCCTTGCTTGCCCCCCACATACACACGTAAGGACCTTGTTTGCTTTGTTCACTGATGTCTCCCAGCCCCTGGCACACAGGGGGAAGTCATAAAATTTTTAGGACTGAAGAATTGCATCAATTTTATTTATATAATATTCTCATTGAAAGCAAACACGTTTTAAAATTCAATAATTCTTAAATCTGTAAGATGCAAACTAAATCTCCCTTGACCACGTTGCCGTTTTTTTATAAAAGGACCCATTTCCTCACACTTTCACTAAATCTGGAGATCTACAGTGTTTTTTTTTTTTTAGTTTTGCTTTGCTTTTTAATATTCTGGCTGTGTGGTGCAGGGCACGTGGGATCATAGTACCCTTACCAGGGATTGAACCTGGGGCCCCTACCTTTGAAGGGCTGAGTCCTAACCACCAGATGATCAGGGAAGTCCCACCACCACTACTGTGTTTTCAAGTCTGTCTACAGGCAAAGGACAGCTTGTTGCCTTTTTAATTTCAATTTCTTGATTATCATGACAGTTGAGCACTTTCCCATGTGTTTATGTGTCAGACACATTTCTTTTGTGATTTGCCTTTGTGCATCTGGACCATTTTCCCCATTGAGTTCTCTGTAATGGGTCATCTGCCTTTTTCTTATTGATTGGTAGGAGCTCTTTATTTATGATGTATGTCAATCCATTGTCTCTTAATTTTTTGTCCATCCTGGTACTAATCTTTTAACATCGTTTACAGTATCTTTACTACTGCAGAGTCATTTGCATTTGTGCGGGGGTGGGGATTGGGGAGCACAGTTCAACCCACAACACCTCCCTTCCCCATTTCCTATCATTTGATATTATGAACGAGATCATACAAGCAAAAGACTACACAAAGCAACCTGCCAAGTTTATGCAATAACGATAATTAAGTGGTCACCTGGGTACTCACCAGCCACAATGAGACTTCTGCTGCAGCCCCTTGGCCCCCACCCTCCAGCCCACAGCATCTTCCTCCTTCACCCCCAGACTCAACCTCTCTCCTAAATCTCAGGTTAACCATTCTCTTGATTTATTACCCTATTATTCATCATTCTCGCATCACCCAGGCTCACATCCCTAAGTAATAGATTGTTTATTGTGCCTGTGTTCAGACTTTTAAAAAATAGGTTATTTCTGTACTCCCTCTAGTACTTATTTCTTTCACAAAGGTGAAATGGGGGAAGCCTGTGGATGTGGGGGAGAAGTTCATTTATTTGGGGAGTATTGTTATATTCTCCCCATCTTACAGATGAGGGGAGTGAGACACAGAGAGGTGAAGGAAACTGCTCAAGGTCACACAAGTCACGTCAGAATTACAATGAGCCCATTGAGTCCCCTTCCTAAAACTCTGCTCTCTTAGTAGAGAAGAGTGAGATTAAGAAGTCACTGGAACCCTCCAAACACACAAACACGCACACACCCGTGCTCTTACAGCCTACCAAAATCCTTGCGCCTCTCCTTTTTTTTTTTTAAGATTTACTTATTTATTATTAGTTTTTTGACTGCACTGGATCTTCGTTGCTGCAGTGAGCTTTCTTACCTGTGGTGAGCGGGGGCTACTCTTCATTGTGGTGCGTGGGCTTGTCATCGCAATAGCGTCTCTTGTTGAGCATGGGCTGTAGGCATGCGGGCTTCAGTAGTTGTGGCACACGGGTCCTCGCCCCTCTCCTTGATTTCCCCTGATTACAGGGACCTCACCACCTCTCAAGGACACATACTATTCTTTCCCATCTCTTCCACCCCAGGAGAGGTCTCCATGTTTTGGTGAGAAACATCTCCTAAGCTGAGGAAGGCCAAGGAGAGCTGAATGTGGCTGAGAGACTGAGAAGCTAGGGCAAGACATGTCAGGGATGAGACCAAGAGGGCCTCAACTGCCACTGTTTCTAGATTCTCTAACAGGCCCCGGGTGGTAATGGCTCAGTGCTTTGCCTGCCCTGGGGGTGGCACAGCTGTCCTAGATGTTCCCCAAACCTTTGTCAAGAGTCCTTTCAGGGACTTCCTTGGTGGTACAGTGGTTAAGAATTCGCCTTGCAATGTAGGGGACACGGGTTTGATCCCTGGTCAGGGAACTAAGATCCCACATGCCTGCACTCCATGCCCACACATGGCCATGAAGATCCTGCTTGCAGCAACTAGGACTGCATTCAGTTAAATAAATATAAATATTTTTTAAATGAAATAAAATAAACCCTGGGAGATTCACAGAAAACCCTCTGACCCCTGACTGCTTAAAAAAAAATTCTTTTATGAAAGCTATCTCGGTTCCCGGTTAGAGGGTCCCAGCTCTTCCCCACAGGGTCCCACCTGATGCATATACTCTGCCCCAGAAGCGATCCTGTTTCTTCCCAGCTCTATGACCAGAGCTGCCGAAGGGCATGGACATCACAGAACAGCCCACCCATTTCACAGATGGGAAAACTGAGACCCCAAATGGTTGTGTTTATCAGTCACTCTGTGAGTGGAGTCAAGGGCACATGAGGGTGAATGTGTCTTTGGATGGGCATGTATATCTTGCAGATTTAATGCCTGGCTCTATTCTCAGTTTTGAGGCTTCCCAGGCGATGCTAGTGGTAAAGAACCCACCTACCAATGCAGGAGACATAAGAGACGTGGGTTCAATCCCTGGGTCGGGAAGATCCCCTGGAGGAGGGCATGGCAACCCACTCCAGTATTCTTGCCTGGAGGATCCCATGGACAGAGGAACTTGGTGGCCTACAGTCCATAGGGTTGCAAAGAGTCAGAAAGGACTGAAGTGACACAGTAACACATTCTCAGCTTTAAGTGGCTTAACTCAGCAGTTTTCAGACTTTTTGTTCTCTTTACATTGTTGGAGAAGGAAATGGCAACCCACTCCAGTACTCTTACCTGGAATATCCCATGGACTGAGAAGCCTGGTAGGCTACAGTCCATGGGGTCGCAAAGAGTCGGACACCAATGAGTGACTTCACTTCACTTACATTTTTAGGGAAGACCAAAGAGCTTTTATTTCTGTTTCATAAGTCATATCAGAATAAAACTGGAAATTCTTGAAAAGGATTCAGAAGGCATTTTTAAATAGCAATAATAAATGCATTACAGGCTTATATAAATAACCTATTTTAAGAAAAATTTTAGTGAAAGGAGTGTCATTATTTTACACTTTTGCAAAGCTCCTTAAAGTCCAGCCTCACAGAAAACAGCTGGACACTCCTGCTGCTTATGCCTGGGGTCTGCTGTGATATCACAGGCCAGGGAGCCTCTGAAACCTCCCCCATCACTGGATGCTCATGGAGAAGGAAGTGGAAAGGCAGAAAATGTCTCGGTATGAAAATGTGACCTCATAGACCCCCTGAGATGGTCTCAGGAACGAGTGCCCACGTCACACATAAAAGATTAGCTCTCAAATTGTTCAGTGTGGTTGTCCTGATTGAACCTACGGACCTCCCAAGGACTGGGGTACAGGTATCCAAGGAACTTCAGTGACCAGGATCCTGGTGTCTTAGCTCCACCACTGCTCCAATGGGAACCCCAACATCAGTTTCCCACTAGCCCATAAATGAGCACTAAGGGATTATAGCGCCTCCCACATATCTTGGAGCAGCTAACCCTGTGCCCCACAACTACTGAGGCTGTGCTCTAGAGCCTGTGCTCCACAACAAGGGAAGCTACCCACCGCAAGAAGCCTGTGCACTGCAATGGGAGAGCGAGTAGGCCCTGCTCAGCACAGCTAGAGAAAGCCTGCGTGCAGCAATGAAGACCCAGCACAGACAAAAATAAACTAAATAAATGAAATTTGTATTGTTGTCCAGGCACTCAGTCGTATCTGACTCTTTGCAACCCCAAGGACTGCAGCATGCCAGGCTTCCCGGTCCTTCACCATCTCTCGGAGTTTGCCCAGATTCATGTCCCTTGAGCTGATGATGCCACCCAACCATCTCATCCTCTGTTGTCCCCTTCTCCTCCTGCCTTCAATCTTTCCCAGCATCAGCGTCTTTGCCAATGAGTTGGCTCTTTGCATCAGGTGGCCAAAGTATTGGAGCTTCAGCATCAGTTCTTGCAATGAATATTCAAGATTGATCAACCTTATTCAAAGTTGATCTCCTTTAGGATTGACTAGTTTGATCCCCTTGCAGTCCAAAGGACTCTCAAGAGTCTTCTCTAGCACCACAGTTCAAAAGCATCAACTCTTTGGTGCTCAGCCTTCTTTAAATGAATATTAAAAATAATTTTTTTAAAAAAAAAGAGTGTTCCTATCAGCCCGTGTACATGAGGGTGCAGAGATGTGTGCCTTGGTTCCTCTGTCCAACCTGAGGAAGACCCTAGCTCTCTGCCAGCCCTGCCCACCCGCCTCCCCTAAGACTTCCAGCCCACCTTCATCAGTTGCACTGCGGTCTCCTAGGAGTACTTCATGCTCACATGTTCAGCTGGTCCCACTCTTCTCAACCGCATGGACTGTAGCCTGCCAGGCTCCTCTGTCCATGGGATCCTCCAGGCAAGAATACTGGAGTGGGTTGCCATACTCTCCTCCAGAGGATCTTCCAAACCCCGGGACTGAACCCGGGTGTCATGTCTCCTGCATTGGCAGGTGGGTTCTTTACCACTGAGTCACCTGGGAAGCCCCCTAGCAGCACTTAAGCACCTGGAAACCCCCATGCCAGGCTGCTGAAGGGGCTTGGGAGGGAGAGATTTTGTATTTTCTACCAGAGTGGAAAAGAACTGGCTGGATCACCTGGGTCTCCAGATCTCTATGGGAGGTACTATAATCCCTTAGTTCCCATTTATGGTCTAATGGGAAGCTCCAAAGTTAGGGTTCCCGCAGGAGTAGTGGTGGAACTAAGACCCCAGGATCCTGATCTCTGAAGTTCCTTGGACACCTGTGTCCCAGTCCCTGGGAAGTCTAGATGTCAAATCCTGGTCTTATAAGGTGGGGGGTGGGGGGTGGGGTTGGGGGGGCGCTGGCGGGGGGGGGTGTTGAGCCCAAGGTCCCCTTCTTGTCCAGATGGCCTCGCTGACATTCTTAAGTTCTCTCCTGGTAAAGGGTCTCTAACGCCTGGATTTGCTCCCCTAGAGGGGACGCTGACGTCTGGGTCTCCACCCCTACAGGAGCGGGCGCAGGGTGCCTTCCTTGTCTTGAGGAGCTGCTGGGTGCTGAGTATTCTTAGGGAACATGGGGTGATAGTTCCTTCCAGTGGGGTATATAGAGATAGAGCCTGGACTCCGGTGTTCCCCTCTTGGGGTGGGGAAGCCGACTTCGAGGTTCCCGTTCTGGTGGGCTAAGGGGGCTCAGACATCTGAGCAGCCCAGGACTCCCTTGCTTGGAACCCCCTACCTGAATATTCATTGGAGGGACTGAGGCTGAGGCTGAAGCTCCAATACTTTGGCCACCTGATGCGAAGAGCCGACTCATTGGAAAAGACCCTGATTGATGCTGGCAAAGATTGAAGGCAGAAGAGGAAGAGAGAAGACCAGACGGTTGGATGGCCTCATCGACTCAATGGACATGAGTTTGAGCAAACTCCGGGAGATGGTGAGGGACAGGGAGGCCTGGCGTGCTGCGGTCCATGGGGTCGCAAACAGTCGGACACGACGGAGCCACTGAACAACAACCGCGGAAAAGATCAGAGTGGCTGACGCGGGGCAGGACCGAAGGGAGGAGACTCCGTGGGCGGGGCTCCAGCAGGCCCCGCCCCCGCCCGCCGGCGCTGTCTCCACGCATCCAAGTCTGCGAGGCCTCGGCGGGCGCGGAGAGCCTAGCGACACAGCCCGCGCGCCCCGCCGAGCCCGGCCCGCCCCGGGGTCTATGGGGCCGCTCCTCTGCGCCGCCCGGCCGGCCCCACGCCGCGCCCGGAGACTGCCCTCGCGGTCAGATAACGAGGCGGTGGGTCTTGCAGGTAGGGGACGCCAGGGGGCAGGTATGAGAGGACAGGGAACTCCTGAGTCCTGGAGGTGAAGGGGACCGGGACTCCAGTGTCCTGGGGGCTAGGGCAGCGGAACGCCTGTCTCCCGGGGCTGAGAGTAGGGGCGCACGGAGGTTGAGTCTTGGAGAATTAGGGGCCTGGGGGATCTGAACGCCAAGATCTAGGGCATCGGGGGACCTGGCTGGGAAGGCTTGGGGGCGGCGTGGATGTGGGGAGCGGGGCTGGACCCTGAATGCCTAGCCCTGGAGGAATGAAGACCTAATTGAACATGTTTCCGGTTCTGGGGAATCTGAATACCAGGACACCTGGGCTCAGAATTCTGGATCCATCCTGAGGGCTACCTGGGGCTGAGGAGCTGGCCGCTGCATCGGGGGTCTTCAGGGAGGAAGTTGTGGTTGCGGAGATTTGGCGGCCCAGACACGTGGCATCACCCCCAGGGTTTGAGGGGTGGTCCCTGGGAAAAGCATCGGGTGGGGTCCCTAGTTTCTGCCTCCCCCCTGCCCCTATCTCTTTAACCGAGCCTGGGAAATAGGCGTACCGCAGATGCAAAAACCAGACTCCCGGGATGGGCTTGTGGTGGGAGCAGGTCCCCGGGGTAGAGGGCTCTGGGGGCTGGAGCCGGTCTTGCCTGGGCCCCGGCGAGGCGCCCGCCCCCCGCCCGGCTTTGGGCATGCTTGGCACGCAGCGCGCGGGCCGGTCGGATCCGTATGCGCGCCGCGTGCGCCTATTGGTATGCGGGAGCCGGCCCGGCGCGGGCGTGAGGCGGGCGCGCTGGCGGGCGGCGCGGGGGAGGCGGCGGCGGGGCACGTCCTCACCCTGAGTGAGCTTCGCCCGGAGCCCGGCACGGTGAGAGCTGCGGGCTGTGTAACCTGGCCTCCGGGTAGGAGAAACTGAGGCCACCTCCCGCGGCAGCTCCTCGCCGGGACCCTGCACCCAACCCCGCGGACCTTGGTTTGCCTACCAGGTGTCCCACGCGCCCCCTCGGGCGCTGAGCGTTGCCTCCCGCTCCTTCCCGCTGCAGGAGACGCGGCTCTCGAGTCCCACAGGCCGCTCTGAGCCCTCCTGAGCGGGTCCCCACGGAGATGGCGGCCCCCTACCCCAGCGGTGGCGGGGGAGGTCGCGGCGGCAGCGTCCCTTGGGACTTTCTGCCGGGGTTCGTGGTCAAGGCCCCGCCGGGACCCTGGTGAGCAAAGCCCTGCCCCTCGGGCCGTGGCCCCACCCCAAGGCGGGATCCGACGAGGATTCACATTCACCTTCGCCCCGCCCCTCGGGCCGTGGCCCCGCCCCAAGGCGGGATCCGAAGAGAATTCACACTCACCTTCCGCCCCGCCCCTCGGGCTAGACTTTCTTACCCGGAGTTGCTCTACCGAGGTTCCGCAACTCACCGCACACTGGGCGTTCGGTTCCTAGCCCCCTTTTTCGGGACTCCTACCCAACATTCTTACCGCTCCCCTCTCCTTCCTCCTCCCCCTCAGCCTTTACACCCCCAAGTCCTGCCCCACGGCTGGGCAGAGAAGTCACTCTCAGGCTCTGTCCCGACCTCCAGAGTCCTGAACCCACTTCCAACGTCCCGTTCCCCCCGTTCCCGAGGCCCCCGCCCCCGAACCCGGAGTCCCCGGCCCCCGCTGACGCTCCCTCCGCGCCGCCCGCCCAGCCTGCAGGCGCAGCGCAAGGAGAAGTCCCGTAACGCTGCGCGCTCGCGGCGCGGAAAGGAGAACCTGGAGTTCTTCGAGCTGGCCAAGCTACTCCCTCTGCCCGGAGCCATCTCCAGCCAGCTGGACAAGGCGTCCATCGTGCGCCTCAGCGTCACCTACCTCCGCCTGCGCCGCTTTGCCGCGCTCGGGGCGCCGCCCTGGGGGCTGCGGTCTTCGGTGCCGCCGGCGGGCCTAGGTGAGTGCGCATGCGCGGGGGCGGGGTCCTGGCGCGCTCGCGCAGGGCAGGGCACCCCGGGTCTGAGCTGTGAGCTAGCTGTGGCCAGTCTCCTCCACCCGAAAGGAAGGGAGTACAGAATTTGGAGTCAGACCTTTTGGGTGTTGCTATCAGACGGCTTCTGCTGTCCAGGCCTCAGTTTATTCATCTGTAAAATGGGCTCACCAGGTAGGGACGGTTTCATGAATTCTGCCCTGGCCGTACCAGCGGTCATGCCACTAGTAAGGACTATTATTTTTATTAGAGGAAATGATTCATGATTCTCACAAAGGAGACCCGCAGCTGCATGAGCAGGACAGAGAGGACCCAGCCCGGGCCTCCCATCCGCTAATGAGCAAGAAACACCCCGCACTCAGATCGGAGGGACCCCAAAGGAAACACAAGGACTCTGGCGTCTGAATTCCCAGCCTGGGATGCGGGAGGGGGACGGGATAACATGGCAGGTAAGATGGCGAGCTTCAGTAAGACAGAGGTCCCTGTCCTCGCTTGGCCATTCCCCAGCATTGTGATCCCCGGGCAGGTCGCCTCACCTCTCTGTGCCTCATTTGTGAAGTGGAAATCATGATGAAGCCCCTCCCCTCCCCAGGGCTGAGAAGAGAAAAAGGTCTACCAGGTAATAAAGACCCTAAACACACCTGGTTCAGAGTAAACAGCCAATGTGTAGCGATTACTGTTATCAATGGTTGTTTAGTCGTTCAGTCGCGTCTGACTCTTTGCGACCCCATGGCTGTAGCCCACCAGGCTCCCTCTGTCCACTGAATTTCTCCAGGCAAGAATACTGGAGTGGGTTGCCATTTCCTTCTCCAGGGGATATTCCCGACCCGGAGATCGAACCGCGTCTCCTACATTGGCAGGGGGATTTTATTTTTTACCGCTGAGCCACCAGGGAAGCCTTTATCAACGGGTACCTGCAGGTTTATTGAGCGTCTGCTGTGTGCCTGCTACTGTTCTGAGCCCTCTGGACCCAGCCGGAAACAAACTGAATAAAAGTGTCTGCCCTGGACAGGCTGACATCCTACTCCCCAAGACATGATAACGAAATACAGTCTATAATATGTTAAAATATAGAACATGTAAAAATCAGATATATATAGATAGATATCTACTTTCATTATTATTCAGACTTCATTACACAGAAGTGTTACGTTATTGTTGTTACTTCTATTTATGTTTTATTGCTTTACTCTTATTACTAGAAGTGTGCGAATCGTGTTCTTCAGAGGTCTCAGGTAACAGGGACAGGGGACCCTAGGCAACTGCGCCCCCCCACCCCCACCCCAAGATGGATTGTCCTTAGGGTGGGGTTGGAGGGGCTCCAATTCCCCTCCTGCCCTGGTCTCGGGGGGAGGGGGGGAGAGAAAATAGCATTGATTAAGTTCGCAATAAATCACCATTTAAATTTAAATAATCCGGCTTCCCAGGCGGTAATTAGGCGAATTGACTGGCGCGGAGAGAATGCGGCATTAGCGCCGCTGATTACTGTCATTACCGCGAACAACATGTGCGCCGGCGGGGGATAAACATCTTGTCTATTGTCCCCAAGCCCCGGGGAGAGAAAGCGTGCGGGGGGGATGCTGAGAGCCCCGCCGGCGGCCGGACTCCCCCCTCCCCGCTTGCCGGGATGGGTCATTCGAGGGGGCAGACCACCGACCTTAGCAACCCCCTTGCCTGTAGGTGGGAAGGCGGGTCAGGGCAGTGTGCTGGGGAGGAGCTGCGTGGATTCCCCCCAAAATTAAGAAATGGAGGCATCTGTTCTCCCGGGGTCTTCAGCAAGAGACCAAGAACCTGCCTCAACAGTTCAGATGGGGAAGCTGAGGCCAGTGCCTTAGTTGCCATCAGAGAAAAGCACAATGTAGGCTCTCTAAAGGAGGGGAGACTCCCATGTTCTTCTCAAAAACACTAGTAATAATATATGCCGCAGACACTGGGTTGAGCACTGGATCCAAATTCACTTGCTTAATTCTCTCAGAAATCTTCAGAGGGAGGCAGTGTTTTGATCCCTGTTTTATAGAACTGGAAAACTGAGACCCAGAGAGGTGATGCTCTTTGCCCAAGGTCACACAGCCAACAAGGGACTCAGATGAGATTCAGACTCAAGTAGCCTGGCTCTGACACCCACCTTCTCTATCACCATACTTGGCATATGTGTGGGTCTCCGGGGATGGGTTCTGGGTTGCTGGGCTTGGCCTCTCTCTGGGCCTCACACTACCATCTGTAAAATGGGATCACGAATGTTGAAGTCTAGCCTAGGGGCTCTAAGTCTGAAGAGAAGGCAGCTTTGATCTATCAGTCATTCATTGTTATTGATTCAACTGTGCCAGGCAGTGTTCTAGGGACTGGGGACATCACAGAGAACAGGAAAAAAGTTCCTGCCCTGGGAGATGGGCTGCAAACCTGGTCCCCTGCCCTCTACCTCCCTAATGTCACCTTTCTACCTCTCTAATGAGTTCAAGCCCTTGCCCCACGTTGGCTGCCTTGCTGTTCAGAGAAGCCTGCTCCCACCCCAGGGCCTTTGCACCTGCTATGCTTCCACCAGGAACCCTCATTCCCTTTGAATGTGGGCTTTTCAGTCAGGCTTTTCCCAACCACACTATTAAAAATAAAAGGGACTTCTTTAGTGGTCCAGTGGCTAAGAGTCTGCACTCCTGTTGCAGGGGGCCTGGGTTCAATCCCTGGTCAGGGAACTAGATCCCACATGCTGCAACAAAAAGTTCACATGTCACAGCTAAGACCCGGTGAAGCCAAATAAAAATAACAACCCCCTGCTCCCGGCACGTCTTGTCTCCCTTTCTCCCTTTCCTGTCTTTTTTCTTTCCATAGTACTTATTGTTTATTTAATTTTTAAAAATATTTATTAATTTAGTTGGCTGTGCCAGTTTTTAGTTGCAGCATGTGGGATCTAGTTCCTTGACCAGGGATGGAACCCAGGCCCCCTGCATTGGGAGCTGGAGTCTTAGTTCCTGGACATCAGGGAAGTCCCTTCTCTTGTTTATTGTGTTTCTCCCCTACAACACCTTGTTTGCTGAGCCTAGAACAGACCCTGCACACAGTGAGGGATCACTGAATATTTGCTGGGCGGCTATGGACCTGGGTGGGGGCTTCCCATGTGGTGCAGCGGTGGAGAATCTACCTGCCAGTACAGGAGACACAAGAGATGTGGGTTCAGTCCCTGGGTTGGGAAGATTCCCTGGAGGAGGAAATGGCAGCCCACTTCAAGTATTCTTGCCTGGAAATCCCGGGGACAGAGGAGCCTAGTGGGCTACAGTCCATGGGGTCACAAAGAGTCAGACGTGACTGAGTGACGGAGCAGTTAGAACTAGGTGTTGGGGGGATGCACATATCAGGCGTGACCTCTCTAAGGAAGTGACCTTTGAGCTGAGACTGGGAGGAGGTGAGGGAGCGAGCTCTGAGGAAAGCCGGAAGAAGAGTGTTCCAGGCAGAGGGAGCAGCAAGTGCCATGGCCCTGAGGCAGGCAGCAAGCAGTTTGGTGGGTGCAGGCCACAGCAGTGAGGTCAGGAGCTCCAGAGAGGAAGGGAGGAGTAAATGGAGGGGCAGTGGTCAGCGGGTCGGGGCCAGCTCCTGCAGGGCCTCTTGGGCCATGGTGAGGACTTTTGCGGCTACTCCGAATGAGATGGGAGCCACAGAGGGGATGGACGTGAGGGTAGAAGCAGGGAGCCCAGTGAGCAGGCAAGTGAGGTGATCCAGCTGGACATGCGGCAGCTAGGCCAGGGTGGGGGCGGTGGGATGAGAGGTGGTGGATCCAGGAGACGCAGTGACCATCCAGCCTTGGGACTTACAGAACAGGGGTGCGGGTGTGAGGAAAGAGAGCGTCAAGGTGGACAGCAAGGTACCCCCCAGAAGGTGCCTGCCGTGGAGCTTATCCGTAGAAATGCCTAGAAGAATAACCCAGACTCACCTACTGTATGGGCTTCCAAAGTGGCTCAGCGGTAAAGAATCCGCCTGCCAATGCAGGAGACACAAGAGACATGGGTTCGATCCCTGGATTGGGGAAATCCCTTGAAGAAGCAAATGGCAACACACTCCAGTATTCTTTCTGGGAAGATCCCATGGACAGAGGAGCCTGGCAGACTGCAGTCCATGAGGTCAAGAGGAGTGGGATGCGATGGAGTGAGCTGCAGCAGCAGCTGGCTGTGCCAAGTGCATGCGTGAACCCACCCAGCTCCAACCCTAGACCCATTTCACAGGTGCAGCCAGGGAAAGCGCAGGCAGGAATGCACCTGCTCCAGCCCCTCAGGCTTGCTTCCAGGGAGCAAGGCACTCTGGTGAAGGCAGGGGGGCTCCTTCTCCCAGACTGCTATAAGTTCCTGAAGTCCCATCCCTTCATCCCCACTAGTCTGGGACAGCAAAGCCCCCAGGGCAGTTGAGGATGGACTGTGGGGGCAGGATCCCTGGGTGAGGCCTTAGCTTCTCCCCTCGGCCCCTCAGCGCCCCCTCCGGTTTGGAGGGAAGATGACAACTGGGGCAGTTTTATTCCAGGGGAGGCTGACTTGATAGGAAACGCAGCAAATGTTTGTTGAGTGAATGATGGCTGAGGTTTGGACGTGAACAAGGAGCAGATCTGAGAGGGATAGGGGTTGAGGTATTTCTGGGAGAGAAGGGGGGCGGGGAGAAGGAGGAAGCGGGGAGTCGGTGGACTTGGGGCGGGGTGGGGCTAGGAGCCATAAGACCCCCTCAAAGACCCTTCAGTCAGGGATGGGGAGAGACCCAGGGGACAGGATAGGGGAAGAGCGAGTGGCTGAGCCCTCCCCACTACACGCACCCCCATCCCGACGTGCCCATTAACGCTGTTAATTGCAGCCGTTCAGTCTGACCTGGGCTGATCCTGTGAGAGGGAAAATGAAGGAATTAGCAAAAATGACAGGGGAAAATTGCGACAATTAGCAGCCGGCATTGTTCCCTCCTGTCACCCGGCTGGTTCCTGCTGCATCTCGGGGGAGGGGTCTCCATCACCACCACCACCCCTCAGCTAATGTCCCTGGAACTCCAGGGGCGGGTGGGGGTGGAGAAAGGGTGTGAACAGCCTGAGGGTGTCGGGGGTCGCTCCCGGAGGGAGGAGGCGTGGCCAAGCTGGGCTGGAGCTTGGGGGTTGCGTCCTGATGGGAGGGGGCGTGGCGTTCCGCCGCCTGGTGTTTTGATGGTCTGGAAATCACAATAGTAATCAGGCTATTAATACTGATCCAAGGTTGTTTCGGGAGCACCTGCTGCGTGCCCGCCCCTGGTAGGCCCTCTCTGTTCCCTAGGCGGAATGAATGCTCAACATTCCCTAACGGATCAGCCAGTCCTCTTAGCAAACCCATTTAACAGAGGAGGCACAGAGAAGTGAAAGCGCTGGTCCCTGGGGAGGACAGTGACTGACACCAGACCTGGATCCTCAGGCCAGCAGGAGCCGGGTGCTTGGGGACCCTCGAGGTCACTGACTCCCCAATCTGGGCACAGGCCCCTTGGGGAGTCATTCTCTGCAAGGTCTGGCCTAGATGTCTGGAGTCCTCTGCTCTTGACTGTTGCGGGGATGGACGGCCTGTGTCTCTCCCTCCGTCTCCTTCACCATCTGTATCTTCTGCCACTTTCCCCGTATGTCTCTCTGTGCATTTCTTTCCCTCCGTCCCTCCGTCTCTTTATTTTTATTTTTAAAATGTTCTGTGCTGGTGGTGGCCTGCAGGATCCTAGCTCCCCAACCAAGGATCGAACCCATGCTGCCTGCATTGGACATGGGCAGTCCTATCCACCGGACCTCAGGGGAGGTCCCTGTCCTTCCATCTCATCACGTCTCTCTGTCTTTGTCTATCTCTGTCTCAATTTCTGTGTCTATATATTGCTCTATCTCTCTTTTTAAAAGTTTTATTGGGGTAAAATGTATGTAACATGACATTCACCATTTTAAAGTGTGCAGCCGCGCATCTATCTGGTTCATGCTCGTCACTCTGCTAAAGCCCTGTACGGTTCACAGTCTCTCCCAGCTTCTCCTGCCCCTCCCTCCAGCCCCTGGCGACCACCAATCTGCTTCTTGTCCCTGGATTTGCCTGTTCTGGATGTTTCATATAAATGGAATCCTACACTATGTAGCCTCCTGTGTTCGGTTGCTTTCACTTAGCGTAATTGTTCTCAAAGTTGCTTTCTGTTCAGCTTGGATCAGGACTCCATTTGTTTTTATGGCCGAATGACATTCCACTGTATGAATTTAGCACGTTTTATTATTCATTCAGCAGTAGTAGACATTTGCGCTGTTTCCACCTTTTGACTATTAGGAATAATGCTGCTATGAACATTCACATCCAAGTATTTATTAGAGCACCTGTTTTCCGTTCTTTGGGATATGTACCCAGGAGTGCAATCGCTGGGTTATATGGTCATTCTTTGGGGAAGAAAAGGGCAACCCACTCCAATATTCTTGCCTGGGAAATCCCATGGACAGAGGAGCCTGGAGGTCTACAGTCCGGGGTCGCAAAAGACTGAAATGACTGAGCAGCTAGCTAAACAACAAATAGTAATTCTATATTTAACTTATTGAGGAATCGCCCAGCTACTTTTCCAGAGTGGCTGAATCGTTTCCCATTCCCACCAGCAACACACAGGGCTTCTGATTTCTCCACATCCTCGCCAACACTTCTTTTCTTTTTCTTTTTTTAAATTCTAGCCATCCTAGTGGGTGTGAAATGATCTCTCATTGTGGTTTTCATTTGCATTTTGCTAATGACTAATGATGCTGAACATCTTTTCAAGCGCTTATCGGCCGTTTGTGTACCGTCTTTGGATGACTGTCTATTCAAATCCTTTACCCGATTTTTATTTTGGCTGTGCTGTGCAGCTTGAAGGATCTTAGTTCCTTGACCAGGCATCGAACCCAGACCCTCAGCAGTGAAAGCGCTGAGTCCAAACCACTAGACTACCAGGGAATTCCTCTTTGGCCCGTTTTTTAAAATTTATTTTTATTATTAAAGGATAATTGCTTTACAGAATTTTGTTGTTTTCTGTCAAACCTCAACATGAATCAGCCATCGATGTACATATATCCCCTCCCTTTTGAACCTCCCTCCCATCTCCCTTCCCATCCCACCCCTCTAGGTTGATACAGAGCCCCTGTTTGAGTTTCCTGATTTGGCCCATTTTTTAACTGGACTCCTCATCCTTTTGTTGTTGAGCTGTAAAGTCCTCATCTCTTTCTCTATTCCTTTGTATCTCTGTCCATCTATTTGTATCTTTGTCTCTCAGGGTCTCTCTATGTCCCTATCTCTCTGTCTTTTTTTTCTGGTTCCTTTCTGCTGCATTCTCATCCTTCAGGTCTGAGCTCAAAGGCCCCTCCTTCAACAGGCCTTACCCCATTTTTCTTTATTTCATGCCACCTATTCAATTCTCCCTAGCAGTGGTCACGAATGATAGTCTGTATTTGTTAGTTTCTTGCTCATTGATATCTGCCCTGACTTGGGTATCCTGCGAGGGCAGGGGTGGGTGTCCTGGTCACCTCCCACTCTGTCTCTAGCACTGCCCAGTGAAGGGCAGATGCTCAGGGCGTTTGCTGGAGGACTGAAGGGGTGAATGGGTGAATGAATCCCTTTCTGTATCTCCTGGTATCTCTCTGTCTCTGTGTGTCTCAGTCTGCCCCTCCTCACACCCTGGGTCTCTCCCTGACAAGGCTCCCCAGTGCCTCAAGACTGGGGACGAGAGAGGGAGATATGTAGCCTGCTTCCCTGGGGGGGTCTTCCCAGAGGTCAGGGGTCAAACCAGCAGGCTCTAGCCTTACCCCTCACTCTCCCCCCAGCCCCAGGCCGCAGGGGTCCCGTGGCGCTGGTCTCCGAAGTCTTTGAGCAGCACCTGGGTGGACACATCCTGCAGGTGAGGCCCCTTCCCCGCCTGCTGCTCCTTGCTGCCACCTGGTGGCTGACTTGGGAGAAAGGCACTCTCCTCTCCAGCCTCAGCCCCGGGCCCAGGAGGGGGGGGGGGGCGGGGGGGGGTGTGTGCCAGCAGCCCAGAACTGGGAGGCAGGCTGCTGGGGCTCCCCTTTCTTCCTCCTCCTCCCTAGGGCCGCTGAAACTCTTTACCCCTGATTAACCCATCGCAAGCAGAGATCCAGATTTTAGAACCTCTTGTAGATGCCGTGTCCTCCTCTCCCCACGCCCCCTCTCTCTCTCCCCACTCTAGTCCCTGGATGGCTTCGTGTTTGCCTTGAACCAGGAAGGGAAGTTCCTCTACATCTCAGAGACAGTCTCCATTTATCTGGGTCTCTCACAGGTAAGGGGCCCGCAGCAGGCTGCCTGGCCCAGCTCAGCTGCCATCTCCCTTGCCCGCCCTCCTCTCTCCTGGCCTCACCAAACCAGCATGAAAAAAAAAAAAAAGGATGGGCTCCTAGGGTCCCAAAGTGTGTTCCTTGGGACCCAACATGACACCAAATGCAGAGGAGAGTTTTTAAAGTAGGTTGATTTGAAGAAAGCAAATCAGCAGAAAGCTAAGTTTGCCTGTGAATGGTCACCCTTTGCACTGATATTTACCAAAACGTGTTTCTTCTTAACACTTTTAACACATAACTTTATTTACTTATATATTTTTGGCCGTGCTGGGTCTTCATGTCTGGGCTTCCCCCTAGTTGTGGGGAGCGGGGCTGCACGGGCTTCATGGCGGTTGCTTCCCTTGTTGTGGAGCAGAGGGTCTAGGGCGTGTGGAGCTCAGTAGCTGTGATCCTCAGGATGTAGAGCCTAGGCTCAATAGTTGTGGTGAACCTCTGGCGAATAGTACAGGTTGTGGCGCACAGGCTTACCTGCTTTGCAGCATGTAGGATCTTCTTGGACCGGGGATCGAACCTGAGTCTCTTGCATTGGCAGGCAGATTCTTTACCACTGAGCCACGAGGGAAGCCCTATTCTTAACACTTGTAAAGGATTCCAGCCATTCGTATTGGGAGGACTCGGGTTTTGCCAGCTTGGAGGATTTGGGGCGGCATCTTAGTTGACTGGTTTGCATTTTGCCTTGATTTCAACCCACTGTTTCTGCTCCAGCTCCTGAAGCTGGTGTCTGAGAGGGAAAGGAGGGCAAAGAGAAGTCCAAAGTCCCTATCCCTGGAGTCCTGGCTCCTTGCGGCATCTTAGGTCTTGCCAATCCAATCAATGCATTGTTGCCAACTTTTAGCATTTTTACAGAGATTTTGACAAATGGCAAATTTAGAAAATTCAGTGCATTGGTTTTTGGCATTTGTGAGCAGCTCTCCAGTGAGTTGTTGGAGGGAGATTCCTGGAAGAGGAAGACCTTGAACGGGGAATATGGACAAGCGGAAGGAAAGGATACGAGTGGAGGGAAGGCTGGAAGCTTGTGTGTGGGGGAGCTTAATGAGAACAGAGGGAAGCATGTGACCCCCAAACCCAGGGGCAGTGGGAGCAGGGGAGGTTTCTGAGCAGAGGAGGGCCATGGTCCGAGCAGTACCTTATGGAGGGGTGTGTGTGTGAGGACTGAAGGGAAGAAAACCAGGGAGGACTCTTGGGAGGAACACACAGGGAGATGGTGGCTGCCGGCTCTGGGACCGTGTGGAGATGAGGGGACTGCTGCGAGAAATCTGAAGGTTGAACTGAATGTAAAAATCTAATTTAAAGGTTCTAACACTTTAAAGAGTTTGAAAGCCATTCCACTGCTTGTGTTCTGATTTCCACTCCTGCTGGGACAGCCTGTGAGTCATTTCAGGGCGCAGTTGTTTGCTGTATGGGGATGAGAGTGAGTAAGCAGGAACTGGGTAAACAGAGGCTACGACACCCCCGTTCCAAACCCCTCCCCCAGCTTCTTTTATTTTATTTTATTTTATTTGGTTGCACTGGGTTTTATCTGTGGCACGTGGGATCTAGTTCCCTGACCGGGGAATGAACCTGGGTGCCCCGCACTGGGCGCGCAGTCTCAGCTACTGGACAACCGGGGAAGTCCGCTCCCCCCAGCTTCTTCATAGCGGAGGTAGGGGCAGAAAATCCGTAATAATCTCTGGGTTTGAAGTGAGAGGGCACGGGAAGAGCCTAAGTTTATGTTCTCCTTTTAAAAAGTTTAAGTAATTTTTATTTTTCTAATGAAAACACAAGACTGGCATGAGACACCTGCTTGTCAGGCGGGCTAGCGACGGCGCTCTCCTCACCGGTCCCCTGCACTCCCCGCCTTCGCCGGCAGGTGGAGCTGACGGGCAGCAGCGTCTTCGACTACATCCATCCTGGGGACCACTCCGAGGTGCTGGAGCAACTGGGGCTGCGGGCCCCGACCCCCGGACCCCCCACCCCGCCTTCCGTCCCCTCCTCTTCCTCCTCCTCCTCATCTTCCTCTTCGCTTGCGGATACGCCTGAGATCGGTAATTCCCAGGGCCCCCAAAAAAAGAGGGCTGAGGGACACTGGGTACGTCTCCAAATATGTCTTCTTTAAACAAAAACACTCTTGTTAAGAGTTGTGCAAAGCAAGTTTTTATAGAATGAGTCAGAGTCTAAATTGAAGCAGTGAGACGTGGCTCCCTAAAATTACCTAAGCTCCCTAAGCATGCCTGAATCCCCAAGATTGGAGCTTTACGAAGACCCCCTCTGACTGCAGAGTGGAGGGGGGTGCCTGTGGGTTGTTATTATTATTTACAATGCGTGCTTATTGGGCATTTACACGTGCCTTGCCCTTAAGGACATAATTTTATTAAATCCCAACCACAAACTCATGAAGCAGAAACTGATGATCTCCATGTTACAAAGGAGGAACCTGGGGCACAGAGAGGTTGAGTTAAGTGTCCCAGGTCACACAGATGTAAGTGGTTGAGCTGGACTCTGGCCCAGGTTTGTCTGACTGCAGAGTCTGTGCTTCTAACCCTTCTCTCCAGTGGAAGATTCCACTCCATGTTGGGGAGGGAAGGGTGCTGGAGACTACCCTGCAAGTTTCCGTTAGCTCTGAGATATTGGGGGACTGAGGTTGTCTTTCTCGTGAATAGGCTTCTCTTGTGTGGCATTTGCTTTAAAGGAGATTCATGTGAACTATTAGCAGTGCTTGCAAACTTGGGAGATGTTTGTGACTCGTGTGGGACTGTTGGCAAGCGTGATTATATTTACACCTGAGTTTGAGGCCCAGACAGGGTTATCTGGGTGTGAGCCTATTTATAAGACTGCTTCACGGGGGTCTATGGAATAATCTGTATTTGTGAGGCTTATTTGTTCTGATAGCCGGAACCCCACTCTGTGCTTAGCCCTTTGTTGGGTAGGGCTGGAGACACAGCAGTGGCTAGAGCCCCAGCCCCACCCTCCCGAGGCTCACAGTCCAGTGGAGGAGACTGAACGGTCCCCAGGCAGTGATGACCCAGAGTGGGCAGGGCTGGGGTAGGAGAGACCCCAGAGGGGCAGCTGACCCAGCCTGGGGGTCAGGGAGGACTTCCTGGAGGCGAAGATGTCTGAACTGAGACCTGGAGGTTGTGGCTAGAGATGATGTCATTAGAAGGCAGTGCTTGCCAGTCTTAGGCCATGGTGAGGAGCTGGGCTTTCTCCCAAGAGTACTAGGGAGCCATGGCAGGCTCAGAGCAGAGGTATAGGGTCAGATCCGAGCTTTAGAAAGAGGGGGCTGGCTGCCGGTGAGGAGGGGAGCTTAGTACACGGATACAGTGTCACAGTGATTGTGGTCATGACCCTCTGTCTGCAGAGGGCGGGGGTGGCCTGTGTGTGTCCGCTTCCGGACCCCATAACCTTCCTTCACGCTCCGCCCCAGAGGGTAGCCCCGCCGAGATATCCCCGTCCTCCCGGGTCCAGGAGCGCTCCTTCTTCATCCGCATGAAATCCACCCTCACCAAGAGGGGGCTGCATGTCAAGGCTTCGGGGTACAAGGTGGGTGTGAGCACTCCGCGCCCAGCGTCTGTCTCCCGCGTCCCCTACCCCACCCCGTGTTCCTGCCAGCTATTTCCCGGGGCCCCAGGGCCTGGGGACAACGGTCAGAGCCAGGCTCTGTGGCCAGGTTGTGGTCCCGGCGCCCCATGGGCCCCGCCTTGACCCCGCCTCCGACACAGGTCATCCACGTGACCGGCCGCCTTCGGGCCCGCGCCCTGGGCCTCGTGGCCCTCGGCCACACGTTGCCGCCAGCTCCACTGGCTGAGCTGCCGCTGCACGGACACATGATCGTCTTCCGACTCAGCCTGGGTCTCACCATCCTTGCTTGTGAGAGCAGGTACCGGGGTTGGGGTCAGAGGTGGGCCGATGGGAGCGCACGGGAGAGGGAGGTGGGCGGGGAGTCAGAGAGGCCAGGGGTCAGGAGGCTGCGGCCCTAGAGAGACGCGGGAAGCGAGAAAGCGGCGGAGGACCGCCTAGAAGAGGAGTGAAGGCGGGGCCTGCGGGGGTGGGGCGGGGCCTGCGGGGACGAAGTGGGGCCTTGGGGCGGGGCTTGTGGGGTGGAGGCGGGGCCGTGTTCTGTTCCCGGGCCAAGTCCTCCCTTCGCGGAACCCTCCTGCAGAGCTCAGCTGTTCTTGATCCTATTTCTTTCTGCCTCACTGGTCTCTCATCCATTGGTCTCTCATCCACTTTGTTTCCCGCACCAGGCAGTGAGAGGGAAATTATCAATAGCGAAATCGTTTCCACAATTCAGGGGCCTCTGGCGTGCCCGGGGCCAACCCACACCCAGGAATGCCATCTGCTCGAATGCCCATAGCCACCCTAGACAGGGACACTATTATTTTAAATATTTTCCCGCCCATTTTAAGGGAGAAAAAACTAAGCCTGGAGCACTGCAGAGCCAGGGTTGGGGCGCTGAGTGACTCCGGAACCAACCCTGCCCCCTTCACCCCATCGCATGGTCACGGACCCCTTCTCCCCAGCTCTCTGTTGGTCCCTGCCCTCAGGGTCAGCGACCACATGGACCTGGGGCCCTCAGAGCTAGTGGGCCGCAGCTGCTACCAGTTTGTCCATGGACAGGATGCAACCAGGATCCGCCAAAGCCACCTGGACCGTGAGAACCCCTCACCCTAGACCTGAGCAACCCGCCGCCCTGCTCCCTGGAAGTCCTTCTTTGAGGCTGACCATGGTCTCTCCTGCTGCCAGCTCATCACAGGACGAGCAGCAAGGGAGTCGTCCCTGAGCAAAGTCTCAGGAATTGGGCGGGGGATGGGATTTGCAGGGACTGGGGTCTCTCTGACCCAGCCTTCAAACTCCAGGGGCCTCGATGCCAGATTCCCTCTCAGTCTTTCTGACTTGGGTTCTCTCTGTCCCCTCTCTGTGCTCTGCCTTTCTCTTTTCCCCACCATCTCACCCTTCCTGTTTCCCCGTCACCCGCCCCCTCTCTACCCCTGTCTCCCTGTCCACCTGTCTCTCTCTCTGTCCATCCCACCCCACCCCATCCCTTCCGGTCTCTCCTGGTCCCTGGGCTGGGCCCAGTGCTGGACAAGGGCCAGGTGATGACCGGTTACTACCGTTGGCTGCAGCGCGCCGGGGGCTTCGTGTGGCTGCAGTCCGTGGCCACTGTGGCTGTGAGTGGGAAGAGCCCTGGAGAGCGCCACGTGCTCTGGGTCAGCTATGTGCTCAGGTGAGGGTTGCCTGCCCCCTCTCCCTATGAGCTCAGAACTCCTTCCAGAAGATTCTGCCAGCTCTTCCCACCTTTGGGTGGGAGCTCTCAGGGAGGGTTGCTAGACAAGTCTAGGGGGTGAGACAGTAAAAACATGAAGGGGAATGGAGTCCAGCGAGAGTGAAGGCCTGGAGGAGAAGAGACCTTGGTTGCAGGAGGCAGAGAGGAAGTGATGGTCTCTTCTAGGGAGAAACAGAGATGCCAAGTGGCCTCAGGCCTAGGTGGATTCTGGGACACTGGGGGGCCATGGCAGGCAATATCCAGGAGAGGGCCAGAACAACTGATGGAAAGAAACTAGAGGTGGGGAGGACATTCCGGGCCGAGCGCAGATAAGGCCCAGAGTCCCGGCTGACCCAGCTGAGGAACCAAAGGGAGCAAGTGCTCTGGGCTGGAGTAGAGTCCCTAGAAACAAAGCTGAGGATGGTGGTGGGGCACTAGGGAGCTGGGAAAGGGTTTAGAGCTGGAGGCAGTCACGGTCAAATCGGCTTTGTGAAAGGACCCTCTGCCTGCCATGAAGATGGAGGTCTGTCTGTAGGACAAGACGGGCTGGGAGCCTAGGGACAGGGAGATGCCAGGCAGCACGGGTGGAGGGGGGTGGTGGCCACCAGGCCATCTCTGGCTTTGCAGGGCCTGGGCCTGGGTCTCTGGGAGGAGCAGCAGGTTTGGAAGGAGGATGCTGAGGTCAGATGAGCATGCGGTGCCCAAGGGGATACCTAGGGTGACATCCAGGCTTCCACCGGCTGCAGAGGTTTGGCCTCAGGAAACAGGGCCAAGCTGGTCTAGACACCAACTTGGAATCTGGGGTCCAATGATGAGGCCTAAGTGCCTCGGGTCGGGGGGAGTCCCCAGTCACTGCAGTGGGGGTAGGTGCCTGCTCTCAGAGGGGAAGGGGAAGTCTCTACTCAAAAGACTTGTGGGCAGGAGGAAGGCTCTCTTCCCCAGAGGCCGGGTGGCCTGGGCCCCTAGCTCCCAATTTCATGTCTTGTCCCAGCCAAGCCGAGGGGGAGGAGACACCTCTGGACGCCTTCCAGCTTCCAGCCAGTGTGGCCCATGAGGACACGTCCAGCCCAGAGCCAGAGCCCACAGGTGAGCCCCACCTCCCAGCCCAGCCCCTGGGAGGCCCTGAGTGGCCTCTGGAACCTGTGCTGTCCAGTGTGGAGGCTATTGACAGTAAAAGTACTGTTCAAATTCCAGGAGTTCCCTGGAGTTCCAGGAGTTAGGACTCTCGGGCCTAGGTGTAATACCCGCTTGGTGAACCCCACAGGCCACGCAGTGTGGCACAAAATCATCACAAACAGTTTCAGTTCCATTTCCTTAGTTGTACTCCCCACATTTGAAGAGCTCAGTAGCCTTAGGTGGCCAGTGCAGATATGGAGCACGTTCATCCTCATGGGAGGGCCTGTTGGATGGCCTGGGTCCAGACCGGGGCCTCTGGGGCCTGGTCACACTTTGTGGTGGGGGCCAGCCTGCCCCGCTGTACGGTACTTAGCAGCATCCCTGACATCCAACCCCTCGGATCCAGGTGCATCCTCCTCCCCAGTTGGGACAACCAAAAATGCCTCTAGACTAAACTGCCCCAGCGGAGACCCACGGGTCTGGACCATGGAGCGTGGCCCCATTCTACAGATGGGAAGGCTGAGGGCTGGGGATGAGTAGGACGGCATCCTTCCGAATCTTCCTCTTGCAGAGCCAGAGCCTCCAGTGGAAGGAAAGCGGGCTGCCCCCCCGGAGGAGGACGAGGCCCCCCAGCCCAGGGGCAAACCCATCAAAGTGGAGCCTGCCCCCGGGGAGACAGAAGACCCAGAGGACAGTGAGGACGAGGAGCCGTCGGGCCACCTGGCCCCAACGAGGCCCGAGTTCACATCCGTTATCCGGGCGGGGGCCCTGAAGCAGGACTTGGTGGGGCCGTGGGGCCTGGCGCCTCCTGGGGACCCCCCGCCTTCCCTCCTGCACACTGGCTTCCTGCCCCCAGTCCTGCGGGGCCTGTGCACGCCGGGCACCATCCGCTACGGCCCTGCCGAGCTGGGCCTGGCGTACCCACACCTGCAGAGGCTGGGCCCAGGCCCCGCCCTCCCGGAGGCCTTCTATCCTGCCCTGGGCCTGCCCTACCCGGGGGCCCTGGGCACCAGGGTGCAGCGGAAGGGGGACTGAGGACTGGGACAGCCCTCCACGTGGCTGGACCGGGAGGACGGGTGGGGACCCCAAGGGGACAGGGGGCAGGGCTCTCGGCCCCTGTGAATTAAACACCTGCTCCCACACTGTGGCCATGGAGCTCCTCTTCTCTCCTTCCTCCTTAATTATCTCCACGTGTCCCCACCCGCCCCGCCCCGCCCCCTTGGCTCAGCATCCCTGCCAAAGAAACCACCACTCGGAATCTGGAGCGCAGGAAGGGTCAGGTTTTAATGTCCCGGTCCTCCGGGCCAGGCTGGCCAGCGCCCGGCCGGTTCCCTGTGGCTCACTCGGGTGGAGGCCGGCCCGCCTCATCAGGCCCGTCGGCCGCTGCGGTTCCGTCATCCTCGGGTACCAGTTCTACGTCCAGCTCCAGCTGGCCCATATAGAGGCCGACGGCACAAGCCCAGAGCAGGCCGGCGGCCAGCACGGCCCCCACGCCCGCGGCCGCGCCCCCCACCGAGAGCTGCATGGGCCCCCGCAGCGCCGCCAGGCCCACCACGTAGGAGGCGCCGCCCCACACCACGCATAGACCGCCTAGCAGGAAGAAGCCTGTGGGACAGAGAGGGGGACGGGGTCAGGGAGCCCAATCCTGGGGACCCAGGTGGGTTGGGGGCCAGAGGTGGCGTTAGAAAGGGAATGGGGCACACTCAAGGGCAGGGTGAGGGACGGTACAGAGCCAAGGTTGGGGACATGAGAGGGAATCAGAGGGGGTGGCTAGGGTTTGGAGGGGGGAGGCCTGTCTGAGAGCAAAGATAAGATGGGAGTGGGGGCAGCATGAGGGGCTGAGACAGGGACCCGCATCTTTGCTGAGAAGTCAGATTGGAAAGGGCACGGACCCACAGCCCTGCCCTGAGCCACCCCATCTGGTGGGTCCAGTGCCCATGACGTAGCGATGAGTTGGGGAGAAGGAGGACACTCACAAATGAAGGAGGCGCTTCTGGTGGGGGAAGCAGGAGGGGTTCATTTACTACGGGGGGTGACTGGGTGGGGCAGGACACAGTCTAACTTGCGGGGTGCGGGGAGTCTACACTCACCATAGGCGGCCTCCCGGCCCATGTCACTCTGCATGAAGGAGATGACCCCGATGCCTGATGCCAGGAGGCCATTGCGGAACCACGAGAGGAAGGCTGGGGGTGGCGGCAGGGCAGAAAAGTCAGCGTCAGCCCAAACCCTGTCCCCAACCCCCTAGCCTGGATAGTCCAACCAAGGGGTGCCTCTTCATCCGACCACCCTGTGCAGTCCTAAATCCCCACGTTGTCCGGGCGGCCCACCTACCAAAGTCTATCTGCCCAAAACCCTCTCACGACTCCATCTCCGAGTCCCTCCCCACCCCAAACTTTGCAACACCAAAGATGCAAGACATGAGTTGAGGAGGATTTAGGATCAAAATTGCAGAACCTGTATCTGAGGATCTGATGCTGGGAAACATTGAGGGCAGGAGGAGAAGGGGGTGACAGAGGATGAGATGGTTGGATGGTATCACTGACTCAAAGGACATGAGTTTGAGCAAGCTTGGGGAGACGGTGAAGGACAGGGAAGCCTGGCCAGCTAGCAGTCCCATGGGGTCGCAAAGAGTCAGACATGATTGAGAGACTGAACAACAAATCTGAGAACAGAAAGATCCCAAGAGGTCATCTGGGCCAGCGTCGTTGCCACACGTGTATCCCCATGGGCTCGCCCCGCCCCACTTTTTTCTCAGATCCCCCAACAACTTGTTACCCCCCTACTTCCCAGGCCTCTCTCCAGCCTCCCCTTCAGCTTTCTGAAACCTCACTGCTAGTGGGTATGCTCCTCCTCGATGTCATTCACATCCATTCAAGTCCCTGGTGTGTCACTAGCCAGGACTGGTCGGGTTACAATCCCCCCACCCCTATCCCATCCTGTACCTAGAAGACCTCCACTCCAATCAGGACCGCCAATGCCCACGTGAAGCCCCGCCCCCTACAACCAGGCACCACGCCCTCCAATCAGTCAAAAGGTTTTCTTCTATTGGTTGTTCCCTCTTCCAATCCGGAACTTCCCTCCTTTTCTGTGGGGCTCTACGCTCCCGCCTTATGCAGAGTGGTCCCCTAACCTGAACTGGCCCCTCCAACCAGGCCCCCTCTTGCATTCAATTCCCCCGCCCAAAGCCCTCTTTGGAAGCCTCTCCCATCTAGACAGCGCAGCTGGATAAGGCTCCCTGTCCTGGCCCGACCAACCTCTCCAATTCCTACTGCACCCCACAAACCAGACCCACCGTCCCATCCGCAAGCCCTTCTCCTGTGCGCGCAGACTGCGCTCCTACGGCCAGCCACTTCCCTGCGCTTACACGGAAGCCCTTCTCCCTTCTAAGCTCGGGCCCAGTTTCCAGCAGAAATCCCACCCCCATCCTCCACTCGTGCGCGCGTGCAGGTTGGCTAGGCGGAACCCCGTCTCCCATCCAGGCTGACCCCAGCTCCAGCCCCAGACCTGTCTCATGAGCCTTCCGGAGGAGCCAGGCGTCTGCGCGGTCCAGCTCGGACACAGGCGGCGGCGAAGCCCCAGCGCGAGGGCCGTGGCCAGGGGCAAAGGACCCTCGGGCGCCCCCGCTCCGGGGCCGCGGAGGCGGCAGCAGCGCCCCCCGGAAGCGGAGTCGGGCAAGGCGGGCGGCTCGAGCCCACCACCAGCCGCCTCCCATGGTTCGCACTACGGCCGCCGAGGCCCGCCCCGCCCCATGGGCCGCCCGTAGGCTGAAGTACACGTCACTCAGGCTTAGCCGCTTACCTATTGGTTATCCGTGCGCCACTCAGGACCAGTGCGCACTGTCCACTGGTCGAAATGGTGGTGATCCCTCCTCTGTCATCTGTGCCGGTATTGTGCGTCCCACCTTGCTTCGGGGATGGACTGCGAATCCCAGTGTTCATTGCGTCGGGGGAAGGCCTGTCTTTAGAAGTTGGAGGCGCAATGTCTGTCGGGACTTGTAGTTTTTACTAATAACAATGTTAACGACCAAAAAAATCAAAACTCGTGGTACTTAATGTAGAACGTTTGCAAAATCTCGAAGACTCCAAAGGAGAAAGTAAAGTTCATCACTGATCCCACCAATGAGCGGTTACTGGTAATATTTTGTTGAATTCCTATACCGTCTTTTTTCTAGACGGGTGTAAAAGATTGCCGTTTGACAACTTAATTTTTTTCATGTAACAGTCAATAATGAACACTGACCAGTGGCACTGAATATTTTCCCACGGCATAACTTTTTTAATTTAAAAATATTATTTATTTTGAATACGTTATAAGATGCAGGTTACAACGTGCATCTAATGAAAAGAAACACACAGAACCTCCGTGGGGATCTAGCGGTTAAGAATCCGCGCTGCAATGCAGGGGACGCAGGCTCGATCCCTGGTCAGGGAATGAGATCCCATATGCCACAATTAGGACCTCTTGCAGCCAAGTAAATTTAAATGATCTTCACATTTTGTATATAGTCACTCCGCACATCGAATCAGGACTGGTCTGTGTGACCAGTTGAATGCTGTGGAAGTGACAGTGTGACTTCCAAGATTGGATATTTTAGGTCCTTTATAACTTCCACCTTGTTCTCTTGAATCACCTTTTCTGTGGGAAACCAGCTACTACATTTCGAGGATACTCAAGCAGCCTTGTGGAGAGGCTCACGTGGAGAGGAACTGAGGCTCCCTGCAAACATCCAGCAACAGCATGCCAGCCACACAAGTGAACTTAATTGGAAGTGAACCCTCCCTCCCCCATCAAATCTTTGGGTGATCCCGGCCCCAGCCCAAGGTTGTGGGAGACCCTAAGCCCAAACCACCCAGTTAAGTCACTTCTGTAGGATTCCTCTTTTTTTTTCCCCCTCATCACACATGTGGGATCTTAGTTCCCCAATCAGAGACTGAACTTGAGTGTGTTGCATTGGAAGCAGGGAGTCTTAACCACTAGGCCACCTGGGAGTTCCCCAGATGTTTTAAATGAGCATCTAGTGATGTCTCTCCCAGCTTAAACCCTCCCATGAGGGGGAAGATCTTCCACAGCTTTCCATTGCCCCCCCTACCAAAACCATGACTACAAGACCTGCTGGGCCAGGCCCCTCTTGCCCTCTGCTCCTTCATCTCCCACTGGGAAGAGCTTGGATTTTATGGAGGGAGAGGCAGATTGGGGGTTAAACTAGGGGAGGGAGTTCAAATAGGCTGATAGTCTAAAAGATAGTCTGTCTGCTGGCAGCGAACAAGCATTAAATGGGCTTAAATGGGAACTGAAAATATTTGAAACACATTACTCACATTCTTGGCTGGTGAGATGGTTTAGGCAGATTGAGAGAGGGGGAGAAATTAAATACCAGAAAGGGTCAGAGCAGAGAAAACAAATCCTTTTTAAAGAGACAGAGCTGGCCAGTGGCCTCTGCACTTGTGATTAGATCGGTGGTTCTAATACGAATCATCCAGGAACTTTGTTAAGACAAGCATTAATGCTTCAGCCCCACTCAGGAGCCGCGCCACCAGGACCTGTGGACTGGAGGGTGGGACCAGGCACTGGTGGCCTTTTACAGTGAATATATTAATATTTTTATTCACAAGAAGAGAAATGATAATTACATAATGCGATGGAGGTGCTCCAAGATAGTGGTAGTAATCATACTGCAATGTGTAATTGTATGTACAGATCATTGTGTATCAAATTATCATAGTTACAACACAATCTCATACAGTATTCTATGTCAATTATAGCTCCATTTAAATATATATATATTATATATATATATATATTATATATATATATATTTTGCTGCACCACTTGGCTTTAGGAATTTAGTTCCTGAACCAGGGATTGAACCCAGGCCCTCCTCAGCAGAGTCCTAACCACTGGACTACCGGGAATTCTCTTTAAATTAAAAAAAATAAATAATTGAATTTATTTTTGGCTGTGCTGGGTCTTTGCTGCTCCTCAGGCTTTTTCTTGAGTTGTGGTGCTCAAGCTTCTCGTTGTGGTGGCTTCTCTTGTTGCAGAGCACAAACTTCGGGCATGTGGGCTCAGTAGTTGTAGCCCCCAGGCTCTAGAGCACAGGCCCAACAGTTGTGGCTTCTGGTCTTACTTGCTCCGCAGCATGTGGGATCAAACCCATGTCCCCTGCATTGGCAGGTGGATTCTTTACCCCCGAGCTACCGGGGAAGTCCTAAAATTTGTTTTAAAAGAATATATTTGTATCAAGAATTGATTAGACGTCAGAGACTGTTCCACCATCTCTGGACACAATAGTGAATTCAATGAACCAAAGAGATAAGCAAGAGATAAAGAATCAACTTTGCTGGCAGGCCATATCAGAACGTGGAGGCGGATTGCAATGGCATATTGTGAAGCCCTTAGATCAGCCATTTATTCAGGTCATCCTTGAACAAGATTTCAATATTTTGTCCAACCAGGTGTTCACGGCTCATCCCTCACCCTCTGCTTTGCTCTAAGCAAGCTTAAGTCTGGCTTCTCTTCTCCCCACTGGCCCTCAAATAGTTTCCCTCACCTCCTGGGAACTGAAAAGTGGGATGGGCCTCCTTGTCAGCTTCTGAGAACCGCTGACCTGGAGAAGACACACTTCCTGAGTGTTTTGCCAACCACGGTGGTTACTTTTCCTCAACTAATCAACTTCCCCTTTATGGGGAACCCCTCTTACCCTAGACAAGCAAAGACTTTTTCTGGTTGATTCTGAGAAGCTTGCATATTTCTGAGCTGAGAGCATTCTCCTACTGCAAGCGGGCTTTTTGAATAAAGTTATCTCAGTCCAGGGCTGTTTTTATTTGACATCTCCATAAAGGTCTCTGGCATTCTTCATTTGGCAACTTCCTGGTTTTTTAATTGCTCTTGGGAAGCTTATCTGATTTTTCTGTTAATTTCCTGACTGGTTACTGCTGGTATATAGTATTTTTCTTGACTAAACTGCACCTCTCCACATTATATCCTCCCACACCTAGGTATTCTCTTTCTTGTAAAAATAACTTCAAGGATGTATTCCAGAAAGTGAAGAGATGAACCCAGAGAAGAGGAGGTGGTGGGTTGCGAGGGTTTTCTACATGAAGGATCATGTCTCCCTGTGACAATCTGAATAACTTGGTTTATGAGATTCTGGGTAATTTTTTTCCTCTATCTTTTGGCCACGGAGGATCTTAGCTCCCCAACCAGGCATCAAACCCCGTGGCCCCTGCAGTAGAAGTGCAGTGTCTTAACCACTGGACTGCCAGAAAAGCCCCTATGAGATTCTGGATGATACTTATATTCTTCTTCCCATTTTGGGGGGATTTTTCAAAAGATTTTACCATGAAGATTGCTTTTGTAAGCTGGGGTGGCTGAGTGGAAGGACAGAAGTGTCATTTGGGTTTCTTTTCCCCAGCTTTATTGAGATATAATTAGCATATAAGTTTGTGTTTAAGATGCACAAAGTGATGATTCGATATGTATATATTGAGAAGTGAGCACCTCATTATAAGGTTAGCTAACAGCTCCTTCACTTCACATGGGTACCATTGTTTCTTTTAACGTGTGGTGAGACCATTTAAGATCTACTGTCCTGGGACTTCCCTGGGGGTGCAGTGGCTAAGATTCCTCACTCCCAATGCAGAAGGGCCCGGGTTCAATCCCTGGTCAGGGAACTAGATCCCACATGACGAAACTAAAGATCCCGCATGCCACAACAAAAATCAAAGATGCTGTGTGCCCCAACTAAGACCTGGTGCAGCCAAATAAGTAGATATTAAAAAAAAAATCTACCGTCTTAGCCATCAAGTGTACCATACAGTGCTGTTACCCAGACTCACCATGCATTAGGCCCCCAGAACACATTCATCTTCTAACCGGAAGTTTGTGCCTGTTGAGGACCTTCACCTGTTTCCCAACAAATGTCATCCTGAAAGCAGAACTGTCTGGGCAGGCCAAGCCACAGGAGCAGCTGGGGCCCTTCCCAGCGCCCCCAGAGCTCTTCCGTTCCCTACAGCTTCAGTGTCCTATGCCTCTCTGAACCTGGATACCCCTGGGTGGACACTGACCTTCCGTCCACTTCTGGTGAAGCAGCTGTTGGAGTAAGAGATGGTGAGGAGACGAGATGGAGGGGTTTGAAAGCTCTGGATGGGACCTCTGTTCTCCCTGCCCCTCGGACCCTACTGAGCTGTACATCCATCTTTCTGCTGAAAGCAACTCCCTTTTCTGACCTCACGTCTATGCCACCAAACTGCCCCTCCCTCCACCTTTGTGTCTTCCTCTGGGATTCTTGGGGGTTCCCTCACACAGTCCCTTCCTTTCCCTCCCACTTCCTTGGCCTCCAGCCCACCAAGGATCAAGACTCTCCTTTACTGTGTCCAGCTCACGCTCAGTTGTTCAGTCATGTCCAACTCCTTGCAACCCCTTGGACTGTAGCCCACCAGGCTCCTCTGTCCATGGGATTGTCCAGGCAAGAATACTGGAGTGGGTTGCCATTTCCTTCTCCAGGGATATTCCCAACTCAGGGATTGAACTCAAGTCACCTGTGTCTCTTGCATTGGAAGGGGGATTCTTTACCACTGAGACACTGGGGGGGATCTCCACTCACCTGAGAAATTGTCCTGCTACATTAATTTGGTTAGAACAAGAGACCTTTTCTGCCACTTGCTAGAAAACTGTCATTAGTTTACAAACCTATGATTTCCATGTAAATGACCCCCCTTTAGTTGTGATGTCCTTGTTCAGTGAGAGACCTGTACAACCGTACAAGGCAATCCTATGTCCTGTACACCTGGCAGGAGACCAGAGAGCTGTGTCTTTCCGGGACACCCATGCATCCACTCACTCCCTCTCCAGGCCTGGGGCTCATCTCCCACGGGATATGGTCTGTGCTTTTGGCACTTAGATGCCCACTGGCATGGAACACTGGCTATTTGTCTTAACAAGGCCCTTCATGAAGACACATCAGGTCTCCATGAGGTGTATGAGAAGCACAGACAGAAGACTGGATAAAGTGAGCTGTGTCAGGAAGAGTGAAGTAGAGTTCCTTCCAGGGAAGAGGCAGAGCCCGCTCTGATAATTCCTGGGACATGCCAGGAAGAAAGGGAGGGTTAAGCAGGGCTTAGGGGGAAGGAGTCATCTCCCCCTCTCCTCTACCAGCTTGTCCCATCTCCTCTTCACTGCTGAGCCTCCTCGATAGTTGGGTTGTGATTCTGAGGACAAAGCAAAGTGAGGGCTGGGTCCCCTCCAAGAGTGACAGCCCACACAGCAGAAGGCTTCACAGCAGCCCTCAAGGACAGCCCCAGGACATGAAGAAGACAGTCGGTGTGTCTTAGACCCACGCTTGCTTCTATGTTTCCTCTCTACATCTTGGGCCAGAAGCTGCAAACTATTTCTCTGTCTCCTTCGCCAGCTGATTTCCTATTAGTTTCTGGCAGTTGAAAGGCAGTAAAAAAAATAAAAACTGGAGGAGGTAATGGGACAATCCACTCCAGTATTTTTGCCTGGAGAATTCCATGGACAGAGGAGCCTGGTGGGCTATAGTCCATGGGGTCACACAGAGACGGACATGACTGAAGTGACTTGGCGCACACACACACACAGAAGTTTTTTCCCCCTTGCCTTTGGCAGTGCCCTGAGGGAGGGCTGCCAAGCTGAGACTTCAGGAGTCCAGCCTGGTTCCTACTTCGGCAACAGAGCAGTTGCAGTCTCTAGGTGACACCACAGTACAGGATCTTAGATCCTTGATCAGGGATTGAACCCAGGCCCTCTGCAGTGAGAGCATGGAGTCCCAACCACTTGACCGCCAGGGAACTCCCTACCCCATCATTTTCTTGTCACGCCGACCCTAGGAATTCTAGCAGCTTCCTGCAGCTACTAATCAGTGGTAACCCGATTATGCCTCTTTTACCCTCCAGCCTTTCCAGCCTCTTGGTGTCCAATTCCCTAATTATATTTCCTCTAGCTTAAATGCCTGGAGTGGTTTCAGTTTTCCTGATCAGATACTGATCAAGAGGAAAGGAAGAGCATTGCTCTGGATTTCTCCGATGACCCTGGCGTCTCTTCCTTGGAGCTGCTCTCTCCCCAAGATGACTCTGGAGCCAGACTGTCTGTATTTGGAGCCTGACTTTGCCACTCAGTAGCTATCGATCTCCCACTCCAGTACTCTTGCCTGGAAAATTCCATGGATGGGGGAGCCTGGTAGGCTGCAGTCCATGAGGTCACTGAGGGTTAGACACGACTGAGCGACTTTACTTTCTCTTTTCACTTTCATGCATTGGAGAAGGAAATGGCAACCTACTCCAGTGTTCTTGCCTGGAGAATCCCAGGGACGGCGGAGCCTGGTGGGCTGCTGTCTATGGGGTCGCACAGAGTCGGACACAACTGAAGCGACTGAGCAGCAGCAGCAGCAGTAGCTATCGATCTAGGACAAGTTGCTTAGTTTTCCTGGGCCTCAGTTTCCTTATCTGTGAAATGGGAACATAATAAGACCGACTTCATGGAGCTGTGAAAAATTTTCAGTGCGTGCAAAGCCACCCAGCAGAGCCAGCACTGTCTCACATGCTGTGTGTGTATGTGTTTGTGTATGTGTGTTAGCGGTTATTGTTTTAGTACACATGATACGGTGTGAGGTCTTAAAACGATTTTGGCTGTCTGTTCTAAGATTGGTGGTGACCCCAGGTGAGTTAGCTTCCTGTCTGGTTTTCTTTCCATATAAAGTGAGGGGTTAGCATGGAATGTGTGTGTGTGTGTGCGTGTGTGTGTGCGTGTGTGCGTGTGTGTTTGTCACTCAGTCGTGTCCGACTTTTTGTGACCCCCACAGACTGCAGCCTGCCAGGCTCCTCTGTCCACAGAATTCTCCAGGCAAGAATACTGGAGTGGGTTGCCATGTCCTTCTCCAGGTGATCTTCCTGACTCAGGGACGGAACTCCAGTCTCCTGCACTGCATGCAGGTGGATTCTTTACCACTGAGCCACCGGGGAAGCCCCAAACTTAACTTATATTAACCAAAAAAGAAAATTTAGCGCCCCAGTTTTACTGCCCACAGTTTCAGTGTGCAGTGGCCACGTGTGCCCAGTGGCTGCCATGTTGGACGTTCAGTGCGCAGTGGCCACGTGTGCCCAGTGGCTGCCATGTTGGACGTTCAGTGCGCAGTGGCCACGTGTGCCCAGTGGCTGCCATGTTGGACGTTCAGTGCGCAGTGGCCACGTGTGCCCAGTGGCTGCCATGTTGGACGACATGGAGAGAGAGCATTTTCGTCACTGTGGAACATTCTATGGGGCAGAGCTGGTTGAGAGAATAAGACTCGAAGAATGAGATGTCATGGTATTTAAAATTCGAAGAGCAGCCTGAAAGTAAGGGGGAGGGAAGGGAGCAGCAAGTTGACAAGAAGTACCTAAAGTTGACGTATCTTGAGAGAAACAGAGTACCCACCAGAAGAAATAAAGAATGTGAAAGTTTTTGCCTTTCACTGCGCTACTGGAGATATACTAGAAGGGATACAGTGGGTGCTATGAACTGAATTGTCTTCCAAAAATTGATTTGCTGAGGCTCTTTTAAGGAAGTAATTAAGGTTCAATAAAGTCATAAAGTGGGGCCCTGATCCAATAGGATTAGGGTCTTTAGATGAGATGCCAGTTTTCTCCCTCTCTCTGCCCAACCAACCCTCATCCCTGGGTCCTACCTGAAAGGTCAGGGCAAGGTCGGGCGTGTTGAGGCATGCCTGGGCATGCCCGGGCATGTCGGGACATGTCCCGGCAGAGAGCCGCAGACAAGCCCCGGAGGCAGGCCGACAACCAAGCCGTCCAATCAGGAGCCAACACGGAGCCCTCGCCGTCCAATCAGAAGCTGACATGGAGCCCTTGGACACCAATCACCGCGAAGCCCGCGTTTCCTTCCTTATATGGGAGCCCGGCCCGGGCTATAAAACCCTTCCCCACCCCTCATACCTCGCACTCCCTTTGCTTCGCAGACCTCACTTTGGGTTCACAGACCCCCCTTTGCTTCCTTGCTCACCCGCCCCTGGGAGTTCTGCCCGAGAGTGACCACCCAATAAAAGGCCCTGATCAACGGTCCATAGGGGTGGCTCTTTCTTCCCGCGGCATTTCTTACAATACCCTCTGCCCCTGTCAGCTCACTCACTGGCTGGAGCAGGCACCACAGATCTTAAGACAATGGCGCTCCCTGCAGTGAGGGATCCAGGCCACCATACCTCATCAGTTGGCGATGAAGCCCGTGGCACGGCACCTGCAAACAATGAGGGATGCCTGGGAGCACTGGGGCTGGAGGGCTGGGGCTGAAGTGGAAAACAGGAGGCTGGGTCTCCAAGTATTTCCAACTCGCCATCTCCTAGACACACAGTGGAAACGCATCTCCTGATGCCCTTGAAAAAGCTGGCTTAAAACTCAACATTCAGAAAACTAAGATTATGGTCCCATCACAGTAGATGGGGAAACAGTGGAAACAGTGTCAGACTTTATTTTTTGGGGGCTCCAAAAATCACTGCAGATGGTGACTGCAGCCATGAAATTAAAAGACGCTTGCTCCTTGGAAGAAAAGCTATGACCAACATAGACAGCATATTAAAAAGCAGAGATATTACTTTGCCGACAAAGGTCCGTCTAGTCAAAGCTATGGTTTTTCCACTAGTCATGTATGGATATGAGAGTTGGACCACAAAGAAAGCTGAGCACCAAAGAATTGATGCTTTTGAACTGTGGTATTGGAGAAGACTCTTGAGTGTCCCTTGGACTGCAAGGAGATCCAACCAGTCAATCCTAAAGAAAATCAGTCCTGAATACTCATTGGAAGGACTGATGCTGAAGCTGAAACTCCAATACTTTGGCCACTTGATGCGAAGAACTAACTCATCTGAAAGACCCTGATGCTGGGAAAGATTGAAAACAGGAGGAGAAGGGGACAGCAGAGGATGAGATGGTTAGATGGCATCACTGACAGGATGGATATGAGTTTGAGCAAGCTCCGGGAGTTGGTGATGTACAGGGGAGCCTGGTGTGCTGCAGTCCATGGGGTCACAAAGAGTCGGACACGACAGAGCAACTGAACTGAACCGACTGATGCCCTTGAAGTGAGGCTGGCTTCCGGACTTGCTTAGCTAAGGAAACAGCAGAACTGCAGTCCTTGACTGTGGGGAAGAAGCACTTAAGAGCTGGTGGGCTCTTCTCTACCTCCCCCACCATTGCCAAGTTGTTCCAGGGCTGGCGCTTCAGCCAATGCGGGTCCCTGGGTGGCTGTGACGGGCAGAGCCCCCTGCTGACCTGTGGATGAGCCACTGAGACCTGGGAGTCATTACCCAGTGACTCAGCAGTAAAGAATCTGCCTGCAATGCAGGGGACCTGGGTTTGATCTCTGGGTTGGAAAGATCTCCTGGAGAAGGGAACAGCTACCCACTCCAGTATTCTTGCCTGGGAAATCCCATGGGCAGAGGAGCCTGGTGGGCTGCGGTCCATGGGGTCGCAAAATGTTGGACACAACTGAGCAACTAAACAGCAACTTGAATACAAGCTCTTCTCTGCCTGTATCTGGAACACAGCCTTCAAGGCTCTCCAGGGCCTGCCAACCTCCCAAGCCCCAGGTGCCATCTGCCTTCTCTTTGCAGACTTCACTCCAGCCAATGGGTCATCCCTGTTAGAGCCTGGTGCCGACCACAAGATCTGGTCCGGAGAAGGCCCATGCCCTAACACTTGAATGATGCCTGTATCACCACTGCGGCTTCCAACTCCTGCACCACCTTCCCCCCGCACGAGCCCCACGAGCATGTTCACCTTCCGAGTAGCCACGTGCTTGGCCAAGGATGCTGGATCTTTGACGCGTAAGAACCAGACGTGAGACCTCTGTTGCCCTCTTGCTGTGGACCAAGGTAGGGAGGAGCACACAATCTGAGCCTGCCAAAGTGACTGAGAGGAAGCCTGAGGGACTTCTGGCAAGCAGTTCTTTGCCCCTTGTTGCTCACTCGGTAAGTCGTGTCCAACTCTTTGCGACCCCATGGACTGCAGCACATCACACTTCCTGCTCCTTCACCTGGAGTTTGCTCAAAGTCATGTCCAGTGATTCGATGATGCCATCCAACTATCTCATCCTCTGTCGCCCCCCTCACCTCCTGCCCTCAACCCTTCCCAGCATCAGGGTCTTTTCCAATGAGTCAAGTCTTCAAATTAGGTGGCCAAAATACTGGAACTTCCGCTTCAGCATCAGTCCTTCCATTGAATACTCTGGGTTGATTTCCTTTAGGATTGACTGGTTTGATTACCTTGCAGTCCAAGGGACACTCAAGAGTCTCCTTTAGCATCACAATTGGAAAGCATCAATTCTTCAGCGCACAGCCTTCTTTATGGTCCAACTCTCACAGCCATACACAACTACTGGAAAAACCATAGGTTTGACTAGATGGACCTTTGTCAGCAAAGTGATGTCTCTGCTTTTTAATACACTGTCTAGGTTGGCCATAGCTTTCTTTCCAAGGAGTGAGTGTCTTTTAATTTCATGGCTGCAGTCACCATCTGTAGTGATTTTGGAGCCCAAGAAAATAACATCTGTCACTGTTTCCACTTTTTCCCCATCTATTAGCCATGAAGTGATGGGACTGGATGCCACGATCTTTGCTTTTTGTTGAGTTTCCAGCCAGCTTTTTCACTTCTCCTCTTTCACTCATCAGGAGGCTCTTTAGTTCCTTTGCTGTCTGCCATGAGAGTGGTTAAGATCTGCCTTCTGAGGCTGTTGACACCTCTGCAAATCTTGAGTCCAGCTTGCGATTCATCCTGCCCTTCATTCCGCATGATGTGCTCTGCATGTAACTTAAATAAGCGAGGTGACAATCAGCATACAGCTTCGTCATGCTCCTCAATTCTGAACCTGGCTGATACATGGGAAGGTTCTTTTCTGCTTCTGTGCTTGGCTGCATGAGGAGGTAAAGGCTGGAAGACCCTCTAGCTGTCTTGCCATCACAAGGGGTGCTGCGTCCCAGACCGGCAGTGTGGAAGAGGGGCTGAACGTGGGTGAATTCAGAGTTCACCTGGACTTTACCAAGCCTGGACCCGCCCTACCAGCCCTCTTACCTGGGATGATGGGTTCCTGCCTGTCGAAGGTAGCTGAGGGGGAGTCCTGAGTTACAGGTGAAATCGGCCATACTCAACGTGGATGAATGAGAAACACTCCAAATACTGGACCCCAGATTTATTTACTTCGGGCTGTGCTGGCTCTTCATTGTTGTAGAGGCTTGTCTCTAGCTGCAGCGAGCAGGGACTTCTCTCTCGTTTCAGTGCACAGGCTTCTCATTGCAGGGGCCCTTCTCGTGGTGGTGCACAGGTTCTGGGGCTCTAGGGCGCTTGGACTTCAGCAGTTGCAACTCCTGGGCTCTAGAGCAGTCTCAGTAATTTGTGGTGCACAGGTTTAGCTGCTCCTTGGCATGTGGGATTTTCCTGGATTGGGGATTGAACCGGTATCTCCTGGGTTGACAAGCAGAGTCCTTACCACTGAGCCACCAGGAAGCCCCAAGACAGTTTGATTTTAGCTGAGTGAGACTCATGTCACACTTCTGACTCCTAGAACTGTAAGGTATCAAGTTCCTGTTTTGTTTTTTTCTTTCACCAAGTTTCTGATTTAAACCACTTGGCTTGTATAATTTATATGGCAGTCATGGAAAACTAAGAGAGGCCCATCAAAGCACAGAAACCAAATTTAAGTTCCGAGAAGACGTGGCTACCCTCCAGGCTAAGTCCTGCTCCGGTCTCTCCCTCGCAGAGCATGGCTTTCTCAGGGCAGACCCCAGGTTAGCAAGAGGGGAGTCTCTGAGTCCACTAAAATCCACAGTTGTGGAGGCTGGAAGTCCAAGGTCAAGTGGCAGCAGACTCAGTGTTGGGCAAAGACCCTCTTGCTGGATGGCTATCTTCACGCCACACCTTCACACAATGGAAGGGGTGAGGATACTCTGTGGGGTTTCCTTTAAAATGGCACTAATCCCCTTCACAAAGGCTTCATCCTCCTGACCTCCCAAAGGCCCCACCTCCAAACCCCATTGTCTTGGGTGAACAGATTTCCACCCAGGAATTTTGAGGCAACACAAACGTTCCATCTACAGCAGTTAGGGCCCGTTTATGCCAGCCCCACGGTCCTGAGGTCATCCCTGGCCTCTTCTGTGATCCGCGTGGGTTGCCGGTGTCCAGAGCTGGAGCTGGAGCTGGGGGAGGTGGAGGCTGTCTGAAGGTGCCATCCCCACAGCGTCACTGCGACCGCCACCCGGGGACTGACAGGCCGCTGAGGACAGACTCTGGTTTCAAGGCTGCGCCCCCCACCCCCTTGTCATTTCTGGGGCAAGGGGTGCTGGGGTCAGCACACAGAGACAAGATCCGTAGATTAGTTGTGTTTTTTTTTAAAATAACTGCATCCTTTAATGGCAGTAATACAATTATTGGATTAAGAGACCACAGGAGAAAGGACAGGTGGTGTTTCTGGAAGACAGATATGGAGTACAAAAAGGGGGAGGAATAGTCATGCGACGATCATTGTAAAAATACAGTACGTTATATACATATTTGCACCGTCAACTTTCAACTCTGAAATAGTATTTACACTTTTGTTACAATCCTGGTTAGAGAACAATTTATTTTTTTCTTTAAAAGCTCGGCCTGATGGCAAATGAAAATTTTGGGTGAATTCATAGTCCCATGAGGTTCTTAGGCTGAATATTCCAAGAGGAGGGTTCCAGCTTCTAATTCATCCACAGATTTCAGTTTTAAAAAAGTATTTCATTTTGCTTCTACAAAATAAAATTCTCAAAGGAGGGAAAAAAAAAACAAACAACCCAACACCCAACCACAGCCACACTGCGTATTCTTTCTTATATTACAAACCAGGGGCTGCAGCCCTCTGCTTCGAGGCCAACACTGGTGGCTGAAGAAAAATCTCATTAATGATTGTTTAAAAAAAAAAAAAAACAGAAAAAGACACAAAGACAAACCAAACCACCCTGATCATGGCGCACTGACCGTGTGGGGGTGCCTCCCCCGCCCTTGCTTCTGGCACCAAACTCTAGGACTATTCCTTTTCTGGGGGAGGGGGTGTGGGACCTTCTTTAACCTCCCACCCCAGGGAGGTGGGAGGGGTAACCCTCTGGCTGGCTGGGACACCAGGCTTCCTCATTATTAGCAGGAAGAGTCAGGGCCCTTAAGTGAGGGGGCCGAGATGGCAGGATGAGGAGCGAGGCAGGAGAGAGCAGGCAGGTGCGGGCACAGACCATGTCCAGTTCCCGAGGTCACGGCATGGGCCTCTTCTGGGCTCCGTGGACAGGACGGGAGCCCAGCCAGGGTCCTGGGGGAGCTGCGGAGCCCAGGGCAGACCTTTCGGCTCCCTTCCCGGCTCAGCCGGATGGATGAGGAGAGCAGGATGCGGGCTGTGGGGTCCTTGCCCTGCTCACAGCGCGTCACCCTCCGGGCCCTGGCCAGCTTCCCACCGTGTCCTCAGGGCCCCTGCCTGGACGTGGCCATAAAGCCAACACCGCACGTGCCTCTGAACCCATGCCCCCTTTGGTTTGGAAGAAAATCAAACACACCAAAACCACGGGCCCTGAAGGTACGCTGTGAGGGGGTGTGGAGAGAGGGCGATGCTTTGCTGACCACCACCCCGGCTCCCTCCGTCGGGAGCGTGGTGGCACGGCCACGCACGGATCCTTGAGCTCTCCCCAAAGGGGCCAGGGCCGGCACACCGGCACATGCTCTGCCTTCCAGGGCCCAGGACAGAGCCCAGCACGCGGGGAGAAAGGCATGGCCACAACAGGACAGGCTAATACTGACAGAAAGCACGCAGTCTGCGGGGCCGTCGCCCCGCACCAGCCCTGCTGACTCCAGGTCCATCTCTCACCCCGGAGTCTTCTGCCGCAGGCTGGTGGGCGCGGGTTCACGGGTGAACTCTGGACGGAGGGGGGCGGGGTGGGGGCAGGGGGCCCTGCGGGTGAATCCAGACGAGACAGCAGTGGGAAAGGACTGTTTCTCCTGGCCCAGGCAGCTTCCCAAGGCTCTTCTTTCTTGATACTTCCTCTCGTCCACTGGCCCCTGAAGCGGGTCATCATGGCCTGCATGCTGCAGAGGAGACGCAGAAATGCCGAGACTGCTTCCCCGCGGGGCCTGCCCACCGTCTCGGCTCCAGCTCTTCTTGCTCATGCAACACTTCGTGCCTTCTTGACGCCTGCTGCTCCCTTCGTCCTAGGGGGTGGGGTGGGGTGGGAGGAGGAGGAGGGGCCCCGCTTTGCCCAGAAAACCCACCAGACCCCCAGCCGCCAGACTGGGGCCCCAGCCTTTAAGGGAGTCCCTGAAAATCGGGCCTGGCCAGGCCAGGCGGAGTGCCAGCTGGGCTGAGGCCCAGGGGACTCGCAACTGCTCACGTGCACGTGGAGGTTTTGTCGGCGGGCACCTAGCAGCCCCGCAGCACTGACCAGAAGTTAAAGATGGTTATATACAATTCATATGTTTTAAAGAAGATACTACTTAAAAAAAGAGAGAGAGAGAGAGAGGAAAAAAGAAAACAATAGGAAGAAAGAAAAGAAAGAACACCCAAACCCCCTCCCCCCTCCCCCCAAGCCCCAACTCTGGTCTCTGCCCTTAAATATTGCCCTGGGAAGGGTAGGGTGCGGGGAGTGCTGGACTCCGGCTTAACACTACTGGCAGAAAGGGGAGGCGGTGGGGTCGAAGCCTTTAAACACATCTTTCAGGGACCCAGCGTCCTGCTCACCCTCTTGGGCTGGGCTGTTGCCAGCAAATGGGCTTCCGGAGCCCGTCTTGGGTGCCGGTTTCACGGTCCCGAAGAGGGTGGGCACAGGCAGGTTGTGCACGCCGGGCTGGGGCAGGCTGCCCTCTGCTGACGGGGTGCCCACGGCGGCAGCAGGGGCCGCGGCAGCCTTGGGCCGGGGCCGGTTGTAACTGTTGTATCTGTCCGTGGCCGTGGCCCCGTCGGCCCCGGGCTTCCCGGACTCAGGCTGTTCCAGGGCGGACTTGCGGACAAACGGGGGCTCCTTAGCCTTGGCGGCAGCAGAGCTCCTGCCGTTGCCCTCAGGGCCCTTGGGCGGGGTGCCCGCGTCGGCGGCCGGCTCTGCGGCTTTGCCCCCCGTGTTGGGAGTCCTGGGGTCGTAGAGGCTGATGCCGCTCAGCACGCTGCTCTGGCTGGCCCCGCCGCCCTGGCCTAGGCCGCCAGCTGCCAGCACGCGGGGGTCGTAGGGGGCGGTGGCCGGCGGGGAGGACTCCCCACTGGGGCTGGCAGCTGGAGAGGGCACCTCGCCAGGGCCGGGTTTGGCCGCCCGGGAGGAGGCAGTGGTGGAGTCTGTGGGTTTCTGCAGCCGGGGGTCGGTGGGCGTCTTCCGCACTCGGGGGTCACTGGGCTTGTCGCCGGAGCCAGGGGTGGCCAAGGGGCCAGTCACGTTGACAGTCTTGAGGATGCGCGAGAGGAGCTCAAAGTCAGGCAGGCTGGAGCCGGCCGCGCCGGCATCTGCAGAGTTGCCCGCACGCTGCCGGGGGTTGGGGGGCCCTGAGGCAGCGGCGCGGTGCAGCCTGGGATCCAGCGCCGGCAGGGACTGCAGGGCGGCGGGCACGGGGGGCGCCGCCTCCTGCTTGGGCAGGGGCAGCGGGATCAGGTCCTCGGGGCTCCAGAGCACAGTGCGGGCGAAGCTGGGCCGACTCAGGGTCACGTCCTTCTTGATGTGGCTGAACTGCTGCAGCTGTGACCGCGGGTCCCGCAGTGGGTGCCCAGGGAGCGGCTCCAGGGGAATGTTGACAGCCTTCTCCCGCAGGGCTCGTTCCCCTTCCTCTTCTTCCGCCGGGGGTGGCCCAGACCCCTTGGAGCCCCCGGGACCGGCAGGGCTGGAATGCAAGCCGCCGTCGGGCTTGGAGATGGGCAGGGAGCGAGCCAGTCGCGGGTCAGAGGGTCCGGTGTCACCTGGGCCTGACCCGCTGGAAGCCTCGGCATGGCGGGAGAGCCTGGGGTCCCGGCTGAGGCGGGGGTCAGCCAGTCGGCCTCCCGTGGGGTGTCCCTTCTGGAGGCGGGGGTCCCCCAGCCCACTGCCGCTCAGCTCTCCAACAGAAGCCTGGGGCCGGCTAGACGTCTGCTGCCTCAGCGTCTTCAGGATGGAAGTGACACTGCTCCCACCTTCATCCTCATCGCTTGAGTACCAGTTCCCAGTGTCACCTGCGAGCGAGCAGACAGGCGCAGGGAGCCGGTGAGTGGTCACCACACCGGCCACCAGCCCTCTTGGATCCCACGGTAGCCTGCTCCCCACCTCTTATCTCTCAGAACCTCTATTTCTCTCGCTTAAAACACCTGCTGCTCACCCTCCCCCCAACCACAGAATGGCACGAAGAGCCAGGGAGCTCAGGCAGGCCAAGCACGGAGCCTGGCAGGTCTCTGGCTGTCGCGGATGGACCCTTCCCTGTGTACCGGCACCGAGCTAAGGACTTTGCCTTATTTGCCACAACTACCCAGGATACAGCGCTGTCACCATGCCCATTTGACAGATGAGAAAACAGAGGCACCGACACAGCACCGAGATCGGGGACAAAGCCAGGCTGGGCTCCAGCACTGCCTTCTCACCTGGGCAGACTCAGACCCCTCCCACGGCAGACCCTACTCCGAGTGCCCGTGAGCAGCAGTCACTGCCTGGGCTCTCACTGAGCTTGGGCTCCCAGACCTGTGCCTCCCAGACCCCTCACAGTGCTCCCACGCCCCAGGGCAGGCAGTCACCAGCTGGTAAGAGGCGGGGCCAGGTGAGCAGACGCAGCTGGCCCGTGTCCAACCTCCTCGGCAGGTGCAGTCGGAGACCTCGGGGAGGGGACTGTCCCCTGCTCTCACTGCCCCACTTGCTCCCCGGCTCCTGGCTGCAGGCTCTAGATGGCTTCTCTGTCTGCCCCGTTCCCCCCAGGGCGGATGCCACCAGGGCACCACTCGGCCCCACAAGACTCGGCAGCTGAGGCGGGGACTGTTAATGGTCTGTGTCAGTGACTGGCTTTCATCTCTGGGCGTCCCAAGGACACGGTCTGGGGAGCAGGGGCTGGGCATCTCCCTCCAGCCTCCTCCACGAGGGTGCGGTCTCCTCCAGGGACCAGCCCACTGCCCTCCTCCACGGGACCAGGGTCTCGCCCTTCTCCGCAGGGGTCCTCCTGGCCACAGGCTCCTGTCTGACGCAGACCCCGGACCTAGGCACGCCCCACCGCTCCCCGCAGGGTGGCCATGGCCCACGCCCATCGGGGAGAGCCCTGCCCCGGGGGAGGACACATGCCTTCCTCATTCTCCCGGTCCTGCTTGCTGCTCTCAGCCAGCCTCCTCGCTCTCTCCTCCTCCTGCTGCTTCTGCTGGATCCTCAGGTACAGGGCCCTCTGAGCCGAGGGCAGGAAGTCGGGGACACCGGCGCCCGGCTTCGGCCGGCCTGGGGGCCCTCCCTCAGAGAAGCTGTCTGGCTCCAGAGGGTGCTCGGGGAAGAGGTGCTCCCCAGGCTCCCCCGGCAGCTCTTCGTAGTGCCCGTAGTCCTCTGTGGCAGGGAAGAACCAGCGTTCATGTCGGGAAGGGCCTTACGGCACCAACTCCGACCCACCCGTGTCCTCAGCTGGAAAACCACCCCTGATGGCGATGGGTGAGAATGCACAGCCTACGCCCTCCTACCCTTCCCGGGAGGGGCCCTAGCAATAGGGGACGGAGCAGCCAAAAGGGGAGGGGGAGGTCCCAACTAGGACACAGCCACTGAGAATGGGATTCACGGTGAGGTTTAGTGACATGGGCAAATGCTCATGAGGTGAGAACAGGACGGAACGGCGTACGAATGTTTATAAAACGCAAAGAAAAGGCTTTGAAAAGACAGACAGAGAACAGGCCCTCTGGGAATGAGAGTGGGGGGAATGAGATTGGGGGAGGGGGTTGAGGCATCGTTCACTTTTTTACTCCACCCATTTCCCATCTGTTTTAAATACTTTGGATGGGCATTAATCTTATAGTCTCTTTAAATAAAGAAAGAAAAACACTCAATCTCACAGTAAGCTCATAATATGAGTTCAATCCCAGTAAACAAAGACCCATAAAGAAAAGAAGAAAATACACCAAAACGTTGCTATGGCTACAAGTCCACCCAGAGGCTGCCGGGCAAATCCTTCTCCTTCCACAAATGTTTCTGGGCAGCTGCTACGTTTAACAGGACGGGGTGGATGGGGGTGTTTCTCCAATACAGCATCTAGGAAGCACCAGGCGGCAGGGCTTGCCATCTCTCCTGAAGGATGGGCAGCGTCCGGCACTAGCTGCCTCCCTTCACAAATGCTAAGGATAGATCCAGCCAAGGATGAGGGGAACAGCATGTGGAGGTCTGTGACGAAGCGCCTAGAGACTGTGTGTGTGTGTGTGTGTGTGTTGGAGACAGAGTCCAGTGAGCACTGCCCACAGGCCATTCTGCAATGATGAAATAGCCCCGATCTGCACCTTGCGTGCAGTGCCCCTACTGAGCAGCTGAAATGCAGCCAGCTCTACCAAGAAAGCGAGTCCGTAATTTAAAGTTCCAGGAGTCAAACGCTTAAATTTTTTTAGAAAGATAAATACTTCCTACATAATCATATAAAGCAAAACGTGAAAAGCCACTTTCTTCCAGCCTCTGAACTTCAGAACATGGGAACTCGGTGGGCCAGGCTGCTCTGGGCCACAGCCTCACTCCTTAAACAACAGTCCCACCCAGGCCCCCTGCATCTGATGGTTTTACAACACTGAATATTATTAAAGGCAACTGAATAGCACTAAAAGGGTAGATTTCACAATATGGGCATTTGAGCCAATTACTCCAGAGATACCATCACCAGCTAGACAGACTTTTTGCTTCCCCACCTGGACCTTCATGCATCTCACATCCACTGTTTAAAGGGGGAGGAGACCCCTCCGGTCAGGGTCACCTGCTTTTCTCATGTGAGAGCGTGTCACTGTCCTGGCGCCCTGCCCCACACACCTGTTTTTACGTCTCCGCACACTATCTAGACACCAGCGAAAACTCTACCCCGACCTCCAGCCTGGTCAGCTCCCTGATACCCGATGTCGACTCCACGTGGTGTTAAATGGGCACCTCGTGCTTTCGGCAGCCAAAGCGCAAGTGCTGCCCTCCCTCCTCCCAGCCTGGCTCTATGCAGCATCTCCCGCCCCAGGGACAGCGTGGGCACCTGCCCAACGACTCTGCCCCCAACAGGCATCCGCGCGTGACCCTGCCGCCTTGACCCCTTGGCTCCATGGTGCCTCCACACCCAACCCTGCTGGCTCCCAGTCACCCTGGGTGCCCTTCACCTCACCTCTGCCCAGGGTGACTCCAGGGCAGCCTGCAAGCTTCCCAAATTCCCCTCCAGCTGCTATGAGCACCCGTGGGCCCATCATTCCTCTGCTTCCCTCATCCTTCTACGAGCATCCATGGCCCCCGTGTTCCTCTGCTATCCCCAACCTTCTTCTGCTGAGCACACCTCACCATAGCCCACAGAGTCTGGGGCTTCCTTCCCCTGTTCTCCTGTCCCAAGCCACACGAACACCTGGGGAGTCCACCAACAAGGTGACTGGCTGGAACCTCTACCTGCCGCAGCTCCCCCGAAGCCAAGCCTTCCTCCCGCTTCACATCCCTCTCCCATTTGCTTTTCACTTAGGCCTCGGACAGGCAGTGTCGCACCAGAGCAGAGCCACTCCCAGCCCGCCTCCACCCGTTACCCCAGACACTGCCCCGCTTCACTTCCAGCAACGACCGATGCCAACCTGAGCGGCACGCTTACTGACGTGTTTCCTGTCTGCTTCTCTAAACTGAAACGAAGTCCAGGCCTGCTCTGCCCCCAGGCCTGGAAGCAAGCCTGGCCCCCTGGATGCCTCCCATCCTCCTGAAGGCTACACACCGTCTCCTATGAAGCAGCACTGTCATCCAAGCACCCTGACAGCTGGACCTTCAGGTTGTTAACAACACGTGTTCTCATTTTAGCCAAGAAAGGAAGGAAAGGAGGAAGGAAGATGGTCAGTGTGGGGATAGAACGAGCACAGTCGCAAGGAAGCTCCAAGCCAAGAACAACCCAGAAGCAGGCCACTGGCGGAGAGCACCTCAGCCATAAAGTTCACACCATTCGGCATCCACCCCCTAACTTCCCACATTCCCAGTCCACACACACCCAGCAAACTTACAAGAAACTAAGTGAGTTATAGTGATGCTAACACCCCGCCCAGACTCAACAGGGTGGTGAATCCTACATCACTGAAAAGGTTCAGCCACTTATGGAACAGAGATGGAGCTGGATTTATGTTTTCAAAGACTAAGACCAAGGAAGGAAACCCCAATCTTCCTGATTACATTCCACTGTGCAGGCCCCAGCCAGCCCTCACCCTGAGCCCCGCATACCTGCGTCCCCAATGAGCCCCGGCTCCATCTCCATGCCCTCCTGCTGCTGGTAGAAGTTCTCATAGAAGTTCTGGGCTGGTGGGATGGGGGGCATCATTCCAGAGTGCGGGGAGTCTCCGGGACCGTAGGGCATCATGGGAGGGCCGCCGGGGCCCATGGGTGGGCCAGGGTTCATGCCGGGGCCCATCGGCATATCTGGGTGCATGTCGGGGTGCATGTCGGGGTGCATATCTGGGTGCATGTCGGGGTGCATGTCAGGATGCATCGGGCCCCCCATCGGCCCTGGGGGTCCCATGTTGGGCCCAGGGCCCATTGGCCCAGGGGGTCCTCCGGGTCCAGGGAACCTGGAAGGAGACAATGGTGCCTGTGAGAGGGGCTGCAGAGGATGGGGGGAGCTGCAGCCTGAGGAGGGCTCCGAACAGGCTCTGAAGGCTCCAAAGATGCCACATGCTGGCCAGCGGGGAACTCACCTCACGCCCAGCTTCTCAGCCAGCTGCCCTGTGGGCCGCACCACGATCTCAAACAAGGAGGGGATCTTCTTATTGTACATGTCCTGCTGCTGCTGCAGCTGCTGCGGGGACAGCGGCTCGTGCGTTGGCAGGGGCATCTGAGGGGGTCCGGGGGGCGGAGGCGGGGGCGGGGGTGGGGGCGGGGGGCCGCCCTGCATGGGCCGGCCATTCGGAGATGTGGGGGCCGGTGGGCCGGGCGGGCGGGGTGGGGTGGGCAGGAGGCCCACGCCCGGGGGTGGCTTGGGCAGGGGGTTGATGCCCTGCTTCTTCAGCTCCTCCACCTCCTTCTCATCCTCGGCGCCCGCCTCCGCATCGTCCGCCAGCATCTGCGGGCGAGAAGGACAAAGCCGTGCGAGTCACGACAGGGAGGGGCAGGTGGTAATGCAGCCCTCCAGGGCTGAGACCTGAATTCTCCAAGCAACGTGCTTCAGCCCCCGAGACCCTTACAGCGTAATGCCACCGACCACGAAAGCTCTCGGGAACATAAGTCATCGCCCCCGTACCACCTATGGATCCACTCCCAGTGACCAGCTGACAGGGCAGCTCTTCTTATTCTGCCGCAAAATATATGCAACATACCACGCACTCTTTCACCATTTCCAGGTAGACAATTCAGACATCAAGTACATTCTCAAGTGTTGTACAATCGCCACAATTATCTAATTCTGTCACCTCAGAAAAAACGCCACGCCCGTCAAGCGGCCACTCCCCCTCACATGCCACGCCCATCAAGAGGCCACGCCCACATAAGACGCCATGTTGTCAAGAGGCCACTCACCTCTCTCCCCTTAGAAGATGCCAGGCCAACCAAGCGGCCACTACCCCAGAAGACGCCACGCCTGTCAAGCGGCCACTCCCCACTCCCTTCTCAGAAGATGCCACGCCCATCAAGAGGCCACTCCCCCATGAAGTCATCGCTCCCATCAAGGGCCCACGCCCCACTTTCCCTCCCCCAGCCCCTGGCAACCACCCACCTCCTGTCTGTCTACGGATTTGCCTGTTCTGGACATTTCCTATAGACAAAGCCCTATAATATGTGGCCTTTTGTGGCTGGCTTCTTCCACTGAGCATCGTGAAGTTTTCCAGGTTCACCCACGGTGCAGCTGTGTTATCTATTTTACAGCTAATAGCTCATGGTTCTGTTTGGATTTTAAGTGCCTCACCGCACTTGCAATCAAACCGCCAGCACTTATGAGGACCCGCAGGGCCTGATAGCAGGGCTGGTATCTGCGGAGGGCTTCGCAGTGCGCGGACTCCTCCAGCCTAAGCACCCAACCCTGTGTTTCAGTCCCGCCGACAGCTAAGCATTCCTCCCCGCAACCAGGCCCTCACTGGACCAGGCCTCTGTCTGGGCATTCATTTTCCCCTCCATGTATGGCTCCATGCCCCCCAATTGCTGAGGTCTCTTATTAAAAGGTCAGTTCAGAGTGACAGGCCTGGTCTCCTGTATTCACTATGGGAACACCATCAGCTCCCTCCAAAGCATTACCCAAGCTTTGTTTAGATTTTACATTTAGTTGTATCTCTTTATTCCTGGCCCGATGATTACCAATTCCACAAAGGCAAGACCCCCAGGCTCCACCTAAGGCCTATTACAGGGCAGAGGGACAGTTTCAAAAGTCTGGATTCAAGTGGAACATCCCACGGATTGAGATCCTGTACAGAAGTTGACACCGCGGATCTGCCTGCGTCTCTTGGAAGGCCAACGTGCAAATGGGGCCTCCAGCCTGGGCCCCAGCATCTCTGAAGGACCCAGCCCCAGCCTCCTCCCCACTCAGGCAGGGCCGCCTGTGGTTGCAGAGCCATTGGGCCCTGCACTGCTAGATCCTCACAGGGGCAACTGAGTGCCCTCAGGTGTGGGCAAAACCTATCAAGGTTACACTTCATTAAACAGGTACAAACTTGATGAGAGCTTCCTCCCCACCCGGGGAGGGGTACCACTGCCAGCCACTGAATGTGCCATACTCCCTTCACCCCCAAGACTGGGGTCACACGTCTCCTCACCACTCAGCACAGAACACCAGCACTCAGCAGGAACTCTGCTGGGGACCGAGGCCATGGAGATTTTTTCAGTGCTGCCCCTGGCCTGGACCGCGGTACTCAGCACTCAGGCCACACCGTGGACTCAACGACTAAATGAACCGCAGTGCTGGCCCCCAGGACAGCTTCCTGAAGGTACGGCTGATCCCCAGCATGATGGGCCCCCTTTCCCATGCTCACCTCCTGGGGCCACGTTCCTTTAGCTTCCCCACTGCGCTCTGCAGCTGGGGCTTCTGTGCCCACCCTGTGCTGGGGAGGGAGTCTTACCTCGCTGTGGCTCCCATTACAGGACTTCCCCCCCTCACCCCTCGTGCAGACCCCACAACACCCTGCTGGACTCCAGCTAGGGACACAGCCAGCCGCTTGCGCTCACCCCTGTCCCCACCACCCGCCCTGGGTCCCGAGTGCTGCTGAGGGCAGGCGCTGAACCACATCAGAGGCCCGGACACTGACACATAAGAGATGCTGTCCCTCCCCATGAAACCCTGAACCCAAACCATCCAGGCTGTCCCTCGGTACATCTAGTCCTACAGACTCCCGGGCCTCTGTGCAACAAACAGGCCCTCACACCAGACCACCAGGCCCTGCCTGGGCACCACAACCCAACCCCACCCCCAGAACGGATTCTGAATGATCCTCGGGTTCCCAAAGTTCAGAGGTGTGCTGTCAGCGGAAAAGGACTGCCACACCGGCAGACACACAGACGTGTGGGGCAAGCTTCATCAGGCCAAATAAGCTCGTGTCTGTCTGTTAAAAATTCTAAGCGTCTGCCCCAAACTAGAAACAAATCAAACGTTCAACTGGTGACTAGATAACACAGTGTCTCACATCATCCACAGAGTGGGGTGGTACTCAGGAACTAATAGTGATGAACAGTAGTGATGAAGCACCAATACTTGCAACAACATGGATGAGAAGCCAGATTCAAAATCATACACACAGTTAGAAGCTACATCCCATATCATCTATTCATATGACTTCCTTGGAAAGCCAAAACTATGGGGACAGAAAACGGATCAGCAGTTACCAGGGGCTAGAAATAGGAGAGGTGCTGACTACAAAAGGGTGAGTCTTGAGGGTGAAAGTGACTTTTCTCTAGCTAGATTGTGAGGTGGTTACATGACTCTCTGTATCTGTCAAAACTCAAAGAGTTGTTTTTTTTTTTTAACTGGATACAAACTGCTGCTGCTGCTTAAGTCGCTTGAGTCGTGTCCAACTCTGTGCGACCCCATAGACGGTAGCCCACCAGGCTCCCGTCCCTGGGATTCTCCAGGCAAGAACACTGGAGTGGGTTGCCATTTCCTTCTCCAATGCAAAAGTGAAGTCGCTCAGTCGTGCCCGACTCTTAGCGACCCCATGGACTGCAGCCCACTAGGCTCCTCCGTCCATGGGATTTTCCAGGCAAGAGTAAACTATACCTTGACAAACCTGACTGTGAAAGTGTATGTATAAATCAATAACTGAAAGATTTAATAGTAAAGAACTGTAGTGTGTCCCACTTACTTTCAAGCGGCTCAAGAACAAAGGAGAGCAACTAATAAATGGGGCAAAATATGCTAATCAAGGGATCTCAGATGGAAGAATTCTTGCCGCTCACTCTCACAGAGCCATCACCAACAGCCCCAGGCATCATGTCTCAAACCTGGAGTGGACAGCTGGACGCTGATGTATCTGGACAGACAGAAATGTCCCTGAGATCTAAGAAAACAAGGCTGCAGAAAAGGGAGGGAGAGAGAACACAGAGGAGAGCGAGGTGAAGGCCCCATCCTCAGTGGCACCACAGCCGGGCCCCAAGGGTGGCCCAGGAGCCTCAGGTCCCACCCCTGGGGGCCAGGCTGCAACTCTGTCCAGGCGAGGAGACGGCTGGCCTCCTGCCTTTATCGGGGTTATTACTCTGGGCCCGTTGTGAAGGTTGAAGTTTTACTTTCTGACCACCCAAATTCGATTCTGGAATGGTTTTTCCAGGTTCAACACTCGTTTTTTTAAAAAATATTTATCTGTTTTGGCTGCACTGGGTGGTCACTGCTGCATGGGGCTTTCTCTAGTTGTGGTGAGTGGGGACTACTCTCCAGTTGTGGTGTCAACACTCACTTTCAACCTACTGAGACCTGACTTGAGATAGGGCATGATACCGATGCTCTCAGAATGTTTATGGCCAGAAATGGAAATGTGCCACCATGATTTGCTCTGGTTTTTCATTAGAGTGTCTTGAGCCGTGCTGTCCAATATGGTGGTCACTGGTCACGTGTGGCTACCAGGTGCTTGAAATGGGGCTATAAGTAGAAAACAAGCACCAGATTCCTTAGACTTGGTATATATTAAAAAAAAATACAAAATATCACGATTTTTTTTCATATATTTATTCCTTGCTGAAATGGTACTCTGGACATGAATATACTGGATTAAATGAAATACATTAGTAACATTAATCTCATCTGTTACTTCTTACTTTTTTCTAACATGGCTACTAGAGAAATTTGCAGGTAGCTCTGCTGTGTTCTTCTTGGGCAGCACTGGTCTAGAGCGCAAACTCTAAACCTCCAGGAGGGGGCAGCCCTCAGTCAGAGATGACTCAGCTCTTCAAATGAGAAATGAAGCCACATTACTTTTTCCACTCCTTACCCTGAGAATGACTCACAGGTTCTAGACAGCTACCAGTTACAAAACCCTATTCCTAGGCTCACAGGCCAAAAGGAATGCCGGAGATGAGGACTTTCTCCCTGATGCTCTCCCAGGGACGAGTGGACGTCCTCTTGCTCTGCCTGTTCAGGGCTTCCCCTCAACCCCTCAGGGAGCCCCGGGCCCCATCTAAACAGTGAAGCCACCACTGGGTGGATTCTTGGAAGCTGGCTAAGGCACTGATTCTTCCCATTATCAAAAAATAGCCCCAAACCTTCTGGGAACCAGACAGAAGGTGGGAAAGCCTTCACCTGGGAGAACACATTCTCTCACACCCAATCACCCTACTCACACCCATTCACCCAATGACGAAGTGAAGTGAAAGTCCATTCTACTCTTTGCAACCTACGGTCCATGGGATTCTCCAGGCCAGAATACTGGAGTGGGTAGCTGTTTCCTTCTCCAGGGGATCTTCCCAACCCAGGGATGGAACCCAGGTCTCCCACATGGCAGGCAGATTCTTTCCCAGCTGAGCCACCAGGGAAGCACCCCCCGCCCCATGACAGATGTTAGGAAACCAAGAACAGGGACCGGGGCCCCAAAGTCCTCAGTCTGATTCCCCAGGGAGAACAAAGGACATGAGAATGAGTTTCAGACGTCCTCTGGCTGGTAAGGAAGCCCTGATACCTCAGTGGAGGGGGCCCCCACCCTCAGAACTCCCAACGCCCTGTACCTTTTCTACTACATAAAAGACTTGGAAAAAAACATTTGACTTTTCCATCAAAACAGAAGCCATCCGAAGCCTCACTTCCTCTCCATGCTCCCTGGGCTCTCAGAAGGCCAGCTAGGAAATCACGAGGTGTGTTTGGAGACACACCAGGCCAAATTCCTTTCAGGGAGCCGCTCTCCAGTGAACACCGCCCCAGGCAGAGAGAAAACACACATGTGACCGTCCCCATCCTCCCTACAGAGCATATGGTCCCTACTCCCTCCTGAACTCGACCCAGCTCCAGGTCAACGCAGCTGGCATCTTGGTCCCGCACGGAGGCCAAGCCCCTGGCCGTCCCAGTCCCTGTCAGCCCGGGCATTACCTTGTCCAAGAGCTCTCGGGTCTCCTCGGTCAGGGGGTCGTGAGAGAACATGCAGTCATCACCGTTGATACAGTTTCCAGTCGTGTGGTACAGCTTACACGGGAAATCACGTACACCGCAAGTTAAGGCGAATGCCTCACCTCATGAAACTCACCCCAGGAGAGAAACCAAGCCCCTCTGTTTCAGAGAGGAGGAAACTGAAGCCCAGAGAGGTACAGTGACTGGTTCAGCTGTGCACAGCAGGTTGGCAACTGAGCCAAGAAGAGATGCCTGTCTGGAGTGCAGCCTGCTCCACCACACAGGCCTTGAGGCCCTGTCCTCAGATCCTCACTCAACAGGAAGAGGGTAAAAGTTCAATGATCTGCCCACGGATACTCAGCCATTTGGAAAAGTCTCAGAAAGACAGCGGGCAATGGCACGGTCTCGAGAATATACTTGATCCTTGAATGACATGGGGGTTGGGGCACTAACCCTCTGCCCAGTCAAATACAGGAGTATAATTTATAATCTGTCCTCCACACCCTCGGTTTTCCATCTGTACCAAGAATACGGAGGATAGATTATATATAAATTATACTCAGATTTTTGTGTCTTAAGATACAACCAACTGCAGATCCTGCAGTACTGTGGTATTTACTACCAAAAACAACCCACATGAGTGGACCTGCAGAGTTCAAACCCACGCCGCTCAGGGGTCAACTGTGTATGTATGGGGAACACATAACATGCGTGCCTCAGTTTACTCATCTGCAGAATGGCAAGAGCAGACCTGTCGCAGGGCAAAGGTGACGGCTGAAAGAGATGGAGACGGGCAGAGGGCTCTCGGCACCTCCTCGGTGCACAAATGGAGTGCGGTGAAGGCCAGCTGTTAACACCAGTAAGGAGAAAAGGTCTACACCCTCCATGCGCTCGAAGGTGGGCACCAAAGGATATCATGCATGTAGGGGCAGTTCTCGGCTCGGGCACAAAACCCAGTGATGTAAAACTTGCACAGTTCTCGCTTCTTTGGTAGCTCGATGTCGTGGCTAAAATTACAGTGGTCTCCCTGGAAGAGAACCAGTCAAAGGTAAGCTGTTCACCAAGGAAGTACTACTCTGTCACTGGGGAAGCACAGAGGGACCGATGACAAAAATGAACAGTCCCCTCCACACAGCCCCTGGCATTTATTCTGACCCATAATGCAGTTTCCCACCAGCCTGAAACTTCTGCCAAAGCCTGTGCCCCTTTCTCCTGCCCGTGCCCCCTCCCCCTTGTCCTCAGCTACCCCACCCCCGCCACTCTGCTGCCTCCACTGCTTCTAACCCCTCCTCCTGCCTCCCCCCCTCTTACCCACGTACTGCTTTCTGCATAACAGCCAGTGTTCAGTTTCACTCTTCCTTCTTCCTAACAGAACCCCAAGCTGGGGTTAAAATTACTTTATTTCCCAGCTTCCTATGCAGTTCTGCCCAATGAGATGTACATAAAGTCCCAGGGAAGACAATGCTGCCAAGGCATTTTTTTCCCCAACAATTCCTTCCCAGTTTTCTTCCTCTCAGCCCTAGATGTGACGGCACAGCAACCACTAAGCAACCATGAGGACGAAAGCCACATGCTTGAAGATGCCAGCAGAAGAACTAGGAAGGAACCTGGGTCTCCCATGGTGTTATTCATCACTGTACCTGCCCTGTAGTGCCCACTCCCAGACTCTGATCTTTTTATTTTTTGGTCATTTGACATGGCACATAGGATCTCAGTTCCCCAACCAGGCATCGAACCCGTGCCTGCTGCAGTGGAAGCACCGAGTCCTGTTAGGATTGGACAGCCCGGGAATTCCCACACTCTGTTCTGAGAGACAAACGTCTATGGGTTTCAGCCAGTGGAACTGAGCTTTCGGCTATTTGCAAACTGTACAATCCAAACAACAATATCCAGGTGAACAGAAGAAAGAAACTTGAATACCTGGGCCCTCTTTCTCTTCCTAATAGCTATTTATTTTTGTTTGTATGTATTTCAAGTTTCTAAAATGGCATGAATTGTAACTCTGAACAAGGAAAACTATGTATGCACGGGTGATGTGCCAACCTTTGCTTGAAACATAGTAACATTTTTCCCTGACACAGATACATAGGTACAGTATTCCCTGGGAACATGTTGGCCAATATCTGCCCACTGACTGAATCTGAATCTGTGGCTGAACTAACACTGGATTGTACTTGTTTCCTTCAGGACCCTGAGCTCACTGGCATGTCTCTTGGCATAACACTCTGCTGTGAAGGTCGAGGCGGGCCTGATCCCTTCCCACTCCCACCTCTTCGGCCTTGATGACTCCCTCTCCAACATTAAAGTTCACTAACTCGACCAGGCTACGTCACACCTTTGCATTAGCGACAGGTCCAACAGAACATCTGAGGCTCCGTGGATTGGGTGAAAATTTTGGCTAAAAAATCCCCCCAACCAAAATAACACAGGTATGTCACCAATCTCGTCCTGGCTCTTCAATCATTTCCAGGCCCCTGATGCATTTTTCAACCACTCCAAGCCCACCCAAACACTGCCCCAGAGAGTGTGGCCTCCAGAAAGAAAGGAGACCGCGAGGCCCGTGTGTCCCGGCTCCAGGCACCCTGGCCCCGGGACTGCCCTTACCCACGTGCACCGCCCCTCCACGAAGTATTTGCAGATGACTTTGCCTTTCTTGTCGGACTGCTGGTGGGGCTTGTCGTGGTCACTCCTCCGGTAGCTCCCGCCACCATCCTGTTGGGAACACAGAGTGGGAACGGAAAGGAGAATTAAAAGGAAGGGCGGGGAGGGTCTGTGCAGGCCAGGTGGAGTGGACCGTGAGGGTGAGAGGGGCTGACTGGCAGGGTTGACGGGGCACCGACCAGCCAGTTCCATCCGGGGCCCAGGTGGGTGGCTTAGAGCCCCACTGCTCGGAGCTGAGAACACGCATGCCACACACCAGCAGGAACGCATCCGCTCTGAGGCGGCGCCTTCCTGGAGAACTCAGAGAGCAGATGACTGCAGGTGCTACAAAGATGTGGCTTTAAAAACAGAGGGTCTCCCCTGAAGAACATCACCCAGGAGAGCTGATTAGTGCTGAGAGGCTCCCCGCTGGAACGGCTGATGGGAGCAAGGGGATGGGATCAGCCTCAGAAGACAACTCATTTAAAGAAAAAAATTTTCGAGGAGGAGCCTTGAGTAAGAGCATCACGAGGGGACGGAGGACCGACTTACGCCCATGTCGTCGTCGTAGAAGTCTTCGTCGTCGTTCATCCCGCCCTTGTTCATCCCACCTCGGCTGCCTCCTCGACCGCGTCCCCGGCCCATCCCTTTCCCTCGACCTCGGGAACCCCGGCCTCGGCCTCGACTTAACCCTGCAGAAGAGAGAGATGGCGTCCATCCGCAGCCTCTGCCCAGGACCTGAGCCCCGCAGCTGCCAGGGGAGCCCCCGCCCTCCCCGCCGCCTTGCCCTCGGAGCGCCGGCCCACCTCGCCCTCGGCCGTCCTTGGACCGGCGGTACTGGCTCAGCTCCTTGGAGTAGTCGTCGTAGTCCTCATCTCCCATCGGCTCCTCACTCTCCCCATACTGGAGCCCCAGGAGGAGGAAAGCAGGCGCGTGTCATTTGGGGAACAGTGAACCACGTCCTGAACTATACACGCAGCCTCTTTCCGCCTTTTTGTACGCTTGGGACACCACCAGACAGAGGTGGCCAGTGAGTGGCCCAGGACTCCTGCCTGCGCCCCTCTTCACCCGCCCCAGCCTGGGCAGTGTCTGGGTCCTGGTCCTTTCCCTGAGCTCTGTACGCTCAGGGCTCCCAGCCCCTGTCACTCCCAGCTCCCAGGGGACAGCGGTGCAGCTGGAACAAGCAGCGTGGCCAGGCTTCAGGCAGGGACAGAACACGAGTGTGGCAGCTCTCCTGTGTGTGTGTAGGGGGTGAGTAAACAGACGACTACAAAGGCTTCAAAAGCACCCTGGGGAACCCTTTCTTCAGGGATGAGGAACGGAGGCGCCAAGAGAAAGGAGCAGCTGAAGATGTTCGACAGCTCAGCCCTGGGAACTTTTTCAATTCTGAATCTCAGGAAGGTTCTCTCTATTCAAACAACAAAGGAACATTCGTAAACCTGCCATCTGATGCCTTCTTCCCAGCAGCCTCAGGGACCACCTCCAACAGAGCCTATGCCCACCAGCCACGCTCCCCCTGCCCCCGAGCTGGAGAAAGCCTTACGTCCATCTCCTCCTCGTAGAAGTCCTCTTCGTCCTCCGGGTGGTCTCCTCCCACGGAGCCTCTGCCTCTGCCTCGGCTGCCCCTGCCCATGCCTCGGCCTCGAGACCCTCCACGGCTGCCTCGGCCCCGGTAGCCCCTGCCTCGGCCCCGGCTGCCTGCATGGTGATGAGACAGTGAGCAAGGGAGAAGTCAACCCCCAGCCGCCAGAGGTCAATCACCTCCTCCTCCAAGAAGCCTTCCCAGATGCTCTGGGCTGACACAGTCCCTGGGCCTCTGGACAGGGCTGGCTCAGCACCATGGACACACAGCTGCTGCATGCTCCCCACAAGACCCTGACTGCTGCACTTTCCCACACGAGGGCACCAGGCACATGGGCCACCCAGCACCCAACACGGGGCTGACCAAACTAAGAGGCTTTGACACCAGAAGACCTACTGCCCTCTCCTGCATGAAGTGATTTTCAATAAATGTTTGCGGTTTTAAATGAAAGAAAAAAAGAAAATGCTGTGTGTATAAAGTGCACAGTGGATTTCAAAGACTTAGTTAAAAGAGATCGAGAGGTAATATATATTTATTTAAAAATCACATCTACTTTGATTACATGTTGAAATAAGATTTAGAATGTGTAAGCATCATAAAATGTGTTGTTAAAATTATTTCATGTTTTCTTTTGTTTTCAACGTGACCACTAGAAAATTTGTAATTAGACAGTGGCTTGCATTGTATTTCTGTTGGACAGGACAGTTCAGCGTCTCCCCAAAGAGCGGGGCCTATCTACAAAGAAGTGCAAGAAAGACTGCTGAATGACCAGCCACTGAAACAAGCAGCGCTAAGAACTGCTGAGCTGGAAAATTCTGGAAGCCCTCTGGGGCTGGGAAATATGACTGGCAGATGGTTCTGAGAGGTCAGGCTGGGTCTCTGGTGCGCGGCCCTGCCCCATCCTCCTAATTGCCACAGGTTCAAGGTTCAAAGGTGTGGCAGTCCCGTGGGCTGCAGTCACACCTTGTCAGGTGACGGAGGCAGGCATCAGCCGTCAGTGACCCTCCCAAGCTGTGTGAAAAGTTGTCTATCTCTTCAGAACTGACCAGGAAATGAGTTTAAAGTACAACGCTTCAGAGGATTCCCCAGGGGTCCAGTAGTTGGTTAGCACTCAGCACTTTCACTGCCAGGCCTGAGTTCGATCCCTGGGAGGGGAGGCCCCCCTTCAAAAGCAACCTGAGCCACAAGAGCCCTCTCCTTGCCTTGACTACATGTTGAAATAAGATTTAGAATGTGTAAGCATCATAAAATGTGTTGTTAAAATTATTTCATGTTTTCTTTTGTTTTTAATGTGACCACTAGAAAATGCCGGCCTGGCTCCCTCCCAGCCGCAGCCTCAGCACAGACCCTCTACTCTGGTGGCGGAGCCCCGGTCTCTGGTGCTCGCAGGCAGTGCCCCGCCCAGCCCCCGCCGTGCTCATCTCAGCACTGAACGACAGTCCCCCCTCTGGTCCTGGACCTGAGGCTGTGCGGCGCGGGGCCCAGTCCAGCAGGCCAGGGGAGCGGCAGGCCTCACCTCGGCCCCGGCTGCTGCCCTCCTTGGCGCGCCGGTACTGGTTGAGCTCTTTGGTGAAGTCGTCGTAGTCGTCCTTGCCCATGTCCTCCTCCTCCTCCCCCTCGTACTCCCCGTACTGCTCGTTCTCATAGTCGTCGTACATGCCGTAGCCTTTGCTGTCCATCTTGGAGTAGGACTTCTTGGGCAGGGGCGTGGTGTGGGACGGAGGGTACTGCTGGTGGGACTGACGGGGAGAGGACAGTGAGCCCAGGGGCCTCCAGTTCGGACTGCCAAGAGCCCCGCTGTCCCCCAAACTGGCACGTCTGTCTGAGTGTCTCTGCTGGCCCTGGGGTGAGAGGCTAGCCCTGAGCCACGCTGGGTCCTGGCTCCCACCTGAATGAGAGCGGGGCTGTGGGCCCAGGTGTCTCTGTTCTTCAGAAAGAGCCACAGTTGTAAAGACTACTGAGAAACAGAGGCCCCGTGACCCCTGAAGAACGGAGTGGGAAAAGAAGGGTATATTTCCCAGGAATCTAGAATAATCTCATTTGGGGAGGGGGGTTGCCAAGCAAGAGGGATGCTCTCTAGTCAAAAATCTCCTGGGGCCTTGGAATTCAATTAATGACTACTTGGGACCCAAACCAGTGGCTTCCCTGGTAGCTGAGTTGGTAAAGAATCTGCCAGCAATGCAGGAGACCTGGATTCGATCCCTGGGTTGGGAAGATCCCCTGGAGAAGGTAATGGCAACCACTCCAGTCTTCTTGCCTGGAGAATTCCATGGACAGAGGAGCCTGGCAGGCTACAGTCCATGCGGTCACAAAGAGTCAAACACAGCTGAGTGACTTTCACTTTGACTTTTGGAGCCCAGGCTAGAAAACCACTTAAAATGATGCTTTCCAACTCTGCTAGTTCCAACAGATACTGGATGAAGTCTAAAAATATAGCACAAATGGAGGCCACCAAGATGTCCTTCAGTAGGTAATACAGGTAAACAAACTGTGGTACATTCAAATGGAGTATCCAACTCCAGTGGAGTATCCAACAATGAAAAGACATGGAAGGACCATAAAGACATCCTGTGGAGGGAAAGAAGTCAATCTGGAAAAGCTATATACGAGTCCAATTACATGACTTTCTGGAACTGGCAAAACTACAGCAACAGTAAAAAGACTGGTGAGTGTGAGGGGCCTGCAGAGAGGACTTTAAGGGAATTCAAACTACTTTATATGAGAGTATATGGTGAATACATAATAGGATATACCAATGGTGGCTAAACAATTACAACAAATGGACCACACTAATCTAAGACATTAAAAACAGGGGAATGATGATTACAGCAGGAGACATTAGTGTGAACTAATTCTTAGCTTAACATAAATACAGATGGTAAAAAAAAAAAAACAGGGGAATGGGGTGGGGTGGGGTGGGGAGGGGACTGGCCTATCTCCTCAATTTTCTCTAAACCTAAAACCGCTCTAAGAACAACAAGGTCCTACTGTATAACAGAGGAAACTATATTCAGCATCCTGTGACAAACCCTAATGGAAAAGAATACGAAAAGAACATATACACGTGTATAACTGAGTCAGTCTGCTGTACAGCAGAAATTAACACATTAATTAATACAGTTAATAAATTAACTGTATTCAGCAAAATTTTAAAAACTAAAATGGCTCTAATAGTGGATCTTAAAATGCCTTAACCCCTAGTTCCCAATCAAGCTTGGGGTGTTCCCTGCATTCCCTGCTACCCTCAAGTTTAGATTAACATCAGTTCGAGTATCTACAATATCTGCCACGATGGGTGATGCTGAACACCGGATACTTTTAAGAACTTAAAAAAATTTTTTTCAATGAAAACCTTAAATATCCATGCTAATTCATCGCTTACTGGTTTTGCCAGGGGAAAACAACACACAAACTGGGCAAATAATTTAAATTTATGCTTAAGCTCAGTGCTATATAACCTCAGACCCCACAACATCTGAGGTGATTTATTCCCATAACCATTTCACTCTCTTGCCCATTTTCTACAAAAGGTCATTTCAGAAGAGTGTTAAAGTCAGCTCTGACGGAGACAAATCAACATCTTTCTCAGGGACAGGGGACAGACACGATAAGTCCTGCCAAGGCCACCGCGGAGGTGGCCCAGAGAAGCACAGACTGGGCTCAACTCGGCTCCTGCCCCAGGAGCCTCAGCCTGGCTGAAGTGCTTGAAGTCTCAGCGTCCTCACCTATAAAGCGGGGGATAAAACCAACACCTAATCCTGCGGAATTAAAACCCATGTACAGGGCCATGCAAGAGTGCCCAGCACAGTGCCGGTGCTCAGGAAATGCCGGTGATTTCATGACCCCAGCTCGGGCCCGGGGCAGCAGGCACTCACCGGCGCGTAGGGCGGGCTATACTCTCGGTATTTGCGGTGCCCCTTCTCGCTGGGGCTGAAGTCCGAGTCATCGGAGAAGTCCGAGAAGTCATCGCTGGAGGAAGCGTGACGCTGCAGGGACAGAGCAGAAGGTTAGGGATCCTGCGGCGGGCAAGCCACGTGCCGGCCACAGCAGGGTGCCAGCCAGGCTGCGCGTGGAAGGCCTCACCTAGGGGCATCTAGCAGCAATGGAGCATGAGCTACCACTCTTCAGAAAAGGTCTTTAAACAGTTTGGGGAAAGGAAAACCAGCCTGATTAAGAGTGCCCTCTGGCCTGATGAGCTGAGCTCGGGCCCTGGGGCACTAGGCCGGGCAGGGCGCCAGCAGGCCCAGAGCGCCCTCCGGGACCTACTTTATGCTTGGATTTCCTCCTCTTCTTGGCCCTCCTCTTCTCCTTCTCCCGCTCTTTCTTGCGCTTCCGCTTCAGCCTCCGGTGAGACTTCTCCTCGTCCGAGTCGCTGTGGTGCTTCTCCCCCTTCTCCTTCCGGCTCCTCTCGGGGCCCCCGGAGGTGTCCTGCGTCTCCTCGGCCCCGTCATCTTCCAGTTCGCCCTCTTCCAACTCACCATCTTCCCTGCAAACCAACCCCATGGCTGAGTGAGCGCAGGTTCTGAGGGGGGCCCGTGGGACTGTGGGCCAGAAGGGCCCAGGACTGAGGGCGCGAGGCCTGATCCCCGCTCCACGCTGTAGCCCCTGCCCCGACGCTGTTCTCTACTGTCTGCTGAGGTGGAGGACGGGGGGCCCGTGGAGAACAGGCTCAGGTCCCCGGATCTCAGGCCTGCCCTGCCCTGTCGGCTTCACGGCTCTGGGCCAGAGGTGGACGGCGGAAGGGCCCCAGACCCCTCCCTGGGGTCCCCGCATGACAGGGGCAGCAGTGCCCACAGAAGGGCTCACCCCGCCTGCCGCTGGCCCCTTGTTTCCACCTGGGTCGCCTTATCCACAGCACCCCCCGGCTCCCTGTCCTACGACTTCCTGACTGTCAAATCCCCTACATGTCACCCCGATCTCCAGCACTTTAAGAAACAACCCTCCACATGGGACAGATGCTGCTGGCAGGACATTCTAAACATCTAAATATCTATGGGGTAGGGTGGGGTGGGGTGGGGAGTGAAGGGATAAATCAGGTTAAGAAAAAGAGCAGCTGGAAAAAGAATTCAGTTTTTGGAGCCAAACCCACAGACACAGTTCTCACAAATGCAGAAGTTGGTTTAAAAAAATAAACAAGTGTAAAAAAAAGTCCAAATCTCTCGAAGTTCATCATGCATGACGATTGCCAAGTATGTGTGTGAGCACAAAAAACTCCATTAACTAAGACCCGCAGAGAGAATGAAAAGATAAAAAAGAGTAACATGACAGGCCCAGGACCTAAAAGGCTAACCCCCAAAGGAACTAATCTCGGCAGAAAAGGCCCCTGCTGTTCAGAAGGGACCAGCTCAGTGTGGGAACAAGCTCATCGGGGGGGCTCAGCCCTTGGAGCCTCAAAGGTTCTAAGGGGCTTTGTGGAGAAACAACGGCTGACCTCTCTGAGGATCCTCCAGGGCCTTTTCACACACAAGGCTTCCTTTGGGCACCTCCATGCTGCCCGCCTCACCACCCATCAAGGGGACCCTCCCATTAATTCTCACTCTCAATTCAAAGGAGTTGGGGCGGCTTAAAACCCAAGGGTCCAGGCCAACGGTTACTCCGTCGGCAGAGGTCGTAGGTAGTTCTCAAACACAGGATGCAGAACCAAAAAACTCCTACTGATGTTTCAAGGGAAACAATACAGCGAGGTGACCCCGGAACCCGCCCGGCGGTCCTGGGCCAGCCGCGCAGGAAGAGTCAAGGCTGGAGAAGGCCGCATTCCTGACAAGTGAGGCACCTCCTGGCTTGGGTGTGGCCCACACGAGAGTTGCTCCATGGGAGCAAAGCTCTCCTGGGAAGAGGCAACTCTGCTGGAACGGCCTCACCCACAGTAAAGGGGCCACCTGACTGGGGAAACTGGTTCTGGCGAGCTCTGAGCTGAGGGAGAAGCTGTTATTCAGGGGCATGGCAAACTTCCCGCCGAGACCTGGAGTCCTGCAGGACACGGAGAGAGCAAACTTGTCCCTGCTGAGAACTTGGCTGGGCGGGCCAGGTCACCAAACCTCAGGAGAAAAAAACAGGGACAGACAAGACTAGACAGACAGACGCTTCAGGACTAGGGAAGGCCCACAGACCGACTGGAGAGGGTGGGGTTGGTGCCCTGTGAAGAAAAGCTAAAAGGAAAACAGAAGCACCACTCTCCATACTTTAGTCCGGAAAGGGAAAAGTTAAAAGCACCCAGAACCGCAGGGCAGGGAGGGAGGGAACCTGGGAAGACAGGGAGCTGTCTGGGGGCCCAGAAGCCTGGATGAGAAGTCAAAGGTCGCAAAGAGCAAAAGGCCCTCCTGGAGCCAGGAAAGGCCTGTCAGAGTGGAAGGAACGGTGGGATACCGTCAACCCTCTTGTTTTCAAACCAAAGGAGCTTAAAGGGATGGCAGGTGAAAGAGCGTGTTGAGGCCGGACAGACGGAGTGACATGGAAAAACTCAGAAACTGGTTCTTAGCTCCCCATTCCTTCCTTGATTGGTGAGGATAGAAAGGGAAGGGGGAGCAGCTCACTGGCCGCCGCCTCCGAAGCCGTGCACACTGAGCCTCTTCTCTGTGCTGGGTCTCTGAGCACACCCAGTTCTGCACGGCCCTTGAAGGAAAAGGTACAAATGACAAGAAGCCGAGTCCACAGGGCAGGGGAGCTGAGCTGGAGGGGCTGGCCCCTGCAGACACTCCTCCACCCCCACGCTCATGGACAAGGACGCCCAGGCGCCACGTCCTGCCCAGGGTCAGCTGAGACCTCCACCTGCGTCCTGCAGTCACACACACACCTCACACTCGCCCAGGGGGGCAAAGACCATCCCAGCAACTCCAAGAGCTTCAACCATCCTCAAGAGAGATTCCACGAGAATGCCTTTTCATTCCACAGGCTTTATCCAAGGCAGGGAATTTCAGCATTTAAATCACTCTACCAAGACTTCCTTTAGCCAAAGACAGCTTCTCTGTATCATCTCTACTAACAGCCCCAGGTAGATCTACAGCTTTTTACAAACTGGGGAGTGAATACCTGAAACTCTGTTCCCTGGGAGCTGATGCAAAATAAATAACATTAAAAAAATTTTCCTGGTGATTTCTGAAGGGGGAACAGGATACTAGAGGAGGTGTGGGAATGAATGCAGACACCTGACTGCCCACTGCTCTTTCTCTCTACTCTCTGGCCACGTTGTGCTCTCCAGCTTTTCCGAGGACTGGGCTCATCTCTGGTCACCTGAGGGGGTACCCCTGGGTAACACTGAGATTCCCAGCTAAATGTCCTGGATGAATACAGGGACTATTTTCTTCTATACCAGAAGGAAAAAAAGGGATGGGGGGGGGAATCAAACCAACTGGGATGGAGGCAGAAATTCTGTGGGCCACTGACACTGACATGCACAAGGGCTGCCTCCACAAAACAGCAACGGGGTTTAAGTGGTGCCACTTAACAGACTGCCAGCAAAATCCGTGTCAGAGTGGCATTAAATACCGAGGGAGCATGCTTAATAGACTGTGACATAATCCCCCAAGCAGAGTGGGGGAAGCCCCACTGCGCTAATCATTTCAATCTAGACGTGCCAAACCCTCTTGAGACAAGCACACAGGAGAAAGCCTGAAGCACTGGCCTGGGCAGCGGACGCTTGATTTCCAGGGCCTGGGCTGGCAACACGCTGGGATGGCTGCACCATGGCCAGCCCGCCAGAGCCACTGGGGACCAGAAATCAACCATGCTAGGAGACCAACTTGAGATGGGCACCCGGGGGGGAAAAGGCCAAATCCCCGCATAGGGTCAATTCTGCCTGGTGCCTCTTGGACTGAGCATCCAGGGCACTTAAGTTTCCCCTTGCAGAGCTGGTGATAGCCATTTCCTCTTTTTGGGTCAAAGAAGAGATCTGGGTGCCCATTCTAAGGAATGCCTACCAGGCCAACTCCACAGGTTCACCACACATCATGGGCTTGGCAAAAACAGTAAAGAAACGTCATGCTTCAAAGGAAGCTGGCCTCACCTCCCCCAGTCTACAGAGGGAGCATCCCGCTTCCTTCTGCAGATCAAGTAACTCGGCCAGCTCTGAGTCTTCCCTAGCGTGTGCTCTGGTATGGAATCTGAGCCTTGGTTTTCTCATCTGCAGAATGGAGTAAGTGTAGCACCCCCCCAAGGGGTTGTGAGGGTTAAATGAGATAACATGGATGAAACCCCTGATGTCCCTAGGGGGCAGGCAAAGAGTACTAGACACATAGTAACTACTGGTATTAAGAACCACTGGAGCAGGAGCACGACCATGTGGACTATCCTCAACAGTTGCCAATCCTTATGGGAAAGCACTTTCTCCATGGAGAAGCTACAGCCGACTCCCCTCAGGGACCGCTGCTAACCGCTGGCCAGCAAGCTCCTGCTTTCTTTTTGGTCGGTCTATGCATGCGCCATCCTCTGACGATGACACTGACAGGTCAACACCTCCCCTTCCTCAGCTCTCATCCAGGGGGTCCAACAAAGTAACCAAGTGGAGGACCAGGAGGGAAGAGGCCCAGGGAGCGCTGAGTCCAGGGAAAAGGGAACCAAGGTCCCTGACAGAGATGAGGTTTGGCAACATGGACAACCTCTAGATGAGAGAGCTGGATGGAAGCTGAGAGGGACCTGGGTTTATGCTTCGACCTCATTTATGAGAGAGAGAGGGGAGAGATGGACACAGAACAAAAAAGATGAAAACCCATGGGAGCAGTGGCTGTTACCTGAAGATCATGAGAGCCCTTGACAAGAGGCGGCTAGGTTAATGTGAAGGTCAGGGTCATGATCATTAACTGCCCAAACTCTCAACAAATTGCCTGGGTAGGCTCTGAATGACCCATTAACTAGGGACAAAATTACAAAAATTACAAGGAGGCTCCGCCTCTTCAAATGTTTAACGACAGGCCTAAATGCAGACGTCCGGGATCCCCAAGTCTGACCCGGGGGGACAGTCGGTTACTAAGAGCAAAGGCATGGAAACTTCTTCCTTTACAAAACTGACTCAGGGCACCTGCCTGAGGAAGGCCCCTGGAGACCTTCCCTCAATTTAGGCCATGGTGAAGCAGCCACAGGGAGGGGAACCTCACTGAGGGATTTTCAGAGGCTGGAAACTCTTGAAATAAGCCTCTGGGTCTTGCACGTGTTTTTCAGTGTCCTTACTACCTAGGTTCATCAACCACAAACCAGGAGCAAATAAGCACTGTGTTTGCCTGTCCCTCTACATTCTCAGGAGTGGTCATAACTGGCTCTGTGATGTCATAGCATTTCCATGGCAACAGGGCCACATCATAGACCCCACCCAAGCAGCAAGCACCAACCAGCCCTGGGAGATGAGAAACCAGAGCCATACCCTGAACCCCTCACTTCAACAGAAGTGAGACAGCCTGCCCAGTGCCAGGACCCTGCCAGAAACACACCAACAAGTCAACATGGGGGAAACTGGAGAACTCTGAGTCCAGATTGGGTATCTGAGATACTACATAATTACTGTTAATTTTGTTAGGCATGGTTAAAGTTTTGTAGTTATGTTAAAAAAAAAAAAATTAAGTTAAAGATTCATACTGAAGAATGTATGGGTGAAATGAGATGAGACCTGGGATGTGCTTCAAAATACTCAAGGGGGACAGAGGAGGTAGTGAGATGAACCAAAACTGGCAAAATGATGTTTAGAATTGTTAAAACTGGTGACGGGTACACAGCAGTCCATGATATTATTTCCTTGTCTCTTAAATACTGGTAGGTTAGAAAATGTCCCTAAGAAAACATGAACAGATTAAAAAAGATGCCCTGGATGAGGACAATCTCTCAGTAAAGTGAACAGAGCTCATCAAGGTCCTCAAGACGTTCTTTCCCCCCAGCAAAGAGTTCAAGGGAAGGCCTCCACCAGCCCTCACCTCTCAGCGGTGGTTTCCCCAACTGAAAAACCTCCCTGGGCACCCCAGGGCCTCATAAAGTCCAAGAGCCATAGGAACTATTCATGACTAACATCCTGCAGCAGTGATTTCCAAGCCAGGTACCACACTGCTGAGCTCTGCAATCTGTCACCGAAACTCACGAACAAACCCATGAACAAACATATGCAGTAGTGACTCAGTATCCCCATTTTACAGACAAGTAAACTGAGGCTCAGAGATGGGAAGAAATACGCCCACAGGGTCACAGCAGGAAGCAGCAGAACGGGAATCCGAGTTCAGGACTTTCTGACTCCATGGCCAGCTCTTAAACTCAGCCCTTGAAACAATTAGAAATTATCCAAAAGAGAGTAATTTACTATACAGACCAACTAACCAAACAACTGCCACCCTGAAGTTTAAACTTGAGTTGGAAAAAAATAACACATAGGTGCAGAAAATAGATCAAATCAAACAGTACTGCAAAAAATGCCAAAGGGAGGCCCTAAGACACCAGACAAGCTCCTTCAACACTCTGCCCTGTTTCAACTGTAAAGCAAAGGCAGTAAAGGAACCTCTGAGATGGACATAGTAATACATCCTCCTGGGAAAAATCCCCCGAAACCATGTAAATCAAGGATTTAGCATCAACCTGGCCCAAAATACAGGCTCAGGAGTAAATCTATCAACAGGAAAAGACACTATAAGCCCATCTCCCCAGGCCATCCCCACGTCAAACAAACGGAACTGGGACATTCCAAAATATGACCCAAAGAATCTGGATAGTTTAGGGAATAAGAGGTACTCAGAAAGGTCCAAGGAATCTTAGCAAAAAACAGGACTTCTCCCAACAGGGACAGAAAGCAGTATTAATCCAAGGAAAGAACATTCCAAAGTCCTCTAGAAGGACTGCTTCACCCCAAGTGTGTGGCACCCACAAGCCTCTGAAGCAGAACATTGCTGTAGAGCTGAAAACAAGCTGACCAAGTAAAAACCCAGCCTCCTGGAAAGATCTGAGTCAAAAGTATCCTTTTCTTGGCTTGAATAGCTATTCTCCTACTCCCACTTGCTCTGAAAACAGTCTTCTTGATAAAAGCATCTCTCTGATTCAAGTTTTTCCTGTCAGATGAACCTCTGAAATATGCTTCTCTTTCTAGCTACCTTCTCAGGACAACCACGCTTTGGATTGCTTAAAGCTGGAAAGATGCTGGCTCTCACCCAAAGAGAGCCGATTCCTGTTATTCCAGAAAGGAAAGCTGAATCACAATACCTGTGAACTAAGACTTCTTGTTGATAATTTTTTTTCAGAGGAATCAATTTGAGTCCATTTAGCCAAGACAACATATTAATATTTTCCTCTTACAAGAGATCTGGCCTTGGATGCCCAGATTTCTTGTTCATATACACAATTATCTGTTTACAATTATTTGTTAACTTCTGCTCAACTGTGGGCTCTGGAAGGGCAGAGAAGAGACTGATAGTCATCCCTGGGTTTCCAAGGGCTCAGAACAGGGCCAGGTATAGATGGGGTGGGTGCTTGGGATTCAGTCCACACAAATAGGCATCCATCTCAGCCATCCATGCCCACTGTCAATTTCATCAGCACAGTCAGTCATTGGACTATTTCCCAGGGAGCAACCTGGATCACTTAAAACTCTGTAATCAGCAGGTCACTGAGGGGTGACCTCTGACTGCAAACTCACTCACCAAGGTGTTTGCTGAGGGCTTCCTGACAGGCCAGAGGGTAAAGGACAGGAGCCCCTAAGTGACTGCTACATCAACCCAGCAGTTGAAAGCAGCTCCCGGTCAGTCACCTCGGGGCTGCAGCCAGGGCCCCGCCACGGCTGCAAAAAGGCTGTGCTTCCGGGGACTGCTCTGGTGCCCTGAGCGACGGCAGAGCCTGGAATCCCAAGGAAACCTAAGCCCTAGTGTCTGTTAGGAAAATGCAGAGGGCAATAATCCAAGCCACCTGCAGTGGACATTCAGCCAAATGACACTTGCGCCTGGGCCCAGGCTCCCTTGGGTCGGGCCACAGCAGGGATGGGTTAGCTGCCATCCGCGTTCACGCTGGACTTCAAGAGGGCTCCGGTTACTCCTAATGAATGAAAACCCCTTTGCTTCAAAAGGTTCAAAAGCCGGGGTATGGAACACAGCAATGATGGAACCCTCAGCAAGTCATAGAGGGGCAGGAGTACAGAGGACTCCTCCCTCAACAACTTAGTTCCCTCCCACTCCCCACCCCCACAACAAAAATAAGCAATGGTGGCTGATGTGCAAGCCCTCCAGGCACCAGGCCCACAACCAGTGCAGAGGCCAGCAAACTTTTTCTTACAGAGCAAAGGAGTAAATGCTTTAGGCTTTGCAGGTCAGTCTATCTCCCAATTACTCCACTGTTTAGTGCAAAAGCAGCCACCACTGAGATAAAGGAATGCTTCAATAAAACTCAACATACAAACTTCCACAAAACCACATTTAATCTTCGCAGTACTCTGCTTTTTCTATCCTCTTTCATTTTATTTTCCCCCAAACACAGGAGGCAAATCAATAAATAAACTTCATATTCCACTAAAGCCTGCCTGCTGCAGTTTGAAAAATACTGTACTAGATCCAGGTTGGCCTCTGGGCACAGAGCTCAGGTCTGGGTATAGGCTGCCCAGGTTCTAACTGCGTCCACACCCAACTGCTCTCTGACCTTCAAAAAGCCAACTTCACCTGTGTTTCAGTTCCTCAGCGTAAGGCTGAAGTGAGCTAATGCAGGAGAGGCACTCAGCCAGCAGGGGCAGGTAACCTTTGACCTTCATATAACAATGCCCAATAGGTATCCACATACCTTTAGGAAGGCCAGGAGACTGTCTTAAGAGTTGAGCAATTCGTGAGGTATAATCAGACTGCCTGACTCCCACGGCCACCGCCACCCACCACTTCCCACCGTCTCCACCAGAACAGGGCCAGCCTGGCGTGGAGGGAGCAGGCAGCATCCAGGCTCCACAGAGCTTCCTGGCTCCGGAGTCTGGGGTTTCTGGGACCCCTTGACAGGGACAAAGGATCCAGCTTGAAATTTAGCTAGCCACCAAGCCAAGGTTTCTCTAATGGCTCTGCCTGGGATCTAGCCATTTAGCACAACCTTACCATTTATTTCCAAGGCATCTACTCTGCAGCCAGTACCAGAAGCTGCAGTCGCAGCAACCGGTTCACCGTGGCCAGAAGCCACAGAAGGCAGGGCAGACACAAGAAGGTAACATGAGCTCTGCTAAAAAGGCAGTGGCAACCTTTGCCCAACTCTAAATAAAGTCCCGAGGAGAGACGGGCTCCTTGAACACTGCGAGTGAACACTGTTCTCTGCTCCAAGAAAAGCACGGGACAAGCCTGGCTGCTAAATGAATAGAACCTGAACTGGCTTGGCCAAATCACCACGGGGTGGGAGAACCTTGGAGCTGGGGCGGGCCTTGTTTATTTTTCTCAGAGACTCTGGTGAGGGGGAAGGACTTGCTTAGGGGGATGTGACTAGTTAGCAGTGGGTGAACTGCCAGAGCTCTCTCAATCCCTTGCTCTCAGGAGGCTGGGCAAAGTTGTTAGCCTTAACTCAGACCTGAACTGCAAAAGATGAATAGGGGAAGTAGCCAGTATGAACTCAATTCAAGAATACTGCAGTGGGCAGCCATTCCCTTCTCCAGGGGATCTTCCTGACCCAGGGATCAAACCTAGGTCTCCTGCATAGCAGGCAGATTCTTTACTGTCTAAGCCACCAGAGAAGCCCATGTCTGTTTTAGCATCTTATAATAATGACACTGAGCAAGTAAGAAATGCTTTTTAAGATTGCTCCCACTCGGGTGCAACCCTAATGGGCTCCTTGCAATTTTTATGAGCTGACCATAAAGAAATCTAAGAGGTGAGAAATTGACTTCCTTCAAAGACACAGATGCTACTCTTACTTCTGTTTACACACCAGACTGCATATTCTATTTGGAGTTCTTCTCTAGCAGGGACAGCAGGAAGATAAAGAAGCCAAGATTCTCTGAATGCTAGGCATTGTGTGGGTGTCCTACATATGCCCATCTGACCACAATGCCCCTGAGGGGAAGGCATTATCCTCAGTGCCCACTGCACACTGCACACAAGCTTATCCATCTCCAAACCCACGCTGTTCCTTCACATCCTGTCGCCACCTCCAATGTTCAGAAGATGTCACCACTTGCCTTACAAATAGCGAGCTGAGTCACCAGTTCACACAGATGAGAAGTAACAAAAACAAGAGAAAGATCCTCAACCTGGAGCAATTTGGACAGCAGACGCAAACTATGCTCTGAGCAGAGAGCCGACATACTACTGAAAACGATTCCAACATGGGACCTAACTACAGCTACGCCAGCCCTAAAGTGGTGTGTCTTCCTCCTGCTCATCAACTGATTCAGAGTCAGAAATGTATTTAAGAAACTGCCCTTGTAACCTCATACTGTTACTAAAGCAAGATAAAAAGCTTTGCACAATGTCTTCAACACTGCCATCTTCATGAACTAACAAAAGTAAAAGGTCTACAGCAAAGACTTGGCCCATAAATTTGGAAGGTCAAATCCATGATACCCAACTTCCAGTTTCACCTTAACTTACCCAAATTAACCTTATATGCCACCCAAACAGCCAAGCCTTTTCCACTTTTCACCGGGTTTTGACTCTGAAACGGACCTCAAGCCATGTAACAGGAGTCCCTCCACCAGTGAGCAGACTGCTCCTACATGTCTTTCAATCAGCTTATTAAATACCAACTGCCAGAAATCTCAGAAATCATCCTTTTTTTTCCTTTTCCCTTCCTATTATGTCAGTAGTTAACGTTACCAAGGTACAGGTGAGCACTGTGCTCAGCACAGCCACTTCACTCTTTGTGCCGAATTATTTTCTTCTAACGGCTTAAGCTGGGTTACAATCAGCTGCTCTGGTCCTAGAAGATATGGTCCACAGGGACCAAAATTAGGTTCTCTGGAATATGGTTTGACCTGAAGCTACCCACAAAGGCTTGGTAATAGTTTCATTAGCAATTTTCACCACAGAGGCTATTTACTGTAACTGGATCCGGCCTACACGATAGGATGTTCTAGGGACCTGACAACCACAAAAACGTAACATAAGTGAACAAGTAAGGCAACCCTGGGACACTCAATTTTCTCCCATCAGGGAAGGGAAAAGATCAAAGAGAAAGGAGTGGAGGTGGAGGCCTTATTCAACAAGCCTGACGGGAAACTCTCCACATTCAACCCGACCGGGAACATCCAAACTTAATCAACATCCATCTCTAACTTGCCAGTCAACAGCTGAGAAAGCCTTCATTTCTACAGGTGCAAAACAAGGTCCCCTTGGGATCAGCCTTCCTGGCTGACGATAAGTCAGAGTGGTGGTTTTCTAAAACAGCTAGCTCTACTTTAAAAAATTCTGGCTTGTCTGAGACTCAAAAATGTAAACCTTCAGAGCAAATTGAAACCTTATCTGGGAGACAGTTGCAGAAGGTGAATTAGAAAGCCCTTTTGGGGAATCACATTTTTTTTTTTCTTTTGAAGAGCAAATTTGAGAGGAGTTAAAAAAAATAAAGGAGTTTATGACCAGAATAACCATGTTTCCATGGTCACAGATGATTTTTGTTTCTACTGGGAGATTTTTTATTTGCTTTCAGATTAAACCTCTCCCCAAGAGAATATAAAAATTTTAAAGATTACAAGTGTGTAAGAGCTACTGTTAAATCAGAGATTCTGAGTGACACCCTTTTTTTTTTTCTTTTTGCAACATCCATTAATTTGAACACTGGTACATCAGTTTGGGGGGAAAAGGTAGTACTGTGACATTTCAAAAACGAAGACTACTGAGATACAGTTTGACATGACTGGGGCTTCTTGGATTTGATAGGACTTCTTTGAGAAGGAAAAAACAACAAACCCTTGTGTTGATGTGCCTGAGCATTTCACAGTGTTTGAGGAGATAGTTTAACATTAATGACCGATAAAAAAATTCACTTAAAAAAGAAATCCAATTTCCTTCACATTTCATTTTAAAAGTAAAGTTTTTAAAAAAGCATCCTTCTACACTTGAGTAGCCCTTGACACTTGGTAAGGTCATCTATTAGCATCCAGTTTCTGCTCTTGACTCCTGGAGGAGGAATTTGACAAATGGGAAACTTCAAATGAATGCTAATTTTCAGCTGACCCTATGCACTAGAAAGTGTGTTCAGTTTGTGCTTCAGACTTTTTTTTGCAGGAATACTGGACTGTGTGGACATTTCTTCCTCCCACAAAGGCTTTTACATACCTAAGATCCTCACGGCACTTAAGTTGTGAACATATCGAGAGAAAGAACAAAATAAGTGGCCCACTGAACTGCACTTTACGTGTTTCCTCATCTAAATGTCAGTGAACTTATTTTCTCCTAAGAACGGAAAAAAGGAAACAGGATCTTTGGGAGGGGAAGAGGGCTGTGTGTTAAAAAGTTTTCTCTAACAGAGCAGTATGTCAGGGACCAAAAGTGGGCAAGAGGGAAACTGGAACTTCACCGTGTTTTGTCTTTTAACAGAACTTATGCTTGTAAAACATATCAGAAGGAGTGTTTGGTTATGCAAGTCATTTCTGTTGCTTTTTCCTTGTACATGTAGGAGAGAGGGGACTGGGGGCTGGAGGAAGTGTTCTCTCCACCATGGCTGGGCGTGTAACACGTTTGCATCAACTTTTCACGGTCAGGCATGTGCTTTCGAACAAAGGAACAGTGGAGACGGGGAGAGGAGACTGAGGCTTGACACACTTTACAGATTTTGGTGCTTAAACAGTACTTTACAAATGACTTGCTTAATTTAAACGTCCGTCACCATAAAGATATGAGAAAATAGGGTCTACTTGAACCACAATCTTTTGGGTCGGCTGGGAAAAGGGGAGGAAGAACATTAACTTGAACACAAATATCATAAACCAAATTCAGTAACTTTGTCTCCTACAAACGGATGTGAAGTATCCACTTTCTTCAAAGATGAAGGCTGGAGACAAAGCAATGGACTGAAATGGCAAGAGGGAGATCAAGGGCTTGGAAACATATGGGCCTCTTAGGTAGGTTTTTGACATGTTACAGTAATGCACCTTTTTTTTTTTTTTTTGGGAAAACTGTGTACATCAAATTAAAAAAAACTAAACATCGAAAGGATGTGCAAGTCTAAAAGGGCTCAACAGGGTTAGAATCCTGATTTGAACATATAAATTCACTCACTCAAGCATCACTTTGGTCTAAAGGCGAGGAGGAAGGCAGGCAGGAAAGGGACAAAAAGAGGGAGATAATTGAATTACTCAATAAAAGAGGCTACTTACCAGCCCAACCCATTGTAAGACATACACTTCTGACATAAGAGAACTCCTTAGAGGTCGAATAAAGCGTGTAAGCACCTTTGAGTAAAGCACCTGCCCCCAAGAGGGGGCCCGGAAGCCCGACGTGGGCTTAGCGAACAGACCTTTGCTAATCTGTTTATTTCCTTGAACTGGAGTCAGGCTGCGATGGGCTGCGATTCCCAGGACGATACATTTAATTAGAACAAAACAGAACAAAACAAAAAAAAATTTGTAAAAAGCTCACCAAACTGCTGCACTTGTGTCTCTGAATGTGGGTGGCATTTCTTTTAAAAGGCAAAGTATGGTCTGTGAAGGAGAAAGGGAAAAGGGGAGGTGGGAGTGGGGAGAAGGGGCCGTGGTGCCTGGCGAGGGAAGCCCTAGCTAAGACCCCAGTCTAAGGGAGGGTCCTCTGCGACTCCCCAGCCCCGGGCTGCGACCAGGCAGCCATCTGTCCAGCGCCCTCTTCCTCTCCCCACCCCCACTCCCTCCAAGACTCTCTCCAGCCGGCTGAAACCCTGCTATCATTTCCAAATCCACTCTCTAGCCATCTCTTCCCCTGCCCTACCAGGGAAGAGTGGGCGAACCCCGCACCCCAACCTTCTGCTGGCGCAGGGGAAATGGGGCCCCAACCTCGCGCTGAAACGCGCCGGGCTGGCCCCTTTATCACCCTCCAGAAAAGGGCATGGGGCGAGCCCATTTCGCACTTAATACAGGGGAGGGGGGCGCTCCCTTTCACCACTTGGCAAAGCACAAGGAAACCTCGTTTTTTTTCCCTCCCGGAAGGGATGGCGCCCCATGATAGCCCGAAAAGGGAGGGAACCCCACGAGAAAGAGGGGACCAACTTCCTCTCCTCTCCCAGGCAAGGAAACCAAACCTCAACAGCTTACCCCCCAACCCCGCGAGCCAATAAACGCCATCACCTACCTACGAAAAGCAGGACCCTTCCCTTAAAAAATAGCTTGGGGAAGGGTCTTCGCCCCAAAATGAGGCAGGGGCTTCCAAAGGAGCAAGGGATCACAACCCCCCGCAATGTTTGCCCCCCTAGGGAATAGCTAGGCAACAACTCCCGCCAAAAAGTGTAAAAGAGCCCCAACCGAAAGGACCCCCCCATTAGGATGGAGAAAGAAATGAACGAACCCCCACTTTCTGTCTCCCACGAAAGCTAGGGTACCTCTCCAAGTAGGGCAGGGCACACCTCCCCCAGGAGAAAGGATACTGCCGGGGGCTGGGAGACCCCGCCAACTCCCTAAGAGCGGGGCTCTGGCTCCAGATCCCCCCAAAGGGTCCGGGAGCCCCTCCCCCATTCCCTTCCCCGAAGCCAGGCGACAGGCAGGCGGGCCCGTGGCTGCCAGCTCCGGGCGCAGGGGCAGCCAGGACCCCCGTGGGCTTCCGAAGCCCCCCCCCCGGCGCCCCCTCCCCAGGGCGGGCGCAGGGGGTCCGGGGGGCGCCTCCTCACCTTCCCCTCAGCATGGCGCCCAAAAAAGACAGAGCGAGAGCGAGGGAGAGCGGGCGAGCGCCGCGAGGGGGGGGAAACGCATGAGGCCAGGAGAGAAAGCAAGCGAGAAAGAGCGAGCGAGCGAGAGACACCCACCGACCCCGCCCTTCCTTCTTCTCCTCCTCCTCCTCCTCCTCCGCGGCCCGGCCCAACATGGCCGCCGCCCCCCTTCCTCCTCCTCCTCCTCCTCTACCTCCCCCCGGGGACGCCGCCCCAGCCGGGCCGGGGGCCTGACCTGTCGTCAGGGAGCGGGAGGCGGTGGAGGAGGTGCGGGGTAGCCAGGCAGGCGTCGGGGGGACACAGAGGAGGCGAAGGCGTTGATGGCGGTGGTGGCGATGGCGGCGGCGGCGACTCTGATGGCGGCGGCGGGGGGGTCCCGGGCGCAGCCTCCATAGTTCCTTTGGGGGGGGAGGGGATGTTAATGCACGAAAAAGGACTGCTTGGGCGTAGCGGGAGGGGCACACTTCAGCTCTTGAGGGCTCCTGATCAGAATGGGTATATATTTTTTCAATTTCGGAATCACCTCTGCGCCGACCTCCGCGTAGGCCGCGCGGCCTAGGCCTCCGGGGGCCGCTCGCCGCCTGCTTACTCCGCAGCCCGCCGCGGGGTCACTCGCTCACGGGCGCAGGGCCCTCATCGGGGCGAGAGGCGCCCCCGACACACACACACACACGCACCCCCGCGGGCCCGGGGGTGGGAGACCCGGGGGACACGGACACTGGTGGGTGGTTCGGTGTAATTAGCGCGGGCCGCGCGCGATGGAGCAAGCGAGGGGAAAGGGGAGAAGAGGAGAGCGAGCGAGGGCGGTTAAAAAAAAAAGGGGGGGTTTCAAAGAGAGGAAACGGGCCGCGGAGACGGGCCGACTGTCTGTCTGTCAGCCCGCCTAGGTGCCCCAGCTGCCCGGCCCCCGCCGCTGTCAGAAATTCACACAAAATGGCGGCCCGGCCTGGACGAGCCAGGAGGCTAAGGCGGGAGGAAAGGCGAGGTGGGAGGGGGAACTGGGAGGCGGAGGCCGTGTCACGTGTAGCAGAGAGGCAGAGACAGCTCTTCCGATGAGCGGCGGAAAGAGCCGAAGGGAGAGAGTAAGGCCGAGGCAAGGCGGAAAAAGCCGGAAGGAGCTGAGCTGAACTTCGCGAGAGGCGGGAAGAGCCGAAGTTGTCGATGGGGTGGGGCTAGGGGAAGAAAGGGAAGCCCCTCGGTGCCGGAAATAGCCGAAGCGAATCGGGAATGGGAAATACTAAGAAACTGAGGTGATCCGGAAAGAACCGAAGGCTGTGTCGTGGGTGAGTGGCAGGAGGCGGAAAGAGCCGAGTGACGCCCGGCGGCGGTAATAAGGTTTATAGACCGAAAGAGCTGAAGTGTGGGGCTGGTGAAGCGATTAATGACGAGAGTAAAGACTTTGAGGAATTCGCCCGAGAGCAAGCGAGAAGAACCTAAAATTGCTAGGTTTAAGGGAGGCGGGAAGAGTCGAAAGCCTTAGGTGGGAGAATGGGAGAGAAGGAATTCGGGATACAGAGAGAAAATAATAACCGAAAGCTGGAGATCGAGTGCCTGCAGTTGTAGGTTTCCGGAGGATGAAGCTGAACAGGCCCGGAGATGACGTCATTAGAGAACTCTGTCGCTAATGTTATTCTTGGGCGGTGCGGGAGGGCGGGTCTTAGTAATTCTTTGGGAGCTTAGTAGGTAGAAGATCTCAAAAGGTAGACTTGGGAACGCTGGCCGGGTTCGAACAGTATAAAAACGTAAAATCTTTTGACTATCACAACTCTTATAAGGGGAGCTACCATTATGCCCATTTGATGGATGTAGACTGAACCTCAGTATCTAGCTAATTGGCTCATGGTTATAGGATTAGCCGTAGGGAGCATACCAAAATTTTAATCATAGCTGTCATTCCATTGCTCCCCTGAAGAAATTCTGTTCAGTGCTATTTATAAGAGGAGCTTCGTTGGATGCTTTTATGAGCACCTTGTACAGGTCAAAGTCCTGTGATGGCCGAATGGAACATAGGTTCTTCTTAATAGAGCTTAGAAACCGATAATGCCACAGGGGAAAGAAACTGGAAGTTAAAGAGTAAATGAAGACTCTTATTGTATTGGCAGACAAGGTTGTTTGAGCTGAGACGAGAAGAGAGAATTCCAGGCAGAGGAAATAGATTCTTTCAGAATCTGACAAAGCAAGGACCAGTTAGATTCCAAGAACAGAGAAAAGCCTTGTGGCATTAAGAGAAAATCTGGAGGCAGAGGCTGTCAGATCGCCTGCTATATTAATCTTACTATAAAAATTGAAAATATCGCAAACCAGGTATGGGCCACAAGATCTTCAGGAGGGTAATTTGCAATCTCTAGTAGTTTGAAACTGTTTAGATTCTTATTCTTATAGTGTATTGCATTCTATAAACAGTGTGTTGCATTATATAAGGCATTAGATTATATTTGCATTCCATAGAGTCACAAATAGTTTTCTAGACCATTATAGTATCCTTAGTGGTACTGCACTGTGGAAAATAGCTTGCAGTTAATTAACACAGTGCTTTATATTTTTCAAAGTATTTTTTAAAAATATTTGTCTGTTTGAGGTTTTAGTTGTGGCTTGCAGGATTTCTCTGCACCATGTGAGATCTTTCATGCATTGGAGAAGGAAATGGCAACCCACTCCAGTGTTCTTGCCTGGAGAATCCCAGGGACGGGGGAGCCTTGGCTGCCGGTAGGACTATGAATTGTCTAACCAATCTATATTGCGATTTATATAAAAAAAAAGCATGTGTGGTTTTTGTCCTAGTACCTTGCACTGAGCTCCTAAAACCCTAGGAATGTCCAAAGTGATAAGAGCTATAGATAAAGGTTCATACAAGCCCCTTTTAACCACACCTTAGTTTATGTTAATGAAGTGACTTTTGGAAAGCCTCCAAGCTAGTCATCAGGGGAACCAATCAGGAGATTGCACTTTTTACTCCCCTTCCCCAGTCCCTGGTGGCTTCCCTGGTGGCTCAGACGGTAAAGTGTCTGCCTGCAATGCAGGAGACCTGGGTTCGATCCCTGGGTCTGGAAGATCCCCTGGAGAAGGAAATGGCAATCCACTCCAGCACTCTTGCCTGGAAAATCCCATGGACGGAGGAGCCTGATAGGCTATAGTCCACCGGGTCGCAAAGAGTCAGACACGACTGAGCGACTTCACTTTCACTTTCATTTCCCAATCCCTAGAAGGAAGAGAAGCTGGAGATTAACTTAATCACCAATGGCCAATGATTTAACCAATTATACCTACATAGTGGGGCTTCCCAAGTGGCTCAGTGGTAAAGAATTCACCTACCAATGCAGGAGACTCGGTTTCCATCCCCAGGTAGGGAAGATCCCCTAGAGTAGTAAAGGGCAACCCACTCCAGTATTCTTGCCTGGAAAAATCCCATGGACAGAGGAGCATGGTGGGCTACAGTCCATGGGGTTGCAAAGAGTCAGACACAACTTAGCGACTGAGTACATACACACACAAACACACACACTCCTACGTAGCAACACCTTCCTAAAAATCCCTAGCCTATGGGGTTTGGAAGAGCATGGCAAAGGATGAGATGGTTAAATAGCATCACCAACTCAATGGACTTGAGTTTGAGCAAACTCCAGGAGATAGTAGAGGACAAAGAAGCCTGTTTCTAGTAGAGTAGAAACACAGGTGTTCCCCTCGAGGCACTTTAAAAACTAGCCCGGCAGTTATCAAATACAGGCTAGTTGATTTGGTGTAGGAACGTACTCCTACACCAAAATACAGCAATTCTAACCCGTGAGTTAAAATTCATGTTTTATGGCAAGATCAGAAAAATTTAAACCTATTTCTTTTCTCTCCCCTGTACTGTGCTTTGTGTATCTGCATTAGAAGTCGACCAGACCTCCCCCAGTCCAAAGAAAGACCTGCTCAACCGTAAAGAGAAATATTCTCTCAGCATCAACAAGACAACTCCTTAAAAGATAACATCTTGATTTTGTAAGGGACCACGTGACCCACCACTCTGTACCCCAGATTTGAATTGTGCAAACTTTCTACATCATTAAATGTACAGTCTTCTGTCTCAAAAACCTAAATAACTGTGCTTTGGCCTCTAACAGGTGGAAGAGTCTCAGAACTTTCTGAGGTTATAATCCTCCATTTGACTCAAATAAAATTTTCCATTTCTTTCCTAGATTGAGCAACTCATTTTTTTTTTATTGACAACCCCCAAAGTATATATCCCGCAAGTACATATAAAGGCACAAAGGAGATTGGGGATAGTAAGTAGGTAATGCGGGATTGATCCCTGGTCAGGGACCAAAGATCGCACAGGTGTCAGAGCTAAAAAAACAAAACCAAAAATAGAAGCAATATTGTAACAAATTCAATAAAGACTTTAAAAATGGTCCACATTAAAAAAAATCTTAAAATGGTGTGGCCAAAATTAAAATAATAATAACAGTTATAAAAATATATGTATAAACACCTTTTTTTCTAACTTACTACCTGAAACCAAACTTTGTTTAAATTCCTTACTAAGAAAGCACTCAAATCTAAGTTTATCTTGTCAATTTCTCACCAAATTATTGTATCTTTTTTCCTACAAGAAATATGTTTTTTACAAAAAAATTTATTTTTGACTGTGCTGGGTCTTTGTTGTTGCTTTGGCTTCTCCCAAGTTTCAGCGAGTGGAGGCTTCTTTTGATGTAGTGTGCAGGCTTCTCCTTGCTATAACTTCTCTTGTTGTGGAGCACAGGCTCTAGGGTGCACCTGCTCAGCAGTTGCAGCTCCCAGGCTCTGGAGCACCAGCTCAATAGTTGGGGTGCATGGGCTTAGTTGCTCTATGGCACGTGGGATCCTCCCAGATCAGGGCTCCAACCTGTGTCTCCTGCATTGGCAGGCGGATTCTTTACCACTAAGCCACCAGGGAAACCCACTAAAAGAGACAAGTTTTGTCTACTGCCTGTTTTGCCCACTTCTTAGATTTCAGTTCTTTTTCTCCTGTTAATCTGCCTTATTTCAATTTTATTACGAATCTAGCCACAAGAATTCAAGAAGGGTGAAGAGGGAAATTTCCCACTCCCTTATGGCATCACCAACTCAACGGACATGAGTTTGAGCAAACTCCAGGGGACAGTGAAGGAAGGGAAGCGTGGTGTGCCGCAGTCCATGGGGTCGCAAAGAGTCAGACACGACTGAACAACTGAACAACACACTATATCTTGGAGCATCTAGAGAACCTCCTCTTGCATAGGGCCCAGAAGCTCTAGGATGTCCTTTGGTGATGTCTTCCAATCATGATACAAATTGCTGCTAACACTCCTAGAGGGCCCCCCAAACATTTTGGCTTTCTGGTAGTAGGGGTGGGAGGAAATACAAGTTTTAGCAACTTTCCCTTTGTTTTGGGATTAAAAAAAAAAAAAAGTCCATTCCAACATATCTCTTCTTCTGAAACTCCAAAACATCTTTGACCTGGCAGGTGCCCATATTTTTCTGAGACAGAACCTTCTATAATGTGCATAAATCTATAATCAATGAATCCATGGCACCTGTTTCACTGTCCATTTGGTGTTGGTGGTTTAGTTGCTCAGTTGTATCCGATTCTTTGCAACCCTGTGGACTGTAGCCCACCAGGCTCCTCTGTCCATGGGTTTCCCAGGCAAGAATACTGGAGTGGGTTGCCATTTCCTTCTCCAGGGCATCTTCCTGACCCAGGGCTTGAACTGGGTCTTCTGCATTGCAAGTGGATTCATTACTGAATGAGCCACCAGGTATTCTTGGAAAATCATAATTCTGGAAAAGGATGTGATTTTTCTAATTCCTGGGATGGCTTTAGGGTGGGTTCTTTGTGCCACCGGTGAGCAGTCCTTTAGAGAGGAGACATCACAGAGTCTGGATGCAGTGCCAGCTTCAACTTCTGGAAACCCTGGGGAAGAAAGGAGACCATTGGTCAAAGAGAGACATTATGGTGTATTGGATCCTACTGACTACCAACCCAATCATTATTCCCACATTCTTTTTTGCTAATCCGATCTTGGATTTATTGGGAAGGTTGGAGGTAAAGAAGTTCAGTTTATGAAGTGAGCCCGTGTCTAACTAGTTCTTAAGGAGATGATGTCTTCTCTGGGGCTGAGATTGTAGCAGCCCCTTGCCTTCCAGCTCTAGCTGTCCAAGCCTGCCTCTCTGCCTCCGGGCAGAGAGGGGCCTGTATGCCCTTATGGCAGAAAGTGAAGAAGAATTAAAGAGCCTGTTGATGAAAGTGAACAACAAGACTGAAAAGGTTGGCTTAAAACTCAACATTCAGAAAACTAAGATCATGGCATCTGGTGCCATCATTTCATGGCAAATAGATGGGGAAACAGTGGAAACAGTGACAGACTTCATTTTCTTAGGCTCCAAAATCACTGCAGATTGTGACTGCAGCCATCTTTTAATGAAATTAAAAGACACTTGCTCCTTGGAAGAACAGCAATGATCAACCGAGATAGCATATTAAAAAGCAGAAATAGGTCCAACAAAGGTCCATCTAGTCAAAACCATGGTTTTTCCAGTAGTCATGTATGGATGTGCTGCTACTGCTAAGTCACTTCAGTCGTGTCCGACTCTGTGTGACCCCATAGACGGCAGCCCACCAGGCTCCCCCGTCCCTGGGATTCTCCAGGCAAGAACACTGGAGTGGGTTGCCATTTCCTTCTCCAATGCATGAAAGTGAAAAGTGAAAGTGAAGTTTCCCAGTCGTGTCCGACTCTTCGCGACTCCATGGACCGCAGCCTACCAGGCTCCTCTGTCCATGGGATTTTCCAAGCAAGAGTACTGGAGTGGGGTGCCATCGCCTTCTCTGGTATGGATGTGAGGGTTGGACTAAAAAGAAAGCTGCGTGCCAAAGAATTGATGCTTTTGAATTGTGGTGTTGGAGAAGACTCTTGAGAGTCCCTTGGACTGCAAAGAGATCAAACCAGTCAATCTTAAAGGAAATCAGTCCTGAATATTCATTAGAAGGACTGATGATGAAGCTGAAACTCCAATATTTTGGTCACCTGATGCGAAGAACCGACTCATTGGAAAAGACCCTGATGCTTGGAAAGGTTGAAGACGGGAGGAGAAGGGGACAACAGAGAATGAGATGGGACGTGATGGACATGACTTTGAGTAAACTCGGGGAGTTGGTGATGGACAGGGAAGCCTGGCTGCAGTCCATGGGTTCGCAAGAGTCCTACAGGACTGAGTGACTGAACTGAACTGAAGGAGATGATGTCGCCCCCTAGAGGACATTTTGGAAATTATGGAGGGAAATTATTTTTGCTTGTCAATTCTCAAGGGGACAATATTGCTCCCTTGGGGACGTTTTGGAAATTTTCGTGGACTTTTGAGGCATCACAATAATGAGAGGGCTGTTACCAGATCTAGAAGGTAGAGGTGGGGATGATAGAATGTTCTGCAACATTAGTTTGTGAATAATGGGAAAAACTGTTTATGCTAAGTTATATTAAGCTGTCATGCTGAACTTTTCCAGTTCTTTAGGAATTTTGTACATAGAAAAGTCATGGTAGACTCTTGGAGATAAACGCATACCAACACTTTTGGAATAAGAGAAGTGTTTTGGAACTCAATAGAAGTGGTGGTTGCCAGTGGTGGCTGCACTAAATGTCACTGAATTGGTCACTTTATTTATTTTTTTAATTTGTATTTTAGATTAAACTATAGCTGATTTTCAACGTTGTGTTGGTTTCAGATATACAACAAAGTGATTCAGTTATACGTATACATTTTAAAATTTTTTTCAAATTCTTTTTCCAATTAGGTTATTACAAGTATTAAGCAGAATTCCTTGAGCTACATAATAGATCTTTGTTGATTTTCTATTTTAAATATAGTGGTGTATATATGTTCAGTCCCAAACCTTCAATTTATCCCTCCTCCACCAAATTAGTCTCTTTAAAATGGTTAATTTGGGGTATTCCTTGGCAGTCCAAAATATTTTATGTTATGTGAATTTCACATGAGTAAAATTTCACTCAGGACATAATGCAAATAAGTACATGCCCTGGATCTTTAAGGTCAATTTCAAGATCAATATATTAACAAATCATTCAAAGTTCCGAGTCTGTTTTTGCAACTCAAAAAAGTTTCACTTAGAATTTCCTGGTGGTACAGAGGATAAGAGATCTTGCTCACCTCAAATGGAGAAAGTCTGCATGGAGCAATGAAGACATAGTGCCACCAAAAATCCATAAATTTAAAAAAAAGAGTTTGATTCCTTTATTTTCCTATGATCCGTGTGTGTGTGTGTTTAGTCAGTCATGTCTTACTCTTTGCGACCCCATGGACTGTAGCCCTCCAGGCTCCTCTGTCCATGGGGATTCTCCAGGCAAGAATATTGGAATGGGTTGCCATGCCCTCCTCCAGGGGATCTTCCCTACCCAGGGATAGAACCCAGGTCTCCCGCATTGCAGACAGATTCTTTGTTCACTTGAATAACACAAGGCAACTCAGCAAAAGTGTTTATTTCCAAAGGCTTATCCAAAAGATACTTGATATAGCCCTTTGCTGCCCAGTCATTCCATGACTTCTAAACATCTTTACTGAGCAGAGGTTGTTTGATCCTGTCTTTGGCATTTTCCCCACAGAGGTTATTTGATCCTGTCATTGATATTTTCCCCTTTGATTGGAAAATAGTAACACAGCCGAGTGCAATAGCTTTGAATTTAGAGCTTAAAAAACAAGGTTCAAAAAAAGAAAAAAAACACACTTTTATTTTGGAAAAATTCAAAGATACACAAAAATAGAGGGAAGAATAAAGTGAAAGTCATATATATATCATCCAAATTAAACAATTATAATCTCATAGCCAGATAACCAACAAGGATTTACCATATAGCAGAAGACCTGTGCTCATCATTTTGTAATAACCAATAAGGGAAAAGAGTGTGAAATAAATAGTTTATGTGTATGTGAAAAGTGATACAAACGAACTAATTTACAAAACAAAAAGAGATGCACACATAGAAAACAAATTTATGGTTACCAAAAGGGAATGGAGAGGAGGGCTAAATTAGGAGTTTGGGATTAACACATACACTGTGGTAAAGAATCTGTCTGCCAGTGCTGGAGACACAAGAGTCTCAGGTTTGACCTCTGGGTGGGGAAGATCTCCTGAAGAAGGAAATGGCAACCCATTCCAGTATTCCTGCCTGGAGAACCCCATGGACAGAGAAGCCTGGTGGGCTACAGTCCATGGAGTCACAAAGAGTCAGACACGATTGAGCAGGTGCGCATGCATGCGCATAATATAATACAGTACATACATTACATTATACAGACTGATGAATTTACATCTGTACAAAGTGTTACGGGTCAAATCGTGTCTCCAAGAAGATATGTTCAAATCTCAATCCCTACTACCTATGAATGTGAGCTTATTTAGAAACAGGATAGGATTCTTTACCACTGTGCCACCTGGGAAGCCTATGCTTATTATAGTATACTTTTATTAAAATGTATTTGTTTTCAAGACTCCACTTATCCTTTGACTTTCATAGTTTCTACTCTAAACAGCAGAAACTGTGTCTACAGAATGGCTTAGAAAGCGTGATTAAAAGCTGTACAGACCCATGAGAGATGCCAAGTCACTTCAGTCGTGTCCGACTCTGTGAGACCTCATAGGTGGCAGCCCACCAGGCTTCCCCATCCCTGGGATTCTCCAGGCAAGAACACTGGAGTGGGTTGCCATTTCCTTCTCCAATGCATGAAAGTGAAAAGTGAAAGTGAAGTCGCTCAGTCGTGTCCGACCCTTAGCGACCCCACAGACTGCAGCCTACCAGGCTCCTCCGTCCATGGGATTTTCCAGGCCAGAGTACTGGAGTGGGGTGCCATTGCCTTCTCTGCCATGAGAGATACCCAGAGCTTAATCCAATGTCATTTTTTAAAAACTGAAGCATAGTTGGCTAACGATGTTGTGTTAGTTTCAGGTGTACAGTAAAGTGATTCAGTCATACATATTCTTCAAAGTCTTTTCTTCTACAGATTATTACAAGGTGTTGAGTATAGTTCCCTGTACTATACAGGGAGTCCTTGTTGGTTATCTAGTTTATATTCAGTAGCATGTATGTGTTAACCCCAAACTCCTAATCTGTCTCTCCATCTGTTGTCTTTTATTTATTTATGGCTGAACCACCAGGCATGTGGGATCTTCCTTGGCCAGAGATTGAATGTGTGCCCCTCTACAGTGGAAGTGCAGAGTCCTAACCACTGGACGGCCAGGGAATTCCACCCCTTCCCCATGTCTTTTATCTATTTTTTTTTTTAAGTTTTAAAAAATTTTATTTTGTATTGGGGTATGGCCAATTAACAATGTTGTGATAGCTTTGGGTGAACAGTGAAGGGACTCAGCCATACACATACCTCCCCCCCATGTCTTTTAAATACCCCTAAGAGTTACATGGTTCTAACAGGAAGAGGAGGAAAAGAATTCAGACTAGAATGAAACAAGACACAGACCTTTGTTCCACAGTTCTCCACACTGGCTGCCTTTTAGAATCATCTGGGGAGCATTTGGTAAAAATCCCAAGGTCTCAGCTCCACCCCGAACCAATTAAGCCGTCTCTGAAGGTAGGCTTTGGGCACTGTCTTCACTAAAAAGCTCTCCAGACAATCCTAATGTACAGGTGGGATTGAGAACCACTGCCTTGGTGAATGGTGAGCAGTCATCTGGGCGGAGGTAATTATGTAATCCTTAAACCCAGGAGCCTGATGTATTGAATAACCGATCTCCTCCCCCTTTGAGTTACGCTGTCACAGTTTGGGCAGCTGTTCTGATGAGGTGTTGCTAAAAAGCAAATTGCCCCATGGGTATCTACCCAAGAGAAATGAAAACTGTGTCACAAAGAGATATTTGTACGCCAGTGTTCACAGCTGCATTATTCACTATAGTTGAAATGGTAGAAACAAACCAAATGTCTATTGATGGATGAATGGATAAGCAAAATGTGGTATATGCTCACAATGGAATATACTCAGTCTTAAAGAGTCTCCGCCTGCAATGCGGAGCTCTCCTGGGTTCAATCCCTGGCGACTAAGCACACGCAATGATCACATATTACAATTTACAAATAGATTTCCAGGCTCTAAAAAAAAAAGTACACACTTTAATCCAATGTTGTATGTCAATTATACGTCAGTTAAAAACAAAACAAATCATCATTTTGCCTCTTGATTGATGCTTTGTCCCCTGGGGTCACCGTGGCTCAGTCGCCTGACTTCTCTTCCTTTGTCTCCTGTTTACTTGGTTATCACTTCCTTTAAGAAATGTTCCCTAAGCCTACAGTACAAAACACTCCCCCTGCAGGTTATCTATTGCCTAGCATGGGGCTGGGCATTGAGGAGTTAGTGGTTTAGTGTTAGTCCCTCAGTCGTGTCCGACTCTTTGCAACCCCATGGACCGTAGCCCTCCAGGCTCCTCTGTTCATGGGATTCTCCAGGCAAGAATACTGGAGTGGGTTGCCATGCCCTTCTCCAGGGCATCTTCCCCACCCAGCGATCAAACCTGGGTCTCCAACAGTGCAGGTAGATTCTTTACCATCTGAGCCACCAGGGAAGCAGGCATTGAAGATGTCCCCAGGGAAATGTAAATGAATGAACCCATCAGAGAGACTAAATTCAGAAAGATGGAGAGTGAGTTCGCATTCTCAGAATACTCTTTCCTGACTCCTACACTAAATCAGACACTATTGTAGCTCCTTCTTTCCCTTGACAGCACTGGTCAAAGTTTCTATTTATTTTTATATCACTTTCAGCAGAGAAGGAGAACTAGAGTTAGAAAGAGAAAGGAAGCTGGGGTTGGGCAATAAGGGAGAGGGTAAGAAGGGAGAGAATTGGGTGGGGAGAATACTCAGGTTTTCTAATGCTCTGTAACAAGTGTCAGCAAACTTGTGCCAAAGGGCTTTCTGGTTCTTAGTTCCTGGACCAGGAACTGAACTCATGACCCGGCACTGCAAGCTGCCGAGTCTTAACCACTGGACAGCCAGGGAATTCACAGTAAACATTTATTTTATTTACAGCTCAGTACTTTGGGCAGAGCTTGGCAAGAATAGCTTCTCTCTGCTCCCTCTGGGGTGATTTTCTGCCAGAGGATCAAATCTCCTTTCAAGATGGCGCACTCACATGGCCAGAAAGATGGTGCTGGATGTTGGCTGGAGCTGTCGGCCTGGCCGAGGGTCAGAAGCTTTGGTCTCTTTCCATGTAAGACTTCTCCGTAGGCTGTTTTGGCTTCTACTAGCGTGGAAGCTGGGGTTAAGAACAAGCGTCCCAAGAAACACATAGTGGAAGTTGACCACTTCCTTTTTTAAAAACAGCTTCACTGAGATATTCACACACTATGCAATTCACTCATTGGAAGTGTACAATTCAGGGACTTCCCTGGTGGTCCAATGGCTAAGATTCTGCACTCCCAATGCAAGAGGCCAGAGTTCAATCCCTGGTCAGGGAAATAGATCCCCAATGCCACAGCTAAGACTTGACGCAGCCAAATACATAAATTTTTTTTTTAAGTGTACAATTCAGTCTTTTTGGGTATATTACATTATTAATTAAAAAAATTTTACCCATTTTTTATTTTAAATCATTTTCAAATGTACAATTCAATGGAATTAAGTACGTTAAGTGTCACACAGCCATCACCACTGCCGAATTCTTCTTTCGTCACCTTTTGTATCTGAGTTCTTTCACTTAGCATAATATTCTCAAGGTTCATCCAAGCCTGTATCAGTGCTTCATCCTTTTTATGGGTGACTATTTTTTCATTGTATTGTTTTACCACATTTTTTTTTTAATCCACTCATCACTTGATGGATGGATTGGGTTGTTTCACATTTGGCTTTCGTGAATAATTGTTGTCATAAAGATTGGCATACAAATATCTGTTCGAGTCTCTGCAAATGGAAATGCTGGGTCCTATGACAATACAAAGTTTCGCTTTTTCGAAGGGAGGTTGCCCATTTCTTAGGGGCTGGACTCAAACACTGGCCTAGCATTCACTTCTATCATATATGATTAATCAAGCAGCCATAGAGCACAGATTCAAGGACAGGAGATCTAGATTCCTTCCCTCCCTCCCAATACAAATGAAGAATATCAAAAGATTTGCGGACATGTTTTACCCCTCCCACAGAAAGTCTGGGAGGGAGAGGCAGCGGTAAGGGCCAAGGAGAGACTCTCAAGGAGTCAAAGAGAATTAACTCAGACTCTGGGTCTTGACAGGGGAACCCATGCTCTCAGCTTGGGGTTCTTCCTCTGGTTTGGTAGTTTCAGTCTTTATTGACTGCAAATCTCAGCTGAAAGTTTACACTCTCAAAATATCTTTTCCTGACTCCTACATTAAGTCAGATACTGTCATATCTCCCTTTTCTTTTCTCTTTCTCAAAGTTCTATTTCTTTTACTTTTTTAGTTAAAAAATACATTTAATTGTTTTTGGCCATGCTGGGTCTTTGTTCCTGTGAGGGTTATTCTCTAGTCGCAGTGAGCCGAGGTCACTCTGTAGCTACAGTGAGTGGGCTTCTCACTGCAGCAGCTTCCCTTGCGGCAGAGCACCAGCTCTAGGGTGCGAGGCTTCAGCAGTTGCAGCTCGCAGGCGCTAGAGCACAGGCTTAGTAGTTGTGGTGACAAGGCTTAGTTGCTCCAACGCATATGGGATCTTCCCAGATCAAAGCTCGAACCCGTGTCCCCTGCATTGGCAGGTGGATTCTTTACAACTGAGCCACCAGGGAAGCCCTACATTTTTAATTTTTTTTTGCCATACCACAAAGCTTGTGGGATCGTAGTTCCCCAGACAGCAATCGCAGAATCCTAACCACTGGAGCTCCCTGGAGTGTGTCCAAGTTTATCATGATTGTATCCCCAGGGCCTGGCCCAAAGTTGAATACACAGTTGGAATTTGGTAAATAATTGTTGAGTAGTTGCATTAGTGAATGCCTTTGATGAAGTACTGTCTGTCCTCCCTACTAGAGTGTCAGCACAAGACAGGGCAGGTGTTTCCTTTGTTCACTCTATTTTCACAGGGAAAGATGTGTAGTCAGTGGAGTAACTTGCCTCCAGGATGGTCCCCAAATGATGTTTGCCCTCTAGTATTCACACCCTTGTATAACCCCCTCCTGCAATGAACCGAGCTGGCCAGTACGTGGCCAATAGCATACTGGTGAGAGCGCGTCGCTTTCAAAGTGGCTCTGAGGATCACTTGCTCTGGGGTATGCCAGTCAGCATGTCATGAAGACACTCTAGCAGGCTGGTGGATAGTCCCAGAGGGAGAGGAATTGAGGTCCCCAGCCATCAGCCAACATCAACTTGCCAGCCACATGAGTGAGTCATTTTGGAAGGAGATCTCCCCCCACCCCAAGCCATCAGAAAGTTGTAGCCCCAGCTGCCATCTGACTTCGTCCCTATGAAAAACCTTGAGCCAGAACTACTCCTCCAAACTGCTCCTGAATTCCTGATTCACAGAAACTCTAAGAGATAACAAATATCTACTGTTGTTGGAAGTCCTTAAACGTTTATAAAATTTGTTCCATAACCACAACCAACAGTAGGTATTGCTACCCTTTTCTGAATCCCAGAGTCATATTGCAAAAGGGGAAGAAATATCTATCTCTGAGGTTCATAGAGAATGTACCTCACTGGGCAAGGTCATAGAACATGTGTGTGCATGTGACTGTGTGCTAGGCTGCTTCAGTTGTCTGACTCTTTGAGACCCAGTGGACAGTAGCCCCAGGCTCCTCTGTCCATAGGATTCTCCAGGCAATAATACTGGAGTGGGTTGCCATGCCCTCCTCCAAGGGATTTTCCCGACCCAGGGATTGATCCCACGTCTCCTATGTCTCCTGGATTGGCAGGCAGTTTCTTTAGCACTAGGTCAGAGAACATGCTGCTGCTGCTGCTAAGTCGCTTCAGTCGTGTCCGACTCTGTGTGACCCCATAGACAGCAGCCCACCAGGCTCCCCCGTCCCTGGGATTCTCCAGGCAAGAACACTGGAGTGGGCTGCCATTTCCTTCTCCAATGCATTAAAGTGAAAAGTGAAAGTGAAGTCGTTCAGTGATCTCCAACTCTTCACGACCCCATGGACTGCAGCCTACCAGGCTCCTCCGTCCATGGGATTTTCCAGGCAAGAGTACTGGAGTGGGTTGCCATTGCCTTCTCCGAGGTCAGAGAACATAGTAAGAGCTTAATGTACCACCAGAAGTGTAACTTTCTGAGGAAGCATGTGGGTCTGGGTTTGAATCCTAGCTTCACTACTCCTAAGATATTAATACTTTGTTTGGGCCACTAATACTTAACTTTGCTGGATCTCACACTCTTCAGCTAAGAAATGGGAATATTAAAGAATGTATCTACTCTTCCAAGGGTTAGAGAAATAATCCATGTAAAGCCCATTTAAGCTCCATGAGAGGGCAGATACTGTTTTTTTCTTTTTCACTGTTCTATCCCTAGCACAAAGATTGGTGGTTGACAACTTATTAATCAATATTTGTAGAATGAGCAATAAAAAGGCGATCTTCCTAAGTACACATTAGCTATTACTAGCCTATAAGGTCCTACATGGGGCTTTCCAGGTGGCTAAATGCTAAAGAATCCGCCTGCCAATGCATGAGACATAGGTTCAATCCTTGGGTTGGGAAGATCCCCTGGAGAAGGAAATGGCAACCCACTTCAGAATTCTTGACTGGAAAATTCCACCGACAGAGGAGACTAGTAGGTTACATTCCTTGGGGTTGCAAAGAGCCACGCACAACTTAGTGGTGGTAGTGGTTTAGTTGCTCAGTCGTGTCCCACTCTTGCAACCCCATGGACTGTAACCTACCAGGCTTCTCTGTCCATGGAATTCTCTAGGCAAGAATACTGGAGTGGGCTGCCATTTCCTTTTCCAGGGGATCTTCCCAACCCAGGAATCGAACCCTGGTCTCCTGCATTGCAGGCAGATTCTTTACCGACTGAGCTTGGAGGGAAGCCCCACAACTTGGTGACTAAACAACGAAAAAAGGTCCTAGTGATTTCCCACCTGCTTCATTTTATGATTTAATCTCGTGCCATTTGCCACCCTCTCACTCTGCTCCATCTGCCCTCCCCTCTCCATGCTGCTGCTGCTGCTGCCAAGCCACTTCACTCGTGTCCGACTCTGTGTGACCCATAGACAGCAGCCCACCAGGCTTCCCCGTCCCTGGGATTCTCCAGGCAAGAACACTGGAGTGGGTTGCCATTTCCTTCTCCAATGCATGAAAGTGAAAAGTGAAAGCGAAGTTGCTCAGTCGTGTCCGACCCTCAGCGACCCCATGGACTGCAGCCCACCAGGCTCCTCCATCCATGGGATTCTCCAGGCAAGAGTACTGGAATGGGGGGCCATCGCCTTCTCCCCCCCTCTCCATAGCTCCTCAAATGTCACATGTGCCAGCTTCAGGGCTTGTGCACCTGCTGGCCTCACCACCCCAAGAAATACTCCATCTACATAGCTTGTTATTGCAGCTCCTTCAGCTCTCTGCTCAATGTCACCTTTTCTGAGAGACCTCCTCTGGCCACTCCTGTCACCCTCTAGTCTCATATCCTGTTTTACTTTTCTCCAAAACATTTACTGCCTGACTTCCCCTCCCCCTTCCCCCCCTTTGGGCTCTCTTCAGTGTAATGCAAGCTCCATGAGGGCAGGGCTTAGTCTATTTTACTCACCACTCTATTTCACAACGCCCGCGCTGCCAGGATTCAGCAGATTTAATTATATTTGCTGGATTTACAGCCATATAAACGACCACCTCGGAGAAGGCAATGGCACCCCACTCCAGTACTCTTGCCTGGAAAATCCCATGGACGGGGGAGCCTGGAGGGCTGCAGTCCATGGGATCGCTAAGAGTCGGACACGACTAAGCGACTTCACTTTTACTTTTCACTTTTACGCATTGGAGAAGGAAATGGCAACCCACTCCAGTGTTCTTGCCTGGAGAATCCCAGGGACGGGGAAGCCTGGTGGGCTGCCGTCTACGGGGTCGCGCAGAGTCGGACAAGACTGAAGCGACTTAGCAGCAGTAGCAGCAGCAAACGACAACCTGGCTTCCCTGGTGGCTCAGACGGTAAAGCGTCTGCCTGCAATATGGGAGACCCGGGTTCGATCCCTGGGTAGGGAAGATCCGCTGGCGAAGGTAAATGGCATCCTACTGCTGTACCGTTGCCTGTAAAATCCTAGGGACAGGATTGCTACGGTCCATGGGGTCGCAGGGTCGGACACGATTGAGCAACTTCGCTTTCCTTTCCTTTACAAACGACCACCTGGGTAATCCCGTGGGGCTAGAAGCCGCGGGGACTTTTGGCCAGGATTGGCCACAGACTCCGTCACGTGACTGGCTGTGTCCCGCCCGCCCTGGAGGCTAAGGAGGTCCACGTGGTTTTGACTCCGGGGCGGGGTGGGGGTGGGGCGCTGGAGGAGGTACTGCGCAGGCGCAGTCCGTGGCGCAGGCGCAGACGCCTCCCGGGCGAGCAGCCGGCGGCGGTTGGCGGCGTGTGGGGCCGGCTGGTGGTTGCCGGGAGCGGGACCAGAGCTCAGGCAGCTAGAGCCGGCGCCATGGTGGAGAAGGAGGAGGCGGGCGGCGGTATCAGCGAGGAGGAGGCGGCGCAGTATGACCGGCAGATCCGTCTTTGGGGATTGGAGGCCCAGAAACGGTCAGGGCTGGTGCGGCTTGTTGGGGGGGGGAGGGTTAAGGATCTGGCGGGGGGCGTCTGGCCTGAGGCGTTGGCGGCCTTCGGGGAACCCGACGGTTTAATTTGAAAAGAGGAGGCGGGAATCGTGTCAGGCGTGGGCGCCCTCCTGAGAGGACTGGAGGGGGTAGATTTGGTCTGCTTCCTCAGAAGCTTTGGGAAGCAGGGACGTCCCAGGTGGTGGGAGGGTCGTTCCGAGGGGTTGGCGGCATCTCGAAGGGGAGGTTCAGGGACTCGACGCCCGAAGGGAGTGATGGTGGGATTTGGATCGGGGTTGCGGGCTTAGGGAATAGGAGAGGGGAGGAATGCCTGGAAACGGTGAAGTGGGGGCGGGGGGCATAGTTGATTCATTCATAGGTAGCAGAAACCTCGTCTTGGCTGGCCGCTCGGGGAGACTGGCGAGCCAAACGGATGCGAACTTGCATTCATTCTTGTGGCCTCTAAGTGGTGGGCCAGTCTGAGAGAATGATGGCTTTTTTCTTTTCTTTTCCTTTTTTTTTTTTTTTTTGAGGAATTTTGGAGTACTTTATTTTAAGTGGGCATCCCGAGAGGCTCGGAAGGTCTCGGGGCGCTGGAGGTACCCGAAGAGGCTTCTTATGTGTAGATCTGGGGATGCCTCCAGAGAGGACGGGATTGGGCATACCTTCGTCTTGGGCAAGTAATTTTCTGAGGGGATGAAATCTTTGAAAGAGGCGATGGATTTGATCAGATATTTATTGAGCACCTACCGCAGACACCGTTGTAGGCACTGAGCGGGTGTCAGTGAACGATGGAGACTACATTCTTGTGGGGAAGGCAGTAAACCTAAAGAAATAGCAAAATATTGGGCAATGCAAGAGTCAGGGAGAAAAAATAAAGCAGGAAAAGAGGATCAACAAAGGATGGTGAGGTGGAAGAGCTGTTTTAAAATTTTATTTATTTTTGGCTGTGCTGGGTCTTCCTTGCTCTGTGGGCTTCTCATTCATTGTGGGGACTTTTCTTGGTGCAGAGCGGGGGCTCTAGGGTTCTGAGACTTTAGTAGTTGTGTCTCCTGGGCTCTAGAGCTAGGGCTTAGTTGTGGTGCACAGGCTTAGTTGCTCGGTGGCAGTAGAATCTTCCCTGGATCAGGGATCGAATCCTTTGTTGGTAGACGGGTTCTTCACCACCGAGCCACCAGGGAAATCCTGTTTGTTTGGTTTTTTTTTTTCGTTTTACTGGAGTATAGTTGCTTTACAGTGTTGTGTTAGTGGGAGAGCTGCTTTGATAGGGTGGCCAGGGGAGTTACCTGAGAGGTAACACTGAGCCTTGGTTCTGTATGCAAGGAAGGAGGCAAGGAGCTGTGTGGTCATCTCGAAGGACCTTCCACCCTCAGAGAACAGCAAAATCCTGGAGGCCAGGGCATGCTTGGCAAAATAGAGCAACAGAAGTGGCTGGAACCAAATCCGGGGAAGCTTTTTAATACTAAGTGCTGAGGAACCTGTTGGAGAGTTTTGAGCAGAGAAGTAACACGATCTGCTTTGTGTTCGAAAAGGGTCAGTCTTCTCTGTTCAAGTGTGCAGAAGTGGGAAGAAGGATTCTGGTTAGGAGGTAGCTGTGGTAATCCCCTTGAGACGGAAGTAGTGACCACTTGGAATTCTAGTGAAGTGAAGTTGCTCAGTCGTGTCCAATTCTTTGCCACCCCGTGGATGGTAGCCCACCAGGCTCTTCCGTCCATGGGATTCTCCAGGCAAGAATACTGGAGTGGGTTGCCATTTCCTTCTCCAGGGGATCTTCCCGACCCAGGGATCGAACCCAGGTCTCCCACATTGCAGGCAGATGCTTTAACCTCTGAGCCACCAGGGAACTCTAGAGAAGGGGTCAAATATAGATTCTTACAATTTGAAGGTAGAGTGGACAGGCTTTGCTGAAGGATTCAATGTATGGGATGTGAAACACAGAAGTCAAGCATGCCTCCAAGGTTTTGGGCCTAAGCAAGTGGAAAGATGGAAGTGCCTTTACTGAGCGAGGTGGGGAAACTGGAGGTGTGGTGGGAAGAATTGGGAGTTTGCTTTTGGACTTAGGTTTTAACTGTTTACTACTAGACATATAAGTAGCAATGTAAGAGTGATTGAGTTCAGTAATGAGGTCTGGGTAATGGGGAGTGATTATGTGATGTGAGGGTGTACAAAGTGGAGAATTACTTGATTGAAGGATTGGGGAGGCAGGCAGGTCACAAGAATTTAGTTTAAGAAGTGAGAGCTTGTAGAATTTTTTGGTGAGAGTGTGTGTGTTGGGGGTGAGGTGGGGGTTACTTCAGGCTCATTCTGGAATCTTCTGTGATTGTGGAGGAAGGTACATCATGAGTATTAGTAAGCGTTGGTCTGAGGGTTGGACGCACCTGAAGTAGACGATTGATAAATAATGAGAATGGGCTTGAAGACATAGGTGGGGTGGATTGAACTTAGGTTCACCTGATTGAAGGATTGAAGTGTTAGGAGGTCCTAAAGAATTGGGACATGAATCCTGGGTGTTCTGGAAGGATTGATCCAAGGGTTTGGGAACAGCAGGTCGGTCTTATTTGAAGTGGTATAGTGTCGGTGAGGATTAAACTAGAGTTAGTGAGGGAGCTGTCAGAGGCTTAGGAACCAATGATTTATCTGAGGAGCAATAAAGGATGAATGGGGGCTCTTGAGGGAGAGAAGACCTAAGGAGCAGATCAGAGTCAGGGTAAGGAATTCTTGGGAGGTTGGAGTTATTCTGAGGAAATGGAAATGTACTGAGCTCAGTGGAGAACCTGAAAAGGGTTGGCTGAGGGTCCTGGGGGAAGGAAGGGGTTACCTATCATTTGAGAGCTATAGATTTGTAGACAGTCTCACAGAGTTGATAAAATGCTCTCAAGTCTCATAGCAGCTCTTTGGAGAAGGAAGGCAGTGGTTTCTTCCTCTGTTCAGAAACAAAGGAAGCACCACAAAGCAAACTGATTCGTCTCTAAGGGAACTCCAGGTGGGATAGGAGAGCTTCGGACACTGGAGTAACTTCGTGCAATAGAAAGCAGCCTGGGAGTCGATAACTGCATTCTGGCTACAGGTTTGCCTCTGACTCTGTCATGTTGGACCAGGGTTGTCAGAGAGTTGTCAGGGAGAGAAATCATAATAAAAATGGCCTTCAGGGGAACTCATACAGTCTGGAGGTTAAAAATGGGTGTATCTCTCATACAGTGTTTTAATTTTTTTGAAATTAGTTAGTTGCCAGCATTAAAAATTCTAAAAGAATTGGCCAAATTTGGAACAATTTGAGCATGGAAAGAATAAAATCAACCTTACTTAGAAGTATTTAATAATGTATTTTCTGATGTGGTGATATAAGAACCTTAATGCATCATCTTTGATGTTTTCCTACCAAACATATTTTACCCTAATCATGTTTTTAGAGAACAGGGGAACAGGTTAAAGGACACTATTGAGGTAATGATGAGATGTCCAGCATGTGGAACATTTTACAAGACAGCTGCCCTGGTTCTCTTCCAGAAGTCAGTGTCATGGAAAAAGCAAGCAGTGGGACTGTTCTCAATTAAGAGAGTACAGTGGTGGAGCCAAATGCAAGGTGTGATCCTAATTGGATCCTGGTTCAAAAAGAAAACTTCTCTAAAAAAATATCTTTTAGACAATAGGGGAAATTTGAGTATTCAGTCCTGTTAGACAATTTGGGGAATTATTTTCTAGATGTGATAGTAGTGTGGTTATGAAGGAAAACATCATACTTTTGGAGCTGCAAGCTAAAGGTGTGAAGGGCTGCCTTGTTAGCACATGGGTAGAGCCAGCAGGGTAAAATATTAACTCTCCTTTCTATTTTTCTGTATGTTGGAATTTTTTAATGAGAAGTTGGGAAAATGTCTCTGTCTCCCAACTACTCCCCACGCTCCCCGCATATGGGGATGTCGCAGTTTCTGATTTCTGTCTTTCGAAAAGTAGTTAAGGTCAGACAAACAGTAAGGTCAGACATCCCTACATCGGTTGGATCAAAGTGGAGGCTGCTTGTCTTACAGAGAGCTTATGTGGCCATGGTCTCCATCAGCTCTGCTTCAATCACTGATGGAACTGCCCGGCCCTAAGCATGTGAGTTTGCAGCTCTTGGTGTGTGCCCAGCCCATGTTGTGGTTGAGGTTTAGGGAAGGGAGCCAGCTCTCCCAAGGTCACACACCAAGTAAATAGAAGTGGGACTTCTATCTAAGCTGGTAACTTCAGGTTCGCTGCCGGTTTCCATGATAGCTCATTTGCCACCCTGGAGGAGCTCATTCTTTCAATTAAAGTAACATAAAGGAGAGCGTTGAAGCTGGCAGCCCTGGTCGTTCTCAGACCATGTGCTTCAGTAGTTTTTGCACTGCGTTTCGCACCAGAGGCCCATTTATCCCCGTCTCAGAGTGAGGAAGGAAGGTGCCTGGGAAGAGAGAAGTAGAAGATAAGCTCTGTGAGGGTAGGTGGTTTGAAATGTCCGATAATTGAGATGTGGGTTTTGACCTGTCGCTGTGAAATTCCCAGTGCTTTGTTGAGTGGATGGAATGGTGGTAGGCGGCAAAGACCTGGGAAGTCCAGAAACCTGGGTTCAATTCCCGGCTGTGCTCGCTGGCTCTCTGGCCTTGGGTGCGTCACACAGTTCCTTGGCCTTAGGTCCCACATGTGCACAAAGGAGGGGTGAGTGTGACTAAATCTTTAAGGACTCAGCGTTGAAGTTTTAACCTTACAGGATTGGGACTCCCAAAAACTTCGCTGTTTTGAAACAGTCATCATCTTACATAGCTGCTGTTGAGACAGCACTTGAGTTGGTTCCATGGGCACCTAGTTGTCATGAAAGTGACTGAGCCTGTACTGGAAGCCAGTCCTGGTGGTTTCATATAAGGATCCATTTTCTAGTGATTAATAGTTGAGTTTGAATCCAGAACTTCTTAGTTATCTAACCTTGGATACATTTCTTAACTTCTCTGTGCTTCAGTTTTCTCACTTATCAAATGAAAATAACAGAATCTACATTATAAGATTTTTGAGAAAGATGGGACTTCCCTGGCGGGCCAGTGCTTAGGACTCCTGGCTTTCACTGCAAAGGATCTGGGTTCAGTCCCTGGTTGGGGAACTAAGATCCTACATGCTGTACAGTGCAGCAAAAAAAAACAAAAAAAATTTTTTTTAATTGAGAAATGAGATGAAGCACGAATAGGGTCCATGCACAGAAAGCATTCAATGAATTCTAACTACCATTATTTGACAAATATAAATTACAGCAACAAAAGACAAGGAACTAAATAGGAAATGGGTTGTGATAAATAAGATACAGCAGGTGTCAGTGGGCTGCCAGGAAACTCCAGAAGGACAAGCTAGACTGTGGGAGGAGCAGGTTTGCCCAAGCAGATTGAGGTGGGGAACAGCCTTAAGTTGTATCTTGGATTCTGACAAGACATTTGAGTATAATGAATAGGCAGTTGGATTGAGCAGGATCATAGATTTAAATGACAAGTACTGTACTGTGGGTCTTCCCTGGTGTCTCAGCAGTAAGAATCCACCTGCCAATGCAGGAGACTTGCGTTCTAGCGCTGGGTCGGGAAGGTCCCCTGGAGGAGGGCATGGCAGCCCACTCCAGTATTCTTGCCTGGGAAGTCCCATGGACAGAGGAGCCTGGCATGGGGTCACAAAGAGTTGTATATGACTTAGCAATTAAACCACAACAACTGTACTGTTAATTGAAAAAGAAGTATTTTTAGAAGCAGGAAATGGTCAAATCTGCCAAGTGGTCCCATCATTTATCTGGTTGCACTGACCAGAAACCTAGGAACTCTTTATTCATCTCTGTCCTTTCTGTCTTCGTCCAGTCTACTGGGAAGTCCTCAGGGCTCTGCTTCAAGGTTTATCTCACCTGCCTTTTTTCATTATACTCATCATCTCAGATCACCTCTACAGTTCCTTGGTCTCCCCGTTCCACTCTTGACTCCTTATAATCCATCCTCCACTTAGTAGCCAAACTGATTTAAATGAAAAGCAAACATTCCTTCTGAAAGCCTTCCCAGTGATTTTCTGAGTGCTCAGATATTTTAAATCTGGTGCCCTTCTTGCCCTGCCTGCCTGTCCCTGCCTGCATCTCCCTGGCTTGCTCCATTCAAGCTATCTGTCTTTGAACCCCTCTGTTCCTCAGATATGCCTGTCCTTGGGGACTTTGTGTTTGCCCTACTAGAAATAGTCCTATGCAAGATTTTTGCATTAGACTCTCAACAAACGTGGTTTGAATGTGGATTTCGTAGTCTTCAGAATTTTTAATCGTGAGTGAAGTTCATTGGCTTGACTTACTTTGCAGTATGTTTTGTGAATTCAGATTGTGATATAAAGATTGGTTCCTTCCTTTCCAGAAATTTAAAAGGTATTTCTATGGCAGAAGTTAGAGGGGAGTGAATCCACAAATACTTATTTAGAACCTACTTTATCTTCATTGGAAAAGACCCTGATGCTGGGAAGGATTAAAGGCAGAAGGAGAGGAGGGTGACAGAGGACCAGTTGGTTGGGTGGCATCACCGACTCAGTGGACACGAGTGTGAGCAAGCTCCGGGAGGTGGTGGAGGACAGGGAAGCCTGGTGTGCTGCAGCCCATGAGGTCGCAAAGAGTCAGACACGACTGAACAACAACATGCAAGGCAGCATGGGGGAGAAGATGAGAGAGGGAAAGAAAAGCACAGATCCTGGTTAAAATTGAATTTGGATCCCCAGTGCTGGGCACCCGTTAGCTGTGAGAGCTTGGACATCTTTGCTGAACCTGTATTTTTCCTTTCTCAAGGCAAGCATGAACCCTTTCCTATGGAAACATAATGGCCCATGCTGGGGCCCGTGGAGCCACCTTGCCTTTTAGGGAGAGAAACTATATGGAACATTTAGAGTGTGTGTGCTTTCTGAGAGAGAACAATGGTGAGCCATAATCAAGGTTTCAGTGAGGCACTGTATGTACACACCTCGCTCGGTGCCTGGCACCCTGTGGGCCCTCTGTGGGTGGTAATTACTGTCATTGTTACTGATGGACTGTACACAATATGTCATAATGTGACTTTACCTTTATTTGCTGTAGAGAGGCGTATAAATTTCTTTATTTTTTCCAAAGATTTTCTTATGTGGACCGTTTTTAAAGTCTTTATTGAATTTCTTACAATACTGTTGCTCTTTTATGTGTTGGTTTTTTGGCCCCGAGTCATATGGAATCTTAGCCCTCAGACCAGGAATTGAACCCGCATGTGCTGTTTTGGAGGTGTGGAGCCTTACTGGACCGCCAGGGAAGTCCTGAGAGGCATGTAACTTTAGGAGCAGACTCTGGAGTAGTATTGTGCAAGTTGGTATCTGCTTTGCTAAGATCCCACATGCCTCACTGTGGCATGGCCAAAAAAACCACCCAAAAAACACAGTTTTTGAATGCCAAGCACTGTTCTAAGCAACTTACATATATTAACTTTTGCAAGGCTGGTAGCATTATTAGTCTCATTTTACAGATAAAGGAAGCTGAGGCTGGCAGACGGAATAATGCCTGTTGGGTAGCTGTTTTATCTTCAGCAAGGTCCCTAAGAACTCCGTGCCTCAATGGGTCAGTTTCCTTTTGGCAGCTATAACGATTACCACAAATTTAGTGGCCTACAACAGCCCAAATTCTGGAGGTCAGAAGTTTGGAATCGGTTTCCCTGGGCTAAATGAAAGTCAAGGCAGGGCTGTGCTCTCTGGAGGCTCTGGGAAGAATTTGTTTGCTTGATTTTTCTAATGTCTAGAAGCCACATGCATTCCTTGACTTGTGGCCCCTTCCTTCATCTCCAAAGCATCTTCAAGCCTCTCTTCTCTGAGCAAAGCCTTTGCTTTTGTCATCACCTTGCCACCTCTGACCTTTCTGTCTCCCTCTCTAAAGGACCCTTGTGATTATTTGGACCCACCTGGAAAATCCAGGATAATTACCCCTGCCCTTCCCCCCCAAATGCTTAATTTGATCACATCAGCAAAATTCCTTTTGTCATGATGTAATTTATTCATGGATCCCAGGAATTAAGGGCATGGATGTGGTGAGGGCGGGGCTGCATAATTTTATCTGACACTCTCAGCTTTCTTTATCTGTAAAATGAGACTAATAATGTTGTAGCCTCGCGTTCAGGGAAACAAACTCATTCAGAAGAACAGTGCAGATAGTGGAGTGGAGTTTATTACACCGGTGGGCCCAAGGCAGAGTCTCCTCTTAGCCAAGGACCTCGACCAGTTTTAGTGAAAACCTTATATACCCTAAGTGTACGTGCCCAAAGCCACCTCCCCAAATTCCCTGAAACTAGTCTGAACAAAGGGAAAGAAAGATACAATCAAAGTTAACCCGTGATTCATGTGCCTTAAGCCTAGGTAGGTAACAGTGGACAATTATCAATAGGTCTATGGTCGTAACCCAATAAGCATAATTTGTGATTCTATTTGGTTACGCAGATAATTAGGGTATTCTTTTAGGAGAAGGAGAGTCTATGTACAAGCCCTGGGGCTCTTCCATCCCGGGGGTCTGGTTTTCCAGTTGGAATGTCGTTTCCACAGATACTGGGCATATAGCTCAAAGTCCACAGTCCAGCCCAAGATGGAGTCCTGCTTTCAAGGTAGCCTCTGAGCCCACCGTCTCACTCACTCTACCTTGTTGCCCTTCTCTACTAGCTAGTTCTTTCAGTTACTTTTAGCGGTGTAACCACTGTGTAAGCTAGTTCACTTCTTAGTCCGTTTTCTCAGCTCCAGAATAGGGATAGCAAGGTGACAGCTCATGAGATCCTCATGAGGGTTAAATGACATAATACTCGTGAGGAGTTTAGAACAGGTTGGCAGGTAGTGTGAGTGTTCACTGAGTGTTAACTATTCTTTGTTGTTGTTGTTTGTTTATTTATTTATTTATGTTTTGCGCTATTTTGCTATCTACCAGGTTTATGTAATTCTACTGGGATTTCTTTTGCTGTATCTGTAACAGCTACTGGATTAACACTGTAATATATTTCCAAGCACAATCACAGACACTAGAGATTGTGTGGTTTCTGAAGCTTGCTTACACGCTAGTGGAGGAATGAGCAGTGAACACATGAACAAATAGCATAACTCCAGATGTGGACCTGTTTTGGGTGAGGTGGCCAGTGTGGACCTCTCTCAAGATGGAAACAGTTGAGCTGAGCCCTGAAGAACAGGTCATGTGATGAGGTAGGGGAAGAAGCAGAGAGAACAGCTAATGCCAGAATCCAGCAGCGGGAGCCGACGTGGCGGTGCTTTCTAGGATCAGGGACGGCCAGCCGAGCTGTAGGCGATTACCAAGGGCGAGAGTTGGATGAGGTGGCAGGGCTGACAGTACCAAGCTTGCCTGGACACCATTGAAGGGACTCAGCAGGAGAGTGGCATGATCTGGTATCAGAGCTCTCTCTTCCTGAGATGGGGACAGTGGCTTGTGGGGGGCAGGGATGGGAGCAGGGAGGCCGGGTATCAGGGTGTTGCGGTTTTACAGGTGAGAAACAGAGGCCGGGGTAGGGTGGTGGCCGTGGAGTGGTGGCCCATGCTGCCGCAAACATCAGTGTGCCTGGTTTTGGCCCACCTGAGTATTTCTGTAGGCTTGATTCCCAGAAGGCAATTGCTGCCTTAGAGTGAGTAATGAGAGCTGACGTTCTTAAGTGCTGACTGTGTGCCAGGTACTATTAATTGAGCCAGAAATAAGCAGTCCTCTCAGGGCCCTAGAATGGTTAAGGATTAAAAACATACCGTAATATTCGGTGTTGTTGGCAGTTGAATGAAAAAACCTCCTGAGCAGTTAGAGTCCGTGGAGCTCTGTAGGATGGAGGGATCCTGGGGAGGCCGTGGGCTCCATGGGATTTCTGTCAGAGGTGTTTATATGGAGCAGGCGCTTGAAGACTTCAGAGAGGACACTCTGAGTCGGTTGTGATAAGGACTTCTTGAGGAAATGGTGTCTGAGTCCGGGTTTGAAGTCTGGAGGAAAGGCTAGGCGAGGCCGAGGGAGGAAGACAGGGTGCGCGTGTCAGCCGTGTACAGCGCTGCGATTTAATGTCTGCAGGTGGGGAACTGAAGGTGTGTTGGGAGGAAGCTGGTAGTAGTGGAAGATAAGGTGGCGGAAATGGGAGAGAGCCACGACTGAATGGATTTAAACGTCAGCTTAAATTTTGTTTCTCTGTCAGATTTTTTTTTTTTTAATCAGAATCAAATCGATCACTGAGCCCTTTTGTAATTAAGGCAGTGGAGATTGAAGAGATGTTCAGGTAACTTTTATTCAGCATCTGGTAGTTGGGTGGGCCTACATTAGGTGGTTTTGCACACATTTGACCAGGTCTTAGAGGAGATTAAATGACTAAAGTTAGGATGGGTATCTCCATTTTACAGATGAATGGAATGAGGTTCAGAGAGATGGCTCAGTTTGCTTGGGTCACCAGTTAGGAAGTGGCAGAGCCAGAATTCAAACCCAAGTCCTCACCCCTGAAGGGCATTAGTGCTGGGTCTTGCCTGTTGCCAAAGGAATGGCAAGGAGAACAGAGCCTGAGAAATTAGTGGGTTTGAAGGCATCGATTTTTCAGAAGCAAGCGGGGCCAGTCTAGCTATATCCTTGGGGTAATGGAGCAGCCAAACTAGAAAAGACCATCATTCAGACTAAGAGGGACCATGAAACCTGGAATTCCAGGTGCAGCAGTGTCGGGGCCAGGTGAAGGGAGATGAAGAACAGTGACAGCAGAGACCTGGAAGGTACAGCTTAATGCATGGCTGCTCAGCCTGTCTGAGGTTAAAAGTTTGATCTGTGCACGATATCCTCTTTGGAAACATTGCTTGTTTATTATCTGTGCTGTTTCTGGAGGGATTGGAATGTCTCTTTCCTCCTCCCCCCTGCTGGTGTGATGCTGTCAACCTGTAATAAGAGACCCCCCTCATTGCTAGCATCTCTGTTACTTATCTTGCTTGTATGTCATAAGTCCTTTGCCCAATTACTCTGGTTAAGTGGAATTGTCTCATGAAAGGCTCCTCTCTGCTAGGGTGTGGTTGGCAGTGGCAGGGCAGTGTAGAAAAACAATAGTGAACAAGCTGGGAACCAGACATATGCCTCTGAGGGAAATACTGTCAGTGTTCTTTCCCTCCTCCTGATTTTACCCTTTGATTATACCACTGAAGGAAATCCCAAATCTGCTAGCATCAAGAATCAGTGCAGGACTTGATTTTATCAGCCCTCATTCCCATTCAAGATTTCTAGCCTGATGACATGCAAATGTCCATAATTCTTAGAACGATTTTCGGAAAAGAGTTTCTGCATGTTCTCCCTATAGTGGTACTATATGAGAATGGACTCATTTCCTGAATTAGGAGCAGACTCATTGGCCAGCAGACTCTGAATTTATGTGTGACTGTTCTTAGTTCTTACTCATCCTTGTCAGTGTGAATAATCATAGATTTGCTGCAGAAATATTAATGGGTTTGATTACAAGGTGCTAAGACCTGTAAGACCCTGATGGGGTTTTTCATGATGCAAATTCTTTATTTCCTGTTTCCAATTGGAAAAATTCTGATTCTGAAACACTTTTGATTCAGGAATTTCTCATAAGGGATTGTGGACCTCTGCTGCTTTCTGCTGATCTCAGAGTTAAGTCCAGACTTCCTGGGGTATAGCCCAGCCTCTGATTACTTTCTTTTTAAGCTTCCTCTTCTGTCACCCTACAGACTTAGATATAAACACTTCCCAGATGCACCCTCTTTCATGCCACCTTGTGTATGATGGCTTAAATAGTGCCCCTCCTCTCTGCTGTCCCACTAGTCCAAGCCATTGTCCTCTCTCAACTGTGACACTCTTCTAACCCCCCGTGCCCACTCCATGACCTTCCATCTTGTTTAAAGTCCAGCGTCCTGACGGTGCCTTTGTAAGAGCCTTCATGATGTGGCCCCTGGTTCTCTCTGCAGCCTCATCTGTCATTCTTCCCTTTGCTCTCTGCTCTTCAGCCGCTCTCTCTGCCTTCCTGTTCCTGGAACTTGCCACGCAGCCCTCTGCTTCAGGGCTTTCGCACTTGGCTGTTTTCTCTACCTGGCACGTTCTTCTCCAAAATACTACCTGTGTGCTTGTCCTTCATTTCATTTTAATTTTTGCTCAGCACCTCTGTGGAATGGCCTTCACGATCAGGCTGACAAAAGTAGCATCGTCCGTCACTGATCCACATCACGCTTGCTTTTCGTCACTTTTGGACATGTTATGTGTCTCTCTTTGTCTGTCTCTAGAAAATACAAGCTCTGAGAGGGCAGGGATTGTGTCTGTTTCTTCACTGCTGTATTTCCACACCTTAGAGGGATGCCTGGCATTGTAGGTGCTCCATAAACAGTTGTTGAATGAGTTGTTCTTTGTAGGATAGAGTGGAGCCTGTTTCTTTTCCAAGATCTGAGGTCTTGGTGCTTAAGTGCATTCAATGAAAACCAAGGTTACTTCTTTTTGTCTTGTTTTGTTCTTCAGTGATTGGTGGTACTTCCACTGTTCTCTCTCATCCTGTTAACAATGTCTGCCTTGTAGGCTGCGGGCCTCCCAGGTGCTTCTTGTCGGCATGAAGGGACTCGGGGCTGAAATCGCCAAGAATCTCATCCTGGCTGGAGTGAAAGGACTGACCATGCTGGATCATGAGCAGGTGAGATGTGCTGTCCCCACATCACTGTCCTTCACAGTCTCTACCCCAGTATAAACACATGGAGATTGTGTGTGTTCCTGCTTGCCCCTTCAGGGCTGTGAGAGAGGAGGGCTGGCGTTAATGACACTGTAGCCATGGAGACTGACAGTGCCAACGCCAGATTTGGATTCACCTCCACCCGCGGTCCGCCAGTAGAGGCTCCGTCCCCTCACTGAGCTTGCTTGTCTGTAAAGTGGAGTTACCATCTCCCTTGAAGGGTGATTGGCACCGCAGTGCCCCCTAGTGGCAGGAACACCTCACCCAGAAGAAGAATTTGTCTTGGGTAGAGAGGGTAATAGCGAAGGACAGGGAAGCCTGGCGTGCTGCAGTCCCCTGGGGTCGCAGAGAGTTGGACACAACTGAGCAACTCAACAGCAAGAGAAGGGTAAGAGAGGAGACTCAGGGAGGGATGGCTCCAAACCTTGGAGGTCCTTGGTGTGGTGTGGAAAAACAAAACAGCAGTGGGACGATAGCGTCTTCATTTGGTTGTGTAATCTGAGCATGGGGAACCAGGAGAGATCGCTGAGGGCGCGTGGCCTGCTTCTGCCAGCGCCTCAGCCTGGGTACGAACGCTGCTCAGTGTCGGAGCCACCCCTTACCTCTGCAGTGCGAGCACTGGTGGTGCTTTCAGCTTGGCTTCCGCTGCAAGGCCTAGCTCCTCTGACTGGTTTTCAAAAGCCTAACACATGGTTCTCAGTCCCATCTGTGCTGTAGAATATTCGGGTAGTTATTTAAGAGTAAGTTTCCCAGGTGAGTCTAAAGTTAGGGAGGGCTGAGAAGCACTGCCTTCATGTGACCTGATCCCAGTCAGCTCACCCAGCCTGATGCCCACTCATAAATTGCGTAGCGCACGAGCACTCCTCAGTAGTTCCGCCTTTTACAGTTTGCTTGAGCTTTTGTCCCTTACTGCAGACATCCCAGGGAGACAGTGCTGCATGATGCAAAAGCTTTGGAATTATGCAGACTTGGGCTCAAGTCCCACCTTCTGAAGCTGGGCAAGGGCATTCACTTCCCAGAGACTTAGTTTATACATCTATAAAATGAAGATATTCATTCCCGCCCCTTAGAGTTCTTCATTTCAGTTACATCAGCATGCATCCAGGAACACCTGTGGCTACCTTGGAGTAGTCTAGGTATGGGCAATAGAAAAATCCACAAGAGCGACTTCCCTGGTGGTCTGGTGGTTAAGACTCTGGGTGCAGGTTCCATGCCTGGTTGGGGAACTAAGGTCCCACGTGCCATGTGGTGCAGGGAGGTGGGGGGAAGGGAGGGATGCACAGGATTTGTTTCTCATTCTCAGTTTTTTCCAGAAACCAGAGAAGGCTCCCTGACTCAGGTTGTGTCAGGGAGACGTGAAAGGCTTCCCAGAGTGTTAAACTCAGTCTTAAAAAACAAGTAGAGATTTTTCAAGGTTGGAGGGGCTGTGTTTTAGGCAGGGGACATTAGCGCAGCATGGTAGAAATAAAAAATAACAAGCGGTTTGGTATTTGTAGAGCGTGAAGCCTAAGGGATGGGGGTGAGGGTGCAGACTGCAGGTGAGGGCCAAGTCACGAAGGGCCTGCTGGTAAACTCCACTGTAAGCCTTTCCTTACTTCTCTCGGTGGTGCGGAGTCATTGGAGAGTTTCAGATGGGCGAGGGGCCCCTGAGCTTTGGGCCTTGTGTAGATCACTGATACTGTGTAGACTGTGGATGGCACAAGGCATGGGACAGAAGACTACTTAGAAGGCTGCCTTAGTAGTTTAGGGAGAGTTGGAAAGAGTCTGAGGAATGGCAGTGATGACAGATGGCGAGAAGCACGCAGAAGTGAGAGGTGCTTAGGTGGTAGGATCGGGTGGATTCCGTATGAGGAAGCAAGGAGTAACCGCAGCTGCTGCCGTGGACTGGAGGTGCTGGACGCTATGCTTAGAGCGGTAGGTGTAGTGTGTCATTTAGTCCTCAGAAACAACTCTCAGATGCAGGGATTATCATCCCTATTTTACACATAAGAAAACAGAAGGAAAGGATGTGAAGCATGGCCCACCCAAGGTCACAGTAGTTAGTGGGAGCACCAGAACCCAGGCCCCGACTCCTGGCAGAGCCCACCTGCTTAGTCTCATCACCTGGTGGCTGCTATCAAGGAAATGAAGATACATAGACCAGGTTTCTGGCTCTGGTGACTGAATGGGTGGCTGACTGGTGGGCTCATCAACAAAGACAACAAATGTAGGAGTCACATATGATTGGCCCCTGGGATCTACAGCAGGAAATATCCAATGGACAGTTTAACATAAGACTCAAATGGATTGGGAAGTCTGTATCAGTAGAAGCAATTTGAGAAACAACAGTAGACTTTGGTAGATACTGAAAGGTATGGAGTTGGTTTATGGAGCTACATAGAGTGAAAATATGAGTGATTCTGAATGGAATCCTGAAGACAGCTGCACTGAAGAGGGCCCATATAGAGACTGGCGTGTCTGGTGAGGGGGAAGGAGAGCTAGGAGCTGAGAGGCCAAGGAGTAAGGCCCAGATGACCCAGGTAAGCCAGGCAGAGTGTTGAGTAAGTGCATTGCTTCTAGTAAAGTCGTCATTTTCAGCCTTCTCCATCCATTCTCCAGGCAAGAATATTGGAGTGGGTTACCATTTCCTTCTCCAGGGGATCTTCCCTACCTGGGGATCGAACCTGGGTCTCCTGCATTGGAGGCAGACGCTTTAACCTCTGAGCCACCAGAGAAGCCCCATTTTACATGGGATTTCTTCATATTTGCTCAAAAGCACACATTTAAGTCCTTGAGCCAGGATTTGAATCACAGATTTGAATCCAACCTTAATTACTCCAGAAACCGCCATGATGTACAATCTCTCTGTGTTGTGAGATCCCAGGATGGGTCACGGGGACTGTTAGACGGCTGGCCTGAAGTGGGAGGAGGACCAGCCCCGTATGCTTGGAGGAAAGACTGTAGGGACATGTACGCTGTGCATAGTTGGCAGGAGAGCAGGGTTTCCTCTACTGAGCCCAGTCTTGGTGGAGGTGGTGAGGTCATGGAGATGAAGGATTAAATTAGATGTTTGATGTGTGAAGAAATGCATTTTGAACAGTGGAATCTAATCCTGCTTGTGGCTATCAGGGGATTATATTATCTGTCTTTGAGGCTCTCTTCTGGTGATGTCCAGCCTTCCGAGTGAAATTGTCCCTCTGCTCCAGCCTCTGCTCATCTCGCCTCCTTTCTGAGTTTTAATTGAATTTAAGAGTTTGTTTCCAGCATTCTTAATTGTGTCTGATTTTTGCATTGGTTTGATTTGAAACTACTTGTAGGCAGGGACTGCATCTTTTAAGCTACTTATGTCTTTCTGTGAATGCTTCAAGTTGGGCACATGGTAGGTATTTTTGGTCAATTCTTAGCACTCATGATTATGTCATTTTGTTGGCAGTTAAAAATTAAGAAAGCATGGACTTTTTGTTTAGAGTGAATTTTCATTATAAACACAAGGTGGTGCTCTTTAACCATCATGCCCAGTTTAAAAAAGAAAAAAAGTTAAATGTCTGTTTTCAAGCCTCAGGAGGAGAGAGTATAGGGAATCTGCGTTGGACAAATTCCTATAGAAACAGTTGTAATACAATGAGATGCTAGATATTTTAGTTACTCTTTAAAATGGCAAAGTTCAGGGGAACATCCCTGGCGGTCCAGTAGTTATGACTTTGCTTTCCAATGCAGTGAGTTCAATCCTTGGTCCAGAAGCTAAGACCTCACATGCTGTTAGCCAGAAAACCGAAACATAAAACAAGCTGCACTGTAACTGTGACAGACTCATTAAAGAATTAAAGAAATGAAATGGAAACGCTCATTTGTTATTTTCTGCCAAATTAAAATATTCAAAAAAAAATTCATTCCCAGGTATCTCCAGAAGACCCCGGAGCCCAGTTCCTGATCCGTACTGGGTCTGTTGGCCGAAACAGGGCTGAAGCCTCTTTGGAGCGAGCACAGAATCTCAACCCCATGGTGGATGTGAAGGTGGACACTGAGAATATAGAAAAGAAACCCGAGTCATTTTTCACCCAATTTGATGCTGTAAGTTTCATAGAGAATGTAAAATCTGCTGTAGGAATTAAGCACTAGTTGTATGTATATTAGGTCCCCTGGGGTGTTAGACTCCCAAATCTGAGCTTTTTCCCAATATAGTTTGTAGGCTGTTCTGTTCTTCGCTTTTAGTATTGGGTGGGCCAAAAAGTTGGTTTGGGTTTTTCTGTACTATCTTAAGGAGAAACCCGAACCAGGTTTTTGGGCAACCCAAGCTGTTGCCCTAGTTGGGTGAAGTCTTATATTACCTTAGTGCGTATATGCCTCATTAGTGTTTGGCCTTAGTTTGCTGAGTGTGTGGGTTAGGCAGACCCAGGCTGTTGAATCTGCTTTAGCTGCTTGTGAGTTGCTGCCTTATGGTTTCTTCTTTCGGCATACTTCCCCCAAGACCAGCTTTCATCATTGGTGTTTTGTCTTCCTTCCAGACTCTTCGCACACAGCTTTAATACATTTCACTGCAAATGTTTTCTTCCGAAAACTTAACAAGTTGGTGATTAATTTCTGTAGCAGAGTCATTTTTTTGTTAGAAATATCAAACTCCAGTCTGTGTTTTGTCTTTTAAAAGAGCACACCTGATCTTGGTCTGTCTATATCTCTCTCCTCCACACAGCCGCTTTGACCATGTTGCCATGGACAACTAGACAGAATCACTGCAGTCATAAGCCAAATGAAGCATATCCGACCTCACTTGATTTCACTGCCAAATCTCTGCAGAGGTGAAAGGATAAGTGAAATTCTGCTTCAGTGTCTATACGACCTTTCAGACATGGTTCCCTCCACCCTGGAAAAGCTTAGTAAATGTTGGATAACCATGTAATAGTCAGAGATGATCTGCTTGGTTTTTCAATGAAAGACCTATTACATGATAGGTTAGGATTTGAGTTTGGTTTGCACACCATTGTATCTCATATGTGCATGTATTCAAATGTGGGCTTCAAAGGATGGTTCATCTGTGCATTTTGTCCCTTTAAGATTTTTTTCACTCTGTTTTGTAAGTCCAGATATTGGAACATTTTCCATTTGGACATAAGCCATCCTTCATTTCTTTATCCATAGCAACCACATTTGGTTTACTGTAGGTGTCCTTGAACTTTTAGCCACTAAAGCTTTGTTAGAACTGAAACAAGGGGTTGTTGCTTGTATTAATATAAGGCATGTTCACAGGGTAAGCGTGACTTGTTTGAGCCATGTTTGACTGGTCCTCATAGGTTTTCACACTCACTCTTGACTGCAGAGCTCTGTTCAGTTTGCATGTTCAGCTGCACCTGTCTTGTCTTTTAGATTTGATTTCTCCCCGGGTGGCTGCAGCCTTTGAATGGCAGTGGAGACACATTTCTCTATGACGATATGTCAGTGTTCAGGCTCCCAGACAGCAGCAAAGAGGTTATCAAATGAAAACATCCTTTGGTAATTTCTTCTCCAACTTTCTCTGTTCAGAAGAAAACATGTGCGATTTAGAAGTTGTCTTCCTGCTCCTGATCACAAAACTTTTCCTGAAAAGATGGTGTCCTGTGCAGTAAAACTTAGCCATTTCCAATACCTCAACTTACTGGAACACGACCTGGAGGCCTCAGAGCAACATTGATGATTCCCCTGAGTGAATCACCAGCTCATTGTCTTAACTCTGAATGGGAGGTCACTTGGGCTATAACCTTTTCTTTTGTCCTTAAATTCAGATTAAGTTTCACATCGAAAACTGTGGAAAAATAATCTTAATGGGACTTGTTTACCTTCTTTATCATCACACATCAGTCAGAAGAAGGGGGGGATAATGCCCTTGTATTTAAACATGATCTTTGGGTAAATTTTAAAAAACTGGTTTTGTTTCTTGCTGTAGCTTAATCAGACTTTAATAGGTTTAATGATTTAGAAATAACTTACTCTGAGTTATATTACTGTCTTTTCATGAAAACTGTGAAATGTGGTTTATGTATATTCATGGTTTAGGGGAAACAAATTCATTGAGTGCCTGTTACTTACTAGCTCGACGTGTTACAGTTTGGTCACAGAAGGTGGAATGACAGTCTCAATGATTTACATTTTCTGCACACTGAGACCTGCAACTGTTCTTTTGTCTTCTAACCTGAGGATCCAAGGAACCAGTTGTACCAGTTTGAAACTGGCTTTAGACATGCCCAGAGAGACTGTTCATTAAGGTTTATTTAGACTTCTGGGCGGTGAGTCATGGTCTGCCTAACTCACATGCAGCCACTTTTCTTTTCTTCTGCAGGTATGTCTGACTTGCTGCTCCAGGGACGTCATAGTGAAAGTTGACCAGATCTGTCACAAAAATAGCATCAAGTTCTTTACAGGAGATGTTTTTGGCTACCATGGATACACGTTTGCCAATCTTGGAGAGCATGAATTTGTAGAGTAAGTTCAGGGAAAGGAGGAGAGAACATAGCATTTTAAAATGTACTTTTATTCACGGGTAAGAAATGACTGAAATGGTTAGATAGCATCACCGACTCAGTGGACATGAATTTGAGCAAACTCTGGGAGATAGTGAAGGACAGGGAAGCCTGGTGTGCTACAGTCCATGAGATTGAAGAGTTGGGCATGACTTAGCGATTGAACAACACAACAGCAACAGGAAATGACCTGTTTAAGGAAAGTATTTTACTCTAGTACTTAGAACTTTGGGAAATCAGTTAATAGCTTATTGACTACGTAGATTGTGTGTTCAGAATTGTAGGAGATGTGGCTCCTGCCTTCCAAGTTGATGGTCTCCTCTAGAGCAGGGGTTCCCCAACTCCCAGACCCCCAACTGGTACCAGTCTTTGACCTGTTAGGAACCAGGCCGTGCAGCAGGAGGTGGGCGGAGCTTCACCTCCTGCTCCCCATCACTTGTATTACCACTTGAACCATCCCCCGCCCTGACCATGGAAAGATTGTCTTCCACTGGACTGTTGGCGCCCCCACCCCGACCCCCCACTGTGCCAAAAAGGTTGGAAACAGTTGCTCTAGAACATGAGAAAGGCATTTCTAAGGTGATCAAAGCACACCACTTGGGTGTCTGATCAGTCTGGGCTTTGCTTTCTGTTTAGGGACAACTTGACTAGATTGTATACATTTGTTCTCCAGCTTGGGCTTGTGTGTGTTTAGGTTTGAGAGCTAATAAACTGAGTACTAGTTAGTTAGATGGGCAACTCTGGAGGCACTCTCAGCCAGAGTCTACCTTGGAACATCTCCAGGGTCCAGAGGCAGCTCTGGTGGAACAAACAGACCTCCTCTTCTTGCACCTTGAGGTTGCAGATCCTGGTAAGTCTCACATGATGAGACCTACCATATTTTGAACTTACAGCTTCTAGATGAAAGATGGTGATGATACCATTCTTGTAAGATGACAAGAGTTGGTTTGGGGGCTGTGACTTTTGACCACCGCCATGCCGATGAGAGAGAGAGAGAGACCCTTTGTGGTAGTGAAGCCCCCACCAGGAGTCAAGACAGGAACTGTTTTCTTGCATTGAACTTTTCAGGGGAGCCCCTGAACTCTCTTCAGTCTGCAGGTTTCTTGCCTGTGAAGTCGAGATGGGGGAAGGATAGACATGTTCAGAATCTCTTATAACTCTAATGTGTGATGGCTTTAAGAAAATCTAGTCTTTGGGCATGTTCTAAATGGATAAAGAAGTCACTGTAGAGAAAAGAAGGCCAGATTATTTGAAGGTGAGCTCCCCATGGTAGATGGGAGGAAATGAATTCAGGGAATGTTTACAGCATTTCTTGAGAACATACTATGTGCTTGGCAGTCTGCTAACAATTGGTTATTTCTCTTAATAATCCTGCAGTGGTTATTATTCCCACATAGTAGGTAGATGCCACATCAGGTGGTCTTAGCACCTGGGCTGGGATTTGAGACCAGATCAGTGTGAGATGTTGCTCTTAACCACCATCCATTCCATGCAGTGAGCTGGTGATCCTCTTTTTGTTCTCATGGCATAATTCACAGAGTAAAACTCAATTCTCCCGCTTCTCATCCTCTAGGGAGAAAACCAAAGTTGCCAAAGTTAGTCAAGGAGTAGAAGATGGACCTGATACCAAGAGAGCCAAACTTGATTCATCTGAGACAACCATGGTCAAGAAGGTATGTTGATGTAGCTGATTCACTTTGCTGTACAGTAGACACACAACATTGTAAAGCAACTGTGTAATTGTGTTGTTGTTGTTATTTTAGTTGCAAATTCATACTTGTTTTAGTTGCTAAGTCATATCTGACTCTTTTGTAACCCCGTGGACTGTGTAGCCTGCCAGGCTCCTCTGTCCACGGGATTTCCCAGGCAAGAATGGATGGTGAGGTGGGGAGTGTTAAGTCAAAAAGCCCTAGGATCCTGTAGGCTCCAGGCCATAACCAGGAAAGGAAACATGTAGTCCTGAAGGGAGGAGTCCGGACAGAGTGGACCAGCGCTTATCCCCTTTAAAGGGGGGCAGATATGCTTAGTGCCAGCTAGCTGTTACCATGAGGTTGCGTGTTCAGTAGCTAAGTCATGTCTGAGTCTTTGCGACCACATGGACTGCAGCACACCAGGCTTCCCTGTCCTTCACTATCTCTCAGAGTTTTCCCAGGCTCATGTCCATTGAGTTGGTGATGGCATTCAACCATCTCATCCTCTGTGGCCCTCTTCTCCTGCCCTCAATCTTTCTCAGCATCAGGGTCTTTTCCAGTGAGTCAGCTCTTCACATCAGGTGGCCAAATTATTGGAGCTTCAGCATCAGTCCTTCCAGTGAATGCTCAGGGTTGATTTCCTTTAGGATTGACTGGTTTGATCTTGCAGTCCAAGCGACTCTCAAGAGTCTTCTCTAACACCAGTTTGAAAGCATCAGTTCTTTAGTGCTCAACCTTCTCTGTAGTCAAACTCTACATGACTGTTGGAGAAACCGTAGCTTTGGCTATATGGACGTTTGTAGACAAAGTGATGTCTCTGATTTTTAATATGCTGTCTGGGTTGGTCATAACTTTTCTTCCAAGGAGCAAGCATCTTTTAATTTCATGGCTGCCATCATTGTCTGCAGTGATTTTGGAGCCCGAGAAATTAAAATCTGTCACTGTTGCTGCTTTTTCCCCATCTATTTGCCGTGAAGTGATGGGACCAGATGCCATGATCTAGTTCATTGAATGTTGAGTTTTAAGCCAGCTTTGTCACTCTCCTCTTTCAGTCTCAAGAGGCTCTTTAGTTCCTCTTCGCTTTCTGCCATTAGAGTGGTATCATCTACATAATTGAGGCTGTTCATATTTCTCCTGGCAATCTTGATTCCAGCTTGTGAGTCATCCAGCCTGGTATTTCACATGGTGTACTCTGCGTATCAGCTGAATAAGCAGGGTGACAATATACAGCCTTGACGTACTCCTTTCCCAATTTGGAGCCAGTCTGTTGTTCCATGTCTGGTTCTAGTTGTTGCTTCTCTCAGGGTCAGGTAAGGTGGCCTGGTATTGCCATCTCTTTAAGAATTTTCCACAGTTCGTTGTGATCTACACAATCAAAGGGTTTAGTGTAGTCAATGAAGAAGAAGTAGATGTTTTTCTGGAGAAAATGTGAACCTAGTGATGCCCAGATGTGATTTTTCAAGAGAGTGAGAAATGTAGATTTTTTTCATATGCTCTGTCTCAGACTTGTTAATGCCAGCAGCCTTTTTGCATGCTGTTCCCTTGCACCGTGTAGAGACTAAAGAGAACGTGTGCCTCCTCACTTACCTGCTCTGCGGGCCAGCAGTTTGAACCTTTGGTGTATGGAGTAGCATAAAGAAGACTGTTGTTGAGCACAAGCCATTACTCTTGTACAGATTTTTTTGTTTTCAAATTGGTAGACAATTTAGTAGGCTCCTTAATGGGCAGGGAGACAGTTTAAACTTGAATTGCTTATTGCTTTTTTAAAATAAAGTTTTTGTTTTTTTCCCCACCAAATAACCTTTTAAGAAGAAAGGTCTTGATATTGACAAGTGTTCTCAGGTGTGTGTATATATATATATATTTTTTTTTTAACGTAGTTTATGTTAGGATTGGTACTATAATTCATTTTATATAAGAAAGAGTGGAACAGGAATCAGTAGATAGATGATGGTTTCATAGCTAGTGTTGGAATTTGAGAAGGGAATTCATGCGATGAGGAAAACAAATCCAAGTGGCCAGAATTGGTTTTGTTAAACCAAGAGGAAAGACATGGCCAAGCCCATGTTTACTCTTTACTTTGTAGATTTAAACGTTGAGAAAAAAAACCAGCTGGTCAGGGCGTTGAGTTAAAATTGCTCTAAAGGGGGGATTCTAAGAGTGCAGAAACCACAAAAGAGACTGCAGAAAACCACAGAAGTGGAACTCTTGAGTTTCCAGCAAGGCTGCATTGGAGATTTTCTTTCTCCTGCTTTTTATGTTTGTGTTGGAATAGTTCGATGCTGTGAGTGCGATACAGAGGAATTATTAAGCCCTAATTTTAGTGTCTATTCACAGGACCATAATTATCCAGAGTGAACATTAGTGTTTTGGCCAAAACTTGCGTCTTTTTCTTTCTTCCTTTCTTTCTTTCTTCTTGAGGCCCAGTCAAGCTTTATCTGAATGGCTCCGTGAGTTTGGTTGGGGGAGATAAATTGTTAACTAAGGGAGGAGGACAAAAGCAGCTTTGTGGGTGCTGTCAATTTATAAATCACACCCTCTTACAAGTGTGACACTTGGCCTTGGTGTGAAGGGTTTTATGGCTTAAGGGCCTTCTCTGATTGAGGCGGGCCTTTCACATTCAAATAGAGAGAGCCCTAGCTTTGTGAGCCCTGCACAGCGGGAAGTTTCCTGGGAGTCAGTCTGCTGGTGCCCACTGGGGCGAATCTGGAAACCTCTTTTGGGAGCCACTTTAGCGAGCTATGAGGAGAATGTGGGCAGCCTGGCAGACCCTGGGTGGCCTCTGCGTACCATTCTGCGGGCTCTTCAGGCACACAGTTCTTTGTGTAGCCTCTTCCTCCACAGGGCCCAATTTGAAGGTATCAAAATATTCCCCAGCTGACATTGTTAGTCAGCTGTTTCACGGGGACAATTCAGGCTTGGATTCCAGCCCTGAGCCGTGAAGGTCGTGAGGCATGCAGGGCATTCCTCATGACAATCTCCGGGATTCCAAACCTTGTCTTTGTGTGGCTGCCCCGGGAGCTGCAGAAGGCTGGGGCCAGGCCGGGGCTCGGCCACCTTGCGAGAATGTGCCGTCTCCATTTTGGCAGTGACTGCTCCACAGTTCCGAAGTTTTCCTCCAATTCAAAAATCCCTGGGTTTAGATTCTGCCCTTTCAACTAGTTGGGCTATGCTCTCAGCCTTGCAGGATGGGGGTGGGGAAGCAGCCACTTCCTGTTTCCTGTGAAAGGCTTCTGGTGAGGGTTCCCTTCCCCTCCCCCCTTTCCTTAGGTTCAACCCTATGTTGTACACCCACTTGTGCTTGAAGGTACACATTGTGCTCCGAAATTAGAAACGTTAAAAAACAAAGAGGAAAAACAGAGCTGTGGTTTTCACACCGTCTAGGAAGATGCTTGGCCAGGCCTTTCTAGCACCTGTGCGAAGGTGAGAACTACAGTGGCGGGCAGATGCCCAGCCCAGAGACTGGTGCTCAGGACACTGTGTGCTTCCTTTGGTGCCCAGGAGGAGTCATCAGAGAGATTTCCCCAGAAACAGGTCTTGGGCACAGGCATGAAGTGGGTACCATATACAGCACGTAAAGGAGATGGCAGCGGTTTTATGATGAGGAAGTGTCTGGAAAGGTTTCCCTGAGGAAGAGTTGTTAGAGTTGAAATGTGAAGAACAGTCTTGCAAGTACCCAAGCCAGGATCAGCAGCCAGTCACAGGAAACAGGGTCAAGAAAAAGCTCAGATGTTGAGACAGAACGACTCTGACTTCCTGGCTCCAAACAGCCAGTTCTTTCTGTATCTGTGAGTTGCAAAATGCCTACTGTGTACAAGGCACTGCATCGGGTGCAGGGAAGTACGTTAGTTGTCTTATCTCCATTTACAGCAGACCCTGAAGCCCGGAGAAGTTAAGGGACCTGCCTGAGATCACACAGCTGTGTCAGAGGAAGGACTGGGTGGGCTTCCCTGGTGGCTCAGATGGTAAAGAATCTGCCTACACTGCAGGAGACCTGAGTTCGATTCCTGGGTCAAGAAGACCCCCTGGAGAAGGGAATGGCAACTCACTCCAGTATTCTTGCCTGGAGACTCCCATAGACAGAGGAGCCTGGCGGCTACAGTCCATGGGGTCACAATGAGTCAGTCATGACTGAGAGGCTGACACAGGGAGGGGAGAACACGGGCGGTGGCCGAGGGTGCAGGGGCGCTTTATCACCACAAGGCGCAGCCCCTTGGGGTTTCCAGGATGACTTGAAGTTGGGTGAGGATGCCAGGCTGAAGTATGTGAAGATCAGGGTCACTTCTGAAAACTTTCAGGATGAATGACCGCCAGTGTGCTCCCATGTTGCTGCCCCTGTTTCTGCATTGTTAGGGGGCTGCCGGACAGGAGTGGATAGATTCTTGGGGGTGGATACTCTCTGTGACAGCTTTTTAAAGATTAAACATAAAGATTTGCTTCTGACATGCTAAGAAATAGACTTAATTTTACCCCTTCTGAAGTAGTGGGTGACTAATTTTGGCCCTGGAAGTCCCTTTTTCATGAATTAGTTGTGAAATTCCACAGTTGAAGAGTGATTCATTGCTTTGATTTCTCCTTTCTGAGCCATTTATTTGTTGACAACTCGCATCCTCCTCTCAGCCCCATCTTTACAGCAACATTCCTGGTGGCTGGCTAGTGGCTCTGCCTCTCCTCTGGCACGTTGATGGCAGCACCCGTTGCCCCTCAGATGACTTGGCAGTGCCTCCCTCGTTCACGCAAACTCCATTCGGCCTGGGCTGGGGAGTTTGGTTCCCAGCTGTGTTCCTAGTGCAGGGCCCACACATGCGTGTTCAGGACGTGTGTTCAGTGTACAGGAAGCATAAGATGACCCAACTTGGGAGATTATTGTTGTTGTAAAAAGGATTTGTTCATCAGTTAGAAAGGATTTAACTTTCTTTGTGATTGAATAAATTGATTAGTGTTGTAGTATGTTAGTTCTCATAGTTGAGGTTATTTGAACTGAGCTGAGAACAGACTTTTAAAGAAGACGAGGTTCTTGGTGAAGACTGTGTAGAAGTCTGTTATTGAGTTGTTGCCTGGACCAGAACCTGCAGGCCAGAGAGGTTCAAAACTCCCTCTCAGAGTGACTTGGTATGTTTGTGGTTGGGGGCAGGCAGGGAGGGGGCAGGGTGTACATTGCAGAGGATTTGATGGGAAGTTGATGGCAGGTTTCCCAGGTAGAAGAGTTTTGGAGCGGGTGCTGCTCGTGCCTTGTCTCATCGGAGAGAAGTTTCTCGGTTCTATGGATGAGGAATAGAAGTCCCTGCCAGCATCACAGCAGTGTGTGTGTGTGTGATATTTGAGACACAAAAATCATGTGACATCAGTGCAAGTCATAAAACACAACGCTCAAGCAAACACTGTCCACCTTAATAAGCGGAAGGTCTCCAGGACGCTTGTACCGATCTGCGTGTTCTTTCTCTGTCTCCTCAGGTCTGCTGGCACATTGGTGAGGGTTTACTAAGGTATCCAGAGAGTGGATATAGGCCGGCTTGGCATGGTGTTTCATCATGTGTTTGTAATCTCAACAATGGAATAACGCTTACTAGGTGATGTTGTAGGGTAGAAATTAAGAATGTAGAGCGAAACCACCATGAAACCACCACCCCGTTTAAAGCAGAAAACACTATTGGGTGGTTGCGGCCACTTGGATGCCCCTCGCCCACATGAGTAACCGCTGTCCTCAGTCATGTTTCTCATTCCCATGCATTTCTTCTTCCTGCTCTCGACTATGTTTCCAAGCAATACAGAATTGTTTGGCATGCTTTTTAATTTCTTAAAAATTGGTTTCACATGCTTTTTTGTTGTTGTTGTTCATAGATACTCCCTTTATTAAATGTCTGGTGGCTTGTACCATCCAGAAAATACAATCTTAACAATTCTCCGTGGGAAATTCACCTTTTATTTTTTAAATTTTTTATTTTTAATTGCAGTAGATTTACAATATTATACTAGTTTCAGGTATACAGCACAGTGATTCAGTATTTTACATGTTATACTCTACCAAATGTTATTATACAATAATGGCTGTAATTCTTTATCTGATACAATATAAACTTGCTGCTGTTTTATAAATAGGAGTTTTTCATCTCTTAATCCCATACACATAATTTGTCCCATCACACTTCTGTCTCTCCTATATCTGTGTAGTTGCTAAGTCATGTCCAGCTCTTTGAGACCCCATGGACTGTAGTCTGCCAGGCTCCCCTGTCCACGGGATTCTCCAGGCAAGAATACTGGAGTGGGTTGCCATTTCCTCCTCCATTCCACATGCTTTTTAAGAGCAGCTTTGTGAGGCCATCTGTGTTTGTGTGTAGGTCTGGAGCTTTGCTGTCCATTACGGTAGCCACCAGCCGCGTGTGGCCATTCAAATTAAAATTAATAAAATTTAATTTAAAAATTCAGTTCTGCAGTCTCACTAGCCACATTTCACATGCTCAGTAACCACACACGGCCTGTGGCATCCATATTGCAAAGCACCCATATACAGAGTGTTCTTGTCATCATTGCAAGTTCTCCTGGACAACAGTCATTGCAAGACAGTTTTATCGGTGGGTTTTTTGTTTATTTGTTTTGACCACAGAGTATTTGTTGTGTGAAAACATTACTATTTATTCTCCTGTTAATAGGCATTTAGCTATGTAAGTTTTTGCCGTTACAAATTGTGTTGCAGTCAGTGTCACGTGCGTGCCTAGATGATCTCTTTGGGTGGGTGTGTGATTTCTCTAGGGCACAGGAGAATTAGAGTGTGCACACCTTCAGCTTCACCAGCCTCTAAAAAAGGAAGTCTTAAGGCATTTTCTCTATTTACATTCCAACCCAGCAGCATGTAACAGTAACATTTGGTAACTTGGGGCTCTTTTGCCACTCTGCCGAGTGTGAAAACTGTCTCGGGTTGTGGTTGTCAGTTGTTAAAATGCTTTTGAAAACTATAGTCTCTGATAAGTAGGTGTGGAAATTAGACCTCGAAATCTGTAGTTTAAAAGTTGTTTCAGTTCTGATTTACATGCTGCTTTACATCCAGATCTTTATCACTTCTTATAGATGTTCAGCCTGATTTTAAAAAATAAAATAGGGTACTTCCCCAGTGGTCCAGTGGTTAAGATTCCATGCTTCCATTGCAGGAGGCATGGATTTGATCCCTGGTTGGGGAACTAAGATCCCACATGCTATGCGGCACAGCCAAAAAAAAAACCCACAGAAAACAAAATGGTTTCACAAGTTCCAATGTGGAAAATATAGAACAAACTGAGAAAATGTGAATCTTGCTACCCAGTAATGTCACTATTCTTTTTATGCATGTGCATAATAAATTGGAGTGCTAGTTAATATATGTAAATATATGCAAGACATACATAATGACCTAATGTATGTGGCATATATATATATATGTGTGTGTTATCTTTCCTTTTTTCACTCCGTGTGTTTTCATAAGCACTCCTCAAATCTTTGTGTCTCCTTTGGAGAGCATGCTTCTGTTCTACTCTATTTTATTTATTGAGCTATAGTTGGCATACAGTTGGAGAACATGATTTTTAAGTGGCTGTCTGGTAGGTCTTCCTCGCTTTGCCTTGCCGTGATCTGTTGAGCCAGTTTCCTATTGCATAGAGGTTATTGCAGTCTCCCACTATCTAAATGGCTCAGCACAACCCCATAATTTGATAGCTGATAGACTGTGTGGAGAATTCATCTTTTATATTTATTGTTGGGCTTTTTGGCAAATGAAAGGCAGGTGGGTCTTATCAGCTCCTGGGTATTTGTTGAAAATTCTGCTCCATTCAATGCTGTGCCTTTCACTGTGGTCTCTGCATCAGGAAGCTGCTACCCAGTGTAAGAAGGCTTGTTATTAGTCTTAACTAGACTCTCAGATTGAAATCCTCAAGGCCCAGAATGATCAGGAAGGAAAATGGACAGTGGAGGGGAGTGGGTGAGGCCTACCAGACAGGGATTCGTGAGCTGAGGGCATGGTGAAACAGGAGGGGTTACTTCGTTTGGGGGAATGGTAGCGGCTGCTACCTGGCAGGCTTTGTGGCTGCTTCATCTGAAGGCTCTTTACTCCCTGAAAGTGGTGTCAGGCAGCCTTTTCTCTTTATAAACTCGACGCCAGTGAGGTGGGTAAGGCAGGCACCGCCTTTTGCATCTGTTCTACTACAGATTAGGCAGCTTGGTTAAGTTTTATTTTTGTTATGAGCCACAATAGTAGAATTTGGATACTTTGAACCAAAAAAGGGGGCATTAATTGGAGGCAGACTTCAGTAGCCCAAGAAGCATGGAGTTTTATACCTGTGATCTGAGAAGAGGAAAAACCAGGGCAGCTGGGAGGCCCTGGAGGCAACAGGAATCTGGCCTCTCTCTTGAGAGTTCTGCCATGAATGTGTCTCTATTTCCAGCTTTCATATTCTTGATTAAGGAATCTGGTGGGCCTGGCTTGGGTCGTGGGACCATCTCAGACTCTGTCACCTGTGCTGGTGGGTTGGTACACATTAAAGCCAAGGCCACAGGGGCCTCCTCCTTAGATCCCAGGAAACTTCTCCAAAAGTTGTCTGCCACAGACCCAAGAGAGGTGAAGTCACTGGTCCACAGTCAAAGACTAGTGGCAGAACTGGGACTAAATCTGCCCTAAAGTTGGGAAGGGCAGAGGGCCTCTACCCTTGGCCGTGGTGCTCTAGAAGGTCCCACTCCGGCCTTCCTCCAGCCATTCCCCTCACAGGGTAAGGATCCCATGAGATCAGGAAGGTACATCTGCCTGGGTCCCATAGCCTTGCCCCCAGTTCTGAACCCCATTCTGGGTACCTGGACCCCTGGAATCTCCTGGCCAGATAGCCTCAGGCTCACTTTCTAGGCTGCTTCCCTGTCTGCCTCTGCAGTGTGGACCTTACCACAGCGTCTGAATGCCTCGGCCTGAGGATTGGATGTTTTGGTAGGGAAGGATGGGCAAAACCTTGTGCAAAATCAGGTTCAAAGCTCCTTACGTTGTGGGTGAGCCAGAATGAGACGGGGGCGACCTTCCCAGGGTACCCCTGTGGCACAGGACTCCCACAGAGTGTGAGAATTCCAAATTTGAACCTAGTTTTCTAGGTGGTTATGAAGGAGGTTTATTTGTCAAGGCTGGAGAATACAATATACTTTACTTAATAGCTTATTAGTGTGATTTATAACTGAATATGTAGACATGATATATGGGTTTTCATTTGTACTCTTACCCTCAGGCCCTGAGAGCGTTAGAGGCAGGCCTGTCTCAGACTGATTCTAGAACCAACTTTTTTCCCCCTTATTCTTCATATAATGGCTTAACAAATCAATGGATTCTTAGCATTGGTCTTACTTAGCCAGGCAAACTACAAAAATTTTGAATGAAAGTCTTGGTGGGTTTTGAAACCTGGTAAGACGTTTCCTTATTGTGATGGCATCTCCAGGTCGTACTGCTGATGGCTTGATCTGTGTGGTAAGACTTGTTAAGAAGGGGCTGGCAAGTCTATATCAAGCACTAAATGTCCCTCTGGTTTACTGCATGACTTAGCTTCTAAGGTCAGACAGACCCATTGACCAAAAGGTTTGAGGGCAGTACAACCATCCTGTATCCCAGCTCTTACAGTGGGCCCAAACCCCAGAGGAGTGATCATGGGGAGGCGGAAAGCCACTTTACACACCATGGCTGTTTTTCATTTTCACCAGCAGTTTGTGTTTTCACCTTTCAGGTCCATTTTGATCTGCAGCTGTGGGAACTGCCTGGCAGCTAATGGGTCTTGGCTCCCTTAGCCTGTAAATTGCGCCATTGTTGTCTTCCTTCTGTTTTATTTTTCTTTTTGCTGTGGGGGTGGGGGGGAGTCGGTAGAGGGAAGAAAGGAAGACACACACCTCTGTAAGTCTGAAGGTTTATACACTTGCACACACACATGTACTAGCTTAAACTTGGTAGAAGTAGCTGACAACTAGATGAGGATAAGGTGCCACTGCCTTACTCCCACATATTTTAGTCTGTATTTTCTCAAATAAGGTATTCTCCCTGATCAGAAACCAGCCATCACAGTCAGGAAAAATATCTGGATAAGTCACTGCTATCTAAATCCTCAGACCCTGTTTAGGGTTTGCTGGTTATTCCAGTCATGTCCTAACAGCAAAAGGATCCGGGTCAGAATGGGATGCAACTAGATTTTCATGACATCTAAAGGTTGCAAGCCAGTTATTTTGTAAAATGTCTCTTAGTTTGGGTTCCTCTGATGTTCCTTGTAATTAGACTCTTGCTACACATCTTTGGGAAAAATACCACCACATGGATGCTTCTCATTGCGTCCTGTGGTCTGGTGCGTGGTTTCCATGTGCTGCTTTACTGGTTGTGTTAATTTTGATCATTTGAGTAAGGTTACTTTCCATATTAGTCCTTTGAAAACAATTTTTTTTTTTATCCCTGTGTGACTAATAGGTATTTTGTGGAGAAGTATTTTGAAAATATATAAATACTTCATTCCTTAAAAAACTTTGCTCATTAGCTAATTTTAGATCTAAAGGATTATAGTTTACTTAAAAGTACTATCTATTATTCTTTACTTTTATCCTCAGATTGGTCCAGATTTGACCAGTGGAAGTTTCTTTAAGCTGAATTGTTACCTCGACATGTCCCATCATTCTTTGGGGCACTTTTCCTGTTTCAGGCTCCTCTCATGTTGCAGCTTTGCAGTCAGTCATTTCTCCAAGGAGAAATGCGTCTTTTAGTGGTGATTAGAAACCAGACTCTGTGTTTTAGATGTGCTTGTTGCTGCTAGAGTATCATTGCTGTTAGACTTTCTCAGTGTACACAGCAGGTAAATATTTGTATGTGTACACATACACTTGCATTTACATTTATTTCTTTATCTGTCTGTATATATGGAAAATGAGCTCACGGCAGTAACTCTCAACCACAGGCTTCATTCTAATTCTCTCTGTTTCCCCAGTTCTGACTCTCTTCTTCTCTGACAGTGAAGCCTTGCTGCCCAGATTCTCAGTGTCTTTTCTTGTCGCATCAAGTCCTTGGATGTGATCGGGCTCCTGCTGCTGCCCTCTGAGGATGCCCTCCTTGCCCTGCCCTGCCCCCTCCAGTCCAGCCACCAGCTCTCCACACACACGTTCTTTCCCTGTCCTTCAGTCCCAGAAAATGGCTTTTGGACTTCATTGTTTAGGAAAGGGAAAGAAAACTATTTTCTTATTCATAATTAGTTGTTTGTATTTTAACATATATCTCTCATGGCATTTTTAAAAGAAAATTTGATGTAGGTTACTAGGTTTCAACTGTATTTCTTCCTGCTGTAGGGAGAAGGAATGCTGTTATTCATGGGTATTGTTGTTTGTGTCTGTTTACTAACACAGAGAATATTTCATTGAGTATCTTTAGACACATTTTATTGGTCACTTGTGAAGGAATTTCCATGGCGTAAATACCTCCAGAGTCAGAATGGACAGAGCTTTGCTCTGTCTTCCTGCAGTTCAGGGAGTCCATAGCATTGATCTCTGTGACCCCAGTGCCCAGGGGAGCTCACGGTAAGTGCTCAGGAAGTGTTTATTGGATTTGAGTGGGCCTCAGCTTCTTTTCGGAGAAGGCAATGGCACCCCACTCCAGTACTCTTGCCTGGAAAATCCCATGGACGGAGGAGCCTGGTATGCTGCAGTCAGTGGGGTCGCCAAGAGTCGGACACGACTGAGTGACTTCACTTTCACTTTTTACATCCCTGCATTGGAGAAGGAAATGGCAACCCACTCCAGTGTTCTTGCCTGGAGAATCCCAGGGACGGGGGAGCCTGGTGGGCTGCCATCTATGGGGTTGCACAGAGTCGGACATGACTGAAGCGACTTAGCAGCAGCAGCTTCTTAGTGAACAAGGAAACCTAGTAATGGTGATGAGTTACGGCCTGGTGATTTGAAGTCAATGTATTTTATCCTTGGGCTTCCCTTGTGGCTCAGTTGGTAAAGAATCCACCATGCTGGAGACCTGGGTTCGATCCCTGGGTTGGGAAGATCCCCTGGAGAAGGGAACGGCTACCCACTCCTGTATTCTGGCCTGGAGAATTCCATGGACTGTATTGTCCATGGTGTCACAAAGAGTTGGACACGACTGAGCGACTTTCACTATTTTATCCTTAAACAATCTTGTCTTTTTTTTTTTTTTTTTTAAAACAGAAGGTGGTCTTCTGCTCCGTCAAAGAGGCGCTGGAAGTGGACTGGAGCAGTGATAAAGCAAAGGCAGCTCTGAAGCGCACGACTCCGGATTACTTCCTCCTTCAAGGTGAGCCCTGAAAGCAGTTGCTTGGCGTGCGCTTTGTGCTCTCATTTCTGCACATGAGGCTGCATAGCCCAGAAGGTTCCTTGAGGTTGTCCTGAGCCAAGTTTCCCCTTAGTTGGTTCTAAGTGGTCACTTAGGACAACAGAGTGAACAGAGAGGAGGCCCATCATTGAGCTCTAGTTTCTTTACGATTTCTGCTTATTTTAAATTATGTGTTGAAATGAACTGCTTTCTGAAATTGAGCCCAAGATAACAGTGTTATAAATCAAGCTCCTGTCATCACCACTTTTCCCTCTTCAGAGTTCTTCCTGCTCAAAACCAGCGTTCCTCTCCTGAGAGATTTTCTCCCATCTCTCACCATCACTGCCAATGTTCAGAGGGCCTTAGGTGGGTGTTGGTTTGCCATCTCAGTGGTCTTGTGCTTAACACTTTATTATTATTATTTTTTAAAATACCCACGGAATGTGGGATCTTGGTTCCCTGACCAGGGATCGCACCCTTGCCCTCTGCATTGGGAGCACAGAGTCTTAACCACTGGACTCCAGGAAAGTCCCTGTACTTTAATTTTTTAATTTTATTTTTAAAACAGTAATCATGAACATTGAGTGCTTACTAGCAAGAGCCAGTGGGAGTTGATGTGTTATCCCTTAGTTCACAGACAAGAGAGCTAAGGCACAGAAAAATTGAGGTTCCTCTTGTTCTCAAGGTGAGCAAGTATGTAAATCACATGGGTTTGTTAGCATAAAAATAATCCATATCTGTTACAGAAAATACCAGAAAAGCCCGAAGAAAAAGAATCACCTTGACAGTTTTGTACTTTTGGGGATGTGCTTCTCAACTCTCCCTCCTCAATGCTGGGACATAGACACCCCTCTGTAAACAGCTGTTAATTTGCAGAGGTTTGGGCATAGCCTCGGTGTTTCTAACTGCCACTTATAAGGGGAGTCAGCAAGTATTTGAGTTTACCATAACCTGGGGATTCTCAGCCAGGGGCAGTCTTGCCCTCAAGGCAAGTAAGTGTCTGGAGACATTTTTGGTTGTTCTGACTGGGGTTGGGGTTGGGAGAGAGTTAATGTTGCTTCATATCTTAAGACAGCCCCCAGGACAGAGTGCTCTGGCCCCCAGAGTCAGCAGTGTTGCAGTTGAGAGACCCTGATCTACAACCCTTTTGCAGTTTCCAGAGTACTTTCTTGTCCATCTCCTCATCACATCTCCCTGGTGAGATGGACAAGGTAGGAATTATCCCCAGTTTGGTTTCTGGGGGTGAGGAGGCAGAGACCCAGACAGGCTCGTGTTTGCCTTAAGAGGACACCAAGTGAAAGCCTCTCAGTCATGTCCGACTCTGTGATCCTGTGGACTGCAGCCGCCAGGCTCCTCTGTCCGTGGGAGTCTCCAGGCAGGAGACTGGAGTGGGCTGCCATGCCCTCCTCCAGGGATCTTCCCAACCCGGGGATCGAACCTGCATCTCTTACATCTCTCCTGCATTGGCAGCTGTGTTCTTCACCACTCACGTCACCTGGGAAGCCCAAGAGGACACCAGATGCAGGTGTAAGAGAGGCGGGACCTGAGCAGCCGGGTCTTTGAAATCTAATGGATTAAATACCTAATGAGGCACCAGGTAATAAGAGCATCCGTGCTCCACTCTCAGTGCCCTGTGAGTGTTAGCTTGTTGGATCCTCGCCACATGCACACGAAGATTCTGCTGTACACCCCTCTGTACACATAAGGGGTAGACTGGTAAAGACACAGGCCCGTGGCCCTCCCTGTCCTCAGGAGCCTGTCACTGAGATGGGGAGGCAGGACTCGTGCCCTGGAGACCGGATGAGGGAGGGTGTATAATTCATCCCAAAAGACTTTGCTGACCATCACCATCAGAAGTTACAAGGGGCTGGGGAATCAACAGGACTTGAGGAAGAAGCAGGAGCTTTATATTATGAGGGACATGGCAGGCAGTGGTACACGGTTATTCAGAACTGCTGCTTTGCAATCAAAACAGACCTGCCTTCCAGTCCTGGCTCTGTCATTTTTTTTTCCCAAGTGGATGAGGTTGAGCCACAGACTTCAATTCCTAGAGGCTCCCTCAGATTCCCCTCTGACCATGGGGGTGTTGACAGTGCTGGCCTCAGAGGGCTTTTGTGAGGCTTGGATGATACCCATGCAAGAGGCTTAGCCCAGAGCAAGTCCTAGAGACCTGTCTAATCTAGCTGTGTGCTTGGAGGCTGGAGGTACTTGCTGGTGTATAGTACAGTGTTAGGGTTGACTCAGTTTACCCTTAATTCCATACTTGAGTAGGTATTATCATAGCAGCAATCCTGTCGGGCTTTAGTTTTTTTGCCTGTTTCATGTGTTTACTTCCCTCTTCTAAATGGTAACTAATTCTCTTTTTAGTTTCAAAGCTTTGCATCTGGAGATTAAGACTATGTTCATAACTAATAATGATACAGTTAGTTTCTTTATTATGATAAAAACATGTGCCATAAAGTTTATCACCTTAACCATTTTTATGTGTAGTTTTTTTTTTTTTCTTTTTGGCTGCATTTGGTCTTCGTTGCTGCGTTTTTGCTTTCTCTAGTTGCAGAGAATGGGGGCTACTCTCTAGTTGTGGTGCGTGGGCTTTTTTTTGTGGTGGTGTTTTTTGTTGCAGAGCATGGACTCTAGAATGAGGGCTCAGTAGTTGTGGCTCACAGACTTGGTTGCTCTGCGGCATGTAGAATCTTCCCAGACCAGGAATCAAACCCAGGTACCCTGCATCGGCAGGCAGATTCTTAACCGCTGGACCATCAGGGAAGTCCGTGTGTATAGTTTTGTAACATGTATGTGTGTGAGTCGTTGAGTCATGTCTGACTCTGCGAACCCATGGACTGTAGCCTGCCAGGCTCCTCTGTCCATGGGATTCTCCAGGCAAGAATACCGGAATGGATTGCCATTTCCTTCTCCAGGGGATCATCCCAACCCAGGGATCTAGCCCAGGTCTCCTGCATTGCAGGCAGATTCTTTACCATCTCAGCCATGAGGGAAATGTCCATAGTTTTGTAATAGGGAATTTTAAAAAAGGAGGCGACTCCACATGTCATACCATCTGGTCAAGGCTGGCAGCTGTGTGCTTCCCACTCTTCCCTCAACCCCTGTGGCAGACGTGGCTAAGAAAGCCTCCTCGTTGACCGGCCACTTCTCTCAGAGCCTCAGAATCCTCTCGACAGCACTGCCTGCAGTCCTCTCTGGGCATACAGATGAGCCCACTTCTCAATTCTAATTAGTCCACTTACGAGCTTATAAGAAGACCTAGAAGGGAAGTGACTCCTCCTCCTGGCTATAGAGCACACCAGTGGCAATATCAGGTCTAAAACCCAGGTCTAAAACCATGCACATCCGCGTCCACCCCACGCCACACGCACACACACCGCACACGTCTGCGCCCACCCCGCGCCGCCCCCCCCACCCCACACATCCGCACCCCACCCCACGCCACACACACACACACCTGCACGTCCGCGCCACGTGCGCACACACACACCACGCACGTCCGTGCCCATGCCGTGAGACACACACCCGCACGTCCTCGCCCACCCCGCACCGCACACACACACACTCACACACCACACATCCGCACCCACCCCGCGCCACACACATAAACACACACACCCGCATGCCCGCGCCCACCCTGCGCCACACGCGCACACACACACGCACACACCGTGCACGTCTGCGCCTACCCTGCGCCGCACACACACACCGTGCACGTCTGCGCCTACCCTGCGCCGCACACACACATGCACACACGCACAGTGCTCTTGCTGAGTTTTCCAGATACCCAGCACAGCCTTCGCTTTTCTCTTTGCAGCAGGTGACGCGTCCTGACTTCTTGCATGCTGTCCCATGCATGTTCCTGATGTTTTGTTTTGTTTCGCCCTCATGGGTCATCCTGTGCCCTGTGTCTTTCCAGATATGCTGCAACTGGAACTCTTAGGAGTGTTCCAGCAGTGAGCATCAGGGTCTGGTTAGCTTTCTGGGGGCTTTTCACATGTGATTAACTCCTTGATTAAGGACTGGACTGAGCTTCTGGAAGTGGAGGGCAAAGGCTCTTATGATCTCTTTCCCTAGGGGAGTCTGGCCGGCAGCTTAGACTTCTGCCAGAATTCAGCTTGTAAGTGTTAAGCGACTTGCTTTCTTTTACTTGATGGCCTTAAGTGCTTCGGAAGAGATCTTGGAGCATACATAGAATGACCTCATTTGTCTTGTTGGCTGCAAAATGTGTTTCTCTGGTCTTTTGTGACTAGTCTTACCAAATGTAAGTTGTTTTCAGCTTTTCTCAGTCCTTGAAATTTGTTCCCAAGAGCCTTTCTAGGAATGTGACTGATACACCTGATGATGCCTTAGGAATTCCTAGTGAGGTCAGAGTGCAAGGTCAGAGAACTTGACTGTGATACATACATGAGGATACCTTGCAGAGAACCCAAATGGAACACTTAGTAGGTGCCCGACAAATAGTTTATACGTGAGTGACTAGTTTGCCTGTCTGGTCATTTCTTCCCCCCTCCCTCTGGTGTCCCCACAGGCTTCTCTTGCCTGCCTACTCCCCTGGGCACCCATCAGGCTTTTGATACCAGTTTCACCCAGCTCTGGCCTGCCCCACACATGTAGATGGTCCTCACCCCATTCACCATCCAGCCCCTGTGAAACAGTTGCCCTGCTGTCCGTGTGCATGTGTTTGCTTTGTTGGGGTGTGAGTGTTTTTCCAGTTTACTTCATAAGATAGTGGCCAGACTGCACACTTCCTGCTGCATTTTCCACTATCTCGAGAGTCAGCCTCACCATCTGTGAGCAAAAGGTCTCATCTTTTTATTATTCTCCCATGGCATGTTGCAAAACATTAAGTGTGAGCTGGTTTCCTGTGGCAAAAAGTTGACTTTGATTTGTTCTTTTTGAGGTTACTGTGAGTTTATCATAACAGGAGTGCTAAAAATAATTGAGTCTCGTATGGAAACAGCATTCACTTACCAGCATGAACAATAACACGCAGGTTTAGCCCAGACCAGGAAGACATGGACTTCATCTTGAGATGTGAATTACTGAGCAGAGAATCTTTGGCAATCCTGACTTTTCTCAGTCTGTTCTGACGAGTCATGGAAAAGTACTTAGGCTGTCTTTGAACCACAGAATTAATGCTGAAAATAATCTTAAGACCATTTTTGGAGCACCTGCCATGCTCCAGATCTCGTGCCTGGAGATCGTCACGGGAAGAAGAAGCCTCCTTGCCAATGGAAAAGACAGGCAGAGATAATCCTGCTTGTGAGGGAAGCTGTAACAGAGGGCTATTGACAAAGCTGTCGTGTTGTGCTGGTCTGTTTTTCAATATGTGTGAATTATTCGACAATCGAAAGCAAACTGTTCTGAGAGCTCAGGGAACTTGGGGTCTGGTTGTCTTTGGGGAATTGGGAAGGCTTCAGAGAGGAGGAGACATCTGAGCTGGATTTTGAAGAATAGGTATTTGCCAGGTGGTAGAGGGAGGTGAGAGTATTGTGGGCCAGAGAAGCAGCGCCTGCAGGCGGCCAGCAGGGTGGAGACCGTGGCCCCGCGAGGCTGGAGCTTGGTGCGAGCCAGCCAGACATGAGATCAGGGCCTTGCTTTTTTAGGTTTCTGTTCTTACAGCCAGTGGTTTCCCAAGAGGATATCAGACTCCCTCAGGGAACATTTGAAATACAGGTTCCTTGGTTCTACTCAGACTTACTGAATCAGAACAGCTCAGAGTGGCTGGCATCTGCATTGTTGCACACCTCCCAGGTTTCTAAAGGACCAGTCAACTAGAGGGAAGCCATTGCCCGAGGAGACGGGGAGCCCCGTCCTGTGTCAGAGCCTTGGTTCACTCATTTGCAGTTTTATTTTAAGACGTGTTAAATGCTGAATTTCAGACGAGGACATGACTGAGGCAGGGCTAAGAAGATAACCCCATGTGGCTCTTGAATGCACTGTTTTGTCTATAGACCCTCAGACTAAAAAAATAGCTGTAAACAAATATTGAACTTGAGTTAGGTTTGTTTTTTACAGTGGTGTAGGTTAGAAATTCTGAAACTTATTTACTCTTTATTCTAGGATACCATCTGAGCCACCAGGGAAGCCCTAGATGGAGCAAATAGGCAAATATATTGTGGATAATGAGACTCGTATTTTTTTATTGCCAGAAAGGGGAGTTTGTTAGTTGCCCTTGTTGTTTTAGTCGCTCAGTCGTGTCTGACTCTTTGTGACCCCATGGACTGTAGCCCATCAGGCTCCTCTGTCCATGAGATTTTTTGGGCAAGAATACTAGAGTGGGTTTTAATTTCTGTCTCCAGGGGGTCTTCCCAACCAAGGGATCGAACCCATGTCCCATGAATTGTCAGGAGGATTTTTTTTACCATTGAGCCACCTGGGAAACCCTCTCTACTTCAATTGGAATTGGAGTCATCTGGATGAACTCATGGTTTTTTTTATATGTAGGTATAGAAATAGATGCATGTGTGTCCATCTATTTACATTTTTTATTATTTTTAAAAACATTTATTTAGTTGCTCCAGATCTTAGTTGTGGCATGCAAGATCATTTTAGTCGTGGCCGGTGGGATCTAGTTCCCTGACCAGAGATCTAGTTCCCTGACCCTCCAGGCCGGTGGGTCCCTTACATTGGGAGCGCGGAATCTTAGCCACTGGACCACCAGGAAAGTCCCCATGTGTTCACATTTATACATATGTGTTTCCCAGCTCTAACTAATAGCCATGAACAGACTTCATGGTTGTTAACATGCAGCGAACCAGGACTCCTTGGAGAGAGGGCTGGTTCTGGGCCTGGGGTAGGAAATTTACAGGTGTGCTTGGAACATCCTGCTCTGCCCGAATGTGAGGACGTGTACAGAGAATGACAGTCGTGTCTGCGTGAAGGTCACAGGAGTCAGTTTGAAGGGGCGCCTGCTGATCAAATCTGGGAGAATTTGAGGATCAGATAAATCATGATCGTAGTTGATTACAACCCATAGAATAAAATAACTCATGAACCTATGCTGATAATTGAATAAATAAATAAATGAGGGAGAGGGGAAAGTTGTTTTGTTTTTTTTTAAACAGAAAATAATAAATACATCAAGAATGAGGAAGATTAAAAGAAATCTGTGCTTGGCCATCATACTGGTAGTATTGTTTTAAGGATCATTGATGGATGCTAAAACGAATAGGAAAGTAGGCTGTGAAGCAGCATAGATGTCTTCCCAAGATACTTTTTGATTTATTAGAGAGATACTAGAGAACGCTGGCAGGTTGTCCCTCCACCAAGAGATCACAGTTAACATTCCGGGAATAGGACAGTAGGTCTCACGCGCCCGCTTGGGCCCACTGAGCAGGTGGGAGATGGAATAATAAGGAGCTCCGCGCTGCTGGGCTGGCCTCTGGTTCCCGGCCCAATTATGAGGAAGCATCAGACGCACTTGGACTGAGAAGATTCTGTAAAATAAATGGCCTGTACTCTTCAACAGTGTCGTTAAAGACCCAGGAACTCCATTTCAGATTAGAGAAGGATGAAGAGACAGGGTAGCTAAATGGAACACGGACTTCCCAGACTGGATCTGAGAGCAGAAGTTGTTTTTTTTTTTTTGCATTTGCTTTCAAAGACATCAGTGAGACAGTCAGTAAAATTTCAAAAAGATCTGTTGAGTAGGTAGTAATACTCGATCGATGTTAATTTTCAGTTTTGAGAACTTTTGTGGTTCTATGAGAATATTCTTGTTTAGGGGAAATACACAGTGAAGTGGGGTTCCTGGAGCTGGTGGATCAGACCTTGGGCCTGCCGTAGGGGGATTAGAATCTTTTCTAAGGTGGCCGATTGTTCTTGGTTCATAAGTCCAGCCCAGCAAATTTGGAGTTTCTGTCTGCTTTGTGCCACCCCTAGAACCTTGATGTCTCCAGATTGGGATTTGGAGGAGAGGCATTTTGGTTCTACTGTCATATAGTTCTTGGCCTCGAGCAAGCCCCTTCACCTTATGGCCTCTATTTTCTCATATAGGAATGGGGGAGATGTTTATAACCTGCTCCCAAAGATCATGTGTAGGAGAGCTTTAGAAATCGTCCTGTCTTCTTCTTTTAATGTTAACCTTCTGAGTAAAATAGTCGGATGTCTCAGAGGAAACTGCCATTTCATGTGTATTCTTCCAGAACTTTCTAGTATTTTGTGCTTCATTCTTCCTCATCACTGCAGAGATTCTTTGGCAAGGTTTCTTAATAATGGACAGTTTTAACTTTTTTATGGTTAGAAAACTTAGTTTCCTTGACTCCTCCTTGCTCAGCTCTCCCTGCCCCCGCCACACTCCCAGCCTGCCTATTTTTATGATTTTTAACTGACTTTGTCTCTAGACCTCTGCTTGATTGGGTGATCAGTTCTCTGCAGGAGGAACTTCTTATTTTAAAACCTGTAACCTTTGCACACCAGCCGTCGCCACTTGCTGGGCCCGGCGTTCCCCCGCGGGTGTTCTGGTGTCCAGCGATGACAAGAACTGCTGAGGAAGAGACGGCCACAGGGAAATGGGTTCCGATAACGGGGCAGCCGCTGAGTGCTTGCTGATTTGCTGCTGTCATAACCACAGATGTTTAAAAATAATTTGTAGGGAGGGAAGAAGAAAGAAGCGGTGGGTTTTGTTGTGTTTCTTTTTTTTGTTGTTTGGTTTTTTTTTTCTGGTGCCACTTGTCTTATCAGTGGTACAAAACGCAGACCACAGTCATTCAGAAAGGAAGAAGGCAGTGCCACACAGAGCGGAGAGGTGAGGGGGAGGGCAGAGGTGAGCCGTGAGTGCAGTCCTGGGCTTCACTGCCGTCCGTGGGTAGACACTTGCTGGAGAGCCAGCTCTGGTTAGGCTTGTGCTCTGTTCCTCAACCTGAAAAAGAGGCGCATTACCGGGAGTCTGCCACCGGGGGTCACAGGGATTAACAAATGCAGGCCAGGCACATCTTGTGCGTTCATAATTTTTTTTACTTTTTAATTTTTATTGGCATATAATCAATTCACAATGTTGTGTTCCAGGTGTACAACCAAGTGACTCAGCTATACATATACATGTATTCATTCTTTTTCAGATTCTTTACTGATAGGGATTCTTACAGAATATTGAGTAAAGCTGCCTGTGCTATACAGTAAGTCCTTGTTGGTTAACCAACAGGGCACTGTCATGAGAGCAGATCTTACTATGATCATCTCATTTTCACAGACAGAAATAGAGTCTGAAAGAAGCTTAAGTCGTTTGTCCAGGGTCACCAAACCTAGTAAGTGTTTAAGCATCCCCCAATAAATACCACGTCCCTCAAAGTACTCAGTCAGACTGCAGCTATTCACCTTACTAATTAATACTCATGGCATTATGTCCATTTTTTAAAGTCTGAACATCACAAGAACCCGTGACGTTTTCTTGTTCCACTTTTGCAGATGGGAAACTGAGGCCCACCAAGGCCAGAATGAAATAATGGGCAACATTGTCAGCAACCTGCCTTGTCTTCTCTGCAGGCCCATGTCTCCCCCACCCCCGTGTTAGCCTGTGTTTGAGCTGCTCTCGGGCCCCAGCCCAGCTGCGATTCTGGTTGAAAGCCTCACATCTCTTCCCTGACTGTCAGACAACAGTCACGGGAATGTCCTGTGCCATCTTCCCTGGGCAAGAGCGGTTGGTGGAGAGCAGCAGATGCCCAGAGTCAAGGTCATGTGCCACTCAAGTGCTGGGCTGGAGAAAAGCCCCTGTCTCCCTGCTGCTTGTGACCAGGCAGGGGAGTGTGAATGGGAGAGAGTTCTGTCAGAACAGCTCTGTGAGCCGAGGGTGTGGCTGGCCACGCTGGGAGATGGGGCCAAGCACTCGGGGGCCAGGGCACTCCACACTTGGCCTCTATATAACCTGCCTCAGCATTTCAGAATGTTTATGTCCCCTTCTTTTTGTAAGTTACAGACTTCTCAGACTGCTCCATTGTAAAGATGAGAGTCAAGCTCAGGAATCATTAGACTGTTGTGGTTTTTTGTTTTTTTTTTAAGACAAGAAATAGGGGACTTCCCTGGTAATTGGGACTCATGCTTCCACTTCAGGGGTCACGGGTTTGATCCCTGGTTGGGAAACTAGGACCCCACATGCTATACAGCACAGCTGGGGGGAAAAATTGTTTATGATTTTTGTTTTAAAATAATAATTGTTTTTTTTCTTTTGTTTGTTTTTTAAGGAGAAATAGAATATTTCAGATGGAGTCTGAATGGGTGGTTTGCAGTATTCTAAACTGATGGATTCTGGGATGGGAAACTAAGTTCATTTGAAGTGATTTTCTTTTTTCTTTTCTTTTTTTAAACCAGTCTGTATTCTCTCTTCTCTCTGCTTCCAGGGAGGCAGTACAACATAGAGGTTAGAGGTGTAGTGACTTTGGAATCTATCATAAGCCCAAGCCTTAGTTTCCCACCTCGGATATGAGGATGATCACAGTTGTACCCACCTCATTCTGTTTTATGTAGAAGAGCTCATTCTGAATATAGGCTATTAAATGCCCCCATTTTAAAAACCTAAAAGTTAAGGAAACAAACATGTGACTAAAAAAACTGCTTAAACATAATTTTGATAGCTGAATAATACTCCATTCTGTCAACTTGTCGTTTTTTCTGTGTGTGCTTAGTCACTCAGTTGTGTCCAACTCTTTGTGATCCTATGGGCCGTAGCCCACCAGGCTCCTCTGACCATGGGATTCTCCAGGCAAGAATACTAGAGTGGGTTGCCATTTCCTACTCCAATCATGTTTATGTAATCATCCTATTATTGGATGTGAGATTGTTTCCAGATTGTGGCATAAATAACTTGGCGGCAACCGTTTGCACATAATCACTGGCCACAGGGCCTGACCTTTTGTAAAGCCCCTCAATACCACACCTTTGCATGGCTGGGTGAGCCAGTCCCTCCGCTGCGTGCTCAGGTTGAGTAATGTGGGTCTTTCATTTGGTAGGCAAAACCCAGCAGGTCATTTCTGAGAAGCAGGACTCCCCTTTCTCCCATCAACAACTTTCATCCAGCTGCCTCAGGTTTTCTTCAGAAGACAGTGAGCTGTAAATAACCAGAGACAGCTTTCTCTCTCTCTCTGCTGAACTGAGATGGGATGTGGTCAGAGACTAGCTTTCATTGGCCAGATGAAAGGATGGCCAGGACCTGGTGCTCAGCAGGGGTGTTTCAGAAAAAGTCTTCAGGACAGGCCAATCTGGAGGTGAAGTTCTCTGGAGAAAGAGGTCAAAGGCCCGGGCGGCCGTGGTGACAGGGGCTTAATGTGCGTGCCCTCTGTGGACTGTGATCTCCGCCTTTTGGGTCCCAGCGCAGCTCAGCATACGGGGTGGAAGTGGTGTGCAGGTGCTCAGGAAGTGTTTGTGGACGAGAAAATGAAGGAAGGAATATATGCAGGCACATACTTTAAAGTTTCCGGGTTAAAGAGGAAAACTGAGAGGTAAATGAAGCGGGTAGTGGGGTGGAGCTGAGCCGAACAGATGGCCAGATGCCACCAGATGCCTTGAAAGGTGAGAGAGGTTGAAAGCCAGCAGGCCTCATGGGGGTTCCCGGAGACCATGCCTCTGCCTCCCCCAGCCCAGCCCCTTCCCTCCTTTGAGCTTCACGCCCATGGGCTGGCTGTTCTGCACCTTTGGCCCTCAAATGTGGCCTTGAAAAGCAGGCTTCTATCTTGTTTCCCTCTTGAGGCAGATGTGGTACGCTCTGTGTCTTTTTTTTTTTTTCTTTTTTTCCTCTGGCTGAACATTCCTTGGTAAGAAACAGAACCATCCTGGGGATCTTGAGGTCTCCATTCAGTTCAGTCAGCACAGGAGCAGGCTGGTTAGATCTGTGAGGGCCTGTGTCACCTTTTTGTGAGCCTTCTCCCTGCCGTGTGACTCCTTTCCTTCCTTCTCCAAGCACCGACACTTCCTCAGTGTGTGCTGTGGGAGCCCGCCGCGAGCTGGGCACTCAGTAGGTAATGGTGAACAAGACAGATGCGCCTCTGCCCCGCAGAGCACCAGAGGCTGGTGAGGAGACGGGTCCGTCCTCGTACAGGTGAGCCGACACTTTGACTATGGAGTCTCAAATTGTGATTGAGACCATGAAGGCCAAGAGCAAGGTGCGGAGAGTTACCAGAGTATGCACGATTCAGAGCCAAGGCACAGTCACCCCCTGAGCTCACTGTTGAGTTGGTGGTGGTCTCAGTCACGTGAGGAGTCAGAGCTTAGGCCAGTGCGTCAGCCTCTCTGAGGGCCATGTGAGTGGGGTTTATGGAGGTCGGACAGTTCTGGAATAGCACCATGGACCTGACGCTCTCCTGGCGCCGGCCATGGTGCCTGGCCTGTGTTCATTCTGTTCATCCTTAAACTATGATTTCAGTGCTGTGACGATTCCCATTTTATGGAGGAGGCTCAGGGATGTTGTCAGGGTCCAGCGTTACACTGATTGAGAATAGGGGTCAAAGCTGTCTGTTGGTTCCAGGCTGCCTGGGCCTGGGGAAGGGCTCTGCACAGAGAGGGCACAGTGGCCCCTGATGAGCAGCACGGGCAAGTCCCAAGGGCAGGAGGTTGCCAGGGTCAGCGTTCGGGCCTGGAGGACCCGCCAAAATATGGTGGTTGTGTCTGGTGGGAAGGGGTGTCTGGCTGCTCGGGGGACCACCTCTTCCACCCCGTTGCACCCACTCAGCGCCTTCTCTTGCCCCCGCCGTCTCTCGCCCCCGCCTTTGTCGCCATGTGTCGCTGTGCTTGTCACCTCACAAAATGCTCAGGATGGCAGAGCGTGCATTTTGCTCTTTGCTGCGCTCGGGCCCCAGCACAGAGTATTTATTGAATGAACAGTTGACTTAACAGGAGACCTGGTGTCTTGCCTTAGAAGATGGGCTGCTGGCTAAGAGGATAACTCGCCGTTTCATTTTCTTGGAGATGTATGTCACCCAGGAGTGGATCCAATTTCCAGACCATTCCCAGAGATAATGAGTCTCTTGAGCGAGCCAGTTAGGGGAGAATGTTGAGGAGCACCGGAGAGGTGAGGCAGGGGTGTCTGGTACAGAGCAGTTCTAGGCACCAGCCAGGCAGTTTTATAGAGGTTTGGCTTTTTTCCTTTAGATGAATTCTTTTGGGGAACAGCAATTGAGTTGGAGCTAGTTTGCAACATTGACTTCATTTTTTTTCCTACAAAATTAAGGAGTTTTTGAATGGCCTTAGTGATTATGCTAAATACAATTGTGCCATTTAAATGCAATGAAAGTTTTCAGAAAGAAATAGAATAATTAATAATATTGCTTCCTGGATTCCTGTTATAACACTAATATAGTAGTCTGATTCAGATTAAATTTGAATTTGGGTTAATTTCTCTTTGCAAAAGTAGTAGTTTATCCACATACAGTTTTTCTTCTAATCCAGGAAAAGGTGCTTGGTTTCTCCCTTTCAAAGTTGTCTTCTCCGTTGCATGGGCAAGTCCTAAACTCTAGCAGAGACCCCAGTCTGTCCTCAGTAGCAGTGAATGTCACTCCCTACCCCCAGACTTCAGCAGCCTGAGTTAATTAAAAGGTTCAGAGGAAGTTAATCAAGTTTGGAACTCTGATTTTGCGCAGTGTTTTGATATGTTTCGATGAGTCATTTTTTGGCATCCCTAACAGTATTTGATCTTCACGGAATAGTTTCATAATCTGGAAACTGGCGGGGAGGTGCTCTCCAGAAATGCAGAGTCAACAGTGATGTGTGTGTGTCTGGCCATTTGGGAGGGCAGATGACAGAACAAAGAGGAGACTTTAATAAGCAAGAACCCGTCAGGGGCTCGGGTCAGTTCTGAGGCTGCTGCCCGTCTAGAACATTGGGCTTCTTCCCGCCCCCTCCAGCCCTGCTCACTGGAGTGCTGACATTAAAGGGAAAAAAAAAAGAGTACAGAATACAGCCTCTGTTTGCTTTGCTGCAAATAAGTGGCTGGAGTGACTGGCCCCTGTCCCGGAGGCCCTGCACGAACTTCAGATGTGGTCAGTGAGGCCTCTAGACGGTGCCAGGCTGCCGGCCTACGTCCAGGCGGCCCGCACCAGGAACAGGCAAGGGGCCCAGAGAAACAGCGGGGCCAGCTGCTGGCGTCCTCTGAGCGCTGTCTTATTTCTTTCCGAGATGAAACTGGTCTTACCCTCCGAAGATGGATGGGCCAGGGCTCATATGGCCCCTGCCTCCTCTTCTCACCCACAGGACTAGGAACTTAAAATTAATGACCAGTTGAGAGAGGGCAGGGCCCGTCTGGAAAATGCATCTCACCAAAATGTGGTCGAACGGGAGTCCTCTTAAGGTGGGGGGCAAAGAGCCAGACCACTTGGGGTCCTGGGGCTGCATTCCTCATGGTCCTGGGTTTCTGCTGGGTCCAGTTAGAGTTAAGAAGCAGAGATTCTGAGTGCCAGCATTGGCTGTTCTGTGCCACTCCTCATTGGCAGTCCCAAGGAAAAAACTGCTCAGTCTCTGAACTTCAGTTTCTTCACCTGTGACGCGGGGAGGCGTATCAGGACCTCCCTCTCTCCCTCCCTCGGTTATTGTGGACGTAGAAGGTTTAGAAAGGTGCCTGGTGTGGAGTAGGCACTGTTTGTTTTGGAGTTATTACAATAGTTTGAGTTTGCTTCAAGAGCTGTGTTTCGTGACCAGAAGATGAAAAGTTTTGTGGCGGGGGCTTAAAAAATGAGCCTCTCTGGTGTCCCTTCTGACAGTTCGTGCTTCTGCCCCAGTGACACACAAGAGGACTGTACAGGAAGCAGCTGAGGTGGGCCCCCAGCTGCAGTCCCGCAGCCTCACTCGCTTCTCACCTGCTTGTCCCTGGCCCTTGGACTGTGCGTTACAAGCATCTGCTCAGGCAACACTGACGCACACTCTGGGTCTGTCTTCTTCGGAGTGATGGACAGGATGAGGGCTGACATTCGATACCATCCACTTAGAGTGTCCTCTTGACTAGACTGGAGATTTCCGGGTTCGTTTGTCTTCACAGGATCTTGTTGGAAAAGAGGCCCAGTCTCAGCGATTCCTCACCACTTCCACAGCCTTTCCTCCACCCTGTACCCACATGCTTGCCTGAAGGCACTTGTTTAGTCCAGATCAGAATCCCAGCGACACATCCGCAGAGGTGGAAGTTGAGCTCAGGTAATGGCACGTCCGTGTTAGCCAGCATCCAGATGGACATTGGCTTTGAGTTGGCTGCCAAATGGTCGGGCTGAATCAAGGGTTGTAGAAGCTGTATTCTTGGAAGAGAGAGAAGACTAACATTCCCGGACAGCAAACAGTATCCGAAGCAGGTGTTCTGGAACCTTCTAAAGAAAAAGAGGACAAGCCCTCTGATGTGCAGACCCCTGTCCAGGGCGCATGACTAGCAGTCTTTCTCTGATACTGGCACTGAGAAAAGCATAGCCCAGCAGCAGTTTGCATCTTCTTTAACCCAGACCTCCGCTGTCTGGGGTCTTCTGAGAACTCTGTATAACTATTTATGAATTTCTCTCAGGCTGCAATGAAGCTGTCTGTCCTGGCCTCTAATTCCCCATCCTCCCCCATCACCTTCAGGCTGCAGAGACCTTGCTCACCATTGGACTCTGGCACCTAGGTCCACCAGGCACACCGAGGTCAGCCGTGCTCACTCGTGCTGGCGAATGAATGAATTCTTACTACTTCTTGGAGAGCTGTTCTCCACTGGGCTGCTCATCACCAAAACTGTGTGTGAGTCTGAAGAAAACAAAGAGAAGGTCGATGATTCCCTAGTCCCTAGTCTGGGGCTAGATCCAAACATTTGCATTTTTAAAGAGCCCCACGACAATTGCCCTTTCACCTTTACCTTTTAGAGGAGAGCTCCTTGTACTGAGGGAGGGAGTATGATTTGGGGGATGAGGTCACTTTTTCAGTCAGCAAACACTGATGAGACTTAAGTGGAAGCACTTGGTGAACTGTGAGTGTGAAGGGCCCCCCAGGATCTACTGTCTCTCCCTTTGCTCCAAAACAGCCCGTGTGCTGTGGGAGGAGCACTGCCTGGAGAGGAGGCTCCGCCTGCCTTGGAGAGCACGGTGGGGACAAGAGTCCCCCCAGCCTGCCTGCAGTGACATCTGGATGAGGCAGTGGAAGGGGCTTGTGTTTTGATCTGTCTTCTGTTCATGCCTATGTCTTTTCATTTGGTTTACAAGTTCAAGCCTTGTTCAGGGTTCATTCCATGGTAGCTCTCATTTGCTGCCGTCATCTGAATGCTTCCTCTAGTTCACATCCAAAATGAAACATCCCTTTCTGGAGGTTGACGTAGCAGTTGTGTTAAGTACGGGAGGGTTTGTTTGTAACGATCCGCCTGTCTGATGCGTCGGAGCCCTTGGCTGGCCTCTCTGGCTGGAAGCAGTTCATCCTTTGAACTTTTGCCTAGAATGCATGCCTCCTCCACCTGACGTCTCTCCCGAGTCAGAACAGGGCCTTTTCCCTGTGCTGAAAGCTTCCCGGACTTTTCTTCCCAAACCCACACAGACTTTACTCATGATGCTGACGCGGGGAAGCTTCGCTTACCAGCACCCTGCAGAGGCTGTCAGGCTCTGCTGTGCTGCCGTGGCTCGTGTCACAGGGATTTTAGCCATTTTTGTTATTATTTGATTACCTTTCTGACTATGTTTGTTGAATAAATGAAAAGTGTTAACCTTTCACTTGGCCCACATTTTAATTAATGTACTTCCTGTAGAATGAAAAAAATTGTTTCATTATCAACATTTATAAGTATTTATTATGAAAAAAAGTGTTGAAGTACTGTTGATTTAGTGTTGTGTTAATTTCTGCTCTACAGCAAAGTTGATTCACATTTACAGACATTCTTTTCCACTGTGCTTTATCACAGGTTATTGAATATAGTTCCCTGGGCTATACCTTAGGATCTTGTTGTTATTCCGTTCTATATATAGTAACTTACATCTGCTAATCCCAAACTCTCAATCCATCCTTCCCCTTTAGCGACCACAAGTCTGTTCTCTGGGACTGGGGGTCTGTTACTGTTTCATAGATAAGTTTGTTTGTGTCATATTTTAGGTTCCACATATAAGTGATATGTGGTTTTTGTCTTTCTCTTTTTGACTTACTTCACTTGGTATGGTCATCTCTAGGTCCATCCCTGTTGCTGCCAGTGGCTTTATTTCATTCTATTTTGTGGCTGAATCAATACTCCATTGTGTATACACACCACATAGTCTTTATCCGTTCATCTGTCGATGGACATTTAGGTTGTTTCCATGTCTTGCTTATTGTGAATAGTGCTGCTTTGAATATAGGGATGCATCTGTCTTTTTGAATTGTAGTTTTGTCTAGATATATGCCCAGGAGTGGATTGCTGGATCATATAGCAACTTTTTTTTTTTTTTTTTTTTTGAGGAACCTCTGTACTGTTTGCCATAGTGGCTGCACCAATTTACATTCCCACCAACAATGTAGGAGGGTTCCCTTTTCTCTGTAGCCTCTCCAGCATTTGTTATTTGCAATTTTTTTAAAAAATTGAGGGCCATTCTGACCAGTGTGAGGTGGTACCTACCTCTTTGTAGTTTTGATGTGCATTTCTCTGTTGGTTAGTGACATTGAGCATCTTTTCATGAGCCTGTCAGCCACATGTATGTCTTCTTTGGAGAGATGTTCATTCAGGTCTTTTGCCCATTTGAGTTCTATGAAGTTTTTATATGTTTTGGAAATTAAGACCTTTTTGATCACATCATTTTCAAATATTTTCTTTTCAGTTGTGAAAAGACTTGCTTTTTTAACCTGCCTTCTTCCTTTCCCAGTGCTCCTGAAGTTTCGCACAGATAAAGGAAGAGATCCTAGTTCTGATACCTTTGGAGAAGATTCTGAGTTGTTGCTCCAGATACGAAACGATGTGCTTGATGCCCTGGGTGTCGATCCTGATCTGCTTCCTGAAGACTTTGTCAGGTTGGTCTGACTATCACAGTTGAGTTTAGATTGATAAATGTGTTTAGTATTTGCCTTAATTTGGACACACACACACACACACACACACACAGGTTGGTCTATCACAGTTGAGTTTAGATTGATAAATGTGTTTAGTATTTGCCTTAATTTGGACACACACACACAGACACACACACAGAAACACACACACACACACAGACATACACAGACACACCCCCACCCCCACCGCCACCCCGTGGCCCTCCACCCCTCTGTTAGTATATGAAAAATGGATATGGCATCCTTGTTCCCAGCATCTTCACCCCTGGGCACTGCGATACGTTCAGCCTCAGGGACCAGTCCTTTGTTCTTATACACAGTCAGGTTTTGGGTTTGATTGGTGAAGTCCAAAGGGAGACAAGTCAGGAATCCTTCCCAGACAGTTTTGGGATCATCTGATTACTTCCACTCTCTCTCCACATCTTTGAGGGACTCCGTAAGCTGCCTTGCTGTGCTCGCTTGTAGCAGCAATAATGATGGCTAGAATCTACTGAGCAGCTATTACAGTACCAGGCAATGTGGTAGCTGCTTTGTGTATGTGCCCTCTCTTGACAAGATCCCATTTTATAGGAGAGGGGAAGCTGAGTTAGAGCTCAGAGAAGTCCGGTCACTAGCCTGAGGTTACACAGCTAATAATGGAAGCGTGGTGTAGTGCAGGCTCTCAGTGCTTTACCAGTGCAGCCATATGGTTGTTACAGTGGTCCTTGAAGGGTGAATTATTTCCCCCTGAGTTAACTGAGGCTTGGAAAGATACAGTCACATGTCCAAGGTTTTAGTAAGTAGCTGACCAAGATTTCCCCACACCGCTGATCCCTAGGGACAGCCTAGTACCTTGGTTCCTGTTCAGCAAGAAAGTGAATGGTGGTCCCATCCCTCCCTAGTCTTTTCCTTGTGCACTCATGTCTGGGGACCTCACTTAGACACTGACAAGCCTCAGCCAATTTAAGACCAGCAGTGGGGCTTTGAATTGCCTGCTGAGCCCTCAGCCAGAAAGAGGCACCTGGATACCAGGCGCTCTTATAAGCTGGCACCGGGAGGGAGTTCAGGGGCTAATGGCACCACCGCCTGGGATGGGGGTCCCTGTCCCAGGGGACGGCCCACAGAGAACAGGTTCCCACAGGTGTCCAGCTTCAACAGTCCCAGCCGGGCCAGTGAGCACACCCAGTGCCAGTGCCAGGCCGTGAGCATGCAGCCGAGTGACCAATTTGGGCGTTGAGAGTGATGAATGGCCTGCCTGGACATCGCCAGCCAGTGGCAGAGCCCCCACTTCCCAGAAGGAGAGAGCCACAGCCTTGCTGCTAACAGCCTGTCTCACTGCTGGCTGGTTTCCTCTCCACAGAGTATTGTATTCCCCCCACCCTCCCAGTCCTCTTTGCAGAAACAGCTCTCCCGTGTCTGTGCCCTCATGTCTATGCCCTCCTGTGCTCAGGTGCTCCCTGTCTATTGCCCTTTAAGTGAGAGGTGTTTGATGGCCTCTCGATGGCCGGCCATGGCCAGTGCAGATCAGGCTGGGGGAGATGCGCTGGGGATGCGGCGGGGAATCGAGCTGCCGTGTGGCAGCTGAGCCGCCTGCACAAATTGCCCACCGCCAGCTCCGAGCAGGGTGCGCTCACTTGAGGAGGGAAAGCTATGCCCAAGTCTCCGTTTCCCTCATCTGTCTGTGATCTGCTTGTCCCCTCCTTCATGTTAGGTTATTTATTCTCTTCAGAGGGCTCAGTTGCTTTTCTGATTATGAAGGCAACAGATGCCCGTTGCCAAAAAATAGAAAAGGGAAGAAAAGGATCTCCCATAGCCCCTCCCAGTGAGAAGTCACCACTGCTGGCTTGGGGTTTAATTTGGGGGTTTAGCCTGTCAGACATCTGTATGTGTATTTACTCATGTGTCTTCTCTTTTTAAATACCAAAATGATCACACTTTCATGCGACAGCCTTCCTTTTCCAGCATCCCATGGATCTGTTTGTGTCACAAGTAAAGATCCGAGACCTCACTGGACTGCTTGATGTTTCATTGTCTACTGGATGTTTTTTTTGTGTTTTTTTTTTTTTTACTGTATGGTTTTTATTTAACCATTACCTGCTTGCTGGGTACTTATTTGTAGTTTTTCCCTGTTTTACAAACATCTATGACAAAACATTCATAATGTATATGTGTAATATAACTTGTGTTATTAAATTTTTGCATTATGGTAAAATGCACACATCATGAATTACACCATTTTAGCCATCCTTAAATGGACAGATCAGTGGCGTTAAGTCCATTCACACTGTTGTCGCCTGTCACTGGTACCCGTCTCCAGAACTTTGTCCTCATCCCAAAGTGAACCTCTGTCCCCGTTGAACACTGACTTCCCATTGTGTGTCCCCAGCCCCTCGCAGCCTCTTTCTTTCTCGATGAATTTGACCGTTGTGGGCATCTTGTTTAAGTGGAATTGGAATGTAGTATATGTCCTTTGGTGAACTTACTGGTCCTTAAGTTTCAGAGATAATAGACATATTATGGAAAAAAACAGATAGTATGGAATGAATCCAAAGATGAAAATGAGGGGAAGTGGGAGGCACAGAGGATGGGATATAACATAGGCTCAAGGATGCACTGTGTAACACGGGGAATTTAGCCAATATTTTTATTAACTATAAATGGAAAATGACCTTTAAAATTGTATAAAAATTTTTTAAAATAGGGACTTCCCTGGTGGTACAGTGGTTAAGATTCTGCACTTCACCACTTCTAGGCGTGCAGGTTCAGTGCCTGGTCAGGAAACAGAGGATCCCACATGCTGGGCAGTGTGGTCAAAAGTTTTTTGTTTTTAAAATAATTTTAAAAGAAAATTAAAATTACTCATTCCATGAACAAGAAGGGTCGGGGGGTGGGGGTCACTGACTTTGTCCTGTGCCGTATTATACTGTCTTGATTGCTGGAGCTTTGTAGTAGGAAGTTTGAAATTGGGACATGTGGGTTCTCCAACTTTAGCTCGTCTTTTCCAAGATTATTTTAACTATTCTGGGTCTCATGCAGAATTTTAGGGGGGATTTTCCCATTTCTACAAAAAAGGTTAGCTGGAATTTTGAGAGGAATTATGTCAAATGTATAGATTAATTTGGAGAGTATTGCTGTCTTAAGTTAAGTTTTCTGATCCATGAACATGGGATTATCTTTCCATTTATTTAAGTCTTTTATTTCTTTCAACAATAGTCTTCAGAGAGTAAGTCTTACACATCTGTTGTTAAATTTATTCCTAAATATTTTATTCTTTTGGATGCTATTGTAGATGGAATTCTTCATTTCATCTTGATGGGTGTTCATTGCTGATGTATAGAAATAGATTGGTTTTTTTGTGTGTATGTTAATCTTGTATTCTGCAGCCTTGATTCAAATAATTCAGTAGTTCAGATAATTTCTCTGTGGTTTCCTTAGTACCGTCTGTATACCAGATCGTGTCATCTGTGAAGACATATCACTTCTTTCTTTCCGGTCTGGATGCCCCTTGTGTCTCTTTCCTGCCTTCCTTAAATGCCCTGGCTGGAACCTCCAGGACAGTGTTGAATAGAGGTGGTGATAGCAGACATCCTTGTTTTGTTCTTGATATTTCGGTGTTCTGCCGTTAAGTGTGATATTAGCTGTGGGTTTTTTTAGATGTCCTTTATCAGTTTGAAGAAATTTCCTTCTGTTCCCAAATGTTGAGTGTGTTTATCACGAAAGGGTGCTGCGTTTTGTCCCATGCTTTTTCTGTGTCTGTTGAAGTGATCATGTGTATGTTGCTGTTTTGATTTACTGGCATTTTGTTGAGATGATACTTTTTTTAAGATTATATACTTTTAAGAAAAAAAAAAGTAGAACATTAAATTTGTATAGTGGGATCACATACAATAAAGGAGAATTTTTTTTAAGGAAAAAATTGACTATCTTTGAGAAGTAGAATTATGGCGACTCGTTTCTCCTGGCTGTCGTTTTCTCTGTTAGGTTTTATAGTTCCTCAGAGGACCTTGGTATACAAGAGGAAAAGTTGCCTCCATAGATTAACAGATGGGGGTGCTGGTCCCAGCCAGGGGGTGAGGAGATGGTCACCCCCCAATCCCAGTTGGTGGGAGTTGAATGGGTCGAGCCTTTCTGGAGGGCATCAGGACTCAGCAGTTCTATATTTAGGAATTTGCCATAAGGAACTGTTTAGACAGCTCTACCAAGGTGTATGATCACAGAGTCCAACAGCTTCAATATCCATCCATAGGTTATGGGGCACAGTGAATAGTAGTTGCTGTGACCTGGGTTTTCAGTTATATATGTTTAGATATGCGGCCTTTTAAAAATGTCTGGAAGGGTGTGCACCAAAGCAAGAAGATTGGAAGTGTTCTCCTCGTGGTAGGGCTCCAGAGAGAAGCTTTCCATTTAACTCGCCTGCACCGCAACCTGCTCATTTCAGAAACCCCTTTGTGTTCAGGGGTGGGAGCTGGCGAAGCAGGCTTCCTGGAGGGAGGTGGTGGGAGACAGCACTTCACTGTCTGGGATGGATGATTGGGAGGGGCAGGTGACAATATTTGTCCTCTAGGTTCCCCCTCCTGGCCCAGAAGGGTTGGTATCTGTGTGGGTAGTGAAGACTTTTCTCTGCTCCCGTGCTTTAATTTCAGACCCCGACTTTCCCAAGCTGTCTGCGTGTTAACACAGGCCTGCTCCTGACATTTGTCTGGGACTAGCATATCGAACCCACTGCCCATTGTGGGACAAAAGAGAATTGCGAGAATGTGACCGGGGCACCGAAACATCTGGTATTTGTAGGGCTTTATTTTTAGGATGCACAGATATAGTCTTATCCTTTAACTTCAAAAAAAAAGTTGTGAAACAGTTCTTGCCTGCCAAGGTTCAGATGTCTTTCTCGCCACCTACTAACCTGGATCAGATTTACTTTTCACACCTAGATACCAGTATTAGCATTGCTTTCTGAATTGACTTCTCCTGGTGGGAGATGTTTTCATTCAGGCAAACCTACCACTGACCTCTCCCAGATGTCCACACCAGCCTTCCTGTTGCTCAGAGCTCCGTTTCACATGTCTTCTCTTTTAGGTACTGCTTCTCTGAGATGGCCCCCGTGTGTGCAGTGGTTGGAGGGATCCTAGCCCAGGAAATCGTGAAGGTAAAAAGTCCCTGTGGCATGGAAGACCATCGGCCTTCCGCGTTAGGACCTGGAACGTGCCGACAGAGAGAGCCCAGAGCTGCCCAGAGCCCAGAGCCCAGAAACCAGCCCAGAGCCTGGTTTCTCAGACCCCACTCATCCTTGCCTCCTGACCTCCCTGTTCCCTTTCTCCCTCCCTTTTTCCACTTCATCCCCTTCTCTCCAGCCCATTCACGTGGGCCTTCAGCAAATGACCTTGGGAATGCCTACTTCGTGCTGATAAGCCCAGAACTGGACACAGCGCCCACGGGGTGCTGTCTGCCATCCTCTAACTGTACCAACCAGCTGTCTGGTGTTGTGACATTTGCCACAGATTCTGCTTCTCACAGCTCTGTGAAGTGGGCACTGTCCTGATTCACACTTAAGGGATGGATGCCGAGGCCCAAAGAAGGGCCTCCACAGCCTGTACAGCTCCCGTCTGCTCCACAGTGTCCCTCCACTCTTGCCATGGCGTCAGAGTTCCCTCTCATGACTTCACACTCTGTGGGCGAGTGTAGAGCAGGCGGGAGTCAGCACCAGAGGAGCCCGGAGCCCACAGGCTCTGTCCAGGGTGCCCTGCGCCCACGTTAGGCAGGTGTCCTTCTTCCTCTCGGAAGGGGAGCTTTCACACAGGGTCATGTATTTAGCACCTAGCACGGCACTTTGAAGTCTCTTCTGGAACACTTGGGTTTTCAGAACTGTAGCACACCCCGCAGTATGAGTTCCTTTCTTGGGGGCTTTGGCATTTTCCTAAAGTGATTGCTTTGCCTTGCGCACATACGGACCAGCTTCCCCTGCTTTGTCTTGGTTTCTGCAAACTTGCTTCAAAAACAGTTGACTCAGTTTGATGGTCCCACCATCTTGTTAAGGCTTTTTTCCCTCTCTCTCTCTTTTCTCCCCTGACCGTTCTCTGGGTCAGAGTCTTCCTCTAACTCTGACTCTGGCTTAGGCAGTAGGAGGAGAGGAGAGGAGAGGCACGCGCTGCCGCGTGCGGTCGCACTCCTGCTCCTGCCTGCCCGAGCTGGTCGGAAGGCTCAGCTCAGGCCCCCGGTCTGGGGAGTCGCTAGTGACTGCGGGAGGACTGTTGAGAAGGACCCTGAGACTGACTGCCTGTGGAGGGCCTTGGCAGGAGCGAGAACAGTGATGGGACAGCAAGGGCAAAGTGGGAGCCTAATATGTGCCATACAATGATGAGAGCATAGATAGCACTTGTTTCTTTTAAACGTAGTTTTCTCTAGGACTTTTTTTCTTTTTTTGACTATGTTGGGTCCTTGTTGCTGCCGGAGGGCTTTCTCTGGTTGCAGAGAGTGGGGGCTACTCTCCAGTTATGGGGCACAGACTGCTCACTGCGGTGGCTTCTTGAGGACATGTGGGTTCCGTAGTTGGGGTGCATGGGCTTAATTGTTCCTCTGTGCGTGGAATCTTCCCAGACCTGGGATCGAACGCGTGTTCCGTGCATTGGCAGGTCGACTCCCCACCACTAGACCATCAGGGAAGTCGCTAGGTAATTTGTTGAAAGCCCATTCTACACCCACTGCTTGGAGACCTTGTTCTTGACATGATAGACTCATTCGATCCTCACAGCAGCGCGTGAGGTAGGAACCGCTGCGATCCCTGCCCTGAGATGCAGAGCAGCGGTAAAGCCAGGATTCAAGCTCATGGCGTCCGGCTTCTGGGCCCGTGCTCTTCAGCACTCGTCAGCAGGTCCCGGGTGCCCTCATCCTCACCTCCACGCATCCCGCGGAGACGCTGCTCCCTGACTTTCTTGCGTGGGATAGAGGTGGTGGGCTGGGCGGGTGGTCTTCGCCCGCTGTGTGCAGGGGCGCCCCTCCCTCCTGCTACCGGGGACAGCTGTGGCCCACATCTTGTTCCTGGTTGTCCCATAGCCAGAGCGCTCTGCATTCCTGCCTGCTGGCGTGTTTGGAATCTCCCCTCCCCCTTCGGGAAGCACGTTACCTCTGGCCCCATGTTCACCCCGTGCCCTGCTGTCTTGTCCCTGCCCCTCCCCTCACTTAACACCAGTTCAGCTTCAGCCAGCTGGCGTTAAAGGCCTGCCATCTGAGGGCGGCAGACCTCCGCCCTCTCCCTGGTGGGGCCCTCTGACCACGGTAAAACGTAAACATTGGGAGATGGGGGCAGACGTACAAGTCTGTTCCCTTGGCATCATCTGTTTCCCTCCTTCCTTGTATCTTTCCAGACACCACACATTCTAGCCCCGTCCTCTGTCTCATCCTCCTGCCTTGGGTCTAATCATTCTTCATTCTCTCTCACCGTTGGTGGGCAGACTCCCCGCCTACAGCGCTAGAGTTGACAGCAGCAGCCTCACGAGGCTCTGTGTGAAAATGTGTTGTGTCATCTCCTGGAACATGGCTTCTTGCATCTGGGATCCACCTGTGTGCCCTTCCACCTGGCTGAGTGCCTGGGGGCCTCAGATATTGGGAAAGGACCTCCTGTTCAAGCAGTAGCAGCTCCCATTTATTGAGAATCTACTCTGTGGCTGGCATGTTACAAGCTGGATCGCGTTTCATACTCACCAGGAACCCTGATAGGCTGAGGCCATTTGTTTGGGTTTTTATATGCAAGCTCAGAGAAGCCACCCTCTGACACCAGGTCAACACCTCCTCTCCAGAAGAACAGTTCGTTCTGGAATAAGCACTTGGAATAGGTATAATCGTCTCTGTTTTACAGACGAGGACTGGGATTGGCGCTCAGTTCAAGGAGGAGAGGTTCAGGGGCCAGCTTTGTAAAGGCGGGCCTGCCTGAGGAGCACAGAGCTCCCGGGCACCTTGGCAGGTTGCAGTTTGTGTGGGTGATGTCCTCTTTAAGCAGTGACCCTTCTTGGGTTGAGAATGTCTTAGAAGACTCACTGTCACCTCTGGACCTTTCCCCGGTCCACACAGGTCACTCGTGGTCTAGCATGTAATCCCAGGGACTATCACTCACGAAATGATGACCATTTCCATGGCCAACTAGCATCTCCCAGGCCCTCTGGTTGCCCACCCTGGTGTGTCCTGTGGAGGGCCAGCAGCACTGCCTTCCCCTGGGAGTGTCGGTGTGTTTCCCCTGGTGACAGAGGCTGTGCTCTCAGATGGGTCAGAATGACCATTCACTGCCTTTCTCCGTGGAATATTCATCAGTAATTAGTACGCCCATTTGCCAGTGGTGCTTCTCCAAGTTAAGCATTGTTTTAGATATTGGAGGTAAAGCATGTCTCTTAATCCCCAGGATAAAACAGTTGTTGTTTTCATTTTACGTGGGGAACGTAAAGGTCTGAGAGGCTAAATGGTCTGCTCAAGGGCACACAGCTGGTAGGGGACAGAGTGCAGGGACAGGACAGTCACAGTTAGAACTGTTCCCTGACGTGGCCAGATAGCCCCAGGGGAGTAAAGTCAGCGTCTTTCGAGAACCACTCTCCATGTTGCTTTGAAAAGATCTCGGTTCAGGGGTCTGTTCTCTTTTCTCCCTCGTATCCCCTTTTAAGGACTTGAGCTGAACCTTCTTCTTGTTTCCCTCCGCAGGCCCTGTCTCAGAGGGACCCCCCTCACAACAACTTCTTCTTCTTCGATGGCATGAAGGGGAACGGGATTGTGGAGTGCCTGGGCCCCAACTGAACGCAAGACTCCGCGGCCCCGGAGATGCTGACTGCACAGCGCCCTTGTGTGATCGATCCCCTCCCCTCCCCTATGAAGGCTTCTCCAGGCGAGGGAAAAACCAAGCCACTGAACCAGTACCAACCATTTCCTGCAAGCCGCGAGGCTGTGCAGCACTGCTGCGCAAGTGCCTGGGTCCTGACAGTCTCCTTCCCACCCCAGGCCTCCCAGCTCGCCTGCGCGGCCAGTTCCTGGAAGTCTCCAGCTAGGAACCAGCACACTTGGTTGCCTAGGAGCCTCTCGCCACCTTCTTGTCCTCGGTCCCCACCTGATGTCACACAGCAAAGAGCGTGACATCAGGTGGGGAATAACGCCCGGGGCCTTGAAACCACACAGCAGAATCACTGTTCCAAGTGTAGACAGGTGCCCTTAAGAGAGCCAAAAACATGGCGGGTGGAGTGTATCTCCACCAATGGGTGAAGCTCTGAGAAACAACAGGTGCCATCTGGTGTGCTGTTCTTGAGTTTTAGTTTAGGATTAGTTGAGTTCCAGCCGGGATTTTGAAAGAGAGGAAGTATTACCAAATTCTCTTGGGTATTAGGGTGAGGCCTTGCCAGTGGAATATTAATGGGAAAGCTTGTTTGAAAAGGCAGATTCCTGGGCCCCACCCCTGGGAAGCCTGACTCTTTGGCTTTGAGGTGGGACGGGGGAGCCGGCCTGTCTTCCTGCAGAGCCCCTCACGGGTGCAGGCTGCTGCGCTGCAGGGCTGTGTGTTGGTCCTTCTTGTTACCCCCCTGAATCGCAGCTGTTTGTGTGTTTTTTATATTTTCTATATTTCTTTGGTTCTTCAAAAAGGAATGATAGAAATAAAGTTATTTGCTTTAAGATTTGTTTTTCTTCCACATGAGAAACTTCTTCCTCTGACAGGGAACAATGGACTGTTTAAACCTGAAGATGTATCCCTGGATGCTTGAACACAACACCAAGGCCCTTCCCTCTGACACCATTCCTGCCACTGTTTTTCTGAGCAGTGCAGCAAAAGTTGGCATGCTCATATTCTAAAGCACCTAGAAGCTTGAGTCTTGTTGTCTAATAATTCCGTTAAGTAGTGGCTGTTCGCAGTAACAGCAGTTGTAATGTAATAATAGTGGGAAAGGAGTAAAAGTGAGCAATGATCTCATAGCAGTTAAGTGAGACCGAAGTAAAATGCCCCAAGTCCCACAGCTGGACGGGTCAGAGCGGTTGCTGGAGTGCCAAATGTATCTTGACTCAGCGACCCGAGCGTGCGTTCCACCTGGAATGCGTTCCTCACCCACACAGTTGGCTTTCTCCCCATATTTAAATTGGGTGGTTAGAATGAATAAATCAGCTTCTCTATTTCAGCCCTGTTGATGTCAGTGAGAAAAGAAAAGCACGGATCTCCTCTGGGAGGAGGGACTCAATTCTCCCCCCTTCCTGGTTCTCTCTGCCCCTGCCTGAGGTGAGGCTAGGCTTTGTTTCTGGAGCAGCCCTTTTCTGGGCCCTGGTAGTGTTGAATCAGGGGATCCTTGGAAAAATCTCACAGGGTCTTGGAAAATCTGAGCTAATTACACCCTTTATTTTGCAATGTGGGGCCTTGGTCACAAGGGGGAGCAGGTGGGTCTGGATGGATTAAAAACAAAACTGTCTTAGAATCTTCTCTGCAACTTTTCAAACTTTTCCACCTGTAATGGCAGAGACTGGGTGACCCCGAAATGACCCCTTGGGAATCTGGAGGGTGGTGCTGGAAACTTCCAGCCCTGGACAAGAAAAAGGCTTAATTCTCCTTGCTTTCAGATTTCATATTTTTCCATATTACAAGTTTGTGTTATCTTAAGAATGGATTTCCCTAAGTCTCCAGGAAGTCCACGATGATTATCCTGTGGGTTCAAACACCTCGGGACATAACGCAGCCCACTTGAGAAGAGGGACCCTGTCTGTTAATGTAACGTATGTTTGGTGGGGGAGGTGCTGAAGTTAGCAAATGGTTCTGCCAGGCCTCTCCACTCCATACCCCACTTCTCTTGTCTCTGGTGTGCTTAATAACCAAACTTAGGTTCTCAGTGGTTGAACATTCTAGTGAACAGGTGCTACTCAAAAAAGCCTCCCTTAAGAATCCACCTGCCAATGCAGGCGACCTGGATTCGATCCCTGGTCCAGGAAGACCCTACATGCCACGGAGCAGCTATGCTGGAGCGCCACAACTGCTGAGCCCGAATTCTAGAGCTCCTGAGCTGCAACTGGAGGAAGCCGGTGCACAGCAACGAAGACCCAGCGCAGCCAAAAATCGTAAACTTTGGCCCCATCACAGCCTTACTTTCCATGATTTCCCTTTGCACTGCAGACCCCTTTTTTTTTTCAGTTTCTTGCATTTTACTGATAAGTATAAATGTCCCATCTGTTGAGGTGTCCCTTTCTTGTCCCTGTACAGGTGGGGAAATGTAAGTTTATGTTTTAGTTGGCAAAGAGTGTAATAACAGCTGAAGTCCTCACACGACCCACTTAATACCTTTCAAAATAATTAGACTTGAATCCTCACAGCAACCATGGGGGTAGATACTGTTGTACCCATATCACAGATAAGGCAACAGCCTCACCCACCCAAGTCTGGGGTAAATAGAGAAAAATTTTTTTCCCTTTTATTTCTGACTGTTCAAAGCAAAATGTACATGTCTAAGGACTTCCCTGCAGGGGGGCCTGGGTTTGAGCCCTAGTCAGAAAAATAAATTCTGCAAGCCGCAGCTAAGACCTGGCACAGCCGAGTAAATACATATTTTTTAAAAAGCTCATACTTGCAGGCATTTGTAAGGGGTGTTGATATGCTCCGCATGACAACTACAGCATGAAATGATGGGGAGAAGAGGACGAGCGGGGCTGTGTATGGGCAGAGCCCCTGCGCTGCAAGTGACGTGACAGTCCATAGATAACGGATAGGTAAGGATTTGTTTGTGATCCCGAGAGCAATACTCAGAAATGCTGATACACCTAAAGATACATTTAAAAGAATCCTTAGAAAGTATTCAGATAATCCAAGAGAAGGCAGGAGAGAGGAAACAAAAACCTGATGGAGAGAAAATAAGAAAACGACCTAATACAAACAGGTCAATAGCTCAATGAGGGGACTTCCCTGGGTGTCCAGCAGTCAGGACTCCCAGCTCCCGCTGGGCCTGGGTTCAATCCCTGCCTGGTTGGGGAACTAGGATCCCACAAGACTTGTGATACATCCAACAGGCCCTCTCCCCATCCCGCAAAAAAAAAAAAAAAAACACCTTAGGGCCTTGGGCCCCCTGTGTGTATGTAAGCATGAAGGAAATACAGAGAGGCACAAGATGAATACCCAGTACCCACCCACCATCGTTTCGCTGCTTGCTGTTTCTGCTCACCATTATTTGCTATTTATTCATCGTGATAAATTTCAAGTTCATTCCAGTTCACTGCTGTGTGTTCTATTGTGTGACAGCAGACTTGATTTACCCTTCAAACTGACAGCTCTTGCTACTTAGATGGTGGCTTTGTGTCTTGCCAACACTTGGACACCTGTGCACGTCCCCTTTTTATTTCTGGCTGCGCTGGGTCTTCGTTGCTGCACAGGCTCTTTTCTATTTGTGGAGAGTGGGGGCACCTTCCTAGTTGCGGTGCTTGGGCTTCTCTTGTGGAGCACGGGCTCTAGGGTGTGCGGGGCTTCAATTGCTGTGGCACGTGAGCTCCAGAGCACGGGCTTAGTAGTTGAGGTGCATGGGCTTAGTTGCTCGGTGGCATGTGAGATCCTCCCAGATCAGGGGATCGAAGCCGCGTCTCCTGCGCTAGCAGGTGGGTTCCTTACTGACACACCAGGAAAGCCCTGAACATCCACTTGTGAAGGAGACACCCCAGAAGGCACTTATTGCCACAGGCCGGTACATCCTCAGCTTGACAAGCTTTTGCCAAATTCTTGTCCAAAATGATGGTTTGCGTTTCCATTTCCCTCAGCCTGCCCTTTGAGAAGAGCCACTTTTGGGGAATGCACTGGTGGTCCAGCGGTTAGGACGCTGCTCTTCCACTGCAGCAGGTGCACATTCGATCCCTGGTAAGGAAAGAAAGGTCCACGTGCACCACACACACCCCACCAAAAAAAAACCATTTTCTCTGAACTGCCCCTTTACTAGGATACCCAGGGGAAGGAGCAAGGCTGGGGTCTGAGCCTGTCTGGGCCAGTCCTCTGTGGAAGATGCCACAGGAGAAACCTTTGGCCCATTACCCTGTTTTCCAGAAGATAGCAGTAGAAGCGCCCCTTCTTATACTTTCCTTTTTGGGGGGCGGCCATACCACTTTGCTCTTGGGATCTTAGTTCCCCTGACCAGAAATGGAACTCGGGCCCCCTGCAGTGGAAGTGAGGCATCCTAACCACTGGCCCACCAGGGAAATCCCTCCCCTTCTTGTATTAATTCAACACAGGGTTTTAACGCTAGGTTAGAGGATGTTTGGGCTTCCCAAGTGGCACTAGTAGTGAAGAACCCGCCTGCCAGTGCCCACCAGGTCTATTTCAGGACTGACACGTTCCCTGGGACTCCTCATGGTGGGACTTCTGAGTAAGTTAAAGGTCATTCACTCATTCTGTGAATCTTGAGCCCCCTGATGTTTTCTCCAATAAGAAGAAAGTGAGTAAGTCTCCCAACAGCCCTGTTTTTGCAGGGCTTAGCTTTTAGTGGGAGCCCAGGAGGGGTGCATGAAGGTTGGGCTCCCACAATGGCTCAGAGCCATCTTTTAACCAGAGCGACAGACACCCCAGGGTGCTCCAGGCAACGCCCGGCCACCTCCTCCCAGACGAGGGTCACAGGCTGGGCCCAGGCCCCACCGCGGGGAAGGACAGCTGACAAGAGTATCCACTGTTCCAATCTGATTTTATTGAAAAGGAAACATACAAAAATCATGTACAAAAAAAATTAACCAAACATGTACAGAAAATTCATTCCGGTATCTACAGCAGCGCATATACAGTATTTTACAGGCTGGGCCATCCCTCCCCACTCCCAGACTCCTCCCTCTTCTGAGATTTCCCCCCCTCCCTGACTCCCCGTCTCCCCCCAGCGCTTCGCCCTGGGGACTAAGGCTGGGGCGGCTTCCGCCAAAATATCCCACCCCCCAAATGAATGCCAGTGGTCACACGTGCTCTCTCTAAACCTATGCAATGGGATTGATGGGGGGGGGAGCGGGGGGTGGTCGCGGGCAGAGCACAGGATTCACAGTCTGGGCCCCTCCTGGCCACCCCCAGATGAAGGTGAGGCGGGCATGCCCACCACCCGCCGGCTGGCTCAGGGAAGATGGCTGGGCGCTGGGCCGGGGCACCCGTCAGGACGCACCCCACTCTCTGGCTCCAGGAGGCTAGTGGTCACGTTTGGCTCATTTGCTCTTCATGGGCCCCCTCCCTGGGAGGAGGGGGGGAAGCACCAGGGGCCTGAGGTCAGGCCCAAAGTGAAGGAGCGCCGGGGGGAGAGACCCCTGCCCCCCAGTGTCACCGCTGCAGCTGGAATGGGCAGCCAGCACCAGCAGCCTTTCCTGAGATGGTGGTGGGCGGCAGAGGGGGGCAGCTCAGGCCCTGCCCCCTCGGTCCCCGCCGCCTTCAGACGCCAAGTCCGTCAGCCCTCTCTCCCCTGGCCCCTCAGCCAGGGGCCCAGGAGTCCACGTCTCCATCAGTGCTCCCCGGGGCTAGGCCGGGGCTGGGTCGGGAGTGGCTGCCCTGGCCCACCCCTGGGTCGGGCAGGGCTGTAGTCCAGTATGCTACATGGTGCAGAAAGAGTCCCCCGCGCTGGCCAGGGCGTCAGGAGTTGGGAGGGTCCTGCCCCCCCGGGTCCCCGACATCCACCGGGCGGGTACAGGCACCTAATTGGGCTCCACCTCGGGGGCTCCGCGGCCCCCGGGGAAGGGCAGGAGTCCCAAGATGAGATTGTACAGGACCCTCCAGGGCGAGGGGCGGTGTCGTTGCCGCTCCTCTTGTCTCTGGGGAAAGGGAGCAGACAGGAAGTTAGACGGGCTAGAGATGGACGGGTGGGGCGCACAAGGGGGTCAGGCTGAAGGGCAGTGAGGCGGGAGGCACAGACCCTCCACCAACCTGCTCAGGGCGGTACTGTTATTATCATTCATTGGGTCATCTCCTGGCCTGGAAGAGACTAGGAGGGACAGGATGTGGACGAGGCCCTCAGCATAGGGCCCGTGGGTATCAGCTCTGATCTCCTAGTCACTGGTCTCCAGATGAAGACAGTCACCCGACCAAAGTCACCTGGGCTTGAGGGGTAGGCTGGACCGCAGCCCACCTGCCCTCCCATTGAAAGCTGATGAGACACACAGAAGGGAGCATAGAGCCCCCCTGTCTCAGCGATTCTAGAATACTCTGTGCAAGAACTGGGAACTATTCAGTGCTGAAGCTGTACAGAAATGTTTGGGCCAAGCAAACCCCCAGCCCCTTCCTGAGTGGCAGGATGAAGGCTGGGGGCAGCCTCTGGGACTGTCACAGTTCCACAATGCTAGAAAAGCGGGAACGAAGGAAGCTAGATACAAGAAAAGGTGGCCCTTCAATTAAAATCAACAATACTCAGTACTTACGGAGAGCTACCGTTCTCTCCACTCTGTGCTGAGTGCAGGCCTAGGTCCTGTGCCAAAGAACTAATCTCATCCCCACCAGATGGGAAGAAGAAACCCATTTTACAGATGTGAACAAGAAGGTCAGATCAACCATGCTAATGATCTTAATGGGTGCCTGGGGGTGGGCTGCCTGGTACCATATTTGTCTCTGCCTCAGTTCCCACCGAATTTTCCAGCCAGGAGAAGGTGACCAAGGGGGCACATGAGATTGGCAGAAATGCCACCATCCCACTGTGGAATGCCACTTGGCACAGTCACCTTGCTGAGCAAGCCAACTATTATTTATCAAGGCTAGGGGCCGGAAGACCACCCAGGTATCTACTGTGGAGACATGTGTGTGCCTGGAGATACGCATTTTTTGGGAGAGCTAAAAGAACGATAGAATTAAATTACATTTAAAAATTTGAGACACTTCTGGAATATCCTAAATACCCACCAATGAGAAAATGAAGACAATACTACATGGTGATCCGACAGAATGCTATGCTATGTGGCAGTGAAAAGGAATGAACTGGAGCTCCCTTGTCCGTGGCTGTATCTCAAGCAAACCACTGAGGGGGTGGGAGCAGCTCTGAGAACACACCAGATCACGTTTAAGTCTGAAACGCCTCGCAATCCCAAGTATTGTTTGTGGCCTGGTGAATGTGTTGTAAAAGAATCAACACCTGCAGACCAATGGGACAAGCCAATCTGTGAGGCTTCCTTTGAAAGCGGGGAGGGGAAGAGGGTCAAGGGGCTTCGCAACATCCGGTTTTTGTTTTTTTCCCTCGAATAAGCAAGCAGTATGGCTGTAATGTTCAGGTTGGACAGAGCTGGGTGGTGGGCGCCCCGTGTCTGTTATTCTCCGTTCCACCGCCTTAGGCTTCAAGTATCTCGTAGTGAAGAGAGGCCTGGCTGAGGGCCCCGGGGGCGGGGTCTCCGGAGGGGCGGAGCTCCAGGCCCCGCCCCCAGCCCCCCGGGAAGCTGGGTGGCGCGCCGCCGCCGCCGCAGCCGCCGCCGCCGCCGCCGCGCGGGTGGGTGGGAGGGGCGGGCGCGGCCGCGCCGCCGCTGCTGACTCATCGGCTATAAATAGCCCGGGATATATGAGCCGCTCCACCGAGCGCCGCCCTCAGTCCCCACGGCCGCGGGCCCCGGGCGCGCAGCGGCGCTCGCGGACGCTCCGGCCCCGGCCGTCAAGCCGGGCCGTGCCTGCTACAGCGCGGGTCCTACGGCGGCGGCTCGGCGACCACGCCGCCCCTCCCAGCTGCCTGTCCCCGGCGCGACCCCGCCTCGCAGGGCAGCAGCTGCCGCACATCTGGCTGGGCCGCCGCAGCCCCCTCCCCGGCGGGAAGTCCCACCTGCCGTCTACCCCTCCCCCAGCACTCACCCGCCGCTCGTATAGCGCGTTGAGGTCGTCCGCCATCCGCCGCAGCTGGGCCCCGATCTCTCGGGCCCACTGCTCCTCCTCCCCCCGGACTCCCGGGGCCGCTTGGGTGGGTCCGCCCGCCAGGGCCCCCGGGGCGCTGGGCACTGGCGATTCCAGGTGCTGCTCCGCGGGCGAGAGTGAAGGCTGAGGACCTGGGAAAAGCCGGGGCTGGGGTCACACCCACCACCCCTCTAAGGCCCTGCAGTGGCCCGGAGGAGGGCCGGCTGGCTAGGACTTGCTTCTCCCTTTTCCCGTCGCCTGACTTCTCTTCGGCTCCCCACCTCATCTCGAGCGATGCCACTATGCCCTCTTAAGAGCTAGATTTCTTAGCTCCTACTTCCCGGGGGAGAAAAAAAGTGCTGGGGAGGCCTTCCTGGGCTCACCTGTCTAGCAGCCAGCTACCACCCCACTCCCCGTGTTAGTCTGGAAGTGCTTCCTCTTATCCTACCGAAGTTGTTTGTTGATGTTTAGGTCGCTCAGTCGTGTCCGACTCTTTTGGCGACCCCATGGACCATGGCCGGCCAGGCTCCTTCCAAAACGATTGCCAAATTTTGACTGCTCTACTCAACCGACAGGGAAACTGAGGCTCCCCCTAGGAATGGGGCCCAAGGTCACACAGGGATACGGTGACTGACTACACCCCGAGTCACAAGCCTCGGGTCTCCTGGCCTCTAGTGTCCAACCACAGTGAGGCCACACCCCCGGATGTGGCAAAGGCCTGGAAACCCAGAAGGCCGGCCTGTGGCCCCCTGTGAGCCTGGAGGCTAGGATGCGGGACGTCCCCACGCACTTTCTGAGTTCCTCTGACGACTCTTCCTCCCTCTGTCACGCCGGGTCCTGGCCTAAGGGATCCCTGAGAACTAACCTCAGGGCCTCAGTTTCCATGCCTGTCATTCTGGTCTAGTAACCGGGTCTCCTCCAGCCTCCGCTGGCCAGGGAATTCTGCCCTCTCCTGACCTCTCCAGGTTCCGGGGACAGGTGGGAAGGGACGCGGAGAAAACCTCTCCCTTGCCACCGAGCGGGCCGGCCGGGCACCACGGAGTTAACAGCCCAGCAGGCAGGGGACCTTTAACCCTTCCCTCCCCAAGACCCGCCCCCCCCTACCCTTTCCCCCAGACAATGGCCCCTCCCCCTCCTTCCTCCTCTCTGACTGCAGAGAGGGCGGGCCCTGGCCAAAGAGATGCAGATAAAGGCACCAGGCCACCCTCGACCCCTCCCCGAAGTCCTGAAGTGACAGTCCCCTCTGCCCACACTCTTTCCAGCTGCAGTCCTCAAGGGGCTCCCGGGGACCCAGACCTGGGGAGGGTGGGGGGCTGGAAAACAGCTGTTGCCCCGGGCCCGGAAAAGGCCTTGGGCTGCAGCTCGCGGACTGCAGTCCGATTCCAGGAGGGACTTCCCAGTCGGCCTCCCCCCCCACCCCCCAGCCTCCCACTCCGTCTTCCTGCTTCTTGCAACACAAAGACCACACTAGCCACACCCTCCCCGTGGCCCGGCCGGCTCGCCACCTCCCCCGACTCGCTCCCCTTTCCCGGGTTCCTCGGGGTCTCTCTTTTCCCAGCTCCCGGCATCTCGGGTGCGGGGCAGGCACTCACCGTCGGGTCGCGGGCCTCGGGGCCGGCTGCGGGGACCCCCAGGCCAGCGGGGGGCCCCCAGGGCGGCAGTGACGGCGGGCGGGGCGGTGGGGGCGCAGAGGTAGGCGGCGGGCAGCAGGGCGGGGGCAGCGGGGGCAGCAGGCAGGCCGGGTTCGCAGAGGCCACAGGACACCGCCGAGGGCACCAGGCGGCCGAGCGGGAAGGGGCGCGGGCCGTCGCGGGCCAGGCCCTCTACGGGCTCCGGGGAGCTGCCCTCCTGGCGTGCTCGGGCCATGGCGCTCCCTGGGGCCTGCAGGACAGGGTAGATGGGCACGCTCAGCAGCGGGGCAGTGCAGGGGGAGCCCCACGAGGTACCCACCCCATGCAGGGTACACAGGGTACCCCACTTCTGCCCGCACGGCGGGCTGGGGCAGCCCACGAGGGTCCATGACACACAGCTGTGATGGAGGGGCCTGATGGCCCCTCACACAGCCCCTCCCCGGGCTGACCCCAGGCCCAGCCAACCCCAAACATGGTGACCAGCACACAGGAGGGACCAGGGACAACATGGTGACCGGCACATAGAAGGGACCAAGGACAAGGAGGCACAGGACAGTTCTCACAGCAAGGACAGGGGCTCACGCAGCTCCCAGACTTGTGGGCCTGTCAGCAGTGTGTGTATAAGGGCTGAGAGCCCTCCAACACACACTCTCCCAACCTGGGACTCACAAAGGGCCTGGGCTGGCAGGGTTAACTTTGGAACACAGCGATGGGCGCGCGCGCGCGCACACACACACACACATACACACACACACACATACACACACAGAGGGCAGCCAGGCACTGCGATTGTTCCCACAACAAACACCAGGACTCACACAGGACCAAGAGGGGTGTATGTGGAGGGTATACAACGCACACAGGGCTCACGCAGGACTGGCCCGCCTGACCTCCCACCAGGCCTATTTGTACCCCAAAACACTGAGAAGGTCCCAGGACACACACACACACAGACCACGGAATAGCTATCCACACACTGCATGCTGGCTGGTACACCCCAGCCCCTTCATCTCAAAAACACAGATACACAAAATTGTCAGGATGTCACCCACTGACCCGCTGTTAATATGCCCACAGAGCCACAGAGACTCACAATGCGGCCGTCACAAGCACAGACAGAAACACACCAGCTAGGGCACTGTCCCTTCTCAGGCACACGTGCCCCTCCCCGTAATGCACCCGCAATAGATAAGACCTACACCCCTCAGGACTCACACACATATCAACACAAAACAGATCTCCGTGGACACACAGGGACCCGTACAACTGCAACACACCCACTTGTCACCAACTCTCAGATCCCGGACACATGTAAAGCAGGCACACATGTCATCAGATCTGGATGAACTGCCACATGCCAGCAACAACACGGAAACGCAACAGCAGACATCAGCCCACCCTCCTCCCCGAACCTCCAAACACCATTACCAACTGTCAGCCCTGGACACACACGCACACACACACTACAGCTAATCCCACACTGGCCTGGCAGGGCGCACACCTAAAGCATCCTCAGAAAACACTGGTCTCACGTGACTGACATAAACACTACACACACGCAGCCCACATGACACACATGAGCCAGCCGATCACAGAGACAAGCCCCTCAGACTCAACACACACACACTCTCTCTCTCTCTCTCTCTCACACACACACACACACACACACACACACACACGGGCTCAGACACATCCCTGTACAAGAGGCTGCCAGCAGCATCTACTGACTGTTCTACTCAGACCCCACAGAGCCTAGCTCCTCAATTCCCAGACGCGGATGCCAGACACACAAGCCAAACACAGACTGAGACAACCCCCCACCACACACACACACACACACACACGACGCAGAACTCACACAGACACCTGGACAGAAAAGAGACATCCCTAAACGCTGAGCTGAGCCAGATGCCCTGGAGATAGACACAGACACAGTCCACACAGACAAGACACACAAGCACTCGCAAACACAGCCCATCGGGCAAGACGCACACGCAAACACACAAACAGCTCACTCAGGCAACGCGCACACACACTATAGCGCAAGCAGGCAACCGGGAGCCAGAGACTCACCCCCAAACAGCACACACAGACAACTCTCAGAGCACACACAAGTACACCACACAACAGCAGAGCGCCCACCCCTCAGGCGCGGCAGCACGCACGGAGAGAACCCCTTCACACACACAGGGGGAAGGCGCCGCACACCCCGCCGGGGCCACAGCTCCAGCACGCCCCGGGACTGGCACAACCACTCCCTGCAGACCCCAGCACAAACTCGGAGCCAGACACGCGCACACACCCAGGCGAGACACCTGCAGATCCACCACCCCGCACACGCGCGCTCCCACGGCGGGCCCAGACGCCCCCTGCGCTGTCACGGTCCCCCCACCCCCCACGCCGCCGCCGCCACGTGCGCCCGCCCCGCCCGCCAGGCGAGCGCGGGGCCAATAACCGGCTGTTGCTGGGGCGCAGCCCCCGCCCGCAGGAGCCGCAGACTCCACGGCCCGCGAGCCGCCCCCTGTCGCCGCCCCCAGCGGGCGCGCGCCCGGGGTGTGGCCGCCCCTCCACGCCATCCCCCCCACCCCCACCCCCCGTCCCTCCGGGACTGCAAGGGCCGGGGCAGTCCGGGGCGACTTACTTCCCCGGGCCCGCACTGGCCGCCAGGGGGCGCTGCCGAGCCGGCACCCCATTGTTTGTAAACAAACCCGCCGGACCGCGGAGGCACCTGCGCTCTTGGACCCTCAATGCCTCCCGCCCAGGGACCCCAGCCTCGAGGAGGGTGGGGAGGGCAGGGAGAGAGGGGACCCCGGTGTGGGGACGAAGCGCGCCCTGCCCCCGCACTGTCTCGCCGAGTGCACTCCTGCCACCTCCTCCAGGGAGCCCACCGGGCCTGGCTAATCGCGGCTGGAGGGGACTCGGGGTGCGCACACTCACCCCGGGGGCATGAACACGCCGGAGGGGATGGTGATGGGGGGCGGGCGGCTTCCTTCAGGAGGGCGCGCCCGCCGAGCGCCGCTCGCTGCGGCTGCTGCCGCTCTAACTGCAGTGGCTGTTGCTGTTGCTGTTCCTGCCGCAGCTGCCCCTGGAACCGCAGGCGCGTTCGCGTCCTGGTCGCTGCTGCTGCTGCTGCTGCTGCTGCTGCTGCTACTGTCGTTGTTGCTGCCGCCGCCGCTAGGCGCCCGCTCGCATGTGGCTCGCGCCGCGTCTCAGGCCGCCCGGCGGATCCCGGGCCCGCTCGGCGGCCGCCCCGCCCCGCCCCGCCCCCGCCTGGCGGGTCCCACGCCCCGCCCCCGAGTGACGCCACGGCCGGGCCCGCCCGCCCGCCCGCCGCGGACAAGTCGGGACTTGCAGGCGCGCGCCGCGCCCCCTACCTCGGCGCGGGGGGTTTCCCTGAAGCCGGGGGCGGGGCAAGGCTTGGGCCTGGGGGCGGAGGCGCGCCGATCGGCCGTCCAGACGGGCGGGACAGCTGGACACACACACACTGACACACTGACACACTGACTGGGACCCACAGACACACACCCTGAGACGTGTATGCAGGCTGACCGCCTGGCGCCCCAGGGCACATAAAGTCACGTGCTGTCAGGGCGACGGGGCCAAGCCCACTCGCAGACACACCAGATACACTCCCTGGACAGGGGCGTGGACGCACAAACTCACGCACTGACGAGGCACTCACCCATTCAGGCACAAATACATACGTAACGTGACTTCCTAACAGTCTCACTGGGACGCAGTGTCACAGACACAGAAGTTGCACAAACACCCGCACTGCTGAGCACACCTAGGCTCACAAAGCAATCATGTTCACAAGCTCTGTTTAGGTACCCACAACACACACAGTGGAGGACCCACACAGACACCCACTAAGAGCTTGTCTTGTCGGTACACAGAAACTTCCTGATAGGCAGAGCAGGACACACACACACACACACACACACGACACCTGTCACTGGGACACCTGGACACACTTGATCTGCAGTGTGTAGAAACACTACAGGGACACACCTCCAGCAGCTTACACACAAACACACCCCCAGCAACTCATAGCTGACACATGAAAACTGCCAGAAATTGACTCTCCCGGACACAGATCAAGTCAGACATAAAAAGACAGACTCCCCCAACAGACAGTCACAAAGTCACACCTGTGACAGGTTCCTAACTGGCCCACTGCTGGGACACGCTCCGGAAGCATGTGCACCTGTCCGCACTCACCGCGAATCTGGTGGGGGACCCAGGGGGAGAAGAAAGCCCTGGGCAGCTGGCACGGGACATGCCCGGGCAACCTCTGCAGTGGCTCTCACCCGGGGTTTTCTGCCTTTCAGTTCCCTTTCCTTTCTCAGTCTCCCTTCGTCACTCCTTCCCCCACTCTGATGTGGTGACGCGAGGTGGTATCTAAAGGCTCTGGGGCTCTGTCTCCTCTGCACCCTCCATTCCCTTTGCATCACCCCCCAAACCGTACGGCGTCATCAGAGGGCAAGTGGCCTCTGAGTGCCCAGCAGAGGAAGGTTCTCAGGGGGTTGTCCAGGTTCTCAGGTTTGGCCAGATGCTTCGACTTCCCAAGAGCAGAGAATGCAGGTCTCATGTGTGATCTCCCTCCTTCAAATACTGGGGACCAGTTCACCCTCCCTCTCCGCTTCCTTTCCTTCGTTCATTCAATCATTCATTCATTGACCTTTCCTTCCTTTCTTCCAATGGGTTTCTTTTTTTTTTCAACTTATTTATTTATTTTTATTTATTTTGGCTGTGCCACCCGGCTTGCGGGATCTTAGTTTCCTGACCCGGGATTAGACCCGGGTCCTTGGCAGTGAAAACAGTGTAGTCCTAACCACTGAACCACATCATCGGGGAATTCCCCTTCCAAACTGTGGGTCATGCCCCATGTGTGTGAACCATGCATTGTGAAATCACTGGTGTGGATCTTATTCTGAGTTCACTGAGGTGTATTTACATACCATAACTTTTACTCTTTTTACGTGTATAGTTTGGGGAGTTGGGACAGATGGACACTGTTGTTCATCACCACATCCAGATTTGGACCCTGCCTGTTGCCCTCCGCAAGACTTCTCTTGTGCTCCCCCCTTTTTCATTTTTTGGTATTTTATTTATGTATTTATTTGGCTGTGTAAGGTCTTAGTTGCGGCACACAGGATCTTTGATTGTGGCATGTGTGCCCTTTGTTGTGGCATGTGGGTTGCTGCAGGCAAACTCTTAGTTGCCACATCTGGGATCTAGTTCCCTGACCAAGGGTGGAATCCAGGTCCCCTGCATTGGGAGCACGGAGTCTTAGCCACTGGACCACCAGGGAAATCCCCCCTTGTGCCCCTTTATAGTCAATCCCTTCTGCTTGCAACTTTAGTGGCTTTTGACCAGACTCAAAACAAAACAAAATGATATTATTTAAAAAATGTTGAAGTCAAAGGAAAATATTGTTTTTGTGAAAATTTGATTATAGCGGTTACATACCAAACCACAAAGAAAATGGATGTATTGCTGCCTATAGATCGAATTTAAAGGCATTTTAGAAATGCTGCTTTAGACATGTATTAAATGAGATCACGCGTGGAAGTCAGTGAGTACAGTGTCTCATATGTGTGTGCATGTGTATATGCTCACAGGCATAAGTGCCTAATAAATGTTAACTCCAGGGAGGTTTCCAGGTGATGCTAGTGGTAAAGAATCCACCTGCCAATGCAGGTGATGTAAGAGACATGGGTTTGATCCCTGGGTTGGGAAGGTCCCCTGGAGGAGGTCATGGCAACCCATTCCAGTGTTCCTGCCTGGAGAATCTTATGGAGGGAAGAACCTGGCAGGCTATGGTCCACAGGTTCACAAAGAATCAGACACGACTGAAGTGACTTAGCACGTGTGCACACACACTCTATCACTAGCATAACTAATTATTGTCAATGTTTGCTCTGGGCCTGGCAGTGATGAATCAGGAGAAAGGCTCATGGACCAGCCTGGACTTCTTATCCACTGGCCAGTGCCCTAAAGCTGCCTCGTCTTGGGCTGGACACCAGGAAGTCAGATGTACTGGAATGTTCTTCTGAGAAGAAAATGAGGGTGAAGGAACTGGCTTGGTGAGTAAGGGTGGGAGAGGAGAAGGCCAAGAATCTACCAGGCCACATGCAGCGGCACCAGTCAGGACCCTTCCCACAATCAGATCCTGTTCCAAATTCTGGTATCCTCTCACTCACCGGACCAGGGATCTCAAACTCAAGACCATCATGAAATAAATGAGAGAAATGAGTCCAGTGTAAGACAACAGGGCATGGTGGGGACTGTGGCTAAGTGGAAAAAGTATGTGTCTTCTGGAGGCCTACAAAGTCAAAATTGGAAAGTATATGAGTGGGCTTGCCTGGCGGTCCAGTGGTTAAGAATCTGTCTTGCAATGCAGGGGACACTGGTTCAATTCCTGGTCTGGGAAGATCCCACATGCTGCGGGGCAACTAAGCCTGTGCGCCACAACTACTGAGCTTGTACCCTAGAGCCTTGGAGCTGCAATTGCTGAAGCTCATGCGCATCGAGCCTGTGCTGGGCAACAAGAGAAGCCACTATAATGAGAAGCCTGAGCACGGAAACTAGTAGCTCCTCCTGCTCACCATAACTGGAGAAAGTCTGTACAGCAACAAAGACCCAGCACAGCCACAAATAAAAAAGTAAATAAAATTTAAAAACCCTATATGGGCAAAAAAAAAAAAAAATTATGACTGGCTGAAGGGCTGCCTTTTTGAGACCTGCATCCTAGGAGCCCAAAGAGGGATAAGCCCCAACCTCCACCTTCCAGACTAAATTTCCCCGCCACCACCACCCCAGCAGGTCTCCTGAGGGACCCAGGGACTCCCTCCTCTAATCTTCTGAAGAACCATTCCCTCCAACCCTGCCTCTGGCCTCTGCTCCCCTGGAGAGGGGACAGAGGGTTCTGAAGCTCTGAGAGGTCACCAATACCTTTGACAGAGGACGAGCAACAGGGGCAAAAAGAGATACAGAGACAGGAAGACTCAGACCAGGGGAGTGGAGGGAGTCAGAAAGAGACCAGGTGGAGAGAAAATAAGAGGGGTCAGGGATGGGTTGGCTGAGGGTGGGGGAGGTCAGGCTTGGCAGAGAGCAAAGTTTTGCTTTTTGGCCCAGCGGCAGGCATGCAGGATCTTAGTTCCCAGACCAGGGATGGAACCCATGCCCCTGCAGTGGAGGCGCAGTCCTAACCACTGGACCGCCAGCGAAGTCCCTAGAGCAGTCTGTTCATCTCCTCTCTACTGACATGTGAGGTCGGATGAGTCTTTGTTGTGGGGACTGTCTGGTGCTTTGTAGGATATTTAGCATTCACCCTGACCTCTATCCCCTGGAGGCCAGTAGCAGCCCCTCCCTTTGTGACAATCAAAAATGTCTGCCAAAATTAAAAAAATGTCTGCAAACACTGCTTAATATCACCCACATGCATGCTAAGTTGCTTCAGTCGTGTCTGATTCTTTGAGACCGTTTGGACTGTAGCCCATCAGGCTCTTCTGTCCATGGGATTCTCCAGGCATGAATACTGAAGTGGGTTGCCATGCCCTCCTCCAGCGGATCTTCCCGACCCAGGGACTGAACCCTCATCTCTTACATCTGCTTCACTGGCAGGCAGGTTCTTTACCGCTAGTGTCACACAGGAATCACCTGGGGGAGGCAAAAATCACTCCAGGTTGAGAACCACTGGCTAAAAGAAAGTCACCAGAACCTCCATAACTGAGGCCCATTCCCCTCTCCCCCAAGAATGCACAGAATTTCACCAAGGAGCTGATGCTCTGTGGACTTGATGGCCTGACCTAGAATCCCCAGCTCTGCCACCTTCGGGCTGTGTGACCCTGGGCAAGTGGTCCCATCTCTGTTCCTCGATTAATTTCCTCACCTGTGAGTTGGGACAGCACAGGTCCCTAGTCAGAGGATTCTTCTGAGTAAGAAGGTCAGTAAAAATAAAGCACTGGGCTCTAATGGGTCCTTCACACATCATTTCTCTGTGTGGGGGAGCTATTGATTCTCTGAGAATCCAGAGAAGGTCTTCCAGCTAAGACCCTCAGGTTGGGGCAGGGGTTTCAAGTCCGGCCTGTGGGCCAGCCATTAGTGTGTTTCACTGGCTGGCACAGTTTCTCATTTTGAATATTTTCTTTATTTGGCTGCACTGGGTCTTTAGATGTAGCATGTGAGACCTAGCACCCCGACCAGACCAGGGATAGAACCTGGGCTTCCTGCCTTGGGAGTGCAGAGTCAGCCACTGAGCCACCCGGGAGGTCCCTCATTTGGACTATTAATGCCTTTCAAAGGGACAGTCAACACAGTGAAGATATACACCATCCAGATTTTGGAGCCAGGCTGCCTAGGTTCAAACGATGACCTTGAGGAAGTAGCTTCCTCCTTCTGCGCCTCAGTTTCCCCACGTGTACAAAGACGATCGCCATAGGACCCCAACTTCAATGTGAAGATTAATCAATGAATTCCGATTTGTAACGCAGGTAGGACAGTATCGTATCGGGCAGTGCTGGGCTCCATGCGAAGTGCTGGGTGAAGAAAAACAACGTCCCAGCTAATTTACTGAGGACCCGCAACCTGCCCCGGTATCTTGAATGCCGTTCCAGGGAAGTAGATTTCTCAGCACCGGAGAGGGAGTTGGAAAGGACTTAACTTTTCAGAGCAGGCTGTGAGTCCTGGCTTTCCGCGGTGGGGAGGGGGGCCTCCCGGGTCCCCTCGGTGCGGCCGGCCTCTCAGGCCCCGGGGCTGGACTGGAGCCGGGTGGGGGCTGGGCGGGGGCGCCGGTGTCCGCAGGGTCCGAGCGGCCGGCGCGTGTGAAGGTTACCGCTCCCCGGCGGGGCGGGGGCCGCGCGCTGTTGCTGGGGTCTGCGGGGCCTGCCCGCGCCCGCGCCCCCCCTCCTTCCCGGCCAGCCAGTGAGCGGTACCCGCCGCCGTTGCCAGGGGAAACTCGCCGCCCCGTTACCCAGCAACAAGCCTGGCCCAACCAGGCGCGAGGACCCCCCAGGCCCCGCCCGCCGCTGCCCACCGCGTGCCCAATGCCAGGCGGGCAGAGCCGGCCCGGCTCCCGGAGACGGCGAGCGCGCTCATTGGCCGCCGCCGCGCCTGCCCGCCCGCCCGGATCTTGGGGAGCCCTCGGCGCGGGGGGCGGGGAGGCGGGCCCCAGGGAGCTGCCGGGCTCACTGCCTGCAAGCCTGCGGCCGGCTGGGGTGAGGCCCGGGCTGGGCACTGCCGCCCCCACCTCCCCGCCCCCCCCCCCCCCCGGCCCTCACCGTAACTCGCACTCCCTGACGAGGATGGGCACTTAGGATGGGCTGGAAATAGGGGCCGCGCATCCCGTCCCTCCCCAGGACGGCACGCTGGAGTCGGCCTTGTGGAAACAGCTAGCAAGCCTCCCCTTCTCAGAGGGAGACCTGGGCATCCTGACTCCGCAAAGATAGGAGCTGGTTGTCTGCACATGCCCCCCCCCCCCCACCTCAGACCCTCCCCAAACAGGATTTAGGCATCTTGACTTTAAAAAAACACAGGGGCTGGGGAATCTCTCCCAGAAAAAGATCCCATAAAAATAGGGGTCTCCCCTTCTCCTCAAAGGACTCAGGCATGCCCTGTCCTGTGACAACGAGCATATGAACCCCCCACCAAGGGATGCTAGTTTCCCAGTCCCTGGAAAGAAGCATTCAGGCTGCCCCCAGAGGGAACCCAGGCAGGTCGGCTTCTGAGAAAGTTAGAACTGAGCTCCCCACCCCCACAGGAAGCAGAGACTCTGGTCTTTGGGCCCTCAGGCAACGAGATGTCTCAGAGTCCGTGGGCATCCTGGCGCCTCACCATACTGATTCTGGGAGACCCCACAGATACACCAGTTACCAGACCCTCAGGTGTCCAGTTCATCCAGACTACCACCTACCCAGCCCCAAGGGGTAGGCTGCGAGCGAGCTCGCCTCCCCTCCGAGTCATTTTCCCCAGGGTCTAGCTTGTTGATCTACCAGGTCGCAGGCATCTGACCCCACAGCCACGCCCTCTGCTCCCTGGCACTCAACCTCCCCCCTCCCCCCACCACCCACATGCCGGGAACCCAGGAGTGAAGCCCCAAGTGTCACAGAGCCTCCCCTCCTCCAGTCACCTGGCGAGGTGACCCAGCCCCTCACAGTGTGCAGGGGGTCCCTTCCAAGTCCTGGGGCCCTGGGATGCCCAGGACCCTAGGTCTGGTAGATCCTGGCTCCCAGTGCTCTTAGTTGGCCACCAGGGATCCGGGACCGCGAGCCTGCAGCCCCAAGGGACCCTGATGTGAGCGCCCAGGCTACTCCAGAGAGGCTCAGATTCCTCAGTCCTCACCCCCAGGAGACCCAGGCAGCCAAGCCCCCAGCTCCAGACGCGGGTTGAGTCCAGGTGCGGCCCGCCCCTACCCTGGTACCTGGGGTGTGGGGGGGTGGAGTCGAGGATTACTCAGCCTCCAGAATGAGGCGATGACATCATCCTGGGAGGGGGGTGACTAATGGCCGCGCTGGGGGGGGCGGGGAAGTTTACCCGGTAACAGCGGCTGCCGCACGGCCCCGCCCCAGGGGAAGGGCCAGGAGAGGGAGGCATAAGCACACACACACACACACACGCACACACACACGCACACAAGCACACATACATACACAAGCCCACTTAGCATTTCCCCTCCCCCCAAGCATCCCACATCACACATATCCTATTGGGGCAAGGGCAGGGATGAGTGCGTGTGTGAGACTGTGTGTTTGTGTGACTGCGTGGTTTGTGTCCTGGAGAGTTCCCTGTCAGTCTGCTGGGCTACTGTGCTGCGTGTCCAGGGGTTGACTTATCTGAGCTGTGTTTGTGTAAAGTTGCGGTGTGGAACTGTGTCAGTGTACTGTCCTGTATCAGCTGATGGTGTGTGTCACAGGGATGATGTTGTGTGATGGCATTTGTCCCACGGGGTGGCTCTGACTCTGTCATTGTGTGTCAGTGTGCTATTTGTATGATATTTGGGCATGCTGTGTGTGAGTGTGATGGTGTATCTATGTGTTTGTGTTCATGTGCTGTTTTGTGCAACTTCCTGGTGTGCATAGATGAGGTGATGTATGTCGCTGTGGTTGTGTTTGTGACAGCGGGATTGGATACGCATTGGAGTGCTGTTGTGCATTAGCAGAAATGTTTGTGGACATGCTGTGGTTGTATGCAACGGTGCAACTGTGTGGTTGCATCACTATGATTGTGTCTGCAATGCTGTGTGATCCTGGAATTGTGTGTGTGTACCATCATCGTTGTAAGTGTGTGTGCACAAAACTTCACATTCTTGGGATTATCTAGGCCACTCTGTGCCTCAGTGGAATTGTGAGATTTTGTGTGGTACGTTGTGTGTCACTGTGATAGTGTGTGCCTGAGTGCTTTGCTGCGTGTCAAGGGGAAAATGTGCGTGCCTGTCACTGCTAATGTGTGTTTGGACAACGCTGTGTATAGCAGGATACTCTTGTCATTGTATTGGAAATGTTGTGAGTCTGTGGGACTGTGTTACTGAGTGTATGTACATCAGTGCAGTGCTGTGTGTCCTTCTGATTATGTGTGTTGTTGTGATTGTGTTTGTCAGTGTGATGTGTGTCCATGAGACTGTGCCTTTGTTAATAAGGTTGTGTGTCTGTGCAGTCTTGTGTCACTGTGATTGAATGAGTCATTGTTGTGATTGTGTGTATCACTGCGATAATGTGTGTGCCATGACCACTGGCATTGTGTGTGCCACTTATATTGTGTGTTCTAGGGTCTAAGACATGCAGAATGCATGGGTCTGGGCAACACTGGGTTTCAGTGTGGTTGTGTGTTAGGGTAATGTTGTGTGTCATGGTGATTGTGGGTCTCGGCAGTGCTGTGTGTCCCGGAACTGCGACTGTGTCCCTGAGATTTTGTGCGTCTGCGATGCTGTGTGTCTCTGCGTGTTCCTGGGGCCGCGTGTGTACGACACGATGTGTGTCGCTGCGATCGTGTGCGTATGGGGGGCAGGCGATGCTGCGTGTCCCTGGGACAGGGTAAGTGTGTGAGCCACTGTGATTGTGTGGCCGCGTGCTTCGCTGGGTGTCGGGGGAAGGTGCATCTCCAGGCCTCCTGCCCGAGAACAGCGACGCTGCTCTCTGATTGGCTGCGGCCTCGCCAGTGAGAAGCTTCCGAATCCTGCGGTAACTTGGTAACTCGTAACTCGGCCGCGGCCGCCGCCGCCGCCACAGTGGGGATGAGGGGGTAGGGAGGGGCCCCGCCTATATCCCGCAGGGCTCGCCCCTACAGGCGACCCTAACCCCGAGTGCCCCTCCCAGATCGCCCTCACCCCACCGCTCCCCAAACTCACCTCGATCTCTGCAGCCCTGACTCCATCTCCCTCTCCTTCCCCATCTCGGCCACTCGCTAGGACTCTCTCCGCCTCTGTCGTCCCCGCTTGTTTCTCCCTATGTGTGTGTCCTCGTTTGTCTCTTTCTCTTTTTGTCTCTGTCTCCCGCCTCCCACCTCTGTCTCTCCTTGATCTCTCTCTCTCCCCAACTCTCTCTTCCTGTCTCTGTCCCTCCTAAGACTTTCTCGGGCTCTCTCTGTCTCCCCCTCCTCTGCCTCAGTCTCCCCATCTTTGCGTCTTCCCACGTCTTGGCTCTGCCTCCTTCCCTTCCCCGTCCCCTTTCTCTCTCACTCCCACAGTCAAGCTCAGAATTCACTTTTCATTCTGCGGAGGCAGCCGGGGGACCGACCATTCGCTACTTCACCCTCGCCCCTCCCCGCAAACCCAGGCTTCAGCCAGCAGGCCCCACGCAGGGCAGACTTCAGGAAGGACTTCCCTCCCTGGTTCAGCACTGGAGTTTTATCGCTCGGGCCAGCCGGAGCCCCGGAGGCCCCGTGGCTTCCGGAGGCGCCCGGGCGGATGAGCTCACTGCAAGTTGGCTTGGATTTCATCAGCTTCCTCCGCCGGAGTTGCCCCCGTTCCTCATCCCGCGCTGGCCGAGCCGGTGAATCCGCTGGGCGCCTGCTGCCTCCGAGCGGCGAAAGGAGGAAGCGCAAGCTCCGGCGTAAAAACCCAACCTTTGCAGTTCACGATGTCACCAGCTCACGAGTGCGAGTGCGGCAAATAGGAATCCATTTCATCCTCACAGCAACCCCATGAGACAGAGGCAATTTTCTATCCCATTTACAACTGGGAAACTGAGGTCAGAGCCTTGAGGTCAGCCGCCTGGGTTACATATCTGATGAATAGAGCCCTTTAGAGGTTCACATGTGAGAAGGGAATGCTAGTAATCACCCAGATGTCTGCGGTCATTTCTTCTTCTTTTCGTTTTTAAGATTTTTTTTGATGTGGATCATTTTTAAAGTCTTTATTGAATTTGCTACAGTATTGCTTCTGTTTTATATCTTGACTCTTGGCTGCCAGGCATGTGGGCTCCTGGCTCCCCGACCAGGGACAGAACCCACCCCCTACGTTGGAAGGTCTATGCCAAGCACTGTTACAGGCGCTGGGGACGCAGAAGTGAAGAAAACAGACAAAAATCTCTGCCTTCCTGGGGCTGATACTCTAGTTTGGAGGAGATAGGCAATGGATAATAAAATTAACAATACAAAATGAGTCTCAAAGTAGATAAAAGAAGCAGGGAAGGTGGACCGAGAGTGTTGAGAGTGGTCTTAATCACCACGGTGAGCAGGAAAGATCTTCCAGAGAAAGTGATACTGGAGGAAGAGCCCAAAGGAGGTGCCCCTACAGAGGGAAAGGCAGGTACAAAGGTCCTAAGGCAAGAGTGGACATGTCCAGAGGAGACAGGAGCGCTGTGGGGCTGGAAGGGCGTGAGGAAAGAGAGAGGGTGAAGTCCATACAAGATTAGATCGTGCTGAGGACTTTACTTTTTACTCGGCGTCAGGTGGCAGCCACTGGAGAGTTCCCAGCAGAGACGGGGAGGTGAGCTGACTTCGTTCTTAAGGCGCCCCCTGGCGGCCAAGTGGGAAACAGATTGTCGGGTTGTGGGCGGAGCGAGCCGAGAGCCCCGGGAGGATGCGATTGTAATAGCACAGGTTGGGATGGTGGAGACTGGACCCGAGTGGGTACTGTGGAGTCAGGCTGAACGTGGAGCCGATGGGATTGGCCGAGGCATTGGGTGTGGATGTGTGGGAAAGAGGAATTTAGAGGGTTTTGTCCTGAGCAGCTGGAAGGATAAAAAGGCCAGGATGATGATGATAATAATAATCGTAATAATGGCGATTCCCACATTCTGTGCACCTACTGCCAAATTCTGTGACAACTCACCGCTTTACGCACCCGTCCTGGTTAAACCCTTCTGACCATCCTGAGAAGCCAGAGGTGGAGGGGGCCAGTGTAGTATTCTGGATTTACTGAGATTTTACTTTGAAAGTGGAATCTACATGATTTGCTCAGTAGCTGTGTGTGGATTTGATGGATAATAACAACAATAGCCTACACATAGAGTGTGTGTCTGGAACCGTTCTCAGCACTTTAACTGTATAATCTTATTTAATCCTCACAGCCTCCCATCATTAGCACCATTTTACATAAGCGGAAACCGAGGCAAGAAAGATTAAGTATCTTGTCTAAGCACAACTAATAATTACAAAAACTTATTATAGAGGTGTTAGTGTGGGCTCTGGAAATCAGAAGGATCGCTTTGGGTTCAAATCCCAGCTGGATGTGTGACCTTAAACAGCTCACAAGGACTCCGGGTTTTGGTATCCTGCTTTATAAAATGGAGATTGCAAGAGTACCATTTTTTACCAGGACTTGGGAATGAATTGCTGCTGCTGCTGCTGCTAAGTCGCTTCAGTTGTGTCCGATTCTGTGCGACCCCATAGACGGCAGCCCACCAGGCTCCACCATCCCTGGGATTCTCCAGGCAAGAACACTGAAGTGGGTTTCCATTCCCTTCTCCAATGCATGAAAGTGAAAAGTGAAAGTGAAGTAGCTCAGTCGTGTCTGACCCTCAGCGACCCCACGGACTGCAGCCTTCCAGGCTACTCCATCCATGGGATTTTCCAGGCAAGAGTACTGGAATGGGGCGCCATTGCCTTCTCCTGGGAACGAATTGCTGAGGAACAAAAGAGCACCACAGAGAGACTTCACTCGTGGGTCCAATGATCAATGCATGGGAATGCCATGCTTCCAGTGCATCAATGCAGGGTTGATGACTTGGGTTCGATTTCTGGTCTGAGAACTAAGATTCCTCATGCACCACAACAAGACAAACAAAAACCCCCAACAACAACAACAAAACTCAGCGGTAAGAAAGGCTTAAATGTTAGTACAGACTCCTTTTGGGGCTTCCCAGGTGGCGCTAGTGGTAAAGAACCCACCTGCCAATGCATAAGAGATGTGGGTTTGAGTCCTGGGTTGGGAAGATCCCCTGGAGGAGGGCATGGCAATGCACTCCAGTATTCTTGCCTGGAGAATCCCACGGACAGAGGAGCCTCGAGAGCTATGGTTCACAGGGTCACAAAGAGTCAGACACGGCTGAAGCGACTTAGCAGGCACACACACTCTCTTTAAGGCCTGGGGCTACAGAGACACGATCTTAAAACAATCCTGATAAAACAAATATTCAGTCAGTCACCTCAGAGGGCCTACAAGGTGTGGTGCTCAGAGGGCAAAAGAGCAAGATAAGCCCAAAGGGCCTCACAACATGGGGACCGAAGGCAGCAGACCCTTCCTGCCTTTGCCTCCAGGTTGCAGCTGGTGCAGAATATCTGAGCCCTCCTGGGCAGCATGGTTTGTCCTTTTTTGTCTAAAGGTATCTGTCCTGTCCTTCTTCCCCATAGAAGGAAAGTATACATACCTCATCCAATCAGCAAAGGACTCGCAAGCTGTCTGGCCCATTCTTTTGTTCCCTGGTTATAAAAACAGGCAAATGACCCAGATTCCTTGTCCCGCTCCCTTGAGCTGGCCGGCTGTTCTAACAGTGTCTCCCACTCTGATAATTTCTTCTTCTTTTGTTCTGCCTCCTGTCTGAAAATTCTTTTCAGGGACCACAACACAAGGTTTGAGTCTTGCGAGGACTCCTCCAGGCAGGACTCCCTGATTGCCTCCTTGCTTCCCCAGGCTCATAGGAGCTCGTCTTGTCCGTACCTCTGCCTGCACAGCTTGTGTCAGGGAATATGCCTCCCAGTGCCTCTTACTGGGCCAGGATGGGCCTGCCTCAGCCTCCCTTTCTATCTTACAACAAGGAATGGAGCCACCATATTCCCTCTCTTCATCCGGGACACGGCTCTATTCACCTGGCTTGCCCCAGCGTTTCACTCTGATCTCTACTGAAATGTCGCCTTCTCCGAGAAGCCTTCCAGGACCATCTTTGTCCCCTCACTCTGCCTTATTTTGCTCCACAGTTCTCCTTTTACATAGTCATTTGTTTAGCTAGTTACAGTGTGTTTTCTTTAGTTGAAAGTCACCTCCATGGCGGCAGGGACATAACTGTACTTTCGACTTTCCATTTCACAGATTGAAAAAAAAAAAAAAAAACTGATCAAGGCTCCTCCGCAAAGCAGGTTTCATGGTTCAAGGACTGTTTGTTGAATGAATGCGTCTGGGGTGGAAAGCGGCGGAGAGTGCGCCACACCGCCCCCTGGTGGCGAGTGGGAAACTCGCACCGCGGAAGTACCCTGCCCGGCTGTCCCAATTTTCTGCAGACGTTCAGGCCCTCTGTTATTGCCTGCGTACTAATTAATACTAGGACGTAACTCCATTTCACGTTAAACACGAAGTATTGTTTACGATTATTTTTTGAACTTTCAAATTTTCCTTTTAAATGCTTTAAAACGTTGCTTCAACTGAGGCATAACTTCCATAATTTTGTAAGGCTCACAAATCCCACACGTGAAACTCCATGTAATACGTATACCCTGCCCAGGGTCCGAGATGGGGGATGCAAGATACAGACATTACCCCTAGGAGCTTCCCTCAGACGCCCTCTAGTCACTGTTCCCCCGGGGTAACCATTATCCTGAATGCTAACAGCGGAGATCAGTGTTGCCTCTTCCAGAACTTCAGACAAACGGCACCATGCAGTATGTGCCCCTTCGTGTCTGTCTGGCTCTTGTCCCTCGGCTTCATGTTTGTCCCATTCATCATGTTGCTGTGCATCATCGGAGGCCGTTTGTTTTCTGTTTCCTTTTTGGCTGCGCGTCCCTGGCACGTGGGATCTTAGTTCATGGCCAGGGATCGAACTCACAAGCCCTGCATTGGAAGCGCAGAGCCTTAACCACTGGACCACCGGGGATGTCCCCGCCCTCGTTTTTGTGTAGTATTCCTTGGTAGGAAAACACCGCAGTGTGACCATCCACTTCGATGCAGGCATTTGAGTTGCTTCCGGTTTGGGGTTGGGTTAGTCTATGGGTTAGGGCCGCCATAAGAAAGTAGCACAGATTGGATGGCCTAAACAAGAGATACTCATTTTTTCAGAGTTCTCAGACATCCGGATGTCTGAGATCAAGGTCTCGGTGGGGGTGGTTTCTTCTGAGGCCTCTCTCGTCGGTTGGTAGAGGGCCACTTTCTCTCTGTGGGTTCCAGTGGTCTTCTATGTGTCTTAACCTCTTCTCATTCATTTTTTGGCCTCAGCACAGGGCATGTGGGATCTTAGATCCCCTACCAGGTATTGAACCCACGCTCCCAGCATTGGACGTGCCGAGTCTTAACCGCTAGAGAGCTGTGAAGTTCCCCTAATCTGCTTTTGTTATAAGGATACCAGTCATCCTAGACTAGGGTACATTCTGATGATCTCATATTCACTTAACCATGAGAGACATGTAATCTGTCTCAGTGAGGTCACACACTGGGGTCCTGAGGTGGGGGTTAAGACTTCAAGATATACATTTTGGGGTGATACAAATCAGCCTGCAAGAGGGCCTATTATGTAAAAGCTGCTATGAACACTGTGATTCGTGGCACATCTTTTGGGGCACACCTGTACGCGGTGCATGCGCGCTCAGCCTCTTCAACTGTGTCCAACTCTTGTGACCCCATGGGCTCTAGCCCACCAGGCTCCCCTGTCCATGGGATTCTCCAGGCAAGAACACTGGCGTGGGTTGTCCTGCTTGACCGCAGTCTAGGTCAGGTGCTCCTCAAGGCTGACCCTGCCAAGGAGGGCTTCCTTGCTTCCCTTTTTTGTAAATGATTTATTTATTTGGCTGCACTGAGTCTGAGTTGGGGCACATGGGATCTTCCATCTTAGTTGTGGCATGCAGGCTCTAGTTCCCTGACCAGGAATCAAACCCAGGACTCTTGCACTGGAAGTGTGGAGTCTTAGCCACTGGACCACGAGGGAAGTCCCAAAGGAGGGCTTCCTGGAGGAGGTGACATCTGAGCTGAGCTCTGAAGGATGAAGAAGACTTAACCAGTGGAAGAGGCTGTGGAGGGTGTTCCAAGCAAGAGGAATGGCTTATTTCCAAGGCCCAGATAAGGGAGAGCATATTATTTTCAAGGAGCTAAAAATATTGTTCTGTATGGCTAGAGGAGGGTTTCTCAGCGTCGGTTCTATTGACTTTCTGGGCTGGATAAGTCTTTGTTGTGGGGGCTGTTCTGTTCATTGGAGGATGTTCTGCAGGTTCTTGGCCTCAACCCAATAGATGCTAGGGGGACCCTCTCCTTAATCTTCCCTAATCCAAGATGATCTGGTCTCCACCTCCTTGCTCTAACCACACTGGCAAGGCCCCTGTATTCCAAACAAGGTCACAGTGCGGGGTTTTAGTTGTGATAACCAAAAATGTCTCCAGATGTTGTTAAATGTCACCTGAGGGGCAAAATCGTCCCTGTTGAGAAACGGGAGGTGAGACCGTGGAGGGTGAGGATGGCAGAAAGGGAAAGAGGCGGCCTGAGAGGTCAGCAGAGGGCTGGGCACCCTCAAGTCTCCTCTTTACGCCTGAGGGACTCTATGGAGGATGGGCCATGTGGAGGCTGGCCGGCCTGGGGACTGGGTTTAAATTCTGACCCTGCCACTGCAGTGACTGGATTGTGGTCTCCGAGATAGGTCCACTTGGAACCTCAAAACGTGACCTTATTGGACTTCCCTGGTGGCGCAGTGTATGAGAATCCATCTGCCAACGCAGGGGACACAGGTTCGATCCCTGGTCCAGGAAGATCCCACACGACAGAGGAACTAATCCCGTGCGCCACAACTACTGAAGCCTGAGCGCCTAGAGCGTGTGCTCTGCAAACAAGAAAAGCCACCACGATGAGAAGCCTGTGCACGGCAGCTAGAGAGTAGCCCCCGCTCAACTAGAGAAAAGCCCGCACACAGCAACAGAGACCCAGTGAAGCAAAAATAAATAAATAAGTACATTTAAAAAAATGTGAACCTACTGGAAATAAGGGTCTTTCTGGATGTAGTGAAAGTTAGGAACTCAAGCTGAGATCATTCAGGATTAGGGTGGGGCCTGAATCTAATGACAGGTGTCCTTATAAGAGACAGACAAGGAGAAGATAGAGAGAAATCCAGAAAGGAAGGCCTGGTGAAGGCTGAGGTGGAGACTGGAGTGATGGGTCTGTAACCCAAGGGGAAGACTTGCCAGCGGCCTCCAGAAGCTGGGACAGAAGCAGGGCTTCCAGAAGGAAGCATCTCTACTGAGACCTTGATTTCAGACCTCTGGCCGCCCGAACTGCGAAAGAATGTATGTCTGCTATTTTGAGTCATGCTGTTTGAGGTCATTTGTTATCCGACACCAACCCAGCCGCTCAGCAGCTGTGATACCGTGGATGGAGAAGCCTCACTGAGTGTCTTGTCTTTCTGTAAAATGGGTGTAAAGAAGGCATCCACCTTTTAGGACTATGACGCAGATGAAAAGAGTATCCTTTTAATCAATGTTAGCAAACATTTGTGACATGTTCATAGATGATCAGCTGGCCTGTTATGTGGTCAGTGGTATTACACGTAACAGAAATATAATCGAACCCGGGTCTCCCACATTGCAGGCAGAATCTTTACCAACTGAGTCACCAGGGACGCCCAACAGAAATATAATAGTGGCCGTGAAATGCACTAAATGTGTTCTGGGGACAGTTTTTTGTTTTTTTGTTTTTTAATTTACTTAGCTGCGCCGGGTCGTTGTTGCGGCACGTGGGATCTTCGATCTTTGATGCAGCATGTGGGATCTTTAGCTGTGGCACGTGAACTCTTAGCTGTGGCATGTGGGATCTAGTTCCCTGACCAGGGATCAAATCCCTGCCTCCTGCATTGACATTAAGGAGGCTTAGCCACTGGACCGCCAGGGAAGTTCCTGGTCATCGTGTGGAGTGCCTCTTGCTGCTATCAAACAACACGTGTATTCTCTTACCATTCTGGAGTCAGAGATGCAAAGTCGATTTCACTGGACCAAAATCAAAGTGTCAGCAGGACCACACTCCTTGCAAGGCTTGAGGGGAGAATCGGCTCACTAACCGCTTCTAGTTGCTGTTCCAGCTGTGGTCTGCGCATTCTCTGACTTCTGGTTCCTTCCTCCCTCTTCAATATGAACAGTGGAGCATCTTGCTTTAACGGCACGTGGCCTTCTTTCTTGTCAAATCTCCCTCTGCTTCCCCCTCTTTTATTTGAAAAATGTAATTAATTATTTTAATTTCTTGGTCTTCCCCTGTGGCATATGTGGGGGTCTAGTTCCCTGACCAAGGATTGAACCCGGGCCTCCTGCACTGGAAGCATGGAGGGTGAGCCACAGGACCACCAGGGAAGGTCCTGCTTCCTTCTTCTAAGGACCCTTGTGATTGGCACTGGATCCACCCCGATGGTGGATGGTGCAGGGTTCTCTCTCCATCTCAGGTTTCTGGACTTGATCGTATCAGCAAAGTCCCTTTTGCCACATAACATAACGTTCTCAGGCTCCAGGGATCAGAAGGCGGGTATCTTTAGAAACCACTATTTAGCCTACGAGGTCCTTGGTGGCTCAGTGGTAAAGAATCCGCCGGCAGTGCAGAAGACACAGGTTCGATCCCTGGGCTGGAAAGATCCCTTGGAAGAGGAAATGGCAACCCACTCCAGTATTCTTGCCTGGGAAAGCCCATGGACAGAGGAGCCTGGCAGGTCACAGTCCATGGGGTCACAAACGGTTGGACACAACTTAGCAACTAAACTCCTACCACCATTCAGCCTGCAGCAGCCCCGGCTGGTAGCCCACTGGGGCGGGCACTGTACTTGTCATTCTACGGATGAGGACCCTAGGGCTCAGACAAGTTAAGTAACTTCCTTGTGGTCCCACAGCTCAGGTGGCAGAGCAGGGATTTGAACCTAGACAACCTGATCTCAGAGCCAAGATATCACTTGTTCTCCTCACTGTCTCTCTGGGGTCAGGCAGCCCCAGGTTCAAATTCCAGGTCGGCTGCTGATCAGCTGGATGACTGGGGGCCAGCACCATCAGCTGAGTCTTCATGTCTAACATGTGCGTGAACATACCTCTCCATATAGAAGCGATAAACAAGGGCCTACTGTAGAGCACAGGGAACTGTAGTCAGTGTCCTGTAATAACCTATAATGGAAAAGAATCCAAAAAAAGGACACATATGTATGAGTACCTATGCCAGGTCGCTTTAGTCCTGTCCACCTCTGCGCGACCCCATGGACTGTAGCCCACCAGGCTCCTGTGTACATGGGATTCTCCAGGCTAGACTATTGGAGTGGGTTGCCATTTCCTTCTCCAAGGAATCTTCCTGACCCAGGGATCGAACTTGGGTCTCCTGCATTGTAGGTGGATTCTTTACCAATCTGAGCCACCAGGGACACCCACTTTATATCAACATATATACCCAACTGAATCACTTTGCTCACCTGAAACTAACACAACATTGTAAATCAACTATACTTCAATTAAAAATTAAAAGAAAAAAAAAATAGAGACGTCTCCAATGGTTCAGTGGTTAAGACTCTGAGCTTCTATACCAGGGGGCGTGGGGTCGATCCCTGGCTATGGAGCTCAGATACCACAACCCCCCACAGTGCAGTCAAAACAAATAAAATTAAATAAAAATTTATTTAATAAAAATATAAAATGGGAGTGAGACTGCTCACCTCTTTGACTGGCTGGGTGGGGCAAAGGGATCAAGACCACGTGGGGCCTAAACCTGCGGCTTTGCTCCAGGCAGGGACCCAGGCACTGGCAGCTCTGCGGACCTCCTTACTGGGCCTCTGTGCTCTCCTTTGTAAAGTGGAGATGATAAAGAATTCCCTTCACTGCCCAGAGTTCTGGTGAAGATGCTGAGTGTCTCAAGGAGGGATTCTCAAGGTCTGGCTCACTCTGCTCTCTCACCTTCTCATCCCCAGTAGACATACCAAAAGTGCTCAGTTTCCCTTTTTAAAAATAATTAATTTTTGGCTGGGCTGGGACCTCATCGCTGTGTGGGCTTTGCTTCAGTCGCAGCGCGCAGGGGCTACTCTCTACTTGCGGCGCGCGGGCTTCTCATCGCAGTGGCTGCTCTTACTGCGGAGCACGGGCTGTAGGGCGCGTGGGCTTCAGTAGCTGTGGTTCACGGGCTTAGTTGCTCGGCGGCATGTGGGATCTTCTGGGATCAGGGATCCAACCTGTGTGTCTGGCACTGGCAGGTGGGTTCGTTATCACGGAGCCACCAAGGAAGCCTGAAGTCTCACTTTTTAATCAGAGAGTGGCCACTCAAACTACACTGAGACAGACTCTTTGGCTGTGATATTGGCAAAGATCAAAGATGGAGAATACCCCTGTCCGTGAGGCTGCCAGGGGACCTGCACCACTGTCCTGCCTGGAAAAGTGGAAGTGAGCACTAGGTCTTTCCTGAGCAGCCACCATCAGAAGTGGCTTTCCTGTGAAACGGAGGAAGTGCAACCCTCTGGGTCCCCCTATTTCCACAGCTTTGCCCAACACCCTCGGAGGTGCCCTTGCAGTCTTGTACATTTTTTTAAAGGCTGTGGGATCTTAATTCACTGACCAGGGATTGAACCCTGCCCCCAGCAGTGAAAGCGCCAAGCCCTAACTGCTGGACCACCAGGGCATTTCCCACTCTTTTTTTCAGGAGGGTTTCCAACTGGTATAAACTTCAGGTTCTACATACCCTGGGTCCACCTCTCTTCATTCTTTTTTTCCCCTGGAAAATAAAAATGGGAATTAACCTGTGATTCAGCAATCTGCTTTCCTAGAAGACAGAAGAATGGTTTCCATTTATTGAGAACTTACAATATTTCAGGCCAAGCACTGGGTGTCTATTAATTCATGAATCCATTGAATTCTGTGCAACCAACAGTAGGATGGTGTTATGATCTCCGTTTACAGATGGAGAAGATGAAGGCCAGAGAAGTTTCCTATGCGTGTTGCCCAAGATCACACAGTTGGTAAATGACAGAGCCAGGATTCAAAGCCAGATCTTCTGGCTTCAGAGTCAACAGCCTTAATCATGACATTAGGAGCCCTTTTGTGAACAAGATCACAGATCATGCAGTCATCAAGCCATGCGCCTATAGAAATTCAATGCTGCATCGCTGGCAACCTCCCCAGTTAGAAACAACTCGAACATCCACGAGACCAGTTGGACTAAATTATGGCTCATCTGTAGGACAGAATTTCACGTGGCAGTTTAAAAGCTAGTCAACCATCCACGGGCTAACTTCAAGGTATAGAGTTTCAGGGCATACGTTTTGTTTCACAAACAAGGAAGAAAATAATAGTACTAGCCAAGATTCAGTCAGGGACTTCCCTGGTGGTCTAGCGGTGAGGACTCCTCGATCTCACTGCCAAGGGTAGGGTTCAGTTCCTGGTCGGGGACCTAAATTCCAACCCCCTGCCAAAAAAAATCACTCATTCATTAAACAAATAGGTTTTGAGAGAGACTCGGTACTGCAGACAGAACACAGACAATATAGTTGAGAAAAAGTCAGTAAACAGTCAATCCTACAGGAAATCAACCTTCAGTATTCACTGGAAGGATTGATGCTGAAGCTGAAGCTCCAACTCTTTGGCCACCTGATGCAAGGAACTGACTCACTGGAAAAAAAAACCCTGATGCTGGGAAAGATTGCAGGCAGAAGTAGAAGAAGGTGACAGAGGATGAGATGGTTGGATGGCATCAGTGATTCAACAGATATGAGTTTCAGCAAACTCCAGGAGACAGTGAAGGACAGGGAAGCCTGGAGTGCTGCAGTCCACGGAGTTGCAGAGTTGGACATGACTTAGAGGCCGAACAGCAAGAGAATAAAGTGAAACACGGTAGTTTAGGGGGTAAACAGTAATATGGAGACATAAAACTGAAAGAGAAAAGCATGGGAGGTTTCGAAATTTTCAAACGAGTGGTTTCAAGGAAGACCTCAAAGAGGCGAAACTGAATACACGATTGAAGCCGGTGATGCAGTGATTTTGGTAGGCATTTGAAAAATTTTTACTTATCTATTTATTTCTGTGGCTGTGCCTCGAGGCTTGTGGGATCTTAGTTTCTGATCAGAAATTGAACGTGGGCCCCATCTGTGAAGGCACCCAGCCCTACCCACTGGCCCACCAGGGAATTCTTGGGGGATTTTAAGAGAATTAAATTGTATGTGTAGAGAAGGCCTCTGAAAGGCTGTTAATGATAACCATATAGGGGCAGTGGATTGCCAGGTATTTTCCCTTCCCATGTTTTAGACCACAAACTAAATTCATCAGCAATCTCAGGAAATCTGGTCTGCTCACTTACAACTGTCATCACCTCCTGTAAGGGTGTTCCATAGCATTTATCGTCACTTGTAACAATAGGTAAATTATGTCTAAGCTTTGTTTAATGTATGTAACCCTCTTGACTCTGTAGCAAAACCCAGTAGGTCCTCCTCTGAGCATCTTCCAGTTCCCTAGAAGCACCGGTTCACTCACCACAGGGCCTTTGCACAGGCTGTGCCCCCTGCCTGGACAGCCACCCCCTCTCAGTCTAGCCTCATCTCTCTCACAAGACATCCCCACAGTTCTGTCTTCTGTCGTTTCACATGTACTTGTGCCTTCCCTCAAGAGTCCAGGGATGGGGTCTGCCTTGTTCATCACCTTAACCCCCACTTCCCTATCCCCCCAGTACAGAGCTGGCACCCAATGCTGATTCAGAGGAAGAAGAGATTCTTTCCATTGAAAACTGTGAGCTCCTACAACTAACTATAAAGTTTCACTGGCAGGAGGGTGGGGGACCCCCGCCCACCTCCCAGCACAAGCTGGCAGGTCAGGCTTCCAAGAGTCAGTCCAGCGCCCGGCACCTACTTGTAGGAACCAGGAAAGAGGAGACGCAAATAGAGACCAGAGAGAGGGTGGTGTTTTCTTTCCCTGGAAGGAGGTCATTCAGGTAGAAGACAGTAGAACAAGCTTGCAGAACACTCCGTGCGCCGGCTCAACCCACTCCCGCCTCCACCCGGCGTGGGGGGCTGGGAGGAGGGGGGTGTTGGCGGGGAGGAGCGCCGCGCCTTTAAGGCTCCCGGAAACAGGCCTGCAAGGCCGGAAGTAACCCGCTTTAGTTCCCTTCTTCACGTGGTGCAGGCCGGAAGTGACGCGCGTGGCCCGGGAGCTGTAGACGCGGAGGCCGACGGAGCCGGAGTCGCGGACGCCGCGGGGTCTCCGGGACAGGTGACCGGGGGAGGGGGCCGGGAGCGCGCCCGGAGAGGGCGGGGCCTGACGCCCCACGTGGGGGGAGCGGGCGCCGGCGCTGGCGGGGTAGCCCGTCGCCCGCGGGGGCGGGGTCAGAGTACTCCGCGGGGGGCGGGGACTGGACGCCCACATGGGAAGCTAGAAGGGTGCTGAGGGGGCGGGCCGTCGGCGGGGCAGGGCCTGGGTGGGCCGGGCTCCGAAGGCATCCGGAGCTTTGGTGGGCAGCTGGGGAGGGCCCGAAAAAAGTTATGCTGGGGCTGGGGGCGGGGCCAAATATTACCCTGAGGACTAGGGGCGGGACCGGAAAGTTTCGCGTGTCCTGGAAGTGGGTCCAGGAAGTCAGGGGCGGGGCCAGGGGCTGACCTGAGGGTCCGGGCGGGGCCAGGCGCCGGTAGGGCGGAGCCAAAAAGTTTCGCAGGAATCGGGCCGCTGAGCCAGAATTTAGGGGCTCTAGGTACGGGGCCAGACACTGACGGGCGGGGCGGGGGCGGAGCCAGGGGCGTGACCAGAGGCTGGGCTTAGCAAATCGGAGGCGGGGCCAAAGTGTTGGCTGGTGAGCCGGGGGCGGGACCGGTGCCAGAAGGCGAGGAGGAGGGGGCGGGTTTAGGCTGCTGCCTTGGGCTCCTGTGGGCGGGGCCAGGAAGTTCGCCGGGGCCGTCGGACGCCGGGAGGGGGTGGGGTTAGTGACGCGCATGTGGGCGGGGTCAGAGGTTTGGCGGGAAAGGCGGGGCCGGAAAGTTTGCCTCTCTTCGGGGCGGGGCTGTGGCGTTCCGGACCGGGTGGAGACTGGAGCCTTTCCCTAGAAAGCCGCGTGAGGGCGAGGCGGTTTTGTCTGCGCCTGGGCGGGGAGGCTGTTCACCCAGGAGGCCAAACCTGACCCGGGAAGCCTGGGTCTGTTGGAGGAATCTTTGTTGGGGTGCAGGGGGCGGGGCTTTAAATCCCTGAGGGTAGGGGCAACGAACAGGAATGGGGCTCGGACTATTTTTTGAGTGTAGGATTGTAAGACGTCGCTGAAATTCTGGGGAAGTGTTAGGTGTAGATTATTAAACGGGATGCAAGCAGCACCAGGTTGAGCAGGGGGAGTCGGACTTTCTTGCGCAGGTCGTGGGAGAGGCTCATCCTAAAGCTCTCTTGGGGTAGAGGCCTGGGTTTTAAACTCCCAGCACAGGGATGTGGAGACTGAACTAGGATTTTCGTTTTGAAGGGAGCAGTGTGGGGTGTTTCCCTAAGTGGTGGGGCGGGCCCAGAACTTTCCCAGGGTGTGTGTGACTACATTGTTTACAGAGGAATGGATGGGTCCAAAACCCCCTTGAGAGCACTGAGTCTAAACTTTTCCTGGTAGGGGGTGGGCTGGAAGAGGGGCTTCAAGAAGAGGGACTGGGAGTGAGGGCGAGAATTCTTTTGGAGTGAAGGGTGTGTGTGTGTGTGTGTCCCGTGGAGTGAAGGGAGTGTGTGTGTGTGTGTCCCTTGGAGTGAAGGGATGTGTGTGCGCATTTGAGGAGCCCCCAGTCTGGAACAGGAAGAGACAGATTGAGTGGAGCCATTGGCCTTAGTGCTTCTGTTCCCTCTGCCCTCAGGAGCCCCCAGTGCTGTGTCCAGATTCTGCAGGGGAGGTTTGCTGGGACCCAGGCCCCACTCTGCCAGTGGAATGGTGAGAAGAAAAGTGGGGTCTTTGAGATCTGAGCTTTGGGGCAGGGGCCTTGGGAGGAGAGGTTCTCTGCCCGCAGACCCTGGGGCAGGTAGAGGTTTCCAGCCTCTTATCTGTCCGCCCCTCTCAGTCAGCCGCACTGGATCTGAAATCAAAGGAGGAGAAGGATGCTGAGTTGGACAAGAGGATCGAGGCTCTTCGGCGGAAGAATGAGGCCCTCATCCGGCGCTACCAGGTGCCCTAGCCCCGCCCTGGGAGACCCCATCCCCTCTCCTCCCCGCAGTGAGTTTCCCTCACCTCTCCTTCCTTAAAACCTTTTCATGACTCCTCATCACTGTCAGGGTAAAAGCCGAGGGCCTTAGCCTGGGATTCCTCCTTTCATTCCATCATTGGTTTGTTCGTTCACAAGTATTCATCAGGGCCCATTGCTCAGTGGCACTGTGCTGGCAGCAGTGATGGAGGGGACCCCGGGCCTGCCTTTCCAGGGCTCACAGGCCAGTAGGGGCCCAGCCATAGCTTCAGTCAGTGATGAGCGAGTGGGCCAGCCTGGGATGGAGGAGCTCAGGGTTCTTTGAGAGCCCAGGTGGGGCTCTTCACCCAGCCTGGGGGATATTAAGGAGGACTTCCTGGAGGAGGGGATTCTGAGACTCGAAAGGTAAGTAGATGTTAGCCGGTCTTTTTTTTTTTTTGCTGCACCGCATGTCTTGTGGGGGTCTTAGTTTCCTGACTAGGAACTGAACCCAGGCCCATGGAAGCGGAGCAGGGGGTCCTAACCACTAGACCAGCAGGGAAGTCCCAGCTAGCTGAAAAGGAGAGCAGAACAGTCCGCACAGAGGGGACAGTTTTTGCAGAAACTTGGAGCTTAAAGTTGGAGGGTCAGATGGAGGATATTGACCTGCAGAGACTCGCTGGGGCCCAGCCATGCAGGCCATAAGGCTAAGAGTTTGGACTTTTCCCTAAGGACACTGGGGAGCCATCGAGGGCTTTGAGTGGAAGTGGGGCCAGGTCAGAATAGGTTTGTAGGACGACTCCTTTGGTTGCTGTGTGGTGGAAGATGGGAGGAGAGGACACTGGAGACAGGAAACTGGGGCGGGGACTTCGCAGGGGGCGAGGGGTGGGGTCCATAGGGAGAGGAGGTGCCTGGCCTGGGACAGGGCTGTTGGGAGGGACTCAGTGACTGATGGGCGGTGGCAGGAGGTGAGGATAGGATCCAGGATGAGGCCCAGGTCCCTGTCACAGGTGCCAGAGTAGGTGTTGGGGCTGTCCCTGAGATAGCAGGAGGAGTAGGCTTCATTTATTCATTCTTCATGCATTCATTCATTAAAAAAAAAAAAAAAAAGGATGTTGAGCCTCTGTTGTGTGCCAGGCAGTGTTCCAGGCTTGGGGTATATATCAGTGAACAAAACAGACAGATATCCCTGACCCAGAGTAGATTCTGTTATGGGGAGGAACCAGATAAGAAGCAAAATAGACATAATGTCCTGTTGTGAAAGAGGCAGAGGGAGGGCAGGGTGGTGTGTGGAGAATGGCAGGCAAGCTGGTCAGGGAAGGCCTTCCTGAGAAGGGAACCTTTGAGCAGAGGCCTGCAGGAGGTGGGGGACTGGAGAATCTATGGAGAAGGGGCATTTCTGGCAAAGGGAACAGCAGGTGCAAAGGCCCTGAGGCAGGTTTGAACCTGGTATGTTCCAGGCACAGTGAGAGGGTCACAGTAAGCGAGAGGAGAGAGTGGGAGATGAGGATGGGATGGTAACAAGACCACACCCTGTGGAGCCCCATTGGCTGTGGGGGAGCCTTTGACTCTGGCTTAGAGGATCTGAGCAGGGGAACCGCCTGGTGCACTTAGAGGGAAGAAGTGACTGGGTTTCTTGTCTAGAGCTCCAGACAGAGGTCTGCGCTGGGGCTGACTTGGGGATATTCAGGGGACTGTGGGCATCTGGCCGGTACACAGGACCCCTGATAGCCGCTCTCTCTGATCTCCCAGGAGATTGAGGAGGATCGGAAGAAAGCTGAACTGGAGGGAGTAGCAGTGACAGGTCCCCGGAAGGGCCGCTCGGTGGAGAAGGAGAATGTGGCAGTGGTGAGCTCCACGCCAGGGTGGGCCTCGCGAGGACGGGTGGGTGGCGGGGGTTGTGAGACCTAAGAGCCTTCCCTGCTGCCCCAGGCCTCGACCCTGGCAGCCGCCCTCTGGGCCTGCGGTGTCCTGGTCTCCCTGCCCCAGTGACCTTGCCCCCTTCCCCCCTTTCCAGGAGAAGAACCTGGGTCCTTCCCGGAGGTCTCCAGGGACCCCTCGGCCTCCAGGGGTCAGCAAGGGAAGCCGGACCCCCCCTCAGCACGGAGGCCGGGCAGGCATGGGCCGGACATCCCGCAGCTGGGAAGACAGTCCCGGGGAGCAGCCTCGGGGAGGCGCTGGGGGCCGCGGCCGGAGGGGTCGGGGCAGGGGGTCCCCTCATCTCTCTGGAGGTGGCGATGCCTCGATTGCCGACCGCAAATCCAAGGTAGGAGCCGAGGGGGCTGACGTCTGCCTGAAGTCTGCTGGGGAGGCTCAGTGTTGTCCTGTTGCTCTTTCTGTTCTGCCCTCAAAGGGGTTTTCTCCTTCATCCGTCGTTTACTGTCTCTGTTTTCTTTTTTGGACCCTCGCTCCAGCTCTTTTTCATCTCTTTCCCTTTCTTCTTCTCTCCCCTAGACCAGCGCTGTGGGTACTCTCCCTTGTCTCTTTCTGTCTCCCGTTTTGCGCTCTGCTGTGTGCTTGGTCATCTGCCTTCCCTTCCCTTTGTCTCTTTTTGATGGTATCTGGTGGGTTCTGTCCAGCACGTGTGCTTTCCTCATTCGTGTGTGCGTGCGCACATGCTCTCTCTGTGTCATTCCCTGAATTAGTTGGTAGGGAGCAGTGAGGTTCTTACTGTACCTGCTCTCTGCACCCCACCACGCAGATTAGCAGAGTGGTGGCTTAGGGGACAACTTCTATGAGTTCCCTGTCCTTGGGCAGCTCACTTCCCCTCTAGGAGATTCCAGTTCTCATTCTTAAGTAGGAATGAAAATCAGGTTTAAAGGTTTTCATAAGCATCGTGTGACATGAGGCATAGAAACCCTCAGATTAAGTGCTCAATGTATGTTGCTTAAGGGTGTTTAGAAAGACCCCAAAGTGCCATGGCATTAATCAAATGCAAGTTTATTTCTCTCTTGTATGCTGAGTCTTGGAAATGCAAGTGTTCCCAGCATCTTGGGCACATGCTCATCTAAAATTCTGTTACCACCCAGGGTGGGGGGAATTGTTACCTAAGAAAGGGAGGAGAATGGATGGTGGGGGTCACCTGGCCATTTGTCAAGTTGTTACTGTGGCAGCCGTTGAGGGGTCCCCAACCCTTCTGCCAGGCTCAGCATTTTGCCAGAAGGATTAACAACTGAAATTTATTACAGGGAAAGAATAGAAAGCAAAATGGCCCACGAGCCAGAGTCTGGAGGATACCAGGTGCTAGCTTCCAAGAGTCTGCGTCCAGTGGAGACACAAATTGTTGTTTAATCACTAAGCTGTGTCTGACTCTGCGACCCCGTGGGCTGTAGCCCGCCAGGCTCCTCTGTCCATGGGATTTTCCAGGCAAGAATACTGGAGTGGGTTGCCATTTCCTACTCCAGGGGATCTTCCCCACCCAGGGATCAAACCTGTGTCTCCTGCATTGGCAGGCAGATTCTTCACCGATGAGCTACCAGGGAAGCCCAGAGACACACAGGTGCACTTAATTGTTCTTCATTGACAACATATGTCAAAGTTCATCTACTGGGGACTCATTAGGGAGCTAGTACCCAGGCTTCTTATCTGAGGCTGGTCACATAGGTCCCCTCTGCCTCGTACACATCCAAATTCCAGACCGTAGAAGGAAGGTGGGTGTTCAGCATACACTGTATTTGCAGCAAAAGTCTAGGCACCTGGAGCCCCGCTTACTGGTTAACTGTTGACAGGACGTGCAGAGAGCCAGTGGCCAGGTGCCAGCCAGGGGCTCCTTGCATAACAGGTCTAAGGAGAGAGCCTCAGATGGTGACGAACGCTCAGGTTGAGTGGTTCTTTCTGACGCCCTGTGTGTGTGTCTCTCTCTATCCTCCCCTCCTCCCCCCAACAAGGAGTGGGAGGAGCGGCGGAAGCAGAACATCGAGAAGATGAACGAGGAGATGGAGAAGATTGCAGAGTACGAGCGCAACCAGCGGGTCAGTGCCACGGGCGCCCCCTGGCGGTGGGGTGGAGCTGCCGGGTAGGGGAGCGCTCCAACACCCCAACCCCCGACCAACTCCGCATGCCCGCAGGAAGGCGTGCTGGAGCCCAACCCGGTGCGGAACTTCCTGGACGACCCCCGGCGACGCAGTGGGCCCCTGGAGGAGCCTGAGCGGGACCGCCGGGAAGGCAGCCGCCGGCACGGGCGCAACTGGGGGGGCCCTGACTTCGAGCGGGTGCGCTATGGCCTCGAGCAGGAGCGGCAGGTGGGTGCGGGTGGCTGGGCCACGACTGCCGCCCAGCAGCCGGTCTCTGGGTTCCATGGGGAGGGATGTATGTTGAATGCGGGGCGCAGAGCAGGAAGAGGCTGCAGCCCTGCGCTCAGGCTTCCCTCCAGTTGATGGTTGCCCCAGAGCCATACTCCTTTCTTTTTGTAGTTTTATGATCTGTTTTGGTGTGATTTTCCTCCTTACTAACGTTAGTGATGTTTACTGGGTACCGGCCGGGGGCCAGGCACTGTCTAGGGTGCTGGGGCTAAATCAGTGGCCATGTAGTAAGATGTCAGATAATGCTGAATGTTGGGAAGAAGGCTCCAGCCCAGCCAGGTGAGGACACGGAGAATAGAGAAGGATCTGGCGTGGCTTCTCTAAGGTGCCACGTGAGCAGATACGGCTTTGATCTCCACCCTGTCACCACCTTTTCCTGTGACCTTGAGCCACGGGCTCTACCCAGGAGCTTAGAAGGCCTCAGGGAAGGGGTGCGGGGCGAGAGTGGTGAGCGGAGCTCTGACTACCCATCTGCTTGGGGCAGGGCCGCCGGGCCGGCCTGGGCGGCGCCGGGGATATGACGCTCTCCATGACGGGCCGAGAGCGGTCCGAGTACCTGCGCTGGAAGCAAGAGCGGGAGAAGATCGACCAGGAGCGGCTGCAGAGGCACCGCAAGCCCACTGGCCAGTGGCGGCGGGAGTGGGACGCCGAGAAGACGGATGGCATGTGAGTCTCTGCCCTGTCCGCGCCCGTGGGGCTCCTCGACCTTGGCCCTGACCTCTGGCTTCTTGGCCTGTCTGGGGTTTCTCATCCTGTGTATCAGTTAGCATGAGCTAGGTAACACTGCGTAAGCATCGCCAAGTCTCAGGGCACAGAAAAGCATTTCTTTTTCCTTTTTTAAACACCTAAAGCATTTTGTGTTAGGGTATAGTCAGTGTAACAACAGATGTTGTAATAGTTTCAGGTGAACAGCAGAAGGAGTCAGCCATGCAGTTTTTTGCAACCATTTATTTATTTATGTATTGGCTGCGTCGGGACTTAGTTATGATGTGCAGGCTCTTCGTTGCGACCTGCAGGCTCCAGGGTGCCTGGGCTCAGCTCTTGTGGCAAGCAGGCTTAGTTGCTCCAAGGCCTGTAGGGTCTTAGCTTGCCCGACCAGGGACTGAGCCCAAATCCTCTGTCCTGGAAGGTGGATTCTTAACCACTGGACCGCCAGGGAAGTCCCGAAACATTTCTTTCTCCTGTGCTCACTGGTCTTCTAAGTTGGGCTGATTCAGGCTGGACTGGAAGCTGTGGGTCCAGCTGGGGTTGAGCTCACTTCTGCCCTGCACGTGCACATTCTGGGGTTTGTGCTGAGGGAAGGGGCTGCTGGGGGAAGCGCTGGCCACGGTACTGGCAGATGTGCAGGAGGGAGAGTGAGACACTTCCCCTTCTGTTAGCCAGCAGACCCCACCTTGCTGCGGCAGGAAATTCCACTCTGTCAACTCAATAGTACTGCAGTGATTCTACAGCCAAGGGTGCGGATGTGAGTTCTCATGCAGGGAGGGCATGAAGAATTATAGCAATGACCCCTTGGCATCCTCCCTTCATCCCTCTAACCATGTCCCCCACCTACCCAAGCACCTTATCCCCGTGGCATTATTCTTCTCAGGTCTGACTCTGTCGCCTTTCGGGTCCCAGGAAACATTCCATTAGTCAAACTTAAAGCGAAGGCATCATCCACAGGAGGGCTAACTGCCGTAGCAAAGGTGGAGAAGATTCTGGAAGACCTGCTGAATGGCAATCTTAAGATGGACAGCTGTCGTTTTTACATCATCCTCTATCCTTTGCCACAGTGCTGGCTAAAGAAAGAGGATCTTGTCTGTGTGCCTGGAGGTCGGAGCATTTATTTTTGGATTGTGAGCTAAGCCTTTGCCAGCGTGAGAAACATTTTGCACAGATATCCGTAGCTGATGTTTCTGAGGGGGAGGCAGGTGAGCTTTTGTGGAGATGTTCTTGGGCTTAAGACTGAGAAAGTCCTCTTACGTCCCCACAGCAGCCTGCAGCAAGTCTCACGTTTGCATTGAATAGAGCAAATTGTGCAGTGAATAGAGCTAATGTCACATTTGAGGCTACTGTTTTAGACCTAGATAATGTATGTAATTGGGCTTCCCAGGTGGCGGTAGTGGTAAAGAACCCACCTGCCAATGCAGGAGACATAAGAGATGAGGATTAAATCCCTGGGTCAGGAAGACCCCCTGGAGGAGGGCATGGCAACCCACTCCACTATTCTTGCCTGGAGAATCCCATGGACAGTGGAGCCTGGTGGGCTGCAGTCCATGGGGTTGCAGAGAGTTGGACATGACTGGAGCAACTTAGCATGCAACACAATGTATGTAATAATACGTGATTGGAAAGGTTAGGAAGGCCTCTTAAGTTGAGACCTGAAGGAGGTAACGGAGCGGGCCCCGGAGAGATCGGAGGAAGTGAGCCCCAGGAGCAGCATGTGCAAAGGTCATGAGGCAGGACCTCTGTGGTAGGAGAACTTGCTAAGCTCGGGAGGTGAGAGAGAGTGATGGAGCTGAGGCTGGACAGGAAGCTGGGGATGTTGAACTTGCACATTCTTATTGAGGTGGGGAATTGCTGTCAAATACTGATCATTTTTCTCTGTTTGGTACACCACGTCACACGTGCCTTTTGTCTTTCACCTGATCCTGAGCTTTAATCAGTGACACGCTCCCCCATCTGGGTTGACGACCTTGCGGTCTGTGATCTTGATTTCTAACCGTGGCCCCCGCCTCCCCCGATGACTCTTCCACCCTACCTGTTCTCCCTGTGTGACCAGCTGCCTGCTCACCCTTTTCTTTTTCCCAAGGTTCAAGGATGGCCCAGCCGTGGCCCTGGAACCATCCCACCGCTATGGTGAGTGGGAGTTCTTGGGTAGGGTGAGGCAGCTGGCTAGGCTGGGGGGGTTGGGGCAGGGTGGGGTGGGGATAGCTTATACCGTGCTCTCTACCCCTGGCTTCCCCTGGGTTTTATTGCAGATGACCAGGCTTGGGCCCGGCCCCCCAAGCCCCCCACTTTCAGGGAGTTCTTGTCCCAGCACAAAACTGAGGTCAGCCGCAGAAAGAAGAAGAGCAGCCGACCCCAGCCTAAGGCAGCGCCCCGTGCCTACAGGTGGGGGCCCCTTTGCCTTGCACATGCACAACCCCAGCGGGACTGTGTGGCGCTACCCCTGGTGGTTCTCTGGCTTGTGGGTTTGGGGATATTTCTGTCCGTCCTTGGCCCTGTCTGCCTCTTGGGCGCTTGTCTCCCTGTGGCCCTACCTGGTGGTTCTCTGGCTTGTGGGTTGGGGATATTTCTGTCCTTCTTGGCCCTGTCTGTCTCTCGGGCGCTTGTCTCCCTGTGGGTCAGGCACTTGGTTTCAGGGGCGTCGGGGCCTGGCTGTCACGTTACCCTCATCTGTCCCCTCCTGCCCTCCCACCTGTCTCTTCTGCCCACTGGCCCCTCTCTGCCTGGTCACCTCTGACACCTGGGACACACACCCTGTTTCCTCCTCGGTGCTCTAGCCTACCGGCTCCTTGTCTGGAAATCCCAAAGACCTGCTCTCTCCACCTGTTGAATTTTGTAGCTCTGTGTCTGGGGTCGAGCCTGGGGTGGGAGGCCCCTTCCTCCTGTTCATCTGGGTTTTATTCCTTTCCTCTGTCCCCTCCAGTGACCACGATGACCGCTGGGAGACGAAGGAGGCCGTGTCCCCAGCTCCCGAGCCCCCGCAACCTGCTCTCCCCAAGGAAGCGCCCGCGCAGGTAGGGCGGGCTGTCAGCTCCCGGCAGGCAGCACGGTGTGGGGGTGCCTGGGGCCTGCAGCCTCTCCCTGACCTGCCTTGTGTTCCTCACAGCTGCCTGAGACCCTGGCCGCTGCCCATCGGCCTCCTGAGGATGAGGGCGAGGAGGGCGAGGATGAGGGGGAGGACGGGGAGGATGAGGAGTGGGAAGACGTGAGTGAGGATGATGAGGAGGAGGAGATCGAGGAAGGAGAGGAGGCTGATGATGAGGAAGAAGAACCAGCCGGCCATCACCAACACCAGGAGGCTGAGCCCAGTGGGGGCCCCAGCGGGAGCCCCACCAGGGAACACAGTGACAAAGAGCCCGCCAGGCCGGAAGAGCCCCTGCCGCTCCCCCAGGCCCCTGCCACACCTTCCAGCCCCTTCTCGCCCCCCGGGGGCCACCACCCTGTGTCCGACTGGGGTGAAGAGATGGAGCTGAATTCTCCCCGGACCGCCCACCCGGCAGATGCTGTCTCTCCGGGTGAGGCCTGGCCGTTTGAAAATGCATGAAGCTGGCTGCTTGTGTGTGTGCTTGAGGGGTGCATGGGGGACCCTCAGGACCCTGGGACCCCGTGTGCCCTGGTGGCTAGGGGGGACAGTCTATGCCTGTCTCTAGAAGGCCCACCCCCAGATCTTGCCCTGCCCTGAGCCATTCAGAGCGCCCTCCCCAATAAAGAGATCACTTCCTCAAATGACACTTCCCACGTGTGTCCTTAAACCCCCTCTCACTACCCCAGAGCCTTCTATCTTGGTTGGGTGGAGGGGGGCGCGGTATTTGGAGGGGAATGGGCTTGACTGGGCATCCCCCTTCCCCAGGAGGTGACCAGCCAGCCCCTGCCTCCTTGGAGAGTGGGCCCAGCGCCCCAGGAACCCAGAAAGCTGAAGAGGAGGGGTCTGAGGCAGCTCCAGGTTGGGGGAGTGGCTGGGGTGGTGGAGGTGGCTTTCCTTCTGATTCCTGTTGGGTTGAGGGGAGGAGAGTTTGGGGGCAGTAGAATGGAGTGGGTGCGTCTCCATTATGGGTGTGGGGTAGCTGCTGGCTTGGGGACGGGGGAAGGGGGGAGGGGTTAGGCTGCTGGGTGGGAACGAATCCAGGGTCAAGGGGGTGGAGCTATAGGGAGGACTTCTCGGAGGCCGAGCCACTAGGAATTGAGTGTTTGGGGGTGAGGGGGTGGAGCCAGGGTGGTATTAGGAGGTAGAGGGCTACCCCAGCGGTTCTGCAAAGTAGTCTAGAAACAAGGGGGTGGGTTAAATTGATACGAGCTCAGAGCAGGATTTGAAATACTAGTCGGTCAAAAATAAAGAGCGGGGGAGGAGTAATGGATCTAGCTGTGGGCGTGGTTAGTTTTGAGGTGTAAATTAGGAAATGGGGTCAATTAGAATAGAAGTACAGAACACACTGGGGTAAAAATTGTGGAGTCTAGCGGACCTGGAGCAACAGGCAGAACCCAGTCTCCACCTCCACCAGGCGGAAGCCGGGTTGTGGACCTCCGACCTTCCCAAGGAGTAGGGGTTAGGCCTTGGGGGCATAGCCAGGGAAGGTCTGGTTAGGACTCAGAAGGTGGGCAAGGGAAGTGGAGGTAGATCCTGTAGGGCAGGCTTGCTAGAGGTTGGCTTATGTCCGCGGGGGTGAGGCTGGGATGAGAGAGGACAGAGTTTAGGATGGCGGCTGAGGTCGGGGTACCCGAAGCGCTTTGTCTTTGGGTCACGTGACTGCCATCTCGCTCTGTCAGATTATGTATTCGATTGTAAACAGGGATCTGTTGCGGGGGTGTGTGTCTGCGTAGATCCTCTCCGAGGATTAAAGGAGCCTGAGACTCGTAAATCGCTTAACGCAGGGTGGGCGGCAGCCAGGCTTGGTGGGGCGGAGGGGCGGGGCTAGGGTGTCCGGGGGCCGGCGGTGGGGGGCGGGGTTACTGTTGCCCTCAGGTGACCGCCTCTTCTCTTCGCAGAGGCGGACCCCGAGGGCCAAGAGACGGCAGAGATCGCCGACTTCCAGAGGGTGCGTTTCTGCAAAGTGGTGGCGGCCGCTTCGCCACCGGGGGCCGCCCGCTGACCGCGCCCGCCGACTGCGGCCTCCGCCGACTGCGGCCTCTGCGCTCTGCACTAACCTTCCGCCGCCTCGCTCCTCTACCCTCAGCTTCCGCCACTCCAGCCAGGAGAGGGTTAAATGTAAGGGCGGGGGGAGGAGCCAGGGATAGTGAACCGGGTGGGGCCAGGGCAATAGTCCAGTCTCACAAATAGGGGGCGCTGTGGCACCAGGGTGGCTGAGACACCTCCGAGTTACCCACTTTTGGAGGCCATGGGGGTGTAGGTGCCAGTTCCCGGGCCGTTTTCCCCCCCCAGGAGCTTACATCTGGGGCATGGCTTAATAACCAGTGACTCTTGAAGGACCTGATTTCCCCGGCCGCAGAACTGGTCCCTATTAAACGCAGTGCTTCCGCTAACCTTTGAACTGTATTTCTGGCGGGGGCAGGCTGGGTTGCTGTGCTTGGCGGGCTTGTCCATGGCGGCAGAGGCGGGAGGAAGGGGCTCTTTCTTCCTCCACCCCCCTGATACGTCTTCCCTCCCCCCTCCCACAGGCCTCCCCGAATTCCTGAAGACGCTGCTGGGAGGGGACTGACGCTTCCCCGCCTTGATGGGGAGGGGGCGGCAGGAGGGGCTTAGTCTGGATCTCCGAGCTGTGCTCTGTCTTCCCCGGAGCCCACTTTGGACCCCATGGCTTTAGAGAGGGAGAAATTGAGGGTGGTGGGGGAGGAGATGGGGAGGGGGCGTGACTGGGTTGTGGGGCGGAGCTGGAGCTTCGGAGTCTGAATTTAGATCTGAAGACAAAATATGGAGGAAGAGGCGCGTCCAACGAGGGGCGTGGTTAGGATGTTTGGGGCCCGCATCCTAATTGAGTTTAAAACAAGGAAAGGTGTTAGGACGTGAGGTAGAACCACAGCGCAGATTTAGATGGGAATCCCTAACGCTGGTGTGGGGCGCAGCCAGCAGCAGAGAGCTTGGTTTAGAATGGGGTGCTCAAACTAGTGGAGTGGAGGAGGAGAAAAGAGGCGGAATCTGGATTGAAGATAGATGAGGGTAGGGGGAGAAGACAGTGGAATCGAATGCTGGAGTAGCGTTTAACTTGGCTAAAGGCAAATTACAACTGAGGCAGGACATGGAGCTTGGCAAGGGAGCGGCGAAGCTAGATGCCGGGAGAAGTCTGAGTTCCGAAAGGGGATGGGTAGGGCGCGGGGAAGAGGAGAGAAAAGAGCGGAGGTAAGCTTCGGGGCGGGCATAACGCCGAAGCCTGGTAGGAGTCGGCTGGGCCGAGACCAACATTTGAGAAAAAGCAAGGTATTGCATGCTTGGGGCGGGGTCAGAATGCTGTAGTTAAGCCTTGGCTTGCTAGTGTTTGGCCGGAGGCTGAGGAGGGGGCGGGCCTGGAGCGCGGAAGAGGCCCGCCCGTTGGGGGGCGTGCCCACGCTGGCGGGGGCGTGGTTGGGCGGGGAGAGTTAGAGCCCGCAGGAGGCCCGCCCACGCGGGGGCGTGGCCACGCTGGCGGGGGCGGGGTTGGACCGGGAGAGTTAAGCGCGGAGGCGGTCCCCCGGAGGGGGGGCGGGCCCTGTGCGGGCTGTGGCTCCCGGCCGAGTGGGCTGCGGGGATGCGGGGCACGAGCTGCGTGGGCGGCGGCGGTGGCGAGAGCCCGGGTGGCGCAGGGCTGAGCGAGGGCCCGCGGGGCCGTTGGCTGCGCCTAGCCCCGGTCTGCGCCTACTTTCTCTGCGTCTCGTTGGCTGCCGTGTTGCTCGCTGTCTACTACGGTCTCATTTGGGTTCCCACGCGGCCCCCTACAGCCCCAGCCGGCCCGCCGCCCAGCGCGCAGTCCTCTCCGTGCGGAGCCCGCACGGGTGCGTTGCCTGCACCGGCGCCCGCCGCCGCCTCGGTCTCTTGCCTCCTGGGAGCCCCTGGCGGGCCGAGACCCCAGCTCGAGCTGCCGCGCAGCCGCCGCCGCCGCTACAGCGACCCCAGCCGCCGCCGCCGCCCGAGCCTCCAGACGCTGGGGAAGACGCAGGAGGCCGCGGGGGGCCGAGGACCTGGGTAACCTTCCTTTTCACCCAAGATGGACCGCCAGCCTTCGAGAGCCCGGCGCTCTCGCCGCGGATGCGCCGGTTTCGAATTGGTGTCTGGCTCCCTCTTCATGACTAGCGTTTGCGGAGCTGTCATCCTGAAGAATGGGGGGCGAAGGGGAGCCGGGTCTGGTCCTCGATCCTCGCAGCTCCTCCGCCCTCAGGCCGGGTCCTCCACCAGGCAGACCCCATACTGATCACTGCCTCCTGCTCCTCCCTCCGTAGGATTCTGTGCACGGAGCCCTCAGCCTGACCCTCTCCCTCCGTGTGCATCTATCCACCTGCAATAAAGTCCAGCCCCAGCTGCCTCGTGTTGTGTTTGTCGTGTTGTCTGCAGAGGGGCCTCCCCTCTCAAGATTGTGAGGGCAAGCCCTTCCTGGCATCAGGCCATTGCCTCTCTCTCTGGGTGGGCTGTGTGCGTTTTCCCCTTCCCTGGGCGGGGATAGTGGTGGTGTCATTTTCTTCTTCCATCGCCATCGTGTATTTTCTGGGTTGGGGTGAGAAGACGCTTATCCGCAACAAGGTAGTTGAAGGTCAGACGGTATGAAGGACTAAGCAGGTTTTTGCATGCTTGCAGAGGACAAGTGCCTCTGGAGGGGAGAAAAGGGCTGGCCTCCGGTAATAGCACAGGAGACAAGACAAGAGATGGGGTGATCTCAGCGAGAACTGGGTTTTTGGGGATTGTGATTTGTATAACTAGTGTCCGGAACGGAAGCTAAATCATCTGGAGAAGTCAGGATACTGCTGAAAGAGCATGAGTTCACATTCCTGGGAGCTGAGAGATGAGCGTGGACAGGGGTGGTGGTAGGACCCCTCTGGAAATCACAGAGGAAACTATCAAAGCACCCAGCTGCCTTTGAAGCTTAGTACTGCCTCTCTGGTCTGCAGTGTTGCCTGCAAACCAAGGCAGAGCAACCTGAGTTCTGCTAAAAAGTTAGAGGTGGCTGAGTCCGTTTTCCTACCCAGACGACTAAGGTCTAGCTCTGGGCAGGGTATAGGAACAAGCAGGAAGTGATTTCCTGTCTGACCACCTCCCTTGAACTGGAGACTTCCTTAGGATGGTGAAGTGGAGCCTCTCAGACTGGGACAGCTGTCCATCTGTACCCAGCTAGGAATGTCAATCTGTTTATCTCCGCTCCTTCTACCCCTCCAGCACCACTTCCCAGAGGGTGTCTCCAGGATGAATGGAATTCAGGAAGCCGGCACCCCTTTCCAGTTAGTGTAGACGGTGGTTAGGAGCACTGATCTTGGGGCCAACATACCCAGGTTCAAATCCCAGCTCTTCCTCTCACTAGCTGTGTGACTTTGGGCAGCTAACCCAACCTCTCTGGTCCTAGAATGAAGATGATCATAGTATTTATCTCATAAAGTTTTGCTGAGGATTGAAGAAGCTGGTGATCTGAAGCCTTTAGAGTACCATGATATGTTCTCACTCGCCACCCTCCTCTGTCCCTGGGGCTTTAAAAGCCACAGCTTGGATCCCAAAGGATTGCCAGTCAGTCCAGAGCTCTGGACACCAGCCAATGGTGAGTGAGAGGGAGGGACTATCCTTGTTCCCACTGGCTCCCCTCTCTGATTCTCACCACTCTTCTCCCAGCCTGTTTTCCTGCTCTCTTTCTCTGTGTCTCCCTCACCACCTTCTCCTCTATCCTCTTTCTCTTTCTGTCTGTATTTGTCTCTTTGTCTCTCAACGTTTGTGTGTCTCTGTCTCTCTCTCATGTCTCTCCATGACTCTGTTTCTATCCCTCACTCTGTTCTGACTCATTCTCTCTGCTCTGATGCTCTGGCTTCAGCTATTTCTTCTCCCTTCCTCACTTTTCTCCTCCATCTTTTTTTTTTTTTTAACTTTTGGCTGCGCCACATGGCATGTGGGATCTTCTCTGACCAGGAATGGAATGCACCCTCCCCCCCGCCCCCCATTGGAAATGTGGCGTCTTAACCACTGGATCAGCAGGGAAGTCCCCTCTCCTAAACACCTCGACCCAACCCTCCTTCTCATCTCTCCCCTAATTCAGCTTCCCTCACTCCCCTGTCTCCTCCCCGCCCCCTCCCTGTTTGGTCTCTCTTCTCTCTTCCTGTTCCTCTCAGGCTCTGTTTTGGTCCCTATCTTTTAATCTCTCATTTAACAAATATTTATGCAGCATTTACCATGTGCCAGGCTCTATTTTAAGCATTGGGGAAACAGCAAACAAAACAGGAAGACATTTATACTCAGTGGAGCCAGTGTATCGGTGGGGAGACAGACAAGAAATAGAGATGAATAACTTAAGTATGTGTTATGTCAGGTAATAATAAACACAAAGGAGAAAACTAATCAGGGGATAGGGAGTGATGAAGTTGCTGGTTACTGGCTAGAAGCCTCAGAGAAGTGAGGGCAGGACCTGCAGGTCTTGGGGGAATAGTGGTCTAGGGATCCGGAAGAGCAAGTGCAAAGGCCCTGAGGCTGGAGGTGCTCGTTTGTCCAAGGAATGGCAACGATGTCAGTGTGGGCAGAGCAGAGTGAATGAGGGGCTAGTGGGAGAAAAGAGAATGGAGGTAGTTTGTACAGAACCCCATGGGCCGGGGTGAGGAGTTTGGCTTTTAGTGAGGTGGAGGCTTAACCTCTGTTAAGAGATCCTCTTAACGGGACCCTCTTACTGCCACGTGGGGAATGAAATGTAGGGGGTGGGGGTGCAAGCTGGGAGCCCAGAAAGGAGATCACTGCAGTGAGTGAGATGAGGGACGACGGTGGCTAGACAAGGGTGGTGATCGAGAGGAAAGGAGGAGTGGGTGGTCAAAATGTGTGCGTATGAAATACATATGGTATAAAAGTTACTATTTTCACCAGTCTGAACTGTGCAATTCAGTATATGAAGTACAGTTACAATGTGTGCAACCATGACCCATCAGTCTGACAATTGTGAAAGGACAGAGGGAGGGGCTTCCCGGGTGGTCCAGTGGCTAAGACTCTGCACTCCCAATGCAGGGTTCCTGGGTTCGATTCCTGGCGGGGAACTCGATCTCTTAGGAGACTGCATGCCGCAAGTAAAGATCCTGAAGATCCCACCTGCTGCAACTAAGGCCCGATGCAGCCAAATAAATAAATTTTTTTTTTTTTAAAAAAGGAGGGAATGGGTCAGGGGAGCCTCTGGCTGTACCTCTCTGGGTGCCGTGGGGTTTATGTGTCTATGGAGCTGTCCTTGAGCAAGAATTGCCCATCAGAAGACTCCTGGATGGGGCTGCAATGGACTGGTGTAAGTACCCACTGTGTGATCCCAAGGGAGGCATGGTCTTGGCACGAATGTGGTAGCGCTGTCAGACGGCTGTGCTGTCAGCAGCAGAATCTCAAAGGGAGAGCTGCTCAGCGCCATTCAATGGCCACCACAAGGATCTAAACTGTTCCCGGTTCTTTCTGGCCTCATCCCCAAGCGGCTTCACCTGGTGCCCACAGATCCAGGTACCTAAGAGCTCCTCATTATCGTCCTTCAGAGATAAGGGAGGCCAGGTGCCTCCTAGGAGGCAAAGAGCTTTCCTTCAATCTGATTGGATCAGCTTGGGTCACATGACAACCCCAGAGCCGATGCTTGTGCCAACGACCTGTCCCTATCGGTTAAAATGTGGGTCCCTGAGCCACTCACTGTTAAGTGAAGGCGGGATTACGCTGAAGATTTAGACCAATCAGGACCTACCGCGGTATCTGGCCCAAGCCGGTAGACAGGCCAACTCCTCAGCCAAACTGCAAGGACTGGGGCTGCCAGGAAGGGGCGCTAAAGAGCCGCCGTCCCCCAGGCTCCTGGCGTCTTCCCTCACGTCCAAGTCGAAGTCGAAGACTCACGAGAGTATACGTAAATGATGTGTGAAGGGCCTGTGGATAGAATCCGCTATTCCTTATTTGAAATTCCGAATTTCAAAAATCCCTAAAAACCAAAAAAAGTAAAAAAATTTTTTTCTTCTTCTGGGGGTTATTTTGGCCCAGACTCACATGGTGGCAAACCAGCTAATATGCATTCTTAACAGTCTTTATTTATCTCCGTTGGCGTGAATGTTCACACGTTTTGCTGCAAATATATTAACATGTTTGATGGAGAGGGGTCGGCTTCAAGCCCCTGGGAATGTTACATAATATACGGCATTCGCTCAGAATTGCCTTTCTAAAATTAGAACATTTCTGAGTTCTGAAATGCGTCTGTCCCCAAGGACTTCAGCTAAGGGATTGTGGGCCTCTAATTGGGCGCGCTGCCAAACCTAGATTCATCTTAATTATTTGTTCAACATTTATTTAATGGCTTTGGGAAGAAACTCATTTTCCATTACAATCTTTTTTTAAAAATAGAGGATGATGTTCATTTACTTGGTCCCCTTTATTAACGATGCGATATTTTTAGTGTGTGTGTGTGCATGTGAAAGTGTGTCTGTGTGTATGACTATATAAGTGTGTCTGTGTGTGAAGCTGTGTCCTTTGTGTGTGTGATAGTATTTCTGTGTGTATATATGGGGGTCTGTGTGAGAGATTGTGTGTAAATGAGTACGTTTGATCTTGTCTGTGTGTCTGTGTGACTGTGAACATCTGCTTATGTCTGTGTGTAATTTTGTGTGCGTGAATGTGACTGTGGGTTTCTGAATGAATATGTGTGTGTTTGTGTGTGTGTGTGAATGTGCAGGAGAGGAGACATAGTTCAGAGTTTAAAATTAAAATGCTGAAATAAAGTCCTCATTTCATGAGACCATCTCTGCCTCCCTTTTAGAATTTCAGCCAACTCTACAAATGACTCAGAAATTTTGCGTTGCCAAGCAATACCTTATACTTCCACCAGAGGGCGTGTCTACTTGCGCCAGAAGAAACTAATTTCTGGGAGTTTGCAGATTCTTGCAGAGAAGTGCCAGGGGCAGCTAGCTCAGGCTCGCCTCAGTTGTACGTGGAACAGCAGTTCTCACACTTGTTGGTCTCAGGATTCATCTTACACCCTTAAAAATTCTTGAGGACCGAGGAATTTTTTTTTTCTTTTTTGTATATGTGTTACATCTATCAATAATAAGTTAAGTATTAAGATTGAGAAGTTACAAAATTTAGTAATTCATTTAAAAATAACCATGGTAAGTCCATTGGATTTCTGCATTGATTTTATTGTGGTAAGAGATACACAAAAACTTTGTTGTTGTTTAGTTGCTAAGTCCTGTCTGACTCTTGGGACCCCACAGACTGTTGTTACTCACCAGGCTCCTCTGTCCATGGGATTCTCCAGGCAAGAATACTGGAGTGGGTTGCAATTTCTTTCTCCAGGGGATCTTCCCCACCCAGGGAGGGAACCCACGTCTCCCGCATTGCAGGTGGATTCTTTACTGCTGAGCCACCAGGAAAGGTTGTATAAATGGTTAAAATGGTACATTTTTATTTATTTATTTATTTTTAAATGGTACATTTTTAAAGTATATAAGTTCAGAGGCTTCAAGTAAACTCACACTGTTGTGCAACCATCACTACTATTCATTCCAGATCTTTTTATCTTCCCAAATTAAAATTCTGTACCCATCAAACAATAATTCCTCGTCTTCCCAATCCCAGGTCACTTCTATTCTACTCCAGGTCTCTGAGAATTTGCCTCTTCTACTATCTAATGTATAGGAAATCATGCAACATTTGTTCTTTCGTATCTGTCTCCTTTCACTTAGCATCATGTTTTCAAAGTTTATTCATGTTGTAGGTGTCTCAGGCTTTCCTTCCTTTTCAAGATTGAGTTATATGTCATTGATGCCACATTCACAGATACCACATTTTATTTACCGATTTGTCTGTTGATAGACATTCAGAAACCGGATTTTGACATAACACTTTAAATGAGAAATGTTGTATTTTCTAAAATAAAAAAATTAATGAGAAGAGTGACATGACTATACATTTCTGAGACTGTGTAATGTCCGGCTCAAGAGAAAACAACTGGATTTTCAGAGTAGCTTCTGCATTTGATCTGTCGCAATATCACAAGTCATCTGGCCTCTGGAAAAATCTGGGTGAAGTCCAGTCAAGTCATGGGAAATCCTGAGCGTGGGCTTTTCCAGCCTGTTAACCCCTAACCACACGACCCTGAAACTTCTGTGGTTGCAAAACCGCCGTTAGCCTTCCTTGTCATCCACATTTACCATCTGGTCTGGGTAATTAATTACGATTTTGCCAGTGCCATCTTGCTATGTGGTCCATGGATCATAAATAAGATAAAAATAATAAGGAGGTCATGAGGTCACACTGTAGCTATGTAATGATGATAAGTCTGTGGATATATAAGTCGTAACACATCAGATGGGCTTCTCCTCTGGCTCAGCGGTAAAGAATCTGCCTGCAAAGCAGGAGACTTGGGTTCGACCCCTGGATCAGGAAGATCCCCTGGAAATGGCTACCCGCTCCAGTATTCTTACTTGGGAAATCTCATGGACAGAGGAGCCTGGTAGGCTACAGTCTATGGGGTCACAAAGAGTCAGACACGACTTAGTGACTAAAACAACAACAGTATATCAAATATATTAAAAAAACTATTTAGTAGTAATTGAGTAATTAACTATAGTTGGGTAACAACCAAAACCTGTGTATTGATGTACACATACATTGCATGTAACTGAAAGTGAATGGGGTCTGGCTGCTTGCCATTCAGAAGCCAACAAAGAGGCAAGGTTGGTGGATAGGAACGTTTGCTTTATTTTGGATGCCAGCAATCTGGGGTGGGGAGGAGGGGAGACTGCTTGTCCCCCTCCACTGACATTCGGTGGGTAAGAGCGTTCATAGACAGAGGGAGGGGGCTCCACACAGAAACAGCACAATCAGCTCTGACAGTCACCTTGAAATGGGTCATCGATGGCCTGCTTAGCGTCATCCTAAGTACAGTTAGCCTTCAGGTCCAGTTCCCATCTCCTTGAGGTGAATTCTCAGAATTGTGGCAGCTTGTCTCAGGGCTACAGTCTGGTCATCGTGTAGTTAACTTCTTCCACCTGGTGGGGGTTTCCGTATCTACCAGACAACTCACAGGATATGGCTCAGAATATTATCCATAGCCCTTGAGGAGAAAGGTCCTTGACAATGCTTAATGACCCAACTATTATTATTTAGTCTCGTGGGGCTGTTTCCTTCTGCTTCTGCATTTTCTCACTTCTCTGATTAAACTGATTCTTTGGCTAAAGTTTTTCCACGGACAAAAGGCAGGTGGAGGACACGGCGGGGAGGACCGTAGTGTCCTGATTCATTTCGATACGAACATGTATTGAGCTCACGCTGAGAGTCAGCTGATTGTGGCTGCAGGCTCTGCTGATCTTGGCTGGGCTCTCCCGTGCATCTGAGGTCATCTGGGGCTGGAGGTGACTGCCTGCCTTGCTGATCTTGACTGGGCTGCCCCAGGTGTTTGTGGATGGGCTGATTTTGGCTGGCCTTTGCCGGTACACCAGTGCTTGGCACTCATGGTCTGTTTCAGGAATGTTCCTCTTACTGTGATGGCAGAAGTGTGAGCTTAGCTATACAGGTACACGGCAAGCCTCTGTGTTCTGTGTACCATCATGCTGTTGGCCAAACAAGTCACACGGCCAAGCCCAGTATAGAGTGGCAGAAGTACGTTCCTTCCGAGGTGATGAGGTGGATGGAGTGAAGGTTTCCAAAGAGGAACCTAATCTGCTGTGTGCTAAGTCGCTTCAGTTGAGTCCAGCTCTTTGCTCCCCATGGACTGTGGGCCCGACAGTCTCCTCTGTCCATGGGATTCTCTAGGCAAGAATACTGGAGTGGGTCGCCTTGCCCTCCTCCAAGGGACCATCCCCACCCGGGGACCGAACCCTCATCTCTTACGTCTCCTGCAGGTTCTTTACCAGGAGCACCACCGGGGGAGCCCCAATCTAATCTGCCACAGGTGGTCATGGCCCAGCCTAGGCCACATGGAGGACAGTAGGGGTCTGGAAAGGACCTGCATATTGTGCTGAAACTTGAAATTGAGAACGAAAATATGAGCATCCACTAGGGATGATATGAACGGCATTAGCATTAATGTTGTGCCTCAGAGGGGTTAAATAGCAATTTGCAGAGAAGTAAGTGTGTGTGTTGGGGTGGTGGGTGGGTGGGAGGATGAAAACCCAGGCCATCTGACTCTGAACGGTTTCATTTCACTGTTCATTTTGCTTCTTAGCCCAAACCATACGGAGAGCCCACTTGCAGACACTCTGGTTAAAAATCCCTGCTGTGCTCCCACTTGACAGACAGAATTGACTGCCAGCTGGGTGAGCAAGCTCCCTGCGACCTCCAGTCAGTCGAACCTTCAGATGAGTGCTGGCCCAGCCAACATGTGACGGGCCAAAGGGAAATTCAAAAGATGGTCAGGCGTGTGCGTGCCAATGCACGCTCAGCGTTGTCTGCCTCTTTGTGACCGCACAGACTGTAGACCACCAGGCTCCTCTCTCCATGGGGTTCTTCAGGCAAGAATCCTGGAACTCTTCAGGGTTGCCATTTCCTCCTCCAGGAGATCTTCCCCACCCGGGGACTGAACCTGCATCCTCTGCGTTTCCTGCATCAGCAGGCAGATTCTTTATTCCTTCTTCTCCCGTTGCATTGGGCAGGGAAAGCCACATGGCCCTGCCAGACCTCCAATAGGCAGAAGTGTGGAACCCTACACGCGTCTAGAAGGCTTAGAAGGTGTGCCCCGGAGGGCTGGAATGTTTGAGATCATCTTTAATGACTGTTGCAATGGGTTGTTTCTTGCTCTGAAATACCAGTCACACCCTCTGCAGATCCTCCTGTGAAAGGCACACTTTTTGACTAGTAGTTGGGCTTGTTTTATCTTTATTGTTGTTCAGTTGCTCAGTCGTGTCCCACTTTTTGCGATCCCATGGACTGCAGCATGCCAGGCTTCATTTATATATTTTTGTAAAAGAATAGAATCATCGTCCGTTAGTGTCACAAGTAAAAAGTGGCCAAAAATCCCCTCACTTAAGCCTTTTGCATTGTGAGTCTGCAGGTCCTCCTTTCAAGGGTAGGGTCAGATTCCCCTCTCCTTGAACCTGAGCTGACCTTGACCAGTAGAATATGGCAGGCGTGATGCTTCGTCAGCTCGGAGTCTACGTCCTGAGAGTCTTCGTGCCTTCCGTTTGCTTCCCTGGAAAGTTGTCATTGCCGTGGGAATAAGACTCAGCTAAGCCTGTTGCGCTATAGTCCGTAGGGTCACAAAGAGCCGGACTCGACTGAACGACTTTCACTCACTCACAACCTGCTGCAGGAGGGCTTCCCATGTGGCGCTAGAGTTTGTAAGGAACCCACCTGCCAGTGCGGGGGGGAATAAGAGATTTGGGTTCCATCCCTGGGTTGGGATGATCCCCTGGAGCAGGGTATGGCAACCCACTCCAGTATTCTTGCCTGGAGAATCCCATGGACAGAGGAGCCTGGCGGGCTACAGTCCGTGGGGTTGCAAAGAGTCAGACACAGCTGAAGTGACTGAGCATCCCCACAACCTACTGGAGGATGAGCGCCTGCACTGGATAGACCACAAGCACCCATTCAGCTACCAGAACAGAGCTGCCCACCCAGCCCTTAGTTGACTGCAGATGCAAGGATGAGCTCACTCAAGACAAAAAGCCATCCAGCTGACCCATGGACTTGTAAGCAACAAAAATAGTTATCAAGGCTTACCTGGTGGCTCCAGTGGTTAAGACTGTGATTCCACTGCAAGGGGCATGAGTTCAATTCCTGACTGGGGAACTGAACTAAGATCCCTCTTGCATGCAGAGCAGCCAAAAAAACCCCACCCCATAATAGTTATTGTTTTCAACCATTATTATTTGGGGATATTTGTTACACAGCTGTTGGGGTCTGTTTGGGCTCCTGTAACAAATGATCATAGACTGGGTAGCTTAAACAATATTTCTCATAGCTCCTGAGGCCGGCAAGTCTAGGATCAAGGTGCCAACAGATTCCGAGTCTGATGAGGGGTCACGTCCTGGTTTGTGGACACCTGTGTTCTCACTGTGTCCTCATATGGCAGGTAGAGACAGAGAGCTCTCTGGGATCTCCTTTATAAAGGCACCAGCCCCATTCATCAGGCTTTCCTGGCGGCTCAGTGGTAAAGAATCAGCCCGAAAGGCAGGAGACTCGGAAGGGAAATGGCAACCACCCCCGTATTCTTGCCTGGGAAATCCCACGGACAGAGGAGACTGGTGGACAGAGGAGTCAGTGGGGTCACAAAAGAGTCAAACACAACTGAGCGACTAAACAGCAATCCCATTCGTGAGGAATTCCTCGTGACTTAGTCACCCCAAAGGCCCTACCTCCTGGTTCTATCACACGTGAGATTAGGTTTCCTCATAGGAATTTTGAGGTGGGGGACACAAATATTCAGTCTGTAGCAATGGCCGCAGTTAACTGATACGCTATGGGCTCTTCATTTCTTCTCTTGCTGCAACAATAAAGGTCTTGGAATGTTTTAATCCTCTGCCATCCTGTCCTCTTTCAGGACAGGAGAGGGAAAACGTGCAGACCATGAGAAATCTCTTCGTTGTCGGTCCCCACCGCCTAGGAACCCTGGGGCTTGGGGCTGTGGACGATTGAAGAGTCCGCTCGCTGGCAGACGACGGGAGCATGAAGGGCAACGCCTAGGGATGCTTGGCACTGAGTTTGATAGGGAGCCAGGGAAGAGTGTTTCTTGTTATCTACTCTCTGTTTTCTGATGTTCTAAAATCCCCACTTTGTTGTATTATTATAAAAAGAATCAAAGTAAGGGGCTTCCCTGGCAGTCCATTGGTGTGGACTCCACACTTCCAATGCAGGGGATGCGCGTTTGATCCTTAGTCTAAGATTCCACATGCTGCAGGACCAAATGAAGAAATGAATATTAAAAAAAATAATCAGTGTGTGGTTTACACCAAGAGAGAAGAGGTGGCTGTAATTCTGGCCGTCAGATCAACAGAAAGAGCGGATGTTGTGAGGAAATGGAGAAGAGGGAGAGAGAGAAAAAATGAAACGTGGAAAGACCTGGGAGATGGGTTTGGGAAATGGAAATAGAGATGGAGACTGAGACCAAACCGAAATGAAGTCCCTGGCATTCTGAGAGGTATAAACTGAGACACGTCTAGACACGTGTGTTGGGGGTCCCCAAGACGACTGTCAGGTTCGGAGACTCACCGAAGTCTGAAAGGCTGTCATAATCACCTCTATGGTATATTGCCACGAAAAGCGAGACATTAAAATCCGCAAAGGTGAAAGGTGCAGGGGATAGAGTCCAGGAGAGAGCAGGCACAAGCTCCCCCAGGGGTCTCCCCCAGTGGAGTCGCAGGTCGGTGCTTCTTTCTTTCAGGCATATCATGTGATGACCTGCACAGAGTATTGCCAGCCAGAGATGCTCCCCTGAGCCCCTGGGTCCAGGATTTTCACTGGCGCTCAGTCACGTAGGCATGAAGAACCCAGGGACCATTATTCTGTCTACCACGGAAAGCTAGAAAGAACAACGCTATAAACTCCTGGTACTTGCAATGACATGATGAACGCCCCCAGAACATTATACTGAGTGATAGAAGCAGGTCAAAAGAAATTCATCCACATACTGTATGCTCCACCAATATGAAATTCTAGAAGAGGCAAACTAATCTATAGTGACACCACTGAGGGACTGAGCTGAGCTGAACTGAATCTCTAGTGACAGGAAGCAGATCAATGGTTTCCTGAAAATGAGGGTGGAGGGAGTGAGGGATAGCCTACAAAAGGCCACAAAGGAGCTTCTAGGGACCATGGAAATGTTCGTTAAATCGATCGTGGTGATGGTTTCCCATGCATATTTCATTGTAAATATATGCTGTTTATGGGACCTCAATTATACTGCAATAAAGCTGCAAAAAAAATAGTGTCTTGTAACTGTATTATTATACGCTTACTGTATTTACCAAGAGACTAATTAAATATCTTACTTCAGTTTCAAATCCTCAGCTTTTAGCCAGTTGCCACGGTCACCCTACAGTCATTAAAACAACTTTTCTATTTGACCATGCTGCTGCTGCTGCTGCTAAGTCGCTTCAGTCGTGTCCGACTCTTAGCGACCCAATGGACTGTAGCCCACCAGGCTCCTCCATCCATGGGATTTTCCAGGCAAAAGTACTGGAGTGGGGTGCCATTGCCTTCTCCCATTTGACCATGACCTTCTGGCAATAACTCTAGGCGGTAAATGTTCTTCCTCTCACTTTACGAATGAGGACTAGGGCTTCCAGGGAGTCAGAAGCCTGTCTAGAGTCATATTCGTTGTTGTTTAGTCACTGAGTCGTGTCCGACTCTTTGTGACCCCGCCAGGCTCCTCTGTTCATGGGATTCTCCAGGCAAGAATACTGGAGTGGGTTGCCATTTCCTTCTCCAAGGGATCTTCCCAACCCAGGGATCAAACTGGCATCTCCTGCAAAGGCAGGCGATTCTTTACCACTGAGCTACCAGGGAAGCCCCCGTAGAATCATATATCAAAGTTTATTCATCTGACTCCAAAGACCTCTGTGAATTCTGAGTTCTTTAAAAATATTGATATATAAATGATATAACATTATATTAGCTTCAGGGGCACAGCACGAGTCAACGTTTGTATATATTGTGAAATGATCGCCGCAATAAACCTAGCTGACATCTATCGCGATACATAGTTATGACCTGTTTTCCTGTGATGAGCACTTTCCAGATATGACCCTGTGAGCTCATATCTCGCTCTGGTTTTGCTTTGCATTTCCCTGATAATTAGTCAAGTTGAGCATATTCTCTTGGCCCTGTTGGCCATCTGTTATGTCTTCTCTGGGAAAACGTCTGTTCAGATTGTCTGCCCATTTAAAAATTAGACTGTTTGAATTAACTTACTTAACAAAACAGAAGCAGACTTTGAGAACGAGCTTATAGTTGCTGGTGGTGGGGAGGGGAAAGGATGGAGGAAGGGATAGGTAGAGAGTTTGGGATGGACATGCACTCACTGGTATACTTCTGTATTATTTTTTAAGATATGTACTCTTTTTGGCTGTGCTGGGTCTCCATTGCTGCGTGGGGTTTTCTCTAGTTGCGGCGAGCAGGGGCTGCTCTCTAGGTGCGATTCGTGGCCTTCTTGCCCCGGCTCCTCCTGTGGTGGAGCGCGGGCTCTAGGGTGTGTGGACTTAGTATGTTTCGGCTCCCGGGCTCTAGAGCACAGGCCTGATAGTTGCGGCACACGGGCTTAGTTGCTCCGAGGCATGAGGCATCTTCCTGTATCAGGGATCGAACCTGTGTCTGCTGCACTGGCTGAGGGATTCTTTACCACTGTGCCACCAGGGAAGCCCCCTCACTGGTGTATGTAAGAGGGATCACCAACAAGGACCTACTGCAGAGCACGTGGAACTCTGCAGCGTTACGTGGCAGCCTGGATGGGAGAGGAGTTTGGGGGAGAATGGATATGTGTACATGCATGGCTGAGGCCCTTTGCTGTTCACCTGAAATTATCACAGCATTGTCTGTTAATCGGCTATACCCCAACACAAAATAAAAAAGTTAAAAAAAATCATTTGCTCTTTTGCTATTGAGCGGTGTGATTTCTTTATGTATTTTGGATGCTAACCGCTTATCAGATATGAGGTTTGCAGATGTCTCTTCCCATTCGGGACGTTGCATTTTAACTTTGTCGATAGTTTCCTTTGTTGTGCAGAAGCTTTTTGGTTTGATGCAGTCCCACGTGTTTATTCTTGCTTTTGTGTCCACACCAGGCTCTCTGATTTTTTTTTTTTTTACTCTCATGTTTCCACTGAGTATATCAGTTATATTCCTGCTACTGCTTTGAAAATTTTTTTAAAAATTCACTTTATTTTTAAAAAGTTCTTGGCTGCATTGTGTGGCATGTGATGTCAGGGATCAACCTCTCGCCCCCTGCAATGGAAGCTCAGAGTCTTAATGACTGGGCTGCCAGGGAAGTCTCTGAAAGTTTTAATATCATCCGTTAGTGATTCCCCTTATTGAGAGGCAATACTGAATTCTTATTTTTTTCTTGTTAGTGTTTGATTCATCGGGTTTCCCTGGTAGCTCAGCTGGTAAAGAATCCTCCTGCAATGCTGGAAACCCCAGTTTGATTCCTGGGTTGGGAAGATCCTCTGGAGAAGGGATAGGCTACCCACTCCAGTAATCTTGGACTTCCCTGGTGGCTCAGCTGGTAAAGAATCCGCCTGCAATGCGGGAGACCTGGGTTTGATCCCTGGGTTGGGAAGATCCCCTGGAGAAGGGAAAGGCTACCCACTCCAGTATTCTGGTCTGGAGAATTTTGCGGACTGTATAATCACATCAGTATCTATGTTTCCCCCCCAAACAAGACAAAATCTAAGCATCCTTCCATCTTCTCCTCCACATTGTCCACCCACATCATGCAACTTCCATTTGTATATCATCTTGAGTTTTATATGTAAATTTACATGGACAAGCATTTCTTTTTCTGAGCGGCTCGGATGGTAAAGAATCTGCCTGCAATGTGGGAGACTCGGGTTTGATCCCTGGGTCAGGAAGATCCCCTGCAGAAGGGAATGGCTGCCCACTCCAGTATTCTTGCCTGAAGAATCCCATGGACAGAGGAGCCTGGTGGGCTACAGTCCAGGGGGTCGCAAAGGGTTGGACACAACTGAGCAACTAACACATTTTATATGGATAAACATTTATTTTTCTGATAATTACCTTTTAAAAAAATTCACCTTATGTCCAACAACTTGTCATTTCCTCCTGAATTAATTTCTGCTCTTGTTTGTTTCAAGTTCTTTCAAAAAGTGTCTATGGGAGGCAAGCTTTCTGAGTTATCAAATATGACCTTCCAGGTAAATGACCATTCATCTGGTTGTACCATTCTACACTGAGATGGCAGTTTAGCATTGCGTGGAGGATGTCACTTCTTTATCTCTTTGCATCTAGATTTGCTGCGGGAAGTTAGATGCTCTTTTTGGTGTTCTGAGACTCACTTCCAGTGTGGAGGAGAGATTTCCTACACTTCCAACAAACAGTTCTCAGAACATCAGCTGGGTGTCTGAGAATTCATCTCAATTCTGACACTATCTACAGGGAGATAGGGTTGAGAGCTGAGTCCTACAAGAATTCACTCCCACCTTCTCCCACCTCCCCCACTTCATTTATTTTATTTTATATTTTTTGGCTGCATCATGCCGCAGGATGTGGGATCTTATCTCAGTGACCGGCGATCGAACCCTCACTCCCTGCACTGGAAGCACATTGGACTGCCGGGGAAGTTCCCCCAATTCAGGTATCAGTTGCAAGCCTGTGCCTCTGATCACCCAGCTGCAGATGGAGGTTCTTATGACCTTCTCCGTGGACTTCAGACACCAGTCACAAATCTAGGTTGTTACCTGAGCTTCTGATCAACTGGGCATAAACCAGAGGTTCCCAGGATTCTCTTCCTTGGGTTTAATTAATTTACTAGAGCAGCTCACAGAACTCAGAGAAACATTTTACTTACTAGATCAACAGTTTATGATAAAAGGATATAACTGAGGGACAGCCAGAAAGAAGAGATGCATGGGGCAAGGAACAGGCGAAGAGGGAGGGAAGGGAGTGGAGCTTCCATGACAGGGCACCCCGCTATCCCAGCATCTCTTGTGTTCACCAACCCAGAAGCTTTCTGAACGCCCTCTTTTTCGTTTTGGTATTTTATAGAAGCTTCATTGGGCTTCCCTGATGGCTCAGCAGCGAAGAATCTGCCTGCAGTGCAGGAGATACGAGAGAGCCTTGTTTGATCCCTGGGTTGGGAAGATCCCCTGGAGGGGGGCATGACAACCCACTCCAGTATTCTTACCTGGAGAATCCCATGGACAGAGGAGCCTGGCAGGCTACGGTCCACGGGGTTGCAAGTCAGACACGACTGAAGCGACTTAGCACACACACACACAGAGGCTTCACTATATAAACATGATTGATTAACTCATCAACCATTGGTGATCGTTTCAACCTCTCTCCTCCCTGGAAATCAAGGGCCGGGCTAAAGGTTTCAACCCCCAGTCACGGTTGGTTCCCCTGGCAACTAACCCCTATCCTTAGGTGCTTTGCAGAAATCACCTTCATTAACAGAATCTCAGTTGTGATGGAAAGCAGCTTGTTATGAATAATAAGACACCAATTTCACCTTTAAGGCTCTGAAGCATTTTCAGAAACCGAGGACAGGGGACTTCCCTGGTGGTCCCGTGGCTAAGACAGAGCACTCCCAATGCAGGGGGCCTGGGTCTGACCCCTGGTCAGGGAACTAGATTCCACACGTACAACCAAAGATGTAGCATGCCGAATGCTGCAACTGAGTCATTGTGACCAAACAAGTTAATTAAATAAACAATAAATAGTTAAAAAAAGAAAGAAAATGAGGATAGGAGATCAAGTATTTAAACAAGATGCTCCTTGCTCTCAGTACTCAAGAAATTCCAAGGGTTTTGGGAACTGTGAGCTAGGAACTATGAGCAAAGACCAAATACACCTGAGAAATACATTTTAGTCATCCAAATGATTAAATAGATATATTTCTTATAAATCACAACATTGCAGGTGACAATCTGATTTTTATCCTTTAATAAAGAATCTCCCCCCCCACCCCCGCACCTTGCTCAAGACTTCTGTGATTTTTCTCTAGTTCTCTGGTATATTTTTTAGAAACTTGAGAAAAGTGTTTATTTTGGGGTGTGTCAGGCCTTAGTTATGACATATGAGCTCTTTCGTGGTGGCCCATGGTCTTAGTCACCCTGTGGTGTGTGGGATCATAGTTCCCCAACCGAGGATGGAACCCACATCCTCTGCACTGGAAGGAGGATTTATAACCACTGGACCACCAGGGAAGTCCCTCTAGCTCTTTGGTATTGAAAAATTCCACAAATATTTGTTCGATTTTCTTATTCCCTTCCTCTTCTCCGCCACACTTATCTGGCTCGCTGTACGATAAATATTTCAGTATGAAGTATGGTGCCTTGAGTTCTTGGTTCAGATTCTTAGGTATTGTCTATAACAATAATATTAGCTGTAAAATTCTTACTATTTTGCTCTGTTTTTCTTTTTTTCTCTTTTTAGTTTATTTGTTTCACATAGCGTTACCCTATCTCCCTTTTCTCTTCCTCAGAGAGATTCTATATGCTAGAAGTGAGAGTTTTTAACATATATCTTCTGCACGTCTTGAGTTTTGTTTCTTCGAGGGTTTCTCTCTGTCCTTTACAGATGCCTTTCGGGAGAGTATTTCCAGCTCACTCATTTATTCTCTAGTTGGATGTGTTCTGCCATTTAACACACCTATTGAGTTCTTTATTTCAGTAATTATATTGTTTATATCCCTTATTACCAGTTAGGTTCTACTTCATAAGGCTTCTTCAGATTTCCGATACCCTGCCGTATGTCTCTAAGGATATTTATTATACTTGTTTCACATGCCTTATTAGCTTCACTTCATTTGGCATGGTTTCTTTCAAGCCTGACTGAGCTCTTTGAGCCTCCTGGGCATGCTGGTAATTTTACACTTCAGAAAAGGGAACAATTCAGTGCTCCTTAAAGCTGATCGTTTCACGTTATTTTTCTCTGAGCATTGATGGAGAGGTGAAGGAGAGAAACTGCTTTTCATTCATAAAAAAAAGTTACGAGGAGAAGGGAAATGATCACTTCTGGCCACAGAGGAGACCTACTCTTCTGATAAAAATAAATCGTCAAGGATCATTCGTGTGTCCTGGAACTGTGGGTGTCCCTCCCCATCCCCCTTTGACCCACTTGCAGCTGGAGCTGACAGTTTCCAGCACACGGACAGCTTGTCGCCTCAGCACCCGTGTCACTCAGCACCCCTGTCCTTCCGAGCGACTTTTTCTCTGGCACCACTCAGTTTTCTTGTTAAGTTCCAGAGGAAGAATTTAACGTCTCCTGGGGCGACCTGTACCCAAAGGCGATGAGAGTGACTGCATTAATGCCCCAGCCTCTCCATCCTTCAGTAGCAACATCCCGAGGCGCGTTCTACCTGGTTCCTCAGAGTCCCAACAGGATTGAGCCCAATTGCCTACGGCTGCACCCCACAGATTAGCTTACTCTTTTATTTTTATTTTTTGGCTATGCTGGGTCTTTCTTGCTGAGCCCGGATTTTCTTTGGTTGTGGCAAGCCAGAGCCACTTTTCCTTGCAATACACAGGCTTCTCGTTGTGGTGGCTTTTTCCTTTTTTCACTGTTGTGGACACAGGCTCTAGACACATGGGCTTAGTTGTTCCACAGCATGTGGAATCTTCCAGACCAGGGATCGAACCCGTGTCCCCTGCATTAGCAGGCAGATTCCCATCCACTGCTCCACCAGGGAAGTCCTAGCTCACCCTTGATTGGCTCTTCTCCCTTCTCTGCCTCAGTTCTCCACGTCTCCAGTCCTCTACTCCACTCCTTGGGACCTCCACTCCCAAAGTTACCTCCTAAATAGTTCAGTTCAGTTCAGTCACACAGTCGTGTCCGACTCTTTGTGACTCCATGAATCGCAGCACGCCAGGCCTCCCTGTTCATCACCAACTCCCGGAATTCACCCAAACTCATGCCCATCGAGTTGGTGATGCCATCCAGCCATCTCATCCTCTGTCGTCCCCTTCTCCTCCTGCCCCCAATCCTTCCCAGAATCAGGGTCTTTTCCAGTGAGTCAACTCTTCGCATGAGGTGGCCAAAGTACTTGAGCTTCAGCTTCAATATCAGTCCTTCCAATGAACACCCAGGACTGATCTCCTTCAGAATGGACTGGTTGGATCTCCTTGCAGTCCAAGGGACTCTCAAGAGTCTTCTCCAACATCACAGTTCAAAAGCATCAATTCTTCGGCACTCAGCTTTCTTCACAGTCCAACTCTCACATCCATACCTGACCACTGAAAAACCATAGCCCTAACTAGATGGACCTTTGTTGGCAAAGTAATATCTCTGCTTTTGAATATGCTATCTAGGTTGGTCATAACTTTCCTTCCAAGGAGTAAGCGTCTTTTAATTTCATGGCTGCAATCACCATCTGCAGTGATTTTGGAGCCCCCCCAAATAAAGTCTGACACTGTTTCCACTGTTTCCTCATCTATTTCCCATGAAGTGATGGGACCAGATGCCATGATCTTCGTTTTCTGAATGTTGAGCTTTAAGCCAACTTTTTCACTCTCCTCTTTCACTTTCATCAAGAGGCTTTTGAGTCCTCTTCACTTTCTGCCATAAGGGTGGTGTCATCTGCATATCTGAGGTGATTGATATTTCTCCCGGCAATCTTGATTCCAGCTTGTGCTTCATCCAGCCCAGAGCTTCTCATGATGTACTCTGCATATAAGTTAAATCAGCAAGTGACAATATACAGCCTTGACATACACCTTTTCCTATTTGGAACCAGTCTGTTGTTCCATGTCCAGTTCTAACTGTTGCTTCCTGACCTGCATACAGATTTCTCAAGAGGCAGGTCAGGTGGGCTGGTATTCCCATCTCTTTCAGCATTTTCCACAGTTTATAGTGATCCACACAGTCAAAGGCTTTGGCATAGTCAATAAAGCAGAAATAGATGTTTTTCTGGAACTCTCTTGTTTTTTCCATGAGCCACGGGATGTTGGCGATTTGATCTCTGGTTCCTCTCCCTTTTGTAAAAGCAGCTTGAACATCTGGAATTTCACGGTTCACGTATTGCTGAAGCCTGACTTGGAGAATTTTGAGCATTACTTTACTAGCATGTGAGATGATTACAATTGTGTGGTAGTTTGAGCATTCTTTGGCATTGCCTTTCCTTGGGATTGGAATGAAAACTGACCTTTTCCAGTCCTGTGGCCAATGCCAAGTTTTCCAAATTTGCTGGCATATTAAATGTAGCACTTTCACAGCATCATCTTTCAGGATTTGAAATAGCTCAACTGGAATTCCATCACCTCCACTAGCTTTGTTTGTAGTGATGCTTTCTAAGGTCCACTTGACTTCACATTCCAGGATGTCTGGCTCTAGGTGAGTGATCACATCATCATGATTATCTGAGTCCTGAAGATCTTTTTTGTACAGTTCTTCTGTGTATTCTTGCCACCTCTTCTTAATATCTTCTGCTTCTGTTGGGTCCATGCCATTTCTGTCCTTTATCGAGCCAATCTTTGCATGAAATGTTCCCTTGATATCTCTAATTTTCTTGAAGAGATCTCTAGTCTTTCCCATTGCCGGGGGCCAGCGTGAGGAATTCCGCCCATGGCAAAGGTCATGAGGAAGGAGGCTTGGCATACGCAAAGGCGTGATCAAGCCTCAGGAAACCCCCTGTTCCCGAGCATCTAACCCCAAAGCCAGAGTCTGTTTTATGCTCTCACCTACACCTCTGACTTTACGGGGGGCTCTCCCCCATAACCGTTTCTCTCGGAGAAGGAGTAAACGCGCAGCTCCAAGGCAATAAAAATTCTTGGGCGTGACAAGAGTGTTTCAGCTTACGGACTCTTCTGAAGGTTATCTAGCCCACCTGTATAGGTTTGTCCGGCCACATGTGATTGCTTACAGCCTCCTAACCTGAGAGGCATGAGACGTTTTAGACTTACTAAAGGCAAATTCTTTGGGGGAGTTAGAAATTATTAGTATAGTGGGTTGGTTAGGAATTATATTGGTGAAGGGTCTCTTCATTTGTTGTGTCAATAATTGCTGCTAATTCCCTGCTCTGGGTGGGACAAAGCTGTCTCAGGTCAAACCTCTCTGCTGACAGACTAGCTTGTGTGACAGGATTATCCATACTCCTGCCACATGATTGTTTACTACCTCTCAACCATAAACAGCACAGAGTTTTGGAGTATTTTGAGAGTCTTAATTAGCATAGGACTTTTTCTTCTTGTTGAGTCAATGATTGCTGCCAGGCCTCTATATCCTTAGGCACCTGGGAATATATTAATCAATGTATTTGGAATATAGCAAAGGAAATATAGTAGTTTTTGATATTAGCAATACTAGACTTTTTGAGTTAATGGATTTTCTCTTTTGTAATAGATCACTGTACTTTGTTATATATCACTGTGTCCTTGCTGTGTAAGAATGTAACTTTATCATATCTTAAGACTAAATAGATCTTCAGGGGAGCATTGGTGAAAGGATTTTCATTTGTTGGGTTGATGTTTGCTGCTAAATCTCCATGTTCCCTACCCTTATAATGAATATAACTAGCATATAGGAAGAAATAAGTATTAACCTTTAAGCATATAGGAGAAATAAGTATTAACCTTTAAGACTAATCATGTTAACCTTGGGTTGAATAAATTCCTTTCTTGATTGTAACTCACTACACCCTCACCCTATAGGAATGTAACTTTATTTGGAGGGTGGTGCCTGGTTTAAGAAAAAACACCCTTGGAAGAAATAAGTTTTTTTGGTTATCAGAAAGAAAGGATCATAAAATGTAAGCAGGTCTCACTCATGGCCAAAAGATGATGTAATATCCCTAAGACCTTTTTTTATACATTTATGTGAACACCTGATTTTGACAAAGGTCAGGACTGCTGACCCCCACGTGACTCTGTATTCATCCCTATGTGTAACAAAAGGTATATAAGCAAACCCAAAAATAAAGAAATCGGATCAGTTTCCGGAAAGACTGATTCCCCCATGTCGCTTCTTTCTTGCTCCCGTTTTTCTGGCTGAATTCCCATCTGGAGCATGGATGCTATTCCACGTAATCCAAGTTATTCAGCCTCCTTTTCTCCACTAATCTTCCTACTACACTATCCATTTCTAATCTCTCTATATCTGTGATTAAATATGTATTTTTCCAAAGACGCCGACTCCGTCCCCCCACCTTCGAATCACCCTGGATCCACCGGGGCTGGACCCCGGCACCCATTCTGTTGTTTTCCTCTATTTCTTTGCATTGATTGCTGAAGAAGGCTTTCTTATCTCTTCTTGCTATTCTTTGGAACTCTGCATTCAGATGCTTTTATCTTTCCTTTTCTCCTTTGCTTTTTGCTTCTCTACTTTTCTGAGCTATTAGTAAGCCCTCCTCAGACAGCCATTTTGCCTTTTTGCATTTCTTTTCCATGGGGATGGTTTTGATCCCTGTCTCCTGTACAATGTCATGAACCTCCATCCATAGTTCATCAGGCACTCTATCAGATCTAGTCCCTTAAATCTATTTCTCACTTCCACTGTATAATCATAAGGGATTTGATTTAGGTCATACCTGAATGGTCTAGTGGTTTTCCCCACTTTTTTCAATTTAAGTCTGAATTTGGCAATAAGGAGTTCATGATCTGAGCCACAGTCAGCTCTGCGTCTTGTTTTTGCTGACTGTATAGAGCTTCTCCATCTTTGGCTGCAAAGAATTTAATCAATCTGATTTTGGTGTTGATCATCTGGTGATGTCCATGTGTAGAGTCTTCTCTTGTGTTGTTGGAAGAGGGTGTTTGCTATGACCAGTGCATTCTCTTGGCAAAACTCTATTAGCCTTTGCCCAGCTTCATTCTGTACTCCAAGGCCAAGTTTGCCTGTTACTCCAGGTGTTTCCTGACTTCCTACTTTTGCATTCCAGTCTCCTATAATGAAAAGGACGTTTTTTTTGGGTGTTAGTTCTAAAAGGTCTTGTCTCCCAAGTCATATTCTTGGAGTCTACTCTTGGGGAAACTCAAGCGAAACTCCACTTCTCTCTAGATCTTGTCTATCTTCATTCTTCTTCTGTGTGTATCTGTGTGTGTGTTTTCAGACTTTGTCGTCTTCTTGGCAGAGCATATTAAACAGTTAAAAATTAGAGAGTAATATATATACTACTCATTTCCAAGAACACATCTCTGCCTTCATTTCAGATTTTCAGCAGATTGCAAACATATGTACCCACAGCCCAATACAGATAGACTCTGAAAAGGAGAGGGCTTCCCAGGTGGTGCAGTTGGTAAAGAACCTGCCTGCCAATGCAGAAGACGTAAGAGACATGGCTTCAAGCCCTGGGTCAGGAAGATCCCCTGGAGTAGGAAATGGCACCCCACTCCAGTATTCTTGCCTGGAATATTCCACGGACAGAGGAACCTGCTGGACTGCAGTCCACTGGGTCGCAAAGAATCAGACACGACTGAGCAGGAACACACACTCAGGATGAAAGGGAGAAGGCTGAGAGCAGCCCCACAGGAGGGCAGCATCTGCACAGTGAGGGCTGGACGGCGCACTTGATCAGTTTCTCCCAGGCATGCTCTGGGCCAGCACCTCTTGGCCCTTAAGGTGCCCAGGAACCACCTGGATCTCTTGTTAAAATGCAGGTTGTCATTTAATAGCACAGGGGCGGGGTCTGAGATTCACATTTCTTACAAAACCAGGAGATGCTGATGCTGGGGTTTGTGGTTGCCCCTTGATCAGTGAGGGGCTTAAAGACGGACTTAAAGATGGATAACCTAAGGAGGTACCATGTCACCCCACCTGACTTATTTTATCTGGTTTCCCCTGAACCCAGCTCTTTTTAAAAAGTGAAATCTTTGAAAAGGGATTGAACCCGATCCCCTTGCACTGGAAGCATGGAGTCTTAGCCACTGGACTGTCAGGGAATTCCCTCATATGGTCAATTTCTTAAGAAATTAAACATGCACTCACCATATGACCCAGAAATCCCACTCCTTAGGGACCTACCCTGAAGCTTCTCTGAGCCTCCATTAGCCTGTCTGCAACACGGGAATCTCAGGTGGCTCAGTGGGAAAGAATCCACCTGCCAGTGCAGCAGGTGCAAGAGATGTGGATTCAATCCCTGGGTCGGGAAGGTCCCTGGGTCGGGAAGATCCCTGGAGAAGGAAATGGAAACCGACTCCAGTTTTCTTGACTGGAAAAATCCCATGGAGAGAGGAGCCTGGTGGGGTACAGTCCATGGGGTCACAAAGAGTCGGACACAACTTAGTGACCAAAACCAAAAACAACACAGGATCACAGAACACCCTGTGGAGAATATTTGCAGCAGCTTTTAAAGCAATTGTTCCAAACGGGAAACAACTCATCCTTCCACTGATAAATGGATACACAAACTGTGAAACACCCAGACAATGAAAAACTCCTCAGCTATTAAAAGGAACCTGTGGTCCATGCCACGACATGCGTGAATTTTAAACATCTTATGCTACAGGAAAGAACTGACATTCAGAAGCCTGCATACTGTTTGGTTCCATTTATAGGACATTCTGGAAACGACAGAACTTTGGTGATGGAGAATAGATCGGTGGTTGCCAGGGGTTACAGGTGGCAGTGGTGTTGACAGAGAGGAAGCCCCAAGGGGATTTTGGAAGGCAATGTGTCTTGTTTGTGGTAAAGGCTACATGACTCAATGCCTTTGTTAAGACTCATAGACTGGGGATTTCCTGGCGGTCCAGTGCTTAGGATTCTGTGCTTTCACTGATGTGGGCTCAGGTTCAATCCCTGGTCTCCAAATTGAGATCCCACAAGTTATGTAACTGCAGCAGAAAAAAAAAAAAATAAAGATCCATAGACTTGCTCCCTCAAATGAGAGGAAATCATTTGTCTGTAAGTTAAAGATAAATTAATAGAAATTTAAAAAAATGACAGAATCTTTCAGTTCAGTCGCTCAGTCATGTCCGACTCTTTGTGACCCCGTGAACCGCAGCATGCCAGGCTTTCCTGTCCATCACCAGCTCCTGGAGTCCACCCAAACCCGTGTCCATTGAGCCGGCGACGCCATCTAACCATTTTATCCTCTGTTGTCCCCTTCTCCTCTTGCCCTCAATCTTTCCCAGCATCAGGGTCTTTTCAAATGAGTCAGCTCTTCGCATCAGGTGGCCAAAGTATTGGAGTTTCAACTTCAACATCAGTCCTTTCAATGAACACTCAGGACTGATGTCCTTTAGGATGGACTGGTTGGATCACCTTGCAGTCCAAGGGACTCTCAAGAGTCTTTCCCAATACCACAGTTTAACAGCATCAATTCTTCAGCACTCAGCTTTCTTTATAGTCCACCTCTCGCATCCATACATGACTACCAGAAAAACCATAGCCTTAACTAGACAGACCTTTATCGACAAAATAATGTCTCTGCTTTTCAATATGCTGTCTGCTGCTGCTAAGTCACTTCAGTCATGTCCAACTCTGTGCGACCCCAAGAGACGGCAGCCCACCAGGCTCCCCCCGTCCCTGGGATTCTCCAGGCAAGAACACTGGAGTGGGTTGCCATTTCCTTCTCCAATGCATGAAAGTGAAAAGTGAAAGTGAAGTCGCTCAGTCGTGTCCGACTCTTAGCGACCCCATGGAGCCTACCAGGCTACTCCGTCCATGGGATTTTCCAGGCAAGAGTACTGGAGTGGGGTGCCATCGCTTTCTCCGAATATGCTGTCTAGGTTGATCATAACTTTCCTTCCAAGGAGTAAGCGTCTTTTAATTTCACGGCTGCAATCACCATCTGCAGTGGTTTTGGAGCTCAGAATAACAGAATCTTAGAACTGACATTTTATGGGAATTCCCTGGCAGTCTAGCGGTTAAGACTCGGCACTTTCACTGCTGTGGGCCTGGGTTCAATTCCTGGTCAGGGAACTGAGATTCAAAGAAAAAAAAGAAAAAAAAAAGAAAAGAACTGGTAAGTTTTAAAGTCAGAGATGCTTTTGCTCTTCATACACTTAAACAATTTTAGAATTAGAAACTTCTAGAATTTTCAGAGTAGTAATAATAATAGCTCCCATTCTGAATTCCATCAGGGTTAGCACTCCTTATCTTTTTTTGTCATTTTATAAATTGTATTTATTTATTTTGGCCATCCCATGCAGCAGGTGGGATTAATTCCCCTGACCGGGAATCGAACCCATGCCCCTGCAGTGGAACTGTGGAGTCTTAACCACTGGGCCATAGGGAAGTCTCAGCACTTCTTCACTGTTTCTGCTATTGTGAGATGCTAGGAACAGCATGATCACCAGGCAGTGGCTTAGGGAGCTTTGGCTATTATTATTCTTGCTGGTGGTGGTGTTTTCTGCCAGCCTTTGGGAGGCCCTCTCTTTGAGGCACCCTCCTCCCAGCCCTGCCCCTGGGGTTTATTGCCACCTCCTGGGTCTCAGTTTGCACAGTGTTGAAAGTTCTGGTGAACCAGTCTGGCCAGGGTCAGAAGACTGTATGGACCCAAGCATTGCTGCCTATAGTGAAGGAAGAAACAGACAGAGCTGGACTCTACCTTAGGCCAGGCTGCAAACATCAGGCTACATGCGTGGTCAGCCTCCCAGTGGACTCTGAACTTTGTGCCTGGTGTCTATAGAAATGGCAGACCAATGGGAAACCAGACCTCCCGGCTGAAAGAGCCTCAGGACTCTCCGTAACCTAAAAGAATATGCTGCTGCTGCTGCTAAGTCACTTCAGTCGTGTCCGACTCATACGCTAATTATCTCTAAACAAATTCCATTATGTTTATCGGGGCATGACCACAGGCCTATTGATAAATATCTGTTGTTTAACTACCTAGGCTTATGACACATGAATCATGGGTTAACTTTGATCAGATCTCTCTTTTACCTTGCCCAGACTAGTTTCAAGGAATTTGGGAAAGCGGGTTTGAGCATGTACACTTAGGGTTTTCACAAAAACTGGTCAGGGTCCTTGGCTAAGAGGAGACTCTGCCTTGGGCCCTCCAGTGTAATCAACTGCACTCCCTCATTTGCATTGTCCTTCTGAGTGAGTTTGTTTCCTGGAAAGCGTGGCTGCAAACAATAGGTCCACCACATCCTGCCTTGGAAGCCACGGTGCCCGCAGTTGAGAGCCTCTGCGTAGATTGCTGACATCTGACCAGCTCTGGGCTTCCTGTGGCCCCTGGCAGGCTGGTGGCTGGCCACGGCTGCCCTTGGGGTGTGGTGGCTTCGGCCATCTGCTCAGCCCTGCCCCTACAGATGGGATCAGCTCTGCACGGCCCTAGAGACTTGGGGTCACAAAACCCTATGAGTCTGTATGCCACTTGGTCATAACATTCTTTCTGCTCTTGTCTTTCCATTGTGTAGATTTTAATCCTCTTAACGCACAATGTGAGAGTTGAGAGTTAAATTTTATTTGGGGGCAAAATGAGGACTTCCCAGGTGGCGCTAGTGGTAAAGAATCTGCCTGCCAGTGCAGGAGACATTAGCGATGTGAGTTTGATCCCTGGGTCATGAAGATCTGGAGGAGGGCATGGCAACCCACTCCAGTATTCTTGCCTGGAGAACTCGCATGGACAGAGGAACCTGGTGGGCTAAACTCCATGGGGTCGAAAAGAGTCAGACACGACTGAAGTGACTTAGCACGCATGCATGAGGGCTGCAGCCTGGGAGATAGCACCTCAGATAGCTCTGAGAGACTGCTCCAAAGAGGCAGTGGGGAAAGGTCAATATATAAGATTTTGGTGAAGGGAGAGTTCAATGCAATCAAGCACTTACTCTACAAGAGGTTTTCTGCAAGTCAGGAGCTGATGACATGATGAAGGGATTTAGTGCTTTTTTAGAGATGAGGAGTTGGGATCATGAAATCAGTTCCTGAAAATATCTAACTATCTAAGGACCTGTTCCACCAGTTTCCCTGGAGGGCAGAGTGCCTCACTCTCCACCCTGAATTGCCCTCAGGGCGTGTGGAGGGTCAACAGCTCAGCAGCACAGGGTTCCGTCTCCGCAGAGGCAGATGGCAAATGCTCTCGGCAAGTGCCAATTTGTAGTTGAGACGGTAAAGGATCCGCCTGCACAATGCAGGAGACCTGGGTTTGAACCCTGGGTTGGGAAGATCCCCTGGAGGAGGGCATGGCAATCCACTCCAGTATTCTTGCCTGGAGAACCCCACGGCCAGAGGAGCCTGGCGGGCTGCAGTCCCTGGGGTCACAAAGAGTCGGAGATGACTGAACGACCAAGCACACAGCACCTACTTAAAAATTTTTTTTTACTGAAATAGTTTCTTTTTAATATAGTACCTATATTTTCATTTTACAGATTTGTAAATTAAGTGTGGGGAAAAGTTTGTGCTCAATTGGAGATCACAATCTATGGAATCCAAAGAACTAAGGTTTGAGTCCTGATTCTATCCAAGCTGTTTCTGCTTCCTGCCCTTGAGTGAGTCATTCATTGATTCCTTTGTTTCTGAGGCAGAGGGAGCGGTACTAGGATTTTCAGTCAGGCCAGGGCCCCATCACCCCTGCTTTGCTCAGGCATCAGCTGTAATTAACAATACACTTTGCAGGACTTCCCTGGTGGTAGGGAGTAAGACTCTGTACTCCCAAGGCAGCGGGGGGGCCTGGGTTCGATTCCTGGTTGGGGAACTAGATCCCGTATGCTGCAACAAAAGATCCCACGTGCTGCAACTAAGACCTGGAGCAGCCAAAGAAATAAATAAAGAATAGTGCATTTCGCGTAACACGATTTTTCCAATTTTTCCATGATTATTATTTGAACATATAATACAATAAAAAATTGTTGAGGTATTCTACAATCTTTTTTTTTTTTCAATAAGTCTTGGTGTGTTTTATACTCAGAGCACATCTCAGTTTGGACTCACCACGTTTCTATAACTCAGTAGTTGAATATGGCTGGTGGCTGCTGTGTTGAACAGCCTGGGTCTGGGTCTTGAGGAGCAGAACGAGGGGACACCAGCATCAAGGTTGCATGGGCTGACAGCGAAGCGTGCCCTCTCTGCCCTGCGATTCCATTTTTAGAGTTGTCTGCAATAAATCCTCCTACACAGGCACCAGAATGCATGTGCTAGGGTGCTCCCTGTGATATGGACAAAAAGATTGGAAATCACCTGAAGTTCCACCAACAGGGAAGCTTCAAACTAACAATGGACTTATGGCACTATTAAAACAACATGAGGTGCTTCAGCGCATTCACAAAAACATCGTTCTGAAAAAAGTGATCAAAGCACGTTATCGGAACAGTTGATGAAATGGGAACGAGGACGGCGGCTTACATCAGGTGACCTATTACACATTTCCTTATTGCTTTTATACTATCCTGGCCACTTCTTGTTACATTTGAATTCGCACCACCATAAAGTGGCTCAGACGGTAAAGAATCTGCCTGCGGTACACCTGGGTTCGATCCCTGGGTTGGGAAGAGCCACTGGAGAAGGGAATGGCAACCCACTCCAGTCTTCTTGCTTGGAGAATTCCATGGACAGAGGAGCCTGGCTGTTTACAGTCCGTGGGGTCACAAAGAGTTTGACACGACTGAGTGACTAACACTTTCACTTTCAAAAAGTTGTAAGAATTATTCTGAGAAGCAGTTAATAACTTCTCCAAGGGTCCAGGACATAGAAAATGTTAAGAACCTGTGATTTTAAGGCAATGCCCAGTTCAGTTCAGTTCCTCAGTTGTGTCGGACTCTTTGCGACCCTATGGATTGCAGCAAGCCAGGCTTCCCTGTCTATCACCAACTCCCAGAGCTTGCTCAGACTCATGTCCGTGGAGTCAGTGATGCCATCCAACCATCTCATCCTCTGTCGTCCCCTTCTCCTCCTGCCTTCAATCTTTCCCAGCATCAAGGTCTTTTCCAATGAGTCAGTTCTTCGCATCAGGTGGCCAAAGTACTGGAACTTCAGCTTCAGCATCAGTCCTTCCAATGAATATTCAATATTCAGGACTGATTTCCTTTAGCAATGCCCAACTGCGGTCCAAAAATCTTAACATATCAAGAGGGTATGGCCGGGCCTTCTGACTCTCCTCCCGCTCGCGCGCCCTCTTAAGGTCAGAGTTGGTATAACAACCATGCATTCCTATCAGCAAAGAATCCCCTCTGCAAAGACCTTAAAATCCTTGCTGAGTCAAGTCCACAACACGTGGCTTCATCTAGTGGAACCAAACTTTGCCCAAACATCGTGCACTCAAGCGTCCATTCCCAAACACAAGCATCACATTTGTAAAAGTCTAGGAGAGTACATTCCAAATTGCTAAAGGATTTTCAGAAGGGTGAAGGTGAGGGGATTTTTCAACACTTTATTGTGGGGAGGGGGGAAGGGGGGGGAGTACATTTCTGGATTGTTCAAATGTGTACATGGATCATCTCTGCTATGAAAAGAAAGCTAGATCTGCACAAATTGAAGTTTGCTGCAGAAGAATACTATTTGGGGAGGAAGGATGTGGGTGATCTATTGGAGCGTTGCAGATGAGCGTGGGAAAAATGAACCTGTTTCTGCACTCACGCTCCAGTCATGCTCCACTGCTATAGGCCGAAAAATCGTTCCCAGGGATGTTCGCCTCCTAATGACTGAAACCTGCAGGGTGACTTCATGTGGGAAAAGGGACGTGGCAGGTAAACTAATGATCTTGACATGGAAGGTTATCCTGGATTATTTAGGGGGTTCTTTTTGGGGGGCTGCACTGGGTCTTTGCAGGTGGCTCAGTGGTAAAGAATCCACCTGCCAGTGCAGGAGATGATGCAGGAGACTCAAGTTTGATCCCTGGGTCGGGAAGATCCTCTGGAGGAGGAAATGGCAACCTACTCCAGTATCCTTGCTTGGTGAATCTCGTGGGCAGAGGAGCCTGGCGGGCTACAGTCCGTGGAGTCGTAACGAGTGGGACACGGCTGAGTGACTGAGCTGCACACACGGGTCTCCGTTGCTTTGTGTGGGCTTTCTCTAGTTGCAGTAAGGGGAGGCTACTCTTCGTTGTGGGACTCAGGTTTCTCATTGTGGCGGCTTCTCTTGTTGCGGAGCGCAGGCTGTAGGCGCCTGGACTTCAGTCATTGCACCATGCAGGTTCAGGAGTTGTGGCTCTCAGACCTAGTCACTCCACAGCATGTGGAGTCTTCCCCGGCCGGGGATCAAACCCGTGCCCCCTGCATTGGCAGGCAGATTCTTATCCACTGCACCTCCAAGGAAGTCCCCTAGAGGGTTCTTAAATGTAATCACAAGGGTGCTTATACCAGGGAGGCGGAGGGAGACTTGTGACGCGCAGTTGGAGGGAAGGCGATGTCTCTGTCCTTAGAGGCAGATATTGGAACCATGTGGCCACAAGTCAAGGAGTGCTGCCAGTCAGCGGAAACGGAAGAGGCAGGAACACACTCTCCTCTGGAACCTACAGAGGGAATATAGCCCTGTTGACTTCTGGCCTCTAGAACTGTAAGAGGATACATTTCTATTGTTTTAAGTCACTCAGTTTATGGCCATTTATTCCAGCAGCAATAAGAAACTAATAACATAGTTTCTTCCCCACCCCAGACTCCAGCATGTTTCAGCAAGAACCCAGAAAGGGACTGGAAAAGATGGTGATGGCTCTTGCCTGGAAAATCCCATGGATGAAGGAGCCTGGTGCGCTACAGTCCCTGGGGTCGCTGAGAGTTGGACACAACTCAGTGACTTCACTTTCACTTTTCACTTTCATGCATTGGAGAAGGAAATGGCAACCCACTCCAATGTTCTTGCCTGGAGAATCCCAGGGACGGGGGAGCCTGGTGGGCTGCCATCTATGGAGTCACACAGAGTCGGACACGACTGAAGCGACTTAGCAGCAGCAGCAGCAGACGGGAAGACTGAATAGTCCTCAAGTACTGGGCCATCTTCACAGACTTGCTTTTCCTCTCTGGGTCTCAATGGAACCCAGTTGGGAGGCTGGGGCTCACAATCAATTCCCAGTTCCCAGGTTGAAGCCAACTGAACCCCTGAGCTTTTTCAGGGCTACCTGGGGCCATAGAAGGAAAGAGCGAGTGTGTATGTGTGAAGTTGCTCAGTCGTGTCCGACTCTTTGCAACCCCACGGACAGCAGCCCACCACGCTCCTCTGTCCATGGGATTCTCCAAGCAATAGTACTGGAGTGGATTGCCATTTCCTTCTCCAGAAGGAAAGAGACAGCCTCTCAAATGGGGAACTCAAGGCAGGGAGAGGGGCCAGGTCTCGACAAGGTGGGAGTCTCTAACGTCTGGCTTCCTTCCTCCTGGGACCTGGAACTTCCTCCTGGCCCCTTCCATGGAGCGGCTGGAGGAGGTGTTCAGGGTTCACTGGGTGTGTGCCTTGCGGAAGAAACCCCGAGCCCCAGACCAATGAGAACCCCAGAGGGGTAAGACGGGTCATTTCCTCTCTGGTTATCTGCACCCTCCCTTGGGGCTTGCAAGCCACAGCCCTTGGGAGCCTTTGATCAGAGGAGAATCTGGGAGAGACCTGAAGATGGTGAGTCTAGAGGGGAACGGGGGGCAGACACCCTCTATGTGTGTGCTCTCCCTTCTTGGCACCATCTGCTCCCTTTTTCCTTCCTCCTCCTCCCAGTCCTTGACCTCTCCCCTTCTCTCCTCACCTTCCTCTCCCCCTCAGGGGCTGGGAAGCAGCTAAGAAGTAAGACTGTCAAGGGGTTATAGGGCCCGTGATTAGCTTTGACTTTTCCTCTCTGTTAAATAATCCCAAAATAGTTTGAAAATTTTGTTTCTACACATTTTATTATTCACTCATGATTTTTTAAAATTGAAATGTTTTAATTCCTTTCTCTGCTCAGTTGATGCTGAGATCCATATTTAGTTTTATAAGCTAATCCCTGTGTTTTTTTGGCTCATGAGATTTTTTTTTTTTTGTCATGGAAATATAGGAGTGGAATATTAATACATTTCACTTTAGTTCTGTAATGTCAGAAAATTTTTTTTAAATTAAAAGATGGACTAGAGCTTTTTCTTTCTGAATACTAATAATTAAAAAAAAAAAAGTCCCAAATCCTTAAAGGGTACTCAGTGAAAGGACCATCCCTGCCCAGAGACTCAGATTCCTCGTAGCTCTGGTTTCTTGTAACCAGAAACGTAGGGGGGTGGAATCAGGGCAACAGTTTGTGGCTAACACTTCTGGAAACAGTCCATGACAGTGTAGGGAGTAAGGAGTATTTTGACATGGAGATCATACCGAAACTAGGTTCAAATCCTGCCTATCTTGTGTAGGAGCTGAAGAGACTCGTCTGTCTGAGCCTCCTTCTCCTTGTCACTAAGATGGGGATAGTCGCCCTACAAAGCGCAATCTGTATCACAGAGTCATGGAGAGAGTTCAGTGAGATAATACATGGGAAGCGCTTTCAGCAGTGGCTGGCATACAGCTGGCTCTCAATGCCTGTGATGTGTCTATCCTTTCTACCCTACAAAGAGAAGTCTTTTTTACACGATATCCTACCTCTCTCTTTTTTTCTTACGTGAATAACTTATAATATTATTGACAACCTCCACCTGCATGCCGGGCACTGTGCTAGGCACTTGACGTTTACAAACGTCAGCTTAATCTGTGAGAAACATACTGGTGTATCCTGGTGTGTTTCAGGGAAATTCCCTTTATCTTTTCATCAGCTGTGGGATATGCCAGTGAGAGTTTCCATTGCTTATCAGTGGAAATTTAGCTGTTTGTAATTAGAAAATTCCCTGGTGGTCCAGTGATTAAGATTCAGCACTTTCACTGTCAGGGGTCTGGGTCCGATCGCTGGTCAGGGAGATAAGATCCTACAGGCTGGGCAGCCAAAAAAAAAAAAAAAAAAACGCAAACCCTGAAACACCAGAATTATATCTTTGGATTCATGTCTGGGTTTTCAGAACTGCAAATGCTGAATCTAAGACACAGACAATTTTTATTTTAACAGATATTGCCAAAACCTGTACCAATTTATATTCCTCATCTTCAGAGCAGGAGAGTATTTACTTGTCTAGACACCCATCTGCATGTTCAGATGGAACTATTTTTGCTTTTTGCCAGCCTGAAAGGTAGTTCCTCGCATCCTGAAAGGATCCGGAGGCTTGTCTTTTTCACATCGTTTTTAAAATGCAAATGCCTGTGTTTCTTCGTGCTCAGGGATGTTGAGTCTCAAAGACTGTGCAGATTCAAGAGGATGAGTCGAGATGCTCACCCCCACCCTTGTATCCCAGTTTCTGAGGATGCCTTAGTGGTTTTATGTGGTTCTGTGGGTGGACTGTTTAAAGACATTGTGTCCACGTAGAAATGGGGAGAGGGATGTTCCGGAAAAAAAAGCAGCCCGTGCCTTCTGTGTATTTCCTAGGCCTGACAGCATCTCTGAGTCTATTATTTCCGCCATAAAGAAGGGGACAGTTGGCAGGACGTTCCCTGCCCTGAAGATGGCAAGACGGAAGCCCTGCGAGGGAGGGAAGGGGCGTGTGGCCCCTCTTAACGCTCCTACTTTTCTTCCTCCTCTGGGGATCGCTCCCATCTTTGCTGGCCTGAGTCCCAGCCCCAGCCTCCTCTCTGGTCCTCTTGCCTCTAATCTCACCTCCCCACAGCAGCCAGAGGAAGCTTTCTGAACAAGAACGCTCATCTAGTCCCTCTGTGACTCAAAGACCATCTGCGGCTCCCCATGACCCCAGGATAAAACACATCTCCTTTAACATGACATCTGTGGCTCCTCCAACCTCATCCTGGCTACCTGCCAGCCTCGCTGGTGTTCTTTCACCTTCTGGTGTGTGACATCCTCCCTGTTACCGTGTGACCCTTTGCCTTGAAGGCATGGGGTCCCCTCACTCCCACCACGCCTGAGGCCTGGTAACCTCTCAGAGAAGGTTCTAGGGTTGGACTCTCTGAAGGTCTCTCCTACCTCTGTCACTTGCTAACAGTGAGGACCTGGAAAGGTCTCTTAAGCTGTCTGTAGCCTCAGTTTTCTCATCTGCAAGGTGGGTATTGCAGTGGCAAAAAAAGAAGAGCTGATACAGGAAAAGGACTTAGAACTTGGTGATTCTGATTGCTTTTCTCCTAAGCATCTTCTCCTTAGCCCTCGCCTCCTCTGATCCATTCATGAGTCCTCACACTCACCACCCTAGTGCAAACCACCATCATCCCTCACCACAGCTGGGCAATTCCAATCACCTCTCCTTCTCAGCTTCTGATCTGGCCCTTTCTCCACACAGTAGGCAAGGGCTCTTAAAAACGAGCCTTTGATCTTAGGAAAAAAAGAGTACCCGCCTTTGGGCTTGTTGTACCGTAAACACTGTGGTTAGAGAATTAACAAACTAACACCTAGGAAGCACTTAGGAATCGCTTAGGAGCCCCAGACCGCTGGAGTCTGAGACGAAGCCACCAGCCACATGGGGCTGGTGAAACTTAATTAAAATGACAGCAAAGTACAAGTTCAGTTCCCAGACACATCTGCCGCATGTCACAAACTCCACAGCCAGAGGTGACTGGCGGCTACCATCCTGGATGGCACACCTCTGGGACATTCCCATCAGTGCAGAAATTTCATTTGGACCATGTTGCAGTGTTTTTTTTTTTTTTTCATTTCTATTTAGTTCTTTGTTGTTGCTTAGTGGCTAAGTCATGTCCAACTTTTTTTGCGACCCCATGGACTGTAGCCCTCCAGGCTCCTCAGTCCATAGGATTTCCCAGGCAAGGATACTGGAGTGGATCGCGCGGGGTTGTGGCTTGATTTTTCCAACACCCTTCTGCTGATCCCCCAGCAGGCTGGATTCTCTGTAGAACACACTCTGTTCCCATCCCTGGTGATTAATTTCCCTCTCGCAGGAGACCATAACCTCTCCAAGGACAGGTGCCAGGTATGTCAGGAGCCGATCTCTAGTCTGGTAACGTTTATGAGATGAAGAAATATGCTTAGACTCTTTCCTAGACTCCTAGAATGGCACTTGCGTGTGCTCGGGTGCCAAGTCGTGTCCCATTCTTTGAGACCCTGTGGACTGTAGCCCCCCAGGCTCCTCTAGTCCGTGGGATTCCCCAGGCAAGAATACTGGAGTGGGTTGCCATTTCCTTCTCCAGGGGATCTTTCTGACCCTCTGAGCAAACGTGCAACTCCAGCTTGGCAGGTGGATTCTTTACTGCTGAGCCACCTAGGAAGCCCCTTCTAGAATGGTAGAATCACAAATTCTTTGGTAGAGGCTGTATAATATCCATTTCTGGGGAGAGGGGAATGGGTGGTATATTCACTGATGTGGCTTACATACCAGAAGAAGAAAAGCATATATGGTGAGGGGCTTCCCTGGCAGTCCAGTGGTTAAGATTCTGGGCTTCCAAAGCAGCGGATGCAGGTTCGATGCCTGGTCGGGGAACTAGGATCCCACAGGCCTCTTAGCAGGGACCAACCCCACCCCCTCTCCCCCCAGAAAGTATACCAACCTTCTACTTCCCTTCCCCTGGGGCAACCACTCTTCCAGACTTCCTCTGCCTGCTTCTGGAGCTAGTCTGTGCAGACACTTAGGAGAGAGAAATCGACAGAGGGGAAGTGGTGAGGAGGGGAGAGGGGGTTGGGAGGAGAGAGGGAAACAGGGAGGAAGAATGACTCTCTTTGGCAGGTAGTGTTGCTTCACATACTGTTCTTACTTGTCCTGTTTCACCCTAGATCTTGGAGTTCTTTCCACACCCACCCTTAGGTAAACTTCCTCATTCTTTTGCTGGTTGCATAGAATTGTTTTGCCTGAAAGTGTCATCACTATTGAGCCAGTCGCCTCTTGCCTGGACGCTTCAGCTGTTTCCCTTCTTTGTAGAGATACAGCCGTGACTAAACTTGACAAGCCATTTACATCAGGAGGATCCTAAAAACCGCAGAGCGTTAGAATCAGCATCTTTTTCCTGCCCCTGTGCAGTCAGTGAGAGGGAAGGGCTGCGTGAGCTCATCCCAGGCGAGGATCTTTGTCATCTGATGTGAGGGGTAACGGCGAGCGTGGGAGCAGGGGGTGGGGAGGCGTCCCCCTTCTGGGGCTTGGATTATTCTGCAGCATAGTCCAGAGTTTGTGAAACGAGCAGAGATCGAAGTTAGCTGCATGTTATCATGTCCGAGGTGGACACTTAAACCATTTAACCACCTGCTACAGTGCAGGGTCCCCCTGGGCAGGATCTGGGGCCTCTTGCCATGCCCAGCTTTGACCCTTTAGTGATCTGAGCTTGGGGGTCCCAGAGTAGAAAAAGGGAGGTCAGCGTGCTGGGGGTGACTCAGGGCAGAGTCTCTTTATCAGTGGAAATAAAGCAACCATTTTAACTTTTTGGAAACGTCTTCACACTTACAGAAAAAATTATAAGAATAATACAGGGAACTTCCATACTCTCTGGACACAGATTCTCCAGGTTTGCTCTATCTATCCGTCCCTTCTGTTTATTAATCTATCATCTACCACCTTTTCTTTTTTTTCTGAACCAGCTGAGAGGAAGTTGCAGGCATCTTTTGCTCCTACATATCTCAGGGTCTCCTTCTCAAACGCAAAGACATTCATTTACACGAGTACAGTGATCACCATCAGGGAAGTTAGCATTTGATGTGATACTGTGATCTAGTCCATAGATCAGGTTAAAAGTTGCTCCGTGGTCCGAATAATGGCCTTCAGAGTGAATTTGTCTTTCCTGCTCCGGGCTGCGGTCCAGGATGTCACACCACATGTGGGTGTCCTGGTCTTTTAGTCCCGACTCATCTGGAACAGTCCTTTGGCCCTTCCTTATCTTTAGGACACTGGCATTTTAATTTTAATCGACCAAAATGCCACAAAATTTAGACTTCGCCATTTTGAAGTGCACCATTCAGCGGCACTCAGTATGTTCCGTGCTGCCCCATCACCGCGTGCGTGCTAAGTTGCTTCAGTCGTGTCCAACTCTTTGTGACCCTATGGACCATAGCCCACCAGACTCCTCTGAGCATAGCATTCTCCAGGCAGGAATACGGGAGTGGGTTGCTATGCCCTCCTCTAGGGGATCTTCCTGACCCAGGGGTTGAACTCAAGTCTCCTGCCTTGCAGGAAGATTCTTTACCACGGAGCCACCCGGGAAGCTCTGTCTCCAACACTTCATCTATTTCCAGAAACTATTCATCACCCTCAAAAGAAACCCTGTGCCCACTAAGCAATCCCTCCCTGCTCCTGCTCCCCTAGCTTGAGGCTGTTACAAGCACATCTCCCATCTCTATGGATTTGCCAGTTTAGACATTTTCTATAAATGGAATCATATAGTATGATCTGACTTCTTTCACTCAGCATGTTTACAGGCTTCATCCACATTGTAGCTTATGTCAATATTTCATCCCTTTTCATGGCTGAATAATATTCCACTACATGGATATACCATGCCCAGTTCATCTACTCTTCGGATGAACTGACCTTTCCCCTTTGGATAATTTGATCTCCGCTATGACCATACCAGCACATATGCTGGAGCATCAGCCTGGCTGACCTGGTTGACCTTAAGGAAACATAAAGGAACTAGAAATTAAAAAGTGGTTCAGAGAAAGATCTGAGCTCTCCAATAATTGTAAGATCAATGGGAAACAAGAGCATTGCCATTTCTTATCTCCCTACTGTGTCCCGGGCACTTTGCCAGGTTCTTGAACATTTTTCATCTTATTTAATCTATGAGCTGGGTGTTTAGTGGGTCAAAACCTCAGCCTGCAGATTCAAGTACCCTAAAAATCCAGCTCTGAATATTTCTGTAACAATGATCTCTGTTTTTCTCTGCCTCCTTTCCCTGGGCTGGTGACAAAATCACCTTCAGGGATGGGCTCCAGGGGCCACAGAGTTTGCCCGTTGGGTGTCCTTGGAGGCCCCCTTCCAACCTCTGGAACTGCCCAACGGCAGCCTCTCTGGGTTTGCATACCGATCTAAAGAAAGTGGAATTCCCATCTCCATGACTGGGACAGGCTACTTCATCTTCCGGTGCCTCTGTCTCCTTGTCAATAAAATGGGCATATTCATAGGACCTACTTGTAGGGTTGTGGTCAGGACTGAAAGAGCTAATGCTGTACTTAAACATAGCAGATGCTCAGTAAACACTGGCTGCCTTAGCTCCATCGCTCCCCGTCCTGCATGGGGATTTTTCTTCTGCCTGTGTCTAGTGCCTCCGGGTTATTGTTTTGTGTCCAAGACTGTTTCTCATTCACCTGCTGCTCTTTCTCTCTTTGGAGGGGGATATGACACTTCCTGGCAAGAAAGTTCTTTATTTTATTATGGAAAATATCAAACACACGAAAGCAGAGAGAATGAAGTTGTGAATGTCCAATGTACTCATGACCCAGCTCCCACAGTTACCAACACTTTATCATTCTTAGTCATCCTTGGTCCTCCCTCCTTCCCTCCTCTTCTTCTTTTTTTTTTTTTCCCTGGAATTTTTTTTTTTTTAATTTTAGTTTTTTATTTTTTAAATTTTAAAATCTTTAATTCTTTTTCCTGGAATTTTTAAAGCAAACCCAAAACATCCTATTTCACCTGCTATGTGAAATCTCTATCAGAAACTGTCTTCTACCACTTTTTGAAAACATAAATACAATATCCTATCACCCTCAATAGAATAAGCAATGGTTCCTTACTATTGTTGGATATCCAGTCTATTTTAAAATCTCCCAGATGTCTCCAAAATATCTTATTTTCCATACGACTATTCCAATCAGGATCCAGCCTTGGTCTCCGTATTATCTTTGGTATATCTATGTCCTAAATCTCTCTCTCCTTTTAACATTTTTCCTACAGTACAGTGGGCTTCCCAGGTGGCCCAGTGGTAAAGAATCCACAGGCCAAAGCAGGAGACACAAGAGATGTGGGTTCGATTGCTGGGTCGGGAAGATCCCCAGAAGGAGGAAATGGCAACCCACTCCAGTATTCTTTTTTTTTCTGTATGTGATTAACAGGTCTTTTATTGGTAGCAAACTGGAGCAAACAATCAGAACAGCACACGCGCAGTGTTTAGTACATACAATAAAAGTTGCTGCTGCTGCTGCTGCTGCTAAGTCACTTCAGTCGTGTCCGACTCTGCGCGACCCCATAGACGGCAGCCCACCAGGCTCCCCCACCCCTGGGATTCTCCAGGCAAGAACACTGGAGTGGGTTGCCATTTCCTTCTCCAATGCAAGAAAGTGAAAAGTGAAAGGGAAGTCAATCAGTCATGTCCGACTCTTCGCGACCCCATGGACTGCAGCCCACCAGGCTCCTCCATCCATGGGATTTTCCAGGCCAGAGTGCTGGAGTGGGGTGCCATTGCCTTCTCTGACAAAAGTTAAAGGAATTCAAAACCTATATAAAACAAAACACTGGAGAAAAAAAAATTGTACAGCTTAAGAGAGACAGTGGGAAATGTCCTCTCCATCCTGTGACTGCAACTTGTACTCTGTACCCAACAGACCAAAATAATACAGACTTTTTAGTACTGATTGTATTTAAGAGGATTAAACACGTTTTCTAAGAATCTTGCAATGACAAATAAGGGACCCTTTCTCTGGTAAAGCAAACCTTTAAGGGCGGAAAGTGGGGATTATGGAACTGACCGCTATTTTGTAACCGTTTAAAATAATTTCTCATTTTCCAAACACTGCTTTCACAACAGAAGTGTTTTGCGCTTGCACAATATTAATTACTTTGTTATATATGGAAGCCTGTGGTAGGCTGATTACACAATAAGGCTGCAAACAACCAGCGGTACTTTTCTGATGTCACAAGAGTACATAAAACTGAAACATCACCAAAAGTACATAAAAAACTCATCAACATAAACAGCGAAGGACATTAAAAATATAATCAGGAAAAAAATACAATTGCTAAAAAGTGGTTTAGGGCGGAGCCACTGTCTACCCAGTGGCTTCAAATGGCGTTCATAGCAAGTCTGGATGACTTTACAGGACCCTTCTTCAATACTGACTAATGCACCCTTTTAACATGTGCATTATTACACAGGCTGCAGCTTCACAAGGAGACGCTGATGTCGTTACTAAATGAGACACTCTTAACCCTCACATCGGCTTTGTCCCCAGCTGGAATTATCACCTTACCACTCCAGTGATCTTGCCTGGAGAACTCCAGGGACGGAGGAACCTGGCGGGCTACAGTCCGTGGGGTTGCAAAGGAGTCCAATACGACTTAGCAACCAAACAACAATAAATAGTTGATTTACAATGCTGTGTTAGTTTCTGCTGTATGGCAAAGTATATCAGTTATATGCTCATATATTTCACTCCTTTTTAGATTCTTTTCCCAAATAGGTCATTACAGAATATTGAGAAGCGTTCCCTGTGCTCGACAGTAGGTCCTTATTAGTTATCTATAAATCTCTTCTAATCCACGACACTTTCAATTCCATTTTTTTTCCTCTTCCTATTTTAAAAATGCCATTTATTTGCGAGAGAAACAATACCATTTGTCTTGCAGAGTTTCCTGAGCTCTTGATTGGGCTGGTTTTGTCCCTGTGGTGTTATTTATCATATTCCTCTCTCAACTGCTTTTCCTGTAAACTGGTAGTTTTAGATCTAAGACCTTGATTAGAGTCACATTGTTTTTTTTTTTTTTTTCAAAAATTACTCCATGGATGGTGGTGGTTTAGTTGCTAAGTCGTGTCTGACTCTTGCGACACCATGGGCTGTAGCCCACCAGGCTCCTCTGTCCATGGGATTTCCCAGGCAAGAATACTGGAGTGCATTGCCATTTCCTTCTCCATGGGATCTTCCTGACCCAGGGATCGAACCCGAGTCTGCCATATAGCAGGCAGATTCTTTACTGAATGAACTGCGAGGGAAGCCCTGGTGCTGTATCGTCGTTTTACCGCATCACATCCGAACAGATATCCACTCGTCTCTCTTCTCCGAGTGCTGAGGTTGATGGGAGGGTCTGCGGTGCCAGCACTGAGTCATTGCAAGGTTCCTGCCTGTTTTTTACATGATGGTTTTATGAGATGTTTTTGTTCATCATCCAGATCCATATTTCCTTCAGTCTATCCTTCCTTCTGCAGGAATTATTTTTAGAGTCTTCTCTAAAGAAGGACCTCCCACAATGACTCTCTATTTCTCTGTAATAATACTCTGTACAGAAATGGCAGGATAAGTGCTTGACTCATTCCCTTTTCAGAATAAAAATGTGACCACTGACTTACTTGATTTTATTATCATTATGAACTCATAGATCTTTATTATTGATATATATTTTATTCCATCAGTTATTATCATTATTATTAAATACTCAAATTGTCCTGTCTTCTGGCTAGTGTGGCTTTGAGTGGCTCTGACGGGCAAGCTCCTTGCTACCTCATAGCTCAGTTGGTAAAGAATGTGCCTGCAATGCGGGAGACCTGGGTTCGACCCCTGGATTGGGAAGATCCCCTGGAGAAGGGAAAGGCTACCCACTCCAGTATTCTGGCCTGGAGAATTCCATGGACTATATAGAGGCGGACATGACTGAGTGACTTTCACTTTCACTTTCTGGCTAGTGTGGGCTCTTTCAGGCTCTCTCTTTTCTTTTTTTTGCCACACCATGTGACTTGTGGGATCTTAATTCCCTGAGCAGGGATCGGCCCTGCACCAACTGCCTTGGAAGGTCGAATCTCAACCACTGGACCATCGGGGAAGTGCTTTTGATATGTCCCTATTGTTACTTAAACTTTTTCTTACTTTCTAGTGTGAGATGTTCTGGCCTCATCTTGGATATTTTCTGTCCCAGGACAGGAACCAACTTTTCTCCAAGGAGCCCCAGTTCTTCTGACTTGTTGTTGTTCAGTTGCTAAGTCCTGTCTGACCCCATGGACTGGAGCATGCCAGGCTTCCCTCTCCTTCACTGTCTCCTGGAGTTGCTCAAACTCATGTCCATTGAGTCGGTGATGCCATCCAACCATCTCATCCTCTGTTGCCCCCTTCTCCTTCTGCCCTCAATCCTTCCCAGCATCAGGGTCTTTTCCAATGAGCCAGCTCTTCACATCAGGTGGCCGAAGTATAGAGCTTCAGCTTCAGCATCGGTTCTTCCAATGAACATTCAGGGTTGATTTCCTTTAGGCCTGACTGGTTTGATCTCCTTGCTGTCCAAGGACTCTCAAGTCTTCTCCAGCACCATAGTTTGAAAGCATCAGTTCTTCGGCATTCAGCCTTTTCTATGGTCCAACTCTTGACTATACTTAAAATCCTGCATTGCTTGATATGTTTGCATGACAGTGTCAACCTGCAAACCACCCCCAGCTGGGAATGAAAACTGTGGGCTCATCTGAAGATCCCTCTCGCGTAACAAGGCAGGGTCATAAACCAAACAAACAACTGCAGCAGATTGCCTTTATTTTTTTCCAGCGTGGAATTTTTTTGGAGAGGCATTAATTTTGATTCTTTAAAATATTGCCTTAAGATATTATGTATCTTCACTGCTGTACACCTGAAATTAACACATGGTAAATCAACTATAAAGTGAAAGTGAAGTCACTCAATCGTGTCTGACTTTTTGTGATCCCATGGACTGTAGCCTAGCAGGCTCCTCCCTCCATGGGATTCTCCAGGCAAGAGTACTGGAGTGGGTTGCCATTTCCTTCTCCAGGGAATCTTCCTGACCCAGGGATCAAACCCAGGTCTCCTGCATTCCAGGCAGATGCTTTAACCTCTGAGCCAGTAAAAATTAAAAAAAAAAAAAAATTTAAGTAATAGTTCAAGATTTGGGCTATCAATTTTGGAATTATCTGCATGTGATTATTAGTTCATTCTCCTCAAAGTATGTTTAAAATTGCTTATTTATTTTTGGCGGTGCTGGGTCTTCACTTCTGCCTATGGGTTTTCTCTAATTGGGGCGAGCAGGGGCTACTCTCTTAATTGCGGTGGGCAGGCTTCTCACTGCCGTGGCTTCTCTTACTGAGGAGCGGGGGCTCTAGAGCACACAAGCTTCCGTAGCTGTGGCTCTCGGGCTAAGCTGCTCCGTGGCACGTGAGATCTTCCTGGACCAGGGATCGAACCCACGTCCTCTGCTTTGGCAGGCGGATTCTTAACCACGGGATCACCAGGGAAGTCCGGTGGTCAACATTTGAATCAGGGGTGTGACACACCCCAGCTGGCTGTCAGCCCTCAGCATCCCTGTTTCCCCGGGAGACACCTGAGGCTTAAAGAAATGGCGTGATGGGCCTTCAGTGGCTCTGATGGGCAAGCTCCTTGCTACCTGCCACTCACACTCTCCCCGCCTCTCTGATTCCACCCAGGACTCCATGGCTCTCAGCACTCCTGATTACTCTGATTATGACAAATGGACCTCGAACCCCGACGACCGGGTGGATGACTCTTCCTACAGCCACAGACTGCAAGCCCCAGATGTGATTGCCCTGGTGATCTTCGCTGCCGTCTTCCTGATCGGGGTGCCTGGCAATGCCATGGTGGTCTGGGTGACAGGGTCTGAGGTCAAGCGGACCGTCAACGCCATCTGGTTTCTCAACCTAGCGGTGGCCGACTTCCTCTCCTGCCTGGCACTGCCCATCTTGTTTACATCCATTATCCAGCAGAACCACTGGTCCTTTGGTGACGCTGCCTGTCGAATCCTGCCCTCTCTCATCCTTCTCAACATGTACGCCAGCATCTTACTCCTGGCCACCATCAGCGCCGACCGCTTCCTGCTGGTGTTCAATCCCGTCTGGTGCCAGAACTACCGAGGGGCCCGTGTGGCCTGGCTGGCCTGCACCGTGGCCTGGAGCTTGGCTCTGCTGCTGACCATACCTTCCTTTGTGTTCCGTCAGGTCTACGTAGAGCACTACCCGCCCAAGACGATGTGTGTCGTCGCATACGGTAGGGGCCATGAATATGCGGAGAAGGCCGTGGCCATCGTCCGGCTGGCTGTGGGCTTCCTGGGGCCGCTGGTCACGCTTGCAATCTGTTACACCTTCCTCCTGCTTCGGGCATGGAGCCGCACTGCCACGCGCTCTGCCAAGACGCTCAAGGTGGTGGTGGCCGTGGTGACCAGCTTCTTTGTCTTCTGGCTGCCCTACCAGGTGACGGGGATGATGCTGGCCTTTTTCCAGCCGCAATGGGACAGCTTCAAACTCGTGTCCAGTCTAGACGCCCTGTGCGTCTCCCTAGCTTATATCAACTGCTGCATTAACCCCATCATTTATGTGTTCGCCGCCCAGGGCTTTCACGCCCGGTTCCTGAAGACCCTCCCCGCCAGGGTCCGCGGCGTGTTGACTGAAGAGTCGGTACGCAGGGAGAGCAAGTCCCAGACGCTCTCCACGGTGGACACCCCGGCCCTGAAGAGCCAGGCGGTGTAAGGGGAGGCCTCTCTGAGCACCAGCTTTCCGGGGCTCCGCCAGACTTCCGGTCCATTCACTTTGCTTTTTGAAACTCAGCCCGGGACAAGGTGGGCGGTGTTGGTTGAACGAATTCGCCACCTTTTGCTTCCATCTTTCCTGGACTAGTCCTGCTTCTTCTAGGCGAACCCATCTTACCGTTCTTCATTTTCCAAGGTTGATAAGTTCTTCCAGGACCCTTCCCCGCCCCAATCTTTCCATTCAAGGACTTTGGAAAACAAACAGCAACCAACATACTTGGAACCCTCCCGTAGAATAAGACGTTCCTGTGCAGAGCGTGTGAAGATATCAGAGAGCAAAACAAACAGAAACACTCCAACTTTGAACAACAATGAAAAAAGAGTTCTGTATTTATTTTATGGAGAGTTGACCAAAAAAAAAAAAAAAAAATCTATGTATATAAAACTGGAATCTCAAAAGTTGTTCTTGTTTAGGACAAAGTAAAAATCCCCGGACTGGGCCTCACTGGTGGCTCAGTGGTAAAGAATCTGCCTGCCTGTGCAGGGGACAGGAGTTTGATTCCTGGTCGGGGGCGGGGGGCGCAGAGATCCCACGAGCCTTGGGACATCTAAGCCCACGTGCCACAACTATTGAGCTGGAGAGCCCGTGCTCCACAACAAGAGAAGCCTCCACACCATAAATAGAGAGTAGCCCCTGCTCGCTGCACCTGGAGAAAGTCCACTCAACAGGGAAGACCCAGCACAGCCATAAATAACAAAATAAATAAATTAAAAAAATTTTTTAAATTCGTGGACCAATCTCAGCTTTGGAGAGTGAGTTGGTTTAAAGAGAAACAGTAAGGGCCTTCCCTGATGGTCTTGTGGTTAAGACTCCATGTTTTCACTGCAGGGGGTGTGGGTTCCATCCGGGTCAGGGAACTAACATCCCACATGCTGTGTGATGTGGCAAAAAAAAAAAGAGAGAAGCAGTAAGTTAGTACATTACTTCACTAGGTTAAAAAAAAAAAGAGAGAGAGAGTATTAAGTAAAAAGATGTGATGTGGTTATGGAGAAAAGCAACCAGTGCGGAAGATACCTAGGGTTGGGAAACACTGATTGGGTCCCTCCAGGAGGTGGAGTCCCAGGGGAATTTGCTCTTCGGGGCTGTCAATTGATGTTTTGTCTGCCCTGAAAAAGAAAACTAACCGTTTCATTTTGACCTCGTTTAGCGTCTCATGAGGTTGGGTTGTAAGTGATAATATGAAAGTGATTTTGCTTGTCTTTGACCTGTTTCCTGTAACAGGAACATCTTTCAAAATGGTATTACAGTATCACAACCGAGATGTTGACATGGATATGGCCAAGGTGCCGGATGTTTTTGTAGCTGCCAAATCCCTTGTGACATCCTTTTCTAGCCACCTCCACTGCCCTCTACCCTCCCCAGCTTTGTCCCCAGGCCCTGGCAACCACAAATCTGCTCTCCATCTCTGTCATTTGATACTTTCGAGAATATTGTATCGATGGACTCATATAGCATGTAACCTGTGGACTTTTAGATGGCTGGTATGCACCAGCTGAAAAATGAAAATAAAGAATAAGTGTAGAAATGTGTTGTTTATAACTGACCTGGAAATATTCCTACTTAGTGGTTTTGTGTGTGTGTGTGTCTGCATTGGCTAGGAATAGTGTACAGACAGCAGACAGCAAACAGCACTGTCCAACAGAAATGTGACATGAGCCACAGAAGTATAAAATTTTCCAGTAGATACATGAAAATGTTTAAAAATAATAAAATAAATAAAAATAAAAGACAATAGCAATATATTTAATGTTGTTGTTCAGTAGCTAAGTCATGTCTGACTCTTTGCAACCACATGAACTGCAGCACGCCAGGCCTCCCTGTCCATCACCAACTCCCGGAGGTTACTCAAACTCATGTCCATTGAGTCGATGATGCCATCCAACCATCTCATCCTCTGTCTCCCCCTTCTCCTCCTGGGTCTATTCCGATGAGTTGGCTCTTTGTGTCAGGTGGCCAAAGTATTGGAGCTTCCACTTCAGCATCAGTCCTTCCAATGACTATTCCAAGTTGATTTCCTTTAGGAAAGACTGGCTTGATCTCCTTGCTCTCCAATGATGTAATGCAATTATGTTATACTAACAACAAGGATATGAATGCTATATTAATTATATTATAATAATTTATTACATATCACATGATATATGAATATAAACATACTGTGTAAATGTATTATATAATCATGTTTACAACTACATGATATATAATTATATAACATAAACCATATAATACTATATTAATGTATATATGTATGAATACATCATAGTAACAATAATAAATATATAGTAATAATAATTTATGTTGCCATATAAAAATATATATAATATAAATAATAATAATAATATAGTTAATAATATATTTTGTTTAACTCAGTATTTTTATTTCAGCATGTAATCAGCGTGAAAAATTATTACTAAGATCTTTTACATTTTACATTCTTTTTTACACTGAAGTATAGCTAATTTACAATGTTATGTTAACTTAAAGTGAACAGCAAAGTGATTCAGTTATACATATATATATATACATATATTCTTTTTCAGGTTCTTTTCCATTATAGGTTATTCCATGATGATGAGTGTCATTTCCTGTGTTATATAGTAGGCCCTCGATGTTTACCTAGTTTATGTGTAGTAGGGACGGGGGGAGCCTGGCAGGCTGCCGTCTATGGGGTCGCACAGAATCAGACACGACTGAAGAGACTTAGCAGCAGCAGCAGCAGCAGCAGCAGCAGCAGCAGTGTGCATATAGGAGAAGGCAATGGCTCATATGTTAAGAGCTTCCCACGTGGCGCAGTGGTAAAGAATCTACCTGCCAATTCAGGAGACACAGATGTGGGTTTGGTCCCTGGGTTGGAAAGATCCCTTGGAGTAGGAAAATGGCAAGCAGCTTCAGTATTCCTGCCCGGAAAACTCCTTGGACAGAAGAGCCTGGTGAGCTATAGTCCGTGGGGTGGCAAAGACTTGGACACGACTACATGTGTGTGTGTTAATCCCAGACTCCTAATTTATCTCTGTCCTCCAGGCCCTGCTCTCCTTCCTGGTAACCATAAATCTGTTTTCTATGCCTGCGAGTCTACTTTTGCTTTGTAAATAAGCTCATTCGTGTGACTTTTGTTGGTTCCACCCGTGAGTGCCGTCATATGATACTTGTGTTTCTCTCCCTGATTTACTCCACTTAGTAGGGTCATCTCTAGGCCCATCCATGTTGCTGCAGGTGGCTTCATTTCATTTTAGTTTATGATTGAGTAATATCCCAGTGTATGTATTTATATACCACGTATTCTTCATCCATTCATCTGTCAGTGGGCCTTTAGGTAACTTCCATGTCTTGACTTTTGTGAACACTTCTGTCATGAACATTAGGGTGCGTGTGTCTTTTCAAATTAGAGATTTCTCCAGACATATGCCTGGAAGCAGGATTGCTGGGTCATATGGCAATTCTAATTTTAGGTTTCTTTCTTTTTTTTTTTTAAGGAACCTCCATACTGTTCTTCATAGTGGCTGTACCAATTTACTTTTTTGGGGGGTTGAGTGGGTACTAAGTCTTCAAAATCCTGGGTGTGTGTTACACTCACAGTACATCTCCATTCAGACTGGCATATTTCAAGTGCCCAGGGAGCCACACAGAGGTGGTGGCCCCTGAATACGACAGTCACGTAGATATCAGCTCCTTCTTTCTCTTTGCAAGAGCTGGCTGAGTCTAGGGAGCAGCCTCAGCACGGGGCACTGGACATGGATGTTATCTGATTCTGATGGGAACTGAAGCTGAATCCTGCTATTACCATGTTGTCGTGTCTGCCCTGGGGACGATTTTATTAGAAGATGCTGTGTGAGCACCTAAGTGCCGGGTGCTTGGCAGGACTTCCAGAAAAGGTTGTGCGTGCATTTTGATAGTAAATGTTGGTACCCATACAGACTCTCTGGCAGCAAGGTCATTGGGGGAAGAACTGAGCCCCAGCTACCTTCTGCTCTGGTACCCCCATAAAGATGCTTGTGACCTTAGAGGTCCCTTCTACCTGGACAGCCCACTTGCCTCCTTCCGCCTTTCTCCCAGCCACTTGGGCCCTTCCCTGGCTTGTTCCAGGTGGGCTGGTTAATCTCTCACTTTCAGCATGATCTTTCTCCGCTTCTTCTACAGACTTTCTTCTGCCCTTAAATGTTGGCTTTCTAGAGTTCTCTTGAATGTGTGTCTTACTTTTGTGATGTCATCCAGTACATTCCCAGCTCTCTCGCTCTCTTTAGGGTCTGGCCTCTACACCTACCTCACTCAAAATGATCCCAGTGTCTTCTCCCAAACTTCCCCTTCCGTTCTCATACCCTACTCAAGGGCTTGCCCCCACGGTTCATATAGTCACCCAAGCCTCAGTTGGAACCCACTCTGGAAGCCACCCTCTTCCCATTCCACATCTTTCCTGGTTCAAGCCCTCCATCCTCTCCCACTTGGGTCCTTGCCTTTTCTCCTGCCTGGTCTCTCGCTGCCTGGTCTGTTTTTAAAAGACCGCCCCTGTTGCTGTTCTACCTTCCTTCAGGGTGCAGCCTCCTCCAGGAAGCTCTCCCTGACTTCTTCCTCCCATCTCCCTATCCCTGCACTCCATCCCTGTTCCTGGCCACCCTCAGGCTTTCCTAGGTTGGGGGAATAAGCTGTAGGCAGTGGGGTCTTTTCCTTCACCCTGATTTGGAGAGGAGTTGCTTCCTAGAACCTGGGCCTCACAGTGGTCTTCTAGAAAAACTTGGATACCAACATGTGGGATCCAAGTGGCTTTTCTAAGGCCTGGTGTTGATCAGTGCTGCCCAGGAGGGAAGTGGATTGATGGGCCAGGCGATTGCAAAATTGGGAGCCCAAGGAATCTGCTGGGTCAACAAGTACCAAAGAGGAAGTGGTGGGGAAAGGAAGTGGATGATGGGTTTGGCTAAGCTGGGAGGGCAGAGCTCCCAAATCCTCTGCATCTGGGCCATATGACCTTCTCAATTACCCCATCTCCAACCTCCAGGATGGTATTACTTCAGATTCGTGTTGTCTGAAAGGAATATGACGTGAACCACGCACATAATTTTAGATTTTTTTCAGCAGCTAAGCAAGAGACAAGCAAAGAGAAGCAAAACGAATCAGGTAAAATAATTGAATGTTATATTTTACTGAACCAAATATATTTCAAGTACTGTCATTTCAAAATATGATTAGTACAAAAAGTTATTGAGAGAGTTCACATTCTTGATTTTTCTTCACACCAAGTCTTTGAAATCTGGTATGTAGCTTTCACTCACAGCAGCTCTCATTTCAGATCCACCTCATTTAAAATGCTCAGCAGTCTCATGCAGCCAGTGGCTACCGTATTGGACAGCTCAGGGCTATATAATTCCTTGATTAATGTTCAGATCATCTACAAAAATTTAACATCTAATTGCTGGAGTTTGTACTTCTAACATGCGAAGATTCTGGTGTGACATTCTAGAATCCTGTGATTCAAATAGTGTGTGGCTAACATTGTAGGATCCCTTGGGTCAAGAAGCCTGTGATTCCAATGTTCTGAGAGTCTGTGATTTCAACAATTTAGGCTTCAGAGTCTTTGACCTAGCTCAGCCATCAGCAAGCTCCAGCCTGTGGACCAAATCCTGCCTGTTGCTTGTTTTTGTGAATAAAGTTTTATTGGAACACAGCCATGCCATGCAGTCTGTGGCCACCTTCATTCTGCCAGAGAATATGAATGGCCTCTTGACCAGCAAAAGCTAGCATACTTACTCTCAGTTCCCTCACCAAAAATTTACTCTTGAGCTAGAAATTCAGATTCTAAACTGGGTGGTGATTTTTACAGCTGCTTGTTTTGTGGTACTTTTCACTTCGCACGTTACAGACACTCTTTTTCATGCATCAGATATCTTGTAATAATATATATTATTCAAAAGAGACTGGTTTCCCTGTCTGGGCCACTCACCCTCTTGGGCTTCTGGAATTCTATTAGCCCCTGGTGTGGTGGTTTAGTCGCCAAGTTATGCCTGATTCTTGTGACTCTATGGACTGTAGCCCACCGGGCTCTTCTGTCCCTGGGATTCTCCAGGCAAGAATACTGCAGAGGGTTTCCATTTCCTTCTCCAGGGGATCTAACGGGCCTGGGGATTGAACCCTGGCCTCTTGCATTTTACAGGTGGATTCTTTACCGACTGAACCACTAGAGAAGTCCCATTAGGCTGAACTTTATGAAATTACCAGACTTCATCCTGTTTTGGGGTGAGGGGGTATAACAGCTTATTATTTCCACAATGTTGTGCAACTCTGACTATTTCTAACTAGTACCATTTATAACAGACTATTGTATGTAACTAGTTCCAGAACACCTTCTTTTAAAAAAAAACACATTTTATTTTTAAAATTTAATATTTTATATATACGTATATATATATATGCGCCATACTGTGCAACATGTGGGATCTTGTTCCCTGACCAGGGATTGAACTCGCGACCCCTGCATGGGGAGCATGGAGTCTAAATCCCTGGACCACCAGGGAAGTCCGTCTAGAACATTCTCATCACCCCCAAAGGAAGAACCCATTAAGCAGTAACTTTCCATTCACATCCCCCACTTCCCCTCAGGTTCTGGCCATCACTAATCTGCTTTCCGTTGCCACAGATTTGCCAGACTTCAACCTATTATGACTCACAAAAAATGACAAATTTCATATGAGTGAATTGAGCAAACTTCTAGAGGGCTTCCCAGGTGGTGCTAATGGTAAAGAATCCGCCGTACAACGCAGGGGACTTAAGAGATGAGGGTTCCAACCTTGGGTCAGGAAGATCCCCTTGGAGGAGGGCATGGCAACCCACTGCAGTATTCGCGCCTGGAAAATTCCATGGGCAGACGAGCCTGGCAAGCTACAGTCCATGGGGCCCCAAATAATCGGACTTCTTAGATGTTCTCATTGTATCCAGTGTTGAGGGGCCGATACTCAGCATCTCAAAGGGCGTCTATAAAAGGAACCCCACTCCCTAAATGACCCCCCAACTTTTCATAACATCTGTGTCCCTGTCTCCATTCACAGCATCCCCCCGCTCCCCAGATAAGAACCTCCAGCTCCAGAGACAGTGGCAAACCTTAGCTTCCTAGAATCCGAGAAACAGTGGGATCTGGGACTCGGTGATCAAGCAGTTTAAGTGATCTGAGAAATACATTCTGTAACCTCAAGATCAGAGGAGGTTTGAGCTCATAAAGGACAGCATCCTCTCCCATACCTGCCCCCACCCTCTGGGACTTCTCCCATGTTACTTTTCCCACGGGGAGCTTAGGGCTGGTGGGATGTGGGGGACGAAGGTGGTGAGAGGGAGTGGTCTAGGTCAGGCTCAGCCAAGACTAGGTCGCCCAGAGACACCCCTGCTCACACTGAGAGTTACTGTCTCTTGACCCCAAAACAACTTCCGCTACCAACGAGAGTTTCTTCTCCAAACAACAACAAAAGAGATGTATAAATATATCCCTTCAACCTCTGAAGCACGCACACAGTGGCGCAAACACCAAAACCACTGAATAAAGGATTCTGAGTCTGGAATAAGGGTCACTTCCTCTTGCTAAGCCTTTCTCCCTAAAATGTAGCTTTTAAGAATTGATAACATATGCTTTTTATTGTTCCTAATTTAACAAATGTGTACACAGCATCTCCTGTGTGCCAGGCGCTATTGTGCATGTATATTTTAAATCTCTTCATCCATTTAATGTTCATAGCTAGAATGTCCATTTCACAGATGAGGAAGTTGAGGCTCAGAAGGGTTGAGGCCCAAGCAGCTTGTCAATGGGGAACCTAGAATATGTACCCTATTGCTCTGGCTCTCAAATCCATGTTCTCAGACTCTATGCTAGGCTGGGAGAGAGGTTAGGAACCACTATGCTCAAAATCTTCCCATTTTATTTATTATTATTTTTTGTTAAGCTTTTGGCTAAGTTGTGCAGCTTGCAGGATCTTAGACTCCTGACCCAGGATCGAACCTCGAGCCTCGGAAGCGAAAGCGCAGTATTCTAACCATTGAATCACCAGGGAAGTCCCCCAAATCTTCCCATTTTAAAGAGGGAAAACCGAGGCCCACAGAGCAGATAGGACTTGTTTGTGTTTTGTCTGCCTCTGACGCCTCGGGCCCTGTGCTGGGCACCCTTGGCCTTTTACTGGAGGCTGTGGCCTTGAGCTGTCTCCCTCAGAACGTGGGAGGCGGGAGGTACACTGGTCTTCAAGGCTCTGCAAAGGGCAGAGGGGAGGGGAGGGGCTGAGTTGGAGTCTGAGAGTGGGTGGGGGTAGTGGGCTGTGGGGACTTGGTAGGGAAGACCTCAGAGGGCCCTGCTGGGACAGCGAGTCTAGGCCAAGACCCCCAGACCCCAAAGGTCAAGCCACATGTAGATCTGGCTTCCAGGAAGCTGGTGACATGGAGATTGGTGCTGGGGACACAGGGTCAGCTCCCACCCACCTTTGCCCGCTGCCCAGTAATTTTGGGATGTGTGAGTCATGGGAAGAATCCGGGACAGACGCTAGCGGCAGTAGGAAAAGGCCAATCCTGTTTTTCCCTGCTTAAGAGCGTTGGCTGGGACCTGTGAGGTGACAGTGCCCGGCGGAGTCCCCTAGGAGCTCTGGGAACCAGCTCGCAGGAATTCACTAGCTGCCAGATGCGGGAGGGAGAGACTTCAGAAGGTCTTGGCTGTCAGCCTGGATCTTGCCCCCTGCCGTGGCATCTGGCCCAACTGGGGACCATTCCTCAAGAGACGGTAAGGATGGAGGGAAGAAGGGAGGGGGGCATTTCCCCAGTCCTGGTTATATAGACTCATTATTTTCAGCATCTGGGAATCAGAACTAGAATTTCAGGAGTGGAGTCTTAATACCATCGCAGTGGAATCGCATCAGAATCCCAGACTCTTGGAATTTACTTGAGCAGGTCCACAGAAAGCTTCTGTTGAAGGATCCCCATATATTAATATTATCACACTCGGGTGAGCTTCCTGAGCTCAGGAACATTGTCATACTCAGGTAGCTCATTTGGTAAAAAAAATCCTCCTGCAATGCAGGAGACCCCAGTTCGATTTCTGGGCTGGGAGGATCCCCTGGAGAAGAGTTCGGCTACCCACTCCAGTGTTCTTGGGCTTCCCTGGTGGCTCAGTGGGTAAAGAATCTGCCTGCCATGCAGGAGACCTGGGTTCAATCCCTCGATTGGGAAGATCTCTTGGAGGAGGGCTTGGCAACCCACTCCAGTATTCTTGTCTGGAGAATCGCCATGAACAGAGGATCCTGGCAGCTGCAGTCCATGGGGTCGCAAAGAAATGGACGTGACTGAGTGACTAAGCACACAAGCACACACATAGGTATAAATATAGAAATACAATTTTTTTGGTGTATAAAATCAGAAGATAATAATACCATCCACGATGCTCCTTAAATGTCCTTTAGTCTGTGGCTGGTTAATAAGCATGGCACGCCCAGACTGGGGATTGATTTTGACCTTATTATGAAGAAATGAGTTGATTTGTGTCCAGATAGGGAAAGTAAATCTGAGACACATTAAATGGAAAAGATTAAGCAATGGCACAGGGAGTGTTTGGATTTCTGTTTAATGTGTTAAAAGGGAAATAGCATTGACTGAGTTGCTTACACAGGCAAAACTCAGATTTGAACCAGGAAGACCTGGGAAGGGTGGAGTCTCAGGGTGTCGGGAGAGGGTGCACGTGGATCTGGGGCTAAGCGGCCAACACACTTCCAACGCTCATGGTGGATGCGCTCAGCTCTTCATGCCTATTAAGTTGATGAACTCTCCTAACACCCTCGAAGGTGAGTCTATTGTTCTCATTTTTGAAGACGAGGAAGCTGCAACAAAGAGAGGTTTGGTGGTTTGCCCAAAGCCACACAGCTGGTGAGGGCTTGAATTTTTATTCTGTTGAAATGCAGATTCCGATTTGGTAGGTCTGGGGATGGGCCTGAGATTCTATACTTCTTCTTTTTTGGGGCACGCTGTATAGCATGTGTGGGATCTTAGTTCCCCAACCAGGGATTGAACTCTTGCCCCCTGCTGAAGAAGTGTGGAGTCTTAACCACTGGACCACACAGGGAAGTCCTGAGGGTTTGAATTTTTAAAGCCTGCACATAGCTTCATGTTAGAGATGAAAATAATATGGAAGCGAGGTGCTAAACTTCATACACACACGCACACACACACACAATGGCTTGCCCTTTTAGTAGCTACTCGGCATGGAGGGGTGGAAGGGGAGTGCCCCAACTTCCCTTCTGCCCTTCCTGTTGTGTCAACTCCAGCTGATGCCCTGCGGAGGGCCAGTCAGCCTAAAAGAGTCAGCAGAGAGCCGCAGGGTCAGGTTATCATGACATCATGCGGACGAGTCTATTTTCTACCTGAGCCCTTGATCCATGCCACAAGCTTTACAGATATTGACTCTTCAAAGCCTCCCCAAACTGGTGAGGTAGGCTCATCTCCGTGACTAGCTTCTCAGATGAGGAAACCCAGAGAGAGAGCCGGCCAAAACTGTGCACTCAGAGTCACAGAGGCCAGGTCTGCTCAGGGTCACTGGCTGTCCGGCCTTCCAACTCTCCTGAACCTAAGACTTTTGGATGATGATGTTCTAGGGCCTGGAGTTTCAGAGCGGGACTAACTAACACAGTTTGAAATTCAGCTCTGTTACTTGCTTAGCTGCGCCGCCTTCGGTAAGTTCTTTCTCTATGGCCTCAGTTTTCTTGTCTGCAGAATGGGTCTAACAATGATGTGAAAACTGGAGGGTTGTTGTATGGACTAAATGATATAATATGTAAAGGGGCTTGGAGCAATGCCTGGCACAGAACACAAAGTACTCACTAGATGGTGCTTAATAATGATAATAATGAAAGGGGATTTCCTGATGGCTCAGATGGTAAAGAGTCTGCCTGCAACACGGGAGACCTGGGTTGTAGTAGTAGTTTTGATTCTCATTCTATGGTAGACAATGTCATTTCTCTGTTCAGCACCTTCCCATGGCTCCCATCCCATGCAGAATAAAAGATGAGGAGCTTACAGTGCCTACATAGGCACTGATACCTCTGTTTTTACCTCCCATCTATTCCACAGGAGATGGAGTTCTAACGTGTACCATCCTGTCCCCGCCTTAGGGCACCTGCACTGGCTCTTTCCTCTGCCTGGGATTCACTTCTCCCAGATCACGGCACAGCTCCCTCCCCACCTCCTTTCTTGTTGTCCAGTCCCTGTTTGACTCTTTTTGACCCCACGGACTGCAGCCCACCAGGCTTTCTTGTCCTTTACTATCTCCCAGAGTCTGTTCAAACTCATGTCCATTGAGTCGATGATGTCATCCAACCATTTCATCCTCTGTTCCCCCATCCTCCCTCTTCTCCTCCTGCCCTCCATCCCCTCCTTTCTGGTTTTGCTCAAATGTCACCTTCTCAGAGAGGCCTTCCTTGACCCCTCATTTAAAGTTCCACTATAAGGAATTAAAAATTCCTTGTAATGCAGGAGACCTGGGTTCGATCCCTGGGTTGAGAAGATCCCCTGGAGAAGGGAAGGGCAGCCCACTCCAGTACTCTTGCCTGCAGAATTCCATGGACAGAGGAGCCTGGCCGGCTACATGCCATCCATGGGATCACACCGAGTCGGACACAACTGAATGATTAACACTTTCACATTTGTCTCGATGAATATTCAAGTTCCAATAGTTTAGATTCTAGAGTTCCAGTTTGCTAACTGGCTAGTGGTCAATGCTCTGGAGCTTCATTAGAGCCACCAGTCACGTGTAGCTATTTAAATCAATGAAAATGAAATAAGATAGAAAGTTTAGTTTCTCAGTTACCCTGGCTCCCATTTCAAATACTCGGTAGCCACGTGTGGCTGGCAGTTACTGTATTGGACCACAGATATGGACTATTTCCATCAACATTGAAAGTTCGATTGGACGGGGCTGGTCTAGAATGCCAAGCAATAAATGGCTAGCTAGCTACTAAATTCTAAGAATTTAGTATTTTGGAATTCTAAGATTTTTAGCATGTTAGAATTCTAACATGGTAATATTCTAGAATTCCAAGATGTTAATAAGCTGGGGCTCTTACACTGTAACATTTTAGAATTCCAAGATTCTAATGTGCCGGAGTTCTTTTTTTCTTATAGCTTTATTTATTTTGACTATGTTCAGTCTTTGTTGCTCTGCAGGTTTTTCTCTAGTTGCTGTGAGCAGGGACTACTTTTCCGTTCCGGAGCCCCAGCTTCTCATTGCAGTGGCTTCTCTTGTTGCGGATCACGGGCTCAGTAATTGTGGCTTCTGGGCTTTAGAGCACAGACAGGCTCAGTAGTTGTGGAGCACGGGATTAGTGGCATGTGAGATCTTCCCGGACCAGGGATCGAACCCGTGTCTCCTGCATTGGCAGGTGGATTCGTTACCACTGGGCCACCAGGGAGGCCCTGCACTGGAGTTCTAACGTTGTCCTGTCCTGGTTTCCGAGATGCTAATGGGCTGAGGTTCCTATCCACTAGGATTCCGAGGGCCTGACAGTTTTCGTCTCTTGAGTTTTCACACCATTGCTCGCCTTCCCAGGTGTCTGCAGCCTGGATGGAGAACACTTCTCTTGGCAACGAGTATGGGGATTACAGCGACCTTCCGGATCTCCCAGTGGACTGCGCTGACAGCTCCTGCATCTCCATTGACCTCCTCCACTCGACCCCACTCCTGCTGTATGCCGCCGTCTTCCTGGTGGGGGTGCCGGGCAATGCCATGATGGCCTGGGTGACCTGGAAAGAGGCCCGCCAGAGGGTCAGTGCCATCTGGTTCCTCCACCTGGCCGTAGCAGACCTGCTCTGCTGTTTGTCTCTCCCCATCCTGGCGGTGTCAGTCGCCCACAAGGGCCGTTGGCTGTACGGGGCAGCGGGCTGCCGGACCCTGCCCTCTGTCATCCTGCTCTCCATGTATGCCAGCGTCCTCCTCCTGGCCACTCTCAGCATGGACCTTTGCTTGCTGGCCCGCAGGCCCACCTGGTGGGGGGCAGCCGGGCGGGCGTGCAGGGTGCGGGCAGTCTGTGGGACATGCTGGGGGCTGGCCCTGCTGCTCACTGTGCCCTCAGCCATCTACCGCCGGCTGCATCAGGAGCATTTCCCGCACCGGCTGGAGTGTGTGGTGGACTACGGTGGCTCGACTGTGGCTGAAAATTCAGTGACGGCCGCCCGGTTTATTTTTGGCTTCCTGGCGCCGCTGGTGGTCGTGGTCGTCTGCCATGGTGCCCTTCTGTGTCGTGCTACCCGACGCCGCTGGCCACTGGGCCTGGCCGTCGTGGTGGGGTTTTTTGTCTGCTGGGCCCCCTACCACGCGCTGGGATTGATACTCACCTTGGCGGCCCCACACTCCACCCTCCTGGCCCAGGCCCTGCGGGCTGAACCCTTGGTGGTGGGCCTGGCCCTTGCTCACAGCTGCCTCAATCCCGTGCTTTTCCTCTATTTTGGGCAGGCTCAACTCCGCCAGTCTCTGCCAGCTGCATGTCGCTGGGCCCTGAAGGAGCCACAGAGTGAGGATGAAAGTATGGTCAGCAAGAAATCGACTAGCCACGACCTGGTCTCAGAGATGGAAGTGTAGGCCAGGGGGAAATCGGTTTCTATCCTCCTATCCCATTTTGCAAGACAGGCTTCAGGCATAGCTGGATCGAGGAGCTTAATGATATTGTCATTTGTTTTTATTCATTCAACAAACATTTGTTATGCCCCTGCCATGTGCCGTGCAGATATAAAACATTTCCATCATTGCAGGAAGTTCTATTGGACAAGGTTGCTCTAGAATATCACTTGTTCAGATCTTTGAAATCACATTGTAGTGATACCTTCTTAACTCCAGGACAGCACTTTACACACAGTTTCTCCTTTAAGGTAATTCTTACAACAACCCAGAGGTCATTTGCCCAAGATCACACACACAAGGAAATTGTAGAGCTGAGATTGGATCCCATGTTTACCTGACTCTAGTATCCATGCTCTCGATCACTGAAAATTTCCTTCAATGCCTTCTTCAAATAGTACTCCCTCCAGGGAGGTCTCCCTGATTCAGTCCCCTTCCTGGGGAACAGAACATTCTGTTCTCCAAGTTTCTGGAACAAACGTTCCCAGCTAACCTGTAAAATTTCCAAGGACAACATCTGGGCTAGTTTAACTTCTGTCTCGCCTCCACCCTTCCCAAACTTTAAAAAGAGCCAAACTACGTTTGTGTACAGAGTTTTCTTCCAACTAGATTGTGAGCTACCCCAATGATGGAGATCTTTTTCTTGCTTAAAAAAAAAATCTGATACAGGGACACGTCTTAGGTCAACAACACATATTTTATTTTTTGATATTTTATTCAGCATTCTCACGGAGAAGGAAATGGCAACCTACTCCAGTATTCTTACCTGGGAAATCCCATGGACAGAGGACAGAGGAGCCTGGCAGGCTGCAGTTCATGGGGTCACAAGAGTTGGACATAATTTAAGAGACTAAACCACCAGAATTCTCATGCATGATCCAAAATTGCCTTATCAAGTGAATCCTGTCCTGGGACAAAAAGTTGGAAGAAATCTTGCTGGTAATCCATTGGGGCCAGGTGCCATTTAGGAGAGTCCTTTGTACATTTGTAAATAGTCTTTTGTATTTTTCCAGATTTGTTTTCCTTTCTTAGTGCATCAGTGTCACTTCTTGTTAAAAAGAATCAATTTCATGAAACCTTTTAGAGTCTTTCTGAGCAACTGTCCATAGAAGTCCTTTGACCATGAAAAAGAGCCTTGCTTTTGGTTCGTTGTAACTTCCTCCTTTTGCTCTCAAGTTTCTTCTTCGGTTTTTGTTTATTTTTAGCATGAATGTATCAAGTTCTTTAGGGTTCCAATTAGAAGGTTTCCCAAGAACTAGTTTCACCTTTTCTACTCAATCCTTAGCATTGGTAGTTTGTTATTTTCTTCCTAATTTCATATTTGTTGTTTTCTTTCTCTCATTTTCATTAAAAAAATTGTACTTCTCTTTTGTACATTTTAAGCAGATGTTAGTCAATTTCTTCCCCTTCTTTTTTTGATAATGACATAAGAATTGACCCCTCGATGTTCTAATTGCTTCCTAAGGATTCAATAGTTACATACATCTTACCCCTTGACATCCCAACTCATTGTAGAATAAATAACTTAATATGCTCAAAAGAGAAGTATGGATTTTCTCTTTCAGCCGTCCTCCTGCGTCTTTTCCATCTCAGTTGATGGCAACTCTATTTCCAGGCACTCCGGCCAAGAACCTTGGGCCACCTCCGTTTCTCTCATATTCACAGTCCATGACCAATTTATTAGCCAATCCTTGCAGATTCGATCTTAAAGCATCAATCTTCTCCACCATCATCCTGGTCCAGCCATCTATTGTGGCAGCCTCTCCCTTGGGCCCCTCTTCTTATCTTGAATCCCTGTAAGCTGTTCCCCACATGGGAGCCAGAGGACTCTGTTAAAATCTAAGTCACATGGAACTCTGCCCATGGATTCCACCGCACTCAGATTGGAAGCCAAAGTCCTCACTTATATCCTCCTCCTCTCTCCCACCTCATTCTCTACTGTTTTCCAACCTTTATCCAACTACACAAGCCTGCTTGCTGACCCTTGAACCCTCCAAGTTATGTGGTTATCTCAGTCTTTGCCTCTGTTTCTTCCTCTGCCTTGAATGCTCTGGCCAAGGGATCCCCATGGCTTGCAACACTGTTTTTAGCTCTTTGCCTAAATGTTACTTTCTGGGAGATGTCTTCTCTTGACTATCACTGGACCAAATAGCAGCATTCCTTGTCCCTTCCCTGCTTTGTTTTACTTCATAGAAAATGCAGTTCTGCTTGACATTCTATATATTTATTTTAATCTACGTGTCTGTCTCCCTCACCAAAACATAAACTCCTTTGTTATGTTCATTTCTGTATCGTCAGTACCTATAACTGATTCTAGAAATGAAAGTTGTACCTTCTTAACCAAGACGCTATCCAAAGGAAAAAGGAGAATGATGGGAAGGATATAAAAAATGAAAGATTTGGTTGGGAAGATCCCCTAGAGAAGGAAATGGCAACCTACTCCAGTATTCTTGCCTAGAGAATCCCATGGAGGGAGGAGCCTGGTAGGCTACAATTCACGGGGCGCAAAGAGTTGGACACGACTGAGCTACTTAACAAACATTTATCAAGCGCCTATATGTATAATAGTGAAAAAAGTTTAGCTACTTTATGTATGTATACTTTTGCATTTGTTTTTCTCAACAATTGAAAAGTAGGCATTATCTTCGTTTTATAAATAGGGAAACTGAGGCTCAGTGCTGCAATGACTGACCCATCTAGGACTAAAGAGGAGTCACTTTTCTCCTGCAAGTAGTCATTCATTCAACATTCACCGACTATCTAATCCCTGTGTTTGTCTCTGGAGAACCTAGGACCTTCAAGACAGAAAGCTTGGAAGTTGAATTGTATTATTCATTAATGAGTTATAGGGTGAATTTTACATGAATAGATTACATTAATGATTGTGAATTATAATACATCAATGTAAAGACCCTGATGCTGGGAAAGATTGAAGACAGAAGGGGACGACAGAGGACGAGATGGTTGGCTGGCATCACTGACTCGATGGACATGAGTTTGAGCAAGCTCCGGGAGTTGGTGATGGACAGGGACGACTGGCGTGCTGCAGTCCATGGGTCGCAAAGAGTAGGACACGACTGAGCGAGTGGATGGAACTGAACACATCAATGTATTAATAATTAATACATTAATAATATGAATTATAATAACTAAATCACGGGGGGGGGGTGTTTTGATAGTGTCTGGGCTCAGGCCAGCGTCTTATTTTGGCTAAATCCCGGCGTCCAAGCGACCCACGGATACAACTAGCTGTTCCAGAGGCAGGAAAGACCAATTCTCCACCGTCACGCCTCCACTGGCCCCCAGAGGGCGCAGCGTCTCCCGAAGCTCCGCCCAAAGCGAGGCGGGGCCTGATCATTCTGTACGCAGGCGCATAGTGAGCCTTGGGCGCTCGCAGCTGCTCATTGGTTCCTCTGTCCGCCGTGGGGGCGGGTCGGGGCCGTGGGAATGGCGTGCGCAGGCGCAGAACAGGCTTCGGGCGCGTGAGCGGTCCTGGGGACCGGAAGTTGAGGCGATCTCGGCGGTTGGCGAGGTGAGGGGGGTGGGGCGGCTGCGTGGGGCGGTGGTGGCGGCGACTGGAGTCCGATCGGGATCGGGGACAGCTTGGGAGCGGGCTGACGGGAACGGGGAGACCCCGAGATGAGGCAAGGTGTTGGAGGAAGCCGAGCAGCCGGGAGAAGCAGATGGAGATGGAGAGAGTTGCTAAGAGAACTGAGGGTCAGAGAGGTTGAAAGAAATGGAGGCACAAAAAGGAGTTTCGAGAAACTGAGGGACTGAGAGACGGGGAGGTTGAGAGAGGAGAGAAGCTGAAAACTGGAGAGATCGAGGGCGAGAGACTAATGGATCCGATGGAGAGAGGCTCGCAGGGTCCATGAGAGAAGTGTGATCGCACCGTGAACTTGGGAGATGTAAAGAAAGTAGAAGGATGAGAGTGGAAACTAGGGTTTTGAGAAAAGTGTACATATGTGCGTGTATGGTGTATACGTAAGCATATAAATATATATGAGTGATGTAGAGTAGTGCCTGATATGTGTCAGCCCTAGGTAAATGTTGGCTCTTAATAGAGCTTCAAACTAGGTGACAAATTTTAGATGGAGAAATGAAGAGTCAGTGATGGAGAAAGAAGAAAACGGAGAGTCACCAAAAAAAAAATTCAAACAAAATGAGAGATGAAAAACTGAAGAGGAGGAGTGGAATCAAATGGAGAAAGACAGTTGGAGAGAAAATCAGAGTGAAAAAAGAATCAGGGTGGGAGAGTATCAGAGCAATGAAAACAGTTGGGACCAGTCAAGGAGAGGGAAGAGAGCTAAGGGTGGCGAGCAAGATGGACCAGAAAAAAAGACGAGACCTGAAGATGGAGAGCCAGAGAGGAGAGAGAGGGAAGTAGAGAAAAATCTCTAAAAGCCTTGAGCCTAGGAAATACAGGCCAAGAGATGGTCAGAGGCACAGTAAGAGAGAAGCTTAGTCAAGCCAGGAAGTCCAAAAGATAGCCTACAACTAGACTCCTTGAGAGCTTTAAGGATGCCCCCATTCTGGCCCACATACATACGTAAGGCAGTTAGCAGCCTGGGAAGAATGCTCCCCTCCATTTCATTGTCCCTGTCTTTTTCTGAGACTCACCGGCCCAGCATGGCAACAGACTTTCAAGGCCTTTTCCTTTTTGTTCCCTTGTAGACAGGAATTCCCTCTGAAGGTGCTATGGCATCCCCCAGCCCACGTGTTTACCAGGAAGTGGTAGGCACTCCCCACAAGGTTACTCTTTTATGGGTACAGCTCTGCCAGTCCACAGGTTCTTCAACTGGCTCTTCCCTGGCTCTGATAACGCCCAGGGTTGGTCTGGGTCCCTCCGAGACTGCAGAGATAGAACCTCTGAACTCTATTCTGTGGTGCCCCTTAGAGACTGACGGCTGGATAGAAGAAAGCGTTGCTAATAAACCAAGGTGAACTGTGGCCTTTTGAGTGTAAAATTCTTTCCAGGTTGTATGCCTGCGGTTCCTCTCACTGTTTTCTCTGTCAGTCATCGTGGAGAGAAAGCACTGGGCTTGTATGTCAGTTGCTGCTTAGCTTCTCAGTGTCAGGCTAGGTAATAAACATTGCAGTGTTTTGAGATGGGGATTGTTCCCATTTTACAGGTGAAGAAACCCTCAAAGGAGTTAACTTGCACGTGGACACATATCTGGTAAATGATAAAGGCGAGGCTGAAATTCAGATCTACCTGACTGTGAAGTCTTTTACCATGGAAGGCTCAGGACCCTTTTGTCAATTTTTTTTTTCATTAAAATTTTTTTCTGTTTTGGCCATGCTACATGGCATGTGGGATTTTTAGTTCCTGGGTCAGGAATCGAACCTGTGCTCCCTGCATGGAGGCTCAACCACTTGACTGCCAGCAAAGTCCCTTAGGACCCTTTGAAGATCATAAACTTTAAGAATCTGAATGGTGGGCTTCGCTCCAGAAAATAGCATATACAAGGGGATGTGCTTCATTAGTTAGGAGTTAGGCAGCTAAGAGAAACCAGGCCTTAAGGAAAAAGACATTTTCTTGTGTAACGGTGAAATGGACTTTTGGAAGGAACTCAAGCACTGAATGGTGTTGCCAAGCTTCTCCCCTGTCCCTCTTCCACTTCTCTCCTTGTGGCTGCTTGGTGACCATCCTTGTGTGTGCCTCCTTGTGCCTACATGCAGTCTTTTCTGTAGGAAAGATTTCTAGGAAAAGACTATTTAAGACCTGCTACAAACAGCTCCCTGCTTATATCATCCTTGCTTTGCCAACAGTAGATAAGCTTTTCTGTCCTAGCAGCCTAGTGTAAATTCCCGGGAAAGGCCCTGACTGTCTCTCCTTGGGTCGTGTGTCTACTCCTCAGACCAGTCACTGGTTAAAGGAGGAGTAGGGTACCATGATTGGCCAGGCCTTTGTCACTTGCCCAACCAATAGAAGCTCTCAGACTAGGCAGTGGAAACCATGTGGATTTCCAAGAAGGGCTACTCTCCCAAGGAAGGCGCATTTGTTTTTCAAAAAGAAAAAAAGCAGACAGTGCCAGGCAGGCAAAAACAAACCAGGCAACACTTGCAAAATCAAGCACTGGATTCCAAAGGGTTTCCGGGGATCCTGAAACTCAGTGGACCACACCTCTCTCGTGTTATGGTGTCTCATGACCAAGTTCTGCTGTTGACTGGCCATGTGACCTACATTTCTTCAGGTCCAAAATCCCCTTCCTGGGGATCCTTCCCTGACTCCCAAGCATGGTCAAGGAAGGCTCCTGCAGCCCCCAGGCTTCCTTTCTTGCTACCCCCATCTCTGGATTGTCAGAGTCTGGTGGCAGGACCCCCTGTGGGCACTCAGTGTGGTCTTACCCATTGCTGTCCCTTCCCCTAGTCCAGTGCTTGCAAAACAGCAGGCTGTCAGTAAATGTGTCTAATAAATGACTGTCTTCTGGTTTTTTTCCCGCAAACATCCAGGGCCTGCAGCCCCAGGATGAACTTGTGTCCATCCCAGAGGTCACCACAGGAGTCGTGAGGTGCCCTGTGGGTCACCAGCCTGACCCATGCTGCAGGCCATTGTCGACCCTGTAGCACCACTGAAGAGGAGATCAGCTCTTATAGAAGAAAGTGCTGCCTTGCAGGCACGGGCCTCTCACTGCAGGAAGTGGGGAATGTCCGAGAATATTTGGTCCAGGGGCTCAGAACTGAGGCCAGTTTTGTGACAGCCCTGGGATTGGCCACGGCATGCCGCCTCCCAGAACAAGGGAGGGCAGGGGTCCCCAGGACCGACCCCGGGCTCCCAGTCCTGAAGCGGCCCCGGAGAACTGGGACTGGAACCGTCCCGAGACACGGCGCCTCTTCGAGGATGCCTTCTTCGGCGATGAGGATTATATCCAGCAGGGTTCCGAGGAGTGTCAGAAGTTTTGGGCGTTCTTTGAACGCTTGCAGAGGTTCCAGAATCTCAAGACCACCAGGAAGGAGGAGAAAGATGCCAGGCAACCCAAGCACAGCCACCCAGCACTGGCCAACCTGCCTCGCGCCTACGACCCTCGAGACCGCATCAACCTCTCTGTCCTCGGCCCGGACGCTCGGGACTCTCGGGGGCCAGGCAGGCGCCTGCCCCCTGAGAGAGTGTCCGAGTTCCGCCGAGCCCTGTTGCACTACCTGGACTTCTGCCAGAAGCAGGCGTTTGGGCGACTGGCCAAACTGCAGCGGGAGCGGGCGGCGCTACCCATTGCCCAGTACGGGCACCGCATCCTGCAGACGCTGAAGGAGCACCAGGTGGTGGTGGTGGCGGGGGACACGGGCTGCGGCAAGTCCACCCAGGTGCCCCAGTACCTGCTGGCCGCCGGCTGCAGCCACGTGGCCTGCACCCAGCCCCGGCGAATCGCCTGCATCTCGCTGGCCAAGCGCGTTGGCTTCGAGAGCCTCAGTCAGTACGGCTCACAGGTAAGTGGGGCAGAACAGGCTTCCAGGTTTTCTCGCATAACCTTGTGAGATAAGTTAGTATCGATAAGTTACGAAAACACTACCCTTTTACCTAGCAATACTTCTCCTAGAAATGTCTTTATAGATTGGCCTGGATATGGTCCAGATGACAAAGGCGCTAACAGTAGCCACTTTAGTACTGTAAAAAAAAATTGGAAATGCCTAAATGTTTATCAGTCTTTCTCTAGGCAGTCAGAAAAAAGAGAATGGGGATGTTTCTTACTAATGATGTCTAGGGTTCTAATCCTGGCTCAACCACTTAAAAATTGTTATTGAGACTTCCCTGGCAGTCCGGTGGTTCAGAATCCACATTCCAACACAGGGGACTTGGGTTCTATCCCTGGTTGGGGAACTAAGATCCCACATGCTATGGGGCAACTAAGCCTAAGTGCCCTGACGAGAGAAACACATCTGAAATCGATGTGTGTGCGATGTAAGGCAGGGGTTAAGATATGTTTCCTCTCCATAACATTTTTTAGCCTGTTTGCTTCGGATGACTGGCTGTGAGATGAGGGTAATAATAGTGCTTATGTTGTGTGGTAGTTGTGAGGATGAAATGAGTTGATATACATAAAGATTTAAAGTAGTTCCTGGTCCATAGAAGGGACTCGGAGAAAGGTTAATCATTACTATTGTAATTAATTAGTATCATACATCAGGCTCCGTGCCTAGTACTTTATGTGCATTAGCGCATGTAATTCTCAGGGCATCTAGAAGGAAAAAGTATGTCTCCGGGATGGAATTGCCCAAAGTCGGCAGCACTAAGTGGCAGAGGTGACATTCGAACCCAAGCCTGTTGGTCTCCAGGCTCTAACGTGGGACACTTACTCAGGTTTTCGATATGGGGAGGGTCAGGGGCTACGGGACAGGCCCAGGGTCCTCTCTGACCACCCCCTCCCACCCCCCACCCCCAGGTCGGCTACCAGATCCGTTTCGAGAGCACGCGCTCGGCGGCCACGAAGATCGTGTTCCTGACGGTGGGGCTGCTCCTCCGGCAGATGCAGCGGGAGCCCAGCCTGCCCCAGTACCAGGTGCTGATCGTGGACGAGGTGCACGAGCGGCACCTCCACAACGACTTCCTCCTGGGGGTCCTCCGGCGCCTGCTGCCCCAGCGGCCCGACCTCAAGGTCGTCCTCATGTCGGCCACCATCAACATCTCGCTCTTCTCCAGCTACTTCGGCAACGCCCCCGTGGTGCAGGTGCCGGGCCGGCTCTTCCCCATCACGGTCAGCGCAGCCCACGCCTCCCGCCCCCCGCCCCCAACCCCAGACCCCCACCCGGTCCCACCCCCCAACCCCAGACCCCCACCCGGTCCCACCCCCCAACCCCAGACTCCCACCCGGTCCCACCCCCCAACCCCAGACCCCCACCCGGTCCCACCCCCCAACCCCAGACCCCCACCCGGTCCCACCCCCCAACCCCAGACCCCCACCCGGTCCCACCCCCCAACCCCAGACCCCCACCCGGTCCCACCCCCCAACCCCAGACCCCCACCCGGTCCCACCCCCCAACCCCAGACCCCCACCCGGTCCCACCCCCCAACCCCAGACCCCCACCCGGTCCCACCCCCCAACCCCAGACCCCCACCCGGTCCCTGGCCAAGCTGGGCTTGTCGCTCCTCTCCTCTGTTCCCCGTCCCTTTAATGACCTCTCTCTCTCTTTTTGCAGTTTGTCTGTGTTTATTGTTTGGCTGCTGCACTGTTGCAGGATTGCATGCGCTTCTCACTGCGGGGCTTCTCTTGTCGCGGAGCACAGGCTCTGCAGCTCGGACTCGGTAGCTCGGCGCATGGACTTAGTGGCTCCGTGGCACGCGGGATCATCCCAGACCAGGGACTGAACCCATGTCCCCTGCATTGGCAGGCAGATTTTATCCACTGTGCCACCAGGGAAGTCCTCTCTCTCTCTCTTTAAAGCTGCTATTTTCTGGGCATTTGCAGTGTCCTGGCGAGAGTGCTAAGTTCTTATTAGAGGAGAGCCCAAAATTTAAAGGCACAAGTAACACAGACATTTTTCTTATCTAACAGAATAGAACCAGCTGGTCCAGGCTGGTCCAGGTTGATTGGCAATTGTGTTGCACGTGGTCATTCAGGGACCCAAGCTCCTCCTTTCTCATCGCTTTACCGTCTCACTGGGCAGGGTTTCTAGGACTCAGCACAGTTGATATTTTGGGCTGGATAATTCTTGGTTGTGCCCTGCAGGGTGTTTATCAGCATCCCTCAGAACTGGCAGGGCCAGGACTTAAATCCTGCTCACAGATAGACGTGGCACCGCGCCGGGTAGCTTCCGTTTGCCCTTTCAGATCTCCTGTGCCCTTTCCTACCTTCCTGTCTGCCCCGGCAGGCACTAACGGACCCCACTTCCCCCGGCTTCTCCTTGGCCAGTGGGAAAGGAGAGGCCGCCCCCTCCCTTGAGGTCTGCAGTGGGCTGGGCCTCACACCCCCTTCCAGGATGCCTCTCCGCGCAGTCCTCTCCTTTATGGTTTCATAACCGCTCCTTCCTCTTGTTCTTTGGGGCCAAGGCTTGATAACAGCTCTGAGGCTCCTAGTGGCAGGAAATGCAGTGTTCCTTGTGGTTTCTGGATCTCAGTGCCCATCAGTCTTCTTCTAAGTAGTCATTAAAAACAGCGAGGGTGCTTTCAGAGAAGTGATTGTGAGGGTTTTAATTCTGACTCCACCCCTTAAAATTTTGTTATTGTTGGAGTTATACTCGAACTACAAAAGATTTATCTGTATCGCAAGTGTACAGCTCAATTAATTTTCACAAATTAAATATCTCAACGGGGACGTTCCTGGCGGTCCAGTGGCTAAGACTCCGAGCTCCCAATGCTGGGGAGGCGTGTTTGATCCCTGATCAGGGAACTAGATCTCACGTGCTGCAACTAAGACCTGGCACAGCCAAATAAATAAAAAAAATGTTTAGTTTTTAATCACAAGACAAATTTTTTTTAAATACTTGAATGGAGCCAGTATCTAGGTTAAAAGGCATGAAACATTACCAGCACCCCGGAAACCTCCTAGTTACCTTGATACTTTGTCCTTTTCTCACATCCTCTTCAAGCTGAATATTTGAGACAGTCTGTCCTCTTTCTGCTGCCTGGCTGGTCTGCGTCCTCTCCATCAGCCTGTAGCCCTCCTGCCCCCTTGTCACCTGGAGTGACCAGGTCTGCTCCTGCCTGGGGCTGTCTCCTCGCAGGTCGTGTACCAGCCGCAGGAGGCCAAGCCGACCACGTCCAAGTCCGAGAAGCTGGACCCGAGGCCCTTCCTCAGGGTGCTGGAGGCCATCGACAATAAGTACCCACCTGAGGAGCGGGGCGACCTCCTGGTGTTCCTCAGCGGCATGGCGGAGATCAGCGCTGTGCTCGAGCCCGCCCAGACCTATGCCAGCCACACCCAGCGCTGGGTGGTGCTGCCGCTGCACAGCGCCCTCTCTGTGGCCGACCAGGACAAGGTGTGGAGTGTAGCTGGGCAGAGTTGGGCAGGGGGCGTCTCGCTGCGTAGCCCAGGAGGAGGGGCTGGGGCAGCTGACAGGACTGAGGCCAGCCCGCGGCCCCGGGCTGTGGGCTGCAGAGAGGGGCCGCTCACATCGTTTAGCTGGGGGAGGATGCGTCAGGGCGAGCTTCCTGATGAGGTGGGGGGCACTGGAGCTGGGCTTTGGCAGACAGGAGAATTTTGAGTAGAAGAGGAGGGAAGGCAATCTAGGTTGAGGGCATTAGCTTGAGCAAAGGCCTGGATGGGGGAATCTGGGAGTCAGGTGTGGGGAAAGGGAAGAGACTGCCTGCTTGGAATGGAAGGGTGCTGGGGGACAGGCCTCTGGGTCACTGTCGGTCTAACAAAGTACCCCAGGACCTGGCAGCATGGTCCCTGTAGCATTCATTGCCTCACATGGCTTCTGTCTGTCAGGAATCTGGGAGGAGCTTAGCTGGATGGTTCTGGCTCAGGGTCTCTCAGGAGGTCGTGGTCAGGTGTCAGCTGGGGCTGCTGTCATCTGAAGGCTTGACTGGGGCTGGAGGATTCTCTTCTGAGATGGAGCACGCACTCACATGGCTGGCTGTTGGTGGGGGGCCTTTCTAGGGGGCTACTTGGGAGTTCTCACAGTGTGGTGGCCAGCTCTTCCCAAGAGACCAAAGTAGAAGCCACAGCATCTTTTATGACATAGCTGTGGAAATCACAAACCATCACCTCTGCCCTGTTCAAAGGAACAGTACCAGGTGAGGCTGTGAATCCCATGAGGTGAGACTGCCCCGGCCATCCTGGAGGCTGACTGCCATAATCACCTCCAGGAGAGTCCCTTCAGGTCACATGTCGTTTAATGATTAAAGAAATAACCTTTGAGGGACCTCCCTGGTGGTCGGGTCCTGTGGTTAAGGCTCCATGCTTCCACTGCAGGGGACCCAGGTTCCACCCCTGGCTGGGGAACTAAGAGCTCACATGCTGTGGGGTGCAGCCATAAAGTTAAAAAACCAAACAAAACACAGCCGAAAAGTAAAAAAAAAAGAAGAAGAAAGAGAGAAAAGGAAAAAACGACGTTTGAGCACCTCCTAGTGCTTCTCTTGCACCAGGGGGCCCCTTTGGGACACAGTGGGTGCTTCCCCTCAAGCTGTTGGTCTGCTGGGGGCTGGATGGGCATGTAATCAACGATTCTACAAGTAGTAGAGGAAAGCCTCGGACACTCTGACAGCAGAGTCTTGGTGGATTCAGGAAAGGCTTCCTGGGGGGAGGGACTTTGCAGATGGAGACCTGAGAAAGCCCCATTCTGGGACGGGGGCCAGGGAAACGCATGTTCCAACTAAAGTGTGCAGAGCACTTGTTTTGTGCTGGGTGGTGTCTGAGCCAGCCTGTCTGCCGTGTCCTGTGTCCCCATTCGACAGCTGCAGAAACTGAGGCGTAGGCACTCAGGCAGTCACATGATTGGCAGGGCCAGGCTGTAGAACTCGGTAATCTGGTATCAGAGCCCACGCTCTGAACCAGCTGTTGGCAGATTTTCTGTGGAGAGGGCGGAACCTTCAGGTTTCATGGGCATATGGTCTTTGTCGCAGCGACCCTGCTGTTACAGCTAGAAAGCAGCTGTAGACTCACCAGGTGAGGCTGTGCTCCATTAAATCTGATCCACAGAAACAGGTCACAGGGTGGATTTGGCGCACAGGCTGTAGTTGCTGACTGCCACTCTTAACCTCTGTGCCTGACTGTCTCTTGGGTCCATGAGAAGGGCTTGTGCAAAGGGCCTGGGGTGAGAGAAAGACAGGGCAGCTGGGAAACTACGCGCAGAGTGGCTGGGTCCAGATTGTGAGGGGGGAGTCCTGGGACCAGGGAGGTGGACAGGGCAGACCACCAGGGGCCTGGAAGACCCATGTAGGCCTGGACTTTGTCCTGAGGGCACAGGGGGATCTTGGGAGGGTTCTGAGCAAGGTGGCGGGCAGTTCTGTTTGCTTTAGCAGATCCCTCGGTTGGATGTGAAGGCTGGATGGCAGGGTGAGACCAGAGACCAGGGAGGAAGCTGGAGCAGGATCTGGCTGGGAAAGGATAGGCATGGACCAGGGCAGGGGCTGTGGGTTTGGGAGTATTCAAGGGGATCGGCTGTGGCTGGATGGGTGAGGAGAGATGAACACCCAAGATGGCCCAGGTTCTGACCCCAGTGATGCAGTACATGAGATGGGGGCCCAGGGAGGAAAGGGTTTGGTAGAAGGTGCTTAGGCTGTTTGAGATGTACGACTGTGAGGTCCCATGGGAGGTCCAGGAGGCATCCAGGAGGCCCCTGGACACGGGGGTCAGTGAGTGCCATGTTAGTTGTGCAAAGAGCCTGGGTGGGGTAGGACAAAGACAAGGCCCCAAGGCCACCTCTTGGCCGTCCCCCAGGTATTCGACGTGGCCCCCCCTGGAGTCCGGAAATGCATCCTCTCCACCAACATCGCTGAGACCTCGGTCACCATTGATGGGATCCGCTTCGTGGTGGATTCTGGTAAGGGCGCCCCCTGGCTTCCCCCAGGACCTGGCGGGGTGGGGGCTTGGAGATGTGCACGTGTGGTGAGGGAGCTCCACTCAGAGGCAGAGGGGTGGTAGTGTTTAGGGCTGTGGAGAGTGGCGGCGTCTGTCTTGCAGGCCGTCTAAGCTTGCCCCTGCCTCAGGCCTTCGCACTTACTGTTGTCTCTGCTGAGAGCTGTCTTTCCCCCAGATATCCACACGGCTCACTCCCTCACCTCGTTTCAGGACCTGTGCACATGTCTCCCCAGTAGAGAAGCCCCCCTTGTCCACGTTATCCCAGTGATCTCCTTTCACTGCCACCTCCCTCATGAGGCTTTATTTTTCTTCATAGTGTGGGACATTATATTTTATATCCCAGCTAGACTCTTTTCTGAAAAGTCAGCATAGCTTAGTGGTGAGGAGACCCTGGAACCAGCCTGGCCAGGTACCTTGCTGGCTGTGTGACCAAGGTCTGACACTCTCAGTGGGTCATTTGTTCATTTGTAAATAATAATAACAAATAATAAAGCAATAACACCTCCTTCAGGTTGTGAGGATTAGAAGAGTTAATATACTTGGGGGCTGAGGTCAGTACCTGGCACAGGGTGAACAAATGCTCAGTAAATGTTAGCAGTTACCTTACTGTTTGAATCTGGTACCATCGATGAGAAAAGACAAGGAAATGGCAAACCACTCTAGTATCCTTGCCTGGAAAATGCCACAGACAGAGGACCCTGGTGGGCTTCAGTCCATGGCGTTGCAAAGAACTGGGCTTGAGTGAGCGACTAACAGACATCATTTTATGTACTGTTAGAAAATGCTGTCTGTTAATCAATGACATGTCACTAATTTTAAGGTGCCTTCCATTTTGAGAGACAAAAAGTGAAAAAAGCGTGGTCTTGAGTTGATGAAATCTGGTGTTCTGTTCAGCCCGTGAGTGAAGGGACTTTGCTCTGCTCACAGCCGTGTCCCTAGTTCACGGTACAGTGCCCAGCACCTGTGCCTGTGTGCTTAGTACCTCAGTCGTGTCCGACCCTTTGCAGCCCCATGGACCGTAGCCCGCCAGGCTCCTCTGTCCGTGGGGATTCTCCAGGCAAGAATCCTGGAGTGGGTTGCCATGCCCTCCTCCAGGGGCTCTTCCCAGCCCAGGTCTCCTGCATTGCAGGTGGATTCTTTACCATCTGAGCCATCAGGGAAGCCTGGCACCTAGTAGGTGTTAATAAACTTTGTTGGATGACTGAATCTCTGAATAAAGAAGGGCTTGAAGAAGTACATGAAAAGACGCCAGAATGAAGAAGCTGAAGAATGCACTAACAGGATGGGAGGGTGGGGCCCAGACTGAGCTTGGGACAGTGTTACTGGAACAGTCGCAAGTGAGGTGGAGGGCCAGGCGCGTGGAGGGCCCACCTGGGTCCTGCTCACACCTTCCCTTTGCTTCCTGCTCCCCTGCTGCCCGCCCAGGGAAGGTGAAGGAGATGAGCTACGACCCACAGGCCAAACTGCAGCGGCTTCAGGAGTTCTGGATCAGTCAGGCCAGTGCCGAGCAGCGTAAGGGCCGGGCAGGCCGCACAGGCCCCGGCGTCTGCTTCCGCCTCTATGCTGAATCTGACTATGACGCCTTCGCCCCCTACCCTGTCCCGGAGATTCGGAGGGTCGCCCTGGATGCATTGGTGCTTCAGGTAAGGCAGGGGGTGCAGAGAGGAGACTGGATCCTGAGCGCTGGTGCCAGAGAGGGATCCAGGAGATAGTCAGACAGGGCTTCAGGGCCAGGAAGGGGAGGGTGGGCCCGGCCACAGAGGAGAACTCACTCCTTCCAAACGTCAGATCCCGCATTGGGGTGGGAACTGTTCCCCCCAGTCCACAGGGTCGTGGGAAGAAACTGGTGACTCAAGCAGAGTGTTTTCAGCTGAAACAGAAAACCCATCAGGAAGTGGCTTTTTCCTTTTTTTAGGAAGTGGCTTTTAAAACGGGGGTTTCTCAATGTGCTTTATGTCATGGCTTGTATCTCAGTACTTAGTTTTGCTTAGATTAGGCTGCTGTGATGAACAGACCCACTTACATAACCGCCAACACAGCAGAATGCTAGCCTTTGGATTGGTGGGTAGTTCTTTTATTCAGGTGTTGTTTAGTCTCTAAGTCATGTCTGACTCTTCTGCTGCCCTATGAACTGTAGCCCGCCCAGCTCCTCTGTCTGGGATTCTTGAGGCAAGAATACTGGAGAGGGCTCCCATTTCCTTCTCCAGGGGATCTTCCCAACCCAGGGATGGAACCCGCGTCTTCTGCATTGGCAGGTGGATGCTTTACAGTTGGGCCACTGGGGAAACCCTTTTTCAGAAACCCAGGCCTTTTCCCTCTCGTGGCTCCATCTCCCCAGGGCCTTCATCATTTGTGTCAGCCCGTGAGGGGGACAGAGCGTGGGACTTAGGTTTGGGAGGGGGAGGGTGGGTCCACAAGTGATGTGCCTCCCTTGCACTCACCCCGGTGAGAGCTCGCGGCCATGTCTCGCTGCAGGGGAGGCTGGGAAGTGTAGTCCCGTGCTCAGGAAGAAGCACAGAAGGACAGTGGGCGGCACGTGCCACGGGCTCACACGTGCCCAGGCCGGGGAGTGGCTGGAACCAGCCCCCTTCCTGAGGGTGGTGCACACCGATAGTCTGTATTTGTTTGATTTCCTTTGGAAAAAGTGCCAGTTCTGACCCACTTCTTGGAGTTCCTGACTCATATAACCTGCTGTTTGGAAAATATTGGCTTGAACAAAATTTCACATAATGAGAACCCTTAAGATAAGGAGGTTACAGCCTTGGTTGTTTAAATAGATTGGTGATGTCATACAGGACCTTTTTTTTTTTTAATTTATGTATGTATTCATAATTTTTATTTTGGGGCTGTGCCTCACGGCATGTGGAATCTTAGCTCCCCGACCAGGGAGTGGACTTGTACCCCTTGCAGTGGAGGCTTCCCTGGTGGCTCAGCTGGTAAAGAACCCACTTGCAACGCAGGAGACCCTGGTTCGATTCCTGGGCCAGGAAGATCCCCTGGAGAAGGGATACTCACTCCAGTATTTTTGGGCTTCCCTGGTGGTTGAGACAGTAAGGAATCCACCTGCAATGTGGGACACCTGAGTTTGATCCCTGGGTTGGGAAGATCCCCTGGAGGAGGGTATGGCAACCCACTCCAGTATTTTTGCCTGGAGAATCCCCACAGACAGAGGAGCCTTGCGGGCTGCAGTCCATGGGTTCACAGAAAGTCGGACACGGCTGAGCGACCAAGCACAGCACAGCCCCTGCAGTGGAAGCTCAAGAGTCTTAACCACTGAACCGCCAGGGTTTTTTCTAGCTTTCCAACCTCAGCTTAGCAGCAGCTCTCCTAATAACCGTAATGATGATGATGACAATGATAGAAAATAATTTTACCTAGTATTTCTCACGTGCTGGGCTCTGTTCTAAGTTACATATATAACTGTTTTGATCCTCACACAACTTCTGTGCAGTAAGTGAGCTTCTTCCAATTTGTGGATGAGAGAAAAGATGCACGGAGAGGTAAAATACCTTGATCCATGTGGCACTGCTGGCCAGGGGCAGAGCCTGGACTCCTCGGAGGCTCTCAGGCTCCAGAGCCTGCCTCGTGCATGCCCCTTCACTTCGGTAGCCACAGATAGCACCTCCTCCTCCTTTACCTATTTGGCAGCAGAAGTGATGAACTGCCCTTCTTTGTGGGTCTCATTTTTTTTAAGTAATTTTATTTCTAGTTTTGGCTGCGCTGGGTCTTTGTTGCAGCATGGGCTTGTCTCTCGTTGTGGCGCTGGGGCTTCTTGCGGTGGCCTCTCTTGTTGCAGAGCAAGGGCAGCAGGGCTCTCGGCGTCCGTAGCTGTGGCTCCCCGGCTCTACAGCACAGGCTCAGTAGTCGTGGCTTAGTTGCTCTGGGGCAGGTGGGATCTTCCCGCACCAGGGATCGAGCCAATGTCTCCCGCATTGGCAGGCAGGTTCTTTACCTCTGAGCCACCAGGGAGGCCCCTGTGGGTCTTGTTTTTTTAAGGCCATGGGAACTTTTCAGAACCCTGGCCAGTCTCCCATCCTGCCTTGCTGGTGGAACTGGGTCACGTGTCCACTCTGTGACCTGTAATTGACCTGTAATTGTCCAGGAGGAAGGGAGGGCATTGCCTGACTGGATCAGAGCAATGATTTGCAGTCCCAGTTACATGTTGGAATCACTGGAGTGCCTAAAAAGTCAAAATCATCCGTGCTTTATCCTCCCACCCAGAATTCCTAATTTGAAGGTCGTTTAACCAGTGTTAGTGGTCTGCCAGACAGTACCAGGGCTTGGTAACCAGGGAGGATGGTGGGATGGCTTGAGGGCTGGATGGCCTAGAACTTCTGGTGGCCTCCAGATCAGGGCCAGGGGAGAAGTCACTTCACCCAGAGACCTTGGCTGAGCCCCTGGCTCTGAGCTTTGTCCTTTCTCAGAGTCACGTGAGCCTCCATGCCAGCCTTACCTTCATCCCCTCTCCAGAGGGGTGCTGTTTCCCCTGAGCCGTGCCAGGTCTGGTGATGGGTACAGACTTCACCTCTTCCTCCCCACGAGTCCCTCTGTGCCACTGAACTAATCAGGATGCTCTTGTTGAAAGCGAAAGAAACCCGACTCAAGCTGTTGTATTCAGAAAAGGGGATTTTATGGATTTGTGAGTCCATGTTGGGGGAGGTCGGGCTTAGGAAAAATAAAGGATTTCTCCATCGGCTGTGGATTGGCTGATACCCAGGCAGTGGGAAAAATAACCTTAGCTGCTTGAGGCTTCCACCCTGGCCCCTCAGAACCAGAGTGGGTGCAGGAGCTCCTCTCTCTCTCAGCTCCAGGTTGCAAAGTCCCAGGGAAGGATTCTGATCGGCCCAGCTCAGGTCACATGCTCATCCCTTTGTCAGTTGCTGTGACCAGAGGCTGAGAAACCTCAGATGGTCCAGCTTAGATCGTGTGCTTGCTCTGTGGCCAGGGTCTGGGAGAAGAACTGCTTGGAGGACAGACAGATAATGTGGCCCGCCTTGTCCACTTCTGTACAGTGAGCCTTGGCATTGGATGTATTTTAAAAATTTATTTATTTGTTTTTAATTGGAGGATAATTGCTTCAAAGTATTGTGTTGGTTTCTGCCATATGCCAACATGAATCAGCCATAGGTACACGCATGTTCCCTCCCTCTGGGCATTTTGAAGAGTCACAGGTTTGTGATCCCTGAGTCCCCCAGTGTCCCCAGTGGCTCCTGTGTTGCCCATTCCTGAGGGGGTGTGACTGTCATTCCAGATGAAGAGCATGAGTGTGGGGGACCCCCGAACCTTCCCGTTCATCGAGCCCCCACCACCAACCAGCTTGGAGACGGCCATCCTCTACCTCCGGGACCAGGGGGCGCTGGACAGCTCAGAGGCCCTCACCCCCATCGGGTCCCTGCTGGCGCAGCTGCCAGTGGACGTTGTGATTGGTAAGGACCACCGCCCCCCGGGGGTGATCACTGAGGGTCCTGAAAGTGGCTGTGGGACCACACTCACTCTCTGAGTGACCTGGAGGCAGGGTGTCCTGTCTCTGGGCCCCGTCCATTTATTCACAAGTCCTCTGTGCCACACACAGTTCTAGCACCAGGGTTACAGCAGTAAACAAAACAGATGCTTCTTTCCTGTGCCCAGCCCAGCCCCAGCGTCACCCTGGTACCCGCTTTCCTGTGGTTATAAGGATGTCAAAACTGCCAGCCTCTTCCTCTTACTCATCCCTGAGTCATCCCAGCCCCTCCCAAGGAGCTTGCTAACCGAGGCATATTCATCTTCATCTTGCCCAATTTTCCTGACTCAGGACATTCTGCACCTACCAGTTAACTATCCACGGCCCAGAGAATAGTCCCAGCTGAGCTTTGCCACCTGGGGCATCATTTCCCAAGTGTGGTGCTCAAGGGAGCTTGCTGCCCTTGTCAGCATTAAAGTCCCCATCCTTTGACACGCTAGACCAGCAATATGGGCGTCAGGCTGGGTACCGCCCACCCCGAGGGCCACCCACAGCCATGGAAGTGGTTATTTCTGTTTGTGTTAGAAGAGGACAGGGCTAGTGCAAGAGTCGGATCTGAGAGGAAAGAGAATGTTCTGTGAGCCTTTGCTGTATGCCAGTGTGGGAGACTCCGTGGCCCGTATTTCATCTTCATCTGGTGAGGGTAGGCCCTCCAGGCGTCCCTGTTGTACAGATGAGGAAACCAAGGCTCAGAGAAAGCGCATCACTAGCTCGCCAGGGAGGCACGCCCCAGCCAGGCTGGCACCGTCGGTCCCCGGGCTCTGCGGGAAGGGAGGCACAGATGACGCGATGCTGGGCCCAGGTGGCTCATCACCGGTCTTCCTCCGTGCCAGTAAGCTCCCAGTGCTTCCCAGGTGAAACGGTTCATGCTCACAGCACGTAGACGCTGCTGTTAGCCTGTTTCACAGATGGAGAGACAGAGGCACCGAGAGGTGGAAGGACTTGCCCGAGGTGACAGAGCTAAGCTGGACAGCCTTGTTTTTCTGCCCACCTTTATCTTACGAGGCTAGCTGTGTAACAGGAACTTTTCGGAAAAGTGGGCAGGGGAACAGTGAGGATGAGTCAGGTCACTGACCTCTGGGCAGGTGGAAACAGTCTTCCATCACACTGGGAGCTGATTCTGGGTGTGATTCTGTCCCCCTGGCTCCCGAGGCCCTCTGGGGGTGAGGTGGAGGGTGGGTCAGGGGTCCCCGAGGAGTGAGGAATGCCGTCGGGCGCCCAGGAGGCTCAGCGCTGGTCCACCCCCAGGAAAGATGCTGATCCTGGGCTCCATGTTCCACCTGGCTGAGCCCGTGCTCACCATCGCCGCCGCCCTCAGTGTTCAGACGCCCTTCACCCGCAGCGCCCAGAGCAACCCCGAGTGTGCGGCGGCGCGGCGGCCCCTGGAGAGTGACCAGGGTGACCCCTTCACGCTCTTCAATGTCTTCAACACCTGGGTGCAGGTGAGCTTGGCAGCACCCTTCCCCCGGCCCAGCCGCCTGGCCGTCATTCTCACGGAGTCAGGACCTTGTGCCCCACCTCCACCCCAGGGAGGGCCCCTGAGGCCCCTGCAGACCGGGCTTGTCTGGGGAGAACCCCAAATCCACTTTTCATGGGACTAGCATGTGCTGAGGGGAGCCTGGAGTCTCTAAGCACTGACTAAAGCCAGGGCTGTCTGGCTTTTCAGATGCCTTAGGGGGTGTCTGTGTGTTGAACACATGTTCCCTGACCAGGCCTGGTCCCGTCCTGAGCTGTGCTAGGGACCCGGTGGTGACTAAACTTACCTGGCCCTGCCCTCTTGCAACTCCCAGTCCAGCACAGAGAGGCAGACCGTCCCTGGACAGTGACCACCCAGAATGGGCTGCAGTGGGGAGTCCAGGGGGCTCAGAGAGCCCCAGAGGGCTGTCTGACCCTGTGTAGTCTGGGAGGACTTCCTGTAGGAGGAGGCATTGGGGCTGAGACCTGAAAGAAGGAGGGCAGGTGTTGCTGAGGGAGGGCTCCCGCCAGCCTCACATCTTCCCAGCGGCTGGTGTTGTGGCTTGTCTGGGTGCTGGGTCAGCACCCGCACCCCTTTCCTCAGCTGGTCAGGCCCTGACCTCCTGGGGTCTGGACCTCCACTCAGGTGAAATCTGAGCGGGGCAGAAACTCACGCAAGTGGTGCCGCCACCGGGGCATCGAGGAGCACCGGCTGTATGAGATGGCCAACCTGCGGCGCCAGTTCAAGGTGAGGCCTGGGAGGAGGGGTGGGGGCCGGCCCCACTGTGGAAGGCAGCCAGGAACAAACTTGGGGCATGAGTGTGGGAGGAAAGGGAGAGTATGCGTGAACACCCTCCATAGCGTGGCATCGCTTCTTCTCTGACAGCATCATCAGAGCCCCTCCCCACACCCACCTCCTCCACCATCACATGGCTAGGTGTGGGGTGGGGTCAGGGCACAGGGGTGAAAATCCAGGAGGGCTTCCTGGAGGGGTGGACAAGGTCTGCCGTCACGAGTCACATCCTCGCAAAGAGCCTCGTTCTCGAGCTGGGGTGCTGAGGTGGCCGCGCAGGCCGCGTGCTGGGAGGTGTGGAGCATGGGCTCTAGGGCGGGTGGGCTTCCGTAGTGGTGGTTGGAGGCACCATCAGGAGCGGGACACCTCAGCCCTGAGTCTGAGCTCCGCCGCTTGCTGGCAGTTCAACCGCGGGCAAGTTACTGGGCCTCTCAGGGCCTCCGCTTCTCCCTCAGCAAATGGGGAAGCAAAAAATAGCCCTGCCTCCAGCATTCCCGTGAGGACTGAATGAGTTATACATGGCAGTTTTTTTATATCTGCTTTATTCGTTCGTTTGGGCTGTGCTAGGTCTTCACTGCTGAGTGCAGGCTTTCTCTAGCTGCTGCGAGCGGGGCCGCTCTCTGGTAGCCGTGCCCGGGCCTCTCACTGCCGCGGCTTCCCTTGTTGTGGAGCGCAGGCGCTAGGGCGGTGGGCCTCAGGAGTTGTGGCTCTGGGCCTAGTTACTCTGCAGCATGTGGGATCTTCCCGGACCAGGGAGCGAACTGCCGTCCCCTGCATCGCATGGTGGATTTGTAACCACTGGACCACCAGGGAAGCCCTGCAATTTTTATTGTTATTATTAAGATGTGGTTCTGCAGGTGGTTTGTGTCCTTAATATTCCACAGGCATCTTTCCCTTCGAGCACAAAAAAGCTCTGGTGCTGGGGAATTCTAGCCCCGGGTTGTGTGGCATGCCACGGAATGAAAATAAAACAGCCTCTGAGGTAGCCATTCCCCTTGGCTGCAGACCTCAGAGTGTGCAGTTACCACCAAGGCCTCCCATGCGTTAGTGGGTCCCCACGTTCAGACATCCCCGTTGTGCTTGACATCATCTCTCAACGTCTCTGACTTTTTCTAAAGAGTGGTGGTTCAGCCTTCGTTGGGCCCAGATGCTGAGAAACAGAAGGAAAGTGGGGGTGCTTTTCCTTCTCTCACTCTCTGTGTCCCATCAGATAACCTGCCTCTTCTCACTGGTTGGGGCTCGATGAGAAACAGGGTCAATCCAGTAGGGTCCCTGGGATGCTCTTTCTGGAGGCGTGGGCAGGAGGCCTCTCAGGGGTGTTGGAATCACGGGGAGGGTCCATGATGTCTAGATCCCACACCCCACTGCCCGCCCCCCCGCCCTGGAGGTTCTGATTCAGCTGTTCTGGGTGGGGTGCAGGTCTTGGCGTTTATTTATTTATTTACTTTTGACTGTGCAGGGTCTTCGCTGCTGCGTGGGCTTTGCTCTGGTTGGGAGCGAGCGGGGGCTGCTCTCGAGTTGCGGCGCGCAGCCTTCTGATTGCAGTGGCTTCTCTCGCTGCAGAGCACGGGCTCTAGGGTGTGTGGGCTCAGTAACTGCGGCTCCCGGGCTCTAGAGCGCAGGCTCAGCAGTTGTGGTACAGAGGCTTAGTTGCTCCGAGGCATGTGTGACCTTCCCGGACCAGGGATCGAGCCTGAGTCTTCTGCGTTGGCAGGCGGGTTCTTTACCACTGAGCCACCAGGGAGGCCCCGGTATTTGTGACAACTTTCCAGATGATCCCAGATGCTGCTGCCGCGACTGGCCAAAGCACCGCGCTCCGAGAAGCATTTTAGTGTAGGAACCTCATGGGGCTGGTGCAGGCCTGGAGGGGCATGTGGGCGTGTAACCAGAGCCCGGGGACAGCTGGGTGGAGAGGGCGTGTGACCTGAGCCCCCAGAGGGGACCCTGAACGGTAACGATCGCCCAGCCTCCTCCCTCCTGTCCCCCGGCCTGGGTGCTCCGTTGGCCAGCGATGAAGACAGTTCTCTTTTCTAGAACAGTCGCACGCCCAGCACCATGTAAAGAGTTGTTGTCTTTAGTTCCCTGACCAGGGATGGAACTTGGGCCCTGGCAGTGAAAGTGCCAAGTCCTAACCACTGGACCACAGGGAATTCCCAGAGAGTGGTTCTCATGTAGCCCCTTTCAGTCCCAGCTGGGAGTTCCCAGGAGGGTCCCCGTTTGTCATTTGGGCACAAGGGTGGTTCTAAGGGTGAGGTCACGTGCCAGCCAGCTGCAGGCCCCCAACTGGAAAGTGCGTCTGGGCCCAGAGTGCACCTGACTGTGTCCCTCACTCGGGCTCCATCCCCCCCCAGGAGCTGTTGGAGGACCACGGGCTGCTGGCTGGGGCCCGGGCCCCGCAGCCGGGGGACAGCTATAGTCGGCTGCAGCAGCGGCGGGAGCGCCAGGCGCTCTACCAGCTGAAGCGCCGGCACGAGGAGGGTGCGGGGCGCAAGCGAAAAGTGCTGCGAGTCCAGGACAACCAGGACGGCTGGTCCAGCGATGAGGACCGGGGTGGCTCAGCCTCCCAGGGGGCCAGCGACAGCGTGGACATCCAGGTGGGGCACCATGGGGTGGTCTGGGGCCTGGGGCGGTGGGGATGGCATTTATCAGAGCGGGGGACTCCTCATCTCAGGAGGTAGGTTTCCGTGGACAGGTGTCTACCGGACCCTTGGGATCCCCCGACTCCAGTACCAACCCCTTGGGCAGTGGGGAGGGCCTCAGGAACCCACCTTCCCCTGTGTTCCACCCAGGATGTGAAGTTTAAGCTCCGGCACAATCTGGAGCAGCTGCAGGCAGCTGCTAGCTCGGCCCAGGCCCTGACTCGGGACCAGATGGCCCTGCTCAAGCTAGTGCTCGGCCGGGGCCTCTACCCGCAGCTCGCCGTCCCCGACCCGTTCAACAGCGGCCGCAAGGACTCAGACCAGGTGTGTCTCCTTCCCATCTGTGTCTTGTCATCTGTCATCCCTTCCCAGTGCCTGCTCTGTGCTGGGGTTACAGCAGTGACCGAGGCAGCCCTGGCCCTGTCCTTGTGGGGTGCAGCCTAATAATGGGGGCAGGGGAGAGACTCATGCCCAGACAGTGACCCAGAGTGGGATGGGGACCCAGGGGCTGAGGGAACAGGGGGACCTGATCAGCATGGGAGGGAATCAGGGAGAGCTTCCTGGAGGAGGGAGTTTTGAGTTGAGATGAGGAGGAGGGAACCTGGCAACGGAAAGAGCAGGTCTGAGCCTCTGTCCCCTGGCATCCGCCTTCCACTCCTCCAGATCTTCCACACCCAGACCAAGCAGGGCGTCGTGCTGCACCCCACCTGCGTCTTCGCCAACAGCCCCGAGGTGCTGCACACGCAGGAGCAAGCGGCCAAGGGCAGCGATGGGAGCCGAGGTACCGGGAGCCCCGGCGGGGGTGGGGGAAGCCTTCTGTTGGGGGTGTGAGGGGGCACAGTGATCTCGGGGTGCCGCTTGCCGTCGGGGGTTAGCCCTCCATCAGGGGTGTGAGGGGGCACAGTGATCTCGGGGTGCCGCTTGCCGTCGGGGGTTACCCCCTCACACCTCCCACACTCCGCCTTCTCTGGGGCTGCTGACCTGGGACCCGCAGGTCCCTGGAGCCACACCTGGCTGGGTGGCCTTGGGGGGTCCACCCCTCTCTCTGCCGAGCTTCGCCCTCCCCATGCAGTGCTGGCTGCCTGGAGCCCGTCCCAAGGCTTGAGGTTTGCGCCATTAGAGCAGCGCCTGAGGAGCTCAAGGGAGCTCCGTGAACCTCAGGGCTTGGTCCTTCTCAGGGCGAGTGGTCCCCCAGCCCGCGTTCAGGCAGTTGCGTTCCGTCTACCTTCTAGTGGGATCCAGGCCGAGAGGTGGCCTCTGCTGAGGCTGTGCTCAGGCCAGGCCGGTCTGCAGGGGGCGCCCTTGCCCAGGTGCAGGCCCTGCAGTCAGGTGGGGGCTTCACGCCTTCCGTGTTGTGTGCTTTGTCTGAGCACTGAAACACGACTCATCCTTCTCTTGTTTGTAAAGAGAGTAACACACTGCGTTAAAATGGCAAATACTAACCCCACAAGATGAAGTTTATGATTTTAAACACCAAAGATAGAATTTGAAATTTTCTCGCTCATCTTTTTCTTTGTAAAAAAATTTATTTATTCTTTATGAAGGAGAATTGCTTTACAGTGTTGTGTTAGTTTCTGCCGTACATCAACATGACATTTTTTTTTTAATGTTTATTTATTTGTTTGACTGCACTGGGTCTTAGTTGAGGCATTCGAACTCTTAGTTGGGCCGTGTGGGATCCATTTCCCTGACCAGGGATTGAACCCGGGGCCCCTGCATTGGGAGCTCAGACTTTTAGCCACTGGACCACCAGGGAAGTCCCTCTAATCTTTAAGTTCCGTAAATTCCTAGTCAATTTATCCTCTTCCTATTACAGTAAGTCCCCTGCATAGGAACAAGTTCCGTTCCAAGAACATGTTCATAAGTCCTATTTGTTTATAGGTCTTAACACAGCTAGGACCCGTCTAACAGTCAGTTATGCAATACTATAATAGGTTTATAATATGTTCGCATCTTTGAAAGTTTGCAGCCTGGAGGTTTGTATGTAGAGGGCTCATTGTACATTGTTTTTCTCCTTTTTAAAAACTGGTTTTACTTGCTTATTTTATTCTGGCTGTGCTGGGTCTTTGCTGCTGCACAGGCTTTTCTCTAGTGGCGCGCAGGCTTCTCGTTGCGGCTCCCAGCCTCCAGAGCACAGGCTCAGTAGTTGCGGTGCATGGGCTTAGCAGCTCTGCGGACATGTGGGGTCTCAGTGGATCAGAGATCAAACCCATGTCTCCTGCCTCGGCAGGTGGATTGTTTACCCCTGAGCCACCAGAAAATCCCGTTTTTCTCCTTTTTTGAAAACATTTGGAAAGTTCCGGCCATCTCTTAAGTAGAGAGACTGTGATAAACCCTCTGTGACCTTACCCAGCTGCAGCTGTCAGCATTTTCCATCCTTGTTTATTCTGTCCCCTTGATTTTTTTTCCCCTGTCTTTGCTGCAGTATGTTAAAGCAGGTCCCAGACATCTTACCAGTTAGTAATAATAATAAAAATCCTATTCATAAGGACTGTTATTTTGTATCACCACAGTGCTGTCATCCATCAGCCCTAACAAAATTAGCAACAATTCTTAATATCACTGAATAGCTGAAATCACATTCAGCTTGGCAGAGTGTTTAAGAAGATGCCACAGACATTTTATCCTTATGCCTGTTCTTTGTGTGGGTGTTTGAATGGGGCTTCCCTGGTGGCTCAGACGGTAAAGAAACTGCCTGCAGTGCAGGAGACCTGGGTTTGATCCCTGGGTCGGGAAGATCCCCTGGAGAAGGGCATGGCTACCCACTCCAGTATTCTTGCCTGGGAAATCCCACAGACAGAGGAGCCTGGCGGGCAACAGTCCATGGGGTCACAAAGAGTCAGACAGAACTGTAGTGACTAACACTTCGCTTGAATAGCGGGGGCGGGACAGACCGCCCCTGGGGGGAATGACGGGTGTGTGTAGTGGGGGAGAGGATGCTGAGCTGTCCCCTTGACCCTCTCAGACGACAGGGACAAGATGAGCAGCAAGCACCAGCTTGTCACCTTCGTCTCCCTCCTGGAGACCAACAAACCGTACCTGGTGAACTGTGTCCGCGTCCCCGCTCTACAGGTGGGTCCCGCGCCAGCCTCCCCGCCTCCCTCCCAACTGCTGGCTGCCGTGGCTATGTTCCTCGGGGCAAGAGCCCTGGGGGCATTGGGGGGCGGTGCCTGGAGGAGCATCTTCCCTCAGGCTGGCTGCCGGCTCCTCCTCCTGGTATCCATTCATTACTGGCCGAGCGCCTGCCCGGTGCCAGCACTTGGGGAAGACACACGAGGCGAGGCGGGACCCGGTCCCTGCCCCCCGGAGCTCACATCTAGCTGGGAAGGGCGGGCAGGAGCAATAGACACAGTGCAGCTCTGACTGAAGGAGCAGAGAGCGGAAAGGATGGGGCAAAGGGCAAAGGGACGGTGGGGGGCGACACGGTGCAGCACACGGGGCAAAGGGACCGGGGGGCACACAGTGCAGCTCTGACTCACAGAGCAGGGAGCAGAAAGGATGGGGCAAAGGGACGAGGGGGACACAGTGAAGCTCTGACTCACAGAGCAGAGAGCGGAAAGGACCGGGCCAAGGGACTGGGGTGGGGAGGGGAGGGGAGAGGCCCTGGTATGGACTGAGGCCATCTGGGTGGCCTCACTGAGAAGGTGCGGTCAGCAAAGGCCTGAAGGTGGGAGGGCTGCAGGGACCTCTGGGGGAAGAGCCACCTAGGCGGAGGGAAGAGCAAGTGCAAAGGCCTTGGGGCACCACAGGCAGGGTGTGGACAGGGGACAGCTGGAGCAGAGCCAGGGTCGGGGAGAGTGGCTGAGGTGAGGTCAGGAGGCAGGTGAGACCAGATCTCCTCCTCCCCACCACCAGAGGGTTCTGAGCGGAGCTGGATCAGGGACTGACACGGGGCAGAGTCCGCAAGCCCAGTGAGGAGGCGACTGCAATCACAGGACAGGAGGGGATGGTGGCGGGGACCGAGGATGGGGCTGGGTGAATGGGGGGCGGGCAGGAGCCCAGTCCAGCGGGCGCCGCTCTGAGATGCCTATCCACTGCTTCCTGTCTGCTGCCCCCTCTCTTCCAGTCCCTCCTGCTGTTCAGCCGGTCCCTGGACACCAATGGTGATTGCTCCCGCCTGGTGGCCGATGGCTGGCTGGAGCTCCAGCTCGCAGACACTGAGAGTGCTGTCCGGCTCCTGGCGGCTTCCCTGCGGCTCCGGGCCCATTGGGAAAGCGCCCTGGACCGGCAGCTGGCCCACCAGGCCCGGCGGCGGCTGGAGGACGAAGGGGAGGAGGAAGAGGAGGAAGCCCCTGTCAACCACAAGGAGGTGGCGGCCCTGAGCAGGGAGCTGCTGCAGTTCACGGCATCCAAGGTACCTGCCTCCTGGGCACCTGCGCCCTTGGCTGGAGGGGCCGTCAGCCACAGGGATGAAGGCTCTGGAGGGCCCTGGCTTCCAGCTCATCAAGATGCCCACATTTGGGGGTTTTCAAACCAGAGAGGTTGATGACAGGCTCAGGGTTACACAACTGGTAAGGGTGAACCCAAGATTTACTCCAGGAGCCACCGCCTTAACCCCTGCAGCCCTCATTCAACAGGTGTGTATTAATACCTGCTGCATCTGGGGTGCTGCTGCTGCTGCTAAGTCACTTCAGTTGTGTCCAACTCTGTGCGACCCCAGACGGAAGCCCACCAGGCTCCCCTGTCCCTGGGATTCTCTAGGCAAGAACACTGAAGTAGGTTGCCATTTCCTTCTCCAATGCATGAAAGTGAAAAGGGAAAGTGAAGTCGCTCAGTCGCGTCCGACTCTTCGCAACCCCATGGACTACAGCCTAGCAGGCTCCTCCGTCCATGGGATTTCCCAGGCAAGAGTACTGGAGTGGGGTGCCATTGCTTTCTCTGCACCTGGGGTACAGGTTACCCCTTAGTAGCAGTTAAGGGCGTGTGAGATATGATAGAGCTGTGAGGTGCATGGAAGACAGATGTTCATGGAAGACAGATGGGAAGAATTGGACAGAGCATGCTTGAAACCGAACCCCCACGTCTTTATGTGGTACGCGGGTTGAGAATTGCTTCTGATTCTACTACACGTGGATGCAGTGGGACCCAGAGGACTGGAGAAGGGGGAATGGGCTGACATGCCAGAGAAGGGGCAAGGTGGCCACACTTGAGGGTCAGACTTGAGATCTGAATGTGTTCTCACAAGGGATGAGGAGGGAAGGGGCCTGGGGAGAGCAGGTAAGGGAGCGTTCTAGACAAGCCTTTGGTCATGAGTATCTGAAACCAGGCTGTGAGTGGCTTAAGCAATTGGCCCCCTTAACTGAAAAGTCCAGGGGTGGACTTCAGGCACAGCTGGATCCAGGTCCTCCCATTATGTCTGCCTGTCTCCTGTCTGCTGATAGAGTCTGTCTGCTCTGTCTCCTGTCTCTCTCTGCTCAGGTTTCCTACAGCCTCCGGCGGCTCACAGGGCTGGAAGCCCAGAACCTCTATGTGGGACCCCAGACCATCACGGCTGCCCCCAGTCTCCCTGGCCTCTTTGGCAACTCTGCCCTGTCCCCCCACCCCACCAAAGGGGGCTACGCAGTCACTGACTTCCTTACCTACAACTGCCTCACGGTGAGCATGGATGCGTACCTTGGCCCCTCATCCTCCTGCCCCTGAGAGTGGGATTTTAGAGATTCCCCCCAGCACCCCCAAACACATTCCAGCTTAGTCCAGGGATGCAGTTTCAGAAAGGGCCTGCAGCCCTGAGGGCTTCTGGGAAGGTCCCAGGCTGGCGGTGGGGAGCGGGGCAGGGAGCCAAGCCCTGACACAGCCTGCTGTCACAGAGCGACGCGGACCTGTACAGCGACTGTCTCCGCACTTTCTGGACCTGCCCGCACTGCGGCCTGCACATGCCCCTGACGCCCCTGGAGCGCATCGCCCATGAGAACACCTGCCCCGAGGCCCCGCAGGATGGCCCCCCAGGTGAGGCTGGGGCGTGGCCCAGACGCCTGTGTTCACCCCGCTGTCCGTTCAGCCTGGGGTTCTTTCCGTGCACCTGGGGGTTCATGCCACACTCCGGGGATCCATGACCTCAACCCTCTGCCTGGCTGGTGCCACGATGGGCTTTGTCCCTGAGACCCAGAGCCCGGGACACGGGGGCCCGGAGCCACCTCATTCCTGCACCTCTGCCTGCCTCTCTCTGGAATCCGCCGCCGTCTCTCTGATCTCTGCCTCTGCTCTTCTGTCTCTTTTTCTCTGTTGTCCGAGAGCCGTTTCTGCCGCGGCCACACCCATCCTGTTGTCACCCGGAGGACGCCGCAGTGGGCAGACCTGGGCAGAGTCTCCTGTGGTGCGTCCCACGCCACACACTGGCGCTCACGGGGAGATGGCTGTGGGGCCAGGTGGTCCTACCCCAGGGCGCTCTCTGTCTCGTTCAGTGTGTGTGTCTCCACTTGCGTTTTTTCTCTGTCTCTCTCACCCCGTGGGGACACAGAGTAAAGACTTGCCTCTGTGTGTGTGTATTAATCAAGGAAGGCTTCCTGGAGGAGTCAGAGCTGGAGTTCCCCAGAGGCCAGGAGAGAGCCTGAGCCACAGAGGTTCCTGGTATTTGGGTGGGGGTGAGAGCACGCGGTGGAGCACCCCCCTCAACCCCCTTCTCCTCTCCCCTAGGGGCTGAGGAAGCTGCCCCCGAACCCCCCCAGAAGGCATCTGCCCTGCAGAAGCCCTACCACTGCGAGGCCTGCCAGAAGGACTTTCTGTTCACGCCCACGGAAATCCTGCGGCACCGGAGGCAGCACGTGTGAACCCAGCCCATCCCGGACCAGGGCCAAGGCCAGACTTCCGCCCTCGCTCCCAGCCTAGGCTCGGAACTGTGGTCTGAGCCCAGCCCCGAGGTGGAGGGAGCATAAATACGTGAATAAACTCTCACAGATGGACTTGGGTCTGTAAGCCTGCCCATCCATAAAGTGCGCTTCCCAGGTGGCGCAGTGGTAAAGAACCCGCCTGCCAATGCAAGAGACGCAGGAGAGGCGGGTTGGATCCCTGGGTCGGGAAAATCCCCTGGAGAAGGAAATGGCAACCCACTCCAGTATATTTGCTGGAGAATCCCCATGGACAGAGGAGGCTGCCAGGCTGTGGTCCGTGGGGTCGCATAGATGTGACTGAGCACGTGTGTACACACATCCAGAAATCACAACCGTCTCTGCTGGTCCTCCCCGTGGCCTGACTCTTATCCCTCCTGTTGCAGCGGCCACCTGATGTGTCCTGGGGTAGATCCCGGGAGTTGAGGCTGAACAGGGACCTCAGACTCCAGGTCCAGGGTCTGATCGCCCCTGACGACTGCTCTCTCTGAGTCTGTCTCACGGCCTTGCTTTCCCTCGAACTCAGAGACCCCGGCCTGGCCCATTCATGTGTGTGGCTTTAGGAGCTGGGTGGGGAGGGGCCAGTGCTCTGCAGCCCACGGGCTGCCTGGGCACGGGGGCCATTCTGCTGTGCTGTCCGTGGGCCGGTCTCAGCCGTCCCCTCGGGACTCCTCGACCACGTCTCCCCGACGGACGTGAAGGGAGAGGGAATGCTGTAAACAACGGTGGAAGTAAATTCTGCAACTCAGGTTTGAAATCTGGGTGAGGCAGGTGGATGTGGTCAAGACAGAGACTGTCGTGGGGTGGAGGAAAGAACGAGACCCAGCGAGAAGGAAACAGACACGAACTACCTGAGCCCAAGAAGAAACAGATAAACGGCACAATGCTGTGTATCTGTTGGGTTGGCAAAGAAATTCATTTGGGTTTTTCATAGCAGCCTACGGAAAAACTCGAATGAACTTTTTGGCCAACTTAGTACTAAGGCAATCTAATTCGTAGTTAGAGACGCAGAGGACAGGCTTGGATGGGTTCACTGGTGACCTCCAGCAGACGGGGACTGAAGGCATGACACTCAACAGCAGCTCATTCACGGTGTGGAAGAGGACGCTTCTGGGCCAGCACTGCCCTGATGCCAGAACCAGACCCAGAACCCCTTCCTCAAGGTTACAATTCACAGTCAGCCTCAGATAAAGAACAGTAGTACATCGTGGCCAGGTGGCATTTACTCTAGTGAAACAAAGTCGATTCAACATTTGAAAGTCAATTAATGTGATTCACCCTATTAAAAACAGAAAAGGCATTTGACAGATTTCAATACCTTGTGGCCTTGGATAAAGCCCCTTAACTTCTCTGCTCCAGCGTTGTTTTCCTCTGTCAAGTGAATGCAGCTGAACTATTTTTCTCAGAAGGTTCATTTTGATACAGAAGTCCTGGACTTAAGTTTAATAATTAAATAAATATAAAAATAAAATTAATAAACAATTAGAATCAATAATAAAAACAAAAGTACAAGTAATAAAATGATAATTAACCAAATTAGAAAACTGCCCTACAAAAGATACTAAGAAAAATAACAAAAAATGCAAAGGCAAGTGTAGACTTGGAGAAAATATATATATGGCAAATATGTCATATAATTAACTGTACATATTACATAAATATAGAAACCATGTTATACAAAAAATTCAAATCAATAAGGTTTGAATTTGCTTTATAAGTGGCAAATACTGAATATAAACCCCCAAAATAGAAAAACATGGTTAATAAGCCCATGAAAAAATACTTGTCATCATTACCTGTCAGGGAAATGCTATTAAAACTGCAATAAATATCACAATAACGCTCATTAGAACGGCTAACATAAAAAACCCAATGCTAAGTCAGTATGTGGCGCAAGCAGAGTTCCCATACGTTGCTGGTGGGAGTGTTAATTGGTAAAATGACTGGGGAAAAAATTCAAGAATCTCCTAAAATTGAGCCTGGGCGCGTCCTCTATGACCTAGCAGTTCCACTTGTAAACGCACACTCTGCAGAAGTGCACAAGTGTGTTGTGTGTTGGCAATAACATTATTTGTAACTAGAACCCCACCAAATGCCTATCGACAAAAGAATAGTTAAGTAAATTGTGATCAATTCTTACAACAGAAGGGCCTAAACCACAGCTCCACGCAACCTAGTGGGGGTCGCGGCAGCACCAACCAGGTTGCTGGAGGGGGCGCTCATGGTTTGTTTCTTGATCTGGATGCTGGTGGCGCAGGTAGGTTTCATTTTCTGGGAAAACTCACCAAGCCAAAGATGCATGCACTTTTCTGTATATCATGCTTCAAGAGCAAATTTTTAAAGGTTGGTGAATGAATGCCTGTCAACTTTGCATTTTGAGAGATCCTGCTACACTGAAGTGGTACAAATTCCCCTCAAAGAAGATGAAAGCACCCTTTTCCCCAAGAGCCTCACCAGCACTTAATCCGGGTCAGTCTGGGCCACCTATCAGAATAGACATGTTTCTTTGGGGAACTAATGGATAGTAAGAGCTTCTGGAACTGTTAAGGAAGGCCATAGAAATCACCGTTGAGGAGCTGGGACCCAATTCTGATAGATGCTCTTCCGGCCATCTCTGGGCATTTAGAGTTTCCTCCCTTCTTTCACATATTTTAAAATCTTATAAAATTTATTTTATCTTAATTTTTGGTTGAACCGGGTCTTCCTTGCTGTGTGCAGTCTCTAGGAGGAGCGAGGGCTACTCTCCATCACAGTGCGGCTGCTTCTCATTGCCACGGCTTCTCTTATTGCAGAGAACGGACTCTAGGGCTCAGGCTCAGTGGTTGTGACCCACAGGTTTAGTTTCTCCACGGCATGTGGAATCTTCCCAGACCAGGGATCAACGCATGTCTCCTGCATTGGCAGGCAGATTCTTACCCGCTGCACCACCAGGGAAATCCCTATTTCTCTAGTTTCAGTACCTTGAGTTGGGAAGTCATTTTCAGGGGCCATAACAGAAAAGGGATAGAGACAATAAAAGAAATGTTTTGAGGGGGTAAAGTCATCATAAACAAAGCCAAAAGACAAGCAGCAGACTGGGAGAGGTGTTTGTAACATCTATGATGAAGCTTAAGGTCTAGAATATATAAAGAGCTGCTACAAACCAATAAGAAAATGACAAAGAGCCTAGCAAGGACAGCGTCAAAAGATTTGAGTCCACACAGAAGAGGAAATAGAAATGGCCCAGAACAGTGGACAAAGATGCTAAGATTCACTTGCAATTAGGGGAAATAAGAATGATTAATTCAGTACAGCCTGTTTGGTAGGACATTCGAGAATCTATCAAATGACCTGGTAAAAATGCCCCTTCCCTTGGACTAGTGATTCCACCTCCAGGAAGTTATCCTATAGATACACATATGTCTGAAAATGACATACGGTCAAGGATATTCATGCCGGCTTTATTTGTAGGAGCAAAAGATGGGAAACAGCTTAAATGTCTCTCCATATGAAACCGCTTAAATATTAATAAACCCCACCCAATATAATGGACCACTATGCAGACATGCCAAACAAAAGCAGGCTTTGTACTGATACAAAAAAATATCTCCAAATTATACTAAGTGAAAGGGAGCAAGTTACAGAACCATGTGTCAGATGATCCCATTTTTTGAAAAATGGAAACATTTTGTGTGCCTGCATGCGTGTGTGCTTAGTCATGTCCAACTGTTTGTGACCCCATGGCCTGCCAGGCTCTGCTGTTCATGGGATTCTCCAAACAAGAATACTGGAGCAGGTTGCCATTTCTTCCTCCAGGGGATCTTCTCAACCCAGGCATCGGACCCACATTTATTTTGTCTCCTACACTGGAAGGCAGATTCTTTACCCCGAGCCACCCACCCGGGACGCCCTCTGCATACCTGGATGCCCTTTGCATATACTCAGGTACCTGAATAGCATTACACACCAGCTGAAACAGGTTCACCGCAAACTTAACTAATGGTCGTCTCTGCAAAGGGGAGGGAGGGAGAGGAGGGGAGGGGAGGCAGGAAAGAGAGATTTTCTTTTTAACTGTATTGAGGTCCAGTTTACATACAATAAAACGTCCGTGCATTTTGGCAAACACAGCTGTGTAACCACCATTCCAATCAAGACAGAACATTTTCTAAACTCCAGAAAGTTCCATGGTTCCTGCCTCTTATGGTCAGTGTCTCACGGCAGCCTCAGCCCCAGGCTGATCTTTTTTCTGTCACCATTTATTAGATTTCTCTTTTCTAGCTGCTACTGCTGCTGCTAACTCACTTCAGTCGTGTCCAACTCTGTGTGACCCCGTAGATGGCAGCCCACCAGGCTCCCCCATCCCTGGGATTCTCCAGGCAAGAACACTGGAGTGGGTTGCCATTTCCTTCTCCAATGCATGAAAGTGAAAAGTGAAAGGGAAGTCGCTCAGTCGTGTCCGACTCTTCAAGACCCCATGGACCGCAGCCTACCAGGCTCCTCTGTCCATGGGATTTTCCAGGCAAGAGTACTGGAGTGGGGTGCCATCGCCTTCTCCATCTCTTTTCTAGAATTTCACATAAATGGAGTCATACAGCATGTCCTTTTTGTGGTATTCCATTGTCTGAATATGCCACAGCCTCTTCATTCTGTAAATGTTTGGGTTATTTCCAGCGGGGAGGTACTATTTATGAAATAAAGTTGCTATGAATGTTCATATGTAAGGTTTCATGTGGACCTGTTTTCATTTCTCTTGGGTAAACACTTAATGACCGGAATCGCTGCCTTAGGTAATTGCTACACTTAAGGTGAGTGTATGTTTCTGTTTAAAAGAAGCTGCTGAACAGTTTTCAAAGAGGTTCCTCCATTTACCTTCCTCTCACAGTGCGCATGTTCCAGTAGATCCACTTCGTGGTTTTTAATTTGCGTTTCTCAGTTCCCTGATGACAAATGATGACGGGGGGGGGGGCATCTTTTCATGTGCTTATTGGATATTTGGATCGTCTCTTTTGTGCAGCACCCATTTATGTGTTAGATCTATTTTCTGTTGGGTTGTCTTTTTTCCCTACTCGTTTGCAGAGGTTCTTTAGATAGTCTGGATGCAAATACTGTATTGTATCTGCATTGGTAGTCTGTACTACCAATGTCTTTTTATTTGTGGTTTGCCTTTCTATTTTAACGATGTCTGTTGAAGAGCAGAAGTTATTAGTCTTAACATACTTCAGTTTGTCCAATCTTCCGTACAATTCGTTTTTCTGTGTCCTGTTAAATATATCCCACAACTGTTTATTAAGCATGTATTATATCCCAGGCTGGAGAAGGAAATGGCAACCCGCTCCAGTGTTCTTGCCTGGAGAACCCCGTGGACGGGGGAGCCTGGTGGGCTGCTGTCCATGGGGTAGCACAGAGTCGGACAGGACTGAAGTGACTTAGCATGCATGCATGTATTGGAGAGGGAAATGGCAACCCACTCCTGTGTGTTCTTGCCTGGAGAATCCCAGGGACGGAGGAGCCTGGTTAGCGGCCGTCTGTGGGGTCGCACAGAGTCGGACACGATTGAAGCTGCTTAGCAGCAGCAGCAGCAACTGCTCTAGGAATCTGGACGGGAAGTCTAAACTCGGCTTTTAGGAAGCTTTCCACCGCAAACACTTGCACACGTGTGCAGACCGTGTGACGTGCTTCTGTGCCTCTACTTGCTTCGGCTGTTTCTCTAGAGGGGAGTTTACTGTGATGCTGGTGCCATCCGAGGCCTCAGGACCCTTACTTGTTCGGACCTTTTTCAAGATCCTGCACCTTATGCTTTGGTAGTTCTATATTTTTCCAAAATAGGGCACCCCAAATCGTATGAACCTCAGGCCCCATAAAACCTGGATCTACCTCATTATAACAGAAAATTCAAAGCCACAAAGACTCTCATCAGTTGAGTAATGGCTGAGTAAATTTGGCCCTGGAGCTCTCCTTGGTTGTAGAAAAAGCAAAGTCTCCACTCAGGGTAGAATCATGGACTCAGCATGGACTAGGGGACTCACCTAGTGAGTCCAGTGGCTAAGACTCAGAGCTCCCAATGCAGGGGCCCTGGGTTCGATCCCTGGTCAGGGAACTAGGTCCCACATGCCACAAACAACTATGAGTTTGCATACCACAACTAAAGATCCCACATGCCACAACTAATACTTGGTGCAGCCAAAGTAAATAAATAAAAATAAATATTAAAAAAAGAAAATGGACTCAGGAGCCAGACGATCTAGATTCAAATCCTAGCCTTGCTACATACTTGCTGTGCAACCTTGGACAGGTTACCCAAACTCTCTGGGCATCACCTGCTCCATCTGCAAAATGGAGGGTAATGAGAATATCTTTCTTGCTGGATTGTTTCAAAGATTAAGTTCATCTGAAAAGATTAAGTGAATCCATATATGTTATATAAAATGCTTAGAACAGGGCCTGGCACATAGTAAGCATTATTTGGGTGTTTGCAATTACACCAAAGTGCGTGCAACTTCACTTGGAAATTGGAGAGAAGTAGAGATGGTTCAAAGAGCTTCCCAGGTGTCACCAGTGGTAAAGAACCCACCTGCCAATGCAGGAGATGTAAGAGACACTGATTTGATCCCTGGGTTGGGAAGATCTCTGGAGGAGGGCATGGCCACCCACTCCAGCGTTCTTGCCTGGAGAATCCCATGGACAGAGGAGCCTGGAGGGCTACAGTCCATGGGGTCACAAAGATTTGGACATGACTGAAACGACTTAGCATGCATGCTTGGGCACAGATGGTTCAAAGGAGAGGAAATTCTGCAATCGGTGCTCAAGACTTCTGACAAATGCTCTTAACTTTTGACCCACTGCTTGTACAAGATCTTGGGAATGTATCCTAAGGAAATGGCCAGGAGTTTGGGGAAAAGTATAAGGAAGAGGCAAGTGTAAGGCAGGTCCATCAGAGCGCTGTATAGGACAGAAGGAATCATCGTCATGGTCGTGGGGGAGGGAGGCCTCTGTGTCTACTAACCCAGGGGTCAGACGCACCTGTAATAACCGGAGTGTGTCTATGTTTGGATGCTTTGTGCAGAAAGCATATGGGCTCTGCCTTCATTCACAATGGGATTCATTGAACTAACCTCATGCTCAAAGCCTCTTGGGTGTGGCATTCCAGAGGACTTTTTTCCCCCCTTATTACTTTTTCCAGCTTTTCTAAATTGTATATAATGAAGAAAACTTTAAAAAAAAGAATTTCCGCAAAAAAAGAATATGCAAAGATGTTTGCTATCATGCTATTGGAAGAAAAAGAGACCAGAAACAGCCCAGAAGTGGAATAGGAAATAGGTTTTTTACAATCATTAGAATGGCACACCAAACAAAGCGATATTGCACAGCTTCCAGCAAATTTAATTTAGAAAGAATTTAGAATGACCTGGAGAAATACTCATGATTAGCTACAGAGAAGAATTAAATGAAGAGGACACACAATGACACCCAGTAAAACCCTTGGGCTCATATAGAAGACTCACGACATGTCCTCTTCTCCCAGGGTTCCCCCTACACACACACACGCGCGCGCGCGCGCACACACACACACACTCACAACTGCTTTGGTCAAGGTCAGTGGTGGCCTCAGTGGTTAGTCTTTGGTGTTCATCTAGGTCGTCCTCATCTTAATAATAATCAGCAGCCAATGGCTCACTCCTTTTTTCCCAGGACTAACCTCCTTTTCGGAGAAGGCAGTGGCACCCCACTCCAGTACTCTTGCCTGGAAAATCCCATGGACGGAGGAGCCTGGTAGGCTCCAGTCCATGGGGTCGCGAAGAGTCGGACACGACTGAGCGACTTCCCTTTCACTTTTCATTTTCATGCATTGGAGAAGGAAATGGCAACCCACTCCAGTGTTCTTGCCTGGAGAATCCCAGGGATGGGGGAGCCTGGTGGGCTGCCGTCTATGGGGTCGCACAGAGTCAGACACGACTGAAGCGACTTAGCAGCAGCAGTAGCAGCAACCTCCTTTTCCCACTCCCAATGCCAAAGCAACCATCTTCTCTGGGAGCAAGTGCGTTCTGCCATTTCCCCACCTGCCACGAGCCAAGGGTTCAGCACTTTATCTTCAGGTGCCATGTAGAAATTGGGTGGCGCTCTTACTTCTAAAAAGTCTGGCCCTGGGACTTCCCTGGTGGTGCAGTGGTGAGCACGCCACACTCCCAGCACAGGGGGCCTGGGCTCAGTCCCTGATTGGGGAGCTGGATCGCACACGCTGCAACTAGAGCTGGCTGTGCACCGCAAAGACAGACTGGCCCTATTTCCCCACGTCCCTGCCCTGGCCTGCTGCTGCTGCTGCTGCTGAGTCGCTTCAGTCGTGTCCGACTCTGTGCGACCCCATAGACGGCAGCCCACCAGGCTCCCCTGTCCTGAAACCCACAGGAGAAGCATTCCCTGTCTCGCCCAGCTTCTGGTGATTTGCTGGCGATCTTTGGCATTCCTTGGCTTGTATCTACACCACTCCAGTCCTCCGTCTTCATGTGACTGTCTTTTCCTTCTGGAGTGTCTGTCTGTGTCCAAATGTTCCCTTTTAATAAGCAACATTTTTATAAGGAACATATTAACAGTCATGTTGGATTAAGGCCCACCCTCCATGACCTCATCTGAACTTGACCATCTGCTAAGACTCTCTTTCTAAACGAGGTCACGTTCACAGGTGAGGATTTCAGTATATCTCTTTGGGAGACAGAATTCCACTCGTAACACCCCCTAGTCCACTTTTCCACGTGGCAGCCTGAGAGGCAAAGTGCAAACCCAATTCTGTCCTTTCTCTGCTCTACATTCTTCCAAGACAATGGAATATTATCAGCCACGAGCCGGAGGAACCTTGAAAATACTGTGCTGAGTGAAAGAAGGGAGACACAAAAGACTTCATGTAGTATGATTTCATGTATAATCAAAAGATTCACATTTATTATATTTTGCTTAATAAGAAATGTCCAGAACAGGCAAATCCATAGAGTCAGAGAAGGGATCGGTGGTTGACTGGGCCTGGGCCTTGGGATGGGGAATCCAAAGCGAGTGCTAAGGGGTTGAGAGTTTATTTAGGGAGTGATGAAAATGTTCTAGAATCGACTGTGGTGAGGGAAGCACAACTCTGTGAACACACCGAAGGCACTGAATTATACACTTTCAATCGGTGAATTTTATAGTATGTGAATTATAGCCCAATAAAGCCACCCAGGTGGCGCTAGTGGTAACGAACACGCCTGCCAATGCAGGAGACATAAGAAACGGGGGTTCGAGCCCTGGGTCGTAGATATCCCCTGGAAAAGGGCATGGCAATCCACTCTGGTATTCTTGCCTGGAGAATCCCATGGACAGAGGAGCCTGGTGGGCTACAGTCCATAGGGCCGCAAAGAGTCGGACACGATTGAAGCGACCTAGCAGGCACAAGCCTGCTATCTTTCTGGCGCCCCAGCGCCCTCTGGAGGAAGCCCGAGCTCATTGCCTGGTCCTACGTTCTAGCGCGTCCGCTCACGACGACCCCACACTGCTGTGGACACGAAACTCACAAGAGGCTACAAAGCCACACACACAGAGAAACTGCTGTGTACAAGGAGGTCCCCAGTTATAAAGACTCGCTTGGCCACAGGATCCCACCCAGACACATCCCCAGACACAGCTATGGGCCATACCAGGTAGCCCCGTGGCCTCGTCCACCATCCCAGTCAGACACCAAGGTGGGCATTCTGCCAGCTGTTGAGAATGTGTACCTCAATTGTGCATTCCAGAATCGGGCAAGTTATCACACGACGGATTCGGGGATGCCCTGGGCCACGGTGAGACGCGTCTGAGCAGAATAAAAACTAATCACCTGAAATCCACGAGGTCCCTCTGACTGACGGCCACGGTGACATTTGAGGTCTTCAGAAATCAGCGTTAGCTCAGATAGCAGTGTCTGGAAGTCCCTGAAAGTCTGATTATTTATTTTCCCCCAGTGCACAGTGACCCTGGTCAAAGGCTCTAAGTCCCTTTGGGGAAAACTGGTAAAACGATTAACTATGAATTTGGGTCAGAGTACTGGGGTCCTTAATTGAGGGGTCCTGGTCTCCCCTCATTCGAGGAGTCCTGGATCTGTGACCTGGGGATTGATGGAGGAGCCGTGATTATCCGGTGTTAGGATTCGGGTTTGACTTTTCACTAGACCCAGAACTCTCCCACGCATACAGACCAAGTAAGAACTTAGTGGACAGGGTATCTATTTTCCCCTAGGAGTGTCAAAATCAACTACCAGGGCCTCTTCTGATCGCCGTTTGCCGGGCTGTCCCTCGTGGTGGCCACGCCCACACGCGGTGGTCACGCCCATCACGTGGTGGTCACGCCCACCCGGCCTTTGGCTGCTCGGTGCCACGTCTTGGTCCCAGCCGCCCGGATCCGATGATTCTCCACTGCGTTTAAGTTGCCCAGTTCAGGGGCGGCCACCATGAGGTCTGGTCTGCAGAGAAGAGCTGCGGTGGGGACACAGCCAAGGCTATGGACACACGCAAGGTGGTCCCCAGTTACAAAGACCCACCGTGCCCCACAGTCCCACCCAGAGGCTCGTAGTCATGGACACACGCTCACACGGAGGCATACAACCTATATCGAGGGACAGCGTGACAGCCACAGCCACCACACAGCCCTTCGCCAATGACATACATCCCTTTCAGGAACAGGCTCGGCGGCGGACTCAGTCCTGGTGGCGGCCACTACACCAGCAGCCACGCACGCACACACACACACACAGACACACACAGACACACACACACACACCACCCGGACCCACTACCACCCAGCATGCAGGCCACGCCGCAGACCCGTTAGAGTCCCCACCTCCCTGGGCCCGCCCCACTCAGCAACACCCACCCGCTGCGCAGGCTGCCCCAGAAAGTAAGGGTTCAGCTGGTTCCTCACCTCAGGAAGTGGGGGGAGGTATTTTTAGTTACAATTAACCTTCCGTCCAATTTCTCTTCTCCCCCATGGCACATTCAATTGGTTTAATTAGAAAGGATTAAATGAAAGGTATTTCCAGTCGGCGCTGGAGAAGGTGGGGGAGGGGGAGAGAGGAGCTTCCCCTCCCCCACTCTCCAACCTCCCAAGCTGCCCCCTCGCCAGCCAGGCCAGGTCACACCAATGTGAGAGCTTCCTATCGGAGTTGCTCTCAGGTCTTGGCCCAGCCCTGTCCCCTCCCTCTAATCCTCCCCTGTGTATGTGAGTGTGTTCAGACACGACTTCTCAGACTCCTGGCCATCCTACGGGCCAGGCTCCTCTGTCCGTGAGATTCTTCAGGCAATACTACTGGAGTGTGTAGCCATTCCCTTCTCCAGGGGATCTTCCCGACCCAGAGATCAAACCCAAGTCTCCTGCATTGCAGGCAGAGTCTTTACTATCTGAGCCACCAGGGAAGCCGCTGGAAGTCCTTGCTGTCTAGCTCTCATCCATCCCATTTCAGTCCCCGAAAGTTTGGGGAGAGACAAACTCTAATCACAGTCACTAGAACGATATCTGACTCAGAAAGCAGTTTGTGGTAGGATTCTTAGAATTAGTATTTTTTTTTAATGAGAGGCTGTGAAGCAAGTGGTTAGCGCACAGGCTTCTGAGCTGCCAGACTACGCAGGTTAGAATGGCAACCTCCACTCTCCAGCTCTGTGACCCCGAGTGAGCGATTTCACCTCTCTGGGCCTCAGTTTCCTCATCTGGGAAATTGGGTCAGTGATCACACCTCCTCCTGGGGTTTAGTGTAAGAGTTTACTGGGTTGGTAGATATAAAGCTTCTAGAACAGTCTTTGGTTGTTTTAGTCGCTCAGTCATGTCCGATTCTTTGTGACCCCATGAACTGTAGCCCACCAGGTCCTCTATCCATGGGATTTCCCAGGCAAGAATACTGGAGTGGGTTGCCATTTCCTTCTCCAAGGGGTCTTCCCAACCCAGGGATCAAACCCGCATCTCCTGCTTTGCAAGCAGTTTCAGGTAAATAAATGTATGAAAGAAGCGTTGGCACTCCACATCCCTACCCTGCTCTGCTTCTTAAGACACCATCAACTTCTAACAGACTAAATGACGTGTTCATCATGGTCTTCCCCACTAGGATGTCGATCTCGCCCCAGGGTAGGGTCGGTCTCTGTCTTGTTCACCGATGAGCAGAGGGTGAGTGCCCAGGATATGCCTGCAGCCAAGGAGGAATGAAGGATGAGGAAAAGCAGCTGAGTCTCAGAACTACAGAATTGCTTTCTCTGCTCTCCACCTGTTTCCCAGGCACCTGCTGGGTGTAAGGTGCTGTCTGGTGCCCCTGGTCACTGCAGTGACAGAGAAAATCAAGTTCCTGCCTTCCGGAAGGGCTGAGATTCCAGCCAAGAAGTGTTAGTCACGCAGTCGTGTCCGTCTCTTTGCGACACCATAGACTGTAGCTGGCCAGGTTCTTCTGTCCATGGGATTCTCCAGGCAAGAATACTGGGGTGGGTTGCCATTCCCTTCTCCAGGGGATCTTCCTGACCCAGGGATTGAACCCAGGTCTCCTGCATTGCAAGCAGATTCTTTACCACCTGAGCCACCAGGGAAGCCCCCAAGGAGATGGGCAAATAGGTGATGGAGAGTTCCAGGGAGGGGCTGACAGCGGGCAGGGAAGGAGGTGGTGAGAGAGCGGTGAATGGAAGGGGGTCCTTTGCTTTGGCTGTTCCTGTGTCTTCACAGAGGTGACCTGTGAGCCAGGAGGCTGTCCCAGGCATAGGGAAGAGCTAGGACAGATGCCCTGAAGGGGGACAGAGTTGGTCATTTACCACAAACAAGGTCCAGACCTAAGCATCTTAGAATCTACACTGGTGTCTTGGGAACAAACGCAGGACCATCAGACCCCAGAGTCAATAGCAACCGATCCTCAGATGAGGGGGGCTCCCAGGTGGCGCTAGCAGAAGAACCCGCCTGCCAATGCAGGAGGTATAAGAGATGCAGGTTTGATCCCTGGGTCAGGAAGATCCCCTGGAGCAGGGCATGGCAACCCACTCCAGTATTCTTGCCTGGAGAATCCCATGGACAGGAAGCCTGGAGGACTACAGTCTATAGCATCGCAAAAGAGTCGGACACGACTGAAGCAGGTTTGGATGAGGCACATTTGACCCATGACCACCTCATCCGGGGCCGAGTGGCTCTCCCTGGAGCTGGGCAGCGAGTGGGCAGCAGACATCTGCTGAGCAAATGAATGAACGAATGAACAAAATCTCCTTTTACAGTCTTAGGATTTGGGTCTCCTGAGTCATGGCCCCTTCACACCAGTCATCTCAGGCCTAACGCAGCCTTGGACAGAGAAGACCTGAGGCCCCAAGCCTCAGTTTCCCTGTTGCACAGTGCAGCTTGTTAGGAGATGTGTGTTTGGGGGGGTGGGGGTGGGGGGGTGCTTGAAGGAGGCTGTGAGGGTCTCCATATGTCTCCAAGCATGTCTGAGACCTCCGAGTGTGTGTTGCATGGCTGGTAAGTATCCGAGTGGGGATTTGAACCCAGAAATGGTGGGCTGGAGTCTGGATTCGTGACCTCCCTGCTGTCTGGCTGTTTCCGAGGAGAGTTCTGGGCAACTCTGTTTCTGGAACTTTGCCCGGGTCACCAGCAAAGCCACCTGCTTGACTGTGTGTGTGTCAGCCTCTGCCACAGTCCTGCGGGCACCCTTCACGCGGGTGTGACATGCTGGGAGTCTGGGAGAGTGCGAACACTGGCGTGTGTGAGCACAAGTGTGAATGAACTTGCGTGTGTGTGAGTGGGAGCATTGTGGTGTGAGTGTGTGTGTAAAAACCGATATGTAGGTGGCTGATCTGTGGCTGCTCCTCGAGTTCCCCAGCACACGTGTGTGTGTGTGTGTGTTTCCACATCTCTCTGCACGTTTCCGAATGTACTCGACCCCCCAGGGGGTGGGTGAGCAGGCAGATGCCCCTCCTCCTAGGGAGACAGGTCATCGAAACCCAGAAAGAAAGGAGGCAGAGAGCTCAGAGCAGGGGCTTGAGGTGGGGAGACAGAAACTGAAAAAGATAGAGAGCGAGCGAAACAGAGTGGGAGGAACAGAGCTAGCGTGGTGCCCGCCTTGTCTGTCTTCTCTGGGGAGGCAGCTCTGGTAAGCCGAGAGCCCCAGCTGGCTCAGTCTGCCCATCAGCGGGCAGACTGAGTCTCTTCAGTGACAAATAACAGCTTCTGCCCTTGGTGAGCATAGACGACCTGCCAGGTGCCCTTCTGAGCACTTCCCTTGGGAAACCTCCATGAACCAGCACAGCCATCCTATCAGGTAGATAACTGCACGCCCACTCTCCGGATATGGACACTGAGACCCTGCAAGGTGAAGCCACTTGCTCAATGCACCAGAGCCATTATGTCGCAGAGGCGGGGTCTGAACCCACACTGGTCAGCACTGCTCTCAATGGGCAAGGCTCCTCGCCTCCCAGGCTGTTCGTCTCCCAAGCGGCAGGTGGAGAAAGCCATCTGTGAGCCACCACGTGGGAGGTGGATGCAATAGTCCTTCATCCCTCCCTCTATCCATATCTCTTTCAATTTGAGCTTGCAGCTCCCCACACACCCCCCGTAAAGGGTGGACGGTATTTTTCTTCCTTTGAATCTGGGCTGGCTCTTCATATTTCTGGGGGTCAAGAGAAGATAGTGGAGATGGACCAGATCTGAGCCGGGGCCTCAAGAGGCCACGGGCCCCTCTGTTCTCTCTTAGGGTCCAACCAAGCCTGTATTCTAACTGAACAAACCAAACAGCCTGCTGGTCTGTCACCATGCAGCCCAGTCACTCCTGTTGTCCCCACTGCCTACCAGCAGAGCCTCTTTGCTAACCCCTGACTGGGCACAGATACACAAGAGAGCCCTGTTGAAGCCACCAGAACTACTCAGCGGAGCCTAGGACACTAACCCATAGAAAAATGAGCTAAAAGTTAATTGGCCTTTTGAATCATGAAGCTTTGGTGTGGTCTGTTACATGGTGAGAGCTGACTGATACACGCGGAGGGCCTGGGGAGAGAGCAGGGGAAAGACTATCAATTACTGTTATAATTAGCAACTCATGAGCTTCACACTATGAGAATTTGAATCCTGGAAGAGACCCACGAACTCAGATTGGTGACTTTTTAAGACTTTATCATTAAAAAAAAGAGAAGACACCAGAAGAGGGAGGTAGGGGGAGAGGGGAAAGAGGGTGGCGGGCTGGGAGGATGAAGGGAACCTCCCCAAATGTCAGATCCAGGTGACCTTCCTTCCCTGATGGCCCCAGCCCACCCCCAACCCCTTCTCTGTCCTGGGTGTCCCCAGCCGGCAACTTCTGAAGACCCAGGCCTGAGATCTCAGCTTGGGTTTTGAGCAGAGGTGATGGCACAGTGGGGTGCAGGGCTGGGAGGCCTTGTCTTTGTCCGTGAGAGACCCTCGAGTGGGCGCTCAGGCCCCTCATGTCACAGCAGGGTCCCAGGGAGGTAGGCGTTGAGTTGGGGGGGGCGGCGTAGGAGGTGGGCCAGGTGGTAACCAGAAGCAGGTAAGAGCCTGAAGCGGTCACAGTCCAGAGGGTGGGGTCTGTGAGGAGGAGAGGAGAAGCCAAGTCAGGAGGCAGCAAGGGGTCTGGACCTCGATCCGGCCTTCTGTGCCATCAACCCTAGAGGGAGAGGGACACAGAGAGAGAGACAGAGGCAGAGAATCGGGGCAGACATGGGAGAGGGAGAGAGACAGAGAGGAAAAATAAAAAGACAGGGAGGCAGTCAAGACAAAGCGATAGAGACAGGCGAGAGGGACGGACAGAGCAGGACAGAGAAGAGACACAGAGAATCAGAGCTGGAGATGTGGAAAGAGAAAGAGTGAGAGAAACAGAAAGACAAAGGAAAAGGCAAGGGTTGGGGAGAGAGAGAAAAGAGTGGAGAGAGAGGAGAAAAGGCAGCTTCCTGGGGCAGCAGGAGGAGATGCTCCCTCCACCACTGCTGTCCCAGAGGTCCCCTGGGACCAGGGCCTGCCTGTCCATGGTTGGTCAGGGCAGAGCTGTGATGCCCATGGACCCGCCAGGCCCTGAACAAACCTGTCCATCTCTCTTCCCAGGCTCAAGCTTCCAGAGTCCTCCATATGCCAGCCCTCGCGGGTCTCCACTCTCATCTCCCAGCCTTTCTACGGGCCCTGAGTATGAACTTATTTACCCATTTGACTTACCAACCTCAGGCTGGCCCAGCCCTTTGTTATGTGGGGTTGTGGGGGGAAGAGGCGTGTGGCCCAAAGGACTGTCTCATAGCCTTTGCACATACTGTTCCTTCCTTTCCTGTTTCACTCCTCTTATTCTCCTGGTCTCAGCTCCAAAGTCCCCTCCTCCAGGAAGCTGTCCCTGAACTTCCCAGCCTGGGTCCAGTGCCCACTCTGGACTCTTCCAGTTCCTGGGTTCCCTCCTTCCAGCCCTGCTTACTGTAGGTCATTACCATCTAGGGGCAGGCCTGTCTGGACTGTGAGTTGCACATGGGCAGAGCTGAGGTGGCATAGTCACTGCTGTGTCCCCAGCACAGGGCTGGGCACCCTGCTGTGGGTGGGCTCACTACGGGAGTCTGAAGGTCTTACAAAGGGTTGGGAGTAGCATAACCCCCAACCCAATGTCCCTAGACCTAGGACACTCACATTTCTCCTGACTTCAGCCTCTATAGATAATGCCACTCTCCTTCTAAGTTCAAACTCATCCCCATTGATCCTGGAAGACAAAAGTAGGATATTAGTGGGTGTTCACCAGACACCTCCATATGCCCCTCCCGCTTCTTTCCTGAAGAGACTCCTCTATCAGGACAAGCTGAGTCATCATTTGAGAGGCTGGTGGTGGTTTAGTTGCTAAGTTGTATCTGACTCTTGCGACCCCGTGAACTGTAGCCTGCCAAGCTTTTCTGTCTGTGGGATTTCCCAGGCAAGAATACTGGAGTGGGTTGCCATTTCCTTCTCCAGGGGATCTTCCCGACACAGCGATCGAACCCGTGTCTCCTGCTTTGGCAGGTGGATTCTTTACTGCTGAGCCACCAGGAAAGCCTGTTTAAGAGGGTGCTGTTCCTTTAAGCGAATATGGAGCTTTCCGCTGGATGGGTGAAGTCTGGAAGAAGCAAACTCTGGGAGGAAAACACGGAGCAGGAAACCTGTGTTTGCATCTCCAACTCCCCTCTTATGCAAATGAAGCATTTCAACACCGTAATCCCAGAAGGAGGGGCATCATCTTGTTCAGGGGCGGGGCCTGGTGCCCTGGGGTGCGGCTTAGTTAAGGAGGCGGGGCCTTACCTGGAGGCCTGCCGGTCACGTGTGACTGAGTTTCGGTGTAGCCCGCCATGGGCTGGCCCTCTGGGCTGAAGGCCGCACCCTGCCCTGTTGAGGGATGCAGGCTGAGCCCCAGGATGCCTGGTCCAGGCTTCAGCACTCCCCTAGAAACACGAGGCCCCCTGTCCCCACCTTCTCTCTGTACCTGTGCGGTTGGATTGATCGATCATCGGTTGCACGATGCGACGCCGGGCGTTAATGAACCTGGGAGGGGGTCATGGAAACGGAGGAGGGTGCAAAGAGTGAGTAGAAGAGAGGCCGAAATGAACACTGAGAGGCAGAGAGCGAGTGGGCTAGAGAGGACAGATAACAGGGGCCGCCGGAAGAAGAGAGGCTCTGAGGGGCTGCGGGGCCTCCTTCAGCACCGCGGACAGCGCCCGGCCTCCCACCCCGGGCAGGCCCACGGACGGCCCAAGCCTCCTGTGAAACTCACCAGTTGTTGACTTGCAGGATGGTGAGCCCCGTGTCCTGCGCCAGCTGTTTCTTCTGCTCCTCTGAGGGGTACGGGTGCTGTAGCCACCAGCGAGAGTTACCTGGCTTGCCTGCCTGCCCTTTGATCCCCAAGGCCTGGCCTGCCCAGGTTCCCCAGAGGGCTTGGCGTGCCCAGGTGGGGGCAGGGCTGGGAGAGCCTTCATGTCTAAGCTTCTATGCTCCCCGGAGCCCAACGGATGGAGGCAGAGCCAAGCTTTGGGCAATTACCCTTGCATCACCTCTCCCCCCGCCACCCCACAACCTCTTCCAGCAATTAGAGGCTAATTGGCCAACTCTCATTAGGGAGGTGGAGCTGGGGTTGGGTGGGACTCCACCACCCCGGGGAAGGGAGGCAAAGCCCAGCACCAGCCCTTGCTGAGTCCATTAGGTCCTTGTGTATGTCTCTCCCTGTCCCAGTCTCTATCCTTCCTTGTGTCTGGCTGGCTGGCTGGCTCTCCCCCTCTGTGACTCAATCTCCCCTTGTGTCTTTCTTGCTCTGATTCAGTGCTCCCTAAATCTCCCCATCCCCATCTTCTTTTCAGCCTCCCCTTGTCTATCTTCCTGTCTGTATTTTACCATCCCTGTCTGAGAGGCAGAGGGGTGCAGTGATTAAGGCCGAACTGCCGGCATTTGAACCCACTTTGGGCGTGAGACCTCGATATCCTCATCTGCAAAATGGAGCTAATAACATCCCTGCCCTCAGAAGGATATGTTTGGCTGGATGGTGGATGATTGACAGGTGGGTGAATGGATGGGTGGGTTGGAGAGGAGGACTGAACGAGTCAGGAGTCCTTGGTGGCACCCGGCACACAGGTGGCATCCACGGATGTTTGCTCTTGTCAGTTCCCATCTGCTTGAGAGTTTCTCTCAATTTCCCCCTGCCTCAGCCTCCCATCTCCAGGTCATAGTCTCTAGGCAGTCATCCTGCCCTGTCTCTCTCTTTGCCCATCCCCTGCCCAGGGCCCCAGCACTCTCACCGAAAGGTGCTGGAACAACCAGGCTCTCATGATGTTGGTGGCCACCTTGGGGAAGATCCCTCTCTTCTTGTTCTGCCGCCGCTCCTGGTCCAGCTCCTCATCCTCTCCCCCAGAGCTGGGAGAGGCCACACTGGTGTCCAGTCCGTCTCCTGAGTGGGGAGAGGGATGCTGTGCTTGTGGACAGGGAAGTGGGGGGCCAGAGGGACCCAGAACCCTCCTCTGAGGCACCACACCACACCCCAGTGACCCTTGCCCCTCTGGAAGTCCCACCTGCTGCCTAACTGCAATCCGCAGCCTGACCCCTGCCTTTCCCCTCTGCTTCTCAAGTTTCTTACCTTGGTCACTGGAGTTGTCCCCACTCTGAGAGGCCAGGCCCCCGCTGGATGGACCTGGGGTCCCCAAATGTACAGACCCGCTGTCTTCATGGTCTCTAATCCACGTAGTATTCTGGAAAGTAGGAGTTGGAAGTCAGTGTCAAAGCTTGGGATGCAATATACTACAGTGACTAAGACCACAGGCTCTGGAGCTAGGACTCTTGAGTGTGAAGCCTGTCTCTGTCTCTTTGCTGGCTGTGTGACCTTGGGCAAGTCACTGCACCTCTCTGTGCCTCAACTGGAAAAATAGAAAACAATAACCGTCCAACCTACCCCCTCCCAGAGTGGTATGCAATGAGTTAATTTACATAAAGGCACATAGCAACTGTTCAGTAAAGATGAGCTTGTACGGATCTCCCGAACCTTATCTGAAATCCTTGGAAACCAGCACTGTTGCAAAACTCTAAACTTTCCACATCTTTCAGCAGTAAAACCAGTGCCCATGCCCATGCCATGTATTTCCTAACACCCACAGCAGGGAATGGGGCATAACCTCGTCATCAAACTCATTAACATTTCTGCAGCAAAATGGATGAATACTTAACTAAGTGGAATAAATAAAGGCTATAAATAGCCTCTCATTAGTTCAGGTCAGATTTTGCTGCCAAATGAGTTTGCACTAAACTTGAACGGGGAAAAAAACCCCACCAACTTTCAGTTTTCAGAGATTTGGGGGGTTCCAAATTACAAATCAGAGAGTCCAGAGCCATATTTTCTTTATCCAAATTCCTACAGGTTTTGAGGAATTTGACGATGCATTGAATTCACCTCTGTCCCAGCTTTGTGTCCCAGGAGGCCTACCGACCCGGATAGATACATCAAAAGCATCAAGACTATCGTTCAACTGTTGGGAGGCAGCTTGGGCGAAAATGGGGGTGGAAACAGCCACAGGCAGTTGTTGAGCCCCAGAGTGAGCCTTTCCCCTGCTGAATGTCCTAGACCCTGCTCACTGCGTTGTAATCAGTCCCCCAGCCCTGCAAATAACCCAGAGTGGATGTATCATCTGCCAGGGCTCAGCCTGAAACACTTGGTGGCTTAGAGAAGTTTCCTCTGTGCTCGGAACATCTGTGCGGAATTTAGAGTCTGTGGGCCTTGGGGATGGGTTGTGTGTAGACGGTAGGATCATCAGGTTGGGAGGCTTTTGAGCATCGTTCGAACTGTCACCCTCCCCTTCTGGCTCTGGATCCATTCGGATGCTGCGGGTGCATGCGTGTAAAGTCGCTTCAGTAGTGTCCGACTCTTTGTGACTCTATGGACTGCAGTCCACCAGGCTCGTCTGTCCATGGGATTCTCCAGGCAAGAACGCTGGTGTGGGTTGCCGTGCCCGACCCAGGCATCGAACCAGTGTCTCTTATATCTCCTGCATGGGCAGGCGGGTTCTTTACCACCAGCACATCAGTGCGCCCGATGCTGTCCCGAGTCTGCCGTGAGGCATGTAAGTGTAAACGTGCTTACGTCCCTGCCCATCACGGCAAGGGCGACCCTGGAGAGGAGGCATCTGTGGCATGGTTGTCACCTGGGCAAAGCTGAGACACGCAGCAGTGTTTGAGCATGGTTGTGTCACTCTCGGAACTGGCCAAGTGGCTGTATCTGACGAGGGCAAGGCTACGTTTAGTTTTCTAAGCTGGTGGCTTTAGTTCGAAGGGCCGGGAGTGTGTGTGGTTATCGTGATTCCTGCATGAGCTGCCCGGCGACTCCATAATTCTGTGTGTGTGGAGGGAGGTGTCATGGCCGCGGGAGTGTGCTGGTGGCTGAGTGAAGATACGGAATGTGACTGTGCATCCGAGGGAGCTGCAACGGGTCAGCACACGCACAGGGTGTGCCACTGAGAGTATTATGGGTTGTTGAGCTTCCCTTGTGGCTCAGCTGGTAAAGACTCCAGCGGCAATGCAGGAGACATACAAGAGACGTGGGCTTGATCCCTGGGTCGAGAAGAGCCCCTGGAGAAGGGAAAGGCTACACACTCCAGTATTCTTGCCTGGAGAATCCCATGGACAGAGGAGCCTGGTGGGCTACAGTCCATAGGGTCGCAAAGAGTCGGACACGACTGAAGCGACTTAGAACACGCACTCATGGGCAGAGGCTCACCTGTGACTTCTGTCTGCGCGTGCTCAAGTCTACGCAGTTGTGGTGCGGCTATGTGCCTGTATCTGGGGGCGGGTGTCGTGTTGTAGAATTGAGTGTGTGGGTAGCGTGACTGCCTTGTGGGCGTGGGCCTCCTTGGGCTCTGCATGGCTGTTGTGTGACTATTACCTGGGTGCTCAAGTCTATGAAACTGCCGTCTGATGGCATCCGAGACTGAATGGATCTGGAGCCACGTGGTCATGGACTGGCAAGGTGTGTGCCCACGCCAGCTGAAGTCCGACTGTTAGGGGACTGGGGTGACGTGTGTGCCTGTGGGCAGGCACCGTGGTTGCTCTGGGTCTAAGTGTGACTGCAGCTGAGTTTGTATGGCAGGAGCTGGGGCCGTGTGGGTGGCTGTTTTGTGCCTGGGGTCTGTGCACCGCGCGCACGCACACACACACACTCTAGAACGGCAGTGTCTCGGGCAGGCTGTGAGATCTACGGCCCTGTTATGCTGCTGGGCTGTGTGTGCTTAAGAGTGCATGCATGTTATCAACTGGCTGTGAGATGTGGCTGTGTGTGAACCTGTGTGGGTGTAGCCCAGTTCACAGGGGGTACCTGCAGCTGTTGGGGTGTACGTGCGTGCTCCCGTCCAGCTGTACCGCAGTCTGCACAGCTGTGGCACCGTCGGCGCCTATCCCATGGTCAGGCTGTGCCTGGCTGTGCCTTGCCTGAGGCTGTGTCACGGTGCGCATGACCCACCCCCGGCTCTCCGGGCATGCCTTTGGCGGCAGGGCAGTGCCTGCTGCCCCATGCCGAGCCCACCTGGTCTGGGAGGCTGGGGCAGGAGGCCGGGTAGTCGTCGAGGTCCTCTCTGCAGCTGCTGTCCCGATCCTCGATGACCAGGTCGATGGGCATCTTCCCCTTGAGGCAGGTGATGTAGCGGTGACAGAAGTTGTCGCACAGGTCGTGGACCTGAGGGGGCACCGGGGTACTGGGGGGGCCACCCGGGGGCCAGGGCTGGGGTGCGGGGGTGGGGGTGGCCGCCTGCTCCAACTCTGGTAGGGAGAGAGCCTGAAGGAGGGGCAGAGGGGGCGAGGAGGGGAGGGATGGGGGGCAGGGGAGGCTGTGCGGGGAAGTGAGAAGCACTTACCTTCTCCAGCTCCAGTAGGTGGAAGCGGAGCACTTGAATGGCCTGTATCATCTGAGAACAGACAGAGGAGGGGAGAGAGGGAGGGAAGAAGGGAGGGAGACAGAGAGGAGGAGGAAGAGGCGGAGGTGAAAAAAAGAAGGCGAGGAGGAGGAGGAGGAACAGAGACAGAGAGACAGAAGAAGTGCATTGGATGACAGAGAGAGTACAAAGAGCAAAAACCAGTCGACAGAGGCAGAGAGAAATTGACAACAGAGTCGGAGGCCCAGGAGTAAGGAAAAGGCAGTGTGAGGTTGAGATCAGAAATAAAGAAATGAAGCAAGAGGTGCCAGAGGCAGAAGAGGACTCATCACAAGAGGCGTGAGCTAAGGTCAGCTCTAATAAAAACACCCCATCCTTTGCCTGCGTGGCCTCTGATCTAGGTCCCACCCCTCACCTGAAAACTACATTTCCCAGAGTCCTTTGCCAAAGGGTTCAGCCAATAGGAAGCCCTGGTGGGAGCTGGACCAAGAAAGGAAGGTACAAGCTGGGGTATTTATCCCTCTCTGCTTCTCCTCTCCTCTCTTCTCTTTCTCTCCCTTCTCTCTCCTCTCCTCTCTCCTTTGCAGCCAAGTGGTTTCATTTATTTAGGTGTGGACTCTGTTCTGCTGACTGATAGAACTAGCTAACTTAATGAGTCCCCAATCTATGCCAGGCATTGACTCAGTCTATACCCAGAATGGGGCTTCCCAGGTGGCGCTAGTGGTAAAGAACCCTCCTGCCAATGCAGGAGATGAAAAGAGAGGTGGGTTCGATCTCTGGGTCAGGAAGATCCCACCTCCCTCCCTGGAAGAGGAAATCCTACCCACTCCAGTATTCTTGCCTAGAGAATCCCATGGACAGAGAGGAGCCTGGCAGACTCCAGTCCATAGGGTCGCAAAGAGTTGGACACGACTGAAGCGACTTAGCACGCACATACTCACAATAGCCTTACACGATAGAAATTATTACTAGCTACACTTTACAGATGAGGAAAAAGGGCCCAAGGAGGTAGACCTGCTTGCCCTGGATCTTAGAACTAGTAAGTGTAGTTGAGATTTGAACTGAGGCCATCGAATCCCTATTCACAAACTCTAAGCTACACTGCACTGCACATGGCAAAAATTATCACTATTTGAGGATGTGGGTCAGGTGGTCTCCTCTCTGCTCCCACAATCAACCCCACGGCTACGGAGGGTGGAACAGGAGACTCTCTTCGAGGAGGGCGTGTTGGGGAGGGCCCAGGTCTCACCAGATTGTCCAGCTCTGGGTTGGAGGAGAAGAGGGGCCTCTCGGAGCGGACCTGGGAGAAAGAGAGAGGCAGGGGAGGGCACATCCCATCTCCTGCCCACGCCCCCCACCACTTCACTGGCTCTCCTGGGACACCGTGGATGGTGCGTGCCCACCTGCTTGGCAAAGGCTGCAATGTCTTCGTTGAAGGAATCGGAGGAACAGACGTCACCGCCCGGGGGTGTGCCCAGCCCAGTCCCAGCCCCATCACGGGGAGAACACGTGGCCAATTCACATTTCTCAAAGACCAGGGCTAGCAGCGGGAAGAGCGGGTGGCTGGGAGAAGGAGGAGGAGAGAGGGTTCATGAGGGGTGGGCAGGGGTGGGGTGGGGCTGGGAGGTATGGTGCAACCCGGAGGTGGACAGGAGACCCAGAGGAAAGAGGTGGAGAGACAGACGTAGAAGGAGAGAAACACATCCAGAGAGACAAGGAAACGGGGTGGCGGGGGGCGCATCCCTTGTCCCACTCACCCATAGATCTCATCTTTCTCCCTTCTCAGGCCGTCACTGTCCAAGCCCGGGGGCTGGGGAGGCCGGTGGGGGCCATAGGGCCCGGGGGCTCTCGGTGCCGAGGACACTGCCTCCGAGAAGCCAGCCAGGGCTGCGGTGCTGTCCACGATGCCGGGGTAGTGGGGCAGCTCATCGTACTGGGGGGGAGGTGAGAGGGGAAGCCCCAGGGAGGTGTCGACACAACAAGAAACCTCCCTACCCTCTCACCCAGGAGATGCCCCCGCCCTGCCCAGCCACCTGCCCTCCTGTCTGCATAGAGCTGTCCGGGTGGGACTGAAGGCTCCATCCTCAAGCTTTCACTCGGACCCAAGGACTGTGAAAAATGTCCCATCAGAGATTCCCGATGTATGGGCAGGAGGGTCCAAGGGAGAGAGACTGACCCAGGTCTCAGATCTGAGGGTCGGAGCATCAGGGATTGGCTAGTTGGTAACTGTCAGCTTCTCCCAGAGTGAGGAGGGGAGAGATATTCAGAGAGAAGGGGAGAGAAGAGAGAGACTGGGAGGGAAATGAGAGAGAGAGAGAGAAAGCTTAGAGGGAGGGAGAGAGAGAGAGAGAGAAATGTTGGGAGAGGGTAAAAAAAAGAGAGAAAGAGACAAGAGATAAGGAGAGATGCAGAGACAGAGGGAGGAGCAGAGAGGGAGAGGGACACAGAGAGAAGATGCAGGAGGAACAGGCAGAGAGAGATGGAGACCGAGAGGCAGAGGAGGGGAGAGAGGGGAGCAGGAGCGAGAGATTGATTTTTGCTCGTGGACACTGCCTCTCAAAGCAGTGCACTGTTTGTACACAAATGTACACATACCATCTCCCCGACTTCAATTTCATTTCACAGACCAGTATGCACGTCTGAGTGCATCTTAACAACTTGTCACACTCCACTCCCCATGTGAACCCACACACCCACACACACACCCACCCACCCACACACACACACACACACACACACACAGAGCCAAAAGCCAGGCTCAGGAATGAAGGAAGGAAGGGAGGGAGGAAGGCATCAGACATTCAGCACCGTGCCTGGCACACATTCAGTACACACTTGTTGAAACCAAGTATAACCCAGCAAAACCACACAAACCCACTTGTGCGGACCGCCCCAAAGAGAAGCCAAGCTTGAGATTTCTCTCTCCTATCATCACAGAAGCAAACGCACCGGGGAAGCCAGGGAAATCTGAAGGCACCCGGGTCCCACCCTTTCCTTTGAGGGAGAAACTGAGGTTCGAAGAGGCGGAGAGACTGAACAGGGTGTGTGTGTGGGGGGGTGGGTTTCAGCGTTCCTGCCATCGCGGAGGGCTCTGAGTGTGTGTCTCTGCCCTCTTCTAACTTCTCCTGAGTCCTGAAGTTGAATCCAACCGCCCCCCACCGCTCCTCGCGGCACATCTTAGGACGGCCTGGAATCCTGTGGTGTTCCTGTCCCCTCCACCCCCCACCTCCACTTCCAAAGATGCATGCTCACCTCTTCGCTGACCTCTCATCCCCCAGGACCAGGAGAGAGAGAATCCCTTGGCTCTGCCTGGCCAGACGCACCTCCCCAGCCCTGTCCCCACCCCTAACCCTCCGAGAGGACTTGGAACAAAAGTAGACGTGGGAGAAGGATGGGGGAGGGCAGGAAGAGAAAGGGGGTGGGATAAAGGGCCTGGGATGGAGGGGGAGGCCGGGGCAGAGAAGCGGGGACTGAGGGGCAGGGAGAGGGGACGGGAGAAAGGGAGCGAGCGCGCGGGGCTGAAGGGGGCCACAGCTCCCCAGGGAGGCGATGGAAGGATGCGAAGGGGGGTGCGGGTGCGACGACCGACCGGGGCGCAAGATCGCCCGCCCTCACACCTACCCTCCGGGCCATGGGCTGATGCCGGCGGCAGCTCCCGGGTCCCTCCAGGGCCTGGCCGGCGGGGAGGGCGCAGCCGGGGGCAGCGGCCGCAGATGGCCCGCGGGGCCGACGCCAGGGGGTGGGGCAGGAGGCTGGGTGCCCGGCCCCCCCACCCCCACCGCTGTCAGCGGCAGGCGCCCGGCAGTGCGGAGGCTCCGAGCATGGACCCCCAGCCTCCTGCCCCCGCGGGGGTCACGGCGAGGGAAGGGGCGAGCGGGCGAGGGAGGGCCGCCCGAGGCCCCCTCCCCGGGGCCCCCAGCCCCTCCCCCGGGTCCTGGGAGGAGGGAACCAGCCCGAGACCCGGGGGCCGCGAGGCGGGGGACAGAGGCGCGCGGGGGGCCCGGGCCCGGGCGGCGGGGGGCGGCGGGGGGGCGCGCGGCGGCTCCCAGCGCGGTGCGGGGTCCCGGCGTTGGCGGGCCGGAGGGATGCTGGCGGCTCCGTCTCGCTCTCTCCCCCTCTCCCGGTCTCTGCCTCTCTCTGTGGTCACATCCGGAAGTTCCACAGCGGAGATGCTTAACCCGCTGTCCGCCGGCGGCTCGGCCGCGGGCCGGGCGGGGCGGGGCGGGGGCGTCCGGGGCCCTGCCGCCCTCCCCCTCCGCGCTCCCCGGGGCTGCGGCCGCTTTCTGCACGGGAGCCTCCGCGCGTCTGCTCCGCCCGGGTCCCCACCCCTCCGGCCTCCCTCTCTCCGCGGCGCCCCCTCTCCCCGCGCCGCGCTCGGGTCTCCTCCGCCTTCTCCCCCTCCCGGCCGCCCCGGGTCCTTGTCTGTCTGTCTCTCTCTCTCTCCCCCTTTTCCACCCTTCCCCGTCTCTCTCTCTCCATCTCCCTGCTTCACTCTTTTCCTCTAGATCTTCAAGTCTGTCTTCCTGTCTCTCTCTTTGTGTCTCTGTCTCTCGCTGTGTCTCTCCTTTTCTCTCTCTCATCTCTGCCCCCTCGCCATATATCTATGCCTCTCTCCAGACCCCCAGGCTCCCCACAGCCCTCTTCCCGCCTCACCTTTTCCTTGCTCTCTCTTTCTCCCTGTCTGTCTGTCTGTCTCTGACTGTGAGACAGATCAGAGGAGAACCAGAGGCTGGAAGTCACCAAACCCCTTTTTCTGCTTTCCCTTCTTGCTCCAGACCACCCCTCCCCAGCCCGCAACTTCCCACCTCTGGGAGACAGGGACACTTATGTGCTTCCCTGAAGCCATCTGTGTGTGTGTGTGTCTTTGTGCCCGATGGTTGGTTCATGCCTGTTATGGGTGTGTTGTTTCTGTGTATGAATATGGTGAGTTTGGGGTGTTTAAGTGTGTGTGCCTAGAAACCTCACTCTATCCCTCTGCCCACTTTTGACCTCTGCCTTTTGCAAGTTTCTTAGCCTGTATCCCCCTCAGCGGTTCTCAGGAGTTAGTGGTGGAATCTCTGAAACTGAAGGTTAAGATGTGGCTGGTTACACATCTGCTGGAGATCAAAGGATTCCCGGAGGAGCCTGGGGCCCAGGCAGCCTTTGAAACTGGTGTTCTAGTGAAATAAAGAAGGTATCTGCAACAGAAGTTTATTGAGCACCTACTGTGTGCTGGGTGATGTTCTGGAGATGTCACAGGGAGCGAAGAACAACCTTTCCTGGCCTCCTGGCCCTCACATGCTCCTGGGGATGGTGTAGGGGAGAGAGGAGAGTCAGGTGAATAAATGCGTAAGTATAAAATCACACTTGGAGGTGATAGGTGCTCTGAGCTGAAGCAGAATAAAGACAGGGAGATGACAAAAGCTGGACAGGCAAGCCCTCAGGGGAGGTGTCATCTGAGGGGAAACCTGGAGAAGGGGATGGAGGGAGCTCTGCAGGTGTCTGCCTATCATGCCAGGCAGAGGGATGGCAGGTGCAAAGGGCCTGGGGCAGGAATGTTTTCCAGGCCAGCAAGGGCAGGAGGGGGCATGGGGAGGGAGAGCAAGACTTGGGATTCATTCTCTCACTGGCTTTTTCTACAGTAGGGTCTTTGGGGAAAAAAAAAAAAAGGCATGTATTTTGTTTGTTTGTTAATTTTACAATTTTATTTATTTTTGCCTGTGCTGGGTCTTCACTGCGGTGTGCAGGCTTCTCTTGTGGAATGCGGGCCCAGTACTTACAGCACGCCGGCTCAGTGGCTTAGGTGCTCCGCAACACGTGGAGTCTTCCTGGACCAGGGACTGAACTGCGCTGGGAGGCAGATTCTTTGCCACTAGGCCACCGGGGAAGTCCTTACATGTGTTTTTCCTTAATTTTTTTTTTCATTTTATTTCTGGCTGTGCTGCATCTTCACTGCTGCATGCAGGCTTTCTCTAGTTGCGGGGAGCAGGGCTGAGTCTCCAGTTGGGGGGCATGGGCTTCTGACTGCAGTGACTTCTCTGGTTGCGGAGTACGGGCTCTAGAGCACAGGCCCATGAGCTGTGGTGCATGGACTTAGCCGCTCCTTGCCATGTGGGATCTTCCCGGACTAGGGATCGAACCAGCGTCCCCTGCATTGCAAGGCGGATTCTTAACCCCTGGACCACTAGGGAAGCCCTTCAGGAGGGTCTTTATCCTCTGGTGACCTCAGATTCTCAAGGGGATGTGTAAGTGGGCATCAGGAGGCCTGTGAACTCCCTCAAGTCTTCCTGGCAAAGTATGGACCTGGTGCCTACATGATTTTACAGGGAGATGGCCCATAGTTTTCATCTTATGACCAAAAAGGATGTTTGACCCCAACAGCTAGAAACCATCACCCCAGAGGAAGAACTCTAAAAAAGAAATGAGGCAGAGATCCAGAGAGAAGGGGACAGAAGTTGGAGGAGACGAAGACCCAGGGAAAGGAGGGGCAGAGGTGGGCAGACGGAGTCTGAGAGAGAGAAGGGGGCTGAGAGGGCTGGCTGGAGACCATACCCCCACCCCTGCTGGGCTCTCTAAGGATATTTTTATGACCCTCATAAACAGCTCCATCTCTGCCACACCCTGCTGCTCCCTCCTCCTCCTGTCGTGTGGAAATTATAGGAAACCACCCAGGCCCCGGGGAAGAGGGTGAGACCGCTGGAGTTACAGCAAGAAGGACTGAGGTCAGGACAGCAGCAGCACTTCCCAGAGCGGGAAGGCGAGGGTGATGGCCCGGCCCCCCAGCCTCCCAGGAAGGCCCCTCTCATCCACCCAGGGCTCAGCTTCATATCCACACGACCCACCCCCTTGCCTCTGTCTCAGACAGGAGGACTGTCCCTGTCTTTCTCTGTGTCCCTGACTCTTGTCCTCTGACACCACCCCCCCCCCCCCCCCCCCGCCTCGGCACACCATCAGCCTTCCTCCCTGGCCATCTCCAAGGATCTGGGGTCCACACCCACCTCATATCAGCTCTTTCTTTTCTAAACCTCAATTTCCCTGTCAGCTGAATGAGACAGGGGCCTGAGAGAGTGAGTGATGGCTAAATGGTTAAACTGGAAGGTGCCGGGACACCCAGACTCCAGCCGCCTTGACTGAGTCTGGGGTCCTCATCCCAATGGATGCTCCCCTTGAAACTCTCCCAGGCCTTGTTCCTCGGTGACACTGGCCCTTTAAGGAAGGCAGAGGGGTAGAGAAGAGCCTTTAATCACTGCCACACGCACCCCGCCCCCCAGATAGGGGTTTTGGAGCAGAAAATTAATTTAAATCACTTTTTAATTAAAGATGCAAAGCTCTTCTGGGTGCGCCCCCTTTCCCCGCCCTCTACAGCCCTCAGTCGAGGCTTAGGGTGGGGGAGTCTGGGATCTAGGCCCCCAGCTTTGCTTTGGATCTGGAGGGGCGTGCTGAGGTCCCCAGGCCCAAGCTGGTCCTGAAGACAAGAAGGATGGCCCATCTGATTGTGATGGGGGTCGGGGGTGGGGGGAGTGGATGGAAGGAAGGAAGCAGTTGTGTCTTAACTGGGTGGGGGTCTGGGTGAGGCCAATTTGAGGGGCTGAGTGGCTCGAGGAGAGGTGAAAACAGAGCAGCGGAAAGAGAGAAAGAAGGAAAGGGGGTCAGCCCGAGTCCCAGAGCGACGCGGAGAGAGGAGAGAGGAGGGGGAGAGACCAGGAGAGAGAGGAAGGGAGGGACGCACAGAGAGACAGAGACCAGAGTTATTCCTCTCGTAGCTCTGAGCTCAGCCCCCAAACAAGGAGGAGGGGCTTGGACTCTGGAGCATAAATCTTTTTAATTAAAGAGAAGAGCAGGGGAAAATAGGAATGTCTGAGAGAGAAACTGATGGGAAAGGCCAGAGGCTGGAGGGGGGACAAGGGGGGAGGCGGGCTCTCTCACTCCCTCTGCCCTAGTCTGTCTCACCCGGACACACACACACACACACACACACACACACCAGCCCAACTCTCTGCAGAGCTGTCTCCCTTCAATGGTTCTTGGCTGGACCCTTGGACCCTTAGTCCCAGGCAGGGGAGGGTGCCAGTGTCTGCTGGCTGTCTGCATCCGTGAGGTGCTGTGTGGGCCCCGGTGTGCAGGTATCTGGAAGCCTCTTACCTGCTCTCATGCCTTTCTCTCTGGATGTGTGTTTGGGCTTCCCTCGTGGCCCAAATGGTAAAAGAATCTGCCTGCAATAAGGGAGACCTGGGTTCAATCCCTGGGTGGGGAAGAACCCTTGGAGGAGGGCATGGCAACCCGCTCTAGTATTCTTGCCTGAAGAATCCCCATGGACACAGGAGGCTGGTGGGCTACAGTCCACGGGGCCGCAAAGAGTCAGACACGACTAAGTGACTAACACACTCTCTGGATGTGTGTGTCTGGATGTGTTTCTTCATCTGTATGTGTGTGCGTGTGAGTGCATCTCAGCAGAGGCGCAGACTCCCACGTGAACACCAGCCTTAGGAGGGATCTCAACCCCTAACCTCATCCCAGGCCTTAGACCCCCGCTGTTGATCTGGGGGGCGGGACCTCCCAGGTCTCCCCAGCCCCAATTCCTCCAGCGTGGCATCCAAGCTGTCAGTGGGTGGTGGGAAGGAACCGTGCCAGGAGCCGCTCAGCACTCCCGCATCTTCTCTCTTGAGCCTGCCCGCTCCCTGCCTCAGTTTCCCCCTTTTGTCATCAGCTGTGTCCCCCTTTGTTCCCTCCCCCACTCCTGGTCTCTCTCCGAGGGTCTGTATCTCAGAGGTAGGGGAAGACAGGGTCCTGAGTCAGGGGCCCCCTGTGGCTGTGTCTGTCTTGGGTGTCTGTCTTTCCAGCCACCTGCCTCATATGTCTCTTGCTCTACTTTTCTGCCTCTGTCTCTCTTTCTCTGGACAATCTCTCCGTGTCTCCATCTCTCTCTCCTGCTCCCAATCTCTCCTTGTCTCTTTCTCTCCCGCCGCCGTCCCCACTCCGTCGTCTCTGGGGACCCGTGTCTCTGGCCTCTGTCTCTGCACCTCTCTGCGCCCCCACCCCTGCCCCCGAGTTTCTGCCTTCCTGCACCTCGCTGCCCAGGCCTCTCGTAGACTCCTCGCCAGTTCCTCCCCCTGTGCCTGGCCCGGCTCCAGGAGAAGGAAACATTTATCTTGATGGGCGCCCCCCGCCCCAGCCCACACCCGCCCCTCCTGCCCGCCGCCAGGCCATCCATCACCAGAGCTGGTGACTCAGGCGGCTCATTTGTCACCCGCTGCCTGCCGCCCCACCAAGCAATCATACCATTAGCCATGGCTCGGCAGAGGCCACGGGGCGGACTGGGCCTGACCCGGACGGGGGAGGGGCACAGGCCGCGACTCCCCCCGCCCCAGCCCCCTTCCCATCTCTCTGGCCTTTTTCTCCGAATCTACCTCCTGTCTCCTTTCTGAGTCTCCCGCTTCACTCCTTTATCCTCGTCCCCCTCCTCTTCCCTTCCTCTTTCACTGTGTGCTTGGCTGTGTGTCTGTCTGTCCGTCTGTCCATCTGTCTCTGCATCTTTTTCTCTGTGTGCGTGTCTCTATCTCCATTTCTCTCACACATTCTTTCACTTTCCATATCTTTTTCTGTCCCCCCTCCCCCACCCACAGCCCCGTCTCTGTCTCTGGGGGTCTCTGTCTCTGGGGACCTCTTTCTCTCCATCTCTTTCTCTCTCCCTGTCTCCACCTCTATGCCCCAACCCTGGGTCCCTGGGGACTGTTTGTCTCTGTCTGTCTCTGCCCCTGGGTCTCTCTGTAACTCTGCCTCCGTTTCTCTCTAACTTCCTCTGTCTGTATCTCTCCGTTTCTCCCTTTTCCCGCCTTGCCCTGCTCAGGTCCGGTCTCTCCGTCTCTCATCTCTGGTTTTCTCCTGTGCATCTCCAAGTGGTGGCCTCTCTTTGGCTTTGTGTGCTGGGTAAGAGGCCGGAGGATTACATTCAACCTGGGGCCGTCTCTGCCGGACTCTCTCAGCCTCTCCCATCGTCCTCAGCGCTGTGTGTTAGGGCTCTGGTTACCCTCTCCTCCTCCTCGTTCTCTGTCTCCTCGTCTTTCTCTGCTACCCTCCCCACACCCGATGATGTTTTGTTCTGAGCCCTCTCCCTTCCCTGCTCCCTCCCCCCTGCCTCTTGTGTGTTCCCCTTCCCCTCCACCCTGCGGTCCCTCCTCTCCTGACCCCAGCTGCCCCCTTTCAACCATCATCCTTGACATTTCCTTCCCTCCACCTTAGGGAGAGAAAATTGCAGGGAGAGGGCAAGGGGGGAGGAGCTAGTTGGCAGGCGCCCTGGAAGCCCCTGGAGGCCTTCTCCCCGGCCCCCCCACCCCGGCCCCCTAGTCTTGAGTTGTCTGGAAGTCCTCCTGAGAGTCTGACTTCAGTCCTCAGGGGGATGGGAGGACACAGAGGAGATGCTGGGAGCAAGCCCATCCCTGTTGCTGGGATTGCAGAAGCCGAGTGCTGAGAAGGGAGCTGGGGTGTGGGGCCAGGGGAGGGAGGAGACCTGGGCACAATTGTGCCCCCCTCATTCCTTGGTGCCTAAGGAACTTCCATGGTGGCTCAGATGGTAAAATATCTGCCTGCAGCACGGGAGACACGGGTTCGATCTCTGGGTTGGGAAGATCCCCTGGAGAAGGGAATGGCAACCCACTCCAGTTTTCCTGCCTGGAGACTCCCATGGATAGAGGAACCTGGCCGGCGACAGTCCATAGGATCACAGAGTCGGACACAACTGAGCAACTAACATGCATTTTCCTGGGGGAAGAGGGAAGCCCCATTCACACCCCTCTGACCCAACAGCAGCCCCCAACGCTGGCACCTGTGACTCCCCACTGAATGAAGCAGCCCTCCCTTTCATCAGCCGGGAGTTAATAAAGACCCCAACTTCTTTACTCCAGGTTGGGCTCCCAAAGAGGGTTCTAGAATCCCCAGTGGATCTCACTGCCCATAGGAAGTAGGTGACCCGTTCATCAACACACCCTTTAATGCCTTCCTTCCCTGTCTCTCCTCCAGTATTTCCTGGGATCACCTTACAAACAAGCCTGGGACAGCGGCCAGCCAGGGACATGGTGGATGAGCAGAAAGGGGGTAAAAGGAGAAGGGAATCCCCACCCTTGGCTATGATGGTTAATTGTATATGCTCATTCGACTAAGCTATCCTGCCCAGAGTTGGGAGATTACCCTCCATAATGTGGGTGGGCCTCACCCAATCCGTTGAATGCCTTAAAGAAAAACAGACTGAGGTTCCCCAAGCAAAGGGGAATTCTGCTTCCAGACCGTCTTCAGATTTGAGCTGCAACCTCAGTGCTTCCCCGAGTTCCACTGATTTTGGACTTTTCAGCCTTTACAATCACATTAGCCAATGATTTAAAATAAATCTTTTATTACCTATTTACCCATGCATCCTGTCGGTTCAGTTTCTCATGCTACCACGTGGATGGACCTCGAAAACGTTACTCATGCTGAGTGAAAGAAGTCAGTCGCAAAAGACCACCTATTGGACTTCCCTGGTGGTTCAGTGGCTGAGAGTCCGCCTGCTAATGCAGGGGACGCAGGTTCGATCCCCGGTGCGGGAAGAACCCACGAGCCGTGGAGCAAGTAAGCCCAGGTGCCACAACTACTGAAGCCTGTGTCCTGCGACAGGAGAAGTCACCGCCGTGAGAAGACTGTGCACCCCAGCTAGAGCGTAGCCGCCGCTTGCAGCAACGAAGACCCAGCACAGGCAAAGATGCATACACGAAGAAAATTCAAACATTGAAACAAAACCCCACATATCGCAGGATGCCATTTACATGAAATATCCAGAATAGGCAAATCCATAGAGACAGGAGGAAGATTAGTGGCTGCCTGGGCAGGGGTGGAGGGGCGAATCGGGAGTGGCTGGGTATGGGGGTTTGCTCGAGGGTGGGGTGTGATGAGAAAGATCTGGAACTAGACAGTGATGGCGGCTCCACAACGTGCCCTTCAAAACGGCTAGAACAGTACATTTTATGTGAAGTGTTCTTGTCATTTAGTCACTGAGTCGTGTTCCAGCTGTTTGTAAACCCATGGATGAGAGCCCACCAGGCTCCTCTGTCTGTGGGATTCTCCAGGCAAGAATACTGGAGTGGGTTGCCATTTCCTCCTCCAGAGGATCTTCCCAACCCAGGTCTCCTGCATTGCTGGCAGATTCTTTACCACCTGAGCTACCAGGGAAGCCTCAATTATAAGCGCGTGATGTGTATTTCCTCATAATTTTTATAAAAAGAGCTCAAGATATAGAGATCTATAGAAGCTCACAGACAAGTGGCAGTGGTGAATTAACTCCAGACACGGCGTAACTGCTGCTGTAACAAACCAGCCCAACGTCAATGGCTTATAACAGCACAGCTGTATTCTCTCACAGTTCCAGAAGCTGAAAGTCCAAAATCAGTCCCCATGGGCCAAAATCAAGCAGGGCTACAACCCCTCTGGAGGTTCCAGGGGACAATCAGTTCCTTGCCTCTTCCAGCTTCTGGGGGCTGCAGCATTCCCTCGCTTGTGGCCACATTGCTTCAATCTTCAAGGCCAGCATCTTCAAATTTCTGCCCCATCTCCACACAGCCTCCTCCTCTGTGCGTGGCACTGTCTCCTGTCTGTCTCCCCCTTCTGAGGATCCACGCTGATCCAGGCTGATCCCGGATCATCTTCCCATCTCAAGATCCTTAACGAATCACACCTGAAAAATCCTGTTTTGTCACATGAGTGAACACATTTCACAGTCTCCAGAAATCAGGACGTGGATATCTTCTTGCAGTGGGGGGGGGGGGGGGTGTCTATCATTCAGCCTACCACGGATGGTCTCCAATAACTCCTCCCCTTCTTCCAAGCACTCTCTCCACCCACTGAGAGGTGGTGTCTATTACCCCGCCCCTTGAATCCTGTGACTTGCTTTGACCCAGGGGATATGGCAGACATGGGCTTACAGCTTTCAAAGCAGCTCTCTTGGAATCCAGATACGATGCCCTAAAGAGTTCACTTAGCCAAGGCGGCTCCAGGGAGAGCTGAAGTGGCCCAGCCCACGGACAGTACCCACTGCCAGCCACAGATGAAGGCACCTTGCACGTTTGAACCCCAGCCAAGCTCCAAGATGAATGCAGCCACACGGTGACCTCAGCCACCACCAGCAGCAACACACAGAATTGTGAGGATCATTGTTTTAAGCCACCAAGTTTCAGAATGGTTTGCTGCTCAGTCATAGATAACTGTTACACACAGAGAGACACAGACACGGGGGAGGTGGGGGGCGGGGGGAGACTGACACTTGGAAAGAGAGAGAGAAAGAGGGAAGGCATGAAGACACAATCGAGAAAGCAAAGCAGAGATACACAGAGGGGAAATTAAGGAAATGGAGGAGACAGCATCAAAGAGAGACAGAGACCTCTGGAAAGAAACAGACAGCATGGTGGGGAGGGAGACAGCAGTGCACAGACAAGATACAAAAGAAAGGGAAACAGAAATTGTCAAGAAAGACACCGGCTCCGGTCAACAGCCCCAGCTCAGCTTTCAGCTGACAGTCAGCATCAACTGTCAGCCACACGAGGAAGTTATCTTAGGAGTTAGTGGGTTGCCTTCATAACTGTAGTCTCATCTGACAGCTGATCACAATTGTGAGAGAACCCAAGTCCACCCAGAGAGGCTAAGTGAACTGGGGCCAACCACAAGACCACAAGAGATAACAACTTGTCATTTTTAAGTCGCTAAGTTTGGGGTGGTTGTTAGGTAACAACACGTACCCAGGATGAGATGCTTGGACTGTCACAGAAAGGTGGGTGAGGAAATTGAGGGATTAAGGGGAGGTTTTAGGCTGAAGATTTATTTGGATGAAATAGATTAAGGACTCAGGGAACTGTTAAGACAGATGAAGCAGAGGAAATGCGCATTTCAGAGTCTGGGAACGTTAGAGGATCAGGACTGGATCCAGATGAAGACCTTAATCTCGGAACAGGTGATGCACAGACTTAGACAACAAGCTGATGGGTGCCAGAGTGGGGGAAGGATCGGGGAAAGGATAGTTAGAGAGTTTGGGATGGGCATGTACACATGGCTATATTTACAATACATAACCAACAAGGACCTACTGTATAGCATGTGGAACTCAGCTCAGTGTTGTGTGGCAGCCTGGATGGGAGGGGAGTTTGGGGGAGAATGGATACATGTATATGTATGGCTGAGTTCCTTCGCTGTTCACCTGAAACTATCACAGCATTGTTAATCGGCCATACCCCAATACAAAATGAGAAGGTTTAAAGAGCGGGCGATACAAAGAATCTGGGGCTCTTTGGCATTGATTTCAGTGGTGATTTCATACCTAGAATCTGATTGCTTTTCAGAGCATCAACTCTATGAGTTTCTGCAAAGCTTTCTGCAGAAGAGACTGTCCATTGCTCCTCAACATCCAATCTCTCATCTTTCTTTCAAAATCCTCTATGACTTTTAGCAAGATGACTCAGAACTAAAACGATATTTTCCCTAGCTCCTCTTCCAGCTCAGTGAAGCCAGATGGTTCAGCCCTGGACACTAAGATGTCGAAGGAAGCAATACGTGGAACTCCTGGGTCAAAGCCTTGCAGAGGATGGTGGATCCGGGACCTCTCCTCCCCTCTCCCTCCTTCCGGCGGCACGATGACGTCACGGAGGTGCGCCATCTTGGACCACATAGCTGAGGGTCATAGACCAGCTCTGTCAGAGTGACTAGTAGAGCAGCTGCTTTGCTGCTTCCCTGGCAGCTCAGACAGGAAAGACTCCGCCTGCAGTGCAGGAGACCTGGGTTCGATCCCTGGGTCAGGAAGATCCCCTGAAAAAGGGAATGGCAACCCACTCCAGTATTCTTGCCTGGGAAATCCCATGGACAGAACAGCTCCAGTCCCTGGGGTTGCAAAGAGTTGGACAGGACTGACCAACTAACACGTTCACTTTCCTGAAATAGAGCTGCAGACCCAGCTGTAACTGTTATACAAGAGAGAAGTAAATTCTAATTTTACTTAAACCACTACTATTTTGGATCCCTGCTAGTCACATCTAAACTCATACCTAATTGCTATTAATAAAAATATGAATAAGGGAGCTCTTACAGGGCTCCCCTGGTGGCTCAAAGGGTAAAGAATCTGCCTGCAAATGCGGGAGACCTAGGTTTGATCCCTGGGTTGGAAAGATCCCCTGGAGAAGGAAATGGGAACCCATTCCAGTATTCTTGCCTGGAGGATTCCATGGACAGAGGAACATGGCGGGCTACAGTCCATGGGGTCGCAGAGTTGGACACGACTGAGCGACTAACATTTTACACTTAAGAGGGCTTACATAGAGCACCTCTCCAGATTCCAGAAACCAGCCCGGCAGGATAGGAGTGGGAACATCTTATCTTCTAGCCCCAGACTGCCCACCATCCCTTGTCTGTTTCCCTATACTGTGCACAGCCTTGTTAATATCTCCTTTTTAACCCTTGCCTAAGTCACCCAGTTCGGTGACATGGGCGTCCTGCGGTGTCTTACTACAGAGTCCTTGCCCTCTTGTGGCACCCTGGCAAGTCCCTCTGGCACCCTGTTGGGCATCTGTCCCCTCCACCACACTGTCAGCCTGGGAAGAACAGGGCCCAGCGACATTTTGGTCCCTGCAGTGTCCCATGTACGGTGCCAGACACAGGCAGGCACCCAATGGACAAGAGGATGAAAGAATCCCAGGGTCTGCAGGGAGAGGAAGGCATACTCCCCCTGTCTATTTCTTGTCCCCTGGGCTTGATGATTGAACAACTGGGACTCAGGTGACAAAGCAGGTCATGGAAGTCTTGCATTTCTCTGTCCTTTTGAGGCTAGTTGTTCCTGGATGGGGTGTATGTGTGTAAATGAGCAAATAAACTGGAAAGTATAACTATTCCCACCTCCTAAGCTCTTGCTTTGTTGTTCACTCACCAAGTCGTATCCGAGTCTCTGGGACCCCATGAACTGCAGCACACCAGGCTTCCCTGTCCTTTACTATCTCCCAGAGTTTGCTCAGACTGAATGTCCATTGAGTCAGTGATGCCATCCAACCATCTCATCTTCTGTAGCCCCCTTACCTTCTTGCCTAAGCTCTTACTGTTGTTAGGTATTAGTCTAAATATATATATATGTATATTTAATACAATAATCATACAATTAAATACAATACAATAATCCTGTGAAACAGGGCCTTCTTATTATTAGTTCTTATTATTATTAGGCACTGTTAGTTCCTATTATTATTGAAAGTGAAACTGTTAAAGTCGCTCAGTCATCTCCAACTCTGTGACCCCATGGACTGTAGCCCACCAGGCTCCTCTGTCCATGGGATTTCCCAGGCGAGAATACCAGAGTGGGTAGCCATTCCCTTCTTCAGGAGATCGTCCTGACCCAGGGACTGAATCCAAGTCTGCCCCATTGCGTGCAGATTCTTTACCATCTGAGCCACCAGGGAAGCCCCATCTTATTATTCTATTATGCCCATTTTCCAGATGAAGGAACTGAGACAGTGAAGCATTATGCTCTGTCATTTCCTATGACAAAGAATTCAAACCGCTCCCAAGCTGCCCCTGGGAACCCCTTGTATCCAGGCGAGGAACATGGCATTGCTGGTGGGGTGAACTGGCATCTGTAATGCTCTTTTGTGTCCACATCCCAAGCCCCGGAAACGCCCCTGTTTGAAACAGAGACCTCACTCCTTTTCCTTTCCCTGCCTCTGTCCCCGCTGTCCTGGTTCACGTCTGGTAGAATTAGAGGTGTCCTGCTCCCGCTCTGCACCCTGGACGTCATCTCTGCCCTTCCTCGCTGTGGGACTGTGGGCAAGTTGCTTCCTCTCTCTCAGCCTCAGTTGCCTCAGTAGAAGGAATTGACTCAGGACTGGTGGCAGACCACGTAAGGCTGAGCCCAGCACAGTGCCAGCATCATGGCCCTCCTTAGTGCCCGCCACTGTTGGCACTGTTCTCACCAGCTTCAGACCCCTTGCCTTCAGTGCCCTCTTGCCCCACTCCTCTTCCCACCTTGCAGGAAAAGCCCTCTCAGGCCCATAACTCCCTCTAGAAACTCTCTCTCAAGATTCTCCCAGCTCTGATCTACATGCTCGGAGTCAGCTTCCCCACCTTCTACCCACTCCTCACTCTACTTCAGTCTGACTTCTGCTCCCACATTCTCCCCTCAACTGCTTACATCAAGATCTAAACCCAAGGGGAGCCTCTAAGCTCTCATCTTCCTCCACTTCTTCACAGCCTTGGGTCCTGCTGACCATGCCCTCATTCTAGAAACTTCTCTTGGCATCACCCAAGCGCTTCCCTGGCCACGGCCCCACGCCACCCAGGAACTTGGCTTCCCATCAACTTCTCTGGCTTCTTCTCCTCGACAGGTCTCCCACCTTCCACGTGGCCCTTAGATGTGAGGGGTCCTCAAGGCCACTGCTTTCTTCTGCTACCCAGACCCCAGGGCAGCCCCACCCCCTCTGGGGGCTTGGTGACACCTCCTTGCCAACAAATCCTGAATCTCTCTCAAGTGCAGCTCCCTGGGCTGAGCTCAAGGTGTCCCCACCGATGTCTCTTCACCCTCTAGATGTCTCACAGGCATCTCACGTTCGGCATGAACTCACCTGAATCCTCTAAGCCTGTCCTTTGTACTCATCCCCACTTGGCTCTCCAAGCCCTCACTCTCCCGGCTGGAAATTCTTCACACTGTCCAGTCCCTCCCTCCCAGATCCACTCCCCACGTGTCGACACTCCATTCTTGCCTGGAGGATTCAACCACTTGCAAGACAACCAGTCATTAACTCACAAGGCTGGACACTTTTAAACAGGCCGTGCCCTTTATCAGGACACACACACACACACACACACACACACACACAAATTCTCTGAGAAAGTTACCTGATTTCTTTAGGAAACCCATCAACCCCAGCTCTCTTCCTCAGGCAACGCAGGATCCTCTTTTGTGTTCCCAGGATACCCGATGACATAGAAGTTTGTGGCGGAGGGAATGGGGGCATGGCTATGGAAAGTTTCTGGGTGGCGTGGGGCCGTGGCCAGGGAAGCGCTTGAGTGATGGGTGGGGGCGTGGCCAGGGAAGCTCTTGGGTGACGGATGGGGGCGTGGCTAGTGAAGCTCCCGGGTAATATGTGGGGGCGTGGAGAAGGGAAGCTCTGGGCGGACCTTCAGAGTGGCTGGTGCAAGCGGGCGTGTCCTGCAGAGGATGCTGGGAACATGGAAAAACCCAGGTTACTTCGTGTATTTTCCAGTTGCCCAAATCTTAAAGACTTCATTAGCTCTCTCGTCGTGAATTCCAACCTCCCACAGGGAGGCCGTTTTTCCAGGCAAAATTTCAGTTTTATGGCAACTTTTACAGAAATCACAGAGACAGCGACTAGTGCTGATGAGCTGCGTGTAGAGAAGGGAGTAGGCAACAGGTCTGGAATGTTGGGGGTGATGCACAACAGGAGGATAGGACGCTAAAAACCGGTGGGAAGCAGGGTGTTATGGGGGTTGCAGGGTCATCCTCAGGGTCCCAAGAAGTAGACAGCACTCCTCACACCCCAAGTATGTCCTTTGGGCAGGAAGCATCAACCGTAAGAATATGTACATGGCCAGCCAACAGATAGGTGGCCTCCAAAGTTAAAAACGCCCGCCCAGACCCCCCGACCACCCCCACCCTCCCACCCACCCCTGCTCCCCATCAGGCAGAGATGTGGCAGCATTTGCTGGCTTGTAGCATTGGTCCTCTGGGACCCTCGGTCTCCTCTTCGAGGGTCCTGCCCGAATTGGCTGGCACTGAGGGCAAATTGAGCCTTCTAGATTGTCGGGGGAGATTGGCTATACTCCCGTGGATCCCCGGCCTCCTCCCCAAAGCCGCTTCTCACGGCTGGGGGTGTCTGCTGCCCTCTCAAAAGAAAAGTCTGTCATCGCCCCCTTTCCCCAAGTCATGCACCCTCCCGCATCCCCCCTCCCCCAAACACACTATATACACACACAGGCCCCCTCCCCTCCAAGGCATGGCTGGGCTCTTAGAGGTAGTGGAGGCAAGTGGGGGCTCTGGAATGTGAGAAGTGACAGGTCCAAAGTGCGCCTCCTCCAGCTCTGAAACCCCAAACGTCTCCCCTTCCCTCCCTTCTCCAAGCCTCGAGAATTAGAGAATTAGCGTCCTCCCAAGGGCCTGAGTGGAGAAATCGGAGGTGGGGGAGGAGGGAGGTGTGTCCCCTCCCCCATGCACGCACCCACCTGTCCCCCTACCCCCAGGCCGACGAAGCTCCCTGAGGGTTGGGGGAAGGCCTGAGATCAGTGACATCCTAGGATGGATAGGCCTCCGTCAAGGGCCCCTCAGGGAGGGCTAAGTTCTGAGGTCCTGGGGCACAGGTTCCTGGAAGGAGGTGGGGGTGTTCCTCTTGAGGCCCGGGGACTTATGGGATAGAGCAAGGCTGGCAGTCTCAAGGGAGAGATGGAGAGGGTCACAGATGGGGTAGGGTTCTCAGGGGAGGGGCCTCCAGGAACATAGCCAGTAACTAACAGGGATGGGCAGGAGCTGCAGGTAACTGGAGGAGCTGTTCTTTGCAGGAGGACCTGGGGAGGCTCCGCAGGGGAAGAGTGAAGGCTGTTAGTGGGGACGGAGGAGGGGGTGCGGGCGGTGGCGGGCAGGGGGCGGCGATCGCGTCCCTGGGGGACGGGGGGCCGAGTCCCCGGAGAGGAGGTTGCGTCTCCGGAGGACCAGGGAGATGCAGCCCAGCACGGAAGCAGCGGTCTCGAGGCTGGAGGCCGAGTCCCTGCGGAGGCCCCTAGAAGCCCCGGATGTGGCAGTAAGCCTCGAGGCTGGCGAAGAGGATGTAGAGGAACCAGAGGCCCAGGAAGAGCGCGGTGGTGGCGAGCTTGGGGCCCCGCGGGCCGCCCAGCTCGCCGCCGATGTGCGGCCGGCGGCGGTAGAGCAGCACGGCGATGCCCACGAAGGCGAAGACGGTGAAGAGCGTGACGGAGAAGGCCAGCGTGCCAGTGCGCACCTCGAAGGGGCGGCCCTGCACCGCCCAGTACACTGCGGCCACCGACCAGGCCACGCCCAGGCCCAGGAACACGTTCACTGCGTTGGAGCCCGTCACGTTGCCGATGGACGCGTCGGCGCACTGGTCCTGCAGCGCCGCCACCTTGCTGGCGAACGTGTCTGCGGGGCGAGGACACCGAGGGTCAGAGGGGGCTCAGCGGGGAACACCCTCCCCCCATCGCAAGCACTGGTCAGTCACCTGGTTCCCAGATAGGCCCACCAGCACCCTGCTGACCCCGAGGATCCAGCGTGATCAGAGCTCCAGCAGAGCGCCCCATGGATTCAGTGTGTATGAATCCTTGCCCCCAAAGCCACCAATGGGATGTCCCATAGAACTAACGCGGTGGGAAACGGTAGAAACCAGACGATTTCCCCTTCTGGAGGTCTGGGCCCTTGATCCCACCCAGGAGGCAAAGCGAAAGTGTTAGTCACTCAGTCGTGTGGGACTGCCTCTTTGCAACCTCCATGGACTGTAGCCCGCCAGGCTCCTCTTGCCCGTGGGATTCTCCAGGTAAGAAAACTGGAGTAGATTGCCATTTCCTTCTCCAGGGGATCTTCTCCACCCAGGGATTGAACGTGGGTCTCCCGCACTGAGGGCAGATTGTTTACCATCTGAGCCACCAGGAAAAGCCAGTCAGTTGCTAGACCTGTGCCTGCTGGCCACAGGCCCGGCTGCCTGCTTTGTTATGGCAGGTGTCTACATCTGATGGAATACACTACCTGCTCTCTGGAACTCATCACCTGTCTCTAGGGGACCCACTGCCTGCTTTCTAAGGGACTGGTCTGCATGCAATGTCTGGATCCACTACCCACTGTCTGGAACTCAGCGCTTCTATGGGACCTGCTGTGTGATTTCTGTCAAGTCCTCACCTTAGTCTATGAAACCCTCTCCCATCACCTGTCTCTTCAATGGCCAGCCACATTCTTTGTATGGAATCTATCGTCTGGTTTTTACCATTTCCCACCACCTCTATGGGACATCTCACTATTTGCCTTGGGGCGAGGATTCCGTTGACACATTGAATCAGTGGGGTCCCCTGCCTACTTTCTATTATTCCCGGCCACAGTCTCCATTTCTATGGGCTCTGCTGCTTGCTCTATATGGGGCTTGCTGCCTGCTTTCTGTGGGATTTGCTGCCTGCTTTCTGTGGGATTTGTTGCCTGCCTTCTGTAGAACTCAGTCTACTTCGAGTGGGACACACTTCTATATTGTTATGGAAACCACTCTATTCTATGGGGCCCGCTGCCTACCTTCTCTGGGACTCGCTGCCTGCTTTCTATGGGAATCACTACCTGTTTCCCATGAACCTCCTCCTGCCTGTTTCCACAGGCCCGGTCACCCCATTGCCCCCTGCCTGGACAAATGTCAGGCCCCACCCGGCACCTCTTGCCCATCAGTGCCCTGCTTGGCTTCTGTCGAGCCTACAGCTTCGCTGCTCTGGCCTCCATCCATTTCTAGGTATCTTGCTAAGTTCGTAGGTCTCTAGAGTGGAGGGCAGGCCTCAGAACTGTTCACCTTGGTGGCTTTCTGCAGGCCCCATCACCTGCTTTCTGGGCCTACAGCGCCACCACCTGGCTGGTGAATGCCTTTGATGAGGAGGAAAAGAAAAGTGTCAGGCTCGGAGCTTAGTCTTCTCTCTCCTGTAAGAATTTCTGTCTGTGCCGCCTGGTTTCTCAGGGACCCTGCCTCAGACTTGGGGAAAAGAAGAGATTCCTGGCCATGGTGATTCAGTAGAATATATGCTGCCATCTCTGAGTCTTCTTTCTATGGCATTTCCTCCCATATCTGGTTTCTGCTCTGCCCCTTATCTTAGTTGAAGCTTTGATGGCTTTAACTGGTGGGGTTAAAGCCTGGTGGCCTGGTTCAGATCATGCCCAGGAACAGAGGTCCATGGACTCTCCCATCTGGTTCCTTGGCAGGGGGAGGGGAGGTGAATATTAATATCTTGTTTCTGTGGAACTCACTGCATGGTTTCTACGAAGTCCCCACCTTCTTGCTATGCCCCTCCCCTTCCAACACCGTCTCTTCAGTGTCCTGCCACTTTCTTCTGATAAAATCCATCATCTGGTTTCTACCATTTCCTATCACCTTACTTCTATGGGACAATCTACCTGGTTGCTTTCAGGGAGAATTCACGTCACATGGCTCAGGGGTTAAAAAAAAAAAAAAAATCCACCTGCCAGTGCATGAGATGTGGATTCAATGGGCCAGGATGATCCCTTGGAGAAGGTAATGGCAACCCACTCCAGTATTCTTGCCTGGGAAATCCCATAGACAGAGGAGCCTGGTGGGCTACAGTCCATGGGGTCACAAAAAGTGAGACTCAACTTAGTGCCTAAATAACAACAACAAACTGAATCCATGGGCTCCCCCTGCCTAGATTCCATTATACCCAGCTTCCTATTTCTAAGGGACCCACCAGACTCGGTTCTGTGTGATTCTACCACCTTATTTCTGCAGGGCCTTTCTCCGAGACTCCTCCACCTGCCTAGCTTCTCTGAGACCCTCCCCCAACAAGTGGTCTCCCAAGAGGTTACCGGGGATGGAGGTGCCCAGGGCCACGAAGACAACAGCGTTGACAGAGTCCTTGAGGCCAACGGTGCAGCCGAAGTGGGAAGCGAGGTCCCCGATGAGGGCGGTGAGCAGCCCGATGACCAGGATGCAGACACCGAAGCAGGCCCAGCCATGGCAGTACTCGGTGGGGGGCACGCAGGCAAACAGAACCTTCCAGAACACCGTCAGGAAGTGCATGACGTAGTCAAAGCACGATGGCAGCCGCTCCTCCCGGGACCCGTCCTCCTCCTCCTCCTCGTCCCCTGTGGGCACACAACCCAGCTGGGGCACACGCCCGTGCCTCCTTCCTCCCCTACAGAGCCCCCCTTCTGTTCGACTTCCAGACAGTCTCACTCCCAGACGAATTACTTTCCCAGAATCCCTTTCAGCTAGGAGACTGTCTGGGCCCAGGTAAAAATATTCACTTTCCCAGAATCATCTGAAGCTAGAGGAGGCCGCGTGTCCAGCTAAAAATATCCAGTTTCCCAGGATCCCTTCTGCTAGGGGTGGCCAGATCCCTAGCTAAAGATATGGCTTTTTCCAGAAGCTTTTATGGTCACTGGCAGTCATGTCTGCACCTGGAAGTGTTCACTTCCTCTGATTCATCGCAGCTGATGGTAGCCACATGCTCAGCTAACGGTGTCCACTTTCCCAGAATTCTCTGCACCTAGAGAGAACCCCGTACCCAGCTAACATTAGTCACTGCCCCAGAATCCCTTGAGGCTATCAACAGTGCTGTCCTTGGATATAAATATTCACGTTCCCAGAATTCCATGCAGCCAGCAGCAGTCATGTCCTCAGCTAAACACTTGCTTCCCAGAATCCCTTGCAGCAGGGGCCATGTGACCTAGTCTGGCCAAGAGACATAAACAGAGGGTTTTGGAAAGCTCTAGCTTTCCCGATAGGGGTACTGTTATCATGGGTGTGTTTTCTGAGTTTTGTAAAGGATGCCTCATCCTTAGAGTTGTCTGTGTCACCTATGGTGACCAAATTTAACCCACTTTTGACCTGCAGTGATTTGTGTAATGGGAAAGTGCAAATGAAATGTTTTCCTACCCTCACCCGAAACAGATAAGCAGAAAGCAATGAATGAGAAGCAATGAACACGCTTGAGTGTGCCAAGAATTACATCTGGAGGGGTACTGATAAGAAACACTGCAACCCCTGACCAGCAGCTCAGAGCAAGGGAATAAAAGACCAGCCACCAAATGATGAAGCCACTTGCCATGGTCTCACCCACTGGCTCCTTGGACTGTCAAGGAGCAGAGGACAGCTGGTGGCCATGAAGACAGAGAGAGCCTGGTGCATTTGCCTCATACATCCCTTTCCTACTTTTCCAGCTCACATACCCACTTGGCTTAAAATAAGTAAAATGGAATTGGGAATTAAAACTGCAAACGCAAATGCAACAGGCACTCTGCTCCTTTCTGCTTCCTTGCTTTTTCTTTTTTTTTCTTTCCCTGCCTGGAATATGGACTTGTGACCTGGAGGTACAGCAGCCATCTTGTGATCATGAGGGCAACAGCTGAGAATGGGAAAGAGAAATAAAGAAGGAGCCTGGGCCTTTAATGAACATTGCTAGGCTGCTGCTAACTTTTTATTGCCTCCTACAGATTTTTTTTTTTTGTTCCATGTAAGAGATAAACTAGTGTGCTTAAGCCACTTATGGTCAGCTTTTCTGTTGTCTGTCACTGAATGAATCCCTAACTGACCACATGGCTCAGGCTGGAGCAGGAAGGACACACTTTTAGGAAGGAGGGGGCTGCTATCACTGCATCTCTTGGGGCTTCCCTCTTCCCTGTTCCAAATCCTGCCTTAGCTCTCCATTGCTCTCAGACCCAGGCCCACAGTCCCACACCTCCAGGACCCACAGGCTCTGGCCTCTGCTTACTTCTCCAGCACCTCTCATCTAGAGGGAGCTTTATGAGTATGCTGTGGTTCTGGATCTGACGTTTTCGTATCAAATGCTGGATCTGCTGTGTGATCTTGAATCAGTGTCTTAACCTCCCTGAGCCTCCAGATAGCTATTTGAGAAATGGAAGCAATAATTGGACCTGCCTCGAGAAGGCTGTGATGATTGCATGAGTCAGGCCCTGTGATGTGGTCTCCCTGGGACCTGGCACACCTCCACTGCGATTGCTATTGTTCTGGCCATTGCTGTTGAAGGCCTTTTCCAGTGCCTGGAGGGATTCAGAGATGCTCAAAACCAAGTCCAGCCTGCAAAGAACATTCCACCGAGAATGGGAGGTAAAGGAAATACAAAAGCTCCTCTACGCAAGGTGGGACACGATTCATCCCCTAAGGAAGCGAGAACCAGAATGCTTTGTGTTCACATGGGGAACCAAAAGCCATTTGCAGAACAAAGCACAGAAGGCTCAATCCCCAACCCGGATACTCTGGGGACACTCATTAAATGACTTCCCACAGGAAATGGACTTCAAAGCTGCCTGGCACTCAACACATCTTCACCATTATCATCATCATAGTGATTATTGTTACTGTCATTATTATCACTATTTCCTCTAATCACCTGCTTTCTATAGACCTGTGGCCTCCATGACCACCATCTCATGTCCACAGTTTCAGTTTTATGAACCTTCTTAGGTTCACTACGTCCCTACAGACATTGTTCTGGCTTCCCACTGTTCTTGAAGCTCAAACTGTTTGCCACATCCTCTGAAACCTTGCCTGACCCACCTCCTGCCAGTTTTTTATTTACTTATTTATTTGATCGTGCTGCATATGGGATCTTAGTTCCCCAACCAGGGATGGAACCCGTGCCCCCTGCATTGGGAGCCTGGAGTCTTAACCACTGGACCGCCAGGGAAGTCTCTCCTGCCAGTTTTGACAGCCTCAGCTCATAACCCCTCCCACCCTCTCCCACTTCCTTCTATAGGCCCTCTCTCTCCAGAAGCTTCCCTCATTTAAAACATTCCATGGCTCCCCACTGCATCTAAAATGACACCCCAGCCCCCTCCTGTGGCCTCTAAGGCCTTTGGGGTCTGGACCCTGCTACCTCCAACCTCATCCCAGTTCTCTTCTTCATGCCTGAAACCAATCACCGTCCCCAAATGTGCCATAATCTCCAACATTTCCATACACATCACTTCCCTCCACCTGGCACTCTCTTCCTGGCCAACTCCTATTCCTATCTGAAAACTCAGATCAGACGCCTCCTCCTCCAGGAAGCCCTCCTTGACCTTCAAGCTGGGTCAGACACCTGGTCTGGGCTCCCCCAACCCAGGCCTGCGCACTCTGGCTCATCATTCTCTTGTGACAGGTCGGTGTCCCCCACTGGACAGTGAGCTCTGTGAGAACAGGGCCCAAGCTGTCATGAGCATTTCTTTGTCTCCAGCAATGTCCCTACATCAGACTGGGGTCAGAGAATCCCTTCACAGGTGGTGCTAGTAAAAAGCCTGCCTGCAGATGCAGGAGACCTAAGAGACATGGGTTCAGTCCCTGAGTTGGGCAGATCCCCTGGAGAAGGAAATGGCAACCCACTCCAGTATTCTTGCCTGGAAAACCCCATGGACAGAGGAGCCTGGCAGGCTACAGTCCATGGGGTTTCAAAGAGCCGGACACGACTTAGCAACTGAACAGCAATGACAAAAACAAGTGTACTATTTAGGTACTCAAAGCTGATTGATTCTAATGCAAATAAATGTACAATAGAATAAACGCATGGATGATACATATATATGAAAGAAATAGATGTTGAAAGAAGAATGTGGCTCCAGAGGGGATGCCCCTTCCCTTCTATTAGGCTTCCAGTCTGGTGTCTCTGGGCCCACTACCTGGTACTTTTCCATCCCTGATACCTGGCTTCTTCTGATCCCATCAACCAGTTTCTTTCTAACCACAGTTCCTTGTGTGTGTTTATTTTCCACCAGGGTTGGCCTCCCTGAAGAAAACCTGATGCTTGCAAGGGACAGAAGTACTGAGTTCCACCCTGGCCCTTTCTCGATTCCCTGTGGGACTTCAGGCCAGTCCCTCCTATGTCTCTGGGCCTCAGTTTCCCCAGTCTCTATCAGAAAGGGTCTCCAAGATAGCCTGTGAATCCATGTCATCATACATCTGGCCACAGGGGGGCAGTGTGGGCCTTCTGAGGCCTAAGGGGTGAGACCCACTGGGGTGGGAGAGTTGGGTGCCCTGGTGACTGTCTCCATGGTAACAGAGGAGCTCAGGCCCAGTAGGGGAGGCCGCATCATTTAACCTGTTTCCACCTTCCAATTGCCTGAATGCCAGGAGAAAGCCCAGGCTGGGACCCCTCCTTCCCACAGAGCTCCACCTCTGATCCTGTGTCCACCAACTTTCTGCCTCTCTCTGGCCTTCTGCCTCCTCATTCTCTACATCTTTCATGTATCTGAAAGATGTCTCTGCATCTCTGTCCTTCCTCGGGATTCTGTGTACTTTTCTGTGTGTCTGTCTGTCCTATTTGGCTGTCTGTCCTATTTGCATTCGTTCCCTGCCTTCTCCTTTGTCTCTCTGTGTCTTGGTCTTTCTCTTTGCATTTCCCTGTGTCTCTCTTGTCTTCTCTCTGATCTTTTCTCCTTGTCCCTCTTCCCTTCTCCTTTTTATGTCTCTCTCTGTCTCTTCATCCCTCTCTTCTTCCTCTCTCCTCCCTCCCCACTTACCTGCGCTCACCGTAATTGCCTCTAAAAACTGCTCTCTCCACGAATGAGTCCCAATCACCAAAGCCAAGTTCGTTTTCTTGATGAGTTTATCCACCGTATTCTGGGGATGAGAGGGTAGGGAGAGACCATGGTCCATGACCACCTTAGGGCAGCTCCATGAGGGGTCCTGGGGATGGAGGCTCACACCCCATGCTCAGGGGTCCCCAACTTTCCATAGCTGGGTTCTACTAGCAAGAAGGGACAAGGGAGGCGTGTGCTGTCCATGGTGCTAACAGAGGGACTTGGAGGGTGCCCTCAGACCTTGGGTGCCCCTCCCTGTGACCCTCATAGTTGATGCCCTCTTGGACTAATGATCCCCAAATAAATGATCCAGGCAAGACTCCAGAAAAGTGGGCCCCCGGAAAATCACCTTAAAATCATATGACTCCTCAATGATGACTTCCAGTCGACAGTTTTCCCCGAGAACCGGCTTGCCCATTTCTGCTATCCTCCGAGCCTCTTCCTCCTCAGCCGTCAGTTTCCTGTCCCCGTCCCCTGCAGCGTGAGGGGCGGGAGTTAGACTCCAGGGCACCTGCGATGCCTTCACTACCTCTTCCCGTCCATAAAGAAAACACCGCTCTTCTCTGGGATGCCTCTTTGGTAAGGCTTCCTCAGCCTGTCCCTACCTCCCATCTGACCACCACTTTCCCCAACCAGAGGCCCAGCTCCCACACGCTGGTCCATGAAGTTCGGTTGGTGGACTCTGAGGTTCATATAGTAGAGGGGCTGTGTGACCATGGGCAGTGCCTTAGTCTCACTGTGCCTCAGTGTTCATATCTACAAAATGGGTACAATAACTACCGATCTCATAAGGTGGTTATGAGAGTTAAAGAAGTTAATTCATGTGAAGGGCTTAGAACAATGCCTGGCACACAATAATTAAAAAATGTTAGTTTATTATGATCACTGCCATCACCATTACCACCCTGTGGAAGAGGTTTTATATAATTATATATAGTAAAAAATACATTATCTATCTATATAAATTTATATTGATATATAAAATAGATTTATATTGATTATATAGATTAAATAGCACACACACACACACACATATATATATATATGTATGTATATATATATATTATACTGACCCTTTGCTCCAAGCCCAGCACTGACCCAATCCTAGGTCTCAAAAGAAAGCCACCCACCAACCAAGAACATTCTCAAAACTATGCTTGAGTGAGAAGTGACTTTGATTGTGTTAAGCTATTGGGATTTGTGGGCTTACTTCTTACAGCAGCTTGTATTACTTACCCTAACTAATACAATCTTCAGCCTATCCCTAATCTTAACCCCCAACCTCAATTCTGATCTCAACTCCAAAACTACTCGGTCACTATCTCCAAGCCCCTGACCCTAGTCCCAACTCTCACCCCAAATTTCTGACCTTGGCCTCAGATCTACCCTCAAATCCTTCAAACTCACCTCAAATTCCATACTTAGCTTTGACCTCAGTCTGGCCCCAGTTCTAATCAGATCCCATCACAAACTCAGAAGCCAATATCCGTTTTAATTTTAGCTTTGCTGCTGCTGCTAAGTCGCTTCAGTCTTGTCCGACTTTGTGCGACCCCATAGACGGCAGCCCACCAGGCTCCCTCGTCCCTGGGATTTGACCCGGTCCTAATACTGATCCAAGACCCCAACCCCAACCCGGTTCTATTCGACCCCAAACCTGATTCCCTCTGATGCCACCACAAACCCACATCAGATTCTATGATGGACTTTCTTCCCCATCTTAACTACAAACAAAACATGATCTTGACCTTTAAGCCTCTGTCACCCCAATTTCACACTGGTCCCACCAAATTGATTGCACCTGCAATCTGCCTCAAACCTGATCTGGAGGGGAGCTTGAGGCCTGACCCACCCCCAAGACCCTCCCTCCAGTGACCCCCCCTCCCAAAGCCCAGAAGTAACTCCACTCACCTTGGTTGAGTAGCAGAGCTGGGGAGAGACAGAGACAGGGAGAAAGTGAGATCTTCTCTGGGAAGCTCAGATCCATGAACTTGAAGGGGCCACAACTGAATCTCCAAAACTGAATCTCCAAAGGTCCCCCAACCCTGGACCCCTTACCTTTCCCACAGCCCACCCATCACCCCTCACCTGAAATCCCTCGTTTAAGCCACTGTGGCTGGCCCAGCTCGATGAAGAAATTATCCTTTTTCTCATATTCCTCGTCATCAACTATCTTCACCTGAAGAGTTTTCCTGAAGGAAGAGGCAGAATCCCCAGCATAAGGCCCCCTCCCCATGACTCACCAATAACTCTCCCATTAGCCAATTGGTTTCTCGGGCACTCGCTCCATCTCAGGCTCTGTAATCTCATTTCATCCTCACAGCCACCCTGGGGGGAAGGTTCTCTGCTTATCCCTATTTGACAGAGACAAGCTCAGAAACATCTGAAGAAGCTGCTATTATTGTCCAGTTGCTCAGTTGAGTCCGACTCTGCGACCCACGGACTGCAGCATGCCAGCTTCCCTGTCCTTCACCATCTCCCAGAGTTTGCTCAAACTCATGTCCATCGAGTCAATGTCGCCCCCTTCTCTTGTCCTCAATCTTTCCAGCAAAAGGGTCTTTTCCAAAGAGTCGTATCTTTGCCGAGTTTGTATTGGATATTGACCTGAGGACCTCCCTCGTGGTCCAGTGGTTGAGATTCTGCACTTCGAATGCAGGGGCAGGGGTTCAATCCCTAGTTGGGAACTAAGATCCCACACGTGGTGTGGTGTGGCCAAAACAAAAAGAACAAATTAAAAAACTCAAAATAAGTATCAACCTGAGGGATCCTGATAAAACCAAAGTTAGACTGGGTGCTTCCTCTGCTCAAAACATTCACACAGACTTCCCTGGTGGTCCAGTGGTTAAGAGTCTGCCCGCCAATGCAGGGAACATGGGCTCGGCCCCTGACCTGGGAGGATTCCACATGCCACGGGGAACTGAGCCTTTGTGCAACAACGATGACCCAGCACCACCAAAAAAACAAACAAACAAAAAACCCCAACAACAAGAAAACCCCCCTAAAAGAAAACAACATTCACATGGTTCCCGTCTCACAGAGAGTAAAAGCTGAAGTCTCGAGAATGACTCACAAGGCCCCCTGAAATCTGGCCCTCATTCCCTTCCTGGCCTCTCATCCCTCTCCCCTCACACACTCATCCCAGCAACATTGGCCTCCTCAGTGTTCTGAGAATGTAGTAACAAGCCTGCTCATGCCTCAGGGTCTTTGCACTGGCTGTTCCTTCCACTGAGAACACGGTTCCCCCATGTTCATTCCCCCAATTCCTCCAGTTCCCTGTTCAAACTTTACCTTCTTTCTCAATGAGACCCACTCCCTCCACTTTTAATACTGAAATTCACGCCTGGACCTACCCCAGCACCCCTGGCCCCGTTCCCATGCTCCATGTCTTTGTTGTTTCAAATCATCCTCTACCGCACCACCAGATGGGTTTATCTTGTTTGATGTTTGCCATTTGCCTCTTCAGATTAAGACGCACGTTCCTCCAAGGCAGCAATCTTTGTTCATTTATGTTCTTTGCTGTATCCCCAATGCCCAGAATAGTGCCTGGCATATAGTGTGACCTCCATAGACAGCTGTTAACTCAAATTCTTCAGCCTGGAAGACCCTCAACTTCCTGCCCGTTGTCTTCATTTGCAGGGGTAACTGAGCACTAACTGATTTTCCCAGCATCCTGGCTGCCATAGCAACCAGGGAATGGGAGGGGAGAAACAGCCAGAAGTTATCCATCCCCTTCAGGTACACCAAGCCCCCCCCAAGTATGAAGACCCACAACCCCACAATAACCCACAGCTCTGCCACTAGCAGCTATCTCAGCTGTAGGAACCACAAGGCTTGGCCCCAGAACCCAGAAACACAAACACCCAGCCCACACAGTCACCTAGCAGAGGAAGCACAGCCAATCACACCGCCCACACCCACACACCATCATACCCCGCAGCCATTCCCCATGCGGCGGCAAAATCGCACGGAACCAGATGCCAATTAGCACAACACCCCCACCACAGCCTGGGCAACAATGCCAACCTGTAGGACCCCTGCTGTGATTCCATGTAGAGTCTCCTTCCTTATACCTCACTCTTTATGCCTCCTGGCGTCTCTGTTTATTCAGTCTCTCCCCAGTTCTCTGCCTTTCTCTCCGTGTTCTCCCCTCCCCATCTCCATCTCTCAGTGTCAGAGAGACTGAATGGAACAGCCAAACTCGACACAATCTAAGCAAAAGGGTCTCAACCATGCAGACATATCTAAACACATGAACGCCCAGGACACAGTGACACCCAAAGATGGACACACAAGACAGTCACGAGGGGGCATACGCGCACCTCCACCTTCACCCACTCTCGGTTTCAAGACATTTAAAAGTTTCTGTTGGTTGAAAGAATGGCAGGCCCCCGCGTCCAACTTAGGAGTGGGTTGGGAGCTGTCCGTGGTGCTGAAACACTGCAGCCAGGTGGAGTCGTCTCCTGACACATGCTCCTCACAGACTCTGACACACGTAGACAGCTGCTGACACACTGACACACTGACAAGGTGATACACACACCTCTGACACTCATTTGCTTGCAGACATGCCGTGGTCCCCTGACACCCAGTGACAACGCGCACCAGTTGGCACTCTGACAAGTGTGTCCTCACGGGACCCAAGAGGAGGAGAAACCCAACCGGCAGGAGACAGCAAGAGGAACTGCAGCTAGATGAGGGTAGGGCTTCCTGAAGTCAAAGGAAGCAGCTTTAGGAGTATGGAATTAACAGATACACACCATTATATAGAAAATAGATAAGCAACAAGGATTTACTGTATGGCACAGGGAACTATATTCAATATCTCGTAATAACCTATAATGGAAAACAATCTGGAAAAGAATATATATATGCTGCTGCTGCTGCTAAGTCGCTTCAGTCGTGTCCGACTCTGTGCGACCCCATAGACGGCAGCCCACCAGGCTCCCCCGTCCCTGGGATTCTCTAGGCAAGAACACTGGAGTAGGTTGCCATTTCCTTCTCCAATGTATGAAAGTGAAAAGTGAAAGTGAAGTTGCTCAGTCGTGTCTGACTCTTCACGACCCCATGGACTGCAGCCTAGCAGGCTCCTCCGTCCATGGGATTTTCCAGGCAAGAGTACTGGAGTGGGTTGCCATTGCCTCCTCCGATACATATATATATATGGCTGAACCACTTAGCTGTACATCTGAAATGATCACAATATTGTAAATCAACTATAGTTCAGTTAAAATTGATCATTTTTAAAAAAGGAAACAGCCTTCCTCCCCAGCCTGACATTCTGCCATCCTCACGCCCTCCTTGTTTACTGGAAACTCCACTTTCCCATCCCTCACAGGCTCTGATTTCACACCCAGTCTCTTTCTCATCCTATCTCCCATTCTCTCGTGCTGACCTGAACTCCTCTCTCTGTAGCATCAGCAGGAGTCTTCCTCCCCTGAGTCTGCCTGGATTTCTCTCAGAGAGAAGAATGTCTCTCTTTACCTCCCCGCACTTCTATTCCTTTCAGTCTTCTTCCATCGCAGTCTCCAATCCCTATTTCCCTCTTTGTTCTGGCCTCACCAGGTGACAGGAGGGATCTTAGTTCCCCCACCAGCGATTGAACCTGTGGCCCCTGCATTGGGAGGGCAGAGTCTTAGCCACTGGACCACCGGGGAAATCCCTCTTTCCCCCTCTCAGCTTACATCTCTCGTGGCACCTGTCTCTAGGTCTGCGTGTTTCTGTCTCGCTCCTGCCCTCTCTCTTTCTCACTCTCCACGACGCTGGCTCTCTTTCACTGGGTCTCTCCCGTCTCCCTGTCTTTCACCCATCTGGTTGCCTCTCTCTCTCTCTTGCATCTCTCCCTTCTACCCCATATCTCTGGGCGTCTCTCTTCCATCTCCGTGTTGATCCTGCCTGGGGTCAGCCCTCCAGCCTGGCTGTTTCTCGAAGCCTCTCTAATTAGCGCCTGCCCATCGGAGAAAGGATGTGTTTCCCTGAACGCTAATTAGCCTCCTGCTCTCTGTCTCCTGAAACCACAGCTGGAAGCCTGGGCGGGGGAGGAGGGCAGAGGGTGTCCCAGCCTGGGGAAGCCGTGGGGGCGAGGGGAGGAGAAGCCCTGTGGAAGCCCGCGGCCGCAGGCGAAAAGTTGATTAGACTACCAGTAGCACTGGGACGAGCAGAAAGACAACTCCCTCCACGCCCTCTGCCTCTTGGGTGTGAGCGATGGGGCCTGGAATGGTGCTCTGGGTCCTCAACCCAAGTCAGAACAGAGAGAGATGGAAAGGTGTGGAGAGGCTGTGAGTGAAATATAACCCGCGTCAGAGAGCTGCATCCTGCAGACAGAAATCCAGAGATGGACGCAAACTCTCCCGAGAGCGAGACGCAGAGACGCACAGCGAGAAGAGGCAGGGTGAGCACTGAGCAGCTGCGCTGGGAGGCCGAGCCACAGAGGCTGGGATGGGGAGAGGGAGGGGGCGCGGTGGGGACTCTGCTCGGTGGGGTGAGCGTGGGCGGCGGGAGGAGGGAGACAGACGGGCGCGCGGGGGCGGCAGGGAGCGGGCGGGAGCCGGGATGTGAGGCTGCCGGCACACGCACCGGGGGACTCGGGCATCTGCTCAAGGGGGTGGCCGGGTGTCTGGGCTTGAGAACAGTCCTGACTCTGTGTCAGTGACTTTGAGCGTCTGCATGTGCCCGGTGCGCCTGTTGGTTCTGTCTGTCTACATACGCACTTAGCCAGCTCCTCTCCGGAGACTCGGTCTCCCACATCCCAGCCCTCCTTTCCCGTGTCTCTTCCTAGCCACCCCCCCCCATATTCCTACTCCGGCTTTCCCCAAAGCCTCGCCCACATTCCCCCTACCCAAGAGCTCCACTCCTTCCCCCTGCCCACCTCCTTTAGCGCACGCCCTCTTCCGCCGTCCTCAGCCTTTGCCTTGCGTCCTAGCCATGAAATTAAAAGACGATTGCTACTCAGAAGAAAAGCTATGACAAAGCTAGACAGCATGTTAAAAATCAGAGACATTACTTTGGCTGACAAATGTCTGTATAGTCAAAGCTATGGTTTTTCCAATAGTCATGTACAGGATGTGAGATTTGGACCATAAAGAAGGCTGAGCGCTGAAGAACTGATGCTTTTGAACTGTGGCGTTGGAGAAGACTCTTGAGAATCTCCTGCACTGCAAACAGATCCAACCAGTCAATCCTAAAGGAAATCAGTCCTGAATATTCATTGGAAGGACTGATGCTGAAGCTGAAACTCCAATACTCTGGCCACCTGATGCGAAGAGTCAACTTATTGGAAAAGATCCTGATGCTGGGAAAGATTGAGGGCAGGAGGAGAAGAGGGTGACAGAGGATGAGATGGCTGGATGGCATCATTGACTCAATGGACACGACCTCGAGCAAACTCCGGGAGACAGTGAAGGACAGGAAGCCTGGCAAGCTGCAGTCCATGGGGTCGCAGAGTCAGACACGACTGAGCGACTGAACAACCACCACTCAAACCCCACCTAGATCCTTGGGCCCTGCCCCTTCTCTGTTCCACGGAATCGAAAGGGACCTCAGGGCACACTCCTCCATTCACCGGTTAAGCTCGCCACGTCCCTCTGCCCAGGCCCCACCCTAATTCCTCTCCTCTCTCCTTATTTGGCCATTCTTCCCGGTGTCCCACTCTCTTCTCCCCAAACCAGCACAGTTCGAGCAGGACCCGCCAACATCTTGACCCCACTCCTCACTCCAGTCACCTCCCTTCTCTCCTTCGTCCCACCCCTTTTCTGGGCTCTACCGCCTCCCCAGGCCTCCCCATTTCCAGGGCTCCATCAAATCTCCACCCCGTTCCAAGACTGAGTGTGTGTTAGTCGCTCAGTCGTGTCCGACTCTTTGCGACCCCATGAACTCTAGCCCTCCAGGCTCCTCTCGCCATGGGATTCTCCAGGCAAGAATACTGGAGTGGGTTGCCATTCCCTTCTCCAGGGCATCTTCCCGACTCAGAGATCGAACCCCGGTATCCCGCATTGCGGGCAGATTCTTTACCATCTGAGCCACCAGGGAAGCCCTTTCCAAAACTACGCCTCTCCGAGATACTCCCACTCGGAGGCCTCGCCCGAGTTCGGGCCACGCCAACTCTCGACCGCGCCCACTTCCAGGCCCCGCCCTCGTGCGGACCGCGTCCCGGCCTGGCCCCGCCCGGCTCGCGGGCGCCTTGTCTCCCCCGCGAGGGGCCGGCGGGCTCGCGCGCTCACATGGTCTCGTCGTCGCCGAACTCGAGCTCGCCGCACGCGTCCTCGTAGTGCACGCCGCCGCCGCGCGCCGTGCCGTCCACCGTGCGGTAGGGGAGGCGCACCGTGCCGCGCGCGCCCGAGCTGCGCACGACGCGCACGTCCACGGTGCCCATGCACTCGCTCACGTGCAGCAGGCGGTCCTGGAAGGAGAAGATGCCCGCGTGGTCGTCGTCCAGGATGGTGACGGTGGCCAGCAGCGGCGACACCAGCCGCCCCTTGGGCCGCCCGCCGCCGTCGGGCTCGAACATGCCCTGCGCGTCGCCCACGCGCAGGTTCAGCAGCCGCACGAAGAAGTGCTCGTCCTCCTCGAAGATGTCGTCGTCGATGATGCCGATCCGCAGCTCCTTCTGCGTCTCGCCCGGCTTGAACACCAGCGTGCCCTCGCTGCGGTGGAGGAGCGGGGAGAGAAAGGGGTGAAGTCGCTCTCAGGGCTGTGGGCCGGGGAGGTGGTGGGGGGAGGGTTCAGGGTGGGCTTCCTGGAGGAGGGGGCCGCATCACCCGAAGAACTTACAAGTATGATGGTGGACAGACGTGAAACAAACAATACCGAGGGTGCATGAAGGCGGGCTTTTCCCGAGCAGGAGATGCAGAGGGAGAACAAGAACCATGGAGGGGTTCCCTCCCACCATGGAACTCATCAGGAGTAGTGGCAGGGGAGGGGCATAAAACAGGTGATGAAGGTGAGATCAAGGCAGGCGTCATGGGAGAAGATTTAGTGGGGAGGAGACCTCCCGGCAGAGGGAACAGTACATGCAAAATCTTAGGGTGGAGAGGGAGGTTGGAGTGTTTCACAGCCATGCTTCTTGACTCTCAGTGTCCACAGGAATTCTCTGGGACATCTTGTGAAAATGCAGACTGTGGTTCAGTAGCTCCGGGGTTTCAAGGCTGTGTATTTCTACTTAGCGCCCAAAGGACCCTAATGATTCTGCAACATGGACCATACTTGGAGTAACAGGGACATAGGGCCCACAACTGACATTGTCATACTTCCCATAAAAACCATTCTGTGCTCCCAGATATCCCCAGGAGAAAATCCACGGTCTTTAACTTGACATCATTCAGTCATTCGACACATGCTTTCAGCGTGGGAACATGGGAACAGTGGTGCTGGGAACACTGGAAGAGCCCCATGGCACAGCCACATCACAGTGGCACTTATACATCTCAGGGCTTAATTACAGTCCATTCACTCAAGAGACAGGTAGTGAGCATCTGCTGTGTGCCAGGCACTGTTTGTAGTGTTGGGGAAACAGCAGCAAAACCAGATCAGGGAAGAATCTCTGCCCTGGTGGAGCTTCTCTTCCAGGGCGGGAGATGAGTAATAAAACATATGAAGTCAGGTGGTGATGATGCTATGTGGAGAAAATAAAGGAACAAGGGTAGAGAGTGCAGAGAAGGAGCTGTGTGAAAGTGGTCAGGGAAAGCTTGTCTGGGGGCGGGGGTGCCATCTGAGCAGAGGCCTGAGGGAGGGAGCCACGTGGAGGAGATCTGGGGAAGACTGTTCCTGTAAAGGGAACAGCCAGTGCAAATGTCCTGAGGCAGCAGTGGGCAGGAGTGCTTGAGGAAGATCAGGAATGCCAGTGTGGCCGCATCCAAGGGAGCAGAGAGGGAGAGGGTGGGAGATGGGATGACTGAGGGACCAGGGGGAGATGTCATGGGGTCTTGGTGAGCCACGGTGAAGACTTTGGCTATTACTCCAGTGAGAGGAGAGCCATGGAGGCCTCCGAGGAGAGGAAGGACATCAACTGGCTTAGGTTTAAAAGAGTGTTGGCTTTGTAAGCTGCTAAAGCACAAGCGAGATGCTGTATAATGGGCTGGAGGAGGGAATGAGGCCAAGAGATTCATCAGGGTGAAACTTGGGCGGGACAGTAATGACTCTGGGGTGTTAACGAATGTCAAAAATCTGTCATTTACCCCTCCCTTCCTCTGTGGGGGAGGTAGAGAGACCCCAGGGTTCTGGCAGGGGTAGAACTGTATGGCAAGACCTGGATGGAGGCAATAAGAGCTTCCTGTGGCTGCAGCCCTCAGCTCAGAGGGCGCTGTCCATGGTAGCTAAGGCAGGCCAACCTGCTCCGAGCTGCCTGAGCCAGCTGTGTGGTCTTGGGCAGTTAGGACTCAGCAGCCCTCGGAGCCTCGGTTTCCTCATCTGTAAAATGGAGTTAGTAACCCTGTCTTCCTCGTGGTAGTGTTATAAGGATTGAGTTAGTACAGGGGAACTGGACATTGTCCGTAAAGGGGCACACGGGCATCATGTGCCTTCTGGCGTGATGCCCTGAGGACATTTGGATTCCTGCCAACGTGCATCACCTGAATCTAATCATGAGGAAATATCAGACAAAGCCACACTGAAGATTGTTCGAGTAAGTGGCCTATCATTTGCCAAAGTATCAGAGTGGGACTTCCCTGGCGGTCCAATAGTTAAGACTCGATGCTTCCAGTGCAGGGGGTGTGGGTTCGATCCCTGGTTGGGGAACTAAGATCCCACATGCCATGTGGCACAGCCTAAAGAAAAATTCAGACCAAAGTGTTGGCGTCACCAAAGTCACGGAAAGACCGAGGGAGTGATCCAGATTGAAGAAGGCGAGAGAGACATGACAACCAAATATGCCAAGTGGTTTCTGGATCAGATGGGAAGAGAGGGAGGGAGTGAAAACACAGCTATAAAGGGTTAGACAAGGGCAACTGGGGACATGCAAGCGTGGACTGTAGACTGGGTCATAATACGGACTCAATCTTAAATGTCCTGTGTGTGATCACTGTGTTGGGATGATGTGGGAGTATGTCATTATTCTTAGGAGATGCATGCTTCTGTTGATGGGTGAATGGTCATGCTGTCTGCACCTCACCCTAATAAAGTGCCACCATTATTATTTTTTTTTCAAAAACAAATTTATGGTTACCAAAGGAGAAAGGTGGGGGGGGGGTGGAGGGATAAATTAGGAATTTGGGATCAATGTAGACACACTACTATATATAAAAGAGATAATCAACAAGGACCTACTGTATAGCCCAGGGAACTCAATATTCTGTAATCACTTACATGGGAAAAGAATCTGAAAGAGAATGGATATATGCATATGTATAACTGAATCACTTTGCTGTACAGCCACAACTAACACAACACTGTAAATCAACTATACTCAAAAAAATTTAAAAAGTAAAGTAGCACCTCAAAAAATCTATTATTATATATTGAAAAGCGTGAATGCCCACAGGACAAAATAGGCACAATTGGTGAATATCTGTGTGGAGGTTATATAAGGGTTCACCAGGCTATATATTTGCAGCCCTTCTGCAGGTGTGAAATTTTTCAAAATAAAAAGCTGGGGAGAAAAAGAACATGGGGATTTTAGAAACCAGGTATCAGAATCATAGAAGGCTAGGTTCCCAGGACTCATTTTGTGGATGCACAAAATCTGAGAAGATGAAAAACCTTAGAACCATCAGATCAGAGATGGGCTGGGGTACAGATTAGAATACTAAAACCTTGGAATCCTGGAATCTTAAAACCTTTGACCCTTAGTGTGTTAGGATTATAGAGGCTTAAATCTCAGAATCTTGGAAGAGCTGTGCCATTTGGGGGTCATAGAGGTCATTATTAATTTGGAGAAACTAAAACCCCACAGAACCACCCGAGCCTAGTGATGCCTGCGGGCAAGTTAGAAAAAGGTATCCCTTCTTCAAGACACTCTTTCCATGAATCTGGAACTGTCGCCATAGACACAGAACTCTACAGTGTCCACTATGTGAATAGCACTTCCTTAGACATGTTGCTCTTTTGCAGTGCACAACCTCAACAACTGTACGTGACAGCCTTACCTGCCCAGACTGAGGCAGGAACTTACCCCAGGAACAGGGGGCAGGGCTAAGCTGGGGCTGGAACTTACATGTCCTCCCTCCCAGCCCTAGACCTAACCTGCCTTGATAAGTGATGCCAGGCCTGTGACTATCAGCTGGGTTGGGAGAGCAGAGACATAGGGAAAGGTGTCAACTCTTCCTAGCTCTGGCTCCACCACTGAGCAGCATTTACTCCTTCACTTCAAACATCTCCTTCCCGAGGTCATTTGCAGGTGAGAAGGCAGCCTCTGATCCCAGCAAGTGATACCTGTACTCACTTCCTTTTGCAAAGGCTTGGGGTTTTGATGAGGGCAGTGCAGACCAGAGGTGTGGGTTGGAGTGGAAGGATGAAGAGGCGGGCTGACTGCAGGCCCTCACATGGTGAATGCCTTCTCTTCAGTCGAAGGAGGCTAGAGATGTGGGATGAGGGGAAAGGATGGAGGGAGGAGGTCATGGGTGGCCAAAGGGGTCCCATGCTGCAGGATGACAGAACAAAGATGTGAACAGTTCGGTTTCAACTTAGTAAGTGAAACTTATGAGAAGATCAGCCATCAGTGCTCTCTCCTGTATCCTGCTGTATTTTTCTTTACTCTTCACACCACTGATATTTTAATACACTGAAGGTGCACTTTCTAATGACCTGTCTTTCCTAAGAGAGTGTCAGCTGTGTTAGAACAGGCAGGGATTTCTACGTCTTTCATTTATTGCTGGTCTCCATTGCCCAGGTTCGTTGCTGGCACAGAAAAGACACATGGTACATGTTATTATTATAGGAAACCACAAGAGCTGGGCTGGATGAAGCACAAGCTGGAATCAAGATTGCTGGGAGAAATATCAATAACCTCAGATATGCAGATGACACCACCCTTATGGCAGAAAGTGAAGAAGAACTAAAGAGCCTATTGATGAAAGTGGAAGAGGAGAGTGAAAAAGTTGTCTTAAAACTCAACATTCAGAAAACTAAGATCATGGCATCTGGTCCCATCATTTTATGGCAAACAGATGGGGAAACAATGGAAACAGTGAGAAACTTTATTTTGGGGGGCTCCAAAATCACTGCAGATGGTGACTGCAGCCATGAAATTAAAAGACGCTTGCTCCTTGGAAGAAAAGTTATGGCCAACCTAGACAGCATATTAAAAAGCAGAGAAATTACTTTGCCAACAAAGGTCTGTCTAGTCAAAGGTATTGTTTTTCCAGTAGTCATGTATGGATGTGAGAGAGCTGGACTATAAAGAAATCTGAGCACCAAAGAACTGATGCTTTTGAACTGTGGTGTTGGAGAAGACTCTTGAGAATCCCTTGACTGCAAGGAGATCAAACCAGTCAGTCCTAAAGGAAATCAACCCTGAATATTCATTGGAAGGACTGATGCTGAAGCTGAAGCTCTAATACTTCGGCCACCTGATGGGAAGAACTGACTTATTTGAAAAGGCCCTGATGCTGGGGAAGATTGAGGGCAGAAGGAGAAGGGGGCAACAGAGGATGAGATGGTTGGATGGCATCACTGACTCAATGGACATGAGTTTGAGTAAACTCCGGGGGTTGGTGATGGACAGGGAGGCCTGGAGTGCTACAGTCCATGGGGTCTCAAAGAGTTGGACGTGACTGAGTGACTGAACTGAACTGAACTGCATGGGAGACTTGCACATCAGTTAACAAAACATACTGTAAACCTATAATTCTTGAAAGAGTGTGGTATAGACAGATCTATTGCACAAATACATAAAGAATTTTGTGGTCCCATGAGGACACAGAAGTTATTACCTTGTTTACTTGTCTATGTTGAACCCTTAAAAAAAAATCTGAATGGCAGATGAATAAAAAACAAGGTCCTACTGTATAGCATAGGGAACTATATTCAATGTCCTGTGATAACCATAATGGAAAGCATATGAAAAAAGAATATATATATGGATAACTGAGTCACTTTGCTATACAGTGGAAATGAACACAATATTGTAAGTCTACATTTCAGCCAAAAATTTTAAAAAACTTCTGGCACCTAGTAGGTGCACAGTAGGAATAGCTGGCTAAGGTCACAGTTCTGCTCAAAGAGGGGTGAGGAGAGGGGCTGGCAGGGAGACACAGGAGGGCTCAGAAGGCGGGTGGGTTTATGGTGGAACCAAAGACCCAGAGGCAGTGAGGACACCGTCTCTCCTCTTGACCCCACTTCGTTTTCCCCAACAGCACTTGCCATCACCTGATGGTTTTGTATGTTTCATAGTTTATAACTTTATTGCAACTTGAAGGTAGGGACCTAAGCCATCTTGTTCACAGAGGTATACCTGGCACATGTAGTAGGTGATTGATAAACTTTTTTAGGACTTCCCTGGTGGCGCAGTGGGTAAGAATGCACCTGCCAAGGCCAGGGACATGAGTTTCATCCCTCCAAGAAGATTCCACATGCCCCAGAGCAACCAAGCCTATGTGCCACAACCACTGAGCCTTCGAGCTGCAACTACTGAACCCTGAGCGCCTAGAGCCTGTGCTCCACAAGAAGAGAAGCCACTGCAAGAAGCCCGCACACCACATCCAGGAGTAGCTCCTGTGAGCTGCAACTAGAGACAGTGCCTGCAAAAGCAACAAAGGCCAAGTGCAGCCAAGAAAAATACTCATTAAAAAAATATTTTTTTACTTTAATAGTGGCGTGGTATGGAGCTATGATAAGGAACGCAGAGCAGCGTCAAGCACAGGACGGCACAGATGTATCATGGACCTGGGAGCAGGAGCCCACGGTGGTCAGTGGACAGCCACGCTGTCCGTCTTGTCCAGCAGCCTGTGCCAAATGTCTAGAATAGTACCTGGTTCAAAGTAGACTCTCAGCAATGAATGAATGAATGGATCCAGCAAGTCGGCCCATCGCAAAGTAAGGATGGGCGCCAGACGCAGCCAGGAGACGGAGGAGCCTGGAGGCTGCCGGACGGCGGAGCCTGTGACCCGCGGACCGCCAGCCCTCCCTGCCCACCCGCCCCCAGGCGACCCACCTGTACTCGTAGTCCGAGCCGGCCTTGGCGGAGCCGTCCTCCGTGCGGTAGTCCACGTAGAAGGTGCTGTTGCCCTCGCCGCCCTGGCAGGTGACCGACAGCAGCACGGAGCCGCAGTTCTCCAGGCAGTGGTAGAGGCTGGGCTCGAAGAAGATGCGGCTGGCGCCGTCGTCCTCGTCCTCGCCGGGGCCGTCGGCCGGGGCGCCCCTGCGCGAGGCGTCCACCGCGTGTCTCCGCAGCACGTTGCCCGCGCCGGTCATCAGCCGCGTGGCCTGGATGCGGTAGAAGGCGCGGCTCTTCTGCTGGTGGAGCAGCGCGTAGTAGTTGGCGATGCCCACCAGCTGCTCCAGCTCCTTGTCCGGGTGCTTCTGCTTCAGGTCCTTGAGGATCTGGATGACCTCGCGGCGGCTGGCGTCCAGCTCGCGGGCCTCGGCGGGGCCCGGGCCCAGGCCGCCCACCTCGCCCGGCGCCTCGGCGCCCACGAACGTGCCGTCCAGCTCGATGCTCTTGGGGGGGTCGCCCTCGGCGCCGATGATGATGCCGCTGCGCGGGTCGGTGCGGTAGCGCTTGTACACGTACTTGTAGAAGAGCAGCCGCTTGTCGGCCATCCAGGCGAACACCACGCACACCGGGAAGAAGACGAGGGTCAGCAGCGCCTCCCACACCTGCGGGCGGCCGCGCGGGTCAGGATCGCCGCGCCGGCAGGGGGCGCGCTCGCGGCCCGCCCGCCGCCAACCTCCGCAGCGCCGGGTCCCTGCCCTCACCCGAGCTCCTCTTCTGAATCTCTCCCCATCCGGCCTTCCTGCTGTCTCTGCCTCCTGTCTCTCTTCATCTCAGCCTCTCCCCGTTTCTCTGTGTCTCTGTCTCTCCCTCCATCTGTGTCTCTCCCTCTCTCTGGCTCTCGTCTCTGCTTCTCCCTGCCTTTCCCCATCTTTCTGGCTAGGTTGGTCCTTATCTCTTTTTCTCCCTGCCTCCAGTCTCATTCTCTATGTCAGCTGGCTTGTTGTTTGTTTGTTTGTTTAAGCTGTAAAGGTATTTATTTATTTATAACTAATGTTTATTTCTTTATTTGGCTGCACCGGGTCTTAGTCGCAGCATGCGCGATCTAGTTCCCTGACAGGGGTCAACCCCACGCCACCTGCACCGCAGCGCTCCGCGTCTTAGCCATTGGGCCGCCGGAGAAGTCCTTATGTCAGTTGGTTGTCTATCTTTCCTCCTCCGTTTCTTCCTTTCTGGTGGCCCCTGTCTCCTTGTCTCCGTTGTCTTTTATATCTTTTTTAGATACCTACCTCTCTCTCCTATGAGATTCTTCCCTGTACCCCCGGCTTCTCTCTTTATGTCTTTATGTCTCTCCTGCCCTCACCCTTTTTCTCTCTCCCTTGGTCGCATCCATCCATCCACCCACCGTTTGTCACGCTGCTCAAGTGCAAAGAACACAGACATCCTCAGCCACCACCAAGTCAGGGACACGCCCCACCCTGTGGTCCCAGCCCCTGTCCAGGGGCAGTGCTGGTCTCTCTCTCCATCTTTTTCTCCCACCTCATTGCCCCTCCGCCCCTCCTCACCCGAGATGCCTCCACTTCTCCAAACTCCACCCATCACCCAGGGTCTGCCCTCTTCCTTTCCTCCAACTCCTCCCCCCCCCCCACCCCCAGTGAATACAGCCTTTGCCAGATTCTCCTTCCGTAGGATTTTTTTGGCCCTTAGGGATTGGACTCTGACTCTAAAAGAGGCACAAGTTTGGCTCATCGTCTGACAGCCTCATAAAGCAAGTTCTCATGTTTACATGCTACCTCCCCAGAGAGACAGGGCAAGGCTGAGTTTAGACCCCGGTTCTAGAATAGGGATGCCCAGGCTCTTATAAGTAAAATGAGGACGTTCCAAGACTGAATGAGCTCACGCACTCCTAGCACTCAGCCTTGTCAGTTACTGATACGTGGAAGATAGACAAAATGTGAAATTAATGTGATCGTTATTACTAGTGGGCTTCCCAGGTGACTCGGTGGTTGATCCGCCTGCCAATGCAGGAGACCCGGGTTCGATCCCTAGCTCAGGAAGATCCCCTGGAGGAGGCCATGGCAACCCACCCCAGTATTCTTGCCTGGAGAGTCCCATGGACAGAAGAGCCTGGCCGGCTACAAGCCATAGGACCACAAAGACTCAGACACGGCTAAGCCCACATGCACTGTCTCTACTTTTATAGTACCGTCACTATATTACTATTATCTTGAGCTCTTTGCACTCTGCGGCTCAGGCTGTCCATGGTCTGGCAGAAGGTACACACAGGAAACATCCACCAATACCTGACAGTTCTCCTTGAAATATTCATGTAAAGATGCATATGTCACCTTTCTCATCAAAGATAAGGAAGAGAAGATTAAAGAGCATTTACAAATCGGATGGCCCCAGAGGTATCTTTAAAATGAGCCTGGTAGGGAAAATATCTTTAAGCTCTCATTGCACAGCCCCTTGTTGCTGTGTTTACTGGTTCAGAAAAAAACTGGACTTGGAAATAGTACAACCACACAAAGCCACCGGCAGGTTTGTGAAAAGAAACTGAATTTTCCACGCAAGCTGTAAAATGAGCTCTTGCCTTGCACTCATTGAACTGGCCAGTGTCTACGCTGTGGGCGATTCTCTCTTAATCAGAAGCGAGATCTCCAACACCTGAGATCTGCTTTCTTCCCTGCAGGTAAACAAAAGGTGATTCTAATAGATTCATATCTGCCTGTGAGGGCACCCACTGGTGGTCCAGGGGCTAAGACTGCACTCCCAATGCAGAGGGGTCTGGGTTCAATTCCAGTTCAAGGAACTAGAGCCCATATACCACAACTAAGAGTTCGCATGCTGCGACTAAAGATCCTGAGTGCTGCAGTCAAATTAATGGATTGAAGAAAAAGAGAGCCTCGCTAAAATCAGAAATGAAAAAAGAGGACCTCATGTAAAGAAGAAGGGCTTCCCTGATGGCTCTGTGGTAAAGAATCTGCCTGCCAATGCAGGAGACATGGGTTCGATCCCTGGTCCGGGAAGACCCCACACGCCTCGCAGCGACTAGGCCCATGCACCACAGCTGTTGAAGCTGTGCTCTGGAGACTGTGCTCTGCACCAAGAGGGGGCCACTGCATTGAGAAGCCCAACTAGAGAGGAGCCCCCATTTCTGTGCAGTAAAAGAAAAACCCTCGCAGCAAAGAAGGCCCAGTGCAGCCAACACATAAAACTGTTTAAAGAAGATGAACCAACGGTCTAGTCCAACCCCTTCTATGGTTCAGATGTGTAAACCGAGGCCCAGAGGGTATGGGCTTTGCCTGAGGTCACACAGCACTTCCAGAGAAAACTCTGAGCCAGACCCATCTCCTCCCTGCCCCCGTTCAAAGCATCTAGGAGGGACTGTCATCATCTTGATCTCATGCCCATTCTTTCGGTTATTTCATGAAAGCATTCCAGAAGTCTGGTCTCCGTGTTACTCCAGAAGGGATCCTCCAGAACCACTTCTGCACCCAGACCTGCGGCATTTCACACTGTCTTCCCTTTGATGGAGCCAGCTCCTTCTCAGGAGAAACCTCCTCCCTCCCGATCCCACCTCCTCCCCACAGTGTCTAAAATCCATTTCACAGTTTTGGTGTAAATCCTTGTCACGGATCACTTGGGACAACCTGAGTCAGGATAGCATCCTTTTTAAAATAGTGCCTGAGACCATGGGAAGCATAGTCTGTACTTTTCACCTTGGCAGCCAGGAAACTCAGCACCACAGTCAGGAGTCAGTCACAGTAACCGTCTCCCTTCCTCCCTCATCCCTGTCTTCTGGTGCTCCACCTCCCTCTTTTCCTCACTGTGGTTTCTTCCTTCCTCCTGCCTAGATAACATCTGCAAAGAATATTTATACCTCTAACTTTAGATCTTTCCTGGAAAGAAACTATAGCTGGCAAAACTTGACAGATATGTCTGAGTAGATTATACACTTGGATAAAGGAATCCTGGGTAGCCTCAAATAAATTATGCATATGTGTGAGAGAATTAAGCCAGGCCCATGAATAAATTATGCAAATGTAGGTGGCAATCGTGGGGCTGTGGGAAATAAATTAGGCGAACGTTTTAAAGGAGACTAAGCAATAGGCCCGTTAAGACACTGGATAAATGAGAGGCAAGTGATTATGTGAATGTGGGTGTAAATTATGCAGCTATGGTTCTAAATTTTTTTCCTACTATTGGAATAAATTATGCAAAGTGGTCTTTTCAGTGGGCTGGGTTTATGCCTAGGTTGGACTCGATATGGGTATGAATTACAGTGAAGTGGTATAAATTATCTCAACGTCAGCAATCAATTATTAATAATGACTGAACTATGTAAACCACGACTGCATATCTGGCAAACACAAAGCTAGATTATGCAGATACAAAGTCCATGGGCAAACTATGCAAATTGCACCAAGTTACTCAAATCAATTAGCACTGTCAGAAAACACAGGGCTGGATTCTGCAACTGTAAAATGAATTATGCAAATGGGGGATGTCTAGTTGCAAAAGTGGAAATAAATTATGCGAAAGGCAGGGAGTATAGGAAAACACGTGACCATACCTGGCAAATACCTGACTAGACTGTCACATGCCTTACACGGATCACTAGGACTCTGTTAGCACACATGGCACCCTTGAGAGAGTTCAAAGATGCCATTTCCAGATGGGCATATTACAAAATGGCATCTGGTTCTGCATGGATGAGCTCTTTCCAGAGTTTGCAATGCCATCCAGACCTGGCTTGGGGAATACCCACCAGACTCCAGCCCCAATTTGCCCTCTCTGGCCCAATGCCTTTGTGCAATGCACGACCTGGACAACCGTACCCGGTGGCCCTCTCAGATGTGAGCATATGCTATGCTAAGTCACTTCAGTCGTGTCCGACTCTGTGCGACCCCACAGACAGAAGCCCACCAGGCTCCCCCATCCCTGGGATTCTCCAGGCAAGAACACTGGAGTGGGTGATGTGAGCATGCGTTTCGGCAAACACAGGCATTGACTCTCCAAGCCCAGGAGGCCACCCCTCTGGACTGTGCAGACACACATGCGCCCAGGAGATGCCCGTGCATCCTTGCTCACCTGGACCACACCCGGGGAGAAGACGGCCAGGATGAGATAAAGCCAGACGTAAGCGAAGATGCTCCAAGAGGCGGTGACAAAGAAGACCCTCAGGTGCTTGATCTTGCGGCTCTCGCCGGCCGGGATGACATAGATGCACACGGCAATGACCACAAACATGTTGAAGGCAGCGCTGCCCACGATGGTGCCCGGGCCCAGCTCGCCCGCCTGGAAGTTGTGGCCGCAGACCTCAATGACAGACAGCAGGATCTCTGGGGCTGAGGAGCCGAGGGCCATGAGGGTGAGGTTGGACACTGTCTCGTTCCAGATGCGGACGGTGCCCACGCTGGTCTCGCCGTTGGCCTTGGTGATGGTGATCTCCTTCTCCTTGGATGTGATGACCTCGATGGAGGCCATGAAGCGGTCGGCGATGATGGACACACCCAGGAACATGTAGACCATGGCCACAAAGTAGACCACGGCCCGGGCTGCCTTGTCCCCCAGCGACGGGTCATCGGGCTCCCAGACGGGCAGCAGGACCCCTGGCTGGCAGCGGTTGGAGCCCTGGCAGCCCCCTGTACTGCTGGCATCGCTGTCATTGGCTGGGGGAGGTGGCAGGGAGGGGGTCGGGGTGGCCGCCCCTGAGCATGGCGGAGTCCCCAGGAGGAGTGCAAACCCCACCAAGGCCAGGGGAGCCATGGAGGGGGGCAGGGTCCTGTGGGGGAGGAGGAGGAAGTCTGGGTGAGGGGAGCAAACCCCTCCTCCCTCTTGCTCAGGAGTCAGAGCTTGTTGCAGGCGGAGAATGGGGGAGAAGCTGGGGACTAACAGAGGGAGGAGAGAGACCAGGAGAGACAGAGACAGAGATTCAGAGACAGGGACACAAAGAGACACTCTCTCTGTGCTAGGCAGAGGCTGAGAAAGACATAGAAAGATAAAGGCACCATGCGCTGCTGATGGACATGTAGCCTCTATGAGAAACTACAGTTGACATCACATATCCCAGGACTCAGCAATTCCACTCCCAGGAATGTACCCAGGGAAATAAGTCAAGGGTTCAACGAAAGACCCATACACAAGTGTTTACAGCAGCTTCATTGATAATAAAGCTTGAAACAAGCTGGATGCCTATTGGTAAGAGAGGTACAGGGCAGAAGAGGCACACGGTGGAATGTTATACAGCACCGAAAAGGCGGTGCACAACTGATACAGCCAACATCGCAGATGCATCTCACAGACATATCACGGAAGGGGGAAGCTAGGCACGGAAGGACGCAGAATGAGTAAGTCTGTGGGTGAGGCAAGGTGCTGGGGGGGACCCTCAACTCATTCGGTGATTCCTATGCTTCCCAATTTGGTGCTCGGAGGGCTCCTGCTTGGGATTTGGGCTGTATAGGTGCTTCTTTGTTCTTCCTGTCTCAGGTAGGGCTGGGGAGGGGCTGCTGGCGGGCCTCTCACTCACATTCTGCCCCGCAATGCTAGCACGTGTCTCTCTCCAGGATACCTGGGCCTCTGGGAAGTGGGAGATTCCTTAGAAGCCGTGACATCGTGACCCCCAGGTTGGTTTTTTGCCCCGTGTGTAGGTGTGGGGTCAGTCCTTATCTTCCTGCCTCTGGTCCTGGGCTTGAGTGGCTATGTCTGTGTGTCTAGGTGTCCTTTATAAATGCAAAATCATTTCACATCTTTCTATCCGATCAGAACCACGAGCACCACACGCCCCCCATGGCTCCGGTCTCTCTCCAAACACTGAAGTCCAAGGTCTCGCACAATCTGGTCCCCTCGTTCTCTTTCTGGTCTCATTTCTCTCCCTCTCTCCCTCCCTCACTTGGCCTCAGCCACACTGCCTCTTCCCTGCTCTTTGGACAAGTTCTTGCCTCAGGGCCTTTGCACCTGCTGTTCCTCCTTCCTGGGACACTCTTCCCAGCGTATCCTCTCCCTCTCCTCCTTCAGCTCTCCACTAAGAGGTCACCTTCCCTGACCACACTGTTCGGAATGACACCCTCCCAACTTTGGGGAGTCCCCAGCCATCTCACAGATGAGCCGACCAAGGCTCAGATAGGCTTAGTAACTTGTCCAGTGACCCCCAGCAGCCATTCTGTGGCTCCCAGTGTCTCTCTCCAAGAGTGGTCCTGACTTCCAACTCCCCCGCCCCAAACTTGTGTTGCTGTGGTAACCCAGTAGCCTATAAAACAGGCCTCAGAAAGGAAGGGAGGGGTCCTCAGGGCCGCCTGCTCCCTGACCCCTCTCTTGGCCACCAGCCTCATTTCTCCCATAACATCCATTTCTGTCTGAGAAAGTTCTTCTCAGAGTCTAGCCCACAGCCTGCCCCCAACGCACACTGGTATCCTCACGACTGAGAGCCGGGGGAGGGAGGCAGAATGTTGGCAGAACTTCCCTGAGAAGGAGTGAGTGAGTGAGTGTCTGTGTGTGTGTGTGTGTGTGTGTGTGTGTGTGTAGGCGGGGTAGAGGGGTGATTCTTAAAGGGCCACCGCACAATTACCCCCTCAGCAAGGCCCCTAATGATACGTCTAATTAGCAGCCCCTTAATTAGCAACGACTTAGGCATAATTACAGACCCACCAGGATCCAAAGCAAAGACTCACTCTCTCTCCTCCCTCCCTCCTCATCAGCCCCTAGCTTTCAGGAGAACCCAGGGCCACCTGGGAGTCAAGAATTCATCCATAGCCTCTCACCCCCTCACTCAGGGAAGGGCCTCGGCCTGGGAAGTTCTGCCTCGCATCCAACCACCTGTCCTTTCCGCCTCGGTCCTCAGGGGAAACCAGGGTCAGCCAGTGGGTGTTCTGATACCCGCCCTCCTTGCCCCGAAGCTGGGCAAAGCAGCCTGGTTCAATGGCTTTTTCTCCTGCAACACCTGGTTTCCTCTCCCTGCAGCCTTAGGAGAAGAGCAGTCAGGGAGAGAAAGCACTGGATAAACACTTGTGTGATGAGCCACCAAGAGGTCGGAGCCCTGTCACTGGGGACAGCTGGGCTGCTTCTGCTTGAGACTCCTGCCTCTGCCTTTCTCGTTTCCCCAGCTGCCCTGAAACCTAAGCTGGGTATCCAGGGGCAAAAGGATCAGGTGGAGGCCAGGGTGGGACTCCGGAGGGCAGATGGCGGGCATCATCTGTCCCTGGGGCTGTCTCTCCCCACCCTCCTGGGCCGGTGGCCAGCTGGGTCAGTGGGGAGTGCCCTAGTTCTGCCTCGCCCCCATCTGGGGGCCTCAGACACCTCATCTGCAGGATGGGGACTGCAAGCTTGAGCAGGGTGGGGAGGTCAGGCTGGCAGGCCAGGTAGGACCCCCTCTTGTCGGTAAGCAGCGCTCAGGGCAGGGGCAGGGGGTGCCTGCTGCCTGCCCCTCGGTGGGGACACAGCCTTCTAAACACTCCCGATTCCTGCCCCTGAGCGAGCCAGGTCCCTCCGCCCCCCTAGCCCTGCACATGGTGTCACCCCCGGGGGGATCCCACACAGACACACGCAGTCTTGGTGTTCAGGCTGTGATATATCCATTGGTAAACTGACACCGGGAGGGGCAAAGAGCTTGGTCAAGTCGAGAAGCTTCAAGTCGTGGGCAGGACAGAGGCCCGGGGCTCCTAACCTGTGCTCGATTTAACCCACCCAGAGACCCTCATGGGCACTCACTAGAGGGCCTCACCCCATCAGTGTGGGCTACAGGCTCAGCCCCACACCTCTCATCTCTCCCACCTCCTCTGGGGCCCCCCTTCTCAACAGGAAAGAAGAGGGACCTCAAGACTCAGAAGGGCCCTTTCCAGAGCCCTCAAGGGGCAGTGGAGAAGCTTCTGAGCTCCACTCCCTCTGGAAGACAGGTCTGGGGCTGGCACACTAGGAGAGGGATGGAGGCAAGACTGCAGGAAGGACTGGCCTGGCCCGACCCAGGACCTATCATTGCTCTGCCTGGAGCAGTGAAAGGGGCTCAGTAATTGTCCAAAGAATGAATGAGTCACGAAATGGACAGACGGCAAAAGAGGTACAGGAGTGAGACGGCAAGAGGGACCGGGTCCCGTCAATAGGAAGAGGAATGGGAGGGCAGACTGAAGACAGGACCAGTTCGGTCTTCACTACAGAGGGCACGGTTAGACTGCGAGAATGCCTCGGGATGCCAGAAATCAGGCAGGGGCAAGCAGAGGAGCTCTGAGCTCAGGGGAGGGATGGGCGGGTGCCAACTGGGAGGATGGGGTGGGGGAGCTCGGCGGAGGAAGGGAGCGGAGTTTGGGGGACTCCGTGCCTCCCGGGCGAGCCCACTCTGAGGCGGTGGGGGGGGGGAGGTGGGGGATCTTCTTCCTCCAGGTCTCCTCTGGCCAGGGGCGGAGACAAAGGTGTGTAGGAGGCAGAGTTAACCAGGGAGAGGAAGAGGGGAGGAAAGAGAGAGGAACAGGGAGCAGGTGCCTGGAGACAGAGATGGAGATGAGAGAGGAAGGGGAGCGACAGGAAGACCCATGCGGAGATGGAGAGAGACAGAGAGGAAGGCTGAGAGCGTAGAGACCAGAGACCCAGGGAAACACACAGAGATGGCGAAAGAGGAAGGCAGGGAGAGAGACCCAGGACTGACACAGAAAGCTGGACCAGACCCAGGCATGGAGAGAGTGAGACGGAGGGAGTCAGGGACTCAGAGACAGGCAGACTCGGCAGGACCGAGAACCCTGAGAGGTGTGGAGGCACAGAAAGGCGAGACCCAGACACAGGAGGGCGGGGGCGGAGGCGGAGAACGCGAGGAGGGGGGCTGCCCCAGACGGGGCGGGGGTGTTCGCACCCCCTCAGTGCCCAGGAGGCACCCCCCCCCCGGCCCGCCACGCTCCCCGAAGCGCAGGAGGGGCTGAGGATGTTGGCTGCTGGTGGTGGCCCCTGACTCCGCGTTCGGGCCCTGGTACCCGCAATCCAGGATATGCAGCCCCCTACTCTCCATAACGGAGCCCAGGGAAAAGCGGCTCCTCGAACGCCCCCCTCCACCCACCTGGGGTAGCTCATCCTTCCCCCCAGCCCTCCCTCCTCTCACTGGGGGTCTCTTACCTGCGGCTACAGCCTAGAGCAGGTTCCCCCAGCACTGGATTGGCAGTGGTGGGCGACTCCGCCCGATAGAGAGAGACAGAGGGAGAGAGAGTGAGAGGAAGAGGGAGAAGAGCTGGAGACTGAGAGGGAGAGCTAGGGAGGAGGGGAGGGAGAGGGGATAGAAGGAGGAGAGGCGAGGAGGAGGGGGGAGGGACACGGGGGAGGGGGAGTCGGCTGAAGAGGGAGGAGGGGGGCCGGGGGAGAGCCGAGAGGGCGGAGGCGGAGCCGGGGAAAGAGGGGAGGAGGAGGAGGCGGGGAGAGGGAGGCCGGCGCGGGAGGCAGGGGAGGGGCCTACAGAGAGGAGGGGTGGGGAAGGGGGGGGATGAGGCAGCCCAAGCCTCCCACCCACCCTCTGCGTTCAGCACCACAGGCAATGGACAGCGGCGGAGGGCGTGTGTGTGTGTGTGTGTGTGTGTGTGTGTGTGTGTGTGTCTGGGGGGGCGGGGTTCTGGGGGTCATTCAGCAGCATCGTCCACGATGCCCCCGCCCCCCACCAACACAGTCTCTGATCCATACAAGGACCAAAGAGGCGAAAGAGCTACAAATAGTTCCAGGCTCCCAGAACTGGAGGGGGAGGGCAAAAATGTTTTTAGCCAGAGTCAAGATCCAAATTCACATGCCGGGCCTGCAGACAGAGCCTCACAGAGCCAGCCAGAAACAACCACAAAGGCAGCCATTAATAATAATAACAGTGCAGCCCTTATCGCGTGCCAGACGTTGTTACAACATGTTTAGTAAGTGCTTGACACGTGTTGACATAACGGACCCGCCTGAAGACCCTGTGAAGGAAATGCTACTCGTCCCATTCTACAGATAGGGAAACTGAGGCACAAAATGGTAAAGTGCTCCTTCAGTTTCTACCCTTCACTGCTACACCACACGCAGTCCCAGACTCAGGGGCTGGCAAGAAGTCAGGAAGTGAGTTGCAAAGGATCGGGAACACAGTTGCAGCACCGGGAACCCAAACTCACAAATCCTGAAATGGAGAACAGACACACACACATGCACACGTGCACACCCATGCACAGGCTTCACGAAGCCACAACATCACTAGTTAAAAGCCCCCAATCCCACCTTAGGGTCCACTCCCACCCAGGACAGGAGGTGATAGAGGATTTCTCCTCTGCAGACAGGCAGCAGAAGGAAGACCCTGCTCTGGCCAGTGGCCCATGCCCACCGCCACCCGTCCTGGCTGGACACCCTCAGGCTCACTGCCAGGAGGGAGAGAGACGACCCAGCTCCAGCTGCGTGCAATTTCCCACGCTTGGGCTTGGGCTCCGGGAGGTGTGGAGGTCTGGGGCAGCCAAGAATTGGTGGGCTCCAGCCTCCTGAAGACCCACTGCAGGGCACTGGTAGACAGCCTGGTCTTCACTGGTGGTGCAGATGGTCAGACTGACGTGTGGACTTCCACGGCAGGAGGTGGACAGATGGCCAGAATGACCGTAGTGCCTGCCCCTCCCCACCAGGAAGCAAGAGTCTCCCCTCCCCTCCCCAACTGCCAGGGAGGAAGCAGCGCCCCATCCCCAACCAACCTGGACCCCCCTCTCCCCTCCCCTGCTCGGGAATGGGTCCCCAACCCTCTGGACAGGGTTCTACTCCTGGCAGTATTTCTCCTGTCACCCCTGCCCTCCTCTGGTCCCTGTGATGGAGGCCTGGATTCCTTCTCTGGTGCCATGGAAGTGGCCACAGGAAGGACAATTCCTACAGCCATGGGGTCCCCTAATCCCCTGGGCTTTTCTTTGTTATATGTTTTTGGCTATGCTGAGTCTTCATTGCGGTGCACAAACTCTCGTTGCCAAGCATGGGCTCTGGAGTGCATAAGCTCAGTAGTCGTGGCTTGTGGCACGTGGGCATAGTTGTGGCATCTTAGTCCCTGGACCAAGGATCGAACCCATGTCCCCTGGCAGGCAGATTCTTAACCACTGGGCCACCAGGCGAGGTGCCCCCTCCTATTCTCGGGCTTTTCAATTAGGACTACCTTTAGTCCTTTCCAGCACAGTATAGCCCGAGTCCTGTCTTCCTGGGGCTCGTCTCAGCACTCCCCTGTGGGGACCTAAATTCAATCACTTTCTGTAGGGTGTTAACTTTGACCCCTGGTGTAAGGTACGAAAGTAGTGAAAGTGTTAGTCACTCAGTCGTGTCTAACTCTCGTGACCCTATGGACTGTAACCCACCAGGCTTCTCTGCCCATGGGATTCTCCAGGCAAGAATACTAGAGTGGGCAACCATTCCCTTCTCCAGGGGAATCTTCCTGACCCAGGGATCAAACCTGTATCTCCTGCATTGCAGGCAGATTCCTACTGTCTGAGCCACCAGGGAAGGTGTGAGGTCTAACCATAGTAAATTGCTAGTGTCCAACTCAGCATTATTCACAGGGTGTCTGACCGCAGGCCCTCTGTTACAACTTGTGGCTTCCCCATGAGTCTTTTCTTTTTTAAAATATTTATTCATTTGGCTGGGCTGTCTTAGGGGCAGCATACGAGATCTTTTTAGTTACAGAATGCCAGATCTAGTTCCCTGACCAGGGATTGAACATGGGTTCCCTGGTGGCTCAGACAGTAAAACGTCTGCCTACAATGCGGGAGACCCAGTTTCAATCCCTGGGTGGGGAAGATCCCCTGGAGAAGGAACTGGCATCCCACTCCAGTATTCTTGCCCGGGAAATCCCATGGACGGAGGAGCCTGGTAGGCTACAGTCCACGGGGTCGCAAAGAGTCGGACACGACTGAGCGACTTCACTTTCACTTTCCCCCTGCATCAGAAGCATGGAGTCTTAGCCACTGGACCACCAGGGAAGTCTCCCACGACAGTCCTTTCCAGCCACCTCCTTTCCTCTGAGGCTCAATTTCCTTATCATCCCACTGAGCCCTCACCCAAGATCCAGAGTTTCCCACTGGGGTCTACCCTGAGCTTACGTGCAAACATCTAACCCCGAAGTCTTCCTTTGGAGGATGAACTTCCATCTTCCTCGGAGGGCCTAACTTCCTTTCTTTTCTCTGAAATCTACACTGCGATTCCACTTCAGTCCCACTCCTGGGTCTGACTTTGGATCCCCAGTCCCCAGAGTCCCCTCCCTCAGTTCTTCCGGGGAAATCCGGCTCCCGACATTCAGCCTGGCACATCGTGAGCCCTTGCCAAACGCTTGCCGAACAAAACGATGGAGACGAGTGTGAGTTTGGTTCCTTTGGATATAGAAATCATCGCCACTGACCAATTCTCATGGAGGGTGAGATCATCCCATTTTCAGATGGGAACACTGAGGCACAGAGAGGGGAGTGCGGGTTACGGGCACGCGGGGGCAGGGTCAGAGCAGGATCCACGGCTCCATCACTCCGAGGGTGGGTCTCGGCGGACCAGCCCCTCCTTCAGGATGTTTCCCCCACCATGAAGGTGAGCGCCCCAAGGCACTACCGCAGACCTGGGGTGGGCAACGAGTGGGTGCTCAGGAAGCCAGGGTCTCAGCAGGCCCAGAACCCACCCTGTCCCCCAGCTTCTGTAGCTGACGTCTCCTCTGCTCCACTTGACGCCGAAGCCGGGTCAGCACTAGCTCCGAGGCCTGGATCAGGCTGTGCTGTGGGGAACAAGAGGAGGAGGAAGGAGGCGGGCAGAGCTGGGATGGAGCTGGAGGGGTGAGGGTTACACCGCGCCCCTCAAAGCTGGAAGCTTAGCCACAACCGGAGGTTGGAGAGAGGACCACCACGTGGGCGGAGGGAACGGGTCTCTGTGATGCGGTGAAGCACAGACTCAGGGCCATGGCCTTCTGTGAATTTCTAGCGGGAGGAACAAAGCCCAGCCCCAGATGTGCGGGTCTGAGGTTAGAACTTGGGACGGAGGGGAAGAATCAAGACGAAGGGGAGCTCGAGGTGCACGGGAGCAAGGACTGACCACTGAACAGAGGCTGAGGTTAGAGCACGGCAGACGGGGACAGAGGTGAGACCCTGGCAGAAAAGGTTAGGCCCACAGGCCCGAGAAGGAGCAGACCACAGTGGCCAAGAGAGGAATATGTCACCACACAAGGGACGGAGCCAGACCCGGGCTGGAGGGTCAGAGTGGGGAGGTCACTGCGCAACAGCTTGACAGAGCACGGCAAGAGATGCTAGTGCGTGAGAGCGAGGTGGAGGGGAAGCCCCTCCCACTCTGGCCCAGCCTCAGACCCCTCCTCATCCTGGTCTACCGGGGGCCCACCCTTCATCCCATGCACCTCACGCCTTTTCCCTGGGGCCCGGCCTCTATCTCTATGTGATCTAATCTGGACCATTCCCCTGATGGCTAGGCTGAAGGAAGAGGCCCCAGCAGAACCTTCAGAGGAGGCAGTTCAAGCACTCAGGTGAGACCACGTGGGGAAGGAGCCTGGAGTCAGGCCAGAGGCAGGGGGAAGGCAAACAGCAGATAAGGAGACAGAGATACCTCATAGCTGAAGGGTGGGTGTCAGGCCACAGGGAGAAGGTCAGAGGTTATACTACACTGTGCTTAGTAGCTCAGTTGTGTCCAACTCTTTGCAACCCCCTGGACTGTAGCCTGCCAGGCTCCTCTGTCGATGGGATTTTTAGGCAAGGATACTGGAGTGGGTAGCCATTTCCTCCTCCAGGGGATCTTCCCAGGCCAGGGATCAAGCCTGGGTCTCCTGAGCTGCAGACGAATTCTTTACCTGCTGAGCCACTGGGGAAATCTTGTCTACGTTTGTTGGAGGTTAAGTAGAAAGGGATGGTTGTAGGCTGGACCTTGGACCTCGGGAATGGGTTGGATGTTAAACCATAAGGGCAGTGAAGCTGATGTGGGAGGGTGAGAGGTCAAAGTTCAGGAGAAGGCTGGCCGTTTGGCAGCAGGTCAAGGGCATGACCCCAGTGGAAAGTTCAGAGGTTAGACCAGAGTGGAAGGGCTCGAGGTTAGACTGTGGCAGAAAGCCGGAGACAGGCTGGAAGTGAGATTCCCGGGCAGGGTGAAGCGGGTCACACATGAGGAGAAGGGTGTGGCTGCAGGGGGAGGGCCGAGGTCAGTCAAGGGGCAGTGGGAGGGTGCAAATAGCTCACAGACGGATCCAGGCTGGGGAAGGGGCAGAGTCAGACAGAGTGGGGGGACGGAAGGACAGAAGTGCGGGGGGCTGAGGGAGGCCAGGGGGACGGGGGTGACAGATGGCGCAGCCAAGCCCCCTTCGCCCCTCGCTATGAGGCCGCAGCCCCCTTCTCCTGGGCCAACAGGAGTCACATCCCGCCCTCCACACCCAGGAGGAGGCCTGCAGCCAAGACTGCCCCCCTTGCCTGAAGGTGGGCTCAGGCCCCAGAGCTCCCTCTCCCGAGGACACGCCCTCACTGAGGCGGGTGAGAAGTCCCGCCTCAGGGCCCCTGGCTACCTGCAGGATGTGCACGCCCTTCAGGGAGACCACGGCCAGCTCGCGCAGCCCGTCCCCGGTCAGGTCCACATGCGCCATGGCCAGCAGGGGGCTGGAGAAGCCCCGCCGCCACAGCAAGCGGAAGCCACACGGGGCCCCGGGGAGCCCACGCCCGGGGCCGCAGTACTTGTAACAGAGCAGCTCCTGCAGGGGTGGGGGGTCAGGGTCACACGGTGGGCGTGGGGTCATGGGGGTGGGAAAGGGTCACACAGGGGGACTGGAGTCACATGGGGGGATCAGAGTCACATGGGGGATCAGAGTCACAAGGGGGATCAGAGTCACACGGGGGATCAGAGTCACACGGGGTTGAGGTCACATGGGGTGGTCAGGGTCACACGGTGGGCATCGGGGTCACAAGGGGATCAGGGTCACACAGGGGGATGGGGTCACACGGGGTCAAGGTCACACAGGGGTCAGGGTCACATAGGGCTCAAGGTCACATGGAGGGGTTGGGGTCACATGGCAGGGTTGGGGTCCCACGGGAGAAGGCAAGCGGCACAGGGCACGGGCTGTGACAGTCCCACCTCTTGGCCCCACCTGTCCATAGGTGGCCACCAGTACTTCCGGCCGCCCGTCCAGATCGATGTCGGTGACCAGGCCACAGAGGACACTGTCAAACTGGTCACTGCCCGGCAGGAGAAGCTGGTCTTCGAGCCCCTGGCTCAGCAGGTCGCTGGGGGTCAGAACACGGCGGGAAGACTGGGGTCAGGTGCAGTGCCCACCACCCCGAGCACCAGATCCTCACGTGTCAGGTCTGGAGGCTCTGTTCCTGCTGAAGCCTGGACACCCTCGTCTCCAAGCCGGCCATCCTCCTATCCACCCAGAGGTGCTCAAGGCATCTCCGATCCGGACACTCACACGGTCCCCTGAAGGTGGGATCATCTCAGTCCCATGTAGAAACCCACACCATTCCTTCTGGGGACCCTGCCGCCTCCAGTCTGGACACATGCGTAGTCCTCTGGAGCCTGGACCCAATACTGGACACCTTCACGGCCCACCAGGTGTGCACAGCTGGCTTGTACTGGCTCACAGGAGCTGACTAGGACATTTTCAGAAACCCTGAGAGCGTGCTGGCATTGTGTCAGTGACTCGAAATCCCACCGTGGTGAGAGCACTGACGTGGGCAGACGTTACAAACCAGGGCTTTCTCCCACACAGAGCCAGTGGTTAAATACCTGCGACATGTTCTGCACCCCAAGGAGCTTTCCAGGTGGTGGCAGAGGCAAAAGAACCCACCTGCCGATGCAGGTTCGACCCCTGGGGTGGGAAGATCCCCTGAAGGAGGGCATGGCAACCCATTCCAATTCTGTTGCCTGGAGAATCCCATGGACAGAGGAGCCTGGCAGGCTGCAGTCCATGGGGATCACAAGGAGTCGGACCGAATAACCTAGCACACACCCATCCCAGTGGGGCTGGACATCTCAGTTCCCACCCCGAGGTCTCAGCACATCTCCTACAAGTTCTAGATTAAAACACTCAGTGCTTCTCTCCCTGGGACATGGACACCTTTACCCACCCAGCCCTGAACCACCACACCCAAAGCTTTACTTTCTGTGGAGAATGAACAGGTTAGGCCGTGGTGCAAAGGCACAGGGCCTGCCCGCCTCCACGTGCCCCTCACCGGTACACCACCGCCGGCTCCAACATGCTGGCCACTAGCACGCTGTACTCCTCCCGCTGTGGCCTGTCCTCCATCTCTGGAGAAGGAACAGAGGTGGGGGAGGTGTGAGCAGACAGGTCCCAGGTCCCTCCTCCCCACCCCTCCATACCTGAGAGGAACACAGGTTAGACTCCTAGAGTCGGACACGACTGAAGCGACTTAGCAGCAGCAGCAGAAAGGCTTGACGATGGGTTGGTTACAGGTGGAGGGTTAGAGGTTAGACCACAAGAGGAGGATGGAGGTCAGAGGTCAGGAGGAGGAATAGGTGTTGGATAACAGTTTAAAAAGCCCAAGGTTAGGGGACTTCCCTGGTGGCCCAGGAATTAAGACTGTGCTTCCAGTACAGCGGATGCAGGTTTGATCCCTGGTTGGGGAACTAAGAACTAAGATCCCACATGCCCTGAGGTGCAAAGTCAAGACAAAATTCAAGGTTAGACCACCAGGTTAGATGAGAACATGGTTAGATGAGAATATGAAAGTCCTCAGATCACTGTAGGGGTATCAGGGGTAAACCACAGGAGGAGGGATGGAAGACAGACCACAGAGGTCAGACCAAGAGAAACACCAAGGACTTCTCTGGTGGCCCTGTGGTTAAGGATCTGACTTGCAATAAAAGAGACGCAAGTTGGGGAACTGAGATCCCACACGCCACAGAGCAGTCAAGTCCGAGCGCCGCAACTAGAGGGTTTGTGCGTAGCAAGGAAAGATCCCGCATGCCACAACTAAGACCCAACGCAGCCAAATAAAGAAAGAAAAAGAAATACACGAGAGAAGGACAGACCAGAATAAGAGGAACAGATCAACACGTGGGGGGAAAGGAGAGACCTCGAATCCGGGGCCAGTGCTGAGTCCATGAGAAGAATTTGGGTCTGAATGGCAGCAAGACACAGAATGACAAGTCCTGAGGCCCGAGATGGGGGTCAGGGGAAGTGGCACAGTGAGGGGTGAAGGTTAGAGACACCAAGGGGAAGGCGGAAGTTCAACTCCAGGGTAAAAGGTCAGGTTAAAGGTTAGACCACCACCGGGCCAAGTAGCTGGGAGTGAAATTCAGGAGCGTGGGGGGAGAGATGGGGCAGGGTAAGTCCTGGGCCGGAGTGGGGCACCCAGGAGGACGGAAGGAACGATGGGAGCAGGACGTTTAGGGAGAGGGGTACAAACGCGGGTGGGGGGAGCCGAGCCCACGCCCGGAACTCACCCTCGGGGGCCGAAAGGCTGAACACGATCACTCGGGAAATGGGGCCGTCCTGAAGGATGGTCCACGTCTGCAGGACCTCTGTGTGGAGGGCGAGGACTCAGGGCCCCGCCTTCAGCACTGAGTGCGAGCCCCAGTCCCGGGACCCACCCCCAGCCCTGAGCGCCCCGGGCCCCGCCCAAGCCTCGCCCAAACCCCGCCCAAACCCGCCCCCAGCCTGCACTGCCAGCCCCGCCCCAAGCCCGGAGTGCCCGCCCCACCCCCAAGGCCCCGCCCCTAACCATGTCCGAGCCCCGCCCCGTCATCACCTCGACTCTGCTGGTCCACGTGGGCGACGCGAACGTAACCGCTCTGACAGCCCAGAGCTGAGAGTCGCCGGGATGTGCCGGGCAGGTTGTGCACGTCAAGCCACAGGACGCTGGGGGTGGACAGGTGGACAGAGGGGCCCCCGGGCCGTCACCAGGTCCCAGCCCCCACCCTCTATCTCCGCCTCCCTACAAGCATCCACCCCACCCCTCCCCCTAGAAGAGCCTTGGGCCTCCTCTGGGCTTGATTTCCCTAGGGCTCAATTCCCACCACCCAGATTTCTCGGAGCCCGCCTGCCCCGGTCCCCGCTGGCCTGTCGGGGGCTCGCCTACCTACTGGTCAGGTTTGTGAGCTCTGGGAAGAGGTTTTCCACAGGCTGTTCTTCAAACTGATGCAGTCCCTCGTTCTGGGGGAACCGAGACCCGCCACCCGCTTGGAGTCAGTGGCTGGTTTCACACACTGCCCTGCACCCCCGACCCCCCGACCCCAGTCCACGGTGGCCCCAGCAGGGCTCTGCTCACCACGCCTCCTCCGCCTCACCTCCTTGTACAGATGAATGGCTGGGTCATTCCCACTCAGGAGAAACACGGTCTCCAGTTGATCCCCGACCTGGACCCTGAAAGCAAAAAACTCTAGAACACCAGTATGGTGGACCTTGAGTGTAGTAGAGTTCGTCAGTTTTAAAACCCTCCTCTTGAAAAACTCTTGCTTGTGAGAACCCTGTCCTTCTAGGCTTCAGACACTGGATCCACAGTGAAGATGCAGGACTGTAGAAACTGACCCTTGAAGAATCACAGGATTGTACAGCTTTCCAATCTCAGAAACAGCATGTTAGAACCTTCTGTTTCTAGAGCCCTCGCCTGCTAGAATCTTCATTCTGGATGTGGGTTCAGGAATGAACATGGAGCTCTGAGAATGGGCTGCAGAACCTCAGAACACTAGTATCTCTTTACCCTAGAACCCCAGTGTTCTAGAAGTTCTGTTTTCTGTCTCCTTCAAGACACTAGAACTTTTGGAAATTGCCATCATGGTATTCAGACTGAGAATCGGTAGACTATCCAGATCATAGAACCCAGAATATTAGTGGGTTAGAAACTTCAGTTTCTCAAACTCTCATCTGATAGACCTGAGGTTGGCCAATTATGACCTGCAGGCTAAATCTCACTCACTGTTTTGTTTGGCCATGCCACATGGCTTGCACCGTCTTAGCTCCCTGACCAGGGATCGAACCCATGCCCCCGGCTGTGGGAGTGCAATCTTTTTTTTTTAATTTTAAAATCTTTAATTCTTACATGCGTTCCCAAACATGAACCACCCTCCCACCTCCCTCCCCATAACATCTCTCTGGGTCATTCCTATGCACCAGCCCCAAGCATGATGTATCCTGCGTCAGACATAGACTGGCGATTCAATTCTTACATGATAGTATACATGTTAGAATGCCATTCTCCCAAATCATCCCACCCTCTCCCTGGGAGTGCAATCTTAACCAAGGGACCACCAGGGGAGTCCCTCCCCTGTTTTTGTAAATAAAGTTTTATTGGAACACAGCCACACATATTCATTCATACAGTGTCCATGGCTGCCTTCTTGTTACAGTGGCCAACCTGAGCGGCTGTGAGACAGACTAAATAGAAAATGTTTGGCAACTCCTGTGCTAGAACACTGGTGTTCCAGAATGGAATTCTTATACTTTGGGATCCTAGCACATCAGTACTCTTCATGGTCTGTATTCTGTCTCCTTGAGATATGATAATGTTCAGTTCAGTTCAGTTGCTCAGTTGTGTCCGACTCTTTGGGACCCCATGAATCGCAGCACGCCAGGCCTCCCTGTCCATCACCATCTCCCGGAGTTCACTCAGACTCATGTCCATCGAGTCCGTGATGCCATCCAGCCATCTGATCCTCGGTCGTCCCCTTCTCCTCCTGCCCCCAATCCAGGACCTTATTATTACAGTATCTCAGAATCATCAAACTGTAGATCTTTCAGATCTTGGAATCTCAGAGCTAATAACTCAAAGAAAAAAAAAAGCATTTCTGGATCTTGGAATGCCCTAATCTAGAATATCAAAACTTGAGAGTTCTACAGGTCTGGAAATGAAGCACTCAATTAACTCTCAAATTATCTAGTTCAGGGGGTTCCCTGGTGGCTCAGATAGTAAAGAATCTGCTTGCAATGCAGGAGATGCAGGTTCGATCCCTGAGTCAGGAAGGTGCCCTGGAGAAGAGAATGGCTACCTACTCCAGTATTCTTGTCTGGAGAATTCCACGAACAGAGGAGCCCGGAGGGCTACAGTCCATGGGGTCGCAAAGAGTTGGACACGACTTAGTGACTAACACCATCTAGTTCAGGGATTGCAAAATGGTAGCCCATTAGCTGAGTATGGTCCATGGCTACCTTAAATGCACTATGCTCTAAAAAACAAAACGAGTCTGATTGTTTATAGGTGGGTCTGTGGTCTTCAGTATGCTACAGCCTCTGCTCTCTCAACATACACACACACACACACACACACATGTGCACACATACACTCCCTAATGTATCAAGCCTGTGATTTACTTACTCTGCGTGGCATAGTTGGAAAGGAGTGAACTGGAGCTCCAGGTTCAGGCAGCTCTCTGCAGGGGGAGCGGAGGCAGTTAGGTACCGGGGATGGGACTGCATCCCCCACCCTTTCCTCATCCCTCTTTCCCTCCAGGCCACACTTACGAGCAATGGAGTCGAGGTTGTACTCAGAGCCAGGCTCGTAGTCACAGTAAATGTTAAGGAAGGGGCTGCCCTTGTCCCCAGAATCCTGGGAGAGGAGACTGGCCTCAGGGGAAGGCAGAAGCAGCAAGAGGGATTTGGGGAAGACTCAGTAAGGAGGAGAAAATGGATAGATGGATGGGCTCTGGGTACCTTAATGAACGTGATCCCCACAACCAGACCCCGCTTTGGGGGTGACTTGTTGAAGGTGTCAATGGAGACAATCTCTGCATCCACTGGGAGAGGAGAGTTCAAAGTTCACATTTCAGGCAGGCCCGTGACCCCAATATTTCCAACCACGGTGACCCTTGACCTCTACAGCTCAGTCATCTCTCGCCACTACAAATTATGACTGTTGGGTCCCAGTGGGTCCTGTTCACCATCACCAGGGTAGGAGTAATCCTGGTTTCTGAGTCATCCTGAACCCGAACTACTTCAGGCCCCTATTTATCCCTGTCTTCTGACCCCAGTGCCTCCAGATTACCAGCTTTGACCCCCTTCAATCACCATCACCCTGATCCCGTTCGCCCATCATGGTGACCTGGCCCAAGACAGAGCCTCAGAAACCTTCTCAACACTACATTCCGAGCCCCCAGCCCGACGGCGCCACGCACCGGGAATGTAATTGAACTGCAGCTCCTTGGCCACGGGCCGGATTTTCTGTCGGAGGTCTTGGTAGCGGAAGCCTAGCACCTTGCCTTTAAGGGTGGCGGCCAGCAGCTCCCCGCGCCCGCCCGCGCCGCCTGCTAGCCCGTACACATTGCTCTGCGACGAGAAGCGTGTGAAGCTGTCCTCGCGCAGCGGACAAGGCCCTGCGGCCATGGCCGCCTCCCCCATCATGTCCCTCAACCACTCATTCCCAGAGCCCCCACAGCGGCCCGCTCTACCCGTGGATCGCCGGGCGTCCGCGGGGCGCGCAGACCGATTACGTGAAGAAGCTGCGGTCGCTGCCCTTTACAAAGATGGCCGCCAGCCGGGCTGCCCTCCAGACTTTGCTTCAACGCGCTTGCGCGCTCCTGCTTGGTCCTTTTCAGGGCCGAGGCGACTGCGATTTGCAAATTAGGCGGTCCATGGGGTCGCGAAGAGTCGGACACGACTGAGCGACTTCCCTTTCACTTTTCACTTTCATGCATTGGAGAAGGAAATGGCAACCCACTCCAGTGTTCTTGCCTGGAGAATCCCAGGGACGGGGGAGCCTGGTGGGCTGCCGTCTATGGGGTCACACAGAGTCGGACACGACTGAAGTGATTTAGCAGCAACAGCAGCAGACAGAGGTACATAGTATGTTTGACCAGTCAAGAAATTGAGGCACAAAGTAATTTGTCTAAGATCAGTTAGAAGCCGCAGTGTTGGAACCCAAACAAGATAGCGCCATAGTTTATTATTTTAATCACATCACTTAAAACTTTTTTTTTTTTTTTTTTGCCTCATAGTGCTGCTTATGGGATCTTAGTTCCCCCATCAGGCATTGAACCAGACCCTAGGCAGTGAAAGTGCTAGTCCTAACCACTGGACCACCAGGGGATTCTCTCCCATCACCTTTAAAGTGGTGAAATGCATTCTGCTTACCCCAAGGAAACAGTTCTAGCTATCTGTCCTGGCAAATAACCTTCACCTTATCTACTGAAAAAGGCTTGGTGGCTCAGATGGTAAAGAATTTGTCTACAATGCCAGAGACCCGGGTTTGACCTCTTGGTCAAGAAGATCCCCTGGAGAAAGGAATGGCTACCCACTCCAGTATTTTTGCCTGGAGAATTCCATGGACAGAGGAACCTGGCAGGCTACAGTCCATTGGGTCCCAGAGAATCAGACAGGACTGAGTGACTAACATTTCACTTTTTCTTTCTTTACTGAAAGCTGACTTTATGCCAGTCATGTTGGCTGATGATCTCATTGAATCCTCACAGCTACCCTATTCTTGTTTCCCTACCTTCATTTATTCAACATGTATTGAGCACTTACTCTGTGCCAAGATATCCTTTATGAATTTATCTCAATAAACTCTTGCAACAACCCTGGAAAGAAGTTTATTACCCCAATTTATAGAAAACGAAACGGAGGCTGGGGGAGAATAAATTCCTTGACTGATGTGATAGTAAGTGCTGGAGAAAGGATGATGTCTTCTGGGATTCATGTATATACATATTTGTCCTTAGAAGAGCATGAAGGGTGTGGGGGCTCTGTATGGTATTTCCAGAAGACATGAATTGGCCAGCTGTCCTGGCCACCTTGAATAATATTCTGTCACCTGCTTCCAGGCAGAAAGAGGACATACACACGTGCACGTGCAGACTGCAAAACTCATGAAGGCAGTGACTGGATCTCCTTTGTTCACAGTCAAATCGCCAATACCTGGACCACAAGGTTTTTCATCAAGTGAGCATTTAGTAAATATGTTGAGATCCCGAAACTATGTACCAGACCCTTTGCCAAGCACCTGGGACACTGCTGCCTAAGAAGCATGAGAAGAGTTCTCCAAGGCAGATTCGATCTGGAAGGTGATGAAAAGAAAGGAGTTTGTGCCAAACACAGCTCTAGCTATGTTGGTTGATGCTGTAACCCCGGGGACTGCACCAGGGCATGGCACACAGTAGGTGCTTAACAGATACCCGGGGATTAGACGGAAGGAGGGGTATCTTCTTCCACTTCTAAAGAATGTGTTCTTCAGGCTTTAAAAAATTAATTTATTTGGCTGTGCCAGGTCTTAATTGCAGCATGTGGGATCTAGTTCCCCCACCAGGGTTCTAAGCTGTGTCTCCTGCTTTGGAAGGCAGACTGTTAACCACTGCACCAAGGAAGTCCCTCGAGCACTTTTAATATGATTTTAAAGCACACCCAGGGTTGAAAATCACTCCACTACTTAGCCTTCTGCAAGTGCCATGGCAGACATTGGTAATCAATCTGAGGTCTCAGGAGTCTTAACTGAGCTTGAGGCAGCCATCATCAATTGATTAGAGCTGTGGGAGAAGCCGGAGAAGGCAATGGCACCCCACTCCAGTACTCTTGCCTGGAAAATCCCATGGACGGAGGAGCCTGCTAGGCTGCAGTCCATGGGGTTGCTAAGAGTTGGACACGACTGGGCGACTTCATTTTCACACTTCCCTTTCATGCATTGGAGAAGGAAATGGCAACACACTCCAGCGTTCTTGCCTGGAGAATCCCAGGGACGGGGGAGCCTGGTGGGCTGCCGTCTAGGGGGTCACACAGTCGGACACGACTGAAGTGACTTAGCAGCAGCAGCAGTGGGAGAAGCGGAGGGTACAGAGGAGCAGGGCAGAGTGTCACATAGAGGCCACTCTCGACACAGGGTGAGCCTGAACCTTTCCCGAGCTCCTTCCAGGCTCGAAGCTGGAGCAGCTCTCCAGGGAGCCTGCCCTGGTTTCCCAGGCAGCCCCGGTTCACATCCTGATGTCATGCCAGTGACACTGAGTCCGCCTTCTGGCACTGGCCCTCCTCCGGCTGTCCCCCCACCCCCAGTGGGGACTGGCCTGGCCCAGGGCCGGCTGGAAGCACACGCACACCAGACTGCCCACTGACAGAGGTCCACGTGCTGGATCAGGAGGAGGAGGAGGCTGGGCCCTGCCCTCCTTTCCTGGGCAAAGGGTTCCCACTGCTTGCGCTCCCCTCCCCACACCCCCCTGTCCTTGTGCTGCCAAGGCCACTCCCTCCCCTGCCTCTGACAGATGGAGCAGTGCCTCTGGGGCTTCTGGCCTTCCCTCCAGGGAAGCGTGGACGTGGGCCGTGAGGCTGGGAGACTTGGTGTGCCTCCTCCACCATTTATGTTTTGGCCTTGGCTTCCCTGGTTGCTCAGGTGGTAAAGAATCTGTCTGCAATACGGGAGACTGGGGTTCAATCCCTGGGTTGGGAAGATCCCCTGAAGAAGGAAATGGCAGCCCACTCCAGTATTTTTGCCTGGGAAATCCCACGGACAGAGGAGCCTGGGGGGCTACAGCCCATGGGGTCGCAGAGAGGCCCTGGTAGCGACTGAGTGACTCACATACACACCTACATGCCTCATAGACTACAGGATCTTAGTTCCCCAACCAGGGACTGAATCCATGTTCTCTGCAATGAAAGCATGAATTCTTAACCAATGGACCACCTGGGAAGACTCCTTGTTTTCACAGAACACATGGCTGCATCAGGTCTTAGTCATGCCACGCGTGATCTTTGTTACAGCTCCTGGGCTTAGCTGCCCCACAGCCTGTGTGATCTCTGTTCGCCGATCAGGGATTGAACCAGCGGCCCCTGCGTTGAAAAGTGGATTCTAACCACTGGATCACGATGGGTGGAAGTCCCTCCACCCCTCTGTATGTTGCACACATCCTCCTGCCAGCTCTGGGTTGGAGGGGGGCACTGCCATCCATCACCCCAGCTGAAGAAGCCAGGGTCCAGAGGGACCGGGCCTCAAGACCACAAGCCCGTGGCCCCTCCCCAGACCCACCATGCTGGGCCTCCCCTCTGGGAGGCTCTGACCCAGTGCATCCTGCCAGGCAAGCCTGCCCTCTTGTTGCCTGCAAAGGGTGCCCAGAGCCCAAGAGGGCTGACGAGGGGGTGGTCAGGAGGGCCAGGAAGACGGGACACAGGACTGAGGGCGAGGAGGAGAAAGGTGAGGAGGAGGAAACTTGAGCACAAGTGTTGTCTTTTATTTCCTTCCTCGGGCAGCTGCGGCTTCCCACCAACACCTGGAAGCGTGGGGAGGAAACGGAGGGGTGGGCGTGGGGACGACCCTCGCAGCTCCAGGGCTGGGTCCATCCTGAGAGGCCGGGGCTGCAGGAGGCAGGGGGCTCCCGGTGCAGGGCCGGGGAAAGGAGCCACCCCCTCCCCAGCGGTGAGAGCGAATCACGGTGGCTAAGTGGGCCCAGAGCTCAGCCAGGGAAGAAGGTGGAGACGAGACACGAGACACTGGCTCCACGATTCAGCTGGCTGGGAGAGGAGGGGCCGGATGCCGACTCCAACCCCTGGCAGCACCCACAGCGAACAGGCCTGCGCCAGAGAGCCTGTGTGTCGGGTGGAGAAGGGCAGCTCTGGGGGCTTAAATAAAGGGCAGGGGGCGAGGGATGCAGCGAGAACAGAGGGTGACCGTCTGGCCAGCGGGCCCCCGAAGCAGTGCTGCGCCCGCGGGGATGCTGCAGAGTCCTCGGTGGGAGGAGGGAAGGTCTCGCAGCCCGGGTCTCGGGACCCCCGGCTCTGGGCTCACACAGCGATCACGCTGGAGGGCCTGGCCGGGGGAGAGCGGGCGGGGCGGGGAGACGGGCGCCGGGGCCCGCGGGGCTTAGCGCAGGTCCTCCTCGTCACCCTGGATGGTCTTCTTGATGCGCAGCAGCATGGTGGTGAGCCACTGGTCCAGCCGGGAGATGGAGTCGTACTCCTTCACCTGCACGCCGGGCGACGGGCTGGGGGTGAGCGGCCGCCCTGAGCCCCGCCTCGCCTCCCACCCTGTCCCCGCTCCCAGCCCAACAGGCTCTGCTCAGGATCCTCTAGATGGCCCTGTCAGCACCCCCTCCCTGAACAGGGGCGAGGGGATGCGTAGCCCTGACCCTGGCCAGAGCCTCTCCCTTCCATCTTTACTGGCTCACACATGAGTGCTCCCGCGGTGGGGGGAAAAGATTTTACAGCTGGAAAAACAGAAGGTCCAGTTTTCTTGTTTTAAGGATGGGAAACTGAGGCCTGGAAACGTGGCACAGGCCTGTTCTGAGCGCTGCGGGCAGGTGGGAGCGGGGGTGGGCAGAGAGAACCCCCGCCTCTCCCATCTTCTGTGCTCTGCTGCGGAGCTTCCTGCCATCCGCCCCTGGCCAGCTGTCTGGGGAGAGATGGACCGGCCGAGCTTGGTCCCTGGCATCATTCAGGGGTCCATGATTCGTGAGGGGCGCCCAGGGAGAGTCACACTGGACAGATCCAGATCCACCCGGGCTGCATTACCAATTCCAGAATGCCTCACAACAAGGTAAGGACAGGGAGAGCATCTCTGTGGGGAGATTGTTATCAGAGAAGCCGCTGGAAGGGGGCCTCTCATGGCCCCCTCTCCCGCACCCCAGGGCCACCTGCCTCCAGCTTTCCGGGAGGCGAGGGAAGGGGCGTGACATGACTCCCTCCCTGCACTCCCAGGGTCACCCAGCGTGCCCGCTGTGAGACTCCCTGCAATGCTCATCCAGGGGACTCTGAGGGGTGCAGAGACCTTGGCCTTCAGGAGCAGACAGACACGGGTTTGAATCCCAGCTCATCTCTAAGATGGGGAGACCACTCCCTGCACCTCTTGGGGCTACTTGGGAGGATTCTGGGGTGACGGGAGGAAAGAATCCACAGCCAGGGGCTAGGGCCAGAGACAAAAAGGAGGAAATTCACAGGACCACGTCTGACGAGGGCTGCCAGCGCCACGGCCACTCACCGCCTCGGTGTAGCTGTCCACGTTCTGCTCCTCGTGGGCTTCTAACAGCTTCTGCGAAACAACAGGGGGTTGGGCTCAGGAGCCAGGCAGGCCTCGGCCTGACCCAGAGGAGCTCCATACACAGTATCTGCGTGGGTGAGAGGCAGGGGTACCCAGGCTGAGTGGGAGGAAGGGGCTGTGCTCCAACCTGCCCTCAGCTTGTAAAGTCACTGACATGGAGCGGCACCCACGCATGGGTGCCCGTGTGCACGTGAGAACCCACAGCCTTCCCACTCTGCCCTGGCTCCATCAACGCTTGAGTCTTGTCTCATCCAGAAAATGGGGACCCAGATGGCAGATGAGATTGGGGGGGATAAGCCCCCTGAGAAACACTGTACAGATCTATGACTGTGCTAACTGGAGCCAAAGGCCCCGACATGGGAGAGGAGTGGCTCAAGGCCACCGCAACACACACTCACTTTCATCAGCTTGCACTCCCGAGAGTCAGAGAACGCGGGGAACAGCTCCTCGTACTTCTGAACGGCGAGCTGAGGGTCAGCGAGGACGGAGGGAAGGGAAAAGGGAACAAGCTGATGAAGATCCCCCGGCAGCGGCAGGGACCTGGGGCTGCTCCAGCCCTACGTCAGCTGTCTGCATGCCCACCCCGCCTCCAGAGACACGGGGCTCTGTGCCTGGTGGAGAGGCTCCCCAGAGCTGAGATCAGCGCCAGGCTGGCTGCAGACAGCTGTGGTGGAGGGTGGCAGGCAGTGGACAGGGGCCCGGGGAGGGAGGCGGCTTCCCCAGGCCGGCGCTCAGGGCCTCCCCCTGCACCCAGCCCCCCCCGGGGCAGGTACACACACTTCGTGCCATGCCTGACGCCTCATGTCTAACCCTCATGAGGACCCAAGGAGGGTCAAACGATGGTGACTCCATTCTGCAAGTGGGAAACAGACCCAGAGATGGCAGTGACCTACACAGGGCTCAGGACACGTGTTGGGGATCTGAACCGGCCTGACCCCAAAGCCCAAGCTATCACCTGCCCCAGCAGGGGCCCGCAGAGTGAGTGAGGGTGGGGCTCAGGCACACCATGTAGGTGAGGGCAGGCAGCTGGAGACCCCAAGGAACCCTGACCTGGCTCGTGCTGAGAGGCCCTGAGGACGGGTGGGGCAGGGAGGCAGGCTCTGGTTCAAACATCAGCAGTCAGAAAGGTCTGGACTCTTGGGGCAATTTCCTAGCCACGTGGCCTTGAACGAGAGACTCCGTGTCTCAGCCTCAGTGTCTTCCTCTGTGAAGTGGGATGGCCATGGTACCAGCCTCGTGGGTCACAGTAAGGACTCCAAGAACGCGCCCACAAAAGAAAACGCCTGGCACCAAGCAAGCCGGGAGTTGGAAACGCAAAGGACAGAAACGCGGTGAGAACAAGCATTTCCTGCCCGAAGGCGCTGCCAGGGCCCGAGGGGAGCGAGGGACCTGCCCCGAGAGGCAGAGAGGTGACTTGGCGTAGTGACAGACACAATGCTCCAGGGGTGGTCATCCCGTGTGGGCAACTCTGGGGGGCCCGGGGCCTGCTGTTCACCCTGTGTGTATGTAACTCTGTGTGTATGTAACTCTGGGGGCCTGGGCTCACCTTGGCGTTCAGCATGTCGATGCAGAAGTGGCAGAGGGCAGCCTTGAAAAAGTAGTCCTTGGCGCTATACTTGAGGAGCGGGCTGTCCATGGCGTTGGTCCCCACCTGCAGGCACAAGGCAGTGGGCAGCCAGAGGGCTGGATCACTGCCAGGCACTTGGGGGACAGCTGGGAACTAGGTCCATGCCCAGTGACGCCCTGTGAACCCAGGACCTTGAGGGCAAGGAAGCCAGAGACCAGCCCCGGGAAAGTCTGCGTCTGGTCTGAGAGACCCAGGACCGGGGCGTGCCGGGAGTGGGCGTGTGGCCCCAGGGCCGAGGCCAGCTGTCCGTGGGCTCCCAGAGGCACCCAAGCGGGTGATGGGGGCGGTGGCCCGGCTGTCGGGCTGACAGGAGGCTGGCACGCCGGTGGGCAGAGGGGCGGCAGGCTGCGGAACATGAGAGGCGGCGCCCGCCCCGCACTCCTCCGAGGCCACCTGCCTGCCTGTCTCCCGGCCAGACTGAGCCCACCAGGGGGCCGGGCCCCGCCCAGGAGGGAGCATGCGTACCCAGGGGACGCCCCCTCCTGCCCTCTCTGCAGGCTCCTCAGCTGCTACCAGTCACCCCAGGCCTCGGGATTCTTTCCGCTCTCTCCCCATTTGGGAGTCGGCCTCGCTCTGCCCAGGAGGCCCTGGTGAGCAGTGTGGGAAGGACTCGTCTAGGGAGAGCGCGATGACACCACACGGGGTCATGCGTGGAGGGTGCTCAGCCAGGCCGAGTCCAAGCTGAGGGTGTGGGGATGACCGAGGGTGCTGCAGAGAAGTCGGGGGAGGGTGGGAGGTGGGGAGAACGGGCGCCGGCCAGCAGGGTGGGGTGCAGTGCCCGACCCAGAGAGTGGGGCTCAGGCCCTGCTGTCCCCACCTGCTCGTAGATGTCGATGGCCTTCTGGTACTGCTCCAGCTGCGCCGCATAGCCGGCTACCTTCAGCAGACACTTGTTGGCTGAGCTGAGAGGGGCAAAGAGGGTCGGGGGGTCAGTGGTGGCGGGGCCCGGGGCCCTCGCCAGGGACGGGAGCGGGCAGGGGGCACCCGGGTACCTGTTGGACTCCTCGCCTTTGTAGTAGTCTGCAGACTGCTCGTAGTGGGCGATGGCCTGGGGCACATGGGGTGGGGGAGAGGGCGAGGGGCTCAGGCGGCCTTCGTCGCCTGAGGGCCCGGCGGCTCTGCCACGCCCCAGGCCCCCAGACTGGTCCCAGAGACTGGCAGCAGCAGCCCTCCCCGCCACTGGCCAGGCTGGGCCCCCTGCCGCCCACCTTCTCAATGTCCACCAGCTCCGTCTCGTAGATCTCGGCGATGGAGATGTGGTGCTTAGCCGCGATGGTGAAGCGGCCCTGGGGGAGACATGAGGAGGGGCCGTCAGCGATGAGGGGGTCCCGAGTGCTCTGCCCAGCTCAACCACATGCCCCCCGCCTCGGCCCCCGACCCCCTGAAACTGCATTCTCAGCCCTCAGCTACTCATGGGAGGGGGGTCTGCCAAGGAGGGTCCCAAGAGGCACGAGGCTTGCGAGGGAGGCTCTTGCCTGACAGGCCTGGGTCTGAGTGCTGCCCTGACTGGGTGGCCGTGGGCATGCCCCCCCATACCCAGCCTCCATGGGGGCACAGCAGATGGGGCGACATGGGAAATACGGGCACCGGGACTGGCCAGAGGCCCTGGCCCGGCGGCACATGTGACTGGTCCAGAGAGGCGGGAGGAACAGCCCTGGACTCTGGACCGAACATCAAGAGTCCCCGCTGCCCCAGAGACAGCCTGCCTCCCGACCTCCCCTCCCGTGTGGTCAGATGGCCCTTCTCCCCACCCACACTACAGCTTCCCCCGCAGGCGCCCAGGGCCTTCCCCAAGGCGGCCGGCTCCCAGGGTGGCTGAGCACCTCCTGCCCGCCTCCACCCAGCGGCGGTCAGCGTGCCTGCCGCTCCGGAGACCGAACCGCCCAGCACAGTGTCTCCTGCAGCACTCGGCGGGGATGGCAACACGCTCACAGCATCGCAGGACCCGCCAGGGCAGGATGGGCGATCGGCCCTCCTGGACGTGACGTGGATGGGGCCTGGCTTGGCGCCTCAGGCTAGCTCTCCGGGCTCGGACCAGCAGCCAGGCCTCATCTGTCGAAGAGGACGCCCCCCGGGGCAGGCGGGGGCCGAGCTTACTCTAGGCCGGGGGAGGCTGGGGAAGGGGAAACTCCATGGACACGTGAGGGCCCCAAGAGCGGTAATGCCTTCAAGTGAGAACAATGATGGCCTATGGGAGGCTGGAGACAAGACCTCCGCCCCTCTCATGTGCTGGGAGCTGCCACTAGGAGCCAGGATGGCACGGAGCTGTGTGAGGACCCAGCCAGCCCAGCCCAGCAGGGCCCCTCTCATGTGCTGGGAGCTGCCACCAGGAGCCAGGCTGGCACGGAGCTGTGTGAGGACACAGCCAGCCCAGCCCGGCGCCAGTGACAGTCCCCTGCCCCCCTCTGCCTCCCCTCCCGTCTCTTGTCTCTCGCCTGCTCTGGGGCCAGGGGATGGGAGGGAAGTGGGGCAGGCAATAGGCAGGCTTCAAGTGGGGTAAGGGGAGGGAGCCAGGACACGCGGCGGCCCTTACCATGTCTGTATAGATCTCAATCGCTCGCATCAAGCAGTTGATGGCCTCTGGAGAGAGAACAAGGGCGGTGAGGAGGAGGAACGAGAAGGTGAAGTCGTTTCAGCAGAGGCCGAGGAGAGAAGCGAGGCGCGGGGCCGCCGTGGAGGGCTCAGTGCGCACGGCGGGCAGGGGGCCCCCGAGCCCTGGGAAACTTGGCCTGACTCATTCATGCTGCTGGTTGTGACCTGCTGGGCACGTGCTTTCAGGGGAGCCCTGTCCATACGGCTGCCCTCTGCCCCAGGGTCACCACAATGTCACCACCTTCCCAGTGACCGTGGGACAGAGGGTAGCCGCAGCCAAGCCTGACACTGGAGGGACAACCAGGTCCTTCCGTCACCCTTCCATGGTGGGACCCTGAAGCAGCCGTGTGCCCTGTCCCTGCCTGGCCTCCACCGTGGCAGGAGGCGGCGGGGTGCTGTGACCTGAGGGCCCCGCCGTGGGGTCTCCGCCGTATCCCCGGCACCGCTGCCTGCCAGCTCCTCAGACCACAGGTGTCGCCGACAACACACATAGTGGGTGGCGCTCGGGAGGAAGCGCCGGGGCGCCTCTGTCGTACCCTCTCAAGCGGTGTTAATTTGGAACTTTGAGAAAGGTGCTCTTTTTTTTGACAAGTTATTTGGAGGAGAGAGAAGCATGAGTGGGAGGCATCTTCTAGCAGAGTGAGATGAGCTCTCGGTGGATGTTTTTTAAACGTCATTTTAATGCATCTCGGGAGGACAGGGCGTTGGGGGAGGTGGGAGGAGGACAGAGAGCCTAGACAGACCATGGTGGGTGGGCTCTGAGCTGGGGCATGGCTGAGCGTTCATGCAGCCCGGGGCATCGAGAAAGCTCCTGGCCTGCCGCTAGGGCTTCAACGTCAGCAGGGCCCACCGGGCTGAGATGGCACCAGGAAGGCCCAGGCCCGGTGCCTGGTTTCAGGGGGGGGCTCAAGGTCTCACTGCCAGGGAGACGCATCAGCAGGGGCTCTTAGCCTCAGACCTGTGGCTGGTCTTTCAGGGAGTCCGCAAGTCCCACCCCCCAACCCACAGGCCAAAAGAGGGTGTCTGAGAGCTATGCTGGGGAACTATCTGGGGGATGGAGGCTTGGGAGGTTGGGTGCAAGGCCTCGGGGGACCCCCAAAAGATTCAGAGAATGTACACCACAGGGTGAAGGTCGTGAGGCTGACAGGTGGAAGCCTGGGGCAGTAGGGAAGAGGAAAAAGAGGCAGGAGAGAAGGAGAAAAAGGAGAGAACGCCGCAGACAAATACAGCCGGAGGAAGCAGTGTTACTGTCTCACACACACACACTCTCACACGCTCTGTGACAGAGCATTTCCCGAAACTACTGATGAGCTAACAGCGCAGTGGTGAGGATGCTAAAAGCCAGGCGGCAGGGCTGCAGCGCACCAGGTCTGCACACCGTGCCCTGCCCCGCCCCCCACCCCGGGGGGCTGGATGTGACTGGGGGCTCCCGCTCCCAGAATGCTGGGGTGCACAGCTTGGTCTCCGCAGGCCAAGGGGGCAAAGGCTGCCCCTGGCGAGGTCAGAGCCCTGGACGCAGAGAGGCTGGAAGCTCCCATGCAAGACAGGAACCCCCGCCCCACCGCTACCACCACAGCGGCCGCCCAGGGCCCGCTGGCGCTGGCCTGAGTGCTGTCGGCCAAAAGGCCCCTGCCGTGGGGGAGGATGGCTTAGGCACAGCCAACACCGTGGCTTCACACAGGGTTGAGGCCCCTTGCTCTAGGACAGCTGTCTCTGGAAGTGCAGGCAGCCAGCTGACACCCCAGCTGGCGTGCTAGCGGACAAGCTGCTGACACACGGCTACAACCAGCTTATCTCCAGTCTCTGGGACCCCAGCTGTGGACAGCCCCACACAGCCCTGGACAAGCAGGGCAAACCTCAGCAACCTGACCCCCACCATCCACCTGCGGAGACCCGGAGCCCGGGAGGCAGGTGGGGTGAGGGCGGTGCTCAGGCCCAGACGGGGGAAGGCACTGGCCTCAGGGAGATGGGACTTCTTAGTAAAAGAGGGGCAAATCGCAGAACCCCATGAAGCAGTGGAATGGGTGAAAGAAGATGCCACCTGCCTGCTATACAGCAGACACCAAGGAGCGGCAGAGAGCTGAGGGGAGCAGATAGGAGAGGGCGAGTGGCGTGCACACCCCTGCGCCTGGCCACCAGCGGGCGGCCAAGGGGCCTCCCCGGCCCGAGTCTACTCACAGCGGCCGCCGGAACCGGCTGGGCAACTCGGGGACCAGTGACAGCTACGGCGGCACCTCCCCACCCCAGCCACCACGGGGGTGGGAGGCCACCCCGGCCCACGCTCAGGGCGGACTCCAGAGGGAGAGCGAAGGCAGGCGCCGAATCCCGCTGTCGGGCCTGAGGCACAGGCTCAGCTGCCTGTCCGGGGGCGGGTGGGGGGCTTCCAGGACCCCTGCAGAAGCACTGACACAGGTGGAGGTGTCCGAGGCAGGTGAGGCCAGCGAGGCCCCAGCGAGCCGGCTGCCTGAGTGAGGAAGCCCGGCAGGGATCCACATGGGCCCTCTGGCTCTGATTCCCAAGGCAAGCGGCCAGGCCAGACCCCCACCTGGCCAGGGCCAGGGCCACCCCTTCCAGACATTTATCTCACGCTGGTGTAGGGCTCGGCCCATCTGTGCTTTAGCTCACACGTGGTCTCTACTTTCCCTGACCAGGGAGTGGAGACCCAAAAGACGTTGCTGATGGCCCCAGGTCACAGGGGAACAGGCTCCCATGGGCCTCGGAGACCAGTGAGTCCCACCCTCCTTGAGTGGGGGGGGTGGTCAGTTATGACGCAGAGGTGCTGGGAGCCCCTTCAACATCGCCCCCTGCTCAGCGAAAAGAACCTCCGACCCCGGCCCTGCCCATGAGGCTCTCCCCTGAGCCATGGAGAGAACTGCCATGGCGGTTCCCTGAGAGCCGCCCCTAGTGCCAAACCTGGCCCCTCCCGGCCTCAGCAGCCAGGGCAGAGAAGCAGGCTGGCTGACGCTGAGACAAACCAAGTCGCCCTCTGTGCCCCACGACAGGCATGTCACACGCAACCACTGCCGCCTGCCTACTAGACACCTCAGGCATCCTCCGTGCTTCTGGAGGCCAGGCACGAGTCACACCCCAACCTGGGCCCTAGGGCCCCCCACACACGCTGCAGAGCCTGCTGTTAGCTGAAAAGCCTCAGCTCAAAAGCTGGGAAAGGATGCCACATGCTAGTACCTGCTGGGGCCTGTCCACCAGAAGCACTGGGGCTTGTTTAAACAGCAAATCTGCCCTATGCACTTGCTGAAAGCCCGGGCTCAGCTTCCACCCCAGGAACCGGTCCTTCCAGTCACTCGGGTGCGGTGGCCCAACGTCTGTCACGGGTGCCTGGGCAGCATTTCCAGGTCGACCAGTTCCCCAGAAAGGCGGCAGACTGGGGCAAGGGCGGGACCCTCTGAGAGGGATGCACAGACTTTCTGGGGTGATTCAAGCTGAAAACCAACCTACGGTCATCACCGTGTGACCTGAACCCTGGCTCATCGCCACATCACCACGTGGCCTGCTGCAGCTCAACCCTAACCAGCCAGGTGCGCTGAGCTTTGGGCAGAGAAAGCAGGACACACCTGGTCATGAGGTTTCCCCTCGGTTCAAGCCGGGCTGAGCGCACCATGTGACCACCGAGGCCAACATCTGAGAGACACCCGGCTACCGAGGAGTGGCCCAGCAAGACTGGGGACAGAGAACAGGTACTTGGCCCTCACAGACACCAAACCCTCGACTGGGAACCAAAACGTCGCGGTGGCGATGACGAATTCGCCACCAATGTCCCCCGAGCTGGCATGCGAACTGGGGCTCACAGATCCTTGGAGAGACCCCGGGCACTGGTGCAAACTGCCCTCTCTTGGGAAGGACAAGCCTTTATTCCAAGATGATGCATCTCCCTATTTTTTTTTTTTAATATAACATTCGCCTAGTTCCCATTCTCTTGTGAGTGGACAGTGACAATAGATGGTCATTTTAAAAAAAAAAAGCCTTTTGCTTGTTAAAATTAAAAGTTGGCAACCCATGTCTGGCCCCAAAATTAAAAACAAAAAACTAAAATTCCAGCCCCCCAGATCCAACAGTCTGGTACCCGCTGGGCCGTGCATCTACTTTAAATGAGCCCAGCGGGGGCAAACATGGTTTCCTCACAGTGAGTCAGCCCCAAACTGGGCTTCGGTCCCCAACACGCTCTCATCTGAAGGAACTTACTCTCTGGCAACCGCATCTCCGCTTGGTTCTCTCCGATCCCCCCACCATGGGGGTAAAGGAAGCCAGGTCAGAATAATTTCCGCTCCTTTTTTGGCAGAGACTCCTACCTGGCTGGTCTCAGAACCCCCTCCCGCCCCCTCCGCGTGTTAATTCTGACAGCAGAACAGATTTTCCTCTCTCCTGGGCAAGCGGTGGGCCTGAGATCTAACTCCCACTCCCACATGCTCCCGGGCTCCGGGAGGGGCGCCACCAGCTGCAGGCAGAGAGCGGGAGGGGGAGGCGGAGGCTGGGAGCCAGAGAGAGGCCGACGGACGCCAGGCGGGAGGCAGCCAGCGATCGAGTTACAGTGCGAGTGCCGCCCGGCGTGGTGCAGCGGAAACCTGAGGCCTTCTCTGGAGGGGCTCAGCTGGTGCTCGGGGTCCACAGGGGCCCTCACCTTGGGGGTCGGCCTTCTTGAACGCGTTGCCGGCGTCCACGAAGCAGGTGGCCGCATCGTGCTTGCTCTGCAGTTGCAGGTGCAGCTGGGCCGCCTGGCAGAAGGCGCTTCCGGCAGCTGGAACAGAAGAGGGTGGGCCCTGCCTCAGAGCGGGGCTCCAGGCTCTGGAAGCCACTCAGATGACGTCTGTGGAGGGGGCTGAGCTCTCGTGAGCCCGAGAGAGGAGACTGACCTGGGGGAACCGAGGCGCAGGCCTGGACCTCAGGCCACCTGATCCCAGCGGTGCCCCCCACCTCCACCCGGAAGCTGTCCCCCAGCCCCGGGAGCTTGGAACCAGCATTCCAGACTGCATCATGGGCTGGGGCCAGGTGGGGGTGCTGGGGAAGCGAGCAGCAATCAAGACCCAGCTGCACCACACCCCCACCACCTCCCCTTTCCAAGTCTGACTTCACCTCCCATCACGGCTCCCAGCCCTTCTGGTCTAACTCCCTAGCTCCTCTGTCCACATTCCAGTCTTCCCTGGGGAGAACTCACAGAGTCCCAGCCCCCAGGAGGTTCACATCTAGAAAGGGAAAGGAAATGTGGACGCCGTGAGCTTGAGTGTGTACATGGGTTCTCAGCTCCTCAGTCTGACTCTTTGCCACCCCATGGACGGTCGCCCACTGGGTTTCTCTGTCCATGGGATTCTCCAGGCAAGAATGCTGGAGTGGGTTGCCACGTCCTTCTCCAGGAGGATCTTCCCGACCTAGAGATCGAACCCATGTGTCCTGCGTCTCCTGCACTGGCAGGTGGATTCTTAACCCCTGAGCCGGCTGGGAAGCCCCTGTGAACTTGAGTGCGTGGGGACAATGCCCACGGGTGGAGGGCAGCTGCGGCAACCACACCTGAAGCCCGGGCTGTCCTGTACTCAGCCACCCTGTCACCTTCCACAGGTCTGTTCCCGCGTCTCCATCTCCTAATGTGACTCGAGGGAGGCAGAGGGAGCCCTCCTCTTCCAGGGGTGGGACCTGTGCTAACTGGGAGCTCCAATGGCCACGTCCAGCTCCGTCCTGAAGCCCCTGCCCTTCCTCTTCCTCCAGCTGAGCCCGAATCATGGAATTCCTGACTTGGAGGAGGACAAGAGGGCCCGGCCCTATACTCTACCTTTAGAGCAGGAAACTAAACTCAGCCACCCAGGTTTTCACTCTCTGATTTCTTTCCTATTTTTAAGTGCTCCAAACTTGAGTGCAGAATTTCCAGGAAGGTAGTATCATTAGGGGGAAGAAATGGCTTAAGATTTTTGTTCGACTATTTGGGGGAGGGAGAGAGGTGACAAATTTTAGAAGTAAAGCAACATCCACGTGATTGAAAAAGAAATCTTTTAACGGTATTTTGTTTTTGGGGTGAGCATAAAAATACACACAGAATCTGGCTCCAGGCGCAGTGTATGCTCTGAAAGCTCAGGAGAAACTCTTCTGATTTTCAGAAAACCAAAAATACTCTCAGAGGAGGAGAGCCCATTTTGCCCACTGCCTCCACACCCGCCTCTGTAGCCCCGTCCCAGGTTTCCTTTGTAGTCTGAAGTCAGAAGTTCCTCCCTGGGTTTCAGCACTGTCTTTGCTTGATTTTCTTGATCCAATCTTGCAGTTTCTTTTTAAATTGGAGTATAGTTGATTAACGATGCTGTGATGTTATGTTTGTTTCAGGTATACAACAAAGTGGATCAGTGATACATATTATTTTTTCAGGCGCTCAGTTGCGTCCGACTCTTTGCCACCCCGTGGACTTCAGCACGCAAAGCTTCCCTGTCCTTCACTATCTCCCGAAGTCTGTTCAAATTCACATCCATTGAATTGATGATGCTACCTAACCATCTCATTCTCTGTCGCCCCCTTCTCCTCCTGCCCACAATCTTTCCCAGCATCAGGGTCTTTTCCAATGAGTTGGCTCCTCACATCAGGTGGCCAAAGTATCGGAGCTTCAGTGCGCACACACACCACACACACGCACACACGCTTTTCTTGGATCCTTTTCCCATACAGACCATTAGAGTGCTGTGTAGAGTTCCCTGTGCTGCACGGCAGGTCCTTACCGGTTACGATCTTGCCGACGTCTGAAGCCTTGTTATGACACTAGCCCGGAAGGGCTCAAGTACTGGCTTTCCGAACCTCTCCTCCAGACCCTCAGGTAGTTCCCAAACAGATCTCTGGCCCCTTAGACCTCAAGGAGCCCCTCCCCGCCTCTCCTCGGGGGACACGGCTCATGCTGCAGCCTTGCCAGGGTCTGACCACAATCTTCCTGGCCGAATCAGAAGGGCTACTCCGCCCACCAACGGGCCTGAGAGTCTCTGGAGCCGTGGGGGCCTGGGATGCCCTCTTCCGGGCAGAGGCCCTTATGACGCTGTCCGAGTGTGCGGGCGTCCTGCTCCAGCTGGAGTGAGCGCACAGATGGCCGGGGACCGGTCAGCGCTCCTGCAGTTTGCCAATCTGCTGACCGGAGTCCTCAAAGGGCTTTCCCTCCCCCTCCAGAGGGAGGGGTGCTGCTGCCACGAGTGAGGAGTGGAGCTGCCGCCGTGCTGGGCTGGCCGCCCTGCGTGGGGACTGAGCCCACACCACGGCCCCGTGGGGTCAGGACTGTTACCTTCCCTGCTGCCCTCTGAGGAGAGTCCAGTAACTTCCCCAGGGTCACATGGCCCCAGTCTGAGTTGGGACACAAATGCCAGTCACTCGGGACTCCAAAGGTCAGGAAGCCACAGGGAGCTGTTCAGGCTCTAGAGCCAGAGTTCTGGCTTCTGAATTACTTCGGCCACTCACTCGTATTGGTGTGCTGGGCAAAGGGCTGGGCCAAGCCTCAGTTTTCAAGTCTGTGAAATGGGGATGGTACTGACCCTCATGGTGCTCCTGTGACGGTTGAATTAACGCCTGCTTGGTGCTCAGGGGAGTGCTCAGTAAATGAAGCCGTGGTTAATGTTATTGCTGGACCACCTGAATGTCCCTCAGCCCAGAATTCAGACTCTGATGGAAGAATTAGAGAACTGCTTCTGGGGAAACCTGGAATTCTTTTCTATTTTTTAAGTAGATGTGTGTGTGATTTGTAGTACTGTCTTAGTTTCAGATGTACAGCAAAGTGGCTCACTTATATATGTATGCCTTTTCTGATTCTTTTCCATTATATGCTATTATGAAATCGTGAGTATAGATCCCTGTGCTGCCCAGTCAATCCTTGTTGGAAAACTGACATTCTGAATTTAAGGAGAAACCTCTTAAAGAGTTCACCAATCCACATAGGTCTATCTGAATTCAATAATCTATTATTGATCCTTATCATCTAAGTCCGCTCTCCCGGGCCCTGGGACCCAAGCTATAAAATAACCCAGCTCAGAACAACCAGACGGCAGGCCAGCGGGTCTGTAGAGCCAGTGATGGTGTTAGAAAACAGGACCTGCAAGGCTGACCCCTCAGACAGGCCTTTGGGATGGGGAGCCGAGAGAAAGGAGGAGACAGAGCCACGCAGGGGTTGTAGCAGGGATCACGTACCACTCCAGTTTTTGGCCATTTTGAACATGTTTGCTGCTCTGGCGTAGATTTCGCATGCTTCCTCTATTTTGGATGAGCCTCTGGGAGAAAGGAAAGGAAAAAAAGATAAGAAAAAGATCTTATCTGGAAGGTGGCCCCCACGTCCCTGTGAAGCCAGCTTTGCGAGTCCAGCTGCAGGTCGGGCCTCTGCGTGGGCTCAAGGGAGACAGAGCTGACAGCCCCCACCCCATCTCAGTTTGTCCAGGCCCTCCATGGGCCAGGCCGGGCTGCACCCTCATGGCGGGGACCCTTCCTGACCGCCTCCCGAAGCCCCTCCTCCGACAGTCTCCTCCACTTTCTGCTCAGAGGCTCGGGGGCTCCCGCGCTTTCTGCAAATCCCTTTCCCCATGAGACTGCAAAGCATTCTGGGAGAGGAGTCCAGCCGTGGATGCTGGGTCCCTTCCTCAGTCTTAACCCTGTGCCTTGCACCCTGCAGCTTTTCAGTGAAGGCCTCTCAACCTTAAAAGCACGTCACCGCCCATTCATTACTTGGCAGGTATGTAATAATACACACACAGAAAGAAACATTGTTTTTAAGTAAGTACACTGAAAATTCCCACTTGTGTTAAAACAAAAAAGTGAGACCAGAAATATACATGTAAACAGCATGTTACTGGAAAAACACACATAGAACACATTAACCATATTTTTCCCTAAGGTCGGGTCTGTAGAACTGGGTACCAGGTGTAGGGGACAAACATATTCCTTTTTAGTATTGTCTGAATTTTGAAACCATCTACATATTTTACCTATTTGAGAAAAAAAAGTGCATGTATTTAAATATTAAGGTTTGCACTGGGTCCCGTGGTCCGGGAGTGAATTACACTCCTAGCAATTTATCCCAAGAAACTAAGGTACAAGGATGCTCAAAACAAGACTGTTGAAAGTGGCAAAACCATGGGGATTCCCTGGCAGCCCAGTGGCCAGGACTCGGTGCTCCGCTGCCGTGGCTGGGATTCAGTTTCTGGTTGGGGAGCTAAGATCCTGCATGCCGTGTGGCGAGGTCGTAAGTAAATAAATAAAATGGGAAAGTAATAACCTTCAAACAACTTACTGTGAAACAGTAGTAACCTGGAAGGTTCAGGGGAGGTACATTTTTGAAAAAAAATAAAGCTCCCTGTATGGGCAGCTCTTACCCAGCTTTCCGACCTCCAAGCAGCACAGACGAACCTCTTCCTGAACTGGGAGGCCCTTTGTTAGCACCTCACCCGCAAGGCCCCGCCCTGCCCTTCTGTTGTTTCAGCTTCCATAATCCAGCCAGGCTGAGCCCACGAGCTGTGAGTGTCCGTGTCCCAACGCCCACCGCCCATGTAACTCAGGAGTCCCAACAAATGGATTTTACATTCCCTCCTCCTTGACATCAAGCAGTGTTGCGTTTTGAAGAGAACAGGTGGGTATTTTCTGATGAGACGACACAAAATCGTCTTCACTCTCCCACCCCTCATCTGCTGTCAGCTGGCCCTGGAACCTTGCTGACTCCAGCCACAGACGGCGAGGGTGTCTGGGGTGATCTGGGGTGATCCTGGGTGCTGTGCGGGGAGCATCTTTGCGAGTGCAGGGGGGCCAGCCCGCCCATACTCTGGACTCATGTCAGATGTCTGCTGCAGTAATCAAGCCGGAGCCACCCTACCTGGAGGCTCCACTCAGGAGGCCTGGGCTGGGGCCTGGACTCAGGATTTGCAGGGATGACCCCAGATGACTCAGCCGATCAGGCGAGTGTGGGAAGAAAGAAGCTGACCCAGACTGACCACTTGGGAAGCAGTCACCAGTGACCTGTCCCGTCAGGTGATGTCAGAAGGCGACAGCTCCAGGGCAGGCTGGCTGGGACCGGTATCCTGGCCTCCTGGATCCAAGTCGCACCAGCTAAGGGTCTTCTTTAGCTGAAATGTCTCCCCTCTGCCCTCTGGGGCTGGACAGACACTACATCCACCCTATGCGGTCCCCAGGACGTGCTCCCCAACAGTCGCCCTGCTGGGTCCCACTGTCTTCCCCCCTCAGCTGCACAACACACTGGGGGCCTGGGGCCTGTGTGGAGTGACTTCCTCAGAACCCACTTCTGGCCTTGGAAAGGCGATGAACTTTGACCAGCTTCGGGCAGAAGAGATTTGAGAAAGGTCTCCTGGGGGACCGTCCCTGGAAGGTTCTCTTGGAAGAACCAGGTGCATTCCCTGACCGTGCTCTCAGGCCTGCCCCCTCCCACGGATCCCTGAGGGCATCCTTCCTTTCTCAGTGGGTGCAGTGAAGTCCCGTCCAGACCCCACCGTCCTCGGAGAAACCTCAGGCTCCCGGATGAGTAAGAATGGCCCGTCCTACCCCAGCGAGGCTCGAAGCCGGATGATCAGCCACGAGCAGAGTCAGCCCCGGGCAGCTCCCCGCGGCGCAGCGGGACGGAGCAGACTCAGACAGAGAGTCTGTTGGCTGCTGGGCTGAAATTCTATGATCCCAGGATGAGCTGGGCCGACTCCATGCTGGGTCAGTCATTCTAACCGTGGGGTGGGAGAGCCAGAGGGATTAACATCTGCTCAGGCCTCCGGGCCGGCCTCCTCTGGGCTTGGGCCCTGGCCAGGTCCCTGGCTAGGCAATGACAGGAGGCTCTCTGGAGCGCCAGCCTCGTGGAAGTGGAGACACAGAAGGCGAAGGTCGTTTTGCCTCGGGTCCCTGGCAGACTCCGGAGGAGAGGCCGTTCGTTCACCGGGGGGACACACATCTCTGCACTGAGGATGTGCCAGGCACTGTGGGGACAGCAGCACACGAAGGGGAAGGCCCTGACCTTGGTATACAGAACAGCAGCAAGACCCTGCCAGAGGGGACGGGGTGAGGGCTTCTTGAATGGGCAGGTCAGAGAAAGGCTCTGTGACCGTTGAGATTTTCAGCTTAGTCCTCAAAGATGACTCAGGAGCACCCATGTGAAGAGGGAAGGGCATGGCAGGCAGAAGTCACGGCATGTGCAAAGGCCCTGAGACACGAACCACCCCAGCCAGGTCAAGGAAGAGAAGGGGGCCGGGATGCCTAGGCTGCAGGCAGTGGCGGGCCACAAGGCTGAAGAGGCAGGCGGGGGACCCCAGGCTGGCAGCCAGGAGAAGGGTCCGGGCCCTGTAACAAGGAGGGTTCTGGAAAGGAAAGGAGGGGCAGAAGACCCCAGCTCCTCTGCTTTTCCAAGCTGCCTTCCCTCGTGACAAATCTGTGTGGCTCACTATAGGACTCCTCTCCTGAGGAGCCAGGCTGTCAAGAGTCAGGTCAGGCCACTTCATGTCACTTATCCAAGGGCGGCCTCCCCGACAAAACCCGCCAATTCCCTGAGGGAAGGAAAGCAGGCCTCCTTCGGACCCCTGCCCACCTGCCAGAGCAGCTGGCCGGTCCTGCGTCACTGACAAGCCAGGGGGCGGGGCCTGTGGCAGCTGGCTCGCTTTCCCCCTACAAACCCCCAAGCTGCCTGTGCTCCGTGCCTCCCATCCCACGGCTCCTCTGAGCCACTCCGGGAATAGACAGAACCGGTTTGGGCTGGCTGGAGCAGGGCGGTCTATAATTACCCCCACTCAGCTTTGCCTTCTCCCCCCTCCCAAGGCGGAGGAAGCGGTCTCAGGTCTCCCAGGCACGGCCACCAGCCTCCGCGACCGCCATATGGAGGGAGGGAACCATGCCAGGAATGCACAGACGGCCCGGTGGGACCCGGGCCAGGGGGTCCGCAGGGCAACATCTCAGCCTCCCTCCTTCCTTCCTCGGTCCCCTGGGCACTTCCTGGAGCCCAGAAACATGTCACACGTCACAACCCACCCACCCGCAGTCTCGGGGGGTCCTCAGAAGGCAATGCAGATGGAGTCACTCCCACTTGAAGTCCTCGCTCAGTCATGTCCGACTCTGTGATTCCATGGACTGATTATACAGTCCGTGGAATTCTCCAGGGCAGAATACTGCAGTGGGTAGCCGTTCCCTTCTCCAGGGGATCTTCCTAACCTAGGGATCAAACCCAGGTCTCCCGCATTGCAGAAGGACTCTTTACCAGCTGAGCCACCAAGGAAGACCTGTCCTTTTGTGGTGCCCAAGCCACCTTCCCTGGGTCCTTTCCTCAGCCTGGAGGTCCCCACCTTGATTCTCAGCCGCTGCCCGGGGGGTCAGGCCAGCCCTCCCCTCCTTCTCCACTGTCCATCCTCATAACTCCGTACAGCGGCCAGCTGGGCACTGCCTGAAACAGCACAGTGACCCCCACAGTCACCCCCCCCCCAGGTCTGGGCCTGGAGATAGAGGCGGCGGGGGCTCACAGAAGCTCGGGGGCTGGCCCAAGGCCCGAGCCTCTCGCTCACTCGGCGATCCAGGGGCCTCCTTTCCATGACTGAGAGTCTTTCGAAAGAGCAGGGGGCAAGGCCCCTACCTGCTCTGGCCTCGCCTCTTGATTAAACAGCCAGCACTGCTCAGGTCCCCCTCACCTGAGTGGATGCTGCTGTTGGCTGGGGTTGCTCAGTCATATTCAACTCTTTGCAACCCCACAGACGGCAGCACGCCAGGCTTTCCTGTCTACCACCAACTCCTAGAGCTTGCTCAAACTCATGTCCATTGAATCGGTGATGCCATCCAGCCAGCTCATCCTGCTGCCCCCTTCTCCTCCCACCTTCAGTCTTTCCCAGCATCAGGGGCTTTTCCAGGGAGCCAGCTCTTCACATCAGGTGGCCAAAGTATTGGGGCTTCAGCATCAGTTCTTCCAATGAATATTCAGGGTTAATTTCCTTTATGATTGACTGGTTTGATCTCTCTGCTGTCCAAGGGACTCTCAAGAGTCTTCTCCAACACCACAGTTCAAAAGCATCAATTCTTCGGCCTTCTTGTGGTCCAACTCTCACATCCATACATGACTACTAGGAAAACAGTTTTGACTATATGGACCTTTGTCAGCAAAGTGGTATCTCTGCTTTTTAATGGGAAGAGATTCACTAAGTCAATCCCCTCCCCACGCCCCAGAGCCCGAGCCCTCCTTGCAGTGCAGCAGGTGAAGAAACATCAGACAACAGAGAAGGCACCCCCCGGCCAAGGAGCAGCAGGCGGTCCCAGCCTTGCCCCACTGCTGACTGCACAGGGCTGTCCAGAGCCTGAGCCACGGAGTCTCCGGTCATCCCTCAGCATCTCCGCCCATGCGCCCTAAGCCCCTCGCTGGCTCTGCAGTGTGCCAAGATCCCGCAGAGCAGGGTCTGGCCCCACCGTGACTACACAGGCCCCAGGGGGAGGGAAAAAGCCAGTGTCTCCCGCTAACTACCCAGCTCTGAAATGCCTGGCTGGGCAAGGGGGAGAGAGAGAATGGACTTGGGGGCCCAGGGACCTGGGCTGAAATCAGCCCCGGGCACTCTGCAAGCTGCGTGACTTGGGCGAGCGAGCCCTGTGCCTCAGTTTCTTTATCTGTAAAATGAAGACAATGAGCCCGACCTGGGAGGTGTCTCTGTGAGGCTCAGAGACGACAGAGACGCAATACCTGGTGCACAGCACAGAGCGGGGCTCGGAGCATGTGCACGACTGGACGCTGTTATAGGAAGGAGAGAGACGCTCCAAGGGCTGCCGGCGGCAGCAGGAAGTCTAGAGTAGCTTGGGGTTGGTAGAAAATCTGGGGAGCGCAGTCAGGCAGGCCTGGATTCCAGGGCCAGCTTGTGGTGCCCCAGCCCCTGCTTCCTTCTGCTTCCTCATCGGGAAGCGGGGAGAAGACTCCACCCCTGCAGGCCTGCTGGAGGCACGAGGAACCCCACAGGAGGCACCCAGGAGAGTGCCCACGACACAGCAGGTGCTGAGCCAACGAGAGCGCCACCCTCACCAGGCTGGGGGAGAGAGCAGATTCCTACTGTTCACTTCCTACTGCATCTTGGCATGGGTTTCATCTCCCCACCCCCAGCTTAGCCAAGGGGCACCCCTCCCCCACTTTCCAGAGAGCCCGGGGCCTCCCACCTACCCTACCCCCAGCACATCCCAGCGCCCTCCTGACCATGAGCTCAAAGGCAGGGGCCAGGTGCCTTCCTGCGGTTCTTACGCTGATCCCCTCTGTACCCCAACAGGTTTCCTTCATCCCAGCCAGAGAGCCCAATGGTTCTCGTTCTTAAAAGATGTTTCTGGGGCTTCCCTGGGGCCTCAGTGGTAAAGAGTCCACCTGCCAATGCAGGAGATTCGGATTTGACCCCGGTCCAGGAAGATCCCACATGCCGCAGAGCAACTCGGCCATGGGTCAGGCCAAGACAATTAAGCCTGTGCTCTAGAGCCCAGGAGCCACACCCACTGAGAGCTCGCACCCTACAACAGGCGAGTAGTCCCTGCTCGCTGCAACTAGAGAAAACCCCACACAGCAAGGAAGAAACCAGAACTAATATTTACTTAAAAAAAACAACAAACTGTTTATGAAAGAGCCTTGCCGCTTAGTGAAGTGAAAGTCACTCAGTCATGTCCAGCTCTTCGCGACCCCATGGACTATACAGTCCATGGAATTCTCCAGGCAAGACTACTGGAGTGGGTAGCCTTTGCCTTCTCCAGGGGATCTTCCCAACCGAGGGATCGAACCCAGGTCTCCTGCACTGCAGGTGGATTCTTTACCAGCTGAGCCACAAGGGAAGCCCTTGCCTCTTAGTAGCCCCAGCCTAAACAAGAGCATCCATACCTCTGTGTGACCACCTCCAACAAGAGAGACAGAACCCCCAGACTGCAAAGACATAAGGGCCGGGTTCCTCGGAAACCTTGGGTCCCTTCAGGAAAGCCTCCACTCTGAACCTGGGCAAGAGCCGCCGAATGCTGAGTCGGGGATCCTGGCAGTTGGCAGGGATCGGTGAGTCAGTGCCCAATTCACCAGCATCAGAGGTTCTGTGTGCTCTACAGGTGGGGAACGGTCTGGAAGCCATCATTCCCAACCCAGGCGCACCAAGGGCCTGGGGGACACCCACCCAGACCTTGGCCCGTCTCTGGTCAGGCAGGTCTCAGGGAAGCCAGCCTCCAGGGCTCCTGAGGGTTGCTGGTGCCCAAGGACAGTTCAAGCAGGAGCCGTGCCACCATGATCTCCTGGCCGCTGTCCGGACACACAACATGGCACCCTGTTATCTCTCGCTCTCCAAGACTTCAGGCTAAACTTCTAAACACAATACCTAATGTTAATATTAATAACAGCAGCAAGCACTTAATAAGCACCCATCAGGATCGCAGCACTTTACATGCATAACCTCAGTCTCTCCTTACAACAACCCGAGAGAATATGTATCTCTCCGACTTTCATTTCACACATGAAGAAACTTGCTAAACACACGGGTATCTGAGTGGAAGGAAGTTTTTATTTTGGATGTGGGAGCGGGAGTCAGGGGGAGATGTCAGGGAGGGGAAAGCCCCGGGGAACAGAAGCACTGTCTGAAATCTCCAAGGGGCAGAGCAAGGAAGTCTGGGTGCACCGGGAGCTGGAAGGAAGGAAAAGCGCGTCTTGCTTTTTCCCCTGTCCTCTCTCCTTTTCCACACTTACACTGTGTTTGGGAAATCACCACCTTTCTGCTTCCAGGGCAGAAGTTGGGGCTGCTCTCCCATCTCCTGAGCCCTGTCTGGGAGCTAAGGGCGGGGAAGGCAGCAGGAAGGAAGGAACAGAAGCAGCTTGGATCTGAGAGCCGGCTGGTACCGCCTCCCCTCCAGGCTGCTGGTGCGCCAAAGCCCGCTAGTGTCTGGCAGCCCTGAAACAACAAAGGGCAAAGGGCTTAACATCCCAGGCAACCAGGCTGCCCTGGATCCCAGGCAGACGCGACCCTGCCTGGCCCTTTTGATCTGAGCAGAGACCTTTCAAACTGGAATGCTGCCATCACTGAGGTTCCTGAAAGGGGAAGTGGGTGCTGGAGGGATGAGCTGAGCCCTGACACTCCCTCCTGCATTCCCGGAAAGGGGGCTTGTCAAACATGGAAGCCAAGCAACCCCAGCTCCAGAGGCCAAGTGTCAGAAGCGGTTTCTGCCCGCAAGGCACGTCCTCCTGGGCTGGCCTTTCGGGCAGACAGGCTCCGGCATGCTGGTCTCAGTCTCCGTCTGCAACCCTGCACCACTGTAAGTGCTCTTGGAGCTGAAGGCTCTGGGGTGAACACTCCTGCTCTTCTTTCTTTCAGACATTTGGGGAAAACTGCCATGTGGGTGGGAAGACGGGGAAATCAGGGGAAAGAAACTCCCTGAGACGCCTAGTTTGCCAGCATCCTCCTAAACGGAGTGCCCAAAAATGGGCCTGAGCCTCAAAGAAAAACTCTGGATGGCAGCAAGAGGGCTTTGGGATGAGACAGGCCTGGGTATGAACACCAATGCCCACTCAGTGGAAGACTGGGCACAAGGATCCACAACTCTGACCCCTACACATCCACCTCCAGAAGGGCGTTGTGAGGACCACACGAGAGGATGCACAGCAAGTGCCGGGCCCAGGCCTGAGTCAGAGTTAGAGTGAGCCCTTAATAAATGTTGTCAGATACTATTTCCGTCACTGCCTTCACTCTCCCCCACTCTAGCTGCTGGAGTCCTTTCTACACAGGAGGTCTTCAGCACTGGCCCTCCAGTGAACTGAATTCTTGTGTCCCCTGCCAAAACTTGTGTGTGGAAATCCTAAGCTCCAGGGTGATGATATGAGGAGGTGGCTGGGGCCTTTGGGAGGTGACTAGGTCATGAGGGTGGGGCCCTCGTGACTGGGATTAGTGCCCTTACAAAAGACACCAGGACACAGTGAAACAACAGCCGTCTGGGAGGCAGTAGGCCCTCGCCAGGAACCAGACCTGTCAGCACCACAACCTTGAACTTCTTGCATCCAAAAATGTGAGAAATACGTTTCTGATGGTTATAAGGTGCCGAGCTGATGGTATTTTGTTACAGCAGTCTGAACAGCCTAAAAAGGCCACGAAAATCCTCAGTGCTCTCCAGCACCTCCGCAAATCCAAGCCTTTTCTCAAAAAGCCCTCCGGGATGGGGCCTGGTTCTTTAGTCTCATCCCCTTCTGCCTGTTCTACCTTTACGGGCTGACGCAGAACCCCCTGCAGTAAACCTTCAGACGCTGGCCTTCACACATCTGGGCCTTGCTCAAGCTGCCTCCTCTGTTGGGAGCTGTGCTCTCCCACCAGAGAGCACCCCCAGAACTCCTGCTCATCCTCCCAGGTGGAGGCTTCTCCCCACAGGGAGCCAGCCCTGGTCTCTCTGGATCTCAGTTCCCCATCATTTCTGGACAAACCTCCCCTCACCCTAGACCTCTGTTCAGACAATTCCCACTGCCTGGAACACCCTCTCCAGTCCCCACTCCTGTGGCATGTCCCAGGGTTCCCAGGGGCCCAGCTCATTCCTCACCAAGGAGTTCCTTAAGCTCATGCAGCTTCCTCTCAGGTCAGGAACCTCCCACCAATGATAAAATGCAGCCCTTAATCACATGTGACAATTCTGCTTTACTAGTGTGTTAGCAAGTCTTCATCTTGCCTTCCCAGCCAGGTGACAAAGTGTTTCAGGCCCTGACTTGGCTGCTCCTTCCAAGCATGGCCCAACAGTACACTAATCCCCAGGGACCAGACACCAAAAGCCACCCAGTAAAACCATGACCTGACTGAAAACTAAGCTCTTGGCCCCACCACAAAGCACTGCACTTGAGTTTCTCCCCTTGTGAAGGAAGCAGAAACACAGACACGCTCTCCCTACTCTCAGCCTCTGAAAGAAAACATTCCTCACCTAATCAATACAGTCCATCAGCCCCGGATGTTTTTCCACACTAGCGAGGTCTCAGCCAGGTTACTCAAGTTCTTGCGGTGGATAAGTAAACATTATCCACCACTTGTAACAATGAGCGGTTCCCATCTCCTCTCCGGGGAAGAACCCTCCTCCTCATTTCTTACCAACCTCCTAACACCGTCTCTCCTAAAGCCCCAGTCTTCCCCCGCAAACCCCGTCCCCAGCCTTGGCCTCTCTGCTGCCAGGTTCCATGGCCCCTCCTCACAGTTCCTCCTAACTCTCTACACACCCGCCTGTTCCCCTGCAGCTCTCCTCCCAGTTTCAAGAGCAACACAACGTTCCTCAGTCCTCCCTGGCTCTCTCTCCACCGGAGGTCTCAAGCCCCTTCCCCTAACCCTATCAAGTCCCCATGGCCCGAATTCCTTCCCCAACCCCTTTCAACTCCTTACTCATCACACTGCCTCTCCCTGCTCTGACAGCCCCCCCCCCTACTTCTCCCATCAAACCCCCACCTTGATCCCCATCAGTCCCGCCCATCACACCCCCACCTTGATCCCCATCAGTCCCGAACAGGCTCCATACCTGTTTCTTTCCCGGAAATGACACTGATGGTAGCTAACACTTTCAGAGTGATAACCACGTCCCAGGCTCAATTCTACACCCTTTACGCGTGCCCTACTTCAATACTAGTGGCAAATGCCCGAGACAGGTTTCTCTGAGACACCACTTCCCCATAATAAGGGAAGTTAAACAGCTTGCCCAAGGTCAAGAAATGGCAGAGCCTAGGCTTCTGACCTGAGCTTTTGATCCTCCTCAGCCACTAAAATTCCTCAAACGACAGTCATCAGAACAACTCTTATGAGCCAACATGAACTCATGTGAAATGTCTGCCACAAGCATTAGGTGTTGATTCTGTTTCCCAGCCCCCTTCAGCCCTAACCTGGGCATGCCAGTCTCATTCTGCTCACACTGCATGCCCCATCTTTACTCAAAGATCACACAGCAGGCCTCCGGCCCCTTAGGTTTTCTTATCTCCCTCATCTCTCATTTTTATCCCACCAGTTCCTAAACCAAGCTTCACTCCCACTTAGTCTCCAGCCTCCCAGCCCTCTTCGGCCTTCACCGAAGGCCGAACTCCATCACCCCAGAGCTTCCTCTGTTCAGATCTCACTTGGCAGTCAAGTCTCTTTACACTAGTCACCTGTGACCTGGGCCATATTCACCTGAGACACTTCACGCAATTCAGACTGGGTTCATCAATCGTAGGATCATCTTAGCCCTGACGCCCGGGCCAGAGTTCACGTAAGTCCATCACCCCAGGTCTCGGAAAAGGGACGCCCTCAGGCATAAGTCCTCAGTCTCAGGCCCCAAGACTCCCGTCTGGGATCTTTCAAACAGGCTCTCCTTGAGCTCCAAAAGGCTTCCTAGCCTGGCTTCCCTCCGGGCTCCCTCGGTCCCCGCAGGCCACATTCCCTTCAAGGCCTGAGGCCGTATTCCCCTGGCCCTTTGACCCGTCTCCAGCCTGGGGCCCCTTCCTGCCTCCAGATGGTTTCGCCTCGGCCCGGGTGTCCTCAGCCCACGGCCCTGCCACAGTCTCGGACAGTCTTTCCTCGAATCACGCTGTCAGTGCCACAGTCCGGCGTCCCGGCCATGGCTTGTACCCTCTGCTGCCTCAGACCATGCCCGTAAGCCCGCAAACCCCCGCGTCCTCTAGGCTCGAGCCCTTCGCCTCTACCGCCGCCCCAGAGCATGACTCCTCCGTCCTCTCAGCCGAGGTCCCGGCCGACCCCTGCGCGCGGTTCTTACCCAAAGAGGCCCGAGAAGAAAGACTGCGAGTTCTTCACTTTGCGCTCCGCCTCGGCCAGCAGCGCCATCGCCTCCGCCTCCTTCCCGGAGTTGTCCATAGCGGCCGCAAAAGTACTCAGCAAACCGCCGGAGCCCTGCCCTCGGAGAACTCAGATACGACCGGGTCGCAGGAGACAGGTCGGGGGAGCTTAGTGGGCTGCGTTGACGTCGCACCGGCGCGCGCCTCCTGCGGCCAGGAACCACGTGATTCGAGCTGGCCAACCAACGGCCTCGTAGCGCGGCGTGCGCACCGCAGACCACGCCCTCTCCAGCCGAGGCAGGCCGCCCCGTGATTCACGGCCTCCAATCAGCGATCCAATTTTTAACGCATGCGCATGTATCTGTCTTAGGGTACCTGGTGCACTGGTTGATAACCCACGTGATTCCGCACAAGCCAATCGTAGCCCTCAGCTCCAAGGACCCGCCTCCTGGGCTTGTTCCTGCTCCACCAATCAACTTCAGCCTTTGGCTCCGTCTGACTTCCCTGCGGAATTTAGACCCTAGTCAGCTGATCCCTAATCGTCACGTGATAGCTCCATGCCGGAAGACTGGGTTTGACAGCTCTTTTGCGCAGAGCTTAGTCCCCGCCTCCTCTCATTACCTCCTGAAGGTCTCTTTCACTTGGAAAGGCGTCCGTGGGTAAGAAGGAAAGCGGTCTCCGTTTTGTTGCGCCCTCTGTCGACCTATGCTGAAATTGGTTTGGGAAGACCAGAGAAGGCTGCATATCTCATTTTATTGTGCTTTGCTTTCTTGCTCTTCCAAGATACACTTTAAAAAAAAACAAATTGAAGGTTTGTGGCAATCCTGCATTAAGCAGTTCTCTAAGAGCTGTGCGGTTTCCCAAACAGCATTGGCTCATTTAGTGTCTCAATGCCACGTTTAATAATTCCCACAATTTTTAAAGTTTTTTGTTACTCTTGTTAGGATGACCTGTGATTGGTGACCTTTGATGTTATTATTAAGACTGGCTCAGATAATGATTAGCATTTTTTTGCAATAAAATATTTTTAACTTATACATTTCTAAAATAATGCTGCTGCACCCTTAATAGAGGTAGTCTTTCCTGGCGAGTTACATGGACAGAGGAGCCTGGCCGGCTAAAGTTCATGGGGGTTTCAAAGAGTCGGATGCAACTGAGCGACTGACACACATACACACATAGTGTAAACATAACTTACATGCACTGGGAAACAAAGGGAAAGTCATGTGTCTGGCTTTATTTATGAACTGAACCTGCAATGTCTTAGAGGTATGCAGAGGGGAGCAGAGGTTGTCTAATGCTGGTTTCATTAAAAAAAAAAAAAGCTAGTGAAACTGTTAAAAATTTAGGTTCAATTATATCTAGCGCCCAGATCTTAGTTTTTAATACTCTTTGTTCTCCAACAAAAGGAACGAGAGCTCCTTGGATAAAAGGCTGGTTCTAGGACACTGCACAGGATGAGCCTGGAAGGTCTTGTAGTTCCAGAAGGGAAGTCTCCTGGCCTCCATCTCTTTGTTTCTCTGCCTCCACCCTCCCACACACACCCCCACACCCCCACACACACCATGAATCTCCTTCTCCCTCCCTCCCTCCCTCCCTCTCTCTCTTTCTCTCTCTCTCTCTCTCTCTCTCACACACACGATGAGGTATATCAAAGAGACAAGAGCCAACCGAAAGAGCTCCCAATGTCAAAGATGGAACAATCTGAGCAACAAGCAGCCCTGGATTATAACCCAGTCTATAAAATCTCCATGAGCTCATGCTGATATAAATGACTGAAAAATAAATGGTGGAGAATAAACAAATATTCTGTGCATAATTCCAAATAATTTATGTGGATATTCCATTCTCAAGATGGAACATGACTCCACTCCTTCATGTAGACTGTGCACAGACTTTCATCTGCAGAGGACGGTGTTGGGGGCGGAGGCGCTACATTTACAGTGTAGAAGCCTGACAAACGTTGTCAACCAGGTGACGGAGGTTAACAGTGACAACTCACACTGATGCTATGTACTCTTAATAACGTGTGATGACAGTGGCGCTTCACCTCTGCTGTCTCCCTCACTCTCTGATCAGGAGAAAAGCATCAGACTAACTCTAGTTGAGGCACACTCTCCAAAATACCTGACTACAACTCCTCATAACTGTCATCAAAAACAAAGCAAGTCTGAGAAGCTGTCACAACCGAGAGGAACCTAAATGTGGTGTCCTGTCTAGGGAGCATCCTTGCACAGAAGAGGGACCTTGGGTAAAAACTAATGAAATCTGAATAAAGAATAGACTTTAGTTAATAAAAATATAGCAATACTGGCTCATTAACTGTAACAAACATGCCATACACTAATGTCAGATAAATGTAAGGGAGGACTCCTCTGCTGGTCCAGTGGTTAAGAACCTGCCTGCCAGTGAAGGGACCCGAGTTCAATCCCTGGTCTGGGAAAATTCCACATGCTGAGAGGCAACAAAGCCCTTGTACTGCAACTAAAGAAAGCCGTTGCAGCAATGAAGACCCAGCACAGCCAAAGGTAAATTAATAAATAAAAAATTTAAATAAGAGGGGAAATTGGGTGTGGGGTATATGATAATTCTCTGCAGCATTTTCCCAATGTTCATGTAAATCTAAAAACTGCTCTACTAAGAAAGCATCTTTAAAAAATTTTTGAGTCCCAGGGCCCTACTGCCAATGATTCAGATTATGAAAGTCTGTTGAAGGGCATTTTTTCCAGGACCCCCAAATGATCAGGATGGAGATAATTCAGGGTTGAGAAGACCCTCTTTTCTGAGGGTGGAGTTTGGCTGAGGGGAGGTAACACACAGGAAACCTTGCCCAGCTCTCTCCTGAAGTTCAGAGTCTCTTTGGGACCACCACTTGCAGTTGCCACTGCATTCTGACCACAGATAAGATTTCGGGGGGCGGGGGGGTGCCGAATCTGGATAACCACAAGCAGTTTGGGTTACCTGCCCCTCTAAGCAGCGAAACTATAAAAGTTTCCATTTGTTTTAAGCCATTAAGTTTCAGCTTAATTTGTTACGCAGCAATAGATACCTAACATACCACCAGACCACAAAGCCAGCCACTTTCATTTCCAGTCAGTGGGCCGCACTTGAGAAGGTGGGACCCACACAAGGACAGTGACAGCACCTGCGCTCGATGGGTGGCAGCTGCTCAGGTCACACCAGGCACCTGCCAATACCTGCTTTCCAATTTCTCATCCGCAGATACTTGTGGGTGGGCATTTCCCAGTTACGGAAGGAGATGACAGACCCAAACAGGGGAGGTGAAATTTGCCCAAGGTGGCAAAGAGGCACAGAGAGCCAGGCTGTCAATCCCAGATCACCTGATGCCGGGGTCCTTTCCCTTTAACTGCAGTATCCACGCTGCTTCAAACTCAGCTTCCTCCTCTGCTCTCCCTCCCCTCCTTTGCAGATTTACTGAGCTGTGAAGTCTCCTTGTGTGTGTGTTCGTCAGTCATGTCCGACTCTTTGTGATCCCACGGACTGTAGCCCGCCAGACTCTGTCCGTGAAACTCTCCAGGCAAGAATACTGGAATGGGTTGTCATTTCCTACTCCAGAGGATCTTCCCTATCCAGGGACTGAACCTGGGTGTCCTGAACTGGGGGCAGATTCTTTACCATCTGAGCCACCATCTGACACTACCCTTTACCCTGTTCCCCCAGCTAGTCCCTCAGAAGGCAGCAGACACAGTCATGCCTGAAGCCGTCAATCCTCTGAAGGGTCCCTCTTCCCCATCTCAGTTGACAGCGTCTACTCAGCTGCTCAACCCCCAAACCTGTCGTGCAAGCCTTGGTCCGTCCTTTTCCTTACCAGCTGTCCATGTGATGTGTCACCCGTCACCAAGTCTGAGTCTGCTTCTAACCCGATCCTTAATGCCTGTGTTCCTGGCTCTCTTCACTGCTACCCCAGCCCAGGCCATCATCTCACCCTAGAGCCTTCTGGCTTCCCGACTTGCCCACCACAACCTCCACATGGCAGCTGGAGCTCTGAACCACGTCCCCCGCTTCCTGGGGCAGTCTGTGCTTCACGCTCTGGCCCAGAAGCCAGGTCTCAGCCTCCATGGTGTCCTCTGCGCACCCCACCTCCCCATCCACTCACCAGCGCCCGCCACACCCTGCCACTCCCTCGGACTCGGCCCCTTTCTTTGTGTCACTTTGGGGTGGACACAAGGTCTGACTCCACAGGAGCCATTCCTGCTTCCTCTTCTTTTCTTGGCAAACAGGATTCCAGTTTTGATTGGGTGACAACGAACTTGAGGCAAACTGTTTTTTCTGCAGGCCTGGAGACAGATCCCGTGTCCAGGATAACTGGCCATTTCCTTTCCTGCTGCCAGGGATCAGTTTAGAAAGAACATGGGCTACAGTCCTGGCCAAGGGGGAATGAGGCGAGTTCTGCTGGGCGCTGCTACAAGGGGTTTCTGTGTGTGTGTGTGTTTTCAGTCATGTCTGACTCTTTGTGACCCCATGGACTGTACCCCATGGACCCGCCAGGCTCCTCTGTCCATGGGATTTTCCAGGTAAGAATACTGGAATGGGTTGCCATTTCCTTCTCCAGGGATCTTCCCAACTCAAGGATCAAAGTCGCCTCTCCTGCGTCTTCTGCACTGGCAGGTGGGTTCTTTACCACTAGCGCCACCTGAGAATGTCCTAATGTCCCTGGGAAGCCCCACCACAAGCTTTCCTCCCTCTAAAGAAGGGAAGCAAGGCAGGGAGGTCCTCTGAAGGTTGGGGTGCTGGTGGAGGAGGAGGGGGTCCTTGCTCTTGCCAACGCTGGTCACTGCTGGCAGGCCTGAACTTCACAAGAGAGCTGCTCACACCACTACCACGTGTCCTGAGAGCTTAAACCTAGGCCGACTCTGTTACTATGGCCAAAGCCACATCCGCGATCGATATCTAAACTGGCCTCTTTGCTGACTTATCACTGCTACCTTCCGCTCCTAAACTGTGAGCTCTGTGAGGAGAGGGGCCCTGTCCCTCCGTGTCATCATGTCCCCATTGTATGGCCTGGGCACTGTCTGGCCTAACAACAGCAGGTGCTTAATAAATGCTGGCAGGGACTCAGCTTACTCATCCCTGTGGTTCCTGGAGGGGCAGGGACTCAAGCCTTCACGGGATCAATAGGCGAGGAAGCCAGAAGAGAGCTGCTTAAGAACCCAATTTAATAAGACTTACAAGTCGACACGTACAAAAAAAGAAAAACCAAACCTAACAATGTACAAGTCACGTCAAGACTAGGGGCAGAATCTAGAATGCAGAGAGACCCTCCGCGAGGGGCCTTGGTGCGGTGGAGATCTGATGGTAATTCCCACTGATTCTCTACCTCTTGGCCTGCTGAATAAACGTAACCAAAGCCTGAAATGGAGGCTAAGACTGAAGAGTTACCCAGACCTAACCTGTTCCCTCCCCAAGCCTCACTGCTCCAGGAAGAGGCGAACTGACAGAAGGGGAGAGACTATGAACCTAAGAGAATGGAGCCTCCGATACAGCGGCAGGGCCTTCACGGTGTTCAGATGACCGTGTGTCCCCAGCTCGTGACCCAGTGCCCGCCATGTCTGCAAGCTGGGCTGGCTCCTGGCAACAGGGACGGGTTGGGGAGGCAGAGGGGCACCTTGGGGAGACTTGCTGCTTTGCCCCCGCTGCCACCCCGCCCTGAATCACCACTGCAGGGGCCCGATGTCAGCCCCCAGCTCCTCCTCCTCCTCCTCTTCCTCCTTCAGCTGGAAGGGCTTCACCGGCCACTTGACCCTGACGATGGGCTCCACGTGGTCCTGCAGCCGGTGCCGCTTCATGTGGGCATTTCGACTCTTGATCTTATCGAACACCCTGCAGAGGCACCAGAGAACATGGGGATCAGAGCAGGGGGAGGCGGGCGGGGGGACCCTGAGAGGATGGAGAGGGGCTGAGGGCAGGCGGTGCAGGCGCCTCCAGGGAGCCCAGTACCTCTCACACTCCCGGCAGGGAAAGGCGCCCTGGCCCTCCACGCTCCCGGGTGCCTCGGGGCTCCGCTTGGTGCCAGAGCTCGGGCTGGAGTTGAGGATGGACTCCCTCCTGTAACTCTTGGTCTTTATCTTTAGTTCGGGGGTTGGACGGTGGCTGGGTCTCTCCCGAGGACTGCAAGTGACCTGCAGGGGTGGGCAGAGATGACAAAAGGGTGCTGAGCCACCCCTTCACCCTGCTAAGGGACCAGCACGGACCCAGAGCCCATGGGAACATCGCCCATGGAAAGCCCCTCCTGCTGGGAGTACCCCCACCCCTGCCCAGCATGGATAGGCACCAGGCCTCCGGATCGGGCTGAACTCCAGACCCCCTTCCCCGAGACCCCCTACCTTGGCTTCCACCCTGTCTACTTCATCTGGCTCCCTCCTGACTCTCTTTTCTGGCCCTGGGGCTCGGCCACAGTCAAACTTGATCATTTTTTTCCAGATGTAGTAATACTCGACACACTGGGCTACGGTCTTTGTCTGGATCTGATCGGGGAAGACAGAAGGTGACTGTGGACAGCGCCTCAGGAGCAGTAGTGAGTGGGGCCTCGATGCCCTAGAGCCCCTCCCCCTCAGGGGGCCAGCTGCCACTTTTTGAAAGCCCTCCTGAACTCTCTCCTGCTATGGCCTGGCGGGCCCCTTTGCTAAAGGGGCAGAGAATCACAGACTCCTTCCAAGGGGTGAGGGGCTCAGAGAGGAAACCACCAGAGCCCCCACCAGCTAAGCTCTGCACACTCTGAGCAACACGGCTGGCCCAGGAACCCTTCCCTCCAGGGATATGCACACGGAGGTATGCATTCGCTGTGACACCATGTGGAGCCGTGTGTCTATGTATCAGGACTAATTAAAGCAGAGCACCCTCATGCAGTGGGTACCTCATGGCCTCTGCGACAGCTGGGGGGCCCTACAGTAAGTACTGAGGGAAGAGGCCCACAAGAGGACACACGATGGGACCTCCTTAGTGATCCAGTAGTTAAGAATCTGCCTGCCAATGCAGGGGATACAGGTTTGATCCCTGGTCTGGGAAGATTTCACATGCTGGGGAGCAGCTAAGCCCTCGCACCCTAGAGCCCTAGCTCTACAACGAGAGAAACCCCTCTGAGAAGCCCACAGACTGCACCTGGAGAAAGCCCCCACACAAGGAAGACCCCGTGCAGCCCGGAATGAAGGTTTTGAAAAAGAGAAGGGGACACGCAATGGAATACTCCTCAGCAAACTGATGAATTACTGGCACACACGACAGCGTGGATGAAGCGCAAAACTGTCATGCAGACTGGAAGGAGCCAAAGCAGAGCACATGCTGCGTGATTACTCCATTTCTATAAAGCTCTAGAAAATGCAAACTAACTCACAGTGGCAGGAAGCAGACAGGAGTTGATGACAGGAAGGAGAGGTTACAAAGGCGCAGGAGGGAGCTTTTGACCCCATGGACTGTAGCCCGCCAGGCTTCTCTGTCCATGGGATTTTTCAGGTGAGTATACTGGAGTGGCTGCCATTCCCTTCTCCACGGGATTTTCCCGACCCAGGAATCGAACCTGCATTTCCTGTGTCTCCTGCACTGGCAGACAGGTTCTTTACCTGCTGAGCCACCGGGGATAGGTACGTCAAAACATCGAATCTTACACTTCGATTATGTGCAGTTTTGTGGACCAGTTTTTTAAAAAAGCAAGATAATCAGCAGGATATCACATATACACTCTCATCATTTTTTGAGAAAGTGTACATATGTATGTAAACTGTACGGACAGTAAATGCCTGTCAGGTTACAGTCAGTGGACAGTGGGCTGGGGCCTGGAGGGCTCTGTTTTGAACACAGGCTTCTTCTCTGTACTGTTTGGGGCTGTTCTCAGCGATGGCTTTTTAAAGTTGTCAGTCGTTCACAGCAGGAGCGGAGAGTCACTCCCGACAGGCCCTGCGGCTCTAGCCCCTCGGCTCGGTGAGGGAACCTCCTCTATGCCAGCCTGCCGCGTGCACTTACCGTCTTGTGTATCAAGTTAAAGTCCTTCTTGTGGGCACAGAATGCCTTCTTAAAGAGCCTCTTCTCCATGGGGGTCCAGATGTCTGAACCTAGTAAGAAACAGCCGGGGCGCATTTCTTCCCCTGGGACCACAGTCACGGCCCCTCCTCCTTCAGGCTGCCGTGACCCGGTACCTATCAGATGCCAGGGTCTCTGCTAAGCCCCTTTCTTGCTTGGTCTCCTACAATCCTCATGAAACCTTAGCAGGTAGGGGCTACTACCATCCCCACTTGACAGATGCCACAACTGAGGCATCCACTGGTTAAGTGACTCGCCCAAGGGCAGACGGACTCCGGGGCTGAAGTGCCTGCCCCCAGCCCTCCCTGGCACCCCCTTCCCGGCCAGGCAGAGCCCAGGAGGAAATGAGTGGACAGCAGGTAGGAACCAGCTAGAGAACGGCGCCCATGGAGTCCCCCGGAGAGAGGACAGGCCCTCCTGGGAAGGCAGGTGAGACCCTGAGACAACGCCGCTCTGCCGTGGACACTGACTGGCCCTCGGGGGCTCAGCCAGGCCCCACCACGCCAGCAGTCGTGCTCCACTCACCTGTGTAGCGGTAGCTGGCGAGAGGGTGAGTTCGTGGCTTCTGGGGTCCTCTGAGTAAGAGGGTCTCCAGGGCAACCTGGAACAGGGGGCACGGGAGGTGGAGGCCCGCCTTCATCCCTTCATTCATTTGGAAACCCCGGGCAGCCTGCCCTAAAGCCACGCCCATCCCAGGGCCACGCCGAGCCAGCCCACCTGCGCACCGCCCCGCGCCTGCGCCTCACCTGGACATCGCCCTGGGCTTCGTGCAGGCAGTGCAGCGCCAGCTCCAGGTTAGTGCCCCCGCCGGGCATAACGCTGGAGCAGGCCACGTTGCAAAGCTCTGTTACTGTTTCCAGGAGGGGAGGGGGCGGAGACATAGAGGGTCAGGGCGAGCCAGGGAAGAGGCCTCCCTGAGGGCACCATTAGGGTGGGAGAGGCTCCTTGACATCCCCTCCCTCTAGTAAAGGCAGGCTGAGGGAAGGGAGGGACCTGGAGGAAGGGCTCAACTCTGCTCCTGGCACCTGCTCTGTGCAGCCTGCCGGCTACCAGGAGAGAGGGGACGTGGGCCAGGGACCGCAGGCGGGAGCAGTACTGTGCTGAAGGCCGCCTCTGTCCACCCTCCATCCCCCCACCCCCGCACACTGCTTCTTGGTCAGGGTGTGAACTGGGAGGAGAAATCTTTGGAGATAGAGGAGGGCCCTCGGGACCCTGGCCCCAAGGTCTCGGCCACCTCTGTCCTGCGTTTCCGGGTTGCTCATCACATCTCCCCATGGCTTCCAGACCAGAGAAGCAACATGCTCATCAATCCCAGCCAAAGAGCTGTCCTGGAGCTCTGGAATTTCAGCCTGAAACCGGCTTCCTATGTTGATGTGTCTGAAACGAGGACACGCCCACAGGTGTACAAAACTTACACACAAGACGTACGTACAGTGCGTGACCAAGGTGGGAAGTCAGGCAGAGACGCTCCGTGAGCCCTGCTCTCGGGCCACGGCCCTGCTCTGTGGATGCCCTCTGCCGTCTTTCAGACACACAGTGTCCATTACCCCGACAGACACACACAGGCGTTCCAGAAGCCTCCTGAGGGAGGCTCAATTCCTTCCTCCGATTTCATCGCCAGGTTTCCAGCCTCAGCCGTCTGGGGTCTAGGACAGGGGAGGTGTGTGCTGATACCTGGCCTGCTCCTACACCCAAGGCCCCCTTCATCTAGCCGCAGTCCACGGCCCTGCACACGCGTCTCACTGTGCCACTGGCAGTTCTACCCAGAACCCCGTGCTCTGGGCCTTCTGTCCTCAGGGAGCCGACTATGGTATGTCTGGACAGACAGAATGCTGCGGGGACAGCCGGAGAAGCCCAGCACTTCTCTCCTAGTCCTGGTTTCCCCGGGATGAAGGTGCTGACAGAGCCACACAGGAATGCGCAGAGGGTAAGAGCGTCCCCATTTTGGAAGGACCCTCAGGTTCTAAGTCTGTCCCAACTCACGGTTCAATGCTGATCCTGGTGTCGTCCTTTACCACACAGATGCCGAAAGAGCCATCCAGGGGATCTGGAAAACACGTAAAGAAGAGCCTCAAAAAGGCTGGCTACAACTGACCCGTGAGGCCCTTTCTGACTGCCTTTCTGGAGCAGCTAAAAGCAGGTTCTTTAAGATTTCATGGTATAGACGCACTACTGTATAAAAAATAGACAATCAACAAGGACCTACTGGACTTCCCTGGTGGCCCAGTGGTTAAGAATCCACCTTGCAATGCAGCAGACACGGGTTCAACCCCTGATCTGGGAAGATCCCACGTGCCACGTGTGCCACAGCTACTGAGCCAGCGTGTTGCAACTTCTGAAGTGCATGCGCCCCAGGGCCGCGCTCCGCAATGAGAGAAGCCACCGCAGTGAGAAGCCTGCACACCACCACGACAGAGCAGACCCCGCGCGCCTCTAGAGAAAGCCCGCACGCGGCAAGGAAGGCCCAGGGCAGCCCAACAAACAGAACAGAACCAGAGAAAGCCAAGGACCAACTGGACAGCACAGAGAACCATACTCAATGAGCTTCTCTATGGGAGAAGAATCTGAAAAAGAATAGATAAGTGGATAACCAAACCACTTTTGCTGAACACCTGAAACTAAAACAACATGGTAAATAATTATGCTCCAATATATCAATCACCTCAGATATGAAGATGACACCACCCTGATGGCAGAAAGTGAAGAGGAGCTCAAAAGCCTCTTGATGAAAGTGAAAGAGGAGAGTGAAAAAGTTGGCTTAAAGCTCAACATTCAGAAAACGAAGATCATGGCATCCGGTCCCATCACTTCATGGGAAATAGATGGGGAAACAGTGGAAACAGTGTCAGACTTTATTTTTTTAGGCACCAAAATCACTGCAGATGGTGATTGCAGCCATGAAATTAAAAGACACTTACTCCTTGGAAGGAAAGTTATGACCAACCTAGATGGCATATTCAAAAGCAGAGACATTATTTTGCCAACAAAGGTCCGTCTAGTCAAGGCTATGGTTTTTCCAGTAGTCATGTGTGGATGTGAGAGTTGGGCTATAAAGAACACTGAGTGCCAAAGAATTGATGCTTTTGAACTGTGGTGTTGGAGAAGACTCTTGAGAGTCCCTTGGACTGCAAGGAGATCCAACCAGTCCATTCTAAAGGAGATCAGCCCTGGGATTTCTTTGGAAGGAATGATGCTGAAGCTGAAACTCTAATACTTTGGCCACCTCATGCGAAGAGTTGACTCATTGGAAAAGACTCTGATGCTGGGAGGGATTGGGGGCAGGAGAAGAAGGGGACGACAGAGGATGAGATGGCTGGATGGCATCACTGCCTCGATGGACGTGAGTCTGAGTGAACTCCAGGAGTTGGTGATGGACAGGGAAGGCTGGCGTGCTGCAATTCATGGGGTGGCAAAGAGTCGGACATGACTGAGCGACTGAATTGAACTGAACTGAATATATACTCCAATTAAAAAAAACAATACTCCAATATAAAATAAAAAATTAGAAAAAAAAAAACTACACAGTATGGAATTATCTCAAAAAGCAGAACTACCATGTGGCCCAGCAATCCCACTTCTGGGTATTCATCCCAAAGAATTGCAGTCAAGATCTCAAAAAGACACCTGAACTCCCATGTCCACTCCAGCCCTATGCACAGTAGCCACAGACAACCACAGTGCCCGACGGGCACCTACACGCATGCAGGAAGCGGGTGTGTGCCTGCAATGGGCCACTGTTCAGCCTTCACGAAGGAAATTCTGCGGTACGCAACAGCACAAGAAACTCTCATATAGAGCTCGTGGAAGTGTCAAATGAGTTTGGGAAACAGTCTGGCGGTTCCTTAAACAGTTACCCTATGGACCAGCAACTCCACTCTGAGGCATACACCCAAGAGAAATCAGAACTTAGGTACAACAAAAACTGATGCCTAAGGGTTCTTAACCAGCGCTCTTTGCAAAAGCCAAGGGACAAAAACAGCCCAAATGCTCATCAACTGACGAGTGGATAAATAAAAGGTCACCTGTCCAAACAATGGAGTATCATTCATCCACAAAAAGAATGGAGCCCTGATGCATACTACAACAGGGGTGAACCCTGCAGACATTACTCCAAGTGAATAAACCAGACACAGACGGTCACGCGTCACACGACACCAATTCTACGAAACGTCTAGAGAAGGCAGACCCACAGAGAGAGAAAGTAGCCCGGTAGGTGAGCCGTGCCCAGGGCTGAGGAGCTGGGGGGCGGTGGGGCCTGTGTGTAACTGCTCATGGATATAGCCCATCTCCTGGGGAGATGAACGTGCTTAGGATCAGACTGTGTGATGGGTGCACAACCCGACGCGTATTCTCACAAACACTGTGCACTTTAAACGGGTGGCTCCTGTGATCTGGGAATTACATCTCAGTAAAGAGGCGGACATGACTGAGCAGCTTCCCTTTCACTTTTCACTTCCATGCCTTGGAGAAGGAAATGGCAACCCACTCCAGTGTTCTTGCCTGGAGAATCCCAGGGACTGGGGAGCCTGGTGGGCTTGCATCTATGGGGTCACACAGAGTTGGACACGACTGGTGACTTAGCAGCAGCAGCAAAGCTGTTTAAAAATTACTCAAAAGACCAGGCAGAAGAAGGGTGGCTAGGTTAAATGGCCTCTGTTTTCTTTCTGCCTACAAAATTATAAGCACCTAGAAGGCTGCTGGACCCAGATGGTCCTGGGATAGTTCTGAACAGCAACGGGACCACCAGACCGATGCGGCCATAGGCCTGGACCGCATGCTACCGGAGGGGTGGGTCTGGCCTGCCGCGACCGCTGGAGGGGGTGGGGATCAGCCTCACTCACTGAGCGCGGTGCTGATGAGCCTGTCCGGGCTGGCCTGAGCGGATGTGGAACAGAGCGTGTTGAAATAGAGCCCCGAGTCCTCCCGGATGGGGCTGAGCATGGGCGGCGGCGTGTAGGGTGAGCACTGGAACAGCCCCTTCAGGAGGCGGTCCACCAGGAACACGGGGGAGCGCAGGCGGCTCTGGTGACACCCCCCCGGGCCTGGCTGCCCGAACGTGGGGGGCGGAGGATGGACAAACAGCGCCTTGGGCTGGGGGCGCTTCTTCCGCTTTCGGTGCTGGCTGTTCTCCTTGCTGTTTCTCTCGTCCCCGCCCTTCTCCTGTCCCTGGACAAGAAGAGGCTTCAGAACCCCGAGGGGTCACCTGAGGCCACCTGCCCCAAGCTCAGTCCTCAAGAGCGCCAGGAGAGCGGGACAGGTAGTGACCACAGAGACGCATGCCCGGCCTGACCATGCCCCCAGCCCTCAGCAGAGGAGGCTGGGCAGGGCCACCACACCTGCGCCAGACCCCAGACCCTGAGCTGGGCAGTGTGCGAAGCTGGAGCCTTCTCATGCATCCACACCCCCAAGGAAAGGCCCTCCCTCAGACCATTTTGGAAACTCACTGATCGCGCAACTCAGTATGCTCTCTCACCTCCATGTAATCTGCCCCTCCACCCCTATCTTACTCCTTCTCGTCTTCCAGATCTCAGCTCTAACAACCCCTCCTCCAGGAAGTCCTCCCTGGCCTGCTCAAGCTGGTCTCTGGTGCCCTCTTGGAGCTCCCACAGCTCCCTCGGCTGCCCTCCCAGCCCAGCCCAGCCCAGCCCAGCCCACTCTGGGTGTCACTGTCTGGGGATGGGGGCTCTCCACTCCACTGGGCCGGGAGCCCCAGGAGACAGGCTGCTGTGGTTGCTGCAGTGTCCCCAGCGCAGGGTCAGACACAGAGACAGTCCAGCGGAGGGTGAGTGAATGAATGGATTTGAAACTAAGCTCTTCCAGAGTCAGGAGTTTGGGGCTTTTCCCACAGCTCCCACTGGCAGGTGGAAAGTGGCGGGATGGAGGTGGACTGATCAGCACCCACCTTGCTCCCTGGGGGACGGTTTGATGGGGCCACAGGCACCGACACAGGGACCCCCAAAGAGGCTGTGGTTGGGTTGTCCAGGCACTTTCTGGCTCCCAGGGGACTCTGCCCATCCCCTTCTGGCCTCAGCACCTGTCTTGAGGGCTTGCAAAACTCCATGCCAAACACCTGCACACAGAAAAGAGACAGCCCTTTAAGGGAAAGAGCAGGGTGGGAGCAAGGGCCCCTCCAAAGGAGCACCGCCCTGGCTCCCAGCCCCCAGCCAGGCCCCCACCTCCGCCCAACTCCGGCGAGCTGAAGGCAGCCTCACGCCCCTTCACCTGTGGATCCTGCTTCCCTCGAGGTGACGGCCACTGGTCGCTGTGAAAACACATGTGGCTGTTCAGCCCCTTCTCTGTATAGAACATCTGGCTGCAGTTCTTGCAAACGTACGTGCTCCTTGGCTCTGCCCAGTCTGTGGGGCCCCTGTTGTGCTGGTGACTGTGGGGAGATGTGTCAGGAGGCAGGAGAGGGAGAACGGGGCTCCATCCCCAAGCCCGGATACCCTGACAGCTCCAGGCGAACTGAAGGAATGGAAATGATGCCCCGATCCCCCACGGCCTGGTGCTCGCCCCTTCAGGAGGGCAGCACCCACAGCTCACCCCCTGGGCGGTAGGTCAAAGCCAGCAGGGGACTCCCGGGGGTGCTGAGCTCCCCAGGCCGGGCAGGGAGGGGCTCCAGCACTTACCAGCCAGCGGCCACGTTCTCCTCCTTCACCCGGTGGGGGAGCCGGTAGATATTTCCACCCTGGAGATGAAAGCGCGCCTGAGCCAGCAGCTCAGAAATGAGGTGCAGGAGTGAAAGCTGTGAGGCGCTTGGTGGAAACACAGGTGTGGTTCTTAGCGACACTGAAGCAGGCCGCAGTCTCTTGGTGACTCAAAACCAAAGACAGAACAAATCAGCAAAATGTAAACCTTCTTTAAAAAAAAACACTTAAACCTTCTGTGCTTCACAGGATAGCATCAAGAAGTGAAAAGTCACAGGCTTCAAGAACAAACTTATGGTTACCAAAGGGGAAAGGTGGGGAGAGGGCGTTTGGGAATAACAGAAACACACGACTATATACAAGACAGGTAACCAACAAGGACCTGCTGTACAGCACAGAGAACTCTACTCAGCATCCTGCAATAACCTACACGGGAAAGAATCTGAAAAGTAATGGATATATGTACATGTGTGACTGAATCACTTTGCTCTACACTTGAAACCAACACTGTGTTGTATATCAACCATAATATAAACTAAAAAAATTTTTTTAAGTGAAAAGACAGAACGGGAGAAAAAGAGTTGCAAATCATGTATCTGGTAAGGGTCTTGTATCTGTAATACATAAGGAATTCTCACAGCTCAAGAGTCATAACACAAACCAACTTAAAAATGGGCAAAGTAGACACTTAACCAAAGAGGATGTATCAATAGCCAATAAGCACATAAAAAGGTGCTCAAGACTGTTAGCCATCAGGGAAATGCAAATCACACCATCATCAGGTTATCGCTTCCCACCCACTACGTTGGCTGCATTAGAAGGAAACAGCTGGACAATAACAAGTGTTGGTGAGAAGCTGGGGGCCTCAGACTCTGAGTGGGAAGGTAAGACGGCTTTTGGAAAAGTCTGGCAGTTTCTGAAACAGAGAGGATTACCCTATAATCCAGCAATTCTGGTGTTACCTCCCAAGAGAAATGAAAACATGTCTAAACAATAACAAATGTTAACGGCAGCACTATCACAATGGCCAAGAAGTGAACACAACCCAGATGCCCATCAGCTGATAAACGGACAAACACCACATGGTGTATGCGTACAACGGACGAGCAATACAAAGGAAAAGCTCTGATCCACGCTACAATACGGATGGACTCTGAAAACATCGTACTAAGTGGAAGAAGCAAACGACACAAAAGGCCACACAGTGTATGATTCCAACCACAGGAAGTGTCCAAGACAGGCAAATCCATGGCAACAGAAGGTGGACTCCTGGTCGCCAGGGGCTGGGAGGGACGGAGAGACTGCAGCAGACAGCTAAGGGTATGGGGTGTCTTTCGGGGGTGAGCAAAGTATTTAGGCAAAGAGCAGTGAAATACAGGGTGCACAGCCTTGTAAACATGCTCAAAAGCCAATAGATGGCACATTTTTAAATGGTGAGTCAGGGACTTGCTAGTGGTCCAGAGGTTAACACTGCATACTTCCAATGCAGGGGGCATGGATGCAACCCCTGGTCGGGAGCTAACATCCCACATGCCTCGTGGCCAAAATAAAATAACCAAATATACAACTGAAAACTTAATCTCAAAAAATAAACAAAATGGTGAGACAGCATGTAAATATTAAAGCTGTCAAGAATAATAAAAAAAGAAGAGGATGAGATAGCTGTGGCCTGACAGGAAGGATGCTGGACCTCAGAACGCCGCCAGGAGGTGAGGCCGAGCCCTCTCCTCTGGGACCTCGTGGGCGCCACGCGGGAGGACCTGAGCGCTCCACGAGGGCGGACCGGCACACCGCCAGCAGCGGGGGGCCAAGTCAGACCCGTGACCCGTGACCCACGACCAGACAGGGCATTCCACACAGCAACATCAAGGGCTGAAGAGCTCTACCTTTACATCCTCTGAAGACGCGAAGGAGGCAAATCCAAAAGGAAGCGAGAGGGAGGGAGAAAGCAAACAGAAAACGGACAGTGAAGCAACGAAGCACCGAGCGTCTCTCCCAGCTCGAAAGCCCTGCTTCACGCGTGTCAGGTGGGGTCGGGTGGGGGATGACGGGAGGGGCCACCTCTTCTCGGAACCCTCCCTCCCCCTCTCTGCACAACTGCATCTGAGGAATCGCTGAGGTTAAACAAGGTGCCTGGACAAGCCAGAAATCCAGAAATGGGGAAGGACCAGACTCTGCCTCCGGTATGGTTAGGTCCGTGAGGTGGCCCTGGTACCTGGATCCTGTTGAATGTCGTCAGTTTGGACTTGGAGTCCCTGGCGGGGTCTGCTGGAGGCCCGGCCGACGAGAAGGAGGCCATGGCCACCTGGCTCGGGGAAGCCGCACAGCACATATCCATTTTCACCTTCTCCTTCCGGAAGCCTGAAAAGCGCTGCGCTCTGGAGTTGCCGGAGAAGAGCCTGTAGCCTCCACCCCGGGAGCAGGCCGGGCCCTTTTCGGCTTTCGTGGCCCCGGAGGCCATGCCATTCTCGGCCTGGGCCTGCTTCCCTGGGAGGTGGGTTCCGGATGGCTCGTCCCCTCCTAACTGGGTCTGACGCAGGCCCCCGGGAGAGAAGATATCATCCAGGTCCAAGGTCCCTTTTGAGGATCTCAACTGCTTGGCCAGAGATGAGATGTCTGGGTTCCCGGGAGGGTCCAGGGACGATGCTGTGAGGGCTGGTGGAGCGGCAGCCACTTTTGGCCCGCCCTTTGCATCCCGGCTTATGCTGCCAGGTGAGGCCTCCCTAGGGAAAGTGGATGTGGATTTTCTCCAGCGGGCTGGGGAGCCCTCTGGCTCAGGGTTCACGGGGCCAGCGTGGAGAGAGTCAACAGCGGGCGTCAGAGACGGGGGCTGCTGTGGCCACGGCCCCTGCAGCGGCTTCAGGGGGCCCTGCTTGCCATCGGGAGTGGGGAGCTGGGAGGAAGCGGAGGCCACCTGGGCATGGGAGAAGATCCGCTGGGACTTGGTGATCATCTGGAACACCTGCATCTGCTCGTGGCTCACCAGGGACTCCTGTGACTTCAGAAAGAGCTGCCGGAAAAGCGGCGTGGTGTCCGACGAGAGGCTGCTGGGCTTCGAGCCAGGGTCCTGCGAGCCCGGGTCCCCGGGCCACCGGAAGGAGTCGCAGTCAAACTTGCCCTTCTTGGGAGCCCAGCAGTCATCATCCCCGCTGGCACTGGCAAATCTGGGGTCCCCTGAGGCCTCCCCAGGAGCCTTCAGGAGCACGGGAGGGAAGGGCGGCACGTCCTCTGGGCCAGGCCCCAGGCCAGCCGAGGGCTCCCCGACTGGGGAGGCGCTGCTGAGCCCAGGGCCAGGCTCAGAGCCCTCCCGGGATGGCGGCTTATGGACGACAAACATACTGTTCCCTTTGCTCTTGGGGCAGCCTGACAGGTTCTGGAGCCACTGAAAACTGTGGCCTGATGGCTGGGAACCAGTGGTGGGGACTGTCTGGCCACAGAACAGAGGCAGGCAGGAGGGCAGAGGGGCGCCCTCGGGCCAGCCCTCCAGGGAGGACGAGAGCTGGAGTGGCTCGAGCTCAGCCGGGTCGGGGCTGCTGCTCTCCGCCGCCCTTGAGTGGATGGCCGTGAACACGTCAGCGGCGGGCTCCTTCCGTGGGGGCCTCGGCTCCTCGAGAACATCAGGGCCCAGGGTCCCTAGGGCACCAGCTGGGCCGCAGCAGGAGGACCCGGACGAGGACGGGCAGGAGCAGGCCACGTTCCTCCCCTCGCCGCTGTCCGCAGGCCCAGCCGGCCCCGGGGAAGGGATCTTGTGGTGGACGATGCTGTTCACGAGGCAGCGCAGAAGGTCTCGGTTGGGCAGGAGGGGACCAGGGGACCTCAGGCCGGATGGCGCGGGCTGGCCTGCCACCTCGTGCATGTGGGGCGAGTCCCCACAGGCCTCCTCCTCCGGGGGCACCTCCTTGAGGATGCACAGGCCGTGCTGGACCTCGTAGTGCCGGCGCAGCGAGCGGTAGTCGCAGTAGCTCTTGCTGCAGCCCTGCTCGATGCACACGAAGGGCTTGGTCTTCTGGTGGGTGAGCATGTGTCCGGTCCTGGAAGCACACGAGGACAGGGTCATGGGGGGTCTTGGTGCAGGTTGCCCGTCACAGGAACCCAAGCACGTCCCCAGGGGCCAGCAGGGCAGAAAATGGGCTCAGACCCCACGAGGAAAGACTCCCCCTGACTCAAAGTCATCTGGAACGGGGGCTCTTTCCCTCACCCTTAAGCAAACCCCTAATCAGAGAAAAAATCGTGGGAGCCAAGTCAGAGTTCCCCAAAGCAACACCAGTCTCCAGGGTTGCTCCCTGAGGACTTGGGCTCAGCTGGCAAGTGAGTTTTGAAAAATCACTGTTTACTTCTTGGATGTTCATAGTAGCAAAGTGAAAAGCCATAGAGTAGATAAAGCGAACCTGTTTAACTTTCCATGTCTCTCCAAGTTATTTGCCCACAGAATCACTTTTTTTCAAAGAGCCCCTTTTAGCATCCCTGAGAACTAGAGTTCGGAGAATGCACGCGAGGAAGTGTTAACTTGGGCGTGCTCCTTCTTTGAACAAAGGAATTTCTGCCTTCCCATAGGATGCCTCTAGAGAGCCACCTGTGACCCCCATTGCAAAACAGAAAGAAAAAAATTACAGATGCCCAGTCAGCAAAGACTCTCTAGAAAACAGCCAAATTTGCCTATAATTTCTGCAAATATGAATGAATACAAATGTCTTATGTCACACTTGTATCTACATTAATTTATTATAGAAATCAGCAAATGGGTAAATCAACCTCTGGGTTCCCAGCAGCCCTACTCTGGATGGTTCTAATAAATGTGGCACAATAAATAAAAAAATTCTCCCAAAGGTGGACCCTTAGCTTTCATCTGACGGAAGCAGCAGAGAAGGGGTCAAGAGGCCCACTTCCTAGCCCTAACTGTTACCTTCCTGTGACATGAGCAAATTGCTTCCCATCCCTGGCGGGGCGCAGGGGGTTAGGCAGTGAGGACAGAATGAAAGTGGGATTCACTGATACTCTGTGCAGGCTGTGCTCCTCAGCCACTCAGTCGCGTCCGACCATTTGTGACCCCATGGACTGCAGCCCGCCAGGCTCCTCTGTCCATAGGCTCTTCCCAGCAAGAATGCTGGAGTGGGTAGCCATTCCCTCCTCCAGGGGATCTTCCTGACCCAGGGACTGAACCTATGTCTCTTGCATTGGCAGGTGGATTCTTTACCACTGTCTCTCCTGGTAAGCCTGGGCGTGCTACCAAAGGTGACGGATCATCCTTCTCACTTACAAGTCTTTCTGTTTCAAAGTCTGTCTTTCCTTCCTCAGTAGCAAGAAAACCTTATCATTTCAAAGGTATGAAGAACAAAGGTAATTCTGCTCTTACACTGGGCTTGCTTTTTAAAATCAAGAATTTTTTTTTAAAAAAGGGGGAGAGTGAACATTCCAAGCATTTCATAGCCTCTCACAGCCTCTTATCCCGATGCATATCCCTCACAGAGCACAGATCTGTTCTCTTCAGGCACCTGCTCCAAATCTTTCTGCACAGAGTTAGCCCAATTCCCTCCAGGACAAAACTGCCCCTGGGGTGTGTCTTTAAACCACAAGGGTCCTGTCTGCCAAGCGCAGCAGCACTCTCCTCTCTGGAGTGGATTTGGGGGCTGGGGCCGTGTGGGTCTGGCCCCAGGAACCCTGGCAGCTCAAGACCAGTCTGCGTCTGAGCACAGGCTGCACACCCCTGGGGGCCTCGACAGGGCGGGGTGTGGGCTGACAGGAGGGGCGCTGAGGCCCAGGCGCGCCCCCAGCCCCCAGCAGACGCCCCGGCCCGGCCCCCACGCACAGGTGGTCCTGCCGCTTGAAGGCCTTGCTGCAGATCTTGCACACGTGCTTCCTCTCCTGGCTGTGCGTCAGGTAGTGCTTGCTCAGGGAGCTGGCGCTGCTGAACACCTTCCCGCAGAGGCTGCAGTCCAGGAGCGTGTTCTGCGGGGAGCTGTGCTGCCGCTTGCCTTTCCGCGCGCTCCCCGACGTGGCCCGGCCTCCTTCCTCCGCCTCTTTGGGCACCTTGAGGGCGCCCAGCCCCAGGTCTAGATGGAGGGAGAAGGCACCGGCTCTAGACCTCCAGGGACCTCCACAGCCCACCAGGCCCGGGCCCCGGGGGCACGACCTCACCTTGTAAGGAAGTCTGAGACTCGGGATCTACATACTCCTCCAGCAGCTTCGTGGAGTCACTGTCCTTCCCTGAGTACAGGGACAGGGTGTCCAGGTTGTCCTCCAGCGGCTCGCTGGACGCATCGGGTGCCGGGAAGCTGGGGTCCAGCTCCAGACCTCTCAGGCCACCGTAGAGCAGGTCCCGTGTGCCAGGCCCCAGGTCCCGGTTGACAGCGTCGCTGCAGGTGAGCGCCTGGTTCTCAGGATACGAAGAGAGGTGCCTCTCGGAGGGAAGGGCACCCTCGTCCTCCAGGCTGTACTGGTCCATGGCTCTCCACCACCAGGGCTCAGCCAAGAGCTACTCTCCAGACAAGCAGGGCTGTGTGCAGAGTCAGGGAGGAGACAGCAGGCCTTGATGGTATCTAATTCCTGAGAACGAACGAGGAAGAATCACAGTTACGAGGAGCCAACGTGCATGGTGGACAGAGTGTGGACTTGGAATTCACACAGATGCGTACTGGAGTCTGTTCTCTGCCACTCAGCAGCCATGTGACCTTGGGCAGTCACTCAAGCACCATGAGCCCTAGCCGCCTCATCTCTAAATTCAGCATAAGCATATCTCCATCATGAGACCGTTGTAAGGAATAAATTAAAAAGGTTTTGGCGACATGGTGGACTGAACTGATCTCTTTCTCCAACCATTAACTCATGAGATACAAGACAATTTTTAGTAGGGAGCCAGGCTCAAGAGACAGGTAAGACCCCAGGTGCCAGCAACAATGAAGAAACCCAAAGCCACGAGTGGGTCCAAGGTCCACGAGTGGGTCAGTCTCCTATATGGGGCCTGGAGCTATCCTCCAATATGACGTCCACCAGTGAGTGACAGGTGGTGATGAAGCACTTGAAAATGTGGCCGCAAACTGAGACCTGTGGTGAGTGTAATTTACATACTGGATTTGGAAGACTCAGTACCAAAAATAACTCATTTTCATATTGATTACACATTGAGATGAAAGCATTTTGGATCTACTGGCTTAAATATGATATTAAAACTAATTTCACCTACCTATTTTTATTTCCTAACATGGTTATGAGATTGCTTTGAATTACATTATCTGGCTCATATTATATTTCTATTAGAGAGCACTGTCCTGGAGGCTGTAACAGACAGATGGAAGGGGAAACAGGTCCTTGAGTTCACAGGGAAGAGCTGAGGCCCTGGAAGAGTCAAGCCACTCGCGGGAAAAATAAATAAATTAAAAGAAAAAAACCCGACGCACAAGTCTAGAGAGGCATTCCAAGAACTAGTTAACAACAGGATGAGAGACAACAAAACCCAGTAGAGAAAAGAAAAAGACACAAGGGGCAGGGGTGCTTTTAAAAAGGAAGAAATGAAACTTCTAGAAATGCAAGGTTCTAACTCAGAACTCGCTCAGAGAAGAGTGGAAACGGAGAAGGCGTCTGTCAACAACGCTCAAGGCAAGGAACCAGACACTGCAGCCGGGGGCACAGGATATTCAACCGAGACTGACCGCAGACACTACTGAGACCGGGAGGAAAGGAGAGTAAGATGCTTTGGGGGAAAAGGGCTTCGAAAGACTCCTGCACTGGCGTGTGTGCTAAGTTACCGCAGTCACGTCTGACTCTTTGTGACCCCATGGACTGTAGCCCACCAGGCTCCTCTGTCCATGGGATTCTCCAGGCAAGAACACCGGAGAGGGTTGCCATGCTCTTCTCCAGGGGATCCTCCCGAGCCCGGGATCGAGCCCATGGCTCCTGCGGCTCCTGTGCTGCAGGCGGACTCTACCGCTGAGCCACAGGAAAGCCCTTCTGCACCGGCAGTTTCTTAGAAAGCTAAACATACAACATGGTCTCACCATACGATCCAGCCATCCCACTCCTAGATACCCATTCCAATGGGCCAAAAACTTAGAGCATCTTTATTCATGACTGCCCCAAACAGGAAGTAACCAAGGTGTCTCTCAACAGGGGAGTGGATACACTGTGGTTAGTCATATAATGGGATGTCATCCACCAATAACAAGCCAGGAGCGAGTAAGCTACAAAAAGCCATGGAAGAAAGCAGCTTAAATGCGTATCGCTAAGTGAAGGAAGCCAGTCTGAAAAGACAGTACATTCTATGATTCCAACAACATGATATTCTGGAAAAGGCAAAACTATAAAGAGACGTTACAATGATCTGTGGTGGCCAGGGTTCGGGGGCAGAAGAGAGGGAAGAAGAGATGAGGCAGGGGAGGGATTTTCAGAGTGAAAATGACAGTGAAGTTGCTCAGTCAAGTCTGACTCTTTGGGACCCGTGGGCTGTAGCCCACCAGGCTCCTCCGTCCATGGGATTCTCCAGGCAAGAACACTGGAGTGGGGTGCCATTTCCTTCTCCGGGGGACTGTAACAGGAGATACACGACATCACATGTCAGTCAGAACCTACAGAGCCACACAACACAAGGAGTGGGCAAACCGGGCACCTCTGCTGATTTAAGAAAACAAAACAAAACCATTCACACATTCCACGTTCCAGGGAATCTCGAAGGCTGCATGCCCAGGGCGGGCCAGCGCTCAGCAAAGGCCTGAGAAGGCTCTAGCTGTCACTGCCGGCTGACCCGGGTTCTGTGCAAGCAGGAAGTTAACGTGGGGAGCAGAGTTGTGAACTGCCTGCGGAACGTCAAAGGCCCGTCTCAACTCTCACCCAGAGCCCAGCTGCAAAGGCTACGAGCTGCCTGAGGTGGGGTTTGTTTGGTTGTATTCCCTTTGGACAACTGAAGGGAATCTCTGTCAAATCTCTCAACTAACAGAAGAGAGACTTCACTGACCACACACAAGCAAAAGTACAGTCCTTATAAAAATAGCCCAGAAAAGCCATGAAACAATTATAACACACAGTGGGCATCAGCAAAGCCTGGAATGGGGGGATCTGATTACCAGAGTCACCACATACATTATAATGATCAAAATGTCCAGTTTTCAACAAAAAAATTAGGACACATGCCAACAAAGCATGGAGAAGGGCATCTATTGCCTATAAATGGCATCAAATAATATGCAGCCTTTTCTTCCTGGCTTCTTTCACTAAGCAGAGCATTTTTTAATTTGATCCCCCCTGGGGCATGAATCATCACTTTATTCCCATTTATGGATGAACACTATTCCACTGTCTGGATTTTCTCCATCCGTTCATCTGTGGGTGGGTATTTGGGTTTTTCTGAGCTATCAAGAGTAATTCTGTCCATAGTGAGACATTTAATAAACACTTGATGACTCACTGATGACAAATGGACCGGATCCTAGAAAAGCTGGAGTTTGGGTCTAGTTTCCTAGGCCGTGTCTGTTTTTAAACTTTTCATGATGCAATGTAACAGAACGGTTGCACCCTCAGCGTCTGAGTGTCACACTACGTGTCCACCTGTGTGTCTGTGTAAGTAGCCTACTGAGGGCCCTCGAATTAAGGCTCAGTGCAGGTCAGAAATCCTGCACCAGAACTCAGGGGCCCAAGCGAGTCTCAGAATTCAGAATCTGGGGTGGGGGAGGTTAGAAAGGTAAAGCAATGCATACGCCACAGGGTGAGCAACCCCCGGGGGCCCCGGGGAGCACCTGGTGACCACGTCACTCTTTCCTCATCGATGCCTTGACCATCGGGCTTCCCTTGTAGCTCAGTTGGTAAAGAAACTGCCTGCAATGCAGGAGACCCGGGTTCAATCCCTGGGTCGGGAAGATCCCCTGGAGAAGGAAATGACAACGCACTCCAGTATTCTTGCCTGGAGAATCCCAGGGACAGAGGAGCCTGGCGGGCTACAGTCCAGGGGGTCGCAAGAGTCAGATCTGACTTAGTGACTAAACTACCACCCCTACTCCCTGACCACTCAGAGTAAATGAAATAAAGACAGCGAAGAGCAACGTGTGAGCTCAGGTACGGCCACCAAATGAGGCTGCAGCCACCTCAGCGTTCTCAGAGCTTTTGGGGATTCTAAATTGCAGACAAGAGAATGTGGATTACAGAGGTTTATATTCCAGGACAAAGGGGATTTCTCTGCCAGTTCCAAAGTTGCTTCTGCAGGGCTGCTATAAAGTATTCTCAGCACAACAAGGAGGAAAAAAAACCATTGCTTTCACCTCCCATTAATAAAAAATGAGCAAATAATACAAAACATAAACCAGTATTTCAAAGAAACAGAAAGCAATATCTTACAAAGTCAAATCGTAAGTGTTTTCTCCTTGTTAGACATCACACTAAGTGTTCTACGTTTACGAATTCACTCTCCACAACATCCCGGAGGTTGGTTCTATTATTACTCCCCCGACTCCTTTTTTTTCCACCTCCATTTAACAGAGGGGAAAAGGGACTCTGAGCAAGTAACTCATTTGTCAAAAGTCACACACCTAACTGGGAGTTGAACCAGATCTTAAACCCAGATGTTTGGACTTTAGAGCTTGTGTTCTTACCTGCTACACAATACTGATTTCCTGTAAGCTAAACTCTAGATGGCACTGCACCAATTATACTAGAAAACACGAAAGGCGCTGGGTGTGGGCGGGGCGGGAGACAGGCTGCATCTGACTTCCCCAGTGCCCAGTCACCTGCCTTCTAACATACTGGTACACTCCATGCAACAAACTGGTCTAGCTGCAACCTTGGGCAGGCATGCCAGAAGTCCAAAGGCCATGCTTTGATATCTATATCCTTTTCCAGAGAGTGAAGCAAACCCCCACTCAACCAATATTGAACTTGCTCTTGTTCTGTCAACAGATAATTCAATTCAACAAGTTTTAGCACCTGCTAGGCAGAGAGCTCCCTCCTAGGCCCTGTAGGGCAGTGTGTCTTGTCCCTTGGAGACATTCCCAAATGTCCAACTACTCTTTCCAAGAGTTCTGATATTTTGTGCTTTCGTTTTGAGAACAACCTAAAAGAAGAGTATCTTTATACATGGATTACTGGATTACTACTTTATCACCTAGGGTGTGTGTAAGAGTGTGCTCAGTCATGTCCAACTCTTTGCAACCCCATGGACTGAAGCCTGCCAGGCTCCTCTGTCCATGGGATTTTCCAGGCAAGAATACTGGAGTGGGTTGCCATTTCTTCCTCCAGGGGATCTTCCCAACCCAGGGATGGAACCTGCATCTCCTGCACTGACAGATGGCTTCTTTATCACTGTGCCACTGCGGAAGCCCCTCATCACCTGTACTACTACCATTTGGTTTCAATGCCCCAGGGTAGGTTTATAATTGCACCAACACCAGCAATGCCCAATGGGACAACTTTAATTGCTGCAGGCTAATGAGAAGAGGACAGAGGTGGATTTGGCTCATGATAACGCTTGTGGGCTCCACTAAAGCCAATAGACATCATGGTACAAGTGGAGGTTTTGCTGCTGTTGAAACTGAGAAAAGGGATAGGGGATCTGAGACACCACAGGGTGTGCTAAACCCCAAAGGGCCCAGTGTGGTAGTCTGCAAAAGTCTTTGTCTCAAGGAAGCAGTTAAGTTTTGGCAAAATAGCATCCCTCTCATTAAATTAACATTTGTAATACGAGTTACCCTAGTTTGGTTGCTTTGTTTGTATTTAATTTGCAAGCTGACTTTGGCTCTACAGGGGCATTAAGAGCTGCAAGCGTCAGGAACTTGTACACTTTATCATCACTTAAGCTTTGCTCATTAGTTAAAAAAAAAAAACAACAACAATTTAAAACAACACTGGGGATCCAAGGCAATTTTAAGTTTTGCCTTTTAAAAAGACCCATCATTCCACGACTGGTGGGGGTAAAAAGACAAAGGGAGTCTCCTGTGAAATACGACCACCTCTGGGGAAAGTAACCCACTATCAGACTGCAGACAGCAGCCATAAACCCACAGCTAACTAGGTAAATAAAATCCACAGCAGCTCTGTTTGGCAGGGAGGCAGGGAACAATCTGAATATCTACTTGTCTACAAAGATGTTTTATTTAGTCCACAGTCAATTTCATTATTTTCCAATTAGTTATCAGGTTGAAAAATCTGTCGGCGTTCTTTCAGACAGAGTGGAAATGAAACGTGAAATGTGCTGGTGCTCAGTCCTGTCTGACTCCGCGACCCCGTGGACTGTAGCCTGACCAGGCTCCTCTGTGCATGGGATTCTCCAGGCAAGAATACTGGAGTGGGGTGCCATTGCCTTCTCCAGGGGATCTTCCTGACCCAGGGATCGAACCTGTGTCACTTGCGTCTCCTGCATTGACAGGCGGGTTCTTTACCTCTGCGTCACCTAGGTTTCTCTTTGGGGCAGATAATCATGGTCTGAAAGAACTGTCTGCGCTGGTAGCGACGTTCTAAATCTGCACTGTCCAGTGACAAGCCCTGGGTACATGTAGCTCACAAGCAGCTAGAAATGTAGCTGGTGCAACTGACAGATTTACCTAATTTTAATTAAGTTAGCTGCAAGTGACTGGAGAAGGCGATGGCACCCCACTCCAGTACTCTTGCCTGGAAAATCCCATGGACAGAGGAGCCTGGTGGGCTGCAGTCCATGGGGTCACGAAGAGTTGGACACGACTGAGCGACTTCCCTTTCACTTTTCACTTTCATGCATTGGAGAAGGAAATGGCAACCCACTCCAGTGTTCTTGCCTAGAGAATCCCAGGGACGGGGGAACCTGGTGGGCTGCCGTCTAGGGGGTCACACAGAGTCGGACACAACTGAAGCGACTTAGCAGCAGCAGCAGCAAGTGGCTAGTGGCTGTCACATGGGACACTGCATTAAGAGAATGTTTCCAACTTCTACCTAAAAACCTGGGGGAAAAAACCTGATGCTCTGTCAACGCTGAGTCTACAAAGCAACAACTGGCTGGAGCTGCGTTTCTTTATCTATTTATTTTCTATTTTTTTTCGCTGTGCCGTGCAGCATATGAGATTTTAGTTTCCCCGACCAGGGGTCGAACCCACGCCCCCTGCAGGGGGAGTGTGGTCTTAACCACTGCACCACCAGGGAAGTCCTCACAGCTGCCTTTAGACACAGTACACTCACCAGTCTGCCAGTCCCCTCCACTCCCTGGTCGCTCACAGCCTCCCACCCCACTCATTTACCTGCCTGCCAGGCTCCTCTAAAGAGGGCCTGGCAAGACATCTGCATTTTAAAAAATATTTATGTTTGGCTGTGCTGAGTATTAGTTGCAGCAGGCAGGATCTTTTGAACTCCTAGTTACGGCATGTGGAATCTAGTTCCCTGACCAGGGGCTGAACCTGGGCCCCCTGCACTGGGAACACAGAGTCTTAGCCACTGGACCACCAGGCAGCGGACCAGTCAGGTGTCCCAAGACACTTGAGTTTATAATGGTTGACTTGTGCAGTTTCCCTTGACCACTTTCTCTCCACTCGGCTTTACCAAATGAAACCCTTCAAAATCAGACTGAAACGGCCCCTCCACTTTGAAGAATACTCCCAACATAAGTCAGTCAGAGATTACTTCTCCCTCATCAGAACTCTGATAAGCAATTGTCTGACAATCCAGTTAACATTTAACTCAAAAGACCTTAGAGTTTAATTCTCTCTCAGTTTCTCCAGCATGACTTCCAACTCTGCCTCATGTATCAATACTTCTCACAGCATCTTGCCGGGCACAGAACGCTGATCAAAGGAGCTCTCAGCATCCCTTTCCTTGATGAGTGACAGGATTCCATTGTGCCACCTCTTGCCTCCTTTGAAAAGTCCTAACCTGCTAGTGTGTCGGCTTTCCCTCTCTCCCCCTGCCCCACCCAAGCGGCACTTCCTCTTTCTCTCTGCGTCAGGGTCACCAGGGAGAGAGTGAGCATGTCTGGGTAACATCAGGTTGTTGGGAGCTGGAAGACAGGAGAAACTTCCAGCTTTTACCCTACCTATACCAATTCTTTTTTATTTTTCCACACCAAACACTGCTGTAAACTCTAGGCCTATTCTATTCGACCTACACAGTGTTTTTAAAAATTAGATTAGCAACATTTTTTTTGATGTTTCATCTGGAATATCTCAACTAGATATGTGAATTTCTGGCTTCTCTTAAAGATGGTTAGATTTGATATTCCCTGCTAGTTAACAATAGGATAGAGTGAGGGACAAGAGGCTTCCCAGGTGACTGAGTGGTAAAGAATCCACCTGCCCATGCAGGAGACACAAGAGACATGGGTTAGATCCCTGGGTCAGGAAGATCCCCTGGACTAGGAAATGGCAACCCACTCCACTATTCTTGCCTGGAGAATCCCATGCACAGAGGAGCCTGGCGGGCTACAGTCCATGGGGTGGCAAGAGCTGGACACGACTGAATGACTCTGCGTGCACACACGAGGGGCAATGGCCATCTCTGGACTGGGTGATGGCCTCCAGTTCCCGTGGTCCTCACTTATCTTCCTGCCTGGCCCCCATAATCATCTGCGTTATAATAATAATAACAGTAGCACACATTTACTGAAGATTTATCATGTTCCAGGCTCTACTGCAATCACGTATATATCACTTAATTCCCACAGTGACCCTAGAGGCATAAACTATATTATTAGCCCTATTTTATGGATGAGGTAAATAAAAGTGCGGAGAAGTTAAGTAACTTGTACCAAATCAAAGTTAGGATTCAACCCCGGGATGTCTGACTCCAAAGCCCTTCAAAGCCCACTTCACCATTCCACTGTGCTGTGATTCCACACTCAATGCTGGGACTCCTGCCCTATATTTTGCACTTACATTCTTAAGGTGAACAATCAAGGAAAAATCTTCCTCTAGCCATGTAACCAATATAATTTTAACTATAAAGTTAACTCATTTTCACTGATCACTTGTTGGAAAAGAGAAAGACACTGAGGAATCAGAAGGCTATGACTGCACTTGCCAGAGTGAATTCTCACACAGAATTAACTAAATGAAGAAAAGAGATGTCAAAGTTTCTCACTCCACAAGCTGATCCTAGCAGAAAATGCAGATAATCATTAAAATCTAGAACATTTTCACAGTGAGGACAATGAGAGGACCCCTGGGGTCCTCAAGCGTCTTTCAGGGAGTCTGTGAGGTCAAAACTATTTTCATAATAATATTTACATGTTATCTGCTTTTCTTACACTCAGTGAAACTTTAGAGGATTTATCTCAAGAGGCTGCATGCAGAAGCAGATATAAGACACCAGATGACTCTAAAAATGGAAAACAATGCCACTTTTCTCACTAAATGTTGTTTTTTGAAATAAAAGTGCCAATTAGGTTAACATATACTGGGTTTACTATTGCTATTTTTAAATGAATTCATATTTTAAAAATTTATTAAACTCCTAATACAGCAAATATCAGCAGATATAAATTCTTCAGCCACCTGCCGCAAAGAGCCGACTCATTGGAAAAGACTGTGATGCTGGAAAAATTGAAGGCAAAGAAAGGGGTGGCAGAGATGAGATGGTTGGATGGCATCAATGACTCAATGGACATGCATTTGAGCAAACTCCGGGAGATAGTGTAGGACACAAAAGCCCGGTGTGCTGCAGTCCATAGGGTCAAAAAACGCTGGACACAATTTAGCAATAAACCAACCACAGTGCACATGTACAAAAACACCCTGGGTGGGGTCTTCAATAATTTTTAAGTCTAAAGGGCTCTGAAGACAAAAAATTTTGAGAACTGCTGCTCTGAAGGGAAAAAGTCCAGCATATATGCATGACCCAAACAGATATATATCTGTGTATCTAACCTAAACCCCAAATTCCAAACTGGTGGCCAGCAAACACGTTTCGCAAGGGCCCCACACTGAATTTAAAAACTTGTTAAATTGGTTCTCAACATTTATCGATCAAAAGATTTCACATAAAGACAGCGTTATGGTTTCTTCTCAAAAACAAAAACTTCTGGCAACACTGTTGTGACATTTCTACTTGGCCATTTCCACCGGCTGGCATCACTAGACGGGGAACACAATCTTTATTTCACCACACTCTGGACCTTTACCTGCCCATCCCTGGTAGGCATCTACATTGCTGAGCTAAAGAAGAAAAAGATTCCTTTGCAGTAAATAATGAAACCTACATCAATCTAATAAATGTCTGCAATCCTCCAGATCAGTCAAAATGTACAGTAAGTGATCCCTTTCCTTATCTGATCTCCTAAAGCAGCAACTTCCTTAATGATTTCACCAGTGATACAGAGACCCTTGGACCGATCAGAAACCCTTCTGAGAAAAAGGAGTCCATCTGAAAACGGAGACATTCTCCAACAAGTGCAAAGGAACGAAACTCACCTGGAGAAGAAGGAGTGAGTGAATCAATCCCCAGGGAACAGGGGGCCCAGTTTAGGCCCCACAGAGAAAGGGGTTCCGGTGACAGTCAGATCATTGGCTATTTCTTCCTGGAACGCTGGATAGTAAATTCAGGACCCTTATTCAACTTCTTCTGCCCTGAAAGCAGGTTGTGGAAAGGAAGGGGCTGTCAGAAGCTGGGTCCCCAATGAAGCAAGGGCACAGGTGTGAAACTGGGGGCAACTGGTAATTTTTGGAAAAAAGAAGAAAGCAATACTAAACTGGGGAGATCTAGGTAAGACAACGGATTTTGATGTTCAAGGAGTTATTTTTTCTTTCTTTCCTTATTTTCCTCCCCTGGGAAAGGAACCTGGAGAGCTTTGCTGGGAGAAGCCTAACTGAGGTGGGACAGGTGATGAAAAGGGGTTTGTGTTGGGATGGCTGGGGAAGAGTTGGGAAGAAAAATATTAGACGAGAGAAAACGGAAGGACTGAGTTGGTTTATCAGTGGAAAGATATTCCAAACAGGGGGACTCATGGAGGGAAGAAAGAATTTTTGCTGGAAAGTGATCCTCAATGGAGAAAAAAAAATTTTTTTTTTGCTAGAGGAAGTTCCTAAGAGGAGGGGGAGGGGCGAATTCAAGGCGTCTAGGCGGGCTTCTTGGTTTTGCTGGAAGATCCTAAATAGAAACAAATCTGGGTCCTCTAAAGTGGGGATTTTGGGGAGGAAAGTGGATTTTTAGCACCAGGGCCTGGAAAAGCGGAGGGCAAATGCAAGGCCGAGATGCAGAAAGTGCGGAGGTCGGGTAGGGCCCGCGGCGCGAGCTGGGGAGCTGCGAGGGGGCAGTTGGGGCCTGGGGGGCGGGGTAGGAAAGAAAAGGGGGTGCAGCGAGCCAGGGGCCTCTGAGGAGAGTCTTCTCCAAGGGGGAAGGGGCTGCGGGGATGCAGCGGGGCCCGGAGCTGTTGGGGTGCAGAAGGTGCGTGCGTGACGCGGGGTAGGGGGCGCTCGCCGCGCCTGCTGCGCCTCTCGAAAGGGAGCTGGGCCCCCCTAAAAAAGAAACATAAAAACGAATTAGATTTTAAAAGGGGGAGGGGTTGATGAATGAGGAAGGGGCGGGAAAGGGCGGGGTAGGAAGGAAGGGGAGGGGGCAGGGGCAGCAGCAACCGGGTTTTACCCGCCCCCGGGGGCTCGCGCGCCGGGCCTCGCGCCTCTCGGGCATCCCAGCGGCCCCCTGTCTGCCCCCGCGCCGCCCGCAAGCCGGGCGCGCACGCGCAGCCGGGCCCGCCCCTGGAGAGCCCCGTGTACGTGGCCGCGGGCCGCCTCGCGCCGCCCAGAGCGGCCTCGCGCGCGCCTCGCGCCGCCCGGGCTCCCAGCGCGTGCCGCCGGCCGCGCAGTCTCGGCGGCTATTCGGCCGTCGCCAAGGGGGCGGGGCCACGCGGGGGCGTGGCCAGCGCGGTCAGGTGACCTGCGGCAGGCGGGAAAGGAGGCAGTTGGTCGCCATTTTGGGGGGAGGGCGGTTGAAGGCGGGAGAGTGTGAAGGCGCTCAGGGAAGGAGACCGCGGGGGGAGGGGCCGGCACCCCAAGACCCACACACAGAGGCGGAGAGTCGGGCGTCGCCTGCCATTGTTCCTGGAGAGCGGCGTTAGAACGCAGTATGGGGAACTCTGGCTCCCCGCGGGCCGCTCTAAGCTGCAGCCTCAGAGGGTGTGTGTTTGAGGGGCGTCGGTGTGAGAGTAAGGGCCCCTCGCAGCGTCGTGGGGTCCTCGAGGCAGCCCCTGTGCTCCCTTGGGGCCACCGAGCTCTTCCTGCCAGGGGGTTGGGAAGACGTGGGGCTGGAGAAGCAAGAAGCGGGACACGATCTCTTCTGCCTTTTTAAAGCCAAGTCCTGAGCCGTCTGTAGCTCAGGCTCTGAGCTGAGCTGTGTTTCCGGACCGGTAAAGAGGAGGAAACCGGCAGCAGCAGTGGCTTGGGAGTTGGGGTGGTTGATGATCGGTCAAGAATTTTGAACCCTGGAACGACTTAGACAGGGATTTAATTCCTTAGAAATTGTGCTCTGAAAACCTAGAGAGACATCAGATTCGTGGTTGCCGGGGGTGGGGTGGGGTGGGGTGGGGTGGGGTGGGGTGGGATGGGGATGGGGATGGAGACTTAAGTTTCGAAACTCTAAGAGGATCTGCTTGGGATGATGGAAGTATTTTGAAAGTAGGTTGTAGGGGGTGACTGCACAACGTGATGACTTTATTAAAAATCCTTGTGTTGTACACTTTACATGGGTGACTTTCATGTAAATTATAGTAAAGTTTTGATGTTTTAAAAATTCCCTGGGGTAGGTAGAACAGAGAGGAGAGGAAAAGGACTAACATTCCACCTTTGGATTCCTTCATTCAGCAAATATTTATTGAGCTTCTGTTCTGATATACTGCAGTGTATGAGTCAAACAGCCCTGCTCTGGCTTATGTTCCTGAGAAGCACCGTCTGATGGAAATATAATACAAGCACTAAGTGCCAGCCACATAACTTTCTGTTTTCTAGTGGCCATAGTTTTCAAAGTTAGAAAAAAGTGGGAAATTAATAATACAATTTAACCCTAAATGTTATTTCAACATGTAATTAGTACAAAAAGTTTTAAAAGATAATTTACCTTGGGGGTGACTTTAAAATCTGGCGTATATTTTACATTGACGGGACATCTCAATTAAGACTAGCCACGTTTCAAGGGTTCCATATAGCCAAACGTGTGGCTTAGGTACCGAACAGCAGGCGTATCTTTAGTGGGGGCAGGCAGAGACATTTAGAATACAATGTAGTTAAAGGTTTTTTTTTTTTTTTTTAATGTAAGGAAGGACACTACAGTGTGTCAGAAGATGCTATTTTATACAGGTCAGTAAAAGCCTCTCTGGCAAAGTTACGCTGAGCAGAAACTGGAAGGCTCTAAGGAAGGGAGCTATAAAAATATGGACAAGAGCGGGCGGGGGGAGGGGGGGGAGGGGGGGGAGGGCGGGGGAAGCGGGGGCGGGGTGGGCGTGGCGCGGGCTGGAGTACACACCTTCCCTGGTGGTCCAGCGGTTAAGATTCTGAGCTTCCCTGGCAGGGGGCCCAGGTTCAATCACTGGTCGGGAACCAAAATCCAGGATGCTGCGTGGTGCAGACAAACTAGCTGTGGGGGAGGAGCAAGTGCAAAGGCCCTGAGGTAGGAAGATGTGGGATCCATCTTCAGAGACCACTGTGGTTTGAACCATGTACGCAAAGAGTAAACTCGGGGCAGGTCATGTAGAACCGTGTAGGTTATGCAAAGACAGGCATTAAGCATCTGCCTTTAATTTAGGAGGGTTTCTTTGTTTACTTAGCAAACATTAAAAGATACTGAGTTTCAGCAGTATGATCTCTCCTCCTGATGGAAGAAAACGAGTACCCTGGTCGATGAGTAGATGAGAGTTTTAAGAACAAGCCTTAAGGTCCTGAATGAAAGTGATATTTTTTCTGTCCTTTGACAAATACCAAGCAATTTATGGCCAGAGAAGATCCTTGCAACACACAACACCAAAAAGAGCATTCAGAAATTATATTAAAAGACTGCAAATTAATGTGACAACCCAATAAATAAAGGTATGTGGAGGCATTTCATACAAGAGAAAAAAAAGGAAAAATGACCTAACAATAGCAAGATTTTAATGCAAATTAAAGCCACAGATATTAGGTCACACCCACCAGTTCGGCAAAATTAAACATTTTTTTCTGTCAGGCAGAGCAAGGGGAACTTGCACAGTACTGGTCATGGGTAAAATTGGTAGTCACATTGGATAACAAGTTGGAGATACTGAATAAAATTTAAAACATAGGGCTTCCCTTGTGCTCCAGTGGTTAAGAATCTCTCCTTGCAATGCAGAGGACACAGGTGTGATTCTTGGTCCAGGAAGCTCCCATGTGCTGCAGGGCAACTGAGCCTATGCATTGCAACTACTGAAGCCCTTCTACCGGGAGCTGGTGCTCCGCAATGAGATGTCCACTCACTGCAGCTAGAGAGTAGCCCCCACTCACCCCAACTACAGAAAACCCGCATGCAGTAACGGAGACCCAACACAGCCAAAAAAATGTTAAAGATGTGCTGTGTCCCATGCCCCAGCAACTCAGGGATTGACGGTAGAGAAACTCTTGTTCATACGCATTCAAGATGGACATAAGAATAGTCATAAGCAATAATGTCTGTAATAACCAAAAAACAAAAAATCAAGTTGGATTGGATGATTTCTGGAACAGAAAAAGGACATTAATAGAAAAGCTAGTGAAATCTCAGAAACTGAAATTCAGTTAATAGTAGTGGATTAGGGTTGATTTCATGTTTCTGACAAATGTACTCTGGTAACGTCAGAGCTGACAGAGAAATCTGGGTGAGGGGTCTATGGAGGTGTATGTCTTTCCAACATTTTGTAAATCTAAAAATCTTTTCAATCTAAAATTACTCCAAAATCAAAAGTTTGGGAAAAAGAAAAAATGTTCTTCTGAATAACTTGTGGTATAGAATAGTGATTCAATGGAATATTTTATAGCAGTGACCGTTTCAATTACTACAATACAGATGTGCTTCCATTTACTTATGAAGTTTCAAAACAGAGGCCAAAATACACAATATACAGTTTAGGGACACAAATTAAGTGAATTGGGCTTTTTAAAAGCAAAGGAAAGAGAAACACCAAATTTAACAAAGTAGTTACTCTTGAGAGGTGAGGGAAATGAATTGAGATGGAGAAGGGCCCGTGAGGGAAGCGCAGAGGAAATGGATTTTTTTCCCTTATGGTGGGCCCACTCATTTTATTCTTTATAATATAGATGTATTTGATTTTTAAACTATATTAAAATGTTTAAGCATTTGTAGCTCAACATTTTTTTTAGATTTGGGGGTGCAGCTGTGGAAGCAAGATTTTGGGCTCTGGAACAATTCAAGTAATTCCTTTTATTTCCTCTCAATCCTTGACAGTCTTTTGGGTGCTGTGCTTTGAAAGAGGTACCAAAATAAGGGAAGAGATGGATTAAGAAATAAATAACAAGTGAATTCCAAAGGGAGATGAGAGCTGTGAAAGAAATGAACACAATGATGTGATGGAGAGAATCTGGATGCTTGAGAAGCTGGATTTTCAAAGCACGGTCCCCAGACCAGCAGCACCACCAGTTTGTTAGAAATGCAGAAGACGAGGCCCTATCCCAGTCCTCCTAAGGCAGGAGGTCTTGAATTTAATAGCAAAGTTCCCATGGGATTCATGTACACCTTGAATTTTGAGAAGCACTGCCTTAGCATGATCCAGGAAGACTTCTAGGAGGAGGTGGCATTTGAATTGAGACATCAAAGTTAAGAGTCAGATGGTCAAGGAGAGGTCTAGAGCAAAACTTCCAGGCAAAGGGAGTGTCAGGTACAAAGGTCATGATACCAAGTAGAGGTCTGAGGAGCTCAAAAAGGACTAGAGGACTTCCCTGGCAGTCCAGTGGTTACAACTTGGTGCTTCCACTGCAGAGGGCACTGGTTCCATCCCCAGTCTGGGAACCAAGATCCCATATGCTGAAAAATGCAGTCAAAAAAGAAACTGTCAGAGAGGACTAGTGTGGCCATAGTAAGCAACTCAGGGGTACTGATGAGGTTAAAGAAGCAGATGAGGTCCACCCAGAGCCTGATGGACTCTGGGAAGAAGTTTGGGTATTCTGTGAAATCATTAGAATCCACTGCAGTGTTATTTGCAGGGAGAGGCACAGTCGGATGGACATTTACAAAAATGTCACTCTGGACCTGCAGTGGCTCCATATTGTGACACTTTAGCTAACCTGGAGCCACATTTCTCAGAATTCCCTTGCATATATGGTTCTGGGTTAGGCTTGGCTAGAAGAGAAATCCACAAAACATTGATTTGTTTAGCAATTTTAATCTAATATATAGTCCATATTCAGATTTCCCAATCATCCTTCAAATTCTCACCTTAGCAATATTATTATGAATAATATTCCAAGTAACAATTAGAGCTGTCCTAAGGTTGTCCTAAGGGCTTCCCTGGTGGCTCAGATGATAAAGAACCTTCCTGAAATGCAGCAGACCCAGGTTCAATCCCTGGGTCAGGAAGATTCCCTGGAGAGGGAATGGCTACCCACTCTAGTATTCTTGCCTGGAAAATTCCATGGACAGAGGAGCCTGGTGGGCTCCAGTCCATGAGTTGCAAAGAGTCAGACAACTGAGTGACTAACAAGGTTGATCACACATAATTGCAAAGAATAAACCTTTTAGGGGTGGCAAACAGCGTCTTCCAATAATTTCTCCCCTTGGTGTGACCCAATTTTACACAGCCAGTTCCAAACATGATGGTAAGTGCAGTATCTCATGCCTGGAGATTATGAATTAATTGACAAGCCCATTATCCAGTCTTTGTTCGGTTTTAAAACTTCCCTAGGTGATCACAGTATGCAGCCAAGTGTGGGAATCACTACTGTGACTGTAGGAAAACCTGCTCATCTCAGAAGTCAAATCCTGGGACGTCCCTGGTGGTCCAGTGGCTGAGACTCTGTGTTCCCAATGCAGGGGGCCCAGGTTTGGTCGCCGGTCAGGGAGCTAGATCCCACATGCAGAAGCTAAAAGTTGACATGCCATAACTACAGATTCTGCGTGCTACAACTAAGACCCAGGGCAGCCAAATATATTCAGTAAATAAATATGTTTTTAAAAAGTCAAGTCCTCATCACGTTCTTCCTTGGCCATTGATAGATAAAGCTGCCTCCATGGTCCTCTCCACCTCCCACCACTGCCTGACTTACATGAAGACCACCGACCTGATCCTTTCAACAGTTCTCAACAGTGCTTCTGATACTGGGATCAGAAATGTTAGCTGGTCACTGAACCTCTGGAAGGTGTGAAGATGCTTAGGAAGCCTGGGCAGAAAAGGAGGGTCAAGGTGGGGAAGGGGTGCCTAGATTTGCACTCAGAAAAGTACAGGCATTTGAGGAGAAGTTGATCAGTGAAGTTGCTGAAAAAAAGAGGAAGCAGAGAAGTGGAAGGAAAACCATGAAAAATCAAGCCCCAGTGAAGTGAAGGGAAAAGACGCTTTCCGAGGACTGCCCTGGTGGTCCAGTGACTAAGATTCCTTGCTCCCAATACGGGGTGGGTGGAGGGGGGCGGCGGGCTTGATCCCTAGTCAGGGAACTGGATACTGCAACTAAAGATCCCACATGTTGCAAGGAAGATGGAAGATCCCACATGCCGAAACGAAGACCTGGCACACCCAAACAAATAAATATTAAAAAACAAAAACAAGATGCTCTGCAGAAGGTGTGAGAGGTCCACCCTGGCCTCACATCTCTCCTTCCTGCCTTCCTCACTTTCCTGTCCTCACATTCATCCCTTGAATTCACTTCCTTTGAGCATTCTCGAAGCCCTTGCCCCTCTCATCCTCTGAAGTACGCACCTGGCCAAACTCCAGGCATCTGCCTTCTCCAAGCCAGCTGAACAACGTAGCAGGAGGAAAATGCCCAGCCAGCCCAGCAGGGTTAACCTGAACCAGAGAAATCACAGACCTCAAGGGGGCGCAGGATGTTCTCTCTGTGTCTCTGGCAAGCTGGCTTTCTGTCCCATTGCAATTCGACCTGTTCCCTTTCAGGCCTCCCACCCACCTAGCCCTCTCATCCAGCTGGTGGCCGCGTCCCTCACTTCCCTGTGCAGACTGAAGCCATCATTTGGGAACCTCTTCATTGCCCAGTACCAGAGCACAAGCCCCTGCAACTTCCCATTCATTACCAGTCCCCCAACCCCTGGGTTCCATCCTGTTCTTTTTTCTTTTTTATCTTCTTTTCTTCCTTCATCATTCCGCTTCTGTTACTTCTACTGCTCCTCCTTCTAATTCTTCTCCCCCTCCTTCTCCCTCTTCCTGCACAATCTCATCCCACACCAGCTGCTGCAATCCTTTCTAAAAGGAAAATGGGACCCCTCCACTCTTCGTGGGAAGAAGGGTGCGGACAGATTTAGCTACTACTCTCTTGCCTGAGGGTGTTTAGCTGGTGACTGTTAGTAAACTGAAGAATCTGTAGTAAAGGCAACTTCTTTGCAGCCAGCGGCCTGAGAGGTGATGCTTTGAGACCCTGTGAGCATCCTGCTTCCTACCAGCCTTCCCCCAGGGATGCTGGTGTCTGATTCTGCCCTTCTCCTGGAAAAATGTTTCCCAGCAGCTGACCATGTCACAGATGACCGCAGCCTGGACTCAAGTGGTCGGTATGGAGACGGTGAAAAATGACAACTCTGACTTTAATTGTAGTAAAATCCCTCACTGTGTAACTAATGACTAAGTATGTGTCTCCTCTGCTCATTCTGTGAGGATGGGGGCCATGCTGATTTTGGTCGCTGGGTCTTCAGTACCTAACAGAACCTTCTAGTAATAATGTAAAGGCACCCGGGCTTCCCTGGTGGCTCAGTGGTAAAGCATCCACCTGCCAAGCAGGAGACACCAGTTCTATCCCTGAGTCGGGAAGATTCTGGAGAAGGAAATAGCAACCCACTCCAGTATTCTGGCCTGGCAAATTCCATCGACAGAGGAGCCTGGCGGGCTACAGTCCATGGGGTAGCAAACAGTCGGATACGACTTAAACAGACTTTCATTTTCCTTTTTTTCCACCAGTGTACTGGGCCCTTCACATTTACTCCCCAGGTGAGCGAGGGTTTGCTGCTGTGCCCACGGTACCCACGAGGAGCCTGAGGGACAGAGAGGAGACTAACTAACTTGCTCAAGACGCAGAGCCAGTAGGTGGCAGAGCTGGGGTATGAACCTGGAGGCCTCATTCCAGAGCCTGCTCTCCTCAATGTCATGTTCTCTGACTTCAGAAAGAAGCTGCAGTGCCACTATGGTGGAAGACAGTATGGAGGGTCCTCAAAACACTGAAGCTAGAATTGCCGTATGACCTCTCCTGGGCATATATTTGGAGAAAGCCACAATTTAAAAAAGGGCACCCTAATGCTCATAGCAGCACTACTTACAATAGCTGAGATGAGTAAGCAATCTAAATATCCACTGACGAATGAATGGATAAAGGAGATGGGGTAAATACACACAAAGAGCTCGGCCATAAAAAAAAAGAACAAAATAATGCCATTTGCAGCACCATGGATGGATCTAGAGAGCATCATATAAAAAAGCGAAGTAAGTCAAACAAAGACGAATACCACGTGATATCACTTTCATGTGGAATCTAAAATAGGGCACAATGAACTTGTGAACCTGTCCATGAAACAGAAAAAGACTCGTGGACATGGAGAAAGACTTGTGGTTGCCAAGGGGAGGGAAGTGGGAAAGGGAAGGCTTGGGAGTTTGGGGTTAGCAGATGCAAACTATGGTATATAGACTGGATAAACAGCAGGTCCTACGGGATAGCATAGGGAACGGTATTCAATATCTTGAGATAACTCATAATGAAAAAGCAGTATAAAAAGAATGTATGAATGATGGAACCATTTTGCTGTATAGCAGAAACTAACATTGTGAATCAACTTACTCTTCAGTAAAAAAGAAGAAATCCTTTAAGACTGTAATGACATTCTCCTTAAAAAAAAGAAGCTGCCGTTAAAATCTACTGAATGAGTTAAGACTGTGGGGTGGGGAGTTGAGGTGAGCAGGAAAGAGGGTGGGGGATCCCTCTACTTAAACTTCTTTAGGGGTGGATTTTTGTCTTTTTTTTTTTTTCTTTCAAACAGAAGTGTCCAGCCTTCACAAGATGGGTTTTCTGAGCACAAGTAGCGCCAGCCCAGCCTGGCAGATGGGTCCATGCTCTGTCTCCCCACATCCGTTTGAGACACAAGGCTCCAGGATTCCAGAGTGTAGCTTTTTCCATGAAGGAACTAAAATCCAAATGTGTTCTATGTCTGAAGCCACCCAGGCACCCATTTTTCCTAACAGGAAAATCCAGGCTCACAAATACCATCCCTTCCTTACCTAAGTCCTTGCAGTTTCTCTGAGTGGAGTCCAGAAAGGAAGAAACGATGTAAAAAAAAATAATTTGCCATCTTTGCACAGGTGATATGGGTGGCTTCTTCTCTCATTTCCACTAGAACTTCTCACCTCATTTCTCGAGATTCAACCAGATCATAGTCCCTCTGAAATCCACGCCATTGTTCTTAACTTCAGTGATAAAAGTAGTTCTCAGCTAATACACGGCCTCAGTTCCAAAGCTGTTACTCTTTAGCCATGTCATTCTTTCCTTCTTAAAATGTTGACATCGTATCCCTGGAAAAGGCATGTTTTGTTATTATTAGTAGCAAGCTGTGAGCTGGATTTGGAATAAGTTTCAAGGGGAATTGTTGAAGGAAAGATAAGAGAGAATTTTGGATTTCCTTTGTCTTTCGATGAATACTAGAATATTCATTGAGAATGCCCACGTGTTTGTCCTAGTGTTCAGCCTCTCCTCTGTATCAGCTAGCTACAGCTGTGTAAGAAATCATCTTGAAATTCAGTGGCTTAAAAGAACAACTTTTTTTGTTTTCTTATATGTTATCTGGGTCATCTGGACCCAGTTCTGCTAATCTGGGCCAGGCTCCACTGACCTTGGCTGAGCTCATTCATGAATCCACCATCATCCTCTGGCAGGTTAACCGGAGGCTGGCTGGTTTCAAATGACTTCAGCTAGGATGACTCACTTCTTCTTTACCTTTCCCTCACATCCCTCCAGCTAGCTAGCCTAGGCATGTTCTCACAGCAAGGAGAGAGAAGAGAAATACTCAGAGCTTCTTAAGGCTTAATCTGCAATCTACTGATGAAAACAAGTTGTATGTTTCAGTTCAGGGGATAGGGAAAAAAACTCTGTCTCTTGATGGGAGGAGCTGCAAAAGCACACGACAAAGGGCCTGGATACAGGAGGGATGAAGAAGGGTAGCCTCAAAGTAGAGAAGAGTTAGCTGTTTTTGTTCAATTACTCAGTCATATCTGACTGTTTGTGACCCCATGGACTGCAGCATGCCAGGCTTTCCCATCCTTCACTATACTTTGCTCAAACTCATGTCCGTTGAGTCAGTGAGGCCATCCAATCATCTCATCCTCTGTCACCTTCTCCTGCCCTCAATCTTTCCCAGCATCGTGGTCTTTTCCAGTGAGTCAGTTCTATGCATCAAGTGGCCAAAGTATCGGAGTTTCAGCATCAGTCCTTCCAGTGAATATTCAGGGTTGATTTCCTTGAGGATTGACTAGTTTGATCCCCTTGCTGTCCAAGGGTCTCTCAAGAGTCTTCTCCAGCACCACAGTTCGAAAGCACCAATTCTTCGGTGCTCAGCCTTCTTTATGGTTCAACTCTCACATCTCCTTGTGACCCCATGGATGGCAGCACACCAGGCTTCCCTGTCTTTCACTATCTCCTGGAATTTGCTCAAATTCATGTTCATTGAGTCAGTGATGCCACCTCATCATCTCATCTCAGGATGCCATCTCATCCTCTGCCATCCACTTCTTTTGCCTTCAGTCTTTCCCAGCATCAGAGAAGAGTGGTCCCTTCCTATTTTTGCTTCTTTTCCCATTGGTCAGGGAAAGTTTGATTCCCGTTGTCCAGTTGCTTCATATGCCCCACGCTCCTGTTTGCTGATTTCAATCTTCACTTCTTTCTGTGGGTCCCTTTGATTTCTTTCAGGGCTGCTTTATCTCAAGTCCCCAACCCCACCTCCACCCATTATCACTGATGACGCCCCTCTTATTTTAGGATCAAGCTGATTCCTGCTTCCCTGCTTCTTGTTTATTTCTTCCATCTCCTGTGAGGAAGTGTTTCTTCTCCAGCAGTCCACCCCTCCCACTTTGTAGCCCACCCCCCCAGGCGGTCACCCTTCTGCCTCCCTATGGGTCAGTCCTCCTGTCTCTAGAAGCCTCCACCCTGGTCCAGGTGTCACCATTATCTCTTGTCTTAGACTCACAGCAACCATATGTATGGGGGTGGTGAGTGGTTGGGTGTCCCCCGTGGCTCAGTGGTAAAGAATCCACCTGCAAAGTAAGGGTCACGGCAGATGCAGGTTCGATCCCTGGGTTGGGAAGATCCCCTGGAGGAGGGCATGGCAAACCACTGTAGTCTTCTTGCCTAGAGAATCCCATGGACAGAGGAGCTTGGTGGACTATAGTCCACGGGGTCACAAAGGGTCGGACATGACTAAAGAGACTTAGCAGGCAGCACGGTGAGCAGCAGTGTCTGGGTATTCATCTTGGTTCTGCTGTGAACTAGCTGGGTGACTGGAGGGGACTGACTTTACCTCTCTGTGCCTCAGTTTCCTTCTGCTGTAGACTGAATGTTTATGTTCCCCCTTCGTCCCACAGATCTATATCTTGAAACCTAATCTTCAGTGTGATGATGTACAGAGACAGGGCCTTTGGGAAGTGATTAAGTCATGACAGTGGGGGTTCTCATGAATAAAATAAATTCCCTTAGAAAAGAGACCCCAGAGGCTGCTCTTACTCCTTTTGCCCCGTGGGCATGAGGCAGGAAGGTGGCTGTTTGTGAGCCAGGGAGCAGGACTTCACCAGCCACTGAGTCAGCCAGAACCTTGATCTTGGATTTCCCAGCCTCCAAAACTATAAGAAAAAAAAAACAAAATCTGTTGTTATGAGCTACCTGGTCTATGGTCTTCTGTTACATCAACCTAGACAGACCTAAGACACGTCTTCTATGACACCTTGCTCACTTCTGTGACTTTCCTGGTGGTCCAGTGGTTAAAAAACTCCTTGCTGCCACTGCAGGGGGCGCAGGTTTGATCCCTGATCTGGGAAATAAGATCTTGCATACAGCGTGACCACAAAAAAAAAAAAGAATGACTCACTTCTATAGATTAGTGATAAAGTTATCTGCTTAGATGGGTGTTTGTTGTGAGGATCTGAAAAGCAACCTCGTCTGAAGAGCTGCAGCATTTGCGCTGCCCTGGTCCTGGAGATGACAGGGCTGAATGGCCGCGACAGGAGGGGGGTGGGGGACTGACTCCACCTGATGTGCTGGGTCTGTGCGTGGTACATCACCGGTCCTCCCAGGGAGCCTAGGGCTTAGTTCCATTTTCCCCACGAGACAACTGAGGCTCAGACTGCCTCAGGGTCACAGTTGCCCAAGGTCACAGTTACCGAATGACTGACAAAGATTTGAACTGAGATCCATCTGTTGCCTGAATTTCTGTCTCTGACTGTGAGCGCCAGCTTCTCCCTGGTCTTCAAGATTCCCTGCTGACCCCTCCATCTCTGCTCCCCAGTCAGCCAACGGGAGGCAAAGAAGGGGTAAAGCAGATCAGATGCCTTCCTTCCTAAGATTTTTCGGTGACATGACTCAGTCCATTGCACAATCCAGGATGGGACCCTGAACTGGGGGAAAAGATGGCTCTAAAGGGCGTTATTGAAGTGAGGAGAGAGATCTGAATTTGTGGATTAAACAATCGTACTGTTGTATCAGTGTTACATTTCCTGATGTTGATGACTGTCCTGGGGCTTCTGAAGAGAATGTCTTTGTTCTGTAGCTCCATGCTGAAGTATTTATAGGGACCAAGGGACAGGATGTTTGCCACTCGAATACTCAAAAAAGAGATTAAACACATGTGGCAAAATATTATTGACAGACCTAGGAAAGAGGAGTTCTTTTCACTCTTCTTGCTTGTCTTCCGTTGTTTGATCTTATATCTGGTGAAAAACTATCAGCAAAACAAACCATTCATCGCGCTCCCAGTAGATACCCAAGAGACAGGAAAATCTATGTCCACACAAACCCTTATACACCAAGGTTCAAAGCAGAACTATTCACAGCAGCCGAAAAGCAGAAACAACCTAAATATCTGTCCATTGATGAATGGATAAGCCAAAGGTGAAGTGAAAGTTGCTCAGTCGTGTCCGACTCTTTCTGACTCCATGGACTATACAGTCCATGGAATTCTCCAGGCCAGAATACTGGAGTAAATAGTCTTTCCCTTCTCCAGCAGATCTTCCCGACCCAGGGATCAAACCCAAGTCCTCCCACATTGCAGGCGGCTTCTTTACCGGCTGAGCCACCAGGGAAGCCCAAGAATACTGGAGTGGGTAGCCTATCCCTTCTCCAGCGGATCTTTCTGACCCAGAAATCAAACCGGGGTCTTCTGTATTACAGGTGGATTCTTTACTGGCTGAGCTACCAGGGAAGTCCTAAACCAAAGGTGGTATATGCCAATAGTGGAATTTTTTTTTTGATTGAAATAAAGTTGATTTACAATGTTGTGTTAGTTTCATATATACAGCAGGGATTTAGTTATATATGTGTGTGTGTGTATATATATATATATATGTATATATATATATATAGGCTTCCCAAGTGATGCTAGTGGTAAAGAACTTGCCTGCCAATGCAGGAGACATAAGAGACACAGATTCGATCCCTGGGTCAGGAAGATCCCCTGGAAGAGGGCATGGCAACCCACTCTAGTACTCTCGCAGGGAGAATCACATGGACAGAGGAGCCTGGTGGGCTACAGTCCATAGGGTGGCAAAGAGTCACCCTATGACTGAAGCGACTTAGCACGCATGCACATATATATATGTGTGTATATATATATATATGTATTGTTTCCATTATAGTTTATTATACGATATTTAATATAGTTCTCTGGGCCACACAGTAGGCCCTTGTTGTTTATCTATTTTATATATAGTAGTTTGTATCTGCTAATCCCAAACTCTTAATTTATCCCTCCCTGTCTTTTCCCTTTTGGGAAGGATGAGTTTGTTTTCTATGTCTGTGAATCTGTTTTGTAAATAAGGTCCTTTGTATCATATACTTTACACTCCACATATAAGTGATGTCATTTACCGTTTGTCTCTGACTTACTCCACTTAGTATAATAATCTGTAAGTCCAACTATCTTGCTGCAAATGTCATTATTTAATTCTTTTTATAGCTAAGTACTATTCCACTGTGGGTTTCCCAGGTGGCTCAGCAGTAAAGATTCCGCCTGCTGATGCAGGAGAGGCAGAAGACATGGGTTCAATTCCTGGGTCAGGAAGATCCTCTGGAGGAGGAAATGGCAACCCACTCCAGTATTCTTGCCTGGGAAATCCCATGGACAGAGGAGCCTGGCGGGCTACAGTCCATGGGGTTGCAGAGTCGGACACAACTGAGCAACCGAGGATGCACACACTATTTCACTGTATATATGTACCACACCTTCTTTATCCATTCATCTCTGGATGGACACTTAGGTTGCTTGTCAATAGTGATGCTATGAACATGGAGGTACACGTATCTTTTCAAAGTAGAGTTTTTTCCAGATATAGGCCCAGGAGTAGGATTGCTGGATCATAAGGGAACTCTATTTTTAGTTTCTCTGTGTGTGTGGGTTTTTTTTTAGTTTTTTGAAGAACCTCCATGCTGTTCTCCATAGTGGCTGCACCAGTTTATATTCCCACCAACAGTGTGTATGTGAGGGGGTTTCTTTTTCTCCACACCCTTTCGAGCATTTATTATTTGTAGACTTTTAATGATGGCCATTCTAACCGGCGTGAGATGATACCTCAATGTAGGTTTGATTTGCATTTCTCTGATAATTTTTAGCGATGTTGAACATCTTTTCATGTGCTTATTGGCCATCCGTATCTTCTTTGAAGAAATGCTATGTAGGTCTTCTGTCTATTTTTTGATAGGTTTGATTTTTTTTGTTTTCAAGTTGTATGAGCTGTTCGTATATTTTGGAAATTAAGCCCTTGTCAGTTGCATCATTTACAAATATTTTCTCCCAATCCATGTTGTTGTTGTTTAGTTGCTAAGTCATGTCCAGCTCTTTTTCGACCCCATGGACCGTAATAGCGCACCAGGCTTCTCTGTCCATGGGATTTTCCAGGCAAGAATACTGAAGTAGGTTGCAGTTTCCTTCTCCACCCAGTCCATAGGTTGTCTTTTTATTTTGCTTATGGTTTCCCTTGTTGTGCAAAAGCTTGTGAGTTTGATTAGGTCCCATTTGTTTATTTTGCTTTTATTTCTATTACCTTGGGAGACCCTGCAGTGGAATATTATTCAGCCATAGAAAGGAATGAAATTCTGACTCACGCTATAGCACACATGAACTTTGAAAACGTTATGCTGGGAATCCCCTGGTGGTCCAGTGGTTAGGAGTCTGCACTCTGACTGCCAGGGTTCCAGGTTCAATCCCTGGTCAGGGAACTAAGTTCCCATAAACCATGAGGCGGAGCTAAAAAATAAAAAGAGACATTATGCAAAGTGAAAGAAGCCAGACACAGAGGCCACATGTGGCAGGATTTCATTTATACGAGAGGTCCAGAATGGACAAATTGGTAGAGACAGAAAACAGATTAGTGGTTGCTTAGGGTTGGTGGGGAGGGTAGGGGATAGGAAGGAACTGCTAATGATACAGGGTTTCTTGTTGGAATGATGGAAATGTTCTGGAACTAGATAGTGGTGATGGGCAAGCCTGTGAATGAATATACAATAAGCCATGGAGCGGCTTCCCTGGTGGTCCAGTGGTTAAGAATCTGCCTTGCAAAGCAGGAGACATTGGTTCCATCCCTTGTCGGGGAAGATCCCACATACCTCGGGGCAGCAAAACCCTTGGGCCACAGTTACTAAGCCTGCACCCCGGAGCCCATGTGCTTCGACTACTGAAGCCCGGTGCCCTAGAGTCGGTGCTCGGGAAATAAAGAAGCTACTGCAGTGATAAGCCTGAGCACTGCAACCAGAGGGTAACCCCTGCTGGCTGCAACAGAACAACCCTTGAAGTAGCGAAGACCTGGTGCAGCCAAACACAAATAAATAATTTTTTAAAGTTCTTATAAAAAAAAAAAACACCTTGGAATGGATCACTTTAAACAAGTGAGTTTTATGGTATGTGAATTGCCTGGCAATTACAAGTAATAATGACAGTGACAACAAACCCATCAATGACTGTGTATGACCTTTGAGATCAAACTCGAAACCTCCGGTGTAAGGTCACTCAGTCCCTCAGCCTCATGCAGCTGAGCTCTCAAGACGCCAGCAGCCTGACCAGCCTTCTTTCCCTGTTTCTGCCACCTCTGGGCCTTTGCACCTGTTGCTCCCCTCCACCTTTGTCTAACTCCATTTATCTTACAAGTCTTAGCTTACAATGGGCTCCCTTCAGGAAGGTGTCCCTTAATCTTCAGAGTGCAGGTCACCAGGTTCCCAGAGTAGCATTAAGGATGATTTCCAGGTGATTTATTGTAATGCATGTTGGGGAAAAAGTAACTGGACTTCATGAATTTTGTAGCTTGGTGTCAGCCTAAGGTAGCCCCAGGGAAACCCATCAAAGGAAGAAAAAAGACTTGAATGAAAGGACAAATTTTTAACAATTTATTTTACTGAAGTAGAGTTGGTTTAGCAATACTGATTTCTACTGTACAGCAAAGTGATTCAGTGATACGTATATAGACATTCTTTTTGTAAGAGTTTTAAAAAATAATTTTATTTCTTAATTTTTGGCTGTGCTGGGTCGTGGTTGCTGCCGGGGCTTCTCTCTGGTTATGGGCTTCAGTAATTGTGGTTCCCTGGCTCTGGAACACAGGCTCAACAGTCGTGGCACATGCGCCCAGCCGCCCGAGGTAGGCGGAATCCTCCCAGATCAGGGATGAAACCCGCGTCTTCTGGATCGGCAGGTGGACTCTTCACACCCCCAGGGACGCTCCTAGACATTCGTTTTCAAGTTCTTTTCCACATTCATTTCCATTATGCTTTGTCATAGGATATTGCACATACTTTCCCGTGCTATACAGGAGAACCTTGTTTATAAGAGAACAGATCTTTAAGATACAAACAACAGAGGCAATACTCTGTAAAAACTGTGAAATAGCCCCTCGGGAATAATAGAAGTGGGGAACCCCCTGGGGGCTGGGTTCACTCCCACGGCAGCCATCAGACTAACACCTGTCAGGCTGGGAAATGGTTTGTTTCACACCTGTCTCCCCCGCGGCGGTTTGAGTCCCATGAAGGCAGGCAGGGCCTGTCTCTTCCCCACTGTATCCCCGCATTACTGCTGCAGGGCGGGGCTCACAGTAGCTGCTCAGAGAGGGTGTGCTGAATGAACGCAGGCCAGGTAATTCTGGAGTGTGGACTTTCACCCAAGGGCCCTGAGGATCCCTGGGAGGGTTTCCATCAGGGGAGTGTCAAGGTTGATCTGTGCTTTAGGAATTCCAGGCTCCTGGGACTTCCCTGGTGGTCCAGTGGCTAAGACTCCCAGCTCCCAATGCAGGGACCTGGGTTTGATCCCTGGTTAGGGAACTAGATCCCATGTGTCCCAACTAAGACCTGGTGCAACCAAATAAATAAATATTAAAAAAAAAGAAGAAGAAATTCTAGGCTCCTTTTCTACTCTAGACCCACACTCCTCCCCATCCAGTCTCTTCTGTCAGACCCCTCTTTATCCTTCTCCTCCTCCAGGAAGCCTTCCTGAACTGTAGGCTGCGTGGTGGAGTGCCTGCTCTGGGCTTCCCCCATACCAGCCCTGTCTACCCTGGGGGTGGGTCTGTATCCTCCAGAGACCTGTGAGATCTCCACGAGGTCCACCCTAGGCTCTCAGGAACCTTAGAGCAGGGACCTTGACTGGGTCTCACTCCACTGCCATCTCCCCAGATCTCCCTCCAGCCTTTCTCTCCACCAGTCCCTCCCTAACTGTTTTTGGACATTGCCATGTGTATTTTTTAATTTAGTTTTTACTTTATATTGGGATGTAGCTGATTTACAATGTTGCGTTCATTTCAGGTGTACAGCAAAGTGGTTCAGTTATACATATACATATATCCCTCCATTTTTCAGATTCTTTAGGTTGGGTTTCCCAGGTGGTGCAAGTGGTAAACAAGCTGCCTGCCCATCAGGAGACATAAGAGATGGGGGTCCAGATCCCTGGGTTGGGAAGATGCCCTGGAGAAGGAAATGGTATCCCACCCCAGTACTCTTGCCTGGGAAATCCAATGGACAGAGGAGCCTGGTGGGGTCCACGGGGTCACAAAGAGCTGGACACGACTGGAGCCACTGAGCATGCATATGTTATTACAGAATATTTTTATGTTTTTTTAAAAAATTATTTATCTTTGGCTGTGCTGAGTCTTCATTGCTGCGAGAGTTCTCTCTAGTTGAGGAGAGCAGACGTTACTCTCTAGTTGTGCACGGGTTTCTCATTGGGGTGGCTTCTCTTGCTGCTGAGCATGGGCTCTAGGCTCGAGAGCTCAGTGGTTGTGGCTCCCGGGTTCCAGAGCACAGGCTCAATAGTTTCGGCTCAGGGGCTTAGCTGCTCCAGGGCATGCAGGATCTTCCCGGATCAGGGATCGAACCCATGTCTCCTGCGTTGGCAGGTAGATTTCTTACCACTGAGCAACTAGGGAACCCCTCATGTGTATTATTTTTTAAATCACGTGTGCTTAACACCTCTGCTTTCTCATCATCTAAAGAAAATTTTAAATTTGTGTATTATGAAATTGATTGCTGTCACCATTTAAAATGTATAATTCTGTGGCATTACGTACATTCACAATGTTGTACCATCACCACTATCTTTTTTTTTTGACTCTGTTGGGTCTTAAGTTGCCACACGTGGGATCTAGTTCCTGGATCAAACCCAGATCCCCTGCATTGGAAGCATGGAGTCTTAACAATTGGACTACCGGGGAAGTCCCCCCTCACCCCAAAAGGAAACTCTGTGCCCATGTAGCCGTCACTCACCATTCCCCCCTCCCCACATCCCCTGACCTCTGCTCATCTGTTTTCTGTCTCTGTGGATTTGCCTCTTCTGGACAGTTCATAAAACTGGGCTCATCCAATATGTGATCTTTCAGATCTAGCTTCTTCCACTCAGCCTTGTTTCCAAGGTTCCATGTTGCAGCATGGACCCATTCTCTTTTATGGGGCTGAATAATTTCCCATCGGGTTGATTCCTTCATCCGTTGATGGACATTTGGGTTGTTTTCACCTCTGTGAAAACAGCAGTGACTACAGCTGCTGGGAACATTCATGTACAAATAATGGTTTGAACGCCAGTTTTCAACTATTCTGGGTATATGCATAGGCATGACCCTGTAGTAATTCCAGGTGCGGCTGATGGAGGAAACAGCAAACTGTCATCCATACTGGTGGCCCCATTTTAGCCACTTCTCATTCCCCTACATCCTTCCTATCATTTGGTATTATCCATTTTTTTGATTATAGCCCTTCTGATGACAGTGAAGGGGCACCTCATTGTGGTTTTGACTTACATTTCTCTAATGACTAATACCTTCCCAGATGACACAGCGGTAAAGAACCCGCCTGCCAATGCAGGAGATATGGGTTCCATTCCTAAGTTGGAAAGATCCCCTGGAGTAGGAAATGGCAACCCATTCCAGTATTCTTGCCTAGAAAATTCCACGGACAGAGGAGCCTGTCGGGCTACAGCCCGTGGGGCCACAAAGAGTCGGACATGACTGAGCATATACACAATGACTAATAACTTTGAGTATCTTTTCGTGTGCTTCTTGGTCATTATCTTTTGCAAACTGACCTTAGCTCCTGCTGCTACTGCTAAGTCACTTCAGTCGTGTCCGACTCTGTGCGATCCCATAGATGGCAGCCTACCAGGCTCCCCCGTCCCTGGGATTCTCCAGGCAAGAACACTGGAGTGGGTTGCCATTTCCTTCTCCAATGCATGAAAGTGAAAAGTGAAAGTGAAGTTGCTCAGTCGCGTCTGACCCTCAGCGACCCCATGGACTGCAGCCTTCCAGGCTCCTCCATCCACGGGATTTTCCAGGCAAGAGTACTGGAGTGGAGAGGCATTGCCTTCTCTGGACCTTAGCTCCTACCACCTCTCTAAAGCTATTCACTGGCTTATCTCTCTCTCTCTCTCTGTTAAAGGGCCCCACCTCCCCCCGCCCCTTTATTTCTTCATTTTTTGGCTGCACCACCCATGGCATATGGGATCTTAGTTCCCCAACCAGGGAATCGAACCTGTGCCTCCCGCATTGAGAATGTAGAGTTTTAACCACTGGACTGCCAGGGAAGTCCCTTGGTTTTAACTTTTTAAAAAATTTTTTTATGGTTTATTACATGATATTGAACATAACTAGGCTTCCCTTGTGGCTGGGCTGGTAAAGAATCCGCCTGCAATGCGGGAGATCTGGGTTCGATCCCTGGATTGGGAAGATCCCCTGGAGAAGGGAAAGACTACCCACTCCAGCATTCTGGCCTGGAGAATTCCTTGGACTATATAGTCCATGGGGTCACAAAGAGTCGGACACGACTGAAAGACTTTCACTTCACTTCACTTCATTGAAAATAATTTCCTCTGCTATACAGTGGGAACTTGCTGCTTAGCCACAGGCTTAATTCCCATTTTTTCTGTCTCTTAGCAACTTTGCATACCTTCTTCTGTCTCCTGCCATGATCTACCCATTCCTGGTCTTCCTCTTCTTTTTCTGGAGATAGAGGTGTGACCTCAGGCGAGTTATGTAACTTCTCTGTGCCTCGGTTCCTTCGTCTGTGAAGTGAGGCCGCTAACCATTTTGACCTCAGGGTTGTTGTAACAATTCAGTGAGTTAGAAGTGTGCCTTGCACACGGTAATCATTAGGGAAGCATTTAATGGTGAGAGAGGAGTAGGGCAGCCGAGGGCAAAATGTTTCCTCGTGAAAGGTACTTTAAAAAATAAAAAAGATTGAGGAAGAAAACATTAGATTAAATTAAAAAGCTTGCCCTGATATAGAATTTTAGGGGGAAAAAAAACATCAGAAATTATTTTATTTCAAAAAAATCCGCAATATTACTCAACCATAAAAAATAATAAAATAACGCTATTTGCAGCAATATGGATGGACCTAGAGAGGATCATACTAAGTGAAGTAAGCCAAAGACAACGTCATATGATATCACTTATACTCGGAATAAAAAAGGAAACAAACAAATGAACGTATTGACAAAACAGAAAGAGACAAAACAAACTTGTGGTTACCAAAGGGAAGGGGGGGGTGAGGATAAACTAGGAGTTTGGGATTAACATATACACAATACAATATATAAAATAGATAATCAACAGGGACCTACTGCATTGTACAGGGAACTATACTCAGTATTTTATAACAATCTTTAAGGGGACAGAATCTGAAAAAGAAGAAAAATATATATCAAGTCACTTTGCTGTACACAGGAAACTTACATGCATTGTAAATCAGCTATACTTCAATAATAAAAAAAAAATCACAAAACTCCTTTACAACAGAAAGCATAGAAAATGGTTCACCGTCATTAAGAATCTGCATTAAGCTTTTTATGGCTTTTAAAACAATGCATCAAAAGACAAAGCAGTTTTTAGGGTCAAGTGTAAAATATTCGTTCAAAGTATGAACTGTGGAGCAGAGCTGCCAGGGTCCAAATAGCTGTGAGGCCAGACGTGGGCAGTTATATAACCTCTCTGTGACTCAGTTTCCACACTCGTAAAACGGGTTGCTGTTAGAAGGTGCGATGATCTTTGGGGCATTCACCGAGTTTATCTGTGTATCTGGGCCGGCAGTGCCAGCTCCGATAGGCGCGTTCCTTAGAACTACAAGCTCGGCATGTTTTCACTACGGGCCTGGGTGACTTTCCCAGACATGTAAACAATGTTTTACAAATCCTTTAGCGAACTTATACAGAGGAAGTCTTTACAAGTAAGATCCATAACAGGTCAAAACTCAGCTGCAGGAAATCGTTCTCATCCTCGCCTCCAGATCGCCAAGAACAGAGAGTAATAACAAACGTCAAAATCCGGACAACTCTCCCTTCTGCGGGTCAGTTCCGTCAGCCTCGCGTCGTTTACCAGAGGAGGCTGGCTTTCTTTCTTAAAGGGGCCTCTCCTAGTTTTGACTTCTCTTTCCTAAGAGGGCCTCCCCCACATCCTCCACTTAGCGTCTCTCAGGAAGGTGTCCCTCTCTCCCAGTCGGGATGTTAAATCCTGCAGTGATTACTAATAAATTTAAAAAAACCCCTTCATTGGATCCGGGTATCTCTTGGTCATTGAGTAGGTGAAGCAGCTCTTTCCTAATGCGTTCCCACTCCCCAATACCATTGTGGGATGCAAGGAGCGCAGATTGGGGGTCCATGGCCTCTGTAGTCTAGTCAAGAGTTTTCCTAGGGGCAGTTGCTTCGAGATATGAGATACGTGGGGAGAGTTCTCAGAATTTAATATTTTTGTTTACCCTGTATGTCTTTGAATAGGTGCTACAAGTTGCTAATTTTACAAAGGTCCAAAGTGATCTGCCTTCCACGCACCTCCTTCTCTCCACAGACATCTGCAGTTAGGAGTTTGTTTTTGCTTCCGAAGATATTCTGCGTGTTTAACAAACAGGTTATATTTTCTCACGCACCTTAAATTATACACTCGGCTTCCGTTATTGCCTTTTTCCCTTAACTGAATTCATAGCTCAGTTCGTGTCAGTTCATGTATTACTTCCTCATTTTATGTTTATGTCCCACTATGGGCCACTCCGTGAGTGCTAAGTCGCTTCGGTAGTGTCCGACTCTTTGCAACCCCATGGACTGTAGCCCACCAGGCTCCTCTGTCCATGGGATTCTCCAGCCGACAACACTTGGGTGGGTTGCCATTTCCTTCTCCAGGGGATCTTCCCCACCTAGGGATCGAACCCGAGCCTCTTAGGTGTCTGGCATTGGGGGGCGGGTTCTTCACCACTAGCGCCACCTGGGAAGCCCACTACGGGCCAGATCACAACTTATTTGAGTCCCCTAGCTTATTTGAGTCCCCTATCCATGGGCAGCTAGGTTGTTTCCGGGTTTGTTTTTCCTTATGCATTTTTATGGAAACAAAAACAATGCTCCCTACGCCCTTGGTTAGCATTTATCAAGAAGCCAGCGGAAGGCTCAAACTTGCCGGCCCCCGCTGCCCGCACCCGCCCAGGGCACTCCCATCTCCAGTGTCCCGAAGCTTCAGCGGCGCGTCCGGCGCAGCTTCTGCCTGGCTGAAGCTGTCAGGCACCCGCAGGGGCCCTCTGGAGCCCCGCCCCGCAGCCGGCAGTCTGGCCGATTCAAATCCAGCCAATAGCAGTGTGTAAACAAACCCCGACCCCGCCCCACGGTGAATAACTCCCTCGGCCGGCGCGAAACCTATTTAGCTTGGCGGAGAATAGGGGCGGGACGAATACGTGACCCCACCCCCAGCGCGAGCCAATGGGCGGCTGGGCCCCGCCCCTCGCACTTGCCGCTCTGAGGACCCGAAGTCGGGCTGGGCTTGTATCTGCCTGATTCGCGGCCCCGCGAGGTCTTGGCGCTGCCGGCTAGGCAGCGTCTCTGGGAGCTAGGGCAGCGCTTTCCCGCTGTACGCGGCACGCTTAAAGGGCGCGGTCAGAGGGCGAAGGTCGCTCCGGAGTCAGTGCCCTCCGAGCCCTCCTATTTTTCCCCACCTGGCGGCTAGTATTCGGATCCCTGACGTTGGATTGACCGAGACGTGAAGGGTCCGCAGGGGTGTTCGGGGCAAGGTTTTTTGTTTTGTTTCTTCTTGTTATGGAATCGTTTATACGCCTCCAGAAAAGTGCACAAATCTTAAGCGTGCTGCTCAGCTGAGAACGAAAAACACCAGTGGAAACATCCTCCCAGATCAAAAAGCTACTTAAGTTGACCAAGTTTTAAACTTCGCAGCTGCGGGTGCGAGGGAGGAGCCGCGATGGGCGTTGTTTTGGTTTTCAGAGGCACAAACCGCTTGTTTTTAAAAAAAAAAAAAGAAAGAAAGAAAGAAAAAGGAAAACCACGCCTCTCTGCAGAGAGATGGTAATCAGGCCAGACTCCGGTCAAGCTCCCGCTGAGTAGGAGCTGGGCTGTGGGACGGGTAGGAGGTATAGGCAGTTAGAGATAAAGGGGATTAGGGTCTGGTTGAGAGGGTGGGGTGGAGAACTTGAAACGTGAGGGGGTGGGACAGAAATTCGCTGGTACTGAGGGTGGGAGAGGGGAGCCTTCTGGGCTGGAGTGTTGGGAGAGCCTGCGGGACTTGAAGCCGGTGGACTAAAAGTGGACCTAGGCATCCTGGCCACTTGGAGAGGGCAAATTAGTTCTCCAATGTCCTGGACTTTCCGTGCAAATGAGCGTGTGTGGGGTGGAATGGGCGAGGCGGTTTCCAGCTGTTGTTTTCTGCTACCAGAGTATAATTAAAACAGCCCTTAAACGAGATGAGGGGCCCGGAAACCCAAGCTCACGTTGGCTACAGGGATGTAGCATATTTGCTCACTGAGAAAAGTTGGGTGCATCTTCTCCAGTACGAATTTCTTACATCTGAATGCTGTTTTGTCCCTGTCCCTAAGAGCTTCTGCATGCCTTGTATCCATTTCATCCTCCCGGTGGTCTTCATAGTCTGGACTCTGGGAACAGACAGAGCTAGGTATGAATCCCCAGCTGTGTGACCTTGGTCCGGTGTCTTACCTCTCTGGTTTCTCATTCACACACAAAAAATGAGAACTGAGGTTTAATTATCTGGCTCAGGGGCTTGTCATTACAGTTGTGTTAACCGTGTGTTTGGGAGAGATACACAGATGTGTGTAATGCATCAAAAAACTGAGATGGATTTGAGGAATGGATAGAGGCACAGATGTGAGACACAGCAAGGAGAGGAACGTGCTGATTGTTGAATGTGCTCATGGGGGGTATTTTGGTGTTGCTGTTCTATTTCCTCAGCTTTTCCATGTTTGAAAATGTTCATTAGAAAATGTTGGGGGAGGTGAATTCTGGTGTCTGACTCTACAGTCCCATTGTACAGATGAGAACATGGAGGAGCTGCAAAAGTAGCCTGCCCCAGGTCCATCTGGTGACTCGGAGACAAACAGAACACCCAGGTGCACTGAATAAGTCCTTCCCCTGGATGGGCATCCCTGGGCCAAGTTGCTGAACCTCTCTGGGTCTCATCGCCAACTCCATTCTGAATCTGGAACTCCCAACTTGCACCTGAGCTGCAAAGTGAAGGTATGTGTCACTCCCCCCCAAAGGATAGCAGGTCTCTTTCCATTGGGGCCCATGTTGACCCCTCCTCTGGCCTTGGATGTTTGACCTCCTAGGGCTTTGCCAGCCATGGCTAGACTGGGGGCTTCTTTCATACTCATGCCTATTCCTGGGGACCTGGTCCAAAGAGAATGTCTGTAAAAGGGTGGGCATTATCTCATGGTTTCGTAGATCTTTCTGGAGCACTTACTAAGTGCCAGGTACTGTACAGGGGTGTGTGTGTTGGGGGTGGGGAGTGGTTACCACAGTGCACCAAATCAGCCTGCAACTGAGGGCAGGGGAAACTGAGGGTAAGCAACTTATTTGTTCAACAGACTGCGTACTGGGGCAGGAACCAGGGTGCTATTGGTCACAACTATATTCTTGGCAGACTGGATACTCATAAACAATACTTCCTGTATGAATGAATAAACTTGGATAGTCACCCCTGCAATGCCTCCTGTCTGCTAACTTTGAACCCCAGTCAATTCCCAAGTTCCGAGTCCCCCAGGATTGGCATCTCTGAGACATCAGTGCCACCCAGCTCAGATCAGGTCCTGCTTGCTGGCTGTGTGACCCTGGGCAAAACACTTCCCCTCTCTGAGCCAATTTAGTTTTCTACACTGCAAGGGGGGAGGCCTGGTGTGCTGCACTTCATGGGGTCACAGAGAGTCAGACACAGCTTCCAGACTGAACACCAAGGTGGGAATCACTAAAGACCTCCAGGTGGGGGTCCCTGGAGGTCTCTTCTGGTGAAGACTGGAAAAACAGCACATACATGAATACTCAAGGCATAGCCCCCTAGGCTCAATCTTGGCAGATGAAAGGCAAACTGCACAAAAATAATGTCTGTGTATACTGCTGTTCCTGGAAGGGTCACATACCTCCAAGGACTGTGGATGACCACTGTATAACTTATAGATTGACTACTGTCTTATGTTTGGGGCAATACATGTGCTCACATCTGGAACGGATAAAATTTCATTTTTGCTATAATAACAGCACTTATCTGCACTTCCTGTCAGGTGCTGCTCTCCATGAGAACATTCTCTCCCAATGACCCTATGAAATGAGGCCTGTTATTGATTTCCCCTTAGAAATGGAGGCACGGAGAGGTGAAGTAGTTTGCCCAAGGTCACACAGCAAAGGAAGTGGGAGGATGTGAACCAAGGGCTCACTGGTTGGCGTCAGGGCCCTGGACCTCCGTGGTCTCTTCAATAATATGCATAGTACCACCAAGATCCCAGGATCAATTCTAAAGCTTAAAACACAAAGCTTAAAACAATCACTCGTTTATTCAACACACATTATTATTGAGTCGCTTCGGTATGCACGTGGCTTTTCCAGGGCACCGGGGAAGCGGAAGATAACAGACCAGAGTGTAGGTGCCGTTGGCCTGTGCGCCCCGGAAGGGTAGCTCCGAGCTGTCTGGGTGCTCAATGGGCCCTGGGCACGGCGCAGGCCACACTGCAGGCGCTCTGCAAGCGTTCCCTGAAGGAATGCGCGAATCGAACTGTCACGCCCGCAAGGCGTACACAGCCCGGCGAGGCGGAAACAGACCCAACACCACCGAGGCGTCCCGGGGCTTCTGGGAATCCCATCTGCGAGGCCCGAGGTGGTAAGACAGGTCGGACCCGCGTCCCCGGCGCCCTCCCCGGGCCGTAGCAGCTCAAAAGGCCGACTGAGGTGAGTGAGCAAGCAGCGTTCGGGGTCCCGGCGAGGAGCCCCAGAACAGCCTCCGCCCGCCCCCCGCGCCTTCCACGCTTTTAACTCCGACTCCCGGCTCCTTCGCGATTCCACCTACGGGGCCTCCCGTATCCTCCATCCTCAACTCCCGCTACCTTTTCGAACCATCGGCGTTGCCCCTGCTCGCGTCCTCCCGCCTGGCGATCGTCCCCCGAGTCGGGGCGCCCAGGGTGAACGGCGCCCCCTCCCCAGCCGGCCCAGTCGAGCCCGAGGTCCGGGAGCGCCAATCCCTTTAGCCTCTCTCTCTAATCCGGAGCACCGCTCGAAGCTGTCGGTCGACTCCACCGGAGCCTGGGAAAGCGCGCCCCCGAACCCCCGGGACTCCGGCTGGGGAGGGGGCGGTGCCGGCGCGGAGGTCACCCTCCCGGGGCGTCCGCAGCTTCCCATTCGCTTGCGGGCCCGCCGCTCCGCGCCCAGAGCCGGAGCTGGTTCGCCGAGTCGCGGGGCGGGGCCTCTTCCAAGCCCGTCCCCCGGTGAGGGCGGAGGGAGGAGGAGGAAAGGGGGGGGCGGAACACAAAACCTGCAAGGTTTTTTTTTTCCTTTTGCATTTAATTAAAAAAAAATTTTTTTTTTTTTTTTTTGGTAAACCCGAGGGGTCCCGCCCGGAGCGGGCGCGAGTCCAGGGCGCCCGGGCCGCGGCGCGCGGCGGCGGCAGGGGCCTGGCGGAGGCCGCCGGGCGGCCGCCATGCAATCAGGCAGTGCGCTGACCGGCCCGGCCGGTCGGCCCCTTCTGGGTCCTCCCTTTGCAGCCCGTGCGGGGCCGTCTCGGAGACCCCGCGCCGACGGCTGCTCAAACATCAGGGTGAGTTTCTCACAATGTAGCAATTTCTCTTTAAATCTCTTAACTCTCTCTACCTGCGAGTCGGGGCTGTGACAGGGCGCAAAAGCGAGGGGGGGAGTGGGGGTTGGCGGCGAGGGTGTGTGTTGGGGGAGCCGAAGCCGGGGCCGAGCCCACCCCCCCGACACTCAACACTCAGCCCCCCAACCGGGGCGCAGCGCCCGCTGCCTCTTTTTCTGCTCCGCGCCCACCACCCCCGGCAGCTTCCCCCCACCCCCCGCTTCTCTCCCACCATCGCCGCCGCCCTTATCCTGCGGGGACCCCCCCGCCCACCCACCCCGGGCTCGCCTGCCCGCGCCCGGTGCCTCCCCGGCCCTCCCGCCGGCTGCCGGGGATACAATGGAGCGGCGGAAAAACGAGAGCTAACGTTCCACGGGGGGAGGGGCGGGGAGACCCCCTCCCCCGGCCCGGGGGCCCCCTCCCCTCGCTCCGCTCCCCGCCTTTCGGAGAAGAAGAGGGCCATGGGGGAGCGGATGGTGGTTTCCCGGCCGGAGCCGGCGAGCCTTCATCTTCCCCCTCTTCGCCCCGTGCCCTGCGCCCCCTCCTCAAATCACTCCTGGGGGTCCGGGGAGAAACAGGGCCTCTGGCAAGCTGGGGGGGGGGAATGGATGCGGAAGGCGGCCACTGGGTCTCCCCCTCCCCACCGCCCCTAAACAATGAAAGGAGTTGACTTGGTCCCCCCACCCCCCAGCAGTGAAAGGAGTTGACCCCCTCCCCCGCTAGCTGGCGGGTCCCGGAGGGGGCCGTTACGGGGAGGGGGGTGGGGGGGAGGAGGGAAGTGAGCCTTACCCCTGTCACCTCCCGAGATTTGGGGCGGCCCCCCATCTCCACCCCCTCGGCCGGGGAATGGGAGGCACCAGGCCCAGCCCGGGCACCGCGCTCGGGTGGTGACCTTTAGACAAAGGCAACCTTTTCCCTGGGGTGAGCCCGGCCGAGCCGGGCCCGAGGCCTCCCCGGGCCCCTGCGGAGGGCGGCCAGGCCGCGGGCACCCGGAGGGAGGGATGGAGGAGGCGGGAGGAGGGCCGGAGCCATCTGGTTTTCCCATCCCTGGTTGCCCCTCGGCGGCTTCTCCGGCTCCTGTCACGGGCGGCCCGCGGGGAGACAAGGGACCGGGGAGCTGCCCAGGCCTTGGTCCGCGGCCAGCGGCGAGCGGGGCGAGGAGCCGCGGGCGGGCTGGGGAGGCAGCGGTGATTGGAGCCTCGGCGGCTCCTTCCTCTCCGCACCCCTTTGTTTTGCTTTGTGGTTCTGAGCAGCTGAACTTCCCGGGAGGTGGGGTCAGAGGCCGCTGTGTCAGCGCTCCCCGGGAGGCCGGGGTGACAGGTCCCAGGGCTCCGGTGTGCCCGGGCCGGGGCTGCTGCTGCCCGTGCCCGGACTGATGCCGGCCAGGCGGCCCCTTTTGTCACAGCCCGCCTATAGTGTAACCGTCTAGGGGGATGTGTCTGCTTTCCCCTCACACCTCCTTTCGCCGGCTGCTCCTCAAGGAAACAGTTTTTCGGAACACCCCAGACTTCACGGCCTGAGATTTCGGATAAGCGCTCTGTGCTTTCAACCTCAACCCCCACTTGGGATGGGAGTTGGGCGGGGGGGCTCTGTCATCTCTGACCTGCTGGGGTGATGGGAGAACCAGGGAGGTGGGCAGATGAGGACCCCCGTGCCAGTGTCTAGCGGGCCTTAAGGGGTATGCTTACCTACACCCTCTGCCCCTCCCTCGGAGCTCCCCCACTCCTAGAAGCCGGAAATAACATCTCCCTACCCAGAGAGCACTTAGGGATTAGCCGCTGTTAGGTGAGCTACACACTGGCCACAACCCAAGGAGGAAGTTGGGGGGGGGCAGTTATGTGAGTCCCATTTTGCAGACAGGCTAATGGAGGCTCACCGCAGTTGAGTGACTCGCCCAGGGTCACACGGCCCCAGTCTGTAACCATCTCAAGTTTTCCCAGCTCAGCTCAAAACTGTTAGGTCTGCCTGTACCTGCTTTTGTCATTTTCATCCCTTTGACTTCAGCTGGGTCTCAAATGTAGAGGAGACGGGGAAGGAGTTGCCAAATTTTTTCTTTCCCCCCACAGAGTACGCGTAAGGGGTCAGCTGGGCTGAGGGCAGGGTGCTTTCACCTGCGGCCCAAGCAAAGCGTTCACCTGCAGGAGCAGAGGGTTGAAGACGTGGGGGTCGGGAGAAGGGGGGCCCCAGGCCTTGCTGCGTGGGGCTTGAGGGGGGTGGGCACTTGGTGGTTGGCCCCTCTGTCATCCTCTTCCTGCACCTGAGCTGGCTCTTGGCCCAGCTTGCTGCTCCTCAGCTTTGCTGGTAGGGACGCTGAACTACTTGGGAACTTCGCTGTGGCTCTGCCTGGCGACCCTGTGTGGTGCCGTGACACAGCTGGCAGAGAAGTCCCTGCCTATCCTCCCCGTGGCCCGGGTGGCAGGCTCCTTGTCCCACCCTGCGACCTCAGGCACCAGATTCAACTCACTTGTCCTCAGTTTCCTCATCGGCAGGGGGTGGGGGGACCATTAGAGCCTCTTTAACTGATCTCCCCGTGGCTGAAAGTTTTATCCACGCGTGTTATTTTTGTTTTCCCCTCACTCTGCGGGAATATGGCTGGCCTGTAGGGATGGGGAGGAATGTTGGGGGGCTGGGTTTTTGAGGGTGACCAGCAAAAGACCCTGGAGGAATTCCCTGTGGTGGATGAGCACCACAAAATAGTTTCACTTTGGTGACCCCCTTCCTCCAGCTTTCTGGGACCCTTTCCCTTCAGCACTTACTGGTGCCAAATAAACCCTTGGGTGGGTGGGTGGGTGTCTGGCATGAGGGAGAAGGGCTGTGGAGGGCCCAGCCTACCCTGGGAGGGAGGCTGTAGGGGTGACCTCCCCATTTTCAGATAAGGAAACTGCGGTCTGTGGCTGAGAGGGGATTCCAACCCAGACTGCAGGGATGAAGGGCTGGGGGTACCGTTGGAGAAGGGCGAACACTTTCAGGGACCCCTTGCGGATACTTTCCTGAGGTGACAGGCGTAAGAAGTCATAATAATCCCTGTGGGGTGGGGGCAGGAGGGGCGGGGCTGTGGGCCTCTCTGGAGTGAGTGCTTCCTGATTTTGGGGGGGTTGGGAGGGAAGTGGGGGAAGCATGAGTAAGGCCCAGGAGTGACAGGCCTATGCCCCGCCCCCTTATTTGCCAACTTCCTTCCCAGAGGCCTCCGGGGCCTTCCCCAACTTTCCCTGGGGATGTGGGGGGGGGGTCTCCCTCCTCTCCCCTTTGAAAGGGCCCAGGGGTCAGCGCCAAGCCCTGAGAGCCTGGCTGGAGAGGTCCTGGGGTGTGTGTGAGGGTCCTGGGGTAGGGGGTCACCTTTCCACCCCAGGCCCAGCCACAACCAGAGTCACCCTCCCCAGCTCTCCCCGTGGCTGTCTTGACTCCTGGTCTCAAGAATGCAGAGGGCTGCTGGTGGGGGGAAGTTAATTGGAAACAGGAAAACATGGCATTCCTTTCTAGACGGCCTGGGCTTGGAAAGCAGTGAAGGGTTGCCTTTCTGCCTCTCCTGCCCTGCAGGGGAGAGGGGTGGGGGGCATGGTTATCTTGCCTTGATCTCTTTGGGGTCTCTCCCTCACCGGGCTCCCTGACTTTTACTGGAAACAGCAAGTTGCCTGTTTTACATCCGTGGTATGAAACACTTTTCCCCGCCAAGCACAATCACTTGGGCGGCGCCCCCCCCCGCCCCCCCTCACTGGTTCATACCCATGTTTGTCCCGGGCACTCTGAGGGCGGAGGGCCTGAGTTGGCTCTCCAGTTAGGATGTGTCACTCTCGAGACACGTGGGAAATGTTTGGTTAACTGGTCCCCGAGGATTCCCTCCTCCTTCCTTCCCTAGACATCTCCCCTGCCCGGGGTCCCACCATTAGAGTTCTGTCCCCATCCACTGAAGCCTTTGTGTCTCAGCGGCACGCAGGATCCCCCCAGCGGGAAAGAGAGAGGGTTTTCTAAGACATCTCTGGCTTGGCAACAATGAGTATTGTGTCCTGAGTTTATGGATATTCGCTGATGCTGGGGATCTGCTGGCAGGAGAAGCTGGAGAGAAGGCCTTTGTGTCTCTAATTGTTCCTAATCAAACTTCCTGAGGTCTTCTGTATGCCTGGGCTCCAGGGCCCAGTTATGATATGGGGACCCAGTTCAGGAGGAGGGCAGAGAGAAGAGTTGTCTTCAAGGCTGCTGGAGGACTTGATCCATTCTGTCTGGGTGGTTTGCAAAGGCTCCAGGGACGAAACACCTTCTTTCTCCCTCTCTCTCTTTTTTTCCTCCTGAGTGATACCCAGGACAAATTCAAAATGCCAAACATAGCTCCCCTTTCCTCCTCTGGGACCTCCCTGGTCTCCCAGCTCCCCAGAGGCGACTCCTCAATCCTGATGTTCTGTGCACATACATTTGTGTACATGTGTATGTCTTTAAAAATATGTATTTTACACACGCTAGAACCCTCTGCCCATTGTCCTGCATGTTGCTTGTTTTGCTTCGTCTCCCTGGGAGACCTACACAGTACCCAGAGGGTTTCTCTGGATTTTTCTTGACTGTCTTGTATTCCTTGGTGTGGGCACGTCCTCCATGACTCAGCATGGACATGGAGGTGTTTCCTGATGTTTCTACCTGCCGAACAGGAGGACAGACAGCTGCTTGGTGTTTTAGGAAACGGGTATGCCGCCAGGATATACTGGAGGCAGGGATTGATGGGTCAAGAGCCTGCTATTTGTCATTGGGTCACACGAAGGAGGCACCTGTGCAGCTGAATCTTGAAGGAAGTCATTCCCCCTCCTGTTCAAGTCATCCCGCCAGTCCGCCCCATTGTCTTTGCTTCTCATGACCTCCTTGCCCCCTCCTTCCTGCCCGTAACTTGCACCCACCCCAGGTGGAGATCAAGGGCGTGGGTGCTGTTGGTTCAAATCCAGGTTCTGCCACTTGCTGGTTGAATGGCTGCAGGCTGAGGGCCTGCTGACTCTGGGACTCAGTTTTCCCTTCTGTTAAATGGGCCAGTCTCAGTACTTATCTTTGGAAACTTTGTTACGAGGATTAAATAGTATCTAACAAACTCATAGGTAGCCTAGTCTAGGCTGTTCGTGGCAGTGTCATCTGTCATTCAGTGGCAGCCCTATCACCTTAATCCTGGGCTGTGAACTCCCTTACTGACAGGCAGGGGAGGTGACTTTTGCACTTACTTGCAGTGTGACCTTGGGCGAGTGATCCTTCCTCAGGTCTTGGTTTCCTTGTCTGTGAAATGGGCCCGTGGCGTCTCCCTGGCAGGGCTGTAAGGGCAGGAGGAGGCAGTGGGCCGGCGGGCAGTTGGTGTTTGGGAATCAGCATCTGATGTTGCCGTTGTTTTCTCTATGATTACTTTTCTCCCATGGGCCCCATGCTGATTTCCCTGCTCTGAAAGCTTTCCATTGTCTTCCCAAAAGGCACCTAGGGAACGTTGGCATTCTGTACTGCTTGGCTGCGGAGGGCACAGGGCAGGCTGCTCTGGCATGCGGCAAGGCCGTGCGGCCCTGGGGTTGGACGGGGCCGCCCCGCTCTGGGCCTCACTCTCCTTACCTGGAGGAGTGGCTGTGACGGGAGACGCACCTTTGTGCTCACGGTTGTTGAGCGCTTCACATGGTGCCTGGCACATCGCCAGTGCTCAGCAAACGTTCCTGGTTGTTATGGTGATGATGATGGTAACGGTGCTGATCATGGTGGTGATGGCGGTGATGATGCTGACAGTGATGGAGAGGAGTACCAAAGTCTCCCGTGGAATTAGATACCAAGTCTTTGCCTCCTTCCCCTAAAACCCTGGGCAGACAATGTTGGTTATTTTAATTGAAAAGAAGAATCCAAGGGAATCAAGTGCCCCTTTGGGCCTCAGTTTCCTCATCTCTGACAAAACTCATGGGGTCACTGTGAGGCTTAAATGAGTGAAGATGTAGGAGAGCTTTTAAGACAGACCCTGGCTTGCAGGAGTGCACAGGGAAGGTTTGCTTTGCTTGTTGTTATTTTAACTTTTTATCATGGAAATTTTAAAGCACCCACCAAGAGTTGAGAGAATAGAATAATCAACCCCTGTGTATCCATCTCCAGCTTTGCCAGTTTTTCCTGATCCCCCTTCCTCATTTCTGCCCTTCCTTTCCCTTTTGTGCTAAAGTATGTTTAAGCAAATTCCAAACACTGTATCAGTTCAACTGTAACATTAACGTTTTTAATGGTATTATTATTTTTGGCATCCATAATCTACCATCATGTCTGGGATCTGCCCATTTCACAGGTGGGGGCAATCAAGGCTGCAGGCGGTAAGCTGTGGTCAGATTGTTCCATCCTGTCTTGGCCACCCCAGGCTTTGCACGCTGGTAGCTGTTTCACATCACGCATGCTTGGGGATTTATGCCTGGATGTGTATTGTGTGGGTTGGGGGTTCTGATATTCCGTGCAGAAATCACAGAGAAGGTGGGCTGTTGACAGAGGGATGGATAGATGACAGTGAGGGCTTCGGGTCCTCTCTCTGCCTCTCCTGACTTTGTGACTTGGAGGCAAGTTACTATCCTCCTCTCATTCCAGATTAGAGAAGCAGAAGTACAGGGATAATAACTGATGCTTCTTTTGAGAGCTTTTGCATTTGTTAAATAAGGTCCCGCGTGGAAAAGTGTTTTGCAAGTGCCTGGTTCTGAGTAAGCGCTTGGCAGGTCACCGCTGTCACTGTCGTGATTACTTCCAGGTGTGCCCCAAGGGGACTGTAACCAAAGGCTCCTTCCAGGGTTCAGAGGTCAGAGAAAGGGTCCATGTCTCTGGAGTCCCCCTGCCAGGCCCAGTTGCCTTTCTCCCCTCCTCTTGCTCACTCCGTCTCTCTGTAATTCTCCTTCGAAGTGTTTCTTGTCCTTGCCGGGGCGAAAGGGTTGCTGACTTCTCGATGACCCCCCCACCCCACCCCTTGTGTCCCGTAGATCCCAGCCTGGCAGCCTTGGGAGCGGAGTGAAGGAGTAATGTCTGGCTATGGCTGTGGGACCCTCGTTAATGACCCCTGGGGCCCTGGAGGGAGCCCCAGTGGCCTCCGCAACCTGTTCCCCCAGGACACCTGCAGATTGAGGGTCCCTGGGTCCCCTTTTTCCAGAGGAGGCATGCTGTCCTGCCTCTCCTTCACCGCATGGTGCTGGGCAGGCTGATGCCCACAGTACTGACCTCCTGGGACACTTGTGACAGTTGGCTGGGCTGTATAACCTCCCTCCTGTCCTTCAAGGAGGCACCTCATCCATCCTCAGACACTCAGCCCCCCAGGCGAGGTGGGGGGACCCCTGGAAGAATTCTCAGCTCTTTACCCAGTCAGGCCGGGTTCCCCTCGTCCTGGCAAGCTCTTGCCACACTGGCTTCATTCCTCTCCCCAGAACCTGCACAGTCACCTCCGAGTTCTGTGGATGTGTGTATTCTTTCACAGAGGTATATTTCCCTCTTATCCTTTCACCGGATGTAATTGACATACACAACAGAACGCACTGAGATGATCGATGCTTCTCCCTGAGTCTTGCCAAATGGTAGCCGCCTGTGTAATCCACACCCCGTCAAGACCCAGAGCGTTTGCATCGCAGCCAGAAAGTTCCCTTGTGCCCCCTCCTAGTCAACAGCCCCTCGCAGAGCATCAGAGCCCCTGGCCTGCTGCTCCCTCATGTCGGGGCTTGCAGGTCTGCCTTGCCTCTTCTCGAATCCCTTAGACTCTCGCAGACCTGCCTGGTCCTTTGGGTTGAACATCTCAGCATCACTGTCTTGAGACTTGGCCGTGTAGTCGTGGTCTCAGGATGGCCTGCCTGGTTTTCACCGAGCAGGAGTCCTTGGGAAGGTTTTCCCTCCTTTCTCTCCAGAGAGAGAGATCTTCCCGCTCCCCACCCCCCTGGAATCTCATCATTCAGGAGCCCCTCGCCTGGGTGCCTTCCTCAGCCCCTAGTCTGGGGATGCTGTCTCTGCTCACTACACCACCCCTCGTAGCTCTGTAGGGATGTAGATGTCCTGTGAGCGTCCCTCCAGGCCTGGCTTTCTCACTCGATTCTAAACTATGGAAGGAAAGAAACAGCGTGCCCGTGTTCCCAGCTCCTGGCGTGCAGTAGGAATTTTGGAGATGTTTGTTGACTGACCAACTGACTGACTGAAGGATGGAATATGTCACAGGGGTGAAGAAAGCCGAGCAGAGAGCTTGTGTTTGGAGTCACCATTCTATTTCTTAAAAAGTGTGACCCATTTGCTTCCAAAGCACCAGTGGTGTTTGCTAACAGTGCCAATCCCAGGCTCCCACTTGGAACGTATCTCCTGAGAGTCCTGGTGGGTGCGGCCCGGGCCAACTCAGCCACCTTCATCACTGCCCTGGACCTATCCCCTTAGCACTTTTATCACGCCCTACCCCTGAGTGCCCCTTCCTTGGCTCCGGATGCCCAGCCCTCAAAGCTGCAGGGCTCCGGACAGGAAGGCACTGGTGTCCCAGCTGCTCATGACCCTTGCTCCATAGGTGCTGTTACGTCCTGCCCTGGCTGCCTTCCCGGTGCCCAGTAGGCGCTCCCTAACTATCTACAGAGAGGGAGTGAATCAGGGCCCGTGGGGCAGGTCAGGACGGGAGCCTGGCCCTTGCTCAATGGAAAGACCGAGATGCGGGGCGGTGGGGGGGGTGCTCAAGTGCTGTCCCTCTGAGTTTAGTCACAGACTGGAAACCAGCCATTCTGTGTTCTGTCAAATCTTAGCTGTCGCTTGTAAGCTGCATCTCCTTTCATAGACGGATACAGACTCAGGTCTCGGTTGGTAACAGTTTTGGGAAAATCTCTCCATTCTGGCCTTCAGGTTTGTGCAACCCTTCGGGCTGCCCTGGTGGCTCAGATGGTCTCCTGCCTGCAATGCAGGAGACCCCGGTGCCGTCTCTGGGTCAGCAGGATGCCCTGGAGAAGGGAGTGTCTCCTCACTCCAGGGTTCTTCCCTGGAGAATTCCGCAGACAGAGGAGCCTGGTGGGCTGCAGTCCATGGGGTGGCAGAGGGTCAGACACGTCTGAGTGACTCACACTTTCGCTTTTCTGAATGCCTACGGTTTGCCCCCTACCTCTCAAAACTGCTTCATGAAGTGTTGCTTCTCTTTGTCAGATTTCTGTCTAGCTGGACAAGCAGAATTCCTGACGCCCACCCAGCTCTTCTCCCCCTCCCACAGTCCTGCTTTTTTTTGAGATCATTAAGGGGCAGGGCACCGCGCCTCCATTTGTCACGGGGACACCGAGCCCATTTCTGGGCCAAACTCTGTAGCAGGAGTTGTTGTTTATGAAATCGTGCCCGACTCTTTGCAACCCCATGGACTGTAGCCCACCAGGCTGCTCTGTCCATGGGATTTCCCCAGCAAGAATAATGGAGTGGGTTACCATTTTCTTCTCCAGGGGATCTTCCCAACCCAGGGATCAAACCTGAGTCTCCTGCATTAGCAGGTGAGTTCTTTACCACTGAGCCACCTGGGAAGGCCCTGTAGAAGAAGAGGGAGTTTTATCTAAGGGAGTTCCTAACATAAGCCTGCTTTAAGCAAACAGACAGTAAAAAAAAAAAAAAAAAAAAGGAAAAAAAAATGTATACACGTACATTTCCACATGTTCCATATCATTGTAGTTTGTATAATAGTTTAATAGTAAATGTAAATTTAGCACTATGATGAGCATGTAATAAATGTATATGTCATATACAAATATCTGCAAGTATAGATTTATAAGTGTATACAATCCCCTTTTATTCCGATCCCCTTCCCTGGCCCTCTGCCCTGGCAGATCGTTCAGTGCCCTGGCAAACTGTTCGCTCTGTTTGGTGGATTGTTGCTTTCTCCAGAGGCTCCTGCTGTATTTCTTCCTCTGTGTCTTTTTTGCCCAGCACCCCCACTCTCAGGCCCCGCCCCGTGTTGCCCCGTGTTGCCACTAGTCCATCTCGCCTGCTGCTTCTTCCTGCTGTGGGACTCCTTCGGTTGTGGTTATCAGCGGTGAAGTGTCTCTTCCAAGGTCAACACTGCTAGCTGCTAGTGGAGCAAGGATTTGAATCCAGGTGCTTCCTGCTAGTTAATTCAGACCCGCACAGCAGGCCTCTCCTGTCCCTGGTCTCAGAGCTCTACCCTCAGGGACTGGGAGGGGAGTAAGCCCCAAACACACCCATCCTCCCAGCTAGGTGAGATCTGTATCTCGGGAGTGTCTCCTGGGCTGGCCTGGAGGAGGCATGGCTGCTGGGCTATATTGATGCATCAGGGCAGGCTTCCTGGAGGAGGGGGGCTTCAGGGATGGAGGGTTGGGAGGGGGCTTTGGGCTGCAGCCCATTTCTAGCAGAGGATCCTGGGACGCTTTGCATAAAACTTCCAGGGAAAGAGGGACTAGGACACTCGGGTGCCCAGATTTTGTTGATGGGCCATAAGAGAAAGAGGGTTTCCAGGATGATCCAAGGTCACTGGCTTGAGCGACTGAGTGGATGCAGGTACCCTTTCATGGGACGCTGTAGTGGTGTCTGTGGTTTGGGGAGCACAAATCCCAGAGAAGAAAACTCCAGCACCCTCTTCACTGGTGGAAAGATGCAGACGGGAGGAATGAATGAACTGGAGGCGTCGCGAGTGAGAGACGCCAACCCAGAGTGATTACTCGAGCCCCAGGGATGGGGACAGGAGAGGTGGGAGCTTCTTTGGCCAAAACAGAGAGGGAGGAGCCTGGGTTTGATGGCCGGGGAGGGGCCCGAGGCAGACTGGAATATGGTGAGGAGGCAAGAAAGATGGATTGCTTCAGGGATAGAGGGGTGGATGAATGGAAGATGGCTGAATGGATAGTGGATAAATGGAAGGAAGGCAGGCAGATGGAGCTCTTGGCAGCCTGAGATTGAAAATCTGTATCTATTATCTGCTATCCTCTATGGCTCCCTAGTGTTCTCAGGTGAAAATCTAGCCCTCCCCTCCTCTCACGAAGCCCAGTAGTCTGGCCTGGGCTTATCTCCTTGACCTCATCTCCTGCCTTTTCACCTTGCTTTCTTCGGGCACCCAGCTGGTTCCTGCCCCCTCCCACCTTTGCTCTTGCCCCTCCTTGCCCTCATCTTTACCCACTCCTTCCTGTCTCTGGGCTCCTCGTCCCTTCCTGCAGGCCTCAGTTTAAATACCCTCTCCTCCAGGAAACCTTCCTTGATGACCCTGTCCAACTTCATCTACGTCACTTGGTTTATTTCCTTGTCAGGATTCGTCCCTCGGACCTGACTGGGAAGAAGTCCAGACTCAGTATTCACTGCATGAAAGAGGGGACAGGCTTAGAGACAAAGATTCCTAGGATTGGCACAGGCTTAGAGAAAAAGAGAGAAGGAAGATTCTAGAAGAGGCAGGAGGGGGTGGTGCTGGTTGGGCTCAAGAGTGAGGTTTCATAGGTCAGGAGATGAGGAGGAGAGGGGAGTGAAGGCAGAAGAAGGGTGTTTGTGTAGTTGGGAAGGAGTTCAGGAGGCCAGTGCAGACCTGCTTGGAGACGGGAGGAGAAGGTTGAGGGGAAGCTGGTGGTATTGCCAGCTGCTAGGAGGGAGGGAGCTTTGGCAGTCCTGCCGCGGCTGGGAGAAGGCAGCTGCCTCTTATCTTTAGAGGTCTTAAGAGCACGTGCTGAAGCTAAGTCACTTCAGTTGTGTCTTACTGTGATCCCATGGACTGTAGCGCGACAGGCTTCTCTGTCTGTGGGATTCTCCAGGCAAGAAGATTGGAGTGGGTTGCCATGCCCTCCTCCAGGGGATCTTCCCGACCTAGGGAGCGAAGCTGTGTCTATTAGTCTCCTGCATTGGCAGGCGGTTCTTTTCAATAGCGCCACCTGGGAAGCCCTAAAGTGAAGCTGTTTCTGCCCGATTAAGAGCAGGCGGTGGTCCTTAGTTTGAGGATTCTTTGGCGAACCTGTTTGGAGGCCACTGACCTTACCCCCAGAGAAATGCATGCTTGACTCTACATCCCAACCTTTGGTGGAGGATTTCGGGGCCGGGAGGGTGGATCCAGTTACCATAGCAACACTAATAATAACAGCTCACTTGATGCTGCGCACTGCTGTAGCGCCTTCCCAAGACCTGACTCCGTTACACACGTGGAAACTTAGGAGGTAGGTGCAGTGGGCAACCCCCATTGTACAGAAAGGCTGAGGGTGGGCGAAGATGGGGGCAACTGGATGAAATGGTTGGATGGCATCGCTGGCAATGGACATGAGTTTGAGCAAGCTTCAGGAGATAGTGATGGATGGGGAAACCTGGTGTGCTGCAGTCCATGGGGTCCCAAAGAGCAACTGAACAACAGTTACAAGTTGTACAGATGAGGAGACTGAGGCCCAGGGAGGTTAAGTGACTTACCCGGAGTCACACAGCTGCTGAAGGCTAGAGGGGATTCCCGCCCATCCCTCCCCTCAACTGCCTCCCAGACTGCCCAGTTTAGCCTCAGAGCCCAGGCTTTTAGCCATAAAGCCTCACTGCCTGCTTGTTGCAGGGGCCAGGACCAAAGCCCATAGTGCAGAAGCTGCCCTTCCCCCTTCCTACTATTGCCCTGGGATCTGGCCTGGTTTGTGGGGGGGGGGGGGGGGCGGGGGTGGGTGGGTGGGGGTGGGGATGGGGTGGTCTCGGCTCAGCAGGAGGCCTCCCTCCCTCCTCTTTCTCTCCACTCCTTGGTGTCGTTATTAACATAACCTTGTGCTTCCTCTAGGCAACAGATATGTTTGTGAGTTTGTGGGATGTGTTTGTGAGTTTGTGATGGAGCCGGGTGGGTGACTGAGTGTAAGTCAGTGAGGCCTGCCCGAAGGGGTCAGGACTCCAGAAGGCAGATTTGGCTGGGCGCAGGACCTTCTCCACCCCGCTCAGCCTCAGTTTCCCCATCAGCAAGAAGGGCCTGATGCCTGCCTCGCAGAGGTTTCATAGATGACGTCACATGTCAGCAGAAGTGTTGTAAATTTATGGCAGTAACTGGCTTCAGTGGTGTTTCAACATTCAGAATATTTCAGAGCCGAGAGCAGGCTAGATGAGGTAGAACAGCTCCCATCCGGGCAGGGCAGCTCTCCTTCCCCAAAGAGGCTAAAGATTTTTGCAGCAAATACTATTTCTGCTGCTAATATTGGGTGGGCCAAAAGAGTTCGTTTGGGTTTTTCCAGAACAGCTTACGGAAAAACCTAAAGGAACTTCACCCAGTGTATCTGTGACCGTTTATACTAAGCGGGATATGGAAGGATGGTCACGGCAGGTCAACTTTTGCCTTCCCCCCACCCCTCAATTCGAGTAAAGTGGGGGGTGGGGGAAAGGAGTTGGTTTTTAGAGATTTTTGAGGTCGGAATTGCAGAAATAGGGTTGTAGACAGAAACGATCTACCTCTTGGGGTGTCTGTGGAGTTTCATTGAGATAAGGTACCATCCAGGGCCTGACACTCAGTAAGCCCGTTGTAGAGGTTGGTTGCTGTTATTATCACTAACCAGCCTTTAGTCTGTACCTGCTGGTGCGGACAGGTTGGGCTGTGTTGCAGATCAACATCCACCTTGAGCATGAATCCCTTGGGGAGCCTGTTCAAGTGCAGGGTCTGTGGCAGCCCTCAGACTCTGCATTTCCGGCTGGCTCCCAGAGGACACGGAGGCTGCCCTTGGTCTGGGGCCATACATTTGAGTAGCAAGGGATAGAGTGGTTTCTGGATGATTTCTGAGTTGCTCCAAGGGTTCTGCCCTGGATGCTAAAGTGAAAGTGTGAATTAGTCGCTCAGTCGTGTTCAGCTCTTTGTGACCCCACAGACTGTAGCCCACCAGGCTCCTGTGTCCATGGGATTCTCCAGGCAGGAATACTGGAGTGGGTAGCCATTCCCTTCTCCAGGGGATCTTCTCCATCCAGGGATGGAACTGGTCTCCTGCCCTGCAGGCAGATTCTTTACTGTCTGAGCCGCCAGGGAAGCTAAGGTAAGGTGAAGTCGCTCAGTCGTGTCCGACTGTTTGCGACCCCGTGGACTGTAGCCCACCAGGCTCCTGTGTCCTTGGGATTCTCCAGGCAGGAATACTGTAGTGGGTAGCCATTCCCTTCTCCAGGGGATCTTCCCCATCCAGTTATCAACCCGGTCTCCTGCCCTGCAGGCAGATTCTTTACCGCCTGAGCCACCAGGGAAGCTAAAGTCAGATTTAACTCTTTGGTGGTGGTTCAGCCTTTGCGACCCCCGGAACTGCAGCGCACCAGGCCTCCCTGTTCCTCACCACCTCCCGGAGTTTACTCAAACTCATATCCATTGAGTTGGTGATGCCATCCAACCATCTCATCCTCTATCGACCCCTTCTCCTCCTGCCTTCAGTCTTTCCCTGCATCATGATCTTTTCCGGTAAGTCGACTTCGCATCAGGTGGCCAAAGTATTGGAGCTTCAGCTTCAGCATCAGTCCTTCCAATGAGTAGTCAGGGTTGGTTTCCTTTAGGATTGACTGGTTTGATTTCCTTTAGGATTTAACTCTTTGAAATTAAAAGTGAAGATGTCAGTCACCCAGTCATGTCCGACTCTCTGCGACCCTGTGGACTGTATAGCCTGCCAGGCTCCCCCGCCCATGGGATTTTTCCAGGCAAGAATACTGGAGTGGGTTGCCATTTTCTTCTCCAGGGCATCTTCCAGACCCAGGGATTGAACCTGGATCTCCGGCATACATGCGGATTCTTTACCATTTGAGCCGCCACTCTAGGGCTTACCAACTTGAAGGCAGATCCGTATGAATTATTATATAGGGGGAAGAAAGTCATATATAGCACCGTGAAAGTCTTTTCACCGTCCCCTCATCCTGCCCCCTCCAGCGGGCCTTCTGTGAGGAGTTTGGGGTGCATTCATTCTGCCCCTCTATTCTATGAGCACATTTTTCTCCCCTCTTGATCGCATGTTTCATATGAATTATTTTACACCAGGCTCTTTTAGCTCGAATAAACGTCTTAGAATTATTTCCGTGACAGCAATCTCGGACTCCGTTCTTTTTTTGTTTTTTTTTTTTCTATTTATTTATTCATTTTAATATTTATGTTCTTGGCTGCACCTGGTCTTAGTTGCACCATGTGGGATCTAGTTCCCTAACTAGGGGTCAAATGAGGGCCCCCTGCACTGGGAACTCAGAGTCTTAGTCACTGGACCACCAGGAAAGTCCCTCTTTTTTTTTTTCTTTTTTAATTGAAGTATAGTTGATTTATAATGTGTTAGCTTCTGGTGTATAATAAAGTGATTGAGTTTATATATATATTTATTCGTGCACACATTCTTTTTCATATTCTTTCCCATTATGGTTTATACAGACTGTTTAGTACAGTTCCCTGTTCTATACGGTAAGACCTTGGCATTTGTCCACTCTGAATATAATAGTTTGTATCTCTAATCCCAACCTCTCAATCCTTCCCTCTCCCCTGCCCCCCTAGAACTCTTTCTTTTAGCAAACTAAAAGAGTATTCCATAATTTATTTAACCTCTACTTAGTGGACTCTTGGTTTTGTTTTCTTTTGGCTACCAGGTTTTACTGTGAGCCTGTATGTATCTTTGAGCTTCCTGGTGGTTCAGTGGTACAGAGTCTGCCTGCCGAGGCAGGAGACAACGGGTTCCATCCCTGGGTCAGGAAGATCCCCTAGAGGAGGAAATAGCAACCCACTCCAGTAATCTTGCCTGGGGAATCCCACGGACTGGCAGCTACAGCCCATGGGGTTGCAAAGAGTCAGACACGACTGAGTGACTGAACAGAAAGGGTGTGAGGTGGCACGGTCTCCTAACCCTGTTGCGCCTCCTCACCAGTATCTGAGTGTCGCCTTTAGTGTTTTCGGATATATTCCTGGGCACGGAATCGCTGGGTCATCTGGTAATTCTCTCTCTAGCTTTCAGAGGAACCACTGTTGCCCACGGTGGCTGCGCCCTTTCACATTCCCACCGACAGCACACAAGCGTCCCAGCTTCTTCACATCCTTGCCCACAGGGGTTGTATGGTCTTTCCCCCACCCCGCCCCGCACTTGAGTGTTTGAAGTCCAGTGTGTATTTTCCACTCAGAACATCTTGTTGGACCAGCTCTGTTTCCGGGGCTAGGAAGTCATGTGAGACTGCTGCGAGTGGATGGTGCAGGCTTAGACCGTTTGTGTTTGCCCTCGTTACTGATGCGGCTGTGTTGAGATCTCCCATCTTGCTGTTAGTTTTCAGTTTATCTCCAGTGTCCCGTGTTCCTTTTTCCCTTGTTTGCAGACTCCTTTAGTTTGAGCAGTTTGGCATTCCATCTTATCTCCACTAGGAGCTGATTCACGCTGTCTCTCTGCTACGCTAGCGTTTCCATTCTGCATCTTTGACCAGGACTTGGGCTGCCATTCGGAGGGAGATGGGAGCCACAGCAGGCTTTTCAGCTGGGGAGTGACCCGACCTGACATTTTTGTATCTGCACCTGCAGTGGCTTGTGCAAGAGGGTTTCTACCGGCCAGATTCCTGGAAGGGGACTTGCCAAGGCAAAGGGAAGTGTCCACTGAGGATTAGGGAGGCAGTGCCAAGTGGCATTCCAGAAAGGCCTCACCGTTCTCAGCCTGGCAGATAGCAGCCAGAATTTACTGAGTGACTGCTCAGTGCCAGGCATGTGCCAGACCCTGGAGTTGCTGCTGAGAATCAAGCCAGGTCCCGCTGCTTAGATAACTCTCGTCCTGGAGATTTGGGGCAGCCTCTGGAGCGGCCTCTGAGCTCAGAGGAAGGCAGAGCTTTCAGAGGAACCAAAAAAGGAGAGGCCAGAGGCCGTTCTAGGTGCTGGAAGGAGGCTTGGCCCAGCCTGGGTGGTGTGAGTGTTGGCTGGATCCGGAGGCCGACTCTGTTCGTCTGGAGACTGTGTGTGGGGGTTCCCCCTCCATGTGGGCCATGTCGGGGTACAGCTGAGAAGTAAAATAATAGTACCTCACTCTCGGGGCTTGTTTGGGAGGGTTCAGTGGGAGGCAGACAGCACATGGGTGGGTGGTTGACTAATTAATCCCCACTGGGAGGGGATCAGCATCAGGAACCGGGCGGCCTGACCTAGGGTCTGGTATGACTGTGTTCTGGACGTGCTTAGGGCCTATTGCAGATACACTTGGACTTGGAGCCCCAAGCTGTCTCCTTCCTTGGGCCAACTGCACCAGGCCTCTGTTCAAAGAGGATAAAAAAAACAGAGGCTGCTTCCCTGGAGGGTGATAAGGATCCAGTCAATGAGGTGATAGCTACGTGGCACTCGGGGCCCCCTGTACCAGTCAGGCTCCATAAAGGTTGTTGCTGTCTAGGCACTCGGTCATGTCTGACTCTTTGCGACCCCACGGACTGTAGTCCGCCAGGCTCTTCTGTCCATGGGGATCCTCCAGGCAAGAATACTGGAGTGGGTTGTCATTTCCTCCTCCAGGGGATCTTCTCGACCCAGGGATCGAACCTGCAACTCTTTCATTAGCAGGCGGATTCTTTACCACTGAGCCACCAGGGAAGCCCTTCCGTAAAGGTTAGCTATCATCATTATTAATTTAAGGCTTATAGGCAACAGCCAGCTCCTTCCAGACCCCTCAGGACTGAGACCCCAGAGATACAAGGTCAGTGGCTTGGGGTCAGAAAAACTGTGGAGCAGGGATCTGAAGCCAGGTTTGTCGGACCTGGGCTCAGGGGCTCCCCACTTCCGGACTTTGGGAAAGCCTCATGCTTAACATAGAGACCCTTCCCTTCTCACAGCAGCACGCAGAGCAAGACACACTCAGGGTAACAGCACCTCCATCAGTGGTGGTAACAGGAGCTCACCTGCGGTGCCTCGTCAGGCACCTGACCTGAAGCGAGGCTATTTATAGTCTGTCTTTGTGCTCTGTGTGAATATTCATATATTTGGCTGCAGAAATATTAGCGTCTGATTCCCGGTGGTGTCCCACAGCCGGTTGTGGGTGGTCCATCATAGACACGTGCTCATCGCAGCACCTGGCCAAGTCTGTAGAAGAATCTGCTGCTCAAGAAGCATCTCCCCTCCAGGGTTTTGAACAAAGCCTCGGGGACCTCTCAGCACGTGGATTCTGTCGCCCGCTGGCCCACCCTGCAGGGTGCAAGTTGTCCATGCAGTGATACTGGGTGGTGCTTACTATTCAGGTTCTGCGCTTCTTGGTAGACTGTGCAGAATGAGCAGCCGCGTCAAGCCTTGGTGGGTTCCAAGGGCAAGGACGCTGGGTGGGCAGCAGGAGTGGGTAGAGAGGCTTCTGGAAGCCTGTACCCTGCACCTGGGAGTCTGGAGTCTGTGTTGGGCCTTGACTGGTGGTGAGGAGGAAGGGGGAGCGTGAAGGGCCAGCCCTTGTGATGCAGTGCTCCTTGTGCCGACAGACGTGGTGTCCAGGGAGGCCACGCGGTGGAAATGGGCGTGAGAGGACTTAAGGGCGAGTGGGCAAGGGAGCAGGTTTTTCACTTTTGCCTCCAGCCCTTCCCCCTCTTGGGCTTCCCAGGCGGCACTAGTGGTAAAGAACCGGCTTGCCAATGCAGGAGATGCCAGAAACCTGGGTTGGATCCCTGGGTCGGGAAGATCCCGTGGAGAAAGGACTGGCAGCCCGCTCCAGTACTCTCGCCTGGAGAATCCTCATGGACAGAGGAGCCTGGCGGGTTACAGTCTATGGGGTCGCAAAGAGTTGGGCGTGACTGAGCGATTTAGCACACGTACACATCCTGCTCTGCTGAACACTGCCCTGGATTGTTTCACAGGCACCTCAACCCAAACCCATCTGACACCTAGCTCCCCTGCCTCCCCCCAGCGACGCACAGATAAACAGCGGCCAAGAAAGCAAAGCCTGCCTCTCTCTAGTTTGTCACCGTCTCGGTCCATCCATCCTCCCACTGGCCTGGGTCAGGTACTTTGGCGTCATCCTTGACTCTTTCTCTCTAATTTTTCTTTCTTTTTTTTTTTTTGGCCATGCTGCGCAGCTTGTGGGGGTCTCAGTTCCCTGACTGGGAATTTGGACTTGGCCCTGGCAGTGAAGGCGCCGAGTCCTAACCACTGGACTGCCAGGGAACTCCCAGTTTGAATTTTTCTTATTGTGGTATAAGCAACACACGACGTGAAACTGGCCGCCTCACGCCTCTGTTATTCACACGTTGTGTCGATGCCTGTCTTCTCTCCCCTGTTGGTCTACCAGCGTAGCCTGGGAGCTCAGCTTGCAGGAGACCTCCACGATCTGGCCCCTCTCCCCACCTCCTCCGCAGCCCCCAGCCCCATCCAGCCACCCAAAGGAACCCTGTTACAACCTGAGTCTGCTCAGAGCCCTCGTGGCTCCTGCCAATCAGTAAATACCCAAGAACTCTGCTCACCGGTGCACTACCCACTGGACGAGCCGTGCGTGTTCCAGAAGAGAAACACGCTAGATTTCAAAGCCTTGAGAGGAGGAAAGAGTCAATCTCCCATTAACACCGTTTTTTATATTGATGACACGTTGAAATGATCATATTTGTTTATATCACATGGTGGTGGTTCAGTCCCTAAGTCATGCCTGACTCTTGTGACCCCATGGGCAGGTAGCCTGGCAGGCTCCTCTTCCCTGGGATTTAGCTGGCAAGAATACTGCAGTGGGTTGCCATTTCCTTCTCCAGGGATCAAACCCATGTCTCTGAAATCTCCTGCTTTGGCAGGCAGATTCTCTATTGATAAGTAACTCTATGTATAACATAAATTAAAATATCTATTAATGTTTATTCAATAAATAAGAACTAAATATATATAAATTAAATATTTATAAATACTTAGTTGAATATGTTATATTGTTCTTTTTTTGTCTCCATCCTACCCTCCTCCAGAACGTAAGCCCCAAGTGAACAGGGATCTTTGTCTTGTTCACAGCCGTCCCTCCAGCTTCTAGAACAGAGCCTGGCACGCAGCACATGTCCCAAGCTTTAATTGCTGAATGGGTGAATATTTAGTGAATGAGGAACTCGGGAGGATGTGAATTAGCCATAAGAAAGTGTGTTGAGCAGGGAGAGAAGAGGAAGTTGGGAAGAGCAGAAAAAAGGCCCCGAGTGGGTGTCAGGGACGCTAGGGAACAGGCTGGCAGAGGAGACAGGGAGAATGCCGGGGAGGGGGTATCTGAACTTTTATCTGAACTGTGGTTCCCTCATTTACTGGGTAACCGTGAGTCAGTGACTTGCCTCTCTGGGCCTTGTGGCCTCATCTGTAAACAGGGGGAAGAGTAGCTGTTTGTTCACGTATTCAACAGATATTTCCTGCTCTGCTGCCACGTGCCAGGCACTGTAGTAGATAAAGTAGGCGGCGTCTGTTGTTGCTGCTTGGTCACTAAGCCGCGTCTGACTCTTGAGAACCCACGAACTGTAGCCCACCAGGCTCCTCTGTCCATGGGATTTCCCAGGCAGGAGTACCGGAGTGGGCTGCCATTTTCTTCTCCAGGGGATCTTCCCGACCCCGGGGTCGAACCCGCGTCTCTTGTGTCTCTGGCATTGACAGGGGGGTTCTGTGCCACTGAGCCACGAGGAAAGCCTCGCAGGCAGCGTCTTCCCCCTCGTTTGCCCTAGCCTGGGCTCCCACTTCCGGGGTCACGTGGAGTTAAGTCGAGCACTGTAGTGGCCTGTGGTAAACCTCAGCTCCTGTTACGGGGTGGGCTGTTGGCTTCAGCTCTCCTCACTGGTAAAGTAGGGATGCAGGGCTGTCATGGAAGCCTGAGTCACGGTGCTGTATACCTGAGGTGACGGGAGGTTGTACATCAGCTCTAGATCATTTCCGGTGATGGTGGCTTCTGAGTGGGCGCGCTCAGTTTTGATGTGGTTTCGGGCTGGAGGTGCAACTTGTGTCTTCATCATGGAGTTTGTGTTTCTTTTTAAACTAAGAACCTGTTGTGGCTTAGAACGCATTTTGTGGATGTGACATCTCTGTCCTTGAACGAGACCCTGATCGTGACCCTGATGCTTCGCAATAGGCTCCTCTGAGCCGGACACACCTGGTTTACTCTGGGACGTGCAGAGACTCAGTTTCCTTTCATTCCCTCTCTGGAACTTCAGCAAAAATGTTCTTCATCTGGCAGGCTGCTGAGTCAACCAGCCTTCATTTGGGGGTGGGGGGGCGGTGTTTATAAGTTAGCACAAGTCGTGCTAGCCTCTGTTAACAAATAAGCCCTTTATTCTCCAGTGGCTTAAGTATATTAAGCAGCTTAAAAGTATTTTTCTCCCACATGTTATAGACCAAGGAGGGTGTTTCTGTTGGGGCGGCTTCACATGCCTCCATCCAGAGAACCGGGCTCCTTTCCTCGTGTGGCTCTGCCCTCCCCTTAGTCTGTGGGGTCCACTGTAGATGAAGAAGCGTGGAGGGATGTCTTTTGTGCCAGGCCTGGAAAACACGAGTGTCACTTCTGCCCACATGCTGATGGCCAGAATCCAGTCACGTGACCACACCCAGCTACAAGGGGTGCTGGGAGATGTAGTCCAGGAAAAGAAAATGGCTGGGGGGGGGGCGCCGACACAGTCCTCGCCACATTGGGTGTGTGTTTGTAGTTGCCCGCATGGCCAGTCGAGTGAGTGGGAAGGCCTCAGATCTGTGGGAGGGGATATCTGGATTAGCTGTTCTCCTCACTTTTGAACCTGTAGTCTCTGATGAGACGTATTTCACACTGTGACCCACAGAGGTACACACTTGTGCCTCTGAAACAAAGTTCTGTGGAGCACTTTGCCTAACCACTTTCGAGTCCTTCAGCAATCCGTTTTTCTGAGTTTAATTCAGTTATTTTCCCTTCGTTGTTTCAGTGATGGTTGAGACCCACTACACTGATTGCATCACTGCTCAAATTTTGCAACCCACAATTTGAAAAAACAGTGAAAAAAATGAAAGTAGAAATGTGAGAAAATTTGGACTGTTGGCAACCTCTAGACTCCTGAGAGTAACGCCTCGGTCCCCTTATATAGCCCAGGCTCAGACCCAGAAGCAGACCCAGAGGCATTGAGGCGCTTCTGGAAGGTTAGAACACTTAGAACCAAATCCCCTCACTTCCCCTGCTTCCCCATCCACCCCCCTCCCCCATCCTTTCTAATACCTCCACCCGCTTCACGATGATCTAATCGTTCTTGGTGCCAGTCAGGCTCATTCCTCCCCCAGGGCCTTTGCACTCTCTGTTCCCTCTGTCTGGGATGCTCCCCCCCCCCCCACCTATTTGCCAGGATCCCGCCTCACTTCAGGCTTCCCAGGTGGCTCAGTGAGTGGTTAAGAATCCACCAGCAATGCAGGTGACCTGGGTTTGATCCCTGGGTCAGGAAGATCCCCTGGAGGAGGAAATGGCAACCCACTCCAGTGTTCTTGCCTGGGAAATCTCATGGACAGAGGAGCCTGGTGGGCTACAGTCCATGGAGTTGTAAAGAGTTGGACAAATTGAACAATGACTATTGGCCAGTATCGCCTTGTAGGTGACTTTGTTTACCAACTTAGGATTTGTTTCTTCCCTGAGGGGTCTGCCAGCACCTGGGGCATAGTTGGTGCTCACTCCTTGAGTGAGTGAATGTAATGTTTTTGGTTTTGTTTTTTTCTCTGCCTGGTGGGAAAGCAGCTTCTCTGATCAGCATTTTGGAAAGGTAGATTGTCCTCTATGGAAAGGGATTCCCAGGAATGCTGTGGAATCAATAGCTTGAAGCAAGAACTTAGTCTGTAGATGATTATTTCATCAAAGGATCATTGAAGGAACCGTGCAGGTTTTCCTGTCTTCTGCGGAAGTAACAGTTCTAAATCTCACCTCTTAACCAGCTTCACCTTCCGAGGCACCGCAAAGCCGGGGTGGAGGGTGGGAGCCAGGGGTTGGGGAGGGGTGGAGTGAGGTGGGGATTCCCTCAGGTCCTTTCCCTCCCGCCCCCTGGGCCTGAGTTGCTCTGTGTGGATGTGTTTTTAGTTTTTGTTGAAGCAGGAAGGTTCCTCTGTGTGCTGGGTTTTGTGTTTTTGAAGTCTAAAGGCATCTATGCCTCTGAGATCAACGCTTTACACACTTAAGAAATTCTACAAACCCAGCACATTTCACAGGCCTTTGTGGTTTCTGTGTTTTCTTGCCCGTTTTTGGCTTTGGTGGGGTTGGGGCAGGGTGGGTAGAATGAGAGGTTAAAGCTTCGTATTCAGCCCTTGTAGGGGCCCTCCGGCGTCAACCAGAGGGAGGCGACCCAGGGATTCGCCTTGGTGATGAGGTTCCCACCCGGATCCTATAGAGAACCCAGGAAGTACAGCCAGGACTGGAAGCCTGGGGTCCAGGTGCTCCCTGTGTATTTGATGGGGTGGAGGGTGTCACATTGAGGGGATATGCCCTGGGAGGATGTGTGGCCTGGGAAGTGTGGGTTGGGAGTCAGGGTCCGAGTGGGGGTGGCGGTGGGCTGCGTGACCAGTTTCTTCTTTTTTTTTAAAACTTGCTTAAAATTTCTGTTTTTTTCTTTTTGCCTTTCTTCTTTCCCTTGCTTATTTATTTCTGAATTATTTCTCCCGTATCTCGCAGCATGTGGGATCTTGGTTTCCCTGCCCCCTGCATTGGAAGGCAGAGTCTTAACCACTGGACTGCCAGGGAAGTTCCCCCACCTTGCTTCAAATTGTGAACAGCTGAATCGAGATAGAGTTCACACACCACAGAGTTCATGTACTCCATTTAAGGAGTACAATTCATTGGTGTTTCGTACGTTCCCAGAGTTGTACAGCCATCCCCGATCTAGTTCCAGGACGTTTTCATCCTCCCTGATAGAAACCCCAGTTCCCTTAGTTGCTCCCCATTTCCCCTGCCCTCCAGCCCCTGGGAACCCGTAGTCTGCTCTCTGCCTCTTACGGGCTTGCCTCTTCTGGACATTTTATATAAACAGAACCCGCCACTATGTGGCCTTTTGGTCTGACTTCCACAGAGTGTGTTTCCAAGGATCACCCCTGTTGAAGCATGTCTCAGAGCTTCGCTCCTTCTTTTTCAACACTGAGATGCTTGCATGCCATTCATTTCTCCCCTTTAGAGCATGTCATTCAGTGGGTTTTAGCACATTCACAGAATTGTGCAACCGTCACCACACTCGAGTTCTAGAACAATTTCATCACCCAAAAAGAAAGCCTGTACCTATCGTCCCCTGGCCCCTGGCACGAAGCCCCACTTTCTGCCTGTGGGGCTTTGCCTTTTCTAAACATTCGAACAAACAGAAGCCTGCAAGATGTGGTCGTTTGTGCCTGGCTGCTCCCTCTTTGTCTGCTGTTCTCAAGGCTCATCCACACCGTGGCGTGGCTCAGTGCTCCCCCCCTTTTCCTGGCTGAGTAGTATTCCATTGTGCGCGCGTACTGCATCTGCTTTACCCATCCGTCCACTGAGGGACATTTGTGTTGTTTCTGCTTTTTGTCAGCTGTGAATGAAGCTACTTGGGGGCTGTTTTCTTCAGCCAAGGTGGGAGATGGCGTTTCCAGCCACCCCCTGCCCAGGCGCCTGCTCTTCCTGTGTGTTCTTATAGGTACACAGGCCTCCCCCTCCTCCCCTTCCTCCTCCAGTGCTTACTGAGTTGTACTTCCCCCTCCCCCAGCCTCAGCCAGTTCAGTTCAGTTCAGTCGCTCACTTGTGTCTGACTCTTTGCGACCCCATGAATCGCAGCATGCCAGGCCTCCCTGTCCGTCACCAACTCCTGGAGTTCACCCAAACCCACGTCCATCGAGTCGGTGATGCCATCCAACCATCTCATCCGCTGTCTTCCCCTTCTCCTGCCCTCAATCTTTCCCAGCATCGGGGTCTTTTCAAATGAGTCAGCTCTTCGCGTCAGGTGGCCAAAGTATTGGAGTTTCAGCTTCAACATCAGTCCTTCCAATGAACACCCAGGACTGATCTCCTTTAGGATGGGCTGGTTAGATCTTGCAGTCCAAGGGACTCACAAGAGTCTTCTCCAACACCACAGTTCAAAAGCATCAATTCTTCGGTGCTCAGCCTTCTTCACAGTCCAACTCTCACATCCATACATGACCACTGGAAAAACCACAGCCTTGACTAGACGGACCTTTGTTGGCAAAGTAATGTCTCTGCTTTTTAATATGCTGTCTAGGTTGGTCATAACTTTCCTTCCAAGGAGTAAGCGTCTTTTAGTTTCATGGCTAGAATCACCATCTGCAGTGATTTTGGAGCCCAGAAAAATAAAGTCAGCCACTGTTTCCACTGTTTCCCCATCTATTTCCCATGAAGTGATGGGACCGGATGTTATGATCTTAGTTTTCCGAATGTTGAGCTTTAAGCCAACTTTTTCACTCTCCTCTCTCACTTTCATCAAGCGGCTCTTTAGGAAATCATTTCCAGGGAGCCCCGGGCAGCCCTACAGGGCGGCTCTGCTCTCCTTGCTAAGTCTCAGCCATGCCTGCCCCATCCCCAGAGGGGACAACCTGATCCTTCTATTCCAGCCTCAGAGCAGATGTGTGGGGACAGGGCCACGCTTGGGAAACCGATTTTCTTTGGGGCTTAAAAACATTTTAAAAAATAAATAAAAAATAGGAAACAACGTGTCCAAGTGTAAAACTCAAATAACATCAAAGATTTTTAGTGAAAAGCCTTTCTCCCCCCCCACCCCTCACTGTCTCCCAGCCACCTGTACCTACGTAAATGGTTATGGTTTGGGAGCCTCTTTCTAAACAGACATTCTGCTTGTGTTAACATCTCTCTCTCTCCACACCCCCGACTTTCTCTTCACACCCCCCTATTTTTTAAGGTACTAATGGCAAGTTATTCTAACACTGTTCTGCCCTTTGCTTTTAACTTTTAATAATATATCCTGGAGTTAATATATTATTAATTTTTAATAATATATTCTATATATAGGATATATAATAATATAGCCTAACTTGTCAAATTCTGTGTTTCTCGTAGTTCCATAGTATTTATTCCACTGGAGGACCCTAACTTACTGGAACTAGTCCCCCTCTGCTGGACACTTTGATTAGTTCCAGGCTATGGTAAACAAGACTCCGGAGAGGCAGTGTGTGTGCAACTGTTGGTTTGCGTCAATGTGAATGTGTGTGTGTGTGTGCACTTAGTCACTCAGTTGTGTCCAACTCTGCAACCCCATGGACTGCTGTGTCCGTGGATTCTCCAAGCAAAAGACCGGAATGGGTTTCCCTGCCTCCTCCAGGGGATCTTCCCAACCCAGGGATCGAAGCCAGGTCTCCAGCATTGCAGGCGGATTCTTCACCAGCTGAGCCATGAATGTGAGTAGAGTGTAAGTTAAAATCCCGTAGGTGGAATTGCTGGACAAAGGATGTGTGCAGTAAAAAGAAAAAAGAATGTTATTAATGAAAATTTCCAAATGTACACAGAATTAGAAAGAACAGCATAACACTAATCCTCTGTTACTTATTCCCAGGTTCCATAGATAAGATCTGTCCACACTTTTCTTTGGGGGGTGGGGGGGCATTCCATGCAGCATATGAGATCTTAGTTCCCTGACCAGGGATCAAACCCATATTCCCTGCGTTGGAAGTGCAGTCTTAACCACTGGGGAAGTCCGAACCTGTTCTCTTGGCCAGTTGGATTTCTTCCTTCAGAGGAGCTCTCTGCTGGACTGGTCGTCTTGTTCTGCTTCCAGCGGCTGGCGTGTTCATTTTTTGACAATCCATTACGGTTCCAGTATGAGCATCTGGGGAGATGTGTGATGTCAATAAAAAGTTAAAGGAAAACACAGTCTCTTAACATGCAGCAAGTAATGAAAGATCATTAGAAGAACTAAAAGAGGGAGGCCAGGGAGGGGGAAGAAATTGGAATATACAGAGTTCCAGAAACGCTGAGAACATGAAATGGACTTGTTCTGTCTCCCGGGGCAGAAAAGCCTTATTAACGTTTTGGCACCTTTCCTCTCCATCAGTCTGCTTTTCCTCTTGCCCTTGGGACAGTCATTCTTGCCCAGTTGACAGGAGTGACATACTTTGAGAGCTGAGGCCAAGAGCAAATTTCAGGAGGTCACTCAGTGCAGGGGTGTTCGGGGAGCTGGCCAAGTGGGTGTCTCACGAGTGGGGTGTGCGCACTGGGAGTTAGTGCCCCCTGAGGTGTTCCCAGGGGAGAGGCCCAGAGGCTGTGTCCTTGAGGTGAGCAGGCAGCGCTGTGTCCCTGCTGGAACTGCCCTTAGCTCTCCAGTGCTCCTCAAGAATGCTCTAAACCCAAAGCGGAACATGTATGAGGCTGGTAGCATCACACTTAACAGTTTTTAAGTTTTTTCATTTTTTTAATCTTATGACTCTAAGAACAACCTGGGAAGACATTATCATTCCCATTTTTTTTTTTTAAATGCATTTTGTGTTTGGCTGTGCTGGGCCTTCCTTGCTGTGTGCAGGCTTTCTCTAGTTGTGGGGGGTGTGGGGGGGCTAATCTCTAGTTGCGATATCATTGCAGTGGCTTCTCTTGGTGTGGAGCATGGGCTCTGGAGCACGCAGGCTTCAGTATTCGCTGCTCACAGGCTTAGTTGCTGCTCAGTATGAAGAACCTTGGTTCCTAGACCAGGGATCGAACCTGCGCCCTCTGCAGTGGAAGCAGGGATTCTCAACCACTGGCCTGCCGGGGAAGCCCCTGTGTTTTATTTTTTGAAACCTGAGCCTGGGGGTTTGGGAATAGTAGTTACTCCTGATGATAATGCATGTTCCTCTAGGACAGCCTCGGCGCCCCAGGCTTGTACTCTACACTTGTTCATTCATTTAATCCTCATACAACACCGTGGAGGTGTTACGGTTCCCTTCAGAAGTGGAAACGCGGGCGCAGAAAGAAATGACTTGGCCAGGGTCACACCGGTGCTTAGAATCAGAGTGGGATCTGAACCTGGGCAGTCTGGGCGCGTCTGAAGAAACAGCTCACCTGTGTCTTTAACTGTGGCCGCCACAAGCCTGTGTGTGTGCTTAGTCACTCAGCCCTGTCTGACTCTTTGCAACCCCAAGGACTGTAGCCCGCCAGCCTATGTGGAACTAAAAACAGACACCCTTTCTTATGACTCTTTACTGCCATCTCTCAGAAAATTGTCCTTATGTATATATACATGAATCTACAGTGTCCTAGAATAGGAATGCCCCACCCTCCCTGGGCAGGGTTGTGCAGTGTATGACCTACACCGCTGTACATGGTTAGCCAAGGTTTAGCCAGTATTTCCCAAGTGTTTACTTCAGAGACAGACGACAAACAAGTAAGTCAGTAAAAGATTTACTATGTCAGGTGTCAGTAAGTTTCCTAACAAAGATAAAGCAGGAGAAGGAGGGATCAGGGTGCAGAAGGCTGGGGCTGCACTTCCAAGGCAGGGGTCAGAGCTGGTGAGGTCACCGCAGAGACGACATTTGAATGGAGAGACCTGAGGTTGAGGAGGCCCGTGTTGCCGGAGCTGAGTGGACACAGGAGAGAGGGCAGGGGATGTGGGCAGAGGGAGCAGGGGAAGGTCCTGAGGGGCTTGGTGGGTCACAGAGAGGACTTTACTTTGCATGAGACCAGAACTCTGCTTGGATTCTGAGGAGAGCGGGTACGGGAGGTGATTTGGGTTCAAACCAGGTCCCTGAACTGGGGTTGAGGGCAGGGAGACTGATGAGGAGGCTACTGAAGAAATTCAGGCATAATGTGGGTTTGGGGAATATTCACTGACTTTGAATTGAATGAAGGAATGCTTTTGGCAAAGAAGCAGGCGGTCTTTGCTGGCGCAGAGGCGCAGGGGAGAGGGCTGGAGGTCTGTCCCAGCCATCCCTCCCCCACTAGTCTGGTCTCACCTCTTTTCTGCCTCCCCGAACAAGCAGGGACTCCTGAGGACCCAGCCCTCGAACAACCCAAAGCCCGGCTTCCAGGCAGACCTGCTCTGTGACCTGGGGCATGTTCTGGGGGAGGCGTTGCCTCAGTGTTCATTCTGTAAAATGGGGAAAATCAAGTGACTGGGTGTGGTCACCTGTGGGATCTTACTTGGTTCCCGACCTGGGACAGAACCCGCGGCCGCTGCAGTGGAAGTGCCGAGTCTTAACCGCTGGACTCCCAGGGAAGTCCCTACTTTTCTCTTTAAATTGCGAAATAGAGGGTTCATACATAAAAGTGGAAAACGTGTTCCATCCAGCAATGAGACGACAGCAAGCTCTATAAAGTTATATATTTTTTAAAAATAACTTTACAGAGCTTCAATTCACACACCATACAGTTTACCCATTTAAAATGTCCAACTCTTTGGTTTATAGCTCATTCGCAGAGATGTGTAACCCTCACCATAATCCACTTGGAGCATTTTCATCACCCCCAAAATAAACCCTGTGCCCCTGGGCCATCACCCTTCCCCCCACTGCCATCCACCCCCACCCTGCTCTACTTTCTGCCTCTATGGATTTGTTTGCTCTGGACATCTCATGTAAGGAGAATCGTGCGGTATATGGCCTTTTGTGCCTGGCTGCTTTCGCTTGGCATGATGGCTCCTTGGCTCGTCCATGTCATAACACATGTCAGTGCCTCGTTCCTTTTCGTGACTGAGTCATGTTCCGTCGCTTGGCTGGACCACATTGTGCTTCTCGATCCACCGGGCGACGGGTATTTGGATTGTTTTCACTGTTTGGCTGTTACGAATAATGCTCCTGTGAACATCTGTACACCTGTTCGTATGTGGCCTTGTTTTCAGGTTTTCTGGGTAATGTACTCAGGAGTGGAATTGCTGGCTTATAAAGTAACTGTTCAACCCTTTGAGGAGTTGCCAGACTGTTTCCCATACCACCACAGCGTTGTTACATCATACCAGGAGTAGATGAGGGGGACAGTTATTCTTTTGTATCGTTTTCTTCCCCTTTACCGGAACTTTTTGTTGCATTACAACATGTGGAAAAGTGCACACATTTTAAATGCGCATTTGGGTGAGTTTTTGCACACTGGACACACCCATATAACCAGCTCCCAGATAAAAAACAAACAGCAGAACGTGGTGGTGTGGTGGTGGTGTAGTCACTAAATCGTGTCCGACTCTGCAGCCCCACAGACTCTAGCCCGCAGGCTCCTCTGTCCATGGATTTCCTAGAGTGGGTTGCCAGTTCTTTCTCCAGGGGATCTTCCTGACTCAGGTATCGAACCCCCTTCTCCCGCATTGGCAGGCAGATTCTTTACCACTGAGCCACCTGGGAAGCCTCCCCAAAGATGCCCCAGCCCTTTCTGGTCCCTCCATTCACCACCACCCCCCCCCCCCAGCCCCCGGGGAACCACCATCCTGATTCCAACTCCATAGTTAGAATGGGTGTGTACTTTGTATACGAAGCCATACAGTGGTGTTTTCTTTCCACATAATGTTTGTGAGATGCTTCTATGGTCTCTGTACCAGTAGTTTGATCCTCTTTTCTTGCTGTGTAGTATTCCATTGTGTGGACGAACCACAGCATATTCATGCATTCTTCCATTGATGGGCATCTGCGTTGTTTCCAGTTAGAGGGTGGTGTGAAGATTCTAGAATGTTCTATATCTGCCCCATTATTCACAAGGGTGGAATTAAGACTAGCCCCTGGCTTCATATGATGATAGGTAGAAAATTGTCTGTAGGCTCTCCTCCCTTGACAGAGTATACTCCACATCATATGTTCTAGCATCCTCCTTGGAGAAGGCAATGGCACCCCACTCCAGTACTCTCGCCTGGAAAATCCCATGGATGGAGGAGCCTGGTGGGCTGCAGTCCATGGGGTCGCTAAGAGTCGGACACGACTGAGCAACTTCACTTTCACTTTTCACTTTCATGCATTGGAGAAGGAAATGGCAATCCACTCCAGTATTCTTGCCTGGAGAATCCCAGGGACTGGGGAGCCTGGTGGGCTGCCGTCTATGGGGTCGCACAGAGTCGGACACTGAAGCGACTTAGCAGCAGCAGCAGCAGCATCCTCCTTCCTAGGTGAGGACTGAAACCCATCATGGCAGACCTCCCTGCTGCTGTGGCTCTTCAGCCTTTGCTCTGCGGACTGGAGGAATGTCCTCTTCCACAGTGCCCGTGAGCAAGCCGTCCACGACGTCCGTGGAGATGCCTGAGGGTCTGGCCCTAGGGGACGGCATCCTGGCCAGCTTGACGGGGTTCGTCCTGAACAGAGGCAATGCGTGACCAGGTTTGGGGGAGGGCGTGGTGGCGGAGGCAGCATACAGCCACAGGCAGGCCAGGGACCCGTGGGGCTGGGCTCGGAGTGAGGGACTGGCCACGGGGATGAGAGCAGGGACCCAGAGGGAACCTATCAGTGGCAGATGGGAGGGGTGAAAGGTCACGGGTCAGGGAGGGTGTCTGCACACATTCTGCACACTTGTCTGGAGTTTTTTGTTGTCTTCTGTGTTGGGTTGGCTCCTGGCGTTTGGGGCAGAAGCCGCTGGTGTAGACTGACTGGATTATTTTGCCTCCTGGGTTGCTGTGCTGGGCAGGGGCAGGTGGAGAAGTCCTGTGGAGCATTCCCCCCCGCCCCCGCGATCCTGTCCTGGAGAGAGGCGCCCAGCTCCCCTCTCTCTCCCTCTCATTTTCTTTCTCTCTGAGCTGCTCTCTGTAGCTCTGGCCCCATCATACCCTCTGCTCAATTCCCCCTTCTCAGATCAGCTTTCTGTGCTGAGGCTCAATTTCCCCTCTCCCTGACCTGCGACCTTTCACCCCTCCCATCTGCCACTGACAGGTTCCCCCGGGTCCCTGCTCTCATCCCCGTGGCCAGTCCCCCATTCCGAGCCCAGCCCCATGGGTCCCTGGTCTGCCTGTGGCTGTATGCTGCCCCCGCCACCACGCCCTCCCCCAAACCCGGTCACGCATCACCTCTGTTCAGCATCAGCTGTGACCCCCGAGAACGTCCCCCTCTGTCCTTCAGCCCCTGTTTACACGGAAGGAACAAAACAGCTGGCGCTCATCCCTCCCAGCCGAGTCAGGCCGTAGATAAGGTCAATCACAGTCACACGTGAGATGGTGATCAGAGCTTTGAAGACCGAGCACAGCGGGGCAGAGGGAGGTGGAAGTGCTGGGTGAGGGGGTGGGGCCCACAGCTGTCCACAGACTGCGGAGCATCTCTGATCTGGTACAGAGGTCCAGAGGCAGGCGTGTGCCTGATGCCTTGGAGGGATGTGGGGCAGACTGATGTGGCTGGAGGGGACTGAAGGTGGGAGAGAGAGGGTGCGCGGCGAGGCCAGAGGCAGGATGGAGGCAGAAGGTCACAGGAAGAACTTAGACTTTGAGTGAGGCAGCCGTCACAGGAGGGCTCTAGGCAGAGGACGGCGTGAGTGGACAGGGTCCCTTTGGCCGCCATGTGGGGGTGAGATTGTAGGAGAACCAGGGCACAGTCGGGGGTCAGAGGGCACGGGACCTGGTCAGAGTTTGTCACGGCCAAGAGAGCAGCATTCCTATCAACCCAGCTTCAGAACTGGTTCCAGTTTCCTCAGTTTTCCCCTGATGCCCTTCTTCCGTCCCAGGCCTCCACCCAGGACACCCCGTTACACTGATGACATTACGTGCCCTTCATGTCTCCTTAGGCCTCCCTCTCCTGGCTGTGCCGGTTTCACACTTTCCTTCCTTTTGGTGACCTTGACATTTGGGGGGACTGCTGGTCAGGAGTTTTGGAGAATGTGCCTCTCTAGGGATTTGTCTGACGTTTTTTTCCTCGAGATTGAGCTTCCCTGTTGGCTCAGCTGGTAAAGAATCTGCCTGCAATGCAGGAAGACCCAGGTTTGATCCCTCGGTTGGGAACAGCAGCCTACTCCAGTATTCTTGCCTGGAGCCTGACTGGCTGCAGTCCATGGGGTCACAAAGAGTCAGACACACCTGAGCAACATTCTTGTGATTACACAAGGGCCTAGGGGTTTAGGAAGAAGCCTGCAGAGAGGAAGTGCCCTTGCCCTTCCCATCTTATCTCATCAAAGGTACACACAATCAACTTGACTTACTAGGTTGATGCTGACCTTGATTGCCTGGCCAGGCCACAACAACTTTTGAGTCTACACTCTTGGCAGTGAAAATGGTAAGCGTGTGCCTTATGCATATCTATTTACATGTGTCCATTCGTTTTAGGGCTCACAACTCTCTGATGTGGGCACTACTTTTAATCTCATTTTACAGGGAAAGAAACTGTAGGGAAAGAAAACAGGGAGGCTGAAGTAACTTGCCTGAGGTCACAGGTCAGTTAAGTGGCAGAGGTGGCATTTGAACCCAGAGGGTCTGGTTCCAAAGTCCAGGCTCTTAAGCGTCGCCTGCTTATCATAAGACAGGTAAGGAAGATTTTTAAAAAAATCAAACATGTTAAATAATGTTATATTTATCAGTTCAGTTCAGTTCATTCGCTCAGTCGTGTCCGACTCTTTGCGACCCCATGAATTGAAGCACGCCAGGCCTCCCTGTCCATCACCAGCTCCCAAATTTCACTCAGACTCACGTCCATCGAGTCGGTGATGCCATCCAGCCATCTCATCCTCTGTCGTCCCCTTCTCCTCCTGCCCCCAATCCCTCCCAGCATCAGAGTCTTTTCCAATGAGTCAACTCTTCTTCGCATGAGGTGGCCAAAGTAGTGGAGTTCCAGCTTTAGCATCATTCCTTCCAAAGAAATCCCAGGGCTGATCTCCTTCAGAATGGACGGGTTGAATCTCCTTGCAGTCCAAGGGACTCGCAAGAGTCTTCAACACCACAGTTCAAAAGCATCAATTCTTCGGCGCTCAGCCTTCTTCACAGTCCAACTCTCACATCCATACATGACCACAGGAAAAACCACAGCCTTGACTAGACGGACCTTTGTTGGCAAAGTAATGTCTCTGCTTTTCAATATGCTCTCTAGGTTGGTCATAACTTTCCTTCCAAGGAGTAAGCGTCTTTTAATTTCATGGCTGCAGTCACCATCTGCAGTGATTTTGGAGCCCCCAAAAATAAAGTCTGACACTGTTTCCACTGTTTCCCCATCTATTTCCCATGAAGTGATGGGACTGGATGCCATGATCTTTGTTTTCTGAATGTTGAGCTTTAAGCTAACTTTTTACTCTCCTCTTTCACTTTCAAGAGGCTTTTGAGTTCCTCTTCACTTTCTGCCATAAGGGTGGTGTCATCTGCGTATCTGAGGTGATTGATATTTCTCCCGGCAATCTTGATTCCAGCTATTATTTATCAGTAGTCATCACTAATGATAAAAACTAATGATAAAAACTGAAGTCTGAAAACAAAATAACCTAAAGTCTGTATTTTGAATAATGTTCTTGATAACTAAAGTTTCGGTCAACTTTTTGTTAGTTCTGCTTAAGACATCACTGATTTTATTATTAATGTGGTTTAGAAAAAGCTTACAGGGCTTCCCTGGTGGCTCAGACATTGAAGAATCTGCCTGCAATGCAGGAGATTTGGGTTTAATCCCTGGGTTGGGAAGATTTCTCTGGAGAAGGGAATGGCAACCTGGAGAACGTCCTGGAGAATTCCATGGACAGAGGAGCCTGGCGGGCTACATACAGTTCATATGGTCGCAGAGTCAGATACAACTGAGACACACACACACACATGCACACACAAACAGGCAGAAAGAGCTTATAGTAGGAACAGAACTGTCCACTTACTGCTTACATTAACTTTGTTTGCCTTTTTTGAGTTAATATTCACGTGTCATGAAGTTAGCAATTTGGGGACAAAGAGATAAATTAGGAGTGTGGGATTAACATATACACACTACTATATATAAAAGAGTAACAAGGACCTCCTGTACAGCACAGGGAACGATAGTCAGTATTTTGAAATAACCTATAAGGGAAGAAAAATAATCTATGAAAATATAAAAACCTGAATCACTTTGCTGTATACCTGAAACTAACAAGATTGTAAATCAGCTATATGTCAATTACAAAAGAATTTTTTAAACTGTAAAGTCAGTGGCTTTTAGTTACACTAGTAATGTTAAACAGTCTTTGTCACTGTCTAGTTTCTGCCTACCCATCTACCTAGGATAATTTCCCTTGCCCAAAAGGAAGCCCTACGCCCATTAAGCAGTTTATCCTCATTTCTCAGTTCAGTTCAGTTGCTCAGTCGTGTCTGACTCTTTGCGACCCCATGGACTGCAGCACGCCGGGCTTCCCTGTCCATCACCAACTCCTGGAGTTTACTCAAACTCATGTCCATTGCATCGGCGATACCATGCAACCATCTCATCCTCTGTTGTCCCCGTCTCCTCCCGCCTTCAATCTTTCCCAGCATCAGGGTCTTTTTCAGTGAGTCGATTCTTCACATCAGGTGTCCAAAGTATTGGAGTTTCAGCTTCAGCCTCAGTCCTTCCAGTGAATATTCAGGACTGATTTCCTTTAGGATGGACTGGTTGGAATTTGCTTTCTGTCTTTATGGGTTTACCTGGACATTTAATATCAGTGGAATCATACGATATGTGACCTGTGTCCACAGATTATTATTTTCAATCTCCTGGTTTCTTTGTGAGTACTTTTTCATGCCTTCTGTCTCTTTGTGAGGATAGTTTTGTTAAAGGTTGGCAGTGTGGTATACGTCAGCTTACTGAAGGATGTGTCGTCCAGCAGAGGGACATCACAATCTCTGCTTTGGGCACCTTGTGCTCTTCCGAGGCGTCTTGCTATCTGGACTGTCCCTTACATCCTACACAGTGTCAATCCGTGTATTGATTACCTGTCCAGCTGAATACGTTTTATCTCGGAGATTAGGAAATAAATTGAAATTGACATTCTACTGATGAAATAGAACGGAGCCCAGGTCAAGAGCCAGACCACGTATGGACCTCTGGTGTGAGGCCAGAGTAGCCACTGGTCTCATCGATGGGAAAGGAGAGACTTAATAAGCCAAGCTGGGGACCAAAAGCTCATTTGGAAAGAGACGAAATGGGGTGGGTCCATTTGGAGAAAGAAATGGCAACCCACTCCGGTATTCTTGCCTGGAGAATCCTACGGACAGAGGAGCCTGGTGGGCTACTGTCCAAGGGGTCGCAAAGAGTTGGATACGAGCAACTGAGCACCCTAACTCACACCATATACCCCCAGGTGGTTTAAGGATTCAGAGTTGGATCTAAACTGTGAATCTCAGTTTAGACTTTGGGGAAAGGCCAGACTCTGAAACAAGATACACAGAGAGCTGTTGGGTGAGGAAGATTTGGAGGTCTTGCTTGTCTCAGCTATTCCTCTCTGTCTAGACACTGAGCAGCCCCGCCTGCTCTTGCCCCAGGTGGGAGGTCAATCCCTCTGCTAATAAGATAATTAATAGCTTTGGGACCATCAGAATCCCTTAAGGAGAAATGGCCTTAACTGGAAGGTGCTAGGTCAACCAAGAGAGCTGATACAAGAGGGTGTATGAGGGCTTCTCGTCCTGGCTGGCTGCCCACTTTCAGCTGCTCTACCCTCCCATCCATCTCAGATAACAGTGGGCCCTCGACTCTGCTCGCCCCTTATACCTCCTGGCCAGTCCATCTGCAGACCCTGTTGCCTTGCCTTCATTCCAGAATTCAACCACTTTTTACCTCCTCCCCTGTCACCATTCTCTTCCCTGGTGTCTCAGTGGTAAAGAAACTGCTGCAATGCAGGAGGCCCCGGGTTCAATCCCTGGGTCGGGAAGATCCCCTGGAGAAGGGCATGGCAGTGCACCCCAGTATTCTTGCCTGGAGAATTCCATGGACAGAGGAGCCTGGCGGGCTACAGTCCATGGGGTTGCAGAGAGTCAGACATGTCTGAGTGACTGACACTTCCACCTGTCACCATTCTCTCCTCTCTGGGCTCCCTGCTCCCATCCTCCCCTCTTGCAATCTGCTCTCCACTCAGCAGCCAGAAGGATCCTGTGAAAGCCCAAGTCCAGTCCCCTCCCTGGACCTACTCAGAATAAAAACCCAAGGGCCTCCATGGCTTGTCCTCATCACCTGTCTGACCCTACCTCCTTGACCTCGCTTCAGCTCCTTGCGGTTGCTTGAGCGTCCCCAGCACATTTCTGCCAGAGGACCTTTGCATCTGCTCTGCCTTCTGCCCAGAACGCCCTTCCCCATTTGCCTCACTCGATCCTTATCTTCTGCGCATCAGCTCAGACTCGCTCCCTCGTGTGGACCCCCTGACCACTAAAAATGCACCCCCACCCCCACCCCCTCCCCAGTCACCTTCTCCTGCGCCCTTGCTTTTCTCCATTCAGCGCAGTATCGCTGTTTCGTGGTCTGGCTCCTGCCCTGGACCACGCCGGGAGAGCAGGGATGTCTGTTGTCCCTGCTGCTGTCTCCCCAGCACCGCTTTGTTAGGGGTGGCAGAGCGTCCTGAGAGGGGGAAACCACGTGACCTCTCAGGGCATGCATCTTGTTGGCCCTGGAGTGGGGAGCTGAGTTGAGAGGGGACTCTAGAAGCAGCAGGAGACTGAGTTCAGCTGGTTCAGCCTTCCAGCCGGTGAGCACAGACAGGGCCAGAGGGACCATGCTGCCTGAGTGGGCTTCCCAGGCGGCGCTGGTGGTAAGGAACCCGCCTGCCAATGCAGGAGACAGAAGAGATGGGAGTTTGATCCCTGGGTCGGGAAGATCTCCTGGAAGAGGGCGTGGCGCCCCACTCCAGTGTTCTTGCCTGGAGGGACGCTACTTTTGAGTAAGCCCTGGAGGAGGGTGGGATCTTCCCTGGTGACTCAGCTGTAAGGAATCAGCCTACCAGTAAAGGAGACACAGGAGACTCATGTTTGATGCCTGGGTTGGGACGATCCCTTGGGGGAGGAAATGGCAACCCACTCCAGAATTCTTGTCTAGGAAATCCCATGGGCAGAGGAGCCTGCTGGGCTACAGTCCATAGGGTCGGAAGAGAGTCGGACACAACTTAGCAACTAAACAACAACAACAGAGGAAGGTGCAGACATTTGTTAAGAAACAGGATGAAGTGTGGCTTCTTGAAGCCAGGACTGTAAACTCGTGGCTGGCTCAGGATCTGCCCACCCGGCTCCCCACCCCTTCCTGGCGTGGGCCTCTGGCTCGCCCTTCTCAGGACTCTCCTGAATTTCTGCCTCAGTCATCATGTGGGAGAAATCAGGCCATGATTTGGAAGGCTCCCTCCAAGTTCGGGGAGAAAAGAGTTTCTGCTGGGGAAAGGAAGGGAGGTCATGCCAGCAGATGGCCAGATTCCCAGCATTTTCATGGGCACCGGAAATGGGGCAGGGCCATGTCCTGGAAGGCAGTCCAAGGCTTCCACAGAATCTGGGTTCAAACCCCAGCGCTTGCTGTTACCACTGGATAGCTTTTAGTTTGTGTGCATTCGGCTGCAAGTAACAGTTGATCTGATGAGCGATGGTGGGAATATTCCTCTCGTTTTCTTTTACCCATTTTTAATTTATTTTTGTAACATTCTTTTTGTTTATTTACTGTCGCCGGGTCTCAGTTGAGGCACGTGGGATCTTGGTTGCATCATGCAGGACTTTTTATCCGGGCTCTCTAGCAGTGGCTCTCGAGCTTCTGTAGTTGTGTGCGGGCTTAGCTGCTCTGCAGCGTTTGGGATCTTAGTTCCCTGACCAGGGATTGAATCCACGTCCCAATGCAAGGCAGATTTTTAACCACTGGACCATCAGGGAAGTCCCTAACCCAGTTTTTAATATTTGCCTTTTTGAAATGATTAGGACATTGGCTGAAAAACCAAATATTATTTCTGAAAAACTTGCAGCGGAATGTCTCCTCCCATTTGTCCCCATCTGCAGGTCCCCCATCCTAGTTTTTTGCTAGAGGATCAGGTTTTACTAGAGGATCAGGCCCATGAGGGACATCTCCGGGTAAAGAGTAAATGTGTTATAACCTTGATAATTATTTCCCTATATGGTCGATTCTTGTTCCCTCGTGCTGTTTTTGCAAATTCATCTACCTGCTGACATTTCTCTGTAAGCCCCAAATCAGCACTCATAATGCTTTCCTGATCGCTTGCAGACATGTGCAGAGCAGATGAAAGTCTTGAGTTGTCCCGTATGCCTGTTCCTAGCTGAGATAGACCGTGGCGACACTGTCTTCTTGTTTCAGCTCTTCCGTCGCAGACAAGTGGCTTTTTCTTGATCTGTTTAGGGCCACATTTTTCACATTTGGGGGGCTCTTCGTTGGTGATTCATTTCATTGAAATGCCCCAAGCATCGTGCTGAAGTGTTGGCTCGTGGCCCTAAGCTCCAGAAGTCTGTGGTGTGTCTCAGATGAGCTTCATTCCGGTGCGAGTTACAGTGCTGCTGGTTATGAGTTCAATGTGAATGAATCAGCAGTATATATTAAATCAGGTGTCTTTAAACAGAAGCACTCGTAAAAACAAGGTTATGTATTGATCGGTCGATGAAAATGTTCGGACCAGAGGCTCTTAAAAACCTGTATTTCTCTCCGGAGCAATAGTTCCTTGTTCTCCAATTCAGTACTTGTGGCAACTCTGTAGAACGTAACTACCACAAATAACAAGAATTGATTGTGTGGGCTTTATTATTTTAACACACTAGTTGTGCTTTACTGGGATACAAATTAGATATAATAAAATGTACAAATCTTACGTGCACTGCTTGATGAATTTTGGCAAACATTACCTAGGAAACCATAACCCAGATCTAGCTGTAGACCATTTGCGTCATCCCAGAATATTTCCTTGCGGATCTTCCTGGTCAGTACTTAGCCCGCTCCCCTTCACCCCGCCCCCTTGAGGCAACTGCACCCCGATCTTTTTCCTGACAGTTTCACTAGAACTAGACTTAAAGAGGATCACACAGTGCCTTTTGTGCTTGGTTTCCTCTGCTTAGCATGGTGGATTTGAGATTCATCTATGACCTTGCCTGTATCAGTAGTTTATTCTCTTTCGTTAATAAGCTATATTCCGTTGCAGGGTTATAACACAGTTTGTTTATCCAGCTACCAGTCAACAGGCATCTGTGCTGTTTCCAATTTGGGGCTTTTGTTAATAAGGCAGCTAGGAAAATTTTTGTACAAATGTTTTTGTAGACATACTTTTTACATCCGCTTAGTCAATGCCTTGGACTGGAATTGCTGGGTTATAGAATAAGTGTTTAACCTTAGTTAATCAATGCTTTTAATTCTTTTCTGGAGCAAGACATGTAGTGGAAGGCCTTTCTAGGGATATTTGGCAGCTCAGTACTGCCTGGCCACTGGATCTGTCTCCGATTTGCTTGACCTTTCCCCCTCAGGAGTGCAAAATGGCTGCGCTAGCACCGGCCATTATCACCATGCTTCACATCAGCCTTTCAAGCAGGAAGGAGTAGGGGCAAATAATCTTCCCAATATAAGACTTTTTAAAAATCCAAATGTAAAACTCTTTCCCATGTCCATACTTAGCTGCAAACGAGGCTGTGAAAGGACGTTTCTGGCAAAGGGACAAAAGACCTGCACTCATTGTGAGCCATTCTCTTGGGCAGGTACATTGCTGAATGGAACCAAGTTCAAGTTCTGTTCACCAAGCTGTCAGACTGAGACTGGCTGTTGCATCCTCCTGAGCCTCGGAGAGGACCCTGTGAGGCCACTTTGTCAGGGGCCTGGACACTGGCCCAAAACTGGTGGCCTGTGTTCTGTATGAGAGCAAGAGCCCCAGAAGGAGAACTAAAGACACCCAAGCTTCTAGAGCAGTGATTACCCTGGGACCAGCAGCATCAGCATCACGAGGGAGCTTGTTAGAAATGCAAATTTTCAGTCCTCCGCCCCTAACCTTCAGGTTCTGAAATCCATTAAAAAAATAATAGTTCTGTTCATTTGTTTGGCCATGCTGGGTCCTCACTGCTGCGTGGGTTTTCCTCTGGCTGCGGAGAGCAGGGGCTCCTCGCTAGTTGTGCACAAGCTTCTCACTGTGGTGGCTTCTCTTGTTGCAGAGCTCAGGCTTAATTGCTCCGAGACACCTGGGGCCTTCCTGGGCCTTTCTGGGCCTTCCTGGATCAGGGATCGAACCTGTGTCTCCTGCATTGTCAGGCGGATTCTTTACCACTGAGCCACCAGGGAAGCCCCTCTGAAATGCATTCTTTATTTTAAAAGCCTTCCAGGTGGTTCTGGTGCCTGCCCACACGTTTAGGACCAAGTGGTCTAAAGCATGTGTGGATGCTGCAGGGGCTCTTGTTTCCCCTTCACTTCTCTTAGCTCCATTTTGGCCTGAGCTTGAAGCCTTCTCTCGTTGCCTGATGCCCTGGGTGACCCTGGTCCTGTCAAGGTAATCGCTGCTGGTGTTGCCTTCACACCCCACCCTGCCCCATTGCCCGTTCCATTCCTTCTCAGAGTTTCCTCTTGTTTTTTTATACACTAGTATTAAGAAGAAAAAAAAGCAAAAACCTTTTCGGATGCCTGATTTTCTTGGCAGGCCTGCAGCTGTATAGCTGCATTTAGAACAGCGGTGAATAGCAAAATGAAAAAGGAAGAACGTACAAAACATTTCTAGTGTGTAACTACCTGTGTAAACGAGGCTTTTAGGAGCTAGACACCAGTCGCTTTATGAGCAATCCAAGTTTTATAGGGCGCGCTTTTATGTTGTTAAACTCATTCAGTGATTTGAGAACTCTAAAGGTCACTGAAAATAAAGCTGGTGTCGACTTTAATTGCTCTCCAAATAGCTTTCTTTCTCTCCCCCCAAAAGGGTGGGAGTAGGTGAGGAATCAACATTTCCCCTCCCTGTTTTTCTTTTCTGGCTTTGAAATTGACACAGCATGCCGGTGGCTACATATCTGGGGCCCAGTTTTCTCTTACTAGGTCTTTGCAGGGAATTGCAAAAGGTCTCTTCTGGGAGGGCACAGTCCCAAGAGTCTCCCTTGAGTGAATTAGGAAAAGTGAGTCCAAGTGTGGATGTAGCTCTTCTCTGAGTCTCACTGCTGTGAGCAGAGCCTCTGCTGGATTTCAGGCCCAACTTGTACCCTACTGGACTCCTTTGTGCAGTGAACAGCCTGCGCAACTGTACGTGGTGGTTGGTGCATACATATCCTGTGCCTACAGATGACAAGCATCTATCTTATAACAAGTTAGAATAACAGAAATTTATTCTCACAGTTCTGGAGGGCAGATGTTCAAAATCAAGGTATTGGCATGCTCTCTCTGAAGGCCCTGGGGAAGAATCCTTTGTCTTTTCCTGTTTCTGGTGGCTCTGGGTGGTCTGGGGCTTGAGGCGGCATCACTCTGTTCTCTACGTCCACATTCATGGGAAATTCTCTTTCTGTATCTTCCGTCTGTTAAAAGGTCACTGGTCGGGAAGTCCCTGATGCGTCAGTGCTTAGGACTCTGTGCTCCCACAGCAGGGGCACAGGTTCAGTCCCTGGTCGGGGACCTAAGATCCCGAGTGCCGCGTGACGCGGCCAAAAACAGTCTTCGGTTGGTGGATTCGGGGCTCACAGATAATTTAGGATGATCTCGTCTTGAGATCCTTCACCTAATCACAGAGCCTTTTCTTCCCAAATCAGGAAGGCCAGCTTCACAGATTTGGGGTCATGGATATCTTTTTAGGGGGACTACCATTCAGTGCACTACAGATGCCTTAGAAATGCATCCTGAGGGAATTCTCTGGTGGTTCAGTGGTTAGGACTCTTGCACTCTTGCTGCTGAGGGCCTGGGTTCCATCCCTGGTTGGGGAGCTAAAACATTTTACGAGCTGTGTGGCATGGTCAAAAAAAAAAAAAAAATGCATCCTAGGAGCATGACCTCTCGGCATTGTGGTATGTTGAGTCCAGCGTGGAATGCCCGTCGGGGAATCACCCAGTCTGTGTGTGACCCAGGTGTGGGGAAAGTGCTATGACTTCTGTGTGGCGTTTCAGGAAAGTGTCGGGGAAGAGCACCCCAGTGGGTGCCTGGAGGAAGGTGGGGGACCTATGAAGACATTGCAGGAAGTACACCCATGGCAGGGTGGACAGGGGATAGCCAGCCAGGCAGCCACCGCTCTGTAGTTCCCACGATCTCGGGAGCCTGCCATCCTGGTACCTGGGCGTTCTTGGGCAAGTCACCTAGTCCTTTGTGCAGCCTCAGTTTCCTCAGCTGTGGAATGGGTACAAGGACACTGGCACCTGCCGTGTAGGATTGTTGTTTAGGCTGCAGTGAGGTGAGATGAAGCACTGAGAACAGCACCTGGCCCGTGGTGAACCCTGGGCAAACCTTGGTCATGGTGACGAAGAGGACGACAAAGCAGGAAGTGGTGGTGACCAAGGGCAGAGGGCACAGACCTGCACCACCTCAAACGCCTGAACTTCCAGACTCCAGCCAGCTGAGCAAGTTTCCTTAGCAGGGGGTTGGTCTTGTGGTTGGGCAGGTTGGGGCTGGTGGCTGGTGAGATGGGGGCTGGCACGCGTGAGCAGAGGCCAGTGAGACCCTAGCTAGTGGAGGAGGCGGCACTATATGGTCGTCTGTGTGTAGTTTCATTGGCATCTTTACCTGTGGCCTTGCCTCTGTGAAGGTGTATCTCTGTCTGTCCACAGCTGTATCTCAGCACCCAGCCTGGACCAGGAATACAGGACACTTGCCCATCAGTGGGTGAATGGCTGGATGCGGCAGGCAGTGGTGATATTTAGAGTTCACAACAAGCAGCATGGATGCCAGGCAGGCAGTGTCCAGGATGGTGCCAGGGGAGGGGCCTGCAGGCTCCCTGCTGTGCTGGGCCATGGGGGTATCTCAGGTGGTTCTGAGCAGGCAGGTGAGGTTCTGGGGGTCGGGGCAGCATTTAGTTACCAACCAGTAAGGAAGTGCTTGAATATTTTAGAAACAGAGCAGCCAGCTGTTACCCTGCATGTCAAAGCAGGCTGGTGGGATGGACAGATGGAAAGAGAGACAATGAGACTTAGATCTGGGCAGGAATAGTGGCCTTGGAAAGGAGGAGATAGAGTGGAGAGATTCGGGAGGCAGAATGGATAAGACTTGGGTGAGTCGGAGGTGTGAGGTCATGGCTGTTCCTTTGTCCCTAGAGAGGGCTGTATCAGTTAGCTGCTGCCATGTAACAAACAACCCCCAACCTTTAGAGGTTGTTAGTGCTGTTTAACAAATTATCCCAAAGCTTAAGGGGAAAAATTGTACTGTGCTCATGAGTTTTATGGGCCAGGAATAGTGAGTCTCTGCTCCAAGACGTCTAAGTTCTTAGCTGAGAAGACCTAAAGGCTAGGGGCTGAAGGCTCCTTCACACACATGCTTAGCGCCTGGGCTGGGATGACTGGAAAATACGACTGTCAACCAGAGCACCTACTTGTGGTCTCTCCGTGCGCCTAGCTTAGGCCTCCCCATAGCGTGGCCTCCCCAGAGCAGCCAGAATTCCATTAAAGTAGCTTAGGGCTTCTAGGGTAAATGTCCTGATGGACACAGCAGAAACTGTGAATTGGCTTTAAGAAGTCACACAGTGGCACTTCTGTTTCACTGTCCTGGTTGAAGTAGTCACAAACTTTGCTTAATTCAGGGGGACTAACAAGGTGGAATATCATGAGGGATTGGAGACATTACTGCAGCCATCTTTGAAAAACACGATGTGCCACAGTAGGTCAAAACAAAACCGTGATCCCAATGGTTGGAACTTGGCCTGGGCACCTCTAGTTATTTCTCTCTTATTTCTCTGTGGTCAGCTGTAGGTCAGCTATGTGGTTCTGCTTCGACAGCTTGGCTGCCTGTGAACTGGAATCATGGTGGTGAAGGCATTTGTCTCTTGTCCTCCAGAAGGCTAACCTGGATTTCTTTACATGTCAGCTGGGCAAAGAATAGGCTCAGAAATACACACCGTCACTTCCGCTACATCCTGTTGGCCAAGGCAAGCCAAAAGGCCAGCCCAAGGTCAAGGGTTGGTTAATAGACTCCATCTCTTGATAGGAGGCCCTGATAAGACCAGGGGGAGAAAAGTTTCTGGCTGCTTTTGCAGTCAACCACAGTAGTCTTTATTTTTTTCAGATCCCCTTACCATCAGCCCTCTCCCATTTTGCTGGGCCTCTCTTCTCAGTGGATTCAGAGTACAGTCCTTGACTCATGGAAGGCTGCGAGAGTCCTTGTGATGGGTTGCAAAGATACCTAGAAGTACTAACTCATTTGTGTTAGGTTGTGTTTGACTGCAAACAATGGAAACTTAATAGTGGCTTAAACTGTTAGGATTAAGCAGTCTAGAGGCAGGCAAGCCATGAGGAGTTTTTAAAAACCTAGTCTTTTTCTCTCCTCTCATCCGTTATTCTCTACAGGTAGGCTTATTAGCCTCAGGTTTATTGCCTCGTGGCAGCAAAATGGCTGCCACAGCGCCAGTCTTCTCAACTATATTCAAAATGAGAAATGACTTTCTCCCTAGAGAAGCTCTATCTTGATATTCTGGAAGAAAAACTTTCTCAAATTCTGTCTTCGCCGAAAGACTCATTGAGCAGAACCCAATTCTATACACTTTGCTTTTTACTTATTTGCAAAACTGTGACTACTCTGGCTGCAAGGAAGCCTTGGAAAGTGAATGTCTCATAAAGGGATAGCAGCTGTTTTGGCCACAACCTACAGTAGGGAATATGTACACACACACACACACACACACACACAGACACACATAATTGAAACCAGTGTCCACTGAAACCCTGTGTGATGCCTCTTAATATTTTCTATTCTATCCCAAGCCATTTGATTCTATACTCTAACTTAAAAGCGATCCCTGGTCACAACCTGCTAATTGGATTTCACAACCCTCAAAGGCGTGACCCATAGTTTGAAAAAGACTGACTCAGAACAGCCTTTGTTTACATCTTGGAGCTGGCAAGTGTTACCCCGAGATTGGGCTTCCGTGAGCAGGACAAGGAGGGCTAGGGAAATGGTGTTTGGAAAACCAACAGCTAGACTTTGCCATATCCTCTTCTCTGCCTATCACTTCCCATCAGCAAATGATAGGGTTCCATTGACTTTCTTTTTTATGACTTGCAAATAACCCGAGGGTTAGTAGCATTCCTATCGGGAAATTAAAATAAGCCTGTTTATGGAGCTTCACGGGGACTTTGAATTCTGTGTCCTGCTCAGCACCCTGGCTTCAGCACAGCTCCTGATGACAACGCAAAACTCCGAAGGCATTCCAAGTGCCGGAGGAATTCACGCGATTTTCTGGAAGGACACTTTGTCATTGTTGCGTCATGGCTGTTCTCTTGAGCTGGTTGTGGTTTTGCAGGCCTGGCTTCTCATGCTTTTTATAGCCCGATGCTGGAGAATGAGGTTCTTCGGAATCACAGGGCCTGGGTTCAGAGTCTGGTCCCACGGTGTGATTTGGGGCAAATGTCCTGACCCCTGTGAGCCTCAGTTTCCTGCGCTGTGAAATGGGAAACATTCCTCCTGTCTCCCTGGAGACTGGGAGGAGTCTATATGGAGTTAGCACAAGGCCTGATACCGAGGAAGCACTGGGGTTGGGGAGGTGCTCTTCCAAGATGTATCAGTCAGCTTTGACTGAGTGATGTGCAGTAACAAGTGAGCCCCGGATTTCAGTGGCTGACAGCAGCGAATGCTCCTCTCTTGCTCATGTGTCCAAGCTTTGAGGGTTGGCTGTGGCCCTATCCATGTGTCCACATCGTGCTGGGACTCAAGTGGAACCATACAGTGGCTTTTCAAGCTTCTGCTCTGCAGGAGTGGAAGACGTCCTCTTGCTGTGGATATTTTGGGTTTGCAGCTTTGCATGCTAATTGTGTGTCCCCTGCCCCAGTCTCCCGATCTTTTTTTTTAAAAAGCTTTTTGAGTATCTGTGTGACATTGGGCATCCATTGTCATCCCTGGTTAAGAACCACTAAGCATCATCTTCCCCAAGGTCAAGGGCTGGAGGATCTCATTGCTCATTACAGGATCCTCAGTTCTCCCCGACACAGAACGGACAACGAATAAATGCCCTTTTCACCAGGCTGCTCTTTAAACGAATGAATGGGTTTGTTTTAACTGTCCCTGCAAATTCATTCATTCATCCCACAAATATTTAGAGAGTTCCTTCCATGTGCCGTGTCCTGTGTGGACTCTGAGCATTCCACAAGGAACAAAAGAGACAAAAATCCCTGTAGTCAGAGGGTTGACGTTTTTGTAGGGGAGACAGACAGTAAACAGTCAGAGAGTCACATGATTTTTGATGCTCAAGTATTTTCAAAGTAAAAAATTTTCGTTGCGGACAATTGCAAATGTGCACAAAGCAGAGAGAATAGTAAAACTTGAACTGCATCAACCAGCGCTTTACCGATCTTCCACCACTCTGACAGACCAGCCCTGTCCAAGGGGGCTTCCTGCCACCACAGGAATGTTCTAGATCTGTGCTGTTTCACGTGGTAGCCACCAGCCACGTGTGGCAGATGAGCCCATGAAATGTGGTGGGGGTGACCGTGGACTCAGTGTTTTCATTTCCTTTGCGCTTTTAATGTGAATCTGTTTTATTGGAAACTTGCATATTCCTGATTGTCCTCTCTTTTTTCCATCCTTTTATTGTGGTTAAAACACATGTAACAAAAGTGACCGTGGCAGCCATATCTAAGTGTACAAGTCAGCGGCATCAAGTGTGTGTGCACGGTGGTGCCACCATCACCCCCGTCCTTCTCTCACACTCGCTGCATCTTCCAGAACTGAGATGATACCCACTAAGCAACCAGTCCTCGCTTCTCTCCACCCCACCCCCCAGTCCCTGGCAGACTGCACTCTCCTTCCTGTCTCTCCATCATGAGTGGAATAAGATGGTATCCTTGACTTTTTGTCACTGGCTGACTTCACTTGGCACAAAGTCATCTATGCCGTCCCTTCAGCCTTTCCTCCCTGAATGATAATTCTGTTTTAAACAGATGCCACGATTGGCTTATCCATTCATCTGTTGACGGATACCTGGGTGGTTGTACCTCTCGGCTCTTGGGAATCATGAACAGGGCTGCATAAATATGTCCTTCCAGACCCCACTTTCAATTCTTTTCTGTTATATATATCCAGAAGTGGGCTTGCTGGGTCATATGCTAATTCTATTTTTGATCTTTTGAGGAACCACCAAAGTGTTTTCCACAGCAGCTGCATCATTTTACGTTCCCACCAGCAGGGCGCAAGGGTTCCAGTTTCTCCAGGTCCTCAGCGACACTTGTTAATTTTTGAATTTTTGCTCGTCACCTTTTAATAGGAGTGAGGCAGCATCTGTGATTTCGATAGCATTGCCCTAATGTTTGGTGGTGGTGATCATCTTTTTGTGTGCTTATGACCGTTTGTATGTCGTCTTGGGACAAATACCTACCCCAGTCCTTTGCCATAATTTCATTTCAGCAGCTTGAACTTAAATGTATGTAGTCACGCGTGGCTAATTGGGTACTGTTTTGAACCGCATAGGGACAATATGCCTCTGAATTCACACAACTGGGTTATTCTGAACTTAAGTCACAGTCGTTTTTTCATGTCACCTCTACGTATTTTAGGATGTATTTCTGAAAGGTAAAGACTCTCAGTGAAAAGAAAGAGAATACGACGCCATTGTTACACACCTAGAATCCACCCCTTCTTTCTTTTCCTTCCTTCCTTCGCTGGTCTTTGTTGCTGCCAAGGGCCTACTCCAGTTGGGGTGTGTGGGTTTCTCATTGCAGAGCACGGGCTCTAGCAAAGGCTGCAGTGCTGAGTTGCAGCTTGCGGTCTCTAGAGCCCAGGCTCAGTGGTTGCAGGGGTATGCTGGGTTTTCCTGGATCGGGGATCGAACCCGCGTCTCCTGCACTGGCCGGCGGGTTCTTTACCACTGAGCCACCAGGGAAGCCCTGAGCTATAGATTTTTAACCCCCGTATAACTGATGCCCCATCGCAGTGCAGGATCTGTCCTCTCCCCGGAAAGCCCCCCTCACCCATTGCGCAGCTGTCACCATCAAAATGAAAACGCGGAGATGACAGATTCTCACAGCCTGGCGCCTCCTGCTGGACATTCACCCGCAGGTCCCACTTGGAGAGCTCCGTTCAGGAAATACCCGCCTCCTGGCTCTCCTTCTGGTCCGAGGTTTGCAGAACTTGGGCCACACCCGAAGCTCGGGGCAGGGAGGAGGGGTGGGGGGGGACCCACGTGGAGCAGGCGGCTCTCACGAAGCCGCTGCGGGCGCTTGGGATCACTTCCGGGCCAGGGCAGTGCCCCTGCAGCCTAGATGGGCCAGAACTCCATGTTCCAGGGTCCTGTGACAGAGGCTTTCTAGACCTTTCCGGGGGTCTGGGACTCTCCATCAAAAGGAGCAGCAGTTCCCATCCCTCCTGTCTGTTCCATCCACTCGCCCTTATCGCGTCTTTGGATCTGAACTATCCCAGGCATTCACAAAATGCTAACAAAGGCTTGTCACCCAGCTTTGTCTTATCTTGACACTGTGGCCATGTTTGCTTCACATTTTGAAGAGAAACAGCATGATGAGAGGGCTGTCTGTGGGATTGTGGTTAAGGGCGGGGACTCTGCAGTCAGCCTGCCTTGGCTCAGATCCCAGCCTGGCCGCTGACCACTGCAGGCATCTGGGGGTGGCGTATGGCTCACCATTCGGAGCCTCGCTGTCCTCATCTGCAGAATGGGGCTAAGCAGAGCACCCGCCTCGTAGGGAGTCCAAGATGGTGACACGGAGGAAACACGCAGAGTACTTAAAATCAGCAGCTGTCATCACCATCATCATGTCAGGTCAACCCTCAGTGTTCGTGGATTCCATATTTTGCTAATCCACCCACCCGCTGACGTCAATAAGCCCCAAATCAGTATGGGGCTTTCCCAGTCACGTGCAGAGTCGTGAAGTGTTTGAGTCTCTCGGTGCACATCCCCCCAGCGGAGGTGGAACATGGTGACCCTCTGCCTCCTCAGTTCAGCTGTCAAGAAGCATCCTCCTTAGGGCCCTGCTGTTTTGCGCTTCTGTGCTTTTTGTAAGTGGTTTTGCTGTTACACATGGCCCCTCCTGCACAGAGGTGAAAAGCCACCCAGTGCTCGTAAGCGCAGGAAGGCTGCAGTGAGCTCTATGGAGAAAGCACGTGGGAGATGAACAGTTATACCTGAGTTACAGCGCTGTTGGCCACAAGCCCAGTGTGAGCAATTCACCGATTTATATTCAACAAGGTGTCTTTAAACAGAAACACACATAGCCAAGGTGGTGTGTTGTTGGGTTGATGAGAATGGGGCCAGAGGCTGGCAGGAAGCTAACCCTGTATTTCCTCAGGGCCGATGGCTCAGAAGTGCCGGTGGATTAAGCCGTACGGTGTTGCGTGCTGTTGCGTGAGTGTGTATATGTACATATGCAGTGCGGGTAGATACAGGGCGGTCTTGTCTGCACTTACCACGCGTGTGATCATGTGCGGCGTTGTTTCCTGTGGTTTGTACACTTGGGTTTGACCTCTCCTCTCTCTGGCTGCATCTTTCTCCTTTTCACTGACGGTCCCACTCACAGCCTCTCTCTCCCTCTCTCTCCACAGCTGGCCCCCGAAAGGACACTCCCCAAGTCCCCAGCTGGGGGCCCCGCGTAGACCTGGAGTGGACACCCCCTCCTTCCCTTCATGATTCGTTTGTAGCGCAGGTAACCAGCCAAGCGTGAGCTCATTCCCAGAGGGGCTGTGGTCCCCCACCTCCTCCACGGAAGGGACGGTCCTCCTTGACTTAGCCGCAACCTTCAGCTCCACCCTTCCCAACCTGGGGCCCCGGGGTCATTCGGGCCAGCCCCCTGCCTCCTCGCCATCTACAGGAGAAGCAGGATCTCCCTCCCACATCCCCCTCTTCTCCAGGTGCTCTGCAGGTCTTGCCAGCTTGCTCCCTGGCCAGGCCTTGCCCACTGTGGGCTGGTTAGGAAGGGCAGGGGCTCGTTGGCAGCAGAGCTGGTGGCGTGGGAAGAAGGAAGCGTGGGTGGGGGCGGGGATGTGAAGCCAGAGAGAGTATGTTGTACCAACGCCTGGTGCAGCCAGAGCCTTGGAAGGGAAAGGCCCCTCTGCGGTCCGTGCCCAGGGCCAGCTCTAGAGGGGAGGGTGATTGGCATGTGAGGCCCTGAAGATGGATGTTTCTGTTCTAGACTGGCCTTGTAACCCGGGGCCCGTGAAATGTGTACGTGTGTGCATATGTGTGTGCATGTCCCATGCAGAAGTACGCGTAACGTATCTGGCCCACATGCGTGTTTCTGGCCAGAGGGTCTTTTTGCTTTCATCAGACCCTCCAAGGCACAGTTCAGAGAAGACCCTAAACTGGTGATGCGGGCTTCCTCCCGAGGCTGTCACAGAGCCGTTGAGGTTACTGGGGGTTGGAGTGGCGATTGCGAAGTTCAGAGGATCTGTCAAGAGTGAGGAATCATGACCCAGCTGAGGGCACAAGTGAGATTTTGTGTGTTTTGAGGTGTAGGGAGGGGTAGATCCTCCTCAGTGAGTTCAGGACCACTCCTGCTCTCCCTACCAAAACAAAAAAAAGAGAGGGTGAGAAGTCCACGGCTCTGGGCTGGGGTTGTGTGTGATTTCTCGGGTCCTGTCTGCATCGTTGGGAGGGAAGGATGTGTGGGCAGATGGATGGATCAGTTGGATGTGTTTGGAAGACAGGAGAGATGGACCGTGAGGCGGAAGTTTGGCAAGATGGGTACTTGGAAGCCTGGTGGGATGTTTGGAGCAATGGGAGGTTAGGTGAGGGTTGGGGGGATGGCAAACACAGAGAACTTCAGTTTTTTCGCTATAAAATGGGACACACAGTACCCTTCCCCATGGGGATTGAACAAGCTAACATTAGTGAAATGCTTGGGACAGTGCCTGGCGGGCACGTGATAAGCCCGGGCCAAATGTTAGCCGTCCTCATCCTCATCGCTCTGACGGGCTCAGCCGGGCTCCGGCGGCTGCTCTGACGCCAAGCGCCCACCCTCTGGGTCCCTGTCCCTCTCTTTCCCTCCGTGAGAACTGCACTGCATGTGTCTTCCACGGGGACCCAGAACCTGAGCCCCTTCATGCCTTCCCCCCGACCCAGTCGCGTGTAGGACAAGCCCCCCAACGCCCGCACTGGGCCAGCCCTGCCCTCAGGAGGCAGACACAAGCTCGGGGGCCAGATCTCTGTGAGCCAGGAGACGGAGAACCACAGCCTCTGCTCTTGCATTAACTCCTCTGCGAAGCTGGGGGGCGGCAAGACCCACTTCGAGGGGTTCCCTGGGGATTAACTGCGTTAGCGTGTGTGAAGCACTTGGCACGGGGCCCACACGTGATCAGGGCTCACTTAGTCAGGACTGACGTCATCGTTGTCATCACCGGATGCTGGGGGGACAGAGGGAGGAGGAAAAGGCAGCCGTGTCTCTCTGGTCAGAGCTGCTGGTGGGGAGGGTCCTGCCTCGCCCCCCCACCGTCCATGCCCACAGACTCCAGGGGTCTGGGCCCCCAAGAAATGGTCCTTGTGGGGAGGGTCCTGGCCCGCTGCCACCATCTAACCTGTCGCCCTCTTCCTGCCCTGCCCCATCCAGTGGCGATGGATGATGAGGATGGGAGATGCTTACTAGACGTGATTTGGTGAGTAGTGGGATTCCCGTCCCCCCTTCCCCCCCTCACTCTCCCTCCTCTCCCCTGTCCCTCATCTCCTCAAGTGTCTCTCCCCTTCTCTCTTTCAGTGACCCTCAGGCCCTCAATGACTTCTTACATGGATCCGAGAAGGTGAGTGCTGGGCAGGGCGAGGCATCCCCCAGGGCAGCAGGGTGCTGTGAGTCAAGCCCCCCACCACCACACTGAGTAGACATCTGCCTTCCAGGAGCCAGGCCCCAAGCTCACGGCGAAGAGGGAAAGAGACGGCAAATCCCTGCCCTCACGCCATACACATTTCCTGGGTAAACAAGCAACCAGTGACTAATAAAGGCAGTGGTGGAAAGCACCACGCCGGGCAGCAGAAGAAATAGCAACATCACTTTTGCACCACAAAGGAGGATCCGAAGAAAATGAATGGGAGGTGGGGGGCAAGGGCAGGGGCTTCGTTAGCTGCAGTGGGCAGAGAGGTGACATTGAGGGTGAAGCTGAAGGACCAAAGGGAGGCACCCACTGTGCTCTGACCAGGGGGAGAGCAGGTGGGAAGGCGGGAAAGTCCGACCCGTTCCAGGAACAGAAAGAAGGCCAGTGGGGCCAGGATGAAAGGTAAACTAGTAGGTGGGGAGACTGGAGTGGACAAAAATCCCCAGGTCATGCAGAGCCTAGAGGAGCTTGACTGGGGAGTTTGGACTTTATTCTGAATGTGACAGGCAGCTCCGACAGTTTATTAAGCAGCCACATGGCATATTCTATTTGCACTCCGGAGAATGGAACACAGCGGGGACGAGGGGACATCTGTTGAGCCACAAGGGGTTGTATCCGTTACCTAGGGCTGCATAACAAGTTATCCCAATGCGTTGTGGCTTCTACTGACTTCTAATAACATTTGTTAGAGCTCTCAGTTTCTGGGGATTGGGAATGGAGGAGCAGCCGGGGTGTCTATCTTGCAGTCTCCCCTGAGTAGCATTCAGGATGTTGGTTGGAGTCATTGTCATCTGGGGGCTTGCCTGGGGCTGGGGGGCCTGCTTCCGCTCCTGTGCCTGTTAGATGGAGGCCTCAGCTTCTCGCCACGTGGGCCTCTCCAGAGGATTGCTTGAGCATCCTCATGACGTGGCAGCTGGTTTGCCCAAGCAAGTGACCCAGGGGAGAGAGCCAGGAGGAAGCTGAGCGCCTCTTATGACCTAGTCTCCGAAGTCACACTGCATTCACTGGAAGCGAGTCACCATGCCCACCCACACTCTCAGAGAGGGAAAAGAGCTCCACTCCTCAAGGGGATGTATCGAATAATTTGTGGAGCAAAGGCAAGTGCAATGGGAGGATGGCGGCCTGGGCCCCAAGGCAGGCGGTGGAGGAGGTGCCTGGAAGGCAGCGTCACTCAACTTGACAGTGGATTAGATGGTGAAGAAGTGTCCAGACTGCCTCCTGGACTTGACCTGAGCAACCAAAAGGGTTGTACCATTCCCTGAGACTGGGAGTTTGGAGCAGACCCCAGAAGTCCGAGGGCAGCAGTTAGATATGTTGAATTGGCCAAAAAAATAGTTGGTTTGGATGTTTCTGTAAGATGTAATGAGAAAACCCAAATGAAGTTTTTGGCCAACCCCATACCAGTCTAGGGTTCTAGAAGGGGATCAGCTAGAAACTGGGGAGCTCGACTGTGGACAGTGGGCGCTTAAGGCCTGTTCTCGGCATTGAGGATAACTCCTGGAATGAGACCGGTCCCTGCCCTCCCAGACATGGGAGCAGCTCACACATCCGGCGCCCAGGGAACGCGGCTGTGCAGAGGAAGGACTGATTTCATAGGAAGGGACAGACGGGCACGTGTCGGGAGGAGGAGGCACGTGTGACAGGCCCTGCAGGATGTGTTACCAAAGAGGCAGAGGGTGAAGGCCCGGGGTGCTGCTTGGGTGAAGGTGCGGAGGCAGGATTCTAGAGTTCCAGGCAGGCATGTCGGGGAGCCTCGGACGTGGTGCTGGGGGCTCCTTAGGATTTAAACTTGCAGCCAAGCCCCTTCCTTTGGGGCCTCTTTTCTGGAGGTGGGGTTTCCCGTACCCCTCGAACCTCCCCCACCCCCTGCATCCCCCCCACCCCCACCTCGTCTTTGTCTTTGTGTCCGTGTAACACGAAATTGGTTTTTGTTCTAGCGTGTGGGCCGGCCCACTGCCCAGCTGACCTTTGACCTTGGGTGGGGGCGGGTCTTGTTGCAGCTCGACAGTGATGACCTCCTGGATAATCCCGGGGAGGCCCAAAGTGCCTTCTATGAAGGTCCTGGGGTAAGTGGCCACGGGGGCTCGAGGAGGGTGGTGGGCAGGACGCCCGTGGTAGCAGCCAGTGGGAGAGGGTTGGAGGGCGTCTCACTTATTCCCTGAGGCACTTTTTGCCCCTCCAGTGAGGGGCTGGGGCGTAGTCACTGAGAGCAGAGTGGGGTGCAGGTGAGGCTGAGGCTGCCAGATACCTTCCCTACCTCCAGGCTGTGCCTCAGAGAAGGAGGTGCGGTTCCTGGGTCCCTGGCCTTAGGGATCAGCTGCTATAGCGCTGGCATGGAGGCTGAGGCTGGCCCCTGAGGATGGGGACAGGGGCATCTTGGGGGTCTTGTCCTGGCTCAGCCGGGGAAGAGGATCCACTGATACAGACCTCCGTCTCTGCCTGAAAGTGAGAGCAGGGATGATGAGCAAAGCCCAAAGCGGGGCACGCAGTGGGCATCTACATTATTGAGCACCTCCTGCGTGCCAGGCCGCTCCGTCCTCTTCCCCTTCTGTGGCCTCTCCCTTCCCCTCTTCTCTCCCTACCCCGCCCCCTCCTTCGTCATCATAACTGTCATTTACAGAACACTTATCATATGCTAGACCCTTTACGGTAATTTTCATTTAATCCTTACAACCACCGTAATAACACATTCCAAACAATTGATCTGGCGTAACATACCTGCCTAAATCCAGAGCCCAGCAAATAATAGTACTCTCATGTTATTACACTTACAGGTCGGTTAGGGTATGCGTTATTCTTATCCACACCGCCCTGTCTTAATTTAACCTATAAGGACCCTGGTCAGGTTCTTAGCACCTCACGTGCATGATGTCAGTAAATGTCACAACCGTCCCAGGAGGCACGTTTGGTTATAGCCATTTAGCAGTTAGGAGCTCAGAACCCCCTGGTCTTTGGTTGGGGGCTGAGCTGGAGCCTGTCTCGCCAGGCAGTGCCCCCTGCTTGGCAGCGGGGTGACCCCCTCCCAGTCTAGGGGGCAAGGAGGGAGCATTGCCCACCTCCCTGGGCTGTTACTAACAGCAGCGACCTAGACAGTAATAGTGATGCCAGCAGCAGTGATGGACGGTGTTTCTCGGGTGCCAGGTACTGCTCTGAGCCGTCCACGTGGCGTGAACTCGGAATCTTTTTAACAGTTTTGACCCATTATCAGTGGGTATTCCATGCTGCTAGCGTACTCATTACTTATGGAATATTTGCTCAAAAACGCATACATGTATTGATCGTACATTCGTGACCTGGATCACCATCCAGAAAGCACTTAAGAAACCTCAGACTCACAGTGCTTGGCACCAGGCAAGGCTGCTGCTGCTCCTGCGTTTAACAGAACCATGATCCTGGATCCAAAACTTTTGGGGCAGGCTTGTGGGATTCGGGGTTTTTCAGATGCTGGAAAGGCAGTGCTGACTACGTGTGTGCTGCGTGTAATGTAACACGCTCACTTTTCTGTGGTCACACCGAGGGCGAGTCCTGTTGCGTGACTGAATGACGCCTTTCCCTCTGAGCATCAGTTGCATTCTGGTCAGGGCTTTCCAGCCTGAAGTTCTCAAAACATTCACGGTTTTCAGAGCCTTTGGGGTTTTGGAATTGCAGAAGAGCATCATGGGCCTGTATGGCTGTTTAGAAAATGGTTTTTGTTACCTTCTGCTGATGTGCACAGATGGGGGAAAAAACAGGCCGGATTAAGCCAGCCCTGGGGTGCCCAGCTCAGCCCTGGCGAAGCTGGGATTTGAACCCAGGTCCAGCCACTTCTTGTAGAAGGTTCTTTCTTTCCCTGCTGCCCTGACATCAGGTACCCTTGGCTTCAGCTGTGTCCTGGGCCTGGCCCCTTGCTAACCTGGGCTCTCTTCTCCCTCACCTTCCCCGTCTCCAGCTCCACGTGCAAGAAGCCTCTGGCAACCATTTGAACCCAGAGCCCAGCCAGCCGGCCCCCAGTGTGGACCTCGACTTCCTGGAAGATGACATCCTGGACTCGCCCGCGGCCGGGGGCGGCGGCGGGGGCGCGGGGGGTGCCGACCAGCCCTGCGACATTCTCCAGCAGAGCCTCCAGGAGGCCAACATCACCGAGCAGACACTTGAGGCGGAGGCCGAGCTGGACCTGGGCCCCTTCCAGCTGCCCACCCTGCAGCCCGCGGACGGTGGGGCCGGTCCGGCGGGGGCCGGAGGGGCTGCTGCCGTGGCCACGGGACCCCAGGCACTCTTCTCGGGGGGTGCCGACCTGCTGGGGCTGCAGGCCCCGCCCACCGTGCTGACCCACCAGGCCCTGGTGCCACCGCAGGACGTGGTCAGCAAAGCCTTGAGCGTCCAGCCCTTCCTGCAGCCTGTGGGCCTGGGCAACGTGACCCTGCAGCCGATCCCGGGCCTCCAGGGCCTGCCCAACGGCAGCCCTGGGGGTGCCGCAGCAGCCACGCTCGGCCTGGCCCCCATCCAGGTGGTCGGCCAACCCGTCATGGCTCTCAACCCACCCACCTCCCAGCTCCTGGCCAAGCAGGTGCCCGTCAGCGGCTACCTGGCCTCAGCGGCTGGCCCTTCGGAGCCAGTGACCCTGGCATCAGCCGGCGTCTCACCCCAGGGGGCCGGCCTGGTCCTCCAGAAGAACCTCCCTGCCGCTGTGGCCACCACGCTCAATGGGAACTCGGTGTTCGGAGGGGCGGGAGCTGCCCCGGCGGCGGCCAGTGGGGCGCCCTCAGGACAGCCGCTGGCAGTGGCCCCCGGCCTGGGCACATCGCCACTGGTTCAAGCGCCCAATGTCATTCTGCACCGCACGCCCACGCCCATCCAGCCCAAGCCTGCTGGCGTGCTGCCCCCCAAGCTCTACCAGCTGACCCCCAAGCCGTTCGCCCCCGCGGGCGCCACGCTCACCATCCAGGGCGAGGCTGGGGCCCTCCCGCAGCCACCCAAGGCTCCCCAGAACCTGACTTTCATGGCGGCGGGCAAGGCTGGCCAGAACGTGGTGCTGTCGGGCTTCCCGGCACCTGCCCTGCAGGCCAACGTCTTCAAGCCGCCTCCGGCCACCACCACGGGGGCGGCCCCCCCGCAGCCCCCCGGGACGCTGAGCAAGCCCATGAGCGTGCACCTCCTGAACCAAGGCAGCAGCATCGTCATCCCCGCCCAGCACATGCTTCCAGGCCAGAACCAGTTCCTGCTGCCCGGCACGTCGGCGGTCCAGCTCCCCCAGCCGCTCTCAGCCCTGCCGGCCAACGTGGGTGGGCAGATCCTGGCAGCCGCGGCCCCCCATGCGGGCGGACAGCTCATCGCCAACCCCATCCTCACCAACCAGAACCTGGCGGGCCCGCTGAGCCTGGGCCCCGTGCTGGCCCCCCACTCGGGGGCCCACAGCGCCGCCCACATTCTCTCGGCCGCCCCCATCCAGGTGGGCCAGCCGGCGCTCTTCCAGATGCCCGTGTCTCTGGCCGCGGGCAGCCTGCCCACGCAGAGTCAGCCGGCCGCCGCCGGGCCGGCCGCCACCACCGTCCTCCAGGGGGTCACCCTGCCCCCCAGCGCCGTGGCCATGCTCAACACCTCCGATGGTCTGGTGCAGCCCGCCACCCCAGCCGCCGGGGAGGCCACACCTGTCCTCACGGTGCAGACAGCGCCCCAGGCGCCCCCCACGGTCAGCACCCCACTGCCTCTGGGCCTCCAGCAGCCGCAGCAACAACAGCAGCCGCCGCCACCACAGGCCCCGACCCCACAGGCCGCCGCCCCAGCTCAGGCCACCACCCCGCAGCCCAGCCCAGGCCTGGCGTCCAGCCCAGAGAAGATTGTCCTGGGGCAGCCTCCCTCTGCTGCCCCCACGGCTGTCCTCACTCAGGACTCCCTGCAGATGTTTCTGCCCCAGGTAACCAGGGCCGCCGGGGCAGGGGAAGGGGCCCGCGTGGAGGGGGGCCTGGAGCTGGAACCGGATGTGGTTGAAGCAGCAAGTGGGGAGGGGCCTGGGGGTCAGGAAGGGTGCCCAGAGCTGCCACCCCTGCCCCAGGTCGCTCAGAGGAGGTCCCAGGGGGACAGGGCCCAGCTGACTGACCAGGACAGAGAGAAAGGCTGCCCTCTTGCTGGAGGGTTGGAGAAGGGTCCAAGAGAGAAAGTGGGCGATACACGGATGGACAGACAGACAGACGGGGCGGGAGAGATGGATGCTGGGGTGGAGCCGGAAGATGACTCACAGAACTGAGGGGACTGAGCTACCCCAGGTCACGCCCTCTGGACCCTGGGGCTCCCAATCCCCTGACTTCGGCGTTTAGCCTCTGGGTGCCCCCCAACTGATTCCCACCACCCTCTTCTCCGGAGCACCTGCGGGGGCTGGGAGTCGGGGTGTGGAGGCCTCGGGTCTGTGGGGGTGGCCTCTGACCCACTGTGGGCTGCCCGTTGCAGGAGAGGAGCCAGCAGCCCCTCTCCACAGAGGGCCCCCACCTCTCCGTGCCCGCCTCGGTCATAGTCAGCGCCCCGCCTCCCGCCCAAGACCCAGCCCCGACCACCCCTGTCGCCAAAGGAACTGGCCTTGGCCCTCAGGCCCCCGACAGCCAGGCCTCCCCGGTGCCGGCCCCCCAGGTAGACGAACCCCAGCAGCCTCTGTCCCAGCGCAGACCAGCCCTGCCCCTCGCCCCGCCTCCCGCCCCCCCTCCACGCGCTCTCTGGCTGTCCTGCCTGCCTCTCTGTTTCGCTGGCTTGGGAAGCGGTGCTCCCCTTGGCTCCCCAGATGTTTCCCAAGGGCCGTGGATGCTTGAGACCACACTCTAGTCAGGGACGCATAGTTAGGTCCTAGAATGATCATTTTTCTGTCTGGATAAGTAGCTCACATTTCGAGGAAGACACTAAGAGGTCTAGATCCAAGCCTGGCTTTCCCTCCCCAAGAGTGTTTTTTTTCACTCCTTTCCCACGAAGAGACAAATAAAAAGACAATGGGGTTCTTTTCCTTACATTTTTACGAAAATGAAAGCAATACTCTACATGCATTCTGCACCTTATATCATTTAGAAGTTCATCTTGGGGACTGTACTTCACTCTTCTACATGATTGCATAGTATTCCATTGTGTGTGGGTGCTCCTTACGTAACCAGATATTGTTGTTGGGAATTTAGGTCACTTTTGGTCTTTAGCTCTCAGATGAGCAAGGCTGCAAAGTACAACTCTGTGCATATGTCTCTTTGTAGGATAGATTCTAAAAGGACATCACTAGGTCTGAGAGCATATGCATTTATAATTGTGACAAATATTGCCAAATTGCTCCCTGTAGAGTATAAGTTGGTTTAATGGATTATCTGTGGTTGATCAGTATATGATCTCTGGTTGTTTGCCCCCACCCTCAAGTGATATTGAACTTGGCCACTTGGGTAAGTAAAAAACAGTATCTTGTTCTAATTTGTATTTCTTTTACTGTAAATGAGGCTGGGCAGGTTTTTATAGATTTAGAGTTTTAGAGTTATTTGTGTTTTCTGTTCATACACGTGGCCATTTTCAAATTTGAGTTGCTGGTCATTTTCTTGTTGGTTTGTAGAAACTCTTTACATATTAGAGAAATAGACTTTGTCTCCTATGAGTCATCAGCACATCAGCATATGAGAGGTTAGGATGGGCCCCTTTTATTCTGGAGGTATAGATGTTGCACTTGTTCAGAAAGGATCCATGGGTAGGTAGATTAGGACAGGCAGAAGAGGAGGAAATAAGATGAACGAGGGCCAGGCAGCAGAAATCCGCTGCGCTTTGGCCGTCAATAGCCGTGATTTCACTCTCAGACTCTGCTACTCACCACGTGACTGGAAGCAGCCAGCTTCTTCATTACGTCAACTGTTGTTTAGGGAAAAGAGAATGCTAAGTATGTGCCAGGCCTTGTGCTAACCCTGGGCAAGTCCCTGTAACTGCTGAACCTCAGTTTCCTCATCTGGAAAATGGGGATAGTAGTTTCTTTATACATCTACTAGGACGAGTAACCGAGTTGCTATGTGCTTTGCACAGAATAAGCAGTCCAAAAATATTTGCTATTGTTATTATTACCTGGGGACTTCCTGGGTGGCTCGGTGGTAAAGAACCTGCCTGCCAGTGCAGGAGAGGCGAGTTCGATCCCTAGGTCAGGAAGAGCCTCTGAAGAAGGAAATGACAACCAACTCCAATATTCTTGTCTGGGAAATCCCGTGGACAGAGAGGAACCTGGCGGGCTTCAGTCCATGGGGATCACAAAAGAGTTGGACGTGGCTCAGCAACTCAACAACAAATGCTTGTTTTAGCTGTTGTATTTGTGGCATCAGGAGCGGGTCAGTCCAGAGGGACAGGGGGCCAAGATTTCCTCAGGTCATCTCTACACAGGGAGGAAAGGCAGGGGCCAGGGGCCGCCTGGACTGTGAGAGACTCAGGTTGAAAGTACTGTTTCTAGGGTGGTCAGACGTGGGCCTGGGTCCCTGGGGCAAGGGCAGTCCCCTCTCCCAGCCTTCCATCCTCAGCTGGAGCTCGGGGCTGGTAGGAGCCCTTCTTCTGAGTGCTGTGGTTGAGAGCCGGGGCAAGGCCCATATGTGATCTACACACACCCTGCAGGTGCTTGTCTGGACTTGCTCCTTGGGTGACCAACAGTACCAAGATGGTACCTCCCCCAAGCCCCTTAACCTCCCTGGGCCTCAACTTCCTGACCTGACAAATGGGTTTGAGGACAGTGGCTGTTGTGAGGAGTAAATGAATCAGTGTATGTAAAGTGCTTCAACAGGACCAACATGTCGGAAGTCCCGGAGCATGAGAGAGAAGCCCGGCGAACTTTCCATGAAGGGCTAGTAGTAAAGGTTTTAGGCTTTGCAGAACTGTCACTATAGCCTAGAAATGGCTCTAGATGAATGAATGAGCGTGGGTGGGCTCCCATAAAGCCTGAAATTTGAATCTCCTATCAGTGTCCCGAGTCAAAGAATATTCTTCTTCTCTGATTTCTTTTCAACCATTTAAAAGCGTAAAACTATTCTTAGCTTGCGGGCCGTCCAAAATGGTTGGGCCAAGCGGGCAGCAGGCCACATTTGGCTTCTGGGCCTTAGTCTGCCAGACCTTTTGAGATCTTTATTTTATTATTATGTAGATGTGCAAGACTTCACTTATTCAGTCCCCTATTGGTGAACACTTAAGGTATCCAGTCCCACAGAATCGCTAACGGACATTCCCGTCCATATTCTCATACCGGGCTTTGCACGTGCGTGAGAATGCTCATAGGGTGAATGTCTAAAAATAGAATTGCTGCATCGGAGGGTATCCAGTTGCCCCTCTGAATCTGCAGATTCTGCTCCGCTGGATTCAACCACCAGTGGATGGAAAATATTCGGGGGAAAATATTCCAGAAAGTTCCAAAAAGCACCATTTGAATATGCAGACAACTACTTCCATAGCATTGGCATTGTGCACGCGTCCGACTCTGTGCGACCCCATAGACTGTAGCTCGCCAGGCTCCTCTGTCCATGGTATTCTTCAGGCAAGAATACTGGAGTGGGTAGCCATGCCCTCCTCCAGGGGATCTTCCCAACCCAGGGACTGAATGCACGTCACTTATGTTTCTGGCATGGGCAGGTCGGTTCTTTACCACTAGCGCCATTTATTAGGTATCGTAGGTAATCTAGAGGTGATTTAAAATATACGAAAGGTTGTGCGTAGGTTATATGCAAATACTGCACCATTGGTATAAAAGACTTGAGCATCCTTGGATTTTAGTATCTGATGGGGTGAGCCCCTGTGGATATGGAGGGTTGACAGTACGCACTGCCCAAGCATGTTATGGACCAATCCAGCTGCTCCTTCATGAGGTTCCTGCTGGTAAAGGCCTCTGTCAGCCTCCTCAACCCTTGATCAGCCACCCACTCATTGCCTGCCACAGGGGAAAATGCATGCCCCCCCATTCCTGTGCTTTCAAATTCTGCTTGATTCGAATGTCTTCCCATCTCCCCACGGGCAGTTGGAATCTCTCAGTAAACAGTCCACTCATGTGGGAGCTTAAAAAAAATGTAATTATAAAAATAATTTCATGCTTCTCTAGAGGATTTAAAAAATACAGAAAAGAACTAAGAAGAAAAACAAATCACCCGAAATACCAGCGTGCAGAAGCTGCTGGCAACATTTTTGGTATGAAGTCTTCTTTTAGCCTTGCTTTTCTTCTTCTCATCCATTTCAAACATTTGTCCCTTTTGACATTAGGTAGTATATTCACATGGTTCAATCATGAAAAAGCTTTTTTTTTTTTTTTATTCTTTTTTTATCTGTGGTGTGTGGGATCTTAGTTCCCTGACCAGGGATTGAACCTGCTGCAGTGGAAGCCCAGCGTCTTAACCACTGGACAGCCAGGGAAGTTCCAAAAAGGATTTTTGAAGTATGAGGGGAAGTACCCCACCCCATCCTTTATTCCCAACCCCTCCCCATAGCCTCAGCACTTACTTTTTTGTATTTTCTTCCAGCTCTGTGCATATACAACCTTGTGCAAGTATAGGTTAGTATTTCTCTCTACCAGCAGGTAGCACATTATCCATGTACTTGGGTAGCATTTCCTTGGTCCTTTGTTACAGTGGAGAAGTATTCCTTTGTGTAGATGGGGCTGGACAGGCTTTCATCCTCGGACATGCTGTCCTGATGCCCTTAGACCACGTCGAGGCTTTGGTCCTTCACACAGAGCTGCAGTAAACATCCGTCATCTCGTGTACATGTATCTCTCTGGTCACTTCCCAGAAGCCTGTTTGCTGGATCAAAGCACAGGAACACTTAGAATTTGCACAGCAGCTGCTGAACTGCATTCCTCTGAGGCTGTAGTAAATGGTGCCAGTTTAGACTTGCATGGGCAACGTGTGAGTGCCTTTATGAGACATATGACTTGTTTGTAATGTGTGCCTGAACTTGGCTCCATGGGGCACCTTCGATCTGCATCTCTCTTATTACAAGGGAGGTTGAGCATCTCTTGACGTATTTAAGCCTTTTGTGTTGTTTTTTCTACACTGTGTCTGATCATATCCTCTGCCCCCATTTTTCTCACTGCTTGTTATTCTTAGTGATTTCCAGAGCCTCTTTTTATATGAGAGAGATGAGCTTTGTCTAGGCTATGTTGTTGTTCAGTCACTAACTCGTGTCTGACTCTTTGCGACCCCATGGACTGCAGCACACCAGACTTCCCTGTCCTTCCCCGTCTCCTAGAGCTTGCTCAAACACATGTCTGTCGAGTCAGTGATCCCATCCACCATCTCATCCTCTGTCGTCCCCTTCTCCTGCCTTTAATCTTTCCCAGCGTCAGGGTCTTTTCTAGTGAATGGGTTCTTCACATCAGGTGTCCTAAGTATTGGAGTTTCAGCTACAGGATCAGTCCTTCCAATGAATATTCAGGGTTGATTTCCTTTAGGATTGACCAGTTTGATCTCCTTGCTGTCCAAGGGACTCTCACTATTTCCCCCAGTATGTCATTTGCTTCTTGACTTGGTTTGGGGGGAGTGTGTGAGTATTTGTCCCTGTATTTTTGTTGAGGATGAGAATTTTTAAAAATAGTTTTCAATTTTGGGGTTATTTTTAAGCTTTTCATTTTTAGGTCGTTTCAAATATATAGCAAAGTTGTAAGACTAGAATGTGGGTATCATGCCCATGTGAATTCTTTACTATAACCAGATGTTTTAGTTACCTGTTGTTAAACTGAGCGGCTTGAAACAACAAACATTAACTTACCTCACATGATTTCTAAGTATCAGGAATCTGGAAGCAGATTAACTGGGAGTTCTGGTTTGTGATCTTTTAGGAGATTATAGTCAAGGTATCGGCCAGGGCTGTCTGTCATCTGAAGGCTTGACCAGGCTGGACAGTCTGCTTCCAAGATGCTGCACTCGTGGGACTTCCCTGGTTGCCCAGTGGTTAAGGCTTTGTGTTTCTGCTGCAGGGGGTGAGGGTTCGATCCCTGGTCAAGGAACTAGGATTCCGCATACCGCACTGCACAGCCAGAATAACAACTACAAAGATGGTGCACTGGTAGGGCTGCTGGTGGGAGAGAGGGCCTACGTAGAGAGAAATTGAGGCCTCCCCGAAGGGCAGCTCACAACATGATCCACAGTCGGCTTCCCCTGAGCGCATAATCGACTAGAAAAAGAGCAAGGGAGCTGCCCAGGAGAGAAGCCAGTCTTTTTTATAACTTAATCTTGGAAGTGGCACGTGATCACTTCTGCTGAGTTCCTATGGCTGCGGAGACCAACCCTGGTACAGTGTGGGAGGAGCCTGAAAACAGGGAGGCGGGGATTGCTGAGGGCCACCCCTGATTGGAGCCTGAGAACAGGGAGGCGGGGATTGCTGGGGGCCACCCCTGATTGGAGCCTGAAAACAGGGGGGCGGGGATTGCTGGGGGCCACCCCTGATTGGAGCCTGAAAACAGGGAGGCAGGGATCGCTGGGGGCCACCCCAGATTTAACCACTGTAAGTATTTGGCCACATTAGCTTTAGCCATGGTCCTCTCAACATGTATCCTTTTTTCTTTTCCTGAATCATTTGAGAGTCAATTGCAGACATCATGCTTCTGCACCCCCTTCATATTTTGATCTGATTATTTCTGTCTTTGAGAATAAGAGCATCCTCTCACTCAACCACCGCAGTCATCAGATCCAGTGCATCTAGCGTTGCGACAATACTGTTATCAAATTCACCGTCCATAATGCGGTGCAGCCAGCTGTCTAGCAATCATGTCGTGGATCGCTGTCCTCTCACTCAGCATCTGGTCTGTGTTGCCACTTCACCGTGCCCTCTGAAGTCTGTGATTAGGAGGGGAGAGTGCCAAGCGGGACAGTTCCCTTGGTCCTCACTGTCAGCTCTTCGCCTGCGGCTCCCACCAGCTTGCTTCTCTGGTTTTCTCTGTTGTAAATAGTCCCACGGTGGCCAGCCCTGTGAGCAAGAGCCTGAATGTTCCTGATCACGAATTCCTGCAGGCGAGATTACCAGGTCCACTCAAGGCTCTTCTGTTTTGTTTGTTTCACTTAATATTTATTTACTTATTTCCAAACTTTAAACTTTTTATTTTGTATTGGAGTATAGCCGATTAACAACTCAGTGAGAGTTTCAGGTGAGCAGCCATACATGTACATGCATCTGTTCTCCCCCAAACTCCCCTCTCATCCAGGCTGCCACATATCACTGAGCAGAGTTCCCTGTGCTCTACAGTAGGTCCTTGTTGATTATCTATTTTGAATATAGCAGTGTGTACATGACTTTCCCAAACTCCTCCCAATCCCCTTCCCCCTGCTCCCCCCCCCCCCCCGCCGAAACAGTAGATTAGGTTTTTAAGTCTATGGGTCTCTTTCTGTGTTGTAAGTTCATTTGTATCATTTGGACTGGTCATTTTGGTTCCCTGGCCTCAATGTCTCATCTGTGAAGTGGGTCGGATATGATCACAGTTCTCAGGACCATGGAGAGAGCCCATGAGTGGGTACACGTTCCCAGCTGCAAGCACTGGGTCAGTGGGTGCTGTCGGTGGGGGGGTAGATTCTGTGACCCAGAGCAGAGAGGTGCCAGTTCAGTATTGGGTGCCCAGCTGTTGCCCATGGTTCAATAGCAGCTGCTGAGGTTTGAGGTTCTTGGAGAGGTCACCTTTAGGTGACCTTCATGGGGAGAAGGACGCCCTGACTGAGGTGTGTTTTAGGTGAGGTCACTGTGTACGTGTTACAGACTAGTGCTTAGATTGCATATGCAAGCCTGATACACACACACACACACGCACAGACGCACACACACGCATGCACGCACGCACACCCGTACCTGTAGGTTCCCACGACCCCCAGGTAGGCATGCAGCCATGACCCCACAGGTACAGGGCATGGACACTTAGAAGGGGACTCGTAACTCATGTGCTGGCATCCAGGGGGACCAGACCCTGACCTTGACCCTTGGTTTCCATCCCCATCCCTGGCTCCCCCGTCCCCAGCGGCTCCCCCATCCCCAGCGTGCCCTCCTCAGCCGTCGGTCCCCACCCCCACCCCCAGTTCGCAGCAGCCTGGTCTCCCTGCTGATGTCTGTTCTCCTGGGTCAGCTGGCCCGTCGGCCCGGCGCCCTCCCCACCCCCCCGCACTTGCTGCTGTGCTCTGCTCCCTGGCCCCCTCTGCCTACCTGCCGCTGGCAGCTGGTGTAGTGCTCCCGCCGCCGCTGCTTCCTCCGCTGCTGCCCCCAAAGCCTGCAGAGCTCGCCTTCCTCTGGGGTGGGGAGGGGGGTCTGGGGGGCAGAGGGGAGATCAGAAGGCAGAGGTACGGAGTTGGGGGGGGCAGATGGGTGGGTCGAGAAGGGATAGGTTGAGGGAACGAGGTAGGTGGACAGGTAGGGGGTGGGGGGCAGGTGCAAGGTTGGGGACGGAGGTGGGGTGATGAGAAGGATGGTGGCGGCGGGGATCAGGACAAGGGGTGGCCAAGGGGGCGGGGCTTCTGGGTGGGAGCGGCAGGGGTCCCCAGCGTCTTGGGGCCAGGAGAGCCAAGGTTGGTTCTGACCCCCGCCCCCTCCCCTCTCCCTCCCTCCCCTGCCCAGATCCCCGCGGCAGCTCCGCTGAAGGGCCCTGGCCCTTCCTCCTCCCCGTCACTACCTCACCAGGCCCCCCTGGGGGACAGCCCCCACCTGCCGTCCCCTCACCCGGCCCGGCCCCCCTCCCGCCCCCCGTCCCGCCCCCACTCCCGCCCTCCCTCCCAGCCGCAGAGCTTGTCCCGCCCCCCCTCAGAGCCCGCCCTGCACCCTTGCCCTCCTCCCCAGGCCCCCCCTACCCTGCCTGGCATCTTTGTCATCCAGAACCAGCTGGGCGGCGCCCCCACTGCAAGCACCCCGGCCCCCACCGCCCCAGGCCCGCCCCAGCCTCCGCTGCGACCCCCATCCCAGCCCCTGGAGGGGCCACTGGCCCCTGCCCCCCACCTCCCTCCAGCCTCCACCTCCACTGTCGGGGCCGCCTCCGCCTCCTCCGAGACGTCTTCCCGGCTGTCAGCCCCCACGCCGCCTGACTTCCAGCTGCAGTACCCGCCCAGCCAGGGGCCCCACAAGTCCCCCACGCCCCCTCCGACCCTCCACCTGGTCCCTGAGCCCGCAGCGCCCCCCCCACCGCCTCCTCGGACCTTCCAGATGGTGACCACCCCATTCCCGGCGCTGCCCCAGCCGAAGGCTCTTCTCGAGAGATTTCACCAGGTAATTGGAGGCAGGGGCCGGCCCACCGCCCACGTCGCAGCCCCGCCCTCCCCGCCGATCCGATTCCCTCCCGCTGCTTTCTGGCTTTCTCTTCACCCCCGGTCCTGGTTCCTGGCTGCCCCTGCTCCTAGCGTGTGTCTCCCCCCAAACCACCTGTCCCCCTCCTCAGGTGCCGTCCGGGATCATTCTCCAGAGCAAGGCCGTGGGGGCCCCCACCGCCCCACAGTCCTCTGCCAGCCTGGGACCCCTCGCCAGCCCCACTGCTTCCGTGCTGGTCAGCGGGCAGGCTCCATCCGGGACCCCTACCACCCCCAGCCATCCCCCCGCCCCAGCGCCCATGGCCACCGCAGGTAAGGGAGAGGGAGCCCGCAACGGAGCCATGGGGGGCCCGAAGCGGGTGGGTGGGAGTGACGAGGAGGACGGGTGGGCCAGAACTGTGGGCACCAGTGCCCAAGGGTCGCCTAGATCTCCAGGGACAGGGACAGTGGAGGGGGGCAGGCTGTACACCCCAGGTCCCCTCCAGGGGCACTCACTCCGGGGCCGCCACGGCCACCGAGGCCCAAGAATCAGAGCAGTATGGGGTGCAGGGTCTCTGGGGGGCCTTTGTGCCCGTGACCCCTGATCCCTGTCTGCCCACACCCCCACCCCAGGCCTGCCTCCTCTGCTTCCTGCCGAGAGCAAAGCCTTTGCCAGCAACCTCCCAACTCTGACCGTGGCGAAGGCCGCCCCTTCCGGGCCAGCGAAGTCCTCCGGGCTGCAGGTAAGGGGCACCCAGAATGGCGGGCTAGGGCCCAGGCCAGGTCGTTGGGGAACTGGGATGGGGCTGGAGGGGTAGGGGAGGCCGGCACGCAGTCAGGAAGGTAGAGATGGGCAGAGACACAGCCAGGTGGAGGCAGGCCACCAGGCCAGTCCAGGCCGGGGCATGTGGGAAACCAAGACGGTTGGACAGAGATCCACCCCCAAACACCAAAACGACAGAATGAGGATGGGAGAGACGGCCTGAGAGAGATCCCAGGCAGTCACTGGGGGCGTGAGCAGATGAGAGATGGAGGCTGTGGGAGGAGGGACTGTGTTGGCTCAGGACAGGCAGTGGGGAGACCCTAAAAGGAAGGACAGGGCAGGGTGGCCAGTGAGACACTGAGTCAGAGATGGCAGAGGGACTGCCTTGGCGGTTAAGACTCCGTACTTCCAGTGCAGGGTCACGGGTTCAATCCCTGGTCGGGGAACTGAGATCCCACATGCCTTGCAGTGCAGCCAGAGAAAAAAGAGAGAAAGTGGCGATTGGGGTGGGGGGGGGGGGTGGTCAGGAGGAGAGCTAGGATGGTGGCACCCAGGCCAGAGGGGTATAGGCCGGGAGGGTGGAGGAGACTGAGGCAGAGACAGGATTCGAGAGAGCCTGGAAGGGAAGAATAGGCAGGACAAGGGAAGTCAAGGTAGAGATTTAGGCAGGCTCGGAGGAAAGAGGCCGTGCCCATCAGGTGCTAGACAACGAGGGGGTGGTTTATGGGCCTTTCGATGGGCAGGGAGGGAGGCACCAGGCGGAAGCTGAGAGACCCAGGCCTGAGAAGGGGCTAGAGGAGGCGGCCCACGCGGATGCCTGGGGCTTGAGCCTGCATATCACCCTCTCCTCGCCATGTCCCCCGCCGGATCCAGCCCCAGTCTCCCCGCAGGTTGAGTGTGCTGGGTGGGGAATCCTGCAGCTAGGACCGGGACCCCATCTCGGGTGACATCAGCCCCTCCCATCTTTATCCCAGGCTGTGGGTAGAGAGGCTCATGTGCCAAGGGAAGCCTCCTCTGTCACGAAATCCCCCTCACTGGCTTCTCTTTCCCCTGCAGTATGAGAGCAAGCTGGGCAGCCTGAAGAAACCGCCTGTGCTTCAGCCCAGCAAAGAAGCCTGGTGAGCTCCGTGGGTGCCTCCCCTCCCGGCGCCGTCCCCGCTGTGGGTGCCGTCCCCCGCTGTGGGTTCGAGAAGTGCCATGGATCTCTCTGCCTCCCCCTCTAGGGAGGGGGGTGTGAATAGTAGTGATTATAGGGTGAATGACGAGAATTCCGTGTGGCTGTGTTAGCAGCATTCATGGGGCAGCTAGGCTGGTGGCTTCAAGTGAGCAGGGGTGGATATTTGGTGTGGCTTGGTCACCGCAGCACCCTGAGCGCCTCAGACCAGGCTGGCAGGCAGTGGCTCCTGTCTGGGGGTGGGGGGTGCGTGTTCAGGTGGACGCAGGGATGCCTGGGGGCCAGGGTGAATGGATGGATGGATGGATGCTACTCAGGCAGGTGCGTGGCTGGACGGATGGCTGTTTGGGCGGGTGGGCGGGTAAGTGTTGGATGCTCGCGTTCTGTCCCTCTCTCCTGCCCTCCGTCCACTGAGAGTGTTGGTCAGATCCTCATCGGGTGCCCAGTCCTGTGCTGGACTCTGGAAACACTGGACAGACCAGGTCCCGCATCCACTGCGTGTGAGGGCTGCTGGCCTTCAGCACTGGGTACAGACAAGCAAGCATGTCTGATAGGAGAGACAGCCATACATAGTAGGCGATAGTCTACTGCCCAGTGAGAAAGCAGATCTTATCAAACCAACCACCCAAGGGCCCAACCTCCCTGCCCACCTCCCCAAGCCTGCTGCTGGGTTCCAGGTAGAGCGGGGACATGCTGACCCCAAGTGGCAGGAGATGGTATTGCATGGAAGGTGAGTTGCTCGGTCTGGCATCTAACTCCCAGTGCTGCCTCTAGCTGCTTTGGATCAGTGACTTCATCTTTGCAGGCCTCAGTTTCCTCATCTGTAAAATGGGCATAAGGACAGCACTTCCTGCCGTTGGTTGTCCCCAGAGAACAGAGAGGCAGGCCAGGCACACGTTCACACATACTTCTGCAGCGTTCCTTCCCTCCCCGTTGTCTGCCTTGTGGCTTGGGGGCTCAGGGTCTGGTTCTGCTGTCTCCTGGCCTCACCATGAGTTATCTGTGTGTGTGGTCCTTCCCCCGACCCCCAGCTTCCTGGAGCATTTGCACAAACATCAGGGCTCTGTCCTGCACCCTGACTGCAAGACGGCCTTCCCCTCCTTCGAGGATGCCCTGCACCGCCTCCTGCCCTATCATGTCTACCAGGGTGCCCTCCCCTCCCCCAACGACTACCACAAAGGTGAGGCCTCCCCTGGGTGTGGAGGCGGGTGGTGAAGACCAGCAAGGTGCAGGCGCCCTTGACTGCGGGTCCTCCCCAACATCTGGGTCTCTGGACCTCTTCCTCCGCAGTGGACGAGGAGTTCGAGACGGTCTCCACGCAGCTGCTGAAACGCACCCAGGCCATGCTCAATAAATACCGCCTCCTGCTGCTGGAGGAGTCCCGGGTAGGGTGGCCTGTCACCTTTCTCCCTGGGGGACCCTGCCCTTCCCCCATCCCCACCCCCACCCCGCCGCCGCAAGGAGGGAGGGTGGGAGGATGGATCAGATCACAAGAAGGACAGTTGGGAATCTGTGCCCATCCATCCCTGGCAATCGCGTCCCTTCCTCCACCTCGCTTCTTCACTGGCTCATCTAATCACGTCTCCCCCTCCCTGCCCCCAGAGGGTGAGCCCCTCCGCGGAGATGGTAATGATCGACCGAATGTTCATTCAAGAGGAGAAGACCACGCTGGCCTTGGACAAGCAGCTGGCCAAGGAGAAGCCAGGTAGATGAGAGCAGAGGGAGCCGGGTCCCCGCCGCCTCCGCCGGCTGCGGCGCTTTCCCTCACTCCGCCACTAGGCGGCGCCCGAGCCCAGCCTGAAAGCCCTAAGAGTGGACCTCTGCGTCCTGCTCGTCCCACCATCCTGTGTCCATTTCGCCCCCTTCAATCCTAGCCCTGGAGGGAGGGAACGTTCTGCCACCCCCGGCGGCACAGAAAAGCGGGAGAGCAGAGCCAGGACTGGGGTGAAGCCAGCAGAAGTTGGTGGGTTGCAGAAGTTAGGTGGTATCCTCTGTCCGGTGCCGAGGGCTGCTGGCATATTATGGGGACTTGGGACTTGGAAAAGGGGTCTTGCCTCGCAGTGTCCTCGTGAGTGAAGGGTTTAGCCCCCGGTCCGGCAGGTGGTCAGTACTCAGTGGACACCGGCTCCTCAGCTCTGCAGGGGCCTCCTGCCTTGGCTAACCCCCAGGGTTTTCTTGGCCCCCTTCTCCTACAGATGAGTACGTGTCTTCCTCCCGCACTCTCGGCCTCCCCGTCGCCACTTCTTCCGAGGGACACCGGCTGCCCGGCCACGGCCCGTCCCCGTCCTCGGCGTCTGGGGCCCCAGCCCAGCCCCCTCTGCACCTACCCACCAAGCTGGTGATCCGACATGGCGGCGTGGGTGGCTCCCCCTCCGTGACCTGGGCACGGGCCTCCTCATCGTCCCTGTCTTCGTCCTCCTCATCTTCCGCCGCCTCCTCCCTGGACGCCGACGAGGACGGTCCCATGCCCTCCCGAAACCGGCCGCCCATCAAGACCTACGAGGCCCGGAGCCGCATCGGGCTCAAGCTCAAGATCAAACAGGAAGCCGGGCTCAGCAAGGTCGTCCACAACACGGCCTTGGACCCGGTGCACCAAACGCCGCCGCCGCCCCCCACCTCCCTCAAGGCGGCCGAGCCCCCGCCCCGGCCCCCACCGCCACCCCCTGCCCCCGGCCAGATGAACGGTACGGTGGACCACCCGCCGCCGCCGCCGGCCGCCGCTGACCGCAAGCCGCCACCGCCGGCCCCGCACTGCCCCCGCCTACCCCTCCGCAAGACCTACCGCGAGAATGTGGAGGCCCCGGGTGTCGGGGCGACCGAGGGGGCGGTGGCGGCGGCCGTGGGCAGAGCCCGGGGCGGCAGCCCGGCCCCGCTGCCCACCAAAGTGGACGAGGCCACCAGCGGGCTCATCCGCGAGCTGGCGGCAGTGGAGGACGAGCTGTACCAGCGGATGCTGAAGGCCGGCCCGGCCGAGCCTGCGGCGGGCACCGGGCAGGGCAGCGGCAGCCGGGAGCCCGGCTGGGAGGCACCCTCGCTGCCCCCCACCAAGCGGCGCAAGTCCGAGTCGCCCGACGTGGACCAGGCCAGCTTTTCCAGCGACAGTCCACAGGACGACACGCTCACGGAACACCTGCAGAGCGCCATCGACAGCATCTTGAACCTCCAACAAGCCCCCGGCCGGACGCCCGCACCCCCGTACCCCCACGCTGCCCCGGCGGCCGTCACGCCCACCTCCCCGACGCCCCTGCACAGGCCGGAGGCTTACCCGCCCTCCAGTCACAACGGTGGCCTCGGTACCAGGACGTTGAACAGATAACACCGGGCTGGACTTCCCTTCCCTGTCCCCTCGCTCCGCAGGGACGCAGCAGGGAGCGGGGAGGGGGACAGCTGGGCGTCTGACCTCAGCCTCCTGGGGGACACGAGCCGGGGACCCCTTGAGTTTTTCTTGCCTAAGTTATTTGAGTCACAAAGGCCTCGTCCCACCCACCTCCTGCTTCAGCCGGGTGGTTGGGTGGGGGTCGTGGATTTCGGGGAGGGGAGGCTCTAATGTACAAGGTCCCCCCTGCCAAAGGAGGGGGTAATCCTGGTGTGTCATTTCCTATTTCTTCCCATTTCCAGCCACGCTCCGCCCCTCCGCCCCGGGGGACACGTGCGCACTGGCCAGGGAGGAGGGCTCCCTGGCACTCCCCAACGCTCACACGCATCCAGGTACCCGGTTTGCCCGCGTGGCTTCAATCTGTCCCTGCGCCCATCGCTGGCAGGGTCCGCGTCTCTCCAATGACCCCCACCGGCCGAGACAGGAAACGCAGGGAAAGGGCGGCGTGAGCCTGCCTCCCGGGACCCCCACCTGGCAGTGCGTGCCTGCGGGCACCCGTGTCGCATCCGTGCGCGCGCGTGCGTGTGTGTGTGTGTGTGTGTATGTGTGTGTGTGTGTGTCCTATGTCCCTCTGTATGTGCTCGAGTGAGAAAGATTTCAAAGCCTCCAGTCCCTCGACTGAAATCCGAGCACCTCCCAAATAAAACCGGGATCTTCCTTCCACCCCCTTCCCCAGCCAGTCTTCCCCTCTGTTCTTCCTGCCGCCAGCCACCCGCGCCAGATTTTGAAATCTTGGAGACAAAACTAGTACTGTAAGATAAATTTTTTTGTACTGTATTTATTGTGTATAACGATTTTTTTAAAAGGAGAATTCTGTACATTTAGAACTCTTGTAAATTAAAAAGCGATCCTTTTTTTAAAACTGTACTGACGCCCCCTCCCCCGGCCCGCATTGCTTTGGGATTTTTCGGGAACTTGTTTGGAGTCTGCGGGTTGGGGCAACAGGTGGGTGGAGAGGGGGATTGTGGGGACTTACTACACATTCATTTGTGAGCCCCTGCTGGGGGCCAGGTCCTATTCTAGGCACAAGGGTGCAGCTGAGTATGATGGAAGTGCCTGCTCTGGGAGGGCTGACTTCTTAGTGGAGGGGGCAGACAGTGAAAAACTCAATCAGCCAGGTGTTTTTGTATCCTTCCTGGTGGGGTTCTGTGGTCTCCCGGAGCTCGGAATTCGTCAGTATGTAACCATCCCTCCTGGGAAAAATACACGGCTAGCTTCCGGCCAGCCTCTGATCACATTTTTGTCAAACCCTCAACTCATCACTTCACATGTGTTTTCTATTTAAAGACCCTTCACTTAATATATAGTGTTGATTCATTAACACTGATCACACAGTCAGCAGCATTAACTCGTGCCTGAATGAAGCTTCTGTAACACGGTGTTTTCTCTGTAAGGCACATCCTAGCCTCCTTGGGCTTAAGAACTCAAGAACCCCGGGGGCCATTCACAACAGTGAAATCTACAAAAGCACCAAAATGTGAATACACTGGCAAAAGGATGCTTCATTTCAAGTAGGAGAGTGTCCTCACCTATTCAGCACTCAGTCGGAAACATGCCTGCTGGGTGGCTCAACGTTTTCGCCACTCTGCGCATGTCCGTGGAAGTAGCACGGGGTTTTGGCAACAGGCAAAAGTTCCAACAAGTAGATGACTTCACAAGCAGGGTACCTGCTGATAGGATTGACTAAATGTGTAGAGTGTCAGAGATGTGGGGGCAATCAAGCAGGATATGTTAGCTTCCCGTGGATAGGAAAAAAAGGTACCTCCGGGAACTTCCCTCATGGTCCAGTGGTTAAAACACGCTGCCAATGTAGGGGGTATGGGTTCCATCCCTGATGGCTGAACTAAGATCCCACATGCCACGTGGTGCAGCCAATAAACAAAATCACTTTATATGAAAAAAAAAAAAAAACCCAATTGGGTGGGTGGCTTAAAAGAAATTTATTCTCTCAGTTCCAGAGGCTCAAAGTTCCAAATCAAAAGTGTGGTCAGGACCACAGTTCCCCTAGAGACAAGGGGAGGGTCCTTCCTTCCATTTTCCAATCTCGTCATCCCGGGTCTCCTCTGGCTTGTAGCCACATCCCTCCCTTCTCTCCTTCTGAGCCATTTTCCCTCTGCATGGGTGTGTCTTCTCTTATGAGGACACCAGCCATATTGGATTTGAGCCTACCCTACTCCAGTATGTGCTGGTCTTAACTAGATGACATCTGCAAAGACCCCATTTCCAAAGAAGATCACAAATTCACAGGTAATTCACTCGGGGTTAGGATACTGGCATATCTCTTGGGGAGACGCAGCTCAATAGGACACAGCAGCTGGGCTCGTTCCTAGAACCCTTTTGTGTGAACTAGAAAACAGCACCCCCCTTCCTCTGGGGATTTGGAGAGCAGCACATGACCCGGATTCCAGCCCCTTTCAGTCAAGCCAGTGCTTTGTGCAGTGAACAACCTGCCCAACCGCACATGAAGGCCCTCAGGATCAAGTGGGAAGGGACGACTTCTTTGAGGAGGTGACATCTGAACAGAGAACTGCATGAAAGAAGGGAGGGGACCACAGGAAGAGAGCACCCAAGGCAGCGAGAACAGCCCATGCAAAGGCCCTGAGGCAGGAGCATGGACAGAATGTAAAACCGCCAAATGGGTCTATGACTGGAACCTGGGGAAGAACGGGGTGCAGACAAGAGGTGAGATCAGTGGGAACAAAGGGGGCCGAGCCTGTAGGATCCTATAGCTCCACGCTGAAAACTTCCCTTTTACTCTAAGAATGAGGCAGGAGCCACCGGCAGGTTCTGCGCAGAGGGCTGTGAGCTGACTTCGTTTTCCTAGGCGCCCTCTGGCGGCCATGTCTGCAAGCTACAGGGCAAGGAGGCAACGGCCACAGTCAGGTGGGTGTGACGGCGGCTGGACTAGGGTGATCCACCCCGTTCCTCGGCAGGCTCCTGGGGGTGTATGGGAGGGGAGAAGCAGATACATGGGATCTCCAAGAGAGAGACCGCCCCCTCCTTCCTAGCTCTAGACCTATTTCCCCCGCGTATGTAATAAATATCTAAAGGAGAACAGCAGTGCTCAACATCCTTGAATCCCCGCGCGCTCCTGGAAGACCTCACGTGGCTGTGGAAAGAAATTTGCCGGTCATTTCCACCGGCTAACATTGGAAGTCCATTCTGAAGGAGATCAACCCTGGGATTTCTTTGGAAGGAGTGATGCTAAAGCTGAAGCTCCAGTACTTTGGCCACCTCATGCGAAGAGTTGACTCACTGGAAAAGACTCTGATGCTGGGAGGGATTGGGGGCAGGAGGAGAAGGGGACGACTGAGGATGAGATGGCTGGATGGCATCATGGACTCGGTGGACATGAGTCTGAGTGAACTCCGGGAGATGGTGATGGACAGGGAGGCCTGGCGTGCTGCGATTCATGGGGTCGCAAAGAGTCGGACACGACTGAGCGGCTGAACTGAACTGAACGTTGGAAGGCTAGCTGAACGCAGCCCGACAGAGGGACATGATGACTAACGTTTCCAGAACACTTATCTTGGGTATTGCTCCCAGCTCTTCACCCGGAATATCTAATTTGATGCTCACAGAAGCTGCCGTGTGGGAATTAATAACCCCATCGTGCAGATGAGGAAACTGAGGCCCCAAGGGATGTAGTAAGTAGCAGACTGGGCTGCAAGCCAGGAGGTCTGGCTAGGAGCTTCCCCTGTGCACACCCAGCCTGGGGGGAGGGGTGTATACAGCAACAAGTGAAGTGAAGTCATTTAGTCGTGTCGGACTCTTTGCGACCCCATGGACTGTAGCCTACCAGGCTCCTCTGTCCATGGGATTTTCCAGGCAGTAGTACTGGAGTGGATTGCCATTTCCTTCTCCAGCGGATCTTCCCAACCCAGGGATCGAACCCGGGTCTCCCTCATTGTAGACAGACGCTTTACCGTCTGAGCCACCAGGGAAGTCCTGTATACAAGGCCTTGGTAAATCTGCTGTGCAAAGGCAGAGACAGCCTCCTCCCCAAGCCCCAGGGTATGAGACCAAAACTGACCTCAGCTTCTACAGTTAGCCTTTGGCATACTCGCTCTTAGATGCTAGGCACAGCAGAGTGGGCATCTGGAGCGTGTTCAGTCGCTCAGTCGTGTCCAGCCCTTTGCGACCCCATGGACTGTAACCTGCCAAGCTCCTTTGTCCTTGGGATTTCCCAGGCAAGAACACTGGAGTGGGTTGCCTTTTCCTCCTCCAGGGGATCTTCTTGACCCAGGGATCGAAACTGAGTCCCTTGCATCTCCTGTATTGGCAGGTGGATTCTTTACCACTGTGCCACCTGGGAAGCCCCTTTCTACAGCTGAGCCATCCAGAAAAAGAAGCCAGAAACGACTACCTCTGGACCCAAATCACCTGGACATGGAGCACGACTGGAATCCAAGACTGACCAGTGTCCCAAGTGAACAAGCTCACTGGCCGCTTTCTCCATTTTTTTTTTTTAATTGTGAAAAAATACCCTTAACGTAAAATTTACCTTCGTAATCACATCAGCATTAAGATATTTACATTGTGCAACCATCAATCTTCAGAACTCATCTCATCATTTCTTTTTAACTTGGCTGGCTCTTAGTTGCAACGTGAAGGATTTTTTTGTTTGTCTGTTTAATTGCAGCATGTGGCTTCATAGTTTCCTGACCAGGGATCCAACCTGGGCTGCCTGCAATGGGATCTCAGAGTCTTAGCTATTGGACCAACGAGCTGGCGGTCAGCCTGGAAGTCAGGAACATTTCATCTTGCAGAATTGAAGCTCTGTGCTCATGAAACCATGATCCTGTCCCCCCTCCCCCTCCACCCAGCTCCCCCACGACCACCATTCTGCTTTCTGTCTCTGAATCAGACTACCCTTGTGGGAGTGGAATCACAATATTTGTTCTTTTGTGAGTGGCTTGTTTCATTCAACCGAACATCTTCATTCGTGTCGTAGAATATGTCAGTTTCTCTTTTCAGTTTTGACAGATGGGGTGGGGGCAGAGAAAAGAACATCCGAGCTTGTGCTTTGCAGTGGGGACTCCAGAGGCTGCAAAGGCATCAGGGAAATTGGATGACACTGGGGACAGATGTCAGAGACTCCCTGATTGGGAGGTCAGCAGGTAGCAAGATGCGATAGCCACCGTGGTTATTAAGGGCTCAAAGGGTATTTAATGGAGCTGAATACGTCAACGTGGAGCTTTTTCACTCCACTGATTCCTTCCTAGAATATTATCTTTAATGCACAAAATGTAACCCTCAGGATCACAAGGGAACCAATTATACTGAAATGCAGTTGTCAGTATTTTTTGAAATCGACAAGGCTGTGACATGGTAATAGGGTCTGGTGTACCAGTGCACGATTAGAAAGCTAGCTCGAAGTGGGTCTAATCAGTGATGAGTAAGCAATCACTGGAAATTCCAAACACAGTGTGAGGACATCGAAGATTCCTCTTGATGACGGTCTGAAATCCTTGCTCTCACAGGACTCATGTTCTCGTGAGGGAGACCCTCCTTGAAACAGAAAAATGTAAAATATGGTGATAAAGGCTGCGGAGAAGAATAAAGCCGCGAGAATGGATGGATGGTGGGTACTGCATTAAACAGGGAGATCAGGGCGGGCTTCTCGGAAGAGGTGACATTTGGGTGGAGACTGGAGGGAGGGAAGGGTGGGAGCCAGGATAGAAGTGGCCGGGTGGGAGGAAGGGCAAGTGCAAAGGGCCCTGAAAAGAGGGTTGTCTGAGGAACAGTGGAGAGGCCAGTGCGGCTGGAGCTGAGTGATCAAGGGGGAGAGAGGGAGGAGACGGCAGAGGGAGCCTGCGGATCTTTCAGGGCCTTGAGGTCCACTGAGGGCTTTGGCTTCTGCTTTGAGTGAAAGAAGAACCATGGAGGACTGTGAACAGAGTTTTCATGCACTCGTTTCCGTTGAAAAAATTACTATGATTACTTATAATTAAAATTAATATTGTTGGTGGTGTTACTGTTTTATTATTGCTGTTCCCATGTCAGGAAGGGAGACAGGGGTGGAGTTTGAAGGCAGGACTGGGAACCCGCGCACGCACCCATTTCGCAAAGGCACTGTGCCTGTCCCCACCAGAGGGCGCCAGAGGCCGGGCGCCCAGTTTGGGGATGGGGGGGCGCCTCGTCCCGCCCCTCCTTCTCTGCCCCTCCGGTCCCTCCTCCCCGTTCTGGGCCCCACCCGGCTCAGACGGCTCCGGACGGGACCGCAAGCACAGGCCGCTCCGCGGGCGCCTCCGATCCCCGCGGGACCCCCGCCCAGTTCTCCCTGCCCGGTCCTGCAGTCTGCGCGCCCCCTTGGTGAGTGACCCCCCAACTGAGGCTGTGGCCTCCCAGCCTCCGCCCGCGGAGCCCTCGAGCCTGTCCTGGCTCTGGATCATTCCCCTGCTCGCCAAAGACCCTCAGTTCCCACCCCAGGCAGTGTGTAGGGGGCCTCTCAGTTCTCCGCAGCCCCTCCGGAAACCTCTCTATCTCCCTCACTGCCCCGACCCCCCAGCGGCCCCTTCACTCTGCAGCAGTGTTCCCCACTCTCCTCCTCCCTTCCCGCGGCCTTCCTTGGAGTCTCCCTCCATCGCATTCATCCACCTCTGCTCCATTCCTCCTCCCACCCTCAAAGCTCCTCTCCTGCCTCACCAACCCCGCTGCCTGTCCAACCACCCAAAGCGTCCTCGCTAAGATGTCCCCCAGGTCCCTTCCCGGGTAGGACACCGCCCAGGGCCCCCTCCCTCTGCCAACTTCCCAGGTCTGGCTCCAGCCTCTCCTTCACCTTTCTGGCACACCCTCCCTGAATTCTCCCCCTCCCACACACGCACACTTTTTTTTTTTTTAAGCGTGGCAATGATTTTATGGATTTTAACGTATTGGATGTGCAGTTAGTTTGGGTGCTCAAAGTGTCCCATCTTTGGCCAGTGGGAGTCCTGTCGAGCCAGGACTCTGTGCCTGTGACATGCCCCATCCCAGTTTGAGCACTTACCCACTATCTGACCCAGACTCACTTGTTCTTTCCCTGCCTCAGCCCCGGAATTAGCCATTTCTCCCAGAAGCCTCAGTTTCTCTTTTAGTGGAAAATGGCATTTAGAGACCCCAATCTGACCAAAAGTCGGTTCTGTGCAGAGATCAGTAAAATTATAAGCATCCACTTAGACTGATCAAGGCGGGGCAGGGGGAGAAAGCAAGCAAAGACATAAATGAGTGATAATTGAGAATGAAAGGGGGAGGGGGGACATCACTACGGATCCTACAGTGAATGAAAGGCTAGTAAGAGGATGTAGTGAAAAAAAAAAAAAAAAAAAAAAAAAAAAAAAAAAAAAAAAAGAGGATGTAGTGAACACAGTCTAGGTGCTGGGGGTGCTGGTTGCTGCTGGGCTGGCAATTCATTCTCTCCCTAACTCCTTAGATCTGGGATAGGAGTGTTGGCTCTGAGGTCAGGTTATCTGGAGTCCCAGCTTGAGCACTTACTAGCAAAGTGATCTCAGGGAAGTTATACTATCTTCCTGAACCTCAATTTCCTTATCAGAAAAGTGGGGGTAATAATAGCCTTACCTTACAAGGTTGTTGTGAAGATTAAATGAATTAGAGCAGTTTCTGGCATGCAGTGATCACAAATGTTATTATTCTTGTGAATGATAACATCATGATCTTGGGGAGGGGGGGAACCCAGGCAGTATTGAGACTCATTTCTCATCTTTGTGCCCACATGTTCAGCCACTCTGTCCATCCATTTTACAGTTCCAGGTCATGAAACCCACCATCCTCTCTGCCTAAATGCCCTTGTCACTCTTCAGGGAGCAGCTCAGAAGTCAGCCCAGGGGGCTTCCCCTGTGGCTCAGCTGGTAAAGAATCTGCCTACAATGCAGGAGACCTGAGTTCGATCCCTGGGATGGGAAGATCTCCTGGAGAAGGGAACAGCTACCCACTCCAGTATTCTGGCCTGGAGAGTATGTGTGGGAAAAGATTCTACAGGACACAACTAAGATCTGGTACAGCCAAATAAATAATAAACGTGAAAAGAAAAGTCAGCCCAGCCAGAGCTTTCCTAATCCTGTGATTGGTTCACCCTGTCCCCCTCTGGTGCCTACAAGTCCACCACCCAACTTTGCCCAGGCCTTGCTGACTGCTCCGTGCCCCGGTTCTCTCCACACTGGAGGCTCTGGGAGTGTGGGGACTGGTCTCTGGTCTATTTTTGGATCCATACCTCTTGACACAGTGAAAATTGCCGAATAATGGAAGGGGTGGGCACAGAGAAAGAAAAAGACGGAGGAATCCTTTTCTTCGGATCAGTTTCTGCCTCTTTCCCCTTGTTTATCTCTTGGGCTTCCACCACCAATCTCGCTTCTTCCAGCATGCCATTGTTTCTCTCTCTCTCTTCCTCCAGCTGGAATAATCACCTTCTTCCTCCTTCAGCTGTCAGCTCCTGCCATCCACCCTCAGTGCTCTCAGAAGCTCTCCCCACCAACCCATCCCACCAGCCTTCTCCATCGATTCTACCTTCTGGCTCCCTTTCTTCTCCACCTCCTCCTCCAGGCAGTCCCCCATCAACATCCTCTCCTCCCACAGGTAGCCCTCGCGCTGTGCATCTCCGTCAGAGCTCAGTGGGCAGTGTGGAGCCACCATGTTCAGCTGGCTGAAGCGGGGCGGGGCTCGGGGCCAGCAGCCGGAGGCCATCCGCACGGTGACCTCGGCCCTCAAGGAGCTGTACCGCGAAAAGCTGCTGCCTTTGGAGGAGCACTACCGCTTCGGGACCTTCCATTCTCCAGCCCTGGAGGATGCTGACTTCGACGGCAAGCCCATGGTGCTGGTGGCCGGCCAGTACAGCACGGGCAAGACCAGCTTCATTCAGTACCTGCTGGAGCAGGAGGTGCCCGGCTCCCGGGTGGGGCCTGAGCCCACCACCGACTGCTTCGTGGCTGTCATGCACGGTGACACCGAGGGCACCGTGCCTGGCAATGCCCTCGTCGTTGACCCGGACAAGCCCTTCCGTAAACTCAACCCCTTCGGGAATACCTTCCTCAACAGGTGCGCAGCCAGCAGCCCGGAGGGTCCTCCTGTTCCTGGCCCCCGTCTTTGTCCCATCCCCTCCTGTGTCTCTCTCCTTTTCAGTCCTAATCCCCTTCTCTCTACTAGAGCCTTCCTCTTCTTGCCTTCTCTCGGGGAGCAGTTAAGCCAGTGACACCTGAGTTCTACTCCTGTCTAGCTGGGTGACTTTGGGCAAGCAACGTAACCTCTCTGTTTCTTATCCTCATCTGGAAAATGGGGATAACCACAGTCCTTCCTCCATAGGGCTGTTGTGGGCACTAAATGAATGAAAACATACAAAGTGCTTAGAACAGCACCCCCCACAAAGTAAGTGCTCAGTTAACATCAGCTCTGATTTTTTTTAATAGTTCTTATGCTTTGTCCTAATCTTCCTTTTCTCTTCCAAGATTCTTTCCCTCTCCGAACCTGATTCTCCTCCATGCAAGTCCTGGGTTCCCTTCTCATGTGTCCCCTCGCCTACTTGTCCCTGCATTGACCCCTGACCTTCCCTCTGCCCCAGGTTCATGTGCGCCCAGCTCCCCAATCAGGTCCTGGAGAGCATTAGCATCATCGACACCCCGGGCATCCTGTCGGGGGCCAAGCAGAGAGTGAGCCGTGGTGAGTGAGGCTGGGCTCCTGGGCCTGAGGGAGGAAGGCCCAGGGTCGCTGCTGGGGCTGTGTGAGGCCGGCCCTGAGCTGGCTGCTAGCTGAGGGGAGCTGGTGGAAGGCTGTGACTCCTCCGAGCTGGCGCGCGCTGAAGGGTGGGGGAGGCGTGTGGATGAACACGTGTGAACCCGCTGCGGCTGCATGTCTGGGCGGGTCCAAAGGATGGAGGGTGAGAGACCAGGAGAGAGGGAGACTCCAAGGTGGACAGAGATTCAGAGGGCGAGGCCGGGATCCAGAGAGAGGATCCGGAGAGGCGGAGACCCAGCGAGAAGGCAGAGCCGGGCGGGGAGGCCCTGCGCCGCTGTCAGCGCCTGGCTGCAGCTCTGGGCCACGGATGCGGCTGAGGAGGGCCCGGGACGGGGAGTCTGGGCAGGGGCCAAGGGCGGCCAGGAATTTATAAACAGCTGTGCAGGGAGAGCGGCGGGGGGAGGGGGTGAATTCCAGCGGGGCCTCTGGGTGAGCCCGGCCCCCACCCCTGCCCTGCCTGGCTGTCTCCGCGCCGCCCCCCCCCATCCCCACCTCCCCGCATTTCTGTCCCTTCCACCCCTGCCCCGTGAGGCCTCGGAGGCCAGAAACTGGGGCAAAGGGGGTTGCAGTGTGGGTCAGAGGGGACCCGGAGGCGATGGCGAGGAGGCAGGGAGGCTGGGCCTCGTTCGGGCGAGGGCGCGGAGGGTTACCGGTGTCCCTGGCCACTGCCCAGCTGGAACCCGTCCCCTGGGAGAGAGGCAGGAGACAGCTGCAGAGGAGATCGGGGAGGGGGGAGGTGAGCTGCCAGCCCCATGGGGGAGGCAGGGGGCTGGGGGGGGGTCCCTCGGGAGAGAGGGAGGGGGGCGACTCCAAGCCATGGCGGGGGTGCCATGGGGGAGAGAACGGGGGTCTCTTTCTGTGGCCTCGGGAGTGGAGGAAGAGGAGAGTTGTGTCTGTCTGTCTGTCTTGAGGGTGAGTGTGTGTATGAGCGTCTATGCCCATGTGGGTGGCTAGGTGTGACTTTGGGCAGCTCCAAGAGCCTGGGGGCGGGGCGCTTGTGTGATTGTGTGTGACTGTGACTCACCGTGTCTTTGTAGGTAGTTGTATTGTGAAAGGTGTGGTTGGTGTGTTGTGCAGGGGAACTTTTATGTGACTGTGTGGATCATTTAGTGTGTGTCTCAGAAGGTGTGTGGGATTCCCAGGCGGCTCAGTGGTACAGAGCCTGCCTGCCAATGCAGGAGATGCGGGTTCGACCCTGGGTCGGGAAGGTCCCCTGGAGGAGGAATCGGCAGCCCACTCCAGTATCCTTGCCTGGAGGATCCCATGGACAGAGGAGCCTGGCGGATCGCATCCGTGTAACTGTGGGTGTGACTCTGAGGTGTCAGCGCTGTGCTCATGGTTGTACCTGTGTGTGGCCCTGTAGGACTGAGGTGATTTTGTTAGATAGGGTATAACCGCATGTCTGTATACAACTGTGCTCTTGGGCTGTACAAGTGAGGGGGTGTGTATGTGCGCATGGGTGTATCTTTTGTGTAACTATATGATTGCATCTCTTGTGTGGTGGGTGTGCTGGTGCGCACAGGCTCCTTGTGTGCCTGCTGTTTGTTACTTTGTGTGGCTCTCAAACATCTTTGCCATTGTGTGACCCTGGTTGTCTGTGTAGGTTCCAGATTGCTGGCGAGGGTGTGTGCGAGGGTCTGCACCTTGTAGTGTGACTCAGTTGGTGTCCAGGCGTCTGCTTGCTCTAGGCTGCACAAGTTTGTATGAGCACGTGTGTGTGCATTGATGAAGCATGTGGCCTCTGTGTAGAATATCTGAATGTGCACGCATGTGATTGTGGCAGAGTGGAGCCTTCTGGCGGGGTTCCAATCTGGCCTCTGCTCCTTCTACACTGAGACGTTGCCCGAACCACTTAACTTCTCCGTGCCTTAGTTTTCTCACCTGTAAAATGGGAACATGATAGTCTCACACCATACCTTGCTGATTTCCCCGGTGGTCCAGTGGTTAGGACTCCATGCTTCCATCGCAGGGGTGCGGGTTCAACCCCAACGGGGGGCCAAGATCCTGTAGCCTGCATGCCACGTGGCGAGGCCAAAAAAAAAAGGAGTCAAAGTGTATGAGGCACTTAGGGCAGTGTGCGGCCCCCAGGAGGAGCTAGGGAAGGTCCCGTGATGACTGCTTTTCCTCTGTGAGGCTGTCATTCTGCACCTGGGGTGTCTGCCTGCCACGTCTCCCATTCCCATGCTGACTCAACCTCCCTCCCTCTCTCCCTGCGTGAGACACACTTTCCAAATCTGGACGTGCGTGTGTGTGTGTGTGTGCATGTGTGTGTAAACATTGGGGACAGGAGGGGCCCTAGCTTTGGTCCCTCTGTTGACCTGGCCCTCCCTCCCCCCAAAACAGCGTCCGCCACCCCATCCCGTCCCGTCCAGTTCCCTGTGGCTACAGGAACCTACTTCTGCTCAGGCAGGATGGGCCCAGCACCAGCTCCCCAGCAGAGCGTGGAGACCCCCAGGGCCGCGGCTCTGTGCTTCTGTGTCTGGAGCAAATGAACCAGTGGATTCCTTAGCCACTCTGTTCCTCAGTTTCCCCTTTTGGAAAATAGGGGTCCTAAGAGTGCCTGTCTCCTGGAGTCATTTTGAAGATTCGATGAGTTGAATCGGGGAGGGCATGAGGTGACTTCTGGTGAATCAGCGATGGCTCTCTGTCCCTCCAGTTAACTCCTCACCCCCCAGATCACCCCTCAGAGTTTCCTCCTCCGGGAAGCCCTCCCTGACCACCCAGCCTGGGTGGTCAGGCGCCCCCCGCCCCCGAGCTCCTGCGGCTCCCCGCGTTTTCCCATCCCAGCCTGACCACTCTGAATGGTAAGCCCAGTAAGGACAGAACTGGGGCTGTCTGAGCCACCCTGTGTGCCCAGCACAGAGCAGGCTGTTCTGAGGGCGGCTCCTGGACGCTCCACCGCAGTGTCTCGCGGGCGTCATGAGGAACTCTTGTGGATTGCTCGCCGTGTGCCTAGCTTCGTGGGTTTTTTTGGTTTAATGTTTCTTTGTTCGTTTGGTGGCATCGGGTCTTCGCTGCAGCAGGTGGGCTCCAGAGCATGCAGCTCAGTGGCTGCAGTGCGTGGGCATTTAGTTCCACAGCGTGTGGGATCTTAGTTCCCCCACTAGGGATCGAACCTGGGTCCCCTGCTTTGCATGGTAAATTCTTAACCCCTGGACCACCAGGGAAGTCCTTGTTTTTTTTTTTTTTTTAAAGTTTTATTGTATAATTTACATGCCTAAAGCGCACGCCTTTTAAGTGTGTAGTTCAGAGCCAGGCACTGTTTAAGCTCTTCATACAGCTTAGCTCATGTGTATTCTTTCCATCTTCACATAGTCCCAGGAGGTAGGTTCTATGACTTTACCAAAGAGGAAACAGGTTCAGAGAGATTACTTGCTTCCTTAAGGTCACCTAGCTGATGGAAGCAGAGTCGGCATTCAAACCCAGGCCGTCCCGACTGCCGAGTCAGGGGGTCTCAACGGCTCCTCTCTGCTCCCCCAGGCATTGCTTGCTGCTGAATGAATGAGTGAGCGAAGAAATGCACAGTGAAAGGAATGAATGAATGGGGCCCAGAAGCCAGCTGTTGGTGGGATAGGTGCCCTACGAAGGCAAGGACTTTGTATGTTCTGTGTGGGATCCCCAGTGTCCAGGACAGGGCCCAGCACACAGGAGACTCTCGGTAATTTATTGTTAATAAATTTAGAATATTTAACATCTGCTATGGCAAGACTCTAACAAAGGCCCAAGTAAAATTTTCAGTTGCTGGATCGTAGGGTGATCAAACACTTCTGGGGAGGAGTTGGGGTTGATGGTGGCATCTGGGGGACTCGGAGGTCCATAGAAGCATAAGGAGTCTATTAGTAAACATTTCAGTGTTTTAATAAGGGGACCGATGCAAGCTGCTAATATTTGCCCAAAGAATGAATGGAAAGGTGAGGGGAGTGATTGTCCTCCGTAGTCGGATGGCTAGAGGGCCAGAGTGATGGGGAAACTCTGGAGGCTGGGGGCCTGGACCTATTTCCCACAGATAAAATTTTCAGTGGTTAACAACCTGAACATCTGTACAGTCCAGTTTGAGCCCAAAGCAATGAATGTGTCCCAGTGGCTGAAGGCTGGGGGCTGACCTCTTCTTTGGGGGACTGGAGCTCCTGTGACTCAGCGGTAAAGAATCCGCCAGCAGTGCAGGAGACGCAAGGGACGGTTGGATCCCTGGGTGGGGAAGATCCCCTGGAGGAGGAGGGCATGGCAACCCACTCTAGTATTCTTGCCTGGAGAATCCCATAGACAGAGGAGCCTAGGGGGCTACAGAGTCTGGGTCGCAGAGTCGGACATGACTGAAGTGAGCACGCAGGCACACGCCCCTGTACCACCCTTCCCCTGCAGGCTACGACTTCCCGGCTGTGCTGCGCTGGTTCGCGGAGCGCGTGGACCTCATCATACTGCTCTTTGATGCTCACAAGCTGGAGATCTCTGACGAGTTCTCGGAGGCCATCGGCGCCCTGCGAGGCCATGAAGACAAGATCCGCGTGGTGCTCAACAAGGCCGACATGGTGGAGACGCAGCAGCTGATGCGTGTCTACGGGGCGCTCATGTGGGCGCTGGGCAAGGTGGTGGGCACGCCCGAGGTGCTGCGCGTCTATATCGGCTCCTTCTGGTCCCAGCCCCTGCTGGTACCTGACAACCGGCGCCTCTTCGAGCTGGAGGAACAAGACCTTTTCCGCGACATCCAGGGCCTGCCGCGCCACGCGGCGCTGCGCAAGCTCAATGATCTGGTGAAGAGAGCCCGGCTAGTGCGGGTGAGCACTGATGGGGGATGGGGAGGCAGCAGCCGCTCTTGCCTTTCCTCTGAGCCTCCTCTACTTGGCTGCTGGTCCCTGATCTGGCATCAGCTATCTGATGAATTAGTTCACTAATCTGAGAAAGTTCTACTGTTGTGCCTGGCCCTCTGCCAGGTGGTACTGGGAAGGGAGCTCTGACCACGGCAGTCCAGGGGAGAAGACCATTTCATCCCCAGAGTTACCATCCAGCATGGTCAAGGCTGAGAACTTGGGGGCCCGGGAGAAATCCTGGAGAACTTCTTGGAGGAAAGGGCATCTGAGCTGCAAACTGGAGGATTATGAGGATGAGGAGGGGAAAGGATTCTAGAAAATGGGGCCAGCAAGTGCATGGACTGGCGATGAGAACATGGCCAGTTCAAGGAAGAGGGGAAATGCCAGTGTTGAAGCCAGTGTAGGTGGTGGGAGTAACTGCATCTGAGGGGTGGGGGTGGACTGGGGCGGGCTGGGTAAGAGTCAGATCACCCGGGACTGTGGTCTGGAACCTGTGCTTTGTCCCAAGGGCACTGGGGAGCCATGGAAGGACTCAGGGTAGGGGAGGGACAGAGTCAGACCCTCCCTGCCTTCTGGAGGGTGGATTCAAGGGCAGTAAGACTGGGTTCCCAGACTAGGGAGGAGGCTGGGGGACCGAGGAACAAGGAGGAGCCTGGATCATCAGGACATAGCCTTGGGGAAGGGGAGGGGAGCGCTGATTTAAGAGCGTTTCTGGAGGCCGAATGGTCTCACAGGGGAGGCTGCCAGCCAGGCTGGAGGTGGGGCAGGAAGCTGAGCAGGCAAGGAGGCCTGGAAGGTTATGGGGGGTGGAGGAGCCTGAGGTGTTGATTTAAGGAGCAGCAGAGGGGGTGAGTCAGAGCCCCCACCCCCCACCCCAGGAATCCTCCTTAGGAGGGAGCGGCCCACTGCGGTCAGCTCCTGAAGCCTCCAGAAAACACCTTTCGCTCCTCTGCCCATGCCCTGGACTGTCTCTGTCTCTCTGTCTGCTGCTAAGTCGCTTCAGTCGTGTCCGACTCCGTGCGACCCCATAGACGGCAGCCTACCAGGCTCCCCCGTCCCTGGGATTCTCCAGGCAAGTTCTCTCTCTAGATCTCCTCATTTCTACCTCTTTCTGTTTTTTTCTCTTATTCTTTTTTCCCTCGTCATTCTCTTTTCTCTTTTTCTCCTCTCTCCATCCTCTCCCTCCCTCGGTCTCTGCCTGGTTCACCCGCTTCCCGCACGGACCCGGTCCCACAGGCCCCTCGGGGAAGCTGCTCCCGCAGCAGCAGGAGCTGGAACCCCAGGGTCCGTGGGACCGAGGGGCAGGGTGGAGCCGGACACCTGGTGCCCCCACCACGCAGGAGGCGGCTCCGGAAACTCAGACAAACCCCGGAGTCCCGGACCCGCGCCCAGGCTCAGCCCGCCCACCCACGTTATCTCTTCCGGGCACCTTCCCCCGCTTCCTCTCTGGAAAAGCCATTAGCGCCCCCCCTCCTCGTGTCTTCTGGGCTCCAGAAGAGCGGCCATTAGGCCCCGCCCCCTCTCCCCATTGGCCCGCTCTCGCAGGCCCCACCCACCCGCCTGGCCACACCCCTGCCCCGATTGGTCCCCTCAGACCTACCCCCTTGCCACCCACGCCTCCCCCCTTGCTCTTGCAGCTCCTCTGTGGCCCCCCAGTGTCCCTCAAGATACGGGGTCTACTTGTGACCAAGCCTCGGTGCCCTTCCCCTGCCGTGTGTTACCCGCTCATCCCCCACGTGGGATTCTGCCACACCTGGCCCAGCCATCAAACAACAGCCCACACGATTCACCTCCCCACATGCTTTCCCCCGACAGTACAAAGCCTCTCCTCACTCTTGGTAACTACCCCTCTATGCCTCAGTTTCCCTGTCTGTAACGACTTAGGATGTGGGTGAGCCCTCTGGCTCTGCCCTTTGCTTGAAGCGACAGCTGCTGTTAGAAGGGGCGATTTCCATAGGCTGTGTGATGCTTGAGCACAGGTCAAGACCCTTGATGGGCAGGGTCTTGGGAGGTTCTAATTCTAAAGAGGCCAGGGTGCCCTGAGCCTTCCTACAGAGCTCTCTGAGGCAGCTCAGTAGCTTTCATTCCACAGTGACTGAGGGCCGACACTGGGCTCCTGTACTGTTCTAAACCCTGGGGATGCCACAGGAAACAAAAGCAGATAGTTTCTTTTCTTGTAGAACTGCTTTTTAATGGGGAAGTGAGTATTAAACAAATTCAGCCCTGATACACTGAATGTGAAGAAACATGAAGCAGAGGAGAGACTGGTGGCTATTTAAGGGACTAGGGTCATCAAGGAGGGTCTCCTGGAGGAGGTGATTCTCGAGCAGAGAACTAAAGGAGGGGAAGGGGTGAGCAGAGTGGAGAGATGAGGGAAACTGTACCCAGGCAGAGGGGACAGCAAGTGCAAAGGCCCTGAAACCAGGACATGCTTGAATATGGAGCCCAGGAGGAGACAGGATGGTGAAAGGATATGAGGATTCAAAGCCAGTCAAGATGTCACCAGAATGTTTAGCATTCTAAACCTATGACTCACTAAAAGGAATTTTTAATGAATGTTTTTAACTGAACATTTAAGACCATCTCATGGGAAGGCACTCATGTACTGTCAAAGGTGCCCCCTCCCACCCCTGACTCCGACAGCCCTCAGGTTCTCTTTCCCGCAGACAACCCGCAGGAATAGTTTCTTCTATCTTTTTCCAGATACATTCTATTTTTACTTAAGCATATCCATTTAATTATTGAGCTTCCTGTTTAAAAATAGGGCTTCCCTGGTGGCTCAGATGCCAAAGAATCTGCCTGCAATGCGGGAGACCTGGGTTCCATCCCTGGGTCAGGAAGATCCCCTGGAGGAGGGCATGGCAACCCACTCCAGTATTCTTGCCTGGAGAATCCCATGGACAGAGGAGCCCAGCGGGCTACAGTTCATGGGGTCGCAGAGTCGGACACAACTGAGCAACTAAGCACAGCACATTTAAAAACAGGACATATGAATGCTGGTTTTCTCTCCTCGTTTACTTTTTGATAACATATGAGATTGTGGCTCAGAGGTTCTCAAGTTCACTGGTTTACTTCCCAAATATTTCTTGAGTCTTTTCTCTGCACACTGTGCCAGCGCTGGGGACAGAGGAGACAGAAAAGGTCCCAGCCCTCCTGGAGCGCACATTAGGATGAAAGAACACAGAATAAGAATGACAGATTGCGATAAGTGCTGTGAATGAAACAATGAAAGTAAAGATAGAGAGAAATTGGATGGTGGTGCTTGGGGCATCTGCTTCCCACAGGATGGTCTCTGTGAGGAGGTGACATCAGAAGGAAGCTGAAGGGTGGGATTTCCCTGGTGGCCCGGCTGTTAAGCCTCTGCCTTCCAGTGCAGGGGGCATGAGCTCAACCCCTGGTTGGGGAACTAAGAACTAAGATCCACATGTAGCCTGGTACAGCCAAAAAAGAAGAGGGAAGCTGAAGGACTCAGTTGTTGGAAGACCAGGGCGGAATTCCAGGCAGAGGGTAGCATGTGCAAAGGCCTTGATGTAGGAGAGTTTTGCAGGCTGATTTAATAAAAAAAAAAAAAAAAAAAGGAAGGCTGTTGAGGAAGCTTGAGCAGATAGGGGCAGGGGGCAAGGCATGTCGGGCAGGGGGCAAGGCATGTCGAGCCGTGTTTCTCAAACCTTTCCATCTCAGGACCTCATTACACTCTTAAACATTATTGAAGACCCCAAAGAGTTTGTATGTACACAGATTAGATCTTTCTATATTAACCGTATTAGGAAACTGAGGGAATTCCCTGGTGGTCCAGAGGTTAACACTTGAGGCTTTCACTGCCATGACCTGAGTTCAGTCCCTGGTTAAGATCCCACAAGCCTCGTGGCGCAGCCCCAAAAGGAAAAAGTTAAAACTAAGAAACGTTGCACTTTCTCTCATAATATTAATTAACCAGCAATACTTATATCAGCCTCACCATGAGGCTTGTAGGATCTTACTTCCCCGACCAGGGATTGAACCTGAGCCCTTGGCAGTGAAAGTGTAGAGTCCTAACCACTGGATCACTGGGGGTTCCCAAACAATACTTACATACTTAATAGTAGATAACAATTGATTATAAATGTTATCAATACATTGTTGATCATGCCAATATATATTAACAGATATTGATAGTCTTATCAAATCATTTAAAATAGCAAGAAAAACCTATTGCCTGTTAACCTAAGTAACAGATGTTTTGGGCTTCCCTGGTGGCTGAGATGATAAAGAATCTGCCTGCAATGCAGGAGACCTGGGTTTGATCTCTGGGTCGGGAAGATCCCCTGTAGAAGGAAATGGCAACCCACTCCAGTATTCTTGCCTGGAGAATCCCATGGACAGAGGAGCCTGGTGGGCTACAGCCCATAGGAGTCCACAGAGTCGGACACGACTGAGCGACTAAGCACAGAAACACACAACAGATGTTTTATGAAAATTAACTGTTTTCCAAAACCCTCCAAAAAACAATGTAGAGAGGACAGTGGCCCTGTTTTGCATGTTTGCAAATCTCTTTAATGTCTGGCTTCAAAGGTGACATCTGGATTCGAACATCTGTTTCTACATTCAGGTAGTTGCAGTATCTTTTAGCCTTTAAAAATTCCACAAATCACTCAGGAGGGAATGAAGGTAAAAAAGACAAATAGCTCCTCAGCATTCTTGTGAAAGCAGTTTTGAGTGTGCAACCCCCTTAAAGAGTCTTGGGGACCCCCTGGGGATTCCCTGGACCACACTTGGAGAATTGCTGCCATAAGGCCTTGGCGGCTGTGGGAGGAATTTTGCATTTGGATAAGAAGCAAATTGAAACTTGGGAGCAGTGTCTCATGGTCTGGCACTGTTCCTTAAAAAAAAAAAACAAAAAAACAAAAAAAAACTCCAGCTGCTGCTTCATGGGGAAAGGATGGAAGGGGCCAGAGGGTGAGCCAGGAGTCCAGTGGGGTGACAGGTGTGTTCCCCACCAGGCAAGAGATGGTGAGGTGGAGAGAAATGGAAAAGTGGGAGAGAGTTCAAAGGAATGGCTGATGAAGTGGATGTGACCAATGAGAAGGGAGGATCAAATCAGGAGTAATTTCCAGATCTCTGGGCTCCACTGGGCAGGCAGAGGTGGGGGGCGGGTGCCATTTGCCTCCAGAGATGGGCACAGCTGAGGGTGACCCGGCCGGGCGGGGCCTGAATTCCACCGCGGGTGTCCCCGAGATGGAGCTGTCCAGGAATGTTGACAAGGCAATCGGCTCTGAGTCGAGCTCCAGGGAGAGGCCGAGGCTGGTATGTCGACTTGGCAGTGGACGTGGAGGGATGTTGAAGCCACGGGAGGGGCCGAGATGACCTAGAGGAGAGGGGAGAGCCCCTGTACCCGCAGCAGCAGCAGCTCACCTGTAACTGTTAGAAATTCACACTCTCAGGCCCCATGCCGGACCTGGTGACTCGGAAACTCCAGCCAGCCCATGTTTTAAGGAGCCTGCCAGGTGACAGAGGCAGGCTCAGGCAAGAACTCACCTCCCTACAGGTTCATGCCTACATCATCAGCTACCTGAAGAAGGAGATGCCCTCCGTGTTTGGGAAGGAGAACAAGAAGAAGCAGCTGATCCTCAAGCTGCCTGTCATCTTCGCCAAGATTCAGTTGGAGCATCACATATCTCCCGGCGACTTCCCAGACTGCCAGAAGATGCAGGTGGGTGGACGCCCAGGAGGGATGGGCAAGGGGTGATGGGAAGGCCAACTTCTGTAGGCTGAGGATGGGGCCTCGAAAACTAGAGGGATGGATGGCAGGTTCCTGAAAGCACCTCCCACAAATGGTTCTGTGAGAGTATGGTTGTGTGAGTTAGGATAAGGGAGTGAAGAGAAATCCCAAAGTAATGGTGGCCTAATTAGGATAGAAGTTTATTTCTCTCCTTCATAAGTATCCTGGAAGATGGTCCAGGGCTGGTTTTGTGCTTTACAGAACTAGTTCTCTTCTGTCCATGCCTGGCCTATTCTCCTCCATGCCTAGCCTCCAGGCCCAAGAACTCCTCATGGTACAAAATGGCTGTGGAAACTCCAGCCATTGTGTCTGCATTCCAGCCAGCAAGAAGTGGGGGAGGGGGGAGTTAATGGTACAGGCTCTCTAAGAACACTTTTTAGAGGCGTGCCGTCCAATACTGCTATGATGATGGAAATGTTCTATGCTGTGCTGTCCAATGTAGTAGGCACCTGCCACATTAAACCTGAAATTTTAGGTTTTAACTAATTTAAATAACCATATGTGGCTACTATATTGAACAGGGTAATTCTATAGTTGCAAGCGCAACTTGTGCTGACTTCCGGTTGGCCAGAATGTAGTCACATGGCCACAGTGCTGCAAGGGAAGCTAGAAGTGTAGTTTTTCCTCTAGGTGCCTAGGTAACATTTGGGGATTCTATACTGAGGAGGAAGGGAGGATGGATATTGGGGGATCACTGAAGGCTCCTCCCATTTTCAGGCCTAGGATTAACCAGTGACATGGAAAGCACTGGGTCTGAGGGTGGCAGCCTGGGGTACATGAAGAGCCACTGGAGGTGGGCTGGGGTAGGAGCAACCAGTGGGCATGGGGACAGAGGTCCGAGCTCAGGAATGGAGGTGAGGACTAGCCCCTTCCCCAGGCTCTGCTTTGAGGCTGTGTTGGGGTGATACTCAAAGCCTGTGACCTTTGGGTCTCCGATGTTTCTACTCCAAGACTGAGGAATTATAGTACAGTGAAATTCCTCTTGGCCACTGACTAGCTCTGTGAACCTGTGCAAGGCACTCACCTTTCCTGAGCCTCAGTTTCTTCACCTGGAAAATGGGCATCATCCTGATTGTATCTACCCTGAATGCTGAATTGACTGGTGTTAGTGGTGGCTCAGACGGTAAAGCGTGTCTACAATGTGGGAGACCCGGGTTCAGTCCCTGGGTTGGGAAGATCCCCTGGAGAAGGAAACGGCAATCCACTCCAGTACTATTGCCAGTACTAATCCCATGGACAGAAGAGCCTGGTAGGCTACAGTCCATGGGGTCGCAAAGAGTCTGACACGACTGAGCGACTTCACTTTTACTTTCAGTGACTTCCTTAGGACAGGCTAAGGCTAAGGACAGGCTTCCTTAGGCTGTCTTGTGCATTGCAGCCCCCTGTGCTTAGCAGCATCCCTGGGCTCTACTCACTAGATGTTAGTAGCACTCCCAAATTACGGCAATCAAAAACATCTCCAGATATTGCCCACTGTCCCCTGGGGGATACCAGCATCCCTGGCTGAGAGCCACTAGACTTGATAAAGAGGAGCTGTGAAGATTACACTGACGTTTACTGAGCACTTGATCCAGATAAATTCATTTAGACTTTGCCACCTCCCAATGAGGGGAGTGCTAGTTCTCAACCTGTTTTACAAATCTGAAAACTGACAGGGAAACCAGAGAGGTGAAGTCACTTTCCTGAGGGTGCACAGCTCCCAGGTGACAGCTGGGTTGGAACCTGGGCAGTCTGGCCTTGGAGTCCTCCTCCCTCACAACCATCACACCCCTGTCACCTTTCTGTTATGATTTTTTTTCGGGCTGGGCTGGGCCTTCGTTGCCGCTCAGGCTTTTCTCTGGTTGTGGCGAGTGGGCTTCTCCCTGCGGTGGCTTCTCTCGTTTCGGAGCACAGGCTCTGGGGCGTGTTGGCATCAGCAGTTGCGGCACCTGGGCTCAGTAGTTGCGGTTCTCAGTCTCTAGAGCACAGGCCCAGCAGCGTGGCACTCGGGCTTAGGTGCTCCGAGGCACGTGGGATCATCTCAGATCAGGGATCAAACCCGTGACTCCGGCATTGGCAGACAGATTCTTTACCACTGAGCCCACCGGGGAAGCCCCCACACCCTTGTCTCTTTATGGTCTCACGATTTTGATGCCTTGGCTGTGGGAATTTAATGTGGCGCCAGAACGTGGATTAGTCTTTGCAGCAACTGTCCTGGTGCAGCTGGCTTAGCAATGGCGCATGTGAGAAGCAGGGTGATCACAGACTCCGCCCAGCAGCGGCTCAGCTCTTGCACCAGATGACTTCTTGCCTGGGGCCAGGATTGGGGGTGGGGTGGGGTGGTGGGGCCCGTCCCAGGATCTCCTGATGACTTGTCCATCCCAAACCTAACCACCAAATAGGGAGCAAGCCGCTTAGCCCTTTCTGTGTGGTGGGGTAACAGAGCCAGCAGGGTGGCAGGAATTGCATTTTCTTAACTTGCATGATGGTCGGGGGTGCTGTAGCGGGTGGGCAGGGCTGAGGGCTGCGCTCTGGTAAAGTTCACGTCACCATGTTGAAATCCTCCTCCCCTGGCTGACGGACGGCTGCTGCTCTGACTCAGAGGTCCCTGTTCTCCCTCCCGTCCAGTGAGTCACGGGGCAGTGGGAGCTTGCTGCCAAGTCTGTACCGAGTGGTGGGTACCCAGGTGAATTGGGGTGTTCCCCCATAATCAGATACTTCTGCCCATCTCCATCAAGAGCTGGCCAAGTGTCCTGGAGCCAGCATGGGCCTGGGGGGCCTGGGGATGGTGCCTCCTGACTTCTCTGTGTCCCCCCCCCACCCAAACTCCCTGTAACCAGGAGCTGCTGATGGCTCACGACTTCACCAAGTTCCACTCGTTGAAGCCGAAGCTGCTGGAGGCCCTGGATGAGATGCTGACCCACGACATTGCCAAGCTCATGCCCCTGCTCCGGCAGGAGGAGCTGGAGAGCACGGATGTGGGTGTGCAGGGGGGCGCTTTCGAGGGCACCCACATGGGTCCCTTTGTGGAGCGGGGGCCCGACGAGGCCCTGGAGGACGGCGAGGAGGGCTCGGATGACGACGCCGAGTGGGTGGTGACCAAGGACAAGTCCAAGTACGACGAGATCTTCTACAACCTGGCGCCGGCCGACGGCAAGCTGAGCGGCACCAAGGTCAAGACCTGGATGGTGGGCACCAAGCTCCCCAACTCCGTGCTGGGTCGCATCTGGAAGCTGAGCGATGTCGACCGCGACGGCATGCTGGACGACGAGGAGTTCGCCCTGGCCAGCCACCTCATCGAGGCCAAGCTCGAGGGCCACGGGCTGCCCACCAACCTGCCCCGCCGCCTGGTGCCACCCTCCAAGCGGCGCCACAAGGGCTCGGCCGAGTGAGCCAGCCCCCCTGCCCCTCCCTCGCCTGCCCGTTCTCCCTCCCTCTTGCCCTGCTGTGGCTCCCCAGCTCCGGATGGCTGCACACACATCTCCACCCCCAGCCCACAACCGCGCTCCCTGCCCACTCTCCCAGCTGTAAGGATGGGGGTCCCTCTGCCCCCACTCCCCACCGTCAAACAGTGGGGACCAGGGGAGGGGCAAGGCTGCTCTGCCCACCCTCCACACCTCTACGCTCACGTTACACTTAGCACATCATTCCGACACTAACACACAGAAGCACCCATGCGTGCCTCATTCATTCACGTATTTATTGAGCACCTTCTATGTTCAGGGCTCCTTCTAGACACTGGGGAGTAAAACAGACACATTTGTCTGCGGCTCTCATGGAGCTGACATTCTCAGGAGAGAGCACGCCCAAGGGTCACTCACACTCAGACATACACCCAGCCCCAACCAGTCTGATCCCTGGTTCTGAGCGAGACCCCTCGCCTATCCCCGTAAGTGAGCCGCCGCTTGGTTGAAATGACTAACACAGGGGCCCCCACCGCCCCACTTCCTCTTGCCATGAGGGCAAGGCCCCTCCACCCCATCGGGTCCTCAGGCCTAGGGACCACCAGGGGCTCAGAGCTGGGAGATGCAACCTCCTACTCCCTCCGCGGGGTCCCTCTTAGCCCCGCCCCCCAGTTCCGGCCACACCCCTTTCTTGACTAAGGATCCTCGGTGGACGAAAAACCCCCTCCACGCCTGCTCCTCCCAGACCGGCGCACACTCTGAGGCCTGTCCTCCACGGCTCACCTGCTCTGGACTGAAAGCCTGGCCTGCTACCCGCCCCACCCTCCCGCACCCCAGGCTCCCCACAAGTGATGATCTGCATTTTAGACGGCGGGGGGCACGGCCTCTCCGCCCACAGTCCATATTTAAGTGGAGCCCCTGCCAGATAGGAAAGCCCCAGGACGTCATTTTAGTCCCCTTTTCAGGGACGTCGTGGGGGGAGGGGTTCTTGGTGCTACAGCCCTCCCTCCCCTCCCCTAAAAGGAACTCTCACCCCCCACTACACACCTTTCCCTGCCTTCACCACACATTAGTGCTTGACCCTGGTGGAGGAGCCCACGGAAAAGATGGGGGGGGGGAGAGCGAAATAGATGGGGATGACGCCCCCTCCAGGCAGCTCGCTGGGATTTCCACGCCCATCACCCCTCACCCCGTGCCCCGGAGGGGACTGTGAACGGAATAACGTTCCCAGAGTGCAAATAAAGCCAAGGCTTCTTTCCCAGTGCGAGTCTGGCTGTCTTGGGATGGGATGAGGGCAGGGATCGCTCTCTGCCCAAACCCCCTGGGGAAGGATGACCCTGGGCAGGACTTCACGGCGGGGAGTGGAGGGGGGGTCCCTCCAAGCTCTCAGGGGCGGAGGCCATGACTCAATGCATCGGGAGCCTGATGACTCAGGCCTGGGCTGGGGGCCAGACCGACATATTTTCCGTAGAAAAGTTACTCTGGGGCCCTCCCTCTGGGACATCCCTCCCTCCTACCTCCTGCCGCGGGAGCCTGGGAACCAAGCCCTGGGGCGTAGGGGTGTGTGTGTGTGTGTGTGTGTGTGTGTGTGTGTGTGTGTACACCGCTGCCCTCCTCCCTCTCCTCCAACGTCCACCCACACAACCTGGGTACACAGCTTGACATGTAACACTAGCGGGCTCCCGGAGGAGAGGCGGTGATGCTGCCCATCAGGAACACCAAGTGTGCGCACGCGCTGGCTCACACTCGGGGGCCTCTGGCCTCCGCAACGCAGCGGACCCAGCTCCTGGTTCCGCGAACTCACACCCAGGCCACACCCACGGCGCCGGGGGACACGCTGTCCTCGCGCCTTCCCCGCCCACGCGCGCCCAGTGGTTCGGCTCCTGGCGCCCCCTGGTGGACGCTCGAGAGCTAGGCTGGAGAGTCGGTGACCACACCCCCTACTTCTCACACTGCCCGCCCCGGCCCAGTCCCAGATGATGGGTAAGCGGGTCTCCAGGGCCACAACCCGGGGCCCCATCACCATTCCCATGCCGAATTCTGCGTTGTGAATCCCCGAGTGGCGTTTTCCCTCTCTGTGCGTTTATGAGGCTCTGGATCCCTATGGACGCTTGCCAGGGCCCCAGGGCCTCTGAGCTTCCTTCCTTATTTGTAAACAGACTAGATTTGTTATAAGATGTAATCTCAAGGGGCAAGGCAGTAACAATAGCTAACGTTTAGCTCCATCTTAAGGACTTTGTATATATTACTTTGTTTAATCTCCAGAATAACCTATGAGGCTCAGTATTCTAAGCCTGCGCTTCTAGGGTTCTAATATTTTATGTTGCTAACATTTGGCGTACGGCATGCTTACATAACTTTCTGTGCTCCCAACCTCGACTTCTGAAAGCTCTTTAATTTCCAAGATTCTAGGATTGGAACATTGACAGGTCAAACGTTCTGAGATTGGAATGTGCCTTGTGCCGAATCTGCCCTGACAGTTCTTTTTTTTTTTGGCTGCACAGTAGGGCATGTGGGGTATCTTAAGTTCCCCACTACGTCCCGCAGTGGAAGCGCACAGTCTTAACCACTGGACAGCCAGGGACGTCCCATCTAACTTTACTTTTTTAAGAAAACTAGACTTTAAAAAAAAATTGAGCAAATTAAAAATATTCAGATTAAAAAAGTACTTCTAGACTGTCGGGAAAAGTATTTCGCCTAGGGCTAGAACTCGGAACCTACGAGCCGAGCCAGGCCCGGCCCGAATCTGTAGAAGAGGAAGGAGCCATTTATCCTTTACCAAGACGGCGGCCTTCACGCCTCTTTGCGGCTCCGGCCACCCTACCAAGATGGCGGCCAGAGGAAGTACGTCACGAGAAGGGGAAGGACTTCGGCGCGCGCATGCCCCAAACCGGATTTCCGGGTGCCGGCGGCCTGGTTCTTTCTTTAACAAGATGGCGGCAGGAAGTAATGGTGGTGGTGGCGGGCAGTGCTCGAAAAGCGAGACCGATACCGGCTTCTTGGGGCTGCGGCCCACGTCAGTGGATCCAGCGCTGAGGAGGCGGCGGCGAGGCCCAAGAAATAAGAAGCGAGGCTGGCGGCGGCTCGCTCAAGAGCCTCTGGGACTGGAGGTCGATCAGTTCTTGGAGGACGTGCGGCTGCAGGAGCGCACGAGCGGGTGCGTAGGTCCGGCCTTCGGCAGCAGGACCACGTTCTGTGTAGTGAGGTGGGAGGCCGTGCTGCCTGGGGTTAGTTCCGGCGGGCTGGGAGCGCCTGTTGGGGCACAGCCGAGGAAACCCAGCAGGTGGGCCGGGGACTCTGGGCCAGAGGCTGGGAGACTTGATCAGGTTACCAGATACGAGACTCCCAGGTAAACCGCGACTAGTTTTCCTGATGTCAGTGCGTCCAGTGACCCACTGTAGTTTAGTGCGTTTTACGTATTAAATTCTGCAAATTGGACGGAGGGACCCTGGCCTGGAGGGGACTCCAGGCGGTTAGTGCGTGGTTGAATGACCGTCATAAGAAAACCTGCCCCTGAGAGGTTAAACTCGCTCCTTCCGCAGCCCCCTCCCATCTATGGCTGACATTCTGCATTTCCATCTCCCAGTGGCTTGATATCAGAGGCCCCCGATGAGAAACTTTTCTTCGTGGACACTGGCTTCAAGGATAAAGGTGAGGAAGGGTTTCAGTGGCGGTGTATGGCGATTAGTCCTTACCTGGGCCACCTCGGCCTCCAAAACACGGCGTGGCTTGGGTGGCAGACACCATCAGAAAAGGGTCTCTGCTATAAACAAGAGGACCTGAAAGGAGCAGAAAGCAAGCTAATGACTAACCTAAATAAGTCCTTTTCTTTCTGAAGTTTCAGAGAGATCTCAGTGCCTAGAGAAGAAGCCAGTAGGGGTCTGCCTTTTATGGGTAGATAACGACATAGCTTAGGAGGTCTCCGTTAATTTGCAGAAAAGCAAACTAAGGACTTGTCAGGAAACAGCCCTTTTTTAGTCACTAAGATGTGCTTTAATGAGAACAAAGGGATCAACTCGAATGAGTTGGTAAGAAACTTGTCTTGGCCTGCTTGCTTTAACTTGTCAAAGTACAGGGTTGGGACCTGCCAAAACAAACGGAGAAGCAGGTTAGGGTTTCCTTCAGTGAATAATAGGGTTTACTCTCAATACGTAGAAAGATAAAGAATAAGCGGCCTTCTTTAAGGAGAGGATAGAAAAGCCAAGAGATGCGTTTTAATCGGAAAGCCAGTAGCTTTAATAAGCAAAACACCAGGCTGCTGTTACAGGAGCATACCCTTTATGAACGTTTATGAGATCAGTCAGGGGATCTGGTCTAAGGAAAATGAAGGCTCCTCTTTGGTGGGTGGGTGGAGTCTTTGAGTGGGTAAGACAGGGTTATTAAAGAGATCAGCTTTTACAGAAGTGAGATTTGTTCTGTAGTTATAGAAGAAGTAGTTATAGATTCTGTCTTTTTTTTTTTTTTTTTTTAAACAACGGCAGCGGTTGCATGCTTTCTTGCTGTGGGATCTTGGAAGGCAACGGACCCTCGAACAGTACAGGGGTTCAGGGCACTGACCTTCCCACATGGTCGGAGATCTGCATATAATTTGTGATCAGCTCTCTATCCTTGGTGTTATACCTGTGGAATCTCGTAGTATTTAGTATTGAAGCAAGTCGGGTATGAGTTCTATCTAACCCGTGTTGTTCAGTGGTCAGTTGTAATCATATCTGATCTCTAGGGTAGGCATTAAACATTCTTGTTTTAGCTGCATAGGAGCAAAGTCACTTCCGTCAAGTTTTGTAGCCAATGGAAGGATACAGATTCTGTCTCGGCTTGTTTTGTCCTGGAGTTCTTACTATGCTTTAGAAGTAAAGGCGGGAAATGGCCCGGTGCTGAGAATCAATGGTCTTGGGTCCGTCCTGAGTCCAGCTCCCTGGGCCTCGTGTCACCTCATCACTTTTTTATTTTTAGTGTTGAAGGTTCTGTGGCCACTACTCTGCTGCCTCAGGAAGCCCCTTGTCTGCAGGGCTGTGGGTCTCGGTCCCCAGCGCAGGGCTGCCTCCGGCTGGCCCAGGAAATGGGTGCGGTGGGTGGTCACAGCTTGGGCCCTGCCCTTGGGGGCCTCTTTGCTCAGGTGGGAGCCTGGGGCCTGCAGGTCTGATGGCTCCAGTGGTGGGGGTGGGGGTTGGGAAGGGCAGGAAGTCCCTCTTGGGTAGTGAGGAGGCCTGAAGTATGGACTCTGCTCTCTGCCACCCCCAGAACTGAACAAGAAGAGGACCAAAGGCCAGAAGAGGTCACTGCTTCTCAAGAAGCCCCTCCGGAGCGACCTCATCCTAGAGAACACATCCAAGGTCCCAGCTCCCAAAGAGTGAGTGTCCCCTGACCCCCCCAGACCGTCCTCTCCTCCCCCACTCCCCCCCACCCCAGGTCTGGCCTCGTGCCCTTCTGTGGGGCCCCTACTCACTTCTTGGCCCCAAAGGAATTGTAGGGAAAGAGAGTGACAGGTGAAGGGTGCTGGTGGGGAGACGGGGTCGGATTAGGGGCTTTGGAGGACACATTGGAGGCAGTGAGGCTGTGGCCAGGCTCGGGCAGGCAGAGAAGAGCCTAGACCTGCTTTGGGGCTGGAGGGCAGGGCTGGGCGGGCGCCCCAATCGGGAGCAGGGTCCGGCAGGGCTTGGTGACTGATCCTGAAGTAGTGCGAGGGGGCTGGGTGGGGGGTGGAGGGAGGCCGAGGTTGGTGAGTTCCCTGGAGGCCTCCCAGGCGAGGCCCCCCAAGGCCGTGGTGGTGTCGGGTGTGGAGCTCAGCAGGGAGACAGGTGTGGGAGGCAGGCTCTGAAGCTGCTGAGTGAGGAGTAGCAGGAGCCTGAGGAGGTGCCTCAAGGAGGGAGGAGACGCTGGGAGTGTCTGAGAGGCTGGGACCAACTCACCCACCGCTCCCGGCCGCTTCTCCCCCACCCAGCGTCCTTGCCCACCAGGTTCCCAACGCCAGGAGGCTCAAGCGGAAGGAGCAGCTATGGGAGAGGCTGGCGAAGCAGGGCAAGCTGCCCGGGGAGGTGCGCAGAGCGCAGGCCCGGCTCCTCAACCCCCCAGCGGCCAGAGCCAAGCCTGGGCCCCAGGACACCGTCCAGCGGCCCTTCTACGACCTCTGGGCCAAAGGCAGTGAGTGTCCCTGCTGCCAGGCCCAGGCCTTTGGGTTGTGCAGTGACCTCGGCGAGCACCCTGCGGGTGTCACTGAGGGTCTTCGGCACAGTCAGGTGTCTTGAAGTGGCTCCCTGTCCTCGTTCCTGCTCCGCTTTCCGGAACGGACTGATGCCTGTTCCTTGGCCTTGGGTCTTTTCTGCTTTCTGGACTCTATTCATGTGCTCTCTTCCCTGGCGTTCGAGGCCCTCTGGGGTCTGAGAATCAGTCCTTCCTTGGCTGTCTTTGCATAAGTACTTTGATGCCATCTTTCTGAAGGGAGGAGGGACAGCAGGGAGCCCCTCGGGGCCATGGTGTCCCACAGCCGCCCCTCGCTGCCTCCACAGACCCTCTGGACCAGCCCTTGGAGGGCCAGGATGAGTTTTTCCTGGAGCAGACCAAGAAGAAAGGTGTGAAGGTAAGAGTTCATCAGCAGGGTGTCCTCGGAGCTAGGGGTCAGAGGATGGGGCCATAGAGATGCTGTGTTAGAGCCTGAGCATCCTAGGACTACGAACGCACAGGCTGGAGCCAGGCCGCGAATCTGCTGCCTCTGAGGGAGGAAGCAGAGTGGTGGGACATTTTTTAAGGAGACAAGGGAAACCTTCACAGGGAAATAAGATGCTGCAAATGGGTTGGAGCCCTGGGGTAGTGAGTGAGCCTTTGGAGATGGAAGGCCGGAGCCTCCAGGTGAGGGCAGGCCTGTGGGGCTAGCTGGCGGGGAGAAGGCAGCGGGGACCCCAGCTCAGGCTGTGAGCTTTATCTCAAGTGCTTCTGCACAGGAGGGCGGTGGTATTGGGTGCTCTGCGGAGGTGGGGTTGTGGAGGGGCAGGCACCCCGGCGTGGAGAGGAATGGGGGGTGACCCAGGAGAAGTCCTCAGGCGGAAGCACCCAGCCTGGCGGGCAGTGGGGGCTGGGGAGGGGCAGCCTGGTGACCCCCAGGCTTTCGCTAGGGTGGGAGCCAGCTGAGCAGGGACACGGGGGTCTGGCTGGGGGTTGCTGCTCAGAGCTGAGCCAGTGCTTGGGTCCCCGGGGGGCTGTTAGAAACCCATGGGCGGGTTTCAGCTGAGCCGGGAGCCGTGCCGTCACAAGCTCCCGGGGGCCTGCTCTGAGGGTCTGTCGGCCCTTTGTCGGCTGTGCCCTCTGCCCAACCCGGCTGCCGCTTGCAGTGGTGGCCTGGTGACTGCCGCACGATTTTGCAAGGGTCCCCCACTTGGACGACAGGGACTCTCCTCAGGAAAGGCGAGCAGAGCCCTTGCGTGTCCTGGGGACGCTGTACCCGGGGTGCCGGTCCCTCTCTGCATCGTTCAGATGCACAGGCCCCTCCCAGCTTGAAGGCCATGGACCGTGCTGAGGCCTCTGCCGCCTCCCAGGCCCAGGGTCCTAGCACTGGTGCCGGCGGGAGCTTGAGTCGTGGGACTCCCGGGCATCACCCGGCCTTGGTCTTGTCTTCCTCCAGCGGCCGCAGCATCTGCACACCAAGCCCTCCCAGGCACCTGCTGTGGAGGTGACACCCGCGGGAGCCTCGTACAACCCAACCTTTGAGGACCACCAGGTACGCCGGCCGCCCGCCCCGCCAGGCCTCTCCTTGGTTGGTGCTTGGCCAGTGCGTCAGCATGTTCTCCCAGGGATCATAGTCCTGTCGGGCAGACAGACCTCTTCCTGGACCGTGATGTCCCACAGTGGGCAGGGCTGGGGTGGAGGGGCACGGAGGGAGCGTCAGATCCAGCTTTGGGAGTCGGAAGGCTTCCTGAAGGAGGGGGCATCAACACTGGGACTGGGGGCGGTTTGCTGTGGTAAGAGAGGATGGGGTGTTCCAGAGAAAGGGAGCAGCATCTGCAAAGGCCCAGAGGTGGGGGAGACCGTGGCATGTTTCAGACATAAATGCAAGAGGCCTTCAACTGTGAGCAACAAACCACGTGACCGCGTGAGCCTTGCGGGTTGGCAAAGGTAGTTTAGCAGCCAGAGAAACTGGTGGCGAGGGTCGCTGTTCGTCTCATAGGTGTCTGTTAGGCACCGATGTCGCGAGGAAAGGGGATGAACCCCCGCCGTTGGGGGCACAGATTTCCTAAGAGAAACCCAGATCACTGGTGGACACAGGTGCTCCGTGAATGCCAGCCAGGGTCGTTTACTGGGGGATGGATTCCTAGCCAGTTGGGCGGGGGCCGCGACCCTCACCTGGGGAGTGGTATCTCTGGGGGCAAACCCATGCTGAACTCGGAGAGGACATGGCTGCTCACTAAGGCTGTTACTCATGGAGAGGTCAGATAGTCTTTCTCTTTTTAAAAAATCAGATTGAGATCTGATTCCCAGGCCGCTGCGATTTGCCCACTTGGAGGGCATGGTTCAGTGGCGCAAGGCATATCCAGAGTTGGGCAGCCATCGCGCAGTCAGCTTTATACCATTCTCATTGCCCGTAAAGAAAGCCGGTCAGCGGTCACCCCCACTGCACCGTCTTCCCTGGTCTTGGACAGCCCCCGCTCCGCCCTGTCTGAGGAATTTCCGTGTACTGGGGCAGAGTAGACCGTCTTTGAAGAGAAAGGGCAGAACAGGGGTGAGGTTAAGAATTCGAAGCCCCTTGGCTACTGCAGGGAGGCCAGGGTGGGGGCGCATTTCGGAGGTGGGAGGGCCAGGTCTGTGACTTGAGGAGAGGGCCCCCTGGGTCTGGGTCCTCACCCGCGTCCCCGTCCCCTCCCAGAACCTGCTCTGGGCGGCCCATGAGGTGGAGCTGCAGCGGGAGAAGGCGGCCGAGAAGCTGGAGCGGCAGCTGGCCCTGCCGGCCTCGGAGCAGGCCGCTACCCAGGTGAGCAGGGAGCGCAGACCCACCCTCGCCCCCTGACCCGCCCCCTGCCCGCGCCTGACCCGCCCCCTCTCCCCAGGAGTCTGCCTTCCGGGAGATGTGCCAGGGGCTGCTAGAGGAGTCTGACGGAGAGGGCGAGCCGGGCGAGGGCCAGGACGAGGGGCCCGAGGCGGGAGACCCGGCCGTAAGAGGGGAGGCCTCGCCCGCGCCCGGCCGCCCGGCTGCCCTGGAGAAGAAGACGGAGCAGCAGCGGCGGCGGGAGAAGGCCGCCAGGATGCTGGTGAGCGCCGTGGGCCCTGGCTTGCTTCTCCCAGGCTCAGCCTGTCTTTCGGGGCTGTTTGGGATCCCTGAAGCCACTTGGTCAGCGGAGGACTAGTTCCCGACCTCCTCTCTGAGGACACGGTGGGGAACATTCTAGGTCAAGCCCCTGCCACCGTGGGGCTGATGTTCGGGGTGAGGGCTGGGGAAGGGTGTGTGAACTGTAGAGACAAATGGGTCAGAGTCAGGGTCAGGAAGGTGGGCTCAGCAAACAGTCACCGTGGGGACACGCCTGTGACCTGGCAGCAGGTGGCCAGGGCGGGGGTGGCGTCTGGCCGGGCCGCTGACCCTGCTGTCCCCACAGAGGACGCAGCAAGCCGCGGTGCGGGCCGCCCGCCTCCGGCACCAGGAGCTCTTCAGGCTGCGGGGGATCAAGGCACAGGTGGCGCGGCGCCTGGCAGAGCTGGCCCGGCGGCGGGAGCAGCGGAAGGCAAAGCGGCTGGCGGAGGCGGACAAGCCCCGGCGGCTGGGGCGGCTCAAGTGAGGCCCCGCCTGGGGGCTCCCTGGGAGGCCGGGAGGGGTCCCCACCCCACAGCGGGCACCCTCCTACCTTTGCTCAGCCTGGGCTCCTCCCGGGAGATCCTCTCTCCCCAACACCCCGGTCCTGTGTGCCGGGCTGGGCTGACCCCCGGGACACCCCGCCCCGTGTCCTCTAGGTATCAGGACCCCGACATCGACGTGCAGCTCAGCTCAGAGCTCTCTGACTCACTCAGGACTCTGAAGGTAATTGTCCCACTGGGCGCTAAAGGGGAGGCGCCTGTGCCCAGTGATGACACCCATCCTTGCTCCCCGTGTCCGCCAGGGACTGTGGGCGACACCACGGCTACCCCCAGGCGGGGCCAGTGGGGCTAATGCCTGGGGGCTGAGGGCACGGGGTCCCCCAGGGTGATGGGCCGGGTGATGCGATGGCTGGAGCCTGGGACCCCCAGAAGGTCTTTTCTCCTGTGCTGTCCCTGGTCCCCCAGCCCCACCCTCCATGTCTTTGGTCCCAGAGGGGTCTCCCTAAAGCTCAGAGCAAAGCCTGTTCTTCCCTTGCTCAGAAGCTGCTGTGGTTCCCCGGTGCCCCCAGGAGAAAACCCAGCTCCCCGCACGGCCATGGGCCCTGTGTAGTCCTGCTTGCCTCGGGGGTCCGGGCAGTGGGCCACCGTGCACCCTTCTCCCTCTGACCCTCCAAGCCCCACCGCTGGCCCCGCCCGTTCCCACTTCTCCAGCCGCCATCTCAGGGCTGGTCCACGGGTCAGTAGCTGTCACCCCACGAGCTCAGGACCAGGCCGAGTCCCTGGAGTACACGAGGCCGGACTGGGCGCCTTGGCTCACGGGGGGACTGCAAGGCTGGCCCCCCACTGGCCCCCGTGGAGAAGTCAGGGCCCGAGGGTTTCTGCCAGGCGCCCCTTGAGGCCTCTCCGTGTCCCACAGCCCGAGGGCAACATCCTCCGTGACCGGTTCAAGAGCTTCCAGAGGAGGAACCTGATCGAGCCTCGGGAGCGAGCCAAGTAAGGGCGGGGCCGCGGCGGGGGCGGGCCTCCGGGACCTTCCCGCGGGGGTGGGCTGGTGGTCGGTGACTGCTGTCTCCTCCCTCCTCCAGGTTCAAGCGCAAGTACAAGGTGAAATTGGTGGAGAAGCGTGCGTTCCGGGAGATCCAGTGAGTGGCTACCCTTCTCCCCAGGGGTGTGCAGCAGGTCCCGGGGCCCTTCCCAGACCCAGTCGCGGTGGCCGGGGGCGGAGCGATGCTGCCTTGGCCGAGCCCAGGAGAGGCTCAGCCCACCAGAGCCATCGGTCCCCAGGGTCGGGCCAGGGAGCGCGCCCCAGGGGATGTGGGGGGCCCCCCGCCAGAAGAAGGGCGTCACCTGGACAGGATGTCGGGCCCCCTCCCCTGGTCTTCCCTCAGCCTCCCCTCTGTCCCCAGGTTGTAGCTGCCAAGAGACGCCGGAGCCCCTACCCCCCAATAAAGCAGCTCCTGACCAACACCTCTGGCCTCGCTGAGCGTGACTCGTGCCTCGTCTCCCTCCCGGGGGCAGCTGCTCCCCTGCCGCCCTGCTGAGCACACAGGGATGTGGGTGCCAGGACCTCCTCTCCACCGAAGCCTGGTGGGAAGCCAGGGCGGGCCGGCAGAGGCATGGGCAGAGGAGACAGACCTGCGGTGTGGGCTGTGTGCGCTTGGGTTTCTGATGCGGGGGTGGCTATCCAGCGGTGGGGAGGCAGCCCTTGAGAGCACCCGTCACAGGGCCGGAGCAGCCCCTGACGTCCGCCACCTGCCCGTCCTGCCTTGTCCAGCCATTGGTTCAGGGGGCAGGAATGATCTGTCCCCCTTTTAAAAGTGAGGAAACTGATGCTCATTAGTAGGGATTAATCCTCTCACTCCCCCCACCATAAAGGACTTTTCCAAATCTTTATAAGTAGTAAAGTGCTGTGGTCTCACTGTAAGTCGTCACTGTGGTTCATAAATGTACCAGAGAAAGGGTGAATATCACCCTTGACCTTTGCCCTCCATTCCAAACCTCTTTGCACAGGTGGCTCTCTGCAGTTTCCTGTGAGTGGCTCCATCGTACCCTGTGTGGGTCTATTAAATTATATACACGGGTGTCAGAAAATAGAAGTCTTTTCACTTTTCTGCTTTTTGGATAGGGTCATATTAGTGTGGCTCTATAATTCGCCCTGTCGCGCATGTTGGGGAATTTTCTGCGTCTGTGTAGGCTGCATCTTTATTGTTTTCCACAGCTGCATGGAATTCCACTCACCCAGGCCCATGTTACTCCTGGTGAAGCTGGAAGGGGATGGCTGTGCCATTTCACATGAGTTTGTAGGACAGGTACCTGGAAGGGGATCTCTGGGCTACCGGGAAAGTATCTAAAGGGTCGTTTGGATTCAGCCAAATTGCTCTCTGCGTGGGCTGTGCTGATGTGTGCCCTCCAGCAGCCAAGGCGCCCCCTTGCTTGCTCATAGCTCTCCTACTGTCTGCTGCTGCTGCTAAATATGCTGCTAAGTCGCTTCAGTCGTGTCTGACTCTGCGCGACCCCATAGACGACAGCCCACCAGGCTCCGCCATCCCTGAGATTCTCCAGGCAAGAACACTGCTGCTACTAACTACTGTATGGCCTCGTGAATTTTTGAAGTTTGTTGTGTGACTACCAGTGAGGTTGAGCATCGTTTCAGGTGCTCACTCGCAGTTTCTTCCATGCTTTCAAACCTTTGGACTGTTTTCCTCGTGGACTGTTGTTTATTTGTAGTAGCTGCTCGTTTATTACGGATCTGAAGATATCATACACGCTACAGACGTTTCTCCCAGGCTCTTCGTTTTCACAAGATACATGCACGGTATCTTGCCAGAAGTGTTGAGTCTTCCTCTGGTTTTTGTTTTTTTTTAAAACCATAGCCTTTAGGTGGATTGCTCCAGGACAAGATATTTATAAAAACAGAGCAGGCAATTTATAAAACAAATGGCTGAAGGGAGAGACTAACGTCAGAGCCTCCCCTTCCCCCCACATCATGATTTAAGGGTTTCTGCTGTTCCTCCCCTTCTGCCATCTTAAAAGTAGAGAAGAGTGTTGTACAGACAAGAAAGCAACTCTGCGTGTGTCTACAGGAGGGGTCAGAAGAGGGTGAGTTGAAGTGAAAATGAAAGCCACGTCTGGTAAAGCCTTAAGCCTCAGCCTTTTGACCCAGTAATCCATCCTGGGGAGGGAGTCTGAAGGAAGCTAAACTTCTGGAAGAAGGGAGGAGATGGTTAATGTCCATAGATGGCCAGCAGAGCATCTGCTAGACATGAGGACACCTGGGGGATGGGGTGGTCCCAGCTACCGGAGGGCAAATGCTGAGTCCTCAGGAAGTGGCTGTTTAATGGCCCCCGGGGGGGGGTGTGTGTGTGTGTGTACCTGTGTGGAATAACAAAAACCGGGGGTCAGTCATGAAGACATTCATGGGTCTTCCTGCACGTGAATTACATTTTCACTTCCGGTTTTTGCATTAAAAGAAAATGCTGAACTCGAGTTAAACGATTTGCAAGCTGCAGTGATACCGCGTGTTCTGCAGCTTCTTTTGAAATGAATAAAATAGGGGAACGGGGGACAGATCAGAGAGGGATAGATACCTAGACTCGACTTCAAACAAGCTCGGAACTGTGATGGTAGAATCTAGGTGGCAGTCCCAGGAAAACTCTTGGCTTTACTGTCTGAAAATCTTCCTAATAGTTATTGGGGAAAAGTACATTAGGATTTAGCATGATGCCGGTGAAGCTTAGGTTCGAGGCCAATTGCACTAGTCCCTTCAAGACCCTACACCTCCTTTTGAACTTGTAACTTGGTATTTTTCCTACAGTGAGCCCCCCCAGTTGAAAAAGCTTCCAGCACCACAGAACCTGTATCTGCCTGATTGTGGTATAAAAGTGGAGTTAACCCACCAGCTGGGTGATGACTGAATCAGTGATAGTACGCTGATGCTGCCGAGTGACCGTGAGGTGGCCTTCTAAAGCTTCAGCTACTAGGGGCTTCCCTCCATCCTTTACCACTACCTGGTGGCGGTGGTTCCCTAGGTTAGATGCTGCGCTGCCAACGCAGGGGGCGTGGTTTCGGTTCCGGGTCCAGGAACTAGATCCCACATGCCACAGTTTGCATGCTGCAACTAAGACACAATGCGGCCAAAAAAAAAAAACCCACCTGTAGGTATGAGCCTTAAATTGTGATTAGGAGTGTGGACTTGGGAGCCAGTTTCTGATTTTATATCCCAGCTCCTTACCTACTAGCTGTGTGACCTTGTGAAGGTTACTTCACCTCTGTGCCCCAGAGTCCCTGTCTCCAAGTGTGGGTTATTCCAAGGGTGGAATCTGTAGATAAAAGTGCTTAGAAAAGGGCCTGGGACAGAGTAAGCCCTAGAGGAGTGTTGGCTATTATAATGTTAGGGAAGAAACTAAAATGGTTAGGGAAAAAAAAGGATGGAAACTTGCAATCCGTGCCAAAGACTGCTCATACATGTTCTTACCTTTTGACCCACTGATTGCACTCTTGGGAACATGCCCGAAGGAAACAGCCGGAAATTTGGGGGAAAAACAATGTAGAGACAGGTTGGTCAGAGGGCTGTGCAGAATGGAAGGAAGCGTGGTGATGGCTGTGGGGTGGGTGGGTCACTCGGTGGGGGGGAGGGAGGCCAGCCTCTGCAGCCGTTACCAGCATCGGAAGCGTGTGTAATAACCGGGATGTGTTTGTGTTCTGTTCTTTTGTGGAATAAAGCAAACAGGATCTGCCCACATCCACGCTGCGGTTCACTGAACTAACCGCAGAGTCTCTTGGGTGGGGGATTCCAGGGGATTCTTTTTCCTTCTTAAGACTTTTTCCAGCTTTTCCACATTTTTTTTTTTCCCAAAGGAATTCAGATTGTGGACAAAGATGCCTTGATGAATGCAGAGATGTCAGTCATTGTGCTGTTTGGAAGACTGGGAACAGTTGAAATTAGACTGTCCAAATGTAGGCAATAGAAAAGGTCTTTACAAGTGGGATGTCTACACAATAGAATATTTCATCACCATTTAAGAGAACACCGTCTTTGGGGAGAATTTTTGGGGAAGGGGAAGAATTTTTAATGATCAGGGGAATATACTTAAGGCCTAAGAGAACTGTTAAAATAGGGAGGAACACAGTATGGCTCTGACCAGTTTATTTATTTTCACAGTATTTGTCTTTGGCTGCACAGGGTCTTAGTTGGGGCATGTGGGATCTAGTTCCCTGACTCGGGTTGGAGCCGTGGCCCCCTGCATTGGAGAGCAGAATCTTGGCCACTCGACCACTAGGGAAGTCTTCCTAATTCTAAGGGTGAAGGTTAGATTAGGGTGTGTTTTACCACAGTTCAAACATAAGTCCCATCGCCATTCTTTCGCGTAACAAATGATGACAAGATCATTGTTTCACAAAGAATATCTGGAATGTACCAAATGTCACTGAATCCTACAGCCTAAGATCGTTAGTTTTATGAGATGTGAATTTAACCTCAATTTTTTGAAAAAGGGAAAAACCCCACAACCCCCCCCTCCCCAAAAGAAAACCTCTGAAGAGGCAGTGTGTCGGTCGTGTTCCGGGAAAAGCAAGGAGCGCAGTGTAGTTGGAGCGTCGTGAGGAGGGTGTAAGATCAGAAGGTAAGCGGGAGTCAGAGCATCAGTTACTGTGGTCCACGCCGGTGACTGTGGGTGAGGAAGCCAGGCGTGAGCGGCCGATGGTGCGGACTGGCGCCCCCTGGTGGCCGTGTGGGGAACAGACAGGGAAAGCAAGGCCTCCCTGAGCCCCGCCCGAAGGTCGCTCCATCAGCGCCGGCAGGTCGGGGTGCAGAGGGGTGGGTGCACCCAGGATACATTTTGAGAGTGAATCCACCATCAATGGCTGACCTACAAAGAAAAAAGCCAGTGGACTTTTGCCTGGTCTGGAGTTGTCATTTCAAGATGGGGAAAGACGGGAGAGAGAGGGGCCCAGAGGTGGTGTGGGCGAATCAGGAACTCAGATTGCTGGTGCCCGTTAGACGCTCAATTGGCTGTGTCGAGTAGGCAGTTGGATATAAAAATCTAGCATTCAAGGGCTAGAAATATGCATTTGGAATCTGCATTAATTATATCCCATACCCATAAATGCCCAATCTCTCCCTACTTACTGCTTTGCGAACCCCATGGACTGCAGCCCGCCAGGCTCCTCTGTCCATGGGGATTCTCCAGGCAAGAACACTGGAGTGGGTTGCCCTGCCCTCCTCCAGGGGATCTTCCCAACCTAGGGTTCGAACCCAGGTCTCCCGCACTGCAGGCAGAGTCCTTTACCAACGGAGGCACCAGAGAAGCCCAAGAATATTGGAGTGGTTAGCCTATCCCTCGTCCAGAGGATCTTCCTGACCCAGGAATCCAAGTGGGGTTTCCTGCACTGCAGGCAGATTCTTTACCAGCTAGCTGAGCTACCGGGGAAGCCCAAAAACATTGCAGCTAGCAGAGAATGGTTTCGATCCATCGACCTCTGGGTTATGGGCCCAGCACGCTCCCGCTGCGCCACTCTGCTAACATTTCGTGCAGTAGAATTTAAATTTAATAAAGCAATTCCTGGCAGCCCACACACAATGGAACAGCGAACAGCATGGTGTAGTTTGCATTTTAGACTTTTTTTCAGGCACCGCCCCCTCTCCATCTGGGTCTGACCCAGGCTTATCAGTTGAGTCAGGGTCTCCAAACCACTCCCGTGTTCAGCGACTTGCTAGGAGGTCCTACAGGGGTCAATATAGAGTTGATACAGTACAGTCGATACCGTAGAGATGTAGTAGGACACGCAGCGGATCAAAGGGGAGAATCCCGGGGCATCCACTGACGAGTTTCCTGCCTCTGGCTCCTCCCAGCAGGGCTGCCCCGGCACGTTTCCCTAGCAACGAAAATGCGGCCACTCGTATCCAAAGTTTCCGCGCAGAGAAGCGCGTTAGAGACTCAGGGCCCACCCGAAAATTTGGGGGAGGCTGTTCATGTAGGCACAGTCTACCCAGCATGTACCTAAATTCCAGACTTCCAGAAAGGAAGCAGACACCGGAAGCATAAACCATACTGCTTTGTAAGTCTAGGCAGAGAGAGCAGTTCTTAGCTTCAGGAAAGTTTTGGGTTAGGGGAGGAAAATCAGTCAGTTTCCCTGATCCAAGGGGAGGGCAGATCTTGCCTGCAGTCCTTTCTAACGCTAGTAATTGTTTCTGGCGATCCAGCTGCCCCCACCTCCCACCCTTGTCAGGCTGAATCTGTTCTCTCTCCAACTAGCAGTGATAACGAGACAAGAAACCAGATAAGAAAAAGAAAGCCTAAGTCCCCAAAGCAGAGCTAAAACCATTAATCTTTAAGAAAATATAGGCTCATGGGTTAAGAATCCGCCTGCCAAAGCAGGAGACTCAGAAGACGCCGGTTTGATCCCTCGGTCGGGGAAGATCCCCTGGAGGAGGACAATGGCAATCCACTCCAAAAAGAGTCAACACGACTGAGCACACACACATGGGTTTGATATAAAGACCTTGCTGCTGTTGAGTCGCTTCAGTCGTGTCCTACTCTATGCGACCCCATAGATGGAAGCCCACCGGGCTCCCCTGTCCCTGGGATTCTCCAGGCAAGAACACTGGAGTGGGTTGCCATTTCCTTCTCCAATGCATGAAAGTGAAAAGTGAAAGTGAACTCACTCACTTGTGTCTGACTCTTAGCGACCCCGTGGACTGTAGCCTACCAGACTCCTCCGTCCATGGGATTTTCCAGGCAAGAGTACTGAAGTGGGATGCCATTGCCTTCTCCGATAAACACCTTATATAACCACAAATCATGAAGCATAATGAAAGAAAAACGTACCTGGGACTTCATCAAAATGAAAATCGTTTGCTCTTCAAAAGACACTGCTGCAAAAGTGAATAGGCAAGCCACAGACCGGGAAAATATTTCCAAGACAGATAGCTGACAAAAAACTTGTATCTGGAATCTATGAAGAATCCTTACAATTAATAAGAGAAATAGCTCGATAAAAAATGGGCGAAAGATGTGAGGAAGTAGACACTTCATCAGAAAAGACTGGCAACTAAGGGCATGAAAAGTCTTCATTAATCTTTGGGGAAATGCAATTTTATTTTAATTTTTTAAAGCATTTCTTAAAAAAAAATTCTATTTATTTGACTGCACCGAGTCTTAGTTGCACCTGCAGGGTCTTCGATCTTCACTGTGGCATGGGGCTCTTTAGTCGTGGCAGGTGAGCTGTCACATGTGGCAGATGGAACCTGGTTCCCTGACCAGGGATGGAGCATGAGCCCCTGTATCGGGAGCTCAAAATTATAGCCACTGAACCACCAGAGAAGTCCCGACAAGTGCAAAATTAACACAATGAGATAGTTCCCCAGGCCCATGGGAATGTTGAGATGAAAAAAAAACTGAGTCTTCCAAATGCTGGTGAGGGTGAGGTTGGGGATGAAGCAACCAGAACTCTGGCACCCGGCTTGGGGGAATATGAAATGTTACAACCTCCATGGACAACAGTTTGGCAGCTTCCTTAAAAAATGAACCATATACCCCTCTATGACCCAGGAATTTCACACCTAGGTATTTATACCAGACAGAGGAAAGCCTCAGATCAGTTCAGTTAAGTTCAGTTGCTCAGTCGTGTCCAACTCTTTGCAACCCCATGAACTGCAGCACGCCAGGCCTCCTTGTCCATCACCAATTCCCGGAGTTCACGCAGACTCACATCCATCAAGTCTGTGATGTCATCCAGCCATCTCATCCTCTGTTGTCCCCTTCTCCTCCTGCCCTCAATCCCTCCCAGCATCAGAGTCTTTTCCAATGAGTCAACTCTTCACATGAGGTGGTCAAAGTACTGGAGTTTCAGCTTCAGCATCATTCCTGCCAAAGAAATCCCAGGGCTGATCTCCTTCAGAATGGACTGGTTGGATCTCCTTGCAGTCCAAGGGACTCTCAAGAGTCTTCTCCAACACCACAGTTCAAAAGTATCAATTCTTCAGCACTCAGCCTTCTTCACAGTCCAACTCTCACATCCATTCATGACCACAGGAAAAACCATAGCCTTGACTAGATGGACCTTAGTCGGCAAAGTAATGTCTCTGCTTTTCAACATGCTATCTAGGTTGGTCATAACTTTTCTTCCAAGGAGTAAGCGTCTTTTAATTTCATGGCTACAGTTACCATCTGCAGTGATTTTGAAGCCCCCCAAAATAAAGTCTGACACTGTGTCCACTGTTTCACCATCTATTTCCCATGAAGTGATGGGACCAGATGCCATGATCTTCATTTTCTGAATGTTGAGCTTTCATCAAGAGGCTTTTTAGTTCCTCTTCACTTTCTGCCATAAGGGTGGTGTCATCTGCATATCGAGGTTATTGATATTTCTCCCAGCAATCTTGATTCCAGCTTGTGTTTCTTCCAACCCAGTGTTTCTCATGATGTACTCTGTATGTAAGTTAAATAAGCAGGGTGACAATATACAGCCTTGATGTACTCCTTTTCCTATTTGGAACCAGTCTGTTGTTCCATGTCCAGTTCTAACTGTTGCTTCCCGACCTGCATATAGGTTTCTCAAGAGACAGGTCAGGTGGTCTGGTATTCCCATCTCTTGAAGAATTTTCCACAGTTTATGGTGGTCCACACAGTCAAAAGCTTTGGCATAGTCAACAAAGCAGAAATAGATGTTTTTCTGGAACTCTCTTGCTTTTTCCATGATCCAGCGGATGTTGGCAATTTGATCTCTGGTTCCCCTGCCTTTTCTAAAACCAGCTTGAACATCAGGAAGTTCACGGTTCAAGTATTGCTGAAGCCTGGCTTGGAGAATTTTGAGCATTACTTTACTAGTGTGTGAGATGAGTGCAATTGTGTGGTAGTTTGAGCATTCTTTGGCATTGCCTTTCTTTGGGATCAGAATGAAAACTGACCTTGTCCAGTGCTGCGGCCACTGCTGAGTTTTCCACATTTGCTGGCATACTGAGTGCAGCACTTTCACAGCATCGTCTTCCAGGATTTGAAATAGCTCAACTGGAATGCCATCACCTCCACTAGCTTTGTTCATAGTGGTGCTTTCTAAGGCCCACTTGACTTCACATTCCAGGATGTCTGGCTCTAGGTGAGTGATCACACCATCGTGATTATCTTGGTCCTGAAGATCTTTTTTGTACAGTTCTTCTGTGCATTCTTGCCACCTCTTCTTAATATCTTCTGCTTCTGTTAGGTCCATACCATTTCTGTCCTTTATTGAGCCCTTTTTGGATGAAATGTTCCCTTGGTATCTCTAATTTTCTTGAAGTGCTCTCTAGTCTTTCCCATTCTGTTGTTTTCCTCTATTTCTTTGCATTGATTGCTGAAGAAGGTTTTCTTATCTCTTCTTGCTATTCTTTGGAACTCTGCATTCAGATGCTTATATCTTTCCTTTTCTCCTTTGCTTTTCACTTCTCTTCTTTTCACAGCTATTTGTAAGGCCTCCTCAGACAGCCATTTTGCTTTTTTTGCATTTCTTTGCATGGGGATGGTCTTGATCCCTGTCTCCTGTACAATGTCACGAACCTCCGTCCATAATTCATCAGGCACTCTATCTATCAGATCTAGTCCCTTAAATCTATTTCTCACTTCCACTGTATAATCATAAGGGATTTGATTTAGGTCATACCTGAATGGACTAGCGGTTTTCCCTACTTTCTTCAATTTAAGTCTGAATTTGGCAATAAGGAATTCATGATCTGAGCCACAGTCAGCTCCCAGTCTTGTTTTTGTTGACTGTATAGAGCTTCTCCATCTTTGGCTGCAAAGAATATAATCAATCTGATTTCAATGTTGACCATCTGGTGATGTCCATGTGTAGAGTCTTCTCTTGTGTTGTTGGAAGAGGGTGTTTGCTATGACCAGTGCATTTTCTTGGCAAAACTCTATTAGTCTTTGCCCTGCTTCATTCTGCATTCCAAGGCCAAATTTGCCTGTTACTCCAGGTGTTTCTTGACTTCCTACTTTTGCATTCCAGTCCCCTATAATGAAAAGGATATCTTTTAGGGGTGTTTGTTAGTTCTAAAAAGTCTTGTAGGTCTTCATAGAACCGTTCAACTTCAGCTTCTTCAGCGTTACTGGTTGGGGCATAGACTTGGATTACTGTGATATTGAATGGTTTGCCTTGGAAACGAACAGAGATCATTCTGTCATTTTTGAGATTGCATCCAAGTACTGCATTTCGGATGCTTTTGTTGACCATGATGGCTACTCCATTTCTTCTAAGGGATTCCTGCCCGCAGTAGTAGATATAATGGTCATCTGAGTTAAATCCACTCATTCCAGTCCAGTTTAGTTCTCTGATTCCTAGAATGTTGACGTTCACTCTTGCCATCTCCTGTTTGACCACTTCCAATTTGCCTTGATTCACGGACCTGACATTCCAGGTTCCTATGCAATATTGCTCTTTACAGCATCAGACCTTGCTTCTATCACCAGTCACATCCAGAACTGGGTATTGTTTTTGCTTTGGCTCCATCCCTTCATTCTTTCTGGAGTTATTTCTCCACTGATCTCTAGTAGCATATTGGGCACCTACTGACCTGGGGAGTTCCTCTTTCAGTATCCTATCATTTTGCCTTTTCATACTGTTCATGGGGTTCTCAAGGCAAGAATACTGAAGTGGTTTGCCATTCCCTTCTCCAGTGGACCACATTCTGTCAGACCTCTCCACCATGACCCGCCCGTCTTGGGTTGCCCCGCGGGCATGGCTTGGTTTCATTGAGTTAGACAAGGCTGTGGTCCTAGTGTGATTAGACTGACTAGTTTTCTGTGAGTATGGTTTCAGTGTGTCTGCCCTCTGATGCCCTCTTGCAACACCTACCGTCTTACTTGGGTTTCTCTTACCTTGGGCGTGGGGTATCTCTTCATGCCTGCTCCAGCAAAGCGCAGCCACTGCTCCTTACCTTGGACGAGGGGTATCTCCTCACCACCACCCCTCCTGAGGAAAGCCTATGGCCATGCAAAGACGTGCATACACGAAAGTACAGAGCAGCTTTGTTTGTGAACAGCTAGGGGAGCTTGCTGGGCTTCCAAGTTGGCGCAAGTGGTAAAGAATCCGCCTGCCAATGCAGGAGACGCAAGACACAGATTCAGTCCCTGGGTCTGGAAGATCCCCTGGAGAAGGAAATAGCCACCCACCCTGGTATTCTTGCCTGGAGAATCCCATGAACTGGGATTTTAGAGGAGCCTGGCGGGCTACAGTCCATAAGGGTGGCAAAGAGTCGGACACGACTGAGCAACTAATACTTCAGGCTGTGGGACAGGCTTCAGGCTCCAGGCTCGGGGCAGCCAGCACCATGTGGGGAGGGGGGTGAATCCCCCCAAGGCCACCCAGCCAGGTGTGGCTCCAGTGACCTGCGGGTCCCAGGTCAGCAGCCCCAGGGAAGGTGGAGTGTGGGAGGTGTGAGGGGGTAACCCCCGATGGCGAGCGGCACCCCGAGATCACTGTGCCCCCTCACACCCCTGATGGAGGGCTTCTCCCCACCCCCGCCGAGGCTCCCGGTGCCGGGGCTCCCGGTACCTCGGCTCCCGTCGCCACCACTGGCCGCCTGCTCTGCGTGTGCAGCACCTGGGGGCTGTTGATGAAGACCCAGGTGGGGTGCATGCAGCACGACGCCCTGCTGGGTCTGGGTGTGGGAGATCCTGCTCTTCCTGCTGCTGGGTTCCCTCCTCTATGTCTCAGAAGTCTCCTCCTGCAGGAAGCCCTCCCTGACACAGAGCCTCGGGTAGCATCTTCCCTGCGACAGGGACGAGGCAGAGGCTGGATCTCCTGGCTTTTCAGAAGTCCAGGCCTCCTTCACCCCCTTGGAGCTTTCCATGTCAGTTGCTCAGTCATCTTTGTGATCTCATGGACTGTAACCCGCCAGGCTCCTCTGTCCTTGGGATTCTCTAGGCAAGAATACTGGAGTGGGTAACCATTCCCTTTTCCAGGGGACTTTTGGACTCAGGCATGGAAACCATGTCTGAAGCATTGCAGGCATATTCTTTACCATGTGAGCCAGCAGGGAAGCTTTTGAGGTCCCTGACAAGTCCCCACCCCACCCCACACTCACCTCCCCACCCTGCTTTTATCCATCATGTTGACAGGAAGCTGGTTCAGAGCACAGGCTCCACAGTCAGACAAGGCCTGGTGTGACCTCAGCCAAGTACCTCAGTTTGCCCATCTGTAAAATGGGATGATCACAGTTCCTGCCTTTTAGGGCCCGAAGGAGGCTTTTATGTCACTGTATATTCAAGGGCTGGCTGCTCTTATTAATAACAGAGCTGCCTTCCCTGATCTGTTTACAGAACCCCCCACCATCCTTCCTGGCTTTATTCATCTTCCCAGCACTCGCGACAGCGTCTTGCAGTCTGTTTGTTTCTGTCTTCCCGTGTCTGTCTGCTTGGCCATAATGTGAGTCCCAGAAGGCGGGGACCACGTCTGCTTACTGTGTGACCCCAGGCCTGCGGAGCTTGGGTGCGGGTCACTGCGAGACTGTAGGGGGAGCCTCTGTGTGCGTGTAATTGGGCTGCAGTGTCTCTGCCTGAGTGTGTCCCTGGGCTGGTGTGTGGTTGTGCAATGGTGTTCAAGTCGCGATGCATCCCGGTGAGAGTCTGGCTGGGTTACTGTGTTCATTAATGTTGCGTGTGTGTGGTTGTATTGCTGTGTGCCAGGCTCTGCCTCCCAGGGTAGCACTGTGGTTGTATAGTCTCATTGTGTGTCTTGTCCCTGCCATGGTGATGTGTACCATTGTAGTACTGTGTAATTGTGTGCCTTTGTCTCTTGGGAGCAGGTGGAGTTGTCTGTTGCCGTGTGCCTATGTCGGGGGGCATTAATGATCCTGTGTGTGCAGCTGTGCGGTTGTGTATCAACGTCCGTGACCAAAGCCAGTGGTGTGTGCTCTGCATACAATCGTGGGTCCCAGCGAGCAGGATCTCAGGGTGGGCTGTTGTGTCTCTGGATGGACATGGGTGTGTTGTGTCATTGTGTGTCCAGAGTACAGTTGTATGTTCCGCCATGTGGCCGAGTAGAGGCAGCAGTCACTGTGAGTTGTGCATTTGGAGGTGTTGATGTTGTGATCCCGGCTGGGTATGGGCTGGGCTGTTGTGTATTGAGAGTGAAGGGTGTTTTTGTGTCATTGTGTAGCAGAATAGAGGTACGTGCTGAGTTGTGTTGTGTCTCTGGTTGGGCTGTGGTTTGTCTGGATGTGCAGTGATTTAGCCAGATGAGGGTGAGCGCTGTGTGTTACCGTTTGTGTGCGTGTGTATGTGTGGGTACACGTGTGTGTGAGGGAGAGTGAGCAAGGAAGGAATGGTTTCCCAGCCCCAGAACCATGACTAATGCCTCCAGCATCCCCCACTTCTTGGCGACAGAGACCTTTTTGTTCTCGGTGGCATAAAGAGGGTGCTTCATTCTTCAGGCCCCTGGCAAGTTCTCAGCCTCAAGTCTGGTCGACAAAACAGCCTCTGGGCATTTGCCCTGTGCGCAGCCACTTGCTGCGTGTTTGAGAGCGTCAGACCCGGGACAACCAGAGTGGCTGGGGTAGTGATGGGGAGCCCTACAGGGACCCTGGCCAGCCTGAGGGGTGCGGCTAGGCTTCCTTGAGGACAGCATTGTTAGAAGATAATTTTGTGGAGAGAGACTTTGGGGAAACCAAGACTCAAACAGATCTAAAAGTGAACACGTGTTAAAGATTTCACTTAACCCTGTGAAGTGTTACAGCTGGTTCAGAGGAGACTCAAAGAACAGACACACTGACTTCCCTAGAAGTCCAGTGGTTAAGACTCCGCACCTCCAGTGCAGGGGGCGCAGGTTCGATTCCTGGACGGGGAACTAAGATCCCATGTGCTGCGGGGTGTGGCCAAAAAATAAAAAGATTTAAAAAAAAAAACAGTTGCATTTATAGATCAGAGACAGTGCATCAAAAATGCAAGTAGAGGCAAAACATTTGGGGGGGAGTCTTATGGTCTCAAAATTTGTGTTTCCCCCAAATTCATATGTTGAAATTCTGCTCCCCAAAGATGATGGTATGAGGAGGTGGGGTCTTTGGGAAGGGCTGAAGTCATGAAGGTGGAGCCCTCGTGAGTGGGATTAGTGCTGTTAGAAAACAGGCTCCAGGGACATCCCCAGTCCCTTCCACCTGGTGAGCTCACAGCGCGAAGGGGCCAGCCATGAACACGAGAAGGCCCTCATTCAACCATGCTGGCACCTTGATCTTGGACTCCCAGCCTCCATAACTGGGAGCAATACATATCTGTTGTTTATAAGCATATACGCTGAAGTATTCTGTCATAACAACCAAATGGCCTAAGGGAGGTAGGGTTTTCCTTCCAGATGGAATTTATGTGCATACCTCTACAGAAGATTCATCGTGGAATTTCCTTGGCGATCACGTGGTTGAGACCGTGTATTTCCAATGCAGGAGGCGCGAGTTCCATCCTGGTTGGAAGACTAAGATCTCACATGCTTGCTGCATGGCAAGGCAACTCCCCCCGCCCCCCCCCCCAAAAAAAAACACGAACCAGCAAACAAAAACAGAAGATGTTTCTTGTGTTGCCTTCACTTACCTACAGTTTATAGAGTTGTAAAACAGACTCCATAGAATCAGGTAACTCTGAATGATTGGTTACAGTTCGAATTATCCCCCACCCAGAATTCATCTGTGAAGTCCTAACCCCCAGCAGCTCAGAATGTGACCTTGTTTGGAAACAGGCTTGTTGCAGATGTAATGAGTGAAGAGGAGGTCATTTGGCATAGGGCGGGCCCTAACCTAAAATGACTGGGTCTTGTAAACTGGAGAAACTTGGACCCAGACATGTGCACCGGGAGCATGTCATGTGAACGTGCAGGCAGAAACTGGATGATGTGCTTATAAGCCAAGAAACACCAAAGATTGCCAGTCAGACACCAGAAGCTAGGGGAGAAGCAGGGAGCAGATTCTTTCCCACAGCACTCAGGAGGAAACAACCCTGCTGACACCTTGACTGCTGACTTCAGGCCTCTAGAACCATGAGATAAATGTCTGTGGTTTAAGTCACTTAAGTTTCTGGTGCTTAGCGATGATAGTGATGATTAGCAAACTAAGACCAGTAGTCCTGTAGGGATGTGAGAGTTGGATCATAAAGATGGTCAAAAGAGGGACCATAAAGAGAGCGCCGAAGGATTGAAGCTTTCGAACTGTGGTGCCGGAGAAGACTCTTGAGAGTCCCTTGGAGAACAAGGAAATCAAACCAGTCAGTCCTAAAGGAAATCAACCCTGAATATTCATTGGAAGGACTGATGCTGAAGCTGAAGCTCCAGTACTTTGGCCACCTGATATGATGAGCCGACTCAATGGAAAAGACTCTGATGCTGGGAAAGATTGAAGGCAGGAGGAGAAGGGGGCGACAGATGACCAGATGGTTGGATGGCATCACCGACTCAATGGACATGAGTTTGAGCAAATTCTGGGAGATAGTGAAGGACAGGGAAGCCTTGTGTGCTGCAGTCCATGGGATCACAAACACTGACCACATGACTTAGCGATTGAATGACAGCAACAGATGTATTAATAATGTGGAGAAGCCACAGTTTACCAAGATACAAAAATTCTCCTACAATATGTTGTTGGAACTGATTCCTGGAGGATAAGCAGGATCAGGCAGCAGGGAAGGGTCGAAATAGGTGTGCAAAGGCCCAGAGGCGGGTGAGTGGGTGAGGTCCAAGATTCCATGTGGCTAGCGCACTGAGAGGGACCAGAAGGGAACAATGGGGCCAATCAGGGGCGGAGCATGCTAAGCCTTGGCTTATCTTGTTGCACTTTTTTCTTTTTTCTTTTGGGCCAAGCTTCCCCTTCAGTTCAGTTCTGTTGCTCAGTCATGTCCAACTCTTTTCGACCCCATGGACTGCAGCACGCCAGGCTTCCCTGTCCATCACCAACTCCTGGAGTCTACTCAAACTCATGTCCTTTGAGTCGGTGATGCCATCCAACCATCTCGTCCTCTGTTGCCCCCTTCTCCTCCCACCTTCAATCTTTCCCAGCATCAGGGTCTTTTCCAGTGAGTCAGTTCTTCGCATCAGGTGGCCAGAGTACTGGAGTTTCAGCTTCAGCATCAGTCCTTCCAGTGAACATTCAAGACTGATTTCCCTTAGGGTGAACTAGTTGGATATTCTTGCTGTCCAAGGGACTCTCAAGAATCTTCTCCAGCACCACAGTTCAAAAGCCTCAATTCCTTGGCACTCAGCTTTCTTTATAGTCCAACTGTCACATTCATACATGACTACTGGAAAAACCATAGGTTTTACTAGATGGACCTTTGTTGGCAAAGTAATATCTCTGCTTTTCAACATGCTATCTAGGTTGGTCATAACTTTTCTTCCTAGGAGCAAGCGTCTTAATTTCATGGCTGCACTCACCATCTGCAGTGATTTTGGAGCATGCAAAAAATAAAGTCTGTCACTATTTCCACTGTTTCCCCATCTATTTGCCATGAAGGGATGGGATCAGATGCCACGATCTTAGCTTCCCCTTAGGAGATCCCCGTTTCCCCACCAGGGACTGAACCTTTGCCACCACGGTAAAAGCCTGGAATTCTAATCGCTGGACCACCAGGGACTTCCCAAGGCTTGGGTTTTTGTTCTAAGCGCCCTGGGAGCCTGAAAGACACCTGATTATGGGACACTGATTACGCCCGGCTGCATGTTAACTGCTCTGCATCACAGGCTGGTTATATTGATACTTGCCCAAGACCACCGAGATCACACAGCTGGCAGCAATGGGGGGTGGGAATTGAACCTAGTCTGCCAGGAGCCCCGAGACATCAGGATCAAGGCAGGTGAGGATCAGGGGGTCAGAGACGGAAGCTGGGGCGGGAAGACCTCGGTCAGGGACTTTGGCTATTTTTTCATTGCTGTATCTTCCGATGGCATCACCGACTGGATGGACATGAGTTTGAACAAGCTCTGGGAGATGGTGATGGACAGGGAAGCCTGGCCTGCTGCAGTCCATGGGGTTGCAAAGAGTCGGACATGACTGAGCGACTGAACTTAGCTGTATCTTCAGAACCTATGACTGCAGCAAGGTACCCAATATGTATTTGTTAAATGGGTAATCAATCATTCTCTGGAGGCATTTATGCCCGGAAGAGGAAAACTGAGGCTCAGAGAGATGCATCGGCTTTCTAAAGCCCTTATACCTCAGCTGCCAACTTCTAGCACTTTCCATGACCCCCTTGCCTCAAAAAGGTCTGGAAGGCGCAAAAGGGTGGGTGAGTTGGTCGGGGCGGGGGCGGGGGGAGAGGGCGGGGTGCGGGGGGAACTTCAGTGCCGATCAGGCGGCGCCCAGGTTTGGATGCCGGACTTTATTTAATAAGGCAGCGGGTCCCCCGGACCGCTCATTGAAAAAAACAGCTTCAGGGGCCGCCCATGTGTACCCCGAATCCTTGCGAACTCGGCCCCCTTTCCCCCTCAAGCCGCCCTCAAGGTCCTCCCAGCGAAACGAGCAAGGTCAGTTGCAATTCCGTTTGCAACCAGCAGCTGTTCGCCCTGAACCCCCGCCCCTTGAGACCGTACCATTCTGGCTCGGAGAAGGGGGAGTCCGGGAGCGGGGTGCGCAGAGGACTCTTTTGAGGACCCCCTCTGCCGGGGTTTTCCCTGGCCTCACAGGGAGCTTGGGGTAAGATTTGCGTGGGGGGCTCAGGGCGGTGGGCTTCAGGGTGCCTCTCGCCTCCGCTCTGGAGGCCTGTCCTCATTCCCCCCTCTCCTGGCATGGTCCGCGCTGCGGAACGCCAAGAGCTAGGCCTGTGTGCACACGCCCCGCCCGGGGCGCAGACCTCGCCCTGCTTCGCCTGGGTTCGGATCGAGAGTCCGCGCTGCAGCGGGCACCGCGGTCAGGAGCTATGGCGGTCGTCGTCCGAGTAGTTTACTGGTGAGCACGCGGGCCAGAGGTGCCCTCCTCGAATCCCGCTCGGGCCCCGCCCTGTCCCGGCGGAGCTGGGCTCTGGGGGAGTCGGGGGTGCGCGGGGGAAGGGGCAGGACCCTTGGGGAGCCTTGCACTGGGGAGAGGGTTCCGTGCGGGTGCGGTGGGCGTGGGAGGAGGCGGAAAACGAGGATGTTGATTTCTTGGCCTCTCCCTCCCCAATTTGTGACATTCTAGACGTCTCAGGTCCTAAAAGGTAGAACTGAGACACGTGTGTGTCGTTTCAACCCCCACCCCACCCCGATTCCCGGGCTCAGGGTGGGGAGCAGGTGGGGGTCGGTTTGTAATGCAGAAGGAACCTCTCTGGGCGGTTCGGTCTCCCCTCCCCCAGGACCGGTCGTCGGGTGGGGCCGGCCAGAGTCAGGAGGTTCCAGATCGTCCCGGCCTGTGTTGGGCAAGGACTTAAACCCAGACGGTGGATGCTTTTTTGCTGTTAACCCTCCTCGTTTTCTGACCCCACTTTTCCCATCCGTAGAGGGAGTGATTTTTTTTTTAATTTTATTTTTGATTGTGGCATCATTGCTTTCCCATATTGTGTTGGTTTCTGCCATATGTCAACGTGAATTGTCCGTAGGTGTACCTGTGTCCGCTCCCTCTTGAACCTCCGTTCCACCCCACCCCCCCACCCCCCACCCCCCCCACCCCCCCGCTAGGTTGTAGTCTTAATGGTTATGGCGGAGGGAGTGCGGTGTGTTGGGTGTTACACATTTGGTCTAATTGCCCGCTTTAAGGGTGAAAACGTGTGCTCGGCAGGAAGTGTCTGTCCCGTAGGGGGTGTCACAGCCCTGGCGCCTTGGACTGTACTGGCCTGCACAGGCATGCGGGCCTGTAGGCGCTCAATAAATACGTGTTCCCTGAATTTCCTTCCCCAGAAACTCCCTGGGCAGGGGTTGTAGCTCCATTTTACAAGTGCGGAAACCGAGGCTGGGAGTGGGGCGCGGGCGGATCACAGGGGTACCGCACCTGGGTCTGCTGGCTGTCCGCTTGGGGCGGGGGAGGAGGGTCCCTGCCTGGGGGTTTGAAAGGTTTAGACCTGTCCCTGCGTTAGTTAGTGTCCCTGCCCGCTGAGTCAAGCAGAGGGTAGGGTGACATTTTGAGGCGCCTCCCCTTCCCCTCCCTCGCTTTGCCTGTGCACCAGACTCCGGTCCCGAAATAGTCTGCGGGGCGGGGAGGGGGCGGGGTGGGGAGAGGGCGGGGCGGGGAGGCGGTTATCCTTCACCCTCAGGCATGGGAGGGCCTTGGGAATCCTGCAGTCAGGGTTGCCCTGAGGCCTGGGTACCGGCTGTGGGTGGGGCTGCTGTCGTTGGGCAGCTCTCATCCTGACCTGGCTCTCTCCGTTTTGCCTCCCTCTCCCCTCTGCCTCGCGCTTGTGCTCTCTCCTCGTCGCCCCCGATTCTGTGCACCGCCCCCCACGCTCTGCCTCTTGTCTCCCTTGCTCTGTGTTGCCTGTGTGGCTGGCTCCCTTCCTGTGCCTCCACCTCTGTGCTGCGCCCCGCCCCCGTGTGCCCCGTGTCTTTCCTCTCTTTGGAGAGTGTCTGTCTCCTCCTTCTATCATCCGTGTCCCTCTTCATCTCTTCTGCTTCCTCCCCGCCATTTGCCTCTGTCTCCTTGCCTGCCTTGCCTCTCCCCTCCCATCCCTGGATCCCCACTGTCCCCTTCTCTCTCCCCTCCCCGGATCTCCACTGTCCCCCTCCTCCTCTCCCGGGACCCACTCTTGGACACGCTCCCACCAGTGGCGCTTGAGGCTACAAGCCCAAGGTAAGCCATGTGGTCCCAAGAGGCTGCCCTGGAAAGTGGGGGAGGGGGTTTAGCCCATGGTGGGGGCCCACCTATGTGGCTTCTGTGGACCCTGTGTGACCACCCACCCCTTTCCAGTATCTTCAGCTCAAGAAGAAGTTAGAAGATGAGTTCCCTAGCCGTTTGGACATCGTGAGTCTCCGGGAGGGGGAAGGAGTCAGACGTGGGTCCTGTCTGTCCCTCAGTCCTGGTGGCAGTGGGGGTGGTTTGGATCAGCCCCCTACCCACCCCCCCCTGTGTTCTCCCTTCCCTGGGAAGGGGCAGGTGTCCGCAAGGGGGCATCTCCGCCCCTCCAGCATCTCTCCTTCTCCCCAGTGCGGCGAGGGCACTCCCCAGGTCACCGGCTTCTTTGAAGTGTTCGTAGCGGGAAAGCTGGTTCACTCCAAGAAGGTATGTCTGTCCATCCTGCGTCACTGGGGGCCAGTGGGGAGTTGGGACTGGGGTTGGCGTCTTGGTCCCAGCCCATCCCTCCCCTGGTCCTCCCTCCTCCAGGGAGGCGATGGCTACGTGGACACGGAGAGCAAGTTTCTGAAGCTGGTGGCTGCCATCAAAGCCGCTTTGACTCAGGCCTGATGTGCCCTGAAGGCAGAGGTGAGGGGGGCCCCGCCCCGAGGCCGCAGAACTGACCCCTGGTTCCCAATGGACTCCAACCCTGAGGCCTAGTTTCCAGCCCAGTACATTCCACTGGTTGCAATTTCCACTGTTCTCTGGACCATAGCACTGCTTTTCAGCATCTGCTGAGCCTGATGTTCAATGTTCGAGCTTCTGTGTTCCAGATGAGCCCCAAACCGAGCCTACTCTAGATCTGGGTCCTGGTCACTAACCTAGTCTGTAACCAAGCTCTGGCTCCTGGCTTTTGAGATCCTGGAAGCAGTTTCTACCCTCCATCTAAGCTTGAGTGCCAGTTCCTGCCCCACGTGTGCTAGAACTGAGCGTCTGTCCCGGGAGCCTGTGGACCCAGCCGCCTGCCCCCAGCATGCTTTGCACCAGCAACCTGGTTCTCAAATGCTTTGACCTCGAGTTCTGTTTCATTGGAGCAGAATGAGGCTGCTTTCAGTGGGAATTTGGACCTGCAGTACAATTTGAATCAATGCAGTGCAAAAATACGAATGTCTTGCCTCCTATGCAGGTCTGAAAAGGAGGGAGTCTCCCCAAATTACAAAAAAAAAAAAAAACCACCAAGAATTGCTTAATTCCAAAAAAAAAAAGAAAGATGCACAAAGAAAAAGGAGAAAAAAAGAATTCCATAATTCCCAGGCTGCATGAGCTGGCTATGCATGGGCTGTTGCTGTCAGGAGGGAGGGGGTGCCCCTTTGGGGGGGACTTGAATTCTTAAATGGAGCACATCCCTTGCAGAAACACACCGTTTGCCACCTCCAGACTGTCAGTCACTCAAATGCATTTGCTTAAACCAGCATGAGGTTGGCTTGGATTCTAGAGAAGTCCCCCAATGATGATTTTATCCAAGATAAACCAAGATGGGATTCATACAAGAGAGAGAGGGGAAGGAATGACTCTTGTTCACAAGTTGAGTGCAATTTGAGGAGTCCCGAAACCCCCCGTCAGGCTCAGTGATTCTTGCAGGACTCAGAACACACCAGAGCTGTTCCACTCCTGGTTACAGTTTATTACAAGGAAAGCTTAAGAGATGAAAGGCAGGGAAGCACCTCGCTTTCATCCGGCCTCTGAACCCCCCCTCCCCGCCTCTTCTCCACACAGACCAGTAACCGTGGCCCAGCCCCTCTCGGCAGACGCTTCATGACAGGAAGGACTGAAATGTCTCTTGGACGCCTGGTCCTTCCTTGATGTTCTCACGGCCGCCGGTTGGAGCAGAGATGGACACCCCTGGTCTTTGCCTGTGCGTGTGTGTGTGAGTGCGTGTGTGTCCCTGCACGCTGGTCCTGGTGCCTTCCCCATCCCTCATCTCCCTGCATCTCCACCGCCCCTCCATGTCTCCCTTCTACCCTGTGGTGTCTGGGGTGGTCCTGCTCCAGGCTTCCTTTTCAAGGGGAAGCCGAGAGGAGGATCAGGATGAGTGAGTCTCAGATTTCAACAGTGATGGCAACAGCTCACAACTCAATAAATGGTGATGAGGTTAACAGGCCTGTGTCTGCGTGTGTCCATTTTCCTCTGCAGCGGCCTCCCGCTGGTCTCTGCCCCGGGAAATTAGTGGCTTGGTAGTGCGGAGCTAGGACCAACTCAGGGCTGAACTTTCCAGTGGTCCCTCAAGCCAAGGTGGAGGTGGGCTCTGGGTGCCCCCTGGAGCCGCCATGGGTGTACATCCTGCAGGGTGAAGCGGGTTCCTGGTTCCCGCGTTTGGAGGTAACCTGGCAGCGACTGGGAGGAAAGTGGTGGGTGGCATGTTAGGCTGGCTCACCCCTCCTCTCGCCTGCCTGCCCCCTTTACCGTCCTCGCGCTGGAGACGAGCTGTCCTCACCTCCTAGCTCTGAGTTTGATCCCATGACTTGCTTTGGCCAGTGGAGTGAGGCAGACGTAACCACGCCAGGTCTCAGCCTGGGCCTTCGGAGGCCCGGTGGTCCTGCCAGTGTCAGGACACGGAGGAGGGCCTGGCAGTCTCTCAGGCTCCGTTCTTAAATCATGTGGCAAGATGGTAAAAGTGATGGGGAGTCTGGCCACTGATGGCCTTCTGTACAATCCTCAATTTATTTTGAGGCAGTCCCACCATGGTGAGCTTCGGAACATTTTCACCACCTCAAGGAGAAACCCTTATACTATAGAGCACCCCTCCAGTCCTGAGCATGCACCCCTTTGGTCCCCAGCACTGCCTCCCCCCTCCTCCCCCCGCCCTGCCCTGGAGCAGCCAATAATCCACTTTCTGTAGATTTCCCTATTGGGAGGTTTCACAAAAGTGGAATCATACGGTGTGTGTGGTCTGTGGCTCTTCGCTTGGCATAATGTTCTCCATGATGAGGATTGGCACACAGCAGAACGTCATTCCTTTTTATGGCTGAATAATTTTGCACTCTGTGGGCCACCATTTCATCCGTTGGTGAACATTTAGGTGGTTTGTACTCCTTGGCTACTGTGAGCAGTGCTTCTGTGGACTTCCGTGTCCAAGTTTTTGTTTAAGCATCAGTTCTCAGGTCCTTTGGGCAGATAGCTAGGAGTGGAACAGCTGGGTCAACAGCAATGATTTTTAAAAGAAGAACTTTCCTGGCAGAAGGTCATATGAAGACCATTAGATTCGCTCAGAATTGAGGAACTGTTTTTTTCTTTCATTTGAGGAACTCTTTTTTTTTTTTTTTCAATTGTTTATTTGGCTGCACCGGGTCTTAGCTGCAGCATGTGGGATCTAGTTCCCTCACCAGGCATCAAACCAGGGCCCCCTGCATTCGCAGCGCAAAGTTGTAGCCACTGGGCCACCAGAAAATTCCCTCAAGAAACTGAATGCTTTTGGTGGCCATAAAGTCTGCACTTATTTCAAATATAATTCTAACCCAATGAACTCTCAAACCTTGAGTCACAGAAATGAAGTCATTTGTCCCCTAAGCCAAATGCTGACCCATGAGATCGCGCCTGTGCTCCATGGATCCATACCCAGTGTCGTCTGGGAAAGTCTCCCCTGACAACAATCAGTAGTACCAACGAGAAGGAAAGCCCTCCCTCATCTTCACTGGTAACAACTCTTGACAATTCAGTACATTCTGGCAGTTTAGACCTGAACCAGGTAGGTGGACTGGGACTCCAGGAAGCTTGATCTTAACCCTCCTGGAGCCTGCGTGGTGGTACCCTCAGCTCTCCCGTTGGTTTAGCCACGTCACATCGTGCCACCAGTGGGTAGTTTAAATAACACAAGACTCTCAAGTCCTTTGTTTAAGCAAGAAATCTAGTGGGTCAGGCTAGGCTGGGTTATGCTTCTGTGGAAACACACAAAAACAAACGCAAATCTCAATGGGTTAAACCCGGCACGTGCAAAGCCCTCTTCAGGGCAGGTGTCCTCCCCGCGCCCAGTCAGTGACCTAGAGCAGCATTTGTCCAGTAGGACGTTGTGATGATGGGATTTTTCTGTATCTGTCCAGCACCATGGCCACTGGGCACACGCCACATGGTGCTATGCAGAGCGTGAAAGGAGGTGGATGTGACTGAGGAACTGAATTTTTAATTAATTCATTTGTTTCCTGCTGTGCTGTCTTCATAGCTGTGCTCCAGCTCTCTCTAGTTGTGACGAGTGGGGGCTACTCCCCATTTGTGGGGCACAGGCTTCCCATTGCGCTTACTTCTCTTGTTGCGGCGCACAGGCTTTAGGCATGCAGGCATCAGCAGTCCTGCCGTCTATGGGGTCGCACAGAGTCGGACACGACTGAAGGACTTAGCAGCAGCAGCAGCAGTAGTCATGGCCCACAGACTTAGTTGCCCCGAGGCACGTGAACTCCTCCTGAACCAGGGATCAAACCTGTGTCCCCTGCATTGGCAGGCATATTCTTGGCCACTGGACCACCAGGCAAGTCTGGAACTAGGAATTTTTATTTTACTTTATTTCAACTGACATTGAAATTCGTGGCAGGTGTGGCGCGTGGCTATCTTACTGGACAGTGCAGATCTAGATAGATAGAGATTCTCTTCTGTTGTTGCACCTGGACCCACAGCATCCTCAGTCCGCATGGCTGGGAAAAGAAACACGCACTAGCTCTTCAAGACCTCAGCCGGGAAGTGACACACGTCTCAGTTCTAGTCGCAGCCCATTGGCTAGAATGGTCACAAGGCTCCACCCACCTGTACAACCCACCTGGGAACGGTGGTCAGGAAAGGAAGGGGAGCCCGAAAAAATGGTAAGCGCTAGAAATATCTACCAGGCTCCTTTTGATTTTACCTATGCGTGGAGGAGAAACAGAAAATACCATGACCCTATTGTGTCTTAACCAAGACAATTCACGTCTTCAAGAAAAAGAATTCAGCAGGATCGTCAGTGGAAGCCTGAAGTGGGAGAAACACTGAATTCTTTTCCAACAGCGACACCGTGTGGCCACTTTGGAGAACTTCAGCTTCCCACATCCCCTCGGATCACCAGGAATCAGTACGCACGCTATAGAATCATTTCCTTGAGATTTACTGTAGTGAATCACCATCTTAGGCTTGGTGATATGATGCTTTTTTTTTCTTTTGCCATATGGCATGCAGGATCTTAGTTCCCAGACCAGGGATCGGGCCCACACTCCCTGAATTGAAAACATATAGTCTTTTATTATTATTTAAAAGATGCATTTATTTATTGGTTGTGGTGGGCTTTCCTTGCTTTGGGTGGGCTTTCTCTAGCTGCAGCAGACGGGGGCTTTTCATTGCAGAGGCTTCTCTTGCTGCGGAGCCCCGGGCTCTAGGCGCACAGGCTTCCGTAGTTGTGGCGCTTGGGCTTTGTTGCTCGGTGGCATATGGGATCTTTGCGGAGCAGGGGACAAACCGGTGTCCCTCGCATTGCAAAGCGGAGTCATATCCACTGGACCACGAGGGAAGTCTCCCAGAACTTTTCTGTATTTTCATGTTTTCCTTTCTTTAGCTTGTTGGGTGTTCATGTGCTTGGTTTATGCCTCATGGTGGCAAGATGGCAATGTTTAAATCAGAGCCTCAACCAATCTCTCTCTCTCTCTTTTCTCTATTTTTGAGGACCATTATGAACCTATGGGTTTTTACGTATTTGACATCTTTCACCCTGCTTGCCGACGTTTTTCTTCTGAAGCTTTAATGGTCCCACCTTTGGTTTCTTCAGCGTTTGGACAGAAACCCCATCATCTCTGAGAGCTTTTTTGTGCTTTTGCTGTGACGAGATGGTCTCAGCTCACCTTCATTTTTCTGGCCTCAGACCTGGATCCGGTCTTTATGCCCAAACTCGGGTTACTCCCAGAGGGAAATGACATTTAGAGATGATAATCTGTGCTCCTAGCAATCTAGAGAGGTATCAAAATCTCCAGGCCCTCAGGGGTCAAGACGCTCCACGTCTACGAGTGGGAGAAACTTATTCCGATCAACAGTGCTTCTGCCTCTGGGTCTCGCTCCTCTGCCCCTGTTTCTTCAGTGTCTTTCTGCATCAATCCCTAACAGGGTCTGTTAGATAAGCAGGAGCAGCTTCTGTTACATCTTGGCAGCCCCCAGAGCCGTCCATCCTGTTATGTCTGTCCAACCCCCCTCCCCAACCTCCGTCACCTGTCACATGACTCCCTTCCCTCTCTCTCCAGTTTGATCTAATTTTTCTCTCTGCTCTCCTGAGGCCGGCCCAGCATAAGAGGATTGGAGCATTTGCTAAATGGGACCAGGACAGGGTCAGAGGACCGGCTGTGGGGGAGAGTCAGGGGCCAGGACGGCCTCAGGAGGGCGGTAGGGGGCGGTAGAGGAAGAGGGAGCTGGAAAGAGAGGTGAGTGGTGCTCCCACCTGAGATGGGAAGAAACAGAGGGAGAGGGAACGTTTCAAAAGGGAGGGCATGCTCCCTGGCTGGGACGGTTAGCAGTATTTGCATGGTTGTGCGTGATTGCGTGCTAAGTCATGTCAGACTCTGCGACCCCCCAGGGACGGTAGCCCGCCAGGCTTCTCTGTCCATGCGGATTCTCCAGGCAAGAATACTGGAGTGGGTTGCCACGGCCTCCTCCAGGGGATCTTCCTGACCCAGGAATCGAACCCCAGTCTCCTGCATTGGCAGGCAGGTTCTTTACTACTAGCGCCACCTAGGAAGCCCTTTGCATGGTCACCGGCGGCATATTTAAAGAATAAATAAGATAAGCTATAAATGAAGAGGGTGTGAGCAAGAGCGATATGGAGGGACTGAGAGAGAAAAGAAACACTGTCTGGAGTTTCAAGCAGTATGCGCTAGTCACTGTGCAAAGGACTAGGATTCCATCAGCTCCTCATAAACCTGTTTCAGTTCAGTTCAGTTCAGTCACTCAGTCGTGTCCGACTCTTTGCGACCCCATGAATCGCAGCACGCCAGGCCTCCCTGTCCATCACCATCTCCCGGAGTTCATTCAGACTCATGTCCATCTAGTCCGTGATGCCATCTCATCCTCTGTTGTCCCCTTCTCCTCCCGCCCCCAATCCCTCCCAGCATCAGAGTCTTTTCCAATGAGTCAACTCTTCTCATGAGGTGGCCAAAGTACTGGAGCTTCAGTTTTAGCATCATTCCTTCCAAAGAAATCCCAGGGCTGATCTCCTTCAGAATGGACTGGGTGGATCTCCTTGCAGTCCAAGGGACTCTCAAGAGTCTTCTCTAACACCACAGTTCAAAAGCATCAATTCTTCAGCGCTCAGCCTTCTTCACAGTCCAACTCTCACATCCATACATGACCACAGGAAAAACCATAGCCTTGACTAGACAGACTTTAGTCGGCAAAGTAATGTCTCTGCTTTTGAATATACTATCTAGATTGGTCATAACTTTTCTCCCAAGGAGTAAGCGTCTTTTAATTTCATGGCTGCAGTCACCATCTGCAGTGATTTTGGAGTCCAAAAAAACAAAGCCTGACACTATTTCCACTGTTTCCCCATCTATTTCCCATGAAATGATGGGACCAGATGCCATGATCTTCGTTTTCTGAATGTTGAGCTTTAAGCCAACTTTTTCACTCTCCTCTTTCACTTTCATCAAGAGGCTTTTGAGTTCCTCTTCACTTTCTGCCATAAGGGTGGTGCCATCTGCATATCTGAGGTGATTGATATTTCTCCCAGCAATCTTGATTCCAGCTTGTGTTTCTTCCAACCCAGTGTTTCTCATGATGTACTCTGCATGTAAGTTAAATAAGCAGGGTGACAATATACAGCCTTGATGTACTCCTTTTCCTATTTGGAACCAGTCTGTTGTTCCATGTCCAGTTCTAACTGTTGCTTCCTGACCTGCATACAGATTTCTCAAGAGGCAGGTCAGGTGGTCTGGTATTCTCATCTCTTTCAGAATTTTCCACAGTTTATTGTGATCCACACAGTCAAAGGCTTTGGCATAGTCAACAAAGCAGAAATAGATATTTTTCTGGAACTCTCTTGCTTTTTCCATGATCTAGTGGATGTTGACAATTTGATCTCTGGTTCCTTTGCCTTTTCTAAAACCAGCTTGAACATCAGGGAGTTCGCGGTTCATGTATTGCTGAAGCCCGGGTTGGAGAATTTTGAGCATTACTTTACTAGCGTGTGAGATGAGTGCAATTGTGTGGTAGTTTGAGCATTCTTTTGCATTGCCTTTCTTTAGAATTGGAATGAAAACTGACCTTGTCCAGTCCTGTGGCCACTGCTGAGTTTTCCAAATTTGCTGGCATATTGAGTGCAGCACTTTCACAGCATCATCTTTCAGGATTTGAAACAGCTCAACTGGAATACCATCACCTCCACTAGCTTTGTTCATAGTGATGCTTTCTAAGGCCCACTTGACTTCACATTCCAAGACGTCTGGCTCTAGATTAGTGATCACATCATCATGATTATCTTGGTCATGAAGATTTTTTTTATACAGTTCTTCTGTGTATTCTTGCCACCTCTTCTTAATATCTTCTGCTTCTATTAGGTCCAGACCATTTCTGTCCTTTTTCGAGCCCATCTTTGCATGAAATGTTCCCTTGGTATCTCTAATTTTCTTGAAGCGCTCTCTAGTCTTTCCCATTCTGTTGTTTGCCTCTATTTCTTTGCATTGATCATTGAAGAAGGCTTTCTTATCTCTTCTTGCTATTCTTTGGAACTCTGCATTCAGATGCTTATATCTTTCCTTTTCTCCTTTGCTTTTCGCTTCTCTTCTTTTCACAGCTATTTGTAAGGCCTCCCCTGACAGCCATTTTGCTTTTTTGCATTTCTTTTCCATGGGGATGGTCTCGATCCCTTTCTCCCGTACAATGTCATGAACCTCATTCCAAAAACTGTATATATTTAATGTATTCAGCTGAATGAGTTTGGAGACAAGTGTAGCGAAATTTTGAATAAAAATGCAAGTGCAACCAAGTATGTCTGTGATCTACACTGTGCTCCGTCCACTGCCCGAGTCACGGCAGATAAATCAGGGCTAGAGGAGATTGGGCAGCATCTTTGCTTCCTGAGAGCATCTCCCTGGGACTTACGTTGGGGAGGGGAATGCCGGAGACCCCAACAGCACCAACTGCTGAAACGGAAGTCTCCTGGTCACCAAGGAAACACGGGAAGATGTGAGTCGGGGGTTGCGAAAGTTTTGATCTTCATCTGCCAGTGAGTCCCATGTCCCCTTCAGCTCACCTCTGATTGTGCCTGTGCCCTTATTCTGCAGATGCTGGCCTGACTGGCCTAAGAGGTTGGGGCACGTGGTGAATCAGACTAGGTCAAAGCCAAGGAAAGCTGCTGGGGAGAAGTCCAGGGACCTGAAGGGGCGGGAGAGAGGCCAGAGAGAGGGAGAAGGAAGGGGAGCACACAGGGCAGAGAGTCGGGAGCTGGGTGAGTCAGAGGAGGGACAAGATGGAGATGGGGGCCAGGGGGCTGTCGCAGTGGTAGAATAGTGCCCGCGTGCGTGCTAACTCGCTTCAGTTGTGTCTGACTCCTTTCGACCCTACGGACTGTAGTCCACCAGGCTCCGCTGTCCGTGGGATTCTCCAGGCAAGAATACTGGAGTGGGTTACCATGTCTTCCTCCAAGGGAATCTTCCCCGATCCAAGGATGGAACCCAAATCTCTTAAGTCTCCTGCATTGGCAGGCAGGTTCGTTACCTCTAGAACCACCTGGGAAGCCCGGTAGGATAAGACCACCCATTTACTCAGCACTTCCTGTAAATTAGTGCCCAGTGTGTCAATTGCACACTCCGTGTAATTCACACCCACCCCTAGTGATGACTGTTACCCAAAGTCTCACAGAGGTCCAGCTGTCCACATGGCTTTCTCTGAGTGGTCCAAGAAGCAGATAAACTTGGTAAAACTCGAGAGAGTAAAGGGGTTAAGGACTGAGGTCCTCAGCTGGGCAGCCCGGTTCACGCTCAGCTTAGACGCCCGCCGTCTTCTCAGAAAGGCAGTTGAAGGCTCTGATGTTTGGTGTGACCTCCTGTAGGTAAGGGATTAGGTTGCTGACCTTGAAGAACCTTTTGTAAGGATATTAGCGCATGGAGGACAGCAGCTGTCACATGGAAAGTGACACATGTGGGTGGGACCTTGTCTGTTTTCTTTTAGGGAGTAGGGCTGGGGTGACTCAGTTCCCTTTCCTTTCTGCCCCACCCCCTAACTCCCCCTCTCTGCCTCTCTGTATGTCTCCTCTGGCTCCAATCTCTCTCCTGTGTCCCTCAGTCTCCTTGTGGGGCCTGTGTGTGTGTGTGTTTATCTCCATTCCTACCAGGGCCTCTCTGATGAACACGGTCTCCTTCTATCCTCGCAACTGTCTCTCTACCCCCTCAAACCACAGTCGGTCACGTGGAGCTCTAAATCCCTGCTAATTCTCACTCTATTTTGCTGAGGCTGGCCTGTCCTAAGAGGATTGGAGCATTTGCTAAAGGGGACCAGGATGGGGCCTGAAAATTGGCTGTGGGGAGACCTAGGGGTCAGGATGAGCAGCAGAGAAACTGGAGACAGAGGGAACAGGTAATTGGCGCAAAGTTACAAAGATCGAGGACCCCAAATGAAGCCTTTGTGGACATCGATCCATCTGCGATTGGACCCTTGATTGACGACAAATTAACCAATCTCTCCACAAAACGACCACTGGAAATCCATGTGCGTGCTCAGTCGTGTCCTGCTCTTTGCGACTCCGTGGATGGTAGCCCCTCAGGCTCCTCTGTCCATGGGATTTCCCAGGCAAGAATACTGGAGTGGTTTGCCATTTCCTTCTCCTGGGGATCTTTCTGCCCCAGGGACTGAACCTGCATTTCCTGCATTGGCGGATAGGTTCTTTACCACTGAGCCCCCTGGGATGAAATTCCATGAGGGAAAAAAAAAAAAAAAAGAAACCCCTACCTCACACCATACATCCACAATCAGTTCTAGTTGTTTTAAGACCTAAATATGGGAGTTAAAACTGTTATGATTTTAGGGAAGAAGACATTATCTTTACGTGATAATGAAAGATATCTTAAACAAGAGGAAAGAGAAGAGCAGTAGGGACTTCCCTGGTGGTCCAGTGGCTAAGAATCCTCCTTGACATGCAGGGGACTTGGGTTCCATTCCTGGCTGGGAAATTAAGACCTCACATGTTGCAAAGCAATTAAGTCTGCATGCCATAAATACTGAGCCTTCATGCTACAATGGCTGCAAGGAAGCAGCGACGATCCCCCATGCCCCAACTAAGACCAGATGCAGCCAAATACCCACATGGCCCAACTAAGGCCAGACGCAGCCAAATACTTTTTAAAAAGCAGTAATGCTAGAGAAGAAAAGAGCAACTCCTCCCTCCACACCCCTGTGTTAGTTGTTCGTCTGTATCCCACTCTTTGCAACCCCATGGACTGTAGCCTGCCAGACTCCTCTGTCCATGGGATTCTCCAAGGCAAGAGTACTGGAATGGGTTGCCATTTGAAACCCCTGAGCTATACTGGAAACAGCAGACTGGGAATCTCAGACTGTTCTCTGTAAACTGTTTTCAGCTTGTGGCAAAGCAAGTAGGCCTTGAATGTCAAGGTTTTTAAAAAATTATTTTTGGCTGTGCTGGGTCTTCATTGCTGCATAAGCTTTCTCTAGTTTATTGAGGTGGCTTCTCCTGTTACAGAGACCAAACTCTGGGATGTGCAGGTCTTAGTAGCTGTGGTGTGTGGGATCTTCCCGGACCAGGTATTGAACTGGTGTCCCTGGCATTGCAAGGTGGATTCTTAACCACTGGATCACCAGAGGAACCCCAAACAGTCAGCTTTTATAAACTTTTATGTCAACTTGAAAACGGGGGCCCATCTTGTAAAAAATAATTTTAAATTTATTTAAAATTTTTTTATTCTATTTTTTTTTCAGCGTATCAGTCTGCCACTGATGTAAACAAAACAAAAACATGAATTCATCACAAAAGATAATGAGGGGCACTGAAACACACAACATTAAAATCAAGAAAATTCTACTTATAGAAAATACACATGGGAAAAATGTTTGCAACACTTTAGCCACCAAAAGAGAGATATATAAATTCAAACAAATTGAGAAAAATGGACGGGGCGGGGAGGACAATTTACAAGTATTCCTAATGTCCAATTAACACCTGAGAAGAGCTTACTTAACTTCTGCACCATTGGAGGGATCAGTATTAAAACTACAAAGAAGCCGAAAGAGGGCAGATCAGCAAACATAAAAATGTCTCAAATCCTCAGCATTTGGGGGGCTGGGCGAATGATGTTGGTCTCGCTTGCACAGAAAGTTCTGCAGCATCCACGAAGCCAGAACACACACGAACTGCCAGCAGCGATTCCATTGACAGCAGTTCCCAAATAACCGGGCCGGGATCTTCAGGCCTCACAGTGACGCCGAAACGCCCCCTCCCCAGGCTGGATCAAGGGAGGTGCACACAGTAAGGAGCTGTGAAGACCAAACCATGGCACCTTCCCGGACGCGGGGGCGCCACGTGCAGGCTCACAGCGCCCTTGTCCTCTCTGGCCGCTCGGGGTCTGCGGGACTTTGCGGGTACAGATGACCACGACCCTATAAATCCGTGAACCGTTGGGAGCCTAAATCGTCCTCGTCCTCAGGGGACACAGAATTCAAGGGAGAGGAGGGTTCGGAAAAGTGCTGCTGGGATGAGAACATCAGGGCACAGTCAGAAAGCAGAAGAGGATCTGGGCGGTAGTTCGGGGCGTCGGGGTCCTGAGGCCAGCCCGGGGCCGGGCTTGGAGCAGCCGGGCCGTACACGTGGACGCCCTGTGCCGGGACCCACATGGCCGGCTGGTGGCTGGAGACGCCGGGCTCGGGCGCTGGGAGCACCCCTGCGGGGCTGGGGGGAGCAAGGCAGCTGTAGAGTCCCGGGCTGTCTGGGAAACTGGGGCTCGCAGCTGCGGCAGCAGATTCCGGGGCGGGGGCGGGGGTCCGGGGGGCTCCGGGGTCCGTGGGCGCATGGCCCGCCCTCTGGTATCCGCCCTGGGCCTGTTGTCCTTCCAGACGGGAGCGCTGGGCCCGGCGGTTCTTGAACCACACCTGGAGGGGCAAGACGGGACCAGGAGGAGGGGGTGTGAGAGGCGAGGGACCCCCGGTATGGCCTCTGCTCGGGAGGTGGAGGGGTGAGGCTGTCCAGCTGAGAATCCTGCCTCCCCTCTCCCTCCGCCCCCCAGACCCAATTAGAGGCTCCTGGGGTTCAGGAGGCAGCGGGAAGGGGCGCAGAGGGCAGGGGCAGGGCTTGGGCACCCACGGGGCAGGAAGGGGTCTGCCCGAGAGGCTCCGCGGGCTCAGAGGCCCTGAGGGCTGGGCACCGGGACACCCGGGGCGGTGGGGGGCGTCAGGCAGGCCGGATGCGGCTGGCGCGGTGATACAGCACACGGTTGACCCGGGGTCCAGCCCTGGGTCCGCAGCGGGGAGACCCCTTGCTTGCTGCGGGACCCGGGGCAGCCCGGGCCCCTCTGGCCTCGCGGTCCCCAGCGGTGGCTCCGGGAGGGCGGAGGGGTGGCCCCGGGGCGGGCGGGCTCAGACCTGCACTCTGTGCTCGTCCAGGTGGAGCCTGGCCGCCAGGCGCAGGCGGTCCTGGTAGCTGGGGTACTGGTTCTTCAGGAAGGCTTCTTTGAGCTCCTCCAGCTGCTCTTTTCTGTACACCGTGCGCTCCCGCCGCTTCCTGTTTGGGGGCGCGGACCTCCGCGTGGGGCCTGACCAAGGGGGAAACAGGGTCCCATCAGCCCAGGAACAGCCCCCAGCCTGCCTGGTGCCCTCCCCCTCCCTGGACCAGACCCAGGTGAGCGGGTGGGACTCAGGCCCGAGGGCGGGAGGAGAAGCCTGGGGCATCCGGAGTGAGGTTGTTGGTCAGACCCTGGCTGTCTGCTCTCCAGCCCTAACCCTTGCACCTCTCTGGGGCTCAGTGAGCACAGCTTGGAAATGGGCTTGATCTCAGCCCGTGGAGTATTTATTCCAGGGCCTGCCCTGGGAAGGCAGGCAGGACAGGCTCCTTGGCGACCCTTGGTGCTCTCTCCAACCCTCTACCGACTCCCAACCAAGGGGGAGCCACCCTGACAGGGGACCCCTGAGGACCAGGCTCCCTGCTCCTCTCCCCCAGTGATGTGGTTCCACCCCCAAACTCCACTAAGTCCCAGGAGGCCAGACTCACTCATGACGGACTCGGGTGCTTGCATCCTCCTGCTGTTCTGCGGTTGGAGTCTGAGGCTCTGCTCACAGGCCTGGGACAGACATCCCAGTTTTATGCTGTGCCCACCTTAGGCACACCCTAAGGGTCCTGAAACCCACCCTCTCTTGCCCCACCCTCAGCCTCCCTGCCTTGCAAGAGAGTGATTAATAATTGGTTAATCCTTTTATTTGATGTCGTTCAGTCACTCAATCGTGTCCAACTCTGAGATCCCATGGATGGCAGTTTGCCAGGCTTCCCTGTCCTGCACTATCTCCAGAGTTTGCTCAAAGTCATGTCCATTGAATCTATGCCATTCAGCCATCTCATCCTCTGTCATCCCGGTTCTCCTCTGCCCTCAATCTCTCCCAGCATCTGGGTCTTTTCCAGTGAGTCAGCTCTTCACATCAGGTGGCCAAAGTATTGGAGCTTCAGCTTCAGTATCAGTCCTTCCAATGAATGTTGAGGGTTGATTTCCTTTAGGATGGACTGGTTGGATCTCCTTGCAGTCCAAGGGACTCTCAAGAGTCTTCTCCAACACCACAGAAGTGTGAAATCGGGCTCCTGGGACCCAAGCTCCTGAATGCAACAGGGAAACCAGACCCAGTTCATTCATCCACGAAGAGCAGGCCCCAAGCTGTCTTAATACAGAGGGTTCCTGGTGCCTCCCAGGACAGGACTCACTTGCAGCTGCTCAATAATAAAAGACTATTGAGAGTCCCTTGGACAGCAAGAAGATCAAACCAGTCAATCCTAAAGGAAATCAACTCTGACTATTCATTGGAAGGACTGATGCTGAAGCGGAAGCTCCAATACTTCGGCCACCTGATGCGAAGAGCTGATTCTGGAAAAGACCCTGATGCTGGGAGAGACTGAGGGCAGGAGGAGAACCAAGATGACAGAGCATGAGATGGCTGGATGGCATCACCGACTCAACGGACATGAGTTTGAGTAAACTCTAGGAGTTGGTGATGGACAGGGAGGCCTGGCGTGCTGCAGCCCATGGGGTTGCAATGAGCTGGGGCGAGTGAACGACCAAACTGAACTGAGGCTGCGTAGACCTGGATCTAAGCATCATACTGAGTTCCTGGCTTGTGCCTGGATCTCCGGGGGTCCATCGGCAGGGGAGAACACAGCTCATGATGCTCATCCCCTGGGACTTTTATTGTCATCGTCGGGAGGCAGCAAATAAGTGATCAAGTATGACATGAAACAAAGCAAAGAGATCTTGTTTTTCGATTTATGCCACTCTTTGATGCTCATGGGGGCATTTTGCCATCAGTGGACATTTACTCTGCTCCCTTTCCGCCAGCCTTTTGCCATAATTGGACATCTTTTCTGCTCCTTGGGCAGCTGGGAACACGCTAGTCAGCAAGACTGCTGCTGCTGTCAATGGGGGCAAACGTGGTGATGTCCTTGGTCTATAGGATGGAACCGGAGGCCACCTTCTCTCTACTTTTTCAAGGTAAGAAATGGAACATCGTGATGTTTAGATGAGCAGTGGCTGAGAAGAGACACCGTGCCGGGGACTGGTAGCTTTCTACCAGAATCGGGCTTTCTCACGCTTTGGGAGTGTAGGTTGGCATCTGAGACAGACTCGGTGATCGCTGCCAATACCCTCAGTCAAAGACCATCAGGTGGACAGTGATGGTACATCTGTTCTGTCCAGAGACCTGAGTGGGTGATTCCATCCTCTTTTGGCGGTACCCTCATCAGTTCAGGGGTCAAGGGTCAAGGGAGAACATGACTGACAAGGCTCACAGTCTGGGATGCTAGAAATATATGGGAGCTTACATTCAAAATTAAATATAACAAGGACTTCCCTGGCCGTCTAGGGGTTAAGACTCTGCCCTTCCACTGCATGGGGGCGAGAGTTCGATCCCTGGTTGGGGAACTAAGACTCCTGCAAGCTGTAGTGCCAAAAATATATATATAAAATTAAATAAAACAGAAATGTTATTATAGGTCAAGTTCATTGTTTTGAATTGCTACTTAGTGTTAGATACAGAAAAGTTCCGTCATCTGTCAGCTGTTCCCTGTCAAGCCTAACAAATGTGATGGGAAAGCAAGAGTGATGAGAAGAGTATTTCCCTGCCCTCAGAGATTTTCTAGTGTGGCAGTTTATTTGGCCAATAAAAGTACAACTAGATGGACTAACTCACCGACACAGTTTTAGGAAAATGTATGCACGGAATGTGAAAATGTTCATGGCAAGCACTATTCACAAAAACCAAAAGGCGGAAATGAAACAAACATGTCCATCTATCGGTGGAGGGATACACAAAACGTCATTTATTCATACCATGGAATATTGTTTTAACCACAAAGAGGAATGAGGTACTGATTCATAGTACAGCGTAGATGAACCTTGAAAACATTCGGCTCAGAAAGAAGCCAGACACAAAAGCTCACGTGTTGTATGGTTTCACCTACAGGAAATGCCCAGAAGAGACAAGCCATGGGGCCAGAAGGTGGATTAGCACCTTCCAGGAACTTGGGAGAAGGGGAAATGAGGTCTAACTGGTCTATTTCGGGTGGTGAAAACGTTCTGAAACGGATTATGGTGATGAATGGGCAACTCTGTGACTAAATTAAGAAACCCTGAATTGTATGGGTAAATTTTATGTTGTGTGAATACCTATCAGTAAAAATATAGTCATGAATGCAATGCTAACGTTACTGCCTACCAGACTGATCAAGTTGGGTGGGACATAGGGATGGGGAATGTGGCCTTTTCTCATTGCTGCTGGAATGAAGGTTGGGAAAAGATTTTTGGAGATTTTGGAGACTGAATTGGTGAAACTGAACAGGAGCGAATGAGTATAATACTCTTTTTTTTTTTTTAAATCAAAAAGGATTTATTCCTGGGAGAATTATTTTTTTCTTGGCCACGGGAGGGATGTGGGATCTTAGTTTCCAGACCAGGGGTCAAATGCCCACCCCTTGCAATGGAAGCATGGAATCTTAACCCCTGGACCACCAGGGCAGTCCTAGCCTGGGAGAGTGCTTGACTGTTGTGAACAAGCGTGAAAAAGTTTACTTGAGCTATCAATCAGCTGAACAAATTGGATCAACTTGTGTCCTTGAAAAAGAGAATGAATAAATAATTCTCGGTAGCTTTAGATTGTGGAATGCTAATTAACAGAAGGAATGAGGCTTAGAACCTTTAATAACAATTGATGATTTTCAGTATAGTTTTTGCTTTGTTTGCCTGGTGTATCTCTTTTGTCAAAATAAATGTGTCCAAAACATCCCAAACCTCCTAGTCTAGAATGAGAAAACTCAAAAGTTGATGACTAATAATGTGCTAAGCGATCTGGATGAGTATGCAGCTTTTGACACGGAGTAACGTCTCAGAGGGCCTTCCCAGGTGGTTCAGTGGTAAAGAATCTGCTTGCCAATGTGCAGAAGGCACAGGAGACTCTGGTTCGATACCTAGGTCAGGAAGAGCCCCTGGAGGAGGAAATGGCAACCCCCCCTATTTCTTGCCTGAAAAATCCAATGGACAGAGGAGCCTGGTGGACTACAGTCCATGGGGTTGCAAAGAGTCGGACACGACTGAACTACTGAGCATGCACGCGATGTCTCGGCACACTGTTCACTTCTGAGAATGTATACATTCAATAAGCACATACTATATATATATATATATATCCATAATATATTTGCATTCAGTTCAGTTCAGTTCAGTAGCTCAGTCGTGTCCGACTCTTTGCGACCCCATGAATTGCAGCACGCCAGGCCTCCCTGTCCATCACCAACTCCCAGAGTTCACCCAAACTCATGTCCATCGAGTCGGTGATGCCATCCAGCCATCTCATCCTCTGTCGTCCCTTTCTCCTGCCCCCAATCCCTCCTAGCATCAGTCTTTTCCAATGAGTTAACTTTTTGCATGAGGTGGCCAAAAGCAAAAAAACCCCCAAAACACAGCAAAAAAGTATCCAGAGGCTGTGTTCATTTTTTTCTCTTTTCTACTTCTTAATGGCTCTTATTTTTTAATTGGCAAGCAGGGAAACAAGGCTAGTTTCTGGCTCTGGGTGCTGCCCCAGGCCACGTGGATGCCTTGCCTTCTGTTTCTCTGACCTCATTTATCCCTGGGCTGGATGGAAGCCCAGAGGGCAGAGCCCATCCAGGAACAGCTGGGGGTAGCAAGCGGTCCTGAAGCTTCCTCCTTGGACGGAAGAGACAGAGGCGGGAAAGGAGTCGGTAAACATTGGTGCTAAGAGGCAAAAGTTATTACTTTCATTTTTGGTCCAATCCGAACCGAAACAATGGCTCTCTCCCCATCCATCAGTTTCTTGATCTCTGCAGCCCCCTTTCTGGATGAGCCGTGCTTCTGGCCCTCCCTGTAGGGTTGCTCCGTCTCTGCCTCCTGCCCGAGAGACACCCATCGAGAGACCTCTCCGGCTCTCTGCAACGAGCGCATGCTAAGTCACTTCAGTCGTGTCCGACTCTTTGCGACCCTATGAACTGTAACCCGCCAGGCTCCTGTGTCCATGGGATTCTCTAGGCAAGAATACTGGAGTGGGTTGCCACACCCGCCTCCAGGGCATCTTCCCAACCCAGGGCATCGGCAGGCAGGTTCTTTACTCCTAGAGCCACTTAAGGCAACATTAAAAGAGCAATCTGGGCTTGGAAGACAAGGCTGGGGGGATGGAGAGATGGGGGCCAGGGTTTTGATCTCTACCTTCTAGAACTTCTCTAGACATTGCTCTCTGCCTCGTCTTTCATTTTTGAAATACAGTCCATCCTCACTATTTGCAGATTCCCTATTTGCCAGTTTGCCTACTGGGTAAAATTGCTTCGCAACAGCCAAAGGAGGAGTCCAGCGTGTTTCTAGTTATTTGCAGACAAGCGCAGAGCTGTGAAAAATTCAAGGAGCCACCCTCACGTGCTCGCAGCTGACCAGGAATACAGGGACACTCTGCCTTCTTGTCTCAGCTCTTGTGCTATAAACAAGTGCCCTTTTTGAGGTCTGTTTGGGCTGCGTTGGGGGGAATATTTTTGTGCTTTTAAAAATCATGGTAAGATTTTATAATATAATATTGTTTTAACCATTTGTAAGCATGTAGTCTGGGCTTCCCTGGTAGCTCAGCTGGTAAAGAATCGGCCTGTAATGCAGGAAACCCCAGTTCGACTCCTGGGTCGGGAAGATCCTCTGGCGGAGGGATAGGCTACCCATTCCATTGGGCTTTTCTGGTGGCTCAGATGGTAAAGAACCTGCCTGCAATGCGGGAGACCTGGGTTCAATCCCTGGGTTGGGAAGATCCCCTGGAGGAGGGCATGGCAACCCACTCCAGTATTCTTGCCTGGAGAATCCGCATGGACAGAGAAGCCTGGCAGCTGCAGTCCATGGGACTGCAAAGAGTTGGACATGACTGAGCGACCTAGCACAGCACAGCACAAGTATAGAGTTCAGTAAATAAATTCACAGTGTGTAACCATCACTACTCCCTATACCTATATCATCGTGACAGAGTCTCTGGACCCATTGAACACACACTCTCCCCCTTCCCCCAGCCTCTGGTGACCTTTGCAGTACTTTGCCTCTCCCTGAAAGCTCCAGTTACCTCCTCTAAGTGGAATTGTACACTATTTTTTCCTTCTGTGTCTGGCTCATTTCACTAAGCAGACTGTCTTTGGGGTTCTGTTATGTTGCGGTGTGTATCAGAATTGCATTACTTCTTACGGCTGGATAATATTCCATTATATACATGTATGTGCTGCATCTGTTTCTCCATTCATCTGTTGACGGGCCCTTGGGCTGTTTCCAGCGCTTGGCTCTTGTAAAGAGTGCTTGAACTAAGGACACGATGTTTAAGTCTTTGCTCTCAGTTCTTTTGTATATATACCTAGGAGCGGACTTGCTGAGTCATATGGTACTTTGGTGCTTTTTGTTGGTGATTTCACCATTTATTTTTCCATTTATTTACTTTTTTGCCGTGACACAAAGCATGTGGGATCTTAGTTACCCAACTGGGGATTGAACCCGTACCCCTTGCATTGGAAGCGAGGAGTCTTAACCACTGGACCATCAGGGAAGTCCCCCGATCTTACTGTTTAAAATACTCCCAAGCACAGTGCTGAATTGTTTTCTGTTCCTTTCCAGAAGGCAGTGACGTGCCCCGCTGAGCAAATACGTGTTCGAGATAAGCTTCCTTCCCTTGTAAATTATAGAGCTGCTGGCCGTGTGCTCAGTGTGCAAGAATCAACTGTACATAGTAAAGAGTGTCCTTAAACAGAAACACACGTAAAACATACATGAAACAGGGGGACATACTGACTGATGGAAAGGCAGGCAGAGGCTCTAAGAAACCTAAAAGCAGAATTGAATGGGAGCATTCCCTGTTTGAAGTGGCTTTACAAGGCAGAACTACTCAAAGAATCACAGCCAAAGATGTCACCTGTGAGCTCAGAGCTTGGAAGGGAGGGAGCCCGCAGGCATAACAAGCCTGGGGTCTAATCTGGTGGGGGGAGGGTTGTGACAATTCCCAGCCAAGTGTCAAGCATCTGGGAAGAGTGGAACCTGACATTGGCTCCTTGACCAGGCAGGTTTCTGCCTCCATTGTTTCTGTTCCCCCCAGGAGGTCTCATCCTTGCCCCATTCAGAAGGTTCTGGAAAGAATAGGGGGTGTGGAACCCGTGAGCTCCTGGGGCTGTCTGCAGCTTGGTAGCCTCGGGAAGGAAGCCCAGAGTGTTCATCAGATGCTAAAGGAGAAAGGGCTTGCCCTCAGGGGCTGCCTGCTGCTCTGTTCCTTGTGAGTCTAACCATTGTCCCTGCGGCTGGAACGCGAAGGCGGGCAGTGGGGGTGGGGGTGGAAGGCTGGGGAGGTGGTGGTGGGGAGCGTCTGAGGGCAGCCCACAGGCTGTCAATATCTGTCCCGTAAAAACACACGTGCCAAGAATTAAGGATTCCAGAAGAGACACTAAAATCCTTAAAGAGAGGCGAGATGGCGTGAAGACGCAGACAGAAGCCTCAGGCTCTTCCGGGCGTGGGGAGTAAGATACCTCGGCGCCCAGGTGCCCCTGCCCCGTCCCGCTGTCCCCCCAACCCCCCACTCGCCCACATCCGAGTCTCCTCTTGCGGGGGTTCTCAGTGTGTGAGACGCCTCAGACCTCCTCGTGGAAGCTGAAACAAGCAGGACTGTTCTTTCTATCCCTACGGTCTGTGCACTCCCCTCCCCCCAGCCCATCACATGACGGTCCACTCCCCCCGCAAGTTTGATCTAATTCTCTCTCGGCTCTGCTGAGGCCGGCCTGGCCTTAAGAGGATTGGAGCATTTGCTAATGCTCCAATGGGACCAGGCCAGGGTCAGAGGACCAGCTGTGGGGAGACCTAGGGGCCAGGGCGGCCGCAGGAGGGCGGCAGAGGCGCAGAGGAGCCCCCCGGAGAGAAGGGGTGAGCGGGGCGGCGCGCGCAGGCGCACTCCCTGGCTGTTTGGGCAACAACATCGAAAGGGTTAGGAGGGGGCCAACTTGGTTGATGGAATAAATTTATCTTGAAACTTCTGATTTCCTACCCTCTTTCTCCTCTCTGTCCCCCTGGGAGTCACAGGGAGTTCTAGAGATGGGGAAAGGAAGTGCAAGTGAGGGACTCTGGGTGTGTCTGACCAGGGCTCTCAGAGATGACCCAGGGCTCCTGATCAGACAATGTTCTGGAAGGGTCTGACCTGCCAGCAGTTTTCTGCAGAGCCCTGAGGTTTACCTCAAGACACGAGGTACCTTGTAGTGTTGGGATTTTTCAGGGAAAGCATTCAATTAAAAAAAAAAACAACTGAATTTAAAATACATTAAAAAAAATTAGAAACATTAAAAAAATACCTCCTTTTTAACTTTGAATACAATAAATAGCAACTGATATAACCAAGCTTCCTGAGTCCTCGGTAACTTTGAAAAGCTGGTGAGGTCATGGGTCGTGTCTGTTTCCCCTTGAACATCCCGTTGAGAATGAGTCAAGGGTAGCAATGCACTCAAGGGCATTGGTTTCGATGGGCAAAGAAACCTTGGCCCAAATATTGTTCTGCTTCGCTATTAGCTGTGTGTCTCCGGACAAGTCTCTCCTCTGCATCTCAGGTTTCCTCCTCTGAAGACCTAAGCTGATAATTCTCATCTCTGAAGCTGACAGTCTGTCCAGTGTACACGCCAGTATGGAGAGTCCAGCTCGTCTATCCAGAGAGTTTGGTCGGTGAGGGGAGCAGTCCTTCCCATTTGACTGGGCTCGGGTTCCCAGTATGTGGGGCTTCCCGTGTTAAACTGCATGTGCGCTCAGTCATGTCCAACTCTTTGCGATCCCAAGGACTGTAGCCCACCAGGCTCCTCTGTCCATGGGATTCTCTAGGCAAGGATGCTGGAGCAGGTTGCCATTTCCTTCTCCGGGGGTCTTCCCAACTCAGGGATGGAACCCAGGTCTTCTGCATTGACAGGTGGCTTCTCTACCACTGAGCCTTCTAAACTGGGACAGTCCTGAGAAAACTGGGTTGATTGAGGCCCTTTTCCTATGTTCCTCTGGGGTCCCATCGTTTGGGAGCTGTGGGTGTCCTTATGGTCTACTCATAACAGAGTTAAGGTCCTTAGGACCTAGTCCAGCAGCACAGGCTCTGCCATCACTATTGGGCCCAAATAATATTTTATATACATATATATACACACACACACACACACGTGCATACACACACATGCAAATGTATAAGTGTATTTTTACTATCTCAAGTGATCTATAATGTAGAATTATGATATATGTAATAGTACACTCATATATGTCTTTATCTAACACACATTATTGTCAGCTTTCTCTTTTAGCCACCCTGAGGGGACATAGAGGCATCATGGTGAGGTGTTAATTTCCATTTCCCTGTGTAGTGAGTTCACGAGCCGTTTGCTACTTCATTTCTGAAATGCCTATCTAAGTCTTCTGCAACCTGGGTGAAATTCAAGGCAATGATGTTTCATAGTCCCAAATAGTGGAGACAGGGAGATCACTGTCCTTGCCCTGGGGACCAACCATTTGAGCCTGAGGCTGTTGCTTGGGGCTCCCTGCGGTTCAGCAGCTCTGGGTCCAGGCTCCCACCTGAGCAGGTGCTTGGACAGGTGAGGTCTGGAGGCTCACACCCATCTTGTGGGTTGTCCTGGAGATAATCTACAGCTGGAGAAACCAAGCCTGGTGGCGGGGGGCGGGGGGCAGGGGGCGGGGGAAGGCGCCTGCCCCTGGACAGGCCGGAAGTACTACATCCAAAGGCAGTGATAAGAGTTTCGCAGAAAATAAAATGGTGTGAATGTGTTAGGCAGCTAAAGGGATGCAGGTGTGAGGAGCCCTCAGGCGTGTGGTTGAGCCAAGACTGAAACCCATCAGTGACTTGAAGCAAGGGTCCTGCAGCATCTCACACGACCTGGGGCCACCCCCACGGTCTAACCCTCTTCCCTCCCACTGCAGTCCTGGGCCCTTGACGTTCCTTGACAAACACCAAGATTCTTCCTCTTTCGTGTCTCTCTGTCTTGTTCATTCCATCATTGTGATGAGTGGATATTTATTCCCTCTTTGCAGCTCTCCTCTATCTCACTGTATCTCTCAGTCCTTTGCTCTCCCTCAGTTTCTCTGTGAACTCCGGGAGTTGGTGATGGACAGGGAGGCCTGGTGTGCTGTGGTTCATGGAGTTGCAAAGAGTCAGGCACGACTGAGCGACTGAACTGAACTTGCTTTTCACCGCCAGCTGTCCTGAGACCCTGTCTCTCATGGGTGCCCCTCTCGCCTTCTGGGCTCCTTCCTTGTGCTTGGCTAACTGCAAGGACAGAAAGAATAGCCAGGGGGTGGAGGTGGGGGGGAGTGAGTGGTTAGGAGCCTGTCCACACAGAGATGGGCACAGGGTGGATTGTCTTCTAATTGTGATCCTGAGCAGAGAACTGATGGAGGCTGGGGCTATAGGGCTGCAAAAAGAAGCTTCTGCAATCCTCCTTGTCTAGGCTACAAGTAGTCCACGTAGCGAGAAAAAGTTAGATTGGAGATAATATTTCCCTCCAATATTCTTTTTTTTTTTAAGTCAAGTCACAATTTAAAAAATTATTGGGCTTCCCTGGTGGCTTAGATGGTAAAAAAATCACCTGCAATGCAAAAGGCCTGGGTTCGATCCCTGGGTTGGGAAGATCCCCTGGGGGAGGGCTTGGCAACCCACTCCAGTGTTCTTGCCTGGAGAATCCCATGGGCAGAGGAGCCTGGTGGGCTACAGTCCATGGGGTGGGAAAGAGTCGGACATGGCTGAGCGACTAAACACACACGCACATTTTTGTGGCTGCACTGGGTATTGGTTGTGGCTCAGGGGATCTTCGGTCTTCTTTGCGGCATGCGGGATCTTAGTTCTCTGACCAGGGATTGAACCTGGGTCCCCTGCATTGGGAGAGTGGAGTCTTAGCCACTGGACGCCAGGGAAGTCCCAAGGCACAATGCACGTACAAGAAAATGCATATATTTTAAGTGATTAGCTTGACAGATTTTGACAAAGGCTTACTCTTGGCTTGCTGTCAAGATGTAGAATGTCTGTAGCCTCCCCAAAGTTTCCTCAGGCCAGTTTGCAGTCAGTGCTTCCTCTCCAGGCAACTGCTTTTTCTGCTTTTTTTAAAAAAATTTGAGATCAAATTTACATACCATAAAATTCCCTTGAGAGCATACACATTAGTGGTGTTTCTGTAGAATTTTCTCAAGATTGTGCAACCATCACTAATTTCAGAATATTTTAATCATCCCCCAAAGAAATCCTGTCTGTGTCCACGAATCAGTCACTCTCCATTCTCTATCCACACATGTGCCAGCCCTGGAAGAGATTTTCTGATTAAAAAATTTTTTTTTTGTTTTTTCTCTTTTTGGGAAAGGATTATTGGTCGTTTATTGTGATTTTTGGAGAAGGCAATGGCACCCCACTCCAGTACTCTTGCCTGGAAAATCCCACGGACAGAGGAGCCTGATAGGCTGCAGTCCATGGGGTCGCTGAGGGTTGGACACGACTGAGCGACTTCACTTTGACTTTTCACTTTCATGCATTGGAGAAGGAAATGGCAACCCACTCCAGTGTTCTTGCCTGGAGAGTCCCAGGGACGGGGGAGCCTGGTGGGCTGCCATTTATGGCGTCGCACAGAGTCGGACACGACTGAAGCGACTTAGCAGCAGCAGCAGCAACTGTGATTTTAGGGTTAATTTCCTTAATGACTGAATGACAATGAATTTTTTGTTTCAGTTTTTGCTCTTCATGAGTCTCGTGGCAATTCAATTTTATTCTTCTTTTTAAAAATCAGATATTTTGTTCTTGAACTTTGGAATTATACAGCTCAGAGTGTGTCTTCCAACATTACCAAGCAAGGAACTCAGTTCTGACACTACTTACCTAGAGACAGGGTCAGATGCTGGAGGTTAAGTCTCATCTCACAGGGCTGCCCTCCTCCTCCCCTTCAGACATCAACCTCAAGTCCAGATAGTCACCTGTGCCCCCGACCAACCAGTCATAAATTGGATATTCCCATGATCCCCTCCTTGGATTTCATTAATTTGCTAGAGTGGGCTCACAGAACCCTGGAAAACACTCGCTAAATTATCACTTTATTATAAAAGGATTTTAACGGCCAGATGCGGTAAAGGAAGAGATAGTTAGATAGCATCACCAACTCGATGGATGTGAATTTGAGCAAACTTCGGGAGATGGTGGAAGAGAGAGGAGCCTACAGTCCACGGGGTCACAGAGAGTTGGACGTGACCATGACTGGACAGATGATGAGATCAAAGGCTCCCAAGCGCAGGAGCTTCTGTCCTCTGTATTCTGGGGTTTGGAATCTGCAACCCTGGTGGCTCAAAAGGTAAAGAATCCGCCCGCAATGCAGGAGACCTAGGTTTGATCCCTGGGCTGGGAAGATCCCTTGGAGAAGGGAACGGCAACCCACTCCAGTATTCTTGCCTGGAGAATTCCATGGACAGAGGAACCTGGCAGGCTACAGTCCATGGGGTCTCAGAGAGTCGGACATGACTGAAGGGACTAACACTTTCACTCTCGCAGCACAAAGTTGTATCCTAGTTCACCAACTGTTAAGCTCTTGGAACCCCATCCTGTGGGGCTGTGTGGATGTTTCATTATATAGGCATGATTGATGAAATCCTTGGTCATTGGCAGTTGACCTCAATCTCTAGCTCTTTTGACCTCCCAGGAGGGGGTAGTTGGGTGGAGAGTGGGAGTGAGATGGAAGGGACTGAAATTTTAATCCTTTAATCCCAAGATTGGTTCCCCAGGCAATCAGTCCATCCTTGAGTCACCTAAGACTTTCTGAAGGGTGTCTCATTAACATAACAAAAGACATATTGATTTATCTCCTCACAAGAAATCCTAAAGGTTTTAGGAGCTCCAGGGAATAGGCTTCCCTAGTGACTCAGATGGGAAAAAATCTGCCTGCAATGCAGAGGACCCGGGTTCGATCCCTGGGTTGGGAAGATCCCTTGGAGAAGGGAATGGCAACCCACTCCAATATCCTTGTCTAGAGATTCCCACGGACAGACAAGCCTGGTGGGCTACACTTCATGGGGTCCCAAAGTGTTGGACATGAGCTGGAATCAAATTGCCAGGAGAAATATCAATAATCTCAGATATACAGATGACACCACCCTTATGGCAGAAAATGAAGAGGAACTAAAAAGCCTCTTGCTGAAAGAGAAAGAGGAGAGTGAAAAAGTTGGCTTAAAGCTCAACATATAAGCTCAACATTCAGAAAACTAAGATCATGGCATCTGGTCCTGTCATTTCATAGGGAATAGGTGGGAAAACAGTGGAAACAGTGTCAGACTTTAATTTTGGGGGCTCCAAAATCACTGCAGATTGTGACTGCAGCCATGAAATTAAAAGACGCTTACTCCTTGGAGGGCAAGTTATGACCAACCTAGGTAGCATATTAAAAAGCAGAGATATTACTTTGCCAACAAAGGTCCATCTAGTCAAGGCTATGGTTTTTCCTGTGGTCATGTATGGATGTGAGAGTTGGACTGTGAAGAAAGCTGATTGCTGAAGAATTGATGCTTTTGAACTGTGGTGTTGGAGAAGACTCTTGAGAGTCCCTTGGACTGCAAGAAGATCCAACCAGTCCATCCTAAAGGAGACCAGTCCTGGGTGTTCATTGGAAGAACTGATGCCAAGGCTGAAACTCCAGTACTTTGGCCACCTCATGAGAAGAGTTGACTCATTGGAAAAGACCCTGATGCTGGGAGGGACTGGGGGCAGGAGGAGAAGGGGATGACAGAGGATGAGATGGCTGGATGGCATCACTGACTTGATGCACATGAGTTTGAGTGAACTCCAGGAGTTGGTGATGGACAGGGAGGCCTGGCATGCTGGGATTCATGGGGTCGCAAAGAGTCAGACACAACTGAGCGACTGAACTGAACTGAACTGAACTGAACTGAAGTGACTAACACATGCCAGGAATGACAAAGGTTAAAGATATATTTTGGGGATTTCCCTGGTAGTCCAGTGGCTAAGACTCTCTATACTACCATTCCAGGGGACAGGGGTTTGATCTCTGGTTAGGGAACTAGATCTTGCAACTAAGAGTTTGTATGCAGCCATTAAAGATCCTTTGTGCCATAATAAGATAAGGTGCAGCCGAATAAATACATATATTGTGTTCGGCTTCTTTCACCCAACGTAAGATTTTGTGAATCATCAGTGATGTTGTACATGTAGCAGATTGCTCCTTTTTCATTGCTGAGTAATATTCCACCACAGGGCTGTGTCACACTCTGTTCTTTTACAGCTCAGAGTCCCTTGGACTGCAAGGAGATCCAACCAGTCCATTCTGAAGGAGATCAACCCTGGGATTTCTTTGGAGGGAATGATGCTGAAGCTGAAGCTCCAGTACTTTGGCCACCTCATGAGAAGAGTTGACTCATTGGAAAAGACTCTGATGCTGGGAGGGATTGAGGGCAGGAGGAGAAGGGGGCAGGAGGAGAAGGGGACGACCCAGGATGAGATGGATGGATGGTATCACGGGCTCGATGGACGTGAGTCTGAGTGAACTCCGGGAGCTGATGATGAACAGGGAGGCCCGGCGTGCTGCAATTCATGGGGTCGCAAAGAGTCGGACACGACTGAGCGACTGAGCTGAACTGAACTGAAGACATTTGGCTGTTTTCCATTTGGGACTTGGGACATGAAAAAAGCTTCCATGAACATTTCTGTACAAGTCTTATGGTAGACATATGTTTTCATTCTTTTGGATAAATGCCTCGTAAGAGGTATGAGGTTAAAATAACTTATGAGGTTAAAATAACTCATCTTTATAGCAAACAGCTAAGTCGTACTCCAATGTGGTTATGAGGTTAAAATAACTCATCTTTATAGAAAACAGCTAAGTCGTACTCCAATGTGGGACCATGCCATTCCCACCAGAAAGTACAAGAGTTCCCTGTTGTTCCATAACCTCACCAACATTCGTGGTGTTGATCTTTTTTCTTCGTTACCATTTTGGTGGTTATGTGTAGCATCTCCTTGTGTGTGTGTGTGTTTCTCCAATGACAAAGAATATCTTTGTGCCCTTATTGGCCATTTGTATATATTTTGTGCAGGACCTCTTTCAGCTATTTTATTACTGAGTTGGAGTCTTCCTTATGTATTCTGGATACACGTTCTTTGCCAGCTATAAGGTTTCGCAAATATCTTCTAACAGACTAGTTAGGATTTTCTTTAACTTGAAGTTTTTTGAAGGGTAGAAGTTCCCCATTCTAATTAAGTCTAATTTTTAAAAAGATTTTTTAAATTGGAAGACAACTGCTTTACAATATCGTGCTGGTTTCTGCCATACATCCACCAACCACAGGTGTACATCTTTCCTCCCTCTCGAACCTCCCTCCCTTCTCCCACCCCCGTGGTTACTGCTGTCCGTGTCCCAGTCAAGAAATCTTTGCCTGCTTCTTGAGGTCAAGAAAATATTTCTCCTTTTTTCCTAGGGGGGCAGAGTATATGTCACCATATGTCAACCATATGGCTGACTATAGCCACTGGACCACCAGAGAAGTAAGCCCCAAGAAATATATCTTTGATCTTTGTCATTCCTGGCATATGTGTTAGTCACTTAGTCCTGTCCAACTCTTTGGGACCCCATGGAGGGTAGCCCACCAGGCTTCTCTGTCCGTGAGATTCTCCAGGCAAAAATACTGGAGTGGGTTGCCATTTCCCCTCTCCAAGGGATCTTCCCAACTCAGAGATCGAACCTGGGTCCTCTGCATTGCAGGCAGATTCTTTATCATTTGAGCCACTGCTGCTGCTAAGTCGCTCCAGTCGTGTCCGACTCTGTGCGACGCCATAGATGGCAGCCCACCAGGCTCCCCCATCCCTGGGATTCTCCAGGCAAGAACACTGGAGTGGGTTGCCATTTCCTTCTCCAATGCATGAAAGTGAAAAGTCAAAGTCAAGTCGCTCAGTCGTGTCGGACCCTCAGCGACCTCATGGACCTCAGCCCACCAGGCTCCCCTGCCCGTGGGATTTTCCAGGCAAGAGTACCGGAGTGGGGCGCCACTGCCTTCTCCATCTGAGCCACTAGGGAAGCCCATATGTCACTAGTGACTTGAGTCTTGTTTCCTTTCTCCCAGCAGTGTTTTGTAACTTTTAGCTGGACAGTTAGTTGAAAGAAGAGATGACAGGATTTATGGGTGGATCTGAGCTGTGTGTGAGGAGGAGGGGTATGCTGAGGAAAAAAGGGAGAAGGCAAGGCTGATTGCCAACGTTTTCTTCTGGGTGTAGATGAGAAAAGAAAGCTATTTGCCTCAGGGGAGGAGTAGCCTGGGTTTAGACTCAGCTTAATTGACATCCCGGAACCACCTCCGTGACCTGAAACCCACCTGCCCACACCTACCCAGCCTGGTGGGACTCTGGGTGGGAAAATTTGGGGGAAGTGATAAAAAGGAGCTGACACCTTCTCCTGGGGGCTTTTGAGGACTTGTTCCTTTTTTTTTTCCATATGGGATCTTTAAAGAAAACTAATAATTAATTGAGCTGTGCTGGGTCTCTGTTGCTGCGAGGGCCTGTCTTTAGTTGCCGTGCGTGGACTTCCTTTGCTGTGGAGCGTGAACTCGAGCGCAGGCTCAGTAGTCGTGGCGGATGGGCTTAGTTGCTCCAGGATTTTCCTGGACCAGTGATTGAACTGTGTCTCCTGCATTGACAGGTGGATTCTCCATCACTGAATCACCAGGGAAGCCCCTTGTGTGGGATCTTAGTTTTCAGACCAGGGATCGAACATGTGCCCCCTAGGGTGGAAGCACAGATTCTTGAGCCCTGGAGCTCCAGGGCAGTCCCCGAGGACCTGTTCTTTCTTCCTCTCTCTGATGAGCAGCTTTCTTTCCCCTCTCCGCTGGGCCAGGAGGGTCTGTCACAGGACTGGGTCCTCCCATCAGCAGCCTTTCGGCCGGTCAGTGAGGGTCAGGTGGCCCCTCCCTCTCTCCCTGTCACCCCTGGCTCAAGCTAATGAGACGGGTCCTGATTCCCCAGCCAGGCTGCTGGCCTTAATCTCTCCTGGCAGGGGGTTGGTGGGGGGGGGGGTGAAGGAAGAAAGGGCCCCTTATGGTGAGACACAATGACCCAGCCACAAGGCGGGATTACTGAGATCTCACGCACGCACATAGGTAGGTGTTGGAATACATTGGGATGGAAAACAGACCCGCGTGGGGTCAGGAGCTCAGGGAGATATTTATATCCAGAGAGACAGACACACACACACACACAGACACACACACACACACACCCAGAAAAGGACAGAGAGGAGAAAATTCAGAGGCAGAAACAAGGAGAGTCAGAAGTACAGATCAAGAAAGGTATCAAGATAGGGAGAAAGAAATGGAGGGGGAACTAGAGAGAAAGAAAGCAAGAATCAGAGGAAGAGACAGGGAAGAGAGAGAAACAAGAACAGAAATTGAAGTTTAAGAGGTTGGATAAAGGACAGAGGTACTGGTGGGGTGGGGGAGAGACTGGAGTCAAGAGAGGCAAGCATGTGTGTGTGTGTGTTGCTCAGTCGTGTCTGACTCTTTGCAACCCCATGGACTGTAGCCAGGCTCCTCTGTCCATGGAATTCTCCAGGCAAGAATACTGCAGTGGATTGCCATTCCTTTCTCCAGGGGATCTTCCCCACCCAGGGATTGAACCTGGGTTTCCCACCTTGCAGGTAGACTCTTTCCCATCTGAGCCACTCGGGAAGCCCATATGCTTGTAGACACAGAGAGACAAGGACAGAGACCAAAATCAAAACGGGAACAGGGACTCAGAGAATGAGAGAGACGGCAAGAGGGCCCAAGACAGACAGACGAATCAATGAAGACAGGACCAGAGGGCCCCAGCGCTGAAGACTGAGAGAGCGGGTACTCAAGCAGACTGGCAGGAGTCTTGAGGGTCAGAGCAAAAAGAAATGGAGGCACGGAAATCCCAAGCAAAGACGAAGGGCATGGAGGAAGGGAGGGACAGATCGAGATGGAGATGACACGGGTAGAGAGAGCGGGGGTCGGGGGGAGAGGAAATGGGAGAAGTAGATATCAAAGAGCTGTAGAGATGCTTGGATGGCATCACTGACTCAATGGACATGAGTCTGAGCAAACTCCGGGAGATGGTGAAGGACTGGGAAGCCTGGCCTGCTGCGGTCCACGGGGTCACAGAGTCAGACATGACTGAGCGACTGAACAGCAACAAGTGACGGAAGCCGAGGCAAAGAAGAAAAAGGGAAATTGAGGCAGAGCAGGAAACAATGGGGCCATGCAGAGATGACTTAGTGGACAGATAGACTGCTGGGGAGAGAAAGGACGACCCAGGAGAGGAAGCCGGAAAGCCCCGTGCCCCTTGTTTCTCAAATGATCTCTCAGAACACCCCACCTTGCTCTCCTTCCTCTTTGATGGAACAACAGCCAAAGCTCGAGGGACTCCAGTTAGACCTAAGGAAGGACTTCCCTGAGGAGTACCGGCTCCTGGTCCCAGAGTGCTGGGGCCTCCCATCCCCATCAGCCCTAATTGCCAAGATGTCATGGTTGAGGGGGGCGGGGAGGGGGAGGAGAGGAGGGGATTAGGCAGACGGGCGCCCCTCCCCCTCCCCGCCAATGTCACCTCCTGGCGCCCAGTCGGGTCCCCCCCACCGGGGGCCAGGATTACCCTCCGAGATCCAGGCCACGGCAGATGACATCACTCCCAGCCAGGGCTTAAAATCTCCCCATGTGAGGGGACCCGTTTCCTTCAGCCCCTGCTGTCTGATGACTCTATCCCCGGGCCCCCCAGGAGAGCCCCGTCCCCACTCTCTGAAGGTGAGTGTCCGCAGGAGCAGCTGAGGAAAGGGGATGGAGGAAGTGGGGGTGAGAGAGGGGAGAGGAGGGCTCAGGGCATGGGTTCATTGTATTCACGGCTGTGTTTTCTGGGTCTGGCACGGGGTTGAGGAGCTGGGGTGTATGATGTTGGCTGGATGATCACACAGGGATCACAGTGTCTGTCCTGACATTTGGGGAAATATGGCAGCCGGGGGCAGCAAGGATGGCCAGGAGAAGCTGGCCCACGGCACACAGGCTCCTTCAGGGGCGGCTTGTTGGGGAGGTGACATGACCAAGCCCGCCAGCTCCCAGGGTTGGGTGCTTTTCACAGCCTGAAGGCAACTCCTTGGCACATCCCCTTGTACTTTACAACTTAGCACAGCCTGAAACTCCCTCTTCCTGTGTGCGTTCATCTACTCATTGCCCGTCTCCCCCAGTGAACCCTGATTTCCTCCCAGTGCCTGCCGTGTGGTTGGGATGCCTAAGAATTTGTTGAATAGATGGATGGATGGATGAGTGAAACAGAATCGGAGAGACACGTACACCGAGCGGCGAGGTTTTGTGGCTGCAGCAGGAAGGAGGAAGGGGAGTCTAGGAGACTACCCCAGGGGGCTGGGGATGCGATAGTTTGGGGATGAAATGGGGGCGAATTGATTATTTGGGGACCTCGCTGTCCCCTGAGGCTCTGGCTTTCCCCACGTCCAATCCTGGGTGGTGAGCACAACCCCCCAGATTCTCCTCTCTTTTTTAATGTTTAAACTTTTAATTTTGTATTGGAGTATAGCTGATCAACAATGTTGTGATAGTTTCAGGTGGACAGCAAAGGGACTCAGCCCTGCACACACATGTATCCGTCCTCCGCCAAACTCCCCTCCCATCCAGGCTGCCACAAAACAAGGTCAGCTCCTTGTCTCTTGGGTGACCGAGCCAGTGCGGGCTGCAGAGGTCCAACAAAGCTGGGGGGTAGGTCTTGCTCAGACTGCGGTGGAGCCATGTGGGTCTGTGGTGAGGTCACTCGGAGCCTCAGTTTCCTCATCTGCAAAGTGGGGACAATGACAAGTTATTGTCATGATCCAATCAGATGAACCATGGGAAGCTCATGCTCAGACCTGGGCTTGTTGTGAGTGAAGGGGAGAGGGCTGGCCTCATCCCACTTTGGGGGGTCCTGAGCATTTTTTGGGGGACAAGGCAATGCTCTGAGATCAAAGATACCTGGGTTTTATTCCTGACTGTTCCACTCACCCCTATGTGTCCTCAGAAATGGACAGAACCCCCTTCAGCCTCAGTTTCCTCATCTGAGAAACGGGCATGTGAGCTGTGGGGAGCATCCTGAGGTCGTGTAGCTTGGTGGTCGGGAGGGCGCAGGCTAGGGGGGAGGGTGCTGGCTCTACTGCTGGCGTGTGTGATAGGACCCGGGACTCTGCTTCTCGGAGCCTCGGTGTCCTCCTCTGTGGAATGGAGGTGACAATAAGACCTACCCCTTGGGACAATTTCACTGGGTTATTGTTCCTGGAGATCTTGTTCCAGAGCAGCTGGGGATTCTAACTGGAGGTCCTAATGGATGGAGGACTTTCTGCCTGTCCAGGGGCAGGCACATTCCTTCCCCAAGGCTTGGTTGGTTTCTCCACCCATAGATTATCTTCAGGACAACCCACAAAGTGGGTGTGAGCCTTCAGACCTCACCTGTCTGAGCACCTGCTCAGGTGGGAGTCTGGCCTCAGAGCTGCTGAACCCCAGGAGCCCTGAGCAACAGCCTCAGGCCCCACTGGTTGGTCCCCAGGGCAAGGACAGTGATCTTCCCAGCTCTACCGTTTGGGACTATTGAAACATCACTGCCTTGAAATTCGCCTGGCAGGATGATAAAGGGTCGCTGTCAGGCTCACTGCAAATTCTCAGTGAAAGATGGACACTGTGGTTGTTGTCTGTGCTCTTGGAGGTTGGACACACAAAGCCTGTTTGGAGGAGAGAAGTCCCGGAAGGTCTGATATCATCGACCACCTCATCTAGCTGCCAAACGCAGAGAAGGGCTTCAGTGGGTGTCTGACGTCACTTATGTTCTTACCGTTCTTTGCTGCCGTCTTGTCCACCACACGCTTGCTTATGGGATGATCTGTGGAGTGGGCAAACCCTTGACCTTGGAGGTCATCATTATCAGCTGCTTGACTCAGGTTTCCTGCCTGTAGAATGGGATCCTCCCAGGGAGAGAGATCTAGGCTTTCCTGGAAGACTGACCCCTTAGCCGGGCGACTCGATGCAGATTCCCTGGTGAAGACAGTAGAAATGGATTTTTAAAAACAATTATTTATTTCTTTTTGGTTGCTCTTGGTCTTCTTTGCTGCACAGGCTCTCTTTAGCTTCGGTGAGCAGGGGCTACTCTTTGTTGAGATGCATGAGCTTCTCACTGCAGTGATTTCTCTTGATTTGAAGCACAAGCTCTGGGGCAGGCAGTCTCAGTAGCTGTGACTCACGGGCTTGATTGCTCCAAGGCTTGTAGAATCTTCCCAGATCAGGGATCGAACCTGTGTCTCTTGCACTGGCAGGCAGATTGCTATCCAACTGTACTGCCAGGGAAGCCCTAGAAATGGATGCTTTTGTTCCAAGCTCTGCAAATTGTCCCTACAGGGCGAGTTCAGCAGGCTCCCTGTTTCCCTTTTCTCACGAGGGTCTGATGAAATATCATCAGTCCTTGGAGGAAAGGAAGGTGACAGAGGGGACCCAGGCTGGGAACTGGGAGAACAGGGCCTCCAGGAGGGTGGTCCCCACTCACAGCCTGAGCGAACCAGGCAAGTCCCAGCACCTGAGTCTGCAAATGTTCTCAGTGATAAAATATGAACATAATAGTAATACTGTCTCTACGACCCAGGCTTGGGCTGAGGACTCTGCCATGTTGCATTGGGAAGTGTTGTGTATTAGTTATCTGTGGCTGTGTAATGAGTTAATACATATTTATGATGTTGTGTAGTTTCCTAAAGGAAATAAACCTTGATTATTCATTGGAAGGACTGATGTTGAAGCTGAAGCTCCAGTCCTTTGGCCACCTGATGTGAAGAGCCGACTCATTGGAAAAGACCCTGATGCTGGGAAAGATTGAAGGGAGGAGGAAAAAGGGGGCGACAGAGGACGAGATGGTTGGATGGCGTCACCGACTCAATGGACATGAGTTTGAGCAAGCTTTGGGAGATGGTGAAGGACAGGGAAGCCTGGTGTGCTACAGTCCATGGGGCCACAAAGAGTCAAACACGACTGAGTGACTGAACAACAGACAAAAGTTTCTGAGGTCACAGGAATCCAGGGACAGCATCGCTGGATGATTCCGGCTCAGGGTCTCTCGTTCTGTTGTAGTCGGATGTCAATCAGGGCTGCCGTCACTTGAAGGCTTGACTGAGGCTGGACAGTCAGATTCCTGGGGGTTCATTCCCATGGCCGTCGGCAGGAGGCCTCAGTTCTTGCCGTACAGACCTCGCCACAGGACTGTGCAAGCATGTTCGGCACAACAGCTGCTTTGCTAGAGAGAGAGAGGGCCGGCCTCAGAGGTCACACTGTCATCTCCACAATATCTCATTGGTTGCACACGCAGCCCTGCTCCGTGGGAGGGACACCTCTAGGGTGTAAATACCAGTCATTACCTAGGACTCCTCTTGATTCTCAGGATTTATGTGTTACTTCTACTTTTATGATTAGTATCAACACCGAGCATCCCCGAGACCTTTCTATCAGGTCCCACCCACTCTTAGTCCACTTTCCATCCCAATCACTCTGCCCCAGTAGCGCTGGACACCTTGGTTCTCCTCCCACGAGATGAAACGATTCCAGCCTCCAGCCCTTTGCACCTGCTGCTCCCTCTGCCTAGAGACCTCTGCCCCAAGATCCTCTCACAGCGGGTGCAGAGTCCTTCATTTTGCAGCTCCAAAGTCGCCTCCTTAGAGAGAGGTCTTCCCTGATCATGCTTCCCCAGAGCATGCTTGAGCAGTCCTGTGGTGAGGTCTGTGTGGCAAGAACTGAAGCCTCCTGCTAACACCCATAGGAATGAACCTCAAGGAATCTGACTGAGCAGCCTCAGTCAAGCCTTCAAGTGATGGCAGCCTTGATTGACATCTGACTTCCCTGATCATTCTCCTAAATCAGGCGACTCACCCTCGCCTCAAACCCCATCACTCTCTTATTTTGTTGTTCGTTGTTCAATCACTAAGTCGTGTCTGATTCTTTGTGGCCCCATGGACTGCAGCACGCTAGGCTTCCCTGTCCTTCACCATCTCACGGAGCTTGCTCAAACTCATGACGGTCGGTGATGCCATCCAACCATCTCATCCTCTGTCTTCCCTTTCTCCTCCTGCCTTCAATCTTTCCCAGCATTGGGGTTTTTTCCAATGAGTTGATTCTTCTCACCAGGTGGCCAAAGTATGGGAGGTTCAGCTTCAGCATTAGCTCTTTCAATGAATATTCAGGGTTGATTCCCTTTAGGATTGACTCATTTGATCTCCTTTCTGTCCAAGGGACTCTCAAGAATCTTCTCTAGCAACACAGTTTGAAAGCAAATCAGCCTTCTTTATGGCCCAAACTCTCACATCTGTACATGACTGCCAGAAAAACCGTAGCTTTGATTACGTGGACCTTTGTTGGCAAAGTGATGTCTCTGCTTTTGAATACGCCATCTGGATTTGTCATAGCTTAGCTTTCCTTCCAAGGAGCAAGCGTCTTTTAATTTCTTACTACCCCATTTAATTTTCCTTGGAGTTCTTGAAACTCTCTGGAAGCATTTTGAGTTTCTTAAGAAAAGCCTATTTCCTTGTTCGATGTTTGTTTCCCTGATCAGAACCTCAAATTTCAATTCCGTGAGAGCAGAGATGCTGTGTGTCTTATTTCTTATTGTCTCCCTAGACCTTAGAGCATGATTTATTTTCAGAAAATATTTGCTGAGTGGATAGCAGAGCTTCAATTTATGATAAATGAAACTCTCGCAAATGAGGGTTGAGAAGGACAGGGCAGTGAGAGAAGGATGAGGTGGGCGCTCACATAAACACTATCCAACTGTAAGCGTTTATTTATTTTGCAAATATTTATTGGGGATGCTGGGGACACCCCAGGGACTAAAATGTTCCTAGTCTCCATCCTCAGGTAGCTGGATCAGGGGAGACAGACAGGCAAACATACTTATAAATATGTCGTATTTAGTACGTGTGATTCCTGAAGATCAGGAGAAAGTGTGTGTGTGTGACATCCTGTTTAGGGTGTGGGCTGGCTCTCCTGGGAAATTATGTTTGAGCTGTGTCCTGGAGGAGGAGAAGGGGTTAGTTCGCTGGTGAGAGGGGGTTTTGGGCTGAGAGAGAGGCATTCCTAGCCCAGAACAGTTATTGGAAGTTTCTGGAGAGGCTGAGAGGTCTCCTGAGGTCATCTTAACTAGGGCGATAGGGAGCCCTGGAGAATGTCTCTCTCTGTTTTAAATAGCTGGTATTGTTGGTTTTGTTGTTGAAAGGGCAATTTACACACACGTGGTTAAAAAGTAATCCAAGCTGTGAAACAAGATATGGATACAACACAGCTCCTCGGAGGCAGCCACTGTTTCCGTATATTGTGTCCTTGGGAATGTTCTATGCAATAGGAATGCGTAAATGTATGTACATATGCTGTGCTCAGTTGCTTCAGTCGTGTCCTACTCTCTGCAACCCCATGGACCATAGCCTGCCAGGCTCCTCTGTCCATGGGATTCTCCAGGCAAGATTACTGGAGTGGGCTGCCATTTCCTCCTCCAGGGGATCTTCCCCACCCAGGGGTTGAACCTGTGTCTCCTGCATTAGCCGGCTGATTCTTTTACCGCTGAGTAACCAGGGAAGCCCATAACTTGGTAAAATATGATATCTAACACACAGACACCCCCCCCCCCCCCCCGTATTTCCAAAATGTAATAAAAAAATTAAAAACCTGACTCTTAGGCACATGTAATAAGCCAAAAACAAAGATTTAAGTCTTGAACTGGCTGTTTCCAAGGAGAATTCAAGGAAGAGAGGTTAATACTGTTACTCAGAAAAGGTGTGCTGAAAAGAGCTGGTCAGGTTAGGTACAAAACCAGTCCAAGTTCTACAGGCAGCAAAACTGTAACCCTGCGGTTATCTTTTCTAACCAGAGACAAATCATGGGCAACCAAACATCTGAAAGTTGCCATTGAACTTGTCAGTGTCCAGATCCTAGTCAATAGTGAAGAATCAGTTGAACAAGGGTCCAGTCCCCTAGAAAAGGAATTAATGCTTGGCTTGGTTGTCTAGATAACCAGGAAGTGACTTGCTGTCTACCATTTGTCTCATTGCTAAGTTTAGGGTAATCTTTTTAAAAAATTTATTTATTCGGCTGTGCTTGGTTTTAGTTGCAGCCCACTGGCTCCAGAGCACGTGGGCTCAGTAGCTGACGGGCTCAGGCTGCCTTGCCCCACAGCATGTGGGATCTTAGTTCCCCGACCAGGGATCGAACCCACATCCCCTGCATTGGAAGGTGGATTCTTAACCACTGGACCACCAGGGAAGTCCCAGGATAAGCTTTCCTTAACTATATACTAGAGGTCGCTTTAAGTCCATTCGCAGAGAATTATAGTTTTTAATGACTTTATAGTACTCTCTTGCCCGGATGTGCCATAATCGTAACATAACTTACTTAAATTCCATAACTTACTTACTATGTCTCCTTTGGTGGACGTATAGGGTGCTTCCACATTGCGGCAATTATAAATATGCTGCATTAAAAATCCTAGCTTGGGTGGGGAGGGGTAAATTAGGAGTTTGGGATTGACAGAAACGCACTATGATATATAAAGGAGAGAAACAGCAAAGACCTACTGTATGGCACAGGGAACTCTATTCACGCTCTGGTAATAACCTGTAGTGAAAACTAACGTGAAAGAAATACAGAACTGAATCACTTTGCTGCGTACCAGAAACTAACACGACATTGTAAGTGAACTATACTCCAATAAGAAGTATCCGAGCATAAAGTCTATGCAAACGTCTGCTTGCAGATAATAATAACCGCCACAGGTTTGTAGCATTTGCTGCGCGTCAGGTGCTATTTTAAGTATCAGATGCACAATAATTCATTTGACCCTCACATCGACCTAAAGATGTAAGCTGTATTGTTGGTTCCCATCTTCTGATGAGGTGGCCGAGGCACCTTGAAGGTGAATTGCTGGGACCAAGGAAAGACGGCGTTTTTCTTTGATAAATGTTTGCAGTTTGTTCCATCCACACTGTCGCCCGTCTGACACAAGAAGCCTGTTCTGAGGCCAGCCCTGGAGTTACCAAACCTCTTTGATCTTTGCCAACTTGATGGGGTCAAAAATAGTCATGGGAGATCATTACTTGCTGTCATTTGACTGTGACTCCCTTGGGGTCACTAACCATCCTGATTTGTCTGGGAGTTTTCAGATTTGTCACTGAAATCCCATACCCCTAGAAAGCTCTCCATCCCCGGCAGACTGAGACAACCAGTTTCCCTACTTTGCCATGATTCTGTGTGAGGCTGAACATCTTTTTTGAGGTCCTAGGGGTTGGGAAGATCTCCTGGAGAAGGCCACGGCAACCCGCTCTAGTGTTCTTGCCTGGACAATCCCATGGACAGAGGAGCCTGGAGGGCTACAGTCCACGTGTTGCAAAGAGCCGGACACAACTGAGTGACTGACGCTAACACATGGGGTGGGGGAAAGGTCTTGGACAAGGGAGTTGGTCAGAAGATCTTTCAAAGGATAGAGTAGGAATAGGAGCTTACATTTAGAATGCTCCTTACAGCTTTTGATCTTGGCTTTACAGAGTCCCAGTGATGCTTTGATGACCTTAAGCAGAGGGCTGTTTTATAGGTGAGGAAACCCAGGCACAGACTGGGGGGATAAGTTGCCCAGGGTCACATATCTAGGAAGAGACTGAGGCGGTGATGAACTGGGGAGTTTGTGAGCACCCATCCTTTTCTCGCAGGCCCCCTGACCTGGGCCCCAGCATCCCCGAAGATCATGATGGCGTATATGAACCCGGGGCCCCACTATTCCGTCAACGCCTTGGCCCTGAGTGGCCCCAGTGTGGATCTGATGCACCCAGCTGTGTCCTACCCAAGTGAGTACAGTCATCCTCCCTGCCCCCCCATCCCCAGCTGGCCCCCACCTTCTGGGGTCCCTTGCCCTCAGGAAGCGGATGGGTACTTACAAGGATGACATCAGGGCCATACACCAGCCAAACGGGCTCATCTGTAAATGCAAAGCACACCCCACATCTCTCAGGGATGCAGGAGAGCGTGTGGATCTTCATAGAAATTTAGGACAGTGGTTCCCTTTTGGGTGAGGGAGGGAAACCATCTGGAAGGGGGACCCAGAGGAATTCCCATCTGTCAGCGATGCTTTATTTCTTAGCGAAGGAAGCGTTCTATTTTTGATGGTATTATCCTTTTATTAAGTTGGCCATTACGGTCCTGCCTCTTTTATAGGCTGGATATCCCCAAACGTCATGTTTCAAGTGAATGTCTTAGTGCAGAAGGAATTTTAGAAAGGGGATGAAAACCAAACTCAGATACCTCCTTACACAGGTAAAGCCAGTTCTCCTCGGGGTGAGGCAAGAGTCCCCCCTAAGGATACGCAAAGGGAGAACCCGTTTCCCAGGGGGACAGAGTGAGGTCTAGAAGTTGAGGGAATCAGCACCCCCTTAGTCTGGGCAGATGAATGCCCAGAAGAGGCTTGTTAGCATCCCATGCCTTCTCAGGACCTTGCGTCAGCAGATGCAGAGAATGGGGTCTCAGGTCACCCAGCAGTCCTGTTTTTCTGTCCTCACCCCAGGCGCCCCGAGAAAGCAACGGCGGGAACGGACCACCTTCACGCGAAGCCAGCTGGAAGAGCTGGAAGCCCTGTTTGCCAAGACTCAGTACCCGGATGTGTATGCCCGTGAGGAGGTGGCTCTGAAGATCAACCTGCCTGAGTCCAGGGTTCAGGTGGGGTGTTCTGGTCCCTGGGATCCAGAGTGGAGGAAAGAGGGAGAGGTCACAGAGGAAGGGCTGAAGTGTCCTGTTAATCTCTCATCCCCGTAATTTCGCTGGCTTCCTCTCTGGCATGCCTATCCCCTCTCATTCTACTCCATGAGCACTGCCCCGGTCCTTCCTTCAGCATTCCCACCAAGAACACTCTTTGTTCCCTCTACCCGGAAGATATATTCCCTACACCCTGTTCAAGTCTTTGTTTATCAACCAATCTAGTCACCTTGCCAGTCAATGAGACCTCCACCGCCCTTGGCATTAGAAGCTGCAGCTTTTTCCCGCCATCCCAACTCTGCTACTCCCCCTCACTCTGCTCAATTGGTCCTCCCATAGCATTTATCACTTTCTAAAATTCTATGTGATTTCCTTCCTTACTATTTATTTATATGCTGTCTCTCTCAAGACTTCCCTGGTGGCTCAGATAGTAAAGCGTCTGCCTACAATGCGGGAGACCCAGGTTCAATCCCTGGGTCGGGACGATCCCCTGGAGAAGGAAATGACCACCCACTCCAGTATTCTTGCCTGGAAAATCCCATGGACGAAAGAGCCTGGTAGGCTACAGTCCATGGGGTGGCAAAGAGTCAGACACGACTGAGCAACTTTCTTTCTTTCTCTCAAGTAGAATGTCAGCTTCATTGGTGTGTCCCCAAAGGAGTAGAAGAATACATGTTTATTAAATAACTGAACGGATGGATGGATGGATGGATGCATGGATGGGTAAATGTCTATGTGTGTTTGATTGTATATATGTATGATGCATATATGATTGTATATATGGATGTGTATGTGTTTGTATGATAATATGTGTACGTATGTACATAAGATCGGAAAGATGAAAGTATGTATCATTGTATGTGAGGTGAAAGCGTCAGTCTCTCAATCATGTCGGACTCTGCGATCCCACTGACTGTAGCCCACCAGGCTCCTCTGTCCATGGAATTCTCCAGGCCAGAACACTGGAGTGGGTAGCCATTCCCTTGACCAAGGTCTTCTGCATTGCGGGCAGATTCCTTATCATCCGAGCCCCCAGGGAAGCCCATTATTGTGTGTATATACTTACAACTGTGCTTAGGCATGACTGTTATGTGTGTGCTTATGATTGGCTGGTGAATGTGCATAGGTACGACTGTATGTCTGCATGTATATATGAATGATTCGGTGGACAGATGAATGTATAGGAGTATATTTGTATGTTACATGATAGTAGGTATGTACATATGATTGGCTGGAAGGATGTGGATATATGTGCGTGACCATGTGTGTGCCCACAAATGTATGCATGTACAATCGTGTGCATTGTATATGATGGTATATGTGTGACTGTACAATCGTGTATATAAATAATTGGGTGGGTGGTGGATGAATAGAGTGCCCCATGTTGTTGTGTAGCTGCTCAGTGGTGTCTGACTCTCTGTGACCCCATGGACTGTAGCCCACCAGGCTCCTCTGTCCAAGGGATTTCCCAGGCAAGAATGCTAGAGTGGGTTGCCATTTCCTTCTCTAGGGAATCTTCCCGACCCAGGAATTAAACTCACGTTTCCTGCCTTGGCAGGCAGATTCTTCACCCCTGAGCCCCCTAGGAAGCCCCCAGAGTGCCCCACAGCCGATCGCAAAGTAGAGAGTTATGACTCTGGCATGCTTCACCGATAGGCATCACCACTCCTGGGCATCACGAAGGCTCCCCTGGGCCTCCTGCCCACTCTACCTCCCTCATCTCCCCTCTCGCCCCCCAGGTTTGGTTCAAGAACCGCCGGGCTAAATGTCGGCAGCAGCGGCAGCAGCAGAAACAGCAGCAGCAGCCCCCAGGGGCACAAGCCAAGGCTCGTCCTGCCAAGAGGAAGGCAGGCACATCTCCAAGGTCCTCCACGGATGTCTGTCCAGACCCCCTGGGCATCTCAGATTCCTACAGCCCCCCTCTGCCCGGGCCCTCGGGCTCCCCCACCACGGCAGTGGCCACGGTGTCCATTTGGAGTCCGGCCTCCGAGTCCCCTTTGCCCGAGGCGCAGCGGGCAGGGCTAGTGGCCTCGGGCCCCTCTCTGACCTCAGCGCCCTACGCCATGACCTACGCCCCCGCCTCTGCTTTCTGCTCTTCCCCCTCAGCCTATGGGTCGCCGAGCTCCTATTTCAGTGGCCTGGACCCCTACCTGTCTCCCATGGTGCCCCCATTGGGGGGCCCGGCCCTCAGCCCCCTTTCAGGCCCCTCCGTGGGGCCCTCCCTGACCCAGTCCCCCACCTCCCTGTCAGGCCAGAGCTATGGCACCTACAGCCCTGTGGACAGCTTAGAATTCAAGGACCCCACAGGCACCTGGAAATTCACCTACAACCCCATGGACCCCCTGGACTACAAGGATCAGAGTGCCTGGAAGTTTCAGATCTTGTAGAAGACCCTCCTCTCTCCATCTCTTGTCCCCTCTGCACATTGTCCCGACCTGCCCTGGGACAGCATCCCGGGGGAGGTGGCAGGAGTCCCTCCGAAGGTCGTGGCCTCTTTGGCTCCCGTGACCAACACAGTCCACCCCTTTCCTCCTGGGGAGCTCGATAGGTGTTAGTCATCCTCTCAACCCCAAGGTGGTCTCATACGGAGTCCAACCGGCATTTCAAACCGTGAGCCGCAGACTCCAGAAACTGGTGCTGAGAATCCGCCCTGAGATGAAATTAAACCAACCTTGCAGTTGACCTGGGGTCGTGTTTAGGTCAGAAAATCACAGTGCTGTTGAACAAACAGGTCGGGAGGCTTGATTCCTTAACTTTCCATTTGGGGACACTTCTTTAGCTCATGGGTAGAGATCCTTCTAGAAATCCCAAAGACAGACTTTACGGAGCCCCAGGATGGAACCTTTAGGCCAGCTATACTGTTAAGTTCAGAAATTCATTTGGCAGTTTTCCAGATTTCACAGATGTCAGGTCTGCATGATAGGTTTAGGGGGCTACACACACACACACACACACACACACACACACTTTCTACTTGTTGTTAGTTTCTTCTTAAAGACACTTCATCGTTCATTTATTCATGACACTGGAAATGGGCATATCTGGTGGGAGAATGGAAGGCAAGTTGCCTGTTTCACGTCTCCTTCGTTTTCTTTCGTTTTAGCGTTTTTTAAAAGGTGAACTTCACCCAAACACTGGAAGAATCTCGGTTGCTGCTTGGGGTACACCAGCTATGATTGTGGCTATTTCCAAGAGAAGAAGAGGTTGGACAGGCTTCCCACCTGTAAATATATAAGAGGCAGGGGTGGGGCAAAAGAAATGGATTTGGGGGCAGCCCCACATCCCACACTCACACTCCCGCTTTTAGAGGTTTTGTTTTCAGTTTCGATTGTGGGGTTGGACTATACATAGAGACTGGCCTGGGAAATTTTCCGGGGGCAACGCTGTATTTCTTTGAATACAGTCTGACCCATGGCTGCAGAGACAAGCAGTGTAAGAATCTGAAGAAGGATGCAGGCATTCCAACACTCTTGGAAGTTTGGTACTTTGACACCTACTTTCTCAATCTGAGTTCTTTTATTTTGGGGTGGGGGAGGCAGGAGCCACGAGCCACTCACTGGTGGGCTTCACAAGGCCAGGGGTGAAAGAAAGTAGTGTGGGTGAGAAGTGGTATGCTGGGAGGTGTTTAACAACAGGCTCTGGAAGGAAGAGGAAATCCTGGTTTGTCTTGGTTACCCATTTCTGTGGTGTAAATACTCCCACTGTGGCTGATGTCAAGGCATCAGGCTGAGGTCCCTGAACTTAGGAAGAGACACTCACAGTCTGTGCTCACTAGCCAGGACAAGCTGGCTCCAGCCCCCCAGGGCGGAAAGCAAGGTCAGGAGGAGGGGCACGACGCAAAGTGAGACTGGGTGGCATCAGATGATGCCAGGTCAGGAGGAACCATGAGCGGCACCCTGAGATCACTAGAGCCCCCAAAGGTGTCTCTCCTGGGTCTGAGTCATGCTGGGACATTAGACCCAGCATCCACGGTGGGAAGCAATATCTAAACAGAGAAAGACAACATATATTGACATACGGGATGGATGTCAATCCACCGATCCAGGCAAAAATTTGCCAGGGAGGGGCAGGTAGGAGATGGCATTGTGCTCTGGATCTGTGTAAACACTGGGACCAGGATGCAAGTGCCCGTTAGGCATTTTGCAGAGGCTCCCACACTCTTTGCTGGAGGCTGGGGTCTCAGGTGTGAGTAGAGACTCTCACTGAACTGAACTGAACTGAACTGCCTCACCAAGCTCTCCATTCACAGAGGAGGGAGTGTCTTATGCAAATGATTCAGAGGCAGTAATAGACTCTGGGAGGGGGGGCCAGAGACACAGGCCAAGTAAGACTTTAAGAGTAAGACTTTAAGAGTGTCCCCCCCCCCCCCCGCAACTTCCTGGGGTCTTCTGAGAGTTCTCTAGGAGTTGGACAGAGGAAGGAGTCAGATCTTTCAGGAGATTCCAGGTTCCTTCTCCTGGGTCAGTCTCCTGAAGCCTGGTTCTTCAGCTGTCCCTTAGGGATTCCTAAAGCCAGGAAGAGTGTCAGAGGAAGTGGGGACAGAACAAGAGGTCCCCCTCCTTCTATGTCAAGTCCCCTGTCCTCCCCTTGCCCACTCACTGGAGCTCCAGGTCTCCCTTCGCTGGCCATCTGTGGAGTGAAAATGATTAAAACGTTGGATCCTGCTTAAAGTCTGGGTGATTGTTTGTTTCCGTGGAGGGGCCTGGAGGTAAAAACGTCTGTCTCTGGGGGCATGGGTGTGTCCATGTGGTTTCTCTGCTCACTGTCTTTTCTGTGACATCTCTGTAAAGCCAATTAGGCAGGAATATGGGCTTCATTCGGCCAGCTTCCACCTGCTATGACCCCTCGCTGCAAGGGGCTGGTGACCTTGCTTCCTGCCTCAGTGGTCCACATGAGGATTAAAGTAGCTTGGGAAGGGAGTGGTGTGCTGGGAGGTGCTTAGCAGTTGGCTCTCGAAGGAAGAAGGATTCTTGGAGCCCTCCCCATCAGGCTCCAGCCTCTGCAGCTTCATCTCACGCCTCCCCCTTCCGCCTTCCATCCTCGCCACCTTCCCTTCCATCCCTTCTCCCGTTCTGGTCACTTTCACTTTCCCACCATATCTCTTCTGTCTCTTATCTTTTCTCTCTCTTTTTTCCGCACCCCCCTTTTCCTTCTTGACTGTCAAATCTCAGACTCCAAGGTCCGCATTTCTTTCTGCTGGCTTTTATCTTGTTCTTTCTTTCCTCTTCTTCTCTTATCCTTAGCCTTTGCCTTTGTGTTGCTCCAACTCCAGGTCATCAATCTCTCTAATGCCCCTCTCGTTCGCTGGATCCTGGGTTAAAATGTGTCTGTGTATTTAACACAGAACTAATGAGGTCAGACAGACTTGCTGTTTGAGCCTGGCTCAGCCAAGTCTGGTCCTATGACCTTGGGCAATCCGTTCCTCCCAACTTCAGTTTCTGCCCCCAGTAATGTGAGACGTTGAGAAGACCCACCTCGAGAGAATTAAATGATGTCATTTTGTTACGTATTTGGCCCTGAAGTCTGGTCCATGGTAAGAGCCCAATAAGTGTTTATTTGTATAGTAAAATGCACGTCACGTAAGAGTGACCATTATTATTTTATAGTGTGCAACTCAACGGTATTAAATACATTCACAGAGGAAACAAGACACAAAAGGCTCCATATCGAAGGAATCCCTTTATGTGAAATGTCCAGAAGAGGTAAATCCATGGAGATGGAAAACAGATTCGTGTTTGCTGGGGGGAGGGGACGTTGGGAAGGAACTGCTTAATGGATGAGAGAGTTTCTCTTTGGGTTGATGGAAAAAGTTCTGGAATTGGATAGGATCCAGCAACTCCACTCCTTAGTCTATTGTGAAAGTCGCTCAGTCATGTCCGACTTTTTGTGACCCCATGGACTGTAGCCCGCCAGGCTCCTCTGTCCATGGGATTCTCCAGGCCAGAATCCTGGAGTGGGTAGCAGTTCCCTTCTCCAGGGGATATTCCCGACCCAGGAATCGAACTGGGGTCTCCTGCATGGCAGGTGGATTCTTTATGAGCTGAGCCAAGAATTGAAAACAGGTGTTTAAAAAAGTGTGCTCTTGTGTTCACAGCAGCGCTATTCACAATGACAAAACAGGTGGGAACAGTCTGGATGTCTGCCTTGAAGACATTACAGTAAATGTTATCTTAACCTAGCATTTCCCCTGAAGTTGTCCTTGTGCCCTTCATAGCAGCTTTATTCGTAATGGCCTCCACCTGGAAACGGTCCAAATGTCCGTCAATAGGTGAAAGGCTAAAAAAAGCTGGTGAATCTAGAGAATGTCTTTAGCAGTGGAAGGCCATGAACTCCTGGTGTACAGATCAAACTGGATGAATAACTCAATAATGAGTGGAAGAAACCAGGTTCTGAGCAGTGTATATAGTAGGATTCCACTTTCATGAAATTCTAGAAAAGATAAAACCAGTGGCAGAGGGTGATTAGTGATTAGCAGGAGCTGGGGAATCAATAGATCAGATTCACCACAAAGGGACAGAAGGGCTTCCCCTTTACAAAAATTAAAAAAAATTTTGGCCACACCACTCAGCATGTGGGATCTTAGTTCCCCGACCAGGGATTGAACTGGTATCACCTGCCCCAGAAGCATGGAGTCTTAACCACTGGATCACCAGGGAAGTCCCCCAAAGGGGCTCTTTTTTGAGATGCTGGAAATATCCTCTATCTTGACCACAGGGGTATTTCCATGACTGTATATGATTGCCCAAACTCATCAAACTGCATGGTTAAAATGGGTGGCATTTATAATATATGAATTATACCTCAATAAATTGGAAGGGAAAGAAAAGAAAAATGTACCCAGCAGGTACTATTTGCCAGTACTGGAGAAAGTTAATCCTAACTCTTCACATTCTCAAAGCAATCTACCAGAGAGATGCTATTATTATCAGATAGATGCTATGATCATCTTCACAAAGAGCAAACCGAGGCGGAGGCAGGTCAGGTGACCTGCCCACGGTCCCACAGCCAGGAAGAGATAAGAACTGAGATGTACAGGGCTCGTGCTGGAAGGCAGACCCTCCGGGCCCTCCTGGCATTTCCCCCTCCTCCCCAGTTTTGACCCTGCCTCTCCTCGCTTCGCTCCCGCCTGTCTCTCTCATCTTTGGTCTCAAGCTCAAGTGCTATTCCTCTCTTCGTCTCTCTCCTCACCCCCATATGTCTCCGACCGACCTCCTGCTTCTCCTGATCTCTGAGCCCCTCCCTGGCTGTTTCCTCTGTCCCTGAACAGGACTAATTTAGCAAATGCTCCAATCCTCTTATGAAGGCCCAGCCTCAGCAGAATGGCAGGGGAATTAGCGGGGATTAGGTTCAGACCCATGACCCATTGGGGGAAGGGGACTTCGTGGAGACGAGTGAGTTTTAACTAAGGCATGGCATCACCCACCCTTGTGCCTTCCATGTGAAACCATGCCTGGGACACACAGTAGTAATAAAATCACAGCTGAATTCTTTTTCGGTTATGCCAGGTGTTCATTGCCGCCAGAGGGGGCTACCCTCTCTTTGCAGTGCCCAGGCTTCTCATCGCAGTGACTTTTGTTGCAGAGCGTGGGCTGTAGGTGTGCCATCTCAGTAGCTGTGGCCCACGGGCTTAGGTGCCCCACGGCACGTGGAATCTTCCTGGACCAGGGATGGAAGCCGTGTCCCCTGCACTGGCAGGAGGATTCTTATCCACTGTACCACCAAGACAGTCCACAGCTAAATTCATTACGAAGGGCTTACAGTGTGGCAGGCACTCCTGTATTTCTCACTTATTAAATCTTCATTACAACCTCATGAGGTAGGGGCCACCCGCATCTCCCCTATTTGACGGATCAGGAGGGGTTAAGTAACTTTCCCAAAGTGATCGGGGTCCTGTCCCAGCCATTCTGGTGGTTTCAAGTGATAGGTGAAAAAACAGAGTCTGGGAGATAATGGAACGGCCCTGGGGTTGCAGAGTGTGCAAATGCATTCTCTGTTTGGTGACTTCAAAGGTGACCCTTTCAGCCCCCCACAGTTTGGAGGAGGTGAAGGAGAGGGAAACAGGTCAAGAGAGGGTGGAAATGGAGTAGAAAACGCAGAACAGAAAGCAGAGTGGAGGAGGAGATTAGGCAGGGAAAGAAAAGACAGATGTCAGGAGGGGAGTTCATGCAAGGTCTTATTTCTTCTTCAAGTATGTGATCAAGTTCAACAGTGATGCATATGGGCCTGGAGGGGGCTTTTTTTTTTTTTTTTTTTCATTTTAAGGAAGGTTAATTTTGTATTGAACATGGAGTAGCTCCTCTCGGCCCTCCCGTGCCCACACAGCCACCACTCCTTATTGCCAAATTCAGACTTAAATTGAAGAAAGTAGGGAAAACCACTAGACCATTCAGGTATGACCTAAATCAAATCCCTTATGATTATACAGTGGAAGTGAGAAATAGATTTAAGGGACTAGATTTGATAGAGTGCCTGATGAACTATGGACTAAGGTTCGTGACATTGTACAGGAGACAGGGATCAAGACCATCCCCATGGAAAAGAAATGCAAAACAGCAAAATGGCTGTCTGGGGAGGCCTTACAAATAGCTGTGAAAAGAAGAGAAGTGAAACGCAAAGGAGAAAAGGAAAGATATAAGCATCTGAATGCAGAGTTCCAAAGAATAGCAAGAAGAGATAAGAAAGCCTTCTTCAGCGATCAGTGCAAAGAAATAGAGGCAAACAACAGAATGGGAAAGACTAGAGATCTCTTCAAGAAAATTAGAGATACCAAGGGAACATTTCACGCTCAATAAAGGACAGAAATGGTATGGACTTAATAGAAGCAGAAGATATTAAGAAGAGGTGGCAAGAATACACAGAAGAACTGTACAAAAAAATCTTCAGGACCCAGATAATCACGATGGTGTGATCACTCACCTAGAGCCAGACATCCTGGAATGTGAAGTCAAGTGGGCCTTAGAAAGCATCACTATGAACAAAGCTAGTGGAGGTGATGGCATTCCAGTTGAGCTATTTCAAATCCTGAAAGATGATGCTGTGAAAGTGCTTCACTCAATATGCCAGCAAATTTGGAAAACTCAGCAGTGGCCACAGGACTGGAAAAGGTCAGTTTTCATTCCAATCCCAAAGAAAGGCAATGCCAAAGAATGCTCAAACTACTGCACAATTGCACTCATCTCACACGCTAGTAAAGTAATCCTCAAAATTCTCCAAGCCAGGCCTCAGCAATACATGAACTGTGAACTCCCTGATGTTCAAGCTGGTTTTAGAAAAGGCAGAGGAACCAGAGATCAAAGGCCAACATCCTCTGGATCATGGAAAAAGCAACAGAGTTCCAGAAAAACATCTATTTCTACTTTATTGACTATGCCAAAGCTTTTGACTGGGTGGATTACAATAAACTGTGGGAAATTCTGAAAGAGATGGGAATACCAGACCACCTGACCTGCCTCTTAAGAAACCTATAGAAACTGTTGCCTTTTGAGCAACAGTTAGAACTGGACATGGAACAACAGACTGGTTCCAAATAGGAAAAGGAGTACGTCAAGGCTGTGTATTGTCACCCTGCTTATTTAACTTATATGCAGAGCACATCATGAGGAACGCTGGGCTGGAAGAAGCACAAGCTGGAATCAAGATTGCTGGGAGAAATATCAATAACTTCAGATATGCAGATGACACCACCCTTATGGCAGAAAGTAAAGAGGAACTAAAAAGCCTCTTGATGAAAATGAAAATGGAGAGTGAAAAAGTTGGCTTAAAGCTCAACTTTCAGAAAACTAAGATCATGGCATCTGGTTCCATCACTTCATGGGAAATAGATGGGGAAACAGTGGAAACAGTGTCAGACTTTATTTTTGGGGGGCTCCAAAATCACTGCAGATGGTGACTGCAGGTATGAAATTAAAAGACGCTTACTCCTTGGAAGGAAAGTTATTACCAACCTAGATAGCATGTTGAAAAGCAGAGACATTACTTTGCCAACAAAGGTCTGTCTAGTCAAGACTATAGCTTTTCTAGTAGTCATGTATGGATGTGAGAGTTGAACTGTGAAGAAAGCTGAGCGCTGAAGAATTGCTGCTTTTGAACTGTGGTGTTGCAGAAGACTCTTGAGAGTCCCTTGGACTGCAAGAAGATCCACCCAGTCCATTCTGAAGGAGATCAGCCCTGGGATTTCTTTGGAAGGAATGATGCTAAAGCTGAAACTCCAGTACTTTGGCCACCTCATGCGAAGAGTTGACTCATTGGAAAAGACTCTGATGCTGGGAGGGATTGGGGACAGGAGGAAAAGGGGACAACAGAGGATGAGTTGGCTAGATGGCATCACCGACTCAATGGACGTGATTCTGAGTGAACTCTGGGAGCTGGTGATCGACAGGGAGGCCTGGCGTGCTGCAATTCATGGGGTTGCAAAGAGTTGGACATGACTGAGTGCCTGAATTGAACTGGACTGAATTTTGTATTTCATTTAGTCAACATATATGTAATTGTATCCTGTGGACCCAACTGGGAGGAGAGAATGTACAAGATAGAGTTTGTCATGGCAAAGGAAGGGATAAGGAGAGCTGAGACCCCGGTTAATAATTACAAGCCATTGAGACTTCCCCAGCAGTCTAGCGGTCATGACTCTTCTCTCCCAATGCAGATCCCTCATGCCACACAGCGCAGCCAAATATAAAACATTTAGAATAGTGCGTAAGTGCCACAAATAAGGAAAATGTGATTGGATTTCTCTGTTTCTCTCTTTTCCTTTCACTCTTTTTTTAAAAGCAAAATTATTTATATTATTTTTTGGCTGGGCTGGATCTTCATTGCTGCAAGCAGGCTTTCTCTACTTGGGGTGGGCGAGCGGCAGCTGCTCTCTAATTACGGTGTGCTGGCCTCTCATCATGGGGGCTTCTCTTGTTGCAGGGCCCAGGCCATAGGGCGTGCAGGCTCAGTAGTTGTGACGCACAGGCTTTAGTTGCATGTGGAATCTTCCCAGACCAGGGATCAAACCCGTGTCCCTTGCAGGTGGATTCTTAACCATCAGAGAAGTCCCTCCCTCTCTCTTATAGATATTAATATTTTTGTGTTTGTCTCTGCTTCTCGTATCAGTTTGTCTTTCTATCTCTATAACTCTCACTTTCCCTTTCTCTGTTTTCTGGGAACAATTTTAGGGCTTCTCCAAGGCTGGCACAATCTGGTGCTGGCTTACCCCTCCACTCTCCTCTTTCTGCCTTGCTGGCCCCTTCTAGCCACTAAAACAAACCAAGCTCTGGGACTGAGGCCAGGGGTAGGGGCCAGGGTGGGCTGTCTCTTACAGTGTGTGTGTGCTAAGCGGCTTCAGTCGTGTCCGACTCTGTGGGACACTATGGACTGTAGCCCGCGAGGTTCCTCTGTCTGTGGGATTCTCCAGGCAAGAATACAGGAGTGGGCTGCCATTCCCTTCTCCAGGGGATCTTTCGGACCCAGGGATTGAACCTGGGCTTCCCTGATGGCTCAGAAGTTAGAGCGTCTGCCTCCAATGCAGGAGACCCAGGTTCGATCCCTGGGTCAGAAAGATCCTCTGGAGAAGGAAATGGTAACCTACTCCAATACTCTTGCCTGGAGAATCCTATGGATGGAGAAGCCTGGTAGGCTACAGTCCACGGGGTTGCAAAGAGTCAGACACGACTGAGCAACTTTAACTTCACCTCCCACATGGAGGCAGATTCTTTACCATCTGCACCACCAGGGACGTCCCTGCTAGGTCCTTTCAAACAGCCTCTTACTGAGATGCCCCTAAGGTTCCCATGATGTGTTCTCCCTCGTAGCAATGAGACAACTGTTTGGTTGTTGGTTGTTAGTCACTAAGTCCTGCCTGACTTTTTTATGACCCTGCGGACTGTATCCACCAGGCTCCTCTGTCCGTGGGATTCTCCAGGCAAGAATACTGGAGTGGGTTTCCACGCCTTCCTCCAAGGAATCTTCCCGACTCAGGGATTGAACCTGCATCTCCTACTTGGCAGGCAGATTCTTTACCATTGAGCCACCTGGTCAGCCCAATGAGACAATCAATTTGCACAAACAGTGGGGCTTTCTGACGGTCTTTGGCTGAGGGTATTGACAGCAATCACCAAGTCTGTCTCAATAATCAACCTACTCTCCCCAAACATGGGAAAGCCAGATTCCCCATCCCCTCAGCTACCTGTCCCCGGCATGAAGCTTCTTCTCAGTCTTTGCTCATTTAAACCTCACAATGTTCCATTTAATTTCCTTTCACAGGGAGGGAGCCCATGATGGGGGGAGGGTGAGTGAGGGAAGGATTGGGAGTTTGAGATTAGGGAATGCAAACTATTATAGATAGAACGCAAAAACAGCAAAGTCTTACTGTATAGCACAGGGAACTATATTCAGAATCCTGTGATAAGCCAGGATGGAAAATGATATGAAAAATAATGTCTATATGTGTATAACTGTTTTGAGTAAACTCCGGAATTTGGTGACGGACAGGGAGGCCTGGCGTGCTGCAGTCCATGGGGTCGCAAAGAGTCGGACATGACTAAGCAACTGAACTGAACTGCACTGATGTATAACAATCACTGTGCTGTATAGCAGAAATTAACATGGCATTTTGAATCAACTACACTTCAGTAAAATTTTTTTAAAAACTAGGGAGAAGGCAGCGTAGAGTCACATAGACCAAGGATGTTACTAGTTTCTCTCTTGTCGACAGCAGTGCCGTCAACTGTCTTGGTGACCAAGGGTTCCCAGCTGATCCAGAAGCAGAAAAGATGTCCGGTTATGGCAGAAGACTGCCAAACAGGGAGCATAGTAAATGTCCACTATGGCAGGTTGCCCCATGAGCATCAGAGAGTGATGGAAACCAAATAACAAGATCTCTTTGTTTCATGTCGTACTCGATCACTTAATTAGTTGTCATCTTGCACTGTGATGATAATAAAAGTCCCAAGGGATGAGCACTGCGAGCTGTATTCTCCTCTGCCCCCAGTCCCAGGAGACCCCTGCCCCAAGTTCAGTGTGACGCTTAGACCCCAGGTCTATGCAGCCTAGAGAAACACAAAGTTAGGCTCCTATGACCCAAGCTCCAACAGACAAACCAGATCCAGTTCATTCATCCACAGAGGGCAGGAGCCAAGCTGTATTTTTGAAATATATATATTTATTTATTTGGCTTCCCTGGTCTTAGTTGTAGCATAGGGGATCATCTATCTTCGTTGTGGCATGTGGGACTAGTTCCCTGACCAGGGATTGAACCCGGGCCCCCTGCACTGGAAGCACAGAGTCTTAGCAACAGACCACCGGGGAAGCTCCCCCAAGGTGTCTTAATACGGAGGGTTCTTGGCGGCTTCCAGGACAGGACCCACTAATTGTTTGGTCCCTAAGCCATGTCTGACTCTTTGTGACTCCATCGGCTGCAGCACACCTGACTTCCCTGTCCTTCACCATCTCCTGGAGTTTAGTCAAACTCATGTCCATTGATTCAATGATGCCACCTAACCATCTCATCCTCTGTTGCCCTCTTTTCTTCCTGTCTTCAATCTTTCCTAGCATCAGGGTCTTTTCCAACGAGTCAGCTCTTTGCATCCACCAAAGTAGTGGAGCTTCAGCTTCAGCATCAGTCCTTTCAATGAACATTCAAGGCTGATTTCCTTTACGATTGACTGGTTTGATCTCTTTGCCGTTCCAAGGGACTCTCAAGAGTCTTCTCCAGAACAATCTGAAAGCATCAGTTCTTCGTGCTCAGCCTTCTTTATGGTCCAACTCTCACATCCGTACATGACCACTGGAAAAACCATAGCTTTGACTAGATAGACCTTTGTTGGCAAAGTGATGTCTCTGCTTTTTAATATGCTATCTAGGTTTGTCATAGCTTTCTTTCCAAGGAGCAAGGGTCCTTTAATTTCGTAGCTGCAGTTACCGACCACAGTGATTTTGAAGCCCAAGAAGATAAAGTCTGTCACTGTTTCCACTTTTTCCCCATCTGTTTGCCAAGAAGTGATGAGACTCGATGCCATGATCCTAGTTTTTTGAATGTTGAGTTTTAAGCTGACTTTCCTTATTGCCAAATTCAGACTTAAATTGAAGAAAGGGAAAACCACTAGACCATTCAGGTATGACCTAAATCAAATCCCTTATGATTATACCCTGGAAGTGAGAAATAGATTTAAGGGACTAGATCTGATGGATAGAGTGCCTGATGAATTATAGACGGAGGTTTGTGACATTGTAGATGAGACAGGGATCAAGACTGTCCCCATGGAAAAGAAATGCAAAACAGCAAAATGGCTGTCTGAGGAGGCCTTACAAATAGCTGCGAAAAGAAGAGAAGCGAAAACCAAGGGAGAAAAGGAAAGATATAAGCATCTGAATGCAGAGTTCCAAAGAATAGCAAGAAGAGATAAGAAAGCCTTCCTCAGCAATCAATGCAAGAAATAGAGGAAAACAACAGAATGGGAAAGACTAGAGATCTCTTCAAGAAAATTAGAGATACCAAGGGAATATTTCATGCAAAGATGGCTCGATAAAGGACAGAAATGGTATGGATCTAACAGAAGCAGAAGATATTAAGAAGAGGTGGCAAGAATACACAGAAGAACTGTACAAAAAAGATCTTCAGGACCAAGATAATCACGATGATATATATGATCACTCACCTAGAGCCAGACATCCTGGAATGTGAAGTCAAGTGGGCCTTAGAAAGCATCACTATGAACAAAGCTAGTGGAGGTGATGGCATTCCAGTTGAGCTGTTTCAAATCCTGAAAGATGATGCCGTGAAAGTGCTTCACTCAATATGCCAGCAAATTTGGAAAACTCAGCAGTGGCCACAGGACTGGAAAAGGTCAGTTTTCATTCCAATCCCAAAGAAAGGCAATGCCAAAGAATGCTCAAACTACCACACAATTGCACTCATCTCACATGCTAGTAAAGTAATGCTCAAAATTCTCCAAGCCAGACTTCAGCAATATATGAACCTAGAACTTCCAGATGTTCAAGCTGGTTTTAGAAAAGGCAGAGGAACCAGATATCAAATTGCCAACATCCGCTGGATCATCGAAAAAGCAAGAGAGTTCCGGAAAAACATCTATTTCTGCTTTATTGACTATGCCAAAGCCTTTGACTATGTGGATCACCATAAACTGTGGGAAATTCTTCAAGAGATGGGAATACCAGACCACCTGACTTGCGTCTTGAGAAACCTATATGCAGGTCAGGAAGCAACAGTTAGAACCAGACATGGAACAACAGACTGGTTCCAAATAGGAAAAGGAGTGTGTCAAGACTGTCACCCTACTTATTTAACTTATATGCAGAGTACATCATGAGAAACGCTGGACGGGAAGAAGCAGAAGCTGGAATCAAGATTGCCGGGAGAAATATCAATAACCTCAGATATGCAGATGACACCACCCTTATGGCAGAAAGTGAAGAGGAACTCAAAAGCCTCTTGATGAAAGTGAAAGAGGAGAGTGAAAAAGTTGGCTTAAAGCTCAACTTTCAGAAAACTAAGATCTTGGCATCTGGTCCCATCATTTCATGGGAAATAGATGGGGAAACAGTGGAAACAGTGTCAGAGTTTTTTTGGGGGGGGGCTCCAAAATCACTGCAGATGGTGATTGCAGCCATGAAATTAAAAGACACTTACTCCTTGGAAGGAAAGTTATGAGCAACCTAGACAGCATGTTGAAAAGCAGAGACAGTACTTTGCCAGCAAAGGTCCATTTAGTCAAGGCTATGGTTTTTCCTGTGGTCATGAATGGATGTGAGAGTTGGACTGTGAAGAAAGCTGAGCGCCGAAGGATTGATGCTTTTGAACTGTGGTGTTGGAGAAGACTCTTGAGAGTCCCTTGGACTGCAAGGAGATCCAACCAGTCCATTCTGAAGGATCCATCAGCCCTGGGATTTCTTTGGAGGGAATGATGCTAAAGCTGAAACTCCAGTACTTTGGGCATGTCATGTGAAGAGTTGACTCATTGGAAAAGACTCTGATGCTGGGATGGATTGGGGGCAGGAGGAGAAGGGGACGACAGAGGATGAGATGGCTGGATGGCATCACTGACTCGATGGACACGAGTCTGAGTGAACTCCGGGAGTTGGTGATGGACAGGGAGGCCTGGTGTGCTGCGACTCATGGGGTCGCAAAGAGTCAGACTGAACTGAACTGAGTAGTTGCTCAACAATAAAAGGATTAACCAATTCTTAATTGCAAGGCAGGGAGGCTGAGGGCGGGGCAAGAGAGGGTGGGTTTCAGGACCCTTAGGGTGTGCCTAAGGTGGGCCAGCATAAAACCGGGATGTCTGTCCCAGGCCTGTGAGCAGAGCCTCAGACTCCCACCGCAGAACAGCAGGAGGATGCAAGCACCCGAGTCCATCATGAGTGAGTCTGGCCTCCTGGGACTTAGTGGAGTTTGGGGGTGGAACCACATCACTGGGGGAGAGGAGCAGGGAGCCTGGTCCTCAGGGGTCCCCTGTCAGGGTGGCTCCCCCTTGGTTGGGAGTCAGTAGGGGGTTGGGGAGAGCACCAAGGGTCACCAAGGAGCCTGTCCTGCCTGCCTTCCCAGGGCATGCCCTGGAATACTCCACGGGCTGAGATCAAGCCCATTTCCAAGCTGTGCTCACTGAGCCCCAGAGAGGTGCAGGGGTTAGGGCTGGAGGGCAGACAGCCAGGGTCTGACCAACAACCTCGCTCCGGATGCCCCATGCTTCTCCCGCTCACCTGGGTCTGGTCCAGGGAGGGGGAGGGCACCAGGCAGGCTGGGGGCTGTTGCTGGGCTGATGGGACCGTTTCCCCCTTGGTCAGGCCTCACGCGGAGGTCCGCGCCCCCAAACAGGCAGCTGCAGGAGCGCACGGTGTACAGCAAAGAGCAGTTGGAGGCGCTCAAAGAAGCCTTCCTGAAGAACCAGTACCCGAGCTACCAGGACCGCCTGCGCCTGGCGGCCAGGCTCCACCTGGACGAGCACAGAGTGCAGGTCTGAGCCCGCCCGCCCCGGGGCCACCCCTCCGCCCTCCCGGAGCCACCGCTGGGGACCGCGAGGCCAGAGGGGCCCGGGCTGCCCCGGGTCCCGCAGCAAGCAAGGGATCTCCCCGCTGCGGACCCAGGGCTGGACCCCGGGTCAACCGTGTGCTGTATCACCGCGCCAGCCGCATCCTGCCTGCCTGACGCCCCCCACCGCCCCGGGTGTCCCGGTGCCCAGCCCTCAGGGCCTCTGAGCCCGCGGAGCCTCTCGGGCAGACCCCTTCCTGCCCCGTGGGTGCCCAAGCCCTGCCCCTGCCCTCTGCGCCCCTTCCCGCTGCCTCCTGAACCCCAGGAGCCTCTAATTGGGTCTGGGGGGCGGAGGGAGAGGGGAGGCAGGATTCTCAGCTGGACAGCCTCACCCCTCCACCTCCCGAGCAGAGGCCATACCGGGGGTCCCTCGCCTCTCACACCCCCTCCTCCTGGTCCCGTCTGCCCCTCCAGGTGTGGTTCAAGAACCGCCGGGCCCAGCGCTCCCGTCTGGAAGGACAACAGGCCCAGGGCGGATACCAGAGGGCGGGCCATGCGCCCACGGACCCCGGAGCCCCCCGGACCCCCGCCCCCGCCCCGGAATCTGCTGCCGCAGCTGCGAGCCCCAGTTTCCCAGACAGCCCGGGACTCTACAGCTGCCTTCCTCCCGCCAGCCCCGCGGGGGTGCTCCCAGCGCCCGAGCCCGGCGTCTCCAGCCACCAGCCGGCCATGTGGGTCCCGGCACAGGGCGTCCACGTGTACGGCCCGGCTGCTCCAAGCCTGGCCCCGGGCTGGCCTCAGGACCCCTACGTCCGGAACTACCGCCCAGATCCTCTTCTGGTTCCTGACTGTGCCCTGATGTTCTCATCCCAGGAGCTCTCGTCCCCGACGTCTGGGCACCAAACGGGAAATAGCTTTGCGGATGAGAATGACACAGGCCCCCGGCAGTTCACGAATTTATAGGGTCGTGGTCATCTGTCCCCACACAGTCCTGCAGACTCCGAGGGGCCAGAGGGGCTGAGGGCCTTGCGAGTCTGCTCGTGGTGAGCGTGGGGACGCGGGAAGGTGTGCTGGGTTGGTCCTCGCAGCTGGTTTACTGTCCGCAAGGGAACCGCACCTCCCTTGGTCCAGCCTGGGGAGGGGGCATCTTTTTGTGTGTCATTATGAGGCCATCTCAGGTCTCAAAGCTCTGAATGTCCCCGCCCTCGTTAGTATTTGAGGTGCACGTGGGTATTTCTGTGAATTTCCAAGTCAGAGGTGGAATTATTGTTCACAGCGTCTGTTTCACTGTTGTGGGAACTTGCTATAGGACTTTCATCAGCCTCATAAGGAATTTAATTAAAATTGCCTTAAATCTTTACCTTCCCTTGATGTCTAGAGATTTCTGTTTTTGCTTGTCTCTATCCTTACCTTTAGTTTCAAATGGTTGCAAATAAAAAAAGGGGGCATTAAATCCATAAGTAGTTTTGCAGCTAATTGATATCTTTACAATACTGAGCCTTCCAATCTAGGTATATTACTTATTAATCATTCATTTGGTAGTTTACAAAAAGCCTCCGCTAAGTGTTATTATTTCTGTAGGTTTATTTCTAGTGCTTTGTCTTGTGATTACCTGATATTTTAGATTAATTTAAATTTTTATTTCAAAATCTGTGTTCTGCCTAGATGTCCATTGGCTGACAAATGGATAAGAAAGCTGTGGTACATATACACAATGGAATATTACTCAGCTATTAAAAAGAATGCATTTCAATCGGTTCTAATGAGGTGGGATGAAACTGGAGTCTATTATACAGAGCAAAGTAAGTCAGAAAGAAAAACACCAATACAGCACATTAATGCATATATATGGAATTTAGAAAGGTGGTAATGATGACCCTCTATGCGAGACAGCAAAAAAGACACAGATGTAAAGAACAGACGGTTGGACTCTGTGGGAGAAGGTGAGGGTGGGATGATTTAAGAGAATAGCATTGAAACATGTATATTATCATATGTGAAATAGATTGCCAGTCCAGGTTTGATGGTTGAGGCAGGGTGCTCAGGCCTGGTGCACTGGGACGACCCTGAAGGATGGGATGAGGAGGGAGGTGGGACGGAGGGTCAGGATGGGGAACACATGTACACCCATGGCTGGTTCATGTGAATGTATGGCAAAACCACCACAATATTGTAAAGTAATTAGCCTCCAATTAAAATTGAAAAAATTAAAAATTAAAAAAATCTTTGTTCTGTATATAGGATTCTGTGGATAGATTTATTTTGTATTTAGGGACCTGGCTCAATTTAAAAAAAATTCCTAACAACTTATCTGGATGTTGTTTGGGGCTTGATAATTTGAAAATTCATAAAGTTCAAGGTCATCTTGTAAGCACTGTTTCCTACAGAGCTAAGGAGTGTTTGTTAGCCCCTTCTTTGATTTTACCAAATGCTGTAGGAATATCTCATCTCCTCTCTAGTCGTCTTGTCTCTCCATCAACCTCTTCCTTTATCGCCTCCCTGTGGCAGCCCTGCCTCCTGAGTTGCCCCCACAGTCAGTCCTCTGACCCTGGCCTGGTCCCATTTAGCAAATGTTCCAATCCTCTTAAGGCCAGGCCGGCCTCAGCAGAGCAGAGAGAGAATTAGATCAGATTTGGGAGGGGAACGCTCATGTGACAGGCTCTGGGGGGAAGTGCTGGGGGACCAGGGAGGGGGAGAGAGAATGCCAGGGTGTAATGAGAACCCTCTTGATTATCCAACAGACCCTGGTGGGGATGTACACTCTCCACTCCCTGGAACCCCACCCCACTCAAACCCTGACATTGTAGGGGAGGGCAGGGAGGAGTCTAATCTTCTCTTTATTCCAGGAAAAGGAGCCCAGGTGGGGGAAGTCTCTGTGAGCATTCGGGGACAGAAGAGGGGGTAGATAAGATTCACTCACTCTGGGCATGAGGGAGGGAGGGTGGTTCTCCTAGGGATTCCCCCCACCCCCTTCTGAATTCAGGAATCTTTGCCACCCCCTAGCAAGTGCTCCCGGGCTCTATTCCACCTCCCTCCACAATCTCAGGCTGTGTCCTCAGCATCCACGACGATGGAAGCATCTGGAATTCCCATTCAGCTCAGGAAGAAGGGAGGTGGTAACTTCCGGTTGGCAGGTCTTGAAAATTTCCCACACGACTGAGCAACTGAACAACAAGAGCCTCTAGCACAGCTCCACCCACCAGGAGGCCAGACAGGAGCAAGGAGATGTCAGGCCCGAAGTCTGCAGACCAGGCCCACCCACTAGCAGGCCACATCTTTCCCCAGGGACTGGTTGGGCCCAGGTCCTATCTGCTAGCAGGTCAACGGAACATCGGACACCCCAGGCCCTGCAGCTAACTATGACAGAACTGACCCCACCCGCCAGTGGCCCTGCACCTGCTCTGCAACCCCTGGGCCCTGTCACCAGACCCCAGGACACAGCGCTGCCTGCCAGTAGGCTAACCCAAGTCCCAGGACCTGGCTTCACCCACAGTGACATAGTGGAAGTGCCAGTCAGTCAGTCGTGTCCGACTCTTTCCCACTCCATGGACTGTAGCCCACCAGGCTCCTCTGTCTATGGAATTCTCTAGGCAAGCATACTGAAGTGGGTTGCCATTTCCTTCTACAGGGGATCCCCCCTACCCAGGGACTGAACCCAGGTCTCCTACATTGCAGGCAGACTCTTTAGCATCTGAGCCACTTGGGAAGTGAAATGAAAGAAATCTAAATGGGAAGGAAGAAGTAAAACTGTCAGTGTTTGCAGAGGACATGATTCTGTACAAAGAAAACCTTAAAGGTGCCAACAAACACCTACTAGAACTCATGAATGTATCTGGTGAAGGTGAAGGATACAAAATTAATATACAGAAATCTGTTGTGTTTTTATACACTAACAACAAACTATCAGAAAGAGAAATTAAGCCATCAATTCCATTTACAATTGTAGCAAAAGAATAAAATACTTGGGAATACACCTACTCAAGGAGGTAAAAAGATCTGTACTGGAGGACTTCCCTGGCCGTCTAGTGGTTGGGACTTGGTTTTCTCACTGCAGGTTTGATCCCAGTGGGGGGATATAAGATCCTGCATGCTGCACAGTAAGGCCAAAAATTTAATAAAATAAAGTAAAAAACTGCTGGTTCTCAAACATTAGAAGAAAAGGATATATATTGAATTTTATTAAATGATTTTTCTGCATCAGTTGATACACTTATGTGATTTTCTTACTTGAGTCTGTGGGTATGGTGAAGTATACTGACTGATTAAAAAATTTTTTTTAACGAATTTTATCTATTTTTATCTATTTTTTTTCTTGGCCGTGCGGGGTCTTCGCTGCTGCGTGGGCTCTTCTCTAGCTGCCGTGTGCGGGCTTCTCATTGTGGTGGCTTCTCTTGCTGTGGAGCATGGCCTCTAGGGCCTGAGGGCTTTAGTAGTTGTGGCTTCCGGGCTCTGGAGCACAGGCTCAGTAGTTGTGGAGCACAGGCTCAGTTGCCCTGTGGCATGTGGGATCTCAGTTCCCAGACCAGGAATTGAACCTGTGTCCCGTGTGTGGGCAGGCGGATTTTTAACCACTGGACCACCAGGGAAGTCCTCTAACCAAGTGTTAAGTGCACAACCCAGTATTGTTAACTGTAGGCACAACATTGTAGAGTAAGTCCCTAGAACCTAGTCTTGTATCTTGTATGACTGAGACAGTACCTGATGAGTGACACTCCCCTGTCCCCTTCCCCCTGCCCTTGGCAACCACCATCCTGCCTTCTTTTTCTATGAGTCTGACTCTTTTGTGTTCCTTCTGTAAGTGGACTCACGCCCCATTTGTTCTTCTGCCTGACTTGTTTCACTAATACGAGTGCCCTTCGAGCTCATCCGTATTTCACAGAACGTCTTTCTTCTTTAAGACTCAGTAGTAATATCCCATTGTTTGTATATATCACATTTAAAAAATCCATTTATTTAACATTCTCCAAGGTTAGGCCATATGTGAGGCTAAAGCCGTGTTTTAAATCAGGAGAAATTGGCAGGGAAGATATCCTAATTAATCCGAGGGAAGATAGGTGACTAAATTATAAATCTCAATACCTAATACTGAAGAAGTTTTACGATCAACAAGCAGTGACGCCCAAACAGGAAATACTGAGTTGAAAGGCAAGTTGATGACTGCATTATGCATGACACCATTTTTCTAGGTTTAAAAAGCCTCCATAAATTCAATATATTGTTTATGGTCAAACACCACCTACTAAGATAATAATGCCTGGTTGGAAATGATATGATGACTTTAAGGTCATCATAATGGTAAATTGTAGAGATACAGGCAATGGAAACAGAAGGTGCCTCATCTGCTTTGTAATTTTATTTCTCAGTTTTATTTAAAAATGGACATAATTGGGGGGTAATAGTTATATTATTTCTTTACCACTCTATAGGAATGAAATGAAATATGATCAACATTTTTAAAAAGTCAGATGCCACAAAGTGAATTAGGGGTACCCTGATAAATTTTAACAGTCAAGTTGTCAAATGCGGAGATTTGATCATTCAAAACACCACGATGAAATAACAGGTTTTATGCAGTTACCTCCAGTCACTCACATGTATAAGGACGGAAGAACAAATATCAATATCCGTACACAATCCGGAAGATTTAGAGCATTATTCCCACGGGAACAGCTCTTGCGGAAGGTCTGCCATCTTCTCCCGGAATAGTTTATCAAAGGTTTCAGCTTGGGCCACCGTGAAGTAATTTTTCCAGTCCCCAGTCATCCCTGATAAACATAAAATAGAGACTCTGATCAGATCTAGGGTCCGGTCTCAAGACTCCACTACATGTCTTCCTGGATCTATTGCTTTTCTTTTTAAAAGTGTGTTGCTATTAAGTAGTACATGATACATTCTTACACCTTTTATTTTATTTATTTTAAAAATTATTCATCTATTTATTTATGGCTGTACTGGGTCACAGTTGCTGTTACTGGCTTTCTCTAGCTGCGGCAGCTGGGGGCTCCTCTCCAGCTGTGCTAGGACTTCTCATTGCCGTGGCTTCTCTTGTGGGTCAGGAGCTCAGTAGTTACAGTGTCCCAAGGCATGTGGGACTGTACCCACGTCCCCTGCGCTAGAGGCTGATTCTTAATGCCTGGACCACCAATGAAGCCCTGATCTATTTCTTGTCTGCTTGCCATGGAAATTATAGCTAATAAAGCAGAATGACCAATGGTTTGTTGCTTTTTACTGCCTGGCAGCCATACCCATTTAGACGTCTGCCTGCTTGAAACAATTTCCCTTGTTCTTTTCTCTCCCAGTGTATAATTTGTCAGCAATAATGTAACTCTATTTTCTGATATAACCAATATTTAGCCACTTTTCACAACCTCTATTTCTACCACCTACATCCAAGTTAACATCATTTCTCACCTGGATTATTGTATTAGAAATCTAACTGGTCTTTCTGGTTTTTTAAAAATTGTTTATTTGTATTTATTTATTTGGCTGTGCCATGTCTTAGTTGTGGCACTGGAGATCTTTGATTTTTGTTGTCGCGTGCGGGGTCTTTAGCTGTGTCGTTTGAAGCCTTGGTTGCAGCATGTGGGGTCTAGTTGCCTGACCAGGGAAGGAACCCCACACTCTGTATTGGGAGATGGAGTATTAGTTGCTGGACCACCAGGAAGTCCATTTTATTTGTTCCTTGCCTGAATCACATCCTCGATCTATTTGAACTCTAGGATTCTGGGAAAACAGGCTCCTCCCTCTCTATGCTGTATATTCTGTTCATTCATCTTGAGTTCAAGGATATGGACATGATTAATTTCTCATCATAGGGGGGCTTTATAATGTCTGATAACAAGACAGGCTCTCAGCTAAGTGAAAAGTCTTTCCTCTTTCCTTTTTCCAATTGAGCTGTTCTTCATACATTTGTGTTGTTGTTGAGGATATTTCTCTATGTTCAATCACCAGGAGTAACACAAACATGAACTTTCCCAATCCTGTCCTTATTTTCTGGGTCAGTCACAGCTAGCGAGTTAGCAAGAACAGTGGAGTAACCTGGTTACTGTTTGCAGAAGAGATATCTTCCATGTTAAATTCTGAGAGAGAGAGAGTTTGAACCATGCAGCCCACCTTAGTACTATAAAAAGAGATGCCCTCATAAGGGCTCACAAGAGACGTTTTCAAGTGATGAACAATATAAGTTGATAAATTCAAACAGTCCCTACTCCCAACAGTTAGTGCCCTGTTGTAAGCATAAGAATAACTTGTACATTTTCTGATCCATTTTGAAGAAAGAACATTTTCTTTTACCTTTCCTCAAAAGATGTCCATTCTCCTCTAAATACTGACCCTTCAGGAGGGAAAAATTGGACATATTGTTTTCTTTCATGACTTGGAAAGAACTGTTTTTGAGGACTGAGTTCAGTTCTTCTGGTTCTAGTTTCTTGCCCAGGAATTGGCAGATCTTCTCCACAGTGCTCCTCGTGTCCTAGAAGAAGAGAAAATCTGAGAGATTATGTGAAAGAGCAAGGACATAGAAAAGGAGATGAGGGGGAGGAGACAGCAGAAAGAGGAGGGAGAGAGAGGAGAGGGAAAAAGGAAAGAAGTGTAAAGATGTGAGTAGGGCTAGAGTTGGGGGAGTCCAGAGTGGGTGACCTGGGAGACTGACATTGACACATAGACACTGTCGCTACTAAGTAAAGAATAGGTGACCTATGAGAACCTGCTGTATGCACAGAGACTCTAGCCAATGCTCTGCGGTGACCTACATGGGAAGGAAGTCCAAAAAAGGGGATATGTGTAAACGCTTAGCTGATTCACTTTGCTGTGCAGCAAACGCTGCAAAGCAAGTATGCCTGTGTGTGCTCAGCTGTGTCCGACTCTCTGTGACCCCATGGACTGTAGCCCGCCAGACTCTTCTGTCCACGGGGTTTTCCAGGCAAGAGCCTTGGAGTGAGTTACCATTTCCTCCTCCAGGGCATCTTCCCAACTCAGGGATGGAACCCGTGTCTCCTGGGGCTTCTGCATTGGCAGGCAATTTCTTTGCCACTGAGCTAAAAGTTTTAAGAAATAAAGTAAACAAACAAACAAACAAAAAATGACTGGGAGAACAGTTGGGGAAAAAATGATGGAAGGACCATGATGGATTTCTCAGTATAGTTGAATTCAGGACACCTTAACCCTAACATACTGAGTTTTCCAAAGAGACTTTAGAAGGGCTTCTAGACAATTCTGAGCAGGATTAGACAGGAGAGTTTCAGGGAGAATTTGACAAAAATTTAAGGAATTGATTTCAAGCCTTTGCTATGTGCCCAAATAATGCTGTTTTTCACAACTAACATTTGAATAACACAAGAGAGCTTTACCATGTCTTCTTATTTATTATCTCAATAATTAGTTCTTGGCCCATGATGCTGGGAGATTAAAAGAAAATAGGTTTTATAACCAGAAAGGCCTTGCTTTGAATCAGAGGCTTTCCTCTTAGAGCTAAAATGCTTTAATTTTCTTTCTTTATTCCATGAGCCTTCACTATGATCTAACAAGAAAACACACAGCAGTAAAACATAAAAGAACAAAAAACATCGAAAAAAGAAAAAAGAAGGAAAAAGGAAGAAAGCAATACCAAACAAGCAAACAAAAATCACCCCCTCCCCCAGAAAAAAAAAAAAAGAGAGAGAGAGAAAAGAAAACAATTTATTGGAGTAAATTGTTATTTAGTAAATTGTTATTTACAAAAGACTCCTTGGTAAAAAGGAAATTCATGTGGACGCCATAGAGGATTAAATAGAAGTAGCTGGAAGAAGACGATGGAAAGTAATGTTTCTCAGATAGAAGCAAAAGCCAGTGTTTGTGTTATTTTTCTTTTCTCCAAGATAGCACTAAAGGTTAAAGTTCTTCTCTCTGTGGTTTCATCACCTTTATTGGTTTTGAGTTTCATATGTCAACTTTTCCTGCCTATCACTGCTCAGTTCAGTACTTGGCCTCAGAGTAATCATACTGATTGATTTTATGACTTAATTTTTCTCCTACCATCTCTGGAACCCAGCTTGCTTCTACGCATTCCCATCTTCTTTCTCAGACCCCTCTCACTACTAGGTTATCAGCAGCACCAAGGGATATACCTCTAGAAATGATAGAACCAGTGATCAGTGTGAGCACAATCCACTGTACTCTGCCTCAGTATATGGAAAAAGCCCTTTGGATATTGTTCAGTTCAGTTCAGTCACTCAGTCGTGTCCAACTCTTTGCAACCCCATGGACAGCAGCATGCCAGGCTTCCCTGTCCATCACCAACTCCCGGAGCTTGCTCAAACTCACGTCCATCGAGTCGGTGATGCCATCCAACCATCTCATCCTCTGTCATCCCCTTCTCCTCCTGCCTCTAATCTTTCCCAGCATCAGGGTCTTTTCCAGTGAGTCAGCTCGTGGATGTTGTAAGGTGAGATGAAGACATGACAAAGGAGAGCATGGCGTTTGACCGTAAGCGGGGCAATGAGGACCGGGTGGCTAAGTTCTCACTTCTAATGACCATGCACAGGCTAAAGAAGGGAGGGAAGTTAGAGCGAGTGAAGATGAGAAAGGGTGTGCTGATTATAAGAGCAATTGTTACCCATTTCATCTCTTCATAGCTCAGTACCAGGAAGTTCTCCTTGTCTCTCATGGACATCCAGCCCCGAGTGTGGTCGAACCATGATCCAAATGGCACTGCGTACAGGGGAGGTAGGAAGAGTGAGCAGATGACACATGGAATGAAAGCAGGGACTCATATATACGTTCACTCTGTGGACATAAATGCTAGCACAGCGCAGGGCACCTTTATGCTTGTTGTAACTAGTATCCAGCATCAGGCATTAGCCCTTTAAATAGCCTAGGACTTCCTTGGTGGCGCAGTGGACAAGAATCGGCCTGCCAGTGCAGGGGACGAGGGTTCGATCCCTGGACCAGGAAGATTCCCCATGACTCGGAGCAACTGAAGCCGTGGGCCACAACTCCCAAAGCCCACACGCCTAGAGCCCATGCTCCACAACAAAGACAAGGCACCGCAATGAGGGGCTCTCACACTGCAGCTAGAGAGCAGCCCCTCTCGCCACAACCAAAGCCCGAGCAAAGCAATGAAGACCCAGCGTAGTCAAAAATAAACAAACAAAAAATCTAGAAACCCGGTAAAATACGACAAGGCTAGTTCACTTGGAGCAGGTTTTGTATACAGCTTTATATGCTGTAAGGGGATCTTGTCCAGAGAGCCATGTGACCTGAGAAGCAGCGTTCTGGTTGCCCCTAATATGTTCTGCCTTTCGAATGTTTAGTAGTTAGGTGTTCCACCCTCACCATCATCTTGCTTCAATGTTGCTTTTGGAATCATTATTCTTTGAGAAAGTGTCTTTCCTCTGGTTTAAGGTTTTCTTTCCTTTTTTCTACTATAGCTTTCTTAGAGGCTAGGTGATTTATTTGTAATAATTCTTTGCAAGGCTTTGTGGTTCTTCAAACAGATTTCATCAATGAGGAAATTCTCAGGCATGTCTTCTTGAAGATTTCCTTTCCCTGTATTTTTTTCTTTCTTAGTATATATATATATATTGAACTATAGTTGACTTACAATGTTTCGGGTGCATAGCAAGATGATTCAGTTATACATATTGGACAGCAAGGAGATCAAACCAGTCAATCCTAAGGAAATTAACCCTGAATATTCTCTGGAAGGACTGATGCTGAAGCTGAAGCTACAATCCTTTGGCCACTTGAGGCAAAGAGCCGACTCACTGGAAAAGACCTTGATGCTGGGAAAGATTGAAGGCAAAAGGAGAAGGGGGAGGCAGAAGATGAGATGGTCAGATAGCATTACCAACTCAATGGACACGAATCTGAGCAAACTCTGTGAGATAGTGGAGGACAGAAGATCCTGTCATGCTGCAGTCCATGGGATCGAAAAGAGTCAGAGACAACTTAGTGACTGAACAACAGCAATATGCGTATATTATTTTCCATTATAGGTTATTACAAGATATTGACTACAGTTCCCTGTGCTCTACGGTAAACCTTTGTTGCTTTTTGCATTCGGAGAAGGCGATGGCACCCCTCTCCAGTACTCTTGCCTGGAGAATCCCATGGGCGGAGGAGCCTGGTGGGCTGCAGTCCATGGGGTCGCTAAGAGTCGGACGCGACTGAGCGGCTTCACTTTGACTTTTCACTTTCACCCATTGGGGAAGGAAATGGCAACCCACTCCAGTGTTCTTGCCTGGAGAATCCCAGGGACGGGGGAGCCTGGTGGGCTGCCGTCTATGGGGTTGCACAGAGTCAGATAAGACTGAAGCAACTTAGCAGCAGTCTTTTTTTTAATTAGAAACTGAGCATTCTATTCATACTAGTGGGATCAAAATGTTATAAGTTTTATAAGTAGGCAAAAATTCATAAGTTTCTAAAATATACATTATACATATTTCATATACACACATATATGTATATGAAAGCTTTTCTACTATACTTGATAAAGGCTTGAGAAAGAACATCGAAAAAAAGGAAGAGATGGAGAAATTGGAAAATATAAACTAAATGAAATGGGATCACCAAATATGAAATAGCAAAAGTGAAACAAGCTAGATAAAAGATCAGCATAAAATCCAGTTGTTTTTAAAGATGGTTGCTTATTAGAAACGTATCTGGAGCTTTGGAGAAAAAAGGCAAAACTTGGGCATTTGTATTTTTCAAAAAATTTCAAGATGATTCTAATATGTATCTTTCTTTTAAAAAGTGATGACAGGGGAGGAGCGGCGGCTGCCCGAGCTGCGCACAGCAACGCGCTCCTTCCCGCTCCCCCACACCGGCATCGGCCCGCTCACCGGCTGTAGAAAATGGTGAAAGAAACCACTTACTATGATGTTTTGGGGGTCAAACCCAATGCCACCCAAGAAGAATTGAAAAAGGCTTACAGGAAACTGGCCTTGAAGTACCACCCTGATAAGAATCCAAATGAAGGCGAGAAGTTTAAACAGATTTCTCAAGCTTACGAAGTGCTCTCTGATGCAAAGAAAAGGGAATTATATGACAAAGGAGGAGAACAGGCAATTAAAGAAGGTGGAGCAGGTGGTGGTTTTGGCTCCCCCATGGACATCTTTGATATGTTTTTCGGAGGAGGAGGCAGGATGCAGAGAGAGAGGAGAGGTAAAAACGTTGTGCATCAACTTACAGTAACTTTAGAAGATTTATATAATGGTGCAACAAGAAAACTAGCTCTGCAAAAGAATGTGATTTGTGACAAATGTGAAGGCCGAGGTGGTAAGAAAGGAGCAGTAGAATGCTGTCCCAATTGCCGAGGTACTGGAATGCAAATAAGAATTCATCAGATAGGACCTGGAATGGTTCAGCAAATTCAGTCTGTGTGCATGGAGTGCCAGGGCCATGGGGAGCGGATCAGTCCTAAAGATAGATGTAAAAGCTGCAACGGAAGGAAGATAGTTCGAGAAAAGAAAATTCTAGAAGTTCATATTGACAAAGGCATGAAAGATGGCCAGAAGATAACATTCCATGGTGAAGGAGACCAAGAACCAGGACTGGAGCCAGGAGATATTATCATTGTTTTAGATCAGAAGGACCATGCTGTTTTTACTCGACGAGGAGAAGACCTTTTCATGTGTATGGACATACAGCTGGTTGAGGCATTGTGTGGCTTCCAGAAGCCAACATCTACTCTTGACAACCGAACCATAGTCATCACTTCTCATCCAGGTCAGATTGTCAAGCATGGAGATATCAAGTGTGTGCTAAATGAAGGCATGCCAATTTACCGTAGGCCATATGAAAAGGGTCGCCTAATCATTGAATTTAAGGTAAACTTTCCTGAGAATGGCTTTCTCTCTCCTGATAAACTCTCTTTGCTGGAAAAACTTCTGCCTGAGAGGAAGGAAGTAGAAGAGACTGATGAAATGGACCAGGTAGAATTAGTGGACTTTGATCCAAATCAGGAAAGACGGCGCCATTACAATGGAGAAGCATATGAGGATGATGAACATCATCCTCGGGGTGGTGTTCAGTGTCAGACCTCTTAGTAGGGCCTGTGAATAACACTCACTGCTGGTGTTTTATTTGCAGTAGTGATTGAGTGAAGGACTATAATCATAATATGCTCACTACTTGCTTTTGTTTTAATATTCAACTATAGTAGTGTTTAAAAGTTAAATGAAGAATAAACTCGAATATAAAAGCTAAAAAAAATAAAAATAAAAATAAAAAGTGATGACAGGTTTTTCTATTAAATGGTAGTTTTGGAGATATAGAATTCTATTGTTTTCTGTTAATCAATCATGATGCAATGGTATTAAGTGAGTAATAGTTACATAATCACAATAATAAAAGATAGTTATTAGTTTTTCACAATCAATAGCCAGACAAAAATTAAAAGATAATTAAAATCGCAATCCATAATGGAAATGTGATTAACTCAATCATATAAAAAATAATCATGTACAATTTGGGTGGTTAAGTAGAGCGATGTGGTAAGTGGAAGTGCATATATACACGTTTTCCTCCGATCACTCAGTCTGTATCTTTTGGTTGGTGCATTTAATCCATTTACATGGAAGTTAATTATTGATGTGTATGATCCTATTACCATTTTCTTAATTGTTTCCGGTGTGTTTTGTTTAGGTCTTTCCCTTCTCTTGTGTTTCCTGCCTAGAAAAGTTCCTTTAGCATTTGTTGTAAAGTTGGTTTGGTGGCGCTGAATTCTCTTAACTTCTGCTTGTCTGGAAAGTTTTTGATTTCTCCATCAAGTCTGAATGAGAGTCTTGTTGGGTAGAGTGTTCTCGGTGGTCAGTTCTTCCCTTTCGTCACTTTAAATATATTGTGCCATTCCCTTCCGGCTTGTAGAGTTTCTGTTGAGAGATCAGCTGATAAACCTGGTGGGCTCTCCCTTATATGTCATTTGTCATTTTCCCTTGTTGCTTTTAATATTTGATCTTTGTCCTTAGTTTTCGTCAGTTTGATGACCATGTGTCTCGGTGGGTTCCTCTTTGGGTGTATCCTGCTAGAACTCTCTGAGCTTCCTGCACTTGGTTGACTATTTATGAAGTTTTCAGCTATTATCTCTTTAAATATTTTCTTGGGTCCTTTCTCTCTTTTTCTTCTGAGACTCCTATAATGCAAATGTTGGTGCCTTTAAAGTTGTCCCAGAGGCTTCTTGGGCTGTCTTCATTTTCTATTTTTTCATTCTTTTTTCTATATTCTGTTCTGTGGCAGTGATTTCCACCATTCTGTCCTCCAGGTCACTTATTCATTCATTCTGCCTCAGTTATTCTGCTACTGATTCCTTCCAGTGTATCATTCATTCATCTCTGTGTCTTGCTCTGGTGGACAGAGCCTCTCTCAGTAAAGCTTTAATCCAATCATCAGCTAATGGGTGGAGTCTCGTTCCTGTTAGTTGTTTGGGAACCCACTCCAGTTTTCTCGCTGGGAGAATTCTATGGCCAGAGGAGCCTGGCAGGCCACAGTCCGTGGGGTCGCAAAGAGTTGGACACAGCTGAGCAACTAACACTACTGTGTCTGAGCTTTTCTTTTTTAAAAAAAAAAAATTTGTTTGTCTGGGCTAGGTCTGGGATCTTTGATCTTCATCTCGGGAGTTGCAATTACTCAGCCCACGTGCCACACCTACTGAGGTTGGAGCACCCTAGAGCCCCAGCTCCACACCAGGAGAAGCCGCTGCAACGAGAAGCCCGTGCATGCAGTGAAGAGTTGCCCTTACTCTCAGCAACTGGAGAAAAACCCGCCCAGCAGTGAAGACCCAGTGTGGCCAAAAACAAACAAATAAAGGAATAAAGAAGATGAATCTGAAAAATGGTGAAAAGTCAGGATGGTCTTGTCCAGAAAGCCAATGAAAGCTGAGTTTCAGAAAGTCATAGATTAGGAGAGTAGAGGAAAGAATATGAGTGCTCAGTGCTAATATTAGACAGATCCTGAGACTCAGAAAATAGCGAGGATAGTTGGGGCAAAAAGGCTGGTTGCGGTTCTGCTGCTCTACAAGGCAGTATGTGGATTTAGAAAATCTGGCTTCCGGTGGTGATGGAGATACTCATGGCTTGGGAAGATGTAGAGACATCAGGTTGCCTTTAAAAGAAAAAAAGAGGTCTGATGAAGGACTCTGGCAACCCCTCGCTTTCATATTTCACATTCACTCACTGTTTCCTTGGATGAACCATTCAAAGTATTGTTCTAGTGACTGTGGTCTCTTAACAAATTTTGCACTCCTCCAGAAAAAATAACCAGACACAAAAACATCTCTGGGATTTCGGACGAGGTAGACCATCTGAAAGAGAAAAATAGGATAAGGAAAAATCAAGTCACTTTCTAACCTTTTTTTCCCCAACCTTCTTGATTTTCATAAAAATGGAGAAAAAGCCAAAGAATTCCCTGGGGGTGTCAAGTGGTTAAGGTTCTGTGCTTCCACAGCAGGGGATGTGGGTTTGATCCCGAGTCAGTGAAATAGGATCCCACCTGCTGTGTGGTACAGCCAAACAAGCCAACCAACCAAAGTATCAGCCGGATATAGGAACACAGAGTGGTTAGAAAAACTAGTCATGAAGTAATCACCCTGAATTTAGGCGTTGATGTAAGTATGCTGCTTCTCATATGAGCGACTCTCTGGTGCTTCTACATAAATGGCAGGAGGTATTTATTTAATTAAACTGGCTAATTATTATTACTATTATTTAGAGCAACAAAGGAGGATTATACACTTAAAAATTCTAGTTCGACTTTAAACGTGGTTTTCTAAGATTTTGGCATTATCGTTTCCCTTGGTCTCTGGCTTACACCTGGCTAGCATAACCTACAGAATGATCTACACATTTGTATTTCAGTACAGGGACGGGGGAGCCTGGCAGGCTGCTGTCTCTGGGGTCGCACAGAATCGGACACGACTGAAGCGACTTAGCAGCAGCAGCAGTGTGGTTGTGTCACCATCAAACACAGACTCCCAGGTCCTACCCCATACCACCTGAATACAATTGCATTTCAATCAGATCTCCAAGAGATTCCTAGGCAAATTAAAGTTTAACAAGCATTGCTCAAGCCTATCTTTATTTTATATTTTTGTTTTTTGGCTGCACCCCACGGCATGCAGAGCTTCCCTGACCAGGGACTGAACTTGTGTCCCCGCATTGGGGCTTCCCTGCTGGCTCAACAGTAAATAATCCATTTGCAATGCAGGAGACACAGGAGCTGCAGCTTCGATCCCTGGCTTGGGAAGATCCCCTGGAGGAGGGCATGGCAACCCACTCCAGTATTCTTGCCTGGAGAATCCCAGGGACAGAGTAGCCTGGTGGCTTACAGTCCATGGCGCTGCAAAGAGTTGGACATAGCTTAAACAACAGAGCACCACTGGCCCACCAGGGAAGCCCTGATGAAGAGTGTCTTGACTGCTGTACACTGACCTTGGCCTTGGATTTGAAGAAAGACTTGGGGAAGAGTTGGATGGGTAGGTGAGAACTGATGAGACGTGGGCCTTCCTTCTCCTTTAGTAATTCATACCCAGTCCTAGTCTCTACCCAGGGGGAGCGGTCCCAAATGGGCTCAGATTGGACCCACTTGGGATCCCCCTTGGAGTAAATCAAGCAGACAGTTTCAATCAACCAGTTTGTTCCTAGATAAAGAAAGGAAAAATATGATCAATCATTGTAATCTGACTTAAAAAAATTCTTATAATGTATACAGATCATAAAAGGTACCAACTTAACCATCTTTAAATTACAGTTCAGTTGTTTAGCCTGTCAGTTATATCCAATTCTTTTTGCAACCCCATGGACTATAGCCCACCAGGCTCCTCTGTCCTTGGGATTTCCCAGGCAAGAATACCGGCGTGGCAGCTATTAAAAAGAATGCATTTGAATCAGTTCTTATGAGGTGGATGAAACTGGAGTCTATTATACAGAGTGAAGTAAGTTAGAAAGAAAAACACCAATACAGTATATTAATGCATATATATGGAATTTAGAAAGATGGTAACAATGACCCTATATACCAGAGAGCAAAAGAGACACAGATGTAAAGAACAGACTTTTGGACTCTGTGGGAGAAGGCGAGGATGGGATGATTTGAGAGAATAGCATTGAAACATGTATGTTAACATATATGAAATAGATCGCCAGTCCAAGTTCGCTGCATAAGACAGGGTGCTCAGGGCTGGTGCACTGGGATGACCCAGAGGAATGGAATGGGGAGGGAGGTGGAAAGGGGGTTCAGGATGGGGAGCACATGTACACCTGTGGCAGATTCATGTCAATGTATGGCAAAACCACTACAATATTATAAAGTAATCAGCCTCCAATTAAACTAAATAAATTAATTTAAAAATAAAGAAAAACAGAATACTGGAGTGGGTTGCCATTTCCTTCTCCAGAGGATCTTCCCGACCCAGGGATTGTACCCACATCTCCTGCATAGGCAGGAGGACTCTTTACCATTGAGCCACCAGGCAGTCCTGTATAGCTCTCTAGGGTTAAGTATATTTACATGGTTGTGCAAACGATCTCCAGAATTTTTCCATCTTGCATAGCTGAACCTCTGTGCCTATTAAGTAACAACTTCCCATTTTCTTCTCCTTCCAGTCCCTGGTAACCATGTTACTTTCTGTTTCTGATACCCCATTTAAGTGGAGTCATACAAACCAGGCAGAGCTTGGTGGCTCAGATGATAAAAAATCTGCCTGCAATGCAGGAGACCCAGGTTCAATCCCTGGGTTGGGAAGATCTGCTGGAGAAGGGAATGGCTACAACTACAGCGTTCTTGCCTGGAGAATCCTATGGACAGAGGAGCCTGAAGGGCTAGAATCTATGGGATCACGAAGACTCAGACACAACTGGGTGACTAAGCCTTTCACTTCAGTCCATACACACTACGTCTTCATAGTTTGTCCGTGTTGTAGCAAGTCACAGAACTCCATTCCTTTCTAAGGCTGAATAATATTCTAAATATGTAGATAGTAAATTATGTTTATCCATTCATCTGTTAATGGACCGTTGGGTTGCTTCTATGCATCGGCTATTGCTTAAAACCTTTGAACCTGTTCCCATTGCTCTTGGACTTTGAACAGATTCCCACTGCCCTTGGTTTATCATTACCACAGCACTTCCAATGACTTCAGCCTTGCTTCTTGCCCAATCACAGTCCCTCTATGACCCCACCCCTCGTAGATATATGATCCATATCCTTTCAGTTCAGTAAATTTATCAAGTTCTTTTTCCAGTTCCTGATCACTATCCATGCTGATACCTTTCCTGGAAAGTCTCTCCTTTTTGAAAAGTTATGTTTATTTATGCAGTTATTTTTGGCTGGGTCTTGCTGCACTTGGGCTTTCTCCAGTTGGGGTGAGCAGGGGGCTACTCTCTAGCTGTGATGCTCGGGCTTCTCATTGCAGTGACTTCTCTTGTTGCAGAGCATGGGCTCGAGAGCCTGCAGGCTATGGTAGTTGTGGCACACGGGCATAATTGCTCCACAGCGTGGAGGATCGTCCTGGACCAGGGACTGAACCCATGTGCCCTGCATCGGCAGGCAGATTGTTAACCGTTGGACCTTCAGGGAAGTCCTGGAAAATATCTCTTTTCCTGAAATAATTTCACATTCACTATGTCTTGAAAAAAGAAAAACATTCTATTTTCCTGCTGCTAATTCTTTCTTTTTTTTTTAAAAAAAAGTTATTTATTTATTGTATTATTTAGGGCTGTGCTGAGTCTTCATTGCTGCACGTGGGCCCTCTAGTTGCAGTGAGCAGGGGCTACCGAGAAGCCTTCTCATCGTGGTGGCTTCATTTGTTGCGGAGCACAGGCTCCAGGCACATGGGCCTCAGCAGCTGTGGCCTGTGTGCCCTGGAGCACTGGCTCAGTGGTTGCGGCGTACAGGCTTAGTTGCGCCACAGGATGTGGGATCTTCCCTGACCAGGGATTGAACCTTTCCTCCTTCCATTGGCAGGCGGATTCATAACCTCTAGACACCCAGGGAAGCCCCACGTTCACTCTTTTTTATCTCAATTTAGTGCCATTTCTTCAATTTTGCTTTTTGGCTGTGGTAGTTATGTTTTATTCCCCCACCCCAGCCCTCCACCTTGTTTTATTGACTTATTGCTAACAAATTAAGGATGTATATATTTAACACCCTCAGTTCAAAAACAGTAGGGGCAACTTGGAAAGACTAAACTCTCCATTGCTCCATTATATTATACAAATAACAGGATAATGCTTGTTTCTGCTAGCAGGGAGCTTATTGTCTCTTTCATATAAAGCAGAAATAGGGCATCCCCGGGGTCTCAGTGGTAAAGAATCTGTCTGCTAATGAAGGTGAAATGGGTTCGATCCCTGACCCGGGAAGATCCCACAGGCAGTGGGGCAACTAAGCCCATGTGCTGTAACTACTAAGCCATAAGTCACAACTACTGAAACCCTGGAACCCAGCTCCACAACAAGAGAAGTTACCTCTAGAGAAGCCCTCACACTGCAACTAGAGAAGGCCCACGGAACAGCGAAGACCTAACACAGTCTGAAATGAATCAATAGCAATAATAAAAGCAAGAAGCTACATTCTGTTTAAAAAGGAATGTGAATATCTAAGGTGTTCGTGTTCGTTTGTTACATGTCACATTGTGAAAAGACTATCACTATCAAGCTAACTAACTATTACATCATCTCACAGAATTACCTCCCTCCCCTACTCCTGGAGAAGGCAATGGCAACCCACTCCAGTACTCTTGCCTGGAAAATACCATGGACGGATGAGCCTGGTGGGCTGCAGTCCATGGGGTTGTGAAGAGCCGGTTGGACACGACTGAGCGACTTTACTTTCACTTTTTACTTTCATGCACTGGAGAAGGAAATGGCAAGCCACTCCAGTGTTCTTGCCTGGAGAATCCCAGGGACGGGGGAGCCTGGTGGGCTGCCGTCTATGGGGTCGCACAGAGTCGGACACGACTGAAGCGACTTAGCAGCAACAGCAGCCTACTTCTTCTAGGACTTCTCTGGGGGCTCAGTGGTAAAGAATCCACATGCCAGTGCAGGAGACAGAGAGATTAGGACTCAAGCCCTGGGTCAGGAAGATCCCCTGGAGAAGGAGATGGCAGCTGTCTCCAATATTCTTACCTGGAGAATCCCATGGACAGAGGAGCCTGGTGGGCTATAGTTTATGGGGTTTCACAATGAGGCAGACAGGACCGAGCAACTAAACAACAGCACACATTTCCTCTACAGACTTCACTCTCCGTCTTCCTCCACTCCTCTCTACAAACAGCCGAATCTGCCTTAGGCTTCATTCCCATGGTTTCCTCCGATGCCTTTGACTACATCCTCTGAGCACTCAGCTGACTATGTAACTGCCTGGCTCAACCCTTTTCTCTGGACACCAGTGGTATCAGTGCACGTTTCTATCCCCCTAATGCATTGCCAGCATACAGAAAGCCTTCCATCTGTCTACTGAAGGATGAGGGCCACAGCCACAGCCTGTCAGTACCTGATCCTGCTTCCTTACCTGATTTGGGGAAAGTCAGCAGTAAGACATCCTCATCTTTAACAAGGAAACTCTCCTGCACCTCTCTCAGGAGTTCAGGTGAGTAATCCGCACTTGGGAAGGGTATCCCTTCAAACCACACAAACTTTCCCGTCATGACAATGAGCTCTGTCTACCTCTCGTGAGCCTTTTAGCCGTAGTCACTACTGGACTGGGAGATCTGTTTTATAGTCAACATGGAACAATCATTAATCTCTCCCAGGTTGTTAATGAGCGTGCCTGCCCATAAAAAGATAGGGTCACAAGATTGATAATATTGGGCAACCGTGAAGTCATTCGGAGAACATTCTGGGGTGACCTGAGTTTGACTTCATGGGAGGGAACCAGGAGTTTAGTAACAAGATGGAGGGTGTAGACATGTGGTGGATTAAAGATGTATATCTTTAAGAATTATTTATATATTGGCTGGGTTAGGTCTTCATTGCTGTGTGTGAGCTTTTTCTAGCTGCAGCAAGCAGGGGTTACTCTCTTTTTGCCAAGCAGGGGTTCTAGGCAGCTGGGCTGAGTATGTGGCACAGGGGCTAAGTTCTGCCATGGCATGTAAAAACTTCCCAGACCAGGTATTGAACCTGTGTCCCTTGTACTGGCAGGCAGAATCCTAACCGCTGGACCACCAGGGAAGCCTTAAAAATATATATATTAAATAAGCTTTGTCATTTTTTCAACACTTTTAAATATATAGGAAAATTGTAAAGAATTCTCATAGTCCATACTTTATTCAGACTTCCTTAGTTTTTACCTAATATCCTTTCTTTGGCCCAAGGTCCCATCTCAGACACGATGTTACATTGGGTCTTCATGTCTCCTTAGGTCTCGGCTATGACAGTTTCTCAGACTTTCCTTGTCTTTGATGACTTTGACAGTTTTGAGGATTGATTACTGGTCAGGTATTTTGGAAAAGGTCCCTCTCTTGGGGTGTGCCCAATGTTTTTCTCATAATTAGACTGGGTTTCTGGGTTTTGGAGAGGAAGATCACAGAGGAAAAATACTAGTACAGTCACAACACTCAGAGGGTATTTACTATCAACCTGACATCTCATTGTTGATGTTGACTTTGATCACCTGGCAGAAGTAATGTTTGTTGGATTTTCCCATGGTAAATTTACTCTCCCCGTCTTTTTTTTTTCTAAATGTTTTGGCCATGCCTCATGTCATGTGGGATCTTAGTTCTCTGATCAGAGATTGAACCCATACCCCTTGCTTTGGAAGCTCAGAGTCTTAACCACTGGAGTGCCTCCACAGGGAACTCCTTACCTTCCCTCCTTTTTATATGAACATATTTAAAACATAAGGTATTCATGAGAACACATTGTATAAACTCTTATTGAGGATCTTCTCTGAAACTATTGTCTGGCACCATTTAAATGATCAAATGTTATTTAAAAAAGAAAAGAAAAGCTGAGGATATGTTCCAGATAGAGGAGAATGTAAACTAAACCCTGGATTGACTTCTAGACCACAGAAAAGGCTGTTATTTCATTATTGGGAGAGTTGACCACATTTGAATGCACGCTGTGGATTAGATAGTAACATTGCATCAATACAAACTTCCCTGATTTCTGTCATTTTTGTGGATTATAAGTGAAATATTTTTGATCTTAGAAAATATAAAGCTTTTTAAGAATAATTGTATTTATTTATTTTTAACTCTGCTGGGTCTTAGTTGCTGCCCAGGCTTTTTCTCTAGTTGTGGCGAGCAGGGCTACTCTCTAATTGAGGTGAGCAGGCATCTCATTGCTGCGGTTTCTCCTGTGGAGCAGGGCTCTCGGGCCCGAGGGCTTCAGAGTTGTGGCTCCCGAGCTCTCGAGCACAGGCTCAATAGTTGTGGCGCACGGGCTTAGTTGCTCTGGGACATGTGGGATTTCACAGACCAGGGAAGAACCCGTGTCTCCTGCATTGACAAGTGGATTCTTAACTACTGAGCCACCAGAGAAGCCCCGTACACTGAAGTTTTGAAGGATAAAAGGAAAGGATTTCTGTAACTTACTCTCAAATGGCTGAAAACGTTTATATTGTATATTAGAGTGAAAGAAATGAGAGCGTAATCTAGTAAATGTTAACAACAGGTTAGTGTTGGTAAATCTGTGTGAATTATACACAAGAATTTTGTGTGTATTGCTTGCAAGATTCCCCTAAGTTTGAAGATAATTAAAAATAAAAAAAGTTGCTCAGTCATGTCCAACTCTTTGCAACCCCATGGGCTATAAAGTCCTTGGAATTCTCTAGGCCAGAATAGGAATGGGTGGCCTATTCCTTTTCCAGAGGATCTTCCTGACCCAGGAATTGAACAGGGTTCTCCTGCATTGCAGAGCGGTTCTTTACCAACTGAGATTTCAGGGAAGCCCTTAAAACATCAAAATTAAAACTAAATAAATAGATGTAGTGACAATGAGCTACAGTGAAATTGGGATACCATGGATTTAAACCTTTCACACTTTTTTTTTAATAGCAACCTATTTTTTTAAGAAATCTATTTGTTCTTTTCTTTTTTTTTTTTTTTTGGCCACTCTGTGTAGCCTGTGGGATCTTAGTTCCCAATGCAGGGATCTCTGCATTGGAAGCACAGAGTTTTAACCACTGGACCACTAGGGAAGTCCCTGAAATCTCTCTTTCTAAGCATAAGAGACAAGAACTTGCTTTAGACTCACAGGTATGAGGGTGAAATTACATGGCAAGATCCAGTTCTTATTTGCCGTTTCATCATTAACATACTTAGAATTAATGAAACGCTTCCAGGTTTTAGTGGTTGGGCTGCGAGAATTCTCTTTTTGGCCACATTGAAAATCTGTAATAGCAATTGTTATTTTACGGGTCCCACCTTCTGTTACCCAGTGGAAGACTCTAGGATTCAAGGCTTCCCACATTCACATAACAAGCAAAAAGAAGAATGCCTGCTTCTGAAATATTGACTCCAGAAGTAATTAAAGAAACATTTAGGTTGATATCATTTCCTGGTGGGCTTCATTCAGCTAAAATTAGGACCATCCAGGGCTTCTCTTCCATATCCATATAGGACTACTAGAAACACCATAGTTTTGATTCTACGGATGTGAGAGTTGGACCATAAAGAAGGCTGAGCCCCAAAGAATTGATGTTTTCAAATTGTGGTGCTTCTGTGCTGCAGAAGACTCTTGAGAGTCCCTTGGACAGAAGGAGATTAATCCAGTCAATCCTAAGGAAATCAACCCTGAATACTCATTGGAAGGACTGATGCTGAAGTTGAAGCTCCAATACTTTGATCACCTGATGTGAAGAGCCGATCATTGGAAAAGACTCTGCTGCTGAGAAAGATTAGGGCAAAAGGAGGAAGGGGCATCAGAGGATGAGATGGTTAGATTGCATCACAGACTCAACGGACATGCATTTGAGCCAACTTGCAGATAGTCGGTGACAGAGGACCCTGGCGTGCTGCAGTTCATGGGGTCACAAAGTGTCGGACACAGCTTAGTGACTGAACAACAACAACGCTTCTTGCGTTATTTCTTGACCTCTCTGTATGAATGAAATGAAACACTATAAACAATTTTTGAAAGCTGGGATACCAAGAAGCGAAATAGGGGTACTCTGATAATTTTAATAGTCAGGTCCTCAAAGATGCAGACATTGGATCAATTGAAGCACCAGGATGAAATAACAGGTTTCATGCAATTCCTCCCAGTCCTTCACATATACGAGGACAGGAGAGCAATTATCATTGTCCATATAAGATCCAGAAGTTTTTGATCATTATTTCCACAGGAACAGATCTTGAGGAAGGTCTGCCATCTTCTCCTGGAATAGTTGATCAAAGGTTTCAGCTTGGGCCACCGTGAAGTAATTTTTCCAGTCCCCAGCCACGCCTGACAAACACAAAATAGAGACTCACGTCAGATCTAGGGGTAGGTCTCAAGACTCCAATACATATCTTCTAGATCTATTTATTTTAATGCATTGCTATTAAGTAGTACACAACACATTCTTACATGGTTTATTTCATATATTTTTTAAAGTTTATTTATTTGTGGCTGTGCTGAGCCTTTGTGGCTGTGCATCGGCTTTCCCCAGTTGCAGCGAGCACAGGCCACTCTCTAGTTTGAGCGCACAGGCTTCTCTTGTTGCCAAGCATGTGCTCTAGAGCTCGGCCTCAGCAGGTGCATGGGCTTAGTAGCCCATAGCCAATGGGCAACTAATCGAACCTGTGTCCCCTGCGTTGTCAGGCAGATTCTTAACCACTAAACCATCAGGGAAGCCCTCGATCTATTTCCTTCTGTCTGTTTGACATGGAAGTTCCAGTTAATACAGCACAATGACTCATGGTTTGTTGTTTTCATATGCCTAATGGTCATACTCATTTACACATTGGCCTGCTTGGAACAATTTCCTGCCTTCTCTTCTCTCATCTTGAATGAAATTCATCACCAATAACACTGCTTTATTTTCTATAACAGATCTTCCCTGGTGGCTCAAATGGTAAAGAATCTGCCAGCAATGCAGGAAACCCAGGTTCAGTCCCTGGGTTGGGAAGATCCCCTGGAGGAGGGCATGGCAACCCACTCGATTATTCTTGCCTGGAGAATCTCATGGACAGATGTCCATGGGGTCTGTAATAAGCAGTGTCTAGTCACTTTTCACAACTTCTATTTCTACCACCTCCATCCAAGCCAACATCATTTCTCACCTGCATTATTGTATTAGATGTCTAACTACTCTTCTCTGTCTTTTTAAAAATTGTTTATTATTTATTTGGTCATGCCATTATTTATTTTGCAGCCAAATAACCAAGACATAAAACAGAAACAATATTGCAACAAGTTCAATAAACACTTCAAAATGGTCCACACCAAAACAAATTAATCTTAAATAACTTTCTCAAGCACCTGCAGCCCACATCAGTACTCTAAAAAGAGATGCCCTAATAAGGGCTCACAAGAGATCATCTCAACTGATGAGCAATTTAAATTGATAAATTCAAACATTCCCTACTCCCAGTGGTTAGTGCCCTATTATAAGCCAAGAATAATCTCTACATATTCGGATCCATTTTGAAGGCAGAATGTTTTCTTTACCTTTTCTCAAAAGTTGTCCATTCTCCTCAAAATACTGACCCTTCAGGAGGGAATAATTGGACATATTGTTTTCTTTCATGGCCTGGAAAGAACTGTTTTTGAGGACTGAGTTCAGTTCTTCTGGTTCTAGTTTCTTGCCCAGGAATCGGCAGATCTTCTCCACAGTGCTCCTTGTGTCCTAGAAGAAGAGAAAATCTGAGAGATTATGTGAAAGAGCAAGGACATAGAAAAGGAGATGAGGGGGAGGAGACAGCAGAAAGAGGAGGGGGAGAGAGGAGAGGAAAAGAGGAAAGAAATGTAGAGACATGAGTAGGGCTAGAGTTGGAGGAGTCCAGAGTGGGTGAACGGGGTGATTGACATTGATACATAGACACTATCAACACTAAGAAAAGAATAGGTAACCTATGAGAACCTACTGTATACACAGAGAACTCTAGTCAAGCTCTGTGGTGACTTAAATGGGAAGGAAATAATAATAATAATAAAGAGGGGATATATGCATAGGTATAGCTGATTCACTTTACACCAGAAGCTATATACACTGTAAAGCAACTATATGTCAATAAAACTTTTGAAAAATTTAAAAATGACTTAGAGAAAGGTTGAAAAAAGTAGATCGAAAGACCATGATGGATTTCCCAGTATAGTTGAATTCAGGACACATTGAAACACTAAAGTGCTGGGTTTGTTAAGGAGACTTAAGAAGGGCTTCTGGAGTTATAATCAGGGTTAGGGAAGAGAGCTTCAGGGAGAAATTGACAAAAATTTAAGGAGTTGATTTCAAGCCTTGGTTATGCGCCCAAATAATGCTGTTTTTCACAACTAACATTTGAACAAAACAAGAGAGCTTTACCATATCTTCTTATTTATTATCTCAATACTTCACATATGATCTTGGGAGATTATGATAAGAAAAAGGATTTTATAACCAGAATGGCTTTGCTTTAAATAAGACTTTGCTCTTAGAGGTATAATGCTTTAAAGGTTTTCTTTATTCCATGAGCCTTCAGTATGGTCTAACAAGTAATCACACACTTGGGGTAGTCCTACGATGGTGGAGGAATAGGACGAGGAGACCACTTTCTCCCCCACAAATCCATCAAAAAATCATTTGAATGCTGAGCAGCTTCTACAAAACAACTTCTGAGCTCTGGCAGAATACTCCAGTCACCCAGAAAGGCAGCCCATTCTCTTCAAAAGGAGGTAGGACAAAATATAAAAGACAAAAAAAAGACAAAATTGTTAGGGACAGAGACCTGTCCCAGGGAGGGAATCGTGAAGGAGAAGCTTCCAAACACCAGGAAACCCTCTCACCAGCGGGTCTGTGGGGAGTTTTGGAATTTCAGAGGGCAACATAACTGGGAGGGGGGGAAAAAAAAAGCCCGCAGAATATGTGCCTTAAGCACAACTCCCAGCAGAGAAATAGCCTAGATGCTCGGGTCTGGCACCAGCAAGTGGGGGAGGTGCAGGATGCATGCTTAGGGTAAGGACCGGGCCTGAATGCTCAGAGGATAATCTGAAGGAGCTAACATGAGATAGCAACCCAAACTGTGGGATAGCCAGAGAGAGAGGAAAAAAAGAGAGAGAGAGAACTTTCCCTCAAAAAGCTCTAACCTAAGTCACAGCTTGGTCTGCTCCCAGAACAAAGGATTGAGTGAATACAATAGGAGAGCTAGCTGGCTGCAGACTGGCCCATCTCCATGCCAGAGGCAGAGAGACAGGTGGGCGACAGCCAGAGCTGGAAGGCAGGGGGCAATCTTGGCCCCAGAGACAGCATCCTATACCAAAGTGTGAGCAGGCTCCCAGTTGCTAACTAAGTCTTCCTGGGATCTTGGATGGTTGACATCTGCCAGGAGGGTCACAGCCTGAGATCAGCCCCCCAGAGGAGACACAGGGCACACCTGAGATGGCTCTTTTGCGACACACCCAGGAAACTGAGCGGCTGGGACCGGGGAGGTGATTAAATGTGCTGCACACCTGGGAGAGTGTGCTCAAAAAGCACCTGGTCATCTGAGCTCCTCGGACCTGGGAAGGTCACAAAATGCAGGCCCAACCAAGTCTCTGCCTTTGTGGAGTACTCAAGAACCTGAACCTGAGCAGTTTAGACTTGGGAAGTGCACGCAACCCAGGGCCTGCTTTGGACAGTTCCCCTTCAGAGCAGCCTGGAGCCTGAGCAGTGTAGAGTGGGAAAGCATAGGGGCCATGAAAGTGAAAGTGAAAGTAGCTCAGTTGTGTCTAACTTCTTGTGACCCGATGGATTATGCAGTCCATGGAATTCTCCAGGCCAGAATACTGGAGTGGGTAGCCTTTCCCTTTTCCAGGGGATCTTCCCAACCCAGGGATTGAACCCACGTCTCCCACGTTGCAGGCAGATTCTTTACCAGCTGAGCCACAAGGGACACAAGAGCCACAGGGGGCTGAGCTGAGGCAAACCCAGTGTGGTCCATACACTGCGAGCACTCCCCACACATGCCAGTGAAAATTGTTTGCAGTATTCCTTCCACCCTACAGCACAACTGAGCAAGTGAGCCTAAATAAGTGACCATCTTCGCCTCCTTGTGTCAGGGTGGAAATTAGACAGTGAAGAAACTTGCAAACAGAGGAAGCAAAAATAAGCAAAGAGGGAGCGGCTCTGGAAGTGACAGGTGCAACAAATTAAAACTCTGTAGTTTGCATTGACTAAACATTGGAATGGAGAAGGCAATGGCACCCCACTCCAGTACTCTTGCCTGGAAAATCCCATGGACTGAGGAGCCTGGTAGGCTGCAGTCCATGGGGTCGCTAAGAGTCGGACACGACTGAGCGAATTCACTTTGACTTTTCACTTTCATGCATTGGAGAAGGAAATGGCAACCCACTCCAGTATTCTTGCCTAGAGAATCCCAGGGATGGGGGAGCCTTGTGGGCTGCTGTCTATGGGGTCGCACAGAGTCAGACACAACTGAAGTGATTTAGCACCAGCAGCAGCAGCAGCAAGCATTGGAAGAGGCCTATAGACCTTGAGAGGAGAAGGCAATGGCATCCCACTCCAGTACTCCTGCCTGGAAAATCCCATGGGTGGAGGAGCCTGGTAAGCTGTAGTCCATGTGGTCGCTGGGGGTCAGACACAACTGAGCAACTTCACTTTTGACTTTTCACTTTCATGCATTGGAGAAGGAAATGGCAACCCACTCCAGTGTTCTTGCCTGGAGAATCCCAGGGATGGTGGAGCCTGGTGGGCTGCCGTTTATGGGGTCACACAGAGTTGGACACTACTGAAGTGACTCAACAGCAGCATAGACCTTGAGAAGAAGTATAAGATGGAACAAGGAACTATCTGCAACTGAACTGACCCCACGCTGTCCTCAACAGCTCCAGAGAAATTCCTAGATATATTTTTACTATTATCATTATTTAGTTTTTTTAAAATTTTTAATTTCTTTATTACTCCTTTAATTTTCATTTTTATAACCTACTATTACCTTGCAAAAAAGACCCTATTTTTAAAGCAAATTTCACATATATATTTTTTATAATTTTTGTGATTGATATTGTTTTGTATTTTGAGAGTTTAACCTTTACTCGAGATTTTTTTCATCTTTGCTTATTGGTATTTGTTATCAATTTTGTACCATTAAGAATCTAATCTTCAGTACTTATTTTTACTTAGGGATGTGATTACTGGCTTGATTGCTCTCTCCCCTTTAGACTCTCCCTTTTCTCCCCCAGGTCATCTATATCTCCTCCCTCCCCCTTCTCTTCTCTACTTAACTCTGTGAATCTCTCTGGGTGTTTCAGGCTGTAGAGAACACTTAGGGAACTGATTACTGGCTAGATTGGTCTCCCTCTTTTTGACTGTTCCTCTTCTCCTCTTGGTTACCTCTATCTCCCTCCTCCCTCTTCTCTTCTTTATGTAACTCTGACTTTCTCTGGCTGTCCCTCACTGTAGAGAATCTTTTCACCATTAACCTACATGTTTTATCACCAGTGCTGTATGGATGGAGAAATCTTGAGGCTACTCAAAGAATGAGACTGAAAGCCAGAGTCAGGAGGCTGAAATCCAAAACTTGAGAACAGCAGAGAACTCCTAACTCCAGGGAATATTAATCGACAAGAGCTCATCCAAAACCCTCCATACTTACACTGAAACCAAGTTCCACCCAACAGCCAACAAGTTCCAGAGCGAGACATACCATGCTAATTCTCCAGCAATGCAGGAACATAGCCCTGAGCATTAAAGTAGAGACTGCCCAAAGTCACATCAAACCTATCATGCTGCTGCTGCTAAGTCACTTCAGGCGTGTCCAACTCTGTGCGACCCCATAGACGGCCGCCCACCAGGCTCCCCTGTCCCTGGGATTCTCCAGGCAAGAACACTGGAGTGGGTTGCCATTTCCTTCTCCAATGCATGAAAGTGAAAAGTGAAAGTGAAGTTGCTCAGTTGTGTCCGACTCTTAGCGACCCCATAGACTGCAGCCTACCAGGCTCCTCCATCCATGGGATTTTCCAGGCAAGAGTACTGGAGTGGGGTGCCATTGCCTTCTCCAAAACCTATCATAGACACCTCCAAACTCACTACTGGATGCTTCATTGCACTCCAGAGAGAAGAGATCCAGCTCTACCCACCAGAACACTGATGCAAGCTTCCCTAACCAGGAAACCTTGACAAGCCACTAGTCTAACCCCACCCACAGGGAGAAACCTCCACAAGAAAGAGGAACCACAAACTTCCAGAATAGAGAAAGTCCATCCCAAACAAAGCAATCTAAACAAAATGAAAAGGCAGAGCAATATTCAGCAGGTAAAGAACATGATAAATGCCCACTAAACCAAACAAGAGGAGGAGATAGGGAGTCTACCTGAAAAAGAATTCAGAATAATGATAGTAAAGATGATCCAAAATCTTGAAAACAAAATGCAGTTACAGATAAATAGAATAGAGACAAGGATTGAGAAGATGCAAGAAATGTTTAACAAGGACCCAGAAGAAATAAAACAGTCAGTCAATAATGAATAACGCAATAACTGAGATCAAAAGCACTCTGGAGGGAGCCAACAGTAGAGTAACTAAGACAGAAGATAGGATAAGTGAAATGGAAGATGGCATGGTGGAAATAAATGAAGCAGAGAGGAAAAAAGAACAAAGAATTAAAGGAAATGAGGACAACCTCAGAGACCTCTGGGACAATGTTAAACACCCCAACATTTAAATCATAGGAGTCCCAGAAGAAGAAGACCAAAAGAAAGGCCATGAGAAAATACTTAAGGAGAAAATAGTTGAAAACTTCCCTAAAATGCGGAAGGAAATAGCCACCCAAGTCCAAGAAACCCAGAGGGTCCCAAACAGGATAAAATCAAGGTGAAACACCCCAAGACACATATTAATCAAGTTAACAAAGATCAAACACAAAGAGCAAATATTAAAAGCAGCAAGGGTAAAACAACAAATAACACACAAGGGGATTCCCATAAGGATAACAGCTGATCTTTCAATAGAAACTCTTCAGGCCAGGAGGGACTGGCAGGACATGCTTAAAGGGATGAAAGAGAAAAACCTACAACCCAGATTACTATACCCAGCAAGGATCTCATTCAAATATGAAGGAGAAATCAAAAGCTTTACAGATAAGCAAAAGCTGAGAGAATTCAGCACCACCAAACCAGCTCTTCAATAAATGTTAAAGGATCTTCTCTAGACAGAAAACACAGAAAAGGTTTATAAACACAAACTTTACATGATACAATAGACCAGTTAGACCTAACTGAAATCTGGGACATTTCACCCCAAAATAATGAATTTCACCTTTACCTCAAGTGCACATGGAACATTCTCGAGGATAGATCACATCCTGGCCATAAATCTAGCCTTGGTAAAGTCAAAAACATTGAAATCATTTCAAGCATATTTTCTGTTCACGATGCAGTAAGATTAGACATCAACTACAGGAAAAGAAACTACTAAAAATACACACATATGGAGGCTAAACAACACACTTCTGAATAACCAACAAAACACAGAAGAAAGCAAACAAGAAATCAAAATATGCATAGAAACGAATGAAAATGAAAACACAACAACCCAAAACCTATGGGATTCAGTAAAAGCAGTGCTAAGGGGACAGTTCATAGCAATACAAGCTTACTGCAAGAAACAAGAGAAAAATCAAATAAATAACCTAACTTTACACCTAAAGCAACTAGAAAAAGAAGAAATGAAGAACCCCAGGGTTAGTAGAAGGAAAGAAATCATAAAAATTAGAGCGGAAATAAATGAAAAAGAAACCTAGGAGACTACAGCAAAAATCAACAAAACTAAAAGCTGATTCTTTGAGAAGATAAATATAATAGACAAACCATTAGCCAGACTCATCAAGAAAAAAAGGGAGAAGAATCAAATCAACAAAATTAGAAATGAAAATGGAGAAATCACAACAGATAACACAGAAATACAAAGGATCATAAGAGAGTATTATCAGCAACTAAATGCCAAAAAAATGGACAATTTGGAAGAAATGGATGAATTCTTAGAAAAATATAACCTTCTGAAACTGAACCAGGAAGAAGTAGAAAATCTTAACAGACCCAACACAAGCACAGAAATCAAAACTGTAATAAAAAATCTTCCAACAAACAAAGCCCAGGACCAGATGGCTTCACAGGTGAATTCTACCGAAGATTTAGAGAAGAGCTAACACCTATCGTACTCAATTTCTTCCAGAAAATTGCAGAGGAAGGTAAACTGCCAATCTCATTCTATGAGGGGACCGTTACCTTAATACCAAAACCAGACAAAGTTGCCACGAAAAAAGAACTACAGGCCAATATCACTGATGAACATAGATGAAAAAATCCTTAACAAAATTCTAGCAAACAGAATCCAACAATATATTAAAAAGATCATATATCATGACCAAGTGGGCTTTATCCCAGGGATGCAAGGATTCCTCAATATTGGCAAATCAATGTGATACACGACATTAACAAATTGAAAGATAAAAGCCATATGATTATCTCAATAGATGAAGAGAAAACCTTTGACAAAATTCAACATCCATTTATGATAAAACCCTCCAGGAAGCAGGCATAGAAGGAACATACCTCAACATAATAAAAGCCATATATGATAAACCCACAGCAAACATTATCCTCAGTGGTGAAAAATTGAAAGCATTTCCCATAAGGCAGGAATAAGACAAGGATGCCCACTCTCACCACTACTATTCAACATAGTTTTGGAAGTTTTAGCCACAGCAATCAGAAAAGAAAGAGAAATAAAAGGAATCCAGATTGGAAAAGAAAAAGTAAAAGTCTCACTGTTTGCAGATGACATGATCCTCTACATAAAAAACCCTAAAGACTCCACCAGAAAATTACTAGAGCTAATCAATGAATACAGTAAAGTTGCAGGATAAAAAATTCACACACAGAAATCCCTTGCATTCCTATACACTAACAATGAGAATAAAGAAAGAGAAATTAAGGAAATAATTCCATTCACCATTGTGATGAAAAGGATAAAATACTTAGAAATAAAGCTACCTACAGAAACAAAGGACCTATATATAGAAAACTAGAAGACACTGATGAAAGAAATCCAAGATGACACAAATAGATGGAGAAATATACCATGTTCATGGATCGGAAGAATCAATACAGTGAAAATGAGTATACTACCCAAAGCAATCTATAGACTCAATGCAATCCCTATGAAGCTACCAATGGTATGTTTCAGAGAACTAGAACAAATAATTTCACAATTTGTATGGAAATACAAAAAACCTTGAATAGCCAAAGCAATCTTGAGAAAGAAGAATGGAACTGGAGGAATCAACCTGCCTGACTTCAGACTATACTTACAAAGCTACCATCATCAAGACAGTATGGTACTGGCACAAAGACAGAAATATAGATCAATGGAACAAAATAGAAAGCCCAAAGATAAATCCACATACCTATGGACACCTTATCTTTGACAAAGGAAGCAAGAATATACAATGGAGAAAAGATAATCTCTTTAACAACTGATGCTGGGATAACTGGTCAACCACTTGTAAAAGAATGAAACTAGAACTCTTTCTAACACCATACACAAAAATAAACTAAAAATGGATCAAAGATTTAAATGGAAGACCAGAAACTATAAAACTGCTAGAGGAAAACATAGGCAAAGCACTTTCTGATATAAATCACAGCAGGATCCTCTATGACCCACCTCCCAGAGTAATGGAAATAAAAGCAAAAATAAACAAATGGGACCTAATTAAACTTAAAAGCTTTTGCACAACAAAGAAAACTATAAGCAAGGTGGAAAGACAGCCTTCAGAATGAGAGAAACTAATACCAAATGAAGCAACTGCCAAAGAATTAATCTCAAAAATAGACAAGCAGCTCATGCAGCTCAATTCCAGAAAAATAAATGACCCAATCAAAAAATGGGCTAAAGAACTAAACAGACATTTTTCCAAAGACATACAGATGGCTAACAAACACCTAAAAAGATGCTCAATATCACTCATTATCAGAGAAATGGAAATTTAAACTACATTGAGGTACCATCTCACGCTGGTCAGAAGGCTGGTATCAAAAAGCCTACAAACAATAAATGCTGGAGAGGGTGTGGAGAAAAGGGAACACTCTTACACTGTTGGTGGGAATGCAAACTAGTACAGCCACTATGGAGATTCCTTAAAACACTGGAAACAGAACTTGCATATGACCCAGCAATCCCACTGCTGGGCATACACACCAAGGAAACCAGAACTGAAAGAGACACATGTACCCTAATGTTCATCGCAGCACTGTTTACAATAGCTAGGACATGGAAGCAACCTAGACGTTGACTGGCAGGTGAATGGATATGAAAGCTGTGGTACATATACACAATGGAATATTACTCAGCTATTAAAAAGAATGCATTTGAATCAGTTCTAATGAGGTGGATGAAACTGGAGCCTATTATACAGAGTGAAATAAGTCAGAAAGGAAAACACCAATACAGTATATTCATGCATCTATATGGAATTTAGAAAGATGGTATATGCGAGACAGCAAAAGAGACACAGATGTAAAGAACAGACTTTTGACTCTGTGGGAGAAGACCAGGGTGGGATGATTTGAGAGAATAGCATTGAAACATATATATTACCATTTGTGAAATAGGTCACCAGTCCAGGTTCAATGCTTGAAACAGGGTGCTCAGGGCTGGTGCACTGGGATGACCCTGAGGGATGGGATGGGGAAGGAGGTGGGAGGGGGGTTCAGGATGGGGAACACGTGTACACCCATGGCTGATTCATGTGAATGTATGGCAAAAACCACTACAATATTATAAGATAATTAGCTTCCAATTAAAATAAATAAATTAAATAAAATAAATCACACACCTGTAAAAATAACAAGAACAATATGGACAGAACAGAACAAAAATCCTAACAAAAAGAAAACAAAGGAGCTCCCCAGGGCTCAGTGTTAAAGATTCTGCCTGTCAGTTCAGGAAACCTGGGTTTGATCCCTGGTCTGGGAAGATCCCACCTGCCTCGGAGCAACTCAGCTCATGCGGCATAACTTTTAAGCCTGTGCTCTAGAATCCGGGCACTGCAACAAGAGTACTCCTGTCTCATCATACCTAGAGAAAGCCTGAGGACAGCCAAGAAGACCCAGCACAGCCAATACATAAATAAAATTCTTTTGTAAAAAAGCCCTTCACCTTATGGTGAAACAAAGAAAAACATGTGAAGAAAGAGAGCATGGAGCTTTGAAGCGTCAACCAGAAATGAGGCAATGAAGACCAGGTTGCTATTCTCACTCCTATTGACTATAGGCCAAACTTTGAGAAAGTGAAAGGGAGACCCAGGGGAATGGAGGGAAGGTGGGGGGAGTGCAGATGGCGGTGAGAGAGAGTGTGCTGACTGTAAGAGCAATAGTTACCCATTTCATCTCTTCATAACTCAGTATCAGGGAGTTCTCCTTGTCTCTCATGGACATCCAGCCCCGAATGTGGTCAAACCACGATCCAAATACCACTGCATGGAGGGGAGGCAGAAAGAGTGAGTAGATGACACATGGAATGAAAGCAGGGATTCACACACTAGGTTCAGTCTGTGGGCACAATTGCTAGCACAATGCCGGGCACATTTACGCTTGTTATAACCGGTATCCAACACCATGCATCTGCCCTTTAACAAGCCTAATGCCTTTGCAGCAGGTTTTACATACAGTTTTCAAGGGTCTGTGAGGAGATCGTGTCCAGTGAACCATGTCGTCTGAGAAATGGCTCTTTTTTGGGGGGCGGGGGCCTCTTATCTGTTCAGCATTTAGATATTTTTGCTTGGTAGGTACATTCTCACAACACTTGTGTTTTCCCCCCCTCCCTGTCATCTTCCCTTCATTGTTGCTGTTGGAATTATGATTCCTCGGGAGACCAAATCAGGAAGGGAATACTGGCTTCAGTAGTTACAGTGCACCCACCTAGTTGCCCCATGGCTTGTGGGATTTTCCGAGACCAGGGATTGAACCCATGTCACCCGCTTTGGCAGGCAGATTCTGAACCACTGGACCACGAGGGAAGTCTTATTGCTCTTTTTCTGAAAGAGTAGCCTGAAGCAAATCAGGAGATAGGGCTGAAGAATTCACTCAGGATCAGCTCAATAAAAACTATGACTTCCAGTGTTTGAAGATTGGACTTCAGCGTTGAGGGCGAAAAAAAGAAGGAGGGAACCTGAACTGTTCAATATAGAAGTGATGATCGCGTCATAGCCTGGAAGGGCTGCCGAGCATGCAGATGAGGACAATAGAGAATCTGTAGCGTGACTCCCATAGACCAAGGACATCACTAGATTCTCCCGTGTCGACAGCAGCACCATCAACTGTCTTGGTGACCAGTGTGTCCCTAGCTGCCCAAGAGGCAGAAAAGATGTCAAGTTCCGGCAGAATGTTGGCAGACAGGGGGCAGAGTGAATGTCCACTGATGGCAGGATGCCCTCTGTGAGCATCAAAGAGCGACATTAATAGATCTCTTAATGACATTACTAAGGTCTCTTTGCTTTATTTCATGTTGCATTTGATTATTTATTTGTCATCTCACACTGATGATAATGGGGCTTCCCAGGGGGCAGCAGTGGTAAAGAATCTGCCTGCCAATGCAAGAGGGCTAGAGATGTGGGTTCGATCCCTGGGTCAGGAAAATCCCCTGGAGGAGGGAACAGTAACCCACTCCGATATTCTTGGACAATTCCATGGACAGAGGAGCCTGGTGGGCTACAGTCCAGGGAGTTGCAACGAGTCAGAGACAACTGATCGACTGAGCACGCACACACAAGTGGCAAGCCCCGCTCTAGGGCCTGGAGTCAACAATGAAAAACTCAAAGACGTTGCATCTTGGTGGAGAGACATGTGGCAGAAACAAATAAATAGAATACATACTCACTGGTGATGAGTACTAAGGGGGGGAAAAGATGAAACTATAGAGATGGGAGAGATGCTGTTTTGTATAGTTTATGAAAAGGATCAGACATGACTGAACGACTAAACAATGGCCCTCTCCAGTGAAGATGTCCATGAGCTGTTAAAGAAACAGTTCTGAAACCAGGAGACGTATCACAGGTGAGGTACTAGACTCATCACATAGTTTTGGGAAAAATTGCAACATTTCAAGTATCTGAGAATGCCTAGAAGCTCTGCATAATTAAAAGTACAGAGAGGTTTCCCTGGTGGTACAGTGGCTAAGACTGTGCTCCAATGCAGGGGGTCAGGGTTCTACCCCTGGTCAGGGAACTAGATCCCCCATGCTGCAATGAAAGAACCCCCAAGCCACAACTAAGATAGAAGAATTCACCTTCCACATTTAAGACCTGATGCAGCCAGATAAATGAATAATTAATTCAAAAAAATAGAGGTCCTGAGTGAATGCGTGCCAAGTCACTACAGTTGTGCCTGACTCTCTGCAATCCCAGTGACTGGAGCGTTCCAGTCTCCTCTCTATGGGACTTTCCTGGCAAGAATACTGGAGTGGGTTGTCACGCCCTCCTCCAGGACATCTTCCCGACTCAGGGACAGAACCTGTATCTCCTGCATCTCCTGTATTACAGCCAGATTCTTTACCCACTGAGCAAACTGGGAAGCCCATAAAGGTCCTGGGGTAATGCATACAGTTTTTAGACACAGAGGACAAGAGAATTAAGGGAGTTTTTGAAAGATGCACCCATAAATGGTGGAAAGTCAGGATTGTATTGTCCAGGAAGCCAATGAAAGTTGACTTTCAGAAAGTCTCCTGACTTTCACAAATTCAGGAGGGTACAGGAGAAGAATGTGAATGCTTTGTGTTAGTATTAGGTCATGCAGATTCAGAAGACAGCTAGGATAGTTTCTGATGGGGCAAACAAAGGGCTGGTTAAGGTCCTTCTGCTTTGCAAGATAATATGTGGATTCAGAAAAGTTTGGTTCCAGTGGTGATGGAACCCTATACCCATGCATTGGTTAGATGTAGAGAAATCAAGTTGGGTAAAAAAATAAAAAGAGGTCTGATGAAGGACTCTGACAACTCCGAGCTTTCATATTTTATATTCACTCACCATTTCCTTCGACAAACCAGTCAAAGTATTGTTCCAGTGACTGTGGTCTCTTAACAAATTTTGCACTCCTCCAGAAAAAATAACCAGACACAAACACATCTCTGGGATTTCTGATGAGGTAGATCATCTTAAAGAGAAAAATTGGATCATGAAAAATCAATAGTCATTTTCTAACCTTCTTAATCATCATAAAAATGGAAAAAAAAAACCCAGTTCTTAGAAAGTGCCCTTTAAATATCATGGATTATTTTAATAAACTAGTTATTATATTCATTAATCAAATGTGTATTTTAAAATTCCAGTGAACTAGTCACTGGACCAATTCAGTTCAGTTCAGTTCAGTTGCTCAGTCGTGTCCGACTCTTTGCGACCCCATGAATCGCAGCATGCCAGGCCTCCCTGTTCATCACCATCTCCTGGAGTTCACTCAGACTCACATCCATTGAGTCCGTGATGCCATCCAGCCATCTCATCCTCGGTCGTCCCCTTCTGCTCCTGCCCCCAATCCCTCCCAGCATCAGAGTCTTCTCCAATGAGTCAACCCTTCTCATGAGGTGGCCAAAGTACTAGAGTTTCAGCTTTAGCATCATTCCTTCCAAAGAAATCCCAGGGTTGATCTCCTTCAGAATGGACTGGTTGGATCTCCTTGCAGTCCAAGGGACTCTCAAGAGTCTTCTCCAAAACCACAGTTCAAAAGCATCAATTCTTCGGCACTCAGCCTTCTTCACAGTCCAACTCTCACATCCATATATGACCACAGGAAAAACCATAGCCCTGACTAGACAGACCTTAGTCTGCAAAGTAATGTCTCTGCTTTTGAATATGCTATCTAGGTTGGTCATAACTTTTCTTCCAAGGAGTAAGTGTCTTTTAATTTCATGGCTGCAATCACCATCTGCAGTGATTTTGGAGCCCAGAAAAATAAAGTCTGACACTGTTTCCACTGTTTCCCCATCTATTTCCCATGAAGTGATGGGACCGGATGCCATGATCTTCGTAAGAGGAAAGCATTGTTCTTTCCCTCTGGGATACTATAGACTAAAGAATCTTCTTGTCAATGCAAGAGATGCCAGGGATGTGGGTTTAATCCCTGGCTTGGGAAGATCCCCTGGAGGAGGGCATGGCAACCCACTCCAGTATTCTTGCCTAGAGAATCTCATGGACAGCAGAGCCTGGTGGGTTACGGTCCATGGGGTTACAAAGAGTCAGACATGACTTAAGCAACAGAGCACCACTGGCCCACCAGGGAAGCCCTGATGAAGACTGTCTTGACTGCTGTACACTGACCTTGGCCTTGGATTTGAAGAAAGACTTGGGGAAGAGTTGGATGGGTAGGTGAGAACTGATGAGACGTGGGCCTTCCTTCTCCTTTAGTAATTCATACCCAACCTTAGTCTCTACCCAGGGGGAGCGGTCCCAAATGGGCTCAGATTGGACCCACTTGGGATCCCCCTTGGAGTAAATCAAGCAGACAGTTTCAATCAACCAGTTTGTTCCTAAATAAAGAAAGGAAAAATATGATCAATCATTGTAATCTGACTTAAAAAAATTCTTATAATGTATACAGATCATAAAAGGTACCAACTTAATCATCTTTAAATGTACAGTTGAATTGTTTAGTCATTCAGTCATGTCCAGCTCTTTTTGCAACCCCATGGACTATAGCCCTCCAGGCTCCTCTGTCCTTGGGATTTCCCAGGCAAGAATACCGGAGTGGGTTGCCATTTCCTTCTCCAGGGGATCTTTCCAACCCAGGGATTGTACCCACTTCTCCTGCCTAGGCAGGCGGACTCTTTACTGCTGAGCCACCAGGCAGCCCTGTACAGCTCTTTAGGGTTAAGTATATGTACATGGTTGTGCAAACAGTCTGCAGAACTTTTCCATCTTGCACAGCTCAACCTCTGTGCCCATTAAGTAACAAGTTCCCATTTTCTTCTCCTTCCAGTCCCTGGCAACCATTCTATTTTCTGTTTCTGATACCTCATTTGAGTGGAGTCATACATACCATGCAGAGCTTGGTGGCTCAGATGATAAAACATCTGCCTGCAATGCAGAAGACCCAGGTTCAATCCCTGGGTCAGAAGATCCCCTGGAGAAGGAAATGGCTACAGACTCCAGTGTTCGTGCTTGAAGAAACCCATGGACAGGGAAGCCTGGAGGGCTACAGTCTCTGGGATCATGAAGAGTCAGACACAACTGAACAACTAACACTTTCACTTCACTCCATACATACTGTGTCTTCATAGTTTATCCGTGTTGCAGCAAGTGTCAGAACTCCATTCCTTTCTAAGGCTGAATAATATTCTCAATATGTGGATAATAAATTTTCTTTACCCATTCATCTGTCAATGGACCTTTGGGTTGCTTCTATGCTTCGGCTATTTGCTTAAATCCCTTGAACATGTTCCCGTTGCTCTTGGCCTTTTAACAGATTCCCATTGCCCTTGGCTCATCATTACCACTGCACTTCTGATGACTTCAGCCTTGCTTCTTGCCCAGTCACAGTCCCTCTATGACCTTGCCACTCTTAGATGTATGATCCACATCCTTTCAGTTCAGTGGAATTGCCAAGTTCTTTTCCAATTCCTGATCACTATCCATGCTGATATGCTGATACCTTTCCTGGAAAATCTCTCCTTTTTGAAAAGTTATATTTATTTATGCATTTATTTTTGGCTGGGTCTTGCTGCACTTGGGCTTTCTCCAGTTGGGGTGAGCAGGGGGCTACTCTCTAGCTGTGATGCTCAGGCTTCTCATTGCAGTGACTTCTCTTGTTGCAGAGCATGGGCTCTAGAGCCTGCAGGCTACGGTAGTTGTGGCACACGGGCATAATTGCTCCACAGCATGGAGGATCTTCCTGGACCAGGGATTGAACCCATGTCCCCTGCAAGGCAGGCAGATTGTTAACCGCTGGACCATCAGGGAAGTCCTGGAAAATATCTCTTTCCACAAAATAATTTCACATTCACTCTTTAAAAAAATTTTTATTTTCCTGCTGCTAATTCTTTCCTTTATCTAAAAAAATATTTATTTATTTTATCATTAATACCTGTGCTATGTTTTCATTGTTGCACTCAGACTTTCTCTGGTTGCAGTGAGCAGGGGCTACTGAGAAGCCTTCTCATTGCAGTGGCTTCTTTTCTTGTGAAGCACAGGCTCTAGGCACATGGGCCTCAGCAGCTGTGGCCTGTGTGCCCTGGAGCACTGGCTCCGTGGTTGCGGTGTACAGGCTTAGTTGCTCCACAGGATGTGGAATCTTCCCTGACCAGGGATCAAACAGGGACGCCCCACGTTCACTCTTTTTGATCTCAGTTAGTGCCATTTCTTCTATCTTGCTTCTTGGCTGCGGTAGTTATGTTTTATTCCTCACCCCAGCCCTCCCACCTTGTTTTATTGACTTATTACTAACAAGTTAAGGATGTGTATGTTTACACCCTCAGTTCAAAAACAGTGGGGTCAACATGGCAAGACTAAACTCTCCATTGCTCCATTATATTATACAAGTAACTGGATAAGACTTGTTTCTGCTAGCAGGGAGTTTATCATCTCTTTCATATAAAGCAGAAATAGGGCATCCCTAGGGGCTCAGTGGTAAATAATCCACCTGCCAGCGCAGGACACATGGGTTCAATCTCTGACCCAGGAAGATCCCACAGGCAGTGGGGGCAACTAAGCCCATGCACTGTAACTACTGAGCCGTGAGTCACTGAACTAATGAAGCCCTAGAACCCGGGCTCCACAAGAGAAGTTGCCTCTAGAGAAGCCCTCACACTGCAGCTAGAGAAGGCCCACGCAGCAGAGAAGACCTGACACAGTCCGAAATAAATCAATAGTAATTATAAAAGCAGGAAGCAAAATTCTATTTAAAAAAGAATGTGTATTTTTAAGGTGTACATGTTCATTTGTCACGTGTCGCATTGTGAAAAGACTACCACTGTCAAGCTAATTAACATAGACATCTCACAGAGTTACCTCCCTCCCCTACTTCTTCTAGGGCTTCTCTGGGGGCTCAGTGGTAAGAATCCACCTGCCAGTGCAGGAGACAGAGCGATTAGGACTCAAGCCCTGGGTCAGGAGGATCCCCTGGAGAAGGAGATGGCAGCCCTCTCCAGTATTCTCACCTGGAGAATCCCATGGACAGAGAAGCCTGGCGGGCTATAGTTTATGGGGTTTCACAAAGAGTCGGACGGTACTGAGTGACTAAACAACAGCACCCATTTCTTCTACAGACTTCACTCTCCGTCTTCCTCCACTCCTCTCTACAAACAGCCGAATCTGCCTTAGGCTTCATTCCCATGGTTTCCTCCGATGCCTTTGATTACCCACTCTGAGCACTCAGCTGACTGTGTAACTGCCTGGCTCGACCCTTTTCTCTGGACACCAGTGGTATCAGTGCACGTTTCTATCCCCCTAATGCATTGCCAGCATACAGAAAGCCTTCCATCTGTCTACTGAAGAATGAGGGCCACAGCCACAGCCTGTCAGTACCTGATCCTGCTTCCTTACCTGATTTGGGGAAAGTCAGCAGTAAGACATCCTCATCTTTAACAAGGAAACTCTCCTGCACCTCTCTCAGGAGTTCAGGTGAGTAATCCAGGCTTGGGAAGGGTATCCCTTCAAACCACAAAGACTTTCCTGTCATGATGATGGGCTCTTTCTACCTCTCGTGAGCCTTTTAGCCATAGTCACTACTGGACTGGGAGATCCGTTTTATAGTCAACATCGAACAATCATTAATCTCTCCCAGGTTATTGATGAGTGTGCCTGCCCATAAAAAGAGAGGGTTGCAAGATAGATAATATTAGGCAACCGTGAAGTCATTCAGAGAACATTCTGGTGTGACCTGAGTTTGACCCCACGGGAGGGAACCAGAAGTTTAGTAACAAGATGAAGGGTGTAGACATGTCGTAGATTAAAAATGTATATCTTTAAGTTTATTATTTATTGGCTGTGCCAGGGCTTCATTGCTGTATGTGGGCTTTTTCTAGCTGCAGCAAGCAGGGGTTACTCTCTTGTTGCCAAGCGGGGGGGGGGGGGGGGTCTAGGCAGCTGGGCTGAGTATGTGGCACAGGGGCTAAGTTGTGCATTGGCACGTGGAAACTTTCCGGACCAGGTATCGAACCCGAGTCCCTTGCATTGGCAGGCAGAATCCTAACCAGTGGACCACCAGGGAAATCCTAAAAAAATATTTTAAATAAGCTTTGTTATTTTTTCCAACACTTTTAGATGTATAGGAAAATTGTAAAGATAGTGTAAAGACTTCTCATAGTCCATATATTATTCAGACTTCCTTAGTTTTTACCCAGTATCCTTTCTCTGGTCCAAGATCCCATCCCAGACATGACATTACATTGGGTCCTCGTGTCTCCGTAGGTCTCTCTTGGCTATGACAGTTTCTCAGACTTTCCTTATCTTTGATGACTTTGACAGTTTTGAGGATTGATTACTGGTCAGGTATTTGGGGGAAGGTCCCTCTCTTGGGGTGTGCCCGATGTTTTTCTCATAATTAGACTGGGTTTCTGGGTTTCGGAGAGAAGATCACGGAGGTAAAATACTAGTACAGTCACAACATTTGAAGGGTATTTACTATCAACCTGACATCTCAGTCATATTGGACTATTTGTGACCCCATGGAATTCTCTAGACCAGAATACTAGAGTGGGTAGCTTTCCCCTTCTCCAGGGGATCTTCCCAACCCAGGGACCAAACCCAGGTCTCCTGCATTGCAGGTGGATTCTTTACCAGCTGAGCCACATAGGGCTTTCCCTCATAGCTCAGTTGGTAAAGAATCCACCTGCAATGCAGGAGACCCTGGTTCGATCCCTGGGTCGGGAAGATCCGCTGAAGAAGTGAATGGCTACCCACTCCAATATTCTGGCCTGGACAATTCCTAGTCCATGGGGTCGAAAGAGTCAGCCAGGACTGAGTGACTTTCACTTTCACTGACATCTCATTTTTGATGTTGATTCTGATCACCTGGCAGAAGTAATGTTTGTTAACTTTATGATTATACAGTGGAAGTGAGAAATAGATTTAAGGGACTAGATCTGATAGATAGAGTGCCTGATGAACTTTGGACAGAGGTTCATGACATTGTACAGGAGACAGGGACCAAGACCATCCCCATGGAAAAGAAATGCAAAAAAGCAAAATGGCTGTCTGGGGAGGCCTTACAGATAGCTATTTGTCAGTATCTGATTCTGTTTCCTTGAAAAGAAGAGAAAGGAAAAAGCAAAGGAGAAAAGGAAAGATATAAGCATCTGAATGCAGAGTTCCAAAGAATAGCAAGGAGAGATAAGAAAGCCTACCTCAGCGATCAATGCAAAGAAATAGAGGAAAACAATAAAATGGGAAAGACTAGAGATCTCTTCAAGAAAATCAGAGATACCAAGGGAACATTTCATGCAAAGATAGGTTTGATAAAGGACAGAAATGGTATGGACCTAACAGAAGCAGAAAATATTAAGCAGAGGTGGCAAGAATACACAGGAGAACTGTACAAAAAAGATCTTCAGGACCAAGATAATCATGATGGTGTGATCACTCACCTAGAGCCAGACATCCTGGAATATGAAGTCAAGTGGGCCTTAGAAAGCATCACTACGAACAAAGCTAGTGGAGGTGATGGCATTCCAGTTGAGCTATTTCAAATCGTGAAAGATGATGCTGTGAAAGTGCTGCACTCAATATGCCAGCAAATTTGGAAAACTCAGCAGTGGCCACAGGACTGGAAAAGGTCAGTTTTCATTCCAATCCCAAAGAAAGGCAATGCCAAAGAATGCTCAAACTACCGCACAATTGCACTCATCTCACATACTAGTAAAGTAATGCTCAAAATTCTCCAAGCCAGACTTCAGCAGTATGTGAACCGTGAACTTCCAGATGTTCAGGCTGGTTTTAGAAAAGGCAGAGGGGCCAGAGACCAAATTACCAACATCCACTGGATCATGGAAAAAGCAAGAGAGTTCCAGAAAAACATGTATTTCTGCTTTATTGACCCTGCCAAATCCTTTGACTGTGTGGATCACAATAAACTGGAGAATTCTGAAAGAGATGGAAATATCTGACCTGCCTCTTGAGAAACCTATATGCAGGTCAGGAAGCAACAGTTAGAACTGGACATAGAACAACAGACTGGTTCCAAATAGGAAAAGGAGGACGTCAAGGCTGTATATTGTCACCCTGCTTATTTAACTTATATGCAGAGTACATCATGAGAAACGCTGGGCTGGAAGAAGCAGAAGCTGGAATCAAGATTGCCAGGAGAAATATCAATAACCTCAGATATGCAGATGACACCACCCTTATCGCAGAAAATGAAGAGAACTCAAAAGCTTCTTGATGAAAGTGAAAGAGGAGAGTGAAAAAAGTTGGCTTAAAGCTCAACATTCAGAAAACTAAGATCATGGCATGTGGTCCCATCACTTCATGGGAAATAGATGGGGAAACAGTGGAAACAGTGTCAGGCTTTGTTTTTTTGGGCTCCAAAATCACTGCAGATGGTAATTGAAGCCATGAAATTAAAAGACGCTTTCTCCTTGGAAGAAAGTTATGACCAACCCAGATAGCATATTCAAAAGCAGAGACATTACTTTGCCAACAAAGGTCCGTCTAGTCAAGGCTATGGTTTTTCCAGTAGTCATGTATGGATGTGAGAGTTGGACTGTGAAGAAAGCTGAGTGCCAAAGAACTGATGCTTTTGAACTGTGGTGTTGGGGAAGACTCTTGAGAGTCCTTTGGACTTCAAGGAGATCCAACCAGTTCATTCTAAAGGAGATCAGTCCTGGCTATTCTTTGGAAGGAATGATGCTGAAACTCCAGTACTTTGGCCACCTCATGTGAAGAGTTGACTCATTGGAAAAGACTCTGATGCTAGGAGGGATTGGGGGCAGGAGGAAAAGGGGATGACAGAGGATGAGATGGCTGGATGGCATCACCGACTCGATGGACGTGAGTTTGAGTTAACTCTGGGAGTTGGTGATGGACAGGGAGGCCTGGCATGCTGCAATTCATGGGGTCACAAAGAGTCAGACATGACTGAGTGACTGAACTGAACTGAGATTTCCCCATGGTAAATTTACTCTCACCTTCTTCCTTTTTTTTTTTTTCCAATTTTTTTTTGACCAGGCGTAATGGTATGTGGGAGCTTAGTTCTCTGATCAGAGATTGAACCCCTTTCTTTGGAAGCTCGGAGTCTTAACCACTGGACTGCCAGGGAAGTCCTTACCTTCCTTCCTTTTATGTGGGCATATTTAAAAGATGAAGTCTAGACCTGAAGGTATTAATGAGAACATCTCCTGTGAACTCTAATTGAGGAATCTTTAAAAAATAATTGTCTGCTGCTGCTGCTGAGTAGTTGCTTCAGTCGTGTCCGCCTCTGTGCGACCCCATAGACGGCAGCCCACCAGGCTCCCCCGTCCCTGGGATTCTCCAGGCAAGAATACTGGAGTGGGTTGCCATTTCCTTCTCTAATGCGTGAAAGTGAAAAATGAAAGTGAAGTCGCTCAGTCGTGTCTGACTCTTAGCGACCTCATGGACTGCAGCCTACCAGGCTCCTCCATCCATGGGATTTTCCAGGCAAGAGTACTGGAGTGGGGTGCCATTGCCTTCTCCGAATAATTGTCTGGTACCATTCAAATTATCAAATTGTTATTTTAAAACAAGATAAGAAAAGAAAAACTACAATATGGTCCAGAGAAATTAGAAGGGAGAATGTAAACTAAATCCTGGATTGACTCCTAAACCACAGAAAATGCTATTATTTTATTACTGGGACAGTTGACCACATTTGAATGCACACTGTGGATTAGATAATAACTGCATCAATACTAACTTCCCTGATTTCTGTCATTTTTGTGTTTCTAAAGGAAATATTCTTGATCTTAGAAAATATAAAGTTTTTTTAAAAATAATTGTATTTGTTTGTTTTGAACTCTGCTGGGTCTTAGTCGCTGCCCAGGCTTTTTCTCTAGTTGTGGTGAGCAGGGCTACTGTCTGACTGGGGTGAGCAGGTTTCTCATTGCTGTGGTTTCTCCTGTGGAGCAGGGCTCTTGGGCAAATGGGCTTCAGTAGTTGTGGCTCCTGGGCTCTGGAGCACAGGCTCAATAGTTGTGGCGCACGGGCTTAGTTGCTCTGGGACATGTGGGATCTTCCCAGACCAGGGAGGAACCCCTGTCTCCTGCATTGACAGGTGGACTCAACCACTGAGCCACCAGAGATGCCTCATACACTGAAGTTTTGAGGGATAAAAGCAAAGGATTTCTGTAAAAAAAAAGGATTACTTTCTGTAAAAGCAAAGGATTACTTTCAAATGGCTGAAAAAGTTTATATTGTATATGAGAGTGAAAGAAATGAGAGCATAATCCAGCAAATGTTGTAAAAGCTTCAGTTCAGTTCAGTTGCTCAGTTGTGTCCGACTCTTTGTGACCCCATGAATCACAGCATGCCAGGCCTCCCTGTCCATCACCAACTCCTGGAGTTTACCAAAACTCATGTCCATCGAGTTGGTGATACCATCCAGCATCTCATCCTCCCCTGACCTCCCCAGACCACCTGACCTGCCTCCTGAGAAATCTGTATGCAGGTCAAGAAGCAACAGTTAGAACTGGACATGGAACAACAGACTGGTTCCAAATTGGGAAAGGAGTATGTCAAGGCTGTATATTGTCACCTGGCTTACTTAACTTCTATGCAGAGTGCATGATGAGAAACGCTGGACTGGAAGAAACACAAGCTGGAATCAAGATTGCCGGGAGAAAGATCAACAACCTCAGATATGCAGATGACACCACCCTTATGGCAGAAAGTGAAGAAGAACTAAGAGCCTCTTGATGAAAGTGAAAGAGGAGAGTGAAAAGTTGGCTTAAAGCTCAACATTCAGAAAACAGAGATCATGGCATCACTTAATGGGAAATAGATGGGGAAACAGTGGAAACAGTGGCTGACTTTATTTTGGGGGCCTCCAAAATCACTGCAGATGGTGACTGCAGCCATGAAGTTAAAAAATACTTACTCTTTGGATGAAAAGTTATGACCAACCTAGACAGCATATTAAAACCCAGAGACATTACTTAGCCAACAAAGTCCTGCCTAGTCAAGGCTATTATTTTTCCAGTAGTCATGTATGGATGTGAGAGTTGGACTCTAAACAAAGCTGAGTGCCAAAGAATTGATGCTTTTGACTGTGGTGTTGGGGAAGACACTTGAGAGTCCCTTGGGCAACAAGGAGATTCAACCAATCCATCCTAAAGGAAATCAGTCTTGAATATTCATTGGAAGGGACTGATGCTGAAGCTGAACTCCAATACTTTGGCCACCTGATGTGAAGAACTGACTCATTGGAAAAGACCCTGATGCTGGGAAAGATTGAGGGCAGGAGGAGAAGGGGATGACAGAGGATGAGATAGTTGGATGGTATCACCAACTCAATGGACATGAATTTGAGTAAACTCTGGGAGTTGGTGATGGACAGGGAGGCTTGGCACGCTGCAGTCCATGGGGTCAAAAACAGTCAGACACGACTGAGCGACTGAGCCAAACTGAACTGATGGGACCGGATGCCATGATCTTACTTTTTTGAACATTGAGTTTTAAGCCAGCATTTTCATTCTCCTCTTTCACTTTCAGCAAGAGGCTCTTTGAGTCCTCTTTGATTTCTGCCGTAAGAATGCTGTCATGTGCATATCTGAGTTTATTATTATTTCTCCTGGCAATCTTGATTCCAGCTGTTCTTCATCCAGCCTGGCACTTCCCATGATGTACTCTGCATATAAGTTAAATAAGCCGGGTGACAATATTCAGCCTTGACATACTCCTTTCCCGATCTGGAACCAGTCTGTGGCTCCATGTCCAGTTCTAACTGTTGCTTCTTGACCTGCATACAGATTTCTCAGGAGGCAGGTCAGGTGGTCTGGTATTCCCATCTCTTGAAGAATTTTTCACAGTTTGTTGCAATCCACACAATCAAAGGCTTTAGTGTAGTCCATGAAGCAGAAGTAGATGTGTTCCTGGAATTCTCTTGCTTTTTCTATGATCCAACAGATGTTGGTACTTTGATCTCTGGTTTCTCTGCCTTTTCTAAATCCAGCTTGAACATTGGGAAGTTCTTGGTTCACGTACTATTGACCCCTGCCTTGGAGAACTTTGAGCATTACTTTACTATCATGTGAAATGAGGGCAATTGTGCGGTCGGTTGAACATTCTTTCTCAAAGGAGTGTTATGTAGGGTATAATGCAGTTATGAATTCTTGTTAGGCTTTAACATGGGTTTCTAAGGTTTGGACATTATGGTTTCTCTTTGTCTCTGGTTTACATTTGGCTTATAGAACCTCTGGAATGATCTATACCTTTGTACTTAGCATGGCTGTGCTGTGTACAAGCAGAATCTCAGGACCAGCACATACCTACTGAATACAATTGCATTTCAATCAGATCTTCAACTGGTTGCTAGGGAAGTTAAAGTTTAACGAGTACTGATCAAGCCTATCTTGACTACGTGCACTGACCTTGGCCTTGGACTTGAAGAAAGACCTGGGGAAGAGTTGGACGGGGAGGTGAGAAGTGGTGAAACGTGGGCCTTCCTTATCTTTCAGTAGATTATACCCTCTGAAAGCCTCTACCCAAGGGGAGCGCTCCCCAGTGGACACAGATTGGATCCACGTGGGATCCCCCTTAGAATGAATCAGGCGGACAGTTTCCATCAACCAGTTTGTTCCGAGATAAAGAAAGGAGAATCATGGTCAGTCATTCTGTGCTTGGTCGCTCAATCATGTCCAGCTCTTTGCGACCCCATGGACTCTACCCCCCAGACACCTCTGTCCATGAGATTCTCCAGGCAAGAATACGGGAGGGGGTCACCATTTCCTTCTCTGGCCAGCCATTCCAATCTGACTTAAAAAAATCCTCATAAAGTGTACAGATCATCCAAGGCACCATCTTAACCATTTTCAGGAGTCCATTTCAGCTGGGCTAAGTATATTTACACTGTTGTGTAACCAACCTCCAGAACTTTCTCATCCTGCAAAACTGAAGCTTTGGACCCATTATGTAACAACTTCCCATTTCCCCCTCTTTCCAGTGCCTGCCAGTCTCCAGCAACCATTCTACTTTTGGATTCTGATGACCTCACTTATGTGAATCGTACACTGTCTCACTTATTTCGCCTAGGGTAATGTCTTCATCGTTTATCCATGCTGTCGCGTGAGTCAGAACCTCATTCCTTTTTAAGGTTGAATAGTGTTCTAGTCTATGTAGCTACCACATTTTGTTTCTTCTGTCAGTGGGCATTTGGGTTGCTTCCACCGTTTGGTTATTTATTAAATCCTGTGATACGTCATGTTCCCATTGCCCTTGACTTTTCACTACCACACCACGTCTAAGGTCATCAGCCTTCCTTCTTGCCTAATCACAGTCCCTCAACGACCCCACCCCTCACGGATATATGATTCACATCCTTGTTGTCCTTGGATTTGTCAGGCTTTTTTTCCAATTCCTGACCACAATCCACACTGATACCTTTATCAGAAACTATCCCTTTTCACAAAATAGTTTCACATTCATTCCTTTTAATCTCAATATAGATGTCATTTCTCCCACTTTTTTGTTTTTTGCTGAGATAATTATGTTTTACCCCCTGCCCTCCTCCCTCGATTATAACTAACAAATGAAAATGTATGTATTTAACATTGTCAGTTCAAAAGCAGTAGGGTCAACCTGGCAATACTAAACCCTCCATTGCCCCATTATATTATACAAGTAACTCGCTAAGCCTTGTTCTTGCTAGCAGGGAGCTTATGGTCTCTTTAATACAAAGCAGAAATGTTAAGAGAATCTGAATGAAAATATACTTTACATAGAAACGTGTACACCTGTGGCAGATTCATGTTGATGTATGGCAAAACCGATACAATATTGTAAAGTAATTAGCCTCCAATTAAAATAAATTTATTTATACTAAAAAAAGAAATGCATATGATATATTTAAAAATATATATATATACATATCAAGGAAAATAAATATAGTTTAAAGTTAATTTAAAAAACAATGTAGGCCTCCCCTGGTGGTTAAGAATCTGCCTGCCAGTGCAGGGGACACCGGTTCCATCCTTGGCCCAGGAAGGTTCCACCTGCTAAGGGCAGCTAAGCACGTTACCACAGTGACTGAACCCCACGCTACACCTGCTGTGCTCCACCACAGGAGAAGCTGCCCACCGCGGCTAGAGAGTAGCCCGCCCAGCCGTGAAGATCCAGCGCAGCCAAAAATGAGTAATAGTAATAATCAAAAGGTAAAAATCAAAATTCTTGAAAAAAAAAAGGATGTATATCTTTAAGGTACACATGTTCATTTGATATATGTACACATTGTGAGGGATTCTCGGTGGCTCAGTGGTAAAGAATCCACCTGCCAGTGTAGGAGGTTCGATCCCTGGGTGGGGAAGATCCTCTGGAGAAGGAAATGACAACCCATTCCAGTATTTTTGTCTGGAGAATCCCAAAGACAGAGGAGCCTGGAGGGCTGCAGTCCATGGGGTCCCAAAAGAATTGGATATGACTTATCGACAAAACAACAGTAACACCAGATTGTGAAATGACCACCACAATCACACTAATTAACATATACATCATCTCGCATAATTACCTCCCTCCCCCATTTCTTCTATAGACTTCCCTGGCCAGACTCCTTTCACTCCTCTCTGCAAACACCTGAATCTGCCTTGTGGTTCACTCCCGTGGGCTCCCCTGATGCCTTAGATTATCCCTCTGGGCACTCAGCTTATTGTGTAACTGCCTGTCTAGATCCTTTTCTCTGAAAGCCAGTGGCTGTTGCTGTTGTTAGGTCGTTCCATCATGTCCGACTCTTTGTGACCCCGTGTACTGCACAGGCTTCCCTGTCCTCAGCTATGCCCCAGAGTTTGCTCAAACTCATGTCCATTGAGTCAGTGATGCCATCCAGCCATCTCATCCTCTGTTGCCCCCTTCTCCTCCTGCCCTCAATCTTTCCCAGCGTCAGGGTCATTTCCAATGAGTCAGCTCTTCAGCGATATCAGTGCACATTCCTATTCCCCCAGTGTATTGTCGCATACAGGAAAAGTTCCGCCTGTCTGCTGAATGAATGAGGAAGTCTTTCTCAGCCTCTGGTCCTGCTTCCTTACCTGATTGGGGTAAGTCAGCAGTAAGACATCCTTATCTTTAATAATACAATTCTCCTGCACCTGTCTCAGGTGTTCAGATGGGAATTCCATGCTCGGGAAGGGTATCCCGTCAAACCACACACACTCTCCTGTCACGACAATGAGATCTTTCTACTTCTCGTGGGTGTTTCAGCCTTAGTACAGTCACTGTTGAACTGGGAGATCCGTTTTATAGTCAACATCAAACAATCATTAATCTTTCCCAGTTCACTGAGGACTGTGCCTACAGGTGAAAAGAGAGGGTCGCAAGACTGACAATATTGGGCAATCGTGAAGTCATTCAGGGAACATTTTAGATTAACCTGAATTTGATGTCACGAGAGGAAACCAGGAGTTTAATAATAAGATGGAGGGTGCAGACATGTGGTGAATTAAGAACATATATTTTTTTATTACTTTTTTAATGAATCACTTTGATAAGTGTTGTTTTTTCAAATAGATGTATTTATTTTTTTGGCTGCTCTGAGTCTTCATTGCCGTGTGCAGGCTTTCTCTCATTGCGGCCAGCAGGGGTTACTCTCTAGTTGCAGCACCGGCTCTGGGCAGCTGGGCTGAATATGCGGCCCAGGGGCTCAGCTGCCCCATGGCACGTGGAAACTTCCTGTGTCCCTGCATTGGCAGGCAGAATCCTAACCACTGGACCACGAGCATAGCCTGAAAAAATATTTCAAATAAGCCTTATTATTATTTTATACAACATTTTTAGATGGAAGGAAAATGATAAAGCTAGTATAAAGAATTCTGATAGTCCATATTTTATTCAGACTCCCTTAGTTTTTACCCAGTATCCTTTCTCTGGCCCAAGGTCCCACCCCAGACACGACATCACATTGGGTCCTCGTGTCTCCTTAGGTCTCTCTCGGCTGTAACGGTTTCTCAGACTTCCCTTGTCTTTGATGACCTTGACAGTTCTGAGGGTGACTGCTCAGATATTTTGGAGGAGGTCCCTCTCTTGGGGTGTGCTCCGTGTTTTTCTGATAATTAGACTGGGTTTCTGGGTTTTGGAGACGATGATCATGGAGGTGAAATACTATTATAGTGCCAGCATTTCAAGGGCTTTCACTATCAACCTGACAACTCACCATTGACCTTGATCACTTGGCTGAGCTAATATTTGTTAGATTTCCCCACAGTAAATTTACTCTCTCCCCTTCTTCCTTTTTTGTTTGTTTTTGGCCATGCCAGGAGGTATGTGGCATCCTAGTTCCCTGATTAGGGATTGGATTCCGTGCTCCTTGATTTGGACGCTTGGCGTCTCACCCACTGGCCTGCCAGAGACGTCTCTTGCTTGCTCCTTCCTTTGCTGGGGGCATTATTTACAGCGTGAAGACTAGCCCTGAAGGCATTAGTGAGAACATACTATGTAAACTCTAATTGAGGAAGCTGTACAAAATAATTGTCTGGTACCATTCAAATTATCAAATTGTTATTTAGAAAATAAAACCCTAAGAAAAGAAAAGCTGAGGATATGGTCCAGAGAAAGGAGAAGGGAGAATGTAAACTAAATCCTAGACTGAGTCCTGGGCCACATTTTATTATTGAGATAGCTGGCCACATTTGAACGCACAATGTCCATTAGATAGTAACATTGCATCAGTACGAAATTCCTTGATTTCTATCATTTTTCTGAGATTATAAAGGAAATATCTGTGGTCTTAGAAAATATTCTCTGAAGTGCGGAGGGATAAAAGGAAATGGTATCGGTACCTTTTTCTCAAGCGGTTAAAAAAGTTAATATTATCCATGAGAGTGAAAGAAATGAGAATATAATCTAGCAAATGTTGGAAAACGTTACCCCTGGTGAATCTGTGTGAATTATATACAAGAATTTTTTGTGTATTTCTGGTAAGATTTCTCTTTTTTTTTCCCCTAAATTTTTAATTTTGTACTGGGGTAGGGCAGACCCCCTGGAGAAGGGAATGGCAACCCACTCCAGTATTCTTGCCTGGAGACATGGACAGAGGCGCCTGGGGGGTTACAGCCCATGGGGTTGCAAAGAGTCAGACAGACTCAACTGAGCGACTAACACCGCACTATAGCTGCCTAAGAAGCTATGTTGTGCTAGCTTCAGATGGACAACGATCTCTCTCTCTTTTTTATAGCAATCTAATTAAAAATTTTTAGAAAATCTCTGGCTGTGCTGCATAGCCCATGGGATATTAATTCCCTGAGCAGGGATCGAATCTATATCTTCTGCTTCGGAAGCTCAGAGTTTTAACCGCTGGACCCTGCACCAGGGCAGTCCCTGAAATCTCTCTCTTTGAACATAGGAGTCAAGAACTTGCTTTAGACTCACAGGCTGTGGGGCTGAATTTATATTATACCTACGTGGACTACAGGAGGCAGTTCTTGTTTGCCATTTAACCATAAACATTTTCTGTTGTTGCTTAGTCAGTAAGTCGTGTCTCGCTCTTTCTGTGACCCCCTGGACTGTAGCCTGCCAGGCTCCTCTGTCTGTGGGGTTCTCCAGGCAAGAATACTGGAGCGGGTTGCCATTTCCTTCTCTAGGACATCTTCCCGACACAGGTATAGAACCTGTCTCCTGCTTTGGAAAGGGGGGATCCTCTACCACTGAGCCCCCAGGAGGTCCAATCATTAACATAATGAGCATGTATTAAGTGATTTCACGTTTCAGGGACAGGGCTAAGAGAATTTTCATGTCTGCCACATTGAAAATTCATAATAGCAATTGTTACCTCATTGTACCTGCCTTCTATCTCTCTGAGGACCAAAGCCTTCACATGTTCACACAATCAACAATAGGGAGAGTGAAAATTATATTTTCATTCCTTGTAGTTGCTAAATAATTGTTAAAGAATTCTAGTTAGTGACAAGAAACATAATGAAACTGTGAGCGACCAATAATTATTGACAGTGAACATGAGTCAGCAATACTCAGATCATTTCACACGCTACTCCCCTTTGGTTTTAACACTGAATATACAGATTATATGAAGAAATTGTGTTCTTCTCCCACTTCATAGGTCATGGAACACTAATAAAACTGTTAATCTTATTGGAATGTTTAATCTTATTGGAATGATAATAGCTAATTCATGATTGGGGACTTCCCTGATAGCTCAGTTGGTAAAGAATCTGCCTGCAATGCAGGAGACCCTGGTTCAATTCCTGGGTCAGGAAGATAGGCTGGAGAAGGGATAGACTACCCACTCCAGTATTCTTGGGCTTCCCTGTGGCTCAGCTGGTAAAGAATCCGCCTGCAGTGTGGGAGACCTAGATTTGATCCCTGGGTTGGGAAGATTCCCCTGGAGAAGGGAACGGCTACCCTCTCCAGTATTCTGGCCTGGAGAATTCCGTGGACTGTATAGTCCATGGGGCCACAAAGAGTCGGACCCGACTTTCACTTTCAATCAATTATTGGGTGAGACATATGCAGCCGCTTAGTCTCCAGACTCTATGATCTGTACTGGGTTACAGTCATTCCTAGGTGACACTTGAGTCCACACACTGCACCGATAGTTATCACTGAAGGACGCCCAAAGATACGGAGAGCTGAAATTTACTTACAAAAAATTCAATCGAAAAGATACATGCATCCAAATGTTCATTGCAGCACTATTCATAATAGTCAGGACACAGAAGCAACATGATGTCCATCAACAGAGGAATGGGTAAAGATTGGTGTGCGTATGCATACTGGAGTATTACTGAGCCATAAAAAGAAATGAAACGGCTGAACTATTTGCTTTTCCTCTGTTTCTGCATTCCCTTACTTCCCTAACTAGTAGCTCTTTCCATCAACTCTTTGGAATTCGGGAAGAGCTAGGAGACTTAAAGTCCTTTCTACAAACTAGAAACTGTGATCAAGGAGAGGTATTGTACTCAGGAGGGTCCCACAGGGAGCAGTGTTAATAGCCCCCTTTTCTGGATACTTCAGTCCTGAGGAGGACAGGGGTGGGATAAGAAAGGGAATACAATTTTGGATAGAGAGATTAATCATAAACTCAATAGGGGGACTTGGTTTCAAAAAGGACCCTCTATTGGTACCCCAACATTGAAGTGAAGTGAAGTGAAGTTGCTCAGTCGTGTCCGACTCTTTGTGACCCCATGGAGTGTAGCCTACCAGGCTCTTCTGTTCATTGGATTTTCCAGGCAATAGTCCTGGAGTGAATTGCCATTTCCTTCTCCAGGGGATCTTCCCAACCCAGGGATCAAACCCGGGTCTCCCGCATTGTAGACAGATGCTTTACCATCTGAGCCACCAGGCCCCAAACAAGTCTGTTCTATTTATAACCAGTTAAAAAAAAATTTTTTTTAAGCTGAAAGAAAATTACACTGGGATACCAGGCCAGCAATTGTTTTGGGGCAATTGTTCAATCAGTTAATCAAGTTCAAGATTGACAAAAGGTTCTGATTCCCTTTGCTTGACTCCCTCACTGGGGACCTCAAAGCCTTACACCCCAAAATGAATAAAATGGCTGAGGGACTAAAAAGGAAAGTTTCTTGCGACTTCCGTGGTGATCCAGTGGTTAAAACTTCACCTTCCAATGCTGGGGGTGCAGGTTCAAGTCCTGGTTCGGGTGCTGAGACCCCACATGCCTCGAGGCCAAAAAAATAAAACAGAAAACAGAAACAGCATTGTAACAAATTCAATAAAGACCTTTAAAATGGTCCACATTAAAAAATTTTTTTCCTTTTAAAGGAAACTTTCTGGGACTCCTTGTAAGACCAAGACTTGTTAATTGGCTAAAGGTAAGGGTATAAGTGTTAATAGGACCGAGAAAAATATTTATAACGACTGGTGAATTTGAAAGGGCATTACGTGAGATTGTTACATTGCTAATGTAAAATGGATACTTTTTACCTGGATCTCTAATTATATTGTGGGATAGACATTATGTGGGGGAATGCTCCCCTGCCTGATGTTATAAAACAGGGCTTATAAGTCTGCCCCTCAGGCAATATTAACTAAAAATACTAAAGGGATGTTCAGTGCGGGCTTCCAAGGTGGCTCAGTGGTAAAGAATTTGCCTGCCAATGCAGGAGATGCAAGAGACACTGGTTCGATCTCTGGGTCTAGAAGATCCCCTGGAGGAGGAAATGGCAACCCACTCCAGTATTCTTGCCTGGGAAATCCCATGGAGAGAGAAGCCTGGTTGGCTACAGTCCATGGGGTCGCAAAGAGTCGGACAGAACTGAGCACGTATAAAGAAACCAACAGGGTTAGCTGAGCCCACACAATAAAAAGTTAAAACTGGAGACTTATATTCAGGTACTAATAAAAGCAAATTGAAGAAAATATGGTTGGGTAATTCCATTTTTTAGTATCGTTTAGGCAGCAGATCAATGTTTTCAGTCATTTATAGTTATTGTTTTACTCTGAGGTTTTTACCAAATGAAGATCTTCAAGAAGATTCATAAAAAGACTTTCGGACACACGTTTCTGATGACTTTCAGATCATACTGTTGAATGAGATAAACAGTTATGAAACTCTAATGGAAAACTTGCTGGCTTCATCTAAATCAACAGGAATTAATTATATGCATGGGACTGAATGGGCCTCCCTGGTGGCTCAGACAGGAAAGAATCTGTTTGCAATGTGGGAGACCTGGGTTCGATCCCTAGGTTGGGAAGATCCCTGGAGGTGCACATTGCAACCCACTCCAGTATTCTTGTCTGGAGAATCCTCATGGGCAGAGGAGCCTGGTGGTCTGCAGTCCATGGGGTCGCAAACAGTCGGACACGACTGAGTGACTAAGCACATGGGACTGAATGAAATGGGAAATATGTCTCATAACTGTATCCCTGATTGTCTGAAATATTGCTGGCTTTTCATCTTTGTTTTCCAGAAAGCCTTTCCTTTTATGCTAATTACATACTACAGAAAGATGGCAAACTATACCTTTGCAAACAAAGATGAAATATTTATCTTTTTCTCTCTACCTGATCCCTTTAGATTTTGGCTTCTCCAGCTGAGTCTTCTCTGGACTTGATGGCTTACTGCAATTCAGATTTGTGCTCAGTTTTGTCCAACTCTTTGTGACCCCATGGAGTGTAGCCTCCCAAACTCTTCTGTCAATGGGATTCTCGAGACAAGAATAGTGGAGTGGGTTGCCATTTCCGTCTCCAGGGGATCTTCCCGACCCAGGGGTTGAACCTGTGTCTCTTGCGTCTCCTGCATTGGCAGGTGGATTCTTTACCGCTGCACCACCCAGAACTGGTTATAACAATCAGTGTTTTAATTTGTTCTCTTTGTGGTTTTCAAATTATTTATGCTTGGTGCCTTTCTCTAGTATGCTGCTAAGTCGCTTCAGTCGTGTCCGACTCTGTGCGACCCCATAGACGGCAGCCCACCAGGCTCCCCCGTCCCTGGGATTCTCCAGGCAAGAACACTGGAGTGGGTTGCCATTTCCTTCTCCAATGCATGAAAGTGAAAGTGAAGTTTCCCAGTCGTGTCCAACTCTTAGCGACCCCATGAACTGTAGCCCACCAGGCTCCTCCATCCATGGGATTTTCCAGGCAAGAGTACTGGAGTGGGGTGCCCTTGCCTTCTCCATTTCTCTAGTATCCTGTGACCTTATTAACATCTCTAACTTTATGACTTATATCCTGTCTACTTTATAAGATTGTTGTCTCTTGTAGGCCTCCGACAAAATGAATGATGGCTAAATGCCTTAAGGCAATTAATCACATATATAATCACATAGAATAATTGTAATGGTGCAACTCTAGTGTGGGTAGAAACAAGGGCAAACATTACTGGACTCGTAACAGACTATTAAGACAGACAATTCAGAGAACTTTAGGTTATCAACAGGGCTTAATTCAAAAATAGCATATAGAGTGTCCTATGACCAAAATCTCGTCTGACCTAAGAAAGATATTTCTTAGAGTTGTAGGACTAACTGGTCACTAGATTGAAGTCCAAAAGTGAAGTCACTCAATCGTGTCTGACTCTTTCGACCCCATGGACTGTAGCCTACCAGGCTCCTCCGTCCATGGGATTTTCCAGGCAAGAATACTGGAGTGGGTTGCCATTTCCTTCTTCAGGGGAACTTCCCAACCCAGGGATCAAAGCCGGGTCTCCCACATGGTAGGCAGACGCTTTACCGTCTGAGCCACAAGGGCAGCCCCATCCCAAACGTTAGTCCATTTATGACGAACAGGGGGCGCTGTAAACAAAGAATGCTGCCCACCATCCCAGTTCTACAAGGATCGTCTTCAGCCATGACTGTGCGCCGACAGTGCACCTCCAGGGGAATTCAGGGTGGAGAAAAACAGCAAGAATTCTCTGCTTTGGACACTGACCCTCAGTAGTTAAGACTGCACATCTGAGGAATAATTTCAATGCATCTTCTCATACATGAAAAAGCCCTAAACTTAATAACTTGTGAAATCTGCTCTTTGTAATTCACAGCACTCTCTTGATGCTCAACTACATTTTTTTTCCTTCCAACAAAAACAAGGAGACAAACAAAATAAAAACACCCTGCTGTATATCCTGGTTCCTCCCTTACCTCTTTAGAGCAGTTCCTCAAAGCTATCTGAAATGCTGTCTCCCAGGCTATAGTCCTCAGTAAGCTCCCCAAACAAAACAACACACAACCTTGCAGGCGTTTTTCTTCGGTCGAGAGTTTCCGTAGATAGTGCCGAGAGTATGTGATATGCAAGCAAAAGCCAATTTTTTCTTTTATTCTATAAAGGAAATGGGGCAAGTCAATGTCACTCATGTGCTTCAGGGATATGAAATCGATATGAAATATGTTCCTGTTCTCCCTCAACTTCTAGGGGCGAAAGTGAGAATGTAGGCAGTTTCAAAGTAGCAGATCAGAACATCGAAGGGCCTGAGGAAGTCCCCAGGGGGCTCCGTTACCCAAGCCTGGTGAGAGAGATGCTAGAGCTAGACTGTCTTAGACCTCAGTCTGGGCATGGTGGACATCCCCTTGGACTGCAAGGAGATCAAACCAGTCCATCCTAAAGGAAATCAGCCCTGAACATTCATTGGAAGGACTGAAGCTGAAGCTGAAGCTCCAATACTTTGGCCACCTGATGTGAAGAACTGACTCATTGGGAAAGACCCTGATGCTGGGAAAGATTGAGGGCAGGAGGAGAAGGGGACGACAGAGGATGAGATGGTTGGATGGCATCATCGACTCAATGGACATGAGTTTGAGCAAGCTCTGGGAGCTGGTGACGGACAGGGAAGCCTGATGTGCTGTGGTCCATGGGGGTCCTAAAGAGTCGGACACGACTGAGCGACTGAGCTGAAATGGGCCTGGATCATTGTGTGCTGTCCCGTGGCAGCATCCCTGGCCTCTACCCACTAGATGGCGGTAGCGCCCCTTGCTTCAGTTGTGACAACCAAAATGTTCCTGGTTGAAAATCAAGTTTCTTTGCTGTTCACTAAGTCGTGACTCTTTTACCACCCCATGGACTACAGCCTGCCAGGGTCCTCTGTTCACGGGATTTCCCAAGAAAGAATACTGGAGCAGGTTGCCATTTCCTTCTCCGGAGGAATATTCCAGACCCAGGGATCGAACCCGCATCTCCTGCATTGGCAGGGCATTCTTTACCGCTGAGCCACCAGGGAAGCCTTCAGTTTCTTAGAGGAAAGGGTGTGAAAGCTGATATTCTCAAGAAAGAGGACAAGTTATGCAGGCTAAGAGGGTAAGCGCCAGTGTGCCGGAGGCAGAAAGGACTAGACTATCATTTGGAAGTATATTTATAATAGATGCCACCTTCCAAAAGGACACTATTTCCACCTTTCACATTCATTCTAGTGTGAAAGGTGCTGGGGGTTGCCTATGTCTTGAATTATGATTTTGTCCAGATCTAAGCCAAGGAGTGGAATTGCTGGATCATAACTGGGCAACTTCACTTTCACTTTTCATTTTCATGCATTGGAGAAAGAAATGGCAACCCACTCTAGTGTTCTCGCCTGGAGAATCCCGGGGACGGGGGAGCCTGGTGGGCTGCCGTCTCCGGGGTCGCACAGAGTCGCACACGACTGAAGCGACTTAGCAGCAGCAGCATGGTAGCTCCATTCTCATTTTTTGAAGCAACTTAGAGAGTTCCAGAAAAATATCTATTTCTGTTTTATTGACTATGCCAAAGCCTTTGACTGGGTGGATCACAATAAACTGTGGGAAATTCTGAAAGAGATGGGAATACCAGACCACATGACCTGCCTCTTGAGAAACCTGTATGCAGGTCAGGAAGCAACAGTTAGAACCAGACATGGAACAACAGACTGGTTCCAAATAGAAAACGGAGTACATCAAGGCTGTATATTGTCACCCTGCTTATTTAACTTACATGCAGAGTACATCATGAGAAACGCTGGGCTGGAAGAAGCACAAGCTGGAATCAAGGTTGCTGGGAGAAATCTCAATCACCTCAGATGTGCAGATGACACCACCCTTATGGCAGAAAGTGAAGAGGAACTCAAAAGCCTCTTGATGAAAGTGAAAGAGCAGAGTGAAAAAGTTGGCTTAAAGTTCAACATTCAGAAAATGATCATGGCATCTGGTCCCATCTCTTCATGGGAAATAGATGGGGAAACAGTGGAAACAGTGTCAGACTATTTTTCTGGGCTCCAAAATCACTGCAGATGGTGATTGCAGCCATGAGATTAAAAGACACTTACTCCTTGGGAGGAAAGTTATGACCAACCTAGGGAGCATATTGAAAAGCAGAGACATTACTTTGCCAACAAAGGTCCGTCTAGTCAAGGCTCTGGTTTTTCCAGTGGTCATGTATGGATGTGAGAGTTGGACTGTGAAGAAGGCTGAGCGCCAAGGAATTGATGCTTTTGAACTGTGGTGTTAGAGAAGACTCTTGAGAGTCACTTGGACTGCAAGGAGATCCAACCAGTCCATTCTGAAGGAGATCAGCCCTAGGATTTCTTTGGAAGGAATGATGCTAAAGCTGAAGCTCCAGTACTTTGGCCACCTCATGAGAAGAGTTGACTCATTGGAAAAGACTCTGATGCTGGGATGGATTGGGGGCAGGAGGAGAAGGGGACGACAGAGGATGAGATGGCTGGATGGCATCACGGACTCGATGGACATGAGTTTGAGTGAACTCTGGGAGTTGGTGATGGACAGGGAAGCCTGGCATGCTGCAATTCATGGGGTCGCAAAGAGTCAGACACGACTGAGTGACTGAACTGAACTGAACTGATACTCTTCACCATAGTGGCAGTACCAGTTTGCATTCCCACCAACAGTGTAGAAGGATTCCCTTTTCTCCACACCCTCTCCAGCATTTGGAAATGGCAACCCACTCCAGTATTCTTGCACGGAGAATCCCATGGAGAGAGGAGCTTGGTGGGCTGCAATCCGCAGAGAGTTGGATATGACTGAAGTGACTTAGCATGCATTCCAGCATTTATTGTTTGTAGATTTTTTTGATAATGGGCATTCTGACCAGTGTGAGATGATACCTCATTGTAGTTTTGGTTTGCGTTTCTGTAATAGTGATATTGAGCATCTTTTCACGTGGCTTTTCACCATCTGTGTGTCTTCTTTGGAGAAACATTTAGATCTTTCACCCAGTTTTTTGATTGGGTTTTTTTATATTGAGCTGTTTGTATATTTTTGAGATTAATCCCTTGATGGTTGCTTCCTTTGAAAATATCATCTCCCATTCTGAAGGCTGTCTTTTTGTTTTGTTTATGGTTTCCTTTGCTGTGCAGAAGATTTAAGTTTTATTAGGTTCCATTTGTTTATTTGTGTTTTTATTTTCATTGCTTGAGGATGTGGATCAGAAAAGGTCTTGCTGCAATTTATGCCAGAGAGTGTTCTGCCTGTTTTTCTAAGTTTTATAGTATCTGGCCTTATGTTTAGATCTAATACAGAGCTCTTTGATTCCATGCTACACCGCTCTTCCAGGGCTACGTGACTCTTCCCTATAAGGTGGTGCCCATCAGTTTCATTGTGCAAAGCTGAGACTGTCTCAGAATCTTACCCATCTCGGATGTTCTCAAAACAGGATTTAGAACTTCTCTCCTGTACAGGCTTCTCAGGTGAATCAGCAATAACAAAGCCACCTGCAATGCAGAAAATGCAGGAGCTATGGGTTCAATCCCTGGGTCTGGAAGATCCCCTGGAGGAGGAAATGGCAACCCACGCCCGTATTCATGCCTGGGAAATTCCACGGACAGAGGAGCCTGGCGGGCTACAGTCAGTGGGGTCGCAAAAGAGCCAGACATGACTGAGCAACTGAACACTGCCTATTTTATTCTGTACAATCATTTAGCCACACAAAAGGGGACACACGATACACTGCATGTGAAAGAAATCCGGAGATTTTGGTATAGCTTTGTGCGGCAGTCGCTTTGCCTGGAAGTTTGCAGAATATGCAGCTAGCCCTACCAGAGAATTCTAGGCGAGAGCAAACTTTTGAGCTGTAAGTGGGTGGAATGGAGAGATGGCCCTAGGCCATCCTTTGCCCCCAGAGCACCTGTGATGGCCATGTAATGGTACTTTCAGAAGGAGTCCCATCTCTGCTTTGAACAGAATGTTCTAGGGGGCATCTGAGAGAACAAAGTATTAAGCTCCCCTCCTCTCCACTTCATTAACCTTAACGACATTCATACAGCCCTCATCAGACACAGAGTGGTATTGATTTCTGAGAACCAAAAGGCCATCGTGTTACTATTTTACTAGGTTTGCAGAGATGGTCAGCAGCGCTGGGCAACAGCCACGTGGTGAATCGTCTAGTGATCAGGGACACCTGCTTTCTCACAAGGCTTTCCCGCAATCCTCTCTGCTGCCTGCACAGCCATATCCTGTGTCCCCATCCCATCCCTGCCCCTTTTCAAAGTGCTTCCTGGAAGCACCATATAATGATTTGTTCTTTTCAAATAATCCTCTTTTTTAAAAAAAATTTGGGGTATTTAACTTATTTTCCTGGACTGTTATCACTTACATTTGATTTTGCAGCCTTTCAACAGTTTTCTGTTCCTTAGTCCTGTTTTGTTTCTTTGCATCTTTGTTTATTGAGGTTATTTTCCATTGTTTCTTCCCCATTTAAAAAATTTTTATTTGGTTGTGCTGGGTCTTAGCTGCCACATGTGGGATCTAGTTCCTTGACCAGGGATGGAAACCTGGTCCCCAGCAGTGGAAGTGCAGAGTCTTCACCACTGAATCAAGAGGGAAGTCCCCTCTTTTTTTTTTTTTTAACAAATTGAAGATTTATGGCAACCCTGCTTCAATTGGCAAGTCTGTTGGCGCCATTTGGGTGGGTAGTGCCTGGAAAAGGGAATGAAGCAGGGCTAGAAATGATGGTTTTTTGTTTTTTTTTAAATACAGTTGTCAGTTACATGGAGTGTTTAGTGGAAATTCACCTAGCTCTATACGTATGACGCATGTGCTTTATGAAATCTACATGAGATGGTTAGAAGCATCACCGACTCAATGGACATGAGTTTGGGCAAACTCTGGGACAGTGAAGGACAGGGAAGCCCAGTGTGCTGCAGTCCGTGGGGGTCACAGAGAGTCAGACACGACTTGATGGATGGAACAACAGCAACCGTGGATAAATAAAACACGGTATATCCAGACAGTGGAATAGTTCTCAACCATGGAAAGAAGTGAAATATATTGACACACGTGACAATGTGGGGTGAACCTCAACAACATCATGCTAAGTGAAAGAAGCCGCTGATAGTCGCATCACACTGGTGGTCGAATGTTACCTGAAATATCCAGGAGAGGGTTAGGGGTAATGGTTCCCAGGGGCTGGAGGGATGAGAGATTGGAGAATGACTGCTCGTGGGTACAAGGTTTCCTCTCGGGATAGTGAAAACGTTTTGGAACTAGACAGAGATGATGATTGCACAGCGCTGTCACTGTACGAAATGCCGCCGAATTGTTCACTTTAACATGGTTAATTGTATATCATAAATTTTATCTCAAAAAGCTAAAAGTGTGTACCATACTTTTCAAATTGTGTTAAGGGAAAGTGGGTTTCTCTAAGAATTTAGTTAACTTGCCAAAGATTATGCTGGGAGCAATTCATCAGGATTTTTATTGGAACGCAAGTTCTCCATAAATACACCGCTGGTCTCCCACCCCAGCCCCAGCCCCAGCCAGCAGTGCACAGACCACCACTGAGCTTTGGTTGTATCTTTTTTGGAGAAAAAGAGCCATTCACACGGAAGACAGAGGAAATCTTTATTGGTCAGAATGACCAGAGAAAGGATGCATTTTGAGAGGCAGCTGAAGAATCCTGTAACTTCTGCCTCTTTGAGAACACCAAGACTTATTGACTGTGGGTGAAAAGAGAGATTACCATCAGTATCTCAGCCTGTCACCTTCAAGATAGGATAATCCTTGCTTCTCCCTGATGGGAGGTCTGGTCTATCTCTAAGATCTACAGAGCATGAATAAGTAGAACAGCATGGCTCAGGGGTAAGGAATCCGCCTAGCAATACAGGCGATGTGGGTTCAATCCCTGGGTCAGGAAGGTCCCCTGTCTGGAAAATCCCATGACAGAGGAGCCTGGTGGGCTACAGTCCTCAGGGTCGAAAAAGAGGACCGACTTAGCAACTAAACAACAGCAAAGGGAAGGTGTATTTCTCTCTCACTCTCAAATCCAATATGCCACTATTGATCATTCTAAGTTGCTGACTTGCATAGATTGTGTTTACTGGTGGTTTAGCAGTAAAGAATCCGCCTGCAATGCGGGAGACCCAGGTTCGATCTCTAGGTCAGGAAGATCCCCTAGAGAAGGGAATGACTACCCACTCCAGTGTTCTTGCCTTGGAAATCCCATGGACAGAGAAGCCTGGCGGGTTACGGTCCATAGGGTGGTGAAGCGTTGGCCACAACAGAAGTGACTGAGCGTATATACATGTAATCCATTATCTGAACACATTTCCTAAATTGATCATTTTCAATGTTAAGGAAGTTGTTGAAATGATGAAATTGGAGAGCTATAGCCAAGCACCACTGATACCCTTTTATAAGGTAATGAAGAGCTCTCAGATGAGGTAACATCCAATTGAAGGCCAAGTTTAGAAACCACGGAAGCTTCCTGGCATCTGACCAAGCAGCAAGTCTGCAGATCAACCCAGGAATTAACGACTATTGACCGAGCTCCAGGGAAGGTTCAAGGATCAATCCAAATCAGCTGGGGGAGGAAGTGGAGCCCCCTTGCACATGCAAAACAGTATCGTTTCTATGCCTGGGTGCCAGCGGGGCTTCGACTTTTCCGGAAGCCCGACAAGAAAGTTCAGCCCCATCCTTTACTAGAATTTCAATGTGGATAGGGAATGCCCGGGCTCTTTGTCTTCCTGTTACTGGTATTGTTGACAATGACTCCAAAGGCATTTCCAAATCAGTGGCTCTTTGGTGTGGTATGTGTGTGCTCAGTCGTGTCCGACTCTTTGTGACCCCATGGATTGTAGCCCACCAGGCTCCTCTGTCCATGAGGTTGTCCAGGCAAGAATACTGGAGTGTGTTGACATTCCTCCTTCCAGTGGATCTTCCCGACCTAGGGATCAAACCCGTGTCTCCTGCGTCTCCAGCACTGCAGGCAGATTCTTTACCGTGGAGCCACCTGGAAAGCCCAGGAATGGGTAAGCTCTCCTGTCTGTTGACCACACTTCTTCTCCTTTGAATCTTCTTTTCAACGGAAACTTGAAAAGTTTCAGTTCTTCGTTTGAATGAGATCACAGACAAATCATCCAAGCCAGGGGCAGCAAACTAGAGCCAGCAGGCCAAATCCAACCCACCATCTGTTTCTGGATGGCTTGTGAACTAGCAGTTTTCTCATTTTTGAATGGTTGACAACAATGGTTGTACTTCCAATGAAGGAAAAGGCAATATAATAGAGAACCAGAAATAATACATATTTTTTTAAAAGGTTGAAAGAAAAACAAAAATCACAAGGTAACTCCTATTTTGTGACTCCTGAAAATTATATGAGATTCATTTATGTATTTATTTTTTGGCCATGCCTTGGGGCATGTGGGATCTTATTTCCCTGACCAGGGATCGAACCCACACATCCTGGAGTGGAATCTCAGAGTCTTAACCGCTGGACTGTCAGCAAAGTCCCTTCTTGTTTATAGTTTATTTTTAATTTTGTTGAGACTCAAATTTAAAGCCTATAAATAAAGTCTTATGGAAACACACCCATATTTGTTGTTATTTTTATTACCTGTGGCTGTTTTTGTGCTCCATGGCAGAACTGAGTATGGCTTGTACAGCCTAAATTACTGACTAGTAGGTTCTTGACAGGGAATGTTTGCTGACCCCTGATCTAAGCCATCACAAGAAAATCTCGACCTCAAGCTTCCCTTTCCATTAACCCAGAGGATCTCCTTTAAGATATCTATAAGACCCCCCACTGCATCCTTCCGCAACCAACTTACTGGTGAGGGGAGCACTGTTTCCATTTTCCGTCTTTGTTATAATCTCTTGTCAGTGAACACCAACTCCGACTCAAAACATAGCCTTCCTTGGTGCACTTATAAAAATATTTATTTCTGAATAAGAAAGGGAAGGTACAGCTTGGGGGATCTGCAAAGAAAGAGTGGAGCAGAAGGAGAAATATGAGCATAAAAAGTCTTAGCCTTAACCCTCGCTGCGCTCACAACACACGCTTTCTCTACCACACAGAACTGTTTTCAAGGTGGTTAAACCTCATCAAGGGCTTCTGGGCTGGCTCAGTGATAAACAGCCCGCCTGTCGATGCGGAGGATACAGGAGACACAGGTTCAATCCCTAGGCTGGGAAGATCCCCTGGAGACAGAAGCGGCGACCCACTCTAGTCTTCTTGCCTGGGGAAATCCCACGGACAGAGGAACCTTGTGGGCTACAGTCCACGGGGTCACAAAGAATCAGATACGACTTAGCAACTAAACAACAACCACCACCCTATAAAGAGTCAGGATTTGGACGCAGGTTTATCTGACAGCAAAAAGCATGTAGCCAGCTGCTTCCTGGATCCTAGTCATCTAAACGCACCCTAGGGATGCTCACCTTCCGCGGTGCAGTACCGCCATCTACCTTGGAATATCTTGTCGATGGAGCACCAGGCATAGTCACTGCGGACGGAGATGCAGTTGTAGTAGATGATGTCATCGTACATGAATGGAAAGATACAGGAATAGTTATGAAACACTGGGAAAGAGAAAACAAACACGCTGACAAAAGGGAACTTACTTTCTGACTCAGTCTGTCACACTTGATGGCACCCACCTCCCTCACATTCACACGTGGCTCGTCTCTCTCCCTGCCTCCTCGGCGTCTGGCACAAAAATAGCCAAGTGAGTATCAGAGGAAGCCTGTTTCATCCCGGACCTGGAAGCAGACTGGAGTCCCTGGCTTCCTTTTCATGGAAGTCCTCCACCCACCGTGCACCAGACCCAAGACGCAATTCTAGAGTCTTTCTTAGCATCGTTTTTTTTTCTCTCTCTCTCGTAGGAAAAGAAACCTCTTAGCCTGTCACAGTTTGTCCCTAGATATCTCTCAAAGCTGACCACTTGTCTTGACTACTCAGTGACTTATTTCTGGATGCTTCTAACTGATTTGACCCAGCTCTTCTTCACACTGCAGCAAATATCTTCATTCTTGAATACCAACCTGACTCTGCCACAGCTCTGTTCATATGCCATTACTCTTTTTTTTAAAAAAAAAATATTTATTTATTTGGCTGCACTGGGTCTTCATTGCAGCATGTGAGCTCTTAGGCACAGTATGTGGGATGTAGTTCCCCGACTAGGGATCGAACCTGGGCCCCCTGCATTGGGAGCATGGAGTCTTAGCCGTGAAGTTGCTCCATTACTCTTAGGATAAGAAACAGCATTGAAGTGGCTTATGACATCCTACTTGACCTGGTTCCCAACTGCACCTCCAGCCTCACCTTGGACCACCCTTCCTTGGGCTCTCTCTGCTCAAGCTTTGTAAGGTCTCCCAAGTGTACCGCCGTCTTTCTTGTCTTGGGGATTTATAGATGTGATCTCTGATTGGCAAGAACATCACACACCCTCTGCCTGTTTACCCTCCCTTGACGTTCATCCTAAATGTAAATCTCCAAGGAACTCCCTTGAACATCCAGTCTGTGCCGGATCCACTTGCACAGAACTTCCTTACAAGCTCCCTTATACTTCTTATAAGGTCTTGTATTTATTTAACATGGAGTGACTCGTTCAGTGTCTCTCTCATTTGTCAGATGTGACCACATATATATTGTTCAACGATAGACCCATGGTATCAACTGACAGGTCAGGACTGGTCCAGAGAAGAAACTTAACCTACAAATGATAAAATCCACAAATGCTGAGGTTAATTTCAGTGGAGAAGAGAGTACTTTTCCAGAGGAGCATGGGAGAGGATCTTGGAGGGCTGACTTAACTGGGTCTTGAAATATATGCTTTGGCTACCATGATCAGGGAGGGCCTTTTAAACAGTGAATGAGGAATTTCCCTGGGTTTCCAGTGGTTAAGACTCAGTGTTTCCACGGCAGGGGGCATGGGTTCAATCCCCCTACGGGGAACTAAGGTCCTTCTGCGGTGGGCAGTGTAGCCCAAAATGATTAACTAAAGAAAGAAAGAATGAAAACAAGAAGAATAGTGAATGAGAGTACAGCAGCAGGGAAGTAAGTGCCAGGAACTTTCGAAAGGTAACATTGTTTCATGGGTGGGGTGAGATGGGTCCTCCATTTGAGATGCTAACAGGAAAAAAAAAAAAAGATGTCTCCTTACCTGGGAATGGAGGAGAGATACGGACAATCAAGTCTGAAAGAGGAAAAAAAAAAAAAAGGCAAAATTTAGACCACCTCCTAAAATACTCTATTTGCAGACAAATGGCAATTACAGGTACCTTGAAGTTGATGGAGCCAACTGCTCTCCTGTTACAGAAAATCTGTCACATTTTGGATGACTTATGGTTACTTCTAATTTGGACGAGGGGTTTATGTTCACCCAAGTTCAGTTCAGTTCAGTTCAGTCGCTCAGTCGTGTCCGACTCTTTGCAACCCCATGAATCGCAGCACGCCAGGCCTCCCTGTCCATCACCAACTCCCGGAGTTCACTCAGACTCACGTCCATTGAGTTAGTGATGCCATCCAGCCATCTCATCCTCGGTCGTCCCCTTCTCTTCCTGCCCCCAATCCCTCCCAGCATCAGAGTCTTTTCCAATGAGTCAACTCTTCGCATGAGGTGGCCAAAGTACTGGAGTTTCAGCTTTAGCATCATTTCCTCCAAAGAAATCCCAGGGCTGATCTCCTTCAGAATGGACTGGTTAGATCTCCTTGCAGTTCAAGGGACTCTCAAGAGTCTTCTCCAAAACCACAGTTCAAAAGCATCAATTCTTCGGCGCTCAGCTTTCTTCACAGTCCAACTCTGACACCCATAACCTATGGTTATGAAAACCATAACCTTGACTAGATGGACCTTTGTTGACAAAGTAATGTCTCTGCTTTTGAATATGCTATCTAGGTTGGTCATAACTTTTCTTCCAAGGAGTAAGTGTCTTTTAATTTCATGGCTGCAATCACCATCTGCAGTGATTTTGGAGCCCAGAAAAATAAAGTCTGACACTGTTTCCACTGTTTCCCCATCTATTTCCCATGAAGTGATGGGACCGGATGCCATGATCTTCGTTTTCTGAATGTTGAGCTTTAAGCCAACTTTTTCACTCTCCTCTTTCACTTTCATCAAGAGGCTTTTTAGTTCCTCTTCATTTTCTGCCATAAGGGTGGTGTCATCTGCATATCTGAGGTTATTGATATTTTTCCCAGCAATCTTGATTCCAGCTTGTGCTTCTTCCAGCCCAGCATTCTCATGACGTACTCTGCATATAAGTTAAATAATCAGGGTGACAATATACAGCCTTGACGTACTCCTTTTCCTATTTGGAACCAGTCTGTTGTTCCATGTCTGGTTCTAACTGTTGCTTCCTGACCCACATACAGGTTTCTCAAGAGGCAGGTCAGGTGGTCTGGTATTCCCATCTCTTTCAGAATTTTCCACAGTTTATTGTGATCCACACAGTCAAAGGCTTTGGCATAGTCAATAAAGCAGAAATAGATGTTTTTCTGGAACTCTCTTTTTTTTTGATGATCCAGAAGATGTTGGCAATTTGATCTCTGGTTCCTCTGCCTTTTCTAAAACCAGCTTGAACATCAGGGAGTTCACGGTTCACATGTTGCTGAAGCCTGGCTTGGAGAATTTTGAGCATTACTTTACTAGCATGTGAGATGAGTGCAATTGTGCGGTAGTTTGAGCATTCTTTGGCATTGCCTTTCTTTGGGATTGGAATGAAAACTGACCTTTTCCAGTCCTGTGGCCACTGCTGAGTTTTCCAAATTGGCTGGCATATTGAGTGCAGCACTTTCACAGCATCATCTTTCAGGATTTGAAATAGCTCAACTGGAATGCCATCACCTCCACTAGCTTTGTTCGTAGTGATGCTTTCCAAGGCCCACTTGACTTCACATTCCAGGATGGACAGTCCATTAATTCAGGTATGAGCACTCACTATTCCTCAGGTCTTTCTTTGTGTAAGTCAGGATAAATCCACCCCATCCAAGGTCACTCAACTTTGACCCATTGGTTGAAATTCTACAGGTCTGAAAACTGGATGGAACATCTAGCTTTTGCCCACATGCCAACACTGCAGGAAAACAACCTGTTTGTCTGTTCAGTGCTAGAGGCTGAATATTTATAGCAGCCTTGGTGATTTTGTTTGATTTCATTTTTCACGTCATTTTGCTCTTTTATCATCCCTGAGCCTGTTTCAGGAAGTGTCTCAGCGGCATTTCCACTGTCATAAAAGTCAGGTTGAAAGTGAAAGTCACTCAGTCATGCTCGACTCTTTGCAACCCCATGGACTATACAGTCCATGGAATTCTCCAGGCCAGAATACTGGAGTGGGTAGCTGTTCCCTTCTCCAGGGGATCTTCCCAACCCAGGGATCGAACCCAGGCCTCCTGCATTGCAGGCGGATTCTTTACCAGCTGAGCCACCAGGGAAGCCCAAGAATACTGGAGTGGGTAGCCTATCCCTTCTCCAGCGGATCTTCCCAACCCAGGAGTCGGACTGGGGTCTCCCACATTGCAGATGGATTCTTTACCAGCTGAGCTAGCAGGGAAGCCCTAAAGTCAGATTGGATCCAATTAAAGACTAGAAAGGAGATACACAGACATGTTAACCAACAACATTAGCTTATATTTGATTGGCCATTCCTATGTTCCAGCCATTGTCCTTAGTTGCTCTTCACAACAACTCTATGAAGGAGAGATTATAATTGAGAACACTCTTCTCCTCCCTGCCTCACCAAAGTTTTACGGAGGCGAAAACATAGGCAACGGAAAACTACTGGAAGTTATATGACCACTGACTGGTGGGAACAAGGTTCCAACCCAGGAAGTCCTGCTACGGAGACTGCGTTCTGGACACAATATTGATATTATCTTGGAATTGTCACCTACCTGTGCAAGTGACTTAACTAATATACTTCACTCTCCTGATCTTTGATATGGTGATGCTAACTCATAAGTCTGTGCAAGACTCTATACCTCAGGAGCTATGGCATGGTGAATACGTCATCTGTGTTAGCCAGTAGCAGCCCTGCTTTTCAGAAAGTAGCTGAGAAGTTGTCTACGTTTTCAAAGTCGTGATTAGATAAATGATTGTTCTGGGTGGTTTCCTGTGCTTAATGCCTTCTGCTAATTATCTCACTGAAATCATGTTTACAACACTACTGTAAGATTGGTATTATTATGTGTTATTGTGGAGCCCTGTACTAGGGTCACAGGTGTGGAGCCTTATACCAAGGTCACAGGACAAAAATTTCCAGAATTAACCAAGCCCCCTAGCAACTGTTGCCATGAGCCTACTCACCTAAACTGACCAGCTCCTTGACCCCATATTAGGTAAAGTACCTACCTTATAGCATCCTAACCACTCACTCAATGCCACCCCTCCTGTTGGAATTTTCTGTCTTGGGGCTATAAACATTGGCCACTAGCCCACCAGCATCTCCCACTATAATAAACTCTATTCTCCTCTCATTGTGGCTCGGGTCTGGAAATTCTTTTCCAACCCTCGCACATGCCAGGACAGTAATATTTATAGATTGCAGAGTATTAATGATGATCTCTGCAGTGGAGGCTTAGAGGGGGGAAATCACTGTTCAAAAGCCAGAGAACTTGTGAGATAGATCGCTAGTCCAGGTTCGATGCATGAGGCAGGGCGCTCAGGGCTGGTGCCCTGGGACGACCCTGAGGGATGGGATGGGGAAGGAGGTGGAGGAAGGGTCGGGATGGGGAACACATGTACGCCCATGGCTGACTCATGTGAATGTATGGCAAAAACCACCACAATATTGTAATGCAATTAGCCTCCAATTAAAAAAAAAAAAAAAGCCAGCGAAAAGAAGCAGTTCAGGTACTCTGGCTGCAGAAAATGAGCCTCTGAAATAGTCCTGCCTCTAGGGGGTTGCTGTTTCCAATTCTGAACCTTTTCCAGGTGGTGCCACCCCAAAGCTGAAACTCCACTCTGGGCAGATAAGGGTCATTTTAGGATAAAACCATGGGTACTTAGCAGCTTGCCTTGTGGCTCAGATGGTAAAGAATTTACCTGCAATGTGGGAGACCGAGTTTCCATCCCTGGGTTCCCCGGAGGAGGGCAGGGCAATCCACTCCAGTGTTCTTGCCTGGAGAATTCCATGGACAGAGGAGCCTGGCTACAGTCCATGGGGTTGCAAAGAGTCGGACATGGCTGAGTGACTACATTTTCTTTTCTTTCTATGGGTACTTAAATTTCGTTATAAATGCTAATGGTAGCTGGGTGAGTTTTCTGCTTTGTTCAGCCACGGCAGTTAACCTTTATACCCTCTTATCTCTACAGTTTTTAATCTTCATGGCCTTCTCCTCATTTTACAGATGAAAGAGCAGAAAGAGACTTTCACTGAAACCTTTCCCACACAGTCAAAAAAAAAAAAATGCAATGCAGCCTGAACTCTTGCCCAGCTCTGTCTGATTTCAGGAAATAAGTTATTTGTTTTACAAACCTGGAAACGATCCTTTGACGTTTCATCTGCTAATACTGATGAACAAAACTAAATCCTTACGGATCTTCTGTGGTTGTGCTTTATGCCCTCACCACATTGTATGCCTGGGCAAGATATTACCATCTTTATCATCAGATCCCCTTCTCCTCCCCTTCCCTTCCTCTCTCCCCTTCCCTCCCCACTCTTCCTCCTTCTCTTGCTCCAGCTGATGATGAGAATAAATGCCACCACCAATCGACTGAGGAATTCCAGTATGCCCAGTGTGTTCTGAGAAAGAGGAAGCTAAAGGCAGCCCTCTCCCCTCGACTCCAGCCCCCTGACATCTGAAGGCTGACTGAGCACTCGGGGCTTGCTAGCCCTGTCCTTCTCCAACCAGGCATCAATCACTCAGGTGTACTCTGAGATCATGAGAAACTGAGATAAGGCAAGAGCTCTTGGGCACTGTGTGGAAGTACAGACTAACGTGTGCTCACCAGGTCACAGACTACCAGACCCTTCCTCCCTTTGTCCAAAAACAGTGACCGCTGCCTCTTTGTCAATTACACCTTTCCCATGCGGTTCTGTCTTCACTCCAGAGAAGATTAACCGAGATACCCAAGCATAACATTGCCTCCAATTTCTGATCACATCCGATCTTGGGTGAGATCCGGCTTCCTTAACCTAAGACTCTCCCGCTACAGTTTCCCACCAGGAGCCCAAACCCTAGAATAGATCCTAACACCCTCTTCCTGAGACACCCCATGGTATATCCTAGGCCGTGCGGTCTTCCTGGTTCCAATGAGTGAGAAACCAGTTTGTTCAGCACCCTTGTGTTCCCGGTGGGCTTGGGTTCGATGCAGGTCATTGACAGTTCCAACGATTTTACCTACCTTTTCTATGTAATCCTTACAACAATGATAAGAGATAAAGATCATTTGCCCTCTAATGAATTTGTGTTCTGGAGAGGGAATACACTGAGTTCAAACTTCCAATGGATTATGAGAAGGAAATCATGTCAGTCTTTTCAGCCACCTCCATCTCTAGCCTCCCCACAGATAACCATGTTGTAATTCCTGTGAAACCTACAGAAATAGGTCATGAATATTCAATGTATGTATCAATAACATTCTACTCCCTTTTTAGACAAAGGAGAACTTGGCTTACATCCTGTTTATTTGAAGCTTACTCTCTTAACAAAAGATCTTGGTAAACTTTCTAAAGCAATACATAATAAGCTTCATTCTTTCTTTCCTCCTTCCCTCCTCTTTCTCTCCCCTTTCTTCCTTCTTTCTCTCCTTCCTTCTCTCCCTTTCATGGTAGTAAGAACCCTTCACATGAGATCTACCTTCTTTACAAACTTTTGAGGGCACACACCAATAACTGCTAGCTATAGACATCATGTTTTCCAGCAGACCTCTGGAACTTATTCATCTTGCGTTATAGAAATCTTTCACCCATTAAGCAAACTCCCCATTGCCCCTTCTCCCCAGCCCTTGGCTCTCACCAATTCTATTAGTGTGACTATTTTAGCTACTTCATCTAAGTAGAAACACGCTGTATTTGTCCTTTTGTGACTAGCTTATTCCACTTGGCATTACGTCCCCCGGGTTCATCTGTGCCGTTCCATTCGACAGGACGTCCAGGCTTCCTCCTTCCTGAAGTATGATAACCATTATACAGATGAGAAGCTTGAGGCTTAAAGAGAAGCAAAGTGATCTACTGATGATCACGCAGCCAGCAAGAGGAAGAGCCAGGATTTGAACCCAGGATACTTGAAATCTTCGATTCGGCACTAACCATTAGGCTCTATTTAAAAGATACCATGAACATTGGCTAGAATCTGTTTCCTGCCCATCTCACTCCAGACCCCCACCTCCTAGGTCTCACCTTCCTCATCTATCCTCCCCTCCCTGATGCCTCTGGTGCCCTCACCTGATTTCAGCCCATGCAGGCAGAGGGCCAGGGACAGCCACCTCACCGGGTTTCCCATCACTCCCAGTGAACCGCAGGTGGCCTGCCCAGTAGCGCGCGTCGCTTCTGGCTTTATGCCCTCCAGTTTCTGCTCCTCCTACCCCTGCTCTTCCGACTATTCACAGACTCACTCCCCAGCCTTTTCTCCCATGCCCCGAATCCCAGGCTGCCTACAAAAACCAGGAACAACCATCTCAGAAAGCTCTCTAGCAGCAGTCTGGAAGTGTGGTCCCTGGACCAGCTCCACCATCTTCACCTGCAAACTTGTTAGAAATGCAGGTCCTTTGGCCCCCGCAGCAGACCTGCCAAAACACCGAGGCTGAGACCAGTTGCCTGTGTTGCAACAACTCACCTCCTGATGAGTCCAGTGTTCGAAAAGGTTTGAGAACCACTGCTTTAAAGCTTGCTTCACACTTCCTTACCCATTTCATATCATCTACTCCCTTGATTATAAAAAACAAAAAAGTCTAACACAACAGTGTCAAGCAACGATACCCCAATAAGAAATATCATTAAGAATTTCCAAAAGAAAAATGTATTTGTTTTCTATCCCTGATTTAATAGAAAATCTTGCAATAATTTAACCAAAGTTTATCAGCCTGGACTTTGGGGAAAAATAGAGACACAGAGAGAGAAAGTCCAGTAAGAAAGGGAAAGTCATCTTCAGCTTCCTGAATGAGTAAGGCTCAGAAAGGCTAGGCATCATGCCTTGTGCTCAGCCAGTATGTGGAAAGGATGGATCTTGGTCCACTTTAGAATTCCTCTCCCACCTGCCATGTCTGGAGGGATCTGGGAAGAGTGCTTTATAAGAAAGAAGAATGACTTCCCCGAAGGAGGCGGGTGTCTTGCTGGACTCCCTGAGGCAATCCAAGATGAGGAAGAAACTGTCCTGGAGGCCAAGTATCATGACAACGTCAGGAAGGGAGGCACTTAACGCTCATCCTGCAGGTCTTGTCTGTGCCATACCTTTTCAGACGTTATTTCCCTTCTGCCCCATTTGCAAAACATACGGAGATGGGGGACTGCTTAGACATAGGTGTGCCCTTTCCAAAAAGAGATGAGAAAACAGAATACAAGAGAATACAACTGATAAAGGCATGGAGAAGCCTGAGTCTCTCTTGTCTGATGCATTGATGCTGTTGTGTAAGTTGGGTCCGACTCTTTTGCAGCCCCATGGACTATAGCCTGCCAGTCTCCTCTGTCCATGGGATTTCCCAGGCAAGAATACTGGAGTGGGTTGCCATTTCCTTCTCCAGGGGATCTTCCCTACTAGGGATCAAAACCGAGTCTCCTGCATTGGCAGGCAGATTATTTATCACTGAGCCACCAGGGAACTCCTGTTTGATGCATAGGTTTTTCCTTTTTTCTATTTCTCTGTTTTGCTGAACTGACAGATGCCTGGCCTCTCTGCAGTTAATGAGGTCACCTGTCAATCAAGAGTAAGCAAGATGGCTGGTACCAGCGCTTCACCCGAACGAGCTGAGAGAAGTCTCATGCAACTGTGTGGCAAGGGAATTGGATCCGTGGTTTGACATCTAGGGAAATGGAGGCTCCAAGAGGCAACATCATTTGTCAGAGTTACATGGCTGGTGCAGGTGTGGAAGGGCACAGATTCAACTCAGGCTCCTGGAGGAGGGCATGGCAACCCACTCCAGTATTCTTGCTTGGAGAATCCCAAGGACAGAGGAGCCTGGCAGACTACAGTCCATGGGGTTGCGAAGGGTCGACTGTGACCGGACCGACTGAGCACACACGCACTCACCTTGATGTCAAGCCATCTTGCTCTTTCACACCCCATTGTTCACAGTGACCTTTCAGGTCCCTTCATAGGAAGCCTGGTCTCTCCAGAGTCACAGGTTCAACTCTTACTCTCTACCCATGAACTTGCTTCATCTCAGACGCTTGCTAGTTGAGAGACTCTGCAAAATTACTTTTGCTTTCTGAGCTCACACACCAGATCTCTAAAACATCTGGGGTACCTGCATCTGATTTGAGAGCCCAGTGAATGCTTTTTCTTCCTTTGAGTAATTCCATCACACTATATAGTCTATTACCCTTACTGTTCGGATACCTATCAAGAAAATCAGTGGAATGTGAGGTCAGTTTTCTATATCGATTATAATTATTATTTTCTATTGTTATTGTTTATCAGTCACTAAGTTGAATCCAACTTTTTGCCTCCCCATGGACTGCAGCACGCCAGGCCTTGCTGTCACTCATCAACTCCCAGAGTTTACTCAAACTCAAGGCCATCGAGCCAGTGATGCCATCCAATCATCTCATCCTCTGTCATCCCCTTCTCCTCCTGCCCCTAATCCCTCCCAGCATCACAGTCTTTTCAAATGAGCCAGCTCTTCGCATCAGGTGGCCAAAGTATTGGAGCTTCAACTTCAGCATCAGTTCTTCCAATGAATATTCAGGACTGATTTCCTTTAGGATGGACTGATTTGATCTCCTTGGTGTCCAAGGGACTCTCAAGAGTCTTCTCCAACACCACAGTTTGCAAGCATCAATTCTTCAGCAATTATTTTCTATACCTATTATAATTGTTATTCTCTCTGGAAAATCCCATGGATGGAGGAGCCTGGTATGCTGCAGTCCATGGGGTCGCTAAGAGTTGCACATGACTGAGTGACTTCACTTTCCCTTTTCACTTGCATGCATTGGAGAAGGAAATGGCAACCCACTCCAGTGTTCTTGCCTGGAGAGTCCCAGGGACAGGGGAGCCTGGTGGGCTGCCATCTCTGGGGTCGCACAAAGTCGGACACGACTGAAGTGACTCAGCAGCATACCTATTATTTAATAGGTTCATATTTCTGGCAGGTAATATCTGTCATTGACTAGGGAAGATAGCTTGTGGATCTTTGACACTGTCTCTCTCTTTTCTGGGTGAATTTTTAAAAACACTCTTAATTCTAACTTCTCCCCAAGATAATGGGAGGTTATACTCCTGAATATTTATGAGGCTTCAGAGGCAGCAGTGAAGGTGTGCTCAGTTGGTGAGGCACGTTCTAGGGATCCATCCCACCCCACACCCTAAAGTCATGGACGGGACGCTATGAGCAGGGCCGAGAACATCCTACGCTCTGGACGGGCCGAAATGGACATTAAAGAGAACCCATTATTCCTCTCCTGCTCAACCGAAGAGTCATTATGCCCCGAGGCACTCAACCAACTGTGATAAACTATTTTTCAAAACCAAAGTGGGTGTCTAGCCAGCAGTACTGGGAGGGATGGGGTGAGGATGGAAGGAAAACTTGACCAAAGTCATGAGCGTACCGAGAGGCCACACGGGGGGAGCTTCCCTGGTGGGCCAGTGGTTGAGGATCCGCCTGCCAGTTCTGGGGCGACAGGTTTGATCCCCAGCCTGGGAAGATTCCGCATGCCGCAGAGCAACTAGGCCCGTGAGCCACAGCTACTGAAGCCCTTATGCCTAAACCCGTGCTCTGGAACAAGTGAAGCGCCCCAGTGAGAAGCCTGCCCACTGCAACTCGAGAGAAGTGGGGCCAGCAGCGAAGACTCAGCACCGCCAGAAAGAAACAAATAACTCTAAAAAAATAAAGGAGGCCGCGCTGGACTTGAAATCCTAGAGATTCTACATGGATACCTCTAACCACAGGGAAACAGAGAGAAATTGCCGATGATTCTAGCAGCAAGGCTGTGATGTGAGGCTCAGCTTTATCTTCTGCCAAAATGGAAAGATACGTGGCACTGGATTTAGATTCTTGCAATACCAACTCTAGAATTAGCAGAAAATATATGAGCACTCATGTCAGAGGGACACTAACTTTTGAATCCTGAATTTCCCACTGACTTGTTGGGGACGCTGATTTGTTAGCTAAGTAACGACTATCTTTTATAAGGGTTGTTTAAGATCTGTATTTCATAGAAGCACAGCACACGAGGAAGAACAGGTGTTCAGCCTTCACTGGTGTATGTTGTTTTTTAAGAGTTGAGTCATTGTAAATAAGATATGTGAATCCTGAAACCTGGTGTATACTTCTGCTGGGGCAGCCATAACAAAACACCATGGACAGGGTGGCTTAAACATCATGCCTTTATTTGCTCGTGGTTCTGAGGACTAGAAGTCCATGACCAAGGTGCTGGTGAATTATATTTCTGGAGAAGGCAGTTTTCCTGGCTTGTGGAGGCTACCTTCTTGCTGAATTTAAGGTCTTTGCCCTGTGCTCATATGACGGGGCAGGGTGGGCAGGTAGAGAGAGAGAGAAGGCAAAGAAGAGAGATCTCTGGTGTCTCTTTGGGGACACATGTGCATTTAGGGGGAGACACCATCCAGTCCTTAATACCCTGATTTATCTCTGCAAAGTGAGATTGTTGGTCTCAGCCTCACTTATACCGTGGGAGAATCTGAGGTTATGGGCATGAATTGTCAGTCAACGTAAGAGAGCAAAGATGTCTTGATTCTTGGAAAAGTTGACCCATACCCTCATGCAGACAACTGGAACTTAATGTTAACCTGCAGCTCTCATGCAGTTGATAATTTTAAGAGAGAACTAGGGGAAATTCCCTGGTGGTCCAATGGTTCAGTCCCTGGCCAGGGAACTGAGATCCCATGAGCCATGAGCTCAGAACCAAGCAAAACAAAAAGAGAGAGAGAGAACTAGAGATGTGAGAATTCACTGACTGAAGAGATACTGGGTGAGCATTTGGTTCAGGGCCAGAAATGTCTGGACTTGAAGGTAATATCTACCTCTTTCTCACAGGGACACTCTGAGCAAATTGGATTCACCTGTTCTAATCTGGTTTTTCTCATCTATAAAATTGGGGTTATCAGGGGCTTCCCTAGTGGTGCAGTGGTGAAGACTCTGGGCTTCCAATGCAGGGGAGGGGGGCGGCCCGGAGTTCTATCCCTGGTCAGGGAACTAGATCCCACATGCCTCAAATTAAAGATCTCACATAGCCAAACAAATAAATAAATCCTTTTTAAAAATTGGGGTCATGAAAGTATTTTTCATTTTTCCCACCAAATATCTCTGTACATTATACAACCGTTCCCCGGGACACATGGATCCCACTGGAGTCACCCTAGCGTCCTCTCTTCCACTCTCTATAGCCAATCTTCCAGCCAGTCCTGCAGATGCTACCCCTGGAATCTATCCCAAGTCCAGCCACCTCCCACTTCTGCCAATGCTGTGTCTCTAATCCAGCCACAATCATTATCCCTCTGAATCACGACAGCCACCTAACCAGTTTCCCTGATTTTTACCTCTGTCTCCCTTAATTTTTTTTTAGTATTTATTTCACTGTGCCAGCTCTTAGTTACTGCATTCAAACTCTTAGTTGTAGCATTTGGGATCTAGTTCCCCACCCAAGGATCGAACCCTGGCCCCTGCATTGGGAATGTGGCATCTTACCCACTGGATCACCAGGGAAGTCCTGAGATCCTGTTCCTTCTAGGATGATAACCTTCCACGACTTCAGAAAGAACACCAAAGCCCCTGCTTGATCTGACCTCCCAAGCCCTCTCTCAAAGCAAGCTCCCCTCTGCTACTCCTCAAATGTCCTAAACACACCATCTTTTATATCTGCCGGTCGGTCTTCCAGAGACTCTATTTCTCCAATGCTTCGGGCAAGACTTCAGTCCCTTTCTTCAGATCTCCACGATTTAAGGCCAGCTGCTCAGAAAAGCCTTCTTATTTCTGAAACAGAAATAGACCCACAGACCCAGAAAACAAACTTATGGTTACCAAACAGGAAAGGGGAGGGAGAGATATGTTCAGAGTTTGGGTCTAGCAGAAACACACTGCTATATATAATATATAAGTTCATAAACAACATGGTCCGACTGTATAGCACAGGGAATTATACTCAGTGTCTTGTAATAACCTGTGATGGAAAAGAATCTGAAGAAAAAAATATCATATATTACATGTATATAAAATAATACATATATACAGATATATAAAGTCGTATCACTATGCTATACACCTGAAATGACCACAACAGGGTAAATCAACTATACTCCAATTTAAAAAAAATTTTTTAAACAAAGGAAAGAAATGGATAAACAAGATCCCTACTGTAGAGCACAGGGAACTATATCCAACCTCTTGGGATAAACCATAATGGAAAAAAATGTTTTGAAAAATAATGTAAAGAAAAAAGAAAAATAATGTATATATGTGTCAAACTGAGTCACTTTGCGGCACAGCTGAGACAGGTTGCTGCTACTGCTGCTGCTAAGTCGCTTCAGTCATGTCCGACTCTGTGTGACCCCATAGACGGCAGCCCACCAGGCTCCCCTGTCCCTGGGATTCTCCAGGCAAGAACACTGGAGTGGGTTGCCATTTCCTTCTCCAATGCATGAAAGTGAAAAGTGAAAGAGAAGTCGTTCAGTCGTGTCCAACTCTTCGAGACCCCATGGACTGCAGCCTACTAGGCTCCTCCGTCCGTGGGATTTTCCAGGCAAGAGTACAGGAGTGGGGTGCCGTTGCCTTCTCCAGCAGAGACTGGTACAACACTGTAAATCAACTGTACTTCCTTATTTTTTTTTTTTAAGCCTCCTTAGTCTTTCTGTCTAAAGTTCCGGATCCCAGAGCTCGATCTCTCCTTCTCTCTTAGCCTGAGTTAGTGATTTGCACAGGGCTTATCTCCACCTGGCCTGATTCTCTACATTCATGCCCAGATATCCTTATATAGGACCCCGTGTGCTTGATGCTTGCTATCTCTCTCCTCCATCAGAGTGTGGACTCAGGAGACAGTCTTTCTCCTGATCAGTACTTTATCTCCAGTAGAATGAAACAGCCTGAGATAAATAATAATACGTGCTCAGCAGCCATTGTTTCAGCCTTTGGGTTTTTCTGCTTGTCTGTTTTTTGGCTTGTGGGATCTTAATTCCCTGATCAGGAATCAAACCTGTCCCCCTGTGCAGTGGCCGTACAATGTCCTAACCACTGGATCATCAGGGGATTCGCCAAATGAATGGGTGGGCCCCCCTCAAAGGCTTGGTGGGAGGGATTTATAAGCTAACGTGCAACAAGCAGACCAATGCGCGCCCCTGAGCAAAATCGTCATTGTTAAGTCCTCAATGTTCATTAAAAGGACTGATGCTGATGCTGAAGCTCTGATACTTTGGCGCCCTGATGCGAAGAACTGACTCTTTGGAAAAGACCCTGATGCTGGGAAAGATTGAAGGCAGCAGGAAAAGGAGACGACAGAGGAGGAGATGGTTGGATGGAATCACTGACTCAATGGACATGAGTCTGAGTAAACTCTGGGAGTTGGTGATGGACGGGAGTCCTGGCGTGCTGCAGTCCATGGGGTCGCAAAGAGTGAAACACGACCGAGCAACTGAACTGAAGCAATGATTGAGATTGAGAACTCTGTTCTGTTGTTAGACTGCCTGGATTCAGCTCCTGGCTCCTCCATTTGAACCTAGACTGCTTCATGCCTCCCTTCGCTGACATATACAATGGAATAACAACAGCACCTAAGGACTTCCCTAGGGGCCCCGTGGCTAAGACTCTGCGCTCTCAGTGCAGCGGCCTGGGTGCAGCCCCTGGTCAGGGAGTTACACCCACATGCTGCATCGAAGGTTCTATGTTCTGCAGCTAAGACCAGGCACAGCCGAAAAAATAAGTGAAATAAAATAAATATTAAAAAAACAATATAGCACCTAATTTATAAGATTGCTGTAGTATAAGGGTTCTTCTGTGTAATGCAATTAAAACAATTCCCTGGCACAGAGTAAGTGCTGAATAATTGTTTTCTTTAATCTTTGCTACTGCTAGGAAAATCTACAGGAGATGCGGGTTCGATCCCTGGGCCAGGAAGATCCTCTGGAGAAGGGAATGGCAACCCACTCCAGTATTCTTGCCTGGAGAATCCCATGGAAAGAGAAGCCTGATGGGTTACAGTCCATGGGGTTGCAAAGAGTTGGACACGACTGAGGGACTAACACATGTACACTATTAGAAAAACCGTTATGACAGCTAATAATAAAATCAGTATGTAAAAATCATCACCATATCATATAATCCAATCAAAGTCTCTGTAAGGTAAGCAACAGTATGAACCCAATTTGTGGATGGAGAAATCAAGGTTGAAAACACACAATTTGTCTGAAGCGTAACCACTGGGAAAATGTGGGTTGGGAATTCCAGTCTGATTCCATACTACATGACCTTCTTGGAAAGGGCCTCCCAAGTTCACAAAATCATGCTTTACTCCAACAGTGAAGTAGATTTTTTCTCTTTTAAATGGAGCTGGAACGGTGATGGGCTCAAGCCTGACCCCTAGTGGATTTCTTGAGGAGAACATGGGAGGGTTCCCTTTCCTCCCCACTCTGGCCAATACTTAACCTTTGACATTGTGATGATAACCTTCCCACCCGTGAGAGATGATACCTAACTGTGGTATTGATTTGAATTTCCCTGATGATGAGTGATGTTGAATACCTTCTCACATATTTGTTGGCCATTTGTAAGTCTTTGAAAAAATGTCTAGTTCGGACATTGTGAAGAAGAGTTTGGAGGTTTCTTTAAAAACTAAAAATAGAACTGCCGTATGCTCCACCAGTCTTACTTCTGGGTATATCAGTTCAGTTCAGTTCAGTTCAGTTCAGTTCAGTCGCTCGGTCGTGTCCGACTCTTTGTGACCCCATGAATTACAGCCCGCCAGGCCTCCCTGTCCATCACCAACTCCCGGAGTTCTATATAGCCAAAGGCAATAAAGTCACTACCCTGGAGAGATGTCTGTGCCTCACCCCAAGTTCATTGCAGCACTATTCACAACAGCCAAGACTCAGAAACAATGTCTCCAATGATGAATCAATGGATAAAGAAAATGGTAAATATCATTATATGCATATAACTGTACCTGTGTGCTGTGCTCAGCTGTATATAATGCAGTAATATTCAGCCTTAAAAAAGAAGGAACTCATGCCATTTGTGACAACATGGATGAACTCAGAGGCTTCATGCTGAGTGAAGTAAGTCACATGGCACCAGTGTGTTAGTGGCTCGGTCAAGTTCAGCTGTTTGCAGTTCCATGAGCTGCAGCCCTCCAGGCTCCTCTGGCCATGGAACTCTCCAGGAAAGTATACATGGAACTCTGCAGGCAAGTATGCCACTCCCTTCTGCAGGGGATCTTCCCAACTCAGGGACTGAACCTGGGTCTCCTGTATTGCAGGCGACTCTTTACCAGCTGAGCCACCAGAAAAGTCCTTATTACTCCCGGTACCTGGAAAAATCATTACAGGGGATACTTGGCATCACACTGAACCAAGAGCATGGGGAGCTTGGGTCAGGATTCAATCTCGTGTTCCTAGAATCATCCATTCTAATTCTTTTTAGAGGATCGCCTGTTCCTCATGAAAAACTACAACGAGCCATCTGGGTCCACAAAGATGCTGTTTCCAGACTTTTTAAAAAAAAAAAACCATGATCTACAGTATTTAATTAACTAGTTTGTTGTTTTTAATTGAAAATGAACCCTCGCTCAAAGCCAATATTCAGTAGCTCCTGAAAAGTTTAGGTATTTCCCTTTATCTAACACTTTGGCCACCTGATGGCGAAGAGCCGACTCACTGGAAAAGACCCTGATGCTGGGAAAGACTGAGGGCAAAAGAAGGGGGTGGCAGAGGATATGATGGCTGGATGGCATCACCCCGACTCAGTGGACGTGAGTTTGAGCCAACTTCGGGAGATAATGAATTAGGACGGAGGAGCCTGGCATGCTGTAGTCCATGGGGTCACAAAGAGTCAGACACAACTTAGTGGCTGAACAACAGCAACTTTCTCCTGCGCACCAAACACTGTTGCCCCTCTGGGGAAGTCTTCCAAGGAGGATTACAGTGTACGCCTAAGGAGTTGCATCAGTGTGTGTCTTCATGGAGATCGAGCCTCCCCTTCATTCAAGAGGCTTTGAGTCTATGAACTGACTCATGCTGAGAAATTAGGTAAAAGGCTTTGATCCTAGCATGGGGGCTCAAGTTTGGCCCTTTGGATCTTCCATGTCATAGGTCTTTTAGCGAGCTGTTGTTTTTATTTCTGAAAAACCTTTGTTTAGATTATCACCACCAGAGGTCTCTAAGGGTCCACCATTCCCTAAGCTCTAGTTAGTTAAGTGATCCCCGTTGCCTGGTGTAATCACCGCGTTCTCTTTGCACCTTAAGAAAAATTGCTAGCACCTGGGTTGACTCACTGCAGGTTCTGCCCATCTCCATTGAGAGTGTTAAACCCATTTCGAAGACTATTCTTTCTACCAACGATTCCAGACTAGAAAGACAAATCAGAAGAATTCTTTTTAGAGGATCACCTATCCCTCATGAAAAACTACGAGCCTTCTGGGTCCACAAAGAAGAAAGTCTGTTTCCAGACTTTCTTTTTTAAAAAACCATGCTCCACAGTATTTAATTAATTAACTAGTTTGTTGTTTTTGTATTTAATTAAAGTATAGTCGATTTACAACGTCGGGTCAGTTTCAGGTGAGTAGCACAGTGGTTCATATAAATACATGTATATTCCATTTCAGATATATATATATCTGGACTGGATTCTTTTCCCTTATAGGTTGTAACAGAATATTGAGCATAGTTCCCTGTGTTATACAGTAGGTCCTTGCTTTGTCTATTTTGTATGGATTACTGTGTTTCTGTTAATCCCAACCTCTATGTCTGTGGGTCTATTTCTGTGCTGTAAATAAGCTCGTTTTTTATATATGTATATATTCCACCTGTAAGTGACATCATATGATATTTGTCAGTAAGAATACATTTTAAAATATGATTTGGTACATATGGTGATTGTAGCCATGAAATTAAAAGATGCTTGCTTCTTGGAAGAAAAGCTATGACCAACCTAGACAGCATATTGAAAAGCAGAGACATTACTTTCCCAACAAAGGTCCATCTAGTCAAGACTATGGTTTTTCCAGTAGTCATGTATGGAGGTGAGAGTTGGACTATAAAGAAAGCTGAGCACTGAAGAATTGATGCTTTTGAACTGTGGTGTTGGAGAAGACTCTTGAGAGTCCCTTGACCTGCAAGGAGATCCAACAAGTCCATCATAAAGGAGATCAGTCCTGAATATTCCGTGGAAGGACTGATGCTGAAGTTGAAGCTCCAATACTTTGGCCACCTGATGTGAAGAACTGACTCTTTGGAAAAGACCCTGATGCTGGGAAAGATTGAAGGCAGGAGGAGAAGGGGAAGACAGAGGATGAGATGGCTGGATGGCATCAACAACTCGATGGACATGAGTTTGAGTAAGCTCTGGGATTAGGTGATGGACAGGGAAGCCTGGCGTCCTGCGGTCCATGGCGTCACAGAGTCGGACACGACTGAGCGACTGAACTGACTGACTGACATATATGTGTATATGTGGAAGGCTGCAGGCATCAATACTATGAGGAGGGAAGTGCCTATCTATCTAGGTCCTAATTCTTTCAATAGTAACAAAAATAGCTAATATTTATTGATTACTTTCTAGTGGTAGGAAGCATGCGTGATACAGTTGCATCCTCTGTGGGTCTCATTATTCATGGATCCCACATTTGTAGATGTACTTGCTTGCTGGAATGTATTAAGAACTACCAAGTCAACAGGCACGCATTGCCTTTTCAGAGTCCTTCACAGAAAAGCAGAGCAATGATACCTTTGGGGATCTCAGTGTTGAGAGAGAAGACAACCGAACTCCGCCTTCCTGCTTCAGCCTTCCTACTATAAATGGTTCCTTTCACAGTGTGTATGTTGTGTTTTCTTCTTGGTGTTTTTTTGTTTAAAACGCTTCTGAGTACAGCGCTGACACACTCTGGTGTCTTAAGCTCACGAAGGCTGTGATGCATTACCTGGAGAAAGTACACGTGTGAGATGAGATTCCTTCGGGCTTCAGTTACGCTGCTGTTGGCTGTGAGTTCAGCGTGAGTGAACCAACAATATTCATGGAATAAGCTGTCTTTAAACCGAAACACATAAATCCAAGCTGTGTATTGATCAGTTGGTGCCCATGTTGTGAACGTGTCGCCCCGTATTTCGCTCTGGGGCCATGAGTCAGGAGTCACTAACTCAGCATTCCTGGCAACTTTTTTGAGCATAACTATGGCAAATAATGGGAACGGAGTATATCGTTTCACATGCCATGAGACGTGAGACGTGAGCCATGAGACGTCTACCGTGCTTATTTTATTTTTAGCAATATTCTCATTTTATTTGATTAAATATTGATTTATCTGGCTTTGCCAGGGCTTAGTTGTGGCATGTGAACTCTTAGTTGCGATGTGTGGGAATTAGTTCCCAGACCAGGGATTGAACCTGGGCCCCCTGCATTTGGGAGGGCAGAATCTGAGCCACGGAACCACCAGGGAAGTCCTTGTCCTTATAGATGAGGAAACCGAGGCTTAGAGAGATCAAGGAAATTGCCTGTCATAAGTGGCACAGTCTGGATTAGTAAATATATCCCTTTGATGACATGCTTGCTGCAAATGTATTCTTTGACCATCAATGAATTCTTAAGGAAGATCACAGGTGTTTAGGAAATAGATGTCCTCTGCCAACGGGATTTTTTTTTTCCCATTGCGTGAACTGGGCTGCAAAAGATTGAGGGCAGGAGGAGAAGGGGGTGACCGAGGATGAGAGGTTGAATGACATCACCAACTCAATGGACATGAGTTTCAGCAAACTCTGGGAGGTAGTGCAGGACGGGGAAGCCTGGTGTGCTGCAGCCCATGGGGTCACAAAGAGTTGGACATGACTGAGCAACTGAGCTGAACTGAAAGAGAAAAAAAAGAAAATGTGAACAGGGCGGGAAGACTCAGTGCAGGGAAATCACATGAATGTACCTTTGTGATGACATATGAACAGGGTGGGTCAGAGAGGCTCAAAGCTGAATATACACAGAGATTACCCGGTGTAAGTCAATTGGCACTGGATACTGTTCCTTACAAACTTTCAACAAATGATTGTTTATGTTGTTGTTCTTGTAAATAGAATCTTGAACATCTGCAAAACCACAGGGGACAATATTCTCCCTTCCTCCAGAAACTCTACCTCCTAGTCAGTATCTAAAAAACTTTTCTTGGTCCCGAGGCATAGGGGATCTTAGCTCCTCACCCAGGATTTGAACTCACAACCTCTGTTTTGTAAGGTGAAGTCTTAACCACTGGACTGCAGGGAAGTCCCTGCGGTCTGAATTTTGATTACCTTATCTGTTGGTTAATTTTATGGGTCAACTTGGCTGGGCCATGGTGCTCAGATACTTGGTCAAACCTTATCTTGGAAGTTAAAGGGAATTTTTTTTTTGAGGGGATGAGATTTATTTTATGTATGTGATTAATCTATTTGCTGTTTTTACATACGTTTCATTTTTTTCCAGCTTTCCTGAGATATAAATGATCTGTAACTATGTAAGATTAGGTATACAATGTGATGATTCAATACATACATATATTATGTGAAATGATTACCGTAATAAGGTTACATAACACCTTGATCACCTTGCAAAGTTACCGTTTGTGTCTGTGTGTGTTGAGAGCATTTAAGACTGACTTTCTTATCAATTTTCAACTACACAATATTAGATCTCCAGAATTTGTTTATCCAGAACTGAAAATGTGTACCCTTTGATCAACACTGCTCGTTTCCCCCACTCTCTCAGCCCCTGGTAACCACCAATCTACTCTCTGTTTCTAAGAGTTTAGCTTTTTTAGATTCCACATATAAATGAAATAATATGGTGCTTGTCTCTCTCTGGCTTCAAAGAAGAAAAAAAATGTTCTCTCATGCATCTTTGTTCATCTCTTTCTCTATAATATTGCTCATGGCAATGCTATAGGGTAAAACTCTAACCCAGAGAGTTAGAGACAGTCAGTAAAGAGCGAGTTTTCCATACTAATCGGTGGACACTGGATTTTAGCAATCCAGTTTTAGCTCTCTGCAGGGTAAGTGCCGTCAACCCCTTCCTATGCTTTACTGCATCTCTAAATGATTCAGCCTGAATATAGAATTAAAACTCAACCCGATGGCAGCTCTATTAGTCAGGGATCATGTGTGCAAACCACAAAAGTTGGCGTTGGTTAATTTAGACAGTGCTGTGCTTAGTCGCTCAGTCGTGTCTGACTCATCACGACCCCCATGGACTGCAACCTGCCAGGCTCCTCTGTCCATGGGGATTCTCCAGGCAAGAATACTGGAGTGGGTTGCCATGCCCTCCACCAGGGGGATCTTCCCAACCCAGGGATCGAACCCAGATCTCTCGCATTGCAGGAGGATTCTTTACCATCTGAGTCACCAGGGATTCAATTTAGACAGAGAAGCAACTTCTTGCAAATTATATTAGGAGAGGCTCATGAGCACTGCAAAGCAGGTGAAAACTTCAGAGCTGAAAGAAAAGAAAGTTTGGTTCTTGACAAGTGCAGGTGAAGGTGACGTGAAGGAAACCCACCAGGCCCTTCTATGTGGTGCGCTTTCTATCTCTCAACTTTAGGGTCCTCTATTCTTTCTTCTCAGAGAAGGCAATGGCACCCCACTCCAGTACTCTTGCCTGGAAAATCCCATGGATGGAGGAGCCTGGTAGACTGCAGTCCATGGGGTCACTAGGAGTCGGACACGACGGAGCGACTTCACTTTCACTTTTCACTTTCATGCATTGGAGAAGGAAATGGCAACCCACTCCAGTGTTCTTGCCTGGAGAATCCCAGGGACGGGAGAGCCTGGTGGGCTGCCGTCTGTGGTGTCACACAGAGTCGGACACGACTGACATGACTTGGTGGCAGCAGCATTCTTTCCTCTACATCCAGTTTCTCTTGAGTTTGAAAACTCAAGTTCTCTGTGATGGAGGAACGTATCTGAAACGACATCCATCCACAGTGGCCACCTGGCTCTATTTGAATGCTTGAGCCACAGTCACTCCATTTTTATTTTTTTAAATAATTTTATTTATTTATTTTTGGATGTGCTGGGTCTTTGTTGCTGCACGCAGGCTTTCTCTGGTTGTGGCTCCACAGGTTCCGGAGCACAGGCTCAGTAGTTGGGGCGCAGGGGCTTAGCTGCTCTGCGGCATGCGGAATCCTCCAAGACCAGGGGTCGAACCAGTGTCCCCTGCATTGGCAGGCAGATTCTTACCCACTGCACCACCAGGGAAGTCCAAGCCTCATTCTTTTTTTTTTATTTTAATATTTATTTATTTGGTCATGTTGGGTCTTAGTTGCAGCGTGCAGAATCTTTAGTTGCAACGTGTGGGACCTAGTTCTCTGACCAGGGATGGAACCCAGGCCCCCTGCCACTGGGAGTATGGAGTGTTAGCCACTGGACTGCCAGGGAAGTCTGAGCCTCATTCCTACACTTCATCTAATCAGCACCCATGTTTCTACCTTTGGTCTTGTCTCAATTATCACTTATTTTTTCTGTTTTAAAAAAATTATTAAAGCAATGAATTTTAATACATTTTATTTTTTAGAGAAGTTTTAGGTGCACAGAAAAATTGAGCAGAAGATACAGAGATTTCTCATATAACCCACACCCCCTTACATGAACAGCCTCCCCATAATCAAAATTCCCCAACATTGGTTCTGATCTATGGACCCACATTGACACATCATTACCACCCAGAGTCCATACACTTTTTTAAAAGGACCCAATTTTACACAATCAGCAAGTTAAAGTGCTGAGGCTAGAATACATGTACCAAAACCTTATGGTCCATAATCAAAATCCCAAATTTATTTACAGCCAATCACCTTCCATTCGTATCTCAGAATAAAATTCTTTTAATGAGAGTTTTACATGCTCCTTTCCCAATCAAAATTGTAACGTCTTTCCCATGAGAACTATTAAACATCTTCATGCCCTCCCCTAAATAAATCTCACTATCAGTCACAGTATTTCCAAACCCTGTCCTTGTTATAATTCCGGGTCAGTGAACACCATGCTTTCCCAAACGAATCCCCGTCCTCGGTACATTCCCAGTAAATGAGGCGTCTGTACCAGAAGGGAAACACACATTTTGCAAAGTCTACAGAGAAGAGAGAAGCAATCAAAATAAGAACTCTTTTTATTTTGTACCTTGTCTCTGCCATCACACACACACACACACACACACACACACGTGTGTGTGTGCATGCACAGACGTTCCCACTCTCATCTGCTCTACTCTGTTCCACCATAAGCATATGCAAAACAGTATTGGTGAGGGATTGAGGTTCTGCTGAAAGGTTTCTTTTCAAGGTAACATGGTTGAAGCACTCAGATGCTTGGTGCAATGTGATTTTTCTGACCATCAGAGAACAATGCATCCCTTATTTCACAATTTAATTGACTGTGAATTCCCTTTGCAGAACCCTCTTGTGATCTCACCCACCCCCAGACCACTCCCCCAAGACCAATTATCACCACCTTGAATTCCAAGTCAAGACTCTCACCTTCTTCAGAACAGTACTTCCAATATCCTTCATAAGTTTCATTCAAGGAACACCACTTGTGTTTTACCTTGAACTGGACACAGTCATAGAAGATTCCATCTCTATAGCGGAATGGAAAGAAACACTTGCCCTCTAGAGAAAACAAAGATTCAGGTCATCCCTTTCTGGGACTGTTCATTGAGAGGTTACATTACTTTCCTGCTGGGGGCTGGAAGGGGGTTTGTACTCAGAATTCAGAATCAGGACCCAATTTTATTGAACATTTATTGAGTCACACAATATAGCAGAGCTGTGGGAACTCTACTAATAAAGGTTTTTTGTTTGCTTGTTTGTTTTATACTCCTACATCTGTCCCACTATTTTCTATGGCATCAACAGTCTTGAAATTTTGCTAAGCATTTAACCCTAGTTCCAGAAATATACCTTAAGCTTAGAAACATAACTGTGGGCATCTATCTATTAAATGATTACCACCACCTCCTGCCATATCTCTTTTCTTCATCCTCTTTCACCATCATACACCCTCATCCTCACACGCACACACAGGCACGAACACACACAGCTATTTATACTATTATATTTGTGGTTTATTTCCATACTTGATCATGTTAATACGAGGTATTTCTCACCCCCAGCACTATTTTTGCTTATAATATTCCTAATTACTATTGGACTTTTTTTTTCTATATGAACTTTAAAATCAGGTATTTTTGTATTAGACTGGAAGAAATTAAAGAGCAGAAACAGGTAGTGCCAGTGAAATTTCAGAGTGCTTTCTCCATCTTGTTTTTGTTTTGTTTCTTGGCTGCACCATGTGGGATCTAAGCTCCCCGACCAGGGATCGAACCCCAGTCACCTGCACTGCAAGGCAGATTCTTAATCAATGGACCACCAGGGAAGTCCCTATATTACACTTTAAGAAAGGAGGAAAAAGATTATTTTTTTAACCAGGAAAATATCCCACTGATTTCCCCATTTTTACAATTTTTTTTTTTTAAAACATGCTTTTTAGCAGAAGTTTTCTGATCAACTTACCTTTGACTTCTGGGAGATGAGTTACAGTTTCTGCAAAATAAATTTGAAGTCGACATTTATTTCATTATTCTCACATCTTCCATCCAAGAACACGGCATGATCGTCTACTTTTTCAGGAATGTGGTTTCTGTTCTTCAATATGATTATATCATTTGCTTTATATAAGTCCTACATATTTCTTGCTGATGTAACCCCAAAACATTTTGTGACATTGATATAAAACAAAATGACTTCATTTTCTATCAGTGTCTAGTTGGTTCTTACCAGTATAGAGAAAAACTACTGACTAATGGATTAATATGTCTATCTGCAATTCAGTCATATAGCCTGATTCTCTTTTTAAAGCTAGTCATCTACTAGTCTTCCTAAGGACTTTAAGTATACAAGCATGAAATAATTTTGCCTGTTATGTTCTGTAGGCTTACAGATAAGTTCCTTTTGAAAATCGCACATATATGAGGACCACCTCCTTCCAGTGATTTTCATCGGTTCTATTTACAATAGACCCCTCAGTGGTTTCCTGGTTTTAGTTGGAATGACATTAGGATTAAGGATGTCCATTTCAGCATGGCTCATAACAGTAAAAGAAAAGAGAAAAGAATCCAAAAATATCAATCACTAAGGGAATTTTAAAACAAAATACAGCTTTATAATATCATACAGGCATCAGAAAAGATGAGCATATACATAGATATGGAAACATGTATACTTTGTTTTCAGATGACAAAAGGCATTTTCTGTTTCATTTCATTCTGTAAGATGCTATTTTTGCAAAAATGAAATCATGTTATAAAATTATATGTAATGAAGATATTTGATGATCTAAAAATATTATCAGCAAAGCATCCAGTAAAATTATGATTTCTCTCTTCTTTTTTTTCTTAGCTATTTTTAACATGGAATGTCCTTTATCTTATACACAAGCACATAACAAAGCAATTTTATGAAAAATATGATTTCTTACCAGGAAAAGAAGTACAGTATTCAATTGTTTCACATTTTATTGCAAAATTTTAAAAGACTTTTCAACTCACCCATGGTTGGTAAATATGTATCTGAAAGACACAATTTTAAACAAATTTTCATTTCACTAGATTTAGCCTTTAAAATAACATAAAATAAATACTTTACCAAATTATTCTAGTAAAAATAATATTTTAAAGGTAAAAATTCAATGTTTATTTCCAGTGGTGTTATTGTGGGTGACTTCTAATTTTTCCTTTTGCTTTAACTGTACTTTCCAAATTTTGTGAGTGAATAAGGCACAAATTAAAGTTATTTTTGAAACAAAGACATTCAGCAGGCAAAAGTAAAGGATTTCCTTTTTCCACCTTCCCTACAAAATAAATCACACAATAATAGGAAAAAATGTATTTTATCATTTCACCATTATTTCTTGTTTTATTCTATTTCTTTTCAGCACTGTCAGCAAAGTACAATTTGAAGCAACCATTTACTTAACCATCTTAAAATGAGGTCCAATTAGTTTTAGCGTCTATTAAAAAAGGATCTTTTCAACAATTTCTCAGGTTTGTTGTGAGGATTAAATCAAAAACATATGTTTTGGGCTCTGCCCAGTAGAGAGCAGTTAGCGAGCACTTCGAATATGGTAGCAATTGTACTGCAATGATAAGGCTTTCTCTTATTACAACAATCCTGATTATTATCTACCATCAAGTGGAAACTTATTCAAGCTTGTAATGGGATGTGCTTAGTCGCTTCATTCGTGTCTAACTCTTTGCAACCCCATGGACTGCAGCAGGCCAGGCTTTCATGTCCATACATTCAGTATGCCACCCAACCATCTCATCCTCTGTCGTCCCCTTCTCCTCCTGCCTTCAGTCTTTCCCAGCATCAGGGTCTTTTCCAAAGAGTCAGTTCTTCGCATCAGGTGGCCAAAGTATTGGAGCTTCAGCCTCAGCATCAGTCCTTCCAATGAGTATTCGGGGTTGATTTCCTTTAGGACTGACTGGTTTGATCTCCTTGCAGTCCAAGCAACTCTCAAGAGTCTTCTCCAACACCACAGTTCAAAAGCATCAATTCTTTGGCGCTCAGCTTTCTTTATAGTCCAACTCTCACATCCATACATGACTACTGGAAAAACCATAGTGTGGCTAGACAGACTTTGTTGGCAAAGTGATGTCTCTGCTTTTTCATACGCTGTCTAGGTTGGTCATAGCTTTTCTTCCAAAGAGCAAGTGTCTTTTAATTTCACGGCTGCAGTCACCATCTGCAATGATTTTGGAGCCCAAGAAAATAAAGTCAGTCACTGTTTCCAACCACAGTGCCTCAGATTTTCTTCTATAAAATGAAGACCAAAACTTTACCTCCCCCAGGGAACTGTTAAGGGGGTGGCAGAGGCTGAGATGGTTGGATGGCATCGTTGACTCCCTGGACATGAGTCTGAGGAAACTCCCGGAGATAGTGAAGGACAGGGGAGCCTGGTGGGCTTCAGTCCATGGGGTTGCAAAGAATGGGACATGACTGAGCCATTGAACAACAAGGAACTGTTAGGAGGAACAGATTATTACGCATATAAAGTACTTAGAATAGTGCCTGAAACAAAGAACTTAATAGCTTGTAACTGCTATTGTTACCCAGAATGTTATAACTACTGAAATATTATCACCATCATCATCATCACCATCATTTCATCACAACTGTCATCATTAATAAGATTCAAGCCAGTGTACAAGACATTGGGTTGGCCAAAAGATTTCATGTCAGGTTTTTGCATAATGTCTTACGGGAAAACCCGAGCAGACTTTTGTGGCCAACCCAATACTGGTTTCACAGTATCACCTGTGCTATATAAAAGTATAATGTGAGCCTCACTGCTTAACGCTAGAAATGTTTTCTTCCACTCACGCAGAAGGGAGAGCACTAGACAATTCAGAAATGCTTGCACGACACAAAGATTTTAAATATTTTTAAAAGGAAACCTGACCTAATCACAACAGCAAAGAATTACGCAGCATTCGTGGTAGGAATGTAAAATAGTACAGCCCCTAAGAAGTTTCTCAAAAGATTCAAAATAGAATTGCCATAGGATACAGCAACCCCACATCTGGGTATTTATCTGAGAGAACCGAAGCCAGGATCTTGAAGAGATCTTCACTAGCATATCATATCATCGCAGCAATATTTACAGTAGTCAAGAAGGCAATGGCACCCCACTCCAGTACTCTTGCCTGGAAAATTCCATGGACAAAGGAAGGCTGCAGTCCATGGGGTCGCTGAGGGTCGGACACGACTGAGCGACTTCACTTTCACTTTTCACTTTCCTGTGTTGGAGAAGGAAATGGCAACCCACTCCGGAGTTCTTGCCTGGAGCATCCCAGGGATGGGGGAGCCTGGTGGGCTTCCATCTATGGGGTCGCACAGAGTCGGACACGACTGAAGTGACTTAGCAGCAGCAGCAAGACGCAAAAGCAACCTAAATGTCCATCGATGATGAATGGGTAAAGACATGGTTTATATACACAGCAGAATATTTTTCAGCCTTAAAAGGAAAGAAATCCGGCCATGGGCAAAGATGTGGATGAACCTGGAGGGCATATTATGCCAAAAGAAATAAACTAGACCTAGGAGGAAAAGCACTGCCTGATTCTACTTTATATGAAGCATCTAAACCAGTCAAACTCATTCTGTGAATGTTGTCACTAACGTTTACTTGCCAAGTTATGTTCGACTCTTTTGTGACCCCGAGGACTGTAGCCACCCACCCTGGAGAAGGAAATGGCACCCCACTCCAGTATTCTTGCCTGGAAAATTCCATGGACAGAGGAGCTTGGTGGGCTACTGTCCGTGGGATTGCAAAGAGTCAGACACGACTGAGCGACTAACACTTTGCTGAAGTTTAACTATTAGTGTTAGCCCGTGGGCGGTCCAACCCCACAGGAGACAGAAATGGTAACAGGCAACAGACGACAATCCCAGAACCCTGTGTTCACATGGCATGTCAGGGTCTGGCCACCTAGACTGTCCTTCCTGCAAGTGACCCCACTGTCATGGGATCCCTGAGTACTCCTCAAAGCTTGTTCTAGCGGAGAAATTATGCTTTGTACATGGCAAATTTCTCACCCTGGAACAAGATCAATCAGATGAGCCTTCTGTGAAGTCTGGCCAGGTCAGTCACATGTCCAACTTCAGGACAGACAGACAGGGGATTTAGGTTGTTGGTGGTGGTCAGTTCATGTCCAACTCTTTGTGACCCCAGGGACTGTAGCCTGCCAGGCTCCTCTGTCTATGGGGTCCTTCAGGCAAGAATACTGGAGTGGGCAGCCATTGTCTTCTCCAGGGGATCTTCCCAACCCAGGGATTGAACCTGGGTCTCCTGCTTTGCAGGCAGATTCTTTACCATACAGGATCGAAAACCTACTATCTCATCGCTCGTAAGATGCTAAAATACTTGGCTTTTCATGTTCGAACATTTCCAATAGCAGAATGCCCCCTTACACCTGCTGGCATCTTATTATCTGCAGATCAGGTTGCTATGGAGATGTGGTTATGCCTGCACTAAAGATGACGGTCTTCAAGAAGTCAGCGTCAAAACGAGTAGTACGGATGTCTGTGGCTCAAAAGAGAAATCCTCGGAGGCAAGAATAGGCTTTCTTAACTTCTGGGTTACAAGAGGAGAGAGAGGCAGTGAATAAGCAACAGTTTCAAAGATTCAAAGCAGATCACCACTACCTACTTGTTGAGACCGGCTCACTGCCCAGGACCAATGAGTTTTAATTGTTTTATGCATTGTTTCAAGAAATGCTGCCATCACTGAGATTCTGCGCAGCCAAAAGATAATGTTATATGGAAAAATATGACTTTAATAATTCAGAAGGCCAGTCACAACAAGTAGAGAAATTTTAGGAACAGCTTAACTAGCTTCTCTCGTGTATAATTTCCTTCTTATGAACGTACAAAAGTGACATCTTGTAAAAAACCTATGTACAAGCAAAAGTGTTGTTTTTCTACAAGTGTGAAAAATCTAACTGAGAAGGCAGTAGTAGTCATGGTTATACCAAGAGCATCTTTTCCTTTTTTAAAAAACTTTTAATCAATCCTATGTTTGACTTGTCTTTCCATGCAAAGATGACCTGAAGAATACTTGAAAATAGTTTGTGCAAGATCATAGTTTTTTTGCCACTCCATAAAAAAGTTATTTTGACAACTCTATGTACATCTCTTCAGACATGTAAGAAATGCACCCATAATGAAATCCCTTCTTTTATTGTCACTTTATAACAGTTGAAGGCAACATGATTTTGGTAAAAAGAATTAAATAGTCTTTCCAAAAATTAGTTCCACTTTTGAAAACCTCTCCATAAGGCATTTAAAATATATTAGCATGGGAATTCCCTGGTGGACCAGTAATTAGAACTCCATGTTTTCACTGCCAAGGGCCCAGGGAACTAAGATTTCACAAGCCTCACTGTGTAGCCAAACCCCTCAACCACCCCCCCTCCAAAAAAAAAAAATACAAAAGTACACAAACAAAATATATTAGCATGAAAGAAGACACATGGTCATCAAGGAACATGACTTCTGTCAACAAAATTTTCTAATTCACGTTCCGGCTCTTTGTCGAATCATCTTATTAGAAAAAAAAAAACAACAACAACACCCTAGGGCTTCCCTGGTGGTCCAGTGGTTAAGACTGCATGCTGCTAATGCAGAGGTCATGGGTTCAATCCCTGGTCAGGGAGCTAAGATTCCACATGCCAAAAGGATTTTTTTTAACATTAAAAAAAAAATAGGTTCATCAGTGGATTTTATTTAAAAAAAAAAAAAAACAGAGTATCTTTTTCTTTCTGAGGGAACATGAGATAAAGATGGCCCTTACCCTTCCTGGTGCCTCTGATTTGATTACACATGGCAGGAGAGGTTTTCAAACATCCGACCCCAGGCACTGTCACATCGCTGCTCACCTCCATGTTGGAGACCGGCCGCACTGTGGAACCAGTAGATTGAAACCGACAGAAGCCCCACGGGCAGCGCCATGCCCCTCCTCCAAGGAGCAGCCCGCCAGGAGTGGACCCTCGCGAGTTTATAGCCACACCGCCGGTCTCCTTCCTGTCCCCTCCCCTTCGTCCCGCCTCCTCTTTCTCCTTCTTCTGTTTTCCCATCAACCCCAGTCCCCTCCTTCCCCCTTCCTCTTCTCACCTGCCTTCTCTGCCTTCACCTCCTCCTCTTTCTTCACCTTCCTCTTCTCTCTCTCTTGGCCCTAAAGCCAGACCTCCTCCTTTTTCATAGGAAGATACACACACAGACACACAAATAATAATAAGCTGGCACTCAATAAGACAAGGATTAGAAGTCATCACAAGGAATTTCCAGTTGTTTCCATGACAACAAGGATCACGGGAGCAGTCAGAGATTCATCCGCGTCTTGGACCTTACCAGTCTTTGCAAGCCAGGGCTGAAGACTCCCCTGCAGGATGCCAGAGAGGCTGCCTGGGGAAGCAGATTTGCTTCAGGAATACAAACATCTCAGTGTACGCTCCGTGAACCTTCGGTGTGAACCACCATTCTCTCGTGGCCCTTGATAATCTAGCTAATGAGTCACAGGTGACCTTGCAGTTCCGGGAACGAGCAATACACCGTTTATGGTCACTTACATCCCACAACTCTGAGAAGTACGGTTAACGGTCAGTTATGCAGCGAGTAGTACAAACTTGGACTCGGTTATAGTAATTGTTGCTTTCTCTTCTTGTTCTTAAAAAAAACCAAACTACCGGCAGCGCTAGTGGTAAAGAATCTGCCTGCCGGCGCAGGAGATGCAAACCACTCGGGTTTGATCTCTAGGTCGGAAAGATCCCCATGACTAGGAAGTGGCAACCCACTCCAGCATTCTTGCCTGGAAAATTCCATGGAGAGACGAGCCTGGCGGCTACAGTCCATGGGGTTGCAAAGCGTCGGACACAACTGAGTGTGTGTGTGTGTGTGACACACTTCCCTTCATTCTAGAAAATTCTCAGGCTCTAGGAGCTTCATTGTCCAGCTGAAACCTGTCCACTTCCTTGTAGCTCCAGCAACTCTTTCTCCTCTGTTCATTAATATTCTTGTCTATGATCCCAGCCCCCGCAAGACCCCATTAATATATCCATGATTGAATTTTATGAGCCTCATAGATATGCATGAGATCCCCTTGGGACATCATTAACCATGGGGTTATCCCACCCAAACTGCCCCTGATTGTAACCACTTACAGAGAACCCTCCTTGGGGGAACTGCAGTCTCATCCTACAGACGGGTTGGAGCCAAAACAATTGGGCCAGTCCCCAGATAATCCAGTGATTTTGGAAGCAAAACCTTAAAGAAGGCTCGTGAAGACAGCTAGGGTGGAAAACGACTCTCTTAAAGGTACACTTCAACCTAGAAACCCAGGAGGGTGTGAGAATCAGGACCTGGGGGCCCCCACAGCAAGGAAGGGAGGGGTCTAGAGCCACGCTGTCCACTGCGAGAAATATGATGTGAGCTATTTGTATCATGGTGGTCACACTGATAATAAGAAAAAGAAGAAACAGCGCCATTTAAAAAATAATATATTTTGTTGAACCATGATATCTAAAATATCACCTTAACATGTCTTCAACATAATATTGATGAGATACTTCACATTTTTTTTCACCCTGCATCTTCAGAGTGCAGTATTTTATGCTTACAACCTGTGATGATTTGAACTAGCTGCGTTCCAAATGCTAATGGGCCACAAGTGGCCACCATATTGGACAACGCGGCTCTAGAGCTCTGGAAATGAAAAGCCAGAGAAAGTGGGGGCGGGAGCCTTGAGGGCGGGTCGGGAGTGGGTGAAATCCCAGTGTGTGAACAATGTCAGGCTAAGGAAGGCTGCCTTCCTCCTGACTTTGGGGGAAAGAGACGGAAGAAAAGGAAACTAGCCCGGACAGATTGCCTGCTGAGTTCCTGCTAGTGGACGAATAGCTTCACGGTTCTGTGAAGGTTGGCATTCACGCCTCTAAGGTAAGGTTCCCTCTTTCTGTTTGATGAGGGAGGAAGCTGAGATTCAGAGAGGTCTTCCTGAGGTCCTGTTCCCCTCTCTCCAAAGGCAGCCTGGATCCGTAATAGAAGAGGGGGGTGTGTGTCTGGGAGGGAGTCTTAAGTGGAGGTTTTATTTGCTGCTGAGGAGCGGAAGGACTCGGCATTTTGAAGGTAGTCCGTACTCCAGTGGCTTTATGCCCATGAGCTCCCTTAATCCTCACAATAGCTGTCTTAGTTGGGTTATTATCTCCACTTGACGGACAGGAACATTGAAAACTGGAAGTCAGAGAGGTGAAATGACCTTTCCAAGGCTACCCAGCAGACAGATGGAAGAGGTGGGCTCTGAACCCTGATTGGTTGGGTGCCATTCTTTTCTCATTGCTCCACTGTGATATTTTTGGCTTAAGAAAACCAGAAAGTGGAGGCTGTAGGCTAGACTGTTCCCTGGCCTCCCACTCAGCTCCTTAATACTACCTGGTGTGACTATTCTTGTTTTCTACCTTGGGTGATAGATACAGATGTCTCAGATCTGACTGTTGAAGTCAAAAATGGTGTACAGTTCCTTTTGGTAGTTGCCAAATAAACAATATAAATAGTAGGGTTGTGGAATACTTATTAAATGAATAGATAAAAGGATGGATGAAGAAAAGATGGGGAGATGGAAGGATGGATAATGGACAGAAGAACTGAAGGACAGATGTATGGATGGATGGGAGGAAGGATGGGGAGATGGGTGGAAGGATGGATGATGGATAGATGGACAGAAGGGCTGAAGGACAGATGTATGGATGAATAGATGAATGGAAACAGCTGAACAGAGATTAAGAACACAGACTATCATTAAGCAGGGGAAGCATTTGCTAGATAGTAACATTCTCTGATGGTGACTGCAGCCATGAAATTAAAAGACTCTTACTCCTTGGAAGGAAACTTATGACCAACCTAGACAGCATATTAAAAAGCAGAGATATTACTTTGCCAACAAAGGTCCATCTAGTCAAGGCTATGGTTTTTCCAGTGGTCATGTATGGATGTGAGAGTTGGACTGTGAAGAAAGCTGAGTGCCAAAGAATTGATGCTTTTGAACTGTGGTGTTGGAGAAGACTCTTGAAGGTCCCTTGGACTGCAAGGAGATCCAACCAGTCCATCCTAAAGGAGATCAGTCTTGGGTGTTCATTGGAAGGACTGATGTTGAAACTGAACTCCAATACTTTGGCCACCTCATGTGAAGAGTTGACTCATTGGAAAAGACCCTGATGCTGGGAAAGATTGAGGGCAGGAGGAGAAGGGGATGACAGAGGATGAGGTGGCTGGATGGCATCACCGACTCAATGCACATGAGTTTGGGTGAACTCCGGGAGTTGGTGATGGACAGGGAGGCCTGGCGTGCTGCGATTCATGGGGTCGCAAAGAGTCGGACACGAGTGAGCGACTGAACTGAACTGAACATTCTCTGAAAACTTTGACAGACAATAACAAAAAGGAAAAGAGAGAGGAAAATCATAAAATATTCCCAAAGTAAGTTTGCTTATTAACTAATTGTAGGAGGTCTTGCTTGGAGTCACTCTGCCAGGGGTCAGTGAAGCGTCCACACGGTCTCGTAATCGCTATGAAATGCTGGCTCTGAGGAAGACGCAGGCGTTGTGCTTTGCCCTATAGATGTTCCGTAAATTTGGTCCCTAGAGCTACTTTATAAAGTTAATCCACCCTTAAGCCAGCTATCCATGTAGATTTGAAATTTTGCCATTTTAAATTTGTAATTTTGTAGTTTTGCTTTTCTGCAAAGGCTCTTCTATGTTTTATCTCCCAGTCTTAATTATTTGTGTGTCTGTGTATATATGCACATCCAACATGTATGCATTTGTGTAAATGCATTTAAATATCTATCATGTGTCTGCCTGCAATACAGGAGACACAGGAGATGCGAGTTTGATCCCTGGGTCAGGAAGGTCCCCTGGAGGAGGGCACAGCAACCGACTCCAGTATTCTTGCCTGGGAAGTCCTATGGACACAGGAGCCTGGTGGGCTGCAACTCATGGGGCCGCAGAGTCAGACATGACTGAGCGCGTGCAGTGAATGACACGGACTGTGCGTGCAAGCACGCATACAACTATATTGTCTGTGCATACAGATACAACATGCACAATGCTCGTTTTTAATTAAGAAAACCATGTACGTGGTAGATGTACCATACACATCTAAGGTAACAATTTATGTGGGAAAAGTCTCATGTGTCCCCTGGGTTGTTCATTTCCACTTCTCAGAGGTGACCAGTATTAACTGCTTTCTCACGTGTCCACTCAGGAGAATTTTCTGTGCGAGCCCATGCAAAACACTATTGCAGTGTCTCGTGGAGAACCACAAGGCCCTCCGTGGCCGATGCGCTTTCCCTCCCTTGGCACTCAGTGTGGCCTGGCCGCGTGGACCTCCTTCTGTGCCCTAGGAGGGCCCTCTCTGCTGTCTTTGCTCATACTGTCCTCTCGCCTGGAATGCTCGTCCCCACGACTGTGTAGCTGACTCCAACCTCACCTTGGCTCTGAGGTCACCCTCAGCGACCCCATGGACTGCAGCCTTCCAGGCTCCCCCGCCCATGGGATTTTCCAGGCAAGAGTATTGGAGTGGGGTGCCATTGCCTTCTCCGAGTAAAATACTAGCCTTAAGAAAAAAAAAGAATCTATGTATTTACAGCATGGGCTTTGCTGGGTCTGTACTGCTTTGCATGGACTTTCTCTAGTCCCAGTGAGAGGGGACTACTCTTTTGAGTGGTTCCTCTTGTTGTGGAGCACAGGCTCTAGGGCACATGGTCTTCAGAACCCGCGCTTCGAGAGCACAGGCTCAGTAGTAGCTGCACTTGGGCTTAGTTGCTCTGCAGTGTGTGGGATCTTCCTGGACCAGGGATCGAACCCGCGTCCCCTGCATTGGCAGGTGGATTCTCATCCACTGTGCCACCAGGGAAGTCTAAAATATCAGCCTTATATGAGCCAGAACTTCACTTGTCCACGTCACTGACAACCCTGTAGAGAGGATGCACAGCAAATGTGTAACAAATGAGAAAATGAACATCTGAATGGATCATAAAGTGGATACAGAAGTTTTTACATACACGTAGAATCACACTGTCCATTCTTGTCTAGAACTTGTGCTTTTCACTTAAGTGTTCTTATAGCAGAACATACATATCCAACTCATTCTATTGAAAAGTATCATGGGGTTAGTCCATGTGGGCAAATCAGAATCCACTGTACCAGTTCTCCCGCATTCACTATTCACCTTGTTTCCAGTCGTTGCTATTAGACAAAGTCCAGATGGTTTTGACCATTATGGTCTCCTGTAATTGACGCTTCTCCAGCAAGCTTAGTGAAATGTGACCCTTATTTGAGGAACGAGAGCCAGATTCACAAGAGAATTTGGAGGGATGGTAGGGCTGGGGAAGCTGACAATATTTGAAAGGTCTGAGGTGTGTTGGTTTGGAAGCTGATTAGGTCAAAAATAAGAGGGTGTTAGAGGAAGCAAGGTGTAGATTAAGAACAAACAGTTCAATGTGTGATTGAAATAGTAGCTTTGAAGTCAGACTTTGAGCTGCACAGAGAGAGTCATGATGGTTAGGGCGAGCACCTCTTTGCATCCTCATTTCTTACCCAACCTAAGGTGGTACTCCATTCTCAGACTTGTTTCCCTTCTGCTCAAAGCTGGGCAGTCAGTCTTTCCGGGCTCCAGGCAGAGTGGTTAGTAACAGTCACAAGTATGGTACCTTAAAGTTAAGAGAGTCTTAAAGTCTGAAGTTGCATTGAATCCTCTCAAGAAACTTGGCTCTGAGATAAGTAATAAAACTGGTAATAAGCTTATCTCACAGTTGATAAGAAAGTTATCACTCACTGGCATTATATATGATTTGAGCTCTGGGCAATTTGGAAGAGTTAGGTTTGTGTCTTTGTGGCAGTACTTTTATTAGAAAAGAGTCCATTGGCCTTTTACAGGGTATTAATCCCTTTGTCATCTGCCATCGATGCCTTATGGGTTTTGGGAAAAACCTTTTCCTGATGCATGACAAGTGTCATTGGTACCCACTCATTTTTTTGTTTGTATTTAGTTTTGCTGCACTATTTAATTATTTTCCCAGCATTTTTTCCCTCCTTACGATTATAATATTCTTTAGTATTAAGCCAAGGCATTGATCATGTATCTGTCTCTATAATGAATTAATAAACTATTTTCCAAAGAGAAAAAAAAAAAAAGGAGAAACTTGCTTCTGTAGAAATTCATCCCGTTTGGTTTAACGATGAAGAGCATAGCCTCTTTGCATTGCCTGGTTTGAGTTTTGTGTCTACCGTTATAGGCCGTCACTGTATATTTCCATGTCTATTTTTCTATCACACAAACTAATAATAGTTCCGGCCTCCTGGGGTTTTTAATCGAGTTTTTTACAATTAATTTTTTTATTTATTTTTGGCTGCACCGGGTCTTTGCTGCTGCGCTCGGGCTTTCTCTAGTTGCAGCGAGCTGGGGGCTATTCTTCGTTGTGGTTCATGGGCTTCTCATTGCAGTGGCTTCTCTTGCTGTGGAGCACGGGCCCTAGAGCTCAGGGCTCAGTAGCTGTGGTGCACCGGCTTACCCAAGGGGTGTGGAATCTTCCTGGCCCAGGGATCGAACCCATATCCCCTACATTGGCAGGCAGATTCTTAACCACTGGACCACCAGGGAAGTCCCACCTCATAGGGTTTTGTAATAATTAAATGCTAATTAAACAAAGCACCCAAAGTTACGCTTTGCACACAAGTGCCCAGCACATGTTGACTTCTGTTATTTATTGAGCTCCCATCATGTAACAAGAATTCTGCTTAGGTGGTTTCATCTCATTCTGAAAACAATCCAGTGGGGTAGATTTCAGTAGTCCCATATATAGACCAAGACCCTGAATGTCAGTCACTACCCATATCATGCCCAAGATCCCCTGGATAAGCTGGAATTCACGTCTGGACCATCCTTTGTCAAAGCCACAATGATAAATAAATTTAGCGGTTGTTAAAACAGATATTATGAGCGGTGAAATGCTCAGAGTCACAAAGCCAGCTTACGAGAAGGACTAGGGTTGGGAATGATCTTTCCTGGACATCTTCCAGTATGACTGACTCAGATGGGAACACTGATGATGAAAATGATAACAACTCATGTTTACTAAGCACATTTTATGGGCCAGGTGGTGTTCAAAGCCTTTTGGGTCTGTATTAGTCCCCTGGGGCTGCTGTAAAAAAAATTTATCCAGCTGAAAACAACGCAGATCTAGTCTCTTACACTCTGTAGGTCAGACTTGCTGGGCTGTAATCATGGTGTTGGCAGGGCTGTGTGCCTTCTGGAAGTTCTAGGGGAGAAGCCATTTCCCAGCTTTTCCAGCTTCTAAAGACTTGCCCCTCTGTGGGACTTCCCTGGCGGTCTAGTGGTTAAGATCTTGCCTTCCAATGCAGGGGGGTGCAGGTTTGATCTCTGCCTGGGAAAACAAGATTGCACATGCCTGGGGGCCAAAAACCCAAGACCCAAAACAGAAGCAATGTTGTAGCAAACTCCATAAAGACGATCTGCATTCCTTGGTTCATGGCCCCTTCCTGATGTCACTCGAACCTCTGCCTCCACTGTTCCATCTGATTTCCTGCCTCTCCTACCTCCCTTAGAAAAACCTCCTTTATTTATTTTTGGCTGCACCGGGTCTTCATTGCTCTGCGAGGGCTTTCTCTGGCTGCAGTGAGCAGGGGCTACTCTCTGGCTGCAGTACGCCGGCTTCTCACTGCGGTGGCTTCTCTGGTTCCGGAGGGCGGGGTCTAGACACGTGGGCTTCAGCAGTTGCAGCTCTCCATGCCAGGACCCCTGACTCTAGAGGCTGGGCTCAGCAGTGCAGTGCACAGCCTTAGTTGCTCCACGTGCCGCGGAATCTTCCCGGACCAGGGACCGAGCCCATGTCGCCTGCCTTGACAGGCAGATTCGTATCTCCTTGCACCACCAGAGAGGTCCCTGCCTGTCTCTTACAAGGACTCTTACACTTACTCTGAGCCCACCCAGATCATCCAGGGTCATCTCCCCATCTGATGATCCTTAACATAATCAAAATCCCCACTGCAACATACTCACGGGTTCCAGGGATTAGGGTGTGGACATCTCTGGCGATGATGAGTACCTGGGTATTAGCATCTACTAACTACCTCACGCTGACTTTCGGAGGCAGCAGCAATTACCGTCATTGTCTGCATTTTACAGATGAAGAACTGAGACCCAGGGCCCTGCACAGCTTCCTTTTTTAATTGATTGGGGTATAGTTGCTTCACAGTGCTGTGTTAGCTCTGCTGCACAGTGAAATGAACCAGCCATGTGTATTTACAATAACAGGAAACAGAAGCAACCTAAATGTCCACTGAAATGGCAACCCACTCCAGTATTCTTGCCTGGAGAATCCCATGGACGGAAAAGCCTGGGAGGCTACAGTCCGCGGGGTCGCAAAGAGTCGGACACGACTGCGACTTCACTTCACTTCAAATGTCCACTGACAGATGAATGGATGAAGAAGATCTGATGTGTAAACGCAATGAATAACTTTCTTAACATCGTAAAGGTTCTGAGAGGCAAAGCTTTCAAACCAAGTTCAGGCCTTTCACAGCATTCCACATTCTGCCTTTGGGGATATCTTAGTGTATAGGCCAAAAATGATTAATTAAATTTGAATATTGGGAAGGGGGTTTGAAAGGAAAACCTGAGGGGAATGAATTAATGAAGGTATAGATATCGGAGGGTATGGTGAAGCAGAGATATAAGCATGAAATTGTAGGCGGTAAAGAGTTTAGAAGAAGTGGTTCAATCTGTCTCTCCCCCATATTCACAAAGGGGATTATCTAGTTATTATCTAGCTTGTAAACCCTTCATCATTTGCAAAGTACTTTCCAACATCTATGGCTCTTATCATAAGGTCCTGTGGTGGCTTTTATTCTCCCTCACTTGATGACTGGGAAAACTGCACCCAAGCCAGACTGTGGGTTGACTCCAAAACGCCAGCAGCTCACGTCCCTACCAGCCAACAGTGTGCTGACAGCGGCAGGATGCCAGCCCCAACCACCCCACGGCCCGGGACAAAGTGACCTCCAACGCGTTAGAACGTGCGGGTGCTTGAGGAATCATTTGGTCCTAACCTGAATGTTCCAGACGTTCAGCTATTAAGACTCACTTTATAGCCCATTCCTTGCCTTGAACCACCCCCAACATATTTCCTATTAATATCCACGACTTGATCCAAGTAGACTCGTTAACCTTCCAGAATGGGAGTCCATATCAACTCCTCGAGTCCACACAAAAATCCTTTATGACACACATATCTGGTGTCCCATGCAAATGTCTGGTCTGAGTGGGGGCTGGGGGCGGAGCACCCAGGGGAAGAGAAGAGCAAGACCCTGAAGCATGAGCAAGCTCAGCTAGTTTATGCAAGAAACAGCAAAAAGACTAGTGTAGTCTGAAAAGATCAAAGGAGGGGAGGCGAGATAAGGAATGAGCTTTGAGGGGAGGGCTTGGACTCTGAATGTTATGATAAACGTGGTGAAGAATTCTGAATTAATGAATGCTGCTTCTCCCCATTTTAATCCCTCCAGTGGCTTTCAGTTGCATTTTTAAAATAATTTATTTTATTTTGGCTGGGTCTTTGTTGCTGTGTGAGCTTTCTCTGGTTGCAGCAAGCAGGGTCTACTCTAGTTGCGGTGAGCAGGCTTCTCATTGCAGTGGCTTCTCTTCTTGTGAAGCACGGGCTCCAGGGCACGTGGCCACAGCAGCTGCAATTCCCCAGCTCTCGAGCACAGGCTCAATAGTTGTGGGGCAGGAGCTTAGTTGCTCCGAGGCCTGTGAGATCTTCCCGGACCAGGAATCGAACTCGTTTCTCTTTCGTCGGCCGGCAGATTCTTTGTACCACTGAGTCAACAGGGAAGCCTTCCAGTTGCATTTTTTAAAAATATGTATTTATTTATTTACTTGGCTGTATTAGGTCTTAGTTGCTCCACGGCATCTTTAGTTGCTGCAAGTGAACACTTAATTGAGGCATATGGGATCTACTTCCCTGACCAGGGATCAAACCTGGATCCTCCTCCGCATTGGGAGCTTAGGTCTTAGCCACTGCACCACCAGAGAAGTCCCAAACTTGCATTTAGAAAACAAGGAAGGCTTTGCAGGGTCCTCTCTATTCACCTCACCAAGCATTCATGGCCAAAGATATGAGTAGTATCTAGTGACACCACTGTATCCCGCTGGCGTGATACAGTTCCAGCTCGTCTTGTTCCTTGAACGCATCTAGCTCTTTTCCACCTTAAGCCTTTTGTCACGTTCTGCTGTCTCTGCCTAGACGAGCCGCAGACACGCAGCCCGGCTCCGCTCATGTCTATTCATTGTTCCCTTCCTCCCGGTCTCAGTTTTCATGTCATTTTATCTGAAGAGACTTCCCGACCTCACAGTCAAAACGAACCTTGCCCTGGTTAGTCTTTATCACAGCCTCTGTTCTCCCACTCGACTGCTGTTCTTTGTCACTGCATGTTCTCATTCCTCTGATCCTGAACCATCAAACCAGACTTTCTGAAACTCAAGAGATGTTCAGGAGACTGAGAAGTTCTTCGGGAATGTGAAGGGGGTCTGCTACAGAGAAGAGTCTGTCTGGGGATTGCTCGCTTTCAGCAATCCCTTTTCTTTGTTACTCCTCAAATCTGAGGGGGGTACAGAGGTGGAAAATGGGGTGGGGGTGGGGCATGGAATAAAGTTTGAATAGAGGAGTTAATGTTAAAGTCAGCAGGGGAATTCGATTCACCAGCCTTGAATACCAGACCGGGAGAGACTGGAGGCCAGTGTATCATCAAGGGGAACACAAGAAGTGTTTAGGGGAGAGGAGGTAAAACCCGGGCTGTGATCAGTAATGGTAGGGACAGAGAGAGAGGGGTGGACACAGGAGCTATTCAAAAAGTAGAATCACCTGGGTTTGATGACTGATAGGATGTAGGGAGGAGATGGGAAGAGCAAAACTTTACTCTTGGGGGAATAACTCAAGAGACTGGGAAGAATACTGACAGCCGTTGAACCTGCTCTCTGTCACTTACCATCTGTGGTCTTCGGATAAGTTATGCAACCTCCCAAATTCCAGTTTCCTTCTGCAAAATGGAGATGATCACCATGCTGGCTCCTCCGCTTGCTAGAAGGAGTAAAGTGGGTACAAAGCCTAGAACACCTAGCATACGAGAGGCACCCAGTAACTGGGAGCCAGTAGCAGACAAGGCAATAGTAGCCTCAAAGGAAACCCAGCCTGCCAAGGCTAAGACCGGCAGTGTCGTTTCTGCTGAGAATGGCATATTTATATGTCATTGAGGAAATGGCATAGAGGCAACCAGAGCCAGTAGAAATTACGATTGACGAGGATAGAAACGCTTGCTTATTGTTAAGGAACTTTTAATAGCCAGCCGAGGAGATGGGTGTGGGGCATGAGAACCTCTGGCAGCAAGAATGTTGGGCATCTAGCCTGGAATACAGTAAGCACTCAACAAATGCTTCCTCTTTCCTTTCCATCACACGCTCCCCTCTATAACGACAGAATCTGTATATGTATATATCTGTCTGCAATGCGGGAGACCTGGGTTCGATCCCTGGGTCGGGAAGATCCCCTGGAGAAGGGAATGGCTACCCACTCCAGTATTCTTGCCTGAAGAATCCCATGGACGGAGGAGCCTGGTGGGCTACAGTTTATGGGATCACAAAGAGTTGGACACGACTGAATGACTAACACTTTCACTTTTCACTTTGTAAGAGTAAGCCATTTTTTATTACCCCCTGGGGATAGAGAGAAAATAGCCTGCGTGCCATCAAACCTGGGAGTTAGTGGAAGAGGAAGGAAACCCGTGGGAGCCAAATTTTTGTCTTCCTTCAATCCAGAAAGAAGAAGCCAGCCGAGATGAATGGATGGCCCAGTTACCTGCTGGGGTGGATGGTCTTCCTCCTCTACTCCCATGAAACAACCGGAAGTGAGTATACTGGGAGGCAGCAGGGAGGGTTTGGGACCTGGGAAGGATGAATGAAGTAAAGAGGACTGGATCCACGCAGGGAGAAGATAGCCTAGTAGAAATCTCAGACCGACGGGGGTGTGGCCCCTGGCTCTGCCGCTTTCTCTCTGCGTGACCTTGGTCATGCCCTGTAACCTCTCTGAAGTCAGTCCTCAGCCTTGAAAGAGGAATAATGGCATTTACGTCATGGGACGATGTTGAAGCATAAAGAAAATAACAGACACAAGCATCTTTCACAGATTTAGCACAGGGTAGTGAGGTCGCTCAGTCGTGTCCGACTCTCTGTGACCCCATGGACTGTAGCCCACCAGGCTCCTCCATCCATGGGATTTCCCAGGCAAGAATGCTGGAGTGGGTTGCCATTTCCTTCCTCAGGGGATCTTCCAGATCCAGTGATCAAACCTGGGCCTCCCACATTGCAGGCAGACTCTTTACCATCTGAGCCACCAGGGGAATCAGCGCATGGTAAGGGGGATATAAATATTTTAATATAAAGGGGGGGGCTCTATGATTCCAGTACACTGAAAGTTCAGAATCCCTTACTTGAACATTCCCTTTATACTCATTAAAAAAAAAAAAATGTAGGGCTTCCTTTTTGGCTCAGTGGTAAAGAATCTGCCTGCCAATGCAGGAGACACAGGTTCAACTCCTGGTCCAGGAAGACCCCACATGCACATGTCTATAGATTAATTTATTCAATACACATTTTGATATTTATTTGGCTGTGACAGATCTTAGTCACAGCACTCGGGACCTTTCAGTTATAGCGAGTGAACACTTAATTGCAGCCTGTGGGCTCTAGTTTCCCAGCAGGGATCGAACCCTGGATCCCTTGCACTGGGAGCATGGAATCTTAGCCACTGGACCACCAGGGAAGTCCTTTCATTACATATATGTTGAGTGACTCCAAAGTGCCTGGATTTGTGCTTTGGTCCAGAAACATAACAGTAAACAAAACTCACACCCTACACTCAAACTGGTGAGTATGGCACTGCTCTATTTAAGATGCTTCACCCACAGGGACCTACTGCAAAGCACAGGGAACTCGGCCCAATGTCATGTGGGTGGCCTGGAGGGGAGGGGAGTTTGGGGGAGAATGGATACATGTATACGTATGTCTGAGTTCCTTTGCTGTCCACCTGAATCTCCCACAACATTGTTAGTTGGATATGACAATATAAAATAAAAAGTTTTTTAAAAATGGTAAGTACACTTACAAAGATTGGCCCAGAGTATTATAAGAGCAAGCAAGCGTATTAATCCAGGCTGAACCAGGTCTTGATGAATGAGTAGCAGAGAGCAAAGTCGTTCTGGGCAGGATGAAGGACATGAGCAAAACTCCAAAGACAACATGGAGGAAGGTCAAGGGAATGTTAATCGCAGAGTGAGAACAGAGAGGTCAGCAAGTCTCGGATTATGGAGGGTTTTAACCCAGCTAAGAAGATTAGACCATCTGCTGGACTACTTTACAGATGGCTAATAGTATCTATTAGTGTTGATTTTTGCTAACAGCTCCCAAGGATAAACTTAATTCTATGTACACGGGGTACCAGCCTGCCCTCCCCACCACCACCAGCATCCTGTATACTCAGGGGTGTTCCTGGGTGAGGACAATCATTGATGATGATGACAATTAACTTTTGTTGAGTAGTTTCTGCCTGCCATGCAGGAGATGCGGGTTCAATCCCTGGGTGGGGAATATCCCCTGGAGAAGGGAATGACAACCCACTCCAGTATTCTTGCCTGGAGAATCCCATGGACAGAGGAGCCTGCCGGGCTTCAGTGCATGGGGTCGCAAAGAGTCGGACAAGACTTAGCAACTAAACAACAATATCCTTACTGTGGTCCGGTGGTTAAGAATCAGCCTACCGGTGCAGGGAACACCGGTTCGATTCCTAGTCTGGGAAGATTCCACATGCCAGGGAACAACTAAGCCCGTTTACACCACAACAACTGAAGCCCTCTCACCCTAGAGCCCCTGCTCTGCAACAAGAGGAGCCACCATGATGAGAAGCCCGTCACCACAACTAGAGAGTGGCCCCCACTTGCCACAGCTAGAGAAAGTCCACGCATAGCAATAAACACACAGTATAGACAATGATGCATTTTAAGAAGATGTTTAGCAGTATCCTGGGCTTCTACCCAGTAGATACCAGTAGCACAGCTACCAGTTCCTCCCTCTCCCTCTTGTAACAACCAGAAACGTCTCCAAACATTGTCTGATGTCCCCTGGAGTGGGGGAGGTCATAATTGCCCCTTCTCCATTGAGACCCACCATTCTATGCCCAGCTGGCAGACAGAGAAACAAAGAAGTATGGAGGGTTGATTGGAAACTTTTTTTGTTGAGCCAGGAAATGATAACATCACTTGAATCCACATGTTATGAGTCATAACTTAGTCCATGGCCCCAGCTAACTGTAAGAGAAGCTGCAGACCCTTCTCCAGCAGTTCGGTGGTTAAGACTTCGCCTTCCAGTGCCGGGGGTATGCGTTTGATCCCTGATCGGGGTGCTAAGATCCCACATGCTTTTCAGCCACAAAACCAAAACATAAAACAGAAGCAATACAATAACAAATTCAATAAAGACTTTAAACGACATGGGCCACATCAAAAAATCTTTAAAGAGAGAGAGACAGCAAAATGGATTCCAGCTTTGAGCTCAGAAAGAGAAGGAAGCTGGGTTTGGCGAATATATGGGAGCTTTGCCTCACCATCTTTGTAACATGAGCTAACACACAAGCACACACATGCAGGAAAACAGGCATGTACATACATGCACACACGTGCATGTACATGTGTGTGTGCACACACATAACCCATCAGAGCATCCCACTCATAGTGACCCATCAGAGCATCCCACTCACAGTAACCTATCAGAGCATCCCACTCACAGTGACCCATCAGAGCATCTCACTCATAGTAACCTATCAGAATATCCCACTCATAGTGACCCATCAGAGCATCCCACTCATAGTAACCCATCAGAGCATCTCACTCATAGTGACCCATCAGAGCATCTCACTCATAGTGACCCATCAGAGCATCCCACTCATAGTAACCTATCAGAGCATCCCACTCATAGTAACCTATCAGAATATCCCACTCATAGTGACCCATCAGAGCATCCCACTCATAGTGACCCATCAGAGCATCTCACTCATAGTGACCCATCAGAGCATCCCACTCATAGTGACCCATCAGAGCATCCCACTCATAGTGACCCATCAGAGCATCCCACTCATAGTGACCCATCAGAGCATCTCACTCATAGTGACCCATCAGGGCATCCCACTCATAGCGACCCATCAGAGCATCCCACTCATAGCGACCCATCAGAGCATCTCACTCATAGCGACCCATCAGAGCATCTCACTCATAGTGACCCATCAGAGCATCCCACTCATAGTGACCCATCAGAGCATCCCACTCATAGTGACCCATCAGAGCATCCCACTCATAGTGACCCATCAGAGCATCCCACTCATAGTAACCCATCAGAGCATCTCACTCATAGTAACCCATCAGAGCATCCCACTCATAGTGACCCATCAGAGCATCCCACTCATAGTGACCCATCAGAGCATCCCACTCATAGTGACCCATCAGAGCATCCCACTCATAGTGACCCATCAGAGCATCTCACTCATAGTGACCCATCAGAATATCCCACTCATAGTGACCCATCAGAGCATCCCACTCATAGTGACCTATCAGAGCATCTCACTCATAGTGACCTATCAGAGCATCTCACTCATAGTGACCCATCATTATATCTTTGAGGAAGGGAAAGAGGAATGTGGAGGAGACAGCATAATGAGAGCAAGGGCCATTCTGATCCTGCTGAAAAAAATCCAAGTTCTCATTTTAATCATTGTTGTTCAGTCGCTAAGTTGTGTCCGACTCTTTGTGACCTCATGGACTGTAGCCTGCCAGGGTCCTCTGTCCATGGTATTTCCCAAACAAGAATACTAGAGTGGGTTGCCATTTCCTTCTCTAGGGAATCTTACCAGAGCAGGGATTGAACCCACGTCCCCTGCATTAGCAGGTGGATTCCTTACCACTGAGCCACCAGGGAAGCCCACTGTCACTCTACTGCTACTAAGTCGCTTCAGTCGTGTCTGACTCTGTGTGACCCCATAGACGGCAGCCCACCAGGCTCCCCCGTCCCGGGGATTCTCCAGGCAAGAACACTGGAGTGGGTTGCCATTTCCTTCTCCAATGCATGAGAGTGAAAAGTGAAAGTGAAGTCACTCAGTCGTATCCAACTGTTCGCGACCCCATGGACTGCAGCCTACCAGTCTCCCCTGTCCATGGGATTTTCCAGGCAAGAGTACTGGAGTGGGGTGCCACTGCCTTCTCCAGTCACTCTACTAGTCCTGCTCAAAAAAAAAAAAAGGTATTAACTTTAAATCACCCCTTGTATGGGTCCTCATTTCCTTCTCTATGAAACAAAGAATTGGGTTAGCCTAGCATTTCATTTTTCTAAGGTTTTTTTTTTTGGTGGGGGGGATGTGGATCATTTTAAAGTCTTTATTGAATTTGTTACAATATTATTTCTGCTTCATGTTTCTTTTTTCTTTTTTTTTTGGCCTCGAGGCATGTGGGCTCTTAACTTCCCGACCAGGGATCGAACCTGCACCCCCCATGTTAGAAGGCAAAGTCTTAACCATTGGCCCACCAGGGAAGTCCCAGAACAGCATTTCTTAAAATGTGTTTCAGGGACTACTCATCGCTAGCACTATTGAGTAATGGGGAAAAAAATTAAAAGGACAACTCGATATACTCTGTTTCACTCTTGTTAATTCAATCCTTATTTGCATATGGACTTTTGTGATGAACCCCATCACTGAAGAAACCTGTTTAACACTATTTCACGTGGTGTTTCCCAAATTTATTTTATTCTGTCAGTTATTTTTTGAGCATCTGCTATGATCAAGTCCCTCTTCTAGGTTCTGAGGATACCTGGTGTAAAGGATAAAGTCCCCGTCTTGGTAGCAAAGGATAGAAAGGTCAAGAGTTGTGCTTCCTAAACTTACTCATTCAAGTTCACCCCCTCCATACCCGCCACCACCTGCATGCCATCTAAAGTATTCTGTACTCAACATCTTTCTTTCAACATGCTTACTCTTCCTGAATACATTTATTTTAAACGAATTGTTAGCATCAGCCCTGTAATCTATAAAAGCACTGCTACTTGACATAAATAGGAAGTACCAATAAAAATAAATACTATGAGAGCAAAAGCCTATTATTAAATTCTACCAGATACTATTGTCCTAATAGGGTTTTGAGCCCGAGTCCCGCTCTCTCTCTTTTTTTTTTGTTAAAAAGGGAGATTATTAAGTATTAGAGATATGGTAGCGAAATACTAGCATTAAATTGAAGCTTTTTCTTTTATGTCATCAGGATGGAAAAAGCATTGGAAAACAAAATGGTTTTTTAGTCTGAGATTCAAAATTATTTCATGTGTGTCTTTTCATGACCTGATGGAATCTTGTAATTTACCAAATTGTTTTTCAAAGATTTTTTGACTCGGACCATTTTTTTAAAAGTCTTTATTAAATATGTTACAATATTGACTCAGCCTATATATATATAGGCTGCCAGGCATGTGAGATCTTAGCTCCTCAACCAAGGATCGAACCCCCACGCCAGTGAACCCACATCCCTTGCACTGGAACATGAAGTCTTACCTACAGGACCCCCAGGGAACCCCCTCACCAAAAGTGTCTTGTGTGACATGTGTGGTAGCCATGCTGGTTTGGAGACATATCTTGGTTGCCTTCATTGTTGGTGAAACTCATCCCTACTACTCTGGGTCCAAACATAAGCTGGAAATGTTCTTGTATGTCATTAGGAAATTAGATGCAAAGGCTGTACCTGCAGACTTCAGGCCATCATATGAAGCAGAGAGAGTATCATCCTTGGCTCCTTCTTTGGGACTAATCCCCTACTTTGTCCATCTGTCCTTCAGATAAGAAAGATTCATGCATCTTTCCCTTCACCTACAAGGGTTCTACTTATTTCTCCTGCACCAGAGCCAACAGCTTATCCCCTTGGTGTGCGACCAGAGCCGTTTACGACGGACGGTGGAAACACTGCGTGACGGAAGGTGAGTGGCGCCATGCCGTCCTGTCGGCAGGTGCCTTCAGCAGATGGACTACAAAAGAGCATGCGCGGGCGTGGACCATGTGACCCTGTTTCTGGCAGACCAAACACCGAGTGTTAATAATGGGTAATAATGCTAAGGATCATAGAGTGAGGAGCTTCCCGGCGGTCTAGTGGTTAGGACTCGGCACTTTCACTGCCGAGGGCCCAGGTTCAATCCTTGGTCAGGAAACTAAGATTCCACAAGCCACATGACATGGCCAAAAAATAAGAAGAAAAGATAATGGTGTTAAAAATAGTGCTTTCCAAGACATGGAAGCAAACTAAATGTCCACCGAGCGATGAATCGATAAAGATGATGTGAGATATACACACGCGTGCATGCACACACACACACACACGCCCATGCACACACAATGGAATATTACTCCATCATTAAAAGGAATGAAATAATGCCATTTGCAGCAATGTGGATGGACCTAGAGATTATCACACTAAGTAAATCAGAGAAAGACAAGTATCTCATGGTGTCATTTATAAGTGGCATCTAGAAAATGATACAAATGGACTTATTTATAAAATAGAAAGGACCCACAGACACAGAAAACAAACATACAGTTAACAGCAGGGAAACACTGCAAATATTGCAATAACGTGAGTCATATGAATTTTTTTTTGCTTTCCCAGGACATTTAAATGATATGTCACACCGTACTGCAGTCTAAATGTGCAATGGCATTATATGTCTTTAAAAAAATTACATACCCTTAATTTAAAAACTATCTCATCGCTCAAAAATGCTAACCATCCTCTGAATCTTCAGTGAGTTGCAATCTTTTTGCTGGTGGAGGAAAAGATGTTACCTTGATGTTGATGGTTGCTGGCTGATCAGGGTAGTGGGTGCTGAAGGTTGGAGTGGCTGGCAATTTCTTAAGACAACAAAGAGGTTTGCGGTATCTATGAACGCATCCTTTCATGAACAATTTCTCTGTAGCCTGCAGTGCTGTTTGATAGCATTTTACCTACAGTAGAACGTCTTTCAAAAGTGGAGTCAGTCCTCTCAAACCCTGCTGATGCTTTATCAACTAACTTCATATAGTATTCTGTATCTTTTGTTGTGTCAACGCTCTTCACAGCATCTTCACCAGGAGTAGTTTTCATCTCAGGAAAACACTTTCTTTTCTTGTCCGTTAGAAGCAACTTCTTATCCATAGGTTATGTATTTCATGGTGCCTCAAAATAATTACATTCACCACATCAAAGATCATTAATTGGGTTTCCCTGGTGGCTCAGTGGTAAAGAATCTGCCTGCTAATGCAGGAGACATGGGTTTGATCCCTGGTCCTGGAAGATCCCACATGCCTCAGAGCAACTAAGCCTATGTAATAAAAAGAAAAAAAAGAAATCACTGATCCACCGTAACAAATACAATAATAATTTCAAAGTGTGGCATATTGGGAGAATTACCAAAAAGTAACACAGAGACACACAGTGAGCCAACGCTATTGGGAAAATGGCACCGACAGACTTGTTCAAGGCAGGGTTGCCACACACCTTCAACCTGTGAAAAATGCAATCTCTGCGGAGCACAATAAAGCAAAGTGACTAAAAACAAGCTGAGCCTGCACTGCCTCTGGTGCAAAGTCTTCTGCAGTGCAAACAAATCAGGATCAACCGGTTGAAACTGAATTAGAAATTTACAAGTTAATTCTGGAAAAGAGGTCCCCAGGGTCTTCCCTGGTGGTCCAACGATTAGGACTCCGCTCTTCCAATGCAGGGGGCACAGGTTCGATCCCTGGTTGGGGAACTAAGATCTTGTGAGTCTCGCAGCCAAAAGTGAATGACCAGTGCAAGGTCGCAGCACTCATGGACTTCCTTCTGCGCAGATTACCCACGCTGTGTCTTTCCCTTCATCTACCGGGGAAAGCCCCATAATGGGTGCATCACGGATGGCAGTTTATTCGGAAGGCAGTGGTGCTCAGTGACTTCCAGCTTTGATGAGAAGCAGCAGTGGAAATACTGCGAAACCAACGGTGAGGCGCTGCCGCAAGGAGGGTGCGTTTGGTGGGGGAGGGGACGGCGGCCAGCAATGATTCTGGCGAGGCCACGGGCACCGGGCAGTGGGCACGTGCGCTCCGTTGCTCAGGCGTGTCCGACTCCTTGTCACCTCGTGAGCTATGACCCGCCTGGCTCCTCTGTCCATGGGATCCTCCAGGCAAGAATACTGGAGCGGGTTGCCATTTCCTCCTCCAGGGGATCTTCCCGACCCAGGGATCCTTGCAGGGTCTCCTGCCTTACAAGTCCCCAAGGCCAGCGTGAAAAACCACTTGTGCTGAGGACCAAGTCCTTCGGCTGTAGTTCTGACACTGGTTTTCAAGGAGTTCTATTTCTAGAATCGACAATGATGAGATTCACCCAATGCCACACCCAAACTGCATTTCAAAGTGCCTTAACATTTACTCTTACTTCTAGGCCTACTCTTAACTGAATAACAACCTCCATTCATTCTAGTGCCTTCTCTGTGTTAGACCCTGATCCAGAAGCTCTCGATATAATAACCCACTGAATCTTCCCATGGAAGCTGTACCAGATGCTACTTTTTCCCACTATTCAGTAAATGGTCCCAATAAAACGATGGCCCAAGGTGATGTCAGAGTTAAAATTTGAATTCCAGTCCCTTTGACTCCAAAGCCTGTGCCTTATTACCTTCTCACGAAGCACTGTTGCCTCTAGAGATGAAAATGCATACAAGGAAGGTACCTATCTACGAGTACACTTATTCCTACATAAGATTCTGGATGTGTGTGCTAAGTCGCTTCAGTCCTGTCTGACTCTTTGCAACCCTATGGACTGTGGCCCTCCAGGCTCCTCTGCCCATGGGATTCTCCAGGCAAGAACACTGGAGTGGGTTGCCATGCCCTCCTCCAAGGGATCTTCCCGACCCAGGGATTGAATTCGAATCCCTTATGTCTCCTGCATTGGGAGGCGGGTTTTTTTTCTTCTTCTTTTTTTTCAACCACTAGCACCACCTGGGAACATAGGTTCTAATTATGTTCATTTCCATCATTATTTTCAGAGTACGGGGGAAACTCTTTCAGCAAGCCCTGCATCTTCCCTGCCACCTACAGAAATAATGTGATCTCTGAATGCCTTGAGGATGAAAACAACAAGCTCTGGTGTCCAACCACGGAGAACATGGATAAGGACGGGAAGTGGAGTCTTTGCGCAGACACCAGTACTATGGGGAAGGGGGCTGGGCGGGCACGGCGGGGGGGGGGGTGAGGCCTTCATTCATTCACTCACCAAACACCTATCCCAGCCCTACTGTGTGCCGGACCCTCAGAGATCTGATGAACAAATGGCATAAAGAATGCCATAATGTGACAGGCAAAAATGTGGTCTCCTTAAGATCCAAGTGAAAGGGGCCAGTATAAAATTTGGGAAATATTAAATACCCAACACTCAAATGACGAGTATGCTATATGATAAGGTTTTGAAAAATCTGTTACTAATGGAGCTGGAAAGATGGTGAAGCCAATTCAAAGGACTTACAAGAAGCATCCATGGATGCTCAAGTCCTTTATATCAAATGGTGTAGAAGAGTTGAAAGTGAAAGCCGCTCAGTCGTGTCCGACTCTTTGCGACCCCATGGACTGTAGCCTGCCAGGCTCCTCTGTCCGTAGAATTCTCCAGGCAAGATACTGGAGTGGGTAGCTTATCCTTTCTCCAGGTCATCTTCCCAACCTCAGTATTTGTGGGTTCTGGAGCCACAGATTCACCAACTAGATATTGCATTCCTCAAGTGGAATATTTGAATCCTCAGAGAACCTGTGACTACTGAGGGTTGACTGTACATAGTCAGTGAAGAAAAGAATGCCAAGCTGAAGCGAGATTGCTAAATTAGATACAAAATCCATTAACATCTAAAAACAATCAAACCTTTGGGTTTATCTTGTCTACCAGGTAGAGATGACTGGGCTCTCTCTTGAACAAGTTGGGCTTCCCAGGTGGTACAGTGGTAAAAAAAAATCTGCAGGGGCCCAGGAGACTCAGATTCCATCCCTGGGACAGGAAGGTCCCCTGGAAGAGGAAATGGCAACCCACTCCAGTATTCTTGCCTGGAGAATCCCATGGACAGAAGAGCCTGGCGGGCTACAGTCCACGGGGTTACAAAAGAGTCCGACATGGCTTAGCAACTGAACAACAACACATCACCCCTTCGGCAGGAGCCTCTGAGCAGAGCTCAAACAACGCAAGCTTAAGTAAGGATGAAGCCTTCACTGTAGCGTAAAGACACAGGAGTAACCACCGTCTTATCTCCATTTCCTCCCTAGGAATTTCCTCATTGGTTCCTGGCTTCCCTTGCCACTTCCCGTTCAACTACAAAAACAAGAATTATTTTAACTGCACCAATAAAGGATCAAAGGAGAACCTTTTATGGTGTGCAACCTCTTACAATTATGACCGGGACCGTACTTGGGTGTACTGCTGATGCAAAGGTGAGCTCTTTTCCTTCCAGCGTGATTTGCTGAGTTTTCCAGCAAGACGAGTTCTATTTCTCAGAGAAAAGGTGAACTTAGCGGGGGTGGGGGAGGCTGGGACAACTTCCCAAAGTAGAAGACAAGAAGAAATCGGGATGTCTCTGAAAAGCAGAGGAGCAGGGTGAGGAGGCGAGCGAATGATTTCAGAACCGGAAAGGTGTCATTCCAAATTTTAGGTCTGGGAGGATTTGGGTGTGAAAAATTCAGAAAGCGGAATTTCGTGAGTTGAGACTTTAAATGAAAGGACAAACTTGAAAGGAGATAACCAAGACCTCTCTGGTCCCCCTGATGACTCAGCAGTAAAGAATCCCCCAGCCAATGCAGGAGACACAGGTTCAATCCCTGGGTTGGGAAGATCCTGTGGAGAAGGAAATGGCAACCCACTCCAGTATGCTTGCCTGGGAAATCTCAGGGACAGAGGAGCCTGGTGGACTATGCTCCATGGGGTTGCAAAGAGTCAGCTATGACTTTGTGACTGAGTACACACACACACACATGTCCCCAGAAACCTTGTGGTTGGTCCCTTACCTGCTTCACTGAGTAGCTAACCAAGGAAAAGTTTGGGCTCACCTCTCACCCTCTCCCCAACCTCAGCACATACATCATCAACTGTCTCCACAGGACCAACCTCATCCTTCCTTTTTCCTATTCTTTTCCTTCCAGCTTCCATATTCTAAAGCCTATAACAATTCTCTCTGGACCTCCTGCACTGACCTTGTCACACTGTAATTCTGGAATTTGAAAGTAAACAGAAGCCGTCTCATCAGATCTGTGACCATCCTGGTGATTCCAGCAGTATTTATCCTTGTGATTGCATGTAGGTTATAGAATCGAAATCAGTGACTCTTCCTGAAATTTAGTTTGATGGTGCAAATTATCTTCCATGTTCAGAGGAAAGGCGAAGGAGTCGGTTTGGGCCTCTACCATCTTAACAGTTGTTGATATTGTTGTTTAGTCGCTAAGTCGTGTCTGACTCTTTGCAACCCCATGAACTGTAGCCCGCCAGGTTCCTCTGTCCATGGGATTTCCCAGCAAGAATACTGAAGTGGGTTGCCATTTCCTTCTCCAGGGGATCTTCCCAACCCAGGGATGGAACCTATGTCTCCTGCACTGGCAGGTGGGTTCTTTGCCACTACACCACCTGAGAAGTCCCCATCTTAACAGGGTGAATACTAAAAAAGAAAAAAAAAAAACACCCACAGTGGTCCCAAATCTGTGGCTAAGTCTAAGAACATCTTTAGTCTCCAGCCTCAAATTTGTAACCATCAGAGAAAAACTATCTTGGGACTCCCCTGGCAGTCCACTGGTTAGAACTCAATGCTTCCACTACAGGGGCACAGGTTAGATCCCTGCTCGGGGAACTAAGATTCCCACATGCCATGCCACAACCAACCAAAAACAAGCAAACAAATAAACAAACAAAAAGAGCAGAACCATCTTCTTGCAAGTCCTGCTCCTACCAAACGTATTACAGCATAGGTGAGGTTGAGGTGCTTATTATTCACTGACTTGATCCCATGAGCCAGGTGAGGGGCAGGGGGTATCTAACTGCTCTTGGCTCAGCTGCGTCACCTTATTCCCAACTGAACCTTAAAAATCAACATGAAGTCACTTTTTAATTCACGTTACATTTGAGTCAGTGTGTACCTGTTACCTGAACACTGGCTTTTGATTTTATTTTCAAGGGAAGGAGACACGTTTCCAGTGGAAGGCTGACATATTAAGTCTGGAACCTGCTTCACCTTTTTCGTCGAATTTTTCAAGCTTAGATAATCGCCTTTAGAAAGAACCTGTTCACCGTCTTGCTTCATCACTTGGTCCTTTGTGAAGAACAGAAGGAAAATGTGGTCTAACCACCAAAAGGGAGCCCCACATTAACTCTGGGGCTGCCTTTTCCACTTCCTAGAATGACAGATACAGTGAGGGATCCAAAAGGGTGGGGAAGGAAACGCTGGTGAGTCATATGGTGCAAAGATCAGATTCTCCGCCCAGGGACTCTAGGAAATGATTGCAGCCTGCTGTCTCTTTCTGGGAAGTTACAGACTTGGGTGGAGCATTTGTAGGTACTTATTAAATCATTAATAAATAAATTAGTACATCAATGGAGGGTAGAAAATTCATTGCAAGATGGCCTCGACTCTTCTTCCCTTATGGTGCCCGTGACAGACATCAACAATCGATTGCAGAATCTGTTTCCTGTGAGCCCAGATGCAACGTCATGTTGTTGGTGTTCTTCTCTTCCTCTCCATCCTCTCCTTCCTTCTCCTCTTCCCTCTCCTCCTCCTCTTCTCCCTCCCTGTCCTCCTCCTCCTCCTTCATAAAATCCCTCTCAGTGGACTTCCCCGGTGGTGCAGTGGATAAGTAGCCGCTTGCCCATGCAGGGGACATGGGTTGGATCCCTGGTCCAGGAAGGCCCCAGATGCCGCAGAGCAACTACACCCCTTTGCCATAACTACTGAAGCCCGAGCTCCAGAGCCCGTGCTCTGCAACAAGAGAAGCCCCCGCAGTGAGAAGCCCGTGCACTGCGATGAAGAGTAGCCCCGGCTTGCCACAACTGGAGAAAGGCCACACACAGCAACGAAGACCTGTCGCCGTCAAAAATAAATATTCAAAAACAAAACAGAAAAAACCCTCTGAGCAACTATGACCATTGTCCCTCACCATAGCCAGACATTAGCAGTAGATTTCAGCCGTTCAGCCTCATTCACTGCCAGTCTGATCGTTAACATTCACATGATGTCGCATTGATGTGAGAGACGCCTGAAAACTGAATGGTCGGTCTTTTTCACTTTAGTTTAACAGCCAGAGCCCAGATCCTCACTCAATCGTGTAAAAACACTCTAGTAAGCGTAATCGCCCTGTTCCTAGATCCCACATCTCTGTCCCTTGTTTAGCACTTTCCCACATCTCATTTTCTACCTCTGCCCCCCCACCTCCTCACTCACTACACTCAAACTGCTACTCTGTTCCTTGAACTCAGCAAGCTCACTCCAGCCTCTGTCTTGCTGGTGCTGGAGTTCTCTTCCCCTCTTGAGCTTCTGTCGCTCTCCTCCTCACCTTGTTCAGTCTCTGCTAAAATGTCCCGTGATGGAGAGGGACGTGTGTCACCAGACCTACAGAAGACTTGGCGCCCACCTCTGGGGAGTGCTGTCTGCAGGCAGCCTTCAGCGGTCAAACCAGAATCAGGGATGTCCTCAGCTTCAGAGAGACCTCCCTTGCCCGAGCTCACGCCCTCCCCAGGACAGTCCATATCCAAGAATTGACCATGGGCAGATTTAAAGACCCAGCTGTTTCAACCCAAATGAGACAACTTGGAAGAGCTGGGTCAAGAGCGCCTGTGGACTCCGCTGAGATTGTTGACCTTGCACCATTGTTCAGCGTCTCCCTCTGCTGAATCCTAGTTCCTTCCCAAGTACCGATCCCAAGGATACAGCTTGATAAACCTCCTTCGTGCTCTCTCCACTCTCAGACAAGGGAGAAACCCTGGGAACCCAATGGAGACAGCTCGTCTCTAAGTGCCCTTTCTGACCTTTTCAGTAAATTAAGCCACCCTTGTGCCTTCCCTCCAATTCTCTTGGTATAACCACGCCACTTCCTCAAAGTATTCATCTCAGTCTGAACTTCTCTTAAATGATCATTTTTGTCTTTTCCCTCACATCAGGCCATAAGCTCCAAGAAAGTAAAGACTTTAAACTATCCCCAGGACCTAGAATAATCCCAGGCTCATAGTGCAGACATGCACTGTCCACTGGGGCTTCCCTGGAAGCTCAGCTGGTGAAGAATCCACCTTCCATGCAGCAGACCCTGGTTCGACTCCTGGGTCGGCAAGATCCCCTGGAGAAGGGATAGGCTACCCACTCCAACATTCTTGCCTGGAGAATCCCATGGACGGAGGAGCCTGGCAGGCTATCATCCATAGGGTTGTGAAGAGTCAGACTTGACTGAAGTGACTTAGCACAGCCACATGGAGCTATTTAAATTTAACAAGTAACTCATAAAACCAATAATGTGTTAAGAAAATGTTATTAACTTACTGAAATTAAAATGACGCCCCGATTCTCACCTCACCACATCTAATACTCAGGAGTGACACATAGCTGGTAGCTACCGTATTGGATGGTGCAGCAACTCAAGAGTATTTCCATTATCACCAGGAGATCCCATTGGCTTGTGGGGCTCTAGACTACAAGCTTCTTGAGGTCAAGTAACTTATCCTTGCTCTATCTCTATCACTTGGAACACTGCCAAGTGATATCAGGGACTCAGCAAGTAGTATGTTTGAGCAGGTGCAGGAATGATTGGATGGGTGAGTTGATGAGTGTAGAGATGGGCTGTGATGGTTGAAGACAGGAGGTTGAAGTCATCTGTTAAATGGGTTATGGACTATGTCACTTCTCTGCTCCGAACCCTCCAAGGTCCTCAAAATAGCCTCTGAGAATGTATACTTCCATGAGTTGACTCCTGATCCACTCAGACCCCAAACCATCTACCCCTCTGCAGCCACCCTGGTCTCCTTGCAATTCCTCCAGAACTCCAGGTGCAATTCCTGCCTCAGGGCCTTTGTATTTGCACTCTGTCAAGTCTGAATTGCCCTTTCCCAGACATGCCCCCAGGGCTCCATAAACTCCCAGCTGTGCCTACATAGAATGCAACCCCTCCCCACCTCCAGAACCTTCTCATCCTTCAACCCTTTTCTGCTCCTTTTGCTCCACATCTCATCACCTTCTAACATTCGAGATATGATTATATTTACTCATTAACTTTGTTCTGTGTCTATCTCCTCACATTATAATGGAAGCTTCTTGAGTCGAGAGTTTGGGGCTATTTTATTCACTGCTATAGCCTCATTTTTCCTCATGCTTGGAAAAATGTCTGGCACGTAGCAGGCACTTCAGACGCTGCTGCTGAATAAATTAAAGGTGGAAGGGGGACAGAAGAAAAGAAAGAAAAGGAAAGGAAGGAATGAAGAAAATTAAAGAGAAAAACATAAAATAGTCAGGATAGTGAAGAATAGCAAAGCAGCATGGCTGCAGAGAAGTTAGGGAACATTTTTCTGATTCCATTTTTTTTAATTTAAATTAAAATTTTCTAAAAGGAGGCTATTGAACTAGGTGAACCATTCTCCAGGTCTATACTTAGGACTTTAAAGGTGAAAAAGAGGGACTTCCCAGGGGGATAAGGGGGCGTCCCAGGTGGCTCAGTGGTAAAAAGAAATCTGTCTCCCAATGCAGGAGACTCAGGAGACTCCTGTTCAAACCCTCAGTTGGGAAGATCCCCTGGAGAAGGAAATGGCAACCCACTCCAGTATTCTTACCTGTAAAATCCCATGGACAGAGAAGCCTGGCGGGCTACAGTCCATTGGGTCGCAAAGAACTGGACACGACTGAAGCGACTGAACACACACACAGAGGATAGGACTCCATGCTCCCAGTGCGGGGGACCCAGGTCCAATCCCCAGTCAGGAAACCAGATCCCACAAGCTGCAACTAAAGATCTTTCGTGCCTCAACTAAGACCTGGCTCAGCCAATTAACTAAGAACAAATAATTGAAGAAGGTTTCAAATGAACTCTTTATTTGAAGGACCTTGGGGTTACTGAAGGCAGAGGTGAGGAGGAATATATCTTTCCAATTTCTAACACAGATCAGGGTCAGGGTATGAGGGAGAGAACTGAATTCCAGTCTAACAGAGGGACTGTCTCCGTATAGCCCAGGGCAGATGGATGCGGAGGCAGGGTGCTTCTAGGAATGGCTTCCTGGCGATCCGGCTGAGCCAAGGATTTGGAGGTGTCCATCCTCTCTCTCTTTGCATGATGTCGTTTCGAGGGGAGCTAATCCCCTGGGGGATCAGCTTGCTCTAAACCTTGATAATCCAGATTTGTGATTTAATTCGGTGACCGGAGTATCTGACACAAGGGGAAGGAAGTCGGGGGCTAGAGAGATGAAAAGATACTGTGCTTCCAAGAAATCAAGTTGGGGGGCAGGTAGGTTCACGTGGACGCCTCTTTAGTTAACCCTTTCCAAACCCAGTCTCATCAAGAACCCTATTTCTAGCTTCATGATAGACAAGCCTTCTTCAACTGAGAGGAAGAAACTGAGGGGATTCAAGGCAGCTGAAGCAAGGAGGGTGAAAGGTAAACGCTGTGTTGAACTTTCTGAATCAAACAGGAGAAAAGACTATTTTCACCCAGAGGAAGTTGGGGAAGAGACACTGCCAGGTTGGAAGGATTTAGGATTACGAGTTGAGAGATGTCATTAGTCTTTCTTTGGGATTTGGGGGAGTGGCAAGGAGACCCCAGTACTGTTCACACAGGCCTCTTCCTCCTCAATCTAGTTCCAGGGATGTAACACCACCCCATCTGGCCACAGCTATCGTTTCTAGGCTACCCTCAATCCATAGCGCTGCAATACCAGTCTCCACCCACCCGCCCACCCTCTCTCTCTGGAGGGCCCATGGGGCACGTGGTCCTCTCCTCCACCACAACTTGATCCACGGTGAGCAGGTGGAGAGAGGCTGGGAAATCCCAGGACCTCCTCAACGAGACATCATCTTCACAAACTCTGCAGAAACACAATTTATGGTGAGGCAGAATAGGTATTTGTGTGGGTTGTTTTTTTTTTAATTGTCGAAGTATAGTTGATTTATGGAGAAGGTCGTGGCAACCCTCTCCAGTATTCGTGCCTGGAGAATTCCCATGGGCAGAGGAGCCTGGTGGGCTCCAGCCCATGGGGTCACAAAGGGTCAGACACGAGTGAAGCGAGTGAGCCCGCACACACGCAGGTGATTGACAAGGTTGTTAGTTTCGGGTGTACAGCAAGGTGATTCAACTATACACACAAATATATTCATTCCTTTTCAGATTCTTTACCCACACAGGTTATTACAGAATACTGAGTAGAGTTCCCTGTGCTCAACAGTAGGCCCTTATTGTTGATCTCTTTCATATAGATTATATATATTAGTGTGTATGTTAATCCCAAGCTCCTAATTTATCCCTCCCTCACTAACTGAGGCACCTGTTTGTAAGAGCAGCTGTCATTAGTTTTTTCAGCCCTTACTACATGTCAGAAACCACAAGATCTTTGGGAAATTAACGACTTGATCCCTCTACACCTCGATTTCTGCTCTTTACCTTATAAGATCTTTCAGATGGTTTAACAATATAATGCTTAGAAGACACAGTCAGAGTTCCATAATTAGTCATTGTGAGTCTCTGATTTCATCTTTTCAGCCAATCCGGGGGAGTTAAATACCATTTTACAGATAAGCAAGCTGAGGCTGGTGAGGTTGGCCAGTGTGCCTGAGATCGTGTAGGTGGTGAATGGAGAACCCTGGAAGGGACCCAGGTTGTACCTGACTTTGCTGTGACTCAATGTCAGGTGAACTTATTGCTCCCACCCAGGTCTCAAGGCACATCTGTCCTTCTCTTGCCTGTAGTTGACCCGAGGGTCAGGTTCCTCAAGAATTCTACCTCTTCCAGATTTTTCATTGATGTCTACTATGGGGCATCATGGATGCATTTGAATATCAAACTAAGAATTTTAGACTTTTGCCTTATAGACAGCAGTCAGATGCTGAAATTTTTGCACCAGAGAATGTCACAGTGAGACCCTGGCATGCCCTATTTGCATCTCCCACAGAAATGGCCCCCATCCCTTCCTCTCAAGACGCCAATCTTTCTCATTTATTCAATCACTCAACGTGTGTATGTCCTCAGTCACTCAGTTGTGCCTGGCTCTTTCACAACCCCATGGACTGTAGCCCAGCAGGCTCCTCGGGCAAGAATTTTCCAGGCAAGTATACTGGAGCGGCGTGCCATCTCCTCCTTCAGGAGTCTTCCTGACCCAGGGATAAAACCTGCATCTGCTGCGTTGGCAGGCGGGTTCTTTACCACTAGGGCCACCTGAAAAGCCCAATCACTCAATACACATGTTGAACTCTGTGCCAGGAACTGGGGGTATAATGATGAACCATTTCGTCTGTGGCCTCAGAAGGAAACAGGTAATCAACGATTGGAAGCTATCATGATGTCATGTGTCAGCATCACCGCAGAGGCGACTGTGGGTGTTATGGGAGCTCAGGGATGCTGAGCCTGGCAAGAAAGATGGGGAGGGGGGCACCATCCAGGGGCATAACTGAGGTTTAACCAGTGAAAAGATGAAGGCTGCTCCAGACAGCACACAAGCAGAGGTGTCTGTAGTGCACAATTTCTTTTAGCTTTTTGCTAAAACTTTGGGCGAAAAGTGCCATCCTTACCCCCATTTTGCAGATGTGAAATCTGACACTGAAAGAGAGAAAGTGACTGGGATAAGACCACATCATTAGTAAAAGATGATCCTGAGCTTGAACCCCATGAATCTGACCCCAGCGTCCCAGCAACTAACTAGCCCACTCTCCTTTGGATGGGAGTTTCTGTTCCTAGGACAAAGGTGCCCAGGGAACAAGGAAGGGATGGGAAAGGTGGAGTCAGAATCAGCTTCTGGACAGGGTGTTCCAAGGAGTGGCCAAGTGCAGATATTAAAACAAGGAGAGGTGACAGGCATAAGCTTTTGGAAATGACATGGGCAGAAAGTGAGACAACAAACAGTTCCAAAATCTAACCCTGCCTCCTCCAACTTCAAACTGAGGGAGAATGAGAAGGAATGGCCAACTTGGAAAAAAAAATCACCCTGTGGAGATGGGGGTGTCTGTCCCTACACAGCGTCACCTTCAAAGTCGACAGTGCCGTCTCCATTAATGTCAGCTTCCTGGACCACCTCGGAGATCTCCTGGGACGTGAGCTTGTCTCCCAGGAGCCTCTGCATGGCCTGCTGCAGCTCCACCAGTGTGATCTCCCCGTCCCCGTTGGCATCAAACTGAAGCGGAGCACAGGGAACAATATTAACCACAACAACCACAATAATAAGACAGTGTTTATTCATCACTTCCTGCGAGTCAAGAACTCAGCTGAAGATAAACAGCAAGGATCTACTGTACAGCACAAGGAACTATACTCAATATCTTGTAATAACCTATAATGGAAGAGAATGTTTTTAAAAAGAATATATATATATATATGAATATATATATATATATGAATATATATATATATATATATATTTGTATAAGGTGGCTCAGATGGTAAAGAATCCACCTGAGGTTCAGGAGACCCGGGTTCGATCCCTGGGGCGGGAAGATCCCCTGGAGAAGGGCATGGCTACCCACTCCAGTATTCTTGTCTGGGAAATCCCATGGACAGAGGAGCCTGGCAGGCTACAGTCCCTGGGGTCGCAAAGAGTCAGACCTCACTGAGCAACAAACGCACTCTAACTGAATGACTTGACTGTTCACAGAAACTAACACAACATTGTAAATTAATGATACTGCAATAAAAGTTTTTTAAAAGAGAGAGAGATAGGCATTTCCTGGTGGTTCCAGGGGTTAGGACTTGGTGCTTGGGGCTCAATCCCTGCTGGAGGAACTAAGATCCCTCAACTTGTGGCCAAAAAAAAAATACTCAGTTAAGAGGTTTGGTATCTGCTAAATGCCAGCTCCTTAAAGGCAGGTTCAAGGACTCCTGTTCCCTGTTCCATGCTTACCCCTTGAGATGCTGCACATCTTTAAAAAAAATAAATTTGGCTACACCGCACGGCCTGCAGGACTTGGGTTCCCCGACCGGAGATCGAACCTGCGCTGCCGGCAGTGGAAGCGCAGAGTAATAACCACCGGACCACCAGCGAAGTCCCTGCACACCTTTAACCCACTAGAAAGTCTTAGCATGTCAGCTCTATGTCCAAACAGGTCTGGGAGCCAACTGTCCTCCGGCTACACCGATGCTAATGGGGTTCAAACCACAACGCTCCCCTGCCTGGATCATGGCCAACAGCGTCCTGGCTGGTTCCAGCTGCCGCTGTGGTCCTACATAATCTGTTCTCTACCACTCAGAATTTGACATTCGAGTTCATTTAAAACACCAGTCAGGGACTTCCTTGGCGATCCCATGGTTAGGATGCCACTCTTCCACTGCAGGGGGGGTGTGGGTTCGATCCCCAGTCAGGCACCAAGAGCCCAGGTGCCACGTGGTGTGGCCAAAAAAATAATAAAAATTATTAAAAACAAGAAACACCAACTGGTCTAGTCCCTCCCTAGCTTAAAGTCCTCCAGTGGCTTCCTATCCCACTCAGAAGAAAATCCTGCCACCGCTCCACAACAGGCACGCCCCTATGGGGTGGGGACCTGCCTTCAGCACCTCTGAAACTTTGTTTATCTCAGCCTCCTCTCTCTCCGGCTCATGCCTCTCCAAATAGGACAGGCTTCTTGCTCGTCCTCAAACACGCCCTCCTGCCTTCCAGCGCCCCTACCTGCTGCTTCCTAATCCTGAGATCCGATTTCCCCTAGAGTAGTGCACTGTCCGGACGAAATATGGGAACCTTGCCGGTAATTTCAAATTCTTCTGAGCAGCCATTCCCTCACCACACACATTTTAAGGGAACAAGTGGAATTAATTTTTTATAATTGATTTTACTTTAAAATAACATTTCAGCATGTAATCAACTTTAAAAATATTAACAGGGCCTTCCTGGGTGGTCCAGTGGTTAAGACACTGAGCTCCTACTGCAGGGGGCCTGGGTTTGAGCCCTGGCTGGAAACTTAAGATCCCACTTGCCCCATAGAATGGCCAAATAAATAAATAAAACATCTTTTAAAATTTATTAATGAGCTATTTTACATTCTGGTTTTTTTTTTTCTGGGATTAAACCATTTTATTGATGGGCTTCAGAGGAGGATCGAAGGGCTGGGAGGACAATGAAATCAGACGTTTTTCTCCCATTTGGAATCTCCCCAGCTTCATAGTTGCTGAAAAGCTGTTATATTCTTTCAGTGTTATATTTCATAAGACTTAGTATAATACCATACTGAATACTATGTCCTTAGCATGGCTAGTTAACACACCCAGCCCCCAAGGACACTTAAGCTAAAACACTAAACCTTAATCCAGCATGTATCTTACATTCAGAGCACACCTCAATTCAGACACTAAATGTTGCAAGAAATACCTGATTTGTGTTTAAGTTTGGTAAAATTAATAGTTGAGAAGGTAGACTGGCATACCCAGTTGTTCCAAATTGAAGTTTTCCAATAATTGCTATGAGAATTCATTTTCAGATTTAAATGAACTGAAATTATATTCCATTGAATAAAAATAGAAATGAAATTAACCAAAAGTAAAGACAATTATATATATGTATATGGACATATTGCAAGTCTCATTCATTGACAGGGGGGCTCTTTACCACTGAGCCACTAGGGTTTTGTCCCCCATTAATGATTAATCATAGATCCCTGGGGTCTCCTCCCACTACCTCCAACATTAGGAAACTCACTTCCTTGAAGGCATCTCGCATCTCCTGGACACCAATCATCCCAGCCGTTTCTGCAAGCAATTTGGGGGTCATCAGCTCCACAAAGTCGTCAAAATCTACACGGCCACCCACTGGGGACAGAAGAGGCAGGTCTGGTGAGACTTCATACGCCCCTAACCTTCCATTCCCTCACTTTGCCGTTCGACTCTGTTCAATAGATCTGCTCCAATCTCTCTGCCTTCTAAGAGCTCCCTCTTTCAGCCAGCTCAAGCCCTCTTGTTCTTCTCATCTGAACAGGAGCGGGACGTACAGTGGAAGGAACTAACTGTTGATGTGACCTTAGGAAAAATCTCTTAATCGGTTCAGATCTACGCTCCCTCATCTGCAGATCTGGAGAAGAGACAGTATGAATTAAATGAGCACCAAATCCCTTCCAGAGGTGAATCTCCTTGAATTCAGTGTTGTTTACTCAGGAACATGCTCAGATGCAAACCTAGGAGCAATCTTATCAGTCACAAAATCAACTCTGGTCTCCATCTAAACACCCATCTTTTTTGTTACATTATTCAGCAACATTAGGCTCCAACTCCGAGCGTGTTTTCAGCATCAAATACAGGTCCAATCCTGCACTCCACTGATGAACCTTAGTGGAGACAGCAAAGACCTATATTTAATAAGCATTTACCTGTTTTAACATCTTTATCCCTTCCTTTCTACAGTCTCACTAGGTAAGGAGTGATAACATCTTCACTGCATGGATGGGGAAACTGAGATTCAAGAGTGGGGGCTAACTCTGCTTCTCATAATGACTACAACTAGTAAACAACAGAATGGAACTTGAACCCAAATCTATCTTTAAAATCACCCTTTTAACCACTTCAAATGCTGCCTCCCTAAGTACAGTCTGAGCAGTTTTCTTCCAGACGTCTAGCCCTGCTTTCCTCCTCCCCATCTCCAGCTCTACTCTCAACCTCCATATGCTTCCTGACTTCACTCTTAACCCTCCCCTAAGGCCGGGTCATTCCTCCCACCCCCAAGCCTCACAGTTCATCCGGATCTGCTGGCCCAGTTCAATCAGTTCCATCTCCGTGGGCATGTAACCCATTGTCCTCATGAGATTCCCCAAATCCTTACAAGAGATGAACCCATCTCGGTCCTTGTCAAACTCAAGAAATGCTTCCCGGAGCTCTGAAAGTTAAGAGACAAGAACTTTGGGGCAACTTGAAACAGTCACTGGGGGAAAAGGAGCATCCCTTGAAACTGTCAATGAGGCACCAACTCAAGACTCCTCAAAAAAAAAAATATTATAAAAATGTCCAAAAGGAGAGATATATGAAGTGTGTTAGCAAGAGGCATAATTCTTGAGACCACCAAATGATAGCACTGAAGTCCTTCACATTGTTGGGTGAAGTAATGAGAAACTTCAAAACCACCAAGAAAAAAAAAAGAATAATTTTGGACTTATCCTTAAAACTCAGGCATCATTCATGGGTCTCTGAGACACTTGGGGGTCAGGATGGCTTCTGAACACTTTGGGAAGTACTTAAACTGCCACAAATCACAGTTGAGTGGGAAGAGAGAGTGATGTAAAATTTTTGTGTCGAGGGATTTATGCTGAAATGTACAAAGGAACAGAGGGCAGGTGAATGGGTGGATGGTGATACGGGGATGTCTGGGGGAGAAGTGTTACCTTCAATCTCATCTGGTCCCAGTGGTCTTTCCTAGAAAGGAATGCGGGGGGTGGGGGCAGGATTTGGAAAGAGAATCAAGAGACCCACATTCACTTCTCCAAACACGTCTCATCCTCATCCTTTCCTGGTCCTTTCCCCTTCTCCCTCCCCTCCACCCTTCTCACCTTCCTTCTCCCACCTCCTGACTCCCCGTCCCTGGCTATTTGCTCCTCCCACTCCTCCTCACCCCCTTCTCATTTCCTCTCTCCCTTGGTCTCTCTTCTCCTGCCTTTCCCCAGTGGACATCCATCCCATTGTGCCAGAACAGATCCTGGGGGCCATGAAATCCAGTCTCCTCCAGATGAGGAAGAGTCAGACTTAGAATCAGTTAACATACTCAGAGTGCTAACTGTGCCGGGCTTCCACAATCATTTCATTTCAACTTCAGAACCACCCTGGAGGTCGAGCCAAATACCATTCCCATCTTACTTAAGAGAAAGCTGAGGAACAGAGAGGTTAAGGAACCTGTCTGAGGTCACACAGCTCATAAGTGGCTGGGTGAGAATCCCTTGGTGTAAGAGCTGTGTTCAGTGGCTCCCAGGCAGGATGAACACAGCCAGCATGACCAATTTCTGAAACCCTTTCATATTGCCACTAGCCACGCCAGGACATACCTGAAGGGTCAGGCTTGAGCACGTAGCACCTCCCCAGGAAAATTCCATCAACCCCTGGCCTCTTTCAGCCCCCATACCTCCCTTTACCCTTGGAGACTTTTTCCCACCTTCTCTTTTTTAGTATCCCCTTCCCCGCTCCAGCTGGGGCTTCCCTGGCAGCTCAGAAGGTAATCTGCCCACAATGCAGGAGACCCAGGTTCAATCCCTGGGTCAGGAAGATCCCCTGGAGAAGAGAATGGCAACCCACTCCAGTATTCCTGTCTGGAGAATTCCATGGACAGAGGAGCCTGGTGGGCTACAGTTCATGGGTCACAAAGAGTCAGACATGACAAAGCGACTAATACTTTCACTTTCCCCCCAGTTAGTTAGGCTTAAAGACTAACAGTGAAAAGCATGCCCATTGGAATCAAACGGTTCTGGCCCTGCCATTTACTAATTGTCAAAGCTTAAAGCAATGGACTTCATGACTCACAGCCTTACCTTCCACATCTATAAAATGGGAATGAAGGCATTACGGACCTCATGAGTCATTGATTGTAAGGATTAAATAATATCAAGAATGAAAAACCCTTTGCACAAGTCTGGGCACACAGCAATGACTTAAGTGGCAACTACAGACTTCCCTGGTGATCCAGCGGCCAAGACTCCGTGCTATCGGTGCATGGGGGCCAGATTCAATTCCTGGTCAGGGAACTAGATCCCACATGCTACAACTAAGACCCAGCACCAATTAAAAAATAATAATCGACAGCTACTATTATCCCCACCACCACCACCGTCGCTGGCATCACTATGGGTGTCTGTAGAAAACAATGATGTTGGTCAACAGTGACGTCACCCCAGTTCCCCTTTGTCTCCTCTTTCATCTTCTGCCTTCCGGTCCTGACTTCTGAGTTCACCCTCCCCTCCCTGACCCACGTGTCCCCACCGTGCTCCCTGGGATTCTTTAACCTTCTCAGGTCATGCTCTACCCCCTGCTCCCCTCTTCCACCTGCCGGTCACAGCCCTTCTCTTCCCCGCATCCCAGCTTCCCACCGTCCTTCCCCATCGCCCCCAGCCTCACCCGCTGTTTCTCCGCGATGCCTTTTCTTAGGAAGATGCAGGCAGGACCCATGGGAAACTGCATGGAGGGTGTCATGGTGGAGCTCATCAGGCTCCGATCTCAAGAGGCCGCACCCCCCCTCGACTTCAGGTCCCCCTTTGGTGGCTCAGCCTCCTTTGCTTCTCCGCCAGTCCTCGGCCAACTCTGCCTGCCTCTCCCCCGGTCGCCCTGGCTCCCTTTGGGCTGTGACAGCTGGGTGGGAAATCTCTTCTCAAGTTGGGGAGGGATCACAGCTGTTCCTGCCTCCCCATCTGGCTTGAGGGAGACTGGAGGGTGGAGGGGGGGAGCCAGTGTCAGGCTCTGACCTTTTATCCCCAGAATAGAATTGGAAGGATAGTTGCAAAAACGAGGATTAGAGCGGAGGGCATCCATTCATACAACGTTCCAACAGGCACGTGGCGTGATCGGCCTAAGCCTGGCCTCTGCTGGCCTTTGTGCAAGTGAAGACGGAGAGCACACAGCCCCTGGCTTCCAGGAGCTCTGGAGTAAGCCAGGAACGTGAGTACACGAGCAGAATGCGAACATCACGTGACAACCTGACTTTCGGAATAGGCAAGTATAGTGGCTGGTTCAGCCGCCAAGTCATGTCCGACTCTTCGAGACCCCCATGGACTGCAGCACACCAGGCTTCCCTGTCCCTCACCATCTCCCAGAGTTTGCCCAAGTTCACGTCTGTTGAATCGGTGATGCCATCCAATCATCTCATCCTCTGTTGCCCTCTTCACCTTCTGCCCTCAACCTTTCCCAGCACCAGGGTGTTTTCCAGTGAGCCAGGAGGGTGGTGTTTGCCCTTCCTCTGCTCATTTCTTCCCTTCCCTTCTTTTTTTCCTGAACATTTCAGGGCAGGAGGGGCAAGGTAGGCATCCACACTGATGTGGGTAGTCAGAGGCCACAGTGAAGCGATAGAGAGACTTCCCTGGTGGGGGAATTTAAGACTGTGCTTCCACTGCAGGGGGTGCAGGTTCAATCCTTGGTTGGGGAACTAAGATCCCAAGTGCCATGTGGTGTAGACCAAAAAAAAAAAAAGTGGGTGGGTTTGGAGGCAATAAGGGTTGCGTGGCCCAGAGCGTTGGCGCCTGGGAAGTTGAGGATGAACCCACGGAAGAGCAGCCTGGTACGGGATATGGAGCATGAACTGGGTGACGAGGGTTATCTACACGCAGGTATCACCTCATTTAGGGTAAGGGTTTGCACTGTGAGCAGAGTGAAGATATCCACTCATGGAGGTGGCGTGGTGCAGGGTGTTGAAGCCAGATCATGGCGAGAAAGGCGTCCCCACAGGAGCAGACAGCAAAGGAGAAGGGAGATTGGTTACACATGGGATTATACTAGGGATAAAGGGAATCGGGGTTCTCGCTGCTGGAAAAGGGAGTTTTTAATACAGAAAGGGGAAAAGTTAGAACAAGCTCTGTGGTGTTGGACTGGAACTGGAGGCACTGTTATGCACTCATGGACTTCAATATATAGGGAGGGAAGGTGGCATGCTAGTGGTAAAAAGTGCCTGCGTTCCAAAGCAGATGTAAGAGACTCCGTTACAATCCCTGGGTTGGGAAGATCCCCCTGGAGGAGGGCACCGCAACTCACTCCAGTAATCTTGCCTGGAGAATCCCCACAGACAGGGGAGCCTGGTGGGCTACAGTCTATGGGGTCGCAGAGAGTCACATACAACTGAAGCAACTCAGCACGCACGCACGCTTACAAATAAACAGAGACGTCACTGTGTGTGTAGGGACTCGGGAACATAGATTCTCTAGCTAAGAGGACGCACCCTAGTATTAACGAACACCTCTAGCTTCCAGATTCTGACCAATCTTCACCAAATAGCAACCAAGACTCCTGGAAGCAATGGCTGATTTCAGGTCTGGAGCAAGACAAGTAGTATAAGATGAGCCCAAAATGTATGTCTTCTCGTGCCATAAAGCAGGAATGTGCTCAGAGAGTTATGGGTCATGCCAAAAGAACACAAGAGCTTCCCTGGTGGCTCACTGGTAAAGAAACTGCCTGCCAACGCAGGAGACCCAGGTTCCATCCCGACTGGAGAAGGAAACGGCAGTCTACTCCAGTATCCTTGCCTGGAGAATCCCATGGACAGACAAGCTTGGTGGACTACAGTCCATGGGGTCTCAAAAGAGCTGGACACGACTTGGCAACTAAACAACAACAAAAGCTTGAAGAAGCTCCACTGGCCATTTGATGGGCAATTTGAAAATCAAAATAATAACAAACAATGTCAGATAAATAGGGAACCGGGAGTCGGTACAAATATCAAAAGTTTGATAATACATAGATAGCTTAAAGCACCTCCACTCAAAATACTGGGCTTCCCAGGTGGCACTAGGGGTAAAGAACCCTCCTGCCGATGCAGGAGACAGAGACACGGGTTTGATCCCTGGGTTGGGAAGATCCCCTGGAGGAGGGCATGGCAACCCACTCCAGTATTCTTGCCTGGAGAATCCCCATGGACAGAGGAGCCTGGCGGGCTACAGTCCATTAGGGTAGCAGAGAGTCAGATGTGACTGAAGCGACTTACCACACATACACGTACAAAATACTAATTTCAAAAGGGTCACTTTATAATGGAGAAACCCCGTAGATACCTTCTTAAATAAGATGAAGGTTATCAGTAATGTAGCAAGTCAAAATGATGCATTCCAACTTATATGCGATGATGATGAGCTTTTGTTCCTTCAAACCTCCCTGACTGCCCTCCCGCCTACTCTTCCCAGAGCCCAGCACTAAGCATCTTCTCCTGATGGGTTCCAGCGATTTTTAGGAGGAATTGGATGTCACCAGAACATGGTCTCCACCACTCCCCTCAGCTCCGGGGTCATCTCTTCAGGGTCCGTGTACTCCAACGTGATCCTTTCACCCCTAGACCTTACCAGGTCCCTTCTCTGCCTGTGAGATAAGGTTCCTCATCAGGCGCTACAGTTGGGGGCTGAGTGCAGACTGCCCAGGCCAAACCCTGGCCCTCCATTCCCTCAGTGGTAGACCTGGGGAAATAACTCATCCTGTGCCTCAGTGTTCTCATCTGCTTAATGGGGATAATGAAAGCATCTCCCTAGCAGGGGTGTCATGAGGGTCACTAGTGAGTGAGAAGATCCCTGCCCAGACCTGGCAGAGGGACACGGACAGTCATGGGTGCCTGAGGAGTGTGTTCACGGGGGCCCCGCAGGGGTGTGTGGGGGGAGTGTCCTTGGTCCCAGCTTCCTCAGGAAGACCTGGTTCCATGCCTAAGGGAACCTCAGGACTCCACGCAGAGATGGCCACTGGGATCCCCAGACATACAATATTTAACACTTGGGATTTTACTTGAACATGATAAATATAGAGGCACATTAATTTGCCAGTGCTTTAAGGTGGAACTCTCAACGATGAGAAACAAACCCCATTTGTACAATGGTGTGATCACATGGAATTTAGTTATTTTTTTCTTCCACCCCCACCCCACCCCCATAACAAGAAGTCCAGTCAGGCAGCTGCCGCCCTTGGTTCATTGGTTAAGGGTTGTCAGGGAGACTCTGTGACTCTCCTGGCTTGTTCCTCATGGTCACAAGGTGGCAGCCCCAGCTGCAGCCATCATACCCACAGTTGCACGTGCATGTGGGTTCAGTTGCTGAGTCGTGTCCGACACTTTGCAACCCTATGGACTGTAGCCTGCCAGGCTCCTCTGTCCATGGGACTCTCCAGGCAAGACTATTGGAGTGGGTTGCCATTTTCTTCTCCAGGTGACCTTCCTGATTCAGGGATCAAACCCAAGTTCTCCTGCACTGGCAGGTGGACTCTCTACTGTTAAGCCGCCAGGGGAGCCACACTGTTACACACTACCAGAATGTGACCTGTGAAGGCCACACCCCCAGGGCCCAGCAAGGACACAGAGCAGGTGTTCAATAATTATTTATTGAAAAAATGACCGAACCCCAGACCCCCATTGAAACCATCCCCTCACACACACCTGACTTTCAAAGCCCACGTGCACAAGGCAACACCAGCCGTGCTGAGCACTGGCAGCCACACCCCCGACCCCGGTGCCCCCAGCCTCCGGGGCGAGCACTCTAATAGAACTCTTCCTGCTCGGAGTCCGGCTCAGCACCCTGCTGGTTCTGAATCTGACTCTGCTTCTTGTACAGACCGGCCACCTGAGGTGAGAGGGTGGGTGGTAGGCGAGTCAGAAGCCCCAGGGCAGCCTCATTTTCTTCCCAGCCAAATCGGGCCAGAGCCCATGTTCTCTGAGAGGCTGGCCTGGTGAGGTGAGCCCACCCCTGGGCCAACCACCCATCCCTCCACCACAGGCCTTACCTGGGCACTAGTAGTGGCCTGCTCCGGCTTCTTGTCCTCACGGACACGAATAAACCGGGGGAAGCGGAGGGAGATCCCCTTCTCACTGTCCACCTGGGGAAGGTGCAGGGGAAGCGGTAAGAACAGGCAGCATTCCCCACCCAAGGTCTCCTCCCTGCTCCTGTGCCTCTGGCCTCAGTCTCCTGATCCATACAATGGGACTAAGAGCTGGGTTAGTGTGAAAATCACATCAGGTAAATCGGCTGTACCGAGTGTTGTAAGAACAGGGGGCTGCTGGGGCTTCTGTTGCCACTGTTAAGAGGGCTGAAAGGCAGAGGGCACAGAGCCAGAGGTGGACTCTAAAACCAGACTCCGGGGTTCAAAGCCCAGCTCCCGACTCAGAAGCCAAGTGAACGTGGGCCCATTATGTGCCCTGGGCCTCTATTTTCCCATCTGTGAAATGGGAAGGTCAGTGTTTTTGAGGATGAGTGCGAACAAGTGCCGTGCCTGCTTCACCTAAGTATGTGATAAATACTGCTCCCATTGCTTGTTACCAGGGAACCCTGACTGCCCCAGGGGGAGCAGGAGTGAGAAATTTCAAGAAGGAAACAAGATAACAAGTATGAGCTTTGCCTTTTCATAGAAGTCTGCTGCTAAGCAGAAATGCGCATGCCAGATTTTGAGGGATCAGAAGAAATCCCAAAGGGAGTATATTTTTAAGGTTTCCTGTTCTTCAGTTAACTAGACTTCAATTTTAAAAAATTATATTTCCTGTTCTTTGGAAGGAGGATGCTAAGAGCTGCCCTAGTGCCGGTCAGTGGCAGGGGGTGAGGGTCCCCCGGGACAGGGACCCTTTGGCAGGTGTGGAGAATGGAACCACTAGTGAGAGAAATTAGGCAAGGAGCCTTAAAACTTGGAACGCGAAAATGAACTACAGTTGATAAAGAAACGCAGGAGTTTCTTTTTCTCGTAAATGGTCAGCATGAAGTATCCTAAGTTTTTACTGAAAGGAACTGCTTTCAAAAATTACTGAAGAGCTGACTGTGAGACTGTAAGAAAGTGATTTTCATTTAAGAAAGTGATTTTCAAAAAAAAACAAAAGGATACAAATGTGGGGTTCCCTGACGGCTCAGCAGGTAAAGAATCCACCTGCAGTGCAGGAGACACAGGTCCCATCCCATGGACAGGAGCCTGGCACACCGCAGAGTCGGCTATGATTAGTGACTAAACACAATTAACCGAATCGCGTTGCTGCACGTCTGAAACTAACTTTGTAAACCAACTATACTTCAGTAAGAACATACCATTAAAGACAGAAAATTTAAAAATTTGACAGTCAAAGAAATCAATTTCATTGTTTTCTACTCCTGGGGAATTTTTCCTTTTTTTTTTAAAAGGAGACTTTGATCTCATTGTCTGAAACCCAAATAAAACGCCAGCTCCGGTCTTCCGAAGCATCGCCCCGGAAGCACAGACATGGGCCCCAGAATCCCCTCCCTGCTGCTCTCCAGCCACTCAGCTAGGATTCTTTCGGAGGGTCTCCTCGGGGTCCCCCAGTTACTCACCAGGCCCCGGGCCGCAGGGTAGATGGGGGACAGGGAGAGGTCCGCGCACTTCACCTCCCACACGTCGCTGGGGTCCAGCCAGTGGTCGGGGGCCACCGCGCCGTCAGCCCGGACATAGGAGCGCGGGGTGGGCAGCACTAAGGCCTGCAGCCGTGCGAGAAGGGGGAGAGGGTCTTGGATCTAAGTCAAGGCCGAGGGCTGGGGGAGGGAGGGCAGCGAGGAAAGAGGGAGGAAGGGGGGGAAGGGGAGACACAGACACCCCTCAAAGTAAAATGCTGGCAGGGGCGAGGGGTGATGAAAGAAACAGGAGAAGGAAGAAATGGAGACCCTGGGAGCCAAGACAAGAAATTAAAGGCAGAGACAGAGAGGAGCAGAAACCCAGAGACGGGAGTCAGAGACCAAGAGAGACAGAACCCAGACGGGGACACACAGACCAGAGACACAAACACGCAGGAAACCAGAGCGCACCCCAGACACCCAGCGCCGGGCGAGCAGCCACGCCAGCGACCAGAGGCTCCGCTGGCATCCTGAGGGTGAACTTGGGGAGCCAGCAACACGCCCTGCCCTGAGCCTGGCCCCGAGCGCAGCAGACAGGGCTCCCTGAGGCGTCTCTGGCCCAGAGCTGGCGGGGCTGGGACTTGAACTTGGACGTGCTGGGCTCCCCTGGCCAAGCCTCCCGCACGGCGAGAGCCCCGAGTGGGTGGGGAGGGCTCACCTGGAGCCTCTGGTGATGCTCTTCCAGCTCCTCGTCACTGAAGCCAGTTCCGAGCTGCGAGGAGGACAGGGGTCAGTAGCTCTGCTCCCCCCAGCTCCCGTGGGCCCAGGATGAGCCGGGTCTGCCCCTCCCCGGCCCCCGCCTCCGGGGTCCACCCGGTACCTTGCAGATGGCCTGGAACTCCTCGCTCTCCTCATCGTACGAGGCCAGCAGGAAGCCTCCGTACCGGCCGGCCCGTTTCCCCTTGCCCAGGTAGGCACCAATCACTACGAGGTCCAGGGTGTCGCCCACACCCTCGAGGTAGTCCTTCTTCAGCTGGGGGGAGGGAAGGCCGGAGATAAGGGTGAGGAGCTCAGGTGTGAACCCCCCTGCTGGTGTGGGGGGGCTGGGTGAGAAGACCCAGGACAGACGCTGAGAGGAGAGCGGACAACGGACAGGTTTCTCAGCTGAAAGGGCTGATGAGAAAGGGGCCACTCTGATGGGAGGAGAAGGTGGGAAGGAGGGGACGGGTCAGGTGGGGAGACTTTGGGGGTCACCCCAGATCCCCCTTCCTTTAGTACGGAGGGACATTCCACTCCTTCACAGGGAGAACATCTATCCACTCATTCCAGAAACTAAATTAAGTGCCAACTGTGTGCCAGGCAGGAGCCTGTTCCTACCCCAGGGCCTCTGCACTTGCTGTGGCCCTGCCCCTGGCTTTACCCTGCTCGTTACTCCCCATCTGCGTCCTGGCTGACCTCCTGGTGGAGGGCAACAGAGAGCTCCCCAGGCTCCCTCATCTTGCCACCTGGGGCGCCCAGACAGGCGGTTCTCCACCAGTCCTCGGTGAATTTGTTCACGGGGAGCAGTGCAGGCAGCAAGGCCGAGGCGGCTGCTGTGGGAGGCGGGAGGGAAGGAGCAAAGGGCCCCAGAGCTCAAATGGGGTGAGCTGGGGATGGAGAGTGGACCACCCAGCAGGGACAGACTTCTGGTCCCTGAGCCCAGAGAGCAGGCGGGGTGAGAGGGTGGGCGGCACCTTGAGCCAGTTGTGTGACCTCTTGGCGATCTCGTAGGTGGCGTCCACGTCCAGGGTCTTCACCATCAGCCCCTCGCAGGAGTCTAGGGAACACAGGAGAGGCACGTGAAGCCCCGGCTCACAGCCTCGCAACAGTTGTGGGCGGGACTGGTCCCATCGTCTAGGGTGGGGCCGGGGTGGGTGCAGATCACGGAGCGGGGAGGGACAGTGCGGGGGGGCACAGACCTTGTGGGACGCCCTCACCTTTCACTGACTGCTCCAGGAACTCGGCGATCTGCTCCGTGTCCTTGGTGTCCAGGGAGGTGGCAAAGACGAACTCGCCCTCCGTCTCCACGAAGTTCTCCCGGAGCAGCTGCCGGCGTCGGGAGAGGGGCTCACGTACCAGGGACTGCGGGGCGGGATGAGAGACAGACGTCACCGTGGAAATAAAGAGGAAAAGCCCGACATCGGGGAAAGCGGGCGGGTCACAGGTCACCCTGTGGCTGATGGAGATGAGTATGAAGAGGGGCATCAGTTTTCACTTTAAGCAATTCTCTAGTGTCTGGCTTCATAGAGGCTGGATTCTCACGTCTGCTCCCGCCCTCAGGCCGCAGTAGGTTGTTCTCATTGCAGGACAGGCATACAGATGGGGAGTTGGAAAGGGGACGCCTCAGGGGCCATACTTTGAGAGCCGCTGCCCGAGCGTGGCCTCCCAGCTCAGCCCACTGGTTCCCAAGTTTACACACCCACTTCATCCCCCGACCACCTAAGACACAATGCTGGAACTCACCTCTCCGTTGAGGTAGATGAGATCGAAGGCATACAGACACACCTGCACCTGGATCTCTGCCGCGTCCACCTCCTGGGTCAGGAGGGATGGAGACCCGGAGTGGGGGTGGGAAAAGGTGAGATGGGGGTGGGAAAAGGTGAGATGGGGGTGGGAAAAGGTGAGATGGGGGTGAGATGGGGCTGGGTGGGGCCCCTCCCCTCACGCCCAAGGCAGATACCCAAGTCACCTGCCACTCTCCCCTCTCCCCAGCCAAAAGGCTGCACGCCTATAAGCACAGCAGTGATGCCGGCCGCTGGCACTGAATTACGGTAGCAACCATCTCATTCCCCTCTGCTACTTATTCGCTTGCCTGGCCTCCCTCGCAACTCGTGAGGGTGACATGACAATTCTGGCCAATGAGAGCAAAGAAGTTTTCTGGGGTGCAGAATGAGGGGGCTCCTGGAACAGATCTTTCATAATAGGAAAAGACCCCTTCCCTCCTTCCTATTTGGCATGCTGGGATGAGAACGTGATGGCCAGGGCTGTGGCAGCCATGTTGTAAAAGGCTGAGAGAACTACATTCCAACTGACAACTCTGTCTCTCTGGGACAGGGCAGGATTGGGTGGAAGACGATGGCTGGTGCTGGAGTGGGGCAGAGGCTACCTTGCGTTTGCGGGTGGTGAGCACTTGGAATGGCTGGATCTGCTTCTTTTCCCGGTCCCAAGCTACAGCTTCTGTGTCTAGGATGAAGGATGTGACTGATGGGAGTTTAATCTGAAAGGGGAAAACCCAGAGCATCATGAGAGGTGGTAGATGAGGCCAAAAGACAGATGGAGAGAAACCAGTTTATTTCCCGTCTACATGGAGAAGACCCAGTGACAAACGGATGCCAGCCTTAGAGACACGCGTGAACACAGACGCCTTCTGGTCCCCACTGAGAGGCGAAAAACTAAGTTTTCTGAGGACTTACTATGTGGTCCCACAAGCTGGAAACCCAGGAGCCTTTGTCATCTTCCTTTTCTGCTCATTTTACATTCAATTCAGCCGTGAACTTGTCTGTTCTCTCTCGGAAGTCTCTAAGCCTTCCACTTGCCACCACCTCGCCGAGCCCAGTCCAGCCTAAGCCACAGCATCCCACCAGTCTCCCTGCTCCTGCACTGACTCTGCCCAATACACTCTCCTCACCGCAGCCAGGCTGCTCTCAGCAAACCCCACATCTGCTCAGTGCTCATCCCTGCTGAAAACACACGGCTCCCCAAACCCTTGGAACCTCTCCTTGGCCAGCCCCCGCACCCCTTCACCTCACCTAGCCCCTCAGACTCACTCTCTGCACCCCCCCACACAAGCCTTTCTGGTTCTTGAACGGACTGTGCCCCTCCGACCACAGGGCCTTTGCACACGCTCTGGACTTGAGAATCTGTATGGCTCCCGGGGCCATCCACACTGTATCCTGGGCTGTGCTTGGTGATGGCCCTGTCTTCCTGACACCAAGGCTAGGTCTTACTCTGCTTAAGGCTCACAGGATGCTGGACCTTTTCTTCAGAGCCCAATCTCTGAGTACACTCAGAGGTAACAGCAGGGCTCTGATGAAGCCCTGCCTGCTCTGCCGTCTGGGTTAAAGTCGCAGCCTTCAGCACAGGGCTCAGCACAGAGCAGACGCCCAGTAAATACTTGAATGAACGGGTGAAATAAGCCAGATCCCACCGACCCTGTACTGTGACTGCCTGCATGAAGCTCTAGCACAGGCAAGATGAACTTACATCAGTGATTGTTGCCGAAGGAGGTGGACGGTGGGGGTGGGGAGAGGGGCCTGCCTGGCACGGGGCATGAGCAAACACTCTGGAGTGATAAACACACAAATGTTTTATATGTTGATTACGTGGCTGGGTGACCTTGTCAAAAATCTTCAAACTCTAAGGTCAGAACCTTTTATGGAAACTACGCCTTAAGTTGGTTTTAAAAACAAACAGCACTTGGCACATCACAGGAGCTCAATGAATGCCTGCGTTGCACTGTTCCTCTGTCCTCGCTGCTCTAGGAAAGAGCAAACGCCCCCATTAATTACAGAAGACTAGTCCTCTCTGTGGGCTTCCCTGGTGGCTCAGTGGTAAAGGATCTGCCTGGACTTGGGTTTGAGCCCCGACTCAGAAGATCTCCTGGAGAAGGAAATGCCAACCCACTCCAGTCTTTTTGTCTGGGAAATCCCACGGACGGAAGGGCCTGGCAGGCTACAGTCTATGGGGTCACAAAGAGTCAGACATGACTTAGCAACCGAACAACAACAAAGTCCTCTTGGACTGAGAGCTCCTAAAGTAGGTCCACATGGCCGTTGGGAGCAGAGACAGCCTGGCTCCAGGGCCCTAGAGATCCAGCCCTATTTACAGACTGTGGGCCAGCGTGCAGGCTTCTTTCCCCTCCCACCTTCATTCCAAACCCTCTCCCCGACAGAGTGTGATTCTGCCTTTCCCGGCCTCCGCTGCACCAGAGAGCCTGTGACCCGGTGCTGCACAGGGGACCCCCAAGCTGGAGTCAGCCGGGGGTGATGGGAAGTGCCTGGAAAAGAGCTAACTTTCCTCATGGGTGCAGACAGCAGCTGGAATCCCTTTCCCACCCGTCTTCTGTCTGGAAGTGTGGCGGCTACCTGGAGACCAAGGGGCCAGGCACTGGGATGAAAGGCAACGAGCCAAGGACAGCAGACCCAGCTGGGTTTGGAGAGACCTCAGCTGAGCCAGGCCACGGCCACCCGCCTTCAGATTTAAAGGGGAAAAAAAAATCTGCAAGCGTTCTATTATCTATAACCCAACACACTCCAATCTCCTTGCACTCACTCCCGCTACACCCGGCCGGCCTGGCTGGCCCTCCGTTCCCCGCTCCCCTACCAGCACCCCTCCCCGACCCCCCAGGTGGAGCCGGCGGCAGGCGCTCACCTTGGGGATGCGGCTGATGATGTCAGGGTACCTTCCAGTATTGTCCTCCTGATTCCTGCTGAAGATCTTCACCTCCCCACCTTCCAGAACGTGAATCTGCCACCGTGGGGGAGGGGAGAGGGACTCAGAGCCGGGCCCACCCCCGGGAGCCCCGACTTTCTCTTCTTGACCCCACTTCCATGGGCAGGAGGTTCCAGAAGCTCTGCAGAAGGAACTGGTGCAGAGACCTGAGCGAATCCTCTCCTGGGTTCAGAGGGCGTGTCCCAGGCCTGTCCGTGTGTGCGCGCGCCGATTTGTCGGGATGTTGTGATGCTATAAATAACACTCTGGTTTTTACAATTTAAACGTATTCATTTGAATATGTCTGGGTCACAGCCTTCGAGCAGAGCCATATACATGCCACCTAACATGCACATTACCCCAAGAAACAGCAGTGTATGTGCGTACAACATACGACTTTAAACATATACGGTTTTAAGTCACTGTCACTACCTTACGTCGTAGTGATTTCTGCTCAGCACTGTATTTCGAAGGTCCATCTATGCTGAGTCTATCCAGTCTACTGTGTGTAGCTGCCTCAAGGCACCACAGGGAGGCGCCCACTGAGCTCGCTTACCTGTCCCCAGGGCGTGGCCCCACTCCCCCCAGGACAGAAGAGCCACAAGTATCCTCACAGCCCAGACCAAGGCCGTCTCCAGCCCTGGGAGCCGGGACACACGTCCAGGTAACCCCCCGGCTACATCAACACGCCCACCAGCAGGGCACGCGTGCAGCCCACGCTTTCTGAGCTCCCACTGCCCTGGGTCAGGGCTTGACGATGTTACCCAGTAAGATCTGTCTTCAGAGGAGCCAGTCAGGTGGCTGTGACCGCACCACTGGAGGTGGGAACTAAAGCCCCCAGGGCCGTGCGAGACCAGATGAGCAGTCATGGTGAGGCCGGCCGGCCCCACGCTCGGGTCTGGGGGACCCCACGCCCCCGCCCCCGCTCGACGGCGCGTCCACCCCCTTACCTGTGCCCTCTGCCCGTCATATTTGTATTCGCAGGTGAAAGCTGCCTCCTCAAAGCGCTTCAGGACCTCGCTGACACCCCGGGTGGGGTGGGCCAACATTGGTTTCAGGGGAACCCCTGGGAGGGGAGGACAGGGTGAATTCAGATAGAATTTCCTAGGGGTGGGCGGTGAATTCACGGAGGCAGGGTGGAGACTGCTAATCGCCCTCAGAAGCGATGCGTGCAACACCTGGGTCTGTCATCACAAAGCCTGGCCGCCCCCTTCTCGAAAACTTAAACAGAAATGTGAGCGGTCTAGAAACTAGAGCGACAGCCTTGGAATGACAAGGTGACGAGAGAAGGAACTCGGGGTGAGCCCCGGGGCGCAGCGCGGGCCCTCGCCTGCCGCCCGCCTCCCTCTAGGCCCTTCCACGGACAGAGCCACGAGATGCCGTCTGCCTGCTGCACTGCCTCTGGGGTTTCTAGGGGACAGCAGCTCTAACATGGAAGCAGAAACTCCACGGAGAGGAGGCACGGCTCAGGGGAAGGGTTGGCTCAGGGGAGAGGGGGGTGCTCTCTGAGGAGGGGGCCCTGTGCTGGTCACCCCGGGGATGGAGGGAGGGGAGCCTGGTGGCAGCCAGCCTGGGGCGAGGCTGTGGATGGGTGGCGGCGGGCGGGGGCGGATCTCACGGAAGCGAGTACCTGGGCTCAGCCTGCAGTGCTCCGGGAGCCGCTCGAGGCCGTGTTCCAGCAGCACGGGGACAATCCGGTCCAGGTCAGGTACCTCACTGGGGCAGGGAGCAAGAACAAGGTGGGTGGGGGTGTCCTTCTAGAACCCTGCTCGCTGGCTGTGAGATCCGCCACTGCCTGCCTGTCACCCCTTCCCACAGTCAGCTCCTGCCTCCCTCGACTCCCCCCGTCACCCCGACTGTTGTGGTCCTTCATGTTTCTTCCAGGCTGGCCTCCCCCTCCCAATGTTCCTGTTTAACAATGGTCTGGGGCCGGCCCGAGAGCGACAGTCTCCAGGTCTCCAGGCAGGGGCAGTCCTCTCCATGACCGTACGACCCTCATGGTGTGCCCGTCACCAGGCCCCCTCTGGGTTTCTCATGGCCTTTCCACATGCAGTCCTGCCTGGAACTCAGAAGCCTCTGCCTGCCTCTCCCCTTGGCTGTCAGGGTCTCCGCCTCTCCCCATCCCTGTGTCCCTGACCCCTCACTGTCAGCCGCCTCCCTGATCTTTGTCACCTCCCGGTGCCCAGCGCCCGTCTCGTCTGATCCCCACCCAGGGCCCTGTCCCCCAGGTCTCACCAGAAGGTCTGCTTCAGGATCATGCCTTGCTCCTCCAGCCACGTCTTTCTGGCTTCTGCCGTCTTGCCCTTCCCGGCGTCCACCACGACGGGGGGGCATTCTAGGATGAACCCAAGAGGAAGGGGATTTGGGAAGGGCTGGACCCCCCTCAGCCAGCCCCGGGTTCACACGGGGTGCTGGTGAGACGTTCCTCAGGGAGAGGGGCCTAGACGGGCAGAGGGAACCAGGTAGGGGTGGGGGTCAAGGGAAGGGTGGCCGGGTTAACTCGAGTGGCAGCGTGGGGCCGGTCACTGGGGCTCACCTTGACCGGGGGGCGTGAGGCTCACGGCCTGGGCAAGGGCCGCCAGCACCGACTGCTCAGCCAGCCCGAGGCGCAGCCGTCCACTCAGGGCTCTGGGAAGACAGTGGGGAACGGGGACGGGTGCGCCTCGTCAGCCCCTTGCTCCTCCCTCCTCCAGTCTCCCCACCGCGACCCTCTCCTCTAAACCAGAGCAGCCTCCAGAGCTGAAAGGGACCTGCGATCACACAGCCCCACTTGACAGAGGCCAGCCACAAACCATCACGACCGCAGGCAGTGCCTACGGGCAGAACTAGGGGTCTGGCAAGGCCTCCGTCTCTCCTCAGCTGCCCTCTGACGAAGCAGTGATGGCGGGGGTGGGGGTGGGGGTGGGGGTGGGGCCAGGGCACGGCCAGGCCTGGAACAACCTGCCCAAGGGTGCCAGGGTGTGATGGCCAAGAACCTGTGCCCGCACGGGCCCTGCTTGAGACAGCGACCTCGGGCAGGAGGCTGCACCTCCCTGTGTCTCCATCTCCCCTTCTCTAAATGGGGGTGAGGCTCACAGCCTCCCAGGGCTGCAGGGAGGAGCTCATGGGAGAAAGCGCGAGACACAGGCCAGGGCAGACATCACTAATCCACCGCGGCACACTTCACCCACGAGCCCAGGCTTCTCCAGGCAGCACTGCTGACAAGAGGAGCTCCAGTTCACAGTGCTCCCATCCGAGGACGGTCAGGGCACCAGCAGTGATGCGCCTGCCCGGCCCCCTCCCCACCTCACAGGCCCACACCCTCACCTGGCAATGAAACGCGCCTCTGAGTGACGGCAGGCCACAAAGAGGCCTTTGATGACATCCATCTTCTTGGTGGTGGACTGGAGAGAAGGGGGCAGGGCAGTCGGTGCCGGGGGTGAAGGGAGGGGGGCCATCCTCGCTGCCTGGGGAGCTGCCGCCCTTGGAGACCCGCCCGCCTCCCAGCCCTGCTCCCCCGTCCCACGGCCCAGAGCGCAGAGAACAGTGAGACGCTCGTCCTCCTTCTGGCCTCCCACACCGGCTCTGCTCAGCAGGTGTGCACGGAGCCCCACGGCCCGCACTACACTGGGGCTAGGGTCTCAGGAGGAGAGTCCCGCAGTCCTGAGAGCAGCAGGAGGAGAGAAGCTCTGATCCCAAAAGCAGGACCGAGGTGACCCCGCCCTGAGCAGTGGAACCAGAGCCTTCCAGGTCCCCAGGAGGAGAGGGTCTGGAGAGGGCCAGCCGCCCACCCACTCACAGCGCTGCCCGCCAGCTGCGCGATGTCCCGGAACTTGGCGAAGACGCCACCGGCGGTGAGCGCGGGGGGGGGCAGCACGAGCCTCTGGGTGCTGCGGCTGCTCTCGGCCACCAGCCCCACATCACCCTTCTCAGCCACCTCGGCCCGGACGGACTCCAGTTGCCGACCTTGTGGGGTAGAGAGGGCAGCGGCTGAGCACCAGGAGGGGTGTGGCCGCCGGGCTCCCCTCTCCAGAAGCCGGGAGGATGAGCCCGTCTACACCAGAGGGGTTGTCTGGGGCGGCATCATCAGTATGGAGGTGGGATTTAAAGCCCTGGATCTCGGCCGACTTCCTCCCTGGCTTCCTGGTTTCCTGTCCGTCCTCCACGCGGGTCCAGGACTGACCCTGCCCCTTGCCTGCCTGGGACCTTTCCACGGCTCCCCAACGCCCCCACGGAGCACCCCAGGCCCTGGGCAGGTGGGCAGGTCCCGCCCACTCAGCCAGCCCCTCCCGGGCACAACCCCACTCTGTCCCCAGCTCCCCTCGTGGCTGTTGGCCAAAGCCCTTAAGGGCCTCTGCGACCTCCACGAGCCCCGACCCTCAGCCTTGCTCTGCACCTGCGGCATCCCTCTCTCCCACCTGGTCTGGGTGCAGACCTGGTCCTGACTCCCCCCGCTCTCAGCCCATCAGTGGCCCCCCTCTCCACCCTCCACCTTCCCAGTCCCTCCCTATCATCTCCTGGCCTCCCCACGTGCTCCCTGGAAGACCCCCAACCAACCGGCCGGGGGCATCCACCACCACCCCCACCTCACCCGTGGCCTGGGCCACTGCCTTGAGGAGGATGCCCTCTCCGATGCCGAGCTCCAGGCCCTGCTGGGGCGGCCCCAGGCGGTTGAGGCTGAGGTAGAGGACGGGTAGGAGGTCAGCAGGTGACAGGGCCACCACGGAGCGCAGCAGGTTGCTCAGCGTCTCCACCATCCGGAGCCTGGAGAAGGGGACATGGGTGAGACCACCTGACATTTCAGTCAAGATGAGGTAGGGGAGTGTGGTGATAAAAGAAACGCAGGAAAACAGACGAGGAGGGGGCTCACGACCAGCACCCGGTGTGTGACCTGAGCCACAGGCACCGCTACAGGCTGCCGGTGGGACAGGAACTCCACCTGATGAAGAAGGGGACGATCATCTACAGGGAACCAGCTGATGCGTATGGACTGCTTTCCAGGTGCCAGGCATTGGTATTAAGCCTTCAAAACATTCTGACTCCCTGAATTTTCACAGCTGCCCTGAGCTAGATGTTATTTCATTTTACAGGTGAAGAAACTGAGGCACGAAAGACTATGTAACTTGCCAAGGTCACAGAGCTAGTGAGTATTGGGCCGAGACAGGGCTCTCACCACAAACAAGACATGGGCTTTCTCTAACACTGAGGATCGGGAGTATCAGCCAGGCGGCAGGTACTCTTGGTTACTTGAGCTTAGTACCCAGTTCCTGCCGCCAGGCGGTGGAGCCTCTCTCCCCACACCAGGGATCACGGGGTCACCCTCCTGTCTTGCTCTGACCAACAAACCAGGCAGAAACGATGGCGTGGGCCTTCAGAGGCCTGTGGCCGCTCCTGTGGCCAGGCCTGTGGTCTGTGATCTCATGCGTGAGGGTGCAGTTGAGCCAGGAGGGGGTTAAGAGGATTAAACAGCTGGAGGCACAGCCAGGGCCAGTGGGACAGAACTGTGAGAGCCCCCGCTGGCCCCGGCCAGGCGGCCTGGTTAATTACCGAGCAGAGACCTCCTCGATCTTCTCGAACGCCCGGGCCACAGCCAGATAAGGGACCCTGGGGGAGAAGGAAAAACAGGAGCTGTGCGTACACCCACGCTGCCTCCGCCCCAGCTCCCTGCCCCCACACGCCTCCCAGTCAAAGACCTGCTGATCCCCAGGTGCTCGCAGGCAATCCTGACCCCTGCCTGGGGTTCTCTCTCCATCCCCTTCAGAGAGCCCAATGGTCTCCCCTAAACATTGAGGGTTGTGGGGGGGGTGGGGAGGACTGGCAAATCTCTCACTGAAGCCTCTGGAGACAGGGCCTCCCACAGTGCCAAGGACCAGAGGAGGGGTTCTGGGGAGGGCCACACCTCACCTCTGGCCTGCCTTCCAGCAGGCATCCTCGATGGGGTGGTAGTTGTTCTTGGCAGGATTGTAGCTCGGTGGGTCCAGGTGTCTGTGGAGGGAAAGGGGAGGCTGCAGGGTAGATGCCTGGGTCGAGGAGAAGCCATTCCGCTGACTGGCATTTACTGAGCATGTCCTAAGTGCCAGGTACAAGGGCATGGAAATGAATGAAAGCGAGTTTGCTAACCTGGAACTCATGTTCCAGTGTGAAAGTCAGCGGAGGAGCGGGGGACAAACAAGACCAAAAAGCAGAAGAGAATAAATCATTTTTCAGTATTAAAACATTTTTAAGACAAAAACCAGGTAGAGGGAGAAATCAGAAAGGCAGATGCTGCTTCAGAGGACAGTTGGGGAAGGCCAGAGGAGACATCCGGGCAGAATGATGCAAGGGGTTAACAGAGTGGGGAGCAGGGAGAAGAGCGTTCCAGAGGGGAGCTGCCAGTGCAAAGGCCCTGAGGTAGGGACACGCCTGGCATGCTGGAGGAACAGAAAAGGGGTCAGTGTGGCTGAAGTGGAGCCATGTGATCCGAATATTGTTCAGTTCAGCCGCCCAGTTGTGTCTGACTCTTTGCAATCTCATGGACTACATCTAGCCCGCCAGGCTCCTCTGTCCATGGGGTTTCCCAGGCATGAATACTGGAGTGGGTTGCCGTTTCCTCCTCCAGGGGATCTTCCCAACCCAGGGATTGAACCCACGTCTCCTGTACTGGCAGACGAATTCTTTACCACTGAGCCACCTGGGACGCCCATGTTGATCAGAGTCCACTCCGAGAGGCAAGGACTCCTCTGGGTCAGACCGGCCCTCACTCTGGCTGGAACAGCAGGAGGAAGCTGCAGTCCCTGGGTGCCCCAAAGAGCCAGGCACCGTGCGAAGGGCACTCCATCTGCTAGCAAATCAGCCCCGCAGGCACGGACTCACCTGCCCCCCGAGTCACGTAAGGAAACTGGGCAGAGTGGTTAAGCAGCTCACCTGAGGCCACACAGCTAGTAAGCGGTACAGTTCTCAGACTACGTTCTAGGCCTCTACATCATCGTGCCTCGGGAAATGCCTCACACCCACCCTGTCAGAGCCTCGGCAGCCCAGACTCTGCAGTCACACTCCTTTGGGTTAAAATCGCTGCTCCATCAGTGACCAGCTGTGTCCTGGTGAGGAAGCAATTTCCCTCTGAACCAACCGTATGATGGAGCTACCCAGAGTCCCTGCCCTGACACGCCCTGAGGTTAAAGAAGAAATTAGGGGGAGAGTTCCCACTCCTTGGCGTGCTTTGCGGGGAGCATTTTTACAACACTGACTCCCCAGCCTCAGACCTATGTCTCTGCCAAATTTGGGGTGAGGGAGAAGACTGCCGACTGTTTACAGCTCTTCAGCTGATCCTGTGCAGACAGGGCTGAGGATGGCTGAGCCGGATGGAGCACACGCAGTGAGTTGTATGAGCTCAGTATTTGATAAGTGGTCGCCACCTGGTTCTTCCTATTAAAAGGAGAAACGGCAGAGCTGAGGGGTAAGAAATTCTGCAGCCACACTGCCTGGCTCAAATCCCAACTCTGCCACACTCCTCATCTGTGGTCTAATCAAGGCAATCAAAATTTATAATAATAATAGCAGCTACTACTTGCCGGGTGTGGGCATGGCCAGACGCCAGTCTGCAACCCTCAGGGGGAAACTGGCCCAGAAAGGCTAAGAAGCTTGGCCAAAGTCATCCAGCTGACAAAGGCGGAGCTGGGACTTCCAAGCACTCCAGAGCACTGTCCTGCCTCCATGCCTCACTTTTCCCACCTGTGAAACGGGAGTCCCAACAGAGTCGACGCACAGGGTTGCTGTGAGGCTTCAATGCATCAGGATATGGAGGGCACAGTGTCTGGTGCGGGCACATGGTTTACAGTGGATAAAAGGGTGTGCTTTCTACCATTAACAAGTCCTCATACTAAAGGTGAGGAAATTGGAGGTCCTAACAGTTTGTCTGTCTCCTGGAGGCGGCTATCAGTGATCAGGTTGAGAAGAGTCTAAGAAAAACGATCGCAGTATCCCAAGAAGTAAAAATCAGGACACAGAACTTCATGTCAGACACCAAGATGGTGAGAGAGACTTACAAGTAATATAAGTATGGGCGTGTGCCCAGGGGGCAAGGCAGGGATGCAGAGAAGAGGCCCGGCATAGGAGCTAGGGCAACTCGGCTTCCGGGCCTGGCCTTACCCCTACCCTCCCTGTGTGTCCCAGGGAAGATGGCCTAGCTGCTCTGGGCTACTGGTTTCAATGCCTGGGAAATGGCTAAACACCAGCTTCCTGCACAGGCCTACTGCAGAGATGAAATAAAAAGGCATAAAAGAAACCTTTAGGACGTGACTTGACACAAAGGAGGCTCAAGAAAAGGAGCTGACCTTTCCTACATTGCAGTCATGTGCTGAAATGGGGCCATTTAATCTCACTAATAAGGTTGCGACTGGGGTACAAACTTGTCATTAAGAATCCCAAATTTTTTATTAGACTAATTAAACCTGAATCACAAAATTCTAATGCTGAAAGGCTATTTGGTGATTACCGGTCTCCGTTTTAGAGGCCCACCTACAATCAGATCAGTGAAACCTGGGACTCACTGGCTTACTTTGTTTCATCTGCTGTTCTCTTAATGGACCCTGACTCACCCCTTGGTCTCGTCCTTTCTTAGAGCACCAGGTCCTCCTTCTTTCGCTTCTTTTTTGACAGCTGGCTTCCGGGGGGCTGGGGAATGAAGCAGGGAAACAGTGGACCCTTTCTCCTTCCCACAGCCCCCACCTCCCAAGTTCTCTCCAGGTAGCACTGCCCCATGCTTGGGGGCGGGAACACAGCAGGAGGGGTGAGTTAGGCCTTCTCACCCACGGGAAGGCCGAGCTCCTTGGAGAAACACCCACCTGCCTCTTCCCTGCGCAGCCCTGAGAGGTGAAGGGGAGACACTCACAGAAGAAACTGCTGAGGGTCTTTGGAGCTTTGGGGGGCGGTTGAGCCTGGCCATCCTCCTGTGGTTCCTGCTTCACTGTCACCCCGGGCTCTGAAACGCTTTCTGTCGGGGACTCTGCTGAAAGTGAGAGAGGTCAGATGGTGATGCAAACTTTAAACGAATGTATTTCTTGGCCACGAGGCACGTGGGACCTAGTTCCCTGACCAAGGATGGAACCTGGGCCCCCTGCATTGGGAGCACAGAGTCCCAGCCACTGGACCCCCAGGGAAGTCCCCGGTGCCTATGATTTCTGAAAGATAACTTGTTGGAGGATGACTGGCTCTTTTTTCCCTCACATGTGTGGAGGAAAAACAACAAGAAAAATAACAATAGTAACAAAACCTAAAGTTTCCCCTAGAATTTGCTTTTAGACAAGACGTTGGAGAATCTTATCTAAGCCTTATTTACATTAACTATCCTCTAAAGACGTGGGACCACCCCCCCAAAACCAGAGAGAGGGCCCCAGGGAGAAAGAGGGTCAGACACTCACTGGAGGTCTGGGGCTCAGGGGGCGTCGTGGGCTGGTCCCCGCCTTCCACTTCCTCCTTGTCGCCCCCTTCAGGCTCTGGGAGGCTTTCTGTTGGTGTCTCTGCTTCTGCAGACAGACAAGGCAGATGGGAAGAAGCGTCACTGGGGACCCCTCCCTAAGGGCTTTTGCATACTCAAGACACTCTGCCCGTTTTATCTTTGCTGCGCTGACCACACAGAAGTGAAGTGACGGCAGGGGTGAGGGTGGGTCAGCCCTGGGCCACGCAGGGACCTTGACGGAAGCCGACCCCAACGCTTGCTTGTGTAGCTGAGAAATGGAGAGGGCCAGACTTTTCTTATAAACCATTATTTTTGAATTATTCACGGTGAAATAGAACTGGAAAGGTTTCAAAATGCCAACGATAACTTGTTAGAGATACAAATAAAGTTTTTTTAAGCTGATTGAAAAATTAAAAAAAAGAAAAACCCACCTCCAGGGTAATAATAACTGCATCAACTGACTTAGGAATAATCTGCCTTAGTAGAGAGAAGTCATCCCCTGCCCTGACCCCCCAAAACCCCTGGACACAGATAAGGGCTAAAACTTCATGATTTACAGTAAAATTTGTTACTGACTAAAAATTGCCAACCAGAAATCAGACCTCCACCAAATTCAGACCTTCCCTGGAAAGGACAAACCCAATTAAACACCCTTATTAAAACAAATGACGGTGACAAAGCCTGATTATCATAATCGTGTAAAGGCCCCAACTGATCTGTGGATCAGATGTTTATGGCTCCATTTCCCAGGTAAGATATTTTACATTTTCAAGGGAAACGGGCTGGAGGCTGTGTGACCTACTAGCTTGCAGCATTTCACTTGTCATTATTAGATCACATTCTTGGTAATTCATGACGTCAGCTTTCTGCAAAGCTGGGTACTCATGGGTGGTGTGATGAAAACCAAGTATTAAATGAAAATCAACAAGAACAGGAAACAAGGGCAGCAGTTGTCAACTGGACTCCAACGTCTGAGCAATTGCGCAGTGCCCAGGAGACTAACTGAACATTTAAGAATTAATTTTTTTCTCCTTTCAATCCTATGTATATTACTTTCTCAAATGCCCAAGCTGCTAGAACATAAATAGTTGTTTGGACATAACTCAACAAACTGAACAGTAAAGGCCTTGGGGCAATGAGGCAGTTACTAAGATACTACGGGTCCTGGAAGTTTGTACACTTCTTTGCTTTTTGGCAAAACTTACGATAAAAGCAAATCATTTAGAGGAAAACATTTTCCATACGAGAAATAAAAAGAGAGAAAAATGGGAAACTATATATGAATTAAGATGGCCAAACTAACATATTCCAGAACGCGTTCATGACAAAATTCCCTGGGCAGCGGTGTGGGATTCTGATGGAAACGCGTGGATTCCTGATCGAAGTGTCAAATCAAGTGGGGTCCCCACACCCTGTCCTCCCAGATAGGCCCCCACCTTTCCAGACCCCCACCACCACAGACACACAGAATGAGCCTCTCCCCGCTTCCTCCCTCCCGACCAGGGTCTCACCTCCTTCCTCCTTCTTCTTCTTAGTCTCCGGGTCCTCGTCCTCGCCCTGCTCTTTCAGGACATCTTGAAATGTCCGTTTGGGAAGCTGCTTCCGGGCTGGAAAGACAAAGGGCTCTGGGTGGCCTCCTTGCTGGCCCACTGGACCCGCCACAGTGGGCTCAGACCCCCGTGGTGATGGCCCCCAAGACGGCTCTGGGGCCCTGCCCTTCTCCGCCTGCCCCCCAGCCACCACCCAGGTGCGGGCCCCATCCTTCAGGCTTCTGCTTCCTGGCTGTGTGGCTGCGGCAGGCAGGTCCCTTCATCTTGGGAGCCAGCAGCCACCCCCTCTCTGCCTCACCTCTCACCACACACTATCCTCAAGCCCTCGCTGCCCCCACATCACACCTTATCCTCAGAGACGCCGAGGCGTGTGGGGCTCCCCCACCTGCTGTGCTGTTCCCACCCCGAGGCCTTCACACACGCTCTGCTTGGCGGCAACTCTTCCCTGTCACCCTTTCTCAACAGAGCCGACCCCGACCAAGACCCTGATCCAAGACTCAGCCCAGACTGCCGCTCCTCTGGGCCCTGCCTCAATCCGCGCCACCCCCGTGCCTGCATGTCATTCCCTACAGCAGCACCGTCAGTGGAAACATACAGCGAGCCACGTGTGTCATCTGAAGCTTTCTAGTGGCTATACCGAGGAAAGGAAAAAGAACCAGGTGCATTTACGTTTGGATAATCTTGTTTACTTGACCCAACATAACCAAAATATGATTCCATGTTTTGAATATTTAAAGTCAGTATCATTCTTTTTCCTATGCTAGGTCTTCAAAATCTGATGCACTTACAAACACATCTCAGCTGCACACTGAATTTTCATCAGAAATACTTGATGTGTTTAGATTTCATACAATCTACCGGTGAGAAAGCCCAGAGAAGGGAAGTCATTTGCCCAAGGTCACACAGCCAGGGGCTGGTGGAGCCGTGCTCTTAACCACAATGCTAAGAGCACAGCTGGCAGGGGGGTGGCTCAGTGGTGGAGAGATCCACATGTGGACAAAGACAGGCGGCTGAAACAGCGTGGCCCAGGGGTCCTTACCCGTGCGACGCTTCGGGATCCATGATGGGGACGCAACCGCTGGGGAGGGCTTGGAGCGGGAAGGGCTGCTCTCAGGCAGTGTGACAAGACTGGGAGGTGAGGGCTGTGGAGAGTCTGAAGCAGGCTCCTGGAAAGGAAGAGAAAGAGCAACTCCTGAGTTGGGGGAGACGGAGGGAGCACCCAGCTATATCAGCTTCCAAACACTCGGAAGAACAGAGTGACTCAGCCCCAGCTCTGGCCTCTTACCTGGGCCGTCACTCCACTCCCCTGTGTCATTTCACGGTCCCAGACTGTCCCTATTATGGACCACAGTAACAATTCTTTTTTTTCCCTTAAGTGACAAGATCTTTGATTTTTAGCTAAGCATAATATGGCCCAACCAGTGGTGGTTCAGATGGTTAAGAATTTGCCTGCGATACAGGAGACCTTGCAGGTCCCTGGGTTGGGAAGATCCCCTGGAGGAGGGCATGGCAACCCACTCCAGTATTCTTGCCTGGAGAATCCCCACAGACAGAGGAGCCTGGTGGGCTACCGTCCACAAGGTCACAAAGAGCCAGACACAACTGAGCGACTAAGCACAGCACAGCACGTAACACGGCCCAACCAAACACTTCCCAGACTTCCTTGCAGCCAGGTGTGGTCAGGAGCCTAAGGACTACCCTTCCCAGACTCCCTTGCAGCTAGGTCAGAAGCCCCAGGCCTACACGATGCAGTGTAAGGGCAACTGGAGATGGAAGGGAGTGAGCAGCGGGGGAGACAGGAGGTCGCTTCACCATTGGCAGACGGAGAAGTGCTGCACTTCGGATGTTACCTTCAGAGCAGCCAACAGGCAAGAAATGACTTAAATAAGGAGAGCAAATGAGCCAATGACTTGGGGAAGACGGACAGCCTTCGATTCCATGGGTTCTGAGCCCTTCCTCCACAGCAGGCATTCTCTCCCATCACTGTGTAAATCAACTCACAGCACCTTCACGGCCACCCATGATGAGGGAGACTACCCGAAGCTGCCCGAGCCACCTGAGGCTGCCTGCCAAGACATCCCCAGAGCAGAGGCAGGGTTAGGCGCACAGAAACCAGGCCCAACTGCTGAACTCCTCTGCCCCCTGGGGCATCAGCTCCAGAATTCTCCTGAGCAGCTGCTGCACTCAGCTCCAAGGCCAATGGGAATGACGCTTCTGGCAAACGAGGGCAGGCTGCTGGGGCCCCACCTGGCTTCTGGGGGTGGTGGGGGCTTCTTCTTCCTCCTCCTCGCCCTCGCTGCCCAGGACCCTGGTTGCCTTCCTCCCCGGCCTCTTCACTGGAGAGTCACCGTCAGACACCACTCGATTCCGCTCCTTCAGTGCCACCCTGGAAGGTGAAAAAATGGAGGTTTTTCCAGCAGGCAGAGTGCAGATGCTGCCCCCAGACTCTCCAGCAATTTCATTATGTTTCATTCCCTTCCTTGACTTTCAAGCATGCAACAATTCCCAGAAGCCTCCCTGGCATATATTTTTTTAGGCTATGTTGGGTCTTTGTTACTTTTCTCTGCTCGTGGTGCATGGGCTTCTCGCTGTAGTGGCTTCTCTTGTTGCAGAGCATGGGACCTAGGGTACTCAAACTCAGTAGTTATGGCTTCCAGCCTTTACAGTGCTCAGGCTCCGTGATTATGGCACATGGGCTCAGCTGCTCTGCAGCCTGTGGGATCTCTCTGAACCAGGGATAGAACCCATCGCCTCCTGCATTGGCAGGCAGATTCTTTACCACTGAGCCGCCAGGGAAGCCTTCAGCATATACTCTGAAACATCCATCCTCCCTGTCCCACTTCTCTGGGGGCTCCTGTGTGCCCACCCTGTGCTGGGCGATGCTGGAGGAACACACAAAGTCCCTACCGAGGGCAGACAACAGCCTCCAACATTCCTTTGGAGACTTTCTTTCAGTCAGTCATGTTAAGACCCTGATCCCCTAGGGAGGGACTACACTTCCCAGCAACATAAAACAAAAGGGATGGATCTCAAAGTCAGAAGTGTTGATAAATCATGGCCTGGTCTTTGTCACTGACTGAGCATCTTTTATGAAGCAGGCCCTGTTCTGTAAGTTGTTAGGGTGTTGACGCACTAAGTCCACACTGAAAGCCTGATGCAGACCATGATACCCTGTTACCCACTCGGAAACCGGGCACTGGAAGTAACGTTACTCTCCCCAGGCCCCAAACTGGGAAGGTGAGCTGAGTCTACCTTGAACGGTCCAGGGACAAGGTCTTCCCAAGAACTTATGACAAGGATGGTGGTGGAGAGAACAGTGTTCTCTTCAGATGCAGCCAGTGGCAGGGTCCCTGCCTTGTGGAGGAAGTCTGCTCCAGAATGAAGCCAGGACACTGGGCCAGAGTCCTGAAGACCACTCCGAGGTTCTGGATCCAGCAATACCTGAAGCTGACACTACCTTTTAGCCTTTCAGGTTACAAGAATCAAAAATTTCCCCATGGAGGCCTGAGACATCCTGAGCCGAGTCTGTGAACACCTGCAGCCAAGAATCCTGACTGATGAAGGAACAGATTCACCACCTCCCAGCCCCAGGACGTACTTCGGAGGGGACTCCGTTTCTCTGATGCTGTTGGAGGTCTCCTTCTCTGGCTTCTTCACTTTGCCCTCTTTCTTGGGCTGGAAAAATGACCTGGAGGAGCAGAAGAGGGGGAAAAGAAGTGAATGATAACAGTAGCAATAACCCCTCTAACACACGCCACATCCCTCAGCTTCCGATGCCCGTCCCCATTTCTAGCACACCACAGGAGACTTTGAATAATCCCCTTAGATGGATGAGGAAACTGAGGCTCGGACAGAGGAGGCAGCACTATGTGCTTTTCTGCCTCAGCTCTCCTCTCACGTGAGAGCCAGGACACATCCCAGTTTCCCTCCTACAAGTATTAACTGTGCACTTACTATGTGGCAGGGCCTGTCCTGGGAACCCAGGGGCACAGGAGCGGCCCAGACACAAAGTCCGTGCCCTCAAGGGGCTGACGCTCCAAGAGTAGGCAGACATTAAGTGAAAGTGAAATCGCTCAGTCGTGTCTGACTCTTTGCGACCCCATGGACTGTAGCCCACCAGGCTCCTCCGCCCATAGAGTTTTCCAAGCAGAGTACTGGAGTGGATTGCCATTTCCTTCTCCAGGGGATCTTCCTGACCCAGGGATGGAACCTGGGTCTCCTGCATTGCAGGCAGACGCTTTACCGTCTGAGCCACCGGGGAAGCATAAGCAATGTGTTCATTGCTTAGTTGTGTCTGGCTCTTTGCAACCCCATGGACTGCAGCCCACCAGGCTCCTTTGTCCATGGGGATGCTCCAGGCAAGAATACTGGAGTGGGTTGCCCTGCTCTCCTCCAGGGGATCTTCCCAACCCAGGGTCTCGGTCTCCTGCATTGCAGGCAGATTCTTTACTGTTTGAGCCACCAGGGAAGCCAATAGCTAATATGAAATGTTCGGAAGCATTATCTGCTCTGGAAAAGGTAAAGTAATAGGCCCTCCCTTCTACCCAGGTATTACTGGCCCTTTAGGCTGGATCATACCTTGTTGTGGGGGGCTATCTGGGGCACTGTAGGATGTTAACAGCCTGCCCCACCTTTACCCACCAGATGCTAAGGGAAGCCGCCTCTCCCTCCAAGTGGTGACAACCAAGAATGTCTGACATTCCCTGCTGGAGCGGGTTGGGGGGAGCTGGAAACTGCCCCAGACTGGGAACCACGGAGCTAGGGTCTCTGAACCTTGCAGCCACTAACATTCTCAGTTACTACACACCTGGTTTTCCAGTGCCCCTCCCCACTCTCCATACTGCTCAATTCCTGGAGATTCTACGTAAAGACTAACCCGAGTTCTTCTAAGATAAGGGCAGAGGTAGCGAGAGGAGCAGAGAATTAGGAAAGCGCGAGCTGCTGGTGGGTGGGGCGGGGGCCCTTACCTGATGCTTCGCTGCATGATGGTATCAGAATTCTCTCCCCCCTCCTCCTCCTCTCTGGCCACCAGTTTCTGAAAAGAACATCCAAAAATACTTGATTAGGATGCTCATTTTTGTGCAGAGATCAACACACAAAACACACTGATTGTGTGGAGATCGGAACACATACACCTCTGATAGGAAAGGAGAAACTTTCACGAATTGAGGTTTGGGGAAATCACCCTGAAATCTACATCACTGGGCCTGAACTTCACGCTGACAGGCCTGACATATGGGCTGTCAAACATAATAGGCAGCTGCTTTAACCAACGAAAGAAGAGAATGCCTTTACCAGAAATGAAAAAGTCTACTCTGAAGACAGGGTTAAAAGCCTTCCTTCCTATGAGCCCAGACCAGCAGCTCTTCAAAGACAAGTTTCCTTTCCCAGGTGCCCAGGCCATAATGACTCTGTGTGTACATGCTAATCTTTTTCTTCTTTTGGAAACCTTGAAAGAATGTGTCCCTGGTCGCATCTGATATAAGTTCTTCGCTCTGTTGTTTAGTCACTAAGATGCGTCTGACTCTTTTGCAACCCCATGGACTGCAGCCCGCCAGGCTCCTCTGTCCATGGGTTTCCCAGGCAAGAATACTGGAGTGGGTTGCCATTTCCTTCCCCAGGGGATCTTCCTAGCTCAGGGATCAACCAGCGCCTCCTGCACTGCGGGCAGATTCTTTAACACGGAGCCACCAGGGAGGCCCACTCTTTGTTCTAACAAGATATAAATCTGCTGAAAACCAGGCTTCACTGGGGCAGTTGCTCAGAACTGAAAGGCTTTCTCCTGGGCTAGAATCCTCCATTTGGCTCAAATAAAACTCTTTTTCCATTCCTATATTATTTCTATTCCAGCTTCAAATGTTCCCCAGTCCTTCCCTAAGTCTCCAAACCAGTCAATGCTCCCTCTTTTCACTGTCCTTCCCCATCACGTCCTCCCTTCCTTCCTTAACTCTGGCAGACTCCAGTACACCTTTCACCGCTCTCTGGGCCCTGCCTCCTGTCCTCCGTCTCACTGGGCAAAACCCCAAAGCTGTTGATTGAAGCCAACTTTCCACCAACCCTGTTCCTGCAACCGCAGAGTAGAGCGGGACTGGCCGCCAGGAGTCCTTCGGGTTGCGGTCCAAGCCTCTCCATTTCCCCAGAGCGTTCAATTCTCCAGCTCTCTCAGGCTGTACTTCAAAGCGGCTTTTTTAGTCGCCAACACCGACTCCACCCGCCGCCGCCGCCGCCGCCGAGAAAACGCAAGCAAATGCGAGAAAGGCAATTTCCCACCGCCTTATCTACCTCTTGCTGCACCTGCGCACCGCTCCGAATCCCAGCTGTAGGCACTTCGACCACCCAGCTGTACTCTCATCTGAGATCAGACCCTTGACCTGCGCACCAGATCTCATGCCCTCTGACCTCCTCAAACCCCGTGCTCCAGTAAGCCCCTCCTTTCTCTCCTCTAGATCAGCTTTTCTCTCTCTACTAGACCAGGCCTATTGATCTACAAATCGGCTGTGATTTGTCCCATCTTAAAAATCAAACAAAATCCCTTCTCTTGAGCCTACAGGTTCCAGCAGCTATCATTCAATCTCTCCTCCCCTTTTCAGAGACGTCATAGAAAGAACTGTCCCAAGGCATCATCTCCAGTCTCTCTCCTCCCATCCCTACTTGAACCTTCAAGTTTCTCCACATCCCTCAGCTGGCCCTTCTCATCAAGGTGACAGAGGAACTCTGGGTTGCTAATTTCAGAAGTCACTTCCTGTTCCTCATCTTGGCCCATCAGCAGGATTAGAAACATCTGACTCCTTGCTCCATTGAAATTCCTTCTTCACACCACACCCTCATCTTGGTGTCCGTAAATAAATATTTTTAAAAAAAATTCAAGGACTCATATAGCTAGTTTTCTATGCTGATATCTCTACCTGGATATCTAACCAACATCTCAGACCAGCTCAAGATCCTTCTCTCTTCCCTCCCCAAGCTCTTCTAGCCCTCCCTCCACCATCTTGGGCAATAAGCGCAGTGCTGTGTGTGCTAAGTCGTTTCAGAGTTTTTGCGACCCTATGGACTGTAGGGATTTTCCTGGCAAGAATACTGGAGTGGGTTGCTATGCCCTCCAACAGAGGATCGATCTTCCAGACCCATGGATCGAAGCTGTGTCTTTCAAGTCCCTTCATTGGCAGGCAGGTTCTTTACCACTAGCGCCACCTGAGCCCACAATAAGCCCAGACCTTTCAGCTCCCCTCCCCTGGACCCGACACCTTCACGTCTCTTCCCTTGACTCCGCCCCCTCATCAGGCATACACAAGGCCAGACCTCTCTCCATTCAGAAGGTTCTCGACCTTTCAAAAAGCCTTTGCTTTAGGCCTAGATCTTACCACTGACTTGCCCCGCCCCCCGCCCCACCTCCATCTCCCTGGGCTCTCCCTTTAAAGCTGACCCTTCTCCTTCAACCTTACCCCGGCCCCGCCCACTATTAAACTTTCCCCTAGACCACCCCCTTCCAGGAGGGCCTGCCTCCCCAGCCCTTCCAACTTCCGGGTGACCCCGCCCACCTAGAGCCTTTCCCCGCCCCCTCATCCCTATATAACCACGCCCCTTTCAGGTAGTCCCGTCTCTCCAGGCCTCTCGTCAGATCCTGTCCTGTGCAGTCTTCGGTCTTCGTCTACCTTCTACCTCATCCTGAACCTCTGACGGACGCCGTTCCGCCCCCTCCGGCGGCCCGCAGCCCGTGCGCTCCCCTCCGCAGCGCGCTCCCGGCCACACCAGCCTGCCCCCGTGTCCTCTCTTTTGCAGCCGACCTACTCGGCGAAAGCTGGAGCCCCGAGTTGCCGACACGCGCGCCGTTCAACAGCCCTGAAGCCCCGCAAGACGGGTGCCACTTGCCTCGCGCCAGACCCGCGCGCCGCTGTGCTGAACGTCTCGCCCGGAGCAACCCCGCAGTCCCAAATTCGCGCCACCGACTTCGCGCGCAGACTTCGGCGGGCGGGGGCGGGGCCGAGTCGAGGGGCGGGGGCGGGCGACGTCCGAGCCGCCGTCGCGAGGAGGACGCTGGGAGTTGTAGTCTCCCGGTCGTGAGACTCCCTGGAAAGGGGATGAAGTGGGGCGAGCCCTCCCGCAGAGCACGCTGGGAAACAGCCCCGAGCCACTGTTGCTCTGGATTGAGGAGTGACCAGCGGGAAAACGGAGATTCGGTGGGAGTCGCCGCGCGAGGCACCGCGGGAAGAGAGGCGGGAGGCCGCGCGGGGCATCCCGGGAGCAAGGGCCGGGCCGGGCCACGGCGCGGGGCATTGTGGGAGGTGGACGCCGCTCCGGGGCGGGTAGGTGAGTGGGGAGGGGCGGGAAGGGTGCACATCTGGGGGAGGGGAGAGGCACAGCTGGGTGGGACAGCCGGGATGGGAGGTGCCGCGGCTGGCAGGGCTGGGAGGGGTTGTGGAGCCTGGAGCCGGCTGGGAGTGGCTCCAAGAGTGGGGGAGGCGCAGCTGGACGTGGGGGAGCATCTGGGGCGATGCAGCCCGTCTAACGACGACGGGCCACGTCTAGGGCGAGGACGCGAATCTGGGGGAGGATAATAGCTGGACGTGGTAGGAGGGGGCCACAGCTGGGCCGCGCGCTGCATCTGGCGACCGCAGATGAATATTGGTGACACTTTAGAGAATTGGCCATAAGTGAATGGGGCACACACCTGTACGTGAAGGGGCCATACTCGATGTGGGGAGGACGTCTGGATACGAGAGCATCTCTTGGAAGTAGGGGCACAGCTGCATGTGGCAACCCCTGGGGGCCCCATCTGGGAGAGGGGCAACAGTCGCCTAGTATCTGAGACATGTGGGGAGGAGAAAGCCACAGGTGCATGAAGAATAAGACTGGGGATGAGTGATCCATGCCTGGAGGTGCGGAGCACATCCGGAGATCGAGCATCTTTAGATGGGCCGCGGGGTCGGGGGCGGGGGCGGGTCGCAGCTGGATGTGCGTTACAGCCCGCTTACGGGCACATGAAAGAGGGCGTTCTAGATGACCGGAGGGAGGCTCTAGAGGTTACCGCCAAGTGCAGAAGGTACATCCGGAAAGGGAGGAAATCCTACCTGGAAGTTGGGAACACATTCGGGAAGGGGTCCACGACTGAGTTTTAAGAGTCATATTTTAAGAGAGGGACCGCAACTGTACTAGGGATCACGTATGTCTATGGAGGAGGAGACCAGACTGGAGTTAAAAGATCAGCCTGGCAGGTTCCAACTGTCCCAGGAATATAGCTGGGCGTAGGAGGAGGCCAAAGATGAGCTGGAGATTAACGGGTACACCCCGCTTCCCGCCCCCGCCCCCGCCCCCGGCCCCACCTGGAGAGAGGCGTCAGCTCTGAGGAGGCAGGCGGAGACTGGAGCAAGCGGGAGACCTCGGAGAGGATGGATCTGATATCCAGGTGTCCTCCCCACCCCTCCCACCCAGGCGCCCCAGGATGGAGCCTCCACCTGGCACAGCGGCGGGGCAGGAGGAGCAGGAGCTGCGGGAGAGGGCCTTCTTCTCGTGGGCCGAGTTCAGTCGCTTCTTCGACGCGTGGTGCCAGCAGCGGCTGGCACTCTTCTTCGTCAAGAGCTCCATGCACCTGGCGCGCTGCCGCTGGGCCAGCGCGCCCCCGCTCTACACGCTCATCGACGTACTCAAGTACAGCTACGTGCGGCTGGTGTGCAAGGACGTGCGCGCGCCCAGCCGGCCCGCCGTGGGGTGCGTGAGCCGGGCTGGGGCTGACGGGGGGAGGGGGGGGTGTGCGTCCCGGGGGAGGGGGAAGCAGCGAGACCGGGAGGGGAGAGATGGCAACTGAAACCGCTAAACCTTGAAGAGAGACTAAAAGGGTCAAGGAGGGAAGTTTCCTGAGACAGAGGCAGTTTGCTGGAGGGATGGAAAGCCACTTGCAAAGTGTGGCCTCCACTTAGAGATTTTATAAGAGACCCGTGGAGAGGCACAGAGCGAGACAGACACACACACCCAAGAGACATTAAAAAAGAAAATTCCAAAAACATAGAGACATGGCACCAAAAACACCAGCCAGCCAGAAAAACAGGTGAGAGCCCAGATTTAGGACACCTACGAAGAGGCTAGCTGCAGAGAAAGCCACAGGACAAAAACAGCAACAGCAATAACAAAAAAATCCATGCATTCAGTAAATACAGGGCCAGGTCCCCTGCCAGGAGCTAGGGATATTTCACTTGGGGGGAGGTGAGGGGAGGGGGGTCAGCAAGACAGACAAATTCCCAGCCCTTCTGCTTTCAAAAGGGACAGAAGAGTGACATGATATGAACAAGCTCACAGACAATAGTTCCCTCTAACTGTAGTGCTTCAGAGGGCTTGAGGAATCCAAGAGGGCTAGGAGACACAACCAAGGGGCCAGGGGTATTTTAACTTACCTAATTTTAAACCCTGCACATTCCCCATACAATGTTGGGCTTCCAGCTTCCCTTGCAACTCAGGAGGAGGCTGAGACCCTGTTCCTGTGTGGCAGGCAGCCACCCCAATCAGATGGGGCTTTAGCACTCAGGTTTGCCCCAGACCCCACCACTCTCTGCCACCTCCTCCTTTGCCACTTCCTTTGTCTGTCTGGCCCCTGTCCATGTATGAGTTGGAGACCCTTGGGTGGGGAGCCAGGGACAGAGGGGTTCGCTTAAGAACACAGGCTCTGCCTGTAGGCTGCTTGAGACCGGCTCCACCGCTTCCTGGGTGGGTCTCTTTGGGCGACGAACTTCACATCTCCAAGCCTCAGTTTTCTCATCTATGGAAAGGGCTGTTGTGAGCAGGAAGGCGGCTTTCCAGTGCCTGGAACACGGGGCAGCTCAATACATAAAAACTGTTACAGGAGTCACGTGCACAGAGCAGGAAGCTGGCAGCCTGGGGCCCACCATGGCTCCACTGCTCATCAGCCCATGACGCTGAGCTCGTGACATCCCCTTTCTGGGCCTCAGTTACCTCCCTGGGAAAATGGGAGAAGTAATATATTAATGGGCTTCCCAGCTGGCTCAGTGGTAAAGAATCCACCTGCAGTGCAAGAGATACAGGAGACGCTGGTTCAATCCCTGGGTCGGGAAGATCCCCTGGAGGAGAGCAGGGCAACCCACTCCAATATTCTTGCCTGGAGAATCCCATGGACAGAGGAGGAAGACAGAGGCTTCCTGGAAGAGGTGACCAGTAGGTGGTATTTTCTCTGTATGTTTGTGTTATGTATGTATGTGACTTAACAAACACACGGCACATACTACATGCAGGCACTGTCCCTCTACACATTTCAGAGGGACCCAGGGGGCAGGAGGGATGGGAGGGAGTAACAGGCCAGCAAGGGGCTGAGGACCGTGCCTTGGGCTGGGCCTGATGACTGGGTGGACAGTGGGATGGTCCGGGATGCGGAGCCTGGGACTGGAGGTGGTTGATGAACTGGTGGCTGAGGACGTGGGGGCCCATCACTTCTGAGCCCCTGTATTCCCTCCAGCTGCTCAGGCAGGGCCTCTCCAGTGTCACAGTCCAGGGAACAAGGACTGAGTCTGGGGAATGAGTTCATGAGAAAGGCCAGGAGACATGGCTGGAATGGTGTCAGGCCTAGACCTGCAGGGCTGAGTCCAAGAGCTGGGACTTCATTCATCCTGGTGCTCCCCAGGGCTGTGAGTAGGGTCAGCTCTGGGGTAGGAAGACCCTCTGGGGCCTGACAGGGGATGGACTAGAAGTGGGAAACCAGAGGCCAGAAAGGCGGCTGGGGCTGAGGGTCCAGGGAACATACAGAAGGGCCATCTCTCTAGCCCATCCTTTCCTGGAGGTTGCACAGTGACCCCCAAATCGCCATTGGTGTGTCTCCCCCACTTTTCCCAGCTCTCACAGCACTCCCCTCTTTAGAACAGAACTCCCAACCTTTCCCAACACACACCAGCCTTTGAAAACACAAAGATCTTGAGAACCTGAAAGATCCAGAAGAATCGTGTGAGTGGAGTGAAGAACACAGCAGCAGTAGTTTTTTTGACGGCAAGACTTGCAGGATCTTAGTTCCCCAACCAGGGGTGGAACCTGCACCCTGGACAGCAAAAGTGCAAAGTTCCAATCACTGGACCACCAGGAAGTCCTAGGAAGGGTACTTTTAGAAGAAAAACAGATGTTTGAAAACAGCAGCTACTTTCTAATTAACTATTTATTCGATGTCAGCCCCCTTTCTCACCATATATTTTAATCATCTCACTGAATCCTCTCAACGACCCTGCAAGGTCAGTATTATTATTAGTTCCTATTTCCAGATGAGAACTGAGGCACAGAGAGGTTAAAAGACTTTCCCAAAATAACACAGCTGCTAAGAGGGAAAACCAGAATTTAGACCCACACAATTTGACCACAAAACCCAGGCTTTTAATTACCATCCTATCTCCCTCTTTTTCCTCTCATCTTTATTTCAATCATGGATCATTAATGTGAGAGTTCAGTGTGCTAACACCCTAAGGATATTTTGGTCCTAGGTACCATGCATTTGTTCATTTCATCAAGAGGGTTGTATTGAGCATCTAGTATATGCAGGGTGTGTGTGTTTTAGGTGCTGTGATTTCAGTGGGGAGCATTCATTGCAGATGTGCATCAATCAAATCATCACACCAATATTGTGATGGAATCTGCCCAGGAATGGTCAGAGAGGGCTTCCTGGAGGAGGTGGTGCTGGCTCTGCCTTGTGAAGGACGAGTAGGAGTTATCTAGATGAAAAGAAGGGAGAAGGATGTTACATGAAGAGGGAAAGAACTTATGGTAGGTTGGTTGCAATGGAAATGGGGGTGGGGGTGGGGAATGAATGGTTTGGAGAGTTTAGAAGGCATGATAGGCAGGACTTGGCGGTGGGTGATTTTGGTGGGATGAGTAATAAGTGGTGTACCTGGGGTTCAGACAGTGGCGTATAGTCATTCACTCCTGTATTTACTGAGCACCTCCCAGGGGCTGGAGCTGTTCTAGGTGTTGAGGATCCAGCAGTAGACAAAACAGACTAAAATTCCTGCCCATGTGGAGTCGACAGTGAGAGGGGCTCGTGGTAATATTCCCCCAGTTAGATGGGGAGAAGGGGCATTGAGGCTGCCATGGACCATTGTGTGACATACTGGGACCCCATAGAGGGCACATGCCATTCTCTGGTACGTCCATTCTTCTGGACGCATGGCTTCCCCTGGAGTTGGGGCTTGTTCTAGGGGCTGAAACACCCAGGCCCAAAGAGGTCAGACCAGAGAGAAAGCCCACGAATTTTTTCTAGACAAATGTACTGGGTAGAACCCCATGAACTTGTCATTTGGTTAGATCAGAAATGGCTGCATGTTGGAAATTCTTTTGAGCTTCATCTGATACCATCCTGGCGGCTCCACTGTGCTATGCTTAGTCACTCAGTCCTGTCTGACTCTTTGCCACCCCATGGACTGTAGCCCACTAGACTCCTCTGTCCATGGGGATTCTCCAGGCAAGAATACTGGAATGGGTTGCCATGCCCTCCTCCAGAGGATTTTCGCAATCCAGGGATCAAACTCAGGTCTCCCACATTGCAAGCAGATTCTTCACCATCTGACCCACCAGGGAAGCCCCTCAGAGCGGCTTCACTTTTTTTTTTTAATTTAGAATAATTTGTACACTGAAGATTTTTCTAAATTTGCATTCTTTCTGTTACTTTAAGCAAAAAGTCTCAAATGCTTTTTGTGGATTGTTAAAATCTGTTAAACTCTTGGGTTTTACTTTGTGCATAGAGGGAAAAAAAGAATTGTCTTTGATTTAACAGAGAATTCCAAGTATTTAGACTGGAGGTTTCTCGGTTGGATCCTGAGAAGGATCACCCTCCTCAAGGACTGTTTAGAAAAAATGTGGGAACTTTTAGGGGCCAGGGTGTGCTACTGGCATTTACCACCCGGGAGCCTTCTTAACTCTACCAGACCCCAGATGGTCTATGTTAGAAGGGTTGGCAGACTAGGAGCCCTGGGGCCAAATGCAACCTGCAGCTCATCCTTGTAAATAAAGTTTTATTGACACACAGACACACCCATTCAGTTACATATCATCCACGGCTGTGTCTATGGTATAGCAACAGGACCTGTAAGTTTGCTGACCCCTGTTCTATAAACGTGAAATCTACCAAAAGTGCCAATCTCACCTCCCCATGGAGAAACATGGTCCCCCTTTCGGACAACAGATGTCCATTTAAACATTATCAGAGAAATATATACTCTGATTTTTTTCTCTTTTTTGTACTCTGATTTTCTTTTCCCTTATTCTCTTTTTCACCGTGCTGGATGTCATTCCCTAAGTTGATGCCAGGTGATGGGCCATGCCCTGGAGTTTGAAAACTACTGTCTGAGACAGGCTTTTGCTCACGCACATAGAGATGTATAAGGGAGTGTTAGCTCACGTGTTGTCTGTAAGAAGGGAGAACTGGAGACAACCTAACAGCTGGCATAGTTGTGGAGTGGAATATTAGGCAGCAAACAATGAAACAAAGTCTTGGAGAGCTAAGGAGTGAAAAAGCAAGCTACAAAAGGTTATACAGAGTGTGATGCTTGTGTTAGTTTCTAGTTGCTGCTGTAACAAATCACCACAAACATCATGACTTACCACACACATCATACAGGTGTGTGATCTTACACTGCTGAAGGTCAGAAGTCCATCACGGGTCTCAGTGGGCTAAAGCAAGTTGTCTGCAGGGTTGTGCTTCTTCGGGAGGCTGCAGGGGAGAATCTGTTTCGTTGCCTTTTCCAGCTTCTAGAGCCCACCCCCATTCCTTGGTTTGCAGCCTCTTCCTCCATTTTCAAAGCCAACAGCATAGCATCTTTCAGTCTTTCTCTGACTTTGATGCTTCTCTTTCCTTTTTCCCCTTATTTAAGGACCCTTGTGATTCCACTGGGCCTATCTGGATAACCTAGTATCATCTCCTCACCTCAAATCCGAATTTAATCATATTTGCAAAGTCTGTTTGCCCTGTACAATAACATCTGCACAGCTCCTTCAACTAAGATGTGATATCCTTGTGTGCATGTGTACGTGCAAAGTTGCTTCAGTCGTGTCTGACTCTCTGCGACCCTATGGACCATAGCCCACCAGGCTCCTTTGTCCACGGGATTTCCCAGGCAAGAATACTGGAATGGGTTGCCATTTCCTTCTCCAGGGGATCTTCCCGAGCCAGGGATCAAACCCATGTGTCCTGCATTGCAGGCAGATTCTTTACCACTGAGCAACAGGGAAGACCATTTTATATATAGAAGTGTGTATATTTTAATCCCAAACTTCTAATTTATCCCACCCCCTTCCCCCTTTGGTAACCATAAGTTTGTTTTATATGTCTTTGAGTCTGTTTTGTGAGTAAGTTTATTTATGTCATTTTTTTTCCATTCCATGTATAAGCAGTGTCGTATATTTGTCTTTGACTTAACGTCACTTAGTATGGTAGTCTCTAAGTACACTCATATGGCTGCAAATGGCATTATTCTATTTTTATGGCTGAGTAATATTCTACCGTATCTGTGTCTACATCTATATATAATACAGATATCTCACAGTAAGGTTTTGTGTTCCTTTGATACCTAATCAGTTTGAGCACCTTTTCATGTATACAAAGTTTTGAAACCTTGTAACATCATTTCCATTGCTTATGAATACATAAAAACACATGTGGGAATGCTCAGTACCCCCTTTGGGGAGTGGCTACCTCTGGGGACAGAATGAGGGAGGGGATTTAGTTGGGACAGAGTTCACAGAAGGCCTCAGCTTGCAATGTTGTTATTGCTAAGTCAGAAGCAGACACAGGAGTATATGAGACGCTTTATTTCTTCAGATTGATTAAGGTAAGTGTGATAAACCATGCCTTCACTTTTAGTAGAGCTGGGGGTGGTGGATATATAATTCTAGCAAACATACAGCCCTCCCCCATGTTCCAGACACTATTTTCCAGTACTTTCCAGGTAGCAACTCTTTTAATCCTAACAACCCTATGAGAAATGTATGATTGTTACCTCCCTCTTAAGAGGAAACTGAGGCCCAAAGACCTGAAGCAACCTGCCCAAGGTCACACAGCCAGCATATTCTTAAGGCCCTCTACTCTTCTCTATGCCCCAAACAATTCTTTTTAACACAATTTTATTGAAAGAGAGTTGATACAATGTTGCGTCAGTTCCAGGTGTGCAGCAAAGCAATTCGGTTAAGACACATGTTCTTTAGATTCTTTTCCATTGTGGGTTATGACAGGGTATTGAGTATAGGTCCCTGCACTATACAGTAGGGCCTTGTTGGTTCTCTAGTTTATATATAGTGTGTTTATTTTATGTTAGTAGTGTGTATGTTTTAATCCGGAACTCATAATGAATGGATCCCTCCCCCACCTTGCAACAATTCTTAATGTTAAAACCTAAGGATAAAGGACAGAGAGGGAAGGCAGAAGAGGGCGGGCAGTGGGGTGATGTGACTGGCGGCCGTGATCCTTCCTTCCGCAGGCCCCCCCAGCCTGGCTGCCCAGCTTTCATCATTGTCAAGCTGAGTCCGCTGCGGGACCGCCTCGTGGTGACGGAGTGCCAGCTGACCCACTCGCACCCGGCCTGCCCGCTCGAGTTCGCCTACTACTTCCGCCCGGGCCACCTGCTGGCCAACGCCTGCCTACCTGTGCGCACCACCAACAAGATCTCCAAGCAGTTCGTGGCCCCAGCCGACGTGCGCCGCCTGCTCTCCTACTGCAAGGGCCGAGACCACGGCGTCCTGGACGCCCTGCACGTGCTCGAAGGGCTCTTCCGCACCGACCCCGAGGCCAAGGTAGCGTCTCGCGAGAGGCAGGCGGGGGGGACGCGGGAGAGCCGTGCGCAAGTCTCGCGGGTCTTTCATTCATTCGTCCATCCATCCTCCCATTCCTTCATTCTCGCCTTTCATTCATTCCTTTCCGCATTCATTCCGCACTTATGGAGGCATGCGATGGGGGTGAGAGGCAGCTGCCAGCAAGACGCACAGTCCCTCAGAGAACTCATCCTCTAGGACCACGCCCTGCAGTAGAACTTTCTGCCCGGATGGGAATGCCTTGTGATCCCACGCCGCCCACTATGGTAGCCCCACAGCCACATGTGGTTGCTGGGTGCTTGTCATGTAGCCAGTCGGACTGAGGAACCCAATTTTTAAATATTACTTCGTTTTCATGAATTGAAATTTAAATAGCCACGTGTGGCGACTGGCTACTACTACCGTGCAGTGGTTGCGGGAGAAACCACAGACAGGCGTGTCCAAATGTGATATCAGGTCAACAGAGTTGGGGCTAGATAGAAAAGTATCCAGAGTGATGGACGGTGCTATTTTAAAAAAGTTTTTTAACTGAACTACACAAATAGAAAATGTGCAAATGATAAGTATAGAATTTGATGCGTGTTCACAAAGTAAAAACACCCCGGTCAACCAGATCACATCTTAGTAGGGAGGGTACGCCATGACATAATGGGATGAATAGGGGTTGGAGGGGTAGGGAAAGAATCCTAAAGGAGGATAGGGCAAGAGTGTGGACAGGGACCATTGCGAGCGTGCTATTTTAATGTGAGTGGTTAGGGAAGGCCTTTATGAGGGCATGATGGTGAAGCTGAGGAGACAGACTGAAGAGAGGGGATGCCTCCCCCCCCCGCCCCAATCATTTTGTCTTTGAAAGGAAGTGATTCCAGGCAGAGGGAACAGTCATTGCAGAGGCTCTGAGGCTAGGGGGAGACCCAGGTGCTGGGAGAACGGTGAGAATACTGCTCCCCTGTGAGGAATCTGTCTGCTGGTTTGACCTGACTTCTGAGCCAGGGAGGGCTTGAAGGGAAAGAAGGAAGGAAGGGAGGGAGGAAGAGAAGGAAGGAGGAGAAAAAATTGGTTTCTCCTTTCTCCTGGCTGTGGTTTCATGCATGGAAGAGGTCCCAACTCAGGATAAAGATGAGGTGTGAACCTGTTACCAACTCCACGCTCACTCTGCTCGCTGCACAAGAGGCCAATAAACCCAAGGGCCGAGCTGTTGAAGGAAGGAATATGACTTCATGCAGAAAGCCAGCTGACCCAGAAGATGGCTGACTAATGTCTCAAAATAACCTCCTTGTTGCTGGGAGGAAGCCAATTCTGACTCCATGTTGGAAACTGTTTCTTTGACTTGATTTATTACTATAATCATACTCAGCGGCTTGCCTGGAGGACCCTGCCCCTCTGCTTGACTGTAAACTAAAGTGCCTTTGTTTAACTCCTGGAGAGATAGTTTGTCCTTGCCCACCTGTGAACAGAAGAGAGTAACACACCCCTTCTGAAGGCTGGACATTCCCTTGGAGATGTTTTGCAAGACTGAAGACGCTTTCACTTTACTTCCCCATTGCATCTCCCTCTCTGTTCTGCCTTTTGGCTTGAGTTCCTCATTGCCTCTTTGTTTCTGATCTATAAAACAGCCTGGCGTTCAGATCCCAATAAGATGCTTATTTTGAGGTGCTAGCCTGCCATCTTCTTGGTCTGCCGGCTCCCCGATTGAAGTCTCTTCCTTGCCTCAACACCTCACCTCGTCTCTCGGATTCATTGGCCTATTGTGCAGCGAGCAGAGTGAGCTTGGACTCAGTAACATTCTCAGGGCCTGGATGCCAGGTTCTTTTATGGATAGGAGATGGAGGGAGATAAGAAAACAAGTTAAAAAGACCATTTAATTCTTGAAAATACCTCCTAGAATAGCAAGTCTCAGGCAGGGGAATGTGTTAGTTTTTCTTTACAATCATTCATAGCTGGGTTGGGTCAGATTATCTCCCTGTGAGCTAAACAAAGGCACTTTAGCTTAAGGGTCAGACAGAGGGGGCAGGGTTCTCTGAGGCAGGCCATCATGTATGATTATAACAACAAAAACAGCAAAAAAAAAAAACAAAAAAAAAACGAGGGTTAAAGCCACAGAAACAGCAAGGAGTCAAAATTAACCCTTACCAGTAACAAACCCACTCTAGAATCAAGTCCAAGCATTCTTCCCATCTCCACCTCGTGCCCAGTAACAAGCCCTTTTTCACACCCAGCCCTCTATCCACACATAATATTGATAATTTCACTAACGTTTATCAGGCACTTACTATGTTCCAGGCACTACCCTAAGTGCTTTATAAATTGTAATTTGTTTAAAATCTCACCAGCACACTACAAGGAAGGAGTCCACCATTCTCATTTTCATTTTGCAAATAAGGAAACTGAAGCACAGAGAGGGCAAGAAACTGGCTGGAAGTCACACAGCTACTTAGCAACAGAGCTGGACTTCAGACCCACACAGTCTGGATCCAAGGACATGTTCTTTACCACTCTGTATATTCCTCAGTTTGAAAATGAGGTTCCTGCCCCTCCTTGTCAGTTCCAGCTCTTCCCTGGAAACACTATGTGTAGGGTCACCCCTGCAAGAAGCAGCATGTTCATATTGCAAAGACTCCAAAGTCAGTGGATCATCCTTCTAGCTCCCAGTTTGGAGGCTGTCATGAAATCCAGCCTAAACTGAGGTTGGTCCTGGGTCTGTGACTTGCCCTACCTTAATTTTTTCGATGGAAGTATAGTTGATTTACAGTGTTGTGTTTCAAGTATACAGCAAAGTGATTCTGTTATGCATATATATACATCTATTCCTTTTCCTTATAGGTTATTACAAAATGTAGAGTTTAGTTCCCCGTGCTATACTCAACTTTGGTGCTTGTCTGTTATATATAGTAATGTGCATATGTTCCTGGAGGACAGCATGGCAGCCCACTCCAGTATTCTCACCTGGAGAGTCCCCATGGACAGAGGAGCCTGGTGGGCTACAGTCCATGGTGTCGCAGAGTCAAACACGACTGAGCGACTACGCACAGCCCAGCACAGAGTGCATATGTTCATCCCAAACTCTTAGTTTATCCCTCCCCCTGCCTTTGCCCTTTGGTAACCATAAATCTTCTTGTTTCTAAGTCTTTGAGTTTATGTCTGTTTTGTGAATAAGTTCGTTTGTATACTTTTTTCAGATTCCGCATATAAGCATTATCATATGATATTTGTCTTTCTCTGTCTGGCTTACTTCATTTAGGATGATAATCTCTAGGTCCATCTATGATGCCACAAATGGCGTTACTTCCTTCTTTTTCATGGCTGAGTAGTGTTCCTATGTTGTGTGTGTGTGTGTGTGTGTGTGTGTGTGTATACGCCAAGTCACTTTGTCATGTCTGACTCTTTCCCACTCTATGGACTGTAGCCCATCAGGCTCCTCTGTCCATGGAATTCTCCAGGCAAGAACACTGGAGTGGGTTGCTGTGCTCTCCTCCAGGGGATCTTCCCAACCCAGGGATTGAACCTGGGTGTATTATGTCTCCTGCATTGGCAGGCAGGTTCTTTACCACTGGTGCCACCTGGGAAACCCATTACATACATACACACACACACACACACATACACACATCTTCTTTGCCAATTCATCTTCTGTCCATGGACATTTAGGTTGCTTCCATGTCTTGGCTCTTGTGAATAGTGCTGCTGTGAACTTAAGGGTGCATGTATCTCTTCAAATTAAGAGTTTTCTTTGGATGTATGCCCAGGAGTGGGATTGCAGGATTATATATCGACTTGCCTTAATACTTTTGAAAGAAATGAAGAAGTTCCAGAAAACCAAGACACAGACTAGTGAAAGGGCTCTTCCTTTTAAAAAATTTTTTTAAATACTGGTGTTTTGAATATGTAAGATGGTCACGTGGTCCTAGATTCAAAAGGCATGAAGAGTATGTAGTGACAAGTCTGCTTGACATATCCTGTCCCTCGGGGCTCCTCCTCAGAGGCTGCTAGAGTATTCAGTGGCTTATCCATCATTTGTATCTTTCTGTTTTATAGCCCAGCGCTGTCCAGCAGAACTTTCTGTGATGCTAGAAATGATTTGTGTCTTGCTGTTCAGTAGGCTAGCTCATGTGGTTATTGAGTGCTTGAAATATGGAAATATGGCCAGTCTAACTGAGGAACTGAATTATTTTATTTTATTTGGCTGTGCTGTGCCGGATTTTTAAGTTGTGACTTGCAGGACTTTCGTTCCCCCACCAAGGAATAAACCCATGCCCTGCTGGAGTGGAGGTGTGCAGTCTTAACCACTGGGCTGCCAGGGAAGTCCCTTGAATTCTTCACTGAATTACACGAACGGAAATTTCAGTAGCCCCATGTGGCTAGTGGCTTCTGTACAGAACGGCACAGCTCTCTGCACAGATAACATTTGCATGTGTTTATTTTTAATCTTCTTTCCCCTCACCCCTCCCCCAGCAAGGCAGCACATCACAGCCACTCCTCTGCATCTTGCTTTGTATGCTGGGACCTGCCAGACGTTAGCATCTTTTGTTCTTCCTCTGGGGCCGCTCAAATCCCCCTGAGAAAACTCCAACCACTTGGCTGGCTGGCGGGTAAAAAAGACAAGCATGGGCTTATAGAGCCGTTTCACCGAGGGTATCCCAGAGCCCTGTCTGAATCTGGGGCTCATGCACCCCCTGGTCTGTGGTTACCCTGGTCTCTCACGGCTCAGTCTCAGCCTTCCTGCCTCCTGTTGGCTCCCAAAGTGAATCTTCTCTGTGTCCTGTGTTTTACATCAGGCTAGTCATTTCGGAGGTGATACAGTAACAGCTAGAAATTTGCTTTTACGTGGACGTACACTAAAAATGTGATATGCATTCTAGCGGTACCATTTTCTGGCTGGGGAACATCCCGTAAGTTGTGAACACGAGTTATACATCACCTCTTTGGACCTTGGTTTGTTCATCTGTAGAATGAAGATAATCAAAGATACTACTTCATAGGGTTTGGGGGCTTGGTTTAGGGTCTGGTGGCTCAGACCATAAAGAATTGCCTGCAATGTGGGAGACCTGGGTTTGATCCCTGGATCAGGAAGATTCCCCTGGAGAAGGAAATGGCTCCCCACTCCAGTATTCTTGCCTGGAGAATCCCATGGATCGAGGAGCCTGGCAGGCTACAGTCCATGGGGTTGGAAAGAGTCAAACGTGAGTGAGCGACTGACACTTTCATAGGGTTTAGGGTTGTTGTTTTTGTAGGGGTGTGTGTGTGTGTGTGTGTGTGTGTGTGTGTGTGTGTAAGGAACAGTGCCCAGAAAGTTGGAAGCTCTATATGATTTGGCTATTTAGCTATTATTTTTGTTCCTTCATTTTTTTGGGGGGTGGGGACAGTCTGGACACTGTCCGCATGTAATTCTGTTGTTCCGTACATGTGAAAAAGGAGGCTGTGTGCCTGAATATAGGAAGATGTGTGGGTGGGGGGTGTTAAGTGGTATGGTTTCCAATATTCACATCACATCCTGATGTGGAATCTGGTCTATGGATGGTGCATCCCAGGGCCGCCGATCTGTGGGTCTGAGATGGTACCCACGCTCATTCGCATCCTCCAAGCTGCTCCTCCCCCGGCTGCCTCATTCCTGCTTGTGCCCTACCATCCACTGTGCACCTCACTCTGGAAGCCTGGGAGGCAGGCCCGATCACTTTTGTGAAGGGTCTAGTGGTCAGAAGCATGGACCCTGGGCCCAGAGTGCCTGAGTTCAAATCCCAGCTCTGCTGCTTACTACCTGTGTGACCCCAGACAAGCAACTGAACCGCTCTGTGCCTCAGTTTCCCCATGTGAAAAATGGGATGGTAATAACAGGCCCTGTTGTTCAGGATTCTTGTGGGGGTTGAAAGAGTTAATGCCACAGAACCGTGGAGATAGTTCTTCCCAGCACTTTGCACGTGTGTGTTAAGTCGCTTCTCGTCAGTCATGTCCGACTCTTTGCCACCCCGTGGACTGGTAGCCTGCCAGGCTTCCCTATCCATGGGATTCTCCAGGCAAGAATACTGGAGTGGGTTGCCGTACCCCCCTCCAGAGGATCCTCTCAACCCAGGTATCGAGCCAACATCTCTCACATCTCCAGCATTGGCAAGAGGGTTCTTTACCTGTAGTACCACCTGGGAAGCCCTTTGCTGTATTTGTTTTTCTCTTATTCTTTTTACAAGGAGAAAAATATAAGAACTTACTTAATACGATGGAAACATGCAAGGTTGTTCTGGGGTGTTTTAACCCATTGTATCTATTAATATTTTCTTTTCGTTTCTATTTTGTAACAGGAGTATAGTTGATTTGCAGTGCTGTGTTACTTTCTGCTGTAGAGCAAAGTGATTCAGTTGTACCTACATATCCGTTCTTTTTTCCATTATTTCCACTATGGTTAGTCACAGGATTTTGAATATAGTTTCCTGTGAGATACAGTGCTGTGCTTAGTCACTCAGTCGTGTCTGACTCTTTGCGATCCCCTGGACTGTAGCCCACCAGGCTCCTCTGTCCATGGGGATTCTCCAGACAAGAATACTGGAGTGGGTTGCCATGCCCTCCTCCAGGGGATCTTCCCAACCCAGGGCTCTAACCCAGGTCTCCTGCATTGAAGAGGACTCTTTACCGTCCGAGCCACCCAGGAAGCCCGTGCTATACAGTAGAACCTTGTCATTTATCCTTCTTTTTTCTTTTTTTGAGATGTAATTGACATATAACATTCTGTTAGTTTCAGGTATACAACATAAGAGGGTTTTTTTTAAATATTTACTTATTTTTATTTATTTACTTGGCTGTGTCTGATCTTAGCTGTGGCAAATGCAAGATCTTCCGTTGGGAACAATGACTCTCTAGTTGTGGTGCCCAGACTCCAGAGCGTGTCGGGCTCAGAAGTTGCAGCACTGGGCTTAGTTGCTCCACAACATGTGGAATCTTAGTTCCCCAATCAGGGATCGAACCCACATCCCCTGCATTGCAAGGTGGGTTCTTAACCCCTGGACCACCAGGGAAGTCCCCATAATGGTTTTGATACTTGTATATATAGTGAAATGATCACCTCAGTAAGTCTAGTTAGCATCCGACAACTTCTATCTTTACATTGGTTTCTTCACCAGCTCCATCGAATAAGACTTTCTGTGTTGATGGAAATGTCCCATCGGCCCCAACCCACAGAGTAGACATTAACCTTGCGTGGCTGTTGAGCAGTGAAATATGACCGGTGTGACTGAGCAAGTTAATTTTTACATCTTTTTAAGTCTTCATTTAAATGTAAATTGCTGCTGTATTGAACAGAGCTGTCCTAGATGGAAACATCTGCTGAGATAAATTAAATCATAAGGTAATCGTAGGTATAAAAATTAATGATGGTTGAAAAACGTGATTGTGGTGCTGTAACTGATTCAGTGGTAAGCCGACTAGGCTTTTCCATAAAATGTATCGAAGGCCTCTACTCCTTAAGATGCTGAATGTATAATTTTAGGGTGGGGAAGGCAATTTCTGTGTTCTTTTTGGACTCTGCTAGGACGGAGGAGCCTGGTGGCCTGCAGTCCATGGGGTCGCTGAGTCGGACACGGCTAAGCGACTTCCCTTTCACTTTTCACTTTCATGCATTGGAGAAGGAAATGGCAACCCACTCCAGTGTTCTTGCCTGGAGAATCCCAGGGATGGGGGAGCCTGGTGGACTGCCGTCTACGGGGTCGCACAGAGTCGGCCACGACTGAAGCAACTTGGACATAGCACAGTGTGTTTAGGCATTCTCTTGTTAGTGGATGTTTGAGTTGTTTTCAGTTTGAGGCTTTCAGTGGGCTGAACATCTGTGTCCTCCCAATATTCTTAAGGGCTTCCCAGGTGGTGCTAGTGGTAAAGGACCTGCCTGCCAATGTAGGAGAGATAAGAGATGTGGGTTGGATCCCTGGATTGGGAAGATCCCCTGGAGAAGGGCATGGCAGCCCACTTTAGTATCCTTGCCTGGAGAATCCCAGGGAACGGGGAGCCTGGTGGGCTGCCGTCTATGGGGTCACACAGGGTCGGACATGACTGAAGTGACTTAGCAGCAGCAGCAGCAGACTTTTTTTTTTTAATAGAATTTTTTGTTGTTATTATTTTGGTGTTTTTGTTTTTTTCTTTTACTTTGAAAATGGAGAACTTTACATTGCTTTTTAACCCATTTTGAGGGATGAGGTCAGATTATGGCAGAATAGTTTGTGGAGAGATCTATGCTTAGATTATATTCCAACCCTGATTCTTCGGCTATGGGTCAGCTCTGCAGGGCCTGGCTGAAACAGCCTAGCTGCCTGCCTGGTAGAAGGGACTTAAGCTCATTGCCACTAATCTCCCTACCCCATTAAGTGACTTTCATGCAAAAATAATGAGGCCAGAGTGGCTGAGGCCAAGGCAGACGAGAGGGACAGGAGATGAGGTCCAAGGGCCCGATCATCCAGCCAGATAGCTGTGGGGTGAACTCTGGATCTGACTTGAAGTGTGATCGGAATTTCTGGGAAAGGTTTTCAAGCAGAGGAGGGGGTGATCTGATCTTGAAAATGCTCCCTGGCAGCTCTGTGGGGGACTGGGAGAGACAGGGAGCCCAGTGGAAGTGGCTACAATAATCCAGGTGGGAGATGGTGCTGGTTCTGACCAGTGGCCATAGGTTGGGGAGATGGGGTCAGATCCTGGACTTACTTTGAAGGTTGCTGCTGGAATTTGGGGATGGGTCGAATTTTTAAAAATACATCTATTTGCTTGCACCAGATCTTAGCTGCAGCATGTGAACTCTTAGCTGCAGCACATGGGGTCTAGCTCCCTGACCAGGGATCGAACCCGTGCCCCCTGCATCGACAGCGAGGAGTCTTAGCCACTGGGCGCTCAGGGAAGTCCCTAGGGGATGAATTGCATCTGGTGGGGTGAAGAAACAGAGGCGCTAAGAGTCAGTCTTGAGTGCTGGGGACTGAGCTATAAAGTGGATGGTGGATTCGAAACTGGGATTCAGAACCAGCATTCTCTGAACTCCCACTCCAGAGACAGTGGCAATCGCTACACACTCACGCATTCATTCGCTCACTCACTAGGGGTGTATTGAGCCGTGGCTCAAAGCACCAAGGGCTCCAAAAGTGAAATGAAACAGTATCCTTGTGATGCTGACATCCTTGGGAGGGCAAACAGGCAATAAGCGAAACAGCAAATAGAAATGTAACACGCTTCAGGGGGTAAGTGCCATGGCCAGAAGCGGCTGGAGAGAGGTGGATATTGGCTTAGATGGGGTGTTCAGAGAAGACCTTTGTGAGCACCTGGTCTTTAAGCATGGACGATAGTTATGATAATAAGAAACACTTCAAGAGCACTTACTGGTTATTGAGTGAGTATTGTTGAATAACAGTGATATTATTTGTCAGTGCTGCGTGCGTACATGGTCAGTCACTAAGTCATGTCCGAGTCTTTGCGACCCCATGGACTACTGGCCGGCCTCCTCTGTGCATGCGATTTCCCAGGAAAGAATACTGGAGTGAGTTGCCATTTCCTTCTCCAGTGGATCTTCCTGACTCAGAGACTGAACCTGGATCTTTGGCATGGGCAGGTGGATTCTTTACCACTGAGCCACCAGGGAAAGCCGTTTGTGCCCTGCGATGTTCTAAAGACTTCCATTCATTTCATCTGCCCAATCACACTCTCGCCATCATCATCATTTTGCAAATGATAGTGGTCAGGGAAGTGGCCAGAAGCTACACACAGCCAGGAAGTGGGGGCTCCAGGGTCTCAGCTCAGGCCGTCTGGCTCCAGACGCTATGCTAAACCTGACAATCCATGCATGAAGGAATGACTCATTTCCCAGAAGGGGGAATTGGGAAACTAGGAGGTTAAGGAGGAAGCTGAGGCACAGAGAGCCCAAGTCACAAGGTTAGAAAGTGGTGGTGTGGGGACTCAGAGCCAGGCAAATTGGCTCCACGGTTTATGCCCTTGAGTTCTAGACCAGTGGCTCACAGACTTGAGCGTGCATGGGAACCCCAGATGCGTGCATGCCTGCTCAGTCGCTTCAGTCGTGTCCGACTCTTTGTGACCCCATGGACTATATAGCCCACCAGGCTCCTCTGTCCATGCGATTCTCCAGGCAAGAATACTGGAGTGGGTTGCCATGCCCTCCTCCAGGGGATCTTCCCAACCCAGGGATCAAACCCATGTGTCCTGCATTACAGGCAGATTCTTATACCACTGAGCCACCAGGGAAGCCTTGGAAACCCTGGGAGAGCTTGTCAAGACAGGTTGCTGGGCCCCTCCCCCTGAACTTCTGACTCAGCAGGGCTGCAGAGGGCCTGGGAATATGCATTTCTGTCAAGGAACCAATAGGTGATGCTGATGCTGCTGGTCCAAGACTTACACTTTGAGAACCACTACCCTAGACTGCCTTTGAGTGTAGGAAAGAATGAATACCCAGTTTCTAGTAGGGGGAACTGACATTCAGAGACGCTGTCTAGCAAAACCCACACAGCTCTTAGATAACAATGCCAGCATTGCAAATCCAGGCAATCTGGCCTGCGAGCCCAGTGTCTCAACCGTGTCCCGCTCTGTGTGACCCCATGGACTGTAGCCCGCCAGGCTCCTCTGACCATGGAATTTTCCAGGCAAGAATACTGGAGTGGTTTGCCATTTCCTACTCCAGGGGCTCTTCCCCATCCAGGGATCGAACCCCCATCTCTTGCATTTCCTGCACTGGCAGGCGGATTCTTTACCACGGCTCCACCTGGGAAGCCCCCAGACAATCTGGAGTTGGGTTTTAAACCATTCCCCTGCACTGCCTCCTGCTGGTCAAAGGGATAAACGCAGGCATTAATGAATGAATGGTTGGATAGCATCACAGACTCAATGAACATGAATTAGAGCAAATTCTGGGAAATAGTGAAGGACAGGGAAGCCTGGAGTGCTACAGTCCATGGGGTCGCAAAGAATGGGACACGACTTGGCCACTGAACAAAAACAGCAGCAATGAATGAATGAATGGAGTCCCAGTTCCCGCCGAGGAGGGAATCGTGGGCAGGGCGACGACCCCTGCCCCTCTTGACAGCTCTCCCTGCCTCTCCGCCCCCGCCCGCAGGTGAAGCTGGTGTTCGTGGAGGACCAGGCAGTGGTGGAGACCGTGTTCTTCCTGACGTCACGCACCCGGGCGCTGCTGCGGCGCTTTCCACGCATGCTTCTGGTGGACCGGCTGCCGGGCCTGCAGGGCGCTCTGGATCTGCTGGCGGTGCTGTGCGTGGACGGCGCGGGCCGCGCGCGTCAGGCCGCCTGCTGCGTCGCGCGCCCGGGCACGCCGAGCCTGCTGCGCTTCGCGCTGGCCTCGTTGCTGCAGAGCGCGCCCGATGTCAAGGGCCGCGTGCGCTGCCTGACTGCCGGGCCCGAGGTGGCGGCGCAGCTGCCCGCCGTGCGCCAGCTCCTGCCCGGCGCGCGCGTCCAGATCTGCAGGGCGCAGGGCCTGGAGACGCTCTTCAGCAAGGCGCAGGAGCTGGGCGGCGCTGGCCGCGAGGACCCGGGCCTGTGGCCCCGCCTGTGTCGCCTGGCGGGCGCGTCGTCCCCCGCCGCCTACGCCGAGGCCCTGGCCGAGCTGCGGGCCCACGGCCCAGCCGCCTTCGTCGATTACTTTGAGCGCAACTGGGCGCCACGCCGGGACATGTGGGTGCGCTTCCGCGCCTTCGAAGCGGCCCGCAACCTGGACGCGTGCGCCTTGGTGCGCGGCCACCGCCGGCGTTTACTGCGCCGCCTGAGCCCCTCGCGCAGCGTAGCGCAGTGCCTGCGCGATCTGGTGGCCATGCAGTGGGCCGACGCTGCTGGGGAGGCGGCGCCTGACGTTTCCGACGACGCGGGCCCTTGGCTGGATGGGGAGCCAGGGAGGGGAGCCCAGGTGGAGAACCAGAGGTTGAAGGGCCTAGAAACCGGAGACTGGGGAGGGGTGCGGAAGGAGGGGAGTTTTTGGAGAGAAGCCCAGGTGGAGAAGGAGTGGGCCCGAGGGCTGGAGACCAGAGACCGGGGAAGGGCTCAGGTGGAAAGTGAGAAGGGGAGAGGGTTGCAAATTCGAGACTGGAGAGGGGTCCAGTTGGAAAACCAGGTGAGAGGGCTAGAGGGGAGTGTCTGGAGAGGGTCCCAGTTGGAGAAGGAGCGCTTGAGAGCTCCCGAGATCCGAGACTGGAGGGGGGGCCCATTGGAGGGTGAGAAAGATTGGGGGCTGGAAGGTTATATCTGGAGGGGGGCACAGGTGGAGGACCAGCGGTTGAGAGGACTGGAAGGGTGTACCTGGAGGCTGGCGCAGCTGGAGGATCGAAGGGTTAGGGTACTGGAGACAGCAGACAGGAGGGGGACCCAGATTGACTGCGAGAGGGCCAGGAGTCATGATGGGAGCTCCTGGAGGGGGCCCAAGTTGCACGATGAGCAGGTAAGTGGCCTGAAAACCAGGGACTGGAAGGGGCTGCATTTGGAAGCCGAGAAGGAGACGGGGCTGGAGGTCAGAAACTGGAAGGGGGTCCCTGTGGAGAAGGCCCTGGAACTGGTCCCCGAGAATGGAGACTCCAGGGGGCCCCAGTGGGGAGATGGGAGGCAGAGGGGGCCAGAGACTAGAGAAGGAGGAGCGAGGTTGGGTGTCAAAAGAAGAAGGGGCCTGGAGGATGTAGTTCTGATCCAGCTGGGGGACCCAAGGGGGGCAGGCCTGGAGAATGGAGACGGAGGGGGTGCCCAGGCTGGCAGCCCCAAGAGCAGAGGTGGGCAGGGCAGGGAGTGTGGGGACCCAGGAGGGGGCTGTCTAGGGCTGGGGGATGGAGTCCGGTGCAGCGCCCCAGGAGGGACCGTGTCGGAGGGTGACCCAGAGCGGGCAGCGAGAAGGAGGAGGTACCCGGCCCCCGGGGGGAGCTCGCAGGAAGGAAGTGGAGGAGAAGGCCCAAGGGAACCAAAGAGGCCGTGCTGCCCCTCAGGGGACGAGGAGGTGGACTGGGAGCCGCTGGCCAAGTTCCGAGCAGCCTGCGGGCCAGAACTGGCGGAGCTGGTGGCCGAAGAGCTGGCCTTCGCCCGGCAGCACGGGACCCGCGGCTTCCACTGGACCGGGACTGGCTTCGCCCTGCAGGACGGCACCTCGGACTTCTTCCTGGACGGAGCGCTGACGCGCTGCTCCTGCTCCATCCACGCGGCGCGCCGCCTGCCCTGCCGCCATGTGTTCGCCGCGCGCCTCCTCACCGGGGCAGCCTTATTCCACATGGACCTGCTCAGGGATTGCTGGGGGAGGGCCCCCGAGCCCTGAGCCTGCCGGCCCCTGCCCGTGACCCTCCACGGTGGGGGCGGGAGGGCACGCTGCGATCCCAAAGATAACAGGGCTGAGGCCGAGAGGGCCACCCCATTCCGTCCCCGGCCACCTCCTGGGGTGCCCAGGGGCCCCATCTTGGCAGCTGGCCTCTCTGGATCCGAGGGGGAGCCGACAGTGTGATCTCTGAGGTCCCGTGGCGGATGGTGGTGGCCATGGGATTCTCCCTCGGAGAGGAAAGTTGGGGTGAGAGAGTGTAGACAGGGTCAGGACGAGACAGGAGAAGGAAGGGGATAGAGCTGGGGGAGGGGAGGACACCAGGATGTGGGGAGAGCCTGGCAGGAGGAGGGAGAAAAGCAAAGGGGGATGAAGGAGAGGGGAGGGGAGGCAGGACAAAGGAGACATGGAGGAGAGAGGACAAGGGAAGAGGCAGAAACAACGAAGAAATGGAGACAAGCAGGAGGGTTGGAGAGGGAGAGGGTGGGGGAGGGGAGGAGGATGTGAGGATGAAGCAGAGGGAAGGGGGAAAGGAACCCGCAAAAGAAAGGAAGGGGAGAAAAGAAATGGGAGGGCGTTGATCTGGGGATTTCTCTGAGGCCAGGAGTCTTGGATCGCCTTCGCCTACTGGTTGGTCATTCCTGGAAGAGACAGAATAACAGGGGGGCCCTGGGGGTCTGATGGGATGGGCTGGGGGCTCTCCAGCGGGGGAGGGGAACCGTCTGGACTCTGGCACTTCAAGATTGGAATAAAACAGTACTATTTTGGTTTTTGTGCTGAGTTCTTGGCTTGTTGGGGGTGGGTGGGAGGCCCAGACCCAGAGGACAGTGGAAAAGGTCCAGCGTTCCTCCATTTTTTTTTCTATCAACAGGCCCTACAGGGGCTTGATGAAATGTGGGGGCCCAAAATGAATCCATCTCCATGGCAGCTCAGGCCCCATCCTCCCTTGCCTGGACAGCTTGCCAACATCTGTGGATGCTTTCGTCCAATGACTAGTCCTTGCCAATGATTGGTTTAAGATGGGGCGTGTGGCCTGATCCAGGCCAGTGGGTCTGCTTAGGGCAGGAGACTTCTAAAAGTTCTCTCAGTCCTAAGGAGAAGCCCCAGAATGAGATAGTTAGGCCTAGAGCTGCTTACTGCTGCTGCTAAGTCGCTTCAGTTGTGTCCGGCTCTGTGCGACACCCTAGACGGCAGCCCACCAGGCTCCGCCGCCCCTGGGACTCTCCAGGCAAGAACACTGGAGTGGGTTGCCATTTCCTTCCCCAGTGCATGAGAGTGAAAAGTGAAAGTGAAGTTGCTCAGTCACGTCCGACTCTTAGCAACCCCATGGACTGCAGCCTACCAGGCTCCTCTGTCCATGGGATTTTCCAGGCAAGAGTACTGGAGTGGCGTGCCATCGCCTTCTCCATAGATCTGCTTAATAATAAAGCCTCTTAATAAAATGTGAGAATGAAGGATATCATTGATGATGACAGAGCTAAGAGGGGAAGAAAATCTTGGGAATTCGCTGGTAGTCCAGTGGTTAGGACTCTGCACTCTCACTACCAAGGGCCTGGGTTCAATCCCTGGTCAGGGATCTAAAATCCCGTAAACTGTGTGACCAAAAGGAAAGAAAGAAAAAAAAAACAACACCACCTGTATCTGGAGTCTGCCTACTGGGGAGCTTCCTAAGTAGGATAAAGATAAGTTAATACTTAAGGGCAGTTGGAGTTGGTTTCTGTTATTGTAGGTGGTGTGGGGGATTCTCCTACAGAATTATCCTGCAGGTGATAGAAATCTAGGCAGAAGTAGCACAGCACTTCTCAAATTTTATGAATGGGTAAATCACCAGTCAGTCTCAAATGGGGCCCAATATTTTCTCATTGTTGTTGTTTAGTCGCTAAGTCGTGTCTGACCCTTTCAACACCCCATGGACTGTAGCTGGCCCGGCTCCTCCTCTGTCTGTTGGATTTCCCAGGCAAGAATACTGGAGTGGGTTGCCATTTCCTTCTCCAGGGGATCTTCCAACCCAGGGAGGGAACTGGCATCTCCTGCACTGGCAGGCAGAATCTTTACCACTGAGCCACCAGGGAAGCCTCCAAGATTGCGTAAGGTTCTCCAGTGATGCGGTTGCTGCTGGACTGTGGAACACACTTTGAGTATTAACAAAGGAGCCTGATATAAAAGTGGTCCAGCCATTCACATCACTGGGAAATCAGAGGCTTCAAGTGCAGCTGAATCCGGGAGCTCAAATAATGCCAGGTTTCTCCCCTGTGCTTCTGCCTTTTGTGTATGGGTTCTTTCGAAAGAAGGCTATCTCCTTTGGCTGAGAAAGATAGTGACTTGGAGCCCTAATCTCATATCCTCAGATTTTGATCCCCTTTCCGTCAGCATCCCTGTATCAGGTCTCAAAGAAGAAACTGATTGGATGTACCAAGTGTATCAGTATCAGTTACCTATGGTTACATTAATGCTGTGTAACAACCATGACCATTCAGGTATGACCTAAATCAAATTCCTTATGATTATACAGTGGAAGTGAGAAATAGATTTAAGGGCCTAGATTTGATAGATAGAGTGCCTGATGAACTATGGAATGAGGTTCGTGACATTGTACAGGAGACAAGGATCAAGACCATCCCCAAGAAAAAGAAATGCAAAAAAGCAAAATGGCTGTCTGGGGAGGCCTTACAAATAGCTGTGAAAAGAAGAGAAGCAAAAAGCAAAGGAGGAAAGGAAAGATATAAGCATCTGAATGCAGAGTTCCCAAGAATAGCAAGAAGAGATAAGAAAGCCTTCTTCAGCGATCAGTGCAAAGAAATAGAGGAAAACAACAGAATGGGAAAGATTAGAGATCTCTTCAAGAAAATTAGAGATACCAAGGGAACATTTCATGCAAAGATGGGCTCGATAAAGGACAGAAATGGTATGGACCTAACAGAAGCAGAAGATATTAAGAAGAGGTGGCAAGAATACACAGAAGAACTGTACAAAAATATCTTCACTACCCGGATAATCACGATGGTGTGATCACTCATCTAGAGCCAGACATCTTGGAATGTGAAGTCAAGTGGGCCTTAGAAAGCATCACTACGAACAAAGCTAGTGGGGGCGATGGAGTTCCAGTTGAGCTGTTTCAAATCCTGAAAGACGATGCTGTGAAAGTGTTTCACTCAATATGCCAGCCAATTTGGAAAACTCAGCAGTGGCCACAGGACTGGAAAAGGTCAGTTTTCATTCCAATCCCAAAGAAAGGCAATGCCAAAGAATGCTCAAACTACCACACAATTGCACTCATCTCACATGCTAGTAAAGTAATGCTCAAAATTCTCCAAGCCAGGCTTCAGCAATACATGAACCGTGAACTTCCTGATGTTCAAGCTGGTTTTAGAAAAGGCAGAGGAACCAGAGATCAAATTGTCAACATCCGCTGGATCATGGAAAAAGCAAGAGAGTTCCAGAAAAACATCTACTTCTGCTTTATTGACCATGCCAAAGCCTTTGTGTGGATCACAATAAACTGTGGAAAATTCTGAGAGAGATGCGAATACCAGACCACCTGACCTGTCTCTTGAGAAATCTGTATGCAGGTCAGGAAGCAACAGTTAGAACTGGACATGGAACAACAGACTGGTTCCATATAGGAAAAGGAGGACGTCAAGGCTATATATTGTCACCCTGCTTATTTAACTTATATGCAGAGTACATCATGAGAAACGCTGGGCTGGAAGAAGTACAAGCTGGAATCAAGATTGCCGGAAGAAATATCAATAACCTCAGATATGCAGATGGCACCACCCTTATGGCAGAAAGTGAAGAGGAACTCAAAAGCTTCTTGATGATAGTGAAAGAGGAGAGTGAAAAAGTTGGCTTAAAGCTCAACATTCAGAAAACGAAGATCATGGCATGTGGTCCCATCACTTCATGGGAAATAGATGGGGAAACAGTGGAAACAGTGTCAGACTTTATTTCTCTGGGCTCCAAAATCACTGCAGATGGTGACTGCAGCCATGAAATTAAAAGATGCTTACTCCTTGGAAGAAAAGTTATAACCAACCTAGATAGTATATTCAAAAGCAGAGACATTACTTCGCTGACTAAGGTCCTTCTAGTCAAGGCTATGGTTTTTCCAGTGGTCATGTATGGATGTGAGAGTTGGACTGTGAAGAAGGCTGAGCGCCGAAGAATTGATGCTTTCGAACTGTGGTGTTGGAGAAGACTCTTGAGAGTCCCTTGGACTGCCAGGAGATCCAACCAGTCCATTCTGAAGGAGATCAGCCCTGGGATTTCTTTGGAAGGAATGATGCTAAAGCTGAAGCTCCAGTACTTTGGCCACCTCAAGCGAAGTGTTGACTCATTGAAAAAGACCCTGATGCTGGGAGGGATTGGGGGCAGGACGAGAAGGGAACGACTGAGGATGAGATGGCTGGATGGCATCGCAGACTTGATGGCCGTGAGTCTGAGTGAACTCTGGGAGTTGGTGATGGACAGGGAGGCCTGGTGTGCTGCGATTCATGGGGTCGCAAAGAATCGGACACGACTGAGCGACTGAACTGAACAACCATGACACTTCAAAGCTATTTAACTATTGGCATCGATGGGTTTTGTCTTTCATTGTGTCTTGTTATGTGTTGCTCAAACTTGAGCAAGCCTCAGGAAATTGATTACCCAGAGATCTTGTTAAGATGTAGACATCACCCTGAATTTCTGATTGAGTAGGTCTGAGGCAGGGCCTGAGAATTTACATGTCTAATGATGCTGATGCACCTGGTTTAAAGACCATGCTTAGAGAATCACTGCTCTGATCAGTCAGCCTGGACATATGCCTATTCCTGTAATAGGACAATGGGGCAGACAGAATGTACAGGATCACAAAGAGTGAGGAGTTTGAGGCGTTTTTATATTTATTATTTATTTGGCTATACTGGGTCTTCATGCAGCATGTGGGATCTAGTTCCCTGACTAGGGATTGAACCCAGGCCCCTTGCATTGGGAGCATGGAGTCTTAGCCACTGGACCACCTGGGAAGTTCCAAAGAGGGAGGGTGGTTCAAGAAAGGAGGCAGGAGGAATTCTGAGCAGGCAAACCCCACTGCAGTCCAGTGCACATCAATGTCCCAAGCCTCCCCACTTAACTGTCTTATACTTAGATTCTTGGACGTGGGTTAGGGAGAGTCCTAGGAGGGAAAGAGCTCAGTTGTACTATAAACTTAAAAAGGGCTAGCAGAAGAGGGTCAGGGTATGAGAAAGGGAGAGATGTGGATAGTGACATCAGGACCTTAAACATACAGGAGGAACAGGAGAAGATGAGTCTTTATTCTGGGAGCAGTGGGAAGCCATTCAGTTCTTCATGTTGGGGGGATGCTCCCTGGCAGTCCAGTTATTAAGAATCTGCTTTGCAATGCAGGGATGTGGGTTCCATCCCTGTTCAGGGGAACTAAGATCCCACATGCTAAGGAGAAGCTAAGCCCAGAGGCCACAACTACTAAACCCAGACAGCACAACTAGAGAGTTGGTGCTCTGCAGTGAAAGATCCCACGTGACACAAGGAAGATCCCTTGTGCAGCAACTAAGACCTGATGCAGCAAAATAAATTAATTTTTTAAAAAGAGATGGGGTGAAATCTTACCAAAAAAAAATTTTTTTTCACACAAGGGCATGGCTTGATGGGGCTCCCCTGGTGGCTCAGACAGTAAAGAATCTGCCTGCAATGCAGAAGATCCAGGTTCGACCCCTGGGTTGGGAAGATCCCCTTGAAGAAGGGAATGGCAATCCACTCCAGTATTCTTGCCTGGAGAATTCCATGGACAGAGGAGCCTGGCAGGCTACAGTCCATGGGGTTGCAAAGAATCAGACACAACTGAGTGAATGATACACATACCCATGGCTCGATTGGATGTCCAGAAATAAAATTATCCCTGGCAGCTTTCTTGTGACAAATGGATCGGATGTGAGTGCAGAGGAAGAAGAGGTTTATGGCCAGCAAAACGGGACAGAGCAGAAGTTTCTTCAGAGAACTGGATCTTGAAGGATGCATTTGGCAGGGTGAAGAATGGGGAAGTGCACTCTCTGCAGAGGGAACATCCTGTGTAGCAGTTTGTCCTAGGGGAAGGCAGGAGAAAACTCTAAAGTTCAGTGACCCTTGCACCTCTACATGCTCTACAGGCCCAGCACAATCCCTTCAGGCCTCTGCTCAAATGTCACCTTCTTCTAAAAGCCATCCCTAAACTGTCCATTTAAAGAGCCATCCCACCCCCTTTCTCTGCTCTATTTTTCACAAGCACTATCACTGCCTGGAATTGCGCCACACATCTCTACCAGGTCAGCACTGGTCTTGGTTCACATCCCAGCTCCACTCCTTGCCATGTGCCCTTCTGTTGCTTAATCTCTGTTTCTGTAGCTTAATCTCTGTTTGTTACTGATCGGGGATAACGGTACCTCTCTCACAGGGCTTTGTGAAATAGATGAATTAGGGTGTGTACGAATGTTCTCACATAATCTGCATTCCGTCTTCTCCCAAAGCCTCTCAATTGCCTATTAACATACCGTTTGCTCTAGCGATTTGCTCTAACAATGCGTTCCTCCTTGTTATTAATAGTCCATCTTTCCCCGTCAAAGCAGAAGCTCCACTTTGTCTCCCACTGTATCGCCAGTGCTTAGAACAGTGTCCAGCGCAAAGTGAGCACCGAACATGAAAGATGAAAGAATAAACATGGCAGCCTGGCTTGCAGGGCTAGTGCTTCATCCTGCCTTCACTGTTGCTATGGTGACCTTGAGCCTGCCAGACGATTCGCAGCTTCAGTAACTGTTTTTATCCGGCTCACCCATTGGCCACCGGTGTCTCCGCTGTAACAGCCAGAAAACTACAACTCCCGGCAAGCTGAGCGCCTCCAGCCCCTACCTCTAAGCGTGAGCGCCCGCGCAGTAGAATCTGCAGCCCGGAGTTTTACTAGAGCGGTGCCGGGGGCAGGGCGCTGGGTCGGACGCGAGCAGAAGAATGGGGGAGGGGGGGCAGGGGGACGCTTTGCTCGCTGAGCATTTTGGGGCCCCCTAGTTTCTTCTGGCTCTCTCGGGTCTAAAGGGTCTGGGTCTCAGAACATCTCACCATGAGGTGGGTGGAGAGACTGCTCCGGTTTCCATAGTGATGAGCCTGGCTAGGTGCGCGGAGGGTTGCTGCGGGGGACTGCGGAGAGAGAGAGAGAGAGAGAGAGAGAGAGAGATCAGAGACCGGCGTTGCCATGGCAACCCTGGGGCAGACGAGGATCGGGGTGAGATGAAGGGATTTAAGGGCTGTCATGGGAGAAAATAAAATAACAGCCCGAGGAACTAACTGAGATGCTCGGAGGAACGGAGAGTGTGATGGGGAATCGGGTGTGAAATTGGGGGCGTTATGAGATGCTAAGGGGGGGGAGTGTTTTAGCTAATTCATATGTAAAAAGAACAGGAAAGAGAATAGGGTTGTTTGTGCGGTTGTTACAGGATTCTTATAGAGACGGGTGGAGGCTTGTAGGGAGCACTGGAATGTTTGGGGTTGGGGGGGAGGTTACAGGAAAAGTTTGATGTTGAGATGTAATCAGAAGTTGTATGGGCTTCAACTGGTGGCTCAAACAATGAAGAATCTGCCTGCAGTGCAGGAGGCCTGGGTTGGATCCCCTTCCCGAGTCGGGAAGATCCCCTGGGGAAGAGAATGGCTACCCACCCCAGTATTCTTGCCTGGAGAATTCCATGGACAGAGGAGCCTGGCAGGCGACAGTCCATGGGATCACAAGAGTTCGACATGACTGAGCGGCTCCCACTGTACAGCTATGTTGTCCAGTATCCTAGCAGGTACCCGCCTGTGGCTAACTTACAGAGAAATATAATTAAAAATTCGGTTCTTCAGCCACACTCACTCCATTGCAAATACTGTTTTGGATACTGATGATGTAGAACATTTCCATTATCAAAGAAAGTTCTGTTGACTGGCGCTGATATACAGGGTGAATTGGGATGTTAAAGGCAACTGGAGTTTCCTGACTCCTAACTGTCCGGACATATCTCTTATCACTTGCCTCACCTACAGCTGGCTCCATCCCTTTGCAAAAACAGAACCAGCTTAATTCATTGTTTGCCCCTTCCAGTCCCTTTACCTGGATTGCTCATCCAACTCTTTGCCTTTCAGGCCTCCCAGGAGAGGATGCCCTAGACAGCCCTATTTAAAGTAGCCACCACCCTCTTCCCACTACCAGCAACTATCCCATCTCCCTGTATTATTTCTTGCAGAAACTTTATCAGAATCTTAAAAAAAAGTATATTGTTCATCTTTTATCTTTTAATTGCTCATCTTCCCCACTAGGGGGAGGTCTTGTGCTGTTTACCATGAAAAATTCCAGTGCCCAGAAGAGTGCCTGGCACAGAGAGGACACTCCATAAATTTTGTCGATTAAACGAATGGAGGCGATTCAGAATTTGAGAGCTGTGGTATTACAGGGGGAGATTAGGAGTGTTAGAGTCATAGTAGAGTTGGGGGACACAGAAGAGGAACTGATACCAGGAATTCAAGTGATAGGGAATTGGGACATAAGTGTTACATTGGAAAACGAATGTGTGCTCCAATTAAAAAGTAAAAGTAAAAAACTTTTAAAAGAAAATGTACGAATAAAGCAAACAAACAAAAAGACACACAAATGTGGGGGTGGTAGAGGAGGACTTGGCGTGTTTCATGGAACTCATTGCTATTTGCAGGATTATCAAATGCCCAGTGCCTCAGTCTCCTCATCTGTAAAATGGAAATAATAGTAGTATCCATCTGATAAGTTTGAAGAATAACTAAGGAATAATACATGCAATATGTTTGGAAGACTGCCTGTCATCATCAAAATTATTACTGAAGTTAAAGCAGGAGTTAGTATACACAGGGTCCTGCCCCCTTGCCCCACCCGCAAGCTTGGTCTCATGAACCTGGGAAGAACCCTAGGGTTCCAAAAATATGGGTTGAAACCCAGTCTGCTGAAGAAAGCCATTTGAGACTGTGGGCCTGTGCTCTTTGTAGTAAAGGGTGGCAGTAATTCTTCTCTGTGTAGATAGTACAGAACTCTCTTCACAGTTGGTCTTCTTCCCTCATCAAAATCTTATGCCTGCCCCCATGCCGGTATTTAATTAGCCCTCTACTACATTGTGCCAGGTGGTTTACCTACAAGATCACCCCTAACACTAAAGGAGGTGGCTATTGTGACGGTTTTCCAGCTGGGAAAATTTAATCAGAGAGGTTCCGTGACTTTCCTAAGGACACACAGCAGAGAGGAGGGTAGTTCCCTGTTCAACTTCCGCCCCTGCACTTTCAGTGGCTCTCATTTTAGCAAAGAATGTCTGAATGGAGTCATACACAGCAGGCCACCAATACGGCTGTTACGCATTTGTTGAGGCTCCTTCTATGTGAGCCTCAGTTTCTTCATGTGGAAAATGGGGCTAATAGTAACGCACCAAGGCTGTTTTGAAAAATGAGAATGCTGTGCTTATATTTAGCAGATGTTAAGCACATCAGAAGAAGAAGATTTGGAGAAGGAAATGACAACCCACTCCAGTGTTCTTGCCTGGAGAATCCCAGGGACGGGGGAGCCTGGTGGGCTGCCGTCTATGGGGTCGCACAGAGTCGGACACGACTGAAGCGACTTAGCAGCAGCAGCAAGCACATCAGTAATTGGTTATTACTATATATCTGCCCTCCCCGCTTCTTTTTGAGAGGCTGAAGCAGTGGTTTGAAGTTAAGTGGAGATATAGTTAAGTTACAGAGGGAGAGAAAAACCCCTTGTCAACCTCCTGATAAAAACCAGCCACTGTCCCAGAAATGCACTACGCATGCGCATTCGGGGGGGATGGGCTGCTGCCTCCATTCCTATTGTGGATGCGGACTCCTGTGAATCCGCAATATACCTGAACCTAAAGGTGAGGCGACGAAATTTGGGAAGATACGGGTCGAATCTGAAAGGCACTGGGGGAGCCAGAGATCCACTCAGTCCTAGTTGAAGGGACTCCCTTTATACTTCGCACCCCGCCCCGCTCGGGTAATGGTCTCGCCCGATTCCCGCTCTCTTCCACCACTCCAGGACATACCAAGTTTCCAGCAGAGGGGTGGGGTAGTAGACAGAGACCATTCAGCAGACGAGACCCTCGTCTCCGAGGTCAAGAAAAAATGGCGGGAGGGGGGAAAGGGGGTCCATACGGAGGAGGAGCGGGGGAGGCCTTCAGGAGACTGTGTCAAGGGGGCGGGGCCTGGAAGACCTTTGTCAAAAAAAGCAGGCGGGGCCTCTGGATGGGCGAGTTTATTGGGTGCGAAGGTGGGAGTTGGAGTGGGCGAGTTCATTGTGTGTCCGAATGAGGGGGATGAATGGTTGGGAGAGACCATTGTTTGGAGAAATTTGGGCAATGTTTGGGAGTGACCTCTGCGTGTATGAATGGGGACGGTCAGGGTGAATGGATGCGCAGGTAACAGGTTTGAATTGTGCTTTGAGGGAGTTGAATTCTGACAGAGAACAGAGGCTCTGAGATGTAGGTGAACAACAGGTGCAAACGCCCCATTGACGGAAGAGTCAAGGACCTACTTGCAGAAGGAGGGTCTGCCTGTTGGAATGTAAGGTCCGCGGGCAAACATATCGAGAGTGATGCTGGAGAGGATGCAGGGGACGTATCAGAGGGGCCTGGACCGCCAGGCTGAGGGGCCTGACGCCGTCCCGCGGTACTACGGAGCCATGGGCGGGTTGTGAGCCGGAGAGGGGCAACATCAGCTCTGGGTGTAGAAAGACCTGCCTGGGGCCGTGTGCGAGATGGACTGGAGAGGAGAGACTGGAGGCAGGGAGGCCCGGGAGGAGGCTGGCCGAGGACACCGGTTTCAGGGCTGTGGCGAGGGAGAGAGTACAGTGTGTAGTCGGTGGCGGAGGCCATGGGAATGTCTGCCATTGTTCCGAGGAGGGTCTTGGAGAGAGATGGCCTTCCTTGCCGCCCCCCCCTCCCCAGGGTAGATGAGAACTCTGAGTTCTTCCTTTCAACACCAGCGGCCTGGAGAAAACCCTCCCTGTCACCTCCCTTCTTTCTTCCTCAGTCCCCTTTGCCTCCTCACCACTAGGAGTTGACCTGTAGCAGCCCTGCCTCACCCTCACTTCAGCATCCAGAGCCCAAGAGCTGATCAGGGACAGACTCCACCTCATGAAGCCGGGAGATGGAGAAGTGGATCCCGGAGAACCCCCGGACTGTCTGGGGTTCGATCCATCTCACCTGAGGACACACCCTGAGGATGCTGAGGACCCAGAAGAAGAGGTGAGACCCCACCCCCCCACCCCCCAGGGTCTCAGTCTGCATAGAGGTTCAAGCAGCTGTGAGTTTGATCCCAAGGTCTATCACCTCCTGGCTTGATGAGAAGGAAAGGTCTCCAGGAGAAGTGACATTTGACCAAAGACCCAATCAAGGTGAGGGAGGGGAAGAGGGTTCCAGGCACCAACTCCCTTGAGGAGGCTTTGGGTGTGGCCAGAGCCTAGTGAGCCTAGGGGAGACAGCGAGAGATGGGGTCAAAGGGGGAACGCAGGCGGGTCGTGCAGGGCCTCCTGGGTCTTGGTGAGGACTCGGGCTCTTTGAATTAGAGCGGAGCCAGGGGAGGGCACTGAGCGGAGAACCGACGTGAGCTCACGTAGGTGTTAACAGGCGCCCTCTGGCGGCCGCGTGGGGAACAGACCTGGGGATTGGGGTCTGAGGCAGGGAACCCAGAGAGCAAACAATTGCAGTAACCCGGGCAAGAGATGGGGCTTCCCTGGTGGCACCAGGTGGTAAAGAACCCGCCTGCGAGTGCAGAAGACAGAAGAGACGCGAGTTCGATCCCTGGGTAGGGAAGATCCCTTGGAGGAGGGCACGGCAACCCACTCCAGTATTCTTGCCAGGAGAATACCATGGACAGAGAAGCCTGGCGGGCCACGGTCCATAGCGTCACAAAGAGTCGGACACGACTGAGCACGCCGCACGGGCAAGAGATGATTGGGCTCATAAGAGGGTGCTGTCTGTGGAGGTGGTGAGATGTGGTCCGATTCTGGATGTATTTTCAAGTTGGCGCCAACAGGCTTAATAAGGGATTAGATGAAGGTGTGTGAGAAAGAGGTGGCAGGTTTTTGCCCCGAGCACTTGGAAGGAAAGAAGCTGCCTTTTCCTCAGATGAAGGCATCAGAAGGGGCAGGTATGGAGTGACAGGATTTCAATCATAACCCATTCGATCCGCATCACCGCCGCTCCAGGAGGGAGGTCCCGTTATCTGCCCATTTTGCAGATGAGACAGCTGCAGTTTCAAGCCACGGTCATGCCTAGGCAGCGGTGGAATCGAGGGCGAGGTGGGCGGCGGATGACCCGAGGACTGTGCCCTCTCTCCACTTCTCCCAGGCGCCCGGAGGAGCCGAGGCGGAGGCGGGGACCCTGGTGCAGCTCATCGACGAGCACGGGGCGTACTCGACCGCGCGCCTGGTGCCCGACGGTTCCGCGGAGGAGCGCTCTGAGAAGAGGGGGCCAGGCTTGCTCCGCGCCGGCTCTGAGGGCTGGGAGGGGCTGGCGCGGCCCAGGCGATTCAGCTGCGCCGCCTGCGGGAAGGCCTTCAAGCGCGCGTGGGAGCTGCTGAGCCACGAGGTGGTGCACACCGCCGCCCGGCCCTTCCGCTGTGGCCTGTGCGCGGCCGCCTTCAAACGCCCCTCGGACTGCAAGAGTCACAGGCTGGTGCACAGCGACGAGCGGCCGCACGGCTGCGACGCCTGCGGCAAACGCTTCAAGCGAGCCAGCAACCTACAGGTGCGGTCCGCGGGCCTGGGCCAAAAGAGGCGGGGCCTGAATAAACGGGGTAGGGCTGAACCGGGGGCGTGTCCAGGTGTGGGCGGGGTCTTGTGAAGGGGCGGGGTCTGCGGGAAAGGGGCGGGGCAGGGCGTTGAACCAGACGTTCAAACTTCAGCTGCTCAGTCGCGTCTGACTCTGCGACTCCATGGACTGCAGCACGCCAGGCTTCCCTGCCCTTCATTATCTTCCGGAGTTTGCTCAAACTTACGTCCATTGAGTCCAGGGACCCTGAAATTCTTTGCCCAAGGAGCCCTAAGGCTGCTTCCAGGGCTCTCTCCAGATCCACCATCCCCAGGGTGCACTTTGCCCCCTCTAGCAGGCATAACCCTCTAGCCTGGAAGGGAGGCAGGGAGGCTTGGGCATCTGGGCAGGGCTGTCCATCTGTGGGTGCAATATCCCCTGAGGCCTGGGAAGCCTCTGCCAGCTGACCTGGGCCACCAAGTTCTAGTGTGCAATTCTGAGGATTCCAAAAGTTGTGAATTCGAAGCTAGGCTTCTAGATCATGGTGAAGGTCTATTTGTTAAGGAGAAGGAAGAACTTATTTTATTTGATAGTTTGATTTGTAGTTTTAAAAAATGCCTAAACAATTGGTATGTGTACCTTCGTGGGCTTCCCTGATGGCTCAGTGGTAAAGAATTCACCTGCCAAACAGGAGGCGCGAGTTCAATTGGGTTGGGAAGAGCCCCTGGAGAAGGGAATGGCAACCCACTCCAGTATGCTTGCCTGGGAAATCCCATGGATAGAGGAGCGTGCGGGCTACAGTCCATGGGGTCGCAAAAGAGTCGGGCATGACTCAGCGGCTAAACCACAACAAATATGTACTTTCACCTAGTCTGTTTCCCGGAGACCTACAAGGAGTAGGGGTGAATCTGTCTGGAGAGGAGTGTCGTGCAGAGATGCGTGCCCTCACTCCCTCTGCTGTCCCTGTCCCCAGGAGCATCGCCGCATCCACACGGGCGAGCGTCCCTTCCCCTGCCAGTCCTGCCCGAAGCGCTTCAAGACCCACTACGAGCTGCACCGCCACGAGCCACTGCACGCTCCCTCGCGGCCCTTCCCCTGCCCGGACTGCGGCAAGGCCTTCGCAGCAGGGCCGGCCCTGCTTCTCCACCGGCGGCAGCACTGCGTGGACAAGCCGCACGCGTGCGGGGTGTGCGGTAAGCGCTTCACCCACAGTCACAGCCTGCGGGTGCACGAGCGCGTGCACACGGGCGATCGGCCCTTTGTGTGCCCGCTGTGCGCCAAGGCCTTCAAGCAGTCCAACGCGCTGGCCTCTCACCACCGCGTGCATTCAGGGGAGCGGCCCTACAGGTGCACCACGTGCGGCAAGGCTTTCAAGCAATCGTCCTACCTGGCCATCCACCGGCGCACGCACACGGGCGAGCGGCCCTACCCCTGCGACGCCTGCGGCAAAGCCTTCTCCAGGCCCTCGCTGCTCCTACAGCATCGCCGGGTACACAGCCCCGTGCGCCCCCACGCCTGTCGCTTCTGCCCCAAGCACTTCAAGGACCTGAACTACCGCGCAGTCCACGAGAGGCTGCACACGGGAGACACGCCCTACAAGGGTGGTCTCTGTGGCAACGGCTTCACACATCCCAGCAACCTGCTGCAGCATCAGAGTGTGCATCCGGATGGATGAGGGTGGGGTGTGGGGCCGCGAGGAGGCCAACGAGGGCTCCGTGTCCCCAGAGCTGGAATGGGAGGGAACCCAGTCCAGTGGACGCCCAGTTTCAGACAGCGCCGTCCAATAGCATCTCTCCAGAAACACTCTGCATCTAGGCCGTCCAGTATCTTAGTGACCAGGCCCCTGTGATTCCTTGGAGCGTTTGAAACATGGTTAGTGCCCCTGTGGAAGTGATTTTTTTGGGGAGGGGTGTAACTTTTTAGTTTGCAGTTCTTTAAGACTCACGAGAAGTTGCAAAAATTAGCACAGAGCTTTCCCATGTACCCTTCACCCAGCTCCCCGCCATGGATACCTCTTAGCCTTCCTGGCACCATGTGCCTGCATGCATGCTCAGTCCTGTCCGATTCTTTGCGACCTCCTGGACTGTAGCCCGCCAGGCTCCTTTGTCCATAGGGTGTCCCAGGCAAGAATACTGAGTGGGTTTCCATTTTCTTCCCCAGGGGATCTTCCTGACCCAGAGGTTGAACCTGCATCTCCTGCACTGGCAGACGGGGTTTTTGTTTTTACCACTGAGCCACCTGGGAAGCCCCAGCATACTGCCAATAACCAGGAAATTGACTCTGATAAGATTCTGTTAACTCAGGTACAGATCTTATTCAGAGTTCGCCAAAACATAAGTGACTATTTAAGCTCACTGAATTTAAATCAATTTCCATTTAAATAGCCACCGGTGTCTAGTTGCTGGCATCGTGGACAGTGCAAGTCTAAGGCCTGAAGGCATGAGGGATGCCGGGCAGTGGCTGTGGCATTTGAAGAATTGCTCTACATGCCCATGTGAGCCACATAATATTCTTGAGAAGGACTTTGCAGAGGACCTTTAACAAAGCCTTTTTTTTTTTTTTCCCTTTCAAAGCCAAGAGGAAAGTTTATAAATCTCATTCCAGGGCAGAAAGTACACACATTGAAACCCAACACACTGCTATTATGTGGTGTAAATGTACATGGTAATAAATTTGATCAAATCACAGCTGCTCCCAGGTGTAGCCTGTTAGGTGGCCCTTTGGCTGTTTCGGCTTTCCTTATAACTAAAACATCAGTGTGGTAATGAGGTTCTGTGGTCACCTTGTGTCTTCCCGTGCATAAAAAAGCGCTGAATTAATTCCTTCACTTGGAATATCTGGTTTTCCTTGATTAACAATAATCATTTGATGTTCTGACTACCTGCCCTTTGTTGCAAAACCTCTATATGACCTGTGTTGTCCCCTTGCCTCCTCAGAGCAGTTCTCTCAGGGTCATTTGAGATGCTGCCTCCCAGGCTTGACGTCCTAAGAATTCCCACCAAATAAAACACAACTGTCAACTTTTAGGTGGTGACTATTTTTTTTTTAAGTCGACAATGCAATTGTCTATATAGTACTGTGCCGTAAGAGATCTATAATACTTTTCACACAAATAATACATTAAAAACCAGACAGTAAAAATAAAGAAAACATTTTTAATCTTAGAGAACCTTGAAAAGTACACTAGTGCAGTACAGCAGCTGGCATACAGGGGCTGGCACCGAGTGAACAGGAGAGAAGAATCACTAACCGGAGGAGAGAGACGTGGTGGGGGATGGCAGAGCTGAAGGGTCATCAGCAATAGGAGACAGAGGGCAAGCCACAAATTCACCCACTCCTGATGTTGATGGCACAGATTCTGGTTCCTTGCTGGATTCAGTTTTTATCTAGTCCCATGAAAAAACAGTCCGGTGATGTCTGGTTCGTAGCTCTTTTTTTTTTCCTCTCTCTCCTCATAGATGACACAGCAGTACTGGATTGCATTCTGAATGGCTGCCGCAACCTCCCTGTACCATTCTCCGTTCAGATCCTGTGCTTCAAAACACAAACAGTGCCTCCTGGAATGAAGAAAATCCCCTTGCCCTGTCCTGCATCGTGAATCTCTTCGGTTCTTCAGTGAGTTCTTCTTCCTCTTGTCTCTCGTGGTCCTTTCTCCGGGCTTTTGATTCCATCAGGTCTTCATCAGTTTCATTAGTAAGCTCCTCGTTGCACACCAGAGAGGTCAATGCAGTCATCCTCTTGTAGATCTGGCTTGAAATAAAGGTACGGTACCACAGAACTCTACGTGGTACTGTCCAGTAAAGGATGCAGAACACAACCACTTATAGAGAATGTGTGGAGGGGACAATGCACTCCAGCTACGTTAGCTAACTTATGTGGTTGGACATGATTGCAAACAACGTCCACATCTTTTGAGAGTTCACAGCCTGCAGGTTTCATATGTAGGCGACTTACTGAATTCCCAGAGTTGAGCGATTTAGCAGCCACATTTTCAATAGAGCAAAACCAAGCAGATAAAGTTAGTTTTAATCACATTGTATAACGTATTTTAACTCAAAATATTGTAAACAAGTAGTCAGTATGGAAATTATTAATTTCATATTGATGTGCTCTTTTTCATTATAAGACTTCCAATCTGTATGTATTTTTTCATGGAGAACTTGTCTCAATTCATACTCGGGCCCATTTCAGAGTTCAAGAGCCACACAGCACTTTTTTTTCTTCCTTCTGTAAATTATAGAGACTCTTTGGTTGTCACAGGAAGTTGTGGATATGAGACCATCTATTGAATATCTTTCAGGAAAAGATGATTCTCAGCTTGGAGAGGGAAGAAGTCAGTCTGGAAGTAATCTTACTGTTTTTCAGCAGCACAAAAGGGCAGACGGTTGGATAGCAGGATGAAAATATCCCAGTAATTCTCTTCAGTCTTGAATTTTTCTCAGGTTTATGAAACAAATAGAAGACAATGAAGTTGTTTGAGCAATGGAAGAAAACAAAGCAACTTACCAGCAAAAGAATCGTGTGGGTGGCTTTGATTTCAGGAGATGACTGAGGAGAGAGGCTGGGGCTGTGAATGTGCTGGGCCCTTTGGTGGTGTTTGTAGAGGAGATTCACGGTGTAGAGACTGGACCACACCATGAGGATCACAAAGAGGAGATCTCGAATTATTACGACACTTCCAAATGCAACCGAATGATTCTGTCTCAAGTGATTTGTTTGGCAGTGTAGTGTCGAATACTCCAAACCAACAATCGTGACATTGTGATTGGCTTCTACAGTTTCAATGATGTAGCTATAGATGAGCATGTTGGTGATCCAGAAGAAAAGGAAAGAGGAGTAAATGCAGATAGAGAGTTTAGATCTAAGCCACGCCCACCTCGAATGAACAGGACTGATGATGATGGCTTGGTACCCGCTCAGGAGAGCAGTGGTACAGATGGAAAGACCCCGGGTAACTCTATATATGTACAAAGTGGCCTTACAACCAACATCATCCAGAAAATGTTTTATTCCGAAGGATGACACAATGTCTGGTATCAACTTGAACAAGATGGTCAAAGCATTGACCGAGGTCAGATGTATACAGATCAAATCTATGGGTTTTTTCAGATGATTTTTGTCTAAGAAGATATACACACAAAGCATGAAAAGCAGTGAGTTCCCCATGAACCCAATACTAATTTGAAATACGAAGAAAAGTCCCCAAATCACTTCGCGTGGAAACATTATGAGACTGATGTTTTATACACTATAATGGGGTCAACAAGGTTTAAAATAAAATCAATTATATTGTGAAGTTATGCATAATGGAGGCTGTGAAAGGGTATATGGATTGACAGTTCAGCATCAAGGTAAGGGGTAGGAATGTTTAACTCTTCTATATTTCAGGCCAAGGTGTGTCACTTCCAGACCCTCAATTCCAGGAATTCTTGAGAATCTCTGATATAGAATCAGGTTTCTAAAAAAGGGAGAATTCACAAATAATATTAGAATTTTAAAAATATTGCTAGGACGGAGAAGTTGACAAATATTAGAAAAATAACATGATACTACAATTATCGAGTCAACTCACTGGAAAAGACCCTGACGCTGAGAGAGATTGAAAGCCAAAGGAGAAGAGGGTGACAGAGGAAGAGATGGTTGGATGGCATCACCGACTCGATGGACATGAGTGTGAGCAAGCTCTGGGAGATGCTGAAGGACAGGAAAGCCTGACGTGCTGCAGTCCAGGAGGTCTCAAAAAGTCCAATGTGACTTAGCAACTGAACAACAACAACACCATTATCTATGCCAATAAATTTGGAAATTTAGGAGACTGGGGGACAAAGCTCCAGAAGACTTTAACTTACCCCCCCCCCCAAATATATTGACATAATAGAAAGACATAAGTATACAAAGTTCCTCATGATAACACTGATCAGTAGGAAAAGTTCATCCAGAAGCTATATCAAAGAATGTTTCGATGTTGAAGTGTGCCAAACACAGCAGATATAAATAACATCTAGGAACCACTGCTAAGGAGAGAATAACAGAATATTCCATCAATCATATTATGGGCTTAACATAACTTTGGAAGCAAAAAAATGACAAAGTATGACAAAGACAATGCCAACTCTATTTCATAAGCAAAAACGTTTTTAAAAATTTACAGAATAACTGTAACATTATGTTTACAGTGCATAAAAACATCAAGCACTTAACCAAAGGTTTATCTGAACATAAAAGATAAGCCGAACAGTTGAAACTTCATCTGCATGATTGCCCAGCTGCTAAGCCGCTTCAGTCGTGTCCGACTCTGTGCAACCCCATAGATGGCAGCCCACTAGGCTCCCCCGTCCCTGGGATTCGCCAGGCAAGAACACTGGAGTGGGTTTCCATTTCCTTCTCCAGTGATTACCCAAACTAGTAGGCTAAAAGAACAAAAGTAGATGATCGCTTTAATATGTGCAGAAGACCATATGATAAAATTTAGGATATTCAACATATATTTATGATAGAAATATTTAGGTATCAACAATGGAAAGGAATACTCTTACCCTGGCGAAAGCATCAACAATGAGAAGACTCCTAATTCAGGTTACACATGAAAAGCTTTACATTTGAGATCGGCACTAAGTAAAAATATTTTCCCTCACTCCTTCTAGTCCTCATTTTTTCAGATTTCATGGCCTTTACTGTAAAGGAAGAAAGTGAAGAAGGAAGACTTTTTGTCATTGACAGTATATAAATCCAAAGAAGGAAACCAATAGAATCATTGGTTGAATTATTAGACTATTTAAGAATGATTTTCAGGATTACTGAACACAAGTCAGTAAAAAAGTTTTTTTTGAATTTCTATGTGCTAGCATAAAAATAGTTTTTAAGTGCAATTTAAAGTGCTATTAATATAGCATAAAATCTGTTAAATCTAGGAGTTGATGTACGATTAGAAATATGTAAAACCTCTAAGAGAAAACAATGGTATATATCTATGTGTGATTAAAGCATTTTAATTGAAAATGATGTAAAATAATTTGAGATAAATGGCATTATCCATAAAAATACAATAGCAAAAGGTATTATCTATTAAAAATAAAATCTTAACATAGAAAAACAAAAGTGAGACATACTGATGGCTGGGAAAGGAATGAAGTGAAACTAAGAGGCAAATTTTATCACATGTGAATTTATAACAACTAAATATAGAGAAGAGGCTTCCCCCTTGGTTCAGTAAAGAACCTGTCTGCAAATGCAGGAGACATGGAAGATGTGGGTTCGATCCCTGGGTTTGGGAAGATCTCCTGGAGGAAGGAAATGGCAACCCACTCCAGTATTCTTGCCTGGAGAATTCCAGGGACGGAGGAGTCTGGCGGGCTACAGTCCAAGTGGCCTTATAGAGTTGGACACAACTGAGTGACGAAGCACAACCCAATTGCAGAGAATAAAGAAGAGACAAAAGGAAACATAAATAAAGCGTGATATTAGCTGATACATGGACCATGTGGAATTTTCAAATAGTTGCTAATAATACACTGAAAGTCAAAATACAATAAAGAAAATGTGATACGGTTTTAAATGGAAATAAAAAGAGGGACAGTGAAACAGTATTGGAGAGCTATAAGTGATACTAATGAGTAAAAGAAACGAAAGAATGCAGGAAGCAAAGCAATAGAAAAGAGAACGGGGGCAATATTAGGAGAAAGAAGATAAAACACACTTCTATTGAACAGAAAATTAACTGAAGGTTTAGTCTGAAAAAAATGGCAGACTCCATAAGGAAGTTTTGGATGGGGAAAGGGAACACTGGAAAGGTCTCCATACCACTGTCCCTTTCTTGAGGCTGAGAGTCTCAGATCCTTAAGGAAAGCAGTCAGATTCCCCAAGAAGGTGGAAGCATCTTGGACAGGCTGGGTCTGACCCACAAAGAGTGGATATGGGAGACCAAGTAGCAGGGCTTCTCCTCCCAGCGGATCCCCTTATCACCTGCCGTCTCCAGCACCGTGGTTGCTGGGGTCATCCTGACGCACCCAGAGGGGCAGCAAATTGCTCTCCCAGAAGCAAAGTGATTCTCATGGTAAACTTATTAGGTTTATTGACGCGGAGGCAAAGGCACCATCTGGCATGTACATTTTCCCAGTAGATCTACCTGATGAACTTCAGAATCGAGAGACGTGATCAAAGCCAGTTTTCACTTTGCTGATGGAAATTCCCCCAGGACTTGTTAAACTCTAACCTCAGAGCAGCTCCTCGAAATCACGGTTCACTTTCCCTCTTTAGCCTTTTATGCTTCCTGCTTTTTTCTTTTTAATTAATTAATTAATTTTAACTGGAGGCTAATTACTTTACAATATTGTAGTGTTTTTTTTGCCATACATTGACATGAATCAGCTATGGGTGTACGTGTGTTCCCCATCCTGAACCCCCCTCCCACCTCCCTCCCCATCCCATCCTTCTGGGTCATCCCACTGCACCAGCCCTGAGCACCCTGCCTCATACATCGAACCTGGACTGGCGATCTATTTCACATATGATAATATACATGTTTCAATGCTATTCTCTCAAATCATCCCATCCTCGCCTTCTCCCACAGAGTCCCAAAGTCTGTTCTTTACATCTGTGTCTCTTTTGCTGTCTCATATATAGGGTCATCGTTACCATCTTTCTAAAGCCCACATATATTATGCCTCCTGCTTTTATTGTTAACTTTCCCCGCAGCTTTGTTGAGATAGAGTTGACATGTAACACTGTGTAAGTTTAAGGAGTATAATGTGGTGATCTGATACGCTGAACTACATGGGTTTGCAAATGAGCGGGATCCACTTATACGTGGATCATTTTTTCCACTAAAAATGTACTGTAGTACTACACGATCCACGGTCGACTGACTTCACTGATCCAGGACCACAAATACAGAGGGCTCACTGGATTTTCAACTGTGCGGGCATCAGAGCCCCTAATCTTCGTGTTGTTGGTCAACTGATATAGCGAAATGGCTACCATAATAAAGTCAATGTCTCAGTCATCTCACATAATTACCTGTGTGCCTGTGTCTCTCTGTGTGTGTAGAGCATTCAAGATCTACACTCCCGGTAACTCTCAAGTATACAGTGCAGTATTGTTAATTTGTGTTAACTATAGTAACCAGGCTATTGACTAGAGTCCCAGACATTATTTGTTTTAGAAATGGCAGTTTGTGTCCTTTGACCAAGATCTCTCAATTTCCCCTGTTGTCCAGCCCTTGACAATCACATTCTGCTGTCTGTTTCTAGGAGTCAGGCTTTCTTAATTTTCATTTAAAATTTTTAAATTATGATATCTTTTATTATTTTTAAAATGTTTATTGAAATTATGTTGTGTTTGTTTCAGGTGTACGGCAAGGTGATTCCGTTATACATATACATAAACACACTCTTTTTTAGATTCTTTTCCCATATAGGCCATTACAGAGTATTGAGTAGAGTTCCCTGTGCTATAAGTAGGTCCTCATTAGTCATCTCTTTTATATGCAGCATTGGGTATATGTCAATCCCAATCTCCCACATCGTGATTCTGTTTCTATTTTGTAAACAAGTTCATTTGTACCACTTTCTTTGACACCACATATAAGCAACACCATTGGATATTTATCCTGAATCAGGCTTTTTTAGATTCCATATATAAATGAGGTCATGTGGCTTGCCTTTCTCTGTCTGACTTATCTCGAAAAGCATAATAATCCTCAGTTTCCCAAATTGTTCCAAATGGCAGGTTTTCCTTTTAAAAAAAAATTATTTTTATTTATTTTGGTTACACTGGACCTCAGTTGTGGCTCTTGGGACCTTTAGTTGCTGCATGTGGGATGATGGTCCCTGACTAGGGATCAAACCCGGGCCCCTGGCATTGGGCACACAGTCTTAGCCACTGGACTGCCAGGCAAGTCCCACCTGTTTTTTTTTTTTTTTTTAATTGCATCCTATTGATATTCACCAATCCAAAAACCCAGCCATTCGTAGTTGCCCTATTTTATCCAGGCTTTGCCTATTAAAAGTTTTCTTTTTTTTTAACTGAAATATTGTTGCCGGACATTATGCCTGTTAAGGTTTTAGCATGCTAGTGGCTAGGCAAAAAAAAAAAAAAAACTTTTTCAAATGAAAGATAATTACACAAGAGAAAATAGTTTGATCTTGAAGAGTAATGGAGAGCGTGGCAACATTCGTTTGTTTATCACAATATTCCTTGGGTGTCTATATGGGCTAGACATGAATCCAGCCATCTAGGATGCTGGCAATGACGAAGGAGACATATGCATTGCCCCTCCCCATACTGGACCAAAAAAATCACACCAAGAAACCCAAAGACTCTTATCATCTGAACGATCAGACATTTACCTGGAAGCAGGACCAGGTATGCCAAGACCTGGAGATGCAAGTGTCCAGCAGCCCTGGAATGTGACTGCAGGCTTGACCTCCCAACCATAGACAGGAGCTAAGCAAGATGGTAGCCTGCCTGGGCAAGAGGAGATTCATCATGCAGGTGACCCTGAATCTCTGGACAGTATCGTGGGGCAGGAGATGAGATGACTTTGTGAAGATTCAGCAGAAGAAGGATGACCAGGAGCTGAGGACCCTAAAATGACAGGGTCAGCTCCACCAACAGTGTGACAAAGTCACCCCATCCTGTCGAAACACATCAGCACATACAGACAGAACTCAGTGAAAGAGTCAGAGATCGTTTCACGATGTGGATTCTCCCACGTTGCTTTCAACTACTCCACTCTTCCCAGGAGTTCAGTTGGTTTTATTTCTCCCCACTACATATAACAGCTCAGGGAATATCTTTCCATGTTCTTTCTCTGCGTTTAGGTGCTCTTATAGAATTGATTTCTACAGGTGGCTTTTGGGGTCAAGGGAAAATTCAAAATTTTAACCTATGTTTCCACACTATTCAAAAAGCTTAAGGCAGTTCATAGCTCCTCCACTAATTTCATCTTATAAAGTCTTATATAAATGGTTCTTTGCCTAATATTGCCCGAGGTGATGAATTTCTTCTCCTGAAGACATTCCTTTCTGAGTTTTTATAAGTATCAAATAGAGAAAGTCCTTTACAAAAGATGTTGTATTACAGAATTTTTTTTTTTATATCCAGCATCCAGGGATTTGATAACCTATAGATCTCTTGGCCTGTATCAGGGGGTATATCTCATTTTGATGAAATGATGTTTACGATGCTGAGTTTATGTAAATAGATAAAACATTTTATAAGAATAATCATCAGGTTATCTGAAGGATATGACACCCCGAACTAAGAAGGGTGACTGTGTATACATATTTTCATAAAAGTCATTTAGGATATTTTCTTTTAAAAACCTGTTTATTCATTTCCTTTTGACTGTGCTGAGTCTTCGTTGCTCCTAGGGCTTTTCTCTAGTTGTGGCAAACAGGGGCTCTTCTTTAATTGCAGTCCTTGGGCTTCTTATTGCAGAGACTTCTCCTGTTGCAGAGCATGGGTTTCTATGGCCCACAGGCTTCAGTACTTGTGGCTCAAGGGCTTAGTTGCTCCATGGGATGTGGGATCTTCCCAGACCAGGGATTAAACCTGTGTCTCCTGAACTGGCAGGCAGATTTTTATCCACTGTGCCACCAGGGAAGCCCAGGGTATTTTCTTGATATTCTAATTTAGTCTTTTTGTATGAGCCTTAATTTTGATGACAGATAAAATTTCATGGCAGGACCTATATGACTTCTAGGAATTTCCTACAATTTCTGGGACACTTATAACATACCTCTACAGATACATTGTTAATAAACTGTTAACGTTACTTATTTGACAATTCTTCCCATGTAATTTAATATATCAAATATACCTAGTTAGTTTAATCTCTTTTTTCTCAATAAGGAGAGAAAACAAATCTTTGAGATATTTCAGGGGCCTCGGAATATCTTAAAGTTAGTCCAAAGTCAAAAAGACCTTGTTTAGAATTTAACTTAATGTTTTAAAAGTTTGTAAAAAATATTAAAGGGTTTTAAAACACTTAGTCAAATACGTCAGTTGGAAACACTGCTTAGTTATCCATTCAACAAAAATTACAAAGATTTCATAGGCAAATACAGAAGCCAAGAAAACGTAGATCTTTTAATGCTATTAAGACCAGATCTACTTAAAAACCAAAGACATGATGAAGATAACGTAGAACATAACTAATTATTCGGACGTGGCACAAGATCTTTATTTATTTATTTAGGCAAATGACTTAAAGGTAAGGAAAAAGTTTTTTAGAAATCCTGGTGGCTCAAAATTCAGCTGCCAATGCAGGAGACACAGGTTTGACCCCTGGGTCAGGGAAGATCCCCTGGAGAAGGAAACGGCAACCTACTCCAGTATTCTTGCCTGGGAAATCCCATGGACAGAGGAGCCTGGCAGGTGACAGTCCATGGAATCAAAAAAAGTCAGATGGGACTTAGGGACTGAACAACAATCAAGTGCAGATCAATTTTTTTTTTTAATTGTCCTCTCAAAAGATAGAAAACCAAATTCCAGTTTTGCATCAGTTTACTTTAGATATTGGGGGCTTCCCTGATGGCTCAGAAGGTAAAGAGTCTGCCTGCAGTGCAGGAGACTCGGGTTTGATCCCTGGGCCAGGAAGATTCCCTGGAGAAGGAAATGGTAACCCACTCCAGTATTCTTGCCTGAAGAATCTCATGGACAGAGGAGCCTGGCAGGCTGCAGTCCATGGGGTCAAAGAGAGTCAGACACGACTGAGTGACTGAACACCACCAGGGGTTAACACTCTGAGCTTCCACCGCAGGGGGCTCAGGCCCCATCCCTAACTGGGGAACTAAGATCCAACATGCAACATGGCCAAAAATAAATATTAAAATTTTAAAAAGAAACCTATAAGACCTTGGCTGGACCTTGAGAGCATTAAACGGTGTGAGTTAGACAGTGAAGGACAAATGTATGATCTCACTTACAAGTGATATCTAAAACATCCAAACTCATAGAAACAGCAGAAGGGCAGCCGTCAGGGTCTGGGGTGTGGGGGGAATGGAGAGATCTTAGTCAAAGGCCATGCATCTCCAGTTCTAAGATAAACAGTTTGGAGGAATCTAAGGGACAGCACAGTAAAGCATACTTAACAATACTGTATTGTTCAGTTGAAAGTTGCTAAGCGAGCTGATCTTAAATATATTCTTATCGCACAGAAAATTATGGCACTTATGTGAAGTATTGAGACGTTAACCAACTTTTATTGTGATAATCGCTTCACAATATATAACTGCTTCAAATCATCACACCTTAAATTGACTCAATGTTATATATTGTGCTGCTGTGCTAAGCCAGCTCAGTCATGTCTGACTCTTTGGGACCCCATGGACGGTTGCCTGCCAGGCTTCACTGTCCATGGGATTCTCCAGGCAAGAATCCTGGAGTGGGTTGCCATGCCCTCCTCCAGGGGCTCTTCCCGACCCAGGGATCGAACACGGGTCTCTTATGTCTCCTGCATTGGCAGGCGGGTTCTTTACCACTGGGAAAAGCTTCCTGGGGAAGCCCATGTTCTATATTGCTTTGTGTCAGAAAAGATGTTTTAAAAAACAAGCTTCAGAAGAGAAGGCTGAGTTGGGAAAGTGAACGTATCCTCTGAGATGCTGCTCTGAGGCAGGCTTTTATCAGGTGCTGGGGGAATTTCCATCAGGGAGTGGAGACTAACTTTGATCACTTGTCTAGATTCTGATGTTTACTTAATGATGTAGATCAACCTGGGAAAAGTACATCCCCAGATCATGCCTTTGCGTTGTTGTCAATAAACCTAATAAGTTTACCAGGAGAATCATTCTGCATCTGAGAGAGTAACTTGCTGCCCCTCTGGGTGCATCAAGATGACCTCAACAAACGGGTGCTGGAGACAGCAGGTGACAAGGGGACCCGCTGGGAGGAGACGCTCTGCCATCCCATCCCTCATATATAGTCTTTGCGGGTCAGACCCGGCCTTTCCAAGATGCCTCACATTCTTGGGGAAGCCAGTTGCTTTCAGTAAGGATCTGAGACACTCCGGTTTGAGAGCCGGAAAGAGGTATAAAATCCTTTTTTAATTTTCTTGAGGAGGAGGTGGAAGCCTAGTTCTACCGCCAGGAATCAAACCCATGCCCTCTGCAATGGGCAGCGCAGAGTCTTAACCACTGCACTACCAGGGAAGTCCCTAAAAATCTTTTCAATAGTTTCACTCCCAATCCCAAGCTTCCTTACAGATACTTCATTATTTGCTCAGATATAATCTGCCAATTTTTTGCTTAATATGAATATATTTATCTTCTTTCTCACAATATTGTCACGATTTCTTTCCCTTCAGGTATGTTGTTTTTTATACTTTATTCTTTTCCTTTTTCAGTATTTCTTAAATAATGTTTCTTAAATTTCTTAAATAATGAACAACTGTTCATTACTCTTTCACTGTCTACAATTCATTTTCCTTTTAAAACTCTATCATATTTTCTACAGTGTACTTTTGACTTGTTTGTTTCTTAAAAGCTATTTAAAATTCCAAACAATTTCACTTGACAAATACCTCCTCTTTTGTAATGCTTTTTTGGGTCTCTTTATCGTCTACACCCTAACTGATATTTATTTACATTTGATATAATGCAATGCCTCTCAGTTTCATTTAATTACTATTTTGTAATCTTATCTTTACTTTTGTTTATCCCAGCATCTTTCTATTTTTATGTATATAAGTTTTTATCTCAAATTGAATTACAGTAGACTCATTTTCATTGAAAAATGCTCGATAACATCATTTATCTTAAAGGCTTTACATACTTTCTATTAAATATATATTTATTCCTGGGTTCAGGAAATTTTTATGCTGTTGAGATGTATCATTCCTTAAATTTCGTTTTAAAACAATTATCCTACTGGAATACAGAAATTCAGATGATTTTTGTACTGACTTTGCTTCCAGTAAACTTGTATGTCAGTTTTAAAAATTCTAAAAATGAAGCTGATGTTTCTATCAGTTTCCTTTTAAACATGTATAGATTCTGTTCATGATTAAAGATAGTGATAAAAATTTCTTTCTGATTTTTTTCTTACTTTATTACAAAGCCCGGGAAATCGGAAATCATGAAACTCCAAATTCCAAGAAACATGAATGAGGTAATAACCTTTTGAATGTGAACGTCAGCCTTAATGGAGGTCATACCATTCTTACACTCTATCTGTAAGCTGACTAATTCTGGTTTTGTAACAAGCACATAAAATTGTTTACAAGAAGATATGGATTGGAGATATTGTGCAGTCAGCAATACATATGGAATATTGATTAGTTTGGATTTTATCAGCCACAGTATGACTGCTATTTAAGGCTAAAAAAAAAGTCCGTATTGTGGGAAGAGAGCCTTACATTGTAAAATGTTTAGCAGCACCCATTAGATGCCAAAACTCTGTAGTGCTTACTATTAAGAACAGAAAATGTCACTGAGAAATGCAATTGGCCTATGGGACAAAGGCAGCAGGAGGCAAATTGTCCACTTGGAAAATTCTATATGAGATGATTCGTGTTGGGAGTGGGAAGCCACTCCGCGCTGCATATAGGATCTTAGTTCCGGGACCAGGGATTGAACCTGCACCCCCTACATTGAAAGCACAGAGTGTTAACCACTGGAATGCCAGGGAAGACTCTTGAGTTGAATTTCTAAGTGGTAATTGTCTTAGAAGTATTATATAATGTCATTAAAATTCTAAACACGAACTTCAAATATATATGATTCTCTCTAGGTTTTAGGAGTGTAACATTCTCTAGAAATGTCAGACTATTGAAACGTATGGGTTCAGATACAAAATGCAATTCAATACTCTTAGGAAAAAGTGTTTTCTTTTTTCAAGAAATATTATATATATTTGGGCATATGTTTTCTTTTTTTAGGATTTGTTTTTATGTGTGGGCCATTCTTAAAGTCTTCACTGAATTTGTTTGACAGTGCTTCTGTTTTACACTTCGGGTTTTTTTTGGCCGTTAGGCATGTGAGCTTTTAGCTCCCTGATCTGGGATCAAACCCCCACCTCCTGCACTGGAAGGTGAAGTTCTTTACCCACTGGACCATCAGGTAAGTCCCTGTGGATAGCACATTCATTATATTTGGTCAATTAAAAACAGAAAAAACTTGGAGAGTTAAAAATAATTCTTGAATCCCACTTCCTGGAGGGAATCTTTTTTAGCAGAGAAACGCTCCCTATACCTCTGTTTTTTCTCTTTCTATGAGCAATTTCTCCCAAATTGGAACCAGTCTGTATACAGCTTTTCTGTCTTACCATTGTCTCTCATTTGCATTCCCCATATCATCTTTCAAACATTCTTTTTTCTGTTCTTTTCCATTATGGTTTAGCCCGGAATATTGAATACAGTTTCCTGTGCTATCCAGTAGGACCTTGTTGTTTATCCATCCATATATAGCAGTTTCCATCTGTTAATCTCAAACCCCCAATCCATTCCTCTCCCCCAGCCCTTGGCAACTACAAGCTGTTCTCTATGTCTCTGAGTTGGTGTATGTTTCATAGATAGATTGGATTTTGCATGTTTTAGATTCCACAGGTAAGTGATGTCATGTGGGATTTGCCTTTCTCTTTCTCACTTATTTCTCTAGGTCCATCCAGGTTGCTGCAATTCTTTTTCATGACTGAGTAGTATTCTACTGGGGCTTCCCAGGTGGCTCCGGTAGTAAAGAACCCACCGGCAATGCAAAAGACAAAGAGACACTGGTTCGATCCCTGGGTAGGGAAGATCCCCTGGAGTAGGGCATGGGCAACCCATTCCAGTATTCTTGCCTGCAGAATCCCAAGGACAGAGAAACCTGGTGGGCTACAGTTCATGGGGTGGCAAAGAGTCGGACTCGACTGAAGCTACTTAGTATGCACACAAAAATAATTCTATTGAATATATGTATCAAAAATGCCTTCTAGAGACTTCCCCTAGTGGTCCAGTGGCTAAGACTCTGTGCTCCCAGTGCAGTGGGCCTGGGTTCAATCCCTGGTCAGGAAACTAGATCACACGTGCCACAATTAAGATCCAGTGCAGCCAAGTAAATCAATGTTCTTTAAAATGAGTTCAAAGATGCAAATTAAAATTTGTCTTTTTTTTTTAAATTTGCCCAACATGCCATAGGTAATATACTAGAATTAATGTTAGTATTTGAATTACACCCTCTTCATAAAACTGAATTCTGTACTCAAAAAATTCTCAAGAATCCTTGTCATCCAGTTCGGAAAGAGCCATATGTGGGTCTGAAATACAGAAAAGTTGAACAGACCCTATAATTTATAATTTCAGGATATAATCTATTTTGCTTTGTTTGAAGTCTGGTTGACCTAATGAAAGCCGCAAAACAGGATTAAGATAATGCTTGCAAGTGATGCAATTTTGGAATTCTTCTTCATGTCTCAGATCTGTATTGGGCTCATGGGGAACTCGGTCCTCTTCAAGTTAAAAATGTGCACTTGCATAACTCAGCCTCACCCGAAAAAGCCCATTGATGTCATATTCATACACCTGACTTTGGTCAATGTCTTGACCATCATGTTCAAGTTGATACCAGATGTCATGTCATCCTTTGGAGTACGACATTTTCTGGATGACGTTGGTTGTAAAGCAACTTTGTTCACACACAGAGTTACCCGGGGTCTTTCCATCTGTACCACCGCTCTCCTGAGTGCCTATCAAGCCATCACCATCAGTCCTGTTCATTCTAAGTGGGCGTGGCTTAAATCGAAACTCTCTACGTGTATTTACCCCTCTTTCCTTTTCTTCTGGGTCATCAACATGCTCATCTATATCCACATCATCAAAACAGTAGTAGCCAATCTCAACTTCACAACTGTTGGTTCTGGGTATTCCACACTATATTGCCAAACTAACCAGTTGGAACACTACTACTATTCAATGGCATTTTTGAGTGTCATCTTGATTCGAGATCTCCTCTTTGTGAGCCTCATGGCGTGTTCCAGTCTCTACATGGTGACCCTTCAATTCACAGCCTCACCCTCTCTCCCCGGCCGGCTCGTGAAATCCAAGCCACCCACATCATTCTTTGGCTAGTCAGTTGCTTTGTCTTCTTTTATTTCTCAGACAACTTCATTACCCTTTATCTGTTTTATAGACATGAGAAAAATTGGAGCCTGAAGAGAATGAACGGAATCATTTCTTCCTGCTATCCGATGATCTGCCCTTTTGTGCTGATGAAAAATAACAAAATTGTTTCCAAATGCATTTCTTCCATTTCAAAGATGAGAATGGCCTTTTCTCGAAGAACACTGAAGAGATGACCTGAAGCCCGCAGGCAATGTAGGAGTCTCTGGAATGACTTATATAAAGAAGAAAATGCCACGTGGCTCTTGAACCCTTACAATGGGGCTAGTTGGCTAAAATGAGATGAAATGTAAATTAAAAATACACACAGACTTGAGTCTCAAAAGGAAGAAGAGTACATAAACATCCCATTGATAATTTTCCTAATTCATATTGATTACTTGTTTCTATTATAATAATTTGGATTAAGCGAAACGTAGTATAGTCATATCATTAAACAATCTGCTTTCTTTTACTCTTTTTTTTTTAAACTGCGGCTACTAGAAGATTTAAAATTACATTTGGGACCCACCTTATATTTCTATTAATGTGCACTGCTCTAGGGAAAGTCATTTATCTATTTAACAAATAGATATAACATGTTTAGGCATTAGACATGTTCTAAGCTCTCAAAAGAGTGGGGCATGCATGGGTGATTAACACAGGCAAAATATAATTACCGGGGAGATCATATGCAATGTTCTCTAAAAAAATGTAAATGCACATGATAGGGCTATAAATTATCCGAGCAGCTAACACAACATTGTAAGTAAACAATATTTCACTAAAATAAATCTTTCTTAAAAGGAAAGCAATAATTTGAGCAGGATAAGTGAATCAGGAGTGCTGGGGCTGTCACCCTTGTACACAGCGAACTGCAGGAGGTATCTTTCAATGTCTGTGTGAATCTATCCATGATAATAATCCCACGAGTGCTGTGCTCATATATTTGCAATTTTCAATACGCTATGTGATGATAATGTCAATGAAATGTGTCCCTCCATTTTCAATAATTCTTTATTAAACACAGCCTGACACGTTCCTATCTACTCTCCTGCAACGTTTGCTTGAAATAGATGGAATTTGCACATTTCTTTGTTCTGCACCATTTTTCTTCATCTTCAGCTTGTGTTGTTTTGAAGCCTTTGTTCGGTCAATTCATTGTTTGCTTAAGTCTTCAGGGTTATGATGAAAGTGACATAGAGCAATCTGAGCGATCTTTGCTCAGAATGTTTGATGTATTCCGCTTTGCCCAGGCATAGGATTATGGGCTTAACCCATAATAGTTCACTTTCCCCCTGACTTCCAATTTTCCCTGGTGCAAGTGAAATGAGTGATTCTTTTCCTTTGAAGAAATTTCATTTTCTCCATGAGCTTTTAAAATTGAACTTTAACATAGAAATAAAACTTATGATTACCAAAGGGGAGGGAGAGGGCGGATAAATTAGGAGAATGGGATTAACATATGCACACTACTATGTATTAGACAGAGGGCTTCCCAGGGTAGCGCTAGTAGTAAAGAATCCACCTGCCAACGCAGAAGACGCAAGAGATGTGGGCTCAATCCCTAGGTCAGAAAGATTCCCTGGAGTAGGAAATGGCAACCCACTCCAGTAACCTTGCCTGGGAAATTCCATGGGCAGAGGAGCCTGGAGGGCTACAGTCCATAGGGTCTCAAAGAGTCACATTGAGTAAACACAAACCACATAACACATTAACCCCACTTTGGGGTTTATTTTGAGGGAAATGAAATTACCATCTTTAAGAGATGTATGTACCCCATTTTTGTAGCATTATTCATATACCCAAGAGACTCTCAAAAAGCAAGGAGGGGAAAAAAAAAGAAAGAAAGAAAAGAAAGGCAAGGAGATCAAACCAGTCAATCCTAAAGGAAATCAGTCCTGAATATTCTTTGGAAGCACTGATACTGGAGCTGAAGCGCCGATATTTTGGCCACCTGGTGCAAAGAGTCAATTCACTGGAAAAAACCCTGATGCTGGAAAAGACTGAAGGCAGGAAGAGAAGGGAACAACAGAGGAGGAGATGATGGGATGGCACCCCTGACTTAATGGACGTGAGTTGGAGCAAACTCTGGGAGATAGTGAAGGACAGGGAAGCCTGGTGTGCTACAGTCCATTGGGTCGAAGAGTCGGACAAGACTTAGCAATTGAACAAGATACCAAAACCAGCTCTGTGTTAATCGGTGGATGAATGTGTAAATAGAATGTGGTGTATATATATATTTTTTTCCTGTCTCTATGTTGAACTATTATCAGTTATTAAAAACTGAAGAAGGGGAGGGATGAACTGACAGTTAGGGTTAGTAGGTGCAAACTATTACACAGAGCATGGGTAAACAAGGTTCTATTGTAGAGCACAGGGAACTGGATTCAATATCCTGGGATAAACCGTAATGGAAAACAACATAAAAAAGAAAGTATGTATGTGTATAATGGAATCACTTTGCTATACACCAGAATTAACGCAACATTGTAAATCAACTATACTTCAATAAAAAAAATAAATTTAAAAAAATGAGGAAAGTCTTGCCACAATGTGGATGGATCTTGAGGGCATTATACTATGTGAAACAAACTAGGCAGAGAAAAGCAAATACTGTATGATCTCACCTATATGTGGAATTTAAATATGCCGAACTCACAAAAGCAGAGATCAGATTGGTGGTTGTTTGGGGCTGGGGTGTGGGGGAAATGGGGATATCTGAGTTAAAGAGTATGAGCTTCCATTTCGTAAATGAATAGATTCTGGGGATCTTAAAGGGCAGCACGGTTACTACAGTAGGTGTTGTTCAGTTGCTAAGTCATGTCCCACTCTCCGCAACCTCAGGGGCTGTAGCACACCAGGCTTCCCTGTCCTCCGCTATGTCCTGGAGTTTGCTCAGACTCATGTCCATTGAGTTGATGATGCCATCCAACCAGCTCATCTCTATCGCCCCCTTCTTCTGGACTCAGTCTTTCCCAGCATCAGGGTCTTTTCCAATGAGTCGGCTCTTTCCATCAGGTGGCCAAAGTATTGGAGCTTACTTTAGTTAACGGTACTGTATTGTGTATGTGAAAGTCGCTAAGAGAGTAGGTCTCCAATGTTCTCATTAGTAACAGTATGCTAATTCTGTGAGGTATTGAGATGTCAGCTAACTTTATCATGGTAATCATTTTGCAACGAACACCCGCATCAAAACAACACACTGTAGATCTTAAACTTTTGTTGCTGTGTCCCACTCTTCTCGACCCCGTGGACTGCAGACTTTACAGCCCTAAACTTACACAGTGTTCTATGTCAATTACGCTTCCCAGGCGCTAGCAGCTCTTGGCGGGCAGAAAGCCCTGAAAGAGGAAGCACAGCAGGGGAACCGGAAAAGTGAACTTCCGCTCTGAAGAGCTGCTCTGAGGCCAGGTTTTAGCACGTCCTGGGGGAGTGTCTATCAGCAGAGTGGCAGCTAACTTTGATTTCTAATTTTCTAAAGTTTACTTTTTAATGTAGTTCAACGGTGGGGGCGGGGGGGCAATTACATCCTCAGATGATGACTTTGTCTCCTCATCAATAATCCTAGTAAGTTTACCATGAGAATCATTTTGCATCTGGGGAGCACTTTGCTGCCCCTCTGGGCACATCAGGATGACCCCAACACAGTGCTGGAGACAGCAGGTGACAAGGAGCCCCCCTGGGAGGCTTTGTTGGTCAGATCCAGCCTTTCCAAAAATCCTCCTTTTTTTGGCAGAGGCCGGCTGCTTTTAATAAGGATCTGAGATACTCAGTTTTGAGAAGAGAGAGGTATGAAAATCTTTTCAAGATTCCCATTCCCCATCCTAAGCTTCCTTACAGAGACTTCCTTTCTTTTAAATTTCAAATTTAATCCTCCATCAATTTTCTGTTTGATATGATTGTATTTTATCTTCTTTCTCATGATATTGTCACTATTTCTCCTTTCCTCCATAGATATTTTTTGTTTCTTCATTATTTTTCTCTAGTATTTCCTATTCCTGCCCTGTATTATTTTATTATTCAGAATATAGTTTACAAAACTATATCTGTCACACTTCCTACATTGTGTTTTGACATTTTTATTTTTAACAACTATTTGAAAATTCCAAACCATTCCATGTATTGGCTAATACTTCTCCTTATTTTATGCTTTACTTTCACTTTTCACCTTTATACTCTACACCTTAGTTGATATTTATTTACATTTGATATCATGTCGACCCACTCCAGTGTTCTTGCCTGGAGAATCCCAGGGACAGGGAAGCCTGGTGTGCTGCCATCTATGGGGTCACACAAAGTCGGACACGACTGAAGTGACTTAGCAACAGCAGCCTGCCTCTCAGGTTCATTTCATTTCTCATTTTTACAATCTTATACTGTTATACTTGCTTTTGTTTTTCCCCGCATCAGTCTATTTTTATAATATCCTTTGTTTCAAATTATAATATACAATATATTATTCATTATATTATTCACAATATATGATATTCTTGCCTGTGAATTCTCCAGGCAAGATCACTGGAGTGGGTTGACATGATATCAAATGTAAATAAATATCAACTAAGGTGTAGAGTATAAAGGTGAAAAGTGAAAGTAAAGCATAAAATAAGGAGAAGTATTAGCCAATACATGGAATGGTTTGGAATTTTCAAATAGATGTTAAAAATAAAAATGTCAAAACACAGTGTAGGAAGTGTGACAGATACAGTTTTGTAAACTATATTGTGAATAATAAAATAATACAGGGCAGGAATAGGAAATAATATTATTTTTAGAGTACTTGAGTCACATTTACCTTAATTGATAACATCATTTCTTCTTAGAGGTTTTGTACATTTCTTGTTTAGTTGCTAAGTCATGTTGCTAACTCATGGGCAATAGCCTGCCAGACTCCTGAAGTGGGTTACCATTTCCTTCTCTAGTACATTTCTTATTATATACTAATTCCTAGGTTCAACAAATTTTCATGGTTTGTAAAAGATGCTATTTTTTAAATTGTATTTTAAATTTTTCATGCTGGCTTATAGAAATCCAAAAGATTTTTGTTCTGACTCTTCAGGACTCTTAAAAATTGTTCTTAAAAATTCTAATCATTTAACCAATGATTCCATCAGTTCCCTTCTTAAAATTTATGGAATCTTTTAATGATAAAAGATAGTGGTAAGTAATTCTTTCTAATTTTTTGCTTCTTTCTTTACTATATAGCCCAGGGAGGGGCTTCCCTAGTGGTCCAGGGGTTAGGACTCTGCTTCCATTGCTGGGGCATGGGTTTGATCCTTGGTCAGAGAGCTAAGATCTCAAAAGCCATGCTGCTGGGCAAAAAAAAAAAAAAGAGTTCAGGGAATCTGAAAACATGAAAAATAGAAGTGATGAAGCAGATTTATTTTTACTCACAGCCGATCTCAAAGGAAAAGCTTTCAGTATTCAGCCTTTAATATAATACTACTGCCACTGTTAGATAGCATCACCAACTCAATGGACATGAATTTGAGCAAACTCCAGGAAATAGTGAAGGACAGAGGAGCCTGGTGTGCTGCAATCCATGGGATCACAAAGAGTGTGACATGACTTAGCAACTGAACAGCTGCCGTAGTGAATATTTTTGTCTGGGTACAAGATCATTCCTTCCTAGTGCTACATAACTAAACATTTGTATCATAAGTACACAGTGAATTTTGTCACACGATTTTTTTGCATACACTGAAGTGACAATATATTTTTGTTCCTTGTGAGCAATCATACAGATGAAATTTCAAATGTTAAAATTACCTTCCAGTTAAGGATAATTCTATGGCCAAATGCTTGATTCTTTTTGCATATTGTGGACTCGATTTTTACAATCATATTAATGGATTGCTTTTCATTTGGTTCCTGAAATAATCTCATATTATTGTCCTTTTCATTATAAGTTTTGCTACCAAGGTCATGCTAATCTCATAATGTGATTAATGGAATGTTCTCCCTTTTTCTATCCTCAGCAGTTGTTTGTATATATTATTTGTTTCTGAAGTGTTTGCCATACTTCACCATTAAGCATTCTTTAGAATTTCTTATGAAATAATTTTTACCCACTCTTCAATTTGATCATGAGGAGTATTGTCTATGTATGATCTATGACACAAATATCTTTCTTTTGGTAAGTTAACTCTTAGGTATTTGTCCATATCTCCCAAATTTCCAAATTTATTGACAGAGTTAATCGTACTTTCATATTATTTTCTAGTATTTGCAGCTTCTGTGTTGCTATCCATGTAATGTTTTAAATCTCGATAGTACTTGTGCTTACCTTGAGGAAAGTGGAACAGTCTCACTGAAAAGTGAAAAGCGTTAGTCACTCAGTCATGTCTAACTCTTTTAACCCCATGGACTATAGCCAGTCAGGCTCCTCTGTCCAAGGAATTCTCCAGGCAAGAATACTGGAGTGGGTCGCCATTCCCTTCTCCAGAGGATCTTCCTGCCCCAAGGAATCTTCCTGCCCCAAGGATCGAACCCGGGTCTTCTGCATTGCAGGCAAATTCTTTGCCATCTGAGCCACCAGGGAGGCCCATATGGCCTTGTGCTTACATTTTCACATTTATGTATGTACTGTATGGGGCTTCCCAGATGGCGCTAGTGGAAAAGAACCCACCCGCCAGCACAGGAGGCACAAGGGATGCAGATTCAGCCCCTGGATCGGAAAGATCCCCTGGAGAAGGACATGATAACCCATTCCAGGATTCTTGCCTGGAGAAGCCCATTGGACAGAGGAGCCTGCTGGGCTACAGTCCATGGGGTTGCATAGAGTCAGACACAACTGAAATGAGTCAGCACACACACATGTACTATATGTACACACAATTCTTTTTATGTGCCAGAACAGTTGAATACCGTGTTCTACAGAAAATTTAGAATATTAAAACATATAGATCCAGATATTAAAATGCAATCTAGGGACATCTGGTCAACCAGGTCAGTTTGTGAAGTGGTAACTTGTGGAGTTATCTATGTGTGTGTGTGTGTTAGTCAGTCCTGTCCAACTCTTTGGGACTCCATGGACTGTAGCCTGCCAAGCTCCTCTGTCTATGGAATTCTCTAGGCAAGGATACTGAAGTGGGTTGCCATTTCCTTCTCCAGGGGATGTCTATGGAGTCTGTCAAACCAGAGGAAGCTGAAGCCAAGTGCATGGTTGTTGGCTTGTGGCCATTTTGGGGGATAAACAAGCTGGGATCTAATACTCTTAAGAAAAAATGCCCTCTAACATGCAAATTTCATATAGGCCCAACACGTCCTAGGTAACATACTACATAAGTTTTTCTTTATTATTATTTTAACCTTTTGGCTGCACCACGCAGTATGTGGGGTCTTAGTTCTCTGACCAGGGGTTGAACCCGTGCCCCCTGCATTGGCAGCATGGAATCTTAACCACTGCACCACCAGGGAAGTCCCAATATGCTAGAAATAGGGTGTTAGTATTTGAATGCTACCTTCTTCAGAAAACCTGATTCTCTACTCTAAGATTCTCAAGAATTCTCAAGAATCCAGTCTCTGAAAGTTCCATATGGAGGCCAGAAATACAGAAGAGTGGAACATTTCGCACCCTCTCCTCCTACTGAACTGTCAATCATTAATTTCTTTAACAAGCTCCATTATAATTTCCCAGTATACTCTATTTTGTTTCATTACAAAGCAGGTAAACCTAATTAATATATCTAAAATCAATAAGATATGTTTACAAGTGATGAAGTTTTGGGGTTTTTCCATATGTTTCAAATTTGTGTTGGGTTCATGGGAAATTCATTGCTTTTCACGGTCACCTTCTTAACTCATTATCACATGAAAAATCCAATAGATTTGATATTCACACCCTTGACCTTGGTCAACATTTTGAATATCATGTTTAACTTTGATACCACATTTCATGTCATCCTTTGGAGACAGATATTTTCTGGATGATATAGGTTGTAAAAGCAGCTTTGTATACATACAGAGTTACCCGGGGTCTTTTTGTCTGTACCACCGTTCTCCTGAGTGCCTACCAAGCCATCACCACGAGTCCTATTCATTCTAATTGGGCATAGCTTAAATCAAAACTCTCTATGTGTGTTTACCCCTCTTTCCTTTTCTTCTGGGTCATCAACATGCTCATCTATATCCACATCATTAAAACTGTAGAAGCCAGACGCAATAGTTGGCTCTTGGCAATCTCAGATACGCTGTCAAACTGTGCAGGCCACACCACACAATTCAATGGAATTTTTGAGCGTCATGGTGATTTGAGGTTTCCTCTTTGTGTTCCTCCTGATATGCTCCAGTCCCTACACGTCTCTACCATCATCTCTAGTAACCAGTGCAGGGAGCCAACAATAAACTCTGGAATAATTGGCCCCAAACTGCCAGGATTTGATTAATAATTTGATCATTTTTGCCCTGACTTCCCACTTAAGTGCCAACTGGAGAAAGCCAGATATTCACCCCCCCTCCCCTTCCAGTTCACCTGCTGACCCATTTTAGTGCCCCAGGCCAACATCCTCCCATCATGGCTTACCTGAAGCCTTCCTTATTTTTCTTTTAGGGAGCTCTCCCACTCTGCGTGCCTTTGAGTCTCTGCTAAATGCAGGTGATGGTGGCTGACTCCCTTGCTAGAGCCAGCTCTGAACAATAGCCTTTCCTTGTTCTCCTTCTGGGTTTCTCTTTTGATTTCCATGTTGTCTCAATCCTCTGTTCAAACCCACAAGAGTTTCCTTCACATGAATGAAGCTCTCCATGGTTATTCTCATAATATTCTATGTCCCTCTCACAGCATAACTCATGCTTCAATTTCTGTCTCCATACTCTCTGGCCAGTCATAAGGAAGCACTCAGTGTTGACAAAAACAGACTATGTGATTTCCCATTTTGGCATCTTTGCACATTTGTCCTTCACATAGCACTGACTCTCTGTCTGAAAAATAAAAATCTCAACCCAAATGCTATCTCCTTTGTTTCCAGATCTTCATAGTTGTGTGTTTCTATCTCTTCTTGCCTCTTTAAACTATTTTGCATTTTGCTCTCTGCAATGAACTACCCACCTTCGCTAAAAGGTGATTCTGAGATCACCATTGGATGACACGATAATAAAATGGAAGTACATTCTTAAGTAGTCCATTTTCACTTATCATGTTTTTATTGTTGGCAGCCAAGTAAATGGTACTCCAGTTTCCAGCCCACTAAAATGAACATTTATATTGACTTATATTAGGAAACCCTTTGCTCTGTGCACACTTCTTTGCAGGAAACTCCCCAACCCCAACCACAGAATAAGAAAAGACTTTGTTTCATTGCATTGCTCAGGAGCAAAGCTAAAAATACAACAAGGATCATGAAATTAAGGAAGATTCTACACTTACATGTAGAATGGAGTTTGTGTGCATGCATGCTCAGTTGTGTCCAACTCTTTGCAACACTACAAACCACAACCCACTAGGCTCCTTTGTCTATGGGATTTTCCAAGCAAGAATACTGGAGTGGGTTGCCATTTCCTTCTCCATGAATCTTTCTGACCCAGGGATTAAACCTATGTCTCCTGCATTGGCAGGCAGATTCTTTACCACTAAGCCACCAGTGATGCTGCTATAGGATAAGAGATTGTGGGTTAGTGGCTTACCATCACCACTTACTGTGATGAAAGTGAAAGTCGCTCAGTCGTGTCTGACTCTTTGTGACCCAATGGACTATACACTCCATGGAATTCTCCAGGCCAGAATACTGGAGTGGGTAGCCTTTCCCTTCTCCAGAGGATCTTCCCAACCCAGGGATCAAAGCCAGGTCTCCCGCCTTGCAGGCAGATTCTTTACCAGCTGAGCCACCAGGAAAGCCCAAGAATACTGGAGTGGGTAGCCTATCCCTTCTCCAGGGGATCTTCCTGACCCAGGAATCAAACCTGGGTCTTACCAACTGAGCTACTAGGGAAGCCATGATGAGCTCAGTCACAAATCTAGTGCTTTGATTTTTGCCATAGAGGCAAGTCAAGATAAAACTCTGAATTCTGTACCCAGCACTACACACACATACACCTGCGTGTCCACAGCAGACAGTACCACATATATTTAAACAGTTACCTCTCCAAGGGCCCACATATTCCTTTCCAGGTCTACGTCTCCTTCATCTTGGGCAGCACAGATCAGGCCTAATGCAAGAGTCGAAAGTAGAACATCCATCCTGATGTAAATTGTTCCTCACTTTTCTTCAGCATCTGTGAATTTGTTGTTAACTGGTAGAAAACCTGACTCCCTGACTTGTTTTTATAAGAATTGTGTGTTGATGTGGCATATTACGACTGGCTTGTATGTACCTGCTTATAAGTCATCTTCAGTCAGTCAGTCAGTTCAGTCGCTCAGTCGTGTCTGACTCTCTGCGACCCCGTGAATTGCAGCCCGCCAGGCCTCCTTATCCATCACCAACTCCCGGAGTTCACTCAAACTCATGTCCATTGAGTCGGTGATGCCATCCAGCCATCTCATTCTCTGTCATCCCCGTCTCCTCCTGCCCCCAGTCCCTCCCAGCATCCGAGTATTTTCCAATGAGTCAACTCTTCACATGAGGTGGCCAAAGTACTGGAGTTTCACCTTCAGCATCAGTCCTTCCAAAGAACACCCAGGACTGGTCTCCTTTAGGATAGACTGGTTGGATCTCTTGCAGTCCAAGGGACTCTCAGGAGTCTTCTCCAACACCACATTTCAAACGCATCAATTCTTCGGCGCTCAGCTTTCTTCACAGTCCAACTCTCACATCCATACATGACCACTGGAGAAACCAGAGCCTTGACTAGATGGACATTTATTGGCAAAGTAATGTCTCTGCTTTTGAATATGCTATCTAGGTTGGTCATAACTTTCCTTCCAAGGAGTAAGCGTCTTTTAATTTCATGGCGGCAGTCACCATCTGCAGTGATTCTGGAGCCCAGAAAAATAAAGTCTGACACTGTTTCCACTGTTTCGGCGCCATCTATTTCCCATGAAGTGATGGAACCGGATGCCATGATCTTCGTTTTCTGAATGTTGAGCTTTAAGCCAACTTTTTCACTCTCCTCTTTCACTTTCATCAAGAGGCTTTTGAGTTCCTCTTCACTTTCTGCCATGAGGGTGGTGTCATCTGCATATCTGAGGTGATTGATATTTCTCCCAGCAATCTTGATTCCAGCTTGTGCTTCTTCCAGCCCAGAGTTTCTCATGATGTACTCTGCATAGAAGTTAAATAAGCAGGCTGACAATATACAGCCTTGATGTACTCCTTTTCCTATTTGGAACCAGTCTGTTGTTCCATGTCCAGTTCTAACTGTTGCTTCCTGATCTGCATACAGGTTTCTCAAGAGGCAGGTTAGGTGGTCTGGTATTTCCATCTCTTTCAGCATTTTCCACAGTTTATTGTGATCCACACAGTCAAAGGCTTCTTACAAATAAACAAACCAATTAAAAAATGGGCAGAGGGCCTCAACAGACATCTTTCCAAAGAAGACATGCACATGCCAACAGGAACAAGAAAATGTACTCAACATCACTAACCATCAGGAAAATGCCAATCAAAACCACAATGAGCTATCAGCTCACACCTCTGAGGACAGCCATTATCAGATGGTCAGAGATAAGAAGGATTGTTGAGGGGGTGGAGGAACGGAGACGGTTGCACACAGTCTGTGGGTTGGCAGCTGTGAATCTGAAAGTAACAATCTAGAAATGGGTCCAATTTTGTTGCTGGATTCTAAAGTGAACTATGTAGGACCCTGCCTGCCGCGGGCCGGGGGTGGGGGGCTGGTGAGAGTGTCCCGGGGGGTGCTCCCAGGCAGCCCCCGGCAAGTGACCCGCGACCATCGCGACGAAGGCCGCCGCTGGCAGCATCGCCGATCTCCGGACGATCGGCTTCCTCCGGGAAGCCCGCCTGGGTTGAAGAAGACCACATGCAACCCGGAGGGCTCACAGCATGGCCGAAAACCGAGAGCCCCGCGGGACTGTCGAGGCTGATCTGGACCCGGTGGAGTACACCCTGCGGAAGCGGCTTCCCCACCGCCTGCCCCGGAGGCCCAATGACATCTATGTCAACATGAAGACTGACTTTAAGGCGCAGCTGGCCCGCTGCCAGAAGCTGTTGGACGGAGGGGCGCGGGGTCAGAACGCATGCAGTGAGATCTACATTCACGGCTTGGGCCTGGCCATCAACCGGGCCATCAACATTGCCCTACAACTGCAGGCGGGCAGCTTCGGGTCCTTGCAAGTGGCTGCCAATACCTCCACCGTGGAGCTTGTCGATGAGCTGGAACCGGAGACTGATTCCCGAGAGCCGCTGACCCGGATCCGCAACAACTCTGCCATCCACATCCGTGTCTTCAGGGTCACGCCCAAGTAACTGAGATGAAGCTGTCCCACCTTATCCACCCATCCCCATACAGCTGGGGCTCAGATGTGGCCCTTCTTGTCCTGAGTACTGTCATGGATCTTCAACCAGACCCATGTAGGAAAAAGCCCATCCCCTGGCAGCCCAGAGAACTCTGAATTGAGAGGGCAAATACCGTCTTTTGTTGGGCCCAAGCAGTGGGTCTTCCTGGATCTTTGTGGTCTGTAGCCATTGTCCTGTACAATAAAAAGTTTCAAGTTAAAAAAATAAATAAATAAATAAAGTGAACTATGTATACCAATTAACAAATGAGACGTTAAGAACAATGATCAGTTATCCTCAACATTTAGTATTTGGAAAATCAACATAAAGAATGTAGCTAACCATCTCTGTGTTCTTTCTTTAGTTTGGTCAAATGATCTATTTATATTTCCTTTCAAATTATTTGGTTTCTAGATATCTGCCAGTGGGCTTCCCTGATGGCTCGACAGGTGAAGAATCCACCTGCAATGCAGGAGACGTGGGTTTGATCCCTAGGTCACAAAGATCCCCTGGAGAAGGAAGGGCATGGCAGCCCACTCCAGTATTCTTGCCTGGAAAATTCCACAAACAAAGGAGCCTAGTGGGCTGCAGTTCACAATGTTGCAAAGAGTTGGACACGACTGAGTGACTAAGCACAGCACAGCAATGTTTGAATGTACAGTATAATCTTATTGATAAGAGTTGCCAGGCTGTACATGACATCCCTAGGATATATATTTACTTTATAGCTAGAAGTTTCTACCTCTCATCCATCCACCCATCAAGAGACAAGAAAGATCTTGATCAAAATGGGAAATATTACGAAGAATAAACAGCAACCTCAACTAAATAGAGTCGGGGGACCTGAAGGGGGTTCTCTCACACCCTAAAAAGATAGCAGAGCCCAATGAGGAAAAAAAAGGTAAAGACTCAGCCAATGAAAGCAGCAGGCTTTGTTGACTGTAGCCCACCCCCGCTCCCCACACCGACTTCTTTTTCCTCTCTAGAAAGTGCTCTACTTTCCCTGCCATTCGAGAACTTATCATGACTCGCCATGGTTGCATGGTCCCAAATTAATCCATATTTGCTGGAGAAACAAATGCCACCTAGTCTATTTGTTATGTCATGAGTAGTCTACACCAAAAAAAAAAAAAAAGTCTGCACCAACAGGTAAAATATAGAAGTCCATCCACAAAAATATTTACTTTCAAGGCACCACTAATAAGAAATCAGAAGTGAATAATTGCTGGATAATAGTGGGCTGCTTATAATAGATTTAAAGTTTTCTCTATGCAACATCTTATGCCCCACCAAATGAAAACACTAAATGCCAAAATGTTTACTTTACTTGTGTTATTTGTCTATTAGAAAGATATGTTTAATACTATTTTTTGTGTTGCTGATTTAAAATAGTTTTGTTTGAGATTAATAGTCTCATTTTAAGAAAATAGATTTATTTAGACAGTGTATTGAGACAAAAATGTATATTCCACCAAAGTTTTCTGTATTATTTATGTTATCTGTATTTTTAAAGCATACATAATTGATACCTTCCAGCTGTAAGGTGTGATATGATTTTTTATTTAATTTTTGTTTTGCTTTGGAGATAGCTGATTTACAATACTATGTTTAAGGTGTTAACAGCAGAGTGATTCAGTTACATATATATATACATGTATGTATGTATACTAGAGTTAATGTTCTGTACAAGAGGTCCTTGTTGATTTCCATTTTATGTAGAGTGGTGTATGTATGCTAATCTCAACACCCTGATTTATCCCTCCCCCTACCTTTCCCCTTGGGTAACAGAAGTTTGCTTTCTATGTCTGTGAGTCTGTTTCTCTTTTGTAAATGAGTTCATTTGCATCACTTTTTTTAGATTCCACATATGAGTGATATCATATGCTATTTGTCTTTGTTTGACTTTATTCACTTAGTAGATATAATTTAAATGAGCCAAGAAAATATAAACAAAAAATTATTTTAGTTGTACACAACTTTGCTGCTTTTATGGCAAACCTGCCTGTTGCCTGATGCATACAATTTAACTTAGCCACTGTTGAGAAAGTTTCGTGTCATGGATTGAAAAGTAAACCAGTTTCAAGAGACTGTTCAGTACAATTTTCAGTTCTGATGACTGGAATTTTACTTTTGGAGGATTTATCATATTTTGCAACCAAAGTAAAGCCAAGTTAAATATTTTTCAATGGCGGTGTTGGGGATGAATAAGCAAAAATACTGCCCTTTGCCAAGAAACCATTTGAGTTTTTGTTTGCTTTTTTAGGAAGACAGCAATCTGTTTCTAATATGTATTTATTTTTGGCTGTGCTAGGTCTTTGTTGCTGTGTGGGGACTTTCTCTTAGTCGTGCAATGAGGGCTTCTCATTGCAGTTGCTTCTCTTGCTGTGAGGAGTACACTCTAGGACACAAGGGCTCAGCAGTTGCAGCTCTCCGGCTCTAGAGCTCAGGTTCAATAGTTGTGGTGCACAGGCTTAGTTGTCCTGAGGCCTGTGGATTCTTCCGGAACCAGGGATCAAACCTGTGTCTCCTGCATTGGCAGACAGGCAGATTTCTATCCACTGGACCACCAGGGAAGTCCAAAAAAAACATTTGTTTTGATAGTACCGAATACTTTGAAACCTTCAGTTAAATTTAGAATTTATTGACCTTAGGTGTTATTTCCAGGTAAGCAGAACCAGACACAATATAATGGGAACCAAAGTTCTGGGGTTGCACGTGGGGTGAGATTTGCTGATACACATCATGGAACCAAGACACCGAATGGAAGTCCATCTAAGGTAATATTTGAAAAGACTCAGATACAACTTAAAAAAAAAAAAACTTTATAGAATAAATGAGAATTTAACCTAAAAATGTTACAGTAGATGGTGTTATTAGTTCCAGATAGTTAGTAGCTATCCTTAGCGGGTAATGACTGGGAAGGGGCATCACTGTTCTTTTTCTTGATCTGGGTGCTGGTTACATCAGCTGTGCCTATTTTGAAAATTCATAGCAGGGCATAATCGTTGGCATGTTAGTTTCACTACAAAAATTAAGGAAAAAATTAGTAGATCCATGAAGAAGAAGATGCCAGATGCTTAGCTGAGTTTGGTAGATAAAGGCCAAAGAAAAAAATATCACATTGTGACGGCCAAAGAGGTAAGAACTATAATGGGGACAAGTCACAGAAAGGGTGCAGAGACCTATTAGGGAGGAATAACACTTGTGCTAGAGATATAACACAGCTGGTGGAGAAGAGACCATCATTTAAAAATGGAAGACAACTTCCGAACTTGAAGTTCATTTGACATGCATGTCCCAACCACATCTTGGGTAGAAGTGTTAGTGGAACGAGGGTCTGGAGACCCTCCCTCCTGTGGGCCTCGGTTCTTGGTAAGGATGCAAGGAAGAATCTAAGGTCTTACCCTTAGCAAGAAAGTTTACTAACTATAAGGAAAGAAAGAACAGGTGGCAAAGAGTCAGACAGGACTGAGCAACTGAGCCCACACAAAGAAAGAAAGCCAGAACACCTCAAGAGAGAGGTAGGCCATGCAAAGGGAGGCAAATGGCCCTGGAGGGCTGGGTTACCGAGGTTTTAGGGCAGGATTATTTGCATAATCTGGAGTGGGGGAGTGTGTCGCTGATTGACAGCCTTCATTGGCAGTTGCAGGTTATATACCAAGATGCTCTACCATGCATGTCCTTCCCATAATTCAGTCTGTTACAATTAGATGTTTGTATTCAGTATTCATGGAATATTTATGAGTAGTCAGTGAGTCCAATGGCCACCAAGGTTGCTTTAGTACAGGATGGTGTGAAGTGTGCGCATGTGCTAGAGTAGGGAAGGTCCACCAGTCGCCAGGTGGGTTTTTTTTTTTTACTGGCCCCTGACTTTTTTGAGAACTGGTGGAAACATATTAGGGGCTGCTGTGCTGCTGCTAAGTCGCTTCAGTTGTGTCTGACTCTGTGCGATCCCATAGACGGCAGGCTCCTTTGTCCCTGGGATTCTCCAGGCAAGAATCCTGGAGTGGGTTGCCATTTCCTTCTCCAATATTAGGGGCAGGGCTGGTAAATTGCTTGGTGGGATTAGGCGGCTATTAGGCCGCTGCTCAGTTACTCTCAGCTAATTTCCTGGCTATCAGAAGCAGCAATGAGAAACACACCTATTTTAAACTACATAGAGAATTTAAACTCTATGAGACTTTATCTAAGGATGAAGCACAAATTTTAAAGCTCATGGAGAAAACAAAATCTCTTCAGAGGAAAAGCACCCATCAACATGGTGTTTAATATCTTGTCTGCACCATGGGAAGCTGGAAATAGAATATTAGTGACCAGCTGAATGAAAAGGGTTCAGCTGAAGAATCCGATGTCTGGAGGATGTAGAATCCATCAGCCATGGTGAAAAGTCATTATGCAAAATTTTAAGTTACCGTTTCACTTACATATCTCTGGGTACTTAAATGGAACAGTGAATTAAATAAAGGACCTCAAAATTGCAGAATATGAAAATGATAAACAGATGCTGAGGAAATAGTTCGCCAAATTACACCTATTTAAAGCAAATACAGTGTAGTCGTCCACAAAGGGTCTTGTTTCCTAAAGAAAAGTTATTGAAAATGAAGGAACACATTTCATTAAAATTCTCATAAGAGATTGGATTGAAGCATGATCCATACACAATAACGTAAGTGGAGTTATTATTCTGTATAAATATATGCAGATGTTGAAAAGCAAACACTGGCATTTAACTACGCAAAGGAGTACAATTCCTATCCTTCTCAGTTCTCCTAACCTGCTGTCTTTTTAAAGCTCTGTCATACACCTTTATACTTTTCCTATACTATAAATATTCTATATATGGCCTATGTTACTTATCAACATATGCCCAATCTCTAAAATAGTGCTGGGAAAAAGTAAACCATGCAATTATATGTTTATTGAATACATAAATGACTTTTCCCAGAGCAATTTTGAACAGAAATTAACTCAATCACCATGTAATTTTAAATTTCTAAGCAGCCACATTTCAGAAAACAGCAAAACCAAGCAGATAGTTAGTCTCAATGACATATTTACAATACTTTAAATTTATACATAATTTGCATAATTTAATTAAGGAATTGCTATGAAATTAATTTCACATTTATGTACTCTTCTTCATTGGAAGACTTCAAATGTGAGGATATTTCTAAGTTTCCACCTCAATGGGAATTATACTAACCCCAAATTAAGTGCTCAACAGTCCATGCTGGAGAATGCTCTGTTGTGGAAAGATGTAAGCATCAGATCATCTACTAAATGTTCTTTGAGAAAAGGTAATTGTCACCCGTGAAAGGAAGGAAGTCAGTTGGGACATTTTATTTTTCATCAGCACAAAAGGGCACAGGGATGGGTAGCAGGAGGAAATTATCCCAGTAATTCTCTCCATTTCTGGGTTTTTCTTGGGTAAATAAAGGAAGTAGAAGGCAATAAAGTTGTTTAAGCAATAAAAGAAAACAAAGCAACCTACCAGCAAAAGAATAGTATGGGTGGCTTTGATTTCAGGAGATGACTGGGGAGAGAGGCTGAGGCTGTGAAGATGCTGGGCTCTCTGGCGGTGTTTGTAGAGAAGGGTCACCATGTAGATGCTGGACCACATCACGAGGACCACAAAGAGGAGATCTCGAATCACCATGACATTCAAAAATGCCATTGAATAGTGGTGTTCCAACTGTTCGGTTTGACAGTATACTGCATAATACCCAAGACCAGCAGTTGTGAAATTGTTCCTTGCCCTTACAGTTTCAATGATGTGGATATAGATGAGCAAGTTGATGGCCCAGAAGAAAAGGAAAGAGGGGTAAATGCACATAGAGAGTTTAGATCTAAGCCATGCCCACTTAGAATTAACAGGATTGATGGTGATAGCTTGGAACACACTCAGGAAAGCGGTCGTACAGATGGAAAGACCCCGGGTAACTCTATATATGTACAAAGTTGTCTTACAACCAACATCGTCCAGAAAGTATCTTTCTCCAAAGGATGGCATGACATCTGGTATCAACTTGAACAAGATAGTCAAAACATTGACCAAGGTCAGGTGTATGAATATCACATCAATGGGCTTTTTCAGGCAAGACTGAGTTAAGAAACTGTCTATATATAGGGTGAAGAGCACCAAGTTCCCCATGAGCCCAATACAAATCAGAGATATGAAGAAAAACCCCAAGATTGAATCACTTGAAAACATTATCTTCATATTGTTTTATACGTTTTCCTTCGATTAGCCAGGTTTCAAAGAAAGCAAAATAAATTATATTTTGAAATTATAAATAATAGAGCCTCTTAAAGCATATGGTATCTGATGGTTCAGTATAAGGAGAGGGAGTTGGTAGTTTCAACTCTTCCATGTTTCAGGCCAAGACGTGTCATTTCCAGGGATTAAATTCCAGAGTTTCTTAAAAGTCTGAGAGTACAGAATTAGGTTTGTAAAGAGAGTAGGACTCAGATGACTATTTCAAATGTGGGGAGGAAGGAAGAAAGAATGACACTAGCAAAGAAGTAGCAAATTAATCCTACAAAGAAAGAAATGGAATCAACACAAGCAAAAGCAGAAATCAATTGATCTCAAACTTCATATGGAAAGTAAAACCATATAGAAGAGTTAGATCTTTCAGAAGAGTCATAAAATCAACAAACCTAGGGGGGACTGTAATATTTCCCTTAGGAAAGCACAAATGATGTCAGTATTTAATTTTTTTAAAGAGAGTGCTGGAGAAGTTGTCAATTTTAGAAAAGAACACAATACCGTGATTATGCCAATATGTTTGGAAATTTAAGAAATCTGTGGCAACTTTCTAGAAGACCTAACTTACCAAACAAAGATACTGGAATAATAGAAAAGCATAAATAGGCAATCCTCCTCATTATAAAATTGAACAGTAGCAAAAATTGTTCCACATGAATTCTCAAACATCTCAGTGTTGAAGCACGCCAAACGCATCAGATACAAATCGTATTGGTGAACCGCTGCTAAGGACAGAGGGGAGAACATTCCATTAATCACATTATGAGGTTGGCATAAACTTGGTAGCAACACTGAACAAAGATAATGTGAAAAGCTCAATTATAGAACTATTTCAAGGACCAAAGGAAATACAGATCTACGCAAAATAACTGGAAAATTGTGTCCACCATGTGTAAAAAGAATCAAGCATTTGACCAAATAATTATCTCAAACATGGAAATTTTTACATCAGAAACCTTATCTGCATGATTATCCGTACTACTAAAGGCTCAAGACATGCAGGATGACTTTAATACATGCCTCAGATCATGTAACAAAATTCAACCTACAGTTATGATAAAGATATATAATTACATAGAAAGAAAAAGGTATATTTTTACCTTGATGGTAATAGCTACAATGTCTACAGTGTCATAGTAAGTGTTTAATATTGAAAGTTTTTCCACTGAGATTGGCTATAAGTAAAATTATCTTCTATCACCATTTCTATATTTCATGGTGATTTTATGACTCTTTCCTGGACTTTATACTAAAGAAAGTAAAATGTATAATAATAGGAAAGAACGTGACGCTATCTAATCTTTGACAGATTATATAAACTTTAGGAAAACACTAAAATCATTGGCCTATTTATTAGACTCTTAGAGAGTGATTTTCAAGGTTACTGAAAGGAAGGGAGGGTAAAGATCATTTGGATTTCTATATGCCAATGTAAAAAGAAATTTAAAATACATTTGAAAAAATGATACCATTTAAATATGAAAATTTGTTCAATCTAGGAATACAATAATAACATGTAAAACCTCTTGAAAAACAATGCTATAATTAGTCTGTGAATAAAGCATTTTGAAAACAAGGTGTGATCATTTCAAATTAAGTATATTATCTATGACAATAGAACATAGTACAGGGAACTTCATTCAATATCTTGTAATAAGTTGTAATGGAAAAGAACCTGATAAAGAATAAATATATATGTGTGAATCTATATATGTGTGTATAGCTGAGTCATTCTTCCATATAGCTGAAGCATGGTAAATCAACTACACTTCAATTAAAACTTTTAATTACAAAAAACAAAAACAGAAGTAAAGGGACCCTGAATCAAATTATATCCAGTGTATATGAAAAGCAAATAAAGTGTAGAGAATAAAAAGAATGAAAACTTAAGTAAGGTGAGGTATAGCCAATACATGGAATGTATGGCGTTTTTAAATCATTGTGAATAATAAGCTGCAGAGTCAAAATACAATGAAGAAATCTGATACAGTTTCTAAATGAAGCATAACAGAGACACTGAAATGAGAGTGGAAAGCGATGAGATACCAAAAACCCAAAGAATAAAGGAAAGTAAAAACAGCATATATGGAAGAAAAGAGAAAGAGGGACCATAATGTAAGGAAGAAGGTGAAGTATAATTTCTGTCAAACAGAAAACTAACAGGAAATTAAATCTGAAACAAAAAGTAAGGAAGCTTCCGATGGGGGATGGGAATACTGGAAAGGTCTGCATACCGCGGTCTCTTTCTGGAGGCTGTGTCTTAGATGCTTAAGGAAAGCAGTCAGATTCCCCAAGAAGGAGGAAGCACTTTGGAAAGGCCGGGTCTGACCCGCAAAGACTGTATATCAGGGACCAGATGGCGGAGCGTCTCCTCCCAGCGGGCCCCCTCGTCACCTGCTGTCTCCAGCACCTCGCTTGTTGGGGTCATCCTGATGCGCCCAGAGGGGCAGCAAATTGCTCTCCCGCATGCAAAATGATCCTCCTGGTAAACTTATTAGGTTTACTGACAAGGGGGCAAAGGCACGATCTGGGGACGTACTTTTCCCAGGTTGATCTACATCATTAAGTAAACAAAAAAAGTGAACTTCAGAATCTAGACAAGAGATCGAAGTTAGTTTCCACTCCGCTGGCGGAATTTCCCCTAGGACCTGATAAAAGGTGACCTCCAGAGCTCAGAGGACGCGTTCACTTCTCTTCCTGAGTCCATTGTGCGTGTTTCAGCTCCTTTACATCCTATAAAGTGCGAGCATAATACAGTGCAGTTAGTTTTATCATAATCCAACTAACACAGGCATCGCTCAAGATTATAACAGACAGAGTGTGCTGCGGGCTCTCTTTTTTTCGTTCCTGTTTCCCTGGCCACCTCTCAGGGTGTGCAGCATCTTAGTTCCTGATCAAGGACTGAACCCACGCCCCCTGCAGAAGGGCAGATTCTTAACCACAGGACTGCCAAGGAGGTCTCTCTAGTGCTCATTTTAAAGCCACAGAATAAGGTTTAAATGTTTTTTTATTTACATCTTAAATAAAAAGTTTTACTGCTCAATATTTCATTCATAATATGTAAGATGTTGTTGTTGTTCAGTCTCTGAGTCGTGTCGGACTCTTTGCAACCCCATGGACTGCAGCAGGGCCAGGCTTCCGTGTCCTTCATCATCTCCTGGAGTTTGCTCAAACTCATGTCCATCACCGTGAGATGGTGATGCCATCCAAGCATCTCATCCTCTGTCATCCCCTTCTCCTCCTGCCTTCAATCTTTCCCAGCATCGGAGTCTTTTCCCTGTTTTGGTATGTAAAATATAAAAGCGGGAAAAGAATGCATACACACAGACAACACAGCTTAGCAAAGAGAAAATTAGCGATAACTCTGAACATTTGAGTATGCTGCTATAAATCATCATAGTCTTCTCTTCCCCCCAGGGTTAACCATTGTGGGTCCCCCCAACCCCGCCAGCTTTACTGAGGTATAATTGAAAAATAAAATTATAATATATTTAAAGTGTACAGTGTGATGGTTTGATAAGCATATACATTGTGACATGATTCCCACAATCAAGTTAATTAACACATTGATCGCCTCACATAGCTTCTTTCTTTTTTTTCCTTCATTTTTGGTGAGAACACAAGATCCACTCTTTCAGCAGATTCAAGTACACAATGCAAAATTATCAACTATAGTCACCGTTCCGTACTGTAGACCCTCAGCTCTGGGTTTCATCATTTTCTGTTTTATCATCCCTTTGCTTTTCCTTACAGCGTTAAAACCTGCATGTGTTCTGTGAAAATACTACTTGGTTTCACTTTCTGTTGGTGGTCTTATTCAGGTAGCTCAGACAGTAAAGAATCTGCCTGCAATGCAGAAGACCAGGGTTTGATCCCTGGGTAGGGAAGATCCCCTGGAGGAGGAAATGGCAACCCACTTGCCTGGAGAATTTCATGGACAGAGGAGCCTGGCAGGCTACAGTCCATAGGGTCACAAAGAGTCAGACACAATTGATTGACTAACACACACAATGTTATTGAACTTGGATTCTTGTTTAACCTCAAAGATATATTTGTGGAATTATAGAAGTTTAGATTGGTAGCTGAAGTTAATGCATCTTTCCTGTTGCTCCATATTCCAATTTATTACTATAGCATCATTTTTCATTCATTCTCAAGTTGATATGGGGCTCTTCTGACTTCTTTCTGTGGCCCAGAGTGCCACAATTGCTATGGGCCAAAACACAAATAGGTCTCTTACTGTGTCCTGGGACCGAGGTACTTTCGTTTGTTTTTTATAATTTATTAAAATGTGAGATGGGCTTCCCTTGTAGCTCAGTCAGTGAAGAATCTGCCTGCAGTGCAGGAGACCTGGGTTCGATCCCTGGGTCGGGAAGATCCCCTGGAGAAGGAAATGGCAACCCACTCCAGTATCCTTGCCTGGAAAATCTCGTGGACAGAGGAACCTGCTGGGCTGCAGTCCATGGGGTCGTAAAGAATCAGGCATGACTGAGTGGCTAACACTTACTTACTTACTTAACTAGCCATTACCGCTGGGCGCACAGAATGCTATGCTGTCTTGGAACCAGGAGATTCAGTGGGGGTGCCCTTGTTATCTCCATATTCAATGATAGAGTTCTAACTAAAGTGTCTACATTTCAGTTACTGAGAAAGAAAAGCCAAGGCTTGACCGTGTATGCCAGCCGAGTCAGCACTTCCTGTGAAAGAATATAATAGTATTTGTTAATATAGTATCTGTCATTTGCCATGATCTAATACACTACCATCCCACCGTGAGGAAGGCTGGGAAAAGTCCGTTTTCTCAGCCTGGCATCTTGCTAAAAACAATGGACTGCCTCCTAAATCTCAGAATTCAAACAGTAAGGCAAAAGGAGAAACCGGATGTTGAATAAATAGCTGACAGGCAGAGTCTTGGTTTTCTGGAGGCTATTGAAGATCCAGTCATACACAGACATTGTGATTGCTTCTGTGTAATAATGTGAGGTGCCATGGGCAACAAAAACGACTCATCAAACCATGTGCCAATGTCACCAGATGGGATTTAGCAGCAAAAATATTGATAATCATTTCTTTCTTGCAAAGATGCCCAAGGTGGGAATGAAGTATTGGAAGCCCAACTCAAAAATATCATCAGTTAATGGATGTAAGTGATAGAACTGTGGGAGTATGAGTTCATGGCCCAGAGTGGAAAAGTCAATGGTTTCTGCTGAGGTCATTTCAGTATTTCACAGTCTTAAACTTATCATTTGTCATTGCTTTGCCAAGCTTACAGCTGATTACATCATGGCTTCTGCTTGACCACAGGATGACTAGAGTTTTCTGAGGTACAGTTTTCTTTTTTTTTCTTCTCTTTGTTCTTCCTTTTTTCTTTTAGAAGCTTATTTCTGATTTATGCATCTCACGTGCATCACCCACCATCACATCAGAGCCCTCCATCCCCAACCTCACAGCTCTTCTTCAGAGTCTCATGAACATTTGTCTGTTGATCCAGAGTTTTTTCCAGATTCTAGGCTTTGATTGCAAACCATAATACAAAATGAAGTAAGCAGATGTAAGCTTTTATATATAAAATGGATAGCAACAAAGTCCTACTGGATAGCATGAGAACTAAATTCAATATCCTATGATAAACCAAAATGAAGAATATTTTTAAAAGAAAATATACACGTGTAACTGAATCACCTTGCTGTACAACAGAAATTAACACAGCATTGTAAATCAACTATACATCAATTGAAAATTGACAAAATGACCCTAGAAGATCATTTCCAAAATATAAACATTAGACATATTTCTCTGTAACTTAGAGCCACTTGCACTTCAAATAAGAAACATCTTAATGGGATCAGTTGCCCAGTAATATGTGACCTCATATGTTGAATGGCACCCCTTTTCACATCCAGAACAATGAAGATTTTCTTCCTTTATTATTTCAACCAGGATACCTTTCGTCCATTTTTTAAAACAATTTGTCCCCACTACTTTGAGAAACACTCTTTCCCCTCTTAGAAATAATTGATGTTTCTTTGGTACCATGAAAATGTGTGTCTTTAAGAGCGCTGGTCAGATTTTCACTGCTATTATTATTTAACTATGAACTCCTCAGGTCAGGAAGAGCCCCTGGAGAAGGAAATGACAACCCACTCCAGTATTCTTGCCTGGGAAATCCCATGGACACAGGAGCCTGGGGGCTACAGTCCATGGGGTCACAAAGAGTTGGACACCACTTAGCAACTGAACAGCATACACAATAGTCCAGTTCTGCGAACCTGCCTCCCATGGAATGAACTTTAAACTAAAACACCTTTTGAACCTTGTGAACTTTAGCTCACAGGAAACCTCCTGACGAAGCCCATGAAACAGGTTGCAGGAAGGAAGAAATTAACACACCCAAGATCCAGGATTTCAACCCCTTCATTTCTAGTATAAAAGAAACCTGAATTCTAACTCAGAGAAGGTGGTTTTTTGGAACACTAGTCTACCATCTTCTTGGTCTGCTGGATTTTTGAATAAAGTCACTGTTTCTTGCCCTAACATCTCACCTCTCGATTTATTGACTTGTACAGTGCGTAGGACAGGCTTGGATGAGGTAACATGATGTCAAGGTAACCTGATTTGTGTTACATACTACCAAAAGTTATGCTTCAGTGGACACACACTTGTAGTAATTAAGGCAGATGGCTGAAGACCAAATCATTTAAAAGGAAACAGATCACTTGAAATTAAAGAAAGGACACAGGAATGGCTAGCTACATTCTTCATGTTGATTTTCCAAGCACTGAAAGTTGAGGAGAAGAAACGAAAATATCACTGTTCTTAACATCTCCTTTGTTAATTGGTACGCATGGTTCACTTAAGGATTCAATAACAAAACAAGACCCATTTCTAAACTGTTACTTTCAAGTTCAAGTCAGTGGTTTCTGGTGAGGTCATTTCAGTATTCCAAAGTCTTAAACAGCTGCCAACCCACAAACTGTGTGCAAAGGTCCCTGTTCCTCCACCTCCTCACCCATCCCTCTTATCACTTGACCTTTTGATAATAGCCATCCTCAGAGGTGTGAGATGATAGCTCATCGTGGCTTTGATTGGCATTTTCCGATGGTTAGTGATGTTGGGCACCTCTTCCTATTCCTTTTGGCTGTGTGCATGTCTTCTTTGGAAAGATGTCTGTTGAGGCCCTCTGCCCATTTTTTAATTGAGTTATTTGTTTATTTGTAAGATGACTTATAAGCAGGTACGTACAAGGCAGTCATAATATGCCATATCAACACACAAGTCAGGTAGTTAGGCTTCCTGCCAACCAACAACAAATTCACAGATGCTGAAGAAAAGTGAGGAAAAACTTACATCGGGAAGAATGTTCAACTTTCGACTCCTGAATTAGGCATTATCTGTGCTGCCCAAGATGCAGAAGAAGAGATGGAGATGGAAGAGAAAATGTTGGCGATTGGAGGGGTAACTGCTTAAATATGTGGTCCTGTCTGCCATGGGTATGCGTGCGTGCATGTGCGTGTGTGCATGCATGCGTGGTGCTGGGTATAGAATTCAGAGTTTCATCTGGACTTGCTTCTGTGGCAGAAATCAAAGCACGAGACTTATGACTGAGCTCGTCACAGTAAGTGGCGATAGAGCGAGTTTCAACTCTAAGCCAGCAACCTACAATTCGTCTTTGTACACATGATGAAGTGAAGGATCATGCTTGATTTCTTGATTCTTCTTGACCCAATGTTGTTGTTTAGTTGCTAAGTCGTGTATGACTCTTTATGACCCCATGGACTGCAGCACGCCAGGCTTCCCTGTCCTGCACCATCTCCCAGAGCTTGCTCAAACTCACGTCCATTGAGTCAGTGATGTCATTCAACCATCCCTTCCTCTGTCTCCCTCTTCTCATCCTGTCTTCAGTCTTTCCCAACGTCAGGATCTTTTCCAATGAGTCAGCTTTTTGCAGCAGTATTGGCCAAAGTATTGGAGTTTCAGCTTCAGCATCAGTTCTTCCAATGAATATTCAGAGTTGATTTCCTTTAGGATGGACTGGTTGGATCTCCTTGCAGTCCAAGGGACCCTCAAGAGTCTTTTCCAACACCACAAAACAATGATGCAAAAATAATTGAGGGGAGTGGGGAGAGGGAATCTTTTGAGAAATCATGTAGGATGTACCCAGAACAGTCCCAACCAAGAACAAGACTTTGGGACTTATACTCACTGGCTTACATCACCCTTTGATCAAGGACTAACGAGAGTTTTAATACCTTTCCTTTAAAACCAAACTCACTGTCAGGTTTGTATGGATAAATGGCCACATGCTCCTGCAGGCAAGAGCCTTTCTCATATTAAAATTCTGTCCATACATTGAATACATACATACAACGTGTAAATTATTTTTGTTCTGCTGCAATTACAGCAAAATGCGTGGGGCCTCCAAATGCCTGCAGATTTATGGCATGAAAATCTCTGTTTAAAAAGCTGCTTTCTCACTTTGGGGTCATGGGCAGTGAAAAACAGGCTCAGATTGAATATTCACGCATCTTTATCTTTAAAACGGACGTTGCATACTTATGGTCATGCATGCATGCTAAGTTGCTTCAGTCACGTCCCGGCTCCGCAGTCCTGTGGAAGGTGCCCTAACAGGCTCCACTGTTCATGGCATTCTCCCAGCAATCCTGTAGTGGGTTGCCATGCCCTTCTCCATAACTTATGGCCGATTCACCCTTTTCTTGAATGATTAAAGCAGATATACACTGTATGTCTAATAGGCCATAAACAGGATGAGCTAATAGGTCTAATAGACCGTAAACAGGATTAGTGTCCAACTCACAATAAATTACCTCTAAGTGCGAGGCGAGTGTGGAGAAAGAGAGCAAGCTGGGCAGTTAGGCAAAGAAAAGTGAAATTTATTAGAGGGAAAAGAGAGGGTGACTGGCCCCTGAGGAGAACCAGCGTCCTCCCTTTCTGATGGGGTCTTTCTTATACCCTGCAAATGAAAAATTATCTGAAGGGATGGTTAATTTTTAGCCTGTAGCTGAGTCCTGCGGTTACATAGCCATAGGTCTGCAATCCGGTGGTTCCAAAGCCTTGAGCAGGTAGGCGCCAGCAGGAGAACAGAATGTCCTTTGGGCAATTTGGTCAGTCTCAAGGGTCACTGTGATTTTATTCTTTGTTTGCGAGGTCAGCATCATGAGCCGTTTCTACCATGAGCTCCCATGGAGGCCTTATCATTCCAGCCTTTTTGATTTAGGATAAGGGCTGAAGGTCAGTCTTCCCTAACTGCTTCCTTCAGGACAGCGGCATTGTGGGGGGCAGGAGGAGATGAGAAAAACCTGGAATGCGGGTCAAGAGGATTTGTGTGGGGTCGAAGTTTTTGGTAATTTGAGTGAGATAGAAGTAGCTCATGGATAGTTTGGTTGGTGAAGGCTCGTCCTGAAGAAATTTTGCAAAAGACGCATTAAAAATGGGCCAAAAGTTAGAATAAGGGTGAGTAGAATAAGAAAGCCTAGAAAAGGTGGGATCCAGGGCATCCAATTCCAATTCCTCCGTCAGTTTTCCCATGAATTACTGAGACATGGACGTGTTCTCGAGGCCCTGCTTGTCACAGTTCTCTCTGCTTCCTTTGCAACATCCAATTTGTTGGTGTAGAAGCAGCAGGCTTCCTCCAAAAATAGACATAGGCCTCCGGTTTCCGCTGTGAGGAGGTCTAACCCTCTTCTGTTTGGATGACCCGGTATGCCAGGGGACCTAACTGGTTTGGGGTAGTGATAAGGCTAGTAGCTATTTCTTCTGGGCTGTCAGTGAGGTCTTTAGAAAGGCTTTGGTGGTAATTTAAAGAGATTGTGAGTCCTACGGTCCCTGTCCCAATCCTTTCTGTTTCCAGCGACTATTCCTAAACTGATCAACAGAGGAATGAATTGAATTGCCCATCTGGGTCAGTTATGAGTTAGTGGGATCAGGAGCATCTGATTGGTAGGAGCAGTAGAAATATCTGGGGCAGATACCCCAGGGTGCATGTCCCTGTCAGTTAGTGGGAAGACATAAACAGGTGCTGGTTCCACATAAGAAAAACATTCCAGGAGTAAGAAGACAACAGCTGAAATCAATAGCAAATAGGAGTCTTTCTGGGAACTCGTTAGGAGTCTCTGAGACAGGCAGTGAACTCGGCCAGTGTAGCCCCTACAAGAGGCGTATTTACACCATAGGCAGAAGGGAGCCTCCCTGAGAAAGCAAGAGAACGTCCTACAGTTCCTGAGACATGATAGACAGATCGGCCTGAAGGGAAGGAGAGACATGAAGTGTGACTGCAGAGGTGCGATGGTATAGTTCCTAGTTGGGGGATGAGAATTGTTTATAGAGTTTTGTCTGGAAACAGAAAGGAGCCTGTTGTAGACAAATGTCAGAGGTGGTGGGTGTTAAGGAGCAATAACCAGGCTTGGATAATAATAGAGGCTTTGAATTTTGACAGAAGGTCTTTCCCAGGAATAGGCGTGGGACATTTTGGGAGTATGAGAAAAGAATGGGAAAATGGGGTATCTTGACGTGTGTAAGGTAGAAGCTTGGTTATTCATGGCATAGATATTAAACCATTAACCCCCATAACAGAAACCTAGGACATCTTGGTTTTTCCAGAGTCAGCAGGCATAGCAGAGTAAGTGGCCCCTGAGTCGATGAGAAAAGAGATCGGCTTACCTGCCACTGTGAGAGTTACTCTGGACTCCTTAGAGGTGATGAGGGTCAGGGCCTGGAGCCCTGGGCACCTTCAGTCTTCAGAGGCTGAAGGAGGAGGAGGCTCGGGACCAGGAGGGGATGTCCGGATCCCTGGAGGGGGATTTAGGCAGTCGACCTTCCAATATCCCTTTAATCCACAGCTGGGACACATACCTGGAAGGGGTCTCGGCTTTAGGCACGAGTGGGCCCAGTGGCCTTCTTTTGCCATGTTTGAAGCAAGGCCCAGGTGGCTTCCTGTCTTTGTTGGTTGATGGAGGTTTGGGCCAGGTAGGGCAGTTGCTAAAAGGTGGTATTTGGCCTGATCTTATTGTGTCTTCTCTAGCTTTGCCTGTTTTTCCTGGTTATTGAAAATCTTAAAGGCTAAATTTAAAAGGTCTCATTGAGGGGTCTGAATTGCTTCTGCCTTGTTTAATTTCTTTCGGATGTCTGGGGACAACTGGGAGATAAAATGGGTGTTAAGGACAATGGTGTCCTCTGTTGAAGCAGAGTCTAATCTTGTATATTTTTGTAGGGCTACTGTTAACCTAGCTAGAAATTGTTCCCTAGTTTTCGTCTAAGTCCTTGAGTTATCAGCTGGGGCTTATCAAAGTTGACGGCTTTATGCCCTGCCTTTTGAAGGTCCACAGTGAGACAAGCAACCATATGATTGCAGGCTGCTCGGCCAGGTCTCCCTTCCTGATGATCCCAGTTGGGATCATCTCAGGGGACAGCCATGGCCCCTAAGGGCTTAGTGTCTCATCGGCATGCCCCAGAGAGGCTGCCCATCCTCGTTCCTTCTCTTCTGGGAGAAGACTGGAGGAAAGGATGATGTAAATATCATGCCAGGTTAAGTTGTAAGACTGGGAAGGATACTTGAATTCTTTTAAAATAATTATCCGGGTCTGAAGAGAAGGAACCAAGCAGCTTTTCGATTTGAGAGATCCGCGAGGGAGAATGGGAGGCGAACCCAAACAATGCCTTCTGCTCCCGCTGCTTCCCGTAAAGGGAGGAGTGGAGCCGGGGAAGGAGCGGGGTCCTGCTGCGAAGTTTCCTATTTCAAAGTTGTTCGGGACCAGGTAGGGGGGCAGGATCTAGGGAGGTCGGGGTAGAGCCTTGGAACCCAGGGGGTAGAGGGTGGGGATGAGGTCTCAGAGCTAGCCTCGCACAGACTGGGGAGGGTGGCTGGGAGCCTTGGCGGCGGCCTGCGCTTAAGAAGGAGGGAGGGAGGAGGGTGCGTCAGGTTGGAGGTTGTGAAACTGGATCTGGAGGCTGCAAGGGGATTGGGAGCGCTAGGGAGTGGGCTGTGGGCAGAAGGGTCAAAGGAAGAAGTAAAGTCTGAACAGGGATCGGGAGACTTGTATTAGGAGGATGTGGCCCCGAGTGGGCTAAGTGTATTTGAGAAGCAGAACGGGATTCCCAGCGGGAGGGTCGAGAGCGAAGAGCGAAGAAAGCCTGGACAGAAGGGATTTCTAACCACTTGCCCTTGCGGCGGCAGAAGTTACGGAAGTCCGGTAGAGTATTATAATCGAGAGTTCCGTATCCTGGCCATTGGGACCTGTTATCAAGTCTGCATTGCGGCCAGACAGTGCTAGAAGAGTAAGTAAGTCTTTTCGGTCTTATCTCCCCTTGGAGCCCAAGGCTTTTAGGTTTCGGAGAAGCAATCCTAGAGGGGTAGATTTTGAGAACTGAGACTGAGAATTTCCCGTTGCGGCCGAACAGGAAGGGTAGACAAGGGCGCGGGAAACCGAGAAAGGTCCGAGAGAAAAGGCGTTCCCTGTTCTCAGGACTTTCTCAAACAGTAATATAATAGTCGGCTTGAAAATGGGCGCCCCTATTTCAAAGTCAGATGGCACAAGGTGGAGAGGCCGAGGGCCGTGGAGATCCTCCCTTCTAGAGGATGGGATTTCACTCATCCTTGTAACGGATGGATGAAACGTGGGCCTGTGTGGGTGTGTGGAGGTCAGTCCAGCAAGGCACGTGGAGTCCCGTTCCAGGGCTCATCTCAGTTTTTCGGCAAGGTCCAAGGGAGGGGATCACCGCAGGTGGGCTTGTGAGAGGAGCCCACCCAGCTGAGGTGAGTCTTCCCTCCTGGGTTGACACCCAAATGTAAGGCAAGTGCAGAGAAAAAGAGCAAGCCAGGCAGTCAGGCAAGAAAAGGGACATTTATTAGAGGGAAACGAGAGGGTGACTGGCCCTTAAGGAGAACCTGTGTCCTCCCTTTCTGACGGGGTCCTTCTTATACCCCTCCAATGAAAAATTCTTTGAAGGGATGGTTAATTTTTAGCCTGTAGCTGAGTCCTGTAGTCACATAGCTGGAGGTCTGGAATCCAGCGGCCTCGTAGCCTTGAGCAGGTAGGCGCCAGCAGGAAAACAGAATGTCGTTTGGGCAATTTGATCAGTCAAGGGTCACTGTGATTTTATTCTTTGTTTGTGAGGTCAACATCTTGAGCCATTTCAACCAGAGCCCCCACGGAGACCCTATCAATAAGCCAAAATGACTCCCCCATACTGAAGGAGGAAAGGAGCGGGTTGCCCTGACTAAACTGATTCTGTTTTAAAGGGAAGGAAACTCCCTCTTGCACTCTGCAAACTTTGGTTTGTTTTTTTTTTTAAATTTTTTAAATTTTAAAATCTTTAATTCTTACATGCGTTCCCAAACATGACCCCCCCTCCCACCTCCCTCGCACTCTGCAAACTTTGGACTACATATCTGGTAACCATGGAGATAACATACCAATGCCTAGCAAGCCTCCCCAACGGATAAGCACCAGACCAGGCTCCCCAGAGCCAAAAAGAATGCAATAACCCTCTATGTAATCAATCACTTTCTGTAGTTCTAATAATGTCCATTGATGTGAGCTACACTGCATGACTAGATAACCTTTAGAATATGAATCATGACTGGAACCTGTTTGTATCTCTTTCTAACATTTTCCAGAGCAGACTTGAGGAATTTGGGGATGTGGGCTTGGGCATGTACACTTCGGGTATAAAAGGCCATCATCACAAAGATCAGTCGGGGTCCTTGGCTAAGGAGGAAACTCTGGGACCCTCTGGTGTAATAAACTGCACTCCACTATCCACACTGTCATTCTGAGTGAGTTTTGCTTCCAGGGGTGTTTGGCTATAACATTTGGTGCCTTGGCCAGGAAGCTTCTCACTGTGAGGAGGCAAGTCCTGTTTGGGGCTACTCCGAGTCTTCGCGACTCGGATCTTCTAGAGGGGGATAGGCGCCTAGTCCTGGAAAGATTCCATTTCTCGATGCCCAGATTTTTCACATTAGTGGGTAGTGGACGGCAGCAGGGGAGTTGAGCGCTCAGGGAAGGAGGTTCCCACCTTCCTGATCAACGCCCTGGGAGGAAATAGGGGACACACACTGAGGGTGAATGTCACAGAGGAGGTGGTGTCCGTGCCGTCTTGGGGTAAATTATTACCAGGCGACTGAGAGAAGGCTTTGGGGGAAGAAACTTGGTCTTTTTGTGCTCGTATTCTGCCCTCTCTGAGGAAATGTCCCATCTGCTGTGGAATTCTTGATCCCCTCAGGGTTGTCAGGCTAGAAGGACAGGGATACACAAGTGAATATGAATTGGCCTTTCCAGAGATGGCCTGGGACGTGGGATACCTAATCCATCTATGTTTTCATCTGCACCCTATCAAACCCACCAAGGCAGAACCGACTTTCAGAATCAGAGGAGAAACAGTCTTGGACCACGTGGTGTTCTGGTTCGGCCAAGCCTTCCAGCAGGTGAAGACACGCCGATACCCCTTCTCCCTCTGGAATCTGGCAGGTAAGGCTCTTCTCACCCCAATTAAGAAGGAGGCAGAATGGCAATTTAAATGTTTCATTGAGTGGAGATAGAACGAAAAGGGAAGAGAGAAGAAGATCCCAGGACATAAGCAAAATGGGAGGAAGTGAATCTGAGGCAACTGTAGTGGAGTGCGTGATTAAGAATTTTAAGAAGTGATTTGGAGGAGATTATGGGGTGAAGATGACGCCTAACCAGCTCCGTATACTCTGTGAGGTTGAATGGCGCTCTATGGGAGTTGGATGGCTGCCAGAGGGCCCCATGGACTTAAATAGAGTAAAAGCGGTCTATGTAGTGGTCCCAGGAGAGCCAGGACACCCGGATCAATATCCCTATATTGATTCATGGTTATGGCTAGCTCAAGATCCTCCCCCTTGGGCAAATGGAAGGGAAAAATATTCAAAGCACAATAATTGACTGATGACAAAAAGGAAATTCTACAGGATTCGGACAGGGACGATCTGCCCCCTTTCCCCCCATGCTGGATGACACGCCTGCCACCTAATGCTCCACTGGCACCGGGGGCCATCTGAACGCCCGATCCAGCAGCCACGGCTCCCCTACCTGCCCCCCACCCCCCGGAGGTCGTAGAGACACCACCTCAGCAGGCTCCGATCCCAGTGGTAGGAGCCTCTGGTCAAAGCCCGCAGGATTCAGCCCCAGCCGAACCTCCTAAATTGTACCCGCCTCTCCCGGTGAGTACTGACAGAAAGGGGAAAGGAGACACAGGAATTAGACAGAGGCTGCGCTCCGCCAAGGAGCTGGGGAAAGGGCCCCACTACCCATGTCCCTCAGAGAGCTACAACAGCCCCCAGTTCAGGCCTCACGTAGCCTACGATTACCAACCATTTTCCTCTATGGACATCCTAAATTGGCAAAAACACACTCCACCGTACTCGGAGGAGCCGCAGGGCATGATCAGGCTGTTGGAGACTATTTTTCGAACCTACTGTCCTAGGTAGGATGACATAATCCAGCTGCTAGTTTCCCTCTTCAGCACTGAAGAAAGACACAGGGTCCATACTGAGGCTAGAAAATGGCTACGAGAAATGGCCCCCGAGGGTACCGTGAACTCACATCAGTGGGCAGAATTAGCCACCCCTGATGGAAGGCCCAATTGGGACTATAACACAGAGGAAGGAAGGGCCCACCTTGAGAGATATCGGGCGTCTGTTTCACAAGGTCTTGAGGGGGGCCCCTGCAAGCCTATGAATATGGCAAAACCTACCGAAGTAGTCCAAAAGGAGACTGAAACACCTACTGAGCTTTATGAAATATTGCGAGACCTATAGACTTTATACACCAATAGATCTGGAGGCAGCTGGGTCTCAAACTGTGATAAATACAGCCTCTGTATCTCAAGCCTACCCTGATATCAGACGCAAGCTCCAAAAGGGAGACGGAGTATTAGCCGTGACCAGCTCACAAATAATTGAGATTGCTGGTAAGGTGTTCAGAAACAGAGACATGGAGGCAGAAAAAGGAGGCTGAGAAAAAAACGGAAGGAAGATAACAAGACAACAGTTCAGAGGATCGAGGGAAGGCCCCTCCCTGGGCCTTCCCCCAAACCTCCACCCCCTCTAAAGGCTCCTACAAGGAAGCCCAGGACCACCCTGCAACCAAATCAATGCACCCGATGATGGGGCTTTGGCCTTCGGAAAAATGAATGCCCCCAGAATAGCGGGGGAGGTGGGGGTAGGGGGAAGAACTGGCATCAGCTGTTATAGGGCTGGCCGGACTAGAGACTGAAAAGGGGTACCGGGGCTCAAAGACAAAAGGTCCCCGAGAGCCCATGGTATAACTAAAAGTGGGGGACCAAATTATTGACTTTATGGTGGGTACTGGAGCAGAAATGTCAGCAGTGGCCAAACCAGTGGCAATCCTCTCTCAGAGAAGGCCACTGCTATGGGAGGAATAACTGGGGAAAAGCTGATCAGACCATTCCATCTACCCAGGAAATGCCAGATGGGGGGCCATCAAGTGACTCATGAATTCCTGTATATTCCTGAATGCCTGTTGGGAAGAGACTTGTCTAAATTGGGGGCACAAGTGACCTTTTTCCCCCAAGAAAGACCCACCTAGGGCTCAACCACCTATTTACTCTCCCTCTTGGTAACCCCTCAAGATGAATGGAGGTGGCATGACCGTCCAGAAGGGAAGCCGGATGGGTTAGATGAGAGAGAGAGAGAGAGAGAGAGAGAGAGAGACAGAGCGCTGATCCAACAATTCCCTGAGGTTTGGGCGGAAGATAACCTCCCCCTGCACCCCTGGACTCACCAAACATCAAGCTCCAGTGATAATAGAACTCAAACCCGGTGCCATACCTGTCAGAAAACATCAGTACCCACTACTGCTGGAGGCCCGAGTTGGCATCTTGTGCCATATAAATAAGCTACGGCAGGCGGGCATCCTGATTGAATGCCAGTCAGCCTGGAACACATCGATCCAGCCAGTTAAGAAGGAAGGGGCTGTGCAGGACCTCAGACTGGTCAATCAAACAGCCGTAACTCCACTCCACACCCCCTAACCCCTACACCTTGCCAGCCTCCTCCTACCGAGTGCTAAGATCTATACTTGCCTAGATCTGAAGGATGCATTTTTTTTTTTTTTGTATCCACATTGCTCCGGTTCAGTTCAGTCCAGTCGCTCAGTCATGTCCGACTCTTTGTGACTCTATGAACCGCAGCACGCCAGGCCTCCCTGTCCATCACCAACTCCCAGAGTTCACTCAAACTCATGTCCATTGAGTCGGTGGTGCCATCCAACCATCCCACCCTTTGTCATCGCCTTCTCCTCCTGCCCCCAATCTTTCCCACCATCAGAGTCTTTTCCAATGAGTCAGTTCTTCGCATCAGGTGGCCAAAAGATTGGAGTTTTAGCTTCAACATCAGTCCTTCCAATGAACACCCAGGACTGATCTCATTTAGGATGGGCTGGTTGGATCTCCTTGCAGTCCAAGGGACTCTCAAGAGTCTTCTCCAACACCACAGTTCAAAAGCATCAATTTTTCTGTGTTCAGCTTTCTTTATAGTCCAACTGCCACATCCATACATGACCACTGGAAAAATATATGACTATTGCTCCGGTATCTCAACCCATTTTTGCTTTTGAATGGGAAGATCCAACAGGAGGCACTAAACAACAGCTTACTTGGACTCACCTCCCACAAGGTTTTAAGAATTCCCTGACCATTTTCGGGAAGCCTTGGCTTCTGAACTCATTCCAGCCAGAATGGTTTAGGTGCTGGCTGCTACAGTATGGGAACAACTTGCTGTTGGCTGCTGAGAATAAAGAGGACTGCTGGGAAGGAACCAAGGCTTTGCTAGAGATGATGATGGTGAAAGGTTGTTGTTAAATCATGACGCCGGGATTCTTGGCCCCTGGAGGAGAAGAATTTAATCCGGGGCCAGAGACGAGGCTTGATCGCTCAGAGCTTTTGTGTAATAAAGTTTTACTAAAGTATAAAGGAGATAGAGAAAGCTTTTGACATAGGCATCAGAAGGGGGCAGAAAGAGTACCCCCCTGCTAATCTTCAGCTGGATGTTATATAGTCACAAGCAGCCTGTTAATGAAAGAAAGGTATGTCTCAAAACTCAGAATGGCACCAGGCCCCTCACCCATAAGATGTATTTTGGAATAATCTTGGCACCAAATGGTTTATCTTGGGCCATAAAATGATTAACTTGAATCTTGAAGAAGGGCAGATCACCATACAAATAGTTTCATTTACATAGATTAGAGGAACAATATCGGGGTATAACATACTGGTTTATCAAGTAGGTTCTGAGCCCGAAAGGCGGAACCGACTTGAAGACAGAGTTTAGGGTAAATGTATAGTACATTAGCATAGCTTAAGATAAACATTTCCATAAGAAAAAGGCATTGGTTAACTTCAGGTGAAACCCGGTGTCACTATAGCAACACAGAATTTTAAGAGAAACCTCCTTTTAAATTTGTATAGGAAGGAAAAAATATCGCTGGTTTGTTTCCTCCTGCCGCTTAAGTGAGATAAAAATGTTTTGACACTTGCTGGCTATTTCCTCCGGTGGGAGACCCCTGGCCTTCCTGCCTGTTACCCTCTCAATGGAAGCAGGCTACCAAGTCTCGAGGAAAAGGGCATAGATCTACAAGGAGGAGGTAAGATATTTGGGGGTTGTCCTGAGAAGGGGCACAAGACTGTTGGACCAGTCTAGGAAAGACGTAGTCTTGAGAATCCCACAACCAAAAATCCTACGACAGGTCCGAGAATTTTTGGAAGCCACTGGGTTCTGTAGAATTTGGATCCCAGGATACTCTCAGATGGCCCAGCCCTTATACGAACTCCTAGCAGGGCCAGAAGGGGATTCACTAAATTGGACAGAGAGGCAATAAGAAGCCTTTGAAAAGTTAAAATTGGCTATTATATCGGCACCCACGTAGTGTCTGCCAGAACTTTCTGAGCCATTCACTGTTTATGTAACTGAAAAGGACAACGTGGCTATGGGGGTATTAATCCAGACTGTGGGGACGTGAGACAGACCAGCGGCCTATCTCTCAAAACGGCTGGACAGCGTTGCTACCGGGTGGCCTGGGTGCTTACGGGCGATTGCTGCGGTTGCCTTACTGGTCCGAGAAGCAACCAAGCTGACTTTGGGCCAAAACTTAACTGTAAAAGTCCCCCATGAGGTCAATGCTCTCCCACTGGTGTAGCCATGCGTTCTGGGAAACAAACTCACTCAGAAGGACAATGCAGGTAGCGGAGGTCAGTTTATTACACCGGCGGGCCCAAGGCAGAGTCTCCTCTTCGCTGAGGACCCCACCAGTTTTTGTGAAAACCTTATATCCCCTAAGTGTATAAGGTTCCCTGAAACTAGTCTGAACAAAAGAAAAAGAAAGATACAATCAAAAGTTAACCCGTGATCATATGCCTTAAGCCTAGCTTGTGGTCATACCCCAATGAGTATAGTAGAATGTTTGATTCTATCTGGTTACGCAGATAATTAGGGTATTCTTATAGGCATGGAGGGCCCTGGGGCTCTTCCTTCTGGGGGCCTAGTTTCCCAGTTGGTATGTCGTTTCCACAGATACTGGGCATCGCAGCTCAAAGTCCACAGTCCTACCCAAGATGGAGTCCTGCTTTCAAGAGAAAGCCCATTCTGTGTCCTCCTTCACTACGAGGGGGGTCCCCACAAATGGTTATCAACGTCCCGAATTACCCAACACCAGGGACTTTTATGAGAGAACCCCCATGTTACTATTGAGCTCTGTCAGGCCTTAAATCCGGCTACACTCCTTCCTGTGGGGAAAGGTGGACCTTCACATAATCGTGAAGCAATCCTGGAAGTTTATGCTTCCAGACCTGACCTGAGAGACCAGCCAGTCCCGGACCCAGACTGGGCCCTGGACGCCGATGGCACCAGGCTGGTGAAACAAGGACAGTGGCTGTCGGGGTGTGCGGTAGTGACAGAGAAGACCATAGCCGAGGCTGGCTCTCAGCCATCCCCCTGGTCTGCTCAACGGGCCGAATTACGGGCTCTAATTCAGGCCCTCCAGTTGTCGAAAGGTAAGACAAACATTTACGCTGACTCCAGGTGTTATGCCCAAGTCGCGAAATCTCCCAATGACCACCAGGGAGCTGATATCCGATGCAAAAGCAAGAGAGTTTTTATTACCAAGCTCGAGCTGGGGCTCCCACCGATACCGACGCAGCAGCTATAGGGAGGAACCCTGAGCTCTGGGTTTCATTGTTTATATAGGGTATTCTCGCGCGAAAAAATGTGAAAAACAGGAGTTTCCGGGTTGGGAGATGTCTAACTGGTTACCTTCTGTGGAAGGGTTAGGTGTTGGGTTCTGATTGGTTCCCATTTCCCCGGGCTGGCCACGGGTTCTGATTGGTCCCAGGGTGGTGGGGTGAGGTTAGGGATTTCCAAAAAGCTCTTTTCCGGGAATTTTTACAAAATGGAGTCTTCTTTAACAAAATGGAGTAGCTTAGGTCCTTCACAGGTATGCCACTGCTACTCTGCGTGTGCATGGGGCCCTATACACGGAGAGATGGCCCTTGACAGCTAGCAGAAAAGATATTAAAAACAAGGAAGAAATCTTGACCCTACTAGATGCTGTATGGGAACCTGAACAAATACCAGTGATACATTGCCGGGGTCACCAAAAGGAGGACGGCCCACAGCCGGGGAAACCGGCTGGCAGATATAGCCGCGAAACGAGCGGCAGAGGAATTTGGAGGCGCTGGGGGGCGGGATTGGTAAGACTTTTGTGCTTAACAACTCTCCCACAGTATACCCCGGCCCAAGACCAGTTGTCTGAAACAGAAAGGGCCACCAAGAATGAAAGGGGTTGGTGGGAACTGCCGGATGGTAGGTTGCTAGTTCCCAAGGCACTGGCCCCTTCATCAGTGTCTCCGGTAGCAGACTACCCACTTGGGATGTGACAAAATGGAAAAGTTAATTCGGAAATATTTCTTAATACCACGGCTTTCTTCCCTGTGTAAAATGGAATCCCAGAACTGTTCTGCTTGCTCACAGGTCAATGCTGCCCCCGGACATAAACAGAAAACTCCAGGAATACAGTTAAAGAGCACTCTGCCCTTTGAACATTCAGAAGTGGACTTTACTAACATGAAACCCTGCAGACGCTATCATTATTTACTGGTCATGGTATGTACCTTCTCAGGATGGGTGGAGGCCTTCCCCACCCAAACTGAAAAAGCAAATGAAGTGGCTCGCTGTCTGATTCGAGAAATAATCCCCAGATTCTGGTTGCCAACCAGTATAGGATCAGACAACGGCCCTGCTTTCGTAGCCAATTTAATTCAACAGGTATGTAACGCTCTAAAATGTCAAATGCAAATTACATACCCCATATTGGCTCCAGAGTTCCGGAATGGTGGCCAGAACTAACCGAACCCTTAAAGAAACACTTTCAAAATGTATCATAGAGACTGACTGTTCGTGGATGGACTTACTTCCAGTGGCCTTGCTCAAATTAAGAGTGAACCTGCATTGCCACGGTTATTCTCCTTATGAAATTGTCTATGGGAGATGCCCTCCCATAGTAAGACAGGTGTCGGCAAATTTGCCACAAGTAAGCGGAGATGGGATTTCACAGCAAATGGAACAATTAAGTAAGGTAATAAGCCAGGGAACTAAGTGTGTCCAAGAAAGGTGCCATTCCCCCTTGAGGAACAGATTCGTGAGTTTGTGCCCGGGGATCAGGTATGGGTTAAGGACGGAAACCGTGACCATACACTGTTGCTCTAACTACGCCTAGGGCAGTTAAAGTTGCAGGTGTCCCTCCCTGGAGGCATCACACAAGGGTGAAGAAGACATACCACGCAGGCCCCCGAGGACACCGAGTGGACTACACAAAGGAACCCTGCTGATCCCTGTGAAACCAAGATCATCTTAAAAAAGAGGAAACAGAAATAAAGCTCTGCAATCAACTTCTGCTACATGGGCTTCCCGGCATCATCCTGAGACTCGCCACAGTTTCAGCACAAGACAACGTTTTCATCTCGTGAGCACATTCCTATGCAGGCTTTGATAACACCTCTAACTGTTGGGATTGTGGAGCCATGCCTTTGTCAGTGATGGACGGCTTCCTTGGTGGGTGTCTCCTCTCCATAAGGGAGATTTTAGCCCCCTCTGTTCCTTTTTGAGACAACAATGAGAAACATTTCTTTCTTTGGTTACTCACAACCTGTCGCTTCTTTCTTGGTGTGTAAACTGGACTCTAATCAGACTGATCAAGGCCATAGGGTGATATTTGAAGTAAATGCAAGCTTTATTACTTAAAAAATAAAAAAGGATGAGAACTCTAGGGCCAGTAAAAAGGGCCAGTCCGTCAGGTACTTTGAACAATTTGACCAGATATGAGACGAATATTTTTGAAGGACTCCAGAACAAAGCCAGCCTATTGTCCCTGCCCCTATCTGTTGGGAGCAAAGGAAACAGAAGATTGAATTTGGTGACCACCCTGTAGATCCAAAAGAATTAAAATATGTGGGATATTTTCCTCTGAGCAATGTGAACAAATATTAGAGGTCACCTATCGCTGGCCAGGCTCAGACTGGAAGAACAACCCTGGGATCCGATGGGTGGCCCCAAACGGTACCCAGTGGCAGTGTGGAATTTGTGCCCTTGGCTTACAGTCTGTTGGGTTGGCCACTGCACTTTAGGATTTGCCTTTGCTCATGGAAGTATTAAGCCATCCTTACAACAAGCCCCAGTAGATTTGCCTTATTTACATGTGTGCTGGGCAAGGTCCATGTTTCAATGGTATGATTACATAGCTGCCTTGTTCATACCGTCTATAGGAACAACAGATATTATGATTAAAGTAGAAGCTCTAACTAACTTCATGAAACAGGCCCTCCTGGACAATACAAAGGCGATCCAAGCTTTAAATGAAGAACAGATACAAAGGAGGAAGGCAGTAATTCAAAATCAGATGGCTTTAGAAATACTTAACGGCTGCTCAAGGAGGGACCCGTGCTACAGTTAAAGTTGAATGTTGTGTATATATTCCTGATTTATCTGGCAATGTATCAGCCACTCTAGTGGACATGAAAAACCAGGTAAAAGCTATATCTAATGATAATATTCCTTTTTGGACTTCTGTTTTGTCGTGGATAAAGGGTGATTGGTGGAAAACTATATTGGCCATTGTTATAGTGGCTGAGTTGGTTTTGTTATGTGGACCTTGTATTCTCCAATGTATCGTCAAATTTGTTTCGCTGAGATTGAATTCATTCACCCAAATATATGCTAGAAGACCCAAGGTACAGTACATCCCTATGAATGATGCTCACACTGGAAGCTGGGAGCATCAAGAGAGGGGAATGAAGCAGGAAAGGAGAGGGTGGCCCTGACTAAACTGACTCTATTTTAAAGGGAAGGAAACTCCATCTTGCACTCGGCAACCTTTGGACTACGTATCTGGTAACCAAGCCTCCCCAATGGATAAACACCAGACCAGGCTGACCTCGTACCTAGACTTGAAGAATCTAAGCTACTCCATTTTGTTAACACAGAAACTCCATTTAGTAAGGTTCCAGGAAAAGAGCCTTTGGAAATCCCCTGACCTCACCCCACTGCCCACAAGCCAATCGGACCCCAGACCAAAATCTCCTGACTTAACGCTCAGGAACTTGTGGTCTACTTAGACAATAGGGACCAATCAAGAACCAACACATAACCCTTCGAAAGAAAGTGAGCAATCAGATGTTCCCCTACCTAGAAATCCTTTTTTTTCCATGTATACTCCCTATATAAGCAATGTAATCCAAAACCTGGGGCTCCTCCCTATAGCTGCTGCGTTGGTATCAGTGGGAGCCCCAGCTCGAGCTTGGTAATAAAAACTCTCTTGCTTTTGCATCGGATATCGGCTCCCTGGTGGTCATTGGGAAATTTCACGACTGGGGCATAACAGACTCCCCAGAGCCAAAAAGAATGCAATAATTCACTATATAATCAATCACTTTCTGTAGTTCTAATAATGTCCATTGATGTGAGCTACACCACATGGCTAGATGACCTTTAGAATATGAATCATGACTGGAACCTGTTTGTATCTCTTCCTAACATTTTCCAGAGCAGACTTGAGTAATTTGGGGATGTGGGCTTGGGCATGCACACTTCAGGTATAAAAGGTTGTCACAAAGATTGGTCGGGGGTCCTTGGCTAAGGAGGAAACTCTGCCTGGGACCCGCCGGTATAATAAACTGCACTCCACTATCCACGCTGTCCTTCTGAGTGAGTTTTGCTTCCCAGGGCGTTTGGCTCTAACAATAATACCTCATGATGCCAACATTTCTTCCATCACTTGTAAAGACAACTTCATCTTGGGGTTTCCCTGGTCGTTTAGTAGTTAGGACTTCAAGCTTCCAATGTAGGGGACATGGATTCAATCCTGGTCAGGGAACTAACATCCTGCAAGCCTTGGGGTGTGGCCAAAACCAAACCAAACAAACAAAAAAAAGTTCCCCTTTGTCATAAGCAAGTGGATTTCCAGTCATCGCAAACCATCATCCAACAGGCAAGTAGGTCCTAAAAAGATGGAGGGGGCGGGGGAGGAAACGGGGCTCAAGAGGGAGACTGAGGGCCCTCCATTTGGTTTGGCCCTTTTACAGCTCAGATTTGTTTGATCTTTCTAAAATTTTTATTTATTTTGGCCACTTGGTGGTGTGATAGCTCCCCGACCATGGATTAAACTCGCGATGCCTGCAGTGGAAGCGGGGAGTCCTAGCCACTGGATCGCCAAGGAAGTCCCTCCATCAGGCACAGATTTTAAAACCCTCCCTTTCCTAAGGAAGTGCTCGTCCTCTCCGGGGGGCGCAGGGCGGCGCCGCTGGCTTCCAAGCCCGGGAACCTCCTAGAGGGCCGGGGGACGAGGTAGGTGGGGAGGGGGCGGGGACAGGGAGAGCCCGAGGCAGGGAGACCGGATGGACCTCAGCAGCTCCGGCTGCCTCCCTGGTCTGGCTGGAAGGTTCTGCCGGAAATGCAAATCTGCTGAGGGTGGGGTCAGTTCCTGGGAGGATTCCCCCGGAGCCGCTGTGGGTGCAGGTCTGGGGATTCCTTCCCGGCTTGCCTCCACCTCCTTCCCCGCCACACCGTCCACGGTGAGGCGTGGGGATCAGGAAGCAAGTACGAAACACCCGGGCAGGATAAGAACTTGGTCTTGATCCTTTCTGTGGGGGGAAGGCGGGGCTCGTTATTTTTATTTATTTATTAATGTCAGCATTCTTTTTTATTCACAGTTCCATTCTTCCCGCCTGCCACCCTGCAAACCTCTGGGACTGGAATGAGCGCTTGCCACCAGCAGTCTAGACCCGTCTAGGAGCCGAGTGCCGGGGGAAATGGTAATTCTGCCAGGTTGGGACAAGGATCCACGCCCAGGGTGGGGCCGGGTGGCCTTCCGAGGAGTTGGGAGCAGCTGCCTGCAAAAGGCCGGATTCTTTCCAGCTCGGGAGGAAAGGGAAGCCACGAGGACCCCCAAGTGCGCCCTTCACGTTGCCCCAGAGAGAAGGGATCTCCCATCCCTGGGCTGCAACCTTGCAGGACGCCTCTGTCGGTCCCCTGGCGCCGACTGCGTTTGCCCGCTCCGTGTTATTTGACTCCACAAATGTGTCGGAGGGGGTGGGGGTGGGTTGTCTGTTGTGCTGAGGTTGAGCCGCAAAATTCTAGGGACAGTCAAACTGAGAAGATGCGCCTTGGGTTCACTGCTCCTGGAGACAGGGCTTCAGGGTTTGAGCTTGGTCCGATTGGCACATTCTTTTTTCTTGGGTCCTGTGACCATCTTTCAGTTCAGTTCAGTTCAGTTTAGTCGCTCAGTCCTGTCCGGCTCTGTGTGACCCCATGGACTGCAGCACAAAAGGCCTCCGTGTCCATCACCGATTCTCGGAGTTTACTCAAACTCATGTCCATTGAGTTGGTGATGCCATCCAACCATCTCATCCTCTGTCTTCCCCTTCTCCCTCCTTCAATCTTTCCCTGCATCAGGGTCTTTTCAAATGACTCAGTTCTTCCCATCAAGTAGCCAAGGTATTGGAGTTTCATCCTCTGCATCAGTCCTTCCACTGAAAATTCAGGACTGATTTCCTTTAGGATGGACTGGTTGGATCTCCTTGCAGTCCAAGGGACTCTCGAGTCTTCTCCAATACCACACTTCAAAAGCATCAATTCTTTGGCGCTCAGCTTTCTTTATAGTCCAACTCTCACATCCATACATGACTTCTGGAAAAAACCGTAGCCTTCACTAGACGGAACTTTGTTGGCAAAGTAACGTCTCTGCTTTTTAATATGCTGTCTAGGTTGGTCATAAGTTTTCTTCCAAGGAGCAAGTGTCTTTTAATTTCATGGCTGCAATCACCATCTGCAGTGATTTGGGAGCCCAAAAAATAAAAGTCTGTCACTATTTCCACTGTTTCCCCATCTATTTGCCATGAAGTGATGGGACCAGATGCCATGATCTTCGTTTTCTGAATGTTGAGCTTTAAGCCAGCTTTTTCACTCTGCTCTTTCACTTTCATCAAGAGGCTCTTTAGTTCTTTGCTTACTGCCATAAGTGTGGTGTCATCTGCATATCTAAGGTTATTGATATTTCTCCCAGCAATCTTGGTTCCAGCTTGTGCTTCATCCAGTCCAGCATTTCTAATGATGTACTCTGCATATAAGTTAAATAACCAGGGTGAAAATATACAGCTTTGACGTACTCCTTTCCTAATTTGGAACCAATCCATTGTTCTTGTTCCATGTCTGGTTCTAACTGTTGTTTCTTGACCTGTATACAGATTTTTCAGGAGGCAGGTCAGGTGGTCTGGTAGTCCCATCCCTTGAAGAATTTTCCACAGTTTGTTGTGATCCACACAGCCAGAGGCTTTGACGTAGTCAGTGATTCAGAAATAGATGTTTTTCTCGAATTCTCTTGCTTTTTTGATGATCCAATGGATGTTGGAAATTTGATCTCTGGTTTCTCTGCCTTTTCTAAATCCAGCTTGAACATCTGGAAGTTCTCGGTTCACTGTACTGTTGAAGCCTGGCTTGGAGAATTTTCAGCATTACTTTGCTAGCGTGTGAGATGAGTACAATGGTGTGGTAGTTTAAACATTCTTTGGCATTGCCTTTCTTTGGGATTGGAATGAAAACTGACTTTTCCAGTCCTGTGACCACTCCTGAGTTATCCAAATTTGCTGACATATTGAGTGCAGCACTTTCACAGCATCATCTTTTAGGATTTGAAACAGCTCAACTGGAATTCCATCACCTCCACTAGCTTTGTTTATAGTGATGCTTCCTCAGGCCCACTTGACTTCACATTCCAGGATGTCTGGCTCTAGGTGAGTGATCACACCATCCTGATTATCTGGGTCATTAAGATATTTTTTGTATAGTTCTTCTGTGTATTCTTGCCACCTCTTCTTAATATCTCTGTTAGGGCCATACCATTTCTGTCCTTTGTTGTGCCCATCTTTGCATGAAATGTTCCCTTGGTATCTCTAATTTTCTTGAAGAGACCTCTAGTCTTTCCCATTCTATCATTTTCCTCTATTTCTTTGCATTGATCGCTGAGGGAGGCTTTCTTATCTCTCCTTGCTGTTCTCTGGAACTCTGCATTCAGATTGATGTATCTTTCCTTTTCTCCTTTGCCTTCTGCTTCTCTTCTTTGCTCAGCTATTTGTAAGGCCTCCTCGGACAACCATTTTGCCTTTTTGCATTTCTTTTTCTTGGGGATGCTTTTGATCCCAGCCTCCTATACAGTGTTACAAACCTCCGTCCGTAGTTCAGCTACCAGGGAAGCCCTGATTTTTGTTTTTAGATTTCACATATAAGTGATAAATGGTATATGTTTTTCTCTGACTGACTAATTTCACTTAGCATAATACCCTCCAGGTCCATCCATGTTGTTGCAAATGGCAACTTTTCATTCTTTTTTTATGGCTAAGTAATATTCCATTCTTTTACTCATATATAACCTTCCATTTAACTAATTATGTGCATATACCATATGGGGTTTTCGCCAGGGTATTTTTGGAGTATAATCTCATGAATGCAAATGCCAGATCAAGGGATGTCTGCTTATAAAATTTTGGTAAATTGGGCCTAATGTGCCTTCAAATTAGAGGGAGGCAAATTTATAGATGGGCTTCCCACGTGGCTCAGTGGCAAAGAACCCATCTGCCAATGCAGGAGACATGGGTTCGATCCCTGTGTCGAGAAGATCCCCTGAAGGAGGAAATGGCAAACCACTCCAGTATTCTTGCCTGGGAAATCCCATGGACAGAGGAGCCTTGTGGGCTACAGTGGGGTCACAAAAGAGTCAGACACGACTGAGCAACTAAACCACCACCACCACCCAAATCTATAGACAGCTTGATGGCCTCTCCTTGGCCTGTGGACACATCCCTCCAGTCTGTACATCCCCCATGGCCGGATGACGTGTGTCTTCCCCTTGTGCGTCTGTGTCCAGATATCTCCTTATTGTGAAGACAGCCAGTCGGTGGATTAGCACGCTCCCTACTCTTTTGTGACCTCACCTTAAGTTGTTTCCGTCTTCCCTCTTTCCAAATCTGGTCAGTTTCACAAGTCCGGGGGTGGAGTGGGGGAGGGGTTGGGTTTTAATATACCTTAGGGCGGGGACTGATACTGAAGCTGAAACTCCAGTACTTTGGCCATGTAATGTGAAGAACTAACTCATTTGAAAAGACCCTGATTCTGGGAAAGATTGAAGGCGGGAGGAGAAGGGGACGACACGATGAGATGGTTGGATGGCATCACCGACTCAATGGACATGAGTTTGACTAAACTCTGGCAGTTGGTGATGGACAGGGAGGCCTGGCGTGCTGCAGTCCATGAGGTCACAGACAGTCAGACCCTATTGAGCAACTGAACTGAACTGAACTCCCTAAGGAGTCCTGATATGAACAGCCGACTCATTGGAAAAGTTCCTGATGCTGGGAAAGATTGAGGGCAGAAGGAGAAGGGGGGATCAAAGGTTGAGATGGCTGGATGGCATCACTGGTGCAATGGACATGAAGCTGGGCAAACTCCAGGAGATGGTGATGGACCCGGAAGGCTGGCGTGCTGCAGTCCATGGGGTGGCGAAGGGTCAGACACGACTGGGTGACTGAATAACAATGGGGAGGGGACAGGATTCACCGCGATGACGGTCCATACCCCACTGAGCCAAAATGGGTGTGTTGTTCAGGACTCGCTGACATTGGAAGACGTGGCTGTGAACTTCACCCAGGAGGAGTGGGCCCTGCTGGACACTGCACAGAGGCAGCTCTACAGAGATGTGACCCTGGAGACCTGCGGTCACCTGGCCTATGTGGGTAAGGAGGCCCCTTCCTGCACTTGCTGATGGATGGGCCCCTCCTGTGCTCCAGAGACTCAACCACCACCCCCAGGTGGCAGACATAGTTTCCCTCGTGACCCCGGAAGTCTATCCTTTGCTTTCCTTTTTTTAAAAAAAAAAATTTATTTATTTTCCTGCGAGAGGTCTTAGTTGCGGCACGCAGGAACTTCATTGCATCATGCCAGATCTTGCATTCTTTGGTTGCAGAGCGCCGACTCTTATGTGTCGTGTGGGCTTCGGTAGTCATGGCGCCCTGGCTTAGTTGCTCCCCAGCACGTAGGATCTTAGTTCCTAGGGATCTAAGGGGACAGCAGGGATCGAACCTGTGTCTCCTGCATTGCAAGGTGGATTCTTAACCACTGGACCACCAGGGAAGTCCCAGGGGTGATTTCTCAATAAGTATGAGGCTTCCTTGGGCCGGGGGGGTGGGCAGGGGGAAAGTTTTGAAACTAGATAGAGGTGATGGTTGTAAACACCATGCCAAATGCTGAGCTGTACACTTTGGCTAATTTTACGCTGTGTAAATTTCATCTCCATATATATATATATTTTTTTAATTCATTTCATCTAAGAGGAAAGCTGAGGCTCATAAATGTATGAGCTTCTTCGGGTATATAGAGAATATCGTGGATTTCATCCATCTTTTCAGATGTTCCTTTCTACCCGCCTAGAGGAAGACCTGTCCCCCCTCTGCCTTAGTCCAGGCTGATAAAAGCAAAATACCATACACCAGGTAGCCCAGACAACAGTTGTTTATTTCTCACATTCTGGAGGCTGAGAAATCCAAGATCAAGATGGCGGCAGATTCAGTTCCTGGGAGGGCCCTCTTCCTGGCTTGCAGACAGCCACCTTCTCACATGGCAAAGAGGGAGAGAGCCCTGGTGTCTCCTCCTCTTCTTTTGAGAACAGTAACCCTATCTTTGGGTCCCATCCCACCCTCATGAACTCATCTAAACCTAATTACCTCATGAGGTTCCCACCTGCAAATAGCATCCTGTTGTGGGATTGAGGTTTCAACATGGATCTGTGGTGGTGGTTGTTTAGTCCCTAAGTCGTGTCCAGTTTTTTGCGACGCCATGGACTGTAGCCCGCCAGGCTCCTCTGTCCATGGGATTTCCCAGGCAAGAATACTGGAGTGGGTTGCCATTTCTTTTTCCGGAGCATTTTCCCCAGCCCAGGGATTGAACCCTCATCTCTTAAGTCTCCTGCATTTGCAAAGGGGTTCTTTACCACTAGTGCCACCATTGTGATGGGGGGTATCAAAGTCAGCCCATAACGGACTCTTTGTCCAGTTTGTCCTGGCAGTCGGAGGTTGGACTGGAAAAGAACTTCCAGACGTGGAGTATTTCAGAAAGGAGTGAGTTTGTAAGAACAGAGACAGTGAGGGTGCTGTGAGCACAGCGGGTGACCTCCTGGCAGACCAGACACTGTTGATGTTTTTTATGAGTTAGTAGCCAATTTTTATCGGAGAAGGCAATGGCACCCCACTCCAGTACTCTTGCCTGGTAGATCCCATGGACGGAGGAGCCTGGTAGGCTGCAGTCCATGGGGTCGCTAAGAGTCGGACACGACTGAGTGACTTCACATTCACTTTTCGCTTTCATGCATTGGAGAAGGAAATGGCAGCCCACTCCAGTGTTCTTGCCTGGAGAATCCCAGGGACGGGCGAGCCTGGTGGGCTGCTGTCTCTGGGGTCACACAGAGTCGGACACGACTGAAGCGACTTAGCAGTAGCAGCAGCAGCAGCCAATTTTTGTAGCCTCAAGACAAAGAAAATTCCTGCTGGAAAGGTGGCATTAGGTGATTGGTTAGGGTGCTATAGAGTAAGTACCCAGGTAGGCATTTTTACTTAATATGGGGTCAGGGAGCTGGCCAGGAAGGATGGGAATGGGGCTCATGACAACGGTTGCTATGGGACTCAATCAGTTCCGGAGGTAACCTTTGTGCTGGGCTCTGCGTCTGTGGCCTTGGTACAAAGCCTCACATCTGTGATCCTGGTATAGGTCCTCACAGTTCCCTCACGCTTGGCATTCATGATTGTACCTTCAATCTCACAGAATCACATTTACATATCTGGCTGCTCCAGGTCTTAGTTGCAGCAGGCGAGATCTTTAGTTGCAGCATGTGGGATCTAGTTCCCTCACCAGGGATCAAACCCAGGCCCCCTGCATTGGGAGCGCCAAGTCTTGGCCACTGGACCACAGAACCGTTTCTTAGCATCTTACTGTGTGTACTGAACCTCTTATCTTAACCATAGTCAAACTCCTCATACATCCTAAATTTCCAATATCTCTGCCTCTCTGCCTGCCTCCTCTTGCTCTCTCCCTTCTCCCATTTTCCTTACAGAGGGAGCATTTGAAAAGAGATCCACGGGCATTCGCCTGGTTTCTCCAGCCCACCTTTCCTTTCCACAAAGACCTGACTTTTGCACCGCTTCATTTCAGATTGGGTGACTCGACATCAAACCAAAGAGTCGACCCCTCAGCAGAACAGCCTTGCTAAAAGGACATTTCAGGGAGTCAACAGAGCACATCTGGCGAGCAGCGGTTCCCGACTCTCCGATTTCAGAGAAGACTGGATGCGAACACTGAAGCACGTTGCAGCCACCCACGAGAAAGATGCCTCTCCCGCTGGATTCTGGGAATATCCCGAGACGAGGGACATCTCTAACCCTGGCCAGAAGATTGTGCCATCACAGGGAGATTCCACCGGGAAACATAACCCAAGACCTAACTCAGACATTTTGAAACAAATTCTCCTCTTACCCAGTAATCAAAAAATCTATACGAACAATGAAGATGACCGAGTCAAGTGGCAGGAAGTGCCATGGATTCCACGTGCAAGAACTCAGACAGAGCTGAAATCAAAGGCACAGATGGATCATCAGAATGACCTGCTTCGTTTGCAGGCTGAAATGTACATGGGCGTGAGCATCCGTGAATACAGTCCATGTGGGAAAGCCTTAGAGGGAGACATCTCCCTTAGGACACGAGGAATGCCCATGAAAGAGAAACCTCGTCATTCTCATCAGTGTGAAAACACCTTCCTAAATAACTCTCTCCCCGCCAGGCAGACACAACCCTATGAGGCAGAGACAAATAATGAGAATAATCAAAGTGGGAAGACATTTGTCCCTGTTCCGAGTTCAGATTCGCACAGGAGAACCTCGATGGGAGGGAAAAACTATAAGTGCAGGGACTGTGGGAAGGGCTTCATGTATCAGTCGTCCCTTAAGAAACACATGAAAATCCACATGGGAGAGAAGCCCTACGCATGTGAGAATTGTGGGAAAACCTTCAGATATATCTTACACCTTAATAAACATTTGAGAAATCACCACCTGAAGACCTTTGAATGTCCGGAATGTGGGAAACGTTTCAACAGGTCCTCAAAGCTTAAGGAACATATTAGGATTCACACTGGAGAGAAACTCTATAAATGTCAGGAATGTGGGAAAACCTTCACTAGGTCGTCAAATTTTAAGGGACATATTAGGATTCACACTGGAGAGAAACCCTATAAATGTCAGGAATGTGGGAAAACCTTCCATAGGTCGTCAAATTTTAAGGGACATATTAGGATTCACACTGGAGAGAAACCCTATAAATGTCAGAAATGTGGGAAAAGCTACACTAATTATTCAAGTCTTAAAGCCCATCTGAAGAAGGTCTGCGGATGAAAGGAATGGGGAGAAGCCTTCATTTATTTTCTCAAAGTACTACGTGCATAAGGACGACATGGTGGAAGGGAGCTCAGTGAACAAACAAAGATGGAAACATCTGAACTCTCAGATCTTTGGAAATGTAAGATTTCACACTTTTAATTTTTTAAAGGGAATATGGGAAAGACTTCTGTTTTCTCAAAGGTACAGTTCCTGTAAAAACACACTGCAGGACTTCCCTGGCAGTCCAGTGGGTAAGACACCACCCTTCCACTGCAGAGGTTTGATCCCTGGTGGGGCAGCTAATATCCCACATGCCATGTCACAGGGCTAAAAAAGTGAAAAATAAAACTCACTGCAGAGGCATCATGGGATTAAGGAATGTAGGGAAAATCTTACATACTCATTCCTCACTTAACACATGAGACTAATCCCTGGAGAGAGACCCTCTCATCAGTAATAGATTTGAGAAAGCCTTTATTTCCCTTCTTCACTTGCACAAATGAGTCTTAAGCTTAGTCGTGTCTGACTCTTTGCAACCCCGTGGACTGTAGCCCTCCAGGCTCCTCTGTCCATGGAATTATTCAGGCCAGACTACTGGAAGAGGTTGCCATTTCCTTCTCAAGGGGATCTTCCCAACCCAGGGATCGAACCTGCATCTCCTGCATTGCAGGCAGATTCTTTACCACTGAGCCACCGGGGAGGCCCCTCATAGCAGAAGAGAAACAGGGTAGATGTTCCAATCGCTAGTATTATCCATGTCTCCTTCCATTGGAACCAAAATTCGGTATTTGCCACCATTTCTAATAAAATCCCACAAGAATGCTGACTAACCCTCTATGGACCCTTTCAGCTCTGCCACGTGAGTTTTGAGTTGTAGGAGCTTCATAACATTTCGCTGATGCATCACTGCACCCGTGTAAATCCCTGTTTGAGCTACATTGAATTTAGACTCGAGTTTACTGTGCTCCGTGATGCCATTTCTGTCCATTGATTTGACTGCATTATGGTCAGAGTATGTGATCTTTGTGGTCCTGATAGGAGATACTTGTCTTGACTTTGATTTTGGTCTTGTGATGGGACCAGTTCTGTCATTGCCTGACCACATTCTTCTCATCTTCTTTACTAAAGGGACATAGATTTTTTTCCCAGAGTTAGCACAGTTGGATTTCTTTTAACATTGTTAGGTTTTAATTCCCTGACCAGGAGTCGAACCCACGCCCCCTTCAGTGGAAGCATGAGTCTTAACCATGGGACCCCCAGGCAAGTCCCTGTGGAATGTTCTTAAATGCATTTCTCAGAACTTTCCTGGTAGTCCCATGGTTAAGACTGCACTTCCGCTGCAGGGGTTTGACTCCTGGTCAGGGAACTAAGATAGCACATGCCATGCAGCAAAAAAAAAAAGAAAAAGAAATGCCTTTCTCAGATTTTCTCATATCTGATGGTGAATGGAGCTTATTGCCAGTAAGGAGGGAGGTGGTTTGGATTCCTGGAGGGCTGTTGGAAAGGAGAGAATGTTCTTCACTCTCTCTTAACCAGGTCCCCTGTCCTCTCTTTCCTTTGTTGCGGTCTGGAAATGTGATGATACTCCCTGAGTTAGCTCATGCAGCTTGAGGATCATTGAATGAAGATCATGGTCCCAGTAACACGACCCTCAAATATAAATACACAATTTCTCACTTTTGTATTTGAATGGCATATTTGGGGATGTTCCTGGCTGCAGTAGACTGCATGTCTAGATTTATTCCATAAAGCAAAGCCCTAATTTGGTTAAGAAGCATTTCAAGGGAGTTTTGTTATTTGTTTGTCTGTCTTTTAAGTAGAAGCTATTATTTTTATTTTGTTTTTGGCTGTGCCACACCTGTTGCAGGATCTTAGTTCCCCAATCAGGGATTGAACTCCTGACCCAGAACATCCCCAACCATTCAGCTGGAAGGTTCTGCACTTCCAGTTCAGGGGGCATGCGTTCCATCCCTGGCCTGGTTGGGGACCTCAGATCCCACATGCTGCAGCCAAAAAACCCTCCAGGCCCCCTGCAGTGGAAGCATAGAGTCTTAACCACTGGACTGCTGGGCAGTTCTGGGGAAGGTTTTATAACTCAGAATGATAAAGTTAATATGTGACCAATTTTTTGTAATTCCTCATGTGATTCAAGATGGTTGTACATTTCTTCGGTGTTGGGTGGGCTCGTCAGGATTTGAATGGTCAAGCTTCTTAAGAGTGTTTTAGACTCTCTTAATAACAACATTTTTACTCACCGAGCAAGTTCATAATAAAATATCTGGGGCTTCCCTGGTGGTTCAGTGGTTAAGAATCGGCCTGCAAATGCAGGAGATACAGGTTCAATCCCTGAACCTGGATGATCCCACAGGCCATGGAACAACTGAGCCCGTGCACCCCAGCTACTGAGCCTGTGCTCTAGACCCTGGCGGGCGCAACTGCTGAAGCCCCAGTGCCCTGGGCCCACACTGCACAACAAGAGAAGCCACTTCGGTGAGGAGCCCATGTGCTGCAAGGAGGGAAACTCCCTCACGGCAACAAAGACCCAGCACAGCCAAAACCAAAAAAATTATTTTCAAAAATTAAAATAGTGCTACTCTAAATATAGATTCTCAAAGTTTTGGCAATTTTGTCAATTCTTGTTTAATGTATTTGGAAACATGTTATTAGATACATAAGAAGTTGGACATTTTCTTTATTAAAGGTGAGTTTTCTTTCTAGTCTATGTTTGACCATCTTCTACGACAGTGATTATTTTGTTTCTTCATACAATAAGGGTGAAAGTTTATGTGCTTCTTACCATGAGCTTATATTTGCATATAGTTCAGTTCAGTTGCTCAGTCCTGTCCAACTCTTTGCAGCCCCATGAACCGCAGCACGCCAGGCTTCCCTGTCCATCACCAACTCCCGGAGTTACCCAAACTCATGTCCATTGAGTCGATGGTGCCATCGGGCCATCTCATCCTCTGTCATCTCCTCCTCCTGCCTTCGATCTCCCAACATCAGGGTCTCATCCTGTTTATTATGTACCACCACTCCTCTCATATACACTTTTAACATTTTTTTTTATGAATGAGAAAACTAAAGCACAGAAGTTAAGAAAATGGTTAATGTTAAGTGATGTCTTTTGAGTTTCAAAGCTACCAGTGTTTTCATCGTCAAATTCAGGGTTTCTGTTACTGCTATTGCTATGTATTTATATAACTTTATTTTTTGACTACACTGTGCAGCATTCGGGATCTTAATTCCCTGACCGGGTATCAAACCTGTGCCCTCTGCAGTAGGAGCACGGATTCTTAACCATTGGACCACCAGTGAAGTGAAGTCACTCAGTACTGTCCGACTCTGTGACCTGAGTGGGTTGCCATTTCCTTCTCCAGGGTCTCCTGCATTGCATTGCCATTTCCTTCTCCAGGGGATCTTCCCAACCCAGGGATCGAACCTGGGTCTCCTGAATTGCAGGCAGACGTTTTATCCTCTGAGCCACCAGGGAAGCCTACGGCAAGCGGTACTTCAAAGAAATCCCAGTGGCCTGGGCTGAGTCAGAACAGAGCAAAACCCACTCACGGCGAGGTACGGGCGCCACCTGGCGGCGGAGTCCTACTAAGACAAAAGCCAGGAGACCGAGAACATTTGCTTTGGGTGAAGAAATTATCTGAAACGGAGTTGATCGCAAGTTTTGTGGTTGTTTTTTTTTTTAAGAAATTTATTTGGCTACAGCCAGGTCTTACCTGTGACACACGGGATCTTTAGTTGCGGCATGCAAACTTAGTTTCGGAGCGTAGGGTCTACCCCCAAGCGTCCCCCATGCCCCAGCAAGAGGAGGCAAGAGTGGGCCCCCCACATTGGGAGTAGAGTCCTAACCACTAGACCACCAGGGACTTACCTGAAATGCCAGTTTTTTAATTTCTTATTCACTGTTACATCCCCAGAGCCTAGCACCATGTGTGGTAGAGTCGTGCATGCGTGCTCGCTTGCTGTGTCTGCTCTGTGACTGACCCCATGGACTCGGTAGCCCACCAGGCTCCTCTGTCCATGGAACTTTCCAGGTAAGAATACTGGAGTGAGTTGCCATTTCTTCCTCCAGGGGATCTTCCCGACCCAGGGATCAAACGCGTGTCTCCTGCCTTGCAAGCAGATTCTTTACCACTAAGCCACCTGGGAAACCCCTGGCACATAGTTAATACTCAGCAGATATTTGTCAAATCAATGGAAAAAAGAGATGGGAGAGATGGGATTTCCCATTATAACATTAATTCAAAGGATCTGGTTTGATAATGTGTGAAGGAATTTTTTTTACCAAAAACATTAACTCTGTCCTGTGCAGTAGACTGTGACAATTAATAATTCAACATCTCCTGTTTCTTATGAATATCACCCAGAAGTGACTTCAACAAAAGTGTTTTCTAGGATGCCCCAAACTAGCAACTGTGGTCAGTTTCAGTGACTAGAAAGCTTTCGGCCTGATGGGTTGTCTTGAACATGTGCTGCCCTGCTGTTAACATCCTCCCTGTAAACTACATAAACACGGGTAAGCTTTCTTGTCAGATCACGGGTAGACCTTTTCTCTCTTCTCATATGCATGATGGGAAATTAAATTCCAACTCTCCAATGGGTTAATTATTTTACAAACAAAACTAGTGAGCCCACGTTTGAGCTAAAATTACAGTCCTAGGACTGAACTTCCAGAATGGCTGAGTTGAAGGTGGCGACCCCTGCCGGCAGCCCCGACACACAAGCGTGAGTCACCTCCACAGGAAGTGATTTCAAAGATTGTTCTGTTTTAAATTTTAAAATATTTGCTTAATGTTTTTGGTTTTTTAAAATTTTACTTATTTCTTCATTTGCTGCGCTGGAGTCTTTGTTGCTTTGCACAGACTTTCTCCAGTTGCCACGAGCGGGGTCTACTCTTCAATGTGGTGCACAGCTTCTCAGTACGGTTGCTTCCCTTGTTTCGGAGCGTAGGCTCTAGGGTGCTCAGGCTCCGGTAGTTGTGGCGAACGAGCTTAATTCCCTGGCAAGCATGTGGAATCGTCTCAGGGCAGGGATCGAACCCGTGTCCCCTTCACTGGCAGGCGGATTCTTATCCACTGCACCACCAGGGAAGTCCTGTGTTCTTAAAGCATTGTTATAAAGGCTGTGTGTTGAACTGCATTCATGAGAACAAATGTGGGCTGGGTCCCTTAATTTTCTTTCACACTTTCTTCCTGTTGTCACTAATTATATTCTTGATTATGTTTTGATTAGCACTAACTAAAGACCTGAGAGGCAATTTGGATTTTTTTTTCTTCCTTGTGCAGTTTTGAGAAAGCAAGGTTGACACGCTGCTTTCAGCCCTCTCTCTTGAGACATGGAGAATTCCAAAATAGAACCTTGAAATTTTTAAAGGTACCCCTCAGAGATTCTGGGGTTGCTTGTTACTGCAACATAACCCAGCCTATCCTGACTGACTGATACAATTCCCAGTTCTCAGTAGAGCCTGAAATGTGGAAGTCTCAGAAAAAAAAAAAGTGAATGAATGAACAGTAGGGAATAGGAACAGGCTCAAACATTTCCCCCCGGGTCGGAGGTAGAAGAGACAGCCATGGCTCAAGCTTTCTCTCACACACACGAATACACTCATAACCAGGCTGGGGTAAAAGTCAGACTCTGGCCTTTATTTCCTATGGTCACAGCTCACGCCAACCCTGACATCTTTCCCCCATTCTTCCCCCACTAGTCAGTACTGAGGACTCTTGAGGGGAACAAGGAACTACAGAGGCAGGGACATGAGATGCAAGGAGGGCCTGGGAGATGGAGGTGAGGAGAGGGAGTTAGAAACGGGGAAGCTGAAACAGGAGGGGAAGGGGTCGTCAGAGAGGTCAGAGCAGAGATGAGAACACAGGCATGGGGACAAGACTGGGACACACTGAACAGGAAACTCAGAAACAGGAAATCTGAAAGGGAAGGGTGGGCCAGAAACAGACAGACCAGGAGGCTGATGAGGGAGGAGCTGATAGGGAGAGATACAGAAACGCAGGGAAGGGAATCGAGAGGCAGAGACCCAGAGAAGGCCCTGCGAGGAGCCCGGGGCGGGGTGGGGGCTGGGTGCCCTAGTGGTTGCTGTGGGAGTCCTTGCTGGCGGTGGAGGCAGGGCCGGGGCTGGAGGCAGGGCCGGGGCTGGACCCGAGGCCTCCACTTGATTCTGACCCAGGGCCTTTGCTCGCCTCAAAGCTGTCATGGTCTCTGCTGGACCCCATGTATCCAGTGGACCCCAGGTAGCTGCTAGAGTTGGGGGATCGGAAGGTCACGTGGCCCGCGGTGGAGCCTCGACTGGACATCAGTCCCCCCGTGGCGACGCTGGTGGAGTCCCCGAAGGTCACATGGCCCACGTTGGAGCTGGTGGCACGGCCTCCGCTGGACATCAGGATGCCACTGGTCTTGTGGCTCATGATGGACCCGGGGACTTGACCAGGCCGCTGGGTCAACAGGCGTGAGCTGGAGCTGACCTTCTGGGCACTGGAGGTCATGCTCGGGGTGCTCTCCACCTTGATGCCCTCGACCAGCTCCTTTAGGTGCTGCTCCTTCGGCTGCTCGCGGGCCTCCAGCTGCCGGGGAAGTGAGTTAGGGCCCCCAGGGGAGGCCGCGCCAGCCCACCGGCGCCCCCATCCCGCCCCGCCCCCTGCAGATGCCCATCCTCACCGCCTTCACCACAGAGCTCAGCAGCTCCTCCTTGCTCAGAGGATAGTCGTCTTTGGCCTCAAAACCTGGGGGGTCCTCCCTGAAGTGGGGGAAAAGGCAGGAAGGGACTCTAAGTCCCTACCCTCGAAAGTTCGATGGCTCCTCATTGCAAGGTCCTGAGACCTTCAGCCACAGCCGGGGTCAGAGCGTCTTTTCCCTGTCTGGTCCACCCAGGGCCCCATCGCCCATACTGTCCCCGGAGACCCTACTCCTCCTGGCTCCCCCAAAGCACCCGCTTCATCTTCTACCACCCCCCACCCTTTTGTCCAAGGAAGTGATAATGTCAGTCGCTCAGTCGCCATGGACTCTTTGCGACCCCCTGGACTGTAGCCTGCCAAGCTCCTCTCTCCATGGGATTTTCCAGGCAAGAATACTGGAGTGGGTTGCCATTCCCTTCTCCAGGGGATCTTCCCAACCCAAGGATCGAACCTGAGCCTCCTGCATTGCAGGCAGATTCTTTACTATCTGAGCCACCGGGGAAGCCCCCCCTAGTCCAGGGGATCCCCCCAAGAACGGCCCCTGCCCACATCTCGCCTCCATTCCCCGGGCTAGTCCTCCCCAGCTGCTCCCTCTGGCCCTCTGGCTCACAGGTTGTCTGGCGGCTGAGGTGGGGCCACCTTCTTAGGAAAATCCTCAGAGCTCTGGCCCAGCACCATGAGGGCAGCGTTGAACATGCTGGTGGAGGTGTAGTTCTGGAGGGTGGAGAAGCCGGCTGTCTGTTCAGGTCTGTCTTCAAGACCCTGGCCCCTGCAACACCGCCCCCCCCGCCCCCCCGCATACCCTCTGCACCACAACCTGAGTTTCCAGGAAGGCCTGCACCGTCAGGAGCTGCACCAGTCGCTTCTCGATGAGGCTCAGGAAAAGGCTGATGTCCCGGTCTCTCATGTGGGTCTTGACCCCGAGGAGGTCATTGATGAGGGTGCTGTCACACTGGGCGCTGGTGAAGAGGTGCTGCATGTCTGGGATCAGAGGGGACAGGTGGTCATGGACTCAGTGCCCAGGGGGTGCCAACCCTCTCCTCCTCCTCAAGGCCCTGCTGACCCGGCTGGGGAGACACCAAACAAGGCTTAAAGATGGAAAGGGACTTGTCCAAGTTCAGACTGCCAGGGGAGGAGGGTTGGCGGGCATCTCTGGGTGCCTGGCCCCCAGGTTCCAGATGACAGAGGACAGAAAGTGAGGGAGGGGCTTCCCTGGTGACGCAGTGGTAAAAAGAATCTGCCTGCCAATGCAGGGGACAGGGGTTTAATCCATGATCCAACAAGATCCCACATGCCATGGAACAACAAAGACCCAGGGCCACAATTATTGAGCCTCTGCCCTACAGTCAGGGAGCTGCCACTGCTGAGGTCACATGCCCTACGCTTGTGCTCCGCAACAAGAGAAGCCACCACAATGAGACGCCTGGGCACCGCAACCCCAGGAGTAAAACCTCAGCCTGGCATCCATTTAGGATTTGAGGCTCTTCAGCTCCCACCCACGCCCCCCTCTCCATTCCCCTCTCTGCGCAAAGAACCTGCCTTCCTTGAACGCATCTCCAAGCCTGGACCCTACCTGCTGGAAGCGTTCCCCCGCTCCAGGCTTTTGCTTACTCATCCTTTGAAATCCGCCTCAAGCATCACTGCTCCCAGGAGACCTCCCCTGTGACCCGACAGAGCCAGTGTCATGGGTTCTGCTGCTGGCACTTGAAATTCTTGCTGGTTTTTCAAGAAGGGGCCCCACTTTTCACTGAGCACTGCCCCCCCCCCCAAATTCTGCACTCCATGCTGACTTAAAGGCATCCTCTCGTTCCTGCAGTCCCCAGGGTATCCTCCATCCCAGCCCCTGGGTTATGAGTATCCGAAGCCAGTCTCTTATCCCGCCCCGCAACCTGCCCAGTCCTCATCAGCTAGCACAGGGCTTGGCGCTGTGGCAAACAGGGTCTACCAAGACTTGAGCTCCTGCTGTGCAGCAGGAGGCGGACTTCCGGCTTGCTCCCCATCACCACTGCCATCTCTCCCTGTCTCTCTCCACCTGTCATCCCACCAATCTCATGCCAACCCCACGAAGCAGGCACTTACAGGGGGGCTCCGACAGAGGATACCACACGCTAAAGTTCACAGTTGGGGGAGCTGGGATTCAGACCCAGGGCAGCCTGACCCTTGTCCCTCTGCACTGGAAGGAGGAAGGGATGCTGCTGCAGGATGGACGGAGGGATGGATGAAGAATGGATGGATGCATATGGGACAGACAAGGGAATGCACAAAGTGGTCCTCGGAATGTCTGTCCGTGGCCAACCCCAGCAGGGCTCCCCGCCTGCTCATCACAGCCTCCCGGAGGAAGCCGGGGCGGAGGCTCACTGGTCTTGAGCTTCTCCAGCTGCTCGCGAAAGCTGTGGTAGCGGGCCTCCAGGTCGTCGGCCTCCGAGTGCACATCGTCCACGCGCTGCTGCAACTGGGCCCGCTGCTGCTCCTGCTGCGCTCGCCGGTCCTCCTCGCTGCGGCGCCCGCTCACCAAGGCCTCCTGCATCTGCGGGGGTAGGGGCGCGACGCTGGGCCCGGCTCCGGAGGGACCACAAGGCGGCCAGAGGAGTCGGGGACGGGGAGGGGGCGGGTCTCGCCCACCTCCTTGATCTCCTCCTGCAAGTGCTCCAGCTCCGAGTTCTGCTCATTGATGAAGTTGAACTCCGCGAAGTTCCGCTCCTCCACTGGGGGCCAGTGGGGAGAGACAAGAGACAAGAGACGCGCAGGCAAAGACAAACACAGGAGGAAGGGGTCAGAAGGCCCGAGACGGGGGAAGGAGGGAGATTGGGAAAGACGGGGAGGAGCGTGGCGGAGGCCGGGCGGACGGTAAGAGTCCAGTGGAGCGGAGCCTGATCCCTGGGCCCTCCAGCGTGGGTGAAAGGCCCCCCCAGGCCCGAAGCGGTGGCCCTCGGTGACCGAGACAGAGCACAGTCTGCACTGGATTCCGGGGGCCGGGGCCGAGAGCCTGCCCCTCTCCACCCCCAGGTACTCACGCTCCAGATACTTTTCCACCAGCAAGTCCGGGTCGCTCTCCCCGGTCAGCTGGGACAGTTTATTCAGGGCATCCTCGTAGCGCAGCACCAGCTTCTCCTGGGAGGTCTTCCGGAGGCCTTCGGCCACCTCCCGGGCTGGGGGGCGAGGGGACCGTGAGGTCGCCGTCGGGGCAACCACGAGCGCAGGGTGTCTGCGCCGCGAGGCCGGTGGGGAGGGGGCGGCCCTGCAGACCCCCGCCCCGCCCCTGGAGGCCCCGCCCCGCCCCTGGAGGCCCCGCCCCACGCTGAGACCTGGGCCCGGCGGCCCCGCCCCTCCCGCTGCCCCGCCTTCGGGGGGCTGAGCTGGCGGCCTCCGGCCTCACCCCGCCGCTCGCGCTTCTCCACGGTGGCGGAATCCGGCTGCCGGTCGCCGTTCTTGAGCTTGAGGAAGTGGTGCAGCTGCTCCAAGTGTGCGATCTGCCGCTGCAAGATCTGCACCTCCGTCTCGTTCTGGGCCACCTCCTTCTCAGCTCTCTCCCGCAGCATGCCTAACTTGGTCTTCGCCTCTTCCCTGGGAGGGATGAGGGGTGGTTAGACTGGGGTCAGGGAGGCAGGTGGAGAAAGCAGTGGCAACCCACTCCAGTGTTCTTGCCTGAGAATCCCAGAGGCGGCGGAGCCCGGTAGGCTGCCGTCTATGGGGTCGTACAGAGTCGGACACGACTGAAGCAACTTAGCAGCAGCAGCAGCAGCAGGGAGACAGGAGGTTGGATTTGAGGTCAGCCTGGGGCCCAGGGAGGGGCGGGGTCAGCCTGGGTTTGGAGGGTGAATGGGGCAGGGTTGCTATCAGCCTGGGGTCCCAGGGATGGGGGAGGTCAGCCCGGAATCACAGACATGGACAGAGCCAGCCTGGGGTCACAGGATGCGTGGGGTCAGCCTGGGGTCCCAAGGATGGGGCAGAATCAGGTTGTCACAGAAGGCAGAGAACTGTCGAGGTTCCTAGAGGTGGGTCAGGATGGGGTTACAAGGCGGTAGGGGGTGGAGGAGGAGGAGGTGGGTGGGCTGTGTAAGTGACTGATAGTCTTGCCCACAGAGGGGGCACCGCTGCAGTGCCTGCCTGGGGCATCAGGGAAGCCTGGCCGTTATTATGTGGCTGTGGAACAGGAGGCAAGAGGCGATGATGGCACAGTTAGAGATGATACTCAGACTCCAAAAGGTGGACCCAGGTGATAAGGTAACTGTGCTGGAGTTTGGGGTGGGGGTGGGTAGTGTGGTTGGAAAGATAAGAAGCTTGGAGCCTGCAGGGCCATCCCCAGCACTTGAGTGCTCACCCTGTTAGGATGCTGGGGACACCTGCTGACTGAAACTCCCCTGGCCTGCTCGGCTGAAGGTGAAGCTTTTAACAGTAGTGCAGCCAACTGTGAACTCAGACTGCCCCAAGCCTATGGGGCACAGGTCACAGGATCAAAGGTCAGAGGGCCATTAGGTGGGGAGACCAGCAGCTCAGTCTTCTCAGGTCCCATGGACCAGTCTAGTTCCCCTTTCCACGCCTTTGCCAACCTTGGTTGCCTCGACTCAGGGCACAAGCTTCTGGCTCTACTCAAATTCTGCTGAGTCCTCCTTGGTGGGACCTCTCTCCTGGCACCCACCAGGCCCAGCCCACAGAGACCCCTCTAGGAGCCCCTCAGGGATCAGGACTTAACAGTTCTTTCTGTGTCTTGGGCCCCAGGCCCACTGAAGGGCCAGGAAGAGGGAACCCAACTTCTCAAGAGCCAGGCCTTGCAGGATATGTACTAAAGCTGCCCACAGGGGTCCATGAAGTAGATCCCATTATTATTGCCATGTCACAATAGAGGAAACGGACGTTCAGGGAGGGGAAGTGGCCTGCCCAGGTCACCTAGCCAGGAAGCGCTGGTCCGACAAGAAGTGTTGATCCTGACACCTGTCCCTTGCCTTCTAGCTGAAACCACCCTGTCCTTGCACCCAGCTGGGCTGCCCACTGCAGTCAGCTGGACAAGTGTTGGCAGGGGCCAGATGCTTCTGATGCAAAGACAGGCCAACAGACCATCACCGGTGGGGCTTGGCAGAAAAGACAAGGCAGGCCAGTCAGATTCTCTCCTCGGAGTTTACACTGGGAGATGCTAAGAAGGGGACAGCAGGAAGCCAAAGCTAAAACGATGTACAGAGAGAAGCCACAGGAAGTCATGTTATGAAGGCCAAGTTAGGAAGAAGCCAGAGCTATGCGTGAACAGAAGCCATGAGTTGAGGCTCTGAAGAGGTCATGGCAGACCACAGGTAACAAATGACAGCGTCAACCATAAAAGGACTTCCCTGACGGTTCACCGGTCAAGATTCCATGTGTCCACTGCAGAGGACGCAGGTTTGATCCACGGTCAGCGAACTGAGATCCCACATGCCATGCAATGTGACCAAAAAGTAAAAATAATGAGTGTTTTAAAGAAGTGCAATTTAAACAACAAAAAGAATCAGCCATAAAAACGCAGGAAGTTCTGAGAGATGCTACAATGTACGTGAACCTTTGAAAGCATTACACTGAGTGGAAGGAGCCAGACACAGAAGGACACGTCATAATATTCCATTTACATGAAACATAAAGATACACTTAGGGACAGGTAGATGTACGGGTAAATCGTCCAGATGACAAGGAGACTGGTTGCCAGGGGACTGGAGAAGAGGGGACTAGAGAATGACTGCCTACTGGGCACAGATCTCCTTTTGGGGTATTGGAAACAAAAATTCTGGTGCACAGCATTACGAATATACTAAATGCTTCTGAAAGGTGCACTTTAAACGGTGAACTGTATGTGCATCTTAACTCACAGCAAGGAAGGAAGAAGGAAAGAAAGAAAGCAAAAAGAGACAGAAGGAACAAAGCAAGAAAGATTATAGAAACCTTAAGGTAGATTTGGGCTAGAGCCAATGTCTCATGGAATCACGAACCATGATAGGCAGAAGTCGTGGGCTAGAAACAAGATACTGAATAGAAGCTAAGAAACCGCGTGGAGTAAGAGAACAGCACTGAAGCTTAGAAAGGAGTAGAGATGGGATAAGAGAGAAAGAGGGTAGAGCCCCCAAGAGCCCAGAGGCAGGGAGAGACGCCCATCAGCTGAGCAGCCAGGGCTTCAGGGTTCCATACAACATGACCCTTTACCTGAAGGTGTCTTGAGAGAATCTCTGTCTCTTTCAACCAATATTGATAAATATCATACCAAACACCCTCTTCCAACAACACAAGAGAAGACTCTACACATGGACATCACCAGATGGTCAACACCAAAATCAGATTGATTATATTCTTCGCAACACAAGACCAGGAGCTGACTGTGGCTCAGATCATGAACTCCTTATTGCCAAATTCAGACTTAAATTGAAGACAGTGGGGAAAACCACTAGGCCATTCAGATATGACCTAAATCAAATCCCTTATGATTATACAGTGGAAGTGGGAAATAGATTTAAGGGACTAGATCTGATAGATAGAGTGCCTGATAAACTATGGATGGAGGTTCGTGACATTGTACAGGAGACAGGAATCAAGACCATCCCCAAGAAAAAGAAATGCAAAAAGGCAAAATGGCTGTCTGAGGAGGCCTTACAAATAGCTGTGAAAAGAAGAGAAGCAAAAAGCAAAGGAGGAAAGGAAAGATATACCCATCTGAATGCAGAGTTCCAAAGAATAGCAAGAAGAGATAAGAAAGCCTTCCTTAGCGATCAGTGCAAAGAAATAGAGGAAAACAACAGAATGGGAAAGACTAGAGATCTCTTCAAGAAAATTAGAGATATCAAGGGAACATTTCATGCAAAGATGGGCTCGATAAAGGACAGAAATGGTATGGACCTAACAGAAGCAAAAGATATTAAGAAGAGGTGGCAAGAATACACAGAAGAACTGTACAAAAAAGATCTTCACGACCCAGATAATCACAATAGTGTGATCACTCACCTAGAGCCAGACATCCTGGAATGTGAAGTCAAGTGGGCCTGAGGAAGCATCACTACAAACAAAGCTAGTGGGGGCGATGGAGTTCCAGTTGAGCTATTTCAAATCCTGAAAGACGATGCTGTGAAAGTGCTTCACTCAATATGCCAGCAAATTTGGAAAACTCAGCAATGGCTGCAAGACTGGAAAAGGTCAGTTTTCATTCTAATCCCAAAGAAAGGCAATGCCAAACAATTGACCTCAAACGACCGCACAATTGCACTCATCTCACATGCTAGTAAAGTAATGCTCAAAATTCCCCACGCCAGGCCTCAGCAATATGTGAACCAAGAACTTCCAGATGTTCAAGCTGGTTTTAGAAAAGGCAGAGGAACCAGAGATCAAATTGCCAACATCTGCTGGATCATCGAAAAAGCAAGAGAGTTCCAAAAAAATCCCATCTATTTCTGCTTTATTGACTATGCCAAAGCCTTTGACTGTGTGGATCACAATAAACTGTGGAAAATGCTGAAAGAGATGGGAATACCAGACCACCTGACCTGCCTCTTGAGAAACCTGTATGCAGGTCAGGAAGCAACAGTTAGAACTGGACATGGAACAACAGACTGGTTCCAAATAGGAAAAGGAGTACGTCAAGGCTGTATATTGTCACCCTGCTTATTTAACTTACATGCAGAGTACATCATGAGAAATGCTGCGCTGGAAGAAGCACAAGCTGGAATCAAGATTGCCGGGAGAAATATCAATAACCTCAGATATGCAGATGGCACCACCCTTATGGCAGAAAGTGAAGAACTAAAGAGCCTCTTGATGAAAGCGAAAGAGGAGAATGAAAAAGTTGGTTTAAAGCTCAACATTCAGAAAACGAAGATCATGGCATCTGGTCCCATCACTTCATGGGAAATAGATGGGGAAACAGTGGAAACAATGTCAGACTTTTTTGAGGCCCCAAAATCACTACAGATGGTGATTGCAGCCATGAAATTAAAAAGACACTTACTCCTTGGAAGAAAAGTTATGACCAACCTCGACAGCATATTAAAAAGCAGAGACGTTACTTTGCCAACAAAGGTCCATCTAGTCAAGGCTATGGTTTTTCCAGTAGTCATGTATGGGCATGAGAGTTGGACTATAAGGAAAGCTGAGTGCTGAAGAATTGATGCTTTTGAAGTGTGGTGTTGGAGAAGACTCTTGAGAGTCCCTTGGACTGCAAAGAGATCCGACCAGTCCATCCTAAAGGAGATCAGTCCTGGGTGTTCATTGGAAGGACTGATGTTGAAGCTGAAACTCTAATACTTTGGCCACCTGATGCAAAGAGTTGACTTATTTGAAAAGACCCTGATGCTGGGAAAGATTGAGGGCAGGAGGAGAAGGGGCAACAGAGGATGAGATGGTTGGATGGCATCACCGACTCAATGGACATGAGTTTGGGTAAACTCCAGGAGTTGATGGTGGACAGGGAAGCCTGGTGTGCTGCAGTTCATGGCGTTGCAAAGAGTCGGACACGACTGAGAGACTGAACTGAACCAACGCTTCCTACGTTCCTGGCCCCCTGCTTCCTGAGCTTACTTAAATCTGTTTATATATTATTTATTTGTTTGTTTATTGGTAGCACCACAGGGCTTGTGGGATCTCAGTTCCCCAACCATGAATTGAACCCCGGGCCTTGGCAATGAAAGCCTGGAATCCTAACCACTGGGCCACTGAGAACTACCCTTAAGTTTCTCTATATTCCTATGTGCTATGTGCCATGAAAAGACAGGGGCCAAAAGGTTAACTCATACACCCAAGAAGAAGGACCTTGCCCAAGCAGTTGGAAAATTGGTGGAGGAGGGGCAAGAAAGGAGCATCTTATGAAAGACTGGGGGATGGGCTTCTGACAATCTGTTTCATGAGGTGAGAACCTTCCCACCACTTTCTTAAGAAAATGTGTGGATGCCTCCCGGGGCCCTACCTGACGGTGTAGGCGGAAGTGGAGGAGACCATGAGGTTCCTGACCGCGTCCTTCAGGAGCTGGATCTCCTGCCAAGAGAACAAGACCGAAGCCACTTCTGATGCCCTCGCCCCTGGAGGGCTTTCCTTTGAGCCTGTATCTCCCCAGTAAGAAGTGGGTTTCCTGTGCCTTACAACTGTGGTCCTTCCTAGTTAGCGGCAACTCATGAAAGGGTTTTCAAGGAGGTACCAAGGGAGAGGAAACCCAGACTGATGACCAGGAATGCAGTGAAACACCCAACTCAGGATATTGCTAAGAGTGCTGACCTAACTTTGAGGTAGGGTCAAAAAAGTGTGTCAATTTCAAAATTGTGACCACACTAATCTGTTTCCTAGTTCTGTGGAAGTGTCTGTGCAGAGTTCTTTCAGGAGAAAGGAAGAAATTACATGTATATATTTTTACACATATAGTGTACATGTATGTACTAATGTGTATAAACACATATACATGTATGCTGCGTGCATCCTCAGTCGTGTCCAACTCTTTGCAACCCCATGGACTGTAGCCCACCAGGTTCCTCTGTCCATGGGATTTCCCAGGCAAGAATACTGGAGAGGGTTGCCATTTCCTATTCTAGGTGATCTTCCTGAAACAGGGATTGAACCCACATCTCTTGCACCTCCTGCATTGGCGGGCAGATTCTTTACCACTAGCGCCACCTGGGAAGCCCCTATATATGTATATGCACACACACACACACACACACACACACACACACACACCCTTTTGCAACAAGAAACCCAGGCTAGAGAACCAGAAACTACGGGGGCTGAGTGGGAATGGAGTAGAAGAAATGACGAGGAAATGATGTTTCTGTGGGAAACCTTTGGAATAGTTATTAAAATTTATTCACTCATTTGGCTATGCCAGGTCTTCGTTGCAGAACTTGGGATCTTCAATCTTTGTTGCGGCATGTGGGATCTAGTTCCCTGACCAGGGGTAGAACACGGGCACCCGCTTAGCCACTGGACCAGGGAAGTCTCGGGGATAGTTTTGATTTGGGAACCCGTCAATGACGTGTTCACAAAGAAAATTCAGTCAACAAGAATAGGGGATGGAACTAAAACCAAATACAAAGAGAAGCAAATGAACCTGACTATCTTTCAAAGAACAGAACCACAAAGAAGACCAAGAAAAAATAGGAAATAATCCTAGTAACTTCTGAATAAGGTGTAGATACCCACACCCTCAGAGGATAAAACAATCAGCAAATGAATTGTGAACTCTCAGGTTCAAGGGTTGTTAGTGCAGTTGTAACAATTCCAAACTTCTCTTGGGTATTTCATAGGGTTGAACATGAGTACATATATCAATGCTATTGGCAGCTAGAGTTCCCACTGTGGGGGAAAACAAGGATAAAATGGGGAGTGTTCAGGAATAAGGCAGTGGTGCTGGGGTCAGAATGAGAGACATGGACACAAACTCATGATTTTAAAATGTGTGTGTGTTTCCTAGCTCTCTCCAGAGAAAGGGCCTCAAGTCAGTGACACCCCAGTAGCAGCGAGGACTCCTGGAGCCTATATTTTGGTTTCTCAGCACCTACTTCCCACTGGGAAGAACCAGGACTCTTTAGAGAAACACTAACTTGAGAGTTAAGGCAGAACAAGTACAAGAAAGTCTGGACTATCTTCTTGTGCCAGAAAATAAGGAAGTCCTGGGGGTGGGGAACGATGGGCTTGTCAAAAAAGCCAGCTTGAGGGCACTCCCACCAGAGACGTCTGGGACAATTTGAGCATCATAATAAGTAATGAGCGCTATGGATTATAACTCACAGATAAAGTAAGAATACATGAATGCTTACTGACAATCCACAAATATACTTAAGAAGTTCTTCCTTAAGTAAAATGCCATTTTCTAAATGAGAAAGAAATGATAGAGAGAAAAATCACTCTTTGGCAGCGATTACAGTAATAATTGGACTTCGCAGGTGGCTCAGTGGTAAAGATTTCACCTGCCAATGCAGGAGACTGGTTTGATCCCTGGGTCAGGAAGATTCCCCTGGAGAAGGAAATGGCCACCCAGTACTCTTGCCTGGAGAATCCCATGGACTGACGAGCCTGGCGGGCTACAGTCTACGGGATTGCAAAGAGTTAGACACAATGCATGCGTGCACGGAAGTAATTATTCAGGTAAAAATCATCATTATGAGAGGCTAGAGTGGAAATGTGTTGGGAAACAGGATATTTACGGTTTCAAAGAATCTCCCGGGACCCATTCATTATAAAGAGGGAAACTCTCTATTGGAGAAACCCGGCTGACAAAGCGACCAAGGTCAACGTCACTAGTTACGGGACAAACTGACATCATGTGCTCCTGGTGTAACTCCCACAAATGACACAATACCACCTCAGTGATATTTCACCTAAAAAGCACAACTTGAATCTAATCGTGGAGAAAGATCAGATAAGCCCACATTGAGGGATGTCCCAAAGCACAGCTGGGCTGGGTACTTCCAAAATGTCAAAGTCATGGAGACAAAGAAGTGTCAAGAGACTGTTCTAGATGAAGGGAGCCAGGACAACCAAATGCACTGTGGGATCTTGGCCAAGAGCCTGCAGCAGGATAATTAAATTAACTATCACGGGATGCTGTTGGAATAATCATGAACTTTAAATACAGACTATTGAGAACCGTAACGATGTTCAAGCTCCTGACTTGGGCAAGGGCACTTTGTTTATGTAAGAAAATGGTCTCGTGCTTAGGAAATAAGCACTGACGTTCTTAATGACGTTCTGTAATGTCTACACTGAGCTCTCAAATCGTGACAATGTTATTTTCAGTAAAAAAACAATTACCCGGAAAGAGAAAGACAGAGAGAGAGAGCAAAATGGCAAATTACCAATCTTGGTGAAGGATTGATAGTTCTTTGTACTATTTCTGCACCTTTTTCTGCAGATTTGCAATTATTTCAAAGTAAAACTTAGAGAGAGGGGAAGAGAAAAAAAGGAAGGGAGGGAGGCGGAGGGAGGAAGGGAGGGTTCTTCAAAGAACTTCAAAGCTTATTGAGAAACGTGTGGAATGTAAATGGTCTGGCCGGAGCCTTTGTTGCCCCCCCGACCCCATGACAACACTCAAAGTGACATCTCTGCAGTTGTCTTTGTTGGAACATTTTCAGGTCTCCATTCCCTCCAGACTCAAGTAAATCCATGGTTCTGGGTGTTCTGCACTTGAGGCGGGAGGGTTGGAGAAGATAGGGTGACTCTTGCATCCTCCCCTCCTCGCCGGCTGGGCCAAGGGCTCCTGGGCTTCAGGGCCACTGACCTTCTGGAGCTTGCGTTCCACATTCAGATAGCGGTTCCTCTCGATCCGCAGGAGATCTAGCTCCTCCCTCAAGGTCGCGTTCTGAGCCAGCTGGATGTCAAAGCGACAGATGACCTGGGGTGGGAGAGGGTGCTGAGAGCCTGTCTGACACCTGGCCTGCCTCCATTCTCCACTTTCAGCAGAGGAGAGGACACTTGCCAGACTGGGGGCCCGTTCCCAATTTGGGGACCCCGAGAGCCGCCAAGGACCCAAGCATCAGCTTCCTTCCCAGGGGGGACCCTCCATCCCTCCGGGATCGTGTCTCCTGACCTGGTCCACCATTTCCGAAACTTGACTCCCATGCTCAGGTCTTCCCGTAAACCCCAGAGCTCGGGACTGGGGACAGCCAACGGGCGGACCCTCACCTTGTCCAACTGGTTTTCGAGACTCTTGATCCTTCGCTGGCTCTTGACCTTGCGATCCTGGACACATCCTGGAGACCTGGCATTCTTGCTGTGGGCAGAGTTCCGGCTCTCCCATTCCTGGATCTGGGGAAAGAGGGTGGTACCCATTGGTTGAGGAGATGTGGGAGAGATTGAGGGAGGGGAGGAGGTGAGCAGGAGGGTGAGTGACTAAGGGCGGTTGATGGGAGCAGTCCTTGTGTGCCTGGCCATCAGCTGGACCCGCTTCTGAGATCAGTACCCAACCTTCCACGTGGGTCTGGCTTCCAACCATATGGAGCCGCCCTGCTGGCCACATGACCCAGGTCTAGACAATTCTTTTTTTTTTTTTAATAATTTTTAAATTTTATTTATTTATTTTTGGCTGTGCTGAGTCTTCACTGCCGCCCAGGCTTTTGTCTAGTTGCAGGGAGCAGGCTTCTCCTTGCGGTGGCCTCTCTGGTTGCAGAGCACAGGCTCTAGGGTTCACAGGCTTTGGTAGTTGAAGCTCATGGGCTCTAGAGCGCAGGCTTGGTAGTCGTGGCACACAGGTTTGGTTGCTCTGCAGCACGCGGGATCTTCCCAGATTGGAGATCGAACCCGTGTCTCCTGCGTTGGCAGGCGGGATGGATGTGTGCCCCAATCCATCTCTGATGGATTCAGAGCCTGAATCCTCTCTGGTATTTTGGGAGAAACATGTGATCTGGGTGGATGAGACACCACTCACAGTGAACAGAGTGGAGACAAGAGTCTGAGAGTGAGATAAACCCGGACCTGGGGCCCTTTGCTGCAAATGCTTGCCCCTGCACAAACATCTCCTCGAGCATAACCTTTAAAATTGTAGAAAATCTTTTTTTTAAAGAGAAGAAAAAAATAGATGAAGGCAAAGATCAGAGTGATGCTTCTACACACAAAGGAATGCCAAAGATTTCCAGTAGACCAGCAGAACATAGGCAAGAGACACAGAACAGATTCTCCAGGCTTCCAAAGGAACCAGTCCTGCTCACATCCTGATTATGGACTCCTGGCCTCCAGGACTGTGTGACAATCAATTTCTGTCATGTAAGCCACCTTAGGAAATGAATACATGCACCAAGGCACCCCCAGAGCATTGCAGCAAACTCTATGCAGGGAGAACCATAGGGATATTTTAAAATTTGAGGGAGACACATGGACATTGCTCAGACACCACATGAACTTGGAGCTCAAGGTCGTTCCCAGGTTCAACAGGATGTGGTGCTAGATTCCTTTGGACGACACATCTTTCTGAAACAGTTTTTAGCAGTTGCTGCGATTAAAAAAAAAAAAAAGAATCACAGCTCCAAAATGGTGCCATTGAGAGAAATCGGGCAAAGCATACAAGGACTTCTCTGCTTGTGAATCTATCATCTCAGTAAAATTTCAATTTAAAAAAGAAAGCCAAGTGCTGCACAGAAATCAGTATGGAATGAGTGGTGAGTCCAATCTAACCAAGATCTGAAAAGTTGCACAGCACCCCAAAGGCAGAAACATCTCACAGGTAATTGTGGTTTTTAAGAACTAAACACTATTTTCTTCAACTTATGTATATACATATATTTTTTTTCAAGTGGTTTCTAGGTTGTTAGGATGCAAACCCTTACTGGGTTGTTCAGCCAAGCTGCTATAATAGATTTGTTAGCAGTGTGATAATGGGGCTCCTCAGACAGTGCTTGAGAGCTCACGGTTACATTTTCAGGAAGTACATGAGTTCAATCGCTGGTAGCTTGAAATTGACTATTATACTAGTTTCCCAGTTCTGCAGAAAAATTAGTCTTCTTCAGTATTCACAGGAGATTAGTTCCAGGACTCTCCTCAGATACCAAAATCCAAGGATGTTTAAGTCTCTTATATGAAATGATGTAGCAGGGACCTTCCTGGTGGTCCAGTGGTTACAACTCTGTACTTCCAATGCAGAGTTCACTCCCTGGGTAGGGAAGATCCCCTGGAGAAGGAAATGGCAACTCACTCCAGTATTCTTGCCTGGGAAATCCCATGGACAAAGGAGCCAGGTGAGCTACAGTCCACGGGGTTGCAAAGAGTCAGAAACGACAGTGTGACTGAGCACACACACATATATTATGTCATTATAAAAATATACCACAATTTATTTATTCATTCAAATGTTAATGGACATTTGGGATAATCTGGAGCTAGATGATATGAATAATGCATCTATCAACACTTTTTCATGAATCCTGGTTCCAGGGTATACACACAGAAGTGGCATTGTTGGGTGGGAGGATGGATTACTGACAAATCTAAACCGGTTTCTACTGGGGGATGACTTTGGTTTAATTCCTTCTAACACCATTTCCGTGGAAACATACTGGGTTTAAGGTAAATACAGAATGCCAGCTGCGGTTCCCAGGCAACAATGTTTACTATAAGGGTGGCCCCTGATTGTGAACTATATCGGACTGGAAGGACTGTGAGTGGACTTGTAGACCCCAGAGGCTTATGTGATTATGAATGAATAGAAAACTGGTTTCTCTGTGGGGTGTTTCTTATAATGTAATATGTTCCTGGTGGGGCCTTACAAGCTGCTCTGATATCGGTTACAAGTGGTGGCTCGTGTTGAATATAAAAAAACATCCCCATGACAAGGTGGGCAACACCCACGCATATGGCATCGTCCAGCTGAAGATGCTCAGAAGTAGCCCCTGAATGCTCAAGGAAGATGCTGTCATGCAAAGATGCTGCTGTTTTCTGCCCTCTGTGCTTCTGCAGAGTTAAGTGAACCTGGTGCCAAGTGACAGCCTATTGGATCCTACGAGTGTCACGGTCAGGTGGAGCCCAAGACTGCTTCCGGTGACCATCCGTGTGGAGTGGATGCAACGCCAGATCACAGGGTATGTCTCTCTTCAAAGTTAATAGACAATGAGTGAAAAAACTTTTCAGAATACACATGACAATTTAGACTCCCTCCAGCTGGTGGGGTCTTATGAACCAACAATTCTTTAAGAGGGCCCACTGTTCCTTCTCTCCCCAGCACTTGGTGTATTTGGACACTCACTTTTGAAAGTCTGGTGAGTGTGTAAATGGTATCTCCTTATGACTTTTCTCTGTCTTCTTTTGGGCTGTGCTGGGTCTTTACTCTTGCCTGCAGGCTTTCTCAGGTTGCAGAGAATTGGGGCTACTCTCTATTTGCGGTGTGAGGGCTTCTCATTGAGTGCTTCGCTTGTTGCAGAGCACAGGCTTTAGGTCAATGGGCTTCAGTAGCTGTGGCACAAAGGCTTAGTTGCCCCAGGGCATATGGGATCTTCCCAGACCAAGAATCAAACCCATGTCTCCTGTATTGGCAGGTGGATTCTTTACCACTGAGCCACCAAGAAAGCCCTATGGCCTTTTCTTTTTCTTTTTTTAATTTTTCCTTTTTGGCCTCTCTGCATGACATGCAGGATCTTAGTTCCCTGACCAGGCATTGAACCTGTGTCCCCTGCAGTGGAAGCATGGAGTCCTAGCCACTGGATTGCCAGGGAATTCCCACACTGTTCTTTTAAGTAAATCTTAGTCATCTTGTTCACTTCACTTCTCTATGAATCTTAGAATCTGTTTGTCAATTTCATCCATTAAAAATAAAAAACTTTTAGTGTTTTGATTGGAATTACACTAATTTTATAAATCGGTTTGGAGATCTGACATTTTACAACACTAATTCTTCCAATCCATGAACATGGTATACTTCTACATTTATTAAATTCTTCTTTGGGATTTCCCTGGCGGTCCAGTGGTTAAGACTGCTCTCCCACTGCAGGGGGTGTAGGTTCGCTCCCCGGTAGGGAATCCTGCACACCATGCAGAGCAGCAAAAAAAAAAAAAAAGATGATTCAAATATTAAATTCTTCTTTGTTGTTCAGTCACTAAGTTATGTCCAACTCATTGTGACCCCATAGACTGCACCAGGCTCCCCTGTCCTTCACTATGTCCCGGAGTTTGCTCACATTCATGTCCATTGAGTTGGTGATGCCAGCTAACCATCTCATCCTCTCCTGCCCCCTTGTCCTTTTGCCTTCAATCTTTCCCAGCATCAGGGAAATCTTCCCCAACATTCTTTAATATTCCTCAATATACTTTTACAATTTATTCTATAGGGGTCTTGCATACTTTTGCTAGATTTCTTCCCAGGTACTTCCTTTGGCTATTATAAATGTCTCTTTTTTTTTTTCTTTAATTTTCTAATAGTTACTGTTAATACAGGGAAATATCATTAACCTTTGTTTCCAGCCACAATGTTAAAATACCTTGTTAAATGTAAGTTAGTTGTAGATTCTTTTGGATCTTCAATGTATACAAATAGATCACCAACAAATACTGACAATTTCATTTCTTCCAATTTTTAAATTGGTTTATCATTCTTTTCCTTCCCATACTGGGCTGGATAGGAATTCCAGTACAATGTCAAACAGAAGTGGTGCTAGCTAACACCCTTATATTGTTACTGATCTCAAGGAGAATTTTTTTTACATGTTTTGCTATCAAATATAATGTATGCTGTAGATATTTTATAGTTGCCCTTCATTAAATTTGGGGGATTCCCTTTTATTCCTGGATCGCTAATAGTTTAACATGAATGGATGCTGAATTTTATCATATATGTATATACATAGATTGTTGCTATGAACTGGTACAGTCCAAGGATTGTCTGTCATCAGTTTCTGGTGTGATAGGTTCAGAAAATGGGAGTAAACATTTAGAAGCTGTTCTTGGGTGCTGCTGAATTCATGCGACAAGTCACACAAGCCCCCGCCCCCTTCCCCACACTCTCCTGCCCAGATGTCCACATCAAAATTCCTAGAACTTGTGACTATGTCACTTGAAGAGGCATAAAGGACTTTACAGATGTGATAAAGCCAAGGATGTTGAGATGACTCAAGGATAATCTCCGGAATTGTCTGGATGAGCTCAACATCATAACAAACATTGTTACAAGTGAAAGAGGGAAGCAGGAGAGTCAGAATCAGAGGAGGAGAGATGACAAAGGCATTGGAGTGATGCAGCTTGAGAAAGATCGACCGGTCATCGCTGGCTAAGAAGGTACAGAAAGGAGTCATAGGGACTTCCCTGGCAGTCCAGGGCTTAGGAATCTGCCCGCCAATGCAGGGGAACACAGACTTGACCTCTGGTTGGAGAACTAAGATCCCATATGCCACCGGGCGGCTAATCCTGTGCCCACAATTACTGAAGCCCACACACCCTAGACATGTTCCACAGCAAGAGAAGCCAAGGCAAGGGAAAGCCCATACACTGTAACTAGAGAGTAGCCCCTGATTTTGCTGCAACCAGAGAAGGCCCGAGAGCAGCAATGAAGACCTGGCACTATCAAAATAAATCACTTTAAGAATAAAAATTTTTTAAAAGAAAGGAGCCATAAGCCAAGGAATGCAGGCAGCTTCTAGAAGCAGGAAAAAAAAGCAGGAAATGGAGTCTCCCCTGAAGGCTCTTAAAGGAACACAGCCTGCTAACACCTTGATTTTAGCCCAGTGAAACTCATTTTGGATTTCTGTCCTCCAGCACTGCCAGATAATTCACTGGTATTACTTTAAGTCAGTTCAGTTCAGTCGCTCAGTTATGTCCGACTCTTTGAGACCCCATGAACCGCAGCACGCCAAGCCTCCCTGTCCATCACCAACTCCCTGAGTCCACCCAAACCCATGTCCATTGAGTCGGTGATGCCATCCAACCATCTCATCCTCTGTTGTCCCCTTCTCCTCCTGCCTTCAATCTTTCCCAGCATCAGGGTCTTTTCAAATGAGTCAGCTCTTCACATCAGGTGGCCAAAGGATTGGAGTTTCAGCTTCAACGTCAGTCCTACCAATGAACACCCAGGACTGATCTCCTTTAGGATGGATTGGTTGGATCTCCTTGCAGTCCAAGGGACTCTCAAGAGTCTTCTCTAACACCACAGTTCAAAAGCATCAATTCTTCAGCACTCAGCTTTCTTTATAGTCCAACTCTCACATCCATACATGACCACTGGAAAAACCATAACCTTGACTAGACGGACCTTTGTTGGCAAAGTAATGTCTCTGCTTTTTAATATGCTGTCTAGGTTGGTCATAACTTTTCTTCCAAGGAGTAAGCATCTTTTAATTTCATGGCTGCAATCACCATTTGCAGTGATTTTGGAGCCCCCCAAAATAAAGTTAGCCACTGTTTACACTGTTTCCCCACCTATTTCCCATGAAGTGATGGGACTGGATGCCATGATCTTAGTTTTCTGAATGTTGAGCTTTAAGCCAGCTTTTTCACTCTCCTCTTTCACTTTCATCAAGAGGCTCTTTAGTTCTCTTTAAGTCACTTTAAGTCAAGTAGGCAGTAATTCGTTACAGCAGCAATAGCAAACTAATACAGCCCACCAAGATAATTAACTTTCAATCTCCTATTTGTGATCCAGTAATGTGCAAGAAATCTTTTGGTCTCAGCAAACAACTTTTTTTTTAAGATTTTTTTGATGTGGACCATTTTTAAAATCTTTATTGAATTTGTTATAATATTGTTTCTGCTTTGTGTTTTGTTTTTTGGGCCCAAGGCATGCAGGATCTCAGCTCCCTCACCAGGGATTGAACCAGGACTCCCCAGCATTGGAAGGCAAAATCTTAACTATTGGACCTCTAGGGAAGTCTTTTGGCAAGAAACTTTTTAAAATGAAGAGTAGAATTGAAAATAGAATGGAAAAAAAAAAGAAAGAAAATATAATGGATCCCATGTGGAGAAGAATATTATTTGGGGAAACTTTTGTTTCTGACATATTTGTTTGTATGTGTGTTTACATCCATATGCATCTCTTTGTAAATGAACTGTGTCACAGTGAGTCCTGGTCCTAAAAACTGAAAAAAACACTCGCCTAGAAAAGTCACGTTTCCAGGGTCAAATAACAGGATCTTGAAGCCAACAGGATGAAAAGTCGGTCTAGACTCTGCTGCATTACCCACATTCTCTTTTTGCAGATGAAGAAACTCGGGCCCAGAGAGAAGATGACTTGCCCACGGTCACATAGCTCTGATGCGCCTGGACCAAAATTCTATTATAATGCAGGGTGCACTGACTCCAGAAGGTGACTCTTGCCCTCTTAACCGCTTTTTTGAAGGCATGGGGCTGTGCTAAGCAGTAAAGACTCATAATTCCTATGGGAGCCTGAACACAAACTCCCTTGAGAGGATGCTTTCAATAACTTTCAATAACCCCATTGAAACGATCCCATTTTGATGCTTTCGATAACCCCACTTTTCAGATGAGGAAGGTGAGGCTCAAAGAGGTTATGACACTTGACCCTGAGCAGGACCCACCGAGTCTGGCCCCAGGACCCACCTGCCTGTCCAGGGCTTGGTTCTGCGCCTGCAGCTCCTTGACCTCGGCCTGCACCCGGACCTGGCACTTGAGCAGGTGGCCCATGCTCTCCAGCCTCTCGCTGTCCCGCAGCCGCCTGACCTGGCTCTGGGCGACGCTGATCTGCACCTGCAGTTTGTTTCGCACCCCCTCCAGGCGCTGGATCTCCTCACTGCCCAGGCAGGGAGGGGGAGGGGAAACCAGAACCGGGCAGAGCTCAGCATCACTGAAGTCCAGACAGACTGAGCCTGCCCTCCCCTCTCAGACCCAGGAATGCAACCCCCCACCTCCTTAACAGCCCCCTCCCCAGCTCCAGGGACCCAGGCTCACAGCTGCTTGTTGATGCGCTGATGGACTTCTTTGCTGTAGGCTCGCCTTTCGTCTTCCATCACTTTGCACTGTCGCTGCAGTCGGCTCAGCTCCCAGTCCACTGAGGCGCGGGACCAGGCAAGGGATTCATAGGAATCCAGCCCCTCCCTCTCCAACCCTAGGAATTCTGGCTCCCTTAGGGGCTCACCAACTGCAGCTGAACTGCAGACCCAGTCCCCCGCACCACTCTAGGGCTGCCTCTCAGTTCCTGTATCTCTCAAGCTTCCTCATCCCTGCATACTGCCTGTACCCTAAGCTGACCTCCGCGTTTCCCCGGCCCCAAAGCTACTTCTATCCAGGGTTTGGGCATGCCTCTGTTTCCCCAAGAGAGGGCACTCCAGGGAAGCCTCACAGTCCTCAGGGACCAGAAGCACAGGACCTAGAACTTGGGAAAGCTGGGGACATGTGCCAAGTTCCCGGGGAAGGGGGGGGGGACACTTTTCTTGTTACATCCTTCCTGTTCAACCCCACCACCACCCTTCCTCAGCCCCACCCTCCCGCCTCCTCACTCTCAGCCCATCCCCTTGGCTCAGGCCTCACCCTCCCTTGCCTGGACCATCACCCCAGCCTCCTCCCCAACCTCCTGGCCTCCCTTCACAGCTCCAGAGGCTCTTTCCATGCCTAGAGCGGTCACAGACCTCCCTGTGCTCCAGCACCTCCAAAGCTGCAGCTCCACAGCCTGGGTTCCAGGCCCCACAAACCCGACCCTACCCACCTCTCTGGTCCCATCCACTAGCTCCCCATCCCCCACGGCCTGGTTCTCAACCAGGATCAATTCTGACCCCTTAAAGCCATTTGGCCGTGTCTGGAGACATGTTTGATTGCCACAGTGTAGGGGAGGGTCGGGAGGGTACTACTGGCATGCAGTGGGTAGAAGCCAAAGGAGCACTGCGCATCCTCCAGTGCACAGAACCCTCCCCCTAATATCCAAGAATGATCTGATCCCTGACCCCAAGGGTCAACGATGTGGAGGTAAAGAGACTTTGCTTTAGTCACATCCTGTTCTCTCTGCAGAAACACTCTTCCCTTCCTTCTCCTGTTGGTAATTCCTGGGAGAAGTTCTGGGCCTCACTCAAACTTCTGCAGGAAGCCTTTCTAGCCATCCCACTCCCCAGGTCCGGCTCCACCTCCATTCTGGAGCAAGTGTGTAGCCACTAGAGGGCGCTCCTGAAAACCCTCCTGGTCCCCAGGGCCCCGCTGCACAGGACCTGAAACATGGGAAAACCGGGGGAAAGAATGAATGAAATAAAGAAAGTAGGAATTACCCATTCCCTCCAGGAAGGCCTCACTTCCATCCTCGGAGCGAGTGCTCCCAGCCGAGAGTCCAAAAGGCATCTTGGCCAAAGAGGGTGAGGCTCCTGTAGGGGCGACACAGGACCCCTTCAGACGGTGAGGAGTGGGCGAGGAGGGTGGGCAATGAACAGCGAGGGACTAGGCACTGGAAGAGGGTGACCCCAGAACTGGCCTCTTTTTGAGTCTCAATTCCTCCAGTGAGTCAGAGCGGGGCACCTGTCAGATCTCTTCCCAAGCCCCTCCCAACCTCCCACCTCTCACATTCTGTCTTGCGTTACGGCTCTGACTCTGGCACGGGGTCCTCTAGACCCTCGGTATCTCCGAGGTGGGGCTGTTTGGGGAGCAGGCATCACAGAGGCAGGGGAAACCCCAGCCCCGGTCGGCTGAGGAGAGCGAGGCCCGGTCCCTACCTGCTGGAATGCCTGACCTGTCCTGGGTACTCCAAGCTCACTGTTGTGGTCTGGTTACTGGGGAGATAAGGGGCCAATGAAGGTGTGAGGACAGCATCCGGGGAGGGACCAAGGCCACAGAAGAAAGCCGTGGGAGGGGAGGCTAGGGAGGAGGGGCCGACGAGGCCACGACGAAGCCTTCACGGTCAGGTGCTAAGAACAGATGAGTTAGGGGAGCATTACGAGGGCGGGGCTTCGGGGGTGCTGCGAGGGGCGGGGCTGAGGGCGGGGCTTCGGGAGTCCTGCGAGGGGCAGGGCTGGGAGGGCCTGTGAGGGCCGAACTGTAAGCCTTGTGAAGGGCGGGACTGTAGGCCGGGCGAGGGGCGGAGCTGTGGAGGACTAGGATGGGCGGGGCCGAAAGGGGCCTTTGAGGAGAGGGGAATTGCGTGAGCCTGAGGCGCGGCGCTTCGGGGCTAGCGAGGGAAAAGCAGAGCTGAAGGACTGGAGAGGGCTGGGGCTGCGGGACCTGACGAAGGCAGAGACACAGATAACGGTCCAGAGCAGGGCTGCGGAGCTTTGAGAGGGGAGGGACAAGAGTACCTGTAAAGGGCAGGGCTGCGGGCCCTGTGAGGGGTGGGGCTTCGGGGGGTGGCGAGGGGCGTGGCTGGGAGAACACGTGAGAGACCTGGCGGGAGGGCGCTGGAAGGACGCAGGTTCCCAAGACTTGTAGGGGGTGCTGAGGGTAACCGCCGAGATGATCTGTGTGGGGAGCACGGGGTTGTGAGGGGTAGGCTGTGTGTTTCCAAGAGGGAGAGGCAGTAGCTGAAAGAGCTTGTGGAGGCAGGGCTGGGAGGGGAACGTCCGGAAGGGTTTGGAACTGGGCCGAAGTCCTTCAGGATGGGGCGCGAGAGATGCGTGTATTAAGCTGATTAAGACCACGTTATTTTGAGGCTTCATTGGCAGGCAGGCGGTACCGATGCCGGGAGTTGTGAGGGAGAGGAGCGCTTACCACTGCCTCAAGTCCTCGAAGCCGCTCACTACGCATGCGCGGCCAACGGCCTCAGGAGAGACTGCCAAAACCTTCAGCTGCCGGAGCTGTCCGCGCTCTGCGAGGCGGAAGTGGGCGGGGCCTAGGGCGCTCCGCACCGCCCCTGCTTTCCGGTCACGCCCTCCCGGGCACGCCCCCGAGCTCCGCAGGGCACGCCCCCCCTTTGACTGCCGCCTGCTGCCCACGTGGGCCTTCGCAGAGCCTGCTGTCTGTGGGCGCCGCTCCTTGCAGGCTGGGTGTGCCCAACGCCTGCGGTTTCCTGTGGGAGGAAGAGGCCCGCGGGCGCTCAGCTCGTGGCTTTGGAGGCCCAGGAGGGGAAGATTCCACCACCGCCCTCCGCTACCCTAATTCTCCCCCTTCTGTAGGGCCCTAGCATGGGGGACCCCCTGCCCGGAACATCTCCAGGGTACCCCAACCTGGCGCTAATTCCACTCTAGGAGTTTGATTCAGAGTCCTAGCTTCCTGTTCTCCACCTCCCCCGCTCAAATTCCATCTCTATAGCCCCTGGTTCCCAGACTCCTCCCAGGACTCAGGTCCAGCCCCTTTGCCTCCTTGAAGAACATAACGATCTCTAGTCCCTCATTTTTCCCCCGGTGACCCAGGCTTCCTAACTTACTTGGAGAACTGAGTTCAGACCCCCAGTCTCTGTCCTTCTCAAAGATGTAACTACTTTACCCACCCCCAGCGACCTTCATTTTGTACTCCCAAATTTTTAGACTTGGGACCCAATGGACCCAAGCATTTGTCCCTTCTCCAAATCCCAGACACCTCATCTCCCATGTCCCAGTGTGTCATGTAACATGCATGTACAACAGTGCTTTCTCTATGCCAGGCACTCCTCTAAGCATTGCTCCTTGAGGTATTTACTATTATTATTCCTATTTTACCGATGAAGACACTGAGGCATAGAGAGATTAATAACCTGCCCCAAATCACAGATAATGAATAAAGCCTATGTCATAGTGGTAACAGCTTCCAGGTTAGGGTTAGGAGTACCACCCAGTCACTGAACTGCCCCTCCCTCACCCCCTCAGGGAGCCCAGATAACCAACCACTCTCCCTCCCTCTCCCTGTGGCTCCCTCAGATACCCAGCCATCCCATCATCCAGTTCCTTTCCCCTGTGGGGACCAAGATTTCAGTCCTCCAGCTCTTAATTCCACATCAGGACCCCAGACACCTGGCTCCCTGTCCCTTGCTTTTCACCAAGCACCCAACCCTCCATAGAGACCCAGGTACATAGTGGTAATCACTCCCCACACTTATTCAATAATCTAAAAATAAATAATAATGATAACAATAATAGTTATTCATAACATTAAGTCCCTGGTACTGCACTTCTGTTTAAAACCGCCAATGGTTTCCCACCACCCTTAGAATAAAATCCAAACTCCTCCCCTAGGCTTCAAGGGCTCTCTTTGAATTCCCTTCCTACCACTCCCTCTAGTTCCCTATATTCCGGCCACACTGGCTCTTCTGTCTGCTCCCCAAACAACTTGAGCTTGTTCTCCAATCCTGTGTCCTTCCTCTCCCTCCAGCATTCAAATAACTCTTGTCTTCAAGTCTCATCTCAGAATGAGGTTTCTCCTTAGAGAAACCTTGCCGGATCACCCTTTTAAAGTTGCCTCCCATCATCAGCAGTGTCACTGTATTTCATTTCCTTCAAAGCCCTACCACCACCTGAAGTCTAGCTACTGTACTGATGCGTCATTCTCTCTCTTGCTCAACTAGAAGGTAAACTCCATAAGAACAGCAGGGCTCGAGTCTGTTTTCTTCATTATTAACTCCTGGTTCATAATAGATGTTCAATAAATGTTTGATGAGGAAAAGAAAAAATGTGTTAGGGGTGTTAGTGCAGTGGTATCGCCTTGTTTGTTTAGAGTAAGTATCAGAATTGTTATCGTTGCCGTTAGTATATAGTCAGCAGTATAAGTAGTACTGTGCCCAACTCTCGATTAGGAAACTGAGGTTCAGAGAGTTGGAATAATTGGTCAAGGTCCCCTAGGCAGGAAACAGTAGCCCTGGGTTCTTAACTTCCACCTCCTGCCCCCTTCCGGAGTTCCACACTTCCCCATTTCCCATCCCAATTCCCACCAGGGTGCCAACCCCACAAGTCCTCAGCCCACTCCCCTTGGCAGGAATCTGGTCTCCCCGCCCAGACACCCATCCCCCTGAGGATCCAGTCCTAAGCCCCATCAGGGAAAGCAGATGTCGGTTCCCGGGACAAGTCCAGGAGCAGAGGCCTGAGAATCAGATCCTCCCACCCGATATGCCTGCCCCACCTAAGGGCCCCAGCTCTGTTTCCTTTCCTCCAAGGACGTGTCATCTCCACCGCAGGACGGGGAGCCCCAGAAGATGCCTGTTGGGGCAGTGGGTGGGGGCCCAGAAAAGGAGGAACGCGAGTGACTGGTCCCTCCCTCTGGCTGCCGACCTCAGCTGGGCGCGGTGGGTATAAAAGGGTCAGTATATATTGAGAAGGCCAGAGAAAGAGAAACCAGGAGAATGAGGAGAGAGGGAGGAGGATCGAGGTACAGACGGTGAGGACAGGAGAGAGAGACAAGAGGCAGAAGGCAAGAAAGAGAGAGAGAGGGAAAGAAAGGGTTCCGGAATTGGAGGGAAGAAAGAGAGAGAGAGCCAGAAAGGGAGGGAGGGAGAAAGGCGGTGAGAGGCGGGGGCCTGGAGAGGGTGGAAGGAGGGAAGAGAAGGGCGGGGCACGGAGGCCCGATCAAGGGACCGGACTCAAATCTGATTTCTGCCGCTCTCGGTAAGTTTTCAATCCGTTATTCAGCCTGTGATTTCTTTCTTTACTTGGGTGTGCAGCAGTTTGGAACGGAGACCCCCACCCTCACCCCCTTGCCAGATTGGGTGAAGCTTGGAAATCCTTGTAATTTAAGAAGTGAACTCTTGGCACTTGGGGTGGAGGCTTGGAAAGAGGTGGGGCCCGACAGATTTTAGGGTTCCCAGCAGAACCCCCACCACCCAAAAACTTCCTGCGGTTTTACTCTATGGCTGTCCACTCCCCCCGGAAGACCCTGAGGTCAGGGCTTCTCATGAGAACAACCGAAGTCTGGAGACACTCCAGCCCCCACCCGCCACCACTCCCCTGCCGCCCTTTCTGGACACTGAAGGGTCATGAGGGCTGGCTCCTTCTTTTCAGGCCCTCTCCCACCCCCAGCATGGATCTTGTCCATTTTCCCTACAATGTGTCCAGTGGACACTAGTCTGGCGGCAGGGCAGGGTGGGGTGGGGACCTCGTGGGCATAGACAGGGGCTGGGGTTTCCCTGGTGCTTGGAGGCATGCGGCAGGAGGGTGAGATGAGTCACCGACCGGATGACTCACCGGGTCCCCCTTCCTCCCTCCACCCCAAGAGAGGAGTGGGGTGAGTCAAGATTGTCCATCTCTAGGGGCAGCCCCCAGCTTCTGATATATCTGAACAGGCAGCAATAGGAATTTTTCACATCCTTGCCCATATGTCCCCAGGGATAGGGCTCTGCAGAGATGGGAGCCAGATTGCTAGTCCTACTCATTCCTGGACCCAAGTCTATCACTGGCCCCCTCCAGGCCCTGGGAAATTCATGAGTCCGGGCCACCAGCTCCCTCCTCCTTCACAACCAGGCATCTAGCTCCCAGCCTCCTCCTCCCTCAGACCAGAAGTTTGGGGCTCCTAGCCCCCATTTCCATTAGACTTGGGAGTCTGGACTCAGCCCCTTTCCTCACCAGGATTCAGGCATCTCACCTGCCCCTGTGCCAACAACCTCTTGAAGTGACCGTCATCTCCCTACATCCCACCCCAGGCTTCCAACACAGCCATGTCACTCCTCCTGCTGGTGGTCTCTGCCCTCCACATCCTCATTCTCATTCTGCTTTTCGTGGCCACTTTGGACAAGGTAAGCCAACTTGGAGGACAGGGGCCTCCTGTCCCTCTGGCCCCGCCCCCTCGCCCTAGCACTCCGTCATGAGCTCTGCCTTCACCCTACCCTTTCCCCTGATGAGCCCCCAACCTACACTTTCCTATTAAATCCATGCTTTCCCATGGCACCTTGCCCTTTCCCCAACCCTGCCTAACCTCCCTGACTTTGCCCTTGTTCCTCTACCCATCCCAGTCCTGGTGGACTCTCCCCGGCAAGGAGTCCCTGAATCTCTGGAATGACTGCGAATGGAACAGTAACAACAAAACATGGGACTGCAGTATCGTCAGTGAGAATGGTGAGGCCTGAGGGGCACTGGAGATGGGTCTGCAGAAGGGAGGGATAACCCCAAGTCTCCTCCTGGGACCAAGGATTGGGAACCCCCCAAGGTTTGAGTGGGCGGGTTATGGGTCCCCATGCTGAGTGACTGAGGCTGACGTATGATGACCCACCTTTCTGAACGGTAGGGGGAAGTATGCCCGTGTTCTAGAGTGAAGTGAAAGTCGCTCAGTCGTGTCTGACTCTTTGCAACCCCATGGACTATATAGTCCGTGGAATTCTCCAGGCCATAATACTGGAGTGGGTAGCCTTTCCCTTCTCCAGGGGATCTTCCCAACCCAGGGATTGAACCCAGGTCTCCTGCACTGCAGGCAGATTATTTGCCTGCTGAGGTTAAAAACCCAACTCCCGATGATTTAGGAGTAGAGGCCACATGCTATAGGTTTAAGGAATGGGGGGAAAGCTTCCAAGATTCTGAGAAGACAAGATCATGTTCCCAAAGTCCTAAAGAGGCAAGACAGGTGTTCTGAATGGATGGCTGGGCCCATGCTATTCAAGTTCCAGTGGGGTGGACCACGTTGAGATTCTAAAGAGGTGAGACTGAATCCTTGCAAGGTTCAAAATAAATGGGGTCAGATGCATCTGAGTTCTAAAGGGGCAGAGCTGCATCCGCTAAAATTTCTAAGTCAAAGAAGGTGGAAGATTAAATGCTTTTTCTGTAAGAGCAAAGGAAGAATTTCTGCTCTTACAATTCGATACCATGTCATACTGGAGGTAGCCAATGCAATAAGGCAGGAAAAAGAAATAAAAGGTATAAAACATGGGAAACGAAGAAGTAAAACTGTCTCAATTCCCAGTGAGCATGTTTATATACAAAATCCTAAAGAATCTGCAAATGGCTTCTAGAATTCCTAAGGGGATTTAGGAAAGTTACAGGGATCAAAGTTGATATAAGTGATAACTACTGAGTATATGAGGTTGAACGACTCTAAATGAAAGAACGGTTGGTGGGAGCAATGACGAGCAAGCAGGCGGAGCTGGAACCCTGGACCTGCTGTAACTTCCTCCTCTATCTCCTTATTGCAGGCTGGCTGAAGGCAGTACAAGTCCTCATGGTGCTTTCGCTCATCCTCTGCTGTCTGTCCTTCATCCTGTTCATGTTCCAGCTCTACACCATGCGGCGAGGAGGGCTATTCTATGCCACTGGCTTCTGCCAGCTTTGCACCAGTGAGCACGGTTCCCCAGGGAACTGAAAGGAAGGGAGGAGGCCTGTGAGGATGGGGGGAGGGTGGGGGGAAGAATGGACACCTAGTGAAAGAAAACAATTCTCAACAACACAAAGACCACCTGAGGTTCTGCCTTTGGCTACCTCTCTGCCCCAGGGACTTAAGGAACTTGTAGTTTTCAGTGTCTCAGTGGTGGTTTGTGGTGTGGGTCTCTGAGTCATGGGGCAACTGGCACTTAGAGCTTCAAGGAGCCAGGGCTGGGGAAGGGGTTGTGGACGGATAATCTAGATCCCAGGAACAGAGGGAGGCTAGCAGGGATAGGTAGCTAATTAATAACACCAGGCTGCTACGGCTGCTGCTAAGTCACTTCAGTCATGGCTGACTCTGTGCTACCCCATAGACGGCAGCCCAGGCTCCCCCGTCCCTGGGATTCTCCAGGCAAGAACACTGGAGTGGGTTGCCACTTCCTTCTCCAATGCGTGAAAGTGAAGTCGCTCAGTCGTGTCCGACTCTTAGCGACCGCATGGACTTTAGCCTACCAGGCTCCTCCATCCATGGGATTTTTCCAGGCAAGAGTACTGGAGTGGGGTGCCATTGCTTTCTCCAAATAACACCAGGAGAGAACTCTAAATCATAATAGTAGTGGTCTTATAATGTCAACCAGTTGCTTTTTTTGTGTGGACCGACCTTGTATCAGACACTTCAGGGACTTTTACGTACTTTTCATTTTTTATGACTTCAGGTGCAAAGAGCAAAAGTTAATCATAGTTATCATTTGGGGGAGCATTACGTTTCTAGGTTTCCTCTTGTTCTACTGATTTACTACCTGTGTGCTTGGCTTGTGTAAAGTCACTCAAAAATATTCCTTGAATGGATGGATGGATGAGTAGGTATTATCGTCCCATGTAATGGATGAGTAACGGAGGCCCAAAAAGATCCACTAAATTGCCCAAGTCCAGTCTGCAGCAGCCTCCAAGGCGCGGCGCTAGAGGAGTGAACTACAACTCCCAGTAGGCAGTGATGCACTCGCCCTCAGGCGGTTTCTTTGCCCCGTGGGTTGTTGGGAAATGCGGTCCCGTTATGCGAGTCCAGGGTGACGTGTGGTTCCCGTCTCCCCTCAGGCGTGGCGGTGTTTACCGGGGCGCTGATCTACGCCATTCATGCCGAAGAGATCCTGGCGGCCCGCCCGTCGGGTGGCAGCTTTGGTTACTGCTTCGCCCTGGCCTGGGTGGCGTTCCCCCTCGCCCTGGCCAGCGGCATCATCTACATCCACTTACGGAAGCGGGAGTGAGGGTGGCGCCTCCCCTTGGTTCCCCAGCCGACTCCCGGCCCCTCCATCTCACCCCCAAAACCCCACCCCGCCTCCTTTTCTATTTGAAACAGAAAATAAAACTGTTTAACCGCCGAGTCTGCCTTTGACTCCTTCCTTCCTCCTCCCGGGACCCTGGGTGCTCACGCCTGATCGTTCCTGAATTGGGACAGCCCCCATCACCAGCAGTTCAGCCTTCAGAACATCGAACTCATCCCCTTCTAATCTGGGACACAGGAGCCCGCGGTCCTGGCGGCCCTTCCCCTTCCACAGACCGGAGGACCCCAGCCCTCCGGGTGCAAGACTCAGGATTCTTCCCAGCCTAGATATTCAAGTACTTCTAGATAAGAACCAGGCGTCTGGGTTTCCAGCCGTCCCTCCTTGGCCAAGGGGTCTCTCTCAACCAAGCAGGATGTGTGTCTTGTTCTAGGTTACTGAGAGCTGAGACCCTTTACTGCAGTGCAGCAATGCCTGCACCTGGCCAATCAGTCTCCTCCAGTTACAAAATGTAAAGAAGCTATGAGGAACTAAAAATAACTGCGTGCATGCACATTTGGGGCAAATTCTGGACAATAAGATACAAAAAGACCAAAAAGCCCAACTGCCACTTCCCAAGGAAGAGCCAGGAACAAAAGCAGGGCACTACACACATACACCAGCAAGGGGGTGGGCAAACCACCTAAGCGCCCCTCCACCCCACCCCTGGAAACACCCATAACCCTCACCCCATAGAAGGGACCAGCTCACCTCTCCTTAAGGGAAGTTGTTCTCCCTCCCTTCCCGCTATAGCAGGAGCCCCAATAAAGCCTTGCCTGAACTCCTTGTCTGGCCTCTTTATCAATTTCAATTGATTAAGGCGGCCAAGAACCCTCATTGGTAACAGTGGTCTTTTTTTTCTCCCTAGGACACTTCCTCTGGGAAGATACTTTTCCATTTCCCTCTTGAAACCCAGCCCCTCTTCTCCCCCATCCTCTGCAAATGTTGCCTCTAGTCCACATGACACCTTAGTACAAACCAGATGAGATGCCTCCTCCCTCCCCTTCTCCAGGTTCAACCTCACATCAGGACACTTGTGAGAAGGGGAGAGGCCGGGTTTTAGACCAACCCACCCCTAGGCCGTGTGTCTTTGTGCAGTGAACAATCTGCTCTATCTCGGGTTTCAGAAGACCCAGTGTTTTAGGGAGTCAGGTCCTCCCTAAGATCCTCTTCTGTGACGCAGCCTATTTCAGCAACCACCCCAGTCTCTCTCCAGAACTACAGCTTTCTTTGCCAGTGTGTGCATGCTCGTAGCTCAGTCGTATACGTTACGACTCTGTGACCCCATGGACTGTAACCCGCCAGGCTCCTCTGCCCATGGAATTCTCCAGGCAAGAATACTGGGGTGGGTAGCCATTCCCTTTCTCCATGAGATCTTCCCGACCCAGGGATCAAACCCAGGTCTCCTGCATTGCAGGCAGATTCTTTATGGTCTGAGTCACCAGGGAAGCTGGAAAAGTGAAAGTCATTCAGGCGTGTCTGACTCTTTGCGACCCCCATTGTACAGCCCATGAAATTCTCCAGGCTAGAATACTGGAGTGGGTAGCCTTTCCCTTCTCCAGGGGATCTTCCCAACCCAGGGATCAAACCCAGGTCTTCCACACTGCAGGCGGATTCTCTACCAGCTGAGTCATAAAGGAAGCCCTAGGGAAGCTGGGGACCCACCCAAATGCATTTTCCAAGACCCAGAGTGTCTTCTTTCCAGGATTCCGAAACCTTCCTTCTTTTCAACCCCTGCAGCTCTCTGACTCATCCAGATTTATGAAACATGATTTATTCCTTTGGGAGAAAGGACAAGGGAGAAATTGATAGACCAATAAATATTGCACAGGGCACTGGTGGAGGCAAGATCCAGGCAGAGGTAGTTTCTGTAGAAAGGGTGAGGGGCCTGGGCAGCGAAGGCACCTGAGTTTTGTTGTTGGGGCCTGAGTGGAAGTGAGCCTTGGTTTCTGGTTCCTCCTGGCCCACAGCTTTCTACCGGGCACAAAGCTCCCGACCCCTTCAGCCTGGACAAGCTGATAGGCAGTTGACCAAATGGCCTGCCTTATAAGTAGCGGCAATTGATAGAAAGAACAGGTCTCCTTCAGAAATTCTGATTGGTTGCTTCTCTGCAGGGACAACTGGCTGCCCAAGGTTGGTAGTGCCCGGCAGCTGTCTCACTGGCAGTTTGCCAGAGGAGCGGACTAAAAGGTTCTCATTGGCTGCCGGCTGGAGCTCCGCCTCGGTGAACATGATGGGCATTTTGCCCGGTACGGGATAAACAGACAGTGATATATGGCCTCCGGAGGGCACAGTTTAACTGGGCCTGGTGGTGTGTAGCGTTGCACGGCTGTGATTGGCTGGCCCTCCCTCCTCAGCCAAACTATGTTTAGAAGTTTATGATGAAGGAGGGAGTAAGAGATGGACCAGAAGCAAAGCCAAAAAGCTTTGATTGGCTGTTCATCGGAAGAGGGGCCCCTGGCAACGGAGGGCTGCCTCAGTGGGCGGTTTTCAGAAAACAGCATAACGGAAGTGGTAGCGAGTAATTGGAAGTTGGGGAGTGGCGAAGCATCTTAGCCATGATTGACAGCTTGCCAAGGAGGAGGCGGCGCTTAGTTCCCAACCAGGTTACTGGGTTGGGCTGCGCGGAGAGGTTTCTCTAAGGAGCTGTCTTCGCTAGGTGCGGACCTGGGGGAAGAGATAGTAGCCAACAGGTCTAGTTTGGGGAGGCCCGGGGGCGGGTACATCCCGACGGTGGGGGCCAGGGCTTGCAGGTGGGCCAGGGCCCTCTTTCCGTTGAAGGCCACGTCACAGCCTGACTGGGCTAGAAGCCAGTTCTCCACCTCTGACTGGAGCCACTGGGAGGTCTCTGCTGGGGGAGAGGCAGGTGTTGTGAGGTCAGACCAACCCGAAGGACTAAGAGTGGGCAGCGGGGAGGGTGCAGGCCAAGGAATAAGAGGGGTCTGGGTTTGGAAGAAGCCTAGCGGAGTGGGACAGAACCTAGGAGGCTCAACGTTGGGGCTCTCATCTGGGGACCAGCCAGGGACTCTTGTTCAGGGAGGAGCCATCTGGGCTCTCTAGTAAGGGAGTATATGGGTTGGCATATAGGAAACAGCGGACGGGGAGCCGGGAGAATACCACGACAGGAGTCTGATCCAAGACTCCTATCGCGGTTGAGGCTGAGGTCATCCCAGGAGCAGGCCCACCGAGACGGAAACTGGGTCAGGGGTCCCGACTGTTGAATCCGGTTCACCAGCGCGAGCCGGGTTTGGGCGGCGGGCATCGTGGGGATGGAGTCTCACTGGGGCAAGGCCATCTGGGACTAAGGGGACTCTCGACTCCGTAGTAGCAGGGTGGAGTTGGTTCCAGGTGGGGCCACATCTGCGCCCAGCAGTTAGGAAGGGGCGGGGCCTATGGGGAAAAGAGCTGCAAGAGACCGGGCGGGACCTAGCAAGAGAGGGGCTGCAAAGGGGTGGGGCCTCCTGGCCCCTGCGGGCCTACCTTCCGGCGGGCCCTTTGCCCCCCCGGGCCGCCGGGCCAGGAAGCTGTGCGCAAGCAGCGCCTCTTTGGTGTGCTCGTCCTGTGCGCGCAGGACCAGGGCGCTGAGCAGCTCTGCGTTGTTGGACGTGCTGCGGTAGTAGAGCATGTGTGCCAGCTCCAGCGCCTGCGCGCTGCGCCGATGTCCGAACATCTGCACGCAGGACAAAATCCGGGAGGGGCGGGGCCTGCTGGGACTCCACGCCCCGCCCATACACACACCCCACCCAATCACACACGCACCCATATACAACCCCACCCATACGCACACCCCTAGGTCATTCAGGCAGGTATGGCCCTTCCCAAAGGCTCCCAGGACCTCCGCGTCCCTCTCCGGCTCAGGTATTTTTACGCTTAACACACACGCTCTCGCCCCGGTGCCTCGGAGGCCGCTGCCCGGGTTTGCTTATCTGAGCCATGTCACAGTGGATGTGTTCGAGGATTCACAGACAAGAGTTTTAGCCTGGGCACTTTTCATTACAATTTTTTTTTGAAGTCCTTATCATCTAGACACACACTGAAGCATTTCCAGATGATGTGTAGAATTTGCTTCAAAATAATCCAATGGTGGTGGGCAGGGGAGGGAGTGTCTTTAGGTGAAACCTGATTTTACTAATTGTTGACGCTGGGTGCTGACAACAGAGGAGCTTATCATACTAGTCCATCTGTGCATTTGTTTGAAATAATTTTTTGAAAGGTCTTAAATATTGTAAAGAGCAGTGTTGCTGTTTAGTTGCTAAGTCCTGTCCTACTCTTTGTGACCCCCTGCCAGGCTCCTCTGTCCGTGGGATTTCCCAGGCAAGAATACTGGAGTGGGTTGCCATTTCCTTCTCCAGGGGACCTTCCCAACCCAGGGATTGAACCCAAGTCCCCTGCATTGGCAGGTGGATTCTTTACTGCTGAGCCACCAGGGAAGCTGGAAGAGAAGTGTTAATGGACGACAAATACTTGATGAGCCACTTTCCGGAAAGAAGGGAGGGAGAGGCGAGTCTGGGGCCCAACTGTCTACTGGCTACCCCTTCCCCACCCTCCATCCCTCCTGCCTGGACCCCTTTCCTCATTCCTGTTGTCCCTGAAGAGGGAGATGAGAGCCCACCAGTGCCCTCTGGGACTCGAACTCAGATTCATCCACCCAAATTCGTCCTTTCATCCACCAAGTGAGTTCGGGGCTGCTGGGTCCTGCGGCCTGCAGGCCTGGATGCCAGTCCTATCTCTGCCCCTCCAGCTGTGAGGCTGTGGCCAAGACCTAAGTCTTCGGGTAGCCCTCTCTGTGAGCCAAGGCAAATGACAGAAGGGGCACCAGAAATTAATAAAACATGGCACAGAAGCTGGCCGGTCACAAGTACTTAAAGATTAATTACCGAAGTATCTTCTGCCCAAAGAGTGTTGCCCACCCTACGTGGAGACCTACGGTGAAATGCCTCTGAAATGAACACAGCCCTGGAAAATCACTGAAATGGCCTGCACGGTACCAATGACACGCTCTGTGTGAACTGCACTCTCTTCTGACAAGGCCAGCACAGTCAGTTTATGTCCCTGCATTGGACCGAATCGCCAATTTCTTTGGTTGGAGGCAAGATGCAGGAATTGGATGCATTCACAACTGTTATGAAAAATACATTGGGTTGTGTGCCTGTTTCTGCCAGGCTTATGGAGTGGAATTCTTGCAGGTTAAGTGAGCAGGTCATGCCATTCCGAGGCAGACACGTGAGGCCAGACCTCTCCCTGGAGAGGGCTCACCACTGGCAAGCTAAATGTCCCTCTGACACTTGCCAAGGCCCACACTGAGCAGTGTCTCTCCTCACCCAACTCCTCAGTCCCTCCTTCCTCCTCCCCTGGGGTCCGTATCTGGGGTGGCCCCACCATCTACACCATCACAGATCAGACCCCTGGCACCATCCTGCCCCCTCCTTGCCAGCCTGTCACTCTCTGGCCCCATCCTCCTGCCTTGACTCTCTCTGCCCTGTCCCCTCCCATCCAACCCACCTAATGCATCACCCAGCCTCCTCCCGGGTCTGTCTCCCCTACTCCCTTCTCTGCAAAGCCCCAGAGTTGAGCCTGCCCCTCCCCTGCCCACACTCTCACATAGCTCCCTAATGCCCTCAGAGACTCCAAACTCTGCGGCCTGGCCCCAGGGATTTCTCCCACTCAATATCCTGCTCCTCTCCCATGAATGCAGCCCATATTAAATGAGCCCAGTCTACCCTGACAGTTGCCCTGAGCGCACCCTGCTCTCGTGGGCTTCTGGGCCTTGGGACAGGCCAAGTGGCTTCCAGTCTTTTCTTGAAAAACACTCACTGTCTTATCGTCAAGGTGCAGGATAGACATCACTTTTCACAGACAAGCAGCTGCATCCCTGGGTCCCTACAGGGCCCACTGCTGCCTCAGTCAGGCATGTGGCTGTCTGTCCATGGGCCCCACGCCTCTCCCCCCAGGGCAGGACCAGCCCTGAGGCATCTCTGGGCTGCCAGCTCACCAACCCTTCTCAGGCTGCCCCGCAGGCCTCCCCAGGGAACCAGGACATGTCAGGAGCCCCTTCAGCCCAGGAAGTCTGGGAGGGCTTTCTGGAGCCTCTGAGATGACGGTGCGGAGGGGTTGGTCAGCCTAGCAAAAGGATGCATGCATGCATGCTAAGTCGCTTCAGTCGTGTCTGACTCTTTGTGACCCCATGAACTGTACCCACCAGGCTCCTTTGTCCATAGGGATTCTCCAGGCAAGAATACTGGAGTGGGCCGCGGTGGCCTCCTCCAGGGGAGAGTATGTTTCAGAAGGAACAGCACATGCAAAGGGAGAGAAGGGGAGAGAAGTAGCAGCGGGAGGAGCTACTAGTATATTTTGGTGGAGCTGAAACTGAGAATTGTGTCAGATGAGGCCGAGGAAGCCCCACCTCTGATGCCAGGTTGTGAGCAAGGGAGGAGCAGGGCAGCCCAGTGGCCATCGGGGACGGGCTGGAGGGGATCACTGGGTGGGGGAAGGCTAGGAAGAGGATCTGAGCTGGAGCCAAGACAGAGGACAGGAGATGGGCACAGAGAGCCTGGGGAGCAGAGTGCCATGGGGGCAGGATGGAGAACAGGAGGAGAACCAGGAGGAGGAGCAGGCGGGAGAGACACTGTCCTCCACCTGGCTGTTCCAGACTTGAGTGCGGAGCTCCTGGATCTAGGAGGTGCGGGGGAGCGGCTTGTGGAAACCATGGAAATGGATGAGCTCTCTGGGCGAGAGGTAGGAAGAGGGCCGTGTATCCTGCTGTAAAATCAGCCTCCCAGGTGTCTGATCAGAAGGGGAGATACGGAGCTGGGGAGGAGAAGGGGGTTTCAAGGGAAGATGGATGCTCTGTGGGCACCTGGACAGAGGCCAGGGAGGCCTGCATTTAAGGCACAGAGGGAGTCCCTGGCAGTCTAGAAATTAGGATTTGGCGCCTTTGGTGCCATGGCCTGGGTTCAGTCCGTGGGGTGGAGAACAGAGATCCAACAAGCCAAATAAATACAGAATGAACTTAAGGAGGTTCAGCCTGGGGCATGGAAAAATGTCTAAAAGGGATCAGTAAATGAACAGGTGAACTGGGCTTTAAACTGAGGGTCAGAGCCCAAGAGACTCAAGAGTTCTCCATCCCCAAGGGCCACTGCAAGGTGGGACCATGGTCCTCCCTAAGCTGAAAATGTGCATGTCCTCCCCAGAGCAGCTCAACACCCTCTTCCCCCTGCCCCTCCGCCCCTGTCTGTGGTTGCCACATTCCCTCTCTGCTTACAGCCCTTCCGTGGCTCCCCTCTGCCCTGAGGACGAAGCCCAGAGCCCCTGCCTTGGCATTCAAGGCCCTCGCCACCCCTCTGGGGCCTTGCTTCTCCTTCCTGCAGGCCAGATTCCATCCCTGTGAGATTCCCCAGGCTATGCTCACCGTGCCCCTTCTCCAGCAGGCACAATCCCCGCCTTTCAGAGCTTCCCTCAAATGACACCCGACCCCTGGTCCTCGGCAGGAAATGCTCCCTGCTCAGCCAGCGCAGCCTGGTTATTATCTGTGGGATTTATTACCAGGCTTCCTAAGAGCCCGTTGGGATGGCTGAAAACAGCTTGAAAATCAATGAACCAGCAAGTGAATGATCAGGTACAATGGACAACTCGCGCCAGTTCGCACTCTTGGGGCCGGTGCCAACCCCGGGGAGAATCAGAAAAAGGCAGCCACCTCAAGGCAGAGCTCAAGGTTCAGCAAGCAAACCACAAGTTGGATTCCAGCCCTTATGGGGTTGGATGATGAACAACCTGCACAACTGGATGAGGCAGCCCTGCACTCACATGTAGCAGAATCAGGAAAGGCGCTTGTTCAAAACACAGGCCCTGGTCCCAGAGTTTGGGGGTGGGCAAGCCCAGACTCGGGGGACAAGAGCCCAATCAGTAATAATAAAAATCAAGGTGATGGTGAACTCTCATATAACACCTTCTGGACTATGGGCCAGACTCTGTTTTCCATGTTCAGCGTATTAATGCATTTAATCACCACAACATCCCACTGTCATCTCTGCCTTTGAGATGCACAGAGAGGTTTAAGCAGCTTGTTCAAGGTTACGTAGCTTAGGACTTCCCTGGCACTCCAGCGGTTAAGACTCCGCACTTCCACTGCAGGGAGCATGGGTTCAATCCTTGCTTGGGGAATGGAGATCCCACGTGCCATGGATCTCTCACTCACACACACACACACACACACACCCCAAAGCTAAAAGAATAGGCCACACAGCTAGAAGACGGTAGAACTAGATTCAAACCCAGGCAGTCTTGTTCTAAAACACACCCTTCACATCACCAAGTACCCAGTGAGTGGCTGTGAAAGCTTGTGTCACACTAGCCGTGGGCCAGCCCTGCACCCAGCGCTCATTACAGAGTCACTCATCTCTTCCTCACAACAGCCCTCCTAGGAGGGTCTAGCTATTTATTAAGCCCATTTTCCAGATGAGAAAACTGAGGCTCAGGGAGACTGAGAAACCCTCCCAAGGTTGTGTTGAGTGAATAAGGAAGGGAAAGAAAGCCCAACCCAAAGCAGGAATAATCCACAAAAAAAGAGAAACAAACTGATAGGGTGGCCTGACCTTCTAGCTGACCATCAAAGGGCAGGCTTGGTGGGGGGGTCACGTACCTTGGCGGCCCGCAGGCCCATGAAAGCAGCGAAGAGCAGCAGCAACAGGGAGGTGGCCATCTTGAGATCAGAGAGCACCACCATGCCCACGTTGACGAAGAACGCTACACCCGAGACAACCAGTGTGATGTTGAGGATGGCACGCTGCAGGGTGGACGTGCGCACCTTCAGCTCGGGCAGCAGCTGCTCCAGGCCCTCCAATGGCGTATCCTTGAAGCTCTTCAGCACTAAGTGCCCATTCTTCGTTCGGGCTGCTAGTATCACCCGCTTAAAGTATCTCCTGATGGCCAGAGATGGAGGGGCGAGGACAGTCAGAACAGCCCCCAGGAGTCCCCCTCCAACCCTAGGACATTCTCTCTGGCTCTGAAGTCACACCATCAGTTTAAAAGCTACTTAAAAATGGTGGTAGGAAAGTCAGATGGAAGCTAAGTGTCCAACTAGAGGGGATCACTAACATGATGCAATCCCCTATTATTGGACACATAGGTTGCTTCTGATTTTATGGACTTGATAACTGAGAGCTGAATAAAAATTCTTTAGTTAACGTTCAAACCCAAATTCTATATATATTTCAGGGTATCTGCTAGGTGCCAAGCAGTGCTATTTAGTTCCGGAGAGACAACAAAATGAGTCAGTCACTGCCTTTGTGGAGCTTATAGTCCAGCATGAGAGACAGATAATTAAAATAATTAAACAGACAGTCTGCAAGTATAAATATCTCCTTGGAATAGATTCCTGGAAGTGGAATTACTGGTTTAAGGGATATGAGAGGCTTTTTGTCTTTGGTTTTTGTCTTTGAATTCATAACCATATTTGATAGTCTGATTTCCAGACAGACTGGGTGATTGACAGGCCCTCTGGCCAACTGTGAGATGCTATGGCTCCCCTAACAATATCTGTATTTAACTATGTGTTAAAAACATAATGTTCTTCAGAAACCTGGTGGTACCACTTTTTCAGAATGTGGCCTTCCCTCTCTGAGCCTCAGTTTTCCTCATTTGGAAAATGGAGAGAAATGTCCCTAGCCCTTCTCTTCCCCTAAGAATTGCAGTTCTTATTTCTCCTTGGGAAGAAGAGGCAGTATTTCATTGACCCTTTGTCCTTTCTTGACTTCCCACCCAGGTCCCAGACACCCAAATCCAGACACTGACCTGTCGGTCCCCTCTCGACTCTAACCTTGCTCCCTCTTGCTGCAGCTGGGGAACAGGGGCCGCCTCACCTCTCTGCAGGGGGCGATTTGAAGAAGAAACGCTTGGAGCCCACGCTGGACTTACGGGGCATCTTCCCAACTCGCTGGCCCAAGGCCCAGAAATGCATGTAGATATACTGGTCCAAATTTATTGTCACCTGCCAAAGGGAGGGAGAAGGAAGCAAAACAGCTGAGCATAAGCCACGGTGTGAATGCAGGATACTAGAATTACATGCCTTACCCTCAGTGATCCTCTGCCTCCCCATCCACTGCCCAGACTCATCATCATCCAGTGTGCAGGCAGACAGCCATGTATGGTTGTTCATGTTGTACACTGCACAAGGACACACCATCCAAGATGGCACCGTCCACATCATAGTCATCTTTATGACCATATTTCCTAGCATCTATAATGCCACTGATTTTAAGGTACTCAATCATTTTATGAAGCAACTAAAAGGGAAAATATATTGTCAATTAAACTATGCAACAGGGGCTTCCCTGATAGCTCAGTTGGTAAAGAATCTGCCTGCAATGCAGGAGACCCCAGTTCGATTCCTGGGTTGGGAAGATCTGCTAGAGAAGGGATAGGCTACCCACTCTAGCATTCTTAGGCTTCCCTGGTGGTTCAGCTGGTAAAGAATACTGAGGGAGACCTGGGTTCAATCCCTGGGTTGGGAAGATCCCCTGGAGAAAGAAAAGGGTACCCACTCCAGTACTGTGGCCTGGAGAATTCCATGGACTGTCCATGGGGTCGCAAAGAGTCGGACACAACTGAATGACATTTCACTTTCACTTTTAAAACCATGCCACACTACTGCTTCTAAGTCACAATCCAATTTCAGAGACGGTAAAGTCTGACTTTAGAAAAAAGCACATCTTAAAAATCACCAAAATGTGGTCATTTTAGTATTTTGATTATAATACTACAGTATTTAGTATTGTGATTATTAGTATTCTGTTGACTTTTTCTTTTGGCTGTGCTATGCGGCTTACAGGATCTTAGTTTCCCGACCAGAGATTGAACCCAGGCCCCAGCAGTGAAAGTGCTGAGTCCTCACCACTGAACCGCCAAGGAATTCCCGTATTTTGTTGACTTTAATGGTGAGTATTTTGTATTATTTATTATAGTCAGCCCTCCATAACTGCAGGTTTCACATCTGTTGATTCAACCAACTATAGGACTGAAAAAAATTTTAATTCCAGAAAGCAAAACGAATCTTCTGTGTATCACCAACTCTTTTACACAGCATTTACACTGTATTAGGTATTACAAATAATCAGAGATGACTTAAAGTATGCAGGAGGATATGTATAAGTTATATGCAAATACTATGCCATTCCATATAAGAGACTTCAGCATCTGAGGATTTCCATATCCTCAAAGGCACTGGAGCCAATCCCTGCCCTCCACACCAAAGGACAGCTCTCTTAATAGTCTGCAGGCAGATGGTGATAGAGTCTCTAGTCCTAAGAAGACCTGTATCTTATGATGCTTTTCCAACAGGTGGCAGTGAAGTTACCTGAGAAGAAGCACCTTTTTCTATTTCACCAAAGGTGCCACATGGGCTAGTGTTTAGGACTACAGCTCCCAGCAGCCTCTGCTTCCCAAAGGCTCCACCCCTGCCCAAGGTCTCCTGAGAGTGTGGGTTGTTAGCTGGAAGACAAGCACCTGGACCTCATCCTGAGGGTGATGGACCACCAGAGCGTAGGCCAGGGTGTCCTCCGTGAGTGGGGAGAAGTTGGCCTGGGCCAGCAGGGGCTCCAGGGCCTGAAGCACTTCCTTCTCATTGGATAGACGCTGAGGGTCTGTAAGTGAAGGCTGGTCAAGAGTCTCCCTGTCAGGGTTGATGGGGTCATACAAGGCCTGAGGAGAGAGTCAGAGAGAAGAAAAATGGACTAGGTCAGAACGTAAGGGATTGTAAGGATGTTCCTGGCCCCATATTTTAAATAATGGGTTACCCCAAGGCTGGATTTGGGGCCCTCTTCCTGTCTCTCCCCTCAAGCTCACTATAAATTGCCTCACCATCCCCATGGCCTTAAACACCATCTCCATGTAGATAACTACCCAACTCACATCTCCAAATTGGACCTCTCCTCTCAGTTCTAGACCTAATATCCATTTTCAGTTTGTGGGGATGTTTAGTAGTAGCAGAGTAGTACTTCCCCTTCCCCCACAGTAGTAAAGAAGGTGGCGGCTGTGGGGCTGCCCAGACAGACTCCATTCCCAGCCTCCTTTGAGGCTAGGTGTGGCCAGAATTCATCCACAGAATATGAGCAGAAGTAACAGATACTTCTTGCCCCTCCTGCACCTTCCACTCTTCCCTTGTTCTTAACAGCTTAGAACGCTCTCCTGCCTACAACCGAGTTCTGAGCCCACACAGATGAAGACGGGGCCCTGAGGGGATGGCAGAGCAACAACATGGAAGGAACCTGGGTCCTGGCATCATCTCATGAGGAAAAGAACGGCTCGTCTTACCCCCGGGGCCCACTTGCCACAAGGCTGTTAAATGGGAGAGGAAGAATCCTCCACCTTCTTTAAGCCATTGCCTTGTGGGGTCTGCTTGTTACAACAGCTAAGTCTTTATAGGAACTAATATAAACTCTCTACCTGACATTTCTTTGGGATGTCACGGTTGCCTCAAATCCAATATGCCAAGCCCACAAGATCACATCCTCCTATCCCCATCTTCCAGCAAAATAACCATCCTGGATGCCCCCTCCCAAAGTTGTTCCCCCCAACCTTCCCTGGCCTCTTCCCTGAGCATCAGATTCTCACAGGCAATTATGTCTTTGGCATCTCCAACTGGATGTCTAATGGCGTCTCAGATCTAACACGATCTAAGGAAAACGCTCCATTTCTTCCTCCTCCCCACCTCAGTCTTCTCCTTTCAGGAAATGGCTCTGTGATCCATTTAGGTGCTCTGATCAGGAACCCTGGAGGCATCTTTGATTCCTTTCTTATCATCACCCCAATATCTGATCTTTAGCAAATTCAGCAGACTCTCCGAATCGTTCTGGACTCTATCTTCCTTTCCATCCCCACGGCTGCCTTCTCGTCCCAGCCACCATCGCCTCACACCTAAACAGGTGCATCGGGTTTCCACTCTCCCACCATGTCCAAACCAGTCCCCACGTGGCTGTCACGAGGAGCTTATTGAGATTATAAACAGACGCTATCCCTCCAGCGGCTTCTCACAACATTTGGAATAAAATCCAAACTCTTTCTATGACCTTCAGTGTCCCCACAGAACTGGGTAATGCCTTGTCCATCTCATCTTATGCACCCATCAGTGCCGCCCAGAATTGTTGACTGAATGAATCAAAAAAAAAAGCTAGGGACTTCCCTGGTGGTCTAGTGGTTAGGACTCTGTGCTCCCAATGCAGGCGGCCCAGGTTTGATCCCTGGTTGGGGAACTAGATTCCCACATGCCACAGCTAAGAGTTTGCATGTCACGACTAAAGACCCTGAGTGTTACAACAAAGATGGAAGATCCTGCATGCTGCAACTAAGACCCAGCACAACCAAATAAATAAATATGTAAAAAAAAATTTTTTTTAAAGAACGAGCTTCCAGGTGGCTTGCCTATTTGTTCACAGAGAGATGGAGTTTCTGGGTGACATATAATGTGCCCCAGACTATCCAACCATCCCCAGAGGGAAGCACCCCTCCATAAAACCAGCCCCTAAACTCCACCCTCTGTGTGTCTCTCAGGAGAGGCAGCCTTAAGGAACAACACATCAAGGTCAGGGAAACCTTTTGTTAGTGGAAGGAAGGGAGGGGGCATTCCAAGTGGGAGGAATGGCCTGGGCAAAGGTTTGGGACGGAAAGTCCAGGATCTCCGAGACAACGGAGCCAGGTGTCTGATGATGTAGTAGAGAATCAAGCCCAGCAAGTCCTCATGTGAACTAACTCCGAGGGCCAGCCTGTGCTGGCCCAGAACAGGACTGGGGCCCAGAACTAAGGCCAGTGTCCAAGTCCTTCCAGCCAGGCTGACAGAGCCGGTCCCATGGGCCATGCTCTCAAATTCACGGAATGACCTTGAGAAATGACTTTCCCGGGGCTGAGCTGCACTTTGAGAGTGAGGGAATCTCAGAGCTGGAGGAGAGAGAAGTGCATTCATCTAACGTCCACTGCAAACCAGATTCTCTTCTGGGAACTTCGCATCCGCCCATGGCTTCCAGCCAGAAACCTGGATGTGGCGGGTGACCCCTGCTGTTCCCTTTCCTCACATGATATATTAATCACGATGATTCCACCTCCAAGACAGAGAGCCACTCTGCCAGGCTCTCTCCTCCCCACCAGCCCTGCCCAGTCCACACCACCATGGCCTTCTCCTGCCTGGATGAGTCCGACAGCCATCTCCAGGGCCCTTCCAAATGCCCTCGCCTCCCTCCTCTCAAGACCACTCTCAAGCTCGCTGTGTCCCAAAGCGGGTCCTGAAACTCCTCCCCAAACCTGCTCTCCCTCACCCTCATCTTCTCCATGTCAGAGAAGTGCATTCTTCCAGGAGCTCAGGCCCAAAGCCTCTGGTCATCCTGGACTCCTCTCTTTCTTCAACCCATCAGCAAATCCTGATGGCACCCATTCAAAACAGATCCAGGATCCGACCACTTCTCATCTCCTGGGCGGTCGTAATGGCTTCTGCACCAGTCTCCCGGCTCCCATCCTCACCCTCAAGTCTGTTCCCGGCAACCACTAGAGGGCGCCTATTGTAACAGAAGTCAGCTCGCGTCTGTTCGCTCAGAGCTTTCCCTGGCTCTCACCTCACTCAGAGTCAAAGTCAAGGCTTCACTGTGTCCCATAGGGCCCTGAAGGATATGGCTGCGGGCCCCTCCACTCACTCCAGCTTTGTCCCTTCACTCACTCACCTCTAGCCCCTCCTACACACCATGCACACTCCAGCCACTGGGCCTTTGCACTTACCATTCTCACAGATCTCCACATGGCTCACTCTGGCCTCTTTCAGGCTCAAATGTCACCCCCTCAATGAGGCTGCCCCTGACTACCCCACCTAAAACTGCAAAAAACACCTCTCCTTTCTTTTTCCCCTTAATTAGGGTTACCAGATTTAGCCAAAAAAAAAAAAATACAGGACACCAAGTTCAGTTGGATTTCCAGATCAACAATAAATAACTTTTCAGTTTAAGGATGTCCGGTGCAGTATTTGAGGATTGTATTTACATGGACATAATTATACTTCAAAAAGAAAAATTTCTCATAGCTTATCTGAAATTCAAGTTTAACTGGGTTTAGAGGGTCAAAGAGTGTCCCCTAAAAATTCCTGTCCTCTGGGAACCTCAGAATATGACCTCATTTGGAAAAGGGGTCTTTGCAGGTATAATTAAGGTATCAAAGTGAGACCATACTGGATTAGGGTGGGCCCTAAATCCAATGAGAGTGTCCTTATAAGAGACAGAAAAGGACACACAGAGAAGAAAGTGATATGAAGATGAAGACAGAGATTAAAGTGATGTGTCCACAAGCCACGGACTGCTGGAAGCTTGGAGAAAAGCATAGGATTGGGCCCTTCCTCTGAGGCTCCAGAAGAAACTAACCCTGCCAGCACCTTGATTTTGGACTTCCAGTCTCCTGAACTCTCAAAGAGATCTCTTGTTTTAAGCCAGCCAATGGATGCTCATTTGCTATGGCAGAATTAGCAAATGAATAAGCTGGGCGTCCTGTACTTTAGCCGGCACCCTCTCTGTGGTACTTAGCACTTCTTAACATACTTTACTTCTTTACCTTGTGGAAGGTCGGCCTCTCTCCCTGGCATGTGATGCCATGAGGCAGATACACAGCTGTGCCACTGAGGCCAGGGGCCTGGAACCATTCCAGGCCACAGTAGGTGCTCAGTAAACATGCACTGAGTGAATCCAATGAATGACTGCACAAGGGAAAGGAGGCCCAGAGAGAGGGCACCTGCCAAGGTCGCCCTCACTCCTCGTGAACGACAAAGCTGGCGTCTGAACTGGGGCTCTTCTTGTTCTTTGCCTGCTCCAAACTGCTTCCTCAAGGTTCTTAGGTCATCAGCAAATGTAATCCAGTGTGTCTCACTCACCTCTGATGCTTCTACCCACCCTCTCAGGGTCTCCGTTTAAAATCTGCTGCCCCAGGACTTCCCTGGTGGTTCAGTGGTTAAGAATCTGCCTTGCAATGCAGGGGATGTGGGTTTGATATCTGGTCCAGAAACTAACCCATACGCCATAGAGCAACTAAGCCCATTAGACAAAACTAGAGTGCCTCAATGAAAGATCTCACGTGCCAGCTAAGACCCGATGCAGCCAAACAAACAAATAAATAATAATAAAATAAAATATGCTGCCTCGGTGAGAATGCGTATCTTTGCTGCCTGTTCTATGTTTCAATATAGTTAAACGTTTGAATAATTAAAAATAACTTTTTAAAGAAAAAGAATCCTCTCTCCCAAGGCCAGAGATGCCCCAGAGAAGAGCTTGGAGGCCAGCAGACAGGAGCACAAGTCTTGGGACCTGCCTCATCTTGGGCTCAACGGGGCCCTCTTGGAGCTTTGGTTTCTTCTTCTGCCAATGGGGCTGCTGGCAGCTACTTGGTGCTGCAGGAAGTTGATGATCCTGATGCAGAGGGGCCATAGCTGCTACTCATCAAAGCAAGGAAGACCTATGGGGGGCAGGGGCAGGAAAGGGTTAATTCAGCAGGCCTGAGTTGTCCAAACCTTGCACATTCCGAAGACCTGGCCCTTGAAGGGCTCCTGGGAAAGAATGTTGAAGCACTCATTCGCAGGGATCAGTTCATGTCCCTGGTGGTCATGCAAGGTGCACTGTCTAGATCCTCCCAGGACTGTTTCTTAGCCCAGTCTTCTTCCTTGACTTCCAGACTATGGGCATTGAGTCCATCTCTCTACCCAACTGTCCAAGAGGCAGCTCAAATTTCTAGGTCTAAACTGAGCTCTCAGTCTTCCCTGCAGACCTGTCTCTGCTCTGCTTTCCACATCTCAGTAAGTGGCAGCTGTATCCTTCAGGAGGTGTGGGCATGAACTGCTGGAGGCCCCCCTGACTTCTTTCTCTCCTTCAAGGCCCCGCCCACTCAGCCAAATGCTGATGCCTTCCAACCATTACCAGTGCCTGACCACTTTTCACCACTTCCACTGCTATTACTCTTGTCTGAGCTGCCATTATCTCTTACCTGGACAAACATAATAGACTCTTTAATATATCTCCCTGCCTCTGATGGTCTGCTCCCTGCTGAGCAGCCAGAAGAATCCTATTAACACCGGAATCAGTTCATGACCCACCTCTGCTCTGAATCCTCCTGTGGCGGCTCCCAGCTCGCTTACATAAAAGCCACGTCTCCAGCACAACCCACAAGGCCAGGCACAATTTCCCCTCACTCCCTCTCTGCTGTCACCTCCTGCCCTCTTTACCTCCAGCCAGTAGTTCCACTGCCATTCCCCCAACACTCCAGGCCCTCACACCTCAGGGCCTTTGCAATTGCTTTTCTCTTGAAAAAGAGAATGTTTTCTCAATGTTTTTTCTTGAAAAAGAGGACATTTCTACCTAAAATGTCCATCCCCAGACAGCCATTGAGCTCACTGCCTCAGTTCACTCAGGTATTAGCTTATCTGTCACCTCCTCAGAGAAGCCTTCCTTGACCACCCTGTCTAAATCAGGCCCTTTTCTCATCGCTTTCTATCCCACCTTCAATGGCACTTACCACTCCTGGGTGTCATATTTTACATTTTTTGTTTTCAATTTGGCCACACTACGTGATGAAGAGCCGACTCACTGGAAAAGACCCTGATGCTAGGAAAGATTGAGGGCAAGAGGAGAAGGGGGCGACAGAGGATGAGAAGGTTGGATGGCATCACCAACTCAATGGACATGAGTTTGAGCACGTTTGAGCATGTTTGAGCACTGGGGAGACAGTGAAGGACAGGAAAGCCTGGCATGCTGCAGTCCATGGGGTGGCAAAGAGTCAGACACAGCCAAGTGACTGAACAACACCACGGCGTGTGGGATCTTAGTAGACATCGAACCCGCAGCTCCTGCATTGGAAGCTCAGAGTCTTAACCACTGGACCACCAGGCCAGTCCCTCATATTTATTCATTTATCATCTTCCCACTTGGAATATCAGCTCCAGAAGGGCATGGCTTCATCTGTTCTGTTCAGTGCTGCCTTGATGCTTAGAGGAGGGCTGGACTCCAACTAAGCACTCAGAGAATTTTTGTTGGATGAACAGATAAGCAAACAAGGACAACAGGGCCACAGGGTCCCGGTTCTCACCTGCAGCTGGGTCAGGACATGATGGTAGTGGAACAAGGTACAAAAGTCCACGTGGGCTGTGAACTCCTCCAAGGCCGCCTTCTCCGCAGGAGTGGAATGGAACTCCTATTACCTCGAGAAGCAAAACATCTCTTTAGGTCTCTCTCTCCTTCCTCATGGGGGGTAATTCTTTCCTGGGCAACCCAGACAGACAATCAGAGCTCTGAGCTCTTTAAAATTTTGTGGGGTTTTTTTTGGGGGGGTGGGGAGGGGGAGAGGACTGATCAATTTCACTGAGAGAAACTGAGGTAGCCCTGAAGAGTGAAAAACAGATGGCTTAAAGAGCTAGGGTTTCAAGTTACTTCAAGTTCTGATCCTTACTGGCCAGCAGTCACACAATGCTTATTTGTGTGCCAGGAATTCTTTGCTGGCATGATCTCATCCTCCAGAGGACACAAGAAGGCTGATGGAATTATAATCCTCATTGTTCAGAGGGGACACCTAGGTTTAGGAAAGTCACTTGCTGAGGGCCACACTGTCCATAAAAGAGAAGCTGAGACTCAAGACCAGGCCTGGTCCAGAGTACACATATTAACCCACTGTTTTAGCATTCCTACCTCAGTGCCCTGGGTGAATGCTATCCCCTCTCTGAGTCTGTTTCCTTACTGGCAACAGAGGATCATACCATCTTTCTGAAAAAACCGATAGTGACAATTTGATGTGATTACATGTGTCCATCTATCTAAATGTGTGTTTATGTGTGTGTATATATACTTCTGTATATGGATAAAGCCATATACGGAACTATGGCCATACAGAGGCATTTCATACATACATATATGGAACTTAGGCCATACAGAGGCATTTCAGTTCAGTTCAGTCGCTCAGCTGTGTCCCACTCTGTGACCCCATGAACCAAAGCACACCAGGCCTCCCTGTCCATCACCAACTCCCAGAGTTTACCCAAACTCATGTCCATTGAGTTGGTGATGCCATCAAGTAATAATTATTAAATGAAGGAATGATGATAAAGAATAATCACAAGTATGATGGTGACAGTGGGGTAAGAACTTAATTAAGCTCTTAGGGTTGAGCAAGTATCTACTTGCCTCACCCTAATCCCCACCCTGCTCTACAGTCAAGTACACTTTGGTTCAAATCTGAGTCACTAGTCATGACCTTGGGTGAGTCACTGCCCTTCTCCTGCTTTAGTTATCTCCTTTGTAAAGTGGGAATGATGGTGGTACCTCTTACTGGGTTGTTCATTATTCAATAATACATGGAAAATGCTTAGCACGGTGCCATATAAGAGCTCAGTGAGTGTAATATAATTATTGCTTCGTTGGTACAATACTTATTATTAGGTAGTAGTCACTGTAATGATGAGGATGAAGATCATACCCGTTTTGTAGAGGGTAAAACCACCCCCCCACCCCCACCCCCACCCCCCCACCCCCACCCCCACCCCCCCACCCCCACCCCCACCCCCACCCCCCCGGTGTGAGTGCTTGTTCAAGCCCCCAGAACGAGCTAGAGTCTGGAATCCCTGCTTCATCTACATCTCGGCAGTCAGTCCCCAGCTTTCCAACTCACTCCTCGCTCACCTGGTCCTATAAAGGGCAAGTGAAGTGAAGTCACTCAGTCGCGTCCGACTCTTTGCAACCCCATGGACTGTAGCCTACCAGGCTCCTCTGTCCATGGGATTTTCCAGGCAACAGTACTGGAGTGGATTGCCATTTCCTTCTCCAGGGGATCTTCCCGACCCAGGGATCGAACCCGGGTTTCCCGCATTGTAGACAGCCGCTTTACCGTCTGAGCCACCAGGGAAGTCACAAAAAGGGAAGTCGCATAAAGGGTAAAGGAACTACAATTCCCAGGGGGCGCCGGGGCATTCTTCTATAGCTTGAAGGGCTGTACCGCCGCGAGGCCTGCCGGGATTCGTAGTCCCCAGGCTCTCGGACCCGGGACGGGCGGTACCTGTATCAGGAGGCGGAGCAGCTGCTCTTTGGAGAACGGGATGTGCCGTTCGCGGTACTGCTGGGCCCAGTCGCGGGGCTCCGTGGGGTTCCACATCTTGCGGTACTCCCCCATCTTGACCTCCAGCGATGACAGGGCCCGGGGGTGACCGAGAAACGAGGGCAACAAAGGCCATACTCGGACCCTGGATCCCCAGACCCCTCGGGTCACATGCAGCATGGCTAGACCCTTTCCCCGCAGCCTAAACGAGGGAAATTGGAAGAGGTCAAAAGTCATCTGGGGGAAAGGTGCCCCCTCCACCTCCGCGTCCCAACTTCCAGGGGCCGTTTCTACCCCAGGCAGCGGGTAAAGCCCATCCACCCGCCTCGCTGGCCCTCCTGTCCATCCCCTCCCACACTATTCAGTTGGCCTGAGTCCCAGGCAGGAGTCTTGGAGGAGCGTTTTGCAGGCCCAGAAGCCCTGTGGTGACACAACCTCTGCGGCGTCTAGGCGTCAGGTGAATCTTAAGAGTATAGGATATGCTCGGAAAGCTACATGAGTCTGCAGGGCCGCCCACCCCCGGCCATGCAATCTTTCACCCTTTCCCTCACCTTTAGGCAAAGCTCGACTGTCATTGAGCCTCCTGCGCATGTGCAAAAAGGCGCCCTGGGCCTCCGAGTTTCGGCTTCAAGCCGTCGTAGGACGCATGCGCAATACCTGGGGTCTTAGAACGGAGTCCATTTTCTTCTAACGCCCAGTCGCGACTACGCATGCGCAGTCTGCCTGGCTTGCTTCACGCGCTTTGCTTGGACTCGGCGCATGCGTTACAGAAGTATTTCCTTGTCCACAAGCTTCAAAGGGGAAGAGGCAGGGCGGGGGCGAGACTCCGGGGACTACTGGGACTTGGGCAGAGATTCCCGTGCGCAGCCCGCCAACGGCGGGCAGCCTAACGTCCGCTGAAGCCACGCCCCCGCTCGTGTCAACTCTAGAATAGGCGGGGGTATTGGGGCGGGGCTTCAGCGCAGCCAATCAGCTGTAGAGGAACGAAAAGGCGGGAAAAAGAGGAAGAAAAAGAAGGCTGAGGTGGTGCCGGGGACCAGGCGGGGAGGGTGGGCGGAAGGAAGATCCGGCCTGCAGGTGACTTAAACCCGGCCTCCAGAGTAAGGCTGACCCTGTATCAGGCAACATCTCCCCGAACCTTCACCACCCCCATTCCACGCCTTAAAGGAAGAACCCGGATTCTCTGAAGGTAGCTTAGCGCCAGGGGCTTGGCCTCCATTATGAGGGGACAGCTGAGTTCGGAGACCATGTTCCCCACACATCTGAGGTCCAAACTTGAGGAGAAGCACTTTTATGAAGATGGAGCTGAATTCTAAGGGAAGGTCCTGATTCTAAGGCAATCACCCCATCACCAGGACAGCCTAAAATCTACCCTGAGGTGCCTGGGGTCTCTGCTCTGCGTGCTGTTGCCCCCAAATCTGAAAGGAATCCTGTTTTCAGACCTCCCAGGTGTTCTGACCGCCATTCTAGCACCCCTCATCCCTCAAAAATCCCATTAACACAGTTCTTAAAATGGGCACTCTGGCTCCTGTGTCAGAGACATCACCCCAATATCCTACCCTTTCCCCTCTCCTCCCTGGCCCAAGATCTCCCCACCCTGCCCCTCCACTTCTGGGACTCTGGAAGCCCCCTCACCCTACATCCTCCTCAGCCTACATTCCTAGTTCCTAGGATCCTCAGCAGCCCCCTCACCCTGTACCCCACTTTGGAATTCTCTGAAGCCCCCTCAGCCTGCACCCCAACTCGGGACCATCGAACCACCCTTTCACCCTCTGCCCCCACCTGGAGGTGGGGCTTCCTTACAGCTTTTTCACCCCATGCACCAATTTCTAAGAACCCTGCAGACCCCTCACCCCATATAACCCTGTCCTGAGACCCCAAGAACCCTCTGTCATCCCCTGCCCCCTTCTCCTGGGACCCTTGGCAGACCCCTCACTCCACAGAACCCCATCCTGGTACCCTCCCCAATACTCTTCCATCCCATACCCCCTCCTCCTGGGATCCCTGGCAGCCCCTTTACCCTGCACCTTGGATTCTAACCACCCCCCACCATCCCTGTTGTCTTGCAGCAGCCGAGCCCCAGGGTGGGCCTGGAACCTGCAGACGGCAGTGCCCAGCCGGCAGAACCCAGCATCCCTGCTCTGGCCTCCCAGGGCCCGGGCAGCAGAGCAGCCGCCATGCACATCCCGGAGAGCCTCCAGGACCTGGCCGACAGTGAAGCTGTGCAGTTTCTCAAGAGGCCAAAGACGATCACACGGATCTTTGCAGGGGTGAGGCCCTCCTGTGGGCCGGCTGCCCTGTGGGTGACATGAAATAGGGGTTCTCAGCTCTCAGACCCAGTGCACAGGGTGGTGGGAGGAAAGGAAGGGCCAGCTAGGGGAACAAAGCCAAAAGGAACTTGTAAATGAAGTCACCCTTTACTGAGAATCTTAACTTTAGGCCCTGCAGTATTCTGAGCGTTTATCAACTCTCCTGGGAAGAAAGAATGCCGTAAAGTGGGTGCTCAGGAGCCCCATTTTTGAGAGAAGAAAACTGAGGATCAGAGAAAGTTAAATAATTTTTTTGAAGGCTGAGCTGTCCAAGGGGGTAACCATAAGCCACATGTGACTATTCTAATCTAAACTAATGAAAATAAAATATTCAGGGACTTCCCTGACGATCCAGTGGTTAAGACTCCATGCTTCCAGTGCTGGAGGCTGGAGTTTGTTCCCTGGTCTGGGAACTAACATCCCACAATCTGCATGGTGCAGCCAGAAAAAAATTTTTTTAATTCCCCAGTCACAGTGGCCACATTTCAGTGGCCACATGTGACTGGCAGCTCTCATATTGGACAGTGAGGATCTAGAACATTTCCATCATGGCAGAAAGTTCCAATGAACACTGTTGGCTAAGGTCACACAGTAAGAGGCAGGGACTCAAACTGGGGTCTGTGAGAATACAGCCCATTCATTTTCCACCTCTCAGACCTAGGATGCCAGAGGGGTGGGTGGTCGCTGTGTGCCAGGCACGGTGCCAAGCAAGGACTTTACCTGCATTTGTTTAGTCATTACCACATTCCCGAAGAGTCAAGACACCTGGGGGCAAATCCTCACTGAGCCCCTGACTTTGCTGTGTGACCTTGACCTGCTCATTGCCCTTCTCTGGACCTCAGTGCTTGAGGAGTTAGAACTGTGACTCTGGGCTTTACACTGTGTAGCCTACATGGTGCTCCTTTGGCAGAGTTGGGAACTGAGGCCCAGAGAGATGATGAGACTTGATCTGGGTCAGGGGAGTAGGGGGAATATCTGGAATTGAACCCAGGGTCCTATTCCAGAAGGCTCGATCAGGCCTGGCTGAGGATCCTAGTTTGGCCACATGGTGTCCACATAGAGCAACATCCTCCCCTGCTTGCCTGGCTCAGTCCTGACGTGATTATCAGCAGCACCTCCTTTAAGTCTCAAAAGTACCCCGTTTTATTTGATAACTTGCCTGGTCATGCTAGGGCTGTGTGACCTTGAACCAGAAACTTGATTTCTCTGAACCTCCAGACCCTCATGTGTCTAGTCCTTCCTGCTCATCAGGAAAGACTGTATGTCCAAATGAAATCAGTGCCTCTCAGCCTGTCACCGTGGGCCTGGCAAGTAGTCATCATTCCTTCAATAGCAGTGATTACTGGGACCAACTTAGGATCAAGCAGAGAGATGGGTTGGGGGAGGCATAGGGTGGTGGGGACTCATCTCCATCGTCGTCACCCCAGGGAAGCGGGGAAAACGCCTTCCACGCCCCAGTTCCCAGTCCCTCGGTGGTGTCAGCATTTCCGCTCCTCACCATGACCCTATGACGTGGGCATTGACGCCTGCTGGACCCAAGGGGAAACCAAGGCTCACAGAGGTTGAGTGACTTGCCCAAGGACATCACCCAGCTGGCGGGCAAGTCCCAAGGATGCGCAGGTTTCCAGTGCTTCAGAAGGGCGGGAGGTGAGGGAGAAGGAGGCCCAGCTGGTGTGGACTGGTGTGGAGAAGGGCTGGGGGGAAGGGCCGCCAACCTTGCCAGACTCTTCAGTCACGGACTTTGCCTGCTGCCTCCCTCCTCCCGCCCGCCGCCCTCTTCTCCTTCCCCCCCTGGCCTGGCTCCTCAGTAGGGAGTCTCTGGGCAGCTGGTGCTCCTGTCCTTCTCACAGCCGCCCGCCAGCTGGTGCCTTAACTGATGAATCTTTGCTCCCTCGCTGGGGACAGGCCAGGAAGGGTGTGGAAGGAGGTCGCACTCGGGCTTCAGAGGGTTGGAGCCCAGCCAAGCCCCCTTCTTGGGTGTCCAACAGCAGCCCAAGGATTTGGGGACGGGGGGCGGTCAGCAGACAGACAGCCCACGGACCCGGAAGTCAGGGGGGCTGGATTCCAATCCCATCTCTCCATGACTCACATTGAGAGGACACGTCTCCTCTCTGGCCAGTCATGAGAATTACCTTCAGGGCCAGTCCCCCACCTCTTTGGGGCACAGGACAGACAGGGAAACTGAGGTGCCAAGCAGTGAGTAATTGGCCCAGGTCCACCCAGCGGGTGGGGTCAGACACGTCTGGCTCTTTCCACTGCGCCATCAAGGCTTCTATTTATCACCTGTGAAACAGCAATGAATTATTGTAACCTCGAGCATGCGGGACTGGAGCGAGGCTGCAGGGAGGTGGCGCAGGTAAAATGTATCTGGGCTCAAAAATGATCAATGAGCCTTCCTGTCCTTGACCTGTCTCTGTCTCGGACCAGCAGGGCAAGACGCTCCCCTCCTGCAGACTCAGTGCTGCAGCCCTGAAACGGAATGGATGTGAATACCCTCCCTTAGAGCTAAAGTGCTGGACGAAAGGAGAGACTAGTCATTATTACTAGGCTTCCCTGGTGGCTCAGCGGTAAAGAACCCAGCTGCCAATGCAGGAGACTCAGGTTCAACCCTTGAGTTGGGAAGATTCTCTGGAGAAGGAAATGGCAGCCCACTCCAATATTCTCGCCAGGGGAATCCCGTGGACAGAGGAGCCTGGTGGGCCAAAGAGTCGGACACGACATAGCAACTGAACAACAACAACAAAGTCATTATTATTTTGTTTGTTCTTATTCAGAGAAGGCAAGTAAGACAAAGGAGAGAGGCGGATGGACAGAGGCTGAGGAGTTTAGGGGCAATCCTTGCCTCCCCGCTCCTACTCTAAAGGGCAGGGCAAAAGCCGAAAACAAGGGCCAGTCATTCACTCTTCCAACACGTGTGCGGAGGTCCAGCCTGGCACTGGGTCCTGGGTGCAGACAGAAGGGTCCCACGTACACCCTGTCCAGGAGTTCAAATTCTAATGAACTTCCTTCCCCTTGTCTCCTCCCTCCCTCCCATCTCCAGGCACCACCACATCCAATCAATCACCAAATCTAATGTCGCGTCCTAAATCTCACAGGATTCCCAGGAGCCCCTTCCCATCCATCATGACCCTGGAGTTTGCCTTGAACCCCCAGGTCTAACCCTGGCCATCCTCTGCTGAGAGCCCTGCCATGCATAAATTTAAGCCTAAGTGAGAAATTTAATTTTTTCCATGGTTCCCAAGTCCAGTCCCCTCCGTTTGGTGTTCAAGGCCTCTGAGGGTCTGGCCTCCCCACCTGCATTTCCAGCCTCACTTCATACCAGATCCCTCAGCTAAGATTTCTCTCCAACCCCTGCAGGAGCTTCACTCGGCAGCAGCTGGCTTTTGCACACATGGTTCAGCCTGCCTGGAATGCCCTTCCTCCTGTCTGCCTGTAAAACTCCTCAGTTTTTTCTTTTTAATTCTTACTAGAGTGTGGTTGATTATAGTTGATATTGCGTTTGTTTCAGGAATCAGTATACTGAATCTGTATAACGTAATTCGGTTATACATACATATATATCCACCCTTTTTTTAGAGTCTTTTCCCATACAGGCCATTAGAGTATTGAGTAGCATTCCCCATACTATACGGTAGGTCCTTTGTTTTGTGGTTTAGTTGCTAAGTCGTGTCTGATTCTTTGTGACCCCATGGACTGTAGCCTGCCAGACTCCTCTGTCCACGGGATTTCCCAGGCAAGAATACCAGAGTGGGTTGCCATTTCCTCTTCCAGGGGATCTTCCCAACCCAGGAATAGAACCCAGGTCTCCTGCTTTGGCCGGCAGATTCTTTACCACTGAGCCACCTGTTATTCAGTCACTATGTCGTGTCAGACTCTTTGCGACCCCGTGGACTGCAGCACGCCAGGCTTCCCTGTCCTTCACCATCTCCCTTACTTGTGAGCCACCTTACTTGTGATCTATTTTATATATAGCAGTGTATACATGTCAATCCCAGTCTCCCAATTTATCCCTCCCCCAAAACTTATCAGTTAAGGTGCAGTTCAGATCAAACCTTACTTCCTCCTAAATCCAGCCCCCTGGGTTCATTTTCTGCTCAAATCTTGACTCCCTCCACAGCTGCAGGCCCCAGCTTTCTCCCCAGCCTCCCGGCCTCCTGGTCTCCAGTCTCACCGGAGTCCATCTCTGCATGGCCCCAGAGGGGCCTTCACACACCTGGAGCCGACCCTGCCCCACCGCTGCTCCCTCCCGAACCCCAGAGATCATCCCACTCTGTAGTCTTCACCCTGCCTGTTCTTATAGGCCTCCCCGCATTCAGAAAGCACTCCCTGGACCAGCTCCCACCTCCCAACACATACACACCGGTTCCTTCCATAGCTGGTGTCACCCCACCAGGCTGTGTTGTGACCGTCAAGGACAAGCCACCAGAGCTTCAAATTGTCCCTGAATCACGGTGACAGGAACCACTGTCCTCCAGGCATCTGGTCCAGGCAGATACGTTCATAGCAGGAGTTAGGGCAGATTCAGGGTTTCCCTAGTGGCTCAGATGGTAAATAATCCTGCAGTGCAGGAGACCTGGGTTCGATCTCTGGGTTGGATCTCTGGAGAAGGAAATGGCAGCCCACTCCAGTATTCTTGCCTGGAGAATCCCACAAACAGAGGAGCCTCGTGGGCCACAGTCCATGAGTTCGCAAAAAGTCGGGCACAACCGATCGACTATGCACAGCATGTACGTGCGCAAAGCGGATTCAAGAGCCAGACAGCTTGGGTTCAGATCCAGGCGCTGCCCCCTCATAGCTGATGGGCTCTGTGCCATTCGCCACCTTCTTTGTGCCTCAGCTCCACTATCTAAAAAAAGAGAGACTGTTGGCAGCGCCCACATCCTAGGGTGACTGTAAGGATGACACGGGCTGGTGAAGTACACTGGAGGTTTCATCGATGGACACAGCAGACGCCGGCAGTAGAGGCAGATGGTGCTACCCCGGTGTGCAGAGTGCAGTGCCCACAGAGGCGACAGGACCAGCATACCAGTGAGACTGCGTTTGCTTGTTTTTTGGCCACACCGGGTGGCACTAGTTTCCTGACCAGGGAAGTCCCAAGGCTGTATTTGCTTTACTTTTTAAAGTTTTTTAAGTTTGATTTGATTTATTTACATATTTGTTTTCGGCGGCACTGGGTCTTCATTGCTGCATGCAGGCTTTCTCTAGTTGCGACGAGCGATGGGCTACTCTCTAGTTGTGGCGTGTGGGCTTCTCATTGCAGTGGGTTTTCTTGTTGCAGAGCACGGGCTCTACAGCACTTGGCTTCAGTGGTTGCGCTGCATGGGCTTAGTTGCTCTGTGGCATGTGGGACTGCACCCGTGTCCCCCACGTTGGCAGGTGGATTCTTAATCAGTGGACCACCAGGGAAATCCCTGTGTTTGCTTTAAAAAAAAAAAAAAAAAGCCTTGAGATTTCCCTGGTGACCTAGTAGTTACCATTTGGTGCTGTCACTGCCGTGGTTCGATGCCTGGTCAGAGAACTGAGATCCTGTAAGCTGTGTGGCATTGCCAAAACAGTTTTTTGTTTTTTAAAGAATCTTGGAGCCAAAGGGGAACGTTTGTCAGGTTCTCACTGTTGGTTACGTTTCCTTCATTCTTTTCTGTGTCTTTGGAATATTTCACAAGTTCCTTTTTGAAAATGGAGAGGAATTAGCTGAGCGGGGAGGGAGGAGGAAGCAGTGGCAGGCAGAGGGAAGGGCTGGGAGGCAGGTGGGATCAACAGGATGGCAGAGACTCATTGCTCACTCTTCCTGTGTCCCGGGTGATGTGCTAATAAGCATTTCGTGTTGGGTCTGGCGGCGGGTACTTGTTTGTGGGGTGAGGAGAGGTGAAGGGCTGCGGAGGGGCAGGCAGTGCTGGGAGCCAGGATGGGCAGAGTGTGGAAGTTTCCCTGGGGAGCTGAGTGGGGAGACTTGGAGTCAGGGCGGCTGGCGCAAGGCTGGGGCAGGGCCCCAGCAGGTGGGATGAGGCCCGAGCCGAGCCGGGATGGAGGCTCAGAGGACCGGGAGGGAGGGCTTGGAACCACTGGGGGAGTGGACGGCAGACCCTGCCCCGCCCCCCGCCCCCGACTCAGTGATGGGGATGAGGGATGAGGAGCGGATTTGGGAAGACACGGAGCTCCATTCCGGCTCTGGAAACTGCCCCTGCCCCTCCCCGCACCCACAGGTCTTCTCCCTGATCGTGTTCTCCTCCCTGCTGACTGACGGCTATCAGAACAAGACCGACAACTCACAGCTGCACTGCGTCCTCAACAGCAACAGCGCGGCCTGCAGCTTCGCTGTGGGGGCTGGCCTGCTGTCCTTCCTCAGCTCGCTGGCCTTCCTGGCCCTGGACGCCCACGAGGTCCGCCTCTCCAGCACCCGCTTCAAGACAGCCTTCCAGCTCCTGGACCTCATCCTGGCCGGTGAGTGAGCCCCAACACTGCCCGCCCCAAGCTCCCAGCCCCCACCCCCAGGCTCCCCGGGCCCCCAGGACGCCACCTCAGAGCATCCTCCGCCTGTGACCCAGAGCTTCGTCCCTCGTTTCTCGAAGCTCTTCTGCACCCACCATTTCAGGGAATCATTGCCCATCCCTCAGACTTAGTGCAAAGGTCACCTCTTCTGACCCTGAGGGTAACTCTAGAAGCCTCTCTTTCTGCCCAGCTTTCTCTTGGCATTCACCTCCCTTCTTCACAGCCTTTCTTGAAAAGCCACCAGTGGCGGGAGGCAGAGTGCAGAGCACAGCGCCAGGCAGAGCAGGGTTTGAAATCTCACCTCCGGCGCAGCCTTGATGTGCAGGTCTCCTCCCCTCTCTGAGCTTCCATAGAAGCTGGGATAGAAACCCCCACTGCCTGGTGGTCCAGTGTTTAAGACTGTTCCTCCACTGCAGAAGGCACTGGCTCAGTCCCTGGTCAGGGAAGTTCCACGTGCCATGTGGTTATGGCCAAAAACCAAAAACAAAACAAAAACCCCCTCCAGGATTTTTCTGAGGATGAAAGGCAAGAAAGGACACCTGTGGTAATGCTGACACTTCCCGGGCACGCCCCCACGTGCCATGGCACCGCGTCAAGGGCACCCCATAGCCCGTCTCCTTTCTTCCTTAGAACCACCTGAGGAAGCATGGCCTGTTCAGATTCCCATTTCACAGAGGCTCACGGAGGTTGTATAATCGGACCCTGAGCGGCAGATCCAGGCTTCCAAGCCAAGCCTAGCCTCCTGACCAATGCTGAGCACCTTAGACAGAGCCTGGCACACAGCGCCCAACACTTGCTTGTTCCTTTTTCTCATGCCTCAGGCTCCTTCCTCTCCTCTTCCACACCTGCCCAGTTCCAGAGACTCAGGGCTAGGTGGGCCCCTAAAGATCACTGAGTCCAGCAACATCCAAAAGAAGGTTCTGTGAGGGCAGAGCTGTTCTGTGCCTGGGCTTCCCAGCACGGAAGCCACGGGCCATGCATGGCCGCTGAGCACTCAAAGTTTGGCCAGTGCCATCAAGGGGTGGAAATTTAAAAAAAATTTTTTCCCTTCCCTATTTATTTTTGGCTGCTCTGGGTCTTCATTGGCGCACTCAGGCTTTCTCTAGTCGCGGCGAGCGGCAGCCACTCTCTAGCTGCGGTGCACAGGCTTCTCAGTGAAGTGGCTTCTCTTGTTGCGGAGCACGGGCCTTAGGGCGTGAGGGCTTCAGAAGTTGTGGTCCACAACCTTAGTTGCTCCAAGGCATGTGGTTTCCTCCTGGACCGAAGACTGAACCTGTGTTCCTGGCATTGGCAGGCGAAGTCTTAACCACTGGACCACTAGGGGAGTCCCAAAAATTTTTTTAATAATCTATTTTAATGGACTGAAATCTTTAATTGATTGAAATGGAAAAAGTCACAGGTGGCTGCCGACCCCCACAGCAGATGGAGCAGCCCACTCCGGGCGGTTCTTTAAAGAGGGCTGGGAGGGAGAGGCCACAGTGGAGACCTCAGCCCCCACCCTTCCTGAGCCCACCGTCCCCCCCCACCCCGCCCCTCTTCTCTCCCTCGACCCCCCAGTCATCTGGGCAGCCATCTGGGCTGTGGGATTCTGCTTCCTGGCCAACCAGTGGCACCGTTCGCCACCCAGATACTTCCTCCTGGGGAGCAACAGCGCCAAGGCCGCCATCACCTTCTCTTTCTTCTCCATCCTCATCTGGGTGAGGAGGGCCCCCTTTCCCATCCCTACTCCCCCAGCAGGGCAGGGCGGGTGGTGTGGGTTAACAGGGCAAGAACCTAACCGCTCTTAAAGCTCACCCAGGCCTCTGCAAGCCCCTTCTGTGTCTCGGGCAGATGGGGAAGGCCCCCCACCTTCTTCCTGGCAGACGAAGCCCAGCTTCAGGGAGCGCTGGGCCCCGTGGCCCCCTCCCTAGCCCGCCCCAGCCAGCCTCCAGTTTACCCTCCTCTGCCTGCAGATATTCCAGGCCTACCTGGCCTTCCAGGAGCTCCGAAACGATGCCCCGGTCCCCTACAAGCGCTCCCTGGACGAGGGTGGTGTGGTCCTGACCTCCCTCTCCCCGCCGTCTGCCGCCAGCCCGGTCAACACGCCCACCACTGGCCCCCACGGCCCGAGCTATGCCAGCTCCTCCCTGTCCCCCTATCTGAGCACCCCGATGGCCCCCCGCCTCGCCATGATGCCCGACAACTAGAGAGCCTTGTTTACACCAATAAAGATAGAATCCTCCCTCCAGAAGGGTTTCGGAAAACAGCCCTCTGTCCTCTCACATCTGTTCCTCTCCAGTCCCTCGAGCGGCCAGGGGTCTCCTTGTGGGGAGGGGGTGTCTCTGCGGCAGGTCCCATTTCCATCCCACCTCCCAGACTCTCCATCTGAGTGTCACTTTTTAAAAAATATTTAGTTTTACTTATTTATTTGTCTGTGCCAGGTCTTAGCTGCAACATGTGGGATCTTTAGTTGCGGCATGGGAGCTCTGAGTTTTGATGTGTGAGATCTAGTTCCCCGACCTGGGATCAAACCTGGGCTCCCGGTGCCGGGAGCCTGGAGTCTTAGCCATTGGCCCCCCAGGGAAGTCCCTTGGGTGCCATCTTGACAGCTACAGACAGTGATGGGAGGGAAAGGAAACCCTTCTTCCGGGCCTGCGCACAGTGAGCCCTTTACCGCTCGCACTGGCCATGGGAGGGAGGCAGGAGGTGCCCCATTGTCCAGCCGAAGAAGCTCAGGTTCACAGACAAGATGCTTCCACCGGTGGAGAGGGCAGGAGAACCAGGACCAACACTCAGGCCCCCCTGGCTGCCCAGTGAGGGCCCACCCTTCTTTAACTCACCCCAGTGACACCTCCTCAGCTCAAAACCACGCTGAGTGAGGAGTCGTTTAAGGACTAGAGGATGACAAGTCCCTGACCGACATCAGAGGAGATACTCGTCCTCAAATATTTGAAAGCTTGTTTGGGGAGAAAGGAATCCTCTTCCAGAACCCCGAAGCCGATCAGGGTCTTGTGCTTGGGTCACAAGACTCTGAGCAGATGACTCCAATGGGTGAAGCTCCCATGAAGGGAGTGGTGGGGGCCGGGAAGGGGCAGCCTTCACTCAGCACCCAGCGTTCAGCACGGTGGCCCGGGACGTCTAGAGCAGTGCTGTCCAGGACTTCCCTGGGTGTCCAGCCGTTAGGACTCTGTGTTGCCACTGCAGGGGGCACAGGTTCGATCCCTTGTCAGGGAACTAAGATCCCACAAGCAGCAGGGCAGCCAAAAAATAAAAATAAAAAAATAGAACAGTGCTGTCCGATAGAAGTAAAATTTGAGCCTTGGTGTCAGGGAAATGGGGCATTTAAGTTTGTCCCCTGGCCACAGGATGAACAGTTGAATGAGGCAAGTGAAGTGAATATACATTTTATTTAACCCCATGTATCCAAAATACTGGGGGCTTACCTGGTGGCTCAGATGGTAGAGAATCTGCCTGCAATGCAGGAGACCCAGGTTCGATCCCTGGGTTTGGAAGACTCTCTGGAGAAGGAAATGGCAACCCCCTCCAGTATTTTTGCCTGGAGAATTCTGTAGACAGAAGAGCCTGGCAGGCTACAGTCCATGGGGTTGCAAAGAGCTGGACACAACTGAGCAACTAACATGCACATCCAAAATGTTATCATTTCAACATATCATCAGTATAAAAAGTCACTAGCCAGATAGCTTACGTTCTCAGGCACTGAGTTCTTTAAACCCTTCATGTATTTTACACAGACACCACACCCTGACTTGGGGCCACCACATTTCAGGCACTAATGGTCATCATAGTGAACGGTGCAGCTCTAGAACCTTCTGGTATTTCTAGAACTGGACATCCATTTATTTTTATGTGGGATAGGTTGGCAAGGAATACAAAAAAAAAAGGAAGTTTGATGTTATGCCAGCCATCCAAACACACCCACACAAGGGCCATGGTGGCTGCAGAGGGCTCAGGTACAGACTGGGCAAAGGGATGTGAGTTGTGGGGAGACCAGCATGGGCTCCGTGGTCCCCGTTTTTTGTTTCACACATGGCAGTGCTCAGTGCTAGGGGTGCAGAAATAAACAGGCTATGGTCCCTATGGGCACTTGGAGGAAGAAGCAACCCTGCAGAGGGCAGGCTTCCGGCATGGGAGACGGAAGGAACCCCCAAGCTCTAGTCCTCACCCTGTCACTGGCTGGATCACCTCGGACGGGCCACTTAATGTCTCTGGGCCCGCGCTGGGCTGGCTGTCAAACCAGAGCCTCGGACCGGATTTAGATCAATGGTTTGCAGACTGTGGTCAAAAACACGCCTGCTCCCAACCCTGAATCAACCAAAGCAGGCCTGCTCCTCCATCTTCCGTGTGAGGCTTCTGGGCTTACAAGAAAGGAAGGGAAAACATCTACAAAGCTCCACAGCAGCGGCTAAGCACCCGGGATCCAGCAGGAGGAAACTGGGGTGCCTACGCCACCTCGGCTACTCGCACCCCTGCTGAGCCTCGGTTTCCTCCGCAGCAAAGGGAGGGGCCTCTGAGGGTCCCCGCAGGCTCACCCATGCAACACACTCTGCCTGGTGCTCATGAAATGCTCAGAAATGCCAGCTCCTTGCCTCCTGAAGCTTCCAGAGCCAGCCTAGGGGAGAACTGGGGCCCACTAAGGAAGGTCTTAGCAGACATGTAGGAGATCTGGCAGAATCCAGGGCAGAACTCCAAAGGCTGACAAGGACCAGGCAGGTAACATGAGTGAAGGAAACAGACCAGATGTGAAGCCAGTCTGGAGGGAAACACAGCAAATATTCACTTTCCTTTGAACTTCACAGAACAAAACCACAAAACAACAGCATCAGCCCAATAATAGATGGTCTCAACCCCTCAGCCAAGTCCTGGGGACTAGAGGGGGAGGCGGCGGGAGTCGGGGGGAGGGGGCGGAGTTCGCGTCCCAGCCATTCATTCCAGCCATCTGCTGCCACCCAGAAATGAGGACCTGGCATTGTCAGATTGACGGATATTTTTTCAAGAGGAGCCAGAAATCTCGATTTTAATGGGAAAATCTGGTTTTTAAAGGCTGGCAACCAATTCCTTTTTTTTTTTTTTTTTTTAAGGAAAACATAAAGCGGTTCCACACAATGTAAAATGACGGAGGGGCGGGGGCGGGGGGCTGTCCCTTGGTGACTTTCAAATCACAGACTCTGGAAGGCTGTCCTCTGCCACCCTGGGATTAGGGAGAACTAACTGTCAGGGAAGTGGTGTGCCAAGACAAGAAGAATCTTCGAGATCTTTTCTTCCTCCAAAACCTCTTCCCCGGTGGTCAGGGTGCAGCTAGTCTCAGGGAGCCCAGTTTCTTATCTTCCTGCTCCTCTCAGGCCTGGGTCTCCTGCCAACAGTGGTCACGATAAAGCAGAAGCAGAGAGAGAGGGGCCGGGGTCAGGGGTACCCCCACAAACACCAGAAAGAGAGCAAGGAGTAGCAAAAGAGAGGCATTATTTTCCTCAGTTTATTTCAGGAGAACAAAGAATCAACCTTCAGTTCTGTACAAAAATGTGACCCCTCGGGCCAACCCCTTCCCCACGCCCCCCTAAATTGTCAAAAAAAAAAAAAAGACCAAAAAATCCAAATTCTGGAAAAAATTACTATGAAAAATCAGGGGAGAACTTCCTCCCCTCCTCCCTCTCCCCAGTGCAAAAGTTTGGGGGGCAGGGGGTGGATGGGGGTATGTGTTCATGGCCACGGTCAGAGGTCCGGCAGGCAGGCAGGTGTCAGGTGGGTATTGGCAGAGTTAGTGTTTGGCGACCAGTGGGGCTGGAGGTGGGGTGGAAGGTGGGGTGGTGGGATCCAGAAGGAAGCCAAGGGGCTCAGGGGAGGGGAAAGATCTCCAACCCTGCCTCGCCCCACAGGACACTTTAAAACAGTTTATAAAAATCGGAGCCGGAGAGTAAGAAAAGAAAGGAGTCATCAGAATCAAAAACTAAATAGTGGAAAGATTTTTTTTTTCTTCTCTAAAAGGCAAAAAACTACAAACAGCCCAGGTCCTGAGCTCCCCCAACACCTGGGTCCTCCACCGCCCCCTTGAAACCCAGCAGCCGTGGAGCTGGGGAGCCAGGAGAGATGGGTTCTTAAAAAAGTCACCCCTGGACCGGAAGGCTCTTCATCTCGCGTCGCCTTCCACTGCCTCTGGCAGCCGCTGTCCTGGAGACAGAGACGGACCGGGGCTACGCCGGCAAACTCAGCTTCTTCCCCTTTAGGACTGTGAAGAGAGGGGCGGGGGAGGACGTGACCATGGGGCCCCCAATGCGCGGACAGCCCCCCACGCCCACACCAGGGGCTGGACGCTGGGCTGGCAGGGCAGCCTCCGGAGTCTGGATTAGCCACAGCGGGGGGTCAACCCGAATTACTGAGGGTTGAGGCTGAGGGACTGATCCATGGACCCATTTCTCCTAACACTGGCTATTCTTCCATCCTGGAAGGACTCCTGGGCCTGGAGGCCTTGGATCTCTGATGGGCAGTGGCCTAAACCACCCCCGCCTTCTGCCCTCCCTGCCGGGAATCCTGTGCTGCCTCCAGGCCTCTGCCCTCCAGTCTCCTCTTCCTTCCTGCTAACTGACTCGGGACCTAGCTTTTAATTATCATCTCTAAGAGGCCTCCCCCAACCGCCACCCCCATGTACGGCAACCCCTCACTCTCCACCACCACCTCCCTGGTTCCTTTCCATCTCTTCCCTTCTCACCGTTTGCAGTCATTTCTCCTGTTCATTCGTCCCACACCCTCCTCCCACCCTCCTCCACACACAGACTATAATACAAAAAAGGAGGGGAGGGCTTCATCCATCTCTTCCCCTGTGGTAGTATCTCAGAGCCTAGCCCTGACCACGGACATAGAAAGTGTTCCCTAAATTCATTGGTTGACTGACTGACTGACTGACTGAATGAATGAATCCTGGTGGGCCTGAGTCCCTGAGAGTGAGGACAGAGATCAATCAGCAGAGAAGACGCCCGCCCTTCCCTGAGCGCTACTGGGGCTGCTGGTTTCAGATCTGTTAACAGGTGTGAGACTGAGAGACTGTGGATCTGGAAGCTCTGGGCAGGAGAAAGGGCTTAGGACAAATCCCAAGAGAAGAAAAGTCAGAGGCCACCACTGCCCCTCCCTTTGTTCTGTCTTCCTTCAAGGGATACAGGGCAGAGGAGATGGAGCCAGGGCCCCAGGGGAGGGAGGGCAGGAGCTGCAGGAGGCGCAGGCTCGCTCCCCCACCGCCTCCGCGCCAGCTACCTTTGGTGATGTAGAGGTAGAAGAAGTCGCAGTAGAGGACCGTCTGGACCAGGCCTGCCACGATGGCGATGAGGTCGAAGAAGCCCTCGAAGTGGTAGCGCCAGATCCAGTTGAAGAGATAGAGCGTGCGGTAGACGCCCAGCGCAAACAGGTAGTGGCTCGTGATGGTCTCCGCCTCGCCCGTCTTGCTCACCATGAACAGCTGCGGCAGGATGGCCACCGACTCCAGGTAGATGGAGAAGGTCCAGAGGATCTACCAGGGGGTGCCGGGGAGTTGGCGGCAGAGGGCGGGAGGTAACAGGGCGGAAGAGAAGGGGGAGGACACGGGGCGTGTTGGCTGGAGGCACAGTGACGCGGGAGAGCGGATAACGATGCCTGCCGGGCACTCACCGTGTGCCAGCAACCACTCTGCCCAGCCCACACGTATTCTGTCGATCCCCACAATAACCCACGAGAGAGGTAAAATTATTAGCATTCTCCCCCGCTTTATTTTTCCGCCGAGTCACATGGCTTGCAGGACCTTAGTTCCCCCGACTGGAGCCTGAACCTGGGCCTTGACAGTGAAAGTGCTGAGTCCTCACCACTGGACCACCAGGAAATCCCCAGCATTCCCTTCTACAGATGAGGCAACTGAGGCTCAGGGACAGTAAGAGATATGCCCAGGATCACATTGCTAGAAAGTGGCAGAGCTGGGATTCGAACGAAGAGTTCAGAGCTGGTATTCGGAGCACTTGGCAATTACGCCTCTCCCAAGGGAGGACCAGGTTGGGATCTTGGCTCTGAGACTTCCCTTCTACGAGACCTTGGGCAAGAGACCCAGATTCTTAGAGCCCCCACCTCCGTCTCTCTAAAGTGGGGGTGATTTTCCTGCCCTGGTAGGGGCAACGTTCAATGTGCAAGCTTGAGACACATAAATCAGACCGTGTCACTCTCTGGGTCAAAACTCTCCAGTAGCTACTTCTTATCACATCCAGAATAAAACCCAAGTTTCTAACCTTGGCTCTAAGTTCCTAACCTTCAAGGCTCTCCTTGATCCAGCTTCATCTCCTAGTCCCTCCAGGCTACGACGGACTACCCAGGCCTTGTCTGTTCTCCAACATACCAGCCTCCTTCCTGCCCCAGGACCTTTGCACTTGCTGTTCCTGCAGCTCTCCCCCGAGACAGTCACATCCTGCCTCTTCTACCTCTTTCCAACCTCAGCTCATCAGCGAGGTCCTCCCTGACCGTCCTCCCCCCAGGACTGTCACAGCCCCTGTCTTGTCTTCCTCTTGGCAGCTCTGACCGGACTGTGAGCTCCGTGAGGCCCAGGAGCCTACACCTTGGGCACTCTATGGGTCCAGCCCCTGGCATAGTGCCTGGAACCTACTCCATGCCTGGATGAATGCACGAGAGAATGGGAGCGAGGTCCCCAAGTGCTTGTCATGGGCCACCATTCAGGGAGCACTGACCATCATCATTTGCAAGCAAGACAGGACATCGTAGGAGGGAGACCAAGAGAGGGAAGACAGCTGCTGGCCCCTTTTCAGTCCCCAGTTCCCTCAAAGCCCCACCTGGGGTGACTTGTGAGATGTCAATTCACTGAAACCTCCAGTCAGACAACACCACCAGCTGGCAGGTGTGATTCCTCCTGGGTGGTTTTGGTTTGTGGGAGCAAAGTTGTGACCAACAGGATGTATTTCTAAGAAGTGACATTTATATAGCAATTACTACGTTCAAGACACTGCTTTATGTACCTTACAGCTACTAACTGGCTTATGCCTTAACCCTATGAGCTAAGACCTATTGTTATCCCCCTTATACAAATGAGAAGACTGAGGCCCATGGGATCAGTAACTTGTCCAAGGCCACACAACTGAGATGTGGGTAGAAACAGATTCCTATCCTGGCAGCTAGACTTCAGGGCTTGTTCCCATAATCACTCAGAATCCACCAGCAAGGTTCTCAGTAAATCAGGTTACTTGAGGCTCTCAGGAAACATATCCATTAAATGGATATATACCCAATTCCTAGCCTTGGGGAATAGAATCATGACAAAAAAAGAGAGAAAAGGTCTGTTGTATTTTTACTTGATTTATTCATGACATCTGAATTTTTAAGGAATCCTTTCCTTCTATGATTAAAAAAGTTTTTCAGCGTGCACCCAATGCTAGCAAGGGTTTTTTGTTTTTTTTTTAATTGGAGGTAGCATGGGGTTTTAGAATTTCTCTGGTGGCTCTGACGATAAAGAATCTGCCTGTAATGCAGGAGACCAGGGTTTGATCCCTGTGTCAGGAAGATCCCTTGGAGAAGGGAATAGCAACCCACTCCAGTATTCTTGCCTGAAGAATCCCATGGACAGAGAAGTCTGGCAGGTATAGTCCATGGGACTGCAAAGAGTTGGACACAACTAAGAGACTAACAAAGTATGGGTTTTGAAAGCAGGTGAACCTCGGTTCAAATTCTGTGAGGTCTCACCTCTGAGCCTCACCTTGCATGCTAAGTTGCTTCAATCGTGTCCGACTCTGTGCGCCCCTATGGACTGTAGCTGGCCAGGCTCCTCTGTCCATGGGATTCTCCAGGCAAGAATACTGGAATGGGTTGCCATTCCCTCCTCCAGGGATCTTCCCGACCCAGGGATCGAACCTGCATCTCCTGCATTGGCAAACAGGTTATTTACCACTACTGCCAGCTGGGAGCCTCACCTTAGTCCTAAAAGAAAGAGGGATGACGAGGTCTGCTTCCTCAGGTGGTGAAGGGATCAGATGGGATGATGACGGATTTGTGCAGAGTCAGACATAGATTTGATGCCAGTACTTTGCATAAGTGACCTCCTTCTGAATGAGGGAACCACTCAACCAAACCACCCAACCTGGAATCAAGAAGCCTAGATCCTGGTCCAGCTTCTTCTACCTAAAGCAAGCCCCACTGCCTTCCTCCAGCCTCAGTTTCCCTGCCTGTAAAATGGGTCCAGCTCAGTGAGTGCTCCATGCAAGATGATGGTGATCAGAAGCTTGCCAAGTCCAGACCCTGCAACTAAGCTTTGGGTTTCCTCCTTCTGACATTTCTGGGGCACTTGGGCCAAAGTTACCCCTCAATCAGATTTTTCAAGACTGCAGGATGCTTTTAGAAATAGATTTGGAATCTGTAGCCAAACCTGTCAAGTGAGACATCTCAGGAAAACTCCTGAATTATAGTTTCTGTTGAAAACATCAGCACAGCAGGGGCGGCTTGCGGGAATCTTAGTTTTCCAACCAGGGATCAAATCCGCGGCCCCTGCCTTGGAAGTGCAGAGTCTTAACCACCAGTCTTAACCACTGGACCACCAGGGAAGTTCCAGGGCCAGCGTCTTACAAGCAGGAGTGAGTGGTACTGGGGGAGGAAAGACTGCTTTGAATTTGATTCCCTCTCAAAATTACTCCCAGGAAACTGTATAGCTCCTACCAAAATACCAGGCAATAAAAACCACGACAGCTAGCCTTTAGGAGTAGAAAGCCAAAGCACTGCAACAGTCATGGCAGCACTTCCTGCCTACGGCCAGACACTGTGCTTTATCAATATCAGTCCCGAGTTAGAACCTATGAAGCAGGAACTGTCCCCATTTTACAGATAAGAAAACTCAGACATAGAGAAATTACATGACTTGCCCAAAGCCCCACAGCTTCTAAAGTGTTAGTCACTCAGTCATGTGTAAGCATTTGCAACCCCGTGGATTGTAGCCCACCTGGCTCCTCTGTCCATGGGATTTCCCAGGCAAGAACACTGGAGTGGGTTGCCATTTCCTCTTCCAGGGGATCTTCCCTACCCAGGGATCAAACCCTGGTGTCCCGCAATGCAGGCAGCTTCTTTACCATCTGAGCCCCCAGGGAAGCCCTGGGCTTCAAATCCTGGCTCTCTGGTTCTAAAGTCGCTGTGTAAGCGATGCTGGCTAGTCTCAGGAAATCCTCACAGCGACCTAATCTTGACTTTACAGATAGGGAAACTGAGGCAAAAAAAGTCAAGTTCCAAGGTCATGCTAATAGAAAGTAACAGATTCAAATCCAAGTAGCCTAGCCCCCTAGAGCCCCCGTTCCCAATTCCTGAACTATTCATTAGGCCAGTAATTTTGGAAGAGTCATTTTGACTCCCCAAGCCTCAGTTTCCTATCTATAAAATAGGGCTGCTGTGAAAAGTAATGCGATGACACGTGTGACACGCTCAGAGCAGCGTCTGCTACTTGGTGAGTGCTGCTGCCGTGACATTGCTGTCATCTGACTCCAGGGCCCCTGTTTTGAACGTTATTTCCTAAAAGGAGGAAGTCTGAGCAAACCCTGCAGAAGGGAAGCGTCTGACTGGGCCCACCGTCCACAGCCATTCTCCTGCAGCCCACCCCACTACACCACTACCAAGACCCGCAGGTGGCCTACCTCCAGAGGGGTAAAGTCATGGTTGACCAAGAACGCCAGGATGGCCGTGGGAATGACGAGGAACTCCACTCGGAACGTGTCATGGTTCCCGTCGTAAGTGGCTTTGAACTTGCTGTAAATCATCCAGACTGTGGTGAAAGAGCAGGCGATGTAGACCACCTGTCGGGTGAGGATGAGGAGGAAGCTTCAGCTCCAGGCACAGGGCCCCAGCCCCCAGCCTCCTTAGACTAAGGAGTCGGGACCCCCAGCCCCTCCCCCCTCAGACCCAGGGGTCCAGCCCCCAGCCTCTCCTCCTTCAGACTAGGAGTCCTGGCCTCCAGCCCCTCAGACCCAGGAGTCCCAGTCACTGTCACCGCCCCCCTTAGATTCAGCAGTCTGGACCCCTAGCCCCCTCCTCCCTGAAGCCTGGGACCCACGTTCCCTCCTCCCCCGACCCTCCTGGTGGCTCCCCCTCAGGAGGCCTTTACCTTCATGCACGTGTTGTAGAGTGAGATATAGTTGGTGAAGAGGTCCAGGTAGCGGGCAGTGAACACCACAGCAAACAGGACCTGGCTCTTGCCTGAAATCCCTGTGGTGCCGAGAGGCAGGGTCAATACACCAGGGGCCAAGGCCTGGAACAATCCTGGAGGCGGCTCTGGAGGGCAGCTGTCCCCGGAGGCCTCCCCAGCCAGCGGCCGGAGCAGGGCTCTTTCCCACGGCCCACAGCCAGGGGGCAGCCCGGCCCCAAAGCTACTCCAGCCCGAGGCTGTGTCCCGGGCTAGGCCTCACGGCCACCCCCAACACCCTCAGGGTCCTCCTGCAGTCCGGATCCAAGGTGGGGCCTCAGGAGGACCCCCCCTTGACCTCTGGCCTCCAGAACAGGTCGCCTGCCTCCGGCTCCCTTCCTGGCCGCTACAGTCCACGTCACCAACTTCCAGCCACCTCCCTGCCTGCCACAGCTCCCTGTTCCCAGCCCCAGCAACTCTGAGGCCACCCTGATGGGGGCCGGGGGGAGGCTGAACTCGGTGCCTGGAGCCACCCCCACCAAACTGGATGCATCCCCGATTTGCGGAAAGGAGCTGACCCCCTGGTGACCCCGGACCTGGAAGGGGGACCCCCAGCAAGCAGGGACGGAAAAGGGGACCCGTCCCCCTATGCCTCCAAACCCTCTCCCCGAGTCCTGGGGTGTCCCCCGCACTCTCCCCCTTCCTCCGGCCCCCGTGGGTGTCTCACCGGCACACGAGCGGGACTTCCAGATTTTGAGCAGTAGCAAGATGATGGCTAGGAGGTGGGAGAGGTCTCCCAAGAATCGGAAGAGATTCATGGTTGGGGGGACCTGGCAGAGCTGGGCTGGAGGGAGGCTGGAGGGGGGCTGCCCCCCGGGGCTGCTGTTCTGTCCGGGCGGCTGGGCTGTCGGGGGGCGGGAGAGGTGCCCTCGGGTGGGCTCCGCTCCGGGGAGGGGGCTCTGGGAGGGGGCGCCGAGGCCGGAGCTGATGGCCGAGCCGGAGCTAGGAAGAGGGAGGAGGGCGGGAGGGGGAGGAGTCCGGCGGAAGGCTCCGCCCCCGAGGGCGGAGTCCCGGCTCTCTGGCGCCCCCTACCCCCGCTTCTCCGCACTTGCAGAGCCGGCTGCCGAATGTTCCCCACCAAGGCCGCCTCCTAGGAACTTGCGGCGTCGCCGAGACCCGCAACTCCCAAATCCGGGCGCCTGTTCCCCAAGGCAGTCTGCGCCTCTGTAAAGGTGGCAGCCCAGCCGCATAGATTCTGCCCTTGACAGCGATTCGGGAGACAGGTCTCTGAGCTTTCAGGATGGTACACAAAGACCCAGAGGCTGGCTTTTCAGGGACCTCCAGCTCCAATTCATCCGAGAGAAGAGAAAGCCGCCTCCAGCCCCTCCTCCATCAGACTCAGGAGTCCAGGACCTCAGTGTCCTCCTCCCTTGGGCTCAGGAGTCCAGCCGCCAGCCCTTCCTCTCCCTGACCCAAGAAGAGCTCAGTCCCCGCTTCTTTGGGACTTAGGGTCCCACCCGAGAATTTTGTGTCCCAAGTATCATAGACCCAGAAATCGAGATGCACAATCCCTTCCTCCCTCTGGGACCCACAAATTCAGGCGCCCAGTCTCTTCTTTTTCAGAAATATGAGCCCTTCACTCCTGCTCTCCGTGACCCTGGAGTTGGTAGCTGGAAGCCCTGGCTCTGGCCACCCCCACCCACCCATCCCGGAACTGCCCCCTCAGAGGCACACAGAGACACTCTCGGGAGCCCAGGTGTCCTGTGCCACACTCCACCCCACCCCTTTATAGACGCATGGGGCCTAGCCTCCCTCTCTATCAGGAGGGGCAGGAGCTGGGCAACTGCTCTTGAGGGGAAACAGGCTGCGTCTAGGAGGGGGGACATGGTGCTTTCTTCCTGGATGTCTGAATAACCATGGGTGATAGATGGATGTCAGGGTCTGTCAATAACAGAAGGGGTACAGCGGCGTCAGTTTCCTCAGATTGCAGGATGGATAGGGTGCTTGAGGGTGACATCCATGAGTCTTGGACGGGTGGGGCCCTGAGGGTGGTTTGTGCTAAGGAGTCAGTTTGTCTGAGGGTCTAAAAGGGACTCAGGCCTAGAGGAGGGGGCTCTGGTTACTGGGTCCCAGGCAGAGAAGGGAGACAGGGCCTTGGACTCCTGAAACTGGGGAAGGAGGTGGGCTGAGAGAGGAGTGGCCTGGGGGCCTGGATTCCTGGCTTCATGAGGGAGTCCTTCTTGCAGGCCTGGCCTCCCAGGATAATCGAAGCCAAAAGATGGGTCCTAGCGTGACAGACTCAAGTCTGGGGATGGCCTCCTGCTTCACAAACCTCAGCGTGGGGAGGGAGCGGAGGGCGGGCAGCCCCTGGGCCCTGGAGCGCAGGTCTGGGTCCTGAGTCCCCGACATTCCCCCCTCGCCAGCCCCTTCCCCTCTCTCCAGATTTATTTGCAGCCCCTCACTCTCTGGTCCCAGGGGGAAGGCAGAGGCTGGGAGCTGGGGAGGGGGCCGGCCCCCTCCTCCAGCCATGACAGGAGGAGGGGTCCCGAGGGAGCCCAAGAGGGGGGCTGTGGGTCTCCCGGCAGGGGCGGACGAGGACTGAATGTTAATCCTATCCCGAGTGAGTGTGTGTGTGTGTGTGTGTGTGTGAGTGTGTGAGAACAGAGCGAGTGTGCGAGTCCCTCCCGCTCCGGCTCCTCCAAGCCCTGGCCGCCGCCACCGCCCTCCGCCCGCCTGCAGCCTCCCTGGCCACCGGTGCCCGGCTCGGGGGTGTCGGCCTGGGTGGGTCCGCCTGGCCCCCAGGGGTCTCTCGTGCATCTGCCATCTGCCCGGTGAGGATCTGTGTGTGCGGGTGTCTGGGGCTGGGCTGGAGGGGGGGGTGTGTCTGTAAGGGCTGCGGCGGTGGCTGCGGGCGGGCAGGAGGGAGGGAGGGGTCTGTCTGTCTGTCTCGACCCCGAGCCACCTGCCTGGGTGTCTCGGGCCCCCCAGGTTCCTCCCTCCGAGCCTCCCCCAAACCCGGATGCATGGTGTGTACCTGGGCTCTGCGCCTCCTGCCTGCGTCCGGCCGGGCGTCTGGTTGCCTGTGTCCTCCTGTCTGTCTGAACAGCCCCTGACAGCAACAGCAGCCTGGCCCATCAGACCCTCCAGGGTGTGTGTGTGTGTGTGTGTGTGTGTGTGTGTGTGTGTGTGTGTCTCCCTCCTCAAGCTCTGGGGGTGTTTAGGGGAATCCCAGGGAAGTGAGGTGGTGCGTGTATGCGTGTGTGTATATGTGTGTGTCTGCCTGTATTTGAGAGTGGGGACGTGGGGGGGTGCCTGGAGGTGGGAGGTGGCCAAGCAGGAAGGGGCAAGCAGTCGCCCAGACAGGCTGTCTCCCGCCTGCCCCTTACGCAAACACACACACCAGCCACCGGCTTCAGAGGTGACCCAGACAGACAGACAGACAGACACAGACTTGGGGGGGGCACTGAGGGCACAGAGTGGGGGTTTGCGAATGAGACAGGGAGAGGCGGGACCGGACACATGGACGGGGGGGAGGAGCCGGGGCTGAAGCAGCAGAGGGGGGCACCCCAGGTGGGCGGAGGGGGGATCCCCACGGGGTCGGAGCGGCGAGAGGACACCCCGACAGCCTCCGCAATGTCCGGGGCCCAACTTCCAGCGCAACATGTGTAGCCGCGTCCTCGCCTAGCCGGGGTGGCCTCAACCTTGGGGACAGACAGGGCAGGACGGACTGAGGAAGAGAGAGCCGGAGCCAGGGAGCCAGGGCCGGGCAGGAGGTCCCGGCTGCCGCCATCGCCGCCGCCGCCCCAGGGCCTGGCCCCCCCACACACACACCCCGCGGCTCCCTGAGCCCCCGGCCGAATCTTCGGGTCGCTGGACTCCGGTTCCGTTCCTGGCACCCCTGCAACACCCCCCAGAACAGGGTCATGAAAAGGTAAGGCTGGGGTAGGGCTGCAGGGGAGGGGGTGGGAACGTGGACTGCCCCCCCGCCGCCCCGCTCCAGATCTAGGACAGAGAAAGTTGGCAAGGGGCCTCAGTTGGAGGGAGAGGGCTGGAATGGTGGACAGGGGTCTCTGGGGGAAATCTTTGCCCCCTATCTCCTTCTCCCTTGCTGAGCCCTTTCCCCAGGTCTCTGCACCCCAGATCTCCTAACCCCTCCATTGCTGACACTTTGATCCTTCTCCCCAGCCCCATACACCTGACGCCCCGTCTCTCTGTCCCCCATCTCTCCCTCTCACCTTCCCTCTCTGAGCAGTCCCCCTCCCACTGCCCGCATCAGCCTCCCTCCTCGGCTGGTCCGCTTCTCTCTCTCCAGCTCCATCTCCCCTCCCTCCTCAGCTGCCAGTCGGCTATTAATACCCCTGCCAAGGACCTTGAGAGTATCCAGGCCTTGGCACCCCTCGCCCCAAGCTCCCATCCCTTCCTCAAGGTTCTGGAATACCCTTCTAGCCTCTTCCAAGCACCAGGATTAGGGTGGGGAAAGAATGGGGTTGGAGTGGGGGGGCGGGAGCCGTCCGCAGCACGACGCGAACTGTGGGGGGGTGGGGAACGCGGGCTGTGTATTGAAGTGGCCTCTCATCTCTTCTGTGATGGATCCGGGGGGAGTGATGGAGACAGGGACACCCCAGGAATCTCTGGCACCCTCCTCCTCCTCAGCTGGGGGACAGACTGTACTGTGCACAGGACCTGAGTGGGGCGACTCGGAGAGGCTGGAGCTGGGGCAGGGGTTGCCGAGGATACTGGACAAATGGGGTGGGAGACCACAAGGGGTCCTTAAGGGAGGAGAGGGCTATGGGCCTGGATTCCTGGGTCCTGGGTGTAAAGGAGGCTGGGCCCCTGGATTCCTGAGTCTGGGGGCAGGAGAGAGCCGGCACTCCTGGGTCCTGGGAAAGGATGGAGCTGAGCACCCACAGTCCCCGGTGGGTCTGGGGGAAAGAAGGGGCCTGAGAGTCAGGATTCCGGAGTTGATGGGAGAAATTGGGAGGATGGGGCTTCTGTGTCTGAGGGAAGAGGGGGCTGGGGGCGCAGTGTCCTGGGCCCTTGACGGGGCAGGGTATGAGGTTCTGGACTCTTTGGCCCTGTGCGGATGGAAGTGGGGACTGAGACTCACGAGGAGGTGGTGATTGGAGGCCTGAACAATGTGATCCCTGAGGGTGAAGGTTTGGGGGTTGGAACGCCAGACTGCCCCAGCGGCTGGGGCTGCCACCTCTCTATCCATCCCTGGAGGGGTGGGAGACTGTCCTCTCGAATCCCTCACCGGAGAGAACTGGGCATCCAGCCTCTTGAGAAGGGTGGGGCAGGAGCTACCCTCTTGGGCTTCAGCCAGGGAGCAGGACCCCAGAATCCCCAAGGCCAGAGGCAAGGCAGGGGTGAGTCTGAGAGAGGCAGAGAAGAGGCTGAGGGGTGAGCAGCCACCAGGAAGGGAGGGGAGAGCCAGTGTTATCCTGGGGAGGGGGGAGTGCCAGGCCACAGCTGTGGGTTATTTTGGGGCAGAGGGGGGCTATTCTGAGCACTGATTGAACCAGCTGCTTGGGGAAGGGCAGAGGAGAGGAGGGGCGAGGGGGAGCCAGGATTGAAGCATGCTAGGAGCCCCCACCCCCACCCCTCGGGAGACAGTGCCCCAGGGTCCCTGGGAAGGCCTGGGGGTAGGGGGGTAGGGAGTGAGGCCTCTAGGCAGGCAAAGGGGTGTGGGCCTTTCCCCTACCCCTGGCTGGCTGTAGGGTGGATGGAGGCTCTGTGCTACCATGGCAACCGGACAGGAGGCTGATTGACAGTTAAGAGCAAGCCCTTCCTTGTCTGGACCCTCACCCCTTTCCAGAAGCCCCTTCTGCAGGCTCCAATCCCTCTCTGGGAAGCAGGGGTCCAGGCCCCCAGGGTCCTCCATCCTCAAGACCCAGGAGCCAGGAGTCTGGGCTCCCAGCCCAACCACCCCAGGCAGCTAGTATTCAACAGGGAACATAGGAAGAGATGCTGTATTGCTTCTCATTTACCAAATTGCTCTGGGCTGGGAGCCAGGGACCCCCACCCTTCCCAGCTCTCCGCAGCTGTGCTCCCCCTAACCCCAGAGCCCAGTCTGGACTGTGACTCTTTCTAGCTCTTATTGAGAGTGGAGGGACGGGGGTAGGAGTAAGGGGACAAAGATGGGTTGGGGGGTTTGTGTTCCAGGGGAGGGGTACAGTCACAGAGGCATTTGCTCCCTGCAGGATGGCCCACTAATTTTTTTTTTTTCTCTCTCTCTCCCCCCACACACCTGACCCCTTTTCCCTTTCTCTCTTTTTTTTTTGTTCCCCTCACTTTTTCTTCCTTTTATTTTTGATCCCTCCTGCCACTCGCCTTCCTGGCCTTCCTTTCATGTCTGTGCTGGGCACCTCCCTGGTGGGGGTCTTGATCTCTGCCTTGCCTCGCTATTTCTGTCTTCCTGTGTTTTCTGTCTGCTCTGCCTGCCTCTTCAATCTCTAATTCTGCCTGTTTCTCCGTCTCTTGTGGGTGCGTGTCTTGTGGTGGCTGTGGGGTCTCTGTCTCCATCTTCCTGGGGTTTCTTTCCACCTTCCTCTCTCGGTCCAACTTTCGGGTTTCTCTCCTCTCTCCCACCTTCCTTCGTCTATCTCTGCATCTCTCCCGCCTCTCTCATTCCCTCCCTATTTCTGTCACTCCGTCTTATCTCTCGCTGTGTTACTCTGAGCCTATCTGTCCCTGTCTGTTTCTTCCATCTCTTTCCTCCACTCCATCAACTCTCTCTCCCTGACCATCTCTCTGTGGGTGTTTTCATGTCTTCCTATCTTCCTGGGCCTCTCTCTCTCTGCTCCTGTTCCGATCCGGTCTCTGCGGGTCTCTTTTCCATCTGGCCTGTCTCATTGTCCTTCCTTGTCTCTCTCTTCTCCCCACTTCTGTATCTTTTGTGGCCCCATTACCCATTCTCCCTGTTTCTCCCTTCGCTTCTGTATCTTTCCCTTTGCCTCCGTATTTCCCTGTGTCTCTCCCGCTATTACTCCATCCAACCTTTCTCCTACCTCCGCATCTCTCCTTCCTCGCATCTCCCCTTCACCGTGTATCTCTCCTTGTCTCTGTCGTTCTACCTCTTGTCTCTCATTCCTGTCCCTCTCTCTGCTTCGCGTGTCCGCCGCCCCATCTCTGCGCCCCCCCTCCCTCCTCCGTGTCCCTCCCCGGGCGCCCTCGCGCTCAGAGGCCGCCCGGCAGGGCCCGCAGGCGATGCGCGGCGCCGGTGGCCCCCGCGGCCCTCGGGGCCCCGCTAAGATGTTGCTGCTGCTGGCGCTGGCCTGTGCCAGCCCGTTCCCGGAGGAGGTGCCGGGGCCGGGCGGGGCCGGCGGGCCTGGCGGGGGCCCCGGCGGGGCGCGACCGCTCAACGTGGCGCTCGTGTTCTCGGGGCCCGCGTACGCGACAGAGGCGGCGCGCCTGGGCCCGGCCGTAGCGGCGGCCGTGCGCAGCCCGGGCCTGGACGTGAGGCCGGTGGCGCTGGTGCTCAACGGCTCGGATCCACGCAGCCTCGTGCTGCAACTCTGCGACCTGCTGTCGGGGCTGCGCGTGCACGGCGTCGTCTTCGAGGACGACTCGCGCGCGCCCGCCGTCGCGCCCATCCTTGACTTCCTGTCGGCGCAGACCTCGCTGCCCATCGTGGCCGTGCACGGCGGCGCGGCGCTCGTGCTCACGCCCAAGGTGCGCGCGACCCGTGGGCGGGGCTCGGGGGACTGGGGGCGACCCGTGGGCGGGGCCTGGGCCGGCCGTGGGTGGGCGGGGTGGTAAGGGGCGTGGCCAGTCCTGAGGGTCAGCCTCGGGGATACAGTGAGGACGGACGTAAAGGTCAGGTCTAGGTAACGGGCGGGGCTGACTTGGAGGGACGTGATCTACAGGAGGTACAGAGTGTGCCGGGGAATCATCTAGAAACAGGGTCTGAGGTGAGCAGGCTATGGGAAGAGTTGAGAGGCTGCGGGAGCGGTGAATCGGGAGGGGGTGGGATCCGAGAAAGAGGCGAGGCCGGCCAGCGAGGGGCGAGGACTGGGTGGGTGCCAGAGAGGGCATGCCTGCGATGGCAAGATCTGAGTGAGGGGTGGGCTCTGGGATCAGCGACTGGGTGTCAAGTGAAAAGGAATGGGGCTCAAAAAGGGCTGAAGGCTAGAGAGTAAGCAGGAGCCAGAAAGTCAGAGACGGTGACCAGGAAAAAGGATTATTAAGTACTGAGGGACAGGGAGGGGCCCGGCCGGCTGAGCGTGAGGTCTAGAGGTCAATGTAGAAGGACCGAATCATCTGGTGGAAGGAAGAGCATGAGAAAGGGAGGCATCCTTAGTGAGTGAGAGAGAGGGGTAGCCTTGCAGCTAGAAAGTGGGGGAAGGCCAGTCAAGGAAGAGGTGAGTCAAGGAAGGGGCGAGGCTAGCTGGTGATGGGGGAGGCGGTACTAAAGGGGCAGAGTCTAGAGAGGAAGACGGTCTGGGGGTGGGATTTGGGCAGGGGAGGTACCCAACTGGAAGGCGTGGAAAGCGAGAATCCAGAGAGTGGGCCTGGAAAGATGAAGGCCTCCCCCTTAGAGGCAGGCTCAGCCATTGAGAGGTCAAAGCCAGGAGCCTGCAGGGAAGGCAGGGGCAGAGGCTGGAGCTAGCTGGCTGTGGCATGGAGAGAGGCCTGCCTCCCGAGGGCACAAGAGGGGTCAGCTGGAGTGGATTTCTAGTAGGGAAGGGCAGGATTTGAACAAGCCTGGTGTGCGGACTGAGAAGAACCAGGTCAGTTTAGAGGAGGCGTCTGAGAAGAGGCGGGGCCTATTCAGGGGTGGAGCCAGTGTAACAGAGAAGCGGGTATCGCCTGAGGATGGGGCCACCTGAGTGGGTGGAGCCTAAGTCTCCACCAATTCCCTGCTGTGAGGGCCCAGCGGCTTTGTGACTAGATCTCTATTGCATGCCGGGACTCGTAGTTTTCTTCTGTCTCGAGCACTGTGGGAAAGACCTCTGTCCAACTTTCTTCTTCTCTTTGGCATGGGGTTGTCCAGAGATCTGTAGGCAGATCACCTGCGAGGTGAACTTACTACTTCCTGCCTGACGCCTCCTTGGGATACGGAGAGATGTGGTCCCTCCTGCCTCCATGGCGGCTGAGAAGTGTGTGCCCCTCCATTTCATTGTCTGCTGGGCACTGTGGCCCCTTGAGTGCATACCCATTGCCTTCTGGGAAATGCAGTCCTTTTAGTGTCTTAGCGTGGTCCTCACAGCTCTATCTGTGCCCCCACTGAATGCTGGGAACGTGGTCACCTGACTACACATTCAGCTGCCAAGCATGAGGGCCTCACAGGGTCTCATAGCATTCTGGGAAACCTCATACCCTCAGGACAAGTGCCGTAACCCGCTCACATTTAACCACAGGCATATGCCTAGGGAGAAAGTCCACTTGCTCGTCTCATTGCATTACTGGAAGATTTATTGAGGACTGATTCTGTGCCAGGGCTGTTTCAGGTTCTGGGGAATACAGTTAGGGAAGGTTAAAAAAAAAAAAAAGACGCGGTCTCTGCTCTTATGAAGCTTGCATTTCTAATGAGGAGACAGACAAAACAAATGACAGATAGTGAAATCTGTCCTGGAGGAGAGGTAATGACCAAGGCCGTGGATAGTGGTCAGGGGAGGCTTCCCCGAGGAGGTAAAACTGAGCTGGACCTGAGGGCGGAGGAGGGGAAGGAGCTGGGGGCTGTCCCTGAGAAAGGTGACAGTGAAGGGCAAAGCCCTTGAGTCTAGAAGGAACCTGAGGTGTTTGAGGAAGAGCAGAAGTGGGGCTGGCGGGACATGAGGTCAAAGAGGCCACAGGGACCAGGTCATGTGTGGCCTTATGGGCCACAGAGAGGACTTTGGCTTTGACTCTGACATAGAATTTTTGGAAGGTTTTCAACCAAGAAGGGAGGCGATCCAACTAATATTTTGAAAAGATCACTCTGGCTGCTGTCTGGAGAATGAAAGGTTCGAGAAAGGAAGCAGAGATGGGTTAGGAAGCTGTTGTCGTTTAGGCAAGAAAGGGGAAGCAATGAGGGTCATGATGGGGCCATAGTGAAGAATGAACAGCTGGGGTCATGTTTTGAACAGAGAACTGAGAAGACTTGGAGATGGCCTGGATGTGGGCCCAAGGGCTGTCCGACAGGATTTTCTGCCGAAATGATGAAAGTGGTCTTCATCTACTCTGTCAAATATGATAGCCACTAGCCATGTGAGCTGTTGAGCACTTGACGTGTGGTTAGTATAACCAAAGAACTAAATTTTATTTAACTTTGATTTAATTTGAATAGTCATGGGTGGCTAGCAGCTACCATACTGGAGACCACAGGAGACAATATTTAAACCCATGGGTTTGGATGAGATCACCAGGAAGAGAGGACAGAGAAGGCAAGAGGAGATGAGGGCACTCCTATGTTTAGAATTCTGACGGAGGAAGAGAGTCTGGCAAAGGAAACAGAGAAGGAGGGGACAGGAAGGTAGGAAAAAAAGCGGAGAAGGGCAAGCCTACTCAGCAAAGCTTCTCCCATTTGGGAGAGACTACCTTCAGCATCCTCATGGCCTGTTGGGAGATGTAGTCCCTCTCAGTGGATGCTGGGAACTGTAGTTCTTTCCTGGGTTGCTGCCTGTGTTCACTAGGGTTATGTTAGCTGCTGTAACAGATAAACCCCCACTTAGTGGCTTAACTCAATAGAAGGTTGTTCCTCACTTATATAAAATCCAAACAGGTGTTCCTGATTGGAGTTGGCTCTCCTCCAAGCTCTGACTCAGGGACTCAGTTTCCTCCATGCTGTGGCTTTGTAATCCCCTAGATTCCTCCTCAGGAGCCTCTGCATCTGCCCTCGGACAGGGAAAAGTAAGGTGCATAGGCGGAGAGGTTTTCATGGATGAGCCTAGAACTCAGTCCAGAGGCTAAACCTAACCCAAGTCTAGCTCTGTGCCCCAAGCAAGGAAAGGAGATGGGTTTGGCAAACAGCTAGATGTTGAGAGCTGTGATGCCCTTATCCATTGTTGGGAGATGAGGCCCCCTCTGGATCCCTGGGAGCTGTGAGCCCCTAGCTGGCTGCTGAAGGTCAGCAGCTAGGAGCTGAGATCTCCACATGGGGGAGGACTGACATCCTCCTTCTCCCCTGCAGGAGAAAGGTTCCACCTTTCTGCAGCTGGGCTCGTCCACAGAGCAGCAGCTTCAGGTCATCTTCGAGGTGCTGGAGGAATACGACTGGACGTCCTTTGTAGCCGTGACCACGCGTGCCCCCGGCCACCGGGCCTTCCTGTCCTACATCGAGGTGCTCACTGATGGCAGCCTGGTGGGCTGGGAGCACCGTGGGGCATTGACACTGGACCCTGGGGCTGGCGAGGCTGTGCTGGGCGCCCAGCTCCGCAGTGTCAGCGCCCAGATCCGCCTGCTCTTCTGTGCCCGTGAGGAGGCCGAGCCCGTGTTCCGGGCAGCTGAGGAGGCTGGCCTCACTGGGCCTGGCTACGTCTGGTTTATGGTGGGGCCCCAGCTGGCTGGAGGCGGGGGCTCAGGCGCCCCCGGGGAGCCGCCTCTTCTGCCAGGAGGCGCCCCACTGCCTGCTGGGCTGTTTGCAGTGCGCTCGGCAGGCTGGCGGGATGACTTGGCCCGGCGTGTGGCAGCTGGTGTGGCCGTTGTGGCCAGAGGTGCCCAGGCCTTGCTGCGTGACTATGGCTTCCTGCCTGAACTTGGCCACGACTGTCGTGCCCAGAACCGCACCCATCGAGGGGAGAGTCTACACAGGTGAGCAGGGCTGGGCTGGGAGGGCCGTGGGAGGACTCCTGAGCCAGATCACCTGGGGTGCTTGGTGACCTCAAATGGGTCACCTTGCCTCTCAGAACTTCAATCTTCTCTGTAAAATAAGTGAAATTGGCTCTCCTTTCTGGGATTCAGTCAAGTGATTTGGACAAAGACACCTGAGATACCAGGAGAAGATTACTGTATTTCATGATTTTAGCATGTGCGTTTTTGCAGTTTTAATGTCTTTGAAATCAAGACATGTCTTACAGTCATCGCTTATCATGATTTCATGGGCAGCACTTTTTTTTCCCCTTCATGGTTGTAAAAATAGCGATACATCTTCTAGTTGATAGCATGTTGCTGCTGCTGCTGCTAAGTTGCTTCAGTTGTGTCCGACTCTGCGCGACCCCATAGACGGCAGCCCATCAGGTTCCCCCGTCCCTGGGATTCTCCAGGCAAGAACACTGGAGTGGGTTGCCATTTCCTTCTCCAGTACATGAAAGTGAAGAGTGAAAGTGAAGTCGCTCAGTCGTGTCCGACTCTTAGCGACCCCATGGACTGCAGCCCACCAGGCTCCTCCGTCCATGGGATCTACCAGGCAAGAGTACTGGAGTGGGGTGCCGTTGCCTTCTCCATGATAGCATGTTAGGTTCGGTGAAATATCTAATTGGGGGGCTTCCTTGGTGGCTCAGCGGTAAAGAATCCACCTGCAATGCAGGAGCTGCAGGCTCAATCCCTGGGTCGGGAAGGTCCCCTGGAGTAGGAAATGGCAACCACTCCAGTATTCTTGCCTGGGAAATCCCATGGACAGAGGAGCCTGGCAAGGGTCATAAAGAGGTCCCAAAGAGTCAGACGTGATTTAGTGACTAAACCACCACCACCACCACCGTAGTTAGCGTAGGAGCTGAACTTCAGTAACCAAAAAGACCCAACAATGCGATGTCTCCAACAAGGTAGAGAGGTCTCTCACTACCAGAAATCCATGGTCCAGGTTATCAGGAGACTCCATCGTTCCACGTGGTCATTCAAGGGCCCCAGGACCCTCCCACCTTGTTGCTCTGCCATCTTTCCATAAGGTGGAAGCTGGGTCAAAGGGCATGTCTGAATTCTAGCTCATGAGAAGGGGGAAAGAGAGGAAGTGGAGAACACACCATTTCCTTTCGGCTAGTGAGGCAGAAGGGATGAGTCTTACATCCCATTCATGAGAACATAGTCATTTGGCAGGGGCTTGAATTCCTGGTAGTTTGTAGCCACATCCATGCAGATTGGCTAGATACCGATGCTGATTGGCTAGTGTCTGTGCCACACTGATTGTTAGAGTTTGAATATCACCTGCCCATGGCCTGGGTTAGCTGCAAGGAATGTCAGAGAATATGGGGAATGTTGATTCTAGCTGGACAGGGGTGTACCCAACTGACACACTACTGTTTTATATTATTTTATTTGTTCACACTACTGTTTTAGATGAGGGGACCAGGGTTTGCTGAGAAACAGCATCTCTACCCTAGGAAGCTTTGGGAGTTTGGTGACAGAGCAGTGGAAAGAGGGGCCTTGGATACTGAAGTGAGGATGAGCTGAGTTTGGGAAGAGGTGAGAGGTGGGGAAGAAAGCCTAAGGGAGGAGAATTGAGAAGTGGTGATTTGGGAATCAGGATCCAGGGACCAGACGATGATAGAAGCCTCCCTCGTTCATAAATACTTCCTGAGCGCCCGCTAGGAACTAGGGCTCCTGCTGGGACCTGGGAACGCAGAGATGAATAAGACCGTGGACTTCTCTTCAAAGAACACGGGGTCCTGTAGGGGTAGCAGACAGGGACGGCATAATGACAGCACAGCATGATACTTGCAATAATGGAGGTTGCACGGGCTTTGTGGGAGCACCGTGGAGGCACTGCTAAGCCAGAACATTTTTGGTCGCAGGAAGCAGAGTCTCATTCAAGTTTCCTTGGGGAAAATGGGGTTTATTGGAAAAGATAAACACACACAGAAATTCAGACATCAGGAATTGAGGCCAGTTCCTCAATTCTAGCTACTCTTTCATCAACATCTCCATCTCTGTCTCTACCTGTCCCCACAGAAGGCAGTTCTTCTCCCTGTCCAGTTCTTCTGATGACCCAGAATTTCTGTTCCCTCATGATACTCATCATTTCAGCCCATTGTGTCTGCCACGTGTGTGCGTGCTAAGTCCCTTCAGGCATGTCCGACTCTTTGCCATCTCATGGACAGGCAAGGATACTGGAGCAGGTTTCCATGCCCTCCCCCAGGAGATCTTCCCGACCCAGGGATTGAACCTGCGTCTCTCACGTCTCCTGCATTGGCAGGGTGATTCTTTACCACTAGCACCACCTGGGAAGCCCTGTCCACCACCCATCCCTCCAAATCTCACAGCTAACTTTCTCCCAGGAGAGGAATTGGGTTGGCCCCAGTCAACAGTCCAGACTAGGCTACACAAGTTATGGGTCAGCCTATGGTTTCAGGGAAGTTTCCAGGAGGAGGTGGTATCTAAGTTGAGACCCAAAGAATAAATTGCTCATTCATTTATTTGTTGAAAAGCCCTTTATCAAGAGTCTGCGATGTGCCAAGCCCTGCTTTATACACAGAGTATAATGTTGAACAAGGCCTCTGCTCTTATAGAGCTCACAGTCTCATAAGCGAGACAATCAGTGGACAAACAAGAAAAGAGAGAAAAAAACATCAATGGGTAATAACTTCTGAGATGAAAATAAAGCAGGCAGAATGTAATGAGAAATGCCTATGGTGCTAGGTTAGACGAGGTCGTCAGGAAAGGCCTTTCTGAGTAGGGGGAATTTGGAGGTTAAAAAAAAAATGGATAAAGAGAAAGAACCAGGAGAATTCCCTGGTGGTCCAGTGGTTAGGACTCCAGATCTCACTGCAGAAGACCCGGGTTCAGTCCCTGGTTGGGGAACTAAAATCCCACAAGCTGAGCAGCAGGGCCAGAAACAAAAGGGAGACAGAGAGAGAGAGAGCCAACTATCGAAAGATCCGTGTGAAGAAAAGGGAGGGGGAACAGAAGGTTTAAGGGCCCTGGGGCTGGAAATGCCTGAAATAAAGCCAGTGTGTCTGGAGCACAGTGGGCAAGCGGGCAGAATATGATGGAATGACACGCGGCCCAGCGTAGGTAGGGCATTTAGGCCAGGTTAGGGATTTAGATTTGGCTTCAAAGGCAATCAGGAGTCCACCAGAAATAGATAATCCAGGGAGGGGAAAGAGCATTGTGCAAAGGACCAGCGGGGAGAAAAACTTGGGGCAGTTTGGTGGGACCGTAATAGCTCAGGGTGGATAAAGGCAGGAGAATTTAGGGGTTGGTAGGGATGAGGCTGGTTAGGTGGAGGGGGGACAGGCCACAAGGGCCCTTTTTTTAAAAAAAGAAAATGTATTTGGCTGTGCCAGGTCTTAGTTGCAGCATGTGGGATCTTAGTTCTCTGACCAGTGATCAAACCTGGGCCCCCTGCATTGGGAGAGCAGAGTCTTAGCCACTGGGCCATCAGGGAAGTCCCTACAAGGGTCTTGAATGCCAGGTTGAGAGGTTCAAACTGTATTCTAGGGCACTCGGGAGCTATGAGTGGGCTCTGAGCAGGAGAGAGTGGAGTCAGTTTGGGGTGTAGACAGACCCCTCTGGGGTGGGATGGGTTCAGATTAGAGGAGAAAGATTGGAGGCTGGAGGCAAAGTAGGAGGCTGGGGTGGGGTCCTGGAGGGTTGTGGGGACAGAGAGGAGGGCTGGGGCAGAGATATCCCCAGGGCAGGAAGGATGGGATTTGAGGATGGATGCCCTGCATGGGGGGTGAGGGGGTGAGGATGGCAGCTGGGGGTCTGGTCCAGTGACCAGGGTGATGTGACCAGCATTCAGAGTGCAGGCTGCCACTGTATAGTGAAGATATTTGGGAGTCCAGAGCCCCTCCCAGGGCTTCTGTCCAGAAAGAAGACGTGAGCGGAGTCTCGAACACCTAAGAACTAGTCAGGATTAGGAGAGAATAAGAGCTTTTTTTTTTTCCTTTTGGCCACACTGCCCGGCATGTGGAACTTCCCTAATCAGGGATTGAACCCGCATCCCCTGCAGTGGAAGCTCGGAGTCTTTCTTTTTCCAAGGGTTTTTTCCTAGGCAGACAGAAAAGGTGAAAACTGTTAGTCTCTCAGTTGTGCCCAACTCTTTGCGACCCCATGGACTGTAGCCCACCAGGGTCCTCTGTCCTTGGGATTTTCCAGGCAAGGATACTATAGTGGTTTCCCATTTCCTTCTCCAGGAGATCTTCCCAACCCAGGGATCAAACCCCGGTCTCCTGCACTGCAGGCAGATTCTTTACCAGCTGAGCCAGGGAAGGCAGAGAGAAAAGCACCTACAAAGACCTAGAGCTAGGAAACCACTTGATGCATTTGGAGGACACCCCACACACGGTGTGGTGGGGCAGGGAAAGGGTTTGGGTGGAATGCCCGTGGGAAGTGATCAGAGATGGGGCTGCAGAGGCAGGTGGAGCCCTGAGATCCCGAAACTCAGGCTAAGGGTCTGGGACCTTGTCTTGGGGGCACCGGGCTGCCAAAGGAGAGTGGCTAGTGAAGAAGGGGCATATTCGGATCTTCAAGAACCTGGAAGAGAGATTCGAACTGGGGGTGGGGTGGGGTTGGTCAGTAGCAAGGGGACTTTCTCTGCCTTCAGGTGCCAAGGTCCAGTCCAGGGCCCCACACTACCCTCCCTTCCTCCTGGGCAGGTACTTCATGAATATTACCTGGGACAACCGGGACTACTCCTTCAATGAGGACGGCTTCCTTGTGAACCCCTCCCTGGTGGTCATCTCCCTCACCCGAGACAGGACCTGGGAGGTGGTGAGTCCCAGCGCTGACCTCAGGCACAGGCGAGGAGTGGGACTCCTGGGTCCTGGGGAAGAAGCAGTGAGGACCCAGACTTCTGGCAGAGATGGGGGCTGAGGCCCTGGGCTCTGGCCTCTGAGGTAGAAGGGGCTGAGAGCCTGAGATTCCAGGTGGTCAAGGAAAGAACTGGGAACCCAGACCCCTGGATCCTGGTAGAAGAAAGCCCAGCGTCGTGGGCCTGAAGGGTTTCCAGGTCCTGGGGAGAGGTGGGGGAGGGGGGTCCGGACTTCTGGATCTGAGGGAGAAGGAGCTGGGAGCCTGGGGCTCTGAGGAAGCAGGGCCAGGAAGGCCAGAACATTCTGGAAAGCCCCCCCTCAGGAAGCCTGAACCCCTGCTCTTGGCCAAGGTGGGCAGCTGGGAGCAGCAGACGCTCCGCCTCAAGTACCCGCTGTGGTCGCGCTACGGCCGCTTCCTGCAGCCAGTGGATGACACGCAGCACCTCACGGTGGCCACGCTGGAAGAGCGGCCCTTCGTCATCGTGGAGCCCGCCGACCCCATCAGTGGCACTTGCATCCGAGACTCTGTGCCCTGCCGGAGCCAGCTCAACCGCACCCACAGGTGACAGCCTGGGACCCAGGAGTTCCCGTTTCAAAACCCCCGCTTGCAGTCTCCTGCAGTCCTGGCCCCCCAGACCCCACCCCCCTTGGGCCCCGGAAAGTCCTCCGGCGGAGTGACCTTGGACAAGTCGCGTAATTCCTCGGAGTCTCAGTTTTCCCAGACAGCGCCGCCCGCCGTCGTTTTGGCTGCTGCTCGTCCCTCTCTCCCTACGGCGTGGGGTGGGGGTGCGGGGTGTCCCCAGCGCTCCCGAGCCCGATCGCCCCCGCAGCCCTCCGCCCGATGCCCCCCGCCCGGAAAAGCGCTGCTGCAAGGGCTTCTGCATCGACATTCTGAAGCGGCTGGCGCAGACCATTGGCTTCAGCTACGACCTCTACCTGGTCACCAACGGCAAGCACGGCAAAAAGATCGACGGCGTCTGGAACGGCATGATCGGGGAGGTGAGGTGGGCGGGGACCGAGACGGGGCAGGTGGGAAGCGGAGCCAGGACCAGGTCTCGGGCAAGGAGCTGCTGGGTCGGGGGTCGGAGCCGGGAGGGAGGAGCCGTGTCTCCGAGAGGGGCGGGACTGCGAGGGCACGCTACGGCCTGGGGGCGTGGCCAAAGTGGCCGCGCCTGGATTTGAAGAGGCGAGGCCACGAGAAAGGCCCACCTTGGTGGAGGGGCGGGGCCAGGAGGCGGGACCTTCGGCGCGGAGGAGGCGGGACTCGGAGCGTGGAACCTTAGAGACTAGGAAAAGGGGGCAGGGCCAGGAGGATGGAGGCCCCAAACCTCCCGGGACTTGGCGGGGAAGGAGGATGCAGACCACTTCTTCCCACTCTTGTTCTCTCACCTCTGCATTTCCTGCCCGACTCTGCCTGCGTCCCCCTCACCCACCCCACCACCCTCCTAGCCCTCCCTCTCACCCTGTCGCTAGTCTCCTCCTGGGGCCTGTCTGTCCAGAGCCCCCCGGCTTCCCTCACTCCTTCCCTGTCCTCACCCTCAGGTGTTCTACCAGCGAGCAGACATGGCCATTGGCTCCCTCACCATCAACGAGGAGCGGTCCGAAATCGTGGATTTCTCTGTGCCCTTCGTAGAGACCGGCATCAGCGTCATGGTGGCGCGGAGCAATGGCACTGTGTCCCCCTCGGCCTTCCTTGGTGAGCGGGGGGCCCTGGAACGACAAGGAGTCAGGAGTGGGGCGGAGCCGCTGTGTGTCTAATTCCCGTCTTGCTATTGCTTGTACCAGCGGGGTGACTCAGGTGAACTGAGGGCCTCAGTTCCCTGATCTGTAAAATAGGAGAATCTCCCCCACCAGAAGCAATTTTGCCATGCAGCTAAGAAAGTCTGAGCTTCAGGAGTCTTCTACACAATCCCTTCAAGGCCCTGTACCCGCCCTTGTCTTCATAATTGTGTGTACTTTTTTCTTAAAGAGAACCCTCCAAATTGTGTAAGCAGCAGGCCCCACAAAACCCATCTTCCCCTGTATATAAGATGAGGAAAAGAGCACGGGCCTCATCAAACAGTGTCTACTGAGCACCTACTATGTGCCAGGCTCTGGGCTGCACACAAAACTCTGCCCTCTAAGCTATGCGCCAGTCTCACAGGGGAGACCAAAAACAATCTCTGAAAGGGAAACCTGGACCAGATAATTTCAGATGGTGGTAAATCTACGAGAAATTAAGCCGGGGAAGAGATGGAGAGAAATAGGGTTGATGCTGCCCTGGGTGGAGAGGCAGGCGTGTCTGAGCGGGTGACCTGGTCCTGCATAGATCTGACTGGAAAAGTGTCACAGGCAGAGGGAACAGGCAAAGGCCCCAAGGTGGGAATGTTTGTGGGGTTATTTGTGAACTATCAGGAAGCCCGTATGAATTGGGGAGGGGGCAGTGTGTGATCATGGGAGGGGTGGGAGGTGAGGACTGAGATGGAATTGGATGGTGGATTGCGCAGATGGTCCCTGCGGTAGGAAGGCTGTTTTTCGTTTGTTTTGTTTTGTTTGCAATGGCAAGGTTTTTAACTGCAGGCAGTGGTGTGGGGATATATGATCAGATTTAGGCTTTTAAAATATCCCACTGGTGGCTTTGCGGAGGCAGGAGGCCCGTGAGGAGGCTACTGCAGAGGTCAGTGCGGAGAGAGGCTGGGGCATGGGATAGGAAGGTGACCGAGAGGGTGAGACAAGTAAACAGGCTTAGGATGCGATTAGAAAGCTGACACCCGATGGGCTGGTGGCTTTGAGGTAGACTGAGGAGCGAGCTCATGTACTGAGCTTGGACAAAAGAGAGGCCAAGGGCAGTGGTTCACATCCATTCGTTCCCTCTTGCTCTCTGAAGTCTGAGCAAAGCTCCTGGGAGGGGGAAGGGCTGGGAGGAGAAGGGACAGCCCTTCCCTGGTGTTTTGTTTTCCATCTGTTTTCCCAGTGGTGTCTCTTGTGGCCTCCTCTTTGCACCGAGGTCTCGGCAGGGCACCCTGAGAGGCACCACGTGGGGCCCCTGCCTTCAGCAAGGGAGTGACAAGGTCATGTTCATGCCCCACCACGTGGCCTGGTGGAGGTGACAGGCAGATCCCCAGATACTGCGGTGGCAGTCCAGGCTGGTGACCCTGCTGTGATAGGGGCAGTCCTGGCTGCTGGCACTTGGCCCGGGGAGGTCAAATTCCCGGGACTGATCTCAAGGAAACGGTGACTTGGGTTTGTTGTCAATGAGCTCCGGGAGGCAGTGTGAGGAGTTTGGCTGATGGACAGGTCAGGGTGGGGCCTCTGGCAGGGAAGCTATTGAGAAAGAGGCAGAGAAGATATGGCTCATTTGGGGAACTGTGGGTTCTGGGTGGTTAAAGAAATGGGTTCTCGAGACAATGATCAGTCCAGAGAGGAGAATGGAAGCAAGGCTGAGGGGCAGGGACTTTGTTCTGGGGGCGCAGGGGAGCTGCAGAGGAGCCGCAGAGGACTGTGAGTTGAGGAGAGCTCATCTCTGGGTGTAGAGAGAGCCTCTTAGGGCCATAGTGGAAGGAAGGGCTGGAGGGGAGAGCATGGGGAGATGGTCCAGGGGACAGGGTGTGGCCTGAGCCTTGTTGGCAGAGAGAATGGAGAAGAAAGGTCCAGGAGTAGAGGTAGAGGGAGGACAGCAGAAGGGCAGTGGGGACTGATGGGATGCTGGGGAGGAGGAGTGAGGAGGGAGAGAGGGTGGCAAATACGGGAGGAGGGTCTGGGGAGTGACTGGATGAATGGCGAAACTCCCAGGATGGGCACATGGGAGTTGGTGCTGGGCTCAGTGTGGGGCATGAATGGCCTGGGGCGATTGCTGGGGGTGGGTGGAGAATCAGGTTTGTTGTTCAGGAAAGGTATTTAGGAGACAGTTTGTATTTGGTGGTTGAAATCACAGAAATGGTTGAGATGACTGTCTTTGGAAGAGACTGTTCTCCCCCGACCCACCTACCCCTGCTCTCCCCAGGGGTCTGGTGGGCAGTGAGTCTATCTCTGAGAAGGGGGCAGAGTAGGACGGGGTCACATGTCTGTGGGCACCCAAGCCTTGGCTTGGATGAGTCATGACCACACACTCCCTTGCCCTCAGAGCCATACAGCCCTGCCGTGTGGGTGATGATGTTCGTCATGTGCCTCACTGTGGTTGCGGTCACCGTTTTCATCTTCGAGTACCTCAGTCCCGTTGGCTACAACCGCAGCCTGGCCACGGGCAAACGTGAGTCCCCTTCTTCCATCACCCTACCTCAGTGTGCCTCGACCACAGATAGAACTACATTTCCCAACAGCCCCTGGGAAAGAGCTGTGGTCCCCTGAGGCAGCAGGGGCCTCAGGGGCCACTGGGAATTGTAGTCCTCTCTGCTCTCCCTCTGAGCAGAAGGGATGTGGGGTTCATGTCCCCCTCCTGGCCCCCTGCAGGCCCTGGTGGCTCAACCTTCACCATTGGGAAATCCATCTGGCTGCTCTGGGCCCTGGTGTTCAACAACTCAGTGCCCGTGGAGAACCCCCGGGGGACCACCAGCAAAATCATGGTGTTGGTGTGGGCCTTCTTTGCTGTCATCTTCCTCGCCAGCTACACAGCCAACCTGGCCGCCTTCATGATCCAGGAGGAGTACGTGGACACCGTGTCTGGGCTCAGTGACCGAAAGGTGTGTGTGTTTGGGGAGGGAGGGAATGGGCTGGGGTTGGAGGTGGCAGATGGGGTTTTTTTTCCCAGAAAGAGTTCCAGAGTACTAGAATGGAATATTTTGGAAGGAAAACGTTATGTTTCACAATGAACTATTTAAATATTCTAAGGAGTAAAGAGTATCCCCAAATATTCTAGGGGTCATAGTGCCACAAGGAACATTCTAGATCAGTGCTTCTCTCAAACTGTGATGAAGGGCTAATTTTTGACATTTCTAATCCAGTAGAGACTGACTCTCGTATAAAATAAAATCGAAAGGAATGACTGAAAAAGTAAAATAAAATTTAAAACCAAGACATGCAAAATTCCAACCCACATTTTATTTCTTAGGCACAAAATTATTCTCTGAGATAACTAGAAATGCTCACTCTCTCAGTTTCTGTACTTCCCTCACCACGGATCACAGTTTGTTCAGGGGACAGGTGGTCCGCACAGCACACTTTGAGACTAACGTGGTTAACTGGGCGTCATGACCCACTCCATGAATTATGACAACCTTTTTTTCTTAACGGAATGGAGTAGACTAGAAAATATGTTTGACTGTATTTTCTGTAATCAGGGTGAGTATGGTTGCAGGGAGCTTCTGTTTTAGTCATATATACAGCCGACACGGAGCCAGCACACCAGTGTGTTGTTAAAACAGTGCACCATTGGGACTTCCCTGGCAGGCCAGGGGTTGAGACTCCGCACTTCCACTTCCAGGCATGTGGGTTCAATCCCCCGTCAGGGAACTAAGATCCCATGTACTATGTGGTAAGGCAAAAAAAAAAAAAAAATAGTGAACTATTTCTGAACCGATTGGTAACTCTTAGCAACTGCCCCTTGCCTGCGCCATGCCGTCCTCTACTGTGCACCATGCCAGCCCCTACCCTGGGACCTCCCATGATCCAGCAAGTTAAGGGTTAATGCCTGACCCATCAGGGGCCTCTTTTCTAATTAGGGGGTCTTTTCTAATTAGACCGTGATCAGGCCATCCTGGGGACTAAATATTTCAACATTACTCCTGATTGTGTGTGCGTACGTGTATGTATACCCACTTGCGGGCACATGTACTGATAACCGTGAACATATGTGCTGGGTGAAGAGTAGTGCTTCCTGCTGGGGGTCACAGTGAGCCAGTGTGAGAACCACTTCTGGACCGGGGCATCTGCCGGTGGCCCCCAGAATGGAGAGGCTGGTTGAGGACCTCCTCGACCCAGATGGCCCCTGGGGGGGCACTCTAACATCTCCCCATTATGCCCCAGTTCCAGCGGCCCCAGGAGCAGTACCCGCCCCTGAAGTTTGGGACGGTGCCCAACGGGTCCACGGAGAAGAACATCCGCAGCAACTACCCCGACATGCACAGTTACATGGTGCGCTACAACCAGCCCCGCGTAGAGGAAGCGCTCACTCAGCTCAAGGCAGGGTCAGCGCAGACTGGGGGCCGGGAGGTGTGGGGTGGGGGTGTGGCTGCTGGGGGTCCTGAGGAGGCTCGGAGCTGGCAAGGGGTCAGGGTCATTTGTCAGCCTCAGTGGTCAGCCCAGGGTGGGTCGGCTTGGAGGTCAGAGGTCACTGAGGGTAGGAATGCACCCCTTAGGATATTTTCAAGGATCCAGTGGTTATGGATTTGGGGGCCAGGCTGCCAGGGTTCAGATCCTGGCTTTGTCCGTTCTAGGCTGTGTGACCTTGAGCAAGTTACTCAACCTCTCTGAACCTGTTTCCTCCTTGTAAAATGGGAATAACCCATCTCATAAGGTTTTTTTTTTAGTAAGAATTGTTATAGTAGTTATTATTAGTTAATCTGTGCAAAACACTTAGAACAGTGCGGGACACACTGTAGGTGTCTGCTGTTGTTATTATGATTACTATCATCATCATCGTTAAATCTGAACTCACTGGAATCAATACTTGGATTTTTCTTTTTAACATCAGTTTCCCCAATCATAGGGAAAAGTTAAGTTCTGGCTCCAAAGAGCAGTCCAAGGTTACAACAAAGCTTGGCACAATGACTCTCTCTCCCTGTTCCTCATTGATTTAGTCATTCAGCATGCATTTGTTTCCTTAGTCCCGACTCCATCCCAGGCAGTGAACAAACATGTTGATCACAGTTCCTGCCCCCAGGGAGCTTACAGTCTAGAGGCAGGAAATGAACAAGAAACATGCAAGCAGAAAAATCAGTGTGATCATTTCAGAAAGCGGTCGGGGAGGTGACTGGGCTCACCTGTGGAGAGCCCAGAGGAGGTGAGGGACCCCTTCTTAGCCAGGTGGACTTATGAAGGCAGAACCTTGCAGGCAAAGGGAACATGATGTGCAGAAGGTCTGAGCCAGGAGTGGTCTTGGCTTCTTAAAGGACCAGCAGGGGGACTTCCCTGGTGGTCCAGTGGTTAAGACTCCATTCTTCCACTACAGGGGGCATGGGTTCAGTCCCTGTCGGGGGAACTAAGATCTGGCAGGCTGGGCAGAAAGGCAAAAAATTTTTAACAAAGGAAAAGTGACAGCAAGAAGGCAAGCATGGCTGAAGGGTGGACAGTTCAGTTTAAAGGGTAGACGAGAGTAGGACACAGGGTGTGATCCCTGAGGCTGAGGTTAGGGCTGGGCCTTATTTGAAGGGCAGTGAGAAGCCATGGGAAAGGGGGACTTTAAGGGAGCCATGTAATGAGATTTCTGTTTGTAAATGTTCCCCTTGGCTGCCAAGTGGAGAATGAAGCGGGGTGGGGATTAGAGGGACCGGTTAGACAGAGGCTAAACTGCCCTCCGGGCTTCCCTGGTGGCTCAGACGGTAAAGAGTTTGCCTGCGATGCAGGAGACTTAGGTTTGATTCCACAGGGGATGATCCCCTGGAGAAGGGAATGGCTACCAACTCCTGTATTCTTGCCTAGAAAATTCCATGGACAGAGAAGCCTGGCAGGATAGAGTCCATGGGGCTGCAAAGAGTTGGACACGACTGAGCGACTAACCCACACACACTATACTGCCCTCCAGACACCTTCCCTCAGGCCCACGCTCTGCTGATCCCTGAAGGGGCCACTTACAGTAACTGGATCTTTTTGACCCGGCTGTCATTTTTTTTTTTTTTTAATATTTATTTATTTGGCTGCACTGGGTCTTAGATGCGGCATATGGGATCTTGTTCCTACCAGGGATTGAACCCAGGCCCCACCTAGTCCGTACCTCTGTGTCTGGATTCTGATTGAGCCACTGGACCACCAAAGAAGTCCCTATCTCTGTGTCTGGATTCTAATTGTCACGTGGTTCCCCAAGCTGCCACTTCCCTATTTCATAAAGGCTCTCAAAGACACCCAGGAACCTGTGGGCTACAAAGCCTCACACTCCTTTCCAGAACATGCTTCCTCCTGCCTTTCCTTTAGCTGTGATGCCTGATGGATGCCCTCACCCCTTCCCCAGGGCTTCCTGCCTGGAGGACACCCCCTTTCTCTGTATGTGGCACCTTTTGCCTTCACCTTCCCAAGTTTCATGAACAGACATTCCCCTTCCCAGATCTCTTTCCTGCTTCTGTTTAAAGCTTTTATTTGCTTAACACTTGCACATTGTTAAAAATAATAATGTAAAAGGTGAAGATCTTGGGAATTCCACGGCGGTCCAGTGGTTAGGACTCAGTGTTCTTACTGCCCAGAAATGGGGTTCGAGCCCTGCTGAAGGACCTAAAACCCCACAAGGCTCACAGTCAAAAATGAAAAAGAAGTGGAGCTCTCTCCTTTCCCCCTCCTTATTCATATTTCAAGGCATTTCCTCGAGCCTTTTTTTCCTAGAGCAGAGCTGGCGAGACACACACACACACACACATACACATTTATATATATTTTAAGATTTTTTTTTTGATGTGGACCGTTTTTATATAGTCTTTATTGAATTTATTACAATATCGCTTCTGTTTTAAGTTTTGCTTTTTTGGCCACGAGGCATGTGGGGCCATAGCTCTGGGACAAGGGAATGAACCAGCACCCTGTGCCTGAGGGCGAAGTCTTAAACACTGGACTTCCAGGGAAGTCCCTAATTTTCTTTTCTTTTTTTTTTAGTTGTGGATGAATGATTTTTTTTCATTAGTGAAACATTTTAAAATTTAACTGAAGTAAACATTTTTAAATTTACAGTGTTTCAGATGTATAGCAAAGTGATTCAGTTTTATATATATATAAATTAAATATGTATTCTTTCCAGATCCTTTTCCATTATAGGCTATTACAAGATACTGAAGATAGTTCCCTGTGTTGTACAGTAGACCCACATATGTAATATAATTGTCTCCAGGAGTCACACTAAAAGAAACAGGTGATATTAATTCAAATGGTACATTGTATTTAACCCAACAGCTCCAACAGATTATCATTTCAGTATGTAATATCGAAATTAATGATGAGAAATTCCCTGGCTGTCCAGTGGTTAGGACTTTGTGCTTGCACTGCCAAGGTCCCAGGTTCGATCCTTGGTTGGGAAACTAAAATCTCACAAGCTGCAAGGCACAGCTAAAAAAACCCCTTGAGATGTTTTACTTTTTTGGCAGGGGGCAGGGTGGGTGCTTCAGATTTTATAATCACAGCCCATCTCTTATCTCAATTCAGAGTCAATCACCTCTGGCTAGTGGCAGTCACAGTGGAGTTCTAGAGCTCTGTCTTTTTACCTCTTCTTGTTGTTTTCTTCCTTTCCTCTCTGTTTTCTTTTTTCTTCTCTTCCTCCTCTTCGTCTTTCCTGGTACTTCCCTTGATTTTTTTTTGTTTTGTTTTTTTGGCTGTGCCACAGGGTGTGAGGGATCTTAGTTCCCTGACCAGGGGTTAAATCTGTGGGCCCCCTGCCTTGGAACCACGCAGTCAACCCCTGGATCACCAGGGAAGTCCCTTTCCGGGCCCTTCTTCCACTTCTTAATTCCTTCCTTCACTTGCCGTGATCCCCAGATGTCATCTAGTTTCCTGCCCCTTAGCATCTAGGTACCTTTAGACCCCGGGCTTCCCAGGTGGCGGCAGTGGTAAAGAACTGTCTGCCAGCGCAGGAGACACAAGAGACATGGGTTCGATCCCTGGGTCGGGAAGATCCCCTGGAGGAGGCCATGGCAACCCACTCCAGTATTCTTGCCTGAAAAACCCCATGGAGAGAGGAGCCTGGCGGGCTACAATCCATGGGGTGGCAAAGAGTAGGACACGACTGAAGCGACTTAGCATACAGGCATGTGCTTTTTACACACCACACATTTCAATTCAAGTGCTCAAAACAGCCACAGGGGCTTGCAGCTGCTGAATTGGGCGGCCTGGATGTACATCATCTAAATGCAGAAAGTTTCTTAGTGAAGGTTATGAACATGACACGTACAAGGGCTCTGGCCACCTCCCCACCTCCCTGGGACTTCTTCACTGCCTTACTCAGCCCCCGCCCCCAGTATCCTCCCCAGCCAACCAGCTGACTCATTTCTCCCCCTTCCCTCTTCCGCTTCTTCCTCCTGGGCTCCTCCCTCCGGGAAGGCCCCTGGGAATTCCAGATCCTCTACCTCGCTTCTGCAAAGTAGGGCGGCTTTCCCAGGCTCTGCTCACCGATTCCTACTTTCCCGAGCACAAGGTGCCCTTCCGCGAGAGGCAGAATTGCCTTCCGCTTCTCTTGTACTTCTGCAGGGATCCCTCACATTTCCAGTCAACTTCATCCTTACATTTGGAGAGCAAGAATTGGGTAGCGGGAAGCCCTGCGTCCTCAGCCTGCTTGGTTTCTGAGTTTTGGAGAGCAGTGAAAGTGTGACCAGCAAGGGAGAACAGCCCCATCTCAAGAAAAGGAATCCAAATCTATCCCACCCCTGAGTTCAGAGGACGAGGGTTACCTGTATTTCTCTTTTCATCTAAATGTCAGCCACAGTCTCAGCCCTTAAGTAAGTAAGAATAGCTTGAGGCTTCATCCTGGGTCTTTTTATATTGCATCTTTAAAAAAATTGAGATGTAACATGCACAGATCTTTTATTATTATTATTACTGAAGTATAGTTGATTTCCAATGTTATGTTAGTTTCAGGTGTATAGCAAGAGAATATAATATGTATGTATGTATGTATGTATATATTCCAGATTCTTTACTATGGTTTATTATAAAATACTGACTACAGTTCTCTGTGCTATACAGTAGACCATTGTTGTTGATCTATTTTATGTATAGTATATCTGCTAATCCCAAACTCCTAATTTCTCCCTCTCCCTTTTCCCCTTTGGTAGTCATAGGTTTGTTTTCTATGTCTGTGAGTCTGTTTCTGTTTTAATTAGTTCATGTGTAATATTTTTTAGATTCCACATATAAGTGATATCACATAATATTTGCCTCTCTCTGAGTTACTTCATTTAGAATGATAATCTCTAGGTTCCATCCATATTGCTGCAAATGGCATTATTTCATTCTCTTTTATGACCAGGTATTCTGGTCATTCTCTTTTATTCCACTGTGTACTTGCCTGATGGCTCAGTGGTAAAGAATCTGCCTGCCAATGTAGGAGACATAGGTTTGATGTCTGGCTTGGGACGATCCCCTGGAGAAGGAAATAGCAACCTACTCCAGTATTCCTGCCTGGGAAATCCCATGGACAGAGGAGTCTGGTGGGCTGCAGTCCATGGCAGAGTCAGACACAACTTAGCGAACAAATAACAAGATCCCATTGTATTTACATATATGTGTATATATATAATATATAGACACAGCATGTTTCCTTTATCCATTCATCTGTCTCATCTGTCAACAGGCATTAGGTGGTTTCCATGTCTTGGCTCTTGTGAATGGTGTTGCTGTGAACACTGGGATGTATGTGTCTTTTTGAATTAGAGTTTTTGTCTTTCCCAGATATATGCTCAAGAGTGGGATTGCTAGATCACATAGTAACTCTATTTTTAGATTTCGCTAAAATTTCATGACTGAAAATCAATTCGACTGAAAAATCGCTCAGTCATGTCCTACTCTTTTCGACCCCATGGACTATACAGTCCATGGAATTCTCCAGGCCACAATACTGGAGTGGGTAGCCTTTCCCTTCTTCTGGGATCTTCCCAACCCAGGGATCAAAAACCCAGGTTTTCTCGCATTGCAAGCGGATTCTTTACCAGCTGAGCCACCAGGGAAGCCCAAAACTACTGGAGTGGGAAGCCTATTCCTCCTCCAGCAGATCTTCCTGGCCCAGGAATCGAACCGGGGTTTCCTGCGTTGCAGGAGGATTCTTTACCAACTGAGCTCTATACTTTTCTGCATAGTGGCTGCACCCATTTACATCCTGCCATACACAAATCCACAAATCTTCAGCGTGAAGCTCACTGATCTTCTACACATTCGTGTTTCCACACTCAGGTTAAGGTACGGAACATTTCTGGTCCCCCTCTGACCTAGTCATCATGGATTATCAGTGTAAATTAGTTTCGCTTCATTCTGAATATCACATAAATAGAATCAGTGTATATAATAGTTTCTGTGTCTAGCTTGCTTTGTCCAACACTACTACCAAGTTTGTTCACTGCATTCCATTCTGTTGAGTATACCAACACAGGAATATATCAGAATCCTCCATTCTCCTGATTGGTGAACATTTGTGTGTTTCCAGCATTGGCCATTGTGACTGTCCTACTATGAACATTCCTGTCCAGGTGTTTGGAGGACATACACGTTCATTGTCTTTCAGTAAATTCCCATGAGTGGACCTGCTGGATCGTACAGTGGTGTCTGCTTAGCTTCAAAGGATATTGCCAGACATTTTCCAACGTGGTTGTACCAATTTACACTCTCATCGGCAGTGTAGGAAAGTTCCATTTCTTCCACATCCTTGCCAAGGCTTGGCATCATTCCTATGTCTTTTTAATGTACTACAGTGTTTATTCTACATCAAGTTTTAACTCATTTAAGTCCGTTATTGGTTTGCTAGGACTACCGTAACAAAAATTTATCATCTCACGGTGCTGGAGGCTAGAAATCCTGCTTGGCTATAAAGGAAGGATCCCTCCCAGGCCCCTCCCCCTGGCCTCATAGATGGCCCTCTTCTGCCTGTGTCTTTTATTCATTTTCTTTTTTTTGGCGGGGGCGGGGGGCGCTATGTGGGTCTTAGTTGTAGCATGTGAGATCTTTTGCTGTGGCTAGTGGAGTCTTTAGTTGTAGCTCAGTAGTTTCAGCGTGTGGACTTAGTTGCTCCAAGGCATGTGGGACCTTAGTTCTCTGACCAGGGATCGAACCTGTGTCCCTTGCATTGCAGCACAGATGCTTCACCAGTGGATCATGTGGAAGTCCCTTTCTGTGTCTTTTCACGTCATCTTCCCTTTGTGCATATCCCTATATCCAAATTCCTCCTTCATATAAGAACACCATTTAGGGCCCACTTTAGAGACCTCATTTTAACTTAATCACCACTGTAGAGACCCTTTCTCCAACTAAGATCACATTCAGAGGCACTGGGATAGGACTTCAATGTTATGAATTTCAGGGGAAGACAGTTCAACCCATAACTTTTCATTTGTTGTTCAGTCGCTCAGTCAGGTCTGACTCTTTGCAACCTCATGGACTGCACCCACCAGGCTTCCCTGTCCTTCACTATCTCTCAGAGTTTGCTCAAACTCATGTCCACTGAGTCGATGCCAGCCAACCATCTCATCCTCTGCCACCCACTTCTCCTTTTGCTCTCAATCTTTCCCAGCATGAAGGTCTTTGCCAGTGAGTCGGCTCTTCGCATCAAGTGGCCAAAGCATTAGAGATTCAGTTTCAACATCAGTCCTTCCAATGAATATTCAGGACTGATTTCCTTTAGGATGGACTGGTTTGATCTCCTTGCAGTCCACGGGACTCTCAAGAGTCTTTTCCAGCACCACAGTTCGAAAGCATCAGTTCTTCAGTGCTCAGCTATAACTCTTTATAGGTGAATATTATTGTTCTCATTCTATAGATGAGAATATATGGTAAGACCCTACAATTCTGCTGAGGGGAAGAGTTGGGATTTGAACCCTGGCAGTCTGATTCTCAGCCCAATTTCTCAACCACTGCACTATATAACCTCACTCACCCAGTGAGAAACCCAGACTCTTCCTCCTCTGCCCCTTACCCAGAAGCTTGGTGGATCCACAAAGGATCCCCCTGTGTTTCTCAGTGTCACTTCTTGCTTGGATTTCCTGCCTCTGCTGAATTCTTTTTCTTCTCAGTGTTCCTTTGAACATTTTTTTCTAATTTTTCATTCAATTTCTATCAGAGTTATACATCCATATAGTTTGGAGAGTCAAATACAGACTTTTGAAAATATTTATTGGTTTGGCTGCACCGGGTCTTAGTTTTCCATGATGTGGGATCGTCGATCTTTGTTCTGGCATGCAACGCTTAGTTGCGGCATGCGGGCTCAGTAGTTGTGGCCCCCAGGCTTATTAGTTGCCCAGCGGCACATGGGATCTTGCCAGGTCAGGGATCGATTCTGTGTCTCCTGCGTGAGCAGCCCGTCCTTACGCACTGCACCACCAGGGAAGTCCCTCTAGTATCCTACTTCATAAAACCCTATTAATGGTTCAAAGTTGCAGTATCTTGTCTTGCTTTTCTGATGACATTAACGATAGTTGCTGAGTTTTGTTTTTTTAACATTTTCTCTCTGTATAATGTTTCCTCCGAGTTTCCCCTCCCTCCTATTTGTTTATTTGGCCGTGTGGCATGGCTTATGAGATCTTAGTTCCCCGACTCGGGATTGAACCTGTGCCCTCTGCAGTGGACGCGTGGAGTCCTAACCATTGGACGGCCAGGGAAGTCCCTATTTCTATCTTTAATTTTGTTCGAGGCTTTATCTGGTGTCTAGTAACCTCTGGTAGTCAGTTCATATTTGGAAGTAGGCATCCAAAACTCTGGAAGTGGTGCACCTGTGAGCACATGAGCAGGGTTTTAAATATAGACTTCACTGTGGGCTGGGCTGTCTGGACCATTTGTATTGGGGGATCCCCAATGTCAGTATTTTTCGGTCTCTTTTCCTGTCTCTCTCTCTCTCTCTATATATATATATGAATGCATGTGTGCTTGCTAAGTCGCTTCGCTCCTGTCCAAGTCTTGGCGACCCCATGGACTGTAGCCCACTAGGCTGTTCTGTCCATAGCATTCTCCAGGCAAGAATACTGGAGTGGGTTGCCATTTCCCTCTCCAGGGAATCTTCCCGACCCAGGAATCAAACCCGTGTCTTTTATGTCTCCTGCATTGGCAGGTGGGTTCTTTACCACTGGTGTCACCTGGGAAGCCCCTATATATGCATATGAATATGTACATGTTTATGTGTATATACTATATATATATATATGCTTTTAATATAGAGAGGACCAAGAAAGAAACCAAATAATGAGTCACGATGCCTCTGACAAGATACCCCTAACGATATAAAAGTTAAAAGGCACTCATCCATTCATTCATTCATTCATCCAGTAAATGTTTATTAAGGTCTTCTTTGGGGAAACCAGTGGCTCAGCGGTAAAGAATCCGCATGCATTGCAAAAGATGCAGATTCGATCCCTGGGTTGGGAAGATCCCGTGGAGAAGGAAATGGCAACCTATTTCAGTATTCTTGCCGGGAAAATCCCCTGGACAGAGGAGCCTGACGGGCTATAGTCTGTGGGGTGAGCACACATAAAGAGAGAAGATAGAAGAGTCTTTTCGCACCAGGCACTGGGCTAGGCACTCAGGGTACAGCCGTGGGCAAATCGGAGTCTCTCTCTCCTGGAGCTTCCATTCTAGTCTGGACGCCAGATGGACATGTATGTAGAGCAGCGCTTTCCTAGAGCCCTTTCTGTGATGATGGAAACGTGCTAAACCTAGGCAGTCCAATATGGTAGCCAACAGCTCTTGATAACTGGAGGTGTAGTTGGTGCGACTTCAGAATTTTAAAACTGAATTCAAATTGAAGTTCAAATAGCCACCGCTGTGGACAACACTAGAAAATTCCATCCTTACAGAGAGGTACAAGGGCATTGGCAGCCTCGCGTGGCTTTGCCTGGCTCACACACCAAATGTATGCTTACTCTACTGCTGAGGGCAAGCAACCTCATGGGGAGAGAAAGGAACTGCATTTCTTAAAAAGATATAAAGAAACACAGCTTCTCCTCCCAGTCAGTTCTGGAAGCCTAGCCCATGAGAGAGGTTCAATTTCTCACTCACATTAGAAGGGCCAAAAAGGAAACATCAAGTCCCCATTCCCTAAAGGAAGCATTATTTTTCTTTTTTTTTCCAGATCAATTAAACCATGTATGCACACACCTCTTTATACATTCCTCACTAAAAGTACACACTGTTCTCTTGCTTTGGCAGTGGAGGAAAGCCTCTTTGCATTTTTTTCCCTATTAACTAAATCTTAGCTCTTAGGTCCAGGGACTGGCACCCAGAATGCTGGTCTTGAACCAGTATGAATTCATTCATTTGGCTCCTTTTTTTTTCAAATTAAAAAAATATTTATTTATTTTTGTCTTTAAGGCATATGGGATCGTAGTTCCCCAGCCAGGGATTGAACTCATATCCCCTGCATTGGAAGAAGGATTCTTAACCACTACACCACCAGTTGTTATTCAGTTGCTCAGTCGTGTCCCACTCTGTGACCTCATGAACACACCAGGTTTCCCTGTCCTTCACCATCTCCTGGAGTTTACTCAAACTCATGTCCACAAAGCTGGTGATGCCATCCAACCATTTCATCCTCTGCCGCCCTCTTCTCCTTTTGCCTTCAATCTTTCCCAGCATCCGTGTCTCTTGCAATGAGTTGGCTCTTTGCATCAGGTGGCCAAAGTATTGGAGCTTCAACTTCAGCATCAGTCCTTCCAGTGAATATTCAGGGTTGATTTCCTTTAAAATTGATTGGTTTGATCTCCTTGCAGTCCAAGGGACTTTCAAGTCTTCTCCAGCACCACACTTTGAAAGTACCAGTTTCTCGGCATTCAGCCTTCTTTATGGTCCAGCTCTCCCATTCGTAGTGACTACTGGGAAAACCATAGCTTTGACTATACAGACCTTTCAAGCCCCTGTGCTACAACAAGGCTGTGATCCATGAAGGAGGAATTTGAACTAACATTAAATACAATTCGGGACTTCCCTGGTGGTCCAGTGGTTAAGACTCTGTGCTTCCATTGTAGCGGGTGTGGGTTTGATCCCGGGTTGGGGAACTAAGATCCCACACGCTGCAGTGACCAAAAATAAATAAATAAATACAATTTAAAGTTCCATCCCTCTGTTGTACTGGTCACATAAGTGCTCCAGAGCCACAGGGGGCTGGTGGCAACCATGTTGGACAGTGCAGATGGGACATTTCCAGCATCCCAGAATGTTCTTTTGGACAGTGTTGGACTAGACAAGACAGATTCCTCTTTCTGAGAACTAGTCCAGTGTCTACAGTTAAGATGACCAAAATTTCACCCCAGGAAATAACTGTGGAACTCTATTCTATCTAGGATACCGGGACTAGATTTTTAATTTTTTCTCCTTAAGACACCCTGGACATCTTCATAGGTCAGATCGAGAGCAGTTATCTTATGTCACAGGATAGTTACACGATGTGTAATCCCCAGAAGTTTGCATTCCTTTATCATTCTTTCATTTATCCCACAAATATAACCGCCACCTTGTTTGTGTCAGGAACTGCTGGGTCACAGCCTGGAATGTGATGGGTCTTGGACTCTATGCTAAAGGGTCTGCAGTCTGGTGGGAGAGGCTGAGATTAATCAGATCATCACAGAAGTAAACGTAAAATAGCAGCAGGTGGGAAGGAAGTGATGTGTGGCAAGTGCCACAACATAGTCATCTCTGAGAACTACTAACTCAGAATCTGTGCTTGTCTTGCCACCAGATTGTAGAAATCAGGGCCTAGAGGGAGAACCCAAGCAAATTAATACACATGTCTGGGCCTGCGTTTCCTGGTCTGAATAACAGACATGATGGTTTCTACCTCACAGGAATGTTGACAGAATTGAGTTATTATAGTAGCTAGAAGAATGCGTGGCACAACAGAAGTCATCATTATTAGTATTGGTATGATTCTCCTTTCTGAGCTTCAGCCTTCCTCTTTAAAATGGAGGAGTAGGGAACTTCCCTGCTGGTCTAGTGACTAGGACTCCAGGCTCCGATGCAGGGGGCGCAGGTCAGGGAACAAGATCCAACTAAGTCCCAGCGCAGGACAGGGATTGAGGGCAGGAGGAGAAGAAGGTGACAGAGAATGAGATGGTTGGATGGCATCATCGACTCAATGGACATGAGTTTGAGCAAACTCTGGGAGATGGTGAAGGACAGGGAAGCCTGGTGTGCTGTAGTCCATGGGGTTGCAAAGGGTCAGATACAACTGAGTGAAAAAAACAAAGACTCAGAACAGTCTAATAAATAAATATTTAAATAAATACAATTTTAAAATAAATAAAACAGAGGTGTATGCAGGACCTTCTTTTGGAAGGTTCCAGTAGGGACTGAACAAGTAGTTATTTCATTAACACTCACAGCTAACATTTCTCCAGCACTTCCTTTGCTCCCAGGGCCATCTGTGCGACAACCTTGGAAGGGAGAGTGTTGCTGCTGTCCCCATTGGGCAGATGTTTAAACTGAGGCACAGAAAGGTGCAGTGGCTTTCTGAGGAGTTCACCACCAGTTAGGATCTGGAGCAGTTGGAGGTTAGGAGTTAGCGGGGCTCTGGGTTGGACATCTGGGCATCTGGGTGGGACTGACTCTGCCTTTCATGCCCCTGCCCACAGGAAGCTGGACGCCTTCATCTATGACGCGGCTGTGCTCAACTACATGGCCCGCAAAGATGAGGGCTGCAAGCTCGTCACCATCGGCTCGGGCAAGGTCTTTGCCACCACGGGCTATGGCATCGCCTTGCACAAGGGTTCCCGCTGGAAGCGGCCCATTGACCTGGCACTGCTGCAGTTCCTGGGGGATGGTGCGGCTGCACGCAGAGATGCCTGGGGAGGGGGCGGGGGAGGGAAAGTGGAGGAGGGGAGGCAAAGACCCCTGGGTCCTGGGGAAAGGTGGGGGGGAGGGTCTGAGGACCTAGACTTTCATATCAGATAAGATGATCCTCAGAGGGTGCCCACGGAAGGTGACAGACAGCCCACCCGCCTATCCCCAGATGAGATCGAGATGCTGGAACGGCTGTGGCTCTCGGGAATCTGCCACAATGACAAGATCGAGGTGATGAGCAGCAAGCTGGACATCGACAACATGGCGGGCGTCTTCTACATGCTCCTGGTGGCCATGGGCCTCTCCCTGCTGGTCTTCGCCTGGGAGCACCTGGTGTACTGGCGCCTGCGGCATTGCCTGGGGCCCACCCACCGCATGGATTTCCTCCTGGCCTTCTCCAGGGTACGGGGGAGAGAGGGGGGCGGAGGGGCGAGAGAAAGGAAGAAACTGGCAGGGATGGCGAGAAGTGGAAGGCAGCTGGGGAGGTCGGGTGCGGGAGAGGAGGGAGGGTCGGAGGGAAGGCAGGTAGTCCCCAGCATCCGGCGCTGACCCGGCTCCTCCCGCGGCCCCTACAGGGCATGTACAGTTGCTGCAGCGCAGAGGCTGCGCCGCCGCCCGCCAAACCCCCGCCGCCGCCGCAGCCGCTGCCCAGCCCCGCATACCCGGCGGCGAGGCCCCCGCCCGGCCCAGCGCCCTTCGTGCCGCGCGAGCGCGCAGCCGTGGATCGCTGGCGCCGCGCCAAAGGTGCGGGGCCGCCCGGCGGCGCGGGCTTGGCCGACGGCTTCCACCGCTACTACGGCCCCATCGAGCCGCAGGGCCTGGGCGTGGGCGAGGCGCGCGCGGCGCCCCGGGGTGCGACTGGGCGCCCGCTGTCTCCGCCGACCACGCAGCCGCCACAGAAGCCGCCGCCCTCCTACTTCGCCATCGTGCGCGACAAGGAGCCGGCCGAGCCCCCCGCCGGCGCCTTCCCCGGCTTCCCGTCGCCACCTGCGCCCCCTGCCGCCGCGGCCACAGCCGTCGGGCCGCCGCTCTGCCGCCTGGCCTTCGAGGACGAGAGCCCTCCGGCGCCCACGCGCTGGCCGCGCTCGGACCCCGAGAGCCAGCCTCTGCTGGGTCCCGGCGCTGGGGGCGCGGGCGGCGCGGGGGCCGCGGGCGCTGGAGCCCAGGCCGCGCCGCCCCCGTGCCGCGCCGCGCCGCCCCCCTGCCCTTACCTTGACCTCGAGCCGTCGCCGTCGGACTCGGAGGACTCGGAGAGCCTGGGCGGCGCGTCGCTGGGCGGCCTAGAGCCCTGGTGGTTCGCCGACTTCCCCTACCCATATGCCGAGCGCCTCGGGCCGCCGCCGGGCCGCTACTGGTCGGTCGACAAGCTCGGGGGCTGGCGCGCCGGCAGCTGGGACTATCTGCCCCCGCGCAGCGGCCCCGCCGCCTGGCACTGTCGCCACTGCGCCAGCCTGGAGCTGCTGCCGCCCCCGCGCCATCTCAGCTGCTCGCACGACGGCCTGGACGGCGGCTGGTGGGCGCCGCCGCCCCCGCCCTGGGCCGCGGGGCCCCCGCACCGGCGCCGGGCCCGCTGCGGGTGCCCGCGGCCGCACCCTCACCGCCCGCGGGCCTCACACCGCGCGCCCGCCGCCGCCGCGCCGCACCACCACCGGCACCGGCGCGCCGCCGGGGGCTGGGACCTCCCGCCGCCCGCGCCCACCTCGCGATCGCTCGAGGACCTCAGCTCGTGTCCCCGCGCCGCCCCCGCGCGCAGGCTCACTGGGCCCTCCCGCCACGCGCGCCGGTGCCCGCACGCCGCTCACTGGGGGCCGCCGCTGCCCGCCGCGCCCCACCGGAGACACCGGGGCGGGGACCTGGGTACCCGCCGGGGCTCGGCGCACTTCTCCAGCCTCGAGTCCGAGGTATGACGCGGCCTGGGAGGCCCCGCCGCCCCCTCGGTCAGCGCAGGCCACAGCCCGAGGGGGCACGCGGGGTGGACAGGACCCGCGAGGGTTGGAAATGAAGAAAATGGAACTGGCCGGACCCCGCCTGGAGCAGCGTCCTGCGCCCCTCGCTATGGGGGGCACTTCAAACCGGAGGGGATTTGGTCCCTCAAATCTCACCCAGCCTGGGAGCAAGGGGGCGGGGGTCTCAGAGCCCACTGGACTTTTTTTTTAACCCGACAAGGGCTTTTTAACGTCACCAGATGGGGCGGGAGGTGGCGGGGTCACGCCACGCCCGCGTCCCACCCCCACGCCCGGGGCCGTGGCCCCCACATCACTGTGCAGCTCCCCGGCCCCCCAGGCACGCCTCCGGGGAAGCCCGTTTTTAACCTTTCATCCATTGGGACTCGAAACTGTGAGACGCGTTCGCCAAACTGTGACCCCAGACTGGCCCCGCCACACAGAAACCCCTGACCCCAGACTGTGACTTCCGACCCCTGAAAATGGTCATCCGACCCCAGACTGTGACCCCTGACCCCAAACTGTGACCCGAGCCCCAGACTGTGCCCCGACCAGACTGTGCCCCTCGACGTCAAACCGTGACACCCTCTTCTCCTTTTCCGCCCTCAGTAGCTTTCCCCTCTTTTGTCCTAGGACACGCCCCCAACGAAGCCCCGCCTCCACTGCCCCAGCGTTGATCCCAACCTCCATCAAGCCAAAACTTCCTACGACCAGCCCCAGGTGCCACCGGCCATATCCTCTCCAAATCCAACCCTTTCAGTAAAGACGCAGCAGACCCTCCCCACCCCGCCCCAAAACCTCCACCTCCCAGATCTCCAGCCGGGTCTGGAGCTGGGTTGTGGAAGGGAGGAGTCTGGGAGTCCACACTCACTACCAACCTCTTTTCCCTCTCTCCTGTACCACATTGCAGTGTTTGGAATAAACCATGTTTTTATGCCTCCTCAAGCCCAGTGTGAGCACCGTGTCCTTCTCTTAGTCCCCTTCAAACTTCTGTGGAGGAAACAGAAAGCGAGAAAAGTCCTACAGAGGAAGAGGGGGCAGAAAGAGAATTTCAGCAAGAACAGAGATCCTGGAGGGAGGTGGCTAATAAAGACCCAGAAAGAAGTGGTGAGAAAAGACCCTAAAAAGAGAAGGGCAGAGAGAATTCCCTGACGGTCAGTGGTTAGGACTTTGCCTTTCCACTGCAAGGGTTTGAACCCTGGTTGGGGAACTAAGATCCCACAAACTACCCAGCTAGGCCAAAACAGCTGGGGTGGGCTGAGAAAGGGTGGGGGCAGAAGGAGAAGAGGGGTCAGAGAACTCACTAAAGATCTGGGATCATAACATTTTAGGATCAGTCTAGGGTACCATTCCTATGGCAACAAGCAATGAGGCTTGCTAGGTTCTTAATATCCTATTCATGCAAGGGAGGTGAGTGTCTATTATATCCTAGGCAATTCAAATATCTTGAATTCTGTTAATCTCACCAATGAGAATCTATTTCTAACATTTCATTATGCCAATTAGCCAAATCTCTGGTGTTGATGGGCAATAAAAAGAGCGGAAGCACTTGTAGTAGCTGCCTCTAGAGGGTAGACTTTCTGATTAAGTGCTTGCTGACCAGGGCTTCACCGTGAACGCCTGGTTAGGCAACTGACTACCCCTGGAGGGTAGATCCAACGAACTAATTTATACATATCATCCTGCCTACACTTAAGCATTTTGAAGTAAATTAAAGCCTTCATAACAAGGAGGGGAAAAGAAATCGGCTTTATGGATCCTCAGGGAGCAGAAACCTAGTCTCCTTGCCAGTAAAAGCTCTCATTTGCATCCACGAATAATTAATTAAGTAAGAAAGCATTGGGAGTCAAAAGTGGAATGATGGAATCCCGGTCTGAAGTGCCTGTATAGTTGATGGGGCAAACAGGCCTCCTGCAGAACTACAACTCCCAGGAGGCCTTGCCGCCGCTCTGCGGAAGAGCGCCCCAAAGTCACGGGAAGGGTATAGTTGCTTCGGATCTCCAGGCCTCGGTAGCCAAGCCAGGATGCTGTTTTCTTAGCTCTTCTTCGCCCTCTCCCCATCGCCCTAATTGGTGAACCGGGAGGTTTCCAAGGTAACCGGGCAGTAGGGCGGATCCTCCTAAGAAAGGAAAACGCAACCCAGAAGTGACGTTATTACCTCGCGCCAGTGGCGAGAGCCTCCGAAGATGGCGGCGCGCAAGGGTCGGCGGCGCACGTGTGAACCTGGGGAGTCTATGGAGACCGAATCCCAAGAAACAGGGTCTAAGGGTCAGGCTCAGGTCTACCTACCGGGCCGGGGACCGCCGCTGCGCGAAGGAGAGGAGCTGGTCATGGACGAGGAGGCCTACGTGCTGTACCATCGAGCACAGACTGGTAGGGCTGGGCACCGGGCATCCTGGGTCCTCACGAAGGAGGAGACTGAATCTTGGGTCCTAAGGGGAGCTGATCCTGAATCTTTAACTTGAGAGGCTGTTTGAAAGAGAAATTAGGATTTAAGAGGATTGACATCACACTTAATTAAGAGGGCCGAGAACCCTCTGTCCAATCCTAATTTTCCCATCCCTCCTTCCATTCCCAGGCGCCCCCTGTCTCAGCTTCGACATAGTCCGGGATCACCTGGGAGACAACCGGACTGAGCTTCCTCTTACTCTTTACCTGTGTGCTGGGACGCAGGCCGAGAGCGCCCAAAGCAACAGGTAAGAACTGAGGCTTTACAGGGCTAGGGCCGTCTGAGCCTCCAGCTTCCTCTTTCTCAGGACCTAGAAGTCGGGGTTTCCAGGCTCCTCCCTCCCTCCTTCCTAAGGATCCCGCCATCCGGTGCCTCATTCCTCCCACACCTCCCTCAGATTGATGATGCTGCGGATGCACAATCTGCATGGGACAAAGCCCCCACCATCCGAGGGCAGCGACGAAGAGGAGGAGGAGGACGACGAAGAGGATGAAGAAGAGCGGAAGCCTCAGCTGGAGCTGGCTATGGTGCCCCACTATGGAGGCATCAACAGAGTTCGGGTAAATGCAGCCCCAGGAGCCTGCCCTGTGTACTCTGGAGCTCACCACCCCCCACGTCCATGCCCTTCAGCTCTAAGAAGAGCTCTTGGCACATAGTTTTTGAAATTAGTTATGTGTTAATTGTGATCGTTGTCACTATGTCCTAGATGCCATGGAGATGTTTTTCTTAAAATGTTCTTTCCTCTTCTGTAGAATGGTGAGAGTTAACAAACTTACTTGGTGGGTCTGATGTGAAGATAAAATGGAATAGCCAGTACCCTTATTTCAATAACTGAAATACGGTGATTTCCGGGGTCTAGAAACAGCACTTGGCAGTAACATGAGATCTATGTGTTTTCTGTTATTGCTCAGGGAGTGTCCTGGGCTGTGAGGTCACTTTTGCAATTCAGAGTTCTGGCTCCTTCTAATCAGGTCGATGTGAGAATTGAACTAGATGCTCTATGCAATAGTGCTTGGAGCAGTGCTTAGCCCATAGTTTTTGAGAAGTGTTTCCATTGAGGTATTACTATGTTTCAGATAATGTTTTAGACCTGGGGAGTTAACAGGGAACAAAGGGTCTCTGGCTCCGTGAAACTTACATGCCAGTGGGACAAGGAAGCTTATGTGTAATGTCCAAAGGTTCTAAGAGTTGTAGAGAAAAATAAAGCAAGGTAAGGGAGTTAGGGTCTTCTGGAATAGACTTGCTATTTTCTTTATTTAGCTAGTTTTTTAGCTGTAATGAGTCTTTGTTGCTGCCCTCTGGCATTCTCTAGTTGCAACAAGCAGAGACTGCTCTTACTTTCAATGCTCCGGCTTCTCATTGGCAGTGGTGTCTCCTGTTGCAGAGCACAGGCTCTATGGTGCAAGGGCTTTGTAGTTACATCGAGTGGACTCAGTAGTTGACGCTGTCAGGCTCTACAGCACTGGCTTAGTAGCTATGGATCATGGGCTTAGTTGCCCTGAGGCATGTGGGATCTTTCCAGACCAGGGATCAGAACAGTGTCCCTTGCACTGCAAAGCCAGATTCCAGACCACCAGGGAAGCCCCTGGGGTTGCTAGTTTAAACAGTGTGGTCAAGGAAGCATTCACTGATAAAGTGCCCTTTGAACAGAGACCCACAGGAAGTGAGGGAGTGAAGCAAAGCTATCTGTGAGAAGAGGTTTCCCAGCAAGGGACTAACAAGTGCAAAGGTCCTGGGGCAAACTGATTGAGGAGTTTTCGGGGAAGTTGGGGAGAACACTGCTGAATGGATGAGGGGGAGACTGACGGGGTTTGGCGGGTGGGCACGGAGGAGACAGATTGTTTAGGGCTTTGTGGGCCATTGTAAGGACTTGGCTTTTATGTGGGGAGAAACTGGGAGTCACTGGAGGGTTTAGAGCGAAGGGTGGATGAGATCTGACTTGTGTCTTAAAGGGATCCCTCTGTGTGCTGTATTGAGAATAGACTGCAGGGAGGACAGGGAAGGAGGGGGCCAGGACAGGAATGCAGGGAAGGGTGACTTCAGCGCCTGAGTGATGACAGCAGAGCTACCGAGAGAGGGTTGGAAGTGGTGGCATTTTGGGTGGAGCAGGCATAGTGTGAGGAAGGAGAGGCAAGTAGGCAGTGAGCCCAAGGTGGGGACCCCCCAGGGAGGGGTAGGTGGCAGTGGGCAATTGGGAACTTGGCTTTGGCCTTGGGCGTCTATAAACAGTCAGTTTGATGTGAGCCTGGAGTTGAGAGAGGTCAGGACTAGGGGCTACTGGAAACCTTGAGGCTGAACAGGATCTCCTAGTGAGCAAAGGTATACAGGCAGAGAGATCCAGAGACTGGGGCCTGGGACCTGCCTAGACTTAAACAGTTCCAGAGATCAGGAGTCTGAACAGATTTCTGGGGGCTCAAGTCTTGGGAGTTCAGGAGCTCTGTCATCCCTCAGCGATCATCTGTACCACAGTGGGGGAGTTGTCCTGGAGCCCAAGCTGGTCTTCAAGTTGTGAGCCCATTCTCACAAAGGTTTCTGGGAGCTGTATTCCCGGGCTTGGGTGGGAGGCAGCTCTGGTTCTCAGGGAGGAAAGGGCTGTCGTCGTCACGCTGTGCTTCCTGTCCTGCTCACCTCCCCTCCCCTCCTCCCTACCCTGCAGGTGTCGTGGCTGGGTGAGGAGCCGGTGGCTGGGGTGTGGTCAGAGAAGGGCCAGGTGGAAGTGTTTGCGCTGCGGCGACTGCTGCAAGTGGTGGATGACCCCCAAGCCCTGGCCACCTTCCTCCGGGATGAGCAGGCCCGCGTGAAGCCCATCTTCGCCTTCTCTGGCCACATGGGCGAGGGCTTTGCCCTTGACTGGTCCCCTCGTGTGCCCGGTGAGTCCCGCGGGTGGGTGAGAACGGGGTCTGGTGAGCCACAGCCGGCTGAGTGTGACAAGGTCGAGTCCCGACTGCTTTTTCCAGGGCGCCTGCTGACCGGTGACTGTCAGAAGAACATCCACCTCTGGACGCCAACGGATGGGGGCTCCTGGCATGTGGACCAGCGGCCATTCGTGGGCCACACACGCTCCGTGGAGGACCTGCAGTGGTCCCCGACCGAGGACACAGTAAGGAAGGGCTGGGGGTCTGGACTCCAGGGTCTTGGGGGGAAGGAGGGGGCCGGGGGCAGGTCTAAGTGACGGTGCAGGGCGGGAGGGTCACTGAAAGAAAGGCTGGCCCACCACTGGTCCCCGGTCTCCAGGGTGGAGCGGGGGTCCACCGGGTTCCCTCCGACTCTGCCCCGTCCAGGTGTTTGCCTCCTGCTCAGCTGACGCCTCCATCCGCATCTGGGACATCCGGGCAGCCCCCAGCAAGGCCTGCATGCTCACCACCACCACCGCCCATGACGGGGACGTCAACGTCATCAACTGGAGCCACCGGGAGCCCTTCCTGCTCAGCGGCGGGGATGACGGAGCCCTCAAGGTCTGGGACCTGCGGCAGTTCAAGGTACCATCCCAGCCAACCCCTGAGGCGGGAAGAGCTCCCAGAGGCCACTAGGATTTGTGGGTTTTCCCTTCTGAGATGGCTTATACGCCAGAGCTGGCAAGGCCCTGCCATCAGAACTGGGATCCCATCAGAACTGGGATACTGATGAGGAAACAGAGTCAGGAAGGCTTGGGGCTAGTGTGGGGTCTCTCCCTCTACCATCTGGAGAGTTGACTGGAGGAACGGGGCTGGGCCGAGCAGAGACTACAATTCCCATCTGCCCGAGGGGAGCCGTGCACCGGCCGTGCTGCCCAGGGGCTCAAGGGCTCAGGGACTGTAGGTGGATTTTATAGGGTCAGCTGAGAACAGAGCTCAGCTCAGTCATGCTGGGAGCAGGCATGGAGGCCCAGAGGGACGGGAAGAGATAGGATGTGATCACCCAGCTTTGTGGTGACTTGGCAGAGCTGAGAGGAGCTCCAGGCCTCCCCCGGACAAAGCCATGACTCCATACACTTCTGGGCCTTCCTGGGATCGTCTTTTTACTCCCCCTCCAGTGTAATGAGCTCTACAGAATCAGCCCTGGGGAAGCTTCTTGACGTGGGTTCCAGCCCCCTTTCCCCTCCCGGGCAGGTGCATGGCCAACTGGATCACAGGCCCAGGTTGAAACTTTGGAACCACCCCTCCAAGTTAGAGACATGCTGATCCCGCCCCCAGCAGCTGTGCTTTTAGTAAAAGGGCTTTTCTTTGCATCTGCTCTCTCTCGAGCCTGGGAGTCGTGCCTGTGCCCCGTTAATGATTTAGAATCACTGGGGAGAGCACTTAGAAAACCCAGCCTTCTGGGTGGGGGAAGTGGGGGGACGTTTTAATTTTTTTTAATTTACTTTGAAAAATTTGTTTTGAAGACCCAATTTTATTTATTTCTTTTGGCTGCATGTCATGCGGGATCTTAGTTCCCAGCCAATCAGGGTTTGAACTGGCTCCCCCTGTATTGGAAGCGCAGAGTCTTAACCAGCAGGGAGTCCCCCACACCTTCCTTTTACAGGAGGCGGAGGCAGGCCCAGCGAGGAGCAAGGATTGGGGAGTTGTGACCTGGAGCTGGGTGGGGCTTCTTTGCAGGTGAAGCCACAACTCCCAGGAGGCCCTGGGGCACTACCCCTTTTTTACCAGCTGTACTCTGCTCTCCATCCCTTTCAGAGACCTTGGGTCTTTGGGGGCTGGAGGGGTGAAGGTCTAGCTGAACCCTAAGGCTGGAGAGGGGTGGGGGGCTCTGCCTGGGTCACCCCTGGAGTCAGGCTGAGGGACTCAGACGCCCTGACTCCCATCTTCCCGTAGTCTGGCTCCCCAGTGGCCACCTTCAAGCAGCACGTGGCCCCCGTGACCTCCGTCGAGTGGCACCCCCAGGACAGTGGGGTCTTTGCGGCCTCGGGTGCGGACAACCAGATTACACAGTGGGACCTGGCCGTAGAGCGGGACCCTGAGGCCGGTGACGTGGAGACGGACCCGGCGCTGGCGGGCCTCCCCCAGCAGCTGCTCTTCGTGCACCAGGGCGAGACGGACCTGAAGGAGCTGCACTGGCACCCACAGTGCCCCGGGGTGCTGGTGAGCACCGCCCTGTCGGGCTTCACTGTCTTCCGCACCATCAGCGTCTGAGCTTGGCCTGGCCAAGCCTGTCTGTTCCTCCACTTACTTGGAACTGAAGGTGAAGTTCATCATTTCCCTGGAAGGGACTCATTCAGATCTGCTGGCCAGTGCCTCGCCGAAAGGACTTGGTTTGGCCCTTTGGCCACCATGATGGATTCTGTCTGACTTACTGCTCTTTGCAAGGACTTGGTTTGGTCCAATGCCCCTCTTGCTAAGAGAGATGGTTTGACTTGTGGCTCTAAAAGTAAGACTCGGTTTGCTCCCCTTGATTCCTCCAACTGAAGCACTTGGGTTGACCCCTGTAAAACCACTGCCATTGCCTCCAGTGAACCCTCTGACCCAAAGACTTGGGTCAACCCAGTGAGCCCCACCTGTCAGAAGAGTCCATTAGCCCATTTCCCAAATGGGCCTGGGGTGGCCTGTGTTGCTGCGGGTGTTTTGTCAGCTGCAGGCCCTGGGTTTGACTCTCTGATCTCTCTGCTGCTGGTCTCCCCCAGGGAACTCAAGCGCCTTAGAGTGGCTGGACCAAATTCGAGCTGTGGGTCCCTCCAGCAGAATTTGGTGTGGCCCTTGTCTTCCTGCCAGCTGGGCTGGACTGGGCGGAGCTTTCTCCCCTCCTCCCAGAGATAGGCACTGTGCAGGGGGCAAGTCAGGGGCTCTCAAGGGGCAATAAAGGGCCAGAATGGAGCCCGAACTGTGGGGGCTGGTCCTTCTGGCCGCAGTCTCATGAGGAAACAGGGAGGGTTTGGCACCTGGCTGTCCCTGGACCGCTGGGTCCAGCCCTCAGCCCATTGGCACTCTCTGGGTCTGCCTCTCCTAAATTTTATTCCATCTGGAACTCACCCCAGGTCTCGGTGGGGAAGAGTTATCTCATGTGTGTCGCCGTGTGCTGAGGCTTCACCTCGGGGGAACCAGGGAGCCCCCGTCTCTCTCATTCTTCGCCCCTGCCCTCATCATCACTTTCTCCCCATTTCTTTGTTCCTTCGACTATGTCCCCATCTTTCCACATCTCCTGGCCCCCAGCCTCTGTCTCTGTGCCCCCTCCCCCCGTGTCTCTCCTCTGCCACCGCTGTCTCCTCTCTAGCCTGCTTGGGCCGCAGCCCAGCCGTCCTGCCTGGCCATCCTCCCTGGCTCCCCCTCTGCGGCTCTGAGCTGGCCCCACCCCCTGCCCCCCCTCGGGCTAGGACTCCTCTGATCCGCCTGTGAGCACAGAGGTCGGGGGCCCGAGACGGGCCGCAGCACCGCAGCACACACAGAGGCCTTTCCTTGGCCCAAGCAGAGGAGCCCCCGGCAGAGGGCATGGGGGTGGGCTGCCCCACCAGGTACGTGCCTCCACGCAGACACCCTGGGCAGGGGTCCTGACTTTGAGAGCTGTCCCCCGCCTCCCCCCACCATCTTCCTCGCTCGGGCATCTACCCCAGTGCTCCCACCCTATCCTCCCGGTTCCTCATCCCCCAGATCTGGGGCCCCCAGCCCAGCCCATCTCCCATCTCCATTTTCGGCCTTATTTTCACTGCCTCCGTGCCCCACCCCCCCACCCCACCCACCCCGGCATCCTGCATCTCTTCTTGTCCCATCTTCATCTCTGATCTGGTCTGTCTCTCCATTTCCTAAGATGGGATCTCTGCTTGTCTTTGCCCGGTTGCTCCTCGTTCCGCCTGCCTCTTTTCTGTCTCCCACTCTGTCCTCTTTGGGTGCCTGTGGCCGAGGGGAGGTCCTCTGTCCTTTCCTCTTCGGGACAGCCTCTCCCTGCCCAGCTCTTACCCTCTGTACCCTGGTCTGTCTGCAGTCTCCACGCTACACCCCCTCCTGGCAGTTTCTGCCCTCCAACCTGCTGTTGCTCAGGCCCCACTGGGGAGTCGGGGGAGGGTCGTGGGGGGACAGCCAGGGTCTCAGGGAGCATGTGAAAATGCTTCCATGGGGGGGCGGGGGGGCAGCACTTGGGCGGGGCTTCTCGGCCCCAGATTAGACAGTGACTTTGAAACGAAGTTGACGCACCTTAAGCCCCATGTCGCCTTTATATGGAAACATTAAGCTGCTCTCCCAGGTCAGAGGGAGGCGGTGGGGGGGTGAGGAGGGCTTGAGGCTCTGGATCCGCTTCCCTCGGATCCTGCTGTCGGTGATGGGAGGTGCATGGGCCCCAAGGCAGAGCCCCATCCCAGCTCTCAGGGCCATTCTGGACTCTGACAGGACCCCCCCCCAGAGGTGAAAGGCGTCCCCACCCCCACCCCCAGCCTGCCTCGTGAAATGGACAAGATCATGTCTGTCTCTTGGGGCTGAGGGTGACAACGGGAGGATTTAGGGAAACGAGATCATGGGTTGCAAAGGCTCAGGACTCAAACCGGCAGCCCACCCCCGGCACTTCATGGCTCTGGCCGGATCTCTGAGTCCGCTCCCCAACCTGTGAAGCAGGGTGATGATCTTGACTTCCCAGCGTCCTGAGCGGCCAAGGTGAGCCCAGCGGGTGGGCTGCAGACTTTTGGGAGCTTGGCAAGGCTGGGGACTGAGGTGCTCAGGAAACAAGGGCGAGTGATGAGGTGGTCTGTGGTCCAGTCTGGCGCTCAGGCTTGGGCACCAGGAAGGCTGGATGGGAGTCCAGGGTCTGCTGTTTCCTTGACTGAGACACCTGGGACAAGGGATGAACCTCAGCGCCTCTGTTTGCTTTCCCGTCAAGCAGAGTCCCCACACCCATTGGTGTGGGTGTGAGGAGGCCCCCCACCCATCACCCACCTCCTGCATCATATCATCAGGTGGCCCCTGAAAGGGAACTAGTGGGTAGTGGGGACTCTGAGCAAGAGGGCTGCAAATGGCAACATTTGCCTGTATTCTAACCTCAGACCTGCCCCCTTCAACAGCTTCAGTTGCCGCTGCTTGAAAGAACAGTCTCTAATGCCCAGAGAGTTGAGGGTATAAAAAATGTTGGGGCACATCGTGGGCTGTGCACACAACCAGGTCCGCTGACTGGAGCCTCAGCTTTGCCTGTGTAGAGTGGGCCTAAGAAATGCCCATGTTGGGGGTGGAGACTGGGTGGTCACAGACAGCAGGTGCAGAGCAGTGGGGCAGGGGAGTGGGTACATGCAAGTGTTGAACTTGACAGCAACTAACAACTCGTTCCTCATGGAGAAAGTGCCCCCAGCAACCGGGCAAAGACAAGCAGACTTCCTTGTCGATCGGCTCATAGCACCCTAGAGCCTGGCTCATAGCACCCTAGAACCCGGCTCATAGCACCCTAGAGCCTGGCACAGGGAGTTCATTGTACCCAGGTGCTTGGTAGGTGTTGATGGAACTGAGATGCAAAGCGTTTAACCCCTAGCCCAGACAGGTCCCTGAAGTCCCAACACCACAGTGCCAAGTGTTAACGGCGCAGCTGCTGGAGGGCAATGCGGTCTACAGGTCCAGGTGGGCCCCTTCCCTCTTCTGCGTCCCCCTGGTTCAACTAAGATTCCCTCCATTTCTCAGATAAGAGAACTGAAGCTCAGGAAGAAACGTGACTTGCCACCATTCATATAGCTTTTAAGTGCCTGAGCTGGGATTCAGCCTAGAACTGCCTGATTCAAAAGCCTAAGTTCTTTCTTCTGGATTCCTTTTTAAAGACTTTTTTTTTTTTTTAATCCCCATTCCACAGATGAGCAACCTCAGGCTCCAAAAATTGAAGCAGGTGGTCCCAGAGCATATACTGGGTCAGCAACTGAGCCAGGATGGGACCCTGGGTCTATACAGCTTGATCCTGACCTAGATAAAATCCAACATCCCCATTTTACTGCTGAGAAAACAGGTTTAGAAAGGTTTCCCCGTGATCTGAGAGTCAGGGCTGAGCCTAGGTTTTATTGTGCTTGTTTTTCATCACAGTTTCATTGAAGTGTAATCCGCATGCCCTACAATTCGCACATTAAAGTGTACAATTTGGTGGGTTTTAGTATATTCAGAGTTGTGCGACCATGTTGTTATTCAGTCACCAAGTTGTGTCCAACTCCTTGAGACCCCGTGGACTGCGGCGTGCCTCATGTACCCATCATCACTGTCCATTTTAGAACACTGTCATCACTCCAGTAAGAAACCCCATTCCTCTGGCTGCTGCTTCCCGATCACCCCATCTCTCCAGTCCCATCCACCACTAGTCTAATGTCTCAGCTTAACAGATTTGCCCATGCTGGATATTTCATTTAAGTAGAAGTATACAATATATGCTCTTTAGTGATTGGCTTTCACTTCACATGGTGTTTTCAAGGTTCATCCACATTGTAACATCTATCACTTTTTATTCTTTTAGTTACTGGGTAGTAGTCAATTGTGTGGACAGACCATGTTTTATTTATTCATTCATCAGTTGATGGGTATTTGGGCTGTTTCCATCTTTCGGCTGTTGTGAATAATGCGGCTGTGAATATCCGTGTACAGTGTGTGGATGCTTGTTTTTAATGCCCTTGGGTAGATACTTGGGTGTGGAATTGGCAACTCTACGTTTCACCATTTAAGGAACCACCAGACCATTTTCCACACCAGCTGTGCAATTTTACATTCCACCAGTAACAATAGGAAGGTGCCAGTTTCTCCACATCCGGGTTAACACTTTTCTGTTTTGTTTTTTCTTGTTTTTATAGCCATCCTAAGTGAGTATGATGTGGTAACTCACTTTGGTTTTGATTTGCATTTCCCTGATGGCATAATGATGTCAATTATCTTTTCCTATGTTTATTGACTATTTGTGCAGTTGACCCTTGAACAACATGGGGGTTGGGGGTGCCGACTCTCTCCAGTCAAAATTCCAAGTATAACATTATTATTTATTTCTTTTATTTGCTGCCTCGGGTCTCAGCTGTGTCATCCAAGATCTTTCCTCGTGGTGCAAGGCCTCTCTAGTTGTGGTGCTTGTGCTTAGTTGCGCTGCATCATGGGAGACCTTAGTTCCCTGACCAGGGATGGAACTGGGTCACCTGCACTGCAATGCAGATTTTCAACCACTGGACCACCAGGAAAATCCCTGAGTTGATCCTCTGTATCTATGGTTCTGAATCCAAGGATTCAACCTACCACAGAGCATGTAGTATTACTCTAGGATTTATTTTTAAAAATCTGCGTATAACTGGAACCATGCAGTTCAAACCCATATTGTTCAAGGGTCAACTATATCTTTTGGAGAAATGTCTGCTCAGATCCTTTGCCCATTTTAAAATTGGGTTGTCTTTTTCTTATTGAGCCATAAGGCCTCTTTATATATTGTGGATACAAATTTTTTAGATATGATTTGCAAATTTTTTTCTCCCATTAGCAGAGGGTCTTTTCACTTTCATCTTAGGGTCCTTGGACGCACAAGAGTTTTTAATTCTGATGAAGCTCAAGTTGTCTGTTGTCTTTTTTTCCTTTTGTCCTTTTTTTTCCTTTTGTCGTTTGTGCCTCCTGACCCACAGGTGACCTTAGAGCCCTGGATCATCTCTCCAAGCTGACTCCATACAGATCAGCAGCTACCATTCAGTCTTTTTTTAATTTAAATTTTTATTGCATTATAGTTGACTCACAATATTGTGTTAGTTTCAGGTATACAGCAAAGTGGTTCAGTTATATATGTATACTTTTTCTGGTTCTTTTCCATTGTAGGTTATTACAAGATATTGAATATAGTTCCCTGTGCTATACAGTAGGTCCTTGTTGTTTATCTCTTTTATATATAGTAGTATGTATCTGTTAATCCCAAACTCCAATTTTATCCACTCCTCAACCCTCACCCCATCTCCACTCCTTTCCCTTTTGGTAACCGTAAGTTTGTTTTCTTTGTGACTGCTTAGTCTTTTATGAGTCTGGACTCTGGATCTGGACTGCTAGCACTCAAACCCCAGCTTATTCAGCCATGACCTTGGGCAAGTTAAATGTTCTGTACCTGTTTCCTCATCTGTAAAACAGCGATGATGTTTATGCTGCTGAGGTTCAAATATCTAAATTCATGTGACGTGCTCACAACACTGGCTCTAATAACTGTAGTGCTTGTAACACAGTACTGCTGCTACCACTATAGTTGTGTTGTTGTTGATACACAAATATCTCCTATAGTATTACCATCAGTGTTGTCCATTCTGATTTTCCAGCCATTTGCCAGATGAGGCCACTAAGGCCCAGTAAGTATCCCTGGCCAGTGAGCCCCGCCCCGCCCCCATTCCTGGCACTCTTGACGTGGCTACCCGTTTCTTGTCCCCGCAGGTTCGGGGCGCCCGCCCCCTGCTAGGCCAAGTGGAGGGGGTGTCCCCGCCCAATGGGCCTGGCCAGGGCCCTGCGCCGCCTCAGCGGCGCCCTGGAGTCTGGAGACGACAGGGCGGGCGATGAGGAGGAAGCCGGGCCGGGGCTGTGCCACAACGGGTGGGCGCCAGCGCAGTCGCCCGTGGGGCGGCGCCGCGGGCGCTTCGTCAAGAAGGACGGGCACTGCAACGTGCGCTTCGTGAACCTGGGCGGCCAGGGCGCGCGCTACCTGAGCGACCTCTTCACCACGTGCGTGGACGTGCGCTGGCGCTGGATGTGCCTGCTCTTCTCCTGCTCCTTCCTCGCCTCCTGGCTGCTCTTCGGCCTGGCCTTCTGGCTCATCGCCTCCCTGCACGGCGACCTGACTGCCCCGCCGCCGCCCGCACCCTGCTTCTCGCAGGTGGCCAGCTTCCTGGCCGCCTTCCTCTTCGCGCTGGAGACTCAGACGTCCATCGGCTATGGCGTGCGCAGCGTCACCGAGGAGTGCCCGGCCGCTGTGGCCGCCGTGGTGCTCCAGTGCATCGCCGGCTGCGTGCTGGACGCCTTCGTCGTGGGCGCCGTCATGGCCAAGATGGCCAAGCCCAAGAAGCGCAACGAGACGCTGGTCTTCAGCGAGAACGCCGTCGTGGCGCTGCGCGACCGCCGCCTCTGCCTCATGTGGCGCGTCGGCAACCTGCGCCGCAGTCATCTCGTCGAGGCCCACGTGCGGGCCCAGCTGCTGCAGGTGCGAGTCTGCCCCGTGGCAGGCCACGCCCCCTGGTGGGCGGGCCCCTCCGCGAGGTCTGGGAGTGGGAGCCGCGGGGTTGGTGGGAGTTGTAGGTCTACCGAGCAAGTGTGTGTGGAGCCTGGAAGGGACTTGGACTACAATTCCCAGCAGTCTCTCGGGCAGGACACTTGCCTTACCTTGAGGGCTGAGGATGGTTCCCAAAGCTCTGTGGGAAATGTAAACCCAAGAGAAAGGTCTGTGATCATTTCTTCCTGGAAGCCTAGACTTGAGACAGATTTTGAGACTTAAAGAGTCCCCTGGGACTTGCTTCCCCCGTGGAACTGTGGGAAATGCAGGCCTGCGAGGTCCACTTCTGATCGGTAACGACTCTTGAACGACAATTCCCAGAAGGCTCTGGGGGCAGGGAAAGCGCCCACCCAGGTTGGTCTGAAGAGGCTTTAATTTTGCTGGTGGTGTAAACCACGGCTTAGGTTTACGGTCCCCAGCCAGTGTTGTGGTACAGAGAGAGGCCTGTGACGGAGGTCAGGCTCCTACGGGCTTGTGGGAGATGCAGGCCTGAGGATGGGGTGCTACTCACACCTGCAGAGCCAGGGAAGACAATTCTCCGTGGCCTCTGGGTGTGTGGTCCTGCAGCATTTGTGGGAGCCTTCATTTTCCACCTCTGGGGCCCATACTTTCCCACCAGCCTCCTGCTCAGAGAAGTACAGGGCAGGGGGTTGGGAAACTCTAATGTTAGCCTCTCAGCAAAAAACAAAAACAAAACTACAATTCCCATTGGCCCCTGGGGCAATGGCTCCCTCTGGCACCCTGATGAAAGAGCCTTAGTGTTTCTAGAATTGTGGTCAAACTGCCCAAACAAATTCTGGGGCAGTAGCAGCTCCTGCCCCAGTAAAGACCCTTAAGTTGAATGCAGGGTTGGGGCTGGACTTAGATGAGAAGAGGACAGGGTTGTGGTGGGAACTACAACTCCCAGCAGCCTCTAGGGATTCATGTAGACATTGGCAAGAGAATGGAGCCCCATTCTCCACTTCCCTCTCCTGCTTGACTGAAATCCAGAGATTCATGACCAGGAGGGACACTGTCTCTCCCTGAAGTCTGTAGGGCATTGACAGGACTTGATAGGTGGGTATGGAACCAATGGGTAGGTGCGGTGAAACTGCCGATACCTGGCTTGGGGTTAGGCTTCCACCCCACAGAAATATACAGGCACACAAGGGGATGGAGGTAGTTGGGTTGAGGGGTGGGCAAGAGAATATCCCAGGGACTAGACTGAGGCAATGGTGAAACAGGCAGAACATAAGCATAGCTTCTGTTGGACTTAGATTGTCATCCTGGTTTATCTTTCTCTGGCCATATAATGAAAGCCATTTTTCTATCCCTCTCCTCCTTCTCCAATTGCTTTCGGATGTGGTTCTTATCGTCTGTTGTCTCTTTAACTGTTTCTGTCTTGCTGATTTCTGTGGCTCTGTGCCAATGTCACTCTGTCACTATCTTTTTCTCTCCCTTGTCTTTCTCGAATTTCCTTCCCCAAACCCTGAGTCTCTGTCTACCCTCCCCTCTTCCTCTGGGTTTCCATCCTTACCCTCCTGGACCCCCATCTTCCTCTCTCTGGGTCTGTGTCCTCCTTTTTCTGCATCACCATCCCTCTCTCTCTGGGTCTGTGTCCTCCTTTTTCTGCATCACCATCCCTCTCTCTCTGGGTCCATGTTCTTTCTGCACCCCTACCCCTACTGGTCTCTGCCCTCCTCTTCTTCTGTACTTCTATCCCCTCCTCTTGCTATCTCTATCTCCATTCATCTCTCTGCTTCCTGCTGTCTTTGGCCACCTGCCTTTTGCTGCAGCCTCGAGTGACCCCAGAGGGTGAGTACATACCTCTGGACCACCAGGATGTGGACGTGGGCTTTGATGGTGGCACTGATCGCATCTTCCTTGTGTCTCCCATCACCATCGTGCATGAGATTGACTCCGCCAGTCCTCTGTACGAACTAGGACGGGCTGAGCTGGCCCGGGCTGACTTTGAGCTGGTGGTCATTCTCGAGGGCATGGTCGAGGCCACAGCTATGACCACACAGTGTCGCTCTTCCTACCTCCCTGGTGAGCTGCTCTGGGGCCATCGTTTCGAGCCGGTCCTCTTCCAGCGTGGCTCCCAGTACGAGGTCGACTATCGCCACTTCCATCGCACTTATGAGGTCCCAGGGACGCCTGTCTGTAGCGCCAAGGAGCTGGATGAACGGGCAGAGCGGGCCTCCCAGAGCCCCAAGTCTGGCTTCCCTAGCTCTCTGGCAGCATTCTGCTATGAGAATGAACTTGCTCTGAGCTGCTGCCAGGAAGAAGATGAGGAAGAGGAGGCCACAGAGGGGGATGCGGCAGAGGCAGAGGACAAGGCTGCCAGCCCCCAAGTTCTCACACCAACCCTGGCGCTGACTTTGCCCCCGTGACACAAGCTGGCATCCTGTTATTTGCACCCCTTTCCCAGAGGTAGCAAGATGGAGAGTTTGGGCCCTCTCCTGGGGTGGAGGCAGGTGTTTCCTAAGACCAACAAGCCTGCTGAGTAAATTATTAGCTGGTGATGTTCTGCCATGCCTAGTGGACCCACCATGAACATACTGGAGGGACCTTAACTCCTCTGAATTCTGTGCTCCCTCCTGAGACCCACTTGTCATTCCAATTCCTGAGGCTCGCTAGAGATAAGGGACCCAGAATTCTGGACCCCTCAAGAGGCGAGGACTGGTGATTCTAGATTCCTCTAGATGGCTGGTTTGGTTTGTTAAGCAGGATCATGAAATGAAGTATAGACAGCCTCCAGGGGAAGAAGTCAGCTGTTCTCAAGTAGCAACAGAGATCCAGAATTCATTGGCCTGAAGTGACTTTAGATTCAAGGAACTGTTGCTTCTCGACTCAGTTGACTCCATAGCAAATCACTTTTTCTAGATGACCTAAGGAGGGGAAGTTATGGGATGCTCCCAAGAGTTTAAGACTACTGATTGATCAATGACAAAGACTGTTGATTTCAAGTCAAGGAAAGACTTTGTGGCTCCAGAAAACCCCAGAGTTGAGATTCTGTGAATCCACATTGGCCGCAGAGGCCAGCACTGGGGGTTCTAGAGCAGCTTTGACCTGAGAGTTGGACTATTCCAGAAACTAACGAGTTATGTCTCTAGAATGCACCAAACAGTGGAGAGTCTGTGGGTCTACAAGGACTAAAGTGACAGACTGGGAGTTCTTGATAGGCGACAACTCCAAACCCACTGGGGGTAGAACATCCAACCAGAGAGAGATGCAAGGCTTCTCCATGATCCACAAGCTCTGTGTCTTTTTTCAAGTGCCATTCTAGAATATCCAAAGGAATCAAGATTCTGTGACTCTAGACTGATCACAGTCAGGGAAGGACTGGCAGTGATGACGTCAGATTTGCTGGTTCCAGCTTTCCCATGGAGTGGAAAGTATTGATGAGGATAGATGACTTCTTTGTGGTTCTGTGATGCCAAAAGGAGTCAAGGCTCCAGGGACCCAGAGTTGTCTGTTGTCAGTCTGGAAGTTCTAATCAGCTCCTGGATCATGGCTGTTCGAGGAGGTGGACTTGGGACTTGACCAGCAGCATTGCTGGGCTGACCTAGAAGGTGAGGGCCCGGATGAGATCCTGTGGGTAACAGGACTGGTTATTGGGCAAGAGAAGGGAGAGGCCCAAGGCTGGTGAGTCTACAGTGCTCTGGAATCTTCCATCTAGTGATGTGTCTCTATTTCTTAAAGATTATACATATATGTATTATATATATATAATATGAATAAAGATATCTATCTATTTTTTTTCCTGTGGTTCCTACAGTAGGGTTAGAAACTGAGCTTGAGGAAGTGGAATGGAGTCCTTCGTAAGGATCCAGGAAGTTCTGCTCTGAATCCCAACTCTGCCTCAGCTGAGTGTGTGGCTTTGAGCAAATCACCCCCTCTCTCGTCACCTCAGTTTGTGCTGTGCTGTGCAAGTCACTTCAGTCTGCAAGGACTGACTCTTTGCGACCCTCTGGACTGTAGCCCTCCACGCTCCTCTGTCCATGGGATTCTCTAGCCAAGAATACTGGAGTAGGTTGCCTGCCCTCCTCCAGGGGATCTTCCTGACCCAGGGATTGAACCCCCGTCTCTCACATCTCCTGCATTGGCAGGCGGGTTCTTTACCACTAGCGCCACAGGGAAGCCCTCACCTCAGTTTGCCCATCCATAAAAAACAGGGCATTGGAAATTGAAGTTGTCCAAGGGCCTTTCCACTAGCATTATTCTTCACTGAGGGTACAATGAGGGTCTCGGAGATACCCCAGTCAACCACCCCCACCAGGTGCTGGAATGCCTGGCCTTCTGGGAGAAACAGGGATGGGAGATGCTCTCAGAAGCTAGGTCTGAACTTGGATGCCTGCATGACAGGGAAGGCAAGGGAGAATATGGGTTGTGGCTAAGGCCAGAATCACCTCCTTTCTGGCCCAGCTTGGAGGGGCAGGGGAAGGAGGAGTTACCTCTGAATGTCAGGGGAATGTATGTGTTTAGGGAGGCTTGTCCCCCAGGTCAAATTATTGGGAACCCCAGTGGTGTGTCTGGGAGTGTGCTTCTGGGGTACATATGGGTCCTTGAATCTGGCCTCTGCCCATGCTGCTATCTACCTAAGTGCCTAGCAGGTGGAAGCCAGTCGAAGAAGGAGTCAGTGCCAAGGAGGACATGTTCCCACCTCTGTGTGCCAGGATTGAGGGCAGGCACTGTCATTGCCCATCAGCCTGTCCCGGTGCTGCGTCAACCCACTTCCCCCCTTCCTGTTTCCCCACCTCCCTTTATCCTGCAGAATCTCCAGATAATAACCGGATGGGATTAATTAGCTGGCTGCTCCCCCACCTCTGGGTGGCTGGAGTAGGCAGTAGGACAATGGAAACCTAAGCATGAAGAAGGGTGTTAAATTGGAGATGAAGGGACAGGAAAAGGGTTCTGTTTGGAAGGGGAGCGAGTGGGGTCAGGACTGGCACAACCTGAGCTTCTGGTAGGGAGGGCAGAGCCTGAGCCACTCATAAAGGTCACTGAGGGGATTAGGAGGCTTCGTGTCTAATCTGTCAGCTTAACCAGGTCCTGGCCTGGAATCTGTCCCTGCCTGCCGAACTCTGGGACGATGAGTGAGGCCCAGGCCCAGACACGACCCTCAGACCCAATTTGGGACCTGTCCGTGATGGGGGTGCCCAGTTTCTCCCTCCAAGCCAGGCCCCTGCACCTGTTTTGCCTTCAAGGAATGGAAATGAGAGGCGGGGGAGGGGAAATGGCCTCAGATGCCAGAGGAGTCGGAGAAGAGGAAGGAGTTTAAGAAGAGCAAGAGTATGAGAGGAGGGGGACGCGAAATGAGACAGAGAGGAGGGAAAGGGCTCAGAGAAGGGAGAAGGGATCAGAGGTGGAAGGATGCTGAGGAAAGGGGAACTGTCCTGGGCACGGAAAGGATGCTAACATAAAGGGAGGAGTTTGGGGGAGAGAGGGAGGAAACTGAGAGGCTTCGAGAGGCAGGAAGGCAGAGCCTGTCCTTTCACTGGATTTGGCCTTCCTCTATAGTCCCATTCTCCTCTACAGAGACCAAAAAGCGCAGCATTTGGAAGAAAGTCTTTTTTTTCACCACTCCTTGACCCTGAAGAGGCTGAGGTGGATGGGGGAGGTCAAAGGAGGAGGGTAAGGAAAGGGTCTGCAGATCGGAGAGGCCAGTACATTTGAAAAAGGGGGCCAAAAGGAAAGCGAGCCAAAGCGGCTCCCGGTTGCTTGGCAACCACTGCGGTCAAAAGCCAGGCGGGCCAGCTAGGAGGTGTGGCTCAAGGAAACAACAGGGAGCTGTGGCCCCGCCCCCTAGCAACAAGCCTAACAAAGTACCGCCCCCTAGCGACGTATTGCTATAGGCCCGGCTCGATTGACCTGGTATCCTATTGAGCAGAGCCCTTGCGCAGGCGTAGTCCTCCCTCTGCGTCTGCTTAGTCCCGCCTCCATGCAACTCCTTTTCGAGGCTTCTCATTGGAGGGGAAGCCTGCCAAGAACCCTTTGGTTTCGGAGGCGGGGCCCGGCCCCTGCTCTCACTCCAATTGGCCCCACAGACCGTCTACTTTGGGCTGAACATTGCTACGCCTGCTCCTAGTGCGCCTATTGGCCCTGGAGGGCGATCCTTCGGTTTCGGAGGCGGAACAGAAGAGAGGGCACGCCGTGGATTGGGCGGTGTCAAAACGAGGGGCGGTCCCTACTGGCGGGGCGGTTGGGAGACGAAGGGAGAGTCTTTTCAGCGCTGAGGACTGGCGCTGAGGAGGCGGCGGTGGCTCCCGGGGCGTTTGAGCGGGCTCACCCGAGCCCGCGGGCCAACGCGGATCCGGGCCCGACCGGCGGGACCGCCCCGGACTCCCCGCGGGCCTTCCTAGCCGCCATGGAGGACGGTGTCTATGGTAAGTCGGGGAGGGGCGGGGCCGGCTGGGAGCAGATGGAGCGTTTCAGCCCGAACGTTCCGCCGCGAACGACCTCCCCCACCACGACGCGCGCCTTGAGAAGCTTGTTCGGCCCTGTAGTCGCCTCGCTTTTGTGGGGCGCGGGACGGGCTTCCGGCAGGGCAGGAGAGCGGGGCGTTCCAGGCCATTGTTTGGGCCGAGCCTGTTTCCGGTGGCAGCGGGAGGGGGTGGGATGGAGCGGCGGAGGCGAGGCTGAGGCGGAACCATTCCCTCTGGAGGGGCCGGGCGAGCCCAGTGCCTGCCGGGAGAGGGGAGGGGGGCTTCTGGGGACGGTGGGGTGGGGAGAAATCGTGTGGGCCAGAGATTCCGCTAGGGCCAGGGCGGGGGCCTTCGATGCCCCACCCCTTCCTTCACTCTCGCAAGCTGTCATTAGCTTCCCCTGCCATGGTTACTTTCCATGGACCCAGGAGTCCAGGCACCCAGGTCCCCAGCTACCTCGCCGAGAATGGAGGCAGAAAACCAAGGCCTCAGGCCCCTTGCAAGTAATGAACCGCAGTGTCAAGCTTCCAGGCCCCTTTCCCCTGTAAACCTTAGAATAGAGGCTCCAAGCCCCCTTCTCTCCCAAGGACTAAGAGTCTAGATTCCCAGCCCTTCCTCCCCTGGACTGACCCCCAGCCCCTTCTTCCACTGACCGGAGGCGGGACTCTTATCCTCATCCTCCCCATGAACCTAGGAGCTCTGTCCTTCACCAGATTTCAGAAGTCCAGGCTCCCAGTCCCCAGAACTGATCTCCCGCCCCTGATTCCCTCCCCCAGAACCCCCGGACCTGACTCCGGAGGAGCGGATGGAGCTGGAGAACATTCGACGGCGGAAGCAGGAGCTGCTGGTGGAGATCCAGCGCCTGCGGGAGGAGCTCAGCGAAGCCATGAGCGAGGTGGAGGGTCTGGAGGCCAATGAGGGCAGGTGAGGGCTAGGGCAGGGAGCCTAGGGGTCATGGGGCCAGGCGAGGGCCAAGGATGCCCAGGCATTGACCTTGCACCCTCTGCTCTCTGCCCCTGCAGCAAAACCTTGCAACGGAACCGGAAGATGGCAATGGGCAGGAAGAAGTTCAATATGGACCCCAAAAAGGTGCTTGGGGCCACAGGGCTGGGATCGGCCAAGCTGACATCCAGATAGGATTCTGGCATCTCCGGGTTCCAGAAGTGTGGTGGTTAAAGGTCTGTCTTAGGTGGACAGAATTGGTCCTGATCACTGGATCCAGATATTGGCAGTATTTGTTCCCTGAACACTAACCAAGTGCTTCAGCCTCCTGATCTTTGTGTATGCTGGAACTTCTACCTGAGTGGTCCTCCTCTCCTTTTTGCTCATATTTTAGGACCCATTTCTCTTGCCACTCTTGAGTCCCCAGGAGGAGCTTGATTGAGTCTGGTAGGGAATGTGGACAGAGAAGTGCCATGACAGAGAGAAAGAGAGGTACTGGACTGTGGACACAGAGGAGTGAGCCTGGTGGCATCAAGGAGGGCTTCCCTCAGGAGGACATTTGGGTCAGGCGAAGGATGACTGAGTGTTCACCCGGTGGAGAAAAGATGTTCGTTCATTCATTCATTCATTTTACACCATTTCCTCAGGCCTCCCTCTGGGCTGCGGCTCTGCTAGGTACTGCATAGGACCCAGTGTAGGGTTTGATGCTGCCTTGCCCTCAGGGAGCCCCTAGACGCAGATACTAAAATCCAGAGAGAGGGGTCCTCAGTTCATCGTCCTCAAGACATCAGGAGAGCCTGAGAAAGACCTCCTCCAGCCTGAGCCCTCACAGCTCCTCATGAACTGATGTCTTCTAACAGTTTCCCACTTTATTATTCTTGCCAGAAGCAGTGGTAGTTTGTAAAGTCATTCAGCAGACATTCATGAAGCTCCTGTTCTTGCCAGGTCCTGCTCCGGGGGGACTGGAATTCACCAGGCAAAGGCAGAGGCAGCAGTAGATGCAAAGTCTAGGCTGCGGGAGAGGCGGTGTTTAGGGGCCTGGGAAGAGCCTGAAAATGAAACTCAGGCCCCGCTCTGTTGAGAATGGGGGTGGGTTTGGAGGCTAAGGTTTCTAGGGGTGTCTTTCTGAGCATGCCAGCACTGAGACCCAGCCCTTCCCACCAGGGGATCCAGTTTCTGGTGGAGAATGAACTTTTGCAGAACACACCTGAGGAGATCGCCCGCTTCCTGTACAAGGGCGAGGGCCTGAACAAGACGGCCATTGGGGACTACCTGGGGGAGAGGTGAGAATCGCACTCCCTGCACCCAGCACCTGCTGGGCATCTCCTCTCTGCCCCTTGCACCCAGCTTTTGTTGAGGAGAGGCCCTGATAGATGAGCCTTGCAACTGGACTGTGACAAAATGGACTGACACAGAGATTGGGGTGGGGGACCTTTTGAGGAACCTGGGGATCATCTGTGAGCATGTGGAGGGTATGGGACCTTTGCGGACATCTGAGCAATGCGGGGACCATCACCCATTTATGTCAGGACAGTGGAGAACATTTGTGGGTGGTATGGGAGCGTGAGAACCATTGGAGACAGCTGGTGTGCATGGGAGCGACGTGGACAGTGATGCAGGAAGTGGGAGGGGTCAGTCAGTGGATATCTGGGGAGCATGAGGGGCCCATGGACATCTGGAAACATGGGGGCCATTTGTGGATGTCCGGGGTCTGTGGACCACCTCCAAGCATAGAGTGCATGAGACGTCGGGAGTGTATGAGGACCAGCAGTGGATGTCTAGGGTGCCTGGGAGTTTGTGGACTTCTGGGACACATGCGGACGACCTTTGGATGTTGGGGGTGTGTGGGGACTATCTGGACTCCAGGGTGCTTGGGACCTTCTGTGAAGTCTGGGAAACCTGGGGACCATCGGTGCACATCCGGGACATGTGGAGGCCGTCTGAAATGTCTGAGGTGCACAGGACTGTGAGATGCCCAGGGTTTGTGTGGACATCTGGGTTCTGTGGAACCTTCTGGATATCTGTGGCGCAGAGACCGTCTGGGGACAGCTGGAGGGCATGGGGCCTGGAGAGTCTGGGAGCATGGGCGTCATTTCTAGCTGTCTGGGGATCGCTTGTGACATCTGGGGTGCATAGGGACAGTCCGGTTGTCTGACATTGTGGGGCTGGTTTTGTGGGCATCTGGGTTGCCCTGGGACTCTCCGTGGGTCTCTAGGGGATAGGAGGCCATCTCTGGGCATCTATGAAATCTGGGGTTCATCAGAGATGACCAGCAGAGCACATTTGCTGTGTTTCTCCCAACTGCACAGAGTTCCAGCCACACCAGAGTTCTTAAGGCAGATGGTCTTCCCAGGAGCGTTCTAAGTGTCCCTACCCCTGTGCCAGGCTGGTGATGGGGGCTTGGCCAAAACTTTCACTGGCTACAGAGGTAGCCACTGTGCAGAAGAGGGGCCACAGCCTCCTCAGTACTTCGCCTCCTCTCTACCCCCACTTGCCCAAGCCCCTTCCTGCCCGTGACCTTGTCCCTATCCTCCCAGGGAAGAGCTGAATCTGGCAGTGCTTCATGCCTTCGTGGATCTGCACGAGTTCACTGACCTCAACCTGGTGCAGGCCCTCAGGTGAGGAGGATGGGATTGAAAAGGCAGGAAGGGACCTGTCAGGGCTTTCTTTACCAGTGATGATCACCCCCTCCTGAAGGCAAAAACAGAACGAAAACTTAGGGGATGGATTGCACGTGAGTGTTGCCAAAGTCCACAGTAGAGCCTCCTTCAGGCATAGCCGTATCCAGGCACTTGAATGGAATGGGAAGGACAGCTTTTGATTGTGCTCGCCATGGGGTGGGCGCTGCTCGCAGCAGACCCTCCTCCCACGTGACGGCAGAGGCCCCAAGCAACCATCTGTTCCATGCAGCAACCTTGGTAGAAAGCAAGGGCGTTTGCATATACATCATCCAGAGCTCCTGGCGAGCGCTCAGTGGTCAGGTTGGCCACAGGTGTGGCGCCCTCACTGGCCAGTTCCTCCCACGGGCACTGAGAGCAGGTGGGGCACGCCACCAGTTCTGGATCTACCCTCAGCTCGTCTCTGCCGCAGGCAGTTCCTCTGGAGCTTCCGCCTCCCTGGAGAAGCCCAGAAGATCGACCGCATGATGGAGGCCTTTGCCCAGCGCTACTGCTTGTGCAACCCTGGGGTTTTCCAGTCCACAGGTAGGGACCCAGACCCTAGGGTGCTGGGGAAGGAGGGAGCTGGGGGTGGGGGGGACTTGAGCTCCTGAGTCCCGGGGGCTCGCATGCCCCAGTCGTCACCCCATGACTGTCTGGTGCAGACACGTGCTACGTATTGTCTTTCGCCGTGATCATGCTGAACACCAGCCTCCACAACCCCAACGTCCGGGACAAGCCGGGACTGGAGCGCTTCGTGGCCATGAACCGGGGCATCAACGAGGGCGGGGACTTGCCTGAGGAGCTGCTCAGGGTCAGGCCCCCTCCCCAGCCCCCTCAGCTCTATCCCCCTTTCTCCTCTCAGTGCCTGAGCCCCCTTCCACCCAGGATCACTGCCTCGCCCACCCATGGACTGCATGGTCACACTGGCCTGCCCAAGTCTTCTCTCTCTCTCTCTGGCTGCCTGTCTTTGTCTGTTTTTCATTTTATTTTTTCTTCTTTTGCGCCAGGCAGTATGTGAGATCTTAGTTCCCAACCAAGGATTGAACCCAGGTTCCTGGCCCTTTGACTCTTTGAGGGCCTTGGTCTGTCCCATTTTCCCCCGTCTGTCTGTCTCTCTCAGAACCTAGCAGCTCTTCCACTGTCTCCATCTCTGCATCTTTTTTGTTTCTCCCTCTCTCCTCGCCGGAGCTCCCTCCACTCTTCCCCCTTCTACGTCCCTTTCCTCCCCAGGCTCCTCCCTCCCTTGGCCATCCCACCCGTGGTCTCACTGACTCCCAGTGAGCCCCATCCCCACTGCAGTGGCCCTTGGAGGATCCCAGGAGCTCTGAGGTGCTGACTGTGCCTTCACCCCTCAGAATCTGTACGACAGCATCCGAAACGAGCCCTTCAAGATCCCTGAGGATGACGGCAATGATCTGACCCACACCTTTTTCAACCCGGACCGGGAGGGCTGGCTCCTTAAGCTGGGTACGTCCCTTCCTGACTGCTGGCTGCCTCTGAAAGTGGGGGAAGTTAGCAGGCCCAGGTTTTAGACTCAGCTTTCGCACATAGCCACTGTGTGACCTTAGGACAATGATTTGACCTCTCTGAACCTCAGTAGCCACATCTGAAAAGTGGGGTTGAGAACGAGATCGGGTCTCTTGTGTTGGGCCCAAGCCCGGGGCTGGCCTTGGAATCGGTGCTGCCTCACCCCTTCTGTTCACCCACACAGGTTTATGAAACCCCTCCTCCGTGCCGGGCCCTGGTGTAGGGACTGAGGACACAGCCAAGAACCAAAGGGCACAGGCCATGTCTGCTGGGAGAGTGTTCATGACTCAGGCTGCCCTCAGCTGTAGCAAACAGAACAACCCAAGCAACTGGGCCTTTTACCTTGCTTGTCAGGAACTCTCAGGGAGTCCGCGGCAGACCCACTCTGAGACTCCTGTATTTTTATCCCCACCTCCTGTGGCCTCCTCCTCAGCCCTGTAGCATCGTGGCTGTTCTAGAAGTGTCCTCCCTCCCCAGATGTCACCTGTAGGCAGTAAAGAGCCTGCAGAAACGGTCCCGGAATGCCCCGATGCACTTCTCGGCTGGTCGGATTGGTTCCTAGTGGGGATGGGAAGAGCTTCCCAGGTGGCACTAGTGGTAAAGAACCCTCCTGCCAACACAGGAGACTTTAGAGACAGGGAGTTTGATCCCTGAGTTGGTAAGATTCCCTGGAGGAGGTCATGGCAACCCACTCCAGTATTCTTGCCTGGAGAATTCCATGGACAGAGGAGCCTGGCAGGCTACAGTCCATGGGGTCACAGAGTCAGACACGACTGAAGTGACTTAGCACACACTTGGAGAGGGGATGCACCTTGGCTGACAGGAGAATTGGGAGCCCCTGGCTACGGTGGGATGGGTGGGACAGGGGCCGGTCCCCCTTGGAACATGTGGCACCAGCGGACTCTGGTTCAGTTAGCAGAGGTCCGGCAAGGGCAGCTGGCTGACGGTTGGAGCGGCTCTCCACTCCGGCTGCCTGGGAGATTCACCTGGAAACCACAGGGGCCAGGCCACAGGCTCGTGAAATCAGGGTCTCTGTGGGCAGGATAGGCCATCGGTCATGTTGAAAGCTCTCCAGGCGGTTCCCAATGTGTGGCCCAGGTTGAAAACTGCTGGCTCGGAGCCGGGCCTGGTAAATAGTAGGTGCCGAGGGAAGGTTGGCAGTGGCTTTTTAATGGAAAAGTGTTGAGTTGCTGTCCCAGGGAGACAGAGAATCTGGCGAGGAATTATAGTGGAAGCAGTCCAGACAGGGGAAGGGTCCAGAGGAAGCTTCCAGCCCGGGTGCAGGCTCAAGGCAGGCCTTTCCTCCCTTCAGGTCTCAGTATCTACCCTTTGGTGGGGTGGCAGGGGGGTGCACATGGAATTGTGCTCTTAGAAGAGGGACTCTCTTCTCAGGCCACAGAGGCAGGTCCCTGGTGCACACGAAATATGGATCACTCCTTTCAGCCAACTTGCTGGGGCAGATGGATTCCTGCAGCAGCCCCAAGGGAGGCAGACAGGCCTGGGGGATCCCAGAGGGATTTAGATTCTTCATGGAAGGTCAAATGATGCCCCTGGCAGTGAGTGGGCGGGGAAAGAAAAACTGGAAGGGCAGCTTCCTGAAAGACTAGTTCTCTTCCAAACTGCACCCCCGCCCCCCTCAGCCTCAGGACTCCCTCCCATTTCTTGCATGAGGAAACTGAGGCTTGGTCACTGTCCAGCAGCGACAGGGCAGAAGTGGCATTGGACCCAGATTTGACCAGAGCATAGCACAAGGTTACTAGTAAAAGGTACCTCTTAAAACAATGAAATACAGGAAAGGGGATCAGTGGTAGTGGTAGCAGTTATAGTGAAAAAGATGGTTAATAAAAGTATTGCCGCTGTTTACTTCTTCTGGGACCACAAGGAGCCCAGAAGCAGGTCACTTTGCAGCAGGAGGGTGTGGATCTTCAGACAGGGTTCCAGAGAGGACAAGTGGTTGTCCTGAGGTCACACAGACAGGTCCTACTGGTGCTAATGGAGGTCCCCACGCCCACCTTGACCCAAGGACTGGGGGTTTCCTCTTCTGCCACTTGGGGATGACTTCCCCATTGTCACCGTGGCAACAGAGGGCCTGCCTGGCTGGGACACATCCTGGGAGTGGGGCTGGAGTCAGGCACTGATGCTGGGAGGTGCTCGTGGCTAGCCCAGCATCCTGGGCCTCCCCGGAGGGACAGGGTCTGGCCATTACCCCCTCGTGTGGATGTAACTGGTTTTCTTCCCTCTCTCTCCCTCCCTCCCTCTGCGTGTTTCTCTCTGCTGTTTCCGGCTCTCTCTGTCCCACCCACTGCGCATCCCTCCCTGCCCCCACCCACGGCTCTTGGGGGCACTCCACTCCTCTGCCCTCCCTCCTCCTCGCCTGGTCCTGCCTGCTTTCTCGCTGTCTGCCCCAGGAGGTAGGTACATGGCCGGCCCCATCCTTGCTGCCCAACACGACACAAAGGGAGGGGACTGCCCTGGCCTCGGGGCCCACAGGAGAGGGACTGGGGGCCCGGACTCGGGTCCACAGACAGGCTTAGAGAGCATAGAGCCCCACGCTGGCGGGTGGACCGGTTCGCCGGGCCCAGACTCCTCGCCTGTCCCTGCTTGTCTGTCTTCCCACGCATTGCTTTGTCCTAGGCCCTGACAGCCCCACCTTCCCTGTCCTCGCTCTGTCTCTCGCCCCCTTCCCCGCCCTCTCAGAGGCCCCCCGCCCCGCTGTTGAGCCCAGGCCCCCTTCCCCCCCTTCCCTTCCAGGGGGCCGGGTGAAGACATGGAAGCGGCGCTGGTTCATCCTCACAGACAACTGCCTCTACTATTTTGAATACACTACGGTGAGGGCGGGGCCGGGGGCGGGACTCCCAAGACCTAGGGGTGGTCCGCCGGGGAGACTCGGAATCTAATCCTGTCAAACTCGTTCTCTCAGGACAAGGAGCCCAGAGGAATCATCCCGCTGGAGAATCTGAGCATCCGCGAGGTGGACGACCCCCGGAAACCAGTAAGACCCTCCCTGTACCCTGTCCTGCTGGCGGTGGAGGGCCCCTCTGGCCCCAGGCTGGCACTTCCTAGCGGTCCTTCCTCTCGCTTGTCTGCCCAGAACTGCTTCGAGCTGTACATCCCCAACAACAAGGGGCAGCTCATCAAAGCCTGCAAAACTGAGGCCGACGGCCGCGTGGTCGAGGGGAACCACATGGTGTACCGGATCTCGGCCCCCACGCAGGAGGAGAAGGACGAGTGGATCAAGTCCATCCAGTGAGCAGGGGCTCCCGGAGTCCTGGGGGAGCGGAGGGTGGCCGGGGGCCCAGGCTCCTCAGCCCTCACCCTGGGATCCCACCCCTTCCGTAGGGCCGCTGTGAGCGTGGACCCATTCTACGAGATGCTGGCAGCAAGGAAGAAGCGGATTTCAGTCAAGAAGAAGCAGGAGCAGCCCTGACCCCTTGCCCCCGACTCCATTATTTATTTCGGAGCTGCCCTGCCCGGGTGGCCGGACCCCTGGGCCTCGGGGCTTCGGATCCTGGTTCCTCATTTGGAAAACTCATCACCTCTAGCTCCTCTCTCGTTATTTGTAATTAGCAACCCTGTTGGTAATCTTATTAATTATTTAACCACTTGCAGCCTGCAGACCCACCTCATTTCTTGGGGTTCACGGAGCTAAGGTGCTTGGCAGAGCTGGCCCAGCACCCCCATCCTTGACCAGGGCCCGGAGTGCTGATCTGTCGGTAGCTTTCATGACGTGTGAAGACGGTGCTGACCGTGTAGCCCCATGGGTGCGTCTCCAGAATGGCTCAGTTCTGGTCTCATCTGTAGGCTGCGAGGATGGAGTGAAGGGAGAAGCTTAGCTTGGCTGGAATTAGCTTTCAGTTAGAGCTGCAGGGCACTGAGAGTGCAGGTATGCAAAGCTTCCTGGACAAGGTGCACCTTGTCGATTCATTCTAGATGTTACTTGACATCCAGACACACACTTGTTCCACCTTTGCTCCCACAGGCTTGTGGTCTTTGAGGAGCAACACAGATCTGATGGGCTGGGCTAAGGCTTTGAGGCCACAGCTAGGAGCCAGAAGAGCTTTGAAGGGGGATTGCTCTGGGAGGGCATGGAAAGACAAATCTGGAAAAAGGAAGGATGAAGGTTGGAGTGTTGGGTACAGCGAGTGGGAAGGCCCTGCTCAGGGTGCTGGGCCAGAGGTCAGTGCTGTCGGAAATGGGCTGGGTCTGCCCAGTGTAGGTAGAGTGGGGCTTTGGGGCTGGGGGCAGGGATCTGGGCAGTTTGAACTAGGTTTCTCAGCCACGCAACGATCATCCTTTGGAGGTCATTTTAACACTAGGCAGAGAGAGCCCTGAGAACCTGCAGTTTTATAACATCTTTCCCAGGAATCTGACAACCTCCTGGAGTGTAAGGACCACTTCCTCTGAGGGTGAAACCTTGGAGGGTGGGGTACCCCTGAGCCTCAGGTCCAGGTCTGTCCCCTGTTCCCTTCCTGCTTGGAGTGTGCCTTCCAGCTTGGGGTGTCCCCAGAGAACAGAAGCACACGGATCCCAAGAGGGGTGTCTACAGGCCCATGTGTCTTATGTCCAGACCTGCAGCTGAGGGGGATTTAGTACAAGAAACCGCAACCCCAGACAGGCCCAGGACCAAGCCCAGGCTGGAAGGGAAGCCTGTTGCCTGCGGATGTGCCAGACTTGCCGTTATTCCCACTTCTTGTGGCCTCTTGTGTTCCCGAGGGACCAAATCCCTAATTGTCAAATGCTGCCATGAAGTGAGGAAGATCTGGCCCCGCCCTTGGCCAAAGGCTTCCACAGGCAAGAAAGTTCCTAAACGCTGTTAACAGCGCCGAGGTAGTGTACTCCTCTATGAGGTGAGGCTGCTGGACTGCACTTCCCAGCAGGCGGTGGTGCGGTGCTAGCCACCCCACTGTTGGGAGAACCATTTCAGAGGTCTGGGAAGTGGAGTTTCTTAAGACTTGGCTGTCGGGTTGTCCTTAGGCTGATCCCCCATCCCCTCCTCCACTACATAGGCACTTAGGCATGCTGGGAAAGGAAACCCGGCCTGCCCATTTCAACCCCAGGGGCTGATGGGAAATGGAATTCCCAAATGAAATAGAATTCCCAAACTCCTCTGAAAGGTTCCATAGAAATGGAGCCATTGACCCAAGAAAGTCATGGGAAATGAGGTCCCTGGATTAATAGAGTCCCACCACAATCTTCCCCTTATTTTGCTCTACTGCACAGACTTCCCTGATGGCTCAGTGGGTAAAGAATCCGCCTGCAGTGCAGGAGATACAGGTTCTATCCCTGAGTCTGGAGAAGGAAATAGCAACCCACTGCAGTATTTTTTCCTGGAAAAACTCCATGGCGAGAGGAGCCTGGTGAGCTACACTCCAGAGGGGCTCAAAGAGTCAGACACAACTGAGCAACTCCAGTATCCTTCCCTGTAAAATTCCATGGAACAGAGGGGCCTGGCAGGCTATAGTCCATTGGGTCGTGAAGAGTCGGACATGACTCCACACAGAATGCATGGAATGATCCCATAGGTACTGAGTGCCTACTGTGCGGAAGTACCTGGCTCAGTGGAGATGCCCTGGAAGAGCTTTCCAGGCATAGCGAATGGCTTGTGCTGAGGCAGGAAAGCATATTATGTTGGAGTAAGTGACAGCAGCTCAGTGTGCATGTACAGTAGTGATGCAGTGGGGACGGGGTGATGGGAAATGGAGGGGATGCCTGGGCCCGATCATCTGGGGCCTGGACAGCTGTGTTAGAACTTTGAATGTATCTTTAGCTAAAATGGGAAGCCCTCCAAGGGTATGTAATGCAGGAGAGTGATGTATTTGGATTGATGTTGCAGGAGTCGTCTCTAGCTGCTGCAGGAGAATAATTTGGAGGTGAACAGGGCCGGTAGCAGGGGGGTGAGTTAGGAGGCTGTGTGGTCATCCAAGTATAAAAGGGTGTGACTAGAGCTGGAGAGACCTGGACCCATGAGAGTCATTTTGGAAGAGGAGCCAGCAGGACTTTGAGAGGGCTGGGTCAACTTGGATTCTCGCTTGAGCAACTGGTGAGCAGCCAAGTCATTTACTGAGATGGCCAAAGAGGGGCTTTACAGGGGAGAAATCAACGGTGGTTTGGCTAAATTAAGCTGGAGATGCCCGTGGAACGTTCAGATCACCTCCAAATTGCCCTCCAGTTGTCCGCTAATCAGTCTTCTCCCCAACCACTGAGAAATTCTGGCTTCCAGCTTCTTCTTCTCCCAGGAACCCATACTCCAATCCCCTCATTACAAGTTGAACCATGTCCCCCACAAATCCAGATACTGAAGTCCCAACACCCAGTACCTCAGAATGTGATCTTATTTCAAAATAGGATCATCGCAGATATAATTCGTTAAGATGAGGTCATTCATGTGGGCCCTAATCCAATTTGACTGGTGTCCTTACACAAAGGGACAGTTCAGACCCACGGAAGGAGGGAACGCCAGGTGACGAGGAAGGCAGAGGTGGGGATGATGCTTCTGCAAGTCGAGGAACACCAGAGACTGCCAGACAACCACCAGAAGGTGAGAAACAGGTCTGGAACAGATTCTCCCTCACCATCCTCCGAAGGAACCAGCCCTGCTGACCCCTTGACCTTGGACGTCCAGTCTCCAGAACCGTGAGATAATACATGTCTGTGGTTGAAGCCGCCCAACTAGCGGGACTTGGTTACAGCAGCCCTAGTGAACTAATACTACCCTTTCACCCTCAGACTTCGGAGTCCAGGACCCCAGCCTCCTCCTCCCTCAGACCCAGGAGCCTGGCTGTCTCTGCGCCTAACCTGGCTGGGCTCCATGCAGCACCCACCCTGGGCAGATGCGCTGCAGATCAGTTCAAGAAACACTGAGTGTGGCAGCAGTGGCTGCAGGGGAAAGAGGCGAAACCTAACCCTCTCACTCACCTTTTCTCCATCTCCCACAACGTACACGTGACCCTAGTGCTCTCATCACCTTAATTCTTAAGCCAGGAGTCCACACAGCATCCCAGCTGAGTCTCCTGACCCCCCACCTCCTCCATCCCTCAAAGACAAATGAATCAGGTACCAAGGTGCAGGGCAGGGGGGCGAGGGGACAAGCGGAAGCCAGGAGATCCTAGACGCAAAGAAAGAAGACAAACCCAGTCAGGAAAAAAAGCGATGAAGATGGAATCAGTCAAAAACAAGTTGAGAAAAAGAAATCAAGACAAAAAGCCATGGCAGAAAGACATCACAGAGACAGGAAGGTGACAAGGAGGCACAGACAAGGAGGAAAAAGGTAGAGATGGGGAGACGCTCAGACAGAAATCGAATCAGATGGGAAGAAAGAAAAAACACAGATGGGGAGATGGGAAAATGAAGACCAAACTAGGGCCAGGTGGAATGGGGAGCTGAAGGGAAAGGAATAGAACAAAATTTCAGTGAAGAATTTTGATGAAGGTGAAGGCAAGAGAATGTCAGGGAGGTAGGTGGTCACACGGAGAAAGCGGTAAACAGGCACAGCCACCGTGGCCAGGGAGATAGATGGGACAGGCAGTGCTGTTCTGCGGTGTATGGGTGCTGGCAGGTCGTTTCTGAGCACCTCCCTCAGCGGCATTGGCCCCGGGGACATATGGCCACCATCACAGGCCACCTTGCAGAAACCTGGCTCTGCCCCATTCCCGAACCCTCATCGACTCCTCATCACCTCTTGAACTGTAAGTTGAGACGGTGGTAGAAGTCAGTGATGCCCACACCAGACACAGAGCTGAGATCCAGAGAAGTGGGAAGCCCGGGGTCTCACTGCCACACAGGGATTTCTGCCTTCCTGACTTTAGTGTTCCCATCTGTCAAACAGGGCTGTGAGAATGGACTCATCTCCTAGACAGCCTCCCCTCTTTGCCTCCTGAAACACACACATGCCCCACGTTCCTCCAAAAAGTTGTTTTTGTCTTTTTTAAATAATGTGAAAATGCCACGCGAAGGTTTGAACCAGAGACCCCTCCAGGGGCCAGGCCAGAGTGGAGAAGGGGAGACGCGAGATGGGAGGGGTCCAGGTCCCCGAAGCCTGCGGCCCCTGTCTGGGGCTGGGAGGGGGTAAGGAGGGGCCTCCGCTGTGCAGAGGGGCTCCAGGCCCAAAAGAGTTCAGTTCAGTTCCAAGAAAGGCGGCTCTCCAGGGAGGGGCAAGGGGTTTCCTGCCTCATTTGGCACCGAGGGGGTCAGGGGGTTCAGGGGAGCCGTCCGGGGGGCTAGGGGGCGGGGGGCCAGGGCCTCCCGTTTGGCACATGGTGGGGGAGGGGGAGGGCCCAGTCTCGGTGGCCTCCCCGGAGGCGGTATCTGTGGTGGTGGCAGTGGCTCCGTCGTCCACAGAGGATTCTACTCTCAGCCCCTCTTCTGGGGGTGCAGGGGGGTCGGGTCTTTGGGGAGTCAGTTCTCCACGGGGCCTGAAGATGGAGGAAGAAGAGGGAGAAATGGGATTACTGGGCAGAAGGGCTCATGGCTTCTGGCTCATCAGAGTAAAAAACCAAGTTCTCATTGTGGCCCACAAACCCCCATGGTCTGTCTGCTCTGTCCCTTGTCTGTCTGTATTTACTCCCTCCCCCAACTCAATCTGCTCCAGCGACACTGGTCTCCTTCCTTGCTGTTCCTCCAAGCACAGTCCTACCCCAGGGCCTTTGCACTGGCCGCTCCCACTACCTGGCACACCCTTAAGCCCTTCCCACAGAACTCAGGCCTCCACCCACGTGCCCCCTCTTCAGGGGCCTTCTCTGGCCATTCTCAGTCAAGCAGTCATTCCTCACCCCTGATTTTTGTTCTGTTTTTGTTTTTTCTGTCATGTGGCATGACTTCCAGGATCTTAGTTCCCCGACCAACGAGCAAACCCAGACCCTCAGCAGAAAAAGTGCTGAGTCCTAACCAGCGTGGAAGTCTCTGAACTATAGTTATGTCTTCATAACATAACATAAATGTTCTTCATGTCTCTCCTCTGGGATAATCTCAGTCATTGTCAAAGAGCTAGCTTGCCCCTGCAGAACAGAAGACCTGAGAGGATGGGACTGCATTTGGTCACTGCTGCATTCCCAGCGTCCAGTAGAGGCCCTGCACAAAGTGCCCTCTCACCAAAGTTTCCCACCACGACTCCTCTCTCATGAAAGGAGAGCCCCTCACCCATTCGACAGATCCGGAAAATCGAGGCCCATGGGGTGAAGACTGTTGACGAGGGATGCATGCCAGACACCATCCCACTACACCTCATACTTCCCACCTGAGTCATAGCCCTCACTCCCAGTCCCTGAGCCTCAGTGTCCCCCCTCTTTTTTATTCTACTTACTTTTAGGCCGCATTGCCTAGTTCATGGGAGCTTAGTTCCCTGACCAGGGATCAAACCCAGGAACCCCTGCAGTGGAAGCGTGGAGTCCTAACCACTGGACTGCCAGGAAAATTGTGGTTTCCCTATCTTTAAATGATGATCATGACATTTATATTTTTTTTCAAAGGAGTAGGAAAACTCTGGCATTCGTAGCATCACTTAGCACCCAGGGAACATGTGTGATGTGGGCAGAGCCAGGCCGAGCACAGGGGTCTGAGGCAGAAGGGGGTTCTGCCTAGCCCCCCATCCCACCCATGGTCTCTAGAAACCAGCTCAGCAGCCCAGCTGCAGTGGGAATGTCTAAGGACTGAGTAAAGGGATTTGGGGTTTTGCATGACCTGGCCGGCCCTCCCTCTTGTCTCCCGGTGAATAAAGGTGAAGTCATCCCGGACTGCTGGCCCTGCCAGCCTCAGCCCTGACTCACCACTTGGCCGGTGTCCCCATGCGCTGGAACCTGTCTTACCCTGTTCTCGTGGGGGCCTCCGAGAGGACCTCTGGGAGGAAGTGACATTCGGGGGTGAAATCTGAGGATGCTGCCAAGTGAAGAGTCAGCCCGCAGCCCGTTCCTCCTGCCCTTGACGCTGAGTGCCCTATCTCCCTCCTGGACACTCACCCTGGCCTCCTCCCCAGCCTCCTTTCACCTCCACGAGGCCCAGGAGAAGTCTTCCTACCTCTGGGACTGAAGCTGCTCCTCCCATGCTCACAGTCCTCCCATGGCTTCCTAGGGCCCCCAGGACAAAGTCCCTGCCCCTCAACCCACCCTCAAGCCCACAAGGTACGCCTTGCTCTCTCTCACCTCCCCCCACCCACTTCCATCTGCCCCACTCTCCAAGTAACCCCCAGACACCGCTTCCCTTCTGTTCCATGAACCAGCCAAACTCTCTCCTGCCTCAGGCCCTCGGCAAGCTGTTCCATCAGCTAGAACACTGTCCCCTTCCCCTTCACCTAGTTAACAACAACCAACCCCTCAAGTCCCTGGTTAAAGGGCCCTTCCATTACCGAGGACAGAAAGCCCTTTCCTCTCAGCATCTCCTTTCTCAGTGACCCTGAGTTTTGCACTTATTCATTCACTGTGGGACTGGGGTCAGTGCTGTGGGTGGGATGGAGGGGGGCTCACTGATCTTGCCCAGCATAGAACATCCCCTTCACCCACTGCCTGCACAGTTGATCCTCAGTAAGCATCTACTTAATTAAATGCAGTAGCGGCTACCAGTTAAAGACCACTGCTGCGTGCAAGGGGAGGATTAAGCCATTTAATCCCTTTAACAATCTTATGAGTTAGATCCTGTTATCCTCCTCATTCTGCAGAAACTGAGGTACAGAGAGAGAAAGCGACTCACCCTAGGTCACCCAGCCAAGAAGTGGCAGGGCCAACACTTGAACTCAGGCACAGTGTAGGGGAGCCAGGCCTTGCCATGGAGCCCTCCCTGACAAGAGCCAGTTGCCCCTTCCACCTATTTAGCTCTGTCCTCTGGGAACACCTCCACCTGCCTGGCCCAGGGCAAGCCCTGCATCCAAGGACGTTCCCCTAAGGTGGGTGAGGATTAGCAATATGGCATAAGTAATACTCAAGAAAGGAAGTGGACAAACACTGACTGCTGGAGAAGGCACAGACTCAGAGCTAGGTTTGTACCCTGGCTCCTCATGTCTCCCTACTTAAGCCTCAGTTGTCTCTTCTGTAAAATGGGGATGAGACTAGAATCCATCCTATGGGATCATAGTGAGGATTAAATAGGTTAAGATGTTGCAAGCAAACTCTAGGGTCTATGTGAGTGCTTGCTGTTATCGCTATGGGAATCCCTGGCCATGGCCTCTCTGCTCTTGTTCCTGCTAACTAGCTTTGAGCCTCCTGGTTTCCTCTGTCTCCTTGTCTGCCTCTGACAACCTGTACCCTCAAACAGAGAGGGGAACAGAATCACACAAGTACCAGGCAGGAATCTGAGCCCAAAGATGGGCAAGAAAACAAGAAAAAAGAACAAAGAAACAATCTGGGACTTCCCTGGTGATCCAGTGGTTAAGGCTCTGCGCTTCCACTGCAGGAGGCGCGGGTTCCATCCCTGGTTGAGGAGTTAAGATCCCACTTGCAGCGCATTAAAAAAAATATATCATGGACAAGACTAAGAGGGGATCCTTACAGAAGGGAAAGTGAGACTCAGACAAGGGCATGACTCCCCAAGCCCATCTGATAGACATCTCTTGGTCTGAGCCGATTCCAGAGTTGGGTGGGTGGGTTTCACTGGTGAACAGTCAGAGAGAGAGGAAAGGAAGAGACTTGGAGGGACGCAGGCAAATGCAGAGAGATGGGGACAGAGAGAAATTGGCAGAGGTGAGGCAGGGCCGAGGATCTGAAGCACCGTACCTGCGGGCCGGGCGTCGGGGGCCCGGGCGGGGGGCCCCGGGGTCTCCAGCGCAGGCGAGACGGAGAAGCGGGAGAAGCACAGGGGGGGGCCTGGTGGGGGGAGGAGGGGGAAATCCTCCGCCCACTCGAAACTGCCTCCTAGCGTGGGTAAGGAGAGGAGAGGAAGCGGTCAGCCCCTCAGTCACTCCTTCAGCCCTGCAATATCAGCCTTCTGCCCTCCGACCCCGCCCCTCGGCAGGCCCCGCCCACCACTGCCGGAGCCATAGACCCCGCCCCCAACCCTGCCCCGTCCCGCCCCTCACCAAAGCCGCTGTCGTTGCTGGGAAACCCATCTCCGGGGGTGGCGGGGTGGGGAGGCGTCGGGGGCGCTGGGGGCGTGGACGGGTCCGTGTCCCCCTCGGGGGGGCCCTGGACACTCAGCTCGTTGGTTGGCGTCTCCTATAAGGGTAGATTAGGGGGCAAGGAGGGGGACGAACTTGTCACTCACTGCATCCCAACAAGCAACAAACCCCGCTGACATTTCTGGGGTTTCACACATCTCAGTTCACATTCTGTCTCTGAAAATCCCCTACTCTCCCTTCGAAGCCGCAGGCTAGCTTTAACCTCACCCCAGCCTGAGGCTCTTCCCTCGACCACAGCTACACAGTCAACCGCAGGAACTGCCTCTGGGCTCCTTAACGCGCTGCCTCCACGGAAGCCCCTAAGCCAAGACTATCTCCGTAAGTCCTGCCCCGATCCAAGACCCTTACCCATGTCCTAGATCTCGGCTGCAGGCTGACCGCAGAACTACCTGCCCCTATGATCTTCCAAACCCCTAACCCATCGTGAGCACCTCCGGACCCTCCTGTGAACTCCTCGCGCCCTCTGAAGTGGTCCCGCTCCAGCTCTCCAAGTCTCGCCCCTTTGTTTTAGTGCCCTAGGCCTCAGCTCTTGACCCTGTTCTCACTCATCTCAGGACCTTAGTATGCCCCGCCCCAGTCCACAAGCAGCATTTTCTCTTCAACACGTTTAACACAATCCTCAATCCCTGTTTCATTCGTTCTGTCCCATCCCCGAACCCACTTACTGAATTTAGCATCTTAACACTACAAGCAGCATCTCTTAAGCCCTACCTGCAGCTTCTCCGACACTCACCAACTAGTGGGTAAGATCTCTTCCATTCTGAGCTCGCCCCTCAGCCTCCACATCCTTAGAGCGCTGGTGAACAAACCCGGCCCCGAACCTCACTAGGTTCCACCTCCACTTGCAGACTATGCCCTAATCCTCACTTTCTCTTTTGTTGTTGTTTAGTCGCTAAGTCAGGTCCGACGCTTTCGCGACCCCAAGAACTGTAGGCCGCCCGGCTCCTCTGTCATGGGATTTCTCAGGCAAGAATACTGGAGTGGGGTGCCATTTCCTTCTCCAGGGGATCTTTCCGGCCCAGAGATTCAATCCGAGTCTCCTGCATTGGCAGGCGGATTCTTTACCACTGAGCCACCAGGGAAGCCACTTTCCTCCTTAGCCTCTGGCTAGCAGGTATCACGCTTTTCTTCCGGGTCCCTTCTCTTCTCCAGGCCTCTCCCTAGCCCTCCAGCACCAACACCTACCGCAAGCCCCGCCTCTGCTCTGGACTGGGCCCTAACCCCCCGACCCCGCCCTATCCCCCTAGCCAGCCTCCACCCTCAGCCTACAAGCCCCGCCCCATGGGCGTGGCCTTCCTCAGGCCCCGCCCTCACACTCAGGGCCTCATCCTGTCCTCCAAGTCCCGCCCCATTCCCTGGCCAGTTTCTCCCACGCCCCGCCCTCACCCTGCAGGCCCCGCCCCAATCTAGATGCCATCTTCATCCAGGCCCCGCCCCTCCGCAGACACCACCCCGGGGGTCCCGGGCCCGCAGCCGCAGCGCACCTGGTCGAAGAGGTAGACGGTCACGTCCCCGTGGAAGGAGACCATCTTGCGTTTCCTCTCCAGCTCGCTGTCCTCGGGTTCGTCGGCCCCGCGTGGAGACTTGAGCAGTCCCCGCAACGGGCGGGCCGCGTCCGCGTCGGCGCTGCTCACCACGACGGGCACTGGGGCTGCCCGTGCTCTCCCGGGGCCCCGCGGCCCCGCCGCCGCGCCCGCTGCCGCCGCCTCCTCGTCCTCCTCCTCGTCCTCGTCCTCCCCGTCCTCCTCCGACGGCCCCGGCGCCCCCGCCCCGCCGGCCTCCCCGCCAGCCGCCCCGGCGTCCGCGCCCTCCCACGGGGGCCGCCGCGGGCCCGGCCCCGGGAATGGCGTGAGCGTGAGCGGCGGCAGCGCCAGCGAGAGCCGCGAGAGCTTGGCTGCGAGGGGAGAGACTCGGTGAGCTCCAGTTCTCGGGGAAACTGAGGCGTGCCCTCCCACCTAGCTGTGTGTCCTCAGGTAATCTCAGGCACAGTCTGTTTCCACCCTTGTGAACCAAAAGGTTGCACTGGGGTTCTCCCAGCAGAAGGGGAGCGATCTCCTCCTAATCCAGTGCTTAACTTTCCCCACGGCTCCCCAGTGCCCACAGCACAAAGCCCCAGCTTCTCCCCAGGACCATCAGACCCCAGTGCCCACAGCACTAAGCCCCAGCTTCTCCCCAGGACCATCAGACCCCAGTGCCCAGGCTCTGCTGACCTATCCTGGCTCTGTTGCCCTCTCCTTCTGGCTTGACCTCCATCCAGCCACATGGGCCACCCCCCATTCCTCCCACCTCTGAGCCTTTGCATAGGCTATTCCCTCTGCCTAGAAATTCCGTATAGAACTCAAGTCTGGTGCATCATCCGGCTCTTGTCTGGGCTTTTAAAGCCTTCGGGGATCTCCCAGGAGGTCAGGCCAGGCTACCTGCTCTGCCCCCTGTAGTACCAAGCACCTCTCCTTCTGAGCAGTTGATCTCAGTATAGAACTCTAATTCTGCGGCACTGTGATGAACGTTTGCCTTGCCACAGAACAGAGGCTGAGTCGTGCTCACTCTGGCTGCATTCCCAAGCCCCAGTACACAGAAGTACTCAGTCAATATTTGTGGGATTAATGAATGAATGTTCCCTGCTATACAATGTTGACCAAGATACTCTCTTTCCCTTTTTGGCCCTGCATGGCCAGAAAATTGGGGTGTCTAAGCATCTCCAGGTCCTTTCCCTACCCTGTGACTCCTTGATCTTAGGAAGTCGAAGAAGAAGAGGACTTCAGGTCCCTGGAGGAGGAAACCTCACTTTAAATGCCAAGCCTACCCTGCTCTCTTGCTATGTGTCACTAGGCAAGCAGATCCACTTCTCTGAGCCTCTGTCTCCTCACTGGTAAATGGACAGGGGCCACCCATTCCTCCATTACTGCATAAGTGAACTGTGTGCCAGGCCCTGTGCAGAGCAATGGTGGGAATGAGAAGAGGATCAGGGTAGGGCAAGGAGAAAGGTGGGTGTGGACTGAGTCTCTCTGCACCCCTCATTCACTCTACTCCAGCTTCACCAGCCTTTTGTTTTCCCCTGAACATGCCAACTTAGTACCCATCTCAGTGTCCTCTACCCGAAACATCCTTCTCCCAGATGTCCACCGGGTTCACTCCTTCATATCTGCTTATAAGTTGCCTCTTCATTGAAGCCTTCCCTGACCACCCATCTCAAGGTGATGGGGTGGGGTGGGGCTTTATGGAGAAAGCTATCAGGGGCTTGGATACCCAGAGGAAGTACAGGGTAACAGCCTTTAGAAATCAGGAAGGCTTCCCCAGGAAGGGGAAATTTGAGTGGGCTCATGAAGGATAAGTAGAAGTTCACTGTTGTTGTTTTTTTAAAGGCTATCCCCAGTCTCTTCTCACCCAACACCAATCCCCCACCCCCACCCCAGACCCTCTGAGGCATCTTAGCTGCTCATCCTCTGTCATTTTCATGTGGCCCAGGGTCTTTTCTGACACAGCTGGTTACAAACTCTCCACAACAACCTTGAGGAAAGGGTAGTATTCTAATACCATGGGTTTGAGGAAGGAAGGTTCTGGGCCCAGGCCCCTTCGTGACCTTTCCCTCTTGAATCTCAGGCTCTTCTGGCAAACCAAGGTGATAACCCTTCCCTCAAGTATGGCTATGAGGTTGCCAATATGAAACTGGCCGGGTCATACCAGTATAACTTTCATACCAGTATTTAAGGAAATCAGGCCTCCAGGTGATTCGAGTGGAACCACAGTCCCTAATCTCTCTCTCTCTTTTTTTTTGACTGCACCACATGGCATGCAGGAATCTTAGTTCCCTAACCAGGGATTGAACCTATGCCCTCAGCAGTGGAAGCTTGGAGTCCTAACTACTCCTATGTCCAGATCTAAACAGGGGCCATTTATCTTTACTCTCCATTTACCTTCTCTTACACTGTCCCTTCTCTATGACAAAACACCCACTGTGTTCCTATCAAAACTCAAGTTTCACGAAAAGGCGTTTCTCCTAGGCTCTCAGGCCACCAGTACCTCGGTGGGCAGGGCAGGGTCTGAGGCTCCCTGGGTCCCAGCCCTGGGCAGCTCAGAGCCTGGCACCAGGGAGGCCTGGCACACTGATGACACTTCAGCTTGGTGGAAAGTTTAAGCCAGAGATCATGCACTGGCAGCCCAGCCCACAGAGAGGCCTCGTTTGAATTAGTTTCCACCATTAAAACACCCAGCACTCTGGCTTAAAGGGGGAAAGCAGCAGATTTGGCAATACTGGGTGGGCATTCCCGAATGAAGCTTAGAAATGGCTGCATTTCCTCCCCAGCTCCCACCCCACGTCTCAGCTCTGGTTCATTCATTCATTCATTCCCTTATATTGTTTGTTGCCCTTCCCCCGCTCAGCATCTGAGTTTGCAATCCCTGGTTGACGTCAATTGTGATGTAATGGCTGGTGCTTAGAAGTGCCAGGCATTGGGTCAAAGGCTTTGGGAGTCCTAACTCATGCAGCTCTCGCCATCCTCTTAGGTAGGTGCTATCCTTGTCTTCTGCTTTTGGCAGATGGGGAAACTGAGGCGTGGAGTTTGTCCAAGGTCAGAGCTAGAGAGGGGTGGAACCAGGGTTTGAGACCAGGTAGTATGACTCCAGGATCTGCACTGCTTAGCAGGCTGACCTGCCTGGTACCCGGGAGGCTGAGCTTCTCAACCGCACCCTACCTCTTGGAAAGAGCTGGGCCTTGGCCCCCAACCTCGCTTCCATGCTCCCGGCAGCCTGCTCACCTTTGATCTGCTCGCTGTTCCCCTGAGGGGGTCCCAAGTCCAAGAACAGTCGTGGCATCTCGGGGCCCTTCCTCTCGGGCTTGGGGGGGTCCCCGTCTCCGCTGGGTGCCGTGTCTCCGCCGGCCCTGCTGTCTGGGGCCCCGGGCTCTCCCTCGGAGGCCACCTCCGGCCTGATTCTCGGGGGCGCTGGCTCCGGTCTCCTCGGCTGCGCTTCCAGCGGCGGCAGGGGCGGCTGTGGCCTCGTGCTGTCGGCCCATCCGGCCTTTGCGTCCGCGCCGCTTCCGGGGCCGCCGCCGGGGGCCATCCCCGTGCCCACTGGGGCTTGGCCCCCACTCCCGAGGTCCAGCCTCCCAGCCCCGGGGGCTCTCGGTGCCCCCCCAGTCTCGGGGGCTCTCCTCTCGGTCCCGGGTTCCGGCGCCCCGCTCCTGGGGGCTGGGCCAGCGGGGCCAGGGGCTGTCTCCCCGCCGTTCAGGGCCAAGGCCACCGCGCCGGGCGCCGGGGCTCTCTCCAGTGAGGTCTCTGGGGCTGGCTCCCCGTTCGTGGGGGCTGGAGCCCCACTCTCGGGCATCTTCTCCCAGGGCCCTGGGGCTCTCCAAGGCCCAGTCTCTGGCAGCCTCTCCGGGTTCCTGGGGAGTCTCAGGCCCCCATTCTCTGACCCCTCCTCGATCTTTGGGGGTGTCAGTCCTCCATTCACCAGCACTCGCTCTTCTCTCTCTGGGGGCCCTGGGCCCCCATTCTCCAGCACTGTCTCCTCTCTCCTTGGGGGTGGCAGCTCCCCATTCGCCAGCACTTGCTCTTCTCTCTCTGGGGACCCGGGGTCCCCATTCTCTGCCACCTTCTCGTCGGCGCCCAGGGCTCTCGGTACCCCGTTCTCCAGCACTGTCACCCCGTTTACCGGGAGGCTCAGGCCCTCGTTCAGGCTTGGGGCTTGCTTCCCGCTTTCCAGGACTGGGGGGTCTCGGCTCGGGCCCAGGGCTCTCTCTCGATTCCCGGGGCCTCTCCCCGTCTTCCGGGGCCCCTTCTCTCCCAGGAGGTTCCTTGTCACGTCCTCCCTCAGGGACATCAGCAGCTGCTCGGTGCTCACTTGAACTACGAAGGTCGGCTTCTCCCGGGCCCCCGGGAGCGGGAGGGGACCCGGGTCTGGGGGCGGCCGGGGCGCTCCCGGGTCGGGGGGCTCGGGGGGAGCCCGTGGCCGAGGGACCCCTTCCTCCTCTGCTGCCCCCCCGCCGGGGAAGGCTCCCTCGGGGGAAAAAGGGGTCTCGGTCTCGTAGCCGCTGTCCCCCGGCTTGGGGCCCGGAGACGACAGGCCTGAGCCTGGACTGGCCACGGCCGAGGAGGGGTCGGGGGACACGGCTGGGTCTGCGGGGGCCCGGGGAGGTGGCGGCGGGGGGGGGGGAGCGGGAGGTGGCCCCCGCCCGGGGTACTGGGGCGCCGCCGCCCCCATGAGGGGGTCCAGAAACTCGGGGGGGGCCGAGGCGGGGGGGTTCAGGGGCAAATCGGCCAGGGAGCCCCGCTCGGCCCGCAAGGACGAGTCGTCCTCTGGGGGGTGGGGGCAGCCAAGAGCAGGGTGGCCCCCCCAGCCCGCAACAGCATCCCCCCGCTCCAGGGGCAGGCAGGAGCAGGCCCCCTCGCGGCTGCACAGGGGGCAAGGTAGGGGACCCCGGCGACTGGGGCCCCCGCCAAGGCTGCTGCTGTCTTCCCCCGGGGAGCTGCCCTCCTCCTCCTCCTCTTCCTCTTCGGCCCACGGGGCAGCCCCCCGCTCCCCCAGCACCTCGGCAGGGTCTCCTGCCAGGGTCTCCCCGGCGCCCCGGCCCTCGGGGTCCCAGCCACTCAGGAGGAAACTGCCGGATGCAGAGGACTGGGCCGGGAAGGGCCGGGCCGCCGGGAAGAGCGGAGAGGCCCAGGTCTCGGACACCAGCTGAGGGACCTCGGAGGGAGCCTGGGGGGCCTGGGGGGGAGGCACTCCTGGGTCTAGGGGGTCCCAGTCATTGGGGAAGAGGGGCTCCGGCGGGGAGCCATGCTCCTCGAGACGGATGTAGTATTCGCTGCTCACGGAGGGGCTGCGGGCACTGATGACCGGCAGCACACTGGGCGTGGACAGCGCCTCATAGAAAGGGTTGGAGGGGTTGGCGTGGGGGGCCGGGGGCGCGGATGCCGGCTGCCAGGTGGGTGCCCCCCCGCCCCGACCAGCCCCCCGCCGTGCCTTCTCCCACAGGCACTCAAGGTTGAGGCCACCGCTACTCTCAGTGACCGTGAGCACGTCATCAGGGTCAGCCCCAGGGAAGCCATCTAAAAGGGGGAACGGAGAGGAGAGGGTCCCCGGGCGGGGGGCGCTGTGCTGAGGGGGCCAGGGCCAGGGGAAGGGACCATCTCGGGGTGGGGGTGGTGGCGGTGGGGGCCTCGGGGGCCGCTCAGAGAGCAGGTAGGTGAGCTGCAGCTGGAGATCAGAGGCTGAGGGGCGTTGGGCAGGGGGCCGCCAGCAGGACTGCAGGATGTCGTACCTGCGGGAGAGGGAGGAGGCAAGAGTGAGCAAGGCAGAGTCCCAGCTGGGGGGCGGGGGTGGGTCCCCAGGGGAGGCAGAGACCAGGTAGGCAGACACCCAGGGAGATGTGAGTCAAGACCAAGAGAGGGGAATTCCCTGGTGGTACAATGGTTAAGATTCTGTGCTTCCACTACAGAGGGCACAGGTTCGATCCCTGGTCAGAGAACCAAGATCCCACATGCCCTGACCCGCAGCCAAAAGAGAGGGGAAAAAAAGACCAAGGTGGGAGACAGAAACCAGGGAGAGAGGGACAGAGACCTAGAAGAGAGGACAGCAAGGCACAGTAGGGAAATGATAGTTAAGTGACAGTTAAGGTGGTCTTCTGGTTGGGTTACAAGTTTTGGAATCAGAGACAGGAAAGCAGCAGAGGTCTTCTAGGGTCAGAGAAACTAGATTTGGAGACCAGCTGTGTCACTCCATGCTTCAGTTTCCCTTCCTCCATGTAGCAAGCAGATGTTGGCAGAAGGGGTTGGGACGTCCCCACTCCAGTTTAGGGCTGGCAGCACGTGCTGCAAGTGTGCAGGGGAAAGTGTGAAATGAAGTGGAGGATTCTGGGATCATCCCGGGATGGGAGGTGGAAGGTCAGGGGTCGGGTGTCAGGCCCCGCCCTCACCAGTAGTCCGCATAGGGCAGCTTGAGCCTCGGCCGCGCCAGCTTGACGTGCTGCTGTCGGACGACGAAGGCCAGGACCTCCTCGTCTGACAGGTGGCGGTAGGGCTGAGCCCCAAACTCAAACAGCTCCCATAGAGTCACCCCTAGGGACCTGCAGGGAGTAGAGAGAGGTCAGAGCCCTGCCCTGACCCTCCAGGGAGCCGCCCCCCTCCCCGGGCCTCAGTTTCCCCATCTGTAGAACCTGTGACCCTTCCGCCTTCCTTGCCCTCTGTGCCCCCCGCCCGCCTCACCAGATGTTGCTCTCGCGGCTCTGGTCCACCACCATGAAGGTCCCGTGTAGCTCGCCAAGGAGCTCGGGCGCTGCCCAGCGCAACGGGATCCAAAGGCGCTCGGGGGTCAGGTAATAGTCCTCCTGGGGCGGGGGTGGGGGGGTGCGCAGGCCGGGGCGCGGTCAGGCGGGCCGGGGCACCCCCCCACCCCAACTTGCCCCCTTCCCCGCCCTGATGGAGGGCAGCCCCCACCTTGTAGTTGCTGTGGGCCAGCCCGTAGTCTCCGATGCGCACGGTGAGGTCGGAGGTCAGTAGGCAATTGCGCAGGGCCAGGTCGCTGGAGGCAGGCGAGGGGGCGAGGTAAGAAGCGGGCAGCTTTGGGGAAGCCCGCCCCGCTACTTAAAGAGTGCGCCCAGTTTTCCCCGCACTGCTCGGTCTTCATTTTCTCACTCCTCCTTCTCCTACTTTGACTCCTCCCCCTTCCCGACACCGCCCACTCTTCAGTGACCCCGCCCCTTCACTAACCCCGCTCCACCCCTGACTCCGCCCCACCGCCCCTGACCCCGCCTCTCCCCCATCCCTAATCTTCCCCCGTTTTGTGCCCCGCCCCCAACTCAAGCGTCCTTGCGTCCTTAAGCCCCTCGCCCTCCCTCCTCGCCCCAATTCTGCCCGATGGCTTCCGGGCTGCCACCTGTGCACGTAGTTGTGAGAGTGGAGATGTGCGAGCCCGCGGGCGATCTCCAGGCCCATCCTCTGCAGTGTCCGCAGATCTCGAGGGGGCAGCTCAGGGGACAGACCCTCGGGGGGCCGCTGGGCCCGGAGGTAACGCTTCAGGTCCCCCTGGGAGAGAGGGCAGGGAAGGGTCAGTCCCACCGCCCCCTCCCAGGCATCGACATATCCAGCCAACCCGAGGCAAGGATGGGGTGGCCGCTGCACTCATTTGGGCTTCAGTTTCCCCTGCTGCTGAGAAACGCTTTAGTAACAGAACGCACCCTCCTCACGTGCTAGTCAGGGTGTGCCACCTCCTCGCGTGCTAGTCAGGGTCCCCGTTTTCCTGTTTAGTCATTAAGTCGTGGTGACTCTCGCGACCCCATGGACTGTAGCCTGCCAGGCTCCTCTGTCCTGCCAGGCTCCTCTGACCATGGGGTTCTCCAGGCAAGAATACTGGAGTGGGTTGCCATTTCCTTCTGCAGGGGATCTTCCCAACCCAGGAAAGGAATCCGGGTTTCCTGCATTGCAGGCAGATTCTTTACCGACTGAGCTACAAGGGAAGCCCATCCACCTGGGGACTGAGGGCTCATCTAAGAAATGCTGTCTTGTCACAGGTGTCGCTATGACGATGTCATTGCGAGTGGCCCTGAGCCCCCACCGGGTCCAGCTCCTCACTCTGCCCCTCCCCCGACCCCGCGACCACCCCCCCCCCCCCCGACCCTCACCAGTTGACAGAACTCCATAATCAGCAGAAAGGGCAATGTCTCCACGCAGACGCCCAGGCACTGGAGGACGTTGGGGTGTTGCAAGCTCCTGCATGGGGTTGGGGGTTGCCTGGGTCATGAAACAGCCCCTTCCATCCGACCCCAGCCCTGTGTCCCACCCCAACCTCCCAGCAAAACCAAACTGTTGCTTCAACCTCTTGGGTCTCAGTTTCCTTACTTGAGAGTTAACCCCCCTCCCCCATAAACACACACTCCTTCCCTGTATCCCCACCTCAGGTCCATCCCACTGTCTCCCAGTCTCCAAGCCAGACCCTCAGGCACCTCCTTGCCCCTCCTTCTGGCTCATCACCCCCTCAGCCTTTCTTCCTGCCCCCTGATTCTTTCCCCTCCCCTCCCACAGCCCCAGCTCAAGCCTCCTCCCAGCCTCCCTGCCTCCAGTCTCTCCCTTTCAGTCTGCCCCGACCTGATGGCCACCTGTTCACAACCCTCCATGGCTCCCTGGTTGCCCTGGAACAGAGCCTGGCTCACTCCTGTCTTTCCTGCTCCCCTGCCTTTCCCAGCATCACCCTTCACCCCATGTACATCTCCTTAGACTCACAGGTGCCTGCCTAGGCTTCAGGCCTTATATACCTCTCTCTGTGGAGAACACTCCACTCTCAAAGTCCTCCTTGTCCCTTAATGTCAACATCCTTTCCTCAAGAGATATCACTGCCCTTCCCTCAACACTGGGGGATGCCCCTCCTTTATCCTCTCACTGTGGCTAAGAGTCAGGTTGGGGGAGCAGGTTTCTAAATCTTGTCTCCACCTTTCCCAGGCGTGTAACCTCACAGAAGTCACTTGGCCTCTCCCTCAAATGTAAAATGGGGATGATCATAGTAATCCCCTCATAAAGTTGTGGCAAGAAATCTAATAGGATCAGAGAGGAGCTGGCATTTCTCCTGCCTCACTGCCTTTGTTCCTGCTGTTCCCTCTGCCTGGAACACGCTTCCCACAGTGCTTTGTGAAACTGATTCACCCTAGTCAAGCCTGCCTTTCCCACAGTTCCCATCCCAGAGCTCCTCTGTCTCCATCACATCCTGCCTTATTTCCTCAAGGCACTTGTCAGTCTGTGATATTTTCCTGTTAAAATTTATTTCTTCACTGGCTCATTTATTGTGTGTCCCCTCCACTAGGTGGCAAGCTTTACAAGACAAGGATTTGGGGCTTTTTGTGTGTGTGGCCATGTTCCCGGTGCCTAGACTAGTAGGTGCTCAATAAAATCATGTGGAATGAAGGATTTAACCCTGCTACATGACCCTAGGGTCTCTGGAAAGATGAACACATCCAGGGCTTGCAGCCCAGGTTGCAGCTTGCAACCTGGCTCGAGGAGGGTAGAACAGTTTTTGTTTCACTGGGGCCTGGCAGGAGAGGGGTTGGGGGGCGGGTGTGGATAGTGGCTTCTGCTCCTGCTTGGGAGACGACTAATGAGATAAAGCTTTCCTAAAGCACCAGCATATGCTGGGGCTTGAAAAAAAAAATAAAATGACTGGAGCTCCCATCATGGGGAGACTTAGGATGGCAGATGTAGAAGGAAGCTTGGATCCATTGCACACCTACTAATCTGAGCCACGGCTGGCCCCTTCTGTTATCAAATCCTCCTAACACCTTTGCTAGCCAGGATGATGTTTCCCATTGGATCCAGGGGAAAAGGGAGGCTCAGAGAGGTAAAGTAACTTGCCCAGGGTCACACAGCTGGTAACAGTGCCAGAGCTGGGATTTGTTCTCAGGTCTGTGGCTCATCCGGCAAATGTCTACTGAGGGCCAGCTTGTAGCTGGGTGACAAGATGGACCCCGAGCTGCCAGTATAGTCCTACATTCTCCACCTGAACTTTCTGAGAAGGTGGGAATGTTCTCCATCTGAGATGTCTAACGTGGGAACCATTGGCCATATATGGCTCCTGAGCTCTTGAAATGTGGCAAGGGTAGCTGAGGAAGACATCTTGAATTTGACTGCATTTTATTTAAGATGAATTTAAGTACCCATATGTGGCTGATGCTTGCCAGCATGGGTTGAGAGAGAGAGAGGCAAGTCACGGATACATGGATGAAATAATGACACATTAAGATACGTGTGATGAAGAAAATACACAAGTTGATATGATGGAGCATCCCAGGGCCCTCCTTAGGTGGCAGTGTGTGTGTTTGTGTGTATAGAGAAGGCCTTTCTGATCTGAGACCCAGGGAGGAGAGGGATCCCACCATCAGAAACTGGGGGTGGGTGAGCCAGGAGCAATATTCCAGACAGAGGGAAAAGCAAGGACAGTGGCACTGAGGCTGGTCTGTGGGAGGGTCAGGGAACAGGGCTTGTGGGCTGTAGGGACGGTTGGGACTTTGTCCTGGGACTCACAGGAAACCACGGGAGTTTTCAGAGGAAAAGGTTCATAAAATCTCAGGGCAAAGCTCACTTTTACAGCCCTCTGTTAAAAGGTGCCCATATACACACCTTCTCCATGCCCGGGCACACAATACCCCACAGGGCATATATGAAAAGAGGTTTAATTAACCCTGATCTAGAAGCTCTGAGAGTGGAGACCAGGCAGGAGAGGGATAGCGTCCTGTCTTCCCAGACCTCCCAGTCCAGTGGGGACAGGCGTGGGTGGACAGTGGCCATTTGGTGCAGCCACTCAGGACCCTGATCTGTGATTCTGATTCTGCCTTTCTTAACCCACAGGCAGGGGCCCGAAGAAGGGACCACCATCATGGACCCTGTGCCAGGCAAAGGCCCATTTTGTATCCTCTCAGCTGCCCTCTGCATGAGGCTCCTCAGACTTCCTGGACTCACTTCCTAGATGAAGGTTCAGAGTGGAGCCTTCTCCACTCTGATTTCCAGATTTCCAGCTCAGCTTTTGCACTGTTTCCCTTGCCTGCATCTCACTGCCTTCATGTCCCTGCCTCTGGCCCGAGGAAGACCCCGAGGCTGAGGGAGGGAAATGATCTAGATTGACTGGCACAGCCAGGGAAAGGTACATCTAGGATTGGAATCCAGAGTTGACCCCACACTGTACTCCTCCTGCTCCCAGACATTACCGCCATGAAGCACAGATTCAGATATTCGGGCCTTCAGGGCTCCATGTCTACCCAGAGGTCCCCATACCTGTACGGCTGTGCCTCGGAAATGAACTTGCGCTGCTCCAGAGGCCCTGCGCTGGCTCGGAGTTCCTTCACCACCACCTGGGCCGGGGTGTAGTCGGAGAAAATCTCTCCCAGGATCACCTGCTCGAGGAGGACCCAGGAATCAGTGCCTGGGGATTCCCCAGCCCCATCCCAGGGAGTGCCCTCCACCCCACCGTATGGCTCCCAACTTCCCTCTCCTTTCCAGCCTCTTCTTTCAACTCCCACCACCCTCATATCCCCACCAGACACGGGGTGGGAGACTCACAGGCCCAGAGTCCGATGGACGCAGGGACGGGTGGAAGGATGGACAGACGGACGCGTGGAGAGCCGGATGGCGAGGCGGAGTGGTCAATGGAGTGAGGAGGGAGGCGCTGACCGACAGATGGGGGGATGGGGTGGGTGGGAGCCGGTGAGAGGTGAACAGAGGGGAGGGCAATGGGTGGGCCGAGGGGGCAGGGGGAGGAGGCAGGGGGCAGATGAGAAGTGGTGGGAGCAGGGGCAATGGACACAGAACAGGAGTGTCGCCCTGGATTGTGGGAGCCCCCACCTCCCACCCCCGGCCCCACTTACTTACCTTCCCAAACCAGCCACTCCCAATTTCCTGTAGGTAGCTGAGGTGCTGGCGGCTAAGGCCCAGCGGGGTGGTCATGTCTGGCGTGGGGGACAGTAAAAGGGGAGGCACCTGAGCCTCTCTCCCCTCCCAAGTGCCACCAACATCCCCTACCTCAGTGGGGACCGGGGTCAAAGCAGACACAACAAATCTTTTCATTGGCTGCCCCAACATTCCATGAAGAGATCTCAGTCTCCTCATTGGCTGCCCACAAGTTTCTAGTGTCCAATCCATTCTTCCCTTTGGTGTCCCAAGATCCTATGACTTAACTTCAGCCTGCCATTGGCTCTGCCTCTGGCATTAAGATCTAGGCTGACCTCATCATGGATTGCTCCGCAAGAATCTCCAAATCTGGTTCGGGGTTAAGCAACAGCTTCTTCCAAGATTCCAAGGCTCCCACCTCTGCCTTTCTCTTTGATTCCCTGAGGGAGGGCTGTCAGCTCCTCCCACCCTGAATTGGAGGGCCACGGGATCCCAGTCAAGGTGCAGGGCCATACCTGAGTGTGATGGCTGCGGGGCAGGCATTGGCAGCGAGACCTCAGCCAGGGGAAGAATGTAGACATCAGGCAGTGACTGTGAGGAGGAAGTCTCCTCGGCGGGGGGCGTGTACTCCCCGGAGCAATCCTCCCCTTCAGGGTTCTCAAACTCCTGGGGCCAGGAGGGGTGAAGGGTGGGAGAACACAGCGGTGAGACACGCCATGCTCCTTCTAATCAATATCCCACCTTTCTGCCAACTGTCCTCCAATCCCAGTCCAATTCTCATCTGGAGTTGGATTTTGCTGTAACTTCAGGCCTGAAGGGCTCTCAGACTCACTGCCCGGCTCCCCCGGTTGTGGGGGTGGGGGAGAAGCGGAGGAAAGGCCTTGCTAAAGTGTTCCTCCCCACCTTAAATTCCCTCGTGCACCTCACCTTGAAGCCGACATCGCCCCGTTTGCAGCACAGACAGGTGAGGAGGAGGAAGATGAAGGCCAGCAGGCCAGAGCAGGAGATGAGGACCACGGCATAGGGAGGCGCCAGAGGCGCCCTGCCCAGGGCGAATCCATCTGTGGGGACAGGGCTGGGCTGGGCTCCCGTCTTCACGCCCCTGGCTCCCAGATTCCTTGCCCCTCCCCGTCCAGTTAGTCTTGACTACAACTCCCATGATGCTCTGCACCCAGGGGCCCCTTGGCAGAGGAGCCGGGTGGCTCGGGGCATTGTGGGAGTTGTAGTTTGGGGCCTTCTCAAGTGGTTGGGTTGGGGGTGGGGTCCCTCCTCTCGCCCCAAACTGGGACCCCCCCACCCCCACCCCATCACCTCACCCTCAGGCTTGGATGAATTTCAGTGAGGACTGAGGGAAGGAGGAGTAACAGTGGAGCCTGGAGCGCTCAGAATTTAAAATACGCTCCCACGACAGCCTTCTTACCCCCTATTTGAAGAAGAGGATGAGCCCCCAGCTGCAGGCTGGGAGAAGGTGCTCGCCCCATGCTGGATCCTAGTTACGGGGGTTGAGGCCTGTCACTTTCAGGGACGCTTGGAGCACACACATGTCCGCGGTCCCCAGCCCCAGGTCCTGAGTCGGGAGCTCCGCAAGCCTTGGGACTCCCCCAAAGCCGGAGACAGCCTCCAAGGCTATGTCCCCTTTAGAAATAGTATTCCTCCTCTCTGTCCCCAATTCTCCCAGAGGCCCTGACCTTCCCGGCTTCCTGCACACACCTGCACACACACACGCGCGCGCGTCTGCACACACACATGTTGCCCGAACGGACCCCCTCCCCACCCAGCCCCCAGCCTTCCTCCCACAGGCCCTGCTGACAGAGGCACCATTCCTGCGCCTCCCCAGGCCCTGGCTCGCTGCGGGAAGACGCCACACAGGTGACGGAGCCGGAGTCCCGCAGACAGACCCCGGGGCAGGCCAGGGTGGGGGTGGGGGACACTGGACAGCAGGATGGCCCGACAGACTCACCGGGGTGGGCCGGGGACGCCAGGCAGCCGGAGGCGGAGACGGCCGCGAGGAGGATGAGGGCGCCGGGGGCAGGCATCTTGTCGAGGATGGCAGGGAGGTGGAGGTGGTGGCGGCTGGGGAGGAGGGGGGGGCGGGCCCTCAGCCCCCAGCCATGGGGACCCGCGCGACCCTGGCCTCCCCCCGGCCCAGGAGAGGGGCAGGAGGCTCAGGACAGGGGGAGGGAGGGGCTGCTTACAGGCTCAGGGACCCCCCTCCCCCTCTCTGAAGGGACAGACAGATGAAGGGATGGAGAGACAGACAGAGGAGAGGAGCCGGGGAGCCGGGGTTGCTGGGGTGGGGGGGGAGAGGGTAGAAGGTGGGGGGGGGGAGAATGAGGGCCCCGCCCCCGAGGGCAGCCGGGATTGGGGGAGCAGAGAGCCTGTCAGAGGAAGGGTGGGAGGAGGGAGGAGGGAGGGAGGATGGAGCGTCGTCATAGCAACTGGCTCCCCAGTAGCATTGGCTGCCAGGAGGGAGGGGAGGGGGAGGGACAGACAGGGACCAGCAGACCCTCGTGTAGGGGGGACCCAGGGCCCACCGTGCCTGGCCCGGACGCTTCTGTGACATGCCACCAGCACGGACACGTGTGCTCCGCGCCAAGATGCAGATGTCAGACAGGCACACGCAGCCCACACATGGCTGACCCATGTCGCAGAGACCCTCACAGACAAGCACAGCACATACAAAGGTGGACAGCGCTCGGCAGACGGGGACACGTACACGTCATACACAAAGACGCAGGGATGATGGGCTGCACTAAGCACGCACAGGCAGGCCGGCCCCCGGCACAGATGCACCCGGCCACGCAGGAACGTCAGCGCATCACAAAGACCCACATATGCCACAGACAAAGTAAAGCCCCAACTCCATAGACACGCACACCACAAAGATCCACGCAGACACCATGGTGACACACCAAAGCACAAAGTCACGAACACAGACATTCCACAAACAAATGGGCAACAAAGAAGACCCACAGACACACATATCACACACACACACACAGACATCACTTGCATGGAGACACACACAAGATACACACTAACATAGACACAAGTATCCCGTGCACAAATATACACAGATACACAGCAGATACAAGGAGAGACACGCATATCACATATGCGAATACACACAAATACACAACACAGACTCAGAGATACACATATCTCTCACACAGACACATTTCATTCACATGAATACAGAGACACAAGTCACACACACAGATACACATATACAAGCACAACTCACCCATGGGTATAGATGTACACTACAAAGAATATACAAAGCTACACAAATTATGTACAAAAATACAAATACATTACACTGATACACACATATCACATAACATACACAGCCACGCACATTATATGGACAGAAACACACATAGACAACACAGGCATATACACTGAACACACAGATACACAAAGATACATCACATACCTTAACACACATGGACACACACATCACAAATGCATACAAATTTCACACAAGGTTACAAAAACACATTACCCCAGTGTAGTCACACATTACATACACAAATACCCACACGCATACAGAACACATACAAAGACACACACAGACACACGCATCACAAATACCCACATTTCCTATGAGTTTGCGCAACCTTTACACAACCAGAGGTGCTTGCCTCATACAGAAGATACATGATCATAGTTTATTTAATTTATTTATTCTTAGGAGCATTAACTGCGCCAGGCATTGTTCTCAGCTCTTTACACATATTACTTTTAAATTGTCATTCCCATCGTACAGATGAGGAAACAGGCACAGCGAGGTGCAGACATCTGCCCCAAGGCACACAGCCGGAAAGTGGCTGAGTGGGGACTGGAACTTGGTCCCTTAGGGACACAGACAAAACAGACAAGGACGCACACATCACGTGCCAGGCCGCCGCCGTCTCGGGGTCACACTCCCCCACCCCCGCCCCCGCACAGCACCCCGAGCTGCAGACACACCGGAAGCACGGGCGCCCACCCTGCGCGCGGACTTCTCTGTGGTCCCTGAGCCCCTGCGTTGCGTCCCTCTCCGTTGAGGCTGGGCCGGAGCTGCGCATCGCAGGCGCAGCCTCACTGCACACCGCGGAGGCGGCCCAGACACCCCATCCCCAGCACGGCCCGCCCCTGCCCCCGTTCCCCAGCAGGTGTCCAGGACCCGCGGGTCCCAAACGCAGCCTGCGCAATTGGGACTGGCAACCCCAGGGGAAGGGGAGGGAGAGGGGTTCAATGAGCCCTCTTTGAGGGGGGCGCTCATTGGAGAAACTGAGGCAGGTTCATCACACCAGGAGGGGTGGGAAGGAGGGGGTGCCGGGACCAGCGCTGCAGGGTGGACTGACCATATGCAGGTAGAGAGTACGGAACTGGGGGCTGGGGGATGAGGAAAGATGCAATTATCTGCCCCTGTGGCTGAAGGGCACAGACTGTGGCGGGAGCAGAGGCTTATGGGAAATGTAGTCCCACCCCTGAGGCTTACGGGAAATGGAGTTCTGGTTCCTCCAAAAGGGAGGCTCAGGTTAATGTCGTCTCCCCACTCGCAACCTCCAACCCCAGAAGAAGCAGAGGATGGGTGAAGTAGTTGGAGCTGGGGCTACGCTGCCTGGATCTTTGCAATCGAGGTGGTCAGAATTCTTGAGTCCTAGGGAGCGGTACAGGCAGGATTGCAGTCCTAACTCTGGCCCTGGCTTGCTCTTATTCACTCAACGTTCATTAAACCCACTGTGCTCAGCCAGGACCTATGCCAGAATTTGCGGATACAGCATGTAACCAGTCAAACCTATTTCCTGCTTTTGATGCGGGTGGGGTGGGGTGGGTGGATGTGTGTCAGAGGGGCTTATAGAAGGTCTGCTAGAGTTTTTCAAACTATGAACAGTGATCCGTTACCAAGGGCTGACATCAAGCTTTCTGGCTGAGGCCAGTTTTTTTAAAAATGGAATAGAATAATCTAGAACATGCAGGGGAAATACCCATTTATGAAACTTTTTTATTTTCTGACAGGAGGCTATAGATATAGATATAGATACATATTCCCCCACCACCACCATTATGGGTCACAGTAAAAGAAACAAGGGGGATTCCCAGATGGCCCAGTGGGTAAAGAATCTGCCTGCCAATGCAGGAGATGTGAGTTCAGTCCCTGGGTTGGGGAGGGACTGTAGAAGGAAATGGCAACCCACCCCAGTATTCTTGCCTGGAAAATCCCATGGAGAGAGGAGCCTGGCGGGCTACAGTCCGTGGGGTCACAAAGGGTCAGACATAACTTAGCAACTGAACAATAACAACATAACAGGCCAGGCACTGATACTCAACCACCCGCATGGGACTCTTCCTAAGGTGGAGGCGGCCATTGGGCAAACTGTCTTACAAATAGTCACGCAACTTGTAACAGTGCTAAATGCAATAAGGACGAGCCTGGAAGAGAGGAGTTGTTGGGTTGGCGGAGTCCAAGGAGGCTCTTTTGGAAAGGTCACAGTAAAGCTCGGATCTGCGAGGAGAAGGAAAGAGGTTGGAGGAGAGCAGTGCAAAACGTACTAGGACAGAGAGAAGAGTGCTGGGGGTGGCTGAGGCTGGGCAGCCCTTGGGGCATCAAGAAGTGAATGGGAGGCTGATGTGGCTAGATCTGAATGAGCAGGAAATAGGGGCGTGAGCAATGAGTAAACTGGAGAGAGAGACGGGTGAGCAGGGGCTGGCTACAGGGGCCAAGCCCGGCGAGCAATTTGGATTTATCAGTCAATAAACAGCAGTGCAAGAGCTCTTAGCTGGGGAGGGGCAGGCTCTGACCCTGGGGCTGACAGGCTTTCTCTGGCTGTAGTGTGGGGAGAGACTGACGGTGGAACCTGGAACACAAGGAGGACGTGACTTCAAAATCCAGGTGAGAGATGGCTACTGGCAGTGGAGGTGGAGAGGACCAACTCACTTCAAGACAATAACAAGTGTCAACAAAGATGTGGAGAGGGTCTTCCCTGGTGGTCCAGTGGCTGAGACTCTGCACTTGCCATGCGAGGGGCCTGGGTTTGATCCCTTTTCAGGGAACTAGATCCCACATGCAGCCAAATAAATAAATTTAAAAAAAAAAAAAACGGCAACAAACAAGGATGTGGAGAAATCAAAACCATCATACACTGCTGGTGGGAAGATTGTGAGCACTTAAACAGTCTGGCATTTCCTCAAACAGTTAAACACAGAATTACCATATGGCTCAGGAATTCCACTCTTAGGTATCTCCCCAGAGAAATGGAAACACATGTCCCCACAAACGTTTGCATGAGAATGTTCATAGCAGCCTTGTTCATAACAACCAAAATGTGGGAGCAACCCAAATGTCCGTCAGTTGATGAATGGCTACACAAAACAGGCTACCTTCATACAGTAGAATATTATTCAGCCACCAAAAGGATTGAATTAGTGACAGATGCTACAACATGGATGAACCCTGAAAATATTATGCTGAGTGAAAGAAGTCAGGTAACACAAATAGCCACAGACTGTAGAATTCCATTTACAGGAATTATCCAGGACAGACAAATCAGACAACGTAGATTAGTGGTTGCGTGGGGCTGGGATGGGGGTGTGCCTAAGGAGTTTCTTCGAGTGATAAAATATTCTAAATCTGATTGTGGCGACAGTTACACAAAGTGACTAACATACTAAAATCCACTGAGTTGTACCATTTATTTATTTTTTTAATTCTAAATTTTTTTGGCAACACTGCGTGACTTGTGGGATCTTACTTTCCCCACCAGGGATTGAACCTGGGGCCTTGGCAGTATGAGAGCATGGAGTTCTAATCACTGGACTGCCAGGGAATTGCCTGAACTGTACAGTTTAAATGGCTGAATTGCACGGTATGTGAATTCTGTCTCCATAAAGTTGTTGAATAATTGCTTCAGGGAAAAAAAAAAAAAGCTTCAGGCTATGTTTTGGTGGGAGACTGTATCAGTCCTGAGGGGATGGTGTGGGCTGAGAGGAAGGGAAGGATCTAGAAGGCCCACAAGGGTGGCTTAGCCATCTAGACAATGGGCCTTCTGTCAACACCACTTGCAGAAACTTCTCACGTTTCCTGGTTAGTAGGAAGTGCTCAGTAAATGTCCATTGTTATTTTTATGGCAATCCTGTCGAAAGTTGAATCAGATCCATTCACTCCTCCTTGGAGACTTTCTGTGGCTCCCATCTCACTGGCAGTAAAAGTGAAGTCTCCACTGTGGTCCCTAAGGTCCTGCTGGAACGGTCCCTCCCCTTCCATTCTCTGGATTTCTACTCCCTATTCAGCGGCTCTGGCCACGCTGGCCTCCTTCAAGTTCCTCCCATATTCTGAGCACAATCCTACCTCAGGGCCTTTGCACTTGCTGTTTGCTCTTCCCCAGTGGCCACATGGCTCCTCCCTTACCTCCTTTAGATCCATATTCAAATGTCACCTCCTCAGTGAGTCTGTGAAGCCTCCCTATCACCTTATGAATGACTGCACCTCCCCCATCTCACACATGGAATCCTGCTTTTTTCTCCATCGCATCACCATTATGGCACATCAGATCTTTCATTTAAAAAATAGTTATTATTTATTTATTTGGCTGCATCAGGTCTTAGTCATGGCACGTGGCATCTTCCGTGTGTCACCCAGGATCTTTTGTTGTGATGCACAGACTCTCCAGGTGTCTGATGTAGGCATAATTCCTCCATTGCATGTGGAATCTTAGTTCCCTGATCAGGGATTGAACCCACGTTCCCTGCATTGCAGGGCAGATTCTCAACCACTGGATCATCAGGGAAGTCCCTACATCTTTCACTTCTTTGCTTGGGTTATTGTCACCTCTCTCCCTAGAGACTCATGAGGGCAGAGACCGGCCTCTCCTGTTCCCTGCTCACTTCTCAGCGCCTACTGGAGTCCCTGGCATGTGACATATTTACTGAATGAAGGAAAGAATTCAAGTTCATTTCCTTTCAATGCACTTGCCGCAGGGTTAAAGCCATGGCCCCTCCTCAGTCCCTCCAGTGTCGCCCACTTGGCACGAGAGATGCTGGCAAATAAACCCTGATCATCCGTTTGGGGAAAGCAGTGCAAGGTACTGTGGGGATGCAGGAGGGCGCACCGTGTGGAGCCTAGAACATTTCAAAAGAAGTTTCCAGAGAGGGTGACATTTGGGCTCAGCTGTGATGAGAGCGGGGGCGAGGCTGAGGCTGGGGTGGGAAGTGGAGAAAGGAGGGCATTGCAGGCTCAGGGGCATGGAGTGCACAAAAGCCAGGAGGTGTGAAACAGCTTGGGACATTCAGGAAACTTCCACCTGCCTCCCCAGCTCAGTGGCTCAGGCCGAAAACCTCCCAGTCATCACTGACTCCTGTCTTTCTCTCACACCCCCACATCTGATCCATCAGCTGGCTCTGCTTTCAAAATATTCCCAGAGCCTGATCAACTCTCGTCACCTCTGCAAATACCATTATGATTTGCTTGGACTATTGCAGTAGCCAGCTCAACAGGCTCTCTACTTTGGCCCTCCCCACCTCCTCTACAGGTTCTTCTTGCCCAGGAAGCCTGTTAACACCTAAGTCAGCTCACATCTCTTCTCCTTGGCTCCCATCTCACTTGGAGTAAAAGCCAGATTCCTTTCCTTGGCCCACAAGGCCCTAAATGGTCTGCCCCTCAATATTTCTCAGTTCTCTCCTTTGACCCTCTTTCCCTCCCCCTCCAGCCACAGTGGCCTCATTCCTGTCCCCTGAACACACTATGCAAGTAAGAACCTGCCCCAGGGCCTTTGCGCTGGCTATTTTTTTCCTCTAGGGAATGCCCTCGTTGATGCCCTTGTTTCAGTCCAGCCTCTGCCCCTGTGTGGATGTCCCAGAGCAGCCTCCCCGCCACCAGAGCTGCAGCCCCAATCATTGCCTTCCCCAGGCCCTTAGTCCAATTCGTTTTGCTTCAGTGGGGTTAGTTCTGCCTGGCATCAGGCTACAGGTTTGTTTATGGAGCTCCCGAGGGCAGAATCTTTGCCTGTCTTGTTGCCAGCTCTCTCTGCAATACCTGCACACAGAAGGCGCTGGAGCGTTGTGTGTCTAGTGACTAAAGGAGTGAGACTGGAGTGCTAGGGGAGCAATGTGCAGGGATGAGGCTGTCGAAAGTCTCCGGCTATTGAGCCAAGGAGCTGAGTGGTCTACTGGGGGAGGGGAGGGGCCTTGGATAGGGTTATCAGGGTGGGAGGCCACCCAGCCTCCCCCTCTAGAAAACTGAAGGGCTTGAGGAGGAATATTCCATGCACCCAGGGTGCTGCCTCAGACCTCATCCACTCACTCACTCACTCACTCATTCATTTGGCAAACAGATAGGTCTCCACGCCAGCCAACAAGTTGGCATGGGCATAAAGAAGGAGGCAGCAAGGATAGCAATGTTTTCTTTTTTCAGTCCTTGGCTGCACCATGTGTTGTGTGGGATCTTAGTTCCCCACCAGGGATCGAACCTGTGCTCGCTGCAGTGGAAGCATGGCGTTCCAACCACTGGACTGCCAGGGAAGTCCCCAGGGATAGCGATGTTAATAACAACATTTTATTTTACTTTTGGGCTTCCCAGATGGCGCTCATGGTAAAGAACCTACCAGTCAATTCATGGGACATTAAGAGATATGAGTTCGATCCCTGGGTTGGGAAGATCCCCTGGAGGAGGTCACGGCAGCCCACTCCAATATTCTCCCTTGGAGAATCCCATGAACAGAGGAACCTGGTGGGCTACAGTCAATAGGATTGCAGAAAATTGGACCCAACTTTGAAGCAACTTGGCACGCACTTTGCTTTTTAATTTTTTTTATTTTTAATTGAAGGATAATTGCTTTGCAATATTGTGTTGGTTTCTGCCATATATCAACATGAATCAGCCACAGGTATCATATGTCCCCTCCCTTTGGAACTTTCCTCTCACCTTCCACCTGCACTTCACCTTTATGGTGTATTGTAATTTACCTACAGTCACATACACAGGTCTTATGAGTACAGTCTGATGGGCTTTGACAAATGAATACACTTGTGCAAGCTCAATATCCCAGTTAAGATATAGACTATTTGCTTACCCCAGGAAATTCCCTTGCACCCCTTCCCGCTCAATCCACCATCCCCAGGAAACCATTAGTCTGTTTTCTTTCACTGTTTATTAATTTAGCCTGTTCTAGAGCACTAAATGGAATTGTACAGTTTGTATCGTTATAGAGTTTTTCATTTGCACAGAGCAATGATTCTGAGGTGCAGTCATCCTATTGAATGTACTGATAGTTCATTGATTTCTTTTTTTTTTTTTTTTGGCTGCACCTTGCAGGATTTGGGATCTTAGTTCCCTGGCCAGTGATCCAACCCAGGCTCCAGGCAGTGGCAGCTCGGAGTCTTAACCACTGGACTACCAGGCAAGTCCCAATCATTGCTTTAAAAAAAAACATTTATTTATTAATTTTCATTTTTGGTTGCACTGGTCTTCATGGCTGTGTGGGCTTTTCAGTTTTCTCTAGGAGAGTAGGGGCTAAATTCTAGCTGCGGTGCGCAGGCTTCTCATCCTGCTGGCTTCCCCTTGCTGCGGAGCGTAGGCTTTAGGACTGCCGGGCTTCGGTAGTTATAGCTCCCGGGCTCTAGAGCACAGGCTTAATAGTTGTGGTCCACGGGTTTCGTTTTTCTGCAGCATGTGGGATCTTCCCAGATCAGGGGTTGAATCCGAGTCTCCTGCTTTGGCAGGCAGATTCTCTATACCACTGAGCTAGGTCTGCCTACAGAATCCGAAGCATCAGCTCCACCGTGGAGATACTGTCTGCCTATCATTTATTTATTTGTCTTTGATCATCGTTTATGTAAAAGCTACAAAAATTGGAAGCTACCTTAATGTTCACCAGTAGTTAATAAATAGAGGTGCATCTACCCCATGAAATATTTTACACCGTTTAAACAAATGAGAAAGAGCCATGGACTGACAGGGGAAAAGCTCTAAGATGTACTGTTGACTGAAAAAAGCAAGTTGCCAAATAAGTACAGTGAGAGGGAACTTGCCTGGTGGTGTAGTGATTAAGACTGCAGGGAACGTGGTTTGATCCCTGAGTTGGGGAACTAAGACCCACATGTGCCAATAATAATAATAATAATAATAAACAATCTCATTGACCACCAGTTGCAAGGGAGGTTGGGTCATGATGCATTTTAGGTGTGCACATTTCTGTCTCAGACAAAACTGGAGTTGTACATATGACTAAGGAAGGAGAGAATTGATGTTGGACAATAAATCTCTGCATTTTAAGTTAAGCCCAGTCAGGAAAGATCCTGAACATTGGGCTCAGTTCTTTGGCCCCTGTACTCTGGGCAGAAGAGAGCCATGGGAAACTTTGAAGCAAGGTAGGCTATGTAAGGGGGCTTCCCTGGTGGCTCAGCAGTAAAGAATCTGCCTGCAATGCAGGAGCCACAGGAGACGCAGTTTTGATCCCTGGGTGGGGAAGATCCCTTGGAGGAGGCACGGCAACTGACTCCAGTATTCTTGCCAGGAGAATCTCATGGACAGAGGAGCCTGGTGGGCTACCATCCAGGCGGTTGCAAAGAGTCAGACACGACTGAAGTGACTTGGCACGCATGCACACAACGGTCATGTGGACCCCTCCCAGCAGTCACTTTTTAGACTTGCCTGGGGCCCAGGGACCCTCAAAAGGTTTGTAGATAGAATTTATGGAGTCCGTGAACTTGGATAAGGAAAAGAAATCGCCTGCCTCCCTGGTGGCTCAGTGGTAAAGAATCTGCCTGCCAATGCAGGAGACACAGATTTGATCCCCGATCCGGGAAGATCCCGCATTCCTCGGAGCAACTAAGCCTGTCCGCCACAACTATTGAGCCTGTGATCTAGAACCTGGGAGCCCCAACTACTGAAGCCTGGGCCCCTAGAGCCTGTGCTCCGCAACAAGAGAAGCCACTGCAATAAGAAGCCCATACACCTCTACAGAGTAGGCCTAAAGTAAGTGTTAGTCACTCAGGCACACCCGACTCTTTGTGACCCCATGGACTGCAGCCCACCAGGCTCCTCTGTCCATGACGTTTTCCAGGCAAGGATACTGGAGTAGGTTGCCATTTCCTTCTCCAGGGAATCTTCCCGACCCAGGGATCGAGCCCAGGTCTCCTGCACTGCAGGCAGATTCTTTACCAACTGAGCTACAAGGAAAGCCCCAAGAGAGTAGGCCTCGCTCGCTGCAACTAGACTAAAGCCCTTGCGGGTGGAAGACTCAGCATAGCCAAAAATCAATAGCAAAATAAAATTATTTTAAAAAAGAAAAAGAAACTGCATCTTTCTTTTCAGTAACCTCCAACTAAAATCCACCATTTCATTCTGTTTTTGTGGCAGGTTGTATTTTCTGCAGAAAATACAGAGACAGGCCTCTGTAGACAGGCCTTCCGATTTTGTACGAAGACGGGCCTCTGTTATTGGATAGAGGCCAAGGAACTGAGTTCAGTGTTCACGATCTTTCCTGCCTAGGGGCCTAACTTAAAAAGTAAGATCTTCAAGATCTTGCCACTTCCCCATTAAAAGATGAAGTCTGTGTCTTTCCCCCTTGAGCCTGTTTGACCACTTTGCCCAAAAGGGTTCAATGACAGTGATGCTATGTGAGCTCTGGGACTAGGTCTTAAAACTGCGATGTACTTACTTCTGCCTTGTTCTCTCTGGACAAACTCTTAGAACTCAGCGTCCATGCTGTGAGGAAGCCCACGAGTGCATGGAAAAGGCTGCATGGGGAGGGCTTGAGGTCCCCGCACCCCGTCCCAGCTGAGCTGCTGCCCAACAGCCAGTCCCAACTTGCCAACCAGGTGAGTGAGCCATCTTGATAACGGGTTCCCCCACTTCCAGAGGAGCTGTCTCGCTTGTTGCCTCATGGATCCAAGATGAGCTGTTTCCACTGAGCCCCACCCCAAATGCAGATTCAAGAGCAAAGTAAATGATTGCTATTGTTTTAAGTCACTAAGTTTTGCACAGGTTTACTCCCTATCAGTGGATAACTCATATAGTTACGAATGTAGGTGACAACCCACATTAGCAATACCCGTGTCGTATTGGCAATACCTGTAAATTTGTTTATTCTGGAATCTCTTATCCTACTGATAGAAATCACAGCTATTTCCAAACCATACCAGAGCTGTTGCAGATATTTGAAATATTGTTTCAATTCCACTTTGGAATTATAAAACCTACTAGTTCTTGTCACTTAATACGTTAATAAAGAAGCATAGGACTTCCCTGGAGGTCCAGTGGGTTAAGACTCCGAGCTTCCAATTTAGGGGATTTGGGTTCGATCCCTGGGCAGGGAACTAAGATCCCACAATCCAAGTGGTGAAGGGAAAATTTAAAAAGAGAGAATTCCAGAATGAGATAATGGTGTTAGAGACTGGATATTGGTCCCATATTGCAGCAGGAAGCCCCCAAGACGGCTGCTAAAAATCCCCATTCTTGGCGTTCCCACACAACTACATTACATTTATATATGTAAGTGATGGGAAATTAGAGACATAACTCCAAAAATAGTTCATGACCTAAAGGACAATAACTTTGGGGATTGTCTTTCTACTTGAAAAACCATCATTTCATTCCGAATTGATTTCAGACTAGTTAACATCTAACTTAACTGGTATGACACTCTCAATCAGTAATAAACAGTAAGTCAAGGGATTAACAGATACACATCACCATATATAAAATAAACAATGATGACCTACTGAATTGCACAGGGAACTATATTTAATACTTTGTAATAACATATAATCAGATAAGGCAGTGGCACCCCACTCCAGTACTCTTGCCTGAAAAATCCCATGGGCAGAGGAGCCTGGTAGGCTGCAGTCCATGGGGTCGCTAGGAGTCGGACACGACTGAGCGACTTCACTTTCACTTTTCACTTTCATGCATTGGAGAAGGAAATGGCAACCCTCTCCAGTGTTCTTTTTTTTTTTTTTAATTTTTTTTAAAAATTAATTTGGCTCTGCCAGCTCTTAGTTATGGCATGTGGGATCTAGTTCCCTGACCAGGAACCAAACCTGGGCCCCCTGCATTGAGAGGTCAGAGTCTTAGCCACTGGACCAACCAGGAAAGTCCCCACTCCAGTGTTCTTGCCTGGAGAATCCCAGGGACAGGGGAGCCTGGTGGGCTGCCGTCTATGGGGTTGCACAGAGTCGGACACGACTGAAGCAACTTAGCAGCAGCCGCAATAACATATGATGGAAAAGAATGTGAAAAAGAATAGACATATATATAGCTGAATTGCTTTCCTGTATATCTGAAACTAATACAACTTTGTAAATCAACTATACTTCAATTAAAAAATAAAATTAGAAGGCTAAAAATAATATAAATAAGCAAAATGTAATTTTATAAGCATTTTAAATCTTAAGAGTTACAGAAATAGTTATATAATAAAATCCATCAAGGGACTTCCCTGGTGGTCCAATGGTTAAGACTCCATACTCCCAAGGCAGGGGGCACGGGTTTGATCCCTGGTTGGAGAACTAAGATCCCACCCACTAAAACGGTGTGGCTAGAAAACCAAAACCAAAAAACATCAATAATACACTCAAAAATAGAAGTAAGTCAAAGATTCATTCCCCTGGAATGCGTGCATGCTTAGTTGCTTCAGTCCAACTCTTTGTGACCCTATGGACCACAGCCCACCAAGCTCCTCGGTCCCTGGGGATTCTCCAGGCAAGAATACTGGAGTGGATTGCCATTTCCTTCTCCAGGGGATCTTCCCGACCCAGGGAACAGAACCCATGTCTCTTACATCTGCATTGGCAGGCAGATTCTTTACTACCTGGAAAGCCCTCTTGTGGAATAGGGGTTGACAAATAGCAGGCTTCTGGCCATAAGCAGCCCACTCTTCTGTTTTTATAAGTAAAGTTTTATTGAAACCCATTCTTTTATGTATTGTCTGTGGCCCTTTTCTTTTTTTAATTGAAGTACAGTGAATTTACAATGTTTTGTAAGCATATATATGTACATATATCTGTATCCTTTCTCAGATTCTTTTCCATAGTAGCTTACAGATATTGCGTAAGGTTCCCTGTGCTGCACACCAGGTCTTTGTTGTTTATCCAGTTTATGTACCGTAGTGTGTATATGCTAGTCTCAAACTCCTGATTTATCTCCCCTCCCCTGCCCCCTGGGTCTTCTTTCCCTTCAAGATCAGAGTCAAGTGGTGCTGATACAGCCCATATGACGGCAAAGTCTAAAATATTTTTTCTGGCCTTTATAGACAAAACATTTGCCTCCCCATCCCTAGAGCGTCAGAGGATACTTAGGTGGGCTCTTAAAGCCTAAAGCTGCGCTATGGCTGCTTAAATGTAATGTAGTTGTGTAGGAAACGCCAAGGATGGGGATTCTTAGGGGCTATCTTGGGGGCTGCCTGTGGGGTGCAAATAGCTGACTGTTATCCAGCCCTGTTTGTGACACTCAACCTAGCTTTCAAAGCTATGGTTGAAATGTTCCTCACTGGCCCATAACATTCCTGACCACCCCCCGGGGGACCTACTCTGTTCCCTGTGACCTTGATGACCTTTCTGCCTCCATCTGGTTGTCCCCATGTCACCTTCTGGCTTTGGGCTTGTGTGTCTGCACATCTGCTATTAATTTAAATGAGACAGAGTCTACCTTCCGAAGGCAGAGAATGAAAAGTTGTGGGTTTTAGCATATAGGGACAAGAGTGCATGCCGACAACGCTCCGTTGGTTTGATGAAGGCATCTCATCAAGGATGCCTTTCAGGGATTCAGAGCTGGCGGTTAAAACGAGATTAGCAGAGAGGAGAATTCACCACGGAGCATGATTACATTGCAGATTGGGGCTGTAGGGCACAAGGGCCCAGTTTTGGTTTTGTTTAAATCTGGTGCTGGATAATTGGTGTATGTATGTAGAATTAATTCACAAAGCCGTTCACTTCTGAAATATGTTCTCTTATATATATGCTCGGTTGATGCTGTTGTTCAGTTGCCAAGTCGTGCCTTGACTCTTTTCGACCCCGTGGACTTACTGCATGCCAGGCTCCTCTGTCCTCTACTATTTCCCAGAGTTTGCTCAAACTCAGGTCCATGGAATTGGACATGTTTATATTGATAGTCCAGTATAAACTTTAACAAAATTTGATTGTCAAGGAGGCAAATTATCCAATAACCCCTTAGTGTCTCAAGCTTTTTCAATTGAGGGTCTTTAGTGTCTTGCTGTGCCACCAAGGCTGTGTGGCTCCGGGCAAGCTACTTAACCTCTCTGACCCTTAGTTTGTGCATTTGTAAAATGAAGGTAATGCTTATCGAGCACCATTGCCTGAGATGACCAGAGCAAATCTGAATCACTACCACAGAGAAGATGTTGAGGACATATCACTGCTGTGTTCGTCACGTGCTGTGCTTAGTCACTCAGTCCTGTCCGGCTTTTTGCGACCTCGTGGGCCGTAGCCCGCCAGGCTCCTCTGTGCATGGGGATTCTCCATGGTCCTAACACTGGAATGCGTTGCCATGCCCTGCTCCAGGGGATCTTCCCAACCCAGGGATCAAACCCAGGTCTCCCGAATTGCAAGTAGATGGATACTTGACCATCTGAGCCACCAGGGAAGTCCATAGTTTTTGTCATAGTTGTGACAAATGGATAAAGATATGGAAAATGCAGAACTGCCATGCCAATAAATGGATAAGTCACAAGGCAGAACTACAACAGATTACCAACCTGTGGGAAAGCTTTTACCCTCCTTCTTTTTTTAAAAAAATTATTTATTTATTTGGCTTCGCTGGGTCTTACTTGTGGCACAAGGGATCTTTGGTCGAGGCATGTGGGATCTAGTTCCCTGACCAGGAATCGAACCCAGGCCCTCTGCATTGAGAGAGGAGTCTTAGACACTGGACCACCAGGGAAATCCCTTTACCCTCCTTCTTAACTCTTTTAATAGTACCTTTTGCTTTCTGAAATGATCTATCCCTTTATTTATTGACTTGTTTACTCTCTCTCCCCTCCCCTCCTCCCCTAGAATGAGCCCATTTTGTTCATTGCTGCATCTCCAGCGTCCAGAACCATGCCGGCCATGTATCAGCTGGTCAATAAATGTTTAGTAACTCAGTGAATGAATACAGAAATGAAAGTGAGACTCAGTTTTTCATGACCAATAGGAAAACTCTAATAAAGTAACATTCGATAGGGAGAATGTGTAACACAAACTCTACCGTATCAGCCGTTTTGTAAGCAAGTGGAAGTTGTTTACCTCTCCAGAAACTGACTTGGCACTCTTAGCCAGTAATTCTGTCTCTGGGAGTCTATGGGAAGGACCCTTGTGGCTCAGACTGAAATGCAAGAGATGCAAGTTCAATCCCTGGTTTGGAAAGATCCCCCAGAGAAGGGAGTAGATACCCACTCCAGTATTCTTGCCAGGAGAATCCCATGGACAGAAGAGCCTGGTGGGCTGCAGTCCATGGGGTCACAAAGAATCAGACATCACTGAGCGACTTTCAGTTTTCTTTCATGGGAAGGACATAACGTTAAGATCTGCAGGAAAGCTGATGCACAAAGATTTTCTCTGTTGCATTATTTGTATCAGTAAAAAAAAATAGATGCAAAAGATATTTGTAATCATAAGTTGAAATATTTATAGTAATAAAGCTTTAGAGGAAAGGTTCTGTAAAGTATGGGATAGCAACGTTACGGAATGTTATGCAATCATTTTAAGCAAAAGGGGAACGCTTTTTTATGATGCACTAAATCAAAATAAGCAGAATGTGGAAGTGCTGTGTAATGTATTCTCAACATGAAATGGAAGAAAATTATTTAACTTGGAATTAATGGAAAGCTCCAGAGCCAATAATGGAGACAGAATCACCAGAGGTTTTGATTTTCCATCTTTTGCTTATCTGTAGTTCCCAAACTCGCTCCACAACCATGGATGCAATTTTTTCTTTTTCTTTTTGGTAATCACAAAGCAAGAACATCATTTTCAGAACCAAGTGTTTACTCCTGCTGACCAGTCAAGGATTCAGTTCTGGAGATGGTGGAACAAATCCAAACTGCAGAGATGCCACTGGGTGCAAACATAATTATCCCAGAGAACAGTTGGCAAGGAACCAAATGTCCAGCCAGAGGCCACGGAGGAAGTAAACCCTACTCCACCCATAGAAACCTAGGCAGGCATTAAAAGTTATGTTTATAAACAGCCTGAAGTAACATGGCAAATGTTTATGTGGACAGTCGTGTGTAAAACTGCAAGATATAAAAGGAAACATGCAAAAAAGAAAAAGAAAGAAGTGACATATATAATATCATCCCCTCTGCATATTTGTGTAGTCATTTATGTGTATATATACATATGCATGCATATACAATCATAGAGAGGATTTTATATGTATATGGTTGCTTAGTCACTAAGTCGTGTCCGACTCTTGCAACCCCATGGGCTATAGCCCGCCAGGGAGGCTCTGTCCATGGGATCCTCCAGGCAAGAATGTTGGAGTGGGTTGCCATTTCCTTCTCCAATATATATATATATATATATAGGGGCACAGAGGGGGTTTTATATCCCCACAGAAAACAGTAGGATGAGTAAATATAAATGTGTATATGTTTAAATTATAAATAGATTAAATATAATATCATATAAACACATATTAATATTTTGTAGATTTATATTACAAATTGTGTGTTTATAAAAAATGTATATATATATATGACATTAAGAGACAAAAACCAGGATGCTAAACCACCTAATTTTACAAAGGTAAAGCCCTTAAAAATAAATATGTCCATTTATAAAATATTTCTGCCAATTAAAAGTAAACTATGCAGAAATGAAAAAAAATATGTCAGAACACTATTCCTGGTTATTTCTTGGTGGTGGACCCCCTGGGGGTTAATCTTGCCCGTTCAACTTTATGAGCTTCCCTTGTGGCTCAGCTGGTGAAGAATCCACCCACAATGCGGGAGACCTGGGTTCAATCCCTGGGTTGGGAAGACACTCTGGAGAAGGGAAAGGCTACCCACTCCAGTATTTTGGCCTGGAGAATTCCATGGACTGTATAAGCCATGGGGTGGCAAAGAGTCAGACACGACTGAGCGACTTTCAGAATTCGAAATCTTTGGATTACTTGCACACAGCTGTTGGATGAGACAAAGTTCAAGTTCATAGAGAAAGCCCCTTGGTCACTGGAAGTCTGTCCTAGGGGACCCATTCTTTTTGTCGGGTGTGTTTCCTCACAGTGTTTCTCCCCCTATACTCTCCCACATATTTAAGTCTTCATAAATATACACTTTTGTAGGTTTTTTTTTTCACCTAAATATTGTATAGTGTCCCAGATGAACTGTCCAGCAACTTGCTTTTCTCACTTAATAGGCCTCAGAGAACTTAATCGGTCACCAGCCCTGTTTTGCGATTTTAATCTGCTGCGTCACATTTCATAGAAGGGTGAGTCTCAGTTGATTTGATTACTCTTATTGGCGGCGCCTAGGTGGTTCCCAGTGCCTTTGCTGTGATAAACAATAGTGCTGCGAACATCCTGAAACGTCCTGCTGCGGGTTGAAGTCCTTCTCTAGGGGAGATTCCAGGCAGTGAAGTGATAGGATGAAGAGGACACGCATGAAAAGGCTCAGGAGCCCTGCCGGAGACCCTCTTCCCTTCTTCCTTTTTTGTAATCATCAGGTTTTCCATTTTGAGCCTGTGATTTCATGAAAACAAACATACAGTGTGATTTGGAAGAATGCAAATTTGCACCCCATTTTCTGGGCTTCCCTGGTGGCTCAGTAAAGAATCTTCCTGCAGCGTGGGAGACCCGGGGTTCAATCCCTGGATGAGATGGTTGGATGGCGTCAACGACTCAACGGACATGAGTTTGAGTAAACTGTGGGAGTTGGTGATGGACAGGGAGGCCTGGCGTGCTGCAGTCCATGGCATCGCAAAGAGTCAGACACGACTGAGCGACTGAACTGAACTGAACCATTCACAGCAACATGAATAGATCTAGAGATTATCAAGTACTAAGTGAAGCAAGTCAGACAGAGAAAGGTAAATATCATATGATATCACTTATGTGTGGAGTCTTTAAAAATGATACTAATGAGCTTAAAAACAGAAACAGACAGACTTAGAAAACCTATGGTTGCCAACGGGGAAAGGTGGGGAGGAGGGATGCATTGGGACTGACATGTACACACTGCCATATTTGAAACTGATAACCGGAGGTTTCCCTGGTGGTCCAGTGGTTAAGACGCCACACTTCCACTGCAGGGGGTGTGCACAGATTTGACCCCTGGTCTAGGAGCTAAGACCCCACAGGCCACTCAGTATGCCCCAAATCAATAAATAACATGAAATAGATGACCAACAAGGACCTACTGTATGGCACAGGGACCTCTGCTCCATAGTCTGTAATAACTTAAATGCGAAATGAACCTGAAAAAGAATAGATATATGCATGTGTGTTAGTCACTCAGTTGTGTCCGACTCTTTGCAACTCCATGGACTGTAGCCCGCCAGGCTCCTCTTGTCCATGGAATTCTCAGGGCAAGAATACTCGAGTGGGTTGCCATTTCCTTCTCCAAGATTTATGAATAACTGAATCACTTTGCTGCACACCTGAAATTAATGCAATATTGTGAATTAACTATACTCCAATATAAAAACAAAAACAAAACAAAAACCTCACAACTAAAAACAAACAACAAACAATCTGGGACTTGAGATGGACATTAGAAGATGGGCCAGTCTTGTGGAACCAAGCCCTCAACCTGTGGCGTCTGTGCTGACTCGGGGTAGTTAGTGAAGTGAGTTGTTGAACACCCAGCTGGTGTCTGGAGAATTAGTGGGTGGTGGGGGGGGCATTGAGGGGGAGAAACCATACATAGTGGTGCCACAAGTGTGAATGGAGACGGTTTTCCTTTGCCCCCTTTTTACTGACATGAATATACTGATAAATTACTTCAAGCACACAGAAAAATCAAAAGTATTGTACGATGAATATTGCATACCCATCCTTCAGAGTCGTCGTAGAATTTTCATTCAGTTTTTTTTATGGCTTATCTTCCCATCCACTTTTTACACTGAGATGTAACTGGCATACAACATTGGGTAAGATAAGGTGTACAATATGATGACCTGATACGTTGATCTGTTGCAGTGTGATTACTATTGGAGCGTTAGCTAACACCTTTATCCTATCTCTTGATGATCATTTCTGTTTTTGTGGTGGGAACAATTAAAATCTACTCTTGGGAGTTCCCTGGTGAGCTAGCGCTTAGGATTCCAGGCTTACACTGCTGTGACCCAGGTTTAATCCCCACCTGGGGAACTGAGATCCTGCAAGCCTTGAGGTGTAGCCAAAAAGTAAAGGAATAAACAATAAATAAAATCCAGTCTCTTAGCAACTTTGAAGTTTGTAATCCAGGATTGTTGTCTGCATTTGCTGCGCTGTACATTGGATCTCCGGGACTTATGTATACTGGCTGCAATTTTATTTTTGTTTCAAGTCAGATTTACTCAGCTCTAATTTATACAATAATCATTCAATTCCATACAATAAAACACATCCTTTTAAAGTACAGCCTGCAGTGCGGGAGACCCGGGTTCGATCTCTGGGTCGGAAAGATCCCCTGGAGAAGGAAATGGCAACCCACTCCAGTACTCTTGCCCAGAAAATTCCATGGACAGAGGAGCCTTATAGGCTACAGTCCATGGGGTCGCAAAGAGTCGGACACGACTGAGCGACTTCACTCACTCAACTTTTAAAGCATATGGTTCAATGAATTTGTTTCCATTTACTTACTCACAGCTCTATTGATGTATAATTAACATACAGGAAACGGTGCATATTCGAAACTGCCCAATTTGCTAAGCTTTGATACATGTACCCCTGTGAAGCCATCACCACAAGCAAGATGGTGACCACATCATCACCCCCAAAGTTTCCTGTGTCCCTTTGTCAATCCTCCTTCCTACCCCACCCCACCCTCATCCCCAGGCACCCATTGACCTGCTTTGTCACTGCAGATTAGTCTGCATTTTTTCTAGACTTCTATATAAATGGAATCATACAGAATGTTCTATTTTTTTTTTTTGTCTGGCTTTTTTTCGCTCAGCAGAATTATTTTGAGGTTTGTCCACATTTTCGAGGGCTTCAGAAGTTCATCCCTTTTTATTGTAGAGCAGTATTCTGTGGTCCGGTGGTGCCAGACTTTGTTGATTCAACCGCCTGTTGATGAACATTTGGGGTGCCTCTCCTAGTTGCTTTTGGGGCTGCTCTTGTAGCTCAGCTGGTAAAGACTTTGCCTGCAATGTGGGATACCTGGGTTCGATCCCTGGATTGGGAAGATCCCCTGGAGAAGGGAACGGCTACCCACTCCAGCATTCTGGCCTGGAGAATTCCATGCACTGTATAGCCCATGGGGTTGCAGAGTTGGACACAACTGAGTGACTTTCACTTCATTCACTTCAGTTCTCCTAGTTGCTTATAATAAATAATGCTGCTGTGACCATTCATGGGTTTTCCCATGGATATGTGCTTTGGTTTCTCTTGGGTAAAGACTCAGGAATATAATTGTTGGGTCATATGATAAATGTAAATTTATTTATCTGTGGCTGTTCTGGGTCTTCACTGCTGCGAAGGCTTTTCATAGTTGCAGAGAGTGGGTGCTTGGTTTCTCATTGCGGTGATCTTTGTTGCTTCAGAGCACAGGCTGTAGGGCACATGGGCTTCAGTTGTGGCGGCTCCTGGGCTCTCAGGCACAGGCTCAGTAGACGTGGCACACGAGCTGAGTTGTTCCACGGCATGTGGAGTTCTTCCCAAATCGGGGAGCAAACCCATGTATCCTGCATTGGCAGGTGGATTCCTTACCACTGAGCCACCAGGGACGCCTATAAACTTAAATTAATAACAGTAGGGAGGAAAAAAATCTCCTCTGTTGAGACTTCCCTGGTGGTGCAGTGGCCAAGACTCTGCACTTCCATGCAAGCCCGGGGTTTGAGCCCTGGTCGCAGAACTGGATCCCACTTGCTGCAGTGAAGTCTGTGCGCGGCAATTATGGATCCCACCTGCCACGAGGGAGATCAAAGATCCCAAGTGCTACGACTAAGACCGGGCACAGCCAAAGAAATAAGTATTTAAAATTTTTTCTTCTACTCTTCTAGGTTCTTTTGGCTGGTCCAATGATTAAATTGAATTAAGACAAATCAACAAGAGAAAAACAAAGTTAACTTTACATGCAGGAGACTTGCACAGACTCGAGAGGCTCAAAGACTGTCAGGCAGTTGAGGCTTAAATGACAGCCTGAGCCAAGAAAAAGCGGGAGGGAGTCCGGGGCTTCAAAGGGAAGGAAACCAGTTCACGGGAAGATGGGAAATGTTTGGTTAACAGATATTTGCCATGTTATGGAAAGACAATGGGACCCAGAGGAATTTGAACAAATGAGGACCTGGCCAGCCCCATCCCACCCCCTCCAGTTTAGCATACCTACCCATCCTCTTTGTATTAAATAGTTATCTCTGGGGATAGTTCTCTTCCTGGACTAGGCTCCCTATCTGAATTCTTTTAGGCAGCTAAGGGAAAGGTAAAAAGGACTTCTTGGGTCTGTCGGGCCTTGATTGTCTTCAGCTTAAAATAATCTATGTACCAAAGTGGCAGGTGTTAGGGTAGCCTGTCATAAACCCCATCAGTCCCCACCTCTGAAACTTCTTTGGAAACTCCACACAGGAAAAGCTGAACTGGTAGATCGTTCCATTATTTCATTGAATTAGTCTCTTAGTCTGGAAAATAGGTCAGTTCAGTGAAACAGTTGTGTCTCATTTTTAGGAGGTGGTAGTACAGCTGGGTTCCCAAAGTGAGGCCTATATTGCATGAGAAATGAGGTATTTAATAAGGCATTTCTATGGAAACAAAAGGAAAACAATGGTTAACGATTAGAGAAGATTAGAATCCCAGTTTCTGAGTTCTGAAGGCAGCCAGTTGAGAACATTTCTACATGTTGGGCTCAGAACGTCTTCAGATGGAGTGTGGGCAAGCAATGGCAGCAAGGCAGGTTTTCCTAGTCCGTATGTCTCTGGTGATCTTTCTTCTTCTTTCTCTTCTTTGTAATATTTATTTATTTGGCTGCATTGGGTCTTAGTCATGGCCAGCAGGATCTTTAGTTGTGGCCTGTGAACTCTTATTTGCGGCAGGCAGGACCTATTTCCCCAATCAGGGATGGAACCTGGGTCCCCCCGCACGGAGACTGCAGAGTCCCAGCCCCTGGACCGCCAGGAAAGTCCCCCTGGTGATCCTTCTGAGTGTTCACATAGCAACAATGGGCCTGAAGACTGTCCATACACGAGCTGTTTGTGATTTTGCTATCCATCTGTCCAGCTTTAGTTTGCAAGGCTTTGGGAACAGGGCAGTATTAGTCTTCTGTGATTCCAAGTCAGAAGGGTAGGGAAAAAATTGGAAATGTTAGTGGACAATAGTCAAATACTGGAGGAAACTAGATGAGTTCAGGATCTAATTCAACGTACAGGGAGAAAACAAAATCTCAAAGACAATAAACAGAACTAGAATCTAATATGCATAGGTATGTATTTTTTTTAATGACTTTTATACTTTCTGTATTTTTTTAACAAATACTCTTTTATTAAAAAAAAATTATTCTTGGCATCATCAGGTCTTAGTTGCGTCATGCAGGATCCTCACTGCAGCCTGTGGGATCTTTTGTTGCAGCGTCTGGACACTTACTTCACTGCAGTTCACGGACATCTCTCTAGTTTTAGCACAGCCTCCAGAGCACATGGGCTCTGGGGTTGCGGCACCAAGGACTCAGTTCTCATTGGCACACAGGATTTTAGTTTCCCGACCAGGGGTCGAACCTGTGTCCCCTGCATAGTAAAGAGGATTCTCAAACACTGGAGCAGCAGAGAAGTCCCAGCACGTGTGTGTATTATAGTGTCTACTGAAATATAGCTTTATACTCTCTATAAGCACCCTAATTTCCATCAGAGATAACCACAGAAAGATAAATTTGTTTGCCAATTAAGTCTGGTTTCAAAAAACTTGGCTCGATTATGTACATATGTGCAGCAAGAATAGTGGACATGGAACAACAGACTGGTTCCAAATAGGAAAAGGAGGACGTCAAGGCTGTATATTGTTACCCTGCTTATTTAACTTCTATGCAGAGTACATCATGCGAAACGCTGGGTTGAATGAAGCACAAGCTGGAATCAAGATTGCCAGGAGAAATATCAATAACTTCAGATATGCAGATGACACCACCCTTATGGCAGAAAGTGAAGAGGAACTAAAGAGCCTCTTGATGAAAGTGAAAGAGGAGAGTGAAAAAGTTGGCTTAAAACTCAACATTCAGAAAACGAAGATCATGGCATCCAGTCCCATCACTTCATGGCAAATAGATAGGGAATCAGTGGAAACAGTGGCAGACTTTTTCTGGGGGGCTCCAAAATCACTGCAGATGGTGACTGCAGCCATGAAATTAAAAAACACTTACTCCTTGGAAGAAAAGCCATGACCAACCTAGGCAGCATATTAAAAAGCAGAGGCATTACTTTGCCAACCAAGGTCTGTCTAGTCAAGGCTATGGTTTTTCCAATAGTCATGTATGGATGTGAGAGCTGGGTTATAAAGAAAGCTGAGCGCTGAAGAATTGATGCTTTTGAACTGTGGTGTTGGAGAAGACTCTTGAGAGTCCCTTGGACTGCAAAGAGATCCAACCAGTCCATCCTAAAGGAGATCAGTCCTGAATATTCATTGGAAGGACTGATGTTTAAGCTGAAAGTCCAATACTTTGGCCACCTGATGTGAAGAAGTGACTCACTGGAAAAGACCTTGATGCTGGGAAAGATTGAAGGCAGGAGGAGAAGGGGTCGACAGAGGATGAGATGGTTGGGTGGCATCAGCGACTCAATGGACATGAGTTTGAGTAAACTCCAGGAGTTGGTGATGGACGGGAGTCCTGGCGTGCTGCAGTCCATGGGGTCGCAGAGTCAGACACAACTAAGTGACTGAACTGATCTGAGCAAGAATAGTGATGGACAACATAGAATCTTTTAATCTGCTTTGCTCAAACTTTTTATCAGAAATCTCATATTACTCCTTAAAAAAACCTCTCAAGGTGAGGAAGTCAGGCCAAGAACTTACCATCAGATCTTGCCTGCCACACTTAGAGATTTGGGTTAATTCCTCTCTTTTGGGATCCCCAGAATATCCTGGGGTTACTGCCCCTGCCAGGAAGTGAGCTTCCTTACTCAAGACAATGCCAACTAGAGGTAGAAAAAGCCACACATCTACAAGGCATATATATATATAGACACGCATGAACATACAGACAGATGCAGAGACTTCATAGCTTCTATTTTAGAGTAATCATAAGATGGGTATTTGTGGAGAAGATATATAAGGTTTTGTTACTGAAGCAGGTTGTTTCCCTGGTGCAGAGCAAGACAAAAATGCTAAGATGTTGAGATTTCCAACAGAGAAAAGATTTATTCATTAGGCAGCCAAGAGGGGAGACAGGAGAACATGTCTCAGATCTACTGCCCCGAAAGTGAAGGGCTTGAGATATTTATAGAATAAATATGAAATAAATATGGAATAAATGAGTAGGGTGATCTTGGGCATATCTGAGTCACTTGCTTCTTCATGGAATGTATGTTAAAATATGGAAGTGCTGAGTGTCAAGACAACTCCCAGTCATCACATATGGTTATGAGAGCTGGTCTGTAAAGAAGGCAGAGCGCCAAAGAATTGATGCATTCGAACTGTGATGCTGGAGAAGACTCCTGAGAGTCCCTTGGACTGCAAGGAGATCAAGCCAGTCAATCTTACGGGAAATCAATCCTGAATACTCAGTGGAAGGACTGATGCTGAAGCTGAAGCTCCTGTATTTTGGTCACCTGATGGGAAGAGCCGACTCACCAGAAAAGTCCCTGATGCTGGGAAAAATTGAGGGCAGAAGGAGAAAAGGGCATCAGAGGAAGAGATGGCTGGATGGCATCACCGATGCAATGGACATGAACTTGGGCAAACTCTGGGAGATGGTGAGGGACAGGGAGGCCTGGCCTGCTGCCATCCATGGGGTCACAAGAAGTTGGACACAACTGGGCGACTGACCAACAACAGGACAACTTTCTCATCCTTATCACTTAGGAAATTCCAAGGGCTTTAGGAACTCTGTGGAACAAAATATATATTTCTTATTATGAACACATTAACACGATATATGACAATATTTTAATGCATTTCAAAGTGAGTTGCAGAAACGAGCACACTCTAACCCTTCAATGAACATTTTAACTAGGGTTCCATGTTCACAGTTGTATTTTTTGGAACAGGGTGAAATTTACAGAATGTGAAATGCACAGATCTTAACTTGTGTTTCAGGAAAGAGCTAATTTGTGTGATGATGTCCTTTTGCTGTTCTAGGTGCTGAAGAGCCTGGTATATTATCCCATATGGAATGTCCCACCTCCCTGACTCATTTCTTTCCTTGTAAATTTTTTTAGCTTGCGCCTTCCCCCTGCCCTCCCCACCCCACCCCACTCCCTGCCACCTGGTGTTTCCCCAACGCTAGAAGATGTGCCTGGAGCAGGGCTCATCACCTTGGCCCTGCTGCCACTTGAAGCTGGAGGAGTCATCCCCGGGGGGGCCCCCCTGTGTGCTGTCAGACGTTGAGTGGCCTCCTTGGCTTTGACTCGTTAATCCCAGTAGCATTTCCTTCCCCAGCTGCAACAACCAAAAGATATATCCAGATATGTCCAAATGTCCTTTGGAAGGGACAAAACTGTCCCAGGTTGAGCAACCAACAGGCTCAACATTTGTGTTTTGAATTCTTCCCAGTTTGTTCCAAGAGCCTTGGGTCCCTGTTGCTGAGGGGGGCAGACAGAATCCCCTCTCCAGAGACCACCAACCAAACCCCAGGAGAGACTGATAGTTCAGCCTGGGGAATGGCTTTTAAAAGGGATTCTGATGGGCAGCCAGGATGAGAACAGGTAACCCTGAGCTACTGTTGATTAAGCGTTGATGGTGGGCCAGGAAATGTGCAAGAAGTTTTTCCCTCCAGCCCTGTTTATGCCTTTATAGGAGCAGCACTGGTTGCCAGGTTCAAATCCAAGCTGGACAAGTGGTGTTTGCCCTCTGTGTCTCAGTTTCCTCATCTGTAACATGGACTTAATAATAGTGCCAGCTGTATAAGGTCATCACGGGGGTTAAATGTGGAGCTGGGTAGGTCTCTTGGCACTTGGTCAGGCACTGACTAAGGGCTACGTAAGGGTTTGACAGATACAACAAAACTATGACTGTGTATCTTGGTATGGCAAGCGTGTCCCTGTGCCTTGGGAAGGCGGGTCAGTTTCCCCGAGCCGGGAGAGAACCTGCCGCACGCAGCACAGGGGACCCAGCTCCCTCCGTCTCTCCATTCTGCCTGTTGAGGGGCACAGTCCCACCTCTGAAGCTGTGCCCGTGCTGTCTTCTTTATCCTATTCGTCTAATTCGAAAGCATCAGTTCTTCGGTGCTCAGCCTTCTTTATGGACCAGATCTCATACCCATACATGACTACTGAAAAAATCATAGCTTTGACTATACAGACCTTTGTGGCAAAGTGATGTCTCGGCTTTTCCATATGTTGTCGACATTTGTCATAGCTTTTCTTCCAAGGAACAAGCCACTTTTAATTTCATGGCTGCAGCCACCATCCACAGTGATTTGGGAGCCCAAGAAAATAACACCTGTCACTGTTCCCCCTTTAATCCCCTCTATTTGCCATGAACTTATGGGACCTGATGCCATGATCTTAGTTTTTAGAGTGTTGAGTTTTAAGCGAGCTTTTTCACTCTCCTCTTTCACCCTCATCAAGAAATTATTTCATTTTTAGCTGTTGGTTATCTTTCTCCTTGACCACCATATTAGTTCCCCGTTGCAGCTGTAACAAATTGCCACAGATTTAGTGGTTTAGAACAACCCAAATCAGGACTTCCCGGTGGTGCAGTGGCTAAGACTCCATGTTCCCAATGCAGAGGGCCTGGGTTCGATCCCTGGTCAGGGAGCTAGCTATATCCTACATGCCACAACTAAAGATCCTATGTGCTTCAACTAAAACCCAGTGCAACCAAATTAATAAGTGGGACACAATTTTATTCTCTAACAGTTCTGTAAAGCAGAAGCCCCAGATGGATCTTGTGCTCAGTCGTGTCTAACTCTTTGCGACTTCATGGTCTGTAGCCTGTCAGGCTCCTCTGTCCGTGGAATTCTCCAGGCCAGAATAGTGGAGTGGGTGGTCATTCTCTTCTCCAGAGGATCTTCCCAACTCAGGGATCGACCCCAGGTCTCCCGCATTGCAGGCAGTTTCTTTTACCGTCTGAGCCACCAGGGAAGCCCAAGAATACTGGAGTGGGTAGCCCATCACTTCTCCAGGGCATCTTCCCCACCCAAGAATCGAACCAGGGTCTCCTGCATTCTTTACCGGCTGAGCTACCAGGAAAGCCTAAAATGGATTTTACTAGGCTAAAGTCAAGGTGTCTGGGGCTTCCAGAAGAGAATCTCTTTCTTTGCCTTTTCCACATTTTACAGGCTGCCTGCATTGCTTGGCCTGTGGCTCCTTCCTCCATCTGCAAAGCCAGCAGAGTGGCACCATCAGTCTTTCTCTACCCCTGACCTTCCTGCCTCCCTTTGTCATTTGTAAATTACATTTGCTGTTGTTGTTCAGTCTAAGTCTTGTCTGACTCTGTGACCCCATGGACTGCAGGCTTCCCTGTCCATCACCAACTTCCGGAGCTTACTCAAACTCATGTCCACTGAGTCACTGATGCCATCCAACCATCTCATCCTCTGTCGTCCCCTTCTCCTCCTGCCCTCAATCTTTCCCAGCATCAAGGTCTTTTCCAATGAGTCAGTTCTCACATCAGGTAGCCAAAGTATTGGAGTTTCAGCTTCAGCATCAGTCCTTCCAATGAAAATTCAGGACTGATTTCCTTTAGATGGACTGGTTGGATCTCCTTGTTGTCCAAAAGACTCAAGAATCTTCTCCAACACCACAGTTCAAAAACATTAATTCTTCAACGCTCAGTAAATTACATTGGGCCCACCCAAATCACCTAGGGTCGCCTCTCCGCCTCAAATCCTTAACTTTTTTTTTTTTTTTAACTGGCAAGGAAGATTTTATTCAAGACTATTATAATGGTGTTTATTGCAACCGGGGAGAGATTGAATTCAATTCTGCTAAAACAAGAGAGGCAGAGGTCTTAAGCATTGGGGTGAATTAATGGAAGCACTGGGGGACATTGGTAAATGTGATGAGACCATCTGGGTTTGCTAATTATTGTTTATCAGAGTTTAGCTCCTGCCTCCCCACGAAGACCTGGAGATGGGGTATTATCTTTCTTTCTTTTTTTTTAAGTTTTGCCCAGCTTTTCATTCTGATAAGAAGATACATATGCATATGCAAGCTACAAACTACCAAATGTGTAATACTGGTGATTTTGCATACAAGTTACATGTTTTAATATCAAATCCTTAACTTGATCACATATGTGCAAATCCATTTTGCTAGTCTGAGGTCACTTATTTATTCATTTATTTTTTTAGCCTGAAGGCTTATATGATCTTAGTTCTCCAATCAGGGATTGAACCCAGGCCCTCGGCAGTGAAAGCAGTGAGTCCTAAGCATGGGACCACCAGGGAATTCCCGATCCGTGTTCATTCTGAGGTTAGGAGGTAGGGTCACTATTCATTTTTTGCGCCCTACTGTATCCCCGGTGCTTGGAACAGCGTCTGGCACAGAACCGGCGCTCTGTAGGAGTTACTGAATGAATGAATGGAACAGAAGGAGCAGGACGGGCAGGACGGATATTCCGTGGAGCAGGTTTGGGGAGAGACTGAGGCCAAGGAGGAAGTGCCAACCCCAGTTGCCCAGGGCAGAATGATCGAAGGATCAGGGATCAGCTGGACCAGCAGGGCAGGCAGGAGGCAGAAAAATGGAGCACCAGTGAAGTCCTGGTCTCCAGGACTTAAGCCGGCGCTCACCCACCTGCTCACCCACCTACTCACTGCCATTGCCTTGGAGCACCTTAGGGGGAGGGGGTCATGGGGATGCCCAGCCAGCACAGCTGGTTTGTCTGGTTCTGGCCTCTTGGCAGAGGAAAGCCCTAAGGAAGGGTGAGGATACTGCTGGGAGGGCCCACCGGAAATCGCGGGGGAGGGACAGCGCCTTTGTTCTTGGGCCCACGCCTGTGGACCCCAGATTCTCATACCCAACACCCTCATCCCAGAAGGCTCCCTGGGCGCTGTCTGGCCCAGCCTCAGGGACCAGAAGCCTAACCTCTCCATCCCTCACCTCCCCCTCTGTCAGACCCAGGAGTCCGGGTTTCCCCACACGGCGTCAGCCCCAGGCTTGATCTCTCAGGATTCCCAGCTTTCTGTACACGTGGGTCCCTTCTTGCCCTGTTTCTTCTTTTAAGACCGGACAGCTGGTAAGGATCCAGGTTCTCAGCCTTCCCTCCTAGCCCGGAGCATCCGTTCCCCAGGGATCTGTCCAACTCCAGCATCCCAGAGCCAGGTTGCCCCCAGCCGTCCACTCTTCCAGAGGAGGCCAGGTGTGGCCCCGCCCTCGCCCAGCCCCCGCCCTGCTCCGGGAGGGGCGCCTGCGTGAGCGTGTGGGGTGGAGCCGGGTCTACGGTATCGGCCCTGGGGCAGGCTCCTTGACCGGGATGGAGTAATCGGGGCGGGTAGTAGAGACGGAGGTTTCTGCAACGCTGCACACCCCGAGATGGACCCACTGATTAGAGGGCTGGGGGCAGGGAGCCGTGCCGGCTTTGAGGTGTCAGCTGCCTGCCCTTTTCCCACCCCTCCCAGCCTGATTCTTCCGTTCCTCCGCAGAGGAGCCGTTGGTCGCCCTGGGGACAAGGACATCCCCCTGCCTCCCATGACCCAGTCCTTCCCGAGGTCCGGATGTCCCAGTTTCATCTCTGTCTGGGTCACAGGAACCCCAGCCCCCATCCCTTCCTCCCCCAAGAGCCAGGATTCCACACCCCCTGCCCTTCTAGTGGCCCACTTCGTCATCCCATTCAAAGTCTTTGTCCCCCACTCGAGGATTTGGGAACCCTGCCCCCAGCCTCTGCCCTCTGGGGAACCCAGCCGGAGCTGGCCTGTCTTCGGCTTTCCCAGAATTCCCAGCAATTACTAACTTTTAATGGAAAGGTCAGGCTCTGGAGGTGACTGTGGCCCGGATTCTGTGGAAACGTGACCTCATGACCCAGTGACCTCCCTTTGCCCGTGTCTGAACTCCAGGAGCAAAATGGTACATCCTGAGACTTCCTGGGGCCTCTGGGGGAGTCTGGAGAGAACCCAGAGAAATGCGGGGGTGGGAGGATTCTGGGGGCGGGGGTGGCACGCTTGAGAGCTCCCATCTCTGCCCTCAGCTCCAGGCGGGAAGACCACTTTTTGCCACCCTTTCACATTCAGTCCCTGAGGTCAGGTGGAAGGAGGTCCCCTCCGGGTCCAGTGACGCATGCAGGTGATGTGTTCATCTTCTCAGGGGCTCACAGGGCGGAAGGCAGGTCCTGACCAGCCCAGCCCTACCTGGCATTGCTCCCTGCTGCCTTTAAGCCCCCAGGGCTGGGTGTGGGTTTCCACCCCAGGACCCAGGAATGTGTGCTATCCCTGGAAGTCCCCTCTTAGGACAGGAAGAAATATCTCCCAGCTGTCTCCCCAGCCTCTGTGCCTTTGCCAGACCCTCTCTCTGGTTGCTTTGTCCGCTCAGGTCGCTCACCGGGTGTGTTTCCCCTATTGGGCCATCCTTGCCCCTGGGAAACCACCCCCTTCCTCTTCAAGAGACTTGAATCTACAGGCAGGATGCGAAGTAGACTGAAAGTCCCCCAGGCCAGCAGTGTCAACTCAACAAGTATGCAAGCTCTGTGTGGCATTTTATACTTTCTGGCAGCCACGTTCTTTTAGGAAAGAGAAAGGAATAAAACTAATTTTAGAAATATGTTTTGTTTAATCTCATATATCCAAAACATCATCATTTCAACATATCATCAATACAGAAATTACCCATGAGATCGTTTACGTGCTTTATCTCAGTTCTGATGCTCCGCCTCCAAGGGTTAAGTGAAATACAGTCTTCCCAAAGTGTTAATGCTGCATCTAGAAGGACTGATGTTGCTTCTGTTTATTTATTTATCTTTTGCTTCTGTTTTTCAAGTTAAATTTAAGTTGATCAAAATGAAATGAAATTGGAAATGTTCTTTTCCTCGGTCACAGGCATCACATTTCTAGTGCTGGATAGCTACCCGTGGCCGGTGGCTCCTGTGTTGGACAGCACAGCTGTAAGGTGTATCTATTTACCTGTCCCGTTTGTGGACCCAGTGCCCGGTCCTGAGTCAGGGGAGGCCTCCCCTGGTCTTAGTCAGAGGAAGAGATGGATGGATGTTTGGAGGGTGGGTAGAGAAGTGGATGCTGACTGGAGACAGGGATGGATGGAAGCTGGATGAATGAATAGATGGATGAATGGATGGAGGGTGGACGGTTGGATGGATGGATGGGTGAACAGACGGATGGATGGATGGATGGATGAACGGATGGATGGATGGATGAACAGGTGGATGGATGGATGGACAGATGAACAGGTGGATGGAGGGATGGATGAACAGACGGATAGATGGATGGATGGACGGATGGATGGATGAACAAATGGATGGATGGACAGATGAATGGCTGGCTGGCTGAATGGGTGGATGAACAGATGGATGGATGGATGGATGGATGGATGGACAATCAGATGGATGCTTGTATAATCCTACTCCTCCCAGTGCCCACCCATCCCCCAGAAGCTGGCACTGGGTTTCCCACTCTCTCCTTCCGAACCCCTTCCAAGTCTTTTCCCTGTTCCCAGATGCCAAAGTGCCCCCAACTCCATGTCTGTTTGACCAGGGATGTCCATTCCTGCCCCTCCCCTCCTGTCTCCGGGTAAGATGCTATTCTGGTGTCTTCTGGTCCCTCTTGCCACCTCCGTAGGACTCTGGGCCCCTCACCTTCTACCATCAGGCCTTCCACCTCCCCATCCCCATGTTCTGAAGGGACTCAACCAACTCCTCCGTGTGGCACTGCGACCCGCCACCCATTCCCTGTCACCTGTGACATTTCACACACTCCATCCGCAGCATTTATCAACATCCTACCACATTCTAGGAGCTCCGCCAGGCACCTCTCTTGGGCTACAACTGGGGACAGATAGATAACCAGCCCTGTCTTCAGGGGGTTTAACAGCCAGAGGAGGAGACTGTCAACAGGCCAAAGAGCAGAACACTGAGGCTGTCAGGTGGTGCTGAGCGCTACTTGGAAAAAAGCGAAACAGGAAGGGTGGGGGCGGGGGGAGTTGGAAAGGTTGGGGGGAGGTGGAGAGGTTGGGGGCAGACTCTGAGGAGGTGAGACCGGGCAGACTGGTATAAAGGGAGGCGTTGAAGCTCGCAGGTGTCTGAGGAAGGCATGTCAGACAGGGGAAGCGCAAGTGCAGAGGCCCTGGGGTGGGAGTGTTTCCTGCGTCCTGGGACCCCTTCTGCAGCTGGTCCCTGATCCACTCAGCCTCAGCCTCCAGGCCTGCCTTCTCCCTTAAACACCTTCTTTGAGACTTTCATGGGGTCTTCCTGGATTTCCTGGTCCCCCAGGGCTGTGCCCCCAAGGTTTCCCCACCCGCAGTGGCCTTCAAGGATGGGGCGTCCCATTTCCCCTAGACTCTCCCTCTCTTCGGGAACTTGAGGCTTCTGGCTGGCATGCGTGCCCTCCCCCTCTGGTTCTGTGGGGGCCCTGGGGACACGGTTCAGCAGAGGTTCCCGTGGGAAGGGCAGGGCAGGGTTGTCACCTCTTCAGAGCTAAGAACAAAGGGTCATTGAAGGCAGAACAAAGGCCAGGCAGTCCAGGCCTGAGGGCCAAGCAGGATGTCTCGCTCAGCCCCCTACCATCCCGGTGTGGGAAATCCACTCAGCCCCAGACCAGAAGAGAGAAGTCCCTCTCGATTTCCCTCCTCCCTTTGAGGGAGGCCTTTTCACAGATGCGAACATCAAGGTTGATAGTGAAAGTGGATGAGGTATGGGAATTCCCTGGCCGTCCAGTGGTTAAGACTCTGTGTTTTCACTGCCGAGGGCACGGGTTCAGTCCCTGGTCAGGGACCAAAATCCCGCAAGCCGTATGGCATGCCCATCCCACCCCCAGAAAAAGTGGCCAAGGCAGAATTTGAACTTAGTTGAGGTGGCTCCCCATTTCACCGCATCCTAGAGATGAGCCTCTGGGCAGATAAACTGAGAGGGCGAGACGCCCCAGGACATGTATCTTCTGCCTGTTTTCAGAGTGAGGGTGTGCAATGCTGTGTAACCCTGGGCAAGTCACTCCACCTCTCTGAGCTCCCTGCTGCATCTATTATTTGTCCCACATGCAAAAGATGAGAGACCGTAATTGGTCAGTAAAGAGAGGGCTTCCCCCGCCGCCACTGCCCAGTTTTCAAGTCTTCATTGAATTTGTTACCAAGTCACTTCTGTTTTATGTCTGGATTTTTTGGTCAGGAGGCATGTGGGATCTTAGTTCCCTGACCAGAGCTGGAAACTGCACCCCGTGCATTGAAAAGGGAAGTCTTAACCACTGGAAGGCCAGGGAATTCCCAGTTGAGTTTTAAATGATGGTGTTTTTGTACTTACTCATCCAACCAAAATTTCTCTGGCACATACTAGACAGATGAGAAGAAATTTCTAGAACGACACTGCAAAAATATTCATGGTGTTTGTCTCTGCGGGTTGAAGGAGGGTCCCAAGGATCCCTATTTTCTTTCTGGACTTAGTGGCTCAGATGATTTTTTTTTTTAAAGGTACTTCTGTAAAAAGAAGTCATTTCTGGTGAGGAGATTGGGCATCTCAGCCAGACGCCAAGTCTCTGAGGGGTCAGGAGACCAGTAGGTGGGGAGGAGCTGGATTTGGGAGGGAGAGAGCGGAAGGGGGACGTGGGCTTTGCGGAGCCTCTTGTGTGTCAGATGCTTTAAGAAGCATTTGAGAAATGTCTCATGCAGTCCTCACAACAGCCTGATGACGTGGATATCACTTATAGGGCGGCAGGGGGTCGGGGTGCGCAGAGGACTGACGCCCAGGGGGCTGATGAGACTGGTTTCAGGCCGCACCTCTGGGAGGTGTTGGAGCTGAGAGTCAGACCAGGAGCTCTGAGCTTCAGCTATCCCCACCAACCAGCTCCTGCCGTCATCTGTTGCATCTCTGTAACTCTTTGCATCTCCCACCATCTCTGAGCCTCCATGTTTCTCGCTCCCCCTCAGCTTCTCCCTGTCTCTGCCTCTCTCCCTTGGTCTCTCCGTGTCTCTTCTTGCCTCTGACCCTGTCTCGGTGGCCTCTCTCTCTCTCCCTTTGGCCCTGGTCGCATCTCAGCCTGTTTCTATGCGTGCCCCTTACAAATGTCAGCCCGCGAGGGCAGTTTCTGTCTGTCTGGTTCCCAGTGGCATCCCAACCCTTCCAACAGCGCCTGGCAGACAGGAGGCGCTCAATAAATATTTCTTGAATGAACAAAGGCATGAAGGGATGAATGAACTCTCTGAGATGGGGCTAGCGCCTTGATCAGATGAGCAGACTGAGCTTCCGTAGGGTCACAGGCGTGCCCTGAGCCACCAGCACAGAGGGTTCCGTGTGGCATTGTCTGTGACCCCCTGGACTTTGTCCCCAGCCACTGGCGTGGTGCCCAGGAGGTGCCCGTCACCCCTCCTCTCCACCCTCAGAGAAGGGTGGCTCCCTCCTGGCCTCTCCCCGCTGTTGGAGGCGTGGGTAGCAGCTGGGAGAACCGGCTGGATGCGGCCCCTCCCCTTGGGCGTGGAGGTAGGCACCTGGCGGTTCCCCGGGTGGCAGACGCCACCGCTGCACACACCTGCTCCCAGCGCGTCCTCCTCTCCCCAGCCTCGCCCGCCTACCATGGGTGAGCCTGCCGAGCCCAGGAACCAGGCCAAATGGGACCCCTATGAGAAAAACATCTCGGCGATCAGGTGAGGCCCAGACCCGCAGGCAGCACGCAGGGAGCCCCCGGAGGAGGTGGCCTGCAGGGAAGCACCAGGAGCCTCTGCAGAGGAGGCCCAGACCTCCCAGAGCCTCTGAACCGGCCGGGCTGTGGCTGGCGCGGCCGCCCTGGGGTGCAGGTCCCTCCTGCGAGGGGATTCGAGGACCCAGGTGGTGCTGAGCCACCTGTTGAGATGCTTGGGGGGTCCTGTCCCTCTCGAGGCCTCAGGTTCCCTGTGTGTCAAATGTAGGACCCGAGGAGTGCAGGGGCTTGGTGCGCCGTCGTTGCCAGGGAAACAGGAAGGCTGTTGTCCCCGCTTTCCTCACAGACACCCCCCCTCAGAAGCCCTTCTCGTGGGGGTGCTTTCCCTCCAGGAGTTTCTGTTCTGTTTGGGGGAGGATGGGAGAGCAGAGGTGAGCGGACTTGGATACAGATACAGCTGAGTCCCCGAGTCCGAGGCTGTGTTGTGAGGGACTTGGGGGCCCAGAGGAGGGGCCTCTGACTCCTCCTGAGGGTGCTTAGGTCAGAGCTCTCAGCGCTTTGGAAGCCTGACTCCCATGTTCCCAGGCATGACTCAGACACTTTTTATAGTCCCCCACTTTCCAGATGGGGAGACTGAGGCTGAGAGGGAAAGTAATGAGACCATGATTATTACGCAGCCAGAAGCGAACTGAATCCCGTCCATCTAACCCTGTCCTCAAGGGCCTCGGTGATACCACCACAGCTCCATTTCTCAGAGGAGAAAGCGGAGGCTCAGAGAGGGCAGGCAGGGAGCTGCTTAGATGATCCCAACCCTCGCTGCCTTGCACTCTGCCAGGCGAGTCTCCCCTGGCCTTCGAGCCCCTCCAGCCACCCCCGGCTGTACTGTTTCAGGTTCTTCTCCTCCCCTCCCTCACCCTTGCGCCCCCATTTCCCCCAAACTCCAGAGACTGGAGTAGTTGAGGTCCGAGCGCTGTGTGACATAGACAAGCCTCGCGACATCTCGGACTGAGAGTGGCCACCGGGCAGCTTCCAGCTCTGTCTGAGGAAACCTCCAGCATCCATTTCTCTGGGTCCCCTGGGTTCTGCAGTTTCTCCCTCCCGAGATAAATAGGTTCCCCTTCTGGGTTCTCATACCTGGGAGACTCTCCTCCCACCAGGCCCCGGCAGCCCCCCTCCGCTTTGCTCCCACACAGCCAGCTGATCATACAATCCCCAGCCCTTTCTTAGTGAGTGAACTTGACCCAATCACCTGTCCTCTCCCAGCCTCAGTTTCCTAATCTGTGAAATGGGGGTACATAACCCTCATCTATGACACACTCACAGACCTGAATTCTGCAACCCCTTGGGAAGTGGCCTTAGGATTGAAAATCTTCTTTTCCACGAGCTTCTGGAATCCCCTGGACCAGAAGAATGCTTCTCATGAGGGCCCTCACCATCCTTTCTGGACCTCCCGCTGCAGACCCCCTCAGACACACGGCATCCCCAGCGTTGGGTGGGAACTCAGTGGCTCCCCCACAGCTTCCCCCTTCCAAGGCTGTCAGCTCAGGGTTGGCCCCCATCAGTCCCTGGGCCCGATACCACGCCCCGCCATCATCCTTCTCCTCTCCTTCCTCTCCCTCCCACAGCCCGTCACTCCCCAGCCCTGCTCTCCTGTTCCCCGACCCTCTCCATTTGCATGGTCCCAGCTCTGACCTCATCTGCCCCTCGAGCCTCACCCTGGCCTCCCTGCCTCTAGTCTTTCCCAGAGCTGCCGCTCCACTCCTCCCAGTCCCAAGGCCCTCCAGAGCCCGGCACCCTGGCCTCTCCAGGTCAGTCCCCACCCTCGCTTGTACTCCGTCTACCCCAGCATTTCAGATTCCCTGCTTACACCTCACTCTTCCCTGCCTCGGTTTCCTCTGCAGAGATTCTCAGAGGTCTCTACACCTACCCGCTGACCATCGCCCCGGCTCAAGTGCCTTTCTTGAAGCCCTAGCACCCACAGCAATGGTTTCCCTAAAGCTTTATAAGACACAGATTCCTTTGTCCAGGAGAAATCTTATGTCCAAGCCGAAATACGTGATAGAGATAAAAACCGAGCTGCTACGGCTTAAAATGGGGGAGTGAGGCTGGGGTCCCGCCGCTGCCCATGCTCCCTCTGTGAGAGTGCCTCTCTGCACACACCTTTCCCTCAGCTCCATCCTCCACCTGCCTGGCTGCCTGGGCCTCACCTGACAGCTTCCACATCCTGTCTGACCCAGATCTCACACCTTCAGGCCTTTGCTCCTGAAATGACCTCGCTCCTTCACCTGGCAAAATCCTCACCCAGTTTAAGACTCTTGGCCCCCATAGGTAGGTTTCCTGATCATACTTCTGGTTTCAAACATATGCCATGGTTCTCAAAGGTGGACTCGTCCAGAGACAGGGACGGAGCTGGGACCACCTCTGCCATCCTCTGCTGGGGGCGGGTGGGGGAGGCGCCCTGGGAAGGCTCTGAGAATGATGTCAAGGAATGAATGGAGGAGAGAGGAGGCAGGCTTGGAGCTGGTGCTGGCAGGATGACTCAGGGCTGGAAGACAGGTGAGGAGGGGCGGGGCACGCAGGGGAGGAGACTGGAGAAAAAGGACCGTGGCTGTTGGAAGTGATGTGAATGACTTTCAATGTTAAGGGCTAGAATGGACTCCCAGGAACTGACTACAGCCCACTCCCATTTTTAAGCTTCCCCCTCTCCCAAGCCAGGAAAGCTATGCCATGTATCATTTTTTGAATACAAGCACAACAATTGACTGGGACTTCCCTGGTGGTTCACTGGTAAAGGTTCCTCGCTTCTAAGTCAAGGGATGTGGGTTCGATCCCTGATTGGGGAACTAAGAGTTCACATGGCTGCACAGTGTGACCGAAAACCCAAACAAACGAAAACACACAGTTTTCTTTTAAAGTCCAGTTAAAAAAAAAAAATGACTGGTAAGGATTTAATTCAGGATGGCTGAAGGGGGAGGCCAATGGTACAAGGAGGAGCCCAGAGCCTTACTGTTTGGAATGTTCCAGTAGTTCAGGTGATAAAGAATCCGCCTGCAATGCAGGAGACCCAAGTTCGATCCCTGGGTCAGGAAGATCCCCCAGAGGAGGAAATGGCAACCCACTCCAGGGTTCTTGCCTGAAGAATCCCATGGACAGAGGAGCCTGGCGGGCTACAGTCCATGGGGTCGAAAAGAGTCGGACACGACTGAGTAGCCAACACATATGCATACATACACACGCATCACAAATCGTGGTTTAGAAATGTTATACGTGTTCCATGGAGACGTGTAGGTATCCAGCGGACTAGAGAGGGCTCATTAAGTGCAAAATTAAAATTTTAAGAGGAAGAAGTTAGAAGCAAGAGGTAAGCAAAACCCAGGCAATTATGCTAAGTTTCAGGAGGCAGAGATGATGCAGGGACAAGCCCAGGGGAGGGTAATCCCTAGAGAATCTTTTTAATATCACTTTGCTGAGTATCTTCCACCCATTATCTCATTTAATCCACAACAACCAGTTGAGATTAAGCCATGTGAATGATTAACTATGATCATTCTATTTATGATGAAGGCCACTGAGGCCCAGAGAGGTTGAGTGACTTGTCCAGGGTCACAGAGTTGTCAAGCAAGGTGTAGTCAGGACATGAACCGGGACAGGCTGACTCTATCACGCCCTGGAAGGGGTGGGCAGTTACGAAAGGAATTTGGGAATGAGCAAGGTGAGGAAGAAGGTGGATCTGCGAGGCAGCCCTGCCCAGACGGGAGGCTTAGTAGATATATTGCTGCATTTCCTGGAAAATGCTGTGCACTGGGCTGCACCTTGACCAGCCCTTTCCCAAGAAGGTCAAGGCCGGAAGCCTCGTGGGCATTTGGATCTGTGCTTGCTGCACCCCTCCCCTCCCCTCCTCTCTCTGATCTTGGAGAACCCCAAGCAAGGTCCTTTCAGATCTCACCCTCTGAGGGCACCAACCCAGGTTTTACAGAGCCGGCTCCTCCCTCCTTGAGGAGGGCCAAGCTTCTAGGATGATTTTAGGACTTTGGGACTTTAGGACTTTGAGACTCTGTGCTTCCCCTGCAGGGGGGAAGGGTTCGATCTCTGGTCTCGGGAAATAAGATCCCTCATGCTGAGCAGCACAGTTCAGTTCAGTTCAGTTCAGTTCAGTCGCTCAGTCGTGTCCGACTCTCTGTGACCTCATGGACTGCAGCACGCCAAGGCCTCCCTGTCCATCACCAACTCCCGGAGTTCACTCAGACTCGCGTCCATCGAGTCAGTGATGCCATCCAGCCATCTCATCCTCGGTCGTCCCCTTCTCCTCCTGCTCCCCATCCCTCCCAGCATCAAAGTCTTTCCCAGTGAGTCAACTCTTCGCATGAGGCACAGCCCCCCGCCAAAAAAAAAATTTTAAAGGCAGTAAACATGTAATCAAACCTTGAGCTTGTTGTCTGGGTGGAATTGGGGCAGGCAGAGAGGAGGTGGGGTTCTGGGCCTCCATGAATAAATCAGATACCCTGTGGAGAACTAGAGAGAGTTGCTCACAGCCCCTAGCTCCTACCTTCCCTTCTACCCACCACCCACCCCAAGCAGGCTGGGAGAGGGGAGGGAAGGAGGTCTTTCGGTCTCCACTTGCTCTCTAGAGGCCAGGGAGGGGGTGGTGGGAGGCGGGCCTGCGTCCCACCTGTGGCTGCGGTCCTTCGCAGGGATCAGGAAGTGGGAGCATCCAGGCCCCCCTTGGAAAGAATGAGAGAAGCCCGGTTTGCCAAAGGTAGGCTCTAGGGGAGGCAGAGTGGGCCCTGGTGGACCATCAGTGGCATCAAATGCCAAGACAAGAAGGGAGACCCTGAGGACTTCCCTGATGGTCCAGTGACTAAGACTCCAGACTCCCAATACAGGGGGCCTGGGTTTGATCCCTGGTCAGGGAACTCGATCCCACATGCCGCAACTGAGTCTGCATGCTGCAGCTAAAGCTTCTGCGTGCCACAACTAAGACCCAGCACAGCCAAAAAAACACAGGCCCTTAGTCTCCCTGGGAGGTCTGAATCAGAGGGCCTAGCAGAGGGCCAGCTACTCGTGGGGTTACCTGGACCAGTGCCCCTGGGGACTCTGCCCTTGCAGACAGGAATGCCTGTGTCAGGAGTCACGCAGCCCGCAGGAAGGCAGGCCTGAGTTCCAATCCGGCCCCAGACACCCACCAGATGGAACCCACTGGGCACACAGGATCCTCCTGGGAGTTCCGCATCCGTGAAACGGATGATGCCCCGGGACAGGCTAGACTCGGCGTACTCTGCTGAGTCAGGGATCACGGGGTTTTCCTTCCTCCTTCTTGGATTCCTGTGACCATTTCTGAGCCAGGAGACCGGGTGCCCAAAAGGGTGGGGACGGGGTGAAAGACGGTAATAATTATGACCTTCCTAAGCACTGGCCACGCGCCAGGCTTGTGCTCGGAGCTTTGTGTGGGTGAACCTTTCCCATTTTCACAACAGGCTTGTGAGGGCGGTGCTGTCAGGGTTCCCATTTTACAGATGGGAAAACTGAGGCCCCAGAGAGGACTCATACATCTGGGATTTGTTCCAGAGATATTGTTCTTTTATCTCCATGCTAGAAAAAGAGATCAGAGAGGGGCCTTGAACTAGAAGGAGGGGCTACCCCTCTGGGGCCAGCACCTTGGGAAGGGGGCTGGTCTACCTCAAATAGGGTCAATGAGTCTGTGGTCTGACCACCCTCCAGACCAACACTGCCCATAGATACATAACCCAAGCTCCCTTGGTAAACCTTGTCTTAGTCCTACAAAAAAAAAAAAAAGTAAAAGAAACAGGTGAAATTAATTTTAAGTCTGTTGCTGTGATTGTCGCTTCAGTTGTGTCCAGCTCTTTATGACCCCATGGATTGTAGCCTTCCAGGCTCCTCTGCTGCTGCTGCTGCTGCTGAGTCGCTTCAGTCGTGTCCGACTCTGTGTGACCCCATAGACGGCAGCCCACCAGGCTCCACCGCCCCTGGGATTCTCCAGGCAAGAACACTGGAGCGGGTTGCCATTTCCTTCCCCAATGCATGAAAGTGAACCGTGAAAGTGAAGTCGCTCGGTCGTGTCCGACTCTTTGCGACCCCATGGACGGCAGCCCACCAGGCTCCTCCATCCATGGGATTTTCCAGGCAAGAGTACTGGAGTGGGGTGCCATTGCCAGGCTCCTCTATCTGTGGAATTCTCCAGGCAAGAATACTGGAGTTGCCAAGCTTTCCTCCAGGGGATCTTCCCGACCCAGGGATCAAATCTGCATCTCTTACGTCTCCTGCCTTGGCAGGAGGGTTCTTTACCACTAGCACCACCCGGGAAACCCAATTTTAAGTATGTATTTTATTTAACCCAATATACCTGAAATATTATCAGCCTTTAGGCTAAAGGCACAGCACGTGCAGAGTTCCAGTGGTGTGGTGGAGCATGAAGTGTGTAGGGAACAAATTGAACTTGCTGCTGGGAGCAGAATAACCCTGGCTGTGCTGGTGTGGGGACCCAGTGGAAGGGGGGCAGCGCAGGTCAGCGAGCCCACAGAGAATCTGCTGGGCTTCGAAGGACAGAGGCAGGGATGCAGTACAGGGAACACTGAGATTTCGAAGAGAGTAATCCACAGACAGAGCCAGACTGTGCTCTATCACCATCATCAAAGTAATAATCAAGAAGTCATTGAAAAGTACGTATAGATTTTAAATGTGCGAGGAGAGCCAAGGGAAGGGAAAAAAGCAATGAGGAGGAAGAACTGACCTTATCAGATTTCAAAGTCTATAGTTACTATAATCCAAAGAGTATGATGCCCTAGCAATTCCACTGCTACTCAATAAGGGGCCCAAGAGAAATGAGAATGCGGGTTCCACACGAAGGCAAAGGATGGTCCCAGTGGGTCTGTGGGCACTAGCCGAAGCTGGAAACAGCCATGAACAGGAGAAGGGGGCAACACGCCATAACCTAGTCCTACCGTCAGATTCTACTCAGCCATGAAAAGAAACAAACTCTAGATGTAATGTGCATTTATGTTTATACAAGGATGCACGTCAAAGAGGAGTATGTTAAGCAAAGCCGGGTGCCGCTGAGCTGGCTCTTCACATCAGGCGCCCAAAGTATTACAGTTTCAGCTTCAGCATGAGTCCTTCCAATCACTGGAAAAGACCCCGATGCTGGGAAAGACTGAAGGCCAAAGGAGAGGCAGGCAGCAGAGGAAGAGATGATTAGATAGCCTCACCGACTCAAAGGACCTGGATTTGAGCGAACTCTGGGAGACAGTGAAGTGCAGAGAAGCCTGGCTTGCTGCAGTCCCTGGGGTGGCAAAGAGCTGGACATGACCGAGCAACTGAACAACAGCAACAAGTCAGATACCCGAGTGCTTTCTGTAAGTTGTTAGCTCTAGAAGGTCCAAGACAAGCCGAGTCGATTTATGATGGAAAAACTCCGAACACCGGTAGCCTCGAGGAGGGGGCTAATTGGGAAGAGGAGGTTTTCTGGGGTGATGAGCTATTCTGTATCATGATAATGGGATTTTCCTGGTGGTCTAGTGGTTAAGACTGTGCTTCCAATGCAGGGGCTGTGGGTTCAACCTCTGGTCAGGGAACTAAGATCCCACATGCTATATTGCTCCGCATGCCCCCCCCCAAGAATTTTCAAGTATATTGTGATAGAGATTTAGATTATTTGGAGGTATTATGCATTTGTCAAAACTCACTTGAAATGAAGAGGTTTTGAGAAACAAAGTCATTTATTTCTAAGTAGGGGAATCGCCTATGACATTTATTTTCTTCTCTATTATTTTTTGTATCTTCCAAATGTCCTATACTTTATTTTTCGTGAGCAGAAAAATAATGATTCCAAAACTTTAGGTGATAATAATTTCCATATATCATTAAAATAATTGAAGACATGAAAAACCAGATTAGGAGTGTCCCTCAACAGGAAAATAATGTCGAAAAGGCGGAAACGGGATGTCTGTCTTGCAGCTATGAAAAGTGTTTTTTATTGAATGAAAGATTCTTTAAATTCTGTAATTTTCAAAACTTTCACACACAACTCCATAAAATCCCATAATAACTCTTTTATCATGTTTTGACATTTATCTTATTGTTCTTGAAATTCAGTTGCTTTACAGTGTTATGTTAGTTTCTACTGTACAGCAAAGCAAGTCAGCTATATGTATACAGACATCCAATCTTTTTCGGATTTCCTTCCCATTTAGGTCAGCGCAGAGCGCTGGGTGGAGTTCCCTGTGCTACACAGCAGGTCCTCGTTAGTTACCTGTTTTATACCTAGCAGTGCATTATGTCAATCTCAACCAATAACCCTTAAACAAATTTCCCTCCCCCTGCCCCTCCCTGCTTCCCTCTCCCCACTGCTAACCACTAGTTTGTTATCTGTGTCCATCAGTCTGCTTTTTTCTGTTTTATTCACTAATTTGCTGTATTTTTGAGATTCCACATATAAGTGATAGCTACAGTATTTGTCTTTCTCTGCCAGACTTATTCTACTCAACATAATGCCCTCCAGGTCCATTCATGTTGCCATTTTGGCAAAAGTTTCCTTCTTTTTTATGGCCGAGTAGTATTACACACACACATACACACACACACATATCACATCGTCTCTATCCATTCATCTGTTGATGGACACTTTTTTGGCTTCTCTACCTCAGCAATTGTAAATAATGGTCTGGCAGCTATTTTTAAAAAGGAGGTGGCTACAGATTTGAAAAAATTGCCGTAATAAAAAATCAGCAAGATGCAGAGGAAGGTGTAAGGTCTGATATCGATATTGTTTAGAAGGAGGATGAAGGACAGCAGAGAAGAGATCTCAGTGCCCACACCGTGAACAGGATGGCACGTACTTCTGTAAGGATGGTTAGGTTTCGCATCAAGCTGGTTATACAGGGGGCCCCTGAAGCTGGCATGGCAGCACTGGGGGAGGCCATTAACTTATTAACAGACCCAGAGGATAATAAATACATATAACTTATTAATAAACCCAGATGATCAATAGATACAGAGATACGATCCAACAATTTATTTTCCTAATTAGATTTTCTTAAAAAAAAAAAAAAAGGAAAAAGATGCCTGTGCTATATCCAGGCAGTCTAGGGGACTTAAACTCCCCTCCCCAGCCCCCAGGCTCTCTCCCGTCTCCACCCACCCATTGAAGTTCATTTCAAGCTCATATTTCACCCCAGGTGCGCTCTCCTGATCACTTGATGCCAGGTCTGGGCTCTGCCATCCTCCACCCCTGACTCCCAAGTCTCTGGAGACATCTCACTGATCCCACCAGCCATGGGGCGGAGGGCGAGCACCTGGCAGCCACAGCTGCCCCGATCACAATTCAGAATTCAAGACGTGCAAAGACATAAAATGGAAAATTCTAGTTCTCACAGCTCCCCCCCCCCAGACACAGCTTCCCCAGACCCATCCCCTGAGTAACCACTTTTAATACTATACTGCCAGAAGATTTCTAAGTGCATCTTGTCTTTACTTACTTATTTGTTATTGTTTATTATAAAATCTTTATTTATTTTTGGCTGCTGGATCCTAGTTCCCCAAAGAAGGATCAAACCCATGACCCCTGCAATGGAAGAGCAGAATCTTGACCACTGGACCACCCGGAAAGTCCCACTTACTTATTTTTTAAACATAATTAAGACACTTTTCGGAGAAGGCAATGGCACCCCACTCCAGTACTCTTGCCTGGAAAATCCCATGGACGGAGGAGACTGGAAGGCTGCAGTCCATGGGGTCGCTGAGGGTCAGACACAACTGAGCGACTTCACTTTCACTTTTCACTTTCACGCATTGGAGAAGGCAATGGCAACCCACTCCAGTGTTCTTGCCTGGAGAATCCCCGGGACGGAGGAGCCTGGTGGGCTGCCGTCTATGGGGTCACACAGAGTCAGACACGACTGAAGTGATTTAGCAGCAGCGGCAGCAAGACACTTTTATTTCTGGCTCTGCCCTTCGTCTTTTCACTGTCTGCAATATCTCAGACATCTTCCCAAATACATGCTATCTCCTTACTCCTCCGACCTTTTGTTATGAAAATTTCAAGACCTAGAAAAACTTTGAAGGACTCATCCATGGCACACCTGCTCTGTATCCACTACCCCTACAGCTTTACTATACTTGTTTTATCATAGATCTGTGCAACCTTCTACGCATCCAGCAATTCTTACTGGTGATGCATTTCCAAGGAGTAAACTGCAGACGTGGGAACACTTCACCTTAAGCATTCCAGGCTGCATATTATGAAATAGACTTCAATACTTGTTTTCGGGCTTTTTGAAAATAGATAATGTTTATATTCAGTGCACTGCACAAATCTATTAAGTGTGCCATTTTGAGAAATGCATGTGTAGTCCAAATCCCTATCAAAACATAAACGCCTCCTTTCCAGTGGCTGGTTTCCAACGTTTGCCGGCCAGTGATTTATTCACTCAGTTCTGATTTATTTAACCAGTTCTCTTGTTCAGAGAACATGTTTATACCTCTTATAAACAAGGTTGCAATTGGTACTTTGGTACCTACAACATCACCTCACTTCAAGGGCACCCATCTCATAAATTTCTGGAAATCACATTCATTTGTGCCTCCAACAAATATAATGGAGTGCCGCTTGCCTGATGCTGGTTCTTGGAGGTGGGACATGGGAGACGCGGAATTTCTGTTCCCTTGTAGCTCTATCACTAGACAATGAAAATAGTAACAAAGTATTAAAAGGGCTGTGAAAGAAGCAAACAGGATGCCGCCCGCGTGAAAAAGCACATCGACCAGGTCTGCTTGAGCGGGAGGTGGCTTGTATAAGACAAACGTTGCCAAATGATCTCCCAAAGAGGTTACTCTGATCCCGTCTCCCCGGCTGCCTGCCGCAGCCCACAGCAGCAGAGGGTAAGAGCCCGCTTCTCTGAGCTCTGGCCAAGGCGTGAGTCATCCCACGGAGGTGGAGGTGGCCGCATGAGACGCGGGCGCGTGCCCCAGATGGGCTCCAAGCGGAGGAATTTCGGGAGGCAAAAGAGAACAGTCCAGGCAAAGGAGGGCGGCTGCCACTGCACAGGGTGTCCTGGGACTGAGGGCACTGAACCCAGCTCAGGCTGGAGGAGCCTTGGCACCGCTCTCCCTAGACAGGCAGGCAAGTTGACCGCAGGCACCCGCTGTGAGTCAGCAGCACCGCGCTGCGGAAAGGCGGAAATACTCCCTTTGCAGCCGCATCGCGTGCTTGGAAGCGCGGGAGTCGGGGGCGGAGGGGGTGGGAGAGTTCCCCTCCCACCAGCCCCCAGAGTCGCAGTAGCCTGCCGTCTCCCGCTTCCTTTGCACCCAGTATTCCCTCTGGTGCCCACACTCGGCTCTGCCCTCGCCTCCTGCCGGGCTGCTCAAAAGTCACCTTTTCCGAGAGAGACCTCCCCTGACTCCATCCATCTCAACCCCACCGGCTTCATTCCCGCCCCGCCCCCCATCACCATCCCATACACTACATTTAAAACATTGGGTTAATTTTATTGTTCATTCGAACGTAAGCTGCGATAGGCTTTTTTTTTTGTTGTCAGTTGTACTCACTTTTGTATCCCCCTATGGCAATCCACTCCAGTACTATTTACCTGGAAAATCCCGTGGACAGAGGAGCCTGGTAGGCTACAGTCCATGGGGTAGCAAAGAGTTGGACACGACTGAGCGACTTCACTTCAGCCCCTACCCAGCGACGGGGGAGCCTGGTGGGCTGCCGTCTATGGGGTCGCACAGAGTCGGACACGACTTAGCAGCAGCAGCAGCAGCATCAGTACATACCAGGCAGGGATTCAATAAAATACCTATGGGCTGAATGAATGAATTTGCCTCATTGCAGGCAAAAGGCCTAAAGCTCCCTACACCGGGAGCGCTCTTTGGACATCAGACTGGGAGGTAGGTCCCTGGGAAAGAGGCCTCTGGTCTCTGCCCCCATTCCTGCTCATTCTTCAAGTGAGACCAGAGAGGGTTTGAGAGTGACTTCAGGTCACACAGCAGATCCGAGGCAGGCCTATAAAGTAGGCAGGAGTTGCATTGTTGCACAATCCTGTGTCACCAAAGGGACGCTGGCCAAGAGGGTGTCTTGTTATAACAATGGCTAGTGGGAGTTAAGTATTTATATAGTTGTTTTTTTTTAAGTCAATCAGTAAAATTGATTTTTGTATTGAGGGGCAGTGTATAGGTCTATGAATTTTAACACATATATAGATTTGTGTAATCATCACCACAATTAGGACCAAACCCACACCTTTGTAGGGAACCCCTCCCTGCCCCATCCCTAGCTGCCCTCTTCCCTTCCACTGTCAGCCTCCCGCCCCCACAGCTGCTAATCTATTCCCTGTTCAATACCTGTTAACAAATATTTATTTATTTGGATTCAGTGGGTCTTAGTTGTGGCATGCGGAATCTTCGATAGTCAGATTTTCTTTCTTTTTTCTTCAAGTTGCAGTATATGGAATCTTTAGTTGCAGCATGTGGGATCTAGTTCAGACCAGGGATCAAACCCAGGCCCCCTGCATTGGGAGCGCAGAGTCTTAGTCACTGGATCACCGGGGAAGTCCCCATAGACTTTAGTCCAAAATGACACATTCGTTTCTTGTTGCCACAAACTGAGTGGCTTAAAGCAATAGGAATTTGTGCTCATCCATTTCTGAAGGTCAGAAGTCTGCAATCACTGTCACTGGGCTAAAATCACAGTGTCAGCAGGGGGCGTTCCTCCCTTTTCCTCCTGTGCCTTTTCCAGTTCCCAGTGGCCACCTCCATCTCTTGCTTTGTGGCCCTTTCCTCCATCTTCAAAGCCAGGTGCGTAGCCTCCTCCAATCTCCTTCCTCTCTGGACCTCTGCTTCTGTTATTACATCTTCTGTCTCTGATTCTAACCCTCCTGCCTCCTTCTTAGAAGGACCCTTGTAATTCGGGGCACACTAAATTCCCTCTCCATTTCAAAGTCCTTAACACGGGGCTTCCCTGGTGGTCCAATGGTTAAGACTCCACAATGTCAATGTAGGGGATGTGGGTTTGATCCTTGGTTGGGGAACTAAGACCTCATGTGCCATGTGGCCCAGTCAAAAGATTTAAAACACACACACTTTAAAAATTCTTAACATAATCCCAGTTGCAAAATTCCTTTTGTGGAGCAATGGAACACACTTGCAAATTCCAGAGACTGGAACATGGACCTCTTTGGGGGCCATCATTCAGCCCACTACAGGCGTATAAATGGAAATATACACATCGTGACCTCCTTTAGACTGGCCTCCTTCACTTAGCCCAATGCCTTTGAGACCCATCTGTGTGGTGCTGGGTATCAAAGGCTTGTTTCTTGTCATTCCTGAGTAGTATCGCATGGTGTGTGTGTACCACTGTTTGTCCACTCACCCACTGAAGGACATTTGGATTCTTCCCCGTTTGGGGAGATTATGAATAGGGCAGCTATAAACACTTGAGTACTCATGTTGATGTGAACATTGTTTCTCTTGGGTGAATTCCCAGGAGAGGGAGAAACTCTGCTTTAAAATCTTTGCTTATATTAAGATATTTCATGGAAGTCTATTGATATACAATTATCGTTGTTGTTTAAGTTGCTAAGTCATGTCCGACTCTTTGCGACCCCACGGACTGTAGCCTGCCGGGTTCCTTTGTCCATGGAATTCTCCAGGCAAGAATACTGGAGTGGGTTGCTATGCCCTCCTCCAGGGGATCTTCCCAACCCAGGGATCGGACCGATGTCTCCTGCAGTTCCTGCGTTGGCAGGCAGATTCTTTACCGCTGAGCCACCCGGGAAACCCTGGTACACAGTAGAGTACTCACAATGGCCACGTACATGAGTTAAACGGTCCTGTGACCAAGGGGAAGGAGGTGGACACTGAGACCCAGGTTATGTGCGTTGCCTGAAGCCAAATCGGTGTCTTCCTGACCCCCCTCCACTCTCGAGCCCCTACAGCCTGTGCCCAGGATGAGCTCACCTGAGCACAACTGAATGGCGAGTGGGGAGGGGCTACCCCCATGGCGAGGGGCGGCTCAGGGTGCAGACTGCAGGGCCACGCTGCCTGGGTTCAGACCCCAGCTCTGCCCTCTGCAGCTGTGTGATAGCAGCCTAGTGACGCTGCCTCTTGGAGCCTCTACTTCCTCATTTGTGACTTGAGGGTAGCAATGTCAGGTGGCCTCCTAGGGTTGTTGAGGGGATAAGCAAATTAAGGCTTATAATGGAATGAGGAGTGTCAGGCCAGGAAGCACTGTGAGCGCTATTTTTATTTCTTCCACACACATATTTACTTATTTGGCTGCACCCAGGGCTTAGAAGGCAATGGCAACCCACTCCAGTACTCTTGCTTTAAGAATCCCATGGACGGAGGAGCCTGGTAGGCTGCAGTCCATGGGGTCGCTAGGAGTTGGACACGACTGAGCGACTTCACTTTCAATTTTCACTTTCATGCATTGGAGAAGGAAATGGCAACCCACTCCAGTATTCTTGCCTGGAGAATCCCAGGGACTGGGGAGCCTGGTGGGCTGCCGTCTATGGGGTCGCACAGAGTCGGACACGACTGACGCAACTTAGCAGCAGCAGCAGCAGGGCTTAGTTGCGGCATGTGGGATCTAGTTGCCTGAAGAAGGGTCAAACTCGGGCCCCCTGCATTGAGAGCACAGTCTTAGCCACTGGACCACCAGGGAAGTCCCTTCAACGAAAATATTGATGGATGGCACCCAAGTTCTGATACAATTCCCCTCCACCAGGCTGTGTCGGGCCTTGAGCTCTGGGCCAATCAGAGATGAACAGGAATGAGAAACTGGAGGCCAAGAGACTGGGGAGGAAGCTGGGTTGAGGATCCAGAGGGCAAGGAGGAGAGCTGAGCTGGACTAGGGTGGTGGGGACCGAGAGGAAGAGCCAGGGCCTGAGGGACTGGGAGGTCGGGGGTGGCAGGAAGGAGGGTCACCAGGTTGGGCCATTCATAGTCTTGTGTCCTGGGGTCTCCCTAGCAGGGCAGGCCAGGCCTTTTTTTTTTTTTTTAAGTTTTTATTTATTTTATTTTATTTATTTGACTGTGCTGGGTCCTTGTTGTAGCATGTGGGATCTAGTTCCCCTATCAGGGATCGAACCCAGGGCCCCCTGTGTTGGGAGTGTGGAGTCTTAGCCACGATCCCCAGGGAAGTCCCAGGCCAGGCCCCTTTGAGGAGGCTAATTACGACCCTGGCCCACTGCCCATCACGTGAGCTGTCTGCTGTTCCTCCTGCTGCAGGTCTCTGCCCACAGCCCAGTTGTCATCTTCATTCCTCGGCTCCAGCCAAGCGATCGCTGCGTGCCACAGGGCCTGGAGCTGACCTGGAAACCAACTGGGCTCAGAACCCAGGGAGAAGCAAGGTCACCCCGGGGCCAGATTTAATTTACCAGGTGGGGAGAGAAGACAGGGTGCATAGCACCTGTCTGGGGACACACAGTGAGATTCAGCCAAGCAGGACTCCAGATCCCCGCCCCTCCACCCCCCCAACCCCAGCCAGGCCACCATGCTGAAGGGCAGGGAGCGAGCATTCCTGGTGGGAGGAATGGCAGATACAAGGCCAGAGGCTGGAATAGTGCTCGGGGCGTTGGGTGGCTTTGGCGGGAGTGGGGCCCCCATCACGCCTCGATTGTTAATTGAGTATTGATGTTCAGTCATTTATTGAGTAGCTGGTTGTTCTGGGCTCAAGGGGCGCAGTGGTGAGGTTTGGACACTGTTAACCTGGAATGAGGCTGGGCTTCGGGAGTTTCTGACATCTCCCTGGGGGATTCTAAAAATGCTGGGGACTGAGAACCCTGGAGGAACGCGAACGGATGTAACAAGTGCTCTTTAACTTTCCTTAACTTTTTTCCCAGGTGACCCCCTTCATTCATTCACGCGTTCATGCATTCATTCATTCACGCGTTCATGCATTCATTCATTCACTCACGCATTCATTCATTCACTCACACATTCATTCATTCACTCACGCATTCATTCATTCACTCACAGTCATTCATTCATTCATTCACTCACACATTCATTCATTCAATCACACATTCATTCATTCATTCACGTATTCATCACACATTCATTCATTCACTCACATTCATTCATTCACATTCATTCATTCATTCACTCACACATTCATTCATTCACTCACTCATTCATTCATTCATTCACTCACTCATTCATTCACTCACACATTCATTCATTCACTCACGGATTCATCGCATATTCATTCCTTCATACATTCATTCATTCATTCATTCAGTCAGTCAGTCAGTCGAATACTGGTTAGGCACCAACAATGTATTAGCACTGTGGATTCCACCCTGGCTTCCTGGGGTAGGGTCCCCTGGGGGTAGTCCCCCAATTTGGAGATTGTGCTGAAGGGGAAGGTGTGAGTAAAAGTCGCTCAGTTGTGTCCGACTCTTTGTGACCCCATGGGCTATACAGTCCATGGAATTCTCCAGGCCAGAATACTGGAGAGGATAGCCTTTCCCTTCTCCAGGAATCTTCCCCACCCAGGGATCGAACCCAGGTCTCCCGCATTGCGGGCGGATTCTTTACCAGCTTGAGCCACAAGGGAAGCCCAAGGGATGGTGGGACACCCTCATATTTATGCATGTATGCATTCAGTGACTATTTCGGGGACTCCTGGAGGGCGCAGGATCTTTTCGTTGTTGACAGCTCTATTTTCCTGTTCCGTAAGCTGGGGAGGACATTTCTTCCTTAAGGAGCTGTTGGTGAGATCAAAGTCTAAAATAGCCCTGAACGCTAAAGGGAGCTTCAGTGTCTTGAGTATCAGTCAGGAGTCAGGGACTTAGCATATTTTATCCCTTTTAATCTTTAGGTAGGATTAAAACCCTGAGGTTGAGATTACCGTTATCTTCACGTGTCAGACGAGGAAACTGAGGCTCAGAGAGGTGAGATCTGCTGCCTGGGGCCCACGGAGAACACAGGGAACCCACTGGAGCCAAGACCCAGGCACTTAGCAGCCAATATGCCTAGTGACTGATGACCTCACAGTCAAGCCCACTGGGTTAAATCTGCCTGACAACTAGTGACATCACTAATTCCGATGCCTGAGCTCAGCTTCTGAAATCACTGAACAATAAAGTTAATTACAACGTGCTGAGGGCCAGCAGAGGGCCTACTGTGTGCCAAAGGTTGTGCCAAGTAACCTCTCCTTTGGGCTCACACCAACGCCTAGTGTTGCCTCTATTACTGGGTATAATAACAATAATTTTAGTCCAGATTTATTGAATGTGGACTGTGAGTCAAATCCTATCTTGACTCGACTACAAGTCAAATGATACATTAAATCCTCCCACCGAAAATTAAGAAACACTTATATAATGCATACTCTTATGCCAGGCCCATTTCTAAGCACTTTTTACATCCTCACAACCATCCTATGAGGTAATATTTACTTATTATCCCCATTTTATGGATGAAAGAACTGAAGCGGAGAGAGGTCAAGTGAGTTACCCACAGCCCCACAGCTGGAGGGAGGAAGAATTCAAACTCATATGCTGTTAACCAAGACACTATGTGACTTCTTCTACCCCCACTTTATAGTTGAGGAAACCAAGGCACAGAGAGATGAAGCGCTGGGCCTTACCTCAGCTAGAGAGTGCCCAAGCTCAACTCTGAACCCGAGACGCCCAGCTCCAGAACCACACTTTAAAAAAATATTTGTTTTTAAATATTTATTTATTTTGGCTGCACCAGGTCTTAGCTGTGGTATGCGGGATCTTCGATCTTCATTGTGGGCATGTGGAATCTATAGTTGCGCCTTGAGAACTCTTTAGTTGAGTAAGGCATGTGGGATCTAGTTCCCTGACCAGGGATTGAACCCAGGCCCCCAGCATTGGAAACTCAAGAGTCTTAGCTACTGGACCACCAAGGAAGTCCCTCGGAACCACACTCTTATTCACATTTATCCCACTTTGGATACTAAGAAGCAGGGCTTGCAAAGCCCCTGCCACCACCCCTCTAAGGTAACCAGCCCTTTCTTCCTAGTCCCCTCACCAGGAATAAAAGAGGCCTTGGCAAGTAGAGCATAGCCCACCTGCCAACTTCCTCCATAGCCTCCTCTGAGCCCCCCCACCTTGGGACTCTGCCCCTTTGGCAACCCTGGCTGGCTGGGCCAAGCCTTACCTGGGCTCCCCAGAACCCTCCTGGGATCCCACGTAGAGGAAACAATGCTCTAGCTTTTTGTCTTTCTCCTGCAAGCCTGAGCCTGATTCCAAGCCCTGGAGAAATTCCCTATCCCTCAAATCTTGGAAGCTGGTGGAGGCCTTCAGGAAGGACACTGGGAGATCCCTGGGCAAGTTGCAGACTTCAGTGGACATCAGTTTTCTCATTTGTCAACTGGGTAGATAAGGAAGAAATAACAGAAAAGGGCTGTGCAAGTCAGCTAGGGTTTCAACCTCACTGGGTCCAACACTCACCTCACTTCCTTTTTATTAAAAGCAGTTATTTTAGGGACTTGCCTGGCAGTCCAGCAGTTAAAATCCCATGCTTCCACTGCAAAGAGGTGCAGGTTCCATGTGCCTGGTCAGGGAACTAAGATCCCACATGCCTTGTGAAGAAAGTGAAAGTGTTAGTTGCTCAGTCGAGCCTGACTCTTTGTGACCCTATGAACTGTAGCCCACCAGGCTCCTCTGTCTATGGAATTCTCTAATCAAGAACAGGTTGCCATCCTCTTCTCCAGGGGTTCTTCCCAACCTAAAGATCAAACCAAGGTCTCCTGCGTTGCAAGCAGATTCTTTCCTGTCTGAGCCGTCAGGGAAGCCCATACCAAAAAGTAAAAAACAAAAACCTGAGTCTCCTCCCATACTCCATACTTTTGACGCCAAGCTCCCTTAGACATGTGATACTGTGATCTGACTTCCATGTCCCCAGCCTTCCTGTCTTTATGCCCAACCAGTGCTCCCAGAAGCAATTCCTGCACCCAACCAGCTCGCCGTCCCCGTAACTATACACAGACGTGCCGGCCAACCTTGTAAATATCCCACAGAAGTCCAGTGAAATGTATCCTCAGCTCAGTTTCACCTTAGCCGGGTCCCCCAAACACCTATCTCTCTCCCACGCCACAGACAGGAAACCCCAAGGGAGGCTGCCATAGCAAAGAGTCACAGAATTAAATGGATTGCTCTCAAAGCATCTCACTTTGGGAAACTGTATGTCCGAGTATGGCTCTGTGAACGCACTGCAGGGTTTTGGGGAAAGTGGCTTCATCGAGGGGCTTAAAGTTTAAGACTGTTCCGGCTTCCTGGGTGACTGCACATATGGGTTTCACAGGTCGGCTCTGCGTCTCAGCGGCCGTGCAGGAATGGGCAGGGCACCTGACTCCTCTGGCCTGTGTTTGTAAAATGCACGTGGTGACTGAGCATCTTCCTTGAGGGTTGGGGGGAAGAGTATACATAAGGAGAGCACTTAGTCCCATTTTGCAGAGGTGAAGTGCCGTGTGTCCTGCCAGCTGTGTGACTTTGGGCAAGTCACTTGACCTCTTTGGGCCTCGATGTCTTCATCCAGAAAATGGAGATACCAATCATTGTCATTTCATATGAACGTTATGAAGTGAAGTAAGAGTGGTAGTCACTCAGTTGTGTCTGACTCCTTGGGACCCCATGGACTGTAACCTGCCAAGTTCCTCTGTCCATGGAATTCTCCAAGCAAGAATACTGGAATGGGGTACCATTCCCTTCTTCAGGGGGTTTTCCTGACTCAGTGATCAAACCCAGGTCTCCTGCATTGCAGGCAGATTCCTTACCCTCTGAGCCACCAGGAAAGCCCAGAATTGTTACCGGCTGTTAGTAAACTAGCCTTATTTTGCAGATGAGGAAACGAGGTGCAGAGAAAATCCTATTAATGAACAGGGTGCCCCTCGCCCATGTCCTTGGTCGCCCTCTGTCCTCTGCCCCAAGATCCCTCCTCCACTCTGTTGCCATCAGTTCCGGAAGCTTCTGCTGTAAAGCTGGACCCCTGGGCAGGCTCCTGGGACCACGAAGGACGCTCAAACGCAGGCCCCTTGGGTCTTCCCTGGCAGTTCAGGGGTTAAGACTCCGAGTTTCCACTGGGAGGCGTGGGTTCTATCGCTGGCCGAGGAACTGAGATCCTGCATGAGGCAGCATGGCAAAAAATAATAAATAAATTAATTAAAATTTTAAAAAGGCTCTCTCAGGGGTGACCTCTGTCCGTGCCTCGTCTCCGGTCCTCACGGTGTCTCCCCTACCTTCCTACAGCCAGAATTTGTCCGGCGAATACTTCAGGTACAAAGGCATCCTCTTCCCCGTGGGCATCTACTCGCCTGAGAGCATCAGCCTGGTAGAGAACGCCGAAGTACAGGACGATGACATCTTCATCGTCACCTACCCCAAGTCAGGTACCTGCCGGACCGGGCTGGGAGGGGGGGCACTAGGGAGAGTGCTGGGTGAGTGTGGGGCCGAGGGTGAGAGGGGGACACCGACGACAAAGGGGGAGAAGAACGCGGGAGGCGCGGTGGGGACTGGGACCCATTTGGTCTGTTCAAAGCCAAGGCTTTGCAATGGCCGGTCGCTCCGCCAGGGGGCACCCTTCCCCGATCCCCTGGGTGCCTCGCTCCCTCCCCGGCCCCTACGCTGGCTCTTGGAGACCTTTCTGGCTAAAACAGCTTCTCCATCCTTGAACTCTCCTCACACTTGTCTTCCCTGCCAGCCACTGTATTATATTTCCATTGGTTGATTTAGTGCCGGTCTTCCTCACTAGAACCTGGCTCCATGAGGGTAGATTTTCTGGTTCCTCTTGATCGTGACCGTGTTCGCTGAGCCTAAAACAGTGAAACACGTTCAATAAATATTTGTGAAAAGAAGGGAGAAAGAGAGGGCGGAAGGAAAGATCTTAATTTTCTCCACTTGGTTACTGAAATGCTGCTTACTGACTGTCTGCCAGGTGCAGAGACGCAGCTCTGAACAAAGATATTCTTTCAAAATATTTTTGAAGAATTTCAAAATATTATATTCACCGTTTTCAACATAGAGTTCTATGAGGAGTTTTTGGGTAACACTTAAAAGAATAGTTCTCATACCATACGCTTTGTATACTTCCAAATCCACCCATTGGAAAGTGTACACAGTTCTTCGGCTGTAGTACATTCACAGAGCCGTGCAAACCATCACTATAGTCAGTTTTAGAACATTTCCATTACTTACAGGGCTTCCCTGGTGGCTCCGATAGTAAAGAATCCGCCTGCGATGCAGAAGACCCGAGTTCGATCCCCGGGTCAGGAAGATCCCCTGAAGAAGAGAATGGCTACCCACTCCAGTATTCCTGCCTGGAGAATTTCATGGGCAGAGGAGCCTGGCGGGCCACAGTCCATGGGGTTGCAAAGAGTCAGACATGACCGAGGCATTCACACATTCAGTTCACTTTCAACGAGAAACCCTGTACCCATTAGCCGGCACCTCCCAACCCCCACCCCCCCACCCCCAAGGCTTAGGCACCGTTATTCTGCTTTCTTACTCTATGACTTTGCCCATTCTGGACATTTCGTGTAAGTAGAATAGTACAATAGCTGGTCTTTTGTGTCTGGCTTTTTTTTTCACTTAGCCTACTTAAAAAAAATAATTTTATTCATTTATTATTTATTTTTGGCTATGCTGAATCTTCGTGGGTGCGTGGGCTTTCTCCGGCTGTGGCAAGCGGGGGCTACCCTCCGGTTGCAGTGCCCGGGCTTCTCATTACGGTGGCTTCTCTTGCTGTGGAGCAGGGGCTCTAGGTTGCACAGGCTCCTGTCGTTGCAGCACATGGGCTCAGGACTTGTGGCTTTGCAGGCTCTGGTGCCCAGGCTCAGTAGCTGTGGTGCCTTTGGAGCTTAGTTGCTGAAGCACGTGGGATCTTCCCGGACTAGGCATCGAACCTCTGTCTCCTGCACTGGCAGACTCTACCGCTGAGCCACCGGGGAAGTTCCAGCGTGTTTGAGGTTGACACACATCATTGTCAGTGCTTCATCCCTTTTTATAGCAGAATAATATTTCGTGATATGCGTGTACTGCCTGCGTGCTCAGCCGCTTCGGTTGACTCTCAGTGACACTAGGGACTGTAGCCCGCCAGGTTTCCCTGTCCATGGGATTCTCCAGGCAAGGATACTGGAAGGGGTTGCCATTTCCTTCTCCAGCGATCTTCCCAACCCAGGGATCGAACCCTCGTCTTCTGCACTGCTGGTGGATTCTTTTCTGAAGGGGTATACTGTTGGGTATACTATGTTATGCTTATTCATTTATCAGTTGATAAGCAGTCAGTTGGGTTGTTTTCACTCTCTGACTCTTAATAAGGCTTGTAGGAACATTGGTATACAAATGTGTCTATGGACATGTTTTCATTTCTCTTGGAGTTCTACGAATTTTGAAAGACGTACACAGGAAACACTACAATTGAGATGTAGAATGGTTCAGGGAACACCCTGGCGCCTTGAATGGTTAGGGCTCGGTGCTTTCCCTGCCCTCAAAAACCCCTTCACACCCTTCTGTGATCAGCTCTTTGCTCACCCCATCCCCCAGCAACCAGTCATCCGTTTGCTGCCCCTGTAGTTATGCCTTTCCCAAAACGCCACACACATGGAGTCAAACTCCACGCAACTTTTGAGACTGACGTCTTGCACTCAGAGTAATGTATTTCATTTTTTTCTTAATTTATTTTTGATTGAAGGATAATTACAATATTGTGTTGGTTTCTGCCATATGTCAACAGGGATCAGCCATTGGTATGCATATGTCCCGTCCCTCTTGAGTCGCTCTCCCTCCCCGCCCCTCCAGGTTGTCACAGAGCCTGGGTCTGAGTTCCCTGAGTCAGACAGCAAACTCCCATTGGCTGTCTGTGTTACATACGTTTCCACGCTACTCTCTCCATCTGTCCCTCCCTCTCCTTCCTACACCTGCCCCCAGGGGTGCTTTTCAGATTCATCCAAGTTGTTGTATTTGTTACTGCTGAGGAGTACTCCAGAAAATGGATGGACCGTGCGGGTTTTATACATTCATCTGCTGAAGGACACTTGGCTTGTTTCCAGGTTGGGCTGAGTATGGCGAATACAACTGCCATAATTCATTTCACACAGGTCTCTGCATGGAAATACTTCTCCACTTATCTTCAGTAAATACTTAGCAGTGGAATTGTTGAGTTTATGGAAGTACATATGCTTAACTTGAGAAACTGCTAAACTGGTTCCAAAGTGGAAACCATCTTGGACTTTGGGGAAAGCTGGTTTACCCTCTTGTGTTCTCACCAGCAAGATCGGTGCACTCCAGAGGCTCTGCTTCCTTGCCAACACTTGATATTGTCGAGGTTTTTTTTTTAAACCATTCTTCTTTTTTTTTCTGGTCACACCACAGAGAATGTGGGATCCTAGTTCCCCAACCAGGGACAGATCCCATGCTACCTGTAGTGGAAGCAGGAAGTCTTACCCTCTGGACCACCAGGAAAGTCCCTGCAAAATCATTCTAGCAGACGTGCTCTAGTATTCCACTGTGGCTTGTATTCGCATGTCTCTGCTGGCTAATGAAGCCGAGGATTTTTCCAGAGGCTTACAAACCATCATATATCTTTTTTTTTTTTTTTTTTTTTTTTGCAGCTCTGGGTCTTCCTTGCTTTCTGTGCAGGCTTTCTCTAGTTGCAGCAAGTGAAGGCCACTCTTCATCGTGGTGTGCGGGCTTCTCACTGCAGCGGCTTCTCTTGCTGTGGAGCAGGGCTTCAGTAGTTGCAGCGCTTCAGCTCAGTAGCTGTGGCGTGTGGGTTCTAGGGCACTCGGGCTTCAATAGTTGTGGCGTACACGCTGAGAAACTTTGGCCCGTGGGCCCTAGAGCACGCAGGCTTCATTCGTTGAGGAACCAGGGCTGACTAATAGTGGTGAGCGGGCTTAGTTGCTCTGAGGCATGTGGGATCTTCCCAGACCAGGGATCCAACTCATGTCCCCTGCATTGGCAGGTGGATTCTTAACCACTGGACCACCCAGGAAGTCCACTTTTTCAGCAATGTGTCTGCTCAGATTTTTTTTTTTTTTACTCTTTTTAATTGGTTGGTTGATTTTCTAATTATTTAGTTTTGAGAGCTCTTTATGTAATCTGAGTATGCTTTCTACAGGCATTTTCTCCGAGTCTGTGGCTTGTCTTTTCATTTTCTTTTCAGCATCTTCTCAGAGCAAAAGTTTAAATTTTGATGAGCTCCCATTGTCAGTTTGTTCTTTAATGGATCAGACTTTGATGTCGTAGCTAAGGAAACTTTTCCTAAACCAAGGTCATAAAGATGGCTTTTTTGTCTCCTAGAAATTTTAGTTTTAGATTTTACGCTAAAGTCTAAGATTCATTTTAAGATCATTTTTACATATAGTATGAGGTATAGATCAAGGTTCTTTGTTTGCATATGATGTCTAGTTATTCTAGATATTTTTGAAGTTTAAAATATGTTAATTTCTCTTAGAAAGTCATGTATTCATAGTTCAAAATTAAAGAGGTACAAAAGATTCCTCTCTTCCCAAGTCACCAACAGTCCCTGTGTATCTTTTCAGAATTTTATGTACAAGCAAAAACGTACATTTTTTGGTTACTTTTTCCCCACAGAAGTTAATAAATGATGCACATCATTCTGCTTCTTTTTTTTTTTATGGTTTTGCCTTCTTTTTCCTTGTATTTTGATATCATCGCATCTTAGAACTGTAAACAAAGAGCTTCCTGGGGTGTTGTTGGTTTTTACAGTTCCATAGTATTTCATAACATTGGATGTACAAGAATCCTTGTTTAACTTGTTTAACGAGCTCCTTATTGATTCACATTTCCTGGTTTCCCATCTTTTGCATTCATACACAATAGAAACTGTATACACACTGCTGCGTCTTTCTGCGCACTGCGCTGCTGGCCTCTGTCCTCCACAAGAGCCATCTGGGGGACTTCCCTGGTAGTACAGTGGTTAGGAATCCGTCTGCCAGTGCAGGGGACGCGGGTTCGATCCCTGGCCCAGGGAGCAACTAAGCCCGTGGGCCACAACTACTGAAGACCATGTGCCTAGAGACCCTGCTCTGCAACAAGAGAAGCCATCTCAGTGAGAAGCCCTCACACCACAAGAAAGACCCAGCTCAACTAAACATGAATAAATAAATATTAAAAAAAAAAAAAAAAGCCTTCTGGGAGAAGCAAGCAGAACCAGGAAGTGAAACCGCATCCTTCTGCAGGGTTCCTCTAGCGCCCTCTACTGACCAAGCGTCACATTGCGCCAGGTTTCCAAGGAGATCTGATCATCCTCTCCAGCTCCAATGTCAAGAACAGGGAACCCAGAACGGGTTTGGAGCTGAGAGACAATACATTGGGAACTGGCACAAGGTAGTTGTTAGAATCCAGGACGATGTAACGCTAAGACCCAGCGACTGTTCATATTACTGTTATTTCTCATCTGACCTGCCGGCAGTCTCCTGGAACCCAGACTTGTGAACCGGGTCGTGAATGAGATCCCCTTCCTACAACGTGATGTTTGTGGCACTGTGGCTCAGTTGGTTAAGAACCCGCCTGCAATGCAGGAGGGAGACCCGAGTTCGATCCCTGGATCAGGAAGATCCCCTGGAGAAGGAAATGGCAACCCACTCCAGTATTCTTACCTACAGTTTCTTACCTACAGTATGCTTAGCTACAATCCATGGGCTTGCAAGAGACCAACACGACTAAGTGACTAAACCACCACCAAAGAAATCAAGGGCTTATTCCCAAGAAGGGGCAGTGAAAAGTGCTGAGATTTTAAGTCCAGCCACCTGAATTCAGTTCCAGCTTCCTCTGTGTATTAATGGAGTGCTTCAGAATCTCATTAAGCTGACCCAATAGAAACTTATTTCTCAGGAATTCCCTGACAGCCCAGTGGTTAGGATTCCACGCTTTCATTGCCTGAGGCCTGGTCTCAATCCCTGGTCAGGTAACAAAGATCCCACAAGCCATGCGGTGAGGCCAAAAAAAAAAAAAATCTATTTCTCATTCCTGTAAATTCTGATTGATCTCAGGCGGCCTCGGCCTGCAATGGCTTAGAGCCGGGCTTGGGTTCCCAGCCAGAGAGTGGCTGGCTTGAGGCGGTAAGAGCGCCAGATCCCAGACACTAGACAGTGGGCGGTGACAAGGGCCCTGGCCCTCTGGCTTTGCAGAAAATAATTTCTACCAAAAGGAGAGTCACAACACAAGTCAAGTCATTTATTAAGAGGAAAAGGTGCACGGGCCGACTCGGGGAGAGTCTCTGAGTCGCACCTTCGTGCAGTTTGAATTACTGTTATGGGGCATTTCTTCTGGGTTTCCTTTGGCCGATCATTTTGATTTGCCTGGTTCACAGTCCGTATCTGGTATATCTCAGGATCCTCCCAGGTGTGCACACGCATCTCTTAGCCAAGACGAATTTTACTGGAAGGGGTCTGGGTAGAACATCTCTTGACATCATTCTCCTTTGAACTCCAAGGATCCTTTCTGCGCAAGTGTGGCTGGGCAGGTCTCCTGATTTCAAGAACCAAAAACTATGTGGTCTGGACAGGACCCAGCCTCCTCCCTTAACTGTCCTGAAGTTTGGGTCCATAGGGAGTGAATTCTATGTACCCTGGGGGTGGGGGGGGGGTATTTGCCTCCTGCACAACCAGTGCGGGATGGATGGAGTGAAGGGGGGGTATCCATGCAGCTTCCGGCATCCTCGCCTCTTCTGCTTTATGGCTCTGCCATCCCCAGGAGCCCCAGTTTCCACTGGCATCTCTGCATCCAGCCAGCAGACAGGGGGGAAGTGAAAGTGTTAGTGGCTCAGCCGTGTCGACGCTTTGCGACCCCATGGGCTGTAGCCCGCCAGGCTCCTCTTTCCATGGAATTCTCCAGGCAAGAATACTGGAGTGGGTTGCCATGTCCTCCTTCAGGGGATCTTCTCGACCCAGGGATCAAACGTGGGTCTCCTCCAGTGCAGGTGGATTCTCTACGATGTGAGCCACCGGGGAAGCCCTACCTCCGATTAACTCGCCCAGTTTTTCCCAACAGGGACCAACTGGATGATTGAGATCCTGAGCTTAATCCTGAAGGACGGGGACCCCTCCTGGATCCACTCGGTGCCCATCTGGAAGCGGTCGCCCTGGTGTGAAGCCATCATGGGCGCCTTCAGCCTCCCTAACCAGCCCAGCCCCCGCCTCATGAGTTCCCACCTCCCCATCCAGCTCTTCGCCAAGGCCTTCTTCAACTCCAAGGCCAAGGTACAGGAGGAGGGAAGGGTGTGTGTATCGGGGGGTCGAGGAGGGGTGGAGCATAACTCTCTGATGAACTCAGCATATTAAGCAGCCACTATGTGCCTGGTCCTGATCTAGAACAGCAGCAAACACATGCCCAGGAACACCTGCCTTGTGAGCCCACGCTCTAAAGGGGTCAAGCCAAGAACAGATGGAATAGATAAGGAAAATGCTGGGGCTTCCCCGGCGGTCCAGTGGTTAGGATTCCATGCTTCCATTGCAGGAGCCATGGGTTTGATCTCTTGTTGGGGGACTAAGATCCTGGATCCCAAATAAATTTACATAAGCATCTTTTTAAAAATAAGGAAAATAGTTAATACAGCCAAGATGATATATTCACATCGAGAAGGAGGAGAAGGTGGGGGTTGGAGTTAGAGGTAAGGGTTGCAATTCTAAATAGGGGACAGGTCAAAGGAGGTCTCAGCAGGACAATGCCATTTGAGTAAAGACTTGAGATGTGAGGGGAGGAGCCACGGGGGTGTCGGGGATGGTGGAAGAATGTTCCATGCAGTGGCCTGAGCAAAGGCCTTGGGGTGGGTGTGGCAGGCCTGAGGTCTAATCAGGAGGACTGTGTGGTTGAATCTAAGTGAACAAGGGGGAGCGGAGTAGAGATGAGGTCAGGGATTTAACAGGGGCCACAATGTGCAAGGGCCATACGGGCTTTGGTGGGGAGTTTGCTTGTCTCTGAGGGGGACAGGAGCCAGGGGAGGGCTCTGTGCAGAGGAGAAACGGGGACCAACTTAGGTTTTCCCGGGCGCCCTCTGGCTGCAAGGCAGGGAACAGACGCTCAGGGCAAGGGCAGAAGCAGAGTGCCAGGGAGGAGGCGACAGGCCAGGTGCAAGGTGGCCGTGGAGACAATCAGGGCAGTGCCGTGGAGGTGAAGGAAAGGGGCTGGGCTTGGAGCGCATTCTGAAGCTGGAACCAGGAAGATTTGCTGGCAGGTTGGATGTGTGAGAGGAGCATCAGTCAGGGGTGACAGCAGGGGGTTTGGCACATCCAGTAAGGAGCTGGGAGGCTGGGGCTGCCATGGACTGAGAAGGGGAGGAGAGGTTCGGGGGGAAGGTGGGGGGCTCTGCTGTGACCCAAGTGGAGGATGCCGGTGGACAGTGAGAGAGACGAATCTGGGCTTGACAGGAGTGATGTGTGCTGGGCATATTTGCAACCTGTTGAGATGCGTGTGTACATGAATAGAGACAGAGAGAGACAGAGATGGAAACAGACAGAGACAGACAGAGATAAAGAAATAGAGGCGGAGAGAGGAGTCCCAGCCAGGAGACTGGCGGGATCGCCAAGGAAGGGAGTGAGTGTGGACAGAGGAGTGGCGGGAATTGCAGTCCAGGGGTCCCCAAGCCCACTTTCAGGCTCAGTGATTCACTGTAAGGACTCAGAGCTCAGCAAAGCTGTTATGATCACGGTTATAGCTTATTACCGTGAAAGGGTAGGCTTCCCCGGTGGCTCAGCGGTAAAGGATCTGCCTGCAGGGCAGGAGCCACAGGAGACACAGGTTCAGCCCCTGGGTCGGGAAGATCCCCTGGAGGAGGGCACGGCAACCCACCCCAGTATTCTTGCCTGGAGAATCCCCACAGACAGAGAAGCCTGACAGGCTACAGTCCATAGGGTTGCAAAAAGTCGGACATGACCGAAGCGACTTAGCACAGAGAAAGGATGGAAATTAAAGTTGGTGAAGGGAAGAGGTGCCTGGGAGCACATCCACAGGGGCCCAGGCACCAGCTTTTATGGGGTCTGTCCCGGTGGAGCTGTATGGACGGTGGTCAGTCCTCTGGGAAAGACATGTGACAACACGCATGGAGTGTCGCCCACCAGGGAAGCTCACCCGAGCCTCGGCATCCAGGGTTTTTGTCGGAGGTTGGCCACATAGGTGTGACTGACCACCTGCATGGCTAACCTTGGTCTTGAGAGAGGACCTATCTGATGGGGCTGGAGTAAGGCTCGTAGCAGAACATCAAGCTGGCAAACAGATCGGAACTGGGTCATCAGGGCCTTGAATGCCAGGCCCAGGGGCTGGGACTCCGCCTTGGGGCAGAGGGCTAAGGAGGGCACAGCAGGTGTGGGTGTAGAAAGAGCCTCTGGGGCTGTGCGGAGGCTAGGAGGCTGGGGAGGAGGCTGGGGCCTCAGCCGTGGGAATAGGAAGCAGAGGTGGCTGCCTTTCTCTGTTGGTCATCGCCCCTCACCATGATCTTCATCACCTGCCCTGCATGCCTGTCTCCTTCACTCTATTTCTTGAAGCCAAACTGCCTCTCCACCTGGTATCAAAACAGTCCCTCTCTTTTCCCAGAGTGTGGCTGGAGGGTGCCCTCCCCTGCTGTGGACCGAGGCTAACTGATCTGAACCCCGTTAGCTGGGAAGTCCCTCCAGAAGTCTACCCTGAGTCCGTCCTGCTGCAGAGATCAGAAGAGAGAGGGCTGGAGGGCAGGAAACCTCAGGGGCTGACACCCTCTCCCCTCTTCCCCCTGCCCCCACACAGGTGATCTACATGGGCCGGAACCCCCGGGACGTGGCAGTCTCGCTCTATCACTACTCCAAGATCGCCAGGCAGTTGAAGGATCCTGGCACCCCCGACCAGTTCCTGGAGAACTTCCTCAAAGGCGAAGGTGAGGACTGGGGCACGTGAGGTTGGGGGGCTGGTGAGCCCCAGGAGGCCCAGATGGGAGGAGGGACAGAGGGCCAAGAAGGAAGTGGGGAGAGACAGCGAGGCAGAGACAGGGTGGTGGGGTGGTGGGGGCTTGGAGGGAGGCCTCCAGCTCTGAGGGGCCAAGCCTGGGCCATGGGGCCTTGGTTGGGCTCCTCCAAGCCCCAGGGAGGCTGGCCCAGCTCCGCGTCCTTCACCCTCCTGTCTCTCTGCTCGCAGTGCAGTTCGGCTCCTGGTTCGACCACATTAAGGGCTGGATTCGGATGAAGGGCAAAGAGAACTTCCTGTTTATCACTTACGAGGAAATGCATCAGGTGATCCCTTCCCCCGGCTCAGCTCCGCTCCCCCCTCCCTCCTCCCACTCACCAGCTCTGCTTCCCACAGAACTAAGGAGAAAAGGCAAGCAGGGAGCAGAGCATCCCTAATGCACATGGGTGCGATTTTCAGAAGGGAGGTCAGGGGAGAGCCATGGAGCTCCCTGGGGAAAATGTGTCTCAGGTAAAGGGAATAGCTGGTGCAAAGGCCCTGAGGTGAGAGTGTGCTTGAAGTGTTCCAAAGGGAGCCAAGAGGCCAGAGCTGAGAGGGGGTGGGGTGAGATAGGGCAGAGAGAGGATGGGGCCCAGAGTGAGGACTCAGGCTTTTTTCTGAGTAGGTGGGAGACACAGGTGCGCTCTAAGCAAGGGAGGCTATAGGTTAAGTGAGATGCTACAGAACCCTGACCTCAAGAAGTGATGATGCTTCCTGATGGTTGTGACCTGAAAGGCAGAGGGAAGCAGTGGAAGAAAATGGTCTTTGGAGGCAGATAGAGAGCCTGGCTCTCTATCTAGACGACCCTGTGGAACGTCCTTGGGGCAGGCACCTGGGAGAGAAAGGCCTTCTGGCTGGGGCAATCAGGGAAGGCTGCCTGGAAGAAGGGGCCATGAAGAATGACTGCAGCTTTGCCTGACTGCAAGGAGGATGCTGGGCTTCTAGTTGGACCAGATCTACAGTGAAGGTGTCCAACGTTCCATGTTCCTTTTTAAATTAAAAAAAATTTTTTTGTGGCACCTGAAGGAATGTGGGCTCTTAGTTCCCTATTCAGAGATCGAACACAAACCCCCTGCATTGGAAGCATAGTCTTAACCACTGGACCGCCAGGGAAGTCCCCTGTTCTATGTTCTTAACAGAGCTCTATTGTGAGAGGCTAGGAACCTAAGAGGTTTCCAATGTTCGTTCACGCTTGGCCCCAGACATTCTCATCCCATGTATGTGCTTCATGTATGTTTTGTGCCCTGGTTTCTGTCGACACTGTATAGCAGAAAGAGTCTGGATTTCAGTGTTCGAAAAGCCGTTGAAAGCCTCTTTAAAATCCCTCAGAACCTCAGCGGTCTCCTCCTTAAAAATGGGTGGAAAATGCTGGCTCAAGGGTTGCTGTGAGAACCCCAGTCCCTGGCATTGGCGTCTCGTAACCATCTGACGAGGGACAGCAAAGTGTTAGTATAGTGTGCAAGGTAAGAGTGATTAGGTTCTGAGCAAGGGCGTATCTGGCTAATAATAACCATAATTGCAGAGGTTTCAGCCTTTTAAATTGCAAAAAAGTGGTATATTTTATTTTTTATTTCGGTTGCTCTGGACCCTTGCTGCTGTGTGTGGCCTCTCTCTACTGGTGGCAAGTAGGGACCCTGCTTCATTGCAGAGCACGGCTTCTCTTGTTGCAGAGCTCCAGGAACGCGGGCTTCAGTGGGTGCAGCACGCGGACTCTGTAGTTGTGGCGCATGGGCTTAGTAGCTCCGAGGCATGTGGAATCTTCCCAGATCAGGGATCGAATCCGCGTCCCCTGCGTTAGCAGGTGTATTCTTAACCACTGTGCCACCAGGAAACTCCAGAAAATGGTATATTTAAATGGCTGACCCCAATATTATTATTGCCCCCATTTTATAGAAGAGCAAACTGAGGTAGTATAGCCTCAAGAGAGCTGAGAACTTGCCCGAGGCACACAGCTCTTCACTGTGAATCCCATGGGTTTATTTTATTTTATTTTCCACTCTGGTAACTCTCTTTTGATGGAAAGATCCAGAAAAGACTTCGGCGTCATCCCTTCTCCTATCTTTTCCATCCAGCTTTATCCTCTGAATCAAAAACTGGGCCACACAGCCTGACAGAGCTTCTGGGCTGCCCCTGGGTATGAGGAACGGCCAACATGTTAGAATTTCTGGGACACATCAGCTGTTCAAGAGGATAAATGCTTATGAAACCAAGAATAACCTGGAAAATCAGGGCCATGGGGTCGGTGGAACTGACCACAAGCACCTATGCCAGGTGCTGCATGTCAGGGAACGCAGGGAGATAGACAGGAGTGTCGTGAACTTTGGGGACTCAAATCTGAGCTCCTTGTTGGCTGTGTGACCCTAGACAAGTGTCTTTCCCTCTCTGAGCCTCCGTTTACTGATGGGGGTAATGACACCTCTCTGCCAAGCCATTGGGAGGATTGGCACAAATATACCTGAGAGTCCTGGACTAGAGATGGGTACACAGTAGGTGCTTAATCCACAGCGATTTGAACCACCAGTCATGAGGGAGGTGATGTTTGGGTGGCATCTGGAGGGGTAAGTTTGCCAGGCAGAGAAGGGTGGTGCAGGGCATTGTGACAGCCCTGTGCCAAATCCCACAGGGAGGACCGTGCAGGGAAGGAGATGAAAGACCCAGCCACGCCTGACCTTAAAAGCCAGACCTGGTGGGACTTGGGGGAGAGGGGGGACTTCCCTGGTGGTCCAGTGGCTAAGACTCCATGCTCCCAATGTAGGGGGCCTGAGTTCGATCCCTGGTCAGGGAACTAGATCTCATATGTACCAACTAAGACCTGGTACAGTTAAATAAAGCTAGGCCTGGGGATTGGGGCACTGGGAAGCCACAGGAGGGCTGGAAGTAGGGGAGGAACAGGGTCAGCTCTGAGTGTGGGGAACTGGAGGCCGGGAGAAGGCCAGGGCGGAGGCTGGGGTGAGGGTTCACAGAGAGAGAATGAGGCCGGGCCAGGGCTAGGGGCTGTGGGGGCACAGAGGAGGGGAGGCGGCAGAGAGCTGAAGCAGGAGGCTCAGGGGCTGATGACTGACAGGGGCAAGAGGGGGAGTGGGTAGGGAGGAAGGGGAGCTGAGGCCAGGCCAGGAGTTTGGCCCTGGGTGAATGGTGGGGCTCTTCTGGGACCTGGAGCGGGGCAGGGTTGGGCACAGACCAATTCTGAATCTGAAGGAGTTCACTCTGCATGAGATGCTGGACTGACCCCTGCCTTCTGCTGTGACCTCCGACCCAGCCCCATCTTTCCCTTGCCCCTACAAAACCCTCCAAAGCCCACACCGCAGGAAACCCCAGAAGCCACGGCCCAACCCCTCCACCTGGAGGCTGAAGCAAAGAGGCAGAATCCCAATCCCCGCCCCAGATTCCGGGGGTGGGGACTCAGGCATCCAGATTCTGGGTCTGGTGCCCCTTCCTGGCCTGGGTCCCCTCCTTCCGCTGACGCCTCCCCCCTGCCTCCAGGATCTCCACAGCTCCGTGCAGCGCATCTGCCAGTTCCTGGGCCGGCCGCTGGGCGAGGAGGCGCTGGAGTCCGTCGTGGCACACTCATCCTTCAAAGCCATGAAGGCCAACACCATGTCCAACTTCTCTCTGCTGCCCCACAGCCTGCTGGACCAGCGCCATGGTGCCTTCCTCCGGAAAGGTGAGGGGACTCTGGGGCTCCAAGCCCCATTAGGCTACCGCCTGGCTGTGTGTCTTAGGCGAGTCACTTAACCTCTCTGGGCCTGTTAGCACGGAGCTTGGCACACAACTGATGCTAAACGCTGGAGGGTGTTGCCATAGCAGCTCTGAACGCTAGGAGGCTGTTTGGGGTCTTCTTCGTGAACCCTTCTTAGGGTTAACTTTCACCCCAGAAGTAGTCAAGTGTTGGATGACGGGCTGAGGGTGGGAGTGTATTAATTTTCTATTCCTGTGGAACCAAATGGAACCAAATACCACACGCATAGTGGCTTAAAACACATGTTCAGGGAAATTCCTGGTGGTCCAGCGATCAGGACTCAGCACTTTCCACTGCTGTGGTCCAAGGGTGGGGGAGCTAAGGTCTTCCAAATAGTGCAGTGCAGCCAAAATAATATTAATAATAAAAGAAAAAAACCACACATTCACTGCCTTATCGTTTTGGATGTCAGAAGTCCAAAGTCAGCCTCACTGAGCTAAAATTAAGGTGTCAGGACCGTGTTTTCTATGGAAGCTCTGGGGGGAACGAATTCCCTGCCTTCACAGCTTTCATACCTGCCTGTATTCCCCCGTTCGTGGTCCCTTCCTCCATCTTCAAAGCATCTTCTGCTCTCTGACCCTGACCGCCCCGCGCCCTCTTATAATGATGAGTGAGTGGGTGCTAAGTTGCTACAGTTGAATAAGTCCGAGATTCCGTGGACTGCAGCCCGCTAGGCTCCTCTGTCCATGGGAGTCTCCAGGCAACAATGCTGGACCAGGGAGTCTCTCCGACCCAGGGACTGAACCCGCGTCTCTTACACCTCCTGCATTGGCAAGTGGGTTCTTTACCGCTAGAGCCACCTGGGAAGCCCCTCTTATAAGAATGTTTGCCATTGAACATTAACATCTTTACCTTAAGCACATCTGTGAAGTCCCTTTTGCCATGTCGGGTCACATGTACATAGGTTTGAAGGGTCAGGTCATAGACGTCTTGGTGGGGGCGCCACTAGTCAGCCCATCACAGGGAGCGCCCCCTCCCCGAAACCTCACTAGGGGTGTCATGTAACATGTGGTATATGCATTTGCGAAAATTCAAAACACTGTGACCCAAATGACTTTGGCCCCAGGATTCCAGGTAATGGCTGGTGCCCCTGAACATCCCATGAGATGAGAAACTTGAGGCGGGATTTCCCCACTGGTCCAGCGGTTAAGGGAGTCCAGGTTCGATCCCTGGCCTGAGAACTAAGATCTCACATTCTGTGTGGTAAGGCCAAACAAAACAAACAAACCCAAGAGTAAAAATAACTAATAATAATTTGCTAAGATAAATTAAAAAAAAAAAAGCAACTTGAGGGGGCCAAGTGTTTGCCTCGGGGCACATGGAGCTAGCAGTCACACCCCTCACCTGCTCCGTGGCTGTGAGAGGCACGCCTTCAGCGCGATCCCTGAAAGCTCGGGCTCCCAGTGTCGGAGCAGCGCTGGAGGCAGCGGATGGCGACGTAGGAGCGCTGGAGGCAGGAATCCCTGTTCTAGCCAGGGAGGTGAAGGACAGGTGGAAGAGGAGGTGATACAAAGCCGGGGAAGGACGCTAGACGGGGAGCCTAGAGATTTAAGAGCTTGGTGGGGGAAGGGGAGAGGTCTGCTGGAGGGGTGAGCAGGGCAGAGAGAGCCTGACGGGCAGAGGCAAGAATGGTGCCCGGGGGTCTGGCCGGGCGACTGGTGGCCAGCGATAGAGTGTCAGCCGTCAGCAAAATGGAGATATGGGTGCGGGGAGGGGAAGGACAGCGCTCCGCAAAGGCCGGGAGGTGGGAGAGAGGGTGCTGGCGTCTTGGGGGCGGGGGCACCACGCTCCGGCTGCGGCTCAGCTCCGCCTTCCCTCCGCTCCCTCCAGGGGTCTGCGGGGACTGGAAGAACCACTTCACGCTGGCGCAGAGTGAAGCCTTCGACCGCGTCTACCGCGAGCAGATGCGAGGGCTGCCGACCTTCCCGTGGGACGTGGACCCCGAGGACGCCAGTCCGGACTCCGACCCCGGTCCCGACCCGAGCCCCAACCCAGATCGGGCCCCCGAAGCACCCCACCCGTGACCCTGAGAATAAAAGCGTCTCTCTCCTGCGCGGGCTACCCGATGCGCCGCGGAGGGGATGTGCCGCCGGAGGCTGGGGCCCTCAAGGCCTAGGGGAGGGCGAGGTCCTCTAGCCCACTCGCACGCCTGTGGGCCCGGTGACCCAGAAGCCTCTCCCAGAGGCGAAGATGCAGGCAGGGAGGCCAGCGGGGGCACCCGACTCCCCCCAACCCCCCCGGCCGGGGTGCTGCGACCCCGACTGGGGATCCTGGGGAGGGAGGCTGGTGGGGGCCAGGACTCCCGGGTCTGAGGGAGGAAGGAGCCAGGTCTGGACTCCGGGGTCTCTCGTGAGGCTGCGGAAACGCACGTTTCTGGCATAAAGCAGCTTTATTCTGAGCAGAGGTAAAGGGCAGCCCTAACAATCAGCCACTTACCCCCGCGAAACAGACTCGGGCCCTGCTGGCTTCCCCTCTCTAGCCCGGACCTGTTCCCCAGGGCCTCGGGGTTCGGCTCGGCTACCCACTCCAGACCTTCTCTCCTCTCCGCGGCCAGGCTCCGTTTACCCCACAGCTCCTGAGCGCAGGCGGGTTCAGGAAGCCTCCTCTCAGACCCGAGAACCCCATCTTCACCCCCGCACAATTCCAGCTCGGGGACCACTCGGCCAGGCGTCTCCTCAGAGAAGTTCTGACCCGGCGGGAACAGCTGTGCTGTTAGGACCTCGCCTAATGGAGACCTCCTGCCCATTTTCTAGGCTGCGACACTGAGGTCCAGAGTGGGCACTGGGCTTGCCCGCATTCTAGAACAAATGGGGGGGGGGAAATCCTTGGCATCTCCCAGACACCAAGGCCACAAGCTTTGTCCCAGGTAAAACAGGGAGGCGGGGGGCTCTGAGTGACCGCTGTCTGACCAGCCTGGGTCAGGGCTAGAGCCATTTGGCTTTGGCTCTGGTCAGGGCCGCCCCCTGACTCCTGGCTGGGTGGCCCTGTCTGGCTGCCGGATGCCTCTGGGTTCCAACAGTTTGGAGGCAGCATCTTCAGCAAACCTCCTCCGGGTCGGGGACAGATAGCGGAGGCGGCGGCCAGGGGTGAGGGGCAGGGGGCCGCCCCAGGGCTGGGACCAGGCCAGCGGGCGGGCATCCACCTCCCCGCCAGGGGCCCCTCCAGCACCCCGTTGCCTCATCAGGGCCTTGGCTGGTGTGTCCTTGGAGCCCCAGGACTTCTTGAGCTGTGGAGGGAAAGTCAGGGAGGTGAGAGGCGGTTCTTGGGGGTCCCAGAGCCTGGGGAGAAAGAGAGCAGGGCTGGGAGGGGGGGGGCGTGGGGGAGGATGGAGAGGGTGCTTAGGGAGGAGGGAGGGGAGGAAAGAGGAGGTGGGCTGCAGGGAGATAAGTGTGGAGGGGTGGGGGGAGGTGAGAAGGCCTTCATGTCTCCAGAACCAGGAAGGAAGTGAATGGGGAGGCTGGGGACCCCCAGACCTACAGAGGAGGTGCGGAGTTGAGTCCCCATGTGCAGCTTTGCAGTAGGGAGGGGAACAGGAAGCAGCAGGCAGCTGCGTGGGGGCGGCGAATGTTTGCCAAGGGAGGTGATGCCAGGTGAGGGCGGCTCAGGACCCGGAAGAGGCGAGGACCTTGCCCTTGCCCATCCCTCTTCTCCTCTCGATCGGGACCGAGGGAGGTGATTTCGGGGACATTCATTTCTCTCTGGAGTGGCCTCAAGCTCCCACTTAAGCAGATGGGGAAACTGAGGCTCAGAGGGGTAACAGCTCAGCGGAACTGACCGCAGGTCTGCCTGCATCCAGGGACACAGAGAACGGGGGCAGGCTCTGCCAAGTGTCCAAGCAGCTGGGAAAAGGGAGGGGAGGCCCCCACGACCTCCCCAAGCCCCCTCCCCAACATGCGCAGCACACTCGAACCCAGGAAGCCAGTGAGCAGAGCATTTAAATGTTCCACCTGGGAAACAACCAGGGCTGAGATCCAGTTCCTCCCTGGTGCCTTGGTTTCCCCACCTGTGAAAGGGGTGAATGGAGAGCTGTAATCACATCCACCTCAATGGCTGTGGCAGTTCAAGGTGAAAGTGTTAGTCGCTCACTCGTGTCCAACTCTTTGCGACTCCACGGACTGTAGCCCGCCAGGCTCCTCTGTCCATGGAATTCTCCAGGCAAGAATACTGGAGTGGGTTGCCATGTCCTTCTCCAGGGGATCTTCCCAACCCAGGGATGGAAACGCGGGTCTCCTGCATTGCAGGCAGATTCAGACTGTTTGTGGCAGAGGTTACATTTAATCAACTCTGAGGAAGCACTTGGCATGGGGCCTGGAGCGTGGCAAGGTGCCCGAAAAAAGATTGTTGCTTTGACCTTGGGCAAGCGAAACTCAACCCCTCTGTTCCTCAGCTTTTCCATCCATATCCCTGAGCATTAACAGGAGTATCGCCTCACTGCCATGGGAGGAGGAGGTCAGGAAATCAAAATAAATTCCATCCGGGGACTTTATTGTAACAACGGTGATTAATCTATTTCATTTGACAGCACTGACTCCTCCTCCCAAGCAAACTGAGGATGGGGACAGTAGCTCAGCCCATGTCCCCAGTGAGAACGCTGAGGGTCAGAGAAGGAGGCTCTCAGGGTCTCTGCCCTGTGTCGCCAGTGCTCCCCTGCCCAGCACACAGTAGGGATACCGGAAGCGGACCCTGCCATCAGGAATGCAGGGAAGCAGTTTTGCTTCCCCCGCCCCAGGACCAGGCACCTGGCAGAGGCCCTCACAGGCCTCCATCCTCTTCCAGGCCTGCCACCCCGGTCTCACCTCATCGTTGTCTCCATCACTAGAGCCCGACAGGCGACTCAGGTCCCAGAGGGAGCGGCTGGGCCGGGCTGGGGGGCCGCTGGGGACCCGGGCGTGCTGTACGCTCCTCAGGATGTCACTCAGAGCCGGGCCTGGCGCGGCCGGGGTCTCCTGCCTGTCCCCCTCGAAGACTCGGCAGGCGGCCAGGCGTTGGGTCAGTGAGCCATCGGGCGGTGCTGGCGGCGACAGGGGGGCCACGGAGCAGCGGTGGGCCACGCGGTTCGGGCTGTGGGCCAGCTGCAGCCCCCCCAGGGCTCTAACAAAGGGACCCGGGGTGGGCGCGGGTGGGAGCGGCCAGGAGGCTGCATACAGCGTCCGGAACTCTCGGCTGAAGGCATCGGCGATTTCACCAGTCAGCAGGGTCACCAGGCCACGGTGCAGGCGAGAGTCACTCCATGTGAAGCTGGGGGGCACAGAGGGTGGAGGGGAGGGTCAGGATCTCCAAGCAGCCTCAGAAGTCTGGCCTGGCCCGCATCGCCCGCCCCTAGCCTGGTCTCATGGAAAGGCTGTGTGACCTCAACAAGTCCTGCAATCCCTTTGACCTCAATATGCCCCTCTGTAGAATGGGGGCAACCAGGTATCTACCCTAGAAGGCTGATGGGAAGGCATAAGCTAACATACTTAAATGATCACCTGGAATCAGACGAGTTGAAACCTGGGCTCTGCCCTGTTCCCACAGTTTCCACCTCTTGAAAGAGATGGGATTCTGACACCCTCTGGGACTCTTTGAAGACTCAGTTGCTTCCTATTCTGACTGCCACTTATTAACTGCTTGCTGTGTACCAGGCTCTGGGTGTGCCTGGTCCCTGCCTCTGTTTGCTCATTTGTCACACGGAACTAAAACACAGGAAGATTAGAGTCAGAAAATATGGGTCAGGCCCCCTGCCCAGTAGGTACTCAGCATTAAAAGTCTGGGAGTCGAGACTTCCCCAGTGGTCTAGTGGCTAAGACTCTGCACTCCCAACGCAGGGGACCTGGGTTCAATCCCTGGTTGGGGAACTAGATCCCACATGCCATAACTAAAAGACCCTGCATGCAACTAAGACCCAGCTCAGCCTAATAATGAAATTAAAAAGAAAAAGAAGCTCCACACTTGCAATGCACAGGACGTGGGTTCAATAAGTGGTCAGGGAACTAGATCCCACACGCTGCATGGCGTGGCCAAAAAAAAAAAAAAATCCCTCCAAACTATACTTCAATTAAAATAAGTAAATAAATACTTTAGAAGAGTTTAAAAAAATTAAAGCCAATGGTGAGCTGTGCCCTTACTATCCCTGTGATCACACTGGTTGTGATTTAGAGAATCAAGCCCACGTGCTGGTACACAGCAGGTGCTCAGTAAATGCTCTCTTTGGAATTAAATGAACCTGGGCTCTCCTCCTGGCTCAGGGGAACTTGGATGTGTCACGCTCCCTCCCTAAGCTTCGGTTTGCCCATTGCAAAACCAGGCTCGCCCTGATCCACGTCACCTTGCGCCTCGGCGGTACCATCGCAGCACCCGGCAGAGATGGCCACTTCGAGGCCGGGGTGACAAACGCCGGCCCAAGCATCCTTACCTCGTGGGGTGTCAGCATCCTCACTCCCCGGCAGGTCAGCGGGCCAGCCTGCCCGCTCGGATTGTGACACCCCTTCCCCACCTATGACCTCAGCCCCGGAGCGGCCAGTGGGAACCCTGGGGAGGGGGCGCATCTGTGAGGTCACCCCCATTCCGCTCCACAGAGACTCCTGTCGGGCAGCGGCCGCTGGCTCATCTCCGTCCCCGGGGGGGTTTCTGAGACCCGAGGATTCGAGAGCAGTGGTCACAACGGAGCTTGGGAGAAGGACGCGGAGCGTCGGGAACTGAGGCCACGCCGGGTGCTGGGCCTGGGAGATCAGAAGCCCCGAGGGCGAGAGGCGTGTCGTTCAGCAGTTCCGGGAGGCCCGGGAAGCCCACGGCCTGGCTGGGGCACCGCCACCGCCGCCAGGCCACCATGGTCCTCGGCTGGCTGCTGCTTCTGGTGATGGTTCTGGCCCCCAGCACGACGGGCGTCAAGGACTGTGTCTTCTGTGAGCTGACCGACTCCACGAGCTGTCCGGGCACCAGCATGCGCTGTGGCGACGACGAGGACTGCTTCACGGGCCACGGGGTGGCCCCTGGCATCGGCCCCATCATCAATAAAGGCTGCGTGCACGCCACCTCGTGCGGCCACGAGGAGCCCATCAACTACATGGGCGTCACCTACAGCCTCACCACCAACTGCTGCAATGGCCACATGTGTAACGGGGCCCCCGACCCCACGCGCGGCCGGTTGGCGGGGGCCGCTGCCAGCCTGGCGCTGGGTGTGCTGCTGCTGCTGCGACACGTGCCGTGACCGACCTGGAGGGCAGGGCCTGGGGCTGGTCTCCTGGCTGCATTGCTCCCCCTGCCCCCCACCTCCATCCCCTTCCCCCATTAAATGGCCAGAGGCCCTGGACAACCTCTCGTGGCCCTGGCCTCATCCATTCTAGGGCTGCCCACCGGAGGAGCCCGATGCTCTGGAAGCAGCCCCAGGCCCTCCAATTTAGTGATGGGGGAGCCATGTCCGACGGGTTGGACTGGACTACTGTGTTTCATTGGTTCTAAGAGGCGTTATCTTTTCAGATTTGGATCAGGATGTTTCTTTCTTTTGGTGGCACCTTAGAGTCGATGAAATATGGTTAAAAAAAAAAAAACAACCACACACACAAAAAATCAAATAATAATAAATGACAGCTGACGTTGGTGCAGCACATCTTATGCTCCGTGCCAGGCATGATTATCTTACGGAATCCCCAAGTGAAGCTGAGAACAAAGATTCTCTTCCAAAACCTCCCAGTCTCGGGAATTCCCTGGCGGTCCTGTGGTTAGGACTCCGCGCTTTCACTGCTGAGGTCCCCGGGTTCAATCCCCTGGTTGGGGAGCTGAGATCCAGCAAGCTGCAAGGCGCAGCCAAAGAAAAAAAAAACCAACGTGCCAGTCTTAATGCTAGCGGTTCTCAAAGTGTGGTCCCTGGACCAGCAACATCAGCATTAACCAGGAACTTGCTAGAAATGTCAATTCTTGGGCCCCAACCAAGGCTGGCTGAATAGAGGTGAGGCCCAGAAATCTGGGATTTATTTAACAAGTCACCCAGGTAACTCTGGGCCTGCTCAAAGTTGAAAGTCACCAGGCTAGGGCAAAGGTAATCAACTGTGCACTTCTGCCCCCGAAGGGGGGCACCTGGCAATGTCTGGAGATGGTTTGGGTTGTCATAACTGGGGAAGCCGGATGCTGCCCATATCTCCTGGGTAGGGGGCCATCCAGCCCAAGAAAGCTCCCCCGCAATACGGAATCATCCAGCCCCAAACATGAGCAGTACCTGTTTTGAGAAACTTTGCTCTAGATGCGCCATCCAGACCATCCCATTGTCTAGAGGGAGAAACTTGGGCACAGAGGGGAAGTCAGTTGCACAAAGTCACACAGCCAGTAACTTGGAGCTAGAATTTGACCCCAGGCCATCGGGCTCGGAGTCCACGTGCCCTGCGCCATGCCGTTCCCAGGAAGTAAATGCTGCTATTTTCACACTTTGCAGATGGGAAAACTGAGGTTCAGAGTAAGGGGAGGTACCAGCCAGCCCAATGTCCCAGAGCTAAGAAGTCATGGAGCCAGGTTCCAGGGTCAGTTGGCCCCCAGGGAGAGAACAGGAGGGACAGGAGATGGTCTGAGGACCGGGCCGTTTGTACACAAGCTCTGATTTTTGCATCCTTGCGTGCGTGCTAAGTCGCTTCAGTCGTGTCCGACTCTGTATGACACTATGGAGTGTAGCCTGCCAGGTTCCTCTGTCCATGGGATTCTCCAGATGAAAACACTGCCATGGGTTGCCATGCCCTCCTCCAGGGGACCACCCCGACCCAGGGATGGAACCCACGTCTCTTATGACTCCTGCATGGGCTGGCCGGTTCTTTACCCCTGCGCCACCTGGGAAGCCCTCTGATTTTTGCACAGATGCTCAAAGAGGTGGAGACAGCCACCCAAAGCAGAGCTTGGACTCCAGTCCGGGTTCCCCTGGCATGGGAGCTCCCACACACCAGGAGCCCAGTCCCCAGGCCACAACGCCACCCGGCGGGAGGTTCAGTGCCAGCCTGTTCTGCTACAAGACCCCTCCTCTCCCGGGCAGGGGTGGGTACAGACCCATCTTACAGAGGAGGAAAGAGAGTCTGGGGAAGGGCATGCCCCACTGCCGGCTAAAGGGGAGCTGGGGACCGGAGGCCGGGCGGTGGGGGGTCGGGGGCGCCGCACCTGTAGGATCCTGAGATGACCCGCTCGGCGTCCAGCAGCACGAACTTCTCCCGCAAGTTGCCGCTCACCTGCCGACGCCAGCGGCTCTGGAAACTGCATCCCCGCACGACTCGGATGTCTAGGTTCTGCGGTGGGAGGGCACGCCCTTGCTCAAGCTGACCCTCCCCTCCCCCATGACCTCCACCCGGTGCCCTCCCTCCAGGCTGCTCCTACCTGGGTGGCCCATGGGAGGGTCTGTCCCAGTTTCCCCAGGGGTCTCCTGTGGATAGTCTTAACTTTGACGGACCCCACGGGAAGGCTCACCCCAGCTGCCCCACCCCCATGCCCTGGGCATCAGATCTCAGGGGACACTCTCAGCCAGCATCCACCTTGATGACCCAGCACCCCCTGGAAGGGTCTGCCCCCCGCTGCTTCCACCCCAGTGCCAGGGAATTGGGGTGTCACCCTCCAGCCACCTGGCCCCTACCTCAGTGGCCCAGGGGTTGACCCCCAGCTGCTGGGCCAGCGTCAGAAAGGCGGGCAGCTGCTGACAGTCCAGGAGCAGGTAGACAGGCACCCAGCGGCAAGTGGCAGCCTCCACCAGGTCCAAAAGCAGGTCTGGGTCAGTGAAGATGTCCATGACCACGGCCACCAGCTGAGGGGTGGGGAGAGGGGCTGTGGGTGGAGCCTGGGGCTTGGGGGGCACATTCCGGGGGTGAGGTCCTCCAGAGCGTTTATTGGTCCAGGCTCCGTGGGACATTCAGGGAAGCTGAGGGGGGAGACCCCGAGACACGTACTACTGTTCATACAGCGCCTATATGTGAACTGACTCAAAGGACAGGAGTTTGAGCAAACCCCAGGAGACAGCGGAGGACAAAGAGCCTGGCGTGCCGCAGTCCATGGGGTCGCAGAGTCGGACACGACGGAGCGACTGAACAACAACGATGTGTGAATCAGAAGCAAACAGGCTTTCTGGAGCCCCTCCACCTCTAACTGCTGGAAAACTGTCATAAAGCACACGTCTGCAGCAGTACCCCTGGGCTTTGACACTACATGGCTGCCAGGCTCCAGGGCTCGGTGGGCTGGAGGCCCTTCACTGGGGGCAGCTGCACACCTGGTCCTTGGGTGGGATAACCTGCCAGGCCTCCAAGGTGAGCTCTGGGGACAGGGAAATGCTGAGGAGCCTGGAGCTGGCAGGCAGAAAAAGGTGGTGGTGTTGAACCCTGAGTCACTGGCCAGACGGCCTTGGTTCAAAGCCCCACTCGGCTACTTAAAAGGCAAGGGACAGCCTGCCATGCCTCACTTTCCCTGTCTCCTCAGTGGGTACATGAAGCCCAACCTCATAGGACCCTCCTTGGGATTAGGTGGGTTAAGCCATAAAAAAACACTTAGCGTGGCAGTAGAGACATAAAAAAGTTGTTATAGAATGGGCCGTCCAAGGGGCTGCAGGGCAGACATTTTCAGTTCAGTCGCTCAGTCGTGTCCAACTCTTAGCGACCCCATGGACTGCAGCACGCCAGGCTTCCCTGTCCATCACCAACTCCCCGAGCTTGCTCAAACTCATTTGGGCCCCCCTGAAGGAGGATAAGGGCTTCCCTGATAGCTCAGCTGGTAAAGAATCTGCCTGCAGTGCAAAAGACCCTGGTTCAATTCTTGGGTGAGGAAGTTCCCCTGGAGAAGGGATGGGTTACCCACCCCAGTGTTCTTGGGCTTCCCTGGTGGCTCAGAGGGTAAAGAATCCACCTGCAGTGTGGGAGGCCTGGGTTCTATCCCTGGGTTGGGAAGATCCCCTAGAGGAATAAGTGGCAACCCACTCCAGTATTCTTGCTTGGACAAGAATGCCCACAGACAAGAGGGGCCTGTGGGCTACAGTCCATAGGGTCACAAAGAGTTGGACACGACTGAGTGACTAAGCGAGGCACAAAGGAGGATAAAGACATCTACCCTGGCCGTGGGGGTGGGGTTGAGTAAGTGACTGAGGTGTGCGGTCATACTTAGGTCCAAGAGGCATGGATGCCTGAGGCACCCAGGTCTTAGGGAGAGAGTGGGAATCCACAGATCTAAGAGGGTAAGGGTGAGATCGGGGCTGTGTGGAGGCCTGGATCCTGGGAAGTGTGGGCACGCGCGGTCCAGAATGCTGGGCTCCCAAGTGATATTTCCTCACGCCCACATCTGGGGGCTGACCCGTGAGGATGGCCAAGTCTTGGGGAGGGACCCCCTGCGGCTCCCACCTTCTGGGCGGCCCGAATCTCCTGATGCACCAGCTCCTTGAGGGATGGCTGGCCCTCGCCAGGCGGCTGGGTGTACAGCTGGGCCCGGGTGATCCCTTTCCAGGCTGAGTCTTCTGGCCAGCCCAGGCGCAGCACGGGCACCGCCTCCTCTGACCGTCCCGGCCAGTAGGTCAGGCTGCCCGAGACCCCGTGGGTGGCGTCGGCTCCCTCTGCTGCCCCGCCAGGCTCAGGCTTCGCAGCTGTCCAGTCCTCAGCCGCTGCCACCAGGCCCCGGAGCTCCTCTCTGCCCAGGAAGGGCCGCAGCCCCTCGCGCCGCAGGCAGGCCTCGAACGCCTCCACGCCCTCGCCCAGCAGAGTCTCCAGCGCCAGTCGCTGGCCCTCGGAGTACAGGAAGCCAGGGCTGGCCTCAGTCTGGGGTAGTCCCCCGGGCCCTGGCTCCGATCCTTCCAGTGCTGCCAGCTGGGAGGCTGCCATCTTGCCGTTTGGCGGGGAGGATGGTGAGGCTGGATGTCCGGAGGGCTTGGCCGTCTCTGGACACCGAGCATCTAGAGGTCTCCAGAGAGGCAGACTCCGTGTGGCCGTGCAACGCCACCCGCACAGCCCTCAGTCCCGACGGCTCGTCGTCCTGACGATCAGACTGCCCAAATGAGGGACCGCCCAGAGCGTGGCGTTGCTCAGACCAACAGCCCGCTGGCCACCTGAGCTTCCTGCCAGACTCCGATGGTCTGGCAGAGCCCACGAGTGGCCCCCTGCGTGTCGGTCAGGATGACCGCCTGACCCTGTCTGCAGCCACCCAGCTCTGCTTCCTGACACGCCAGCCCCCCTCCAGCCCCGCTGGCGACACGAGGCTCCAGCTGACCCTGCCTCTGGCTCAGGCTGACTCTCCCGCCAGGCAACAGGCTGTATGTTTGTCTCTGAGCATCCAAACGTCCCTAGCTAAAGGCAGAGTGGGCTGCCCAGTTGCCCCTGGCAGATAGCACACCTAACTGACCCTCTCTGGCTGTCTCTTTGACGGTACAGAAGACATGGATCGCTTCCAGCTGACAATCTCAACATCTGACCGCCCAGTGGAGCAACCAGCAGGCTCCGACGGAATGGATGGAATGTTTCTCCCGACAACCAGCCGCCTGACTCACCGGTCCTCACTGGCCGACCCTCCCGGAATCCTTCTCTGTGAACCGCCCCTCTCAGCCATGGGAGGGTGCACACCAGCCCTAAGTCTTGGCATCACCTTTCCCAGCTGGGGAACTCAGTCTGTCTCCTCTGCAGGGTGAAGACCCTGCTCCCTGAGTGTTTGCACCCACTCAGGCTGCGGCGGGGGTGGGTGCCCTCTCTACGGAGTTTCGTTACAATGGAATCAGCCCATTCAGACTAATGGCTGGATCAACTAGCCCGGTTCCTAAGACCACTGATCCGGCCCTCTGAGTGATCTCAGGCCCACTCCAGCCAGGATTTCTGCCTTAACCCCACTGCCTCCGGCCAGCGGACTGTCCACTTATTCCAGGATGACCACTCTGCATCCCTCCCAAGCTGCCCCTTTGACAATTCTGACTCAACCTCTGCTCAGTGGACCTCCCTGATCCCTAACAAGAAGCCCCCTCTCCAGTACCCAGTCGGCTCCCCTCCGCCAGACCACAGCAAACCAGCCCTGCAAAGAGAAGAGGAATGAAGCCAGACCAGTCCCTCTCCCTCCAGTCCTCCCCAGACCCCCATCTCTCCCAGGTCTCCATCCCCTTCCTCTCCTCTTGCCTTTCTGGAGGTCAGATCAGGGGCCTGGAGACCTCCTTTATTCCTGTGGTTCTTCCGGCCGGCCGGCCTGCCTTATTCATCAGGTTTCTTCCTGGGATCCGGGGAACCCAGCCCCTTGTGCAAATACAGGGGGAGGGCCATCACAGGCCCCTGGAAGTCTAGGGTGTGGGACCAAAGGGAAGGTCCCAGCGGCCCGCCAGACTTCGGCTTCGGGGGCGGGAGCTCACATCACCTGTTCCCACACACCCTCTCCCTGTGTCCCAACTCATTTCTATTTCCTGGTCCAAGCCCTGCCAGCCATCCCTAACATGGAGATCCCTGAAGGGAGCACTGGTCCTTTAAGAGTAGGTGTGGCTGGTTCAAAAACGAAGCAGGTGTCATTAACACTAGACACCTGGGAAGGAGGTGGGGCTTCAGCCTTAAGTGGCTGCTAGGTCCCAAAGGTGCAGCAGGGTCCGAGGGCGCCAACAGGGTTAGGGTGGGCACCGCAGACACTCAGGCCCCTGCAGACTCTGCCCCCCACAGCACATTAAGGGGCTCATCCCAGAGGCTGGTCTACATAGAGGGGCTGTCACTGAGTCACTATGTCCCACTTCTTGCAACCCCATGAACCTCAGTATGCCGTGCTTCCCCGTCCTTCACCACCTCCCAGTTTGTTCAGATTCATGTCCATGGAGTCGGTGATGCCATCCAACCATCTCATCCTCCGTCGCCCCCTTCTCTTCCTGCCCTCAATCTTTCCCAGCATCAGGGTTTTTTCCAATCAGCCATTCACATCAGATGGCCAAAGTATTGGAGTTTCAGCTTCAGCATCAGCCCTTCCAATGAATATTCAGGGATGAGTGACTGGTTTGATATCCTTGCTATCCAAGAGACTCTCAAGAGTCTTCTCCAGCACAACTCAAAAGCATCAATTCTTCTCAGCACTCAGCCTTCATGGTCCAACTCTACATTCATACACGACTACTGTAAAAACCATGGAAGTCGCTCAGTCATATCTGACTCTGCAACCCCATGGACTGTGGCTTGCTAGGCTCCTGTCCATGGGATTCCCCAAGCAAGAATACTGGAACGGGTAACCATTCCCTTCTCCAGGGGATTTTACTAGCCCAGGAATCAAGCCCAGGTCTCCTGCTTTGTAAGCGGAATCTTTACCATCTGAGCCACACTTTGATCGTACAGATCTCTGTTGGCAAAGAGAGGGGCATGGTACCCACTGCCCAAAATGATGGGGTTCTCCTTGAGGGCTCCGACCCTCTCCGTCCTCCCTATTCCGTTCCCCAATAATATACAGAAGACTGTTAGCATCCAAAACCATTTTAATAGCAAGGTAGACTCTCGGGTTAGTTTTTGTAGCCACGGCTGGCTCGTCGGCCTCTGGCGCGCTCGAACTTCCGACCCTTGGAGCGGACGTATGGTCTGCGGGGAGAGACGGGGCCCAAGTTAAGAGTGAGTCGGGGCTGCTGGGGCCCGCCAGCCAGCTGGGAGTTGAGAAATGTCTGCTCTAACAGAGCGGCCAGCACAGGGACACCAGCAGAGGGCCTCATCAACTGAGGCGGGGTCAGCGGGAAAGCCTGGCAGCGCAGGGGGCCAGATGGCCAGGAGTGGCTGAAGGGCCTGCACCAGGCCCTGGGGGTGTCAACCAGGGTGCCCCAGAACTGGACAAGGTGCAGGCCCCACCCGGGGCGGGACAGGCCCCATAGAACCCACACCAGTGATGCTAGCTAGGCAGGAAGCTCAACACCCAAACAACAGAGCTTTAGGCAGAGCCGTGAAGGAAAAGCGGAGATTCTAGGCTGACAGAAAGAGCTGGAAGCATGGTGAGGCCGACGTGCAGGGCATACTCACTTGGTGTGGCTATGTGGGGTTCCTGGGGCCTTGCCGAAATGCCTGTACACCTCTCGGCCCTTGCGAGGACCTAGGGAAGGGGAGGCAGGGGTGGCTCAGGCTGATCCAGGCTGGGGTGTGGGGGGAGGGCTGTCCCTGACCTCCCAGACCCAGAAAGGGAAAGGCTGCCAGGAGCCCCACGGCTCATGACAAACTCCTCGAGCCTCGAAGCACCACTCACCAGAGAGGAGGACAGTGCCACAGCCCTTGGGGGAATCCAGGGCCAGCTGGTCAAAGGTGAGGATCTTGCCCCCGGCCTTGAGGATGCGACTCCGGGCGCGGCTGCTCACTCGCAGAGCACATACCTAGGGGACAGAGGACGGGCATGGTCAGAGCCCCCTGGATGGTGACCCAGGAGCTGCTGGGACCTCTGGTCCCCTGCCCAGATCCAGCAAGAGTTCCGGCTGCTTATTCTGCCTGATGACCAACTACTGGAGGCAAACGCCTAAGCCCTAAGAATGCAGCCATTCTTACCAGATTACATCTAGAAACCCCCGACACCACAAACCTAAGCCAGTACACAGGTGAGAAAGCTGAAGCAGAGATACTGTGGAGCACTGTCCAGAGATAACGAGGTGGCAGAGCGAGCACCATCAGCAGGGCCCCAGAAGGGGCTTGCCCAGGGACGCCCGCCGTCCACACCATCCCCTTGCAATTCAGGCCTGATGCCTGCCTCACCCAGAGGCAAGACGAGCCTGACGGCACCAGAGCAGGACAAGGGCCTCCGCGTGACACACACACCGTGCTCCTGAGCCACACTCACCTTCAGTTTGGGAACCTCCTGGACACGAACATCGTCGGTTACAGTCCCCACGACCACAGCTGTCTTGCCCTCCCGGCCAGGAAGCTTCATCTTCCGGATCTGGGATGGGCACAGGGGAGGGGGCCGTGATATACACATTAAACAAGTCCTTTCTGGCGCTTACATCCAACCCCACTGATCCAGGCGTCCCAAGGGCCAACAGTTGTGCCTCATTTGGGCTAAACCCACCCATGCCACACCTCTCTAACTACCACAACAAGCCTACTCTCAGGTCCAGCCTGGGGAAACCTCCAAAAAATGTGCAAACAGATCTCTCCTACAGAAAGCTTTTGATACAGAGGACTTGCTCTAAGACTTCAAGCCTCAGGAAGATTTCATAAAAGACACTGTAAACTGCAACCCCACAGACACGGCAAGAAAGAAAATAAGGCTAAGGCAGTCCAACGCTCCCACTATACTGCTTCCATCGGAGGGTCAGAGTTCTGCACCCACCGCTGGATGAAGTTAAGCCAGCTAACAGCCAGGCTGCTACCAGAGAGCTCCAAGCCCACCCTTCTTCTCGAAATCGGGCTCCAGACATGACCCAGTTGCTCCCCCAGGTTGGCTAAGCCCCAGCATCAGCCCCTCACCATCCGGGAAAGGGAGAGCGGTGGCCGGTTGGTGCGACTCATGAACAATCTCTTGAGGACAACCTGATTGAAGGTGGAGTTGGTTCGTCTGGCCAGGAACCTGTACAGCTGGAGCGGAAGGAAAATGAAGAGTGAGAACCCAGGGCAGCCGAGCCCAGCCCCTTCCTCCCAGCTTTCTAACAAAGGGGCAAACAGATGATTGAGGGCTTTCCCCCACCCCATAGAGCCCTAGAGAGAGCTGGCCGAGTCCTGCCCGGCCGGGGACCCAGAAAATCCCCCACACCACCCCCCCGGCTGTGAACAGGCCCAGAGACTGAAAAAGCTGGAATCTCCAGCAGCTCTGGGAAAGCAGCAGACTCGTGCCTGCTCTCCAGGCCCCTGCAGGGAGCCTGTGAGCGAAACCACACGGAGGCTATGAAGTTCTGTTTCTGGGGTGGCCTTGATGAGGGGTCTCTGGCCCAAACCTCACCTTGACCAACAGCCTCAGGTAAATGTCCTGGCTCTTGGGCTCCTTGCGTCGAACCTTTCGGTCCTTGTTGTGGCGGATGTCAACTCCCTGAAGGGGTGAAGGAAGGGAAGACCGTGAACCCAACTCTCATTTGGCAGATACCACATAAACATTTTCAATTATTCCTTACGTGCGAGAAACAGCTAAAGGCGCAGTCTCTGGAGACAACCAACCCCAGACCCACACTGAGAACAATCTGGGAAAATCACTTAAAACTCTCTGGGTCTCAAGTCATTTTTATTTTATTTTTTTAAAAAGGGAAAGAGTGCTAATTTTACACAGTAAGCTGTCAGCTCAGAACAATGACCTTAATGGCACCCCTATTAACTCAAGTTTTTAGTTCTTTAGCAGCCATGTTTTTCAAAAATATAAGTACCATTTAACCTCTCAATGCTTATTCCCATACGTGGAGCGTTATCAGAAACAAACCAAAGACTGACTTTAAGTTATCATAAAAGCAACCAGCCTTTTTCTCAAGTACTCTGTACAGAACAATCTTAAAACCACTTTTCAAGCATTATCTTCTTGACTCCAAAAACCTGACCAGGTGCTTTCCCACTCTAGTGCTAAGAATGCTGAAGGAAGCCTATGACTATGTCATGAATCGTAAAGAACTACTTGTTAATAGCTCTTATTCATCCAGCATTTAGGTATGCAAAGACCCTTGGTGAGCACCTTCTGTGAGCACTTCTTACTCAACTCACATCTTTGAAGCAAAATTACTGGGTCTCCAAAGGATAGATGCTTTCCAGTCACAGGGAATGCAGAGGACAGGGAATTGAATCTCGAACGGAAGCCCGCCTGGCCCCAAACACGGGAACCAACCGCTTGACGACTCCCCCTACCAGCACCCAACTTTCCAGGCTGGGGAGTGACAGAATACAGGGGCAGCACAGGCAAGAGTGGCTGTGGAACCAGTTCCTGGATCCGAATCCTGGCTCCGCCATTTACTGGCACTGTAGCCCTGGTCATACTACTTAACCTTCTTGCCCCTCAATCTGGTCACCTACGATGGAACCTATATAATAGAGAAGTACAGGAAGGGTGGGAGACTGAAGAAGCCCAGCCCTGGCCTTCGGGCTTCCAAAACAGCTCCCCACCGCGGGAGTCGCCTCCTTCGAACACCCGTGAACCCCTGCCTCCCTTTGGAACGTCCCCAGCCCGGGGCCGCAGTGGATGGCGGCGGATGGTCGAGGCCAGGACGCCGCAAAGCTAGCTCACCATGATGGCGCCTCCTCCTTAGCCAGGTCCGGAAAGAGAGAGCAGACCCGGGATGGGCGGGGAAAGCCTTCAGCGTGTGGCGCCTACCTGACATCACTTGGGCGACGCGGCGCTCTACTATGACTCACGCCTCTCTATGGTGAATCAGAAGGCCAGCTAGATGGGCGTTTCCGGAATTGAGTGGAGGAGCATCTAAAGGGGAACAAGGGCTGCGCCAAGGACGGAAGGACCCGCACGTCGGGGGCCTCTCTAGCCCTATTCACGCTGTTCTTGATAGTCTTCCGGAAGAAAAGGCTCTCGGAGCGAGAGAGATGTCGCGCGGAGCTAGTAAGAGGCGTCGCGCGGTGACGCTCTGGCCCGACGCCGACGGCCTCTCTGTGGCTCCCGGAGGACCCAGAGAGCCGAGTGTTAGAGGTGAGGAGGCGGGGCTGTCTGGCTAGTCTGGACCTCGGAAAACCTCTGACCTCAAGCTTTGGGCGTTTCCTCAGGAGGTTCTCCTCTGTCTTATTGCTTGCTGCGCCTCTCAGGTGAGGTTGCAGCTCGCGAAGTCTTACTTGAGATGTAACCCGAGATCATCTTGCTGCACTTCGATTGTGGCATCCTGTATTACCAGTTTTTAGGTTCACCTCCTCCCTCTGGCCTCAGATGGCCCTTCCCTGAACCCTGCTTGTCCCTGCCATCGGGAGGCTGCTTTTCCCAGCGGGAAAGATTCAGGTGGTCCAGCGCGTTTCAGTTTGAGGGATGTGCACGGTACTGGAGAGTAGAGGAGGCAAGCTGAGGCCCCCCGGGCTTTGAGGATGGGGGTAGAGAGGGGATGGGTAAAAAAAAAAAAAACCCTCCTGAAAGAGGGGAGGGGAGCCTTAGGTTCCAAGAGGAGGAGGAATGGAGACCGAGAAGGGAAGTGAACAGAAAGCGGGGGTGATGAATTGGTGACCCGGGAGAGTGAGAAGACCTAGAAAGGGGGAAGGTGGAGATCCAGAGAGAAGCAGCGACATAGAAAGATGGTGATATCGTTTGTAATCTAATTCAGTTCGTGGCTTTGTTGTTAATCCTTACTAATGGTGTGACCTTGGGCAAGTCGTGTAACTTCTTGGTGCCTTACTTTTTTATCTGGAAAAGGGGGATGGATAGTAGGCCTGGCACATAGAGTGTTTTGGAGCATTTAGTTTAAAAATTAGTTTAAAAGCTCAGGACAATGTTTGGTTCATAGTAAGTGCTTGCTAAAAATTAGTATCTATTCTTGTTACTGACTTTACTGGATGGGACCAGATGGACTGGTTGGGACAGTGATGAAACTTCTTCCTTGTGGAAGCCCTGCCTCTAGGGCCTGCAGTATTCCTATAATAGCTTGGCCTCCTTTACTTTGCCCTTCAGGCTCCTACTTACTTCTTCACAGAGCCACAGACCAAACCTGCACCATGAGCCCTGACTCCTTGCCCATACCACCAACCCATGGCCTCCGAACCAGGCCCAGCGTCTTGCTGACGTGGTAACACAGCGGAGGACTAGCAGATGAATGGACACCTTGAAGCAGAGGAGCAGCAGGACCAGGTAAGGGTCTATGTGAAAGTCAAGATAATGAAACCATGGGACAGTTTTCTTCTCCCCCTTGTCCCTGTGCCTTGGTCTTTGAGTCTCAGCCTCTTTGATCATTGTATGTTTCTTTTTCCTGGCGCACTAAGCACACACACTGTTTCTTGGTCTCTCCATCTTACTGGGCGTCTGTCCCTCTCTCAGGGTCATTCTTTGGCACATATTAGCTGGTGCTGTTGCTATTCTCAGTTGAACGCTAGGTACGTTGTTTTGCAGGGGATGAACTTCATCCTGCATTTATTTCTTTGTAGCAAGCTCAGTCCCTGTCTCCTTCAGCATGTGTCTTTCTATCTACGGTTCTGTTTCTAGGTCACCTGATATTATTCTTGCCTTCTTTCTTTCAGTTTCTTCATGTCTTTGCCTCTCTATGTCTCTTTGTCCATATGTTTGCTTTCTGTCTCTTGGTCTCAGTTCCTCTCAGCCTCCAACATTCTCTCCGTCCCTCACCTTTGACCGAGATACATATCTCTCTCATATACTGTCTCTCCCATTCTCTTTCCTGTGTCTCTGTCTTGCCGTTTCACTGGGCAAATATTTATGCCATGATGTCCCCAGTTTTTGCCCAAGGTAAACAGTTTGTGAATTAATGAGCCTCTCCTTCCTGGTTTTCATTCCAAAAGTGTCTGTCCCCATCTCTCTATGCGTCCATAATTTTCTGGGTTTTCTTATGTCCTTACCTTGCACATTCTTAATTCTGTTGTCTTTGTTTATATCTCTTTTCTGCTCTATGTCTAAGTGTGGTACCGCCTCTGCCTCTGCTTCTCTTTTACTGTTTTTGCATTTCTCTGCTCTTTGTTAGATGTGTTTAAGATCATTCTCTATCTGCAGTTAACGACCTCCTCCCCCACGCCCCCTTGTCTTTTATAAACTCAAAGAATGGGCCAGGCCCACGTGCCCTCAATAAAGATGGGAACAGGGGCGCTGCCATAGGACCGTGTAGCCGCCTCTACTGCGCCTGTGCCCTCACCTTTAATGGCGGCTGATCTTGCGAAAGGCGATACCCCGCCCAGTTCTCCAGCGCTTCCGCGGCAAGCCCCTGCGCAAAGCCCTTGCGCGAGTCGACTGGTCACGCCCCCGCACCCTCTCATTGGTGCAATTCAGGCCGGCCGCGCAGCCATTGGCTGAGCGGATGCACACCCTCCCCTCCCCCCCAGGGTCTGGTGCGGGCAGTTGATGACTAGAGGGGCTGTGTGGAGGAGGACCCGGCGTGTGAGGAGGGCCCAGGTCCGGGACATGGGCCCAAGTCAGGAAGACTCAGGGACCAAGAGGAACGTATACGCAGACCCGAGACTGGGGTACTAGTGGTGTGGGGTGGAGATGGAGAACCAGAACCAGGACTGAGAGATCCAGGAATGAAAACTCAGGTCTGGAGCCGGGTTCTGGAAATGGGGTGGGGATGAAGGCCCGGAACCCAGGGAACCGGAGACAGAGACTTAAGCTTATTGATTGGGGGGAACCTATGGATGAAGACCAGGCCAGAAGCCTGGGGACGTAGGGACAGAATCGCAGGCCAAGGACTGGGGGAGATCTAGGGCTCCGTGCAAACTGATTTAAGGTAAGGGGACGGGGGCGCGGTCAATGCAAGTTTATGGGTGAACCTTGAAGAACCCCCCTGGGTCGGAGACAGAGGTCACTCCTAAGAGTGAGTCCACAGATGGGGGTGTGTCTGGGGCAGTTCTGGGCCTGGGATAGGTGAGAACTGATAGGTGACTGGGTAGGCGGGGCAGTGGGGAACAAAGGTGAGCAGGAAGAGGGAGTCAGGAACTGGGCAGAGGGCAGGGGGAGGGGATCTCAGGCCCAGCTCCCAGTCTCTCCCTGGAGAGCAGGTGGCCAGACGCCCAGGTCAGTGCTTGAGGCTCACCTCTTGGCCTCTGTCCCTTGCAGGTTCCCACATGTGGCTCTCCCTCTCCAACCCCTTAGTCTCTCCATGTCACACCCCTTTCTCAGTCTTTCCAGATACTGGACCCCCTGACCCCTGCCTCTTCTGTGTCTTTCTCTCCACTGTTGTCTTTCTGGTCCTCCGTGTGCCTCTGGAGCCCCTACACTCTTCCTTGCTCTCTAAATTCCTTTCATTGTATTAGGTTTCATCTCGCTGAGGCTGTTTGTCTCCTCTCTGTTTCTCCGGCTCTCAGACCTGTTTTCCTGTGTCTGAGTGTGTGCCTGTGTGTGCTCAGTCGTGTGTGACTCTCTGTGACCCCATGGACTGTAGCCCACCAGGCTCCTCTGTCTGTGGAATTCTCCAGGCACGAATACTGGAGTAGGTTGCCCTTTCCTACTCCAGGGGATCTTCCCAACCCAGGAATCGAACCCACATCCCTTGCATCTCCTGCACTGACAGGCGGACCCTTTACCACTGAGCCACCAGGGAGCCCCATTGGCACATAGTATTGAGTGATTATTGGGGGAATAAAGGAATGAATCTTTGCATGCCTGGGTGCGGACCGTCCTGGATGCTGGCTTCTCGTCCACCTGACCTCTGCCCTGTGTCCTCAGAGTCTTCCCACACTCTGCCCGGGCCTGTCTCCCTCTGGTGCTTCCATCTCGCCTGTTGGCACCCCTCGCCTCACTGTCCTCCGGTCCACAGGCCCTGCCCGTGCTCCCCTCTGCCCACCACGGGGCTCCTGGACTCTGACTCCTGCCCTCCTTCCTCCCCCACAGAGGCCAGAGCAGGAGCTGACCTGGAGCTGGGGCTACCGGCCTGGAAGCACCCTGGACAGGGTCAAGGCCATGGCCCCCCCACCGCCACTGACCCCCAGCACCCCACTCCTGCATGGCGAGTTTGGCTCCTACCCAGCCCGCGGCCCACGCTTCGCCCTCACTCTCACACCACAAGCCCTGCACATACAGCGGTTGCGCCCAAAGCCCGAGGCCCGGCCCCGGGGTGGCCTGGTCCTGCTGACCGAGGTCTCAGGCTGCTGTACCCTGCGGAGCCGAAGCCCCCTGGACTCAGCAGCCTACTTCTGCGTCTACACCTACCCCAGGGGCCGGCGCGGGGGCCGGCGCAGAGCTGCACGCACCTTCCGGGCCGACGGGGCAGCCACCTACGAGGAGAACCGCGCTGAGGCCCAGCGCTGGGCCACTGCCCTCACGTGTCTGCTCCGTGGACTGCCACTGCCTGGGGACGGGGGTGAGGCACTGGGCAGCCCCTCTGCCCTAAGGCCACCTCGGTGTCTGCGGCTCTCCCTCTGTGGGCGTCTCTGTGTCTCCTTTTCTGTGTGTCTGTCTGTGTGATGTGTCCCTCTGGCTTCGTCCTGAAAGAGTGATACACAGGGATGGGCTACAGAAGGAAAATCACAGGCCGAGGAGGAGTCGTGTTCGCTGCTCCTGCAGGATTTCAGTCTGTTCCCTTCCCCTTCCCCGGGTCCTGACCACAGATGAGTCAGAGGCGCCTGGGCTGGTGAGAGCAGCCAAGAGACGTGCTCCTAGGCCTGGAGATGGCATCGCATCCAGCTCTGGTTGGGGGGCAGGGGTGGGATCAAAGAAGGCTCTCAGGGAGAGACCCCCACCCAGGGTACTCAGATGGCACGAGGAGGTAAAGGTTCCGTGGGCCCCAGGTGGTGGGTTTCCCTTGGTCCTGACTGCTTCCCACAGTGGAGTAACCTGACCCGGGGCCCAGGTGTTTGGGGCTGTGGAAGGTGGAGACAGCTCTCCTCCTTCCTCCCTCGAGTCCAGAGGGCACAGGATTAGGATCCCCAGCGCTGCCTTTGTCTCCTCACCTGGGCGTGGTGGGTGCACGGAGCTGCACACCTGGGCCTGAGCTGGTGAGGCCCGGGAGGGAAAAGCTGGACTTCCAGGTTTTGACGCCAGCCCTCCACCAGCTCCACTGAGGCTATTTGCTGTTACTGTTTCTGAGGTGAGAAGCCTGGGTCCCTGATCTCTGTAGACTCCTTCCCCTCTCTCTGCAGAAATCACCCCCGATCTCCTGCCGAGGCCACCCCGATTGCTCCTATTGGTCAATCCCTTTGGGGGGCGGGGCCTGGCCTGGCAGTGGTGTAAGAACCATGTGTTGCCCATGATTTCCGAAGCGGGGCTGTCCTTCAACTTGATCCAGACAGGTAAGGGCAGTGTCAGGAAGGAGGTGGGAGCTGGGGGCTAGGGCTCCGGAGTCTAGAAGCGGGGGGGTGGGGGTGGGGGTGAGGAGGTGTGATGGGTTCGGGGGCATGGAAGAGCCCGCCTCACTTCTGGTCCCGCACGTTAGAACGACAGAACCATGCCCGTGAGCTGGTCCAGGGGCTGAACCTGAGTGAATGGGACGGCATTGTCACAGTCTCAGGAGATGGGCTGCTGCATGAGGTAGGGCAGGACCACCCTTCCTCAAGCCTGAGCCCGGGGGGTCTGCAGGGGCCAGGACCAACACCTGGGTGTCCGGTCTCCCACCCTCCAGGTGCTGAATGGACTCCTACAACGCCCCGACTGGGAAGAGGCTGTGAAGACCCCCATGGGCATTCTCCCCTGTGGCTCGGGCAACGCGTTAGCAGGGGCCATAAACCAGCACGGGGGGTAGGTGGGAGGAGCCCTGCTGGGATGAGGGGCCTAGTCCATCTGCTTTGCAGCCCTCCCCTGCCACCCTATCCCCCAGACATTTTTGCCTGCCTTGTTCTGAGCAGTCTCCCTAGTGCCTAGAACTGTGCCTGGCACACAAGAGGCACTCAGTGAATGCTTCTGCAGTGAAAGAACTGACAGGGAACCTGGCCCAGTAGAGCCCGCCTGGAGGTGGCCAGATGGCTGTGGGTGGGCCCAGGCCTGGTTGCCCACCCCAACCCCCTTGTCTGCTTCCCTGCCAGTCCACGTCCCGTGCACACCTCTTCCCCCCCTGGCCTGGGCACGGAGTGTCTCACCAGCCCTGTTTACTCTTTCCTGCTGTGTCTGTCCATGTCTGATTGTGAAGATTTGAGCCGGCCCTGGGCATTGACCTGCTACTCAACTGCTCTTTACTGCTCTGCCGGGGTGGCAGCCACCCGTTGGACCTGCTCTCCGTGACTCTGGCCTCCGGCTCCCGCTGTTTCTCTTTCCTGTCTGTGGCCTGGGGCTTCGTGTCAGACGTGGACATCCAGAGCGAGCGCTTCAGGGCCCTGGGCAGTGCTCGCTTCACGCTGGGCACAGTCCTGGGCCTTGCCACGTTGCACACCTACCGCGGCCGCTTCTCCTACCTCCCTGCCACTGTGGAACCCGCCTCGCCTGCCCCTGCCCATGGCCTGCCAAGGGCCAAGTCAGAGTTGACCCTGGCCCCAGCCCCAGCCCCTCCCGTGGCCCACTCACCCCTGCATCGCTCAGTGTCAGACCTGCCCCTGCCCCTGCCTCAGCCTGCCCTGACCTCCCCTGGCTCACCTGAACCCCTGCCCATCCTGTCCCTCAATGGTGGGGGCCCAGAGCTGGCTGGGGACTGGGGTGGGGCTGGGGATGCTCCACTCTCCCCGGACCCACTGCTGCCCTCGCCCCCGGGGACCCCCAAAGCAGCTCAGCTCTCACCCATCAGCGAGGGGGCCTCAGAAATGGCAGCATCCTCTGGGCTCCCATCTCCCACCCCTGGTGCCCCGGTAGCCATCTCTGCTGGGGGACCACCTGATCACCTGCTCCCTCCTCTAGGCACTCCACTACCCCCAGGCTGGGTGACGATGGAGGGAGACTTTGTGCTTATTTTGGCCATCTTACCCAGCCACCTGGGGGCTGACCTCGTGGCGGCCCCCCACGCGCGGTTTGACGATGGCCTGGTGCACCTGTGCTGGGTGCGCAGTGGCATCTCTCGGACGGCGCTACTGCGCCTGTTTCTGGCCATGGAGCGTGGTAACCACTTCAGCCTGGGCTGTCCGCACCTGGGCTACGCCGCAGCTCGTGCCTTCCGCCTAGAGCCGCTCACGCCCCGCGGCGTGCTCACGGTGGACGGGGAGCAGGTGGAGTATGGGCCATTGCAGGCGCAGGTGCATCCTGGCCTTGGTACATTGCTCACGGGTCCTCCAGGCTGCCCTGGGAGGGAAGCCTAAACTCGACCAAGTTTGGGGCCCGCTAGGGGCGGGGCTTAACATTCCCAAAGGGGCGGAGCTCGAGCTAGGAGGCATGGCGAGGCTGCTGGAGTTGGCAGGGAAGCCGCACACCGGTCCCAGCCCCATCTCAGGATTGCGCCCTACCCTAGGGGACCAGAAGTGATGCTGGAGGGTGTCCCGAACTCCAGGGGCTTGGGGTCCGCAGGGTCACGGAGAAATGAGCTCGCCCCAAGGGTAGTGCCTGATCAGTGAGGGCGGGATATACTCCAGGTCCTCGTGCCCGGCTCGTGAAAAGCCAGGTCGGCTGAGGGCGGAGCTTGTCTTAACGCGTCCAGTGACGCGACCTGGAATGTACGGGCCGGGGAGGCCTTAGCTAATTGGCCCCGTTTACTCCGGTGCCTCCACCAAGCTGGCCAATCAGCCCGGGAGGGGCAGGTTCCCCCGTGCCGGCGCTCCGATTTGCACTAATGTTCCTCTACCCCCGGGTGGGGAAGTTCGTGTCCTGTCTTCTGTGCGTTCCCCCAACCCCAATCTTCAAAGCAATTGAAAAGGTCTATGCAATAAAGGCAGTGGCTTCATTCCTCTCAGGTCCTCGCCCCTTCCTCCATCCAGCAGCCCGTGGGAGGGATCGGACTCTTGGGCACTCCTGCCTTACGGACCGAAGCCCAGACCTGCCCATGGACTGCAGCCAGCGTAACCCGCTGGCCTTTAACTAGGGCCAGGGAGCTGCCTCCTCCCCCACGACAGCTGGCTCTGGGGTTCTCAAGATTTATTCAGGATTGTGTTAACGGAGGCGGTGGGAGGATGGGGGACACACTGAGGACCCTCCCCGTCCCTGTGAGGGAGCGGGGAGGCTCGCTTTTTCTTAAAAATATAAATGTATTTATCTGCATCATCACGTCCCTGGGGCACCCAGCTGGCCGGCCCGTGGGCCACAGGGCAGGGAAGGGAAGAGGGTGTCAGGGCACAAGTCTGAGCGAGGCGGAGAAGAACTTCCCCTGGGGGTGGGGGCGGCCTCACAGGGCTCCGTGCTGGGCCTGGTATCGGGACAGCACAGCGCGGTAGTGGGACAGCTCCTGGCGCACGGCCACCACCTCCTGCCGCAGCAGGGCGTTCTCCTTCTCCAGGAAGGCCGCCCGCACCGATATCTGGTTCTCCTTGAGCCTCCGGGCGTCGCGGGACCGCTTGGCTGCCTCGTTATTCTTGTACCGTCGGCTCCAGTATTTCTCGTCCTGGGTGGGCAGGAAAGCACTAAGGTCCAGACGGGCCCAGCCCCAGCGAAAGAAGGGAGGAACAGCTTTGCTTGTGCCTTCTGGGACCAGATTACAGCTAAGAGAGCCCCCACCATCCCGGGGAGCTGCTTCTCGCCCAGCAGTTGAGCCGAAAGGATACCAGGTCTCCAGTGGATGGATGAGTGCCCAAGAGTCTGGCCTTCTAGGGCTCTTGTTGCTAAGGAAAGTGGACCCATAGCAACAGCTAAGGCAGGAGATAGCCTCCTACCTTAAGCAACTGAGCTTTATAGTCTCCACTGTGCAAAGCAGACCCAAGCTCTTCTCACTTGACAAAAGGCCTGCAGTTAGCTCCCAGGTTTGCTAAGGATACTGGTTCCCTAGCAACAAGGCCTTCAGGGCCTGAGGGCATCTCCTAGTGAAACGCCCTATAGATCACCTTTTCAGATCCTGGTTGTTCCTAGGGATGGGGTCTCGTGTCCCATAAAAACCTCTTAGAGCTGGGCCCTTCTGACCTGGTTGCCAAGGCGGTCTTATCCCTCCTCAGCAAACAAAAGTGAGGTATAAGTGGTCCCAATGAACACAGCCAGTTTCTGATGCACTGGCTCAATTATTGTCTTGTTTTTGGCCACACAGTGCAGCATGCAGGATCTTGGTTCCCCAACCGTGAACCAAAACTGTGCCCTCTGTGTTGGGAGCTCGGTGTCTTAACCACTGGACTGCCAGGGAAGTCCCTCTGAACCACTGGCTTTGCATAGAGGCCAGGGAGTTGCCTTCTCCCAACAGGCCCTGGGTGCAAAAGGGTCTGTCCCGAGACCTTCCCACACCATGTTTAGAGTTCTCCAGTCCTTGAATTTGACTGTGAGGGAGGACCACTCCTTGGTAACAAGGACCACCCAGAGGTCTGGAAGATGCCCTTCCAACCTCATTCCATTAAAGCCTAGTCCCTGCTTGCTAGGGCAAATCCAGTTCCTAACAACAGAGCCCTGTGGCAGGAGAAACCACTGGTCTAGATTTGGTTTACAGGCCAGTACTCACTGGGCTTCCTCAGTGGTGCTAGGGATAAAGAACCTGTTTGCCAGTGCAGGAGACCTAAGAGACACGGGTTCGATCCCTGGGTCAGGAAGATCCCCTGGAAGAGGGCATGGCAACCCACTCCAGTATTCTTGCCTGGAGAATCCCACGGACAGAGGAGCCTGGCGGGCTACAGCCCATGGGGTCAGAAAGAGTTAGAAACGACTGAAGTGACTTCGCACACACACACGCCCTCACTCACTGGTTCAAGTAGTTGTGTCTTACACAAGGACACGGCAAGGTCTTGTGAGACCAGGCCCAGGCACCCCTTGTGAGGGAAGACCCCAGGCCTGGCAAAGACAGAGTGCTAGAGAGATGCAGTTACTGCCCCAAATACCTCAAATCGGAATGTGGCCCTAGCTGCAAATGAGAACCTGAAGCCTAGAGGGGCTGGCAGTCTTCATCCTAGGCAGAATGCAACTGCCCTGAAAAAGTGAAAGTCGCTCACTTGTGTCCGACACTTTGAGGCCCCATGGACTGTAGCCCGCTAGGCTCCTCTGTCCATGGAATTTGCCAGGGAAGAATACTGGAATGGGTAGCCATTCCCTTCTTCAGGGGAATATTCCCAACCCAGGGATCAAACCCAGGTCTCCTATACTGCAGGCGGGTTCTTTACTGTCTGAGTCACCAGGGAAGCCCTATTGCCCTGAAGGATGCCCCAAACCAGAGGTTAAAGGACCAACCCCAGCCATGCTGGCTGCTCAGAAGCAGCAAGCTGATACCCCATTCCAAAGGGATGCTATCCTTAGCAACTGTAGTGACTAGTAGACCCTGAAGCCTGCCACAGTGAGGGTTTTGGGTCCAATTGACAGGAGAAACTCCAATCCTGTAAAACCAGTCCCAGCAGGGCTGGCTGAGTCTGAGTCCCATAATGATTTCCTTTTCACAAATCTCAAGCCCAAACCTCTGCCGCCCGCCCCGCCCCCTCCCGCCCCCCCCCCCCCCCCCGCCCCCTCCATGCAGCTGCCCATGGTCCTTGGCTGTAGGTTTGAAGAACGTGAGTGCTAATCCCGGTGAGAAATCCAGGTCTGACTGTGAAGGGAGGGCCATCCCAGGATGTGGGGCCAGCATGCACAAACCTGTGTCCCACACCCAGCAAAGCTCACCTTCTGCTCCTCTGGCACCTGGATCTTCCTCGCCTTCTTCATGATTGGCTGGGGCTTGAGTTCCTCTTCGGAGAAGCGGTGTCTCCGAGGGTCAAAGGTCTCATGGCCGGGAATGCTGGACAGGGCTAAATCGGCTGGGTCAGGCTCAAAGGTCATCAGCACCTCCACGGTATCTGGGTCCACAGGGCTGGGTGTGTCCCGAGAGGTCAGGCCTTGGGGAAACAGAATGTGCTACCTGAGGGCGTATTTATTTGGGGAAGGGGGTTCCCCAGAGGCTAGCAAGGAAGGTCCTTATGGGGTCAAACATAAAGCCCACCAGGGATTAACCTCCCTAATATAAGATATGAAGATTCCCTAAGCCACAAAGATGCTTAGCAATCATGAAACCAACTCCCGCTTGTCACACAGGAAAACCAAGGCCCAATCCTATGTGACTTGCCCTAAGTAGCACAAGAACCTGGATCATTGCTTCTAAAAGCCTCAGGACTTTAGAGTTAGCGTCTTTCCTACAGTCCTACCCTTCTTAACTGAATCCCCGACCAAAGCCTAGAAAAGTGTCCTGATGACACTTCAAGTTAGCTTCTTATGAGTCATTAAGTCTGAAGAGTGAGAAAGCATAATGAGGTTGGTTCAAGCGTAAAGGCTGCCTGTATCTTTAAGAAAGAGCCAGCCGGGGCCAACTGAGGACACAGGTTCAGGGCCGAGTCACGTGCTGGCGCCTGCTTCCCGCCCCCACCCCACCCCCCAGCCCCGCCGCCACGGGCGCCCTCACGTTTCTCCAGTCCCACCCTCTCCCTCGTGATCGCGCGTGCGCGAAGCACGGAGCAGGGAGGAGGACTCACGTGGCGCGGGAATGTGCGGCTGGGAAGGGGAGGGCCTTAGTCCTGCGGGGAGGTCAGGGCCAGGATCAGGTGTGTCCGGGAATTCCCGACCCGCTGTCCTCCCGGGGCAACCCCAGGGTGCCCACGTTTCCTCTTGCTCCCTGGGGTCTCAGCTGTCAACCTCAAGGCCCCTCTGCTCTCTAGGGAACACTCGAGGACGGCCCCGCTCTATATTCCCAAGTCCCAGACATTCTCGCCACTGGGATAAGCACGATTCTGGGACCCCAGGGCACCTCTTGCAGGAATATAGAAAGCTCAGTCCTTGCCCCAGTCAATGAAAGACCTAGGATGACGATCCCTTATGAAGGACTCTCGGGATCCAGGGCGCCCGCCTCTCTCCACTAGGGGGACCGAGGACGCAGGGCCGCCAGTCCCTTTTGTCCTGGAGAAACACGTCTGTGCGTCTGTGGCCGGCCCTTGTCTTTCTGGCTCGCAGAGGGCCTAGGAGCTCCGGCCCTACCCCAGCTGCACCGATTCCGGGCCCAGATTCTAGGGCGCAGTCCAGAATAAACTCCGGTAAATAACTTCGGTGTTCTGGGATCTCGAGTATCCAGACCCTTTGTCCTCACCTCCCACATAAAAGTTCACACGACCTCACCACTGGGCAGGCTTCCTGGAACTTGGGGTCCCAAGTCCCTCATCTCCTATAGGTCTGGGAGACCCAGTTCCCTGGTCTATTAGGGAACACAAAATCTGGACACCTCCCTCGACGTCTCCCGATTAGGGGTCACGGACTTCGGGCATGCAGCCTCAGTCCCACCGTCCCAAACCCTTGCGGCACAGCCCCGCCCTCTGGAGCCCAAGCCCCGCCCAACCGGGGCCCTGCCTCGCCCCCGCAGTCGCACCTGCGCGGTGGCCGCCGGCGGCCCCGAGAGCAGCCCGGGCGGGGGCGTGCCCGGGCGAAGAGCGAGGGGAGGCCGAGCCGCAGGAGCCGGGCCCCGGGGAGGGTGCGGGAGTGCGCACCGGTGAGGGCGCTGGCGACGGGCCGCCTGGGGGTGGCGGGCTGGGAGGGAGCCCGTGCTCGAGCAGGAAAGCGTCCAGGTCCACGTACTCCACGTCGCCGAACGGCAGTGTCCGCTCCCACAGTAGCGGCGCCAACAAACCCGGGCCGGGCGCAGCCCCCGGGCGTCCCCTCGGGGACCCGCCGCCCACCACCGCCCCAGCTGAAGCATCCGCCGGGCCCGCCGTCTCCAGGCCCGGCCCGGGGACTGTTGCTGCTGGCGGGGGTGCCTTGCGCTCCTTTTCCTTCAGGAGACCTGCAGGCCAGGGAAAGAGAGAGCAGGGTAGGGAGGAAGAGGAAGATAGAGATGAAGAATCAACTCCGAGTGGCGAGAAACGCGAGGAACAAGGGGATAGATCCCCGCACCGCAGAGATCCAGACAGCGGGGACACAGAAAGGAGGTGGGAGAGAGACCGGAGAACGAGAGCAAGGACCCAGAGACAGGAGGAGGTAGAGGCTCAGAGAGGGAGAGAGACACAGAAAGCAAGAACAGAGACGGGGACGGTGGACCAGGAGATGGGGGGAGACTCAGAAAGATCAGAGGACAGGGATGCAAAGAGGGATGGGGACAGAGACCCAGGAAGGGGAGCGGAAGTTCAGACAGAGGTAGGTGGAGGGTTGGGCAGGTGAGAGAAAAAAATGACAACTCTGTAATTCCTCTGTAATCTACAACCCCCTCCTCCAACCCCCACCCCCCCACACACACACCCGGCGCACAGTACCCCCTTCTCCCCGCCTCCACACTCTTTAAGGGGGCAGGAAGGGGCTCTATTCCTGGGGCACATTCCTCATCCCTAGACTCCATGTGACCCCAGGAGGCCCCGCCCAAGCCCGTGTAACAACCGTGTGAGCCTTCGACACACCCCCTCCCTTCTCCCTGGACCCCTGGGGTCCAGGCGCTCGGAACCAAAAGGAAGACGGGGCTGGGGCCTAGAGTCTTGAGTCCTCGGGGTGGACTGGCATGAGGGCCGGTACCTTTGGGTCCTGTGAGCTAGGGCTCTAAACACCTAAGTATTGGGGTAGTTAAAGGTTGGACTTTAAGTATTTAAAGAGGATGGACTCTTGGCACTTAGAAGGTAGCTGGGGACCCTCCCCGGACTTGAGTCCCTAAGGGAGTACGGTGTCTGAATTGGGTGAGATGGGGGCTAGAACTCACAGCTAGTTGGCTCTTTGGGCTTGCTGGTCCCCTGTAGAAGGCTTCGCAGCCCAAGCAGCGCTCCCCCACCAGGGGGGGCTCCAGTCGGGCCGCCCAGCAGCAGGGGGGCCGGGGTCCTGTCGCTCACAGGCCGCGCCATCGCCCGGCACCTGCCCGCAGGCTCACGGATTCATGGAGAGGCGAACAGCTGGCTTGCCAGTCAGCGGCACACTCCGATGGTTCGGGCAAGTGTCTGCCCAGAGGCGGGCGAGCGTAGCTTGCAAGCCTCCAGTATCCAGAATACTGCAAATCCTAGGAGCGACGGGGATTTGCAGTCCTCGGTGCAGAAACGTGCAACTCAAGAGGGTCCCAGAAGAGCATACAGTCTGGGTGAGTGGGTGATCAAATCAGGCGGCCGGCTCTTTGCAACTGAGAGTTCAGGGGGACACAAGGCGCTCCTTCTACAGGGTGGGCGAGCCTGGCTCTTGCAAAATCTGCAGCTCTCCCCAAGGAAGGAGCTTTGCAATCTGCACCGAGAGGTGTGCGCGGACCGCCGGGGGAGAGGGCAGAGGGAGGCGGCTGCCTTGAGGCGTGGCCAAAGCAAACTTCTTTCGCGGAAAAAAAAAAAGCCAAACCAAAACACCCGACGCCACAGAGCGCACCCCTCCTCTCAGCCCCCACCCGACTCTGGCCTTGCACCCCAGCCGCGTGCCTCCCTCCAGCTGAAAGCGCGAGCCAATCGCATCCTGACCCCTCGAGACGCACAGCCAATGGGACCCCTGGATTCGTCAAGGCCCAGAAGTGCGAGAGAGGGGCTCAGAGCGTGAAGTTACCTTGCCTTTTGGAGGGAGGCGGGACCCTGACCTACATTTACCCAATGGGAGATGGCTCTGGGGGCGGGACCGTGACCCAGTTCGAGCCAATGAGGCAGACGGGAGGGGGAAGCACATGGCTCTGCGCGTGCTGCCTGCCCAGGAGGGTGGGTAATTGGGTGGGAGGGGAGAAGCGCTGCTTAAAGGAGCCACACATCCAAGAAACTCTTTCTGGAACCCGGAAGCCAAAAAACCGATTAGTGGGGTTTAGGAAAAGGCAGATGGTTTCTAGAAGAAGGCTACTAGTCTTTAGTACCCAAATGTTTCCCCGCCGTGCCTAGAATGAGACCACTGAGATACAGGAAGTATTCTGTCCCTTTAATAGCTTTGTTTTGGGGGTGACTCCCCTCCCCTCGTGGGGAGGCTTGGGAAAGGCAGGCGCAGTCCTCGATGGGGAGTCTCAGAGACCATGGGGGACACCATCCACTGTAAGATGACACGGGTAGAGGACGTTAGTTATGGCAAGATAGGATGGACCTTGCAGGGGGCGTGCAAGGGGCGGGTAGGGGGCGGATGGGTGTGGGCCAGGCGGGGCTCTACCACAGGGAGGCTGCAAAGGGGGGAGTCGGAATGTACCAGGTTGAGAAGCTGGGGGAAATGGCCAGGTTGCCTGGCACTGGGCTGAACCATAGCGGGGCAGCAGGAGGGTGGAATAGGGACATCCAGTTTCAGCATTAGGCTGAACTACGTGAAGGTATTCATGGCGAGATCTGGGCTGTACCATGTTGTGAAGCCAGTGAGGTGGACTAGATCACGGGACTGAACCAGGAGGGGGAAGCAGGGGGAGAAGGGAAGTGTACCACGTTTTTTGTTTTTTTTTTTTTTCTTTTCAGTAAGGGACGTGCCAGATTATGGAACAGTATAGGGTTGTACCACATGAAAACAGGGGAAAGGATCTGGGCTGTACCATTTCGGAAAGCCCTAGTTACAAGAATCATGGGCCAGTACAGGATCGTACCACAAGGAAACCAGGGGGCTCCGGTTATACACCGAGTTGCAAGTTGCAAGCAGTGAAGAATAGCAAATCACGGACCTGCAATGGTCTGTGACAGGAAGGTGGGCTGTACCACTTTGACACAAAGGGAGAAAGAGCGAGGGAGAGTTCAGGAGGCTGGGTCACACAGAAGCAGCAAGGGAGGGGTTGGACTGCATCATATTGAAACATCAAGGGGAGACACATAGGTGGGTTAGACCAAGACGTGGAAGGGGTTGCAGACTGCATCATACCATGCAGGCGGTAGTTGGGGCCTCGGCAGCGCCTCTCGGGGTGCCGGGGGTCCCTGTTGCCCCTCAAGGCCCTGTGGGCCAAGGGCTGCAGGGGCCGGCCGTTACCGCTGAGGCTCTGGAAGATCTGGGACGGAGGATTCTGGCTCAGAAGTCTCAGGGAATGCATCTGCCACGGAAGCGGGGTGGGAAAACTGAGAGTGAGTAACGAACGGCTCTAGAGGCAGCGGGCAGGAAGCCCCGCCCCTGGGGGCGGGTGGGCGGAGTCTTGATCAACTCCGCCCCCTACAGCCCCAGGGTGGTAGGACCCTCGAATTCCCTCCAGTTCCCTGTCAAGCGAGGGTAGAAAGGTAGGTGAGGCTAGGGGACACCCAGGCCAAGGAACGGGTTGGGGGGTGGCAGGGGGGGGGAATGGGCTGACAGGGTCACCTGGAGGGAGGTGATATTGAGGGCCCTGTCAATGAGGATCCAGGTAACAGTCTCCGAGCAGGGTGGGGTGCTGAGAGAGCCCTGATAGGTGATGAAGCCAAAGGACTCGGGGAACAGGAGCTCCAGGCTCAGGTCTTGAAGAAAGTAGGCATCATCTGCAGGAATATCAGGTCAGAGTGAAGAGGGGTGCCCCTGCTGAACTCCCCTATGTGCATAAGCCATCCCCCATCCACCCCCTGCACCCTCCCGGTGCCCAGGGACTTACTCTTATAGGAGATGCGGGTGATGGTGTCACGGTTAAGGAGGCGGCTGAGGAACGGGTTTGAGCTACCAGCCACCTGTGTGGAGGTATGCAGTGAGGAGAGAGGAACCCAGAAATCCAAGCGTCCCCAAGCCCTTCCTCCCCTAGGACCCCAGAGACTGGGCTTCCTAGTTCCCTCTTCTCAGATCCCAGGTCCAGACCTTCCCTCCCTCCCTGGGCTCACATTGACAAAGAGGCTGAGAATGGCCAGGCCATTGGGGCCCCTGGTGGCGGCACTGAGGTTCCCATAGAGTTCTTGGTTGAAGTGGATGAGTTGCACCTAGGAGGGAAGCACAGAGAGTGGGGTCCTCCGGAAGAAGGGGAGCGCAGAGTGGGCAATGGGAGCAACTTTGGGGTTCCAAGTCAGGTTAAGGATTAGTGCTCACGAGGTGGGTGGGGGGGGAGGCAGGCTGTGGATTCTATGGAGAAAGATGGGATGAGGCATGAAAAGGAGGGTGACTATGGCTGATTCATGCTGATGTTCCACAGAAAACAACCAAATTCTGTAAAGCAATTATCCTTAATTAAAAAATAAATAAAATTTTAAAGGAAAAAAAAAAGAGGAGGGTGAGGTGGTTGGAGGGCTTCCCAGGTGGCGCTAGTGGTGAAGAATCCACCTGCCAATGAAGGAGATGTGGGTTTGATCCCTGAGTCGGAAGATCCCCTGGAAGAGGAAATGGCACCCCCCCCTCCGGTATTCTTGCAGGGAGGATCCCTTGGACAGAGGAGCCTGGTGGGCTACTGTTCATTGGGTTGCAAAGAGTCAGACATGATTGAGCATCTGAGCATGCATGCAGGAGGTGGGAGGAATTTGGTTGACTTAGAGTGAAGGCCGAGGGTCAGAGGTCAGCGGCCATCACCTCAGCAGAGAAACCCTGATGGTTGATCTGGTGTTCAGAGCCAGCTCCGTCACGTGCTCCAAATAGCAGCCGCAGTTCACTGAGTCGGTGGCTATAAAGGAGGGGCCCCCCAGACACATTAACCACAGGCCGGGGCGCAGGCAGGAAGGAGACATGGCGACCGGTGTTGTACAGAGTTCCACGGAGCTGTAGGGGAGGTAGAGGCAGTCATGGGAATGCAGAGAAATCTTTTCCCGACTGTTTTCCATTCATACATTTCCCACAGCCAATATCCATTTAATCATTCAGCACAGTTTGAACATTGGAAAAGACCCTGACGCTGGGAAAGATTGAAGGCAGGAGGAGAAGGGGACGACAGAGGATGAGATGGGTGGATGGCATCACCGACTCAATGGACATGAGTTTGGGTAAACTCCGGGAGCTGGTGATGGACAGGGAGGCCTGGTGTGCTGCAGTCCATGGGGTCACAAGAGTCTGACATGACTGAGCAACTGAACTGAACTGAATGGTTTGAACACTAATGTCTTTCCAGGGTCTGGGCTGATCCTTGGTAGGTGCTCAATAGTGGTGAATTTAATTAACAAGTATTTATTGAGCTGCTACTATGTGTCATGGATGCTAGGGAGAGAGCCATGAGCAAGTAGACAAAAACTCTGGGGCTCGTGGAGCTTCTGTTCAAATGAAGGAGAAACAATAAATACTGAATCATCTAAGTAAATGCTTAATTAATTACATCCTATGCCCACACCGAGGAGCACTGGGAGTTCTAATAAATGGAAAACCCAGGGAATTCTCTGGCAGTCCAGTGGTTAGGACTCCTGTGCTCCCACTGCAGGGGCCTGGGTGTCAATCCCACGTTGAGGAACTAAGAAGTTGCAAGCAGCATGCCAAAAAAAAAAAAAAAAAAAACCCAGAGAATGGAGTAGGGGTGGGGTGTCAGGAATGGCTTCCAAGAAGAAGTGACATTTGAATGGTGACCTGAAGGATAAGGAGGGGTTATTTGAAAGGAGCAAGGAGAAGGGTATTCCAGAAGGGGGAACATTCTGTGCAAAGGCCCTGAGGTGGCCTATTTCAGTAACAGTGAAGAAGCCTGGGACCAGAGCCCAGTAAGCAAAGGAGAGTGTGGTGATGGGAGCCGGGTGGTGCAGAGCCTTGTGGGCAATGATGGGTATTTTGTGTTTTTATTTAAATAATTGAATAGATATAACACATTTGGCACAGTACCAGGCACATGCTAAGTGCTGTGTAAGTGTATGCTGTCATTACTTATCCTAACAGAAAGATTTTGAGTAGGAGAGAGTGGTATGATCCAGTTTGTGTTTTTAAACATCTCTCTATCTATGGGATGGAGAATGGGTTGCAGGAGGCAGAGAAGCAGGCCAGCAAAGATGATATAGCATCAGTCCCAATGCAAGATGATAGTGAGGCCAGTGGAGGGACAAGAAATGAAATGCTATTTAGCAGGAAAACTAGAAAGGGAACGGATGGAAACGGAAGTGAGGGAGGAAATGGGATGGGGAATCTCAGACTTTTGGCTGGGTGACTGGACAGTGCCAAAGAAATAATATTGCAAAGCGGGCAAGAGGGTGGATTCTGGAACCACGCTGCCGAGGTCTGAATCCCAGCCCTGGCACTCTCTGGCTGTGTGACCTCAGGTAAGTAACTTAACCTCTCTGTGCCTCAGTTTCTGCATCCATAAAATGAGGATAATAATAGCACCTATTTCATGGTGCTGTGAAGATTAGAGGATTCATCAAGTTTGAAAACAGTGCCTGGCCCAGGAGACGATCTGTTTTACCATTGCTTCTAAGAGAGGGGAAGACTAGGAGCCATGTCTGCGGAGGGAAGATTTGGTGATCATTTGCGAGTGTAAGTAGCCTCCTCTCCACGGAGTAGACTTCCTCCCCCAAGGCTAGCCTCCCAACTCAAAGCTCCACCCCCGATGCCCACTCAGGCCCCGCCCCAGTGGATTCGGTAACCCCTCCCACCAGGCTCCCTACCTTCTCTCCCCCGGTGCTGAGTCTCAGAGGGGGCAGAAAGGGGTCATAGAGGACCCTCTTCAGCTCCACATCCACGGGGCTCTGACGCTTCCCCACGGCACAGAGACTCCAGGCTGCGTTCACCAGGCCCCAGAAGGGAGGTCCTGGGGGCCGAGGTGGGGTAGGGAGAAAAGGAAGTCAGAAATAAGGACTGGACCCCTAGACTGGGACCCGCTACGAAGGCTGTCGTCTGGATTCCTGGATCCCAGGAGAGGAAGGGCTGGGAATCTGGACTCCTGGCTCTGAGGGAAGCGGGGGCTGGGATCCAGAATCCTGGGGTCCTAGAAGAATCTTGGAGGCGTTTCTTAAGGACCCCCTCCCCCTTACCGCCCTAACACCTCTAAGTCTCTTTGATCAAACCTATCTTAAATTGTCATTGAGGGAAGAAACTACAACTCCCAGCAGGCCCCGGGACTGCCAAACAGCCCATTCACTGCCTGCCTGCCCCAGAGGTCATGGGAGTTGTAGTTCTTTCAGTTTCCTTGTCCCACAGCCGGATAATGAATGAAGTAGGAAGAAGGAGTTGCAAGAGAGGGCAGGAGGAGGCGGGGGAACGGGGCCACTGAACCTCTGGTTCTCAGCAAGAGCCAGGACCTACCTGCCTCTTTCCCAGGAAACACACACACACTCTTCCACCCCCACACTCTCTTACCTTCCAGTCACTCCCACTCACTACTTGAAATGCGCATGTATAATGTCCCATGCTGAGCCACTCGGGTTCAGAAACTGGGCCTCCTGAGGGAGGAGGAAGGGGCTGGGACTCTCGGGTCTGGGGCGTGGGGAGGGCGGGCGGGAAGGAGAGGACTTCTGGATCTCAGGAAGAAAGCGCCCGGCAGCCCAGACTCCAGAGTCCCCGCCCCGGCTGCACCTGGCACGAAGTTTCCCTGGAGATTATCCTTGTAGCTCCACCAGTCCTCTGGGTCAGGTGCGGGTCCGATGTGAGCTGGGGAGAGAGCAGCCTGCACCCCTCTCCTTGGCGCCCCACCCCACCCCTCCCTCAGGGGCTCCTGCCCCAACCCCCAGGCCTTACCTGCCGCTCCCAGTGCGGCCCAGAGTACCAACACCCGAGGGGCGCTCAGACGAGGTGCAGCCCCCATCCCCAAGAGGCCTCGGGGTGACCCCTTCCCAATGTCCCGGCCGGCCCTCTCTCAGCTTCTCCCCCTCTTTGTGGAACCCTAACCCCTCCCAGGACTTCCAGCCTTCCGCTCCTCCCTGCGGGGAGTCCCAGTTCCCCAGTTACCGAGGCAGCGGGGATCTGGGACCCCCACCCCTCCCCTCTCTCCTCCTCTCCCTCGCTTTGCCTCCCCTTTCTTTTCCCGAACCCTCCAGGCTCGCTCTGCCTCCCGATCTTCCTACTCCTCTCTCTGCCTTCTGCTTCTCCCTCGGGTTCCCTCTGGGTTCCTGATGCACACTCCCCTTCTTCGCTCCCTTTTCATTAAAAGCTCTTCCAAGCCCCCTAACTCCATCCCTCCATCCTGCTTCCTTCACCTCCTCCTCCCTCCCTTTCTTCTCGGTCCCTGCCTCTCCCTTCTCCCTTCTCCCCTTCTTCTCCTCCTCACTCTCTCCCTCTCAGCCTCCAGCTCCTCTCTCCCTCCCCACCTCCTCCTCTCCTGCCTCTTCTGTTTCTCTGTCTCTCTCCTCCCTTCCTCCCTCCTGCCCCTCCCTCTCTTCTCTCTCTTGCAGTTATTTAATTTTTCTGTCGTTGTTTGGGGGTGGGGGTGGGGGCTCTCACAGCAGAGAACCCTCCTCTTCGGGCCGGTGTGGATGGAGTAGGGGCGCCCAAGGGGCAGGATGGAGGGGTCATTGGGGGGCTGATCCCCAGCTCCCAGATGCACTGGGGCCTTGGGGGTGGGGGTGGCCCGGACACCTGGGGCCCTAGAGCTGGCAGTTTCCATCCTCCGCAGAAGAGGGAAGGGGGGGGCGCTTAAGGTGGAGCTGGGAGAGTCCTCGAGGTCTCTGCGCCCAGAGCCGCTGGCCCCAGAGGATCAGGGGTTCCCCAAGCTCACGGGGACCCAGGTTGGAGCCTGCATCACTGCCTGCAGCCCCCTGCCCGGTGCATCACTCGGGCCTCCGCCAGGGGCTCCCTTAACTCGGCTAGGGCATCCCCTGGGAGACTTGAGTGCGGTGTGGGCGGCTGACCAGGAGAGGGAGGCAGAGACTTGGAGAGAGAGGCAGGCAGGAGGTGGAGCCGGGAAGGCAGAGAAGAGAGAGCAGAGGTGAGGGCAGGGAACTGTGGAGGCTGGGGAAGGGAAGGCGAGCCTGAGATCAGTACGGAGAGACAGGGCGGAGGGAGATGCAGGGTAGAGAAGAGAGGATAGGGTGGGGCGGCTGCGGGTTTGGGCAGGGGGAGATGGCTGCAGGAGAGACAGACAGACTTCCATACCTTGAATGAAAGGAGAAGGCAGAGAGAGAGAGATCCACCGCCCCCCCCCCCCACCCGCCTGGCCCCGCAAATGACTGGGGGAGAAAAAAAACAAAATGAGACAGATACAGATGGAGGCAGAGAAAGAGATACACAGAGAGAAAGACATAGACACACAAACTTAGAGATAGACACAGAGATCCACAGAGAGAGAGAGTGCGGGCACGTGCCTCAAACAGCAGGTTCGAGATGGGAGAGCAAGACGCCAGGCCAGAGGTGTGCAGGGAGAGACAGAAACAGAAGACGAGATCTGAGGACAGACATAGAAACACACGCCTGGAGAAAGCAGCAGAGAGAGGCGAGGACAGAGAGGAAGAGGCAGACACCCATGCACACCTGTAAAGAGAGACCCTCATGAAGAGGAAGAGGTATCAACAGAGACAGAGACCCAGGTAGGGGGAGAGAGACCCAGAAACAGATCAACTGATAGGAAGGATAAGACTTAAGAGGGTTGAAAAAGACAGAGGCATTCATAGACAGAGAACTGGAAATGGACATGCAAAGACTGTGTTGGAGAAAGACAGACATGCCTGGGAGAGCTGGAAGTGAAGAGAGACACCGAGAAAACACAAGAAAGGAATGTGTATTCATGATCTGCTGTCTCATGACAAGTTACCCTGAAACTCTGTGGCCTAGAGCTACACATATTTATTGTCTCACAGTTTCTGAGGGGTGGGAACTGTGGAGCAGTTTAGTTGGGTGGATCTGGCTCTGATAACAACAGAGAATTCAGTCTCTCATGAAGGGGCAATAGGCTATGGGCCAGGGCTGCAGTCATCTGGACTCTTGACCGGGGCTGGAAGAATACCTTTAAACTCACCTACACGGCCCTTGGCAAGAGGCCTCAGCTGCTCAACGTTAGGGTTCACAAGGGTCTCATGTGGGTGAAAGTTGCTCAGTCATGTCCGACTCTTTTCGACCCCATGGACTGTAGAGCCCATGGAATTCTCCAGGCCAGAGTACTGGAGTGGGTAGCTGTTCCCTTCTCCAGGGGATCTTCCCAACCCAGGGATCAAACCCAGGTTTCCCGTATTGCAGGCGGATTCTTTACCCACAAGGGAAGCCCCATATATATAGCGTATAGTTAAAATATGGCCCTTTGTGGTGACCTGACAAACAAGAGATGAAGTCACAGTGGCAATATTTTAATTATACGCTATGAGCCCCTTGTGAACCCTAACACTCACCACATGAGCCTCTCCATAGGACTGCTTGGGTCACAACACGGCTACTGGCTCCCCTTCAGAGCGAGTGACTGGAGAGACAGCAGAGTCTTATGTAACCTATGTCCAAAATCACACACCATCACTTTTCTTTGTGTATTGGCCATGCTACTTACCTGCAGGATCCCAGTTCCCTGACCAGGTACTGAACCCAGGCCCCAGCAGTGAAAGGGCTGAGTCCTAACCACTGGACCACCAGGGAATTCCTAGCACCATCACGTCTTTATTCTATTCATTGGAAGTGAAAGTCGCTTAGTCGTGTCTGACTCTTTGCGATCCCATGAACTGTACAGTCCATGGAATTCTCCAGGCCAGAATGCTGGAGTGGGTAGCTGTTCCCTTCTCCAGGGGATCTTCCCAACCCAGGAATCGAACTCATCTCCTGCATTGCAGGTGGATTCTTTACTGCCTGAGCCACTAGGGAAGCTGTGGATGTGTATTCATTGGCGGTGAGCTGCTCAGTCTAGCCCACGGTCAAAGGGAAAGGGATTGATGCTTTTTTTTTTTCCTCCTAAAATGTTATTTATTTTGGCTGCGTTGGGTCCTCAACAAAGACCCATTGCAGCCAAAATAAATAAAACCTTAGGAAAACAAAAACAAAGAGAAAGAGATTGAGCTCCTCCTCTTGAACAGAGGGATATCAAAGAATGTGGGCTTCTTTCAAAACCATCACAGAGGGACTTCCCTAGCAGTCCAGTGGTTAAGACTGCGCTTCCACTGCAGGAGCTGTGGGTTTGATCCCTGATTGGGGAACTAAGATCCTGCATGCCACATGACGTGGCCCCCCAAAATAAAAAATAGAGTAATATAAACTCATCATAATAAGGAGAGGAAGAGAGACAGCAAGGGAGAGAGATAGACTTTCAATGACTCTCAAGGCTTAGATGTTGGTGAGGCACTTATTCAGAAAGGCAGGAATGTGTTGAGAGGGGGAAGACAGAGGCAAGATAAAGGAAACCAAAACAGTAGTAGCAGTAATAATGATGATAATAATAATAATAATTACAGTGACAGCAGCTAGCAGGTAAAGCACCTGCTAAATACCAGGCAAAGTTCTGAGCACTTTCTAAGGACTCACTCATGTAATCACACAGTCTCTTTATGAAAAGGAGGAAGTTATTATCCCATATGACAGATGAGGAAACCAAGCCTCAAGGGGCATAAGTGACTTGCCCCAAATGACACAGGCAGGAAACAAAGAAGGATGGGGAAATTATGACAGAGACATATGTGCAGAGACATGGGGAAAAGGCAGGAAGAGACTGGCAGAAGAACCCAGCTCTGATGGGAAAAATCCATCAGCAAGAAATGGCAGCCACTCTGACTGAGGGTTTCCTAGACACTGGAGCTGGACCATGCACTCTTTAGGTTTTGTTAACCCTCAAAGTTGCCCCTTCAGGTGGGAGTTGGTATTAGCCCCATTATACAGATAGAACCCCTGAGGCTCAGAGAGGAAAGTGACTCACCTAAGATGTTGTGGGTTGACTGGTGCCCCCCATCCGCCCCAAAAGAGACACATCTCCCTGAAACCTGTAAATAGGACCTTATTTGGAAAAAGGGTCTTTGCAGTTGTAACTAAAATGGTGATCTTGAGATCAGATCCCATATTATCTGGGTGAACCCTAAATCCAATTACATATGTTCTTTTAAAATAAAGACATAGATAAGCAACAGGGCTCTACTGTATAGGACAGGGAACTATATTCAATACATATATATATTTTTTTCTTGGTTGGGCTGCAAGGCATGTAGGATCCCAGTTCCCGGACTAGGGACTGAACCCATGTCATTTGCATTGGAAGTGCAGAGTCTTAACCACTGGACCACCAGGGAAGTCCCTATTCAATATCTTCTAATAAACTATAATGGAAAAGAATCGGGAAGATGTATATACACACACACACACATACACACACACACACACACACACACATATATATATAGTTGTTGTTTAGTTGCTCAGTCATGTCTGACTCTTTGCCATACCATGGACTGCAGCACACCAGGCTTCCCTGTCCGTCATTATCTGCCAGAGTTTGCTTAAACTCGTGTCCTTTCCATGAGTTGATGATACCATCCAACTATCATCTCACCCTCTATCACCCCCCTTTTCCTGCCCTCAAAACAAAATCATTTTGTACACACTTGAAACCAGCACAATATTGTTAATAAACTACACTTCAATTTCAAAAGAAGGAGAAAAGAAAGGCAGAGGGGGATTTTAGACAGAGGAGATAGTATTGTGAAGACAGAGGCAGAGGGGACGTCCCTGGCGGTCCAGTGGCTGAGACTAAGACTCTGAACTCCCAACGCATGCATGTAGATCCGGAACCAAGAGTTTGCATGTCGCAACTAAGACCTGGCACAGTCAAATTAATTAATTAATTAGACAAAGAAAAGAAATGGCTAAGAGAATTTTTTTCTTGTATGGGGGTAAGAGGAAGTCTTCCCAGTGTAGGTGACATTTTTCTGGCCCTCTTTCTGTCCCTAAAAGCCCAGCCCTGGCACTTTTCCCACCCGGATCCTCTCTCCAACCCCTCCCCCACCCCAGTCTCCCTGAGCCTCCAGTCTACCCTCTAGGGATCCCAGAGGAGTCTTCTATGTCCAGAGGTGACCTTGCCTCTCCTCAAGTCACAGTCATCCCTTATCTCCCCAGCACCCCTGGACAAATTCCCCGACTCTCTGCCTTTCTAGTCATGACCAATTCCTTCCTCTGTCCTTCAAAACCTACCTCTGATGTTACTTCCTCTGAGAACCCAACTTGCAGTCTGGGTTCAAGGCCTTCTCTGGGCTTACCCAGTGAACCCAGCCACCTCTACAATTGTCCATATCATGTCTGTTGCTCATGCAGGGCTGACCCCACCCCTCCTCTGCTCATAAATCTCCCACCGCTCTCCAGTGCCCCTGGGGGAAAAACTCAGGCCCTCAGTCTGGTCTTAGAGGCCCCATATGTCCTGGTTACTGCCTATTCCAGCCTCAGATCTCTTCTCTGACCATACAGGGCCCTCTGGCTTCTGGACATTTGCACCAACTGTGACTTCCTGAAAGTGTGAAAGTGTAGCTGCTCAGTCATGTCTGATCCTTTGCAACCCCATGGACTATAGCCCGCCAGGCTCCTCTGTCCATGGAGAAAGCAAGGAATGCAGGTTCCACTGAGATTTGAACCCAGATTGCTGGATTCAGAGCCCAGAGGGCTAGCCATTACAACTGTAACTTCTAACTTGGCCTTTCTTTCTATCTCCTCTGCTGGGCAAACTCATCCTCAGCTCACACGCATTTTAGGAGTCTGCTCTTCCAGGAAGCCAACAACGATGCTGTGGAAGGCAGGGGCCTCTTCTGAGTTCTGGAAGCCACCTGTGCTGCCCTCATTATAGCAACAAGACAGACTGGGCTCAGCGCCCAGAGGCGGGAGGGAATGGCCAGGCCGGAGGTGCGGCCCAGATGTGGATTTCACGCCTATTCGTCTTGGGTGCTGGGAACAAAGTTTGGGTCATAAGGAACATATGGGGCTCGCCCTGTTCCTCACTTTCATCTCCTACCTCCCCGGCCCCTGGGTGGGAGGCAGCCGGGACGGGACTCTGAGCCTGGGTGGTTCCCACAGCCCTTCCTGCCCCCGCTCTCAACTCCCACTCCCCAGGGGAGCCCAGCAAAAATCTTCCTGACCTGTGATCTCACCTTCTGGGTTCACCTCTCCTGGGGAATGTCTGGCCACCAGGTGTTTAAATCATGAAAACAAACTCCAAAAGCTCTTACTCTGTGCAGACACTATTTTAAGCTCATTGCATACACATCGCTTTAAAAATTAAGTATTTATTTATTTATTTGGTGGCGCCAGGTCTTAGTTGCAGCACTTGAGCGCTTCGATCTTGGTTGTGGCATGAGAGATCTTTAGTTGTGGCATGTGGGATCTAGTTCCCTGACCAGGGGTCAAACCCAGGCCACCTGCATTGGGAACTTGGAGTCTTAGCCAATGGACCACCAGGGAAGTCCCTAGATGTTCACACATGCTCAGTCACTTCATTCATGTCTGACTCTTTGTGACTCCATGGACTGTAGCCTGTCAGGCTCCTCTGTCCACAGAATTCTCCAGGCAAGAATGCTGGAGTGGGTTGCCATTTCCTCCTCCAGAGGATCTTCCCAACCCAGGGATCGAACCCACATCTCCTGTGTCTCCTGTATTACAGTCAGATTCTTAACCACTGAGCCACTGGGGTAGCCCTTACAGACACATGTCAATTCATTTAATCCTCATAATATGCCCTGTGGGTTATTTCCTATCATCATCATCATCATCACCACTCCCATTTTACAGATGGGAAAACTTAGGGGACAGAGAGGGATTTGAACCCAGGCAGTCTGGCTCCAGAGTCCATGAGTTTCATGAAAATCACCTCTAGAGCAATGCCATCTAATAGAAGTTTCTGTGATAGTGGACATGTTCCTTATCTACGCTGTTTGATATGTTAGCCACCAACTACCCATATGGCAGTGGCTACTGATTGGGTAGCTCAGAGAACTAAGTCTGAATACTGGCTACTTGCTGTGTGATGGTTGTTAAGATTCCCAGCCTCCTCTCATTCAGTTTCTTTATAGAAGAGGTGGTTAAGGATTCCAGCCAAACCCAAACACATGTGGGTTTCAGTCCTTGCCCGCATTTCAAGGTGGTCTCTCTGAGAGCCTCAATTTCTTCAGAAAAGGATGGAAAGAGCAAGATCAGGCATCCAGCGATTCCTGAAACAGAGAACTCTTCTTAGAAAACCCCTTGACATGCTAAGTTGCTCAGTCGCATCTGACTCTTTGCAACCCTACAGACTGCAGACTGCCAGGCTCCTCTGTCTGTGTGGTTCTCCAAGCAAGAACTGGAGTGGGTGGCCATGCCTCCTCCAGGGAATCTTCCCAAACCAGGAACTGAATCCTCGTCTCTTATGTCTTCTGCATTGGTAGGTGGGATCTTTACCACTAGTGCCACCTGTGTAGCCCTATAAAACCCCTGAAAGATGCCTAACTCTTGCTTCAGATATGCCCACAGCCAGAGCCCTATTGGAGGCCAAAGGCAAGCCTCCCCTTATACAGGATTGTATTGGTAGCTTGGGGGTCAAACAGTCACCTCCTGCAGGCTATTTTCTGCCTTTTTCAGCTTCCTTAGGGGCATACTCAGAACAGGGGCGGGAGAGCCAGACTCAGAACAGGGGCGGGAGAGCCTGTTCTCTCTGCCTAGCACCCAATGACATCATGGTGCAGCCAGACTCCTCATTGGCTCAGGCCTGCTTTTTCTCTCAGGGAAAGAAGAGGTTGCTCTCTAGGCCCCAATGAACCTTAAGTCATATCTGTTTGTCTGAGATTCCCTCAAAGTACCCACTGTCTCTCCTACAAAGGTCACTTAAATTTGAAATTTTGCTCTTCATTGTGGGTTCAAAGGCCAAGGTGACCTGAAAAATCATAAGTCCCATGACCTTCCATTCCATAGTACTTACTACTCTCCTGCCTTTTTTAACCCCACCCCTCTGGCCTGTTGGGGCTTCCCTGGTGGCTCAGACCAGTAAAGAATCTTCCTGCAATGCAGGAGGCCCAGGTTTCCCTGGGTGGGAAAGATCCCCTGGAGAAGGGAATGGCTACCCATTCCAGTATTCTTGTCTGGAGAATCCCGTGGACAGAGGAGCCTGGCAAGCTACAATATATAGGATCACAAAAAGTCAGCATGACTGAGCAACAAACACTCTGGTCTGTAGGTACCCAACTGCTGGGTGGAATACAATTCTGCTTAGTAGCAAATGAAATCAGACTGCTCTGTGGCTCCCAATTGGCTATTCTCTCAGGAAAGGGGTTAGCCTTTGGTTCAAGACCGGGTGGACCCAACAGAACCCTCTTCAGATAGTCACTCAAAATTCTATTATTTTCTAAGACCATCCTGGGGCCATTAGGAATCGAGTGTTTCTTAACTTGGAACTTTCTAGAAACGCGACACTGCTGTGCTTTCCTCAGGTGTGTTTCCCGCCTTTTCTAGCCACCCTCCCTTCCACTGGCTTTAGCCAATGGTTAAGCAACACAACTCTGACTAGCCTCTGTAGCCATGATTGGTTCCAAGACTTTCCTCATGGCCTTCTTCACTTTACCCTCCTAGACTGTCCAGCACAGATCAGGGATCTGGAGCCGAGATTCCTCAAGAGTTGAGACTTTATTGAGGGGACTTGCTCCATAAGGCAAAGGTCAAGTGTCCGAGCCAGAGAGCAGGAGTTCTAACGCCTTTAGTTAGGGCCTTTCCGACTCCTGGGTGCTGGCGCATGCCAGTGACGTATGGCGCTCCTTGGCATCTGATTGGCTCGCTGAGGGACGCCTCAGCGTCGAGGTAAAAGACTCCTCCCCTGATTGCTTCTAGCTCCTTCGATGGCATTCGATGGCATTCGAGGTCGAGGGGCTTCGGCTCTAGAGCCTGGGTTCGGGGCTCGGGGTCGAAGGCAGCAGGGTGCGGCACCCCCCGGCACGCTCTTCCTGCTGCAGCCGCCTCAGCGGCCGGGCCCAGCGTGGCCTCCAGGGCAGCGCGAGGCCTTGGCGGTCGAGGACGAGGCGTGTAGGATCTGGGCCGCCAGCCGTGCTGCCCAGCAGCAGGTAGTGGTTGGCGAGGCGCAGGCGCAAGCATCCGCACGTCAGATCGGCACGGGGCACCCAAGCGACCTGGCTGCCACGGCGCACGGGCCTCGCTCGCTGCTTGTACACAGCCAGCACACTCACGGCCAGCCGCTGCCATGTCGTGTCTGCGGCCTCGGATGCCAGCACCTGCGCGTGGAGCACTGCGGGAAGGGGAGAGGTCAGGCCTAGGCTGCGGGATAGCCTGAGGGCTCCGTGAGGTTAGTCTTGGTGGGGAAGGGCCTGGGACGCAAGGGTGGGCTTCCAGAATCGCATCAGGAAGAACAGAAACCTTGACGCTTTGAGGGTGAGAGGCCCTGTGCTGTGAAGAGTGAGGTCTTTCTGAGGACACGGGTCAAAGCAAGGAGGGCGGGGCGTTTGCAGTGTGAGGTTGGGTCCCAGGATTGTGATTGTGAAGGGGAGGGGTGGGTGGGCGATCCCTCTGGAGTGGAGGTCAGGCTGGGCCAGGAACCCAGGTGCCCACCAGGAAATATGCAAGCACTACCAGGGATGCTTTTGAGATCATATTAGAAACAGCAGGTATGGGAATGACTTAAAGGTTAGAGGTCTCCCGGGACCCTGCAGTGGGTGGGGCTGGAACAAGGCAGAAAAGGCAGGTCCAGGTCTCTAATGCCAGAGAGTCAGAAAGTATTAGGAGCACACAGAGCCCTTGGAAAACAGAGAGATTGCCCTAGGAGGGATCTGCATCTAGGATGGATTTGAGGGCCAGAAGGAGGTCAGTCCTTGGAAGCCCAGGGTTGAGGTCTTACTAGTGGTGATTCAGGGAAGTGTCCCCTCTAAGGGGTAGAAATGAGATCTGTTGGCAGCAGCCCTCTGGTGGGCAAGCTGAGCCTATGGGCTAGAAGATCCCGGTGGGAGGTGGGGGGAGAAGCCTCCACATTTGGAGTTCAAGGATACTAGTGACCAGATGGTGAGCCTCAGGGAGGGGAGGTCTGGGATCCTGTACCATTGAGGGGAGTAACTGGGGCTGGGCTGAACTCAAGTGTCCAAGAGAGTTGAGGTCATAGGCCCTGGACTCAGGGGGCTGGTGTAGACTGGCGGATTAGGAAACTCTGGGGGAGTCTGTGGGAATGGGGCTACAGCCCTGAAGGAGGGCAGAGGACCTGAGACAGACAAGACAGCCCAAGGGTCCCCTCCATTCAACCAGTTTGCCTTTCTCCTTCCATCCTCAGGAGGCCACCTCCCCCACTCGGGGACGTCAGGCTGAAGGAGATTGTGAAACTCTGCAAGACCAAGAACGTGGGGAGAGAGGAGACCTAGGAAGGTAGGGAGTAACCCTCCCTACTCCCCCTTCTGCCCATTGTCTGCTGTCCCATTAGGTTGTAGATCAGGACAGGCCCTTTAGAGTTCAGCACGCCTTCCCTTTTAAGATGAGGAAAGTGAAGGCCAGAGAAGAGAGTGGCTTGGAGGCAGATCAGAGCTCCTGTGTGCCCGCTGGCCCTTGTTCTCCCCGGTACTCACCGTAGTCCTGCTGGCAGTACCTCCGAAGGCTCATGTGTATCCTGGTGTCCGAGGTATTGCAATAGTTTTGACACTGAGGGTCTGGGGAGGGTCAGGCTCCTGAGGCCTGGACTACAGCATTCTGCCCCTGCCCATCCCCCACAATCCATCTTAATGGACAGCTGGGGTGCCTGAACCCTTGGGACTGCGCTCAGTGGACCACCCCTGGATCCCTGCCTGGTGGCCCAATCACCCCATCCCCGCTCCTTCTTGCTACCAGGAATTTGTAGGCCAGCCTGTCTTACCCGAGCTGTAAGCATGAGGGGTTGTAGCAAGGGTGGTTGTCGCCTCTGGGATTCCTGTGAGAGAGCAGAGAGGTAGGGCCTCTTAGCACCTCCCACCAGTACCCCGCTACCCCCAAAGAAATCCATACCCTGTAAAGTCTGTTCCCTGAGGCCCAAGAGCGGAAGCACACTTTGCCTTTCTCCCCCAGGACCTGGAGTTCTGGTCCCTCGCCACTTTCTGGACTCAGGAATCCCAGTCTTAAGACCTCTCTCAGACCCGGGAATCCAGGCTCTTAGCCTCTTCCTCCACAGGGTGAGACTGGACTTCAGTCTTCGCCTCCCCAAGGCCGCAGAGTCCGGCTTCCAGTCTCTAGCTTCTGTCTCCCAGGGACCCAGTCCTCACCCCTCTTGCCCCCTGGAGGTCTGGCTATCTCCTTCCCACCCAACTTGGGACTCGGGGCCCCGCCCCCAGGACTCACGCTGGCAGGGCATCCTGGGAGAGCGGCTCTGCTGGTAGCCAGGACCACAGCGGTTGCAGGTCAGGCCAGTGACCCCTAACTTGCAGGAGCACTGCCCACTGGTCTGGTTGCAGGTACCGCCTGTCGCCCCAATAGGATGGCACTGGCAGGCTGCGTGAGGAGAGGAGCTGGGGAGGTGGGGTGCGGGCTCCCAGCCTCTTCCTCCCCAAGATTGGGGAGGCTGGAATTCCCTGCCCCCTCTGCCCTCAGGCCCCATAGATCCGGCCCTCAGCCCCTCCTCCCTCAGACCTGCCTGCCGCCTTTCCCTCCAGGCGGGGCTTCAGGCTGCACTCACGCCTGCAGGCCTTGCGGCTGTTGATGGGCTGGCCAGGGTCCCTCCAGAACCCTGGCTGGCAGTAATGGCAGTGCCGGCCGGCTGTGTGGTGGCGGCACCGCTCACACACGCCCCCGCTCCGGCCGCCCGACAGCCTGAACAGCTCAGAGTTGAACCTGCAGCGTCGCGCGTGCTGGTTGCAGGAGCAGGCTGGGAACAAGATGGAGTGAGGGCGCCTCAGGCAGCCATTCCATTCCCCTTTCCCAGCTTTCCCCCCACCGCCCTCAGGAGAGAGACTGCCTGGGGTTCCCCGGGTGACTGTGGTCCCCGAAGCCCTTCATTCTCATCTTTAAAACGGGCGGTGCTCTGGACTGGAGCTGGGTGAGCCCGAGGGGACTGATGAACACGTAGGGTGTAGAGAGTGGCAACTCTGGGTGTGGGCTACAGAGTCAGGCCCTCGCTTGGAAGTGTCTCACTCTTTCCGTGGGCAAGTGACGCTTCCTTTCTGCAGCTCAGACTCCTTTGCTATAAGATGACATTTATAGTATCTACTTCCTTGCAGGAGGACCACCTACCATGTACATTTTGCTGGGGAGCATCGATCAGATTTCAAAGGCAGTGACTCTCAAACCTTACCACTTATTCGAGTTACTGGGGAAACATTTAAAAAGAGCAACACAGGACCTCTGTGCTAGGTCCTGTATTGGGCTGCATCCTAAGGACTTTATGTTTATCCGTGATTTGAATTTCCACTGCAGCCTGTAGAGGAAGGCCTGTTGTTTTCCTCACTTTACAGACGAGAAAATGGAGACACAGAGGGGTTTGGTCACTAGTTGGGGGGGGGGGGGGTCACACAGCCAGGAAGCCGACGAGCTGGGACTTGAACCCAAGCAGTCTGGCAGGCTTCTGAGGCCATGTGCCCATCTGCTGCCCTAGAACATCTAGTGTGAGCACGTTCGGGACAAGCTAGGACCCTTGGGATCATCCTCCTGAGCTCACGGTCCAGCCTGGCCACCTGCTGACTGCGTGTCCTTGGCACACAGAACTCCCCAGCTCTAGCCTCAGTCTCCTCATCTGTAAAATGGGCCAGATGCAATCACTGCCCGGCACATAGTAGGTGCTGGATAAAAATGTGTCTAATGAATAAAAGCTTCCCCCACCGTGGTTGATTTGATGAGTCCAAAAACATCCATCTGCCCTGTGTTTCCGCAGCCTCTCACTAAGTACCACCTGAGCGCCTGTGCCAAGCCAACCTCCAGGCGGGGGCTCAGAAAGTGTCCTCCACATCACCGTCACTGTGATCAGGTGTTACCAAGAGGCTAGAGCTCCCGGGTGGGCATGGAAGCAGCAGAGGTGGCAGGGGAGAGCCAGGGGAGCCAAGAGAGGTGCTGCCAGAGGACAGTGTGGGGAGAAGCAAGGGGCAGGCAGCTCTGGGGTAGGAGAGAGCCTCCTGCCCTCAGGGACACGGCCCGGCTGCTGGACCACGGGCCCAGCTCCGGGTCAGGGCAGGTCAGGGCGGGCCCAGGACTCACGCAGGCAAGGGTGAGGGTGCCGAGGCGTGGCAGGCCGCCAGGGCCAGTCGCGGTGGGACGGCCGGCAGCTCTCACAGCCTGGGCCGGTGGTGTGGTGGCGGCAGCGACAGCGGGGCGGCCGGTCGCGGGCAGCGCAGCGGGCCGCGTGGCCGTGGCACTGGCAGCGGCCTCTCACGCCTGCGGCTGCCAGCCCCCCGCGGCCCCCGAGCTCCAGGCGGAGGTGACTGGCCACCACGCTGGCCTTCGGGCCCGCTGGGACCCGGAAAGTCACCCTCTCGGGCCCTCCCAACGCCCCTGGCCAGGCGGGCCTGCGCCACAGTGACCTCCAGGGCCCTCCGGTGGCCCAGGCAGCAGACAGGACCAGGGCTGGGGGTCCTGGGGTGCAAAAGCGCAGGCTGACGGACGACAGGAGGAAAGGGCCCCCCAGGCCCAGGGTCAGACTGCCATTGCAGGGGGCCCGTGGGCCGAGATCCACGCTTGGGGAGGGGCCACAGGCCTGGGGACAGGAGGCGGCCATGCCAGCCAGCTGGGTCACGGGTGGAAGGCAGAAGCGGGGGCGGCCCCCGGGGTGGTAACACGGGTCCGCGCTGGCCTGGCTTAGGAGGAGCCAGAGGGCAAAGGTCACGGGCATGGTTCCAGCAGAGGCAAGTACCTGCGGAGGAGAGGAGTGGCCGGGCTGGGGGCCTCAGGCTGCCCCCCGAGGTCAGCCTTCACCCCGCTCTCCAGGCTCCCTGAGGAACCCTGGCATTCCACCCCCAGCCCTGCCCCAGACCTCTCCCGGCTGCTTCTGAGCGAGGAAAATAGTTCCATCTGGGGAGAATTACTGTTTACATAAGCCAAAGGGGAAAGAACGCAAGCAAAATCGAGAATTTTGCCTGAACTAATCCGTAGCTTAACACCCCGGCGCTATCAGTCAGTGTCGAGGGGCAGGGGGCCCTGGGGAGAGGGCGGGGAGTGGGGACAGATGGGGAAACTTCGAGCAAGGATAAGGGGGAGAAGAGGGGAGCAAGGCAGGGCAGACGGAGTTACAGACAGATGAACACTCGGTGACAAAGCAACAGAGACAGGGACAGATATGGGCGCAGACAGATAGATGGAGGGAGAGGGGGCAAGGCAAGCGTAGGGCAAGGGCCAGGCAGGGAGAGGAACCAGGAGGGGCGAGGAGGACGCAAGGGGAGACCACGAGGCCCAGAAAGATGGCGGCTGGGAAACCGGAGTCCACAGGGTGTCAGGGGAGCGGGTGCCTGGGAGCCTGGGGACCGGGACCTCGGAGACACCTGCAGAGCTGGAGGAGAGCGGGCAGTGCAGCAGGCCTGACCTGGGGGGAGAGCAAGGGTGCTGGGCCTGGGGATCAGAAGCAGGAGGCAGCTCAACGGGGATCGGGGATCCGAGGGGAGGCCTCTTTCCCACATGGGGCCCTAACCTCGTTCTCCACACCCAGGGCACGGAGGGGGATTACCACCAAACACCCAGGCCTCCCTGCCACCCACCCCCAGCCTCCACCCACCCTTAACCCTTTCTCACCCAGACGCAGAACCCAGAGGACCGGCCGAGGGACCCCGGTGGGGGCGCCTGGGGCCTGGAAGCCTGGGCTGGGAGGCTGGTGTGGAATGCCTGTGGGGCTGAGAAGGTCAAGCCCTTGTGTCCCGATTGGGATGGGAGGGCCCCGTGTGCTCGCATTTCTGAGGACTTCCTGATAATCTCAGCCCACCTGGCTCCCACTGCCATCCTAGGCCTCAGGGTCCAGGAATCAGAGCCCCCACATTCCCCGCTGGCTGTAAAGTCCCCAGAGCAGAAGGGGGAACAGACGTTGGGGGTGGCGAGTGCCAAGGGAGGAGAGAGAGGGGCCGGACAGGGCAGGGCTAGAGGCCAGGGCTACCGCAGGGGCCGGAAGTCCAGGCTTGGGAAGGCACGACCGGGGAAGGACTTGGTGCTGGAATGCTCCCCTCCCTGTCCAGGGCTGGCAGCCCCCACTGGAGAGCTCCCTCAGGTCTGGGGGTCTTGCACCCCTTCTGGGCCCCACTGTCCAGGCCCCTGGGTCAGTCTGGACCTGGGTGTGGGCCCCCACTGGGAGTCTGAGGCACCAGTGGGTGCAGTGGGGTCACATCCCTCCCCAGCCTGATTTCACTGCCCCCAGGGTCCCCACTGCAGACGCTCTGCGCGCAGGCTGCCTGCCCTGCCCCAGATGACTGCCATGGCCTCCACCCCTCCCGAGGAGGAGCCTGGCGCCATTTTGAGCTCTGGCGCGGGGCATTTGCCCTGGTCCTCTGGCACCTGCCTTGTTAAGGCACTCACCCCATCTCCCACCTTTCCTCTCTCGCCTGGGTGGTTCAAGGGGCACTGCTTTCTGGCCTTAGTACACCAGGCAAACGGGTTGAGTCCCCCGGTGTTCCTGGGGGAATGAGAAGCCAGCCCCTGCCAATGGGGAGCCCAGATGTCCGGCCCCTGGTCCCTGCCCCTTGTGGGAACTGTAGCCCACCCTGACCACCCCCACCCCCCATTCACGGAGCAGAGACTAGCTGTGTTCCCACCAGATCCAGAGTCAGGCCCCTCGCCTGGGCAGTGTGGGGGTCCCTCTGGGACCCAGGCTCCTCTTGCCTGATTTCTTTGGCACCCACCTGACCCTTCACCCCGCCGTCGTCCAAACCTGTGCCCTGGAAGAGGTTGTCCTCTGCTGCTAGCTGCTCACGTGTTCTTCTCTCCCGCAGGAGCTTGGCGGCCAGCGTGGGCTCCGGGGAGTGAGTGCGGAGTGGCTGTTCTCAGGCCCCGGGCTAGTGGGGGTTCTGGGCGGGAGCTCAAAGCAGAGCCTAAGAATCCAACACCACCCCCACCACCCCCACCCCTGCCAGTCCCCTCGCTAAGGCAGCCACGCTCTCCCCACAGGGACCCCTGGCAGCCACGCCACCCAGGACGATGTGGGACGTGAGAGCCGTTGCCCCGCAGCGGCCCGCAGCTGGACATCCCCGAGCAGGCTGGCCCAGAAAGCTCAAGACAGGTAGGAGGGGACAGCGGCCAGATGGCCTTCCCGGGTCTGGGGTCCGCGCTCCACTCACACCCAGCCCCTGCCCCACCGCTCCTAAGGGCGGGCAGGCTGGGGCTCAGCCCCGCCACGTGGTGGTGGCTGCGATCAGGAAGGGGCAGACCTGCTGGGGGAGGGGGCGGTGTCAGGGCCGCTCACACCGAGGTGGGACCGCACGCCGGCCCCTCCTGCCCTCTGGAACCTTCTGCCAGCTGTGGGTTAACTGAGCATGAAGGTCAGGCACTTTCAAGTCCTAGAAGTCAGTACCCTTTGAAGGGTCACACCAGCCACCTGGAAACCCAAAGACTTGGGCCGCTTTCTGAGTTGGTGGGGTGGGGGTGGGGGAGAAATGAATGCCGGGGACCTCGGTGGTTCTAGCCGCTGGAGGGAGAAATCAGGGACCCCCCAGGGGTTCAGAGCTCAAAGCGGCTTTCCCCAGGACCAGGTCACTATGAGGCCTCAAGACTTCGGGGGTGAGAATTCCATACAAATGTTGCCCTCAGCTGTATTACATACCTGAGTGGTTTTGATGAGAAGGGTAACATTTTTTATCACTTCCCACTGGGAAAGGCGTGGATCTCGGGACCTTGGGGCACCGTATTCACTACTGCGGCCTTGAGCACGCTGACTGCGGCACAGCGTCGGCCCATGCGGTTTGGGGACCCACTGCTCGGGCAGGAGGGCACCGCTGAGGCAGTCTGTGCTTCTGGCTCTGGGTGACCCGCACAGTGGCGGAGGCAGAATGGGAACATAGGATTTAAATGTAAGCTGTGAGGAGGGGTTAGCTGCCAGAAAAAGAGACACCCCCAGATCTGGGGGGACACATGGGATCTGGGGCAGGCGGCATGAGGGGCAGGCTGACTCGTGCAGAAATTAGAAGTTTCTTAAGCTAACGTTCCCTGGAGGAAAGCTTGCTTTCTCACTTTTGCTTTTAATAACCTGAACTTCCTGAGGTGATGATCATCTCCAAAGGAGCCAATGAAAAATCCGCTGCCAATGCAGGAGATGCAGGTTCAATCCCTGGGTTGGGAAGATCCCCTGGAGAAGGAAATGGCAGCCCACTCCAGTATTTTTGCCTGGGAAATCCCACGGACAGAGGAGCCTGGGGGGCTATAGTCCATGCGGTCACAAAGAGTCAGAAACGACTTAGCAACTCAGCAACAACTGCATTGAGAGTGTCATCTGAGTATCCCCTTCTAACTCAAGACAGTAATCAGGATCCCAGATTCCTGAACCACACTGGTTCCAAATCCAGGCTTCACCGCTTTCCTAGCTGTGTGACCCAAAGCAAGTTTCTTAACCTCTCTGTGCCGTAGTTTCCTTTCCTGTTAAATCAGCATAAAAATGTACCTTCCTCATGGGAGATCATGAGGACCAAATGAGTGAAGATAAGCCTGCAGTCTAATATCTGAAACTCTGTGCACCAGACATGCTGCAGAAACTATTTTGACAGCACCATGGGCTGTGCAGATTATATATTATACACCCCTCAGTGGGGCCTGGGCAGCATCCCATCAGTTCAGTGCAGTTGCTCAGTCGTGTCCGACTCTTTGTGACCCCATGGACTGCAGCACGCCAGGCCTCCCTGTCCATCACCAACTCCTAGAGTTTACTCAAACTCATGTCCATTGAATCGGTGATGCCATCCAACCATCTCATCCTCTGTCGTCCTCTTCTCCTCCTGCCCTCAATCTTTCCCAGCATCAGGGTCTTTTCCAATGACTCAGTTCTTTGCATCAAGTGGCCAAAATATTGGAGTTTCAGCTTTAACATCAGTCCTTCCAATGAATATTCAGCACTGATTTCTTTTAGGATGGACTCGTTGGATCTCCTAGCAGTTCAAGGGACTCTCAAGAGTCTTCTCCAACACCACAGTTCAAAAGCGTCAATTCTTTGACACTCAGCTTTCTTTATAGTCCAACTCTCACATCCATACATGACTTCTGGAAAAAACCATAGCCTTGATTAGATGGACCTTGGTTGACAAAGTAATGTCTCTGCTTTTTAATAGGCTGTCTAGGTTGGTCATAACTTTTCTTCCAGGGAGCAAGCGTCTTTTAATTTCATGGCTGCAGTCACCATCTGCAGTGATTTTGGGCCCCCCCCCCAAATAAAGTCTGTCACTGCTTCCCCATCTATTTGCCATGAAGTGATGGGACCAGATGCCATGATCTTAGTTTTCTGAATGTTGAGCTTTAAACCAACTATTTCACTCTCCTCTTTCACTAAGAGGCTCTCTAGTTCTTCTTTGCTTTCTGCCATAAGGGTGGTGTCATCTGCATATCTGAGGTTATTGATATTTCTCCCAGCAATCTTGATTCCAGCTTGTGCTTCATCCAGCCCAGCATTTCTCATGATGTACTCTGCATATAAATTAAATAAGCAGGGTGACAATATACAGTCTTGACGTACTCCTTTTCCTATTTGGAACCAGTCTGTTGTTCCATGTCCAGTTCTAACTGTTGCTTCCTGACCTGCATACAGATTTCTCAAGAGGCAGGTCAGGTGGTCTGGTATTCCCATCACTTTCAGAATTTTCCACAGTTTATTGTGATCCACACAGTCAAAGGCTTTGGCATAGTCAATAAAGCAGAAATAGATGTTTTTTTCTGGAACTCTCTTGCTTTTTTGATGATTCAGCGGTTGTTGGCAATTTGATCTCTGGTTCTTCTGCCTTTTCTAAAACCAGCTTGAACATCTGGAATTTCACAGTTCACATTTTGTTGAAGCCTGGCTTGGAGAATTTTGAGCATTATTTTACTAGCATGTAAGATGAGTGCAATTGTGTGGTAGTTTGAGCATTCTTTAGCATTGCCTTTCCTTGGGATTGGAATGAAAACTGACCTTTTCCAGTCCTGTGGCCACTGCTGAGTTTTCCAAAATTGCTGGCATATTGAGTGCAGCACTTTCACAGCATCATCTTTCAGGATTTGAAACAGCTCAACTGGAATTCCATCACCTCCACTAGTTTTGTTTGTAGTGATACTTTCCAAGGCCCACTTGACTTCACATTCCAGGATGTCTGGCTCTAGGTGAGTGATCACACCATCATGATTATCTGGGTCCTGAAGATCTTTTTTGTACAGTTCTTCTGTGTATTCTTGCCACCTCTTCTTAATATCTTCTGCTTCTGTTAGGTCCATACCATTTATGTCCTTTATCGAGCCCATCTTTGCATGAAATGTTCCCTTGGTATCTAATTTTCTTGAAGGTGATGTCCATGTATAGTGTCATCTCTTGTGTTGTTGGAAGGGGGTGTTTGCTCTGACCAGTGCGTTCTCTTGGCAGAACTCTATTAACCTTTGCCCTGCTTCATTCTGTACTCCAAGGCCAAATTTGCCTGTTACTCCAGGTGTTTCTTGACTTCCCATTCTATTGTTTTCCTCTGTTTCTTTGCATTGATCACTGAGGAAGGCTTTCTTATCTCTCCTTGCTATTCTTTGGAACTCTGCATTCAGATTTGTATATCTTTCCTTTTCTCCTTTGCCTTTTGCTTCTCTTCTTTGCTCAGCTATTTGTAAGGCCTCCCCAGACAGCCATTTTGCCTTTTTGCATTTCTTTTTCTTGGGGATGATCTTGATTCCTGTCGCCTGTACAATGTCACGAACCTCTGTCCATAGTTCATCAGGCGCTCTGTGTATCAGATCTAGTCCCTTAAATCTATTTCTCATTTCCACTGTATAATCATTAGGGATTTGATTTAGGTCATACCTGAATGGTCTAGTGGTTTTCCCCCTGTTTCTTTAATTTCAGTCTGAATTTGGCAATAAGGAGTTCATGATCTGAGCCACAGTCAGCTCCTGGGCTTGTTTTTGCTGACTTTATAGAGTCAGCATCTTTGGCTGCAAAGAATATAATCAATCTGATTTTGGTACTGGCTATCTGGTGATGTCCATGTATAGTGTCATCTCTTGTGTTGTTGGAAGGGGGTGTTTGCTCTGACCAGTGCGTTCTCTTGGCAGAACTCTATTAACCTTTGCCCTGCTTCATTCTGTACTCCAAGGCCAAATTTGCCTGTTACTCCAGGTGTTTCTTGACTTCCTATTTTTGCATTCCAGTCCTCTATAATGAAAAGGACATCTTTTTTGGGTGTTAGTTCTAGAAGATCTGGTAGGTCTTCATAGAACCGTTCAACTTCACCATGCATGCTAAGTCGCTTCAGTTGTGTCCGACTCTGTGCGACTCCATGGACAGCAGCCCACCAGGCTCCTCTGTCCACAGGATTCTCCAGGCAAGAATACTGGAGTGGGTTGCCATGTCCTTCTCCAAATCAAATGTTATTATTTCTACAAGCAGAACAAGTGGGCATTCACTCCAAAATAAGTCTATGAATAGCCTCACATTGGTTAAAATTTTGTCTCCAGATGAGTTCAACTCAGGTTGGGGTTCACCTCCAATCTTCATAAAAGTGGTCGATAAGGAATTGTGGACCGGAATGTAAGCGGGGAAACCAGCCCTGGGCTTCATCAGCTTTGATTCACTATTTCCCGTGGCTTTTCAGCTGTGTAGGCTGATGAGCGACCAGGAGAGGGAGCCCTTGAGACTCAAAGACGTAGTAGCCAGACTGGCCACCTGCCTGATTAGCAGTGTTAGTCGCTCAGGCCTGTCCGACCCTGTGACCCCATCGATTTTAGCCCACCAGGCTCCCCTGTGCGTGGGATTCTTCAGGCAAAAATACTGGAGTCGGTTGCCATTCCCTTCTCCAGGGGATCTTCTCGACCCAGGGATCGAATCTGCGTCTCCTGCATCACAGGCAGATTCTCTACCATCTGAGTCACCTGATTGGCAGAACCGAGGGCAAAATGAAAACCGGCTGCCTTGCCCGTGGTCATGGAGAATTTCTAGATGGCTGGAGCAGGGCAGGGGCCCTGTGCAGCTGCGTGGGTCACACATGGTGGAGGTGACCCTGAGTAGGGGCTCCCTCTGTCCTGAGCCTCCCTAGTTTCTCCTCCCTAGTAGTCCTGGCTCCAATCCTTGCTCAGCTTGCCTGTTGGTTTGGGACCTGCTTGGGGCTCTGACTGAGGTGGGTGAGCTGACCAGAGGCTCAAGTCCTTCCTCTGCTCCCCGCCACCACCCCCCCACCCACCACCCCAAAGAGTAGGACTCCAGGAAGGGCCCGAGATGGGCAGGCTGTGGTACAGATTGGGACAGAGTATAGCTCAGCTGGTAAAGAATCTGCCTGCGATTCAGGAGAGCCCAGTTCGATTCCTGGGTTGGGAAGATCCATTGGAGAAGGGATAGGTTACCCACTCGAGTATCCTGGCCTTGAGAATTCCATGGACTGTATAGATCATGGGGTCGCAAAGAGTCGGACACGACTGAGTGACTTTCACTTCACTTCACACTTATCACCAGCCCAGAGAGCAGAGGGGCTCAGGGACAGATTTAATTGGCTTTTTAGAGGCATTTCCTGTACACCTCAGGAGAGGGAGCGTGACATAAACTTAGTCTTCATGTGGTAAGAGCCAGCTGACTGCACTGGGAACCCACACTTAATGGGAGACCTTTGAGGAGGGCTTGAGAGTGTTCATATTTCCCAAAGGGATCAGATTAATAAAGTGAGGGACCCTGGGATATAGGAGGAAGAGGAGAGTGGAGGCGAGGCCCACAGAACCTTGACATTTAAGGGGACCGGCGGAGGGACAGATGGGGAGCCTGGAGTGGGTAGATGGGAGCCAGATGAGGAAGAGTGAGGGCCACACAATCCAGGGCTCCTGTGGGGCCTTGGGGGTCTCCTGGCCACAGGGAAGCCAGACATGGCTGGTCAGGGAACAGAGCAAGGAGGGGACAGAAGGCAAGGACACACTGGAGATGCACTGTGAGAAGACCGCTTCCCAGAGCCCAGGGGAGAGCGAGGGGCGCGGTGGCCTGGAAAAGAAGCAGCCCCTGAAGAAGGGCTCATCTACCCCACTACACGGATGGGGAAGCTGAGGCTCATGGAGCCCAGTCAGAGCCGTGGAGTCGGGGCAGGAACTGCCAGGGACCCGGGTGAGTTCAAAAGTGGAGGCTTCACTGAGCTAGCGTGGCACTCCCACTGTGGTCAGAAAGACAGACAGTGGCGAGTGTTGGCAAGGATGTGGAGAAATCAGAGCCCTCATACGCTGCTGGTGGGAATGGAAAATAAGGCAGCTGCTCGGAAAGCAGCCTGCAGTTCCCGAAACTGTTAAACACAGAGTTAGTTACCACACGACCCAGCAATTCTACTCTCAGGTAAACCCCCGAGGGGAATGAAAGCTTAGGTCCACACAAGGATTTGCACATGCATGTCCATAACAATGTTATTCCTGATAGCCCCAGAAGGAAAACAACCCAGGTGTCTAGGAACTGATGAACTGATAAATAAAAGGAGACAGAGCCGAGGAGGAGAACATCAGAAATCAGTGACATGCTAACACATGCTGCCACGTGGATGAGCCTGGGAAACGTGACACAGAGTGAAGGAAGCCAGTCCCAAAGAGGCCCTTAGTGTGTGATTCATTTACATGCAATGTGCAGAGTAGGCGAATCCGCTGAGGCAGAAAGCAGATTAGCTTTCAGGAGGTGGAGAGGAGGGGAAGATTGGGGGTGGGGATGGCTAAGGGGTTTCGTTTGGGGGTGATAAAATTTTTCTAAAAGTCATTGTGATGCTTGCCTAACTCTGCGAATATACTAAAAGCTATTTTACACTTTATATGGGGGAATTGTATGGTATTGGAATATTATCTCAGTCAAGTGGTTACCTACAGAAAAGAAGCGCTCATCAGAGACCTAATATAAAAGCTAAACCTAGGCAGCTTGCAACCCACTCCAGTACTGTTGCCTGGAAAATCCCAGGCAAGCCTAGTAGGCTGCAGTCCATGGGGTCGCTAAGAGTCAGACATGACTGAGCGACTTCACTTTCACTTTTCACTTTCATGCACTGGAGAAGGAAATGGCGACCCACTCCAGTGTTCTTGCCTGGAGAATCCCAGGGAGGGCGGAGACTGGTGGGCTGCCGTCTGTGGGGTCACACAGAGTCAGACACGACTGAAGCGACTTAGCAGCAGGCAGCAGCAGCAGCAGCAGGGAACTAAGATCCCAGAAGCTGCATGGCACAGTCAAAAAAAAAAAGAGAGAGAAATGGTGCAACATCAGTTCTGCCATGTTTGATTGGCCAAGGCCCATCACAGGCCCCACCCTGAGTCAGGGGCAAGGGCGTCAGGGCCCCTGTAGACAGCTGGAATCCACCACGTCCACTGACAGAAGCAGGGAGCACTTACCATGCAGGGGGCCTTCCAGAAACATCCTTCATGCAGGCGCTTGGTTAACCCCATTTTATGAAGAAGACTGAGCTCCAAGAGGTAAAGAACAGGCTCGGGGCTGCCCACCAGAAGGAGGCGGAGTGTGCACGCGAACCTGGGCTGTCTGGCCTCAGAGTCTATGCTCTGAACCTCTACGCTATGCAGCCTTAATAGACTGTGAGCTCTCAGGTTTACATACAGTAAATGCGCCGGAAGTCTTTATTTTCCAAGACTTACAGAGTGCCTGCTGTGTGCTAAGCACTGTCCTAAAAGTCTTATAACTGAGGTAGTTCTGTGAGGTTGAACCATAAGAAAGGACTGTGTAGGAAAAAACACGGCTGAATGTTGGCACTTCCAAGTGGTTGGACTTCGTCATCCCCTCTACTCTTTTTTTTTTTTTTTTTGGTCCCATCACATAGCATGTGGGGTCTTAATTCCCTGACCAAGGATCAAACTCGCATCCCCTGCTTTGAAAGGCAGAGTCTTAACCACTGAGCTGCTGGGGAAGTCCCAGTCACACCTTTTAACAGGCAAGGAAACTGGGATTCAGAGAGGGGGAGTACCGTGACTAAAGTCCCACAGCTTTATAAAGGCTGGAGCTGAGACTTAAACCCAGGTTGGAGGGGTTCAGGGTCTGTGTTCCGGATGGGCTGAGTGAGCACATGAGTGGCTGGTTTGGGGGGTGACGAAGGAGCTCATGCCAGCCCAGCCACCCCTGCTAAATTAAGTCATCTCTCCTCCTGCAGCCGCCAGGAGATTCTGGGCCACCTGCCCTTCCTCGTCCACCATCTGCTTCCTCTTTGTCATCTTTGCGGTGTCCACCATTTTCCACTGCCACCGGCGCCTGGCCCTGGTGCCCACTCCTTGGGCCTATGCAGGTCGCGTGGTCTTGTTCCCCAGACACCTGCCGGCGGGGGGCGTGTTCACTATCAACGCCATAGGCCGCCTGGGGAACCAGATGGGGGAGTACGCCACCCTGTACGCCCTGGCCAAGATGAACGGGCGCGCCGCCTTCATCCCGCCCCAGATGCACAGCACGCTGGCCCCCATCTTCCGAATCACACTCCCGGTTCTGCACGACGCCACGGCCAGGAGCATCCCCTGGGAGAACTACTACCTGAACGACTGGATGGAGGAGCAGTACCGCCACATCCCGGGGGAGTACGTGCGCCTCACCGGCTACCCCTGCTCCTGGACCTTCTACCACCACCTCCGCGCCGAGATCCTCCAGGAGTTCACCCTGCACGCCCACGTGCGTGAGGAGGCCCAGAACTTCCTGCGGGGTCTGCGGGTGAACGGCAGCCGGCCGAGCACCTACGTGGGGGTCCACGTGCGCCGGGGGGACTATGTCCGCGTCATGCCCACCGTGTGGAAGGGCGTGCTGGCCGACCGGGACTACCTGCAGCAGGCCCTGGGCTGGTTCCGCGCTCGCCACCACAGCCCACTCTTCGTGATCACCAGCGACGACATGGCCTGGTGCCGGAGGAACATCAACAGCTCCCACCAGGACGTGGTGTTTGCGGGCAACGGCCGCCAGGGCTCACCGGCCAGGGACTTCGCGCTCCTCACGCAGTGTAACCACACCGTCATCACCGTGGGCACCTTCGGCATCTGGGCCGCCTACCTCACTGGGGGGAGCACCGTCTACCTGGCCAACTTCACCCTGCCTGGCTCCCGATTCCGCATGATCTTTAAGCCCCAGGCGGCCTTCCTGCCCGAGTGGGTAGGCATCGCAGCCAACCTGGGGCAGGCCAGAGAGAGCCACCCCTAGCTACGCCCGGGTCCCTGCCGCCCCATCGGGCCCAACAGGCGTGGATGCCTGAGTCTAAATCCAGGCTGTTCAGCTTCCCAGCTGGGTGGCCATGGACAAGTGACTTAATTTCTCTGTGCCTTAGTGTTCTACCTGAGAAACGAACCTGACGCAGGCTCCTTCCGAGAACACGAGTTCATGCAGTTCCTTGGAAACAGGTGTGAGGGTTGGCCACTCACAGGTTTGTGATTGGCAGGCCTGGACCTTTGGACGGCCTTGCGGTGGACCCGTAATTTTGCCCTCTCCTTCTTTATAGCTCCAGGAACGTGGAGCCCAAATATTTGGTACTTGCCTCCTTGGAGGGTTCTGCAATGAAACTCTTCCTGCCCTTGATTGGGGTGTTTGAGGCAGCTAAAGAATTTGGGCTTTGGGCTTGATGGGGCCTTAGATCATGAAAGAATGGGAAAGAACATAGGATTTGAGAGGGAAGATCTCGGGGAGGTAACCTTGGTGAGGAGGGGGAGTCCCCGGAAGTGAGGAGGGGCATGGGAGGGCCTCCCAGAGATGGCAGGACTCAACCCCAGGCCTGGCCGGCAGCGGCAAGGACACCCCGAGTCCGCACGTCATGGAAGCAGCAGGTTGGCCACGGGGTGGGGGTGGGGGGCGCCACAGAGACTGCCACAGCCACGTCCAGCGTGCGGGCAGGCGACTGACACCCTGGCCGTGCCCGTGCCCGTGCCCGCAGGACCTCGTGCCGCTGTGAGGGGCCCTAATGTGGACTAGAGTTGGATTCAGTGATTTCAATACTGATTTCCTTGTGTTTGGTGTAAAGCATGGAGATAAGCAATATTTTTACTCCTTTTTGGATATTAAAAAAAAGTAACATACAATCATTTAGGTTCACTGAGAATTTTCTCTGAACACAGCTGCACTGGCTTTGAAAACATTTCAGTCACATCTCTTTCCTGTTTAAAAACCCTCTCCAAGTGTCTTTTTTAATTTCAATTTCCATTTCTTGGCATCCTTGTGAGGCTGAACACCTTTCTGTTCATATATTGGTAATATTGTATCTCCCGAGAGCCATTCAGGGGCCCTGTTTACTTCTTAGGGGCTTCCCACGTGGTGCTAGTGGTAAAGAACCCACCTGCAATGCCAGTCGAACCCGAGTCAAGTTCGATCCCTGGGTCGGGAGGATTCCCTGGAGGAGGGCGTGGCAACGCACTCCAGTATTCTTGCCTGGAGAGCTCTGTGGATAGAGGAGCCTGGCAGGCTACAGTCCATGGGGTCGCAAAGAGTCGGGCACAACTGAGGTGACTTAGCATGCGCGCACATTACTTCTTAAGGCCTTGATGGTGTCATCATGATGTGGGGTTACGGATGCAGGGATGTTAACGCAGGAGAAGCGTCTGAAGGGGAAGGGAGTTGAGGAGGGAGGCTCTGTATTAGCTGCCTGTCGCTGTGTGACGAAGAGCTCGCTAGCTTAAAGTCACGACAATAACTTGTCATTACTTATAGTCTCTGTGGGCCTCCCTGGTGGTTCAGTAGTGAAGAATCTGTGCCAATGCAGGAGACCCGGGTTCGGTCTCTGGGTCGCACAGAATTCTTGCCTGGGAAATCCTAGGGTCAGAGGAGCCCAGTGGGCTACAGTCCATGGGGTCACAAAGAGTCGGACACGGCTGAGGGACTAAGCAACAATAACGACCGTTTCTGTGGGTCCGGAATCAGGGAGTGGCCTACCTGAGTGACTGTGTTTGGGATGTCCAGGGAAGTTGCTGTCAGGCAGGGCCACAGTCACCTGAAGGCTTGACTGGGGTCGACTTCCATGGCTGGAAAATTGCTGCTGCTGGCTCTTGGCCAGATTCCTTTGATGGGGATCTCTGTGGGGTTGCTTGAGTGTCCTTCCAACACGGCAGCTGGAGTCCTCCAGAGAGAGAAGCCCAAGCCCTCGTCACACTGCGCCACTTCTGTCATGCCCAGAGCAGCCCGATTTAGTGTGGGAGGGACCAACCCGAGGGCGTGATACCCAGAGGTGGGGGTGGTGTAGGGCCATATTGGAGGCTGCTGTACTAGTTTGCTAGCACTACCAAACTCTAGCAGAGTGGCTTAAACCACAGACATTCATGGTCTCCCAGTTCTGGAGGCTTGAAGACTGAGATTAAGGTGTCGGCAGAGCTGGTTTCCTGGTGAGGGCGCGGTCTGCTCCCAGCCCCTCCCCTTGGCTTGCAGACAGCCACTCCCCACATGACTTGGCATGCGTGGGGAGTGTAATGCGTGTGTCCAGAGTCCCTCTTCTTACAAGGGCAGCAGCCATAATGAACTAGGCCCTACCTAATGACCTCATTTTAATCACATCTGGAAACATCCTGTCTCCAAATACAATGGCATTCTGAGGCTCTGGGGGTAGGAATTTTAATTTATTAATTTTTTTTTACTTTTGGTTGCACTGGCTCTCGGTTGCTGTGTGAGGCCTTTCTCTAGCTGCAGCGAGCAGGGGCTGCTGTCTGGTTGCAGTGGCTTCTCTTGCTGTGGAGCACAGGCTCCAGGCACACAGGCTTAGCTGGCCCACAGCAAGTGGAATCTTCTGCGGCCAGGGATCGAACCCATCTCCCCTGCATTGGCAGGTGGATTCTTGCCCACCGCGCCACCAGGGAAGTCACAATACAGGGATTTTTGTAGCGACACAGCTCAACCCATACTAGCTCCCAGCCTTCCTTCCCAGCCCTGCCCCCCAGAGTCAGATGGGTTTTTCTCCCTTTCTCTCTTTCCCTCCATTCTCTCAGGGCCAGCCCCTTCTCCTCAGGACAATTTGCCTGAGCCGGGATCTTTCCCCCACGTTAACTCTGTGGGAGAGATTCAGGCCAGAAGGCTAGAGGAAACCGATACCTGGCTTCTGGCTCTCTGTCAAGTGTGGCGGCGCCCAAGCACAGCAGTGGATGGCAGCCGCACGGCACGTCTCAATGGAGTACTCACCTCTTTCTGTTGCCGGTCCAGATCTCATCTCCAGTGTTCCCCACCCTGCCCTGCACCCTGGGAGGCTGTCTGATGTCATCAGCTGCGGCCTGAATGCTTGTGTTCATCTCCCACCCCCAATTCAGATGCTGAAGCCTGAATCTCCAGCGTGTTGGTATTTGGAGGTCGGCCCTTGGGAGGTATTGGAAGAATTATGTTGTAAGAGGGAGGCCTTCATAAAGAGGATTGGTGCCCTTATAAGAGAAGTGAGAGACATGTCTGTCTCTGCTAACTTTTTTTTTCCTACAGTTTTTAAAATTTTTTATTTATTTCTGGCTGGGCTGGGTCTTCGTCCTTGCTGTGTGGGTTTCTCTCTAGTTGCGATGGGCGGGGGCTACTCTCTAGCTGCTGTTTGCAGGCCTCTCACTGTGGTGGCTTCTCTCGTGTGGAGCACGGGCTCCTAGGGCACATAGGCCTCAGTAGTTGAGGCCCATGGGCTCCGCAGTTGTAGCTCTTGGGCTCAATCGTTGTGTTGCACAGGCATGTGGGATCTTCCTGGACCGGGGCTCGATCCCCTGTCTCCTGCACTGGCAGGCAGATTCCTCACCGGTGAGCCGCCAGGGAAGCCCCCAACTTTTATTTTTATAAGGGCAACCGGCAAGTTGGCCAGCTGCCAAAATCAGTTCAGTTCAGTCACTCAGTCATGTCCAGACTCTTTGGCACCCCATGGACTGCCGCATGCCGGGCCTCCCTGTCCGTCACCAACTCCCGGAGTTGACTCAAACTCTCATGTCCTTTGAGTCGGTGATGCCATCCAAGCATCTCATCCTCTGTCGTCCCCTTCTCCTCTTGCCCTCAATCTTTCCCAGCATCAGGGTCCTTTCCAGTGAGTCAGTTCTTCACATAAAGTGGCCAAAGTATTGGAGTTTCAGCTTCAGCATCAGTCCTTCCAATGAATATTCAGGACTGATCTCCTTGCAGTCCAAGGGACTCTCAAGAGTCTTCTCCAACACCATTCATCTAACAAATATATTTATTAGAGCGGACTCTCACTGGGAACACAAAAAGCAGGCCTTGGGTTTCTCAGCTCTCAGAACTGGGAGGAAGAAATTTCTGTCGTTTAAGACATACAGGCTGTGGCATGTTTGTTATGGCAGCCTGGAACTGACCAACACAGGATCTGTGGGCTCCCCTGCCGTACGCCTTCCTGTTGGTTCGGACCAGTGAGATCACAGTCCAGATATCAGAAGAGGAAAGAGGAAGCCGGGGTCTTTATTCTCTGAGATCCATCCAGAAATCAGAAGAGGAAAGAGACTGAAGTTGGCGTATATATTCTCCCAGATGAATCCCAGCTGACCTAGAGGTGGTGGTAACAGCTCCCCGCAGGTACATTCCAGGGGAGTTGTACCATCTCAGTCAAAATCAGGTTGGTTTACAGAAAATAATGAAGAGAGGTGACATTTCTTGCAGACCTGACTTGGAGGATGGAGGTGAAGTCTGTGAGGAGCTGTCATAGCACCCATGGGTGGGAAGCAGGGTGCTGTTTTCCTGCACGTCTTTTCTTGCACATCCTGGGGACCTTTAGGTGCTGGGGGAAGACCTCCCAGGAGGTCTCCAGGAGGAAGGGTCCTGCCAGTGGACAGAACAGGCATGGGCTGGCTTCCGAGCACTGAGTGGAGTAACACCATAGACTGTTCTGAAGTGAAGTATTAGTCACCCAGTCACGTCTACTCTTTGCAACCCCATGGACTGTTGTCTGCCAGGCTCTCTGTCCATGGAATTCTCCAGGCAAGAATACTGGAATGGGTTGCCATTTCCTTCTCCAGGGGATTTTCCCAACTGAGGAATGGAATCCAGGTCTCCCACATTCCAGGCAGATTCTTTTACTGTCTGAGCCACCAGGGAAGCCCGCATGCTGGGCTGAGCTCTGTTTAATCTGGACACTCAGGGGACCCAGCTCCTTCTCTGTGTTTGAAATGCCTTACTTGGAAGAGGAAGTCGACTTTTATTTTATCAGGGCCAAAGCAGGAACTAGCCAGCTGCTAACACTCTGAAGTTATTCTGAAAAGAAGTCACTCGGTCGTGTCCGACTCTGCTACCTCATGGACTGTAGCCTACAAAGCTCCTCTGTCCGTGGAATTTTCCAGGCAAGAGTACTGGAGTGGGTTGCCATTTCCTTCTCCAGGCTGCTAATAATAAATTACACTAATTCATTCAAGAAATATTCACTAAGCTCCTTAGTGGGTTTTTAGAGCTTCCTAGGTGGCACTAAGTGGTAAAGCACCCAACTGCCAATGCAGGAGACTTATCGTGAGGGTTCAATCCCGGGGTCAGGAAGATCCCCTAGAGGAGGACCTGGCAACCCTGCTGCTGCTGCTGCTGCTAAGTCGCTTCAGTCGTGTCCGACTCTGTGCGACCCCATAGACGGCAGCCCGCCAGACTCCCCCGTCCCTGGGATTCTCCAGGCAAGAACACTGGAGTGGGTTGCCATTTCCTTCTCCAATGCATGAAACTGAAAAGTAAAAGTCGCTCAGTCGTGTCCGACTCTTAGCGACCCCATGGACTGCAGCCTACCAGGCTCCTCCAACCATGGGATTTTCCAGGCAAGGGTACTGGAGTGGGGTGCCATTGCCTTCTCCCATGGCAACCCACTCCAGTATTTTTGCCTGGAGAATCCCATGGACGGAGGAGTCTGGTCGGCTACAGTCCATGGGATCTCAAAGAGCTGGACACGACTGAAGCAACCTAGGCCCTTAGTGGGTTTGCAAACCCCTCAACACCTTCCCCCTGCTCCTTGCCAGAGGGGACACAAGGATACCGGAACAGGGGGACTACTTAGGGTCTCTGAAGGCAGAGCTCTCACAGCCCAGCACTCCAGACAGCATCAGCGCATCCTATGTGTTTGTTAGGAGTTGAAATGTGAATTGTGTCCCCTTAAAAGATGGGTTGAAATCCTAACCCCCAGTACTTCAGGATGTGATATTTGGGAAAAGGGTCTTTACACATGTAATGAGTTAAGATGAGGGCTTCCCTGGTGGCTCAGTGGCGAAGAGTCTGCCTTCCAATGCAGGAGACATGAGTTTGATCCCTGGGTTGGGAAGATCCCCTGGAGGAGAGCATGGCAACCAGCTCCAGTGTTCCTGCCTGGAGAATTCCTGTCCACGGGTCGCAAAGAGTCACACACACGCACAGTGAAGTAGGGTGGTCCCTTACTCCAGCAGGAAAGCCGGGATGACAGAGGCAGAGACTGGCTTTTAGTGTCCAAAGCCGTGAGAGAATAATTTCCTATTGTTTTAAGCCACCCGGTTTGCAGTATGCTGTTCTAATAACCCTGTAAAACAAACAGCAGTGATAATTGAATATTGACTGAACGGGCTGAACAAGCACTGGCTCAGCACTGAGTTCCTGGCTTAGGACACAAGCTGATTACAGCTGGCAAGTCCCCGGATGCCCTGACCCAGGATCTAGGTTTCCTGCTCAGAGCCTGGAAGCCAGGGGCCATTAAGAGGACAGTGGGGCTGAGTCCAGCAGGGTGGGGCCTGGCTGAACCTGGGAAGCTGCCAGAGGCTATACAGGTGTGGCCCAGGGATGACCTACAGCTTATAAATAAGTCCCCGAAACGCTCAGAGCCCTTTAACATCATGTGAGCGTTATCTTAACGGAAGAGACTTGCGCTTGTCAGCTGGATGCCTGGACCGGAACCAAACCAACCCAGCTGGGGTGGGGGTGGGGGTGGGGGGTCCCTTGGGTCCTCCCCACGTGTTGATTTGAGTCCAACCAGAAAGTGTCCCCGGGTGGGACAACCCTCTTGGGCCTTCTTGGACTGAAAGGAGCCAGGGAGTCTGGGTCTGTTGAACAAGATACATTTGAGGCTCCACTGGGGTTCAGGAGATTCAGCCTTATCGCTTACAAGCTCCAGATAAGGCTCCTTCCTCGTGGCCAATGAAAGAGAAGCCACCTCACTTCCGCTTCGGCACCCTGGCCCTCGGCAACCACCAACCTGCTTTCTGTGTCTGGATTTGCTTTTTCTGGACATTTCCTATAATATGTAGTTCTTTGGCTAGGCATCATTTTTGTTTTTAACTTATTTAAAGAAATTATCCCTGTTTCTTTTTTTAAAAAATAGTTGTTTCTGGGTCTTAGTTGTGGGATGTGGATTCTCTCGCTGCGACACAGGGCTGAGTTGCTCCACGGCATGTGGGATGTTAGTTCCCTGATCAGGACTCCAGCCCATGTCCCCAGCATCTTAACCACTGGACCACCTGGGAAGTCCCTGGTCAGGCACTGTTTTAACCCTCAGAGAGGGGGTGTTGCTTGTCCAGGATTACACAGCAACTGAGGCTGAAATCAGCGTCCTGTGTCCAGAAGGTGTGCATTTTCCCGTGTGTCCTCTGAGTTATCCCGTGAAGTACATTCTAGGCAGGGCCGAGTGAACAGAGGCCTTCAGGTACTGTTTAACGTGGTGTTATACACATATAGTGAGGATCAGCCATCAGCCATCATCACACACACAGCAAAGGGTGCTGGGAATTCCCCTGTGGTCCAGTGGTTAGGACTGTGTGCTTCCACTGCCAGGAGACAGGTTCCATCCCTGGTTGCAGAACTAAGATTAAAAATTTTTTAAAAGCACAGTCTGCCATTACAGGTGGGCTCTGGGGCAGAGACCAGGGCATTTTCACTTTTGCATGAGGATGTAGCTGGTGGTGATTCAAAGGAAAAAGACAGCTTTGAGATCATCCAGGAAATTATAATGTAGGCTGGGTATTACGTGGTATTCAGAGATGACTGTTAATATTTAGATGTAGTAACAGCAAGATGCTTGTTACATATTTTTAAATATTCTCATCAGTCTGAGGAGCATCGTGAAATGTTTACAGATGGAATGAGGAAGCCTGGGAAGGTGAGGTAAAGATGCCCAAGAATGCCAATGCGTTGAAAACAGCATTTGGTGGGGTTTTAGTTCTGCAGAAGATCTCAGAGATAATGTTATCCTTTGAAGGGGAACCAGGACCCTGCCCCCAAGTCCACACTAATGTTTCTTTTTATTTTTCTTAATAATGAGAATTTTCAAAATAAATATCTATTTTTTTTTGACTGCACCAGCTCTTTGATGTGGCATGTAGGATCTTTAGTTGTGTGTGTGTGTGTGCGCGTGTGTGAACATGCACACACTCAGTGGTGTCCAACTGTGCGACGCCATGGACTGTAGCCCACCAGACCTCTCTGTCCATGGGATTCTCCAGGCAAGAATACTGAAGTAGGAAGTCATTTCCTTCTCCAGAGGATCTTCCCGACCCAGGTATCGAACCTGTGTCTTTTGTGTCTCCTGCTTTGGTGAGTGGGCTCTTCACCTTCTGAACCATAGTAGTGGCATGCAGGCTCTTAACTGAGGCACGTGAACTCTTAGTTGCAGCATGTGGGATCTAGTTTCTAGGCCAGCGATTAACCCCGGCCCCCTGCATACATTGAGAACACAGCGTCTTAGCCCCTGGACCACTAGGGAAGTCCCAGCACTATTTCTTGACTGGCCCTCCCTTCCCGTGTTGGCAACTGTTCGAACCTGCCCTTTGGAATTCAAGGAAAGGGTCACAGAAAGGGTTTTGTGCCCTGGAGCCCCGCCACAGAGTCTGGCTTCATTTCGCTATGACAGGCTGACTACAGCAAAAATCAGTTTGCCACTTTGAAGTATACGGCACAGTGATTTTTTAGCACACTCAGAATCTTATACAACCATCACCCCTATCAAATTCCTGAACATTTCCACGCCCTCAGAAAGAATTCCATCACAAGCACTCCCTGTTCCCTCCCTCCCCTCAGCCCTTGGCAACCACTTTCCATCTTTCCTGATTTGCCTGATCTGTTCGTTTCATACAGAAAATTACACCCTATGAAGCTATTAGTCATGGTGAGACTTTTTACACCATGGAAATCGATAAAATGCAGGGTTTTCTTCTCCAGGGAGCTGGTTGTTAAGCGTTTACCAGTGCATCCTAGTTCCTGAGACAGGAGAAGAGAAGAGTTAAAGTTCTCAGATCAGGAGCACTGTCCCTCAGGGGCCGTTTGGGGAACATATGAGGGCGTTCTGTGTTGTCACAGTTACTTTTCGACAGTAGCGGACGGAGCACTGAGGGGTCAGGATTGCTAAAAGTTAACACAGTGAAGAATTATCCTGCCCACCCATGATTTCTCAACAACCTGTTGGACATTCGTACAGCTGAAAAAAATCCGCTTCTGAGTCTCACATCTATTTTGCATGTAGTATAAGCCCCCTGCTGCTTTTTTTCACATCACTGGCTCTTTGGGGAAACAAGGTCATTCGTCCTGTAGCCAGTGATTCAGTTCCTGGACTTGGCCGACCTTGTCCTCATGGTGTTGATTTACTGGCAATTTTATCCTTCTCTTTTCTGAAAACGGCTGATTACAGTGAGAGGCCTGATCGGATTCAGGTTCCTTTTTTTTTTTTTTTCTAAGCAGGGGAAGGCTGAGGAGGGACATTTGTAGATGGTGAAGGGACCTCCTGTCACCTGATGGGCAGTGGGGGCACTGCTGGTCCCTCCTTCAGTGTTTCGGGACTGCTGGGGGTTCTGGTGATGCCCGCCTCGCCGCCCGCCCTCCCCCCATCAGTTAAATTCTTCATCAATCTTGTGCCTGAGTTTGGCAGCCGGAGACAAGCACCGTCTGACATACCAGTTATGGGCTTCCCTGGTGGCTCAGTGGTAAACGATGCAGGGGGCATGGATTCAATCCCTGGTCTAAGAGGATCCCACATACTGCAGAGAAACTAGGCCCGTGTGCCACAACTACTGAACCCACGTGCTGTAGCTGCTGAAACCGCGTGCCCTGTGCTCCACAGCAAGAGAAGCCACCGCAATGAGAAGCCTGCTCGCCGCAACCAGAGAAAAGCCTCACAGCAATGAAGACCCAATGAGGCCAAAACATAAATACTTTTTTTTTAAGTTAGTTACAATATAGCTCTGCTAAAATGATGGGGGAAGGGGGTTCCTGCTGTCAACTTTCAAAAGATGCACAGCGTGAGAGTTGCGAGTTACGTTTTACTTGGGCCAAAATGGAGACTGCAGTCTGGGAGACAGTGCCTCAGATAGCTCTGAGAACCTGCTCCAAAGAGGTAGCGGGGGAAGGCCACTATATGTGATTTTGGTGAAGGGGGAGTTCATGCAATGAAGCACTTATCTTACAAAAGGTCTTCTGCTAGTCACCAAGGAGCAGATATCACCGTGAAGGCATTTAGCGCTTTTCTAGATATGAGAAAATAACTAATAATATCTAATCTCACTCAGTTGCGTCCGACTCTTTGCAAGTTCACGGACTGCAGCACACCAGGCTCCCCTGTCCATCACCATCTCCTGGAGCTTGCTCAAATTCATGTCCATTGAGTCGGTGATGTCATCCAACCATCTCATCCTCTGTTGCCCCCTTCTCCTTTTGCCCTCAATCTTTCCCAGCATCAGGGTCTTTTCCAATGAGTCGGCTCTTCAGGGGCTTCAGCTTCAGCATCAGTCCTTCCAATAAATATTCAGGATTGGACCCAGAATATACCAACAATCCGGAGAAGGCACTGGTAACCCACTCCGGTACTCTTGCCTGGAAAATCCCATGGACGGAGGAGCCTGGTAGGCTGTAGTCCATGGGGTCGCTAAGAGTCGGACACGACTAAGCGACTTCACTTTCAATTTTTGCTTTCATGCTTTGGAGAAGGAAATGGCAACCCACTCCAGTTTTCTTGCCTGGAGAATCCCAGGGATGGAGGAGCCTCACAGGCTGCCGTCTATGGGGTCGCACAGAGTCGGACACGGCTGAAGTGACTTAGCAGCAGCAGCAGCAGCAGCACACCAACAATCGTCAAGAATCTTTTGAAACAAGGGAAACTGAGAAGAGTTGCTACCTACCAGGTGTTTCCCAAGGTTCTGGCCTGCCTGGCTTCACATTCCAGCTTCTCTGACTTTCTGGCCGTGTGGCGTGGGCAAGCTACTTCACCTCTGTGACTCCAGGGTTGTTCCTCGCTGTACCTTGAGAGAGAATTGCTGTGCAGATGGGATGAGGTCGGTAGGCCAGGTAAGTGCTAATAGTTGGTTGCCAAAATAAATGAACTTAGGACGCTGAGAGGCAGGGGCCCGGGCCCAGCAGGACCTGTCCCCCTTCTCCAGGCTGCCTCCCGCCCAGTGTCCTGCCACACCCCGGGAGAAGGGAGGGGCTCCGGCCTCACCTGTCACGGCCACTCACCCGCCCCGCCAACCCGCCTCCCAGAGCCTCCGGAAGGCAGAGAAAATCCTGGGCGGGGTTTTCGGCCACAGGTACTGGAAGGTTCGGGGCGATTCTGATAGAGGGGCCGACCCCGAGGGAAGGGTGTGCGCTGAGCTGCTGAGAGAGCCACCTTACGTCCAGCCACGACCAGGTAAGATATGAAGTCAGGCAGTTCTCTCCGCCCGCGCGCGCGGACACACACACACACACACACACACACACACACTCGAGACTTGATCCCAGGGATCCAGCGGCAAGTGGAGACTCAGGCTCTCCACTCCTTGACCTCTGATCCCCTCTGGGCTGCACCCCCACCTCGGGGCCTTGGCAAACCGGGCACCCACCACCCCTGCCCCAGCACGCTGGCTGCCTGATCTTCCCGTCAGTCCCCAAGCCGGCCGCCCTCCTCAGCTCCCTTCACCTCCCTTGCTGGCAGATCTGATACTTGACCCTGTAAGGTATAGTTCGGGAGGAGGCAGAAAAGAAGGAGAGATGACCTCAATGGAAGTGGGTTACCTTTATTCAGGCAAGGAGGGGCGACAGTTGGCCTAACGACCAGGCAGAGCACAAGAGGGATCAGGGAGGTTTCATATTTAAAGGGAGGTTTGTGGAAGCCATAAGGGAAACGTTGGTCAGGTGGGATGTTTTGGGTATTCTTTAGTTGAGATGGCATTTGTAGTTGGGCAGGGGGTGATAAGTCTCTGGCAGATGTAGGGGATGGAAGGTTTCTGAACACAGGGCGATTCGCCCCAGATAGATAAAACCCGCCTGGAGCATCAGGGCAGGACCTAAAGTTCAGTTTTGTTTTCTCCGATTCAGTAAGGGTCTTTGTTGTTTTCTTTTCTAGGCCCAAAGACTCCTTCAGAGCCCCCATCCCGTCCATCACCCCCGCTCTCCCTTCCCCACTCAAGGCTACCTGCCGCTTCCCTCCCTCCCTCCTGTCACCTGTTTTCCAGAAAGCAACCTGAGAATGAACGGCCAGGACGGGCCGCAGTGATTGCCCCCCCACCTCCGGGAGGCACAGGGGGCAAGACTCTGGTCGGAGACCCAGGGTTGCGGCCCCGCTCCCGCCCGGGAGGTGGCCGTATCTCCGGCTCCCTAGCTCCATCCTGAGTCCGCGCTTCCATTCTAGGCTGGACCTAAAGTCGAGGATATCAAAACGGTAGCCCCACATGTTTGTCTTAAGCTCTTTCCCAGCGTTCCGATCATGGGGTGAATTTTAGGAGAGGTGTGAATGCGGCGAAGCTGCCCACGCCTAGAGTAAGCGTGGAGGGCGTCCTGCGGCTGGGCGGGCACTGAGGTGGGTACCCAAGCCGACCTGGGGGAGGAGGCAGGAAGGGGCGGGGCTTTCGGAGCTGACCGAGCCGGACATGCAAATTACAGGGTGAGCTCTGGTGTGAGGACAGATGCAGGCCAGGAGGGGAGGCTGCGGCCAGACTCCCAGAGCCGAGTAGATGAGGCCAGGCCTGGGACAGAGAGGCGTGGACGAGAACGAGAACATTTAAAAGGAGTCATGGGCAGATTTTGGCGATCTCGCTTTTCTGAGGGACCTGGAGGCTGGATTCCCCCTGCAAAGTTGGGGTTCCTTTCAGTTCCTATCCTACCGCAACCCCCAACGGGATGACCCCCGCAGGGGTCCCCCCTCTCATCCCTCCCTGAAGGGTGTGATGCAGCTGTAAGGACGGAGGGCAGATAAAGAGATGGACTTCCTGACTTCAGAGGGCTGGAGGAAAAGGCAGGCTCCTCCCACTTGCCTTGGATCATGACTTTGCCCAGGACTCCAGCTGCCAGGTTTTTCCCTGCGGAGCGCGCCCCCAGGATCCACACGGGGGAGGGGTCCGGGGCGGGCCTGCTTTCCGAGTCTCCTCCCCTCCCCACGGCTTTTTTTTTTTGGTTGCCTCTGGGTCTTCCTTGATGCTCCTAGGCTTTCTCTAGTTGCGGTAAGCAGAGGCTACTTTTCCCTGGGGTGTAAGGCTTCTCATTTGTTGGCTTCTCTTGTTTCGGTTCCTGGGCTCTACAGCAACGTGGTGCACAAGCTGAGTTGCACGTGGCATGTGAAATCTTCCCTGACCAGGGATCAAACCCGTGTCCTCTGCACTGGCAGGTGGATTCTTAACCATTGGACCCCCAGGGAAGTCCTCAACTCTATTTTTTTTAAAAATCAAACTTCAATCATGGCAGGTGAATCACAGACACACTTACTCACTCTCTGGAGTAACAGCCCCCAGAGTCAGCTCCATCCATTGTCTCTGTATCTGACCAATGCAGCTACTTTGTTGGTCTCAGAATTCCCAGCCTCTGATGAGACTGATTCCTCCCCTAGGGCTGCCCTCCTCACAGTCATGTCTGACTTCTCCCAATGCTGTGTGTGATCTGTGGTCTAAATGCTAGATTTGACCATGACTCCTGCACCGAAAGGGGCTTCCCAGGTGGCGCTAGTGGTAAAGAACCCGCCTGCCAGTGCAAGAGATGCAAGAGACGTGGGTTTGATCCCTGGGTTTAGATGATCCCCTGGAGGAGGGCATGGCAACCCGCTCCAGTAGTCTAGCCTGGAGAATCCCATGGACAGAGGAGCCTGGTGGGCTACAGTCCATAAGGTTGCAAAGAGTTGGACACGACTGAAGCGACTTGCTATGCAAACACACACACAACCAATAGGAAAAGTGGAAAACCCACTGGTCGCTTGCCCAGAGCCCATACGGAACAGCACATTTTGCTTCGTATGTGATCATATAAAAAATGTACCGCATGTGTATATGTCCCAGGGACTGTTTTCATCCTCAGAGAAGTGAAGCCACTTGTCCAGAATCACAGCTAATGACTTTAGGAGCCTGAGATCAATAGCCTGCAGCTGGAGGGTGTACACCTAACCACAGAGAGATGTGGTTACTGAGTCAAGTACGTTGCCTGAAGGCTTCAGGTTCAGTGGCCTTATCTGGAGCTTGTGGGCAATAAGGCTGAGACTCTCATGAGCAAAAGCTGAACTTTGAAATGAACCTTTTAAAAAATCTATCTCATTTTTGATAGTGCTGGATACTTGTTGCTGCACACTGGCTTTCTCTAGTTGCATCAAGGGCAGAGGGAGCTACTCTTCGCTGTGGCACGTGGGCTTCTCATTGCAGTGGCTTCTCTTGTTGCAGAGCATTGCTTCTAGAACACCAGCTCAGTGGTTGCAGTGCATGGGCTCCACATGTGGAATCTTCCCGGACCAGGAATCGAACCTGTGTTCCCTGCATTGGTAGGTGGATTCTTATCCACTGGACCACCAGGGAAGTCCTTTGAAAGGAACCTTACTCAGTAAACCCAGGCTCCCTAGCTCCTCTCTTTCAATGCAAAAGGGGCTAGAGGAGGTCGTACCACTCAGACATCTGTTTCTGGCTGCGTTCAACACCTGGGGATTCCCAAAGAGCCCACGCCCCCAGCTGAATTGGTTCGATTCAAATCCAGGCATCTAGTTGACAAGCATGAGTCTCTTCTGGAAAGTGAACCCTCCAGCAATCTTACTGGACTCAGAGGATTTCAGTGACATGAATCAGAAGCAAGGCTGTGGCTTCATTAGGTCCTGTGATAACTTTTCTCAGCCATAATAAACCCAAAAGGACAAACTCTGCATGGCTTCTGGCAGCTTCCCAGCTTCAATCAGACCACACCTAACTTGATTTAACCCCAACATTCTCTTCTTAGTGGCTGTTTTTAAAATATTAATTTATTTATGGCTGCATTGAATCTTGTTGCATGCAGGCTTTCTCTAGGTGCAGCGAGCGAAGGCTACTCCCTAGTTGAGGTACGTGGGCTTCTCACCACAGTGGCTTCACTTGTAGTGGGGCACAGGCTCTAGAACTCAGGCGCAGTAGTTACGGCACACGTGCTTAGTTGCTCCTTGGCACGTGGGATCTTCCTGAACCAGGGATCAAACCCGTGTCCCCCGAATTGGCAGCAAGATTCTTATCCACCGAGCCGGCAGGGGAAGCCCCCTTAATGGCCACTTGGTTCAGCAGCTGGCCCAGGGGCACAAGCCCTAGACCAAATCAAATAGAAACTTCTATCTCTAAGCTACTGTGGTGCATAGCCTCCGGGATATGCTGTGGTTAAAGCTTGCTCAGGAGAAAGAGATGTACCTGGGTGGGAACTCTGTGTTCACAGAGAAGGAAGAAGGAAGTCTTTGAAAGAGAACAGAAAGCCGTCATTCCCAGGACTCTTCTCAGACACTGGCATTCCCATTCACTCAGAGTCCACACCTGCTCAAACAGTGGTCAGACCAGGATTTTCCCTGGGGCAACGTGTGTTGGCCCAGCCTAGACTGTGGAAGGACAAAGTCCATCAGTCTTTCTAGATGTGATCTTGGCAATGATAAGGTGTTCACCGTGAAGACATTACTTAATTACATCCTTACTGGCTTCTAGCCACAAAATAGGGAGTCAGAATCAATTCCTTTCCTTGCTCTTCTTTCCTTACAGCTGCTTTTTTAAATGTTCAGCAGCCGTACCTTCAAAGTCTCATCCTTTGGGGGAGGCATCTTTGATTTGTTTGAAATAATCTTAGCCAACAGCTTAATTAACTGCTTCTCTTTACAAACCACCGAGTCAAGGTGTATGATCCAGGATGGGGAATTCTCAGTGCCCTGGACCTCCTCGAATGAGGTTGCAGGAGCATGCAGCATGAGAGGATGGTCATGTCCCAGGTCTCCAGTGGGTCCCTGGGACTGGCCACCAACTGAGGGTCTTCGGCTTTCCACGGGAAGGAATTCAAGAGCGAACCACAGAAAAGTGAAAGCAAGTTTATTCAGAGAAATACACAGTTCATGGGCTTCCCAGGTGGCATGAATGGTAAAGAACCCACCTGCCAATGCAGGAGACATAAGACATGGGTTCAGTCCCTGGGTTGGGAAGATCCCCTGGAGGAGGGCATGGCAACCCACTCCAGGATTCTTGCCTGGAGAATCCCTTGGACAGAGGAGCCTGGCGGGCTACAGTCCATGGGTCACGAAGAGTTGGATATGTCTGAAGCAAGTTAGCATGCACGCACACATCCTTGAGGCAGAATAAGGACCATCTCAGAAAGTGAGAGCCACCCAGAGATATGGGGTGGTTAGTCTTTACAAGCTGGGATGTTTCACAGGCTGAGAAGTGGAAAGATTATTCCCACTATCTTGGAGAAGGGAGAGAGAGTTCCAGGAACGGGGTCACTGCCCACTTTTTGACTGTATATACTCAGTCTCAGAACTGTCATAGCGCCCACGGGTGTGTCATTTAGCATACGCTTCCCTGGTGGCTCAGACAGTAAAGCATCTGCCTGTAATGCGGGAGACCCAGGTTCAATTCCTGGGTCGGGAAGACTCCCTGGAGAAGGAAATGGCAACCCACTGCAGTATTCTTGCCTGGAGAATTCCATGGATTGAGGAGCCTGGTAGGCTACAGTCCACGGGGTCGCAAAGGGTCGGACACGACTGAGCGACTTCACTTCATTATTCCAATGAGCATATAATGACGCTCAAGGTCTACTGGAAGTCGAATCTTCTGCCATCTTGGACCAAATTGGTTCTCACCAGTTCTTGTTGCATCCTGTTTTTCTCAAAGTCTGTGTCATTCTTCAAGGGTGTGTCCTGCCCTCTTCCCTCCTATCTCAATACCAGATTGAGTCCCATGTATTTTCAGAAGGTCCGTCTGATGCAACCACCCTACTCCTGGAACTAACTTCTGTTGTAACCAGAGTTGAAAAGAACACGTTGTATAGTTGTTCAAATATTAGCAGATTTTCGAGGATTTCTTTCTTTCTTTACTTTTTAATTTTTGGCTGTGCTGGGTCTTTGTTGCTGCACGCAAGATTTCTCTCGTTGCAACAAGCAGGGACTACTCTCCAGTTGTTATGCGTGGGCTTCTCCTCGTGCTGGCTTCTCTTGTTTCGGAGCATGGGCTCTAGAGCTTGGACTTCGGTAGTTGTGGGACACAGGCTTAGTTGCCCCACGGCATGTGGGATCTTCCCGAACTAGGGATCAAACCCATGCCCTCTGCATTGCAAGGCAGATTCTTAACCACTGGACCACCAGGGAAGTCCTTTCTGGGACCTCTTGACCAGTAGTTGAAGTTCCTTTGAGATGCCTGCATGTCTCTTCCGCTATCCTCTGGTTACTGGCTCCTTGTGCTCCAGCCTGCATCTGATAAGTCCAGCCACACCAATCCGTACTCTCCCTTTCCAAACCGCCTGCTGTGGTTTCATAGTATGAACGTTGGGTCTTTGTTTCCATTTCCTAGCCTGGCGGGCTGCAGTCCAAGGGGTCACAAAGAGTCAGGCATGACTGAGCATGCACACACACATGCATACTCACAGTCAATAAACACCCACATTTCAACATACAGTTTGTATAGGCATAGTGTACGCATATGCTCACATACACATGTGGTATTTGTTCATAACCACCCTCACACCACATATATAATACACACTCAGTATGTACACAATACAGATATCACTCAGATATTTTGAGTTTGGTACCAGAACCACAACAATAAAGCAAATATTGCAACCACATAAGTTGTTGGTGTGGTTTTGCTTTCCCGGTGCATATGAAAGTTGCATTTACCCTATACTGTAGTCTATTAGGTGTGCAATAGCTTTATGTCTTAAAAAACAAACCCAATGTATGCAACTTAATTAAAAAACAGGTGGTTGCTAAAAAAATGCTCACCATCATCTGACAGTCTGGGGTTGCTGCAAACCTTCAATTTGTAAAAAAAAATACAGTAATCATGTGTGCCTCTATATATACAGCCATACAATACATCACAACATACGTTCGTATGCACACAATTTCACAGACCATAAGTACACACTGTAAAGATACCATATATACTCAGGAAACGCACATGCCATGGGTGTGTATACACACAGTGCATATACATGTGTAAACATGCGCATGTGAGTCCAATGGAAACACAATCATGTCACACACACTCCAGAGATGCACCCGCATACATGTACATGAGCACTCACACTTACGTCCATGCACACGTAGAGCCAATCCACAAGCACATATTGCCCACAATGTCTGCAAACACAGCTGTGCCACCAGCTTCATGTACAACCCCAGGGCCTCCCTCCCCGCAGCTAACCGGTTCCCTGCTCTCCCTCCCCAGACAGCCATGCTCAGCACACAGACATTTTTCTTCTTCCCCACGGCCCCCTTCGTCCTCTTTGTCTTCACCGCTTCCACCATATTTCACCTTCATCAGAGGCTAGAGAAGATGCAACTCGCGTGGGAGTTAGAGGCCCTGGAGCCAGCAACTACGGAGACCCCCTCGCGTCCCCAGCCGAGGCCCCAGCTGAAGGGCATGTGGACCATCAACGCCATAGGCCGCCTGGGGAACCAGATGGGGGAGTACGCCACCCTGTACGCCCTGGCCAAGATGAACGGGCGCGCTGCCTTCATCCCGCCCCAGATGCACAGCACGCTGGCCCCCATCTTCCGAATCACACTCCCGGTTCTGCACGACGCCACGGCCAGGAGCGTCCCCTGGAAAAACTACCACCTGAACGACTGGATGGAGGAGCAGTACCGCCACATCCCGGGGGAGTACGTGCGCCTCACCGGCTACCCCTGCTCCTGGACCTTCTACCACCACCTCCGCGCCGAGATCCTCCGGGAGTTCACCCTGCACCCCCACGTGCGTGAGGAGGCCCAGAACTTCCTGCGGGGTCTGCGGGTGAATGGCAACCTGCCGAGCACCTACGTGGGGGTGCACGTGCGCCGAGGGGACTACGTCCACGTTATGCCCAACGTGTGGAAGGGTGTGGTGGCCGACCGGCGATACCTAGAGCAGGCCCTGGACTGGTTCCGTGCTCGCTACAGCGCCCCCATATTTGTGGTCTCCAGCAATGGCATGGCCTGGTGTCGGGAAAACATCAATGCCTCCCGTGGCGACGTGGTCTTTGCCGGCAATGGCAACGAGGGCTCGCCCGCCAAGGATTTTGCCTTGCTCACGCAGTGTAATCACACCATCATGACCATTGGGACGTTCGGGATCTGGGCCGCCTACCTCGCAGGTGGAGAGACCATCTACCTAGCCAATTACACCCTCCCAGACTCTCCCTTCCTCAAAGTCTTTAAGCCAGAGGCAGCCTTCCTGCCAGAGTGGATTGGGATCCCTGCTGACCTGTCCCCACTCCTCAAGCACTGATGTTGGCTGGTTCTTGGCACCCCATTCTCCTTTTTGGACTCCCCCAAGATCAGTTCTGGGGTGTGAGGAGCACATTGTTACATGTTCCAGGGGGGCTTCCGTCTTGTACCATAATGCTTCAGGCTGCAAGCCTGAAGTCCCAACAGAAGTCCCAACTAACTTGTTTAAATAACATATTCATGAGTCTCACATAACATGAGCAGAGACGGCAGGTCTCCAGGGTTAATTCAGCCGCTCAACAGGTCATCAGCAACCCCAATACTATCCATCTTGTTGAGCTTCCATAATCTCTTAAATCAGCTCCCATATGCTCCTTTTGGTCCCAAGAGGGCTGCCACATACCCAGGTGTTGTACAGATATCCTCTTTCCAAGGCAGTAAAAAGAAGTTTGTTTTTATCTTGTGTCCCCTTTGAAGAGTGTGGGAAACCTTCCAAATCTCCCTGCAACTGGTCCCAGGTCTCATTGACCAGAAGGGTGTCGCATGCCCTCTGACCCCTTATAAGGCATGGTGAATTAGACCCTGGGTTGACTTAGCTTCAGATCAATAAATCATTGCTCCCTGCAGCTGTGGAATCAATGGGCCTCCTCTGAAGGACACTGTGGCTTGCAGTAAGAAAATTGGGGTGCTCTTACCAAGGAAGAAGGAAGAAATGTCTGCAGGGTGCAAAACAGGGAAGCCTTGAATAATTGTACAGCTTGATCACTGCACAAAGGCATTTGGCCAAGGAGGCAGGTGGGGCTTGCATAGAGCCCGTGATCTGCTCTCCAAGCCATGTGTCGCTGGGACTATGTCCACCCAGCAGGCTCACTTTTTTCTAGAAGTTAGTCTCCTCAGAGTGGGGACCTTTCGTCCAATTTTCATAAGAGAGCTGTATTGGCTAGTAGTTGCAATCCAAGCCCACATGCCCCACCTCTGCAACCCTAGCTTCCAGTGCTTACCATGCCTATTGCTAAGAACTCATAGACCAGTGTGGCTCAATGAACTTGACGAGAGCCCATTCATCCTTTTAGTAAATGCCTGTCGTGATGAACCCAACAGGATCCCTGCTCTCAAGGGCTGTGTTGACAAAACATGATGGCTTAAAGTGACAGTGGTTAATTCTTTCTCAGCTGGGTGAGTCTCTGTTGCATGCAGTGCCAGCTGAGGTCTCTTATGAAGCTGCATTTCTGTGGTGCTCATTCGGAGTATCCTGCAGGACAGGATAGCTCAGACTCCCTTGGCAACATGGCTTTCAAATTGTTTGCTGACACATTTGCTGTGGGAGTCCTCAGGGATCCTCATCATGTAGAAAGTAGAGCTATCTGAAGCTGCCATGCTGTGAGGAAGTCCAAACATAATGGGAGGCCCCACAGAGATGCTCCAATTAACAGTCATAGCTGAGCCAAGCTTCATCCCAGCCCAGGCATCAGAAATGTGAGTGTAGAAGCCACCAGTTGTTCCAGTCAACTTCACATTTCTGGCAAGCCAGCTCAGTCTCCTGACAACATGTTGCAGAGTCAGGCCATATCTGAGTTCCTGATTCACAGATTCTATGAGTGTAATAATATTCTGATTGTATGCTAGTGAAGTATTGGGATGATCTGTTGGGCAGTCATAAGTAACTGAGTAACAAACTAAATAGATTATTCTCTATATTTGCAAAATCTTTTATGACTTGGCGTGAAATAGGCCAACGTGAACTTCTTCACCTGACTTGAGATCCCACATGCAAAGGTCCTGTGGCAGAGGGGAGTCTAGTGAGATGAGACTGGTGCGACTGGAATACATGGAGACAGATATAAATGGAGATGTTAACAGGGTGGGACTGTGAAATGCCTCATCGACCAGGATAATAAGGACTCTGGGTTTTATTCCAAGACCAATGCGAAGCCATCAAAGGGCTTTCATTAGAGGCATGAGACGATCTGATTTGGGGCTTCCCAGGTGCCTTAGTGGTAAAAGAATCCGCTTGCCAATCCAGCAATAGGAGATGCAGGTTCAATCCCTGGGTCAGGAAAATCCTCTTAAGGAGGAAATGACAACCCATTCCAGTATTCTTGCCTGGAGAATCCCATGGACAGAGGAGCCTGGTAGGTTACAGCCCATAGGGTCACAAAGAGCTGGACAGGACTGAGCACACGCACTCGTGCACACATATGATCTGATTTGCTGTGTGGACATATCTGTCCTCTGTGTGGAGGTAAGAATGTAGGGGCAAGGGTGGAGAAAAAGAGACCAGTCAGAAGGTTACTGTAACAGTCCCAGCACCCTAAGATGGTGGACCAAGGAGGCAATGTGACATAGAAGTCTCATTTCAAGACTCCTAGCATCTCTCTGCCACAGTTTGACATTCCCGAAAAAAGATGATCCGATAGCTCAATCGGATTGATATTTGAGTCAGGCATCCACCATGAGTCAATTACTGGAGGCCATGGGGAGGGGATCACCTAATACCAACATGGCCACTGTGTTTGTAAGGGGGTTGGTTCAAAAAAAGGTAATGAAAGAATACCCTAAGAACTGGGAATATGCTCCCAGAATGGATATATAGGGAAGAAAAGGTTTGCCACTCACATTTCAGTGACGAAGCAAGTTATGTAGTCATACCCAGTTTCAAAGAGGTGTTGAGAAAAGATTAATCAGTGGATCTAAGAAAGAAATGAAAAATCCTATTCAAGACAAATTTGAGGATTATCCCAGGTGGCTCTGCTGCTGCTGCTGCTGCTACGTCGCTTCAGTCGTGTCTGACTCTGTGCAACCCCATGGACTGCAGCCTACCAGGCTCCTCCTTCCATGGGATTTTCCAGGCAAGAACACTGGAGTGGGTTGCCATTGCCTTCTCCCCAGGTGGCTTTAGTGGTAGAGAACCCACCTGCTAATGCAGGAGACATAAGAGACGGGTTTGATCCCCAGATCAGGAAGATCCCCTGCAGGAGGGCGTGGCAGTCCACAGAGCCAGACACGACTGAAGTGATTTAGTACTTAACCCAAGAAGAGCGTCTCAGAAAAGTCTGAGAACTGTTCCATTGGTTAGAAATCAGGCATAGTTATATAAGCTGATTTTTGGTTCTTTTCTTTTTTTGAGTCAGCGGACTGTACACCAGATGACATGTTATTGACAGTTTACATAATCCAGATCAAAGAGTCATTCCTAGGTCATCCAGGGCATGTGACCCCTTATAAGATCAAGAAGGAATGTTATCTTTCAAAGAGTTGTCCCGACGTTGCTGAGAGAACGTGGCCCTTCATGGTTGAGCAGGTGTTCCTGCCCGTGGGGGAGGTTTGGTCGATGGGTAATAGACACACGAGGCACAGTGTGGGGAGAGGGGAGGTCAAAGGGCAGAGAAGCATTTTTATGTTTAAGTTTTTCTTGTCTTGCCATAAAACATGTGTTTTATGTCGCCAGAGGGTGAGCTAGAGCACCCTGCCCACATGCCTCAGGTTCATGCACGGCTCTAATGGACAACTACCTCACATCCCCTTGCAGGCCCCTGCGGTCTCTCTGGGTGGTGCTCTTGGGACCCCTTTCTTATGGCTTGGTACCCATGGAATGGAAGGCCACACTACTTTACTCAGCTGATAAGTTTCTTGGTAATTCTACTGAAGGAGTCCCCTTTCAAATTTCCAGCCTTATTTTATACAGCTTGAGAGGGTGGAGATCACTAGACCAGGGTTTGCTATTTAAAAAAAGAAATTCAACGTTCATTTATTAATTTTGCATTCTCTATTTTCTTCATGGACATCTAAAAATGAATTTGGGGAGGGTCATATTTTACATGCTTCCAATTTAAAGCAACTTCACAGTGGGTCATAGTTTCCAAAAACAGCCATGACCATGTCTCCCCCTGGATTTCAGCTGCCCCCAAAGCCTTCCCCTGCCTGTCCCCACCTCAGTAAATGGCACCGTCTGTTTACTTCAACCAAACACTTAAACTTACTCTTGACTTTTTTCTTTCACAGTTAATAGAACAGCAAGTTGTCAGCTTTCCCTTGAAAATGTACCCTGAATCTGATCTTCTTTTTTTTCTTAATCATCACAATTCCATCTTGGTGGAAGTCACCACCATCTCCACCTGGACATGTGTAGAAGTCTCTCTAAAAACAAGCTAAACAGGGACTTCCCTGGTAGTCCAGTGGTTAAAACTCTGGCACTTTCAAAAAAAAAAAAAAAAAGAGACATTTTCATGGTTGCAATATCCACATGTCACAAAGCTCACATGCAGAGTATGTAAACAGTGCCTATGAGTCAGTAAGAAAAAGACAATTACTTCATTAGAAAATATGGGCCATGGAGAAGGAAATGGCAACCCACTCCAATATTCTTGCCCGGAGAATCCCATGGACGGAGGAGCCTGGTGGGCTACAGTCCACAGGGTTGCAAAGAGTCAGACATGACTGAGCAACTTCACTTTCACTTTTCAGTATCTCTGATAACCTGTTAAGTAAGTAAAAGTTTTGTATTAGGGTGAAGATAATGCTAGTCAAGAGATTTCTTTAGACCTGACCTGTTTGTCCTGTTGTGATAATACATAACATTAAGTTGGTCTGGGAATATCATATATGACCTAATTCATAATTTCATAGCTTAAAAAAGAGCCACATTTTAAAAGCTTGAATGATCAGGATAGTATTTATCAAATTTTAATAATTACTGAATACATGAAAATACATTAGTTTCAATGTTACTAGAAATTAAACAGTACATGAAGAATCAGCTTATTCAGCCAGAAAGCATGCATCTGAACAGCACGTCTTCACTCATTAGAGATGTAATCGTTGATCACATGATTGTGAAATAGGATTGTTTTGTAGAATTCTGGAGATGGAGTTGAGTCTTTTCTGTAATCTCAAAGTACAGTAGACACTTCTCTGTTGTGGGCCCAAAGCCACAACCACTAAGAGCTTTAAACTGTCAGCAGCTGGAATCCCAACAAACAGCTGGATCAAACTTCATTAGCTAAGATCTTACATAGCCATGGGGAAGAAATGATTCCATGATTCCTGTACATAATAACTGGCTGGCCATCATTTGTGGAATACAGTCAAAAAGTAAAAAGGACTATTAAAAATCTTTGAACTTTAAAAAAAAAAAAGAAAACATGGGCCCCAAAAAATTGAGGAGATGGTTTGAAAACAATGATTAACAAGTGTCAGTTAGCACATGAAGATATGTGTTCAAGTTGCTTATTTCCCTTCCACCTCAGTTACTGTCCCGAGGTCTGCCCTCAACTGCTTCATTTTACAGTTCATCCTCTCCACCCCATAGCCTGCTCCGCTCACTTCAGATCCTGGAGGGTGACTGTATGGGGCAGGTTATTAGGACGGGAGGTATTTCTCCTGGGATGTTTCCTCACTGCTACATGTTCTATCATTACCTAGGAAATTATTCTGACCCCCCCAAATTCTACATTTCTGCTTTTTAACCCACTCAGTTTGTAGTACTTTGCTACAGCAACCCTAGGAGACTAATTCAGTGTGGTGCTGGAGAAGACTCTTGGACTGCAAGGAGATCCAACCAGTCAGTCCTAAAGGAAATCAACCCTGAACACTCAATTGGAAGGAGTGGTGCTGAAGCTCCAATACGTTGGCCACCTGATTCGAAGAACTGACTCACTGGAAAAGACCCTGATGCTGGGAAAGATTGAGGGCAGGAGGAGAAGGGGGTGACAGAGGATGAGATGGTTGGATGGTATCAGCGACTCAATGGACATGAGTTTGAGCAAGCTCTGGGAGCTGGTGATGGACAGGGAAGCCTGGTGTGCTGCAGCCCATGGGGGTGGCAAAGAATTGGACACGACTTGGCGACTGAACAACAACAAGATAGTAGGGAGGGGAGAGAGTTGTTTCTTAGTGGTTTTATGGAGTTTCTTCTGTTAACCAAGCTTCAGTAAAAGGTTGGTTGTGCCCTATCTGTTCAATTTAATTAATTATGTTCATGGTTGTGGGGTGTTTTTTTCTAAGAAGTAGCATTCCCTGGGGGTTCTATCCATGGCTCATTTTTCTCCCTGGGTGATTTCATAGTTTCATAGCTGTATTTTGATGACTCTCACATTTTTATTTTAGGGCCAGAAACATCCCTTTAGGCAAAAAAAAAAAAAAGTTTAATAATAGAATTACTTTAAAAATTCCAGGGAATTCCCTGGGTGTCCGATGGTTAACACTCTACACTTTCACTGCAGGGGGCATGGGTTTGATCTCTTGTCAAGGAACTAAAACCCCACATATGCCTCACAGCACAGCCAAAGGAAAAAAAAAAAAGAAAAATTCCAAAAGCAGAGAGTGCTGAGAAAAGGAGGCTCTGGTGCTGCTGCTACTGCTGCTAAGTCACTTTAGTCATGTCCGACTCTGTGTGACCCCAGAGATGGCAGCCCACCAGGCTCCCCCGTCCCTGGGATTCTCCAGGCAAGAACACTGGAGTGGGTTGCCATTTCCTTCTCCAATGCAGGGAAGTGAATAGTGAAGTCGCTCAGTTGTGTCCGACTCCTAGCAACCCCATGGACTGCTCTACCAGATGTTAAAAACTAACGTCACGCCTCAATAAATAAAACAGTGTGATCCCAGTGCATGCAAAAAAGATGAAAGGAACCTGTTTGGAAAGGTCAGAGATGGATAGAAATCCACTGGGGATTTACTGCAGGTTGAGAATAGCATTACAAATTAATGATTGAAAAGTGGCTTCTTAACAAACAATGGCAAAACATCCAGAGGAGAAAAAGCAAGCTCATAAAAAGAAAACTTACAAAATACAGAATTTAAAAACAAAAGTATAAAATGTAAAAAGATCATGTGTCATTTTTAATTCAAATATGGAATTATACGAACTTGAGCAACTTGCTGTTCTTTATAATCTGCTATATAAAGGGGGCTTCCCTGGGGGCTCAGTGGTAAAAGAATATGCTTTGTCAGTCCAGGAGTGGAAGGGGATGTGGATTCTATCCCTGGGTTGGGAAGATCCCTTGGAGAAGGAAATGGCAACCTGCTCCAGTATTGTTGCCTGGAAAATTCCATGGACAGAGAAGCCTGGCGGGCTACAGTCCATGGGGTCGCCAAGAGTCGGGCACAACTGAGCGACTGAATGCACGTTTTTCCACTGTGTGGAAGCAGCATTTTTCCAGTCCCTTTGGTACTTGCAGAAAATTCTATTGTATTCATCAACTGTGGTACATCCATACTCTTACTGAAGATTTTAAGGGTGTTTGTTATTTGCTTTTACAAATAACGCTGGGGAGAATATCCTTGTCATTTGCCATTTTTGGCTGTAGTGTGAAAAATCTTTATGCATGCATACTAATACTTCTTTTTAAGGATATATTATTAGAATTGAAATTTCTGGGTTGTGGAGTGTGCATTTAAAATCAATTGTGCTGCATAACTTGTGGGGAAAAAGAAAGTTCTGTCCCAGCCAATCTCCCACAGTCTTACCAAAGTTGGAGATTACTATCTTTTAAATCTTTCTCTGATTTTTTTTTTTTTTTTTGCCTGTGCTGAATATTTGCTTTGCAGCTTGGAGGCTTTCCCTAGTTGCTGTCCATGGGCTCTAAAGCACATGGGCTCAGAGCAAGCATGCAAGTTGTTGCGGCTGCTTAGCTGCCCAGCAGCAGGAGGGATCCTAGTTTGTTGATCAGGGATCAAACCCACATTCTCTGTATTGGAAGGCAGATTCTTAATCACAGGACCACTAGGGGAGTCAGTTTCTTTGGCAGGGATGGGGGGCGGGGCACGGAAATGGCATCTTTTTTCAATTATATTTTTCTTTGAGTGAGATCTCTTTTAGTCTTTTCATCACTTCTCCTGAGCTTTGAAGTCAGTCTACTAAGCAAGATTCTCAGATTCTCAAACTCAATAGGTCAAGGTGAATTCAGTAATTCTTCATTTTGCTCCTCTTAAGCTATTTCTCTTTCCCATCTTTTCTCATCAGCCACCCCAAGCCCTCTGCGTCAACCCAACCCTGGGTTTTAATTCTTTCCTTTTCTTTATTTGCCACCTTCTGTCAGTTACAAAGTCCTGATGGTTATTTTTTTAATTCTAACATCATACATGTGAAACATTCATAAAATGTATAGTTTAAAAAATAACAGAGCAGAAACCTCTATCCAGCTTAAGGCCAGATGTTTCCGGGGACCCCACGACCACTCTCAGGTTCAATGATTTGCTGGAATGACTCACAGGACTCAGCAAAGCCATCAGACTCACATTTGTGTTTTATTACCGTGAAAAGATGGGGCTTGCCAGATGGTGCTGCTGCTGCTGCTCCTGCTAAGTCGCTTCAGTCGTGTCCGACTCTGTGCGACCCCATAGATGGAAGCCCACCAGGCTCCCTCGGCCCTGAGATTCTCCAGGCAAGAATACTGGAGTGGGTTGCCATTTCCTTCTCTAATGCAGGAAAGTGAAAAGGGAAAGGGAAGTCGCTCAGTCGTGTCCGACTCTTAGCGACCCCATGGAGCCTACCAGGCTCCTCCATCCATGGGATTTTCCAGGCAAGAGTACTGGAGTGGGGTGCCATTGCCTTCTGTGCCAGATGGTGCTAGTTAGTGGTGAAGAACCCTTCTGCCACTGCAGGAGACACAGGAGATGCGGGTTTGATTCCCCGGCCAGGAAGATTCCCCTGGAGAAGGGCCCGGCAACCCACTCCAGTATTCTTCCCTGAAGAATCCCATGGAGAGAGGAGTCTGGCAGGCTATAGTCTATGGGGTCTCAAAGAATTGTGCATGGCAAGTGACCTTGCAGGCATGCATGCACAGTGAAAAGATACAAATTAAAATCAGCAGAGGCAAAAGGGACACAGAGCAGAGTCCAGGAGAGACCAGGTGGAAGCTTCTAGGGGTCTCTCCCAGTGGTGTCATATGAACAGCACTCAATTCTTCTGGCAACACGTGTGACAACACAGTGCTAAGTATTGCCAAACAGAGAAGCTCCTGCAAGACTTGGTGTCCAGGATACTGTGGGTCGGTCACGTAGGCAGGTCTGGATGCCCATGTGACTGACCTCAGCTACTCAGACTCCCAGCACCACCAGAAGTCAAGCTGATACAGTGCAGTCCAAGCCCCCAAGTAAACAAAGACACTCTTGTCAAGTAGGGCAAGCCAAGGGATTTGAGGTTATGCGCCAGGAGCCAGTCATGGGTCAGTCTTCTCTTTGGAATACACAGGGTTTGAGGATCCCAAGACTGCTGAGTTCACCCTTTAATGCACAGCTGGGATGCTATCAGAAAGCCTCTCTCCCCTACTGCAGCTAATGGTGACTCTCAGTTTTGCTGGCATATTTCTATCTTTCTTTATCCTTTTACCATCTCCAGATGGGTCTGTAAACACAATTGTTTTGTTCTACTTGGTTTGTTTGTTTGTTTTGGCATGTGAGATCTCTGTTCCCCAACCAGGGATCAATACCCCCTGAATAGGGAGTGTGGAGTCTTAACCACTGGGCCACCAGGGAAGTCCCTGGCTTGGTCTTTATTTCCCAGTTTTAGTGAAACACAGTTTATAGACAATAATAGTCACTCACTTGATAGCAGCATTATTCACTATAGCCAAAAAGTAAAAACAACTGAAATGTCCATCAACTCCTGAAGGGATAAACAAAATACAGTGGGTCCTTAAAATGGCATATTATTCGTTCATAAAAAGGAGCAAAATTCTGTAGCCAAAAGTGGGGGTCTGGCTGCTTACTGCTCAGAAGCTAAGAGGCAAAATTTGTGGAAAGGAAAGTCAGCGTTATTTTGGATGATGGTAACTGGGCAGGGAGGGTGGACTTCTGTTCAAAGGCTGATCCCCACCCCCACCCTCTCCACCACGCCTTCACAATCAGTGGGAAAGAGGTTGTATAGACCGAAGGAGGAGGCTACATGCAGAAATGTCACAGACAGCTCTGACAGTCATCTTGAAATTGGTCATGTGGTAATATGATCAGTGTCATCCTGATTGTTTTAAATACAGTTAATCTTCAGTTCCAGGGTCAGTTTTTTCCCATTTCCTTGAGGCCAGTTCTCAGAATTGCAGTAGCTCATGTCCTGGCTACCATCTGGTCATCATTTAGTTAATTTCTTCAACCCAGTGGAGATTTCAATATCTACAAGACAGCTCACAAGACTTGGCTCAGAATATTACCTATTGCATAGCCCTTGAAGAGGAACTAAGGGTCCTTGACTCTGCTTACTAACTAGTTATTTTTTCATCCTGTTGGACCGTTTTTCTTTGCTTCTGCATTTTCTCCCTTCTCTGATTAAATTACTTCTTTGATTAAAGTTTTTCCTGAAGACACAGTGGGGAAGAACCATGGGATCCTGCTGTTTCAATACTGTACATGCTAAAACATGCGCCAGCCTTGGAAACATTATGCTGAGTGAAAGAAGCTGAACACATGCACCACTAATGATTCCATGCATATGAAATGTCCAGAACAGGCAAATCCAGAGAGACAAAAAGTAGATTACGAGTTGCCTAGTGGGAGGAGGCTTCCCCTGTGGCTCAGATGGTAAAGAAACTGCCTGCAATGCAGAAGACCCAGGTTCGATCCCTGGGTTGGGAGGATCCCCTGGAGGAGGGCACAGCTACCCACTCCAGTGTTCTTGCCTGGAGAATTCCATGGACAGAGGAGCCTGGTGGGCTGCAGTCCATGGGATCCCAAAGAGTTAGGCGCTACTGAGTGACTAACTTCACACACACACACAGAGTGGGGGGAAGTTTGGGAGGAAATGGGCAGTGACTGCTAACGGGTATATGATATTGACTGTGGTGCTGGATCGGCAACTCTGTGAATATCCTAAAAAGCAACCACTGATCTGCTTCTGTTGCCGATCCACACTTGGGTCTGCTTGCCTATGTGCAGTAAAGCCAGTCTGCTGACACTGGGTTGTGGTGAAGGAAAGCACAGCATTTACTGCAGGCGCCAAGCAAGGAGTCCAGGCAGCTGGTGCTTAAGAGACCCAAACTTCCCCGTAGCTTTTAGGGGAAGATTTCTAAAGATCGGAGCAGAAGGGTGGTTGTGGGGTGTGTAATCAGCTCTTGGACATTCTTCTGATTGGTGGGTGGTAAGGTAATCAGAAGTCAACATCATCAGCCTTCTGGTTCCAACCAGTCTGGGGTCTGCAAACTTGTGGGCAGTATATAATTGACGTCTTTCACCGGGTGGGGGTTTCAGTATCTGCAAAACGGCTCAAAGGATGACTCAGAATATTATATACAGCCCTTGAGGAGGAACTAAAGGTCTTTGACTCAAAACAAATAATTTATTTTGTTTTTTTGGCTATGCTAGGTATTTGTTGCTGTGCGTGGGCTTTGTCTAGTTGAGAGCAGGGGCTATTCATTGCGGTGGGCAGGCTTCTTGTTGCAGAGCATGGTCTCTGGGGCTTCAGTAGTGGAAGCACGTGGGCTCAGTTGCTGTGGCGGACAGGGCTAGTTGCCCCCTGGCATGTGGGATCCTCTCGGCCCAGGGATGGAACCTGTGTCCTCTGCATTGGCAGGCGGATTCTTACCTACTGGACCACCAGGGAAGTCCAACAATCGCTGACACTTAATGAGCACTTACTGTATGCCAGCATTGTTCTAAGCACTTTACACAAGTTAACTTGGTTATTCCTCACACCAACCCCACAAAGTACTATTGTCTTCGTTCCCATTATATGGATGAAGAAACTGAGGCACCGAGAGTTTGAATGGCTTGCTCTAGGCCATGAAGTTAGTGATGGAGAGATAAGTCCACTCAGGTGGATTTGACCCCAGAAATGAGACTCTCAACCACCGTGGCACCTGCTCCTGTGTCAACCCACTCCTGGGTGTGTTTCCCAGAGAAATTCTCCCACGGGTCCCTAAGGGGCTGTGCTTGATGAAGATGATGAGGGAGAGGAGGATGAGTGATGGAGAGGATGAGGGTGAGGATGACGGTCTCGGGTGGTTGGTGGAGCTGGGAGCTGGGGGGTGGCCACCACTGGTGCAACAGAAAGAAAAAATAAGGTGGAGGTAAAAGGCAGACTAGAAGTCAGCATTGGAAGCAGCCAACTAGATATGTGGTAACAGAGAGGGGAGGGAAAAAGACAGGGAGGAAGGGGTGGGGTGGAAAGAGAAGAGGAAGAATTCATTTTTTAAAGGAATTCCCTGGTGGTCCTGTGGTTAGGACTCTGGGCTTTCAAGGCCAAGGGAGTGGGTCTAATCCCTGATTAGGCAACTATGATCCCACAAGCTGCACCACCAGAAGAAAAGAAAGAAGAAAGAGAGAGAAATACATACCTATATATATGTATATTCTTCTCCAGTCTACCCAGTGAATATGAATGTACCCTTCTGTGGAATATGTCTATAAGCTAAATTGGTAATTTGGGTAGTTTGGGTAAATTGGGTAGTAATTTGGGTAAATTGGGCTTCCCTGGTAGCTCAGATGGTAAAAAATCTTCCTGCAATGCAGGAGATCTGGGTTTGATCCCTGGGTTGAGAAGATCCCCTGGAGAAGGGAATGGCTACCCCAAGTATATTCTTGGTCTTTTTCACGCTTCCATTAAGATCATGAAAAGGTAGCATGGTGGGAGACCCCTCCCCCTAATCTGACCTCATCCTCTCCCCAGCTCCCCCATAGGTCCAGCTCTCATTTCTCCTGCCTCCTTGAGGGAGGCCTAGCACTCTCTTCAGGGGCAGGAAGAAGCAGCTGAAACTGTTGGGGGAGATACAGTGACTGAAACCATCCATGCTGGGCAGGCACCATAGTAACCATCTGGTGAGTTACTTTATGACAGGCGGTCTGCTAAGGAACACGGAACTAATAAACCACCGCCAACCAGAAGAGCTTGGGAGAGGTCAAAAGGAAATCCCATGTGTACTACCGCCTGGCAGAATCCTTCTTGCTGACATCCATCTTGGCTGAGCTATGCGCGCACCACCAGGAAGGACTCTGAGTCACCACCAGGAAGGACTCTATGAGTTGGAATGATCAGCCAAAGATAACCCAGAGACTAATCCCATCACCATAAAACCCTGAGACTGCAAGTCACGTGGCAGAGCAGTTCTCACCCTTCCCAATAAAATCTCTTGCTTTGTCAACACAAATTGTCCGTGTGTTTCCTTGGACAATTCATTTCTCAGTGTCAGACAAGAGCCCACTCTCGAGCCCTGGAAGGGGTCCCCCTTCCTGCAACAAAATTTCTGGAGAAGGGCTGGGGGACAGGCAGAGGAGAAGACAGGACCCAAGCCTGTCCCTCCGGTTCTGGATTCACACCTGCACACCCCACCCATTCTTGGGTCTGTCTGTCCCATCTCCACCTTCCAGACAGTTGCTTAGCTAGCTGCCCCTAGCCTTGGCTCTTCTCTGGGACTGCACACAGGACCTGCAGGCTCTCAGCCCAATGCTGCCCTCCTCTGGATGTAGGAGAGATGGGGACAGAGTGAAGAGGACCCAGGGGCAGGCAGAGGTGGGAACAGAGGCACAGAAGTGTCAGAAGGGAAACAGAAACAAAGGAAGACCCCTTCCCCAGGGCTGACTCTATCCCTTTCCCAGCAACATTCAGCCTGACATAAAGGATCCTGCAAGACCCAGCCGCCACCCACCTCTCTAGTCCCAGATTCTGCCATAGCACAGACATCCACTTTTTATTCCAGGAACCCTGACCTCACATGTTTCCCCAGGTAACAGCACCCTTCGCACCTTCAAGCCTTAGTGTGTTTTTCACCCTCAACAAGGATGCTGTCTTCCAAGGGATTCCTGACTATCTCCTCTTCAATCCTCTTAGTCTTAGCAAAAAATGTTTCCTCTGACCACCCTGTCCCATTCCCCTGTAAATTCTGGTACTTTCTAGGATTCATGCCCCTCCTACCCCATTGCCATGAAAATACTTATCACCCTGCATTGGGACTCTCTTCAAATGTCTGAGCTTCACCAGAGCAGAGATCGAGGCTCTTTGATTTTTCAACCCTGAGGGCACAGCCTGTGAATTTCTGAATGCAATTTCAAACCCTACTCCAACACCTCCTGTCTGTGTGATCCTGGGCAGGTCACTCCCCTTCTCTGATATTTAATTATTTCCTCTGGAAAGTAAGGTGAAAATTCCACCTGATGGGTTTGGAAGACACCAAAGATTCCCTTTCCCTCATGGTAATGAGCATTTGTTCCCTTCCATTTTTATCTTGAATCTTCAATATTCGCTGGAGTTTACACACTTTGAGGCACTAGAATTGTTGATCAGCAGCTAGTAATGGTGGTTAACATTTATCAGTGCATGTCACTTGCCAGGTCTGGTTTCTGGACAGTCTCAGTGAACTCTCTCAGTCACACTGGGCTGTAGGAATGAATAAAGAAACTTACATGACAGTGACAAGGGAAGTTACGACTCTAGGCACTGTAACACACAACCAATCTGCAGCATATTCTCACTTGTAGTGGACATCATTGTTGGCCTGCCCAGGTTCCCTCAGATTCCTCTTACCAGTTCTGTGTACCCAGCACTCAGCCTCTGAGTGTTTTATGCATTAATCTTGCCTTTTTATTTTCTGTATTTCTGGAGCTTTGACATCTGGGGCTTTGCTGATGGAGGGACTGCCCTCCCAGGGCTGGCCAATCCCTAGAGGTAAGAAAGGACTTACATCTAAGCATGCTGTTCACATGCAAACCAACCAACCCAGTGCCTGTACTTCAGGCCACTATTCATTTGCCCCTCCAAACCCAAGTTCAGGTAACTGGGGACAACTCTTACACCCCAGAGCCTGCTGATGTTATTCAAACTAGACAATCCTGAGCTTACAGATCCTTGGCACATCTGTTATTTCCTAAGGAAACCACAATAAAGACTCTTGGGTCCAAGTTTTCCCTCTTCCTCTCTACCTCCTGACTGACCCTGGTGTTTCTCCATATAGCCCTGCATAGCTTGGCAATGCCCCCTGCCTTTGGGACCTATGAAAATAACAACCTGTTTCTTCACTGGCAATTGTCTCCTGATCTATTGGCCTCACCATACCTGAATAATAATAAAACCTATATTTTAAAACAGTTTGCTGCTAACAGCTTACCCTGCAACTTTGTTTCCAGGACCGCTGGTATGCTCAAGGTGCCTGGGAGTTTATCTCATGTCCCCTTCTTGTGACCTGTGACCCACGATTGCCTTAGAGGTATATAGTGGCAAGTCTCCAAAGATAGCTCCCAATGACCATGCCCCTGAAATTCACACATTTGTGTAGTATTATTTCATATTAAGCCTGGCCTGCTCCGACTTACATTAAGGAGTAGAATGTGGTGGAAGCGACACTGTGCCAGTTCCAAGTTTAGCCTTTAAAAAATTGAAGTTTCTGCTTCCTTCCCCAAGGAATGCTCACTCTGGGGAGCTCTGAGCTACCAAGTAAGGGGTCCAGCTACCTGTTGGAGAAAGAAACCACGTGGAGAGGGAGAGCAGTGAGGCTACAAAGAGGCTGCGAGAAGTCCAGATATCCCACGGTCCAGTAGAGTCATGCCTCCTAGCCATCCCTACCAAGGGGCCAGATGCAGCTGAGTGCGCCATCTCAGATATTATAGCCCAGCTGGGCCCTAAGATGACTGTGGCTTTAGTTGATGCTGTATGGCACCAAAGAACCATGTCACTGAGCCCAGTCAATCCATGGAATTGTGAACAATTACAGACTAGTTCCAGGTGGCGCTGGTGGTAAAGAACCCACCTGCCAATGCAGGAGACACAAGAGAAGCAGTTTCCATCCCTGGGTCAGGAAGATCCCCTGGAGAAGGAAATGGCAGCCCACTCTAGCATTCTTGCCTAGAAAACCCCTTGGACAGAAGAACCTGGTGGGCCACAGGCCATGGACTCGCAAAGAGTTGGACAAGACTGAAGAGACTTAACACACATGGAATTGAGAACAATCTAAATATTGGGGTGGTTTGTTACTCAGCAATAATAAACCCAAGCAGGAATTTCCATTTGCCTCAGAGGCCCAGTTCCCTTTGCTTCAAGGCGGGAACGACTCTACAACTTGATTTATCCTCCAGAGCTCCCCACGGGATCAGGCTGAGGTTGGGACTTCACCTGACATCACACCCTTGCTAGTCTTCTTCCCCATCCCTGTTCTGTTTCGTCTATTCCTTTACTGTTTTCTCCTGGGAGCATGTCTTTACTAAATCATGGACACAAGGATCTTGTCTCAGATTCTGCTTCTAAGAGAATCTGACCTCAGATTCATGACGCATCTGATTTTTCTCATCTCCAGTCAGAAGCCAAGGGTCTGGCAGACTATTCTCTCTCCCCACTCATCCCTGTATCCCTGTTGCATCAAAAAAAGCAGAGACCACCTTCCAGGCTCCCCAGCAACAGGCAGCCATCTAGTTGGTGAGATGTGGGGGTGATAATGTGGAACAAAAACAACCATGAGGTCTCTGAAGGAAGCATCAAGCAGCTTGTTTGTTCTGGTCAGCAGCAAATGAAACCTCTTTGCTCCCAACAACACAAGCACAGAGGGGATCATATGGAGGTCAGGCAGAAGTTAGGAGGTTGGCATGTCAGCAACAGCAGAGGGGCCAGGTGTAGATGAGAGTTATCTCTGATTTTGTGTCTGTGGTGGGAGGGGCTCTGCTAGTTGTTCCAACGCCTCTGCCCACCCCCCCACCCCCAACTTCCTCTCTCCCGCCACAACACAGAGCCTATCTCTGTGACCTCTCCATCCCCACCAGTTCACAGTCCCTGGAAACCCCAAAATCTGTCACCATGGATCCTCCAGCAGGTCCCACAGCCTGGTGCCACTGGAATCAGATAAGTCAGCAGAGAAAATGCTGGGGGCTGGGGGGCCACAGCCCAGCGAGGGACCCCCACTCAGAGCCTCCAGCCAATCCAAGGAGTCCGTTGGGCCCCTGAGAGAGGGGGACGGGGAATTCGTGGGGGACGGAAGTGAGGAAGAGAAGACAGAAGAAAGGCCTTCAGAGTCCGGGGAGGGGGACAACATGTCGAAGGAGCCGGGGAAGTCCAAGGGGATGGCGGGCAGCGGGTCTGCAGGGGAAGAAATGCAGCGTGAGCTTAGGAAGGCAGAGGTGAGGACCCTAGCTTCCTATTTGTCCTTTCCAGTCTAGGTCCCCAGACCACTCCTCCCTAAGACCCAGGAATCCAGAACCTTGGACCTCGTCCCCCTTTTCCTCAAATCTAGGAGTTCGGCTCTTACCCTCAGGCTCCACCTGATCTTCCAGGATGTCATCAATGCCCCGGTGCGGAAGCAGCTGCGGACAGGGAGCAGCAGCGTGAATCTGGGACTCCAGGCTGATCCTGTCTGAGACCCTAGGCCCGCTCTCTCTCACCTGCGCTCTGCGGATCGCTTCCTGCAGCTCCTCCTCCAGGGTCAGGGCTGTTGAGGCCGGTGCTGAGGAAGGGACTGGCACTGGAGCTGGAGTTGGAGCCTGAGCCGTCGTCGCAACCGGAACCGGAGCCGAAGCCGAAGCAGTCACCAGGGTTTCCGAGGCACGTGGCGAATGAGATGTTGGACTCAGCTTGAACTGGAACCGAGAAGGGTAGTTTCTATAAGCCGCGCCCACTAGGGGATCAACCCCACACATTCGCCACCTGTGGTTCCACCCCCTGGCCTGCGCCCCGCCCTTTACCCATTGACCCCACCCCTTCTGCCACGCCCCTTGTTTCATTGGCTTCCCTTCTCCTAAGATCCTCCCCCTTGGCGCTTAACCACACCCCCACACTTTATTGGCTGTTCTTTTCTCTGCTTGCCGTCCCATCCCGCTTGACTTCTCTTCATTGGTCCACGCACGCAGCCCCGCCCTCACCGAGCACGCACTCCGGGCGGCTCCCAAAGTCTTGGGCCTGAAGCGAGGCCAGGGGGCGCCCGCTGCAGTGTCCTCGCGCCGAGCCTTCGGCCGTTCGCGGGGCGGGGCGCCGCCGCGCATGCGCTCCAGAAGCATTGACTTGGTCCCAGACACCGGGAGGCCCCGCAGCCGCAGCTGCTGCCGGAGCTCTGAGACCTAGGGTGGGAGGCGGGGAGAGGACGTGCTAGGCGGGCTCCGGACGCAGGTGGGGGTTTACTGGGGCTGAACATTTGGAACCCGAGAGAGGACAAACTGGGGACCCGGATCTCCAACGGAGCAAAGGCTGTAGGGTTAGACTTCTGAACCTCAGAACTCCCCAAACTCACCGTCAGCTCCTCCAGTTTGAGGGTCTGAAGTTCCAACTTATGTGGCAGGGTCGAGGGGCTGGGGACTCCTGGTGGGGAGGGAGTGAGGGGTGTGGGCTTCATCCTGGCGATAGTTTCGAGGGGGAAACAGAGATTAGAAGGAGCAGAGAGAGAAAAGGCATTCTGGAGTCCTCAAAGACATGGATTCATGAAGATGTGGGAAAGTGAGGGACCCGAGTTATGGGGCTCTGAGCGAGCAAGCACGGGAGGCTATTTCCCATGCATGGGAGAAGAGGAACTGAGGGGAGAGGGTCAGACTCTTGGGTAGGAGGTCAGGATTCCTGAGAACTGAAGGAAGAGGGGCCTGAGGACCTGAACTCTTGGGTCCTGGAGGAGGAGGGAGCTGGGGGCCTGAACTTCCCAAACAAAAATGGGGGTCATACCTAGGAGGTGGCTGCTGAGAGGCTGTCCCTTCCCACAGAGGCGGTCCAGGGGGATCCAAGGGCGACCCTTCAACCTGGGGGTCTGCCCTGCACCCTTGTCTTGGCTCTGGGGGTATGTATTGGTGGTATGTCAAGTTCCCCTTGGGCTTGGGCTCCCTCCAGTGTTGGGAGGTCTTGGGAGACTCCTGAAAGAGCAGGTATGATGTCATATGCTTCTGCTCCGTTCCTGCTCTTCTGTCCCAGAGCCCCATCCAAAGTATGGGGTCGGCTTGTTACCATCACAGAGAAGCACAATGGGCAGCAGCAAGGAGGACCAAGGCTCGACTCTCAGGGGGACTTCCTTTCACTCTGATAGAGACTCACCTTCTTCAGGGACCTCCAAGGGCAGGGTTTCGGCTCAGGAAGAAGGACTTCAGGGTTGAAGAGGAAAGGGGCTGGGCCCAATGCAGAGGCAGGGGCCAGAGCCAGAGCCGGATCTGTAGCTGAGATCCATGGATCAGGATCCAAGGCTGGAGAGGCGGTGAAGGACCCTGAGAGGGCTGCAGGCAGCAAGCCAGGCAGGGAGAAACAAGGCTGTGTGGGAAGGAGGGCCCTGGAGGCCCCAGCCCCCAAGCGCAGAAGGACATGTGGGGAGTAAAAACCAAGTGGTGGGAGCTAAGTGCCGGGATTCCTGGATCTAAGGGCAGAAGCACAAGGGATCCAGACTTTTACATTCTCAAGAAAGGCAGGAATCTCATCCTCAGCCATCAAGGGGTATGGTAAGAGGATCCCAGATTTCTGAGGTTTTGCTGGGAGAAGGGTGGAGCCAGCACTCTGGGTTCTTGGGGAGAGAGAGAAGCTGAAAGTCACATCCTGAGATTTCCATGTGTGCCAAGTGTGGAGTCTGGGATGTCTATATTCTCCCAAGAAACAGGATCTGGATTCATGCATTTCACTGGAGTGGGAAAAGCCCAAGAGCAGGAAGAGAAGCTCCTAGCCAGTGGGGCAGCTGGGGATCTGTACCCGTGGGTCCTGGGGAAGGACAGGAGGGGACCACAGTGAACCCTGGGGCGTAGAGACTGGGCTCAGGAACCAAAGCACAATGTGTGGCAGCTGCCCCCCAGGGTGCCCTAAGGGAAGTGGGGCCACCATTCCCTCCCTTGCAGGGCCCACACTTACTCGGGTCCTGATACCGTCTGTGGATCCGAAGCTGAAGGACTGTGGAAGGAGTGGGAGGAGAGAGGCGGGAAGGGAGTGTCCAAGAGCCTGGCCTGGCAGGCGAGTGTGAGCTGCAGTTGTTGGCGGGACATGTGTGTCCAGCCCCCATACGCACCCCGTGCAGGCGGGTGGGCAGGCAGCCTGCTCCCTTCCCGGGCCTCCTGCCTGCTCCCTGCCAGCACGGCAGCGAAGGCCAGGGCTGTTCTGGGGCGGGGAGCCAGCCAGCATGCAGGCAGGAGGCAGCCTGCCCCCCAACCTGCCCCCTTCGCAAGCCTGCACCAACCCTATCCTCTGCCCAACTGCCATCTTAGTATCTGTGCTTCGTTGCCTCCTTTTATCTGCACATCCCGCTTCGCACATGCCCACTCCCTACTTCTCAGCCTCCCTTCAGTCACCCCTTTTGCACACCAACCTCTAAACACGTATTTACCTGGGCTCTAGTCTTGCGCTTATACCACTTTTATACACTAGTGCCCCTTGCTACTCTTCACCCTTGCCTCACCATCTTGGCACACACCCCACCACATTAACACACTTGGTTGTCCACTAGGGAATTCACCCCCCGTTTTGGAGCCAGGATCTCTCTTGGCATGTTTCTTTGTGCACATGTACTCTTGCACACTCCTTGCTCTCTGGTTCCTGGTGTCTCTGTATCCACCCAACCACAGAAGCAGATTCGTCTGCACCCTCAAGCATGCTCTGTTTACCCCGGACTTGGCCTCCAGGTGTACACCCACTTGCACACTTTCCACCTGCGCTGGGACCTGAAATGCCACCTTTGACACTTTCAAGGCTAGAGAGCTCACTGTCCTCTTGCCCGCGGTTCCACCCTGAAGTCCCCACTGTGGACACTTTTCTGCTTTGAGCACTTGTCACTTTAAGCCCCTGTTCCTCTGCAGTCCTAGGTCCTCTGCACACCCGCCCCTGGCCGCCCACTCCCCACTCTTCATGTGAGCATTGCATCAGCCATTTGCACACTCACTGTCGACCAGAACTCCACCCCTTTGCTGGGGCCTCCCTTCTACACAAATAATGTTTTGCATGGAAAACACATGCCTCTTGGGGATCACCTCCGCACATCGCCCGGCGGTGCATGCTCCCAGGTTGAGAATATATTCCCAGGACCAGGAAGCTCCCTTCCCAACGTGCACAGAAAGAAATCTCTCACCAGATCGGAACTTGGACCGAATGATTTGGGAGCGCTGGGAGGAAGCCGCCAGGGTCATTGCCAAGGCTGGGATGGGGACCTGGACTGGGTGGGGGGGTGGGGGGAGGCAGGGTCAGAGTGGAGGTCAGGAGCATGTGAACGCAGCAGGGAAAGACCCTGAGGAATCTAGAGACAGAGCGGCCTCGGGCCACACCGTCTGGATCCTGGAGGTGGAGGGGACTGGGGGCCCAGACTCCTGGGTGTGAGAGAGGACACGCCGAGGGCCCAAATTCCTGGAGCCTGGGGAAAGAAGCACCTGAGGCCTGGGACTCCTGGGTCCTAAGAAGGAGGGCACTGGTGGCCTGGACTCCGGGTCTATGAAAGAAGATGGAGGGAAAAGGGGAAGAAAGGCAGGAACTCTAACGGGCCTAGAATCCAATAGCTTTGATGAAGGGGAAGCGAGGATCCGACAGGTCCCTAGGGAGTGGAAGGGTCTCTGACACTTGCATTTGAGAAGGGTGCGGAGGCGTGGGTGGGCGTCAGCCATCACGGTTTGTGGGGAACGGACTGGGATCACAGAGGTGACAGGAGAGTTAAGACCGGTTCCCCTCCCAGCCCCTATCCCAGGGGCCTCTCACCAGGTGGACTCGGCGCAGTGGTGCTCTGGAGTGGGTCGAGTCCGGTGGTCAAGGCTGGAGGCCGCAGGCTCCGCCCTACCGGTCTGGGACCGCCTCGGACCCCACCCCTTTGGGGGCGTGTCGGGAGCGGTGCAGGCGCGGGGAAGGGGCGGGGTAGACAGGAGCCCCTCCTGGCAACCTGAGAAGGGGAGGGAGCACGGGCTGGGAGGGGCTGGGAGGGGCTGGGGCGGGGCTGACCTCGGGGTTCCCAGCTCGCTCCTCCTCCGCGTCCTGGGGCTGCGGGGTCGGACTGGGCAGCGGCAGGCAGACTGACAGAGGCAGGTGCCAAGAGAGGAGCTCGGGGTGAGCAGCAGCGGCAGGTGGTCTTGCCCCGGCCCTGCAGACAGGTGTCACCTGTCGCTTACTTTTTCCCTGACGCAGCAGCAGGAGTCGGATTCGGGGGTTTGGGGGGGTTCAAACTGGAGCCCCAACCTGCTGGGTCTGAGGGAGGAGGAGACTGGATAGCTAAATTCCTGGGTTTGAAGGAAAAGAGGCAGAGGCTTGAACTCCTGGGCCCAAGAGAAGAGTTAGTTGGGGGCCCAGATTTTCGGATGTGAGGGAGACGGGAGTCAAGAACAGGGACAAGAGGTGTTGAGACTCATCAGGGTGCCCGACAGGCACAAAGGTCCGGAAGGGGCTTGGAAATCCAGACTCCTGGGTCGGAGGGAAGAGGCTGGAGTATGGGCTATGGGGGTCGAAGGGAGCGTTGGTTGTTTCCCACTGGCAGGACTGATCTTTAGCTGAACAAGTTTAGCGCTCCGTCCTGAGGTGTGTGGGAGGTCCCAGCACCTGGATTGGATTACAGGAAAGAGGGCAAGCTGAGGCCGTGGCTATAAATACCTTGTGGATTGGGCAGGAGCCGAATGCTCCAGGCAAGGGCCCTGGTGACTTATTTCACAAAAAATCATCACCACTACCGCTCCAGAGTCTTAACAAGCGAGGCGTTGCCAATACCACAGATACCTTTATTGTTCCTGGCACTCAAATCCCAAACCCATCTTCCCACTGTCCCATCCTCTGCTACCCCCAAATTCAAACTCGTAGCATTCCACGCGGAGAAAAACTACAACTCCCAGAAAGCTCTGCGCTCAGGCGGGCTCTAGAGGTTAGAAGCCGATGAATTTTCAAGGTTCGCGCGCTCATTTGCTATTGGTTCTCAAGGAGGCGTGGCCACTGGAGGTCCATGGCGATGATTGGCCGGTAGTTCCTGCTGCTCAAGATCCCAGAGAAGGCGGCGGAGTCTGCGAAGTTCACGGTGCAGAGCATCATCTGTCACAGGTCCCGTGAGGCTGAGGCGCGAGCTACCCAAGGGCAGGATGAGGGGAGGATGGGAAGAGAAGCTTTCGAAGATGTCCCCTAAGAGACGGTAGAACACAGAGTTAAATTCTGAAAATGGGCATGAGGCAGCAATGTCAGGGAGGGCCGAGGCTACCTCACGCAGGAAGGAAGGAAAAACCTAACACCCAGCAACTCCTGGAGCAGGGTCCCCTCGAACGTGACTCTTGGAGTCCCCAAGCATCATGGGAATTATAATTCAGACTGAAAGGCCACCATTGCCTGGAAAACGGGCCATGTACTTGGGTTCTTGAATCCGCGAGGATGAAAGGAGAAAGGGCTGGGAAATTGTTTCACAGATTCCTTAGAGTTGAGGGGCCTGGAGCCTGGCCTCTTAGGTGACGGAGGTAGTCTTGGGGGCAAAGAGGCTGGAGGCCTGACCCCTAGGAAAAATAAGGAGCTGGGAGCTTGATCTGTATCCTGTGGGAGAATCCTATATCCTGGAATCCAGCACTTAGATCCAGGGGGAGGAGAGAGCTAGGAAGAAGGAGGGCTTGGGGCTATGGACTCCTAGGTCCTGAGGACAGAAGAAAGCTAACCACCCCGATGCCTCTGTCCATTTTTCTCCTCACCTGTGTCCACAGCATCTCGCTCTGCAGGGGGAGGATCCCAGGCAGGTGGAGGTCCGCGGCCAGGGCCCAGCTGGTAGTGGCTGAGCAGATGGTGCAGCTGAGCAGGGGTCAGTGTAGGGTGGTCAGTTCGTAGGCTGCTCCATGAAGCCTGGTAGGAAGATGAGGTGAGAAATCTACAGTCATTATGAGACAGCTGAGAAATCCTAAGTGGAAGGCCCTCCACAGGGGGTGTGGATGTAGTGGGTAGAAACTGGTATCTCTGCAATGTCTTCCAAGACACTGTGAGGCCTGGCTATCACCAAAGTGAAGGTGGGAAAGGGCCTACTCTCAACTTTAAAAAAGAAAAATGTGATTTGCTTCAGAATACACAAGTAGAAGTAGGCAGTTGTGGAGAAGAAACAAATTGACCATTAGTTTATGTTATTGTGTGCATATATGTTCATTCGACTGTGGCTACTTTTTGTATCTGTTTGAAAATTTCTGTACCTAAGGTAGATCTAGGCAACAGAATCATCAATGTGATTAAAGACAGACTGAACCCAGATTGCCTAGTAACTCATTACCTTCTGGCAAACCACGGTGCCTCAGTTTCCTTACCTGTAAATTAGAGAACAGGAACTACCCAACAGGGTTGTTATGAGGATTCAAAAAGGCAAGATTGTAAAGTACTCAGAACTCTGACTGGTGCTTATTAAGTACCCTATAAAAGTTTGATAAATAAAAGTAAATAAATGAAATCAAGTGACCTAGCCTTCCTGATTCTTTTTTTTTTTTTTTGGTCTGAACAAAATTGTCTGTTAAAAACCTTTCACAAGGCTTAATTAGCATTCAATGAGAAGGGCTAAACACAGTATGGCACATTTAATTTATGTTCAATGAGTGCTTTAAATGTCACATTTTTGGTTCCATACCAGACTTCCTGAATCAGCATGTCTAAGGGAGGGGACCCTGGAAACTATTAATGACTCCCACTGGGATTCAGATGTAGCCAAATTCAGACACTGATGTGGGTGGCTTCCTTCTAGCTGCCAGTGCAGCATCCATGGTGTCTGAGCTGGGACTGGGAATAACACAGAACCCAAGGGGAAGCTGAATACAGAGAATGGGTGAGTGGGGTTGGGGACTCAGAGATCAGGGGTCAGGAGTCACCTTGAGCAGGGAGGTTCGAGGCACACAAAGCAGGTTCACAGCTATGGAGAGTTTCCGGAAGAACTCAGTGGCAATGTCACCCAGCCCAGCCCCCTGCAGCCAGTCCAAGACAAGATCCAGGTTGGTTCGGATTTGGACAGCTCGGGACCACTGATAGAAAGGTCGGCCTTGACCTGTGAGGGAAGGGTATGAGAAGCAATGGGTGCATGGACCCTGCCCTCCTGCCTCCCAGACCTTTCCTGTCCTTCAGTTTGGGATCTGGAACACGCTCTCCAGAGTCCCTAAGGATGAGGCCTGAGCCTGTGATGTCTCAGTGGTTCCTGTCTCTGCCTCCCAGCCCCTTTCCAGTCCATCCCTCACCTCGTTCCATCAGCGAGTTGAGAAGGGATGCATTGGAGAAGAAGAACAAGTAGCCAAAAGTCTGAGATACAAGGTCTGGGTGCAACTCGCACTGGCTGGTCAGTTCCAGGGCTGCTTGAAACACACCCAGGGTAGGTCTCAACCCTGGAGGCATGGCCCCCAGCTCAGCACCAGGCCCCGGCAACTCGGCTCCAGCTGTGAAAGGGTTACTATCCAGCAGAGCAGGCAGCGTTGAATACAGAGTCTGAGGAGAGAGAGAGAGAGAGAGAGAGATGCAAGCAAGAGATTGGACTACAACTCCTTGGAAGCTTCAGGATAGTGGAGCACGAAGATACCAGGGAGCTCCACCAAAGGCTTCTGGGAATTGTAGTCCATTCTACTTTCAACACTCTAAATGTCTCCAATAAGCAAATTCCTTCTTTCCAAATGGGTTCCTAGCATTCATCAGGCCTGGGATACCTCAAGTTTAAGAAAGGCTTTCCAGAAGTGTCTTGGGTATTTTAAGACCACCTCTGGTACCTTACGGGACCTGTAGTTCTCAACAGAGACAGCTCAAGGAGAACAAAGGACATCGAACAAAGAGGCTCCCTTCAATCAAAGATTTATTTATCCAGAATTCCCGAAGGAAAGGAAAAGAATGGAGAGTCAGGAAGTGGGAGTGGGGTGGCAGTTAGCCAGTGGAAAGGGAGATCAGGCCAAGGACAGGAAATGAGGTCAGAGCCAAAGAAGAAACAAACCCACACTTGGCAGGGATGTACAGGAAGTAGAGCCTTGGAGGAAAGAGCTTCACAGATCGAGGCTGCTCAAGAAATACAGAGATTATCTGTACCAAAAGATCCCCTTTCATTTCACAGATAAGGAATCAGGCTTATCATAAGCCAGAAACCCTGAGAATTCCAACAAGCAATGTTAAGTTCAAGAGTGGTGGCAGGGGACTGGGGCAGAAAGCAGGTCCTGCAGGATGGGCACTCCAGGGAGAAAAAGGTTTGTGACTCAGAAAAGGGAGTGAAGGGAATTCCCTGGTAGTCCAATGACTAGGACTCTGCGCTTTCACTGCTGAGGGTATGGGTTCAGTCCATAGTTGGGGAACTAAGATCCCACAAGCTAAACATTATGGAAAAAAAAAAAAAAAACTATTGAAAAAGTTTTCAAGGAAAAGAAAAAAACATTTTTTTTTCTTTTTTAAAGAAAAGGGAATGAACTCAAAGCTATAGAAAGTGAGGTTAGCAAACACAGAAAGGTCTGCTTAAAGAGGTTTAGTTTAAATGACAGTGCCTAGTCTATTTAGTATCTATCTATCATCTATCAAACTTATCAGTGACTTAAGAGTGGACTTAGAAAATAGGAGCTTGAGAAAGCAGTAATGGTGACATAGCCAGACAGCAAAGTCAGCCGATCAAGCGAGGATAGTTGCAGAGACAAGAAGTCAGAAAGGCAGGAAGTGATGTAATCTCAAACAGGAAGCAGTCTCAGAACAGCAAAGTAGGGGGTGGCCTGTGGGGACATGGGAAGTGATGTCAGAGAAGCAGGAAATCTTGTTAGGTCAAATAGGAAGTGACAACAGAGCAATGTGATACAGTTGAAACAGGAAGTGATGCCATGCCAAACAGGAGGCATACCTTGGTGAGGTAGTAGACAGACTGCTGGAAGGTACACATGATGACCTCATCCAGGAGGGCCATTGCCTCATCACATAATTCCAAGTCATTGCAGAGTTGTGGGTCTGAAGACAGGCATAGGAGTGAGAAGGAGAACCAGAGGGTGCCAGGCAGAAACCCAGGTCCCCAGGTACAGGGAATGGCTGGGGGTTTGGACAAACATAGGCCTGGGTCAGGGCTCACCTTCCTGGTCGGCCTCCTTCTCCATCTCTAGCACCTTCTCCTGCACAAAGCTCAGTAGCTCTGTGGTGTTGGCCATCCATAGCATGAGTGGCCTCAACTCCACAGACACAGTCTCAGGGGTCAAGGGCACCTCAGGAACCCCCTCAGGGTGGCTGGGAAAAGGAGAAAGGGTCTGTAATCATTGCCCAACCCCCACCATAATGTCCAAACCCAGAGATCTGGGTCTAACTGGGGACAGAGTCCAACCCTCATTTCACAGTTAGAAAAGTTGCGTTCCAAAGAAACTTGCAGTAAAACATGCATGGAAAAGTGAACACTGAGCTGGCTGCAAATCCTCCTGACCACTACATCCCTCTCCACCCTTCTCCCCAGAGTTTCTCTTACTTTTCGGGCTGACGGTCTCCAATTTCCTTAATCTTTTCCTGTGGAACAGTAAGATCAGAATCAAGGTGAGGGGGATGAGGAAGAGAAGCCATGAGTTAATGCCCTGGTTTTCCTTTTGACAGAGACTCTCCTCACTTTTCAAACAGGCTCTAATCTGTACAGCAGAAACTAACACAACATTGTAAATCAACTAGATTCCAATAAAAAAAAATGTAATGAACTCTGATCCTCAAGCTTCAGAATAATCAGTTCTCTTCTTACCTTTTAAAACACACACCCCTATGATTATAAGTGGTCTGTTTCCCCTTAGGTCTACTTCTGCTCAAGTGGAGTTTCTTCTTACCCCTCAAAATTTCCTAAACCTTTTCTCTAGGGCTCAGCTCAGTAGGATGCAACTCACCTCCCCCCAACTCACACACACTCTAAATGGTTTCTCCCTAGAGGATCCATTTGTTGGTCCTATGGGTTTGCTCTCCTTGGGCTCCAAGAATGGTCTCGCCCACTATGGCGCCAAGCTTCAGGCCCAATGGGCTCCCCACCTCACTTCTCATAATGGTCTCTTTGAACTTTGCACCCAATGTGATCTCTAACCCCACTCCATCTCACAGAATGGTTTCTCCCATTATCCCACACCTGCAAAGATAGGTACTACTGTAGGGCCTTCTCTTCAAGCACTGTGGATGAAACCACGATTACCAGCATCCCGTGGGGCCCTTTGCCCAAGCCCCCCACCCCGCTCCTGAGGCATCCTGGGAGATGTAGTTTTGTTCTGCCAAACTACGAAACTAAGGTTTGAGATGGCAAGAGGAGGCTGGGGCGAGGACTCGGGGCGCAGAAGAGTCTGGACGGCGGTTGGGGGAGCTCACCCAGACAGTCTCCTTGATAAGACGGGCCAGGCGACACAGCAGGCGTGGCAGGTGGCCCAGCTCCAGCTCCCGAGCTGAATGCTGCACACAAAGCGCCAGCAGCGTGGCGGGTCCCAAGGGTGGCAGGTCCCCGGCGCCAGCGGCCGCGGTGCGCACGATCTCGCCCAGCAGCGCCTCTTCTTCGCGGGGTCGGAAGCGCAGCACGAGCTCCCGGCCGTCCAGGTAGGCCGCCAGCGCCTCGCCGCGTTCCTGCAGGCCACGACCGCACAGGCGGCAAGAGAAGGCCCAGCCGGGGCCCGGCGGCGTGGCCCCGGGGCGTGCGGGGAGCCACGGTGGTCGCGCTGGCCCTGAGCCGCCAGCGCGGGGGTCCTTGTACATGAACAGGAAGTGCTCGCCCAGCCCCAGAAGGTCTCCCGGATGCAGCTCGGCCTCCCGCAGCAATAGGCACCCATTGTGCGTGACCGGGGCTCCCCGGGATGGGCGCACCATCGCCGGGGGCTCAGGACCCGCGCGCACTGTGCAGTGACGCGGCAGGATGTCCGGGGCGTTGAGAAAGGTGTCCACATACGGGGCTGGGGACCCACCGCGGGCCGAGGAGTTCCCACCTCGGCCAAACACGTGCTGCTCCCGCGTCATCACATACACCACGAAGTCCTGGAGGAAAGTGAAGCTTCACTAAGGATACTACTCCACGAGAAGTGGACGTTCCCAAGGAGATACCTTTCTCACAATCGACTCTCCCGTCAACCACATCTCTTGAATGAGCACTTCCAAGGAGATCTCCTGGGATCCCAAAGAGCTCACTAATTACCTCCCATCTCCCATAAGTGGACTCTTCAAAGGCACTTCCTATGCTGAACTGTCCCGTAAGTCCATCCTGAAGACTGGATAGGAGGAAATCCCTTTCTTGACAGGGTCTCTACCATTTCCCTCCCTCAGAGAGGGAGATCTTTTTCCAATGGAGGGAGATCTTTTTCCACCCATCTTCTCATGTCCTCTGAAAGGACTCCTTCAAGGCAATCCCTTGATTCTCCCATAACATTCAGCCCAAAGAATAGGTGCTTACAAGGACACCACATCCCCATTACCAAAACACTCCCACTACACTCACCCTCAGTGGCTCTTCCCAAGGAAACCTTCTTTCTCCTAGGAACTCTCCCATTTCCCTACTCCTGGTCCTGAATGCCCTTTATGCCACCCCCGTGATGGAGGCTTTCAAAGACATTTCCCCTTCCAATAACAGCTGCTCTCAGTTTTCCCAAAGCAAGGATACCTTTAAAGAGACTTCCCCCTCAAACAAAGGTTTCTTCCAATATCTCCAGCCCATGAATATACACTTCCAAAGAGACCCACTTTCTATAATGCACTCTCATTTTTCCCCCCACCCCATGATGAATTCACTTCCAAGGAGACATAATTCTACAGTAGACTCACTTGTTCCCCACTCCGCCTGCCCCCATGATGGAGCATTCCAAAGGCACTCTTCTTCCCATCAGTGGTTGCTCTCAATGTTTCCATCACCCACGAGGACATCTCCAAGGAGATCTCCGTATAGTGGCTCTTTAAGTAACCTCATCTTATAAATGGATGTTTTCAAAGAGACCCTCTTATAATGGAGTGGCCCATTTCATCCACTAAATGAAGAGGTGGATTCCAGAAGACCTATTCCTAAAAAAGACTCTCCTATCTGCAGCCTATAAAAATGGAAGCACTCAGTCTGACACCCTTCCTAAAGTAGACCCACTGTTCCTCATTCACATCTGAGAAAACAGGCATCCCAATAGTCATAAACCCCCTCCTACACTGAACTCTCCCGTTACCCCCACCTCATAAATGCTCATTTCTAAAACCCCTTACTAGGTTTCCCTGGTGGCTCAGTGGTAAAGAATCTGCCTGCCAATGCAGGAGACACAGGTTCAGTCCCTGATTGGGGAAGATCCCACCTGCAGTGGAACAACTAAGCCCATGGGCCTATTGAGCTTGTGATCAACAATTGAGCTTGTGCTCTAGAGCCTGTGAGCCACAACTGCTGAAGCCTGCCAGCCCTAGAGCTGGTGCTCTGCCACAAGAAAAGCCATCGCAATGAGAAGCTCTTGCACCGCAACTAGAGAGGAGCCCCCCGCTCGCCACAGCTAGAGAAAGCCTGTGCGAATCAACGAAGACCCAGCACAGCCAAAAATAAATAAATAAATAAACTTTAAAATATGTATATATATTTTAAATCCCTTTACTACAATATATTGTTTCATCTACCTCTCAAGAAAAATGGATCTTTCCAGTCTGACCACCTTCTGAAGGTAAAACCTCCCACTCTTCTTCCCTGTCTGGAGAATCGGGAATGGTCCAAAATACACGAACCCCCTTTTTACAAGACACTTTCCTGTTCCTTAACTGCCAAAGGGCTTCCTCCACTGCACTTAAAATGAACTCTCAGATTACAGACACCCATGGATAGAACTCATTCCTGTTCCCAAGGAATGGACACTTCCAATGAAGTCTCTTACAAAGAAATTTCTCATCAGTCCTACCTGAAGAAATGAACATTTCCAGTGTTTCCCTCTCTTCCCATAACCTACTTTCTTATACTCTCAGAAGAGATCCTTCCTATTTGACCACCTTTCCACAATAGAGCTTCCAATTTGCCAACCCTGCCTGGAGGAATAAGCTCTTGCAATATATACACACCCTGTTCTACAAGGAACTTGCCTTGTCCTGTTGCCCCAACAAGGAGGAGTGAATTCCTCCAATGGAAGTTCCTTGAATAGTTGTAACCTCTCACCCATATATACAGCCAAATGACCTAACCCAGTTGGATCCTTCTCTGAGAGTAAAAATGGAACTGTTCAATAAACTCCACTGCCTTCCAGAAGAGGCTTTCCCATTAGTCCCAGGGGTACCCTGGCTGTACCACTATTACCCAAAGGTGGACTAAAGCATAAGAATGATTCTCCTAAATGTCACTCTTCACGCCCCATGGACTGTAGCCTGCCAGGCTCCTCTGTCCATGGGATTCTCCAGGCAAGAATACTGGAGTGGATAGCCATTCCCTTCTCCAGGGGATCTTCCCATCCCAAGGATCAAATGCAGGTCTCCGGCATTGCGGGCAGATTCTTTACCATCTGAGCCAGCAGAGAAGCCCTAATCATCATCATCATTACACACACTCACACAAACACACACGAATATTTTCAATAATACATTTCTTTAATAACTTAGCACTGACCCACAACTGCTAACCCTTTCTTCCTCTCTGCTCCCCAACACTCAAACCGGTTCTCCTATCGCCATTCAAATATGTAAAATGGAAGAACCAGTACCAATGGCCCCCATCTACAATGGTCAAAATTCTTCCAGAGTAAACCATCAACTTTAAAAAGTGATGTAATCCACTTCTTCCAAGACCATATAGGCTTACCCAGGACAAGATTCCATGTATCAATCAAATTAGCTCCCTCCCCAGGAGATACTCTTCCATTACTCCTCCTCAAGAAATAGAAGCTTCCCAAGAGGATCATTCTAACATAGGCTCTCCTGGGAATTCCTTGGTAGCCTAGTGGTTAGGATTCAGGCTTGCACGGTCAAGTCCCGAGTTCAATCCCTGGTCAGGTAACTAAGATCCGGCAAGCAGCGTGGTGGGGCCAATAAAAATAAAACAGGCTCTCCCAATCTTTTCTGGTGGGAGACAGTGCTTTCCCCTAACTTTGAACGGAATGAGTCATCGCCTACTTATCCCTCCAATGAAATCCTTCTTCGAGATCTCTCTGGACCCTCCCACTCTCTTCTTTGATATTATTTCCTCCTCTAGAACCTGACTGGAACCATATGCGTGCATGCTAACTCACTACAGTCGTGTCAGACTCTTTGCAGTCCTACGGACTGCAGCCTGCCGGGCTCCTCTGTCCATGGGGATTCTCCCGGCAAGAATACTGGAGTGCGTTGCCACGCCCTCCTTCAGGGGACCTTCCCTACCCGGGGATCGAACCCGTGTCTCTTACGTCTCCTGGTCTCCTGCATTGGCAGATGGGTTCTTCACCACTTGCCAGCACCACTGTCCAACAAACCTGAGGCTAACGCAACCCATGGAATTTTGGGAGTTGTAGTTCTGTCGCCCATTCAACCAAAGGGTGGGACATAGGTCTCTCTCTGTAGGTTAGGCTGCGCTTACCTGGGCGTCCTGGTAGCCCTGCAGCAGCAGGAAATAGGGGCGGTTGCTGGGGGCCTGGATGAGGCACTGCGTCAACTGATCGAAGTCGCCGGGGTCTACAGGTCCGACTTGGGCGTCGGCTGCCCCTGGGGCCATGCTAAGTGCCTGCTGCCTGCGCTCCTGCTGGCGCCGCCGCCGACCTTGCAGACTGAGCTCCGATACGCTCCGCCGCAGGGACAGGTTTTCCGAGCGCTCCTTGCCCCCGGACCCAGCCGGGGTCCCTGACCCAGATCCCGGGCCGGGACTGGCCAGCGCCGCCCCACCGGAGGCCGCCCGGGAGCGGTTCTTCTGTGGCCGCCACGAGGGGGCGCCTGTGCCTGCGGAGAGAGATGGAGAGCGATGAGATTTGAGATTGGAAAGACAAAGGGAGAGACAGGCTTAGAGAGCTAGAGATTATAGACAGTTGGCTGCAAAGTGAGGCTGCTTCCCACATTTAGATTTTTGCATATGCTGTTCCCGGTGCCTGGAACACACTTCGTGCCTGAGTCCTGCCTATCTTGTAATTTCAACTAATAAATTCATTTATTCTTTCAGTTGGAACTTTTTGAACCCGTACTATATGCCAGGCACTGTTCTAGGTGTTCGGAACTTCGCGATGAACTGAGAAGATCCTGCACCAAGGAAGAGAAATCACTTCCTCTTGAACACCTTTTCTTGACATTCCAAGTCGAAGCAAAGAAGAGCCGTGCTGGGCACTATGAAGTTTGTCATACGCAGCACACTGACACCTAACTGATACCCAGTGGAAATGAGCTGAATGAGTGAATTGATGTGTTTCTCACTGGGCTGTAGAACCTAGCAGACGGAAACTTAACTTGTCAGTGTCCCCATTAGACTCCCCAAGGGCCCTAGGTAATGCGTGGCTCACAGAAGGTGTCCAATGAATGTTTTTTTTTGGGGGGGAGGTGGAATAATGATGGTTATAACTGCCATTCTTTACTTAGCAACTACCATGTGCCAGCTGTTTTTGCTTAGTCGCTAAGTCATGTCTGATTCTTTGTGAACCCATAGACTGTAATCAATCAGGCTCCTTTGTCCATGGGATTTCCCAGGCAAGAATACTGGTCGTGGTGGTTTAGGTGCTAAGTTGTGTCTGACTCTTGCTACTCCATGGACTGTAGCCTGCCAGGCTCCTCTAACCATGGGATTCTCCAGACAAGAATACTGGAGTGGGTTGCCATTTCCTTCTCCAGGGGATCTTACCGACCCAGGGATTGAACCTGCATCTCCTGCAGTAGCAGGTGGATTCTTTACCATAGAGCCAAATGCTAGGCCCCCAGGTAGCCTGGTCTTCCGCCAATACAAATACCTCTTCATTTCTCGTGAACTACCCTCAAGCCCCCTCTCACGGTTTGCAGCCAATCTAGCCTAAAGTCACCTGCTCCAAGGCCCACCCTTCTGAGGATCCACCCATTCTTAGGCAGCGATCTAATAACTCATTTCCTCACTTTCCAAGCCTATCCTCCTTCTAGCCTCCATCCGTATAGGCCCTGTCTCTCACGAACCAACTCAGTCTTCTAGTGAGAGGCCACCTGCCATGAGGACCACTCACCCGCTGCGCACAATATCTCTGCCTTCCTATCACTCGATTCCGCTGCCGGGTCCCAGCATCGCAGGCTCCGTCCATCAACTATGCACCTATCCCAGGGGTGATGTCCCCCGGCCTAGCCCATCTGGCTGACTTAGACCCTGCCCCAGCTTCCTCTTTCACTGAACAGTGCTTTAACTGAAGTCGCTCAGTCGTGTCCGACTCTGTGACCCCATGGACTGTAGCCCGCCAGGCTCCTCAGTCCATGGGATTTTCCAGGCAAGAGTACTGGAGTGGGTTGCCATTTCCTTCTCCAGGAGATCTTCCCAAGCCAGGGATCAAACCTGAGTCTCCCGCATTGCAGGCAGACGCTTTACCGTCTGAGCCATCAGGGAAGCCCAATCCCGCATCCTTTCCCGCAGACCCCACTCCAGCCGGCCCCAGCCCGCCCCACCAGCTCCTCAGGCCCCCCGCCCACCACGACTCCGCCCCCAGCCACAGCCAGCCCTCCGCAGGCCCCGCCCCCAGATCCCGCTCACCGTCGCTGTCCGCCGCCCCGAAGGCCTCCTGCTCCAGGCGGCGCGCCTCCTCGCGGCCGCGCAGCTCGAAACGCCGCGCCCAGCCTGGCCGCGCCCGCCACAGCTCCTGCACCAGCAGCGGGCGCTCCGAGTCTCCCAGCACGCGCAGGTGCTCCGCCCGCCACTCGCCGCTGCCCACGGCGCCCGCCGCGGGGCGACCCAGGGCGTCGCACAGCGCGAAGGCGTCCACGCAGCTGCTCTCTCCGGGGCCGCTGCCGGGGCTGCCGGCCAACCCGTAGCGCTCTAGCGCCTCGGCCACCAGCTCGCGCGCGGTGGAGCGCGCCGTGGCCAGCACGCTCTTGTAGTTGGCGCCTGAAGCCAACCCGGCGCCGAAGATCTTGAGGACCCCCGGGGGCGCCGTGGCGCGTGTGGCCAGTGGAGGCTCGGGGGCCACACCCGCCGCCAGCTCCGGCAACTTCTTCTCGCTGGCCCAGCGCTGCGCGGCCCCCGGGGTCCCAGGACCTCCCGCGCCACCCGACCCCGTGGTTCCGGTGCCCGAGCCCCGAAAGAGCTGAGAGATGCGTTTGGCACGGCTCCCTGAGGCTCCCCCTGCTGCCTTGACCGCACCCACTCGCCGCAGCTCCACGTGCGGCGGAGGCGGGGGCAGCGGCTCGCTACTGCGGCTCCCCGTGTCCGAAGACGACGACCTGGGAGCCCGCCAGGGAGGCCCGAAAGACATGCAGAGACGGGGATGGGGGTTAGAGAAAGAGGGAGGTGGGCAGAGACCCAGGTGCGGAGGGGGGACCGAGATCCGGAGAGGGAGGGACAGACACCCAAAGATAGTGGGGGACAGATACCCACCGACGGGCGAGAGACGCGGGGTGTATGGAGATGGGGTGGGGTGGGGGTGGGCACAGGCCAGAGGCAGAGAGAGAGGGAGAGAAAATAAATAAATAAAGGCGAGTCCCGCAGAAGGAAATTCCAAGAGGTGAGCAGGGAGGGGAGGAAGGAAGGTGAATCAAACCGCTACTTCTTCTGTCCGGGTCCCCGTGTCCACCCAGCCTAAACCCATCTCCAGGCCCAGAACTCCCCTCGCCTGACCCTCTACCACTGGGCCTCACTGTCTGCCCACTGCCCACCATCTCACTTGCCCATTCAGGACAGGAACTGGAGCCAGCTCTTTCCGGGTCCCTGGCATTATCCAGAGCAGGGACTGGACCATAAACAGGGGCAGGTGGGAAGCAGGTGGGGCAGGGGCGAGTGTCTGAGGAGGTGGGCACTCACTTGACAGAGGCGGCGCTGGGCCAGCGTCGGCCCAGCTTGGCCAGCTGCTTCCGGGGAGAATTGATCCACAGGCCCACTGGGAGATGCAGCTTCCCGAAGCGGGGGCTTCCGCCCTCCTTCCGTTCGCCAGACAGCATGGCCCTAAGGGAGTGTGGGGAGGACCCCAGTTCCCGAGGTCTCCAGAGGTAGGGATGGGGTGGAGGGGGACCTGGACTCCTGAGTCAGAGGGAGGAGGGGTGTGGGGTTCAGACTCCAGAGTCTGGTTGGAGGAGGGGATGGGAGCCCGGATTGTGGTTGCTGGGATGGAGGGTGGCTGGGGGCTGACTCCTAGGTCTGAGGAAGGGAGGCGGCGACTGGACTCCTGGGTCCCCGGGCTCTTACCCTGCTTCGGGTCCCGCCAGCACCTGGGGGCCCTGTCTCCGCTTGCCCTGGTTGGCTCTTGACCCCGCGGCTCCCGTTCAGCCTTTGCCTCTGCCCCAGCTCCCAGCACTGGGTGGGGGACAGGAAAAGGCAAGAGGAAACCGGCAGGAAGAGCGGGGAGGGGGCGTCCTGTGAGGGGACCGGGCCTGGGGGAGGAGATCTGGGGAAGGCTGGCCCTGCCCCACTCCTTGATTCTGGAATCACATCGCCGCCACTTGGCCCCTTCCAGGCACCACAGGGCCCGGGGGTCCCACCCCTCCTTTCTCGGACAAAAGACCATCCCCAAACTTCTCTTGGGGGTGGGAGGAGACCAAAAGTTAGAATCAGTCCGAGGGAGTGAGTCAGATACTTGGACCACCAGATAAATATTTATTTTTCTCCTGGATTCTTTGATCTTTTCCTTTGAAATCCCCGAGTTCTAAGCAGCTCGACTGCCAGAGCTGAACCGGGACTTTATGAAATCGACCACTTTGCCAGACCGAGAGAAAAGGATCCTGATGAGAGTACACAGAGCAGAAACAGGTTAGGTCCTCACTGGGTGAGGACCACCCCTCCCAGCCTCCCTAGGTTTGATCTTATTCTAGCAGTGATCCAAGCTTCGCCCTCCTTAGGTGAGCCCGGCTCCCAAAGGCAGTCCAGCTCTCAGCTTTCCTCGGCTCGCAGCCCCCCTCCTGCACTGGGTAGCGGGAAACCCCGCCTCTCACTCCAAGCCCTGCCTTCTTCAGTGGGCGGCTCACGCGATTAGAACGCAGACTGTGAGCACCACTAAGCCCCAGATCAGCACTCCGAACAGGCGTCTTCTCAGCAGTTGCTCCGGCTTCGGAGTCTGTGGCTCGACGGTTGTGTGGGGGAGATCCACAGCCACCTCTCCCAGGGCCGTCTCATCCTGAGTCTCGGTGTTTGGCGACGGTATCTCCTCCTGGATTCTTTTGGGCAATACTGACAGAGGAGGGGTAAGAAGCGATCCTGGGAGAGCGCCAAGGTCCTGCCAAGACCAAGGCAAGTTCTCCCCGCGGCAAGCCACCCCAGGACCCAGGCCCTCCAGGACACAATCACGCCTCCAACTGCTTGAAGCCGGGACACACCCAGAGGGGCGCCCTGGCCGGGTGACCAGGAGCCTTACTCGGGGCAGGAAGCCACACCCTCGTGGCCTGAAGCCACACCCCGACAGGAAGTTGTGCCCATAGGCCACGCCCCTGAAGCAAGCCACCTGCCTAGAACCGGGCGCCCCAGAAACTCAGGACCCTGAATCCCACTTCTCTCAACTCCGCAACACTGACCTGTGACGTGAAAATAGATGATCGTGGCTGGACTGGATTGTATGGAACCCAGCTCGCAGCGATAGGTACCTGCATCCTTTGGGCGCACCATGGTCTTGGTCAGGATGGGCTCTTTCCCCCTGGACACCAAGGTCTCAGAATTGTTCTTCCAAACCTAGACCCAAGCTCAAGGGGTCACAGAGGCCTGGGGAATTCAGGGATTAGGGGAGTACAGGGGTGAGACGATCATGGGGCTTCAGTGGGGAGGTGGGAGTCCAGGGTGTACTGTTCAGGACGTGAGGTCCCAGGGGATAAAAGGAAGTCAGACTTGGTTGGTCATAGGTCATGGGCATTGTGGATGCAGGCCTGTGGATACAGGGGCTAGGGGTACTCATACAAGCCTGATGGGCTTGGAGTTCAAGGGTAACGGGAGTTGGAGGGCCCCACCCTGTAAAAGCTGTAATCGGTCAGGCCTTGAGAGATTTTATGCCAGTTGAGCTCACAGTCCAGGATCATGTCTTCCATTTGATGGACCTTGACTTCGCGCTCTGGGAATAGGGGGTTACTGTGGGGTGCTCTCTCAAGATTCTGGACCCGCTACCAACCCCCTTCCACTTGGTCTCGCCCCGCCTAGCCTCCTGGTCTGGCTCCAGTCTCCACCCTCTTTAGACTCGGTCTCTCCTCTGGCTCCGCCCCTCTGGCGCCAACCCCTCCGGCTGGGCCCCCCTCTCTCACCTCCGCAATTCTTAGACTTTCGACAAGCGTGAACCTGCTTCTGGCAGGTACTGCACCAGATGAGAGGCTGCAACATCAAACCTGAAAGGGCAAGATCGAGGCTGTGGTCTCCCAACTAAGAGGCGGGGCTAAAAGGAGGGCAGGGCCAAGGGCTGGGGCGGAATCAGCCGAATCTCCAAGGAGGTCAGTCAGGGGCTGGAACACAGCCCTGTAGAAAGTCGGCTCTAACTAGGCTCAGTAAAGAGTGCAAAAACTATGACCTTTTCCCCCAAGAAGTCCAAGAAATATTGGAGACCCAGGAACCTCTCGACGGGGAGAATGAGACACAGACCCAAAAGAGAGACTGGGTATTGACAGGGCAGGGATGAGGGATGGGCGACCATTTCCCATAATCGAGACTTACCACATTTGTTGGGACAAAAAGCTGCCTCGGAAGAAACAATAAAAAGAGAGAGAGAGAGAGAATAAGATTTCTAAGTTAAAGGGGATGAGAGAAGGGGTGAAGGAACAGGCTAGGGCTGGGGCTCTTGCATTCGAGAAAGGAAAGACATGGGTATCTGGATCCTTGGATCTAAGGGGGCAGGGGGTTGGGAGAGCTGATGGATCAGAGAAGCACAAGGCGGGGGACAAGGACTCTAGGACTGTGAAAGGAGAAGCCTGTGGTGCCAGACTCCCATCTTCTCTCACCCTCTTTTTGAAACTGAGCAGCGTAGCTGGCAAAGGTATTCTTTGCCAGGTGCAACATCCATAACATCTCCTTCACGAAGAGCTCACCTGGGAAGAAGCAGGCAGACTGCAGAATACTCCCCACCCTCCACCCTCCTGCCCCTCCCAGATTTGAGGTAGCCGAAGTTGGCCTCTGTCTGCAGAGCCTGGAGTTCAGCTTTCCGGTCTTCTCAGGTTAGGACAATAAAAATGTAAAGACCACTTAACAGAATACTGGCTCCAGAGTCCTGTACCTGACCACCAGACCAGGGGTCACCAGCAGTCACTTCCTTGAGTTTCTGGAAACCCTCTCTGGCCCGCTCTGAGCATTTACCTTTTGCATCACTATCTGTGATGCGTTTCATATCCTTCAGCAAACTCCAGGATGCCTTTTCCAGTGTGGCCTCATCTGCGCGGGGGGGGGTGGGGGGTGGGGGTGAGGGGGTGGGGGGGCGGTAGAGAGATAACTCCCAGATTCCAAGCATTACTGTCTCATCCACTCACCTAGCCTTAGAAACTACAGTACCCATGGGGCCAGTGGACAAGGGTAGGTCTGGTAAAAGGGTTACCCCACCCCGTTGCCTTCTGGGAGTTGTAGTTTTGTTACATAAAATTGCAGGATAAAAGGTAGGGAAACTATTTGCCAGCCCTTGGGGAACCCCAGAATCTGCATCCCAGCCTTTTCCATTCCCGAACCTAGGAGATTGTGCCTTCAGTCCTTTCTCTCCAGCACCTCCCAGCGACCCTAGCCCCAGAACCCTTCCTTTCCCAGGATCCAGGAGTCCATCTCCGCTCTCACCGACAACCCCCATATAGGAGTCCTCGTCAATCGGCAGGTCCTTGAAATCTTCCACTGCCTGCTTTATCTTTTCCATCACTTTTTTCTGATGGTTGGCCTCCAGGTGGCCAGGCAGGTAATCCGCCTCCAAGGAGTTTAGCGCCTCCCTGACCTTTGGATCACAAATGACACAGCCCCTGGCAGGAAACAGGCAGCCGGCCAGAGTCGCCACCAGGAGGGGAAGCCCCCACGGCCCCATTGCGACCAGAGTGCGCAGTCCGTGCCGAATTCCGGGGAGGGTCTTTTTACCCCTACCCGAGAAGGTGAACGCTAAATGGAGAGAAGCCTTTCCCCGAGACTAACGGAACCCCAATCGGCAGGGCGTACACTTCTCATTAGAGAACCGAGGAGTCTTGAAGCACTCTACCCCCGACCTTGCCTCCTGACTGTTGTACCCTCGAACACTAGGGTTCGCTGAAGAGCCCACGTTCTGAGAGCTTTTAGAGAGAATGACCAAGCCACGTCCTTCCAACTCTAATCTTTTCCCACGACTAAAATTAAGAATTTTGTTGGGGGTGAGGGGTAAGGTTGGTTGCGTGGTAGAGAAAGCTCTTGATTGGGGTCACAGTCACGGTTTGTCCCTTACTAGGAACGCCCAGAACCTCCTCCTCCCGGCTACCCACGTGAGGCCCCAGATTCCCAAGAGAGAGTCCCTGGAGTTTCCTTGGCCCCGCCCAGAATCCCAACTCTTAGTCTGATTGGATCGCGACAAAGGGAAGGCCCCGCCAATCGCTCCATGATGTCACAGCTGCCTTTTCAGACTAGAACTTTCCCAGCATCTACCGAAGGGGAAGATCCCTGTCGACTCTGATTTCCGGAGCCAAGGAAGGGGCTTCAAGCCTTCAGTCTCTTCCCCTCTCAGGGGCCCGACTCAGGCTTTCGGCTAGATGCCCACGACCCTTTGGAAACCCTGTCGTCGAGCCACGAAAAAGTAGGAAAAGATCCTTTCTAGCCCTAGGACTACACTTCCCAGAAGGCCCCGGGTGTCTCCCTAGCTGATTACAGCAGCCGAGCCCATAGCTTTATGGGAAATGTAGTTCAAGAATTATAATCTTTGTTCACGCCCCACCCCACCTTCTCTCTCTAGCCTGTGGGGCTGGATACCAGGGTCCCAGGGGAAAGAGATCTGGGGGCCAATGCAGAGAGTCTCCGAGGAAGGGATTGGGTCTCTGAGACTACAAATCACACAAGTAGGGCACCCAAAAAGAAGGAACTCATGTCCCAAGAAATGAGAAGTCCCCGGAAGTTCCACACCTTTACTCCTACTCACACACCCTCATGCACACAAGTCCCCAAAAAACCTGCAGAGATGTGTTGGTGCTGTGGATTTTAATTCATACATCCCTCTCTCCCACCTACGGTAGTCGAATCCGGGACTGGTCCCCCAATACCCCCTGAGAAAACTACAAAAGGTCTCAAATTCTCAGACAACTCTGTAATAAAGGTATCCACCCTCATTTCTTTCAAAAAGCCTCATGGAAGTTCTAAAAATCTGAGTCAATAATTCTCTGAGACTCCCCTGGTGGTCCAGTGGTTAAGACTTTGAGCTTCAAATGCAGGGGTTGCAGGTTCCATCCCTAGCTGAGGAACTAAGATCCCCCATGCTGTCCTGCATGGCCAAAAAACCCCCATTCTCTTGTCCAGACCCTGTGCGACTGCCTGGGTTGGAGACCTGTCTGGAGTCTGCATACCTTCTTATTCTTTCATCCTACACTTGTCCAAAGCCAGACTTAGAGGTTCTGTGAATTCAGGGACAGAGGGTGGCTGGCAAGGGACACAATGCCCACTGTTTTCTGCAAGCCCAGAAGGCACCCTTATGCCAGCAGTGTGCTGTGCGTGCTCAGTCACTCAGTCATGTCCAACTCTTTGCGACCCCATGGACCGTGGCCCGCCAGGCTCCTCTGTTCATGGAATTCTCCAGGCAAGAATACTGGAGTGCGTTGCAATTTCCTCCTCCAGGAGATCTTCCTGACTCAGGGATGGAACCCAAGTCTTCTGCGTCTCCTGCACTGGCAAGCAGATTCTTTACCACTAGCCACCTCAGTAAATCAACTCCAGCACCCCCAGCAGCCCAGCTATGGAGGAGGAAACTTCCTTAGTACTGAACTTGGAGCCAACGTGTGCACGTCTAGCTTTGGCAGTTTTGGAGGGTTTTTTTGTTTTTTTGTTTTTTTTTAAGTGTCCGGATATTTTTGCAGAGCCTTACTCCTTAGGCTGAAGCATTCAGCACCATCTCTTCCCCCTTCCATCTCATACTTTAGCATATCTGTGGTTTTTCAGGGGCTGAAATGTTACGTAAAGTTCCACCTTGCTCACACACAGTCCCAGCTACAGATAAGTTTGTCTTCCATCAACCTTCCCAGCAGTGGTGAGCTGTTGATTTACTGGTTGTATATGGCACCCCACTCCAGTACTCTTGCCTGGGAAATCCCACGGACGGAGGAGCCTGGTGGGCTACAGTCCATGGGGTCATGAAGAGCTGGACACGACTGAGTGACTTCACTTTCACTTTTCGCTTTCATGCCCTGGAGGAGGAAATGGCAGCCCACTCCGGTATTCTTGCTTGGAGAATCCCAGGGACGGGGGAGCCTGGTGGGCTGCCATTTATGGAGTCGCACAGAGTCGGAGACAGCTGAAGTGACTTAGCAGCAGTAGCAGCTTGCTGAGGTTACCTGGAATTCTAGAATCCCATCCCCTCTGGAAGGGCCCTGAAGGGTTCTTTATAGGCATTAGAGTTGACCCTCTCCAGAAAATATCTCCCCACCCCTCTAGAATCATTCCAGAACCACAGAAGGGGAGTTGGTGGGTGCTTTCTGTAGAACACCCATGAGTTCCTTCAGTCCTGCTGACCCAGAGAAGAGAACTATCTCTTCTCAAAAAAGGCCAGGATGGTCAACACTGGAATGGTGAATTCCCTGTTATTGGGGGCAGTGATCTAGAAGTACTCTGGTTATGGCCTGGGAAGAACAGGTGGGCACTGTGCCTTCCAGAACTGCCACGAACTTTTCCAGACATCGCCACCCGCCATGCAAAGGTTTTCCATTGATTCTAGAATGTTCCAGCAGTGGCAGAAAACACCCATGCCCCTTTTCTCCAAGTCTAGCCAACTAGAATGACTCTAGAAATGGGTGTCCACCACCTGCAGGACCACAAGCTTCTCTAGAATCTTCTGGGCTTCCAGAAATGCATACTATTGGCCCTATGTGGATCAGGCTATTTCAGAAAGTCTCCCTGTTCCTCAAGACTCAGCCTTCCCTTGGAGCGGAGACAAGTCCGCATTAATGCCCACCCACTCGGGCAGGAAGGCAGCCTCAGGTTTAAAGATCTTCAGGAAGCTGGAATCAGGCAGGGTGAAGTTGGCCAGGTAGACGGTGTCTCCACCAGCCAGGTAGGCGGCCCAGAAGCCAAAGGTGCCAATGGTCATGATGGTGTGGTTGCATTGTGTAAGCAACGCAAAGTCTTTGTGGGGCGCACCCTCCTGCCCATCTCCGGCAAAGATCACATCCCCCCGGGAGGTGTCAATGTTTTCCCGGCACCACTCCATGCCGTTGCTAGTGACCACAAAGATGGGGGCTTTGTGCCGGGCCCGGAACCAGTCCATAGCCTGTTGGAGGTAAGCGTGGTCCCCCACCACACCCTTCCAGTGGAGAGGCATCACTTGTAGGTAGTCCCCGCGGCGCACGTGGACACCCACGAAGGTGCTCGGGCGGTCCCCGGTGCGGGGGAAGCGGAGCCCACTCAGCGAACGCTGCGCCTCCTGCCGCAGATGCTCGTGTAGGGTGAACTCACTGCGGATCTGCTCCCGGAGGTGATGGAAGAAGGTCCAGGAGCAAGGGAAGCCCGTGAGCTTCAACCAGGGCTCCTTCAAGTGGGCGTACTCCTCCGACATCCAGTCATGAAGCTCCAGCTCCTGCCAGGGAGCGTGTCTGTCCACCTCGGGCGCCAGCACAGGCAGTGTGATGCGGAACACAGGGGCCAGGATGGCGTGCATGGAGGGCTGGATGAAGGCCTGGCGGCCATTGAGCTGGGCCAGGGCCAGGAGCGTGGCGTACTGCCCCATCTGGTTCCCAAACCGGCCTTTGGGGTCGATGGTCCAACTTCCTGAGATGGAGGCAGGATGCTTGGGACAGGAAAAGGTGGCGTTGGTGTTCACTGGTGTGCCTGACAGGCAAAGGATGGCCACGGGAGAGGTCACCCGGCTACGGTCTGGACACAGCAGGAACAGGTCTAAGCCACTGTGAAAGAGGTTTTGGTGGATGAGGAGGAAGAAGACGCAGGCAAAAACACAGGCTAGCAGGAAGATCAGACAGAGGTGACGATGGCTGGGAGCCCACATGGCTGCAGGTCAAGAAGAGCAGATGAGGAGATATTACAGCTTGAGAATGACTATCAGGGAAGAGAGGGCTGAGGGAACCAGGAAACAATGAGTTTGGGCTCCTGGGCTTGAGGGTAAAAGGAATCTGGGCTCTTGAATCTGAGTGAGGAGGCGCTAAGGGCCTGGAATTTCCAGGAATGGAAGATGGTGAAAATTAGTGGTTTCCAAAATGAGAGTGATCCAGGAACCACCAGCTTGTCCCCATGTCAGGGAATCTCAGTGTCTCGGGTGCCCTGACGACTCCTTTCTGGGTGCACCTGTGTGTGAGGGGCAGAGGCCACCACAGAGGTGACAGGAGGCGACCATCAAGTAGAACGTGAGAGGCCAGAGGCCCAGGCCTGGAGGGGGTGGACCTTGATTCCTGGAGGAGCAGGAGTTGGGGGGTCGGGGGTGGAGGAGACTCCCAGGTGCCATAGAGGGTTAGAGGTTGGGGGTTGTACCTCTTGGGTCTGAGGGACTCCTGGGTCCGAGGCGTCTGCATTTCTCACTCACCTGAGCTCCTGGCGAGTGGCGGCCCACAGCCGGCTTGGGCTTGAATGGAGCGCTCCGGCTGCAAGTGCAGACCACATCCCGCTGGGGGCCCCCCTCCGCCCCCTGGACTCCAGGTTCCCAGACCAGACGGGCCTCCCTCTCCGCGCCTCCTCCCGCGACTGGCTGCGAAGGTTCTGGGAGGAGAGAGGTAGGAGAGTGGGCGCGGCTCGGAGAATCACAGCCTTGCCCTTCCCCGGCCCGGCTGGTAGCTGAGAGAGGCAGCGCCCCGCCCCATCCCTGGCGCCCAGCCCCGGCTCCGCAGGTCCGGAACCGCAGCCCCCGCCTCCTGCGCTCCCGGAACCCGGAGAACCTGCGCCTCAGCCCGCTCCCCTCCCACGCCCACCCCCACCTCCAGCTGCAGGCAGCCTGCCTGGCCTCCCTAGCAGCCTCATCTTTTCGTGGACACTGAGATCTAGCTTGCAACTGCCATGCTAGATCCAGATGCTCCGGTCCGTCGACTTCTCCCTCTTCCACTCCGGTGTCTGTGGATGCTCCGAGTCCGGCCACGCCCAGGCGTCTGGAGCTGGCCCGGGCATCCTGGTGCCGGCGGCGAGGGCGATCCTCGGCCCCCTGCCGCGTGCTCCCCCCGGGAGTTGGGGTGGGTGTGTGGGTGCAGAACCTGGCCGCCAGGCTGTTCCACGCGCGGATGCAAAGCCTCCTCCAGCTCTCAGGATCCCGGCATGAGAGCCTCCGGCCCGAACGTGTCCCCACGCCCCCCAGGGGCCGCTGATCCCGCCCCCGCCCCCCTGCACTCGCAAATTCCAGAGTCCCAGGCTGTCCTTTAGAGGGAATCAGTATCCGGTGCCTGATTTTCTACTTTCTAGAAGGGCATGTCCCGCCTCTCCCGAGGTCAGGAGTGGAGAAAGCAGAAGTAGAATAGAGTTTCTCCTCCCTGCCTGCCTCAAAGGTCGCAGCAGGCCTCTTCAAGAAACAAACGCTGGGCTAGTTCTGCAGACCTGAAGCCATTTCCCCTGTCGACGGTTGCTCCCCCACCTGTGCCCACGCCCCCGTGGCCCGAGTAGTCTGACTACTGCCATTCAAGAAATCAAAGACCCAGGGATTGGACTTGACTCTCCAGAGATGTGATCATAATTTCTCCAGATCGAGGACTCCCCAGCCCCCAGCCTCCTCCTCAGACTGAGAAATCTGGCCCCTCCAGTCACCCTCAGTCAGATCTGGTGTTCAGACTCTAGTACCCTTGTTGCTGTTGCTCAGTTGCTGAGGCGTGTGCGACCCCATGGACTGTAGCCCGCCAGGCTCCTCTGTCCATGGGACCTCCCAGGCAAGAATACTGGAGTGGGTTGCCATTTCCTCCTCCAGGGAATCTGCCAGACCTAGGGATCAAACCCGTGTCTCCTGCATCTCCTGCACTGGCAGGCCGATTCTTTACCACAGGGCCACCTGGGAGGTGGTCTTTACCACGGACCTTGCACCCTTTGGTTCCAGGAAATTGCTCACCCCCTCATTCCCCTTGGGATCTTGGGTCTAACTTCTCCCTGAATAGCCTGGGTCATTTGCCAACTCTGAGTCAAAGACTCTCACCATCCGCCCACTTCCCCAGGCTATTTTGAGGGCACCTGTCTGATCCTGGGTAGCGTCTGTGGTGAAAGAAACATCAGGATTGCATCAGGACCCAGGAGGAGGAGGAGGCTGGGATGTTTCTGGGCATGAATGCCTGGGCTGCAGTTACTCAGGAGCTTGTCTTGTAACTTCCAGATCATGACACCTGTTTCCTTGAGGAGGACGCTTTGATCCTGTGGAGCTAGCTGCTTTCCTGATGATCAGCAAGCTTCAGAAAACCCAGAACTTCAGGTGAGATGCGGAAATTCCAGTTGTGGGGCACGATCTGCCTCAGTTAGCCTGAAAGGCGGGTCCCCGTTCCCTTCCTGCTCAGGCTGCAGAGTCAAGGTCCCCAGCCCCTTCGTTCCTCAGACCCAGGATTCTGAAACCCCAGCTCCCTCCTTCTTCAGGCCAAACAGTCTGGGCCCTCTAGCTGCTTTCACCCAGGTCCCAGTTCATCAGATTTCTATCCCCCTGGTGCCTCACATGGTGGAGGCCAGGCCCCCAGCTGGAAGGACCCCCGATTGCATCATCTGTCCAGGTTGACCTGGACACCGTGGAATCCTAGCATCTGCCAAGTGGGTCAAATATCACGGGTCAGGCGTCGGGAAGGTGATGGGGCGGGTCTGTCTGGATATAAATTCTGGAGCGTCTGCATCCATCCCAAGAGATCTGGGTGTCCTGTCAGCTGTGAGTCCGTGTGCAAGGGGACCCAGGCTACTGAAGCAGCCATCTGAGAACCTGCTCTCCTGGGCAGCCGGACTCCAAAACAGGATCTAGACCATTCAGCTCTTCAAACCCCAGACCCCAGACCCCACCTGAGGACGTGAACCACTGATGGGCTGGGACGAGGCCAAGTTCAAGCACTTGGGACTGTGGGTCCCTGTGCTGGCTGTCCTCCTGCTAGGAACCTGCCGGGCGCATCCCATTCCAGACTCCAGCCCCCTCCTCCAGTTTGGGGGCCAAGTCCGCCAGCGGTACCTCTACACGGATGATGCCCAGGAGACAGAGGCCCACCTGGAGATCAGGGCCGATGGCACAGTGGTGGGGGCGGCCCGCCAGAGTCCCGAAAGTGAGTATGTGTGTGGGGAGGTAGGGCTTGATCCTGAAGCAGTAGGGAATTGGGGCCCGGACTCCTGAGTCTGGGGGAGAAGGGGGAAAGGCCTTCTGAGCCCCTGACCACTTTCTCCCCTCAGGTCTCTTGGAGCTGAAAGCCCTGAAGCCAGGAGTCATTCAGATCTTTGGAGTTAAAACATCCAGGTTCCTGTGCCAGGGGCCAGATGGGAAGCTGTATGGATCGGTGAGTTTCCAAGATGCCCGTCCTTGCCTGCCACCCATCCTCAAAATCTGAGGGACCAGGTTGCACCTTTGATGTTGGTCAGGCTTGGTTTGATGTTCTCTGCATGCCCCAAACCTGGCCACAATCCCCATAGGAGGGCCCTGTGGTCATCAGCGTTCACAAGAAGAAACTGAGGCTCTGGCAGGGCAACCACCGGCCCCAAGTCACAAGGCCCGTGAATGACAATGACCCGGGAGGCTGAGTCTTGTGACTTCTAACCTGAGCTGACCACACGGGTTCCCACAGGCCTGGCTCATGCTGGGCGAAGGGTCGCTCCGGGAATCGATGGCCTGTAAAGTGAATATGACCTTGGGTGCTAGCCAGATGCCCCTGCCAGGACTTAGAGAGCCTCCTCTGATCCCTGGGCTGGAATATTCTTCTCTGTGAGGTGGGGGGCGGGGAAGTGCGTGGGTCTCGCAGCGCCACCTAGGGGTTAAGGAGGGACCTGCCTCCGTGGTTTTGAGTCTGGGAGGAAGGGGCTGGGGAGACCTAGACGATAAAGCTGAGAAAGGAGGGGGTTCCCCCAGCTCCCCAGCAGTCCTGGGACTGGGGGGACCTGGACTCCTGAGTCTGGGAGAGGTTGGGGCTGGGGGTCCTACAGAAGCAAGGGGGTATCAGAACCCCCACACTTCTGACCTGACTCTCATCCCCGCAGCTGCACTTTGACCCCAAAGCCTGCAGCTTCCGGGAGCTGCTTCTTGAAGATGGGTACAATGTCTACCAGTCGGAGACCCTGGGCCTTCCACTCCGCCTGCCGCCGCAGCGCTCATCCAACCGGGACCCGGCCCCGCGGGGACCTGCTCGCTTCCTGCCGCTGCCAGGCCTGCCCCCGGCGCCCCCGGATCCTCCAGGGATCTTGGCCCCCGAGCCTCCCGACGTGGGCTCCTCGGATCCCCTGAGTATGGTGGGACCCTCGTATGGCCGAAGCCCCAGCTACACTTCTTGAAGACGTCCGCTGTGCAGTACTGGGTCTCCTCTTTATTTATTGCATTTTTTATCTTATTTATTTTTTTTATTTTTCTTACTTGAGATAATAAAGAGTCTGAGAGGAGGATCAGAGTGAGTTGTGTGTTTGAGGGAGAAAATGGGAGTCTGCTTCCGCGTTTTTCCTTGTCCCTCCATTGCCAGCCACGTTATGAGAAGGTCCCAGCTTTTCTGCACCCCTTCCCCGGCTGACCCTCAGTGTTTGGCTCTACTGAGGCGTCCCCAGAGATTCTGGACTATCCTTGCCCTTTGACAGAACAGTATTTGTTATTCTTCCCTCACCCCTCTCTCTGACCCCAACCACGTGTTTGTGTTGTGGAACTATTTCTCTGCGGTAACTCAATAGTGGGGACATTTTTTAAAATGGCACAAGCGGACCCACATCCTTATGGGAGATGTAGTTTTGGGGGGTTCATTTAGCGCTAGGAATGGTCCTCAGGGCTGGGGCAGGGACTCTTGCATTCTGGAGATACAATCGTTGCTAGGAAGGCCCTTTGGGTCCTAGCCTCACTGTTCTCAGAGTTCACTCTTTGCTGTTTCCATAGAGTATGAAAAAATATAACCTTTCAGCACAGCCACGCCGCCAATATTTCAAAGAGAGAGCTATACCTCCTCTGTTTACTTCCCCACCCGTACCTGAACCTTCTCTCTCCTTTGGAGTTCCTGCCAAAATCAATTTGGATTTTGCTTCCATTAGTTCACAAGAATGGAGCTTTGTCCAAGTACTCAAAAGAAAACTATGATAGGTGTAATTATCACTACAATAGCACTCATACTGCAAGATATAAATGTATCAAACTAACAGATTGTATATCTTAAATTTATACAATGTTATCTGTCAGTAGATTTCAAGGGTAATTTTTTTTTAAACTGTGGAGTTTTGTTCTTCTAAAAGAGATTCCCTTGAGTAAGTCTGTGATCTCTGAGGACCCAGACCACCCCAGCATCTTTCAACCTTCCCATAGCATCCAATATCTAACTACTAATTGGAATATGTGAAGCTGCGCATGTGTGCGCGCGCACACACACACACACACACACTGCTGTTCTCAGATTATCTCACCAAGTTCTCAGCCAAGAGGGCAACTTCTTCTCTAGGGGTGAGGACTGGTGGGAAATTTCCAATTTTGTCTTGTTTGTATGGGGTTTCTAGTGTGTTTGTTTTTGTTAGGGGCAGTGCTGTTGCGGCAGGCGGGCTCAGTAGTCACAGCCTGGGGGCTCAACTGCCCCACGGCATATAGGGTCTTTATTCCCCAACCAGGAACTGAACCTACATCCCCTGCATTGGAATAATGTGGATTCTTTTTTTTTTTCAATTTGTATTTATTTATATTTTTGGTTGTGTTGGGTCTTCATTGCTGTGTGCAAGTTTTCTCTAGTTGCAGTGAGCAGGGGCTACTCATCATTGGGGTGCACGAGCCTCTCATTCTGGTGACTTCTCTTGTTGCACAGCACGGGTTCTATGGCGTGTGAGCTCAGTTGCCCCACAGCAGGTGGAATCTTCCCGAACCAGGGGTGGAACTCGTGTCCTCTGCACTGGCAGGCGGATTCATAACCCCTGAACCCTCAGGGAGGTCCTGGAGGGTGGATTCATAACCACTGGACCACCAGGGAGTCCCAGGAAATTCACAGCACTTTTGCTTTTCTTCCTGTACTGGCACTGGTTTGGCTCCACCGCCCCCTCATATTTCGGGGTTCCTGGAGCTCCACTGTCTGCTGGTTTTGTGAAAAGTGTTGTTTGTGAGCTTCTGTTCTCCTACTGGCTCTCCCATGGTTTGTTTTTTCTGGGGGGAGGGGTGGAATTTGGGAAGATTAAGAAACTCTAACCCGAATCTAATCACGGGGAAACATCAAACAAACTCCAATCGGCGACCTTCAGCTAAACCAACTGGCCTTGACTCTGGGAAAATGTCAAGGTCAAGAAGAAGGTGGGAGAACTGTTTACATGAACAGAGACCGGAGTCAGCACAAGGAAATGCAGTTGGCTAAGCAATCCAGGTGTTGTCCTGGATGTTAACAAGACTCTTGATAACACTTGAATGAGTTCTGTCCTTTAGAAAGTAGTCATTTATCCATGTTAACATTTGCTGGTTTTGATTTTTGTACTGTGGTTATTAAACAGGATGTCTTTGTTCTTAGCAAATACACACTAAAGTACTTTGGGACAAAGGGGCGTGGTATCTCCAGTGCTTTCTCAAATATTTCTGGAAAGGCAAACACATAATAATATATAGACATAGAGAATAAATGCCTGCTTTCTCAAAAGCAAAAAGGAACAGGAATAGCGATCATTTGAGGCGCATAGTTAAGATTATATGAGTTCTTTGTACAAATCTTTTTTTTTAATTGAGATATAGTTGATGTACAATATAAGTTTCAAGTGTGCAAGATAGTGATTTGCAATTTTTAAAGGATAGACTTCATTTCCTGTTATAAAATATCGGCTGTGTTCTCCATGTTATACAGTATTTTCTTGTAGATTATTTGTTTTATTCCCAGTAGTGTGTGCCCCTTAATCGCCTGCTCCTATGTTGCTCTTTATCTGCAACTTGAAACTTTCTATAGGTTCAAGACTCTATCAGGTAAAAGTTACTTCCAGCCCCCCAACCCAAACAAATCCATGCTATTTATAGCCACCACTGCTATCTGGCCTCTTTCCAAACATCCTTTGATGCCGCTTCTAAGAAGAAAGAGAAATTTTCAGGTCCTCTCCCCATCCCACCTGTGAAAGAAAGGATTGGAAGGAAGGAAAGAAGGGAAGGATGGAGGGAGAGGGAGAGAGAAAGGAAGAGAGAAGAAAGAAAGAAAGATAAAGAGAGAAAGAAAGAAAAAAGAGGCAAAAGCAGAGGTGAAAGAAGAGGAAGAGAGACAGGAGGGGGAAAGGAAAACGCAAGAAAGGTGTGACACGCCAAGTGGAAAGTGTGAACCACCACGCGGGCCCCCGGCTTCTCTGATTCTGTGACAGGACATGTTTTCAAGGTGAGGCTCAAAGGCATGCAATGTGACTGAAAGTGTACAACCCCACCAACCCACACACAATGGAATATTATTCAGCCTTGAAAAGGAAGGGTATTCTGAAGCATGCCAAACACGGTTGGATCTTGAAGACATTTTACTAAGTGAAAAAAGCCACACTGCATGATTGCACTGATAAAGAGGTATCTGGAATAGCCAGATTCATAGAACCAGGAAGTAGAACGGTGGCAGCCAGGGGCAGCAGGGGTGGGGAGTTGTCTCATGGGCTCGGAGTTACAGTAATGAAATCAGGTTCTGAAGATGGCTGACGGGGATGGTTGCATAACAGTGTGAATGTACGGACAGCCACTGAACTGTACACTTGTCAGTGGTTAGGGTCCAACTTCATTCTTTTGCACGTGGGCATCCAGTTTTCCCAGCACCGTTTGCTGAAACGATTGTGACGATATCTTTTAATGCCAGAAGAATTTTTGTATACGGGCACAAATATTCACAACTATTTGATCTGGGGGTAATGATTAATTAATTTTCAAACCATCAACTTTCCTCTAAATGTTCACTGACTACTCTGAAACCTAAAAATAGCAAGCCGCCAGTTTCACAATTTCAGACTTCCCAAAACATTTGAACAAGGATTGCAAATTTAATAAACAAACTTTACAAATCTGGGACCTCAGAGCCCCTTAAATAAACCTAGAACTTTGAAGAGAAGCACAAGAGTCATACAATCTTTCTATTTTTCCAAGTGAAAGCACGTTTATCGAAAGAGAGAAACATTCCCTAGGTAGAATGCCGTCCCTCTCAGAAGGCAAGAGCAGCCCAGAATAATATCATCTGGAGCATATATTCACAAGTCTAATATAGCAGATTCTCGTAAGCACTGTAAATACCTTCAGTTCAGTTCATTTCAGTCGCTCAGTCGTGTCCGACTCGTTTCGACCCCACGAATCGCAGCACTCCAGGCCTCCCTGTCCATCACCAACTCCTGGAGTTTACCCAAACTCATGTCAGTGATGCCATCCAGCCATCTCATCCTCTGTCGTCCCCTTCTCCTCCTGCCCCTGATCCCTCCCAGCATCAGGGTCTTTTCCAATGAGTCAACTCTTCGCATGAGGTGGCCAAAGTATTGGAGTTTCAGCTTCAGCATCAGTCCTTCCAATGAACATCCAGGACTGATCTCCTTTAGGATAGACTTGTTGGATCTCCTTGCAGTTCAGGGGTCTCTCAAGAGTCTTCTCCAACACCACAGTTCAAAAGCATCAATTCTTCAGTGCTCAGCTTTCTTCACAGTCCAACTCTGACATCCATACACGACCACAGGAAAAACCATAGCCTTGACTAGATGGACATTTAAGACCCACAAATAGAACAGTGATGATCACATTCATCAGTATGCTTACATTAAGCTGGTTGCAGGACTTCCCTGGTCGTTAAGGGAACTTCAGTGGTTAAGAATCTGCTTGCCAATACAGGGGACTCAACTTCGATCCCTGGTCCAGGAAGATCTCAGAAGCCAACTTAGCCCACGGGTCACAACCACTGAGCCTGCTCTCTTCAGCCCATGCTTTGCAACAAGAGAAGCCACTGCAATGAGAAGCCCCAGCACCACAACTAGAGAGGAGTCCCCGATGGTCGCAGCTAGACAAAGCATGCACTCAGAAACGGAGACCCAAAGCAACCAAAAATAAATTGATTTTTAAAAACTGGTTGCAAATATTTTTATGTCATATTTATATTATGGATATACATGTGTTTCCTCGGTGCTTCGATTTTGATCAAAGATTTTGATTCAACAACCTTTTAAAATTTATTTTATGTATTTGGGCTCTACTGGGTCTTCCCAGAGGCCCTCGGGCTTTCCGTGTTGCAGAGCTCAGGCTCAGTAGCCTCAGGCTACTGGAGCTTAGTTGCCCAGAGCATGTGAGATCTGCTTCTCAACCAGGGATCAAACCCACGTCCCCCGCATTGGCAGGCGGATTCTCAACCACTGGACCACCAGCGAAGTCCTAATTCCACAGTCTTGATACTTACCTGTGATATTTCTTACCTACCAGAAAGTTCAGCTTTGCTTGTCTACCACCTGGGTTAACAGTTTTGATGGCTGAAGATTCAGGCCTGGGGTCTCTTCCAAAATTGACTCACACCAAGCCTGAGTTCCAGGACAATTAGACTTTGCTGTGACCACATGACTGCCAGAATTAGGAAACTGACTTGGGTGATCCTGATTTACTTCCCACCGCTGTTTGTTCAGAGTGTCACCGCCTTGTAGAACAGCCCGAACAACATGTCCCAAGAGTCGTTGTCAGTTTAATAGCCAAGATTATTTAGCGGCTGTTTGTCCTGGAGCCTATCCCATTAAATGTGTGGAATATTTCCTCTTTGTTTTGCACGCAGGGTGAGACTTTTCCCTCCGTATGTTGTGGGGAGGCTGTACTGCAGTCTCTGCAGCGTGAATCTCACCTTCTCATTCTGTGATCCCTTCAGACAACCGACCAGAGAGGCAGGAAGGACCTGGCAGGAGAGCAGGAGGCAAGAGGAGAGCCTAAGGAACTTCCTTTCACCTGCTCCGAGCTCCAGTCTGCATCTCGCCAGCAGCCACAGGCAACAAGGGCTCATGCTACCGGTTACTTCAGGCACGTCCATACACAGCTGGCTGCACGGAGACTTTCGGTTTCTTTGGACAGAGGTATTATCATCCATGGGCCAGAGCACCAGCTGCCTGGAGCCCCCTGCTCAGAGGTTTGAGTTCTACCCTGGATTGGTAGACAGTTGTACCTATCCTCTGAGCTCCTACAGCCCCAGATGTGTTGATATAGGTCCGTCAGTCCTGTCTGACTCTTTGTGACCCCATGGACTGTAGCCCACCAGGCTCCTCTGTCCATGAATTTCTCCAGCAAGAATACTGGAGTGGGTAGCCATTTCCTCCTCCAGGGGATCTTCCCTACCCAGGGACAGAACCTGGGGCTCCAGCATTGCAGGCAGATTCTTTACCATCTGAGCCACAGGGGAACCCACAGCCCCAGAAATCTGAGCTACTTCTGGTCATAATTGCCCCTATTACCTCAAGGATCATGTCTGGTTCTTCCAGCCTCTTAGTATGTGTGTAGCCAATTCCCCTTAATAAATTCCCTGTATTTTAAATACCTGGAGAGGTTTCTGTTTTCCTCAGCAGACCAAGAAACCTGGTCCGGGGTTTCAGTTTGATTGAAAGCCTTTGGTTAATGTTGAAGTCATAGCTTATCTTTCTAAGAAAGCTTAAGATGGACAATATTAACAACTGCAAAATGAATATGTTCAAATGTTTAAAGACTTTAAAAAAAAAGGATCAGAAATGAGGAAAGTCACGGCATTATTAAAAGATCAGGCAGGTTTAGAAAAGAACAAAATAGGACTTGCAGCGGGCTTCCCAGGTGGCTTAGAGATAAAGAGTCAACCTTTCAATGCAGGCGATGTAGGTTTGATCCCTGGTAGGGAGAACTAAGATCTCACATGCACCTAAGCCCAAGTGCTGAAATGACTGAAGACACAAGAGAGTCCGTGCACCTCAACGTAAAGATCCTTCATGCACACCCACTATGTGCTGAGACAGAGCCCAGGCAGTCAAATTGAAAAAAGAAAAGAACTACTAAATGTAACTTACCAGGAGAAACTAAAAGAAGCATGGCCTCAGACTTTTACACAGCAAGTATTACTTCAAGATAAAGTGGAACAGTGCTGGTCATGACCACAAGGAAATAAAATGTGATCCTTCATTTTCATGCCCAGCCTAACAATGTAATGTCAAGAATCAGTATTTTTGAACACGTCAGGATGTGGACCAGAGCTCCCATGGTGATTTAGCCCAGCTGTTTGTGATCTCATGGACTGTAGCCCACCAGGCTCCTCTGTCCATGGGATTCTCCAGGCCAGAATACTGGAGTGGGTTGCCATGCCCTTCTCCAGGGGATCTTCCCCACCCAGGGTTTGAACCCTTGTCTCTTACGTTTCCTGCATTGGCAGGCAGGTTCTTTACCACTAGCACCACCTGGGAAGTCCCTTTTTCTCATAAAACACCCCAAATATTAAGAATCCTTTTTGGCCCCTGATTTTTTTTCACCTATCACTATACGTTGGAGCTCTTTCTGTATGGATACCTAGAGAGCTTTTCATCTTTTATACAGCCACATAGAATTACACTGCTTACATGTACCATTAATCTGCTTCCTTTTGACGGATACTTGAGCTGTTTCTAATCACCTGCCACATCAACGAATGGAACCATTTACAACCTTGTAAAAACTTTATTTGATATATATCTATATAAAACATATATACATACACACACACACACATATACATATAGCCAGCTTGTAAGCTAAATCCTCCAAAACAGGATGACCAAATCAAAGGATAAATCCAGCTGTAGTATTACAGATATTGCCAAATTACCCTCTATAAAAGTAGCATGAGTTTGTATGCTTATCCATAATCCATGCATTCCTTTTCCCCCATAAAGTGTGTTATCAGACTTTAGGATTTTTGACAATCTGAAACACAGAAGTGGTATTTAGTTGTTTGCATTTCTCTTTTTGTCAGTGAGGTCAAGCATCCTTGCATAGATTTACAAGCCATTTTAATTTCCTTTTCAGGGAACTTTGTGTATTTATCTTTTGCCTGTATTTGTAATGGGTTGTTGGTCTTTCTCATACTGATTTTTTTTTTTTTTTGATTTGGCTGTGCCGGGTATTAATTGGAGCAAGCAAGATCTTTAGTTGTGGCATGCAAACTCCTAGTTGCAGTGAATGGGATCTAGTTCCCTGACCAGGGATCAAACACTGTCCCCTCCATTGGGAGCGTGGAGTCCTAGCAGAAATGATTTCCATAGTTCTTTGTATATTAGAAATCAATACGAGTTGTAAATATATCTCCCCATTTGTTATTTACCTTTTGAGTTTCGCTTAAGGTGTTTTCATTTGCCATACAAGGTTTGTTCTTTAAAAAAAAGAAAACAATATTTTTCTCAACTTTGACACAATCACAAATTTACACCTAATGTTGGAAGTACAGTACAAGCAGCTCTTACAAGCAACCATTTGCACATAATTCAGTCACTTGAGGTCTCATCATCATGCTAATAACATGCCGGAACTTGTATTTCTTACAGTCATTCTCCTAAGAACCACAGCGCAACCACAGAATAAAAGCTTACTATCCCGGAGTCTTCAGACCTCATTCAAGTCTCGCCAATTGCCCCAATGTTGTTGTTTAGCCGCTCAGTCGTGTCCAAGTCTTTTGCAACCCCACGGACTGCAGCCCGCCAGGCTCCTCTGTCCATGGGATTCTCCAGGCAAGAATACTGGAGTGGGTTGCCATGCCCTCCTGCAGGGGATCTTCCCCAGCCAGGGACTGAACCCTTGTCTCCTGCCTTGCAGGTGGATTCTTAATCACTGAGCCAGCTGGGACGCAATTGCTCCAATAATACCCTTTCTGGCAGGAGAGGGAAGCTCAGAACCCTGCATTGCTGCTGGTGTCAGCTCTCCCAGCAAAGAACAGCTCTTTGGTGTTTCCTGACCTTGACATTTTTGAAGACTGGAAGCCAGTTATCTCGTGTAATCTCCCTCACCGGGAGTTTGTCTGATGTTTTCCTCCGGATCAAATTCCTCAGCGGCAAAACTGCTGATGTGGTCTGTTCTCATTGCACACCAGGGGGTCCCGATTTCTCCTTCTCTGCATAGACCTGATATTTCCTTCACTTGAAGGTGGCATCTGACACTCTTACAAATTGCAAAGTTACTCCTCTTTCTGCCTCTGTGACTAATGAGCACTCTGTAGAGAGATACTTTGAAGCCATTTGCATACCCTACTCCTCATGGGACTTTCAAGTTTTTAACTTTTTTTTTTTTTTTTTTTTTGCCATGCCTCATGGCCTTTAGTTCCCCTACCAGGGATTGAACCCCTGGCCCCTCAGCAGTGAGAGCGTGGAGTCCTAACCACTGGACCACCAGGGAAATCCCCTTAATTTATTTCTTTCATCAACTCCCCTGTACTTTACCCGGCCCTTCCCTCACCCTTCCACCCCTACCCTTATCACCCAGCTGGGGTTTTGACTCCCCAAGCCAGAGGGCCCCCTCTTCTAGCACGACTCCCACTTAGATCCTCCCACTGGGCTGAGTTGCTCATAGATAACCCTGCTTACTCCACCAAGGCCCCTATGCTGGGCCATTGTCCTCAACCCCACCTTGCCTGCCTCATATAACGGCCTTAGGGCTGTACTGTTCAGGAAGAAAAGGAGAGAGAAGAGGAGGAACATTTGATCCTGTTTCATGCATTTAAATGTATCGGTGCTTTCTTTCATGGCTTCTGGATTTTGAGTCATAGTTCAAAGGTTTTCTCCATATTCAGGTGATAAAGGCTTTGATGCTTTCATATGTTACACTGATACCTTAGATCCATTTGGAGTTTATCCAGAATATTATTTTTTCTCTTCCTCCCTTCTATTGGGTTTGTGGAGTTTTCTTTCTTTCTTTTTGGCTATGCTGAGAGGTCTGTGAGATCTTAGTTGCCTGATCAAAGATCAAACCCACTCCCCTGAACCACTGGCCAGGGCCAGGGAAGTCCCTGTGGAGTTGTTTTTATTCTCCTTTTATCATACTTATTTTTTATTAGCGTGTAACTGCATGTTTATTTTTTAATCAAAGTTATATATGCGCAGGGTAAAGTCACAGAGTGCTGTGTTCTCTTTAAACTTCCACACCTTGTTCCTTTGGCAACTGATTCCTGTAGTTAGTGAAAGCAATATGAATCACCGAGGCAGATAAGCTCGGAAATGTCAATGGTTTATGCACCAATTTTCATTTTCCTTTCATATGAAGTCCAGTCATCAGAGAGAAAGAGGGGCAGGAACGCAGGCTCATGGCCACTGTGCTGTCTTTTTTTAATACATGATTTCATTTATTCAATTTTGGCTGTGCTAGGTTCTCGTTGCTGCTCGGACTTTTCTCTACCTTCGGCGATCGAGGGCTACTCTCTAGTTGCGGTGCTAGGCTTCTCATTGCCACGGCTTCTCTTGCTGCGGAGCACAGGCTCTAGGGCACGCCGACTTCAGTAGTTTCGGCTCCCAGGCTCTACAGCACATGTTCAATACTTGTGGTGCACAGATTTAGCAGGACAGCAAGGAGATCCAACCAGTCAATCCTAAACGAAATCAACCCTGAATATTCACTGGGAGGACTGATGCTGAAGCTGAAGCTTCAATGCTTTGGCGACATGATGCAAAGAGCCGACTCACTGGAAAAGAGCCTGATGCTGGGAAAGACTGAAGGCAGGAGGAGAAGGGGGCGACAGAGGATGAGATGGTTGGATGGCATCATCAACTCGATGGCCATGAGTTTGAGCAAACTCCGGGAGATAGTAAAGGGCAGGGAAGGCCGGTGTGCTGCAGTCCATGGGGTGGCAAAGAGTCAGACACAACTGAGCAACTGAACAACAACAGACTAGGTTGCTCCGAGGCATGTGGGCTTGTCCCAGATCAGGGATGGAACCCGTGTCTCTTGCATTGGCAGGCGGATTCTTTACCACCAAACAACCAAGGAAGCCCAGTTCTGTCGTCTCAACATGTGTCAGCGACAAACTGGCATTCGCCAAGAGCACTGGCCAGCAAGTGAACAACAACAAATTCCCGTGGGAATCGCCAGTTTGCAGTTGACAAGTTGGATCCCTGGTCTGGGAAGATTCCACATGCTGTGGAGCAACTAAGTGTGTGCACCACAGGCACTGACCCAGTGCTCGAGAGACTGCGTGTCACAACTACTGAATAAATAAGTCAAACAAAAACGTAGATCACAATGAGATATTTTTAAAATAATTAAAGATATATTAGCTTAACACTCATTACCTGGGAGGAAGCGTTCCTCGAGTTGTATAATTTATCCTTACAGGAAACATCCCTTTAGTGATTAGCTTGTAGTAAAAGCAAAAAATACAAAGGTTAAAGTAAAAGAAACAAGTCCAATATGGAGTCAGATTTGTTCTTTGCTCTTATACTAGGTTCCAAGGACACCCAATAGCCTATAGAGACTCCGTCAGACAGAGAAGTGAGGCCTGTAGCCAACAGCCCCATGAGTGAGCCTGGAACGGACTCCTCCAGCCCCACTGAGCCTTCAGATGACTGCGGTTTGACTGAAACCTCATAAGAAAGCCTGAGTCAGAACCACCCAGCCGAAGCTGTTCTGAATTCCTGACCCTCAGACACCACATGAGGTAGTAAATGTTTGTTATTTGACATTTTAAAAATAAAGCTCCAATTTTAAGAGGAATTGGGGTGGGGGTAATTTGTTACACAGCATAACTAATGCACTGGCACCCACATCCAAACAGCAGGTGGAGAAGAGAGATGGACACACATTTTTACGAAGCAGACCTGAAGTGGAGCAGGGCGCTCTTGCTTCCATTCCATTGGTCAGAAACTAGTCACATGACCGAACCGTCTTGCAAGGAAGGCTGGGAAATGTAGTCTCTCCGTGGGCACTATGCGAGGGGAACACACATTCTTGGTAGTCAGCTGTCCTTCTCAGCCACCAGCATTCCCCTGCCTGGAGGAGTCATCTCCATCATGATCTGGTTCAAACGTCACCCTTCTGGGGAGACCTTTCTCAGTCCATTCGCCCATACCAGTCTCAGTAACAACTCTCACTCTACTGAATTCTCACTGAAATGTATAAAATTGGGACTAGGGTTGGGTTTGCCACTAAACACGTCTGATTCACCAGCTATCTTCATCTTCCCCACAACCCTGCTTCCTAAAGTGAGTTTCAGTATCACTTCTGGGATTTTTTTTTTTCCCCAGGCTTCTGATCTCCACCCAGTACTGTAAAGTCTGGAACTTTGAGGTCCACACACATGCAGGCAATAAAAATTTATACAATCCCAAGGGTTATAAGATACATCTCTACCTCAGAGATGTTAAAACGTGCCCCTTAGGCCTTCCCTTGTGATCCCATGGTTAAAGCTCTGCACTTTCAATGCAGGGGAGTGAGGGCTTGATCCCTGGTTGGGGAACTAACATCCCACATGCCACACAGAGCAATAAAATGAAATAAAAATAAAATATGTCCCTTAGACCAATGAGGTGCAGGGTATATTGGGTACTCTGTCTGTTCAATTCATTTTGCTCTTTTAAGGTATCCAGGCTAGTTGGCGGCTGCTTTAACCATGCCACACAGGGCTGTAAATTAGAGCATCATTATTTTGAAATATCCAGCAGGAGAAAGTGCAACTGAGGTTAAAATCCATTTGCCTTATCAAATGGAGGTGGTATGGGCTAATGGATTGAGAAAGACCTCCCCAAAGAATTGTCAACATTACTCTTGTCAGTGAAAGAAAAGGGAAAGCTGTTAGGTTAATTTTTAAACCTTTCATGCAGACATATAACATAAACACATAGCACACGAATAAAACTGAAATGTTTGGTTGCTGGACCAAATTACTATTAGTTGGGTGCCTTAAAATGAAAAGAAATTATTCTCTCACAGTTCTGGAAGCCAGAGGTCCAACGTGAGAGTCACCAGGTCAGAATCAAGGTGTAGGGATTTCCCTGGCTGTCTAGTGATTAAGACTCCATGTTGCCACTGCAGAGGGCATGGGTTTGATCCCTGGTCAGAGAAGTAAAAGCCTACTTGCTGTGGCCAAATATAAATAAGTAAATAAAACTGAAAAAAAAAAAAGGAAATCAAAGTGTGGGCAGGGCTTTGATCCCTCCAGAGGCTCTTAAGGGAGAATCTGTTCTTCTTTATCTCCTCCAGTTTTCAATAACTATGAGCAATCCTTGGCTTGTGGCCACATGACTCCAATGCTCAAAGCCAGCATCTTCAAATCTCTCTCTGCTCCATCTTTACATCATGTTCTCTTCCGTGTGTGTCAAATATTCCTCTGCTTCTCTTGTAAAAGGATACACCTGATTGCATTTAGAACCTGCCTGTTGCCCAGGGCTTCCCAGATGGTTCAGTGGTTAAGAATCGCCTTGCAATGCAATGCAAACATTGGTTCTATTCCTGGTGTGGGAAGATCCCACCTGCCATGGAGCAGCTAACCCATGTGCCACAACTATGGAGCCCACTTTTTAGAGCTTGCAAGCCGGAACTACTGAGCCTATGCACTGCCGCTACTGAGGCCCTTGCACCCAGAGCTTATGCTCTGCAACACCTGCTTGCCACAACTAGAGAAAGCGACGTGCAACAACGAAGATCCATCCCAGCCAAAATATAAAATAAATACATCTTTAAAAAACAAAAAGAATCTTCCCAGATAATCACCTATCTTAAGACCTAATTTAATCAGATTTGCAATAGTCTTTTTTTGTTCTTGTTATATAAGGTAAATTGGCTGGTTCCAGGACTTAGACTTGAATCCCACTTAGGACATTTTTCAGCCTACCATGTACTGTTTAAGAAATAAGTATGAAACAAACTCTTTAGCCACCACCACCCAGGTTAAGCAATAGAACATTTTCTCCCCCAATTTCTGGCTATGGAGCCTTCATGAGAAAATATCAGACAAACTGAAGCTGAAGGTCATTCCACAACATACTCCACCAATATCCTCCCAAACTGTCAAGGTCATGGAAAGACAAGAGAAAACAGAATACTCACAAATAGAAGAAAACTAAGGACATAGGATGACTATATACAATGTGGCATTCTGGATGGATCTCAGAACAGAAAAAGGACAATTGTGGGAAAATTGATGACATTCAAATAAAGCCTGCATTTCGTTAATAGTATAGTACTGTTGATTTCTTAGTTTTGACAAATACACCATAGTTATTAAGATGTTTACATTAAGAGAAGCTGGGTTGAAGGGTATAGGAACTCTGTATTAGCTTTGCAAATTGTCTTTGTAAATACGAAGTTATTCCAAATCAAAAAGTTGACCTGTAAAAGAAAAAACAAAGAAAAAAATCAGCACCCCAGAAAGGAAAGACAAAATAAAAAACAAAATACACCCTCCCAAAAAGACTTCCTAAATGAACTAAATTGGAAATAAAAGCTGAAAACACTAAGTTCATTGGTTGATGGACACTTGAATTGTTTCCATATCTTCAGTTCAGTTCAGTCGCTCAGTTGTGTCTGACTCTTTGCGACCCCATGGACTGCAGCATGCCAGGCTTGTCTGTCCATCACCAACTCCCTGAGCTTGCTCAAATTCATGTTTTTTGAGTTGGTGATGCCATTCCAAGTATCTCATCCTCTGTCTTCCATATCTTGGCTATTGTAAAAAAAAAAAAAATGCTGCTATGTACATCAGGGTGAATGTATCTTTTCCACTTAGTGGGGCTTTGTGTGTGTGTGTGTGGTGGGGGGGCGGGTATACCCAGGAGTGGAACCTCGAGTAGTTCTATTTGTAATTTTTGACAAACCTCAATACTTTTTTCCACCGTGACTTCAACCTCCCATATTACTTTAAATCCTCTCTAGATTACTTATAATACCTAATTCAATGTAAATGCAGTGTAAACAGTTATAATTACCACGTAAATACTGTTAATAGTTGCCAGCACGCAGCAAGTTGAAGTTTTCAATGAGCCAACTAACACAACACAGCATGAAAAAAAATCTCATAAAACAATGTTGAGCTGAGGAAGTCCTATTTTATTTCCCTTTCTCCCCCGATATGTGGCTGGTAGGGGTGCGAATTAACACTTCGGCAAATCCTGATGGTCTGATCTTCGACAGGCACCCTGATCCGATCACTTCTGGTCCCTCCCGCAGTTACCACCCTGGTCCTGCAGTCACCGCAGTCACCATAGTCCCCGCCCGGACTCTTCACCGTCTTCCTCAAGGGACGCTCCCCGCTACCGCCCTCACCGCCCTCTGTCGATTCCTGCACACGGCCGCCAGAGGGCGCCTGTTCCCATTTACTGACGGTCAAGGTCTTTCTGCTTCCAACTCTCGCCTGGCTCTGGCCTCAATCTTGCTGTTGTTCAGTCGCTCAGTCGCTCAGTCGTGTCCGACTCTGTGCGACCCCATAGACTGCGGCACACCAGGCTCCCCCGTCCCTGGGATTCTCCAGGCAAGAACACTGGAGTGGGTTGCCATTTCCTTCTCCAATGCACGAAAGTGAAAAGTGAAAATGAAGACGCTCAGTCGTATCCGACTCTTAGCGACCCCATGGACTGCAGCCTACCAGGCTCCTCCGTCCGTGGCGTTTTCCAGGCAAGAGTACTGGAGTGGGTCGCCATTGCCTTCTCCCCAAAATGCTTACTAATATATAAACATATATAACAACTATTGGAATATTCGTTGGAAGGACTGATGCTGAAGCTGAAACTCCAATACTTTGGGCACCTGATGTAAAAAGCTGACTCGTTTGAAAAGACCCTGATGCTGGGAAAGATTGAAAGCGAAAGGAGAAGGGGACGACAGAGGATGAGATGGTTGGATGGAATGACCGACTCCACGGACATGAGTTTGAGTAATCTCCCCGGGAGTTGGCGATGGACAGGGAGGCCTGGTGTGGTGCAGTTCGTGGGGTCTCAGAGTCAGACAGGACTGAGCGACTGAACTGAACTGAACTGAACAGCTATTGAGCCTGTGCTCTAGAGTCCAGTAGCTGCAACTACTGAAGCCCGTGTGGCCTAGAACTTGTGCTTCGAAACAAGAGAAGCCACAGCAATGAGAAGCTGGCGATCGGGAACTAGAGAGTAGCCCCTGCTCGCTGCAACTTGAGAAAACCCCACATGCAGCAACAAAGACTCAGCACAGACAAAATAAATAAATGAATAAAAAAAATTTTTTTTCAAGAACTGCTTGTTGCTAATTAAGGATTCATCGTTACATAACACATTCAGTACAACCGTCCAGGACAGAACGCTGGGTGTAGGAACCAGAGGACCCCTATTCCAGCATCCTTGTTGCGTCACTAACTAGCGGCACTTCCCCGTTTTTATGTAACATGACTTGCCCGTGCCTGCTCAGTCGTGTCTGACTTTTTGTGACTCCGTGGACTGCAGCCCGCCAGGCTCCTCTGTCCTTGGGGATTCTCCAGGCAGGAATGCTGGAGTGGATTGCCATTTCCATCTCCAGGTGTGCCCATCTTTATTTTGGACTGTCTTTCTGTCAAGTTGTGGGAGCCCTGCTGGGGACAGGGGGCTTATAGGAGTCTTGGTAGATTCTGAATCTAGACCTTACCAGTTATATGATTTGCAAATACTTTCCCCATTCTGTGGGTTTTTTCATTCTCTTGATAATGTCCTTTGATGCACAAAATCTCTAATTTTGGTGAAGTCAGTTTTCCTGTTTTCTTCTGTTGCCTGTCCTTTTGGTGTCCTAAGAACTCATCACCAAATCAAGTCATAACGATCTGGCCCAGTATTTTCTTCTAAGAGTTTTCTAGTTTTAGTCCGTACATTTAGGACTTTGATGGTTTAAAGTTTGTATATGGTATGATGTAAAGGGTACAACTTCAGACTTTTGCAAGGGGGTAGCTGCCCATCCCAGCACCGTTTATTGAAGAGACAGCTCTTTCTGCCATTGAATGGACTTGGCTCTCTCATCAAAAATCAACTGGCCATTGATGGATAGGGTTATTTCTGGACTCTGCATCTACTCTTGTTTTATGGCAGCACCATATTGTTCTGATTACTGTGGCTTTGTAAGTCAGCTTTGAAATCAAGACGTGTGAATCCTCCAACCGTGTTCATTTCCAAGACTTTTGGTATGTGGGGTCCCTTGTGATTCCCTATGAAGTTTAGAGTCATGTCTTCCATTCTGCAAGTAAGGACTGGGCTTTTGTTTCATCTTATTTGGTATTTTGATAAGGATTTTATTGGGTCCTTAGATTGCGTTATTGCTTTGGGGACTTTCTTTTTTTCTCATGCCATCCAGCACGTGGGATGTTAATTCCTTGACCAGGGATGGAACCTTCATCCCTGCATTGGAAGCAAGGAGTCTTAATCACTGGGCTACCAGGGAAGGCTCAGTATTGCCATCTTAATAATACTGCCTTCCAATCCATGAATTCAGGACATATCCCCATTATGTGGCGCAAAGGTAAAGAAACTGCCTGCCAATGCAGCAGATGCAAGGGATGCTGGTTCAATCCCTGGTTTGGGAAGATACTCTGGAGTAGGAAATAACAACACACTCCAGTATTCTTGTTTGGAAAATTCCATTGACAGAGGAGTCTGGCAGGCTATAGTGCATTCACAATAGGTTTTTAGTGTGGTTCTTTAGCTGTTGTTGTTTGGGAAATCTTAACCAGAGACTTCCCACCAGGGGCATCCCCTTTAGCATTTTCTATGTATAAGATCATGTTATCTGCAAATAAAGACAACCTAACAACTTTGCAGCTTAACTGCCTTTCATTTTTTTCTAGCTTAACTGCTCTGAATAGAACTTCGGCTACATTTTTGAGTGAAAGATGCAAAGGCAGCATCATTTCTTGTCCTGATCTTAGAAGGAAGACTTTCAGTCTTTCACCATTTAGTAAGATGTTTGCTGACAGTCCTTCTTAAATACCCAAGCCAGTGTTTCTTTTTTGTTGTTGCTGTTAATTTTATTAGAGTTGATTTATAATGTTGTGTGAATTTCTGCTGTACAGAACAGTGATTTGGTTACACACATATATACATTCTTTTCATATTCTTTTGCATTGTGGTTTATTACAGGATCGTGAGTATAGTTCCCTGTGACATACAGTAAGGCCTTGTTGTCTATCCATCATATGTATAATAGCTCACCCCAAACTCTTAATCCTTCCGTTCCCATCCCAAACCACTGTTTCCTACACATCTTCGAAAAAGAGCCTTCCCAAACAGTGTCCCTCCAGATGTTTGTAAATTTTTATAATGCGATAAAATTGTTTGTAACCAATCACATTGGAAACTGCTGAAATTTTGTTTGGACTTTCTCTGCTCTTCCTTCCACCTTTGAGACTTTATCCCACCATTGGCCGCCAGACGGCGCCAGAGGCACTTCCTGCGGCGCCTAAGGCCGGATCGCTCCGTGATGGTTACTTTAGCTGAGATTTACTTTCAAAACAGTTTTTCTTTTCCTCACTTTAATCTTATTCTTCATTATTTTGTCTTGTTTATTTATTTATATCACGATTTTTACATATTAATGGATATTCCTACATAGAACATAAGTGATGTTTATAAGTTTCTCTGATCTTTTCATCACTTAGAACTAGAATTTAGCATTCACAGTTAGACTAAATCTGATTTTTTGAACTTATTGTTTGCTTTTTAGAAGCCAGTGAAAATATTTGTATACAAAAGCATGATTGTTGAACATGATTAGTGAAACGGGTATTTACAGCTGCAGACGTTCGAACTTACAAAGTGTTTTATTTTTTCTTTTTGGCCACACCATACATGTAGGATCTTATCCCCCCAGCCAGGATGGAATCTGCGCCCGCTGCAGTGGAAGCATGGACTCTTAACCACTGGACCACCAGGGAAGTTCAAAATGGTTTTATTATATATTAATCCAAGGAGTTTTGGTGAACTTTTCAGAATTCTGAATAAACTAAATGAAAATTCCCATTTTGCTCTCTCCACTTAGTGTATATTTTTTATTTTGTAATGAAGAACATCCTTAAGCATGAAGATGACATAATATTTTGAAAACACACACACAATTTTTTAAACCATTAAGATCTACAGTCCCCGAAACATTGTTTATGTTGTTGGTCAGTCACCAAGTTGTGTCCAATTCTGCGACCCCATGGACTGTGGTAGCCAGGTCTCTCAATCTTTCCCAGCATCAGGGTCTTTTCCAAAGAGGAGGAGCCTGGCGGGCTACAGTCCATTGGATTTCAAACGAGCCAGACACGACTTAGTGGCTAAACAACAATGACATGGCCTTAATAGGTAGGTACTATGATCTTCATTTTTGAAATGAGAAAACTGAGGCTCAGAGAGGTGCACTCACTTCCCCAATATCACACAGCTTTGTTGTTGTAGCTGTTTAGTCCCTAAGTCATATCTGACGACTTTTTTTGGGACCGCATGGACTGTAGCCCACCAGGCTCTTCTCTCCGAGGATTCTCCAGGCAAGAATATTGGAGTTTGGTTGCCATTTCCTACTCCAGGGGATCTTCCTGATGCAGGAATCAAACCCAAGTCTCATGTTTGGCAGGCTTATCACTGAGCCACCCAGGAAGCCCATCACACAGCTATTAGAGAATTTTTTTAAAGTTGATTTTTAATTAGGCAGAGTATGAAGGGTATCTGAAATGTGAATGTGTGTACTCTAATAATTCTCATTTGCAACCTGAGTGTCTTACCCACTGTGAAAAGTGACCAAATGAAGCAATAATGCCAAGTAAGCCTACTGGAATCTTCCCACAGAATGTCTGTCTCAGACAGAAAAGGCTGTGGAAATGTCTACGAATGCAAAACAAGAAACAAAGTTCTCTTCTGTGATAAACTGCAACCGGATCAGATTTGTTGTTTATTTTGTTATTTAACCAATGGTCACATCAGCTTGCTGAGAGTCAGGCATTGTCCGTGGACAGCATTTCTCAAACTTTTTGGACCTGAGGCCACTTTACACTTTTAAAAATCACTGAGAACCGTTAAGAGTTTTAGTTCATATGGGTTACATCTATTAATATTTATAGAATTAGACATTATGACAGAAGGCGAACAAAATATTCATTCATTTAAAGATAACAATCCTTAGCCAATGGCATGTCAAACATATATCTCTGCTTAATCTCAGATGCTACTGTCTCAAGTGACTTTCAATGAGTGAGTCGAGAAACTTCCCAGGTGGCACTAGCGGTAAAGTGGTAAATGTGAAAGTGAGAGTCACTCAGTCACGTCCGACTCTTCGGGACCCCATGGACTACACAGTCCATGGGATTCTCCAGGCCAGAATACTGGAGTGGGCAGCCTATCCCTTCTCCAGGGGATCTTCCTGATCCAGGAATCGAACCGGGGTCTCCTGCATTGCAGGCAGATTCTTTACCAACTGAGCCAGCAGGGAAGCAAAAGTATCAGTGGTAAAGGACCCGCCTGCCACTGCAGCAGACGCAAGGGACACAGGTTTGATACCTGATTGGGAAGATCCCCTGGAGAAGGAAATGGCAATCAGTCAGACACCACACACACACACAGCTGTGGTCCGGGGGTTAATACTCTGCCCTTCCGCTGCAAGGGGCTTCTGCCTTGTCTCCTAATAATGGCTAAAGAAGACTAACAAAACACGTGCATGCTTGCTGTTACTCAGTCGTGTCCGACTCACTGCGACCCCATGGACCGTACCCGCCAGGCTCCTCTGTCCATGGGATTCTCCAGGCAAGAATCCTGGAGTGGCCATGCCCTCCTCCAGGGGACCTTCCTGACCCGGGATTGAACCCAGGGCTCTTATGTCTCCTGCACTGGCATGTGGGTTCTTTGCCACCAGTGCCACCTGGGAAGCCCTGGAAATGTTGCCTGCACCTCGATAAACAAAGGATATGGCAGCCACCACGTCAGCACGTCACAGTCCCCCCGACAGTGAGACCTGAGGGAACTCAGGGTAGAAACAGAATGCCTGCCACCAATCAGTCAGCTGCTATAGCCGCTCTTCTCCCCAACAGTGCACCCAGAGACCAAAGATGGACAAGAATAAGACACTGACCCTAGATAGCTAAGGAGCATAGCAAACGAATGATTTCAGGGAGCAGACTCTTGCATCTTACCATACACAGAAAAGGGCTAAATTCCTTAACTTGAGGTATTTGGTTTTCTTTGACAGTCATCTCTGTTTTTGGCTTCCCAGGTGGGTCATCTCAGTAGGAAAGAATCTGCCTGCCAGTGCAGGAGAGGCAGGAGACTTGTGTTCGATCCCTGGGTCAGGAAGATCCCCTGGAGAAGGAAGTGGCAACCCACTCCAGTATTTTTGCCTGGGAAATCCCATGGACCGAGGAGCCTGGCCGGCTACAGTTTATGGGGTCACAAAGAGTTGGACATGACTGAGCACACACACAAACTGTTTTTTAATTTTAATTTTTATTTATTTATTTGACTGTGCTGGGTCTTAGTTGTGGCACACAGGATTTTCTATCTTCATTGTGGCATGCAGGATCTAGTTCTCTGATCAGGGATGCAATCCAGGGCCCCCACACTGAGATCGCAGAGTCTTAGCCACTGGACAACCATATTTCACAGTAATCTCCTGATGTTTTGACTACCTAGTTTTCATTGCAAAAACTCCTATATATCCTGGCTCCCCCACTCTTTGCTTCTTTGAAGCATCTCTCATTATATGAGATGCCATGTCTTTGGCTTAAGTCCTCAGTTTTGTCCACCAAATAAAGCATAATTCTGAGGTTTTTTTTTTTTTTTTTTTTTTAAGCGACAGCTACTTACCCTTTCTTGATCATTCCCACAGGATTCAAATCTAAGAAAAAAATCTGGCCTAGGTCTTCATTTGGGACCTGGCAACTAGAATCAGGAATTCTTCCTGATGTGATCAGCCCTGGCCAACAGAAGATCCAGGGAAGCAAAGAAGTTTTTGACTGTAAGTCTCTCTCTCTCTCTCTCTCTCTCTCTCTCTCACACACACACACACACACACACACTACAATTACAAATAACAAAAGATAAACCATCTGACAAAAGTGACTTAAATGGCTTTTTGTTCTCTTTTTTTTTTTAAACAAAACAATCCAGAAATCAGAGGCTTCCCGGTTGGAGGAGCCAGGACCTCTCTTTGTGCTCTGTTATATTCAGAGTAGGCCTGACACTCTTGCCCATGGAATGGCTGCAGTAGCTCCAAGCATCACACTTGTAACTAAGCCAAAACAGAGGAAAGAAAAGCAGACGTAGCCCTTCTGGAATGTTTAATTTAGGAAGGACAACTTTCCCAGAGGCCTCCAGGCAAATTTCCTCTTGTATCCCCTTGGCCCATGACATTCCCTTGAACAACCACTGAAAAACAGAATGAGGGGGGGTGCGGCAATGGTTGCCTGCTCTCTCAATAGATCAGAATCCTGGTACCAAAGCTGATGGCTGCTGGACAGGCCACAGTCAGAGTCTACCCAATAGTCCCACAGGGTCTCCCCAGGATCAGAGCTCAGGTGGCATACCCCAGGTTATACACTGATCAGGTAACAGAAGAAAGTTAGAATCCAGAATTCAGATCTGTAGCCAGTTAAGGGCAGCTCTGAGTATAGAAAGACCCTTTCCAGGTCAAATTGGAAGCCAGGACAAGGGTCCAGGCAAGAGACAAGATCTGAGCTGAAGCCAAGAAGACAGAGTCTGGGGAAAGAGGACAGGGCTGGGGACTCAGAGGCTTTGGGGGGAGTACAGAGCAGAGGGGTCTGGTAGAGTGACTGGAGTGTACAGTGGGGCTCTCCTGCAAGATGGGGAGGTGGGTCCCATCTTAGTGAGGGAAGATGCTAAGCTCAATTTGTGACAAGTGGAAAAATCTCCCCATCTGAGAAACCACCAGGACTTGGAGGGTTTGGATTGCTGGGCCCTTGAAAATGAAATGGGTTGAACATGTGGGTTCCTGGTTAAGACGCTAGAGCCACTGAATTGCTTCATTGAAGATGAAACTTAATGTCTTGTTCTTTGGCATTTTATTTCAAAATCGCAGCTAGGGAAAAAACAAAACAAAACAAAAAACTGCAGCACCGGGAGATCCGGCCTGAAAACGGAGATGCTGATTGGGGGTCAAAGTATATACCTGACCCACAACACGGAGCAGCGGGGAGTATGGGTCCCCAAGGCCTGAGTGGCGGGGCTAGGGGCCAAGACGCCTGGGTCAGGCCCTTATGGCTTTGGGAGTGTAACATGGCGGCACCGGAGATCCAGGCGTCCCGGCTCCCTCGTCTCTTACTTCATATTGCACTTCAGGTGAGTCATTGGTACGGAGGTGATGGTCCAACAGGGGCTGAATGCTACACGGCGGTGGTCCGTGGAGTGGTCCAGCGAAGCCCAGAGCTTTACACCGGGAGCATCCATTCATGGGCTTTTGATCCGTACTATAGAATAACACAAGCGGAGGTGAGAGGAAATCACACTACAACTCCCAGCAGGCCCTGGGGCATCCTAGCCTGAGGGCCGGCAAAGTTACGCCCCAGGGCCTCATGGGAAATGTAGTCCATTTCCCGGAAGCCCAACGAACGTGGCAAAGGCGGCGCCGAGGCCCAAAGGAGTTGTAGTTCTGCGAAGAGGAGTTGTGAGGCCCTGAAGGCTCGGGGGGGAAAAGTTCTTCAGCTGAGAAAACCTGGATAGGCAGGAGGTGTAGTTCTCGGTCCGGATACTCTGGAATTTACAGAAGCTCACAGAAAAGGAGCTCCAGTTCCAGTGCCAGGAAAGGCAAGATAGCTCGGTTCAGACGTTATGAAAGTACCTCCACGGGCCTATGATAGGAAACGTTCTTAGCTGCAGGGGGCTTCCCTGGTGGCTCAGAGGTTAAAGCATCTGCCTGTAAGGCAGGACACCGGGGTTCAATCCCTGGGTCGGGAAGATCCCCTGGAGAGGGAAATGGCAACCCACTCCAGTATTCTTGCCTGGAGAATTCCATGGATGGAGGAGCCTGGTAGGTTACAGTCCATGGGGTCGCAAAGAGTCGGACAGGACTGAGCGACTTCACTTTCACTTTCACTTTCACTTAGGCCATGGAGTCGGGGCAGAGTGCAGAGGCTGGTAGGAGCAAGATTTCTCAAGCCAGCGAAATAGCCCTGGGCGCCTGGGGATCCCTGGGACTCGGAACTCAGCGGCCAGAAGATCGGCTTCGGGTCCCGGAGGCTCATGGGAAGGGAATTTCTCAAGCCAGAGCTCCAGAGGCTCACAGAGAAGCACCATTTAATCCCAAGAAGTGTTCTAGACCACAGGGCCTTGAGGAAAGCAAACTCAATCGGAGGCCCAGAGGCCGATGGACGGAGCCATTTTCAGCTGGTGGGACTATGGTGGGTGATGGGGGTGGGGGACAGGAAGCCTCAGCTCAGAGCCTCTGGGTTGTGAACTTCTCTTGGGCAACCAAGCATCCAGCCCAGCTCCCAGCAGGTGCACCTCACCTGGATCGCCTTCAGTTCCTTGTGGAAACGGAGGACAAGCTGGGGCCCGTTTTCCATGGTGGGAATGTGGAAATGCTGGGGAAGAAAGGGTGGTAAGGACAGGCCCCCAGCCATTTCTTCTCCCTCACAGTCCAAGCTGGCCCTTCCTCACCTTGCCTTGGTACAGGATTTGGTGCACGGGGCAGACCTGGCAAGCGGTGCCTGAACCGAAGACTTCTCGGACCCGGCCGTCCTCCAGCGCCCGCAGGAACTCCTTCATGGTGATCTTACGCTCTACCACTCGGAATTCACCCTGCGGGGCGAGACAAATAACCTCTGAGCCCGGGGGGCTGCCCTGCTGCTCCCTCCGTGTGGATGGTGAAAAAGAGACATGCCATTGTGCCCAGTCCCCTCCACCACCCCCAGTACTCCAGTCCTGCAACACAGCAGTACCCCATCACTCTGGCCACCCGAAGACAGCATGCTCTCACCCAGGTCCGGGCCAGGTCCAGCAGACTCTGTCGGACTACTCCAGGTAGGATGATGCCATCCAGCGGGGGGGTCACCAGTTCCAGCGCTGGGTCAGGTGGAAGAGAAGGGGGAGGGGGCGTGTTACCTCACACCATCCCATCCTCTTAGGAGCCACCCCACTCACAGCCAAGCCCCAAGACCTGCAGCCACTAAGAATTTCTGCTCCCGCCCACTTCCACCCGGCCTGGGGTTGGTCATGGGTGGGCTCACCCCCGTCCTCATAGGTCCAGAAGACGAAGATGTTCATGGTGCCCACCTCGGTGAGCTCGTGATCAGGCCCATACAGCCAGAGGACCTGCTCGCAGCCCTTCTTTTGTGCCTCCTGCTGCACTAACACGGTGGGCCCGTAATTCCTGGTGGACAGCAACATGGTGGAACAGGTCAAGGGACCCCCAGCCTTCCCCCGACGTGGCCCGATGTGAGTCTTTCCAGACCAACACTCATCCTGCTCCCGCCCCACTCACAAACAGCTGTGAGGTCCTTCAAAACCACCTGTGACGTCACCGCCTCTGAGAGGCTTACTGAACCTCCAAGCTGGGTTTCAAGCCTCCTTTGGGCTCTTGCGATCAACTGGCCACCTTGATGCTTTCCCGTTTTGCCCTGATTTAACACACTGTCTCTCACCCAGAGCTGACCTCACTCCCCGTCTGCTCACAAGCCTCCCAGGGCTCCCCACTGTCTCTGGGACAAGATCCCAGCCCTTCAGTCCAGTATTCAGGGCTGGGCCTGGTCTGGGACTACCTGTTAAGCCTTTTGCAAAAGCCAGACTTATTTTTCTTCTCTGACAACTTCGGTGACTCTGCCCCTCCCTGATGCCTCCACTGGTGTGTTCCCAGGATTTGAAAGTGACCCATTCCAGTATTCTTGCCTAGAGAATTCCATGGACGGAGGAGCCTGGCAAGCCACAGTCCGTGGGGTGGTGAAGAGTCAGACACAACTGAGCGACTCACATACACACCACTTTTGTATCCAGGAAACCACCTCCACCCTACCCATCGGACCTCCTTTGTGAAGACTTTCCCATGTTCCGTTGATCTCCATCAGAGCACATGCTGCCCTGGATACCGGGGCTCCCACCAGCCTGGGAGCCCCTGGAGGGCAGGGCCCAGATCAGACTCATCTGTGTCCCCAGCTTCACCCAGTTCAGTTCGGTTCAGTTGCTCAATCGTGTCCGACTCTTTGCAGCCCCATGGACTGCACCACGCCAGGCCTCCCTGTCCATCACCAACTCCTGGAGTTTACTCAAACTCATGTCCATTGAGTCGGTGATGCCATCCAACCATCTTATCCTCTGTCGTCCCCTTCTTCTCCCGCCTTCAATCCATCCCAGCATCAGGGTCTTTTCAAATGAGTCAACTCTTCACATGAGGTGGCCAAAGTACTGGAGTTTCAGCTTCAGTATCAGTCCTTCCAAGAACACTCAGGACTGATCTCCTTTAGGATGGACTGGTTGAATCTCCTTGCAGTCCAAGGGACTCTCAAGAGTCTTCTCCAACACCACAGTTCAAAAGCATCACTTCTGCGGCGCTCAGCTTTCTTTATAGTCCAACTCTCACATCCATACATGACCACTGGAAAAACCATAGCCTTGACTAGACCGACCTTTGTTGGCAAAGTAATATCTCTGCTTTTTAATATGCTGTCTAGGCTGGTCATAACTTTTCTTCCAAAGAGTAAGCATCTTTTAATTTCATGGCTGTAATCACCATCTGCAGTGATTTTGGAGCCCAAGAAAATAAAGTCTGCCAATGTTTCCCCATCTATTTGCCATGAAGTGATGGGGCCAGATGACATGATCTTAGTTTTCTGAATGTTGAACTTTAAGCCAACTTTTTCACTCTCCTCTTTCATTTTCATCAAGAGGCTCTTTAGTTCTTTGCTTTCTGCCATAAGGGTGGTGTCATCTGCATATCTGAAGTTATTGATATTTCTCCTGGCAATTTTGATTCCAGCTTGTGCTTCTTCCAGTCCAGCGTTTCTCATGATGTACTCTGTATGTAAGTTAAATGAGCAGGGTGACCATATACAGCCTTGTCGTACTCCTTTTCCTATTTGGAACCAGTCTGTTGTTCCATGTCCAGTTCTGTTGCTTCCTGACCTGCATACAGATTTCTCAAGATGCAGGTCAGGTGGTCTGATAGTCCCATCTTGTTCAGAATTTTCCACAGCTTCTTGTGATCTACACAGTCAAAGGCTTTGGCATAGCCAGTAAAGAAGGAATAAATATTTTTCTGAAACTCTCCTGCTTTTTAGATGATCCAGTGGATGTTGGCAATTTGATCTCTCGTTCCTCTGCCTTTTCTAAAACCAGCTTGATCATCGAGAAGTTCACGTTGGCCCTCAGGAAACCTCAACGAGATGTTTTGAAAGGACCTGAATGAACTCCCAGCTGGGCCACACTTGCTGTCCCAACACACCCTAAGCCCGCCCTCTGCCTTATCCCTATCCTAACCCTCCTTGCCCTGCTGAGCCGAGGCCCCTGGCAAGACAGATAAATTCACAGGAAGTCCACAGGCAGGGTGGTGGATACCAGAGCCCCTGGGTACTACAGGAGCTGAGGGAGGTTGGGTTTTCAGGGGAGGCTACCTGGAGGAGAGACCAGTGAGCTAAGTGTGAATTCATTTCTAAAGACTTCCCTGGGAACCAATCTGAGTCTCACCACTGGCCATCCAAAAACACACCCGGTGTCTCTGACGCCCAGTGCACCAGACCCAAGGGGTGGGCAAAGGACTACTTACCCTCCCAGCTTGTAGTCGCCGACCCCACCCACCCAGGCCCGGATGAATGATGGATCTGCCAGGAGGGAGACAGGTTTCAAGGCATCTCCAGGGAAGTAGGCGCCCACCGGGCTGAGAATGACGAACAGGAGGGCTCGAGTAGGGTGGCCGACACCTAGCGAGGGCTGCGATGGGCGGAAGGGGGTATCAGGGACCCAGGAGTCCAGGCCCCCAGCCCCTTCCCTGACCCATGCCTGGGTCCCCGGCCCTTCTCCTTCAGGAAGGCAACCCGCCCCCCAAGCGTGGCTCCGCAGCCCCCGTAGCCGGCCCACCTCGTTCCCGATCAACACGGGCCGCACGTAGAGGCTAGTGCCCACGTTGCCAGGGACCCAGTCCTGGTCCACTTCCACCAGCCGGCGGATGCACTCCAGCAACTCAATTTTGTCAAAACTCTGGGTGGGATGAAGATGAGTCAGGGCACCCTCGAGACCCTGGCCCCCACCCATGCCCCCCTGCCCCACCCTCCTCAGGCGGCCGGGGGCCCCTCACCGGCAGGCAGAGGCGGAGGGCCGAGCGCAGCATCCGTTCCATGTTGAGCCAAGGTCGGAAGAGGCGCACACGCTGGTCCCCACCTTTGAACGCCTTCATGCCTTCAAAGAGCTGCAGGGACAGGAAGGGTGGAAGGTCAGGGTTCAGGGAGACAGCTCACCCAGCCAGGGAGAGACACAGGCTGATACACAGGGATACTGACACAGAAAAATACAGCAAGCAGGGAAGAGATTAACCCACTGAGCACACAGAGGAGGAGAGGAAAGATCCAGACAGACCAGGAGAGGAGACAGCAAGGGACAGAAGCCAGAGAAAGCAGAACAGAGAGACCCAGAGCAAGGAGCACGCTTTGCTTAAACCCTTTCCGTGTTACTGGGACCATTTCTCAGGAATGAGGATGACATGGAAGTTACCTGTTTATTTATTTGGCCACACCACATGCTTTGTGGGATCTTAGTTCCCCGACTAGGGATTGAACCCAGGACATTCGGCAGTGAGAGCTCAAAGTCTTAACCACTGGACCACCAGGGAATTCCCAGAAGTTATCTTTTTAAATAGCCTTTTTGTGTTTTAGAGAAATACTTTAATAGCCATGGATGAAATCATACAATGTTCACCCAGATGGCCAATAGGGAAAAAGATGCTCAATATCGCTAATTATTAGAAAAGTGCAAATCAAAACTACAGAGAGGTACCACTTCATAGGTCAATATGGCCATCATTCAAATGTCTACAAATAACCAATGCTGGAGAGGGTGTAGAGAAAGGGACCCCTCCTACACTGTCGGTGGGAATATAAATTGGTGCAACCATTATGGAATACAGTATGGAGGTTCCTAAAAAAAAAAAAATTAAAAATAGAGGTGCTGTATGATTCAACAACCCCACTTGTGGGCATATATCAGACAGAACTAATTCAAAAAGATGCCTGCACCCCTGTGTTCACAGCAGTGCTATTTAACTAAGATATGGAAGCAATTTTAATGTTCATCAACAAATACATAAATAAAGATATCACTAAAGAACCACCCCCCCTACTCCCACTAAGCCCAGGTAAGTTCTTGGTGAATAGTAGGTTTCTATTGACTGGATGAATGAATAAATGAATGAAGAATGCAAAATAGAAATAATTGGAGTAGTTTGGGAAAAAATGTAAAAATAAGGGCAAGAGGTAAGAGTGGGAAGCTGCCTTATCACATATGAAAACAGATTATAAATCTACACTTAAAGTGACATTGACAAATGAACTGACAGGTCAAACAATGCAAGAGACTAGAAAGTGGATTATCGTATAACTGAATCACTTTGCTGTATACCTGAAACCACCACAATATTGTAACCCAACTGTATTTCAGTAAAAATTATAAAAAAAAAAAAAAAAGATCAACTCAGTTAAATGGTGCTGAACAACCAAATATCCATTTCTGGGGTGGGGGGGGGAACGGAAATTATGTTGCATCCCTACCTCATACCGGAGAAGGCAATGGCAACCCACTCCAGTACTCTTGCCTGGAAAATCCCATGGACAGAGGAGCCTGGTGGGCAGCAGTCCATGGGGTCGCAAAGAGTCGGACATGACTGAGCGACTTCACTTTCACTTTTCACTTTCATGAACTGGAGAAAGAAATGGCAACCCACTCCAGTGTTCTTGCCTGGAGAATCCCAGGGACGGGGGAGCCTGGTGGGCTGCTGTCTATGGCGTCGCACAGCGCTGGACACGACTGGAGCGACTCAGCAGCAGCAGCAGCAGTAGCAACCTCATACCTCACATCAGGAAAATTTTCAGGTTTAAATGAAATTTCTTCCATAAGCAGTAAAGGAAAACACAAAAGGACCATTTTATATTTTGAATTGGGGCAGGTGTTCTAAATATGACAAATCACAGAAATCAAAAAGAAAAGACTGCATAAAAATAAAAATAAACAAACTGGGTAGAAACTTTCAACTCACATCACAAATGATTTATCTTTAATACACAAAGTACTCCTACAAACAAATACAGAAACCAACTCTAATAGAAAAATCAGCCAAGAAAATGGACAGTTCACAGGAAGGAACTAAAAATGGCTCTTCCATTGTGAAAAGATGGTCAACTCCATTCATAATCGGGAGGAAAAGGCAAATTAAAATTACTTTGAAGTACCTTTAAAAACACTTAGGAGGTTACAAGACATCTAAAAGTTTCACAAGGGTCATCCAGGGTACAGGGAAAACAGGCCTGGCTGGTAAGTGTGGAAATTGACACAGCTCTGTCACAACATCTGTCACAGAAGATATTGATGACTCAACATCTGTCTGTCAGCAATTACAAGCACATACACCCTTTGAGCCAACAGTTCCAGAAATTGAAAGGAGAGACACATTTGCTCTTAAAGGAAGTGAAGTGTTTGCGGTTTATTGCAGTGCTGTTTATATTAGCACAAGCCTGGGAACAACCTAAGTGTCCAGCAACAGGTGATCACCTAAAGGAGGCATTTTTAGGATGGAATACTACAGAGCAGCAGAAAAGGAGGACAAAGCTCTTCAAGGGCTGCCCAAGAATCTCTAGGCTACATTAAAAGAAGGGAAAATGAAAGTGTCCATCACTCGGTCATGTCCGACTCTGTGACCCCATGGACTGTAGCCCACCAGCCTCCTCTGTCCATGGGATTCTCCAGGCAAGAATACTGGAGTGGGTTGCCATTTTCTCTTCCAGGGGATCTTCCCAACCCAGGGATCGAACCCACATCTCTTGGGTCTCCTGCGTTGGCAGGCGGATGCTTTACCACTGTGCCACCTAAGGAGCGCTATGTGAGAGCTATCATGAAAGACATGTTTTCTGGATGCTCAACCCCTTCATCTTCACTCACTCCACTAAAGAAAAAGTACTGGGTCCCCGAAAGTACTTTTGCCCTCCAAAAGTACTGTTGGAGGACATCGTGTCATGCTGGGCTGAAAGGAGAGCCAAATAAATGGTGATCTCCAAAAGCCACCTTCCTGGGGGCGGGAGGGACTCTGTAGACACGTCTTGACCATCTGTCCTTTGTATCTGTTCCCCACGCTGGGTCTCCTCTGCACAGAACTGATCCATTCGAATCAAATGTCCAGAGTAGGTGGGAAGGAAAACCATCAAAATTCTGAAAAGAAAAGAAACAGAGAGGAAAGAAAAAAAAAAGGTGGGCCGTGGGGGGGTGGGGGGGTGGGGGGGTGGGGAACATGCCTAACGTTGGAGAATGACTCTGTAAGGGACAAAAATCAGTCAAAGTGCCAACCAGCTACTAGAACTGCAGTGTGTCCCTCCAAAATTTGGCAACAAGTAAAGCTTCTTTGGAAAAGACTTTGCTTTCAGCCATAGCTTGATGCTGGTAACTGGGTAAAATGTCTCCTGCGTCTCTCTCCTCGTGGGTCCTCACCAAGTCCCACAAAGCCAATCCTCCTCCTCCTATGTCCCCATATCAGCATGGTCCCGTGGTCTACACAGTCACCCAGCTAAACCCCTGGGCACAGTATTCAGCCCTCCTTGCCCTTCCCTAGCCCCGCTGGTCCATCCCTGGTATCCCTGAATCTCTCTGCCCCATCCCCTCCTGGCGATCCCCCTGGCTCTGACCTCAGCTCATCCTTCACATGGCCTGAGAAGGGTCTTACTCTACCTGCCGTATGCCTGCTCAGAGCCCTCGGGGCTCCCAGTGCCCTTGGCAAGGTCCCAGCTTCTCTGGGGTTCTGACATCCTCAGCCTCCCCGTAGTCTCCAACCCCACGCTTCCCTCCCAAATATACCAGGCTCTTCTTTGGACTGTGTCTTTATACTGATGTCGCCTCTCCCTCTAAGAGCCTCGGCTCCCCTCTTTGCCAGGAAAGACTCCACTTTCGGTCGAATCAGAGGTAGGGTGGGCGTTCCTCTTCTGGCCTCCCATAATACCTCAGCTGCCTCCATCAGAGTCCAGATCCCCCTGGGTGGGCACCAAAGCGTGGGGTTTTCAAGAGAAGGAACTGGGTCTGCTCATCTCTGGGGACCCGGCATCACCCAACATGGGACTTGGAACATGACAAGCCTCAGAAAAATGGATGAGGAGGGTGTGGAAATAAGAAACACACATAAAGCAAACCCAGGGAGGTAGACCCAGCAAGAGACCCAGCAAGATGGAAGAGACGCAGGGAGAGACAGGGGAGAGAGGGCCGCCGCCCTGCCACCTGAAGGGAATAGTGCAGAGCGGAGCAGGCCGGGTGCAGCGTGAGGTTCTGGAAGGGCTGGATTCGGGGCTGGCCCCAGCCCTTCTCCTGGCTCCATTCCACCATCAGCATGTGGTCGGTGAATGTCTTCCCGAACAGCAGGGGCTGGCTGGGGTCAGGCTTCTTATGAGGCTCCTGTGTCATTTCCAGCTGCAGGTCAGCAGCCTGAGAAAAGACAGGCGTCCTGGAGTCTGACCACAGCTTCCAATCTGAAAGACTACAACTCCCAGAAAGCCCTGGGGCTGAGAACCAGAGAGAAGAGGGATCTGTAGTCCCAGAGGCTTCTGGGACATGCAATTTCATCACTTTCCCATGGCCTGATGGCAAGCAATTAGGCTAACCCATTGCCACCCACCTTCAGCTTCGGACCCTGGATCTTTTGGAGACGACTAAAGCTAGCTCCCAGCCCTTGCCTCCCTCAGACCCACTGGTCCAGGCCCCCAGCCCCTCTTCCTTGAGATCCAAACCCTAATCCCCACTGTCACCTTGAAGCTGGATGAGGCATATCTTCTGGGACCACACAGAAACCAAGGAACAGGGAGAAATCTGGGGATCCAAATCTGAGGGTGGGGACAGAAGTAAGAGAGGTGATGAGACCAGGAGACAGAGAGAGCAGGGGGTCCTTGCACCCATCTTTTCCGCAACCTGCACTCGGGATGTTCCTTGGGCATGCTCTGTCTCAGGCCCAGTGCTTCCAGACAGAGCACACGGCCCTGGCCAGGTCTGCTCCCCTGTCCTGATCAGCATGGAGCAGGAGGTTCACAAGGAGGCCAAGTCCGCTCCCTGCCCCCACAAAGGCCATCTCAATAAAGAGCTGAATCGGCTCCCATCCCTTCCTCCAAGCTGGGGCAAAGTCAAATACAGGCGCCTCCTACACCAGGGAACTTTGGCCCCAGCCCTGCCTGAGCCCAGATCAGACAGAGGACGACAAGAGGTGTGCAGGTAAGTGAAGGCCTCCCCGGGGAACTCAAATCCTGAAAAGAGCTAGAAAAGTGGAGGGCCCATAGGTCACGCTCCCCCAGGACCCAGGACCCAGGGCCCCAGCCCTTGCTATTACAGACCCTGGATTCCAGGCCCCCACCTCAGGATCCAGACCCCCAGCCCCCTCCACCCTCAGACCCAAAATGGCAAGTCCTTCCCTTTGGGGGCATTAGATCAACTGGGCTCAGCTTAATCGAGGCCCCAGTCCCACACCCTGGACACCAGCAATTCCAATTCCCTATGGTCCCCAGGGCTGTAGGGAACTGAGGGGCAGCCACATACACTTGGGGACCACCCCGGTCATCAAGAGACATTGCACGGATGAACGCTTCCCCTGTGGTCCGGCCCAAGGCCAGCGGGGGAGAGAAGGTCTGTCTGTGTCTAGCAGGATGGCCTCTCCCCCACAGTCTCTGACCTCGCGATACCTCTTTCCTCAGCCCGGTGGAAAGGCAGCTGTGATGAGGTTTGGCTGACAGAACAGCCTAGGCTGCTCCTGCCCTGTGAGCTGAGGGAACTGAGAACAGATGTGAATGGCCGAAGTCACTGGCCAGTAGGTGAGTCATGGGGAGACGGGGGCTGTGGGTTTGGAATTCCCAAAGTCTAGGCCATCAAGTCTGAGGAATGGTCCTGGATGTTATGAGCGCCGGAGAGCTACTGGGATGATCGCAGTGTGGATCCTGGGCATGGCCTCTAGGTGGCGCTCTGTGGCTTGCCCAAGCCAGGGGCGGGTTACTGGCCAGGAGGGGGACAAGACACCCCTGGCATAGAGATAACACCAACTGGCAGGGCGGGGGCAGGCAGCAGGTGGACAGGAAAGCAGCCCTCAGAGGAAGGCAGAAAGGAAAAAAGTAGAGAAAAAGAAGAATGAGAAAAAATAAGAGACAAGGAAGTAAAAGACATGGACATTAAGGAACAGGAATCCAAGGCCAAGAGAAGTCAGATTAGATATGATCACAGAGGGGCTCAGCAATAAAGAATCTGCCTGTCAATACAGGAGACCTGGGTTCAATCCCTGAGTCGAGAAGATCCCCCGGAGAAGGGAATGGCAACCCACTCCAGTATTCTTGCCTGGAGAATCCCATGGACAGAGGAGCCTGGCGGGCTACAGTCCAGGGGGCTAAAAAGAATCAGACACGACTGAGCAACTAACACTTTCACTTTCATACAGAGAGAGGGGAAAATCCCCTGGAGGAGGAAATGGCAACCCACTCCAGTATTCTTGCCTGGGACATCCCTTGGACAGACAAGCCTGGCAGGTTACAGTCCATGGGGTTGCAAAAGTTGGACACAACTTAGTGACTAAACCACCACCACCACCACCACCATATATAGAGAGAGGCTGAAACAAGACACACGAGGGAGGGAAATTCAGGCATGGCAAAGCCTGGAGAAATCAAGAAAAAAAAAATACTGAGGGTAAGATGAACTGAAGCCATAAGAAAGAGTGAACAGGAGAAAGGAGAGTAATAGATCAAGACCCAACGTTGGGGGACAGCACAAAGTGAAAGGGAGGCCTAGGAAATGAGGAGAGACTAGCAGAGACAGGGTAATGCCAACACCTGGAGAGAAGCTGCCTCAGCGATGCTTGGAGACAGAGATACCCAGGAGAGACAGAGAGGAGGAGCAGGAAAACACACCCACAAGGCAGAGAAGAGGTGCCGGGCACTGTTTCCAGGAGATTATAAATCTGTACTGGCCATAGAGACACTGTCACACTGGGAGAAGCTGCCTTCACCCTCCCAGGATATTTTTCTGGGGGCAGGGGTCTCACCCCTCCTCAGGGAAGGTGCTCCACCACCTGATACCCCAAACTATTGGGGGATTGGGCCCCAAGGAGATCTCAGATGAGCGCTGAGCTTTCGGGAAATAGTTGTAAAAAGCTCTGGGGCTGAATTAGGAAATGAGAAATAGTTGGAGTTGGGGTAGGGTATGCGCAGAGCAGGGCTCTATAATATGATGGAATCTTCACTGACCCTAGCACTCACAGCCCAAGGGTGTCCTACCACCATCGCCCAGGAGTGTTTTCGCAAAGTCAAGATTGCCCCAGGCACAGCCCAGGCTGGTCTCCGTCTCAACTCAGAAAGGAAACACCTGTCCTGCTATCCATCAAGCTAAGAGTCCCATACAAATTCAGGTACAAAGTTAACAGGAACCATTTTTCCCAACGTTAAGCTGCAGCTGTCAAGGGTTATAAAGACTCCCTTCTTCGAGTTGTTATTGTTTCCTTCCTCACTGAGAAACCCTGTTCTCTCAAATCACAGGCTCTCCGAAGCTCTGCCTGTTGACATGTATCAGTAAGAATGGAGGGTCCCACTCTCAGCAGGAGAATCTCTGTCGCTGACAATGAGGTATTAACTCTCTTTTCAACCCTGGCGCAGAGTTTCAGATAAGGGGTTTCCGGGACACAACACTCTACCTCTATCTTTAGTGCCAAGAAAATAGGGCCTTGGGTCCTAGTCCCAGTCCAGATCTGAAACTGAACTCTGCCTTCATCCTGCTCCCACTTACCTAGAGGGTCTGGGAATCTTATTCTGGAGCCCCCAAAGGCTCTCTTCCCTCCTAATCCATCCCGTCACCCCAGTCCCATGCTTCTCCCATTGCCGTCTCCTCTTCTATATATCCATCCCTAGAAGTCCCATCTGGGTCCCCCTTCCCACCGATTACTTCTCTCCCTTCATCCCCATTAAAGCCTCGTGCTCCTTTCTAAGGGACTCCCTCCTCCTTGGCTCCCTGCAGCGGAACCTGAGTGCGGGAGTACCTGCGCCCCACCGGATGGGCCACCGGCGAGTGGTCCACCCGGAAGTGCGCCTCCCCTAAGAGCTCCCCAGACCCCGGCACTGGGCCGCGAACCCACCTGCCTCAAAGCCGCTGCAGCCATGGTCTGTGTGGCTGGTATCTGTGCCCGCCCAGGGAGCGGCCCGGGATAAAGACGTTCCGGCCCCGCCCAGCTCACGCCTCCTCCTGTGGGAAGGTTTGTCAGCCTAGCACCCCAGGCGGGCCTGGCCTTCCCAGTTGCAGGGCGCCCGCGGGGAGCAGGGCCCTACCGCAGAGCGCATGCGCTAGACCCCGCGAGCAGAAGGGAGTAACTTGAAACACATCCTCCTTCCAGCCCCGACGCCTGAGTGTGCATTCAGCGGTTTTCAGAAATGCATTTTAATAGGTACAGTACCGTGGTGGAGAGCTAAAGGGAAAAGAAGGGAGGGGTGGGGAGCAGAAATCTTCACATATCGCAATTCTTGGTGAGAAGAAAAACCACGCAATTAAGGTCGGTGGGCGCAGATGTTATATAAAAGTACACTTTTGAAGGGAAAGGACTCCGAAGAGAGTGGCAGATAGGGATGAAGGGGGAGCTTGACTCTGCCCGGATACTTCCCTGTTTGAATATAGGTTTCCTTTCCAGCGAGAAGATATACGTGTACTCTTTGTAACTTTTTAAAGAGATAAACACACAGGGTTCACCATGCCTCCTTCCAGCCCTTTTCATCAGGGACGCCTGAAATTGTTCAGTTCCCCAGTTCATCAATGAGCTTCAGTGAGCAGCCTCTAGGCAGGATTCCCTGGTTACGCCCCTTCTAGACTGTCTCCCCAATTTCATGACCCTCAGAGGCAGACAGTCGACTACAGTCCCTGCTGAGTGCGTGCATGCTCAGTTGCTTCATTTGTGTCCGACTGTGTCCATGGGATTTTCCTGGCAAGAATACTGGAGTGGGTTGCCATGCCCTCCTCCTTGCCGACTCAGCAGGGATCGAACCCGCTTCTCCTGCATTGCAGGCGGATTATTTACCCACTGAGCCACTTGGGAAGCCCTGCAGCCCCTCAGGAACTCTCTAATCGCGAGCAAGTCAAACCTGTTTCAGTGTTCCCTATATCGTGCCCCGAGGTCACCGTGCGCATCCCCCTCCCACCCCCCCAAATCTTCCGTGGTCAAAGTTCCCCCATCTCCTGCATCCAGGTTACTGTGACACCAAACTGCTGTTCCTGTTGTATCCTCAAACTCCGCTCCTGAGGTCACTGTGTCTGCGTAATTCTACTCTGAGACATTTTGTTCCCAAATTCTGGTACCCCTGTACGAAAAGCCACAGGCCCGGGCAGTCAAATTCTGAGTCCTTCCCCACAGGGTGTCTCGTTGTTTTCCTTCCCACCTGCCCAGTCCTCCTCCCCTACCACCTAGGCTGGAGCCGCAAGGGTGCGGCGCCCAGGCGGCTCCCCGCCTCCGCCGCGGCCAATCAGGGATTGCCGCACACCCCCCCGCCTCGGCCAATCCCGCAGCAGCAATGCAGCCCCACCTCCGCACCCGGGAGACCTACCCCCGATAGGGCCCCTCGCCCTATCTGGGGGGGCGGCCAGACTCCGCTCCCTCCCAGCCGGGGAGTCCACACCGGCTAGTTCCCTCCTCCTCAAACCCTGGAGTCCAGATCCCAGCCCTTTCTACCTCTGACCCGGGAGTGTCAACCCCCTAGCTTCCCCTTCCCTCATTATTTTTGGTTCTGGGCAGCCTCCTACTCCGCTGCAAGCGAGGTCAAAGCTCCTTTTCCCTAAGGGCCTAGAATAAAGTGGAGGCCTGTTTGCTTAACCCCCTCCATTATCTCCTAATTAGAGCTTAATTGACTCTCCCTTGCGGGCCTTTTTAATTACCTCGCCGGTGAAGCCGACCTGCAATACTTTTCCCAGGAGCCCTGGACGGCAGTCTCCTACCGCAAGGCCTGCCGGGAGTTGTAGTCCCTCGGGTCTAAGCCACGCGTGGGAATGCGTGGGAGTTGGATGGGGCGAGGCCGGGGGACCCGGTCCTGGCGTGGTAGGACTCGTAAAGGGCCGGAAATAAATGCAATGATGCCCTCCTCCTCCTGGTTGCAAAGTGCTTTTATGGGAAACTGCGGGGTGGTTTGGCACATTGGTGAGTGGTCTGAATATCTACAGCCGGGGCTGGGGTGGGTGGGGTGCTGCACCTGAGAGGCAGAGGGTGGAAACTGGAGTTTGGGAGACTTGAGTTTGGAGTGGGAGAACCCTCGTCAGGAAGGCCCAGGTGGAAATGTGGGAGATCAGGAAGGGCTGGTGGGGGCCTCCGCTGGGGCGGCCTGGCCTGCCTTGCGCCCATACCCCAGCTCCGCACCCCCGGTCAGGAGCAGTTCAGTCCCCGTGCAGAAGGTGGCTTCGGAGGCCAAGAACACAGCAGCAGCCGCCACCTCAGCTGGCTGGCCCATGCGGCCCAGGGGCTGGGGAGAGACAAGGGGGAAAGGAGAGTCACGAGGAGCCCGTGCCTGACCTCCCCCGCCTGACCTCCACCCTGACACCACCTCGATCCGGCCCCCACTCCTACCTGGGCCAGAGTGCCCTCTAGGATTGTAGCAGTGGGGTCAGGGGTTGAGGCCGCCAGCTCTTCCCAGAGAGGGGTCCAGATGTTTCCAGGGGAGATGCTGGGGTGGGGGAGGAGAGGGGGTCAGGGAAGTCCAGTGCACACACTGCTCCTTGGGCTCACTCCCCCAAGAGGCTCTCAACCCCTGTGAGGCTGCTCACCAGTTGACACGGACGCCATACTGACTCTCATCCAGGGCCAAGGCTTTAGTCATTGCTGTCACTGCCCCCTGCAGAAGATGGGGCGCGGAGAAAGTTCAGACCAGAGGAGAGGAGGCATGGCAACCCACTCCAGTATTCTTGCCTGGAGGATCCCATGGACAGAGAAGCCTGGTGGGCTATTGTCTACGGGGCCCCAAAGAGTCGGACACAACTAAGCGACCTGGCACACATGCACCCAACCAGGGGGCGTCAAGCAGGGGCATCGGAAGAGGGAAGTCACGCTCTCCCTGCAGGTTGCATCCTGCTGCACTAGGCTCTGTTTCCTGGAAGGCCAGGTGGCCATGCCTCGGGCCATACCTCAGGGCTGAGACACCTGAAGGAAGGGGCAGGGTGTCTTGCCAGTGTACCTTGGTGGCCACGTAGGGAACCGCTTGGGACTGGCCAATCGCCCCGACCAGGCTGGAGATGTTGATGACGTTTCCCCGACTCTCGCGCAGGTGAGGGAGGGCGAGCTGGGGAGACAGAAAGTGGAGTAAGCCGCCCAAGCCCCTGGATCTCCCCCAGCCCCGTTGAAATGCCTCCTGGCCATCTCCCTGATGTGCTCACTAGTGGATCTGGGTGCCTTGTACGGACAGCAGGGCTTCCGGGCACCTTCTGTGGTTTGCCCCATGGTCTCTGAATATCAGCCCTTGAGGAGTCTATCTTTGTCTAAAAGGAATTTCTCTTTCTTTCTTATTCTCTTTCTTTGGCTGCACTGTGCCTTCGTTGCCACAGGCAGGCTTTCTCCCACTGAGGAGAGTGGGGGCTACTCTCTACTCTCTACAGGGCTTCTCTTGTGGTGCACAGGCTTAGCTGCCCTGAGGCATGTGGGATGTTCCTGGACCAGGGTTCAAACGTGTGTCCCCTGCATTGGCAGGCAGATTCTGAACCACTGGAGTACCAGGGAAGTCCTGGAAAGGATCCTTCTGTCTCTTCTACTGCCTGCCTCTCTCTCTGTCTCTCTCTCTCTCTGCCTCTCTCTCTCTCTGCCTCCCTCTTCTGTGTCCCTGACCCCCTCTCTCAGGGTCCCTGTGCCTCTCTCTCTAGCTCTTTGTATATTACTCAAACTCCTGTTCATCACAAGATAGGAAAATGAAAGATAGACCAAGATGGCTGCATATGTTACCAAAAAAAAAAAAAAAAAGGGGGGAGGAATCTTTTATACATGAAGGGGAAGATAATTTCTCTGAGTTTCAGGGAAAACGCTGTGGTCAAAACGTGACATGGGAGACCTTCATGAAATGAACTCCCTACTCTGCCAACCCTGCAACCCCCTGGCCACCCGGAGATCCTTAAACTAACTCTCAACTCTCCCTCCCTTTCCTTTTCTCTTCACCCCAGTCTGTCTCTGTGCTCTTCAGTCATGCATGACCTTGAATAAATTCCAATTCTATCCCTCCCCTTGCTTGCCTTGGGCAAGGCCCATTCCTATTGCTAAAGATTAATGGGTACAAGGTGGCTCCCCCCAAGGAATACTCAGAATAGAAAGCTAATCTAGCTCCCTCTCCGGATCACCCCACCAGCTCTTGCAGACCTCCACTCCCTCACAAAACAGCCTCTGCTCCAACCTCAGTGCCGTATCTTCAGATATTCCCCCATGTGTTCCAACCTCAGGGCCTTTGCACTTGCTATTCTCGCTGCCTGGAATGTTTTTCCTGATATAGCACGTGACTTACTCCTAGGGTGACCAACTCTCCCCAGTTTGTCCAGGACTGAAGGGTTTCTGAGGACACGGGACATTCAGTTCAGGGCTGAAAGGGGACAGTCCTATCCCCTCAGCAACTTCACTGCAAACGCCACCTCCTCAGTGAGGTTGCCCTGACCATTCTATTTAAAACATCATATTTTTTTAAAGGATGGCTAGGTGTCCAGCTATGTAGGGATTTGGTTTATTAATCCCAAGTGGCCATTCACACATACATCCAACACACTGTGACTTTCTTTTTTGGCAGCACCTCAGATCTTAGTTCCCTGACCAGGGATTGAACCCACACCCCTACAGAGGAAGCACGGAGTCTTAACCACTGCACCACCAGGGAAGTCCCTACCATTCTATTTAAAACTGCAACCTGCCTATCCCTGGGTCCCCAGCCATTTAACTCCCTCCTCTCCCCAACCCTGGCAAGGTGAGGGCTGTGGGGGCTGAGCCAGGCTTATTCGCCACCTCATCTCAGCACTGGGCACACAGCTAGTGTTCAATAAATATTTGTCCTACACTCCTGTGGCCCGTCTAACCCTCACATGCACTCTCCCCACCCCACCCCCCGCCCCCACGTGCTGGCTCCCCCCCACCCCTCCCACCAAGGTCACCTATGCCTCTGTGTGGCTACATCAAGGACCTGCTAGTCTCTTATCCGCCTGACCTCTGTGCCTCCCTCCCTTGGACAACGCGACCTGAGAGAGCCTGGCTCACTCAAGCAGACATACTGTAGCCTCACCCTGGCCTGACTCCATTTCCCCTAAATGTTGAGGTTCCTGGGTCCGCTTCTTGCCCTCCCTGCTCTGCCATGGGAGGCCTGCTTTCCTGGGTTTCCATGGGCACCTCCTAAGTCTCCCTCAGAGCCCCCTTGTGGAGCTCCTGACCTGCCACCTGCGGGCATTTCCATCTCTGTGTCTCAAGGGCAAAACTTAAGTGTTGGATCCTCCCAAACCTGCCCCCATCCCTGACCCCCAGTCTCTGACGTGGGGTCCACTCCCACTCAGCCTCTTAAACCAGAGTCTCAGGAGATCTGGGGGGTGGGGCTTCAGGAGACTCCCCCTTGGGTCCTCAACAGACCCATCACCAAGGTGCTCTTAAATCTCTACAATTCCCTCGCTCACTAGTTCATTCAACCAACATATCATGAGGACCTACTATGTGCCAGGTAACGGGGTAAAAGCTGGGGATACTGCAGGAAACAAGCCTGGGAGAGATTTCTGCCCTCATGGAGCTCAAGTTGTGTGGGGAGGCAGCCAGAAGCAAATGCAAGTGCACTGCGGAATGTTCTGGAGTGAGTTTGGGCTTCCCAGGTGGCTTGGTGGTAAAGAATCTGCCTGCCAAAGCTGAAGACTTGGGTTTGATCCCTGGGTTGGGAAGATCCCCTGGAGAAGGAAATGGCAACCCACTCTAGTATTCTTGCCTGGGAAATCCCCTGCACAGAGGAGCCTGGTGGGCTACAGTCCATGGGGTTGCAAAGAGTTGGACACAATTTAGCAACTAAACAACAAATAAAGAGTGTGCCTGGGGACACAGAACCAGAAGGAGAGCAAGATAAGGGAGAATGGGAGTATTGGGCTGGGTGCAGTTTCAAACAGGGTGCCCGAGGCAAGGCTTTGGGAAAGCACGTGTATGCGCAGTCATTTCAGTCGTGTCCAACTCTTTGAGGCCCCATGGACTCTAAGCCTCCAGTCGCGTCTGTCCATGGGATTCTCCAGGCAAGAATCCTGGAGTGGGTTGCCATTCCCTTCTCCAGGGCATTTTCCTGACTCAGGGATCGAACCTGTGCCCCCTGCAGTGGAAGCACGGAGCTCTATTCACTGGATGGCCAGGGAAATCCCAGATTTGAGCATTTTGAGCTGTAGGCATCTCTTAGAGAAAACCAGACCAGGCAACAGGAACACAGGGTGCAGAGGCCCTGAGGCAGGATCAGGTGGAGCGTGTTTGGCAACAATGAGGCCACTGTGGAGGGAAGTGAGGTCAGAGGAGTGACAGGGGTCAGATTGCAAGAGGCCTTGAAATGCATGTGCGCAAACGCAATCGCCTGCTGATGTCAGTTCCTACCCCACTCTGCCCTCTGATTTCTTCCTCATACAAGAGCCAGAGAGGTCTGTTATTAGTAACGATCTTAGTATTCCTGGGCTAACATCATCGTCCTGGCTGGCACCAGTAGTACACAGCCTGCCTGCCAATGCAGGAGTCGCGAGAGACACGGATCCAATCCCTGGGTCGGGAAGACCCCCTGGAGGAGGGCCTGGCAACCCACTCCAGGGTTCTTGCCTGGAGAGTCCCCATGGACAGAGGAGCCTGGCGGGCTACAGTCCATAGGGTCACACAGAGCTGGACAGGACTGAAGCGACGTGGCATGCACACCACCTTCTTGCTCAAATGCTTTCGATGCCTCCCTGCTGCTCTTGGGGAGGATGCTCATCAAGACCAGATGCCTCAGGGATTTCCCTGGTGGTTCAGTGGTTAAATCTCCATGCTTCCAAATGCAGGAGGCACGGGTTCTATCCTTGGTCAAGAAACTAAGATCTCACGTGCCACTCAGCATGGTTGAAAAATTAAAAAAAAAAAAAAAGACCAGATGCGTCAGCAGGGCCCTCCAGGCCCCATGTATGTGCTCCTCAACCCCTTCCTGCACTAACCCCTTCCCTCAGCCTTGGGTCCTCAACAGACCAAGGCACTCTTGAATCTCTACGATTCCCTTGCTCATTAATTCATTCAACCAACATTTCGTGAGGACCTACTATGTGCCAGATAACGGGGTAAAAGCTGGGAATACTGCAGGAAACAAGACTGGGAGAGATTTCTGCCCTCAAGGAGCTCAAGTTGCGTGGGGAGGCAGCCAGAAGCAAATGCAAGTGCGCTGTGGAATGTTCCATAGCGTGTTTGGGCTCCTAATTCTCTCTCAGGGCCAGGCCTCTGCACAGCCTGTTCCCTTCCGGGAACGTCTGCACCTCTGTGTACCTCCATTAAGGACTCACCGGACTCTTAACAGCCCGACTCCCTCCCCTTCAGACACCAGTCTCCCCCACCTCTCCTTGGGTTAACATCTCTCATCTTTCATTTCCTCCAGGAAGCCTACCATGACTTCCAGAACACACTCACTCATATAAACTCATCTCTTGTTTATTTGGTAACACTTGGCTGCCCTGTGACTATAAACTCCACAAGGGCAAACACCATGTGGCTCACCGCCAGCACCTACAAACGCTTGCTCAGTCTTTGATGAGTAAATAGATAAATGAATGGATGGGTCTCTAAGAACCAATCCGGCTCTTTGAGCACTTAATAGGACACTGCAGTGCTCAAATGCCTTCAGTGAATGCCCTCCTGACAAGATTCCCTTTCCTTAATTATATAAATATCCCAACCTCCTCTGGCATTTTCTCTAACCTGGGGAATGGCTAACTTTGCGTCAGAATTCACCAGGGAGGTCAAAAACCCAGAGATTCTGACTCAGGAGGCCTGGGCTGGGGTCCCAAGAATCAATATTTATAGAGCTTGCAAGGAGGCGCTTCCCTGGTGGTCCAGTGGCTAAGACTCCAAGCTCCTCATGCAGGGGGCATGGGTTCGATCCCTGGTCATGGAGCGAGATCCCTCATGCCATGGCTAAGACTCAGCACTGCCAAATAAACAGATAAATTTTTAAAAAATAAATAAAGGGCTTGCAAGGGATGCTGGTGGTGATGATGATGATGGTGATGAAGGTAATGATGATGGTGGGAGGATGATGGCAATGATGATGAAGGTGGTCATGATAATGATGGTAAATGATGAGGATGGTGGTGATGGTGGTCATCATGGTGACGATGGCTATGATGAGGTTAATGATGATGAAGATGGCGACGGCAGTCGTGGTGATGGTTATAATGACAGTGATGGCAAGGGCAGCAACTTATGCGTGCTTCTTTGCAATAGGCACTGGGATAGAGGCAAGAACAAGCAGACAAAAGTCTCTGCCCTCTGAAAAACCAGATGCAATGGGCAGACTTTGGAGCTTGGTGTGAACAAGTCAACTGTTATTAATAATAAGACATTTGGAAATATCTAGGTGAATTTAAATAGGGCTTGGGCATTCAATGGTATTAAGAAATTACTGTTCATTTTCTTAGGAGATCTAATAGTAATTTGGTCATGTAAAAAAGTCTTAATTTTTAACATGAAGTCAAATTTTTCATTGTTAATCTTGTTTTCTTTTTTCTTTTTCTTTTTTTTTTTTGCCACCCTAAGCCACTTGTGGGAGTTTTAGTTCCCTGACCAGGGATGGAACCTCAGCTCTTGTCAGTGAAAGCACTGAGTCCTAACCACTGCACCACCAGGGAATTCGCTAAATGTATTTTAAAATTAAAACAATATTTGGCTTTCCTTTGCCTCTTGGGAGTGGGGGGTAACTCTTGGGTTTATGTTTCTCTATGACTCCCAGAGTGTCCCCAGGGAGTGGCCCCCACTTGCCCTGGTGGTAACTTGCATGGTGATACCCTTCATTGGCTCCCTGACAACTACTCCCCAGGCTGAAGACAGTGATTCAAGGGATCGCTTTCCATCCACCCTGCCCTTCAATCCCCACCTAGGCTCTGCTTCTGGGAGAACCCCAGCTAACACAGGTGATGATAAGAATTCTAAAAATCTGAATAAGAAAGTTTCAAGATTAGCTAAGACCATGGTATCAATGTGAGTCTTACTGTGATTTCATAAAAGAATGTTCTTTTGATTTTAGGAAATACCTTCCAAAGCACTATGGGTAAAGAGGCATCATATGTATACATGCGGGCTCAGTTATGTCTTTGCGACCCCATGGACTGTAGCTCGCCAGGCTCTTCTGTCCATGGAATTTTCCAGGCAAGAATACTGGAGTACCATTTCCTTCAGGGAATCTTCCCAACCCAGAGATAGAACCCAAGTCTCTTGTAGCTCCTGCATTGGCAAATGGATTCTTCAACACTTGCCCCACTGGGAAGCCCTCAAAATAGATTGCAACTTATTCCCAAATACAGAGATAGAAGGATATAGCAAATGTGATTAAAAAAAAAAAGTGTTAACAACGGGGAGTCTGGATATACAGGAATTCTCTGTACTATCCGGGAAATATTCTGTAAGTCTTATGTTATGTCAAAATAAAAATAAATGTTCTAATACATTGGTAGTATTCATGAAATTCTTACTAATGAAATTATATGATGTCCGGGTAGGGGACGGTAGAAGGCAATGGATACAACAAGCTTAACAAAATGTTTCTAATATAATTGGACTTCCTTGAAGATCAGTGGTTAAGACTTCCTGGTCAGGGAAGTTTCACATGTTACATGATGTGGCCAAAAATCAATAAAATACATTTACCTTGCCAAATATTTATAATTGCTAAAGGCAAATGGAGATGGAGAAGTTCCTGGTCTGAAAATCCACCTGGGTGGTTTCTGCCCCAGGGCCTTTGCTACGCTTTTGGCAAGCAAAACGTCCTGTTTCTCTACTCCCTTCGCTTCCTTTCAAAGTTCAGCTCAAATGTTAACCTTTCCCTTCTACTCCTCCCAGGCTTCATTTGCCCAATATGTGTACCAGAGACCACAGACGGAGGAGCCACAAGAAACAGAAATGGAGCAAGAGTCACAGTAACAATGATACCTTGCAGAGAGTAACCTGGGTGCCAGGCATGTTCTAAGGGTTTTGTGGGTATTAATTTAATCATATTCAATCCTCAGGACAACCCTGTGAATTAGCTAATGCTATTTAGCTTCCTACTACAGATGAGAAAACCTAGATACAGAGAGACCGAGTAACTTGCCCAATGTTACAAGCAAGAAGTGATAGCGAACCCCGGGCAGGCAGACGCCAGATCTAGACCCTCAGCGGTCTCCGCACCAGCCTGTCACAGGTGAGTCAGGAGAAGGAGACCCAAGAGGGAGAGCTTGGGACTGGTAGAACCAGGCCGCATCTGGCTGACTGTTGCCCTCCCGGTGGGCCCAGCTGGCCAAATTTCCAGGAGAAACCAGAAAACCGGTTATATATGAGAAATTTCTCTCTCCCTTTTTTAAATGCTGATAGCTAAGGAGGGAGGGAAAGAAAGAAAAAAAAATATATAAGGCTTCCCTGGTGGGGCTCAGTGGTAAAGAATCCACCTGCCAATGCAGAAAACACAGGTTCAGTCCCTGGTCCGGGAAGATCCCCCATGCTGTGGAGCAATTAAGCCTTCATGCTGCAACTACTGAAGCCTGAGGAACCTAGAGCCCGCGCTCAGCACCAGAAGCCACTGCAGTGAGAGGCCCCACTCACAACCACTACAGAGTAGTCCCCACTCTCCACCACTAAAGAAAAGCCTGAGCACAGCCAAAAAAATTTAATTAAATTAAAAAATATATATATGCACACACATATCCTTTACGGCCTGTGATTTATGGCTGTCTTACTGTACAGAGATACTAATCTTCCTCTTATTACTATTATTATTATGCCATGCCCCACAGCTTTCAGGGTCTTAGTTCCCAGACCAAGGATTAACCCCACACCCTCGACAATGAAATCACAGAGTCCTAACCACTGGACCGTCAGGGAACTCTGGCTGTGCTTAGTCAATCAGTCATGTCCCACTCTCTGTGACCCCATGGACTGTACCCTGCCAGGCTCCTCTGTGCATAGGGATTCTTCAGGCAAGAATACTGGAGTGGGTTGCCATGCCCTCCTTCAGGGAATCTTTCCAACCCAGGGATCGAACCCAGGTCTCCTGCGTTGCAGGCAGTTTCTTTACTGGTCTAAACTACCAGGGAAGCCCAAGAATACTGGGGTGGGTAGCCTATCCCTTCTCCAGGGGATCTTCTTGACCCAGGAATCAAACCAGTGTCTCCTGCATTTCAGGCGGATTCTTCACCAGCTGAGCTAGGCACCAATCTTAGAACCTGAACAGGAATTGGGGACAGGAGCCAAGGCTGACTGGTTGAGCAACAGATTATCCAGTTTCCCCGGGGCTATTTCACCTGTATCTCCGACAGGATCTGGAGAGCACCTGAGCATCCCCACACAGGTGACCCCTGGCCCACAGAGTGGGCCTGTGCCCTCTGATTATTTTGTGTGTGGTTTTTTTTTTTAATATTTACTTATTTGGCTGTGCCAGGTCTTAGTTACGTCACACGGGATATTTTAGTTGGGGCCTGTGGGATCTAGTTCCCTGATGAAGGATGGGATGTGGGCCACCTATATTGGAGGTGTGGAGTCTTAGCCCCTGGACCACCAGGGAAGTTCCAGTTTACAGGTTTTGTTTTTGTTTTTGTTTTTTTCTGAGCTCCTTTAGCCTTGGGCTAGCGGGCTCCAAACTGATGTCTTCAAGCCTCAACCCCTGCCCTAGGTGCAGGGCTCCCACGTGGGCATCTGGTTAGCATTTCTCATTCAACAGTCCCCAGCCTGTGTACTTCTCCCCCGGCTTTCCCAGGGCAGTGGATGGCCACACAGTTCTGCCAGTTGCTGGGGATGGGGGTGAGGGAAACAAATGAATCAGAAACAAACTCCACCGCCCCTTTCTTTGGCAAATCGGCCCCCACATCTAGTCTACTATAAGGAAATCTTTACAAGTCCACCATGATACTGCATACAGAATCGGACCGTTTCTCACCAGATCTACCAGACTATTGGCCTCCAACATCACCTCCTCGGGCCTGGACCACCCCATCATCACCTGCTCACTGGCTTCGAGGCCTCCGCCCTCGCGCCCCACTCTGTTCCCCACGTGGCCGCCAGATGGCACAATATCCCACTTACAGCAGTTCGAGTTCCTCTGCCCTGAACACTCTATGGCTCCTGGCTCAGTTCAGTTCAGTCATTCAGTTGGGTCCGACTCTTTGCCACCCCATGGGCTGCAGCACGCCATGCTTCCCTGTCCATCACCAACTCCTGGAGCTTGCTCAAACTCCTTTCCATCGAGTCGGTGATGTCATCCTACCATGTCATCCTCTGCCATCCCCTTCTCCTCCTGCCTTCAATCTCTCCCATTGTCAGGGTCTTTTCCAGTGAGTCAGTTCTTCGCATCAGGTGGCCAAAGTACTGGAGCTTCAGCTTCAGCATCAGTCCTTCCGGTGACTATTCAGGACTGATCTCCTTTAGGACTGACTGGTTTGATCTCCTTGCAGTCCAAGGGATTCTCAAGAGTCTTCTCCAACACCACAGTTCAAAAGCATCAATTATTTGGCGCTCAGCTTTCATTATGGTCCAACTATCACAACCATACATGACTACTGGAAAAACCATAGCTTTGACTGTATGGACCTATGTCGGCAAAGTAATGTCTCTGCTTTTTAATATGCTGTCTAGGTTGGTCACAGCTTTTCTTCCAAGGAGCAAGCATCTTTTAATTTCATGGCTGCAGTCACCATCTGCAATGATTTTGGAGCCCAAGAAAATAAATGGCTCCTGGCTCGGTTAGTATCAAAGCCAAGTCCCCTCTGTGGTTTCCCAAGCCCCAGCATGATCTGTGGTCAACTTCTGTCCTCTCCCTGCTTCGCCTGTGTCGTCCAGCTCCCTCCTCGCTGTAGATTCCCACCCCGGGGCCTTTGCACTGGCTGTTCCTGTGCTAGATGGCAATTGCTCACACACCTCCTTGGGGGCTTGACTCAAGTGTCACCTCTTAGAGAAGCCTTCTGACTACCTACCCTGTCTAAAAGAGCACACAGATACACACGCACGAACAAAAATCGAACAAAACCTTATACTGAATTGTTTACAGGTGAAATATGATATCTGAGATTTACTTCCGTAGTGGTTCAGATGGTAAAGAATCTGCCTGTAATGCAAGAGATCTGAGTTCCGTCCTTGGGTTGGGAAGATTCCCTGGAAAAGGAAATGGCAATCCAGTATTCCTGCCTGGAGAATTCTATAGACAAAGAAGCCTGGCCGGGCTACAGTCCATAGGATTGCAAAGAGTCGGACACAACTGAGCCACTAACACTTTCACTTTTCACTCCAGAAAAGATAAAAGAAACAAGTGAGGCGTCGACAAGAAGCAAGAATGGTAGAATACTGGCTGTTAGCGCTGGGTGATGGGTATGTGGGTTCAGTAATATTAATACGATTCTGTTTCCATGTGTGCTTGTAAAATGCCACAAGAAAAAGTTTTATAACATAGCATTTATACTTGCCCATGCTTCTTGATCCCCTTACCTCCCTTCACTTTTTGGCACAGCACTTATCACTCCCTGACGTTATATCGTATTTCCTGGCTTACTGTCTGTCTCCCCCATGAGAATGTTGGCTCCCCAGGGTCACAGCTCTTTGTCTGTTTCGCTGCACAGCCAGTGCTTAGCATGTGTCTGGTGCTAAATAAATGTTTGTTGAGTGAGTGAATACAGAAGTATTCTGATGGGGAATTCTCTGGGGGTCCAGTGGTTAGAACTCCAAGTTTCCACGGCAGGGGGCATGGGTTCAATCTCTGGTTGGGAAAATAAGATGCTGCAAGCTGCTAAGTAGCACCCCCCCCCCAAAATGTATTATGATAAAAAATAGATGTAATAAATTAATTAAATTTTTTTTATTTTATTTACTAATGATGGGGCTCCCCCTTGGAAGTCCAGTGGTTCACCTTCCAATGCAGGGGGTGAGGGTTTGACCTCGGTCAGAGAGCTAAGATCCCACATGCCTATGTTTGGCCAAAAAAACCAAACATAAAGCAGAAGCAATACTGCACCAAATTCAATGAAGACTTTTTAAATGGTCTACATCAAAAAAAAAAAAAGCCTTAGCAAAAAAGAGAGTAAACTATAATCTTAAAAAATACTTTGATGAAAATAAGCTGTTATCATAGAGAATGAACATATAGGTGTGAAAGTGAAAGTCGCTGAGTTGCGTCCGACTCTTTGCAACCCCGTGGACTCTACAGTCCATGGGATTCTCCAGGCCAGAATACTGGAGTGGGTAGCCTTTCTCTTCTCAAGGGGATCTTCCCGACCCAGGAATCGAACCGGGGTCTCTTGAATTGCAGGTGGATTCTGTCCCAGCTGAGCTACCAGGGAAGCCCCATATAGGCATAGATGCCACATTAGCAAGGATGATTGGGAAGGGCCTTTCTGAAGATGTGGTATTTGAACTGAGACGGCAAATAGGAGGCGGTTATAGCAAGCTTCAGAGCAAAGACATACAGGTAGAGGGGGGATGCTCTTTCCTCCTAATAGCTATTCGTTGGATGGCAAAGCTGTATCTGTCTATTACTGACTCTTTGTCCCACCCCCTCCCATATCCTTAACATTCCTCACCACACCATGCTGGAAGGTTCTGGAAGGTTCCTAAGAAGATGGGGCTATGTAGCCAACACGGGTAGCTTTGGCTGGATATCAGGATCTGTGGGCATTTCTTTTCTACAAAGAATGGAGCCCTTCCGGAATAAGATCAAAGCAAGGCACAGAAAATATTTGGCTCTTAGACAAAATGGGTCTGACAAGCTCAGGGTCAGGAGGTCACCCAGACCTGGTGGTGGGGACCCCAGCCTCACCTTGGTCAGGGTGTACGTCCCCAGCAGGTTCAGCTCCAGCAGCTGGCGAAAGCCCTGGGCGGAGGTCTCCTCGGGCCACTGTGGGGGTGGGTCTAAGGGTCGGGTGAGAGAGAGACGGATGAGAGGATGAGGGCACCGTGAAGACAGGAGAACAGGAAAGAGAAACAGGCATGGGGGGCGGGGGGCTGGTGGTAGGGCAGAGCGTGGGGGGTGGCAGACGAGAGGGTCAGGGGTCCTGAAGAGGAAAGGGGGCTGCATGATGGTTACTAAAAAAAGAGTCAGTCCAGCTGGGTGAAGAAGATGGAGTTTAGGATTTCCCTGGTGGGCCGGTGGCTAAGAATCCACCTGCCAGTGCAGAGGACATGGGTTCGATCCCTGGCCCAGGAAGATTCCACATGCCCTGGGGCAACCAAGCCCATGGGCTGCAGCTAATGAGCCCCGGCTACAACTGCTGAAGGCCCTGTGCCTAGAGACTGTGCCTCACAAGAGAAGCCACCACCTCACGAGTTTCGAGCCCCTCACCTAGAGAATAGCCCCCTGCTTTCTGAAACTGAAGAAAGCCCTTGCACAGCAACAAAGACACAGCACTGCCAACAAAAAATAATAAAAAGGAATATTTAAGATGTGGTTGATGTGTACACACGGAATATTACTCAGCCTTAAAAAGGAAATGCTGCCGTTTGCCGCAACCTAGAGAATATCATGCTTAGTGAAATGAGTCAGATGGAGAAAGACAAATGCCCTATGACATCACTTGTATGTGGAATCTAACAAATGATATATGCAAAATGGAAACAGACTCAGATATAGAAAACAAACCTGTGGTTACCAAAGGGGTGAAGGGAGGAGGGAGGGACAAATTAGGGGTATACAAGATGAAAAAATAAAAACAGAAGGCTAGTGGTATGCAAACTCCTCCAGATATAAACTACTATGTATAAAATAGATAAGCAACAAGGATATACTCTATAGTACAGGGAATTATAGCCATTATCTTGAAATAACTCACGATGGAGCATAGTCTGTAAAAACATTGAATCACTATGCTGCAAACCTAATACTGTAAATCAACTATACACCAATTAAAAAACTTAAAAGAAGCAACAAAAGAGAAAAAAAAAAACAAACCTAGAAAGCAGTCACAGGGCCAGAAAACCTGGGTTCAAACCTCAACCCTGCCATTTCTTAGCTGTGTGACCTTAGGCAAGTCACTTTGCTTCTCTGTGCCTGTTTGCTCATGTGCAAAATGAGGATAACATCTTGTTCTCGAGCTCAGAAATTTCACAAGTCAATATTTCTGCCTGACACCGAGTACAATAAATGTGTTTGTTAAGTAAACAGAGCTGGGTAGATAGTAGAGGGACAGAAAAATCAACATTCAGAAGAAAAGAGGCAGGAAATAAAGGTATAAGAACAGGAAAATTAAAAAAAAAAACCAGGATAAATGGACCCCAAACCTTCCAAAGGCTTTAGGAGTCAAAGTGGATGAAGAGGGCCTTCCCTGGAGGTCCAGTGACTAAAGATCCCACACTCCCAATGCTAGGGCTCGATCCCTGGTCAGGGAACTGGATCCCACGTGTGGCAGCTAAGACCTAGCACAGCCAAATAAATAAATATATTATAAAAGTGGATGAAAGGAAAGAGAGATGGGAAACAAGATGATGGACAATTAAGGAAATGTTGGGCATTCCTCCCAGAGACCCAGGGCTTCTGGCTTTGTTTCTTTCAGAAAACAGTTCAGCTTCAGAGAATCTATCTCCCAGATCCCATATCCAAAACCACCCCTACCATTCTCTAAGCCCTCAATCAGCTTTATCCATTATCACTATGGGACATGCTAATATACACAACCAATTCTCATTCTTCAAGGCAATTATAGTCCACAAAGTCACAGCGAACACTGAAGTAGTGAATAGTGACCCCACTGCTCCTAAGGGGAAATATGTATATATAATATTACATGATAACATATACATACTATGGACTGAATGCTTGTGTCCTCCCCCAGATTTCATACATTCAACTCCTAACTTCAGGGCTTCCCTGGTGGCTCAGTGGTGAAGAATCCACCTGCCAATGCAGGGGACATGGGTTTGATCCCTGATCTGGGAAGATCCCACACGTAGCAGCCCCACCCCTGAGCCTGCGCTCTAGAGCCTGGGAGCCACGACTACTGAAGCCCACTCGCTCGAGAGCCTGTGCTTCCCAACAAGAGACGGCACCACAACGAGAAGCTTGAGCACTGCACCCAGAAAGTAGCCCCCAGCCTCTGAAACTAGAGAAAAATCCGTGCATCAACAAAGACCCAGCACAGCCTATATATATATATATAAACTGTTATAAGAAAAGAACCCTCACTTTCAATAAGATGGTATTTGGAGGTGGGGGTCTGTGGGAGTTAAGTCATGAGGATGGAGCCCTCTTGAATGGGATTAGTGTCCTCATAAAAAAGACCCCAGTGAGGCCCTTCATTCCTTCCACCTTAAGCGGGGCCTCACAAGACACCAAATCTGCCTCTGACTTGATCTTGGACTTCCCAGCCTCCAGAAATAAATGTTCATTGTTTAAGTCACTGAGTCCATGGTATTTCTATTATAGCTGCATGAGCAGACTAAGACAGGACATATATGTGTTATGTGTATAATGAATAGCGTGCTCCTGCTCAGTCGCATCAGTCGTGTCCAACTCTTTGGGATCCCATGGACTGTGGCCCACCAGCTCCTCTGCCCATGGGATTCTCCAGGCAAGAACACTGGAGTGGGTTGCCATGCCTTCCTCCAGGGCATCCTCCGGACCCAAGAATGATCCTGAGTCTCTCGCGTCTCCTGCACAGCATTACAGCTGAGCCACAGGGGAAGACCATATATGCACATATGTATATGTTTACAACTATATGTTTCTCTAACATAGATTATAATCTTAAATCCTCAAAATAATGCGCACTGGTGGACTCATTTATTTTGCAAATAAAGCAATGGAGATTCCGGAGTGTAGCTGACTTGCCTGAGGCTGCCCCACTCCAGGTACCAGAGTTAGGCTTCAATCCTGTCCAACTAGCCCCAGGGAGGCCTTACAAGACACTGCCCTCTTCTGTCTCCACCTCCCGGCATCTCTTTGAAAGCTGAACTCAGAGGGCAGAGCATCACTTTGTTTGACCTTAGCTGGGAACATGTGCTGCTGGTGACTCAAACTTTTGCCGCTCTGAACTTGTCCACAAATACCCAGAAAGCGCAGTGGGATTCTGAGGTTACAACCCACACCCCCACCAAGTAGGTGAGTTCACAAATACAAAATCTGTGAATAAATGAGTATTAACTATATCTGCCTCTTATTGTCTATTTCCTTACTTTACAATGTGAATCCCATGAGGACAGGAAGTGAAAGTCACTCAGTGGCGTCCGACTCTTTGTGACCCCATGGACTATAGAGTCCATGGAATTCTCCAGGCCAGAATACTGGAGTGGGTACCCTTTCCCTTCTCCAGGGGAATCTTCCCAACACAGGGATCAAACCCAGGTCTCTTGCATTGCAGGCAAGATTCTTTACCAACTGAGCTATGAAGACAGGAAAGCTTGGTGGATTTTGCTCACTGCTAAATCTCCAGTCCCTAGGACAGAAGGTGGAGTACAGTAGATGCTCAAGAAATATCTGCCAAATGGATCAAGCACACGGAGAGAAAGGAGGAGTATATCTTTAAATCCTTACAAGAGGACAGTGCAGCCCAGAAAGAGGAAGTCAATTGCTCAACGTTGCCCAGCCAAGAAGAAAGGCTTCTTTCTACCACAGTGTGTGATTCCAGTCCAATCAGTTCGCCTCTCTGAGTCTCAGTTTAGCAATATGAGGCATTGTTATAAAGGGTAGTCATTAAGTGGATGGCAATTTCTCTTCAAAGCCTCCACACCAAGCCCTAGAAACCATGTGTAGAGAATACATCTTCCCAGTATTGGAAAAAGAGAAGGGCCATCAGCCTTGCTTCCTAGATAAGAAACAGGCTACAAGATGGAAGTTATTCATCCAAGACAGTTCCCATAATTATGAGGCTGAGCAGTTACACTGTTCAGCACAACGACCCTATAACGATGATGAGAATGGTCATTTTCATTTTAGAAATGTAGAAATGGATGCAGATAGGACTAAGGGCACAGGCTGGGGAGCACACAGCAGGGGTAGAGCCAGGCTTGGGGTGAGAAGTCAGGAGGTGGGTTGACACCAGTGGGGAACGGCCCTCAGGCCTCATGACTCACGGTAGCCAGCATTATTGACTATGCAATCCAGGTGGCCGAATCGGCGGATGGTCTCAGAAACGAGGGTCTGGGGAGAGAGAGGTCTTCTGAGTGAGTGGTGCTGGCATCAGGTCTTATAGAGCCAGGGGTCCCAAAGGTGAGGTGGGGACAGGAGTCACAGCTGAGGGGCTGGAGCCCAGCGGGCTGGTGACATGCACACTGTGGTCACTACCCTAGAGACCCGGGACTGGAGACAGATGTCAGAGATACTGACTAGACGGAAGGAATGGAAAGTGAGGAAAGAGAAAAGAATCCTGCAAGAATGAGACCCCCTGTGAGGAATGTATTTGTCCCAATCCCCGTGACAGCTGTGACAGAGCCTTGAAAGAGCGGAAGGTAAAAGCAAATCCTCCCAGGAGACACAAGACCTGGTCAGTACAGTTAGGGAGAGCCTTGAAGAGATACTGAGCTGAACCGGGAAAGGCAGAGGGAACACCTGTGCAAAAGCCTTCGAGGCGGCCAGGGGAGGGGGTCGGTGGGGAGAGAGAACCAACTGGACATGGCGGGTAGTAGAGACAGAAAATACACTCACCCTCACATCTTCCTCCCGAGTCACGTCACAGCGCAGAAAGACAGTGCCAGGCAGCTCTCGCTCCACCGCCCTGCCCCTGGCCTCTGCAGGAAGAGAAGGGCTGGGGGTCTGGACTTCAGAGTCTGAGGGAGGAGGGGGCTGGGAGGCCGAATCCTGGGTCTGAGGGAGGAGGAAGCCAGGGGTTTGGACTCCTGGGTCTATCAGAGGAGGGGTCTGGGGGCCTGGAATCCCCCTGGAGGGTTGGGGATGAGGACTGAGGGACCCTCACTCACCATCTTTGTCACAGATAACCACCTGGGCACCGCTTTCCACTGAGAATAAGAAAGAAGAGGTTACCCCCAGCCGACCTTGGCGAAGGCCTCTGCTGCCCTCTAGGGGCCACTTACAGCGGGTTGGGCCCGTCTCCCACTCTGCTCCCCTCGTGACCCCAAAGTCTCATGATGACTCCCTAGGACAGAGGGCAGAAGTTTTGACAGATACTCTTCTGGGTTATTCTAGGTGCCTGTTGGGGCTCCTGAGTCTGCCTTCCTGGGTTCCAGAGTAAACCCGAAATCTGCAAGAGACATCGTCCCCCAAACTGCCTGTTTTGCAGAGACAGCTGAGACCACAGAAACGGTGTTTGGAAACCTGCCAAAATCTCAGGCCCTAGGCAACTACCGCCTACCTTTTCGTTCACTTTGCAAATAGGATCTTGTAAGATAAGAATCTAGACTCCAGTATAGGACCTACTTTTTCTCACACCCATTAGTTAGCCCTCGGAGGCCCGTCCTCTCCCAGATTCCCAATATTTAGAGCCAGCCAGACCCCACTCACCGAAAGCTCGAACGATCGCGGCTCCTATGCCGCGACCGCCGCCGGTCACGATGACCACCTTCCCAGCATAGCGCGTTCCCATTGCCATTCTGCCGGACACCGCCTCTCCTCTTTCACTCACTCCGGGCTTCTGTCCACCTCCAAAATCGGGTGAGGTAGTGGGGTCAAATCGTAAACAGGGGCCGGATCCTGGAAGCCCGGCCCTGAGGGTGGGGGTGGGGGGCGTTGCCAGGAAAGCCAGAAGCCTGGAAGCCTGGTCCCTCCCTCAGATCCAAGAGTCTGGATGCCCAGACCTTCTTCCCTCAAGTTCAGGATTCCTGGCATCCGGCCGCCCTCTGCCCTCGGACCTAAATGTCCAGGTCCCTCGTCTTCCTTCAGACGCAAGAATCCAGGTCTCCATCCCCCTCTTCCCTCAGGCCCAGTACTCCGGACCCTGAGATTTCCTCCTCCCTCAGACCTACAAGTCCAAGGTCCCGGTCCCCTCCTCCTTTGCGACCCAGAAATCCACGACCCCAGCTCTACCCCCACTCAGAGACACCAGAGTCACAACCTCAAACAGACAAAAAGTTATTGACTAAAAAGTTCAAAGTTTTAATCTAAATTTGGACAAGTGTCGGGAAAAGCAAACTTTGGCCACAGAAACCATTTCTAGGTCACGGGAGAACAGAGGCTGCAGATCTTCAGGTGGTCCCGCCAGGCCACGCCCTCACGCTCTGATTGGCTGCCACGTCTGGGCGCGTCAGAAGCTGGACTGCAGCAGGGTGACCCTCAGAGGCCACGCCCCCTCGTCAGGGGTCAGGGCGGGAGGGGCCGGCCCGGAATCCCAGGTCTCTTCCCAGGAGGCGGGGCCTGCGCCGCGCCCACTACCTCTGGGGGAGAAACCCGTGGAGCAGGAATTGGCTGTTGGAGATCTTCGGGGTGAGGACGCCTGGGGCATGGGATCTGACGGAGGTGGCGGCGCAGGGGGGAGAGGGTCCCCTCGAGAGTCCAAATTTCCACCTGGAGAGGACGGATGGGAAATGAGAATGGCAAACTCAGGAATCCAGAAGTCCAGACACCGCCCTCCGCCCCCAGGCCTTTCCTCTCAAACCTAGGAGTCCGGCCTCCCTGCCCCCTGCTCTCCCAAACTCAGCACTTTTGCACCTTAGCCCCCTCCTGCCTGGAATCTAGCACTCCCAAGCCCTGTCCAGGTCTTCCCTCATTAAGACAAAGGATTCCCAGGGGCCCTCAGACCCCTCCCCATCACGACCTGAGATTCCAGACCTCCGACCCGCCCCCCCCTCCTCATCCCTAAAACCTAGGAGTCCTAAGTCCCCAGCTCATTCTCACCTGTCATCATTCCGCGCCACTGCGATGCCTCAGCGGCCAGGGCTTGAGAGAGGCTGAGGACTCGCTCCCGGTGCCCTTCGGATGTCAGCAAATAAGGGGTGGTGTTTCTTGGACTAGAAAAAGAGAGTTTGGGCGAAACTTCGATTAGCCAGTACAGTAGAGGCCACAGTGCCGCGCGTGTCCTTCTGGGAGTTGTAGTCCCTAGCACGTGTCTCTAAAGGATTTTAAACGTGGAGCGACCCTCTTTTTTTAGAAGCCCGCGTGCATTGTGGGATTTGTAGTTCAGTTGCCCGAAAATTTCTCCGATTTCCTGACAGCGGGGCGGAGTTTGATATAGAACAAGGAACTGCAGTTCTCCCCGCGAACTAGAGTTTTCTGATTCCCCAAGAACTCAAGCGACTCTAAAAGATTCTGCGATCTGTACTTTAGTACTCAAAAGACATTAACAGTAACACTACTCCCCTTCTCTTTTTTATTTCCCTTCGTTGTTGCCTCGATCTCCAATTCCTTACCTGCTCCAGGACCCCGAACTTCGGAGCCATTTCTGGGTTCCTGAGTGTCCCAGGACAGGCTGCAAAGGAATGGGGGCATTAGAATTCCTCACCCTGGAAGTTCCCATGTTCTCATTTTGAGGGTGAAGAGGCTCAGAGGATAAAATTGCCCCAAAGACACTAATTCTTAACTTTACCTGAACTCCTGGGAAAGAGGGAAGAGTTTGGAAAATTACCACCCTCCCAACCACTTCCCCACGCCTTTTTGCATTCTGGTAAACAGCTTCTTCATATGACTTAGATAAGCCTGAATGATGTGAAATTGATATTTTAAGACAGGACAGGAAAATTAAAGATCAAAGTCTCTCTGCGCACTTGTTTGGGGCTCCTCCATCCCTAATGTGCAGTGTACACCAGGATTACACATTAGCCAGAGCTCCTCAGAGTTGGCAGTGCTTGCTCTGTTCTGAAGATCATTTCTTTTTTCCCTTTCTTCTGACACTGCCAGTGTAACTTCTTAAAAGAACAGCTTCTTTCACAGTTCTGCAGGGGGTCACAGTAACTTGCTGCTGGCTTCGCATGTGCTTCCCTAGACTATGTATCCTTGGTGAAGCTTAGGTAAAATATCACTATGTTATTTGCTTCTTTGTTTGTTTTAAATTGTCTGGCTGCATCAAGTCTTAGTTGTGGCACTTGGGATCTTAGTTGCATCACGTGGGATCTTTTGTCACAGTGCATGGGGCTTCCCTGACAGCTTAGTGGTAAGAATCTGCCTGCCAACGCAGGAGACTTACTTGCTCAACAGAGATGTGGGTTCCATCCCTGGGTCAGGAAGATTGCCTGGAAGACTATAGTCCATGGGGTTGCAAAAGAGTCGTTCATGACTCAGCAACTAAACAACAGCAGATTGTGTAGTTGTGGCGCACAGGCTTAGTTGCCCAGAGACATGTGGGATCTTAGTTCCCAGACCAGGTATCAAACCCTCGTCCCCTGCATTGCAAGGCAAATTCTTAATCACTGGTCTGCCAGGAAAGTCCTGTCAGTATGTCATTTTGATGTTCGATCTTTTGTCTGGAAAACAGACACGAGTGTGCCTCTTGACTTCTAACAGATGGTGAAACAGTTCTCAGAACTTTCTGAGAGTCTCTCTCCCAAGTTCTAATTCTGTTTGGCTCAAATAAAAGTCCCCTTTTTTCTTGTTAACTTGATTTTAATAGAATTTTCATCGACAAGATTCACAGATGAGCCCCCTGTGACGAGGCCAGAAACAGACCCTCCAAATTCACATTCCTTTTGTCATAAATGATTAATGAACTTGTTGCCCCCGAAAAACTAGCTAGACATAGAGATCAATGTTTGATATTCAGCAGACTTGAGATGCCCCCCATTTACAAAAACAATCACAACCCCAAAATCACCCCACTTGTCTAATTCCTTCCTAGAAGAGTCTTAAGATGAAACTATCCATGGGGAATTCCCTGGTGGTCCAGCAGGTAGGGCTCCGCACTCCCACGGCCAAGTCCTCAAACATGGACTGAACCCAAGCCCTAAAATCCCACAAGCTGCGCAGTGGCACAGCCCCAAACGAAAAAACAAGTGAAAAAACCATCCTGCCCAGACAGTCTGATCTTCAGATTGGCAGTGTGATCTCCATGGCAGTAAATACATTTTTTTTTCTTTGCCTTTGACAGCATAGTAACTGAACAGGAAAACTTGGCTTCCAATCCAGCTCTAAAACCCACTCCTCCCAGAGGAGTGAGAATGCTGGTGAGGATGGAGATGTTGCCTCTGGCCCATCCTGTTCTCCACTGATAAGGGAGACAGGATGCTGAATTGAAAACAGGGACAAGTAAACCTGATATAGAGGAAGGGAAAAAAATCCCCATTTTACAGAGAGGAAAACTGAGGCTCCAACCAGGAACTGAGAACCCACTGCCGCCTCACTGACCCACCCCTGTTTCCCTCACTTTTTGTTCCGCATCAGGCTGGCGTCTGGTTGGGGACAGCGTCCTCCCCAGGGTGAGGAGCCGGGGGGAGGCTGGGCGAGGGAGAGGCCGTCCATATTCTTGATTTCTTCGGATTCTCTCCAACTGCTCCCGAGCACTCATCCGGGGCCGGGCCAGGGGGACCTGGGGAGATGAGAAACATCTAGAGATTCCAACCAGGCCTCTCTTTTCTCTCTTCCCTGAACCTCTCAGCCTCCTCTGTCATGGGCTTCCCTCAAAGCTCAGTTGCAATGCAGGAGACCCTGGTTCGATTCCTGGGTCGGGAAGATCCCCTGGAGAAGGGATAGGCAAGCCACGCCAGTATTCTTGGGCTTCCCTTGTGGCTCAGCTGGTAAAGAATCCACCTGCAATGCGGGGAGACCTGGGTTCGATCCCTGGGTTGGGAAGATCTCCTGGAGAAGGGAAAGGCTACCCACTCCAGTATTCTGGCCTGGAGAATTCCTGTGTCTTGCCCTTCCCAATAAGTTCAGCCCTGGATCTCAAGGACTTACTTCTACACCTGGAGCCCAGGCTGTCCCTCTGCTGGTTATGCTCAAGTCCTTCCATATCCCACAAGGCTCTAGGACAAAGGTGTTACAGTTCCTGTGTGACTGGTTGCTACCCATCTGTCTGGCCTCAAGCCCACCAGCTGCCCTATTGGAACCTGTAGTGCCAGCCTGATCAACACCCACTCTTCTCTGGACATAACAAGTCTCTTGGAAGTAGTAGTTGGGACGCTGGTTTGCTCATGATTTTAAAAAAACAATAATAAGTCTGGTTTCAATCAGCTTTGAAAACATTAATATGAAGGATGAGATTTATTTTGTAACTAAGATCATTAAGAAGATCACTTTGGGTTTGCCTGAAGGAGGACTCGACAAGTTCTCCAGTGCCCTCAAAACCAGAGGGAAGAGACACACAGGGAGAGTGTCCTGTGATAATTGTGGTTATCTGCCACAAGCCAGGGAACTTTGTCTGAAGCTTCCAGAAGTATGATACTGATGACACCTTGATCTTGGGCTTAGAGACTTAGGAACTCAAAACGCAAGAGGATGGGGATGAATGGAAGGAGAACTTGAAATCTGGAATGTTCTCAATCTATCTCCTTTGCAAGGAAGCTTGCTCTGAGGAGAATGCCAAGGGTGTGGCTGGAAAACCATTTGGTAAGAGATCAGGCATGTGATATGTGAGTCCAGTAAACCAGCTCAGCAGAAAAGCTGCCCAGTCAAAACAAAGGAGACAGAGATCGGATAAAATGAAGGAAGGCTGTTGGACATCTGGGATGCTCTGAGCAGAAAAGGGGCCAACAGAGCAGGAAACGTGTGTTATCCTTCAGGAAAGGGGGTAATTTGGGCACAGACATGCACGCAGGGAGAATGCCATGTGACAGGTGAAGTCATGATGCCACAAGCTGAGGAAGTGATCCTTCCCTAGAGCCTCCAGAAGGCGGGTGGCCCTGTGGACACCTAGATTTCAGGCTTCTAGCCTACAGAACTGCAAGACAATACATTTATTGTTTAAGCAAAAACCAAAGGGAAGGGGGGTGGGGAGAGAACTCTTGACTGCAGTCTCCAGTTAGAAAATTCTAGGCAGACAGCTTGGATCTGTTGCTTATTGCAGGACCAATCACTGCAGTTTACTTGCTTTGATTTGATCGATCCTGGGTCACACGCCCCCCTGGAAATTGGCCCTATGTTTTTGTTTTTTTCCTGTTGAGCCATAGGGCTTGTGGGATCTCTGTTCCCAAGGATCAAATTTGCGCCTCTGCAGTGAAAGCCCAGAATGTTAAACACAGGACCGCCAGGGAGTTCCCTGGCCCTGTATCACCTACTTCTTCACAACAGGCTAGACGCTGACCCGAAAGTCTCCGCCAGGGCCAAACTGAAACTTTTACACATCCACTTGCTTCAAAGACAGCCCACATGGGCGGATATTTTTAGCCATTTGAAGCCTGCCTGCTTTAAATTCTTCCTGAAGTTGTAACCAGCATCTGCTAGCAGTAAGCAGGATTAACTTGTAGCTATAAAAGCCCCACCCACCCCCTCAACAGGCTGCTGGCCTTAGGAAACTCCCCTCTGCTGCTAAGCCATCAGTTAGATCCTTAAGTCCTTTCTCCAATCTCTTCTCTCCTGGGAGTCCCCTTGTCCCCGGTCCCTCTCCTCCTGGGCCGTGGCCCCCACGCAGTAACCTCTGGAGGGTCCCTTGCTGTGAGGGACTTATTCCACAAGCAAACCGGTCAGCTGTGGACCAACTGAAACTCTGTGTGCTACTGCCACCTAGTGGTCGTATCTTTTTCCTTGGTCAGTTCTGAAATTCCTGGCTCCCCCTTGCACCACTCCTGTATGTAAGCTGCCCACAGGGTTGAGGGAGGAGACATTCCCCCCACCCTTTTTTTTTTTTTTTGGACGAGCGACATCGCATGTGAGGTTTTAGTTCCCGGACCAGGGATTGAACCTGCACCCCCTGGATTGGAAACGCCGGATCTTCACCACTGGACTTTCACCAGGGAAGTCCCCCAAGATGTTATTTGGTGCAGCCCCAACCTAATGGCTCAAATGGCAAAGAATCTGCCCGCAATGCGGGAGATGCAGTTCGATTCCTGGGTCTGTAATATCCCCTGGAGAAGGGAATGGCTGCCCACTCCAGTTTTCTTGCCTGGAAAATTCCATGGACAGAGGAGCCTGGCGGGCTACCGTCCATGCGGTCGCAAAGAGTCGGGCACGACTTAACGACTAACACTTTTCAGCAATCCTTAACACACACCACTGAAAATAGTTCTTCTCTTCCTAAGAAAGGCCAGATTGAGTATTTGGTTTCCACCTGATAGTAAGGAAGCAACAGAAAAGCTTTTAAACCTATGCGAATAAGCAATCTTAACTGGCATTCCAGCGCCCTAAAAGCCAGCCAATCAGCGCCGGCCCTGCGTTTCCGAAAATCAGCCAATCAGCAACAGACACAAAGCTTCCCCCGTTTATCGTAGAACAACTCAACACTCCAGGCTCCACAAGTCCACCCGTGTCCCAACTCTACGCCATATGACATCAACTCTTCGCTTTGCTCAGGTCGGCTCTATCTTACAAGAGGTCTGTCTTGCTTGTGCTGTGCTAAGTTGCTCAGTCGTATCCAACTCTGCGACTGTAGCCAGTCAGGCTCCTCTGTCCATGGGATTCTCCAGGCAAGAATACTGGAGTGGGTTGCCATGCCCTCCTCCAAGGGATCTTCCCAACCCAGGGATAGAACCCAGGTCTCCTGCATTGCAGGCTGCTTCTTTACCGTCTGAGCCACTAGGGAATACATGCAGCTTTGTTTCCTATACAAAGCAGCTGCTTTTTCCTTTATCCCCTCCATGCCTTTGCATGCATAGCCTGTTCCCCTTTGGAGTACTGTTTCCTACACAGCGATAGCTTTTTCATTCATCCAGACAGCTTATTGTTGTCCTCGTTTAGCCGCTAAGTCATGTCCAATTCTTTTGCTTACCTGACCTTTAAAAGGCTTCCCAATGCTGAGACCCCTAGGAAACAGCTTAACTCTGTTAGATGCGTGTAAGGATTGCATTTATGCCTCTCTCCCATCAGACTCCAGCAGCAGGAATAATTCCTGGCAGGTCCCCCAACACCTTCCACCAGGGCTGGCCTCTAGAAGATCAGAATCTTGAACAAATAAGAGAATTTGGGATTTCTTCCTGCACTCGTCAAAGTTTAGGGAGAAAGGGAGAAACAGCAACTCCTCTTGACACTGTACTTGGATTGGTCATCTGCTGATGGTTCAGTGGGCATCAGAATGGTCCTGCCAAGTCCAGCAGCCATACTTTTCCTGCAGGATCTGTTTGCCAGCTTCAGGATGCGGGAAGCCACAGGAAAACAGCGTGCTTTCAATGCAGCGGGTGCCAGTTCAATCTCTAGTTGGGGAACTAAGATCCCACATGCAACGTGGCACAGCCAAAAAAAATAACAGCAACAACAGAGTTTTTTTTAAAAAACTAGAGATTGTGATGCAGAGATTCACTACACTGGCAAACTCAGAAATGTAGATCCTTAAAAACAGGACGTGGTCTGGGGATCTTGCCTTGTAGGGCCTGACAGTCAGGAAGGGTCTGAGAAATTCATTGACTTGAACTGAACTACCCTTCAGTTGGGGGATGGCATTCCGAGGTCAGAGCTCTGTGCTCCCAAGAGGCCATGTGCAGTTGTATGGGTTGCTCATTGCCCAAAGGCTAAGCCCTCCATTGATGGCTCCAGGTTCTGCTCACGTAGAAGGGGGCGCCTGTCTCTAACTCACAAAAAGGTATCCTGTAGGCTAATAGAAGCCCTGGCTTCCTAAATCCCCACTTGAGTCTAGACATTTACACCAGCTGTTGTCCTGCTTTGCCATGGATAAATTCTTGGCCATGGATTCCTTCTTCAAGGTCTGTCTGCCTCCAGGAAACCATCCCCAACATGCCCAGGTTGCCTGGAAGCTATCCCCTGAATTCCCCAATGATTTGTGCTTGCAAGACTTTCGATCTTCACTGTGTCACATGGCAACTTCGCAGCATGGGACGTCTCCTAGTCTGGGCCTGCAAACTCTTGGCTGTGGTGTGCGGGACCTAGTTCCCTGACCAGGGATGGAACCTGGGCCCCCTGCATTGGGAGCACGACTCTTAGCCACTGGACCACCAGGGAAGTTCCTGATCCTTGCTCTTTTTACCCAAGGTGATCAGGTAAAACTGGAAGCTCCCACTGGTCCCAGCAATGACTTGCCTGGTGGGCACTGGTTGGGAGACAAAGAAACTGAGGCTGTGGCTTGAGATTCTGAAATGGGAGAAGATTACAGCAATGCTGTTGATGACCTTGGGGCTACAGAGTGGAAACTCCCCACAGACAAAATGATGAAATGAGCAGTCAGTTCATTGCTGACCTTCAGGGCTTTGTGTTTATGAGCAACCAAGAGACTCTAACCAGTGTACTCAATTAAAAGGACAGGGCCCAGACAAGACCCTTTATTAGGGAGCTAACAAGGGAATTCCCAGTGGTTAGGACTTGGCACTTTCCATTCCCTGTTTGGGGAAGTAAGCAGCTTGGGGGAAAAAAAAAAAAACAACAGATGACACAGCCAGAAACTCTACAGAGGTCACCTGCTTCATCCTCAGGAAGCCCCACCCCTGGTCCTGCTTCTTATGTCCAACTGGATGATGGCACTGCTGGCCCGACCAGTGACCTTTGTCCCCAGAGTCCTCAAGCCACCAGATAGCATGTGCATTCACTGCGTGTGAATAGTTAGGTTCCTGGCTTCCTTTGTACTTGGATGTGTGACATGTTTACTAAACCTTTCCCTGAGAAATAAAAAAGCGGCTGATAATATCATTTATTTTTATTCCACTGACTCCTTCACTTAAGTCATTTACTGCTCTGCTTTTAGCTTGACATTTAAATGGCGATATTATTTATAGCCTTTATCCCATTTCATATGCAGATTCATACATTTTATTAGAGAAATGGTAATGTATTTGATGAAGCATCTGCTCCAGACAGAGTAGGGCATGGCAACCCACTCCAGTATTTTAGCCTGGAGAATCTCGTGGACAGAGGAGCCTGGCGAGCTGCAGTCCACGGGGTCACACAGAATTGGAAGCGACTGAAGCGACAGCACGCACACACACGCTGCTCCAGACACACACAGTACACGGTATACGCACCAAATTACCAGCCTAGAATCTGCAAAATTTTGCATTTTAAACCTCTGGCAGCTCAGTGGTTAGGACTTGGTGCTCTCGCCGCCAGGGACTGGGGTTCCAACCCTGGTCCTGGAACTAAGAACAGGCAAGCTGGTGGAGGGCGGCCAAAACAAAAACGAAAATGGCGTCTGAGGTCCCAAGGGTTTTTTAAAAAGTTTGAAAACCCAGTATATCTAGAATCTGACTCCCTCTTGATGTCGCCACTTCTAAGTTAGTGCAAACAACTGTTATCAGTCCCCCTCAAATATCCCACTGGCCCCCTCAACCATGACTCAGGCGGTATCCACACAGTCCACTCCCCCAAGTGGCCTCCAGACAGCACCAGTCTCCATTTGTGGAAACTCCCATTCCTCTGCTCAGAACTCGGCATGGCTCCGGCTTACCCAGTGTCAAAGTCCTCATGTTGGACCACAAGGCCCGGCCGGATCTGCCCCCATTGCCTCTCTGTCCTCATCAGCAACCACTTCCCCTTACTCGGTTACTCGGTTCCAACCACACTGATTTTCTAGCTGCTCCTCCAACACACCAGACTCTTCAGAACCTTTGCAAATACTCTTCCCTTTGCCTCTAACGCTCTTCCACCAGACATCCCCAGGGCTCCTTCCCTGACAGAAGCCTCCCCAGACCAAAACATTCACAACTCCATCCCTTCGCCAATATTCCAAATCCCCTCCCCAGGCCGTTTTTATTTATTTAGCACTTACATAACACAATTCACAATTATTTATTATCTGCCTCTTCCCACTAGAATGTCAGATTCATGAGAGAAGGATGATTTTTCTCATCTTGCTCACATTTGGGTCCTGAGTGAACTTTCCTGAATGATGAAAATATTCTATATTTTCACTATTCAACAGGGTAGCTGCTGGCCATGTGTATCTCCTGTATACCTGAACTCCTCAAATGAAGGTGATTTTTTATTTTATTTCATTTAAATTCATTTAAACTTAAATAGCCTCATGTGGCTACTGGCTATCTTATTAGATAGCAAAGAGGGCATTTAATAAATATCTGTTGAATGAATTATGGATGAATGAATGAATGAAGTGCTTGCTCGAAGTCACTGCTTCCAAACTTCAGGGGCATTCATCTAGTTGGACTCTCCACCTCAGCTCTGGGTGGTAGACACTGCTATCAGCTCCATTTTGCAGATGAGAAAATGGAGGCAGAGAGGTTTCTTAACCAACCCAAAGTCACACAGGTTAGAAGTGGCAGAGACAAAATTCAATCCCAGTGCTCTTCGCAAATCTCACTCTCTCTGCTCTGGGGTGTGGCTTAGAATGCTCCTCTCCCACATGTTTCCCCAAAAGTAGGGGATCCGTGGTGGGCAAAGGGTTACAATGGACCCAAGGAGATTGGATGGACTGCCTACCTTGGTTCCTGGCTGAGGGGAAGTGGGGCGGCGACCCTCGGGGCTGGAAGCCCGGGAGACCCTTGGAGATCCAATTCCTGGAGGAGCAGAACGGGATGGGTGAGGATGTGGTGAGCTTGCGGAAGGCCGAGTGAGTCCCTCCCAACCGCATATGCTCACCTGAGCGAGGGCTGGAGAGCTCTCTGTCGCCCCCTGGGGGCCTCCCCCAATCAGCCTCAGGGGACCGGGATGAGCTCAGTTCCAAGGACTCCGTCAGGCTCTGGGGAGGTCAAGAAAGGGGATAATAGATCACTAGGATTACAGTTTTCAAGCACGTAGCAGTACAGAGACTACGTAAGTAGTATTAAGATTGAAAACCGGGAGCCAAACCTTGTTTTCAGACCTCAGCTCTGCCATTTTGCTTGCTGTGTGACCTTGGGCAAGTTACTTTCCCTCTCTGTGCCACATTTCACCCTTTTGATATGAGGACCGAATGGATACAAGGAAGGCGCTTAGAACAGTGCCTGGCACATAACAAGTCTTTATAACCTGTGAGGGGGGGTTTTTAATTAATGAATTAATTTTGGTTTTTCTGGACCTTTGTGGCTTTGCCTAGACTTTCTCTAGTTGCAGCGAGTGGGGGCTACTCTCTAGTTGCCGTGCATGGGCTTCTCGTGGCTTCTCTTGTTGCAGAGCACAGGCTCTAGATGGCACGGACTTTAGTAGTTGGAGTACTTGGGCTTAGTCACCCAAAAGCATGTGGAATCCTCCCGAACCAGAGATAGAACCCATGTCCCCTGCACTGCCAGGTGAATTCCCAACCACTGGACCACCAGGGATTCCCACACTGGTCCACGTGTGAGGTTTTATAATGATTATGCATCTGGCATGGTGTTAACTACTTTACCAGAATTCTCTCATTGAATCCCCTCTGTTCGACTCAGCTATGACCGCAATGGCTCCTGGTTCCTGAGGGCTTACTCTATGTCAGGCACTTTCTAGTCACAATGTCTTCTTTCTAAAGAGCCCTGCAGGAGAAGGAAATGGCAACCCACTCCAGTATCCTCGCTCGGGAAATCCCACGGGGAGTCTGGTGTGCTACGTACGGTCCATGGAGTCACAAAAGGGCTGGACACGGCTTAGCGACTAAACAACAACAAATGGCAATTCTAGCCAATGTGTGAGAATAACGAGTTGTAAGGAATTGGAGGTTGGAGCTGAAACCAAAATCCTATTGTTTACAGATGTGAATGTCTATTTAGAAAAACCAAAATAAACTGTAAGCAAATATTTAAATTAACCCTGCAAGGGAGGGATTAAGATCAGTGCTATCTGGTAAATGTTTAACAAATGCCCTCTGGAAGAAAAGAGCCCTCTTTTGCAGCAGTTTGCCAATTTCCATAGTGTAAATACTCCCACCACAGTCAATTTCAAGCTACCAACATGTCATCACTGTGGAGCTGAGATGCAGGCAACGGGACCTTGTGAGCTGTTGGCAACTCACCAAGTTGTTGTGTTGTGGGTCCAGCACACCTCTGGACTATGACCATAATACCAAATAAGGAAATAGAGGACATGTACCTGAGGTTGGCTAGCCGACCAAGGGTGAAAGAGGTGAGTGGGTAGCGGGTTAGGCCAGGGGCAGACAGGACAAGAAACTGGAGGTGGGAAAGATGTGTGTGGCCTCACCTCCCTCTCTGAGGACTCCTCGCCCTGGAGAGCAGGGGATGGGGAGTCAGGCTCAGTGTTGGAAAGTGGCTTCTGGGGGCCCCCCAGACCTGCCAGCGTGTCTTCCACCATCCACAGTTGCTGCTGAGCAGATGCTCTGTCCTGGAGAGAGGAAAGGAATTTGTTACTCAAAGGTGGAAAAATGCAAGGAGGGTTAAAGTCGAGAAGCCATGGAAAGGGTCTGAAATTTCCCCATTCTACTGACCCATTACCGTTTATCATAAATATTGTCTTTTTCTGCACTGTTACCTCTGTTGTAAATAGACGACCATATAAGTAAATATGAGTCTGTTTCTGAATATTCTATCCCTTTAGTCTGTTTGTCTAAATTTGTGTCAGTACTACACTGCCTTCTTGTTAACTGTAGCTTTAAAGTCAGACACTATCCAGTTGTGTTTGTCCTCGGGCTTTGTTCTTGGAGGCTGCCTTGGCTTACTCTCGGCCTTCTGCACTTCCAGATACGATTTAAAGTCAGCTTGTCAATCTCCACATGTTGTATTGGGACAGCAGATCCCCGCTGGGGAAGTCAATCTGCGGAGACCACATCTTTATACTAGTATATTTCCTATCCATGCACATGGTCCCTCTCTCCATTTATATAGGCCTTCTTTAATTTCTCTCAATGACATTTTGTGGCTTTCAGAGTAGATGTCTTGCATATCTTTCATTAAACTTCTTTCAGATAGTTAATTTGTTTATGTTAATTGTAAACACTGCTGTCGCTCCTGCTAAGTTGCTTCAGTCGTGTCCGACTCTGTGCGACCCCATAGATAGAAGCCAACCAGGCTCCCCCATCCCTGGGATTCTCCAGGCAAGAGTACTGGAGTGGGTTACCATTTCCTTCTCCAATGCATGAAAGTGAAAAGTGAAAGTGAAGTCACTCAGCCGTGTCCGACTCTTAGCGACGCCATGGACTGCAGCCTACCAGGCTCCTCCGCCCATGGGATTTTCCAGGCAAGAGTACTGGAGTAGCATACAGGAAGATGATTTTTATATATTATTCTTGCATTTAGTTACCTTGCTGGATTTGCTTATGCTAACAGTTTATCTGGAGATTATTTTGGACTTTCTACATACACAATTTTGTCATCTGTAAGTAAAAACAGCTTTACTTTTTCCTCTTTGGTCCTTATACCTTTGACTTATTTGTTAGACTCACTTGTACTGTTTAGGATCCTTGGTACAACACTAACTGGAACTCGCAATAATATACATCCTGGCCTTATTCTGAATATTGGGGGAAAGACTTCGGTATTTCACTGTCGACAACAATGCTTTGTTGTAGGTTTGTTATCGATGCCTAAACAGGTTAAAGAAGTAGTTTATATTCTTACTTTGCTGAGAGATTTTATCATGAAAGGATATTGGAAGTGAAAGTGCAAGTGAAGGTGGCTCAGCTGTGTCCGACTCTTTGCAACCTCACGGGATTCCCCAGGCCAGAATACTGGAGTGGGTAGCCTTTCCCTTCCCCAGGGGATCTTCCCAACCCAGGTATCAAACCGGGGTCTCCTGCATTGCAGGCGGATTCTTTACCAACTGAGCTGTGAGGGAAGCCCCTGAAAGGATATTACATTTTATAACTGTTTTTCCTGCATTTATTGAGATGACCGAGTGAACTTGGGAGAGCAAGGCAGGGCTTGGGGGCTTGGGGCAGGGGTGTACCTGGGGGGACCCGAGGTGCAGCAGGTACTCAAGGGTCTCTCTCAAGGTGCCCAGCTCCCGCTCCAGGCCGCTGTACGTGTCCCAAACACGCTCTCGCTCCTCAGGTTCCAGAAAAAGAGAGACACACAGTTAGCATGCCCACCCACCATATCTTTCCCCATTCTATCTTTTCCTAGCTGAGCAGGAGGAAGTGTCCCCTGGGGCTATATGGACTACAATCCCAAGGGCCTCTTTGCTCAGACTACTGGGAACCCCAGCATCTGTGTGGAACCTGCCATTCCAATGAACAGCTAGTGCAGACAGAACAGCTTTTCCTGAATCTTCTGGATTACCTCTGCACTCCTCTAGGGCGACAGAGTCCACAGATCTAATGAATCCTTGGAACAGACAAAGCCACAAACCTTATGCCCCAGTGGGCAGCAGAAACTTCTTTGCCAGTACCAATAATAACAAGAGCAGCTAACATTTATTCGGCACTTACTTAACATTATTTGGCACATTTACTTGACACTGTTCTTAGCTCTCACTTAATTCTTGTGAGGTAGGTACTATCAATGTCTCCATTTTACAGTAACAATAATTACAGCTAACACAAGTAATGCTTACCATATACTAGGAGCATAAGTTAAATATTCTGTGATTCGTTTACATATACTTATGAAATCTTCACAATGGCCGTAGAAGTAAATATTACTTTTATCATCTCAAGTTTACAGAAGAGGCATCTAAGGTCCAGAGAGGTTAAGTAACTTTTCTAAGGTCACACAGCAGCTGTGAGTGGGAGCTGAGATTCAAAGCCAGGAAGTCTATATCAAAATCACCCCCCTTAAATGGCTAAATTAAATACGGTTGTTTCTTGGCTGCTTGCGCCTCACCCTCTAGGACTGTCAAGATCATTGGTTTCAGACGGAGGGGGAGTCTCAAGAACTACCCTCCCAAGAGTCTTTGGGGGAAAGTTCCCTTTAGTAACAACTTGGAGAGTCCTGGGGTATGCCCCTTCTCAGATGCTCACCTGGGTCAGGTGACAGAGAGTCGCCCTCACACTGACTAATCGGTCCTGCAGGAGGCGCTGGTGCCCCCAAGCCCTCCCAGGAGCTGCAGCTTCCCTGGTTGTTTGGCCCAGCTGCTGTCGGGTCAATTCTAGAGCTGCTTCTAATTGCTCCTGCACCAAGGGAGAAGACGGTTAGACTTCTGAAACCACACCCAGCCTCAGGGCAAGAGAAAAGCTGGCTTCTGGTATCCTCTCGTATCCTGGGGGTCAGGATGGGCTAAGGGCAGGTGGAGAGGCCAAGTGTCCCTCCTTCCCCTGTCCCAGAGTCCTGTACCTTCTCCTCCTGCCTCTGATCTATCTCCCCCTGCAGCCTCCTCAGGAGTCGGTCCTGCCCGCACAACTTGGTCAACAGAGTCTGGAGAAAGGAGGACAGGAGCTGTTTATGGACCAGACATGGCTCTTCGCCCCGCCCACCCTCCCACCTTCCAAAACATTCTATCCTCAATTCTGCGAATTCAACAAGGGTTGCATCAGGAGTGCTTACATCTGTCTCCAAGCTTTGATGGAAGGTTGAGTCTAGAGGGGGTCCTGGCTGAGGAGAAAGAGAAAAGTTGGGGGTCACATGCCCAAACAAGTCCTCATTGTAGCTCAGTGCTGAGCCCTATTTCTACTGGCTGGCACCCCTTGTCCTTATTAGCTTTGTTCCAAGCTTTAGCAAAGCAAACCTCAGTAGACTAATTGCCAGATTTTTGGCTTTAGGAAGATCTAGTGGGCTTTGCTACCAAATAACTATACAAATACAATAACTGATGGAGAAAATTTAGACAGTTCCTTTGTGATTGAGAATAAAACAAGGATGCTCACTGCCACTGTGACAGTTTACCAGTATTAGAGATCTTGAGAGATGCTGTAGCTTAAGAAAAAGAAAAATGTAAGGGTAGGAAGGAGAATGATAAAACCATCATTATTTACAGATGATGCACTCATCTGCCCTGAAAATCAACAGAATGAAATGATTATTAAAAGAAAAAAAAAACTTTAAAAATTTTTAGAGCAAACGAGAATTCAGCAAGGATGCCCGATGTAAAAGGAAGTTACAAACAGTATCTCTACATCATCAATAACTATTAATAGAAAATAATTTTTAAAACATAAGAATACACCATTCAAATAACTATGAAAACTATCAGCCTTATCTTAACTAACAGCACACAAAATCTCTATGGGAAAACTTTAAGACTCAAATGAAAGATGAAGAAGATGCTTGAGAGTCCCTTGGACTGCAAGGAGATCAAACCAGTCAATCCTAAAGGAACTCGATCCTGGATATTCATTGAAAGGACTGATACTGAAGCTGAAGCTCCAATATTTTGGCCACCTGATGTGAAGAGCCGGCACATTAGAAAAGACCCTGAGGCTGGGAGAGACATGAAGGCAGGAGGAGAAGGGGATGACAGAGGATGAGATGGTTGGATGGCACCACTGACTCAATAGACATGAGTATGAGCAAACTCCGGGAATTGAAGGACAGGGAAGCCTGGCGCGCTGCAGTCCATGGGGCCACAAAGAGTTGGACACGTCTGAGCGACAGAACAACAAGAAGACTGTGTGAATGGTGGAGAGATATTCCGTATACATATGCCACTGAGTTTTCAGGAGCCCTAGGAAACTAATATAGCACCTATGCAGGCACCTTGACATGCCCAGCCTTCTCTAGGCACACTAGTCAATGAGATGACATTCACTATAGCAAAGAAAGCATGGGAGGGGGCTCTGGCAGATTCAAGGTGCCCCAGGATACCTACCAATAAAACCATGGAAGCCCGGGTCCCAGGAGGCCTTGGAGGGAGCTGGAGATATGTGGAGGTTCCAGAGTGGGCCTGGGAGGAATATTCCAATAGAGATGTTTAGAAATTCGCATGTCTTAATAACAGATATAGAAAGGATGTGTCTGGCATTGAAGTGCCATAGGAGACTCTCTGAGGTTCAGAACTGGGTCCCCAGAACTTCAACTATCTTTTCTCCAGCTGTGTGCCACCGTGGGGACACGCAGGATGATAATAAATGAACAGCCTGCAAAACAGTCCCAGGAACCAGTGAAAGTTGCAGTCTACTCTTACTCTCACATTTGTGGTTAGCTGTGGGTTTTCTGGGCTGCAATCCCGTGATGCTCAGAGAAAATAGCAGGTGGCCAACTTGGAAAGAGAAAACTGGACACACGAGGCAGAGGCAATGCACACTGCTCTCACAGTATTGTATCAGAGGAGCATATTCTGGACTATTCTATAATGTTTAAGGGGTAATAACTGCCACAGACCAGCCTGAAGACAGCCCTGAGAACTGACAGGCGATAAAGTTCACTCTCCCTTTCACATCTGAACCCAGCTGCGATTATGCTGAACTACAATCTCCATGATACCCAGGGGCCAATGGCTTAGAGACTGGCCTGGAAAGGCAGTCCCCTGGCCATATGGGCACTGTAGTCCCTCTCCCTGCCATCTCTGCTCACCGGTGTTCTGGCCTCTTGACTCCAGTGCTGAGGACTCCTGGGGGGCCTTCCTCCTCTAGCCTCAGAAGAGGGTCCTCGGCGGGGAGTGGGAGGCCTAGAGAGCATCTGGCGCTGAAGGCCCCATTCCAGGGGAGGCCGGACATCGATGCGACTCAGGGGGGTATGGGGTCTGGCAGAAGGTGCTGCGTCTCCAGAGGAGGGTGGAGGTCTGCGTGCAGGAGCAGAACGGGGCCGAGGGAGGCTCAGAGGCGAGGGAGGACGAGAGAGGGGTGTGAAAAGGCTGTGGAGAGGAGAGAAAAGGCAAACTGCCTCAACAAGAGCTCCCTCATCCCTCCATACATCGAGTCAGCCTCAAAGACGTGTCTCCCTTCAGTGTGTCTCATTGTCCCTCTGGAGCAGAACCCTCCTCTCGTAGCCCGATCCCGAATAATCTCCCTCTTTGTGACATCCCCTCCTTAGGACTTCTCAGCAGACTCTGACCCCGCAAGCGTCCAGCAAATCACACACACCTTCGAGAAAGCGCTAAGCCATGCCCCTAACCAGTCCCAGCCCTGCCCTTCACCGCGCCCTCAGAATGCCCTCGGAAGCTCAGCCCTATAGAACCTTCTCATCCCAGACTCCCTCGTCCAACTCACTCTGGGCTCCTCGTCCTCCGAATTCGGGGTCCAGACTGCAGGTCAGTCGTGGGACTGGGAGTGAGCAGCCCGGGTCGGCCACGACCTCTGGAGAGCCGCGCCACCTCTGGTGATTCTGAGCCTCGCCCCTCTTCCACGCCCCTGTTCACTTCTGGAGGACCACCGGGGCCGCCTGGGCCCTCCCCAGTCTGGGGCCGTGCAGATGACCTCGGCTGCCCACTAACGAATGGACACAGAAAAAAGACATCACTCCTTTGAATCTTATAACAGCCCTTATTCTCATTTCACCGACAAGGACACAGGAATCTACAAAGAAAAAAAAGGGAGGTAGTGCACTATCAACCGTTGTCCCCATTTTGCAGATGCGGAAACTGAGGCCTGAGGAGTATCTCGTGCAACGCCACAAGGTCCATCCAGGTCGCTGGGACCAAACTATGCATCTCCAGACCGAACAATTGGGCAAGTAGACAGAGACAGCCTAGAGCCTTTCCTTTTTTTAATCTGACATTGTTTAGGTGGCAGCCTCACGGGGTCGAGATTTCTGGGGGAGCAGTATTGATGGACATGGAATAGAACCGGACATGGAACAACAGGACTGCTTCCAAATTGAGAAAGGATACGTCAAGGCTGTGTATATTGTCCGCCTGCTTATTTAACTTATATTGCAGAGTACATCATGCTTCGGAATGCCAGGCTGGATGAAGCACAAGCTGGAATCAAGATTGCCAGGAGAAATATCAATAACCTCAGATACACAGATGACCCCACCCTTGTGACAGAAAGTGAAGAAGAACTAAAGAGCCTCTGGATGAAAGTGAAAGAGGAGAGTGAAAAAGTTGGCTTAAAACTCAACATTCAAAAAACTAAGATCATGGCATCTGGTCCCACCAGTTCATGGCAAATAGATGGGGAAACAATGGAAACAGTGAGAGACTTTATTTTGGGGGGCTCCAAAATCACTACAGATGTTGACTGCAGCCATGAAATTAAAAGACACTTGCTCCTTGGAAGAAAAGCTATGACCAACTTAGCATATTAAAAAGCAGAGACATTACTTTGCCGACAAAGATCCATCTAGTCAAAGCTGTAGTTTTTCCAGTAGTCATGTATGGATGTGAGAGCTGGACCATAAAGAAAGCTGAGAACCAAAGAATTGATGCTTTTGAACTGTGCTGTTGGAGAAGACTCTTGAGAGTCTTGGACTGCAAGGAGATCAAACCAGTCAATGCAAAGAAAATCAGTTCTGAATATTCATTGGAAGGACTGATGCTGAAGCTGAAACTCCTATACTGTGGCCACCTGATGAGAAGAACTGACTCACTGGAAAAGACCCTGATGCTGGGAGAGATTGAAGGCGGGAGGAGAAGGGGACGACAGAGAATGAGATGGTTGGATGGCATCACCGACTCCATGGACATGAGTGTGAGCAAGCTTCGGGAGTTGGTGATGGACAGGGAACCCTGACGTGCTGCAGTCCATGGGGTCGCAAAAAACTGGGACAGGACTGAGCGACTAAACTGAACTGAACTGAATATTGATGGACAAAGTGGTCGGCGGAGCTTACAGAGAGATACTTTTTGCCGATTGGAGTTGGTCTCCTGGAGGTGGGACCTGAAGGGCGGAGTCGTCTTAGCTAGAAGACTAGTGATTGGACACTGAAGGTGGCAGGGTCTCAAGGGGGAGGAGCTTCGGATGATTAGCCCAGATTGGAGGTATAGGGTCAGGGGCGTGGCCTAGACTTACACTCACCAATCGTCCCCCTCCGCGCGAGAGGCCCGTCCCAGCGCGCGTAACCAGCCCCGCAGGTCCTCTAGCGTGTCAGCAGCCAGAACGTAGGTCCTCATGCCCGGGTGCTCTGCCTGCGAGAAGAGAGAGCTGGGGGACTGGGACATCGGGCCCTCTAAAAAGAAGGATGCCATGGACCCTGGCAAAAGTCTTTTATCTCCAATACTGGATGCTGCATGCCTGCCCCCACTGCCCAGTGCCTTAGTTCCCACGGGGGAAGGGACTCACGGTGAAGGTGAAGCGCCGCCCTCGGGGAGCTCCTGGCCCATCTGGCCTGATACTGTAGCTGGGCAGCAGGACGCTTCCCAGGACGCTCTCCTCGCGGCTGTCTGCAAAAGAGAGGCTGGGATAATAGATCACACAGAGACCTGGAGGCCCAGAGACTCAAGGAAAGGGAGACGGGGAGGGGGGCCCCTGCCCACCCATGCCAGCTGGGGCACTGACCCTTGTAATAGAAGAGGCAATGGCCAGAGAGGACGAACCAGCGGCGTTTCCAGAGCCGGAGCCCGGAGCTGTCCTGGGGAGACAGAGTGGAAGTAGAGAGGGGTGGGAAAAAGGTGGAGATAGCGACACTTGGAAGCAAAGACCCACAGAAAGGGGAGGAGAAGAGAGACATATTAGATGTAACAGATTCAGGTGGAGAACTGGAAACCAGTGGGTTGCAGCTGAGGGGACATAGATTTTAGACACAGCGGGACCTGAGTATGACTCCTAACCCCAGCACTTTCACACTGTGCCCTTAAGCAAGTCATTTCTCCACTAGGAACCTCATGGTTTCTCATCTGTCATTCGGGGATTGAGAAATTACAGGAAGACTGGGACAGAAAGATACTTCGCCACACACTGGCAGCAGCTTTCTGTAGGATAACTTGGCGCATTTAATATGACATGTGAGACACAGAGAGGTCAGGAAAGTGATGCTGAGCCATACCCTGCGTCTCCCCATTTCCTCTGCTAGAACTAATCCATCTCCAACTTCGTGCTCCTCTTCTCTTCCATCCCTTCCCACAGGAGCAGCATGATCTTTTTAAAAAGTATTTATTTTTACTTATTTATTTGGTTGTGCCAGGTCTTAACTGCAACATTCTTGATCTTCATCCTGGCATGTGGGATTTTTAGTTGTGGGGTGTAGGATCTAGTTCTCAGTTCAGGGATGGAACCTGGGCCCCCAAATTGGGAGTGAGGAGTCTTAGCCACTGGACCACAGGGCAAGTCCCCACTCATGATTTCTTAAAATTATTAATCAGATCATGTGAGTCCCTGCTGAAAACAGAGATGACTGTCACACTTAGAATACATCTCAAATTCCTTACCCTAACTTGCTGCCTTACAAGGTATCACCAACTCCGGAACACATGAGAACCAGCAGCAGGGCTTACTAAAACACAGACCCCTGGTTCCCTCCCCTGGCCTTCTCCACTCAGTAGATCTGGGGTGGGAGCTGACAATTTGTATTTCTAGAAAGTTCCCAGGTGACGCTGATACTGCTGGTCTGGGACCACTCTTAGAGAATCCTTCCTTGCCACCTGTCGCTCCTCCTTCTCTCACCTTAGCTCCCACCAAACACCAAATTTTTGCCTGCTGCAGGGTCCTTTGCTTTCAGATTCCCTCTGTTCCTCAGATCTTAACACAGTGGGATCCTTCTTGACATATAATTCTCAGCTCAAATGTCATCTCCCCAGAGACACCTTCCCTGACCAACAGTCAAATGCAGCTCTCATCCTTCAGCCACCTTCCAGCACATTTTCCTATGTTATTTCCTCCTGCTCAGTCACTAGGTCGTGTCCGACTCTTTGCAACCCCATGGACTGTGGTCCACCAGGCTCCTCTGACCATGGGATTTCCCAGGTCAGAATCCTGGAGTAGGTTGCCATTTCCTTCTCCGGGGATCTTCCCAACCTAGGGATCAAACCTGCATCTCCTGCATTGGCAGGTGGGTTCTTTACCACTGAGCCACTGGGGAAGCCTGTGTTATTTCTTCACAGTGCTTCATTTCCCACCATCTGAAATCATCGAATCCATTTTTATATACATTAATTTATTATTCATCCCTGCCATCTTGGATGTAGCTAGATACTTGTTTGTTTTATTTACATGATATGTGCCCCAGGGCTTGGCACAGGGTAAACGTTCAAGAAGTAGTTATGGCAGGAATGAATGAATTGACAGAATAAGGGAGGTAGCAGGGATCAGGAAAAAACATATTTGGAGACTTGGAAGGAGAGAAATGGTGGACAGCCAAAGGCACAGCCTCTGACATCACTTGGAGGGTCCTTTCCCTTCTGTCACCTCACTCTACCTGTTTATGAAGCCAGCCTCGGATGTGCACAGGGAGGTTGGGGTCCCTTCTGAGCGCATTGCCCCGCTTGCCGAAGGCGTGCACCTTGCTCACTGCCCGGGTGGACTTCTGAGGAGACAAGGAGGACAGAAGTGAACGCGGACTTGGGATGGGCTTGGGAAGGCATGCGGTGGGACCCAGGCAACCCAAGGCCCTCGCTCAGCTGTCTTGAGAAACCTGGTCAAGAAGGGAGCTGAGTTTGGGCATTAGAATTGTATGTGCGCATTGCAGAGTTAAGAGACACTTTCCATGGGTGGAGAGAGGTGTCTGGAGTCCAGGAAAAGGCCATTGACCACTAGGGAGGGACTTTGGGAATAAAGGGTCCATTGCCAAGGAGAGCCTGCCCTTAGCCACCAAAGCCAGAGATGGAGATCCGAAGCCTTTGGGATCTGAACCAGCAACATGGCTGGGTCCCCGGTGATGGGTCAGCTGGAATCAAAGGACACCTTTGATTTGCCAGAGAATGGAATTCCATAGTGACCACATCCAGGGTGGTGGTGCGAGCTCCAAATCCCTCCATTCAATAGATGCCACCCCCCCAACCCCATCCCCACGGATATCCCAGGCCAGATTCCCAAAGGATGCCCTTCCTTAGCAATGGCACTGACGAAGGTCAGAATCAAATCTACAGAATCTGAACTTGGGAAGCTGGAAATGAGTGAAGGGAGGGGCTGGAGGACAAGAAAATGAATGTCACTGCTGAACTTTGGTCTGGGAAGACGATTTGGGCGGCAAGTATCTTGGGCCGCATGAGGCCTTATGGTCAGAGAAAGGTCTTTCCTTTATCAGATTTCAGAACCGGGGAGATGGCATGGCTAGAGACAGGATTTCTTAGTCCCTAATAAGAGCAGACACTGAGCTCCTGGCTGGGGAGGGGGGAGGTCACGGCTGGGGAGCGGCCTTATCCTAGCAACCAGAGTCAAGCAGGGTTGTTAGTCTGGCTTCAAATTAGGAAAATACCGCGGGGTGGGGACAGCTGGGAGTGCCTCTGAATTCCTAGCTTTGGCGGGTGGGCAATTTGGGACTTTGCTAGGTCTGGCAGACCCCACTGCTAAAGATCCTTGCTCTTGACAACCGGAGTCCCTTGGGTGGTGCCAAAAGCAGGGCTTGGAAACAGGAAGATCGGGGAGCCCAGAGCACCCCCGGCTCCTCCCCAGCCCCACCAAGAAGTCGAACCTTGGTGCTCAGGCCGCCGAGCGAGGAGATGGTCGAGGCGCTGCTGGCTAGGCTGAGGCTGCTCCGAGGTCTACCGTCCTCCATTGGGGGCTTGGGGAGAGAAAAAAGGGAGCTGTGTGAGCCTCTCTCTGCAGATGACCCGGGTGGGGACAGAGACAGGGTCAGGGGCTTGCAGGTCGGAGGAGGCTGGGGAGAAAGAGCCTGTTGTTTGAAGCCTGGGGGTGCTGGGGGAGGCCCTGGCCTGGGACCGCATACCAAGAGTGATGCCAAGAGAGGTGGGCGGCCCTGGCAGCTGTGGGGAGGGCGGGGGGGAGTCATCTGTAGCCCGGGACAGAGAATAGGGGCCCCTTTATTCTTGCCCCCCTGCCCTCTGGCCAGGAATTTGACCCTCTCTGTGCTCAGGAACCCTTCATTCCCTGACTCTTTCCGGGGCTACCCCCGCCCCCGCAGCTACCTGTCTCCTGCCCTTCCTCCCACACGCACCCCTAAAACATCCTTGCCAAGTCCCAGGACACCAGGAATGCGCACTCTGGCAGCTCCTCGCAGCCCAGCCAGGGGACTTACCAGCTCTGGGGTCCGGAGGGCAGAGAGCACACGAGGGCAGGGTGGGTGCTGGGACACCCAGCCCCAGTCCCCCTCCTCGGCCGCCTCTCAAGGGCGGCCTCTCATAGCCCTCCGCTCTCACCTGCTCATCCACACCCTTTTTGTCTCTTTGTCTCTGATGGTGTCTCTTCCTCAGACGATCACTCTTCCTCTTACCCTGTCTCTCTCTCTCCAGTCTCACCTTCTGTCTCCGCGTCTCTGGCTCTCGAATCTCTCGTCTCTCCCCGTCTCTCCCTCGCTCCTCTCCTCTGCAGCACCCCCACCCCGCATACCACTTTCTCTCCCAGTCTTTCTTGTTTCTGTCCAGTTCTTTCTCTGGGACTCACGGAGTTCTCGTCTTTAAGTCTCCATCCCCTTTTCTCTCTCTCTCTCTCCCTCCCTGTCTCGCCCCGTCTCTCCCTCTCCCTTACAATCTCTTTCTCTTTCTCTCCGTGGCCCTCCACGACCGCTGTTTCCTCCTCTCCCGGATTCCCCTTCTCACTTTCTCTCTTCCTCGCTCGCCCAGTTTCTCTTTCCTCTCTGCGGGTCCTTCCCTCCCTCTGCCAGCCGCCCACGCGTCTGTCTCCCCTCCCAATCCCAGCTGACCCCGCCCCTCTTGGCCTCCCCACCGCAGCCTGACCTCTGGCTCAGCTGCCCCTGAAGCCGAGGGGAGGGGTTGGGGGCGACGTCCAGCCCCCTCCCCGACCGCTGGATCCCTGCTGGACTGGAGCCTGGGCCACCGGGGTCCCATAAAAGCTGAAGCTAGGATTCCTAAATATTTGGCGAGTTGGAATTGGGCCTGGACTCCAGGGCCTCAGTGGATTGGTCGCTGTCAGGGGCCGGGGGGTCACTAGCGCATCCTGAGTGGAGATCACTAGGATCTTGGAAGGGGCGGGGGCTCAGACTCCTGGACACCTGGAAAGGTGTGAGCTGGGATTCAGGACTGCTGGGCTGTGAATAGAGCTGGGATCTGGAAGAGTGGCTTTAAGTGGACGGGTCCAAGTGTGCCAGTGACGAGGAGTGGCCCAGATTCCTGAACGAGCAGGGTCAAGTGGCCAGGGTCAATGTCCACCTCGGATTCACGCGAGAATTCCGTTCTAGAATGAGGATGACCCCTTCAGGAGGGAGACTTGAGTCCCCGGCATATTTTGAAGAACAGGATTACTGGGTAGGGCGGGAGGGATGGGGGTGAGTAGCGGGGAGCAGGTGCGGGGGAGGACTGGGACTGTGTTCCTGGGCCTGGAATTTGTGGCAGAAGACCCCCCCCCCCCCCACTCCCATGAGGTTCCGTTGGTGCTACACAGCCAGAATTTCAGTTTGTGTAAGCAGAGGTTTTTTGTTTTGTTTTGATAAATTTGAAGCGGGTGAAACCTACGAGTGGAGACTTGTGCCCTAGACAGGGAAGGCGTGTGAATTTTTGGTTAAGTATCCCCTCACCACGATAAAGAATCTGCCTGCAATGCAGGAGACCTGAGTTCGATCCCTGGGTCAGGAAAATCCCCTGGAGAAGGGAATGGCTATCCACTCCAGTATTCTTGCCTGGAGAATTCCAGGGACAGAGGAGCCTGGCAGGCTAGTCCATGGGGTCGCAAAGAATTGGGCACAACTCAGCGACTAACACCTTCACTTTCACCACGTATTTGTTGAGTACTTACTATGTGTCATGCAGTGAGCAAAGCAAAGTGCCTGCCTTCAGGGGGCTTACACATTCTGTCTCTTTGGCAATGAATCTAGACTCTGCTGTGACCGCCTTGGGCAAGTGATTTCATTCCCAAGCCTCAGTTTCCCCATCTATGATATGGGAACAATAATACTCTCCCACACCAGGTAGGAAGTCGAACAGATGGAAAGTAGGAGACTCTAGACTGGGGCCTGGTTTTAAGTCAGAGGCGAGGCATTTGCTTGGAACAAGGGTTAAACGAGCTGGCTTTCTGCTTGAGCAGTTCACGCGCTTGAGTGACAGCTCACTCGTTTGGGGTGTGGCCACGCTTGGAAACACCGCCGCCGCGTGATGTCACAAAGCGCGGAATCTCCGCGAGAAGTCCAACCTCGTTTTCCGTTCCCTTCCCTCACGTTTACGTTTCGAAACCCCGCCTCCCTTCTGACGTCAGCACGTCCGGCTGCCTTGATCCATAAAAGTGCTGACGGTAGCGTCACCTTTTCGCGAAGTTTCCGGCCTGGATGTATTTGTATGTTTCCCTGGACGATCGTACGCGTCTTTGTCGCGACAGTGCTTGTAGCAGCCGGTGACAACTTGAGTCCTCGAGCCCGACGCCGGAGGGCGAGATGAACGCGCTGACCTCCCGAGCCGTCCGAACCTGCGAACGCTTGTGGCAACCTCAGCCGGCGCTCCTGCCTCCGGGTTGACGCGCAGTCCAGAGCTGGTGAGTTGAGGGGATCGGAACACCTAGGTCCCCAGGGGTTGGGGGCTGGGACCGGACTCCTGGCCAGTTAGGAGTTGGGAGCTCAGACTTCTGAATTCCGGTGGGTTCTAAGGAAGGCCTGGAAACCTGAGGGGTTCTGGAGGGGTGGGAGGAACCCCAGGGCTCCGACTTAGGAAGCAGAAAGAATTGGGAACTTGAGAGTCCTGAAGCAGACGGAGGAGGGGTCCGGGAGCCAGACTTTTGGGTCCCCAGAGAAGTAACCATCCAGGGATCGGAATTTTTGAGTTTCCAAGGCGGGGGTGGGTGATGGGAGCTAATTTGTCAGTCCTCAGGAGTTGAGAGAAGCAAGGACTAGGACTTTGTCCCCAAGAGAAGTAAGTAGAGGACCTGCGTTTTGGCTTCCTGGGACCAGGACTTTCGGGTTTGAGAGCAGATGGGGCTAGGGGCTTGTTGGACTCAGGGAAGGAGAAAATGGGGACTCCTTGGGTTTTGAGAGAAGAGGTGGGGAAACAAAGGTCAGAGATGGGAGTGGCTAGGCTCAGAAAGGAATGTGGGGCAGGAACTCTTACATTGCTGTTTGTGTTACTATTTCCGTTGCTATGACTCAAGGTCATCCTCTGATGCCATTCCCTAAATGGCTTCTAAACCTGACCCTCCTTTTTCCCTCCTCTTTCCCCAGCCCAGACAGATGGCTCCAGGGCAAATACCCCATCAACCTGCCCCCTGGAGTGGTACCCACCCCTTCTTCCTGCTGTCCCCACTGATGGGCCTTCTCAACCGGGCCTGGAGCCTCCTGAGGGGCCCAGGACCTCCAGAGCCCTGGCTAGTGGAAGCAGTAATCGAAGCAGATCAGGGAGGAGCTGGCCTGGAGGATGAAGCAAAGGCTTCTCTGGCCACCTACCATGCCCCCTGGGGCAGGCACCCTCAAGAGGAGACTGAAGACAGTGGAGCAGCTGAGGAGGACGGAGAAGCCTCCCCGGGGGCCTGCCTTGACCTGGAAGGCAAGCATTCTCTTCCCGAAGTCTGGGGACTTTCCGATGATGATGATGAAAAGTACAGTGAGGAAGAAGCAACTGGTGTCCCTAGAGAGCAGGAAGAATTTATGGATGGCCAGCCTGCTCCCCTGCCCCTCAGCCTTCTGATAAGATCTCTACCAGACCTTCCTGGGGAGAAGGAATCTAAGGAAGAAGCGGTTACTGGAGGTAATGAAGTGACCCGGTTCTCTTTTCCTCTGTCACACTGGGAGTGTTGCCCAGGGGAGGAGGAAGAGGAGGAGGAGGAGGATGGAGAAGCTCTTAGGGTGTGCGGCCCGGTGAATGGAGCCACAGAAGAAAGAACAGAGACTGAAGCAGCCATGAAGACCTCCATGTACCCCTCATCTGTAGGCTCCCACCTCAGGGCCTGGGAATGTTGTTTGGGAGAGGAGCCTGAGGAGGAGGAGAAGGACAAACAGGCTGGGAAAGGGGATGCTGACCCAGGGCCACACTCCACAAGTCTAGCCCAGAGGCCCTCCCTCAGGACCTGGCAGCATCCGTCCAGTGCGATCACAGAGGAGGAGGAGAAGGAGGACTGTGATTCAGAGGAAATGGGGGCTTCCTCTTCCGTCCCACCCACAAGTGCCTTCCTGAGCGCCTGGGTGTATCGACCAGAAGAAGACACAGAGGAGGCGGAGGACTGTGATTCAGAAGCAACTGAAGATGAGGGAGAAGCCGAGGTCTCCTCTGCCATCCCACCCACAAGTGCCTTCCTGAGCGCCTGGGTGTATCAACCAGGAGAAGACACGGAGGAGGAGGAGGACTGTAATTCAGAAGCAACTGAAGATGAGGGAGAAGCCGAGGTCTCCTCTGCCATCTCTCTGAAAAGTTCCTTCCTGAGTGCCTGGGTGTATCAACCAGGAGAAGACACGGAGGAGGAGGGTGAAGAGGAGGAGGACTGTGATTCAGAAGCAACTGAAGATGAGGGAGAAGCCGAGGTCTCCTCTGCCATCTCTCTGAAAAGTTCCTTCCTGAGTGCCTGGGTGTATCGACCAGGAGGAGACACAGAGGAAGAGGAGGAATGTGATTCAGAAGCAACTGAAGATGAGGGAGAAGCCGGGGTCTCCTCTGCCATCCCACCCACAAGTTCCTTCCTGAGCACCTGGGTGTATCGACCAGGAGAAGACCCGGAGGAGGAAGATGAGTATGAGGACGAAGATGATGAATCAGGAGCAGCTGACTTGGGACCCGGCCCCTCCCTTCAGACCCAGAGTGCCCTCCTCAGGGACCAGATTTATCAGCCTGAAGAGAAAACAGATGGAGGGGAAACTCCTGAGAAGTGGGGAGAAGCTGAGCCCTGCCCCTTCCAAGTGGCCATCTATCTACCTGGAGAGAAGCCCCCACCTCCCTGGGCTCCTCCTCGGCTGCCCCTCCGACTGCAAAGACGGCTCAAGTCTGCACAGACCCCCACCAGGCATCTGGACCTTGAACCTCTCCCGAAGACCAGAAAGGTAGGTGCTGAGAACTTAGATTCTTGAGGTGAGGGAGGAGAGGGCTGGGAGCCAGCACTCCTGGACCTGGGGACCAAAGGACTGGAGGCCCCGACTCCTGGCTTCCCCATATTGCAGAGGGTTGCATGTGAGCTCCATTGGGAGGGTTGTGTTCACGTTAATGCAATCCTTTGCAAGAGGCTGGCCCCTGTGGGAGGAAGGAGCCTCTGAGCTCCTGTCAACCCCAGGGCCCCACCTCTACCTTCAGTGAGTCAGCTGAGGAATCACTTGGCAGGAGAGATAACAAGCCAGATGACAAGCGTTGTGCAACTCATTTTTTTTTGTTGTTTCTCTTTTCTCCCCACCTCCCCACCTGCGGCCCTTTTATCTTGTGTGTGTGTGTGTCTCCCCGTGTCTGTGCCCGTCCATCTCCAGGTGCGCTTCTCTGAGAAGGTCTCCGTCCATCCCCTGGTTGTCTGGGCAGGACCGGCCCAGGCCGCCCGCAGAGGCCCCTGGGAGCAGTTTGCCCGGGATCGAAGCCGCTTCGCCCGACGCATCGCCCAGGTCCAAGAGGAGCTGGGTCCCTACCTCACGCCTGCTGCCCGGGCCAGGGCCTGGGCACGTCTCGGGAACCCTCCCACGTCCCTGGCCACCGTCCCTGTCCCTACCCGGACCTCACCGATGTCCCCCCTCCAGGCCACACCCTTAAGCCGCGCTCTGGCTTCTCCCTCCCCTCCCTGTTTGTCTCCTTGCCTAGACCTCAGTGGGAGGCGTGGCTAATGTGAAGTAGTTCTTGTGTTAACTATTTATTTGACTGTTGGTTTATATAATGAATAAAGCTTTTTGTAATAAGCAGCGTCTCCGTGTGTGTCTGAGCTGACAGCATTCACTACTCCTGAGTCCCCAAGATAGTTGAGAGGCGAATACATAAAGGCCCGCACTTCCATGGAAGATAAACTACATTTCCCATCATCCCTTGAATCTGCCTCTTCCAATCCGGAGGCTTCTTTGAACTAAGGACTGGTGGGTTTTGTCGGTTTTTTCTTTTTTTTGCTTCCGCCTACATTTTATTAAACCTAGGACAGTTATCTCCCCAAAGGGTCTGGGAGCTGAACTCACTAATTTGCTCCTGAAATACAAAGACTTACCCTCTCTACTGGCAGATGTGAGTTCCCCAAGGCTTTTACACTTATAAATGTACCTGATTTCACATTTATAAATCCTGTGTCCATAAACTTTCCTTTTCTGTAAAATGCGGCTAACAACTGCACATACCTTAAGAGTTTGTAAGATCCCCAAATAAGTCATAATTAAAACAATGTTTGTTGAATAACATGTTAGTGTTGGCTACTATTGTAATTGTTCTTTCATCCACACATGCATGTCTTCAATTACCCATCCTACTTACTGCTCCAACTTAAAAAATCTCAGCAGTTCAAACATGAGTGCTCCAAATGTCCTGCACCCGGTCCAGCCTCATACCCTGCCCCTCCCCACTGGTTCCCCAGCAGGCTGATGCTACACCACGCTTTCATTCCGAAAACCACCAACCCCCCTTCCACCTTTGTATGAGCTGCTGCCTGATGTGCCCGTCCCTGACCTCTCTGGCTCAGCTAGTTCCTTGTGGTTATTCAGATGTAGCATAAAAGTATATATATTTTAGAGATGCCTTGCTCTGACCCAGCCATCTTATATTTTCCTCCTTTATAGCAGGCGAGCATTTTGAATTTTTGTTAAGACCCATCCCCCATGATCGGACTATGATTTCAGGAGAGCAAGTGTTGCCCATAAGCCCACTCGCTAGAGCACAGAACGGGGCGCCCAGGCGCCATCTAGTAAGTATTTGTTATTAGTAAACTCATGTAAAAGAAGGCATGCTGAAGCCCTTTTTTTAAATGAGCAGGCACAGCTGATGAGAGTTATTTATTGAATTTACTCACATGCCAGCTTCCCATCGAAACTGGACAAGCAGATGGCAAAGGCTTGGAGAGGGCAAAGTGGGAAGCGGAAGTCCATGATGAACGCGTCTGGGGCTATACGACCAAACTGGAGCACGAAGTAGTCCGCTGAAGAGGAAGTCAGGAACCGAGGGTGTGTTAGTTCCCTGCGGCGGGCCTCTGAGCCGCGAGAACTACAACTCCCGAGAGGCTGTGCGGCGCCCTTATCCGCCCAGAACCCCGGAAGTGTGTTTACATGGCCCTTAGCCGTGTTCCCTGGTGGCTCAGACGGTAAAGCGTCTGCCCGCAATGCCGGAGACTCAGGTTCGATCCCTGGGTCGGGAAAATCCCCTGGAGAAGGAAATGGCAACCCACTCCAGTATTCTTGCCTGGGAAATCCCATGGACAGAGTCGCAAAGAGTCGGACACGACAGAGCGACTTCACTTTCAGCCGTGTACACTACACTTCCCTATAGGCTTTGCAATAGCGTGGAGTCGACCCTCCCTGCAAAATCGCTCAAGTGCTAATGTGAGAAGTACTTTTCCTCCAGCCCCCTTGCCAAGGTAAATCGGTTCCTAGGAGCTCACGGTCATCCGGATGCACGATCTGGAAGTTCTTGACCGAGGCCCGTGTGACCCGACCATGAAAATTGAGCACGTAGGCGCCGCTCTGGTCGTTCCACGATGGGGCTTTATTTTGCATCAGGACCAGGCCCTGGCTGGCCCCTCGTTTGAGGCGACTCAGGAGCGATTCTTGCTCCTTAAGGGTAAAGTAGGGGGCGTGGTTAGCCAACTACCAACCAACTTTTTTCCTCCGAAAGCAGAATTTTGAGTCCCTAGTTTTCTCTTCCTAAGACATATAAGTCTGACAAAAGCCTCCCGGCTTATGTGACCTTATGCAATCCATCGGCCCCCTCTCCTCTTAGCATCTATGGCCGGTCCCCCAGACCTTCCTCCTCCACTGACCCAGAGATTCTCAAGTTTGGTGGACTCACATTTTTTGGCTGGACACAGATTCTCTGGTTCTGGGCGTTGATTTCCGGAATAATAACATTCATTTTCCGGGGCCCTCGGAATCCCAAGACGTTGGTCTCCTGAGGGTGGTATGCTCCATTTGACGTGCTTCTTTCTCCCTCCCCACCGTTCTACTCCTCTCTCTCATCACCGTACCCCCCTACCCACCCCCCCCCACCCCCCCCACCCCCCCCACCCCCCGACACTCACATAACATACAGCTCCTAGCTCCTCCCTGATCTGAGCTGTCTCCGGAAAAAAATGTTTCCTTTCCGGATTCACCCCATTGTCGAAGATGCTGAACTTGGTGCCCAAGACATTAGATCTGCTCCAGGAGGGAAATGGTCAGAATAAAAACAATATTTCTGTTTTGCTTTCCCATGTCATCTCATCAAGTCTTTCAATGCATCCTCTACATAAGACTCGTTCCATCTACCAGTCCCAGGTCCCTCTCTTCCTTTGGGGAGAAGGATTTTTAGGCTCCTGCCTTGGGCCTTTAGGAACGCTCTTCCTCTAAGACAGAACTCACATATATGAGCCCTCTTCTGTCACAGGAACTTAGAAGTCCCAGCTCCCTGCCGCTCAAGAAGTCAAATGTCTTTAATGCCAGGCTTGCCTCCAACGTCTTCAGTTCTATTCCCAACCACCCTGGAGTTACAACTTGAAGGACTACATAACCCATCAGTCCCTAAGATAAAAAGTTCTAAAGCAGGTGGAATTTGTACCCCTGGACTTCTGGGAAATGTAGTTCAATTGTCCCCTTCCTCCCACCCCTTGCCACCTGTTTAGCACACACATCAGAACTCTGCCCACCTGACTTTGCCCATAAAATTGTCCCCATCCCGAGACAGGTCTGTAGGGTCCAAGGAGATGAGGTAATTAGAGGTTTTGCTCCATTTTCTCTTGCGTCCCGCCAGAAGGAAGTGCTGTGGATGTGATAAATAGCCCATTAGAATCGACTTCTGATATTTGGCTAGAGCTAGGGGTCCGAAAGACCCAGGCTTCCCTGGTGGCGGTGGCGCTAGTGGTAAAGAAGCAACCTGCCAATGCAGGAGACCTTAGAGATGTAGGTTCGAACCCTAGGTCAGGAAGATCCCCTGGAGGAGGTATGGCAACCCACTCCAATATTCTTGCCTGGAGAATCCCATGGACAGAGGACCCTGGTGGGCTACTGTCCATAGGGTCACAGAGTTGAAAAGGACTGAAGTGACTTAGTGTGCACATAGGGGTCCAAAAACAAGGAAATACCATATCCCAAGACAGAGGAAAGGGTAATGGAGCAGTAAGTGTCCTAAGGCTTGCTGGAAAGAAAAGGGAATCAGTCCTGAATATTCATTTAAAGGACTGATGCTGAAGCTGAAACTCCAATACTTTGACCACCTAATGCAAAGGTCTTCTTCATTGGAAAAGACCCTGGATGCTTGGAAAGACTGAAGGCGGGAGAAGGGGATGACAGAGATGAGATGGATGCATGGCATCATGACTCATGGACATGAGTCTGAGTAAGCTCTGGGAGTTGGTGATGGACAGGGAAGTCTGCCGTGTTGCACTCCATGGGGTCACAGAGTTGAAAATGACTGAGCAACTGAACTGAGGCTTGCTGGTAGATGCAGGGTGTCACCTGGGTCCCAAAAGGGGAGCTTCATTTCACATCTTAATATCTCCCCCTACTCCTTCGGATATTGGGCCCAGGGCTGAGGGAAAGCCAAGGCAGGGGCGAACTTGCCTGGCAGGCAGGGCCTGGTATTAGAATAGGGAAGGGCTTCACTTGGAACATTACAGCAGGACTTTAGTGTTTCATCTGTGAAAACCCTATCTGGCACTGAGTAGGGGGAAAGCCTCTTTCTGGGGGAGAATGAATAATTGAGAGGCAGTCACACGTGAGAGAAAAATGACCTGACTGAGAGGGGCTTAGCTTGGCTATCAATGGAATAGCTTAGCTTCTGAGAGGGGCTGGGACCTGTCTCAGGATTGGGTGGGACTAGGGTCTAGATTTGGACCAAGTGAGAAGTGAAAGTCGCTCAGCCATGTCCAACTCTTTGCAACCCCATGGACCACAAAGTCCATGGAATTCTCCAGACCAGAATATCCAGGAGTGGGTAGCCGTTCCCTTCTCCAGGAGATCTTCCCGACCCAGGAATTCAACCGGGGTCTTCTGCATTGCAGGCAGATTCTTTACCAGCTGAGCTACTAGGGAAGCCCCAACAAAAGGTGGCAAATACCTGGAGGGTCTGTAAGGGGTGGCGTTTGGGACTCTGAGGAGGCGTGGCCTAGCTGTGAGAAAGGCCAGCTCAATTCGAAAGTGGACAAGCCTGGTTTATGGGATGGGGAGGGCCCATGCCACTGGGCTCTGAGAATAAAGGAGCCCAGTTCTCTGAAGGGCAGGGCCTGACGTTGGAGCTGATTAGTCCTAGCTCAGTGAAGAGCAAGGCTTCCATTCGCCTAAGTCAGTCTTGATCTCACTCAAGACCCTTCGAGGTGGGACTTGTTTCCAAGCTGCCAGACCACACCTTCCGGCCGTGGGTTGCCTCCAGGTAGAGGTAGTAGAAAGGGAACATGCCCTTGTCTACCCCGCCCTTGTTGCGGCTGATGCGACACTGCACCGTGTGACCGCGCATCGCTGGCTGCAGCACATAGGCTTTCATGTCCTCGCCCAGCCGAGGGCCTGGGGCGCAGGGAGGCTTGCGGGGCGAGCTCCCCACATCGCCGCTGCCCACGCCGCGTGCGCCCTCGGACACCACTTCGGCGGCCGTCCCTGGGGATTTCCTCATGGTAAACTCCGGCTCCTCTTTCTTCTCTTCCAGGTCTTCGCCCTGGCCCACGCACCAAATTCAAGTTGAGAGACAGCCGAGGCTTGCCCTCCTCAGCCCGCTCACCCATCCCAGCTCAGGGTTCCGTCGTCTAGACCAGTTTCTGTCTATTGGTCAAATATCTCAGCTGCCTGCTGTTTGGCCAGTACATTCAATTCCCAAGCTCAAACCCCAAGATCGCTTCATTTATTGATTGGCCAGTAACCCAACTGGCCACACCCATTTCACCTACCCATTGGAGAATCCTCTTGAAAGTATTGCCCATTCCTTTAATACCCATGGTCACCGGGTCTATATATTAACAACATATAATACCGCCCAGATCTTCTCAACTGAAACTATCTCGCTTTCATTCATACCAAAATGAGTGCTATCTGGTCCTTTCCTATCACTATTTCACCCTCTCCAAAGCTCACCGCCTTTTGGTGGGCTGGGTTTTAAAGTATATGCTCACATCAATTCCGATCCTCTAGGTTGAAAATAAATGGTGCACACAAAGAACTTCTGCTAGCCCAAACATAACAGGTTCCACCCACCAGTAAAAAGGGCCCTTGGTTGGGCTGCAGAATTTTAGCGCCCCGCGAGCCTGAGACTAGCCCTCCTCCTCCTATATCCTTATTGGCTGTGCCACCTCCCACCTTGTTGGAGGCCAAGTCTCCAAGGCCATCGTCACCACCCATTCCAGGGCTTGATCTGGCACTGGGCACTTCGTATTCATTTCCAACATCTTGTAATTCGCTCTTGTCCTCAGCACTGGTGCCTAAGGGGTAGAAAAACAAGCCCTGAAAAGACTGAGCTCAGGACATGTGGGTCCTAAGAGCTTGGGACAAGGTCATCAGTGCTAGCTGGAGAAGGTCAGAACTCCTAGGTTTCCGACTCCTACTTATTTATCATCAACCTCACTTGCCAGATCCTCCTCCTCCCCTATGTGCACAAGTTGAGAAGTCTGTGACTGCCCTGGATCTAAGGACAGGGAGGGGTTAGAGTCCTCTCTTTCCTTTGTCCCAGAGAGAGCATCCTTGAGACTGGGGAACTAAAATGGGAGGAGGGAGCAAGTTTGGCGTTATAACCCAGAGTCCTGTTGTTGAAATCACTGGTCAAGTCATGAGAATAAAAGGAAATGTCCCTACCATTGAATGTTATTAAGAAAAAGGAATGAAATACTGATAATGCTATAAAATAGATGAACACTGAAAACATGCTGCAAAAGAAGCCAATCACAAGAAATTATATTCTGTATTATTCTATATATGAAGTGTCTAAAGAGACAGAAATTAAATTAGTAGTTACTTAGGTCTGGGAGAAATGGGGGTCAGGTGGGGCAGTGACTGATAAAATATATAGGGTTTTCTTTTGTGGGTAATGATAATTAATAATCTAGAATTCATTGTGGTGTGTGTTGCACATCTCAGTAAATATACTGAAAACCATGGAATTGTACAATTTTAAATGAGTGAATTTGTATAATATGTGAAATATATCTCAGCAGAGCTTTTACAAAAAAGGGGGAGGAAGTGCCACATGGACCAGGGGACCAGACTTCATCCAGTGTCACAGAAATTACCAGATCGTTGGCAGGCTAGCCAGCCTTTGCGTTGCAAAAGAGTCCCCAGAGGCTCTTCACAAGGAGATGGCGAGGCAGGAACATCCTCCACAGAGATTTCCTCCAACTCCAGATCAGAACTGCCTGGTAGTCAAGAAAGGGAGGAGAACTGGAGACTGGGATTTCTGAATACCAGGGAAGGAAGAGGGCTGGAGATGCAGATTCCTGGGGATTGGAGGAGAAGGTTCATGACCTGGACTCCTTGCGGTGAAGTATATCCGGGCCCGCGGGGGTCCTTTGGAGACAGCAAGGACTGAGTGGTTCTGGACTCCTGGGTTCTAGGGGGAGTGGAGTTCTGGGGTATCAACCGCCCAAGGATTTGAGATTACCTGCTTCTGTCGGCGGCAGCAGAGGATCACGCTCGCCACTGCCATCTCCACCGCAGCTCACGATGCCCAGGATACCGTGGGATCCAGGGCACAAATGCGCCTCTGGCACATTCTCCTGAAGGAAAGGGTTCCTGGGGCCTGGGAGGTGCGGCGAGGCCCATTAACACGAAGCATAAAATCTTGGTCCTCTGAGAAGATCCGCCTCCTCGCTGGTCTCCCAAACCTCGCCCCTGATTGACTACCCAACCCCCCCCCCGAGACCCACTCAGAACCCAAACCTCAAGACTCAAACAAGCACAGCCCTACCACTAAACTGTCGCGATTCCGTGTGTAAACAGTCCCACGCGGGCTCTCCAGTAAATCGGCTTTAAATTACCCAGGCCTGGCCCCGGGGCTTTGCCTACTTCAGCCCTCCGGTTTCTCAGGAGCTACGTCCCGGCGCTTTTCCAGGCACCTCCCCCAACTCTCCCAAGCCCACGAGTTCCACGACTCCTTAGACCCCGTCCCCGCACTCTCTGGGCTGTGCCCGGCTCTCCCAGGCTCCACCCTAGCCGAATCACAGAATTCTTTCGGGGCCCACCTCTACATGCACCATACCCCGTACTGTCGATCTCTCTGGCCACGTCCCCGAACTCTCACAGGCCCCACCCAAAGATCTATCAAAGCGCCCCCACCCTCCGCGAGCTCCACCAGGCCCCTCCCCTCTAGGCCCTTTAGCCCCAGCCCCCACCACACCCCCACAGGCCCCGCCCTCCAGCCCGTGCGCCTGCGGGGCTCGGGACACCTTTCCTCACCGCTGTCAGCCGAGAAGCGCTTCTCCCGCCGCCTCGGTCTCCGCGGCCGCACTGAAGCGTCAGGATTGGCCTGAACCATGAGGGGCTCTTGGCGCTTCCGTCGCTGCTTCTTCTCAAACAGACGCCACTGCGGGAGCGGAAAAGAGGTGGGGTGGGGGTCTAGGAACCGAACTGGAAGACAGGGGTGAAAGGGGGCCTGGGGCAACGGGGGTCCTTGCATAGGCGGGAGAGTTCCAGGCCTCCCGTCTGTCAGCAACTCCTTCCATAGAACCCTGAGTCCTGGCATCCAGGCCCCTCCTCCCGAAGGACCTAGGAATCCTAAGGACCCAGAACCCTTGTTCCTTAGAAATTTCGGAGTCTCGTCACCAAGATTTACTTCCTGAGGATTCCAAATTCCTGTTTTCTCGTTTCCCAATTGCAAAACTTGAGACTCCGATAGAGCCAGTGAGGACCACTCCCAGATCAAGTCCTGGGGGTGGGACTCCTGAGAGGGTATGGAAGATAGAAGGGGAGGGTTGGCAGGATTCCTGGGCACAGTACCTGCTGTTCCAGCTTCTGCAGTCTCATAGCGGCAAGCTCATCTCCCAGGGCCCTGAGAGAGGTGCAGGCTCATAGTGACAGCAAGCGGGCACCCCCGTTGCCCAAGAGCCCTTCCCCTTCTTTCCACTGCCCAACTTAGGGTTCTGAACACTTGTGAGGTCACAGAAGAGACAGAACCTGAGTCTGCTCCGCCAGTGCTGAAGTTCTTTCTCCCTGCACTGGCCTATCTAGAGTCCAGGGGTCAGAGATCTCAAGCCCCTCCTATCTCAGGACTCAAAGCCCCCAGCCCTTCCTCTTTCAGACCCACTGGTCCTCATCTGTAACTCCCTCCTGTTAGGTAGGTAGGACCCAGAAGTCCAAGCCCCCAGCCCCTCCCTGCAAGGCACACATCATTAGGAGACCAGAGCTGCTGAGCAGGTGTTGGTATAATCAAAGAGCCCCCTTGCCCCCTCCATCTCTACCCTTGCCCATCCCATTTCCCCCACTTACTCTTTCTTCCATGTATCACTTTCCCAAGACATTCTGGAGAAGCAAAACAAAGAGTCAGGAACCAGACCCAACATCCCAATAGGCTCTGCCCTCCAACACCTGATCTTAAGCTTGGGATTTTCTCCTGGACCCAGGCAACCCAAGTGCCAATACTTGTTAGGGACCCTGAAGCCTGTTTCCAGCTTTCACCACTATCAGGAGCCCAGGAGTCCAGCTTGCTCTTCCCCCAATATCTAACTCTCTCCTTCACCCAGACATGAGAACTCAAGACTCTGGACCCCAAACATCTCATCCCCAGTGATCCCAGACCCCCAGTACCTACCTGCCTGAGATCCTGGAGACTTCTCCTCTTCTCCTGCCTAGAGAGGCTTTTCACAATCACACCTCAATTCCTTTCCTGTCTGGCCAATTTCTAAACATAACTGACCACCTCGATAATCTCTGGGTCTCTGGGAAGTAAGCAGGGGAGAAAAGAGGGCTCAGAGGGAGTGCGGGGGATTCCCTTGGAACCTGCCCTAATCCCCCTCCCTTCTGACCCCACCCCGCGCTCTACTTCCAACAAAGCAATGACCTTTGGCCTCTGCTGCAGCCAGGCAACCCTGCTCCAGGGGTTCTAAATAGAAAGAACGTGCAAGTGTTCCTTAAAGGGACCTGCGAGGGGCCTCGTCGCAAGCTCTTTTCTTTCTTACATAAGAAACTTATAATGTGACCTGTGCCAACTACTATCGACCTGTAATTTACAGCCACGTCCAGGAGAGAAAATAAATGAGAAAACTACAACTCCCATGAGCCAAAGAGGCCAAGATGCCCGCGGAAGTAGACTCATTTTGCCCCGGTCCGAGAGGGAGTTGTAGTTCTCTTTGAAAGTCTCTGTTCTTTCTCCTAAAAAGCAGGCTATGTGGCGTCAAAAGGTAGGGCTTCCAAAAAAGGAGGCTAGGCTTTCGAGAAAAGGCCAGCGACTTCGACAAGGGGCGGAGCCGCTGGACAGGGTCCCGAGGAACCTGGAGCCAGCGTGGACCAATCAGGCTGCTGAGATCGCATCCTCTGCGGGAAAGTGGGCGTGGCCTAGGGGGGAAAACACCAAGAAAGCTCCGGCGGTCCTGTGCCAGGAAGACGCCCTCTGCGGTGAAGGAGAGGTAAGGGGCTGGAGGGTCCTAGACTCTTTGGTCCTGGGAAGAAGGGAGGCGGGGGACAGGAGGGCTGGAAAACTGGATCTCGGGGGAGGACCCCGGTACCTCTAGGTCCTGGGAGAAAAGGAGGCTTGGGGCCTCGACCTTTGGGTTTAGGGAAAAGAGGGGGTCGAGACCCTGGATTCCCGAGTGTAAGCGAAGAGGATGCTGGAAGCCAGGACTCCTGGGTCTGAGGAAGGAAAGGCTCAGACTCCTAGGTCCGGATAACTAAACGCTTTGAATCTTGATTCTTGGAAGGGGGCGGGGAGCGGCGCTGGAAGTCCAGACTCCTGGGTCCAGGGGGAGGAGGAGTCTTGGGACAGACATATTCCACCTCTCCACCCCCAACAGACCACGCCGCCATGCCTCCCTCTGGGCCCCGTGCAGCCCTCTTCCTCCTGCCATCTCTACTGCTGCTGCGCGCTGTTCTGGCCGTGCCCCTGGAGCGGGGGACGCCCAAGGAGGAGAAGCCCGCGACCGAGAGCCCTGTGAGTGGCCCTGCCCTGCTTGCCAGCCATGTGTTTGCAGTGGCACTACAGTTCCCGCTCCCCCGCTGCCGCTGGGTGGCTACGGATGTGGCTTGGAGTTTGCCTGCCATTCTTTGCAGTCCCAGGGCTTTGACGTGGTGAAAAACTTGAGGGCGTGTGTGTGTGTGTGTGTGTGTGTGTGTGTGTGTGTGTGTGTGTGTGTGTGTGTGTGTGTGTGTGTGTGTGTGTGTGTGTGTGTGTGTGTGTGTGTGTGTGGGTGTGTGTGTGTGTGTGTGTGTGTGTGTGTGTGTGTGTGTGTGTGTGTGTGTGTGTGTGTGTGTGTGTGTGTGTGTGTGTGTGTGTGTGTGTGTGTGTGTGTGTGTGTGTGTGTCTGGCAGATTTTAAGTCTCTCTCTGACTATAAGGTATGGGGAATCAGGTCAGATTTTAGATAGAAAATCTGCATCCCGCCCCCGGGCCCCTGCCCTCCACCCCACACACACGTAAATCTCTTAGCTCCTTTAAGACGCCCTCCCCTCAAGAAGGAAGCTGGGGGGGGGGTACCAAAAAACTACATTTCCCAGCAGCACGCTGAGCTGGTGATGTTAGCTAACTAGGGTGTTCTCACTTCAGGGAGCTCATGGGAGTTGTAGTTTAAAGTATGATGGGCATGGGGCATGGAAAATGCTCATTTATTCCAGTGTGTGTCTATCAAACACTATGAAACCTATGGTCTTAGGGAATTTGGAACTTTAAAAGATCCTCAAGTGCCCTGATTCGTGGCCCGAATCCTACAGCTTTCACTAGGAATGGACATGTTGCTGTCTCTGGAACAGATCATTCCGAGTTCCTGTGTGTGGTGTGGCAGGTCCCCACCCAGCAGCTGAGACCTTTGCCCCATGAATTCTCTGCAGACACAGAAGTGCAGCTTGAGTTCCCTTTCCCTTTCCCTTAGTTCATTTAGAGCAAGCCCCCTGCCCTCGCAGACCAGCCTAGCTCACTAGAAAAGGCTGGGGCTGCTAAGAGTGGACCACCAGCAGTGATGGTCAAAGAGGAAGGAGGGATCATTTGAACTGAGATCTGGAGTGCCAGGAAGACTATTCCAGGCAGAACGAACAGCCTGGGCAACGGCTGTATGGTGGAGGAGAGCAGAGAGTAGGAGGCCACAGAGGAGGCCAGTGTGGCTTGAGACAGAGTGAGAGAAGGGGAGACGAAGTCAGAGACAGGCTGGAGCTAATCACACGGGGCCTTGTGGACCATGGTGGAGACTTTATTCTGAGGCGAATAGAAGGTTATAAATGGCAATGACATCAGCCGTAATAGCACTGACAGCTCCTACTAAGTGCTGAAGGCAAAAAGAGAAGGGGGCAGCAGAGGATGAGATGATTAGATAGCATCACTGATTCAATGAACATGAGTTTGAGCAAACTCCAGGAGATAGTGAAGGACAGAGAAACCTGGCATGCTGCAGTCCATGGGATCGCAAAGAGTCAGACAGGACTGAGCAACTGAGCAACAAATAAGCTCTGAGTTAAATATTTAGCAATATTAACTCCTCTAATCCTCATAACAGCCCCTATGAGGTAGGTATTCCTTAACCTTACTTTACAGGTGAGGAAACTGAGGCACAGAGTTAAGTATCTTGACCAAGAACTAAGGTTGCAATACTTGGCAAATAAAGGATGCTCAGTTAAAACTGAATTTCGGATACATAATGAATAATTACTAATATAAACGCCCTCCATGCAGTATCCATATTCTGAAAGTTGTTTGTTGTTTTAGCTGAAATTGAAATTTAAGTAGGCATCCTAGAAGTCCTGCTAGTCATCACATAGCTAGTCATTGGCGGATTCGGGATTTAGCCTACTCTGTTTGGTTGAATGATGGCCCCCAAAGATGTCCACGCCCAGAATCTGTCGATATATAGCAAAAGAGTGTTTGGAGGTGTGATTGAGTTAGGTGGAGAAGTAATCCTGTATTGTTTGTTTTGTTTACAGAGTATGACTTTACTTTTATGAAACAAAAAAAAACCTTGCATCTGAATATATGTCTAGTTGCTGGCGTACACAGGGGTGTATCCATGTGCAGAAAGAGTTGCAGAAACATCCCATGCTGCAAACTTTTTCTCCTTGACACTTTTCACTTTCTTTTTCACAGTTCTGTATACTGTAGTATTTTGTTGTTGAGTCTCTAAGTCCTGTCCGACTCCTTGAGACCCCACCGACTGGAGCCCGCCAGGCTCTTCTGTCTGTGGGATTTCCCAGGCAAGGATACTGGAGTGGGTTGGCTATTTCCTTCTCTATGTCCTGTACTGTTCAGATGGGCCCAGTGTAACCACAAGGGTCCCCTAGAAGAGTGAGGCAAAAAGGTCAGTGTCAGAGGCGATGTGATGATTTAAGCAGAGGTCAGAGTGAGGCAAGGCCATAAGCCAAGGAATATAGGCAGCCTCTAGATGCTGGAAAAAGCAAGGAAGCAGAGTGTTCCCTCAAGTCTCCAGAATAAGCCCAGTCCTGCTGAACCAGTTTGGACTTGTGACTTCCAGAACTCTGTAAGGGAATAAATTTTTACAGCTCTAAGTCGCTTAGTTTGTGATATTTGTTAGAGCAGCAATAGGAAGCGATTACACCCATAGCTGGGCAATCTCTTCCCATTTATTTTCCTCAACACGTGTAATGACTGCTATGGTAGACTGTCTTCTAAAGCCTTACTATGTGTCAGGCTTTTTATCTCATCACTTTTCACCACAGTTCTGAGAAGTAGGGAATTTTATTGTCTGTGGAAGAGTGAGACCCTGGAAAAGAAAAGTGGCTGAGCTAGGACTAGGAGCTCGGGGGTTTTTGTCAGTTTTTTTTTTTTGGCCTTGCCATGAGGCATGTGGGATCTTAGTTCCCCGACCAAGGATTGAGCCTGCGCGCCCTGCGTTGGAAGTGCAAAGTCTTAACCACTGGACCATGAGGGAAGTTCTGATTTTTGTCTGTCTTCTTCCCTGGCTGTGTTCTCTTGAACAGTGCCTGGGAAATGGTAGGGGCTGGGTGAATGCTTATTGAATGAATGTTTCACTGCTTGCCAATAAATTGCAGTATGTCCACTCTGGGGGCAGTTTGGGGCTTGGTGTTTACCCATGTGATTTTAATTTCATCTCCAGCACAGACAGACCTAAGAGGAGGTGAGAGCTGAGGCCCATAGTATCGGGTAATTTGTCTGGGATTACAGAGCAACCGAGGTCACTGGCTCCAGCGCCTGTGTCGCATGGGGCAGATCTCCTGCTTGGGGTTGTGGGCTGGTCTCTGGGTCCTATCTGCAGGGGGACCAGGGCTAGCACTGCCATGTTCATCTTTGTTGCCCCAGGACACAGGCCTATACTATCACCGGTACCTCCAGGAAGTTATCAATGTGCTGGAGACTGATGGGCACTTCCGGGAAAAGCTGCAGGCCGCCAACGCTGAGGACATCAAGGTGCGCTGTGGCTGGGTGCGAGCATGCTGGGCGCGGATGAGGAGATGCGTGCTCAGAGGGCAGTGTCTGAGCCTGGGGAAGAAGTCACTTCTCCAGGTTGCACAGCTGAGAAAGGATCGGGGGCGGGGGAGACAGAATGTGTGGTTAAGCGTGGATATGGGTGGCCCATGGCTTCTAGTATCAGCTCTACCAGCTGTGCGGCCTCCCTGCGCTGTGCCTCAGTTTTCCCATCTGTAAAGTGGAGCGATGACAGGACTGTCTGACATGTAAAGGACGTGGACCTGCACCACGGCTGTCCTCAGTCTGCACCCTGCAAGGGCTGGTTCTGTGAGTTCTCAGCAAAGTGCTGTCCACACAGGAAGAATTCAAAACACAAGAGATGCTGTCATCACACACATCTCCTCTAACTCTCACCTTAAGCCTCCAGAGGAGCTGGGATTCTCCCCATTTTACAGAGGCGGACCCTGAGGTCCTGGTAGAAGTGTTCGTCCTTCCAGGAGGCCTGGGTCTCAACCCCTGGACCGACTGAGCCCTGAGCCCATATCCTGCCCCATCCCCTAAGCAGAGTCTCTTGAGAAGAATGCTCATTCACATACACACACACTCACACACACACACGACTGCCTGCCTCTCTCCTCTGCCCTACCTCAAACTCCTTGACCCAGGACTGATGAGGAAGGCAGCCCTGCTCCCCGCAAACCTCCCAGCATTCCTGGGGTTCTCATCTGTCCCCACTCACCTGGACCCCCCAACAATGGATGGGTGGAACCAGAGATCAATGAGCCCAGCCCGTCCCGCTGCCTAGCCAGAGAAACAGCAGCCGTAGAGCCTGTTCAAGGTCATACAAGTGGGAAATAACGTCAGAAACGCGGCCACGTAGGCAGGCAGGTTCTGGAGTGGTATGGTGCTGGGTTCCAATCCCAGCCCCTCCCCTCACGCTCTTCTGAGCAAGTGTACGCACCGCTCTATGCCTTCCCCTCCGTCCCACCCCCCCGAAAAAGACAGGCTCACGCAGCACTTTCTCTGTTTCAGGGGCGGGAGTGGGGGTTGTCGTGTGAATCAGCCTTCGCTAAATGTCGATCCTGTCTTGGGGGCTATGGGGCATCCCAGGAAGGCATCAGAAAGCTTGCAGAAGGCTCCAGAGAAGGCGGCTTGACCAGTGTCCCCTCTCTCCTGGGCAGAGTGGGAAGCTGAGCCGGGAGCTGGACTTCGTCAGCCACCACGTCCGTACCAAGCTGGACGAGCTCAAGCGGCAGGAGGTGTCTAGGCTGAGGATGCTGCTCAAGGCCAAGATGGACGCCCAGCAGGAGCCCAGTGAGCGCGGGGCGGTGGGCGGGGTCCGAGGGGCGGTGGGCGGGGTCCGAGGGGCGGTGGGCGGGGCCGGCGGCCTCCCTCCCCGGTATCTAGGTGATTTGGGCAGGGGGCGCCTCCGGGGCCACCTTCTCACCACCTTTGTAAAATCTGTGTAGAAGATTGATAAAATTTTCTTCCTAGCACAATGTACTAAAAGAAATTTTTTTAAAATTTATTTATTTGGCTGTGCTGGATCTTCCTTGCTGGGCAGACCACCAATGAAAGAGCAAGGGCTACTCTCTAGTTGCCGTGCAGAGGCTTCTCTTGTGGTGGAGCACGGGCTCCAGGCGCAGTGGGCTTCTGTAGTTGAGGCTCCCCGGCTCTAGAGCACAGGCTAGATAGTTGACAGCGGTCAGGCTCAGTTGCTCCAAGGCATGCGCGATCTTCCCAGACCGGGGATTGAACCTGTATCTCCTGCATTAGCAGGCAGATCCTTCACCACTGAACTACCAGGGAGTCCCCCAGATTTTCCATTTTTATAAGGATTCCTGTCATATGGGATTAGGTCTCACCCTCATGACCTCATTTTGACTTGATCACCTCTGTAAAACCCTGTCTCCAAATAAGTTCTGCGATACTGGGGGTCAGGACATCAACCCCTGTGTGAATGTGGGGGCAAGACAGTTCAACCCATAAGGAGGTTGAATATCATGTGCTCTGAAGCCGAACTAATCTTCATTCTGCCTCTTCTTAAATGGTGACCTAGATGTTCCTTCCCCTCTCTGAGCCTGTTTCCACAACCATAAAGTGAGATAATTGCAGAACCTATGGGAGACTTTTGTGAAAAGTAAATGCATTCATATATTTAATATGTTTAGGGAGCAAGGCCTGGCATATAGTATGTATTTGACACATGTTGGTTATTATCATTTTCAGCATCAGACTCAGTTGTGTTCATTGCCTCCCCCAGGAAGTCCTCCCTGATTGCTCCAGGCCCATTCATGCTGTCCTCTGTGACATCTTTCCATGCCCTCTGTGACCTCCATTAGAGCACATCCAGCCCATCCAGTCCAGGATAGGGATTTTGGAAGAAGGAACATTCCATGAGTTCATGCTTTTCCTCCTCATCTTCCCTCTCATCCAGACATACAGTTGGATCACTTGAACCTCCTGAAGCAGTTTGAACACCTGGACCCTCAGAATCAGCACACATTCGAGGCCCGGGACCTAGAGCTGTTGATCCAGACGGTAACTTGCAGGGGACCTGAAGGCAGAGGACTGCCCTCAGAGGGAGAAGGGGACGCAGCCCAGGACTGAGCCTGCTCACCCCTGTCTGGTGTTCTCTCAGGCCAGCAGGCTGCAGAGGGCTTAAACACCTAAACGCCTCCCCCAGATTCTCTACAGGAAAGCAGAGTTGGGGGTTGGGGGGAGTTGGCCTCACTCACACCTGTATTCAGATCTCTCCCCTATGACTGGGGGGCTGGGATCACCTCTGTGTCCTTATTGGAGGCAAAATAACGGCCCCTTGAAAGACGGTACCTGTTCAGTATATGACCTGATGTGGCAAAGGGGCCTGTGCATATGTGATTAAGTTGAGGATCTTGAGATGGGGGATGAGCCTGAGTTATCCCAGTGGGCCCTTAGTGTCATCAAAAGGGTCCTTATAGGGTTCTCTGGCACCCTAGTGTTAGGATTCCAGGCTTTCACTGTAATGGCCCAGGTTTCATTCCCGGTCAGGGAACTGAGATCCTGCCAAGTGTGTTGCGTGGCAAAGAAAAAAAGAAATTGAATTTACTTCTGGATGTTCCCTGGGGGTCCAGTGGTTAGGATTCTGAGCTTTCGCTGCTGAGGGTACAGGTTCATTTCCCTGATACGGCAGCCAAGAAAAAAAGGTCTTTGTAAAAGCTGGAAAAGGCAAAGAGGATTCTCTCCTTGAATCTCCGGAGGGAGCACGGCTTTGCCAGCACTGTAATTGCAGCCCACTGAACTAATTTCAGACTCCAGCCTCCATACTGTAAGATGATAAGTGTGTGTTTTTTAAGCCACAAAATTGATGGTCATTTGTTAGACCAGCCCAGCAACTAAATAGTCCTCACGTGAGAAGTGGGATCCACAACCGTGCCTCGTGTGCAAAGCCAAGTGTGGGGCTGGGGAGTGGCCAGGGATAGTCAGGCCTGCCTCCGCCTCTGCCTCTCCCTGGCTCACAGCCCTGGTGTAGCTGCCCAGCACCCCCTGGACAGAACCCACCCCCTTCCTCCTAGCCTGAACCTGAGCCTGCTTTCCTGGCTGACTGGAGCGCCATCTAGTGGCTATAAAGATAATAGCAGTCATTTGATTAGGTCCATGCCTGACCTCTGTCCCTGAGGGATGTTTCTGCCACTTCTTTCCAAAACATTCTGGAAACTCTCTGCTTTCCTCCAGCCCCACTGTCATTCTCCTGGTCTCAACCCCTATCATACTGAGAAATAGGCTTGCTTCTGCCTTTCACGCATGCCAGCAGGGTTTCTCGGCACTTTTGGCATTTGGGGCTGAATAATTTGTTGTTGGGCTGTTTGTGCATTGTGTGGTGTTTAGCAGCATCCCTGGCCTCTACCCACTAGATGCCAATAGACCTCCCCCAGCTATGACCAACAATATCTGCAGACACTGACAGCTGTCCCCTGGGGACCGCAGTCAGCCCAGGTTGAGAACCTCTGTCTGTTCCCCACACAACAGCTGTATTGGCTTTCTACTGCTGCCATATAACAAATTACCACAGACTCAGGGCTTAAAACAACACAAAGGTTCTCTCACAGTTCTGGAGGACGGAAGTCCGAAATCAGTATCACTGGGCCAAAACCAAAGTTTCTTTAGAGGCATGTGCTCCTTTCTACTTCTAGCTGCTGGGGGGTTGCCAGCATTCCTTGGCTTGCAGACACCTCACTCCAGTCTCTACTCCTACCAACACATGGCATTCTCTCTGTCTCTCTCTGTAGACACTAGTCCTTAGAATTAGGGCCCACCCTCATCCAGCAGGACCTCATCTTCCCTAATTAGATCTGCAAAGATCCTATTTCAAAGAAAAGTCACATTCTGCAGTTCTGTTCACATGAATTCTGAGGTGGGGGTGGGTGGGATGGGGGGACTCTGTACCACCCACTATGTATTGTTATCTCCAATTTCCAGAGGCAGAAACAGGCACAGAGAGAATGAGTGACTTGCCCAAGGTCATACAGCGACTGGGACTTGCTCACATAACAGAGCCTAGATTTGAACCCTGGACAGAATAATTAGAGCCCTCAGGTTCTTTACCCTCTTAACTGTAGTGCTTTCCATAGTAAGCCACCTCATGGGCTATTCCTTATTATTTATTCCTCCAAGATCTTGAGATTGTGGAGGGCTTGAAAGATGAGGACCATCCTCATCTTTTTTTGAGCAAAGAAGGGAGGCTCTGTGTTGTGGGGCAAGAAGTGACGTCAGGACCTAAGACCCAGCACAGGTGGAAGTAGGGGCCAGATTCAGAGCCAAAGGCCTGGCATTCAGAGGCTGGAATTAGGAACTGGGTGTAGAGGTGAGGTGGGAATGACCAGCTGCCTTTCCCCAGGCCACTCGGGACCTGGCCCAGTACGACGCAGCCCATCATGAAGAGTTCAAACGCTACGAAATGCTCAAGGAACATGAGAGACGCCGTTATCTGGAGTCCCTGGGGGAAGAGCAGCGGAAGGAGGCGGAGAGGAAGCTGGAAGAGCAACAGCGCCGGCACCGAGAACACCCCAAAGTTAATGTGCCTGTGAGGACCCCCGTTCATGCCCAGCCCCCACCGCATCCAACTTTCCAAGCTCCACAAGAAAGCAGCTGAAAAACTATAACTCCCAGCAGACCTTGAGGCAGAGCTCCCTTTTAATGTGCCTAGCTACCTCCAGGGGCTGCTGGGAGTTGTAGTTTTTTTGTTTGGGGGTAAGCCATTCAAGGGATGGGGGTAAAGGGTTCTCTCTAGCTTCATCCTGTGGGACCCAGCCTTCTTGCTCATGAACCCCTGGCTCTCCCTTCCACAGGGCAGCCAAGCCCAACTGAAGGAGGTGTGGGAGGAACTGGATGGATTGGACCCCAACAGGTTTAACCCCAAGACCTTCTTCATACTGCATGGTAAGGTGGAGAGGGAGTCCAGGACCCAGGCTAACACTGAGGTCTGACCTGTCTGGGCTGTCTGGGGCCTGAATGCTGGAAAGGGGTCTGTTTCCCTTATGTCATGGGGCTTAAGAAGGCCAAAGAATGCTGATCCCCTCTCCCCTGGTGGTCAGAAAGGCCCTGTCGCTCCCTGTTGTTGGGGCCAAGATCCTGCATACGAGAGCTGGTCCTTTCTTCTGGGATACACCAGACTTCTGGGTTGTAAGGACTGATCAGTATCCCTAACAGAGCAAACCAGGCCTGGCTAGGTGTGGACCACCCCCCTCTACTTCATGGCAGTACAGAAGCCCTGGTCCCCCCGGGGTTCCTGTCGCTAAGGCAGGGTGTCAGGGGCAGGGGGTGCTAAACTCTAGTCACCAGACCTCCAGGGAGCCAGGAAGCCCCTTCTGCATGCTAATTCAGGGGCATATCCCCCTTCATTCTCCTCCTGTCTGGAAACATCACCTCTGTGTCCAGCCTCAAATTCCAAAACCTCCAAATGCCAGGTGTTTGACTCTGAATCTGGCCTATGCTGGGTCTTATATCCTGATGTCATTTTTTTTTTTTTTGGACTGTGCCTTGAGGCCTGCAGGATCTTAGTTCCCTGACCAGGGATTGAACCAGGGGCCCTTGGCAGTGAAAGCGCAGAGTCCTAACCACAGGATGACCAGGGAATCCCCCTGATGTCAGTTCTTGCCGGGCCCCCTCAGGTGTGCCCAGGATCCCAACACAAAAGCTATAGCCTGTCACCAGAGCTTAGCAGGGTCTGATTCATTTATTCAACAAATGTTTGCCAAGTGACCTCTTAAGGACTGAGCTTCATGAAGACCCTGTGGATACAGATGTGAACAAAAGAAAGTCTCCCTGCCATCACAGAGCCTGTGACCAGGCAAATACTCTATTTCAGTGAATCAAAGTGACCTTGAATTTTATAAGTAAGACACACTTGAATTTTATACAAACTGCCCTTTAAACTGATACACCCTCAGTGATAAGATGCCTCCCAATTTCATGGATAATAAAAATATGGGGAGCAAAAAAAGTACATTTTTAGAATTGGTGAAATTGGTTCTCTAGGAGATGATCAGAGAGTCACATGTACCATGCAAACAAGGACGTCGGAATTTAGGGTCTGCAGTGATGATTTTTAGATAGCTTGGTCTGGAAAGGTGTTTGCTACATCAGCATTGTCCAGCAGAACTTTCTATGCTGATGGAAATGTTCCATGCCTATGTTGTCCAATACAGCAGCCACCAGCCCCATGTTGCTTTTTTTTTTTTTTTGCCATAACCACACAGAGTACAGGATCTTAGTTCCCCAACCAGGGATTGAACCTGTGCCCCCTGCAGTAGAAGCATACAGTCTTAACCACTGGATCACCAGCGAAGTCTTTTTTTTTTTTAATGAATGAGGAAGTTTATTAACCCAGCATCCTTTGTTCTTTTTTTTTAAAATTAATATTTATTGGAGCGTAGTTGATTTACAGTGTTGTGCTAATTTCTGCTGTACAGCAAAGTGACTGTTTTAGCTTTTTTTTTTTAAGCTTATTTTTTTAAGCTACTTTTCCCACGTAGATCATTACAGAGTATTGAGTAGAGTTCCCTGTGCCGTACAATAGGTTCTTATTAGTTCCCATGTGTTCCATTAGTTCCCATGTCTATTAATTAAGAACTTGAAATGTGGGTTTTACAGCTAAGAAACAGGAGAGCGGGGGGCGGGGCCAGTTAAGTTAAATTTTTAAAATTTTGTAATTGTAGTAAAATACACGACATAAAATCTACCATCTTAGTTCGCCATTTTTAAATGTACATTTCAGTAGGGTTAAGTACACTCACATTGTTATGCAAGTGTTTTCATCCTTGCAAAAACTGAAGCTCTATGTTAATCATCAGTTCCGCATGACCTTTTCCCCCAGCCCCTAGTTACTTCTGTTTTCTTTTCTCTATGATTTTTGACTCTTTTATTAACTACTTCATAGAAGTGGAACTGTACACTATTTGTCTTCTTTGTGACTGGCTTCTTTCACTTAGCGTAATGTCAAGGAAATGAATTTTTCATTGCATGTGATTGTTGCTCATTTAAATTTCATTTGCCCCGTGTAGCTAGCAGCCACTGGATGGCACAGCACAGCTCAAGAGGGATGACATTTGAACCAAGACCTCAGTGAAGTGAGGGGTTGAGTCTCACAGATACGTGTCTAAATTGGGGACACAGCAAACACAGGCAGGGGAGAATGAACTTGGTGGGTTTTCCAAGGTCACTGGAACAGAATGCTGGAAGAGAATGATGAGAAATGGAATTCCCTGGCAATCCAGGGGTTAGGACTCTGAGCTTTTACTGCTGAGGGCATGGGTTCAACCCCTAGTCGGGGAACTAAGATCCCACCTGCTGAGTGGCTCAACCAAAACAAAAGAATGATAGGAAGGACTGTTGGGGAGATAAGAGCAGTTCTACAGTCAGAGTGAGAAAGCTGGATTTTCTGTCTTGAGTGAGACACTGAAAAAGGATTTTGAGCACAGGAACTGACCCCACCTGTCAAGTGGTAACAGGATTCATCTGAGTGCTGGGTGCTGTGTCAAGGACAGGCTGTAGGGGTCGAGGGTCAAAACCAGGATCCAAGTCAGAAGTCATGAGATGCTGATGGAAGCAGGAAAGAGTGATAGGACTCTGGATTCATCTTGCAGGTCAAGCTGGCAGGACTCAGAGGTGGACTGGATGAGGACTGCAGTGGAACAAGAGAGTCAAGGGTGACTGAGGTTTTTGGCCTGAGCAACTGGAAGGAATGGGAGAAAAAAGCAAACAAGATTGGGAGCTGGGTCTGTTCACATCAAGTTAAGAGATGTCTGTTAGACATTTAGGTGGCGAAGGAGAGTCGGCAGTGGAGTATTCAAGTGTGGAGGCAGCTTGTGGATGGCATTAAAAGTGAGGGAAACCCATCTAAGGAAGTCTGGGCCAATTGAACTCTCCTTATGATGGCTAATGTTCTGTGCTGCCCAGTATGGCAGCCACTGGCCATTTATGGGTATTAAGTGCTTGCCATGTAGCAAGTGGGACTGATAAACTGAAATTTTAATCTTATTTGATACTGACTTAAATTTAAACAGCCCATCTGACTAGTGGCAACCGTAATAGACAAATCTGAATATTTGATAGGAAAGACGACCCTGACCCCTGGGGTACACCAAAGTGTAGAGGTCAGGGAGAGGGCAGGGCTGGCTAAGGAAAATAAGGGCAGCTGGAGAGGAGAGAATGATGTTCTGGGAGCCAAAGGCAGAAAGTCAAGTTAAGGTGCAGGCTAAAGACTAACCATTGGATTTGCAAGGTCAGGGTTCCTGGCCACCTCTGTTGGGGCAGTGAGCAAGGCACATACGGCACATTGGCAGGGAGAAGCTTCTCTGGCGATGGGAGTCAGCCCTGGGGTGGTTCTCAGGGAGGTGCTGCTGACACCCCTGGATCCTGGGCAAAGGGGCTAATCCTGTGGCCAGATCACTGGTAGCTAGAGATCAAGTTACTCTGCAAGACAGTGGGCCCACGAATGGTCCCAGTGGAGCCTGACCTTCATCTGTTCCATTCTTGAGATCCTGGTTGGGAAAGGGGTGTCCTAGCATCAGGTCTATGGGGGCACTGAAGCCTGAAGGCCACCATCCTAACAACCACCCTGCTGTTGCCCGTCCTCAGAATAGACCTCGCATCAGCCAGATCTTCTCTAGCAGATCACTTAGGGACTTGACCCACTCTGTGCTCAGTCCCCCAAGAAGCCTTGTTGTCTCTTCTTCAGATATCAACAGTGATGGTGTCCTGGATGAGCAGGAGCTGGAGGCTCTCTTCACCAAGGAGGTGAGTGTCTTGGAGGCCGTGGGTGAGAAGGATGCCTATATCAACCACATGTCCCCTTAGGATCCTCAGGGTCCCCTCAGGTCCCACTGGATGTGGGTTCGGGGGAAAACTACAACTCCCAGCAGTCCTTGGGGTTAAAAAGAGGCTGCCAGGAGTGGCAGGATATCCCAAAGACTGATGGGAGTTGAAGTTTTTTGTGTCTGTGTGTGTGGGTGGGGGTTAGGTTAGCCTGGGAAGGAGCATACCCTGGACCTCTCAGTACATCCTGCCTTTCACTTGACCCTTGCAGCTGGAGAAGGTGTACGACCCAAAGAATGAGGACGATGACATGCGGGAGATGGAGGAAGAGCGGCTGCGCATGCGCGAGCATGTGATGAAGAATGTGAGTGGAGGGACCCGGGCAGTGGGCGGGGGTGAGATAAGTAGGTGGAAGGAGGTCCTGCTCCGTTGCTTACCCTTACCTGGCTCCCCAGGTGGACACCAACCAGGACCGCCTCGTGACCCTGGAGGAGTTCCTCGCATCCACGCAGAGGAAGGAGTTCGGGGACACCGGGGAGGGCTGGGAGGTGAGGACACGGGCGACTCTGGGTCCTGACTATCCCTCTCTCACAGACCTAACCCTTCCTTCAGGGTCTCTGGCCACTTCTCTTTCTCTCTGTCCCCCCACCCCCCCTGGAACTTCTCTCCCCCCTCAACTCTGGCCTTTATCCCCTTTCCCTAGTTCCAGCTTAGGTCTCTCCATCCACATGCCTGGTCCAGGCCTCCCCACCTTCTCTGAACCTCCATCAGCAGGGCCAAGGCTGGAGTCCCCCTGCCGATGGCCCCTGTTCTCACCCTACAGACGGTAGAGATGCACCCTGCCTACACGGAGGAGGAGCTGAGGCGTTTTGAGGAGGAGCTGGCTGCCCGGGAAGCAGAGCTCAATGCCAAGGCTCAGCGCCTCAGCCAGGAAACCGAGGCTCTGGGGCGTTCCCAGGGCCGCCTGGAGGCCCAGAAGAGAGAGCTGCAGCAGGTGACTGGCCAGGGAAATGGATCCATCCTCTGATTCCCTGGTGGCCTTTGTCCTAGTGTGTCCACAAGTGGGGAAGGCCTGCAGCCACTATGTTAATCACTGGTAGATCCATGGGTGGCAGTCACTGCCATCTTGAGTGAGGGCAGACATTGTTCTCATCCCTGGCTGCTGTGCAGCTGCCATGTTGGATAAGGGCAGTGAGGTTGTAAGCAGGAAAGGAGGGGAAGGCCAAAGAGGGAGGAGGAGGCTTCCCTATACAAAGGTGTGACTCAAGCCATGACAGGTGAGGGAGAACTGGATCTTTAACTAGTATTAAGCCCAACTCTCAATGAAAGAGAAAAACTGAGGGCCCTGAGAAAGGACTGGTCCATGACCACACAGCAGGTTGCCATGGAGACTCAGCATCCTACCATTTTGCCTCTGTGATCTCCCCCACCCCTGCAGGCTGTTCTGCAAATGGAACAGAGGAAACAGCAGCAGCAAAGCCACAACAACCCAGCCCCCGGCCCCGAGGGACAGCTCAAGTTCCACCCGGACACAGGTGCTGGCCCCTTGGGCCCAGGGCCCAGGGAGGGAGCTGGGGGCCCAGACTTCCGGGTCTGAGGGAGGAGGGACTGCTATGCCTAGCCCTGCCATGTTCTGCCTCCGTTTTCAGATGATGCACCCGTCCCAGCTCCAGCCGGTGACCAGAAGGATGTGGTTGCTTCAGAAAAGAAGGTCCCAGAACAGACCCCTGAGCCTCCCCAGCTGGATTCACAGCACCTGTGATCATTCCAGGATCCCAGCACTCAGGGTTCCTCCCAAGGCTGATGGGAGGGGGGGGGGTGGAGTGTCACAATCAACCTCCTCTGGGGACCCCGCCACACCTGTGGCCTCCTGGGGGAGGGGGAACAGGCTGGCTGCTTCCTTCTCATACTGCTGCCCGGGCCCCGTATCTGCCGCCTCAGCCTCCACAGTCTTCCAGTCTGTGGTCCCCTCTTTCTGTTCCCCTCCAAGGGACTTGCCTTCTCGTAGCCAGTTGAGGGCTCACTGGCCTCAGCTTCACTTAGGGAAACCCCCTCCCTCCAGGGAGGGTCTGCTCACACCTGCCTTTCTAGTTGGTGTGGCCTTGACCCCCAGGATGTGGCCACTCCAGCATCCCGCATCCCCACAGCTGCTGGAATCCTGCCTGCTGCTCTGGGCCCAGCTTCCGCTGGTCTGTGGGGTTTCAGTGGCCCCTCAACAGCTTTCTCTACCTTTTGTGGGACTGGCGATGCCTCAAAGACAGTGTCTCCCCCACAGCTGGGTGTGAGGGCCACAGAGTCCTGTGCATCGCTGACCAGCTCTGACCCCAGGAGCCCTGACTCTCCTGACCCCTGGTTTCCAGCCATCTCAGCCCCCTGCCTGCTGTCATGGCTCTGAGCCCCTTCCTTCCACAGCCCCAGAAAGGTCACAGAACTGACCCCACCCCAGAATTAGGTTCCAGCCCCTCAGCCTTTCTGGCCTTATCTCACACGGCTCCCTGTCCTGCTCTGTACGCTGGTTCCATCCAAATACACTTTCTGGAACAGATCCATGCCTCTGTTTCTTTGGAAACCCTGTTTCTTCTGAAACTCCACCTGTGCTTCACCTGCCAAAGCCTTCTTCATTAAACATCATCTCTGAGAGGCTCCATCGTGGCATCTTTGTCCTGTCCTGATGGGTCTGCTGCCTACACACATATGCATACCTTCAGTAGAATCCCTTCAGCCACAAGGACAGAAAACCCAAACCTAGGCTCACACAATAAAGAAAAGTGTATTCTCGCCCCAAACAAGAAGTCTCAAAGTAAAGTGACTCCAAAGCCTTCAGGGAACTAGGTTCTCCTATCTGCTAGCCCTGCTCTGATAGTTGTGCATGGAAAGGGGGCGAAAGGTGGGGAAACCTATACTCCTCTTGTACCAAAGCGGCTGCAGCTGCTCTGGATGTCACACCTGTCTGCACTAACAACTGACAGTGGAAATTGGCAGAGGCTAAAAATCAGCCTCCTGAGTGCATCCAGAGCCTGTTTACCAGAATGTTACTGAGAATGAGACAGCTCTAGTTTAACATCCACAAAAGGGAAGAAATGTAAAGGAGGCCCCAGTGATAGAAATTATCTGTGAGGGTCATTAACAATATGTATTCTCAGGATTTCTCTGGTGGCCCGGTTGATAAGAATCTGCCTGCCAATGCAGGGGACTCGGGTTTGATCCCTGGTCTGGGAAGATTTCACATGCTGCAGAGCAACCAAGCCTGAGTACCACAGCTACTGAGCCTGTGCTCTAGGGCCTGTGTGCTCTAGAGCCCATACTCCACAAGAAGAGAAGCCACAGCAATGATGAGGCCTCGCACCGCAACAGAGTAGCCTCCGATCGCTGCCGCTAAAGAAAGGCCCGCACAGCAATGAGGACCCAGGACAAGCAGAATAATTTAAAAACAAAAAAGCAGTACACATTCCCAGATTCTGGAATGTTCAAGGAAGTTTACTGGGAAGAAAGATGTGCTGCACCCACCCTTCCCTTAGGAACCTCAGCAATGACCTTCACAAACTTCAGCCACAGCCTCTCTGCTTCTCTTGGAAAACTGGAAGCTGGGCCTCAGTGACCCAATCTGGAAACTGGGCTTAAAATGGTAGCCACTTTCCAGCATTCTTTGAAGGATGTAATAAGCATATACATGAGTGGCATCTCTTCTGGCCTGAAATATAAGGTTAGCAAGTAATACCTGTTATTGGCATTGAGTGGACATGTTTATACAACCAGGGCTTCCCAGGTGGTGCTAGTGGTAAAGAATCCACCTGCCAATGCAGGAGAATGAAGTTCAATACCTGGGTCAGAAAGATCCCCTGGAGGAAATCCTACCCACTCCCGTGTTCTTGCCTAGAGAATCCCATGGACAGAGAAGCCTGGCAGACTACAGTCCACGGGGCTGCAGAGAGTTGAAAGTGAAAGAGGAGAGTGAAAAAGTTGGCTTAAAGCTCAACATTCAGGAAACGAAGATCATGGCATCTGGTCCCATCACTTCATGGCAAATAGATGGGGAAACAGTGGAAACAATGTCAGATTTTATTTTTGGGGGCACCAAAATTACTGCAGATGGTGATTGCAGCCATGAAATTAAAAGACACTTACTCCCTGGAAGAAAAGTTATGAGCAACCTAGAAAGCATATTGAAAAGCAGAGACATTACTTTGCCAACAAAGGTCCATCTAGTCAAGGCCATGGTTTATCAAGTGATCATGTGTGGATGTGAGAGTTGGACTGTGAAGAAAGCTGAGCACTGAAGAACTGATGCTTTTGAACTGTGGTATTGGAGAAGACTCTTGAGAGTCCCTTGGACTGCAAGGAGATCCAACTAGTCCATTCTAAAGGAGATCAGTCCTGGGTGTTCTTTGGAAGGAATGATGCTGAAGCTGAAACTCCAGTACTTTGGCCACCTCATGCGAAGAGCTGACTCATTGGAAAAGACTGATGCTGGGACGGATTGGGGGCAGGAGAAGGAGACAACAGAGGATGAGATGGCTGGGTGGCATCACCGACTCGATGGACGTGAGTCTGAGTGAACTCCGGGAGTTGGTGATGGACAGGGAGGCGTGGCGTGCTGCAATTCATGGGGTCGCAAAGAGTCGGACCCCACTGAGCGACTGAACTGAACTGAGCACACATATACCTAGGGTCTCTGGGAGCCAGTCTCTGTCTCCCGTATCTAAGGAAACCCATTCCAGTCACCCAGGGTTCCTTCTACATTTGGTCATTCTTTACCTGCAAGTGTATCCGTTTGTTTACACTCTGTCTCCTCCAATGGATCTAAATTCCAAAAGGAGCATCAAATTCATTGTCTCATACACAGAATCCCCTGCATACATGGTCAAGAATGGAGTCACCTCTGCCCTGGACCAACACCACCCATCTCTGTCTCCTGTCTGAACTTTCATCCTAGGCCTAAATCAACAGTTATATTGGCCCTTCGTGTGTAATCTGAAAATGATCTTTTTGATCTGTGCGTGCAAAGGTTTTACAATGATGACTGTCTCTTTGGAATGTTCTTTTGCATAGGAGCTGCAGTTCGTGCTGTAGACAGGACTCGGAGTGGATTGAGAGAGGATTTGGGAATCTCGGGAGAGACAAAAATGAGGAGCTAGGGATTCCAACTGTGCCTTCACCTCATATTTCGGACTCTGCCCCCCCTTTGTAGTAACCATGTGATTCTGATGTTTCGACATCTGGGGTCTTGCAGACTCTGGAGGGACTGCCCCTCTCAGAGTTAGGTAGTTGCTAGAGATCATAAACCACTCAGCTGCGAATGACTGTACATTTCCTATGCAGATCAACCCAGACCCCAGCCACCTGCTTTAGGGAGCTTCTACAGTCCCCAGAGTCTGGGACAACAGTTCCCTGCCGTGGTCATGCCAGGACCAGGTCCCAGACAATTCAGACAGCTCCTCCACTGCAGAGTCTGCTGAAATTATTCCAGCTTGCCAGTCCTAAACCTGCTTATCCTGAAGTGCCCATTCCTTCCCACAGAAACCACAAAAACTCTTGCCCACATTGCTTCCTCATTCCCTGTCTCCTGACCAACCCTGGTACTTCCTCACGTGGCCCTTTGTAGCATGGCATGTCCCCTCCTCTTGTTTTGTTGTTGTTACCTTTTAAATATTTATTTTTGGGCTTCCCTGGTGGAGCCAGTGGTAAAGAATCTACCTGCCAATGCAGGAGAGGCAGGAGACTCAAGTTCAGTTCTTGCCCGGAGAATCCCATGGACAAAGGAACCCGGCAGGTTAAAGTCCATGGGTCCACAAAGAGTCGAACACGACTGAGTGACTGAGCGCAAGCAACAAGGACCTACTGTCTAGCACAGGGAGCTATGTTCAGTGTCTCATGAAGTGAAGTGCAGTGAAAGTTACTATGGACTATACAGTCCATGGAATTCTCTAGACCAGAACACTGCAGTGGGTAGCTGTTCCCTTTTCCAGGGGATCTTCCCAACCCCGGGATCAAACCCTGGTCGCCCGCATTGCAGGCAGATTCTTTACCTGCTGAGCCACAAGGGAACCCCCAAAATACTAGAGTGGGTAGCCTATACCTTCTCCAGTGGATCTTCCTGACTCAGGAATTGAACCTGGGTCTCCTGCACTGCAGGCGGGTTCTTTACCAACTGAGTTATCACGGAAGCCCCTCATAATAACCTGTAATGGAAAAGAATATATATATATATACACACATAAATATATATTCACATACACATATATATGTGAATCATTTTGTGGTACACTTGAAAATAACATTGTAAAAAAAAATAACATTGTAAACCCACTAGATTTCAAAAAAAGCTGTTATGAGAAAAGAAAACAAAACACAGTCTAAACTCTTCATCATGTACCTCCTCACCTTTTTCATGAGCTCTGAGCAGCCACCAGAACTCTCATAGTATAAACCCTAATATTACCACTGATGCTGGCTAATTTCTTATAGCAACAGACAGAAACAAATACACAGTAGTTAACAGTCCCACAACACTTAGAATGTAGCAGGTGCTGTCCCAAACACATTATATATTATAAATAAAATTCATTTCATCCTCACAAAAGCCCTGGGAGGTAACATTTGTCACTCCCATTTTACAGATGAGGCAAGACACTTGCCTGATGTCTCACAGCTAGTAAGTGGCAGAGTGGGGACTGGAACCCAAGCAGGCTGGATCCAAAGTTCAGTCTCTGAAGAATGATGAGGGGTTGGTTTGGGTGGAAGGTTGGGGGATTGGCACAGCATGTACACTCAAAAAAATTCCGATGAACAAAAGAGTTAATGTATAAATGCTATTGGTCTCTTCCTAGCACACCATCCACCCAGTCATTGCCTGGCTGACAGTTTCTGTGTGACTTTTAATTTCACAGTTTTTTTCTAACATTTGAATATGACGCACATCATCATCTCCTTTCCCCTCTCCTTCACACTTCACCACCTGCAGGGTGAGCTCTTTGACCCTTCACAAATGGCCCAATTACTGTCTATAAATGAATCTTTCATGCATCCCCTGCACTCCAAGCTCTCAGTTCTAACTGGATTCAGCTTTTTTCCTGCATGGGTTGTTTCTTCTGTCTGGAAGGCCATCTCTGTTTCTATACCAGGAAAACCTACATCAACATCTTGCAAAATGCAGGACTTCCCAGGTGGTGCAGTCGATCAGAGTCCACCTGCCGATGCAGCGGTCACTGGTTCGATCCCTGCTGTGGGAGGATTTCACATGCTGTGGAGCACGTAAGCCCACACGCCACAACTGCTGAAGCCTGCGTGCTCCAGGGCCTGAGAGCCACAGCTAACGAGCCTCTGTGCTGCAACTACTGAAGCCTGCGCACCTGGAGCCTGTACTCTGCAACAAGAGAAGCTGCTGCAATGAGAAGCCCGTGAACCACAACTAGACAGCAGCCCTCAGTCTCTGCAACTCGAGAAAGCCTGCGTGCAGCAATGAAGTCCCAGCACAGCCAGAAATACGTGAATAAATATATCCAGTCTTTTCAAAAAACATCTTTTAAATTGCATTTCAATCATGCCCTCATCTGCCCAGGCTTTCCTGGTCTTCAGCTTGGGCTACGAGTGCCCCCAACCCCAGCCTCTATACTGCCTAGTGTTTCCACCATTACGACATGTATCATCCAAGATATGCAAAAAAGCAAAAGTGGTTGTCTGAGGAGGCCTTACAAATAGCTGAGAAAAAAAAGAGAAGCAAAAGGCAGAGGAGAAAGGGAAAGATATACCCAAATGAATGCAGAGTTCCAGAGAAATATGACAGATAAGAAAGCTTTCTTAAGTGAATAATGCAAGGAAATAGAGGTAAACAATAGAATGGAAAAGACTAGAGACCTCTTCAAGAAAATTTGAGATACCAAGGGAACATTTCATGCAAAGATGGGCACAATAAAGGACAGAAATGGTATGGACCTAACAGAAGCAGAAGATATTAAGAAGAGGTGGCAAGAATACACAGAAGAACCAAACAAGAAAGTCTTAAGGACTCAGATAAATATGATGGTGTGGTCACTCACCTAGAGCCAGACAGCCTGTAATGTGAAGTCAAGTGGGCCTTAGGAACCATTACTACAAACAAAGCTAGTGGAGGTGATGGAATTCCAGCTGAGCTATTTCAAATACTAAAGGATAATGCTGTTAAAGTGCTACACTCAATATGTCAACAAATTTGGAAAATTCAGCTGTGGCCACAGACAGTAAAAGGTTCGCTTTCATTCCAATTCCAAAGAAAGGCAATGCCAAAGAATGTTCAAAATACTGTACAATTGTGCTAATTTCACATGCTAGCAAGTTAATGCTCAAAATCCTTCAAGTTAGGCTTCAACAGTATATGAACTGAGAACTTCCATATGTACAAGCTGGAGTTAGAAAAGACAGAGGAACCAGAAATCAAATTGCCAACATCCACTGGATTATAGAAAAAGCAAGAGAATTAAAAAAAAAAAAACAACCCACCTGCTTCATTGACTATACTAAAGCCTTTGACTGTATTCAGTTCAGTTCAGTCGCTCAGTCGTGTCCGACTCTGCAACCCCATGAATCGCAGGACTCCCTGTCCATCACCAACTCCCGGAGTTCACTCAGACTCATGTCCATTGAGTCAGTGATGCCATCCAGCCATCTCATCCTCTGTTGTCCCCTTCTCCTCCTGCCCCCAATCCCTCCCAGCATCAGAATCTTTTCCAATGAGTCAACTCTTCGCATGAGGTGGCCAAAGTACTGGAGTTTCAGCTTTAGCATCATTCCTTCCAAAGAAATCCCAGGGTTGATCTCTTTCAGAATGGACTGGTTGGATCTCCTTGCAGTCCAAGGGACTCTCAAGAGTCTTCTCCAACACCACAGTTCAAAAGCATCAATTCTTTGGCACTCAGCCTTCTTCACAGTCCAACTCTCACATCCATACATGACCACAGGAAAAACCATAGCCTCGACTAGACGGACCTTAGTCGGCAAAGTAATGTCTCTGCTTTTGACTATACTGTCTAGGTAGGTCATAACTTTTCTTCCAAGGAGCAAGTGTCTTTTAATTTCATGGCTGCAGTCACAATCTGCAGTGATTTTGGAGCCCAGAAAAATAAAGTCTGACACTGTTTCCACTATTTCCCCATCTATTTACCATGCAGTGATGGGACCGAATGCCATGATCTTAGTTTTCTGAACGTTGAGCTTTAGGCCAACTTTTTCACTCTCCACTTTCACTTTCATCAAGAGGCTTTTGAGTTCCTCTTCACTTTCGGCCATAAGGGTGGTGTCATCTGCATATCTGAGGTTATTGATATTTCTCCTGGCAATCTTGATTCCAGCTTGTGTTTCCTCCAGTCCAGCGTTTCTCATGATGTATTCTGCATAGAAGTTAAATAAGTAGGGTGACAATATATAGCCTTGACGTACTCCTTTTCCTATTTGGAACCAGTCTGTCGTTCCATGTCCAGTTCTAACTGTTACTTCCTGACCTGCATACAGATTTCTCAAGAGGCAAGTCAGGTGGTCTGGTATTCCCATCTGTTTCAGAATTTTCCACAGTTTATTGTGATCCACACTGTCAAAGGCTTTGGCATAGTCAATAAAGCAGAAATAGATGTTTTTCTGGAACTCTCTTGCTTTTTGCATGATCCAGTGGATGTTGGCAATTTGATCTCTGGTTCCTCTGCCTTTTCTAAAACCAGCTTGAACATCAGGAAGTTCACGGTTTACGTATTGCTGAAGCCTGGCTTGGAGAATTTTGAGCATTACTTTACTAGCATGTGAGATGAGTGCAATTACGCAGTAGTTTGAGCATTCTTTGGCGTTGCCTTTCTTTGGGATTGGAATGAAAACTGACCTTTTCCAGTCCTGTGGCCACTGCTGAGTTTTCTAAAATTGCTGGCATATTGAGTGCAGCACTTTCACAGCATCATCTTTCAGGATTTGAAACAGCTCAACTGGAATTCCATCACCTCCACTAGCTTTGTTCGTAGTGATGCTTTCTAAGGCCCACTTGACTTCACATTCCAGGATGTCTGCCTCTAGATGAGTGATCACACCATCGTGATTATCCGGGTCGTGAAGATCTTTTTTGTACAGTTCTTCTGTGTATTCTTGCCATCTCTTCTTAATATCTTCTGCTTCTGTTAGGTCCATACCATTTCTGTCCTTTATCGAGCCCATCTTTGCATGAAATGTTCCCTTGGTATCTCTAATTTTCTTGAAGAGATCTCTAGTCTTTCCCATTCTGTTGTTTTCCTCTATTTCTTTGCATTGATCGCTGAAGAAGGCCTTCTTATCTCTTCTTGCTATTCTTTGGAACTCTGCATTCAAATGCTTATATCTTTCCTTTTCTCCTTTGCTTTTCGCTTCTCTTCTTTTCACAGCTATTTGTAAGGCCTCCCGAGACAGCCATTTTGCTTTTTTTGCATTTCTTTTCCATGGGGATGGTCTTGATCCCTGTCTCCTGTACAATGTCATGAACCTCATTCCATAGTTCATCAGGCACTCTATCTATCAGATCTAGGCCCTTAAATCTATTTCTCACTTCCACTGTATAATCATAAGGGATTTGATTTAGGTCATACCTGAATGGTCTAGCAGTTTCCCTGACTTTCTTCAATTTAAGTCTGAATTTGGTAATAAGGAGTTCATGATCTGAGCCACAGTCAGCTCCTGGTCTTGTTTTTGTTGACTGTATAGAGCTTCTCCATCTCTGGCTGCAAAGAATATAATCAATCTGATTTCGGTGTTGACCATCTGGTGATGTCCATGTGTAGAGTCTTCTCTTGTGTTGTTGGAAGAGGGTGTTTGCTATGACCAGTGCATTTTCTTGGCAAAACTCTATTAGTCTTTGCCCTGCTTCATTCTGCATTCCAAGGCCAAATTTGCCTGTTACTCCAGGTGTTTCTTGACTTCCTACTTTTGCATTCCAGTCCCCTATAAAGAAAAGGACATCTTTTTTAGGTGTTAGTTCTAAAAGGTCTTGTAGGTCTTCATAGAACCATTCAACTTCAGCTTCTTCAGCATTACTGGTTGGGGCATAGACTTGGATTACCGTGATATTGAATGGTTTGCCTTGGAAACGAACAGAGATCATTCTGTCATTTTTGAGATTGCATCCAAGTACTGCATTTTGGACTCTTTTGTTGACCATGATGGCTACTCCATTTCTTCTGAGGGATTCCTGCCCACAGTAGTAGATATAATAGTCATCTGAGTTAAATTCAGCCATTCCAGTCCATTTTAGTTCCCTGATTCCCAGAATGTCGATGTTCACTCTTGCCATCTCTTGTTTGACCACTTCCAATTTGCCTTGATTCATGGACCTGACATGCCAGGTTCCTGTACAATATTGCTCTTTACAGCATCAGACCTTGCTTCTATCACCAGTCACATCCACAGCTGGGTATTGTTTTTGCTTTGGCTCTATCCCTTCATTCTTTCTGGAGTTATTTCTCCACTGATCTCCAGTAGCATATTGGGCACCTACTGACCTGGGGAGTTCCTCTTTCAGTATCCTATCATTTTTCCTTTTCATACTGTTCATGGGGTTCTCAAGGCAAGAATACTGAAGTGGTTTGCCATTCACTTCTCCAGTGGACCACATTCTGTCAGACCTCTCCACCATGACCTGCCTGTCTTGGGTTGCCCCGCCCGCAGGCATGCCCCTCATTGAGTTAGACAAGATTGTGGTCCTAGTGTGATTAGACTGACTAGTTTTCTGTGAGTATGGTTTCAGTGTGTCTGCCCTCTTATGCCCTCTTGCAACACCTACCATCTTACTTGGGTTTCTCTTACCTTGGGCGTGGGGTATCTCTTCACGGCTGCTCCAGCAAAGCGCAGCCGCTGCTCCTTACCTTGGATGAGGGGTATCTCCTCACCACCGCCCTTCCTGATCTTCAACGTGGGATGGCTCCTCTAGGCCCTCCTGCGCCTGCCCAGCCACCGCTCCTTGGACGTGGGGTTGCTCCTCCCGGCCCCTCCCCTGGCCTTGGGCTCGGGGTGGCTCCTCTCGGCCACGGTCAACATCACTTTGCTGACAAAAGTCCGTATAGTCAAAGCTATGGTTTTTCCAGTAGTCGTGTATGGATGTGGGAGTTGGACCACAAAGAAGGCTGAGCATTAGAGAACTGATGCTTTCGAATGGTGGTGCCGGAGAAGATTGTTGAGAGTCCCTTGGATTGCAAGGAGATCAAACAAGTCAATCCTACAGGAAATTGAATCTGAATATTCACTGGAAAGCCTGATGCTGAAGCTGAAGCCCTAGTACTTGGCCACTTGATGTGGAGAGCCGACTCATTGGAAAAGACTCTGATGCTGGGAAAGACTAAGGGCAGGAGGGGAAGGAGGCGACAGCAGATTAAATGCCTATAAGGAAAACTGACGAATTTGTTGCGGGTGAAGTTGGCCAGTCTTTTTATTTATTGCTCGCGTTCCTAGCGAGCAATAGATCATTTTCATGATCTTGGTTTTCTGGGTCTGTTTCTGCTTCTGTAAATAGGGCACAATAGACTCTCACTCGCAGGTTTGTGGTGAGAAATCAGGGATGGGGAAAGGAAAGCACGGGCGTTCTATAAATATTAATAGTTAAGAAATATTAGTAAAAATCAGTGAATATATTACCTTTGCTATTATTATCCTCTCTCTCCCTCTGGACAGTTCCTAAGGGTATGCGGCTTTCTGAACAAAAGAGAGGTAAGTTCAAAGGCTCGAAGTTGAATGGAAAAGAAAGCGCCTCCGCTTGTGTCACATGGCTAGTCTCTAGGAAAGAAGACTCTGGGTGTTTTTGGTCCATCCCTGTTAGGCGGAGCCTTCGGTGCATTCTTCCAATGGGGATGCTAGAATTAAATATCCGTCCTCTTTGCCTTGGGACTGGCAGGGCGCACAAGCGCCGTGGCCAATGAGGAGCGGCGTAGGAGCAATGGGGGCGGGGACAAGGGCCACGCCCCCCGGAGCGCCGGGCATCTGGTCCTTAACTCTCGCCGGGAAAAGGTAGACACGTTTGGGACTCCGGGTTGCGGCGATGGCGCTTCGCTGGGGCATCGTGTCGGCTGGCCTTATCTCCAGCGACTTCACGACGATGCTGCGGATGCTGCCTCGCTCTGAGCACCAGGTCCTCCCTCTCTCCAGAGACCTGGGGAAGAGTGGGCGGGGGGGTCTGAGGGAGGAGGGAACTAGGCTTCTAGACTTCCGAGCCCCACAAGGCCGTGAAACAATCTCAAAATCCGTATCGCTCTTTTCTCCCCTCTGTCTTTTTAACACGAATTACGCGAGGTTTGGGAGAGTCTTCATCCGATTTGTTGTGTAAGGAAGAAATTTAAATATTAGGGAGTTTGATAATCGGGGTTGAATAACCGTCTGCCTCAGATCTCTTTTCCCCAAACCCAGGTGTCACCTCATCCCCCAGGACCACATCCCCCCTGCCCGGTTTTGGGAGTTGTCAATTTCTCCCTCCCCCACCGAGGCCTTCTCCATCACCTCCCTCCCATCCACCCGTCTTCCTTACCTGCCCCAGCCTCTCCAGTCTGACTCAGGCGTCCCTCTAGGTAGTGGCGGTAGCGGCCCGTGACCTGAGCCGGGCGAAGGAGTTTGCTAAGAAACACGACATTCCCAAGGCCTATGGATCCTATGAGGAACTGGCCAAGGACCCGGACGTGGGTGAGTGGCCCTGGCGGCGGCGGGGGAGAGGGGGCGTCACCGGGGGTGCTGCCTTCAGGGTGCTCCGTAGAAGCGAGGCTCTGCGCGATGAGCCAATCCCTCTGGGCTGCCGAAAGGACTCTGGGCTGGGAGGCGGGACGATAGGAACCGGTTTCGTCTGAAATTATCTGTCCAGCAAGAAATAGCAAGTAGGGGCCACACCTCCGCGGTAAAGGCAGGGCTTGAATTCCTGAGCGAGGCCTTTCAGGTTTTAAATACGACCCGTGTGTCTCGGGCTTCTGCGTTCCAGAGGAGCCTGGATGGAGAGGCAGGACAGCGTGGTTGGACAACAGCCTGGCTCTGGAGTCAGATTGGCTGAGTGGGCATTTTCCCCTCTTCTGCTTGCCCTTCTCAGGTTCCCCATTTCTGAAACGGGCAAAATAATAATCTTACTTCTTGGTGGTGTTGTGAGGACTAAGTGAGTGAATACCATAATTTCAGAAGACTGAAAATAATCTTAAGGAAATAGAGTGATAGTAGAGAACGGTTTTGTTGTTTAGTCGCTAAGTAGTGACCAACCCTTTTGGCAGGCTCCACTGTCCATGGGACTCTCCAGGAAAGAATACTGGAGTGGGTTGCTATTCCTTCTCCAGGAGCTCTTCCTGACCCAGGATCGAACCTGAGTTGCCTGCATTGGCAGGCGTCAGGGAGGCCCTTCAATTCAGTTCAGTTCAGTCACTCAGTCGTGTCCAACTCTGTGAGTCCATGGACTGCAGCACACCAGGCGTCTCTGTCCATCACCAACTCCCAGAGCTTACTCAAACTCATGTCCATTGAGTTGATGATGCCATCCAACCACCTCATCCTCTGTGGTCCCCTTCTCCCCCCGCCTTCAATCTTTCAATCAGCATCAGGGTCTTTTCCAATGAGTCAGTTCTTTGCATCAGGTGGCCAAAGTATTGGAGTTTCAGCTTCAGCATCAGTCCTTCTAATGAATATTCAGGACTGATTTCCTTTAGGATGGACTGATTGGATCTCCTTGCTGTCCAAGGGACTCTCAAGAGTCTTCTCCAACACTGCAGTTCAAAAGCATCAGTTCTTTGGGACTCAGCTTTCTTTATAGTCCTACGCTCACATCCATACATGACTACTGGAAAAACCATAGCTTTGACTAGATGGACCTTTGTTGGTGAAGTAATGTCTCAGCTTTTTAATATTCCGTCTAGGTTGGTCATAACTTTTCTTCCAAGGAGCAAGCGTCTTTTAATTTCATGGCTGCAGTCAACATCTGCAGTGATTTTGGAGCCCCCCAAAATAAAGTCTGTCACTATTTCCAGTGTTTCCCCATTTTCCATGAACTGATGGGACCAGATGCCATGATTTTAGTTTTCTGAATGTTGAGTTTTAAGCCAATTTTTTCACTCTCCTCTTTCATTAAGAGGCTCTTTAGTTCTTCTTCACTTTCTGCCATAAGGGTGGTGTCATCTGCATATCTGAGGTTATTGATATTTCTCCCGGCAATCTTGATTCCAACTTGTGCTTCATCCAGTCCAGAATTTCTCATGATGTACTCTGCATAGAAGTTAAATAAGCGGGGTGACAATATACAGCATTGATGTACTCCTTTCCCCATTTGGAACCAGTCTGTTGTTCCATGTCCAGTTCTAACTGTTACTTCTTGACCTGCATACAGATTTCTCAAGAGGCAGGTCAGGTGGTCTGGTATTCCCATCTCTTTAAGAATTTTCCATAGTTTGTTGTGATCCATACAAAGGCTTTGGCTTAGTCAATAAAGCAGAAGCCCTTAGCTCCATCCAAATGAGGGGCTAGAGTTTGACCACTGCGGTAGGACTTCCTACCTGCTTGGAGGAACTCAGGCTCTTGGAAACTTGGGGGCGGGGCCTCTAAATGGTGGGTGGTGCCAGAGGTCTCAGTGGGTGGGGCTATTGATCTCTACCTTTTTCCTCCCGCCATAGAGGTGGCCTACATTGGCACCCAGCACCCCCAGCACAAGGCCGCAGTGTTACTCTGCCTGACAGCGGGCAAGGCTGTGTTGTGCGAGAAGCCCATGGGTGTGAACGCTGCGGAAGTGCGCGAAATGGTTGCTGAGGCCCGATCCCGAGGCCTCTTCCTTATGGAGGTGAGGGTGGAGGGCCCTTCCAACGTCCCGATCCCGAGGCCTCTTCCTTATGGAGGTGAGGGTGGAGGGCCCTTCCAACGTCCCACATTAGAGCTACTTGACATGGTTGTCAGTCGACAGTTTTGGAGGAACATAAGGGTGGATTGCCAAGAGTTAAGATGAACACAAAATGAACCAGGGTCCTCGCGTTTGTCAGGATGCCGTTGAGCTATGTCAGGTAGTCTACTAGCAACACGGTCTTAGTTTGGGTGGATTTACAAAGTTAGAGATCCGAAGTACCAAGGAACCTCCTACCAAACCTCAGTGTCAAATTGCCTTTGTTTTTACCCTTATCAGACTTGGCTACCTATAGGGGCCTTTGGCATCTTGCAAATTGCCAGTAATTAAAATGGCCACCAGCAGCAATGACTAACACCAGAAGTTAAGATGGCCACCAAATGACACCATCACCCCAAGCTATTTTCATGTTAAGGAGTAGTAGGGTTCTTTTTTCTTTTTGGCCACACCAAGAGGCATGTGGAACTTTCCTGAACAGGGATGGAACCTGTGCCCCCTTCGGAAGCACTGCTGGACCACCACCAGGGAAGTCTGAGTATTATGGTTTTTAAACATTTTGCTATAGGTTCTGCCAGTAGTCACAATAGCTCTTACTTCCCCATGTTCTATCTAGTTATCATATGCTCAGTATTGCTGAGCCTCCTAGTCTGCAAAGTTCTATGTGCCCAAGGAGTAGTCAAGATATCAGTGCCAAAATTCTGTGAATTTATTATTTCTTCATTTTTATTGGCACCTAATGTGTACCAGATTCAATCTTAGGAACTGGGGATTCATAACATACAAGACAGAGGCTCAGTTTTCAAGGAGCTCAAGATCACTTTTGGTCATGGAAATGGGTAACCCCAATGTCCATGGGCATGGGCTTTTGTGGACATAGGACTGAGCAGTTTATGGAGCACAGACACCCTGTCCCAGCTTGGGTGCTGATCAAGGAGGTTTCTTGTGGGTAGAGGCTGGCTTTTCAGAAAAGTAAACTGCATAGGTAAATAGGCCAGAGAGGAAAAACAGAGTTAAGGCTTAAAACAAGAATTGGCAGATTTCATTTCATTAATATGAAATTTATCTTGGACAGGTCAAGATTTCTGGCTTTAGAGTCAGAGAACTCTAGACTCCAGTTGCCCAGTTCCAAGCTCTGTGACCCTGGGCAAATAATTTGATTCAACTGAGCCTTAGTTTTCTGATTTAAAAAATGGACATAATGATAGCAATCAGGCAGAGATGTTGGGAGGACTCATTAGGCACTGCATGTACATATTGTCTTGCTCATAATATATACCCAATAAATGCAAGCTGATGTTAGGCAATGGGGAGCAACAGAAGGGGCCTGGGCAGGGGTGAGACAGGGTCAGCTCTTAGAGAAGGAAAGATCCCTCTGGGCCATGTGGGGATGGGACTGGAGGGGAGAGATTGGGCGTGTTAGTTAGCCAGGACTGCTATAATAAAGTGCCACTAATGGACCAGGCAGAGGAGGCAATGGCACCCGACTCCAGTACTCTTGCCTGGAAAATCCCATGGACGGAGGAGCCTGGTAGGCTGCAATCCATGGGGTCCCTAAGAGTCAGTCATGACTAATGACTTCACTTTCACTTTTCACTTTCATGCATTGGAGAAGGAAACGGCAACCACTCCAGTGTTCTTGCCTGGAGAATCCCAGGGACGGGGGAGCCTGGTGGGCTGCCATCTATGGGGTCACACACAGTCAGACACGACCGATGCGACTTAGCAGCAGCAGCAGCAGTAACAGACCAGGTGGCTAAAACAACAGAGATTTATTTTCCCATATTTCTGGGGAGTTCTTTGGTGGCCTAGTGGTTAGGATTCTGGGCTTTCACTACAGTGGCCTGGGTTTAAAACTGCGATCCTGCAAGCCTCATGGTGAAGCCCCCCCAAAAATAATAAAATTTTTTAGAATTTAAAAATAAAGTTTTAAAAAATAAATATTTTCTCACACTCTGGAGGCTAGAGAAGTCAAGGTGTCAGCAGGGCTGGCTCCTCCTGAAGCCTCTCTCTGTTTGACTTGCAGATGGCAGCCTCCTCCCTGTGTCTACACATGGTCTTCCCTCTGGGCAGAGTTGTGTCCTAACTTCCTTTTCTTCTAAGGACACCAGTCCTATTGGATGAGGGCCCACCTTAATGACCTCATTTTAACTTAGTTACCTCCTTAAAAAACCCCACCTCTGGGAACTTCCCTGGCAGTCCTGTGATCAAGACACCATGCTTCCAATGTAGGGGGCACGTGTTTAATCCCTGGTCAAGGAAATAAGATCCCACATGCCACAAGATGTGGCAACACACACACACACACACACACACACACACACACACTCCAAATATGCTCACATTAGGAGGTTCTGGGGAGGGGTTGGGCCTCAACATGAATCTGGTGGGGAGACAATTCAGCCCGTAACATTGGGGGACTGGTGTAATGGTTCAGATGAGGAAGGACAAGGCCGGCCTTGGGGCTGCAGGACTGGAGAGGAGAGAAGGTGGCAGAGAGGGTCAGACTAGACACAGCTTGGGCATTGCCAGGCTGTGGAAGGAAGACAGAGGGGCCTTGATTGGGGAGCAGTGGGTACCCACTCAAGATTGAGTCCTTGAAGAGAGAAAAACTGGTTGGTTAACTTTTGGGTCCTGACCACTTTCCTTCTCTTCTTGCATCCTGCTTTCTTCCCTCTGTGGTCTGCAGGCCATCTGGACCCGGTTCTTCCCTGCTGTAGAGGCTCTGAGGTCTGTCCTGGCCCAGGGAACTCTGGGGGACCTTCGGGTTGTTCGGGCAGAATTTGGGAAGAATCTCACCCACGTACACCGGGCCACAGACTGGGCCCAGGCGGGAGGTGGCTTGTTAGACCTTGGCATCTACTGCCTCCAGTTCATCTCCATGGTCTTCGGTGGGCAGAAGCCAGAGAAGATTTCAGCTGTGGGAAGGCGCCATGAAACAGGTATGGTCTATCCTGGACTTGGTTGGTTGGCTGGTCAAGTCACTAAGTTGTGTCCAACTTAGCAAGCCCATGGACCGTAACATGCCAGGTTCCTCTGTCTATGGAATTTTCCAGGCAAGGAATACTGGAGTGGATTGCCATTTCCTTCTTCAGGGGATCTTCCCAGACCAAGGATCGAACCTGTGTCTCCTGCATTGGCTGGCAGGTTCTTTACCACTGAGCCACCAGGGAATATCCTGGACTAATAGGAGTGGATCCTCTCTTACTGGGAGCAGTGAGCTGGGGATAAGTCTCCTCCCTGATGAGTATCAGGTTAGGCAGCTAGAGAAACTTCCCATATGAAGCCACCCAAGCTACCCCCAGCCTGGGCTCAGAGTTGAGAGTGTGAGCAGGGTCTGTGCTGGGACTTTGCTGCCTGATGTTGGCCAAGGGACACAACATTCCTGAGTCTTAATCAGTTACCAACTAGTTACCTAATTAGTTTTAATTAGGTAAAATGTCAATAATATAGTTATCATAAGGAGTTAATGAAGTAACTTTTGAAGCAAATGGTAAGCAGTTATTGATTATAAACAATTATTATTTTGTATATTTGTCTCAGTTAGCCTTTGCTACATAACGAACTACCCTAGAACTTAGTGACCTTAAAAAACAATCATTTATTAGCTTGTGATCCTGTGGGTTGGCAATTTGGGCTGGGCTCAGCTTGAGTGGTTCTTCTGCTGGTCTTAGTCATGTAGCTGCAGTTGGCTGGCTGGCCCACTGGAGCTGGATGCTCTAGGGTGGCCTCACTATGTCTTGCAGGTGTTGGTTATTCTATGGGGAGCCTTGGTTCTCCTTCACATGGCCTCTCCTGCTGGCTAACTCAGGTTCATTCGTATGGTGGTCTCAGAGTTCCAGGTGGAGCAACAGGAAGGTGGACCTCAGCATGCAAACACTTTTCAGACCTTTGCTTCTACCATATTTGCCACTGTTCCATGGCCCAACATCAGCTCAGATTTCAGAGGTGGGCAAATAGACTTTACCTCTTGATGGAAGAAGCTACTGCAAAGAGGCACTCATAGAGGAACAAGAGGAATTGCTGTAGCCATCTTTGCAAACCACAGAAAGCAATGAATAGCCAGGAAAATAGTACATGAGATGAAGGTCACTCTTTAGAAAAACTGTCTCCATCTAACATCTGGCCAGTTCCTAGGCTAAATAGTAGTTATAAAAACAGATCCCGTTTATTAAGTGCTACCTTAATAGATATTAAGGTTATTATAGATTATAACTTTAGGGTTATTATAGATATGACCTTTCTGATGTATTAAAGTTGTCCCCATTTTACAGACTAGGAAACTGAAGTACAGAGAGGGGTAGTGACTTATCCAGGGTCACACAGCAGACCTGGGATAAGAACTTGGGCTTAAAAGAGAGCTGAGTCGGGGACTTGCCTGGCAGTCCAGCAGTTGGGACTCTGCATTTCCACTGCAGGGGCTACAGGTTTGATTCCTGGTCAGATAATTAGGCTCCCCCAGGCCCCATGGTGGAACTAGGATCCCAAGTTCCAAAAAGAGAGAGGGCTGAGTCAGTAGACTCCTCCATCTGTGGCCTGCCTGATGTGGAACCAGGCTAGTACTTAACCTGCTGTGTTTAATTTTTAACTAATGCTTATATATCACTTATTATCATCTAAATAGTCTTCTAAGTACATTGTGCATTTTATAGCACTTAATGTAATACCTGAAATGGCCTTATGAAGCAAATTCTCTTATTATCCCCATTTCAGAGATCAGGTAACTGATTCTCACAAACCTATGCAACAGGTATTTACAGAGGAGGAAACTGAGGCTTAGAGAGGTGAAGTCTCTCTCTCTCTACTTTTTTAGCATATTTTTCTTTATTTATTTAGATTACATCTTTACTGTGATATAATTCACATACCATACGATTTATTTATTGAAAGTATATAATTTTGTGGCTTTAGTATAGTCACAGAGTTGTGCATTTTATCACTATAATCAATTTTCAAATTAATTTTTATTGAAGTATAGTTGGTTTTATGGGATTTTCCAGGTGGCACTAGTGGTAAAGAACCTGTCTGCCAATGCAGGAGACAGGGTTCGACCCCTGGGCCAGGAAGATCCCCTGGGGGAGGGCGTGGCAATCCACTGCAGTATTCTTGCCTAGAGAATCCCCTGGACAGACAAGCCTGGCGGACTACAGTCACAAAGAGTTGGACACGATCAAAGCAACTTAGCACACACATGCATGCCTCATACAGCAAATGTAGCATGGAGACATAGTTGATTTATAATATTGTGTTAGTTTCAGGTATATAGCAGTGATTCAGTTGTGCGTATACTATAGCCACTCTTTTTAGATTCTTTTCCCATATAGGTTATTGCAGAGTATTGAGTGGAGTTCCCTGTGCTATATAGTAGGTTCATATTAGTTATCTATTTTATATAGTGTGTATATGTCAATCCCAATCGCTCCCAATTTATCTCTCCTGCACTGTAATCAATTCTAGAATATTTTCATTGCTCAAAAAAACAACCTACCTCACCAATTTTCCCATGCCCCTGAGCCCTAACCAACCACAAATCTGCTTTCTGGTCCTATGGATTTGCCAAATATTATTCTTGCCTGGAAAACTCCAAGGACAGAGGAGCTCGTCACACTACAGTCCACGGGAGTCACAAAGTGTCAGACATGACTGAGTACGTGGCTGAGTACATTCCATATGAATGGAATCCTGCAACATGTGACTTTTGTGTCTGGCTTGTTTCATTTGATGTGTTTTCAGGGTTCATCCATGTGGTAGGACATATCACTACTTCTGGCTTCAGTCTCTCTCATTGTCATACTAGAGATGAGATCTCAGGACTTCCCTGGTGGTCCAGTGGCTAAGACTCTGCACTCCCAGTGCAGGGGGCCCGGGTTCAATCCCTGGTCAGGAAACTAGATTCCCGTATGCTGCATCTAAAAATTTCACATGCTTCAACTTAAAAGAGCCCACTAACTGCAACTAAGACTCAGAGCAACCAAATAAATACTTAAAATTTAAGAAAACAGAAGATATCTTGCCCAGGGTTCTTCAGATGGGACTGTTTTTGGGTTGTGCTGGGGCTTCACTGCTGCTCAGGCTTTCCCTAGCTGCGGTGATTGGCGGCTACTCGCTACTTGCAGTGTATGGGTTTCTTGTTGCGGTGGCTTCACTTGCGGAGCACTGGCTCTAGGACACACAAACTTTAGTAGCTTCAGCACGTAGGTTCAGTAGCTGTGGTGCATGGGCCTAGTTGCGTCACAGCTTGTGCTGTTTTCCCAGACCAGGGATCAAATCTGCTTCTCCTGCAGTGGCAGGCAGACTCTACCAATGAGCCACCAGGGAAGCATTCAGGCAGGATGTGAGGCCAGGCTTGCCCTCGTCCTGTGCCTTCCCCCAGGTGTGGACGACACTGTTACTGTGATACTCCAGTACCCAGGAGGGGTCCACGGCAGCTTCACCTGCAGCATCTCTGCCCAGCTCGCCAACACGGTGTCCGTGAGTGGTACCAAGGGCATGGCCCAGGTGAGGCATGATTGGCTGAGCTGGGATGGGTCCAAGTACTGGGAACCAGGGCCCTTAGCAAGAGGAATAGGCCAGTCGTGGCTGTTGGAGCTGGATGGGGACTGAACTTGCCTCTTCCCACACTTCTGATAAGAAATTCATCCTCAGCTACTAGGCCATGGGATGGAGTCTGAACCTCCAGGCTCCTTCCCAAGAGTGAACCCATTGGTCTGTCAGAAGTCCTTAGTCCTCTCTTGGGAGAAACCAGTTCTTAGTCACCACCCTCTGAGAGCAGCTATAACCTTTGGAATTGCACTCAGGACAGAATATGGGCATTATCAAATGGCAGCTTCATGGGACTTCCTGGAGCCATGTTGCTGGAAAGAAATCCTATTCTCAGCAGAAGAATTTGTACCCTGCCCCAAACTGGAACTGCAGAATCTGCCCCAGCTGTATCTCTGCATTTCCATTTTGACTTAGAGTTGGGTATGGGAATAATTTAGGCTTCCCCAGGGGCTAAAACAAAATGGATAAGCAGGTGATGGGTTGTCTCTGCTCCTCCTTGCAAAGGGGATTCCACAGAGGCAATGATAAACTGTCTTCAAGGCCTGAGCACAGGGTTACAGAAAGGTTTGTTCCTGGGGAAATGAACAGACAAGACAGTCTTGTACTGTGGCAACCATGATGCTAAAGAATAATCCTCCAGCAACCAGGGCAGGGCTAGACTGGGTGGGGACCTAAACCTTCCTGAGGATGGCGGGTGATCAGTGCTTAACTGACAAGAGAGAGGCTCCTGAGCAGCCCTGTTGGTGAGGGCAGTAGGACCACCTCTTATCTCTTTTCTCAGCTCCTCGACCCCTGCTGGAGCCCAACAGAGCTGGTGGTGAAGGGGGAGCATAAGGAGTTCCCACTGCCTCCAGCCCCAGGAAAGGAGTTCAATTTTACAAATGGAATGGGCATGTGTTATGAGGCCAAGCATGTCCGGGAATGCCTGCAGAAAGGTAAGCATGTGGAGAACAGGGGTGGGAGGGTGAGAGGATAGCAGGGCAAGACTGGTAGTGGAGGTGAGTATCCTCTCTACGCCTCATCCACTCAAGCAACTGTTTAGAACTACATCTCCCAGGACCTCCTGTGGCATCCTTATGTTAGAACCATGAATTATTGTGCCTCATGGGATTCTGGGAATTGTAGTTCTTTTAGTCTGGGGATATGAGGAGGAGGGTGTCCCTAACTGCACTCTCCTCCAGGCCTGAAGGAAAGTCCTGTGATTCCGCTGGTGGAAAGTGAGCTCCTGGCTGACATCCTTGAGGAGGTGAGGAAGGCCATTGGAATCACCTTCCCCCAAGACAAATGCTGATGTATGCCCTGAACAAATAAAGACATGCTGGGAATTCTTTGGCTGTCCAGTGGTCAGGACTCGGCACTGTCACTTCTGGGGCCTGGGTTCAATCCCTGGTCAGAGAACTAAGCTCCTGTAAGCCTCAGGGCATGGCAAAGTAAATATAAAAGTTAAATAAAATAAATAATAAAGTTGTGATTTCCACAGAGATCTTGGCAATGGTGGTTTGATAGGCACTGGAGAGAGCCCACCATCAAAGAGGTCACTAGAGCATAAATTGGTTGGAAGGATGAGAGTGGGGAAGATGGGGTCAGGACCGTATTTCCCACAAGCTCCTGGAACAGACATGTGTGGGAAGATCCACAGTTTGCCTGCCTCAGCCCGTGTGACCTTGGCTGCAGAATAGTATATGGGTAGAAGGTGTCCCTAACTGCACCCTCCCTAGCCTCTCTCTTTGTCTCATCGTCAGTAAATGGGGGATACCACACTAAACACTCTCTGGTGAGGATTAAATGGGCCCTAGCACACAGTAGGTTCTCTGTAGATGTTAGCCAATGGCCCTTCACTTTGAGGTCAGGCCTCCAGAAGCTCCAGGCTCCCATTAAGGTATAGAGACTCATGGGACTTCCCTGGTGGTCCAGTGGCCAAGATACTATGCTCCCAATGCAGGGGCCCTGGGTTCAATCCCTGGTCAGGGAACTAGATCCCAAATGCTGCAACTAAGAGTTCATATGCAGCAACTAAAGATGATACATGCCACAGTGAAGATCAAAGATCTCAAGTTCCAAAACTAAGACACGGCATAGCCCAATAAACAAATAAGTAAAATAATAAAAACAAGGGGCTTTGCTGGTGGTCCAATGGTAAGACTACACCTTTCAGTGCAGGGGGTGTGGGTTTGATCCTCAGTCGTGGAGCTAAGATCCACATGCCTCACAGCCAAAACAAACAAACAACAATAAAAACAAAACAGAAGCAATATTGCAATAAATCCAGTAAAGACTTTAAAAATGGTCCCACATCAAAAAAATAATCTTTACAATCAAAACAAAACAAACCTTTGCTTAAAAAAAAGAAAGGTATAGGGAGTCATTTCAATAGGAATGTTCACAAGTATTCAGTGGTCTTATTGGCAAAGCCTGGGTCATATGCCCCTCTGTGTGGCAGGGGTAGGAAGTCATTCCCATCCAAATTACAGACAGTTAGAATGGGGCTGTATGTGGGCACTTGGCCAACCAATTAGGGTTAACTTTGTGCTCTAAGAAAGATCTCATTTCCATATTTTACCATAGTAGTGAGTATAGGTTAGGTTATGCTGTAGTAACAAACAATCCCCAAATCTCAGCTTAGCATAACAAGGTTCTTTCCTCACTTGTGTTATATATTGACTGAGAGTTCTGGACTGTATCTTTCTGGGACCCAAACTGACAGAGCCACTAGTATCTGGAGTCCTGCTGGTCAAGTGTGGCCAAGGAAGGAACACCCTGGAAGCTTTTGTACCAAAACATAAATGCTCTGACAAGAAAGTGATACACATAATCTCAGAATGTATTGGCCAAAACTAGTCATGTGACCTGAATGAACTACACAGAATCTAGGAAGTTCATATCTACCACATTCCAGAAGATGAGATGGACATATTGGTTTTATGACACTAATAACTCTCACTATGAGGAAATAAGAAATTTGGTAGAAATTTCAGAACACTGAGAGACATCAGTTAAATGAGTTTTCTATTGTTTGCTTGTCATACCTTGTCATACCTGCATAGTTTTTCTTCAAGGAGCAAGCTATGAGAAACGTAGACAGCATATTAAAAAGCAGAGACATCACTTTGCAAATAAAAGGTCCATATAGTCAAAGCTGTGGTTTTTCCAGTAGTCACATACAGATGTGAGAGTCGGCCCATAAAGAAGGCTGATCATTGAAGAATTGATTTCAGACTGTGATGCTGGAAAGTCTCTTGAGAGTCTCTTAGACAGCGAGGAGATCAAACCAGTCTATCCTAAAGGAAATCAACCCTGAATATTCATGGGAAGGACTGATGCTGAAGCTGAAGCTCTAATGCTTTGGCCACCTGATGTGAAAACCTGACTCATTGGAAAAGACCCTGATGCTGGGAAAGACTGAGGGCAAGAGAAGGTGGTGATAGAGGATGAGATGGTTGGATGGCATCACCAACTCAATGGACATGAATTTGAGCAAACTCTGGGAGAGAGTGAAGGACAAGGAAGCCTGGCGTGCTGCAGTTCATAGGGCTGCAGAGTTGGAGATGACTTAGCAACTGAACAACAATATTGTTTGCTTAATCCAAGTCCTGCTATGCATCATTCAGCTATCACCATATTGGGTTTCAGTCTTCTGCTTGGTTGGTTTCAACCATTTAATTGTTGGTAGAGATGCCTAGATGTCACCTCTGATAGAGAAGTTACACTGGACACATGAATGCACAGCTAAAGACTACATTTCCCAGGCTCCCTTGCATGTGACTGGCTTTTGGCCAATGGGATGCTGGCAGCTTCGGAGTTATGGCCTTAAAAGGCAAGGAGGATGGCAACCCTTCCCGTCTTTCCCTTCCTGGTGTGGCGATGTCTTGGACATCGGTGTGTCCACCTTATACTGTGAGATGGAAGTGCTGTGTTGTGAATGGTGAGGCAACAAGCTAGAATAGAAGGCTAGAAGAAAGACATGATCATGGAAGTAAGCATGCCCCAAGATCTTCAGGATGTGTTGGCAAACTGGAGACTCAGGAGAGCTGATGTTCAGTTCCAGTCCAAGTCTGCAGCCCTGATTAGCAGGACAGTTGACGATGCAGGTCTTGTCTGAAGGCTGGCAGCTCAAGACCCAGGAAAAGCCAATGATCTAATTTGAGTCCAAGGGTGGGAAGAAAGTTAATGTCATAGTCCTAAGATAATGAGGCAGAAAGAATTCTTTCTTATTCAGAGGAGGGTCAGTCTTTTGGTTCTATTCAGGCATTTTATGCAATCTACTTCACTAAGTCTACTGATATAATATTGATCTCATGCAACAACACCCTCACAGAAATACCCAGAATAATTTTAGATCAAACATCTGGGCATCCTGTGGTCCACTCAAGTTGATACATAAAGTTAACCATCAGGGGCTTCCCTGGTGGTCTAGCGGTTTAGAATCCACCCGCTGATGCAGAGGACATGGGTTTGGTCCCTGGTCTGGGAAGATTCCACATACCATGGAGCAACTAAGCCCTTGTGCCACAACTACCAAGCCAGGGCTTCTGAGCCCATGAGCCGCAACTGTTGAGCCCATGTGCTGCAACTACCGAAGCTTGTTCGCCTAGAGCCTGTGCTCTGCAACAAGAGAGGTCACTGTAATGAGAAGCCCATGCACTGCAGCCACTCACTGCACCTAGAGAAAGCCCTGGCAGCAACAAAGACCCAGCGCAGCCAAAAAAATAAATAAATAAATAAATAAGCCTTAAAAAATTAACCATCATACTTCCTGACACTGTGGAACTATACTCACTGTTAATAGTACTTAGGGTTGTAAATTCTTAGACTGTTACATGAGAGGGGAATAAACTTCTGCATGTTTAAGCCACTGTTATATTGATCTTTGCTAAGGCAGCTGAACTGGAATGCCATCTTATATTTTCAAAAGATATCTCCTCTCCCCGCTCATATCCCTCCACTGAGAAGTAGAGTCTAGTTTCCCTTCCCCAGAAGCGGAGTGGGCTCCTGACTCCTACGTAGCTGTTGCAACATGGCAGAACTGACACTGTATGATTTTGGAGGTCAGATCAGGAAAGGCAGTACAATTTCTTCTTTGTTAGCTGAAATTCTCTTGAAACGTTCAACTATCAGGCAATAGTTTGGCTGTCCCAAAGCCACCAAGCTGTAAGGCAACTGAAACTATCCCACACTAAAAAATCACGGGGACAGAAGGAAATGGCAACCCACTCAAGTATTCTTGCCTGGAAATTCCATGGACAGAGGAGCCTGGTGCACTATAGTCCACGGGGTTGCGAAGAGTCGGACATGACAGAGTACACACACACACATGAATATCTGTGATGAGTATCTTTCTACCACCTTCAGCTCAACATCTGCCAAAGTGAAATGATCACCTTTGGATTCTCCTGTCAATTTCGCTGTCCAATTTTCATCCTTTGTAGGATTTTCCGCATTGGAAAAAAGGTCAACTTTGTCCTCACTCCTACTCAATAGTTTTTTAATACTTATGAAAGTGAAAGTCACTCAGTCGTGTCTGACTCTCTTGCGACCCCATGGACTATACAGTCCATGCAATTCTCCAGGCCAGAATACTGGAGTAGATAGCTGTTCCTTCCTTCAGGAGATCTTCCCAACCCAGAGCTCGAACCCAGGTCTCCCGCATTGCAGGAGGATTCTTTACCAACTGAGCCACTAGGAATTCTTTTAATATTTATATGTAATGGCTAACCTTAGAAACTAGAATCCCCTCTAAGATTTAAAAAGATTCTCAAAAAAAAAAAAAAAAAGATTCTCTGAGCTTTCTTTAACTTAACTGGAAGAAACAATGATATACACAACAATGAAATTTATAGGGAGAATTGAATGTCTGTATCAGTGGATTTGTTTAACACAGTTTTTGGCCCATGTATGCATGTATGTGAAGTTGCTCAGTCATGTCCGACTCTTTGCGACGCCATGGACTGTAGCCTGCCAGGCTCCTCCATCCATGGGATTTTCCAGGCAAGAGTACTGGAATGGGGTGCCATTTCCTTCTCCAGAGGATCTTCCTGACCCAGGGATCGAACCCGGGTCTCCTGCACTGTAGGCAGACGCTTTACTGTCTGAGCCACCAGGGAAGTCCTTTTTTTGGTCCATGGTTGGTGCCTAATGTTTCTTTGTGTGGATATAAAAAAAAAGGAACCACACAGAAAGTCTTGAGGCTCCATGAAAATAAAGAGATGCTCCATCAAGTCCCAACACCCTTCAGTCTCCCTGCTCTTCCAGTTCTAGCCATCATCTGACTGCAGACGTTGAGTGACCCCAAGCTGGAACTGCCCAGGGAACTTGGCTCAATCTCGCTATCCATGAGTCCATTAAAGATAATAAAATAATTGTTTTAAGCCACTAAGCTCTGGGATGACTTGTTACACAGTGACAGTGAACCTGTACATCTAGTATAACTTTTATAACCCGAGAAATGGGTTCATTTTTAATATGTCTAAGCGGAAATCCTACTTGTTGTTCTTCACCCCAGAAACTTACCTAAATCAGCCACCAGGGCCCTCTGACCCTCAATAACTTAGCATCTACAGCACATTAGCCCTCTCCTCTGTGGCCCATCCTCGGTGTACAGAGTTCTTCTTTGTCTGGCGTGGCAGTCAGCTTCTTTTTTTAAACTGAAGTACAGCTGATTTACAATATTGTGTTACTCCCAAGTGCTGCTGTTGTTTAGTTGCCAAGTCATATCTGACTCTTCTGTGACCCTAAGGACTAGCCAGCCAGACACCTCTGTCCATGGGATTTCCCAGGCAAGAATACTGGAGTGGATTGCCATTTCCTTCTCAAGAGGATCTTCCCCACACAGGGATCAAACCTGTGTCTCCTGCTTGGCAGGTGAATTCTTTACCACTGAGCCACCAGGGCTCTCAAGTGGACAGAAAAGTAATTCAGTCATGTTGTTCAGTTACCCAGTCGTGTCCGACACTTTGTGACCCCATGGACTGCAGCATACCAGGTTCCCTGTCCTGACCCCATGGACTGAAGCATACCAGGTTCCCTGTCCCTCACCCTCTCCTAAAGTTTGCCCAAGTTCAGGTCCATTGCATCAGTGATGCCAGCCAGCCATCTCATCTTCTGACACCCTCTTCTGCTTCTGCCCTCAATCTTTCCCAGCATCAGGGACTTTTCCAATGACTCGGCTCTTCGCATCAGGTGACCAAAATACTGGCGCCTCAGCTTCAGCATCAGTCCTTCCAATGAGTATTCAGGGTTGATTTCCCTTAAGATTGACTGGTTTGATCTCATCCTGGTCCAAGGGACTCTCCGGAGTCTTCTCCAGAACTACAGTTCGAAGGCATCAGTTCTTTGGTGCTCAGCCTTCTTTACGGTCCAGCTCTCACAACTGCACGTGACCACTGGGAAGACTATAGCCTTGACTATACGGACCTTTGTCGGCAGAGCAGTGTGACTGCTTTTCAACACACTGTCTAGGTTTGTCATAGCTTTCCTGCCAAGAAGCAATAGTCTTCCGATTTCATGGCTGCAGTCACCATCCACGGCGATTTCAGAGACCAAGAAGAGGAAATCTTTCACTACTTCCACCATTCAGTCATATATATATACTTTTTGATGTTCTTTTCTAAGCTGTTTAAAATTTTTATTTACTTATTTATTTTATTTTTATTTTTGGCTGTGCTGGGTCTTTGTTGCTGCACTCAGGCTTTCTCTCTTTGCGGTGAGAGTAAGTGGGGCCTGCTCTGTGTAGCTGTGCTGCGTGGGCTTCTGATTGTGGTGGCTTCTCTTGTGAAGCAAAGGCTCTAGGGCCCTCAGGCTTCAGTAACTGCAGTGCGTGGGCTCAGTACTCCCCGGCTCTAGAATATAGGATCAGTAGTTGTTGCTCACAGGCCTAGTTACTCTGTGGCATATAGAATCTTTCTGGACCAGGGACAGAACTCATGTTCCCTGCATTGGCAGGTGGATTCTTAACCCCTGGACCACCAGGGAAGTCCTCCATTATAAGTTATTATTAAAAGATACTGAAGGACTTCCCTGGTGGCCCAGTGGCTCAGATTCCACACTTACAACACGGGCGTCCCGGGTTCAATCCCTGGTCAGGGAACTGGACCCACATGCTGCAACTAAAGATCCCATATACCACAAGAAGACTGAAGATCTTGCGTACCACCACTAAGGCCTGGCACACCAAATAAATCAATATTTTTTAAAAGGCGTCAGAAATGAAAGAGCAAATGACAACATAAAAAATGTTTAAGTTAAAAGAAAGAACCAAAAAATAGAAAAGAAAGCCCTGTCCAAGTGACATGGTCGACCTGGAGACAGCACCCACAAGAACTGGACAATTTTGGCAAATCCATCTCCTTCTCTGGGCTCTGGTTTCCTCATCTGTAAATAGGCTGTACTTATCCTAGATGTGGCTGAGAGGTTAAAGCATCTGTCTGCAATGCGGGAGACCTGGGTTCGATCCCTGGGTCGGGAAGATCCCCTGGAGAAGGAAATGGCAACCCACTCCAGTATTCTTGCCTGGAGAATCCCATGGACGGAGGAGCCACCGGGTGGCAAAGAGTCAGACACAACTGAGCGACTTCACTTTCACTTTCACTATCCTAGATGTATTAGTTATCTGTTGTTGTGTAACTGATTGCCCTCAAACGTAGCAACTTAAAGCAACAATAAATGTTAATTGTCTCACACAGTTTCTGAGGGTTGGTAATCCATTGAGTGGCTTAGCTGGGTGGTTCTGGCCTAGGATCTCCCATGAGGTTGCAATCAGGATGTTGGTGGGGACAGCTGTCATCGGAAGCCTTGACTGGGGCTGGAGGATGTGCTTCCAAAGCGGCTCATTCACGTGGCTGGAGGACTTGGTTCCTCCACATGTGTGTTTCCCCAGAGGATGACTGCTTGAATGTCCTTACAACATAGCAGCTGCTTCCTCTAAGAAAGCAAACGATCCAAGAAAGAGCCAGGCAGAACCTGCAGTGACTTTTATGACTTAACTTTGAAAGTTACACTTTGTTATTTCCACAATATCCTATTAGTCACACTATCAGTCTATTCAATATGGGAGGGAACTACACAGGGGCATGAATACTTGTAGGTCTCACTGGGGGCCCATGATGAAATTGGACTTCATAGTTCTGATATAGCATCTTTATTATTGTAAACAATTTTGACTTCAGATCTATCGCAAAGGTTCCCCCTCCCTCCAACTAATTAACATTTGTACTGTTTAGACATCTGTGGCAGCATTAAAAGCCCTTTCTTCCTTTTCTGTAAATGGGATGGAAGGAGGGCTAATTCATTGGACTGGAATAACGCACAAATAAAGCCAGCTTCTAAATTAATAGGAAACACTATTTCTCCCAAGGACATGCTTTGTTACTCACAGAGAAACTTTGTTCTCGAAAATCATCAAGCGTTAAAAATTCTATCAGTAAAAATGCAACATTGCACTCCCACTCTTGCCTGGGGGATCTAACTCATTTGATACAGAGTAGCAGGGAGAAGGCAACGGCAACCCACTCCAGTACTCTTGCCTGGAAAATCCTATGGAGGGAGGAGCCTGGTAGGCTACAGTCCATGGGGTCTCGAAGAGCCAGACACGACTGAACGACTTCACTTTCACTTTTCACTTTCATGCATTGGAGAAGGAAATGGCAACCCACTCCAGTGTTCTTGCCTGGACAATCCCAGGGACAGAGGAGGCTGGTGGGCTGCCGTCTATGGGGTCGCACAGAGTCGGACATGACTGACTCTGCAGTCAGCAGCAGACTTAGCAGCAGCAGCAGCAGAAGTAGCTTCAATTTCCAACTTAAGAGCAGAGCAAAGGGTTTCTGGACCCAACAGTCCACACCCACATTAACCTTGTAGTTTGCAAGGATACAGAACCCTGGTTCCTTTCACAGTCCACCAACTGCTTGGCTTTGAGCCTACCATATAGTCGTCACCTAAACTCTACATTTCCTCCAAACCGATAACAACTCTACCTTTTCCTCTGTCAAGATGCTCCATGATTGCTCTGCTGTATCATCTCCATCATCTTCATGGGTCAATAAACTTCACTGACTGTCAATAAACTGGTGTTGTTAGGCTGATGGACTAAGACCCTATAATCTTCAATTTCCATGCCTCCCAGGCACCCTTGGGAAATAGATTCCCTTCTCTTACATGCTAAACCATTCATCATTTGACCCAGCCAATTTTTCTAATCTCAGTTCTTTTTTCTTACTAGTTTCTTTTTACAAGGCGATATAATCATTTCCATACATTAAAGTGCATATCTTATGTGTGCATGGGCTTCCCAAGTGGCTCAGTGGTAAAGAATTTGCCTGTCAATTCGGGAGACACAAGAGATGCAGGTTCAATTCCTGGGCTGGGAAAAAAACCCGGGAGAAGGAAATAGCAACTACTCCCGTATTCTCGCCTGGGAAATCCCACAGACAGAGGAGTCTGCCAGGGGGTCCCAAATAGGACACCACTGAACACAGCACACGCTCAAGTAAGTATAGCACATTTCTAGCACCCCAGGAGCCTCTCTTGGGGTCCCTTTCTGTCCACACCCTGCCAGTCTCTCACTTCTTGAACTTCAAATTCCTTTTTTTTTCCCCACACACATACACATTCATAGAGGTTAATCATCTAGAATGTCCCGCCTCAATAAACGCTATTTTTGACTTCTGATATTCTTTCTATTCTGCGAAGGGCTTGAGTCCCCCCTGAAACTTTTGAAAATACTGCAGGAATGAGGAAAAGTTACAGCTGCGACTCACTGCTTAGCCGGTAGAACGGCGCCACGACCAGTTCCTAAAGGGAAGTGCAGACTGGACAGTCACGTGACAGGGGCCGAGCCCTCCAAGAGCAGGTGAGGCAGGTGGGTCCCGACTCCGCGCAGCCCTGCGGGGCAGAGGCGCGCGGCGGCCATTTTGAGGGGCGGTCACGTGAGAGGACGTACGCTCAGCGGGGCGCTCACGTGACCAGGGGCGTGCTGCGGCCGCCCGGGCGGACCCGGCGAGAGGCGGCGGCGGGAGCGGCGGTGATGGACGGGTCCGGGGAGCAACCCAGAGGCGGGGGTGAGGCGGGAGGCAGACGGGCGGGGGGAGGGCGAGCCCCCAGCCGACCGACCCCACGATCCCTCCTGCCGGTGTGGGGCCGTGCGATCGCCAAGCACTCCGGCATAGAAACTCCCGGGTCCGGCGCTGCCAGCCTCCACCCACTCCCTCCCCGGGGGTCCCCGGCTCTCCGGCCTCCGCATCCCGATCCCTTCCCGCCTGGTGCTCTCTGACCCCCAAGGAGCGGGAGAACCCCATAATCCAAGCCCCGGGGGCAGGCCCGGGCTTGTCGCCGGCACCACTTCCTGGTGGGAGGGGCGCGTCTCCCCTCAGTCGCCTCAGGCCAGGGGTCTGGACCCGTGAAGTGTTCCCTCAGCCTCCTCTCCCCGCCCCGGGAAGAATGAAGGATAACAGGCCCAGGACCCCTGCTTCTTTCTTCATCGGGGATTCAGTTGCTTGGGCTCCCACTTCACTTTATCTATGAGGGGCCCAGAAATGCAGAGCCCCCTAGCGTTGCCCTCCCCCAGAGATCAGGAGCCACTCCAGTTCCTTGGATCCTCCTAGGACCCAAGAGTCCAGGCACCTCTTCCCTCCTTTCTCCTCTAGGGCCCACCAGCTCTGAGCAGATCATGAAGACAGGGGCCCTTTTGCTTCAGGGGTGAGTTTGAGGTCTGATTATTGCGGAACGGATTTGAGGAATGAGACCCCATTCTGATTCTGCATCCCCGCAACTCCGTTCCCACTCTAGTTTCATCCAGGATCGAGCAGGGCGAATGGGGGGAGAGACACCCGAGCTGGGCTTGGAGCAGGTGCCCCAGGATGCATCCACCAAGAAGCTGAGCGAGTGTCTGAAGCGCATTGGAGATGAATTGGACAGTAACATGGAGCTGCAGAGGTGTGGCCCCTGGGACCCAGGAGTACAGCGACTTGGCCCCTTCTCTCTCAGAACCCAGGAGTCCCAGCTCCCAACCCCCATTTCCACTGGGAGGCTGGAGTCCAGCTCCACCGCCCCCTTTTCCTTCAGACCCAGAGGGTCCAGGGTCCCATCACTCAACTCAGCACTCTGGACTCCCAGCCTTCCTGTGCCCTGGGATCTTGAAACTCTCCTTCATGGAGTCTTTTTCCCCAGTTTCCATCTTGTGGTTTTCCCCCACGATAGCCTCTTTTGATTTCAGCCTGGCTCAGGTCTCAGGTTTTATCTTTGGTTTGGGTGGACACCAGAGTTGCCACAATCTGCCTGATCCTCCCTCCCCAACACTGGCTCTCCTCTCTCTTACAGGATGATCGCAGCCGTGGACACAGACTCTCCCCGAGAGGTCTTTTTCCGAGTGGCGGCTGAAATGTTTTCCGACGGCAACTTCAACTGGGGCCGGGTTGTCGCCCTTTTCTACTTTGCCAGCAAACTGGTGCTCAAGGTGGGCGGCTGCAGGGCCCTAAGCCCAGGGAGGCTCCTTCAGGCCTAAGAGGACCTGGGAGTCAGGAGGTCAACCCCTCGGGACAGCCCAGAAACCACAGAGGGAATGGAGAGAGTCAGCTATGGGCCGCTTATCAACTTTTTCATTCATGTATTTATTCACTCAGCATGGGCTTCCCTAGTGGCTCAGACGGTAAAGAATCCACCTGCAAACGCAGGAGACCAAGGTTTGATCCCTGGGTCGGAAAGATCCCCTGGTAAAGGAAATGGCAAACCACTCCAATATTCTTGCTTAGAAAATTCCATAGAAGAGCCTGGCCAGCTATAGTCTACGGAGTCACAAAGAGTCAGACACAACTGACTGACTCTTCATTCAACAAACATTTACTGGGCTTATGATGTGTGCGACCTGTACTTGGCACCCAGGACGCAGAACAGAACTAGGTTAGGTCCCTGCTCTCAGGAAGCCCATGTTGTATGATGACTGCTGAGCAAAGTAAACTCTGGTGACATGATTGTGCAAGGGAGCCACAAGACCACTTCTCAGAGGAGGTGACATTAAAGCCTAAGATGGAACGACAAGAAAGATGCAGTGATATATATAAAGATGGGAGAAAATGTATCTGATAGAGGGCGCAGCACATGCAAAGGACCTGAGGTAGGACCAAGCCTGGTGTGTTGAGGGCAATGAGGAGGCCCACATGGTTAGAATAGAGTAAGGAGAGGGAGAAGGTGAGTGATGAGGGCAGATTTCAAGGGGTCTTGTGGGCCTCTGTAAAGATCAGCCAGCTTTACTCTGAGTGTAGCAAGAGTGATTGGTTGGTTTTAAACAAGAGTGAGGTGACCCGATTTATAAGCAGAAAAGAATTTTCTAGCAAGGATTGTTGTTGTTCAATTGCTAAGTTGTGTCCAACTCTTTGTGAACCCATGGACCGAAGCATGCCAGGCTTCCCTATCCTTCACTGTCTCCCAGAGTTTACTCAAACTCATGTCCATTGAGTCAGTGATGCCATCTAACCATCTCTTCCTGTCTAGCAAGGACAGCAAAATGTTAATTGTAGAATCTAGGTTGTGTGTATATGCTTGTTGACTGTGAAATTCTTTTTGTTTCTCTGAAGATTCTCATGATAAAATATTGGGGGAGGGGAGGCCCAGTAAATTATTTTGGCCATTGTGAGTAGGAAAAGGGATCCTGAGGCACAAAAGCAAAAACTGGAAAGCTGATGAGGGGTACCTATAATAGTCCTATAACGGATGACTGAGGCGGCAGCAATGGAGGTGGGGAAGTAGATTCCTTCATGTGTTTGCAAGATTGAGCTGATGGGGCTTGAATGTAAGAGGTGAGAGGGATGCAGTCAGGGTGGTAGGAGGGCTCTATATGGAGCTGGGGACAACAGGTGAGAAGCAGTGAGATAAAGGATGAGAAGGAAAGTTAAGGAAGTTGAAGAGTAGGTCATGGGTATCAGGCCTTACATGGCCTGAAGATCAGAAAGCCCTCTCTGGGGAAGTGACATTAGACCTGAGCTTTGAGGAGTGAATGGAAAAGGTTGAGGCCTGTTGAGGCAGAAGAATCAGCATGTGCCAAGGTCCTGAGGCAGGTGAAGAATTTGGTGGGAATGAAGATGTGGAAGAAGGGCAATGAGGTGCAGAAACCAAGAGGAAAACTGGGATGTGTTCAAGTCAAAGCCTTCACACAGGGCCTTGTGGGCCAAGCTGCACTTTTGATTGTTCATCCCAGAGGTACCAGGGAGCCATAAGATGGTTTATGAACAGGGCAGGTGACAGGGACAAGACCCATATTACAGTTTATGAAGCTTATTCTGACTAAGTGGAAAAGAGACCGCAGTAGGGCAGGAGGGAGACAGAGCGTGAGAAGGGAGGCTGGGGGCCAGTGGCCCCAGGCAGTAAGGACAAGGCTCAGTCCCTGAGGCCCACCCCACTTCCCACAGGCCCTGTGCACCAAGGTGCCCGAGTTGATCAGGACCATCATGGGCTGGACATTGGACTTCCTTCGAGAGCGGCTGCTGGGCTGGATCCAGGACCAGGGTGGTTGGGTGAGACCTCTAACCCTACCCCATTCCCCTGGTCCTCTGGGGCCCTTGGGCCCTCCTGTGCCCACCACAGGAGCGCTCCCTTCCCCATTTGGGGGTCATATGTCTGATCAACCCCTGATTCACAGGGTGCCCAATGACCTGTCCATGACCCTTGACCTCCTCATGACCTCCGACCTCCTAGTGACCCCTGCCATGATGCCTCGCTGCCCTCCCTGGTGCCTCCCTCCAATTCCTCTGGAATCCCTCAAGTTCTATGATAATCCTTTAACTCCCCCACTCATAGGCCCTTGCCCCTTCTTGTGCCCTCTGACCCCTCACGTGCTGGCCCAGGGGCTGCCCCTTGGCTGAGTCGCTGAAGAGCCTGCTGTCCCTGTCCCCAGGACGGCCTCCTCTCCTACTTTGGGACACCCACATGGCAGACGGTGACCATCTTTGTGGCTGGAGTGCTCACTGCCTCACTCACCATCTGGAAGAAGATGGGCTGAGGCCATCAACTGCCTTGGACTTTTTCTGCATAAATTATGGCATTTTTCAAGGGGGGGAGGTGGATTTGGGGGCCATGGGAGTTTTTCTTACTTTTGTAATTATTGGGGTGGGGCAGGGTAGGGAGGAGTGGTCTTGGGGGGGGTGGGCGCAATAAACCTCTTTCGGACCACACTTTGGAGTCTGAGTCACTGGGCCCACTTCCTGGCTGTCTCAGGAGACCAGGCTTCATGCGCTGACCCATCTTTTTCTGAGGGTAACCACTGCCCTCTGTGGGTCAGCGGTGAGTTAAATCGTGGCTCTGCCCTCAAGGAGCCCACAGTCCTGAGGGGAACCAAGGCGACTTGAGTCACCCGTGTCCTTGTCACAGCCCAGGGTGTTGTGTTGGAGGCAGCCCTGGGCCAGGCCCCAGCCTGACAGAGGCTTGGTGGGTGTGGAGGTCAGGGCAGCAGGGTGCAAAGCAGGCCTCCTGAACCCCAGGAACTAGGGCCCGGAAGCTTCCACCACATGGGACTACAGGAAGTTGTACATTTACTGAGGAGAACTGGGGAAGAAGCAGGTGTGCAGGCCTCGGGAGGACAGGGGTAGGGCTCAGGCCTTTTGGGAAAGCCCTTGGAGGTTGGATGGCTGAGGAGGCTGAGACGGTCCAAGGGAGGCTCTGGAGGAGGCCTGAACAAGAATTGTCTGGGTGGAGGAGGGACCTGAGCAGAGATTGACAGGTTTTGGGGGGAGGAGTCTGGGGTCTGGCCCTGTGCCTTCTGGACAGGAGTCAGCCTGTGGGAAGATGCTGAGCTCAGGAAGAGCCACTGGCCGGCCAGTGGCTAAGACTGTGCCAATACAGGGGGCTAGGTTCAATCCTTTATCAGGGAACTATTAATAGATCCCAAACTAAAAGATCTCTCTGCTGAAACAAAGATCCTGTGTCGTCAACTAAGACCTGGTGTAGCCACGCAATTAGTTTTCTTTTAAAAGGACTTCCCCGGTGGTCCAGTGGTTAAGACTCCACCAGCCAATGCAGGGAACATGGGTTCGATCCCTGCTCTGGGAAGATTCCACAGCCCTAAACCCGTGAGCCGCAACTACTCAAACCCGTGCTCTAGAGCCCGTTCTCCACAAGGAAAGTTACCCCAATGAGAAGCCCGCACACAACTAGAGAGTAGCCCCCACTTGCCACAGCTAGAGAAAGCCCACATGCAGCCAGGGAGACCCAGCACAGCCAAAAATAAACGAATATGATTTTTAAAAAGAAGGGGAATCTGAAAAGAGGATTACGGAGAATAAGGTCACTGGGATAGTCAGAGTTGGTTGTCATCTCTCTGGCTCTCTGTCCCGCTCTGTGTCTGTCTTTGCCTTTCTCTGAGGCCCCTGTCTCTCTGTCCCTGTCTCCCTGGGTCTCCAGTCTTCCCTCATCCCCCAATCCCTCTCCAACAGTCCTGCTTCAGATCACCTTTATCACACCCTTCCTCTCCCTCCACCTGGGAGCACTTTCCAGGTCACTGCTCCTTTAGGCTGAGGCTAAAGGTCTTTGGGCTGAGGTATGCAATTTGGTGAATGAATAACTCAGGCCCCATTGTGACTGTGTGCCTGGGGCAACTGCCCCTCCCCCACAGGCTTTCCTCGGAGACACCCAGAGAGGAGAGAGATGGAGGTCTGAAAAAGTAGCTCTAAGGGGAGACTGAGTCACCGCCCAGAGAGAGGGGACAATATGGACACAGGCAGGAGCCCAGGGAAATCATCAAGGGAACTAAAAAGACAGTAAGACTCAGAGACAAAGCACACTCAGGGCAGCACCTTGGGGGAGGCGGCCAGACTTGGGTCCCAGCCAGACTGCAGTACACCCCCCAGGAGATGAGGTCAGTGAGCGGGCCTCACCCGGCCCCCCTGCTGGAGCGCCTTCCGGAGCTGAGTTCAGCATGACTCAGCACGGTTGCTAGTCTGGCTCTGGGCCAAGACACCCCTTGAGGACCCCAGATACCAGCCTGACTGGCCTCCCCCTGATCAAGGGGTACCCTGCCCTAGTTGCCTGGAGAAACTTCTCTGCCAGGAGGGGCCCTGACCTCTGCCCCCAACACCCCTGCGGCCTCAGCTTTCTGCCCCAGCCCGCCAGCTGCCTCCATTAGGGCACTTACAGAGGGTCAAATTCTGGTCTTTGTTTCTCCTTTTCCCCCAACAATGGGGAGCTCCTTGAGGGCAGAGTCCTGTTGTGAACCAGATCTGCCACACAGGCACCAGCCTGGCCCAGATATACTTTAAAAACGTCCATTGGTTGAAGACAGACATCCATCCACAGGTTCCCAGGCCCTTCTTGTTTACCCAGGAACCAGGGCTTCTCTGTGATCTTGAAGAATGTGTCAGGCAAGACAGGGACAACTTCAGAGAGGTTACTTCAGAGCCAAAAAAGAATTCTGTTTCTGGCTGCCTCAAAATAATCTTCAGGAAATCCAGTCTCAGAGAGAACCCCCCCCCCCCTACAAAGTTCCAGTTCACCCCCTCCCAAACTCAGTTCCCAGAAATAAAAAGAGAGGCTCCTAAAATAGCCCCTAGGTTTTCCTAGTGGCCCAGACTTATCTTCCCAGGGCTCCAAAGGATTCTCCAAGACTCCTGACCTCTTTAAAAAGCCCTTACAAGGCTTTCAGAAACATTTCCTCCCCTCCCCACTCTGGGGCTGAACCCCAGGCCTCTACAGCTGTATTCTTAATCTTGCAGATCACCTCCAGGGTCTAAAGACCTTCCCCAGGAAGTTTCCAGAAAAATATGGACTTCCACTGAACTCTAAAGCTGCAGAAACTCCCCCCGACTTTTGAACCCCAAGGCTCCAGGTCCTTGGGGTTCCAGAAATATGATCTCACAGTTTTCCAAACTTCTCACTGCTCCGGGGACCTTCTTATCTCCCAGAGCAATTTCCAGTCTGCTGGAGGTTTCCGCACCTCTAAAGAACCCCCGGGGTTCCAGTAACGTCCATGCTCTAACACGCCAGAATCCAGCTTACTTTCCTGAGACACCCCGGGGGACCCAGGGATCATTACTTTGCAGGGCTCCCAGTGTCTTCATTAATTGTTCACCTATCAATCAGCGAGACCCCTCCAGAATCCCTTGGATTCCCAGAATTAGCCCCCAAATCTTTGCATACTGCGAAAACCCCCAGCCCCCCAATTCCCATTTCACAACTCCCTCCTGGTATAGGCGCGTGACTTTCCCACCTCGGGGCGGGGAGCTGGAAGCCCCATCTGCTCCTGATTGGTCACTCGCGGGCACTAGGTCCCGCCTCCCGCCACCGCAGATTGGCCGACCGCTCTCCCTGACCGCCCCACTTCCGAGGGCCCGCGCGCTATAAAAGAAGCCGCCTTGGCCACAGGCTTTTGAAGTGCGCTCGGCGGCCCCGCGGATCTGTCTCTTGCTTCAACAGTGCTTGGACGGAACAGACCCAGGGACGCCCCTTGCTCCAGCCTCCGACCACCCTCCAACCTTTTTTCCAGTCGCAACCTCCGGAGTCAGCCACTCAGCTGTCCGCGATCACCGGGACCAGCCCCCATTTTTTAACTCCTTATTATTACCGACCAATCATGAGCTCCCAGATTCGTCAGAATTATTCTACCGAGGTGGAGGCCGCCGTCAACCGCCTGGTTAACATGCAACTGCGGGCCTCCTACACCTACCTCTCTCTGGTGAGGTTCCCCAAGACGACCCCAGCCCAAGTTTCCCTCAGCTGCGCACCTCCGGCCCTCTGCGCACGCGCTGGCCTTCTTTGTCCCTTTCGATAGTCAGAAGGCAGAGTCCGGTTGCCTGGCCTCGCCTCCTGCTTACCATTGTTCCCGCCATCTCTTCCTGCAGGGCTTCTATTTCGACCGCGACGATGTGGCCCTGGAAGGAGTGGGTCACTTTTTTCGCGAATTGGCCAAGGAGAAGCGCGAGGGCGCGGAGCGTCTCTTGAAACTGCAAAACCAGCGTGGCGGCCGCGCCCTCTTCCTGGACGTGCAGGTAAATAGTGTGTGGGCAGCGGACTACATCTCCCAACAATCCCTGCGCTAGAGACCCCTTGACTGTAGCGGTTTGGGTACTGCATAGGCTCTTGGGAGACTGAGTTGAATCTTGTATGGGTTGCTTGTTATGGCTGGAAATGGAGGCGCAACCGTTCCCCCAAGACGTGGCGGTCCAGGACGCAGCGTGTGTTGTCTTGGGACGTGTAGTTTGTAGGATACTGAGGATGAAATATACACGCTCTTCGACTTTTTTTTCTGGCTAAACCCTTTACTCTGGCAACTACTGGAATATCAGTTTTTAGTCCTTTCTAGAGTGGCTAGTACTGAACCGTTTCTGTTTTTGGTATAGAAGCCATCTCAAGATGAGTGGGGTAAAACCCAGGACGCTATGGAAGCCGCCCTTCTCGTAGAGAAGAACCTGAATCAAGCCCTGCTGGATCTGCATGGCCTGGCTTCTGCCCGCGGAGACCCCCACGTAAGTATCTCCTTTCATGTCTGCCCATCCAAAGACCTTACCCAGAATGATACTTTATTCCAACTAAGCACTGACCATTTGAATGAGCAGATTTCCTTCTGAGCCTCCCTGCCTGATCTGTCCCATTATTGGATCTGTAAGTGGCAATATTTTCTCTTCTGTTCCTCAGATCTGTGACTTCCTGGAGAACCACTTCCTAGATGAGGAAGTGAAACTCATCAAGAAGATGGGTGACCACCTGACCAACCTCCGTAGGCTGGCTGGTCCCCAGGCTGGGTTGGGCGAGTATCTCTTCGAAAGGCTTACCCTCAAGCACGACTAGGAGCTTCTGGAGACCAGTGGGCCATTGAAGAACCCACCTAACTAACATCAGGGCTGCCTGAAGCCCCTCTCTGCAGCCACTAGGCAGCTTTTTAACACCCTGGAGCCCTCTCTCAAGCCTTGGACCAAATGGAAACAATAAAGCTTTTTGCAGCATATCCTGGTTTTGTGTGTGGATCATGGTGGGGAAAAGGTGGGGTCTCTTCACAAAGCTGGTTGGACTCGGCTGGCAGGGAGAAAGGAGTCGATTCGGTTACATAACACCTGTGGGGTGTTGCAGTAGTAGGTTCTCTGCTTCACCAGGCTGTTAACTGCCCTTCCTAAAAGGGTAGAGCCCAGATTCCAGGGAGAGTGTGGTAAAACCTGGGGTTGGTAACTAGAAGCAGACAGCTGTTAATCAGTAACTAGAAACTGGTTCAGATGAGTTATGTTGCCAGGCACTTGTGGAGCTCTGAAAGTTACTGTCTGTGGTTCAATTCTGGGAGGTTCAGTGTTAATAGAATTGCCAGCTCCTTTATGTGGGTGACTTGAGACAATTACTGTGTAAATTACCCATGGTAATCAGGATGCACACCCAGATCTGACCTCCAAAGGCTGTTTGTGTGGAATTCAAGGCACATAATAGGTAGAATCCGGCCTGTGGGTCTGAGCAGCTGAGAGCACATCATGCGAAGCAGGTACTGAGCCAGGGTTTAGGGCTCAGCACTATGAAATTGTCCAAATGGGAATAGAAGCTTGAAGATGCCTTAGCAGGCAGCTGTGAAGTCCAAGCAGGGGTGGGGTGGGGGGGAATGGGGACAAAAGCTGACCCCCTACCCCCATCCTGTTTGGTAGACAAGCACCATGCCCTTTCTGCTGGTGGGGGAGGGGACTTCTGGTGTCTAGTGCAAACAGTGGCTAACAGAAGGAAGATAAGACATCCAAATTCAAATAACCAGAGCTTTCTACTCCCCTGAAAAGCGATTGGTTTGGAGATGCACATGTAGCCTAGAGAAGATTATAACTGAAAGTTTTTTTCCAAAAATAGCCATCCAGGGGACAGTAAGGCCAAAGTGCAGAGGCCAGAGTCCCTAGTAGAAACATGGTCTGAACTAGTGCTGTCCAACAGAACTTCTTGCAATGATGGAAATGTACTCTATCTTGCTATCCAATAGGGTAGCCACGTGGCCACCCTTGCATACACTAGTGCTACTGAGGAATTTAAATAGCCACATATGGCTCATGGCTATCCTTTTTCCAGTGACAGCCCCTTTCTGCCAAAGAGCTTGAGGCAACTTTGCCACTTAAAGTCAAGTCTAAAACAAGAGAGGTGCCTTTGAAATAACAGTGGAATCCAATGGCAAGCCAAATCTCTAAGACAGAGTGAGACAAGGGAACAGGGACCCAGCCGTGGGCAGGGGGAGGAATAGGAATAAAGAGGAGCGGGGGAAGAGGAGGGCGGGGCCAGAATTCAGGTCCACCAAGCCCTCATGTCAGACTAGACCTGAGATTCTTAAATATAGATGTATTTTTTTCATCTCTGGACACACTTCAATCACACCCCTTCTGCCTTCCCCTCCCAACTGCAAACCAAGTGCAGCAGACACAGCACAGCACACATGAGGGGCCCTTCTCTTTCACCAAAGCTGGGGGCAGGGCACAGCTTGGGGATGGAAGAACCTCGAGGTGAGGTAAATATGGAGGTTCTAGAATCCAGTGGGCTGAGTTCTAGACCAGGGGGATGGGACCAGGATGCAGCACAGAGGGGGGGGGGTTCTAGAATCAGCAGCTGGGACCCAGAACCCAGTGGTTTCATGGTGCGTCTAGCGGTTGAGGGTTGTTTGGGGGAGGGTGCAGGAGAAGACAGCCAGTGGTCCTCAGCAGAGGGATTCCCTGGAAGCCACAGGAGTCTAGAGATATGGGGGAATTCAGATTCAGGGAAAGAAGAATAGGGTCTGGTCCAGAAAAGGCCAGAAAAGCATCTAGACCAAGACAGTGTTCTCCAGTAGGAATGAGAAGCCAAGTGGTTCTGCCCCCACTTGCTTGGCCAAAGTGCAGAGAAAGAAGGGAGTTGGGCTGGAGGGATCCTCCAGGCAGAGTTGGACACCCCAGGGAAGGCTCCCTCAGAGTAAACAGGACTGCACTGGCCTGGAGCCCGAGTTCTGGAGTTGAAATAGAGAACCTGCACTCAGTTAAGTCCCTGAAAGGGTGCCAGCTCTGGACTTGATTGTCTCATTAGCAGGGCTGCCACATGGTTTCCAGTGCTCCGTGGCGTCCTGGCCAGGCCTGCACGTGGCAGACTCTGTTTGCTGTAGAATTAGTAAGTGCAAGGGATTGTAGGAGCCCCACCATAAAAGGCAACAGAGCAGGTTTGTGAAAACCTCTGGCACCACAACAGGGCAACGGCAGATCCCTGGCCTCTGGGACGGCCTGGGGGGTAACTCCAGGGCACAAGAAAGGCACATTGTTGTGGATACTGGAGTGCTGGGGATTCCAAGAGCGGGGCTAGAGGGGCTGGAGTATATGGTGGAGGAGGCGGGGTTGTGGACCCCACAGAGGGTTGAAGATCTGGAGTGAAGTTTTGAGACAGCGCCATTCCACATCCATTCTCTGGATAAGGGAGGCAGGGTTGGAGGGGGCGGGGCAGGGGGGGGGGCCCGGGATGGGATAGTGTGAGGTTGGGGATTTAGTTGCGTTCCTCGCCCAGGGAGCTGGCGGGACTAAGGGGTTCGCTGGGGGTGCTGACTGAGCTGGAGGGCGCCGTGTCCACCGACCCGCGCTTGCTGCCGGTGGAAGAGGTGCAGGAGGCGCGGCGCGGCCACTCGGGCGCGCGGATATTGCGCCGGTCCTTGGCGGCCTCCTCGTCCTCGTCGTAGCGTTCGCCATCTTCATCCGGTGGTAAGTCCCGGGGTTCCTCCTCATCCTCGCTCTGGTGCGGGCTGGAGTGTCGCGACAGCGAGGGTGATGGTGGCACTGAGGCTGGCCGTGGGTAGCGGTAGCCCTGGGTCTGTATACGGAGGTGTGGGCACAAACCGCAGAGTGATCAGAGGCTCCCTACAGCCAGCCTGGGCGTCCAACGTCCCTGAGGCCTTGCGACTCCAGGAGGGACACCCCACCTCACCCCCAAACCCCCTTTCTAGCTCCTGGCCCCGCCAGAGGGACCTCTGGATCCACTTACCGCGTCAGCCTCGTGAGGCTCGTAGGTGAAGTATTCTGGAAAGGCCTTGGCCAGCGCCATGTGGCGCGCTGACATGTAGTACTTGTTGGAGGGAAAGAAGCGGGGTGGGCATCAGGGGGCAGGAGCAGACCCTGCCCCCCGAGATTTGGTGGCTGGGTGAGTCCTGGCTACACCTTCAATCAGATAAGCACACTCCCGGCAATTTCCAGTTGGCCTCTAGGCCAATCACGTCCGAGGCTCCACCCCTTATGTAGATAAGCAGGGCTGTGAATGGACAGTCTCTGAGCCACACCCACCAAGAGGGTTGGGATTCTCCAATCAGGTACATCTTTGGCCACACCCTTATGCAAATAGAGAACTTCCAACCCACGTATCTTCTGGACGTTAGTTTCTTAAAGGGACAGCAAGTGTTACAAAAAAGAGAGCGTGCCCTTTGTGTCCGCTTTCGAGGCTTGGGGAATCAGTCACCCAAAGCCGGAAGTGATTGATTCACCGGCAGAGGACAGGGAGGGGAGTTATACCCGGCCTAGGTATTTCCAGTCCAGAAGATCAGAGAGGCGCTCCGTTCGGTTCCGCTGGATAATGCGCTGCCTTCGGCTCTGCTGGCAGAAACTGTAGAGGAAGGAAGTGAGCTGCGAGCAGGAATCATCCAAGCTGCGGAATCGCCGGTCCAGAATGTAGATACCTGTCGGGGCCAGGATGGGGGTCTCAGAGAACAGACTGAAACCTTCATTCTTTCTGGGACTCTGCGAGGACCAGGAGGCCTCCCTCCCACTGGGACTAAGGAGTCCACTCCCTCCTTTTAGTGGCTCCAGAGTCCACGCCCCTCTTTCCCAGTATTCAAGAATTTCGATTCTCAGTCCAGACACTGACCGTAAGCTGAGGGGTCTGCGATGTGTTCCTCCATGAAGCAGCCGAATCCGGAGAGGTTGGTGGAGACACTGGGGATACCCATTACCGTGCACTCAGCTGCGGGAAGGTGTGAGAAAGGTCTGCTTACTTTCCGTCTTTACAGTATTGTCTTGCTGCTGCTGCTGCTAAGTCGCTTCAGTCGTGTCCGACCCTGTGCGACCCCATAGACGGCAGCCCACCAGGCTCCGCCATCCCTGGGATTCTCCAGGCAAGAACACTGGAGTGGGTTGCCGTTTCCTTCTCCAATGTATGAAAGTGAAAAGTGAAAGTGAAGTCGCTCAGTCATGTCCAACTCTTAGCGACCCCATGGAATGCAGCCTACCAGGCTCCTCCGTCCATGGGATTTTCCAGGCAAGAGTACTGGAGTGGGGCGCCATTGCCTTGTCTTAAATCCCAATAAAAGCTTCAATGGCGCCCTCTACTGGAGCCTTTAACAAGTGCCGGGTGCTGTGCTGAGCAAATCAGAGGCCGGAAAAATCAAGCTGTGCATTAGCCCACGAGTGATAGTCCCCATTTCTTAGAGGGGACGCTAAGAGGTCCAGAAAAGGGAATTCACTTGCCCAAGGGCTCAGGGTAAGAAAAAGTCTATAACTGGGCAATAAGGATGCTAATTTATTGAGCCCGGTACTCTGGGCCAGTGTGGACCATTTTAATGAATCCTTAAAACCTGTAAGATACTTTGCTGTGCCAGGTTACACTGTTTTGGTTTTCATAGCTTCATAGACTGTTTTGTTGTTGTTTGTTTGTTTTGTTCTTTTGCTTTTTTTTTTTGGCCACACTGTGCGGAATGTGGGATCTTCGTTCCCCAACCAGAGATGGAACCCGTGCCCCCTGCATAGGAAGCCAGGAACCTCAATCACTGGACCACCACAGAAGTCCCCATAGTCTGTTTTGATAGGAGGTAAGATAAGATCTCTCATTATTACTAACCCTGTGTGCAGAGCACCTTCTATACCTCATTTACTACCTTAAAATAATGTTGAGAAATGCTTTAAGGAGTTTATTATACATCCTATGTAAGTGTTTCTAAAAATATCTGTAAGCTGCAAAAGCAGGCACTACATATGACAAGGCTTATTAAAAAAAAAAAAAGAGGCCAGAGGTAGCACTTTTAGCTCAGTGGGTAAAGAATCTGCCTGCAATGGAGGAGACCTGGGTTCAATTCCTTAGTTGGGAAGATCTCCTGAAGAAGGAAATGGCAACCCACTGCAGTATTCTTGCCTGGGGAATCCCATGGACAAAGGAGCCTGGAAGGCTATAGTCCATGGAGTCGGACACACCTTAGTGACTAAACCACCACCACCATGGGAAAAATAGGGTTGGGGCTGGTCACATCATTTTAACCGTGGATGAAAACGAAACTGGCAAGTTTCCTAATCATCACATAAGCACTGTTTAAAAGATTTGTCAAATTACTCATCACTGAAGAAATACTACAGCAAATGTGGTATTTATTTTGCCTTAAAAACATATGAAAGTAGCTGGATTGTTAGCAAACTGTGCATTTAAGCTGTTGCTGTTTGTGGAAACCGAACAGTAGCAAACAGAGAAATCACGTGTGAACTCTGACATCAGCCCTCTAGTTACTCATCACGTGAGCTGCTGTGTCACAGAAACACATGAACAGACTGTTCCCATTGTTCCTCTTTTGCAAGGGTGGAGCTTGGAGCTCAGGGAGGGTGAGTCCCTTGGCTCAGGATCATGCCAGATGCTGAACTCACCTGGTGTGTAGCCCCAAGGCTCATAGTAGGAGGGGAAGACCCCAAGGTGGCAGCCACGGACAAATTCCTCATAGTCCACAGGGAGCAGAGGGCTCGTAGAGGACAGGAACTCCGGGTGGAAAATCACCTGGCAGTGGAAAACAAGGGCTCAGCGTGAGCACCTTATTTAGCTCCTCCCTGGGTGGAGGGAGCTCCCAGGGTGCTCCCTGGGTGGCTCAGAGAGGATGCAAGACTTGACCCAAGCCACACAAGTCAGTGTCAGGACAAAGATAGGAATCCAAGGCTGTCTGCCTCGGAAGCAAAGGTTCTTTCTAAACACTGCAGTCCTTTCATAAACTAGGGGAGACAGGGAACATGAGGGCCAGGCTCCATCCCCCATATCACACCCCTTCCTCCTAAACCACTCCCCCCAACTTTGCTCAGCCCCACCCTGGCCAGTGAGCTCACCTTGACTCTGTCAGCACTACTATTGAAGAGGCCAATTCGGCGGATGGTTGTCAAGATGGGGTCTGAGGAGTCATCCAGCATATTGTGGGTGCACACAGGAGGGAAAGATTGCCGCTGTAGGGGCCACAAGGGGGGGGTGTGGGGTCAGGCAAGGGCCAGAGCGCTCCCTCCTTCACCATGAGCCATGCTGATCCTGGGGATCTAAGGGAACCACAATTCTCACCAGGTTGTGGAGCAACAAACCCAGAAGATTACCAGGAGTGGTAGATTTCCTACTTGGCTCTATCTGTAAAGGTTTTCATTTCCCTTTAACCACCATGAGCTGAAAAGAAACTATAATCTTCAGCTGTCTTTGAGCCAGAGCCAGGGTTAACATGCCTCACAGAATACAGGGGATTGTAGCTAAACTTGTTCTGTACTCTGGGTTGTCACCAAAGAAACCCAAAGGGATTGTAACTCCCAGCAATTGAGGGGGGCAGAGACTGTGCCTTTCAGGTGCTGCTTGCTGGGAGTTACAGTTTTCTTATGAAAATCCTGGACCTCCTTTCCACCTCCACCGTCAAAACCCCACTCTCAAAAGAAACCACAGTTCCCATGAGTCACTAGAGGAAGACAGAGCTAGTGCGATAGCAGTCCCAGGGACTGCTGGGATGTATAGTTCTTTGCAGCTGTCCCATCATTCCTCTCATTAAAAAATCTACTCATCTTCCGTTTACTGACTCCAGGAGCCCAGGAAACTACAACTCCCAGCAGCCTCATGGCAGAAACATCCTCAGTGAGACCAACTGCCTTAGGAACTTTTGGGAAATTATAGTTTGGCCAAAAACAGGTCACATCTTATTTGAGCAACTTGGCTGTCTTGGTTTCTATTCCCCAGATAATGGATCACCAACACTGACCACAGATACCAAAAACCCGATTCCAGAGAAGAAAAGAACTCTAATTCCCAGAAGTCTCTGGGGGTAGGGAGAGTCAAGGTAGCAAAAAGCCCCAGGGGCTGCTGGGAGTTGTAGTTCTCATTCTGTGGCTGCCAATTTTCTCTAAGGTTTCCCATCCCTCTAATTAACCCCAAGTATGTACAGAAGCTACAATGGGCTATCTGGGAACTTAGAAACAACCAGTGGGAGAAGAAACACCAACTGCTGAGAATTTTCAATGTTCTTCAAGGAGTGTTTCAGCTGACCCCAGTCTACCCCCAGAGGACCAACAAAACTACCACTCCCAGCAGCCTCTGGGGGAAGAGATAGAAGTAGCATGCAGCAAAGCCCAAGTCAGCAGGGAGTTGTAGTTCTCCTTTTGTGGTGACCTTCACAAAGAATCTGACATGACTGAGCAACTAACACTTTCATTATTGACTTTAGTCTAAGGTCCCTTCTACCTTTTGTTCATGGATTCCCCAAGGACTCAAAGGAACTACAACTCCCAGCAGCCTCTGGGGCAGAATAAGCTGTGGGAAAGCAGGATACCCTAAAGGCTTCTGGGAATTGAAGTTATACCTGTCAGCTCACACCCTTCTGACTTCAAAATTGATTCCTGGAATAAGGGCTTGGCGATAAAGCAGAACTCCCAGCCATCTCTGGGGTCAGAGCTAACATGGCAGTCTGCCTCAGGGGCTGCTGCTGGGAATCGCCATCTCTCAACTCAGGAGTCCAAAGCATACCTGCGTGGCAAAGATGGCTCTCTTCATCATAGTGAAGTCCTCCTTGTCCAGCATCTTGTTCATGTCTGGGAGGCTTCCCCTGTAAGGCGAGCAGGGGGATGCATCTGGGCATGGGTGACGAGAGGGTTTAGAGCCCAGGAGGATGCAGGGCTGAGGGCAGGGCACTCACACCAGCAAGGATTCGTAAAGCTTCCTCCCAAACTTTTCCTTCACTGTGTTGGCTGTATCCCTGGAGGAAGCAGAGCGACAACATTACATAGAGACCAGCTGCCATTCACTGTTAGGCTTCTGGGGCAGCTGGGAAGTTGAGGTCTGAGCAGAGAGAAGCCCTGGGGATTTCTGGGCTGGAGGATGGGGACTCGGGGAATCAGGTCCTAGAAGGCTTGGCTTCCTTGTGCCTTGCATCAGCTGTGTGACCAGGGACAGATGGCCTTCCCTCTCTGACTTCGGTGACTCATCTGTCAGATGGGGATAAAAATAGAAGCGACCTCAAAGGTTTGCAGTGCGAATTCAATGAGGTCATGACAAAAAATGCACAGTGCCTGGCACACAGTGAACCTTCCAGAAATGTCAGCTATTATTAGGATTTGTGCTAGCGATCCTAAGCCCCATTTTATTAAAAGGGAAAATTACGTTCTGAGAGGGGGAATGTATGGACACAAGTAACGCTAGCCAAGTGCTACCCTACAATGTCATTGACATTCCTCTGTTCATGGTCCTCTCAGAGCTCTGGCTTCATTTTCTACCCCACCTCCCTAGGGCATTCTGCTCCATCCCTATTGGCTTCCTTGCTGTTTCTCAAACATGCCCCAGGGCCTTTGCACTTGCTGTTCCCTCTGCCTGAAATGCTGTTCCCCAGATATACACAATGCTCTCTCCCTCATTTCCTCTCTTGGTCTCTACTTGCTGGTACTTTCTCACTGTGACCTGTCAGGACAACCCCATCTCATATCCCAGTCCTGCTTTTTTTTTTTTTGGCCACAGCACTTTCTATAGAACTTTCTAGAATGTGAACTTAATGAGGGCAGGGATTTTATCTTTCTGGTTCACAAGTGTGTTCACAGTGCCTGGAACAGCACCTGGCACACAGTAGGAGCTCAAGGAATAGCCAGCCAATGACTAGTGAGTGGGTTTTACAGGTGAAGAAATTGAGGCTTGGACTTCCCTGATGGTCCAGTGGTTAAGAATCCGCGTGCCAATGGAGGGGACACAGGTTCAATCCCTGGTCTAGGAAGATCCCACATGCCCCAGGCAACTAACCTGTGCACCACAATTACTGACACCATGCTCGAGAGCCTGCGAGCCACAACTACTGAAGCCTGTGCACCCCAGAGCCCATGCTCTGCAACAAGAGAAGCCACTGCAACGCAATGCCTGCACACTTCAACTCAAGAGTAGCCCCAGCTCAACACGAGTAGAGAAAGCCCATGTGCAGCAACAAAGACCCAGGTGCAGCCAAAAATAAAATAATTAATTAAAAAGAAACTGAGGCTTGTGCAACTAAGGGTTCATATGCTAAAGATCCGGTGTGCTGCAACTAAGACTCACGGCAGCCAAATAAATAATAAATATTAAAAGAAAAAAGAGGGCTTCCCTGATAGCTCAGTGGGTAAAGAATCTGCCTGTAATACAGGAGACCCAGGTTTAATTCCTGGGTCAGGAAGATCCCCTGGAGAAGGGAAAGGCTACCCACTCCAGTATTCTGGCCTGGAGGATTCCATGGACAGTCCATGGGGTCGCAAAAAGTCGGACACGACTGAGTGACTTTGACTCCCATGACCGTATATGGCACAATGCAGGGGACACAGGTTCAATCCTTGGTCCAGGAAGATTCCACATCCCATGGAGCAACTAAGCGGGAGCTCTATAACTACTGAGCCCACGCACTGAAACTAGAGAGTAACCCCTGCTCGTCACAACTAGAGAAAGCCCATGCACAGCAATGAAGGCCCAGCACAGCCAAGAAAAGGAAGGAAGGAAGAGAGGAAGGTTTGAGATGCTGAGTGTTTGGCCTCAAGTTACAAAGCCAGAGTGGGACAGGGGCGTGAGCTGAACTCGCTGGCTGGATATCAGAGCCGTGGTCCTGCTATGTCACATTCACCCTGCCTGTGACTGCAGCTTCATATGCCCTGGGGCTGGACACATCTGAAGCAAGTGACTCTGCTAGGAATCAGGTCAGGGATGGGTTGATCATGTTACAGATGACAAAACTGAGACCCCGGGAGAAACCGGGGACCCAAAGTACGCAGATGGGAATGGGAGCTGCAGGAAATGCTGCGCCAAGGACTGCTGACCAAAGCTGCTTGCGCACGGCCTGGCCCTTAAGGGTTTCCACGTTGAAATTGTTGGTCCGAGCCGGCATGATGAAGAAGGCGACCACCGTCTGCTCGCTGCCATTCACCTGGGGCAGAGGAAAGGGAGGGCCTTGTGTGTGTGTGTGTATGTGTGTGTGAGTGAGGATCACATGGGAGAAGGCTGAGACACCCACCCTTTTCCACCCCTCAAGACCACTAGGACCTTGCCATGTCCCTTCCTGTCAAGAATATAGGACAGAGTTACCATCCCCACTGGGACTCTGATCTTCTTTCTGAGTCATCCCTACACTCCCATTTTATACATAGGTTTCCCTGCCCCCACCTTCCCAGGTCTCCATTCTCCTTCTCTTTGACCCCTTGCAGCCCAGGCCTTACTCTGAGCAGATAGTTGAGCCGGGCCAAGGCCTCCAGGAAGACGTCGGCCCCCTTGTTGGAGAACTCATAGCGGCCGGCAATAAAGAAGTACAAGGTCTTGTCCAAGTTGAAGTCTAGGTGCCTAAAGAAGCCACAACCCAGGGTGAAGCCAAGACCCTCACCCACATACCGCAGCCTCAAAACTACAAACCCCAGAAGCCACAGGGGCAAAGAACATCTTTGTTCTTAGGACATCAAGAACATCTTAGGACACAGGCATCATGGGAACTCATCATGGGAACTGTGGTTCTCTTCTCCTTAGACAGGGATTTCCTTAAATATTCAGCCGTTGTGCTGGTGCTCAAGAACTCAAGAGACTGAGCCCTCAGTTCTCCCCTCTGTTGGCCCCAGGAGTCTGGGCTCCCAACCCCCTCCTCTTGAGACCTAAGTATCTGGCCTACATACCCATAAAAATGGCCCCGCACAAACTCCTGGATTCGAGCCTTGCTCTGAGCATGGAGGTTCTGGAACTCATGCATGGCAGAGAATTTCTTCACATTCAGTCCATTGGGGGTCACGATATCTGGGATTGGGGGAGAAGGTCCCACATTTCATTTCTTCATTTCTTCATTCAGATCAATGTGGCTGAATGAATAAATGAAGGAGAGACCCCTTTCCTTTCAGAATGTCTTTGTTTCCATAGCGCCTCTGTGAGTTCCTGTGGTGACCCAATTGCCCTAACACTCAGACACCTTCTTTTGCAATACTGCTTGCTTATTTCAGAAGCCTAACCACAATTCCCATCAGCCCCCGAGAATGGCTAACTAAACAGGGAACAGATCAGCAACAAGGCTTCTGGGAGTTGTAGTTCTTTTGTTTCCCCTACGCTACCCTGAGCTGGGGGAATGAATCAATATCCCCATCCTGTTTCTCTACCTTCAAACCTCTTTTACGGCCCCAACTGTTTGCTATTGTCATAGAAATTAAAGTGTGTCATTGAAAAACTATAACCCCCACCAGCTGCTGGGGTAAAATTCCAGGAATATAAGGAGCTGTCCAGCCAAAGGCCTTGCACCCACTGACAACAGATGCTCTAATTTGGAAAGAAGAATTGGTTCCAACACTGCTTTTCTTAAAAACAAAATCCAAGGAACCTCCTTCCTCTTTGTAAGACCAACATCTATATTAGTCAGTAAAAGAATTTTATCATTTCTGAAATTAAAGAAACTACACCTCCCATTAGTCTCTAGGGTATACAGTCAGGCAGCCTCATATTCAGACTGGCAACCTATGGCCTTCTGGGAGTTGTAGTTCTTTGATCTTTACACCAAAAAAAAAAAAAAAAAGGTTGGTACAGGCCTTGGCATAGACTACCTCATTTATATCTACGGTCCCCAGCCTATTTCCTACCTGGTTTCCTTTTGAGTAGGTGCTGAGCCTCGATGGCGGTAATCTGGGACACAGTAGTGAAGACGTGAGCGCAGTGGGCTGCGGCCCGCTCCATGCAGTAGCGGTGATAGATTTGCCTCTCACCTGCTTCTTTGTCCACGTTGAACTGGGCAGGCAGAAAGGGTGATCAGGTTAGAAGGACTGGGGAAAGACAGAAGGTCCAGTCTCTAGTGTCTTGGGGGAGACGGGGGCTGAAAGCTGGACTCCTGGGTCTGAGGGTGGAAAGGACTGGGGATTTGGACTCCTGGGTCTCAGGAGAAGAGAGAACTTGATCCCCTTGGGCTTTGAAGACAGCTTTGGGCTGTCTTGTAACATTGTCAACCCCCATTTGCCACATTCCCAGCTCACATTCTCCAGGTTGTTGTAGAAGTCCACGGCCCCGGCACACAGGTATCGCCCCAGCAGCGTGGCGTGGGTGGTGAAGATGGTAGCCACGGGCAGCCGCCGGGCGCGGCACAGGCAGAGCCCGACGCCTGCCAGCCACTCGTGGAAGTGTGCAACCACATGCGGTTTCTCCTCACTCTGGGCCAGGAACTGTGGGGCAGTAGAGACAGGCCGCTGTGTCTCCACGTATTTTGTGAAGACAACCAGTGATTCCCCCACGTAGATGAGGAAGTAGGAGAGTGGTAAACCTACCCCTACTACTGCACAGAGTAGGTGGTGACCTACTGCAATCCCCATCAGACAAGGACCTCTCAATCCCTGAGGCCACTGGACTAGCTGACCTCAGCCCCACAGGCTTATGGGAACTGTTTTTTTGACCAATCTTCTAAGTCCCAGCAGAGGTGAATTGGAAAGACCAAGGTTTTCCCCAGGTCATGAACACAATTCTTGGAGACCCTTTATGGCAGTCAAGAGTAGACCTGTACCCAATACTTGCTGAAGGACTACAACTCCCAGGATGCCCTAGAAGCAGCCAGTTATAAACTGTTTGTCCCAAGGTGTGGGGGACAAAAAGCATCTTGAGTCTTTTAAAACCTAAAAGAGGGTCAGTACAGGATTCCCGGTTCTCAGATAGGCTGGGGATTCCTAAACATCCGGGGCCCCATCTGAAAGCCAAGTCTAGCCCAATATCGGAGAAGGCAATGGCACCCCACTCCAGTACTCTTGCCTGGAGAATCCCAGGGACGGGTGAGCCTGGTGGGCTGCCGTCTATGGGGTTGCACAGAGTCGGACACGACTGAAGTGACTTAGCATAGCATAGCATAGCCCAATATAGGATGAGAGAATTACAACTCCCAGAATTCCCTGGGGTGAGCCTTCCCGTCAAGTCAGCCTCCTCTAGAGCTAGGAGCTTGGCATTTCCATATTTGGAAGACTGGAGTGGATGATCTGGAGTTGAGATTGGCTCTCTGAAGAAAGAAGAATCTAGGCCCCTGGATGTCCATGTTCCCAAAGATTAGATCTAATCCCTGGATTAAAGGACTACAATTCCCAGAATGCTCGGGCAGAAGAGACACCAACCACCCTCCGACCACCTGGCAACCCTCTGGCCAGGGACTGATGGCCTTTGTAATTTGGGACCTGGGGTCAAAAGGAGGGGCACAGGAACTGACAGTGGGGCCTACCTCACCCAGGAACCAGGTGGTGAGGAAGCCGAAAAGGACGGCGTCGTTGGCCTCCCGGTCGTACCAGGGCACCCCGATGTTGCATGTGTCCCATAGCTCCCCCTTCCAGCGCTCCAGGGCCCAGGCTGAGGCCCCCACATCGAGGAGCACCACCAGGGGGCCCCCCTCGATCAGCCAGCGCCCGAAGTACACCTGCAGAGGGACCACAGGAAGGCTTAGGGTTGTGGGCACCTGTGTCTGGTCACAGCATCTGTGTTTCTCCCACCCCCAGGCGGACATCCGGGCTCACAGCCTGGGTTCTTCTACTTTCTTTTTCTTTATCTGCCAATTTTTCACCCATGGCCTTATTTCTCCATTTGCTGTTAATTATTCCTCCCACAGTCTTTTCTCATCTTAGCTGTGGCACCTCTCCCCATTCCTTGCTTCTTATCTTTCTTTTCAAATTTTTTGTTTATTTTTGCCACACTGCACAGCATGTGGGATCTTAGTTCCTGATTAGGGATTGAACTTGTGCCCCCTGCGTGGGAAGTGTGGAGTCTCAACCACTGCACCACCAGGAAAGTCCCCCTTGCTTAGTTGCTATAACGGCTGTCGCCCGTCACTACTTATAACCCACACTGCGCATGTCCTGCCTCCGTGCCCCGTACTGCCTTGTTTATCCACCCTGCTAATCATTTCTTCATTTTTCCCTGGTGGCTCTGAGGTTAAAGCATCTGCCTCCAATGCGGGAGACCTGGGTTCGATCCCTGGGTCGGGAAGATCCCCTGGAGAAGGAAATGGTAACCCACTCCAGTATTCTTGCCTGGAGAATTCCATGGACGGAGAAGCCTGGTAGGCTATAGTCCACGGGGTCACAAAGAGTCGGACACAACTGAGTGACTTCACTTCCTTACTCACTTAATCATTTCTCCAACCCGCTGCCTTGTTTCTATGTCCGCTGCCACATTTCTCCCACCAGTCATCAAGCGGCTTTCTCCCATCAGCTTTCCTTTCTGTGGGTCACTGGCCGCTGCTTTTACCCTTCTCGCTGCCTTGTTTCTGATTCTTTCACCTTATACATCACCTGCTTCTTCTTTCCCCTGCCCCCAGCCCATCTTATACTCTGCAGCCTCCTATCTAATACTGCCCACCCACTTTCCACACCTTGGGGGCTCCCACTGCTGTGTTTCTAAGCCTCCAGGTTGGATTTCTGCCCTCTGCCATGTTTCTCTGATCTGTTGGCTTCCTCCAGATTCCTGTGGCCCAGCTTCTGGGCCTGCTGCCACACCTCCATCCGGCTGAGCCACCCTACTCCTCCCAACGTGGCTTTTCCCTCCCCCTCCCAGCTGTTGTCTGCCCTTTTGCTGGGGGGGCTATTCTTAGGCCCCCAGCACGTGGATAGCAGCTGCCCTGGGGGAGGGACTGGGCCGCCCTAGGGTTCCTTAGGGACACAGCCCCTCCTGATTGGACTCCAGACCCCATCCCAAACCAGAGGCGGTGAATGAATGAAGGCAAGCCTATACTTCTCCCTCCCTCCCAGAACCCAACCTGTCTGTGCCTCAGCCCTGGTGCCTTCGGGCCTAACCTCTGTTCTCATCCTCAGTGCTCACTAGGTGCCTGGCACTCTCTCCCTCCTCTTTCTTATTTTTTATTTTCCCCCTCCTCTTTTTAATTCCTGACTCCACTCATCTGAAACTCTGTCCCCTGGGTCTGCCTGCCTCTCTTCCTCAGTTACCCACCTTCCTCTCTCCTTCGAGACCCTTCTCTCTAAAACATTAGGCTACCTCTCTTCCCTATCTAGACTCTGTTTCCCTGTTGCTCTAACCACTGGGAAACCATCACTTTTGGGGACACTCAGCATGTCTCCATCAGCTCTCTTGTTTGTTTACCTGCCCACCTCACTCTGCAAGCTGTTTTAAGTAATAATGATGTGATAATAATAACCACGAAGATAACAGCTCACAGACATGCGAACTGCATGCCAGGACCTGGGTTGAAGACCTTTTATGAGCTATTTCATCCTCCCAAGAAATCTCTACAGTAGATGCTATCAGCAATGCTCATCAGTCAAGGTCACACAGGAGGAAGCAGAGAAGGTGAATTTTTTGTGTGTGTGAACTATTTTTAAAGTCTTTAGTGGATTTGTTCCAATATTGTTTCTGTTTTATGTTTTGTTTCTTTGGCAACCAAGGATGCGGGATCTTAGCTTCCTGACCACGGATCAAACCCACAAACTTCTGCATTGGAAGGCAAAGTCTTAGTCATTGGATTGCCAGGCAAGTCCCCAGAGAAGATGAATTTGAACTTCAGGCTCCAGAACAACTGCTCTGACCTCCTGCCTCACCCCCACCCCACACCCACCACACACCCACCAGGTTTTATCTGTCCATCTAGCTCTTTTCCTCTCTCTGCATCTGAGGATCTTGGCCTCTTCCTCTTTAGGACCATCTTTCTGTCTGCCTTGTACCTGCTCTCTGTGTTCATTCACCAATGTCCTAGAGCCGGGGGTTCACCCACTCACTTCACAGAGTCCTGGATCTCTCTGAGTGTCTGTCAATCTTACTTCCTCTATGTCTGCCTGGGAAAGTACTGGGCCATTCTGAGTTTTTGTGTGGGCCTCCCTGTCTCCCCGGGACTGTCCACCCCCTGCTCTTCCTCCTTCCGCTGCCCCCACCCAGCGCTCGGCTGGGCCATGCCCCACCTTGCAGCCCTTGCTGTTCATGGAGTCCAGCGTCCTCTTCAGGGCTGGCGTCGGGGGTTCCAGCAGCTCCACCTGGGTCCTCACGCCCTGCTCCGTGTACGGTCCCACCAGGTAGTAGTTGTCGCCCCACTCATCCCCCGTCACCTTTGCCTTCGTCTGCAGCACTGTGTAGATGCCGCCCACTGTGGGCCCAAGTACATGAGGACAGGCCCCAGCTGAGAGCCACATACCTGGGGCCTGGGGAGGGGCGTGGGTGCACAGGAGCCACGGACCTCTGGCTCAGAGGGAAGAGGGAACTGGGAGCCCACACTTCAGGGTCACAGGGAGGAGGGGAGGGGGGCTTGATGGATGGTACTCCTGGGTTGATGGGAGGAGGGGGCTGGGGTCAGGACTTGGAGGGAGAAGAGGGTTCAGGCTGGACTTCTAAGAGAAGAGACGGGGGGCCTTGGCTCCCAGGTGTGACAGAGTTAGGGGCTGGGGCCGAGGAGGACAGAAGCTGACGAGGGTTATCAGGGTCCAGGTTCTTGAACTGCCAGCTTAAGGGAGCTGGGTTTAAACTCCAAGTCAGGCTCCAGGACACAATAAGGGAGAATCCTTCTTCATGGCCTCATTTAGGTTCCCACAGTAGTCCCAAAGAAGCCAGAGCTGTCACCCCTCACCCGCCAGGGACTCTGACGACCAGTCTCCCAGTTCTCTCTCCCCATGTGGGGACACAGGCATGCATGGCCCTGCCCCTCCCATGACTCCATTCCAGACTCCTTACCCCCTGGAGCCTGGACCCTGGCGACCCATGGCTTCGTGTCTGCAGAAACCTGCAGCCCCGCCACCCCCTGCCCCCGTTTCTCTCCCAAAACTCAGTAATGCAAAATCCCAGCTTCCTTCCTTCTGTGGAGCTAGACTGCCTCGCTCCTGAGTTTCCTGCCCCAGCCTTCTCCAAACCCAGAACATCAGGCGCTTTGGAGCCTGGGACCCAGAAATCCAAGCCCCCAGCCACTCCCACCCCAGGGCCCAGCCCCTGACCAACTTAGGACTTCCCAGTCTTCCCCCAATCCAGCGCGCATGTGTCTGAGGAGTCTCCTCTACTCCTCCAAATCCGGAGCTCAGGCACTCAGAACCCTGCCTTCCAGGCCCCAACGCTCTCTCACCCCAGGATCTAAGAATTAGGGTCTCCAGCCTCCTCATATATTTACTCTCAAATGACCAGTTCCCCAAATTCTCCCACCATGATCCGTGCATCCCATCTCCAAGTGGGCTCTCTCTAAAATCCGGAGTTACATCCCAAGATCCTTCCCCACCTAGGGCCACAGTTCTGAAGTGCCAAACCCTTCCCCCCGCATCTCCTTCCCTATCAAGGACCCAAGTCTCTGTGGTCTTTTTCATTTTAACGCCCTCTCCCCTAGGACCCAGGACCTGGGTTTCCAGGCTCCTTTCGTCTTATGCGACTCATCCCCTCCCTCCAGGGCCCAGGAGACAAACTCCAGCCCCTCTCCAAGGGCACAGGAGTCACAAGCTCCTTGCCCAGGACCCAGAATCATGCCATACAGCCTCGTTCGCTGTTACTCAATATTCGGGCCCTCATCCCCGCCTGCTCTTCTCGTCCGGGTCCCTCTGCTCGGTTTGCTCACCCTTGTTGGCCACCTCCCAGGCCACCTCGAAGAGCACTGTGTTCTCCAGGTCGAATTCATCCTCCCAGTCCTCCAGTCCTGGCAGGGAGGACATGGACAAAGTGCGGTTTAGAGGCATGGCCGACGCGGTTAGAGGGCTCCGGGGGGCCACCGGTGGGGGCCCCGGAGGTGTCGAAGGAATGCACTGGGCAGGGCGCCGGGCCAAGTAGCTGGTGCCCGACGGGAAGCTCGCACCGCCCTCGGCTTCCTATTGCACGACCGCACCCCCGCCCGGAGCGGTCAGACCGGGGCTGCAAAGCGGCCGCAGCGTCACTGAACCCCCTGGGACTCCTGCAGTGAAACCTTGCGGCCACCAGGAGGCGGCGCCCGCCCCCCGGCCAAGGCCATTGGTCTGCGCCTGGGGGCGGGGCTCCCGCGTCTTCTCATTGGTGGACAGGGTAGCGTTCACTCGGCTCGGCCCCACCTCCGCCTCACAGCTGAAGGGAGCTCGGGTAAACGGGGTTTGCTGCTGCGCTAGCTGATTGGCCGTCAACCCTGTCAATCCGAAGCTGAGGCCCCAGAATTGGAGTGGGAGGGAAGACGGTCGATGAGGAGGAAAGGAAGCGTGGGGAACGTGTGGTTCCCCGAAGAAGCGTTAAAAGAGTTTTGCAATCGCCTTAGCAAGGAGGTTCTGGGTAAAAGGAGGAGGAGCCGGGAGGCGAGAGGAATGGACGCGGCCTCGGCGAGTGGGCAGGGCCTAAAATGTGACACCACGCCCCACCAGGAGAGTTTGCATATTTATAAAGAACCACCGAGATTTTTGGATGACTTGGCAGTCTAGAGGGGCCAGAACACTTCGTTCCTAGCGCGTTTCCGTTTCCGCTAGGATATTGGCGGTTGGTGAGCATCATGGCAACCGTGGTGAGTGTCGGCGTGCTGAGGGCTGAGGAGTCTCAAGCAGGGGGCTGGACGGGGACTCTTGGATCTTAGTGGAAAGGAGGCTGAGGACCTTGACTCCTGGATCTGAGGAAGGAGGGAGCTGGGGGCCTGGGCTTCTGGATCTGAGGGAGGAAAAAAGAAGAGACTAGGATCCCGGCATCTTGGGTTCAATTGAATTTTTACGGTATCAGTGGTCATATCCGACTCCATCGTCTTGTAGGAACTCCAACTTCCAATCTTCTTTGCTTTGAAGTCTGATAAGGGTTGTAGTGTCTCGGGCTGCAAGCCATAAAACAGTCTTGGGTTGTTGATGGTGTGAGTGGTACCTGAGTACAAGGGAGAAACACAGGCGGGGACCTGCCGTATGAGCTTCAGATCGTGGAGTTGCTTACTGAGTCTTCAGCCAAAAGAAAGAGTGTTGAGAACTCAGAGTCGAAAATGGTTGTGGGCACAGAGGCTTGAGATCTTGTCATGGAATTGTTTCAACTGTTTTCATATTCCTAGCACTTCATCACGGCATGCCCAGTGTGGATGCTCAATAAGTTATCACTTGAATGAACTCCGCAAAGGAGAGACCAAGTATATTGGGCCAGGCCCCAAGTACTTTTCTGAGAAACATCTGAATAAAGAAAGAATGTAGCCTTAGCTTGAGGGTTGGACATGGCTTCCCCGGGGCCTCAGTCCTCATGGTAACCCCAGTCAAGATGGGGCTAGGATGGAGATGAGATGGTGCCTGTGGTGTGAACTGTCACTCTGTTTCTGTTGTCATGGCAAAGGGCAGTGGATGGTGAAGTGGAAGAGGAAAGGGCAGTGGCCACCCTCCTGAGACGCAGTTCCCATGGGTGTGTATAAAGCATTGGAAGTGTGAGAGGATGGTAGGGGCAGAATTTCGTAATGACCTCTGTTTCCATGGGATCAGTAGGCAGCAGGGGGTAGAAGAGGCTTATGGTGAAAGGAAAGGTTTTGTAGGAGGCAGGTCTGTTTATGCTGGGATGGCTAAATTTTGGGATTCCTGGATCAGTGTCTCTTTTCTGTCTCAAGTAGTGTCTGACAGGCTGTGTAGGGGTGAGTGGGAGTATGTTCTCAATCTTCTGGTAGTGCTTTGGGGGCAGTGACCAACCTCCTGTAAGGAAGAGTGAACGGAAGGGTCCCAAACAGCAAGGGAGGAGGCATGTGACCTACTGGTGATCAGGAAGTCTGAACTCTTGGTTCCAAAGAGAGGGTTTTCCTGGGGTCCTATGACTGTATCTCCTCTCATTCTGGTTAGGAGACCTGTGAGCAGAAACAGGGTTGTGGGCAGGTGGCCAAGAAGCTGGGTCAGTATGCTGGCTTCTTAGGCTTCCTTTTTGTATTCACCCTGGAGAGCCACTGATCTACTTTATATCTCCGGATTTATCTATTCTGGACATTGCATATAAATAGAATCATATGACAGGTGACCTTTTGTGTCTGGCTTCTTTGACTCAGCATAGTGTGTTCAAGGTTTACCCTTGTAGCGTGGATCAGAGGTTCATACCTTTTTATGGCTGAATAATATTATGTTGTATGGCTACCCATATTTTGTTTATCTGTTCATCCACTGATGGATATTTTGCATTATGAATAACACTGCCATGAGTATCTGAGAGGATCTCCACTGAGTTCTTGAATTATCCCAGGCAGTGTTTAGTGATCTCTCCCCACTTCATGAGAAAGGATAGTGTCTGACTTTGCTCTTTGGAGAGCTAGGGACACAGGAGGCCTCAGTACCTGCTTGTTGAATGAGCTCAGGATGTCATTTATTCAAAGCCCAAACACTGAGCCCCGAGGTAAAGCAGTGAGATGTGTGCTGTGCCCTTTATGGGTTAGAGCATCCATTGGAGCTGAGAATGTAGATCCAATAGTTTCTCTTCTGGGCATGAGATTGACCTACCAGGGGAGGCCCTTCCTTCTGCTTGGACGTCCAGAGACCCTGGAACTAGCCAGGCAGGGGCTGAGGTGAGGGAAGGCCTCCCTTAATGACTGGTGTTTGATGTAATTCAGTGAGGAGGCTGGGGAGAGCACAGGACCCAGGGACCTGCACATGCAGAGGCCTAGTGACAGGGAGCTGGGGCTGACAGTGTCATGGGGTCAACCCACCAGCCTTAGTGGGTGATTGCCAAGGAGGGTCTGGTGTTTGGGCTGCCAACCTGCCTCTGGGGAGGAGAGAAAAGGACTGTTTCATGGGAGGGGGCCAGGAGGGACAGCTAGGACCACAAAGTCTGTACTGATGCCTCTTCCTCCAACCCCAGACAGCCACAACCAAGGTTCCAGAGATCCGCGATGTGACGCGGATTGAGCGTATTGGTGAGTGAGCGTGGATCCAGAATGGGCCCTAGTGCCTGCCTGGCCTCGGTGCCCTCGACAGAGCCCACCCACCCAGGACCCCCAAGAGGAGGAGGTCCTGCACACCATCCCCTCATCTCTCCCCCTATCTAAGCAGGGAGGATCCTGAGTTCCAGAGCAGATTAGATGCCCAGGGGTGGGGTAGGATGGACCCTGCCAGGCCCCAACCCCTCACACCATGCATTGACAGGAGCTGGCCGGTAACCGTGTCTTCTGGTTCTTTCCCTGCACGCAGGCGCTCACTCCCACATCCGGGGGCTGGGACTCGATGATGCCTTGGAGCCACGGCAGGTAGAACCCAGGGGGTCAAGCTGGGAAGGCTGCCCCAGGGAGGCCTCAGGTGGAGGGAACCCAAGGCCCTGGGGAACACAGAGACTGTGTTATGATGTTCCAGATCTTTGGCTGTGCTGTATTTATACAATTCAGCCACACATAGGTCTCTAAAAGATGGGGATGGAGAAAAGCCTTTTTTTCTGAAGGCCTAGCCAACAGTTTGGGCCTGGAGGTGGTAGAAATGCAGCAGCAGCTCAGTAGAAAGTCACCTTCCTTATATGTCCTGTCACCTCCTGCCCCCAGGCTTCCCAGGGCATGGTGGGCCAGCTGGCGGCCCGGAGGGCAGCCGGTGTGGTGCTGGAGATGATCCGAGAAGGGAAGATTGCTGGCCGGGCGGTTCTCATTGCTGGCCAGCCAGGCACTGGGAAGACAGCCATTGCCATGGGTAAGGTGCTTCTCCAGGCAGTAGCTCTTTTGGCCTCACCGGATGATCCTCCCATGTAAGTCAGGGTCAGGTTCAGCCATGTCTAACAGACAGCACAGAATGGAAGTGGCTTAAACACTAAGGCTTTGTTCTGTCACATAGAAGAGTCTAAACATAGGCCAATTCAGGCTTGTTAAGCAGTTCTATGAGGGCTCCTACCTTCTTGCCTCAAGATCACTTGCTTCCATGTCAGGGACACCTTGGGTTGCAAAAAGGTGGCCTATGCTCCAGCCATCCCACCCATACTCCATATAAGAAGAAGGAGAAAGGAATTGTAATGAGGGTGTACCTCCTAGAGGGAGCTCCTTTTAAGCAGCTGTCTCAGGGCACCCACATTCTCTTGCTTATATTTTATTGACTAGAAGTTAATGACCACACTCTACTGCACAAGAGAGAGAGAGGCATTAAAACTTTTTTTTATATTTTAATTGGGACTACTGTTACCTTACTGAAATGGGCGTTCTGGAACAAAGGAAGATGTGAAAGATGAGCATTGTATAGACAATCAGCAGTCTCTTTTGCAATCCATTAGTAATTTAAGAGCTTTTTACTCACAACTGTCCCTTATCCTTGTTGAGCTCTTATCTGTCCTTCAAAACTGCTCTCTGACATCTTTTCCTTGTTGAAGGTTTCCTGGAGTCTCTTCCCACTCACTCTCACCTTTGTGCCTGGACTGTGGGGCCAGGCAGTGAGACTCAAGGCAACAGCTAGGTCCTCAGTTAAGAAAAAGTAACACTCATATTTGGGGACACCACGATGATTAAGACCAAAGTCCTGACTTTAAGGGGCTTCCAGCCTAGGGCAGGTGTTTGTGGACACAGTCCCGTCCATGTAGAGAACAGAGGAGGCTTCTCCTCTGATGAAGGGTGATGGGGAGAGAATGGGGTGGCAGTTGTCAGGAGGGACATCCCAGGTGAGTCAGTACTGGAACTGAGACTCGCAGGAAGTCTGGGAGTCTCCTGAACAGACAGTACAGAACATGATACCCAGGTGCAGAGTGTGGCATGCCTCTGGAAAGGGGACCAGGAAGAGTTGCCACCTCGCACTGGTCAGGAGGGTTCAGTGACTTCCTGTCTGGGAGACTTGGTTCAGAGCTGGGCAGAGCCCCCAGGAAGGGGAGCTGGCAGAGAGGCCCGGAGCTTGGAGTGATGGCAGGAACTGCCCACTGTCTGCCAGCTGACCCCAGGCCCCAGACCATAGAGGAGGCCCTTCCCTGTGCTGGTCCCAGGTCACATATCGGGGTCCCGGCTGAGCACCAGGGCATGCCTGCCCGCCCTTATCATTGCTCCTATGCAGCAATGTCGTTCCCTGCCAGCGCTTGTTATGTTATGGTTCCCATTACCCAGAGGGTCAGGCTGGCTTGGGGAGCAGCTTAGGCTTCTTAAGATAACTTGGTGCTAAGCATTGAAGCCGGGATTCGAACCTGCACAGTCTCTTTTAACCTCTTTCAGCCCCTTGCCTCCACCCCTGCTCATCCCCCCCAAGCCCTGAGGCTAAACAGCTCTCAGAGGTTGGGAGGCAGGTCCAGCATGATTGTAGAGTCATAAAGTTTTTGGTCTGGGCAGTGTGGGGTTCCAACCCAGGGCCTCCCAACATGGCCCTCCATCACTCACTTTCTGCAAGTCTCCCTGTCTGCCCCACAGCACCGAGCCCCTTTTTCCTGTCTGAAGAAGAAGAGCTGGTTAGGGAGGTATGAGGACCTCGTGCCTGGACCACCTACCCAAACTGCCTCCCCTCTTCCTCAGGCATGGCGCAGGCCTTGGGGCCCGACACCCCATTCACAGCCATCGCAGGCAGTGAGATCTTCTCCTTGGAGATGAGCAAGACAGAGGCACTGACCCAGGCCTTCCGGCGCTCCATCGGCGTGCGCATCAAGTAAGCAGGAGTAATGGTAGCTCCCAGCAGCCTTGGGACGCCACCTGAGGGATGCTAGCTCGTCCTGTGCCCAGGGGCCCACAGGGGTGAGCAGTTCCTGAGGGCCCAGGCCGCGGGCTATCTCCTTAGATCTGTTCTCTCGCCAGGGAGGAGACCGAGATCATTGAAGGGGAGGTGGTGGAGATCCAGATTGATCGGCCGGCCACAGGGACGGTGAGTGTGCTCCCAAGTCTAGGCTACCCCAAGGGCTGGGGGTGGGTGGGCTGTGCTGGGTCTGCACTGAGGTCAGAATCCCATGGAAAGTTTGAGATGCAGCTTAGAGTCATCCATATGCCGGCAAGAGAGGGTCGGTTGAATTGATGGCGGTTTGTCCGTTTGTGAGGGGCACAGTGAGCTAAGTGGTGGAACAATGGAAAAGGATATGGAAAAGAACATATTTATGTCTAACTGGATCACTTTGCTGTACAGCAGAAATTAACGCAATATTGTAAATCAACTATACTTGCCCAAAAAAACAAACCAAGCAATGGAATGACGGAGGAGGTCTTGAAGTTTCTCACAGTTAATTCCTAATAGTTAGGCTTACAGACCCGTTGGATTTATAAATCCTAGTACCTCAACTGTACTCCAGTAAGAATTAACAGGACTTCCTGGTGGTCCAGTGGTTAGGACTCCGCAATTCCACCACAGATTCAATTCCTGGTCAGGGAGCTAAGATCCTATGTGCCTCTCAGCCATAAAACCAAGACAAAGCAGAAGCAATATTATAACAAATTCAATAAGGACTTTAAGAAATGGTCCACATCCAAAAAAAAAAACTTTAAAAAAAGATTTAAAAAAACCCTAAAACTTAGCCAGCACCTCCAACCCTGCCCCTTCCTCTGCCTCTTTCCACAGTACCCCATAGAAATAGCCACCCTCACCCGTTTGAGTTTCATTAGCTTTTATCACCCAACTGTGTATTCCAAGACTGCCCATTTTAAAAACTTATATGTCTTTTAAGTCTTCTGTCATAGTCTGGTTTCCCCTTCATCTCTTTCTCTCTCTTTCAGTTTTTCTGTAGGTCTGTTTTTCACTGACATAAAATCACACAACATAAACTAACCATCAACCCTTTCAGAGTTGCTCCTCCTCCCCTCCCACGCCACCTGCAGTCCCTGGCAACCACAAATCTACTTCCTGTCTTAATGGACTTGCCTCTGATGGAATCTAACAATATATGACTTTTTGTGTATGTCTTCGAGGTTCAGCAGTGTTTGTAGTTCTCTGTTAAATATTAAGTTACAGGTGTTAATAAAATGCGAAATAAAAGGAAATCTAAAATTGCTTCAAATCCATTGACCTGATGCACAGTCCTACCTTCTGTTTCTGTGTCTTGCAGGAACACCCTCCTCTTTTTTCATTAGCTTCTCATTTTCAGTGGAAATAGACTTAAAGTGAATAACTGCGGTCAACTGCACTTTTAGCACTTGTAACAGCCTCCTAAATTAGTCTTATCTATTGGCAATTAAATTTTGAATTTTAAAAACACGGTAGAAAAAAAAACAATGTGGAAGAGTCTAAGTATAGGGAAAGCTATTCCCCAGATAGTTCTTTAAATTAGAGTTTAAAGAGATTACAGAAGAAATCCATGGATATATCCTCATCAAAATGAACAACTGGGGACTTCCTGGTGGTCCAGTGGCTGGGACTCTATGCTTCCAATGCAGGGGGCCTGGGTTCGATCCCTGGCCAGGGAATTAAGATCCGTATGCCCCGGCCAAGACCCAGCACAGCCAAAAAGAAAAACTGAAAATGAACAACCAAAACTCCCTTTAACTCCCTCCCCAAACCCACTTGCCACCTCTCCCTACAAAGGGAGCATCTCACTATGGAAACAACTCCAGGAAACAGGTGAGACAGGATATGCTGGGAAAAGCCCAGACTTGGTGACTGTTTACCTTGGGGGGTGTTGTTGGTGGGGGGGTGGTGACATTTTGTTTTCTTAGCTTATCTGGTGGGGAGGGTGTATGACATTTTGTTTTCTTAGCTTATCTCTTGGGGATGGGGTGTGGCATTTTTGTTGTCTTAGCTGTGTTTAGCTGTGTTCTTCTGGGTATGTGGTTAACAAAAGACCACCTTTTATTTGGGTATGAAAAACAAATTTTATAGTGGGACCTGCCCCCTTGACCCTTCGGTGGGACCTCAGGTGCCTGTTGTTTTTACAGATTTTCTCTTTTAGGTTTTTGTTTCTCTTTGGGGGGCAGGGGCAGTGCTCACGGCATGTGGGATCTCAGCTCCTCAACCAGGATCAAACCCATGCCTCTTGCACGGGAAGTGTGGCGTTTTAACCACTGGACCACCAGGGAAGTCCCTGTTTGTTCCTTTACTGGTTTTAATTTATTTATTTAGGCTGAGCCAGGTCTTAGTTGTGGCATATGGGATCTAGTTCTCTGACCAGGGATCGAACCTGGGCCCCCTGCATTAAGAGTACAGAGTCTTATCCGCTGGATTTCCAGGCAAGTCCCCTTTACTGGATTTTTAAAGCTTTATTAAGGCGCAACTGACCTCCAATAAGCCATGCCCCAGAAAGTTTTCAGGATTTTAGGTTTTGACATACACATAGCCACAAAGCTGTCACCGAGGCTGTGACAGCGCATATCTTCATCAAGCCCCCAGCACTGCCCCATGTCATGCTGGTTCTGAAGCTGTGCTGGGGGGACATCAGGGCCCCCTCTAAACCCCTTACCTGTCACCCCTCAGGGCTCCAAAGTCGGCAAGCTGACCCTCAAGACCACAGAGATGGAGACCATATATGACCTGGGCACCAAGATGATCGAGTCCCTGACCAAGGACAAGGTCCAGGCCGGGTGAGCAGTGGGGGCCACACCGGTGGCCAGGGTAGGGGAGCTCCGGCCCTTCCCGTCCTCACCCCTGCCCGCCTTCCCCTGCAGGGACGTGATCACCATCGACAAGGCCACAGGCAAGATCTCCAAGCTGGGACGCTCCTTCACACGGGCTCGCGACTATGATGCCATGGGCTCCCAGGTGGGCAGGGCTCCTGGGTCCCCTCGCTCAGGCACCAGCACGTTTCTCTCTCCCCCCTGCCCCTGGCGTCTGCAGGGTCCAGACCCTCCTGTCATCCCAGCCCTGCGTCCCTGGCCCTCCTGGTGCCTCCCCATACCCTCCAGAACAGCCAGGGGTTTCTGGGGTCCTCCAGGAACCCCTGTATCCTTCAGTGCTCTGGGCTGCACTAATCTTTACCCCTCAGGCCTGGGGTTTCTGCATCACCCCTATCTGGATTCCTAGCTCCATTCCAGGGAGCCCGTCTCCCCTCGACAGCCCCCGGGGCCCCCGCTTCATGCTCTTTTCTGCCCTTGTCTACCCCGCCCCGGCCCCACAGACCAAGTTCGTGCAGTGCCCAGACGGGGAGCTGCAGAAGCGCAAGGAGGTGGTGCACACAGTGTCTCTCCACGAGATCGACGTCATCAACTCCCGCACCCAGGGCTTCCTGGCCCTCTTCTCAGGTGAGGCCCACCTGGGCCACCCGCGCCGGGAGGCTCCCTCCCCGCCCCGCCCCGCCGTGCACCAGGACGGCCTGGCGTTTCCCCTCTCCGCCATCCCTCTTGCCGTCTTCCGCTGTTCACCTGTGGTTTGGCTCGTCTGTTGCCTCTCTGGGACGTCTCTGAGTCCCCGGCCACTGTCACGTCACCACTCCAGCTCGCTCTCTGTGTCTCCGGCGTCCTGTCTCTCTCTGCCTTCGTCCACTGCCCTCCCCGACCCCCGGCCTTGGATCCCTTCTCCTCTCTGACACCCTGCCTCCCACAGGCGACACAGGGGAGATCAAGTCCGAAGTCCGAGAGCAGATCAACGCCAAGGTGGCCGAGTGGCGGGAGGAGGGCAAGGCAGAGATTATCCCTGGCGTGAGTACCCGGGCCAGGCCAGGTTGGGGGGCGCGGGAGAAGAGAGGCGTGGGAGGTGGGCTTGATACCTGCCCAACGGCCCCCAGGTGCTGTTCATTGATGAGGTCCACATGCTGGACATTGAGAGCTTCTCCTTCCTCAACCGGGCCCTGGAGAGTGACATGGCGCCTGTCCTCATCATGGCTACCAACCGCGGCATCACCCGGTAAGCCCCGCTGGCCCCTGAGGAGGCCCCTGGGAGAACAGGGAGCAAGTCGCTTATGCCTCACTGCTGAATAGAAATAAAGGGAACGCAGCTTAGTATTTCTCTTGATCTAAGGATACAGTGGAAAAACCCCTGAGGCAGGAAGAGTACCAGATACCACAAAACTTGGGAACCTCTGCCATAGGGTTTTGCTGTGCCCGGTTCTGCCTGCTGGCTCTTCCTCACCTCATCTTCAAAAGTCCACAGGAAGTGAGAAGGAAGCAGGGGATGAAGAGCTCATGAGAGCCGGGGGCCTGAAGGCTGCACCCAGCACAGCCGCTGCCCGGGGCTGCTTAGGGGCATGACTACAGCCTTTTGCCAGCTGAAGCACAGGGAAGAAAGGGGCGACTACCAGGGATAATGGGCAGGTTGTCCCTGGCTTTTGGCTCAGCCTTTCCTCAAAAGGAGCTCAGGAGCTAGATATCGTCTCAGCCCCATTCCATTCCATTCCTCTTGCCGCCAAACACGTACTGCAGGGCCTGTGGGATCTTAGTTCGTCAACCAGGGATCTAACCCACGCCCCCTGTGTTGGAAGCTTGGAGTCTTAATCACTGGACCACCAGGGAAGCCCCTTATCTTACTAATTTTATTTTTTGGCCATGCCGCATGGCTTGCCACATCTTAGTTTCCAACCAGGACTCAAACCTGTGCCCCCTGCAGTGGAAGCATGGAGTCCTAACCACTGGCCCACCTAGGAATTCCCTCAGCCCTGTTTTCAAGATGGGGGATAGCAAGGCCCGGTGACTTGCCCTGGGTCACATGTGGAAGGCAGCAGGCTGGAGTTTGGTATCCAAATGAGCGTGTTTGTAGCAGCTGCAGGTCAGGCCATGGGATCGGGGGCATCACCTGTGAGAGGCTGCAAACCCAGTCACTCCTCATTATCCTGCAGGTTCCATATTTGTGATTCTGCTTATTCGCTACAGATGATCTGTAGCTCCCAAATCGATATTTGCCACACTCTGGCGGTCACTCACGGACGTGTGCAGAGCAGGGAAAAATTGAATGGCCCACAGCAAACAGTCCAGGCGAGGGTCAAAGCAGGCAGTGCTCCGCCTCCTAGTTTGAGCTCACGGGCTGCAATCAGGCGTCCTTTTCTTTGTCTACTTGTTGCCACAGGCGGCACACTGTGTGCTGTTTGTTCCTGATGATTTTGTGGTTTAAAATGGCCCCTAGGCGACTTAGCCGGCAGTCAAGTGGTTGGGAGTCCACACTTCCAAAGCAAGGAGCAAGGGTTCGATCCCTGGTTGGGAAACTAGGATTCCACATGTTGTGTGGAGCAGCCAAAAAATTAAACAAATTATAAAATGTCCCCTAGCTGTCTAATGTCTTTGAGCACAGCAGGGATGGACCGTATAGAGAAAACAGTTGTTAGATAGCATCCGTCAGGCGCAAGTTCAGAGGCTGTGGGCATGAGTTCAGCATGAAAAGTCAATAATATATACTGAATCGGGTGTCTTTAAACAGAAACACCTGAAACCAAGCTATCTGGTGGCCAAAAATTGTGACAGAGGCTGCCAAGAGCCTAGCCATGTGTTACTGTTTCCTCCATGGGCGGTGGTTCAGTACTTGCTAATTGAGTGATCACCCCCAGTTATAGATCACAGCTCCCACACATAACAGGAATCTGCTATTTCCTGGCACCCGCCACGTGCCTGACCTTGTGCTGGGCCAGGTGCAGTGAGGGTACAGGGTGGGCCCAGTCCCTCCCTTGTGGAGCTCTGGGTCCAGCAGAGGAGTGGGACCTTGATCCAGTAATCCCAGACCTAGATCTCTAGCTCAGACCAGCCTGGCTCTGGATGGGGAGCAACGCAGTCAGAGGGTGGCTACCACGTCAGGTGGTGACGCCAGCCCTAAGCTGAAGGCTCAGCGGTATTTGGCCCAGTGAGTGGGCTGTGGCGGAGAGGGCGGGTGGGGTGGGGTGTTCTAAGTGTAGAGAGGGGAGAGCCGGGTTCTAGGAGCGTCACCCTGATGGCCCTCCCTTCCTCCTCCTCTGCAGGATCCGGGGCACCAGCTACCAGAGCCCCCACGGCATCCCCATTGACCTGCTGGACCGTCTGCTCATCGTCTCCACCTCCCCCTACAGCGAGAAAGACACAAAGCAGATCCTTCGCATCCGGTGCGGGCAGGGGCCCTCGGCCTTCCCGGGCAGGACCAGGCTGCCGGCCTGAGGGGCTGGTGTCCATCCTGCTTGACACGTGGGGACCACTGAGGTCTGCGGGGGAGGTCTCTGGGCCTGCCAGAAGCAGGGCTGGGCGGGGCATCCTAGCAGTGGCCTCTGGTGGTGGTGGGGGGGCTCTTTGGACAAGGGAGGGGCTGTGCGGGTGCCTGGCGCTGGGGAAAGAGCCCTGAAAGGGGGAGGCTCGGGAGGCCCGAGTTTGAGGTCCAGCTCCTGCCTCGGTGGCCTTTCTCACTCTGTGTTCTGGGCTTCCGAGGATTCTGACTCCTCATGGCTCCGTCCCTGGCTGAACACCCCCGCCCCTCCCTGCCCACAGGTGCGAGGAAGAAGACGTGGAGATGAGTGAGGACGCCTACACAGTTCTGACCCGCATCGGGCTGGAGACCTCGCTGCGCTATGCCATCCAGCTCATCACGGCTGCCAGCCTGGTGTGCCGGAAACGCAAGGTGAGCCGCTGAGTCCAGCCAGCGTCAGAGGAGTGAGTGGTCCACACGCTACTCTCAGGGCTTTCCCTGGGCAGTTGCATTTAGTCCCAGAACTTAAGTTTTCGAAGGTGGGAACTTCAGGCCCTTGGGTTTCTTTCTGTGGCTCCCAGCCTGACACATGGGAGATGCTGGGTAAATATCTGTTGGCTGCAGTTGATGCCGTTAAGTCCATTTTACAGGTGAAGAAACTGAGGGATGGAGCGGCGGGGCCCACAGCCAGGAGGTGGCCGTGGTGGGACGTGACCTGGCTCCTGGGTGGGGCCCCCCTGAGCTCTCGTGTCCCCCGTCAGGGCACCGAGGTGCAGGTGGACGACATCAAGCGGGTCTACTCTCTCTTCCTGGACGAGTCGCGCTCCACGCAATACATGAAGGAATACCAAGACGCCTTCCTCTTCAATGAGCTCAGTGAGTGTCCCCCCCCCGTGCCTGCCCCGGAGAGGGAGGAGGGAGCCCTGGCCCTGCCTGCTGGGCCGTGCTGACCATGTGGCTTTCCTTCTCTCACAGAAGGTGAAACCATGGACACCTCCTGAGCTGATCACCCTTCCCCCCCACCCCACCCCCACCCCCCGTTTTCTACTAGAGTTCTGACACTGTGACTTTGTATAAAATGGTTCTGAAACTGGGCCCATTGTGTGTGTGTGTGTGTGTGTGCACGTGTGCACACAAATGGGTGCACACACCCAAGCCCCCAAAAAGACAACACTAGAGTGCAGCTTGAGAAGTCTTTATTGGGAAGGGAGGGGAGGAGTGTCTGCTGGCTTTGGGAGTTAGGGTGGGCATGGGAGGTTGAAGTGGGGCATCCTTAGAGGAAGAGGATGTCTGGGAGCGGGGGGTGGTCACAGGCCAAGGGTTGGGTTCTGGGACCCCCGCAGTCAGTGCTGCTGAGGCGGCAGGGCCCACAGTGACAGCTGAGGGCCACGGGGAAAGAGACCATTGGGTCCACGCCAGGTGGGCAGCCGGGGAGCCGAACGGAGGCGAAGCGCAGCTCGTGGTAGGTGCACACCCGCTGGGGCATGGGCGGCAGGATGACAGGCAGCACCCGCTTCTGGAGGGCGGGGAGCTTGAGTGTCTCCATGGGGCTGAGCTCTCCCCCGAGCTCCCCCACTGCACCCCACAGATCCCAGGGACCCTCTGTGCTCTCCTTCCCACCTGCCCGGCCCCTTCCCCAGGCGGCAGGCCACCCTTCCACCCCCACTGCCACTGCGGGTCTTCTGTGGGCCTAGCCCCGAGTAATTGCCTGGAGCTGGGTTGGTGGCACCCGCCCGCCCTCGGCAGCTCACCATGCTGGGGCAGTAGCCGGCGCAGATGCTGGTGGTGAAAGTGATACAGACAGGGCAGGCCTCCTTCTCAGCCGCCAGGGTGGCATTGATGGGCTGGCACAGCGGCCGCAGTGGCCCCCTGGAAGCCCACACCCCGGCCACGCCCAGCAGCAGCCACAGCAGCAGTCCCTGGGACAAGGCCAGTGCCTCAGGGCCAGCCAGATCCTCACCCCACCCCCAAGCCCTGCATGCACACGTTCAGGGACCCAGCTCCTGTGCCTGCCACCTTCCATTCAAGGATTTCCCATCCCCAGGGACCCCAGACACCCCAACACCTCAGGCCCCACCTGCTGCCCTCCTCCCACCGTCAGGCCTACTGTCCTCCCCACACTCTTCTAGAAAGAGGCCTCCTTTACCAGGTCCCCGGACTCTCCCACTTCCTGCCAGCTGTGGCCTGGATGGAGTCACAGGGGGCCCTACAGACTTACCTGGAGCATCTCCATCCTTGGTGCCTCCCCTGCTGTGTTCACCTAGTCTTATACCTGCAGGCTGTGGGGGCGGCAAGGCCACCGAGGGTGGCAGCATGGTGGGGTAACCTGGACACTAATCTCCCCGGGGGCGAGAGGCAGACAAGGTCAGGGAGAGGCAAGAGCGGCTCAACGGCGCATCCCTCCCCCCACTCCCTGAGCGGCTCCCGCACCACGAAGCAGAAGACACCCAAGGAGAAGGTGACTTCACAGACTCAATCCCCGGGTGCTAGGGAGGTCGTGGTGGGAGTACAAGAAATCAGATATTGGAGGCCCTCAGCTGTGCCGCTTGCCTTGTGAGCGCGCCTCTACCCATCGCGAGGGGACCGGGCAGAGGCTGCAGCACCGCCCCTCTGACAACTCTCCGATGATGATTGGCTGCTCCTCCGGCCAAAGCCTGAGTCCAACTTCTTAGGAGGGGCGTAGCTTCAATATTGGATTCTGTGGCCAGGGGTAGTGGGGGGTCCACTCACGCCGCCCCTCCAAAAAGGATTCAGTGGAATCCCACCTGCCCCATACTCGGGCCCCAAAAGCCAGGATGCCGGAACCAAACCCAGCAAAGAGGGTGATTTAGGCTCTTTAACTCATCGAGTAAGATAAGCTGTGCCCCTTCGGCCGCAGAAGTCCCGCCCCCGCAATTGAGTGGATGTTAGATTCGCCCCGTCCAAGGGCCAAGATCTGGTCCGCCCCCAGATGGGCGGGGCCCCGCCCAGCGAGCCCCTAGTCGCGGTCTTCCAGGCTTGGCCCCGCCTTGTCTGGGGGGCGTGTGCAGGGCGGGGCTGGCTGGTCTGATTCAGACCAACGCTGGCTTCAAGCTGCCGTAGTTGGAGTTCTCGGTGCGGTAGGCATGAGGCACGCTGTAGATGCCTGACACCGGCTTCCAGTGGGGGCCGCCCCAGGGCAGCTCCAGCGGGCAGAAGCGGTCCAGCCGGCGGAGTGGGTGCAGCGGGAGGTTGTAGGATTCCTGAGCCAGAGTCAGCGCCCCGCGGTGCGGCACGACGGGCATCACCCGGCAGCCGCGAGGCAAGCGGATTTTCGCCTGCTGGGGTGGTCGAGAGGAGGACGGACAGGGCAGCTGCTTCTGGCTGTGGCCGCCTGCCTGGGGCGTCTCCCCGAAGTCTGAGGTCATCGAGTCCTTGCGAGGATAGCTTGACAACTCCTTCCTGTTGGGTTGGGGTGGAGGCAGGATGAGGAGGGCACAGCTGGATCCTCGAGGACACATTTGTAGGAGTCTGGGACCCTTTAGGAGGCTTGGGGCTGGGGAATTATCCGAGGACGCAAACACCAAAAGAGGCCAGCCTTAGACCCTCAGGGCCATGCCCTCAGATCCGGAACTCCCTCATGGGCCCTCAGCGGGCTCCTAGTTCTTGAGAGTTGACACTAAGTAAACCAGAGTGCTAAAAGCGGTAGGGGCTGGGTCTGAATTTCTGGTTCTTGCCCGCGCAGGGACTGAAGGCCAAGACTACTGAGTCAGAGAGGGTCAGTCAACACCGGGGGGCTTGGCGTCCCGCCAGCCTCTGCGGGGGTTATGCAGGGGGACGGGGCCAAGAGAGGACGCAAGCTCACTTCGAATAGGGCCGGAAGTCCCGGGCCGAAGTGGTCAGATAGAGTTGATGGCGGTCCAGTATGCCCCGGTCAGAAATTGTGAAAGGCCGGCCGGCCAGCTCGGGGTTCTTGGTCCAAGGGATTAAAGCCTGAGAAAGATCGGGGGAGGAGGAATGAGCAAGAAAACTCATAACCCGTTCCATGCCCTCGGTGCCAGACTGAGAATTCCTTTCTTGGGTCTCAACAGCCCCTCTGAGCCAAGCCCTGATTACCCGCCCCCAGAATCAGAATCCTTGGTCAATTGCACGTCAGTGCACTTCAACTCGGAGAAGGCAATAGCACCCCACTCCAGTACTCTTGCCTGGAAAATCCCATTGACAGAGGAGCCTGGTGGGCTGCAGTCCATGGGGTCGCTAAGAGTTGGACATGACTGAGCGAATTCACTTTCACTTTTCACTTTCATGCATTGGAGAAGGAAATGGCAACCCACTCCAGTGTTCTTGCCTGGAGAGTCCTAGGGACGGCAGAGCCTTGGTGGGCTGCCGTCTACGGGGTCGCACAGAGTCGGACACGACTGAAGCGACTTAGCAGCAGCAGCAGCAGCAGCACTTCAACTTCGCTCCCCAAGGCAAAACCCTTACTAGCCTCACCTCCAAAATCCAAATATTCTGCCCGCCAAGTCCCCAGTCACTGAAAGACCTCCCTGGCTCCTCCCCTAGATTGGTCCCGCCACTGGAATTCAGCAGAAACCATTCCCCCTTACTTTACCCTAAGAGGAGAAGCCAGCCCTTTCTCTGGTTATCAAACCCGCCTCAGGATATTCGAGCTCCGCCCACGAGTACTTTAGGCTGCGTAGCTCCGCCCCTAGCTCCTAGGCCCGCCCCAAGATTTACTAGACCTGCCTCAGAGCTGGGCTTTCGGGCTTCCAGTCCCTGCCTCCTCCTGGCTCCGCTTCTAAAGTGCCAAACCCCTCCCCTAGTCTATGCAACTTCAGATTCGGTCCCATTCTTTAGCCCCTAGACTTAGAGTTTCTTCTGACCCGGCGCTAGGGTCTCAGCCGGGTTCCTAGCTTCTGAGGGGGGGTTCCCCCCACCCCAGGCGCTCAAAGTTCTGCCAGATGCTGCCACTGCGGTTCTCTGCTACCTGGGAAGGGCCCCCTCGGTGGTGGTCCGCAAGCTCTAGGGGCTGGGGCCCGAAGTAGGAGGTGGGGCCCCGGTCCAGGTCGGGCCAGCCGCCGTACTGCGCCTTCGTCTCACTGCACTGGTCCTTGGTGATCAGAGGGAGACGCCGGCCGCGATGTCTGAGCTGAGAGAAGGCGAGGCGGGGACCCAGCGTGAGGGTGCACGGGATTCCAGTGCGGCCCCCAGCCCTGTCTACCCCGGACCTGGGCATCCCGGAATCTTACTTTTTCCCTTAAATCCTTGATCCCCACAGTCCGGGTGGGGTTCGCAGGTTCTGAGGTCTTGGGCTGGGCGTAGGGCCCTCCGTGGGTCTTAGGCACTAGAGCTGAGCCCGAGGTTGTCTCCCATCTGCTGATGACCTCGTCGAAAGCCCAGATATGCAAATCCTGCTTTGCGGCCGGGGGCAGGGGCTCCGCGACCGTGGACTGAGCAGAAGGTGCGGGCCGTCAGCTGAAAGGACTCAGGCGTCTGGTCAGCTCCCAGCCCTTTCCTCCCGCCAGTTCCAGGCATCTGGGTTAGCTGGCGCCTCCTCTCTCGGCCCCAGACCCTGAGACCCTCCCCCTTCAGTCAGACAGGAGTCGAAGCCCCAAATCGCCCTTTCTCTCAGCAAGTGTCTGAATCTCCAGGCTCCTTGAGTCTGGGACCCCAGTCTCCTCTTGGCCAAGAGGCTAAGGTCCTCTCACCTGCACAGTGGGCGGGGGGAAGGACACGGGCGGGATAAAGCGGTGGGCCACGCCACTGCTCGTGAGATGCCAGTTGGGCCAGGATCCAGGCACCTCGGTCCCAGAGATGGGGGACCACGGGGGACCGTAGCGCAGAGCTAGGGTCCTACCCGCCATGGTCCCACCCCTGCCCGGTAGCCTAGCAGGAGCAGGCTTGTTGTTGCTGTCGCCCCGGGTGACAGAACCCGCCCACCCTGAACGCAGCCAATGGAGGGCCTATTAGTGTGTGGCTGGATGGATAGAATAAGAGACTCAGGCATGGAGGAACCGGGATTTTGAGAGAGTGCAGAGACCCCCAAGAAGGGGACAAAAGCTCAGATAAATGGTGGGGGGAGACCCAGAGGGAGAGGAGGGTAAAAAGGCGGGGGGAGGGAGGGGCATAGAAATTGAGAGTTTAGAGTCTGAGACCCAGAGACCGGGCAGCAGAGAGCGAGGGACTGGGACCTGGGGGCATGTCAGAGACCCAGAAATAGACAAACAGAGTGGAAGGAGGACAGAGTCACCCAGCACATCAGGGAATCCACGAGAAACACCCCCCCCTTCCCTACAAGGTCCCAGCCTTCTTAGCTACCTCCTCCCTCTGCCAGGACAGCCCACCTCCAGCGGCAGAGGGAGGATGGGGGTGAGGGGGTGGGTAACGATTTCCAGATTTCCCCGGGGCTCACCCTCCCTCCCTGTGTGTGCTGAAGGAGTCAGCATCGGCTTCGGCTTCGGCTGTCCTGCCTGCCTTTGATTTGGTTGAAAACTTCCACCTGGGTATGGGGGTGGGCGCAGAGGGAGGGATCCAGAGGGAAATACTTAGCAATAAAGAGGGGGATGTGGAAAGAGTTTTGATGAATGAGAAAAATACATACAAGAGTGAGGGACAGAAAGAGAGCTAGTCACCCAGAGATTATGGGACAAGAATTTAGACAGTAACAGCAAAGGAGGTGGCAGAAGAGAGCAGGAACCACAGACCTAGAACACAAGATGTAGAAATAAAGGCAAAAATGTGTGTGCATGTGTGCGAGTGTGCACATATGTGTGTCTACGGAGTGGTCACATATGAATGGGTGTTCTGAAGGTGTGGGGTCTACCTCTGAGTTCTCTTGTCAGTTCCTCACTTTAAAACCCTTTTGATCAAAGCCTCTGCATCCTCAGTCCCCAGTCTCTTCCCACCAACCCATTCTTCAGACAGGGAAAACTGAGGCTGCCTTCTGCAGCTGCCCCAGGATTCCACAGACCCCCTCATTCAGGCTTCTGGGAACACTTATCCTATTGGATTTTCCTGGCTCATTCTAGACTGATCTGTGTTCAAATCTCCCTTGATCTCAGCCAGGGGGCAGGCCAATTGGTTAAACCTCACGTCCTACTCAAGCTGGACAATGATAAGGTCTATTTCTTTCTGAGTATATTGCAAAGGCTGGGACAGGGAAGGGGATGGAAACCTGACTCCAACTTCCCACCAAGGCCAAAATCTTAAGCATCCTGACCTCTGGTCATTCAACTTTGCTTGTACTCCTGTCATAGGTAGCTCACTACCTCAAAACAGAGCATTCTAAGCATTTGCCCCATCTGACCAAATAAGGTTTCTTATTTGAACCCCAGCTCCCAACTAGTTGCCTACTTATTCCAGTTTTTATAATCCCCCCAGTTTTATAATCCCCCCTAAGTATCCCCTCCTTGTCACTCTCTTCAGGATGAGCAAAGTGATGTCCTTTGAGATCACATGGTCAGCAGCTTAGAAGCTGAGGAACTCCAATGGTCAAATCCACCAGAGTTGATCTGACAAGTTGTATTAGAGTTCATAAACAGTAGGCACTCAGGAAATATTGGCTATCATCATCATCATCTTCGTTTTACCCTCAAGTTCATCCAGGAGAACTCCTATTCATCCTTCAAAACCCCATTTGGTTTCATCATCTGTCTTTCCCAGAATGAGCTCTCAAAACCGGAGCATTGTGATTTTGTGTGACCATTTGACAAGTTCCCAGACTGAGGCCTAGAGCAACCAGGCTACTCCTGAGGTCCTTCAGCATCCAGTTCCTTCTTCCTCTACCTGCCCAGTTCCTGGGCCTGGGTCTCAGGCCCGGCCAGTCCGGCTGAGGAGCGTGCAGACACAGGCGGTGTCAATTCGAATCCATCGCCAGCCCACACGGCCCTGGGCATCAGTCGTCAATGCCCGCACATAGGACTGCTTGGCCTTACACTCAGACACCCAGTGCCTCCGGTCCACACCCCGGCAGCCTCCTCCACCCCAACCAGGGCCACCTTCCCCAGCACTGGCAGCCTTGCAGCGGGTTTCAAAGAAGTACTGGCGCAGGGGACTGCCGCCAGCTGCAGGCACCTCGCCCAGCACCTCCACCTCGCGCCCACGCAGGTCCACAGCAGTCCGGCGGTCTGTCACCCAGCCGCTGACTGCATCACACACGGCCAGCTCTCCACGGCGACTGGCTGGTGCTGTCTCGCTCACCCCTCGCCGACTGCGGTTAGCTGGGCTGCTGGCTGGCTCCCCAAAGGCCCCAGACTCCAGCAGAAAGAGCAGAGGGGGCCCCGTGGGGGTACCCCTGGACAGGGCCACCCGGGGGGACAAGAGGTCCCACTCAGGGGCTGGAAATGGGGGCAGGGGTGAGGGTGGGGGGTGGGGCTCCATCGGGACACTGGGGAGGAGGAAAAGCAGGAGGATGGGGAGGGAGCCTGAGGGGTGGGGGAGCATCTCGCTGAACACCTAAGGATAGACAGAGGGAAGCTAGAATTAGGATGATAACTTCGTGGGGGGACACATGGCAACTCCAGGGACATCTGCATGACAGAACCACAGGTTCTAGAAGCTTGGAGGACCCCTATATTTTAGGACTTTGATAATGCCCAACCTCTAGATTAATCATAATTATTCTTCTTTAGTAATAATAGCCAATAAAGGGGGAAATACAGGCTCAGAGAGGTTAGTAACTTGTACCAGGTCACACAGCCAGCAAATGCCAGAGGTGGGACTCCAAACATGTCCCAGCAACTCCACTCTGCCATTTTGCCTCCATAACCCCAAGGAACCCTAAGTCCTGCAGCCTGGATGAGGCTTGAAGTTCCAAAATTTCTGAGAACAGTCATGCCCTGGAATTCCAGGGAGACCCAAGTTCAGCTTAAAACTGCCTGTAAGAAGGTAAGACACTTCCTCCCAGGTGAGGCTTCGGTTTCCCTATCCATGAAATTGGGCCAGGGCTGGGAGATGCTGGTGGGGGCATAGATGCTGAAGTTTCTCTAGAACATTCTGGAAGCCTGTGGGTTCTGGGAAAGGACTGAGAAGCAGTGGGTGGTTACCGGACCTGTCAGCACCTCCTCCACCTCCGAGCTCCGGGGCTGGGGGCCCCCAGGCTCCGGGGGGCCCCTGTTGGGGACACAGGTGGCCCCCTCCTTCGTGACATCTCAGGAGAGGGAGGGGGCAACCACCTAGGGGAAGAAGGGAACAGGCAGGTTAGAGAGGCAGGTGGGGGAGGGGGCCTGAACCCCTGAACACTCCGCTTCTCAGTGTTCCTCTGAAAGTGTAGGGGACCGAGAGTCAGCCCCTCCCAGAGGCCCCTGCTCTGCCCAGGTGATGGCTCCTGGATGGAAAGCAGATGGGGGGAGGAGAGGGGAGGGGAGGGGAGGGGAGAGGCTGAGGATGAAGGAGGCTGGAAAAGATTACATCCTCCTCGGCCCATTCATCTCACAGATGGGGCGGGGGCGGGGCTGGCCTGGACACCCAGGTCCCCGAGGGCCCACACTTAAGAAGCCCTGGGTCCCCCTGGCTGCTTCCTGGAATGTTCTCCGCTCACAGGACAGGCCAGGGCCCGTCCAAGACTTCTACTGCACATACCTGGAGTGGCTGCCTGCCCTGGCTGGGAGATAGGGAAACGAGAAGGGGAAAGTGTGAAGAGGAGTACATGCTGACCCAACCAGAGCCGGGAGCGTGAGTTCCCAGCTGCTTCCTCCCTCAGACCAGGAGTCCTGGTTCCCAGGTGCCTTCTCCGTCAGACCTGGAGTCGTGGGGACCGGCGGCCCACCTCCCCCACCCCATCCTTTGCAGGAGTCCAGGCTCCTGCTCCCTCCTCGCTCAGACCCCAAAGCCCCGCTCCCCAGCTCTCTCCTCCTTCAGGAACCCAGGTCACCAGCTCCGGCCCGCAGATGCAGGAGTCAGGCGCCCCAAACCCCTCCTCCCTCGGACCCAGAAGTCCGGACTCCCAGTGCCGTCCTCCTTCAGACCCGAGAGTTCTGGGGTCCAAGCCCATCCTTCCCAGGCACTCAGAAGCGCGGGCTCCCCGGCCCCTCCTCTCCCGGGAAGTTTAAGCCTGGGGGTCGGGACTCCTGAGACCGCTCCGTGGGTCGCGGACTGTCCGTCTCAGACGCTTCCCTCCTGCCTCAGTTTCCTCCGCCAAGCCCCGCCCCTGCCGGCCCCGCCCCCGTCCCTCCCTACCCGGGGGCCGGGCGACCCGGACGCCGGAATCCCGGGGGAGGAGGCGCGGAGGCGCTTACCTGGGGCGCCCTCCTCGGCTCCCCCGGCCGTCTCCGGCGCGGCGGCGGCTCCTCCTCCTGCTCGCTGGCTGTAGGGACGCCCGCTCGCCCGCCGGCTCCTCGCTGCACACGCCCCGGAGGGCCCGGGTCGGGGGCGGGGGCGGGGCGGCGCCCGACGGCGGAGGAGGGGCCGGGGGATCCCGCCTTCCACACGCGTGCCGAGACCTCGGAAGCCCGGCCTGGCTCGCTCAGCCCGCCTCAGTCCCAGGAGGCCAGGCGCCAGCCCCCACCTCCCTCCCTTCAAACTCGGGAGTCCGGGTCCGCAGCCCCCTCCTCCCCGCGGACACGGGAGTCCGGACCCCCAGCCCCTCCTCCCGCAGACGCCGGGAGTTTGGGCCCCCAAGCTTCCTCCTCCTTAGGACTCCCCCCAACCCAGTCCTTCTTCCTCAGCTCCAGCCCCCTCCCCCCGCAGACCCAGGAGTCCAGACCCCAAGCCCCCTCCTCCTTCAGACCCAGGAGTCCAGACCCCAAGCCCCCTCCTCCGCAGACCCAGGAGTCTGGGCCTGAGATTCCTTTGCGTTCTCTAGCCAGTTTAGTGTCAATCCCCGGGCAGATTCCCACCCTCTGCTCTCATCTCCGAGTCTCCCAGGAGCTCCAGGCCAGACATTAACCAGCTGGGCTCGCGGAGTGATAAGGCCCCGAGGCCCCGGGGAGACGGTAGATGCGGGGGTCTCTCCCACATAAGTCCTCTCTGCTGGAATTTCCTGGGTGGGGACTGGGGAGAGGGTCTTGTCCTGAGTTTCAGATAAGAGAACTTCAAGGTATTCTAGGACTCGGAGACAAAGATATGGTTTGGGAACAGAATGACCTGCCTGGAGAAAGAAAGTGAATAGTGACAGATGAAGGGAGATGGGGAGAAGAAAAGGGAACAGACTCCTAGAGAAAGAGGGAGATACCCACCCAGAGAGAAGGCACAGACCAAGAGAGGGGACAGACACATTGAGGAAGAGGAGAGAAGCCCAGAGGAAGAGAGACTCAAGACAGATGGAGACTCAGACAGGAGCTGAGAGTCCCCGGGACAGACTTAACTGCTTCACCCCTCCCCTGGAGCTATTTTCAGAAGGAAAACTGACACCCGCCTTGGTGGGTGGGGTGGGCAGGGGTCATCCCATACCCCTCCGTCAGCCTAAATATAGCATGGCAAGGTGGCAGGAAGGGTGTCCCCGGATTAGGGTGTTCCCCTCTCTGCTCCCCATCCCGGGCCAAGGTGGCTGCGGTTGTTTATTGGGATGGGGGAGGGGCCCTGCCCACAGAAACGTCCACTGGAGTCACTTCCCAGACCTCTCCAGGCTTCCCCCATCCCTAAGTATCCTACCTGCCCCACCCCCTTCCAGAAGAAGTCTATGGAACTTCCATTCTCCGATGGGGTAGTAGGGGTGAGATAGAGACTTTCCGGGTCTCTATCTCCCTCTGTCTGGGTCCCTGTCCCATCTGTGTCCCCTGTCCCTCTCCTCTGGATCTCTGCCCCCTTCTCTGGGTCTTTGCCCCCTCTCCTTGTCTCTTACCCTCTCCCAGGGCGCTGCCCTCTTCTCTCCTCCTCTCCCTTCTCCCCTTGGGTGTCTCTGTCCACTGTTCATATGTCTTGTCCTCTTTGGGTCCCTGTGCTGGGCTCTGTGCCTGCCTCCCAGACTCTGTCTTGTGTGTGTCACTGCGATGTGTGTGTGTGTGTGTGTGTGTGGGGGGGGGGGGTTGTGTCTGTCTCCATTTCTGTCTCCAAACGTGCCTTTCCCTCCCTTTCAGAGAGAAGTGTTAAATTATTTAAAGGTTACATTATTTTCGACCTTTATCAAACGCTTCCCACAATCTGTACCTTCTTCTATCTCTCTGTGTAAAAAGGTGGTTGGAGTAAATCGGGGGTTTCCAAACTGAATTTGTTAGCTGCAGACCGCGTTACCAAGAGAGATTCCATAAAGGGTAGGTTCCCCTCAGACCAGTTCAAATACTCTGATGTGTCACACTGGTGCTAAGTAAGATTTCATTTGAACAAAAAAGAAAGGGGTGGGGGGTGTCTCTAGCTAAAAATAACAACAAGAAGTCTCTGTAAACCACTGGATGGATTTTAATAAATTAATACAAGTACTTTGAATTAATACAAGTACCTGGCACATAGGAAGCCCTATATGTGTTAGTGATTTCACCATCCTCCTCCTCCTCCAAATGCCCTTTTAGTACTGAAAGATCTCTGACCTTGGGTAACCGCCTCCCCTCTGAGCCTCAGTTTCCTCATTTGTGAGGAATGAAGCTGTTAAGTTCCGGTGCTGATCAGCGGGCTGATGGGCACACGTGGGGTCAGGCAGCTGGCCACAAGTCCTGCCCCCCGCCCCAACTGGAACATTCCACACGACCTCGGGAAGCCCCTCCCATGCTTTGAGATGCTGGTTTCTCCCCAGGGAAATAAAGCGGGCCCTGCAGTTTGTCTGATACACTTCTTGAACCGCGGGAGGGGTGGCGTACCCAATTGGGGATCTTTGTGAGATTCCATGGCTGCATATCTCTTGGGTTCAAGGGCACTGACTTTTTCTGCCTTTTTCCTTTTTGGTTCTCTTTCTCTGGGGTGCTCTGGCCTCTTTTCCAATTCTAGATTTCTGTCCCTCTCATTCTGGATGCCTGACACCCGCCCCCTCTGGGTCCCTGTCTTCCCTCTCTCAGGATCTTTTTTCCCCTCTTTGGATTTCCCTTTCTCTCTCTAGGTCTCTATACCTCCCCAGCTCTCTATCCCCCTCCTCTGGGTTTCTATCCCCCAATCAGGTCTGAACAGAGTACAGTTTCTACCCCTTTTCCCTTCCCTTGTGGCTCTGATCTCCATGCCTGAAAGCAAAACTCTAGGGGAAGACAGATAAAGAAGGGGTTGGTTTGAATGGCAAAACAAGGCAGGTGTGTGGTAAACGGAAGGGGTATCTACATCTTGCTAGTTCACCCAGAAGCCCTCTGCATGACCAACTGAATCTAGATACAGAAACCAGCCCTGCCCCTCCTTATAGTGATGACACTGAGCAAACCAGTTCAGTTGGTCTCCTAGAGTCCACACACTACATTTGCTCCTTGACACATGATTACTTCCTAGTGCTATTATCCCTAGGTCCACTAAATGCAAGCAAACCAACATGGCCCTATAGACCTCATACATACACTGCAACTCAACCCAATATTCCTACAGGACTCAGCAAACACACCTTGATGTAACTCAACTCAGTTTTACGTCCCAAGTGAACCAGCCCTATGAGACTCACATGATTATACAACTCATTATGATCCAACTTAATGTTGCCCTGGAAAATTTCTAGCCACATAACGCTATGCAATTCAACATGACAGAACCCTGAAACACTCCTACGCATTTACATTCCAACCCAACTTGACCTCATATGACCTAGAAAGCTCACATTCTATCACTTGACTCTTCGTATTTGGCTCACAAGTTCACAGAACCTAAAATAACATGGCCCTAGAAGAATCACAGAGCCACTCAGTTTCCAATGTCTCAACTCAACTCGACAACACCATGCATGAACACACAATCAGTCCCAACAATGCCATGGGTGACCACCTTACTTGATCCAACATGGCCCCAGGGGACTCATAAAACCACAGAACCCTGCACAATGCTGTTGGACAAGACTCCCAACCCAACATGGAAGCAAGAAACTCACAAAACTATGTGACCAAACCTATCTCAACACTACCCCAAAAGGCTCCACAAGCATTGTACAACCGAGTGCAGTACAAACCAATGGAGCCTCCATCTCAACTCAGTATAACCCATTGCCATTCACTGTCACCGCAGGAGGTACCCACAGGAGCTACCAATCCACAACTCAAGACCCAATAAGACTTAGTGTTCCCCAGTTCATTACCACGTAACTTAGTTCATCCTAGAAACAATACCCTCCCCCTAACTTTTCCCTCCTCCCTTCCCGCCCTCCCTCCAAGGAAATGTGAGGTCCTTCAGACCTCAACTGTCCCTCACACTTCGGTGACCATGTGTTTCCCAGGGGGGGCCCAGAGTGGAGGTGGCAGCTCAGACACCTCTGGATCCACCAACCCCCCATTGACCTTGCCCTCCAAGGGGCCACAGGGCTGCGTGTCCACGTGGCTGTACATCCCAGCCTCTTCATCATCTGTCTCCCGGTGGTAAAAGTAGCTGAAGTTGGAGACAATGACTGGCACAGGTAGGGAAATGGTCAGCACGCCGGCGATGGCGCACAGAGAGCCAACTATCTTGCCACCCACAGTGACGGGTGCCATGTCTCCATAGCCAACTGTGGTCATAGTGACCACCGCCCACCAGAAGGATTCAGGGATGCTGGTGAAATGGGAGTCGGCCCGATCCACCTCGGCAAAATAGACTGCGCTGGAGAAGAGGACCACACCAATGAAGAGGAAGAAGATGAGGAGGCCTAGCTCGCGCATGGAGGCCCTTAAGGTCTGGCCCAAGATCTGCAGGCCCTTTGAGTGCCTGGAGAGCTTGAAGATGCGGAAGACGCGTACCAGTCGGATGACTCGCAGGATGGCCAGCGACATGGCTGGCTGGCCCACTCCCCGCTGCCGGGCCAGCTCGGTACCCAGTGCCACAAAGTAGGGTAGGATGGCCACGAAATCGATGAGGTTCATCACATTCTTGAAGAAGGCTGTCTTGCTTGGGCAGGCCGCCAGGCGCACCAGCAGTTCGAAGGAGAACCAACAGATGCACAGAGTCTCCACCACAAAGAACGGGTCATCGAAGGGCAAGCGAGGCGGGGGTCCAGGCACTGGGCTGGAGCCGTTCAGCCGAGCTGGGAACTGCAGGGAGGAAAGGATTCAGGAAGGACCATGCCAGGGCTGGGACACACTGGAATGGCCATTATTTGCGGGTTAAATATTCAACTACTTCTTTACAAATTGGCCAATAGCCGCTGTCTCCAGAACCCCGCTGACCCAGTTGGCAGAGCCTTCCTACCAGGACCCCAGGGATCATCCCTGTAAGGCTGACTTTTGGATCCTTGATCCTTCATTGGCAGGGTCTCCTGAAACGATGCTAGAGTGGAGCTCAACCTCGTCCCTTCCGAAATCCCGCCCACAGCGTTGAATTTCCAGATGGGGAGAGTCCCAGTTCTGGCCTCACTCCCTTATGCCTCGCCCTCTCCAAACTCAGCCCAGACCGTGATTGTTAAAGACCTTATCTTTAATGCCAAAACCCGGGCTCCTCCTCTCACTAACTTCATTTCAACTTTCTTTACGATGGAGGCCTCTTACCCCAGCCCTCAGGCCCCACCCCTCTATCTCCATCTCCCTAGGTGGCTTTCTTCAGATCCCAGCCCTCAGTGCCTGCAGCCCATCCTTCCCATTGGTTACTGCCAGCCGCACAGACAGCCGACTTTTCAGTTTCTCCTTACCCTTCAGTTTTGATTTCTTAATACACCTTTCCTCCTGCCCTCCACAGGCCGGGTTTCTCACCTACCTCAACTCTCACCTTCTGATAAGGCAGATCCTCCTATTCATATCCTCAGGTCCCTCCCCATTAAGCTATATACATTTCCCTTCCCCAGCCCAGATTTTAATGATAGAATCCCCTACTCGGGCGCTGTCCCTGGCTTGCTCCCCCTCTCACAGCTTCCCAGGTGGCGCTAGCGGTAAAGAACCTGCCTCCCAGTGCAGGAGACTTAAGAGACAGAGGGTCTATCCAAGGGTGGGGAAGATCTTCTGCAGAAGGAAATGGCAACCCACTCCGGTATTCTTGCCTGGGAAATCCCACGGACAGAGGAGCCTGGCTGGCTACGGTCCATAGGGTGGCAAAGAGTAGGACACGACTGAAGCAATTTAGCACGCACAGCCCCTCGCCCCCAATTCTGATTCGTTTGGTTTTCCAACCCCAATACCCTGCCCACGCACGGCCAGGCCCCACCTTCCTGAGAAGCCCCGCCTCCCAATGCCCCTTACCCCACCTTATGATTGGCCAGGACCCCGTGGACGCGACCCACCTCCTCCCAAACCCCGCCCCGCCACACTCAGGCCCCGCCCCCTTACCGGGCCAGAGGCGGCCACCGCCGCAAGCCCCGGGTTGTAGCGGTCGTCGCGAAAGTCGGGTAGCGTCTCGAGGCAGAAGACGACGATGGAGACGAGGATGACAAGCACTGAGACGACGGCGAGCACGCGCGCCGCCTGCGAGCTCTCGGGGAACTCGAAGAGCAGCCAGAGTTGGCGCGCGAAGGCGTGGCGGGGCAGGGGGCGCTCGGTCGGCAAGGGGCAGCCCTCATCCTCGCGCAGGCGCGCTAGTGCTGCGCCGCCCAGCCCGTAGAAGGCCACCTCCTCCAGGAAGACGTCGAGCGGCACGTGCGCCGGCCGCCGCAGCCGCCCGCCCGACTGGTAGTAGTAGAGGACTGCGTCGAAGCTGGGCCGATGCCGATCGAAGAAGTACTCGCGGCGCGCGCCGTCGTAGAAGCGGCTGCGGCGCACCGGGTCCCCGAGCAGCGTGTCCGGGAAGCGGCCCAGCGTGCGGGCCCGGGTCTCGAACCGCAGCCCGGCCACGTTGAGCACCACCCGCTCGCAGCAGCCGCAGGGCGGCGGGCACCCGGGCTCCATGGCGCGCGCAGCCCCGGCGACCCGCGGACGGACGTGTGGCCCCGACGCCCGACCCGGCCCGGCCCGGCCCCGCCTCGGCCGCCGCAGCCGCCTCCCCAGCCTGGTGTCCGGTGTCCACGCGTAAAAATAGCCCGGCCGCGCGGCCAAGGCGCGGGGGAGGGGGCGCCGTGACCCCGGCGGGGCAGAGGGCGGCCGCGCGCCCTCTGCCGGGGCGCCCTCCCTTCCGCCTGGCTGCCGCCGCGCTGGGGTTTCTCCGGGTTCATTCCACCTTCGGGGCCCCTTTCTCCCCGTCTCTCCATCTCCTGAGACCTCTGTTCTGCGGCCCTCCGGGTTTCCGTGTGTGTGTGTGTCATCTGTTTTTTAAATGAGCATCTGAGCCCCTCTGTGGGAGTCACAAATTTCTCTCTCTCATTCGTTTGTATGTCTCTGCTTCTGGCTATGTCATCGCTTTGGGTCTCTCTGATCTCAAGGATGTATCTCTGAGTATGTCTCTGGGTCATTTTTCCCTGGGTTTTTGCCGTTCTAGAGTCACCTGTACCTGGGGATTCCTGGCAGTCTCTGTGTCTTGGTCTCTCTGAATCTCCGTCTTCAGTTTGATTCTGAAGAGAGACATCACTCCCTCTTTATATCTTGTTTCTCTTGGTTTCTGTCTTCCATCTCTGCCTAGGTCTCTCTGCTTCTTGTCTCTCCGGCTCTCTTCTCTCTTATTATCTCTTAGCTCGCTGTGTCTCTGTCCCTGGGATTCTCTGGGGCTCCCTTTCAGCTAGCTTTCTTTCCCTGTGTCTCTGGATTACTGCAAGTCTCTCTCTCGGGGCCTCTGGACCACTGAGCCTCTCTGGAGTCATACCTCTGAATCTCTCTCCGACCATCACTCTAGGTTGGCTCGGCCACTGTCCTGGTGGTTGCCCCATCCTGGGGACGCTCCAGCAGCTGCTCATGAGCGTGAGCCCCCCACACCGGATCCCCTCGCTCTCCTCTCCCACCCCCACCCCAGGGTCTCCACCTGGCTTCTCTGCCAGACTTTCTGAGCCCCAGCAAGGCCTGAGCTGGGGCCCTGAATAGTGCAAAAGGAGGCCGGGCCTGCCAGGAACAGGTGGGGGGTGGGCTGGGGAGATGCCGCAGGGTCACTCGAAGGGACCAAAGGACAGACCGACGATGGCCTTCCAGCCACCGGTGTCCTATGACACCGGGTAAAAATAGCCCCATCGGTTGAGCTTGGAGGGAAGCAGTGGGGATTGGACGCCCAGACTCCTGGGAATGAGTCCCCGGGCGCCCTCTGCTGGGGGAGAGGAGAGAGCCATTGAAGGTTTTAGCTCCCTAGGAATTTTGGCCCTCTTCCCGTCTACAGTTCAGTTCAGTCGCTCAGTCGTGTCCAGCTCTTTGCGACCCCATGACCCGCAGCACGCCAGGCGTCCCTGTCCATTACCAACTCCGAGAGTCCACCCAAACCCATGTCCATTGAGTCGGTGATACCACCCGACGATCTTATCCTCTGTCGTCCCCTTCTCCTCCCGCCCTCAATCTTTCCCAGCATCAGGATCTTTTCTTGTCTACAGATTCTGCGATATTGTCACCATCCGTCTGAGTTTGTGTCCCTCTCTGTGTGTCTATGTCCCTTTCTTTCATGGTCTTTGACCCTTCCGGTGACTGAATCTCTCTCCCCGCTGCCCCCTCCATCTCTCTGGCCTTTTCCCTTCTCTCTGGTCTTTTCTCTCTTTTTTTCTCCTCTTTCTCAGAACTCACAGAAGCCTCTTTGTGGGTTTCTGAACATTTGGTATGAACAGATCCTTTCTCCTTTCTATAACCATATCTCTTACACCCTCCCACTACTGAGCCTGGAGGTGGGCTCACTCTTCCGTTCACCTCCAGAAAATTCTTCTTCTTTCACTTCCAGAAAATTCTCCCTTTCTCAGCTCCTCTGACATTCATGCTATCCATGGACACCTTTCTCCAGCCTTCCCTAAAAACTCATCCTTCCCCCTTCTGGCCATTCCCACTCTTTCAGGGAAGAGTTTCATTCCTGGCTCCATATTCATCTCTCTAAAACTACTGTCATAGGGAATTCCCTGATGGTCCTAACAGTGACCCAGTCCTTCCAGTCCCTGGGAGAGGACCTGATATCTCACAAACTGCAAGGCAGCCAAAAAAAAAAAAAAAAAAAGGCGGGGGGGGGGAAAGCTGCAATCATCATCCTTGGAACAGATGCTATGTGATTTTAGAGGTTAGATCATAAAAGGCAAGCTTCCACCCCATTCTTTTCCTTGGGAAACTTGTGCAGGCCAGATGACAAGGCCCATGTAGAAAGGACCCTAGGTCACTAAACTTGCAGCTAATCAGCAGCATCAGCCTGCAGCCAAGTGAGTGAGCCATCTTAGAAGCACATCCTCCTGCCCCAGCTAGGCTACCCACTGTAGCACAGATAAGTCTCCCCGCCAACCCCCCTGTCCCACCCTGCCCAGCTTGTAGCCTTGTGAGCAAAATGAATGGTCTTTGTTGTTTTCAGTCACACAGTTTTTGGGTGGTTTGTTACACACACCACAATAATAGATAATCCACATGTGGTATCTTGGTACTCTGAGCCTATCATTGCCATCCAATCTACCCCAGCCTCCTCCCTTCCTTCCTGCCTCCCCCCTCCTTCCTTCCATTTTTAAAGTTTTATAAAGCTACCGTTCACTCATTTCAATTCACACAGAGGACTTCCCTGGTGACCAGTGGCTAAGATTCTGTACTTACTAATCCCACACACAAAAAAGACTCTGCACTCCCAATGCAGGGGGCCTGGGTTCAATCCCTGGTCCGGGAACTAGATCCCTCATGCTGTAATGAAGATTGATGATCCTGAGTCCTGCAACAAAGACTTTGAGCATCCTAAATAAATATTAAAAAATAAAAGGGGCTTCCCTGATGGCTCAGATGCTAAAGAATCTGCCTGTAATGCAGAAGACCTAGGTTCCATCTATGGGTTGGGAAGATCTCCTGGAGAAGGGAATGGCAATCCACTCCAGTATTCTTGCCTGGAAAATCCCACAGACAGAGGAGTCTGGCGAGCTACAGTCCATAGGGTCACAAAGAGTCGGACACGACTGAGCGACTAATACACTTTGAAAAAATTAAGTATACAACCCAATGGCTCCTCCTGTATTCATGAGTTTTGCATCCATCACCACAATCAAATTTAGACCATTTTTGTTATCCCCCCAAGAGAAACTCTACACCCCTATCTGTCACCCCTTAATTGAACCACCCACAACTTGGAGGTAATTTGCTACAGCAGTAACAGGAAACTAAGAGACGGTCTCTCCTCTTCCTTGGTATCATTTTTGCTCCTGTGTTACAGTAAGACCTTTTTTTAAAATTAGCTTTAATTTTGAAATATTTTCAGACTTACAAAAGAGAGGCAAAGATAGCACAGAGAATTCATGATAGCCTTCACCCAGATTCTCCTAATGTTAGTCTTACATTACCATGGTTCCTTTGTTGAAGAAGCTGACAATGGTACAATACTATTGACTAAATGATGTTCAAATTGCCTCCATTTTTCCGATTAATGTCCTTTCTTCCTTCTAAGATCCAATCCAGAATACCATGTTGCATTGAGCTTTCATGTCCTGTTAGCCTCCTGCAATTCTGCAATTTTTTTTTTTTTTACTTTTTCCTTGTCTTTAATCACTTCAACACTTTTGAAGAATTCTGTCCCTACTGAAGGTCAGTGGACTATTCTTCAGTTTGCATAATAGAGTTTTGCCAAGAGAACGTACTGGTCATAGCAAACACCCTCTTCCAACAACACAAGAGAAGACTCTACACATGGACATCACCAGACAGTCAACATCGAAATCAGACTGATTATATTCTTTGCAGCCAAAGATGGAGAAGCTGTATACAGTCAGCAAAAATAAGACCAGGAGCTGACTGTGGCTCAGATCATGATCTCCTAATTGCCAAATTCAGAGTTAAATTGAAGAAAGTAGGGAAAACCACTAGACCATTCAGGTATGACCTAAATAAAATCCCTAATGATTATACAGTGGAAGTGAGAAATAGATTTAAGGGAGCAAATCTGATAGGCAGAGTGCCTGATGAACTATGGACAGAGGTTTGTGACATTGTACAGGAGACAGGGAGCAAGATCATCCCCAAGAAAAAGAAATGCAAAAAGGAAAATGGCTATCCGAGGAGGCCTTACAAATAGCTACAAAAAGAAGAGAAGCCAAAAGCAAAGGAGAAAAGGAAAGATATACCCATTTGAATGCAGAGTTCCAAAGAATAGCAAGGAGAGATAAGAAACCCTTCTTCAGCAATCAATGCAAAGAAATAGAGGAAAACAGTAGAGTGGGAAACACTAGAGATCTCTTCAAGAAAATTAGAGATACCAAGGCAACATTTCATGCAAAGATGGGTACAAGAAAGGACAGAAATGGTATGGACCTAACAGAAGCAGAAGACATTAAGAAGAGGTGGCAAGAATACACAGAAGAACTGTACAAAAAAGATCTTCATGACCCAGATAATCACGATGGTGTGATCACTCACCTATAGCCAGACATCCTGGAATGTGAAGTCAAGTAGGTCTTAGGAAGCATCACTGTGAATAAAGCTAGTGGAGGTGATGGAATTCCAGTTGAGCTGTTTCAAATCTTAAAAGATCATGCTGTGAAAGTGTTGCACTCAATATGCCAGCAAACTTGGAAAACCCAGCAGTGGCCACAGGACTGGAAAAGGTCAACTTTCATTCCAATCCCTAAGAAAGGTCAATTTTCATTCCAATCCCTAATTAAAGCATCCTTCAATTTCATGGCTGCAGTCACCATCCACAGTGATTTTGGAGCCCAAGAAAATAAGGTCTGTCTCTGGTTCCATTGTTTCCCCATCTATTTGCCGTGAAGTGATGGGACCGGATGCCATGATCTTCATTTTCAATTATAGTTATTATTTTTCCCTTTGTAATTAATGAATTAACTTGGGACAGCCATTTGGTGGGGGGGGGGTTCTGGTCAAGTTTATTGAGGTTTAATTCACATACAATAAACTTGATCCTTTTCAGTGTACATTTGTATGAATTTTGAAAAATGTATAGTCATGTAACTGCCACTACAGTAAAAATTTAGGACCGCTCCATCCCCACCCCCAAAGTTCCCTTCTTCCCGTTGTAGTCAGCTGCCTCCCACACTTCCAGCTCTTGGAAACTACTGCTCTGTTTTCTCTCCCTCTTTTCTTGTAGTTTTGCGTTTTTCAGAATGTCAAATAAGGCCGACCCTTGAGTAACTCCAGGTTGGAAAGGAGTGCTAATGGTCCACCCAGTTGAAAATCTGAGTACTGTGTTTTCTCCGTATCCATGGTTCCACTTTCAGGAATTCAAGCAACCAAATGGTTTAGTACTGCAGTACTGAGTGCTGAAACACATTCACCTATAAGTAGATACATTGTTTCATTTATACTTGTTCAAGAGTCCAGTATAAATGAAATCATACAGTGTGTAGCCTTTTCCATATGGTTTCTTACCTTTAGCATAGTGCATGGAAGATTCATTCCTGCTATGCATACCAGTAGCTCTTTCCTTTTATTTTTTATTGAAGTATAGTTGACTTTCCTCCTTCTTCCTCTTTTTTTTTTTTTTTGAATAAGGATTCAAGATTCAGATCGCCTTCTCTCTCTTTTTAAAAATTTATTAATTCATTTATTTTTGGCTGTACTGGGTCTTCGTCGCTGTGAGGGCTTTCTCTAGTTGTGGCAAGCGGGGGTTACTCTTTATTGCAATGGGCAGGCGTCTCATTTCAGTGGCTTCTCTTGTTGTGGAGCACAGGCTCTAGGGCGTGAGGGCTTTAGTAACTGCAGCTCATGGGCTCAGTAGTAGGGCTCCTGGACTAAACACAGGCTCAGTAGTTGTGGTATATGGGTTTCATTGGTCTGCGGCATGTGGGATCTTCCTGGATCAGGGAGAATGCGTGTCTCCTGCATTGGCAGGTGGATTCTTTATCCCTGAGCCATCAGGGAAGCCCCCTCCTCCTCCTTTTTAAAATTGAATGAAAGATTCTTTAAATTCTACAGAGCTTTACAATTTTCAAAAGTTTCACACACATGATTTCATCTAGTTCCATAATTACTCTTTTCCCCCACCCCCTCATGCCCCTGCCCCCTTCCCTCTCCCTACTGGTAGTTATTAGTTTGTTCTCTATATCTCTGAGTCTGCTTCTTTTGTGTTATGTTCACTAGTTTGTTGTAGTTTTTAGATTTCACATATAAGTGATATCATACAGTATGTGTCTTTCTCTGGCTTATTTCACTCTGCATGATGCCCTCCAAATCCATCCAGGTTGCAGTAAATGGCAAAATTTCATTCTTTATTGTGGTTGAGCAGTATTCCATTGTCTACTACGTCTTCTTTATCTATTCATCTGTTGACTGACACTTAGATTGCTTCCATATCTTGACACTGGCTCCTTCTCTCTGCCTCGCGCCCTCCCCTTCCCGCGCTGCATGAGAGGATCTTATTTCCCTGAACAGGGATAGAACCCATGCCCCCTGCAGTCTTAACCACTGCAGGGAAGTCCCAGACCCTGCCTCTTTCTTGAAGCACTTTCCTCCTTGGCTTCCTGGACTCTGGATTCTCCTGGCTTTTCTCCTACATTTGTGATCCCTCCTACTCAGTCTCCTTTGGTGAATCTTCTTGCTTTATCTCAATTCTGATGGAGGGCCTTGAGACTCAGTGCTCAGACATGTTCCCTTCTCCATCTTCTCTCGTAGCAGAGTTCATTCAGTCACGTGGCTTCATGTACCACCTCAACTCCAATGACTCCCAAATCTAGGTTTCCAGCCTCAAACTCTTCTGTAATTGCCATATCTTCCAACCTGCAATTCCACAGCTCCATCTGAGCGTCAAACAGACATCTTTGACATGTCCAAACCCAGAACTCCTCGATAATCCCACTCTTCCCCACATCTTCCCTCTCTAAATGAATGGCACCATCAGTCACCCAGTTGCTTACCCTACAAACCTAGGAGTGAGGATTATTGTTAATGGAAAATTAGCTTTATTTAAAGTTTTTCCTTAGGGATTTCCCTGGCAGTCCAGTGATTGAAACTTCACCTTCCAAAGCAGGGGGTGTGGGTTCGCTCCCTGGTCAGGGAGCTAGGATCCCACATGCCAAGTGGCCAAAAATCCAAAACGTAAAAAAAGTGGAAACAATGTTGCAACAAATTCAATAAAGACTTTAAAAACAGCCCACATCAAACACAAATCTTTTAAAAAGTTTTTTCTTTAGGCTTGTTATTTTGAAATCATTTCAGACTTACAGAAAATTTGCAAAAGGTATTAATAGCACAGATTTCCCATATATCCTTCACCCAGCTTTCACCAACATCAACTTCTTACATAACCATAGTACAATTATTTGCCAGGAAATTAACAATGGTATATTACTCAGATGTGAGTCTGAGTGAACTCCAGGAGTTGGTGATGGACAGGGAGGCCTGGCGTGCTGCGATTCATGGGGTCACAAAGAGTCGGACACGACTGAGCGACTGAAATGAACTGAACTGAACTGAACTGATTACCATTGACAAATAATGCTACAGACCTCATTTGAGTCTCAACAATTTTCCAGTGATGTTCTTCCTCCAGTTTAGAATCTAATCCAGGATCCCACATTACACTGAGTCGTCTCTTAATTTCCTCTGGGAATGATTTCTAATAATTCCACTCCTATAGCAACTGAATAACTGAGGTCACCTTCACAATAGATCCTAAATCTTACCCCTTCTTTTTATTCAACTGCTATATTAACTGGGCAGGACCTTATGAGGTCTTCCCAGGACAAACCTCCACCCTACTCTTGTCTTCTGCCTGCCTTTTGTAAAAAACCTTTAGCCAAAGAACAAATTTCATCAGAAAAAAAAAAGAAAAGGTGCAGAAGCGAAGAAGAGCAGTCAAACAAATAACAGTTTAATTATTAAACAAAGTCAACGACCTTTCGTTCTTCTTCAAGGGCTGTAGATAATATTCTGAGCCATCTCCTTTGAGACGTTTTGCAGATACCAAAACCTCCACCAGGTGGAAGAAGTTAACTGCATGATAACCAGACTGTGGCCACGACATAAGCTGCTTCGCCTTGCACAGTTCCTGAACTGCCCTCAAAGAAATGGGAAAAAACTACCTCTGGAACTGAAGATTCAGTTCAGTTCAGTCGCTCAGTCATGTCTGACTCTTGGCGACCCCATGGACTGCAGCACACCAGGCTTCCCTGTCCATCATCATCTCCCAGAGTTTGCTCAAACTCATGTCCATTGAGTCGATGATACCATCCAACCATCTGGTCCTCTGTCATCCCCTTCTCCTCCTGCCTTCAGTCTGTCCCAGTATCAGGGTCTTTTGCAGTGAGTCAGTTCTTTGCTCCAAGTATTGGAGCTTCAGCTTCAGTATCAGTCCTTCCAATGAATATTCAGGACTAATTTCCTTTAGGATTGACTGGTTTGATCTCCTCGCAGTCCAAGAGACTCTCAAGGGTCTTCTCCAACACTGCAGTTCAAAAGTATCAATTCTTCAGCACTCAGCTTTCTTTATGGTCCAACTGAAGATTAACTGTACTTAAAACAATCAAGATGATGTTGGTCAGACAACTGCATGACGAATTTCAAGATGATTGTCAGAGATGACTGTACTGCTCTGCATGTAGCTCCCTCCCTCTGCCTATACATCCCTGAAACACTCTTTTAAAAGTTCTTGTGGGGGGCACTTCTGGTTCAAGATGGTGGAGTAGAAAGATGTGTGCTCATCTCCTCCTGGGAGAACACCAAAATTACAAATAGCTGTTGAATAACCATTGACAGGAGGACTCTGGAACCCACCAACAAAGATACCCTTCCAAAGACAAAGAAGAAGCCACAATGAGATGGTAGGAGGGGCACAATCACAATAAAATCAAACCCCATACCTGCTGGGTGGGTGACCCACAAACTGGAGAACAATCATACAAAAAAAGTTCTCCCACTGCTGTGAAGGTTCTGAACCCTATGTCAGGCTCCCCAGTCTGGAGATCCTACAAAGGGACTAGGAATGCCCAGGAAATCTAGCCTTAAAGGCAGGCAGAATTCGATTACAGGACTTTCACAGGTCGGGGGGAAACAGAGTGCTCAGTCTTGGAAAGAGTTAGTTGCTCAATTGTGTCCGACTCTTTGGGACCCTGTGAACTGTAGCCGGCCAGGCTCCTCCATCCATGGGATTTTCCAGGCAAGGATACTGAAGTGGGGTGCCATTTCCTTCTCCAGGGGATCTTCCCAACCCAGGGACTGGACCTAGGTCTCCTGCATTGCAGGCAGACCCTCTACTGTCTGAGCCACCAGGGAAGTCCTTGGAGGGCACAAACAAAACCTTGTGTGCACCAACATACAGAAGAAAGGAGCAATGTCCCCACAGGTGACTGAACTAAAACTACCTGCTAGTGTTGGAGGGTCTCCTGTGGAGATGTGGGTTGGCAGGGACTCACATCAGGCCCCTGCCTGGAAGGTTCCCCTTGACCTTAACCCTTCTGGAGTTCACCATTAACCCTACCATAAAGCCCAAAGACCCCAGGGCTGGGTCACCTCAAGCCAAGCAACTACGAGGAAGGGAATACAACCCCACACATCAGCAGATAATTGGATTAAAGCTTTAGTGAGCAAGGCCCTGCCCACCAGAACAAGACCCAGTTTTTTTCCATCACCAATCCCTCCCATGAGGAAGCTTACACAAGCCTCTTAGCTTCATCCATCAGAGGGCAGACAGAAGAAGCACAGTCCCAAGCAGCTAAAACAAAAACCATATTACAGAAAGTGAATCACGATGAAAAAGCAGAAAGTTATGTCCCAGATGAAAGTGAAAGTCTCTCAGTCGTGCCCAACTCTTTGCAACCCTATGGACTATATAGTTCATGGGATTCTCCAGGCCAGAATACTGGAGTGGGTCGCCTTTCCCTTCTCCAGGGGATCTTCCCAACCCAGGGATTGAACCCAGGTCTCCTGAATTGCAGGCAAATTCTTTACCAGCTGAGCCACCAGGGAAGCCCAAGAATACTGGAGTGGGTAGCCTATCTCTTCTCCAGTGGATCTTCCCAACCCAGGAATCAAACCTGGGTCTCCTGCATTGCAGGTGTATTCTTTACCAGCTGAGCTATCAGGGAAACCCAAATGAAGGGACAAGATAAAACCCCAGAAAAACAACTAAATGAAGTGGAGATAGGCAAGCTTCCAGAAATAGAATTCAGAATAATGATAGTGAAGATGATCCAGGATCTCAGAAAAACAATGGAGAAGATGCAAGAAATGTTTACCAAAGATCAACAAGAACTAAAGAACAAACAGAGACGAATGATACACTAGAAGGAATAAACAGCAGAATAGCTGAGGCAGAAGAACAGATAAATGACATGGAGAACAGAATGGTGGGAATCACTGCCACACAACAGAATACAGAAAAAAGAATGAAAACAAATGAAGGGCCCTAAGAGACCTCTGGGACAACATTAAATGAGTGAACATTTGCATTATGGGGGTCCCAGCAGGAGAAGAGAGAGAGAAAGGATCTGAGAAAATGCTTGAAGAAATAATAGCTGAAAACTTCCCTAACATGGGAAAGGAAATAGTCAATCAAGTCCAGGAAGCACAGAGAGTCTCAAGCAGGATAAACCCAAGAAGGAACACACCAAGACACATAGTAATCAAACTGACAAAAATTAAAGACAAAGATAAAATATTAAAAGCAACAAGGGAAAAAAATGACAAATAACATATAAGGGAACTCCCATCAGGCTATCAACTGATTTCTCAACAGAAACTCTACAGGCCAGAAGGAAATGGCATGATATATTTAAAGTGATGAAAAGAAAGAATCTACAACCAAGAATACTCTACCCAGCAAGACTCTCATTCAGATTTGATGGAGAAATCAAAGATTTCCAAATAAAAAAGTTAAGAGAATTCAGCACCACCAAACCAGCTTTACAACATATGCCAAAGGAACTTCTCTAGGCGGGAAACATAAGATGAGGAAAAACCTACAGAAAATAAACCCGAAACAATTAAGAAAATGCTAACGGGTCTTACATAATTACCTTAACTGTAAATAGGATTAAATGCGCCAACCAAAAGACATAGACTGGCTGGGTGGATGAGAACATGCGCAGGTATGCACTTCCACTTACCACATCACTCTGCTTGACCCCCAAGTGGTATGTAATTATTTTATATTGTTAAGTTACTCATGTTCCCATTATGGCTTGCAATTGTAATTATCTTTCATTTTTTTGTCTGGCTACTGATTGTGAAAACTGACAAACATCTTTCACTATTATAAATAAATAATAAGCAACCAGGGTTTCCTTGGTGGCTTAGAAGGTAAAGAACCCACCTGCCAATGCGGGAGTTGTGGGTTAGATCCTCGGATCAGGAAAAGCCCCTGAAGAAGGGAATGGCAACCCACGTCAGTATTCTTGCCTGGAGAATCCCAGACAGAGGAGCTTGGTGGGCTACAGTTCATGGGGTCACAAAGAGTTAGACATGACTGAGTGACTAACACTTAAGCAACCAAAGTAAAAAGAGAGAGAGAGAGAAAAAAAAAGTTCTTGTGGAACTTCCCTGGTGGTCCAGTGGTTAAGACTCCACTCTCCCACTGCAGGGGGCACAGGTTCCATTCCTGGTTGGGGAACTAAGATTCCTCCATGTAGCATGGCACAGTCAAAATAAATAAATAAATAAAAGTTCTCGTGCTCTGATTGGTAGGGGGGAGTTGGTTCTTTGGTACATGAGTCCACCTTCTCCCCAGATGCCTGGCCTCCTGAATAAAGCAACTTTCCCTTCCTACTAACACTCATCTCTGGAGTATTGACTTCCCAGTGGTGAGCAGCTGAACCTGAGTTCAATAACACTACCTTCTTAGTCCAACCCATCATCTCTTTCCTGGAAATTATAGCCTCCTGAGCATCTGCTTGTTCCCCTTCAGCCTCTTTCCTGCATTTTCTTCTGTCTATTGCCATTGATGTGATCTTTTAATAATGCAAATTATGCTTTGTCCATCTTCTGATCTAAGCCCTTTAGTAACTTCCTATTTATTTTCAAATAAAATCTGCCCTCTCCCCCATGTGATACTTTATTCTGGCAAAGATCAGCAATGGCTGCTACAACCAGGGGGTGAGAGATGAGATGGTTCGGGAAAAGTGGCAAAGTCTCACTGCTCAGATTAGCGAGGAGAAAATGTATTTCTAGAGGGAGATCTGTCAGTTGGCTCCTTGATCAGGTGGCCAAATTCAGCATCATAATAGTGGGACTATCTCCAGATGTGATGCAGTCGAAGTCTTAAGTATCACCAGGGAAAAGTTCTTACCAAAAATGCTCAACATCAGTTTATTCAAACTTCAGACTCAATTTCCATTTTACAGGCAAACAGGGTTAGTGCAAGACACTGTAAACCCCATGAGGAAATAATCAGAAATCCAGAATGTGGGACTTTCTACTGGAAACTGGTCTGAACTCAGGGGAAAAACCAACAACATAATTTGGGAAAAAGTGCCTGTGTCTGTATTCTATATTAAAAGAGAATAAAGAAAAAAAAAGGATAAAGAGACAGGACAACCAAATACAATGCATGAGGCTTGATTGACTTCTGGTTGAGATTAAAACAAAATACTTGTGGGTCTATTGGGAAAGTCTGATTTCTGAATAAATCTGAAATAGAGACTGGATAAACTTTCTTAGAGGTGAAAATAGTTTTGTGGGACTGGATAAACTTTCTCAGAGGTGAAAGTAGTTTTGTGGTTATGTAGAAGAATGCTCTTAATCTTAAGGGATGCATGCTGAAACATTTAGAGGTGCAGTGCCTCAGAAATTTACTTTTCAATGATACAGGGAAAAAAATTATTAAAGCACGTTTAACTTTATTTTCATTAAATTTTTTATTTCGAAATAATTTCAGAATTTTGGGAAGGCTCCAAAAAAATAGTTCAGGGGGTTCTCATATACATACGTAGATAAACCAAATATGTCAAAGTACTTAAAACACGATAATAATCATTTAAATTTGTAATAATTCCTGCAATTATTATTAAATAGGCAATTGAATCTATCCAAAAAACTTAAAAAATACTTAACTTTTTACAGGTCTCTTGCTGCTGCTGCTGCTAAGTCGCTTCAGTCGTGTCCGACTCTGTGCGACCCCAGAGACGGCAGCCCATCAGGCTCCACCATCCCTGGGATTCTCCAGGCAAGAACACTGGAGCGGGTTGCCATTTCCTTCTCCAATGCATGAAAGTGAAAAGTGAAAGTGAAGTCGCTCAGTCGTGTCCGACTCCCAGCGACCCCATGGACTGCAGCCCACCAGGATCCTCTGTCCATGAGATTTTCCAGGCAAGAGTACTGGAGTGTGGTGCCACTGCCTTCTCCAGAACCCTAAATAACATGACCATCAGTTCTCTACTCTCTCCACCAACAACCTGGGACTCCCGCCATCCTTCCTAATTCAGGGCCTTTGCACTTGCTGTTAACTCCGCCCCGATCTCCCTTTCCTTGGGCCTCTGTTTAAATGTCATTTTCAGAAGAGCCTTCCATTATCATCCTTTTCAAAAAAAATTTTTTTTCTTTTTGGTGCAACACACAGCATGCGGGATCTTAGTTCCCTGACCAGGGATTGAACCTGCGCTCCCTGCAGTGAAAATGCGGAATCTTTACCACTACACCACCGACGAAACCCTGTCGTCCTTTCTAAAACAGCTCCTCTTCCACAGCTGAACACCTTATTCTGCCCTTTTTTTTTATTGGGACGGCCACTATCAGCAGTTAATTTTTTAATGCCTTTATTGTCTCCTCCGCACGATGCAAGCGCAAAAAAGGGAGACTTTGCTTTAGTCACATGCTACATCTTCAGAATCCAAACAGTGTCGAGTACATGGTGCGCTGGATGGAGAAGTTATTGATTTAATAGCTTAGGTAAGCACATCCTCCACGTAGGGACTCTTTGCTAGGTGGCGGAAGGGTATAATACTGGTAACTGATCATACACGCATGCGCCCAAGATCCGGGAAGTGTGTTAGGGAAAGGGGTGGAGCATCGAGAAGAGTCTCGCGGACAGAGGCGGTTGGAGTCCAGAACGCGAGGTGGAAAGGGACCGCTTGGGGCTCAGCGCGCGTGCGCACTGTGACTTCCAGCCTGCCGCGGCAAAGGCGTCTAAGACGCCGGAGGCGGGGGTAGTGGCTTCGCGCCTGCGCAGTGCCTGCGGCGGCACCAGGGTCCCTGTGACTGAGTTGTGATTGACTGGCGCAGCGCGTGCGCCTTGCGAACGGCGGAGGGATTTGAGGCTGTTCCCACCCCTTGCCCCTGTCGCGAGCCGAGGCCGCGCGGGCTCGTGAGCTGCGGCCTGGTGCGCGCGCTAGGCGGGCGACAGAGACTGAGGGACGTGGACGCCGCCGGAGTCGGAGCGAGAGCCGGAGTATCCGCTGCTGAGGGGCCGCCGGAGCCGCCGCGAGCCCCCGGACTGTCGCTAGGCCGAGGAGGGCGCCGCGCGGCGGGTGAGTGTGACTGAGTGGCCTTACCGGGTGCGGGGCCGCTACCCACAAGCCCTTGCGGTGGGCCCCGGTCCTTTCCCCGCGGCCGGGTCCCTTTCCCGCGCCACCGTCACAGCACCTTTTTGCATCCCTTATCCAGAGTTCTCTGGTCACTTAAGCTCTCTTTCCATAGCCCCTGTCCTCCTCAGCACTTACCCACAGGCCCTTGCGGTATGTTGCTTTTTTCTTGTCGCCTCCGCGGACCCTTACCCATAATTCATTTCGCCTGTGGGGGTCCAGATCTATTACCCACAACCCCCTGGCTTGAGAGGCTTGCTACTTTTGACCCCTTTCCTTAATCGAAGACTTCCTGCCACCCTCGCCCCGTAACCTGTTATCCACGGTATGGGACCACCAGCCGCCACTGCCCTGGACTCCCTTTCTCAGGATCCTTGATGTCCCCACAACCGCTCCCAGACCCTCAGCCCCGCGGTTCCTTGCCCAGGACTCTGAGACTTCACTACTCAGAAACCCTTTTTTAGTCTTTGTTTCCTTTACCGGTTTGGCCCGTCTTCACGCGACCCTCCCACCAAAACCCTCTTTCATTCAGATTTACTCCTTTTCCTTGTGACTTTGGAGCGCGCTGTACAGAACCTGTTTTGATACTGAGATTTTTGCTTCTATTTCCTTCTTTTCCTGGGAGTCAAGGGGTTATAGGGGCTTCACCTCCCCCAGCCCACCCTAATATAAGGCTTCTGCTCTCAGACTTGGCAAGATGACCCAGTTCCTGCCGCCCAACCTTCTGGCCCTCTTTGCTCCCCGTGACCCCATCCCATACCTCCCACCCTTGGAGAAACTGCCACATGAAAAACACCACAATCAACCTTACTGTGGCATCGCGCCCTACATCCGAGAGTTTGAGGTGAGTTCAGTGAGCAGACTTGGACCTGGGTTGGGTTCTGGGGCGTCGTGGGGCTGGACCGGGGAGTTCAGTGTCTGGCCAGTTTTCTGGGCTGGGGTGATTATTATTTCTTTATTTAGCTGTGCCCCGTTTAGTCACGGCATGGGAACTGTTAGTTATGGCATGTGGAATCTAGTTCCCTGACCAGTGATGGAAATGGAACCCAGGCCCCCTGCACTGGGAGTGAGCAGTCTTAGCTCCTGGACCACGAGGAAAGTCCCAGTTTTCTTGTCTTGATCAGGGTTCATTATGTATCCCTTGTTGAGTTTTTGTGACAGTTCAGTGGTTTGTGACAGTAACTACCAGTTGAGGATTCAGACTGTTGAGTTAAGTAGTCCTTGGCACATTTATCGGCTGTGTAACCTTGGACAAGCAGCAGATTCTTCTGGTCCTGTGGTCACTTTATTTATAGCAAGGGAATGTTTATATCTTTGTGATAATTGACAGAATTAATTGAAAATTTTGTTATGGGGCTTGGCACCAAGCAGTCAGGAATGGTCAATATTTCTTATTTTATTTACCATTTTTGTCATTAAAGGGTTAACACCAGGTGATGTGCTGTTAAGATGGTGGTCTTGAGGATTTCAGCTTTGTACCCTCAGGGCAAACATCAGTAAATGACTAAGGCTCATGGACCTCGGTTTTTTCATTTGTGAAATTGGGATAACAACAGTCCACCTCTTAAGGTGGTCAAAGAACATCTGAGTATGTTGGCACACGGCCAGAAGTCAGAAGAATAACCATCTGGCATGAGTGGGAAAGGGAAGGAGGAGGAACTTGTGGAGCAGAAGTTAATAGTGAGATGACAGAAGAGTGGTTCTTCATTGAGACTTGCCACCCTCAGTGAACCGGTGCTTGGAAAATGTTATTAGCCAATTCAGCTAATTTAATAACTCTAGGTGTGTGGCAGGCGAGGGTCCTGTGCCAGTTGTGTGATGGGAGCTTGCTGAGGCCTTTAAGAACTGCTCTGGCCCTCAGAGGGTGTCCAGTTGCTTACCCCGGGCTCTGCACTGCCAGCTGCTTTTGCTTCAGGCCTGGTCCCGATTCCTGTCTGTAATAGAGGACCAGTATTGTGATACTCACAATGTGATATGATAGAGGAGTGCAGATCGATGCTTTTGATAAATACAAGAGGATTGTTTTCTCTTTTCTAGTATTTTTAGAGAATACAGAGTTAAAGAAAATCACATTTCTAAGTTCAGTGAACATAAAACTACTCTGTTAGATTGCTGTAGACGTTTCTGCATATTTTGTCTCAGTTTCTCTACTTCTCTTGTCACAGACCAATAACTGGTCACAGATTGCATTCGTCTACGGACCACGCTTTGATCTGCACTGTTCCCCCACCTCCACTGGCCTGGGAACTGTCCATGTTTGTGTGGGCGTGTGTGTAAACGTGCAGGAGAGTGTGGCCAAGATGTTTGTTATTTCTTGATTGGCTGTTCCTGGCTGTTTTCCCCTTCCTCCCACTGCTGTCACTCTCCTTATTCCCAGGACCCTCGAGATGCCCCTCCTCCAACTCGAGCAGAAACCCGGGAGGAACGCATGGAGAGGAAGGTATGTAACGTTTGCCTTCTGCCTCACTTTTTTTTTTTTTTTTTTTTGCATCTTACTTCAAGATGTTCCCTGATATCAGGGCCCTCCTATCTGTATTCAGTTGTCTACCTTTCTCCTGACAGAGACGGGAAAAGATTGAGCGGCGACAGCAGGAAGTCGAGACAGAGCTAAAAATGTGTAAGTCTCTCCTCTTTTCATCTCTTGTTCAAGTATGCTTGTGTTTCTCTTCCCCAGGTCTACCCCAGGACTCTTATTTCAGAATGTAGGTTGTTGTCAGTTCACTTTATTAGCCCCCGCTATTTGCCAAAGCCTATATTTGGTTTAGGCTTTTAAGCAGGAGCTTATGGAATAAGGCAGACAGGAAGGGAGCCTGGTACTCTGGGCTGCCTCCTGCAGGTGTCTGCCCTTGGAGAGGTGGCCCCTGCCCAGCTGGGTCTCCCAGGCCAAGGCAGTGAGGTCCAGGCTCATGAGGCAGTTCTGGTTCCATCTCAGGTCCCTGGCCCTTGGGCTGGAAGTGCTTCATCCCTTCCAGGTACAGGAGGAGTCGGAGTTTGGGGGAGGGACATTGTAGTCATTAACCAGACTTCACAAAAGAGTCCCATATCAACCTCAGGAGGCCTTTTCTTATTAGAGCAAGGACTGTGTAGTCAAAAGATGGGTTTTCCTCCCATGCTTGTGAGGCTCCAGTGAATCACGTCACTCTGAATCACATTTCCTGGAGAAGTCCATTGCTGATGGAGCTCATCAGACAGACACCTGACAACCGAATACCTGGGTGTCTCAGCTCAGCGCTCTGAGCTCTGGCTTTCACTGCGTTCCTGTCGTCTTGGATGCCTCAGAGGCATCTTGCACTGTGTCTGGACCACAATCAGGATTTCCTCTCCTCACCAGCCTGGTCGTCTTTCGATGTTTGCTTCACTGGAACATGGTCATCCAGCTTTGCGAGTCATGGCCAATCGTTTCCACTCAGTTTGCTTTTAACACCTTTTCTTGCTGTCTCCCCCAATTGTCTCCAAGACCTACCCGTGCTACTCTCTGAATGCCACAGATCTGAGCATCCTCTCTGTGTCCACCAACCCCGAAGGCCCCTCCAGCCTGGACACGCAGTCTAATGAATTTACCTACATCTCTGTCCTCCGCAAGTCCTCTAGGGCTTTTTGAAATACAGCTCTTGATTATACCTTTCTCTGCTAACAGCTTTTTTTTTCCCCCCTTTGGGCTGTACCATGTTGCCCTCAGAATCTTTGCTCCCCAAACAGAGATTGAATTCGGGCCCTCTGCAGTGAAAGTGCAGTCCTAACCACTGGGTCGCCAGGAAACTCCTATACAGCTTCCTTTGGTTTTCAACCTAAAGACCGAAGTCCCTTCCCTGCCCGCTGAGGGTGCATTCTGCCCATGCTCCCTCTCCTCTTGCTCCAGCCTGCGCTGGCGTCTTTTTTGCCTCTTCTTTCCCAGATGGTCTCCTGTTGCTGGGGCTCTGCCCAGGCCGTTCCGCCAGTCTCACATGGTACCTTGGTGTGTATGCAACTGCCCTTTGTGTGTCTGGCAGCGTCACTCCTCAGGGAAGCCTTTCATGGCTTCCTTGCTCGCGTAGAGTCCCCTTGCACACCGAAAGCCCTGAGTCCTGCTGCAGCTTGGTCATGTCAGTCTGCGGGAGGAATTCGCTGATGAACATGTTACATTGGTTCACAGTGCAGGAAGCAGGGTTCTGGTGGAATTTGCTCACCATTGTGGCCCCAGCTCCTGTAGGACCTGGCACACAACAGCTGTTGACAGCAGTTGACTTGGGGACCCTCTCAGCTCTGTTGCTGGGGCACAGGCTTTGGAGTCTGACCCACGTGAGTTTAAAAAAAAAAAAAAGAATTCTGGCACGTGAAACGATACTGAGGATAGTTGAATTTAGGATATGGGAGACTGTATACGACAAACTTGTGATCCAGTTTCCTTAAATGAATGTGAAAGCTGGAGAAGCAGGTGGGAAGGGAGTGGACCAAAGGGGTTAAAGAGTCAAAGGGCACCTCAGCCAGATGGTCATTGTGGAGCTTGTTCGGGTCCTGATTTAAATAAGCCACCTGCAGAAAGCTTGTTTTGAAACAGTTGAGGACATTTGATTGAACACTGCGTTTTGGTGAAAATAAAGAACTGATGTTAAGTTTTCAAGGTGTGATACTAGTACCGTGGTTACTGGTTTCTAAAGCCTTTATTAGCTGCTGCAGTGGTGGTGTATACCTGGAGTTTGCCTTAGTATACTGCTTGGGATAGAGATGTGACCAGTGTTGCCACGTGGTAACCACTGAGATTGGTTCTGATGGGTTCATTATACTGTTCTCTCTTTCCTTAAGTGTTGAACTTCCCCGTGATAGAAAAGGAAACAAAAAGGATGGCTCAAGCACAGCATGGCTCTGCCCTAGGAGCCTCCATCCCCCAGTGCGGAAACGGGCTGTGCCTTGCCACCATTAGCAGCTACCGTTCAAGGGCACCTTGCTGAACACTTGATGTATTTCGTGTTTTTTACTTACAGCTTCCAAGTGCAGTAGGGTTTGTTACTCCAGTTTTTAAGAGAAAATGAAGGTCTGTGGAGTCTGGGTCTGCTTAGCAAGAGTCAGAGTTCTGAGATACTTCCTTGTTTCTCATCCCCACAGTCAAGTCTTTTGAACCCCTGCTCTGGGCTGCTGCATAGATAACCTCTTTGCCCAAGGATTCCCTGAGGGCAGAGCTGCCAGCCGGGTGGAATGGCGTGAGGGTGTGCGCGTGCTGCCAGTGAACTGCTGACGAACCTCAGCTCGTTGCCACCGTCTTGGCTGAGATTCGTGGGCACTGCGCTAGCTTTTACCTTGGGTCACGCTCCTGGGCCTCTTGGTTAAGCAAAAACCATAGGGTCTCGTGCCAGGGTGGTTTCCCTGTGTCTGCCAGGAACCTTTGGCTGCTCATGCAGAAGCTCTGCTCTCTGCTGTTTGGGCTCCATCCGGTCCTGCAGGCAGTGATTGGGTCCCCTGTAATGCCACTGCGGTACCACCTACCCCCTGGTGGTGCTGAAGTTTGTCTCCTGTTAAATACACCTTCCTGTCAAATGGTATTTCAGTGAGGCCTTTCCTGACCTTCCCAGTAAAATGCTTCTCCTCATCTCTCTGTTATTACTGGATAGAACTGGATGATGGTTGGTCTTAGGTGGTTTACTGGAAGCCTCCCTGCAGTAATAGATGAGCTCCAGGAAGGCAGGGGTCTTTTTTCCTTCTTTTTCACTGTTGTTACTCCAGCACCTACGGGAGTTTCAGGCAGATACTGCTTAACAGATACCTTTTGGGTGAATGGATGCAGATTAAGACGTGGGCACAGACGGTTACAACCCAGAAGGATGGGCTTCGGGTGAGGAAGTGAGGGGCAGGCACAGGGATGAACGTGACCTGTCCGAATCACCTGTGGAATTAGTTCTGTAAGAGTCTGGCTTTGTCTGTGGAGCTGGTTGGTCCTCAGTGGTCTGGCAGTAGTAAGGCTGGGAGTTAACCCCATCCACCCAATGTGGCCCAGCTGTGGGTTCCTCCCTGAGGCCACAGGGCACAGGGAAGAAATCGGGTTGCCATCTGAGGGTTGCTTGATCTCAGGTTTTCCTGTGGGCTGCAGTTGCAGGCCTTACCAATGGGTGGCACTGTGGCACTGCAGGTGGCAGAGGAAGCAGTGCCTGGCAGGATCAGGTTGCTTCTCCAGAGATGCCCTTTTGGGCTTAGCTACTCCCACCTGGGAGGGACTTGGGACTCAGGATATGTAGACCTGAAAAAGGGGGGCAGTAGGCTGGCCGCCATCCTGTCAGCTTGAAGTCAGTCTCATCCCTTCCTTTAATCAGCCTAAATCAGCCGCTCAGATGAGGTCTGCTGTGCTTCAGGGCAGTCGGGGCTCAGAGGGGCCTGCCCATGGTAGCCGACCGGAAGCTCTGGGCCTGTGTCCATCAGTCTCTTTCTTGCTCTGTGGTGTTGTTGATGACTACTTACAGAATTCTTTTTTATCCTGCACAGGGGACCCTCACAATGATCCCAATGCTCAGGGTGATGCCTTCAAGACTCTCTTTGTGGCTAGAGTGGTGAGTCCCCAGCTCCCAACCCCTGGCGCCCTAGGCTATGGAGAGCGTGGCTGTGGACAGTAGACTCAGTCCATGGGGTGTTTGAGGGCTTCTCTCACTTCCTTTCTGTCTCCCTGTAGAACTATGACACGACAGAGTCCAAGCTCCGGAGAGAGTTTGAGGTGTATGGACCCATCAAAAGGGTGAGTGGACCAGAGCAGGGGTGCTTGAGTTGAAGGTGTGCGGAGGGAGGAAGGAGGCACCGCGCCATTTCGGGCTTCAGACGCCACGGCCTGGGTTTCTGTCCTGCCCGCACATCCATGCTGGAGTCTCGGGATAGCGGAGGGAAGGCAAAGAGGTCATGATTACTTGCTGCTGATTTAGAGCACAAGTCAGCAAACTGCAGACTTAGTGAGTGAAGTTCGTTGGTAATCTAGCCAGGCCCACTTCACTGTCTGCAGCTGCTGTTGCTGCAGGGCAGTTAGGCAGGTGCGACAGGGACTGGGTGGCCCTCCCTGCAAGCTGGAAATGCCTGCTCTCTGGCTCTGTGTAGAAAGTGTATGTTGACTCTTGTTCTAGAGCACGGCTTCATGTATAACGGACATTTCTTCATTTGGTTTAGAAGTTCCTCAGATGCTCTGGGCTCTAGCAAGGGCTTGAGGTCATTGTGCACATCATTTGCTAAGCCCAAGGCCGTTAGAGCATCAGTCACTCTGGGTCCTTGAAGGGGCCGGGGGAGGGTCAGAAGCATCTGTTGCTGGCATCATCCAGCCCAGAGCTGTGTGATTGATAGGGTGAGTTGTCCCCTTGTCAGAATTGACCTCTGCCTCCTGCCACCCACCCTCCAGATACACATGGTCTACAGTAAGCGGTCGGGAAAGCCCCGGGGCTATGCCTTCATCGAGTACGAACACGAGCGGGACATGCACTGTGAGTGGCCGCCCCGCACCCTGCCCTCTGGCCCTCTCTCTTCTCTACTGCCCCAGCCCCTTCCCGTCGTCTGTCCCCTACCCCCCCTCCCCGCCAGACCTGACATTAGCGATGTCTCTTCTCCTCCTCCCTCTGTTTCTGATATATCTTTTTTTTTTGTTTTTTATATACGTGTTTTTTAAAAAACAAAAACCAAAACCCCCCACAACGTGTGTGTGTGTGTGTGTGTGTGAACCTGGGGAGGTAAGTGTCACACGTTGAACCTCAGGGGCAAGGAGGGAACCCGGTGGGGGCTAGGGCTAGTTGGAGGTGGGGGGAGGGGTCGGATTTTCGGGGAGCCTCTCCCCATTTCCCCCAGCAGATTTGGGGGCGGCCAGGTTGCAGTGAGGACTGGCCTTTGAACCTGCCCTCTCCTCCCCCCAGCTGAGCTGGGGCTGGGCCACCCGACCCTCCACCTCCCCACCCCTGGCCCTCACCCTGTTCCTCGGCGGGCAGTGGGCTGGTCTGCGTGTTCAGCGCCTGCCCCCACACCTCCAAAGCCCCCGTTGAGGCCGCGGCGGCGTCCACATGGGCAGGGCTGGGCGGGCGGGGGTGGGCAGGGCTGCGGCGTGTCCAGGGGCCGCCGTATTAATTGACTGTTCTTATTGTCACTGCAGCCACCACGCAGCTGGCTTGCAGCTGATGCTTACGCTCCCCTTACAACACCTCAGTGTATGGTTGGTATAAGGGTTTGTATCATGGGTAAGATCACTCAGCACCGCACACCAGCCCAGCTTAGCCAGGCAGCTCAGGAGCAGCGAGGCCTCCCTCCTCCCACCCCCAGCCACCCCTCCGCCTCCCCGCACCCAGAGCCCTTTCCTTGTTTGGGTGCCCTCTGTCCCTTCTGGCCCCATCCAGGTGCTCTCTGACAATCTTGCTGATCCCAGGAGGGGAGAGATGCTCCCCGATGGGAAAGGCAGCCGGCCACTCCAGTTGGCCTCGGTTTAACCCCCAGCATATCTGGCTTCCCAACGGCCACGGCACGGCGGTGGGAACGCAGCAGGGCCAGGGCTCCTGGTGGAACCCTTCAGCCCTTCCTCCTCTCCTGGCCCCTGCCCCTGCCCCTTCTGCGGGCCCTCACTGTGGTGGCCCTGGAGAGTCTTTTTGGTTGCTAGACTCGGGGTGCTCTGCTCATGTCTTGTCTGCCTTGTCACAGTGGAGCCTCCCGAGAGGCTGTGGAGCCCAGCTGCTCTCCAGAGTGCATGGACTTGGGGATTGCTGTGGGAGGGGTCGAGCGACAGGCTGTGAACAGCTGAAGGTGCTGGAGCTTTTACTGAAAACCCTTCCACTGGCTGGAGACCTAAGAGAGGGAGAGCGAGCGAAGCCTAGAGATACACACGTCACATTTTTCTCTGCTGTTCTTCCCGGGTTGGGCCTCTTCTGGGGTTTGGGACATGACCAGAGCAGGGGTCCTTTGCTTGACTGTGTCCCCAGTCCTGAAATCCCGCCCCCACTACGCTCCTCTGGGTTCAGGGGCCCAGCGGCCCCTTCCCCGTGGATCATGGGCAGTACTCCCATCTCCTGGACCCCCGAAGCTGTCCCCTTGTGTGCCAGCCTTTGGGCTGAAGCAGATGGTGGGAGGGAGTGAGAAGTTCAAGGTGGAAAAGTCATTCCATGTGCTGAGGGGGTGGGGCCTGTGCCTAGCTGAGCGTGGATTTTATGGGGAAAAGCTGAAGGTGGACAGGTTTGCTAAGGCCTCCCTAGCCGCTTTGTAGAATTCAAACAAGATAGTCCTTTCAAGTTCCCAAGCTCTATGTTAACCCTGTCTCCCTCCTCTTCAAGGCCTCCATGAGGTTTCTTTGGGGTCCACCACTTCCTCTGCCTGCCTCCAGGCGGTACAGGAGATGTGGTTCCTCGCCCCTCCGGGGGCTCCCTAGAACCCCCTGGCTCCCTCCCCCGTAGCTTTAGCTGACCCCATGGTGGTGGGTGTGGGGTCTGTGCGCGTGCTCAGGTAAGCTTGGGGGCTCCAGGTAAGCGGTCCCGTGTCCCCCCCCGGGAAGCCCGCCTCCTCGCCAGGCCCCCAGGAGTTGCCGAGCCCCCCCCATCCCGCTCGGTTTGGACACCCGCAAGGCTGGCATCGGTAAATGGCACCTTTTTCTCTTCCTCTGGTTGTTATTTGGGGGGGGAGCGGGCTGGGGCGGGGCCGGGTGTTGTGGCTGGTTGAGGATGACCCCCTCCGCCAGGGCTGGGGGTTGGGAAACAGGGACGTTTTTGGCCTCCCGAGAGCCCCGTGTGAGGCAGCCCCGGGCTTGGGCCTGTCCTTGGCTGTGTCCTGCCCACCCGCAGGACGCGCTCCTCCCCGCCTCTCCCCCCTTACTCCGCACCCTTCCTGAGGCTCAGGTCGGGCTCGGCCTTTCCCGGCGAGTGTTGCACTGGGGTGTGGAGGGAGAGCTGGGCTGGGGGCTGGGTGGGTATAGTCTCGGCAGGTAAGGCAGGGATTTTCAGTAGCACCGCACGACTCCCATGCCTCCCTCCACTTCCCTCTGCCCCACCTGCTGTAGGGGGCCCCCATAACCCACCCTCTACTCCCTGCCATCTCCTAAAGATTTCTCCTGCCCCCTTCTGGTTCATTTTCTGTTCTGATGTCTGTTTCCCCCATGCTCACCCTCCCCCAACAAAAACCACAGTAAAAGGAAACCGGTGTGAACTGGGGTGCGGAGCGGCCAGCCGGGCCTCTGCTCCCAGCATGACGTTTTAGGGTGCATGCCTGGGGTTGTGGAGGAGCCCTCCCCCACTGCAGAGTCCAGCCTTAAGTTAACCTCCAGTTTCTTTGCAGCGACTTTGGCCGCCTTGGTGGGAGGGGGCTGCTCTGTCAAAGGGGAGTAGGCCTGGCCTGGGAGCCCAGGGCAGTGGTTAGGGTGAGCATAGTGGTTGGGAGTGGGCCGGCCCCCCAAGAGTGTTTGGGGGTGACGAGGCAGGTGGTGAGATGGAGCAGGCCCCTCCCGGGTTGGGAGAAGGTTGTCTGGCTGTCAGTTGCCTGGCTGTCTGGTGGGCCTGTGTGTGTGCGTGCGTGTGTGCGCCGAAGTGTGCTGACGGGGACATGGCGGGTGTGGCGGGTCGGGATGCCACAGAGTGGGGCCGTCACCTGACTAGAGGATCCTCTGGGGACTCCTCCCCCTCCCCTTCCCCACATCTGTTGCAGCCGCTTACAAGCATGCAGACGGCAAGAAGATTGACGGCAGGAGAGTGCTCGTGGACGTGGAGAGGGGCCGCACCGTGAAGGGCTGGAGGCCCCGGCGGCTAGGTGAGCGTGCCCTGCTCTGGCTGGGCTCGGGGTCCTGCTGGCTCCCTCTCCCTTCTCTCCCCCGCCCTGCTGCTTTCTGTCTTCTCTTCCCCATGCAGCTGCTCACATTCCTCCCTCTCTCCAGCTCAGCCTCTCGGTCTCCAGCATTCTCTTGGTCTGTTTTTGTTTTTTATTCTGGGTTACCAATTAGGAGCAAGAGTACTGACCTGGAGAAGCCAGTCTGGGATCAAATTCTGACTTGCGCATACCTGGCAGGTGGATTTCTCCCCTTTTCTGACTCATTTTCCTCATCCTAGAAAGTGGGAATAATCTCAAGAGCTCACTGAGTTCAGTGTCTCAGATACACAGCCTGGCAAATGGTGTACAGTGGGGCTTGAAAAGTCGTTCTGGCATCCGCTTAGACTTTGCTCCTGCTCATCCGGCCTGTTCGTTCATTGATTACTGAGTAAACACTGGTGTGATCACCAGCTGCGTAGCAGGCTTCTAGTCAAGGGTGAGACATACATGGTTGGCCGCTGCCCTCAAAGCTTCAGTCCCTCTCACTGTCATCTCTTATTGTCAGTTACCGTTTCAGTCAAGGTCAGGTTGGTAGCAAGTACCAGAAAACAGTATAAAGGGGTCTGTTGGTATAGAATCCCGGTGTCTTGGGGCCTTGTTGGTGTAGAAACCCCAGTGGCTTGGAGCCCAAAGATGGGGGAGGTCTGTGGGCCTTGAGGCCCTGGCGGCTGAGCCTGCAGCATCCAGAGCTGCCTCTGGCAGCTCTGTGCCTTCTGCCTTGTTTGCTTGCTGTCTGTGAGTTGGTCCCTTCTGGCTCTCTCCCCACGGAGCCAGTGTGGTATTCCACAACGCAGTCTTGGATGAGTCTGCGCTTCTGGGTGGGTGGATCTAAGTGGCTCAGCGTTGGGCCTGGACCTGGGGCTGCGGTTGTGCCATCCAGACTTGGCTGTCGAGGACCAACTCCAGTGAGGGGGAGTGACCCAATTGTCAGAGAAAATAGTCTTCGCTATGCAGACACCCTAGGCAGGTCCAGTACCCTCTGACCTTATTTCTGCCCCCAGCCTGCTGTTCTTATGCTTGACTTGCCTTTACTGAGTAAATCACACATGTATCTGCCGAGGGTCAAGTCAATAGATAGGTTCTCCTCTCCCTCTCTGGTTTCTTTGGGTTGGAGTGAGTCCTTCAGAGTCTGCTCTTGCCCATTGTAGAATCCTGGAATCTCAGAATCTTCTAGTTTGATTGGCATTCCAACTTTCTGATGGTGATAGCCAGTGCATTTTGACCCAGTGTACATGCAAAAAAAATACATTTAACCCAAACAAAAGTTTGATGAAACAGTAGTTTATCTTTTCTACGGGCAGTATATATACTAGTGTTTTATGTTCTGTTTCTTTCTTTTAAAGAAATGGTTGGTTGCATCCTGTCAGATTTAGTGATGTGACTCCACTGCTGGGTTGTGATCTGAACATGGAAAGCACTGGTCTGTTTCTCCGCATCCTTGCTGGGTGGCTTGTCCTCTGTTCGGATGTTTCATGTCCATGTCCAAGCTTTTGACCCTCATTGCTGAAAGCTATTCCTTAGATTAAATAGCTTCAGGAAACTCCCTTCCAGGCAGTGGGGGCAGAAGACTGAGTGAGAGGGCAGCTTCTGGAGTTAGCGGGGAATCACGTCTCTGCTCTGCCCTTTCTTGCCGAGTCACCCTGGGCAGGTGGCTTTTCAGCCTGCGTTTGTTTCCCACGTGAAGGAGGAGGGTAACTGCTGCTGCTTCCAGTTGTCCTTGTCGCCATTTGCTCGTCCAGCTTTTTATCGTGGCTGCTGGTCCAGCGTCCTGATGGAAGGCGCAGTACAGGCTAGAGAGGGAGGCAGCTGTTAATCAGCTCTCTCTTGAACGTGCGTGTACACACACATAGACGAAATTGGAAACTCCACCTGAGACACACACATGTGAAATCGGAAACTCCACTGAAGTTCTGAAGCCAGTGTGTGGTCTGTGAGTGGAGAAGGGCCTCAGCTGGTAGGTCAGGGCAGGCGGAGTGAGGAAGTGAGGTGTGGGTTAAGGTGCGGAGGGTAAGCGGGAGTTAAGTAGAAAGGAAGGTGAGACTCCAGGGGAACGGGTGAATGATCCCCAACACTGGGCAGGAAGGACATGGAGACCATGAAGAGGTTGGAAAATGCCTGGAACCTTTAGAGCCAGGGGCCCTTGGGCTGAAAGACAGGGAGGAGGCCGGCCTCTGACCTTGGCTTGGGCGGTGGGCAGCCACTGCCGGCTTTGAGGCGGGTCAGGCTTCAATTAGAAGGATCGGGGCTGTGTCTCGGGCGGGAATGACCGGAGGAGGGGGTCTGTCAGGGGCTGGGGCCTCCCCGGTGGGGGAGGTGAGCCCGGAGCCCTATGAGGGCGCGTCCAGCTGGCGCTGTGACCTTCTGATCTCTGCACTGCCCGCCGCCTCGGGGTCCCCACCTGCTCTGACCCGCCTGTGTCTGCCCCTCCCCAGGAGGCGGCCTGGGCGGCACCCGGAGAGGCGGGGCGGACGTCAACATCCGGCACTCAGGCCGGGACGACACCTCCCGCTACGATGAGAGGTGAGGCCGGGCCGGGTGTCCTGGGAGCAGGGCGGTGAGTGGGGGAGCCCTGCCGCAAACCTCTGCCCACCTCATCCAGGCCCGGCCCCTCCCCGCTGCCCCACAGGGACCGGGACCGGGACCGTGAGCGGGAGCGCCGGGAGCGAAGCCGCGAGAGAGACAAGGAGCGGGAACGACGACGCTCCCGCTCTCGGGACCGGCGGCGGCGCTCTCGGAGTCGCGACAAGGAGGAGCGGCGGCGCTCCAGGGAGCGGAGCAAGGACAAGGACCGGGACCGCAAGCGGCGCAGCAGCCGGAGCCGGGAGCGGGCGCGGCGGGAGCGGGAGCGCAAGGAGGAGCTGCGCGGAGGCGGAGGCGGCGGCGGCGACATGGCCGAGCCCTCCGAGGCCGGCGACGCGCCCCCGGATGATGGGCCCCCCGGGGAGCTGGGTCCGGACGGCCCGGATGGCCCAGAGGAGAAGGGCCGGGATCGTGACCGGGACCGACGTCGAAGCCACCGCAGCGAGCGGGAGCGGCGCCGGGACCGCGATCGCGACCGGGACCGGGAGCACAAGCGGGGGGAGCGGGGCGGCGATCGGGGCAGGGATGAGGCCCGAGGTGGGGGTGGCGGCGGCCAGGACAACGGGCTCGAGGGTCTGGGCAACGACGGCCGAGACATGTACATGGAGTCCGAGGGAGGCGACGGGTATCTCGCTCCGGAGAACGGGTATTTGATGGAGGCTGCACCGGAGTGAAGAGGCCGCTCGCCGGCCGCTTGGACGTGTTCCTACTCCCCCTGCTGTCATCCTCTCCCCCACCTTCCTGGTCACCACCTGAATCTGCCAGCCAAGGGTAGGAGTCTCCTTATTTGTTTTGGTCTCTTGGATTTAAAAATAAAATTTCTTGTTGATAATGGGCGCTTGGTTTCTTCACTGCTCTTACTGTCTTCCCCAGGAGGGTGTCACCTTCTGACTTAGATGGCCCCACTCTGGTGTTCCAGGACAGGAGCTGTATGAACTAAAGGCTAGGGCTAGTCCCGGATAGCCAAGCTGTTGAGAGTAAGGAAGTCCTTAAGGGTCCTTGATGCCTTGCTTTTTTTCGGTGCTCCCACACATTTCTTGTGGAGCTGTTCATACTCCTATCTTAGTGCGGGGATGGGGCTCTGGGCCGTGTTTTCACGAAGCGTGAGAGCGAGATAAACAGGTAAAGAGAAGAGACAGGCTTGCCTATAAGTGGTATTGGGACAACTGGACAGCAGCTACATGTAAAAGAAAAAAACATTTTCTTAATGGCCATATACAAAAATAAGATGGATTAGGGCTTCCCTGGTGGTCCCGTGGTTAAGAATCTGCCTGCCAATGCAGGGGACATGGGTTTGACCCCTGGTGTGGGAATATCCCACATGCCAAGGAGCTGCTAAGCCCAGGTGCCACAATAAGAAACCACTGCAATGAGAAGGCTGCATGCTGCAACTAGAGAGGAACCCCGCTTGCCACAACTAAAGAAAGCCCACATGCAGCAAGAAAGACCCAGTGCAGCAAAAATAAAGATTTTAAAAAATGGATTGCTGACTTAAATGTAAGACCAGGTATTATAAATAAAACTAGAGGAAAACATAGAACACACTCTGACATAAACCACAGCAATACTTTTTTGGAACCAACTCCTAGAGTAATGGAAATAGAAGCAAAAATAAATGAGACCTAGTTAAAAGCATTTGAACAGCAAAGGAATCAATAAAATGAAAAGACAGCCTACAGAATGGGAGAAAATATTTTCAAATACAAACAGCTCATATTGCTTAATACATAAAATACAAACAACCCAGCCAAAAATGGGCAGAAGATCGAAACAGGCGTTTCTCCAAAGATGATGTACAGACGGCCAACAGGCATGTGAAAAGATGTTCAGTATTGCTAATTATTAGGGAAATGCAAATTAAAACCACATGATCACCTCACAGCAGACAGAATGGCCATCACCCAAAGTCTACAAATAAGTGCTGGAGAGGGTGTGGATAAAGGGAACCCTCCCACACCACTGGTGGGAATGTAAATTGGTATAACCACTATGGAGAACAGTATGGCAGTTCCTTTAAAAACACTTTTAAAAATAACTCACCATCCCACTCCTGGGCATATATGTCCAGAAAAAATAACCTGAAAAGACATGCATCCCAATGTACGTAGGACTGTTTACGATAGCAAGGGGCATTCCCTGGCAGTCCAGTGGTTAGGACGCCATACTTCCACTGCAGGAGGCGCAGGTCCAAAGAGACCTGCATGCCACGTGAGTGAAGGGAGAGTTGTGTCCAACTCTTTGTGACCCCAGGGTCGATACAGTCCGTGGAACTTTCCTGGCCCGAATATTGGAGTGGGTTGCCATTCTCTTCTCCAGGGGATCGTCCCAATCCAGGGATCAAACTTGGGTCTCCTGCATTGCAGGTGGATTCTTTACCAGCTGAGCTACCAGGGAATCCCAAATGCCACATGGAGTAGCCAAAAAACAAAAAAGATAGCATAATAGCCAAGATATGGAAGCGACCTAAATGTCCATCGACAGAGGAATGGATGAGGAAGATGTGGCCTCTATATACCATGGAATATTACTCAACCATGAAAATAATGAAATGCCATTTGTAGCAACATGGATGGACCTAGAGATTATCACACTAAGTGAAGTCAAAAGGAGAAAGACAAACATGACACTGTTTATATGTGAAATCTTTAAAAAAAATGATACAAATGACGCATGCTTTGTGCGTGCTAAGTCGCTTCAGGTCCGGGCGCCTCTGTCCATAGGGATTCTCTGGGCAAGAATACTGGAGTGCGTTGCCATGGCCTCCTCCGGGGCATCTTCTCAACCCAGGAGTCGAACCTGTCTCTTATGCCTCCTGGATTGGCAGGCACGTTCTTTACCACCAGCCCCACCTGGGAAGCCCTGATACAAATGAACTTATTTGCAGAACAGAAACAGACTCACAGACACAGAAAACAAATTTACCCAAAGGGAAAGGGAGGAGAGGGATAAATTAGGAGTTGGGGATTAATAGATTAATAGATGCACACAACTATATATAAAACAACAAGGACCTACTATATAACACAGGGAACTATACTCAGTAGATCTTGTAATAACCTATAATGGAAAAGAATCTGAAAAAGAATACATGTATAACTGAATCACTGCTGTACATCTGAAACACTGTAGATCTGTACTTCAATTTAAAAAAAAATTTTAAGATGTAAAAAGATTGGGTAGAGGGACTTCCCTGGTGGTCCTGCAGCTAAGACTCTTAGCTCCCAATGCACGGGGCCTGGATTTGATGGATCCCTGTTCAGGGAACTAGATCCCACATACAGCAACTAAGACTTCACATGCCGCAAGGAAGATGGAAGATCCCGTGTGTCACAACTAAGACCCAGCATAGCATAAATAAATTAAAAAAATAAAAATCAGGTAGAGCAGAGGGTCCTCACAGGGCCAGGACAGAAAATGGCCTCCAGTTCATGATGGCAGGTTCACTGTCTGTTTTTACTTCCTAATGATAGCAGAGGAGTAACAAAGCAAGGTTCCGTCAGCAGTCGAGATGTCAGCGCATTTCTGGATTAAAGACGAAATAGGACAGTGGCGAGAACACGTCAGTCTGGTGGCCACTTGAGAAGGGAGCCATCCACAGACCTTGGCAGAGAACTTAGAGGCTCAGGACTGCAACTTCAGGTGTAATAAGGCTGCTGCTGCTGCTGCTAAGTCGCTTCAGTCGTGTCCGACTCTGTGCGACCCCGTAGACGGCAGCCCACCAGGCTCCCCTGTCCCCGGGATAGGAGACTTGAACAGGATTTGTACCCAGAACAACTGCACTGTTTCCACAATCAGAATGCCTCGGAGCTGGGCATTTTCAAATACGAGTTTCTCAGCCTGAAGGCAGAGTTGGCCTGATAATTAGAGGCAAACTGTCAGTGAAATCCAACTGCACACCCCAGATTCTAGTGTTGTTTTAACTGCCTCAGTTTTTACAGGCATATAACCAAAGATCCCAGACACTTGAAAAAAATCTGCCAAAAGAGACCACAAGATAAATAGAGAAACTGGTTCTGGAGAAAACAATTTAGGGAATAATTAAAAAAAAAAAACTTAATTCCTCTAATTACTGTATTTTCATAGATACTCCAGATATTGAAAGCATACTTCTGGAGTTGGCTATGAAAAACAGCCCATTTTGGACTTTCCTGGCATAGTGTGCGTGCTAAGTCATTTCAGTTACATCCGACTCTGTGACTCTGTGGACCATAGCTCGCCAACAGACCAGGTACATAAAGACCGGACAAGGGCTTCCCTGGTGGCTTGGTGGTAAAGAATCCGCCTGCCAATGCAGCAGACACAGATTTGATCCCTGGTCCAGGACGATCCCACGTAGCTCAGAGAAACTAAGCCCATGCGCCACAAGTACTGAGGAGCCCGGGAACTGCAACTGCTGAGCCTGCGCTCCCTGACGTGTGTGCTCTGCAACAAGAGAAGCCACTGCAATGAGAAGTCCGCTTGCCGCAACTGGAGAAGGCCCGCACGCGGCAACAAAGACCCAGCACAGCCGTAAATAAATAAATCAATCTTAAAAAAAAAAAACAAAACAAAACATAAAAGTAACTTGTGAAAGGCTTTGGGGAGCAAACAATTGTAGGCCATGCTTGAGGGGCGCTGATACCAAGAGAGGAAGCATACAGAGGTGAGCTTCATATTTATCCCTGGCGGCTCAAACAGTAAAGAACCTGGGAAGATCCCCTGAAGGAGGGCATGCAACCCACTCAGTATCCTTGCCTGGAGAATCCCCATGGACAGAGGAGCCTGGTGGGCTACAGTCTACAGGGTCACAAAGAGTCGGACACGACTGAGCGACTAACACGTTCTTTCAGTTTTCCCTTGAGGATATTTGCCAATTATTGCGGCAGGACAGATGCAAAAAAGTGGTAGAAAAGACTCAGAAAGTGGCAGTCCTCGACTGGGCTGAGCTGACAGTTTGGACCAGACAGTGGGACTTGAGGGAGAAACTCCCAGATGGGGCACTGAGTCCCAGAATGGACATGCCGTCTTCCCCGCAGGCATCTGCCAACTCCTAAGCAGCTCATTGTCCTTTCAAGGACCCCCAGGGGGCTCATCAGAAAGCACTAAAGAAGGCTAAGTTGCTGAGCAGCCATGTAACCTGGGGGGAGACAGGTTGGGGTTCCAGGCCTGCAGTGGAGAAATGGCTGTGCTTGAGGCCCCCAGAGTAATACAATATCGGAGTCAGGTCACATGTGAAACAGACCAGGCCTAAGAAAACCTAAAACCAGGTTTTCTCTCCCCTGCCAGAAGAAAACAACTTTCTTTGGAGGAAGGGAGAGCCTACGTGGTCTTTAGTACAACGTGTGTGTGTCTTAGTCGCTCAGTCATGTCCGACTCTGCGACCTCCTGGACTGTAAGCCGCCAGGCTTCTCTGTCCATGGGATTCTCCAGGCAAGAATACTGGAGTGGGTGGCTATTCTCTTCTCCAGGGAATCTCCCAACCCAGGGATCGAACCAGGGTTTCCTGACTGCAGACAGATTATTTACCATCTGAGCAACCAGAGGCTAACCCTTAGTGCCAGTACTTAGCATCTATTCAAGGAGAAAAAGACAATAAAAACACGATGGAATTATCAGAGGCTGAAATAATTATGTTCCCAAAATAAGGAAAAAAGAATTTGATGAGACCTTTAGAATTGTAAAGTTTAACAGGAATCTTAAAAAAGTCTATTGGAAATTTCAGAACTGGAAACCACCTGCAATTAATTAGTAGACACATTTGGTAGTTGATTAGATACTAGATGTGCAAGGGGAAAAAAGAATTAGAGGAACTTTCTTGAAGGACAAATCTCGAAATCTTTGTTTCCCCCAACAATCTTTTTAGGAAGTTATTAATAACGGGGGATATAGTTTACCAAAATGAGGGATTTAAAAAGAGATGATCTGGTTCAGCAGAGCAGCGGAGGGACATCCCAGGACGACAGTTTCTTGGTCCGGATTGGAGTCAGAGGATTAATGTTTACAAGAAGCTTCAGGATAAAAAGAGTCAATAAAGTATGTGTTGTGATGCAGAGTTTGAAAGAAATTAAGAATGTGATGAAAGAAACAAAAGTAGATAGACATTACAGGGTAAAAAATGGAAGCTGTTCAAGAAAGGAAATGTAATCACAGGACAATACTCGAGCTCATACAGCAAACAGTAAGTATCGAATACTTAGACATAATGTGAGCCTTTTATTGACTGACCTAAAAACTGGTACCATAAAACTACCATGGGAAGAGAGGGGAAAGGTTGTAAGAGCAGAAAATCAATATGAAATATATTGCTAACATCTAAAATTGAAAAATCGAGAAATGATATGTTACTTAGCTACACAAGCAACTAGCAGGCGAAACATCTACACCTCATTGCCTCTTGCAGTGAGGAGAATTAGGACGGGGATGGAGGCTGGTGCTTTCTGTTTTGTGTGTGTGTGTGGGTTGTTTTGTTTGTATTTTTTAATTTTCTTGGCCTCCACACATGGCGCGTGGGATCTTCGTTCCCTGACCAAGGATCAAACCCATACTCTTTGCTTTAGAAGTGCAGAGTCTTAACCACTGGACCACCAGAAAAGTCCCACGGGGCTGGTGCTTTTCAATATTCATCCTTCTAGGTCATGTACTGCTCTATTTAAAATGGATAACCAACAAGGACCTACTGTACAGCACATGGAACTTGGCTCAAAGTTATGCACCACCTTGGATTGGGCGGGGGGGCGGCTTGGGGGAGAATGGATACATGTGTGTGTATGGCTGAGTCCCTTTGCTGTTCACCTGACCATGACATTATTAATCAGCTATACCCCAATACAAAATAAAACATTTGGAAAAAAATTAAAATGGACAAAAATATTTATCCTCCTGTATTATTTCATTTTGTTTTAAAGTCCATAACTATGTTCTTTTCTTTGTTGTTGTTGTTAAAATGAAAAGAGAAACATACTATGATGGCAAGAGGGCAAACAAACCTGCTCTAGTCCTCTCACTTTGCAAAAACCCCATTCTGGATTCCATGCCACTAATGGTGAGGTTAACTGAGGATGTACTTTCTGTGTCAGTTGATGGCTGAACAACAGCCAGGCTTCTCCAGCCTCGCCTGCATCTACAGGTCTCTGACTCTAGAGCATCTGATACCACTGCTCACTTCCATTTTCAGAAACACTGTTTTTGTGGTTCTCCCAGCTGAGTTTTCCTCCTACCTTTCTGGCCATTCTTTGTCTTCTTCCCGACTTTTATACAATAGGAGTTTTGAGGACTCAGTCCTCAGTCCCCTTCATTCTATATTCTCTTCTCTCTAGCATTCTTGTCCACTCTCCTGGTGTTGTTTACCACCTTGGCCTCAGAACTGCTTGCAGGCCTGGTTTACTGCACAGGCTCCTCAAAGTCAAAATATCCACTGTCCTGTCACCAGCATAGACCATCTTAGCAAAAGGCCCCACACGCACCTTAATAGCCCCTTCTCCTCCACCTCTCAGGTCTCATATACAATCAAGACACATCCAAACATCTCCAGATCTGTCCACATACCCTCCACGCCTCTGCTCATCACAGGATTACAAGGATGACCTCCTGATCGGTACCCCTGATCCCAGTTTTGCTCCCATCCAATCCAGTCTCCACACAGTGTCCACGGTGATCTTAACATACACATGTGACTACTGCATTTTACCCTCGGGAGTTACCATGAAGTCCAAAATCCTCAACATGAATAAGCCAACACACAAGGCAGTGCATCAGTTATGTCCTGTCAACCTTTCCGCCTTCCTCACAAACCACTCCAGTCCTTACTCTGCTATCCTGCCATGGGGGCTCTTTCTGCCTGGAAAGTGACCCACGCCGCACCTCATGAAGGTCTTACCTCCAAGGACTTTCCACCAGTGTCTCTCCTAGATCGTTACCTCCCTACTCTCATATCTGTCTACTCGTCTCCACCACCACCCGCGTCATAGAATAAGCTCTAGGAGGGCAGTGGGCTTAGTTGCCCTGCTCACCACTGTATCCATGATCTTGGGCCCAATGTGTGACATGGTTCAGTTCAGTCGCTCAGTTCGTGTTTGACTCTGTGCGACCCCATGGACCGCAGCACGCCAGGCCTCCCTGTCCATCACCAACTCCCAGAGTTCACTCAAACTCATGTCCATTGAGTCTATGATGCCGTCCAACCATCTCATCCTCCGTCGTCCCCTCTTCTCCTGACTTCAATCTTTCCACAATGAATGTGGAAAAAACGGACAGAAAGGAGACAGACAGGTGAGGCGGGCAGGACAGACAGATGAGATGGAAGGTGGTGCAGACAGAAGCTGCAATAGGAGGGGTCACTAACCCAACACCTGGATGGGGTCTGAGGGCAGGGCAGCGAGACACGACTCGAGACGGGTGGGCAGGCTCGCGCTCGCCGGGCCCCGCTTCCGCAGGGGGCGCTCGTCGCCGGGGCGTGGCCTCGAGCAGCCCCGCCCTCCTCGCCGGCGACCGGCAGGCGGGTTCCTCGCAGAGGCGGCGCGGACATGGCTGCGCTGGTGGAGCCGCTGGGGCTGGAGCGGGGTAAGCGCGCCCCGCGGCCCTGCCCACCCGGCCGCGGGTCTGTATCCCAGTCTCCCGCCCCTCCCCGGGCAAGACCCCGGCGGGTGGGCGGGCCCGGCGGGGGTGGGCGGGGCGGGGCGCCGAGAGTCCGGCCGTCGGGGGGTGTGGGAGGGTCCGTGGGCGAGCGGGCCGGGGAGGGGGCGCCCGCTGCACGCACACCTCTGCGTGGGTGTCTGTGGGGATCCCGGGCACGCAGGGCGCCCGGCTGGCCGCAGTCTCTCCTCTGCCACCCGCGGCGACTCTGCGGGTGTCCGGCCGGGACGCGGCTGTTCTTTCCCGGGTCTGCGTTCGCCCTGACTTGGTCCCTGGACGCAGTCTCTCCGGGTTCTCTGCGTCTTCGCGTCTCTGACTGTGTGTCTGTGCGCCCCGCCCCCGCCCCGCAGAAGTGTCCCGGGCAGTGGAGCTCCTCGAGCGGCTCCAGCGCAGCGGGGAGCTGCCCCCGCAGAAGCTGCAGGCCCTCCAGCGAGTCCTGCAGAGCCGCTTCTGCTCTGCCATCCGGGAGGTGAGAGCACCGCGGCTCCGAGGCACGGGGCGGGCGGCCGTAGTTCTCCTCCTGGTCGCCCCGAGCCGAGGGACTACGCCTCCCGGCAGCGACCGGGGCGGCGCTCCTGGGGGTTGGGGGGTGGTGCCCGCGCTTCAGCCCAGGGGTTCTTCGGGAGTTGTAGTTTCCGCGGCTTCGGAGTTGCGGGGGCGGAGCGGACCCTTGGGTGGGAGGGTCTGCGGGCCTGGACGCCTGCGTTGAGGAGCTGGGCTGGCGGCTCCCTGAGGCAGGGCTGCGTCCTCACCAGGTGTATGAGCAGCTCTACGACACGCTGGACATCACCGGCAGTGCTGAGATCCGGGCCCACGCCACGGCCAAGGTAGGCTCCCCCCACCCCATGGCTCATGGTATCCACTGAATCGCATGGTCCAGCTCAGCGTCTTCCTAAAGCCAGTCATTCCTGTTTCCTCCTTCATGATTTTTGCCATATCTGTCTATCACCTCTACTAGTATTTATAATATATTTTGAATAATCTCACATTTGTAGCTTCAATGTCATATAAAGGTATCTTTGAAAGTGAAAAGTGAAAGTTTTAGTCACTGAGTCGTGTTCGACTCTTTGTGACCCACCGGGCTCCTCTGTGCATGGAATTCTCCAGGCAATTAGCAAGTACAATTAGAAACTAGTATGAAATGCCTGACCAGAAGATAAGTTTAAACCTTTACACGATGAAAACAATGAAGTTGGGTTAAACACTGAAATCTTACTAAATCACGGTTAGATGCTGTTTGCTTGCACGAGGCTCGAGATTCTCTCAGGCCTTTGTTTCTCTCTGTAAAAAAGTGAGATTGGCAAAAAAAATGAGATTCAAGACACACACAGCAAATGGAGGCTTTCTCTTTGACAGTCTGAAGTGTCCAAAGTGACGAAAATGGACATCCTGTCACTACAGAGTGATCTTGTGTTGACTTGTATGGCAGGTGCCCCATTCTTGAGAAGAGCTCCCTGGCCGAATCCCTCTCCTGGGCGGGGGCCTAGCCTCTACCTGAATGCGTATGCCCATTGTGGGAGGTCCTCACCTCCCAAGGCTTTCTCTTTCCCAGGCCACGGTGGCCGCCTTCACAGCCAGTGAGGGCCATGCACATCCCAGGGTAGTGGAACTGCCCAAGACGGACGAGGGCCTGGGCTTCAACATCATGGGGGGCAAGGAGCAGAATTCGCCTATCTACATCTCCCGTGTCATCCCTGGGGGTGTGGCTGACCGCCACGGAGGCCTGAAGCGTGGGGACCAGCTGCTGTCAGTGAATGGTGTGGTGAGTTGGGGGCTGAGGCAGGGGTCATAGTCTGCCCAAGGTAGCAGAGTCCCTGTTTTTCATATTCACTCAACACACTGAACGCTGCCTCTGTGTCTCACCCTGTTCTGGGCTTTGCTGCAGACCCTGAGAGTAACTAGGGGGCTTCCCAGGTGGCTCAGTGGTAAAGAATCTGCCTGCCAATGCAGGAGACTTGGGTTTGATCCTTGGGTCAGGAAGATCCCCTGGAGAAGGAAATGGAAAGAACTCCAGTATTCTTGCCTGAAGAATCCCATGGACAGAGGAGCCTGGCAGGCTACAGTCCATAGGGTTGCAGAGTTGGACACGACTGAAGCAACTTACCTTGCACACATGCTGAGAGTAACTGGCCTCTGCTGCTACCTCCAAGGACACCCTCTCTGGTGAGGGAGATAGACCCTGGCTGAAATAATCCTAAACCAGGGAGATAATGAGGAAGCACAGAGCACTGTGAAAGCCCAGATGTGGCACCAGACCAGTGTAGATGAGGGAAGTTTTTGGAGATTAAGGAACATTTGAGTTTGTTGTTTTTTGTTTTTGGCTGCTCTAGGTCTTGGTTGCAGCATGTGGGATCTAGTTCTCTGACCCGGGAGTGAACCTGGGCTCCCTCCATTGGGAGCACAGAGTCTTAGCCACTGGGCCACCAGGGAAGTCTCCTTGAGTTGGGTTTTGAAGGATGAGTAGGAGTTGGTGGAGAAGAATGTTAGGTTGAAGGTACTGTAGGCAGGGACTGTGGCTCTGCAATCCTGTGAGCTGAAGAGAAAGGACTTGGTTCTGATGGACTAGGGCATGCAGATAATTAAAACCACTATGGTTAGAATAGAAGGAGGCAGAGCTAGATAGGTGGTTGGGGTCAGCCTGGGAGGACTGTGAGCAATGGAAGGCTGCTCAGCCTGGAGGTATATAAAGACCCCCCTTGGGACTCTGGGGAATAAGAGACTGGGGGCTGGAACACCGAGGATGAGGTCTGAGCTGGGGCCAGGTGGTGGGGACAAAAAACAGGGCAGGAGGGGTGGATTGGGGGTCGTCAGGCTTTGCCAGAGGGGAAGGGGATAAAGGTGAACTGTCTGAACGGTCCCTGCAGAGCGTTGAGGGTGAGCAGCATGAGAAGGCAGTGGAGCTTCTGAAGGCTGCCCAGGGCTCAGTGAAGCTGGTGGTACGCTACACACCCCGAGTGCTGGAGGAGATGGAAGCCCGCTTTGAGAAGATGCGCTCCGCCCGGCGGCGCCAGCAACATCAGAGCTACTCGTGAGCCCTTTGCCACCACACCCCTGGGGCTCCTCTGCCTCCCTCATCCCCAGACTCCCAGACCAGGCCGGTAATTTCTGAGACACTGATTGCCACCCCTAGCCCTGGCTCCTTTCTCTGGGATTCTGACCCTTGACCCCGACTCTCACCCCAAACCATTCTGACTACCTTGGGGGCCCCTACTTAGCTTACTTCCACCCCAAGATGGGGAACCTGCTCTCTCTGGAATCCCTCAACCCACTTCCCTGGGGTCTTGGCTCTGGAACCCCAATCCTGGCTCTCTCTCCCATGCCTACCACTGTCTTCTCCGCTGAGCTTGGCTCCCCTCTCTTCACCCTCCTTTTAGGTCCTTGGAGTCTCGAGGCTGAAACCACAGATCTGGACTCTCACCCCCTCCCCTGTACAGTATTTATTGTCACCAACTCCTTATTTAAAGATCTTTGACCCTCCTTGAGTGTCTGTGTCTGTCCTGCATCCACGGGTTGGAGTGTCTGGAGATGTGGGAGGGAGAGAAGCTGAGGTCGAGACCAGACCCTTTTCAGGGTCTGAGAGCGGAACTTGAGACTTTTCGCCAGGTCCGAAGACAGAGGCTGGCCGGTTTCCCAACCATAAGTCCAGGATGGAGGCTGGGACCTGATCTGGGTCTGAGCGCGGGATCAGAGCTGAAGACAACTCCCCCCTACCCTTCCGAGATTCTGAGGGCGGAAGCCAAGCCCCCTTTCTCTATAGCTGGTCTGACAGAGGAGTCCTGAAACGCGCCAGAGTCAGTGGGCGGCCTCTGTGTGGGCGGGGCGGAGCGAACCATTAGCCTAGTCCGCCGGGGGAGCCCTGCCGGCCGCGCAATAGTCTGCGCGAGAGGTGGGGGTGCCACGTGCAGTTTCCGAGGCGGGCTCATGGGGTGCAGAGTAAGGTGCACTCGCCGACCAGGCATTCATCCCACCTTATAACCCGAGCGCGTGTCTCCGGGAGCCGCCCCCATCTTAAAAGCCATCTTTTACTCCCACCTCGCCGCCCGCCCAACCCTCCTGTCCCGTGCGGCGCGAGGGCAGGCGCGCGCCACCGCCGGAATCCGGGGTCGCGACTGGCGTTCCACGCCGCGCGCCACTAGCTCCAGGTGACATCATCCCCATGCCGGGCTCCGCCTCCCGCCCCAGCCGCCTCACGCCGCGTGCCTATTGGCCGACCCGCCTTAGCCCCGCCTCTCGCTCTCCGCCCGCGCGACCCCTCCCAGGCAGTGCGGGGGCGGGGCCTAACCGCCGGCCGGCTTCGACACCGCCTCCCATTGGCCACTCGGCGCCGTCTGTCTGTCTCCTGTTAAAGGGGCCACGACCGCCCCAGCGCTGGTTGCGGGGGGGAGGAGGGAGGAGGAATTTTTTGGCGGGGGAAGGTGGGATTTGGGGGGCGCTGGTGAGCACCCCTAGATCTGGTGGCTGCGGCCTCGCGGGGGGAGGCTGAACGGTGACAGGGGCAGGGGGCTATTTTAGGGGGTAAAGGGCTGTTAGACCGTGAAGGGGAGGGGGACCCCAGCGCCCAAGCCGGAGCAAGAGACGCGGAGCCCGCGCGAGCCGCGGAGACTGGGCTCCAGAGCTACAGATCCGGGCCCCGGCCGCCGCCAGGGGCCCCGCCCGGTCCCCCCACCCCACCCCCACGTCCCTCCTGCAGCCCAGCTCCGCCCGCAGCCGCCGCGGACCAGGTAGGTAAGAGCCCAGCCCGGCCCGCCTGGCAGCGCCCACCCGGGGGACCCCTCGCCGAGCTTCCCCCGCCTCTCCGAGAACCTGGATTCTCTTCTCCTCCGAGGACCTCACAGCCCAGATTTCACAGCCCGACCCCAGAGACTCAGGCGTGTCCCTCCCAGCTCTCAGAGTCACCAACCGAACCCTAGGATCCCAGGCGTACTGCCGCCTTGCGCCTCCTCCAGGGCCCGGGAGCCTTAATTTCCCAGGTCAGCCCCGGGAACCCCCTCTGGACCAAGATCCTCCTCCTCGGCCCAGTCCTGGGAGATCGACACCGACCAAGGCTGTGTCAGACTCCCCCAGCTAGAGCCGCCGGCCCCCCCTCCCTCGGTCGCGTCGGCATAGTCCCCCATTCGGGGACCCAGTCAGCCCATCTCCGGTCCTCCGGCTTGTACAGCCGGCCGAGTCCCTCGGTCCAGGCCGGCTCAGCGGCCGCCCTGGACACAGGCCCGCTCTGGAGCTGTCCATGGTCACCATTCTCGGCAGCCTTGTCTCCCCCACCTCCCGCTGCCGCCGCCGGGGAGGGGGCGCCGGCGGCGCGGGGATCCCCCTCGCCGCGCCTTTGACCCGGGAATACCCAGGCCCTCCCCGACCTGGGCGCCCGGGCCTCAGGATTCCTCTGGCCAGGCTCTCAGCCCCATCCTCAGCACCCCAGTTGCGGTGACCCCAGCTGCTATTTGAGGAGTCGTGGCTTCTGAATGTTCTTGCCTGGTCCACCTTAGGGATCTTGGAATCCGAGGATCCAGATCCTACCCGGGTCTGGAAGCCTTGTCAGTCCTCACTTCCTCTGGCTAGAGGCCCCAGCTGGTAGCCTTCACCACTCCAGGAAGGAATCCAGTTTCCCAGCCTTTGCCCCTTTAGAGACCCAGTTCAAAGCCCTGTTCCCCTGCAATAAATATACCCAGCCTCCTGGCACCCCAGCATCTGCCCCCTTAGGGATTCAGGCGCCATGATTCCTCCCTTTCAGGGGCTCAGAATGCAATTCTTAATGCAATTCGCTGGCTTCTGCCCGTCCTCCCCGTTGAAGACCTAAATGCCCTGTCCCTGATCCTGTCTCCCCTCAGCGACCCAGGAATTCAGACCCCACCTTCTGTACTGCTCATCAAAGCCATCTACCCCTGCCCTCCCTTCCAACAAGGACTCAGGCTCCAAACTTCCATCTCCTGTCTTTTGCCTCCACAAAGATTCAGGAGTCCAGTTCCTCAACTCTGACCTCCAAAGTATCTAGCTGCTCAGCTGTTACTCTTAGGGACCCAAGTCCCTACAGCCTCACTATTGCCCATCAACTCTGGTGGCCTTGAAAAACCCCTGCCTCATCCCCTTATCAGCTCAGATTTTGGGCTTCCTGGGGTTTCCAATATTTTCCCCTGAGACCCAGGTTCTTGAGATGCTTCCAGCACCCCATCATGATGTTTTCATATCGTGATGCCCCATCCTTCAAGTACATTCTCAGATTGATAAACCGAGCATACATCCCTTTCTCCAGATGTGCTCTGTGACCTAGGTTCATTTCGTGATCTAGAATTGCCTTCCGTATTTCCAACTAAACAGGCACACTGGCAGTGCTTCGTGGAATTCTTTCTAAATCCTAGAATATTCTCAGTGAACATCTCTGTTCCTTTTTCACCCAAGGTATGTTCTAAATTCTAGGTTAGATGCTAAATTCGAGTCATGATATTCCCCAGGTAAATTCAAATTTCTGATTAGTGCTCCCAAGCCAAGCTGCCAAGCCCACTTTCCTCCCCTTAGATATGTTCCTTCCTCCCCCCACCACTTTCTCCCCCACAGATCTTAGTTCCCTGACCAGGGATCCAACCCAGGCCCCAGCAGTGAAAGTGCCTAGTCCTAACCACTGGACCGCCAAGTAATTCCTGACATATTCCAATTTTTAAGAAGCCAGTCTTTGCTTATTTTCTTTTAAAATTTCATTTTTGGGTGTGTTCTAGGTTCTAGCCACATCCTTGGCAATGTTCTAGATTCTGTTCTTTTCCCAGGGGCATTCTCAGTGCTAGAATGTGTGTGTGTGTTCCATTTATGCGCTGTAGCTTTTCTCCAAACTGCGTTATCAGTTCTAGAATATGTTTCCGCATTTCATTTTATTTATTTTTGGGCTTTGCTGTGAGGTATGGGGGATCTTAGGTGCCCAACCAGGGATCGAACCTACACCCCCTGCAGTGAAAGGGCAGAGTCTTGACCACTGGACCACCAGGGAAGTCTCTGAACCTCCCTATTTTATATACCATCCAGTTCTACAGTCTTAAGTCCCCAGGATTACACTGCACCTTCCTTCTTCAGGTTCTGTATTCTAAGCCCATCCATCCCCACCTTCTCTGTCTATCTTTTCCCCCAGTGTGACCTTGGCTCAGAACTTGTCCCCTGGTGGACTGTGGGCTTCTTCCATCTGCCACTTCAGCATTCTAAACATGCTCTAGGCCCTCTCTTGTTCTGGAGTCTTCAGCCTAGAAATGTCCTCATTTCTAGAACACACCACCCCCACCCCCAGCTCCTTTGCCAGCTCAGTCCTTATGCCAGTAAATTCTCAATTGCCAGAATGCCTCCTTCAGCATTCTCCCCCAGGCAATTCTAAGTTCCAGGCAAACTCCTTGCTATTTTCTAGGTTTTTTTCCTTTGCTCCAGGGCATGTTCTGAATTCTAGAGCAAATATTCTGCCCTCTGAGTTCTAACATTATCTAGACATGTGAAGAAACCAAGAATGTGACCTCTGTTATATTCTGTGTTATATTTTCGTCCCTGGTAGGTTCTGATTTCTAGTTTGGCTTCTGACTTAGGTTTGTTAAGCATTGCATTAGGTCTGTCCTTAGATATCATCACCCTCCCTTCTATGTTTGGGGTTCTGGGGGTGAACCAGACACTCTTGAGTTATTGGATTGCTCTTGGCTGGTTCACGGTTCTAGACCTGGGTTCCAGAATATGCCCCTCTATTTGGCCCCATGTGACACTCTTACCCCAAGCACATTGTAAATGTGGAAGCATATATCCTTTCTGCATGCTGTACTGGGTCTAGAGTCTACAGTTAGCCTTGTTGAGTTTTGTTTCCTTCTCAGGGAATCTGAAGTTCTAGAGCAGCCTCCTGAAAACATCCCTAGCTGCATCTCATGAGTAGGTTCTGAGTTTTAGATACCATGCTGATTTTTTTTTTTTTTTTTTTTTTACTTACGGCTGGCTTGCTCTCTTATAAACATTTTCTTGAATCTGACCTCCCCATGTTGGGACTCAGATGTCTAGATTCCCAGATATACCTCTTCAAAGACCCAAGGATACAGGCATCTAGTTGCCTCCCCTCCCAGGTCCTGGGGCTCTCAGTCCCTACCTCTCTTCCCTGGAGTCCAAGGTTCCAGTCCCAGGCTGTAGATATAGTCCAAATATTGGGTGGGGCTGGGAATTATCCACTCTGAGAACCGGTTATTCCTCTGCCTGAAGGGAGAGAAAGAAAGGAGAGAACAGAGTGAAAGTTCCTCCTGCTTTCTGCTGGGCCAGCCAGACCCGTCTGACCTGATGTGAGCAGGGGGCAGTGTCTCGGAGAGCTCCCTTCATCCCCGCCCACGGCTCATGCACCCAGACTCCTGGGTCCTGGGGGCCTGAATTCTGAGGGAAGAGAAATCTGAAGGCTGAGATTTCTGGGTATACGGTTGGAGATTGAAAGCTCAGACTCTCGTGCCCTGGAAGGAGAGGGATCTGGTCTCGGACTTCTGGGCCTGGGGAGGAGAAGGATGGAGGCTCAGACTCCTCTCTCTGGGAGACAGAAGGGACAGGGGAACCTAGATTCCTATGACCTGAGGGGAGAAGTAGCTGGATCTAGGATTCCCGTGTAGTGTGAAATGGCTAGCATGGTCCATGCCATCTTTTTTTTCCCTCTGCTTGGAGAGAGTCTTTAGAATCTCCTGTAACTAGATATCTAGATATCTGGTCAGTTGAAGGAGGCAGAAATTGGGCTGAATAGCAGTTCAGGACCATCCTTGTGACATTATACAGGTGACTACCTACCAGTGACCTCCTGAAGACATAGTCTCCCTCTCCTGGGCCTGAGTTTTCTCATTCATACAGTGAGGTTGAAGGGAATTCTCAGCAGGGCCAGAATAGGTAGACTGATTTTCCCACAGTGCCATGATGGGCGGGGCCTGAGCCCCTTGCAGGGGCGGGATTTGGACTGGAGGGGAATGTGCATGCATCCAGTCATGTCCGACTCTTTGGGACCCAATGGATTTCCCAGGCAAGAATACTGGAGTTGGTTGCCATTCCCTTCTTCAGGGGATCTTCTCCACCCAGGGATCGAACCTGTGTCTCCTGCATTGGCAGGTGGATTCTTTACCACTGAGCCACCTGGGAAGCCCTTGGGTGGGAGGGGAGGGGCTTCCAAGCGTTCCGCTTTCTCTCAGGGAGTGGGTCCCTCGGCTTTGGTTTCTCCCAATAAACTGAGTCTAGGTTTGCTCCCCGTCGTCAGATGAAGTCTGACCTCAGTTTCTCCAAGTGCTCTCACCCAGGTCTGGTTTCCTGAGAGCATTGGGTTTCCGTTTATCTTGCACCAGGATCGGAATGGATGGGCTTCCGTTTCTGCTGTGCAGTTGCTTGGGTTGTCTAGCCTCAGTTCTCACTATGTAGTATCCCAGTGACCGTGCCTCAGTTTCGTTGCCTGCGCTTTGACGAAGCTGCTCTCGGTTCCCTGCCCCCCTCCCGGTACACGCAGGCCAGCACCGCCGCCATGATGTGCGAGGTGATGCCCACCATCAGCGAGGATGGCCGGCGGGGCTCGGCGCTGGGCCCGGACGAGGCTGGCGGCGAGCTGGAGCGCCTCATGGTCACGATGCTCACCGAGCGCGAGCGCCTGCTGGAGACGCTGCGCGAAGCGCAGGACGGGCTTGCTACGGCGCAGTTGCGGCTGCGCGAACTGGGCCACGAGAAGGACTCTTTGCAGCGCCAGCTCAGCATCGCGCTGCCCCAGGTCTGGGCGGGGCCAGGGCGGGGCCTGAGGGAGGCGGGGCCTCTGCTCGCGAAGGCAAGGGGCAGGGCGGCCGGAAGGGGCGGGACCTGACTCTTGGAAGGAGGAGGGGCTTGCCTGTGATGGGCGGGGCCTAGGTCGCTTGAAGGGGAGGGACTTGGCCGAGATGGGAGGGACTTACTCACTTCCCAGTCTTTTGGAATGAGGGAGATGGGAAAAGGGTTGATCTGGTTGTACAATTCTGCTCACCACTGGACAGGAGTTTGCGGCTCTGACGAAGGAGCTGAACTTGTGTCGGGAGCAGCTACTGGAACGGGAGGAAGAAATTGCGGAGCTGAAGGCGGAGCGGAACAATACAAGGGTGAGGCGTCTTGGGGGCGGGACTTAAGCGGGATGGGCGGGGCCTTGGGTGTTGCAGCCTGACCCATCTTTTTATACCTTCTCTTGCCTTCCTTTCTTCTTCCTGCTTCCACAACTTGGGCGGTCTCCTCTGGTCCCCTCCTTCCTTCATGTCCCCTCCCCTATCTCCATAACCGTTCTCATTTTCTGTACCACTTCTTCCTGACCGCCCCACCACCGACCCGTTATCCCTCTCTTCTCCGGACCTGTCTCTCCACACCTCTTTACTCGGTTCCACTTCTTCCCTGTGTCTGCACCTGTCTGAATCCTCCTCCTGCACTCTGCCTCTCTGCCCTTGACACTCTTCCTTGGCCCGGTGCTCTATCCCTGTAGCTTCTCCTAGAACACCTGGAATGCCTGGTGTCCAGGCACGAGAGGTCACTGCGCATGACCGTGGTAAAGCGCCAGGCCCAGTCTCCGGGCGGGGTCTCTTCCGAGGTGGAAGTACTCAAGGCTCTAAAATCCCTCTTCGAGCATCACAAGGCCCTGGATGAGAAGGTATGAGAATAAGAGACTGCATATAGAACAGAAACCCGTGGTCGGCTGGGCTGTCTTGAATGGCAGAAATTCTGGCTGTGATTGCTTGGAAATAGCCCAAGTGGGAAGAATGATGACTGTCTTGAAATTGATTGAGACAGACTACTGCAGACTGAGACCTGATAATAGAAAAAAGTAATAAGATAGGGGTATACCAGTGAGCGAGGCTGCCCTGCTAGCTGGTTGAGGCTGCATACCTATTATAAATAGAGGAATGATAATGTCATCCTATCAGGTCCATTCCAAGGTGTTCTGCATCAGCTGTCCTTGCTCAGGTCTGATCTCCATCTCACTGGGTCTTGCCCCCATCCTCAGGTCCGAGAGCGGCTGCGAATGGCGCTGGAGCGGGTGGCTGTGCTAGAGGAGGAACTGGAGCTGAGCAATCAGGAGGTGGGGGTGTAGCCAAGAAGGAGGCGGGACTAATGAACTACCAATGGGGTGGAGCTGATTGGGCGGGCCCTAGAATCTACTGGGGACAGGACTAGGGCACAGGACCAACAGGGTTGGACTGTGGAGAACCAGGTTCCTAAGGTGAAATTCACTGGGCAGGACTAAGGGGAGTAGATTCCTGCTCTGTGACAGTGAGACTAGGGTGAGAACCAGGGCTGGGGGCGGCTAAGGGAAAACTGACTTCGGAGGAAATGGTTGGGTGGGGTAAGTCTGGGCACAAGGAGGCTAAGGTTAAGATTAAGGGTGGCTTCCTCTCTGGTGGGTGGCTAAGGAGAGATAAGAGGACACAGGGCCGAAGGGTAGACTATGGAATAAGGGTAGCCCCAGCAGGACCAGAGCCAGTGGGAAGTAAAACGGGGATTCTAGGACCCCCTTCACCCTGATCTCCCTTTCCTGTTGCCAGACTCTGAGCCTTCGAGAGCAGCTGTCTAGGCGCCGGTCGGGGCTAGAGGAGCCCGGCAAGGATGGGGATGGGCAGGTAAGAGGTGGACGTCTTTCCCTCTCCTTTGCTCTTCACTGGCCCCCATGCCTGTGGTCCTACTCAGCCCCGTGACTTTGTGATGGTCCCTTTAATGTTTGGTATGATTCTCACAGACTCTAGGCCATCTGAATCCCTCAGACTCTTGCTGACCTTTGACCTCTGATTCAGGTCAGCTAGCTAAATTTGTGATCTCCATGGCCCTTAACTGATCTTTCATTCCCCCTCACCCCCATCAGCTTTCTCTTTGCATTCTATCGCTGTTACCCAATCTGAGTTCTGTGCTTTCCTTCCTTACTGTCCCCATTCCAGACTCTTGCCAATGGCCTGGGTCCTGGTGGGGATTCGAACCGGCGCACGGCGGAGCTGGAGGAGGCCCTGGAGCGGCAGCGGGCGGAGGTGTGCCAGCTGCGGGAGCGCTTGGCGGTGTTGTGCCGCCAGATGAGCCAGCTGGAGGAGGAGCTGGGCACCGCCCACCGCGAGCTGGGTAAGGCCGAGGAAGCTAACGCCAAGCTCCAGCGCGACCTCAAGGAGGTGAGGCCGGAGCCCCTGCTGGGCTGCCCTCTGTCCCTCCCCCCAACCCTCCCTATTCCCCTCTTCCCATAGTTACAGAACTCATGAACCTGGATTCAGTCCACAAGGTGTGCGGATTCTTCTCTCTGAGCCTGTTTCCTCACCTGTAAAATGGGATTTATGGCCCTTGTCAGAGAGTTGGTACATGGCACATACATGGTAGTCACCCAGTATCTGGTCGTAGTTTTTATGTTACCATTGGGAAATTCTTTCCCACCTCTTGGTTGAACTCCATTGGCTGTATTTCACCCCATCCTGGCTGAAGCTCCTTGATCTCAACTCCCACGCTGCAGGGACTGCTGAGAAATGTAGGGCATGGATTCTTTAAAGCACTGAATGAGAAAGAAGAGAGAGCACTTCTGCTTTCATCATCCACTGGGGCTTTTACCTCGGATTTGAAGTGTGGATGGACCGAGAGCTTATTAGGAAGTGTGGTCTCACCACGCCAGCTTCCAGGCAGAACTCCATCCCCCACGAGACCCTGGAACACCTTCTCTGGTTTTATAAACTTGTGCTACCCTGGGAGGTCTTGGGAGATGTTGCCTCCCAGATGGAAGGGACCTTTGTTTTTTGTGAAACCCTAGGGCATTTGCTCTGTGATTCTAAATCTGAGTTGTGCCAGAAGTTGCTGAAAAATGTAAGACTTGGGTTTTTGAGTAGGCCAAGAAGAGTGGAGACTTTCCATCCCCTGGGCCTTAGGTCATCCGTATGATAAGCCAGTACTGTCCCAAAAGTTTATGGGAGGTGCTGTATCGCCATTTTATCTGTCAGGTGGCAGAGGGCAGGCAACGTAACGTTGGCTATTCTCAGGAGCTCTTGGCAGTTGTGGTTCCATCTTTCTGACACCCAGATGGCAAGGGACTTCATTTCCCGGTGTACCCTGGGGTGCCTGAATTGAGGTTGTAAGCCTAGGCTACCCACAGCACCTTCTGGGAGCTGTAGTCCACGCGGTCCTTTGTCCCTTCTGCAGGCGCTGGCGCAGCGGGAGGATATGGAGGAACGGATCACAACGCTAGAGAAGCGCTACTTGAGTGCCCAGCGTGAGGCCACCTCTCTGCACGACGCCAACGACAAGTTGGAAAACGAGCTGGCCAGCAAGGAGTCACTGTACCGACAGGTGGGGGCTCGGCCAGGGAGGGGCGGTAGGGGCGAGGCTGTGGCCCATATGACCAAGCTTCTCCCTTTCCCTTGTCTGTGTGCCCCAGAGTGAAGAGAAGAGCCGTCAGCTGGCCGAATGGCTGGACGACGCCAAGCAGAAGCTGCAGCAGACCCTGCAGAAGGCAGAGACCTTGCCAGAAATTGAGGCCCAGCTGGCCCAGCGCGTGGCGGCTCTCAATAAAGTGAGGGAGGCCTGAGGCGGGGCCTGGAGTCTCTGGGGCGAAGGGGAGGGGCTTAGGGGAGGCGGGGCCTAGAATCTGGAGGGGTTGAAGACCTACAGCCTGAATTCAGATAGAAAGGGCAGGGCGTGGGATCTAGAAAGGGACGTGACTTAGAATGGGCGAAGGGCCTAGAGGTTTGGTGGGAGGTGGTGTTCTCTGCTAAATCGGTTCAGTCGTGTCCGACTGCGACCCTGTGGACTGTAGCGCCCGCCAGTTTCCTCTGTCCATGGGATTCTCCAGGCAAGAATACTGGAGTGAATTGCCATTTCCTCCTCTAGGGGATCTTCCCGACTCAGGGCTGTTTTCTAGTTTGGACTAAAAGGATAGGTGGGACCTGAACTGAGAAGGGGACAGAGCTTATAGAGAGGGCAGGGCTTGAGACTCAAGTGCGAGGTTTGGAGTTTTGTTGGGGAGGAGCCTAGAGTTCCAGGGGTGGGGCCTGGAAGCCAGCCTTGGAGGAGGTGGGGCCTGGGGCCTGACCGGGTCCTAGTGGGACAGTCAGATGCCATGGGTTCCAACTTCTAGGCTGAGGAACGTCATGGGAATTTTGAGGAGCGGCTTCGGCAGCTGGAGGCCCAGTTGGAGGAGAAGAACCAGGAGCTGCAGCGGGTGAGGGGGCTTTGAGGCTTGGAGGATGAGCCTTAGATGAGAGGGTGGGCTGAAGGGGGTGGGAGCTGGGAGCAGGGGCAGCGCTCAGGGTTCCAGCGCCTGTGCCCTGCTCTCCTCCGGGCAGGCCCGGCAGCGGGAGAAGATGAACGATGACCACAATAAGCGGCTGTCCGAGACAGTGGACAAGCTGCTGAGCGAGTCCAACGAACGACTGCAGCTTCATCTCAAGGAGCGCATGGGGGCCCTGGAGGAGAAGGTGCGCCCCAATCTAGGACTCCCATAAACTGGAATCTTGGGGCCCCAGACTTTTCCCCAAACCATTATCTGAGATCTCCTCAAATCTAGGCATCTGGAATTCAAATCTGACAGACTGCTCTATTGCTGGGACCAGCACTATTTCACCTGAACACCCTAGAGCTGAATTCTGGGGCACCTATACACTGAATTCTTGGTGTTTCCCCAAGCCTAGAACCCTATGGGCCCGCAAACTCTGAATCTGCTGAAATTACACAGGATGCTGAATTCTGGGCTCCCAGGGACTCCCCCTTTTCAGCAGCATCTTCACTCCACGACCCTCTAACTCACCATTCCAGCCCATCCACTCCCCTTGGGGTCCCCTCAGGCCTGCCTTTGTGCACTGGAGGCTGCTTCCAGGTTCTGGCACCTCACTGCACCCCTGTCCCCCTACAGAACTCACTAAGCGAGGAGATTGCCAACATGAAGAAGCTTCAGGATGAGCTGCTGCTCAACAAGGTAGGGAGGAGCCTGGTGGGTGAGGGCCAGAGAAACGGAGCAGGCTTTGCTGGGGCTGGAATCAGCCTGGCTGGGAGGGACTGATCTCAGAAGGGGGCAGATTCTGACCTGGCCTCTCCAACCTCCTCCCCCAGGAGCAGCTCCTGGCTGAGATGGAGCGGATGCAGATGGAGATTGACCAGCTTCGGGGAAGGCCACCGTCGTCCTACTCCAGGTGACAGTAACTTTCCTGTGTCCATGGGGCCCCCTTGGCCAAGCACATCCCTTCTGCTTCCCAACTCTCCCCATTCCCCTCCCTATCCTCCTGAGACTTCCACTGGCCCCTCTTATTTTTGACCCCTGACTTCATGATCTCTGGCCCCAGACCATTTTTTTTTTTCTGACTTTTAACATAAGATCCTTCTTCTGGTCCTCTGACCCCAAGCCCTTCCACATGACCACTGACCTCTAGTTCCTTTTCCTGACCCCTTGGTCTCCACCCTCTCCATGCCCACAGATCTCTCCCTGGCAGTGCCCTGGAGCTCCGTTACTCTCAAGCACCCACCTTACCTTCTGGTGCCCATCTGGACCCCTATGGGGCTGGCAGTGGCCGGGCAAGCAAGAGGGGCCGCTGGTCAGGGGTCAAGGATGAGCCCTCTAAGGTCAGCAGCTGCTTCTGGGGCCTGGGCTGAGCAGGGCCTGGGAGGGCAGCAGTAGGAGGTGGTGCCCCGTAAGCAGGACTCTGGGCGGGGACTAGCGGAGAAGAAAGGCTTCCTGGGCCCACACTGTCTTCTCTTCTTTCACCATCCCCACTTGCCTGGATGTCTCCTCACGTGGATGTCCTGCTGCCTGGTGAGAACTTTAGAGGAATGATGGGCTGGGAAGAGGGTTTGGGGGGCAGGTGATGTGCAAGGTGTAGAATCCTAGAATGGACGGGGCTAAGTGAAGAAAAGAATTGGGCTGTGTCAAAAGAAACAGTGGACTCAGGGGAGGTTGTGGGGGGTGTCGGGGGCGGGGCTCAAAAAAAGGGCCCCACCAAGAAAGGTGGGCTGGGGAAACTGGGGACTGGACCACAGGGTGGGGGCAGTTAGTGTCAACGGATGAGGGCGGGGTCATGGAGGGTGGGAAAGGTCCGGAGCAGTGAGGGGAGACCCAGCGTCTGCCTCTGGCCCCTGTCCACCTGCCATCCTTCTGTCTCCACACAGAGACAGGAGTGGGAGAGGTCTGCCCCTGCGGGATCCATGCCACCTCCATTCCCTGGCGAGCTGGATGGTTCAGATGAAGAGGAGGCTGAGGGGATGTTTGGAGCTGAGCTGCTGTCCCCCAGCGGGCAGGCAGATGTTCAGACACTGGCCATCATGCTTCAGGAGCAGCTGGAGGCCATCAACAAAGAGATCAAGTGAGCCCTGGCCCAGTTCTCTCTCGTCCTGCCTGAGCTAAGCCCACAGCCCCTCTGGCTCTGGAGACTGATCTGAATACCTAAGCCCAACTCCTTTCCTAACCATCCTCAAGGAGTTCCTCCAGCCCAACACTATTCAGGCATCCCTGAGGAAATACCCAGAAGTCTCCTATGTGCTATTTATACATTATACACCCCCCCCCAAAACAGTACTCACAATTTCCCAAAATACTCAAGAGTGCATCCTCAGATACCAAAAATCACAATCCAATCCATCAAGAGTCCTCCATTATATCACGGCTTTCCTGACTTCAAGCAACCATTACCCAGAGACTCCCGGTACCCTAAGAATCTCGACACGAGGTCCCCAATCCAAAACACCTGAACTTCGACTCCAGATAACAAGAATTTTTACCTGATATAACAAAAATCCTCAGTTTATTAAGACTCCCCCATCACATAAAGTCTACTTGGATTCCCCAGCAATTGCCCTACTTAGCACTTCTCTGATAACACACTTTGCATGGGCCCCAGCAAACATATCAACCTGACTACCGTCTTCCATTCCAGCTCGTTCTGACTGGACATATTGACTCTCATCAAATGTCTCTATGACCGTCCCAGATCCCAGACTGACTGCAGAGTCCCTGATCTCAGCCTTTTCTTGTTATGAGCTTGCTCTTTCTACCCTCCTTAGAACTTGACCTCTTGCCCACAGTCATCCATTTACGATTTTCCAGAGCCACTTGCACATCATCAGGGTCATCCTGAGGCACACTCTGGTCATCCTGTCTTCCCTAATCTTTCCATAGCCTCCAGAGCCTGACATGATCCCTGGACTCCCTTTGAACCTGTGAGGCCATCAGGGATCCACCAAGACCTCATTGTGCCTTCCCCCAGAATTATTTTTGCTCCACCAAGCCTTCCTGGTCCACTGGGATCCCCAGACTCCTCCTTTTGGACGTGCAGTGCAGCATGTGGGATCTTAGTTCCCCAACCAGGGATTGAACCTGGATCATCTGCATTGGAACCATGGAGTCTTAGCTTCTGGACCACCAGGAAGTCCCCCCAGGCTCCCTCTCCTATTGCCTGCCTCAGTCCTCTCATCCCATCTCCCCATTTCCCTCCTCAGGTTAATCCAAGAGGAGAAGGAGACAACAGAACAAAGGGCAGAAGAGCTGGAGAGCCGGGTGTCAGGCTCTGGCCTGGATTCACTGGGCCGCTACCGCAGTAGCTGCTCACTGCCCCCCTCCCTCACCACCTCTACCCTCGCCAGCCCCTCCCCTCCCAGCTCTGGCCACTCAACACCCCGTCTGGCACCCCCCAGCCCTGCCCGTGAGGGCACCGACAAAGCTGTGAGTATTCTTAAGTCTCCTCAGCTTGGTGGTGGTGGTGGTGGTGGAGGGAGGTCATAAACAGGGCTCCCTAACAAACAGCAACAATAACCATCACACCAATGTTAGCAACCTTAGCTTCCCCTAAAAGCTCAACTCAAAGGGCAAAGGAGGACTTCCCTGGTGGTCCAGTGGTTGGGAATTTGCCTGCCAGTGCAGGGGACACAGATTCGATCCCTTCTGCAGGAAGATTTCACATGCTGGGGGGAGGCTAAGCCCGTGCACCACTACTGAGCCTGTGCTCCAGAGCCCATGCGCCACAACAAGAGAAACCACTGCAATGAAAAGCTCGTGCACTGCAGCTAAAGAGTAGCCTGTGCTCACTGCAACTAGAGAAAGCATATGCACAGCAATGAAGACCCAGGGCAGCTAAAAATAATTTTTAAAATTTAAAAAAGGGGGGCAAAGGGGAGGCTGAGTCACTAGATTCCTGAACCCTAACTTGTACTTTAGTCAGATCTGATCTACTTTTACCTACTTTGTGCATTACATTTCTGCATAGGATTTTTATTTTTAATTTTTTTGGCCATGTCATGCAGCTTGCTGGATTTTAGTTCTCCAACCAGGGATCAGACCCTGGGCTCCAGCAGTGAGAGCACCAAGTCTTAACCACTTAACCACTGGATACAGAATATATATATATATTCTGTGACTAAATGTACATTTGAGAACTACCATAATGGCCTCAGAATTGACCTTAGAGACAGGCACAAGAGCTATAACCCTGTTTTATTGCCTTAAACTCAGCTTTCCTATTGTCAGAACTTGTAACTCATTAGATTTCCTTGAAACTGAGCAGATCCCACTCCTGACACCAGAAGCTAAGACAGTAGAAATGTGGGCTCATCCAGCTCCAGAGAGACTGAAGTTATTGCCTTTATATTTCTGCAATTCGCTCCCACTTAACCTAGCCTATCTTTAGAAGTGATAGTCCAAATCAGGGGTATCCTAGACACCTGGCATACCTCCCAGCTAATGACGAGCCCCCAGCATGACCCCTCCAACTCAGTGTAGCAACTCTGCCTGTCTACAGAATCATGTCCCTAAGGAGGAAGCTGTGGCTCCCCGAGGGGAGGGGCCAGCAATCCCAGGAGACACCCCACCTCCCACTCCTCGCTCTGCCCGCCTTGAGAGAATGACGCAAGCCTTGGCACTGCAGGCGGGATCCCTGGAGGATGGAGGGCCATCTCGGGGAAGGTCAGTAAGAATAAGGGACGAGACAGGGAGGGACTTGCTTGGGAGGAGGAGATGGGAGTGGACAAAGACTTGGAACCTACCAGATGGGATCTAGCTTCACTCTGTCCTGCTCACCCAGTGAAGGCACCCCAGATTCCCTGCACAAAGCTCCCAAGAAGAAGAGCATCAAGTCATCCATAGGCCGTCTCTTTGGCAAGAAGGAGAAGGGGAGGATGGGACCACCAGGTCGGGACAGCTCTTCTCTGGGTGAGTCCCCTGATTTCCTCTCCCTTTCTTTATTCCTTCCTTCCCCCTTCTTTACATATTCACTTGACATACAATCCTGTCCGCAATCATTTGGTAATGCATTTTGAGCACTGGAACCTTGGCAGAAGTTGAGGGGAGAAGGGGCAAGATGGGCACTCTGAGGCCTGCCTGAGTGATGGTTGGACAAATGAATTTGTTATTTCATTTACCTGTTTTTGTTTTTTTGTTTTTTTAAATAGAGAGGAGCTTGCTTGTCTGACTTGTGAAATCCAAGTTAGTCAAATTTTCAGGAATTTTATGAGCTGCTTTGACATCACATTCGGTAGCCTGAAATTGGTGGGATTATTTACACCATGGAAACTGGCAAATACTACCAATCAGGAAATACTTTTTCTTCCCCAGGGAGCCAGTTGTTAAGAATTTAGCAGCATACCACTGCCACCTTACCAAGGCCAGTCTAGTGAATCAGCTCTATTTGGGGGATTTCTCCAATTCTTTGCCTAGGAGGTGACATTGGTTCCTGTGTGGTTTTATCACTCCCTCTGTGTGGCCTCATTTACTAATCCCTCTGGGCCTCTGCTTTCCTGGCATCCTTCTCAACCCCCCAGCATCAAAGATTCTGCCTCCCCTCTGAGACTCTCCAAATTTTGGCCCCTCCCTGCCTCCAGCTGGAACACCCTCAGACGAGACACTGGCCACTGACCCTCTGGGGCTAGCCAAGCTGACGGGCCCAGGAGATAAGGACCGAAGGAACAAGAGGAAGTGAGTGTGGGTGTGTGGTATGTGTGCGGGGGAGGGTTGGTCATAAGTAAGAAAATTCTGGGAAGGGGCGTCCGAGATCCTGAGCTTGCTTGGAAATTTGGGAACTCCTAGAGGGTTGGTTTTTTTTCCCCTCCTCTTTTCATTTGTTTGGTGTGTGTGTACATGTGTGTCGGGGGAGGGGGATTACAAAGGATCACAGGTATTTGGGTTTTTTTTTAACCTTCTGCCATGTTTTCTACATTCATAAAAGTTGTTTTTGTGGACGGGGCGGGGGAGCAGTTGGTGAAGGGAGCTATCCGAGAGGGCTTAGGTGTCTCTACCCCTGAGACCTCCTGCCTGGCGCTCTCTCTTCAGGCATGAGCTTCTGGAAGAGGCCTGCCGTCAGGGCCTGCCTTTTGCTGCTTGGGATGGGCCCACTGTGGTCTCCTGGCTAGAGGTACTGGGGTCCAGAAATGTCCTGACTCTTCATCCCCAATCCCTCCGAGAGCCCCACAGTCCGGGCTGGCTGACCCTGTGCCATCCTCCCGGCCCAGAGGTGTTGGGGGAAGGGAGCTGGGGGTTGAGGCCCTGGGAGGGGTCAGGTTTCTTGTGGACCTTCCTGTTGCTTTTTTTCCTTCTCCCCTCACCCCTCACCATGCCCATCTTGGTCCTATTGTCTCTCTCTGTGTGTCTTCCCATGCCTCTGTCTCTGGGATTCTCTTTCTCTATTTTTCTGCCTCTCCTCATCTCTGTGTTTTTGTCATTCCCCGTTTTTCTTCCTGTGTCTCTCTCTCAATGTGCTTTGCTTCTTTCTCTCCGCCTCTCTGCCTCTCATCTCTGTCCCTTTCTCTCCCCTCTGACCCTGGGCTCACCCTTCTCTGACTGTCCTTCGTCTCTTTGTGTCTCCCTCTGACTCCTGATGTCTTTGCCTCACTGCTAATTTCCTCATTTCTTTCTGTTTCTCCCCCACTTGCCTTTCCCCACCTCTCGGTCTCCCTCTCCCCCTTTCTTTCTGTCCTTCTCCCATTTCTCCTGTGACATATCTCTGTCTCTCTGTCTCATGTCCACCCCTTCCTCCCTTTCTCCCTCTGGTCCAGCTGTGGGTAGGCATGCCTGCGTGGTATGTGGCCGCCTGCCGGGCCAATGTCAAGAGTGGTGCCATCATGGCCAACTTGTCAGACACGGAGATCCAGCGCGAGATCGGCATCAGCAACCCACTGCACCGGCTCAAGCTGCGCCTTGCCATCCAGGAGATGGTCTCACTCACCTCACCCTCTGCTCCTGCCTCCTCTCGCACCGTGAGTGTCCAGGGCCAATCCCAGCCCCCGCTGGAGTAGCCAATCCTCAGAGTTCCGTCTTCAGGGTAGCCAATCCTGAGTCCGCTCATTCTAGCTCTGTCTTATCAGATATACCCTGCCCCTCAGTCTCTCACCTGGATTACCTCTGAGGGTGGGACACCCTTCAGGCCTCCCTGCCTCCCCTCTACTTCCAACCCTCAGTCTGTCTTACACACCGCAGCAGAAGGATCCTACTCCGGAGAAAAATCCCAATTCATATGGTTCTCTACAAGTCCCACAATGAGGGGCCCCTTCCCCAGCTCCTTTTCTACTCTGCTCCTTGACACTTGCTGGTCCCTTTTCTTGGAGCACCGCTCCCTCTTTTTTACCTCCGAGGCCGGCTCCTACGCATCCCTGAGGTCTCAGCTCAAATGTCACCACCTCCAAGAGGCCTCCCTAACTCAACAGCTAAACTAGTCCCCACCACCATCATACATGAACACTTTTTTTTTTTTAACCACATGGCATTTACTGCCTTCTAACATTTTATCATTTTGTTCCATACAGAAAATTATGTGTTCCCATGCCTAATTCGGCTCCTCCAGGAGCACGACTCTCTTCCCCTCCCCTGTCCAGCTCTTTCCCAACCTCCATAACACCTCTCGCCCCTCAGTCCACAGGAAACGTGTGGATGACACACGAGGAGATGGAGTCCCTTACCGCGACGACCAAGCCTGTGAGTGCCCCCTGCCCGTGGCCTTGGGGGTGGCACTAACTTTCCCTGGGCAGGGGCCGGGTGGCGGGTGAGTCTGTGGCTGTCTGTCCGTCCGTTCGTCCTTTCCGCCCTCCTCCGCCTGCCCCTTAACCCACCCCTTCTCTCCCCTCTTCCCACTAACTGGTCAGGAGACCAAGGAGATCAGCTGGGAGCAGGTAGGGGGCGCGGGGCGGGTCGTGGGCGCATGAACAGGCTGTGCACGCTGCATGGACGCCCCTCCTTCTCCGAGCCCCGCCCCGCCCCGCCCCTCGCCGGAGCATTCCATCCTCACCGCGGGGGGGCGCTGGCGGAGCTCTGCTCAGGGCTGTCACTGTGACTTGGTGGGCTGGTGTAGAAGCCCGACTGTTCCATTCAGTGGTGCACGGGTCATCCCATTATGGTTGGTTGCGCGGGCTCCAGGGGCTGTTTCATTGCTATAACTAGAGGGAAACGCTGAGCGGCTCTTTGCCCTAGGCAGAGGGAATTGGGGCTGTTCCACTACTGGGGCAAAAGGGGAAAGCATTTGGGGCGGGGTTGTGGGTGGGTAGGGTACATCAGGCTGAGAAGAAGCTGGGTAGAAGGAGGTACATTTTATTCTCAAGAGGGCGAGAGGTATGAACTCACCTGAGGTACTGGAGCTATGTTGGGTCTTTGTTTCCAATAGCCCAGGGTATGGATTGTTTCCTCATGCTGGGAGGAGTGAAGGACTTGGGGGTGGATCCAGAATATTGTCCTGGGCCAGATGTAGCATCGGGCTAGTATTTTGGGGACAGCGCAAGAGTGGTAGATGAATCCGTTATCCTTTGTTGGGGAGGGAGCTACGCTGGAAGAATCTGTTGTGCGGACTTGGAGGAGTAGTGATATTGGACTGATCAATTGTCCTGACTTGGGAGGATGCTAGACTAGTACTTCTTAAATGTACTGTTCAGATCACCTGAGGCTCTTGTAAGAATGAGGATTTCGATTCAGTAGCCTAGGGTCTGAGATTCTGCAATTTCAGCAAGTTCGCAAGTGATAATGATGCTTTGAGTAGACAAGGGCCTGTGTTGTCATTATGAAGGAGAAGGAAACAGTTTTGAATAGCCCGTTGTCCTGAGCAGAGGCTGGCCATTGTCCTGCTATGGGATAGAGAAAGAACAACCTTGGATTTGGGAGAGAGAGGGTTGGACTGTACCCCTTCGTACACACATGGGAAGGGGTCAGAAGGCCTGACTGCTCCCCCACCTGCCCATGGCCCCAGATCCTGGCATATGGCGACATGAACCACGAATGGGTGGGGAACGACTGGCTGCCCAGCCTGGGGCTGCCCCAGTACCGCAGCTACTTCATGGAGTCGCTGGTGGATGCCCGAATGTTAGATCATCTTAACAAGAAGGAACTCCGGGGCCAGCTCAAGATGGTGGACAGCTTTCACAGGTGAGGTTGCCTGGCCTGTGGCGACATTCCAAGTGGGGGAAGCCCCCACTTCTAGAGAGTCTTTGGCAACTAGGACCAGTGATGTCGGAATTAATTCATCTTGGACTGTCTTTGGTCCTTTAGCATGGATTGTTAGGAAATCCAGATTCCTGTGCCCCTTCCACCCATTAAGATGGTCCAATAGGAATAGTCCAAGTCCTGAGACAGCTTGGCTAGCTGACCCCATACTCCTTACAGGCTGGCTAACAGGAACTGCTTTTTAAAAAATATCCCGGCTCCTGGGATGGTCAGCAATCGATAGAACAGATCCAGTGGAGCAATTCCCCAGCCTCCAGAAAACCACAAGCAACAGGGAAAACAGTCACTGGGGTTGTGGGGCTCTTCTGTGACTCCGCTATCTCTGCTACTCAGGGTGAGCCTGCATTATGGGATCATGTGCCTGAAACGGCTCAACTATGACAGGAAGGACTTGGAGCGGAGGCGGGAAGAGAGTCAGACCCAGATCCGAGGTGAGTAGAAAAGTATGAGTCCAGCTGGGAGCCATGTGCAGGGGTTTGGGACAGGGTTGGAGGAGGCATAAATAGGGAAGGGGAGGGAGGCCAGGGAAGACGGGGTGGAGACAGGAAGAGGAAATGGGGTTGGAGAAACAGGATAAATGAAGGGTCAGGCCCCAGGAAGGGTGCAACTGAGGGTCCCTTCCATCCCCAGACGTGATGGTGTGGTCCAATGAGCGGGTCATGGGTTGGGTGTCCGGGCTGGGCCTGAAGGAATTCGCCACGAACCTCACGGAGAGCGGGGTGCACGGGGCACTGCTCGCCCTGGACGAGACCTTCGACTACTCCGACCTGGCCTTGCTTCTGCAGATCCCCACGCAAAATGCACAGGTGAGCTGCCGCCGAGCCCGGGGCACACCGAGCATCCCCATCTTGCAGACTGCACGCTGCAGCCTCTCTCCCACCTCTCCCCTGCAGGCCCGGCAGCTCTTGGAAAAGGAATTCAGCAACCTCATTTCCTTGGGCACAGACAGGCGGCTGGATGAGGTGGGCGCAGCAGCAGCAAGCCTAGGGGACTCCACTCTCCCAGCTGCCCCTCTAGACTCGCAGCTAAAGGGGTGGGGCTTGACTTGCCCAAGGAGTCGCGGTTGGAGACGGTGCCAGGGAAGGGGCGGGGCTAAAGGAGCGGAGGGAGCCGGAGAGTGGTGGGGTCAAAAGGAGGAGTGGAGTGGGAACGTGGCCCTAGTCCTTCACCAGCTGGCTGCACCCCTATACCTAGGACAGTGCCAAGTCCTTCAGCCGCTCCCCATCCTGGCGGAAGATGTTCCGAGAGAAGGACCTCCGAGGCGTAACCCCCGACTCAGCTGAGATGTTGCCCCCCAACTTTCGTTCGGCCGCAGCAGGGGCTCTGGGCTCGCCGGGGCTCCCTCTCCGCAAGCTGCAGCCGGAAGGTGGGCGGATACTAAATGGGACAGCCTCTGCTCCCCTCCCCTTCTTAGGTGTCGGGGGAGAGACCATCTCCACATTCCACCAGCCTTCCCGAGTTCTGAAATGGTCTAGTCCCTTTTTCCCCACCCACGACAAATGGACCGCTCCAACAAGCCAACTCCCTCCCCAGGGTGTGGAATGGATTAATCCTATCATACCCCGTTTTCCAGGGTGGGAAATGAACTCCTCCAGTGTCACCTGGGGCATTTCGAAGGAATCTGAGGCTTTGAGAAAGGAATGGAAACTGACTTGGGGGAGTCGTTGGCTTCTAGGGAGGGGGAATCCAAGGGAGGACGCTTGGGTGGAGGAGGAACTGGGCGGGTGTGTGTGTGTGTGAGCGCGCTTTACTGAACCAGTGCTCACTGGGCGGGTGTGTATGTGTGTGTGTGTGTGTGTGTGTGTGTGTGCGCACGCTGAACCAATGCTCATTCTTCCTCCAGGCCAGACTTCTGGGAGTTCCCGGGCAGATGGCGTTTCTGTCCGGACCTATTCCTGCTAGTGTAGGCTTCCAGGTGAGGACCATACTGGGCGATCTTGGGGATCGGGGCGGCACAGTGGATCTTCACGCCTGGCGTCAATGCAGGTGACCTCACTCGGACGGAAGAACCTTTCAGAGGCTGGGCTGCTCCCTCTCCTGCCCACAGTATGGTCTCGCCAGGGAGAGTGTACTGGGGAGCTCGCGCCGCGGACTGGACCATCTGTACAGACGAACGGGGGATGCTGGTCCCCGCCTCACAAATGGACTGGGCCTGGACCAAACCACATGCACTGGACTGAGAGGGGGGAAGAAGAGGGCAGGAAGAAATCCCGCCCCAAACTTCCGCCTCCCTTTCCTCTACTTTGTAATTTATTGATCAGTTTCCGATGGGAGATGGGTGCCCTTTCCCCGCGGGAAGGGGGCGGGGCTTCCCTCCCGGGCCGCATGCGGGGAGAGGCTGACCCCTCCTCTTTCTTCTCAGTTGCGGGGCCCAAGTCTTCCTTCTTCGTCCGAAAGGAGGGGAGGGGGGACTCGCTGCTAAAAGCCTCGTCCCGCCCCGCCGCGTCCCGTCGCTGGTGCCTGGGGTCAGCTGCGGGCGGGGTTCCCTCTCTCTCCCCAGTGTCTCGTGTCCCCGAGGCCCCTCCGCCCCCCGTGCTGTGGCCGTGTCCGTGCCCCGGGGGTACGGGGTGCAGAACTGCGCTCCCCGTTCCGCTCCGGCTCCGGGGTTTGCATGGGAGAATCCTCTTTCCATGATGCCACTGGGCGACGTGGCGTGGGGGGAGGAAGGACGGTGGGGGAGCCCTCGCCCCTGACTCTTGGTCGGCCTCCCTGCCCCAGGCGTCACTCAGTGATCACGGGTAAAGAGAACTGTTTCAAAAAGCTCCCGTGTTGACTGATTTATTTATCAGGACCTAGTAAACCAAACACCTCGAGGAGTTCAGGCCTCTTCTCCCTCAAACCCACGGCCCCACGCCTGACAGTGAGGTCTCAGGGAGCACGTTTATTCAGAGAAATAAATATGGCTCGTGGAAAGGGTTTGGAGGGCCAAGGAGGTATGTCTGCGCCGCAGCCGCGAGGCTGTGTCAGGGTTCCGGAGTTTCCAGCATGTCTGCCAGGGCTCTGGAGAGAAGGACGCAGAGATTGGACAGTCGAAGTGTCCCTAGCTCACTCCAGGGCGCTTAGAGGTCCTTAACCTGCCCATTTCACCAAGGGGGAAATAGAATCCCAGAGTTGTCCAGTAATTCATAGCGGGACAGCACCTTTCTAAAGGAGCCCTCACACTTTCCCTTCCACATACTTACTGGTACAGGGACGAGGAGAAATAGTCGATGTAGCTTCCTGTGGGAGAGAAGAGGCTTGAGGGGTACATCACGGGTGAATTTGGGGGTCACTTTTCACTCAGTCCAGGATCAGGACTAGCTCCGCCCCCCCTTCTTGGTTCCTTCTCCCAGATTAATTCCTTCTTCCGGGACACCTTTGAAGGGCCCACTCCTTCCCCTCGGCTCTGGGTGTTCTCATGCTTCAGGAGCCCCATTCTTGCTTTGGCCCCACCGTCTCGGTTCTAGGCTCTCCCTTCAATCCTCTAGGCAATCCTAACCCCTTTAGTTTTGGCATCTCTCCCCAACCTTCCCTCTGTGCGGGCACCACCCCTCAGTGCTCCTCCCATTCCTGTCAAAGATGCCCAGCCTCGGCCACGCCTCCCCACATGGCCACGCCCTACAGCCTTCCAGTCCCCTCCTCGAGTTGGCTCCGCCCCCGCTAGGCCCCGCCCCTTCACCGGGTTCCTCCTGGGCCCCGCCCATGCTCACCCGGTGAGCAGAGAGTTTCGCAGACCAGCGGGCAGAGATAGCAGAACTGACAGTGCTGGGGGTGAGGATACGGAGAGAGAGAGGTAGGAGGCGGTCAGGGGCGGGGTCGGGATGGGGCGTGGGCAGCACGAGGGCAGGAGACTAGCTGTAGAGACTAGCTAGGTGGAGCTTAAGGTCAGAGGTAGGACGGGGTTCGGAGTCCAGGCTACATCAAGAGTAAGGGGTTAGGTCGGTTTGAGGGCAGAGGGCAGGATTTGGGGCTGGGGGTGCTCAGCTGGTCCCGGGCCACCCTGAGCCTGGGGGGGTCTTTGGGTCTGGGAGAAGTCTCACCTGGCACTGGTCGCAATGCTCTCCCATGTTCTCCTCGTCACAGTGACAGTTCTCACATTCAGTGCATCGCTGGGGACCAGAGGAGCCAGGTTAGACGGAGATGTTTGGGAGCCATCCACCAGTCCTCCGCCCTGCCGGCTGGACGTTTCCCCAACTTCTCAGCCTCCTCACCTCCAGCACTGAGCTCAGTTATCTTCCCTGAACCTGCTTTCCACCCTCTCATTTCCCCATTGCCAGGTGCCACGACACCACCTTGTTACTGTGCGCTGGACGTTCGGGTAGTCTCTTCACCACCTCCCTCCCTGCTCACCGTCTCCAGTCCTGTCCCACCTCCTCCCCACCCCACCCCCCCACCCCCACCCCACCCCCCCACCCCCACCCCACCCCCCCACCCCCACCCCACCCCACCCCATCACCCCCGGCTCTGCCCTGCACCCTCCTCCCTGTCCTCGGGTCTGCAAGTGCAGTTCAAGCCTCACCCTCCCACTCTTGGACCGTTGTCCCAGCCTCCTCCCCAGCCTCCTGGCCTCCAGTCTGCACCCCCCCACCGGTGGCCCCAGAAGTGTCTTTGTTCACTCAGAACTGTCCCTGATTCTCCTTTGCTCACGACCCTCCCCAGGCACACCAGAGCCCTGGACCAAAGTCTAGAAACAGCTTGGTGGGTGGATCTGGGTTGCGGACATACGTTGCAGAAGGAGCAGTACCCGCACAGGGACCCTGGCTGGTAGTTCCCATACTCCGGGGCATCCTGCTGACCTGTGGGGACAAGAGGGCAGCAGTGACCCAGGCTGACTCCGCCCCTCCCCACCCCCAACCACTCAGATCACTTACCCGTGTCCTCGCCACTCTCCTCCTCACTGGAGGCACCTCCAGACACCTCCTTCCGGGTCAGCGGGTTGGGGATGATGGTGAAGGGGAGTTCATCTTCTTCAAGCCCCGCCTCCTCTTCATCTTCCTCCTGGTGGTCTTGGTTCAGTGGGACCCAAACCTCAGCTCTCTCTTCTCTCGTTTCCTCCTTCTCTTCCTCCTCCTCCTCTTCCTCCTCCTCCTGGCTCAGGCTGAGGCCATGCCCTTCCTCCTCGTCTTCCTCATCCTCCTGGTCGTCCAGGCTGCCATGGCGGGTGCCTTCTCCTCCCTCCTCTGAACCTTCGTTGGCTTCTTCATGGGAGCTGCGATCCTCTTCCTTCTCTTCCTCGTCCTCCTCAGAATCGCTCTCCTTTAAGTGGCTTCTATCCTTCACCCCCATGTGTTCTGGGGACCGGTGGCTCATCTCTTCCTTGATGGACACTCTGTGGCCAGTCCCCTCATCTCTGTGGTCTTGCTGCCTGTGGCTGGGAGCCTGGTGGCCAAGCCTGGCAGAGATGTCCTCATCTTCCTCCTTGGGGACTCCATGGTGGTCATGGCCAGGGACTGCTGTTTTATAATCTTCCGGGAAGTCCTCCTCCTTAGCGCTCTTGTGGCCTTGGGGTTGGGGGCTTGCAACATGGTGGCTGAACTTGACTGTGATCTCGTCCTCTTCCTCCTCGTCTCCAAGGCCATGGTGGGTATGTCTGGGGCCCTGGTGCCAGTGCTCCGTGGACACATCCTCATCCTCATCTTCCTTGTTGCCACCATGATGGTGGTGATGTTCCTCTGAGTCATCATCATCCTCCTCCTCCCCATGATCTCGGTGCCTGTGGACTTGATGTCTGTGCTCAGTGGAGACAATATCATCGTCATCTTCATCATCATCATCTTCTTCTTCTTCTTCTTTGTGGCCCCCGTATCTGTGGCTGGGGCCATGGTGGTGATGTTCCTCTGAGTCATTGTCATCCTCCTCCTCCCCATGATCTCGGTGCCTGTGGACTTGATGTCTGTGCTCAGTGGAGACAATATCATCATCATCTTCATCATCTGCTTCTTCTTCGTGGCCCTGGTGTCTGTGGCTGGGGCTGTGATGGTGGGGATGTTCCTCGGAGACAGCCTCCTCCTCCTCCTCTTCCTCATGATCTTGGTGCCTGTGGACTTGATGTCTGCGCTCGGTGGAGACAGCATCATCGCCGTCATCGTCGTCTTCGTGGCCCGCATGTCTGTGGCTGGGGCCGTGGTCGCGGTCATGTTCCTCTGAGCCATCTTTGTCCTCCTGCTCCCCGCGGTCCTGGAGTCTGTGGACCTGCTGTCCATACTCAGTGGAGACATTCTCCTCTCCCTCGTCTTCATCTTCCTCTTCTCTGTGGCCTCGGTGGGCCTGCCTGACGACGTGATGATGGTGATGCTCACTGGACACAACTTCCTCCTCCTCCTCGTCTTGATGGCTCAGGCTCTCGTGGCTGGGGAAGCGGTCCCCGCGCTCAGCTGAATCATCCGCGTCTTCTTTTCTGTGGTGTCTGTGTCTGTGGGCCTGCTGAGCATGCTCGGGGTACTCCTCCTCGTCAGAGACGTTCTCATCTCCCACCTCGCGGCCTTGGTACCTATGGCCTTGGGATTCTCTGGAGACATCTTCGTCCTCTTCTCCGTGGTCTCTGTGGCCCCAGAAATGGTGCCCACTGTCTGTGGAAACATCCCTGTTCTCATCTCCATGGCCTCCGTGGCTGTGCGTGGGGTGGTCAGACTTGCCCGACACGTCCTCTGAGGGCCCCGAAGCTCCTGCATGGTTGTCCCAGTTGCTGGGGCCGGGTCCAGCCCCTCTCAGCTGCTGGGTCATGGCGGGGGGGAGGAGCAGGCTGGCCACTGCAGCCCAGAGGACAGAAGTGTGCAGCCATGGCCCGCAGAGGCCCATGGGGACAGACGGGCAGCGGAGCTGCTCCCAGGGCTGGCTCCCACTGCGACTGTGGCTGCGAGGATGGATGTTGGGCTCCTTGTCCCTTTGGGGCTCCTTCCCTTTCTGGCTCCGTGTGTTGTTCCTTTGCTGTGTCCCTCCCCGTCTCTGCCCTCTGGCCCTCACAGTCAGCCTCTGGACACCCCTCTGAGGCTGTCTTCAGAGGCCCCTGACCCCCCTCACAGGCCCTCCTTCCCACTTCCCAGCCAATAGGGTCTCTCTCCTCCCCTTTCTGTGGCTAAATTTACTCTGGGCCCTGAGTTATTCTGGGTCAGTCCCCTCCTGCCCCTCCCCTCCTGCACCTCCTCCTCTCAGCTGGGTAGGGGGTGAATGAAGGGGTCTCTCTTTGGCCAGGAGAGAGGAGCTGAGGGTCTCTGACTTTGGGCTGCCAATGCGTTCATGTTTGGCAGCTGCCAAGACAGTGGCTAGATTTTTAGTCGGCCAGTGTCGGGGAGCCTGGACCCCGGGGGAGGGGAGCAGGAGGGATGTATGTGAAGGGAGAGACCCCTGCCAAGGAAGGACTGGGGGGTTAGATTCCCGGGAGTTTCTGGCCAGAATGGGCTGCTCTGCTGAAATGGTGGATGCCAGCATGGAGGCCCTGGCGAGGGGTGAGAGGCATTCTGCTGCAGCACACATACCCGTGACCTCCTGTCCCTGGGACTCAGATCTGGGGGCAGGGGATGGGGCCAGGCCAGGGCTATAAATGTGGCGCAGCGGGGCGGGGGGCTCAGGTTACCCGGGCGGCCACAGCTGTCCCTGTCAGAGAGCTGGCAGGGGACACACGGCCCTGCCCGTTCGCTTACCCACACCTCCCACTGCTCACCCCAGCACTGCTGCTCAGCTCTTTGGGGCCCCAGCCTTCTTCGCGGGTCTCCCTCTCTCCACCGTTGTTTCTTCACCTGCTCTCTCAGGACCCCTGTCCCCCATCCTGAGGATTCCGTCCCCTTCTTCTCACTCTTGAGTGTGTCTGTGTGCACACTACCCGCCCCCCCCCCCCCATCCGAGCCTTTCTCACTGTCTCTTTGGGTCAGTGTAGCCCTCCGCCCATTCAGTTCTCTGCCCCCACCTAAGTCTTTGTGTCCCCCCCCCCCCCCCCCCGACACTTTGTCAGTGTGGTAAGTGGACCCTCCCCCTCATCGCTGGCATTTCCTCTCTGCGCCCCGTCCTCCTCTCTCTGACCTCTGTCCCCCCTCTCTTGGACTCTGTCTCTCACTCTCTGGGTCCCCGACCCCCTCTCTCTGGTCCCCGACCCCCTCTCTCTGGTCCCTGACCCCTTTCCCCGGGTCCTGTTCCAGCCTCGGCCCCGCCTCCCGCTCTACGCATCCCCGGTGCTCCCCGCCCCGCAGACCTGGTCCCGCCCCGGGCTGGGCGGGGAGGCGGCGGATCCGGTCTGTCCCGGGCGCGCCTAGAGCCCCGGGTTGGTGCAGGGGGTGCGGGCTGCCAGATAGGTCGCTGTGCCCGCGGCAGCATGGTGGGTGCGGAGAAGGAGCAGGTACAGCGTCGGACCCGGGTCTGAGGGAACAGGGAGCCTGGGCCGGGCCTCCTTGCTCGCAGGGAGGAGGGCGCTTGCGACCTGGATTCTTGGGTCAGACAAAGGAGGGGGGGGGGGTTGCTGGAGGCCGGGACTCCTGGGTCCCCGGGGACGGATAGAAGGGGGGAGGCTGGGGGTGGGGGTCGAGTCTCCGGAATCCGGGAGAGGATGACGCTGGGGTCCTGGACTCCCGGATCTCCCGCTAGGGCGCGGGCGGGTCACTCTGTGTCCGCAGGACTGAGTTGGATCCCCTCATCCCTTGTTCCTGTCCCCCAGAGCTGGATTCCCAAGATCTTCAAGAAGAAGACGTGCACGACTTTCGTCGCCGACCCCACAGATTCGGGGTGAGGAGCTCGCCCAGGGGACAGACCCTCGAGCGTCCCGGGCCCGCTGAGCCCCGCACACCACAAACCGCGCCCTTCGGGTCCTTTCGGTCCCGGGTCTTGTCACTGCGGACACTCCCAAGGGCGTTCCCCGGTGGCCCTGTATATCGGGGAGGCCTTGGGTCAGTCTGCAAACACTTGCAACTTCCCGGCCTCGCGCTCAGGATCAGTGTTAAAGCCCCAGGGCAGGCTTCTGTTTCTTTTCTTCCCGGTTTCCCTTCTGGGTGTCTGCCTTCTGGTGTCACTTTCTCTTGTCTTTCTTTCTTGGCTGTTCCTGTCTCATTCATTCAGCCCTTCCTTCATTCCTCCAAGACACTCTCACTCAGCACTTCCAAGGGGGAGCACTGTTTGCAAGAGTACAGACCCTTGCCACAGTTCACATTTGAACCGAGATACAAATTTCAACTGAGGTGCTAGGTGGCTTCCGGCAAATCATTTTACTTTTCTGGGCATTGTACTCATCTATTATCTGGGCGTAAAAACAGGCTCTAGTTCCTGAAGCTATTGTGAGAATTAAACAAGTTAATGCTTGCGGTATTTCTGAAACAGCACTCAGTGCTTAGTAAGCCCTGGCAAATATGTGTGACTCCCACTGGAAGGTCGCAGTTACTAACTCGTGTGCGTAGACCCTGTGCTTGTGCTGGGTAAGCCGGAGTGAAGAGTGGCGGCTCTTAGGAGCTCCTGGCCTTCCGTGGTGGTCTCTCAAGGGGGCTCTGGCTTTCTGGTGTCCTTAAGACCACCCTTGGGGTGTGGGAAATGTCAGTGTTCCTAATTTAAGGTGTGTTCTATTATGAATATATTCTATTAGTGCAGGATGACTTGAATGATGCATAAATATAAATACTATTTGGGGGGTCGCTAGGAGTCGGACATGACTGAGCGACTTCCTTTCACTTTTCACTTTCATGCATTGGAGAAGGAAATGGCAACCCACTCCAGTGTTCTTGCCTGGAGAATCCCAGGGACGGGGGAGCCTGGTGGGCTGCCGTCTCTGAGGTCGCACAGAGTTGGACATGACTGAAGCGACTTAGCAGCAGCAGCAGCAGCAGCAGCTCAGAAACTTTTACTGATGGGAAGGATGGTCAAGGAAGTTAAGAAACCTCTGGTCTGGTGGGAGGAAGATGATTCTAAGGCAAGGAAGTGAGAGCTGCAAAGGACACACCGCTGGCCCCCGGGGGAGCATCTGGTTAAGACTGGGAGGGGACACAGGAAGAGGGGTCAGTGAGGGAACATTTGAAGGTGACAGAGTTGGAGTTTGACAGCTGAAGGTGAGCTGGATTCTAGGAGTGGGAACAGCAAGTATAAATGGCCCCCTGTTGACATTGTGGATTGAAGAAAGGGCAGAGTTCAGGGTGCCAGGGCCATCGGAGAGAGGAAACCAAGGAAGAGGGTGGGACCAGAAGTTACAGGGCCTCAAATGCCACCCTGAGGGGTTGGGGACCGGGTCTGGCTGTTCCAGGGAGCCCTGGGAGGGGCAGGGTCAGCTCTGGGTGTGGAACTCCCTGGGGGCCACGTGAAGATGAATGGGAGTTCAGGAAGCTGGGGAAAAGGCTGGGCAAGGGTCAAGTGGGAGGAGAAGAGGCCTGAGGCAGGCCGGGGCTGTGGGGATGCAGAGAGGAGGGGTCAAGGCAAAGATTCAGGGGGCAGGAGCCTTGGGGCCGACAGATTTGTGGAATGAGGAGTGAGGGGAGGATGGACCCAGACATCTGGTCTGGGGCTTGGGAGCCCCAGAGATGGGAACCTAGGAGCATGAGAACCAAGGGCATGGCAGACCTGGGTCAGGGACTCAGGAAAGGTCTGCGACTTCCATCCTAGATTTGAGAAGGATTTGAGAAGTCCTAGCTATTCACTTTTCACTTTCATGCATTGGAGAAGGAAATGGCAACCCACTCCAGTGCTCTTGCCTGGAGAATCCCAGGGACGGGGGAGCCTGGTGGGCTGCCGTCTCTGGGGTCGCACAGAGTCAGACACGACTGAAGCAACTTAGCAGCAGCAGCTGTAGATGGTATTGGAAACTGTGGAAGTGGGATGGGCGTGGGAAGAAAGCATAAAATCGGAGGATGTTGTGAATGGGTAATTCTATGACCCATCTCTCCACCCCTCTCCCACCTCTCACCCACTGCCATGGAAGAGGGTTCCTTAAAAACGTGTCTCTGAATGCTTCAAGACAGACATGCTACCTCAAGTCAGGACGGTGTCCAGCACACCCACTTATAATCTTCCCCCTGATGCTTCTTTTCTTCCCTGCCTGTCCCTCGGGAACGATGAGCTTGAGACCCATGTTGGGCAAGGGTCAAGTGGGAGGAGAAGAGGCCTGAGGCAGGCCAGGGCTGTGGGGACCCAGAGAGGAGGGGTCAGGGCAAAGATTCATGGGGCAAGAGCCTGGGGGCCTATGGATTTGTGGAATGAGGGGCAAGGGGAGGATGGTCCCAGACATCTGGTCTGGGGCTTGGGAGCCCCAGAGATGGGAACCCAGGAGCATGAGAACCAAGGGCATGGCAGACCTGGGTCAGGGACTCAGGAAAGGTCTGCGACTTCCATCCTAGATTTGAGAAGGATTTGAGAAGTCCCAGCTGTAGATGGTATTGGAAACTGTGGAAGTGGGACGGGCGTGGGAAGAAAGCATAAAATTGGAGGATGTTGTGAATGGGTAATTCTATGACCCATCTCTCCACCCCTCTCCCACCTCTCACCCACTGCCATGGAAGAGGGTTCCTTAAAAACGTGTCTCTGAATGCTTCAAGACAGACATGCTACCTCAAGTCAGAACGGTGTCCAGCACACCCACTTACAATCTTCCCCCTGATGCTTCTTTCTCTCCCCTGCCTGGCCCTTGGGGACACTGAGCTTGAGGCCCATGTCGGGAAGGCACGTGGCCCTGGCTCTGGAACACCTGGACTCGAAGGAGGCACAGAGGAAGAGAAAGCCGCAGATGAGGCCGGACGGGGCAGCCAGGGGAACAGGCGTGCTCTGCCAAGGAAAAAGTTTTCTAGAATCAGAGCCTTTTAGCCATGACTGGTGTCGTTTAATTAGAGTCAGACAAGACCTGAATAGAAACCATTGTATTTGGAGACATGCAGGTAACCGCTGATTTTTTCATGCAGGTAAACCTCTGATTTTATCGGGGACAATTTCGGTTTCGGTGGCCACGCAGAGAAAGGGGTGGGTAGGAGATGAGACAGGCAGATGGGGTATCTGCCAGTGTTGTCCACTAGAGTTTTCTGGAATGATGAAACTGTTCTATAGTCACATCCAATATGGCACCCACTGGCCACACACGTGTGGCTCCTGGTCACTTGAAATGTGGCCAGAGTGACTGTGGAACTGAATTTTTAATTGTATTTAATTTTATTTGACTACAAGGAGCGCTGTGTGGCTAGAGACTATTGTACTGGAGAATTCAAGTTCTGGAACATTCGTTGAAGAAATTTTGCCAGGAAGGGCTCATGGGAGGTAGATGGACAGGAACGAAGGAGGGGGTTGCCCAGGGATGGGGTTGAGATGGGTGAAAGGATCAGGTGGGTAAACTGAGGCATGCCAGGACCCTGACGGTTGACTCAGAAAGGAGGAGAGGTGTGTCCCATAGCCCTCACTCTGCCCGAAGTTGGTATATTCAGTGTGGTTGCTTGATTCTTTTTGTTGTCTTTGCGTGTGTGTGTGTGTGTGTGTGCGCTAAGTCGCTTCTACCAGGTCTGACTCTCTGCAGCCGTATGGACTGTAGCCCGCTAGGTCCCTCTGTCCATCGGGTTCTCCAGGCAAGTATGCTAGAGCAGGTTGCCATGCTCTCCTTCAGGGGATCTTCCCGGCCCACGGATTGAACCCTAGTCTCTTAACTTTTGTCCCTTGCCTCGGCTAGCAGGTTCTTTACCACTAGCGCCACCTGGGAAGCCCCTATTGTCTTTACAACTGTCACTAAATCCTTGGACCACTCGTGCTATCCCTTCTAGAAAATTAGTCTGTTTAAGTTGGAGCTTACTCTGTTTACATTCCAGTATTCTTGCCTGGAGAATTCCGTAGACAGAGAAGCCTGGCAGGCAGGCTACAGTCCATGGGGTCGCAAAGAGTCGGACACGACTGAGCAACTCCCACTCACTCACTGTTTACATAAATGCCAGTATCCCCTGATACCTGAATCCCTTCTGGCATCAGGGACCAAAGAAATTTAGATACCTTTCCAAACCAATCCCTCACTTCTCAACCCTCGGTGCTTGCTCTTTTAAAACTCAGGTGCCAATCCCATGAAGTCACTAGGGATAATTGTATATTTATTTAGGGGGAAAATGTCTCATATATGATCACCATAAATGGAAAATCCATTCCATTTGCCACAAAGAGAAAGAAACAAGCCATTGAAGACAATTACAATAAAAACTAAGCCGAAGTATTTACTTTCTAAACGGATGCTGTTGCCAGCCTTTTTCTGAGCCCGAGGCCAACTTGTCTCTGTTATTAAAAAAAAAAAAATAGTAAAGAGTTAGGCATGACAAATATTCTAGCACTCAGCTGAGCCTCTCTCCTTGACAGTTATCAGGAGAGCTCAAAAAGGAATGACTTTCTCACTGTGCTATTCAAGGTTATTTAAAGCTCTGTGTGGAGTTCACAGAGACTGGATCTGGTATGCAGCCCCCATCTGAAGAAATGTTGTTATTTCATTGGCTCCTCACAGTTCTCTGAAGTAGGCTGTGCTATTATTGTCTCTTCATTTGAGTGGGAAATTGAGGCTCAGAGAGGTGAAGCTACTTGCTCAAAGTCACACAGCTGCCTTGACCTCTGGAACCTGCATGCTCTCTGAATCACTCTCTTGATTTCCCTTTTCATGCAAATATCATCTGTCTGGACTGGGGGCAGCAAGGTCACCCTGATGACCCCCAGCCCCTGAACTTTCCCACTTCAGGCCCTGAAGGCAACAGTGAGTGTCGGGCCCTGTACAGAGACCTCCCTGCCCAGGCTTGCTTGAGCCGCCGTGGCTTCCTGCTGGTGGGCAAGGTGACTGGTTGTTCTGCCCCAATCTCTCCCTACCAAGGAGGGGCAGTGCCAAGGTCAGCATGGACTGTGAGCGCCTCTGGGGGGACACACAGAGATAGGGACGTTTCTGCAGGGTCGGTGCGAACACTCCTGGGGTTCATCCTCTTCTTTCCCCCCCAGGGGGACCTTGTGCCAGTGTGGGCATCCCCGGGGTGCGCACCCATCCGTGGCTGTGGAGGATGCATTCGGGGCAGCCGTGGTGACCGTATGGGACAGTGACTTGCACACCACGGAGAAGCCCACAGATGCCTTCGGGGACCTGGACTTCCTGGGTGCTGGCCGCAAGATCAGCAATGTGAGGCCGGCATGTCTGGGCAAGGCCGGGGTTGGCCAGTGGGACTGCGTGCCTCAGCGTCCCAGCTGAACACTGTGTCTCCCCATTTGCCCATCCTTGTCTTCACCTCTCCCGGATCTCTGTCCTCTCCACCCCCTCTGTCTTTTGTAAGTCTGTCCTCCTCTCTCTGGGTCTTTGTCCCCCCATCTCTGTGCTCCTCTCTCTGCATCTCTGTCCCTCTCTCTCTGTCCCCTCTCCCTGTGTCCCCTCCTCTCGTGTGTCCACAGTTCCTCCGGCTCTCGGACCGCACGGATCCAGCTACAGTTTATACTCTGGTCACCAAAGTCTGGGGCTTCCGGGCCCCGAACCTGGTGGTGTCAGTGCTGGGGGGGTCAGGGGGCCCCATCCTCCAGACCTGGCTGCAGGACCTGCTGCGACGCGGGCTGGTGCGGGCTGCCCAGAGCACAGGTGACTGAGGCGGGGTGGGGCTGTTCCTCCTGGCCCCCCCATCTCCCCCCATTTCCCTGGAATGCCTATTTTCCTCTCTGCCGTCTCTGTGTGGCTTTTGTCTCACTCTCTGGTCTCTTTCTGTGTCTCTGCTTGCAGCCTGCGTTGTCTCTGGACCTCACCACTACTCTCTGTGTCCCTGTGTAGGGGCCTGGATTGTCACCGGAGGGCTGCACAAAGGCATCGGTCGGCATGTCGGTGCTGCTGTGCGGGACCACCAGACGGCCAGCACTGGGGGCAGCAAGGTGGTGGCCATGGGCGTGGTCCCCTGGGGCGTGGTGCGGAATAGAGACACCCTCACCAACCCCAAGGTGGGATTCAGGGTCTTGGAAGGTGGGGGCTGGGGACCTGGATGGAGCCCTGGGTCTGAGTCGGAAGAGGGCTGGGGCTTAGAGTTAGGGGAGGGATGAGTGCCTAGTGTCTGTCCCTTTGGCCCTGATGGAGAGACCCCCTGGTCTGGCCACTTGTCCCCCCAGGGCTCGTTCCCCGCAAAGTACCGGTGGCGCGGAGACCCGGAGGATGGGGTCCAGTTCCCTCTCGACTACAACTACTCGGCCTTCTTCCTGGTGGACGACGGCACACACGGCCGCCTGGGAGGCGAGAACCGCTTCCGCTTGGGCTTCGAGTCCTACCTGGCCCAACAGAAGACGGGAGTGGGAGGTGAGTGGCTTCCTCCACTGGGGATTCACTGCTCAGGATCCCGGTGATCCCCTCTGGTTGCAATCTGGGGACTGCAGCCAGGGGGAGTTTCCTGTGGTCAAGGGACTTCTCCCATCACTTGCTGTGTTTAAAAAAATCCTTTATCTTGAAATCTGCAATACACAAAGGTGGACAGCTTGATGTGTTTTTAACAAACTGAACCCACTTAGGCAACCAGGACCCAGATCAAGAAACAGAATAATACCACCCCTCAGAAGCCTTCTCCTAACCACACCCAAAGGCCACTTCATCGTGTTTGTCAGAGCGTCGGGTAGTTCTGAACCTGTTTCATGTGACTAGGATCATACCATCCTCACGTCTTAAATTCTCGCTTCTCATAGTCAATGTGAGATTCATCCATATCATTGCATGAATTGTAGTTTGTGATTAACCCATGGATCAGAGAAGGAAAAAAAAAGAAGCTAGGTACTATTTTGAACCGAGTGATGGTTATGTCATGACATACCAACATGTTTGGGGGTGCAGCAAATGCTTGGGCTTCCCTGGTAGCTCAGCTGGTAAAGAATCCGCCTGCAATGCAGGAGACCCAGATTTGATTCCTGGGTCGGGAAGATCCCCTGGAGAAGGGATAGGCTACCCACGCCAGTATTCTTGGGCTTCCCTGGTGGCTCAGACCGTAGAGTCTTCCTGCGATGTGGGAGACCTGGGTTCAACCCTTGGGTTAGGAAGATCCCCTGGAGGAGGGCATGGCAACCCACTCCAGTATTCTTGCCTGGAGAATCCCATGGACAGAGGAGTCTGGTGGGCTAACAGTCCACGGGGTCACAAAGACCGCTCAGTCGGACACGGCTGAGCGACGAAGCATAGCACAGCACAATGCAGTACCTAGAGGGAAACCTGTAGACTTAAATGTGTATATAATAAAGAAAAGAAAAGGCAGGTTGAACATCAACGATTTGTCTCCAGTTTAAAAAAATCCTAGAAACAGAAGAGCAAGACACAGCTAGAGGCAGTAGAAGCAGTGAACTAATACAGACAAGAGCATAATCACTAAAACAGGAACAAACGTCCAGTGTAGAAAATCAACTGAACAGAAAGCTGCTTCTTCATAAACGTTTCTTATATTTTAAAAGGTGTCCACCTAATTCTTGAAATTTAATTAGTTTGGGGGCAATTTTAATCTTATTTTTATCATTTCATTTTATTTTTGGTTGACAAACCATTTTATTTTTCTTCCCACTCACAGAACACACCCTCTCAGAAGAGACAACTCAAAGTTCCTTCCAGCCACTACTCCTTGATCAAAGTCAAAGTATCCAGGGCATGCACACTAGTTTATCGGGCCCAGTGGGTCCAGAGTCTGACTCACACATGTAGGGTTTTTTTTAATATAATTAATTTTTATTGGAATATAGCTGATTTACGATGCTGTGTTCCTTTCTGCTGTACAGCAAAGTGACTCAGATATCCATGATTTTTTAGATTCTGTTCCCATATAGGTCATTACAGAGTGTTGAGTAGAGTTCTTATTAGTTTTCTATTTTATACATAGTGGGCTTTATACATAATGGGCTTTGTTGGTGCCTCAGATGAAAAGAATCTGCCTGCAATGCAGGAAACCTGGGTTCGATCCCTGGGTTAGGAAGAGCCCCCTGGAGAAGGGAATGGCTACCTGTTCCAGGATTCTTGCCTGGAGAATCCCATAGACAGACAAGCCTGGCAGGCTATAGTCTATGGGGCCTCAAAGAGTCAGATATGCTGAGCGACTAACACTTTCACTTTTTGTACCTAATGTGATATGTTGATTCCAATCTCCCAACTTATCCCCCCTGCCCTGCTTTCCGCCTTGGTAACCATGTTTTTTTTCTGCATCGGTGACTCTGTTTTGTAAATAGTTTCATTTGTACCATTTTTTCAAATTCCACATATAAGCAATTATCATCTGATATTTGTCTTTTTCTGTCTGACTTCACTCAGGATGACAATCTCTAGGTCCATCCATGTTGCTGCAAATGACATTATTTCATTCTTTTTTATGGCTGAGTAATGTTCCATTATATATAATATATATATTATAAGTATATGTATACACGCATCACATCTTATATACATATACACATATATTTATACATATGCGCTGTTCTTAGTCCCTCAGTCATGTCCAATTCTTTGCAAGCCCATTGACTGTAGCCTGCCAGGCTCCTCTGTCCATGGGATTCCCCAGGCAAGAATACTGGAGTGGGTTGCCGTGCCCTCCTCCAGGGGATGGTCCCAACCCAGGGTCGAACCCTGGTCTCCTGCATTCCAGGTGCAGTCTTTTGCCGCTGAGCCGCCAGGGAAGCCCATATAGACACACACACACATATAAACATATACACATCTCATCTCCTTTATCAGTTCTCCATCGATAAATGTTTAGGATGTTTCCGTGTCTTGACTATTGTAAATAGTGCTCAGTGAACGTTGGGGAACATGTATCTTTTCACATCATGGTTTTCTCCAAATATATGCCCAGGAGTGGGATTGTTGGATCATATGGTAGCTCTATTTTTAGTTTTTAAAGGGACCTCCTTACTGTTCCCCATGGTGGCTGCACCAATTCACGTTCACACCAACAACGTAGGAGGTTTCCCTTAACCTTATTTTTAAAATTATCTTTTTGGGGTGTAAACTGACTTTTGGGGGGTGGATAGGCATATGTACAGAGATTCATGTGGCCATTTCCACAATCAGGACACAGACCAGTTCTGTCCCCATGAAGGCATTCCTTTGGTGCCCAGTCACTAATCTGTTTTCTATCACACTAGGCCTCTCTCTTCCAGAAGATAAATAAATGGAATATGATATATGACCTTTTGAAATTGCCTCCTTTCACTCAACATAATATTTTAATATTAATTTAATATTTTAATTAATTTTTTTAAAATTAATGTGTTTAATATGTGGCAACTTTAATATGTGTTTATTGGAGCTAATCAAACCATGAGAAGGTATGTAAGGAAATTCTTATCATTCCATGAGTTGTAGTTTGTAAATAACCCGCAGGCCAAAGAAGAAGAAGAAGAAAAAAATAAGTTAGAAAATTCCCTTTCCAGCTCCAGCCCCCTCTATTGGGGTAATCCGTGTTATATGGTTTGGGGTTTATCCTTTTATACCTTTCTCTATGTTTATAAAATCCTATGCGATTATATTTCCACCTCTATGGTCTTTCTTTCTTTTATACTATACATATACGTATCACTTTCTTACAACCATCCTTTTTAGGTCCAAACTCCTTTATCTTGCATCTCCTTCTAATGGTTGCATGATATTCCTTTATAATGGTTGTTCCATCTCTTATTTAAATTTTTCTCAATTGGATACTTAAACTGCTATCAGTGTTTGGCACTGCAAACAATGCTGAAAAAATATGTTTGTATAAATGTCCATAATTACATCCCAGTGTTTTAATTTTTTTTAATTAAAAATTTATTTTTCCTGGCTGTGCCCCACCACTTGTGGGATCTTAGTTCCTCGACCAGCGAGGCAACTCAGGACTAATCACTGGACCGCCAGGGAACTCCCAACATCCAGGTGTTTAAAATTCTATACAGTAGATCCTGAAAGTGAGATTGCTGTGTGCGTACTAATAGTACTAAGTAACTTTCTCAAAATATGTAGCAGCTTTCATTCACTCTCTCATCAAGAATGTGTGTTTCCTTTTCTGATCAGTCTTAACCAACTCTGGATATTCTTGCCTTAATTTTTCTTTTTTTTGCCAACTTGATGGGTAGAAAGTGATATATCACTTAAAAAATTTTTAATTTTGGTTGTGCTGGGTCTTCATTGCTGCACTTGGGCTTCCTCTGGCTGCTGCGAGTGGGGTCTACGCTCCCGTTGCGATGCATAGGCTTCCCATCGCAGTGGCTTCTCTTGTTGAGAAGCCTGGGCTCAGCAGCTGTGGCACACGGACTTAGTTGCCCGCAGCATGTGGAATCTTCCTAGACCAGGGATTGAGCCCGTGTCCCCTGCATTGGCAAGCAGATTCTTAACCGCTGGACCACCAGAGAAGTCCTGACTTCACACTTTTAACTTGATGTTTTCTCTAACCATTATTAAAAGATAAAAACACATTTTGTTGGCTGATCAGATTTCTATTCAATATGAACGGAATATGAAATGTCTATTCACATTCTTTGCCCTTTTTGAATTGGATTCTTTTACAAATCTTTTTATAAGAATTCTTTGTATCCTATTGATAGGAGAGCTTTAACTGTTAGATGTATTGTAAAATTTTTAAAAGATACTTTAATTCTGGTGCCTACTTCCATAAAAATTTGATCATATTAATGTGGTTAGATATATTTGTTGTTCCTTTTATATATCCTTGGTTTCCCTTGGTCTTTTTAGAAAAGTCCATTCAACTCCAATGCTACACAAATATTCTAAGTCTTCTTTTTTAATATCGTATACTTTTATATTTAAACCTTAATCCATCTGGAAATGATCTTTACATATTTTGAGGTAGAGTCTACATTTCTTTCTTCCAAATGGGAAGCTGTATTTTCTTCATGACCATTTAATAAATAAGCTATATTTTCCCAGCTAAATTGAAATGTCACTTCAGTTATATATTCAGTTCCTTTATACACTGAACTATTTCTAAACCTTTTCCTCTTCTACTTCTCTATGTATTTATTCCCGTGCCAAAAACATATTTTGTTTACAGCAGTTTAAAGATGTTTAAATATATATATCAGAGAAAGTTCCTCCTCACTGTCCTTTTTCAACAATTTCTTAACTCTTCAATATTTATTCTTTCATATGAATTTTTTATTCTTTCATATGAATTTTAAAATTATTTTGTTCCATTAAAAAAGAACAGAGGAAAAACACTGCCAACCTCCTTCGACTTCCCTCTTTCCCCAAACTGCATTGAATTTATGTGTTACCTTTCCATTTATTCATACTTTGTCCTTAAATAAGGTTTTATCAATCTTATAAAAGTATCATAACTTTCTATACAAATTAATCCCTGGGTATTTTATCATTTTTGTGGAAATGTGGATAAGATACATATTCTTACTAGCTGGAAAAAAGTTTTTTATTTTTGTGTATTTTTCTTGTATTAATCTACTTAACCAAATTCTCTTATTGGTATTTAGTTATTTTGAGTGGAGTCTCTCTAATTTTCTGAGAATGTAAATCATCTTTTCTTCAAATAAATACCTTTGTCTCTTCCAACTTAAAAAAAATACGAGTTTTCACTCCAGTTATTTCATTTTCTTGTATTATTGCATTAGCTCAAAACACCCAGATAAGTGTGACTAGTAGTAATGTTGTCTCTTATTTTAATGGGAATAGAGTTAATAGAAAACTTTTATGAGTTTGCTATTGGGCTTTGATAAATATCTTTATTGTATTTGGATAGTCCTTCCTATTCCTTATTTCCTTCATTTTCTGTTTGAACTTTCATCCTCTCCTGGCTCCAGGTCAGTTAATCAGTCACAGGATTGACTCATGCCTCATTCAGGAACCCTGGAGTCCAGGTTCCCAGCCCTGTCCTCCCTTGAGAAGTTGAACACTACTGTCTTCGAGATCCGGCCCCTCCCAACACCCTCAAAGGCATGACAGTTCACATGAGCCTCAGGACTGAGGATTTTAGGCAGAAGCCAGCGTTTGCCCCGGGGACTCCTGGGAAATGTGATTCTCTGCCATCCCCAGCAGAGGCTGATGGGAGCTGACCAAGCCTTCTGCTCTGTTCTCCCTGCAGGGACTGGCATTGACATCCCTGTCCTCCTCCTCCTCATTGATGGTGATGAGAAGATGTTGAAGGTATAGGCGCCCAAGAGGCCTGGGGGCTGTACTCCTGGGTCCCAAGTCCTGGAGGAGAAAAGGGCTGGGAATCTAGGCTCCAGGAAGGGTGAATGCTTTCCTTCCCTAACCTGCCTGCCCCTTTTATTCTGTAGCGGATAGAAAACGCCACCCAGGCTCAGCTCCCCTGCCTCCTGGTGGCCGGATCTGGGGGAGCTGCAGACTGCCTGGCAGAGATTCTGGAGGACACTGTGGCTCCAGGGAGTGGCGGGGGCAGGCGACGTGAACCCCGAGATCTGATTAAGCGTTTCTTCCCCAATGGGGACCCTGAGGTCCTGCAGGCCCAGGTAGGACACTGAGGGCCCAACTCTGGAACCCGAGATGGGAGAGAGCTGGGGACCTGGGTTCCTGACTCTTGAGATGTGGGGATGCTGAAGACTTGGAGTCCTGGATCCAAGGGAAGGGGAATGGGGGCCCAGCCTCGTGGATTTGAGGAAAGCCTGGGAAAGTGGACTCCTGGGTCTGAGGGAGAAGAGGCCTGGGGGCCTGGACACCCCTAGGTTCTGGGAGTAAAGGGTGCTGGGCACCTAGACTGTGGGGCCCTGCAGGGGAATGTTCTCCTTTATCTCTGTGGACAACACCAGGGAGTTGGGTCAGGGTGGCAGAATTTGGTATTCTGCAGGTGGAGAGGATCATGACTCGGAAGGAGCTGCTGACAGTCTATTCAACTGACGATGGCCCTGAGGAATTTGAGACCATCGTTTTAAGGGCCCTTGTCAAGGGTAAGACTTGGAATCCCCCAGCCTCTGCTTCTGTCAGCTCAACTTTGGACACTCTCCTGTCTTTGGCACTTTACCCATCCTCTCTAATAAGTTGTGCCGCTTTTTATCTCTTTCCTTTGGTCAGTGCCTTTTGGGGCTTTGCACGGTGCTATTGGACAGTTTTCCCAAGATACTTTCATTATGTTCCAACATTGCTTTCTTTCTGTTGCATCCGTCCACCCATCCTTTCATCCATCTAGCCAGCCATAGGTACGCTGATCTATCTACCCATTATTCCCTTCATCCTTCCATTCCACCGTCTGTTCAACCATCCATCCATCTTGCCACTCACCCATCCTTCTTCCAGTCTATTCACTCCTCTGTTAACAGTTCCATCCACTCGTCATTCTTCCATCCATTCATCTTTCATTTACCCATCCATCTTTTCATCCATCCACCCATCCATCTTTCGTCTGTCCATCCATTTATCCTTTCATCCATCCATCCATGTATCCTTTCATCCATCCATCTTACCCATCCATTCTTCCATCTATCCACCCACTCACCCTTTCTAGCTTTCCTACATGCCCCTGATATGTTTTAAGCCCTGAGGCGTGCTGGCATCAGAGATAAACCAGAGTGCCATCTCGCAGTGAGGGACTTCTGATATTCCACTAGAGGAATGAATGATGAAAACCAAAATAGGGAGCGCAATGGCCATGTGGCAGAGGCTGATGATGGAGCTCCTTAAAAGCAGTTCCTACCAGGGCTGTTTGGACACATCTTAAGTAAAATTCAAGACAAAGACATGGGAGACGAACTGCTGTCAGAAAGGCAAGAAAAATTCAATTGGGAGGTGGGAGTTGAGCTGGGCCTTGAAGAGCCAGTAGAACCTGGAGTTAGTAAGATGGGGTGGTGGGATAAATAAGTGCTAAGGTGGATCCCCAGGGCTCTGTGGAGATGTGTGTGAGGAGGGTCATTTTGGTGTCAGAAGAGTTTTACGTGGAAAGCACTCACCTAGATAAAAAAAACTCTCAAGAGGCATAGTGTGAATTTTTAATGCGTTCTGAGCCCCAGGTCCCCACCCCAATTGCATCTACCATATTCTGTGGTGAGGTAGTTATTTTTGACTTTGGAATCAGATAAAACTAAAATTTGAATACCAGTGTGGCCCCCCCTCTCTGCTGTGTGACTTTGAGAAAGAGACTTACCTTCTCTGAGCTTTAGTTTCTGTCTGAAAACATTGAGATAATACCTGGCAGGAGTGTTTTGAGCCTCAGCAGTGCCTGCCCCAGGGGAAGTCTGATAAATGGGAGCTCTCCTTAATATGATTCCATTTCTTGTGGGGACACATCCTTTAATAGAGGATGGCAGTCAGTGAGCAAATGCGATTCACTTCACAGGAGTTAACTCACCAGCCTCCTGGGAGAAAACACAGCCGCTCTCTAAGATGTGGTTTGAGGGGGTGGTGGTATAAGTCCGTGGCTTGCAGCAGGGCAAGTGATCACACTCTGCTGGCGAAACTAGAGGTGGCTGGACAGGCTCAGTGTTGGCAGAGTTGAAGGGATGGGGTTTCGGCAGGTGAAGAAGGAATGGGGGAAGGGGCCGAATGCTTCTTAGAGTCTAGGAACACCCAGGCCCCAGGCTGAGCGGGTAGCACGTGTCCTTCTCCGATCCTGCTCTGATCCTTCACCCCTGCCTAGAAGGATTGTCTCCTCAGGTTGCAGATGAAGAAACAATGCTCAGAGAGTGGGGTAGTGACTTGCCCAAGGTCACACGCGGTTAACTGCACACTTTGGGATCAAAGTTTTAAAGGCCACTTGTTCCCCTCTTTTGAATGGCCTCAGGGTCTCCTGGAGCCCTGCTAATGTTTGGATTTTTTTTTTCCTGCTACGTGCTCCTCTTTCTTCTCACAAATACTCCCAAGTTGCAGGAAGCCAGAGTGACTCACGTTTGCTGTCATATCCTGTGCTTTCCTGCACCCAGGCTTTTGCTTGGGCTGCCCCTGCTGCCTCAGATTCTTTTCTCATTTTAGACACATACTTTCAAATCCTGCTAGTCTTTCAAAAGCCCTTCCTCATTGTCCACCTCTAGGAGGCTCCCTTGGGTCTCTCCATACCTCTGACTGTAGCCTCCTCTGGCCTTAGTCACATTCTACACCCACCTCCAAGGGGACTGATCACTCTAGGGTGTTTATGTGATTCTGAGACATATTTCCCTGGAAGGAGGTTCCTTCAGGGCAGAGCCTGCATCCAGTTTCTCTCTGCATCTCTCTCACTGCCTGGCCCATTGTTGTTGTTGCTGTTGAGTCGCTAAGTCATGTCTGACCCCATGGACTATAGTTCATGGACTATAGCCCACCAGGCTTCTCCATCCATGGAATTCCCCATAGACTGGAGTGGGTAGCCATTTCCTTCTCCAGGGGATCTTCCTGACCCTGGGATCTAACCCGGGTCTCCTGCCTCACAGGCAGATTCTTTAGTCTGAGCCACCAGGGAAGCCCACCTGGCTCATAGCCTACCTCAATAAATGTAAAGTGAATATACATGATTCCTTTTCCTTTTCTTGGGGCCTCTAAACCATTGGTCTGTGTTCTGTCCCTGAGCTGAATGACTTTATGCTTGTAATAGCCTGGCTTCTTAAAGGCTCCAAACTCTGCCCAACAACACTCACTTTATACCGAGTTTAAATGTCGGGCATCTCAAGAAGAAGCAATACAGATGCCCCTCCTGTTCCCAGTCCCCCCCCATCTGACTTCATGCCCCCTCTCCCTGTCACCCTTTCAGCCTGTGGGAGCTCTGAAGCTTCAGCTTACCTGGATGAGTTGCGTTTGGCTGTGGCTTGGAACCGTGTGGACATTGCCCAGAGTGAACTCTTCCGGGGGGACATCCAATGGCGGGTGAGGGGTTGGGGCCTGGAGGTGGGGATCCTGACAAAAGGGATGCATTCTCCCCACTCCAACTCCTTTGACATCTGGCTCTGTCTTCCATTATGGCCTCTCCAGCCTTCTCTTAATTGTCCACCCGTCTCTGGTTGTCCGTCTGTCCCTATCTTATTTCCTCTCTCCCCATCCGTCCATCTGTCCATCACTCATGGTTCTGTATTCCCATCTCCTGTCCTTAATCTCTGACCTCACCTGGGCTTCTGCCCGTCTCTGTGCTCAACTTTTCCCCCATTCATTCGGCCCCCACCAGTCCTTTCACCTGGAGGCCTCCCTCATGGACGCCCTCCTGAACGACCGGCCGGAGTTCGTGCGCTTGCTTATCTCCCATGGCCTCAGCCTGGGCCACTTCCTGACCCCGGTGCGCCTGGCCCAGCTCTACAACTCAGCGCCCCCCAACTCACTTATCCGCAACCTTCTGGACCAAGTGTCACACGGTGCAAGCACCAAGGCCCCAGCCCTTAAACCCTCTGCGGAGCCACAGTTTCCTAAGGTGGGGCAGGTGCTGCGCATGCTGCTGGGCAAGACGTGCGCGCCGACGTTCCCCGCCGGGAGCACCCGCCGGAGCGACAGCAGCAGAGAGAACGTAAGAAAGGAGGGTGGGAGTAGGGGGAGCACGGAGGGACCTGGGGGCGGGGCTCTGCCAGGAGGCGGTGTGATCAGAGAGCGGGGCGTGGCTTGATAGCTGGGGCGGAGTCAGGAAGAGTTTGGGGCGGAGCCAACCCTCATCGCGCCTTTCCCGTCTGCAGTCGTTTACGCTGTCAGACAAGGCTGCCTCGGAACTGATGGAAGCTGTCCCCGGGCAGGCCCCCTGGAGCGACCTGCTCCTCTGGGCACTGCTGCTCAACAGGGCTCAGATGGCCTTGTACTTCTGGGAGATGGTGAGTGCTGACTTGACCTGTGATTCTACTCTCTCCTACGTTCCTGCCCTTTATTTCTACCGGACTCCAGTGCTTGAGCAGGAAGGTTCTGGTAACCCCCCACTCCCCTCTCATTCTTCTTCTTCCTCTTTTTTTTTAAGTTTTACTGATTTATTTTTAATTTTGCCCATACTCTGCAGCATGTGAGATCCTAGTTCCCGGACCGGAGATCGAACCCTTATCCTCTCCCACCCCCGCGTTGGAAGAAGGAATCTTAACCACTGGACTGCTGGGGAGGTCCCCCTCCATTCTTGATATATGACTCTGAGTGCTGCTTCTTTCTCCTGCCTCTCCCATTATGCATTTCTTTTCTTTTCTTTTCTTTTCTTTTTTTCCATTATGCATTTCTTGTAACTCAATTCTTCCATTCTCCATGTATGCTGGGCGTTTACCCCATCCATGCATATGCATCGGGGCTTCTCCCAGGTGGTTTAGCAGTAAAGAATCTGCCTGAAATGCAGGGGATTGCGGGTTGGATACCTGGGTAGGGAAGATCCCCCAGGAGAAGAAAATGTCAACCCACTCCTGTATTCTTGTCTGGGAAATCCCATGGATGGAAGAGCCTGGCAGGCTACAGTCCACAGGGTCGCAAAAACCTGGACATGTCTTAGCGACTAACAACAACAACAGCGCATGTGCCTCAGTCTCGTCCTTCCAGATAGTTGCCTCTGCGAGGAAGTTAGATGTTACCTGAAGATGATGGGCCGTCATTTCATCTTAATTGTTCTTGCAGTTTAGATGCACTGTTGTAGTTGCAATGGAAGAAGCAGACAAAACTAGAGGCAAGGACTCCTCACGGGAAAGGAAAGCTGGGATCCTTCAGGCAGCCAAGATGGGGGCCTGGGCTAAAGCTGAGGTGTTGGGACACATTTGAGAAGTTTAAAAAGAAGGTCATGGAATTCAAGTAGGATCAGAGATAGACCTTATTTTTGTGTCAAAGAAGTACCTTGACAGGAGTTCTTCAACTTTGGATTGTTATCTTGTCATCAGCTAAATATAGATTTTTTTAAAAACTGAGATAAAGGCTCAGCAGTGTTATAGCATGTGTTAGAATACCCTTCCTTTTAAAGGTTGAATACTATTCCATTATATGGGTATACTATATTTTCTGTATCTGTTTTTCTGCTCTGGATTGTTTTGACCTTTCGACTATCATGGAAAATACGGCTATGGTTGGTGTTTGAACATCTATTTGCGTCTTTGCTTTCAATTATTTTGAGTACATATCTGAGAGTGGAATTGCTGGACCATCTAGGTTTCGTGTTTTGAGGAACCGACATTCTGTTTTCCACGATGGTGTTACCCTTTAAAGTTCTACCAGCAAGGCACAGTTGTTCTAATTTCTCCACATCTTCACCATCACTTGTTACTTGCTTTTCTCTTCCCCTTTTTTTCCTTCCTTCCTTCTTCTCTTTCTTTTTTATAATTGTCATTCTAATGGGTGTGAAATGGTACCTCATTTGGTTTTGATTTGCATTTTCTTGACGATTGATGAAGTTGAGCATCTTTTCATGTGATTCTCGGTGATCTATATATTTTTGGAGAAATGTCTGTTCAAGTCTTTGCCCATTTTTAAATTGGGATGTCAGTCATTTTTGTTGATGAGTTTAAAGAATTCTTTATATGTTCTGGGTATTAATCCTTTATTAGATATATGATTTGCAAATACATTCTCCCTTTCTGTGGGCAGTCTTTTTCTTCTACTGATAGTGTCCTTTGATGCACACAAGTTTTACATTTTGATGAAGTCCTATTTGTCCTTTTTATTTTTTTATTTCTTATGCTTTAGGTGGCATATCTAAGTAACTATTGCCAAATACAAGGTCATGAAGTTTTATCCCTATGTTTCTAAGAGTTTTATGGTTTTGTAACTATCATGTATAATTATTTGATCTTACATGAGTCACTTCTGTCTTGCTGATTTTAAAATTCTCTCTTTGTGTTTGGCTTTCAGCAGTTTGGTTATAATGTTTCTTAGTGTGAATCTCTTTGAACTTACCCTACTTGGATTTCTTCACCTTCTTGGGTGTATAGATTCGTGTATTTCATCAGATGTGGGAAGTTTCAGTCTGTTATATCTTCAGATAGCCTTTCTGTCTCTTTCTCTCTGTCCTCTCCTTTTGGGGTTCCCGTTCTGCCTATGTTGACCTCATTAATGGTGTCCCACATATCTCTTAAGGTCTGTTTATTTTTCTTCATTCTTTTTTCTTTCTACACCTCAAACTGGATAATCACAGTGGACCTATCTTCAAGTTTACAAACTCTTCTGCCTCCTCAATGCTGCTCTTAAGCCCTTTAAAAGAGTTTTTCATTTCAGTTATTGCACTTTTCAGCTCCAGAATTTCTACTTGTAATTACAGATTACTTTCTGTAATCTGTATATCTTTATTTCTTTTTTTTAAAATCTATTTATTTATTTGGCTGTGAGAGGTCTTAGTTGCTTCCCTAACCAGGGATTGAACTTGGACTCCCTGCATCAGGAGTATGGAGTCTTAGCCACTGGACCACCAGGGAGGTCCCTATATCTTTATTTCTATTCTCTGTTTTCTGAGACATCATTCTCCTGGGTTCCTTTAGCTCTTTGTTCATAATTTCCTTTAGCTTTTTGAGCATATTTAAGACAGTTGATTTAAAGTCTTTTTCTAGTAATTCCAGTGACTCAGCTTCCTAATTTCTTTTGTCCTGTGAATGGGTCATACTTTCTTGGTTCTTTGCAACCCTCATAGTTTTTTGTTGTTGAAAACAGGACATTTTGACTATTATAATATGGCAACTCTGGAAGCTGGCTTAGCTCCTTTCTTCAGGGGTTGTTGCTGTTGCTTGTGGGTTGTCGTTGTTTGTTTAGTGACTTTTCTGTTTTTGTAAAGTCCATATTCTTTATCATGTATGAGCACTGAAATCCGGTTCTGTTAGCTTAGTGATCGGATAGTGACTTGACAGAGATTTCCTTAAATGCATGCAGGTGGGGGAATGAAACTCTCCCACTTTGCAAACTGGCTGTTTGTGAAGCTGTCTTTCAACACTTGGGTAGGCTGTTTACAATTCTGCTTTGGCTTCAGCTTCCTGCTTTGGCTGAGCCTAAAGGTCAGCCAGAGGCGAAAGCTTAGGGGTTTCCTTAGTCTTTTCTGAGCACGCATCCAGGCTCAGTGGTTTGCAGTTTTCTAGATTTCCTGGTATATACAGCAGCTTTAAAAAATTTTATTTATTTTTGGCTTCACTGAGTCTTTATTAACTGTATTCCTGGTGGCTCAGTGGTAAAGAATCTGCCTGTCAATTCAGGAGACACAGGAGACTTGGGAAACGCGGGAGACCTGGGAGATGTGGGTTCGATCCCTGGTTTGGGAAGATCCCCTGGAGTAGGAAATGGCAACCCACTTCAGTATTTGCCTGGAAAATTCCGTGGACAGAGGAGCCTGGCGGGCTACAGTCGATGGGGTGGCAAAGAGACATGACTCACATGTCACAATTTATTGCTGCACAGCCTCTTCTCTAGCTGCAGTGAGCGGGGGCTCCATTCTAGTCGTGGTGCCTGGGCTTCTTATTGCCATGGCTTCTCTTGTTGTGGAACACAGGCTCCAGGTGTGCAGGCTTCTGGCTCTAGAGCAGATGCTCAGTAAATGTGACACATGGGCTTAGTTGCTCTGCGGCATGTGGGGTCTTCCCAGACCAGGGATCGAACCTGTTTCTCCTGCATTGCCAGGTGGATTCTTGTCCACTGAGCCACTAGGGAAGCTCCATGTAGGAGCTTTTTAAACCCCTCACTCCCCCAAGCATCCCCTTTCCCTGCTGCTTCCCTCTGCCCTCCTGGGTTGTTCAGAGTATCTCTCGCTTGCCTTGACTGTTATTATTTGTGTCAAGGAGCCAAGGCTAATACGTTTGTCTTTCATGTTTTTAAACACCACCTGGGAAGCCACTTCTGCTCTGGGGGAAGCTGCAAGAACAGTGAAACAACAGCCAGCCCTTGAGCCATCCTTTCAGAGAGCCACCAGCTAGGTTGATACACACAACCACAGTTATTTAAGAGTAAGATCTGGAGCTTCTCTGGTGGCTCAGCGGTAAGGAATCCGCCTGCCAGTGCAAGAGTCATGGGTTCCATCCCTGATCTGGGAAGATCCCATAGACATTAAAAAAAAAAAGAGTTAAGATCTGAGTTGTTCCCTCTGATAACAACAACCTGCAGCAGGAACATGGGCTATTTTTTTCAACCACTGTGCTGGGGAATTGGCAACGATAAGTGGATTAGTTAAAATGTCACAGTGCTCTTTTACTGAAATCTTTCTTCATTAAGCATTCTCCTGTTTGTTGTAAATTTTATGTTAGATTCCAGAATTCTGAAAAAGTTGATCCTGACAGTTTTTTCTTTTTTAGCCAGCTTATTTGTTACCGTTGTGGAAGGACCAAGTTTTGAGGTTCTCTCCGACTGAGGCGACTTAGCATGCATGCTTGCACTGGAGATGGAAATGGCAACCCACTCCAGTATTCTTGCCTGGAGAATCCCAGGGATGGAGGAGCCTGGTGGGCTGCACGGAGTCGGACACGACTGAAGCGACTTAGCAGCAGCAGCAGCCTCTGCCATCTCTCTCAACTTACTAGGTGGCTCAGTGATAAAGAATCTGCCTGCAATGCAGGAGACTCAGGTTCAATCCCTGGGTCGGGAAGATCCCCTGGAGAAGGGAATGGCAACCTACTCCAGTATTCTTGCCTGGAGAATCTCCTGGACAGAGGAGCTTGGTGGGCTACAGTTCGCGTGGTCACAAAGAGTCGGACTTAGCATGTAGCTCTGTATCGGCAGGTCTGGCCAAGACATGAGATGCTGTCTTCCTTCTTCCTCTGCCATTTAGGTGACACCTCTGACTGCTTCCCCGTCTGTCCATAACCTCTGATGTCCTTTTAATTCCGGCCCAGCCTGGGCAGTCTCTGAACCATCTGACTTCTGACATGTTCCCTTGACGTCCAGTTTCTTCCAGATCCATCTGCAGACATCCTTGGTTTCTGATTCCCTTGGTTAATTTCTGATGACCTCTGGCCTCTGTCCCTTCCCTTGATCACAAGCTTTCCTCCCATCTTCTTCACCGCCTCCGTGAATCTCACTTCAAACTCTGTCCCTACCCATGACTCCCTGTCTCCGTCTCTCCAGGGTTCCAATTCTGTGGCCTCAGCTCTTGGGGCCTCTTTGTTGCTGCGAGTGTTGGGGCGCCTGGAGACTGAGGCTGAGGAGGCGGCGCGGAGGAAGGAACTGGCGGCCAAGTTCGAGGGGCTGGGTGTTGGTGCGTGGGGTATGGGTGCCTGGGGGCACTACAGGGAGCGGCCAGGAAAGGGGGTTGTAAGTCTCCCCTTTCCTTCTCTAGTAACCCTGCCCCTTCCCCTGCAATCCCCTTATCTCTTCCCTCCTGCTGTCTTCCCACGACTCTTCTCCCTCTCACACGAATGTTCCACACCCAGACCTCTTTGGAGAATGCTTCCGCAGCAGCGAAGAACGATCCGCCCGCCTGCTCCTTCGGCGCTGCCCACTCTGGGGTGATGCCACTTGCCTGCAGCTCGCCACACAGGCGGATGCCCGTGCCTTCTTTGCCCAGGATGGGGTGCAGGTGAGCATCTGAGATACCCACACAGTGGTCAGCTGGGCTCCGGGAAGTCTGGAGGATGAGCCCCTCCCATGGTCTTGACCATGGGCAGTCCGTGGTCTTGACCCCCTTCCTGGAGACCACCCCTCCTCCAGAAAATCTCAGCCCTCTCCCAGAAAGCTTGCTCTTCCCCAAAGAAGCCCCACGCCCAGCCACAGGAAAGCCAACCTTCCCACAGCAAAGCATACTCTTCTAGAAAGTTCTATTCCAGGAATTCCTGGTGCTTCAATGCCTAGGACTCTGCGTTCCTAATGCAGGGGGCCTGGGTTTGATCCCTGGTCAGGGAGTCAGATCCCACATGCTGCAACTAAAACATCCCACGTGCTACAGCTAAGACTCGACACAGCCAAATAAATAAACAATTTTTTTTTTAAGTTCTATTCCAGGGAATTCCCTGGCAGTCCAGTGATCAGGATTCTGCGCTTCCATTGCACACGGCACAAGTTTGAGCCCTGATCAGGGAACTAAGATCCTGCATGCCTGTGCAATGTGGCAAAAAAAAAAAAAAAAAAAATTCTATTCCAGATACAGGAATACTGGTGACTTTAGTAGGAAGTCCCACCTGTCACACAAGAAGTCCTTCCCACTTCCCAGAGAGGTCCCCGTTTCCAGGTTTCAACAATTAGAACAGCCTCACTGGCCAATTACCTAGTGTTCTAGGTGTAGACAGACTCTGGTTTAGGGAATCCTACCCTTCCTTTGGGAAGCCCTGTTTGCCCCCTCTGTCTCTCCCATTCTGCTAATCCTGACATTGAAAAAAAAAAGTCTTCTTTCTGATAATTGGGAGTAAATTTCGTACCTCATTACTTGTAGTCAGCCTTGCATTTTTACATTCTGGTTGTCAGTTTCTATTTTCTTTCTTTTTTGGGGTGCACACAGTGGCATGTGGAACTTCCCTGACCAGGGATCGAACCCACACCCCCTGAAGAGGAAATGTGGAATCTTAACCACTGGACTACCCACCAGGGAAGTCCTTAATCCCGACATTTTGAAACTTCTCTTGGTTTCCTTAGTCTAAATCTGACGGGTTCAGTGAGTCCCACCTCAAGTACGAGGTTTGCTTACCCAGCAGGGAGTCCCACCTTCATTGTCGGAATGACTTGTTGGCACTTCAAGTACTCTCCCAGAGTCCTTTACTCTGAATGATGGTTAAACTCCTGGATTCCAGTTTTCGCCCCTTCCGTAACCTCCCTGTGCCCCATCTATGGAAAAGGAGAAAATAATAGTACCTGTCCTCCTGGGGGAGTGGTGAAGCTTAAGTGAGCTGATCTGTGCAAAGTGCTTAGCCCAGTATCTGGTGTATCGTGTTAACAAATGTTGGCTGTTTAACTCTACTAAAATCTGGGACAGGTGGTCCTTGCCTTTGACCCCTTCCCCCCACCTCCCCGCCCCACCCCCAGCCCCACCACTGCAGTGAGCATTTGCCCTGGGCTCTGGAGCAGGGTCCAGTCCTTGCCTGGGGTCTTCGGGAGGGGGTTGCAAGGGAGATTCAGGCTCCTAATCCTCCCCACCCTCACAGTCTCTGCTGACACAGAAGTGGTGGGGGGAGATGGACAGCACCACGCCCATCTGGGCCCTGGTTCTTGCCTTCTTTTGCCCCCTACTCATCTACACCGACCTCATCACCTTCAGGTCAGTCCCTGGGGTTAGATTGGCAGGAGGTGGGGTTGGGGGTGGGGTGGGGTGATCAGCGTCTCCTTCCTGCTCAATTCTGGCCGCCTTCTACGTGGTCTGTCCAGTGCTTTCCCTAACCATGTTCATTCTTTCCCTCCCCAAGACTGGGGGCACATTGCGGGAGGGGAGCTTTCGGGGGACTCAATACAATTCCTCTGCTTTCTGGCCAGGGCTCTGGGGGCAGGTGCCTTTGGGGTAATTCCTCTCCTTCCTGCCATGTCTCTGGGTGACTGAGTTTGGGTCTCTCTGGAGAACTCCTCTCCTACCGTCCCTCTCCCCTATTCCTCACTCTGGGCGTCCCTCCATGCCAGGAAGTCAGATGAGGAGCCCACGCAGAAGGACCCGATGCTTGACGTGGATGGCGACATCAGTGGGGAAGGGCCTGTCGAGTGAGTGAAGCGCCAGCACTTTGCAGGGGTGGGGGCACCCGGGGCAGCCCCAGGAGCACCAGGCACTGGGAACAAGGCCAGAGGGGAGACGTGGGGCTTCAGGAGATGGGGGTTTCTTGAAGCCACTGAAAACACTGAGGAGGCTTCTCAGATGCCAAGCTCAAGGCTTGGTTCTAGATTTGGTCCTGCTGCCAAGGAGTTCCTCACTGGCACTCAATTTGCCTCATGCGACATGTATTTCTGTCTCGACAGAGCAAGTAGAACTGGGTGGATTTGGTTCATTTAGGGATCTTTTGCCTCTTTTATTTTTCTGTCTCCAAAAACTTTGCTCTTAATCTCCATGCTGCGGTACCCATGAAGGTGTTTTCAAAATCAGAGCCCTATGCAAATGGAATAGAATACTTAATATTCGGTAATTCTGCAGAACAGAGGCGTGAAGGACTTGGTCCTGAGTCGAGCAGACCTGGGTTCAAATCCTGACTTTGACTTTGTAAGTGGCTCCGCCCATGAGCCTCAACTTTCTTTTCTATGAAAAGAAGGTTGTATGGTATTAGTCAGGTTAGGTTGGGTAACGCTGCCGTGACGAAGCATCCCGAACTCTCAGTGGCTGGCCACAGTGAAGATTGTGTTGCCATTCACGCTCCGTTTTTGGGTTGTTTGTGGCTCTGCTCTGCATGGTCTGCACTCTGGGATAAGCAAGCACCTTCTAGCTGAGATGTTGCTGGTCTCATGGTGGCAGGAGAAGAGACAAGAACCAGGTGTATCAGTCCCCTAGTCATGCCTGATTCCCGCCAGGCTCCTCTGTCCATGGAATTCTCCAGGCCAGAATACTGAAGTGGGTAGCCATTCCCTTCTCCAGGGGATCTTCCTTACCCAGAGATCAAATCTGGGTCTCCAGCAGTGCAGGCAGATCCTTTACCGTCTAAGCCACCGGGGAAGCCCCAGTGGCAACCAGGGAGGTACTGGACCTTAAAGCCTCCACTTGGAAGTGACATGTCACTTTTGCCCACCTTTCATTGGCAAAGACTAGTCATATGGTAATCCCTTAGCTCCTAATTCTCCCACTGGGAGGGAACCAAAATATTTGGTCCACAGTAATACAGTGTACTCATTCACAGTTGAGAAGATCCCCTGGAGGAGGAAATGGCAACCGACTCCAGTGTTCTTGCCTGGGAAATCCCATGGACAGAGGAGCTTGGTGGGCTACAGTCCATGGAGTCATGAAGAGTCAGACATGACCGAGCAACTAACATATACATACATACACACACATCTCTACTTTAACCACTTGAATAGAAAAAGGGAGGAATCTCAGCCCCAATATTCTAGAAGAAAAAATGTTTCTGGTAACTGTTAGCAACATAGTCAGACTGCCCGAAGTCTGTCAAGCACACCACCTACTGTGAAACAAGTCAAATTTAAATATATTATGTATACATTTTTTTGAGATAATGCACAGAATATAAAATATTTGTCAAGGTAGAAGAGGAAACAAACAAACAAAAAAAATCGGACCTCTGAAATAAATTAGATGGAAGGTTCCAGTGTCAGGATCCATAATGGCGTCCTTGCCTGGCGAGTTCCCAACATTGGTACCATATGACAATGATAACAAGAGATGATGGGGACTTCCCTAGTGGTCCAGAGGCTGGGAGTCCATGCTTCCAATGCAGGAGGCCTGGGTTCCATCCCTGGTCAGGGAACTGGATCCCACAAGCCACAAGTAGGACTTTGCATGCCACAACTAAAGATCACAGTGAAAATCGAAGATCCCGCATCCTGCAACTAAGACCAGGCACAGCCAAATAAATATAAAAAATAGATGATGTTATAGAACACTTACAGTGGGCAGCCAGTGTACTAAACCATTTTGAAATCAGTTCATTTACTTCTCTCAACAACTGTATGCTATTGTATCTATTGTTATCCCCATTTTACAGATGAAATAACTGCGGCATTATGTCACCCGCCTCAGATCATGTGATTGACTGGTCAGTGGTGGGAGGTGGGATTTGAACCCAGATCTTCTTGTTCCTGAATCTGTGCTCTTAGCCGCTGTGGAGAGCCACCTTCCTGGAGAACTTTCTTAAAGGACAGATTCCTGGCGCTCCCTCAGTGAAGCATCCAGGAATCCGTGTGTGTCTTGCTTGGATTTAAGATGGCAGACTTTGGGGAGCGTTCTGACCCACCACATATTTTTGTTACCAGGTCTATATCCTCCTGTTATTGGGGAGCTAATTCTCCTTTTTTTTTTTTCAGTCTTTATTTTTGGCTGCACTGGGTCTTCCTTGCTGTGAGAGGGCTTTCTTTATTTGCCATGAGCGGGGCCTATTCTCTAGTTGCGGTGCGAGGGCTTCTTATTCCAGTGGTTTCTCTTGTGGAGCACGGGCTCTAGGAGCCTGAATTCCCTGCACTGGCAGACAGGTTCTTAACCGCTGCACCGCCAGGGGAGTCACTAGTTCTTCTTTCTGCACCTCACTGTCTTTACCTTTCATTGTTCTTTCTGCTTATTTGTTTTAGAACAGCTTTATTGAGATATAGTTCCCATACATTCAGTTCACCCATTTACGGTGTACAATTCCCAGTCGCTTTCAGTATATTCACAGGGTTGTGAAATCGTCACAAAATTTATTTTAATTTTTATTTATTTATTTGGCTGCTCTGGGTCTTAGTTGTAGCATGTGGGATCTAGCTCCCTGACCAGGGATCGAACCTGGGCCCCCTGCACTGGGAGCTCAGAGTCTTAGCCACTGGACCACCAGGGAATTCCCACAAAATTGATTTTAAAATATTTTCATCACTGCAGCAAGAAATCTTGTGTCTATTAACAGTCTCCCTCCCCACTCCTCCCTTCCCCAGCCTCAGGCAACCACTAATTTACTTTCTGTCTCTATGGATTTGCCTGTTCTGGATATTTCGTGTAAATGGAGTGGTATACTATGTGGTGTTTTATGACTGGTTTCATTAACTTAGTATCATGTTTTCAAGATTTATCCACTGCGTAACATGTATCAGTGCTTCATCCCCTTTTAACTGCTGGATAATACTCCATTGTTTGGATCCAGTACCTTTTTATCTGTTCATCAGTTGATGGACATTTGGGTTGTCTCCACTTTGGGGTTTCCTTTCTGCCTTTTTTTTTTGTAAGACAGGATGCCTTTCCAAGCCAGTTTATTTTTCCCATTAGCTTTCTGAACTTAGTAGTAGTAGTAGTATTCATTTTGCTGTTTCTGATTTGAGATCAGAATTAAGAATTAGGATGTAACTGGGAAGAGTATCAGAACTCAGGTGAAAAGGGCCAGAGATATGAGTGGACCAAGAAGGTTAGAATTCAGGTAAGGCTATACAGTGAGAGATCAGATATCAAGAAGGAAGAATTAACTGAGAAAAGGCGGCTGGATAATCTGCTGTTGGTTGTGGGTCAGAAGTTAACATTCAGGGATGGAGCTCCAGGAGGGAATCTGGTGCTTTTCTAGATATGAGGAGATGCAAGAATTGGGTTCCTAAAATCAGCACCTGAAAATATCTGTCAGAAAACCTGTTCTGCCAGTTTTACCCGGAGCACAGAGTGCCTCATTCCTGCTCTCCACCCTGAATTCCCTTCAAGGGGTGTTGAAGGTCAGCAGCTGCAGCAGGGCCTGAGTTAATCCTTGCCGAGGCAGATGCGTGCTCAGTCTCTTCAGTGTCTGACTCTTTGCGACCCCATGGGCTGTAGGCCACCAGGCTACTCTGTCCCTGGGATTTCCCAGGCAAGAATCCTGGAGTGGGTTGCCATTTCCTTCTCCAGGGGATCTTCCTGACCCAGGGCTCCAACCCGCATCTCTTACCACTGCTGCCACCTGGGAAGCCCTGTAGAGGTAGATGGCAAGTGTAGTTAACAGAGTTGTCAAACCTGGGGAACCGAGGTCATGAAATGAGGAGGTCAGAGGTTATATTTGAGGGCCAGAGGTCAGGAAGATGGTCCAAGGTCAGACAGAGAGTCAGAGATTGTGAGGGTGAAAGAAGAGGGACTTGGAGCCAAAAGCCAGACAAGAGTCAGAGGTCAGTCCAGAGGCCAGAGGTCAGAAGGGTGGGAAAAGTCAGGGGTGGAAGCTCAGCAGTGTTGAAGGTAGATTTAAGAGGTTAGATCAGGGGTCAAAACTCTAGGAGATGGAGGGTGTCAGAAGGTGTGAAGGTGGGGACTGACTGGAAAGCAGGATGAGGAGAGTAGGAAAGCTCAGAGTCTTGATGGTGGTGAAGGTCAGGTGCAGAGATCGGGTTGAGCCCTCCTCCCTTCTCCCCCTTTCTCCCGCACAGGCCCACAGACCCCCCTGAGAAGGTGCCCTTGGGAGTACTGAGGCCACCCAGACATAGGGACTGCTGTGGGGGGTGCCTGCCGCGCCTGCGCCGCTGGCCGCAGTTCTGGGGGGCGCCGGTGACGGCCTTCATGGGCAACGTGGTCAGCTACCTCCTCTTCCTGCTGCTGTTTGCTCGCGTGCTGCTCATCGACTTCGAGCCGGAGAGGCCCAGTGTCCTGGAGCTGCTGCTCTACTTCTGGGCCTTCACCCTGCTCTGCGAGGAGTTCCGCCAGGGCCTGGGCAGCGGCCTGGGCAGCCTGGCCATGGGGGGACCCGGGACAGACTCCCACCGGGCCCCACTGCGCCGCCGCCTGCACCTCTACCTCTCCGACTCCTGGAACCAGTGCGACCTGGTGGCCCTCACCTGCTTCGTCCTGGGCGTGGGCTGCAGGTGAGTGCCCTGCGACCTTGCATGCCCTGCCCACGACGACCTCTGACCCTTCCTTCCTGGGGGTGGGAGGGTGGGGATGGGAGGTGAGGGGTGAGGTTAGGGGCCTCAAGTCTTGGCTTCTCTGCGGCAGGCAGCAGCTAAATCCAATTCTGCTGCTTCTTTTTTTTTTTTAATTGACGTGTAATTGATGTACAATATTATAGCAGTTGTAGGCGTACAGTATTGTTGTTCAGTTGCTAAGTCGTGTCTGACTCTTTGCGACTCATGGATTGTAGTCCCCCAGGCTCCTCTGTCTATGGGATTTCCCAGGCAAGAACACTGGCATGAGTTGCCATTTCCTTCCCTAGGGGATCTTCCTGACTCAGGGATCAAACCTGCATCTCCTGCACTGGCAGGTGGATTCTTTACCACTGAGCCACCTGTGATATCAGTTGCAGATGTACAGTATGGTGGTTCACAATTTTAAAACAACTCCACTTTTTTTTTTTTTTTCTTAAAAAAATGTTTAAAGAACATATGAAAGTGAAAAGACAAGTTTCAGACTGGGAGATGATATTTAGAACAAAACCACCAAGGATTGGGATCCAGCGTATAAGAAGAGCACCTACCAAAAAATATATACATGCACGAGATCAGTGAACACAATAAATTAAAAACTGGGACAGAGAATATGAAAAGACAGGTGATAAATTACATGTGCCATTAGATATGAAAGGTGCCCAACTTTTATTCTTAAAAAAAAAAAAAGGCTCAGATCCCACCTTGATTGAAAGTACCGGCTAAAGATGTTCTATAAGTCGTTTGCTCACACGTGGATATCTGGCTTTGGGGCTGATGGGGTAAAATGAGAATCCCACTGCTCTTTGTTCTGTTAATAGATCTGGACTTCACAAGCTGTTTCTCTAGTCCCAGCCTGGCCCTGCAGCTGCACCCCCGTCCTGGCCCCCGGACACCAGGCCACACACCGAGAGCCACCCTCACATTCTCCTCCTCTTCCTCTACAGTCCTCGGTCCCAGGCCCCATCCTCGGGTCCCCTGATTTCCTCTGTCCCATCTCCAGCTCATCTCCATGGCTGCCTGTGCCACCTGGATCCTCGCCCAGCTTCCTGGACCCTGTTCTCTTCCCTCCCTAGTCCATCCTCTACAGGGTCTGCAAGGGGCCTTCTATACCCAGGGCTGGCCTCTCAGAGCTCCCTTGCTTCTCGGGGCTCCCCGGCACCACGCCACAGTCCCTGGACCTGGTCTGGGTCTGCCCTTCTCTGCAGGGGTGCCTCTCTGATTCCTTTCTCTCTTCTTCATCTACACTTCAGCCTCTCTGAGAACTACCTGCAATTCCTTCTTCACAAGGCCAGTGGCTTTGACCTTGATCCTCGCTACTTTGAATCTGCATGATTATAAAATGGTAATCAGGATTCGACTGACAGATTCTTACCAAGGAAGTATTTTCTAGTTACTTTAAACTGCCTCGATCAATTTTATATTGCAAGGCAGTGAAAGTAGCTCCAATTATTTTCTTCTTCAGTTTCTGAAATTACTTCAGTTTGATTACTGTTCGAGTTAAGTTTTACGAGTATTTGGTTCGCTGTTCGTGTTTTTAATCCATTTCAGATTTTGCTAAAATCTGCTCAGACTATGTTTGTGAATTTTACTTTGTGACTTTAATTCTGTCATGTCTGATTTTCCTGGGTCAAATTTCATAGTTTTAAATTTCATCAGGGAAGCCTGAGTGTTCTATCAACTTTTTACTCGCTGATAAATCATGGTTTCCCTGATAGCTCAGTTGGTAAAGAATCTGCCTGCAATGCAGGAGACCCCAGTTCAATTCCTGGGTTGGGAAGATCCCCTGGAGAAGGGAACGGCTACCCACTCACGTATTCTGGCCTGGAGAATTCCATGGACCGTCCATGGAGTCGCAAAGAGTTGGACATGATCGAGTGACTTTCACTTTCACTTACTCCATAAAAATCTTGACTTTCTGCTTATTTCTTAGCTAATTAATAAATTGTGGGGAATTACCCTGAAGTATTTTCTGTTGCCCAGGTTGGGATATATGTATATATAATGTTAGTTCATTTCTTCTATAGTTTCTAGATCGTGTTGTGTGGTGCCCAGAGAGAGGGCAAAGGGAAACGAAAATATTCTTGGGAATACATTATGTTGTCTTTGGGTCTTGGCACATGCTATTCCCCCACCCTGAAATGCTTTTCCCTCCTCTCCTTGGCCAGGCCAGCCTTCTGTACTTCCTTTCTGCCTCAGCTTTACTATCTGTGTCTCTGAAAGTCTTCCTTTTTCCTTCTCAGACTCTGGGTCTCTCCTTTGTGTTCCCCTAACATCCCGAGAACTCCCCGCCATAGAGGTTAGGTCACGGCTTTAGCGTCTCTCTTCTCAATGCACGATTATAAATTCCTCAAGCCCCATCTGTCTCATCTCCCAGCAACTTAAAACATCTCTGAATATAGTCTATTCCCAAAGAAATGCAAAAGTACCTCCTTATTGAACAAGATTATGTCCCAGTGTAGAAGAGAATAAAACAGAAACCAATTATCTTCCTCAGCCATTGCAAGATTCCTCCTTTTTTTTTTTTTTCCCAAGCTTCCTCCTTTTCTCTGTAATTACCTCCATCAACAGTTTGGTGAACATCCTGCCATTCTTTCTCTATGCATTTACCTACTTCTTCTATACACAGATATTATACACAGAAGATCCTATATGTTTTTTAAAATTTATTCTTTTATTGAAGGATAATTGCTTTACAGAATTTTGTTGTTTTCTGTCAAAGATACTATATGTTATGTATTTTTTTGCAACCTCTTCTTTTTCTCCATAATATGTCCCTGACATTCTTTCCATGTTAGTATTTGCAAATATTCCTTATTCTTTAAAAATGCTGCATCCGATTCCTGAAGAAGGGGTTTTAGCCAGTCGTTGCCGGCTAAAGCAGCCAGGAAAAATTTCTCCTTGCCAGGTTTAATGAAAGAATGAATTCTTTTCATGAGGCAGTAGGACAAAAATTCTGCACTTCAAGAGAGAGAATCAGACCAAATACATCTCTCTAAAGCGTCTTTCATTTTCTACTTGAGATAACATGAAGTTTTAATCAGATATTAGCTGCTCTGAGTCCAGTACTCTGATGATATATATTTTTTTAAAATAAAGTATTAGCAGTTAGAACACCGCTGCTTTTGAAGACAGCAAAGAACTTTGTGGTCACAACCTAGTGACTGTTTATAGGGGATGAAGGATCCTGACACCCCCTTTCATAACCTGGACAGTTGACAGCAATGACCCTCTATTCTTTTCAATATTCGGACACACTGAAGGCATGGTTCCTCTGTGCTGTGTTAAAAATGGTACAAAGTCACTTGACATGAATAATTTTTTCAAACAGCAAGATAAGAAAGTTTTAGAGACCATTGTGCCTTTGTTTATTCCTTGTATTTTGTATCAAGTATCTTCTGAGAGGAAAGGACTAAGGCCACGTGGTAACATTCTTTAGGAATACCTCTGATATTTTAGATATTTTTGTCAAGCTCATCATTTCCTAGATGGAGGAAGAATTATTGCATGGGGAAAAAAAAGTCCAAAAATCTCAGTTTACAGAGGACAAATTTCCAGCATTCTCCAATTGAATGGATGAACCGTTTTATTTTGCCAGTCCCTTCTGGATGGGCATTTCAGTTGTTTCTAATTTTTTATTATTCCAAAGTCATAAAAGTTTACATCCTGGACGTACACTTTGTGAGTCAAAGGGTATATGTATTTTTGAGGTTCATTGCTTTCCTTGTAAAAATAGCTTCTTCCAGCTACACACCCACCATCTGGGTAAGACACTGCCCCCTAGAGGACATGCTTGAGGATACCTGATATTTTCAATCTAAGAGTTCGTAGCTCTCCCATTTAACCTTTATATGTTTTGCCAATCTGATGGGTAAAAATGACCTCTTCTTGTTTTACTTCACGCATCCAAGACTCCTAGTTGGGTAAGTTGGACAACTTTCGTATCTAATGGCACATGTGCTTAGTCACCTGTCTTTTCATATTCTCTGTCCCAGTTTTTAATTTATTGTGTTCACTGATCTCGTGCATATATATATTTTTTGGTAGGTGCTCTTCTTATACTCTGGGTCCCAATCCTTGGTGGTTTTGTTCTAAATATCATCTCCCAGTCTGAAACTTGTCTTTCCACTTTCATATGTTCTTTAAACATTTTTTATTCTTTAACTTTTCATTTTGAAAAACCCTTAGACTTATAAAAAAAATATTGCAGAAACAGCACAAAGCATTCCCATACACCATTTATCCAGATCCCCCAAATGTCAACACCTTACACTGTCAAAACCGGGAGATTTTATTTAAATTTCATCAATTGTCCACAGACATCCTTTTTCTGGATCAGGAGCCAATCCAGGATTCCATGTTGCCTTTAGTTCATGTCTCCTTAATTGTCGCTAATCTGGGACAGGTTTTCAGTCCATTTTTAACTTTTACGATCAGTCCAGACTAGTTATTTTGTAGAATTTGCCTCCATTAGAGTTTGTCTAGTACTCCCTTAGAATCAAACTTGGGCTATACATTTTTTGGCAGAAAATTTTGCCTTTCTCTGTCCATCATATTTATGTTATCTCTTAATATGCATAAGTTTTATATTTCAAAGTAGTTAACTTCTCAGTATTTTCTTTTGTCATGATTTTGTGTCTTGTATATAGGACTCTTTTTCTTACATGACAGTTATTTCAAGTTCATGAAGATATTCTTCTATATTTTCTTATTAAGATTTAATGTCTTACCTTTAACTTTAGGTTTTTAATCCCTTCAAAGTTGAAGTACACGATGATGCAAACTAGGGATGTAATTTTCATTTTCCCCTTAGGGATTGCTGACGTTATTCACTGTTTGACCTTCTTCTGTGAATTGTGTGTCCTTATCCTTTACCCATTTTCCTGTTAGGTTCACTGTCTTCTGCTTATTGGTTTGCTGGAAGGCTCCATATTTTGCCATTTATAGGTTGGGCAAATATACCTGAAGTTTTCTCAACTTTATGTTATAGGGACCTCCTTCCCAGCTTTTTGCTAAGGCCGTTTTTCATACAGCCATTATTTAATGGGTACCAGCGCCCTGCGAGGCCCAGATTGGCAATGTCACGGTGCCAAATTTTGAGTAAGCCCCACGTGAACTGGAGTGGGGAGTGTCCCAGTTCTGGCCCTAGAGAGGCCACATCCTTGCCTTCAGTCTTGTACTGGGAAGACTCGGGGCTTTCTTTGCACCCTGTAACCTTTGAGTGACGTCTGCCGCATCTCCCCATACCCAGGCTGACCCCGGGCCTGTATGACATGGGCCGCACTGTCCTCTCCCTTGACTTCATGATCTTCACGCTGAGGCTGCTGCACATCTTCACAGTCAACAAACAGCTGGGGCCCAAGATCGTCATCGTGAGCAAGATGGTGAGGGGTGGGGTCACGCTGGTGTGGGCGGGGCCTGAGGGTGTAAGGGGCGGGACCAAGAAGCTGTCATGGATTCGCTGTAACTGAGCGTCTGGTGAGGAGGAGGGGCTTCGGGTACTGGGGCGGGGCTAGAGTAGGGAAGGGCGGGGCCAGGCTTGGTCTCATCTTCCTCTTCTGCAGGTGAAGGATGTGTTCTTCTTCCTCTTCTTCCTCGGCGTGTGGCTGGTTGCCTACGGGGTGGCCACTGAGGGGCTCCTTAGGCCCCAGGACCGTAGCCTCCCGAATATCCTGCGCCGCGTCTTCTACCGGCCCTACCTGCAGATCTTTGGGCAGATCCCTCAGGGGGAGATGGACGGTAAGGAGGATGAGAGGACCTGACATCCAAGTGAGGCCCCCTCCTCCTCCCTTATCTCTGGGTCTCTGACCCTTCCCCCTTTTTCTTTGCGTCTCTGTCCCCCTCTCTTTCTGGGATTCTGTCCCCCTCTCCCCGGGTCTTTGCTCTCCTCCCCCCTCTGGATTTCTGTCTTCCTTAGGTCCCGGTCCCTCTGGCTCCATCTCTGACTGTCTCCCTTCACAGCGGCCCTCATGGAGCACAGCAACTGTTCACTGGGGCAGGGCTCATGGGGGCACCCCGAAGGGAAGCTCTCAGGCAAATGCGTCTCGCTTTATGCCAACTGGCTGGTGGTGCTCCTCCTGGTTGTCTTCCTGCTGGTGGCCAACATCCTGCTGCTCAATCTGCTCATTGCGATGTTCAGGTGAGTCCCTACTGCCCTGGTGGCTCAGACGGTAAAGAGTCTGCCCGCAATGTGGGAGACCTGTGTTTGATCTCTGGGTTGGGAAGATTCCCAGGAGAAGAAAATGGCAATCCACTCCAGTATTCTTGCCTGGAAAATCCCATGGATGGAGAAACCTGGCAGGCTACAGTCCATGGGGTCCCAAACAGTTCAGTTCAGTTACTCAGTCGTGTCCGACTCTTTGTGACCCCATGAATTGCAGCATGAGAGGCCTCCCTGTCCATCACCAACTCCCGAAGTTCACTCAAACTTATGTCCATTGAGTCGGTGATGCCATCCAGCCATCTCATCCACTGTCGTCCCCTTCTCCTCCTGCCCCCAATCCCTCCCAGCATCAAAATCTTTTCCAGTGAGTCAACTCTTCGTATGAGGTGGCCAAAGTATTGGAGTTTTAGCTTTAGCATCAGTCCTTCCAAAGAACAGCCAGGATTGATCTCCTTTAGGATGGACTGGTTGGATCTCCTTGCAGTCCAAGCGACTTTCAAGAGTCTTCTCCAACACCACAGTTCAAAAGCATCAATTCCTTGGCACTCAGCTTTCTTTATAGTCTCTCACATCCATACATGACCACTGAAAAAACCATAGCCTTGACTAGACAGAACTTTGTTGGCAAAGTAATGTCTCTGCTTTTGAATATGCTGTCTAGGTTGGTCATAACTTTCCTTCCAAGGAGTAAGCATCTTTTAATTTCATTGCTGCAATCACCATCTGCAGTGATTTTGGAACCCCCCCAAAATAAAGTCTGACACAGTTTCCACTGTTTCCCCATCTATTTGCCATGAAGTGATGGAACCAGATGCCATGATCTTCGTTTTCTGAATGTTGAGCTTTAAGCCAACTTTTTCACTCTCCTCTTTCACTTTCATTAAGAGGCTTTTTCGTTCCTCTTCACTTTCTGCTATAAGGGTGGTGTCATCTGCATATCTGAGATTATTGATATTTCTCCCGGCAATCTTGATTCCAGCTTTTGCTTCTTCCAGCCCAGTGTTTCCCATGATGTACTCTGCATAGAAGTTAAATAAGGAGGATGACAATATACAGCCTTGACGTACTCCTTTTCCTATTTGGAACCAGACTGTTGTTCCATGTCCAGTTCTAACTCTTGCTTCCTGACCTACATAACAGTTGGAGACAACTGAGCAACTTCACTACTGCTCTCTGATGATCTGGCCTGACCCAGCATGACCCTTGACCCCAGAGTGACTCTTGATCCCAGCTTAACCCTTGACCCCAGCATGATTTTTGATCCAGTCTAAGTAATTCTAGTTTTAGTCTCTGAACTCTGATTAAAATCTACTGCTGGCTTGTTCCCAAATCCAGCCAGAGTGTGCTCTTGACCTGGACTTTGGAATCTGATCCGCTCTCTGAGTCTGGGCTGAAGATTAAAATTTTTAAAATTGTGGCTATATATATATATAACATAAAAATTGCCACCTTCTCCATTTTAAAGTGTACAATGCAGTGACATTAATTACATTTATAACATTATACAGCCACCACCACTGTCTATTTCCTGAACATTTTCATCACTCCAAACAGAGTGTGTAACCATTAAGCACAGGATAACGTCTCATTTTCCCCTCCCCCCAGTCCCTGGTAACCTCCACTTTACTTTCTGTCTCTATGACTCTGCCTCTTGGAGGTAAGTAGAGTCATACAGTATTTGTTCTTTTGTGTCTGGCATAAGGTTTTCATGTACCACTACTCCATTTTTTTTTATGGCTGAACAATACTGATGTACAGATAAAAGGCATTTAGTTGATCCATTCATCTAATGAGACTTGGGTTGTTCCATCTTTTGGCTGTTGGGGATAATGCTGCAATAACATTGGTGTTTACATATCTGCTTGAGTCTCTGTTTTTATTTCTTTTGGTTTTATTTCTAGAATAGAATGCTGGGTCATGTGTTAATTCTGTGTTTGGCTTTTCCACATCCTTTCTAATAGGTGCTTTCCTTATTAAGAGGTTATAGACATCCTAGTGGGCATGAACTTGTTATTTCATTTTAATTTTGATTTGCATTTTCCTAATGACTAGTATTCTTAACTGGAAAATCTGATGGACAGAGGAGCCTGGCAGGCGACAGTCCATAGGGTTGCAAAGAGTTGGACACGACTGAAGCAACTTAGCATGCACACATCCCACTTATAATCCTTTTAATATGTGGTTGAATTAGTTTTCTAGTATTTTGTTGAGGGTTTTTTCATATATATTCATAAAGGCTATTGGTCTATAATCGTGATATTTTTATCTGACTTTAATTTCCCTGGTGGCTCAGATGGTAAAGCACCTGCCTACAATGTGGGAGACCCAGGATCGATCCCTGGGTCGAGAAGATCCCCTGGAGAAGGAAATGGCAACCCACTCCAGTATCCTTGCCTGGAAAATCCCATGGACGGAGGAGCCTGGTAGGCTACACATAGGGTCGAAAAGAGCTGGACAAGACTGAAGCGACTTAGCACACACATAATGGTTTTTAGTAGGATTCTATAAGGTAGAAAGTAATGTCCCCATTTTCATTTTTTATTTTAGTTACTTGTGTCCAGGCTGACTTGTGAGCCTGACTCCAATCTCTACCTAATTCGTGTTAGCTTTCCCAACTTGATCTCTGACATCCGACTCTGGAGCCTCCTAACCCAGCTACCAAATGCCTCTGACTTTATTGATCCTGACATCTGCCTTCTGCTTGGGGTTTCAAACAGATATTGCCTAACAAGTAATCTTGATCCGCTTTTCCAAGGGGCGCCTCTACCTCTAGTGACTCTTGATCTCTGGTCCCTACAGCCATACCTTCGGCAAAGTGCAGGGCAACAGCGACCTCTACTGGAAGGCGCAGCGCTACAGCCTCATCCGGGAATTTCACTCTCGGCCCGCACTGGCCCCGCCTCTCATTTTCATATCGCACGTGCGCTCCCTGATCCATCGACTTCGCAGGCGCCGGGCGCGCTTGCCACCGTCCCCAGACGCCGAGCATTTTCGTGAGAGCCCGGCTTGGCCCAAAAGAGAGAAACTCAGGGGGCGGAACCTGGAGAGAAAGAAGAGCATGTATAGGCAGGAGGAGGACCCTTAGGAGCACTAGTGGGCAGGGCTTACTCTGGCAAGGGGCTGGGCGTGGGGTATTAGTGGAAGACCAAGAACGGTGAGGAAGTGCAGTCTGGGAGATCACTGAAGCTCGAGGTTTTGGGTGGGGAAGCTGGGTCTAGGAGCGGGCGTGGCCCGAGGATGGGCAGTCCCTTTGACTCTATTCTGGCCCCACTGTCCAGGGGTCCATCTCTCGAAGGAAGCGGAGCGGAGGCTGTTGACATGGGAGTCAGTGCAAAAGGAAAATTTCTTGCTGGCGCGTGCTCGGGACAAACGGGAAAGCAACTCCGAACGTCTGAAGCGCACGTCGCAGAAGTAAGGGCGGGGCCTGGCTCTGGGCGGGGCTTCTGTCCTCCGGGATCGATCTCTTGACTGACTTGCTGCAAAGGCCCAGGCTAGAGGCGGAGCCTACGGGGGCAGGGTCCCGGAACGCTAGGGAGGAAAGCGGCACTGCGGGGGGCGGGTCTTTCAAGGTGGGCGGGGCTGGTAGGCTGCTGGCACCCACCTAAAACCCTGGATCCCCAGGGTGGAGACAGCACTGAAGCAGCTGAGACAGATCCGCGAGTACGAGCAGCGTCTGAAAGGGCTGGAACAGGAGGTGAGGGCTCCGGGCCAGGCTGGAGGAGGATGGCCAGGGTGAGGGGCAGCAGATTCCAATCGGGTGCCGCGATGTCTTCCGCTGCTCCCCAGGTCCAGCACTGTACCCGTGTCCTGGGCTGGGTAGCTGAGGCCCTGAGCCGTTCTACATTGCTGCCCCCAGGGGGACCACCCCCCCCAATCCCACCTGGGCCCAAAGGTCAGTGTGTCTGGCGTCTGTCACCACCTACGTCTGTGTCCTTGCTTTCTGGGTCTCTTCCCATATCTCAGTGTTTCTCTCTTTCACTGGCCTTCCTTTGCCCCTGGTTCATTTTTGGTCTCCTTTGGGCTTTTTGTGCATCTTTTTTTTTGCCAGTCTCTCATTTTTTCTGCCCTCCTCTCTATGCCCATCGCTCTTTTCTCTCCTCTCTTCCCCCAGACTGAGCCCTGCTGGTGGACGTCAAGGAGTAGCGGCCAGAGGGAGTTTTGCTCCCAGAGTAAGGCCTAGCAGGTCCTTGACTCCTGCACCTGACGACCTTGTCTTTGAGGTGAACCAGATGCCCGTGGACTACCACCTTGGATGCTGTCAGGGTCACTTAGGGAGTGTCATCCATGCAGACCACAGCAGGCCTGGCTCCTCCCAGAACCAGCCCTACTCTAGGAGGATAAGCCTCTGGAGCCCAGGCGTTCCCTCTCTGAGGGCTGTATCTCAGCCCACTGGACTGGAGAAGGCTACCAGGTCCTTGTGGTACAGGGACCAGAGTCCACTCAGCTCCCCACACTGGGGAAATAAAGCCGTTTGAGAGGAGTAGGGTCTGAATGCTGGATTCTTTGGGGAATTGGTGGGTGGCTAGATCCTTTTGGGATGGCAGCTGAAGTTGGGGGTGTGTTTGGGGTCCTTGGTCCATTTGCTACTACTGCATTTCAGGTCTCACCGGGGCTGTTGCTTCCTCTCAGCCCCACTACTCCTGTCTGACTCAGGCCCAGCACCTCTTGTGTGCACTGCTTGATGACTCTCACTTCAGTGGGACAAGAACCCCATCCATCTGTACCCCCCAACACCCATTCCTGCCTACCAGTGCAAAAAGAACTTGGAGATAAAAAGCAAATTATTTCCTGGAGGAGGGGTGGGTGGGCACTGTGTACATCTGCTTTGGCAATAGGGGAACAGATGATGCAAATTTGAGTAGATAACTGCATATGTGTCTTTAAAAAGTCTAATTAGTGGAAAATTGCAGGCCACGCACGCCCGGAATTGAGGCAAATATGCATCATTATACATGCCATTTAACTAAACAACCCGTAACAAACTAAACTGGTAATGACAAGGCTGAACTGACAGCAATTATTAGTAAAATAGCAAGAAAGCCACCAACAACACACATCCAAAAATGAAAACCAAAACATCCTTTTTCCAAATTGGAGGAATTCCAACTGTCTGCCACTTTGGGTGCAGAGTAGCTTTGAAATGTTGCCAAGTGTTTTGTGGCAGCCAGCTATCTCTGGAAGATAACCGAGTCAATTCTCAGTAACCCAAGTAGTAATATCATCAGTAATGACGATGGTGGCAACAGCAGCAGCTAATGAGAGTGCTGTGTGCCTGGCATTGTGTTTAAGTGCTTCACGGGTGATAAATCAAGGAATTCTCATGAAAACCATAAAAGGTAAGTGCTGACGTCTCCATTTTGCAGATTGGAAAACTGAGGCACAATCAAAATTAAGTGACTCACAAAGTCACAGAGCTAGAAAATGGTCCCCTAGAGAAGGGAATGGCAACCCACTCCAGTATTATTGCCTGGAGAAGGTGGGTTACAGTCCATAGGGTTGTAAAGAGCACTTGCTGTGATATGCTTATGTGCTCGGTCGTGTCGGACTCTTTGCGACCCAGGTCTCCTGCATTGCTGGGGGATTCTTTACTGTCTGAGCCACCAGGGAAGCCCAAGAATACTGAAAACACTGAAGTGGGTAGCCTGTCCCTTCTCCAGGAATAGAACCAGGGTCTCTTGCATTGCAGGCCAGTTCTTTACCAGCTGAGCTACCTGGGAAGCTCCTTGCAGGGCCCCAGGATGACAGAACTGAGTATCTAGAAAGGCCGATTTGAAGCAACTCAGCACACAGCACAAAGGGGACGCTAGAGGGAGAAGTGAAAGGCAAAGGAGAAAAGGAAAGATACACCCATTTCAATGCAGAGTTCCAAAGAATAGCAAGGAGAGATAAGAAAGCCTTCCTCAGTGAATAATGCAAAGAAATAGAGGAAAACAATAGAATGGGAAAGGCTAGGGATCTCTTCAAGAAAATTGGAGGTACCAGGGGAACATTTCATGCAAAGATGGGCACAAGAAAGGACAGAAATGGTATGGACCTAACAGAAGCAGAAGAGATTAAGAAGAGGGGGCAAGAATACACAGAACTGTACAAAAAAGATCTTAATGACCCAGATAACCATGATGGTATGATCACTGGACTAGAGCCAGACATCTTGGGGTGCAAAGTCAAGTGGGCCTTAGGAAGCATCACTGCGAACAAAGCTAGTGGAGGTGATAGAATTTCAGCTTTTTCAAATCCTAAAAGATGATGCTATGAAAGTGCTGCACTCAATATGTCAGCAAATCTGGAAAACTCACCAGTGGGCACAAGACTGGAAAGATCAATTTTCATTTCAATCCCAAAAAAGGCAATGCCAATGAATGTTCAAACTACCGCACAATTTCACTCATCTCACACGCTAGCAAAGTAATGCTCAAAATTCTCTAAGCCAGGCTTCAGCAATATGTGAACTGTGAACTTCCAGATGTTCAAGCTGGAATTAGACAAGGCAGAGGAACCAGAAATCAAATTGCCAACATCCACTGGACCATCGAAAAAGCAAGAGAGATCCAGAAAAACATCTACTTTTGCTTTATGGACTAAGCCAAAACCTTTGACTGTGTGGATCACAACAAACTGTGGACAATTCTGAAAGAGATGGGAATACCAGACAAGCTGACCTGCCTCCTGAGAAACCTGTATGCAGGTCAAGAAGCAACAGTTAGAACCGGACATGGAACAACAGACTGGTTCCAAATGGGGAAAGAAGTACGTCAAGGCTGTATATTGTCACTCTGCTTATTTAACTTATATGCAGAGTACATCGTGAGAAATGCTGGGCTGGATGAAGCACAAGCTGGAATCAAGACTGCTGGGAGAAATATCAATAATCTCAGATATGCAAATGACACCACCCTTATGGCAGAAAGAGAAAAACTAAAGAGCCTCTTGATGAAAGTGAAAGAGGAGCGTGAAAATGCTGGCTTAAAACTCAACATTCAGAAAAATAAGATCATGGCATCCAGTCCCATCACTTCACACAGCAAACGGATGGGGAAACAATGGAAACAATGAGACTTTATTTTTTGGGGCTCCAAAATCACTGCAGCTGGTGACTACAGCCAGGACATGAAAAAACGCTTGCTCCTTGGAAGAAAAGCCATGACCAGTCTAGACAGCATAATAAAAAGCAGAGACATTAGTTTGCCTACAAGGGTCTGTATAGTCAAACCTATGGTTTTTCCAGTAGTCATGTATGGATATGAGAGTTGGACCATAAAGAAGACTGAACGCCGAAGAACTGATGCTTTTGAACTGTGGTGTTGGAGAAGACTCTTGAGAGTGCCTTGGACTGCAAGATCAAACCAGTCAAACCTAAAATAAATCAGTCCTGAATATTCATTAGAAGGACTGATGCTGAAGCTGAAACTCCAACTCTTTGGACATCTGATGCGAAGAGCTGACTCTTTAGAAAAGACCCTCATGCTGGGAAAGAATGAAGGCAAGAGGAGAAGAGGACGACAGGGAACCAGACGGTTGGATAGCATCACTGACCCAATGGACATGAGTTTGAGCAGGCTCTGGGGGATGGTGAAGGACAGGGAAGCCTGGCGTGCTGCAGTCCATGGGTCGCAAAGTGTCGAACATGACTGAGTGCCTGAACAACAGCAGAAGGAGAATGGCAACTGGAGGAGGAAGAAGGGGACGGGCTGCTTCCTGTCTGCTTCTGGTTCCTGAGGACAGCCTCATAGCATGGCTTTCTCTGATTGCAGTTTTCATCTCCCCCCCAGCACTCCCGCGACAAGTTCCGTGTATGCCCTCAGTCACACCCACTCCATCCAGGCAGCCCCCTTTTCTAGAGTGGGTTTCAGCTCCCAGAAGCACTTCTCCAAAAGTTTAGGTTCTGCTAACTCTATGCTCTTCCCTTTGTCTCTCAATGGAGAGACATCTCCATGGGGTGATATCTGCTTCCTGCAGTTTACTATTTCTGTTCTAACTCTGTGCTTCTATTTCTTTCCCAGTTTTCTGAAACATGTTTCATATACCCAGTTCAGTTCAGTCACTCAGTCACGTCTGACTCCCTGCCACCCCATGGACTGCAGCATGCCAGGCTTCTGTGTCCATCACCAACTCCCAGAGTTTATTCATGTCCATCAAGGTGGTGATGCCATCCAACCATCCTATCCTCTGTCATCCCCTTCTCCTCCCACCTTCAATCTTTCCCAGCATCAGAGTCTTTTCCAGTGAGTCAGTTCTTCACATCAGGTGGCCAAAGTACTGGAGTTTGAGCTTCAGCATCAGTTCTTCCAATGAATATTCAGGACTGATTTCTTTTAGGATTGACTGTTTTGATCTTCTTGTAGTCTAAGGCACTCTCAAGAGTCTTCTCCAACACCACAGTTCAAAAGCATCAGTTCTTCGGCGTTCAATCTTCTTTATGGTCCAACTCTCATATCCATACATGACTACTGGAAAAACCATGGCTTTGACTATACAGACCTTTGTAGGCAAACTAATGTCTCTGCTTTTTAATATGCTGTCTAGACTGGTCATGGCTTTTCTTCCAAGGAGCAAGCGTTTTTTCATGTCCTGGCTGTAGTCACCAGCTGCAGTGATTTTGGAGCCCCAAAAAATAAGGTCTCACTGTTTCCATTGTTACCCCATCTGTTTGCTGTGTGAAGTGATGGGACTGGATGCCATGATCTTATTTTTCTGAATGTTGAGTTTTAAGTCTCAAGTTTTTCACGCTCCTTTTTCACCTTCATCAAGAGGCTCTTTAGTTCTTCTTCTCTTTCTGCCATAAGGGTGGTGTCATTTGCATATCTGAGATTATTGATATTTCTCCCAGCAGTCTTGATTCCAGCTTGTGCTTCATCCAGCCCAGCATTTCTCACGATGTACTCTGCATATAAGTTAAATAAGCAGAGTGACAATATACAGCCTTGACATACTTCTTTCCCCATTTGGAACCAGTCTGTTGTTCCATGTCCGGTTCTAACTGTTGCTTCTTGACCTGCATACAGGTTTCTCAGGAGGCAGGTCAGCTTGTCTGGTATTCCCATCTCTTCAAGAATTTTCCACAGTTTGTTGTGGTCCACTCAGTCAAAGGCTTTGGCTTAGTCAATAGAGCAAAAGTAGATGTTTTTCTGGATCTCTCTTGCTTTTTCGATGATCCAGTGGATGTTGGCAATTTGATTTCTGATTCCTCTGCCTCATCTAAATCCAGCTTGAACATCTGGAAGTTCACAGTTCATGTACTGTTGAAGCCTGCCTTGGAGAATTTTGAGCGTTACTTTGCTACCATGTGAGATGAGTGCAATTGTGTGGTAGTTTGAACATTCTTTGGCATTGCCTTTTTTGGGATTGGAATGAAAACTGATCTTTCCAGTCTTGTGGCCACTGCCGAGTTTTCCAGATTTGCTGACATATTGAGTGCAACACTTTAACAGCATCATCTTTTAAGATTTGAAATAGCTCAACTGGAATTCCATCACCTCCACTAGCTTTGTTCATAGTGATGCTTCCAAAGGCCCACTTGACTTTGCACTCCAAGATGTCTGGCTCTAGTCCACTGATCACACCATTGTGGTTATCTGGGTCATTAAAATCTTTTTTGTACAGTTCTTCTCTGTATTCTTGCCCCCTCTTCTTAATCTCTTCTGCTTCTGGTAGGTCCATACCATTTCTGTCCTTTCTTGTGCCCATCTTTGCATGAATTGTTCCCTTGGTATCTCTAATTTTCTTGAAGAGATCCCTCAGTTCAGTTCAGTTCAGTCGCTCAGTCATGTCCGACTCTTTGCGACCCCATGAATCGCAGCACGCCAGGCCTCCCTGTCCATCACCATCTCCCGGAGTTCACTCAGACTCACGTCCATCAAGTCCGTGATGCCATCCAGCCATCTCATCCTCGGTCGTCCCCTTCTCCTCCTGCCCCCAATCTCTCCCAGCATCAGAATCTTTTCCAATGAGTCAACTCTTCGCATGAGGTGGCCAAAGTACTGGAGCTTCAGCTTTAGCATCATTCCTTCCAAGGAAATCCCAGGGTTGATCTCCTTCAGAATGGACTACTTGGCTCTCCATGCAGTCCAAGGGACTCTCAAGAGTCTTCTCCAACACCACAGTTCAAAAGCATCAATTCTTTGGCGCTCAGCCTTCTTCACAGTCCAACTCTCACATCCATACATGACCACTGGAAAAACCATAGCCTTGACTAGATGGACCTTAGTCGGCAAAGTAATGTCTCTGCTTTTGAATATGCTATCTAGGTTCGTCATAACTTTTCTTCCAAGGAGTAAACGTCTTTTAATTTCATGGCTGCAATCACCATCTGCAGTGATTTTGGAGCCTCAAAAAATAAAGTCTGACACTGTTTCCACTGTTTCTCCATCTATTTCCCATGGAGTGATGTGATAGGATGCCATGATCTTAGTTTTCTGAATGTTGAGCTTTAAGTCAACTTTTTCACTCTCCTCTGTCACTTTCATCAAGAGGCTTTTTAGTTCCTCTTCACTTTCTGCCATAAGGGTGGTGTCATCTGCATATCAGAGGTTATTGATATTTCTCCTGGCAATCTTGATTCCAGCTTGTGTTTCTTCCAGTCCAGCGTTTCTCACGATGTACTCTGCATAGAAGTTAAATAAACAGGGTGACAATATACAGCCTTGACGTACTCCTTTTCCTATTTGGAACCAGTCTGTTGTTCCATGTCCAGTTCTAACTGTTGCTTCCTGACCTGCATACAGATTTCTCAAGAGGAAGGTTAGGTGGTCTGGTATTCCCATCTCTTTCAGAATTTTCCACAATTTGTTGTGATCCACACAGTCAAAGGCTTTGGCATAGTCAATAAAGAAGAAATAGATGTTTTTCTGGAACTCTCTTGCTTTTTCCATGATCCAGCAGATGTTGGCAATTTGATCTCTGGTTCCTCTGCCTTTTCTAAAACCAGCTTGAACATCAGGGAGTTCATGGTTCACGTATTGCTGAAGTCTGGCTTGGAGAATTTTGAGCATTACTTTGCTAGCATGTGAGATGAGTGCAATTGTGCGGTAGTTTGAGCATTCTTTTGTTTTCTTCCATTTCTTTGCATTGATTACTGAGGAAGGCTTTCTTATCTCTCCTTGCTATTCTTTGGAATTCTGCATTCAACGGGTATATCTTTCCTTTTCTCCTTTGCCTTTCACTTCTCTTTTCTCAGCTATTTGAAAGGCCTCCTCAGACAACCATTTTGCCTTTTTGCATTTCTTTTTCTTGGGTATGGTCTTGATCATTGTCTCCTGTACAATGTCATGAACCTTCGTCCATAGTTCTTCAGGCACTCTATCAGATCTAATCCCTTGAATCTATCTGTCACTTCCACCATATAATCATAAGGGATTTAATTTAGGTCATACCTGAATGGTCTACTGGTTTTCCCTACTTTCTTCAATTTAAGTCTGAATTTGGCAATAAGAAGTTCATGATCTGAGCCAGTCAGCTCCCGGTCTTGTTTTTGTTCACTGTATAGAGTTTCTCCATCTTTGGCTGCAAAGAATATAATCAATGTGATTTTGGTATTGACCATCTGGTGATGTCCATGTGTAGAATCTTCTCTTGTGTTGTTGGAAGAGGGTGTTTGCTATGACCAGTGCATTCTCTTGGCAAAACTGTTAGCTTTTGACCTGCTTTTTGTATTCCAAGGCCAAATTTACTTGTTACTCCTGGTAGCTCTTAACTTACTACTTTTGCATATACTGGAAGATGCCTATTTATTTCTGTTGAAATATTTGTATGACAGGAAAACCCCAGCTCTGGCACGTAGAAATCCAAGCATGAGTCATCAGATGGAGAGACATAACCTGCACGTCATTTCCACACATAAATCAATTTTGGAAACAATGTCCTGGAATTGAAGAGAAGGCTAGGTGTTCTTGAGGAATTATAAAATACTATAAATTTATATTTGAATCTTTCCTACTTGTATATTTTCCCACAAAGCACCCATCTTACTTTTCCATTGCACAGCCTTAGTGTGGTGGGTATCCTGACCCCTTTGCATGACCACTCATGCCCACAAAGCACTTGTCTTGATGTTGTTTTTGAAGCCACACAGAGTTTACCTGGACCATTATGATGGTGAAAGATATCCCCTCTTAGGAGTGATGGTAGGTCACCAGCAAGGCCAGTAAGTGACTGGGTGTCCACCAACCAAGATTGAGCAGCATAGCCATGATCTGCTAGTCTAGGGTCCTCTGGAGTGGCTGCTGAGCGCATCATTCACTAGCCTGTGATGCAAGAGAACCATATCCCTGAGATATCTGCTCCGGGGACTTCCCTGGTGGTCCAGTGGTTAAGATTCCAAGCGCCCAGTGCAGGGGTCTCCAACCCCTGGTTGGAGAACTAGGTCCCATGTGCCTCAATTAAAGATCCCGCATGTCACAACAAAGACTGAAGATTCTGCCTGCCGCAACTGAGACCAGGCTCAGCCTCAATAAATAAATACGTGCTCAGTCGTGTCTGACTCTCTGCAACACCATGGACTGCAAATGACCTGCCCAAGGACCCGCTAGGCTCCTCTGTCCATGGGATTTTCCAGGCAAGAAAACTGGAATTTCCTATTCCAGGGGACCTTCCTGATCCAGGGATTGAACCCTGGGTTTGATTTCTCACGTCTCCTGAATTGGCAGATGAATTCTTTACTACTAGCACCACCTGGGAAACCCAAATAAATAAATAAATAATAAAAACAAACAAAAAAATTATATCTGCTCCAGTTTCAGATATGGGGAAGGGAGAGTGGCCATCCGTAGAATATGCAAGCCACTAAAATCTTAAACAAGCAGGTCATTTGAACAAGAGGTTTATTTTATACAGAAAAGAAAACTCCAGATAAGAGACTGCAAGTCATCAGAGAAAAGGAGGGGGCAGGGTGCAGTGAGGACTCATGAATGCATGTGCTTGGTGACTGAGGGCTGAGGACCTGCTACGTTAAATGGACAAGCTGGGCTAGAGAAGACAGCTGTGAAGGCTGTGCAGAGCTGCAGCCAAAAATTGGAATGGATTTGGTAGCTGCTGTGGAGCAAAGACTTAAGACAAATCAAGGGGCTGATACGCAAACCTAGACTGAACTAGAGAAAAACTGAGTATCAGAGATGTTTTTCTCTTTTGGGTGAATACCTAAGACAGGGGGGTCTGGATCGTGTAATAAGTGGAATCTTTGTTTCCTGACCAGGGATTGAACCTGGGCCCCAGCAGTGAAAGCTCTGAGCCTTAACCACTGGGCTGCCAGGAAATTCCCCCTGTATAACTTTATCTGAAGTGACTCAACTCTTTTCCTAAGTGGTTGTACCTTTTGCATTTCCACCAACAATGTATGAGAGAATTTCAATTTCTCTGCATTCTCACTAGTACTTGCTGTTATCAGTACTTTTTAAATTAGCCATTCTAATAGGTTTGTAATGGTGTCTTGTTGTGGCCTTAATTTGCCTTTCCCAAATGATTAATGAGGTTGAGCATCTTCACATGTGCTTATTGCCATCTGTATAGCTTTTCTGGTGAAGTGTCAGTTCAAATCTTTCACCCATTTGAAAAATAAGTTGTTTTCTTATCAATAAATTATAAAATTTAATGTATTATGGATACACCTATATCAGATATGTACTTTGAAAATGTTTTCCCTCAAAAGCTTACTTTTTCATTCTCTTAATAGTGTTTTTTGGAGAGCAGAATTGTTAAATTAATAATGAAATTTTATCAGCATTTTCTTTTACAGTTAATGCCTGCCAGGAGCCAGCGTGAGGAACTCCGCCCATGGCAAAGGTCATGAGGAAGGAGGCTTTGACATACACAAAGGCGGGATCGAGCCTCAGGAAACCCCCTGTTCCAAAGCATCTAACCCCAAACCCAGAGTCTGCCTACTTTACTGTTTTATGCTCTCACCTACACCTCTGACTTTACGGGGGGCTCTCCCCCATCACCTCTCTCAGAGAAGGAGTTAACCTACAGCTCCAGTGAATAAAAATTCCTGGGCGTGACAAGGGTGTCTCAGGCCTAACCTCTCTGCTGGCAGACTAGCTTGTGTGACAGGATTATCCACACTCTTGCCACTATGTACATGATTGTTTACAACCTCTTGACCATAAACAGCACAGAGAGTTTGGAGTATTTTGAAAGTTTTAGTTAGCATTGGGTTTTTCTAAAGATAAAAATCATGTTGGTGAAGGGTTTTTCATTTATTGGGCCAATGTTTGCTGCTAAGTCCCCTGCCCTTATACATGTTAATGAATATATAACTAGCATATAGGAGAAATAAGTTTTAACCTTTAAGATTAATCATGTTAAACCTTAGGCTAAGTAATTCCTTTCTTAATTGTAACCCACTACACCCTCACCCTATAGGAATGCAGCTTTATCTGGTACCAAGGGCAGTGCCTGGTTTAAGAATAATCACCCCTGGAAAATAAGTTTCTGGTTGACTGACCATTATCAGAAAAGAAAGGATCACAAAATGTCAGCAGGCCTCATGGCCAGAAGATGATGTAAAACCCCTAAGACCTTTTTGTATACATTTATATGAAGCACCTGATTTTGATAAAGGTCAGGACTGCTGACCCTCGCGTGACTTTAAAATTTCCATTTGTCTCTATGTGTAACAAAAGGTATATAAGCAAACCTAAAAATAAGAAATCGGATCAGTTTCTGGAAAGACTGATTCCCCCGTGTTGTTCTTTCTTGTTCTCCGTTTTTCTGGCTGAATTCCCATCTGGAGCATGGGTGCTCGCCAAGCCTACTAATTTTGCCCTGGCCTTTAAGTTCCACACGAGAGGAAGCCCAAGGTGGGGCACCCTCCGATATTCAAGTGGGCGCCGGTGGCCTACGTAGGTGGTGCAAGCTTCTTGTCTCGAAGCTTTATTGGTATCCCACGTAAACCAAGTTATTCAGCCTCTTTTTCTCCACTACTGTTTTCCTACTACACTATTTCTTTCTAATCTCCCTCTATATCTTTAATTAAGCAATTAATTCCTAGGATGCTGACTCCGTCCCCACTTCGAATTAACCTGGGTCCACCGGGGCTGGACCCCAGCAGATGCCTTTTTGTCCTGAGAGATCTTTGACTAACCCAAGTCACAAAGATCTTATCTTTGACTTTTATAGTTTTAGGCCCTACATTTAGGTCTGCAATCTGTTCTGGTTTTGTTTTTTGACCGTGCAGTGTCGCTTGTGGGATCTCAGTTCCTGGACTCGTGCCCTTGGCAGTGAAAGCACAGAGTAGTAACCATTGGACAACCAGGGACGTCCCTGAAATCTCTTTTGAGTTCATTTTTATACATAGGTTAAATACCTAGGTTTTATACATACATATAGTCAAGGTTGTGTATTTTTGCACATGGGTAACTTAATTGTTCGGCATCATTGGTTAAAAAGACTTCTTTTCGCTATTATCCTGGCACCTTTGTTGAAGATCAGTTGGCAGTAGATGATGTATATAGGTCTATTTCTTTTTTCTTTTTTTGGCCACACCGTGAGGCATGTGGGATCCTAGTCCCGACCCCACCCCACCCCCCGCCCGCCCGTGCCCCACCAATCTTTTAACCCATGCCCCCTGCAGTGAAAGAGTGGAGTCTTAACCACTGGACCACCACAGAAGTCCCTGTGTGGGTCTATTTCTGAGCTCTCTATTCTGTTCCATACATCTATCTCAGTCTTTTCACCAATACCATACTGTTTCAATTACTGTAGCTTTATACTATAATAAATCTTGAAATTGGGTAGTGTGAGTCCTCCAGCTTTGTTTTGTCTTTCCAAAATTGTTTTAGTTATCCTAACTCCTTTGATTTATTTTTTAATATAAACTTTGGAATCTGGTTGTCAGTTTCTCTAAACAACCTGTTGGGATTTTGTTTGGATTTGTGTTGAATCAACAGGTCAATTCAAAGTGACTGACCTCTTGATCGTATTGTATCTTCTAATCAATGAATATTGCATGCATCTTAACTTGGTTAGGTCTTTGATTCTGGCATGAATGTCTGTGGTTTTCAGCATACAAATCTTGCACATATTTTGTTGGATGTATTCCTACACGAAATGATGTTGTCTTTGATATTATTTTTTTAGAACTTCTAATTGCTTATTGCTAGTATACAGAAATACTGCTATTTTTTTTGTATCTTGACCTTGTATTCTATGACTTTGCTGAACTCACTTTACTAGTTCTAGTATTATTTTCTTTCAGATTGCTTAGGATTTTCTATGTCATGTTGCCTGTAAGTAGAGGCAATTTTATTTTATTCTTTCCAATTTGCATTTTTGTGGGTGTGGTAAAATACATGTTAGATTTACCATTTTAACCCTTTTTAAGTGTATAAATCAGTGGTATTTAGACCCTTCACAATGTTGTGCAATCGTTACCACTGTTGAGTTCCATGTTTTCATCACCATACACAGTAACCTTGCATCCAGTAAGAACTCGCTTATTCTCCTCTGTCTCCAGCCCGAGACAACCAGCAATCTGCTCTTATCTCTATGGATTTGCCTATTCGGTATATTTCACATAAACGGAATATGTGATCTTCTGTGCCTGGCTTCTTTCACTAACCACACTGGTTCATCGATGCTGTAGTATAACTTCATCCTTTCCAGAGCTGAATAATACCCATAGTATGGATATATAACTTCAAAAAAATCCATCAACCCACTGATGAACATGTGGGTTGTTTGTATTTTTTAGATATTGTGAGTAATGCTGCTATGAATGTTCAGATACAACTTTTTGTTTGAACACTTGTTTTCAGTGTTTTTTGGGGACATATAACTAGGAGTGGAACTGCTGGCAATTCTACATTAAAGTTTTTGAAGACCTGCCAAATCGATTTTCACAGCGGCTGCTCCATTTCACATTCCCACCAGCAGTGTATGAGGTTCCAAATTCTTCAAATCCACACCAACACTTGTTATTTTCTTTTCTTTTTTTTTTTTTCGGTTTCAGTCTCCTGGTGGGTGGGCTTCCCAGGTGGTGCTAGTGGTAAAGAACCCCCCCTGCCAGTGTACGGTAGACATAAGAGACACTGGTTTGATCCCTGGATTGGGAAGATCCCCTGGAGGAGGGCATGGCAACCCACTTAAGTATTCTTGCCTGGAGAATCTCATAGAAGTACCTGCATTGCCATTAAGCCAGCCCATTAAAACTGTGATTTCCCTTTCTTATTCAGGGCTTCTACATGGTTTCTGTAGCCTGCCATGAAGAGGACATGCTACAGTCCTGGATGGAAGAATCCCCTGATGCTTATGGGGCTATCACGCTACAGTCTGTGGGGTTGCACAGAGTCAGATATGACTGAAGCGACTTCATACATCCTGTGTGACATTTCACGGTGAGTCTGATTTGTATTTCCATAATGACTAATGACACTGAACTTCTTTTTATGTGCTTTTTAGCCATTTGTATATCTTTGGGAAAAAACGGTTTTTTAGTAATGACCTCCACTGTGTCTATAGCACTCCCCTCCACCAATCACAGTTAACCACTGATGGATGGGTCTTGAAGGAAGACAAAAACAGACCCTACTGTCCAAGTCATCATCTTCAGGACTATCTAGGCTTAAATAGACATGTCAGAGCTTAGAAAAGACAAACTGTTGGTCCTGCACTCCCTGACTTTAAAGGATGTTCAACAAGGATCAGTCTTTGTGGAGTTTGCAGACAGTACATCCTCCAGGTGGAAATTTCACTAAAGTTGATGCTGTAAGTCCCTGACTCATGCATGTTCCTCAAGGAGGAAAGAGCACTTGAATTCGACTGATAAGGGTCACTGCGAGGGAAGGGAAGCTGAAGTGACCTTGCAGAGAAGGGGCATTTGAGCCAGTTCAGTGTGCTGCTATGTCTTCCTTTATTGAATAGATAGTTGGTACTGATGTTTTGGAGTCCCCAGGTGGCTCCGCGGTAAAGAACCTGCCTGCCAATGCAGGAGACCCAAGAGTCGCAGGTTTGATCCCTGGGTGGGGAAGATCCCCTGGAGGAGGGCATGGCAACCCACTCAAGTATTCTTGCCTGGAAAATCCCATGGGCAGAGGAGCCTGGCGGGCTTCAGTCCATGGGGTCTCGAAAAGTCCGATACGACTGGGCGAGTGAGCGACTGATGTTTTACGTGTTCATCCTGTGATCGCCCCACAGTGTCAGGGTGTTCTTCCATCCAGGGACTGTAGCATGTGTCGTCCTCTTTATGGCAGGATACAGAAACCACGTGGAAGCCCAGAAGAAGAAAGGAAAATCACAGTTTTAACTGCTTCATGGCTACGGAGGCACTCAGAAGCCATTTCCCAGTACAAGAGCGCCACCTGCCGGACAAATCTGCTACATACACCCCTTTCAAGAAAAGTGGAAAAGAAGTCGCTCACTGGCGTCCGACTCTTGGCGACCCCAAGGACTGGGGCCCACCAGGCTCCTCCACCCATGAAATTTTCCAGGCAAGACTGCTGGACTGGGTTGCCATTTCTTTCTCCCGGAGATCTTCCTGACCCAGGGATCGAACCCGGGTCTTCCGCATTGCGGACAGACGCTTTACTGTCTGAACCTCCACGGAAAGTGAAGTCACTCAGTAATGTCTGACTCTTTGCGGCCCCATGGACCGTAGCCCACCAGGCTCCTCTGTCCATGGGATTTTCCAGGCAATAGTGCTGGAGTGGGTTGCCATTTCCTTCTCCAGGAGATCTTCCTGACACAGGGATCGAACCCAGGAAATCCAACCAGTCAATCCTAAAGGAATATTCATTGGAAGGACTGATGCTGAAGCTGAAACTCTTAATACTTTTGGCCACCTGATGTGAAGAACCAACTCATTAGAAAAGACCCTGATGCTGGGAAAGATTGAAGGTGGGAGGAGAAGGGAATGACAGAGGATGAGATGGTTGGATGGCATCACCACCTTGATGGACATGAGTTTGAGCAAGCTTCGGGAGGTGATGATGGACAGGCAAGCCTGGCGTGCTGTAGTCCATGGGGTCGCAAAGAGTCGGACACGACTGAGCGACTGAACTGAACTGAAGCTCCGTTGAAAGGGACTGCCTGACCCATGGAGACCTTATGACTATCTGACTTGATGCCTCCATTTGGGGGTAGCTCAACTATTAAGGCATTAAATGGTTAAATGTAAATGGCATGCTCAAGAACACAGCTAGGGTGATCCTCAGGCCGTCTCAGTTTTGCAATTGAAAAGCAGGGGCTTCCTATTTGAAGAAAACTTAACCCCCACCCCCCACACTGCCACACACACACACACACACACACACACACACACACTGCCTAAAGCAAAGCTGCTGGTTTAGTGAGGCCTTCGATTTACACAGGTTCTCGAAAGTGACTAGGCCTGGATCACTGCTTTTTGAGTTGAGTTAAAAGCTAGTGGTTGGTGGTCCGGTGGTTGAGAATCTGTCTGCCAGTGGAGGGGCCATGGGTTCTATCCTTGGCCTGGAAAGCTCCTTCACGCCACGAGCAACGAAACCCATGCACCCAAGTACTGAGCCCACACCCTAGAGCCCATGCTCCACAAGAGAAGCCGTTATGATGAAAAGCCTGCGCACCTCAAGGAAGCGCAGCCCCTGCTCGCCGCAGCTAGACCAAGCCTGCCTGCAGCAGCGAAGACCCGAGGCAGCCAAAAATTTTTTTAATTTATAAGAAGTGGAGGAGGCTTCACAGCAGTCATCCAACCCCAGAGCCAAATTTGGAAGACACTGTAGTCAAAGCTAAGGTGGGACTTCCTATTCTCCCTCCTGTCCACATGCATCTGGTGTTAATGGTTGTTGGACCCATCTCCTAAGTAATCAACTCAAAAAGATTCCTGACTTTACCTTCTTCCTCTCCTACCTTCTTCCACACGGCTTAGTCAGGCAGGTTGGGCACTGAATGTGGTCCTCCCAGTGAGGCTGCTCTCTTCTTGGCTGCCTCCTGATAATTAATCTCCTGAGATTTAAGGGGTGGGGGAGTTATATAGGCCATTTTGAGAATTTAGGATTCTGCCCCTGACCATTCTTGGGTCACCTTCCTTTCTGCTGGACGGCCTCGTGGTTATACCCTCCAGGTGGCTGCCTGGCACAAAGTGGGCCAACTAGAGAGTTCAAAGTGATTCCTGGTTTCGTCACCAGCATTCTTCTGTAGGCATCATATGGCCCTAGATCAGCGGTTGGCACACTTCACGCGTTGTGTGTGGGATAAATCTGGCTTGTGAGCTAAGAGCGGTTTTTACATTTTTTAAGAGTTGTAAAAATCAAATAAAGAGAATACAGGCAGCCCCCTTTGCATCCACCTGTTCCACCATCCATGGGTTCAACCACACGTGATCGAAAATATATGAAAAATTTTTTAGAATGCAAAACTTACCACACTGGGTATTGTTTGCCTAGCATTTATGTCATATTAGGTATTAAGCAATCTAGAGACGATTTAAAACATATGGGAGGGTGTGTGTAGGTTATATGCAAATACTACATCATTTTATATAAGGGGCTTGAGCATCTGAAGGGGTTTTGGTATCTGGGAAGTGGGGGAGGAGGGTCCTGCAAGCAGTCCTGAGGGGCAGTATTGTGCCATAGAGACCATGTTCCCAAAGACCAGAAATATCATCTGGCCCTTTACAGGAAAAGCTTGCAGAACTGTCTTAGCAGAAACTACTTGCTGAAGTTCCTCACGTGGCTTCCCCAAGCCAATGTCATGGTCATTCAGATCACAGTTAACAAAACTCACCCTTCCACATACACGCTGCAGCAGGATCTTTCTAGCCAAGACACCTCTTCCTCCACAGCCCACTGCAGAGGGGCCTGAGGCCCCTACCCCACATTTCCCAAGATCACCAATCTCCCTCCACACAGAGGCCTCCTCGCACGTCCTCAATTCCCTCCCAAGCTTGTGGGAGGCCCTCAGACCAGGGAACGTAGGTCGCCTGCCAGTATCCTAGATGCAAGGGTCAAGAAGCACTTAACCAGCTGGTGGGGAAATGAAAAATGAAAGGATCCCAGACTGGGAGCGAGACCACCTCGCTTCTCTCTCCACCTGGGTCACTGACTGGTTGATTTGACCGCAGGGCTGTCCTTTCTTTTCTCCGAGCCTCCTGCAATATCCACTTCCTGATAGGAGAGGTGGGAGAGGGACACTGGCCACAGGCCTGTCTGTTAATGCCTTGTTCAAGTATTAACAGGGGCAGGGGACTTCTCATAGCATCTGGAAAGGTGTCCTCCATGCCAGGACTTCTCACTCACCCCCAGCCTCGCATAAAACCACCTTCTGTTTACCGCTCTGCGTGTAGGACTCATCGTCTACACTAGCCTTTCTCTTAGCCCACCAGATGCTTGGCAATACTGATTCATGGTGGCCCTTCCTGACTCTGACAGGGGAGGAGAGACACAGAGGAGAAGGTGAGGGTGGAAGGGGGACCAGACCCACTCCACTCACCTCCAGCTCCTGGAGCTGAGTCATCCTAGATCCAGGATCCATGAAGAGTAAGGGAGGAGGCAGGAGGCCACGAGGGGAGTCTCGGGGCAGGAAAGGCCTGGCGGCCTCTGCCTCTTTCAGGGCTCTCCAAACAGGGTTAGAGAAGCCATTTCATTGGGAATGCAGGAAGAAAAATTTAGAATTTCTACTTACATCTACTTTTTTTTAACCAGTGAGCAAAACAAATGAAACTTAACTGACATCAGGTATATAAAATAATGGGAGTTCACAGGTAAAAAACCACCTAGATAGCATGCTGAAAAGCAGAGACATTACTTTGCCAACAAACGTCCGTCTAGTCAAGGCTATGGTTTTTCCAGTGGTCATGTATGGATGTGAGAGTTGGACTGTGAAGAAAGCTGAGCGCCGAAGAATTGATGCTTTTCAACTGTGGTGCTGGAGAAGACTCTTGAGAGTCCCTTGGACTGCAAGGAACCAGTCCGTTCTGAAGGAGATCAGCCCTGGGATTTCTTTGGAGGGAATGATGCTGAAGCTGAAACTCCAGTACTTTGGCCACCTCATGCGAAAAGTTGACTCATTGGAAAAGACTCTGATGCTAGGAGGGATTGGGGGCAGGAGAAGAAGGGGACGACAGAGGATGAGATGGCTGGATGGCATCACTGACTCAATGGACGTGAGTCTGAGTGAACTCCAGGAGTTGGTGATGGACAGGGAGGCCTGGTGTGCTGCGATTCATGGGGTCGCAAAGAGTCGGACACGACTGAGCGACTGAACTGAACTGAACAGGTAAATTTTCTACCTAGGTTGGGGATGTTTTTTCAGAAAGTGGGCACTGATAAAGGAGTGTCATAAAAGATGTTTAGACATGTTTGAGATAAATAAAGGTGCACATGAAGATTTGAGAAGTGATTGAGAACCAGGGTTGGGGATGATGGAAGCTGGCATTGATTCTCAAGGTCATGACCTTTGGGGGTAGGCAGTGGGAGAGACGGGTTTTTGCCCAGGAAGTCACTAAGGGGTGTGGCTTCCAGAAAGGGCCTAGGTCCTCCATCCCTGCACCCCAGCTGCCTTAACTCCATGTGACATTCAGAGAGGCCGTGCTGTGCTTAGATTCCCAGTCGTGTCCCACTCTTTGCGACCCCATGGACTGCAGCCCGCCAGGCTCCAATGTCCACGTGGATTCTCCAGGCAAGAATACTGGAGTGGGTTGCCATGCCCTTCTCCAGGGGATCTTCCCAACCCAGGGATCGAACCCAGGTCTCCCACATTGCAGGCAGATTCTTTACCAGCTGGGCCACCAGAGAAGCCCATTCAGGAGGCAGGGCGGTGTTATCTAGCTCCCACAGAAAACCCTAATAAAGCCCAAGTTCTCTATGATTCCCTGGTCCTAATCTCACGGAAACCTGGTGACCCACCTACTACGGCTGAAGGCCTCTATCTCAAGTAAGAATGAAGCATAACAGCCAGCTAGCGAGGATCGGAATGTTCTAGGCATACTTCCCTCTTGGTAGGAGCTGTGAGAGGAGAGTTATGGGATAGATTCAGTATGGCCGCCAATTACCAAATCAGCTTTAGAGATTGACACACTTTCTGGACTGAGTGACACTGATTGCTGCAAAGTTCCCCATACAATTTGGCTCGACTCCAGGACACAGAAGGGTCTCAAAGGCAGGGAGAAACTGGGATCACCAGACTGGATGCTCAGTTTGCCAGAGGTTGGCAGTTTGGAGGGTGTATTTGCAGGCGGAGGCTGACATCTGGGCTGTTCACCCAAAGAACACAGTGCCCGTGGCCTTTGCATAGGGGGGTGGGGTCCCAGAGGACCCATTTATTAACTCACAGCATTGTTGTCTCAGCCTCATTCTGAGAGAGCAGCCCTGGAGAGGTCAGCCGCCCCACTAGTCCAGTCTGGTGGCAGAGGTGGGGGCGTTGGAGAGAACATTGTCTGTCTTGGTAACTGGAAGTTGGGTCCTGGGAAGCGCTGCGATGCCCATGCCATCACGCCAGCATGGTGCCCCCACTTCGCAGGGGGAAAGGGGCACCAGGTCCAGTCCTGGCAGCAACAGAGGTGACTTCTTCCTCTGAGTCCCCCAAGCCCAAAGCAGAGTGTTCCACTTAGCAAAAGTGGTGGAGGGGAGCAAAGAGCTTCTGGGTTGTCCATCTCCTTCCAAGGTCAAATGACTGATGTGATCGATTGCTAGGCAAGTTTTCCATGTGCCCCTTCCCCTCCTTTTTGGCAGAACCAGCTATTTCTGTAGAAAAATGTTCACAAATGCCACCAGTCATTGGACAGATTTGCTGCCTTGGAAAAGGTGGGCAGGTCGTGAGTTACTGAACAGATTTCCTTTCTGGGCTTTCTTCCTTGGTCTTCCCGCCCTCGGAGCTGTTGTCTGTGGTTGCCGAGATTGGGCTCACCTGCCTTGAGACATGGAGGCTGGCACTCCTTATGGTCAAGGAAGACGACAGGGAGGTCAGTAGAGGCAGGCTGAACCAGGAGGAGCTCTCATACTTTTCTGAGTCCTGGCTGAGACCCCCTGACTCAGGTTTCAGCGACCTGAGTAAGGACATGCTTAACCCTCTGGTTGAGGTGTTGCTGGTTCTCTCCTGGGACTTCACCGAGTGGTGCTTCGGCCTCTGTGAGGACATGGAGGACATCATGGGTGTCTTTTTAGACATTAGCTTTTCAAAGGGATCCGGGGCAACGTAGTCCTGGAGGGACCACCACTGGTGGAGTGGGTGGGCTGGAATCGGCAGGAAGGTGAGGACGCTGAGGAAGATGACCCAGCCCCGGCTGTTCTGCGGGTAGGGATGTTTCACTTCCTGGCTCTGGGGGCAGAGAGAGAGGAGACCAGGATGAGAGGAAGAGGCAGCGGTGGTGGGGTCTCAGTCCACATGGTGCTGGGGATCAGGTTTCCCAGGGGCTGACAAGCTGGTCAAAGGGTCCCTGGAGACCATAGGAGCCCAGACTTGGGGTCCTGCGAGGTGTCCTCTGACAAGGGGTGCCCAAGGTGGGTGTGGGTGGGGCAGTCTCACCCCACTGGTATTCCAGGCGGTGTAGTAGAGGTGTGTCCCCTGGTAGAGCTGCATGAGGTAGACGGTGAGGAGGGCCAGCAGCCCTGGCAAGGTCACGTAGCCCCACAGGAACGAGGAGAAGGGCCACAGCGGGCGGCCCATCTCACTGAACATTTCTTCCCTGAACCTGGGGTCGGGGCAACGGTCAGGGGCGTCTGGAAGGGAGCCCTCTGGCCGCCGGGGCCTGGGGCTCTTAGGAGGGTGGGCTTTCCAGGCGTCTGGTTCTCTCACAATTTGTCAACATTTAAGAGCTGCCAAGTCCTGCCAGGCCCTCCTTGGGGTTGGCTCTTGCATCTAGTCTCCCCATGGGAAACACCCCCCACCCCCAATCCTGGGGGAATGCATCGCTCCCAGCCTTTTGTCTTCAGAATAGCCCATGTGGCCAATGGCAGGGTCCCTGAGTCCCCTAGATCCTGACTGCTTGTCCCATTAGGGCCTCCCAGCCTCAGATTATTCCCTCAGATCACTCCCTCCTGTACCCCTGCACCCTCAGCCACATCTTCCTGCTGTGGGAAGGACTGAGGGACCAGACCAGGCCCCAACTCTCCTCAGAGACCCAGGTTGTGGGGAGGGTTCCCTGGCTGGGCAGACCCCGGGGGCTTGGGCATTCACCTCCCAGCTCCGTAGATCCAAGCCAGGGCCATGTTCTGGAAGACCACGGTGATGATGAGGGTCAGTGGGACCAGGAGGTCATCAAACAAGTACATTATGTAGCTGCCAGCACGACTGGTGAAGACGAGGCTGCCCAGAAAACCTCCCAAGCAGACGATCGCTAAGGCAGGGGCAGGTTTGGCCACACTTGAGGTCTATGTGTAGGGCTGGGTTCAGGGGTCAAAGTGAGCCCTGGAGACCGGGGGTGGCTGGATAAGGAGGGGCCAAAGGCAAGGCGGTCACTGGGGTGAGAATCCGCAGTACCTGAAAGTATCCTGGGATAATTCCTGAAGATGGAGATGGAGTTCTGGAGGGGAAAGACAATGCCTTCCAAGAGCCTCAGCAAGTTGCTCAAGCCTATGATGAGCAGGGCCATGAAGAAGAGGATGGCCCAGAAAGAGGAGCCGGGGAACAACGAGATGACTTGGGAGAAGGCTGCGAATGCCAGGCCGGGGCCCTCCATGAACTGTGGGGGAGAAGGGCTCTGAGGCAGTGGTCGGTCTGGATGCGGGGAGGGAAGTGGTGCAGTGATCGATTAGCAATGTCTGCCTTGGGTGGAATAAAGAGGCCAGAGTGGTGACGGATGGTCTGAGTGCCCTTCTTGGTTTCAGGAGCTGCTGCCCACCCTGGACTACATAAATCCAAGAGCTTAATCTCTTGAGGCCTCGGTTTCCATCTCTAATACATGGGGATCCTGAGGTCAATGTGAGAATTAGAGGGACAGTTTCCCCAGAGGCCTGGGCACATATGAAATGGTGGTAGAAAAGTGATTATAACAGTTACCTTGCCTCAGAAGATGATTAGGTGGCCCCCCACCCCGGCCAAGGACCCTAGGAAATGCAGATCCCTAGGTCCTCTGGGGCCATTAAGGACTCCAACTCCCGTCCTGTTCCCACACACGCACCGTTTCCTTCTGCACCTTGATGCTGCAGGGTGGGGACAGGTGGACGACCTGTCGCCGGAGATGGCCCTGGAGACTGTTGATCCATTTTATGTAGTCCAGGGTGGGCCGCAGCAGGATGTCTTGGGGGGGCTTGGCATTATGAGGCAGCACCCCCTCGTCTATCAGCTGCATCAGCTTTGAGACACTCCTGAAGCGGGGAGAGAGGAAAGGAAAGGTGGTGGAGAGCTGATGGCAGACCAGGGATGTCGAGGACTGAAGAGGAAAGTGAGCTGCCTGAGATGGGTGCAGCTGAGTAACAAGGTCAGGGACCAGAAGATAACCGCATGGACTTGGGGCCAGTTGGCCTGGGGACTCCACCTAAGTGGCAGGAGATGTTATATTTGCAGTAGCTAATTCCTCAGTGTTATGAATTGTGTGTCCCCGCCTCCCAGATTAATCCGGTGGAAGTCCTAACCCTCCACTACCTCAGAAAGGGACCTTATTTAGAAACAAGACTGTTGTGGAAGTAATTAAAGGTGAGGTTGTATTGTAGTGGCGAGGGGCCATTGTGACTGGTATCTTTCTATAACAAGAGGGAATTTGGACACACAGACACACAGACACACACACACGACATGGAGAATACCCTGTGAGAATGCCAGTAAGATCTATAAGAGAAGAACACCAAAGATTGCCAGCAAATCACCAGAAGAGGCATGGGACAAATTCTTCCTTACAGCCCAAGGTGGGACATAGCCCTGCCAATGCATGGAGCTCAGACTTCTGGCCTCCAAAGCTGTGAGACAATACACTTCTGTTGTTTTAGCCACCCAGTTTGTGGAACTTTGTTATGACAGCCTCAGAAAATGAATACACTCAGGATTTTCTCTTTTTGGACCTTAAGTTTGGAGTGCTGGGTTCATTAGGCCTGTTCATAATACGTTTTCCTCAACCAGCAGAGCGGAGTGGTGTGTTTGATCTTTTCTCTCCTTCATTTTTTTTTTAAACTATTTATTTGTTTCTCTGTGTCAGGTCTTGGTTGCAGTACATGGACCCTTCCACTGAGGCACACAGGCTTAGCTGCCCCACAGCATGTGGGATCTTAGTTCCCCAGCCCGTGATCGAACCTGAGTCCCCTGAATTGGAAGGCAAACTCTCTTTCATTTTTGAATTTCACTCTTTCCTCTGCTTCTATAGTGATTCACTTTCATGCATTTCAAGCATGGATATTACTTTGTGGAAAAAATATGTTGTTTTGTGTGTCATCACTGAAGTGTTGTGCGATAAACAGCATTCTGTTTTTTTCTTTTTCTCCCTTTTTTTTTTTTCTTGCTGATAGCTATATGTTGCTGATGGAGAAGGCAATGGCACCCCACTCCAGTACTCTTGCCTGGAAAATCCCATGGATGGAGGAGCCTGGAAGGCTGCAGTCCATAGGGTCGCTGAGGGTCGGACATGACTGAGCGACTTCACTTTCACTTTTCACTTTCATTCACTGGAGAAGGAAATGGCAACCCACTCCAGTGTTCTTGCCTGGAGAGTCCCAGGGACTGGGGAGCCTGGTGGGCTGCCGTCTATGGGGTCACACAGAGTCGGACACGACTGAAGTGACTTAGCATACGTTGCTGAATGTACATCAAGTTTATTGCTCCTGACTGCTGGATTGTACTGCATAATACTTATTTACATTCCAAGTAGTATGTCTCCAACTTGTTTTTTGTTTTTGTTTTTTTCAAGATCGTTTTGACTAATATACATCCTTTGCATTTCCATATACATTTTAAGAGTGATCTTGTCAGTTCTATAGTAAAGTTTGCTGGGATGTGAAACTGCCATTTCACTTGGCAGTTTGGGGAGAACTTATATCCTAACATCAATGATTCTTCAAATCCATGAACATAACATAGCTCTTCACTTATTTAGGTCTTTCTCTCAGCAACGCTGTGTAATTTTCAGTATGGAGATCTTGCACAACTTCTGTTAAATTTAGCCTTAGTATTTGGTGGGTTTTGATGCTAATGTAAATGGTTTTGCTTTTTAAATTTTTAATTTAACTGCTGTTTGCCATTAGCATGTAGAAAAATTTGTTTGTTTTTGTATGGGGATTTTTGTTTTTGAGACATTCCTAAATGCACTTATTTATTTTAGTTTTCTTTTTTTTGAGATTCTTTTAGGTTTTCTAAGTATATACTTATGCCATTTGTGAATAAAGACACTTTTAGTTCTTTCTATGCTCTATTCTGTTTATATTCTTTTTTTGCTTCCTTTCACTGCTAGGAACTTCACTATGATATTGAAGAGATGTGATGAAAAGAGATACCCTTGTCTTGTTTTTAATATTGGAGGAAAATGTTCAATAATTAACCATTAAGAATGACATTGGACTTCCCTGGCAGTGGTTGAGTTTCCCCCTGTCAATGCAGGGGGCATGGGCTGGATCCCTGGCCTGGGAGGACTCTACACGCTGCGGGACAGCTGAGCCCATGCGCCACGACTACTGAGCCTGCGCTCTAGAGTCCGCGAGTCTCCACTGCTGAGCCCAGGCGCCCTAGAGCCTGCGCTCCGCGACAGGAGAAGCCCCTGCAATGAGAAGCCCACCGCAGCCAGAGAGTAGCTCCTGCTCACTACAACTAAAGAAGGCTTGTGTGCAGCAAAGACGACCCAGTGCAGTCATAAATGAAATAAATAATTTTTTTAAAAAGGATGATGGTAACTGTTTTTCTGTTGTTGATATTCTTAACACAATGGTTTTCAACGGAGGGTGATACCCCCATCTTTTTCCCCAGGGACATTTAACAACATCTGGAGACAGTTTTGGTTGGTACAACTGAAGCAGGGGAGGGCACTGATATTTGGAATCTAGTGTTTGACGTATATCTCTTATTGTTTTGTTTTGGATGATTACGCTAGAGCTGTGCTGTCTACCGCGGCCACTAACCAGATGTGACTAATACAACTGAGAAAGTGAATTTTAAATTTTATTTAATTTTAACTAATTTAAACTAAAGAAGCTAGGTTATTCAGTTATTGAAAAACTAGCAAGTATGTTCAGAACAGCTTAGACAGGTGAAATTACTTTTCTTCTGTGTACTTTTTATGAAATCTAAATACAAACTGGGTACTTCCCTTCAGCCTCAAGAATTTCCTTTCGTATTCTCTTGGTATAGATTTAGTTCTTTAAATCTTCTTGGGTCCACTGCACTTCAATAACAGCAAAGTATGATTTTTATTTTATCCACTAAAAAGTGCTGCTGTTGTACAAATATGGACTTTTGCATCCTTCAATATCTTAACTGGAAGAAAAATTCCACTTTGAGGCTTAAAAAAATCCCAGTGCCTGAATGCACTCCAGACCAAGTAAATGAGAATTTCTGCGGGGGTGGGGTGTGGGGTGGGAGCACACAGACATAAGTATTTTCTAAGGCTTCCCAAATGATTCCAATGTACAGCCTGGGCCACAACCACTGACTGTGGCTCAGAATGCTCTAACGGTCATTTCTGTGAGTTGAAACAATTGATTCTGAAAACTTCTTTACATCATTTGCAGTTTATAGAAACCTTTGGACAGTCGTGGAATCTACCTGACCCAGGGGTTGAACCTGAGTCTCCTGCACGGCAGGCAGATTCGTTACCGCCCAAGCCACCAGGGAAGCCCAGTCTTTGGACAGTCATATATCTGAGACTCTTTTCTTATCTATAAAGTGATGGATATTAGACTGTTCCCTTCTAGCTGTTTTTCTCTGAGAGTAACGTGATATTGTTGTTGTTGTTGCTATTGGAGAGGTTTGAGTTTGAGGGTCCCTGAGGCTGGGGGACTGCAGAAGTAGAGGAAGGGGGGCCTCTTTTTGGATCTACAAGGCTGTGACTACTCACTGTTTGATACAGGCGTGTCCACTGGTGGTGGTCCAGAAGCCCAGCACTATAAAGACGATGGACGTAGTCAGCAATGAAGTCACCAGGTTGACCAGGACCACCAAAAAGGCCACCTGTGCGTAGTTGTCACCTCCAGCCTTGTAGGAGAACAAGATGATGGTGCCCATGCCCAGGCCCAGGGAATAGAGCATGTGGCCTCCTGCTTGACGCCACAGGTCCAGCGAGGCCCAGGCAGAGAACTGTCGATTGGGGTGGTGGGTGAGAGGAGTTTGGGAATGGGCTCAGAGTGCAGAGCCACCAGTGGGCTGGCAGAGGGGGCAGGCTGGGGTGGAAACAGGAGGGACAAGAGGTACCCAGGGGACAGAAGGAGAGAAGATGCAGGGGAAGGAAACTCAGAGAAGGAGGGTGAAGGTTTGGAGCGCCCAGCCTCACCTCTGTGGTCACCATACGTCTGAGGCTGGTGGTTGCACCTTCCAAGAAGAGACCTCGGATGAGGAAGCAGAGGAGGATGATGTAGGGAAGGAATACTGAGAAAATCAGCATCTGGTCAGAGAGGTCAGGACAGAGAGCCGAAGTCAGGAGACGTGGGCAGGAGGGGAGCATAGGACAGAGAGGCAAGCTTTAGCAGGGGCCAGCAGGAGCGGAGACAGTGAGGTGAGCAGCGTTAATGTGGCCGGAATGTGACAAGAGGGAGCTACAGGAGGATTATTCTAAGGAGACAACAATGTTGTTTGGGTGGGAAAATCCATCAATCAGGCAGAGGCCCAGGTAAAGATGGCTTTTAAATGGCGGTGCAGTTGTAGTTCAGCTGTTACGTCTTGTCCAACTCTTTTGTGACCCCATGGACTCTAATTCTCCAGGCTCTTCTGTCCATGGGATTTCCCAGGCAAGAATACTGGATTGGGTTGCCATTTCATTCTCCAGGGGATGTTCCTGACCCAGGGATGCATTGCAAGTAGATTCTTTACCATACCGGGGAAACCCTGTGGTGCAGTTGGATACTATCAATTCATGGGCTTTGGTTTTTCTGGCCTATTTTTGAATTTAGGGACAAGAATTGCAAAGGGGAGAGGAACCAGTGAAGCTGAAGACTGGATGTAACACCTTCATAGCTGAAGGGGAAAAGAAGAAATGGAAAAGAGACTTTGTGAGAAGATGATATGCTTAACAGGAATTAAATTTTTTTTTTTTTTTTTTTGCTCAGAGATTGATGAGGGAAACTCACCTCCCTGCCACAGTGTGCTCTACTAAGCCATTAGTAAAACACTGTTTTGTGTGACTGGCTTATTTTGAAGGCTGCAAAGACATGGTGAGCTGGGTTTCCAGGGATGCCTGGCATGAAAGTTGATTGCTTGCATAGATACAGGAGTCAGAAGGTACAGGTAATGTTAACCAACGTAATCTGACATTACTTTTCCACAGAAGGAGAATATCCAGGTGCCAAGGGGGTGGGTTGGAAATAAGGATTGGAATAAAGTAATCTAAATGAGAAACTTTGAAGTCAGTGCCAGTCGGCTCCTTTAGGGGTTAATGGGCACTGTCAAGATGCAGGAAGGTGGGGTATGCCAGGCTCAGGGCGTGAGGCTGTGGTCTGATCTACAAGGCTGTCTGCAGGTCCCCACATGCAGTGACATGCAGATGAGAGATGGGGAAGAGGGAGCTGGGTCAGTCTGAGGTGTTCTTCTGTGCCACAGATGGGAGATGAGCAGTTCTCTTTGAGAGGAGCAGTGACAACGTCACTTAGTGACAGCGTCTTCCTTAGGACCCTGATGGAGTGGCTGTGTGGGCACCTCTGAGCTTACCCTCTGGGTGGGTCGGGGGGGGGCATGGGTCATGAGGACTGGAAAAGAGAAGTCAGCAGGAAGGAGGTGGATGGTGTGGGGGCAGGGAGCCTGAGGATGTTTGGACCTGGCAAAGGTGAAGGGGTAGTGAGACCAGCAGTCAGAGTGGCTTACCTGCATTGAAATCTTTAGCCCTACCATCATGATTAAGAAGAGGAGGAACCAGACTGCGAAGATACCCACGGTGAGATTCAGGACGAGGGTCTCGACCTCTTCTTCAATGTGGTTTGAGGCGTTCAGAGTGGTGTGGTACCAGAAGTACTGGTGGGTTACAGTCTGAAGGCAAGAAAGGTCTGGGGGAAGCCAGTCCCTTAGGTGCCACCTCACCTGGCGGCTGCCCTGCGTGTCACGGCCTCCCTTTCAGTTCTCACTCCCTGTCTCTTGCTGCTTGGTGCCCCTGCCTCCCTTGGCTCTGCTGGGCCTCCCCCTCCCTCTCCTCACCGGTGACATTGATGTTCCTCACCAGTGGGCACTCGTCCCACGGCAGGGGGTAACGGAAGGAGTTGCTTAGGTAGGAGAGGCTCCAGGTGATGATAATGCTGTTGTACAAGCTCACCAAGATGCACACCTGGGGGTGGACACAAGTGGGCCTGAGGCAGGGCGGGATGGGTGGAGACAGGGAGCCTGGAGACCATAGGGGTGGGCTGGGATGCCCCTGGCTGGGCCCTCATTCACCAGTATGCTGGCGTAGCCTATGCCGCCCAGCCAGGGGACAAGCTGCTTCCAGACCCGGATGCTGTCCATGCGCAGACATTTCCCCATGATCATCTCCATGTACATGAGGGGAACCCCGAAAAAGAGGAGCATGAAGAAGTACACCAGGATAAAGCTGCCTGAAGAAGAGAACCAGGAGCTGTGCTCAGACAGCCAGGAGTCCTGGCCCCCCTCCTCTTAATCTCCAGTTATCTCTTCCCCCAAATCCCCGGAGCCTAGGTGCCCAGTCTTAAAACTCCTTCTTTAAACTCAGGATCCAGGTCCCCGGCCTCACCTCCTCCATTCAGATGACACAGGTAAGGGAACCGCCATATGCTGCTTAAACCAATGGAGAAGGCAACCTGGATCAAGATGTTCTCAGCTCTTTTAGTCTGAGCAAAGTAGTTTTGGGTCTTGGTGGCCAGAATCTCCTTGGCTGTGAGCTTCCAGGACGGTGTTGAGGAAGTGTGGCGCTCTTTGGGGGACTCTTCCTCTGATATTTCTTCAAGGGACTCCATGACTTTCTTCTTACAAGCCCACTAACTCCTGAGGGAATCTTGGGGTCGCCAAGCAGAGCAGACTTTAAGGAACATGTCTCAAGATACCAGACTGTAAAACCCCATGACAGAAAAGGTTTTAGAGGGCTTTCCTGGTGGCTCAGTGGTAAAGAATCTGCCTGCCAATGCAGGAGACACAGGTTCGATTCCTGGTCAGGGAAGATCCCACATGTCTCTGAGCAACTCAGTCTGTGCACCGCAACTATTGAGGCTGTGCTCTGCAGCCCGGGAGCCACACTACTGATCCCACTCGCTGCAACGTGAAGCCCATGTGCCCCAGAGCCCTTGCTCCACAAGAGAAGCTACTGCAATGAGAAGTCCGAGCACTGCAATGAAGAGTAGCCCCTGCTCGCTGCAACTAGCAGAAAGCCCTAGCAGCCAGGAAGACCCAGAGCAGCCAAACATAAATAAACTAACTTTTTAAAAAAGGTTTTAGACCAACGAAGGCCAGAGTTTCGATCTTGGCCCTTCTCATGAGTTACTGACTTCGAGAAAATAATTTCATTTCTCTGACACTCAGTTTTTTTCCTCATCTTATAAGCAATAGATCAATTTCAAAATGTTTCATAACTGTTACAGCAAGTGGGAAGTGGAATTAAATCTTTAAAGTGCTGAAAGAAAATAACTTTGAATTTGGAATTCCATTTCTAGAAAACATATTCTTCAAGAATGAAGATGAAGTAAACACATTTTCTGACTAACAAAACCATGGAGTTTTGTTGCCAGAAGCCTGGCACTACTAAAAATAATACAGACGTTTCTTCTGGAAGAAGAAAATTTACCCCAGAAGAAAGGTCAGACATGCAGGAAAGAACTGAGAATAATTGAAATGAAAATATGTGGATAAAATTGAGACTGAAAAAAAACATGAACACCTTGTTTAGTTCTAATTAAGTAAAGAATTAAATATATAACAACAAAGATTAGGAGGGTGGTAAATGGGAATTTAATTACTGTAAGTACTTTTCACTGTCTAGTAATAGGATAAAAGTACAAATAAATATAATTTGATAAAATATATATATCTTTAATATGTGGGGGAATCATTAAAACAATAGTTTAAATGTATAATTCCTAAGCTATCAGAGGAGAAAAATGGACTAATGAAAACAATCAATGTACAAATAATGCAAGAAAGAAGAGAAAAAGAAATATAGAATAGATAAGACAAGTACAAAACACCTAATCAGATAGTAGATTTAAACCTAAATCTGTCTCTAACACCAAACACAAAAATAAACTCAAAATGAATTAAAGAAGACCAGGTACTATAAAACTCCCAGAGGAAAACATCAGCAGGACACTCTCTGACATAAGTCGCAGCAAGATCTTTCTTGATCCACTGAAAACAAAAATAAAAATAAACTTAAAAGTTTCTGCACAGCAAAAGAAACCACAAGCAAAATGAAAAGACAAGACACAACTTGGGAGAAAACATTTGAAATGAAGAGAACCACAAGGAATTAACCTCCAAGATATACTAACAGCTCATGCAGCTTAATTAAAAACAAACAAAAACTGACAAACAACTAATCTCAAAAATATACAAGCAACTTATGCAGCTCAATTCCAGAAAAATAAATGACCCAATCAAAAAATGGGCCAAAGAACTAAATAGACATTTCTCCAAAGAAGACATACGGATGGCTAACAAACACATGAAAAGATGCTCAACATCACTCATTATTAGAGAAATGCAAATCAAAACCACAATGAGGTACCACTTCACACCAGTCAGAATGTCTGCGATCCAAAAATCTGCAAGCAATAAATGCTGGAGAGGGTGTGGAGAAAAGGGAACCCTCCTACACTATTGGTGGGAATGCAAACTAGTACAGCCACTGTGGAGAACAGTGTGGAAATTCCTTAAAAAATTGCAAATAGAACTGCTTTATGACCCAGCAATCCCACTGCTGGGCATACACACCGAGGAAACCAGAATTGAAAGAGACACATGTACCCCAATGCTCATCGCAGCACTGTTTATAATAGCCAGGACATGGAAGCAACCTAGATGTCCATCAGCAGATGAATGGATAAGAAAGCTATGGTACATATACACAATGGAGTATTACTCAGCCATTAAAAAGAATACATTTGAATCAGTTCTGATGAGATGGATGAAACTGGAGCCAATTATACAGAGTGAAGTAAGCCAGAAAGAAAAACACCAGTACAGTATACTAACACATATATATGGAATTTAGAAAGATGGCAATGACGACCCTGTATGCAAGACAGGAAAAAAGACACAGATGTGTATAACGGACTTTTGGACTCAGAGGGAGAGGGAGAGGATGGGATGATTTGGGAGAATGGCATTGAAACATGTATACTATCATGTAAGAATCGAATCGCCAGTCTATGTCCGACGCAGGACACAGCATGCTTGGGGCTGGTGCACGGTGATGACCCAGAGAGATGTTATGGGGAGGGAGGTGGGAGGGGGGTTCATGTTTGGGAACGCATGTACACCCGTGGTGGATTCAAGTTAATGTATGGCAAAACCAATACAGTATTATAAAGTAAAATAAAGTAAAAATAAAAATTAAAAAAAATTAATAAAATAAAAAAATAAAAATTAAAAACAAACAAACAAACAAAAAAATACTTCACAAACAGCCCAATCAAAAATGAGGAAAGGGATTTCCTTGGTGGTTCAGTGGTTAAGACTCTGCACTTCCACTGCAGAGGGTAGAGGTTCTATCCCTGGTTGGGGAACTGGTCGTGGTGTGGCCAAAAAAAAGGGGTTGGAAGATCTAAATGGACATTTCTCCAAAGAAGACATACAGATGGCCAAAAAGCACATGAAAAGATGCTCACATCATTAATTATTGGGCTTCCCTGGTGCCTCAGACAGTAAAGAATCTGCCTGCAATGCAGGAGACCTGGGTTCGAGCCCTGGGTTGGGAAGATCTGCTGAAAGAGGGTATGGCAACCCACTCCAGTATTCTTGCCTGGAGAATCCCCACAGACAGAGGAACTTGGCAGGCTATAGTCCATGGGGTCGCAATGAGTCGGACTGAGTGACTAAGCACTCAGAGAAATGTAAATCAAATCTACAATGAGGTATCACCTCAAACTGGTCAGAGTAGCCATCATCAAAAAATTCTACAAACAATAAATTGCTAAATGCTGGAGAGGGTGTGGAGAAAAGGGAACCCTCCTACTCTGTTGATGGGACTGTAAATTGGTACAGCCACTATGGAGAACAGTACAGAGGTTCCTTAAAAAACTAAAAATAGAGCTAACCATATGATCCAGCAATCCCATTCCTGGACATATATCCTGAGAAAATCATAACTTGAAAAGATATATGCCCTATAACTTTTAAATAAATTGCTTCTTAATTAGCAATATTCCTCCATAGCAAACTTCTGACCTGGTGATTTTATTGATGAATTGTACTAAACATTAAATAAATAAATACTACTAATCTTGAATAAAAATCTTCCAGAATAGAAGAAGTAGCGAGACCAGCCTAACCTTAATACCAAAACCTGGCAGGGAATTATGAAAAAAAAAGAAAATCACATTCCTATGTCTTTCATGAACATTAATGAAAATGTCCCAAACAAAATACTAGCAAATCAAATACATCAAGACATAAAAACAACACGACATCACAATTGAGTTGAGTTTATTCCAGTAATGCAAGGAAGCTTAAAAGTTTTTTCTTTTTAATCAAGATAACACAACAAAGGATAAAGTCATAAGATCATCTCAATATTTGTGTAAATTTTTGATAAAATGCAAAAAACTATTCATTAAAAAAGAACTCTTAGGAAAGTAGGACTAAAAATGAAGATCCTTGAATCCTCCTTCCAATGCAGGGGACGTGGGTTCTATCCTTGGTCAGGGAACTAAGATCCCACATGTCTTGGAGCAACTAAGCCCATGCACCACAACTAAAATTGAACATTCTTAATTTCATAGAGATTATTTACAGAAAAGCTTACAGCAAACATCAAACTTACTGATAAAATTTTGAAAGCCTTCCCTTGGAGATCAGTAATGAGACAAGGTGCCCACTACCATCCCTTCTAGTCAAACTGAATTTAAAATTTGGGTAGGTTAATAGCATCCATGGCCCCAAATCTTCAATTTTTCCTTCATCTACTCCCTTCACAATGTTCTGAAGATCCTCTCACTAAGAGAGGCTGTAATCTACTTTCCTATCACCTGAATCTAGGCTGGTGTGCTGACTCAGAGACTAGGCTGCAAAAACCTCTGTTGTTACTGCTTGCTCTCTTACACTTTTGCTATCACCACAAGGACACATCTAGACTAATCTGCTGAAACAGAGACATATAAACCGGAGCTGAATCACTCCAGAGGTCCCAGCTCAAGCTAGCTTAGATCAGTCAGTAGCCCCACACATATTTGCTGACCCCAGCCTGATGACTCATGAGACCCAGTAATAAGTTCCTGTTGTTTTAAGTCACTGAATTCTGAAGTGATGTATTAAACAGCATATTGATGGCAACAGATAATTGATATGAGGTCTTAGAAAGTAGAGTAAGATTTTTTAGAGTATAAAGTTTGGAAAGAGAAGGAAAAGTGTCATTATTTATGTGAAAAATAAAAAAGAATCCATAAGTACATAATTGGATTAATAAGTGAGCAATAACAAGGTTGCTGAATACAGAGTTAATGGAATACTACTAAGAGCATTTCTAATACCAACAAGAAATAGATAGGTAATGAAAAAATTAAAGGTAGTATTTATAATAACATGAAGATATTTCAAGCATTTAGGAACTAATCTAACGAAAGATAAGACCTTTATACCAAAACCTACAAATGATTACTGAGAGAAGTAAAAGTTTTGAGTAACTGGAGAGGTATTCCTTGTCAACTCAGATCATGGAAATGACAGAATTAAGTAATTATGATGGGGAAAAAATGTATATTCATACTGAAAAAACAAAATTTGACTATTATCTCACAACATACAAAAATTAATCCAGGAAGCTTCTAAAGAAATTAATATGGGAGAATATCGTCATGATGTGGAGGTTAAGAAAGATTCCTTAAACAGAATTTAGAAAGGGCTAACCATATGGAAAACAATAGGTAAAGGTGAGTTTATTCGAATTTAGTATATCTGTTCATAAACAGACATGGTTAAAACGAAGACTGAAGATCCCGTGTGCCTTAAATAAGACCCGGTGCAGCCAAGTAAATAAATAAATATTTTTAAAACTAAAAGTATTAAAATTTAAAACTATAATTATTAATACATATATGTCTATTTATTACAAATGAGATACAATGACAGAACATATATATTGGATAATACTGTTAAATGTCACATGAAAGTGAAAGTGTTGGTCAATCAGTCTGTGTTCGACTCTTTGGGACCCCATGGACTGAAGACCACCAGGCTCCCCTGTTCATGGAGTGGTTTGCCATTCCCTTTTCCAGGGGATCTTCCCCACCCAAGGATCAAACCTACCCCAAGGGTCTCCTGCATTGCAGGCAGATTCTTTACCACTGAGTCACCTGGGAAGCCCCAAACGTAACACAGAGTTTGTAAATATACATTAATATGTACTGTATGAACATATATGTTATTTCTTACAGATTGGAGATTTATTGGATATATATAATATACATTTCCATTATATCATGAGTAGATAATGAGTATTTTCCTAGGTAATAAGGCATTCTTTTAAAATATGATTTTTGATGGTGATGTGATATTCTGGAGTCATTATATAAACCTGACCAAATCTGTGGTCTGCTTAAATCTTCCTGAGCATGCTTCACACCCGGTTTAGTTTAGCACCCAGGGCCCTTCCTGAACAGCCCACTGCTTCCCCCTCCGACTCCCAGCCCCCACCCTACCTCCAACAGCAGCCACCCCTTTGTCACCCTTTCAAGGCTTCTCACCTGCAGTTTGCTCTTTGATTCAAACGGGAGAGTACCAGGAGTCTAGAGTCAGTGAAGGCCGCGCCTATCACACAACCCTACCGGCCTCAGCCCCATCACCTGCTGGAGGGAGTCGTTGTCTCCAGGGCGGGCCCATCCGAGGCCTGGTTGAGGAGAGAGAAAGGGGGAGGAGAGGGGAGGCGAGCTGGGGAGCAGAGACGGGGCGGACGGGCCGCCAGACTTCTGCTCTAACCGCTGGCGTTTTGCTACCCCACTTGGGGGCTGACCCTTCCCTCCCAGGGTCAGGGCATCCTGGACCCCTAAATTCCTGGGAAGAAAGGGAGATGAGAGGGTAAGTTCCGAGGTCTGCGTCCAGAGGCGGAGCGGTGCAGGAAGGGGGAACCGACGCCTGGCTCCCAGAGAGGTCAGGAACTGGGACCACCCCCCCCACACACACACCTTTACCCGTCACTGACACGCGCATCTGGACAAGACCGGTCGCTTCTGCGGGCGCTTGGGGGTGGGGGCGGCCTGGGCACGCGACGAGGGTATGAAGGTCGGTGCAAACCATTGCCACTGGGGTCAGAGGAGATTTTAATATCTCGCTGTAGCCGAAAGGTGAGTTAGGCAATTTCCCTTGAAGATGCGCTCGCATCTGCGGTGCCTGCTCTCTTCAGACCCCCATCCCAGCCCCTGTGGACTCACTCTTCTAGGCTTCGGACCCACAGTCCTAGACCGCTGCGGACGTCTTGGACTTATCTCTCTGAAGGGAGCCGCGTTCCCCACGGTTCCCAGAGCTTTGAACCCTGAGGATCTGCGCGCTTAGGTGTGATGCATAGTTCAGTTCTTCCCACTCCTTTCACCCCATCATCCCTGCCTTCTTGGAGCATCTTCTCTCCAAGTTTATTCTTTGAGAAGGCTCCCTTGCTGTGGCTGGAGTGAGATCACCTGTTGCTAGGCAGATAGTAGTTTGGCGGTATTGCATCTCTGGGTTTTAATAGGTGAATTCATTACTAAAGATGAAGCATAAAAAGAACTTAATATTCCCCCTAAGAAATCAGAATAACACCCAAACAAGCTAGAAATAGTATAATTAAAAAAAGGTGAAATTAATACAACAGAAAGTGAAAAAATTAAAAAAAAAAAATCTAAATAATCCAAATGCTGCTTGTGAGCCAGATTTTAAAAAAGTAAAAATAAAAGTATACAACATTAAGAATGAGAAAAGCAACATCGTCACCAAAATTAGAATTTTAAGGGAATCCTATATGAAATTCTAGGTCAACAAATCTAAAACCCTAGAGGACACTGACATTATTTAGCAAGTTTAAATTGTTAAAAATGACCCAAGAATTTGAGGGTAGGAGGAATCAACAGAAGTGATTTAGAAGATGAGTAAAGATCTACCATGGATGTAGGCACTGGGACCAGATGGGTTCAGTGCTGAGTTTTGTTTAACCTTTAAAAAAACAGATGGTTCTAATGTCAATTAAACCATATAACTCAAAGTATGATCCACAAAGAAAACGGCAGAGGAACCAGAGATCAAACTGCAACATTCGTTGGATCATAGAGAAAGCAAGGGAATTCCAGAAAAACATCTACTTCTGCTTCATTGACTACACAAAAGCCTCTGACTTATGTGAATCACAACAAACTGGAAAATTCTTAAAGAGATGGGAATACCAGACCACTTTACCTGTCTCCTGAGAAACCTGTATGCCAGTCAAGAAGCAACAGTTAAAACCTTACACGGAAAAACAAACTGGTTCAGAATTGGGAAAGGAGTACATCAAGGCTGTATATTGTCATCCTGTTTATTTAATTTATATGCAGAGTAAATCATTCGAAATGCTAGGTTGGATGAACCACAACCTGGAATCAAGATTGCCAGGAGAAATATCAACAAGATATTTCTTAGATATGCAGATGATACCACTCTAATGGCAGAAAGTGAAGAGGAACTAAACAGCCTCTTGATGAGGGTGAAAGAGGAGGCTTAAAATTCAACATTCAAAAAACTAAGATTATAGCATCTGGTCACATCACTTCCTGGCAAATAGAAGAGGAAAAAGTGGAGGCAGTGACAGATTATATTTTCTTGGGTTTCAAAATCACTGTGGACGGTGACTGCAGCCGTGAAATCACAAGGTGCAATTAACAAGGTGCAAGCATTTGTGTATTACCTCGGAGTCACCATTATCTTCATTATCTCCACCATAGTTTGGTCTCAGGTCAAACAACAGCGGGGGGACACAGCCCTGACCATCCACAGAAAATTGGATTAAAGATTTACTGAGCATCGCCCCACCCATCAGAACAAGACCCATCAGTCAGTCTCTCCTATCAGGAAGCTTCCATAAGCTTCTTATCCTCATCAGAGGGCAGACAGAATGAAAACCACAGTCACAGAAAACTAATCAAACTGATCACATGGACCACAGCCTTATCTAACTCAATGAAACTATGAGCTATGCTGTGTAGGGCCACCCAAGGTGGACTGGTCATGATGGAGTTCCAAAACTTGGTCCACTGAAGAAGGGAATGGCAAACCACTTCAGTATTCTTGCCTTGAGAACCCCATGAATAGTATGAAAAGGCAAAAAGATATGACACTGAAAGATTAACTCCCCAGGTTGGTAGGTGCCCAATATGCTACTGGAGAAGAGTGGAGAAATAACTCCAGAAAGAATGGAGAGATGGCGCCAAAGCGAAAGCAATGCCCAATTGTGGATGTGACTGGTGATGGAAGTTCAGTGCTGTAAAGAACAATATTGTGTAGGAACCTGGAATGTTAGGTTCATGAATCAAGGTAAATTCAGTTCAGTTCAGTCACTCAGTCATGTCCGACTCTTTGCGACCCCATGAACTGCAGCACGCCAGGCTTCTGTGTCCATCACCAACTCCCAGAGCTTACTCAAACTCATGTCCATTGAGTCAGTGATGCCATCCAACCATGTCATCCTCTGTCATCCCCGTCTCCTCCTGCCTTCAATCTCTCTCAGCATCAGGGTCTTTTCAAATGAGTCAGTTCTTTGGATCAGGTGGCCAAAGTATTGGAGTTTCAGCTTCAGCATCGGTCCTTTGAATGAATATTCAGGACTGATTTCCTTGAGGATGGACTAGTTGGATCTCCTTGTAGTCCAAGGGACTCTCAAGAATCTTCTCCAACACCACAGTTCAAAAGCATCAATTCTTTGGCACTCAGCTTTCTATATAGTCCAACTCTCACATCCATACATGACTACTGGAAAAACCATAGCCTTGATTAGATGGACCTTTGTTAGCAAAGTAATGTCTCTGCAAGGTAAATTGGAAGTGGTCAAACAGGAGATGGCAAGAGTGAACATCGACATTTTAGGAATCAGTGAACTAAAAGGGACTGGAATGGGTGTATCTACTACTGTGAGCAAGAATCCCTTAGAATAAATGGAGCAATGATCATAGTCAACAAAAGAGTCCAAAATGCAGTACTTGGGTGCAGTCTCAAAAATGGCAGAATGATCTCTGTTCATTTCCAAGGCAAACCATTCAATATCACAGTAATCCAAGTCTATGCCCCAACCAGTAATGCTGAAGAAGCTGAAGTTGAATGGTTCTGTGAAGACCTACAAGACCTTCTAGAATTAACACCTAAAAAAGATGTCCTTTTCATCACAGGGGACTAGAATGCAAAAGTAGAAAGTCACGAGATACCTGGAGTAACAGGCAAATTTGGCCTTGGAGTATAAAATGAAGCAGGTCAAAGGCTAACAGACTTTGCCAAGAGAACGCACTGGTCATAGCAAACACCCTCTTCCACAACACAAGAGAAGATGCTACACATGGACATCACCAGATGGCCAATACTGAAATCAGATTGATTATATTCTTTGCAGCCAAAGATGGAAAAGCTCTATACAGTCAGCAAAAACAAGACCTGGGGCTGACTGTGGCTCAGATCGTGAACTCCTTATTGCCAAATTCAGGCTTAGATTAAAGAAAGTAGGGAAAACTACTAGACCATTCATGTATGACCTAAATCAAATCCCTTATGATTATACAGTGGAAGTAACAAATTCAAGGGATTAGATCTGATAGACAGAGTGCCCAAAGAACTATGGACAGAGGTTTGTGAGACTGTACAGGAGACAGTGATCAAGACCATCTCCAAGAAAAAGAAATGCAAAAAGGCAAAAATGGTTGCCTGAGGAGGTATTACAAATACCTGAGAAAAGAAGAGAAGCGAAAGGCAAAGGAGAAAAGGAAAGATATGCCCATTTGAATGCAGAGTTCCAAAGAATAGCAAGGAGAGATAAGAAAGCCTTCCTAAATGAACACTGCAAAGAAATAGAAGAAAACAATAGAATGGGAAAGACTAGAGATCTCTTCAAGAAAATTAGAGATACCAAGGGAACATTTCATGCAAAGATGGGCTCAATAAAGGACAGAAATTGTATGGACCTGACAGAAGCAGAAGAGATTAAGAAGAGGTGGCAAGAATACACAGAAGAACTGTGCAAAAAAGATCTTCATGACCCAGATAACCATGATGGGGTGATCACTGGACTAGAGCCAGACATTTTGGAGTGCAAAGTCAAGTGGGACTTAGGAGGCATCACTACAAACAAAGCTAATGGAGGTGATGGAATTCCAGTTGAGCCATGTCAAATCCTAGAAGATGCTGCTGTTAAAGTGCTGCACTCAATATGCCAGCAACTTTGGAAAACTCAGCAGTGGCCACAGGACTGGAAAAGGTCAGTTTTCATTCCAATCCCAAAGAAAGGCAATGCAAAAGAATGCTCAAACTAGCACACAATTGCACTCATCTCACATGCTAGTAAAGTAATGCTCAAAATTCTCCAAGCCAGCCTTCAGCAATACGTGAACCGTGAACTCCCTGATGTTCAAGCTGGTATTAGAAAAGGCAGAGGAACCAGAGATCAAATTGCCAACATCCGCTGGATCATGGAAAAAGCAAGAGAGTTCCAGAAAAACATCTATTTCTGCTTTATTGACTATGCCAAAGCCTTTCACTGTGTGGACCACAACAAACTGTGGAAAATTCTTAAAGAGGTGGGAATACCAGACCACCTGACCTGCCTCCTGAGAACTCTGTATGCAGGTCAAGAAGCAACAGTTGGAACTGGACATTGGACAACAGACTGGTTCCAAATCAGGAAAGGAGTAAGTCAGGGCTGTATATTGTCACCCTGCTTATTTAACTTATATGCAGAGTACATCATGAGAAATGCTGGGCTTGATGAAGCACAAGCTGGAATCAAGATTGCCAGGAGAAATATCAATAAACTCAGATATGCAGATGACACCACCCTTATGGCAGAAAGCGAAGAAAAACTAAAGAGCCTTTTGATGAAAGTGAAAAAGGAGAATGAAAAAGTTGGCTTAAAACTCAACTTTCAAAAAACTAAGTGTTGCCCTAAATGGTCCAGGAGCGAGCAACGAGAATGAAGACAGAACACGAAATCTGTTGCAATGGATCCAGAGACCTGCAACCTCTGTTGGACTGAGGTGCAGAGTCCACTCTGAGTCCAGCTTTTATTCCTAATCGCAGACCACAAGACTTTCTCAGATTTTTTTTTTTTTTCAAGACTCATGCTGTGTTAATCACGTACTCCTAAATGTCATGGACTACGCTGACATAGTCCAGATTTCCTTGTGTTTACCCCAGACCGTTCCCTTCTGGGCTAGTCTCAGGAACTAGCAAGTGCGTAGGCAGCATAAATGCCTGGTGCCGACCCGGTGTTCCAAGGTCCTTGCTTTCATGATCCCAGTCATACTCCATTCTGGGTCTGGCCTTGGAGTTTGTAACAAGGCGATTATTCTTAAGAAAAACGTGAAAGATAATCATTAACATAGTTTCTTAATATATACTGTTTTCCCAGGTGCTACTTCTGTGAAATTTCTCAAGGCTGTGAAAGTACATTATTGGGAATTCCCACTACAAAGAAGATCATGGCATCTGGTCCCCTCACTTCATGGCAAATAGATGGGGAAACAATGAAAACAGTGAGAGACTACTTTTTTGGGCTCCAAAATCACTGCAGATGGTGACTGCAGCCATGAAATTAAAAGACGCTTGCTCTTGGAAGAAAAGCTATGACCAACCTAGACAGCATATTAAAAAGCGGAGACATTACTTTGCTGACAAAGGTCTGTCTAGTTAAAGTTATGGTTTTTCCAGTGGTCATGTGAGAGTTGGACGATAAAGAAGGCTGAGTGCTGAAGAACTGAACTGTGGTGTTGGAGAAGATTCTTGAGAATCACTTGGACAGCAAGGAGATCAAACCAGTCAGTCCTAAAGGAAATCAATCCTGAGTACTCATTGGAAGGCCTCATACTGAAACTGAAGCTCCAATACTTTGGCCACCTAATGGGAAGAGCTGACTTATTAGAAAAGACTCTGATGTTGGGAAAGATTGAAGGTAAGGAGAAGAGGGTGACAGAGGATGAGATGGTTGGATGGCATCATCGACTCAATGGACATGAGTTTGAGCAAACTCCAGGAGATAGTGAAGAACATGGAATCCTGGCATGCTGCAGTCCATGGGGTCGCAAAGGGTCAGACACGACTGAGTGACTGAACAACAACACATAAATAGCAGTGAGCTGGATTTAAAACAATTCAGTCTTCAATATTTGCCTTTTTACTAGTCCATGTGTAAATAATTGCAATTACTAGTATGTGTGGATTTATTTCTAATATTTTATCTTCTGCTCGTCCCATGTTTTCTTTATTAACTTTTGAGATTTTGTTTTGCATTCTTTTGGACTGATTCCCACCCCCGCTGCTGGGGTGTGAATGCAGAAGCAGCTACTAGTGTTCTCTAATAGCAGTGTTCCCCGGTTCTTGCAGCCTTCTTGTTCTGGTGAATAGAGTGTGAATAAAAGTGACATGCTTCATTTTCAGATCTGGCCCATAAAACTCACCCTCTTTCCACATGCACCAGCTCACTGGAAAGAACTCCAGAACCTAGAGGAGGGAAGAGCCCTAAGATGAAAGAAAGAGCACCACCCCCATTCCAGGCTATAGTGTATTGTATTCTGATGTAAGCAGGAACTAAAATTTGATTGTTGGAAGTCACTGAGATTTTGTTTGATCTGTTAGAGAGGCTATCATTATTTACCTTAGCTAATATAGAAATTATAAATTGTTCCTTTTTTAGTAGCTATCCTTGAAATTTTAACATGCATTTTTATCAAAGTCTAAAGATCAGTGTTTATCATTCTGCTGAGTTTATCATTCTCCATCTCTAGCTATGTATTATATATAGCTGCCCAGTGTTTTAGCTATTTGTCAGTTTTTTAATCTTACAAATTAACTATTGCTATTATTGCTTTATAAGTGTTAGTATGTGTTTACATTTACCCACATTATCACCATTTTCTTGGCTCAGCATTTCTTCTGTCTCAGGTCTCAGAGCTGCCTTCTGGGATCATTTTACTACTTCTTGAGATATATTCTTTTTTAAAATTAAAAAAAAATTTTAATTAAAAAAATTATTAGTTTTGTTTTTGCTGCACTGGGTCCTCATTACCATGTTCGAGGGCTCCTCTCCAGCTGTAGTGCACAGGCCTCTCCTTGCAGTGGCTTCTCTTGTGGAGCATGAGCTCTACGGCCCTTGGGCTTCAGTAGTTGTAATGCGCAGGCTTAGTTGCCCCGCAGCATGTGGAATCTTCTTGGATCAGAGATCAAACCTGTGTCCCATGCACTGGCAGGTGGATTCTTAACCACTGGACCACCAGGGAAGTCCTCCTTGAAGTATGTTCTTTACCAAAGATTTGTGGATGGAAAACTGTTGCGCTTCCCTGAAAAATCTCTATTTTGCTTTGTTCTGGAGAAATTGTTTTTGCTAGATTTACGTTTTTAAGTTGACAGCTACTTTCACTTCTCGGCAGATACTCTTCTGCTGGACCCTGGATTCTCTTGTAGTTGATAAGAAACCAGCTGTGGACTGTCATTCCTTTTTGTACATTTTATTTATTTATTTTTGGCTGCGTTGCATCTTTGCTGCTGAAGAAGGGCCTTCTCCAGTTCCCGAGAGCAGGGCTACTCTTCGCTGCGTTGCGAGGGCTTCTTCCTGGAGCAGGGATCAAACCTGTGTCCCCTGAACTGGCAGGCGGATTCCTATCCACTGTACCAACAGGGAAGTCCTGTCATTCCTTTAGATGGAAGAAATTTTCACATATTGAGGTAGATGAAAGTCATTCTAACTTATACATGATGTAACTTAAGCTTTATGATAACCAAAACAGCCCGCCTGTGGCCTATCAAACATATATGGCTCAGTTCAGTTCAGTTCAGTCGCTCAGTCGTGTCCGACTCTTTGCCATTCCGTGAACTGCAGCATGCCAGGCTTCCCTGTCCATCAGCAACTCCCGAAGCTTGATCAAACTCATGTCCTTCGAGTCACTGTACATCTGCTTTAACCATTAAAGGAAATAATGCATTTTAAAAAGTAAAAATGGAGTAATTGCAGTTCAGGCATCCAAATTGGAGCCAATGGCCATTGTTGATATGGTTTCAGACAGGTTCCTCCATCACTGAGAACTTGAATTTTCTGGACTGTATCAGACTCAAAGACTCCACCAGCCATTCTCAAAACAGTGTCTGCTAGCAGCTGTCAGCTGCAACCTGAGATCTCGAGGTCTTTCCGTAAAACTAGGCAACCATTTTGGACCGAAACCAATCCTTGCTTAATAAGCATCTTTATTTCTTGCGGCCTCTGATTATAATCTTGATTAAAAAAACATATAATTTTGCAGTTTTTGCCTTTATAAGCCACCTCCATCTTGTAGCCTAGCAGAACACATTCAAGTGCTTCTTGACTCTGTATTTCCAGGGCTGTAGCTCTCAGTTTGGCTCAGATAAAACTCTTTTCCAGTCCTAATAATAGATTTTTATTGTTTCTGTTGATACTTTATAGGTAATGTCTTTTCTGCCTGGTTGCTCTTTATTTTGGGGATACTGCGGTTTCCTTTTGTTTAATCTTTTCAATTTGTTATGTTTCCTCAGTCCAAAGATTTGAGCCTTTCCTTGATTTGGGGAATATGGTCATCTTTTTATTTGTCTTTGTATATTGTCTCTCCCGTAGTCTTTCAAAGATCTCTTTTTGGAATTCCTATTAGAGGTGTGTTGAACTTTGTCCCACTATCCTCCATGTCTCTTAAACTCGTATTTTTTTTTATTGGAGTATAATTGCTCTACAATGTTGTGTTTCTGCTGCTGCTACTGCTAAGTTGCTTCAGTCGTGTCCGACTCTTCGCGACCCCATGGACTGCAGCCTACCAGGCTCCTCCGTCCATGGGATTTTCCAGGCAAGAGTACTGGAGTGGGTTGCCATTGCCTTCTCCTGTTTCTGCTGCACGATGACATAAATCAGCTATATGTATCAGTTATATGCATACATATATCCCCTCCCTCTCGGAATCTCCCCCACACCCAGTCCCACCCATCCAGGTCACCATAGAGCATCAAGCTGAGCAGCTCTCTGTGCTACACCACAGGTTCCCATTAGCTCTCTACACACAGTAGTGTGTTTATGTCAAACCCAGTCCTCCAATTCCTCCCACCTTCCCCTGCCCTGTGTCCACACGTCCGTTCTCTGTCTGCATCTCTATTCCTGCCCTGGAACTAGGTTCACCTGTACCATTTTTCTGGATTCCACATATGTGTATTAATGTAGGGCATTTGTTTTTCTCTTCCTGACTTACTTCATTGTGTATGGCAGACTCTAGGTTCATCCACATCTCTACAGATGACCCAATTCCATTCCTTCTTACGACTGAGTAACATTCAATTGTATACGTGTACCACATCTTTCGGAGAGGGCAATGGCACCCCACTCCAGTACTCTTGCCTGGAAAATCCCATGGGCAGAGGAGCCTGGTGGGCTGCAGTCCATGGGGTCGCGAAGAGTCGGACATGACTGAGCGACTTCACTTTCACTTTTCACTCTCATGCGTTGGAGAAGGAAATGGCAACCCACTCCAGTGTTCTTGCCTGGAGAATCCCAGGGACGGAGAAGCCTGGGGGCTGCCGTCTATGGGGCTGCGCAGAGTCGGACACGACTGAAGCGACTTAGCAGCAGCAGCAGCAGCAGCACATCTTTATCCATTCATCTGTCAATGGACACTTGGGTTTAATCTCATATTTTTAATGCCATAGTTTCTCTGTGCTACATCATTATGCTCTCTTTAGATTTGTCTCTCTTCTTAGTTTTCTAATTTGTTGTTTAACCTACCCATTGATGTTTTAAATCCAAACGATTTTTTCATTTCTAAAACTTCTTTTTGGTCCTTTTTCAAATACCCTGATCATTTCTGAGAATCTCTTGCTCCTTGTTCTTAATTTCAACTCTTTCTTTATGTCTTTAAATGTATTAAGCACATTTATTCTATATTATATACTTGACAATTCTGATATATAAGGTTTTTGCAGGTCTGATTCTGCTCATTGTTGATTCTGCTAATCCTCCCTTTAGGGTGCCTCATTTCCTTGCGTATTTTGTGATTTCTTTTTGTTATCTCATGTTCATTGGTAGTTTATTGGTGGGAATCCTATGAAGCCTGATAGAAGTTGTGTTTCCCCAAGATTATTTATATGTACTTATGACAGGTGCAGGGGCAAGGTGCTATCCACCAGACACCTTTTATGCTCATCCAAACTTGGATTTTTCAGATTATGCCAGTTGTGTGAATTTGAACCAAAATTGCATGTAAGAGTTACAAATTCTCAAAAAATAAGCTATTTCTCTCCTATCAAAGACAGCAACAGACATATGCATTTTACTGTTATTTAACTCTGTCACAGAGAGTACAGTGCTTAAGCTTTCTATGTACAGGGGTTTCTTTTTCCTTCATGGAACCAAGGCTTTGTCTACACCTAGCCTTTGAAATCAAAATCCCTAACTTACCAGACAGTGGCAATTCCCCCAAAGTGATTACTAGCTTTACTACCTTACCTATCTTAATTCAAGTTTAGAATTAATTTTTGGCCTCTTAAAGATTTCTTCTAATTTATTCTAAGCTCATTTACACACTTGAAGGGGATGGTTGATATATTTTATGCTACATTTAGGTGTCTTGTAATAAAGCATGTTTTGTCTTATTTTTTTTTGTCACGTTGCCCAAAAGGAGTCCTCCTTGGGTTTTCTTCAGTTTCTGCAGTCAGCCTCTACTGTCCCCCTCATTCCCTGCCAAATATCCTTCTTCCAAACTCCCACCTTAGTAGGAAATACGATGTTGTAAAGTTTTAAGCCCCTTGGTATTTAAAAGATATTGACAAGGTCACCGATTAGCAGATAGTTAACTACTTTGCCGTAATCAGTGACTCTACTCTATCTACTTGGTCTAGTGTACTTACAGGAAGAACCAGGAAGAGAGGACCTGGGGTTCTGGCATTTGAATTTAACAGTCAATGGGAGGCAATACTGGAAACTGGGATATTCTTTATGATAAAAGTAAAGTTTCACTGAACTGATTAATTTACCAGGATTATTTTTCCTCTGATTTCATAGGGACCAGACCTTATACAGACCAATTCCAAGAGGAAAGTAGCCTAGGAGAAGTAATATCAGCATTTACCACTAACCAAATACCAGAAGTCAAGAACACCATTATTATAGGTCTGGTGAGGGAAAGTGTGGGAAATACAGGGAATGACTGCTATGTTAATCCCTAACAGGCCAGAAAAACTTTGCCAGTCCAGGAAAACTGGTATTTGGGTCCAGTTACATTAGCAGTTTCTGCATTTGCCTCTTCTAATAAAAGTTGCCAACCAGACAGTTCCACCTTGATAAAGGAGTGATGTTGTGCCAAATGAACCAAGTCTTTATTTCCAGTTGAATTTATTCACAGGACAGAAAGTTTTCCCTCTGTTTTTGGTTTATCCATTTTAATAATCTTTTGTCTTTTTTGCCTCAACTGAAGCCGTGGACCAACCGTCGGTGACTTCCCCTTAGCTTCAGGTTGGAAGGTTATTATGGCCGTACTGTGGCTCATGGAGACAGGAGAAGCCACCCGAATGATGACGGTGTAAAAGAAGTAGACAGGGACAGGCAGGACGGTGATGATGACGAAGAATATAAGCAAGGCTTTAGCCCATGATGGATAAATTCGGGTCACCTCATGTGACTATGGAGAAAAGGGAAGAAGGTTTAGAACGCCCCAGGTTCTCTAAAGTGGAAGGCTGAAGAGGGTAGGGATAGGAGCCAAACCAAGGCACCAGACTAAATAGCGGAATCCCCAGGGAATCAGATAAGTGTGTCCTAGTTGTAAGAGTGGATTTAGGAGTGGGAGTGGGGAGGGAAAAAGTGGACTGAAAAGTCTCATGTCCACACCTTAGGGGGGTCTGGGCGGGGGAGGCTCACAGTTCTTGAGTCCCAGGCCAAGTAGGTGATCTCCTTCACAGACAGGTGAATCAGGGTGCTTAAAAACAGGACTAGCAGCACAAATGGAGACACAAAACACCACAGCCAACGATAGATGGGGGAGATGGGGCGGCCCATCATGATACTCAGGTCTGTAAGGAACCTGGGAGGAAGGGCCACAAGACTTTGGGAGGCCCATTCAAGCCTTACCCAGCCTTGGTGCGGGGGTCAGTCCAAACCTAACCTGGGAGAAAACCCTTAACATTTCTTAAACCTTTCTATTCACACCTCCACAACCAGTCTTCTTGCCGCTAATTCATTTCAGTCTGGTTTCTGTCCCAGCCCCAGGGTTTTTCTGTTAAATCTCTCTCCTCCATCACCCTTCAGGATAAAAGCCCAACTTCCTGAAAGTAGATTCTTTAAGCCCACATATCCAGCTTTCTTTGGTGCACCTTCTTAATCCCAATACGTACAATTCAAGTTCTTTCTGCTTAGAACACCCTTCTCTCTTTCTCTCCCTTGACAAACTTCTCCTTCATCTTTCTATATTCTATTCATGCATCCTCTCCTTGACTGACTCTTCGATCTTCTTTAGATAAAAATCTGTGTTTCTAGAGTGCCCTCAGTTGCCTCCATCCTGCTCAAGGATATGTCTTTCTCCTTGGACTCTGAGAGCCAAAACTAAACTTAATTTATCTCAGTATCCCCCAGTACTCACCACAAGGCCTGCCTGGCACATAGGAGGCTCTAAGAAATATTTGAGAGTGACTGGTTGCATGAATGAACAAACTGATGCCAAGAGTCACTATCACCTATAAACACTGCCACCCTTGGGTTACACGGGGCTTCTCAAATGGTAGTGTGCGTATGAATCACTTGGGGGTCCTGTTAAAATACAGATACAGATCCAAAGGTCTGGGGTGGAGCCTGAGGGTCTGCATTTCTGATAAGCTTCCAGGTGGTGCCAACGCCACCGGTCCACAGAACAAGCTTTCAGAAGCGAGGGATTACACATTTCAGATGTCCACACTACCCTGGTTGAAAGAAGAGCTCAGGAGCCCCTAGGACTGATATAGACTGCTCGCCACTTTCCCACTTTATATTGATATTCCCCTGGAACCAGCATGCTCTTCTTTTTTCCCACCCTCCTTGGATCTCTCCATATGCCCTGGGATAAGAGCCTGGCAGTGAGAGCAAAAGGGACTCTTAGCTGTGTGGCAGGAAATTCCTGGATTGGGACATTACCTTCTGGCCCCATAGATCCAGGCCATGGCAATGGTCTCCAAGATGACTATGAAGAAAAGGGGCAGAGACACCCAGTAGTCATCCAGTAGGTTCACATAGTAGCTGCCTGAGGGCCTCACAAAAAGGAGGCTGCCCAGGAACATAGGCACACAGACACCCACTGTAGAGAAACATCAGATATAAATCAAGGTCAGTATCGAACCTGTGCTGTATAAGTCCCATTGGGGTTAAACTAAATGATGGCCATAGGTGGGAGTAGAGTCACAGGTCAGAGTACCTGTGAGCAACTTTGAATGCTCCCTGAGGGAAGAGAAAGTATCCTGGAGAGGGGTGATGATGCCTTGTATGATTCCTATCGCAGTGCTCAGCCCCAGGTTCACCAGCAACAGGAAGGTAATGATGGACCAGAAGGTGGGTCCAGAAAACAAAGAGACAATGTCACTAAAGGTCACAATGACCACACCTGGACCGATCATAACCTGTGAATGAAGGAGAGAACAGTGAGGGCTCTGAGCTCGGTCGGGGGAGCCCTAACTCTGTTTCCATCCTCTCCTCTAGAAAACTATCTGTAGCTCTGATCATGGATATTATTATATTCATCTGGCCTTGAGGCATGAAGATTTCCTCCTGGTCTAGCAACTCTCTGGGGTTGGGGTAAAGAAGCTTATATGAATTCTAGTGCTTTGTGCTACAAAGGCTACAACTACCTTATCACAAAAGGATACTATGAATCTTGGTCTTGGTTGTCCAAGATGCTTCTGAGAATTGTCTTTCTGAATTCTACAGACCCCTAAGCAATGTGGAAGTTTCTGGTGCTCTGGGGGCTTTGAGGGGAACTCTACAGCCCTATCCTCAACCCCCTACCTACCTTATTCAATTCCTTAGATAAGTCGCAATCGGTCAGATTGGATAGGATTTTGCTTTTGATGTGTTCAGGAAGGTTGTTGAGCCACTTGGGGTAGATGGAGCTCGGATCATGGTTCAGACTGTCTGGAGGGTGGGCCTCAGGCGTCAGGACCCGGGCAATGACCAGATCCATCACTCTTTTAGCATTCCTGGGGACAAGAATAGAATTATATAGAACCATTTGGCCTTTGATAATAACCTCCTCCCCCAGCCTCTAGATGAAAAGGGAAATTACTAGCCTAAAGTTTTTGATTTGATTAAAGCAGGGCCTGAACTGAATCCTAGGTATCCAGGATCCTGCATGACACCTATTTTCATAATCACAGAAATGTTTGTGTGAGGCCAGAGAATTTCTGACTGAGGCAGACTCCTGGAGGGGTCTTTCCTACAGTACCATTGAGGGTTTTCAGATTTTTACCTCCTACTAGACAATCTCAGGATAATGTTATGGCTTCTCAGCTTTCTTGACCTGCTGGCCTCTTCAACTTCTTTACTCACAACTCTCTCAACCTTCTATACTTCAGCTGTCCTCAATTATTAAGCCTTTTTCAACTTGCCGTGCTCTCTCGATTGTCTTAGTATCTTTGGTCCCTGATGTTCTCTCTGCTTAGAACTATCCTACTCTATCTATCCGCACTTAGTCTACCCCAGTTCTACCCCCTAAACATTCTCCACTTGGCAAATTCCTACAAATCCTTACTCAGCTCACTGCACTATTTACTGCCATGGAAATCGATTCATGGTCTCTTATGAGGGCAAATCAACAAACTGCAGAAAAGTAGTATGGTATAGGCCATTTTTTTTTAATGGCATGTTTTTATATATGGGTCCTAAATTGGAAACACTTGAAAGAACACTCCTAGTGATTACTTATTAGGAAACAAACTCAGCTCAGGATTGCCTCTACCAGGAAAACTTCTCTGACTGCTCCCAGTTAGTAGCTCCTCCTCTGTTTCCACTCATCATCCCTACTACTAGTCCTCATCTAGTTTGTGATTATCTGTTTACTATTTGCTTCCTCATTTTCTTGAGGTCAGGGATGGTAGTCTAGTTTACCATTGGCTGTGCTGCCAGAGCTCAACACAGGGGCTGGTAGACAGGAGATGTTTTTATAAACGTCTGACGAGCATTTTTGGAATGAACGTTATAGGAGAAGAAAATGGGGAACAGGTTATGGGGACCCTGGGGCAGCAGGCCCTTTTTTGTCTAATGGTTCAGCTGAAAGTATCCTCTAATTTGTCCATGGCAGCCTCCAGTTAAGGATGGGGTGAACACACTTTTGAAAACTTCCAATTTTGGGAATTTCCTAGTTTAGAAAAGCATCTCTGAAAGAGACAGAGGTGGTAGGATTCAGGTGTTTCTAAGGTTTAGGATGATCCAATCTGAGGACCCCATATTGACAGCCAACTTCCTTGAATGATGGGAGCCTAGACTGGAGTTGTGTGGGCTATTTCTAAGACTTGGGTTTTTGTGACGATCTCCATATGAAAGATTGGGCTCACATCAAGTAACATTTCTCGTTGTTTTTTGTGGCCAAGTGGCCCATTACAGCAAATACAAACACTGTGGTAGTCAGTGAGGCAAGCAAGTTGAGAAAAGCCACAGCATAGGCATCGATGACACAGTTATTGGACCGAGGGATATACGAGCTGATTGCTGTGAAGCTGCCAAAGCCGGGGCCCAAGGACAAAAAGAGCTGGTTTCCTGTTCGGCGCCACACTTCCGCAGAATACAGGGCTGGAACCTGAGAAGGAAAAGTACCATGTAAATGGGGATACAAAGAGGGGAGAGACAAGCCATGATGGAGACAGAAGATGAGAAGGGAGTGAAAGAGGGAGCTAGGAGGGTCTCTATCAGACTATTAACCCTACTATTTGGATAAGAGACTTGAAGGGTGGGCGATGCCTTACCTTGGTAGCCAACAAATTCTTGAGGCCAAAGTATGCGCCTTTCATCGTGAGACTCCGGATAAGAAGAGAGAAAAGGATGATGTAGGGAAGGAGTACTGAGATATACAGCATCTGAGTAGGAAGTATGATTCACAAAGAAAAGTTCAGCAGAGGCAGAAGCCTGTAGACTAAGATCAAAGGCTATTGGGAATCAGAGGGAGGTTAGATTAGAGGGAATGAGAAGTTGGAGACGTATAGGCATCAAGTTAGGAGAATATCAGGGGATCTCAGATAGAAGGAAATCCACTGCATCAGTGAGTCAGAGGGTAGCTCACCTTCCCAGTGGACTTTGGCCCTTTGATCATGGAGATGCAGATGATTAGCCAGATCGCAAGGACAGAGGCAGTCAAATGCATGACTGGTTTCCCATCTGTCTCAATTTCATCTGCGGCCTTCAGTACCTTCCGGTACCAGAAGTATGTGGTGGGGCTGGTCCGTGCACATTCAGAATCTGTGGTGAACTGGCCATGGAGGAAACTGCAAGACCAGGTGTGCCTCCCCCTTCTTCACATCCACCCACTCCTTCCAGTCCCATTTCATCGTGTTCTCCCAAGGATCCTTTTCCTACGTCATTCCTCTGTCCTCTCAGCCCTCCCAGTTGCCCTTTTCTTCCCTCACTTCTCACCAATACTGGAATTCTTTGATACGGGGCACAATAACCAAGGTAGTGGAGACTGGAAAGACTGAACCAAATAGAAGAGATTCCATGCCATGAGCACACTGTAGTACAAGCCCACGATGACGCACACCTAGGGACCATGAAGAGTTCTGGAAATGGGAAAAAGGTAGGCTCGCCGGAGGGAGAGCTGGGGAACTGGACAGACTTCACCCTTGGAAGCGAAGTCATGGGACCCATTCCAGGATGAGGGTTAGGATGGGGATGGGGTGTAAAGGGTAGGCCTGGGCAGCCCAGGGCTCCTCACCATGAAGCTTGTATACCCTACACCACCAATCCAGGGGCTGATGACCTTCCACACACCAATGCTGCCCTGACGCATCCTCTGACCAGCTGCCATCTCCAGGAAGAGGAGAGGAATCCCAACCAAAAACATCATCAGGATATAGATGATGATAAAACTGCCTGTGCAGGGGATTCAAGGAGGAGCTCTTAGAACCAACCGTCTGGCCTGGACTTCTTCATAGGTCCAGGAAGACATGTTCCCCACTAGTGACCTCCCTCAGGGCCACAGGCATCAAGGGTCAACTGCTTCCATATCCCTCGCAGTCCCAGGTGTCTAGCCCCCAATTCCTGGAAGACCAAGATACTTAGTCTCTCTTGCCTTGACCCAGGCCTCTAGCTTCACCATTCTTGTGAAACTAAGTATTCAGACATCCTGCTCCCATCCTCCCAAGGTTCTAGGGTTTTGGTACCTGGCCCCTGCCTAGGCCAGTTTCCCAAATCCTCAGCCCCTACATATCTCAGAGACCCCAGAGTAGCCAGAACAGGTCTCTGGCTCCTCACCCCCTTGTGGGTCCATGATTTCTGGTCCCCAGGCTTACCACCTCCATTGTGAAAACACAGATAAGGAAAGCGCCAGATGGTGCTCAGCCCCACAGAGAAGCCCACCTGGGCCAGGAGATACTCAATTTTATTGGCCCAGATTGGTCGTTGATGAGGGGCTTCATCCTTTGGCTCATCTTTGTTTGGGGTCTCCAGTATGTCTTCATTATCTTCCTCAGACCAAACGTGTGCTGACAGAAGGTCAAACTTCTGGCTGTCCTCAGTAGGTATCTCGGACATTAACTGGTAAGCTGAGGTAGTAGCAGTCAGGGATATGGAAGTTGAAGGTACAGACAGCTGAGATTTCTCTTCCTGAGCCTCCATGTCTTCATTAACAGTTGTCATCCTGGGTGAACTCTAATTCTTGCTTCTGCAGGGATGGGTCCTTCTTCCTCGCTGACCTTAAGGACATTAAGAACTGCAGACTTTAGGTTTATGAGCTAAGGGAAAATGAGATAAATCCGGCAAAAAATCCCTGAGGCCGCCCCAACCTTCTTATCCTTATGTGGTAAGAATATGGAGTCTCCACTCTAGAAAAGATCTCTAGGAAATAATAACTTAAAACAATACCATCTACAATACCAAAAGACTCAAAATAATTTTTATGAGGAATAACTTTATAACGAAAAATAAGCAAGACCTTTACACACACACACAAACTATAAAATGTTGCTGAGAGAATAAAGAAGCCCTAACATGTTCATGAATTGGAAGTCTCAGAAGTCTAACAACATCCACGTTGCCCAATTTGGTCTATAGATTCAATATAATTCTTATTAAAATCATAGCAGGGTCTTTGAGAAAATTAACAAGCGAATTCTAAAGTGTACATGAAAAGCAAAAGGCCTAAACTGGTTAACACAATCTTGATGGAGAAGAAAAAATGTAAAGGCTAATTATAAAGATATAGTCATTAAAAGAGTATGGTATTGATAGAAGGATCTATGGCACAAATAAATCAATGGAGTAATATACTACACTGTCCAATATGATAATTACTAGCCAGGGGCTATCTAAATTAAAACTAAGTAACATTAACAATTTAGTTCCTCAGTCATACTGCCACATATCAAATGCTCAGTAGACACAAGGATACCATATTAGAAGGACAGATATAGAAATTTCCATTATCACAGAAAATTCTTTGGATACCAGTGGGAGAGCTCAGAAACACACTCACACATATACAGACACCGGATTTACAACAAAGATGGCACTGCAAAGCTGTAGAGAAAGGACACTGCTTTCAGTAAATGGCTAGTTGCTTGCGCAATTGGATATCTATATAGAAATAAATGAACCTCGGCCTCCTCAACTTCACACATTAAATAAAAATATATTCAGAGCAGACTGTAGTTATACAAAAGGTAAAACAATAAGATCTAAGATGAAAACCCCAGGGGAATATCTGTGTGACTTGAGGGTAGGCACAGATGTCTTAGACCGTACACAAAAAGCACTAGGCATAAAGGAAAAGTTTGACATATTGGACGAAATTAAAAATGGAAGTGTTTTTCAATCAAAAGTTACCATTAATTGAGTAAACACAGACAAGTCACAGGAGATATCTGCAGCATACATGGTGAACAGAATCATGCCCTCTATCAGCGTATCCACATCCTAATTCCTGGAACCTGCCAATATGTTACCTCACATTTCTATGTGATTACATTATGGATCTTGAAATGGGGAGACTATTTGGGATTATCTATGTTGGACACAATGTAATTGCTGGGTCCTTGTAAGGGAAAGAAGGAGACAGCAGGTTCCAAATCACAAGAGGAAATAGGATAGCAGAAGCAGAAATCAGAGTGATATCTTTTGAATATGTAGAAAGGAGCCATGATTCAAGGAATGTAGATGAATTCTAGTATTTGGAAAACGCTAGGAAATGGCAAAGCTTAGGTCCTATGTAAAGAACATAGGCCTGCTGACAACTTGCTTTTAGTTCAGTGAAACTGATTTCAGATTTCTGACCTGCATAACTGTAAGATAATACATTCATGTTGTGTTAAGCCACTAAGTTTGTAGTTATTGTTACAGCAACAGTAGGAAACTAACAAAATACATAATCAAAAGGGGCATGTTTTTCCTCTAAAATTTATTTTTTAAAAAACACCCACAGCCAGGACATGGAAGCAACCTAGATGTCCATCAGCAGATTAATGGATAAGAAAGCTGTGGTACATATACACAATGGAGTATTACTCAGCCATTAAAAAGAATACATTTGAATCAGATCTAATGAGGTGGATGAAACTGGAGCCTATTATACAGAGTGAAGCAAGCCAGAAAGAAAAACACCAATACAGTGTAGTAATGCATATATATGAAATTTAGAAAGATGGTAACGATAACCCTGTATGCGAGACAGCAAAAGAGACACAGATGTATAGAACAGTCTTTTGGACTCTGTGGGAGAGGGAGAGGGTAGGATGATTTGGGAGAATGGCATTGAAACATGTATAATATCATATAAGAAACGAATTGCCAGTCCAGGTTCAATGCAGGATACAGGATGCTTGGGGCTGGTGCACTGGGATGACCCAGAGGGATGGTATGGGGAGGGAGGTGGGAGGGGGGGGTTCAGGATGGGAAACACCCGTAGCAGATTCATGTTGATGTATGGCAAAACCAATACAATATTGTAAAGTAATTAGCCTCCAATTAAAATAAATAAATTTAAATTTAAGAAAAAAATATAAATAAATATATAAACATCCACAAATAAATAACAAAAGGCAGGAAGGGAAAAAGTGGAGGGAAGGAACACAAAGCTCAAACAGGCATATTATCAAAGAATATATACAAATGGCCAAGAAAGAAGAAAAGATACTCAATGCTCAACTTCATTCATCAATAAGAAAATGTAATTTAAAACCACAAATGAGAACAGATGGGTGTATATGTGATAAATCAAGTATGGCAATATGTTAACTGTAGAATCTAAGTTGATGGGTTTATGGATGGTCACTGTATAAATCTTTGAACATTTCTGTATGCTTAAGAATTTTTTCACAATAAAATATTTGGGAGGACACCACAATATTCTATAAAGATGGAATTTCTCCCCCAATTCCAATCAAAACCTCAACATTTTTTTTTTCATGAAAGCTAGCAAGATTTTACTCTATATTTATTTGGCTGTGCCAGGCAGCATGTGGGATCTTAGTTCCCTGACCAGGGATCAAACTCACACCCCCTGCACTGGAAGCGCAGTCTTAACCACTAGGCCACCAGGGAAGTCTCTACAATTTATATAGAAGAATAAAGTATCAAAAATAATGAAGAGACACCTTCTGTTACTGGCCAAGTTGGAGTAGTTCAGTTCAGTTCAGTTCAGTCGCTCAGTCGTGTCCGACTCTTTGAGACCCCATGAATCGCAGCACACCAGGCCTCCCTATCCATCACCAACTCCCGGAGTTCACTCAGACTCCCGTCCATTGAGTCAGTGATGCCATCCAGCCATCTCATCCTTGGTTGTCCCCTTCTCCTGCCCCCAATCCCTCCCAGCATCAAAGTCTTTTCCAATGAGTCAACTCTTCTCATGAGGTGGCCAAAATACTGGAGTTTCAGCTTTAGCATCATTCCTTCCAAAGAAATCCCAGGGTTGATCTCCTTCAGAATGGACTGCTTGGATCTCTTGCAGTCCAAGGGACTCTCAAGAGTCTTCTCCAACACCACAGTTCAAAAGCATCAATTCTTTGGCGCTCAGCCTTCTTCACACTCCAACTCTCACATCCATACATGACCACTGGAAAAACCATAGCCTTGACTAGACAGACCTTAGTTGGCAAAGTAATGTCTCTGCTTTTGAATATACTATCTAGGTTGGTCATAACTTTCCTTCCAAGGAGTAAACGTCTTTTAATTTCATGGCTGCAATCACCATCTGCAGTGATTTTGGAGCCCCAAAAAATAAAGTCTGACACTGTTTCCACTGTTTCTCCATCTATTTCCCATGGAGTGATGGGATAGGATGCCATGATCTTAGTTTTCTGAATGTTGAGCTTTAAGCCAACTTTTTCACTCTCCTCTGTCACTTTCATCAAGAGGCTTTTTAGTTCCTCTTCACTTTCTGCCATAAGGGTGGTGTCATCTGCATATCTGAGGTTATTGATATTTCTCCTGGTAATCTTGAGTCCAGCTTGTGTTTCTTCCAGTCCAGTGTTTCTCATGATGTACTCTGCATAGAAGTTAAATAAACAGGGTGACAATATACAGCCTTGACGTACTCCTTTTCCTATTTGGAACCACTCTGTTGTTCCATGCCCAGTTCTAACTGTTGCTTCCTGACCTGCATACAGATTTCTCAAGAGGCAGGTCAGGTGGTCTGGTATTCCCACCTCTTTCAGAATTTTCCACAGTTTATTGTGATCCACACAGTCAAAGGCTTTGGCATAGTCAATAAAGCAGAAATAGATGTTTTTCTGGAACTCTCTTGCTTTTTCCATGATCCAGCAGATGTTGGCAAATTGATCTCTGGTTCCTCTGCCTTTTCTAAAACCAGCTTGAACATCAGGAAGTTCACGGTTCACGTATTGCTGAAGCCTAGCTTGGAGAATTTTGAGCATTACTTTACTAGCGTGTGAGATGAGTGCAATTGTGCGGTAGTTTGAGCATTCTTTGGCATTGCCTTTCTTTGGGATTGGAATGAAAACTGACCTTTTCCAGTCCTGTGGCCAACCTGGAATGTCAGGTCTATGAATCAAGGCAAATTGGAAGTGGTCAAACAGGAGATGGCAAGAGTGAATGTCGACATTCTAGGAATCAGCAAACTAAAATGGACTGGAATGGGTGAATTTAACTCAGATGACCATTATATCTACTACTGCAGGCAGGAATCCCTCAGAAGAAATGGAGTAGCCATCATGGTCAACAGAAGAGTCTGAAATGCAGTACTTGGATGCAATCTCAAAAATGACAGAATGATCTGTTCGTTTTCAAGGTAAACCATTCAATATCACGGTAATCCAAGTCTATGCCCCAACCAGTAACACTGAAGAAGCTGAAGTTGAACGGTTCTATGAAGACCTACAAGACCTTTTAGAACTAACACCTAAAAAAGATGTCCTTTTCATTATAGGGGACTGGAATGCAAAAGTAGGAAGTCAAGAAACACCTGGAGTAACAGGCAAATTTGGCCTTGGAATACAGAATGAAGCAGGGCAAAGACTAATAGAGTTTTGCCAAGATAATGCACTGGTCATAGCAAACACCCTCTTCCAACAACACAAGAGAAGACTCTACACATGGACATCACCAGATGGTCAACACTAAAATCAGATTGATTATATTCTCTGCAGCAAAACATGGAGAAGCTCTATACAGTCAACAAAAATAAGACCAGGAGCTGACTGTAGCTCAGATCATGAACTCCTTATTACCAAAATCAGACTTAAATTGTAGAAAGCAGGGAAAACCGCTAGACCATTCAGGTATGACCTAAATCAAATCCCTTATGATTATACAGTGGAAGTGAGAAATAGATTTAAGGGCCTAGATCTGATAGATAGAGTGCCTGAAGAACTATGGAATGAGGTTCGTGACATTGTACAGGAGACAGGGATCAAGACCATCCCCATAGAAAAGAAATGCAAAAAAGCAAAATGGCTGTCTGGGGAAGCCTTACAAATAGCTGTGAAAAGAAGAGAAGCGAAAAGCCAAGGAGAAAAGGAAAGATATAAGCATCTGAATGCAGAGTTCCAAAGAATAGCAAGAAAAGATAAGAAAGCCTTCCTCAGCGATCAATGCAAAGAAATAGAGGAAAACAACAGAACGGGAAAGACTAGAGATTTCTTAAAGAAAATTAGAGATATCAAGGGAACATTTCATGCAAAGATGGGCTCGATAAAGGACAGAAATGATATATGGACCTAACAGAAGCAGAAGATATTAAGAAGAGATGGCAAGAATACACAGAAGAACTGTATAAAAAGGATCTTCACGACCCGGATAATCACGATGGTGTAATCACTCATCTAGAACCAGACATCTTGGAATGTGAAGTCAAGTGGGCCTTAGAAAGCATCACTACGAACAAAGGTGGAGTAAGCTAACGACATATAACCAATCCTCACTAATTACAGTTAAAATCTCTGGATAGAATACAAAAAGCAACTACCTGAGGACTTTGAAAAGTAAATAGCAGCAGTCAGAATGGGCATTTAAGTTAACTTGAATAATGATCTATAATGCAGAGAATGAATTTCACGTATTTTTCCCCTCCTTTGTCTCTGATCCAAGAATAAGCCAAATCAGAACTATACAACAAGCACTAAATGAAAAAACTCCAGGAGAAATCCCCTATTTCTCAAGGACCAGGAAAAGGAGTTCCTATGCCTACTCCTCCCCCCAAATAGGATGGAGGAAATACCAATTTCCCCTTCACAACCTGGAGGCTCACCTCTGAACTACACAAGTATGGAATGAATGCAAAGAAGCACAGCAAGGCTTTGAAAACTGAACAGTGTAGAAACAACTGCCCAAGCCACAGACTAACCCTGGGGTGGCACATGCTAACCCGAATAGCATCACAAAGGCTGTGAAAATTGAACTAACACTGTAACCACCCCCATAGAAGATATGACAAAATTTGCCATCTCAACTTAACCAGGTTGATGGTCTGTTAAAATAAAATAAGCAAACAAATTCAACATTCTCCAGAGGATATTAACAGGATCTTGAATCTCAAGATATAATATTCAAATTTTATGTTGGATATAATCCAACATAACTCACCACTTACACACACATACACACAAAGCTGACCATTTCCCAAGGGAAAAAGATAATAGATATCAACCCTGAGGTGACCCAGATGATGGAATTATTACACAGACTTATTTTAAATTTTTTTATTATTTTTCCAGCTTCAGTGAGGTATGATTGACAAGTAAAAATTGTAGGGACTTCTCTGGTGGTCCAATGGCTAAACTTCATGCTCCCAATGCAGTGGGCCCAAGTTCAATCTTTGGTCAGGGAACTAGAACCCACATGCCACAACTAAAGATCCCCTGTGCTGCAGCTAAGACCCAGTGTAGCCAAATAAATATATACATATGTAAATATATATATATTTTAAAATTATATTTATGGTATACATGTGATGTTTTGATATATGTGTACACTGTGAAATGATTACTACAATGAAGTTAATTAACATCTCTCACCTCACACTTACCATTAATTTTGTGAGTGTGGTTAAGAATACTTAAGACCTACTTTCTTAGTAAATTTCAGATTTACAATACATCATTAACTGTAAAGTCATCATGCTGTACATCGAGAACTTACTCATCTTATAATTGAAAGTTTGTTCTCTTTGACCAACAACTTATTTTCCTCCTTCCCTCTGACCCTGTAATCACTCTTCTTCTCTTTGTGTGAGTTAGACTTTTTTAGATTCCACATATAAGTGAGATCATGCAGTATTTATCTTTCTGTGCCTGGCTTATTTCTCTTGGTTACTGTTCACAAGGGCTTCCCCCATGGGTCAGAGGTAAAGAATCTGCCTGCCAATACAGAAGACTCAGGAGATGCAGGTGCGATCCCTGGGTTGAGGAGATCCCCTGCAGAAGGAAATGGCAAACCCACTCCAGTATTCTTGCCTGGAAAATCCATGGACAGAGGAGCTTTGTAGGCTATAGTACCGTAAGGTTGCAAAAGAGTCAGATATGATTGAGCACAGCGCACAGCACAATGTCCATGAGATTCACGTTGTCACAAATGGAAGCTTCCTTAAGGTCAATAATATTCCAGGGTGCACACGTGTGTGTGTACATGTGTGTGCTATTAATACATTTTCTTTAGCCCACTAAACCACTGATGGACACTTAGTTGTTTCCATTTCCTGGCTGTTGAGGTTAATGCTGCAATGAATGTAAGAATGCCGATATCTCTTCAAGATTCTGATTTCATTTCCTTTCAATATATACCCAGAATTGGGATCGCTGGATCATATGGTAGCTCTATTTTTAATTTTTTGAGGAACTGTCATCCTGTTTTCCATAGTGTCTGTTCCAAGTTACATTTCTACCAACAGGGTATAGGGTTCCTTTTTCTCCACATCTGCCAACACTTGTTATCTTGCAACTTTTTGATAATAGCCATATTAGCAGATGTAAGGTGAGATCTCATTGCACTTTTGACTCACATTTCCCTGATTAGTGATTTTGAGCATCTTTTCATATAACTATAGGCAGCCATTTCTATGTCTTCTTGGAAAAAATGTCTATTTTTGAAGTTGGATTTTTTTTTTTTTGCCAGAGTTGTATGAGTTCCTTAATATATTTTGAATGTTACTACCTTACGGATACATGGTTTGCAAATATTTTCTCCCATTTCATAGGATGCCTTTGTATTTTTTTTTATTGTTTCCTTTGCTGAGGAGAAACTTTAAAATTTAATGCAGTTGTTCTTGCTTTTGTCCTGTGTTTTTGGTATCATAACCCCCTCCCTCCAAATCATTAGTTCTAGGAGTTTTATGGCCTCTGGTCTTCAAACAACATAGAATTGTTTTGTGTGGGGTTAGATAAGGGTCCTATTTCTTTTGCATGTGAAAATCCAGCTTTTCCAGAACCATTTATTGAACAGAATATCCTTTTCCCACTGTGTATTCTGGGATCCTTTGTTTAAGATTGGGGATTCTCTGGTAGCTCAGCTGGTAAAGGATCCGCCTGCAATAAGGGAGACCCCGGTTCAATTCCTGAGTTGGGAAGATCCCTTGGAGAATGGATAGGCTACCCAATCCAGTATTCTTGGGCTTCCCTGGTGGTTCAGCTGGTAAAGAATCCGCCTGCAATCTGGTATACCTGGCTTCGATTCCTGGGTTGGGAAGATCCCCTGGAGAAGGGAACAGCTACCCACTCCAGTATTTTGGCCTGGAGAATTCCATGGACTGTATAGTCTATGGGGTTGCAAAGAGTCGGACATGACTGAACGACTTTCGCTTCACTTGTTTAAGATTAGTTGACTGAATATGTGTGGCCTTATATCCAGGTTCTCTATTCTGTTCCACTGGCCTAGGTGTCCATCTTTATGCCAGTACAATATTGTTTTGATTTACAATAGCTTTGCAATATAATTTGACATTAGGAAATGTGATGCCCCCAGCATTGTTCTTCTTGCTCAAGATTGCTGTAGCTATTTGAGATCCTTTACAATTCTGTACAAAGTTTAAGATTGTTTTTCCTATTTCTATGAAAAACCATCATTGGAATTTTGATGGGGATTGCATTGAATCTGTAAATTGCTTTGGGTAGTATGGACATTTTGACAATATTAATTCTTTCAATACATGAACACAGGACACATTTCCATTTATTTGCATCTTATTCAATTTCTTTCATCAGTGTTTTATAGATTTCAGTGTATAGATATCTCACCTCTTTTTTTTTTTATTGCATTTTTCCTACAAACTGAGGTTTGTGGCAACCCCACACTGTAAGATGATGGCTAACATTCTTTAGCAATAAAATATTTTAAAATTATGTACAACTTTCAGACACAATGCTATTGTACACTTAATTATATGGTAGTTCTACTTTAAATTTTTGAGGAAATTTTTTTATAAAAATAGAAAAATTCATCCTAAAATTCATATGGATTCTCAAGGGATCCCAAATAGCCAAAATAATCTTGGCAAAGAAGAATAAAGCTGCAGGACTCATACTTCCTGATTTCAAAACTTACTACAAAGCTGCAATGATCAAAACAGTTTGATACTGACAGAAAGATAGACATATAGACCAGTGGATTAGAATGGAGAACCCAGAAATAAAACCCTTACATATACAGTAAATTGATTTTTGACAAGGGTGCTAAGATCATTCAGTGGGGAAAGAATAGTATTTTCAATAATTTGTGCTGGAAAAACTGGATATCCACATGCAAAACAATGAAGTTGGACCTTTACCTAACACCCTATACAAAAACTAACTCAAAATGGATCAAAGACCTAAATATAAAACCTGAAATTATAAAACCACTAGGAAAAAACACCTATGCAAAACTTACATGACACCGGATTTCATTTCTTGGATATGATACCAAAGGCACAGGCAATAAAACTATATGTAGATAAACTGGACTCCATAAAACAATTTTTGATTTGTGTATAAAAATAATACCAACAAAGTAAAAAGGTAACCCACATAATAGGAGAAAAATATTTTCAAAACCATATGTCTGACAAGGGATCAATATCCAGAATATACAGCGTGTATGCTAAGTCACTTCAGTTGTGTCCGATTCTGGGCAATCCAATGGAGGTAGCCTGCCAGACTCCTGTGTCCATGGGGTTCTTCAGGCAAGAATACTGGAGTGGGTTGTCATGCCCTCCTCCAGGGGATCTTCTCAACCAGGGATTGAACCCATGTCTTCTGCTTTGGCAGGCAGGTTTTTTACCACTAGAGCCACCTAGAGAACACCACAGATTCACTCAAAAACAGTGAAAGGATTTGAATAAATATTCTGCCAAAGAAGATATATAAGTAAATGATCAAGAAGTACATGGAAAGATGCTCAACATCGCTAATGTTGGTGGTTTCGTCGTTAAGTCGTGTGCGACTCTTGCCACTCCATGGACTGTAGCCTGCCAGGCCGTGGGATTTCCTAGGCAAGAATACTGAAGTGGGTTGCCATTTCCTTCTCCAGGGGATCTTCCCAATCTACGGATCAAACCCGGGTCTCCTGCACTGCAGGTGGACTCCTGCACAGGAGGTGGATTCTTTACCAACTGAGCTATGAGGGAAATACAAATCAAAACTACAATAAGATACTATATCACATCCATGAGAATGGCTACTTAAAAAAAAAAGGAAAATAACAAGTGCTGGCAAAGATGTGGAATGACTGGAGTCCTTGTGCACTGTTGGTGGGAATGTAGAGTGGTGGCTCAGATGGTAAAGCATCTGTCTACAGTGCGGGAGACCTGGGTTCAATCCCTGGGTTGGGAAGATCCCCTGGAGAAGGAAATGGCAATCCACTCCAGTACTATTGCCTGGAAAATCCCATGGACAGAGGAACCTGGTAGCCTACAGTCCATGGGGTCGCAAAGAGTCAGACACGACCGAGCGACTTCACTTCTTCACTTCACTTCATTGTCTGGAAAATATTATGAAGGTTCTGCAAAAAATTAAAAGTAAAATTGCCACATGATCCAACAATTCCACTTCTTTTTTTTTTTTTTCCCCACTTCTGGCTATATACCTAAAGTAATTGAAAATAGGGTCTTGAGAATTTTGTACATTCATAACAGTATCATTCTTATTAGCTAGAACATGGAAGAAATCCAAACGTTCACTGACAGATAAATTGGTAAACAAAATGCGGTATATCCATGTAATGGGATATTATTCAGCCTCAAAAAAGAAAGGAAATTGTGACATATACTACAGCATGGATGAGCATTGAGGACATTATGTTCATTGCTAAGCCAGCTACAAAAAGACAAAGGCTGTATGTTTCCACTTGTGTGAGACGCTTAGAATAGTCAAAATCATAGAGACAGACGGCTGTAGAATAGTAATTGTTAGGGTTAGAGGGAGGGAGGAATAAGGAATATACTGCTTCATGGGCAGGGTTTCAGTTTCACAACATGAAATAAATTATGGAGATGGATGATGGTGATGGTTATACAATATTATGAATGTATTTAACCACTGAACTGGACACTTAAAAACGGTTGAGATGGTAAATTGTATATTATGTGTATTTTTCCACAATAAAAAAAGAGTATAGCCAGCTTAGAATTAGATAAGATTGCAGTTTAAAAATGGACCTTAGAACAGATTTTTAATGAACGAAAATGAAAAATTAAGGGATCTGGGACATAGGAAGAGAAAGTCAACATAAAGGTGAATATAATACTTGGGGGAAAACAAATCTTTTCATATTTGTAGTTTACCACTTTAGACTGTTAAAGAGGTTTCTTTTTTTTAATTAAGAGAGAAATAAAATTTGAAGTGGAAAATTCTGACTTTTAGACTGGCAGCTGCTTTTACCTACTTAAATATCAACTTCTGGGATTAATCTGTTCACTGAACAAATATTTGACTGCCTGTTTGTCCTTGAAAATATATGTCTGACACTGTTTCAAGCCTTATAGACAGAGCAGTAAACAAACAAAAGTCCCACCTTCCTTGAGCTTACATTCTAGTAACTTAAAGTTATCTGTGTATAAAACCTGAAAAAAAAATGTACAGATTTAGAGAAAATTACATAATCTTAGCATACTATCATCTCTGTTAGCTCTTTAATTTTGTGATAATTCCCTTATGCTTAAACATTAAATTTACCCAACAAATCTGTGGGATTGTTTCACCATCTCCATTTGACACATAAGAAAGCTAAGAAAAAGAAGAAAAAGCAGCTTGCTGAGAGACTCAAGAAAATGACCTAAGGATATGGTGTAACATATAAACACAGGTTCGTTTATCTCCAAATGCTATGTTCTTCCCACCAGGCCCAGAAGCCTCTCAAGACAGGGAGTGGAACAACAGAACCATCAGTGAGTACCTCTGGGATTAGTCTTGCTGCCCATGGACCTCTAACACAGTGAGAGAACACGTGAACATTTCCATTTCAGATGTGTACAAACCCTACCACAAAGAGTCTTAAAGCACGTTTGGCTCAATTTCCTACCTAGACTCTAGGCCCACCAGATCTAGCTCCCTAGATGGAAACACACATGTAGGTCTGGGAATGGGGAGATTGATAAGAGACAACGATAAGAGACAATTTGGGGAGATGATGAGGGTGAGGGCATGTGGGCGCCAACTTCTAACTGAGAAACAAACATCAAGAGCCTCAACTGGTGATTTCCCTGGTGGTCCAGTGGCTAAGACTCTGAGCTCCCAATGTGGCATGGGGGGCCCGGATTCAGTCCCTGATTGGGGAACTAGATCTCACATGTTGCAACTAGGTGTTCACATGCCTCAACCAAAGATTCTGCAACTAAAGATCCCACATGCTGCAAATGAGACCTGGTGCAGCCAAATAAAGAGATTTTTTAAAAAGAGAGAGAATCTAAAACCACATAGAGAAAAAAATATATAAAGTAAGATCCAAGAGGCTAAGTAAAACTCTATGTCTTAAATTTGAATTGAAAAACATAAGTAAGCATTTATTATATATTTTTAGGGGAAAAAGGATTTCTTACCTGTATCTAGGCTTACAATGATCAATGCAATACAACAAACACTGCAAGCACAAAACTGTAATCTCTAAATAGAAAAAGGAGTACGTCAAGGCTGTTATTTTCACCCTGCTCATTTAACTTATAAGCAGAGTACATTATGAGAAATGCTGGGCTAGAGGAAGCACAAGCTAGAATCAAGATTGCCGAGAGAAATATCAATAACCTCAGATATGCAGATGACACCACCCTTATGGCAGAAAGTGAAGAAGAACTAAAGAGCCTCTTGATGAAAGTGAAAGAGGAAGTGAAAAAGTTGGCTTAAAGCTCAACATTCAGAAAACTAAGATCATGGCATCCGGTCCCATCATTTCATGGTAAATAGATGGAGAAACAGTGGAAACAGTGTCAGACTTTATTTTTCTGGGCTCCAAATCACTGCGGAGGGTGAGTGCAGCAATGAAGTTAAAAGACACTTGCTCCTTGGAAGGAAAGTTATGACCAACCTAGACAGCATATTCGGAGAAGGCAGTGGCAACCCACTCCAGTACTCTTGCCTGGAAAATCCCATGGACGGAGGTGCCTGGTGGACTGCAGTCCATGGGGTCGCAAAGAGTCGAACACGACTGAGCAACTTCCCTTTCACTTTTCACTTTCATGCATTGGAGAAGGAAATGGCAACCCACTCCAGTATCCTTGCCTGGAGAATCCCAGGGATGGGGGAGCCTGGTGGGCTGCCGTCTATGGGGTTGCACAGAGTCGGACACGACTGAAGCGACTTAGCAGCAGCAGCAGCAGCAGCAGTCAAGGCTATAGTTTTTCCAGTAGTCATGTATGGATGTGAGTTGGACTATAAAGAAAGCTGAGCACCAAAGAATTGATGCTTTTGAACTGTGGTGTTGGAGAAGACTCTTGAGAGTCCCTTGGACTGCAAGGAGATCCAACCAGTCCATCCTAAAGGAGATCAGTCCTGAGTGTTCATTGGAGGGACTGATGTTGAAGCTAAAACTCCAATACTTTGGCCACCTGATGGGAAGAGCTGACTCATTTGAAAAGACCCTGAGAAAGACTGAGGGCAGGAGGAGAAGGGGACGACAGAGGATGAGATGGTTGGATGGCATCACCGACTCAATGGACATGGGTTTGGGTGGACTCCAGGAGTTGGTGATGGACAGGGAGGCCTGGCATGCTGTGGTTCATGGGGTCGCAAAGAGTTGGACATGACTGAGTGACTGAACTAAACTGAACTGAGCTGAAATAGCATTTTCCATTAAAATAAATTAGGTATTCTTGGAAAAATAACTGATTTCAGATTTGGGCCATGAAATGTACAATAATCTCAAGGTTAATTTCATTGACCATTCAGTTAATACCAGAAAGCAAGGAAATTTTTATATATCCTTGGGTCTTGTCAAAAGGACTCAGGAGTCAACTTGAAGATACTCCCATGGGTCCAAGATGAGATGATTTGAGCATCAATAAGAATGACTGCAATGGACTGAAATACATCAAATAAGTTTAAATCAATGAGTTCAGAGAGATACTAAAATAAAATATCTCAGTGATCACATTCAGAGGATATTAGGCAATAAACTCATTTTTTAAGCTGGTAAATAAAGGGAAAGAATAAAAATTAATTTTGCTTTTCCTGTACAAAGTGTATGCCAGGGTAATGAATGTTTGACACGAAGTTCTCTTCCTAGGATTATTCCAACTAAGAAAAAAAGAAGGAATAATAAACTTAGAATACCACATATTATCGCTCGTTGAAAGGCGAATCTAGACAATGATCATCAATGGCTGCTAACACCACAAAAGGAGAGCCATCTGGGCATTTGAGGGTTTTTTTTTTGTCCTCCTAACTGAAATATATAAAACCAATCATGAAGTATTCTTGCCAGAATATTGAACCTAGAAGTAATAAACTTCTTCACCTAATTACCAATTTACTCGAAACACAGGAAACAAAAGAATATGTTAAATAACATCACAAGAGGTAATCAGCAAATTCCAGATGGCCAGAAATTGTACAGGACAAATAACCCAGTTTCACCAATAAATACATGTCAAGGGGGGAAAAGAGAGGGAGGGAGACCTACACATTAAAAGATGCTTAAAGGGTATAGCAATGGATTGCTACATATAAATTTTATTTGGATAATGATTCAAACCAACTTTTTAAAAAGTTATGAGACAGTCTCTCAAATAGTTACACATAGAGTTAGCATATAATCCAGAAATTTCACTCCTAAATATACGTCAAGAGAAATAAGAACATATATCCAGCCAAAAACACCCCACTTTTACATAAATGCTCATAATAGCATTATTATTATAATAGCCCCAAAGTGGGAACAAGCCAAATGCCCATCAACTGATAATTGGATAAATAAAATGTGTTATATCCATACAATGGGCTGTTATTCATCAATAAAAAGAAATGTGTAACGATACATGCTACACATGGGTCAATTTGATAACATGCTATGTGAAAGAAGCCAGTCACAAAGAATCACATATATCGCATGATTCCATGTACATGATATGTGCAGAATAGGTAAATCTACAGGACAAAAAGATTAGTGTTCATCTAAGGCTGAGGTTGCCAGCTGGGACAGTTACGGTGCTGGCTAAGGAGTGTGGGGTTTATTTTTGGGGTAATGAAAATGTACAAAAGCTGTAATGATAGATGCACAACTCTGAATATATTAAAAGCCATTGAATTGTACATTTTAAATGAGTGGATTGTATGGTGTAAGAATTACTGATATATCTCAATAAATCTGTTAAAAAATATAAAGCTACCAGAAAAAAATTATGAAACAATCAGAAATTTTTAAATATTGAATGGATATTTAATGATATTAAAGGATTACTGTTATTTGTTTTTGGTGTGATAATAGTTTTGCCAGGTTTTTTTAAAGTGTTATTTTTTAGAGAATATACTGACATCTACAGGTGAAATGATAAATTTGGGATTTGCTTCAAAATAATGGAGAGGCATGTAGTGGGGAAGGAGAGAGAGAAAATCATATTTGTCGCAAGTTGGTCATTATTGAAGATGCGTGATAAGTGCAAAGCAATTCACTACATTATTTTTTCATATGTGTTTGAAAATTTCCAAAATAAAATGGCCAGAGGCCACAAGTCAAGAATCTTTCTCAGGTTTTACCCCTGACTCCCTGTGTGAACCTCTTACTGCAGGGTTCCGGATTAAACTTGAAAATGACAATACCTTTATCTCACACCACTCTTGTGAGGAATAAAAGTGAAGACGTGTAAGGTTCCCTCCCCAAGTAACAGGGCTCCATTTTGTCTAACACAGACAGAGATTCCCAATAACAACCCAAAAGAAAATCCGCTCATCACATATACTGTGTACGAAACCCAATTTCAGACCATATGAACCAGAGAAGAGAAACACTGTAGAAATCAGTCTGCCTAACTCTAATCACTTTCCTTTACAGCAATGTGAGATAGTCTCAATTTAAATATCCTTGACGTTAGGTGTCAACGGACATTCAACAAGCGGTGTGAGGAAAGATTTAGAGTGGGAGGCAGAAAAACACCAAGATCTTCATTTCTCTCCCTTTGGTTTATCCTGTAAAACCCTACTTTTCAATCCTCCCTGCACCGACAGGTTCTATTCCCAAAACTGGAACTGGAGCAGCGGGGTGTAAGCACAAAGGAGGATGAGCTCCCGGTTTCCCAGATAGGAGGAGGCTGAAAACTCAAAGACTATTTGATCATGAGACGGTGACTGCCTCCTCTCTCTGATTCCCACCTTACCCGACTCAATAGAACGGGACTTGAAGCTGAAGGATCGTTTGGATTGGGGTGGGGAGTGGGGAGGCGCGGCAGGAAGGAAGGAGCTTGGGAGGGTGGGGCTACCAAGGTACCGGAGCCAATGGGTGATGACCTGGAGGTTCACATCCCTTCCAGCCCTGCAGTCCTCAAGCTTGAGCTCCAAACGTCCGAGGTCCAGAGATATCTGGGATCTCTGCTCTTCCCATTCACCAGACTCACCTAGGGGTCCCACGCTTCAGTGGTTGAGGATGTCCGCTCTTTCTTCTTTTGTCACAGAAACTTAAACAGGGGACAACCTCCCTGTGAGTCCAAAGCAATCTGAAGTCCTGGGATCTCTTGAGCGTTTAAGAGAAACCCATTCCCTGGATCTTCGGAAGTCTCCAAAACCTCCACCCACAGCCTCCAATCCCCAGTTCCTAAGGGACTGACCCCACCTCCTCTTGAGAAGTGCTTCAGCTGTTATGGAGTCACCCCCCCACACACACACACACAAGTTTTGAAATACTCAGCTATCATCCACCGTGGGGGTTCCCCAGCGGCTCAGCTGTAAAGAATCCGTTTACAATGCAGGAGACACGGGTTCAATCCCAGGGTCGGGAAGATACGCTGGAGAAGGAAATGGCAACCCACTCCAGTATTCTTGCCTGGAGAATCCCATGGACAGAGGAGCCAAGTGTGTTAGTCATTCAACAGTGTCCCGCTCTCTTGCGACCCCATGACTGTAGCCGTCCAGGCTACTCTGTCCATGGAATTCTCTAAGCAAGAATACTGCAGTGGGTTGCCATTTCCTCCTCCAGGGGATCTTCCTGACCTAGGGATCGAAACCGAGTCTTCTGCATTGCAGTCAGATTCTTTACCGTCTGAGCCACCACGGAAGCCCTATCATCCACTAGGCAAATTCATTTGACTTATCTCTGTGGTAAAACCTGCCATGTTTCTCTTACCAAGCAGATATGGGACCTTGATGGGCTCAGCAATACAATTTGGTAGTTCCCCAAGCTGGTTGTGTGTCAATTCACAGATACAGAGTCTGCAACAGTCCTGGAATCTATTGAAGATTAATTTTTAGATGAATGATAGGGTTATCACTTCCCATCAGCAAGTGTATTAATACCCTTTACATCTTTATTGAAGTCACCATTTCCTGGGTTTCTTCTGGCTCAAGGTCAATCCTTGGATAAAGCAAGTCGAGTAATCTAGCATTTAATTTACCATGGCAAGAAAAGGCAGGAACTCAGGGCTGGACATTTGGCTCTCAAAAGAATGGAAGCCTCATGAGAGGAAGACTGAACATCTGAGATATTTATAGAAGAAAAAAAAATCTGCTCACACCCAGTGCTTAGAATCCCAGTGGACTAATTTATTGACCAACAGCATTATTCCTCCAGATTCATTCCAGAAACTGGGTAGACCCGTTGAGAAGCAGGTTCTGTAGGCATCACCAATGGCATATAAAATGGTAAGTGTATATACTGAGGAAGGGATGGGGAAAACACAGTGAAAGTAGTAACCAGGGAAGATGTGGTCTAGGAGACGAACTGCAAAGCCAGGCTCCATGAGCTCCCCCACCCCACCCAAAAATGTCCCTATCCTTGGGAATAAAAGCAGCTCTGGGTCTAGAGACATCAACAGTTGCAATTTGATATTGACTTGCCTATTAAAAGCTGTTTTGAGGGATATATGATGTAAGGCCAAATAAATAGTTAGGAAGTCACACCACAGATTGATCAGCAATTTCACTATCACCTTGGAGGATTTCTTCGTTTTCAACCTCTTTAATGGGTGTCAGTTGGAAACTTAGGGGTAAGGACTTGGAGGATATCATAGGCTTGTCCCAGCTGGTGGAGTTGAAGGGAATCCCATGAGTGAAGCAATATACAAAGTATATAGGGATGGGAAGGATGACAATGAGTAAAAAGCTGAACAATATGAACAGCCCCCATGATGGGTATTGTCGAACCATTTCTTTTGACTGTGGAGAGATGGGAAAGGGGTTCAGAACGTAGAAGTTCCCAGAAGAGGAAGGACTGGGGAAGGGGAGGGTCAGAGGAGAACTAGGACAGAGGACTAAGAGTTTTCAGGGAATCGGAGAATGAGATGATAGTCTTTAGACCAAGAGTGGATTGAAAAATCTAGCCCCCCACTCCCTATGAAGGTCAGTGGTCTGAGGAGGGCGACTTACAGTGCTTGAGTCCCAGGCCAGGTACGTGACATTCTTCAGAGATAGTTGAAATACAGTGGTCGCAGACAGGGTTAGCAGCACAACTGGAATTAGACAGGACCACAGCCAACAAATGATGGAGTACATAGGATGGCCCCACAGGTTAGCCGTGTCTGCAAAGAAACTGGGAGGAAGGGCCACAAGACTGTAGAAGGCCCAGTTGGGCCTTACCCAGTCTTGGAGGACAAGATCAGCCAGACCTTAGCCCCTGCCTCAGCTCAAGCCTCATCCTCTATCTTCTTCTCAGTCAATCTTCTATCCCTAATCAAGAAAAAATTTCAAATATTCCTCTACTGCTCAAAAACATTTCATGGATATCAGTGCCCTCAGGATAAAGGCCAAGTCCCTTTCATTCATTCTGTGAATATGAGAGTGTCTATGACATACCAGGGATTCTTCTAGTTGCTGGGTATTCATCCATAGTGAACAACACAGACTCTAAAAGAGTAACATTTGACCCTCCTTCAGCTTTTCTTCCCTGGAGAAGGAAATGGCAATCCACTCCAGTACTATTGCCTGGAAAATGCCATGGACAGAGGAGCCTGGTAGGCTGCAGTCTATGGGGTCGCAAGCTTTTCTTAGCTTCTTCCAGCCAATATTCCAGTCCTTTACTGCATGTTCTCAATCTCAATGAATACACAAATGGAATCCTTTGGTCTAGAGTGCCCTTCTCTCTCCCTCTTTGTCTGCATATTCATCTGTCCAGACTAAGCTCAACCATCCTGTACCTAGGATGCTTTCCCCGACTCTCCAGATGCCCCTAAATGTCCCAGGCTACCTCTACTATAGGCTTTCCTTCTTGTACTGGGATTGTCTTTCTCCTTGGACTCTGCACTCTTTGAGAGGAGCTTATTCCATTCATTTGTACCCCACTACCACAAGACTTTCTTGACACAAAGAAAGACTCAGGATACACATGAGTGAGTGAATGAGTGAGTAAACTGACTCCAAGAACCACTGTCAGCTGAAAACGCTGCCACCTGAAACTTCTACCCTTAAATTATACCATGTGGATGACTACACATCTGCCTGTTTAAAAATGGGGCCTGGAAGTTGTTTGTATTCCTTGTATTTTATTTGGATTTTCCCACTCTTTCTTCCACAGTTATGCTTAATGTTCCTGATTATCCTGTTCCCTCTTCCTTAGTAGCTTTTCCTTGCAGAATTAGACCACATCTCTCAACCTACACCTCTCCCACCTTAGTCCAAGCCATTCATTAACTCCCATTTGGAATATTACAATAGCTCCTAACTGCTCTCCTTGCTTCACTCTTGATTCCTCATAGTCTATTCATCATACAACAATCAATCATAGGTATCTTTTTGAAAAAAACAAACCTGATAACGTCAATCCCCTTCTCAAAACCCTTCCATGCCTCCTCTCTCATTCTACATAAAAAACTACGTCCTGCCATAGCTACAAAGTCCTACATCATCTCCCATTACCTCTTTGGCATCAGCTCATAACATTCTAATCTCTGATTTCCTTGTTGCTCAAAAACTTCAGGAATGATGCTTCCTCTTGCTTTGGTACTTACTGTTTTCTCTACATGGAATGCTCTCTCAAAATCCTTTCATGGTTCCTCCTCTCATTTCATTCAGGAGTCTGCTCAAATGTCACCTTACCAGAGAGGCCTTCCCTGTGATCCTATCAAAGTTATTGATAGCACATACTCCCACTCTTGATCATCTTACCTCACTTTTTGATTTTTCTGTCAGTTATCACCTCTTGCCATTTGTATTTGTTCATTTGGTTATTATTATGAATCTCTACCACTAGAATGTAAACTCCCTGGGGACAGGGAGTTTTACTCAATGCTTGTTTTACCTAATGCTCTGTCCTTGATTACTGAAACAGTTCCCAGAACATATTAAGCACCCCAGAAATATGTTAAATGAATGAATGAATAAAAAGGTTTTTCAGAGGGCCCTGGAGTTCCCTGAAGTTAAGGGTCCCTATGTCACTCTTGTCAAGTGAAAATAGAGGCAACAAGAAAGGGATCAACCTTCCCTATAGACCCAAGCTATCACCTGTTGGCCTCTCTGGACCATTTCACAGCCAAGTTTTCAAATATGATGACGATGATTACAGGGAGGATTGTCCAGTAGTCAGATAGCAGTCTGATGTAGTAGCTGCCTGACGGTCGAATGAAGAAGAGGCCACACAGGAACATGAACATTAAGACAACCACTGGAGGGAACATTGGATTTAGATCAAGGTCAGAGGTTTGGCTGGGTAACAAGGGCTAAGCAGAGGTGATAGACTAGGGCCGTATAACAATCTGAATGAAGTCAGGGTCATTGATGGGTATACACACGTAGGTCAGAGTACCTGTAAACAGCTTTGTATATTTCTGGACAGAAATAAAGATGTCCTGGAGAGAGGTAATGATGCTCTCCACGATCCCTATCATGGTGGACATCTCCAGGTTCAGCAACATTACGAAGAACAGGAAGGACCAGAAGACAGACCCAGGAATAAAAGACATGGCTTCAATGAAGGCCAGGAAAACAAAGTTTGTGCTCCCCTTAATCTGTGAAGGGGAGAAAGGAGAGGAGTTAAAGTGTCCTTGAATTTAACAAAAACAACACAAAGTACAGAGATATATTCTATCTTTCCTGAAAATGTTCTTAAAACCCCTGCATCACTGAGAAAACCAGATTTCCAAGCTGACCCTTTGACATGGAAAACCAGTCCACCTAGTATTACTCATAGAAGGGCATTCTGCAAACTGTAGTTCTTTGCATTACCAAGGTTGCAACTTATCCTGGTGCTTCTGGGATTTTTTTCTTCTGGTGCCAATAAAAGCCGAAATTTCTGTTTTACAAAAGGTTTTGAAGGAACTCTAGGACTCATTCACCTATTTTTACTGACCTTCAAAAACTGCTCCTCTAAGTTGCACTCAGCCACATGGCTGAGGACATCCTTCTTGATGGGGTTGGAGAGGCTGTTGAACCAGGAGGTGAAGATAGAGGTTGGGTTACCAATCAGATTTTGAGGTGGCTGGGCCTCAGGAGGCAGTATCCCCATGTTTACCAGCTTCAAAAGTGTTTCAGTATTCCTGAGGATAAGGAGTGGAATTACATAGAATCATTTTGCTCCTTAGAAAATGATCTGCTTTTCCCTTACCTTCCAGATAAGAAAGGACATCATGTTACTGATCGGGGTAAGGTAGCTGCTGCTGCTAAGTCGCTTCAGTCGTGTCCGACTCTGTGCGACCCCATAGACGGCAGCCCACCAGGCTCCCCAGTCCCTGGGGTTCTCCAGGCAAGAACACTGGAGTGGGTTGCCATTTCCTTCTCCAGGGTAAGGTAGAGCCTTCTCCAGGGTAAGGTAGAGCCTGGGGTTAAATCTAGAAGCCACCCACCTTCAAAGTCATGAATTTTTATGAGCCTGGATAATTTATGACCCTGAGGGGATGGGGCAGGAGAAGCCTTTCCTATAGTCTTCTTGAGTCTTATAGAGTTCTTGGAAACTCTGAGTCCCTGCTCTAATGATGGGATCTCTTATTCACTCCCTACCTCTTTCTTAGACTAGCGGGTGAAAGTCAACCTTCTAAGCTTTGTATAACTGAATGTCAGGGAGCATTTACTTAAGTGTACCATATGCACAACAGTCCCATGAAGTTGTACTATGCTGTGAGAAACTTCTTGCACTTTTTGATCTGGGTCCTGCTCTCTAACTTTTATCTTACCCCATGACCTTCTGCAGATCTGCTCTGCTCACACTTAACTTCTTACAGTTCCAGGGCATGCCATGCTCTCTCATGCTCAAGACCAACCCCACTCCCACCATCATTCTTCACTTGGGCTAATTCCTATAAATCCTTAAAACTTCAGCTCATTGCTCTATAGTAACTTCAATGGAAGGTTTGCTGATAATAGCAAAATGCAAGTGGCAGAGATCCAACCAGTCAATCCTAAAGGAAATCAACCCTGAATATTCACGGGAAGGACTGATGCTGAAGCTGAAGCTTCAATACTTGGGCCACCTGATATGAAGAGCTGACTCTCTGGAAAAGACCCTGATACTGGGAAAGATGAAGGCAAGAGGAGAAGGGTAGGACAGAGGGTGAGATGGTTGGATGCCATCATTGACTCAATAGACATGAGTTTGAGCAAACTCTGAAAGATGGTGCAGGACAGGGAAGACTGGCATGCTGTAGTCCATGGAGTCGCAAAGAGTCAGACATGACTTAGCGACTGAACAGCAACAACAAAGCGGCATTTCTAATCACATTTTAGAAAATAAAATACTATATGCTCTTCTGGTAATAGGCAAGTTAAATATTTGGACCAAACTTCTCACTGGAAATAATTTAAAAGACTCAAAGATATTTTTAAATCTTGAAAAATAAAAATATTGATAAGATAATAAGGAATTACAGTATTGGACAAAAATCAGAGTACAAACAAAAGCAGTGGGGGAAGAAGACTTGCAAAGCAATTTTGCCTTGAAGGGTACGTCACATACATCAAACTATACCTGGAGTTTCCAGGCAGTTTGATGTAAAAGCACCAGAGCATGCCCAAAGTAAGGATAAGAACAGAAGGTCTTCCCCTAAATCTGGCATTTCAAAGGATTGCACCTTCAATAATAAAAAATGAACCAGAAGCTTGCACCCAACTGTTCCACACCACAGGGAACACAAGGAAGGCTGCTTCAGAAAAGGACAAAACAAGGGCAAATTTTTAAGGTTCCTGAATGTCATAACCACAGCCAACCCTAGCTTAAACTTGGAGCCCAAATATTTGAGCCTGGTTGGCACAAAAGCTAAAGTTAGAGTCTTTCTAATGTCCCTATGTATCAAGTAAAAGCAAAAGTCTTATCTAGATGAATATACCCTCTTCTTAGGCCTTAAAGAATTCTTACAAATAACAGTCAAATAAATAAGACATGGAAAGAACCACACACATAAAAACAAGACATCATGAGAAATAATACAATAAAAATATCCCCAAAGTTACTACAAATATTAGAATTACAAAAAATTATGATACAATTAAGCCATGAAATTAAAAGACGCTTACTCCTTGGAAGGAAAGTTATGACCAACCTAGATAGTATATTCAAAAGCAGAGACATTACTTTGCCAACAAAGGTCCATCTAGTCAAGGCTATGGTTTTTCCAGTGGTCATGTATGGATGTGAGAGTTGGACTGTGAAGAAAGCTGAGCACCGAAGAATTGATGCTTTTGAACTGTGGGGTTGGAGAAGACTCTTGAGAGTCCCTTGGACTGCAAGGAGATCCAACCAGTCCATTCTGAAGGAGATCAACCCTGGGATTTCTTTGGAGGGAATGATGCTGAAGCTGAAACTCCAGTACTTTGGCCACCTCATGCGCAGAGTTGACTCTTTGGAAAAGACTCTGATGCTGGGAGGGATTGCGGGCAGGAGGAAAACAGGATGACAGAGGATGAGATGTCTGGATGGCATCACCGACTTGATGGACGTGAGTTTCAGTGAACTTCAGGAGATGGTGATGGACCGGGAGGCCTGGCGTGCTGCGATTCATGGGGTCGCAAAGAGTCGGACACGACTGAGCGACTGAACTGAACAGGCAGTACAGAACTGTGATCCCTGCTGCTGCTGCTGCTGCTAAGTTGCTTCAGTCATGTCCGACTCTGTGTGACCCCAGAGACAGCAGCCCACCAGGCTCCCCCGTCCCTGGGATTCTCCAGGCAAGAACATTGGAGTGGGTTGCCATTTCCTTCTCCAATACATGAAAGTGAAAAGCGAAAGTGAAGTCACTCAGTCGTGTCCGACTCTTTGCGACCCCATGGACTGCAGCCTACCAGGCTCCTCCATCCATAGGGTTTTCCAGGCAAGAGTACTGGAGTGGGGTACCATTGCCTTCTCTGTGATCCCTGAGAGAAGGAAAACAAATGAGGTGCACCATGTAATTATCCTGGTTTTCTGCCTGAAAACACATTCTAATCTGCAGAGCAGAAAAGATCACAAGTATACCATGGCAGTCTCACTGAGTTGGGGAGACAAGGAGTTCAGGGAGGCCAAAGAAGTTGAAGTTCCAAGAAAGAATTCTGGAGGAAATGTAGTTATGAAGAAAACGAGTTCCAGAAATTTGCATCCAGTCTGTTGAGTGTGTGCTGAATTTTAAGAGTCACACATACAGGATGAAAATCCACAAGGCTATATATAAAGAACAACTCAGTTCAGTTCAGTTCAGTTCAGTCGCTCAGTCATGTCCGACTCTTTGCGACCCCATGAATTGCAGCACGCCAGGCCTCCCTGTCCATCACCAACTCCCGGAGTTCACTGAAACTCATGTCCATCGAGTCGGTGATGCCATCCAGACATCTCATCCTCTGTCATCCCCCTTTCCTCCTGCCCGCAATCCCTCCCAGCATCAGAGTCTTTTCCAATGAGTCAACTCTTCGCATGAGGTGGCCAAAGTACTGGAGTTTCAGCTTTAGCATCATTCTTTCCAAAGAACACCCAGGGCTGATCTCCTGTAGAAAGAATAACTGCAAAACATCCAATCTGAATGGAGTATTCAGCAGAGAGTCCAGGAGGGCCATGCCTTCCAAATGGGACTGAAGGACTCCTGAGAAAAGAGGGCTCCAGACCCACCCTACTGAAGCTTAAAATCAAGCCTCAAAAGTATCAAACTGAATCACAAGTATCATTACTTGCTAGAACAAAGCTCAATCAATACTCATTCAAGGAAGACAACAAAAAGTCAGACACGCAAAAATATAGAATTCACAAAGTCCAACCTCCAGTCAAAAATTAGTAAACAAATGAAGAAAGAGAAAAATGTGACCTTGATCAGTATTAAAAACCAGTAAATAAAACAGTCATAGAATAGAGCAATAAATGACAGATGAAGGACTTAACAGTCAGGGATATTAAAATATCTATTTAAAAAAAATGTAAAAAGTATTTTTTAAAAATATGAACCTAACAAGTAGAGAAATGGAAGACAAAAAAAAGAACCAGGGGAGACTTCCCTGGTGGTACAGAAGATAGGAATCCACCTGCCAATGCTGGGGACAGTTTCAAGCTCTGATGTGGGACGATCCCACGTGCCACAGAACAACTAAGCCCGTGGGCCGCCACTCCTGAGCTTGTGCTCCAGAGCCTGTGCTCCACAACGAGAGGAGCCACCAAAATGAGAAGCCCGATTCATGTCAATGTATGGCAAAACCAATACAGTATTGTAAAGTAAAATAAAGTAAAAACAAAAATTAAAAAAAAAAACAAAAACAAAATGAGAAGCCCACGCACTACAAATAGGGAGCAGCCCCCGCGTGCCACAACTAGAGAAAAGCCCATACAGCAACAAAAACCTGTCATAGCCAAAAATAAAAATAAATAAAATTTTAAAATTAGTTTAAAAAAAATAACACCTGATGAAACAAAAAGAGCCCCACAATATACTAGATAAATTGAAGTATAATTAAGAACCTTCCCACGAAGAAAGTTCTAGGCCCAGATGGCTCATTGGCATATTCTGTCAAATAATTTGAGTCAGAAATAATAATATTACAAAGATTCTTTTGGAAACCAGAGGAGGAGGAACCCAGGTTGTTTTCTGAAGCCAGTATTACCTTGATTAAAATAAAACCATGCAAGGACACCAGAAGAAAACAAAATACTGCTATCGCTCATCAACCTAGATTCAACATCCTTAACAAAAGTCAACAGACTTAATCCAGCAACAGATAAAAACATAATACACCATGATCCAGTGGAGTTTATTTCAGAAATACAAGAACGTTTAAACATTCAAAAATCAACCAATATAATGGATCACACTAAAAATATAGAAGAAATAAATAATCAACTCAGTAGTTATAGAGTAACTGTATAACAAAATTCCAGCATTCATTTATGTAAAAAATTGCACAAAATAAGGAATATAAGGGAACTTGCTTAACCTAAGTAAAGACATCTGGGGAGGAAATCCTGCAAATAATATGGTACATACTAGTGATTCACTGCTTTCCCCTGAAAATGGCAAAATGCGTGAATGTCCATTCTCACTTTTTCTATCTTCTACTGGAGATTCTAGTCAGTGAAATAAAGCAAGTAAAATAATCTTGTTAAAGATTAGAAAGGAAGAAGTAAAAGTCTTCATATGCAGATATGTGATTGTATATGTAGAAAAACCTAAAGCTACAAAAATAAGTGAATTTATCAAGGCCAATACCCACAAATTAGTTATATTCCAATATACTAAGCAGTGAACAATTAAATGATTAAAATTTCAGAATATTATTTACAATAGAACATAAAACACAAATTACAGAAAAACTTTACAAAATATTATAAGACATGCCATATATTGAAATTTACAGAATACTACTGAAAGAAATTAAAGAACATATAGGGATATATCATTCTTAAATAAGAAGACAAAATTTTGTTAATTATTCATTCTTCCCAAAATGATCCATAGATTCAGTGCAATCTCAATAGCAGAGCATAACTCTTTTTGTAAAAAGAGAAAAAATTGACAAACTATTTCTAAAACTTACATGGGGGAAGTAGCCAAGAGGGTGGAGTAGAAAGACCCTGAGCTCACCTCCTCCCACAGGCACACCAAAACTAAAATTATTTACAAGGCAATTATTGACATGAACGACAAGAAGATTAGTAGAAAAAAATCTTCTACAACTAAAGATATAAAGAAGGAAATACAACAAGATGGGTAGGAGGAGCAGAGGCAAGGCATAAGCAAGGACCCAGGGCAGGTGACTCACAAGTGCAAGGATAATTACAATTGTAGAGGGTCTCCCCAGGGAGCAAGGGGTACAAGCCCCTCATGGGGCTCTCCATCCCTAGGTTCTGCACTGGGAAGATGAGCCCCCAGAATCTTTGGCTTTGAAGGTCAGTGGGGCTTATTCTCAGGAGAGTCAGGGCTATGAGAGATAGAGATTCTACTGTTAAAGGGTACACACAAAATCTCATACACTCCAGGACTCAGGGCAGAAGCAGTAGTTTGAAAAAAGCTTGAGTGAGACTCACTTGCTGATCTTGGAGAGCCTCCCAGAGAAGAAGACAACTGGGACTCATCCTGAGGACAAAGACACTGGCAGCCATTTCGGGGAACTCATTCTACCACAAGGACAGTGGAGCTGGCAAGTGCCATTTTGGAAATGTACCTCTAGCTTATTAGTCCCAAGGACCCAGATCTACCCACCAGTCAGTTGGCACCAGTCCTGGGATGCCTCAGGCCAACCAGATAGCTTGATGGAGACCCAGTCCTAACCACTAGAGGGCCCAGGATTCAACCCCACCCACCAGAGGACAGACATCATACTGGAATCTTTTATGACCAAACACAATGTGACTAAAAATCAACTACAAGGAAAAAACTGCAAAAACAAAACAAAACAAAACCCACAGACACATGAAGGCTACACAATATGCTACTAAACAACCGATGGGTCACTGAAAAAAATCAAAGAGGAAATTTAAAAATACCAGGAGATAAATGAAAATTAAGACACCACAATCCAAAACCAGTGACAAAAGAGGCAAGAATATGCAATGGGGAAAAGACAACCTCTTCAATAAATGGTGTTGGGGAAACTGGGTAGTTATAAGCAAAAGAATCAAACTGAACGACTTTTTCACACCGCATACAAAAATAAACTAAAAAGATTAAAGACTTAAACATAAGACCTGAAATCGCTAGAAGAAAACTTAGTATACTTTTTGACATCAGTCTTAACAATATATTTTCTCAGGTAACAGAAACAAAAGCAAAAATTAACAAATGGGACCAAATTAAACTAAAAAGCTTATGCACAGTGAAGGAAACTATTAATAAAACAAAAAAAGGCCACCTATTGTATGGGAAAAGATATTTGCAAATGATATACCAGCAGGGGGCTAAAATCCAAAATATACAGAGAGCACATACAACTCAACTTAAAAACAATCCAGTTAGAAAATGGACAGAGGACTGAGTAGACATTTTTCCAGAGAAGACATACAGATGGACAACAGGTTCATGAAAAGATGCTCAAGATCACTAATTATTAGAGAAATGCAAATCAAGAAAACAGCAAGATACCACCCAACACCTGTCAGAACAGCTATTATCAAAAAACAACAATAAAAAGTGTGCTGAGGAAGTGGAGAAAAGGGAACCCTTATACATTGTTGGTGGAATGTAAACTGCTACAGCCACTCTGGAAAAGAGCACTGAAATTCCTCAATAAATTAAAATAGAACTACCATATGATCCAGCAATTCTACTCCTGGGTATTTACCCAAGAAAATGAAAACACTAATTTGAAAAGATATATGCACCCCATGTTCATTATTACTTACAATAGCCAAGATATGAACTCAACCTAAATGTCCATAATAGATGAATGGATAATAGGCAAAACTGAATCACTTTGCTGTACACTTGAAACTAACACAACATTGTTAATCAAGTATGCTCCAATATAAAATAAAAAAATTTTTTAATTGATGATAAAGAAGATATATATATATATATATATATATATATATATATATATGTATGTACACACACACCAAGCTTCCCAGGTGGTGCTAGTGGTTAAAAAAAAAACCTGCCTGCCAACGCAGGAGATGTAAGAGATGCAGGTTCAATGCCTGGGTCTGGAAGATCCCTTGCAGGAGGAAATGGCAACCTGCTCCAGTATTCTAGCAGGGATAATCCCATGGACAGAAAAGCCTGGCAGTCTATAGTCCACAGGGTCATAAAGAGTTGGACACAGCTGAGTGACTGAACAACCCAACTACATATATATATATATATATATATATATATATATATATATCTCGAAATATTTACTCAGTCACAAAAAAGAAGGAAATCTTGCCATTTGCAACAATACAAATGGATCTAGAGGATATTATGCTAAGTGAAATAAATCATATAGAGAAAGTCACATGTTGTATGAGATCACTCATACATGGAATCTAAAAAACAAATGAATGCACATACCTAACAGAAACAGAGTCATAGACACAATCACAGTTACAGAGAATAAACAGATGGTTGCTAGAAGGGAGGTATTAAGGGAGGAGAGAAATTGGTGAGTTAAAAAATAAATGAGTCATAGGTATAAACTGTACCATGTGGAGAATATTGCCAATATTTATGTAATATCTTTGTATGGTGACAGATGACATCTAGACTTACATTTTGAAATGTAGAGAAATAGTGAATTACTGTGTTATGTGCCAAGAGAGAACACAGTGTTGTAGGTTAATTATACGTCAAAAACAAAGAAACTCATAGAAAAAGAGATCAGAAGTGTGGTTACCAGATGCATCAGGGCAGGGGGGTGGAGGAACTGGATGAAGATAGTCAAAAAGTACAAACTTCCAGTTATAAGATAAGTAAGTACTAGGATGGACTGAATCAGAGGTAAGTTGGTGAACTTAAATATAGATCAATAGTATTATACAATCTGAGGAACAGAGGAAATCATATTTTAGAACATAGTGAACAGAGCCTTGGGGGCTTACAGGACAGTAACAGAGAGTTTAATATACATACACGTAATTTAGAGTTCGAAAAGCAGAGGAGGGAATGAGGCAAAAAAAAAAATATTTAAAGAGAGAATGGCGGTTGAGTTCTCAAAATTGGTGAAAAATACACATTTACAAAGTTACAAAGCTTAGCCAATTCCAAGTAGGATGAATATTTTTTGAATGCCTTCTCATCAGAAATAAGAGTTCAGATGTACATTCTACCCTACTTTTATTTGATGCAATTGAAAGTCCTGTACATGAAAGGACTCTGAAAAGTAAACGGTAGCAACAGGCAGCTCGGAGAAGGAAAACCAAATTCAAAGTACCACTGTATTAGCAGTGAATTTACAATGATTTTTCCCGATAGCATCTCCAGACCTGGACTCAAAAGTAGCCTGAAACCAAGAACTGTCTATCGAATATGGACAAAAAGAATTCCAAGAGAAAAAGTCCAATATTTCTGGCCCAAGGAAAAGAGGCCTCAAATTTCAGAGAGAACAAGAGAAATCCCCTGATTTTTCTTGCTCTTTTCTGTTTTATCAAACATGTCAGACAATCCTGCAGCGACAGAGGTGGCTGGGCAAGTATCTATACATCTGAGATGGAAATCCATCCTCTGACCAGATAAACTGTGGTTCCAAGTACATGGATAACGGAGGAAAATCCCTGTTACTTTAAATATTCTTTCTATTGTCTCAATGTGTAGCCCGGGAGGCAGATGGAGTTGATGAAATGAGTCGCAGAACAGGGAAACTAAAGCTCTAGTTTTCTAGGCAGAAAGTCAAGTAGTGGGGCTTAAGAACTGGAAAGTGTTGGGGAGACTTCAGGTAGGAAGGAGCTGAAGAAGGTGATCCCATAAAGTGTTATATGAAATTCTTGGTAGCACAGGGTTATATCTGACCCTGAACAGCATTCCAAAGACTTGGACAACTAGAAAATAAGGTATATCACTGCCCAGCTTCCAAACTATTAGTGGCACACAACTAAATGGATCCAAACAGCACTGAAATTAAAAACTGAACTGACATTGGGTCCACAGCCCACAGAAGATGGGAAGAAACTTACAACATAAATCTAACCAGGGCAGTTGTCTCATAAAACAAAAAATTATCCAAAGAAAATGAATACAGTCTCATATATGTTTAAAATAAATATATACAACACAAAATTACTTAATGTATAAAGAATCAGGAAAATCTCAATATGTCACAAGGAAAAAGATAATCAACACATAACAACCCCAAAATGACACAGAAGTTTTAACTATCAGACTTTAAAGCAATTATTATAATCATACTCTGAGAAGTCAGAGCAAACACTCTTGAAACAAGTAGAAAGACAAACTATCAGCAGACAAAAGATACAAGAAAAATACTAAGTGGAAAATTTTATAACTGAAAAATACAATAACAGAAAATTCACTTGAGTGGCTTGTCGGGAGCCAGCGTGAGGAATCCCACCCGTGACAAGGTCATGCGGAAGGAAGCCTGACAAAACACAAGGACGAGTTCGGCTTCAGGGATTCCCCCTGGAAATTCCTGAGCATCCACCCCCCAAGACCAGAATCTGCCTGCTTTACTATGTTATGCTTTCCACCTACTCTTCTGTCATTAACAGGGGACTGTCCCCCACCACCTTTTTCTGGAAAAAATTAGAGCTTTTAGATAATAAATCTCCTGGGCATAATACGAGTGTTTCAATCCAAAAACCCCTCTGATGGCTTTCTAGCCTGCCTGCAGGACTTGCATGTAATTGTTTGAGGCCGCCCGACTGTGGGAGGCACAGGAAGCTTAAAACATCCTAGGAATGTCCAGGCTTCCGAGGAGTCAAAATCATTAGAATAGGACTGATTAAAGGTTTCATTTGTTGAGCCAATTCTTGCTGCCAAATTTTCATATCTTTTATTTTTAGGTATAGTTGGTATATAGAAAAACAGGTAGTAGACCTGGTATTAGCAACACTAGATCTTTGAGTTAAGTACTTTCTTTGTTATAACCCACTGCACCTTTGTTCTATAGGAATGTAACTTTTTTGTACTTTGAGGGGTTGCAGAGTAAAGAAAAAACACTTCTCAGAAAAGGAGTTTTCTGGACAATTATCCAGGAAGAGAGCCATAAAAATGTTAACAAGCCTCTTGGCCAGAAGATAATCTAAACCACCTGAGACCTTTTGTATACAGGAGGGTATGCAAAAAGAAAGCCTTGTCTCAATGAGGGTCAGGACTGCTGCCCCTGCATAACTCTATTTCTTTATGTACAACTTGGGGTATATAAGCTGATTTTGAAAAATAGTTTTTGGGAGTCTTGCACCAATGCTGGGCTTCCCCATGTTGTTCTTTTCTTTTTCCGGCTGAATTCTCATCTGGAGCAGGGAGGCTCATCATGTCTACTTATTTGTCCTGGCTTCTAAGATCCGTAAGAGAGAGAGCCCAAGGCGGAGCACTCTCCGATATTCAAACGGACGCCAGTGGCCTAACGTGGATGGTGCAAGTTCCTTGTCTGGAACTTTATTGGTCTTCCACATAATCCAAGTTATTCAGCCCTCTTTCTCCACTTAATTTTCCTGCTACACTATTGTTTCTTAATCTAATCTTATATTAATAAACAAATAATTTTTTCTCACGCCAACGCCGTCCCCGCTTCGAATTCCCTGGATCCACCAGGGCAGGACCCCAGCAGTGGCTAAATATCAGAATGGAGATGACAGAAGAAATAGTCAGTGGCCTGGCTGAAAAAGTTCCCTGAAACTTTGGCATTTGGTCAAAGTCATAAAAACTTTAGATTCAAGAATCTCAATGAAACTTAAACAGGAGTTGATAAACCTGAAAAACCTACACTCAGACACATCAAAATCAAACAAATGAAAACTAAACATTAAAAAATCTGGAATATATGGATTTGTGTATTCAGTTTGCTGTATATCTGAAACTAGCAACACTGTATATCTACTTCAATTTTTAAAAATTGTTTTTACTCTGAAAGCTGCCAAAGAAAAATAACACATTGTATACAGGGGAACAACAATTTGAGTGACTGTGTTTCTCATCAGAAATGGAGACCAGAAAGAAATAGTATATTTTTTAGGTATTGAAAGAGAAGGATTGTCAACACACAATTCCTCCAAGAAATAAGTGTAAAATAAAGGCATTATTAGATGAAGGAATCTCAAAAAATTCATGACCAACATATCTTTAATATTAAAGAAATGTTAAAAGTTTTTCAGATGGAATGGAAATAACACTGGAGGAAAAATTCAAACTTCAGAAACTAAGGAAGTGCCACGAAAATGATATCCAGGTAAATACAGCAGGATATTTTTCTCCTCTTAAGTTTGAGAATACGTATGTCAGTTGAAAGTAAAATTTATAACATTGTTTGATAGGATTTTCAGTGTATGTGGTACATATGACAACCATAAAACAAAGTGGGGAAGATAAAGGGTCTTATTATGTTGATACAGTTTTACATGTCACTTAAAGTGAAAGTGAAGTGAAAGTGGCTGTCGTGTCCGACTCTTTGCGACCCCGTGGGCTGTAGCCCACCAGGCTCCTCCGTCCATGGGATTCTCCAGGCAAGAATACTGGAGTGGGTTGCCATTTCCTTCTCCAGAGGATCTTCCCGACCCAGGGATCGAACCCAGGTCTCCCACATTGTGGGCAGATGATTTAACCTCTGAGCCACTTGAAGTTGTAAAATATTAATTCTAATTAGACTGTAAAAAGTTAAGTGCACATTTTTCTTGGGTTGTTTGCCTTCTCATTGAGTTGAAAGATTTCTTTACATACTCCAAATAACATGTAGTTGATCCTTCAACAAATGGGGGTTAGAGACTTCCCTGGTGGTCCAGTGATTAAGAATCCATCTGCCAATATAGGGGACATGGGTTAGATCCCTGATCTGGGAAGATTCCACATGCTGCAGGGCAACTAAGCCCCTGCACCACAACTAGAGAAAGACATATCACGGCCAAAATTAAAATAATTTTTTTAAAAAAAAAAAGCTCATTGAAAGTTATCTATTTTTTAAAAATGGGATGTTGAGAGAGCCATCCCTCTGCACAGCTGAAATTCCACTTTTAACTTATAGTCAGAACTCCACATCTGCAATTCCTCAGTATCCAGTTCTGTATCCATGGATTCAGCCAATCGCAGATCATGTAGTACTGTAGTACTATTGAAAAAAATCCACGTATAAGTAAGTGGGCCTGTGCAATTCAAACTTGCATTGTGCAAAAGATCAACTGTGTACAGAACATATAAATTCCTCCAATTTTGTAACATGTACTTTCATTATCGTAATGGAATCTTTCAAAGAGAAAATGATTTTAATCCCAATGGTGTCCAATTATTAACTACAATAAGGGCTCTCTTACTAGCAGCAATGAGAACTCTATAAAGTATAGAAAAACAGCAGATATACAGAATGGCAGGCAATACCACTAGGCCTAAGGCAAATGAATAAGAAAGGAACCAATGTGAAGGGAGTTATTTCTAGGCTTTTTAAACTCTTTAAAACTGAAAAACAAGAGTATATATAGTATCCCATCTTCTGTATAAGAAAGAAAGTAAATAAGAAAATATATGTTTTTCTACTTATTTTTACAAATACCAGAATGATAAAGTAAAAAAATAATGAGTTTCCTTCAGAGGATGGGTGGGAATTGGGTTGAAGTGATGGTCAGTTCAGTTCGGTTCAGTCACTCAGTTGTGTCTGACTCTTTGCAACCCCATGAACTGCAGCATGCCAAGCTTCCCTGTCCATCATCAATTCCCAGAGTCCACCCAAACCCATGTCAATCGAGTCGGTGATGCCATCCAAAAATCTCATCCTCTGTCGTCCCCTTCTCCTCCTGCCCTCAATCTTTCCCAGCAACAGGGTCTTTTCCAATGAGTCAGCTCTTCGCATCAGGTGGCCAAAGTATTGGAGTTTCAGCTTCAACATCAGTCCCTCCCATGAACACCCAGGAATAATCTCCTTTAGGATGGACTGGTTGGATCTCTTTGCAGTCCAAGGGACTCTCAAGAGTCTTCTCCAACACCACAGTTCAAAAGCATCAATTCTTCGGTGCTAAGCTTTCTTTCTAGTCCAACTCTCACATCCATACATGACCATTGGAAAAACCATAGCCTTGACTAGACGGACGTTTGTTGGCAAAGTAATGTCTCTGCTTTTTAATATGCTGTCTAGGTTTGTCATAACTTTCCTTCCAAGGAGTAAGCGTCTTCTAATTTCATTGCTGCAATCACCATCTGCAGTGATTTGGGGGCCCAAAAAAATAAAGTCTGACAGTTTCCACTGTTTCCCCATCTATTCCCCATGAAGTGATGGGACAGGATGGCATGATCTTAGTTTTCTGAATGTTGAGCTTTAAGCCAACTTTTTCACTCTCCTCTTTCACTTTCATCAAGAGGCTCTTTAGTTCTTCATTTTCTGCCATAAGGGTGGTGTCATCTGCATATATCTGAGGTTATTGATATTTCTCCCGGCAATCTTGATTCCAGCTTGTGCTTCCTCCAGCCCAGCATTTCTCATGATGTACTCTGCATAAACTTAAATAAGCAGGGTGACAATATACAGCCTTGATGTACTCCTTTTCCTATTTGGAACCAGTCTGTTGTTCCATGTCCAGTTCTAACTGTTGCTTCCTGACCTGCATACAGGTTTCTCAAGAGGCAGGTTAGGTGGTCTGGCATGCCCATCTCTTTCAGAATTTTCCACAGTTTGTTGTGATCCACACAGTCAAAGGCTTTGACATGGTCAATAAAACAGAAATAGATGTTTTCCTGGAACTCTCTTGCTTTTTCCATGATCCAGCGGATGTTGGCAATTTGATCTCTGGTTCCTCTGCCTTTTCTAAATCCAACTTGAACATCTGGAAGTTCAAGATTCATGAAGTGTTGAAGCCTGGCTTGGAGAATTTTGAGCATTACTTTACTAGCATGTGAGATGAGTGCAACTGTGTAGGAGTTTGAGCATTCTTTGGCATTGCCTTTCTTTGGGATTGGAATGAAAACTGACCTTTTCCAGTCCTGTGGCCACTGCTGAGTTTTCCAAATTTGCTGGCATATTGAGTGCAGCACTTTCACAGCATCGTCTTTCAGGATTTGAAACAGCTCAACTGGAATTCTGTCACCTCCACTAGCTTTGTTCGTAGTGATGCTTCCTAAGGCCCACTTGACGTTACGCTCCAGGATGTCTGGCTCTAGGTGAGTGATCACACTATCATGATTATCTGGGAGAGTGACATTTCTCTGTATCTTCTTGTATAATTTTGTCTTTGGAATCCATATTAATGTTTAATAAAATAAAATTAGGGGTGCTAAAATGTCATATAAACAGAAATAAATGAACATAACTGTATTTCAAGTGAATAACATAACCACACTGAACTGAGGAGAAAGAACCACAGCATTTTGACCATAAAACTCAGGATAAAGACAAGTTTTCAGCAAACACTGGAACACAGAATCAGTGCAGTGTGTGTGCGTGTGTGCATGCTCACTCATGTCCTACTCTTTGCCACCCTATGGACTGTAGCCCACCAAGCTCCTCTGTCCGTGGGATTTCTCAGGCAAGAATACTGGAGTGGGTTGCTATTTCCTCCTCCAGAGGATCTTCCTGACCCAGGAAGTTGTGGGATCAAACCCACAACTCCTGTGTCTCCTGCATTGCAGGCAGATTCTTTACCACTGAGCCATCAGGGAAGCCATATTCTAGTATCAGAACTAAGCAGTGGGTGTGTGTGAGAGACAGACACAGAGACAGTGTGTCTCCTGTCGACACTGTGGAAAGCAACTCGCATTATCTAGTGAAGCAGAAGAGAGATGCAGGAGACTGAAGACACATGGTCACGGTATTTAGCAGCTCTTCCCATCAAGAGACCAAGTCTATTTTCCCACTCCTGGAATCTGGGGTGCCTTTGTGAATTCCTTTGACCAAAAAAATGTAACAGCAGTGACAACGGGAGCATTCTCATGCTTAGTCTTCAAGATACTTTTCTGATTCCACCTTTATTCTCTGTGAGCTGCCATATGAGGAAGCCCAGGCTAGCCACAAGGTGAGGCCTCCTGGAAGAGAACAGGCTTTGCTGCCCTGCCAACCGTGCAAGCAGAGTGAGCCCAGCCACCACCATGTACAGCAGAGCAGTGCTGCTCCAGCTGGGCCCAGCTGAATGCAGACATGTGAGTTAACCCATCCACGCCCAGGAGAAGAACTCTCCAGTCAACCCACAGATCAGAAGGAATTAACAAACCACTGCTGTTTTCAGCCACTTACTTTTGGAGTGACATGTCTCACAGCAATAGATAACTGCTGCTGCTGCTGCTGCTAAGTCGCTTCAGTCGTGTCCGACTCTGTGTGACCCCATAGACGGCAGCCCACCAGGCTCCTCTGTCCCTGGATTCTCCAGGCAAGAAAGAACACTGGAGTGGGTTGCCATTTCCTTCTCTCAATGCATGAGAAGCGAAAGTGGAATCGCTTAGTCGTGCCTGACTCTTAGCGACTCCATGGACTGCAACCTACCAGGCTCCTCCGTCCACAGAATTTTCCAGGCAAGAGCACTGGAGTGGGGTCACTCCAACAATTTCACTTTTATACCCTTGAAAAATGTGCACACATGTAGTGCACTTAGGAAAATGTATAATGTTTAGAGAAACATTGTTTCAATAGCCACAAACTAGAAAGATTGTACAAACATTCGCTAGTAGTAGAATGGGCAAATAAACTGTGGTATGTTCATTTACTGGAATATTATACAGCATTAAAAAAGCACAGACTAGAGGAAGATACAACAATACAGATGAATCTTTCAAGCACATGTTGAATTTAAAAAGTAAAACACAAAAGAATACAAAGAAAATGTGTATGTAAATGAACAAATTAGACTACATAAATGGATACATTAAACTACTGCTTTGTATAAATGTTCAAATTAAACTATATTGCTTAGATAAGCATACATATTAGAAAATGTAAAGAAAACAAAGAACTAATTATCATAAAAGTCATGATAATGGGTACCTCTAGGAAGGAAGAAAAAAGATATAATTAGAGATACATGAAGAGCTTCCAAGGTCCTTCTAGTTCTTACAATGGGTACTACACATTTTGTTTTATGCATGTTTCTACCCCATGGACTGTAGCTCACCAGGCTCCTCTGTCCATGGAATTCTCCAGGCAAGAAGAATGGAGTGGGGAGCCATTCCTTTCTCCAGGGGGTCTTCCTAACCCAGGGATCAAACCTGGGTCTCCTGCATTGCAGGCAGATTCTTTACCATCTGAGACATGAAAGAAGTCCCTCTATATGTATGTAATATACAATAAACTGTTTTTTAAAATATTAAAAATACCATTACACTCCCACCAGGCTGGCAAAATTTTAAAGTTTGACCAAGTTCAATCGAGTGTTGTGCAGAAAGTGAAATACACTAATTCTCACGTATCATAAACCATGTTGAAAATCAGACAACATATGTTAAGTCTATAGGTGTGCCAACCCTACCCAGCAATTCCATTCTTAAACATAAACATTAGAGAACTCTTGCAGGTGTGCGTCTGAATATGCCCAACCTTCTAGAAAGAAAACAGTGGCCATTTGCATGCATTAGGATTACCAGCGATAAATTCAGCTTAGGTTTGCCTCCTCTGAGAATTCTTCTCTGAGTAGCTCAGGCGGAATGAATAGCTCTGTATTTTGTCCTCCCCATGACTTCTGCTGCTGGTCGTCATGAGTTTAAGACCATATAATCAAGTATCTAATTCCCCTCCCGTTCTCCCTCCAAACCTTAAAACTCAGTGAAGGCAAGGTCTATGGTCTGATTCACCTGACCAATCTTCATGTTATACAAGGAGTACTTTCTAAATGTTTCAAGAGTGTTTTTGAAATTAATGGCTAAAGTATTAAAAATGGGGATGAATTAAAGAATAAAAAGAATTTTAAAAATAAAGGCTCTAGTTCTGAGAGTCCTTTTATGGTTTAAGTATGATAGACTGGGTGTTAATTGGAAGGACTGATGTTGAAGCTGAAACTCCAATACTTTGGCCACCTCATGCGAAGAGCTGACTCATTGGAAAAGACCCGACTCATTGGAAAAGACCCTGATGCTGGGAAGGATTGGGGGCAGGAGGAGAAGGGGATGACAGAAGATGAGATGGCTAGATGGCATCACCGACTCAACAGACACGAGTTTGGGTAAATTCCGGGAGTTGGTGATGGACAGGGAGGCCTGGCGTGCTGCAGTCCATAGGGTCACAAAGAGTTGGACACGAGCGACTGAACTGAACTGAACTGATGAAAGACCAACAGAAATCCCTAAATTTAGGAGCTGACAGTAAAAAATGAAGGCATTCAAGAAGTGGAGAGTTCTACAGATGACTATGGTTCTGGATGCGATCTGGGACTAGAGTAACCTTGAATGCTTTCATATCTCTGTGGAGGTACTCTGAGGTGAACAGTTGGCATTCTCAGAGTTTGAAGATTTCTAGGACTAGAAAAGGGCTCTAAGAAGGATAATATATGACAGGGATTCTACTGTCTCTGTTTTCCACTATAGGGAAAAGTAGAGGCTTGCAAGTGCACCTGAGATTGAGACGTGTGAATGTGGGTCTTTGTAGCAACTTTAAGGTTAGGCTCTTTGTGTTTTGTAGTTCCCTGAAGTTGGGATCCTCAACTAAGAGGTTGGGCTTACTTCTCATTGCAGCGGTGCGTGAGCTGTGTGGCCCAGAAGCCCAAGATAGAGAAGATAAAAGGTGTGACAAGCAACATGGAGATCAGGTTAGCCACAGCCACAATAACGGCATCACTGAGACAGCTGCTGGATGACTGAATGTGCGAGGCTATGGAGACAATGGAGCCAAAGCCGAGGCCCAAGGAACACAAGACTTGGTTCCCTGCTCCGCGCCATACGTTCACGTTGTATATAGCTGATATCTAAAAGGGAGAAGACAAGTGTTAGGGGAAGATGTCAAAGAAGGAGAAGAGAATCTTAAAAGGGTTAAAATGGGGGAGAGGGGACACAGACAGAGATAATGGGGAAAGGATGCCCTAAGAATAGGCAGGAAATGTCCTCCAAGGCCTGATAGGGGAATGAGGAAGATACATCTTACCTTGACAACTGTCATATGGTGAAGGCCAAATACTGCCCCTTCTAGCATTACACTCCGCAGGACAAAACAGAGCATTATGAGACCGCTGGTTGATACCAAGACACACATTATCTGAATTGAGAGTGGGACAAAGCATGTACCAGTGGGAGTCAACCAAAAATCAGCAAAGATCAAAAGTTCTGAATCAGAAATAAGGAGGAGTTAGAAGACAGCTTCTAGCAGGGGTCAGGGGCTACTGGGAGTAAAAAGTCAGAGGGAGTGAAAAATTAGCAAATCAAAGAGTAACAAATTTAGGTGAGGGCCAAAGCATCTGAGAATGTCAAGATATCAAAAAAATGGGTGGCTCACCTTCCCAGTCCACTTGAGGCCATTAAGCATGAAAGCACCAAGAAGACACACGGACATGAATAAAGGCAGGCACAGACTGAACACTGGTGGCCCATTATCCTCAATCCTGTCTGAGGCCTTCAGAGTCATCCGGTACCAGAAGTACAGGGAGGGTGTCGTCCGTGCACATTCAGGATCTGAGGGGACCTGGCTCTGGACATGTCTGCTAGACAGGATGACCCCTCCCCTCTTCTTTATCCGCCCCCACTGCCCCCTCTTCCTTTCCCCTTTCCCCCCATTTCTTCTTCCTTCCACAGTCTTCCTCTTCTTTATCACTCCTTGCTCCTTTCTCCTCTTCCAAATTTCCTCCTACCTCTCTGTTTCCCCGCTTCTCGTCTTTCACTTCCTCCTCACCAAAGCCACTGGCGTTCTCCAGTAAGGGACATTTCTCCCATGGAACGGGATACTGGAAGGACTGACTCAAGTAGAAGAGGATCCAGGCAATGGTCACATTCAAGAACAAGGCATTGATGAAGCACACCTAGGGGCCAGGGAGGAGGTGGCTGAGGAGGAACAGAGGGGTCAGGAAAAAGGAGGGGATTTGACAGAGGACTGGGGAACTGAAGGGATCTGACCCATGGAGGTGCAGCCTTGGGACCCATTCCAAGATGAGGGTTAGGATGGGGAAGGGGTGTAAAGGGTAGGCCTGGGCAGCCCAGGGCTCCTCACCATTAAGCTTGTATACCCTATACCACCAATCCAGGGGCTGATGACCTTCCACACACCAATGTTGCCCTGACGTATCCTCTGACCAGCTGCCATCTCCAGGAAGAGGAGAGGAATCCCAATCAAGAACAGCAAGAAGATGTAGATGATGAGAAAAATGCCTGTGGAGGGGATTCAAGGAGGATCTCTCAGAACCAGCTGGCTTTTTGGTATCTGGACTTCTTCACGGGTACAGAAAAACTCGTTCCCCGCCAGTGATCTCCATCAGGGGCATCTCATCAGGGGTCAACTGTTTGCACATCCCTTACAGTTCCAGGCGTCCAGTTCTTTGGTCTCTAATTCCTGGAAGACCCAAACATCTAGTCTTCACCTCCACCCCTGACCCAGGCTTCTAGCCCCACCATCCTCCTGTTCAGGTATTCTATAGCTCTACCCATCTCATGATCCTTCATGTTCAGGCATCTGACTCCTATCCTGCTCAGGATACCAAGTCTTTATCCTCTACAGGCCCCAGAGACCTTGGGAGTTTGAAGTCTAGACAGGCCTCCATCTTATTAGCCCCTTGTGGATCCGTGGCTCCTGGTACCCAGACTTACCACCTCCACTGTGAAGCCACAGGTAGCAAAAACTCCAGAGACTGACAGGCCTCATGGTATAGCCCATCTGGACCAGGAGGTACTCAGCCTTGTTGGACCAGAATGGACGAGTAATGAGGACTTCATTCTTCTCCTCCTCTGGCACCTGAACTTTCTCAGGTAAGAATCTCTGTCTCACGACTGGGGCAGCCTCTGCCCCCATGACAGGGGTTGCCTTGGGATGGCTGGCCCTGCTCTGAGCCTCAAAAGCTTGCGTCTCCCAGGCCTGAGCCCTCATAGCCCGGGCCTCAAAAGCCTGGACCTCAGAGACCCAGGCTGTCAGAGACCAGGTGGCTGTGCTCTTGTCTTCCAAACAGTGACCTCCGGGGGAGCTTTCAGCAGATGAGACTTTGGCCAATGACGTTCCTGAAGCCTGGGCCTCTGTTGTCATTTCAGGGAGACTTTCAGGAGCAGCTCCAACTTTCACAAGGGAGGATTTGATTTTGTGGGTAGACCTGAAGGACACCAAAAACTAGATTTTAGGTTTTAGAGTAAAAAGATGACTGAGTTACAAAACAATCCTCAATACCTCCTAAGGAAACCTTCCATTTCTCTCCCTGTTGTGTATATGCTAAGCCACTCACTTCAGTCGTGTCCGACTCTGTGCGACCCCATGGACTGCAGCCCGCCAGGCTCCTCTGTCCATGGGATTCTCCAGGCAAGGATATTGGAGTGGGTTGCCATGCCCTCCTCCAGGGGACCTTCCCGACCCAGGGATCAAACCTGCATCTCCTGCATTGGCAGATGGATTCTCTGCCACTGAGCCACCTGGGAAATCCCAGATTCTACCATGCATGTGTGCATGCTAAGTGGCTTCAGTCATATCCGATTCTGTGCAAGCCTATGCACTGTAGCCTGCCAGGCTCCTCTGTCCACGGGATTCTCCAGGCAAGAATACTGGAGTGGGTTGCCATGCCCTCCTGCAGGGGATCTTCTCAACTCAGGGATCAAACCCGTGTCTCTTATGTCTCCTGCACTGGTAGGTGGGTTATTTACCGCTAGCTCCACTGGGAAGACCCATTTCTGTCTCTTCCACCACTGAAATTCAAAGCACAAAAGAATCTTTCACAGAAGTTTTACTTCTTAGAAACATTTCAGTGCAAGGGATAAAGACAAATAGCCAAGCTAATAGTGAGGAATTCCACTCAAAAAGTTTCTGAAAACTTTGCGGTACACTCCATACAGAGGACAGTACTATTTATAGTGGGCTTCTGAATCAAAGAAAGGACTTTAACACTAAATCTGCCTGGTAAGCCAATCTTAGGAAAGCTGCTGTACTTCTCTGAGCTGTTTCACCTGTAAAACACTCAGGTTTCTGCTCAAATATCACCTCACCAGAGACGCCTTCCCTGCCAGCCTATCTAGAATAGTAGCTACCTACCCACAACTCTCTCCATCCAACCTACTTTTAGTTTTCTTCACAGCATTTCCCACCTCCTGGTGCGATTATCTCTTGATGATCTAGTCACAGTCTAACCGTGCTCCCCACCCCACTGCTCTGTCCCCAACAAGCGGATGGTGCTTTACCTCATATCTGGGGCCACTTTCCTCTCTGTTCTCTGTGCTTCCACCGCTCTGATCTGTTGTTGGCTCTTCAAATGCTCTACAAGAGAACAGGCAAGGATTGTGATGGAAAAGAAAAGGAAAAAAAAAAAACAGGATGTGGAAGAGGGGAAGAGAGGGAACTGGAGTTTTCTTTCAGAGGAGGAAAGAGTACGCCACCCAAAAGCAGAGGCAGCGAGTAGGTGCCAAGCCAGCACAGGCACATCTGGGTCACAAGGATAAATCAGCTGTGAGACACACTGCTCACAGAGAGTTCTTAAGCAGCTCAGGAAATGCTTACATTTCAATGATAGGTTAAAAAAAACAAAACTCAGATGTAAATTTCCATCTTTAGTTCTATTTCTATTACATTTTAAAATGCAATGAAAAAAAAGAATTTAAAAAAAATGCAAAGAAAGAAAAGGCCAAAAGAAAATACATTAATATATAGAAGACGGGGATTATAGGTATTTTTCTAGCCTTCCCTCTGATTTTAAATCAGTCTAGTAAATTGTCTAAAAGTGTTACTTTAATAATCAAGAAAAAATATGTAAATAAATAAAAACTAAAAATAAAATGATGATACTGGACACAGAAGTCAAATTGAAAGAGCTCCCATCAGCCAAATCTTGGACAACTGGAGCATCAAGATAAATAATAACAGATAAGAACCCACAGAATAAAATAAGAATCTATGAATCCACAGTGATATAAATAAGGAAAAGGAAAATCTCTTCCTTACAGTAAAATACAAACTAATAAATGCATAGGAATGATGAAATTAGAAAATTATCATTTGCCATGAGTAATAATTGACTTGAGCAAGAATTGTTCATCATTGCTCATGCAAGAAAGTTTGACAGGGACAAAAATAAGTGCTTAGTATTAATATGTTTCCCCACAAGATACTCTCCTCCCCATCAAATAGAAAAATAGTATCTTTACAGTGTTAAACACTATCTTAACCACATAATGAAAGTCAATTGATACCATTTGCTTCCTGATATGAGGCACTGAGAAGAACACAACATCATTTCAGTGGTATTCTTGCCAAAAATGTACGATCAGAATCTAATTATGAAGAAATATCACCAACCCAAACTGACAGACATTCTATAAATAACTGACCTCTATTCATTAAAAATGTTGAAGTCAAGAAGACAAGAAAAGACAAAAGAATTTTAAGTCCAAAATTACAATTGTAAGCCTGAAAGTATGTCAAAATAAGAAATTAATGCTGGAACTTGAAAAACATCTGGGTTTGGACTTCTAGTGTCTGATTCTCATGTAAGGAGCTTGTAAGGAGGGCCTGCCACTCCATCTTAATAAGTAAAAATCTAAAAAGACTGAAAAACCAGCAACTCTTGTTGGATCCCTAAGGGAAGTGAGGACAGAGGGAAAATCACTGCCCTTAAGACTGGAGAGACAGACAGGCAAATACAAAAATTCACTGAATAACAATATCAGAGGAAAAAATCCCCTTGGGTTTCCAGCAAGGGAAGGGGGAAAAAGAACCATGTTAGTGTTATCATATTTTCATAATTTAAAAATGAAGAAAAAGAACCATTTTGAACCAATCTAGAACACTCTGTTCTTAATAATGCTTGCCCTCAAGAGAAACTAGTCAACCAGAGCCTCATCTGTTAATATCAGAGTCAAATTGACCTAGGGTAAGGAAATACCCAACTCCAGCCCACTCTAGACACCCTGTCCCACCTAAAAGGGAAGGGGAAAAACAAAAACCTGAGAAACATTTGTAAAGTTCACAGTCCAGAAACACAGGCACTAAAAGACTGAGATCTAGTCACAGGATTACTGAACATTTCCCCTTGTCCTACAGCTCACCACATTACTAAAGGCTGATTTACAGCAGTTTACCATTACATCAAGTTCACGCTATCAAGGGAAAAATTAAAAGGCACACCAAAAAGTAAAAAAAACAATTTGAAGAGAGAACAAGGATTAGAACCAGACATGGTTGAGATGTTGAAATCATCAGACCAGGGATTTGAAATAATTATGGTTAATATGTTAAGGGCTCTAATAGATTAAGTAGACAGCATGCAAGAACAGATGGGCAATGTGAGCAGAAAGATGGAAATCCGATGAAAGAACCAAAAAGGACTGACAGAGATTTTAAAAAATACTGTAACAGAAATGAAAAATATTTTTGATAGGTTTTATTTGTAGACCAAACATGGCTGAGAAAATAATCTTTGAGCCTGAGAATATCTCGAATAGAAGCCTCCAAATCTGAAAAGCAAAGAGAACAAAGACTGAAAATCAGCAGGCAGAAAATAAGTAAAGATATAGTTAAACTCAACAATACCACCAATCAAAACGATATAACTGGCATTTACAGATTACTTCATCCAGTAACAGCAGAATACACATTTTCCTCAAGTTCATTCGCCACAACAGACTACATTCTGAGCCATAAAACACCTTAACAAATTTCAGATTTGTTATTTGAAGTCATACAATGTCTGCCTTCAGTCCACAATCAAATTAAACTAGAACTAGATGAAATAGACTGATTCCTTGAAAGACACAGTCTTCCAAAACTCATATAAGAAGAAACAATCTAAATAGGTCTGTCTCTATTAAAGAAGTTGAACAAATAATAACCTTCCAAAACAGAAAGCACAAGAACCAGATGGGTTCACTATTGAATTCTACCAACAACTTAGGGAAGACACTATACTGATTTTCTACAATCTCTTGAAGGATAGAAGCAGAGGGAATAATTCTATGAGACCAGCATTACCTAGACACCAAAACAAAGATATTACAGAAAAAGAAAACTATTAATTAATATCTCTCATAAACATAGTTGCAAAAATCCTCAACAAAATATTAGCAAATACAACCCAACAATGTATAAAAAGAATTATACATCTTGACCAAGTAGGACTTATCCCATGTATCCCATGTAGATAAGGCTGAATGAATACAACATTCAAAAAGCAATTAATGCAACAACAGGCCCATGAAAAGATGCTCAACGTCATTATTAGAGAAATGCAAACCAAAACTATAATGAGGTACCACCTCACACCAGTCAGAATGGCTATCATTTTAAAAATCTACAAATAACAAATGCTGGAGAGGGTGTAGAAAAAAGGGTCTCTACCCCTCCTACATTATTCGTGGGAATGTAAATTGGTGCAAGTCACTATGAAAAACAGTATGGAGGCTTCTCAAGAAACTAAAAATAAAGTAGCCATATGATCCAACAATCTTGCTCCTGGGTATATATCCAGACCAGACAAAACTATAACTCAAAGAGATACATGCACTCTAATGTTCATAGCAGCACTACTTACGATAGCCAAGACATGGAAGCAATCTAAATGTCCATCGACAGATAACAGCATAAAGAAAATATGGTATAAATACACAATGAAATACTACTCAGCCATTAAAAAGAATGAAATAATGTCATTTAATGGGTGGACCTAGAGATTATCATGTGTGCTTAGTCGTTCAGTCATGTCTGACTCTGTGACACCATGGACTGCAGCCCACCAGGCTCCTTGGTCCATGGGGATTCTCCAGGCAAGAATATTAGAGTGTGTTGTCATGCCCTCCACCAGGGGATCTTCCCAACCCAGGGATCAAACCCAGGTCTTCCACACTGAGCCACCAGGGAAGCCCAAGAATACTAGAGTGGGTAGTCTATCCCTTCTCCAGGGGATTTTTCCCAACCCAGGAATCAAACCAGTCCTCTCGCATTGCAGGTGGATTCTTTACCAGCTGAGCCCAGAGATTACCAGCTGAGTGACCAGGGAAGCCCAGATAAGCGTAAATCAGAAAAAGAAAGACAAATAACATATGATACCATTTATATGTGAAATCTATCAATAAAGTAAGACACAAATGAACTTATCTATGAAACAGAAACAGATTCAGAGACACAGAGGACAGACATATGGCTGCCAAGGAGGAGATGGGGCGGGGGAGGATAGGACTGAGAGTTTGCAATGAGTAGATGCAAACTGTATATGAAAACCATATACAAGATGAATAAATAACCATGTCCTGTTGTATGGCACAGGGGACTATATACAATATCCTATGATAAAACCTAATGGAAAAGTATATGAAAAATGTATACATGTATAACAGGATCACTTTGCTGAACATCTGAAACTTAAAAAACATAGCAAATCAACTTTACTTCAGTAAAATTTTTAAAAAATAAAATAAAATTGTCAAGCAGAACTGCATTAAATTTCATTGGATGGTCTAATGATATAACAGAAAAAACAGTAAACTTCAAGATGCACTCATATAAATCATCTAATTTCTGAAAGAAAAAGAGGGAGGAAAACACGAAAGTCATAATCTTAGGGACCTGGGTGGCCAATCAAAAGATCTAACAATGGATAAGTAGTGGCCTTAAAGGAGAGAAAAGAATGAAAATAGGTCAGAAAAACATATTTGAAGAAATAATGGCAGAAAACTCCCCAAATTTGGTGAGATAGATTTTTATTTAAAGAAGCTTAAAGAGTGCCACATAGGATAAACACAAAGAGAAAAATGTCAAATATGAGCACCGTAAATCTGCTGGAAATCAAAGATAAAGAGAAAAATCTTGAAGGCAGCCACAGAAAAAGAACACATTACATACAAGGGAACAGTACTAAATTCTATGTACTTGTCATCAGAAGTTATGGAGGCCAAAGGGAATGGAACAATATCTTCAAAGCACAAAAAAAGGGGAAAAAAGACTGCCTATCAGAATTCTATAATCAATAAAAATATCCTTAAAAAAAAAAACAAAGAAGAAGCTGCAGACTTCCCTGATGGTCCAGTGGTCAAGAATGGACCTGGCAATGAAGGGGTCACAGGGTCAATCCCTGGTCCAGGAAAATCCCACATGCTGCAGGGCAGCTAAGACTGTGGGCCACAACTACTGAAGCCTGTGCATCGTAGAATACTCCGCAACAGGAGAAACCACCACAACGAGAGAGAAAGACCACATGCAGCAACAAAGACTCAGCACAGCCAAAAATAAATAATTAATTAATCCCACATGCTGCAGGGCAGCTAAGCCTGTGGGCCACAACTACTGAAGCCTGTGCATCGTAGAATACTCCGCAACAGGAGAAACCACCACAACGAGAGAGAAAGACCACATGCAGCAACAAAGACCCAGCACAGCCCAAAATAAATAAATAATTAATTTTTAAAACAGATTTTAAAAATTTTTTAAAGTTTGTTCTTTAAAAAGGAGACCAAACAAAAACATATTCAAATAAAGAAAGACTCAGAGAATTCATCACAGCAGACCCACAAAACAAAAGATGATGAAATTAGTTCTGAGAATGAAGGTAACAATATCAGAGGGAAATTCAGATCTTCAAGAACAAATAATGTTGGAGACTGTAGGTGGGAAACAGTAAAACTATATTTTCCCCTTACTTCTTTAAAATACATATGAATTTTTAAAACAAAACTTACTTGTGAATTTTTAAAACAAAATTATAATTTTAAAAAACAAAAATTATAATTGTACCAATCATAAAAAAGAACAAAATAATGCCATTTGCAGCAACATGGATGGACCTAGAGATCGTCATACTGAGTGAAGTAACTCAGACAGACAAAGACAAATATCATAAGATATCTCTTATATTTGGAATCTAAAAAATGGTACAAATGAACTTATTTACAAAACAGAAATAATGTCATAGATATAGAAAATAAACTTATGGTTACCAATGGGGGAAGGGAGGGACAGATAAATTGGGAGATTAGGACTGACATATACATACTACTATATATAAAATACATAATTAATAAGCACAAGGAACTTTACTTAATACTCTGTAATGATGTATATGAGAAAAGAATCTAAAAAGAGTGGAGATATATATATATACATATATATATATACATATATATGTATGTATAACTAATTGAGAGTCCCTTGGACTGCAAGGAGATCCAACCAGTCTATCCTAAAGGAGATCAGTCCTGGGTGTTCATTGAAGGGACTGATGTTGAAGCTGAAATTCCAATACTTTGGCCACTTGATGCACAGGGCTGACTCATTTGAAAAGACCCTGATGCTGGGAAAGATTGAGGGCAGGTGGAGAAGGAGATGACAGAGGATGAGATAGTTGGATGGTATCATCGACTCGATGGACATGGGTTTGGGTGGTCTCTGGGACTTGGTGATGGACAGGGAGGCCTGGCGTGCTTCGGTTCATGGGGTCACAAAGAGTCGGACACAACTGAGCGACTGAACTGAACTGAATTGATTCACTTTGCTGTACAGCAGAAACTAACACAACATTATAAATCAACTATACTCCAATAAAAATTAATTAGAAAACAAACAAAAAGTTTATAAGTTGTAGGCTTTATACTGCATAGTAGATTGAAAGTCGAAAAAATGTGAAAAACATATTGAAAGCAGTGGGGCATACACTGGACATATACAATTGCAAGATATCTACATCATATGTGAATTGATAAAATATTCTCTCTAAATAGACTATAAAAAATTAAGAATATGACTTGTAATCCCTAGACAACTGCTAAATAAATGTTACAAAGAGTTACAGTTACCAAAGCAAAAGATAAATTAAAATGAATACTAAAAAACTATTCAAACTATCTAAAAGAAGATAGAAAAAACAGAAGCGTAAAATGGACAAAAAGAAAAATAATAAAATGGAAGACTAAAATCCAACCATATCATTTACATTAAAGGTTTTTAATTTAAGCATTCCAATTAAAAGGCAAAATTCGTCAGGATGAATAAAAAAGCCAGACCCAATTATATGCTTGTGAAGAGATATGCTGTTAAGTTCAAAGATACAGACAGATGAAATTCAACTACTAGAAAAAGTTATATCATGCAAAACTTTTTTCGAGTAGGTAAGTCTTTATTTTTCACACACCATTCTCAAACATACTATTATGTGTGTGTGTGTGCTCAGTCACTCAGTCATGTTCGACTCTTTGTGACCCCATAGACTATAGCATGCCAGTCTCCTCTGTCCATGGAATCTCCCAGGTAAGGAGACTAGAGTCGGTTACCATTTCCTTTTTCAGGGGATCTTCCCGACCCAGGGATTGAACCTACAATGGCAGGCAGATTCTTTACCACTGAACCACCAGGGAAGCCCAGTGGCCCTATTAGTATAACAAAATTATGTTTGAGATAAAGAATATTATCAGATATAAAGAAGGACATTTATTCATAACAAAAGGTCAATTCATCAGGAAGGTAATATTTACAAATGTGTTCAAACATAAACGTCTCAAAATACATGAAGCAAAGGTTTACAAAAATTAAAGAAAAAATAAATTCCAAAATCATAATATTAATAGAAGTTAGCACTCTTTCAGTAACTGGCAGGAAAAAAGACGACGAAAATATCAGTAAAGATGAAGATCCAAAAACGCTATCAGCAGCTTTGGCCTAATTGATATTTATAGAACCTCAGAACTGCAGAACACGCATCGACCATAAAACACATATCAATAAATTCTTGAGGATTAAAATCACAGAGTATATTCTCTGACTACATGTTAGTAAATTTAAAATCAATAACAACATATTTAAGAAAACTTCAAATACTTGGAAATTGAAGAAAACTGGAACTTTCCTTGATGGTCCAGTGGCTAAGACTTTGTGCTCCCAATGCAGGGGGTCCAGGATTCAATCCCCAGTCAGGGAAGTAGATTCCACATTCTGCAACTTAAGATCCCAAATGCCACAACAAAAATAAAAAATCCCGTGTGCCACAACTGAGACTTGGCACAGCCAAATAAATAAAATATTTTTAAAAAGAATATATTACTAAACAATCCAGAGGTCAAAGAATAAATCACAAAAAAATATTGTAAAAAATTTGAAACTGAAGGATAATAAAATTATAAAATGCCAAAATTTGTGGAATATAGCAAAAGCAATGCTTTGAGAGAATTTTATAACTTTACACGCTGACATTAGAACAGAAAAGAGGTTTAAAATCATTGTCTGAGGGATTGCTCTGGTGGTCCGGTGGTTAAGAATCCACCTGCCAAGGCAGTGGACACTGGCTCAATCCCTGGTCCAGGAGCTCAAATCCCACATGCCCACGGGGCAACTAAGCCCATGTCCCACAGCTGCTGGGCCCACGTGCCATAGAGCCCATTCTCCACCATAAGAGAAGCCACCACAGTAAGAAGCCTGGGCACCACAACTAGAGAGTAGCCCCTACTCACCACCACTGGACAAAGCCCGAGTGCAGCAACAGAGAACCCAAGCGCCACCCTGAAGACCCAGTGCAGCCAGAAATAAATGAATAGAGGGTGGAGCAGAAAACAGACAGCTGAGCAAAGTAAGAAAGCCAAAACTGGTTCTTTGAAATGATCAACAAAATGGGTAAACCCCACAACAGACTGATTGGACAAAAAGAGATATGTACATCACCAATATTGGGGATGAAAGAGGATTATTACTACATATCCTATATACATTAAAAGGACAATAAGAAAATATTTCATGCCAACAAACTTAACAACTTAGATGAAATGGGGGAACTCCTTAAAAATACAACTTAACAAAATTGATATCAATGACATGGGAAATCTGTATAGTCCTATGACTATTAAATAAATTGCATTCCTTATCAAAATCCCTCCCACCGAGAAAATTTCAGGCCCAGATGGTTTCAATTAGTGAATTTCATAGAATATTGGAAGAAAAAAATAACACCAAGTTTAAGTACTTTCGAAAACAGAAGAAAAGGAAACACTTCCCAGTCCATTTTATAAGGCTACCATCACCCTAATGACTAAACTTGATAAAGATATTAGTAAAAGAGACCATTTAAGACCAATATCTTCATGAACATAGATGAAGACAAAAATCCTCAACAAAAATTACAAAGCAAATCCTGAAGTATACAAAAGGGGTCATAATTAATGATAACATGGAGTTTGTCCCAGAAATGCATGGTTGATTTAACATATAAAAGTAGCAATGTAGCGAACTTCCCTGGCAGTCCAAAGCTTAAGATTCCGTGCTCCCAATGCAGGTGTGCTGCTTTGACCCTTGATTGGAGGACTAAGATCCTGCACATCCCACCACGTGGCAAAAAAAGTAGCAATGTAATTCGGAAACAAACCCATAAGCATATGGACTTTGATTTTTGAAACAGAGTACAAAGACATCCAACTGGAAAAGAAAAGTCCTTTCTGGAATAACTGAATTATCCAAATAGGAAAAAAAAAAGAATGAAACTCAAATCCTATTTCATGCTATACACAAAGACTAATTTTATATGAATCATCAATCTAAATGTAAAATCTAATACTAAAAAGCATTTAAAAGAAAACCTAAGAGCCTCCAACAGGCGCAGAGTCACTTCTGGAAGTAACATCATGATGGCTGCCCAAGGAGAACCCCAAGTTCAGTTCAAACTTGTATTGGTTGGTGATGGTGGTACTGGAAAACTACATTCAGGAAACGTCATCTGACTGGTGAATTTGAGAAGTATGTAGCTACCTTGGGTGTTGAGGTCTATCCTCTCTTGTGTTCCATACCAACAGAGGACCGATAAGTTCAAAGTATGGGATACAACCAGTCAGGAGAAATTTGGTGGACTGAGAGATGGCTATGATATACAAGCTTAGTGTGCCATTATAAGGTTTGATGTAACATCAAGAGTTTACTTACAAGAATATGCCTAACTGGCATAGAGATCTGGTAGGAGTGTGTGAGAACATCCTGATTGTGTTGTGTGGCAACAAAGTGGATATTAAGGACAGAAAGGTTAAGGCAAAGCCAATTGTCTTCCACCAAAAGAAGAATCTTCAGTACTATGACATTTCTGCCAAAAGTAACTACAACTTGGAAAATCCCTTCCTCTGGCTTACCAGAAAACTGACTGGAGACCCTAACTTGGAGTTTGTCGCCATGCCTGCTCTTGCCCCGCCAGAGGTGGTCATGGACCCAGCCTCGGCAGCACAGTACGAGCTTGATTTAGAGGTTGCTCAGACAACTGCTCTCCCAGATGAAGATGATGACCTGTGAGAAAGTGAGGCCGGGGCCCAGCGTCAGAAGTCTAGTTATATAGGCAACTGTCCTGTGATGTCAGCGGTGCAGGTTGTTTGCCACTTTATTAAATAGCTAAGCAGAACGTGTGCTTAATCTTTGGATGCTAAAGGAGATGGATGGGTTTTGGGGTGAATGTGGCAGTTAAAAAAAAAAACCTTCATTTTTTGGACCTGCATATTTAGGTGTTTTGGAACGCAGTTGTTTCCTCCTTGAGTTTCAAATATAAGACTGCTGCAGTCACATGACAATAATGAGAAGTGGAACCTTGTTTGTTATTGTCATTCCCATTCCTTTTCCTTTAGAATCAGAATAAAGTTGTGTTTCAAAGATCAGGAAAAAAAAGAAAAGAAAACATGAGAGAGTACCTTCATGACTTAAGGGTAGGCAAAAGTTTCAAATGTAGAATATAAAGTGCAATAATATTTAGAATTAATCATTTAGATTTCACAAAGTTAAAAAACTCTGCTCATCAAGAAACTTAAGAAAATTAATAGGCAAAGTCAGAGACTAGGAGAAAATGATCCTGAGATACATAGATGACAAAAGACTTGTGTTTAGGGAATATAAAGAACTACTGCTTAATTAAAAGATATAAAACAGTAATAGGGGTATAAGAGGTACAAACTACTATGTACATAATAAATAAACTACAAGGATATGTTGTACAACACATGGAATATAGACAATATTTTTTAATAACTATATAAAGAGCATAACCTTTAGAACTTGTGAATTACTATGTTGTACATTTGCAACTTATGTAATATATCAACTATATGTCAAATTTTAAAAGATGTACAATTAGGACTTCCCTGATGGTCCAGGTGTTAAGAATCCACCTGCTAATGAAAAGAACACAAGTTTGGTGCCTGATCCTAGAAGATTCCACATGTCTCCAGGCAAATAAGCCCACGCACCGCAACTACTGAACCCACACCCCCTAGAGCCTGTGCTCTGCCACAGAAGCCGCCACAATGAGAAGCCCTTGCGCTGCAACTAGGGAACAGCCTGTACAGCAACAGACCCAGCGGAGCCAAAAAAGAAAAATAAATAAGTAAAAATTATTAAAAAAGCAAAGAAAGCACAAGTAACCAGTACCAGAAATAAAAGAAGGGGACATTATTATAGATGCTGCAGATATCAAATAATAATAATAAATATTAACATTATTGTACCAATAAATTTTAAAAATAGATGAGATACTCAAATACCTTTTAAAAATTAACCAAAGAACTATCTCAGGAGAAATACAGAACCCCCAAAGTCCCGTAGCCATTAAATAACTGGAAAATCTTTTAAACACACGTGTTCATGTACACACTTACACACACATATATGCAAACCTTTCTAATACCAGGTTGTCCGTAATGGCAAATTTTACTGATGTTTAAGAAAGATATGCTTGTCTAGAAAACAGAAAGAGGAACACTCCCCAACTTATAAGACCACATCAACCTTGATACCAAAATTCATGTGAAAATTTTGAGTTTCAGCCAAAAAATAGCTGAAATACTTCTGAATAAAAACAAAGTGAGAAATCATGCTCTAACAAGTGTTAAATTTTATTATAAATTTGTAGTAAGACAGTGTGGATACAAGGATCCAAGGACAAACAGACTAGTGGAAAAGAATAGAGAGCCTGAAATTAGACCCATGTTTATACGGAGTCTGATACATGAGAGATATGCCTTAGCAGATCTGTGAGTAGGGGGTGAACTTCTCAATAAATCGTGCTGGACCAACTGGGCGTCCAGACAGAAAAAAAAAAAAAAAATTGGCCCCTACCTCAAATGACAGTCCATGGGGTCGCAGAGTTGGATATAACTGAAGCAACTTAGCAAGCACCTCAAAGGACGTGCAAAAATCAATCTCACATGGAAAAAAGAAATAAATGTGAAAAACAATACTATGAAATTCTAGAAAAGAATGGAGGCTCACTGTTATACTACTCCAGGGAACAATATTACTGATGATGCAAATGGTGCCCTTTAAAGCACAACACCTTGGTGTTTCTCATAAAAGATACAATGACCATAAAATTTCAATTTGGGGACATCCCTGGTGGCACAGTGGATAAGACTCCACCTGCCAATGTAGAGGACGGGAGTTCAATCCTTGGTTAAGGAAGAACCCACAGGCTGTGCAGCAACTAAGCCCGTGTACCACAACTATCAAGCTTGTGCTCTAGAGCCTGGGAACCACAACTACTGAAGCCGGCATGCTGCAGCTACTGAAGCCTGCCCACCTAGAGTCCATGCTCCACAAGAGAAGCCACCGCAGCGAGCAGCCTTCGTACCACAAGGCAGGCCCAGCGCAGCCAAAAATGAAACAAACAATGAAATTATTTTTTAAACTTCCATTTGATACATTCCACTACATTAAAATTTAAAACAGCTTTTCATCAAAAGGCTCCAGAAGGAGAAAAGAAAGAAAAACCGCAGAGTGGGAGAATATATCCGCAACCTACATAACAACAAATGACTAATATTCAAAAGATATAAAGAACATCTACAAATTAAGAAGAAAAGGACAGACAACCCAATAGGAAAATGGGCAAGGGGCTTGAGAAGCACTTCAAAAATATTTTATAATATCTAAATATGTATCAAATAATTCATTAAACGATTCCAATAAATATTATAAATTCTATGTCATTAACAGTCAATGAAAGGTAATTAAAATAACAATGAAACACCACTGCACACCAACCAGATTGGGGAAAAAATGGAAAAGTTTAATAATACCAGGTATTGGTGAGATGTAGAACAACCAGAAAGTCTCATCCTTAATTAATGTCAGTGTAAATGGTTATAACTACTTCGGAGAACAACCTAGTACCAGTAGTAAAATTGAATACACACATACACTATGGCCCAACAACTCCCAATATATTCTCCAGAGAAATTCTTTCACTTGAGCCAAAGAATACAGTAATAATTAATGATAACATATTGTGCTTGCTTTGTGTTGGGCACTGTTCTAAATGCTCTATATTTTTAAATTACATTACTCTTCACCATAACCGTGTAAGGTAGGTACTATTATTACTCCCATTTGACAAAAGAGAAAAAGCTGAAACACAAAGAAGTTACACAGCTTCTTCAATTGTACACCACCCATGAGTGGTAGTCAGGATTACAGTTTGGTTTCAGAAACAGCTCTTAACCAACTACGTTCTTCTACTTCTCACAAGAATGTTTTCAGAAACATTATTCATAATTGTCACAAAGCTGAAAAAACACAAGTGCCCATCAACAGTAAAGTGCATAAATCATAGACTTTTCAATCAAAAGAATACTATCCATATGTGAAGAAAATAAAGGAACTATAGCTACATGCAACAGTATAAATAAATTTCACAATGTTGAACAGAAGAAGCACAATATAAAATATTCTAGACAGAGAATCCATAGTTCTAAGTTGAAAACAGAAGCAAAACCATGGCAAAAGTATAAAGAAAATCAAGGAGATGATCAGCACAAAAGTCAGACTTGAAGTTATCTCTAAAAGGTAAGAAGGGATAATGACAGATCTTCCAGAGTCATGGTAACATTCTATTTCTTGATCTGGGGGGCAGTTACACCGATACAAGCTTTATAATTATTCATTTAAAACTGTTTATACATTCTAAGCCCTTTGATGGCTGCAGATTTCATGATTTAGAATGTTAGAAATAAAATAGAAAAGAAGAAATGGCCAGAGAACAAGGAGAAACACCAGAAGGAAATGCTGTCACGAAAAGGAAAAAGTAACAAAGAACCTCCAATTATCAATGCAAATCAAGTAAGATAAATCCTAAAGTGTATCCATAGGGAATTCTTTCATTTGGGTTTTTCTTTTAGTGACTTTTATTCTTCAAAGGTAGTGAAAAACCCATGTAGCATATTGTTATCAAATGTTAAATCATTCATAACAGTATGTGTCTTAATACTTCTTACTTTTTTTTAATTTATTTTAATTGGAGGCTAATTCCTTTACAGTGATTGTGGTGGGTTTTGCCATACAGTGCCATGAATTAGCCACGGCTGTACATGTGGCTGTACAAATGTGTCCCCTGCCTCCCCCCACCCCACTCCCACCTCCCTCCCCATCCCATCCCTCTGGGTTGTCCCAGTGCACCAGCTTTGAGTGCCCTGCTTCATGCATCGACCAGAAATCTTAATTCGATTTGTTCAAAAATTAACCAAGTTGAGGAAGCTGGAGACATTTCTCAGATAGCCGGCAGCTTACTTAAGAAACGCAAATCTTCACTATTACCAGACGGTTTGCCAGCAACTGAAATGAACCATTACTCAAATAACAGGAAGTACTTCTGATTCCCCTAATTCATGTTAACACTTACCCCGACACTGAGTTCCACTAAAAAAAGGAAAACTGTGTTCATGAAAAATAAATCCACCTTTCTTGGAAACATTCAAAAAGTGTAAACTGGTCAATTTAGCAGAATCTACAAGTTTTCTGGTAAATTGGTAAATTTGACTCTTACTGAGAGAACTAATTTTCGGCGAACAGATTCTGCAAACGGGCCACCTGCGACCCCGTGAAAGCCCCTTTGTGTCCTTGCAGCCGAGAGGCCCTGATGGTGGCCCAACGCCTGACACCCTACCTCATCCTTCCCGGCAAAGACTCTCCTCAACCATTGCTTCCAGGAAGCTCTCGGAGCTCCTGGAAATGCCCCTTTACCTCTTTCCCTGTGACTATAAACCCCAAAACGAAAGGAGGGAGCTGGTGTCCAGCTTCCTCAAGAAAAAAGCAATAACTTCGTCCCCAACAGGCCGGTGAAGAGGTTGGACCCGGTCTCTGCAGCCTGGGAGCCTGAACCCATCGGCTTCCCTGGTTGGGCGGGGACCGCTGGCCTGCGGCCCACGAAGGTCGCGCCTTGGGGCGGCCTCAAAGTCGAATGTGGTGAGCCAAGGGGCTGACACCAGTTTCCCAGGTTCTAGGGGAGAAAAAAGGAGGGTTCTCTCAGGCCGTTTGACCCCTCAGCTCCACAGAGCCCGCGCAGTCTGGGAGGCTCCGGCCGGTGGCCTGTTATCCCTTGGCGGAGTCCGATGACCTCAGGGCATGACGTCCAACCTCACACACCCGAGATTTATGAGCGTTTCAGGGATCCCATAGGCGCCAATTCCACCTCACCCTCGAGGCCTGGGCTCTTCAGTCTGGTCAGGCAGGCGAAAATGAGGGTGTACAAGGCTCAACTGAGAAGCTTAGCGACCGGGGCCTCAGGCCCCACAGGCCTCATCTCGCGCCGCTCCTCGCTCTACCTCTTGGTGCCTTTGCCGCATTCTTCTGCGCGCATGCGCGTCCCACGGACAGGCGCGAGCGACTCCGTGGCGCCACTCTTCAACAGCTATCTCCCTCCCTGCACATGTAAGCGGCTCCCTGCCCATGTAAGCGCCTCCCTGCACATGTAAGCGGCTCCCTGCCCATGTAAGCGCCTCCCTGCACATGTAAGCGGCTCCCTGCACATGTAAGCGCCTCCCTGCCCATGTAAGCGCATGTACACACATGCGCCTACTTCCACGCATGCGTCCGTCCATCCCTCCTTTCCTTATGTTCCCATTTAGACCCGGTGCCCAATCCCTTCCCTTTCTACCTCCCTGCACAGTTCAGTCCAGGCTCTAAGGGGAGTCCCTAGGCTGGAGCACTGGCTTCACTTCCACTTCCCCGAGTAATGTGGAAGCCCTAAGGGTGAGGTGGAATCGTTCTTCCCATTCATTTCTTCTTGCCTTCTAACCTTTTGACAGTAATACTTAAGGCTTCCATACTACTAGCCAAACCTTAAATATATGTCCAATAAGACAGATGGGGACCTTGCCTTCAGAGTTCAGTAATTTGCTAGGCTTACAGAGAAGAATCGAAAACCCAAGATTTACTCAAAATTGCTGGTCTTAGGACTGCCTTGATATTCTTAAAAATGAAGGACCTCAATTATTTTTGTGGGTTATATTTATATAGATTGTGTTTATGTGAGCTATATTTATCAATATTAAAATGAGAAATTTCTGGAATGTGTATTGGCATCATAACACAAAAATCCATTGCGTTAACATAAATAACATTTTTGATAACTAATTTCCACACCAAAAATAATTTAGTGAGAAGAGTATTTTACATTTTTGCAAATCTCTTTTAACACCTGGCTTAATAGACGGCAGTTGCATTATCATATGTCCTTGGGGTGTGTGTGTGGGGGGTGTGACTTGTCAAAATAGTTCACATGCTGTAGCTTCCAAAACACATCACTGTATACTCAAGAGAAAGTGAGAGTGAAAAGGCAAATAACATCTTAATAGTATTATGAAAATAATTTTCACTTCATGAACCCGTGAAAGTGTCTCAGTCCCTAGGCCACATTCTGAGAACCACAGGCTTAGATCATTATGACTGAACAAAAAGATATAAAGAAAAATGCTAGGTGCTATAAAAACACATCACAATCTGGGGGAAATTATCCAATCCTTCAACTCAGAGACCTAATTTGGAGAAAGCATGACTGAGCCCAAGCTCATACTACTCATCACACAACAGGCCAAAAAATCCAGAGACAAATTGTTGGGGCAGAAATAGAAACTTTATTTGGAAAGCCAACATACCAAGAAGATGGTGGACTAGCGTCCATAAGAACCATCTTACCCAAGTTAAAATTCAGGCTTCTTTTATATTAAGAGAGGAGGTGGGGTGTAGCTGGTTGTTGCAAACTTCTTGGTGTAGGAATCTGTTCTTGAAGCTGTCCATGTAGGTCTGGTCACAGTGTTCCTATAAGCGTCCAACAAGACAAGTTATTTTCTGTTCTGCAGCTCTTTATCTTCATATGAACGGAAGAGTGTTATACTTCTAAAGGTCAGAGCCTTGAGAATGGACTATCATGTGTTTTTCAGGCTATAGGCAACATTCTTTTACAAAGGTGCAGAGCCAGCATGACTAAGCACAGGGAATACAGCACAAAGGTTAGAGCTAAAGGAACAGATCCAATATGCACTTAGGGTTGTTCTTCTCTGTTACAAGAGGAGTTCTCTGAGGAAGTAACACTGGAACTGAGACATAAAGGATGATTTACTAAGTGTAAAATGGAATATGAACATCTGAGTCCCTGAAGCTATGCAAAGGCCCTGGAGCAGGAAAAATTGTGAATTCTAGACACTAGGAAAAATGTCAGTCAGTAATGGCTTTAAATTGGATATTTTTATTTATTTTTGGTTGTGCTGGGTCTCTGTCACTGCTTGGGCTTTTCTCTAGCTGCAGAGAGTGGGGGCTACCCTGTAGTTATGGTTCAGGGCCTTCTCTTTGCAATGGCTTCTCTTGTTATGGAGCACAGGCTCTAGCGCACAGGCTCAGTGGTTGTGGCACACAGGCTTAGTTGCTCCATGGGGTATGGGATCTTCCCAGATCAGGGCGCTAACCCTTGTCCCCTGCATTAGCAAGTGGATTCTTGACCACTGAGCCACCAGGGAAGTCTCAGTAAATATTTAATAAATGATGTACCCTACACTGCCCTAGACCCTCAGGATGCTGTTGTGAAAAAGATTTTACATTTTAGTTGCAAAAGCAGGAAACATAAATAAGAATTTCTGAGCATGGGAGTGCTGTTAAGAAAGCAAAACGGAGTGTTATGAGGCGACAAGACAGAGAACTGTAGACAGTAGTCAAGTAAGACCTCTCTGAGGAAGTGACGTTTGGCAGAGACTTGAAGGAGATGAGGAAAGCAACCAGGAACAACACGAGGAAGAGCATTCCAGGCAGAGGGGACAGCAATGACAAAGGTCTGGAGGCAGAGGTATACTTGACAGGTTCTTGAAACAGCAAGTAAGCCAATATAACTGGATCCCAGTGATTGAGGGGAAGGTGGGTATTAGGTGAGATAAGAGAAGTGATAAGGGTCAGAGTATTTTATGGAGGCCCTTGGAGGTCATGATAGGAAGTTGGGGTTTTTTTCCTGAGTGAGATAAGAAACTATTAGAGGGTTCTGAGTCAAGAAGTGACTCATGTTTTAACAGGAGGATCCCTATGGCTTCTAGGCAGACAATAGGATGTGTGTAGGCTAAGGATAGTTTCCAGGCATTCCTTGGCTTATATCTGAATAACTCCAATCTCTGCCTCTGTCTTCGTCTCCTCTAGGAGTGCCTTTGCTTTGAGTGTCTCTTTTAAGAACATTCGTCATTAGATTTAGGGCCCACTCAGATTAGCCAGGATAATCTCATTTTGAAATCCTTAACTACATCTTCAAAGACCACTTTTCCAAATAGGGTTAAAAAAATGAGTAGGGTCACATTCACAGGTTCCAGTGGTTTGGACAAAGACATATATTTGGGGGACCACGTTCAACCCACAAACAATAGGTCTGGGATGAGGACTGAGAATATTAACAAATGCCCAGCTGAGGCTGATGCTACCTGTGTGGGGACCACAACCAGTGATATAGAGAAGTCAAGTAAGATGGGGACCAAGAATTGACCACATGGATATCATTGGTGACTTTGACCAAAGTGGTTTTGGTGTACAAGTCAGAATGAAAGTCATATTGAGAGACTTGGAAGAGAAGAAGTAGCAGTGAGCATAGCCATATTTTTAATGGATTTTGTTATCAAGAAGAGGAAGAAATGGGACAGAGGTATAGAAGGATGTGTGGTCAATGAATGAGTTTTTAGATGGAAGAAATAATAGCATGATTGTGTGCTAATAGGAAAGTGTTGGTAGGGAGGGAAATTTTGATGATTCACAGGATAGAGTCAACCATGTGATACCACACTAACAGAATGAAGGATAAAAAAGCATATGATCATTTCATTAGAAAAGCTCTTGAGAAAACTCAACATCCTTTCATGATAAAAATTTCCAATAAATTAGGTGTAGATGGAACGTACTTCAACATAATGAAGACCCTATATGACAAACCCTCAGCTAACATATACTCAATGGCGAAAGCTTAAAAACCTTGTCTCTAAGATCAGGAACAATACAAAAATGCCTGCTCTCACCATTTCTATTCAACATAGTACTGGAAGTCTTAGCCGCAACAATTAGGCAAGAAAAAGAAATAAAACTTATCCAAATCAAAAAAGAAGAAAATTATCTGTTTGCAGACATGATCTATTGTAGAAAACCCTAAAACCCCACAAAAAAAAAAAAAACCCTGTTAAAACTAACAACTGAATTCAATAAAGTTACAGGATAAAAATCAACACACAAAAGTCAACTGCATTTCTATACGCTAACAACAAACTATCTTTAAAAAAATTATGAAAGCAATTCCATTTGTAATTGTGTCAAAAACAATAAAACACTGAGAGACCTGTAAATTGAAATCTATAAGACACTGAGGAAAGAAACTGAATAAGACACAAAAAAATGCAAAGATATCCCATGTTCTTGGACTGAAAGAATCAATATTGTGAAAATCCCCATAGTGCCCCAAATAATCTACAGATTCAGTGTAATCCCTATCAAAATTCTCATTGCATTTTTCACAGAAATAGGAAAAAAACTATCTTAAAATTTGTATGGAACTACAAAAGACCCTGAATAGCCAAAGCAATCTCAAGAAAGAACACAATGGGAGATATCGTACTTCCTGATTTCAAACTTTGTAATATATACAACGGAGAAGGCAATGGCACCCCACTCCAGTACTCTTGCCTGGAAAATCCCACGGGCAGAGGAGCCTGGTGGGCTGCAGTCCATAGGGTTGCTAAAGTCGGACACGACTGAGTGACTTGACTTTCACTTTTCACTTTCCTGCATTGGAGAAGGAAATGGCAACCCACTCCAGTGTTCTTGCCTGGAGCAAAGTTACAGTGATCAAAGCAATATGGTACTGGCATAAAAACTAGCACATAAACCAGTGAAACATAATAGAGAGCCCATAAATTTACTCATGCATATACAGTCAACTAATTTTTATAAGGGTGCCAAGAACACATGATAGGAAAAGAACAGTTTCTTCAATAAATGGGAAAACTGCGTATCCAGATGCAAAAGAATGAAACGGAACCACTGTCATACACTACTCACAAAAGTCGAAAAGGATTAGACTTAAATGTAAAACCTGAAACTATAAAACTAGAAGAAAGCATAGGAAAACAGTTCCTTGAGTTTCACCAAATTGGTCTTGGTGGTAGTTTATTGGATAAGACACCAAAAGCACAGGAAACAAAAGCTAAAATAAACAAGTGAGAGTACATCAAACCAAAGATCTTTTGCAAACCAGAGGAAACAATCAAGGGCTTCCCTGGTGGCTCGGTGGAAAAGAATCCACCTGCCAATGCAGGAGACACGGGTTCCATCCCTGGGAAGGTCCCACATGCAGAGTAACTAAGTCTATGCACCACAACTATTGAGCTTGGGCGCTAGAGCCCGGGAGCTGCAACTACTGAAGCCCAAGTGCCCTACGGCCCGAGCTCTGCAACAAGAAAATCCACTGCAATGAGAAGTCTGCATACCGCAACTAGAGAAAAGGTGGTGTGGTAACAAAGACCCAGCCCAGCCAAAAATAAATAAATATAATTTTTTTAAAAAAGGAAATGATATATTGAAATATTCAAAAATTGATATGATATATTGAAATATTCAAATATTCAATATTGATATATTGGGATCAAATATTTGCAAACCATATACCTGATAAAGGGCTAACAACATTCAAATTACATAAATAATTCATACAACTCAACAGCAAAAAAAGCCAATAACTCAATTTGAAAAAATGGGGGAAGGATCTGAATAGGCAATTTTTTTCTGAAGAAAACATACAAGTGGCCAACAGAGGCATGAAAAGGTGCTCAACCACTAATCATGTGCGTGTGTGCGTGTGTGTTTGCTCAGTTGCTCAGTCGTGTCCAACTCTTTGCAACCCCATGGACTGTAGTCCACCAGACTCCTCTGTCCATGGGTTTTCCCAGGCAAAAATACTGGAGGGGGGTGCCATTTCCTTCTCCAGGGGATCTTCCTCACCCAGAGATTGAACCCGCATCTGTTATGTCTTACATTGGCAGGCAGATTCTTTACCACTAGTGCCACCTCGGAAGCCCCGCTATTCATGAGGGAAATGTAAATCAAAACTATCAAAACCATGCAATACCACCACGTAAGAGTTAGGATAGCTGTTTTCAAAGAGAGATATCAAGTGTTGGCAAGGATACAGATAAAAAGGAATCACTGTACACTTTTGTGTGAAGATGAATTGGTGAAGCCACTATGACAAACAATATGGAGATTCCTCAAAAAGTTAAAAATAGAAGCACCATATGCTCCAGCAATCCCACTCTGGGTACATATTTAAAGGAAATGAAATCAGTTTCTTGAAGGGATATCTTTTCACTCATGTTCATTGCAGCATTATTCACAATAGCCAAGATATGGAAGCAATCTAAATGTCCTTCAACAGATGAATGGATCAAGAAAATGTGATATATATATTTCTAATGTATGTATTACAATGAAATATTATTCAGCCATAAAAAAGAAGACAGTCCTGCCACTTGGGACAATGTGGATGAACCTGAGGGGGACATTATGCTAGATGAAATTAGCCACAGATAGAAAGTTAAATACTGGTATCATTTGTATGTAGAATCTTTAAAAAAATTTTTTAAGTCCAATTTCATAGAAACAGATTATAGAATGGTAGGATGGGTTGGGGAGTAAGGAAAATGGGGAGACATAGGTCTAAGGGTATAAATGTTCAGTTATAAGAGGAGTAAGTTCTGATCTGAGGATCTAAATGTACAGTATGGTAACATAGTTAATAATACACTATTGTGTGCTGGAAAGTTGCTGAGAGTACATTTAAGTGTTCTACACACACACACACAAACACTGTTTACTATGTGAGATGAAGAACATGTTAATTATCCTGAGCATGGTAATCATTCCACTATATATATGTATATATATGAAAAGTGAAAGAAAGTGAAGTCGCTCAGTCGTGTCCGACTCTTTGCAACTCCATGGACTGCAGCCCACCAGGCTCCTCCCTCCATGGGATTCTCCAGGCAAGAGTACTGGAGTGGGTTGCCATTTCCTAATACACATATATAAAATTTTCCTGTATACTTTAAATATACATAATCATACTTGTCAGTTATTCCTCAATAAAATTGGGGTTAAAAAAAAGAAAGTCTAGAGTTAAAAATCAGAATGTTACTAATATGAATTGATTTTTGATGACATTAATAAGAAAATAAATTACATTCAGAGCCTTAAAAAAAAAAAAAGTGAATGAGATTGCTCAGAAGAGAGAGAGGGAACTGGCTCTCTAAGGAGGTCTGGTTTTCCTGGGTAGATGTTGAAATGGTAGGAACATCCATAATGTTAAATAAACATCGATGGGGATTTGGGACTTGACAAGTGAGAAGCCTGCAGGATGTCAGGGGAGATTGCAGAGGCTGCTGGCTGTGGAGCTCAGGCCTAAAGATGATCAGGTATTGCAAACCTGGATCTAACGGCCAAGGTCCTGGGCTCAGTCTTGACTCCTGTGGGGCCTCCCCTTTTCGGGGCCTCGTTGCCAAAGCAGGAAGTACTGCCCTAGGCTCAGCTTCCGCTCTGGGTGTTTTGGTACTGCTAAATCACCCCTTTGCATTGGGGATCTTCCCACTTGGGGCCTGCAGCACTTTCACTTCCCCCCGGTGCCCAGCCCCTGCCCCAGCACATGGGAGCACCTTGGTCTACTTTGTGGCTAAGAACTGTACACAGATTCTGAGAGCGGGAAATGATAGGAAGGTGGGGGTGGGGTAGGTAAACAGAGGAAGGAGGACAGGCATGCAGATAAGGGGCCAGAAACCAGAGAGGAAGAGGATGCAGACCTGGTGGGGAAGGGGACAGAGATCTAGAGGTATAGAGAGTGAATCAGATCCACAGAGAAAAGAAGAGACCCAGAGACTGCAAAAGCCAGGAAGTGGTGGGGGGTGGGAGGGAGGGCAGAGATGAATGCAGAGATGGCAGAGCTTTGCAGGCAGTGAGGTCAGAGTGTCTGTGAGGTCGGCTGCTGTCCAGGGCCAGCCTGGGGTCCTGGTGCCCAGAGTAGGTGGGCTGCAAGTACATCAGGATGCCCTATAGGTCCCCCAGCCTGAGCCATGGAGATCTGGGAGGAACTGCCTGGCGTGTCCTTGGTGCCCATCAATTTCAAGGCCCCTCAGGTACTGGGGTGTGCGTCCCAGTGGGGCAGGCAAGGGGAGATGGGGATGAAGACCCAGAAGAAAGTCACCCTGCATGTAGAGAGGCGGGGGGTGGGGCTCCAGCCCCAGCACTTCCTCTTTCTCTGAGTTCTTCCTTTCTCTTCTGTCTCGGCCTCTCCCCCTCTCTCTCTCAAGGTCTCTCTGCCTGTTCTCCCTACTGCCACCACCCCTTCTGTCCTGTCCCTCCCACCGGTGTCTCACCCCTCTAGGAGAAGATGTCAGCCCACGATGGCTGCCTCAGCCTTGTCAAGTACCTCCTCTTCGTCTTCAACCTCTTCTTCTTCGTAAGTTGCCTCTTGGCTCTGGAGCCCAGGCCCCAGCCCCTGCCGTAGCCACCCATTTCATTTCCCTGTGTCGCCCACTAGCCATACTCTCCTCTCCCCAGGTCCTAGGCAGTCTTATCTTCTGCTTCGGCATCTGGATACTCATCGACAAAACCAGCTTCGTGTCCTTCGTGGGTAAGGGGGCTGAGGCAGTCCGGGGCTGGGTGGGGACGTTGTTGGGGGGGTTGGAGCGGTCTTCCTGGAGCAGATATGAACAGGGCTCCACTCCTAGGGGACTCCTGGGGTCTCCCTCACCCCAGGGAGGCCCACGGTGCCCAGCTTTCTTGTCTGATCTTAGGCTCTGCTCCACTCCTTGCTATGGCCACAACTTCTGAGCCTCAGCTTCTTCCTCTGGCAAATGAGTTGTGCGTACCAATAACAATAATAGTGGCCATTTCTCAGGCACTTAGGTGCCAGACAGCTAAGTGTCACATCTTAGGTGACACATAGGTGTCAGATCTTGGGCAGAGATGCTTATCAGATTCTCCCATAAGTCTTCCCTCTCTTGAGGTTCAGAGAGGGGAAGTCACTGGATGTCACACAGCAAGGAAGTAGAAAAGCAGATTAACACTAATAATCATTGCAGGAAAATAACACTGGGGTAGTAGTCAAAATCCCAATAACTCATGTTTAATAAATGTTTATAAGATTTATTAAATATGAGGAGGCCTAGAGGACTGGTATAGAGGAACGGACTGAACACATGTCTCCCATGTGTTCCTCAAAACAACTCTAGGAAATAGATATCATTATTCCCTAGGTCTCAGGAGGTTTAGGTGGCTGATCCAATGTTGCAGAACAAGTGATGAGGCTGAAACTACCGAGGGTGAGGAGGGGCTGAAGGAGGAGAGACTGAGAACAAGAGGGAAAGACAGAGACCAGGAAGAAAGAGGGACAGAGATCCAGAAAGAAGGGAACACAGACCTAAAGACAGAGAGGGCCAGAGACCAGAGAGAGCTGGGAAGAATTTCAGGAGGCAGAGATTCAGTGTAGGACAGGGACAGAGACTCAAGGGAAAAAGATGCCGGGAGCCCAGGAAGAGGCCCCCTCCCCCAGGTTACTGTTCCCCATCTGGGAGAGGTGTGGGTGGGGAATGGGGCTGTCTGGAGCTGTGCACAGGGAATCCAACGTCACTGCCTCTCATCTCCCCCAGGCTTGTCCTTCATGCCCTTGCAGATCTGGTCCAAGGTCCTAGCCGTCTCAGGAGTCCTCACCATGGGCCTTGCCCTCCTGGGCTGTGTGGGGGCCCTGAAGGAGTTCCGCTGCCTCCTGGGCCTGGTGAGTTCCCCTCCACCCTTCCACCTCTAGGATCATTCACATCTTGTCCTTAAATAGAGTCCTGGCAGCCCCTTCATCCTGGAGAGTTCAGCCTGACCTGCCCACTCTGTCTTCCTCCCTGCTCCAGTATTTTGGGACACTGCTGCTCCTGTTTGCCACACAGATCACCCTAGGAATCCTCATCTCCACTCAGAGAGTCCAGGTGAGGTCACCTTCTCCTCTCCTCACCTGAGCTAGTGGGTGGGGAGGGGGAGAGTGGAAAAAGACAGAAGCAAAGGCAGACAGAGGCTAACACAGACAAAGATAAATAAGAGAGATAGAGAAGACAAAGTCAGAGACTGGTAGAGAGACACAGAGAAGGATCTAGAGACAGAGAGGGTCAGAGAAAGACTCACCAACACAAAGGAAGACAGAGATCCAAAGGGAAACAGAAGTGAGGAAAGAAAACACTTGGAGAAACAGCTCCAAGAAAGAGACAGAAACTTAATGAGATCGCGGGAGACAGTGGAGACACAGAAAGACAAACGGTAGAAACAGGCAGAGAGCGGTTTGGAGGGATAGAGACATAGCTAGCCATTCAGTGAAACACCGAGGCTGCCACGAAGATGCTCAGAGACTACCAGAGGCTGGAACGGCTACGGAGTGGCTGGAGTGGGTTGGAGCAGAGGGCAGTGGGGAAGTAGGTGGGGGATTCAGCCTCACTCTCGGCCTGTCAGCTGAAGAGGAAAGTGAAGGACGTTGTACAGAAGACCATCCAAACCTACCGCGCTCACCCGGAGGAGACGGCAGCGGAGGAGAGCTGGGACTACGTGCAGTTCCAGGTGCGTGAGGCCCCGCCCACCAGGATCCTTCCCTCTAGCTCTGGGATTCTGACTTGGCTCCGCCCTCTGCCGGGAGGAGACTTGGCCCCGACGGGATCCGAGCCCCCAGCTCTAGGACCCTAACGTAACCCTACCCACCCAAGCCACCTCCAGCCCATGGCGACTTGGCCCAGTCTCCCAGCTCCCAACCCCTGCAGTGACTCCGCCCTCAGTCCCAAGGCCCTAGCCTGACCCCACTCCCTGCCCAGTAGTGACTCTGGTTCCCACGGGACCAGGCCCAAGTGAGATTCCTTTCCCTGGTCACTTACACGGGCCCCACTCTCCCATCCATTTTGCCCCTACTTACAGCTGGTTTGTGCTGCCTACCCAATCCTCCAAAGCACGATTCTGCGGCTCTTTCCCCAGGCCCAAGACCCCCGCCCCCGTGACTCCTCTCTCCCAACCTCATGTACCCCTACTGTCCCTTGGCCCTGCTGTGACCCCACCCCAGCCCAGTTCTGTTAGCCCTCTACTCCCCAATATGACCCAGTACCCAGTCACACCCATCACCTAGTCCCCTCATCCCCCAAAGCATCTTGCATCTCTCTAGTCCTTGTTCCTCTGACTTTCTGTTGTTGTTGTAGTTGCTTTACAATGTTGTGTTAACTTCTGCTGTACCCTGTTCCTCTGACTCTTCTCTCAGCTGCGCTGCTGTGGCTGGGAGTCTCCTCAGGACTGGTTCCATATCCCCAGCATGAGAAGCAACGAGTCCGAAGGGGACCGCGTGCCCTGCTCCTGCTATAACTCATCGGCGACCAACGACTCCACAATCTTCGATAAGATCTCCTTCCCCCAGTTCAGCCGGCTCGGATCACTGGCGCGGCCCCGACACAATGCCGAAGTTTGCTCAGTCCCCGCGAATAGCTACATCTACCAACAGGTGGGGAGGATGTGGAGCGCAGGACCAGAGGGGTCTGACAGGATGGAGCTACGGGAAAGGGCTGTGCTACAACAGGGGCAGAACCCCTGCAAGGGGCGGGATCTTTTGGAAGGGCGGGGCCTAAAGAAAAGGCCCAGGCGAAAGGGTAGGATCTGGAATGCTGATACCTGGGGATGGGGTCTTCGGCTTGGACGGACTGAAGCCCAGAAACTAGAGACCACTGATAACTAGGGAATGGGGTGGTACCTGAAGGAGGGGTTAAGGCTGGACTGAGGACAGTGGGCCCCGGGCTTGAGAATCCCAAAAGGAACCTACCTATAACCTATCCCTGTATCCCCAGGGCTGCGAACGGAGTCTCTCCAACTGGTTGACCAACAACCTCATCTCCATAGTGGGCATTTGTCTCGGCGTGGGTCTACTCGAGGTGATCTGGTCCCGCCCCCACTCGTGATTGGCCCAGATGGCCCTGCCCCAAATTGCATGTCCAACCAGTCTCTGGGAAAGGCGCATGCATTGATAGAAATACAGCCAATCCAGGCCTTTCTGGGACTCCACCTGGCCTAGCCTCTATGAGCCCTGATTGGTTGCACGGAGGAGCAGGCGTTCCCGCCCTTCCTCACGAGGCTCCCATTGGTCCTCCTTGATATCTGAGGATATACCTTGCTATTGGCCGCAATCTCCCCCTTTCCCCGCAGGTGAGTGTAGCCGGGCTGAGCCTGCTATTACCGCGCAGCCTGTTGCACCGCGAACCCCAGCCGCAGGTGCCGGGTGCCTACAATTCGAGCTCCGGGCCACGCCCGAGCACCGACGGCAACGGTGGGCGCAGCGGCGTGCTGAGCAGCAGCGGGCGTAGCGGCAGTCTGTGGGGTGGCTGGGGCATGGCGGACGCCTGCCCCAACTGGGGGGACAAGGCCCCGCTGGGCAAGCTGCCCAAGGTGCTGGGGCCCTGGTCGCTTTGGGATCAAGACGAAGAACAACTTGAGACCGGGAGCGCAGGCGCAGAGATGGAGGCCGAAATGGAATTAGAGGCAGAGACGGAGGAGGAGATAGATGAGCCTCCAGAATAAAGGACCCTGGGCTTTCTCCAGATCCCACTCCTTCTCAGACTCTAGACCCTATGCTAGACGGAGCTGGGCTCCCCATACCCCACCCTATTCACCCTTCTTGCTTCAAACTCTATTCCCACCCCTCCCCAGCCTGCCCATATCTTTGGTGTCCCCACCCAATTACCCCTAGCCCTTTAACACTAATGCCACCACATTCTCCAAACTGCCGTCCCTGAGTCTTTCACCACCAGACCCATCTCCTACCTACTCCCTTCTCCACACGTCCCAAGGTGAAGCCCCGCCCAACTCGCGGGTCCTCGTTTTCTGCCTCTGGCCCCACCCCCTAGATTTTTTTCCCTAGGGACCCCTCGACTCTCCTGGCACCCTCTCGACCTCTGACCACGTCTCCTTTCTCTGTAGCTCAGCTTCATGACGCTCTCCATATTCCTGTGCAGAAACCTGGACCACGTCTACGATCGGCTTGCTCGGTACCGCTAGGCCCCGCTCTTCCCCAAGCCCCACCCCGACCCCCTCAAGTGTCCAGGGTATTTAGTTCCCTGTCGCCTGTAAATATTTGTTTAATCCCCAGTTGGCCCCAGCCACTGAGCCCTCATTCCCCTCGAGGGCCCAGGTGTCTGCCTTTCCCGCTGCTGTCACCTGCCCCCCCCCACCCGTGGGACGTGGGGTTTCCGGCCACCAGCTTCCTGCCCCGAAAGATACCTCATTTCCTTGCCTCAGCTGTCAGCCTACCACCTCCCACTAGATTTATTTTTAGCCCAAGCCCCAAATAAATCCCCTACGTTTTGGTAAAAATAGCTTTATCCTCTGTCAAAACACAAACCAACACATTTGGGGGGCGGGGCGCAGAGGGTGGGGGGAGAGGAGAGGGAGGCAACACAGTCTAGCCCCACGGCACATTTAGAAGAGGGCATGAGATTAAAAAGCCTCACCCCACTGCTTGCCCAGCTGAGAAAAAGTCACGACCCTAACACCCACTTATAAATATCTCGTTATATTAAAAAAAATAATAATATATTTCCAGGGCCCACCTGACTCTGCCCCTGCACAGAAAAGGTTAACCTTCAATATTCGATATCAGGGTTCCCGGGATGGAGGTGATAAGAAGAGGGAGATTGAGAAGAGGGCGATGTGGAAAAACAGGGAGGGACAAGCCCATGTGTCACTGGGGCCCTCCAAAACATCCAGAACAAAGCAAAGGGAGGGCACCTGTCAGAGACAGAAACCAGTGCTATCCCAGGGGTTGTCTCACTCCTGTCCTCAGTGCCTAATGCTCTGGGGTGATCTGTCCTTTCAGACACCCCTGTGAGGTTCCAAGATCAGGATCCATCCTCCCCTCTCAGTCCCAGCCCATTCCACTCACCACCCAGCTTTTACAGTCCTAACAGGGAGCAGTGCCCTCCCCACGTAAGAAGCATGGGGAAAGCTGGAGGTCCTGCCTGGGAGGAGAGGGTATTCTGGAGGGTGAGCCACTTTTGGGGTCCCCCTTCAGTCCCTGACCAGGCGATAAATGTGGTGCTGGGCCCCCCGCTCACTGGTGGAGACTTCAAAGACATAGGCGGTGCAGAGCAACAGTTCCTGGGTGTCTCTGTTTGTCACCACCTGTCAAGGAGGCCAGGAGAAAGGGGTTTATGCTTGGAACAGAGGGCAGGGAACACTGTGGACCCCCCAGCCGAGATGTCATGGGATAAGGGGTCCCCACCATATCATGTTCCCCCAGGTCGACGGGATGCCCCACATGCCAGGCTCTAGGTCTGAGGGTCTGCAGGGAGGGGCCTCACATCAGATGGTGTATCATGTTACAGGGTCATCACACTCCCAGAGTTAAAGGGCGTCCTACCATACATAACATGTTTCATGGGCTAAGGCTAGGTTCCCTGTGAACGGGGGTCCCCTAAGCTGAAGATCCACTGTAGGACATCCTTCAGGTCAGCTTTCCTCTTATGAGAATGCCGTGGAACCCCCACCATATCAGTTTCCTGGGTAAAGGGGTCCCCTAAGCGAAGGGTCAAGAGTGAGGTGCCCCCGTGTCAGTTTCACAGGCTGAGGGTCAGTCGTGGGCACTCCCCTCCACATCAGGGGCCCTGCTCAGGCAGGGAACCAGAGCATCACCTGCAGGATGGTGAAGTTCTCCAGGACGCTGTTCATCATATAACGCTCGGGCAGCTGCCGCAATTTGTGCAGAAAATTCACCAGGTACTCGCACATGGGTGAGCGCAGCAGGCGGTACACGAACCTTCCATCCTCCAGCTGGGCACGCTCCGTCTGAACCAGGGGTTGGGAAAGTAGGGAGGACAGTGACTCAGAGACACAGGGGTTCACCCCCAGAGTCCAAACCCACTCTGTGCGACTTCTCAGATGCCACACCCACTCCCCACTGCCATCTTCTCTCCATCGCCCCATCCGCAGTGACCAAAGATGAAAGCTTAAACCCTCAGGTACCCAGTTCAGGATTACTGAGCCAGCCTCTCAGAGCTGTCCTCTGAACCCTCAAAGACCTCTGAACTCATGTGATCTCCAGGTCCTCAGATAGCCTCAAACCCTCCAGAGATCCCTCCATGAGCTCTCCAAAGCACACAGTAAACTTAAACCCTCAAAGTGACCCCTATAGATAACTTTGGAACTCCATATTAGCTCTAAGTCCATGTGTGAAAGAGGCTAGGGTACCCCCACCCCACCATGCAGACCCCCAAAGGCCCAGAGCTGTTGTAGCTCCTGGTCCATTTAGTCTGCGCCCTCCCGAGTAGCAGGTGGCTGGGTGCCTACCCACCTAGAGCGCCACCCCTCCAGCCTCACCTCCACCTTCTCCACCACCTGCTTGCCGAAGGAGCAGACCTTGGAGGAACAGGTGAGGGTCATGTGTTCCAGGCTCTCATACTGGCTGCTCACTCCATAGAAGCCACCGCTGCTGCCGCCTGCCCCCACCTCCTCACCACTCGGGCCCCAGTTCAAGTCCGCCTGGGGGATGGGGAGGTATAGGCAAGTTGGAAGGGATGGCCCTTATAAACAGTGGGAACTCTTCTCAAGTAGGAACTCTGCCCCACAGCCTGGTGGTGCCTATTGCTTTGCAATCACCCATCTCTCTTCTTTAACAAAGTCCCCACCTCTCCAGTTTCTGGAAAAAAAACCCACCCTTCCTTCCAGCAGTTGGGTCCCTCAATGTCCCTGACCCTCTCTGCCCAGTAACTTCCCCATCAAAGAGGCCCGGAATTCAAGTTTTTCTCCTGAAATCTCCAGCTCAGGAGCTCAGCCCCTGCCAAGAGCCTGGTTAATAAGGAGGTAGTTATTCCCTAGCAACCAGAGGCTCTCCCTCAAGGCCCTTCATGACCCTGGTTGCTAAGACAAGCACCTACTCCCTAGCAGCAGGGCCTGGTGAGGTCTGGGGAAGCCCGACGCCTCTCTGGAAAACTCTCCCAGGCCCTTTCAGCCAATTCTCAGAGGTCAGATCCCGTCATAATCCCAGTAGCCAGGTGGACAAACAGCCCAGGGTTCGAACCCTCACCCCTTGCAGTGGAAGCATGGAGTCTCAACCACCGGACTGCCAGGGAAGTCCAAAGGCCAGACATTCTTAGCAACAGGGCCTGGTGCAACCCAGCAAAGCCTCATCCTCTCTTTAGAAACCAAACACTCCAGGATTCATTTGCTAAGGAGATGGGGCCATTCATCAGCAACGAGGCTTGGCGTGGTCAGGTGGGACACAGGGAAATCTGAAATGCCACAAGCCAATCCCCAGGGCCATATCAGTCGCACGACTGGGTGTGGCAAAGTCTAGTGGAGTCTGTGGAGGATGTAGGTCCCCACACCTGCACTGGTCCCATCCATCCCGCCCTGTGGGCAAAACTCCTTCCTGTTCCTTGCTGCTAAGGGAGCTGACACTGGGAGCCATGAGAACTGGTAAGGCTCAGGTTGACCTGGGCAGGTCCTGAGACTGTCTCCCTTAGAGCCAGTGGCCTGAGCCGGGAGGCCACATGATTTATGAGCCCTTTTGTTTGTGGTGGGGGAACTCACCCAGAATTTGACCAGGAAGAAGGCATGGGGGGGCCCGCGATCATACAGCTCCCGCAGACCACCCTTTTTCTCGGGGAATTTGTCGTAGATCTGCCGGACATCCACACTCTCGAGGGGGGGCGCTCCAGGGCTGGGGCAGTGCTGGCTGATGTGTACAAACAGGTGCCTCTGGTACTGAGGAGGGACGGCCAGGGGTAAGGAGTGGGAGGCGGGCTGGACCCCCAGTCCTCACTGCCCAAGCCCATCCCTCACCCCATCACCATCTGCCACAGCTCCTGCTAACTGTTTCACTGGGCCCAGCTCTCAGGCACCGTCCTCACTCCCTGCTGCCCTTTTACTCCCCCGGTCCCTCAGTCCCCAAGCCCTGTCCTTAGTGCCCAGTTCTCTGCCCTGTCCCCACAGCCCTTTCCTCTCCCACCCTCACTCCAGCCATCTCCTTGGCCTCCCAGCCTCCAATCTCTCCTCTCCAGTTCATCGCTCACATGGCTCCAGAGCTGACCAACCCTGCTCATAATCCTCCCATGGCTCCCCAGTGCCTCCCAGGACAAAGCCCACAGCCCCTCAACCTGACCCTATATTTAAAAAGTTTTCATCGATGGATGGATGGGAATCCACACAGCCCACATCAGAACTTCCTATCTGTTCCTTTTTTTTTTTTTTTGGCTGCACCAGGTCTTAGTTGCCGTATGTGGGATCCTCAATCTTTGCTGTGGCATATGGGATTTTTACCTGTGGCATGTGGGGTCTAGTTCCCTGACCAGGGATCGAACTCGGGCCCCCTGCTTTGGGAGCGTGGACTCTCAACTATTGGACCACCAGGGAAGTCCCTCTGTTTCTATTCTTATCACTTCTGTTCATACCCTGAAAATATTCCCCTTCTTCTTTTCCAGAACTAACCCCACTCTGATCTTCCCAGGCTCAAGTCCATCCAAATCTGCCTTTTCCTGGAAGCCTCCTTGGATCGCAATCAGATGGCATCTCTCTACCCTCCCTTTCCCATGGTTCCCCATAACCCTCTAGACAAAGCCTGGGTCCCTCACTCAGCTTGGCAGTGTCAGCTTCTCCAGAACCAGCTCCCACCATATTCCATTATTTGTTTTCCTGAAAACTTCATGCTGTTTCTATCTCTGTGTCTGAAGCATCCAGTTCCTGACATGGCAAAATCCTATGTAACCCTCAAAACTCAACTCAAATGTTGTCATCTCAGGGATGTCTTCACTCACTCCCCAGATATGATTCCTCTGTACACTCAGAAACACATGAGCTTCCCCTATCCCAGCACATACTTGACATCTATCAAAACTGCAGGCACTATTCTGGGTCCCAGGGCTACAAGGCAAAGTCTCTGACCTCAGGCAGCTACTGGCAGAAACACGAAAATTTTTACATCTTTCCATAGATGATAGAACCTTCAGAGAGTGATGTATGCTATGAAAAACTAAAGCACAGGGATGAGGGGAAGAGTGATGGTAGCTGGCATTTCCATAAAGTGGCTTGGGAAAGCCCATCTGAGAAGATAATCAAGCAAAGCAATGAATGGGTGGAAGGAGAGAATGGGGATATCTGGGAAAAGCACATTCAGGTGCAAAGGCTCTGAACCAGGAGCGGGTATGGCATGTTTCCGAACGGGCGTGGAGGTTGGTATGGCAAGACCAGAGTAAACAAAGGTGAGAGGAAAGGAGGTGAGATCAGAACAGGAATGCGGGTCAGACCACCCAGAGCCTTGGAGGCAACTGAAGGACGCTAGCTTTTGCTGACCTGATCTGACTTGGGTTTTACCAGGACCACGATATACAGAAACTGGTGTTTAGATCACTGTGGCAGATACTGCTGTATTTACAAACCCCATTTCCTTTTCCCACCACTAAACTACACTTCCCAGGCTCCTCTGCAGTTAGATGTGACCGTGTGACTAAGTTCTGCCCAATGGGATGTGAGTAGACCTGATAGTTGCCACATCCAACCCAGATTCATAAGACTTGCATAGTTCTTGACTCTTTGCCTTCCACCATCTGCCAGCCAGATGCAGAGCATCCAGCAGCATCTTCTTCAGTCCTAGAAAATGGCAGAGCCACAAAATGAAAGAAGCCTGGATTTCCCAAATCATTCTGTGGAAGGCTCCTAACGACCAGCCATATTGAAATGTTAATGAGTGAGAAACTTCTATAATGTTCAACCCCTACAGGTTGGGAGTTATTACTTCTAACAGTCAGTCCACTTGGGCTGTTATTGCCACCTGTCTCTATCCTAAGCCAGGAAAGCTCGCACCTAGAAACAGATTTTCTTCCCCAGGTTCCCAGTATCCACCACAAAGCCTAGTGCACAGTTGGCATTCAAAAATGTTTACTTAATGAATGAGCGATGTCCTGAGGGATTTCTCTGGCTTTCCCAACCCATGACCCCATGACCTTCTAGTTCCTTTATTTTAGTAGTTCTCAAAGTGTGGTCCCTGGACCAGCAGCACCAACATCACCTGGTAGCTTGTTAGAAATGCAAATTCTCACATCCTACACCAGATCAACTGAATCAGAAATTTTAGGAGTGGACCTAGCAAACTATGTTTCAACAAGCTCTCCGTGTTATTCTGATACATGGTAAAATTGGAGAATCACTGCTTTATGCTAGCCCTTGCTAGAACCCTCTTCATTCCAAAACCCTCCCATGACTATGCCAAAATTGTACTCACAGAGTCAGTTGCATCCGGTGGTTCCACAAAGGCCGAGAACTCCACCAGCTGCAACCGAGCAGTGCCCAGAGCCCGAGCCTGCCAGGCTGGGGGTGATGGGGCAGGTGGGGGCAAAGCGGGAGGTGAGAGGGCTTGGGGGGGCTCGTACCCTAGAGAGAGAGAAAAACAAACAGTAAAAATTGCTAATGTTGATTGACTCTGTCAAGCACTGCTCTCTCTTGCCTGCCTCCTCTTAGAAGCTGAAAAAGCTAAATACTCACTTTCCCAGCCTCCCTTGCAGCTAGAGGTGGCCATGTGACACAGTCCTAACCAATGAGACGTTATGGAAAATCTGCTGGGGGGCTTCTGGGAAGGAATTTCTTCTTGAATGAAAAAGATAGAACTTTGGGAGGAGAGAGCGTTTGGTTCTGGCCAAGTCCTCCTTGGGATGTGATACCTGGAGTCACAACAGCCATCTTGGGATAAGACAGAGGCCACCAGAGAGATGCCAGCCCTGGTACTGCTGAGCTGCTGAACCAGCATAGGAGCAGTTCACCTCCGGACTTTTTGTTACGTGGAATCATAAAGCCTTTACTATTTAAGGCACTATTAATTTGGATATTCTGTAACTTGGAGCCAAAAGCATTTCCACTTGATGAATCTGTGAAACTTGAGAGTTCTTTCACCAATGTGAGTTCTTAGGACCACCCAGCATGGACTTCTGGAAATCATCTTTGCTACCAGGTGGACAGAGCCTGCCAGAGAATGAAGCCACCATAGAGGAAAGCAGAACCAAGCAACTCCTGTTGCTACCATTTGAGTTCCTGTATCCAGCCATGCCTGAAGCCCTAACTCCTGAAATGTCAGTTACCTGAACCAATAGAATCTCTCCTTTTTGTTTTTTTTCTTTTTTGGGTCATCTAGCTTGATTTGGATTTTTATCACTTGCAGCTGAAAGAATCTTGATTAATGTATCAATATCCCTGATATCCTTCAGGTTAGCAAGTGATCAAACATAAACCCAGTAGATCTGGCTACAGAAGCGAGGATCTCAACCACTACAAATTCTGGGACATCTTTCCACATTCCCACAGGCCCTGCCTCAGAGCTAGATCTCAATAAGACAGTATCCCCTAATTCATGGAAGGTAGAAAGAAAGGCAGCTGGAGCTGAGAAGAGAGGGGAAAACAAGAAAGGGTGGAGAAAAGGCTCTTACCTGGGAGGTCAGTAGATGGAGGAGTGAGTGACAAGGAGAACGGTGTCTGTGAGAACGGCTTCACACTGAGGGAGAAAGGAAGCTGGGGGTCAGCAAGAAGGAAAGATGCCAATCATACCAGCTAACAATCACTGAGGCGCCATGGCAAGCCAGACCCTGTGCAAGCATGTTATGGGCACCACTTCCTTGAAGACTCACAGCCTATCAAGGTAGGTGTGATGACTGCCCTTCTCATTTTGTATAGGAGGAAACTGAGACAAACAGGGGTCAACTGACCTACCCAAAGTCACACAGCTGGTATGGCGGAACCTGGGTTCAAACCCAGATCAGCCCCAACCACAAAGCCTGTGATCTTAAGGGGCCCCCAACTTTTCTGGCACCAGGGGTCGGTTTCATGGAAGACAGTTTTTCTCCAGACCAGAGGTGGGAGGGAGGGGAACAGTTTCTGGATGATTCAAGTACATTACATTTATCGTGTGCTTTATTTCTGCTCCTGCCTATATCAACTCCACCTCAGATCATTAGGCATTAGATCCTGGAACTTGGGGACCCCTGGTCTCGAGGATATTCTGGTACCTCTCACAAAATGGCAGAAAGAGAACACAAATGGGGTCTCAAGAGGTGGGAAGAAAACAAAACGTAGGAAACTTGGAGAAAGAGGAGGCTGAAGGCTCAGGAAGGTGGGGAGAAAAAGACCAGCGGGACATAAGGCCAAAGTTCAGGGTAAGGGAGCAGTACAATAGAATCTGAAACGGTGCTGTCCAACTCACAATAGCCAAACATGGAAGCAACCTGTGTGTCCATCAACAGATGAACGGGTGAAGAAAATGTGGTACATATATACAGTGGAATACTACTCAGTCATAAAAAAAGAATGAAATAATGCCATTTGCAGCCACATGGATAGACCTAGAGATGATCAGACTACGTGAAGTAAGTCAGACAGAGAAAGACAAATACTATATTATATCACTTACATGTGGGATCTAAAATGACTCAAATGAACTTATCTACAAAACAGAAGCAGACCCAGGGAACAGATTAGCAGATACAAACTATTATATATAGGATGGATAGACAACAAGGTCCTACCACATAGCACAGGGAACTATTTTCAATATCCTCTGATAGACCATAATGGCAAAGAATATGCAAAAGAATGTATATATATGTATAACTGATAATTTTGCTATATACCCAAAACTAACATTGAAAATCAACTATACTTCAATTAAAAAAATTTTTTTTAATAGACACTCTGAAAAACATAATACTGAGAGAAGAAAACTGGCATATGGATCACACTTCAATTTTGTATTTACATAGGTGATGATTTAATTAACATTCACTGTCCCACATTTGACTATCAACTCCATAAAGATGGGATCCCAGTACCCAGTGCAATGCGTGCTGAACCACTCTCCTTCCAGCCCAACTTCCTCCCCTGCAAACCTGTGGTTCCTCTGGCCCCCAGAGACTTGTTCAGACAATTTTCTGTGCCCACATACAGCAGTAGCTCCCAATGAACTTTCTTCTCTCCCAGCCTGGATCCCACAGCTTGTCTTTCTCTGGTAACACTCACCATGCTCCTGCCTCACCATCCTGAGGCCACACTGCTCCACCAGTGCCCACCTAGCCTGGATCCACTCCCACCTCTCTGGGCTGAAGACTCCATGAGCCTCTGTGGCCCATTTCTAGTCTTCTAGACTCAAGGACAGGGAAGCCTGGCGTGCTGCAGTCCATAGGGTTGCAAAGTGTTGGACAAGACTAAGCAACTGAACAACAAACAACAGGACTAGAAGCATATCTTATCACCCTCAGGGCTCTCCGAGATGAAAAGGGGCCCATTTCCTTCCTTCTGACCCTGAAAGAAGATAAGGATCCCTGCTCTACCCTCAGGCCCAAGAATCACCTTTATGGGATGAGAATGAGCCTTCCCATGAGCCTCTGGGGCTCCCACTCATTCTTCTGAACCTACAGAGGTTCCCTACACTTTGGATCTACAACTGCCTTTCCCATGAGCCTCTGGGACTCAGACAATCTCTCTGGGAGGCCACTATCCCCATGGGCATCCTACAAGACTCTCACATTCATCAAATCCCACACTGAGCTCATTTCTGCCCCAAACCCACTCCTCCCCCAAGCTGCACATCTCTGGATGGTCCCACCTACCCCAGTCACCAGCCAGATCCCAAACACTGTCCTTGCCGCCTCCCTCCTTCTTACCCCAGCAGACCCCAGCCTCATTTCTCCTCCTCCTGTCTCTTTGTCCCCACTCAGACCAGCTCCTCTTCTCCAGACCACTGCCCCAACCGCCTCCCTGGGATCCAAATCCAGACAGCCTGACTCCAGAGCCTACGTTCAGAGTTAGGAGCTGGAAGGTGGAGCGAGAAAGGTCTGGGCAGGGAGGAGGGAGGGGGTTATAGGGGGATGGGGAGCAGGTGCTGAGCTGGAATAAGAACTTACTCAGGAACATTCCATGGGGGCCCAGAACTCCCCGACCAAAACTGGAAAAGCTCCGGGGTCTGAAGAAAAGACAAAGAAGGGTGGCGTCAATCAATTTCCTGTTGCAACTGTAACCCCATCCCTCCAGCCCTGAACCCCACAATTCCCACCCAGGCCACCTGAGGACCGGCGGGACCCAGTTTGGCCTGCAGGGAAGGTGCTGAGATGAGCTGGGCAGAGGACATGGTGGCCATTGTCTGGAAAGCCTTGTCCTTGGAAACCTGGTCCTGGAGGAGAGGTTGGAGGTCCATGTTAATGGGGAGTCCCAGTGGATTCAGGAAGGGTGGGACAAGGACAAGGCAGGGCAAACCTGGGGAGATGCAGAGCTGGGGAGTCAAGACAAAGCGTTGGGGCAGGTTCAGGTCCCTCTCACTACAGCCCCCTGCCCCTCCTGGCCTCCTCAGGAATGTCTGTCTGGGTAAGGAAGCGAGTGGGAAGATGGGCAGGGGGACTTACCACATTCAGGGCCTGCCCATGGGCAGGGGGTTGGGGGTGCCAAAGAAGAAAAGAAAACATAACTTAGCAAATGAGGCCTGGACTCCTCCCACCCCCACCACACACACCTTCCTGCCCTCCCAGCCCCTACAGCCCAGCCACCCTGAGCTGAGCAAAGGGAGGAAGGGGGAGCAAGGGATGAATATGGAACAAGAAATAGAGAAGGCCAAGCCCAGAGGGGGAAAGGGGCTCCCCCATCCAGAATATAAGACAGCAATGGGGGTTTCTAGGTTTCAGAAAGAGCCGGAAGTGGAGGTTTCTGAATACGCAAACCACAGGAAATGAGACTATTAGACCCGGAGGGAAGAGATGCTGAAGGTTTACCAGCCCAGACAGGGCAGAGGAGGAACAGCAAGCTCCAGAAAGGACCAAAGACTGGAAGTGAAGGTTTTCAGACTTAGTAAAGGGAAGGGGACCTTCTGGGTACAAAAAGACCAGGTAGCGGTGGTCCCCAAGTCCTAGGGAAGAGCAAGAAAAGACCTCAACTCGGATGAGAAGAAAAATGAGGATCTCAGGCCAAGAGGGAACAGGAAATCCAGAGGATGCAAAAAAAAAAAGAAAGGGATATGAACATCTCCAAAAGGAAATGAAGACTTCTGGGCAGAGAAAGTGCAGGTGGGCCACACGGGAAGATGAACCAGGAGACGAAGAGGAGATCTTCACAGCACAAGAGGGAAAAGAGCAATGAGGATCCCAGGGAGAGAAGAGGGAGGGGAGGGGAAAGAAGACAGGAGCAGTCAGAGGAGAAGCCCAACGCCCCATCCTTCTGGCCTGTCCTAAGCTAAATCTCAGTCCCCCTCTCTCTATGACATTTTTCTACCCAGGGTCTCCGTTCACCCCCTGGCTGGGCCACAAACCCCCCACCTTGGGTCTTTGCTCTCCTGCTCTGTATGCCTCTGTCCCCCTTTCCAGGTCTCTGCCCCCACACCCTGGTTCTCCCTCTTTCTCTGGGTATCTACTGCCCTCTCTCTCTCTGGGTCTCTGTCCCCCTCTCTCTTGCCTGTCCTCCTCTCTCAGAGTGCCTGCTTCCTTCTCAAGGTGTCTATCACAGTTCCTTGACCTCTACCTTGAGCTTGGACTGGATTTCCCTCGATTTCCTTCGGGCCAAAACCTGGATGTGACTAGAGACCTGAAGGGAGGGACAAAGAAGCAGAGTCAGGCCACAGCCACTCACGCCTTGCATCCCCTACCCCTTCCCTCCCTCCCCGCCTCCAGGTGCCTCCACAAAGCTGGTGAATATGAAAGATGACAAATATACAGAATGGGTCCGTCATCTCAGCACTTCGGAACAGTTGTGTCCATAAAGACCCTTCTCTTCTCACGAACATTACTAATCATCCCCAGATCCAGTAAATCCAGGTCTTATTTCCCTCTCACACCTTGTTCTCTTTGGCCCTCTGTTCGGTCTTACCCTCTGGTTCCCATGCAACTGCTAAGAGAACTATACCAAAATAGGCATAGTTAGTGCACACTAACCAAGGTGCCAAGAGGAGAGACAAAAAGCACATGAACAAGCCTCTCCTCTAACCTGGATCTGCCAGTAGGATGAGAGCCTAATAAAACAAGCCCACCCCAGACAGAAGCCCACCAGACAGTCCTGAAACCTGTTTGCGAGTTCGGGTCTTTCCCGTTCTCAGCTTGATGTAGCGGGCAATCAGTTCATTCCGACCTGAAAAGTCAAGGTGGAAGAGAGTTAGACCTTCAGCAGAACTTCCCAACAGAGAAGACACCAGGAAAGGAGAGAGACGCAACATTTCCTCAGCAAGCCGCAGGCTACACAGGAGAGGAGTTATGACTCCAGGCTTTGGAGCCAGGCAGCCTGGGTTCAGATCCCAGTTCTGCCACACACTGGCTCTGTGTGGCCTCAGGCAAATCACTTAGCCTTGCTGGGCTTTGGGTTCCTCACCTGTGCAAACGGTGATGCTAACTCCTACCTGAGTTATCATGAGCACACAATGTGCTTTTATGTGAACAGTGATTAGAGCTTCCGCCAATGTTCCTTAATATTTCTATTAACCAGTAGGGGCTAAGGCAAAACCGAGGGCTGGACTCACCATACATCTTGCCTTCATCAGACAGGATGATTTTCCGCCGGCCACAGGGCGGGTAGATGGCCAGGGCCTCCTGGAAGCTCTGCTCGATGTCTGGACTCCAGACACCTTCAGCATCTGGGCCCCCGTCGCCCCCCGCCCCCTCACTGCCGCCGGTGCCCTCCTCGCTTCCTTCCTCACTTCCTGTCCAGCCGCTGCCATCGTCCAGAGGGGCCCCAGCCCGGGGTTCCCCCATCTGGGCCTGGAGGAACACAGAGTTCAGCAAGGTTCCCCGGATCCACCCAGAGAGACCTCAGAACAGAGGTCCAGATCACTGGGTCTGAGGGGAGAGGCTGGGGGCACCTGGACCCCCGGATCTGAGGGAGGAGGGGGCTGGAAACTGAACTCCTCGATCTGAGGAAAGCAAGAGACTGGGAGCCTGGATTCCTGGGTCTTGGAGAAAAAGGGGCTGGATTTCTGGGGAAGTTTAGGGTGAGAGGGTTCTCCTCTGTGTTCTCAGTGGAGCCTGGATTGTGATGAAGTCTTGAAGACCCCAGTACAATGCCTAGGGTCCAGGAGGGCTGAAACTTTGGCTGTGGATTACTGGTTTAAAGAAGATAGGCGTCAGAGCCTAGCTGCAGGGAAGGGGGATGTGGGTGAGATCTTCTCAGTCCCATGCCAAGAACAGGTGCCAGGGTGTGAGCAGCAGCTGCTAGAAAAGGAGGGGCACCGGCCCTAGGAAGGCTGAGGGCAGATCCAGACAGAGACTCAGAGAGGACAGAGATTCAGAGAGAGGAAACACGGACCTAACTGTCGGGGAACAGAGACCCAGAAGGAGGGGGACCAGAGATCCAGAGACAGGGGGACAGAGACCTAGAGAGAGAAGGACAGAGACTCAGGGCAGAAACTCAAGCCAAAACCAGGAAAGACCCACAGAACCACAGACTGGGGGGCAGGGGCGCCCTGCCATCAGGAGAGCCAGAACAAAGGGCCCAGGCGTCCCCTCCCCCAGTTTCCCACAACCCCTATCAGGGGAGGGACTGGCCAGCGAGGGCGCCTCCCCTCTGGCCCCCAGCCCCGCCCCTTCCCTCCCCTTCCCCCTCCCCCCTCCCCCCCTCCCCGTGCCGTGGGCTCTGATCCAACTCAAGTTCCCAGTGACTTTCCGGAGGCCGGGAACAGGGGGAAACTTTTTCCAATACAGTCAGATCCCGCCTCCCTGGCGGCTCCACGTCTTCCACGGCTTTCCCAGGACCCTAGAGTCCGGACTCCCATCCCCCTCCTCCCTCGGACCCCGGAGCCCCGGTCCAGACAGACAAAGACCCCAGGCCGAGCCCAGTGGCGCTGCGGCATTCAGGACCCCCGTAGGCCAAAATCCCAGCCCAGCTCTCCCCCATGTGGCCAGACAAAGGGACGGAGGAGCCGAGTCAGAAAGGTTCCCCCTAATTTCCCGCCCCAGGTCCCAAACCTCCAGAGAGACAAGATGAAGATCCAGAAAGTCCCGGAGCCCCCTTTCGGCCACCCAGGAGGCCTCCTTTCTCCATGAGGAGGACCAGGCGTCCATAAATGACACGCACAAACCAATTCGGTCAGAAACAAGCATGGGGCCCTTTCTCACTTGAAACCGACACCTCCACAGACACTCACACCCCCCAGCGTCCCCAGCCCTTACTCCCAGGCGCACACTCCCAAATTCAGACACATCAACAGACACTCCAACTCTGGCGAAAGTTGCAACTCCACACTTAGACTCGGTCAAGAGCGCAAATTCCTGCCCCCCGGCCTAAAGAAGGCGGCAAGCAATTCAGAGACCGTCCCACGAACACCTCAACTGGTAAGGTGTAACTTCCCACTCGAACTCACACACCCCAAAGCACGATCCCCGACTCCCGCCGGCGCCTTCCTACCTACCTCCCGGCCTGGGGCTGGGGAGCCGCTGGCGGGCGGGGCTGCGAGGGAGAAAGTTGCCCGGGAGCTTTGTTTGGGAAAAGTGGGAGGGACCGGAGGGGGGGGGCGGGTCCCGGCGCCGGACAGCGGGAAGGGGGATCCTACGGTGACAGCTTCGGGGAGGATTTTTGCTTTGGCCAAAGAGAGGTGAAGTCTAGCTGGGGCCTGTGAGAATTCCGAGATTCTGATGCTTGGATCCATGAGAGAGGAGGGGAATGGAAGGTCTGGACACCTGGGTCTGAGGGAGAATTGATGGGGGCCAGGAAACCTGGGACTGAAGGAAGAGGAGACTGGGGGCTAAGATTCCTGAATTTGGAGGAGGAAGGGTCTGGGGCCCTGGCCTCCCAGCCACCCTCCAGTGTAGCTTGTGTGTTGCAGATGTGGAAGTGACTGATATTAATAGAAACACAAAAGAATCTTCCCTGTTCAACCTCAAGTGTATTTTTGAGGATAGAAGTATGGAGATGGGTTTCTTATTGATTTCCATTGGTTTCTCTTGATTGATTGGCCTCCTTGTGATCTCATCAAAGCTAAGGGTCTTGGGCAAGACGACTGGGAGTTTACTGGAAGTTCACGAAGATGCAGACTCCCGCATCCACATGCACTAGTGGACTAGAGGTGGCCGCTGTCCCAGGACCAGGAGACAGCGTTGGCTGCCGGAGGAGACGAGAGTCCCTTAATTATATCCCTTAAAGATGAGTGACTAGACTAGAGGGGCTGGATCAAGAATCTCATGTCCTGAGGAAGAAGGGATCCCAGGTTCCAGGTTCCCTGTAAGGTGGGACATAAGGCTGTTTTTAGGGTTTCTAGGGAGGAATTTTTTGGTGGAACCGTGGAGTTCAGCATCCCTACATTGCCCTCTGTTGAGCGCATTAATCGTTTCAAAACCTAAAGAAGACGAGAAGGGACAAGGAGAAGCTTTCAAAGATAGATACAAAACTAAGCAGTGGGCGAATCAGAAAGACTGTTCGGATACCTGTATTTCAAGAGCAGAGGAAGCCTAGGAATGGAACTGAGGGCTCTAGGGACAAGATCCAGGGCACAGAGGCGTGGCCTAGGTGTGGGGCGTGGCCCTAAGTCAGGGGCGGGGCCACCTTCGACTGGAGCAAGACTCCAGCACGATGGCCAGGATCAGAGAATACGGGCCACACTGAGTCTGCAGAGCAGAGGTCAGCCAACAGGGACGCGGTCTGACTGTGGGGGTGTGAATTTGAAATCAATGCCCGGCTCTGGCTTAAGGGGCGTGGCTCCTACCTCAAGGGTGAGACTACCCAATAGCGGGCCGGCCTCAGGGGTGAGGTAAGCAGATGGGGCGTGGTCAGACAATAGGGGCGGGTCCAGGGCTCGCGGAGCCCCTCCAACGCTCCAGTGTCTGACCTGGGCTCGAGAACAGAACTGTTTGGATTTAACAGTCCGTGGACGGCGGTAGTCTTGAGTCCGGTGACCGCGCTGTGGTCTAGTATAAAGGCGGGGCCCAGAATAAGGGGCGGGGCGTGGGAGAAGGTGAGGAGGAATGAGATCTGGATACGAATGTGGGAGAAGGAAAGAAATGAGATAGATCCGTTGTGTGAGACCGAGCCCTGAAGAGCCGGGTCTGGGGGGAGGGGAGGGACCGGACTGGACTGGGGAGGTTGGAGTAGAAGGTAAGGCTGCTGCTGCTGCTGCTAGGTAAGGGGAGGGGGGCAATTGGCCGGAGTCTGAGGAGTTTCCGGACCAGAGGTCGGGAAGTGTCCTTGTCGAGGGAAGGGGAAGCTCTGACCCCTGTCCTCGCCGCAGCCTCCCGGCCCGCCCCGCCATGTGGCACCAGATATTGCAGTTGCTGCTGCTCTCCTCTGCCTCGGTGTCCCCCTCCACTGCAGCCCCGATCCGCGATGGTGACGTCCAGGAGAGCTCCTCAGGTTTTCTAGGTCTTCAGAGTCTACTCCAAGGCTTCACACGGCTTTTCCTGAAAGTAAGCGGTGGCCTGGGCTGGGGGAAAGAAGAGGTACAGAGAAGAGAGGAACAGGGGTGACAGATGGTGACTAAGAGGTGGAAAGAGTTCAGAGAAGAAAGAGTGGGAGAGGGATTTTGTCCAGGTAGAAAGATAAGACAAGGAGAGAGAGAGTCAAGGGGCAGAAAGATAGATGGAAAGACCGAGAGACAGGAAGAGAGGGAGGGAGACAGGAGAGGGCAATAAGGACAGAGAGACAGAAGACAAATGAGGGGCAGGAATAGAAAGGTGATGGGACATATGGGGGCAGGAGGTGACTGAGTTAGGCCCTGAGGGTCAGAGGATGGAGGGGGACCCTAACAAGGCTCCAGGTGTCCTGGGGAGTCTGGAGTTTCCACAGCTCACTGATTCCTCCTCTGGCCCAGGATGACCTGCTGCGGGGCATGGACAGCTTCTTCTCTGCCCCTATGGACTTCCGGGGCCTCCCTAGGAACTACCACCAAGAAGAGAACCAGGAGCGCAGGCTGGGAAACAACACTCTCTCCAGCCACCTCCAGATTGACAAGGTGCCTATGCCAGGAAGTCCCTCCTGGAGTATCCCCAGGATCCCTCATGTTGCAGTATCTGGTGGAGGTGGGGGTGAAGAAGGCAAAGGAGGAAGGCAGTTTTGTTCTCACTCTCTCCTCCTGTCCTCACAGGTGACCGACAACAAGACAGGAGAGGTGGTGATCTCTGAAAAGGTGGTGGCATCCATTGAGCCAGGAGAGGGGAGTTTGAAGGGTGACTGGAAGGTTAGGACACACCCCTGGCAAAGTGTCCAAGCCAAAACATTTTCTGTAGTTTAGCAAGAAATGGTAGATTAATGACTTAACTCTCCCACTCCCTCTGTGCTGGACTTCCTCTCTCTGGGCCTCAGTTTTGTCATCTGTCAAAAGGGACTAACCAGCTTTCGGAAATGAGGTTTACGACCTCAGAGATACATCCTCTCTTACTTTAAACCCCAGAGGATTTTGTAAACCAAAGTGCATTTTTCTCCAAATAAGATACACCCTCATAAACCTCAAAGAGTGTTTTGAGTACCTCAAAGTACTCAAACCTCCAAGTAGTTTTTAAGCTGTCCCAAAGAGCTTGGTAAATCTCTCCCTTGTAAACGTCAGAATGTGATTTTTAAAAATAATTCCTCAGTTCTTTATGAATCCTCAATCCTTTGCTCATCTCACTTTCGTAAACCTCTAAGAGCAATTCTGATCACAAAGTGCTTCTTTTTTGAACCTAAAAAGGTTTAAGAACCCTCAAGTGCTTAGTAAACCCACATGGTTCTCCCACACACACTCCCAGTTTTTTATTTTAAAAATTTCAAATCTACAGAAAAGTTTAAAAAAAAAAAAGTACAATAAACCTGTATCCCCTTTTCCACAAAGCAGGGTTTCTCAACAGCGTCACTGTTGGTATTTGGGGCCATGTAATTTTTTTGTTGTGGGGGCTGTCCTGTTCACTATACAATGTTTAACAGCATCCTTGCCTCTACCGCTGGACAGAAGAGGCGCCCACACCCCCTCCAGCTGTGACAACCAAAAATATCTCCTTGACCTGATTCACTACCTGTATAACATTTTACCAGACAGACTCTTTTACCTTTTTATTTTTGAACCATATGACAGTAAATGATTGACATCATGACACTTCACCCCTAAACCCTTCAGCAGATATCTCCTAAGAATGACACATTCACCTCCATGACCATAGTTCCATTTTTACACCCAAGAAATGTAACATTGATATCCATTATCTCGGGGCTTCCCAGATGGCTCAGTGGTAAAGAATCCATCTGCCAGTGCAGGAGATGCAAGAGATTCTGGTTCAATCCCTGGGTCAGGAAGAACCCTTGGAGGAGGAAATGGAAACCCACTCCAAAATTCTTGCCTGGGAAATCCCACAGACAGAGGAGCCTGGCAGACTATAGTAATGGGGTCACAAAGAGTCGGACACGAGTGATCGACCCAGCACATACACACACACACACGTCAATTATCTCTGTATTTGTTTTCTAGGGCTGCCGTAACAGTCTCCCAGATTGGGTGGCTTCAACAACAGACGTGCATTTCTCATAGTTCTGGAGGCTAGGTGTCCAAGATCAAGGTGTCAGCAAGGTTGATTCCTACTGAGGGCTGTGAGGGAGACCCTGTTCTTTGCCTCTGCCCTAGCTTCTGGTGGTTTACTGACAGTTACTTGGTGTTGTTGGTGTGTAGATGCATCAACCCCATCTGTCTTTATCTTCGCATGTGGTTCTCTGTGCATTTCTAGGTCCATATTTCCCTTTTTCATAAGAAACTGGTCGTGTTAGATTAAAGCCCACTCTAATGACCTCATCTTACCTAATGAAAACTACAGTGATCTTATATGCAAAGAGGTCACATTCTGAGCTACTAGGGCAACCTCTTTGGCATCACGGACGAGTTTCATGGAAGACAGTTTTTCCAGAGACCAGGATGCGGGTGGTTTGGAAGAGGAGTCAAGCACATTTATTGTACATTTTATTTCTACTATTATTACTTCAGTTCCACCTCAGATCAGATGAGATGTCAGAGGTTAAGGACCCCTGTACTAGGGTCTTAATGGACCTCAACACATGAATTGGAGAGCAGGGAATTACAATTCAATGTGTAACCATCTCCTATAAGGCTTCCTAAACCTCAAGAGACTGAAACACAGACTCTGATTCAGTAGGTGGTTGGCAGAGGACTGCTCATTTGCATACCTAAAGGCTCCCAAGTGATGCTGATGCTGTGAGTCCACAGCCCTCACTTTGAGTCACAAGGACCAAACAGACACTGACATGTCTCTGCTGGACTGAAAGCTGTCCACAAGAGCTCATATGATTTTTGATCCAGGATTCAATCAATTTTGATCCAGGATCACCGGTTGCAACTATGGTCATGATTCATTAATCCCAAAGAGCTTTGTACATTTCAGATTACTTTCTAAACCTCAGGGGGATGCTTCATCTGGAAGTGGTTTTGAAACCTCCAAAATGTGTTTTCAAACCCAGAATATATTATAAACATCAGAGTATTTTTAATTCTAAAACGCAAGTCCTTTGTAAATAAGGCAAAGTGAGCTTTATTGGACTGGCCCAAAAGTTTGGGTTTGTCCATAAGCTTGTATGAAAAGGGCTTTCCTGGTGGCTCAGACAATAAAGAATCTGTCTGCAATGCCAGAGACCTGGGTTTGATCCTTGAGGGGGTTGGGGGGGAGATCCCCCGGAGAAGGGACTGACAACCCACTCCAGTATTCTTGCCTGGGAAATCCCATGGACAGAAGAGCCTGGTGAGCTACAGTCCATGGAGTCCCAAAGAGTAAGGACACGACTGAGTGATTAACAGACTTCTATGCTGCTGCTAAGTCTATAGAGCAACCCAAACAAACTTTTTGGTCAACTCTGTAATTCCCAAAGTATTCCCTAGATGGGAGAGTGGGTTGAGTAGGCCAGGGGCGCATCCTGAGGCTGACCCTTGGAGTTTGATAGGGTCTCCTTGTCCTCCCCTTCACCAGGTTCCTAAGATAGAGGAGAAGGAGGCCCTGGTGCCGGTCCCAAAGGCCGTGGACAGCTTCCACCCGGAGCCCCATCCTCGAGTGGCCTTCTGGATCATGAAGCTGCCGCGGCGGAGGTCCCACCAGGATACCCAGGAGGGCGGCCACTGGCTCAGTGAGAAGCGACACCGTCTGCAGGCCATCCGGGATGGGCTCCGAGAGGGGACCCGCGAGGATGGACTGGAAGAGAGCGTGCAGAGCTCCTCTCACTCCAGGCTGCCCGCCCGGAAGACCCACTTCCTGTACATCCTCAGGCCTTCCCAGCAGCTGTAGGGGTGGGGTCCGGGGAAGCCTGCTTGTACCCTCCACCAGACCCCAGCACCATATGGAAATTAAACCTTTTTTCCAGCAGCACTGTCTCCTTTTGGGATCTGTCCCCAGGCCTCAGCCAACCAAGTCTAGCTTTGAGCATGGCCTCTGGCTGAGCTGTAACTTCTTGCCAGCGTCCCCAGGTTGTTCCCTCATTCGGACGCCATCTGTCTTCTGACTGAGCAACTCTGTCATCTCCTCTGTCACGTTTGTCCCACCTGTACCCTCAGCTTCCATCTCTGTTACCGCCTGCTCTGCTTGCCCTCAGGCTCCCAACTCTTACTCCAGTCCTTTCTGTCCACTCTCCATTAGCTTCCTATCACTGCCACACAAACCTAGCTACTTAAAACAGTGCAAATGTATCCTCTCACTAACCCATAGTTCAGAAATCCAGGATGGCTGGGCTGGTCCTCTGTGCAGGTCTCACAAAGGCAACATCAAGGTATTAGCCAGCAGGATTCTTACCTGAGGCCCCGGGATGCCTGTGTTTCTGAGATCATTCAGGTTGTTGGCACAATCAAGTCCCCTGAAGGTTCAACTGAGGTCCCTACTTCCTTGGCTGTCTTCTGGGCCACCCACTCTTAGCTCCTGGAGGTCTCTCTCCAGTTCTTGTATGTGGATCCGACACCTCAAATCTCACAAAAATACACAAAAATTTTCTCTGAATTTCCTTTCTGCCCCATCTCCCTTATGCCTTCCTCCTCCTCTTCTAGCAGGAGAGAGTTTTTTGCCTTGAAGGACTCACAGGACTGGATTGGGCCCACCTGGACAACATATGAAACAGGTTCCAGGAATTAGAGGGGGGCCATCTTTGGGGGAGGGGGCTTCCCTGAGAGCTCAGCTGGTAAAAGAATCTGCCTGCAGTAGATCCTGGTTCAATTCCTGGGTCTGAAAGAGCCCTTGGAGAAGGGATAGGCTAACCATTCTAGTATTCTTGGGCTTCCCTGGTGGCTCAAACGGTAAAGAATCCACCTGCAATATGCGAGACCTGGGTTCAATCCCTGGGTTGTGGGAAGATCCCCTGGAGGAGGGCATGACAACCCACTCCAGTATTCTTGCCTGGAGAATCCCATGGACAGAGGAGCCTGGCAGGCTACAGTCCATGGGGTCGAAAAGGGTTGGACACAACTGAGCGACTAAGCACAGCACGGCATCTTTGGGGAAAGCCATTATTCTGCCCACTGCATGTCCAGACTGTCACCTCCAGCCCCCAACTATGCATGTGCACTTCCATCTCACATCCACACCATTTGTTTCCACTCTCATCTTTTTTTTTTCCTGGCCATGCCACACAGTGTTGGATCTTGGTTCCCGGGCTAGAGATCAAACCCATGTGCCCTGCATTGGAAGTGCACAGTCTTAACCTCTAGACCACCAGAGATGTCTTCCTCATTTTTATCTTCTCCTTCCCTCTCAAATCACATGCTGACTCCATCTTGACTCACTCTGTTTCTCTTTCCCTTCGTCCCTCTGTCTGTCCCTCCATGCCTGTCACTTCAGACCCCATCTTTGAGAGCTAGGCTTGCTGCCTCAGCCACCTGGAAACTGTCTTGGGCACCCTGTCCACCTTGCCCACTCCCTCCAAATCCTCAGAGCAACTCCTATTCCCTCCAGAACACCTCCCTCCAGACGCACCATTGAGAAGGCACATCTGGGTCTTTAGGTGCTGGGTCCTGCAGGGGAGGCAGACACAACGTGTGTTTCCCTCCCCCCTCAAAGCCCAGGTTCTAGTTGGAATCACCCTGCACAGAGACTCAGCACATTCAGGAAACTAGCAATGTGTGTGTGTAAATAAAAGAGAACTTTCTTTTGGGGGGAAAAATAGATTTTCTTTTATTATCCCAAATAAGCATCAGTATGTCTTCATGAAGAATATCAAAACCTGAATGGCCTTTCCATACCTTCTCTACCCAACCCACCCCCAGTCCCATTCCCTTTCCCACCATTGACAACTATTTGTGTTTAACGTGTATTTTTGGTAAGTGTATTTTTGGTATATTAGTCAGCTAGGACTGCCCTAAGAAAATACCACAGATTTGGGTGACTTAACAAGAGATATTTATTTTCTTACAGTTCTGGGGCTGGAAGTCAGAGATCAAGGTGTTGACAGGTATCATGTCTTCTCAGGCCTCCCTCCCTGACTTGTAGGCAGCCATCTTTGTATCTTCATGTGGTCTTTTCTCATGCATGCACACATCTGTGTCCAAATTTCCTCCTCTTATAAGGACATCAGTCATATTGGATTAGGGCCCACCCTAGAGAACTCCTCTCTTTTTTAAAAAGAAAAATATTTATTTCTTTGGTTTTGAGGGGTCTTAGTTGTGGCATGTGGGATCTTTAGCTGTGGCATCTGGGATCTAGCTGGCCAGGGATTGAACCCCAGCACCCCTCTATATTGAGAGCACAGAGTCTTGGCCACTGGACTACCAGGAGGTCGTGAGAACTCATCTTAATAACTCTTTTTCAGATTTTTTTTCCTAATGTGGACCATTTTTAAAGTCTTCATTGGGTTTGTTACGACACTGCTTCTGTTTTAAGCTTTGATATTTTTGGCTGTGAGGCATGTGGGATCTTAGTTCCTTGAACAGAGATCGAACTCCATCTCCTGCACTATATGGCAAATTCTTAACCACTGGACCTCCTGGACCTCCAAGGAAGTCCCATCATCTTAATTATCTCTTTATAGATCTTTTCTCCAAATATGATAGAATTCTGAGATACCAGCAGTAACGGCTTCAACATATGAAATTTCGGGGGACACATTTCAGTTCCTAACAATAAGTAGTCTTATTTAATATAATTCCTTTTGATGCATGTATCTTTAATTTTCACTGGAAAAGACCCTGATGATGGAAAAGATTGAGGATACAAAGAGAAGGGGACGATGGAGGATGAGAGTTGGATGGCATCACCGACTCAACGGACATGAGTTTGAGCAAACTCCAGGAGGTAGTGAAGGACAGGGAAGCCTAGTGTGCTGCAGTCCATGGAGTTACAAAGAGCTGGACAAGGCTGAGCCACTGAACAACAAAAATTTTTAATTTACATTGGTGGTATTACGTCATTCTGGTGGGCCTTTTTTCTTTTCAGTACCATCTTTATTTATTTTCTTGGTCGAATTGTGGAACATGTGGGATCTTAGTTCCCCAGAGAATGAACCCACACCCCCTGCAGTGGAAGCACAGAGTCTTAACCACCAGACCACCAGGGAAGTCCCTCAGTACCATCTTTAAGATGCCTCCACATTGCACTGGTGCATCCAAAATCCACCCAATCCATTGAATAAGATTCCAGGTCAATCTCGCCACCCTCTCAGTGATCCACACCTGAGCTGCCTCTGATTTCCCACCATTACAAATAATGCTACAATAAACACTGGTAGAGAGCTTCCTCGGAGAAGGCAATGGCACCCCACTCCAGTACTCTTGCCTGGAAAATCCCATGGACGGAGGAGCCTGGTAGGCTGCAGTCCACGGGATCGCTAAGAGTCGGACACGACTGAGCGACTTCCCTTTCACTTTTCACTTTCATGCATTGAAGAAGGAAATGGCAACCAGTGCTCTTGCCTGGAGAATCCCAGGGACAGGGAAATCTGGTGGGCTTCTGTCTATGGGGTTGCACAGAGTCGGACACGACTGAAGCGACTTAGCAGCAGCAGCAGCAGAGAGCTTCCTGGGGCTTCCCAGGTGGCGCATTGTTGAAAGAATCCACCTGCTAATGCAGGAGGAAGAAGAGACATAGGTTAGAGCATTGGGTTGGGAAGATCCCCTGGAGAAGAAAATGGCAACCCACTCCAGTATTTCTTGCCTGGAAAATTCCATGGACAGAGGAACCTGGTGGGCTACAGACCATGGGGTCGCAAAGAGCCAGATATGACTAAGTGCAGCACAGAAGCAGCAGCAAACACTAGTATATAAGCCCCTTTGTGGTCCAGAAGAAGGACAGGATGGAGGGGGGGGGTGCTTTAATCAGCAAAAGAATTGCTGGGTTGTAGGAGATGTATCTACTTATTTTGATTAGGTAGAATGTTCTGACAAGTCTGCTCCTCCTAGCAGACCATACATGCATGCTAAGTTGCTCAGTCGTGTCCAACTCTGTGACCCCACAGACTGTAGCCCACCAGGTTCCTCTCTCCATGGGATTTCCCAGGCAAGAATACAAGAGTGGGTTGCCATTTCCTCCTTCAGGGAATCTTCCAAACCCAGGGATCAAACCCACGTCTTTTAAGTCTCATGCATTGGCAGGTGGGTTCTTTACCACTAGGGCCACCTGGGAAGCCCCCAGTCCATAAGGATGCCATAAACCATAACCACATCTGGCATCTGGGGAAGCAGATGTTTGTCTGCAGAACAGTTGAAGTATGCATCCACATGTGATCCCGATACTAACATTAAGACACAGGTTTTAAAGTAACTATGATGAATAAGTTCAAAAAATAGATGAAAAGATGGAGAATTTCATCAGAAAACTAGAATCTAAAAGTGAGGGGAGAGGGAGATGGAATCCAATGTTTGTTTTAGAACTTATAAATTAAAAAATCAGTAGATGAGTTTCACAGCAGATGAGACACAATGGGAAACAGATCGGGAGACAATATCTAGACTGGGGGCTTCCCTCGTGGTCCAGTGGAAGTCCACACTTTCAGTGGAAGACTCCACACTGTGAATGCAGGGGGCAAAAGCTGAATCCCTGCCTGGGGGATGAAGATCCCACATCCTGTGCAGCCAAAAGTAATAAACTAAAAAAAAAAAAAATCTAGATGAATCACGCTGAATAAGGAGAGAAAATACAGGGCATTTCCTGGTGGTCTAGTGGTTCGGATTCAGCGCTTTCACTGCTGTGGATCTGGGTTCCGTCCCTGGTCAGGGAACTAAGGTATCCCACAAGCCAGAAGGCACGGCAGGAAAAAAAAAAAGGAACAACTTATATCCAGCTTTTAGGCAAATAGAGAAGGGCAGAGACCATTTTTGTATCTGTTTCTCGACTGTCTTCGGCTCAAAACGATCCTTATGTCATAGCGGGATATTTTGGGAGTAATATATTCTGCTACCCTTCACTGTATATAATATTAACATACAAAAATCAATTATATCCCTAAACATTATGAACAAAAAGATTTTTACTGAAATTTTTAAAAATATGATTTGAATCAGCATAACAAGTAAAATACCTTAGAATAAACCTAACAAAAGATTTGCTAGATCTCTAAACAGGAAACTATGATACATTACTGAGAGTAATTAAAGAAAATCTAAATAAATAATTCATAGTAACACTATTCGTGGCTTCCCTGGTGGCTCAGTGGTAAAGAATCAGCCTACCAATGCAGGAGACACAGGTTCAATCCCGGGTTTGGGAAGATCCCACGTGCTGCAGAGCAATTAAGCCTATGCATCACGACTATTGAGTCCGTGCTCTAAAGCCCAGGAACTGCAACTACTGAAGCCTGTGCACCTAGAGCCTACACTCTGCAACAAGAGAAGCCACTGCGATGAGAAGCCCTAGCACTTAAAATGGAGATTAGCCCCTGCTCATCCAAACTGGAGAAAAGCCCATGCAGCAACAAAGATCCAGCACAGGAATAAACAAATAAATAAAATTTTTAAACAGTATTCATAATTGCCAAAAAGCAGAAACAACCAGTGTCCATTGAGAGTAAAATGGTTCAATCGTGGCATATTCATAGAATGGAATATTATACAACAGTGAAATGAATGACCAACTGCCATAGGAGGGATTTTATAATGTTGAGCAAAAGAGGCTATAATTAAGGGTGGTCACCTTTGGAGGGGCAATGATTAGGAGGAAATGTGAAGACTTCTGGGCTGCAGGCAATATTCTCTTTTTTTATATGCGTGGTTTCATTACTGTATTACTCTATTAAAAGCTTAGTTGACCCATAACTTAGAATTTAGCACTTTATGTATGTTACAACTATACTATAAAACAGTTTTAAAAATTATTTTAGGTTTTACAAAATTATCTTCCTCAAAAAAAGGGAAATAAGTACTGAAGAAATAAAATGAAAAATAACAAAAAAGAAAAAAATGAAAGAATGAAATCATACTAATAAAATCAGCAGGGTCCACCACCTGTCAGCCAGTGCTAAGAAAACACTAGGCAAACATTCTTATTGAACTCTATAAGACTCCATGAGGTGGATATTGTTTGTTCCCATTTTAGAGAAGAAGGGGAGGCTGGGAGAGGTGGAATCACTTGCCAAAGTCACACAGCAATGGCACTGTTTTCTGATTTCAAGCCTCACACTTTTAACCAATCACCACATCACTTGTTAAACAGGTTCTTCCCCAAGTGTTATAACAAGCCACCACCTAACAGCCAAAATAATAACTATCACCCAACAAGGATTACTACTTCAAGCCCTCAAGGTACCTAAAAAGCAATTATCTCCATTTCTAGGTGAGACACCTGAGGCTCAGAGAGAGGGTAAGCCTTTGTGCCAAGGTTACAGGTAGAGAGTGATGGAGTCAAAATTCAAATCCAGGAATGTCTGACTCCAGCCTTATCATCATTCTACACAGTCCAACAGTTTTGAGGCGTAGATTCTGTCCCTTCATTCATTCGACAAAAAATGTTTGCGAACCCACCCTGGGCCAAGGATATTCTAGTTCCCAACAACCTTCTACCGCTAGAAGCTCACATTCCAGCAGGGGATGACAAAGACAGTGTACAAATACAGACTATTTCATGGTGGAGAGACGAGCCTCGAGGACGAATAAAAAACTAAGTAGAGAGATGAGTCTGAATTATAGACTGTGTGTCAGAGGAAGGACTCTCTGAGGAAGTAACAGCTGGATTAACCATGATGGGATGAATGGGAGAATGTAAAATGATTTCTGCGTCTGGGCTAGCAAAGAAGCCAAGTGAGTAGGACACGCGTGCATGCTAACGCGCTTCAGTCGTGTCCGACTCTTTGTGACCCTTTGGACTGTAGCCCACCAGGCTCCTCTGTCCACGGGATTCTCCAGACAAGAATACTGTAGTGGGTTGCCACGCCCTCCTCCTAGGGATCTTCCTGACCCAGGGATCAAACCCGCATCTCTCAAGTCTCTTGCTTTAGCCAGATGGGTTCTTTACCACTAGCGCCACCTGGGAAGCCCGGGTGGGACATCTTTTATTCTAAATGCCTCTCGTTAGGAGTTTGACAGGCTACAGTCCATAGGGTCGCAGAGTCGGACACGACTGAAGCGACTAAGCACGCTCAGAAGTCAATTTGGGATGCAATCCTCGAGACATAAGAGACGCGGGTTTGATCCCTGGGTCGGGAAGATCCCCGGGAGGAGGGCATAGCAACCCACCCCAGTATTCTTGCCTGGAGAATCCCATAGACAAGGGAGGCTGGTAGGCAACAATCCACAGGGTTGCAAAGAGTAAAGAGACGATTTAAGTGGCTTAGCACGCACCTCTCTCTAGCCCGAAAAGCTGAGGTTATCTTTCCTCTACTCTTTCCTAAAAGGAAGGAATGAAACCGTTTGGGAAAGAATCCTTCGGGGAACCTATTAATACACTGTGACTGGAGCCGCAAAAAAAGGCATGGGAGTAGTGAGGTACGACAGACAGGACATCATTGTGACGGTGACTGGCAGCCTGGCACGGAACAGAGGGCAAAAAAGACACAGCTTGGTGGCTGATAAGAAGTAGGGGGTGGACAAAGGGTCCCTCAGGACAAGTTTCCCTTGCCTGGGCGCAGAGAAGACCCCAGCCTTAGGCACTTCCAGTAGCCTTAATCTCTTCCGCCTTTATCGATTCAGCCAGTACGCATGCGCCCGCTACACCAGTGGGGGCGCGCCCGGGCAGTTCTACGCATGCGCGGCCTCGTAGGTAACCGTAGCGACGGGAGAGCGCCTTGTCCCGGTGTGCGCCTGCGTCCCGGGGAGGAGCCCGGGAGGGGCGTGGCTTAGACTCCTCGCGCGCTCCGGTCCCGCTCCGGCACCTTTTTTTTTTCCGGTGGGAACGGCGCACGCGCGTCTCTTCAGGACCCAACTGTCGTTTGTTTGTCGTTCGTGGCCCTCATTTGTGTCCCGAGACTGGAACACTGCGACGTGGCTCCAGGTGCGCCCAGGCCGTGGCGAGGCTCCCAAGAATAGCCGTGTCAGAGCCCCTCCCGAAATCCTGGCAAGCCCCCAATTTCTAGGGGAGAGCCCCAGTATCAGGGCCTTCCAAGTCTTGTTAAAAGTCTTAAAATCCTGACCAAACTTCCTCAGAGATACTGAAAGGAACCCTCCAGGAAATCTAGTAGATGACCCCTGAAATCCTGTCAGAATCTTCTAGAAATACTGTCAAACTTCTCCCTAAGAGAGTGTCTGCGGCTGCTACTGCTAAGTCGCTTCAGTCGTGTCCGACTCTGTGCGACCCCATAGACAGCAGCCCACCCGGCTCCCCCATCCCTGGGATTCTGTAGGCAAGAATACTGGAGTGGGTTGCCATTTCCTTCTCCAATGCATGAAAGTGAAAAGTCAAAGTGAAGTCGCTCAGTTGTATCCGACTCTTAGCGACCCCGTGGACTGCAGCCTACTAGGCTCCTCTGTCCATGGGATTTTCCAGGCAAGAGTACTGGAGTGGGGTGCCATTGCCTTCTCCAAGAGAGTGTCAGAGCCTCTAACTGCTCCCAGGACTCAGGGGAGGCTCCCCAGAGGAGCTGGGAGCCTAGGCCTGGGAGAACCAGGAAAGATGCTGAGTTCCCCTGGGCCGTGAGGGACCTGGAGGTTGGCCAGGGTAGAGAAAAATGACAAGAAGGCAGGAGTTGCAGGAACCATTCTGTGCCACACCAGCCCAAAAGGCTGGGTAGTTAGTCCTGAGGTTACTAGGGAACCATGGGAGGGCTGGAAACAGGAGAAAGACGGGGTTCAAACTCAAGCAGGAGGCCAACAGTTCCAAATACAGGCTGATGGGCGAGATTGTAAGTAGCCCAGGGCAGTGTGGGAACCCAGGGACATCACCTAGCCCAGAAACGGTTTCTAGAGGAGGGGACGTGGGAGCTGAGACAGGAAAGGCAGGCAAGAAGGATGTCCCAGGCAGAGAGCGCGAGGTGGGAAGAGCCGGCCCAGTTTGGTCAACAGCATAGGGTTCAGGGTTGCAAGTGGGTTTGAGGGTTCCGGAGGCAGGTAGGATCAGGCCAAGCCGGGCCTTCAATATCAAGTCCAAGGTCTAGGCTCTGTCCCTGGGTTGTTTGGGAGCCATGGAACAACACTGCGGGGGATGGGCAGGTCAGCACTTGTGAGGGTGGACTGGAGCTGGAGACTGGAGGCAGGAGGCTGAGGAAGAGGCTGGGCCAAGGAGCCAGGAGGGGAGGTTGAGACCTGACTGAAGCTGTAGGGGAGAGGAGGGGACAAGGGAGAATCATAGAGCAGGAGGGACAGGGCTGGGGAACTTGACAAACTGTGGGGAGGAGGGGTGGCAGGAGAGAATGACCCCCCACCCACCAGCCCCCCTTTGATCTCTGCCGCCCACTCCTTAGGCCCCCATTTTCCCAGCCCACATCTCCAATCCATAAAACAGGTCTGAGCGAAAGCTGCTCTGGTCGAGACAGGGGTGGGCAAACAGGTTCTGAGAACCCAGAACGGCCTGGGGCACAGGAGGGGCAGGGCCGGTCCCCACCCTCAGGAGGCTGGTTGAGGAGGCCATTCCCCCGTTTGTCCTAGGAGCTTGGGGAGCAGCCAGTCCCTTTTTGGTCCCTTCCAGTGACGGAGGGGAGCTGTTAGCTTCTCCACCAGCTGCAGAGCAGCCAAGGTGGCCTATGGACATGCCAGAGGACCAGGCAGGTGGCCCCACTGCAAAAAGTAAGTGACTGGGTCCCTGTTTGTCCCCATGGGAGGGTGGGGAGGGAGCAGTGGGTAAACAGGGCACCAGGTTGTGACTCAGGAACTTGGAAGAGCTGGCTTGCGGTGGCTGAGCCTCCACTTTGAGGCAGGGTGGGATGCAGAGAACGATCCTTGATGAAGTGCCTGCTGTGTGCCCACCTGTCTGGACACCTTATTTGTTCTGGGGAGGCCAAGCTGCAGGAATAGAAACCTCTGTATGCGTGTGCCCCCTGCCTGCAGCACCCCCTCCAGTGACCTACAGACTCACCATCACTTCTTGCAGATCTCTGCTTTCTGTAAAGGAGCTGCCCTGTTACTCTCTCCCCCCTTTCCTTCTTTTCTTTTCTTCAGAGGATTGGCATCTCTTCATCTGTTTAGACTCTGTCTCTCCGACTAGAACATGAGTTCCACAGGGCAGGGTCAGTTTTATTCACTCTGGTATACCCAGTCCCTGGAGCAGCATTGGCCAACATGCAAACTATATATATATATATATATATATATATATACACACACACACACGTAATTTTAAGTTTTGTTAGTAGCCACATTGAATTAAAAAGAAAAACAGACAAAATGGATGGCAATCATAGTATTATTGAACCTAATACATCTAAAACAGTGTCCTTTCAGCATACAATCAATGTAAAAATGTACTGAAGTTACTCTCTTTTTTTATAAATTTTCAGCATCTGGCATGTACTTTACACTGACATGAGTGTGTGCATGCTTATTCACTTCAGTTGTGTCTAACTCTTTGCAGCCCTATGGACTGTAGCCCGTCAGGCTCTTCTGTCTGTGGGATTCTCCAGACTAGAATACTGTAGTGGGTTGCCATGCCCCCCTCCAGGGGATCTTCCTGACCCAGGAATCGAACCCACATCTCCTGTGTCCCCTGCATTGCAGGCGGATTCTTTACCCGCTGAGCCACCTGGGAAGCCACTTTATACCAATAGAGCATCTCATCTCACTCTCACCACTGTTCAGGTCTCAAGAATCACTGTGGCTGTCGGCTGTCCTGCTGATCATGCTGCTCGGGAGCAATACCTGACATATAATAGGAACCCAGTTACTAACTTTTGAATGATCAGTTGGACACAGACCAAATGGGTGTGAAAGTGGCTTCAGGAGGAAGATGTTGGGTTGTCCTTTCTGAAACTCATCTACTAAACAGTGAGAGAGCCAAGGGAGACTCCCACCCTAGAGGAGAGACAGGGCCCCTTTCTTAGAGGCTCTTAGCATCTAGCCTCAAAGCTGGTGTCTTCTCTCTGGCCTCAGGAGGCTTGCCAGATAGGAAGACAGGAGGCAGACACCTGGGCAGGCTGACCAAGTGACCAGCATCTGAACGTGTAAACTTCATGTACACCAGCAGAGGGCGTGCGGCCACCGAGGAACTTGTGGCCGCGCTTTGGGAGACTCCCAGAGAAAAGGGAGGGACACACCCAGGAGAGATGGAGACTGAGGAAAGCAGGAGGTGGAAAGAGAGAGAGTGACAGTGGAGGAAGGAGAGAGAAGCCTTGGAGAGTCGCTGAGTTACGGGAGAAGCAGCACAGAGACGAGAAGATGGGGGTGGAGGACGTGGAGACAGGCAGGTGGGACTTGAGGGCCAAAGAGATAGGGAGTAGAGTGGAAAGAGTCGGAGACAAAACTGGAGAAAGGACAGGACAGACAGAGAGGTAGAGACACTGAGGAAGGAAAGAGAACAGGAGAGAAGCAGAGTGACTTCTTCCTGAGGGGCCCCGGGAGGCTGAGGGTCGCATCTGCACTGTAGATCCATGCAGCTCCTCAGATCCCACGACATCTGGAGCCAGGCAGTCCTGGGTGACCTCACTGGGCCGCAGGGTCCTCCTGTATAATGTAGGGGGGCACCACGTCTCCCCTAACTGTAGGTCCTGCTCCCTTTCCTTAGAAGCCGAAGTTCAAACCCGAAGGGGCTAAATTTTTAGCTCAGTACAGAGAACCCTTGAAGAGTTAGTGCGATGAGAAATGGCAATCAGATGTTGAACATGTGACCTTGGGCAAGTTTCCCACTTGTCTGTGCCTAAGTATCCTGGTTTGTGATCATAGCAGCCACTGTGGTTCATGTCAAGTGCTCAGAAGAGGCGTGGCTCCTAGTAAATGCTGAATAAATGTGCAGTTTTATTATCGAGCTTCCAGATTTTATTAATATCTTATCTCCTCTCTAGGAGGGAATTAGCCCCCACTCACCCACCCACGCATTTTCCATAGGAAGAAACTGAGGCTTAGAGAGACTGAGTCCCTTGCCCAGGTTGCACTTGAGTCGGCCAGACCTTGCAGCCTGCACTCTGCTACACCCATCTGTTCAGGGGCAGGGCAGGAGCTTCAGCGGTCACTTCCAGCCCCTGGAAAGATCCAGTGGGTCCAAGGGTGGAGAATGTATACAGGCTCCTTCTATATCTTGGAGCATTTTTTGAGTGCTGCTTTGTGTGGGCACAGTGAATACAGCAGCAGACAGACCCCAGGATGTTCACATTGTGCGGAGGTGGGAAGCAGGAAGTGCTCTTCACTTACACAGACCTCACCCTCCCGGCCCCAGGGAGGGGGAGGATCACTCTATCCACCCATTTTACTGGTGGGAAAACTGAGGCTCCAAAAGGCAAAGAGACTTGCCCACAGTCCTGCAGCTGGAACTCTGAGGTCGGAACCGCACCACCACTCACCCTGGCTGGATTGTCCCATCCCCCTTTGTTTCAGGCCCCAGCCCGTGGGCGCTGATGATGCTAGCCAGCCTCAGGGATGTGGGGAGGAGAGACCCAGCCCTGAGGCAGGCTGAGAGACCGGAGATGCTGAGGGCAGGCGGGATCGATCCAGGCTGCCCGCGCGATATTGGATTGTTCCTGGTTCCTGGGCCCCCTTCACCCTCCGCTTCTCCCAGAATCCTCTCTTCTTCATCCTCCTCTGTCCCTCGCCCCCTCTAAGCCAGGGAAGAGAGGGGAAAAGGCTATAAGAGGGTTTGTTCAGTATTGTGGGCTCCTGAGCCGGTTGGACACAAGGGATTAGACAGCGGGGGCGGGGGGGGGGGAGCACTTCCTGGCCTGAAGGATGAGGGGGGCCCACATTCCCAAATCGGGGGATGGGGAAGGTGACTCGAAGACCCTCACCTTGTGGCCCCCACCAGCCCAAACCCCAGGCAGCTTGGAATGAATTCCCTCCCCTCTGCAGGAGCCCCTCTTTGTTCTTCATCGTCCCCCTCCCCACAGATGGGCTGGCCCTCTTGTCTCCTCAGTGTACCTCTGGGACCAGGCAGAGGACGGGAGCCTGGGGACACTGCTCAGCTTAGAGGAGCAAATACTCAACTCCACGTTCGAAGCTTGTGACCCCCAGAGAACAGGTCAGAGAGTCAAGGAATAATAAGGAACGAAGCTGGGGGGCTGAGAACTGGGGGGCCACAGACAGAGGGATGGGCTGGGGTGATGTGGTTGACTGGGAAGCTTCAGGAAGGAAATGGATAGGGGATGGCGAGGGGAGGAAACCTGGGGGAGGAGGGTAAGCAGAGGAAGGCGGGGCTTTGGAGCCTGGGGGAGGGGGAAAGGGCAGCCACTGTGGGCCTAGTGGGGCTCAGCTGGTCCTCTTTGGTCCAGCTCTGAGGTGCAGATGACTGGGCCCCGTTTCCAGGTGAAAACGTTGACTCGGGGGAAGAAGAAGGAGTTGCCCAAAGGCCACGGTGCAGGGGTGCCACCAGCCCAGCCCGTGGTCCCCACCCCTCCCCTTATCCTGACGCAGCCTCCCTCACAGCCTCTCTGTCCCCAGGCACTGTGGCTGTGACCCATCTGCTAGCCTACCTGGAGGCCGTGACTGGACAGGGTCCCCAGGATGCTCGCCTCCAAACACTGGCCTGCAGCCTGGACCCCAATGGGGAGGGCCCTCAGGCCACCGTGGACTTGGACACCTTCCTGGTGGTCATGCGGGACTGGATCACTGCCTGTCAGCTGGATGGGTGGGTCCCCGCACCTCCATCCCCCACCCCAGCCCCCTCAGAAAACCTTTCTTAAGACCTAAGCTCATACCTGCTTACTGCAGCCAGCACGCTTTGGGCACAGGGACCTGCTGTGGTTGGAAGGAGGCTGAGAAGAGAGGAGAGTAGAGATGAGGTTGGGGTGAGGGAAGGGTCTGAGGGCAGAAATGAAAGGGGCTGGAGAGTGGAGAAGGGGGATGTTGAGAGGCTGACAGAGGCCCCTCCCCACCCCTCCAAGCACAGGCTTTGCCCCTCCTGCTTTTCCATCTGGCCCCAGGCACTTGCCATCTGGCCTCACCTTCCTCCCCACGGTGCTTGCTCTCACCTGACCTGGCCCCCTCCCATCACCCGCAACCCCCTGTCGGAGGCTGGTCAGGATTGGGGGGGGTTGGCTGCAGGGGCCCTAAGCCTCATCCCTTTGATACAGGGGATTAGAGCTGGAAGAGGAGACGGCCTTCGAGGGAGCCCTGACCTCCCAGCAACTGCCATCTGGTGAGATCGCTATATATAGAATGAAGCAGGCAGGCCTAGGGTCAGACAGTGGGGGGGACTTCCCATGGGGGCAGAGCAGGGGATAGGGCCGGACCCCAGAGACATTTGTTCTAACCTAGCTTTCTAGGCACCTGCATGACTGCCTCCCCACATGCCCTGAGCTTTGGGGTTTGCTTTTTTCCCCTCAACGGTTGTTTTCAACTCCTCCTCCTGACACCAGCCGTATCACGGAGGTCTCTCCCACCTCTTACCAGCATCACCCTTCCCTGCACTCTACTTCCTGCATCCTCTGTCCCTTTGGTCTTGCCCCACCTCCCGCCTGGCCTGGGCTCAGGCTGTTTTCTCAGCCTAAACTTCCCATGTCTTCCCTCCTCCTTCACTCGGGGTAGGCAAGCCCTGGTGGGGAAAGCCTGGGATGCTGCAAGTGAAGGTCCCTTTCTCTCCAGCATCCTCAGCACAGTTCTGCATCCCTTCCCTGGAGAAATCTGATTATGACTCGTTACCTGCCTTCTTGTTTTGTCAGTTGATTTGCTCACCATTCTACCCCAAAGCCTTCAACACAGAAGGCGCTCCATTAAAAAGTGCTGGTGTTACTGGTGTTATGTTTCTCCCGACTTATAAAAACAAAAGCCGAAAAATAGAGCTTTCTTAACATTTTCTTGAACCTCCTCCGATCTGGCTTGGGGGCAGTCAGGGGAGGGTTGTGAGAAGGGGAGGAGATGTTAGCTCTAGGGGAGGAAAGACCCCTTTGGCGCCGAAAGCGGAAAGGACAGGAGGGAGAGTCTGGAGGCCAGGGTGGAGGCTGTGGTGAGGGTCCAGAGGGAGAAGGCGAGAGGCCTAAGGCAGGAGGAGGGAGGGAGCCAGGACAGCCCAGGGGCTGGGTGAGTAAGTGGGGGAACTGAGAGGAGAGACAAGGTTCAGGGCAGCTGGAATGCTGCCCAGGGTCAGGGTCGGGCGTGATGAATGTAGGGTAGTTGGGCCCCACGGGGAAATCTAGCCTGAGCTCAAGGTGCGCATGAACAAGAGGCTTTCTGGATGGCGGATGCAGCCCTAGGAGCAGGTGGGATCACCCAGGGTGAACGCAAGGGTGGGAGCCAAAGGAGGACCAAGGCTGGAGTCCAGGGGTTGCCAACATCTCAGGTCACCTGGGAGCCCACCGCCCTCTGTCTCCCTCCAGGACGCCCAGAAGTTGAGGATCCGGCCAATCTGGAGAGCTTTGGAGGCGAAGACCCCAGACCTGAGTTGTACCTATCCTCAGCCTCTCCCTGCCCTGCCCCGCCCATGCCCTCCAGCGGCCTAGGGCCCGGGCCTGGCCTAGGGCCCAGGGTCTCCCGGGGAGTGGATGAGGGAAGCAGGCTGGGCTAATAGCTCAGGGAGGACAGGGCTGTCTCCTGTTTGTCTGGAGGAGCCGCGTCTCCCCGCCACCAGCACCTGCCCAGCCTGGGGAATGGAGGCCAGGGCTGCGGACAGTGACCCTGCCCCTTCCCTGCCCCCAGGCCCGCCACCGCCGACCTGCTGAGCAGCCTGGAGGACTTGGAGCTCAGCAACCGCCGGCTGGCTGGGGAGAATGCCAAACTGCAACGCAGTGTGGAGACAGCCGAGGAGGGGTCCGCACGCCTCGGGGAGGAGATCTCGGCCCTGCGCAAGCAGCTCCGCAGGTAGGCCGAGCCCCGCGTCCACCCTCCTGCACCCTCCACGTCCCACCTGCCCACAGGCCCAGGTTCCCTCGCACTTTCTTGGTATTTGAGGTAGAAACTGGGTCTCTGTCGCCCACTCTGTGTCTTTCCTCCTTTTCTCGCTGGGTCTCTGTGCCCCTCTCTGTAGGTCTCTGTCCCCCCCTCTCCAGGGCTCTGAGATTTCTCTGTTGCTCTGAGGGGATCTACCTCTGTGACCTCTGTCTTCCTCTCTCTCCTGTGGCCCACCTCCCCGCCCCCACCAGTACCCAGCAGGCTCTGCAGTTTGCCAGGGGCATGGATGAGGAGCTGGAGGACCTGAAGACTCTGGCCAAGAGCCTGGAGGAACAGAACCGCAGCCTTCTGGCCCAGGCCCGGCACACGGTGGGTTTCGGGCAAGGGGTACAAAGTTATTCTCTTCTTCCCACTTTCTTGGAGTCTGAGCAACAGAGCTTGACTACAGAATGGAAAAGGGCAAAGGTCACGCGGGGCTCCCTCAGTCCCCTTCCTGCTCACCCCAGACTTTGAGTCGGATGCTTGCCATCCCTCTCATGACAAAGGGGGACAGCAGGAGCCAGCAGGGCTCCTCAGACCCGTGCCCCCAGCCCTGCTCCTCCATGACCCAACCTGTGTCATGTTCCCAGGGGTGGGAGAAGGGCAGCGTGGGGGCAGAGGGGCCCAAAAAGAAGCCTTTCTTCTCTCTCTGGGCTTGGTCAGGAAAAGGAGCAGCAGCGTCTGGTGGCCGAGATGGAGACTCTGCAGGAAGAGGTGAGCTGAGGCCCTCCCGCCCCTTCCCCAGTCCTCAGGATCTTCCTGCCCACTGCCTCCACAAACACCCTTCAGTCTGGTGAAGGAGACCCCAGAATCACAGTAATGTGTGAATGTCCCTGAAGGTCACATGGCTGCATGTGAGGGCTGCTACAGCCTAGAAGAGTGTGGGGCACGGGGGTGACTCCTGGTTTTGGTGAGGCTGCCGACATAAGCCTGGGCCAGTCTGCCTCTCTGTCTGCCTCAGTGTCCTCATCTGTGATAAAGGGCAAAATATCGGAATCTCCATGGTTGGATTGTGTGAAATTTAAACAAGGGGATTATTACAGCTCGAGGCACGAGGCAGGACACATGGGAAGAGCTCACTAGAAGCTAGCTGTTATTGTTCATGTATTAGTATTTTTTTATGATGGTAAGAAAACAGGCCTTACCCTGTTCAAAACAGGCCTTACCCTGTCAGCCCTGATTCAAAGTCCATCCCTGCACAACAGACAACCTGTAGGCGGGTGACCTCCCCTTCCTGAGCCATAGGTTTATTCTGTAAGAACAGGGGAGAGGGGTATCTGTTCATTAGGATTGTTGTGGGAATTAAATGGCCTCTGTTATCCTAGAACCTCGCACATAACATGAACAGGCCCAGTCCAGCCTCAGGTCAGATTCAAGCCTCATTCTATCCGAGACAGAAAACATTATCTTAGTTAATTCTGGGTCCACTCAGTCCTTTTAGGGGGAAATAAACCCCACACACAAGGCAGCATCTAAGCTGCTGGAGACCCACGCAGCACCTCCGTGCTCCTCACTCAATGTCTGTTCTCTCTGCTGGTCACAAGACTGATGCTCTTTGTCCCATCTGGTCCTCAGCCTTAGTCACCACTGCGTGCTGGCATCCACTGGGAGGCTGACATTGCCTTCTGGTCTCTGGATGTACCGTCCTCACTGCATGTGATGGTGGTGGCCCTCCTTTGGACCCCACTACCCAGGAATACCCTGGGGGTTCTCCACACCCTTGTAGGGGCACAGAGGAGGTCTAACTGCCTTCCTGTGACTTTGTGGCTACAGGGGCCTCACTGGGCCATCTACGCTTTTAACTCCTCATACCACCACCTCTATTTCCTACTCACATATGTTTCTGGTTCACAGAGTGAGCTGGGAAACACCTCTCTCAGATTCCAGATATCCCAGAGGTTCTGTGATTCAACTATATCCATCCTCCTCTCCAGCCCTCTAACCCGTCGCTTGGGGCTGGCCTGAAGGCATTTTCACTGTTTTTCTCTTCTTTGACTTGCCTGAACACCCCAGCCCTGAGAATCTCTGCCCAGTCCAAGCGGTAACACTCATTCCGTCTGGTATCTGTTCATTAGTTGCCCAAAATCTCTTTGGCCTATGTCTGTAGTATGGCTTTTACATTCAAACCAAAAAGTATTCCACTATTGTTCCTTGGCTCTTTCATGAAAATTCTCTCTGTTAGGGCAGTGAGAATCTTGCTGCGGGACGGCTGCCATGGTGTGAGGCATGGGCTGCAGGCAGGATGTGACTGTTCTTTCCAGAACATTTCTTTTTAAGAATAAGGAGAGGGACTTCCCTGGCAGTCCAGTGGTTAAGACTATGCACTTCTAATTCAGGGGACACAGTTTCAATCCCTGGTCGGGGAACTAAGATCCCACAAAAAACTTGAAAATTAAAAAAAAAAAAAAAGAAACTTTCCCTGAAGCCCCATGACGGGACCTCCCTCATATCTCATTGGCCAAGAAGACATTAAATGATTATAGCCAAACTATTCCCTGGCGTGGGTAAAACAGCCACTGATAGGTCTGGACTACTTTCAGCTCCAGGGAAGAAAACGCCAAAGAAATGGCAGCTTCAATATGAAGAACATTAACTAACAAGAGGTTTTGAAGGTTCTGGGCTTGTTTGTCTGCCTGTGGCCGTAGGATCCCAGATGGCTGCAGCAGCTCCAGACGTCATGTTCTCACTCAAAGCAGGACAAAGAGGGACAAATGCTCCTCTCGTGGCTCTCTCTATTCATCAGAAGGAAAAATTTTTCCCCAAGCACCCCCATTCCACCCCTGCAGCAACAAACTTCTGTTACATCTCACTGGATCACTTGACAAGAGAGGCTGGGATAATATCTGACCTTCCTCGGCCTCTGCAGTGGGAGGCAAGCAAGTAAGAGGCGGTGAGAATGGCCTCTGGGTTAGCTGACCAACCGGGTGTCTGGAATCTGCTAAGATTTCCATCTTGATTCACCTCTAAGCCTGGGGCTGGAACCTCCTCTCCCCCACCCCCGTGGAGAGTGGACCCCCCAGGAAAGCAGGGCAAATGGTAGTCAGCGGTGGTCTCTCCTTCCAGCCCAGAAGGCCTGCTGCCAGATCAAGTGCTCTGAGCAGCGCCTGGGACATCCTAGGCGCTCGATAAATCAGCTATTCTTGGTTCCCTCCCCCTACCTTTCCCCTCTGAGCAGCTGCCTACAGAGCATCTATAGATCAGGTTCTCAAGTTACAGCAGAATAATGCTGGAGTAAGGGACACTCAGACACTCAGCTTTCCTACAGACCCCACAGAGCGGGCGGGGCTCAGGTTACTGCAGAAGAAGGCAGAGCGGCTGAGTAACCAGGTTCCCTGCCGAGCGGCCCAGGATCCAGCCTGCAAATCCCAGCCAGGTGGACAGATGTTGACACAGCATTCCTGGCTCCGTCCTTCCCCCGCCCTTCACCTGTCAGCCCAGGCCCGCTGAGACACAGGGAGGAAGGGCAGCTGATGGAAGACTTGGAGCAGAGCTGGGTTGGAGTGAGGGAGGAGCTGGCCTTGATTTCCCCAGGGGCACCAGGAGGAGAGGTGTGGCCAAGGAAAGTTGACTGCCTCTGTGCTTCGAAATGCGTTCCTTATATAGAAACTCAGTGCAAAAAAAAAAAAAAGAAACTCAGTGCAGGGTTTCCCCTGTGGTCCAGTGGTCAAGAGTCCACCTTGAAATGCAGAAGACACTGGTTCAATTCCTGGGCTGGGGAGATTCCACATGTCTCCGGGCAACTAAGCCCCTGCACCATGATGAGCCCACACTAGAGAGCTTGCAAGCTGCAACTACTGAGCCCACTTACTGCAACCACTGAAACCCCCACACCTAGAGCCTGTGCTCCACAGCAAGAGAAACCACTGCAATGAGAAACACACACAGCACAGCTGGAGAAAGCCGGCATGCAGCAATAAGTATTAAAACAACAGCAACTCAGTGCAGCTTGCTAGGTTTTTGGTGCCTGGAAGCTCTAGACCAGAACTTGGTCCATTTTATTCTCAGGTCCCATTTTTGGCTGGTGTGAGCTGCCCTCTGTTGGCCCCCTTGTTTTCCCAGATAACTGTCCTCTCCCTTGAGGACCCAGCCTCTGCACAACCTCCTTGAAAAGCTCCCAGAGGGTTTTTGCAAGGAGGTTGTGGGCTCCCACAAGGTCCAGGTCCTAGGCCTCATCAGAGTCTCACTCAGGCATTATTATCATATGCTTCTGTGTCAGTGTCCACCTCCAGTGATGAGCAACTTGAGATGAGGGGTGAAGCTGGTTCCCCATTCTCACCCAAGCTCCAGAGGAGAGTGAGAGCTAAAAGTGCAGGATTTGGAATCAGACTTGAGTTTGACCTTATTCTCCATGTGAATTTGGTCAAGTTTCTTAGCCCCTACACTCCTTAATTTCTTCTGTAAAATAGGGGATGGTGACAGTGTAAACATGAATAGTTGGGACAGCCAGACTTTACATTCTTCCTGAAAGGCACAGATGATGCAGATGTGCCATTGTTGCTGCCATTGTTATTGTTGTGCCATTGTTGTTTAACGATGTTGAACATCGTTGTTCAATTGCTAAGTCATGTCTGACTGTGACTACATTACTGCATCATGCCAGGCTCCTCTGTCCTCCACTATTTCCCAGACTTCGTTCAGATTCACATGCATTGAGTCGGTGATGCTATCTAACCATCTCATCCCCCGCCCCCGCTTCTCATTTTGCCTTCAATCTTTCCAAGCATCGGGGTTTTTTTCCAGTGAGTGGGCTCTTTGCATCAAGTGACCAAAGTCTTGGAGGTTCAGCTTCAGCACCATTCCTTCCAATTAACATTCAGGGTTGATTTCCTTCAGAATTGACCGTTTCGGTCTCCTTGCAGTCCAAGGGATTCTTGAACCACAGCTCAAAAGCATCGATTCTTCAACACTCAGCCTTCTTTCTGGTCCAGCTCTCACATCTATATATGACTACTAGAAAAACCATAGCTTTGACTGACACAGATAGCAGAGCAGCACCCATGAAATCTTCCTGCCAAAATATTGAACAAAAATCTGAACAAGGCCCTGCATCTATCCATCAGTTTATAGAAAATAATGAGGCAGGAGGAACATGAAGAAGGTCCTGCACAGGAAACAAGAACACACTAAAGCAATTCTACAGGAAAAATAACCTGGTTTCTTCCGCAAATGAAGGGCCTGGAAAAGTGCCCGGATTGGGAAGGTGGGGGAAATCACTGCTGGGTGAAATGACACATTTCAACCAAAAGCCATGGTGGACCTTGTTTGGATCCTCACTCAAACAAACTAAGTGTGAAGAAAACATCTGTGAGACAACCAAACCCAAGAAAGAGCACTGGGTGTGCGATGATACGGAGTTATTCTTAACTTTGTTGAGAGTGATCCTTGCATTGTGGTCCTTTCTAAAGGAAAAGTCTTCAGGTAGCAAATACAAATGCTGGAGCAGTTACAGGTGAAATAATAATTCTGGGGTTTGCTTTAAAATAGTCTGGTTAAGCAAAGCAAACTCTGTGCATAGAGAAGAAACAAACAGGAAGAATGTATGTAATTACTGAAACTGGGTGACAAATAATGGGGGTTCATAATTTTTTTTGGCTGAGTCTAGCAGCTTGTGGGATCTTAGCTCCCTAACCAGGGGCTGAACCCCAGGCCTTTGCAGTGAAAGTGCAGTCTTAACCACTGGACCACTGGGGAATTTCTGGGTTCACCACACCATTAGCTTTACTTTTGTGGGTTAAAAATTCGTAATACAAAGTTTTAGAAATATCTATTTGATATAACACCAAATTTTGGTATATGCCAGGCATTGTTCTAAATGTGTTTGTATTCATTAACATATATTAAACATGTATTTGCATGAATTCCCATCTATATAACCTGGGCAAAGTTGCTCAGTCTTTCTGTGAGTCAGTTATTTTTATCTTATTTTATCTATTTTGGCCACACCTCGCAGCTTGCAGGATCTCAGTTCCTGTACCAGGAATCCAAGCCACTGTAGTGGAAGCACCAAATCCTAACCACTAGACCACCAGGGAACTCCCATCTTTATCTTTAAAAGAGGGCACAGAAGTAAGTCAACACTGGCAAGGTGCCCCGTAAATGTTAGCAGTAATTCTTAGTTCGTTTAATCCTCACATGCATCCCATCATAGCTCCATTTTTGCAGCCGTTTTTATTTTTTCATCTGCAAATCAGAGCTGAGATCCTATAGGATTGTTGGAGGGATTAAGTGGGCTGAAACATCAGGAAGTGCTGAGCACGGGGAATAGGGGGACGGATAGAGGAAGAGATAGTTAGGGAGTTTGGGATGGATATGTACACACTGCTATATTTAAAATGGATAACCAATAAGGATCTACTGTATAGCACATGGGACCCTGCTCAATGTTATGTGGCAGCCTGGATGGGAGTGGAGTTTGGGAGAGAATGGATGCATGTATATGGCTGTTCACCTTCACTGTTCACCTGAAACTGTCCCAGTGTTGTTAATTGGCTATACAATTAAATACAAAACAAAATAAAAAGTGAAAAAAAAAGTCTTAGAAAGGCTGCCATTGAAGGATAATTAAAGCCGCATCTGAAAGGCTCAGAAAAAAGAGAAAGGGTGCCCAGCATGAGGCCTGATGCACATTAGGTGCTCAGCACATGTCTTCTCTGAGTATTAACATGGCCATTTGCTGACGTGATCGTGACCAGGGTCCCTTCTTCCAGAATGGGAAGCTCCTGGCCGAGCGGGATGGAGTGAAGAGGAGGAGTGAGGAGCTGGCCTCAGAGAAGGACATCTTGAAGGTGGTACCCCTCCCTAGTGCCTTGACGATTTCCTACCTCCCTGAGGCCCGTTTTTAGCCTCATCAGTTTCAGCCCCTTTGGTCTGGTGAGATCAGGGGTTTGACTCAAGCTCTGAGGTCCCCAGGGCCAGTGGGCAACTCACTGAAGTCCCCCTCGGGGTAGCTGACGTCCAGAGATGTGAAGGGAGGTTGAGGAGAGGAGCTATAGAGAGCGGGATAGGCCGGGGAGGGCAGGCCAGACAGATGGACGGGCTCCTTCTTTGGCAGCGGCAGCTCTACGAGTGTGAACACCTCATTTGCCAGCGAGACGCCATCCTCTCCGAGGTGAGTGGGCTGGAGGGAAATGTGCCTTCGATGTGTCTCCTGCCCCAAGTCTACAAAGGAAAATCCTCCTTGGCTCTAGGGCCTCCCAGGTGGCACTAGTGGTAAAGATCCCGCCTGCCGATACAGGAGACGTAAGAGACGCGGGTTCAGTCCCTGGGTTGGGAAGATCCTGTAGAGGAGCACATGGTAGCCCACTCCAGTATTCTTGCCTGGAGAATCCCGTGGACAGAGGAGCCTGGCGGGCTACGGTCCACATGACTGAAGTGACTTAGCCATGCACGCATACTAGACTCTAATCCTTGGAGACTCAGCCCAGAGAGGTCAGAGGGTTTCCAGGGAAGCTGTTGCTCTCTTCAGGTCTTGCTCTGCCCCCAGCCCATCACACCCATCCGACCCCCCTTCCCCTGCGACCTGACCTCAGAGTTTTTGGTGGGTTGAGCCCGGCCTCAATCAGCTTTGGGCTTTCCCAGCGCACTCGCCACGCGGAGAGCCTGACCAAGACCTTGGAGGAGTACAGAGCCACAACCCAGGTAACCCCCTGGCCCGGCCACAGGCCCTGCTTCTGTTTTGCCACCTCTGGGGTGTCCTGCCTCCTCCTATGTCTGATGATCTTTTTCCGAGTCTCCACCTCTTGTTTCTACCATCACTGCTGCTTGACTGTGTGCGTCTCTCCCCCTCCCTCTCTCTCTGCGTTTTCACTTTTCCTCTGTCCTTCCTCTCTCTGTATCTCCATCTCCCACCCACTTTGATTCTCTGTGGGTGATTTCTCACAGTGTCTGCCCTGCCCCTGTTTCTGTGTCCCTGCCTGGCTGGTTTCAGTCTCTGCCGCTCTCTGGGTCAGTTCTCTGTCTCCTGGGGTGACTCCTCTCTCTGTCCCTTGTCTTCACAGTCTCTTGCTCCCCATCTGTGTGTGATAGGGCTGTTCAGTTCAGTCGCTCAGTCACGTCTGACTCTTTGCGACCCCACGGATCGCAGCACGCCAGGCCTCCCTGTCCCCTATGTGTGTCTCTCATTTTCCCATATGTTTCCATCTCTGCTTTCCTTTTCTTAGTTTTCCTGACCAATAGGTTACATTCTGGGTTCCTGTTGCTCTTTACCTCTCGTTGGCTTCTTAAGTTTCTGCTACTGTTTCTTCCCCTTCTCTCCTTGTCTGTATGTGTATGGAGGATCCCAAAGAAGTCAAAGGAGTTGACCTGGCCTTGGAAGAGGAGCCCAGTCATGGGGCTGGGGAAAAGGCAGAGCCAGGGGTCCCTCAATCCTTCCTTTGCAGGAACTGAGGCTGGAAATCTCCCACCTGGAGGAGCAGCTGAGTCAGACCCAGGAGGGGCTGGATGAGTGAGTAGAACGACGGGGGAGGAGGAAGCAGGAGGGGAGCCCAAGGACAGGGAGCCCCCACCGTGGCGTCCAGCCCCAAGGTGGGCAGGGCAGTAGCCTCAGCATAGGCTGGCTGACAGGTGGTTGGGCATGGAGGCAGCCTTCCCCCTCCTGACTGTGTGGCCAGGTTATCCGAAGGGGCCCAGGTGAGGAGAGTGGACTGCACCAACCTGCTGCCGCCGTCGCTGGGTGTGGAGATCCAGGCCATTCAGCAGGTGGGCCTGACACCCCCAGAACACCCTAAGCCACCGCCAGCGGCAACTCTGACCCCGCCCTGACTCTCACCCCACTCCAGTCCTCCCAGGACCACCTCGGTTCTTAACCTCATCCCTGTCCCAGTCCTTGGTCCAGGCACCAAACCCTTCCCGGTGCTGCCCCACGGACCCCCAGGCACCCTCATATCACTCTCCCCGCCCCCAACCTCATGCCTCAGCCCATCTCCATGCCACCCCTGACCTCTGCCTTCACTGGCCTCTCCCTGGCCTCAGAAGCAAGAGGAGACACCCATCGATTTCTCCAGCCCACTGTGTGGAGTGTGGCCATGGGAGGAGGTGGTCAGTGAGGCGGATGGGGAGGATGAGCTTCCTCCTGAAACCCCGTCGGGGGGGCAGGTGAGCACAGGAGAGCCCTGAGACTGCTGGGTCCAGGGGCTGGGAGCGGGGCCCGGGACGCGTTCACTGTTCCCCACCCCATAGGCAGGTGTGGACTGAGGGCCTGCTGGGTGCTGGCCTCAGAGCCCCTGGCCAGACAGGACACCACCCCTGCCCTCCAGGGACTGGCCTGCTGGTGTGGAAGTGAGCCAACCAAACATGCAGATTTCATGGGGTGGGGGTGGTTTCAAAAACACTGTCCAGAATCACCTTATTTAAAATGTTACAAGGTGGGAAGGGAGGAAGTGAATTGTTCTTCCTGATACCATGTAGGTACTTTAAGCATTTACCTTTTAAAAAAACCTTTAAGAAAAAACAAGCCCACTATGTAATCCTGAATCCAACAATAGCCATCATCTGTAGTTACCTGAACAATATTTCAAACCTCGTTTGAAACAATGAAGACAGCTCATATTCAGTGTTCACAGTTGAAAAGTGAGATTTGTAATCTGTTAGTGACTGGAGGATTTTTTTTTAAGAAAATATTGCTAAAAGTTCTGTAAACAATGCTTTATTGTCTTGAAAATCATACTGCTTCCTCGCTGCTCACCACCCTTGAAAGAGACAGTTTCTCTGTTCGCTTTTTCTCTGAATTGAGAGAATCTTCTGTTGGATTCCTCTCTGCCCTCTCCCACTGTCTCTGCGGGCTGTAGGCGCCCTCATCCCTCACCCTGTTATTCTTGGGAAACTGAGGCTCAGAGAGAGATCACACAGCTTGTGGGGAGCACAGCTGCATTCCTCAGGGGAAGCATGCATTTTAAAAATTATATTTAATTTTGGCTGTGCTGGGCTTCACTGCCACGAGGGCTTTTCTCTAGCTGAGGCAAGTGGGGGCCTACTCCCTAGTTGCTGTGCACGGGCTTCCATTGCAGTGGTCTCTCTTGTTGTGGAGCATGGGTTCTAGGGCAGGAAGGCTCTGGAGCACAGGCTCAGTAGTTGCAGCACACGGGTTTAGTTGCTCCTCCGTATGTGGGGTCTTCCCGGATCTGGGATCAAACCCGTGTTTCCTGCAATGACAGGCAGTCTTTCCTGCTGAGCCACCAAGGAAGCCCCACAAGTGTACATCAGAACTTCCGCTGAGAGTGCTCAGACGCCTTCTGGAGGGGAAGACTGAGCCAGGCCTCTGCGTGCTGCCTGCACTGGGTCCTGGGGACCCTGTGGGGCTCAGGACCTGATAGATCATGAAAATGGGCCATCCCAATGCAGGATGATCTGTGTGCTAGGGGGTTGGGGGATGGGCCCTGGGGAAGCCCAGAGAAAGGGAATACCTGTGTGGAATAGGAGATATCACAGGGAAACTGACGCTTGAGTTTATATTGAAGAAATAAGAGAGAGAAGTTAAGTGGTGTGAGAAAGGAGAGGCCTTCCAGGCAGTGGGAACAGTATGCGGAGAGGACATGGGAGCGTGAAACCACATAACACGTTTGGAAGGTAGAGGGCAGTTGGGAGTGACTAGCCAGAGATGAGGTGAAGCCGGATCATGAAAGGAATTCCCTGCCAGTGAGGGTGAGAGGCAGTGCGTGGGGAGGGGCAGGTCAGTTCTGGATGTGCTGCACAGAAAGATCCCTCTGGGGCCACATGGGAGACTGGGAGGCCAGGGAGGAGGCTGGGGCAGTGGTCCAGAGTTAGAGGATGAAGCTGGAGCCAGGCCAGGGCCTTGGGATAGAGAAAAAGGGACAGGCAGTGAGAATTAGGCAGGGGAGACAGAGCTGCCAACTCACCAACAGGGGGCTAAGAGCTCTGGGTTCTGGAAAAGGGGGTAGACAGACAGACGCTGAACCTACCTTGTGACCCCCTAAGGTGAGCACCCTGAGGGATGGGGGGTGCTGCCCCGGAGGTAGTGGGTGCACGAGGGTAGAGCGCAGTGATGCATTTAGAAAGGCGTCTCGGTGGTGGCTGAGGCCACAGGCAAGGCTGGATGTCTTCAGAGAAAACGGAGGGGGACCTGGGTGCCCACAACTGGGAACCTGGGAGGAGAAGGGGGTTGGAAGGGAAATGCTGAGCCTCTTTGGGGCCCAGATGAGTGTGAGAGGCTTGTGGGAGTGTCAGAAGTTCAGGGGGACCTGAATTCCTGGTCCCAAAGGAAAACTACTGGTCCACTTTCGGGCTTCTGCCCCTGGAGGGAAGGTAGAGCCACCCTTGAGGGGGAGCCCAGGAGAAGGGCCGGTTTTAGAAGTGGGTGGGGAAGCCCAGGATACCTAGGCTTTTCTTTCCCACAGAGAAACTCGCAGGAAGAGTCAGCGCAGCCTCAGGAAGGAAGGGAGGAGCCATCCACGAGGTAAGGAGATTGGTCCTCCCTGAGCCATCCCTCTGGCCCCCGGGGTGACTCTGAGATGGCTGGAGTACAGGCCTGGAAGAGCCCCAGGGGAGGCTTATGCAAAGCCGTGACCTCTGGGCCCCTCGCTCGCGCAGAGGCGATCCTGGGCCTGCGGACCAGAATGAATCAGACCAGCCTTACCCCCAGACCCTGGTAGTTCAGGAGGACATCTAGCCCCTGACCCCTCCTGGGGGGAAGACTTGAAAGAGGCCCTGCTTAGGGTCCTCTGGGAGTAGTGTTCGTATAGGAGACCCTAGGCAAGAAGACAGCCGTCAGGCAGATGGGACAGCTCACTCAGGCACTGTCACTGAACACACTCCTCTAAGGCTCCCAGGGAGCCCTGGTGCAAATGAGGCCCAGATTGTGCCCCAGCAGAGCACTCAGACAGCTGGGGTGCCCTGGGGCCTCTGTGATCACACAGCCTGGGTTCAGATCCCCGCTTAGTGACTCTGTGATGGGATGGGGCAATCCCGCGCCCTGTGACTGTTAATCAACTATTACAAGGCTTGTGTGCAGCTTCCAAAGATAGGGAAAGCACCGGATGTCTGGGCCCACCCTCCTCCACGGGGCCTCCGCCTCCCTGCAGGGCCTCTCTCTCCCTCCTCCCCTCTTTCAGGCTCCTGGCTGTGACAACTAATGAGGCTGCCTGCTACGGCCTCTAATTGGAGTTGTCTGAGAAAGCTGAGATTGGGCGGGATGGGGGGCCCCCCGGCGCTGTAACCTCCCCGTGCGTCACCAGGGAATGGAAAGAAGACAGCGCTGAGCAGCAGCGGGCACCAGAGCTGGTGTAGAGGCTGGGCATCCCAGTCTCCCTGGGGCAGGGGAGAGCAGTATGGTCCACAAAGTGGGAAGCCGGGAGTGAGGGAAGTGGTGAGTCCTGTGGGGCCCAGATACTGAGAGGGGCTGGGCCCCGCACTCCCACCCCACCATAGAAATCCCAGGGGATAAGACAGCTGGTTATCTGACTGAACCAGAGGCTGGGGGCCTATGAGCCTGGGTGCCTTACTGAATCGGAATTGAGGAAACAGCTGTATCCTGAGGGTGTTGGGTCTGAAACTGGTGGCTAAGGCTAGATCACTGGGTCCCTGGTCCCCAGTGAAGGTGGTGATGGGTGGTGCAGACATCTCAGGCTCCAAGGAACGTTGGGGCTGGGCAGCTTGTGTCTTGAGTCCCCAGAGAGGCGCCTGTTTCAGGGGCTCAGGCAGCTGTGACCACGGGGGCACAGAGGCTGGGGCTTGCACACCTCAGAGAAATGACTTAGGATGGGGGCAGGGTCCACAGAGTTGAGTTCTCGAGTCAGGGAAGCCTGAGCTGGAGTCCCAGTTCTCCAAGAAGACCCAATGAGACCCAGACTCCCTGAGCATGGCCCAGCCCACCAGGCAGGAAGCTGGGGCAGGGGGCAGGGTCTCAGAGATGTCTGAGACCCAGAAGCCTCTGATCACCTGGGGGACCTGCTGGGAAAGGAGCAGCTAAGAAAGCCAATAAGGTGGAGGGGCCCCTGACCCTTTAGGGGTCACACACAGACTCTCTGGGGAATTTGGTGAAAAAATACAGATGCTAACCTACACGCAACAGTCTGCTCGCGGGGCTCCAGGGCACCCTCCAGGTCCATGTACGTGAAGACCTCCTGCTTTAAAGGTTCTGCCACACAGCTGGTGAATGGGAGCCAGGCAGGGGAGACAGATGCTTGCAGTGACTTTCTTGTCGCCCCAGGTTGCCCAGAAGAGAGGAAGAGGACGAAGCGGAGATCCAGGTCGTGGTAGGCAGTCCCCGGCACCATTCACTCCAGGCCCTCAGATGAGGCTTCTGTAGTCAAAGCTCCTCCCCAGCCCCTGCCCACACCCCCAAACAGACAGAAAAATCGTTTGGCCGAGAGTTAACAATGCCCTCGCTGTAGCTAATGAGAGCAGACAGTGCTGTAGAGGGAGGCTTCAGGCAAGTGGGCAGCTAGAATGTTCCCAGGGGACCCCTCCTACACACTGCACATGGGGCCGCAGCCTCTGCCACAGACGTGGCTACACCCCAAGACTGCGCAAATGCGCACATATGTACGCCCACACTCCAGAAGAGCCAGACCTTCCCCAGCCAGCCCAGAACTCCTGGGGCACCGCATCTGTCATAGCTGCCCTGCCGGCACCACACACGGCAGCTCCTTTGCTCCTCAAAGCGGCAGGTGGCAATCCTGGTTCTCAGGCAGAGGAAGCAGAGGAAGGAAACGTGGTGAGGTCAGAAGCCAGAAGGTGTGCCGGCTTCCGTTCTGGGCACCTGGGGTTCTTCAGGGTCCACGCTGACCAAGATGCTCTCCCTGGCCCACCTGTTTCCCACCACACCACACTCCCATCCGTGGAGACTGGGGCCCACCTCGGCTTCCTCATGGCTAGTGTGACGACGATCTTACCCAGCTCCCAGGGTGGGGATGAAGGTTAAGCATCGCATCATAAAGTGCCTGGCACAGAGCCGACGCACAGTAGGTGACCGTGGTGAAGACGGTGGCTGAGACCAGGGTGTTGCTAGAACTCCTTGTTTATTATTGTATTGTTATTGCCATAGTCGTCATCCACAGACCAGAGGCAGGCCTGAGAAAGCCTGAGATCTGCAGAGGGGATACCCTTTCAGAAAGACACAGGGAAAAAGAAACACATGGGGGGTGACGTGGTAAAGTAAGGAGTACTGGGGGCTTTAATCTTAAAATACCTGCTGGGCCTGGTGCAGGGCAGGAAGATGGACCCGAGGAGTGTCCATGCTGTAGTAGGCCCAGGCCAGGGCTGGGTTCCTGGAGGAGACAGAGTCTTTGACCTCAGGGGGCTTGGGTGCTTCCAGAATCAGACAGAAAGTGGAAATAATAATACTGAATAGCTCACATAGTCACTGGGTGCTGTCCACCAGGCGCTGTTCTAAGCCCACCTCCTGACAGTGTAGGTTTTGCCCACATTCTCCCATTCATTCTCCACTTCAGCCCTTTGAGGTGGGCGTTGTCATCACCGCTGTCTGGCAGATGGAGAAAGTGGGGCCTGACAGGTGGGGTGATGTGCAAGTGCCACGCGGCAGGAAACTGGCAGAGCTGGGAGCCCAGCGCAGCAGCGTGTGTTGGGGAGGCTCTCACACTGAACCACTGTGTCCTGCCCCCTTCCGTGTGCGCACTTCTGTCCAGTGGGCTGACTAGAGCACCTCTCCTGGTCCAGCAAACCTGAGACCGTTTGTCCCCTTTGTCCTTCCAGGTGGACCTCCCCATCCATCCAGAAGACTCACACCCTGGAGACATCCTTGGAAACCCTCCTGAGAGGTAGTGGGACCCAGGGGCCTGGGATGGGACTTGGGGAGCGAGGGGAAGACCAACACTGTTGCCCTGCCTTCCTTTCTCCTTAGCAGCCCCTCAGAACCAGAGCTGCAGCAAGCCCTGGTGCCCGTGGTGAAGGAGCTGGTCCCAGTCAGGAGGCCAGTCTGGGGCCAGCTCTGCCTGTGCCCCCTGCGCCTCCAGTGGCTCAGGTGCACACCACAGCATCTCCAGAAGGAGGGTGGTGGTCAGACGTCTGGACACCACGGGCTCCCCAGGGCGCCGCCGAGCACTGTGCCGCCTCCCTGCAGGGTCAGCCGGCACCTCCTGATCCCGGCGCCGCTCCTGGGCCTGCTGCTGCTGCTGCTCTCCGTCCTGCTGCTGGGCCAGTCCCCACCCCCCACATGGCCCCACCTCCAGCTCTGCTACCTCCAGCCTCCTCCAGTGTGAGCCATGCCCCACCCCTGCAGAGCAATGTCTAGTTCAGTGACTTCCTGGGGCTCTTTCTACTGTTATTCCCGTGGTTGTGCCACTGTGACTTGGGATTATCCCGCTGTCAGGGGCCCCAGATACAGTGCTCCAGGAGCCACACCTCCGTATTGGGTTTTTATATGCAGTCTCTTGGGTTTTTAATGATAGCAAAATACTAGGGGTTATAGTTTCCTCACAAACCAAGTCTGAAGAAGGGCAGCTGTCAGCCCATAGCTCAGTCTCCACAGCATTGGGACAGAGTGCTGTAATTCTCTCTACCTCTCTTGGCCCTTCCCTTGTGCTCAGGAGACAACACTGTAGCTTCATAAGTGATGTCTGCAGGGAGAAGGGGACACACATCCCTTCCTTTTTATAAAGGAAAGCTATAGCCTTCCCAGAGCCAGCAGCAGACTCTGCCTTGTTAGCCAGAACTGTTCACCATGACCACTCCTCGCTGTAAGGGCAGCTGGGAGACTCCTGGCAGAAAGAGGGAGAACGAGATGTAGGCTACCACGCGCAGACACACAGATGTCACCAACAGCCAGCAGGAAAGGACGTGCCATTTGTTCATTCAGCTCATTCTTAGTGACCATCTATTTGCCATGGCTAGATCTTAGAAGACAAAAAACCAGACCCTCCAATGCCAGGCTGAAGAGTGTTGATTTTTCTCCTGAGGATGACAGGGGTTTGGGGATGTTTTGTTACTTGTTTCTGGTTATTTACTTTGTAATTAAGCTGTAACTGACATACAGTTATAAATGGACAAATCCCAAATATCAGCTGGCTACATTATTGTACATGTAAACAGCCGTGAAAGCAAAACCCAGGTCAGAATAGAAAGCAGTTTCAGCACCACAGAGACTTCTTCAGGAGAGATTTGACCGAGGGAGGGACCATGGTAGAGGTGGCTTCAGGCTCTGTGAGAGCTCAGAAAAAGCACCTAACCCCCCCTGGAAAGTTAGAGATTTCTTTCCAAATACGGGACAAATTTTGCATTTAGTCTTTAAAGATGGATAAGGTTGGTTATAGTGAGCAGAGGCAGCGAAGGGTATCCCAGGCAGAGGAAAAAATGAATGTGTAATGACCAGGTGGATGGAAAACTTGTCTGTGTGCAGAAGGCCATAGAGACAGCACTATGTTGCTTGAATTAAAAAAAAAAAAAATGAAGCCAGAGATGGATTTGATGCTTTAGAGTTGCAAGAAGTAAAATAGGTAGACAAGAATCCATTAAGCATTTTGAACACCAGCTTGAGCTGTACTGCCAATTGTCTGAGAAAGGGCTCTGATGAGAGAAGAGGCAGAATCAACTCTAGGTGGGAAAGGGACCGCCTGAGCCTGTACAGGGAATGGATAATGGAGGAAGCTGGAGGCAGGAAGCAGGGAAAAGGTAGGAGGGCATGAGGCCTGAGCTGGGGGCGGTAAGTGGATGGAAAGAAGCACAGGGCAGAGAGTGGTAGAGCAGGAAGGACTGCGCCAGGCCTGACAGGCAGTGAAGGGGGAAAGCAAGGGCTGGCATGTGACCCAGTGACTGGTGGACAGTGGAGCCGTTCCCAACGTGGGGACCCCATGCGAAGGAGTGGGTTTTGGGGGACACAGCTCATGTGGGGTGGAGTGTTCCAAGAAGGCTGGAGCCCTGAACCTTGAGCTCTTAGTCTGGAAATGCAGTCTGGGTATTACTAGCTATGATGGTGATTGAAGTATGGAGATTGCTGAAATTTCCTGAGGAGAGGGGAGTAGTGTGAGAAGGGAAGAGGTTCCAGGCACCATTCTCTGAAAAGCCTCAAATGCTAGGAAAGAGATCTGGGGAGGAGAAAGTACAGGAAGAGCATAGGCCAGGATCCAACAAGACACAATTACCAAGCCCTTCAGCAAACAGAAGATAAGCCTCCTCATGACATTTTAATTCTATTTCTCCATGAAAGTAGAGGAATGATCAGACTTCTGAAGTTGCACATATTTGGGTTCCAGTTATTCTTCTGTTCTTTCCTAGCGCTGACAACCTGGGGAAATGACCTCAGTCTGCCAGAGTCTTTGTAAAATTTGGCCAACTCCTTGTATTTGTGACATGTGCATGCTCAGTCATGTCTGACTCTTTGCAACCCCATAGACTAGCATGCCAGGCTCATCTGTCCATGGAATATTGCTGGAGTGGGTTGTCATTTCCTACTCCAGGGGATCTTCCCGATCCAGGGATCGACCCCGCGTCTCCCAGGTCTCCTGCGTTTGCTGCATCGGCAGGCGGATTCTTTACCACTGAGCCGCCAGGAATATTCATTGCTTAGTATTTCTGAGTAACAGGGAAATAGGCCCCACCCCACAGCCTAACGGCCAATTAGGGCGCGATCCGCCTCTCGGAATGCAAATTACTGGAGAACTTGCCAATCACAAAGTGCCAGCCCCGCCCCCTTCTCCCACGATGACGTGCCCAGCTCCTCTTTTCTGAAGACCAATCAGAGCGCGGTCCGCGCGAATTGCCCCGGGAGCAGGACTCAGAACCCTCAACTTCCGGTTAGGGGAGTGGGTTGCCATGGTCACCAGTGAGGGGCAAGACAAGGGCCAGCGGAGCCTCCAGAGACAAAAAAAGCGAGGGGCAGATTCTGATTAGCTGCTTCCTCGCTTCCTTCACGGGTGGGCCAGATGTTTCCCCGCCTCCGTCCCATGCCTCCTGGAGCCTGTCGCCTGTCTCCTTTCTCCTCTCTTCTCTCCTCCCGTCCCGACTGGCACCCGGATCTGGGAGTCGCGCAGTTAGAACACCACCCTGCAGAAACTGCTGCAGGCTGCTGCAAGAGGCCTTTTCTGTTTTTTTGAGGGGGGTGGGGTTACGCTCAGTGTTGCTTGCGGGATGTTTGTTCCCGACCAGGGACTGAACCCACCGCAGCAGTGAAAGCGTCGAGTCCTAACACTGTATCACCAGGGAATCCTCAGAAACCCTTTTATGATAATACATTTTGCTTCCAGAAGGGCACTACACTTAAGTCTTCTAATTGTATATCTGGTTTAAGTCTTACAATAGATGAGGAAAAGGGAGCTGAAAGGTTAGAGGCCCTTCCCAGTACCACACAACTGGGTTTCGGGGAGCCTGGTTTTGAATAGCAAGTACATCTTCAGGGCCCCCACCCCATCCCACCGCCTCTGATCTTTCCACTGTGCCCGAAGTAGAAGTCGGGAAGTGATGAGAGAGTGAGAAAAAAGAAATTCAGAGAAAATGAGAGCTGGGAGAAAGAGAAAGAGACCAATAGGAAGAAAGGGGGGAGGGGTGGGAAGAACACGAATGAGTCAGGCGGAGAAAAAGTGATTAAGAATTGAAGGAAGGTGTTCACTTCAGCAGCACATATACTAAAACTGAAATGATACAGAGAAGATTATCATGGCCCGTGCGCAAGGATGACACAAATTTGCCAAGCATTCCTTATTTTTCAGGAAAAGGAAGAGTTTTAGGCATAAAGAAGAATAAAGGAGACAAAGAATCCCCAGAGGGCCGGGAAGCCAGGAGGAAGGAAGAGAATTATAGAGACTCCGAGAGAGGAGGACAGATAACCAGTGAGCTATAGAGATCCAGAGAAGGGCCAGTGACCCAGAGGGGGACAGAGACCAGGGAGGTTACAGAGAGTGAGAGAAGAGGGGAGGATGGAGATTAAGGGTGGGTTGGGAGCAGGTATGCGAGTGGAGAGGGACAAAGGCACAGAGTGGGAGCAAGGGGCAGAGCTGGGGCAGTAGTGTAGAGGAGGTGGGGCAGAGGGGAGAAAGAATGAGTGGAGGGAAAGATGAGAACAGAGGGGACGGAGGGGTAGACGTCAGCGTAGCGGACTCAGGGCCCGCCCCCTGCACGTGTACACACACACACACACACACACACACATCCCACCACCACCACACGCACACGAGGCGCAGGAAGGAGGCGCAGTCGGGAGGCACAGCAGGGTCTTTATTGAGGTGGGGCGAGCAGGCGCTCAGGGCGCGTCCAGCACCAGCAGCTTGTGCATGTACGAGTTCAGCCAGTGGCGGCGCTCGAGGGCGGCCAGCAGCCGCGCGCGCTCCCGGAAGGCCGCGTCGTCCGCCAGCGCCAGGCTCCGCCGCGACTGCGGAGCGGCCGGACCCTCCCGAGCCCCGCCGAGGGTGCGGAGTCTGCCGGGAGATGGAAAGAGGCGGTTACCGTGGGTCCCGGCCCGCGGCCCGCCGCCTGTTCTCCCCGCGGTCTAACTCGAAGCCCTGTGACTGCACCAGCTGCGAAGGGACTCGGTCTCTGTCCCCGTCTCTTGCTCTGTGTGGGTCTTCGGCTCAGTTTTCACCAGGTTCCGAGCCTCCTGAGTACAGAGACCGAGTCTGATGCCCCTGTCCGACCCCAGCGCTCGGCGCACGCGTGGCACACACCGCAGACCCAATAAACGTTGCTCAAGGAATAAACTCGTTCCTGCTTCGACTCCTTTCAAGTCTCTCAAAGCCTTTCTCAGAATTCTCTTGTATCTCTTTGTTTTGCAGATTACCTACCTGTTAACCTCCCACCTCTGTCCTCTCTGGGTCTCTCTTTCCCCTTTCTGAGTCTTTGTTCCCCATTCTCTTTGGGTCTCTTTCCACCTATCCGAGTCCCCACCCTTCCCTGGGAGACTTGGATGTCCAGCTCACCTGAAGACCTCCGCGGGAGGCAGGGCGACTCCTGAGGCCGTGCGGTGGCCCCAGGACACGAGAAGCAGGAGCAGCAGCAGCAGCCGCACCCGGGGGCTCCTGGGTACCTGGCGGGCCTCCATCACCTGCGGGGAGACAAGAAGAGCTCAGTGATGCCCGCGTCTGGGCCCAGAAACCAGACCCCGTCACCCACCCACCCACCCCCGAAGCCAATTTGCAGGGTGCCCTACCGCGCAGTGGGCTCCCGGCAGCGAGGCTGGCAGCCCCCTTATATCGCCTCCACAGCCCCCGCAGCGGCCAGTGACGCAGACCAGGGGGCCGGGGGCACCGGGTCACCCCCACCCCAGGCTCATTAGGAGCTGCCAGCGGTAATGAGGAGCCGGGGGTGGGGGGCCAGCGGCTGCCTTGTCGGCCACCCACTAATTGGGACCAAGAGCTGGGACCTGAGGAGAATCGGGAGGGGGAGAGACAGACAGACAGAGAAGTGGACACAGGGGGTGTGTCAGAGGGATAAAAATAGAGACAGGCGGAAGGACCATCAGAGCAGAAGCCAGAGACACAGAGAAAGAGAGACAGGGGAAGGAACAGAGGAGGGACCGATGGGGAGATGCAGAGACACAAAGAGATGAAGCAACCATGGGAGGGAAGGACAAAGACTGACAGAGAAGAGGAAAGAGAGGGAGAATGGGAGCAACAGAGGAAGTAAGGAAAAGGGAAGGAAGAGAGAAAAGAGAGGGGAAAGGGACCAAGAGAGCAGCTATGAGATGGAGGATCAAGGGAACGGCACTCAGAAAGACAGAAGGAGATGGAAGGACAGCCAGCCAGCCTGGGCAGAGAGATCCAGAGACAAGTCCAGGCAGGCAGAGACCAGAAAGACTGAGAGGTGGGAGACGGGTAGGAAAGAGAAGGCAAAGGGAATGGGTGGTGGTGGGATGCGAAGTCAAGTATAGTGACAGGCAAAATCAGGAAAGTCTTAGCGACACTGCACAGAAGGGAAAAAGACAGACAAGGACCCTGACTACCCTGAAGTGTCCGAGCCCTTCCCGGGGAGGAATTTGGGGGTGCTGTGACGATAAGGCCTACCCCCCAGTACTGGCTTTTAACAGGGTGAGCTCTTCACGATGGGATGGTAGGCAAAGGTTGGGAAGTCCCAAAAGGCAGCAGCAATCTGGGTCTCTGATTGACAGGACATGGGAACCGAGACTCCTAGTTCCCCAGAGGAGGGGAACAAGGCCTGGGTCTGGGAACCTGGATTCCTGGATCTGAGAGGAGAGGTCTTTGGGGGGGGGGGGACTCCCAACTCCTGGATATTGAAGTGGAAGGCTACCAGAGACCTGGATGCTTGGTGTGGGTGTAGGAGAGGGCAGAGGGCTGGGACCCCTGGGTTTGCAGGGAGGAGAGCTGGGTTGGGTCACACCCCTCAACCAAAGGATCCAGTCCCTACCTCCCTCCCCCACTCCAGAGACACTATCCTTTATCTCTGGCCCTTTAAGAGCTCAAGCTGTTGCTAGGCTCCCAGGATCCCAAGGGTGGGGATCAGTTGCATCACCTGTGCCCCTGGGACCCTACCTCCTGCCACCCCACCCAGAGCCATTCTGCAGCATTCACTGATCTCTGCATTCAGCTCTGTTCACCTGTTGTTATCTTGGACCCCACTGAGCAGGTAAGAGACCCCAGACCCCAAGAGGCCCCATCCCATTTGGGTGTATGCCCACCCCACCTCCACCTAACCCGAGAACTATCTCTGCCCAAGACCAACCTGAGACCCGGGGATCCCAGTTTCCATCCTCCATAGAGACACGAGTCCTGCCCCAAGCTGTCTCCCCTTGAAGCCTGAGGAATCCAGACCCCTTATACACCTATTTCTGGAGGATAGGAGACTCAAGAGTTTCAATCTCCTTCTAACTCAGGACCCAAGAGTTCCAGACACCCATTTCCTTTCTCTCCCGTAATCCACAACTTACCCACCCCACAAGATTTGCTCCCTCAAAATTCTAGGCATCTGAACCTTCAGGCCTCTCCTTTCTAGAGAATTAGGAATTTAGACCCACATTGCCCTCCACCCTCTGGGAAAAAGGAGTCTGAACCCACAGCAGGCTTCTTGACCAGGATCCAAGAGTCTTCTGCCTCCTCAGGTTACAGGCATTTAGGCCCCCTCATCTCTCAAATCCAGGCGGTCAGGCCCCCCAGTCGTTCCTTCTGAGCCTCCTCTAATGTAAACAACTGTTGAGTCAAGATGTCCCCAGGGCCCTTGAAGAGGGATTGATCCCATGTCCCCTCAGAGGTCTACGCACTTCACTTCGAAGCCAAAGTCAAAGATCTAGGGGCTCGGAAATGTATCTTTCTTTCCCAATTTTCCTGGGACCCCCTTTGGGGAAACAGATAAGGAAATTTACTACGACTCCCAAGAAGCCCTGTGCCTCAGTCTCCCTTAGCTACCATGCTTCCACCCCACAACCTACTGGGGAGTTGCAGGTGGCATCTCCTTTTTCTGGCTCTGACCTGGGCGGTGCTAATGTGGTCTATCTGGGGACCACTGGGAGTGGCCTCTGGAGTGGGCAGAGGCTCCGCCCAGGCAGCTCTGACCTTAACCCCTTCCTTCCCGCTCCACTACTGCTACAGGTATCACCCAAAGCTATGAAATCCTTCAGACCAATCCTCTTCCTTCTCGGCTTCCTCTTCACCTGGCTGGGCTCCAAGGCCGCCCCTACGGTCTCACTGCCTTCGGGCTCCGATTTCTTAGGGATAGACCACCCCTCCCAGCCCTCCCCTCCAGCTTCTGAAAATTCCAGTCTCTATGGATCTAACCCAGAATCCCCAGGGGCTGCTTATCCTGAGCCCTCCAAGACACCTCACGCGGTTTCCCCTGAGCCCTCCCCCCTTGCCTTCACTGAGACCCCCAGTACTGACTTCCAAGAAACCCCCCAGCAGGAGCCTCCTAAGACCCCCAAACCTAACTCACTCAACACCTCAACACCAGAGTCCCTGGACACCCTCCAAATTAACCCCTCAAAAATGATATATCCAGAACCATCTGAGACCCCCAAAGCTGACCTGACTGAACTTCCACACACAGAATCCCCTGAGGCCTCTACACCTAATTCCTCTAAAACCGCACACCCAGCATTTTCTGAGACCCCAAACCCTGACCCTACCCAAACTCCACACCAAGAATCCCCAGGGATTTCCAAGGTTAAGTCCACAGAAATCTCACACACAGAATCCCATGAGAATCTCAACTCTAATCCCTCTAAAACTTCACACCTAGGATTTTCTGGGACCCCAAACCCTGATCCTACCCAAACTCTACGTCAAGAATTCCCAGAGATTCCCAAACTTAGCTCCCCTGAGATATCACTTGCAGAAACCCCTGAGACCGCAAATTCTGACCCCACCAAAATCTTTGACCTCAGATCTCTGGAAACCCATGACTCTGACACACCAAGCTCTAAATTCCTCCAGACCCTCCATCCTGACCCTACTGAAACACCCCACCTGGCATCTCATATAGGCCACAAGCCCAACCCCACCGAGATTCTTCAAACAAAATTCCCCACAACCTTCTACCAAGACTCAACAGAGATCCCCATGGCCTCTGACCCTGAAATCTTCACTAGCCTTGCCCCAGAAACTCCTGCACTCTTCAAAGAAGAAATTACTGCTCTTAATGAGCAATCCCTGAATCCCAAACCAGAAGCACTTGCAGCCAACCAGCCCACCGCCCTTAAATTGCCCACCTCAGTTTCTCCCGGGACAGTTGATCTGAAAGCCCCCCAGAACTCTAGCCCTAAAGGGCCCGAAGCCCCTCCTCCCTCAGCCCGGATTGCAGGGCCCCCTGCTCCTCCAGGGCCCCCCAGTCAGCCGGCCCCAGCCACTCCACGGGCCCCTCAGCGGCGCAGCCGAGGTGAGAGAGTCAACACTATCATCGTGTTGGAGAGAGTGCAGGAGACCGGTGAGGGGCTGGGGGCCTGGATCCCCGGGTTTGAGGGAGTGGGGCTGGGGCCTGGACCCCCCAGTCTGAGGGAGGAGGGGCTGGGGGCCTGGATCCCTGGGTTTGAGGGAGGAGGGGCTGGGGCCTGGACCCCCCCGGGTCTGAGGGAGGAGGGGCTGGGGATCTGGATCCTGGGTCTGGGGAGGAGGGGCTGGGGGCTGGACCCCGGGGTCTGAGGGAGGAGGAGCTGGGGGTCTGGATCCTGGGTCTGGGGAGGAGAGGCTGGGGGTCTGGATCCTGGGTCTGGGGGAGGAGGGGCTAGAGGCCTGGACCCCCGGATCTGAGGGAGGAGGGGCTGGGGGTCTGGACTCCCGGATCCGAGGGCGGACGAGGGCGGGATCTGGACTCCTGGGCCTGAGGGTGGAGGGGGCTAGGAGGTTAGATTGCTCAGTCCCTGGGCCTTATTCCTCCAGGCGTGACCCTGGTGGGCCGTCCCCGGGGCGTGGCAGGCGGGGCCCTCTGCCTATTCCTCGCCGGGATCGGGCTGCTTATTGGCATTTTCCTGTTGCTGTGGTGTCTCTACCGCCGGGCGGCTCGACACCGGCCCTTCGCACACCACCGGCTCCCGAACGACGGAGATGAACCGGGTAAGCCACTCCTGCAGCGTCCCGCTCTTAAAGTGCTTGCACGTGTCCTTAACCTGGTTTCGCCTGGCACTTAAGGGCGCCCAACCTAAAAGTACAGGTCCCCATCCAAGGTCAGTAGAAGCCCTGACCCCCAATTCTCTGGAAACTTCACAAACACCTGTGAAGTTGAGCCCCCAGGGCAGCGTGGAGTTGCCCCAGGTGGGGGAAGGGCAGGTCCCTACAAGCCCCGCCCCTTCCCCCTCCTGGCGCGCGGCATGCCCCGCCCCTGCTGCGGGGACGCCACGCCTCCTTGGTATTTAAGGCCTCTTAAGATTATTCGAAAACCTGATTCCAGTGGAAGCTTGGAGTCCTCGCCCCCGTCTCCTCATCGGCCAGCGGCTCAGTAGAGGGGACAGGCCCCCGGTCAGCTCCGGGGACGAATTCGCTCCTTTGTCTCCATAGTTATACATTTGGACGCCCCGAAGGAACCCTACGACCTCTACTTTTACGCGCCGGACGCCTGGGTCCCCTCACACATCGCTACCAAGCAGCCACCGCCCACCCCGCCACTGCCCCCCAAGCTGCCTCCGCCGCCCCGCGGGGGCCGCCCCCAGCGCCTAGAACCGCTCTCCCCTGCCACACTTCCAAACAACTTCCTGTGAGCCTCTCCAGACCTGCGCCAGCCCCGGACGGAGGAAGCACCCAGGGGTCCCGTCCTCGGGGTCAGCTTTGCTACCTAGTGGTCCTCTAGAATAGAGGACACCCAGAAATGCTTTAGATGTCAGCGGAGAACACAGTCTGAGACCGAATAAATTGCGTGTACCCACAGCTGGACAACTCCTCTGGCCTAAGTCCTGGGAGAGGAGGGTGGCTGGGGTCAAGGTGACTGGGGGCTTGGGCTCCTCGGTCCGAGGGAGAAGGAGGTTGGAGATTCCCAAGGCCAGTGACGACTGGGTGTGTACACCAAAGCATTTTATTGGGAGAGGGGCAGGGCAGGATTTACAATCACAGAGACAGAGACACAAAGACACAACCCTGCCCCGGGGAAAAACACCCCTTTTCCCCAGCCCCGTTCCCTTTCCTGGGATTCTGTGACTTCTCCTTTACATATGTTCCCCCAAATTCTAAGCCGAAATAGGGGAGTCTGAGAGGGGAAGGATCCCAGATTTGGAGTCATTTAGCCCCTGAGGGACGCAATAAATGGCCACTGAGAAAATGAGGGTAGTTCAAAACCACCCAGGAGAATAAAGTGCAAGGAATTGGGGGAAAGGGAAGCGTCTTGAAACCACCATGGGGAAGTTCAATGGCGGTGGCTTCAAACCGTCGAGTTGATGGACTTGAGCAGCTGCTCTTCTTAGACCTGAAAATCGTGTCAGAAAAAGTGCATGGGGGTGAAGAGAGGCATATTAAAACTGCCATTTTGGTTGTTTCCCTAGGCAATGTGCTAAGCTGGGAGAAGGTTTCGGGGAAATTTGGTGCTGCAGCAGAGTCTGCTGGTGGGGGAGGGAAGAAGAGGTTGTAGGGGGTGGGGTGCTTGAAACTGCCATTTCCCCTCAGAAACGCTGGTGAGAATCAATCCCTAGAATGGCAGGGATAGGTGATTAGTTAAACCAACTTGGAAAAAGCAGAATACAGTTGGGAGAGATTTGAAACTTCTAGAGGAAGACCTTGAATTTTTTTGAAAGGGAAGGTGTGTTGAGTAATCTCAGGGGTTTGCCTGAGAGTCCCAGGGGTTCAAGGAAAGGGGAAGGTGCCCAAAACCACAAGAGAGAGGAAGAGTCTGAATTGTCCATTCAAATAAAGCCCTGAAAGGAGAGATTTGAAACCACTGAGGCAGAAAAGAGTGGAGAAGGGAAGCTTTAGGGGAATTTGGGTATCCTTGAAACTGCCAGTCTGCAGCTTCACTACCCCTGAGAGGCAAATAGGATGGGAAGAGGATCTGACAGCACTGGGAACAAGCGAGAGTGCTTCTTAGGCCTGAGGCAGGACAGAGAGGACTGGGGTTCCTTGACACTGTCACTCAGGCCAGAGATGTGAGGAATGGAGGTCCTGGAAACTGCCATCCAGTGGGAGGCACGTGGTCAGTAGTCCCGGACAGGGGGTGGGGGTCTTGGGGGTTGAACTGTGCTGTGTGTAGCCCCATAGGATGGAGGGGGAGCAGGGGGTGCCCCGGGGGGCTCAGCCTCATCTTCCATTTCGCTTTCGTCGCTGCCAGCTAGCTGGTCGTGGCCAACGAAGCCACATTTCTCTTCGCTCATCTCCTCAGGCTCCGCCCACGGCTGCTTCTCTCCCGAAGCGAAGACCCCGTAGAAGATGACGCCCCCATAGTGCACCAGGGAGGCAATGAGGAACACATACTGCCACTCCTCCCGAGTCTGTAGCGGGGACAACGGGGAGGTGAAGTCAGAGGACAGAGAGACAGGAGAGGGAAGGGGCGGGGCTAGTGGAAAGGGGCGAGGCTAGGGAAGGGGCGGGCCTTTTCTCTGGAAAAGGAGCCAGAGATCCAGAGAGGTGACGTATGTCAGGAAGGTGCTGTACACATTTGGAGGGCAAGTGGGTCAGGGCCCAGGCACGGACCTTGTGCTTAGTCATGGCACCCACGATGATGGGGCACACCATGCCGGACAACGTGCCCACGCCGTTGGAGATGCCCATGAGGATGCTGGCATAGCGCGGGGCGATGTCCAGGTGGTTCACGTTGAACCCTGGCGAGGCGAGCCGAGAGGCGTCACAACCGATTCCCACGCCAGTGACTCCTCCCCCAGCCTAGCCTCCCCGACTTCCCGGCCGCTTTTTCCAGTCTGCCTTTCGCCAGGCTGGGAGGTGCTCTACATGAGTCAGGAAGTTCCCCACTGAGCTGAGCAGAGCCCCCCCACCCCCACCCTCAAGCTGCAGATCGCCGGTTCTCACCGGAGATGGCGAAGCCGCTGAAGCCCACGGCGAGGACTAGGAAGGAGATGGCCACGCCCTTGGAGTGCGAGTAGCCGACCACCAACAGCAGCGTAGCTTCCATACCAAAGCCTACGGAGGGCCGCCCCCTCTGAGCACAGGCCGCCCCGCACAGCCTCTCCAGACCCACTCCTGGCTCCCAGCCTCCCCCAGTTTGACCCAGTCCTGCCACTTCCACGCCTGTCCCTGGCTTTGTACTCCATTCTGCCCGCGCCCGCCCTAACCAAGCCCTCAATTCTCCAGTGCCTGGCCCTTGACCACGTGCACAGGCTTCGCTACCCAAGCTGGGACCTCAATGGCCCCACCCCCTGACTAGACCACGCCCCACCCCGGCACCTTCAGGGCTTCCCTCTCAGTCCCCATTCATTACACTCACACCTTTGTCTCTCCAGGTGCCCCTCTTCATCACCCAGTTCCCATCCTACTCTGGCCAGCCTCGTATAGGCCCCGTCCTTCCAGACCCAACGTGGTCTCGCCTTTGCTTCACCTGGGCAGCCACACCCACCTTGTCCATCTACAGACACTGCCCCGGAGGCTGCCACCTAAGATTCGTTCCTGCCAGACCTGGTCTCACTCAGGCTCTGCCTTTTGGACACGCCCCATGGATTCGCCCTCTGACCCCGCCCCATCCGCCATGGTCCAGCCCCCTAGATCCGCCCAGCCATGCTCCGCCCATTCCAGCCAGGTCCCAGACCAGATCCAGGCCCCGCCCCACTCACCCCCACAGTTCATCAACTTGCGCACGTTGGTGGTGGACATGATGCGGCGGCTCCTCAGGAAGTCGGCGATCTGGCCTCCAATGGGCACGATGATGGTCATCACCAGGTGAGGCAACGCTGACACCAGGCCCACCTGCGCCGGCGGGCGTACAAGGCGTCGCGGCTCAGCGGCCACCTGCCTGGGGGTCTCACCACGGCTCAGGTACCATGGGCTTCCTCCCTGCCCCCTTTCCAACCCCTTGGGATCCAGGTTCCTCTCCTTCCCGCGCTCACCCTCCCGCCGCGCCCGCAGCTCTCCCCTTCCGGGCCCAACCTTGCTGATCTCGAAACCGAACACTTCTTCGAAGTAGGCAGGCTGGGAGATAAGAAGCAGGTAGAAAGTCCAGCTACGACAGAAGTTGGCCACGATAATGGCGTAGACTGGCATGGACGTGAAGAAGCGCCTCCAGGGTGTGTTAAACTTCTGTGGTGGGGGAGAGGAGGGAAGGGCTGCTAAGACAGAGAACAGGCCTGGGCGCTCTCCAAGTCCCTTCAGGGATCCCACGACAGTCCCGCAGAGACCCAGATTTCCCTGTCTCACTAAAGCCGGAGGCAGGGTCGCCAGCCTGACTGCGTCCCCATGGGAAGGCTGACATCCTAGCCTCAGTGGTCCTCAGGCTGGCGGGTGTCCAGACCCCACGATGACCTTCAGAGAGTCATAAATGTGGACCCAAGAGTCTCCTTCCACCCAATTATGCCCCCTAATTCGAGCCTCACCCACCCTGAGGTCTGAGCAAAACGCCACATTCTAATCCGCCTCTGCAGGTTTAACCACGCCCATCAGTGGTTCCGCCCACCTCACTACCTAGCCCTGCTCTCCGCACCTGCTAACCCCGTCCTCCCTGGGCTTTGATCACGCCTCCTAGGTTCTAGCGCCATCCAACTGGCGATCCCATCGTCTCTTCTAAATGTCTATGGAAATGTCTATGTAGATCTACCAAGATCCGCAAGCAGTGAGGATTCAAAGCCCCTCTTCCTCTGGTCTCCCTGCCTTGATAACTCTCCTCTCCCCACCGCGCCCCAGCCTCCCCAGGCTTGGGCCCGGACCGTGACGGGGTTCATGAGCTTGGCGCTCTCGCCGATGGCGTCCTCGATGTACTTGCGCTCCTCCTCCGAAATGCTAGGGTGCAGCGCCGGGGACTCGTAGGAGACGAGCAGCCAGAACAGATACCAGAAGATCCCGAAGCTGCCTGGTGGGTGGAGGGGGTCAGGAGGAGGATGGAAGCGAGGTGACGACCGGCCTCTCTCTGCCCCGGCACCACCCGGACCCAGGCGTCCGGGCCCCTCACCATAGACGTAGAATACAGAGCTCCATCCTGAGTACTGCACCAGGACTCCGGCGAGAGGCATCGCGACCACCGCCCCAGCATAGGAACCTAACGGGGAGGGTGCAGAATGGAGAAGAGCGGATCTTTCCTCAAACGCAGTAGTGCGGATTCCCAGCCCCTACCTTCCTGGGACACAGAAGTACCGGCCACTGCCCCTACTCCCTTAGACACGTCGGTCTGGGTCACCAGCCCCCTCCTCTCGCAGATCCGGGAGTTCAAGCCCACAACCTCCTCCTCCCTCCATCGAAGAGTCTAGACTCCAGCACCCCCACCCCCACCAGCCTCAGACCCACGAGTCCGGATCCCAGCCCCTTCCTCTCACCGCAAAAGGCTGTCGTCGCCAGGCGACTCCGCTCTAAGGGCGGGGCCCATTTGCTCCAGATCCCATGGCAGGCAGGGTACGTGACCCCCTAGGGAAGAGAAAACCAAAGTCAACGAGAAAAGGTGGGGTCGGAACGGCAATGGGGTCATAGGGGGCGGAGCTTTACCTCTACCAACCCCTGCAGGATCCTCACGAAGATGACACAGCCATAGTGGACACGGGCAGCCGAGGGGATCAGCATGTTTAGAGTGGAGGTAGCCACAATAGCAAAGCCGAAAACCCTGATAGGAAAAGTTGTGTTCCGAGAAGAGTCCAGCTATCCTGCCAGACCTAGGACTCTGCCCTTTCCTCCTTCAGCAGGCCAGGCCCCGCGCCCCCAGAACCCCCGGCCCCACCTTCTATGAGACTCCCCACTTCCACAATACAAACCCCACCTTTCCCTAGGGCCTCGCCCCGAACCCAGGCTCCTCCAGTTTTTCCGGAGTCAGCCCCCAAATGCAAGGCCACAGCCTCTAACTCCACCCACACAGTTGTAGTTTCTGCCCACTTTGAGACATCCGCCCCGCCCCCTGAATACCTGTTGGCTGCGAATTTTTGGCAGATAAATCCTCCAGGAATCTGGGTGACAATGTAGCCCCAGAAAAAGGAGCCGTGTATGAGGCCAACAGTCTCTGGATCCCAGTTGAACTGAGCTTTCTGTGGGCCAAAAGGCACATCAAACCATCACCCCTGCTCCAGAGGCTCTGCTTCTCCACCAATCAGCAGCCGCAGACAGTCCCTCAGCCAATCAGCAACAAGGATCCCCTCTCGCCTTCAAAACCTGCCAATCAGAGCTCGGGCCATCTACCCCAACTTTGCTCCTCCATGTTGCTAGGGCCGCACTACCTTAGCAACAGAGCCTGCTGCTGCCTAGAGGCCTAGCTCTGTCTGCTTGCCTGCCTCAGGGTCCCTTCTCTTAATGCGTAGGAGCCCATATATGGGGTACGTTTCTTCCTCCACTTCTAACCAATGTACAAACTGTTTGCAGATTGGATGGGTTCTAGGAAGAGACAAGAAGTAGCCAAAGGGTTGGGCATGATTGGAAAAGAACAGGGGCAGGTAGGCCACAGCCCAAATCAGGATTTTTTTTTTTGGAGGCAGGGGCATGGCCTATATGGAAATTAAAACAGAAAATCTGAGACGAAGCGGGGCTTTAGGTTAATGGCCAGAGCAGAGGTAGAAGGGATATAAGCAGCGGTGGAACTTCCAAAAAGCCAGAATCAAAATTTACGGTGGGGCCTTCCCTGGCGGTCCAGTGGTTAAGACTCTCCCTTCCAATACAGGGTTTGATCCCTGGTAGGAGAGCTAAGATCCCACATGCCTTATGGCCAAAGAAACAAAACAGAAGCAATGTTGTAATAAATTCAATAAAGACTTCATCAAAAAAAAAATCTTAAAAAAAAAAAAATCACGGTGGAGGGACTTCCCTGGTGGTCAAGTGTGTAGGATTCCCTGCTTCCACTGCAAGGGGGTGCTGGTTAGATCCCTGCTTGAGAAAGTTCCGCAAGCCGCAAGGTACGGCAACAACAACAACAAAAAATTCACGGAGCCTGAGTTGGCCTGGGAGTAACATTCAACACTGGAACAGGTGCAGGAGATGCAGGTGGAGCAAAGTTGCTAGGATGCCCAAAATGAAACAGGAGCAGCCATATCATAGGGAACCAAACGCTTGGAAGAGTCTACACTTGGAAAGCAGAGAGGTGAAACAAATAGGAGCGGGGCTTCATTTAGATAAGGGCAGGACTTAGGAAAAGAGAGCCCTGAGGTGAGGTGGAGCTGAGGTTGTGTGCCAAGGGTCCAACTCTTTGTGACCCCGTGGACTGTAGCCCAGCAGGCTCCTCTGTCCATGAGATTCTCCAGGCAAGTATATCGGATTGGGTTGCCATGCCCGTCTCCAGGGGAACTTCCCCAGCCAGGGATTGAACCCACATCTCATGTCTCCTACCACTAGCGCCACCTGGTTAGGGCCCATGGTGGGGCAGCGCAAAAAGGCGGGTCTACTCAGGCCGGGGCGTGGAAGGGGCGTGGTCTAGGCCTCGCGTAGGCGAGTGTGACGTCATCAGAGGGCCTGGGCAGGGTTTCCCCCAGCCTCAGGCAGCTCCCGTCCCCGAGCTACCTGCATCACCACGTGGCCCCCGCGGTGGGTCGTGCTGTTGTTGACCATGGAGACGATGGCCACGCCCAGGTTGCAGCGGATGCCAAAGCTAATGCAGAAGCCCAGACCGCTCATGATGGCGATAATGTAGCGGCGAGGGAGGCCAAAGCAGGTGCAATCCACGACCGGCGGGTCCCGGGTCTGCGTCGTGACCGGGCGCCCATCTGCACTCAGCTCCAGCGTCTCGGCACCTTCTTGCCGCTTCTCCAGAAGACTGCGGCGAGGCAGCAAGGATCAGACTCGGACGTCCGGGCCCCTAGCCCCCTCCTCCCCATGACACGAGTCAGGGCAAAACTTGTTTTTCAAAACCAGGGATTCTAAACCCGCAACCCCTCTTTCCCCAAGAGTTCAGCCTCTAACTTCCTTCTCCCTCCAGGAATCTGGACCCCTGGTCTCCATCTCCCTCAGACGAGTAATTCCCACGCGCCCCCAGCCCCTTCCTTCCTCAGACTAGAGAATGGAACTCCCCAGTTCCCTTCTCCGCTAGCCTTGTCACCTCTCAACTCAGTTGTTTTAGGCTATCCTTTGTGATCCAAAACCCTGTGCCCCCAGCCCCCATCCCCAAGGCCCAGAGACTCTCTCCAGCCCCGTCTTCCAGATATGAGTCTATTTGAGGAAGCAAAAGGCGCTAAGGAGATGCCTCAGCAAAGGTGTCAAAAGAACAGATGCTTCTCAGCCACATCTGCTATATATACCGCACCCCTCCCCTGCCCCGGGGCATGCCCTGCCGGGCTTCCAGGCCCAGGTGTGGGGCTGACATCCAGCTGACTCCATTCAGCCACTGGAAGCCCACTCCCAGGGATCGGGAGTGGGAGGGGGAGGGGTGGGAGAGGTCCAGGGCACTGGAATCCAGCAGCCCAGCTGGATATATCTGGGGAAACTTGAGTTCAGGCTGTCAGTCTGGGGGGTGGGGAGGAGTGGCGGGTGGTGTCCTGGCAAGGGACAGATGGCCCTGGTAGGGGGGTTGGCTCAGTCCCCAGCGTGACTCTCGCCCCCGCCTGTTCTGGATCCAGGATTGAATCTGTGACGACGGATAGGGTACTTGGAGGGCCACCTCCATTCCAGAGAGAGGCTGCAGGGAGAAAGAGGTGCCCTGAGATAGACGTGGAAAAATTCAAAAGGATGTCAGAAATGGAGTCGGGGGGTGGAGAGAACAGAGAATGAGAGAAAAAGGATCAGAGACACAGGAGGGAGAGAGACTCAGAGAGAAGGAAACAGACTCCCAGGGAGGGAGAAACAGACAACCAGTCTGAAAGAGACCGGGGCAGAGACCCTGAAAAAAGATGGGGGAAAGGGGCAGGACAGAGACCCTGAGAAGGAAAGGGACTGAAACCCAGTGAGGGACCCAAAGACAAGTGGGTACAGAAACCCAGGAGAGAGAACGCAGAGACAGAAACCCAGAACGCTGAGAGAAAGACGAAAAGACAAGGAGCCTGAGGAGAGACAGGCTAGGGACATGATGTGTGAGGCGTGGCTCCTCTCCGAGGCCGGTAGGCAGCCAGGGGATCCGGCTGGATCCCAGGAAGGGGCTAGAACAGATGGAGGCGAGGGAGACTGGGACGGGGGAGGAAAGAACAGCCAGACGGCCTGGGAGGAGGCGGGTGGAAGAGATGGGAACACAGCAACCCTCCCCATCCTGGAACTTAAGGAAGTGGGGGAGGGCGTTAAGAAAGTGGGGAGACTGGGGGAACGGATAGAAACTAGGGGGACGACGAATAAGACCCTGGGTAGGGGACAATGAGCCAGAGAGTGGGGAACAGAAGCCCCCTAGAATGAATAGTGCACGGCGGTAGGCACTGGCCCCTCCCATTAGAACAGGTCGGCCAATGAAATTAAACTTTGACCCAGGTTGCCCTCGCATGCGGTTTGACCCTGAAACTCAAGAGGGGATTGCAGCCCCCGAAATTTGATATTCATTGTTAATATGAGGACATAGATCTCGGATCAAGGTTTTCTAAACAAAGGAACGCAGTCTCAGTATTCTGTATCTGTAAAATGGGGGCATGAGTAGAATGTGAGGTTACAAAGATAATGTCACTTCAAGGTGACATTATCATTTCAGGAGAACTAGAGATGCAGAGGTGAAGGTGGCTCCAATGCTTCATGGAGGGTAAGAACACATCGCTTTGCCCTCTCAGGATGCCTGGAACTCAGGGTTAGGAACTTGGTGATGATGAAAGGCCGTGATTAGGGAGCAGGTAGGGCACTTTCCTGATGGTTCAGACAGTAAAGAATCTGCCTGTAATGTGGGAGACCTGGGTTAGATTCCTGGGTCAGGAAGATCCCCTGGGGAAGGGAAGGGCTACCCATTCCAGTTTTCTTGCCTGGAGAATTCCATGGACAGAGGAGACTGACAGGCTACAACCCATCGGGTTGCAGAGTCAGACTGCCCCCTTCCACTTTCTTTCACCCAAAATAAAGAGTGTCTCAGCCTCCATCTGTGGGTCTCTGCCTCTGCTTCTCAGAGATTCTCAGTCCACTCCCCTACTCCCGCCTCCCCAGTCTCTGTCCTCATGTCCCTTTGGTTCTCCCTTACCCTCCCATTGTACAACTGGGAAGACTGAGGCTCAGGAAACAGAAGCAGCATGTCCAAGGTCACACACAAGCAGCAGTGGGACCTGATCACTTCCTGGCCCTCCGCATCACCCTGCCCCAGGCCTGGCTCTCAAAAAGGAGGCATATTGGCTCCTGTCTCTTGCTGTATTCCCTTTCCCCCCTTGTCCTTGTCCCAAGTCACCCTGGGTTGCTATGTGTTTCCTGATCTGAGGGAGTTTTCCACCCACTCCAGCAGCACTCATCTCGAGGAAATCTGCAGCCCCCACCCAAGACTTGGGTGGGAGACTGACCTGGGTTCAAAAGATGCCATGTGTACTCAGCCACGGACTTCCCCCTTTTCCCAATGGTGCCTCAGTTTCCCCAGCTTCGTCTAGAGGATTAAAAGGAGTCCGGTGTGGGCATTTCCCCCTCTCAGCAATCACCAAAGCAGACCCCAGGATTCAGATGCGATTGTTCTGGGCTCAAACTCCTTAGTGACTGTCCTGGTGGGAACCCTGAACTCTGGGGTCTCTAGGGGCTCCCAAGGCAGCTGAAAGACGTGACGATCAGGCAGAGTCAGACAGAGAGAAACCCAGACACAGGAGAAGCGGAGACTGAGGAAGAAAGAGCGTGAGAAACACATTCCTCCTGCCTCCATCCCCCTTCCCAACCCCCTCCTCCAGCACGTCTCTCTCCCCCTCCTGACTTCACGCTGATGTATTTTGAGAAACTCGTGAAAGGAGGTGAGAAAAAGGGTGGGGAGGGGCTGGAAGATTGGGAAAAAGAAAGGGTGAGGTTATCTCAGCTTCTCCACCCCCTCCCCAACACTGCGCCATCCTCCTGCCCCCTCCCTTCTGTCCAGGTTTATTCCTATCTCTCAGGTTACTAAAGGGTGGGGTAAGTTTGGAGTGCGGAGGTAATCTGCGGCAAGCAGGACGAGTGTTAGACTTAGAGGAGAACTTGCATGGTATAGTAAGCTGCACTGAACAGTAATCAAAGATAGGGTCAGGACTATGGGTCACGGGGACCCCAGGGTCTGAGGGAATGGCAGCAGGGCATGGTGCTGATGAGGCCCCAACTCCTCCCCACACTGTGGCCAGATATTTTTAGGCTTCTCCGCAGCTGAGTAATTTCTCTGACTTGGAGCCAGGGCTGGGGTTGGGGGTGAGAGACTCAGGAGAGGTGTAGCAGACTGCTCTGGGGACACCCAGGTCATCGGGGTCATCTCCTTGACTGGGAGGAAGTCCCTCTCAGCCCTAGTCTATACCCTTTGGAAAGTCCATCCTACTCCAGAAGCCTAATGTTTGGCCTGCAACTCCCTTCTCCATCAGAGACCCAGGATACCCTGGCTTCTTCCTCCCAGCTTAGCTCTCCTCAAGGACATGGACCAATGGGCCTCAATCCGATTTAGCTTCAGATTAAACTCTCTGAGAGATCGTAACTGACAAACACACAGAGATGGAGAGATCTGGGATGAGCTAGTAAAAAACACCAGAAAGAGTGCCCGAGTTCCTAAAGGAGAGTGTCAGAAACCTTAGGGCAGGGAGTTGGGGGACAGAGACTCAGAGAAAGAGACAAAGACCCAGAGACAGAGTTGTAGAGATCTAGTGAGAGCGAGAGAGAGGGATGGGGACTCAGAGATAAAAGGAAATAGATACTTAGAGAGAGTGGACAGAGATCTGGAGAGAGGAGGCAGAGAGAATATAGGTGAAGGGAGACCCAGAAGCCGGCGAGGGAAACAGAGATCCAGAAGAGGGGGATATATATTTATAATCCCAGAGAAAAGGGCAGAGAGCCTAGGGATGGGGTGGGGCGCAGAAAAATGATGGATGAGACCGGACCGTCGGAGACCGAGGGAGAAAACTGGACAGATGGGAGCGCCCGCCTCTCAACGCATGGGTACCGCCTGTCCAGCTGTCCATCTGCGCCCAGGTGGGAATGAGCGTCCTCCTCAGACCCTCGCGTTCTTCCACACCCAGGACCCCCACCACGCTCACCGGTGTAGCTTCCCGAGGGCGCGACCGGCTAGCTTCCGAAACTCCTCCTGGCGGAACTCCATGGTGACCGCCCCTGCTGCCGGACCCCCCCCCGCCGATCCCCCCGCCCGCGGGCCCGGGAGGCCGCGTCCGGGTACCCGGGGTCCGCCCCGGCCCGGCCGGCCCCGCAGCTCCGCTCGGGGGGAAGGAGGCTGCGAGTGCGGGCTGTCTGGGGGCTGTCACCGGACTCAGCGTCGGGGGCGGGGTGGGGCGGGACAAGGCCCCGCCCACCCTACTATACCCCGCCCCTTGCATTCTAGTCCCGCCCACCTTCCACTGCCATTCATCCAGGTACTCGCCTCGCCCAAGACCAAGCCTATGGGTTTTGAACCCACTTGTCTGGGTTGCATCGCTCCCAGATCAGTCCCTTCCCGGAGGTACTTCTCCCTCACTCATTCCCCACCAGCTCTTCTATCCCAGATTCTCTCTCCTCCAGAGTTCTTTCCTGAGACTTGCTCCCGCCGCTTGTTTCCCCTAATTTCGTGCTCGCATTTTCATCTTCCTCTAAATATCCTCCAGCGTTTTGTCCTCCCAGTCCTACCTCGCCGAATTTCTGTGCCCCCCAGTTCCTCATCCTGCCCGGGCACGCCATCCCCAACCAGCCACATCCTCAGTTTCAACTTTCTCATTCAGAAGGTTCTTTTCTCATTCAGGGAATTCCTTCCCCTTTCATGGATTCCAACCCTCATTTCGATCCACCCATTGTCCCCTCTCGTTCTTCCCCATCCACCTGTTTCCATCTTTCCCCTTTTAGATTCCATGTCCCTCCAGTTCTATTTCCCCTCTTGGCCCACCACCCCTTCCAGTTCCTTCATTTCCAATTTCCTTCCCTCTGGGTTCATCTCTTCAGAGTTATACTCCCCCTACCCTCATTGCTGGTCATTATTCCCTCCCTAGCCTCGGATCTATCCCTGCCCTTTTATTTCTCTCATCCTGAGTTCTGTCCCCACCCCTTGAGTGTGTCCCCTTGGATATTTCTTTACCCCTGAGTTCTGTCCCTTCTCCTGGGATCTATCCCTGCTTTGATTTTTGCCCACACCCTCTGGAACCCGATCCAGGTATACATCTTTGAGTACTTTCCCCGCCCGTGAGTTCTCTTCCCTCCCTCTGGGATCTGTCTCCGCCCCCTGGGATCTGTCCCCGCCCTCTGAACTCTTATTGCACCCCTGAATTCCAGCCCTGCCCCTCTGGGGTTGAACTTCGACAGTCCTTGGCCATCTCCTGCCCGAAGGCAGTTCCTGCTCCGCTCCTTTCGCCGCCAGCCCCTTTCCCCGACGCCGAGTCCACCTCCAGATCCAGCCCCCAGGAGGGTGCTCCTTTCCTCATCGCCTCCCGGCGTCGGGCCAAAAATGCACTTGGGATTAAAATTTCATGATGCGGCACAGGTCCGCGAGGGAGTGGGAGGGAGCAGCCAGCGCGGCGGGCGGGCGCCAAGGACGGGGCGCAGCCTCTCGCCTCTAGCTTTGCCTCGCTGGGTCTTTTGGTGTCACAGTTTTGCCTGTATTTGAGAAAACCTCGAATTCTTAGGGAGGAGAGGCTGGGGGCTGGGACTCCTGGGTTCGAGGGAGAAGGGAGCCGGGAGCTCGGACTCCAGAGTCTGGGGGAGAAGCCCGCGGAGCCGTCCGCACGCGCCACCCTGCGGCGGCAGAATCCCCGGTCTGGGTGTGGAGGCGGCGGCCGCGGCTCCGAGCCAGGTGTGAAGGTGGAGCAGATGGTGAAGAGGAGGGAGTGGGAGGGGAGCCCCGCGGCTGCCAGATCCCGAGCCTTCGCCGGAACCATCACCATGGAGACCGCGGAAGGCAGAGAGGACCCAGCCCCACATTTTCGGGACCCGGGAATGAGTTCTTCAGCCTCCCACGGAGGGTTCCTGTGCAAACTACAAGTCCCAGCGGCTGCTGGACTTCACCGTTTTCTTCTGAATGACTGCATACTCAGAGGGCTGCTGGGAGTTGTAGTTCTCTGAGACAATGGACTGAAGTTGCGTTGCGCCCTCTGTTGGACACGGAGCCCAAATTCACTCCTGAGGACCAAGGCATCCTACTCAATGTCATCCCCAAATCTTTTTCCTTTCTCACCATCCAGTTCATTCATTTCCAGCCACACTGGCCACCTGGCTATTCTTTCAACATTTACCACTGAAGCCCCTGCATTTATCTATCTTCCTAGGATTCACTATGGAAGAAGAGGATGTTGGCAATCATTCATTAACTGAACAAATAGTTCCTACTAATGCTGAAGCTGAAGCTCCAATATTTTAGCTACTTGTTGTGACCATCCGACTCATTGGAAAAGACCCTGATGCTGGGAAAGATTGAGGCAAAATGAGAAGGGAGCAGCAAAGGATGAGATGGTTAGATAGCATCGCCGACTCAATGGACATGAATATGAGCAAACTCTAGGAGACAGTGGAAGACAAGAGGAGCCTGGCAGCCCATGGGGTCAAACACAGTTGGACAGACTTAGCGAGTGAGCAACTGGGGGTCAGGCATTGTCACACCATAGGGTGCATCGCACTAATGAGAGTAACACTGAGTATTGGGGACCACAGAGGAGGAAACCAGGGAAAATCAGAGAAAACCTGAAGAATTGAAAGGCTTTCCAGGGAAAGCTCACTAAGAAGGAAAATTGGGATGGTGGGGGCAAGGTGTCGGTGGAAAGTCAGATGAGCCCTGTGAGGGCAAACGAGAAGGACTGGAGCAGAACTGGGTAGGTGTACTGGAGAAAAGGATCCAACCAAGGGGAACTACAGAAAGGCACAAAAAACCAGTGTGGGTCATCGTGATTAGCCTGAGTGACTGGAAGAGACAAAATGGAGTGTGAAGGGGACCGGATAGCACAGAGCCTTGAGTGCTCGGCGGAGGGGCTTGGACCTTCTCCCAGGGGTGCTGGAGAGCCAAGGAGGGGCCGTGAACAGGAGCTGGGCAAGGTCAGCCCTGAGACCTTGTTGGGGACAAACAAGGGGTGGGACAAGAGGTCAGGATGCCAGGGAGAACATCCCGGGAAGAGGACGAGGCCTGAGCTGGGGTAGTGACCTCTACCGGACTCCAGCCCAATGTCCATCTTCCCTCCCATTCTCCATATACTCCTAGCCAGACACAAGACAAAGGCAAATATCTTTTATTTCAGTTTTAGAGAAGCCACCAGCCTCTCCCCTCAACAGAAGCACAGGAAGACATCCGGTCAAGAAGGCACTGAGAGAAGAGGCATCGCCACCATCAATTGCTGAGGAGAGAAAGCGGAGAGAGGATTCAGAGCCCAGGGGTCCAGCCCCCTGCCCCCTCTTCCCTCAGATCCAAGAGTTTAGGCCTTCCAGGGTTCCTAGCTTCCCCAAACCCCCAGCCCCTCAGGTACCTTTCTCTTCTGATGGAAGGCTGCCTTGCTCTCATCACAGTTAATCCGCAGGGGGATGTAGGTATCCAGATGGTACAGCTGCTGGGGGCCCCCCATCACCAGGCGATTCTCCCCGACTTCCAGCGACAGCCCCAGAGCACCATCCTGGAGGTGCGGGAGAATCAGCCCACCCTTCCCTTCCCAGCAGCAGGATGATCAGAACACAGACCAGAGAGAGAAGCCTCACGTGTTGGGGTACCATATTTAAAGAGTCTAATTGCCCAGGAAAAAGGTGAAACTCAAAGTGTTAGTCACTGTCATGCCCCACTCTTTGAGACCCCATGGACTGTAGCCCACCAGGCTCCTCGGTCCACGGAATTTTCCAGGCAAGGATACTGGAGCAGCTTGCCATTTCCTTCTCCAGGAGATCTTCCCAACCCTGGGATTTAACCTGGTCTCCTGCATTGCAGGCAGGCTGTCTACCATCCGAGCCACCAGGGATGCCCCGGAAAAAGGTGGGACACAGTAATACAGGTCTGAGCACTGTAAGGATGGCACCAGAAGTGGGCCTAAGGACCCCAGGGAACAGAGGAGGCAGCTGGGGTCACGGGGCAGCACTAGCCAGGCTCACACTGGTCTAGCAACATTCGTTGGAATCTCTCCCATCACTCCCTGTCCAAGACCCCAGACCTCCCGGGGATGCGCTCACCAGTTTGGGGAGGTCGATTTCAGCCAAGAGGAGGTCAGGGGCCTCCAGCCAAAGGCTCAGGTGAGGCTTCTCAGGGCTGGGGAGGAACAAGACCCAGAATTCAGGAGAGCCGCCAGGGCTTGGCCAGGACTATTGCCTCTTGCTCCCTCCCAGCCCTGGGGCCTCAGGACACCTTCCCAGGTGAAATTCCACTTCGCTTCCTTCTGTGTTCCCAGAGCCCCAGGACCCCGTCCCGAAGTATGGAGCGAGCTATTACAAAGAATGTTGGGGAGACAGGAGATAGGGCCCCCGTCGAATGCCCACCCTGCCTCAGGTCTCGGGGAGCTGGGCGTGTATAGGTTCCCCAGCTCCTGGATCCGAGGACGCTGCTGGGAGCGGATATTTTGCTGGGAGATGGAGCCCAGGAAAGGTCTGTTCTTCAGTATGCGCCACTCTGAGGGGAAGGAGCACAGGGTCAGAAGTCACATGAGCCCAGGTTTCCTTCTGTTCTTTCTCCGCAGGGGAAGAGGGTCCTGTGCTGGGAGAGCCTCACGGGAAAGGCTCCGGGGTCAGGGGTCTGACCACACCCGCACGCTAGACTTTAGAAAGCCTGTCTGCATTAGCCCTGCCCCTTCGGGCTCTCCAGACCCCGTCCCTTCTCTGAAATCCTGGGCCTCTTTCCCTCTCCTCCCAGAGCCCTCTTCCTGAACTCTACAGCCTAGAGTGTGCCCAGTCTCTTCAGTCATGCCCAACTCTCTGCGACCCCATGGGCTGTAATGTGCCAGGCTCCTCTGTCCATGGAATTTTCCAGGTAAGAATACGGCGACGGGATGCCATGCCCTCCTCCAGGGGATTGCCCTGAGCCCAGGATGGGCTCCTGTGTCTCCTGCAGTGTAGGTGGATTCTTTACCGCTGAGCCACCGGGGAAGCCCCCTACAGCCCAGAGGCTAGTATAATCCCTGCCCACACTAGTCCTACTTCTCGCAGGAGCTGACCCCGAACTGCACCGGGGCTAGCTCCTCCCGGTAGCCCTGGCCCCACCCCCTCACCTGGATTCAGCTGCAGGCCGTATTTGTCCTCAAGGCCCTCCCTGGCGATGGTGATCACGAGCTCTCGCAAGAAATCGCTGTTCTAGGGATGAAGAGAGAGATGTGGGAGCGCTGAAGGGGTGGAGGGAGAGGCCCCGGCCCAGGCCTCCCCCGCAGCCCCGCCCCCAACCTGCATCCTCCGGAAGAAGTCGCTGTTGACAGCTACGTCGTAGGCGGTACAACCCTGGCCTTCTGCAGGGAGAGAAAGGGGGTGAGACCCCCAGCCCTCGGTGGGAACCCCAAGGCCCAGACAGTCAAGGACAACACAATCAAGGACAGCAGCCACAGACCCAGAGAAACCCAGAGACAATTAGGAAGTCAAAGACACCAAACTTGCCAGTCTGGACTCATACCCACCGCCTAGTCTCGTCTCTTGCCCTCTGGCCCTTTCCCACCAAGTCCCAGAGCTCACCCTCTTCACCCTCCCCAGTTCACAGTCCTCCCAGGGCTCCCCAGCGCCACTGGGGTAAGGCCGAGTTCTTCAGCCTGGCGCTGGAGGCCCTGCATGGTTAGCTCCCTTCCAGCTGCAGAGAATTTCACTTCTCCCGCTCTTCGTCCCTGTAAATTTCCCTCCATCACTACTGATCACTGACCAACTGAATCATTTCTCCAGCCTCTGGACCCCTCTCTCCTCTCTGCCTAAGACCCTCTTCTCTATCTTGGTCTGATGAACTGCTCTGATTCCTTCCAATCTTATATCCAATGTGTCCTCCTCCAGGAAGCCTTCCCTGATCCTTTAGTGGGAGTGAAGAACCCCCTCCAGCCCAGCACAGAATCACACCATACTGAAATCGCATCTGCCTCCTTTGCCCTCATCCAAGACTGAGAGTTTCTCAAGGGCAGGTTCTGGGTTTTGATAAGTGCCTACTTTCCAAGGCACTGGCCAAGGAATCATCCCAAGAGGCTTCAGGGGACATATGTGAATTGAAAAAACAAGGATAGAGACAGAAACTCAACAGAGATGAGACAAGGCAGAGACATAGAGACAGGGGAGAAAGCTGCAGGAGAAAACGGGTGAGTGAGAGCTGGCCAAGGACTAGAGTCAGATCAGCTAATGAGCACCTGCCCAGCCCCACTCTCTCCTGGGGTGAGGCATGGAGAAGTGCCAGCCTGGTCAAGTGAGTAGAACCAGGACTGCCCAGTGAGACTGTGGATACCCAGGAGGTTGGAGATATGCCTTGGGGAAAAGGATCAGATAGAGGGTTGGGGTCACAGGGGAACAAGTTTCTAGGTTCTGAGGGAGGGTGGTCCTGGGTCCTGGAATCTTTGGTCCTAGGCAAGAAAGGATCATGGGGGTGGGGGTGGGGGGTAGATTCCTGGGTCTTCTCAAGGCACTGACTTGCATCCAGTTCTGCATGTGGCTCTCCCAGACTCATGGGGATGCGAAACCCGGCCTGGTCTTCCTCCAGCATTTGAAGCAGCTCATCCTCGGTCAAGTCAGCCGGCGGAGGGATGGAGGGAGAGTGACAGATGTTGATGAAAACCTTCCCTTCAGCTGAGTTGGTCTTGATGCAGAAACCTGGTGGGAATGGGTTTGTCCTTGACCATCTGTCTCTGCGTGGGTCTCGGCGTCCATCCTTCTTTTGATCTGTCCCCCCTCCTTGAGTATTAGTCCTCCACTTTCTGGGTCTCTTCCTTGGGATTTCTGATTCTCTCTGAATCTCTGGCCCCCGAGTCACCCATTCCCTCTATCTCTTTTTAAAATTTTTATTGGAGTATAGTTGTGTTACTTTGTTACACAGCAAAGCAAGTCAGTTCTCCATATATACATATTCACGCTTTTTTAGATTCTCTTCCCATACAGGTCATTACAGAGTACTGAGTAGAGTTCCTTGTGTTACACAGTAGTTCCCTATTAGGTTTTGGTGTGTTTGTTTTTTTTTTAACCTTTTGGCCACTCTTAGTAGCATGTGGGGTCTTGGTTCCCTAACCAGGCATCGAACCTGAGCCCTCTGCAGTGGAAGCTTGGAATCTTAACCACTGGACCGCCAGGGAAGCCCCTAGTTATCTATTTTATACATGTGTGTGTTAGTCACTCAGTCCTGTCTGACTCTTTCCAACCCCATGGACTGTAGCCTGCCTGGCTTCTCTGTCCATGGAACTCTCCAGGCAAGAATACTGGAGTGGGTTGCCATTCCCTTCTCCAGGGGATCTTCCCAACCCAGGGATCAAATCCAGGTCTCCTGCATTGCAGGCGGATTCTTTACCCGCTGAGCTACCATATAGTAATATATATATACGTCCATCTCAATCGCCTAATTTACCCCTCCCCCTCTTTGGATCTCAGTAACCTCCCTGCTTTCTCTGGGTCTCTGTTCACTCTTACCACCCAAGGCCTCTATACCCTGCTACTGTGTCTCCTTCCCCTCTCCTCTCCTTATGCTCCCTGTCCCCAGGCTGTGTCCACCTCTCTCTGGGACTCAATCCCTCTCTCCTTGGGTTTCTGTCTTTCTCACCAGGTTGAGGCTGTATCTGTGTGGATTCCGGTCTGCTTGTTTGGGCTTGCTGGAGCTCCTTGGAGGCCTGTGTGAAAAAAAACAATTTCCCGGCTTAGCATTTGAGCTCTCAGAACCCCCTCATTTGTTCCTCAAGGGTTCACTGAGTAACACTGTTTACCTATATGAGCCAGGCAGGGCATAAGACATACTATGTCCCCTTCCTACTTTGAGGAACCTGAAGAACCACCCCAAGCTTACTCCCATTTCATCCAAAGAGTACTACAACTCCCAGAGGCCCTGTTGCCTTCCCAGTGCATGCTGGGAACTGTCGTCCCCTTTCTGAGCGCGCACACGTTCACAAACCACACCCCACCAAAAAAAAAAAAAAGTCCCCCGAATCCCCTGGGACCCAGGAGTCCATTCAGTCTGCACCTGCAGCAGCAGCTCCTGGAAACGCGACGTCTCAGCGCCCATCGTCTCTGCATCGTTCAGCTCCGGCACCAGCAGCTTCGAGTCGGCCATGGCCCTGCAACAGACCTAGGCGTCCTCAGCAACCTCAACGTGGGGGGACCTTCAGCGGGAACCGAATTCTGAGGCCTGCTTCCCGGTCCTCAACCGACTCCCGACACCCACAGTTCTGTACGAAAATCTGCGGACCTGGTCTGAGACTATAATTTCACTCAGACCAGATACTGCGTCAAATCTCTCGGGAGCCAGTATCTCTAGACTAAATGCCAAATATGTAAATAATAACCACTCTTCCGGTCTCTGCGTAACCAGGAACTCGGATAGGCCACACTTCTTACTACGCAAAGCTCATTCACCAATCCTACAACCGCATTCCTAATCACAGACCAATCCAGTCTAAGTCTGAAGCCACGCCACTATCTCAACCAATCAAAACTAAATCTTGGTAGTCACTATTTGACACACTTCCTGTGTGGTTTAAAGCCACACTTCCGCCGCTTCCCGCCAGCCACAGAAGCTACACTTCCGCCCCTTCCCGCAGCCACACCTGGCCAGATTACTGGGCAAAGCTAGCACACTTTTAAAGCCTTAACCTCAATGAAGTGAAAGTCGCTCAGTCGTGGCCGACTCTTTGTGATCCCATGGACTGTAACCCACCAGGCTCCTCTGTCCATGGAATTCTCCAGGCAAGAACACAGGAGTGGGTTGCCATTCACTTCTCCAGGGGATCTTCCTGACCCAGGGATCGAACCTGTGTCTCCTGCATTGCAGGTGGATTCTTTACCGTCTGAACCACCAGGGAAGCCCCTTTACCTCGGTGTCCATCCTAAAAGACTCCTGTCTGATCTCAATCACCTCGTCCTCAAGAGGTAGATTCGATTCTCAAGTAAAGGTATTTCGGACTAAAAGTCACACTTTCGATCTCCAATATGAACAGGGTGATGGGAACACACCAATTCGGCCACTCTTCTAAATCTGAAGGCCTCGGAACTATTTGAAGGCACCCATATTTTCTTTCTGGGCTTTCCCGCTGGCTCAGCGGTAAAGAATCAGTCTGCAATGCAGGAGCCGCAGGAGATAGGGGTTCGATCCCTGGGTTGGAAAGATCCCCTAGAGGAAGGCATGGCAACCCACTCTGGTATTCTTGCCAGGAGAACCCCATGCATAGAGGAGCCTGGCGGGCTAATCCATGTGATCGCAAAGAGTCGGACACGACTGAAATGACTTTGCACACACATTTTCATTCCCCCGCCTTTGAGGACTGCGCATGCTCCAAACTGTACTTCCCACGCACAGACCTATAAGCGAAGTAACCGGGTGCTAAGGCGGAGTTACGGCCTATCTCCTGTAGCTCCGCCCTTTGGGCTACAGGGGGCGGTGCTGCCCTTCGGACCTCCAGGTTCTTTCGGGCAGAGAGCCCTGCAGTCCGTGGAAAACGGTCTGAGAGAGTGATGGCTGCGACGCGCACAGCATCGCGGGCCTGCGAGATCTTCACGACGCTGGAATACGGACCGGCACCGGAGAGCCACGCATGCGCACTGGTGAGGGCTTGCCTGGATCCGCACTGCCTATCCCCCTTCGCGGTCTTCAGGGCCCAGTTTTGCTCGCGGACTCCCGTGATCCACCGCGGCAGCTCAGCAGCTCCGCCCCCTCGGCTCCCGCCGCTCCGTAGGATCCAGGCTGGAGGGCGTTCCCTTGGCTCATCACGGTTGCTGTCTCTTTGCCGTTTTGTCTGTTCTCGCGAGTCTTCGTGCCTGTTCTGTTCCACGCCCCAAGACTCAGTGTACCGTTTCTCCTACTCTTCAGAATCCATCCAGTGGGTCCTGTGGTTCTTCAGGGTCCCCTCAGAACCTCCTGTGATCCCTGCGGACTCAGAATTCCTGTGGCGCTCAGAATTCTGAGGGCGCTCAGAGCCTGCGTAGAGTTCCCGTGATTCCTCAGAACACCCTATGGCTCCCGGGGTCCTAGAATTCCAGGAGGAGGTCTCCTTTGACCATCTGGAGACCTCCAAGGAGCCCCCGGGATTCCTCAGCCATCACTTCAATACTTGTGAAGTTCCTATAGTCTCAGGAACTCTCAGAACCCCAAGATATATCAGAACTTCCTGTAATTACCTTCGACCCCGCAGAATAATCTCGTGGGGCTCCAGTGATCCCTCAAGAGTCCCCCAGAACGCTCTTGGGGTTCCCTGTATAAGTAGTGAAAGTCGCTCAGTCATGTCCGACTCTTTGCGACCCCATGGACTATACAGCCCATGGAATTCTCCAGGCCAGAATCCCTTCTCCAGGGGATTCTTGCCAGCCCAAAGATCGAACCCAGGTCTCTTTCCCGCATTGCAGGCGGATTCTTTAGCAGCTGAGCCACAACAGAAGCCCAAGAATACTGGAGTGGGTAGCCTATCCCTTCTGTATAAGTAGAGTGCCTCAAATTTTCTATACAGGTCTCTCAGAATCCCCCATGGAGCCATCCTGATCTCACAGGGCCCTCTGGCACCCACGTGTAAGAAGCTTGGGTTTCTCTGGAGGGAAGGAGGAAGAGGTTAGAACAGTGGTTCACATACGTGGAAGAAGATAAGACCAGAGCCTGGTGTGGGCTGTAGAGATGCAGGAGGAACAGGGTTTGAGATACTGAGAGGGCAAGGACAATGCCTCGTGTCTGGCCCTGTCCTTGTCCTGCCACCTCACCCAGGAAGAGTAGGGTTGCAGAAAGGTTGGGCTTATCACATAGCTGTGATGAGAGGGACCTGGGGACAGCCTTGGGTCATGTGCAGGAGTCAGATACTGCCTCTGCCTGGGCCTCGGGTCTGGAGACAGGGAGCTCACAGAAGAAAGAGAATTGAATAGTGGGAATGATAAGATTATTTAGAAGTGTAGTGTAGGGCTTCCCCGGTGGCTCAGCGATTAAGAATCTGCATGCAATGCAAGAGACGTGGGTTTGATCCCTGGGTCAGGAAGATCTCTGAAGGAGGAAATGGCAACACACTCCAGTATTCTTGCCTGGAAAATCCCATGGACAGAGGAGCCTGGTGGGCTACAGTGCGTAGAGTTGCAGAGTTGGACACAACTGAAGCGACTCAGCACGCGCACAGCGTAGACTCACATCAGTGGATCTGGGATGGAATACAGAGAATTCCCACGCTTGGAGGTTGGTTAGAAATGGACTATCCTGAAATAGTAATAAAGGCATAATACTCAATAAATCGCTTATATTTGTTGAGTGCTTTCTATGTGCCAGCCTCTGTACTTAGGAAGTGCTTAGTCACCCAGTTGTGTTCAATCTGTGACCCCATGGACTACAGCCCACCAGGCTCCTCTGTCCATGGGGATTCTCTAGGCAAGAATACTGGAGTGGGTTGCCATGCCTCCTCTAGGGGGTCTTCCCAACCCAGGGATTGAATGCAGGTCTCCCACATTGCAGGTGGATTCTTTACGACACCAGGGAAACCCCTGTGCGCAGGATGATATCATTTAATCCCCAAAACAGTTGTGAAAGGGGATTATTGTCATTTAGTGATAGCACACAGGCTTAAAGAGGTAAGTAATTGGCTGATGGTCAAGGTGAGGACCCCGTGGACTGTAACCTACTAGGCTTCTCTGTCCATGGGATTCTCCAGGCAAGAATACCGGAGTGGATTGCCATTTCCTTTTCCAGGGGATCTTCCTGACCCAGGGATCGAACCCGGGTCTCCCTCATCAAAGGCAGACGCTTTAACCTCTGAGCCACCAGGGAAGCCTGATGGTCAACACAGCTTAAATGTCAAACTGAGATTTGAACCTGAACCCTGGATTCCAGAGCCCATGGGCCCCCACAACTCTCACCACCATCCCCCTGCCGCCCCGCAGCTCAACCTTACAGTCTGTGGACCAGATTCAACCAGCTAACATGTTTTCTTTGGCCTGAACTTTATTTTTAAAAATGTGCGTTAGTAGACAACTAATTTCAAGTAAACATCCGGGATTCCAGCTTCTCTTGAAAATAAAATTCCAAAGTTTGGCAACCTTTGGCTCACATTCCCTGACAAATATCATCTGGATCCAATAGCTAACTGTCTTTTTGGATAAGTCCTGAGTTCTTGGTCTCTACCAGTGGCCTCTTCTCACCCCAGCATGGCCTGCCAGGACCTTGTGGAACATTCTTTCCAGGTTTTGTTTTTCTTTGAGGGGGGGAGTTTTGCAAACTTTCACGGAGTACTTAAATTATGAACTCTAATTCACTCATCACTCAATGTCAGCAGTCATCCAGTGCTGCAGCTCTTTGTTTTCTCTTTTTTTTCCTGGAGTGATTTAAAACCCGATGGCCTGTTAACTTCTCATAAATATTTGAATCTTCATTTCTCACAGATAAGGACTCATTTTGCAACATGACCACCAGGCCATTTTCACATTAGCAACAAGAACAGTCATTCTTTAATATTGTCTAGTGTCCAACTCTTGTTCACACATCCCCAACTTTTTCCAAAATGTGACTTCCCATGGGGGCCTTTGAATTTGGAACTTCTGAATTTTTACTTTACTTAAAAATTGTTGAAAGAGAAACGAGGGCATTTCCCTGGTGGTCCCATGGTTAAGACTTTGCGTTTCTACCACAGGGGCTGTGGGTGCCATTCCTGGTCGGGGAACTAAGCCCGGCATGCTGCCTGGGATGACCAAAAATAAATAAGAAGAATTTTTTTTTTTTTAAAGAGAAAAACGAGGACTTTCCTGGTGGTCCAGTGGCTAAGCCTCTGTGCTTCCAATGCAGGGGGTGTGGGTTCAATCCTTGGTCAGGGAACTAGACCCCACATGCTACAACTAAAGATCCTGCATGCCACAATACATGTCGAAGATCCCACATTCCACAACTGAGACCCAGAGCAGCCAAGTAAATCAATAATTTTTTAATCTTATTAATTATAAAAAAAGTAAACAAAATGAGAAAGCCTACCTGGTACAGTAAGAGAAAAATCAGGAGACTGAGGCCTTGGGGAAGCAAAGAGGAAACAGTCTGCAGAAACAAGAGAGTAGGAAGGGTATCTTAGATTTAACAAGGATTTGGGGAAGACAGGACCAGGGAGAGAAAGAAACAGGAAGCAGAGATGGTGAAATGCAGTAAAATTAATAGAAAGTCTTAAGTAAGTGCCCTTCTGAGCATATGACATGTAGTGATCCATTTAATTCTCACCACTGCCCTGTGACATAGGGAGGGACTGTGATTATCCCCATCTTCCAGATGAGCTAGCCAAGGCCAGAGTATTATAAGATCCAGGCTAAGAGTGCCCTCACACAGGAGGATGTGGAAGCCACCTGGCTTAAAAGTCCCACCTCCCAAAGAGACCCTGTGGCAGTGGTACAGTCTGTGGACATTGCTTCCAGGGTCCTGGCAAGGGACATGTCCAGCCTAAGAATGCGGAGCACTCCAGGAACACTCAGGGCTCTGAAACTGCTGGCTTGTTGTTGTTGTCCTTGTTGTCCCGTTGCTAAGTTGTGTCTGACTCTTTGTGACCCCATGGACTGCAGCACGCCAGGCCCCTCTGTCCTCCACTATCTCCCAGAGTTTGCTCAAATTCATGTCCATTGAGTTGGTGATGCTATCTGATCATCTCATCCTCCACTGCCCCCTTCTTCTGTTGTCCTCAGTCTTTCCTGGCATCAGGATCTTTTCCAGGGAGCTGGCTTTTCACATGAGGTGGCCAAAGTATTGGAACTTCAGCATCAATTCTTCTGGGTTGCTTTCGACTGGTTTGCAAAGAGTGATCTTCTTGGTCTTCTAGGAACTCTCAAGAGTCTTCCCCAGCCACAGTTAGAAAGCATCAATTCTTCGGCACCCAGTCTTCTTTATGGTCCCACTCTCTCATCCACACGTGACTACTGGAAAGCTTTGACTTTGACTTGCGTATAGCTTTGACTGTACGGACTTTTGTTGGCAAAGTGATGTCTCCCACTGGATTTTTTATAGTCTATTCCCAGTTTTCCCAGTCCAAGTGTAGTGGATCAGTCAAGGGTCAATGTTGTCTAGACATATAACTAATTGTATCAGATTTCCAGGGAAATCATTTCTTTTCTTTTTAGCTGCATCGGGATCTTAGTTCCCTGACTAGGGAGCAAACCCACATTAGAAATGCAGATGCTTAACCACTGGACCACCAGGGAAGTTCTAGTCATTTCTATTCAAGAAGGTCATTTCTCCATGGAGAAGAAAAAGTTTTATTAATCCTTTGTTCACATTCTCCATGTGTAAAAGTCAATAGAACGTCCTTCACACACTGCTGGTGGGAAATGTAAAATGGTTGCTATGGTAAACAGTTCGATGTTTCCTGCATAAGTTACTCTGAACATTGCTATGTGATCCAGCAGCTCTGGGGTACATGTACCCAAAAAGAAGTAGACAGGTATTCAAAGACTTGTACATGAATGTTCACAGCAGTACTATTCACAATAGCCAAAAGGCAGAAAATAACCCAAATGGCCATCAACTGATGAAGAGATAAACCAAATGCCATCACTCCAGACAATGGAATATCATATCAAAAAAAAAAAATTCTTGAGCTGAATAAAAGTGAAAATACAACATAACAACTTAAAAACCAGAATTTAAAAATGGTGAATTTAATGTTTTAAAATGGTAAGGAACCTGCCTGCCAATGCAGGAGATATAAGAGATGAACGTTCCATCCCTGGCTTGGGAGGCTCCCCTGGAGAAGGTCACGGCAACCCATTCCAGTATTCTTGCCTAGGGAATCCCATGGACAGAGGAGCCTGGCAAGCTATGGTCCATGGGGTCACAAAGACTGAGTGACTTATCACACACGTATATTTATATGTATTTTCTTCCTACACAGGAAAATAACTGATGAGGCAAAAGGGGCAGATATTCCTCTCCCAGAGGACTCTGGGTAGGGGTCCAGCTCCCCCAGCCAGCTCTCAGACCCCTTTCCTAACTGTCTCCACCTCCCCCAGGCCTGGTTGGACACCCAGGACCGGCACTTGGGTCACTATGTTAATGGACAGTGGTTAAAACCTGAACACAGGAGTTCAGTGCCTTGTCAGGATCCCATCACAGGTATATGATGTCCCCCAGACGTGGGAGGGAGAGGCATCTGTGGCCCCAGGCATCCCCACCAACAACACACCAGTCCCTTTGCTCACGGACCTGAAGGCAGGGAGCAGCTGGTGGGAGAAGAAGGCTGAGATTTCTGGCTCCTTTTGATAACAGTCCTCCTAGCTATGGTCCTAAGCCCCTGTGGATACTTTTGAAGTTGCTGTCTCATAAAATCTCATCCTTGCCTGTGGGCAGCAGTCAGAGCAAAGACCTATATAGATTTATCCCCATTTGTCAGATGATAAAACAGAGCCAGAGTGGGGCAGGGGACCAGCTTTACTGCCTTGGGGTACTCCTGGGCTCCAGAAATGTCAGCCCCCTCCATTTCTGACAAAGGCTCCCCTCACCTTCCAACTGGGTCCCCCCATTCATCTCCCCAGGAGAGAACTTGGCCAGTTGCCTGCAGGCACAGAGTGAGGATGTGGCGGCAGCTGTGGAGGCTGCCAGAGCCTCGTTGGAGAACTGGAGCACGCAACCCGGAGCGTTTCGGGCCCAACATCTGACCAGGTGATGCACTCAAGGTGTGGACCCCAGGGGATGGAGACAGATTTGAGAACAAAGACTCTTTCCCAACATCACACTGAATTCATTGGCAGCTCAGGCTCGTGTTCCCAGCTTGCCTTGAGCAGCTGAAACATCCATTTCCCACTGTATGCTGAGATTTGTAATGACAAAGCCTGATTCCCTGAATATCCTTGGGACTCTTCAGGGCACCATTTCTCAACAGCTCCTTGGGGCTGGTGAAGCCCCCAAAACCGTTTTTTGGGTTTTTTAAACATTTATTTATTTGGCTGTGTCGGGTTTTAGCTGTAGCATGATGAGTGTGTGCTAAGTCGTTTCGGTCGTGTCCAGCTCTTTGTGACCCTATGGACTGTTGCCCGCCAGGCTCCTCTGTCCATGGGATTCTCCCAGGCAAGAATACTGGAGTGGGTTGCCATGCCCTCTTCCAGGGGATCTTCCCCACCCAGGGATTGAACCCACGTCTCCTGCAGCTCCCGCATTGCAAACTGATTCTTTACCACAGAGCCTCCAGGGCATGTGGGATCTTTAGTTGTGGCATGCAAACTCTTAGTTGCTGCATATGGGACCTGGTTCCCTAATCAGGGATTGAATCTGGGCCCCCTGCACTGGGAGCGCGGAGCCTTAACCACTGGACCACCAGAGAATTCCCACCCCAAAACACTCTCGGGGAAGTTAGAGACAAAGATGCCATTTCCCAAAGAACAACTGAGATTACAGGTTAAGCTTTCATTTCCTGCCACCTTTGAGGGAGGTGGCCAAGATCTTTACACAGCAACCTGAGGTTTTGAGTATTTCCCAGGTTACATTTCTCATCAACCTTTGGTGCCCTCCACCCCTGGTAAATAGTGTGGGAATGCCCCAAGGGCTCCTGGGCACTATAGTTCAGGGACACAGCCTGTGTTCCAGGACTCTACCTGGCCAAGGGGTGGTAGGAAATGGGCATCCCCCGCTGCCTGCTCCACAGGCTGGCCAAGGCAATCCAAAAGCACCAGCGGCTGCTGTGGACCCTGGAGTCCCTGGTTACCGGACGGGCCGTTCGAGAAGTTCGAGACAGGGATGTGCCCCTGGCCCAGCAGCTGCTCCAGTACCACGCAGTCCAGGCGCACACCCAGGAGGAGGCGCTCGCAGGCTGGGAGCCCATGGGTGAGCCGCAGGAGTCCCAGCCCCTAGCCCTCACCCCCCTCGCCCTGCCCCCGGGGCCTGCGCCCAGTCTCCTTTGTTCCTGCAGGAGTGATTGGTCTCATCCTGTCCCCCACCTTCCCCTTCCTGGACATGATGTGGAGGATTTGCCCTGCACTGGCTGTGGGTAAGTGGTCAGCGGGGTCTGGACCCCTGGGTCTGAGGGAGGAGGGGCAGGGGGTCTGGACCCCTGGGTCTGAGGGAGGAGGAGCTGGGAGCCTGGACTCCTCGGTCTTGAGCTGCCTACTTCCCCCAGGCTGCACTGTGGTTGTCCTGGCGCCCCCAGCCTCCCCGACGCCCCTCCTCCTGGCCCAGCTGGCAGGGGAGCTAGGCCCATTCCCAGGAATCCTCAATGTGATCAGCGGCCCTGCCTCCCTGGGGCCTGTGCTGGCTGCCCAACCTGGAGTCCAGAAGGTGGCCTTCTGTGGAGCCATCGAGGTATCTTGGAGGCGTGGGGCGGGGTCACGGCTGGGGCGGGGCCAGCATGCTCCGCCCCCTTCTGAATGCTGTGTGACTCCCCTAGGAAGGACGTGCCCTACGGCCGACCCTGGCAGGCTGGGGTCCTGAGCTGGGCCTGGCACTGGGCGCTGAGTCGCTGCTGCTGCTGACGGAGGTGGCGGATGTGGACTCAGCCGTGGAGGGTATCGTGGATGCAGCCTGGTCTGACCGCAGCCGGGTGAGACTCCTGTGCTCGTGGTTCCCCCGTCCTGGGGGCTGGGCATGTCCGTCACCAGAGCGTGGGCCTCCTGTCTTCTTTCATTTTAATTTTCAGTTCTTTATGGCTCCAAACCCTTTTATCTTTACACCATCGCCCCTCAAGTTTCTGAGTCTCCACGTTCCCACCTCTCCCGGTCCTGCAGATGAGGGGGCTCTGTGTCTATCGTTCACTGTTACTTCAGTCGCTGAGTCGTGTCCAAATCTTTGCGATACCATGGACTGTAGCCCGTCAGGCTCTTCTGTCCATGAGAATTCCCAGGCAAAAATATTGGAGTAGGTTGCCATTTCTTCCTCGAGGGGATCTTCCCAGCCCAGGAATCGAACCCATGTCTCTTGTGTCTCCTGCACTGGCAGATGGGTTCTTTACCACTGAGCTACCTGGGAAGCCCCTATTGTTCGTTAGGACTCTTCCTTTTTCTAGGTGTCCATGTCCTTAATTCCTAACCTCTTTGTTCACTCTGCGTCACCAGCTTTCTGTAACTCCACATCCCGCCTGGGGTTTGGAGCCTCAGGGAGTCTCCAGGGTCCTCGGCCTCTTCGCCCAGACCCTCCTCTGACCTTTACACGTATGTCCCCCTATCTTGGCCCTCTGTGGGTCTGTGGCCTGTCCACGTGTGCCCTGAGTTTGTCCACTCTGACCCCTCCCTTTTCCCAACAGGGGGGCCTCAGGCTCCTCATCCAGGAGGCTGTGTGGGATGAGACGATGAGGCGGCTCCAGGAACGGATGGGGCGGCTGCGCTGCGGCCGCGGGCTAGACGGGGCCGTGGACATGGGGGCTCGGGGGGATGCCGCCCGTGACCTGGCACAGCGCTACGTGCGTGAGGCCCAGAGCCAAGGTGCACAGGTGAGCCGGGGTACAGACTCTGGAGTTCCGGGGAAGGAGGGGCCTGAGATCTCCCTCCTGGGCCTGGGGGAGGAGGGGCGGGGGCTGGACCCCTGGGTCTGAGGGAGGAGGGGCTGGGGGTCTGGATCCTGGTTCCTTGGGGAGGAAGGACTGGAAGGGACTCGCAGGTCTTTTCCTCTTCTCCCAGGTCTTCCAGGCTGGCAGTGTGCCCTCAGACAGCCCATTCTTCCCCCCGACTTTGGTCTCTGATCTGCCTCCAGCCTCCCCATGTACCCAGGCAGAGGTGAGCCCTTTAGGTCCCAGAGGCCCTACTCCGTCCACCCATCCTGTGTGCAGCAGCAGCACACAGAGGTCCCTGGGGTGGCCGTTTGGACTGGGTCTGGGGGCTGCTAGCTGTGGACCCCTAGGGTGTCATGGGGTGTCATGGGGTGTTGGAGGGAGGGACCAGCCAGGCCCTCTGAGCCCCTCTGTCACCCCCTCCAGGTGCCATGGCCTCTGGTGGTGGCCTCCCCGTTCCGCACAGCCAAGGAGGCCCTGGCTGTGGCCAACGGGACGCCCCGCGGAGGAAGTGCCAGCGTGTGGAGCGAGAGACTGGGGCAGGCCCTGGAGCTGGCCTACGGGTCAGTGGATGCCCGCTGGGGGACACAGGGGTCCTGCTGGGAGGCCCCAGCTTCCGTCTCCGTGTCTCCCCACTCTGTGGGTCTCTCCCACCATCCCATTCTCGCCTCTCCGACTCACCACCCCCCCAACTTTCTACGTTTCTCTCTGATGTCTCCTGCTCCCCACAGGCTCCAGGTGGGCACAGTCTGGATCAATGCCCATGGCCTCAGGGACCCTGCAGTGCCCACGGGTGGCTGCAAGGAGAGCGGGTCCTCCTGGCATGGGGGGCAAGATGTGAGTACCCCCCTCTCTGCATGGCACCACCCCTTCATCCACCTTGTGCCCATCTCACGGCCTCTTGACACTGCGCCTCTCCCAGGGTCTGTATGAGTATCTGCGGCCTTCGGGGACCCCTGCCTGGATTCCCTACCTGTCCAAGACTCTCGACTATGACTCCTTTGGCCTTGCTCTTCCTTCAACCCTACCAGCTGGACCTGAAACAGGGTGAGCTAGTGTAGGGACTCCAACTCCCAGAATTCCTGGAGGGTGGAGGGGAAGAGGGGATCCTCCCCAGACTGAAAGGAGGGTCTTTAGAGCCATGGAGGAGGGGGGTCCCTGAGTCCTGCTGAGAATTGCTTTCTGAGTCTTAGCGGCCTCACCCCCAGCTGCCAGGCCTGACAAGAGTCTCACTTCCGCTCGATGAAGTTCTGTGCTCCCCCAGAGATTGACGGGGCCAGGAGTGCGGGGTCCTAAAGAGGCTCGTGGGAGCCGGAGTGGTCCAGCCAGGGAGGGGTGAGGGTGGGTTCTGGGCCGGGGCGGCCCTGACCCATCCCCACCCCTCATCCTCTTGCAGCCCAGCACCCCCCTATGGGCTCTTTGTGGGGGGCCGTTTCCAGGCTCCTGGAGCCAGGAGTTCCAGGCCCATCCGGGATTCACAGGGCAGTCTCTTCGGCTACGTGGCTGAGGGCGGAGCCAAGGATATCCGCGGTGCCGTGGAGGCAGCTCACCAGGCCGCCCCCGGGTATGTTGGAAGGGGGAGGCCGGGTGCATCACTTGAGATAGGCCAGGGGTCATGGGGTGTTAGAGGACAGGGTCTGAAACCCCAGGGCTGGACTCCAGGCTGCGGAATCTGAGCTCTCAGAGCTGACAGGATGTTTCCAGCCCCTCACTTTCCTCCCTGGGCAGACGGGCAGTGGGGCCTGGACCACCAGGCTAGGGCCTGTGAACAGAGGTGGGGCACCGGGAAGAGCCAGGCTGAGGAAGCCAACCCCCAGTGTGCACGGTTGCGTCCACGCACAGCTGGATGAGCCAGTCCCCAGCGGCCAGAGCGGCTCTGCTGTGGGCCCTGGCGGCTGCGCTGCAACGCCGAGAGCCCAACCTGGTCTCGAGGCTGGAGAGGCACGGCGTGGAGCTCAAGGTCGCCAAGGTGGAGGTGGAGCTCAGCGTGAAGCGGCTTCGGGCCTGGGGGGCCCGGGTGCAGGCCCAAGGCTGCGCCCTGCAGGTGAGAGGGGTCTGTGGGCCGGCAGACAGAGCAGGCAGTCTGGAGTGGGCTCAGAGCAAGGGGTCCGGAAAGAGCAGACTGGGGGTCCAGTGGCTCTCTGGAGCCTGCTGGTGGGACCATCCATGGGACAACTCTTTTGGGAAACAGTTTGGCACTTTCTTAAAAAGTTAAATATACTTTAAACATGATTCCTAGGTATTTATCTAAATAAATGCAATTTCTAGGTTTTATCCCAAGAAAAATAAACACATGTATCCATAAAAGACTTATGCACAAATGTGTCTAGAAGCATTATTCATAGTAAATCAAAAGAGGAATCCAAATGTCCCCAGTAGATTAATAGGTAAACAAATTATGGTCCATCCATACCATAAGGACTTCCCTAGTGGTCCAGTGGTAAAGACCCTGGGCTTCCAATGCAGGAGGTACATGTTTGATCCCTTTCAGGGAATTAAGATTCCACATGCCATGTGATGCAATTAAAAGACTTTAAAAAAAAAATTTTTTTTTTTAAGGCTTCCATATTATGGGATCTTGCTCACACTTGGGAAGGAACAAATTACAGCCTGTGTGAAGCTTGAAATGGTTATGCTGAATGAAAGTAGCCAGATCAAAGAGTACAGACTGTATGATTCTATATCTAGAAAATCCTAGAAAACACACACTAATTTATAGAGAAAGCAGATCGCTGGTTGTCTGAGGACAGAGACAGGGTTCAAGTAGAGGCAGGAAGGAAGGATTATCCAGGGGTACAAGGAAATTTGGGGGGGGTGATGTTCATTATCTTGATTGTGGTTGTTGGTTTCGTGGGTGTATACATATATCAGAACTCATCAAATGTACTCTTTAAAGTGTGTGCAGTTTAGGTGAATTCCCTGGTGGTCCAACAGTTAAGGCTTCCTGCTTCCAGTGCAGAGGGTGCGGGTTTGATCCCTGGTTGAGGGACTCAGATCCCACATGCCTCGAGGTGGCAGAGCCAGAAAAATAAAGTGTGTGCAGTTTAGTGATAGTCAACTATTAATATAGTCAGGAAAACCTTAAAACACATACACACACATGCCAACAAGCCCATAGGCCAGGTTTTGAGATCTGTACACATGTTAAAATCATTCTATCCTAACAGCAAATCTCTGAGGTAGGCACTATTATTATACTCATTTTAAAGGTGAGTGACTGAGGCACAGAGAGGTTCAGTAATTCACCCAAGGTCACACAGCTGATGAGAGTGTCTACATTACAATGATTGGAGTTGTTATGGTGAAGCAAACTGGGGATGAGAGCAGAAAAAGGGCAGGTGATAGAGAAGGTTGGAGGAGGGTAGTCAGCTCCCCTGCTCTGCTCTTGACCTCCCTCCTGTCCCTGCAGGTCGCAGAGCTGAGAGGCCCCGTGCTTCGGCTGCGGGAGCCGCTGGGCGTGCTAGCGATTGTGTGCCCGGACGAGTGGCCCCTGCTTGCCTTCGTGTCTCTACTGGCCCCCGCCCTGGCCCACGGCAACACTGTGGTCTTGGTGCCCAGCGGGGCTAGTCCCATCCCTGCCTTGGAGGTCTGCCAGGTACAGTTGCCTGCCTGCCTGCCGCCACTCCCAGCAGCCTGGGGAGCAGCAGAGGGGATGAAAGATGCCCCATGGCTTGCAGCAGCTTAGCTCTCAGCGCCCCCCTTGGTAACCATGGTAACCCACATCCTGGTACCTGATCCTTCAGTCCTTGTAGTCCCAGTGATGGTTCTCTCCAGACTGTGAGCCTTTATCAGTCATGACCCCTGTCCTGACCCCAGTCATTCCTGCCAGGACCCCCATGGCCACTCCCTCGATGCTCATTCCTCACCCTCCCGACTGCCCTGAGCGTCTCTGACCCCCTTCCTCCCAACCCTGGATGGCCCTCTCTCCCATCCGCTAGGAGATGGCCGCCTTATTGCCAGCAGGCCTGGTGAATGTGGTAACAGGAGACCGGGACCACCTGACCCGCTGCCTCGCCTTGCACCAGGACATCCAGGCCCTGTGGTATTTCGGATCTGCCCAGGTACTTTTTGTTTTGCCATCTCCAGTGTCTTAAACTTCACCAACAAACTCTACCTTTTCTGGGATCCTGGCTGTACCCCCCCTAGAATTCCCATTGCTAAAGGGGAGAAACTTCAGGGCAGCTAGCTTCTGAGGTCCTGCCCCTTTAGAGCCCCTGATTCTAAGGAAGAGGATCTCCTTAGCAACAAGGGCCTGATGCCCAACCCAAAGACCTACTCTCAATGGACAACCCATTGCTAAGGACCACACCCTAGCAACAGAGTCAGAAGCCTACAGTCCACCCTCTTGGTCTCCTGACAGTAACAGATGGAAACTCCTCGTCAACAGTTACCGCTGGCCCCATCCCTTTGAGTGTGGGCTGTTAAGGAGGGAAAGTTCCACAACCATAAAGGTCAGCCTTGTTTCTCTCAGCATCTGGAAGGTTTGCTTGCTGGGAGCTGAACTTTCTAGCCACAGAGCCTAGGTCAAGGGTCAAGCCTGTCTTCAGTAATAGCCCTTGTTGCCAAGGAAGCATGTGCTTAGCAACCAAGCCAGTAGATATGCTGACCATGCGTCTCTGCCTCTCCCCACACCAGGGCTCCCAGTTTGTGGAGTGGGCCTCAGCAGGAAACCTCAAGCCGGTGTGGGTGAACAGAGGCTGCCTGCGCACCTGGGATCAGGAGGCTGAAGGGGCAGGCCCGGAGCTGGGGCTGCGGGCAGCACGGACCAAGGCCCTGTGGCTGCCCATGGGGGACTGATTGCCCAGCACTCCCACTCCATCTCAGACAGGGAAGACATGGACCCCAACTGACACCAGACATCTGGAACTTGCCTTAGTATGGTTCCCGTGCCCTCCAATAAACTCTGACCAATCTTGGCTGTGCTTCTGAGGGGAGGATGGGAGGAAATAGCAACTTCTGGCCTATTGAGGCCATTTCATTCAGAGACTCAGCAGCCCTGTGGGCTGGCTCCAGGACAACGCAGTGCTTGTGAAACAGATAAAGGGGACACAGAAGCTTTGGACGGGGCTCTAGGGACTCTTGTCTCTTCTTGTCTTTTCCATCCAGTGGCTCCTGCTCCCTGGCTTTCTCTGAGTATGCCTTGCCTCAAAATCTGTGATGTGCTGGTGTAAAGCAAACTGCAAACGCACACACAAAAACAATTATACTCCAAAAAATAAAAAATAAAATACAGTGGCTTCCTGGAATAAAATAAAATCCCTGGTAAGTAACGTTGGCCAATGTCCATGGCGTGAAATCTCCTACTATGTCAGTCTTAAGTTCCAGATGACTGAACCGCCGGCTGACAATTCCTGAATTTTTAACAGCTCCTATGAGCCGCTCCAGCATACTGCTGTTTTGAGAATTCCTTTTTTTTTTAAATATTCTCTTATGTTTTCATACAGTGTTGTTTTTCTTAATTTTTAAAATTATGTATTTGTTTTTGGCTGTGCTGGGTCTTCAGTTTCTACATGCAGGCGGTCTTTGGTTGCAGTGAGGAAAGGCTATTCTCTGCCGTAGTGCACAGGCTTCTCACTGCGGTGGCTTCTCATTGCGGAGCACAGGCTCCAAGCACGCAAATGAGCTTCAGCTGTGGCTCATGGGCTCAGTAGTTTGGTGCACGGGCTCTAGTTGCTCCGGGGCATGTGGAATCTTCCTGGACCAGGGATTGAACCCATGTCCCCTGCGCTGGCAGGCAGATTCCTATCCACTGTACCACCAGGGAAGAAATCCTCTTTGAGGATTCTTTTTGACACAAGGAACTCACTCACAGTAGCTTAGGATAAAAGGGCATTTTTTGGAAGGCTACAGAGGTATGGAAAATAGGGCAAGACACACAGATGGGTGCCTAGGTCCTAAGAACCTGAATGGAAGCAGGAAGTGTATTCAGGTCTAGTCTCTGGGTCACGTGATCTCTTGGGTCTCGTATCTGTCAGTCTACTTATTCTAAACCCTTCTACCCATGTGACTTTAGGAAAGCTTCTTAACCACTCTGAGCCTTGGTTTCCTCATCTGTAAACTGGGGCTAATAGTTCCAAACTCACTGGGTAGATTCTGTGATGGGTACGCACGCATGCTGTTAGGGGTTGATTTTGTCCTGGAGCAAATGAAAACGGACAACCTCCTATCAGTAGTTGGCTAAAGCTGGGCAGAATAAATCACCTCTCCCAGAATCTGGATGTTTAGACAGGAAAGACACAAGGAACATCTTGGAGGAAAGTCCCTGGAAGGCTGTAGTTCCTCTGAGGTTTGATAACAGCTTCCTCCCAGATTCTATGGGCTGCCCCAGTGACCTTCCGATTAGTCCTGAGGCTTGAATCAGTCAAGGCCAACTACAGCAGGTCTTTGTAACCCCAACAAAGACCACAGAGGACAATGAATGCCACAGCCGCAGGAGAAGAAATCTGATTGGCCAGCCTGGGGCAGGTGTCCACTAGTGGTCCAATCATCTCTGGCCAAGAGGCAAGAGCTCCTGGTTAAGATAGCCATCTAGTCAGTCAGCAAAAATCAGTTGAGCGCCTGCTGTGAGTGGGGTGCTGGGGACGGCCATGAACAGGACAGAGCTTGCTTAGCCTCGTGAGCTCGTGTAGTGGATGAGAGGCACATTCACTTCCTGTCAGTGCTGTAACGGTGACCACAAGATAGCGGCTTAAATAAAACAATGCAAACCTATTATCTTACAGCTCCAGAGATCAGAAGGCTGCAGTGGGTCTCACTGAGCCAAAACCACGCAAGATGTCAGGACTTCCCCTGTGGTCCAGTGGCTAAGACTCCAAGCTCCTGGTACCAGGTGACTGGGTTCAGTCCCTGGTCAGGGAACTAGATCCCACATGCTGCAACTCGGATGTGGTGCAATCAAATTAAAAAAATTATTTAAAATAAAATCAAGATGTCAGCAGGGGCTGGGCATTTGTCTCAAGGACACTTCGGAGCCATAGAGAGTTTGTGAACAGAGGAGAGGTAGGCTCAGCTCCAGGTAAAAGACATACAGACGTGACATAGGGTGACAGGTAAAGTACTATGGCTGTATATGCAGCTCGGGGCACTCTGGGGGCCCAAAGGAGACACCTTTCCCAACTTAAGTGTGTGTGTGTCTGTATATGAAGTGAAGATGAGAGATGGCAGGAATCTCCACAAGGCAATTGCCATCCTCATTGAGTTTTCTCCCCAGCTTTATGGAACTATGATTGACAGTTCAACATTGTATATATCAGTAGTTCAATTCTACAATGTGATTTTTTTATGAACTGTGAAATGATTATCACAGTCAATTAACACATCTGTCATCTATTTGTGGTGAGGACAAAAGATCCACTCTCAGCTACTTCTCAGTATATAGAACAAAAACAATCTTTTTGTTTGTTTGTTTTGGCCACACTGCCTGGCATATCGGATCTTAGTTCCCTGATCAGGGATTGAACCCACACTCACTGGACCATCAGGGAAGTCCCTGTTTGTTATGTTTTGAAGGACCTTCACACTTTTTTCCATAGTGGCTGTACCAAGTTACCAAGCTCCACAACCTCCTCTCCAACAATCATTTATTTATTTTGGCTGTGCTGCCTGGCTTGTGGGATCTCAGTTCCCTGACCAGGGATTGAACCTGGGCCCCAGCAGTGAAAGCACCAAATCCTAACCACTAGACCCACCAAGGACCTCCCCCTCTCTGTCATAACCTGTTAGCCAACCTAACGTTATGTGAGGTGGTAATCTCACTGTGGCTCTGATTTGTATTTCCCTAATGAATAGTGATTGCATTGAGCCTTGAAGGGCAATGAGCATCTAATTAGAAAAGGTGTGTGTGTGGTGAGGGGTGGGCAGGGAGCATCCCTGGCAGAGGAAACAGCATATGCAAAGGCCCAGAGGTGAGAAACAGCTTTGAGGGAACTAGTGGCTTCAGTGGTGGCCCCACCAAAATACTTCCTCATCCATGGAACCTATGAATGTGATCTTCAGTTTAGTTCAGTTCAGTCACTCTGTCGTGTCCAACTCTGCGACCCCATGAATCGCAGCACACCGGGCCTCCCTGTCCCTCACCAACTCCCGGAGTTGAATGTGATCTTACTTGGAAAATAATCCATGAAGATGGAAGTAAGTTAAGGATCTCAAGATAAGATATCCTGGGTTATCCAAGTAGACCCTGTATCTAAATACAAGTTTTTTTTTAAATAAGAGACAAAAGAGGAGGACTTCCCTGGTGGCTCAATGGTAAAGAATCCGCCTGCCAAGGGGACACAGGTTCGATCCCTGGTCCACGAAGGTCTTACGTGCCATGGAGCAACAAATCCCGTGCGCCACAACTATTGAGCCTGTGCTCTGGAGCCCGGAAGCCACAACTGCTGAGTCCAGGTGCCACAATACTGAAGCCCAAGTGCCCTAGAGCCTGAGCTCCGCAATGAGAAGCCACCACAGTGAGCAGCCCACACACGGCAGCTAAAGAGTAGCCTCCGCTCTCTGCAGCTAGAGAAACGCCCGTGCAGCAGTGAACACCCAGTGCAACCAGAAATATACAATTTAAAAAGAGCGACAAAAGAGGAGAGGACAGGGAGAAGAGCGAAAAGCCATGTGAGGTTGGAGACAGAATTTGAACTCAATTTCTTGCCTCCTTCCCTGGAAGTTGAAGGTGAGAGGTTGGAGATTGGAAGTGAGAAGTTCCAGCCCTCTAGTCATGTGACTGGTCTTTCTGGTGCTGCCCAGCCCCCATCCTGAGTCACCTCATTAGGGTAAACTCAGATGTGGTCAGGGAGCCCGTCTTAATAACAAAGACACGCCTATCTGGAAGTTCCAGGGAGTAAGAGGTTGTCACCCAAGAAACAGAGCCCAAGAGCAGGTGCCCTATCCAGTATATGACAACAATGCATATTTGTTCATTCATTTAACAAATATTGATGGAGCACCTTCTGTGAGCCAGTCATGGTTCTAAGGTGCTGGAGATCCAGCAGGATAAACAGATACTGTGGCCCTCCTGGAGTTGCACTCCTAATGGGGACAACTGACAATAAAGAAGATAAACTGCAGTGGTGTGTCAGAAGGTGATAAGTGACAAGGGAAAAAACAAAGCTCAGATGAGTGGGAGTGCTGGGAAGTGGTTGCAACTTGAAAAAGGTTGGTTGGGGAAGGCTTCGCCTTATGTATTTTTTTAAAAATTTTTGGGGAGTTGCCCTGGGTCTTCACTGCCATGCTCTGGCTTTCTCTACTTGAGGCGAATGGGGGTTCCTTTTCATTGCCGTGCGCGGGCTTCTCATTGCGGTGGCTTCTCTTGTTGCAGAGCATGAGCTCCTGGCACACAGGCTTCAGCAGTTGAGGCAGGCGGGTTCAGTAGTTGCAGCTCGCCTTTGCCTTGTGTATTTGAGCAAAGACCTGAATGAGATCAGGTTGAGCCATGTGGGTATCTGGGGGAAGGGCATTCCCGACTGAGGGAACAGCCAGTGCAAAGGCCCTGGGGCAGAAATGTGCCTGCCTCAGGCCTGTGTGGCCAGAGTGGAGAGAGGCAGGAGGAGAGGCCAGGTCTGTCTAGGCCACAGTGAGGACTTGGACTTGTGTGGCAGGTGCGCGGGTAAGGGGGAAGCGTGGAGCAGAGGAGGGAGGTGAGGGGACTTGGGTCTTCACAGGCTCCCTCAGGCTGCACATGGAGAACAGACTGGCAAGTGAGGACAGAAGCAGGGAGGCTGGTAGGGTGAGTAGAAACCATGATTTCCAGGTGGGTGGTGGTGGCAGTGGCAGGGGTGAGATGGGTGGGATTCTGAACACACTTTGATGATCAGCCAACAAACTTGCTGATGGACTGGACTGTCAGTGGGCAGTGAGAGGCAGACGGAGTCTCAGGTCCCCTCCAAGGCTTTGGGCCCGAACATCTGGAAGGATGGAGCTGTCACTCCCTGTGGAAGGAGACGGGGGTTGGAGAGTGGGGGTGGGGTTTCAAGGCAAAGGTGAAGGGCTCAGGGTGACCTCCTCCTTGCCCGACCTGCGTTAATTCTAGCCGGAGACAGATCCCCGTTGGAGCCCCCGAGCCACATTCACTGTGTCCCACTCGGGCTACCAACCCAAGGTCAGACCCCTTGAGCCTAAGTCCCCCTAAAGCGCCCACTGAGGCGACTTCTGCCACCTGTCACCACCAGGTGGCGCCCCGTGCACCAGCCTGATCCACCCGAGCTCACTCTCCCCCCAAAATTTCCTTTCACTTTCGATCTCTGGCTGTCACCCGGCGTGGCCCCTTCCACACCCAGCTGGGGCAAGCCTGGTGCGTGAGGAGAAATGGACTCCGGGTCCCCGAAGGGCGGGGCCGGGGTCCCCCTCCTGGGGCTGAGCGCAGACGGCGGGGGGTCGGGTTCCTGGGTCCCTGGCCTGCGCAGAGTTGCGGGCACCGGACGTCGGGGTTCTTAGAAGGGGAGATGAGGAGTTTTCACTGTAACTGTGCTTCACGCAGGAAGCCCTATAGAGTAGGAGGCGGAAACTTAGCCACATCAAAGGACCGAGGGAGGGGCGGGGAGGTGAAGGGGCGGGCAAGGAAGGGGCTGGGGTGTGGGGGTCCGAGACTCGCTCTTCTGTCCCTTCCAAGATCCGGCCACAGGCATGAAGGGCCCCCGGCAGAAATGATAGTGCTGGCGCCAGCCTGGAGCCCAACTGTGCGTATCCCTAGGGGTTAAGGTGGGGGAATGGCAGTGTCAAGATGGGCAGAGCTGAGAGGGGAGGTGGACAGAGTTGGGGTAGACACGAGTGGGGAGATGAACAGAGGTGGGAGGAGATGGACAGAATTCGGAGGGAGATGGACAGAGCTGGGGTGGTCAGAAGTGAGCAGATGGACAGAGGTGAGAGAGATTGACAGGGGTAGGGGAAATGGACAGGGGTGGGGAGATGGACAGGGGTGGGGGAGACGGACAGAAGTGGGGGAGATGGACAGGGTGGGGGAGATGGACAGGGGTGGTGGAGACGGACAGGGTGGGGAGACGGACAGAGGTGGCGGAAACGGACAGAGGTGGGGGAGACGGACAGGGTTGGGGAAACGGACAGAGGTGAGGAAGACGGACAGAGGTGGGGGAGACGGACAGAGGTGGGGAGACGGACAGAGGTGGGGGAGACGGACAGAGGTGGGGGAGACGGACAGAGGTGGGGAGATGGACAGAGGTGGGGGAGATGGACGGGGTGGGGAGATGGACAGTGGTAGGGGAGATGGACAGGGGTGGGGAGATGGACATGGTGGGGAGATGGACAGGGGTGGGGGAGATGAGGAGATGGACATGAGTAGGGGAAATTGACACAGGTATGGGGACGTGGACAGAGAGGTAAGCGAGATGGACAGGGGTTGGGGAAAGAAACAGGGAGGTGGGAGCAAATGGGGAAGATAGGACTCAGATCTAGGGAAAAACAGGAGAGATGAGCATGAAAAGACAGAGGAATGGGCAAAGACGAGAAAATCCTGGGCAGAGGTGAGCAGAAGTGGAGAGAGATGGGCTGAGGTGCGGAGATGGGAGGTGAGACAGAGCTGGCAGAGGAGGGCGAAAACTGGTTAGCACGTGTCCAGAGGCAGAGAGATACAGGGAAAGATGGTCGGAGGTGGGCACACAGGAGCCAAGCGGAGGAGCTGAGAAGTGGGAAAGCTGGAAAGGGGAAAGAGGGAAGAGAGAACAGGGGGCTGCCGGGGGCAGCCTCCACGACGGAGGGGGGCGTGTGTGGAGTCCATGGAGCCCCCGCCCTACCCCGCCTGCAGACCTCCCTTCTGCTGCTGCTGTTACTGCTCAGCCCTGGCCTCCAAGGGACCCCCGACTGCTCCTTCCGCCACAGCCCCATCTCCTCCACCTTTGCCATCAAGATCGGCAAGCTGGTGAGCGTCCCTGTTCCCAATCCGAGCCTGAGGTGCTGTCTCTGGGTCTGACTTCCCCCTGTCAAGAGTTTCTGTGGCCCCCCTGCCTCCTCCCTCTGGGTTCCCTTCCGTCGTCCGTCCCCCCATCCTTGCCCCCTTCGCTATGGGTCTCTGTCCCCCTTTCTCTGGGTCCCCATCTCCCCACCCTGGGTCCCTGCCCCCTTCTCTCTGGGTCCCCGCCCCCTCACTCTGGGTCCCTGCCCCCTTCTCTCTGGGTCCCCGCCCGCTCTCTCTGGGTCCCCGCCCCCTCTCCCTGGGTCCCCACCCCCTTCTCTCTGGGTCTCCGCCCCTCTTCTCTGTCCCGCCCCCTCACTCTGGGTCCCCGCCCGCCTTCTCTGGGTCCCCGCCCCCTCTCTCTGGGTCTCTGCCCCCTCTTTCTGGGTCCCCGCCCCCTCTAGGTCCCCTCTCCCTCTCTTTGGGTCCCCGCCCGCTCTCTCTGGGTCTCCACCCCCTCACTCTGGGTCCCCGCCCCCTCTTTCTGGGTCCCCGCCTCCCTAGGTCCCTTCCCCCTCTCTCTGGGTCCCCGCCCCCTCACTCTGGGTCCCCACCCTCTCTCTCTGGGTCTCCACCCCCTCACTCTGGGTCCCTGCCCTCTCTCTCTGAGTCTCCACCCCCTCACTCTAGGTCCCTTCCCCTTCTCTCTGGGTCCCCGCCCCCTCACTCTAGGTCCCCGCCCCTTCTCTCTGGATCCCCGCCCCCTCACTCTAGGTCCCTGCCCCTTCTCTCTAGGTCCCTGTCCCCTTCTCTCTGGGTCCCCGCCCCCTCCCTCTCGGTCCCCATAGTTTGTTTCCTCCTGTCTGCGCAGGCCTGACCCCGTTTTCTCCCGCAGTCCAAGTACCTGCTTCAAGATTACCCCGTCACTGTTGCCTCCAACCTGCAGGACGTGAGTCACAGACGGGAGGGGCCCAGGATGGAGGTGGGAAGGAGAGATTCAAGATTCACCGCCCCCTGAGGGGCCAGGCTAGTGTGCCCACCAGGCCACCCCCTCCCTCGGGACCCAGGAATCCTGGCCCCCAGCCCCCTCCGCCCACCCGCGGGACCCAGAGCCTGGGTGGTCTCCCCCCAGGACAAGCTCTGCGGGGCGTTCTGGCGTCTGGTCCTGGCCCAGCGCTGGATGGGACGGCTCAAGACCGTGGCTGGGTCGGAGATGGAGAAACTGCTGGAGGATGTCAACACCGAGATACACTTTGTCACCTCGTGTGCCTTCCAGGTCAGCCCTGAACTTGGGGGACAAGTGCAGAGAGCCTGATGCTTTCCTAGGGATTGGCAGCAAAGGTCTGCTAGGCCTTACTGGAGGTTTCCCCTTGACTGGGAGCATCCTGAGGGAGGTGGAGCTGGAACCTCAGACCTGCTGGGGCCCAGTGTGGGAAGTGACACTTCTCTAAGTACTGGAGGATACCTAGGGGTAAGGGCCAAAGGCATCAATTCTACTCATTTCTCAGGCCCTGTTGAAGGATGTTGCTAAAGGGTTCTTACCCCTAGCAACAGGGAGAAGGAGGGGACCCTAAATCAGGGGACCCTCCTGATCCAGGTCTGACTGGGCCCGGTTGCTAGCAACCAGGGGGAGCAAGGGTCCAGACTCTCCATGAGACCCAGGCCTCACCCTTGACCTGAGGTGACGCTGGGGGTGATGCCGTGGTGACGTCTCCCTCCCCTGCCCTCAGCCCCTTCCCAGCTGTCTTCGCTTCGTCCAGGCCAACATCTCCCACCTCCTGCAGGACACTTCCCAGCAGCTGGAGGCCTTGAAGCCCTGGATCACCCACCGGAATTTCTCCCGGTGCCTGGAACTGCAGTGTCAGCCGGGTAAAGCCTCCCACAGCCCCCAAGCCCACCGCCCCACCCACTCCTCTCCCACTTTACAGTCCCTCACCCGTTCCACTCAGGGCTCCCATAGGCTGTGTGACTTTGGGCCTGTTTCCCCAAGCTCATCCCTCTCTGGGCCTCAGTTTACTTGTCTCTGAGAAGGGACTAACCAGCCTTGCCTGTTTCTCTGAGGCAACTCTATCCCATAGAAACAGAATGAGAGTCACATGTTTGAGTGTAAAATTTCTTATAGACCTGTTTTAAAAGGTAAAAAAAAAAAAAAGGTAAATTAACTTATTTTTTAGGATTCTTAATGTTTGTTATTTTTTAGTATGTTATAGGTGGGTTTATTTTTAAAACTTTTTTACATTGGAATAATTACAGATTCACAGAAAGGGGCAAGGAAACGTACAGGAAAGTCCTGGACACTCTACCCAGCCTCCCCAGTGGTACATTTTGCTTGGTGATGTTAATTACAGCACAAGAAATTGACATGAGTGCAATCCACAGAGTTTATTCAGAGTTTATCAGTTATGTATGCATAACTGCAGGCACGCATGTGTGTGTAGTAAGTAGTGTGTATTAGCTGCTGTAACAAGGTACCACCAACCAGGCGATTTAAAGTGCAGAAGTGCATCCTCTTATAACTGAGGAGTCAGCAGGACTGGCTCCTTCTGAGGGCTGTGAGGGAAGGATCTGTTTCGGTTGTCTCCCTTGGCTTGTCGAGGGCCAATTTCATGCTCATGGTGCTCTCCCCCATGCGTATCTCTGTGTCTAGATCTCTCCTTCTTATAAGGACACCAGTCATATTGGATTAGGGCCACCACTAACCATCGCATTTTAACTTGATCACATCTTTGAAGACCTGCTCTCCAAATAAGGTCACATTCTGAGGTACTAGGGATTAGGATTGCATCGTATGAAAAAAAAAATTTTTTTTTTCCCGGCTGTACCACACGGCTTGTAGGATCTTAGTTCCTCACCCAGGGATGGGACCCATGCCTCCTGCAATAGGGGCTAGGAATCTGAACCACTGGACCGGACTGCCAGGGAAATCCCTGAGTTTGTGTAACTTGATCCCCATCCCAAAACTTCCACCTCTATCCCCTGGCAACCAGTAATGCTATTGAATTTAATTCTCATAGTTTTATAATTTTTAAGATAATTATTTCAATCACAAAGAGCCCTTTAAAAATAATTTTATTTATTTACTTTTGGCTGCTCTGGGTCTTTGTTGCTGTGCGCAGGCTTCCTCTGGTTGCTGCAAGCGGGAGCTCCTCTTCCTTGCGGTGTGTGAGCGTCTCATTGTGGTGGCTTCTCTTGTTGGGGAGCACAGACTCTAGGCCGGAGGGCTTCAGTAGTCTTGGCACACAGACTTGGTTGCCCTGCAGCATATACTGAACCTGCATTAGCGGACAGATTCTTATCTATCGCACCACCAGGGAAGTACTCCTTTTTAAAAAAAAAGGTGTGTGTGTGTGTGTGTGTGTGTGTGTGTGTGTGTGTGGCTGCACTGGGTCTTCATTGCAGTACATGGGCTTTCGGTTGGTGTGCAGGCTTAGTTGTCCCTTGACGTGTGAGATCTTAGTTCCCTGACCAGGGATGGAACCAGCATCCTCTGCATGTTAAGGTGAATTCTTAACCACTTACCCACTGTTTGCTGTTCATATTTACATGCATCACTAATCATCCATTCAACTAAGTTTTTTTTTTTTCTTTTTCAACTAAGTTTTACTAACCATTTCCCTGATGCTTGGCATTGGAGACACAGCACAGAACAAGACCAAGTTTGTGTCCATGGGGCGCTAACCTGCTGATCAGGGAGACATGATAAACATGTAAACATATAAATAAACAGGAAAGTGTCTGAGTGTAATGAGTCCTATGCAGGCACGTTAAAACGGGGTGGTGGAATCATGGCTTGAAGTGGTCGGCTGGAAAGTCACCAAAAGTTGCAAATAGGGGAACAGGTAGTGCAACGGTCCTGAGGCAGAAACCTGCCTCCCTGTTTAAGGAATCAAGAGGGAGCCCGAGTGGCTGAGGCCAAGTAAGCAAAGGGGAAAAGGTGTGGAGTGAGGGTACAGAGGGAATAAAGGGGGCCAGCTCAAGTGGGGCCTGAGCCATCATGGCTTTATACAGTGTATCTTTCATTGTGCTATTATCTGTCCATTCACTCAGATATTTAACTTATGTAAATTAAACTACTTAGGCTTCCCTGATGGCTCAGCCTTAAAGAATCTGCCTGCCGATGCAGGAGATTTGGGGTTTGATCCCTGGTGCCTGGAGAAGGAAATGGCAACCCACTTGCCATTCTTGCTTGGGAAACCCCATGGATAGAGGCGCCTGGTGGGCTACAGTCCTTGGGGTCGCAAAGACTCGGACATGACTTAGTGACTAAACAACAACAATAAGAAGTACTAGGTTCTGGCAATGTCTCCTGTCACCCTCCTGGAGCTCACAGACTACTAGGGGAAGAAAATGAATATATAAATCAATAGGTAAGCACTAGACACATGTTTGTCCAATTATAAAATGCAGGAAATTTCCTGGTGGTCCAGTGATTAGGACTCTGCCCCTCCACTGCTGGGGGCCTAGTTTCAATCCCTGGTCTGGTCAGGAAATTAATATCCTTCATGCCTTCAAGGCCAAAACAAGTAAAATGATATATTTGAAATAAAGAATTATTGGGACTTCCCTGGCAGTCCAGTGGTTAACACTCCGAGCTTCCAATGCAAGCAGCACAAGTTTGATCCCTGGCTGGAGAAGTAAGATCCCAAATGCCACCCAGTCAATAAACAAATAAATACAAGTAAATAATAAATTAAAATATTTTTTTAAAAATTTGTAGGGTCTGGTTAAACAAGTAAACAAGCATACCAATTTTAAAAAGTTATTAGTGACTATTTTTTTAATATATTTTTGGCTGCTCTGGGCTTTCGTTGCTGCCCTCGTTGTGGGGTACTCTCTAGTTTTGGCGTGCAGGCTTCTCATTGCAGTGATTTCTCTTGTTTTGGACCATGGGCTTTATCGCATGGGTCAAGCAGTTGTGCCCAGGGGCTTAGTTGCCCTGTGGCATGTGGAATCTTCCCAAGCCAGGGATGAAACCCATGTTCCCTGCATTGGCAGGTGGATTCTTAACCACTGGACCACCAGGGAAGTCCTATTAGTGACTTTAAAAAAAAATCAATGAAATGCAACCTTACTACGTGCTAGGCACTGTTCTAAGCACTTTCTGTATATTCCCTCATTTAATCTTTGTGACAACCTTATGAAGTTGGTATAATAATTATACCCACTTTATGGATGAGGCGACTGAGGCCCAGAGAAGTGCACAGCCTACCCCCACCCCTTCCCCCAGGTCACACAGCCAGCACCAGGCAGGCCTTTTTTTCCTTTCCCTGGCCTAGCCCTACTTCTCAGTCACCTGACCTCTCTCCTGGCAGACTCCTCCACTCTGCTGCCCCCAAGGAGTCCTGGGGCCTTGGGAGCCACGTCCCTGCCGGCCCCTCAGTCCCCTCTTCTGCTCCTCTTGCTGCTGCTGCTGCTGCCGGTGGCCCTCCTGCTGCTGGCCGCTGCCTGGTGCCTGTGCCGGTGGAGGAGGAGACGGAGGACACCCTACCCTGGGGAGAGGGTGAGCCAGCGGGGTGCGCAGAGCAGGTGGAGAGGGTCCAGGGGTTGACCGGAGGTGGCGGATTCCATGGGCGACACGGTACCCTGCCCCTCCCATCCCCAGTATCCTCTGCTCCTGCAGCTACTGGAGGACCCTGGACTTGGTGTTGATGTGGGGGCCATGGGGCTGGGGGGGGTGACAGAGTGGGAGCAGGGAAGCAGTGGGTTAGCTCTGGATGTAAGGAAACCCCTCTGCGACCATGGAGGGGGACAGACTGAGAAGACAGACTGGAGGCTGGGTGAGGGTCCAGGGAGAGAGGACAGGGTCTGAGCAGGGGCCGGGACAGGACCACGGGGTGGAGAGGAGGGGACAGGCAGAGTCAGGGGTCAGGAGGGACGGGGCTGGAGAGTGACAGACGTGGTGGGGTCGGGGGTCTGGGGCGAGCAGGGAAGGGGAGGGGCGCGGGCAGAGGACGCTGGGTCTGGCCCAGTGCGGAACCTAGGAGGAGGAGGGACAGTCCGGCACTAGGCATTCTGGAAAGACAGTGAAGCTCAGCAGGCGGGGAGGTATTTGGATATAGGAGTCTGCAAGCCAGGAGAGAGCCGCCTCCAGGAGCAGGCTCTGCAAAGCCCTCCAGGTATGAAAAAGCTCAGGTTATTCTAGCAACTTTGTCCAGTCTGGGGGTGGGGTGAAAAAAAAAAATGGCACTGGAAGATGTTTGAGGTAACATCTTCCTAAGGAAGGGAAGCTGGGACTTCCTACCCCGGGGAAGCAAGAAGCCCCTGAGGCGAACCTGGGAACCTGGGGTTGTAGGTGGTACCCTGAGGGAGAAAGGCAGGGAGGGGCCTGTGGGTTCCCCAAGCGCCCAAAGGAAACATTTGGCAGCAATCGCTCACCTGTTGAGTGCCTCAGTGCCTCCGGCCTTGTGCTGAAGCTTTCTACAAATTAACTCACTTAATTGAGAAACTGGTGGCCATTATCTTCCCCATTTCCCTTTGGCGGAAACCGAGGCTCAGAGAGGTAAATCTTTTGCTGAAAGTCACACAGCTCCTGAGTGACAGCCAAGACTGGACTCTGGGCCCTCTGATTCTAGCATCTGTGCTTTTCACTCCTCTGCCTTAGTTTCCTTATCTGTACAAGAGACTCATAATCATCCTTTACGCTAGAGTTGTCAGGAGGTTAAGTGAAAGGACCACGAAAAACCCCCTAGAGCAATACTTACTGTCCATAGGAAACAGAATACAAGCCACACATGTGACTTTAAATTTTCTAGTAGCTGCATATTTTTTTTAAATTTTTAATTGAAGTATAGCTGATTTACCACATTGTGCCAGTGCATCTTTTAAAAACAAACAGGTTACCTGAAAGAATTTATGTTATTTCACCCTGTGTATCCAAAAATCTTGTCATCTCAATGTGCAATCAATACTTTAAAAATTATTGAGATATTTTTACATTCTTGTTTCCATACCACGTTTTCAGAATCCAATCAATGTGTAATGTGATGCTCACAGCACATCTCAATTCATATGAGAAAATTTTATTAGAAATACTCGATCTATATTAAGATTCCATGAAACTTACAGTTGCGTAAGTAGATTCCTATACTCAAGTTCTTTGAAACCTACAGAAGTTTTCCAATAATTGGATCAAGGAACAGTTTCTGAATTCAATGATTTTTTTCATTTCGGCATTTGTTTTGGACAGTACTTTTTACTACTCTTTGTTTTTGAGATACAATTTTCGATTGAGAAATTGTCCTCTTATCCTTGTCCCTTTTCATACCCTGTTTTCCCACGCTCCCAATAACCACACTATTAGTTGAAGCTTAAATTAGATGAAATGAAAAACTAAGTTCCTCAGTTTCGCTGGTCACAATAGGAATGCCCAGTTTTCAACTGGGGCTGGGCTCAAGGGCTATCTTGGAAAGCACAGATCTAAAACATGTTCATCATTGCGCTAAGTTTTCTTTGACAGCAATGCCCAAACACATAGTGAGTGCTCACGGTGAATGGAGTTGTTTTTGAGCATTGAGTCTGTTCTTGAGCTTGTACCCTGAGCTTCCTACTTTCCCCTCCTCTGTCCACGGAACCTCAAACAGCCCAGTGAGTCATCTATCATCCCCTTTTACAGCGGAGAACACTGAGGCCGAGAGAGAGCAGTCACCTGCCAGCGGACACAGAGTCGGAACTTGGAGGAAGTCAGCTAGAACCTGGTCCTTTCCTTGGCCACACTGCTCCTGTCACTGTTCCCCCGGGATGGAGGCAACGCCAGCACCCACCATCGGCTCTTCCTTCCCCCCTTTGTACAAAGCCCTTGTCTCCAGGAAATTGTATATAAATCATCATTTTCTACCAGCTCTGGCCAGGTTTGTCTGTGGATGGGACACGGTGTGTGTATGGGGCCGTTTGGGTTCGGGTTTGGTTTTTCAGTTAATACAATGTTTCATTCAATACCTATTTTCTGAGTCCTCCTGGGGCCCAGGGCCAGAAGAGGGCAATGCTGGGACCCAGACGTGAATCGGAACCAGCCCCGCCCTCTCAGGATTCCTGGTCCAGACGGGAGAAGACGTTGGCCCCAGAGAGCCCCAGTACCCGATTACACACGCTCTAATGGAGGTGGCGTAGGCACTGTGAAGATCCCCCAGGCGGTACCTGAGCCTGCCCGAGCGATATCAGGGAGGTTCTCTAAAGGGAAGGACTCAAGCCAGATTTTGGAAAAGGGGGTGTGGAGGCGGAGGTGGGGGGACGGCATCCCAGTCAAGGGACACTTTCAAGGCAAAGACTTTATCCAGAAAATCCAGAAAGTGAGTAGCTCCTTTGGGGAACACTCGGGCATCTAGAAGTCATTCTTTCATTCGTCAGCTCTCAAGCGGAAGACTATCTCCACCTGTTTACCAGGTGGGGACACTGAAGCCCATACACGGCTAGGGATTTAGTCAGATCACAAGTCAGACAGGCACTGGAATTCACATCTCTAAGGCTTGGCGGAGCGCTGAAGGGCCAGCCCTCCTGGCCCCCTGCAGGCCACCACGTGCCCTGCAGCGCGACATCGCTTCAGGGGGTAACCGCCTCTCCTCCAGAATTCCTTGCCCCACCCATCAGCAAGCAGCGGGCAACTCACGCGAGGCTTACCAGCCCCTCAAGAATACTGCAGCGGAGGCTGAAGAGCACCGCCCCCTACCCCACGTGATCTCGCCCGGCTCAGCCATGGCCGCCTAGGCTCAATGGGAACGATACTGATTGGACAGTCAGAAGATGACCCGCCTCCCAGTGGGGAATTTCTGCGCACGCGCCTGACACTCTGGCCAATGAAAAGACACAAAGCGGTCGTGTTGCGTCACTTCTTCCGCCCCTGTTTCAAGGGATAAGAAACCCTGCGTCTAGGGTTCCTTCTTTCCCAGGCGGCTGCCGAAGATGGCGGAGGGGCAGGTACAGGCTCCGCGCGGGCCGGGGCGGCGTGGGGCCGGGTGGGGTCCAGGCCGGACCGGGGTTGGACCTCTTTTCTCTCGTAAGTGTGCTGTGGAACTTAAGGACGATAACTGAGCAAAGCAGAAAGCTTTCGGGGTAAGAGAAATCCAAAACGGGAATATAAGGCAGTTTTTGTTCTCTGGGCTGGCTAAGAATGCGGCATCATTTTTCCCTCGAGGGGCGGTCATCGGGGCTTCCTACACAACAGTTATTTTAAACTTAGGCCTCATTTATCTAGATCTTGGCGGAATTAAACCGGTGTGTCCCCAGCAATGGGAAAGCACGCTGAAGGCGGCTACGCCACCTGGGGACGGTGAGAAGCCGGGGGTAGGCCAAAATGGAGGGTATTTCCGCCCTGCCCAGGCGCCGGTTGCTTCGGCCACGTGAAAGTGTGCATCAAGGTTCCCCTGCAACTGGCGGTAATTTGGCACGAAACCTTTGCTGTAGGTTGGGCGGTCTCTTGCATATGCGGCAGGCACAAATTGCTGTGCTTTGTGGTTAGATGGAGTCTAAAGGTGCTAGTGCTAGCAGCTGGACTGAATGAAATGTTCCAGATCCTTGAGACAGTCGTAATTGCTTAACTACCTAGAGGCCCTCAAGGAAGGTAGAAGCTCACCACTGACTCTTCTCCGACTCCTTGTGTAACCTATTCCTGATACAGGGAGGGAGTGGTGGGAGTCGTCCTGGAAGGGGTGAACATGTGATGGAGTGTATGGTTCAGGAGGGAAAGTTAAGTTTGAAGCCAGGGAAGTGGTAGAGTTCTCTGAACATGGGTCCCTGCGTTCACATAACATACACTTTGTAAGAGCTGGAACTTCTGGAAAGAAACGAAGGATTAGATTAGTACTTGAGCCATTAAAGCTTGCCGAAGGATGCAGAGTTGGTCAGTACCAGAGCAACCTTGGGTTTTTGACTACCATACCTAGCTTCACTGGCTCTGAACCTGTTTGCTTTGATACTCACACTAGAAAGCTACCTTTGAGATCAGAACAGGATCAGATTCTGTTCAGATTACCGGTTCCTCTAACTGGGTGATCAGTGTTGATTCCGATTGTAACTTATTCTCTGACCATGGAACATAATCTGAGCATAAAGATGCCTGCCCTTGAAGCAGCTGAAATGTGAGGGATTGGTTTATTTTGTGTCTTACCCGGCTCGCTGAAATTCTGAGTCAGTCATTTGCTTTCTTGGCCATCTCTAAAGTGAGCCTTAAGTTCTAGTTTTGGGTCTGATATCTGGTTAGCAGGCATTCTGGGAGGTAAGTGAACTAATGGAGAGGAGTAATTGGTTGAGGTGGGCAGTGAAAGTTGTGGGTGCCTCTGAGCCCTTCTGAGCTCTTCAACCTGTCTCCAACAGGTCCTGGTGCTCGATGGCCGAGGCCATCTCCTGGGCCGCCTGGCGGCCATTGTGGCCAAGCAGGTGCTTCTGGGTAAGTCTGCCCGCTGCCCAGAGCTCCCACCAGACATGAGCTCACAGGTCAGTGATGAGCAAAAATCACCATCTTTCGTTTGAGTCTCACGACCGTGAGATCAATCCCATGCACCGCTCTGAGACCTGCCAGCATCCTCCCCTCCTGGGTCAGGGGCTCTGAATTCAAAACGTGTTTTGTTGGAGTAACAAATTGAACTTTAGCATGAGACCAGCTCCACCAGTTAGCCCTCTGTGACTTGGGGCAGGAGATTCTGGTGTCTTCTGGTGTGTTTGTGCACAGGGGCCAGTTTTAGGCAGGGCTGGGGTCTGGGCAATAACTGGGCACCTGGCTTCCTGACCTTTGCCCTCCTTGATTGTTCCATTTTCCATTCCCTCTAGGCCGGAAGGTTGTGGTCGTGCGCTGTGAGGGCATCAACATTTCTGGCAATTTCTACAGAAATAAATGTGAGTTAGGGCCTGGGAGGAGGGTTGGGGAGGGTGGACCTGTGTGGGGCTCAGGCTTCACAGACTTGGAAAGCAGACCGCCCCCTTAGTGGTGGGAGGTGCAAGTCTGAGTTCCCTAGCAGGCCCTCAGAAGTGAGGTCTTGGCGTTGGAAGGAGTTACTACCTGGCTGGGGACTGTGAGGCCTTACACGCTCTCCCTTCTTCCCAGTGAAATACCTGGCCTTTCTCCGTAAGCGGATGAACACCAACCCCTCCCGTGGCCCCTACCACTTCCGAGCCCCCAGCCGCATCTTCTGGCGGACAGTGCGAGGTGAGCTGGGCCCAGGGACCGCAGGTGCTGAGGGGGCAGGTAGCCAGTGATGAAGACTTCTCCCACTAGTGTTCGAGTTTCCCAACCGTGAGATGACGCCACATGCACTACCATCTGAGGCCACCTGTCTGCCTGCCTGGGTGGGACAGCGGCTCCCCCACGTGCCCCACTGAGCACGCCTGCTGTCCTCCATCCACAGGCATGCTGCCCCACAAGACCAAGCGGGGCCAGGCTGCTCTGGAGCGCCTCAAGGTGTTTGATGGGATCCCACCACCCTATGACAAGGTGAGCAGGACACAGTGTCCTCGACAGTATCCCTGTGGCTGGCGTCAGTGATGTTCTACAATTACCTACATTGTTTGAGCCCTGTGAAAAGAGCACCGGCTGAGACGCCTGCCCCAGCCAGCCTTCTTCCCTGTCTGTCCCTCACTCCAGGTCTCTAAGCCCCTCTCCTTCTCTAACAGAAAAAGCGAATGGTGGTTCCTGCTGCCCTCAAGGTTGTGCGTCTGAAGCCTACTCGCAAGGTGAGCCTCCAGATCTTGCTGAGTGATACCCTTGGGATTCTCAGGTTTCCTGGGAGGGTGCGCTGAGGGCCCTAGGACTGGCAGATGATGGTTTTTTCTCACGATGGTCTGCGGATGCCACTGCGGGCAGTGCCGAAAACGCCAATGGCTCAGCTGATGCCAGGAGGAACGGGGAGCATGGCTTCCCTGACTAGCTGGAAGGCTCTAGGACAGGATGTTAATGCCCCTCCCCTAGTCACCCTGGCCTCCTTTTCTAACAGCTTCGTTTCTTCTCCCTCCCCTCTAGTTTGCCTACCTAGGGCGCCTGGCTCATGAGGTTGGCTGGAAGTACCAGGCAGTGACAGCCACCCTGGAGGAGAAGAGAAAGGAGAAAGCCAAGATCCACTACCGGAAAAAGAAGCAGCTCATGGTGAGGGTGGGATTGGTACTGGAGGGGCGCCACATCCCCGGGCAGCTGGCAACTCTCACCTGTTTGTTAGGCCTTTGGAAGTCTCTGCCTGAGGCCCACTGTGGGCATGGGGAGTGGGACTGGGTCCCTGGGATGAGGACAGTCCCCGGGAGCAGCCACTGACTGCTATCTGTCATCTTGGCCCCACAGAGGCTACGGAAGCAGGCCGAAAAGAACATCGAGAAGAAAATTGGCAAATTCACAGAGGTCCTCAAGACTCACGGATTCCTAGTCTGAGCCAAATAAAATTGACTGTTTATTCTTCATGCTTGGCCTGGCCTGCCCTTCCTCCATCGCCACCCTAGGATGTGGGGGCCCCCAGGGGCTGCCATGCAGGTGCCACAGGCAGACAGGGTATAGCCGAGGGGCATTAGTCAGTGTAGTCAGGTCCAGGGGCTGTGCAGGCATCGCTGGTCTGCAGCCTCTTTGTTCGTGAGACGAACAGTTGGAACAACCAGTCCAGTTGCAGTATTGGCAGAAGTGAGCTGGAAGACTAGTGGAAGGGATTCGCATGACTTAAGGGAGTCTGCTCATGCTTCCCACGTGGTCGGATACTATACTCTGCAGCTGTTAGGGTGTGAGAGAATGCCCAAAAAGTGTCTCTGGAGGAGAAGTTTCAGCCAAGGGGTCACAGGCATCGCCCTTATGTCTTCCCTATATTTTGTGATCCAAAACCAATAAATTATTTTTTAAAGAAATGTGGCGTCTTTGCAGTGTGTGTCTGCTGTAGAGGCAGGCCCAGGGGAGCAAGGCTCTCGGCTGACGGGGGACTTGGAGAATAAGACTGGCTGTGCTCTTTACACAGGTGGATCAGAAACTGACTGCCTTTCATGGAAGAGTTGACCTTGGTAGAGATTTTCCATGCCAAGGAATTTGAGATGCCTGTGGGTTTGTGGGTATTTATGGCCTGTAGAGCCAGGTGCTGCCCATTTTACATAAAATTGTCTCCCTAATTCAGCTGCAAAGTATGGAATTGGCCACTCTTCCCTAAAATCAGTGCTTCACTGGGGCATGTGGGCTTGTCAGGCTGTACCACGTCAGGCTGTAATGCAGAGATAGGTGATAAGATATTAGAGAAGTGAAGTTTTTTTGTCTTTTTTTTTTTAAGATTAAAACTAGACCTGTTAGTTCTGCCAGGATGAGTCCCTGAAAGGATCAAGGTACCTAGCCCTTGGTCACCTCTCAACACCCAGGTGGGGCCCCCTGCCCCACCTTAGGAGGTTCTGTGCAGTCAGTGGTGTCAGCGCTGATGACACCCAGAGGGGTCTGGCTTGACCAAGGTACATCAATCTGTACTGGGAGGAAAGCTAGATTCCTGCTGTCCTTTGAGACTGATGGGCAGTACTTGGTGTGTGTGGGTTCACTGAGCAGGTGATAACTTCCACACTGCCATTCTATCCTGCTTAGTCTCCAAAATGTCCAAGACAGTGGCCCAAGTTTTCTCAGGATCATTTTGTAAATGGGTGGTGTCCCTGCTCCTCCTGGGGGCTCCTGCTCTCCAGCAGAGCCACCTCCAGAACCAACTGAAAATCCTAGAGTTTAAATCTTATGACACTATGTTAGAGCAGCACAGTAGGTTGCCCAAACCACTTAATTGTGGCTTAAAAATGTAAAACTTGCCACTTCAAAAGACATGCAACATTGGGACTTGGTGTGGTGATCCAGTGGCTAGGACTACTCCGAATGCAGAAGGCCTGTGGGTTCCATCCCTAGTCAAGGAACTAGATCCCACCTGCTGCAACTAAAGATCTAAAATCCATGAATGGGAACTAAGACCCAGTACAGTCAAGTATTAAGCCAAATGTTAAAACACTTTGGAAGATTACATGTCAGACTAGGAGAAGGTATTGGTGAATCATGTCTCTTGAAGGACTTGAATGCCAAATACATAGAAAAATTCTTAAAATTCAGTAACAATGAGCCAACCAACAAAAACTTAGGCCCAGAATTTGAAAACGGCTTTCACCAAAGAAGACACAAATGCTAATAAGCATGTGAAGAGATGCTCGTCATTCCCCATTAAAGAAGATAAATCTCCAGGCATAACCTTAATCATTCCTGGGGGAGAAATACAAGGAATCAGAACCTCTGGGCCAACAGAAGGAACGTTCCCCCCAAACTGCCCAAAGTGAAGTGAAGTCGCCCCGTCGTGTCCGACTCTGCGACCCCATGGACTGTAGCCTACCAAGCTCCTCTATCCATGGGATTTTCCAGGCAATAGTACTGGAGTGGATTGCCATTTCCTTCTCCAGAGGATCTTCCTGACTCAGGGATCGAACATGGGTCTCCCGCACTGTAGACAGACGCTTTACCGTCTGAGCCGCCAGGGAAGACTAAACTGCCCAAAGCACCCTCCAACAGCACTCTAGTCCCAGATCAGCTTCAACTCCTGGGCTACAGCAACCTTGGACACACTGGTCCTTGGGCCGGACACAGAGGAATGGCTTAACAGGCATTTCAGTGCTCACTGAGGAGGGGGCCCTTCTGTACTCTAATGTTTGCATTTCTGTTGTGAAATGCTAGGAAATATCAGATCTGTCAGAGACAGGGAAATAAGCCCTCAAGTGATAACTAAGTTGGCTGAAGTTTGTTACCGAGCACCAAAGCTGTTCACACCACAGTCCAAAAAATTCAAGGTGGTGGTTTGTAAGCAGCCTTAAAAGAGTAATGAAATTAAATAGAAATTTTAAAAAAATCAATGTATTATAGAAGGTAAAGGAGAGAGTTTAAAGACTTAAAAATCAGACAAGTTGACGAAGGCAGGGGAGGGTAAGACAGAGATAAGTGTGTTTGGTCACAATACAAAAAGGATTTCCTACTGTTGAGTTGTGATCAACAACACCTAGAAGCTAAGGACCTAAACATCTCCAAATTGCTCTCACCCCCTCAGAGTGGAACAGTGTTACTTTTATTTGCTATTCCCTTATCATCAAAATCTCACCAGCTGCTCTTAGCAATTTGCAAAGTATTGAGCATTTAAGACACCAGACAGGAAATCATACCTAATCTCACCACCTGGAGATGTAAACCACTAGGGCAATGTCATGTATTTCCTTCCAGGCTTTTTTCTACATTAACTTTCATACACAGTTTAGCACATATTGTAGGCAGCAACTCCAGGTCCCCCCTTTTTAAAAACTAAATATAAATTCTTTCCAAGTTATTCAAGAACTCTAGAACTTTTTTCTTAAAAAAAAAAAATTATAAAACAACTACAAGGTCACTGGGAGGAAGACACAGCAGGTTTTAAAACAAAGTCTCTCTTCCTTAATGCTATCCCAGAGGGACTGAAACAGTGACAATTAAAAATGAACCATTCATCACTTATATGTGAACTCTGAAATAGAACACAAGTGAACTTATCTATGAAACAGAAATAGATTTCATAGAGAACAAACCTGTGGTTGCCATGTGGGGGGTGAGGGAGGGATGGGTTGGGAGTTTGGGATTAGCAGATGCCAACTATTGTATATAGAAGGGATAATCAACTGTATAGCACAGGGAAATATATTGAATATCCTGTGATAAACCATAAGGGAAAATATGAAAAAGAATGTGTATATATATATATGCAAAATTGAATCACTTCACTATACACCTGAAACACAACATTCCAAATAAACTATAATTCCATTTTTTTAAACTGGAAAAAAAATTAAAAGAATATTTTGTGACCCCTGACCCCTGTAGAAGTTTGTTAGAAGCATAGATTGTATATTCTAAAGGCAGTGCTTAAAAAAATCTTTACTAGACTTGTAAGTGGAAAAAAAAAAAACCCTCATGTTTTCTTCTAATATATAGCTTCTTTTCTTCATGGCTTCATTTCTCAAACCTACCTAAATTTTCTGCAGGTGGTCTCACACTTGTCCTAACACAAAATTACTGAATCGTTTATATATTCCCCAAGGATTTGCATTGCACCGGTCATCATAAGCTAAATTCTCAGAGTTGGATCTATTTTTGGACTTCCTAGAAGATATATTTTAAATATTTACATTAAAGAAGTTAACTTTTTACTTAAATGTGACATATTTACTTAAATATTTATATTGAAGAAACCAACTTTTATTTGCAAAAGAAATTGCATTTAACACACCCACACAAATATAATAATGTACCAGGATTTCTTTTAAAATTATTAATTCAAAGGCAATTCGAAGCAGAAGAAAACATACATTTAAGTCTTATATATATTGATTATGAACTCAATGCAACTTTGTACACTGAACTGGAACAGTCTAGCAAAAGCCTAAATTTGAGGTCTTTGGTGAATGTGAAGTCTCAGCGAGAGCTCTGGGAAAATTCAGGCCAAGACTTAATTAAGGAAAGAGGCCAAAGTCTGGAGTTTGAATTCTCCCAAGGCCCAAATCAGGGTGTTACAAGACACAGGCTTGTTGCCACCACTGGCCAGAAGGGGGCCTAGTACGCAAAAAGTGCGAAGTGCATGTAAAAAGGACTCGTGTTCCTTCTTTAAAAGTTCATTTAAGTTCATTCGCTCAGTCGTGTCCAACTCTTTGCGACCCAATGGGCTGCAGCACGCCAGGCCTCCCCGTCCATCACCAACTTCCGGAGTTTACTCAAACTCATGTCCATGGATTCCGTGATGCCATCCAACCATCTCATCCTCTGTAGTCCCCTTCTCCTGCCATCAATCTTTCCCAGCATCAGGGTCTTTTCAGATGAGACAGCTCTTCACATAAGGTGGCCAAAGTATTGAAGTTTCAGCTTCTACATCAGTGCTTCAAATGAACACCTTAGGATGGACTGGTTGGATCTCCCTGCAGTCCTAGGGACTCTCTTGAGTCTTCTCCAACACCACAGTTCAAAAGCATCAATTCTTTGGCGCTCAGCTTTCTTTATAGTCCAACTCTCACATCCATACATGACTACTTGAAAAACCACAGCTTTGACAAGACGGACTTTTGTTGGCAAAGTAATGTCTCTGCTTTTCAATGTCTAGATTGGTCATAACTTTTTTTCCAAGGAGCAAGCGTCTTTTAATTTCTTTAAAGGTAGGTGATTAAGAAGGCAGGGAACAGATTGCTCAGGTTAAATTCCCAACTATGCCTCAGTTTTTACATCTGCAAAATGGGAACAATTATCAGAGCCATCCTTAGTGTGTTAGCACAATTCTGCGTATATGGTAATTGCTATTAGATTTTTGCTTTCCAAAAATTTGTAAAGTAATAAATTGATATTCGGATTTGGACGTGCACTGACCAACGCAGTAGATAACTAGCTCCATGTGGCTATTTAAGTCGAATAAAATTTAAAATTGAGGTTCAAGTCACAGGCACCCCAGTTACAGTGCCAGTGGCCAGTGTGTTGGACAGCGCACAGTATTTGCATCAGAGCGGGGAGTACTATTGGACAGTGCTGCTCAACAATTAGCAGAAGCCCTTTTAATTTTTTTGTAATTGAATTAAAAATTTCAACGAAACCACTCTCTGGGGAAAAAACGGCCCACAAATGAAAACGACTTTTCTAAAATTCAGAAGTTCATGGGTAGTGTCCGTCCCTCACAAAGATGGCGCTTCGCAGCGCGTGCATGTTCCTAACACTTTCTGGTCTCGCGCCCCGCAAAAAGATGGCCGCCACCACAATCCGTTCAAACCCTGCACGGACACAGACACGAGGTCGCAAACCCCACGCGGTCTCACTCATCTCAGGAACATGGCCGCTTCCGATAACTCTCGCGATCACATAGGCTGGTTAAGGCTGGCCACGCCTTCCCAACGTGACCTAGCATGCGGGCGCGCAATGATGGCGTAAGACTCTCGCGAGACAGTGTGCCGCTTCCCGCCCCTCTGCCTTGAACATCATGGCGGCTTTCATTCTGTCTGCGAATCGCGTGCTTAGGTAGGACCGTTCGCCAATCAGAGTCTCGCCAAGGCACCGCCCCAAACCGTGTCTGCCCCGCCCCTTTGTCGTCACTTCCTCTCTAACCCTTGTGCAGTCGATAAGGAAACCCGGACGCCACTGCGGCCTTCCTTTTTTCAGGCAGCCGGGAAGATGGCGGACATTCAGGTATGGGCTACGGGCCGATGCGACGCTCCGGGGTCTGGGTTTCAGCGGCGAGTCCTGGAGAGCGGGACTCCGCGCTCCAGTTTGGGGGTTAATTTCCCAGGGGTTAATTTGGGCAGAGGGCAGTTGTCTTGGCGTTAATCTCGATTAGCACCTCGTAAATGTTCCCTTGTAGCTCGGTCGGTAAATAATCTGCCTGCAGTGCAGGAATCCTGGGTTCGATCCCTGTGTCAGGAAGATCCTCTGGAGAAGGAAATGGCAACCCACTCCAGTATTCTTGCCTGGGAAATCTCATGGACAGAAGAGCCTGGTGGGCTGCAGTCCATGGGGTCGCAAAGAGTCGGGCACGACTAGGCGAGTAACATTTAGACTTAAATGCTGGAGGCTCCGCATTTGGGGTTTAGTAAAAATCAAGATTTACAGAGTACTTTTTATTGCTTTTTGGAGGCCTTAGGCTGTAGGGTTAATCCTTTGAGAACTGACTTCTAAGGGCCACTCCAGGAAGCCCGTCAGTTTGGTATTTAATTCTGGAGCCGCCTATGTTAGTTAAGGAGTGCATCCTGGTTGGATGTCTTTGTGTCTTGAATAATTTTTGCTGAACAGTTTTGGTGTTTGAGGCATGGTTTTGTATCGCTGGGGCTTTAAGGATTGAATGCTCCAGGTGGTAGGAGGTGTTTTAGACCATAAATGCTGATGTAACCCTGGGTTCAGAGTTGAGTCTGAATATTTGGGTTAGTGTCTTGGAAGATAATTCTGGGGCGCTTGGCACTGGTGGCCAGAGTTCAGGGAGTTAAATACTCGACAAGATGGTATGGGATTTTGTGAAGCTTTCCGGGCCAGGTTGATGCCTGCTCGGGTCTTACCAGCTTCCTCCTCATCCCTGTAGACAGAACGTGCGTACCAAAAGCAACCGACCATCTTTCAAAATAAGAAGAGGGTCCTGCTTGGAGAAACTGGCAAAGAAAAGCTCCCTCGATACTACAAGAACATTGGTCTGGGCTTCAAGACTCCAAAGGAGGTACGGGCACCCTCAGAAGAAAGGAGGAGACCCCTGTGTCCCTGCACATGTACCCAAACTGAGTTGACCTATCCGCATCTCAGTGGCTGCTGCTGGGAACTGTAGTTTGTGTGTTTAGAGAGGCCACGCCCCTTGTTCTTTTCAGGAACTATGTTTAGGGCTCCCTAATCCTCCTTATCCCTTTAGGCCATCGAGGGCACCTATATTGACAAGAAATGCCCTTTTACGGGTAACGTCTCCATTCGAGGGCGGATCCTGTCTGGTGAGTGAGGACCTCCAGGGGCTTGGGTTCAAATTCCTGGGTCTGAGGAAAGAAGGGCTGAGGACACTGAGGCTACAGGGTCCTGGGTTGGGGAAGGGGTTGGCAGACTTCTGGTGACCCCAGGGGGACACTTTTGGCAAATGATGTCTATTTCACGATGGTCTTCAGACGCCCACCCTGGGCAGTGCTGAGAAGGCCACTTGGCACAACTGATGCTGGAAGCAGGGCTTCCTGGGAACCCTACTCAGCGGCCCCCTGCTTCCCGGATGCCCCAGGCTGCCTATGGCTCCCTTCCCTGTGGGGCTTGACCAGAAACTGCCCCCCCGTCCCCCCAGGCGTGGTGACCAAAATGAAGATGCAGAGGACCATCGTCATCCGCCGAGACTACCTTCACTACATCCGGAAGTACAACCGCTTCGAGAAGCGCCACAAGAACATGTCCGTGCACCTTTCTCCCTGCTTCAGGTGAGCAGGGTTGGCTGCCCTCCTGGGCAGGGAGGAGGGGTTGGGTTGCACAGGAGCGAGTGGCGTGGGACCAGACCTGGCTGTAACAGGACGCCCTGGCCGCCGTGTGGAGGTCATCAGCTGTTGGGGCGGGTAGTAAAGGGGTCCTGCATCGCCATCTTTGTGAGCCTCCAGTGCCCTGCAAAAGACATGAAGAAGGTGGTGGTCTGTCCCTGGAAGGGTCGGACCGTCCTCTGCATGGCCTGGAACCCGGGGCCTTACCCATTGTGCTCAGTAATTACCTGGGGGAGGGCGAAACTGGAAATAGGAGCTTGGTCAGGGTTTGGAGGAGCCAAAGCTGAGAGGCTCCGCCTAGAGACATGAAGATGCCTTTAGGGCCTGCTGAGAGCAGAGCCTCCCCTAACCCAGCCCTGCTCCCCTCCACAGGGACGTCCAGATCGGTGACATCGTCACGGTGGGTGAGTGCCGGCCCCTGAGCAAGACAGTGCGCTTCAATGTCCTCAAGGTCACCAAGGCTGCCGGCACCAAGAAGCAGTTCCAGAAGTTCTGAGACTGGACCTCTGCCTGCTGCCTCAAACACAATAAAGTTATTTTCCCAGGCTCTGGAAAGCTCTGGCTGTCTGCCCCTACAAGAGGGAGGGGTTGTCCCCAGGAATTAAGTGGGGTTGGTGTAGAAGATGGGATTCGTCTACATCTTCTGGGGGCATAAAGATGGGGCCCACATCCTGCCTCCTGCCCTCACGTCTGGGTGTAGCAACCTGTATCAAGATGCTGCCTCCTCTGATGTTTTGGTCTTTGTTACCTTTTGGTGTTGCGCACATGAGGCCTTTCTACCTGGTGTTGAGCTCCCCCTGCAAGTCTCTGGGGAGGAAGTGAGTGAGGGTGGAGGTTCCTGGGTTCTCTAGACTCTGAGCCTTTTCTGGTCTCTGTGGGGAGGGGGAAGAAGAAATATCCGCCCTCTTGGCTTTGCTGGGCGTCAGTGTCGGTGTGTTGGGTGGGCTTGGGTTCAAAGCTGCCTGTTGGCAGAGTTGAAGGTCTTGAACTCAAGGTGGGATTGTCTTCTGACGGGAAAGCAAGGCACCCACCTTCCCCTGCACATCCCGCCAACCCTCCTAAGTGAGCACCATGCCTGTTTGCAGATGAGCAAACTCATCTGAGGGGGCAAGTTCTCTGCTTAGGGTCCCAGGAAGTACCTAAGCTTGCAGGCATCAGATGATGGCGACTACTTTGCCCAAAAATCCTAGTAAGGAAAATGGCCTAGAGGGCATAGCGAGGCCAGCCAGCAGTGAGGGGTCACAGGCGGCTGCATGGATAGGAAGTCCCTCAAGGTGGGACTGAATCAGGACAGACCAGATGGGGTGGCTTTGGGTGAGGAGAAGCTGGAGATGGGGAAAAATGAGGGCAAGGCAAATGAAGGGGAAGAGATTTCTGACAGCCAGACAGGGCAACCTTTAGTGTCAAGGGTAAAAACTCAGGAAATGGGGAGAGCTCAACAGTTGGTATTAGCAGGAAAGGCTTTCTGCTAGAGAAATGGGGAAAGGAAGAGGGACCTTGAGTGTCAGAGATGTGAGACACCCCTCTGCTGGACACCAGTCAGATGGAGAAGCAGGTACAGAGACAGCAGGTGCAGACAAACGCCGAGGAGAGAGAGAGCAGAGACCCTCACCTGAGCCACAACGGGGCAGAGATGGAGGCTTAGGTTTAGGGGAGGCGCTGGAGTTACCCCGTTAACTCCAACCCGGAGGCCTGGTGCTGCTGGGATCCCCAGGTCCCTGCCTCCCTGTACCTGTACCAGGGACCGAGACACACACTGGTACAAGGGTTGGGAGACAGGGCCGTGAGGAGAGAAGGGCCGCTGCCGCTGCTGCCACCGCCTCTGGGGACTTTGCGTCTGGACCGGCCCGGGGGCTCCTTTTTACCCAGGCCTGGTGAGGGCGGGGGTTCCTGCCAGAGGAAGTGGGGCCGCATCAAAGAGGGCAGGAAGGGGCAGGGACGGGTCAGAAGGGGGCACGCCCCGAGGTTCAGCCTTCGAGCCCGCCCCACCTGGTGCTGGAGGGTGGGAGACCCCGCGGAGGGGCACTGGGACGCAGAGAGCGGAGGACAGCGATGGGGGCCAGGGAAAGGCAGATCCGGAGAGACAGGACGGGGAGGACCGGAGACCCCGAGGGGGACCTGGGGCCGCTCCAGGAGCCCCCACCCGCAGGTGTTTCCGTTCGGGGTGGGGCCACCGTGTTTACAACAACAACAGGCCCGCTCCTCTGTTTCCTCCCAGCGGTGGGTTGCTGGGCGTCTCCTTGGCACCCCATTGTCAGGCTACCTAGTGTCGGGTGCAGCCCTGACCTGGTGGGGACCTCCTGATGGTCAGTGCACAAAATCCAAGGAGAAAGTCCCCAGGGCCCTGTCAATTCTCTGTTCCGATGACCTGGAGGAGGACATTACCTGCAGTTCTGTTTGTTTTGGCTGCTCTGGGTCTTCCTTGTGGCAAACGGGCTCTTTGTGGCAGCGTGCAGCCTTTCTCTAGTTACAATGCAAGGGCTATAGAGTGGGTGGGCTCAGTAGTTGCCCCGCAGCATGTTGGATCTTTGTTCACTGACCAGGGCTTAAAACTGCATCCCCTGCATTGGAAGGCGGATTCTTAACCATTGGACTGAGACAGGAGATAGAGGGGCTCCAGGTTAGACATTACAGCTGGCCTCCTGTTTGCATTTCACGGAGCACAAAGATGTGGGCTTCAGGCTGGATCCGTAACAACTGTTGGCATTTCCTAAGATGAGATAAATGAGCTCCAGTTGAGGAATTTACAGTCAGCCTCCTGTTTGCTCGGCAAAATGGAAGTAACAACAGAAACAGGGTAAATAGCCAGTGTTTGTCTCTTGTAAACACTTTAAGGTAATAGTCAGGGCAAGGACAAAGAGGGGCAGAACCTTGTTCGAATAAAGGATTACGGGATCTTCACTCCCCCTCTTTTGGGACAGAGGAGACCCTACACATGCGCAAAAAGGCTCCTTGGAGGCCAAAAATCGGGATAACACCAGGCCATAATGATTCTTGCTCAGAAGCCTTCACTTTGAGATCCATCTTGGCTGAGCGGTGCGTGCGCACCCAGGGTAAGTGTCCCAGGGTAGGCCAGGTGTGGAAAAAGGAACCAGATATTGGGCTAAAGGTAAACAAAGACCTGGGAGAACTGACCTATATAAACGACTTAACCGCCTCTTCACCGCGCTCCTCCTCACTACGGGGGACGCCCACACCCTCTCTGTCTGGGTGTGTGTCTCTGCCTGGCTTCGGTCTTAACAGAGCAAACCACTTCTGTGTGTGCGCTCCCCACATTTGTTGTTGTGCTCTGTCTCTAACAATAAACTTTGTACCTGCTTTTATAGTTTCTGCATCCGTGATAACTGCATTTTTCACTGGGGCCAAAGAGCCAGGGAAAAATAGTCTCTAGCCTCTACCCCTTGCTGGTCTGGGGGCCAGGATTCCAGGCTACCCAGTTCATTTCTTGGGAAGGGAATTAAATCTCGCTTCAAGCCACTGCTCTATGCTGCCTCCCTGAGACCAGGACCACCAGGAGGGTCCCCACCTGCCCTTCTCAGAGCCCTGTGGCAGCTAGAGACATGACTCTTGGGCACAGCTCACAGCCGCAGAGCTTGGCCTCTACCTGCCTGCTCCTCCCACCCTCCCTGCACCCCAGACTTGCTCCCTGCTCTGAGCCTTTGCGCTGGCTGTGTCCTCTGCCCAGAACCTCTAACCCCAGGCTTCCACTTGCTGCTTCCCACACCCCTTAACCTCTAGTTCTCACCAACCTCTTTCCATGTGGCAGAATCTCCAGCCCTTCCAGTGCCCCCTCCCTGCCTGAATGTCCCACATAGCCAGGAAAGCCTGGTCATGACATATTTGTATATTTGTTGCACAGATCCTGTATGACCGGGCACACTTATTAGTTAACCTGTTAACTGCTGGAATATAAACTCCAAAAAGGGGGGAAAAAAATCTCTGCAACCCTGGCACCTGGAACAAACTGAGTGTGCCGCACACGTTTACCCGAGTGCATGAATCCTTTTAAGGTTAAATCCCAAATGAATTAATTTTTAAAAAAGTTAAATCCCCACATTCTCACAGGCCAGCCTTGACCCCTAGCATTACCCCAGATCCGTCTCTTGGTGGGTGTCTGAGCCAAAGATCAGGAAAAGGAAGTTTTGCTATAACTCGCCACAAGTAAGGGGAACACCAGGGACGCTCCCCAAAGGAGTGTCTCGCCAGCAGCAAAATTGGGGAAGTTTTAAGCTAAGGGAACAAGCACATTCGTGGGGCGGGGGTGGTGGAGCAGTGGAGAAATCAGCACAGAACTGGGGCAAAGTTCGCCCGAGCCCTAACTGTAGTTATTGAAGTCTGGAGGGGCAATATCATTTGATCCTTCACCTGGGTGGGGCCTTAGTTACTGCAGAACTCAAAGATTGTATCAGATAGTTCTGTATATACTTTGAGGAGGAATTAGGACTGTTTTATTGTTTCTTGACAGCTTTTCCTTTTTTCTGTATGCCCTCTCTTCCAGTAAAGAATCTGTCTGCAGGAGACCAAGGTTTGATTCCTGGGTCAGGAAGATCCCCTGAAAAGGGGAATGGCTACCCACTCCAGTACTCTTGCCTGGAGAATTCCAGGGACAGAGGAGCCTGTCGCAAAGAGTCGGACACGACTGAGCGTCTCACACTTTCACACTTTACTTCCCTGAAGATCACGGATGACTGAGACCTGTTCAAGGGCAAGCACTGAGGCCAGGCTTAGATCACAGATGGCTTAGGCCAAAATGGCTTCTCTTACATCAAGAAAGCCACTCCTGGTTCTTTTTCTTCAGGGACCCCCAACCTATCGGCTTACACTGGGTCTCAAGGCACAGAGTGACCGGAAGCAGTGAACTTGCACAGAAACCTCCCAATGTTAGTATGAAGGCTGCAGGCTCTGTTGCAGAGTCTAGCCCTGCCCTCATTCGCTGCATAACCTTGGGCATGTTATTCCGGGAACCTCGGGGCTTCAGCTTCCTAACCTGTAAAATCTTGCCTCCCTGCCCCTTTGGGAACATGAAATAGACTTACCTGTGTTATCGGGGGTAGAACTAGTTCTAGTAAGAGATGCTTCTTAAGGAAGTGATTGTGTTACATTCCTGAGCCTATTGTTAGAGCAAAGCCTAGTGAGACCTTGGCGAAGCCTTGCTGAGTCGCCTTGGCCGGCCGGAGGACAAAAGTCTTTGGCAGGGGACTTCCCTGGTGGTCCAGTGGCTATGACTCTACGATTCCGACACAGGGGGCCCAGGTTTGACCCCTGGTCAGGGAACTAGATCCCACATGCCACAGCTAAAGATCCTGCATGCCGCAAATAAGACCTGGTGCAGCCAAACAAATTTAAAAACTAAAAAGTCTTTGGCAGAAGGCCCTAGAAGTATCAATGGTTATGGAATCCTGGATCTGCTACAGCAAATCCTGGTGGTTTGTCATGGGATCTTGAGACTATTTTAGCATGCTTCTGGAATATTCTGTTGCATGCCTCTTATAGGTGTCCCCAGTGGTCATTTTCCAGGGAAATTAGCTCCAAGCATGTTTCAAAGCAGGCTCCCAGCTTATGATGACAGCAGGTGTCAGGCCTGTTACATGAAAACAGGGCAGATACTGGTTATATCATAATGTTTTGCAGCCTCGCATCTATCAGAACAGGCCACAGGAATATTCTGTTATAGCCAGACTGGCAAGCATCGTTGCAGCCCCGTGTAGTATTATAGCACGACCTATAATAGATTATAGTGGGACCTCAGGGTCTTGTAACATTTTTTTTTTTAATTTTCCCTGTGGTCCCAGTACATGGTATGTGGGATCTTAGTTCCCCCACCAGGGATGAAACCTGTGCACCTTGCTTTGGAAGCACAGTGTCTTACCCACTGGACCGCCACCAAGTACGTCCATTGTAACTGGTGGTCGCAATATCTGGGTTAGATGAGAGCCAGCACATGCGTCTTATGTGTGGAGCAGGCACCTGGATTCATTTAACTAGCCCTAGGACTGCAAGTGGAGTCTAGGAATATGGAATTGGAGCGGCTTCAGATGTGTGAGCAGCCTTGCTGTCGTATGTGAGCACTTCCCTGAGTTTTCCATCACTGGAAAACCCTGGAGTTTCGCATTACAGTAGGTCCGAGCTCTGTAGTATTTAAACAGAGACCCACAGATTGTTCCAGGGGTGCATACAGATTCTGCTAGAACATTCTAGAAGTTTTAGGGACCTATTAAACCAGCCCCAGGTCTTTCACTACCGGCTTCCTTCATTCTGCTGATGCTTCCTGTGCTGGCCCCTGGGGATGCAAGAGTGAGCGAGGCAGAGCCAGGGCCTGCCTACCATCTAGTGCAACCCTGGGGACTTTCACCGCACTGAGTGGGAGGCAGGCAGTGTGGGGAACAGGTTACTACTACGCTCTACTATGTGCCTCGTGCCAAACCTTTGATTCACTGAAGCCTCTCTACCGAAGGAGGCACGATTATTATCCCACCTCCCAGATGAAACTGAGGCACAGAGAAGCCTACCGGAAACAGAGGGGGTTTGGTTTCAAACTCTGGTGTGATTGCATCTTGGGGTCAGGAGGGGGCGCTACAGTGCAGGGGAGAGAGGAGGGGCAGATGTTAAGGTGGTGATTCAGGAAGACAGCTCAGAACTGCCAGGGGCTATGTCCCCAGACACCAAGGGCAGCACCAGAAGTGAGCTCCCCAGGCCGTTGTTCCAAAGGCACCTTGGTTCGTTTTGAAGTTGGAGCTAAGCGCCCATATTTTCATTTACCCCTGGGCTCTGCACATTTCATAACTGTCCTGATGTTTTCTATTACTTTATTGTGGGCCCCTGGCGATGTGATAGTAGGACCCCACGGAATCTAAAAGGCATAGGCAGAGGGACTTCCCTGATGGTCCAGTGGTCAGGACTCGGTGCTTTCACTGCTGGGGCCCAGGGTTCAATCCCTGATCAGGGAAACTAAGATCCTGGAAGCTGCACGGCACACCCTGCAAACACCACCCCCCTGGGGGAAAAAAAAAAAAACAAAAACATGCATGAGCAGGGATCATTAGAGCATAGGACCCTGGGGATAAGATATGAGATGCTGCAAATGGTCCCTGGAGACACAGAAGCTTCCAGCACACTTAGCAGCGATTCCTGGTGGGTATTAAGGGACCTTGAGAGCTTTTTCTTTTGAAGCAAGAAGGAGGAACATTATGAGGAATGTTCAGGTCGGACCTCTGAGAGGCCTCGTGGCTAAACCCCGAGGTCATTCTGACAGGAGCAAAGGAAGACCCGAATGGGGACACTACAGCAGAGTCAAGGGAGGGCACCCTCCGTGGCCGTGACCATGCTGGGCTGGATAGTGTTCCCCAAAGCTGCCTATGCCCTAGAGCTCCAAAGCCTGTGACTGCATGACCTTGTTTAATAAAGGGAACTTTGAAGATGTGATTAAATTCAGGATCTTGTGATGGGGAGATAATCTTGGATTATCCAGGTGGGAGCAATGTCATCACAAGGGTCCTTAGAAGAGGGAAGGTCAGCAAGTTCCTGAGAAATGCGGAAAGTTTCTTGCCTGGTTCGCCAGCAATGCAGGAGACGGCAACAGAAGTCGTGGGTTCGATCCCTGGGTCGGGAAGATCCCCTGGAGGAGGAAATGGCAACCCACTCCAGTATTCTTGACTGGGAAAAGCCCATGGACAGAGGAGGCTGATGGGCTACACTGCACGGGGTTGCAAAGAGTCAGACACAGCTAAGCGCGTGCACACACACACACACACACACACACACACACACGGTTAAAGACGTGTCAACTTGGCGGGGCCACAGTGCCCGGATGTTTGGTCCAACATTATTCTGGATGTTTCTGTGTGGGTGTCTGGGGGTGAAATTACACTGAAATCAGTGGACTCTGAGTAGAGCCGACCACCCCCACCATAATGTGGGTGGGCCTCATCCAATCAGCCGAAGGTGGAAAACTGACCTCCCCTCAAGCAAAGGGGAACCCTGCCAGCAGATTGCGTTTAGATTTTATCTGCAAGATGAGCTCTTCTGGGTTTTCCAGATAGCCTGCCTTTGGACTTGGACTGTAATTCTTTCCGGCCACCTCTATCACATTTTGATCACGTGCACCAATTCCTTATACTAAGTCTCTTTCTCTCTATATATACACATCCTGTTGATTCTGTTCCTCCAAGAAACCTTGACTAATACATCATATGACCTAGCAAGTCCACTTCTATGTACATATCCAAAAGAATTGAATACAGCTATGCAGGAAAAAAAAAAACAACAACAACAACCTTGCAAGCAAATGTCTGCAGCAGCATTAGTCACAATAGCCAAAAAAGTGAAAACAACCAAATGTCCATCAACTGCTGAAGGAATGAGCCAAGTGTGGTCAATCCATACGACGGAATATCATCCAGCCGTGAAGAGGAACGAAGTCCTGCCGCATGTTACCATGTGGCTAAATCTTGAAAACAGCATGCTGGGAAATTCCCTGGCAAACCAATGGTTAAGACTCCGGATTTTCATTGCGATCTTCTGCAAGTCCTGCGGGGAGGCCAAAAAAAAAAAAGAGAGAGAGAAAACCCCCACAGTACACGAAATGAAAGATGCCAGATATAAAATGCCACATTAATTTGAAATGTCCAGAATAGGCAAATCCGTGGAGACAGAAAGTAAATTCGTGGTTGCCAGGGGCAGGGGGGAGAAGGGACCACTTAATGTGTCTGGGCTCTCCTTTGGGATGATGAAAAAGTTCTGGAACTAGATCGTGGTGATGGTTGCACAACATTGTGAGTGCACCAAATGTCACTAATAGTAACTCCTTTGTCTTGGGCACTTTACCACAATAAAACAAGTGAATGGAAGCATTATAGCAGGAAGGTGGGCTGGAAGTGGGAGGCCGGATGATGCCCCAAGTATGATGTAGAATATTGGGTCTGTGCATTACTGAGGTCAAACCAGAAGATATTAAGGAACTGCAGGGGCACTTTAAGAGGCCCCTTGGGAGAGGAAGGAAGAAATGTGGAAGCTGGAGGACTTTTATCACTGCAGGCGTTAGTGACCTTGCTGGGGTGGGGGGCGGACAAGGAGGTAAGGAGGGGACCCACACAGACCTCCAAATTTGGCACTCGGATAATACTGATTGTCAACTTTGTCATGAATTTGCTGGGTGGCGGACATTCTCAAGATAAGAAAATCAGGGAGCAACAGTGCAAGAGAGGAAAGAAAAAAAGACAAAAGTTTCTCCGAGAGAGGCAGAGACGGACACTCAGCCAGACCAGCCCCTGGGCCCGGGGTGTGCCCTACAGCTGTAGGGGCGGGGTTGGATATTCCTGGAGTCGAGGAGCCGTCGTCTCTGGACAGGATGTGAGAGAGGAACTGGGGTCTCCAGTAACGGGAGCCAGCTGGGGCCGCAGAGGGAAGGGATCGCGGCTGCCAGTGAGTCCAGAGCTGGGGCCCCCAGACCGAGGGAGGAGAGGGCCGGGCGCAGGACTCCCCGGTCTCAGGGACTAGGGCGTCGGCGATCTGGACTTTGGGGGCCGAGGGAGGAGGGGACGGGGCTCGCGGGTCTGAGGAAGGAGGAGGAAGGAGGAGGAGGCGGGGCCGAAGTCTGAGCCAGGAATCTCAGCCTATCCAGGCTCTGTAACTAATTAACCAGCGCGGATCAAATTAGTGGGTGAAAGTTCACCGAGGAGGAGGGCCTTGTTGTCATCCTCCCCCCGGGATCGAGGTCCTCCACCTGCAGCCGCGGGCGCGCGGGGTAGCCGAGCCGAGCCGGGCCGGGCCGAGCCGGGCCGGGCCGGGCCAGAGCTGCGGGAGGGGCGGGCCGGGGGTCCGGAGGAGTCACGCGCCCCCTCCCGCCCCAGGTCTCCCACTCAGGATGCGGCTTCCCCGGCCTCAGCCCTGGGGGCTCGGTCTGTTTCTCGTCCTCCTGCCTGGGGCGCTGAGCGCAGGTGAGGGGCTGCCGGGCACGAGGGAGGTGCCAGCCTCCGGGAAATGAGCGAAATCCGAGATCCCCCGCTCGAGCCGGGGGACTTCCTTCTCGGCCGCGTTTCGTCTGGATTCCCACGATCTTTTCTCCCTCTGGCGGTCTGTCTGGAAAACACCTGTCCCCTTCTTCCTGGGACCCGCCCCCACCACCCTACCCCCGACCCCGCCAGGGTCTGGCCCCTTTGTCTGGGGTGGGGTCTTTTCTCTCCCGGGGTGTCTGTCCCATCTAGGTCCCCCGCCCCATCTGCTCTCTTCGCCGGCAGAGAACCATCGCTCGCTCCAGTACCACTTCACCGCCGTGTCGGCCCCCGCCGCGGGGACCCCTGCTTTCTGGGTTTCGGGCTGGCTAGGGCCCCAGCAGTACCTGAGCTACAATAACCTGCGGGCGCAGGCTGAGCCGTATGGCGCGTGGGTCTGGGAAAGCCAGGTGTCCTGGTATTGGGAGAAAGAGACCACGGACCTGAGGAACCAGGAGAAGCTCTTCCTCCAAGCGCTCCAAGTTTTAGGCGAAGGTGAGACGGGGACTTCCTGGGCTGGGAGCCTGGATCCCGGGTCTGAGGGAGGAGGGGACGGCGGGCCCCCTGCTCCCAGGCCGCTCATACGTGTGTGGGCACCCCAGGCCCCTTCACCCTGCAGGGCCTGTTGGGCTGCGAGTTGGGCCCTGATAATGTCTCGGTGCCGGTGGCCAAGTTTGCCCTGAACGGCGAGGAGTTCATGATGTTTGACCCCAAGCTGGGCATCTGGGATGGTGACTGGCCTGAGTCCCGGACGGTCAGCATCCAGTGGACAAAGCAGCCAGAGGCGGTCAACAAGGAGAAGACCTTCCTCCTCTACTCCTGCCCACACCGGCTGCTGGGGCATCTGGAGAGGGGCCGAGGCAACCTGGAGTGGAAGGGTGAGAGACCCCCTGATCACTGCAGGCCCCCTCCATTCCCAGGGCCTCATCCTCTTCCCCAGCCTCTCCCCGTTGGCCCCCCTGACTCCAGTCCACTCTGCTCTCCCACAATCCTATCTCTGAGGGTCTTCCTCCACCCTCAGCGGTCCCCAGCCCCTCTCCTGCACACACCTTGCCCTCGGGGCACGGCTCAGGCCCCTTGGCCTGGCATTGTGATCCCACGTGGCATGGCCTCTGCCCCTCAGCTCAGCCTCGCCTGTCTCCATCTGCTCCACTCAGCCAGATACAGCCACCCAGAGCCCCTTGAGCTCGCCCCAGCCCTCCCATTTCTCCACCTTTGCCAGTTTCACTGGTGCCAGGGGCCACTGGTGTCAGCTTCCACTCTGGCCCTGAGGTTTTTCTCTCACCTCCTTCAGACGCCGCAGGACCTTATGTGACCTCCAGTCCATACAGCACGTGTCACTCTGAGCTATAATTATAGGCATGTCTAGGGAATTCAAGGGCTGCAGTTTAGAGCTCTTTTGTCCTCAGCTTCCCCAACATTGAGTTTCCTGCTTCTGTCTCGGCCCTCAGTTCAGACTCTCCTCCACCCAGGAGTCAGATGAACGTTTTAAAAACATAAATGAGCTCGCATCCCACCCATGCTTAAAACCAGACCACAGATTCGCGCTAATCTTGGATGAAAATCCAAACTCTCCTCCGAGGCCTGCAAGCCCTGCATGGTCTGGCTGCTTTCCACCGCTGTAATTTCACAATGCTCCCAGTGACACTGGACTTCTCCCTTTCCTCCAATTTGTCAGGTTCTTTCCTCCCTAAGGGCCTTTGCTCCAGCTGTTCCCGCTGCCTTTTTTAAAAACAATTAATTAATTTTTGGCTGTGTTAAGTCTTCATTGTGGCAACACTGCAGGCTTCTTTCTAGTCGTGGTGCCTAGACTCAGTTGCCTCACGGCATGTGGGATCTCAGTTCCCCGAGCAGGGATCAAACCCCTGTCCCCTGCATTACAAGGTGGATTCTTAATCTCTGGATCACCAGAGTAGTCCTCAGTGTTCCCTTTGCTTTTGATTCTCTTCCTTGGGCTCCGGCCAGGACTGGGTCCTTCTCATGCTAGAGGTTTGACTTTGAATGTCCACTCTTCAGTAGGGCCCTCCCTTGCTAAAGGGTGCCCCCCAACCCCCATTATTGTCTCTCATACCACTGTTTTTTGTCCATTCATTCATTATAGCATCTTTTATTTATTTATTTTTTTTCTTGAGGTGTGACTTACCTATCTAAAGTACACTGCTCAGGGACTTTCCTGATGGTTCAGTGGTTAAGACTCTGAGCCCCCAATGCAGGAGGCAAGGGTTCAATCCCCGGTCAGGGAACTAGACCCACATGCCACACAGTGTGGCTAAAAAAAAAAGTACATGGCTCAGTTATTTTTTGTTGTTTTTGGCTGTGCTACTTAGGCATCAAACCTGTGCCTCCTGCATTGGAAGCACAGAGTCTTAACCACTGGCCACTAGGAAAGTCCCTGAACCTGGAATTATTTGTCAAGAAGTTTTATATTATGGATTAAAATTTTTAAATAGTTATAGGACCACTACGCAATTGTAAAATTTTTTTCTTGTGTCTGTTTGGGAACATTGTGTCTCTCAGGAATTTGTCAAGTTCATTTAAATTTCAAGTGTGCTGGCTTGAAATTTTCATATCCTCTCACTATCTATTGAATGACTGTAGGGTCTGTCTTATTTTCCCTCAGCACACTTTCATAGCCTGTTTCCCTTTCATTTATTTTAAAAATATTTATTTTTGGCTGTGTCTGGCCTCAGTTGTGGCATGCAGGATCTTCCCTTGTGGTGCTTGGGGTCTTCATTTGGGCGAGTGGGCTTCTCTCTAATTGTAGGGCATGGGCTGGGTAGTTGCAGTGCTCAGGCTTAGTTGTCCTGCAGCATGTTGGATCTCAGTTCCCCGACCAGGGATCGAACCCACGTCTCCTGCATTGGAAGGCAAAATCTTAATCACTGGACCACCAGCGAAGTCCTCCCTTTCATTTACATATACACAAATATTCATTTCTCTGGTAGCTCAGAGAATCTGGTGGTAAAGAATCTGCCTGCAATGCAGGAGACCTGGGTTCTGTGCCTAGGTTGGGAAGATCCCCTGGGGAAGGGAGTGGCTACTTACTCCGGTGTTCTTGCCTGGAGAGTCCCATGGACAGAGGAGCCTGATGGGCTACAGTCCATGCGGTCACAGAGAGTTGGACACGACTGAGCGACTAACACACTCCTCTCATTAGAACACAAGCTCCACGAGGACAGGGACTTTTGTCTCTCTTGTTCACTGCTGTATCTCTAGTGCCTGGAAGAGTGCCTGCACATCCCATGGTAGATGCGTGTATGTGTCATTGTAGGAAGGACTGGAAAAGAGGTGGATACCCTTGTGGTGGGCAGGTTGGGTATCAGTACCCCTAAGAAGGCCTTTCCTCCTTTATCGTTATGTTCTCTAGGCTCAGGCCAGCATAGGGCACGATCAGATGTGGTATGCGGGCTTCCCAGGTGGCACAGTGGTAAAGAATCCACCTGCCAGTGTAGGAGATGCAAGAGACGCAGGTTCGATCCCTGGGTCCAGAAGATCCCCTGGAGTAGGAAATGGCAACCCGCTCCAGTATTCTTGCCTGGGGAGTTCCATGGACAGAGGAGCCTGGTGGGCTACAGTCCATGGGGTCGCAAAGAGTCAGACATGACTGAGCGACGGAGCACAGAGCACAGAGCAGCATGCGGCACGTGGTGGGGCCTGCTGGGTAGAGGGGGAGGAATGGAGGCCTCTCTCCATCTCTGCACAACCCTGGGCCTGGTCCTGGGGGTCTCTGGGCCTGGGGCTTAGGCCTGTCTGCCTGTTCGTCTGCAGAGCCACCCTCCATGCGCCTGAAGGCCAGACCCAGCAGTCCCGGCCTCTCTGTGCTCACCTGCAGCGCCTTCTCCTTCTACCCACCTGAGCTGAAGCTGCACTTCCTGCGGAACGGGCTGGCCATTGGCTCTGGTGAGATTGACATGGGCCCCAACGGTGACGGCTCCTTCTACGCCTGGTCATCACTCACAGTCAAGAGTGGCGACGAGCACCACTACCGCTGCGTGGTGCAGCACGCGGGGCTGGCCCAGCCCCTCACGGTGGAGCTGGGTGAGGTCCCGCTGGGGAACTGTGCTCCCGACTTCCGGTTGTCTTTTCTCCCTCTGCTGCAGCAACCCTTCCTGAGTCTGACTGCTTTCTGCCCCACCGCTGCCAGTTCGTCCAAAGCCTGACAGCCTCTTGTCCTGCGCTGCTTGCCTCCCCAAGTCTGAGTGCCTTCCATGCTGCTGCTGCTGGCCTCGTTGATTCTGGCCACTGTTAACCGCTATGGGAAGTCCTCCCTAAATCTGACCACCTTCCGTCCTGCTGCTGCTAGTCTTCAGGAGTCTGACCATTCGTTGTGTGCTGCTGCCAGGCCTTTATGAGTCTGATGTTCTACTGCTCTGTGTCCATCCCTCCTCTCCAAGTTGGAACACCGCCCACTCCGCTGCTACAGGTCCCTTGACCAGAGTGATTGAGACCCCTCTTGCTACAGCTGGTTCCTATATCCAACCTGGGGGCTTTCTAGATCTAGAACATCCTGGGAGTGGCCTTCCCTTTACCCACACCCACTCTCTACAACCTGGTGCTGGGACCTCTGGGGTTGGGAGGGACTGCAAACCCCCAGTCCCCTGTCCTGACTCAGATGTGGCGGAGGGTCCCTTAAATATCTCACAACATTGTCTGACTGCAGAATCACCAGCCAGAACCTCGATGCCAGTGGTGGGAATCGTCATCGGCTTTTTCCTGCTCCTGACAGTGGCTGCGGGCGGAGCTCTCCTGTGGAGAAGGATGAGGAAGGGGCTGCCAGGTGTGGGACAGGAAGAGGGAGGTGCCTCAGAGAGAGGGGTAGAGACCCCCTCCAAAATCGGGAGACTCATTCCTGCAGGGACAGAGGGGGACAGAGACCCAGAGAGAGATGGAGAGAAAGAAAACTGGAGGGGAGAAAGAGACTCAGGGGGATAGAAATCCATAGCGTAGGACAGAGACTGAAAAAGACACAGACACACACAAACAACACACACCACACACACACATACACATACGTGGGGAGGGGCAGTCAGAGACCTGAAGGATTTCAAAGATTCTAATCATCTCCCCTGTCCCTCTTTTCTCAGCTTCTTGGATCTCTTTCCGTGGGGAGGATGTAGGGGCCCTCCTGCCCACTCCCGGCCTGTCCAAGGATGGTGAATCTTAGGATAAAAATGCGTTCCCAGCAACTGCCGATCATCCCCCATCCTGGCTGTTACCAGCTAATGTCCTCAGGTCCTTTTCATGCTGTGAGACCTCCGGGAATCCTGGTATTTTTGAGCCTCCGGAAGGAGCCCAGTGTCCTCCCTCTGGATTTCTCCTCCTGTGATCTGCCTCAGTTCCCCCTCCTGATATATATGGTTCTTTTCCAGCTCCACATATAACATGGGTTTAGGCCCGAATCGTTGTGTTCTCATCGTTTCAACTTTTTTAGGGAATTGTGAGGGGGGATAAATGGTGTAAGCCTTGGGCTTCAAATCTCTCCTGAGGCTAACTTGTTGCCATGGTGGAATTTGCCAACTTTATATACCAAGTCATGTATTTTTAATGAATAAATTTCACAAATATTTACTGGATGTTTGTGCCAGGCATTTTGAGGAATTCTTGGCTGGAGTCTGATCTGACTTCTTGGTGTAGCGGAAGAGATGTTCCCTCCTTGAGGGAAAGGAAAGCCTCCTCTGGCTCCTAGGTTCCCTTTCCTAAAACCTGCGGACAAAGGGAAAGAGATAAAAATACATCTCCCGTGAGGCTTTGAAGCTAGAGCAACTGGAGGTGGTCGGGCAGGGCGCCCCGAGGCCTGCCGGGAGTTGTAGTTCCCCCGGCCGTGTCACTCCGGATTTGCCCACTTCGCCTTCACTGGGAAGGGGCGGGGCCGAGCCTCGCGGGGCCGCGCTTTCCTTTGTGGACGTGGCGAGGGGCGCCTTTGGCCCGCCCTGCTTCTTTGGCCCCGCCCCATGAGGCCCTCAAGAGCGCTCATTGGCTGGGGGCGGGGCCTCTGCGCTTCAGGAGGCGGGGCCTGACTGGAGAGCCGCCAAATTGGGCATCTTTTTGGAGAACGCAGGGTGGAACGTGGAGAGCCAAGTGAAGCTATCTGACCCGGTAAAGGGAGGCGGGGGCGGGTGGCTTGTCCAGGGAGGACGGTTTGGGTCCGCTTGGGTGGAGGATTGGGGACCAGGCTGAAAGCGATGCCTGGGAACATGAAAGATTTCTCTCTGGACACTACCCTGCCCTGAACTACGCGTGGGAAGTGCGCCACGTCTCCCGCTTGAATCCTACCCTCTTGGGGTACTTCTCTGGGACTTCCTCGGAGGATTCGGTCCCTACAGCTGGTTAACCTCTGAGAATCCCGCCTTCCTTCCCCCCTTCCTGTCCCTTCTTGAGGCCCAAACCTTGCAACCAGCTACCAGCTCTCTGTCCTGTCCTGGGCTCCCCCCTGCCCGCGTCCCCATCCCTCCCATCCCCTCTCTGTCCTTTTCTCTGTGACTCTGACTCCTAGCCTCCGCCACTCCTCAGGGACTGATGATGTGGCCACCCTCACTTCTGCTGCTGCTGTTGCTGCTCAGGCGTGGAGCCCAGGGGAAGCCGTCTCCTGACGCCGGCCCTCATGGCCAGGGGAGGGTGCACCACGCGGCCCCCCTGAGCGAAGCCCCTCATGATGACGCTCACGGGAACTTCCAATATGATCATGAGGCTTTTCTGGGACGAGAAGTGGCCAAGGAATTCGACCAACTCACCCCAGAGGAAAGTCAAGCTCGTCTGGGGTAGGAGAGATGGAGGGGAAGGAGGATTGTAATTTTCAAGAGGAGGTTAGGGGAGCCCTTAGTGAGAAGGTGATATTTGAGCCACTTGGGTATATGGGGGAATAGCATTCCAGGAAGAAGGAACTGTAAGTGCAAAGGCCCTGAGGCAGGAGGGGGAATTATGTGCCTCGTGTATTTGAAAAAGGGAGAGGTCTATGTGACTGGAACCCAGTGAGCAGAGGGAGAAAGTAGGAGGTAGTAGCAGAGAGAACAGAGGGATCAGGTTGTGCAGGGGACCCAGTGAGATGAGAGCTATGCAATGGCTCTGAAGGAGGAGGTGAGCCGACTTCAGTTTTAACAGGATCCCTCTGGTTGCCATGCAGGGAACAGACTATAGGGAGCAAGAAGTAGAGAGCACGTTGAGGAAGGGACTGCAGTCTTCCAGGTGGGAGATAAGAGACCAGGGTATCCCAACTCAGGGTGGAGATGTCCGTGGTGGTCAGCTATGCTGACTAGAATGTTGTGCATGGATGGAGTTGGATGAAGTAGGCTAACACATTTGTGGTCGCGCTTACTACAATGCCCAGCACCATGCAAAGGGCTTACCAGGCTTAGCTCATTTAATCCCAACATCCACAGTGTGAGGTATGTTCTATTACTTATTCCCATTTTACAGAGGGGGAAACTAAGGCACAGAGAGGTTATATGACTTGCCGACCGTCACACGGCCAGCAAGAAGAGGCAGCAGGATTTGAACCTTAATGTTTGGCTCTAGAGTCCAAACTCTTAACCACAGCTCGAACCTCAGGGTAGCCGGAGCAGAGCAGAGACAACATAACGCTGGAGGGACGGGTCAGCGATCTAGGCAGGGCCATCTCAAATTGGATTCTGGGAACTGGGTCGAGGGGCTTTGGGATGGAGACCGGAAGAAGGGCTCCGTTAGCGGTCGGGCGAGGACACAGACCAATGACGGGACGTTACCAGGGATGGAACCTGGGAACCGACAGGCGTGGCCTGAGAGAAGGGGCATGAGGTGGTGGCCTAAAGGGGCTTGACCTGAGACATGGAGGTGTGCAGGATCAGGCTGGAGCTCGGAGAGGAGTGGGTGAAGGCCGAGCCCGCCGTGTTGGGGGTGACAGTCATAGGGCAAAGCCTGATAACGGCTAGGAAAAACCAGGCGCAAGGGGAGAGTCGCAGCATAACTCGGGACTGCAGGGATATTGGCCTGAGATAGACGCGCGCGGCCAGGGAGGGGGCGGGGAAGAGGGCGGGGCTAGCGGGGCTAGCGGGCCAGGAGATTGGCGGAGCCAGGAAAGGGGGCGGGGCCAGGGACGGGGAGCCTTCCGGACCGCGTGTTGCCGTGGCAGTCAGAGTTCGGAGTGGATATTGGGACAGGGAATCTGCGGGCGATGGGCGCGGTGTGACTCCCTGCCCTCCGTCCCCTCCCAGCTCTTTCAAGTGAGAGATGGAACACGCGCAGGGTTGAGAGGTGGGGCCAAAGTGGAGGGTTGGACCTGGATTGTCATGGGTCCTTCCCCCAAGCCGTCGAGTTGTAGAGCGGAGCGCCAGCCACAGGCCCGCTGCATCTCGGCATAGAGGTTATCGCCTCTGGGAGCAGAGCCTGGATTGAGAGGGCGGAGCCCTCTGGTGGGAGTGGTCCTGGGATTGACAGACTCCTCCCCCCGGTTTGTCGGCAGGGACAGCATTTTCAGTCCTATCTGGGGCTGTGTCTCCAGTGTCTAGAAGAAGGCGGGACCCGGGGTGGGCGGGGTCCGAGACTGACGTGCGCCCGCCCCGGCTCGCAGGCGCATCGTGGACCGCATGGACCGCGCCGGAGACGGGGATGGCTGGGTGTCGCTGGCCGAGCTCCGCTCGTGGATCGCACACACGCAGCAGCGGCACATACGGGACTCAGTGAGCGCGGCCTGGAACACGTACGACACAGACCGCGACGGGCGTGTGGGTTGGGAGGAGCTGCGCAACGCCACCTACGGCCACTATGAGCCGGGTACGCGGCGAGAACCGACCCCTGGTCCCCTCACACACCGTGACCCGGACATTTGTGACACCTTCATCCTGAGACCCTCAAGCCACGTTAACCAGATCCCTAGCCTTTGACTTCTGACCCTTGACTAGGGCCCACCCCCAATCCCTGATCTCTGGTTTCTCATTCTGACATCCACTGGGGACCTCAGTTTCTTGACCAGGGACATCTAACGGCCCGAGCACTATCAGCCTGACCTTTGACCTCTGACTTCTCATTCCGAGAACCCCAAAGCCATTTCCTCTGCCTCTGCCTCTGAATTCCCGCCTCTCATCACCAGGCCCAAGCCCTCTGCCCCAGCAGGGCTCTTATCCTCTGGCACCTGAACCCTCACCCCAGCCCTCCTCCAGACTTCTTCACATACCCTCAGGGGGATCGTTCCACACTCCGAGCTGACCCTGACCTTCCTTTGCTCACCGTCTCCATGGCTCCCCAGGGTCCTCAGGCTTACCCAACCTCAGCCCCACCTCAGCCAACCTTCCACTTTCAATTTTCTGCATTTTCTGTCCCAGCTAAATGGATCTTCCGCAGTTCCCCTGAACTCACCATGCTTTGCAAATCTCTGTACTCTGCACATACCATTTCCTTTGCTGAAAATGCTCTTCCCTTCCTCTGTTCCCAGCAAGCTGAGTCAGTAAACTGCACCAGAGTGTGACTTCAGGGCCCAGAGGGCCAGTGTCAACTCAAAGTCCACCCTTCCTGACTGCATAACCTTGGGCAAGTGATTTCCTCTCTCTGAGACTCAGTTTTCTTCATAAAGTGAGGACTAACAAAATAACTCACTGTACTCGCTTCTTGGGAGGATGAATTGCAGTTTTGTAGATAAAGAGCTTAGCACATCATCAGCTCTCACTGCAAGGTAGCTACTGTTAATTATTACTAATCGGTGGAGGTCTTCCTGCCGTGACTCCCCGGAGTTAGGTCCTTCTGTCTTAAAGCCCAGTCCACCAAGACCCCTCCTTCCCCAGGTGAAGAATTTCACGACGTGGAGGATGCGGAGACCTACAAGAAGATGCTGGCTCGGGACGAGCGGCGTTTCCAGGTGGCTGACCAGGATGGGGACTCGATGGCCACTCGGGAGGAGCTGACGGCCTTCTTGCACCCCGAGGAGTTCCCTCACATGCGGGACATTGTGATTGCTGTGAGTGGGGCCTGAGGAATCCGGCTTCTTACCTCCCTCCCTGGGACCTAGGCTTCTTGCCTCCCAGCGTTTACCTTGGGGCCCCCAGTGCCCACCCTCCAACCCCTAGTGTCTAATCTCTCCTAATCTGGCCTCTCCCTTTCTTTTCTTTTTTTAATATTTATTTGGCCGCACTGGGTCTTTGTTGCGGCACATGGGATCTTTAGTTGTGTCCTGAAAACTCTTGGTCGTGGCATGTGGGATCCCATCCCCCGACCAGGGATTGAATGCATGTCCGCTGCATTGGGGGCATAGAGTCTTGGCCACTGGGTCACCACAGAAGTCCCTGGCCTCCCCCTTTCTGTGCTCACATTGGGGATCCAAGCACCCAGGCTATCTTCAGAAGATCATCCCCTCCATAAGTGCCTTAGAGGAGACCCTGTCCAGGCTGAATCCCAGGAAAATTCCAACCCTAGACATGGAGTGTCCACTCTGAGGCCATTTCTGCTTGCCCCCCATCTTCTGTTATTATTATTATTATTATTATTATTGCCAACACTGTCTGTATTCTAGAGTGACAGGATTTTTTTTTTCTCTTCTCCCTTTTCTTTTTTCCACTAGACTTTAATCTCTAGAGCCATTTTAGGTTCATAGCAAAGTTGAATGGAAAGTCCAGACATTTCCCCTGTCCCCCTGCCCATGCTAGGAGGAGTTAAATTCTTCCACCTGTTTCACCTGGTGGGGGTTTCAGTATCTTTATTACATTAGACATCTCAAAGGATATTGCTCAGAATATTTTTTAGTATTTATTTTTATGTACTAGGCTGCGCTGGGTCTTAGTTATGGCATGCAAACTCTTTTTTTTTAATTACTTTATTATGTTTATATTTGGCTGTGCTGGGTCTTCGTTGCTGGGTAGACTTTTCTCTAGTTGCGCTGAGCAGGGCCTACTGTCTGGGTGCGGTGAGCAGGCTTCTCATTGCTTCTCTTGTTGTGGAGCATGGGTGGGTGGGCTCAGTAGTTTCAGCTCCCGGGCTCTAGACAGGCAGATTCTTTACCACCAAGCCACCAGGGAAACCCTCATGCAAACTCTTGGTTGTAGCATGTGGGATCTAGTTCCCCATCCAGGGATTGAACCCGGGTCCCCTGCATTGAGAGTGCAGAGTCTTGGCCCCTCGACCACCAGGGAAGTCTCTATGGCTCAGAATATTGTCTACAGCTCTTGAAGAGAAACTTAACAACCAAACTCCTATTATTTTGTCCTGTCTGACTGCTTTTCTCTGCTTCTGCATTTTCTCAGCCCCAATGCCTCTTTCTCCCCAGGAAACCCTGGAGGATCTGGACAGGAACAAAGACGGCTACGTGCAAGTGGATGAGTACATCGGTGAGTGGGCCCAGCTCTCCCCCCAAGGATGCCTGTCCTCTCCCCAGCCACGGGTAGCAGCTGATACATATCAGCCGTTAGAGCAAAGACCCTCTGAAGTGGAGGCTGCCTGAATCCATTCACCCAAACACTCACGGAGCATCAGCTGTGGGTCAGGCCTGGGGGGCCTTTACCAATGATGTATACTTGCAGGGTTTGGGCACATTTGTTTTAATTGTGTATTTATCTATTTATTTTTGGCGGTGCTGGGTCTCCGTGGCTAGGCTTTCCTCTAGCTGCAGAGAGTGTGGGGGCTGCTCTCTAGTCGTGGTGCACGAGCCTCCTATTGCGGTGGCTTGTCTTGTTATCGAGCACAGGCTGTAGGGCGTGGGGGCTTCACTAGCTGCGTCACAAAGGCTCTAGAGCTCAGGCTCAGTAATTGTGGTGCACAGGTTTAGTTTCCTCGGGGCATATGGGATCTTCCCAAATCGAGGATCAGACCTGTGACTCCTGCATTGGCGAGTGGATTCTTTACCACTGAGCCACCAGGGAAGCCCTCCAGCAAATCTTGATCAAACACCCACTGTGTGCCAGGCCCAGGAAACATTTATTGACTTCCTTTGGTGTGCCAGAGCAGAAAAGCATGTATCAAGCACCTACCGTGTGCCTCAGTTTCCTCATCTTATAAATGGAGATAATAGACCACCTACCATGTAGGAGCTGCATATATAGTCAACCTAAATGCCCATCAGTGGATGAATGGGTAAACAGGAGGGGATCCAGCCAGGGCACGGAATACTGTTCAGCTGTGAAAAAAGAACGAAGCACCATCCATATAACAATGTGGATCAACCTCGAGAACATCAGGCCGAGTGAAAGAAGCGGACGTAAAAGGCCACATCGTACGCGATCCCATTTATTTGAAATGTCTAGAGTAGGAAAATCCATAGTGATAGAAATCAGATAATCAGTTTCCAGGGGGCTGGAGGGAGGAAGGAATAGGGAGTAACTACCGAATGGGCATAGGTGTCTTTTGGGGAAATGAAGATGTTCTGGAACTAGAGGGAGGGGGCTACTGCACATTGAGAATGTGCTAAGTGTCACTAATGGTGAATCTTAGGTTGTGGGCCTTCAACCACAATTCCCAAAATAAAAATAAAAGAACCCCATGTACTTCCATTTACTAGGTCATCATTTCTTATGGGAAATGATGACCGGGACTTCTCTGGGGGTACAGTGGTTAGGACTGGGCGCTTTCACTTCCATGGCCACAGGTTCAGTTCATGGTTGGGGAACTAAGATCCCGCAAGCTGTGAGGTGTGGCAGGAAAAAAGGGAAGCCTGAAGGTTAACTGGGTAATTGTATGCCCAGCACCTTCTCCATTATTTTTTTCCCCCGCTTGCTCCATCTTTGATGACATCTCTAAGACGGCTCCCTGGTTCAAACCCAGAGGAGAAGAAAGCATTCTGTCCTAATTATGGTGGCTTTGTGTCTGGTATAGAAAGACTTGTCTGTTTGTAATGTCTTCCAGATCTATCTGTGGGCCCGTGGGGTGAAGGGTTTTGCAAACATTTACAAATGACTGCCACAAAGGAGGGGCTCCTAGAATCTTGAGGGATGGTCTGGATATGGTGAGCTGTTCAAAGTGTAGCTTCAGAAGATCGCCTATAAAAATTTTCACTCATTCCTCCTTCCTATGAGCACCTACTATGTGCCAAGCAGTGCACACTCTTGTGTCACGGGTGTGTCAACCAAATGGATGGATGATTCAGTCAATCAAATGACCAATCCATCAGTGAAGTCAGTGTAGCATCGGAATCACTGGAGAAGGGCATGGCAACCCACTCCAGTATTCTTGCCTGGAGAACCCCATGGACAGAGGAACCTGGTGGGCTACAGTCCATGGGGTCGCAAAGAGTCAGACACGACTGAAGCGACTTAGCATGCATGCATAAGGGATCACCTGTAAATCAGGTATGCTCCTAATCAGATTTAAACAGAAGAGGAAATTAAGGCAAAGGACAGTGAAAGGCCCGGGATCCGGAAATGTCAGAACCAGGCTGGGAGGTCCTGGGAACCGCCCCTGATGTCACCCCCTCTCGCCCCCGACTGCCCCATCCCAGCTGACCTGTACACAGCGGAGCCCGGGGAGGAGGAGCCGGCCTGGGTGCAGACTGAGCGAGAGCAGTTCCGGGACTTCCGGGATCTGAACAAGGACGGGAAGCTGGATGGGAGTGAAGTGGGCCACTGGGTGCTGCCCCCGGCCCAGGACCAGCCCCTGGTGGAGGCCAACCACTTACTGCACGAGAGCGACACAGACAAGGTGCGCGGAAGGGGCGGCTGGCGAGTGGGTGGCCGGCGCTGTGGGATGCGCAGAAATGACCAAGATGCGGGCCTGGGGCTTTGGGGTTCTTGTTTGGAGAAAGGAAAAGGGACAGAGAGTTAGAGATGGGGAGGGAGAAGAGGGGGGACCAGGGACTCAGAGGGCGATGGAGATCGGGAGGCCATCCTTAGTTTCAGGGAGGAGCCTCCCAGATGGGGTCCATTGCCGGTCCCCTGACCTCTGACCCCCTCAGGACGGGCGTCTGAGCAAGGCTGAGATCCTGGGCAACTGGAACATGTTCGTGGGCAGCCAGGCCACCAACTACGGCGAGGATCTGACACGGCACCACGACGAGCTCTGAGCCCCATGAGCCCACTGCCGCCTTGTTGCCCCGCAGGCTAAGCTGGGGGCGCCCCAGTGGCCAGGCCCTGACCTGTCCAGCCCTGCAGGAGGTGGACACCGACCTCGGCGTCCCCCTGCCCCCGGGCTCTCCATGGACTCACCACTGCGTCAACTTGTCTCCCTGAGACACCGTGGCCCCTCCCAGCTCCCCAAAGGGGCTCACAGGCCCAAATGATGAGATGAGGGACCACCCCTTTCTCACTGGCAGAATCTCCCAGCCCAGACCAAGGCCCCCCGACATCAAGCTCAGCCTCCAAAGGCCTCCACTAACCCCCCAGCTCCAAATCTGAGCCTCACCCCACACAGCGGAGAAACATATCCCCAGGTGCCCTGAACTCACCCCCAGCACCTGCCCAAAGGATGTCTCTTCTCTGCCAGGGAGGCAATAAAATCCAGTGCTGGGGCCTCATCTGTTTGTCTCTCTGAAGGGGGGACACGGGCCTCAGTGGCTGTGCCTGGGAGAGGAAGGTGTTGGGAGTTGGGGGACTGCTCTGGGTTGAAGGACGGGACTGGGCATTTGAAGAGGGGGCTCTAGAGGTTGGGCAGGGTTTGAGGTTGTCCCTTAAATTATACAGAATGACCCATCTCGGGGAACCTACTTCCCAGGTTGTTGTTCAGTTGCTCAGTCGTGTCTGACTCTTTGCCACCCCATGGACTACAGCATGCCAGGCTTCCCTGTCCTTCACTGTCTCCCAGAGACTGCTCAAACTCATGTCTACTGAGCTGGTGATGCCATCCAACCATCTCATCCTCTGTCATCTTCTTCTCCTGCCCTCAGTCTTTCCCAACATCAGGGTCTTTTCTAGTGAGCCAGTTCTTTTCCTCAGTGGCCAAAGTATTGGAGCATCAGCTTCAGCATCAGTCCTTCCAATGAATATTCAAGATTCATTTCCTTTAGGACTGACTAGTTTGATCTCCTTGCAGTCCAAGGGACTCTCCAGAGCCTTCTCCAGCACCACATTTTGAAAGCATCAGTTCTTCAGTGCTCAACCTTCTTTATGGTCCAACTCCCACATCCATACGTGACTACTGGAAAAGCCATAGCTTTGACTAGATGGACTTTTATCAGCAAAAGGATGTCTCTGCTTTTTAATATGCTGTCTAGGGTTGTCATTGCCTCCCAGATACTGAGCATTAAGCCAGAATACCTATTTAACTCATGAGAAACCTACCTAGGTTCACCTGTGAATGATTGTGGGAAGGAAGAAATGAACACATCCCCTCCAGGCTCTGACCCAGAACCAGGACTTGCTCTCTCCCCTTTTAGTATAAAAGAAGTCTGAATTCTAACTTGGAGAAAATGGTTCTTTGAGACACACTAGCCTACCACCTTCTTGGTCTGCTGACTTTGTGAATAAAGTCACTATTCTTTGCCCTGACAACTTACCTCTGGATTTATTGGCCTGTTGTGGGGGGAACAGTACCAGTTTTGGCAAAGCCAACTGGGAGCCTCCTTGCTCCTGGCCAACCCACCCCTGTTAGGGAATTTTGGGGTAAATCCCTAGCAGCCGTGGGACCACTTGTCCTGAGGATCTTCCCTTCAGAATTCCCCAAAGCAGCACCAGCTGCCCCATCGCTTGGCAGTTGGAGCAAGAAATTGACCTGTGGGAGCCGCTGGATTCCATACAGTAGGGTAAGTCATTGCCGCAGGAAACTTTTGCTCCAGTTGGGGGTTCTTTCCTCCAGAATAAGCCAGTTTGTTTTGTGTTGAAGTGTGGTACCCTGTTGGAGAGAGGCAATGATTGCTGAACTTTTCCCTGAATCGTGAACTGGTTTGTCTGATGCTGGCGTTTGTGTCTGCCATGTGCTTTTTTATTTTTCTTGTGTTTCTGTCTTTGCAAGTTGAGGAATGTTCCGACTATCCCTAAAGAAAACTGTCTAGGGCACGTTTTGGGTGGATGATCTGATTACAGCTACAGACCCATGACTGAGAGGCAGATAATGGGTTACAATGTGTGATCACAGTACCTCTTAGGACCTCCACAAGAGGGTTGAGGGGCCATCTTGGGACTCTGCCCCGTGTACTGTCACCTTTGCTGTGTTAATTCCATTGTCTGCGGTCTCCTGGGTCACTGGTCTGGATACAGCAGCTCTCCAAGGAGTCACATTGCACAGGGGTTGAGTTGATGGTTCTTGTGATACGTAAAACCTCGAGGCCAAACTTGAGGATTTATTTAGAGTTTTGCTTGTGGTCTGGGGTTTTTACTTTCATTTTGCTTTGGTACCATTTCTTTATTTACACACTGATGTCCAATGGAGGAAAGGAAGACAGACACAGATACACATATACAGACACACTTGCTGATAGACAAACACACACCTGTCCATCCCTGTCCCAAACTGGGACATGCCCAGGGAGAAGAGAAAGGTTTTACTTGGTTCCTAAAATCACTGAAGGCCTTATCCCAGAATTCAGCCCACTTGGTGGATGCCAAGGCCAAAAGGCATCTTGTAATGGTTAGAGATGCTCAGCTGCTATGCGTGGTTTTACAGGGTCTTTGATTGGCTCTGGAGCTATTCTGTGGTGAAGCAAGGAAGAAGAATGGAATTATCTAGGTGCACGCATTTGTGTGTTACAGCAGGGTGAGAAAAAGACAGTTGTCACTTAATGGTAATAGAAACCCAAGATAATATCTATCACACAGGAAGAAAAGGAAGGGAGCGAGTTGACACAGCATTGACACAACGTCAACCTGTCCACTGAGGATCAGCACATAGGATTTACTCAAATGCCTTAAGCTGTGGGAAATTTCAGATACCAGCTAGTGCTTGTGGACAGTTTTTTTCAGGACAAGTGGAGGCATTTCCCACCCAGACAGAAAAAGCCTCTGAAGTGGTGAAAACCCTCCTTAAAGAAATTATTCCCCAATTAAGATTGCCTTACAGCCTTCAGTTTTCTTGGGCTCTAAAATCATTGCGGATGTTGACTGCAGCCATGAAATTAAAAGACCCTTGCATTTTGGGGAAAAAAAAAATGACAAACCTAGACAGCATATTAAAAGTCAAAGACACCACTTTCCTGATGAAAGTTCATATAGTCAAAGCTCTTGAGAGTCCCTTGGACTGCAAGGAGATCCAACCAGTCCATCCTAAAGGAGATCAGTCCTGGGTGTTCATTGGAAGGACTGATGCTGAGGCTGAAACTCCAATACTTTAGCTACCTCATGCGAAGAGTTGACTCATTGGAAAAGACCCTGATGCTGGGAGGGATTGGGGGCAGGAGGAGAAGGGGATGACAGAGGAGGAGATGGTTGGATGGCATCACCGACTCGATCAACACGGGTTTGGGTGAACTCCAGGAGTTGGTGATGGACAGGGAGGCCTGGCGTGCTGTGATTCATGGGGTCACAAAGAGTCGGACATGACTGAGCGACTGAACTGAACTGAACTGAACTGAACTGAATGGTTTCTCCAGTAGTCATGTACCAATATGAGAGAATATAAAGAAGGCTGAGTGCTGAAAAACTAATTCTTTCGAATTGCGGTGCTGGAGAAGCCTCTTGAGAGTCCCTTGGACTGCAAGGAGATTCAACCAGCCCATCCTAAAGGAAATCAGTCCTGAATATTCATTGGAAGAATTGATGCTGAAGCTGAAGCTCCAGTACTTTGGTCACCTGATGCGAACAGCCGACTCATTGGAAAAAATCCTGATGCTGGGAAAGACTGAAGGCAAAAGGAGAAGAGGGTGGCAAAGGATGAGATGGTTAGACAGCATCACCGACTCAATGGATGTAAGTTTGAGCAAACTCTGGGAGAGAGTGAAGGACAGGGAAGCCTGGCATACAGCAGTCCATGGGATGGCAAAGAGTTGGATGCGACTGAGCAACTGAACAACAACTTCCTTCAAAGGGACAGTGTGCTTGCTTTTGTCTCCAGTGTAACAAAACAGATATCTAAGGGATTACACATACATTGGAAAGTATATTTGTCCTGGAGATTACAATTAACAGGAAAAACTGAGAAAATGAATCCTATGTTAAAGGGGACCATTAGTAAAATATGTCATGAGACTAATTTAACTTTGGGTTAGGCCTAGACAGTAATTCTTTTGTCTTACCCAGAGCTTATAATTGTTACCTGTTGGAGGGTTTGAATTTTTTAATCCCTGTGGCTCAAAGCTTTTAATTATAACACACTGCCACCTAGTGGCGGCAGGTGGAGACTCTGTTTAGGAAGTTCAGTTCAGTTCAGTTGCTCAGTTGTATGGACCCTTTGCCACCCCATGGGCTGCACCACGCCAGGCTTCCCTGTCCATCACCAACTTCCGGAGCTTGCTCAACCTCATGTCCATGGAGTCGGTGATGCCACTCAACCAACTCATCCTCTGTTGTCCCCTTCTCCTGCCTTCAATCTTTCCCAGCATCTGGGTCTTTTCTGAGTCAACTCTTTGCATCAGGTGGCCAAGAACTGAAGCTTCAGCATCAGTCCTTCCGATGAATATTCAGGACTGATTTCCTTTAGGATGGACTGGTTGGATCTCCTTGCACTCTAAGGGTCAAGAGTATTCTCCAACATCACAGTTCAAAAGCATCAATTCTTTGGCCCTCAGCTTTCTTTATGGTCCAACTCTCACATCCATACATGACCACTGAAAAAGCCATAGATTTGACTAGACGGACCTTTGTCAGCAAAGTAATGTCTCTGCTTTTTAATATGCTGTCTAGGTTGGTCATAGCTTTTCTTCCAAGGAGCAAGTGTCTTTTAATTTCATGGCTGCAGTCACCATCTGCAGTGATTTTGAAGCCCAAGGAAATAAAATCTGTCACTGTTTCCATTGTTTCCCCATCTATTTCCCATGAAGTGATGGGTCAGATGTCATGATCTTAGTTTTTTGAGTGTTGAGTTTTAAGTCAGCTTTTTCACTCTCCTCTTTCACTTTCATCAAGAGGCTCTTTAGTTCCTCTTCACTTTTGACCATAAGGGTGGTGTCATCTGCATATCTCAGGTTATTGGTACTTCTCCCATATAGGAAGGAGTATGGCAGATTTGTAGCTTTTTGAGAGCTGCATGGCCACTTGATGCAAAGAGCTGACTCACTAGAAAAGCCCTGATGCTGGGAAAGATTGAGGGCAGGAGAAGAAGGGGGTGACAGAGGATGAGATGGTTGGATGGCATCACCAACTCAATGGACATGAGTTTGTGTCTGCTCCAGGAGATAGTAAAGAGCAGGGAAGCCTGGCGTGCTGCAGTTCATGGGGTCACAGAGTCGGACAGAGCTGAGCGATTGAACAACACTGCTTGAAAACTTAAAAAAAAATTAAAACAATAGACATAGCAACAAATTTGTAGGGAACAAATTATGACTAAAAGCTGCCCAGGGACTTCCCTGGTGGTCCAGCTGTTGAGATGCCACACTTCCAAGGCAGGTGGCTTTAATTAGTCACTACCCAATTCCCTCCTCCTTTCAGTCGCTCAGTCATGTCTGACTCTTTGCGACCCCATGGACTGCAGCACTCCCGGGCCTCCCTGTCTATCACCAACTCCCGGAGTTTACTCAAACTCATGTCCATTGAGTCGGTGATGCCATCCAACCATCTCACCCTCTGTCACCCTCTTCTCCTCCTGCCCTCAATCTTTCCCAGCATCAGAGTCTTTTCAAATGAGTCAGTTCTTCACAAGCCATTCAATATCACGGTAATCCAAGCCTAAGCCCCAACTAGTAATGCTGAAAAAGCTGAAGTTGAACATTTCTATGAAGACCTACAAGACCTTTTAGAACTAACAGCCAAAAAAGATGTGCTTTTCATTATAGGAGACTAGAATGCAAAAGTAGGAAGTCAAGAAACACCAGGAGTAACAGGCAAATTTGGCCTTGGAGTACGGAATGAAGCAGGGCAAAGGCTAATAGAGTTTTGCCAAGAGAATGCACTGGTCATAACAAACACTCTCCTCCATCAACACAAGAGAAGACTCTACACATGGACATCACCAGACGGTCAACATCGAAATCAGATTAATTATATTCTTTGCAGCCAAAGATGGAGAAACTCTATACAGTCAGCAAAAACAAGACCAGGAGCTGACTGTGGCTCAGATCATGAACTCCTTATTGCCAAATTCAGACTTAAATTGAAGAAAGTGGGGAAAACCACTAGACCATTCAGGTATGAACTAAATCAAATCCCTTATGATTATACAGTGGAAGTGAGAAATACATTTAAGGAACTAGATCTGATAGAGTGCCTGATGAACTATGGACGGAGGTTCATGACATTGTACAGGAGACAGGGATCAAGACCATCCCCAGGGAAAAGAAATGCAAAAAAGCAAAATGGCTGTCTGGGGAGGCCTTACAAATAGCTGTGAAAAGAAGAGAAGCAAAAAGCAAAGGAGAAAAGGAAAGATATAAGCACCTGAATGCAGAGTTCCAAAGAATAGCAAGAAGAGATAAGAAAGCCTTCCTCAGCGATGAATGCAAAGAAATAGAGGAAAACAACAGAATGGGAAAGACTAGAGATCTCTTCAAGAAAACTGGAGATACAAAGGGAATATTTCATGCAAAGATGGGCTCGATAAAGGACAGAAATGGTATGGACCTAACAGAAGCAGAAGAGATTAACAAGAGGTGGCAAGAATACACGGAAGAACTGTACAAAAAAGAGCTTCATGACCCAGATAATCATGATGGTGTGATCACTCACCTAGAGCCAGCCATCCTGGAATGTAAAGTCAAGTGGTCCTTAGAAAGCATCACTACGAACAAAGCTAGTGGAGGTGACGGAATTCCAGTTGAGCTATTTCAAATCCTGAAAGATGATGCTGTGAAAGTGCTGCACACAATATGCCAGCAAATTTGGAAAACTCAGCAGTGGCCGCAGGACTGGAAAAAGTCAGTTTTCATTCCAATCCCAAAGAAAGGCAATGCCAAAGAATGCTCAAACTACCACACAATTGCACTCATCTCACACGCTAGTAAAGTAATGTTCAAAATTCTCCAAGCCAGGCTTCAGCAGTATGTGAACTGTGAACTGGCAGATGTTCAAGCTGGTTTTAGAAAAGGCAGAGGAACCAGAGATCAAATTGCCAACATCTGCTGGATCATCGAAAAAGCAAGAGAGTTCCAGAAAAGCATCTACTTCTGCTTTATTGACTATGCCAAAGCCTTTGACTGTGTGGATCACAATAAATTGTGGAAAATTCTGAAAGAGATGGGAATACCAGACCACCTGACCTGCCTCTTGAGAAACCTATATGCAGGTCAGGAAGCAACAGTTAGAACTGGACATGGAACAACAGACTGGTTCCAAATAGGAAAAGGAGTACATCAAGGCTGTATATTGTCTCCTTGCTTATTTAATTTATATGCAGAGTACATCATAAGAAATGCTGGGCTGGAAGAAGCGCAAGCTGGAATCAAGATTGTTGGGAGAAATATCAATAACCTCAGATATGTGGATGACACCACCATTATGGCAGAAAGTGAAGAGGAACTAAAAAGCCTCTTGATGAAAGTGAAAGAGGAGAGTGAAAAAGCTGGCCTAAAGCTCAACATTCAGAAAACTAAGATCATAGCATCTGGTCCCATCACTTCATGGGAAATAGATGGGGAAACAGTGGAAACAGTGTCAGACTTTATTTTTGGGGGCTCCAAAATCACTGCAGATGGTGACTGCAGCCATGAAATTAAAAGACGCTTACTCCTTGGGAGGAAAGTTATGACCAACCTAGATAGCATATTGAAAACCAGAGATATTACTTTGCCAACAAAGGTCCATCTAGTTAAGGCTATGGTTTTTCCAGTGGTCATGTATGGATGTGAAAGTTGGACTGTGAAGAAAGCTGAGCACCGAAGAATTGATGTTTTTGAACTGTGGTGTTGGAGAAGACTCTTGAGAGTCCCTTGGACTGCAAGGAGATCCAACTAATCCATCCTAAAGGAGATCAGTCCTGACTATTCATTGGAAGGACTGATGCTAAAGCTGAAACTCCAATACTTTGGCCACCTCATGTGAAGAGTTGACTCAGTGGAAAAGATGCTGATGCTGGGAGGAATTGGGGGCAGGAGGAGAAGGGGACGACAGAGGATGAGATGGCTGGATGGCATCACCAACTCGATGCACATGAGTTTGAGTGAACTCTGGGAGTTAGTGATGGACAGGGAGGCTTGGTGTGCTGTGATTCATGGGGTCACAAAGAGTCGGACATGACTGAGTGACTGAACTGAACTGAACTTCGCATTAGGTGGCCCAAATATTGGAATTTCAGCTTCAGCATCAGTCCTTCCAATGAATAGTCAGGACTGATCTCCTTTAGGATGGACTGGTTGGATCTCCTTGCTGTCCAAGGGACTCTCAAGAGTCTTCCCCAACAGCACAGTTCAAAAGCATCAATTCTTCGGCACTCAGCTTTCTTTATAGTCCAACTCTCACCTCCATACATGACTACTGGAAAAACCATAGGTTTGACTAGATGGACCTTTGTTGGCAAAGTAATGTCTCTGCTTTTTAATATGATATTTTGGTTGGTCATAACTTTTCTTCCAAGGAACAAACGTCTTTTAATTTCATGGCTGCAGGCACCATCTGCAGTGATTTTGGAGCCCCAAAAAATAAAGTCTGACACTGTTTCCACTGTTTCCCCATCTATTTCCCATGAAGTGATGGAACCAGATGCCATGATCTTAGTTTTCTGAATGTTGAGCTTTAGGCCAGCTTTTCCACTCTCCTCTTTCACTTTCATCAAGAGGCTCTTTAGTTCTTCTTCACTTTCTGCCATAAGGACGATGTCATCTGCATATCTGAGGTTATTGATATTTCTCCCGGCAATCTTGATTCCAGCTTGTGCTTCTTCCAGCCCAGTGTTTCTCATGATGTACTCTGCATATAAATTAAATAAGCAGGGTGACAACATACAAGCTTGACGTACTCCCTTCCCTATTTGGAACTAGTCTGTTGTTCCATGTTCAGTTCTAAGTGTTGCTTCCTGACCTGCATACAGCTTTCTCAAGAGGCAGGCCAGGTGGTCTGGTATTCCTATCTCTTTCAGAATTTTCCACAGTTTATTGTGATCCACACAGTCAAAGGTTTTAGCATAGTCAATAAAGCAGAAGTAGATGCTTTTCTGGAACTCTCTTGCTTTTTCAATGATCCAGCAGATGTTGGCAATTTGATCTCTGGTTCCTCTGCCTTTTCCAAACCCAGCTTGAACATCTTCAAGTTCACAGTTCATGTACTAGTGAAGCCTGGCTTGGAGAATTTTGAAGATTACTTTACTAGCGTTGAGAGGTGAGTGCAATTGTGCGGTAGTTTGAGCATTCTTTGGCATTGCCTTTCTTTGGGATGGGAATGAAAACTGACCTTTTCTAGTCCTGTGGCCACTGCTGAGTTTTCCAGATTTGCTGGTATATAGAGTGCAGCACTTTCACAGCATCATCTTTTAAGATTTGAAATAGCTCAACTGGAATTCCATCACCTCCACAACTTCGTTCGTAGTGATGCTTCCTAGAGCCCACTTGACTTCACATTCCAGGATGTCTGGCATTAGGTGAGTTACCATACCATCGTGATTATCTGGGTTGTGAAGCTCTTTTTTGTACAGTTCTTCTGTGTATTCTTGCCACCTCTTGTTAATCTTTTCTGCTTCTGTTAGGTCATACTGTTTCTTTCCTTTATCAAGCCCATCTTTGCATGAAATGTTCCCTTGGCATCTCTAATTTTCTTGAAGAGTTCTCTAGTCTTTCCCACTGTATTTTCTTCTATTTCTTTGCATTGATCACTGAGGAAAGCTTTCTTATCTCTCCTTGCTATTCTTTGGAACCCTGCAATCAAATGGGTATATCTTTCCTTTTTTTCCTTTGCCTTTCACTTCTCTTTACAGCTATTTGTAAGGCCTCCTCAGATAACCATTTTGCCTTTTCACATTTCTTTTCCTTGGGTATGGTCTTGATCCCTGCCTCCTGTACAATGTCACAAACCTCCATCCATAGTTCTTCAGTCACTCTATCAGATCTAATCCCTTGAATCTATTTGTCATTTCCACTGTATAATTGTAAGGGATTTGATTCAGGTCATACCTGAATGGTCTAGTGGTTTTCCCTAGTTTCTTCAACTTAAGTCTGAATTTGGCAATAAGGAGTTCATTATCTGAGCCACAGTCAGCTCCCGGTCTTGTTTTTGCTGACTGTATTGAGCTTCTCTATTTTGGCTGCAAAGAATAGAATCAATCTGATATTGGTATTGATCATCTGGTGATGTCCATGTGTAGAGCATTCTCTTGTGTTGTTGGAAGAGGGTGTTTGCTGTGACCAGTGCGTTCTCTTGGCAAAACTCTATTAGCCTTTGCCCTGCTTCATTCTGTATTCCAAGGCCAAATTTTCCTGTTTGTCCAGGTATCTCTTGACTTCCTACTTTTGCATTCCAATTCCCTATAATGTAAAGGGCATCTCCTTTGGGTGTTAGTTTTAGAAAGTCTTGTAGGTCTTCATAGAACCGTTCAACTTCCCTCCTCCCTTCAGCCCCTGGTAACTACTACTTTACTTTCTGTCTCTATGGATTTGCCTATTCTGGACATTTTAGGTAACAGAGGCCACACAGTATGCATGACCTTTCGTCTGACTTTTTACTTTGTATAATGCTTTCAAGGCTTATCCACGTTGTAGTATGGATCAGAACCTCATTCCTTATGTCTGAGTAATATTTCATTGCATGGATTCAGCCCCTTTTGTTTACCCACTCGTCAGCTGATGGACATTCGGGTTGTTTCTACTTCGGGGCTATTAGAGGATTAGTGCTGCTAGAATCATTCATGTCGAAGTTTCTGCATGAACATTATGTTTTCTTTATTCTTGGGTCTATGTGTAAGACCAGTCCATTCTGAAAGAGATCAGCCCTGGGATTTCTTTGGAAGGAATGATGCTAAAGCTGAAACTCTAGTACTTTGGCCACCTGATGCGAAGAGTTGACTTACTGGAAAAGACTCTGATGCTGGGAGGGATTGGGGGCAGGAGGAGAAGGGGATGACCGAGGAGGAGATGGCTGGATGGCATCACCGACTCGATGGACATGAGTCTGAGTGAACTCCGGGAGTTGGTGATGGACAGGGAAGCCTGGCATGCTGCGATTCATGGGGTGGCAAAGAGTCGGACACGACTGAGCGACTGAACTGAACTGATGTGTAAGACTGGAATTGCTATGCTCATTTTTAGAGGGATATGAAAATCTACTCTTACGATATCCCCTTTTGCATTTTAACGTTTTGATTCAGATAAAGTCCACTTGTTTTGCTGTATAGGTCTATGAGTTTTGATAAATCAGTCATCCCACCACAATTAAGATACTGAATAGATCCATCATGCCGCCTCAAGTTCTTATTAGCCCTTCTTGCAGTCAATCCCTCCTGCTCCCCTAGACACCAACAGTTTGCTCCCTGTCTATATAGTTTTCCCTTTCTAGAAAAGTCTCCCCATTAAAAAATCTCAACCAGTAATTATAATTGTCATAAAATGCTGTCTGTGGGCTAGCTGATGCTGACGGTCAAGACGAGTACCACCCCCCCATGCCCATTTCTTGCTCTAAACTGTAGACCAGCATCTAGAGAACCTCTGCTGAGAAAAGCCAGAATTTGTCTCCACTTCCCGTTCCTCCCTTCAGCTTCTGCTGTGGTCTGACTCTTGCTTCCTCTCCTTGTTACATTTGAAATCTTAAAGAAAACCTCTTAGAGCCAAGACCTTGACTTGCACCCTACCCCTCCCAGGAAAGGGTATCTCAAAGGGCCTGTGAATTAAGGAGTGAGATTTGAGCTCCTTGTGGAAATCTGGGATTTCCAAGTTGCACCTTTAAGTCTTTATTTGGGGTGGTGAGTGGCCTGTACCACACATAAACAGGATTGGAGTCATTGGGTGGATGTGGTCCCAAGAGAAAAGACTCTGGGTGGTTAAAGGCTCTTAGGAAGGACAGGGATTGGGGGTGTTTAGGGAGGGCTGATCTCTTTTCATTCTGGGTATAAAGGGATGGGGTGAGAGCTTGCTACGGTGGAGAGGTGTGTGGGTGGCCATGTGTAAAGTCTGAGGGAGGAGGAAGCGTAAAATGATGGGGGAAAGGGCAGGACTGAACGAGGGGATCCAGAGGTGGCTGATCTCTGGGGGAACCTGGGTTCAGCTATCGCCTTGAGCAGTGTGACTTTGTACAAGCCTCCTCAGCCTCAGTGAGCTATTCTGCAAAATGGGTACAAGCATTCTTCCCTCAAGATTGTGGCCAGGACTCACACACACTGTAGACCGACAGGCCTAGAGGGCAAGGGCTCCTTGAGTGTCAGCAGCACCTGAGCTAGTTTCTGGAGACTGGGATCCCAAGGGCAGGGCATGAAGGTTCTAGAAATGTCTGAGGGAGGAAGTGCTGGGTTTTGCGGGCTCCCCAGAGTGCAAGCAAGGATGACCCACCTTCCTACTGATAACTTTTCCCTGCAGCACCCCAGATGCACCCACTGGTCCTACACCAGACATGAGCTTGCCCAGCATTCAAGGACACTTATGAATCTCGTCTGGGCTTTAGATGACAAGGCCGTTTTCCAAAATGAAAGGGCAGTGACTGTTCAATGAACGGAGCAGTATGTGTATGGAAATCTCTTTGGTGGAAAAAACTCCTGAGAGAAAGACCTGGCAGAGGAAGACCTGGAAGGACAGAACCCGGGGATCGCTCTGAGAGGCAGGACTTCCAGTCTTTATTTTTACACTCTTTGCCATATTTTGCAGCTTTAGCTCTGGTTCTCCACACTGCACAGGGTCTGTTTCTCTTACTCAACGGTTATTAAAAACAGCTTGAAAGGGCCCCCCTGCCCTCCCAGCCGAGTCCGAGCTCCAGGCAGGTCCACCAGACCGGGTTGCTCTGACCTCCTCCCACTCTTCACACCCACCTGCTGCCTCTGGGCTTTTGCACTTGCGGTTTCCTCTTCCTCTCCACCCTCTAGCCTTCAGGTGGCGGGGGAGGGGGTGTTCCTCACAGCCTTCTCTAGCCTGGATGCCTTTCTCGCACAGACACAGCACTTCATTACCTTTGGGTGTCTTATTACACTTTGCAATGGGAGACACGTGCCGCTGAAGCTCCCAGGCTTCAAATTTGGTTTAACTCAAAAGGAATGCGCGGGGATTTCCATTTAGCCCGTTAACGTGGCGCCCTCCGGTGGTTGCCGCTCACATTCCGACTTGCGGCCACTCAACCCATTTACATCTGTGCGTTTGCATTCCACTCAGACTTCACTCTTAACGTGAGACCACACCAAACATTCCTAGCCCACGCTTTCAAAGCACAGTCATTCCGGAGCGCACGCCATTCCCGGGCTCCTGGGCTCCGGTGCGGTGAATGAAGGCGCCACATGGCCAGTCGCGTCCAAGCCCCTTTTATTTGGTTTCCCGCGCTCAGGCCTGCATCACCGGCCGGGACTTCTCCGCCTGCAGCCTCACTCCGGAGCCCGCAAAGCCCGTGCCGCCCTGTAGGAGGAGAGGGTGCCATGAGAGTTCCCTAGCTGCGGAAGTGAGGCTGATCCCTGGCCCCTGGCTTGATGAGGGCGGGGCTAAGACAAAGGGGCGGGGCCTCTGGCAGGAGGGCGGGGTTACCGGAAGGCCAGGGGGCGGGGAGGAGGGGCGCCACTCACCCGCTGCAGCACGATGATGTCGCGGTCCGCGAGCTTCTCCCCAGTCACCGGGTCCACCATGTCCTTGCGAATCAGCTTCTCCACGCACTCCAGGGTGACCACCGCCCCACTGTGGTAAAGGTGAGGGTCGGGGGCTGAGGATCAGGGGCCCCGCCCCAGACAGTGGGCCACGGCCACACCCACCGCGTCCAGCATGTCCCTTGGCTGTCCCCTTGACGACTCACGAGGGCCGCAGCACGGCGCACGGCGTGGCGTTGCTCAGGCTGTCGCGGGTCACGGCGCACACGTAGCGCTCGCTGCGCGTGATGAGCCCCACGCGGTCCACGGAGCTGTCCAGCGGCGTGAAGCGCACCGGCGTCAAGTCGGACATGCGCAGCGGCTTCCCGGACATGGGGCAGGTCACGATGCGCGACTGGGGGTGGGGGTGGGAGAGGGAGGCAGGGTCAGCAGGTGGCGCTGGAGCCAGGTGGTGGGAGGATGGGGAGGGGGCCTTCAGGACCCTGGTTTGGGCAGGGGGTCGGAGAGGTGAACCTGGCCCTCTCTGGCAAAGAGGACGCACGGGTGCGTGCTGGGATACGGGTCTCACCGGCTTCTCCAGCTTTGTGGCCTTCGCCTCGGGAGTCAGCGACGGGATCCAGAAGCTGGGCAGCGCTTTGTCCTTGTCCTTGCCTGCGGGGCCCGCACTGGACCCGGGTTGGGCATCGTCTGCAGCGGGGAGGGGCTGGGATGCCGCACCCACAGAGGCACCTGTGGGACCCCCCCCACCTACCTGCAGACTCATCTCTCTCTCTCACCTGGGCCGTTCCCTGCCGAGGCGGCCTTGGGCGTGAAGGGGTTGAGGGGCCGGCTCACGATGGCCGCCTCCTTCTCCAGGAAGCCCCGCACGTGGTCCTGCGCCGCCGCCCGCTGCAGCTCCTTCTGCTCCTCTCGCCTGGCGCCCCGCTGCTTCTCGTAGGCCTGCAGGTGGCCAGGGAGCAGTGAGCCGGGTACTCTCCTGTGGGTTGTGGGTTTGGGGCACCCTAGGTGGGGGTGGGGTGGCTCTCTGAATTTAAAGGAGGGTAAACCGGGACACACGCAGGGGACACTCCGGGCAGAGGCTCTATTTGGTGCAGGCTGGTGGCCGCACAGTCATATGCTGTGTATCTCTGCTGCCTCGGCTGGTTCCTCCCATCAAGTGTAGGACACCCAAACCATTTCCCGTTTAGCTGGTTTGGGACTCGGTGGCTTCTCTGTCCCTTGGCAGCAGTGGTCAACAGCTTGGCTGGAGACAGACCACCAGAGCTCAAACCCTGCCTCTGTCACTGATGAGCTCTGTGGCCTCTAGAAAGTGCTGTGACATCTCCTGGCCTCAGTTTCTTCACCCATAAAACGGGCTCACCTTCATCTGCCGGGCAATTTCCTTCTTCTGGTGCAAAATGTACTCTAGGATTGCTTCCCGCTCATACAGGTAGCCATCTGGGCTGCAAAGAGAAGAGAGGATGAGAAAGCATGGCCAGCAGTTAACAGCCACCCGTCAAACATCAGCTCCCTGTCCTGGGGACCCCCTAAGCCTCTTACAGGCAGCAGCTCACTCAGGGATCTGCTTAGCTCTCAGAGGTGACTGCGCCGTTTTAACTCCTGGCTTTGTAATGTGCTCCAAAGCGTAGGGGAAAATCTTGTGCCATAAAGGGTTAGCTCAGGAGGCCAAGGTTGTCCACACCCTGCATATTCCAACCAAAGGACTGGCCTGTGCCTGGATCCTGGAAGGGTACTCCTAAGTCCTTGGAATGTCCCGCCTGGTAAGGGTTTGCCTGGGGGTATGGCTTATGTGGCATCAGCTGGATCTCTGCAGTCAAGTGAGGGAAGTGAAGTCGCTCAGTCGTCTCTGACTCTTTTCAACCCCATGGACTGTAGCAGGCTCCTCTGTCCATGGAATTTTCCAGGCAAAGGTACTAGAGTGGGTTGCCATTTCCTTCTCCAGGGGATCTTCCCAACCCAGGGATCAAACCTGGGTATCCCACATTGCAGGTAGACACTTTACCATGTGAGTCACCAGGGAAGCTTCTGCAATCAAGAGGCAGATAACAGGAAGCACTCCACGAACAGTTATTATGGGCTGGCAGTGTTCCAGGAGCCCTACCCTCTATTATGAACATATTCTCTTCCACACCCCACGAAGTACACTAGGATCGTGCCCAGGTATCAGAGGGGAACACCGAGGCTCCGGGAGGGTAGGTGGCTTACCTAGGGCACCCTGGCTGTATAGCCCCTCCAGTGGTTCCCTTGCCCTTTGCCCCCCGACCAGCCCACTCACATGCCCAGCTTACGTGACGACAGGGTCGTGGCAGGGCTGCAGCGAGAGGCAGCAGCAGTCGAAGTCCTTGACGGCATCCCGGCTCAGTCGAATGTTCTGGGTGCCGTAGCCTGAGGCCGCTGGGGACAGGAACACACAGAGGGATGGAGAGACAGGGGATGTGCCCTTGTGCAACCTCGGAGAGAAAGACACAGCGAGGACACAGCGGAGGTGGGGGGCGCTTGTGCAGTCAGGAGCTTGTGCCCAGGGTCTGTGTGTCAGGGGCGGGGCACACCCACAGCAGGTGTTCATCCCCAGAGGGTAAGTGACAGACAGACAGGCTCTGAGGCAGCCTGAGAGCCAGCTGGGGGAAGAGGCTCGTGGCTGACTCCCCTCAGGCCTTCTGGCTCTGGGAACAAGCTCAAGTGCCCACACCTCTCTGGGCCTCAGTTTCCCCGTCTGGAATATGGACTGACAGCACTGATTCCTTCCTCTGTGGGTGTTTAGGAGGCTTAGATGAATTCAAGCAGGAAGGCACTTAATGTACAAGGCAGGGAAAAGGTTGTTGGCTTGTGTGGGCTGTTACGTCTCTGGTTATGACCATCAGTCACGTGGGCTGTGTTAACAGGGTCAGGAGAAAGACACGCATACCAAGCTCAACTAGAGGGGCAACGTGAGTGACCTGGGCATTATGGGGTCCATTTGCCCCCCTCGCCAAACCCAGTACCTGTGTCCTTCTTTTTCTCATGGTAGGTGTAGACGGCCCCCGCTGTGCAGTTCTTGCCGTGCCGCGTCATCCCCGGGGGGAGGAAGAGGTAGCTGCAAGGTGGTGGTGACCGGAGGGAGCCCAAGAGAGGACTGGATCTTTATGGTTCCTGATCTGACCTGATGGGGAAGCTGGGAGTGGGGCAGGGGAAGACAGTTTTCCACTCATTAAATGGTTAAGAAAGGCCTCTACCCTCAAAAAAAAAAAAAAAAAAGGCACTCCATCCTGAAAAAGGCCTGAAGTTTGCTTCTGGAAGTGGTGTTGGAAGGGGCACAAGTTGTGAGTTATCCTGAGGTGGTGGAAGGAGCGTTACGTGACATCTGATGGAAAGTTCTGGCATCCGAGGCGATGGGTAGGGCAAGAACACGCATGGAAGACCAAAGCGCTGGGCAGATGCTCTGGGTTCTCGAGTGTGTGTGGATGCTACATGCGCATTTCAACTGAGCGTGTCTGGATTCGCTTAGGTGCAGTGTGCCTGTTGCTCAAATTGTTCCCTCACGTATCATTCACGTTGGAATAAATTCCGAGTTTTCAAAACAACTGTTAGAGGGAGAACTGACTGGTAAATCAACCAGAAAAACCCAGTTACCCTGATAGGAAAACGCGCCAAGGGTGAGAACATGCGAGTTACAGGAGCGGCCCAAGACGGACGGGTGGATGCCTCAAGCTCTCCTCACAGGAGAGCCACGATGGGACATCACTATGCTCCTCTCTCCAGGGCGGCGGGCAGCGCTGTGAGCGCGAGCCAAGACCAGGGTGAGGGCTGGCGAGAGGCGCCCCGCAAGGGATGCTGGGGGACTTCCACAAAGCGAGTGGAGGCGATTCTGCACAGAGACGACACCCACTAGGGCGCATGTACGAGGATGTTCACAGTGGTGTCGTTTATCCTGGGGGGTAGCTGAAGGCAACTGAATATCCCGCAGGAACGGGCAGTGACTGCCCACCAAGGAGACCACCCAGCAGTGAGGTGCAACTGACTGGGTGTGTACAGAGCATCATGGGTGGATCTTAAAACCATGACGCTGGGCGAAAAGAAAGAAAACAATCTACACGTGCCCCAAACAATACATTTTGAACACCTGCAAACAAAAGGGTCATGCATATAACAATGGCTGCCCACGGAAGGGAGGGGACTGACTAGGGGACGGATGCATGCACGTTCGGTCGCTTCAGTCCTGTCCCACTCTGAGACCCCATGGACTGCAGCCCACCAGGCTCCTCTGTCAATGGGATTCTCCAAGCCAGAATATAGGAGTGGGCTGCCATGCCCTCCTCCAGGGGATCTTCCCAACCCAGGGACTGAACCCACATCTCCTACGTCTCCCACATTGGTAGGCAGGGTCTCTACCGGCTAGTGGAAGACTAGGGGGATTACAAGAGTAAGCCCCTTTTAACAAGAGTAAATCAATCGAACAAGCTGAGGGTTGATGGGATCAATGGAATAAGACCTTCTGCCTGGCCTGGGCCCTCTCCTCGCTGGGACGGGTAATTCTCTTTCAGAGCCCTTTGGTAAGAGGTGCGCAGAACCATGGGCTGTACCTGACGTTAACTGGATGGCTGTGTGGACTAAATGAAGTCATACACAGAGTCTGGCATATGGAATGTTCAGGAAATTATTCTCCCCAGTTCTCTGGCTGCAAGGAGGATCCAGAAGGTAGGGATGGGGGCACCACCAGGGGCTCCCAAAATATAAAAAAGCAACTTCATCTTTATTTCCCTGGTTTGTGATGCTTTCAGAAACTTGCCTTTCTCTTTCAAAACATAAACCTCTTCTGGAACTTATGGGCCTTGCACGCCCCCTACTGGCGTCTCCCTCCCAGTAGGTACATTTACAGGGAATAGATGCACAGACCCGTAAGGACGCAGTTGATGTGTTTTGACAGATGCATACACCCTCCTAACTACACCCCAATTGCGATGTGGAACATTCCTGTCACTCCAGCCGCGGCCACTGTGCTGCGTGCAGAGGTTGACCTTGGTGAAACACCCCAACTTGACCCACGGCCCCTCCTCCGGCTTCCCCTCACCCCCCAGCTTTGGAGTAGGTGGCCGGCACCTGCCGCCTCCCCGGCTCACCTGCCAGCCCCCTCCTCTGCCCTGGCCCCCTGGCTTCCGCCCCCGTCCCCCCACCCATCACCACTCATGAAGGTCGAGTTCACCTCCGCAGGGACAAATTCCCCACTCTATTCTTAGTTGTCAACTGCCTTGACCCTCCGTGGTATTTGGCACTGGGCTGCTTGTCTTGTGGCCAAGCTCTTTGGCTTTGTAGACTGGGACATTTTCTCTCTGAGAAGAGAGGAACCGCTAGAGAGGGATCATTACTTCTCTGGGCTGTCACGGGAATAAGCACAAGGGACACTGCTTGACCCCTGACCCCCAGGCCAACTCCCCGTGGCCTCATCTCATCAATCGTCTAACTTCAGCCACCCTCTGAGGTCTGTTTCATCGGCATCTCCACTTTGGAGAGAGGCAAACGGAGGGACAGAAGTGAAGCCACTTGCTTAGGCCAGTGGTTCTCAAAGTAAGGTCTGTGGAGACGCCAGGGGTCCCTAAGATACTTTCAGGGGGCCCACAGAATGATTTCCATGACACCAATATGTGTTTGCTTCTGTTCCTCTCGTTCCCTAATGAGTGTCTGCTGGAGTTTTCCAGAGGCTGGGCAACTTGTGCTTGTACAACCCTGGCTTTAAAAGATGTCTGGTACAGAGTGAAAGAAGCCAGGTACAAAAGGCCCTATTGTTGATTCCGTTTATATGAAAGGTTCAGAATGGGCAGATCCATAGAAACGGAAAGGAGACTGGTGGCTGCCACCCGCTGGGAGAAGAGAGGACGGGAGTGGGGAGTGGCTGCTAAGGGGGATGGGGTTTCTTTCTGCAGTGATGAAAATGTCCTGAAATCAGAAAGTGGAGATGGTTACCAAAATAGTGATTCTATGAAAAACCAGAGTTGTATACTTTAAGTAGATGAATTTTTTGTTATATGAGTATTTCAATAAAGACCCTTTCATGTCTGTTTTCATCTTATAAGGCAAATCTTTTTTCCTTTGGCTGCACTTGTGGCTTGCAGGATCTTAGTTTCCAGACCAGGGATCGAACCCGGGCCTTCAGCAGTGGAAGTGCGGAATCCTAACCAGTGGACCACCAGGGAACTCCCCTGATGGGGCAAACTGTGATGGATCGAACTTCCACAAACAAAAGCTCTTTGGAGTCCTTGCTGATTTTTAAGATCCTGAGACCAAGAAGTTTGAGAACCGCTGACTGGGGTGGGCAGGTTTATGGTCTCCTCAGTTAGGACAGGCTCAGAAAACAGAACTACCACCACCTGCTGTCACTAGCACTTCAGAGAGGACACGGCCAAGGAAGAGCAGCTCTTACCTATCAACCTTCCCCTCTTACAGAGGAGAAACCAGGCCCATGGAGCCCCCCTGGCAACAGAGCTGGACTTGAACCCGGGCACTGGGGCTCCAGAGCCGCCCCCCTCAGTCACGTGACAGCTGGCAGTCCTCCCGGGGAGGTCACAATCCAAGAATAAAGGCTAATCCGCTCCCATTCTCCTATGAAATCTTCAAAATCCACAGTCTAGTCCACTCTTTTAGTATGTCTCGACTCAGAGAACAATTTTCACTGGAGGAACTTGTCCTACATTTAGATTTCATAAAATTTACAGGAGCAAATGTACAATCACACGTCCTGGTTGCACCAGACATTCTTAAAAGTTTCCCAGGGACTGAATCCAGTATTGGTGCTTGAATGTAAATTAATTAAAATGAAGTGATTAAAAAAAAAATACAGTCCCTTGGGGCCCTGAGACAAGTATCAAAGCGTGCCACAGCCTCTGGGGACTCGTGGCTACTGTGTTTAAAAAACATGATCACAATACTATGTATGCATTAATAATTCCTTAACATCATCTACTATCCAGCTGGTATTCAAATCTCCCTTATTATCTCCCCAGGTCTTTTTCTGCAGTCGATTTGTTTGAGTCCTCAATCTCCTGAGGTCAGAGATCCCTCTTAGAACTAAAGGATGAGAAAAATAAAGAACTAAAGGATGGTACAAGTCCCCTCCCGAGAAGAGCATGGGGTCACATGGATGCTGCTGGCTGTCCCAGGGGGTGCAGGCCTGTGTTAAGGGAACCCAAAGGGCCAATTACATTCAAGGAACTCACAGACAGATATAGGAAGTATCGGAAGCAGGAAGGAGGGAGGCTCCCTAAAAGCAAAAAGGGAACATCTGAGATTTCTCTATTAATAGTGACTGGTATTCATCTAAGAGGTCTGGTAAACCCAGCCCTGTTATAAGCCTTTTATACATGTTAACTCCACTGAATCGAAGGGCTTCCCTGATAGCTCAGTTGGTTAAGAATCTGCCTGCAATGCAGGAGACGCTGGTTCAATTCCTGGGTTGGGAAGATCCCCTGGAGAAGGGATAGGCTACCCACTCCAGTATTCTTGGGCTTCCCTGGTGGCTCAGACGTTAAAGAATCCACCTGCAATGTGGGAGACCTGGGTTCGATCCCTGGGTTGGGAGGATCCCTTGGAGAAGGGAATGGCTACCTATTCCAGTATTCTGGCCTAGAGAATACAGTCCATGGGGTTGGAAAGAGTCCACCAAGCGACTTTCACTTTCGCTTAGGGAGAAGGTGCCCACTGCAGCCGGGGGTTGACCCAGGCATCTGCGTCTGTGGCCGAGGCCATGGCTGGTGCCGCCTGGCTGCAGGTGGCCCTAGGCTCTGTGCTGACTCTCAGTGTGGAATGGGGCAGCTCCTACAGGCATGGCCTGGCTCCACTCCTGGACATCCTTGTGGGCCTGGTCCTCCCCCTACCCGACCCTGGAAATCCCATCCGCTTCCTCCTCCCAGGCCCCATCAGGAAGCCTGAGGTAGGTATTCCTGATGCTCTGACAATGCCCTGATTTACCTCCATTACAGCCATCTCAGAATTTCTCCCTCCAGACTAGGAGTCCCCTAGAGGTGGGGCCTGGGCTGGACTCTAGGCTGGGTCTCAGCACTGCCTGGCACCTGGGGGTGGGGGCTGGGCACAGAGATGGCATGACAGTATCAGTTAATGACTTCCAACAATAGGGCCCAGGTAGGTGCGTAATCAATGAAACGAACCACCCATCCAGTCAATACATCACAAAAGCACTATAATAACAGAAATGACTGGACTTCCCAGGTGGTCCAGTGACAAGACTTTGTGCTCGCAATGCTGAGGACCCGGGTTTGATCCCACATGCCACCACGAAAATCGAAGATCTCATATGCCACAACTAAAACCCACCACAGCCAAATAAACAAACAAATATTTAAAAAGAAAAAAAAAAACAAAACAGGATGTGTGGAGGGGGAGCCTGTTAGAAATTAAGACAAATTTAAAAGACAAAACAATTATTTGAATTGATTCTGATTCAAACTGACATTTTTATTAGGGTTGCTTTTGTAAGTATTATGATAATAGTATGATAATGATATAATATGATAATATGATTATGATAATAGTATTATGGCCATGGAAGAAAATGTTCCCACTTTTTTGTGTGCCTGTATGCTTTTTTAAATTAAAAAAAAAAATTGCTGAAACATTTTAAAAAAGTTGAAGTATAAGTGTTGTGAAAATGTTTCTGCTTTTTACACACGTATCCTAAAGTATTTAGGGGTGACATGTCACGATAGACAGGCTTTGCCTTATATATTAAAAAAAATACCCAGCCAGTATGGCAAAAGTATTAATAAACAGAAACTCTGGCCATAGGGATTTTTATATTATGATCCCACTTTTATGTAAGTTGTGTTAGGTAGGAAATTAGACATGAGCAACAAGGGGAAGCCTGGCTGAAAGGGATGCAAACCGTCTCTAAACTCCGAGACACAGCCAGGAGAGCTCACAAATATGCTACAAATACAACCACAGAGACTTTTCAACTCCTGCACATGTATCCTATTCACACAGTGGATATAACATGACCGCAGGGGCCTCTCCAAGTAACCTTACCTGCGGTTAGGCAGTTAGGAGCCTATTAAGACATAACCAACACAGCCTGAAGCTATACAACTTATAATTATCATTTGGCCTTGAGCGTATGCCCATTTTTATTCCCTTTCATTGACTGATGGTCGGTACAAGCCCTACTTTGAACGGGGCAAAGCCAAAAGGAGGAGACTGAAGTGTAAAAAGGGAAGCCAAGAGGGCTTGACAGGAAGGATGAGGAGGACTCCTACGGAGTGCTGGATTAATAAAAGATTATCTGCTTGAGCTGAATGGAGCTGTAACTTGTCTGTTGTTCTACGCCTTTTCGTCCGTTGCTCCAAATTTTTGTTGCCACGCGACAAGAACGGAGGAAGAGAAAGAAACTAACCTGACAGGTGGGACATTTTCATAATAAAATATTAAAGTAAAACTGCTTTAAGGATCCATTAAGGCCTCAGTTCACAACGCATCAGCAGTACCATCAAGGTGAGAACCTATGACTGCCTAACCCCAAAGCTCCACAGAGGAAAACGTTAACCTACAGCAACTCCAAGAGGGAAGGGCCTGTCAAAAAGGTGCAAGGAGGCAGCGGCGGCGACTGCACAACCCTTCCCCGCTCTCCCCATCACGGTCTGAGAAACTGAGGCCACGAAAGTGGTGGTGGTGGCGGGGGGGGGGGGGGGGTGGTTGCTTCTCATTCAATATCACTCCTTAGACATCCAGGAGTCCCAGTCTCTTCCGTGCCCTGGGATCCGCAGCCCATTCGTCTGCACGGGAATTAATACTCTCGGGAGAACTGCCGAATGAAGGTTTGGCTACCTAAAGGGATTTAAAGAACCTCCAATTCGGCTTCAAACTTGAGGCACCTAGAGCGCTCTATTAATAACTGCCAGGAAGTCAGGATTTCAAAATATTGTCCCAGTCTCCCTCAGGACCACAAGACTCTTGCCCACGGGAAGGCAATCGCACGAACAGTATTCTTCTACCGCCTGGAACTCACCTCACAGACGACCCCTCTTTCCTCGGTGGCTACTTCAACAGTACCCCTACACCGGAAAGGAGCGCTGTTTTCCCGCTCCGCTCCGACGCTTCCGCCCGGCGAAGAAACCGGAAGTAGTTCTGCCCCTAGAGGCGGAGATAGCTCTTCTGGCTTAGTAAATTCTCCCTTCCTTTTTTTCCCTCCCTCCGGAAACCTGAGTGGCAACTCGAGGGTTCCGGCCGGTGAAACTGGCGTGAATAGGGGGCGTGCTTAGTAAACACTAGGCGTTTCCCTGGGCGGGCAATTTCCTGCTTGTTCCTAGGCTTTGCGTCTCTTCAAGCCTGTGTTTAAGGACTAACCACTTTGCCCAGAAATTGAAAAGCTCGCTTACCAAAGTATGTATCATCCACTTTTCTGCCGCAAAAGAAGAAACAATAGAGAAGGGACGGCTCCTCTGCCCCCGCTTTGTAAATGGAGCAGTTGAGAAATCGGAAGTCAAAGCCCTTCAAATTGTCTCAGGAAGCAGGAATTTACTGCGGCATACCTACCTATCTCTAGGGACTAAGGCATACGTTTCCCTCCAGTTTCTAGATAACTAGATATCTAGATGTTCATTTCCCTAGCGCAGCCTGGCGAGCTCTCTGGGGGTGGGGAAGGAGGAAAGTATAGGAGGGGAGGGGAGGAGGCGCCTATCCAACACCCTAAGTGTCCCCATGGTGTCAGGAGACCCAGGCTCTCTATGGGGCTCTGGACGTTATACCCTTAATTATAAGGTCCCTTTCTCTATTTATGAATTTTTTCATAAGGTCCCTTTAAATACTCTGTCCCTTACCTGAGTCCCGCCCAGGGCAGGTAATAAAAAACCCCGCCCCTCTTGCCTGGAACCAGGATTGTGCCGGCTTTAATGAACAAAGTACCCTCTCGTTCCTCTCCCCTCCCCTCTCCCCTGCCCCTCTTCACAGCTGGCCGCAGTTAGCCGAGGAGGCCCCGATTAAGGAGAGGACAGTGCTCACAAGTCTAGGCAGGTAAGTGGATGTCCCTGGAGGCAGAGTTTGGCTTGGGCACCTTGGCGACCTGGCTGTTGGAGCCCCCAAATCCAGGAGTCCAGGATCATTGCCCCCTCCCTCAGCTGCTGGATCCCAGGATATGCCCCTCTGGTTTTACTTCTTATATACTCTTTGATTCTGTGGGTGGAAAGGTTTCCCTGGTACTCAGGCGGTAAAGTATCTACCTACAGTGCAGGAGACCTGGATTCAATCTCTGGGTCAGGAAGATCGCCTGTAGATGGGAATGGCAACCCACTCCAGTGTTCTTGCTTGGGAAATCCCATGGACAGAGGAGCCTGATGGGCTACAGTCCATGAGGTCGCAAAAATGTCAGACACGACTGAGCGACAAACGCTGTAGGTGGATGTGGCAATGGGCACAGAGAGATGGGTATACATGGAGATTATCAGGAAGAAAGGGATCCAATCAATGGACGTGCTTACGAGCGCCTGCTGTGTGCCCAAACCCATGCTGGGTGCTGCATGAACAGCTGGGAAAAAGATAAGCTCCTGGCTCTGGTCTCTGGAGGGACACTGCATTTGCTGAAATCCTGCCTCTGAATCTTGCAAACTGTGTGAACTTGGGCAAGTTCTTTTTCTTCTCTGTGCCTCAGTCTCCTCCTGTATCAAACGGAGATAATAATAGCACTGTGATGAAAATGAAACTGAGTTGATAGAGGTAAATGACCTTGAACAGTCTCTGATCCAGATTACAGGCCACGTAAGTGTCTGCTCTTATTATAATTCATGGACCACAGTGTCTGATCAGGGAGACCTGGCCTCATTCTTCAGTGGCTGAGGCACTTCTCATCTAACCACACCTGGTTCCTAGTGTCCACAAAATATGAGGGGCCGCCCCTCTGTGCTGCTGCTATACCTGGGATTGGCCACGTGCCTGGACACTTCACCCAGTGGGAAGCAAGGCCGAGGTGAGTGTTGGGGGGAAGAGCCAGCGTCCAGGCACCAACACCCACCTTCCTCTGGCCCAAGAGAAACCCTGGCTCCAGTCGCCTCCTCCCCAGGACCCCATAGTCTCCGTCTCCTTAAGTTCAGGCTCCTTCATGTCCCCAAGGACTTCCCTGTAGTACAAACAGGAATGAATCTGTGTGCAATTCAGGAGACCAGGGTTCGGTCCCTGGGTCAGGAAGATCTTCTGAAGAAGGGAATGGCAATCTACTCTAGTATTCTTGCCTGGAGAATCCCATGGACAGAGATGCCCGGTGGGCTACAGTCCGTGGGGTCGCAAAGAGACATAACTGAGCGACTCACACACACACACACACACAAACATACATCCTCAGTCTTAGGATCCCTCCGTTTTCTGTCCCTTATGTCTTTTGGGTTGCCCTGGAGGCTCAGACGGTAAAGAATCTGCCTCCAATGCAGGAGACCAGGGTTTGATCCCTGGGTCCGGAAGATCCCCTGGAGAAGGGAATGGCTACCCACTCCAGCATCTTTGCCTGGAGAATCTCATGGACAGAGGAACCAGGGCAGGCTACAGTTCGTGGGGTGGCAAAGAATCAGACACAACTGAGTGACTAATGCCTTGTGTGTCTTTTGGGCCTAGAGGTCTTCCTGGACTCCCCAGAGGCACAGAGCTTCCTGGGCAGCCATAAGCGTGTTCCAAGAGCCAATTACTGGGACCTGGAGTTGTTCACGCCAGGGAACTTGGAACGGGAGTGTCAAGAGGAGATATGTTCCTGGGAAGAGGCGCGAGAGTACTTTGAGGACAATATTCTGACGGTGAGGACCTAGGGTCCCCGGAGGAGTCCCCTCTAGGACCTGGGGGTCGGGTCCTGCCCCTCAACTCCCTCTGCCCTCCTGCCTCAGAGATCAGGGTGGGCTGGTCTGGGGGTGTGGAATCTTCCAGTTGATGCTTTTCAGACTTCCCTCTTCCTGCCCATTCAAGGATCGCTTTTGGGAGAGCTACATCTACAATGGCAAAGGAGGTGAGTTGGGAGAGCTCTGTCATCCTGTACAACTAGGGGAAGGCTTTAGCCAGGAGGCTGAACCACCATCCCCCACCCAAAACTGGCTCCCTCCAGATTCCAGGCTCCCTGAGTTCCTGGAGGGAGTTGTCAAAGAAAGCCCTTCCTCTGAGACTAGAGCCCTTGCCTCAGAATCCCACTATACCTCACTGGGGGGAGGTCCCCTGTCCCCAGGAAGGGGGACAGTTGGAAGGAGAGGTTACAGCCCTGAGGCCTCAGACTCAGAAGCCCTGGCCCACCTGAGCCCATCTTTGGAGTCCAGAGCCTCAGCAGCTTGGTTGCTAAGGGGGTTGCTCCCTAGCAACGGGGCTGGGGTAGGCCAGTTGGTGGAAGCCTGTGTGTCTTCACCTGCCGGATCAGCCCAGGCCCAACCCCAACCCCTCGTCTGAGTTCTGAGGCCCCCGTGGTGGCTGCAGCCTTGTTGCTAAGTGGGGGGGGGGGGTGCTCCTTAGCAACCAAGCCTGGCCAGGCCGGACCAAAGAAGCCAGCAGCACTCACTACCTGGTTGGTTCCCCCTCCCCCACAACTCCATCCTGGCTTTGCCCTGGTTGCTAAGGAGGCCTTCTCCCTAGCAACCACACCTAGCCAGGCTCAGGACCCAAGGCCTCCTGCCCACAGGAGGACCCCCCTCCAGGTACCAGGCGTCTCACCCCCCTAGTGGCTTGGTTGCTAGGAGTGTATCCTTAGCAACAGGCCCTAAGTCTGGGCTAGAATCCTCACATTGGTTGCTAGGGGAGGTAACTGGTTTGCTACAGGCCTATCAAGGCCTGGTGGCTTCTTGAATTTGCCTGAAGCATGTCCGAATCAGGAAGCGCCACCTTCTGAGTGCAGCTTTTTGCGAAGAGGGCTAAAAGCCTGGGGTTTACTGTTTGAGGAAAGTTCCCCCCAACCCAGTCCTAAAGGAAGCTTCCTCAGCAGCAAGACGTAGCAAGGCCTCAGGAAGCCAGGGTCCTCCCTGTGCCCCACCCACCTTTTCCTCAGATATGAAACCTTGATTGCTAAAGGCACTTCACCTTAGCCAAGGGTCCACATGAGTCCTAAACCCCATCACTCTGTGACTGAGGGGGGATGTCCGCCTTGACAGATGAGTTTTTCTGACCTGTCTGGTGAGGCCCCGCCCCTCTGTGGGCTGGTTGGTAAAAGGGACTGCATTCCAGAGGGGACAGGGTTGCCAGATAAAATACAGGATTGCTCCCCGCCCTACACCCCCAGTTAAATTTGAATCTCAAATACACAGGGATAATTTTTTTTTTAGTATATCTCATATATTCCATGAGACATACTTATACAAAAAAGTTACTCATTGTTTATCTAAAATTCACATTTAACTGGGTCTCCTCATTATTATTTGCTAAAATCTGGCAGTACTCAGCATGGGGGCTCAGAAAATTGTCTATCTGAACTCCCTACCTTAACTAAGTATGTCAACTGCAAACAACCCCCACTCCTCCACCCCCCCACAGGACGTGGACGAGTGGATGTCGCAAGCCTGGCTGTGGGGCTGACAGTAGGCATTGTGCTCATCATCCTGGCCGGCCTAGGAGCCTTCTGGTATCTACATGGCCGTCGGGGCCGCAGGCAGCATTCCTGTCCTCAAGAGTAAGAGAGCTTTGGGGGCTTTAAAACTTTAGAGCAGGGTGAGCAGGGGAGGGAGGGTCATCCTAAGGAGACGGACCAGATCGGGGGCAGGTGGGTACTGCCAAAAGATCTGAGGAGATCGTCCTATGTAGAGTCTGTGAGATTCTGTGTCTGGTTGCGGCATCCGATTATATCCACAGTGCTTGGCACCAAATAGGAAGTCCATCAATATTTGCTGCCTGGCTGTCTTTGCAGTACCCGGTTTACCAGTGACCTTCATCCTGTGGATGTTATATCTGATGAGGCTTCAACCTGTGGTCTGTGGGTATCTGTGGGACGTCAGTTTCTGGGGTGACAGGATGAGGCTGTCTTTGTGTGTGTGTCCGTGTGAGTTGTCTAGGTGTGTCTTTCTCAGTGGCAGAGTGTCAGAGAGTGCTCGAGCATCCCTCTCGAAGTGGAGTGGATTTGGAGGTTTCCAGGAAGAGTTTGTTGGAAGAGTGGATCTGGGAAATTTGCGCCTGAGTGTTTCTCTGTTGTGTCTGTTTCTTGTGTGTGTCTGCCTGCTTCTCTGCAGGGCTGTTTCTCCATGACTCTGCCTGTATTGGGGCACATGTGTCTGTGAATAAGCCTGTCTCAGCAACTGTTGATTTCTGTGCCTGCCTGTCATTGCATGGTGCTTTTCTGTGTGCAGAGTTCGGTTGAAGGTGACCCTCTTTTTCCCTGGTCTATCTCCCTTACTCTGTCCCCCTACCACCCTCAGAGATTTGGTCTCCCTAAGTCTGACCTTTTCCCAAGGCTTTCTCTCCTGTAGGTTTCCCCTGCTAACAGTGCACCTTCTGTCCCCAGTGTCGAACTCATTAGGCCCCTTAGCGATCTGAGCCCGCAGACGCCCCAGCCTCCACCCTCACCTCCAGGCCTCCCGACCTACGAGCAGGCGCTGGCTGCCTCAGGGGTGCACGACGCACCTCCGCCCCCCTACACAAGGTATGGGGCTGGGCTTCGGCCTGGGGGCGGGGCGCAGAGGGAGGGCACGGCCCGGGGAGGGGCGTGGGCTTAGGGGCGGGACTTAGAATTTTGAGCTTATTATCCAGGGAGAGGCTTGGAGAACGGAGGCGTGGTCCAGCCGTGTGTGTGTGTGTGTGTGTGTGTGTGTGTGTGTGTGTGTGTGGAATATTATAGGAGGGTGGGTCTTGTGTGTGTGTGTATGTCTGGTGTATTATAGGAGGGTGGGTCTTGAACCCAGAGGGTCCGGGATTGGCTGAGACGCCCAGGGCGGGTCGGAGTGGTCTTGGTTGATGGGGCAAAAACAGCCGGGCCTTTGACTCCGCTGTTATCCTCCCCCTGCAGTCTCAGGAGACACAGCTGAAGAGCGGCTTCGGAGCGGAGCAGGGGTTCTCTGAACCGTGCCCCAGATTCGCACCGGATTCCGGAAACCCCCAGGCTTCTTAAACTCCGGAGCTGAGCTCGGAGGGGTGATGGGAGTAGGGGTCGTCCGGCCCGAGGCCTACCCTAGCACACGTGTTTCCGCTGCGTACGGATACACGCAAGTTCCCAGGCAACGTGTTCCCGCGTCCCGGCCCCTCGCAGGCCTCCACGGTCGTCTGACCTGGGGGTATCCGCCAGCCCCGCCCCCGGGGTAGGAGTGCGTGAAAACTCGGACCCAGGAGCGCAGTCTGAGTGCGCAGACTCGCATGTGAGAGGGTGTGACACGGCCATCGCCCTCAGTGTCACGGACCACGGACACGCAGAGTCTCGTTCGTGCACACGCTTGTTTCCCTGCGCTCCCCCTGCGCGCACAGGGGCACTTTGCAATCCAGGAAAAGATGGGGGGGGGGTGCGTATTGCAAGCGGGCTCGGTTGGGGGCAGGATCGCGCTGCACCTGGGGGACTGGAGTTGAGCTCTTTCCCCAAATAAAAACATCTTGGAAAACAGATGCAAGAGTGAAATAATGCAAAAATTAAAAAGAAAATCAAATAAACTGAACTGCGTTCCCAGGCGCGTCTGCGCACGGCGGAGCTGGCTTTCTGTACAAACGCTGCACCCTACACCCCCAGGCCCTGCTAGCGCCCTGTGTCTGCCTCTCTCTCTCTCTCTCTTTTTTTTTTTTTTTGCATTTGCACGGGATTGTGGGAGGAAGCGGAGCGCAGCCAGACACCCCGCCGCCCGCCCCCCCTTCCCCTCCCCCCTCCCCCAGCCGCCTTGTGCAAAGATGGCTGCACCGTGAGCGCAGAGGAGGAGGAGGCGGCGGCGGCGGCGGCGAGAGCGAGCACCCAGAGCCCGCACCCACCCCGGGGCCGCCCGGGACGCCCCCTCCTGAGCGCGCGCCCCCCCTTCTCTCTTGCAAGGGCCGGGGCAAAGGCGGAGACAGCGGGGTCCCTCCTCCCCCCTCTTTCCCTCCAGGGGGAACCCCCCTTCCCCCCTCCTTGGCTCGGCGGCTGCACCCCCTCCCTTGCCCGCCCCTCCGCCCCTGTCCCCTCCCTCCCCCGCCCGGGGCCTTCCCGGGCCTTCGGCGGCTGCAAAGAAAAAGAGAGAGAGAGAGAGAGAGAGAGAAGGGGAAAAAAAAGCAACAGCGGAGGGAGAGGCGGCGGAGGAGAGCGCGCGCGCGCCCCCTCCCTCCCCCCTCCCTCCCCCTCCCCCAATTTCCACCGCGGCCAATTCATGGACAGGAACTACCCCAGCGCCGGCTTCGGGGACCCGCTCGGCGCCGGGGCGGGATGGAGTTACGAGAGGTCAGCGAAAGCTAGGTAAGGAGCCGGGGGTGGCCTGGAGGAAGGGGCCAAGGGGTGGGGGCCCAGCCCGGCCGGGCCCGCCCGGCTACGCGTGCATCGCAAACTCCCCTCCGGCTTGCAAGGGAGCGGCCTTCCTCGGTTTGCAACAACGCCGCCGCCCCAGTTTGCAAATTGCAAACTCCGCCAAAGCCAGCTCCGGCATGCAAAGAGAAAGATGCAGCGGGGAAATGGGGGTGCAAAACAATTTCAGACCGAGAGGCCTTGGGAAGGTGGGAGGGACTGGCGAAGCAAGGCCTGGATTTCCCCCCATCCTTGGATTCCCGGCTTGCTGACCCCTCCCCCTCGCGCCCCAGGCTCTACTCTTGCAAAGGTGGGAAGGAAAAGAGAATCAGAACGCAGACCTGGGGGGCGCGCCCCCCCAAGATCCTATTGTTCCGGGACTGCGCGAGGCCGCGCTACGCTGGGGCCCCCCCAGAAATTCCGCGAGCTGAGTGGGCACGGGGCCCCGCCCCCTTCCTAAGCTGGGGTTCTGTGTATGTAAGGGGGGGGGGTCCTGGCATCAGAGACACGCCCCCTTGAGCTCCCCCACCCGCAGAGAGAATCCTAGTTGATGGCGAGGAGTGGAGTGTTTGACCTCTTGAGTCGGGGCCATGGATGGGGGCCGCTGCATAGGAAGACGAGGCTGTTTCTCCAGTGTGTGGTTGTGTGTGTGAGCGTGGGCCTAAGCGTACATAGCTGGCAGCCAGTTCACCTGCGAATCTGCCCCTTTTCTGCTGTTCGTGTCACGCCCTCACTCTTTACCTGCCCCCTGCCCCCCTCCCCCCACACACCTGGGTTTCCCAGCCTGGCAGGGCAGGACCCCACGTGAGTTAGTATTTTCCATGTGGGACTCCTCACTCTATCTTTCCCCACGAGTGAGTTGAATACTGGTTTGCACACATACCTGGCCTTGCACGGGCCCATGCATCTGAACCTCAACCCGGGGGATGGACGACGTTCATGTTCACACTTGTACCTGGTACTTTCCCGGAGTCCTATCCTCTCCCCACCTCCCCCATCCCTGCTGTTGGGGAACAATCTGCTGCTGCCCCTGGCTCGGTTTGCACCATTCGTGAGGTTCAGGGCCTCTGTTCCCACGTGTCTGAAGAAGAGGGGGCGTCCCTCGGGGGTTGGCCTCAGGGCTTTGTGTCACCTACGGGGTGGGGGCCCTGGGAGCAAACTCCCTGTTTTCAACTTAAGACACTTTTCCCTGACTCTTCAGCCTGTCTCCTTCCTGTGCATGTCTGTGAGGCTCTCTGGGATCTATTTACTGGGGCTCGAGTGGGGACCATCTTTGAAGTTGGGGACCCCGATTCCCTTGTCTTTCCTTTATGGCCCAAGGTTCCCGAGGATAACCCCCAGTCAGCTGGAAGATTCTCCCGAACTCCCTGGGGGATTTGCTGAGTTCCTCAGTCCGAGGGCAGCTTCGGAGGAAACCCTAACACCTCCCTCCCCCCCCCCCCCTACCCCCCAGCTTGGTCTATGGCAGCTCCAGGACCTCACACCCCGAGACGGACATCTTACACCGCCAGGCCTACGCGGCCCCCCACCCACTGCAAAGCTATGCCACCAACCACCACCCGGCAGGTACGGCCCTTGTCCCGCCCCGCCTGGCCCGCCCTCCGAAGCGGCTGATTGGCTGCTGAAAGTTCCACCCTTCCTAATTGGCTGTGCCCTCCGTCCTGGCTCGCCCCTTGCCTCTTCTTCCCTGATTGGTTGTTCTGAGGCTGGTCAATTTCTTGCCGGATTCGTCCGCCCCCGTTTCTGGTCCCGCCTCTTTCGCTCCAATTGGTCCGGTCCTCTCAGCCCCCAAATCCCACCTTCTCTTCCAGGCTTTTCCGCCTCTCCAGCCCACCCCGGTCCCTTCCCTCTGGATTTGTCCATCCTCTTGGTTCCCTGAATTCTTTCTTCCTGATTCCCTTTCTTCCTGATTGGCTCCGATTCTTGGACCTCCCCCTCCTCCCTTAGATTTGCCTGATTCTTCTGTGACCGGGCCTCTAGTACCTCAGATTGGTTCTCCTTTGATCCTGCCGCTTCCTTTCCTAAATGGATCAGCAACCAGACTGTTGTCCAGTTTGACCCTACGACCCTCTTGGTTGGCTCCTTAGCTTTATCCCTCCCCCCCCCCTTTTTTTTTTTAATCCGGACTCTCTCACCTGGACTCAACCCCTTTCGACTTGTTCTCTGGTTCTTCCAGTGACTCCAGTATCACCCCATCTCTTCCCCTTCCTTGTTAGAATTGCCTAACTCCTTTGCCCTCCCTTGGACGGTAGGAACTCTCTGTTTCTCCCACTTTTTTTCACTTCTGGATATTTCTACTCCTTTGTCTACCTTTCCCCTCCTGGGCTCCCTGCCCTTAGGATTGCATCCTACTCCATCCTGCTTACTGTCTCCTTGTCTCTGCCTACTTTCTCCTCTTTGAATCTGCACCTTCCATCCAACCCCCTTTCCTGACCCAACTTGCCTTTGGCTTGCTCTTTTCCCCTTTAAACCTTGCCCTATCCCCCACCTAGCTGACTCAACCCCCGCCCCAACCCTTGCCAGGCCTCTCTGGACTCTTCGACACTGGCCTCCATCACGCAGGCTCAGCAGGGCCCGACGCCTCCGTCATGAACCTCATCTCGGCCCTGGAGTCCCGGGGCCCCCAGCCTGGCCCTTCTGCCTCCTCTCTTCTCTCCCAGTTCCGCAGTCCTTCCTGGCAAACAGGTAAGCCCGCTGCCAGCCCAGGAGGGCCAGGGTGGGGCTGGCTTGTGGTCGACTCTCACCTGTGGTCTCCTCCCTCATTCATCCCTAGCCATGCACACGCCAGGCCCCACGGAGCTCTTCATCTCAGGCGCCCTGCCGGGTTCCAGCACGTTTCCATCCTCCTCCGCCCTGTCGGCTTATCAGCACCCGGCTTCCTTTGGCAGCCGCCCCTTTCCAGTTCCCTCTTCCCTCAGCCTCCAGGATCCCCCATTTAGTCCTCCAGCTAATGGGCTCCTGTCCCCTCATGACGTGCTGCACCTGAAGCCCTCGCAGGCACCCACAGTGCCCTCCTCGCTAGGTTTTGAGCGCCTGGCGGGGGGTGGTGTCCTGGGGCCCGCTGGTCTTGGCCCAGCCCAAACCCCACCTTACCGCCCTGGTCCCCCAGACCCACCCCCACCTCCTCGCCACCTCCCGACTCAGTTCAACCTGTTGGCTTCCTCTTCCGCTGCCGCTGCTGCTGCTGCTGAACAGTCCTCTCCACAGCTCTACAACTTTTCGGGTGCTGCCCCCGGCCCGCCGCCCTCCGAGCGGGCCCTGCCCCGCCAGGACACCGTCATCAAGCACTACCAGCGGCCCGCCAGTGCCCAGCCCCCCCCACCCCCACCCCCAGCCCATGCCCTCCAGCACTACCTGAGCTGTGGAGGCAGCTACGCCTCCATGGGCCATCGGGCCAACTTGGCCTGCAGCCCGCTGGGCGGTGGGGAACCCTCGCCTGGCGCTGGTGAGCCTAGCAAAGCTGGGCCCAGTGGAGCCACGGCCGGGGCATCGGGCAGGGCTGCGGGCCCTGAGGCAGCCGGAGGAGGTGGGGCAGGGGGTGGCGGTGGAGGTTACCGCCCCATCATTCAGTCGCCTGGTTACAAGACGGGCAAAGGTGGTTATGGGGCAGCTGCGGGCAGTGCCAGTAGGCCCCCACCAGCCCGTTCAACCGCCACGCCCAAATGCCAGAGCCTAGGTGGGCCAGCAGCGGCCTATGCCACTGGGAAGGCCTCGGGGGCTGGAGGGGCCGGAGGCCAGGCCTATTCCCCCAGTCAGCCCCAAGGGCTTCTAGGACCCCAGGCCTATGGGCAGGGGTTCGGAGGGGGTCAAGCACAGGACTTGAGCAAAGGCCCTAGCTACTCAGGGGGTCCCCAGCAGCCCCCGAGTGGTCCTCCGCCTCCTGGCCTAGCCACGTGTCAGAGCTATTCCCCAGACCAGCTGCAGGGGCAGCTGTACGGGGTGCAGGGTGAACCGTACCCGGGGCCAGCTGCCCACTCCCAGGGTCTGCCCACGGCCAGCCCCTCGCTCAGCTACAGTACTGGCCATTCCCCAGCACTCTCGGGCCATGGAGGCGGTTGGGGGCCCAGCTCCCTGGGGGGCGGCGGAGAGGCCAGCCCTTCTCACATCATCCGCCCGCTACAGTCGCCACCTGCCCCTGGCCGCCCACCTGGAGTCGGCTCTCCAGGAGCCCCTGGCAAATACCTAAGCTCTGTCCTGGCCTCAGCCCCGTTCCTGGCACCCCCAGGGGCCAGCAGCTATGCAGCTGGAGCAGGTGGCTACAAGGGCAAGGGGGACGGCTCCGAGCTGCTGGCGGGCCCTGGTGGGCCTCCTGCTGAGCGCACGGAGGATGAAGAATTCCTCATTCAGCACCTCCTCCAGGCGCCCAGCCCCCCGCGGACCTCAGGGGCAGATGGCCTGGTGGGCGAAGACGGGGCGGCAGATGCCTCCAAGGGACTTGGGGGGAGTGGTGGGGCTGGGGGTCCCCCAGGCACACCCTATGAGCTGGCCAAGGAAGACCCCCAGCGGTACCATCTGCAGAGCGTCATCCGGACCAGCGCCAGCCTTGACGAGGGTGCCACCGCAGCCCTGGAGCTGGGCCTGGGGCGGCTGAAGGAGAAGAAGAAAGGGCCGGAACGGGGTGGCGAGACCCCCGAGGGGCTGGCCACCTCAGTTGTCCACTATGGGGCAGGTGCCAAGGAGCTGGGGGCCTTCCTCCAAAAGAGCCCTCCGCCCCCACAACCCACGGCCCAGTCAGCCCAGTCTGCCCCCCATGGCCTCCTCCTAGAGGCAGGGGGCCCCGACCTCCCTCTGGTGCTGCCACCCCCTCCTCCCCAGCTGCTCCCCTCGGTCCTCAGCCACGCTCCCAGCCCCTCCTCCAGTGCTCCCAAAGTCGGCGTCCACCTCCTTGAGCCGGCCACCCGAGATGGGGCACCACAGCCGCCCCCGCCACCTCCCCCACCCCCACCGCCCATGCCCCTCCAGCTTGAGGCCCACCTCCGCAGCCATGGCCTAGAGCCTGGTGCCCCCAGCCCCCGTCTGCGGCCGGAGGAGAGCCTGGAACCGCCTGGTGCCATGCAAGAATTGCTGGGGGCCCTGGAGCCACTACCTGCTGGGCCCGGTGACACTGGTGTGGGCCCACCCAACACTGAGGGCAAGGATCCCTCCGGTGCCTACCGCAGCCCCAGCCCGCAAGGCACCAAGGCCCCCCGCTTCGTGCCACTCACCTCCATCTGCTTCCCTGACTCCTTGCTCCAAGACGAGGAGCGTAGTTTCTTCCCCACCATGGAGGAGATGTTCGGCGGAGGGCCGGCGGATGACTATGGCAAGGCTGGGCCACCCGAGGACGAGGGTGATCCCAAGGCAGGCACTGGGCCGCCCCCCGGCCCCCCTGCCTATGATCCCTACGGGCCCTACTGCCCTGGCCGGGCATCCGGAGCCGGCCCCGAGACTCCGGGCCTGGGCCTGGACCCCAACAAGCCACCTGAGCTGCCCTCCACAGTCAACGCTGAGCCTCTGGGCCTGATCCAGAGTGGGCCGCACCAGGCAGCCCCCCCGCCCCCGCCTCCCCCTCCGCCACCGCCGCCCCCTGCCTCGGAGCCCAAGGGAGGCCTGACCTCGCCCATCTTCTGCTCTACCAAGCCAAAGAAGCTGCTCAAGACGTCCTCTTTCCACCTGCTGCGGCGCCGTGACCCCCCCTTCCAGACGCCCAAGAAACTGTATGCCCAGGAGTATGAGTTTGAGGCCGACGAGGACAAAGCCGACGTGCCCGCCGACATCCGCCTCAACCCCCGGCGCCTGCCTGACCTCGTGTCCAGCTGCCGCTCCCGCCCGGCTCTCTCCCCGTTGGGTGATATTGACTTCTGTCCACCCAACCCAGGCCCGGACGGCCCCCGGCGTAGAGGTCGCAAACCCACCAAGGCCAAGCGTGATGGGCCGCCCCGGCCCCGCGGGAGACCCCGGATTCGCCCACTGGAGGTCCCCACCACCGCTGGGCCAGCCTCAGCCTCCGCACCTGCTGATGGGGCCAAGAAACCTCGGGGCCGGGGCCGGGGCCGGGGCAGGAAGGCCGAGGAGGCAGGGGGCACACGGCTGGAGCCCCTGAAACCACTGAAGGTGAGGGGGAGTGGGACCATGATGCCTGAGGGTTGGGGCCACATTTGAGGTTCTTGGGCAGGATGGAGAATGTGGTATGAACTAACTCCCAGGAGAAAATGAATCAGAGGGCTCAAACTCCAGAGTTCCATGCTTGGAGAGATCTGAGAGTTGAAATTTGTGTGTCCAGAGGGAGGCTGGGAGTTAGTGCTTGTTTTCTTAGGTTCTAGGTCCCGCAGGACTATTGATTGTGGGAGTTCTGGATTCCTGGGTCTTGTGGGAGGGGGTCAGTGAGTAATGAGGGAGGAATATCAGTCCTGTCATTTTGGAATCTGAGCAAAAGGGTCTGTGGGCTTGAGTTCCAGGTCTACAGGCTGAGAATGCTGAGAATTTGGAACTTCATAGTCTTAAACAGGGAGAGGCCTGGGGCCCCAGACTCCTGAGTCAGAGGGAGGAGGGAACTTAGGGGCTGGGACACGTGGGCTCTGACTGCCCACTGCCCCCACATCTAGATCAAGCTGTCTGTGCCCAAGGCCGGCGAGGGTCTGGGAGCCTCCTCGGGTGATGCCGTGTCGGGAGCTGACCACAACAGCCTGGACTCCAGCCTCACTCGGGAGAAGATCGAGGCCAAGATCAAGGAGGTGGAGGAGAAGCAGCCTGAGATGAAGTCCGGCTTCATGGCTTCGTTCCTAGACTTTCTCAAGTCAGGCAAGCGCCATCCACCACTCTACCAGGCCGGCCTGACACCCCCGCTCAGCCCCCCTAAGAGTGTGCCGCCCACTGTGCCGGCCCGGGGCCTGCCTCCCCAGCCCCCCACCACCCCCGCTGTGCCGCACCCCACACCCGCCAGCGCCTTCGGGCTGGGGGGCGCGCTGGAGGCCGCAGAGAGCGAGGGGCTGGGGCTCGGCTGCCCTTCGCCCTGTAAGCGGCTGGACGAGGAGCTGAAGCGGAACCTGGAGACCCTGCCCTCCTTCTCCTCCGACGAGGAAGACTCTGTTGCCAAGAACCGGGACCTCCAGGAGAGCATCTCCTCAGCCATCTCTGCTCTCGATGACCCGCCGCTGGCCGGGCCTAAGGACGCCTCCACTCCGGATGGGCCCCCCTTGGCTGCAGAGGCTGCGGTCCCTGGGCCACCCCCGCTCCCGGGGCTCCCCAGTGCCAGCAGCAGTGGCACACCTGGTAAGAGCTGGGAAGGGAGTCTGTGGGGGCAGGCCAGGGATTCCCCAAGATTCAGGGCTCAGGTCTGATGGTATAGATTACACACTGGTCAGCATAGGTTATAAGTGATGGGGACAGGTGGGTGAGAGCCTTTAATACTGATGAGGGGACATGGGATGTGAGAAGACCTCTAGGGGTTAGAGATTTATGACAGGACAGAAGAGGGTCTGGGGGAGCAGACTTGCAGAGGGTTGGTTAAAGAAACATGCCTCAACAACGACTAGTCAGATCGTGGGGTGTGGGGCATCAGGAAAGGCTAGGGGTACAGTCAGGTCTGAATGGCATTCAGTCCTGAGAGGGCGTGTTGGACAAAATTTCAGGGGCTTTGATAGGGGCATTGGGGATGAAAGAGATGAGGTTAGGGGGAGGGTGTTTGGAGCAGTGAATGAGGAGGCTTGGGTGCTCAGAGGAATCTTATGGAATGGTGACGTCTTCTGGAAGGTGGGAAATGGGGAGTAAGACAGTGAGAGACTAAAAGGAAAGCATCAGGGAAGAGATGGGAAACACTGGCAAGTTCCATGCAGAGTGTCTGGATCAGCTGTAATGGGAGAGCATCACAGGAAGCGAGGGCCTTGGAAGGGTCAGGAAGGCTCACGGCTAAGGACCCAAGGATGGATCAAAAGCAGTTTGAGGAGTCAGGAGATCTCAAGGCGTTGGGCTGGGCGGGTGGGGATGTTTCAAATATCACGGGTGTTTAACAGGAAAGAGAGGGCATTGGCAATTCGAGAGTGAAGAGCAGGCTGAGGAAAGGAAAGCAAAGGGGAGAGCTTGGATAGAGGAGGATGAAATCTCTGAGCAGATAAGGAACAGGTATACAGAGGGGATGACCCAGGAATCAGGAGGGACACTAACGAATGGAAAGTAAGCACAAGACTGGGGCCCCAAAACAGCAAAGGTAATTCTGGACTACAGTGGACTCTGGGAGCCCATTTCAGGGGCTCAGAATCCCCACTGGAGTTTCAGGGAGGGGTGCTGGTGTGCCAGAAGGATTGCTGGGGAACTGAGTGGCGATAAGGAAGGAGCCGAGGGGCTGTTGGCACAGGGAGGGACATTCAGGGACAAGAGCAGAGGTGCTGGGATGGCGAATGCTCTTCAGAGACTGGGGGGCAGGGCAGGGCCAGGAGATTTCTGGGGCCAGGCTAGGGAGCCAGGAGGGGGCTTTGATGGGACCAGAGAGGCCTCCTGGCCATTGTGGTAGGGGACGCTGAGTAATGCAGAACTGCCCTATGACACTGGGGGTCTGCGGAGACCGGGCGAAGATGAGGACCAGAGTGGCGTGTCTGCCTGAGTGCCTAGTCGATCAGTCATGGCCGACTCTTTGTGATCCCCTGGACTGTAGCCCGCCAGGCTCCTCTGTCCATGGGGATTCACCAGGCAAGAATACTGGAGTGGGTTGCCATGCCCTCCTCCAGGGATCTTCCCAACCCAGGATCAAACCCAGGTCTCCCGCGTTGCAGATGGATTATTTACCATCTGAGCCACCAGGGAAGCCCATTCGGACATTGGAAAGAGGAGTTAAAGGAATGTGGGCTTCTGTGGGTGTCAGGGGACGGGTGGATGTTGAAGGTCAGGGAGAGGACAGTAAGTGGGTCAGACAGGACCCTCTTTGAAGGAGGAAAAAGGGCAACAGAAGAGGAATGGGAAGGAGATGGAGGGGGGTTGGGGCCAGAGATGGTTGTTAGGTGAAGAGCTCAGTTTGATCAGGAGGGATGTTGGGGTACAGGACAGGAAGAGGACTGTGTTAGGACCCCCTCAGAATAGGCTGAGAGACTTTTCACCGTCAGCAGGTAACTAGTTTGGTGGGGGGATGGGTGGAGGGGGTGCTCCAGCCCTGATGCCCTTCTCGCCCCAGAGCCCCCGCTGCTGGAGGAGAAGCCCCCGCCCTCGCCGCCTCCCGCCCCAACACCGCAACCGCCGCCCCCACCGCCAGTCCTGCCCTCTCCACCCCCGCTGGTGGCCCCCGCACCCAGCTCGCCGCCGCCGCCGCCCGCTCCAGCCCCGCCGGCCCTGCCGTCGCCACCCGCCCCCGTGCCCGCACCGCCGCCGCCGCCACCGCCGCAGCCGGCCGCCGCGCCCCCGCCGCCGCCCCCGGAGGAGCCCGCCGCCCCATCCCCTGAGGACCCGGAGCCACCCGACGCCCGGCCCCTGCACCTGGCCAAGAAGCAGGAGACGGCGGCCGTGTGCGGGGAGACCGACGAGGAGGCGGGTGAGAGCGGCGGGGAGGGCATCTTCCGGGAGCGCGACGAGTTCGTCATCCGCGCTGAGGACATCCCTTCTCTCAAGGTGAGCCCCCCGCCCCGGCGTCGCGGGGGACCAGCGAGCCTGCTGCCTCGGCTGCTGGAGCGTTCGCTGAGCGCTTGTTGGATGACAGGCCCGGTGCTGGGGGCTGCATGTACCGCGGTGGCGGGGCCTGCCCCCCTGCACCTCCTGAGACCCGTGGCGGGGCAGGCGGATGGGACCTGCTGGTCAGTGTGGAGGATCCCGGCCTCTGAGCTGTTACTCGGGTGTGTACCCGTATGTCAGCGGTAAATAGGGTGAAATGATTGTTGGCAGTTGTTCCACATACTCTTGCTGTGAGTGTTATGGTCATACTGAGGGACAAAGCTGAAGCAGGAGCTTCTAACACAAGCTGAGGGGTGCTGTAAAGGCTACTTGTCACTTATAGATGGAAAGGTGAGGTATTGATGTGACCCGTACTTTTGAAAACACACACCTATACAGTCACAGCTGATGGTTTGGGAATGCCTGTGTGTCAGGCCACATCTTAAGCCCTTTTTTTGTTTCTTTTGGCCGCACCATAGGGCATGTAGGATCTTAGTTCTGTGACCAGGGATGGAGCCTGTGCCTTTTGCAGTGGAGGCAGTCTTAACCACTGGAACACCAGGGAAGTCTGTTACTCTATATATACACCAGCCCATTTACTACTTCCAGTTACTTTATACAGGGATTGGAGCACTATCACACACACACACACACACACACACACCCCACCCCCACCCCACCTGGTTTTGGAAATTAAATTTTATTGGCACATGGCCCCACCCATTTATTTACATATCATATACATAGGCCTCCTTTCCCATCCAATAGCAGAGTGGGGTATTTGCAGCAGAGCTGAGCTGACCCACAAATCCCAAAATACTTCTTGTCTGCTTCTTAGAGAAAAAGTGTACTGACCTCTCCTGTGGTCATTTGTTCATTGAATAAGGTAATTGCATCAGAGGGTTAATGTCAGTGCTTGATGAAGGTTTCCCTGGTGGCTCAGAGGTTAAAGCGTCTGCCCCTAATGCGGGAGACCTGGGTTCGATCCCTGGGTTGGGAAGATCCCCTGGAGAAGGAAATGGCGACCGACTCCAGTATTCTTGCCTGGAGAATCCCATGGACTGAGGAGCCTGGTGGGTTGCAGTCCATGGGGTCACAAAGAGTTGGACACGACTGAGTGACTTGACTGACTGACTTACTTTTGATAAGGGTAGGTGAATTCAGATGCCTGTGTGGTGGACTGAGTGACTTGACTGACTGACTTACTTTTCATAAGGGTAGGTGAATTCAGATGCCTGTGTGGTGCTTCTCACAGGGCATGGGCTAGAAGGAGTTCTCAGTAGGTCAGCAAGCCATGATGGCCCTGGTCAAGATACCCAAGGCTAAATAAAGCCATTCTTCATGTTGGTTACTGTCACTGACTGGATATTCACTAGGGGGCAGGAACCAGGTATCTTAACTTTAATTTCACCTTGGGTGTTGTTTCTTGTCAGTTACAGATAGAGAGGTTGTGGAATGCATTCATTATAAAGATAGACACTGTTATTATACTTTGTTACTAAGAGTGTGTTTCAGGAGATGAGCTTAATGTGCTTTTTCCTATGTTGTTTTTGCTTTATTTTATTATGGAAAGAGTAGAGCAGATAGACCCCACTCCAGTGCTCTTGCCTGGAAAATGCCATGGATGGAGGAGCCTGGAAGGCTGCTGTCCATGATGGCTAAGAGTTGGACACGACTGAGAGATTTCACTTTCACTTTTCACTTTCATGCATTGGAGAAGGAAATGGCAACCCACTCCAGTGTTCTTGCCTGGAGAATCCCAGGGATGGGAGAGCCTGGTGGGCTGCAGTCTCTGGGGTCACACAGAGTCGGACACGACTGAAGCGACTCAGCAGCAGCAGCAGCAGAGCAAATAGAGTAGGGGGGCTGTGTGTATCCATCCCTCAGCTTTTACCTTATCGCCTTTTTGTTGGTTCTGCTTCCTTTCCATCCTGGCGTTCTTTTTCTGCTCCTTTCTTGTTTTTGGGCCACACATCGCAGCATGTGGGATCTTAGTTCCCCCACCAAGCATCAAACCCATGTTCCCTGTATTGGACATACAGAGTCTTAAACCACTGGACCGCCAGGAAGGTTCCACCATTCTACCTCCTCCGCCCCATCCCGACAATCCCAGGCTCTGTGTCTTCTCACCCATTGTTTTATCATCTTCATATCATGGTGTTTGATAACATACAAAAGAACATTGACAAGAGATATGTAAGTGGTAAAGCAGAATGAATGTTCGAGTGGCCTCTCACATCCCCACCCCTCCTCCAGCGATGGGACCGTTCCCAATGCCTGGAGTCTCAGTGCCCTCCCCGCCCGGTCCTCCCACCTCCCTCACGATCGTGCTCACTCTGCTAGGGCCCTGTGTACATCGTTTCATTTGATGTCAAGATTTCTGAGACTCTTTGGCCATCAGCTGGGACAAGCGATGATGTCAAATGAACAGCAGTGTTGGGAACTGCTACCAGTTCTCAGGGGATAGGATTTTTTTTTTTTTTGGTTTATTTTTGGCTGCACTGGCCTTTATTTGCTGCACGTGGGCTTTCTCTAGTTGTGGCTGTCTTGTTGTGGAACATGGGCTCTGGAGCTCAGGGTCAGCAGTTGTGGAACATGGGCTTAGTTGCTCCGTGACATGTAGGATCTTCCTGGACCAGGGATCAAACCCAGGTCCCATGCATTGGCAGGTGAATTCTTAACCACTGGGCCACCAGGGAAGTCCAGGGGTTAGGATTCGGGATACATCACATTCAGGATTTAATTTGTTTTTTTTTCTTCTCTTTAATCGTGATAACCGATACATATCATGAAGTTTATCATTTTAACCATTCTTTTTCCTTGGGGGGGGGCCATGCCACACCATATGTGGGATCTTAGTTCCTTGACGAAGGATTGAACCCACACACCCCCTGCAGTGGAAGCACTGAGTCTTAACCACTGGGCTACCGGGGAAGTCCTCGTTTTAACCATTCTTAAGTGTACCATTCAGTGGCATGAAGTGTTTTCACATTGTCATGCAAACCATCGCCCCACTTGTAAATTTTATCTTTATAATCACTTTCTTTATAAGGATTACTATCCTTCTTTTACAGGGAAGGAAACTGAGGCTCAGAGCATTAAAGTGGCTTTTCCAGGCTTTTGCAGCTTGGGACCTGGATACAGTTACTGGCTCTGGGAGCCCACACTCTCAGCACCAGGGTCAGCTGTTCTCTGGGTATTAGAATTCTAGCAAACACTGGTAGTGCCTCTGGGCACCCAGTACTGGACCAGATGAGCCAAACTCTGGGACCCTGACCATCCTCAGTATACAGATGAGGAAATTCACATTCAGGGTGAGGGAATCATTTGGCTGGCAAGTGCCAAGCCAGGATTGGAGCCAGGGCCATCTGATACCACCTCCCAGCTGGCATGGGGCGGGGAGGGGGCCAGCCAAGGACTCAGATGCTTAAAATACAACTCGGGTATGTGTTCTGATGGGGAACTCAGAGCGCCAGGATTGAGCCACTCGTGCAGATGAGGACTTGTTCATGTCTCTGGATTCCAGGTGGGCTGGCAGCATGGTTATTAAGAGCCCAGCTTTGGCGCAAAACTCATTGTCTTGAATCTGTACCACTTCCAAGCTGCACTAGGGTTTGACTGTCCTGAGCCTCAGTTTCCTCATCTGTAAAATGGGAGCTGACTGTGTTAGAATTCCTTCATAGAATGCGAGGACTCAGGTTTTACAGCCTGTCCGGTGTTCTGACTGTGGGTTGGCGTGTCGAAAGCACCCTGTAAACTTTGCTTCTGGGACTTCCCTAGCGGTCCAGCGGTTAAGACACCACACTCTCAGTGCAGGGGCCACAGGTTCTATCCCGGGTCAGGTAACAGATCCCACATGCCTCATGGCCACACAGCCAAATAAAAACAAAACAGAACTTTGCTTCTGTTATTCATCTCAGTGATCTTGGGCAAATCTCTAACATAGAGCTTGGCAAACTTTTTTTGTGAAAGGCTAGAGACCTGGGCTTGATCCCTGGGTTGGGAAGATCCTGTGGAACAGGGCATGACCACCCACTCCAGTATTCTTGCCTGGAGAATCCCAGGGACAGAGGAGCCTGGCAGGCTATCGTCCATGAGCAGCTAAGCACAGCACACAGATAATAAATACTTTAAGCTTTGCAAGCTGCTTACGGTGTCTGCCAGGTATTCTTTTGGTTTTGTTTGGTTTTTGATTTTCTTCTTCACAATCATTTAAAGTAGAAACCATTCTTAACTCATAGATTTATAGAAATGGGCCACTGGCCATAGTTTATGGTAAAACAAGGGCAGCCCAGTAGAAATAATCATACGAGCCATGTTCCTCATTTCAAATTTTCTTACATCTACACTTCTTTAAAAAATGTTAAAAGATGTGTGAGGTTAGCCATAGGGTTTTCTTTAACCCAGTACATCTGAAATATTTAGTTTCTGGACAGTTTAGGAAGAGTTAGTGAATTGTTCTATGGTCTTTCTTGTTTACCAAGTCTTTGACATCCAGACTATATTTTACACTTACAGAACATTGATTCAGATGAACTGTGTTTCAAGTGCTCAAGAGCCACGTGTGGGGAGGGCTTACTGGACTGGACAGTGTAGGGTTAACAGCTCTCTCTGCTTCAGCTTCCCCACCTGTAAAATGAGCATGAGAATATTAACTCCCAGTCCTTAGGAATGTTGAAGATGTATCAGGAGCTGATCTCTGAGCATGTAAGTTTATTGGATGGAGAAAAGTATGTGGAGGGCAGTCCAGGCAGAGGGAATAGTCTGTGCAAAGGCCCTGTGGTGAGGCATGTCTCTGTGATGTGTTGGGATGGAAGCAAGGGCTTAAGTGGCTGGACAGCAGGAGCCGAGGCTGAGAAGGTGGGCAGAGTCCAGATCATGCTGGGGTGAGATCAGGGGGTGCCTGCTTGAGAATCTGCTCTGGGTTGTCTGGCTGCTTCTCTGCCCCGGCCAGCAGGGAGGTGGCCAGGGAACTGCAGTCCTGTTGACAGTCTGTCCACTGCCTTAGTTCTGTGACACAGACTCCCCTGTGTCTGAACCTGTAGCTTTCTCGCTAAGCTGGGTGCCTCTACCTTACTCATATCCTGCTGCTTACTCCCGTTGTCTCAGCTTTGTCACCATTCGGATTCCCAGAAGACAGTCTGATTGGTCCAGCACAGCATTTGAAGTAAAGATGAGCTTCATGATGTGTCTGCTGATTGGTTGCCCTTGTCAGGTCTCCTCCAATCAGCTGTGGCTTCTATTGAATAGGGGCCATGGGTGGGGCAACTTTCCCATTTAGGGGAAGTGGGTGTGGTCTGGGATTTGATTGACATGGGGAAAGAAAGGAAAGACGTGGCTTTGGGACTAACGGACCCTGGTTGGGGAGAAGGCAAGGAGGATGTCGCCAGGGCCTGGATGATTGGGGGATGGTGGGATCCTGGGAGGAAGAGTGGTTTGGGGAAAGAAGCCAAGCCCAATCGGGATGTGGTGAGTTGAGGGCCCCACGTCCAGTTAAGAGAAACATCTGGCTCCTTAGAGAAAGGAGATTGGCAGTGGCAAGAGACAGAGGAAGAGGTGCTCTGATGGATTTTTTTCAAACACATCTGAGAACTGGAACAAGGAACATTGTATCCACAGTGAGAGGGAAAAAAAGGCACCCCTAGTCAGGGGCCCCTGCATATTCAGAGACTTGAAAGTGAGAGAGTCTGGGCTTTGGGTGCTGAGCTTTGAGGACCACCCCAGGATGGCCTGGAGTGGGAGAAAGGAAAGGAAACTGAGGCAGTCTCTGTGCCAGGCTGTGGAATCTGCTTTGGGGGCCCTGGTGGAAGGTTTTGGAGCAGGCAGGATGTAAATCAATTTTTCATTCCTTGAAAAGGATTGGAAATAGACTTCTTGATCTTTGGGCTTCTGACCTGAGGAGCCAGGAGTGAGGATTGAAAACTGTGGTATCCTTGGGGAAAGCACTTGGGGTGAGAGGTTCACAGCCCTGTCTCATCCTGCCTCCTCCCTTTTTTTTTTTTTTTTCCCTTTCTGCCTCATTCTCTCCAATGAGATTCCAGCCAAGAACCTCTCTGGCCCTCATTTTCATTTGGTTATTTTAACTCCTCCTTTCTGTTCCCCTGGCTGATGTGAAGGATACAAAAATTCGTGGATGTGAAAACATTTGACCAAAAACCAAGAGTAGATAACCAGTACGTGGCATTCAGGCTTCTGAGCTGCAGCTGCTGTCAGCGGCAGACATCACTAACTGATCCCAGCACTTGGTGCTCCTGAGCCTAGTGCTCAGGGCAGCCATGATCAATCCATTGGCGTTATCATCTGAGTCCTGTTTATCACTTGACTGTGGATTCTTTGGATGCCAGGGCTTGCCTGTCATTCATCTCTGGGTTATCACAAAGCCCAGTACATATTTCCCACTGTGTCCTTATTCTTTACTTACTGATGCCTGTCAGTTGCTCTTTTGTAGAGCCATAGCTGTCCTACAGATTACCTGGCAGTCCCTGGTCATCACCCAGCCCCCTCAAGGGAGACGCAGCCTCATTTAGGTGTCACTTCTTCAAGGAAGCATTCGTGGATTGAGCCTGAGTCCAGAGTCCTTCTAGGCTTCTGGGACACCTGCCATCAGCACATTTATTACTCGTGCTGTAATTTTTTTTTATGCCCAAGCCTGGTTCCCAGGTACCCCTCTTACTTCCTGAGATCAGATTCTGGGCCTGACATCCTTTGTTCTCAGTGCCCTACTGGGATACATAAGCCTTGGGTTTGGGGATGGGGGTCTGAGTATGCTAAGGGGAGTGTGGATTAGGGAGCCTTTGTGTCACTGTCCAGCCCTGCAGTGGACAGGCTGATGAAATAAATGGCCTCAGGTAACCTGCCACGTGTCTTTTCTAGGCACAAGCCACTACTTCACCCTGTTTTGTTTATTTGCTTGTCTTACTATGTCTGTAATGACGACCCCGAAAAAGGCTTTGTCAGCCTTGTTCTCTGCCGTACCATGGTCCCCATCACCATATCTCAGAGACGGTGGGTGCGTGAGTGCTCAGATCCTGTCATTTCCTTGAGTCATGCAGATGGCTTGTTCCAGAGTAGATTCAGGGAACTAGATCTGGTAGACAGAGTGCTTGAAGAACTATGGATGGAGGTTCCTAACACTGTATAAGAGACAGTGACCAAAACTATCCCAAAGAAAAAGAAGTGGAAGAAGGCAAAGTGGTTCTCCGAGCAGATCTTACAAATAACAGAAAAGAACAGAAGCGAAAGGCAGAGGAGAAAGGGAAAAATACATCAATTGAATGCAGAGCTCCAGAAAATAGCAAGGAGAAATAAGAAAGCCTTCTTAGTGAACAATGCAAAGAAACAGGAAAACAGTAGAATGGGAAAGACTAGAGATCTCTTCAAGAAAATTGGAGATACCAGGGGAGCATTTCATGCAAGGATGGTCACAATAAAGGACAGAAACAGCAAGGACCTAACAGAAGCAGAAGAGATTAAGAAGAGGTGGCAAGAATACATGAAGAACTATACAAAAAAAGGTCTTAATAACCCGGATAACCACAATGATGTGGTCACTCATCTAGAGCCAGACAGCCTGGAGTGTGAAGTCAAGTGGGCCTTAGGCAGTATCACTATGAACAAAGCTAGTGGAGGTGATGGAATTCCAGTTGAGCTATTTAAAAATCCTAAAAGATGATGCTGTGAAAGTGCTGCACTCAATATGTCAGCAAATTTGGAGAAAACAGCAGGGTTGGAAAAGGACAGTTTTCATTCCAAAGAAAGTTTAAACTACTGTACAATTGTGCTCATTTCATATGCTAGCAAGGTATTGCTCAAAAACCTTCAAGCTAGGCTCCAAACAGTACGTGAACTGAGAACTTTCAGATGTACAAACTGGATATAGAAAAGGCAAAGGAACCAGAGATCAAACTGCCAACATCTGTTGGATCATAGAAAAAGTAAGGGAATTCAAGAAAAATATCTACTTCTGCTTCATTGACTATGCTAAAGCCTTTGAGTGTGTGGATCACCACAGACTGTGGAAAATTCTTAAAGTGACGGGAATACCAGACCACCTTAACTGCCTCCTGAGAAACGTATATGCAGGTCAAGTTAGAACTGGACACGGAATGATAGACTCCTTCAAAATTGAGGCAGGAGTTCATCAAGGCTGTATATTGTCACCCTGCTTATTTAACTTATATACAGAGTACATCATATGAAGTGCCAGGCTGAGAGAATCACAAGTGGGACTCGAGATTGCCAGGAGAAGTATTGGCAACCTCAGATATGCAGATGATACCTAATGGCAGAAAGCAAAGAGGAACTAGAGAGCCTCTTGATGAGAGTGAAAGAAGGGAGTGAAAAATCTGGCTTAAAAGTCAACATTCAAAAAACTAAGATCATGGTATTCGGTCCCATCACTTCCTGGCAAATACATGGGGAAAAAGTGGAAATAGTGACAGATTTTATTTTCTTGGGCTCCAAAATCACTTTGTACAGTGACTGCAGCCAGGAAATTAAAAGGCATTTGCTCCTTGGAAGGAAAGCTATGACAAACCTAGACAGAGTATTAAAAAGCAGAGACGTCATTTTGCTGACAGAGGTCCATCTAGTCAAAGCTATGGTTTTTCCAGTAGTCATGTACAGATGTGAGAGTTGGACCATAAAGAAGGCTGAGTGCTAAAGAATTGTTGTTTTCAAATTGTGGTGCTGGAGAAGACTCTTGAGAGCCCCTTGGACTGCAGGACTGCAAGGAGATCAATCCCGTCCATCCTAAAGAAAATCAACCCTGAATACTCATTGGAAGGACTGATGCTGAAGCTGAAACTTCAGTACTTTGACCACCTGATTTGAAAAGCCAAGTCATTGGAAAAGACTCTGATGCTGGGAAAGACTGAGGGCAAGAGAAGAGGGCAACAGAGGATGAGATGGTTGGATGGCATCAACGACACAATGGACATGAGTTTGAGCAAGCTCCGGGAGATGGTGAAGGACGGGGAACCCTGGCGTGCTGCAGTCCATGGGGTGGCAAAGAGCTGGATATGACTGAATGACAACAACAATCACACCATGAAGCTATGATAAGTAAAACCTGGTAGCACAGAATGAACGGCCTATTTGTAACAACGTGAGTGGAACTAGAGATTATCGTACTGAGTGAAGTAAGTCAGAAAGACAAATACCACGTGAAAACACTTGCATGTGGAATCTGCAATACGACACGAATGAACTTAACTACAAAGCAGCAACAGACTCACAGACATAGAGAGCGGACTTGTGATTGCCAAGGTGGTGGGGGGTGCGCAGGGAAGGATGGGGAGTCTGGGATTACCAGATGTAAACTGTTGTATGTAGGATGGATAAACTACATTGTATAGCACAGGGAACTATATTCAGTATCCTGTGATAAACCATAGTGGGAAAGAATATAAAAAAGAATATGTATAACTGAGTCACTTTGCTGTATAGCAAAAATTAGTGCGACATTGTAAATCAACTATACTTCAATACAATGAAACAAACGGACAAAAAACAATAGAATGAACAGCCCGGTTGGAAATACACATTGTCCTCAGTGGTTCAGTTCAGGATTTTCCAATTTGGTGGTGATGCAAATGCAATTCGCATTTGATTTTGAATTCTTTTCTATTCCTGGGCTAATGATACATGCTTTGATACTCTTGTGATGGTGGGCAAGTAGCAGGGAGCAACAGAAACCTCCAGTTTACGGTCAGCCACGCAGTTAATCACAAGGGTAAACAAGTGATACACTTTCAAGCCTCCCGTGTCCAGACAACCATTCTGTTTTTTACTTTCAGTCCAGTATTCAGTAAATTACATGAGATACTTTACAGTTTATTATAAAATAGGTTTTGTGTTAGATGACTTAGTGTTCTGAGAACGTTTAAGGCAGGCTGGGCGAAGCTATGCTGTATGATGTATTTAGGTGTATTCGGTTTATTGGGAGGGAACTCCATGGCAAGTCAGAGAAGTTCTGTGTTGGGTGAGCTGTAGGAAGGCAGGGCAAGATTCAAGCTGCAGCCCCAGAGCTGAGCGCATCAGGATGCCAGAGATACCCATCAGCTGGGTCTTTGTTGATTCTTGTTGATGACGATGTCTTTTCTCTTAAGGGGGTGTGGAGGGAGGAGAGAGGTCAGGAATTGGGTCTGGAAGGGCCGGGGTGGGGGTTGACCCTGCGGTCTTGCTGTGCCCCTCCTCAGCTGGCGTTGCAGACTGGGCGTGAGCCCCCACCCATCTGGCGAGTCCAGAAGGCGCTGCTGCAGAAATTCACTCCAGAGATCAAGGATGGACAGCGACAGTTTTGTGCCACCAGTAATGTGAGCCTGTGGAGGAGAGCGAGGGCCAGGGGCGGGGGGAGCCGGGGTCCCCCTCACACATGACTCTGATTTACTGTGGGTCTAAGAGGCATCCAGAAGCTGCTCTCCACCCCCTGGCAGGCTCCCGCGGTAGCTCAGGGCGGGGCTGGGAGTTCAGGGTGTTGGGCTGCCCATCTGCAGGGGACGGAGTTCTTCACGTGCTCCTTTCCTTTCGTAGTATTTGGGGTACTTCGGGGACGCCAAAAACCGGTACCAGCGCCTGTACGTCAAGTTCCTGGAAAACGTCAACAAGAAGGATTACGTGAGGGTCTGTGCTCGGAAACCTTGGCACCGGCCCCCAGTGCCTGTCAGGTACCTTGGAGGCCACGGGGCAGGTCGTAGCCAGGGCCAACGGGCCTAGGGGTGAAACATACTAAGATATTGACATAACATAAGATCAACCATTTTGAAGTACAAAATGCTTGAAAGCAAGAGTCGGGACGGGGGTGCAGAGACCCTGAGAATGGGGGCCTCAGAGAGATGGGGACAGAAACCAACTCCGTAAGAGTCTGTGCTTTCAGCTGTGGGCTAGGTAGTGGGGGCCAGGGTACCCCGAGGGGGACAATTTGGGTTTCGGGGGCTGCTGAGCACAGTCCCATCTATGTCTCCTTCCAGGCGCTCTGGGCAGGCCAAGGGTCCCATGTCTGCTGGGGGTAGCTCCGCACCACCCCCCAAGGCCCCGGTACCACCTCCTAAGCCCGAGAACCCTGACAAAACGACGTCGGAGAAGCCCCCCGAGCAGACGACTGACACGGCCGTGCCTGAGCCCCCTGCCCCCGCGAAGCCGTCGCCACCACGGCCCGTTGAGAAGGAAAAGGAGAAAGAGAGGGCAACGCGTGCAGAACGGCCGCTGCGGGGCGAGCGGGGCATGGGTGGCCGGCAGATTCGGCCGGATCGGAACCTTACCACGGGCCAGCCTGCCACCTCCCGGCTGCCCAAGTCCCGACCCACCAAGGTGAAGGCCGAGCCGCCCCCCAAGAAGAGGAAGAAGTGGCTGAAGGAGGCGGCGGGCAACGCCTCGGCGGGTGGGGGCCCACCGGGCAGCTCCTCGGACTCGGAGTCGTCCCCCGGGGCCCCCAGCGAGGACGGTAAGGCCATCGGCAGCTGTGGGGCTGGTGGGGAGGCGACCCCGTGGTTTTCAGAAAGAGGCATGGGTCGTTATTATACAGAGGACTCCAGGCAGCATCAGCAGACAGTCATGGTAGTAATGAGTTAAAAATCATAGCCATAGCTGACGGTTATCTGACACCTAACCACATGACAGGCTGTCCCATAAGTTGTTTATACATGTTAACTTGCTTGATTTTTTACCGTGGCCCTATGAAGTAGATACTCCATATTATCCTCAAATACAGGTGAGCAAACTGACGGAGAGAGTTCAGCACAGCTGGGTGTGGAATCCCACCTGAGTTGGCTTGCGTCCAGCAGAGTCTCAGGCTGTGTTTCCACACTGTTTTGTCTCAGAACAGGCACGTTCTGGGGCTTCCCAGGTGGCTCAGTGGGTAAAGAATCTGCCTGCAGTGCAGGAGGCCTAAGAGACAGGGGTTCGATCCCTGGGTCTGGAAGATCCCATGGAGGACAGCACGGCAACCCACTCCACTATTCTTGCCTGTAGAATCCCATCGACAGAGGAGCCTGGAGGGCTATAGTCCATAGAGTTGCAAAGAGTCCAAGAGTTGCAAGTTGCAAAGAATTGACTGAAGCGTCTGAGCATGCACACGCGTAAGCAGGTTCTGAGGAGGACTGGGGACCAGCATCTGTCCTGGAAGCCCAGAGACAGTGGTGTTCCCTATGACCTGCTGGGTGACTCTAGGAAGCGGGTGGCAGCACCTCAGTGACCTCACCTGTAAAATGGGTTAATAATAAAGTCAAGTGTGTATTCACAGTAAAGCATGTACGAGGGTACTCGACTATAGTGGGCACCAGATGGGAGCTCCATTGCTTAGAATGATGTCTGGTTTATTATGACAGTAACAACAAAAATATGTGTGCACATATGTATAAAAATATAATAGCTGACTTAGTGCTTTTAAGTGACAGGCATCATTTTAAGCATTTTACACATTGGCTCATTTCACCTTTAGATAAACCCTGTGGGATTTAGAATTCTCATTTCATTTAAAAATATTTATTATTTATTTGGCTGCGCCAGGGTTTGGTTGTGGCATGTGGGATCTTAGTTCCCCAGCCAGAGTGCAAGCCCAGGCCCCCTACAATGGGAATCTTAGCCACTGGACCACCAGGGAAGCCCCTATCCTCATTTTATTTTCAACAGGTTTTTAATTAATTAATTTATTTATTATCCTCATTTTAAAGATGAGAACACTGAGGCCCTGGGAGGTGCCATGACTTGCCCAAGGTCACCTACTCTTTCAGGTGTAGTATAGGGGTAGCTGTTTTAACGGAGGGTTAATATACAGCTAGTCAGTCAAATGAGAGAGATGGAGTTAATTCTCTTTCCATCGAAGTCCTGATGAAGTAGAAGATTTGTGGAGAATAAGAGACTCCTCAAGGTTGTCCAGGTCTGGGTTTCTTTTCCTCTTGTTGCTCTGCCGCCCCCAAGCTTGTTGTCGTCAAGCACGTGGTGGGAGGCATAGCTCAGCAGCCCCACAGCTGCAGTCCTGCCAGTAGGAAAGGACCCAAAGGTAGGGGTATGACTGACCTTTCAGCTCAGTGCCAGATCTGGGGATGGCCCACATCCTGTCTCCTCGTTATCCCACTGGCCAGAACTTGTCACATGGCCACATCTAGCTGCAAAGGAGCCTGGGAAATCCAGTCTTCTGTGGGTGGTGGGCTCATTCTGACCAGGTGGAAGCCCCCTTGGCTGGTTACAGCTGGGTCAGGGGAAGATGCTGGCAAGGGAGGAGCTTAACCAAAGGCCCAGATTTGCAGGACTTTTATTTCTTAAAACAGTTTTACACATCCAATTCATGTACCGTGTGGCTCACCCATTTAAAAGCCATAATTGTTTGACTTTTAGTATAGTCAGAGCTGTGTATCCATCTGGCAATCAACTACTTTAGAGTATGTTCATTGCCCCTGAAAGACACCCTGCTTCCTTTGTCCATCACTTCCCTTACTCCCCTTCTTCATCCCTAAGCAACCAGTAATTTACTAATTTCTGTAGATTTGCCTATTCTGTGTATTTCATTGTAAGGGGTATCACACGATGGGCACTCCTGAAGGACTAGCGTCTTTGCTTAGCGTGTTTTTGATGTTCGTCCATGTTGTAGTGTGTATCAGTACTTCATTCTTTTTTTTTTTTAATTGAACTACAGTTGATTTACAATACTAGTTTCAGGTGTACAATATAGTGATTCAATATGTTTATAGATTATACTCCATTTAAAGTTATTATGAAATATTGGCTATGTTTCCGATGCTTGTACACTATATCCCTGTAGCTTATTTATTATTATACATAGTTGTTTATAGTATTTCATTCTTTTTTATGGCCAAATACTATTCCATAGCTTGGATATGCCACATTTTATTTATTCATGGACTAGTTGATGGGCATTTGGGCTGTTTTTCACTTTTTGGCTACTGCTGCTGTGAACTTATGTGGACAGCCCAGAATTTTCTGAACCTATGAAATGGGAGAAACTAAATTCTATACCCTTTGGGGAAGCTGTTCCCCAGCCAAGGGTCAGTATCTTTCTCTCAGTCTGGTTGTCCATTCACCCCATTTCACCAGGAGCCCCTCCAGGGCAGGGTGAGCCTGACTCCTGTCTGGATGCCCTGAAGGTTCTGCCCAGACAAGGAGACCTCAGAGCAACCCTCTCACTGGTCTAAGCCTGGTGACTGTCTTTGTGCTAGAAGCTGATGCGTCTCCTTGGATTCACAATGAAAGTTCTAAGAAGGGACTGTACCCTCTGCTCCCTTCCTTTAGTCCACTATCAATCTGGCTTTCTCAGCCCCTTTTTGCAGATGTTAATTGAATACCTACTATGTGCCATGAACTGAGGGTTTGAACAGCGCACAGAGCAGACAAAAGCATGTATCCCCATGGGAGTTTAGTCTCTCTGGGGGAGTCGATCAGATAAAGATGTTATGTAATAGAATTTATGTAATAGAATTTCATAGAAAACTATGAAAAATCATCAGTGTAAGGCTGGGTGGGATTAAGGGCAGTAGAGAAAAATAAATCTGGTAAACAGGATCCCAGTGGGATCCTGGGTGATTATTTTCTGGAGAGGGGGGAGTGGGGGAAGGTTTCTGGAAGTGACATTGGAGCCAAGCTCTGAATACAACAGGGCTGGGGTGGTGTGACATTAGGGGAGAGAACATTCTGGACTGGGCGTGTCTGAGGATCAGGAAAGAGGCCAGGCGCTGGAGGAAGTGAGGGCAGAGAAGGAACAAGACCAGATCCTGGAGAGACAAGGAACTTGGGACTTTGCAGCCCTACTGGCAGGATTTTATCTCGAGCGAGACAGGAGCCATAGGAAGGCTCAGGCCGAGGCTTGACGGGGTCTGACTTCTGCTGCCAGGTCGTCACTCTGGGCTCTTGAAACCGCTGTCAGCGAGGACCATCCATGTGGATAAATCAGGCAGCCATTTCTCAGGCCTCTTCCTAAGGGATTTTTTGGGGTCTTAAGAACATGCGTGGGCCTCCTGCTTCTGTTTTCTCCCCACTGCTCCTTGAGTTGGTAGTGGGTGTCCCTCCAGTGCTATCCTTGGGGGATTCTCTGGTTAGGACTCTGAGGTTTCACCACAGGGGCCCGGGTACCATCCCTGGTCAGGTAACTAAGATCCCATGAGCCAGGTAGCATGCACTACAAAAATTAAGAAGACGGTCTTCCATCTTGTTGCTTGACCTTCCGTCAAGCAACTTTGCAGGCTCCCTCCACTTCCGTGAGCCTCAGACTCCTATCTTTACCCTGGCCACCCTCCCAGCCTACCCCCAGCCCACTCCCAGAGTTCACGGAGCAGGTCCTAGTCTCTGTATCTCCGATGCAGCCCCACTAGCCACCTGCTCACCAGGCCAGACCCTCCAGGCCCCTCCCTCACCTCTGCAGCTGGGAAACCCCCAGTCCCACCCCTCTGACCCCAACTGCCCCCACCACCACTGCCCTGGCCCACAGCCCTGGCCCAGACACTGGCCCTCCTGCCCCTCAAAATCTCTGTACCTGTCCCTCCAGCCCCATCCCCACCTTGTTCCTTCTCAGCTGCTCCATTGCCCCGGCATCTGGTCTCCCCCTCCGATCCATCAACATGGCCTCGGAAAGCTTGCTCTCCAATTACCTTCACCCTTCCCTGCTCACAGCTCTCTCCCATGGCTCCCTAGGATGCCTCCCTAAAAAAGCCCCTGCCCTTTGCCCCTCATTTTGGAGGCCCCTCGTGGTCTGGCCTACACTAACCTTTGCAGTCTCAGTTCCCACCTCTTCCCTCAATCTTGCCCTTTGTGATCTGATCTCTTGAACTTGATTCACCGGTTTGGAAACCAATTCTGCTGCTGCTTTAGACTTTACAGAAATTTCATGGAACTGGTCAAACACAAAGGTCACCGACCTGGAATTCTCTCTCTGATCTCAAGGTCTGATGCTTGTGTGACCTTTAATAGCCTTCCCTGACTTGCCAGGCTGAGCTCGTGATGGTACCTGTGATTTACCCTTAGAGTTTACTGTTCTGGTATTGGAGAGTCTTCCCTCAGCGGACTCAGAAGTTGGAATAATGGATCCATGTCTTCTTTTCTTCCCCTCCAGAGCGGGCAGTACCTGGGCGTCTGCTGAAAACCCGGGCGATGCGGGAAATGTACCGGAGCTATGTGGAGATGCTGGTGAGCACGGCACTTGACCCAGACATGATCCAGGCCCTGGAGGACACACATGGTAAGTGAACCCAGACCGTCAACCCCTGCTTTCCTCCCACCGTGTATCATTGTGGGGCTAAGCTCTTCTGATGATGTCCCTCCTCCCCTTTCAGACGAGCTGTACCTCCCACCCATGCGGAAGATTGATGGCCTCCTGAATGAGCACAAGAAAAAAGTCCTGAAGCGGCTGTCGCTGAGCCCAGCCCTGCAGGTGCTTGGGGGGCTGGGCAAGCGGTTTCTGGGACCCAGAGCTCAGGCCCAGAGGAGACACGTGCCCATCAGCCACTGTGCTTCTTCCCATAGCTTTGGGCCCTGGAGGGGGCGATCGTTGGAAGGCTCAGGCTTGGCCAGGAGAATAGTGGAAGGCTGAGATGTTCCATGGGGATCTCTGGGCCCAGCATCCCCGTCCACCCAGATAGAGACAAGCTGGGATGGCCTGGAGGGGTCACTGTCAAGGTCTGGGCTGGGCTGCTGGGCAAGCCCAGCAGAGCGTGGTTATGGAGTACAAATTTGGGGACAAAAGATGAACTACGGCCTGGACCCAGGGCTCGCTGGGGCGGAGTGTTGAGCAGATTCTGATGGCTTCTCTTGTCAACATAATTCAGGCTCTTTGAATTTCAGGCTCGAGCATGAAGTTGTCTATGTAATTTCCCTTCTGGGATGGGAAGTTAGGGTGGCTCCGGAATTTCTGGGAGATAACACTAATCTGGCTCTGAGAATTCTGATGGGGATGTTACTGTGGTGCTGAGAATTGGGCTGTAAAATATCAGGATGGCTCAGAATTCAGCCATGGAATGTTAGTCTGGCCCTGAAGGTTCGTGGGGGGTGAATGTTAGTCTAGTTCTGAGAATTCTGGGATGGATTTTAGGCTAGCTCTAAAAATTCTTATTGAGATATTAGCCTGACTATGAAAACATGGGGTAATCTGGCTCAGGAACTCTGGGTGGGATGTCAGGGTGACTCTGAGAATCCTGGGATTGACTATTCGTCTGGCTCTGAGAAGACAGGGCTGGGTGTTGTGCTAGGATTAAAAATTCCGCTGTAATGGGAATTCCCTGTGGTCCAGTGTTTAGGACTCCACGCTTTCACTGATGAGTACACAGGTTCAATCCCTGGTCAGGGAACTAAGATCCTGTAAGTCTTGTTGGCATGCCCCCCTCTCCAAAAAAAAAAAAATTGACATGGTAGAACATTAGGGTAGGTCTGAGCATTATGGGATGGAATATGAGTCTGGTTGTATAATTCTGTGGTGGATGTTAGGGATTCTGGGTTTCAGGCCAACTCAGAATTTTGAGTAGGACTTGCAAGTGACTCTGAAAGCTTGGGTGGGATGTTAGCAGTCTCAGAAAGGCCTGGGCTGGGCCACAGAGCGCATGATAAGGGTCACCAGCCTGGCCTAGGTTTCTGCTGTCCTTGGAGGAAACCGAGATGCTTGTGTCTCTTCTGAGGGGTTTTCTGGGTGAAACCCAGGCATCTGACCACTGGGAATCTGAGAACCGGGGAGGTGGGTGGGTCTGGGGTGGGCGGGTCCAAGGAGGTCCCCCTGACCCACCGGATTCCTGCAGGACGCCCTGCACACGTTCCCCCAGCTGCAAGTGGAGCAGAGTGGGGAGGGCTCCCCTGAGGAGGGGGCCGTGCGGCTGCGGCCGGCCGGGGAACCCTACAACCGCAAGACGCTCAGCAAACTCAAGAGGAGCGTGGTCCGAGCCCAGGTGCGATGGGTAACCGGAGAGGCGGGGCCTTGACGGGAAGGTGGGGGGACAGGGGCGGGGCCCAGACTGGAGGTGTGTGGGTCAGGGGCGGGGCCTGGACTGGAGGTGTGTGGCTCAGGGGCGGGGCCTGGACTGGAGGTGTGTGGGTCGGGGGCGGGGCCTGAGAGGGAGGGCGGGATTGGGGCGGGGCGTGGAAGGAGGGGCTGCCTTGTGCTGGGCGGGGTGGCTGAGGCCTCTCCACTCCACTTGCCCAGGAGTTCAAGGTTGAACTGGACAAATCGGGATACTACACGCTCTACCACTCACTCCACCACTATAAGTACCACACCTTCCTGCGCTGCCGGGACCAGGTGAGCCCACGCACACCCCCGCACGTATCACTCTGGGATTCTGCCCATCACAGGCTCCTGGCTGGACCCTGGCAGTCCAGGTCCCCGACCCATCTTCCCTCAGACCCAGGAGTCCCACTCCCAGCCCCCTTCTCCCTGAGACACTGACCCCAAGGCCCCCAGCCCCCTCCCACCCCAGATCTACGTTTAATCCCCTGCAGACCCTGGCCATCGAGGGCGGCGCAGAGGACCTAGGCCAGGAGGAGGTAGTCCAGCAGTGCATGCGGAATCAGCCGTGGCTGGAACAGCTCTTTGACTCCTTCAGCGACCTGCTGGCCCAAGCACAGGCCCACAGCCGCTGCGGGTGACCCCACCCTGGCCCGGGGGGGGCCACCTCCTCCATGAACCGAGAATGGGGACAGAACTGTGCCCTCAGGAGTTAACCCCTGGGCCCCGTTGCTGGGGAAGGGGGGGGTCATTGGTCAGGGTGTGTTTGTGCTGCCCCCGCAGGGCAGGGTTCAAAGTTCGACTCCCCCCACCTCCCAAGCCCTCTCCACTCCCTCCCCTTTCCTCCCACTGTCGGGTGTACAGAGAAATTATTTATATATATGTATAAATGTCTATTTAGTAACGGTTTCCCTCCCCCGCCTTGCCCCGATCCCCCCTCCATGGCCATAGCCCCAGCCCCCTCCACCTTGTACATAATGTATAGGAAAAGTCTATGTATGGTTGAGGGGGGCGGGCGGCTTCAGAGAGCTGGGGGACCCCTTTCCCCCTCCCCGCAAGCCCTCCCTCACAGGCCAAGATCTTTGCTAAAGGCCATTCCCTCCCCAGGGCATTTGGCGTCGGGTGGGAGGGGGAAAACGCATCTTGTTAATTATTTTTAATCTTATTTATTGTACATACCTGGGGCGGGGGTCTGGGGAGGTGGAGGGGGGAGAAGGGTCCCCTCCCTTTACCCCTCCCACTCCTTTTCTACTGCGATTTGTCTGTGTCTGCCCCCTCCACCCCCATCCCCTTGTCATCTGGATGTGGTTCTATTTTTTATCAGTCTCTTCTCTCCTCCTCCCTCTCTCTAACCCCTCTGCTCCCATCTCCCCACCACCCTTGTCTCTTGCTCTTTCTTGGGCTTCTGTACAACTCAACTTGTATACACTGTGTACACACAACCAGCCAAACGAAAACCCAACGGCAAACACTTTATCGGCTGGCTGGAGTGCCTCTGTCCTGCGACGTCGCGGGGCGGGGGGTGGGGGGTGGCTGGCATGGGCAGAGTCTGGAATCTGGAATGTGGCTTTCCTAGAGCCCTGGAAGGTGGTTGGGCTGGGGTCACTGTTTTCCATTATGTCTTGCTGTGTTAACAAATTAGCCCACCCCGAAACTTAATACCTTGAAAACAACAAACATTTATATCATAGGGTTTCTGAGTTCAGGAATTTGGGAGCCAGTTAGTTGGGTGGTATTAGGGTCAGTCGTGAGGGTGCAGCCCTCATGGGTTTGACTGGGGTTGAAGGATCTGCCTTAAGGTGGCTCACTTATGTGGCTCTTGGCTGGAGGCCTCAGTTGCTTGCCGTGTGGACTGTGCCATAGGATGGCTTAAGAGTCTTCCAGACGTGACAGCTGGCTTCCCCCAGAGTGCATGATTGAAAGGAAAGATCAAGGAGAAGGCCACTTAATCTTTACGTCCTAAACTCAGACACTGTACTCCACTGCTGCTGCCACACTGTTCATTAGAGGAGGGTCATTAAGCCCAGCACACACTTAAGGAGGGGAATCAAGCTCTACTTTGTGAAGGGGAAAGTATATGAATTTGGGGTGTTACCTTTAAACCAGTCCAGGCTGTGATGGGTGTCAGGAGTTAACCAGGTTTCTCTTGGCTCCCAAGGCTTGAGGGTTCTTGAACTTGAAGTAAGGGTTCCAGGGTGAACCCTGGAACTGTAAGATCCTAAGTGGGTTGGCATTTTAGAGGTCAGCCTGCAGAGTTGCATGTGAATTCCTGTATTTTCACACCTTCCTGGAATCCTCAAAGAGCTGGTAGAGATGTAGACTCGGGTTCTTTCTCAGCCCTGAGTCAGAACCCATTTTAAAAATAAAATCCTGGGAGGATTCTAATATGCGTTCAAGTTTCAGGAACAATGTTCTAGAATAAGAATTAAGAGTGTTACCAATTTGGAGGTCAACTGGTGTCTTCTAGAACCCAGCCTATAAGGTAGTGAGTAAGCCATTGTTCTAGATCGCAAACACATCCTCAAAAGGAGACCGTTGGTATTTTAGAACTCTGGAGTCAGTGTTGAGGGTGGCTGGTCAGGGGGTAGAGACCCAACAGGAAGTGTAAGGTGGATTATCAGCATTCTAGATTCTCTTCCAGATGAAGCTGAGGAAGAAGCCCTCTTCTAGAACCTTGGATATTGGCTAGATCATAACCAATGTGATAATTTCTAGAGACCTGGTTTTATAGAATAGAGGTCTGCTAGTAACATGTGAGGACCATGGCAGAGTGAATGATGAGCCATTTACTTTCTAGAATCATGGAATTAAGATGAGTCATTAGTGTCCTTGAACTCTGACCTATAGCAAATGAGTGCAGCCTCTGTGAGGGAGTCACACTTCTCGACTCTGGGCTGCTGATGTCAAATTGGGACCAAATGTCCCTGGATTGTCCCAGAGTAGAGATCCAGGGTAGAATTTGGAAGAAATGTTCAGAAGGTGACCTGCGGAGGCAGTATCATCCCTTTGGGGACAGAATTACCTTGTTAGCCTTCAAAATTCAGCTGTCCAAATTCCTATATCAGCTCCAGCACTGACCAGACAAGTTGGATAATAGCCTCTACCCTCAGCTTTGTTATCTGTAAAATGGGCTTCTATCAAGACAAAGGAAAGCTATTTGTTTGAAGCACTGTTCAATGCATAGCAGGAGACCCTGAGAGGTTTGGTAACGGTCCAAGAGATGGTGAAAGGGAGGAGAAGCAAAGAACTACAAAGATGGTTAAAGCAAGGGACATTAAAACTCCCAAGGGATTTGAAATCACTGACAAGCCCTGCTAAGCCCAGGGAAGGGCAGGATCCAGAGACTTACAGGCACACACTTCACCTAGGCAGATGCCAACTGGGCCAGCCCAGCCTGTTTGCTGTTGTCTGATGAGCTTTGGCATGGTGGTGGCTGCAAACTTTCCAAAAATGGCCTGCCAGTTGTCATGTGGGTTTTGTATCTGTGCCTTTTTTAGGGGCAAGCAGTAGCTTTCGTCACTTTCTCGGAGTGCATCTTGGTCTTCTGAGAAAAGAGGTGTCCCAGCCAGAACTTAACCCCATTAGACAACACAGAAAAGATTGCTAGTGGTGAGACTGGTAGGAGCCAGGGAGAGAGGGGTTAGCAGGGGCCCCCCGGTTCCTGTTGAGAGGAGCTCGCCCCTGACTGGGGCTTAGGTGGAGATAACAGATCTTAAATGAAACATCCCTGTCCCACAGGGGAGGCCTTTGCTGAACAGAGGTTCTTCTGGGGGAGTGGACGCTGGGGAAGGGAGGGGAAACGCAGCACAATATATCTGAGCCACGCTTATTCCCAGGGCAGAAGGTTGAACCCAGGCCAAGGATTCTGTGATAATGAAACCCAGAAAGGGATCTTTAGCTAATCATTGTTCTAATCTGGAATACAGAGGGACCTTCATGCTTCTAAGACTGGAGAACTCTGATTGCTCCTGAGCGCAGAGTACCTCCCAGGCGCTGCTTTCATCCTCTGGGTGCAGGTTTGGTTCCTAAAGGCAGTGGGAAGTAACTGCAGTCTCCCCCCTACTCTGCAGATGTGAAAACAGAAGCACGCACAAAGGCACTTGCCTAGGAGGGTCAGCGCCGGATTGGAACCCAGGCAGCCTGCTTCGAGGGGCCACGCGGGGTCATCGTCCACCCCAGAACCAGGAAGCAGGTTCTGGGGTGGGTGGATGGGTGTGAAGGGAGCGTTTTGGGATCAGGGCCCAGAGATTCTGTTGAGAATTAGCCGATGTAGGGGTGGGGGGAAGAGATCATTGACAAACAGTCAGTAGTCAGGCGGGGACCAAAGTTCCGGGAGACACGGACATCTTGGGATTTCTGGTTTGGTGTGTTGGAGTTCAGAGATGGTCTGTCTGGGACTTCTCTGGTGGTGCCGTGGCTGACTGCGTTCTCAGTTCACGGGCCCTGGGTTTGATCTCTGGTCCAGGAACTAGATCCCACATACCAAAACAGACCTAGCACAGCCAAATAAGGAAATATTTTTAAAAAAAGATGGCCTGTCTGATGGGCCTGGGCAATGAGGGAGTGGTGGTCTCCGGTTCTGGCTCCAGTCTTCGAAGTTAGCAGCTCCAGTACAGAATTGGGGGTCCTGATCCCCAAACCATTGTCATCCTATACTTCAGCCCCACCCCCCCACCCCCAGAGGAGAGGCTGGCAGAGGGGTGCCTCCACACCAGCCTCCAGTTGAATTCAAGGTTGAGAGACATATGTCAGCCTAACGAGAGCTTTCTGGAACTGAGAACCTGCCTGTCGGCGGCTTAAACACCATTCAGCCCACCTGTGCCTTCTCCCCTCCGCAGCCAAACCGCCTTTCTCAATACACATTGGAGGTGGGAGGCAGGTGGGCACGGTTTGTAGCAGTTGCTGCCTGTCTCCAAGGTCTAGAACACCACTTCTGTCCGACAGACCTTTCTGCAGTATGAGAATATTGTGTGTGTGCCCTGCCCACGGCGGTGAGGGTGGGGTGTGGGTAGTAGCCACTAAGTCACACATGTGAATACTGAGCTTTTGAATGTGGCTGTGTGACTCAGGAGCTGAGTTTTTACATTGAAGTTAATTTAAATAGCCACATGTAGCTTCCGGCTACCAGACTGAAAAGTGCAGTTCTAGAACTTTCCAGAAAAAAAGATTTTTTTATTTACCGCCCCCCTACCCCTGCCCCTGTCACTAGCTCCTCCCTGCCTGCCTGTGGGAATCTTAGTTCTCTGACCAGGGATCCAACCCATACTCCCCGCCTTGGAAGGCAAAGTGTTAACCACTAGACTGCCAGGGAAGTTGCCCCTCAAACAATCCTCATCCCAACAAAATGCCCACCGAGACAGAAAAGGGTGGACTCTGTTAAGAGAGGAAGTGGGGGTCAGACGGCTGGCTCAGCTGGACCCTGCCCTGAGCAACAGGGTCTTAGATCCGATGGTTCTTGGTGGCGCTAGGCTTTAGCGAGTGTGCACAGGCCTGGAGTTTACCTGGTCCCTTTTATAAAAAAACACCTCCTTGGCAGTGACGTTTATTTCTCTGGGGAGGGGAGTTATATACAGCAGTGACCCGGGTGCCCGGGAGCCCTCACCCTGGGGCTCGGGTGGGGGAAGGCAGCGGTGACAGAAGGCACAGGGTGGTCACGGCCCCCGGGGGGGAGGCCAGGAATCGCAGGTGCGGGTGTAGTGTGTCCTGGGAGACCCAGATCGGGAAGGGTGCTCAGCAAGAGCAGCTGGTCCCTACAGAAGGACACAGGGGCAGCCTCTGGCCTTCTTCCTGGGGGCGCTGGGCGGGGAGGGCGGGAGCTCTTGTTCCTGGTACTTTCTGTGGGAAGAGGCTGGTGAGTTTGGGTGGAGTAGGGGCTTAGGGGATGAGGAGGATCATGGGAAAGGGGCTCAGCTCACCGGACGGCCCGCACCAGCTGCTCGAAGGCCTCATCCACGTTGAGGCGCAGTTTGGCAGAAGCTTCAAAGTAGGCCACGTGGTGGGAGGCACTGAAGGTGGAGGCTTCAGATCGGGGGACCTGGGGCACAAGGGGGATACAGAAGAGTCAGGTGCCTGCAGTCAAGGCTAGTCCCAGCCAGGGTGGGGAGGCAGAAAGACACACTGTGTGCTCTAACTGGGGTAACGTACTGCGGAGGCTCAAGTGTAGAGGAAAAGGTCCCGGGTGATCACGACGGAGGAGCCCAAGGGGCTGGGTGCCATATAAGAAGGGAGTCAGAGAAGGCTCCACAGACCTTCCTGAGTTGTCGGGCAGAGAAAAGTCAGGGTGTTCCCGGCAGAGACCCAAGCAAAGCTCCAAGGCCTTAATCAAAAAGATGAGTTCTGTGTGGAAATCAGAGTCTGTGTGATAGGGAAATGGTGAGAACAGAGGACGGAGAGGACAGGGCCGTGGGGGTGGGCATCCAAGGCCAGGTGGCCGAGCTGCGGTGTGAGCAGGGGAGGGGCAGGTGGAGTGGGAGGTTGACAGGAGGGGAGAAATCCAGAGGAGGTGAAGGCCAGGCTCCAAGTGGGAACAAGAGGAGGGGTCAGGACGGAACAATACTGGGGCTGGTAGACCCTGGGGGAGGCACCCTTTTTCCTTTTTCCCATTCAGCCACTTCTGAGAACTCCCATGTGGGCAACGGTGGGGACTCAGAAGCTATAACCAGTGGGGTGCGTGGCTGCAGACCAAGGGAGTCAGAAGAAGATGCTGACATGAGGAGCCTCAGGAGGTGGTGCCACAAGGAACCTCCCAGACTGAGATGGGGTTGGGGTCGGGGGTAGGGGGGAAATCCCAGACCTGGCGCTGTGTTTCCAGATCCGCCTTGTTGCCAACCAACACGATGGGGAAGTCGTCTCGGTCCTTGACTCGAAGGATCTGCGTGAAGAGCTTGCCCACTTCGTTGAAACTGCAGATGAAGCCAGAGGTCCAGCCAGCTGCTCTCTGCCCGCGCCCCCTCCCTACCCACCCCCCCCCCCCACCATCCTGTCACTCTCACCTCTGCCTGTCATTAATGGCAAACACCAGCAGGAAGCCGTGGCCCGCACGCATGTACTGTTCCCGCATGGCACCAAACTCCTCCTGGCCGGCGGTGTCCAGGACTACAGAGAGAGGGAAAAGGGTCTCCAACGGGACAGGGGTTGGTCAGCTACCCCCAAGAGCCCTCAGCCCTGCCACCCTTCCCCCCACCGTCGCCCCTGCCGCCCTCACTGTCTAGCCGGGCTGGGACGCCATCCACAGTGCAGATCTTCGTGTAGGAGTCTTCAATAGTGGGGTCGTAGTCAGACACAAAGTAGGACTGGTGAGACGGGGAGAGGACCTCGTTAGTGCAGCGTCCCAGCAAAGGTGACGTAGCCCAGCCTCCGAGCCCTGACTATCGGCCTCCTTCCTTCTGGGTCTCTTCCTCTCCCTGAGTCTGTCTCCCTCTCTCTGGGTCTCTGGGCCTTCCCATTGCCTTCCCCAGGCTCTTCTCTCTGTCTCCTGGTCCTCTCTCTGTTTTTCTGGTATAAGGTACATTCCTGGCGTCGTCGTTACATCCTGGCTGTGTGGCACTGGACCAATCACTTCCCTTCTAAATCAGTTCCCCTCTCTGAACCTCAGTTTTCTTATTTGGAAAATGAGGATAAAAATAGCTGTAGGCTTAATCCAGGGTTTGTGAAATTCAGGGAAAACCCCTGTTCAGTATTCAACACATCACTTGGGCATAGTAGGTGCTTGGTTATTGGGAGCTGTTCTTGTGCAGAATCTGCCTGTCTAGCTTTCTCTTCTCCTCCTTTTTCTCTTCCCTTTCCTCCCCCCTCCTCCCCGTTCCCCTCCTCTTCTCCGTTCCCCTCCTCCTTCCCCTTCCCCTCCTCCTCCCCCTTCCCCTCCTCCTCCTCCTCCTCCTCGGGCAGTTTCTCCTCCCAAGGGAAGGTCCCGGTTCCAATCCGGCGGCGAGAAGCTGCCCCGCCCGCAGGCCGGCCCCTCCCTTCCTGCCCGGTCCCGCCCGCCTCCAGCCAGGCTTTGGGCCAGTTTTGGGTCTTCCCCAGGGTGCAAGGGGCCCAGGGCTGGGGCCTTTCTCTACACAGATAGGGGCTCCCAGGCAGGTGCTGGGTGGGGTCTCTTGGTGGAGAGCTCTGTGGTAGCGTCTCAGTAGCAGACAGACACCTTTCTCGGGTTTCTCTGAGGTGGGAGGGTTTCCCTTGGTAATGGGGTGGAAGTTTCCCACGCAGAGGCGGGTTTTCAGGAGAGAAGTGATGACCTGGCAGCTGGGGGTCTGCAGGCTGCATTCTGCCTGTTAGAGTGTTTGATGAGGGAGGGATCTAGCCTTAGGGGACTGAGGGGTGTGTCTGCAAAGGGGAAGCTCAGTGGTGAGAACTGGGGGCTGGGCTCAGGAGCATCTGGGAGATTTGCCCTAGAATATAGAGTCTAGAGAGTCTTAAAGACCCTGGAGACGCATTTAAGATATCAGAGACACTCTCAAGGGGCAGGTCTGTCTGGAGGTGTCAAGAATCTGGGGGCCTGCTCCATGGAGATGATTTGAGGACTAGCCAGATTTTCAGAGAGGGACTCGGGGAATCGGAGTGGAGGACGACTCAAGATGGAGGAGTGGTTGGTTTTCCTTGGGGAAGGCTGGCAGGGGGGAGGGTCTCGGTCTGGAGGGATGGGGGATTCCCAGAACTTGGGATCTCAGAGTTCTCTGGAATGGCCAGAGGGCAGAATCTGACTAGGGGAATCTCAGGGGCGTTCTCCCAGTTAGGTTCTGGGTGGCTCAGAGGAGAAGCTGGGATCTGGGATTTGGGGGAGGTGGGGCTCAGGCTGGGGGGAGGTGGCACCTTGGGGGGGGTGGGCGCCCATGAGAGTGCTTAGGATCTGGATGGGGTGACTTCTGGATTTAAGGTGCTCCCAGGAGGCACCCAGGGTCAGGTCAGCAGGGAAGCGGGGTTCTGAGTACTAGGGATGGGGTGATGGGTCTCAGGACACAAGTACAGGAGGAACGTCCCTCGTGTTTGGGGGGGGTGGAGGCCACAAGGGGCTCAGAGTCACATCTGAGGGGATTTCTTTTAAGATTAGAGAGCCTCATAGGAGGGGCTGAGTGATGGATCGAGGGGAAACGGGAGCTCTGGGATCCCGCAAAGGGCTCAGTTCTAGGTCCCGGGGGCACCCCCCCGGGTGAGGGCCCTCTACCTGGATGAACTGGATGGTCAGCGCGCTCTTGCCCACGCCGCCGCCGCCCACGACCACCAGCTTGTGTGTCTCGCTGGGTGGGGGGCCCCCGGGTCCCGGCACCCCGCCCCGGGGCCGCCCCCGCCCTGTCCCGGACGCCGCCCCGCTGCTCATGTCGCCACCGCTGCCTCTGCCGCCGCTACCGCCTGGGGGGGAACCGGGCGGGGCGTAGGGGCGGGCCACGCTAATAAGGCTACTGCATAATCATGAACTCCAGCGAGAAGGGCTTGTGTCTCCGGACACTTAAGGAGGAGGCAAGGCCTGGGGAAAGGGGGAGCTATGCTAATAAGGGTAGGCGACCGGGGTTCGCCAAGAAGGGGAATTCCAAGTGGAGCAGGAGAATGCTAATAGAGAGCTTTGCTCACCCGGAGCGGCGCCACGCGCTCTCGGCTGCCGGGCCGCCTGGGGGCGGAGCTATGCTAATAAAGGCCTCATTCTCTCGGCGGACGGGTTGAGAAGCTCGTTCGGGGTGGGGCTATGCAAATAAGAAACTCGGGGATGCAGTTTCTTAGGACGCCATCCCGGAGGCCTCCTTCTAGTAGGCGGAGCTCAACGACTCGCGCGCGGCCGTATATAGGCGCGCTCCGAGAAAGGAGCAAGTCTTGAGGGGAAGCTCAGCCTCCGACCTGGGATCCTAGCCAGGCTCCCGACCCGGATGTCTGGGCTGGTTGCTGGAGGCTCCGCCCGCTAAGGGACCCAGGCTTCCGGTCCCTGCTGTCCCAGCCAAGCGGAAGACAGACTGGGAGGGAAGATGAGGCCCTGGAGGGGGACAGCGGCTAGCTGGGCAGGGAGGGGCCGTGAGATCACTGCATTCCTAATTCATGAGCCAGCTCACTCAAGCCGGGATGCCTGGGTTATGAACGGTCTAGGGTCAAGATGTCTGGGTCATGAGAAAGGAGAAAGCTGAGACCCCAAGGTCTCTAGGAGGGAAGCCCAGACCCCTGAGTCCCTAGGAGAGAATAGGGCTGAAGGTTTGAACTCCTGGATCCTTGGAAGGAGGGGACCAGGGGGTCCTTAGTACTAGGTTCGGTAAAGGAGAGAACTGAGAACCCAGACTCTTGGATCCAGTGGTTGCAGGGGCTAGGGACCGAAAGTTCTGGACCCGAGGGAGTTAGTGAACTCGAACACCTGTGTTAGTGTAAGATATTTGCTTGAGACCAGGAGTGGTCTGTGGAAGACCAAAGGGCCTGACTCCTGGATCTAAAAACCAAAAAGGGCTCAGATTTCTGAGTCCCATGTGTGTTTAGTCGCTAGGTCGTGTCCGACTCGTTGCGACCCCATGGACGCAATCTGAGCCCGCCAGATTCATGGACTGTAGGCTCCTCTGTCCATGAGGATTCTCCAGGCAAGAATACTGGAGGGGGTTGCAATGCCCTCCTCCAGGGAACAGTCCCAACCCAGGGATCGAACACAGGTCTCCCGCATTGCAGGCGGATTCTTTACCGGCTGAACAACAGTCCCATGGAGGAAGGAAATATGAGTTCGGATACTCTGCTCTGAGAGAAGTTTGGGCTTTTCTGTCCTAAATGAGGAGGAGGCTGTAGGGTCGGGCTCCTAGGTTCTAAATTTAGCGAGGACTTGGTATCGGGATTCGGGGATCCCTAGAATGTAGGCGGGGCAGCTCCCAACCAGTCCTGCATTTTTTTCCCTACGGCACACTCCGCGGAACTACAACTCCCTCGCATCTGTCAGGTTGCCCGCTCTTTACGTCACTTCCTTTACCGCCGCTCTTTCCGCGCGCGTGCAGGGCACTATGGGGCCTAATCGCGGGCTACCGCAACCCCGCCCACTTCACCCCTCATCCCCTTGCCGTCCCCTCGCGGCAAAGGCGACGCGAGGACTACGCCTCCCAGCGTGCATCGCGCGCACCCTGCCCATGTGTCCCGTTGGCTGCCGGGAAACTGAGTCCGGAGCCTTCTCACCAGCCTTCGCCGCACCGTGCTCGGTACTTGAAGTCCCGGCAAGCTCGGCGGCGTTTTAGCTCCACCCCTCTCCTCCCTCTGCTCGCGAGCCCCGCCCCAGCCCGCCCCGCCCCGCGCCGGGGCCGGAGCCGCAGCCCGAGCGGCGGGGTAAGATGGCGGCGGAGGTCCGGGCAGCGGGGCTTGGGCCTATTGGGGTGGGCGGGGCGGAGTCGGGTCGCTAGTTGTCCAGGGGTCCTCCCGGCACGCCGCAGGGCCTGGAGGGCTTGGCTGGGTGGCCTCGGGCCCGGTAGCGGCGGCAGAAGCTGGCGCCCAGAGAGGGGCCTTCTGAAGGCCCCGGGACGCGTCTGTGGTGCCGGAGGGCATCCACGGGGCGTCCCCGAAAGGACTGGGGGCGTCCACAGGGCCTGGACTGAGACTGAAGCCTGCCTTCCATCATATAGCTGCCTTGGGTCATTTCTGTGGGCACTGTTGAGCGTCTTTATGAGCTGACCGGAGGCTAGGGTCTGTTTAGAGGGTTCTGGGGCCATCTTGAGATCTTGAGATATGTCCCAGGGGTTATAGAGATCTTCAAGAGCTGGGAAGTATCTGCAGAGCCAACTATAGCGCCTGGGCTATGTCTGTTAGCGCTGGGAAGTGTGTGCACGGGCTGACCTAAGGATGCGGCTCACCTACATGGGTAGGGGCCATTTAGGTGGGCTCTGAAGAACTGTTTCAGGACTGGGAAGTCTTTTATAGTCACCCAGAGGAGCAGGATGTACCCACTAAGGGAAGGAGACAAATCCTGAGATGTGCTGAGAGAGGCGTGGATGGGTCTCCAGCTGTCTGAGGAGTGTCTAGTCTGGGTGACAGAAGGCTTGGGGCAGTTAGAAAGACCTGGAACCATCTAGGTGGCTTTGAGTGTGACTGCAGGAGTGCAGTCTATGTCTGGAGCAAATTTGAATGCTTTTGGGGATCCGATAATTGCATGGAAAATAAGACAATGAAGAGATTTGGAAAATTTGCTGGGCTGTATTGTACTTGCCCTTTGGAAAGTAATTGAAATGCAAAATGTTGAAAAATTCTGCATGGCCCTGGGGCTACAGAGAGAGTTAAAATTAGCCCACATTGGTCTGGGAAAGTCCATAGGATCATCTAGACCCATCTATTGCAGTGCTTCTCAAACTCTTTTGACCTTGATCTACAGTGAGAAATACATTTTTCATTGAGACCCAGGGTACACCGTCATACGAACTTAGTACTCAAATCCCATTAATAATATTTCCATCTACTTGTGCTGTATGGTGAAGAACCTTGTGTGTTCAGTTTGCTTTGATGACAAGCTATTTGTGAAGCGCTCAATTGCTACCAAGTTTGGGAAACTGACCTAGAGTGACCAAGCAGTGTCTGCAGAGGCTTCTCAGGTCTTAAAAGAAGTAAGGAGCCCAGGGTGTGTCTGCAAAGCCTGAGGCATGTCTAAATACACGAGGGAGGATCTTTATACCACAGAGGGTTTGAGGCTATGTAGGTCTGTAGTCAACAGCCTCAGTCTTGATTGAGTATCTCTTACCTCTTAAGACACTGCCCTACCATACATAGTATGTGCTTCCCCCCAGAGGAGCCCGAGAGCAGCTCCAGGGCTGGGAACTGTTGCGGGGCGGGGTGGGGGGCCGCTGATCAGGATGAGAGGTGTCTATCAGAGTTAGGGAAGGAGGTACAAGCTCTTAGAGAGCTGGGAGGCGGCACAAGAGCTTTTTGAAAATCTGGTATGAGGCCGACCAGGAGCTTTCTTTGTTTTGCAGGTATGCAACTAGCAGTGTGTGGGGGGGACCGCAGTAAGGGAAACCTGGGCGTTAAAGGCTAATGACAATTATTGTTACTCTGTATAGAGGGCTTGGGCTGTTAACTCATGTGTCAGGAGGCAGTCTCCTTTCTCTTGAATTAGAGTTTCCTATTGGACCCACTTGGAGTTAAGTGGATGGAGTTGGGGGTTAGAGGTTTTGACGCTTTCTAGGAACTGTGGGACTGGATGCTGTTTTCAGAGTAGGAGATTTGATGGTTGCAGGGAAACATACAGTGAAACAGTCATGTTTTCTGAAGCCCTAATCAAGCCCCCCCCATCAGTCTGAAGAGTGATCTTTCAACCTTTGCGTGTTATCTAAGACTTTCTGTGACAACACAAAGGCAGCCACGCTTCCATACAGGGGGCAGCTAGGTGATCGGAGGTTGTTCCCTGTGGTGTCTGGTGGACAGCATTCCTGAAGTGGGTGTTTTCATCTTCAAGATGGCATACTGGTTTTGTAGATCATTCTATTCTAGTTCCATCTTGTGTGTTTAAATACATTCTGTCGGGTCCCTCACCATCGAGGAAAATCGATGCTTGAGGAAGTGGCGTGGTGTTTGAGGCACACACAGGCACACTGGCACGTATCTCAGTTTGGGAAAGGTGGGTTTCCGAGACTTCTGGATGCAGTATTTGACATCACAACTCACCAGAAAAGAGTCTTGGCTCCTGTGGGGTCTTAAAGTTTGGTTGTGGGGGAAGCTGTGGGGACTGGGGAGTGGGATGTGGACATATACTGGGAAGGCTGCCCTTTGACAAAGGAGGCAACTGAAACTCAGGCAAAGAGAGTTGCCTGAGCCCCTCCAGCGTCTGCCCTGGGCCTGGGGCTTACTTGCTCCGGCCAGGGGTGAGGTGGGGGTTGGGGGAGGAGGGATGCTGCAGCAGATGCAGTACTGGGGGCCCCCAAGGCCTCCACGTCCATCGTCTCCTTCTGCCACCTGACGCCACCATGTGCTGCCCATGGGCCTCCACTCCAGACTCTGCTCCACTCCTCCACCAGGTGACCATGGAGGAAGAGGATGAGTCTCGAGGGAAGACGGAAGAGTCAGGCGAGGATCGGGGCGACGGTCCGCCAGACAGAGACCCTACGCTTTCTCCTCCTGCTTTTATCCTGGTGAGGCTGTCAGATGCCTGGGGCCGAGGGAGGGAGGGGTGGGGAGCCCAGATTCCTGGGCCCTGACTCCTGGACCCCCGGGGGAGGAGGGTTGGGGGCCAGGACTCTTGGCCTGTCTGTAGGGTTTGAGTCTGGTTGTAGAGGTATCTGGAGTGGCTGTCTCCCAGCAGCAGAGCTTGTGACCTTTGGCCTGCATCTTTGATTTGTCTTTGTTTCCACCCTCTTCCCTCTCACCTTGCCTTCAGCGGGCCATTCAGCAGGCTGTGGGGAGTTCCCTGCAGGGGGATCTGCCAAATGATAAAGGTATGATGGTGTCTGGTTCCTCTGAGACTCCTGCCCCATCTCTGTGTTCTTCCTCCTGCTCTCATTCATACACGATTTCCCGAGGTCTCCCGGGTGCCCCCACTGGTGCTGGCACAGGGAGCCCCAGATGGGTTGGCCTCCGTGGCTGCCTTGGAGGGGCTCACAGTCTGGTGGAGGGGAGACACAGTCCCCTCATAGAGGTAACCCAAGGCAGCCCAACTAGGCTAGTGTGGGGAGAGATGGAGTCCGGGAAGGCTTCGGCAAGGAAGTGACAGGTGACCTTGGTCTCTAAGGCCGTAGGAGCACTGTCTGGTGAAGAGGAAAGCAGCAGGCACACGACCCAGAGGCCGCTGGACTGAGTTATGGGTCTTTGGGGCTGGCGGGCAGAGGGTGTTGGCAGGAGAGCCCAGTGAAGACTGGGTCACAGCAAAGCTTAGAGGTCAGGCTGACCTGTCTGGACTTTATCCCAAGGATGGCTGAGGGGACAAATCGGGTGAGAGAGTTGGGGCCTCTGAAGAGTGTTGGTGGGACCTGGGTTGGGAGATGGTGGGATGGAGGCGGGGAAAGTAGGCAGATGTTCTCGGTTCTCTTGTCAAGAGCGAGGCGGTCTCTTTCTTCGCTGCTCTGTAAGGTCTCTGCCTCTAGTCCCCTGTCTCCAGTCCCCCATTCAATCTCTCTCCAGATGGCTCTCGGTGTCATGGCCTTCGATGGAGGCGCTGCCGGAGCCCACGATCGGAGCCCCGTTCCCAGGAATCTGGGGGCACTGACACGGCTACAGTAAGTAAGAAGACGGGGCTAGCTACCTGGGCTCCTGGGGCTGGGGCAGGAAGGTCTCTGGGGCCTGGACCCCAGAGATGGGGCTGGGGACTCAGTCTCCTGGATCTGGGGTGGTGATCAGGGGCAGTGTGGGAGTGTCTGAGGGCCTGGTCCCTTGGGTCCTAGGGGCAGTCAGGTTGAGGGAATTGGTTGGATCCTCGTGTTTTCTTATTGTCTCAGGTGTCTGGGTTACTGAGAGGTTGGGGCCTGGGGAAATGGGATGTGTGGTCCTCATGTGAGCAAGGACAGGGTGGAACCCCTCCTGGCCTATTCCAGGTGTTGGACGTGGCTGCCGATGGCCTCCTTGCGGGGCTGGTAAGCATCCTGGATCCCCCAGACACCTGGGTTCCTAGCCACATGGACCTGCGGCCTGGCGAGTGAGTATTTTGGGGCTGCTGGATTGGGAGAGGCCCTGGCATGGGGGTTGGACGCACCTCTGAGGCTCCCTCCTCCCTGTCTTGCAGAAGCGAGGACATGCTGGAGCTGGTGGCCGAGGTCCGAATTGGGGACAGGGATCCAGTCCCTCTGCCGGTACCCAGCCTGCTGCCCCGTCTCAGGGCCTGGAGGACAGGCAAAACGGGTATGTGGGGCCAGGGCCGCCCTGGCAGGGGTCAGCCGAGGCGTTGAGGGGCCTTAGCTGTTGTTGGTTGCAGTGGTAGTGCAGTTTGTGTCATTTAGACAAAACCTGTACTTTAACGTCTTTTTCCCACTGGACTTCAGGAAAGGCCGTAAGCACGCACGTGTCAATGTGAATAAAGCTGAAACTGACAGAGCTACTGCCCGGGAGCAGTGAGCGCGTGTCCAGGGCTCTGCGTATCAGTGTAGCTGTGTTAGGAATTCATCTCTCCAGGATGGGGGCTTCTCAGGAGCGCTGACTTCAGGGGGAGAAAAGTCTGAACAAGGGAAGGTTCTTCCTCGAGGTGGCACAGGCACTTGCTTCATGGTGGTCCTGGGCCTGGGGCCTTCCCTGTAAAGCTGGAGTTTTTCTCTTCTGAGGTGGGCACCTGTCTGAGGGAGTGTCTGCTCCCAGCCCCACACACAGTGCGGGCTGAACCCGAGCACTGTAGAGCATAGGGTCTCCCAACTCTGGGCGTCTGAATCACCACGGAGGATTTGTTAATCCATGAATGACCTGGCCCAGGGATGTGTGTGTGTGTGCGCTCAGTCACTTCAGTAGTGTCTAACTCTTTGGAATCCTATAAACTGCAGCCCGCCAGGCTTCTCTGTCCATGGGATTCTCCAGGCGAGAATCCTAGAGTGGGTTGTCATGCCCTCTTTCAGGGGACCTTCCCCACCCAGGGGTCAAACCCACGTCTCCTGAGTCTCCTGCATTGCAGGTGGATTCTGACTAATTCCCCGGTTTTGCTGCCACTGGTCGCTGGGGCCCTGATGAGAACCCTGGGTTTAGACTTCCCTTCTGCGTGCCCATACATATCGGGAGTGGTGGGGAGCAGAGGAAGGCAGGGCAGTGGGTCAGCTGTGAGCAGCTGTTCTGCCAGCGGCTCGCACACCCTGTGAAGCAGGTCAGGTTTTGTCTGTTTTTTTCCCTCACATATGCAGGGTGACTTCCTTATCCACTAGACTCAGGGAACATGGTGCTGGGGGCCCATCAGACTCTTGGGGGCCTTCAGGGGTCTTTTCATTTCTTTTATTATTTTAAAAAGTTTATTCATTTAGGCTGCACCACTCGGCAAGCAGGCTGTCAGTTCCCCAGCCAAGGGTTGAATCCCAGGCCTTAACAGTAAAAGCCCGGAATCCTAAGGCCTGGGTCACCAGTGGCCACCCTCTTCCTTTAGAATCAGGAGCCATAGGGGATAAGTAAACAAGGAGGCGGGTACTGTTACCTTATTTACTTATTTACAGTCAGACCTTATTTACTAAAACAGATGGCTGGTGGGATTTGGCCCCTGGGCCAAAGTGATATCCTTAGGTATGTCTGGAACAGAATAGCTGTCTTCAGTAGGACCCTGAGGTTATGATCTGTTGTCTTTTTTTTTTTTTTACGGCTTATTTATTTATTTTTGCGATGCTGGGTCTTCATTGCTGCACTTAGGCTCTTGCCATAGTTGCGGGGAGCGGGGCTACTCTCTAGTGGTGGCGTGTGGCCTTCTCATTGCGGTGGCTTCTCTTGTTGCCGAGCACGGGTTCAGTAGTTGTGGCACATGGGCTTAGTTGCCCATGGCATGCATCTAACCCCTGTCCCCCGCATTGGCAGGCGGGTTCTTATCCACCAGACCACCAGGGAAGCCCATGGGCTTGTTTTTCTTATCTTAGGTGTTTTTTGGTTTTTATTTGGAATATATTAAGAGTGCAAGAAAAAGAAAAGAAACTCACCTGTAGTCCTATTTTGCAAAAAAAAAAAAAAAAGTAAAGAAGCAGATGTCTTGCTTTGCTTCAGTCTGCAGGCTTGGTTTTTGCCTGAGGTGGTTGTAATAACAGCTAGGGTTGTCAGAGCTCCTGGCCAGAGAGTCCTTGAGAGCAGAGATTTTTATCTCTCAGTACCCCAAACTGCTCTAATCTGCTATCAGAAAAAAGTGCTGAATGAATGAGTAGACTCCCATTTCATAGATGAGGAAACTGAGGCAGACAGGTTCAGTCGCTTGCCTGTGGGCAGGTTGAGGTTGAGGACTGGAGCCTCAGATCCAGGTGGAAAGTGGCTCCTGGTGCTACCCTCTCAGCCCCGGGCTTCTCCAGCACTGTCCGCGTGACCCTGCCGAGGTCCCTCCTGGGGCAGGAGCCTGGCTGTTACGTGTGGTTGAGAGAGTGGCCTCTGAACTCTGATGTGTGTGTCTGAACCCTGGCCCCATCACCTGGCCTGGGGGCAGCCCTGGTCACTTGGCTCTACATGTGTATGACTTGTGGTGTGGAGGCCATGAAGTGCTTCAAAAGCAAGATTTCGGGAGCGCAGAGGAAATAAGGGAGGAAATAAGGAAAAAATAAGGAAAGCCCGCTGCTAGGCCGGGTCATTGATGTCTGAGTCCTGAGCAGATACTGCCCCTGGGATGGGGCTCATCAGACGGCCGGGGGCACATGAGGACTCAGCCTGTCCGGGCTTACTGGCTCTGCCACTCCTCACCTTCTCAGGCCTTCTGTACAAAGGGATGGATTCCCATAAGAGGGGCTTGACCCTGCAGGTGGCGCTAGGTTGGAACCTGGCTCTCCAGTCCCAGCCCGTGCCTCCTGTGGGAATGTCAGTGCTCTTGTTGGTCAGGGCGGTCTTGGGTCGCCGGCCTGCTTGCCTCTCAGGATATGAGAGGGCAGCCTCCAGGGGTCACTTGTACCACGCTGACTGCGCCCTCAGGGGAAATCCTGCCACTCTGGGTCATAGTACCTATGGCATGGAGCTGTTAGCATCCTCCGTGTTGACTCCGTGAAGCACTGGGGGCAGTGCCTGCTGGAGCGGTGAGGGCTGAGTGAGGGGGCCCAGCGGACGGGGTGCTGGCCGCCTGCAGGCCCCTTGCCACACGAGGACAGGCCCCTGACCCCCGCTGTCTCCGCTCTTCTTTTGCAGTTTCTCCGCAGTCTCACTCTTCTCGACCCACCTGTGCCCGCCACCTCCTCACCTTGGGCACTGGAGACGGGGGCCCTGCCCCTCCCCCTGCCCCCTCCTCTGCGTCCTCCTCCCCCTCCCCTTCGCCCTCCTCATCCTCCCCTTCCCCACCTCCCCCTCCACCACCCCCAGCCCCCCCAGCTCCTCCTGCACCCCGGTTTGATATCTATGACCCCTTCCACCCCACCGACGAGGCCTATTCCCCACCACCTGCTCCGGAGCAGAAGTACGACCCCTTCGAGCCCACAGGCTCCAACCCCAGCTCATCAGCGGGGACCCCCTCACCTGAGGAGGAAGAAGAGGAGGAAGAGGAAGAAGAGGAGGAGGAGGGCCTGTCACAGAGCATCAGCCGCATCTCCGAGACCCTGGCGGGCATCTACGACGACAACAGCCTGAGCCAGGACTTCCCAGGTGACGAGAGCCCAGGGCCCGACCCCCAGCCCTTGCAGCCGACTCCAGCCCCTGGCACACCGCCCCAGGCCGACTCCACCCGGGCTGACGGAGCCACCCGCCGGCGCGTCTTTGTAGTGGGGACCGAGGCGGAGGCCTGTCGGGAAGGCAAGGTCTCTGTAGAGGTGGTGACAGCTGGCGGAGCTGCCCTCCCGCCCCCTCTGCTGCCTCCGGGCGACTCGGAGATTGAGGAGGGCGAGATTGTCCAGCCGGAGGAGGAGCCCAGAATGGCGGTTTCCCTCTTCCGCGCCAGCGGCCGGGCAGCGCGGCCCCCACCCGTGGCCCTTCCTGCGGCCCAGCCCCCGCCCCCGCCGCCCGCCCCCCGGGCTCCGGAGGGCGACGACTTCTTGTCTCTGCACGCGGAGTCCGACGGCGAGGGTGCCCTGCAGGTGGACCTGGGGGAGCCGGCCCCCGCGCCGCCCGCCGCCGACACGCGCTGGGGCGGCCTGGACCTGCGGCGCAAGATCCTGACCCAGCGGCGCGAGCGTTACCGGCAGCGATCACCGTCGCCAGCCGCGGCCCCCGCCCCCGCCGCCCCCACCGGCCCACCCACCCGCAAGAAGTCGAGGCGGGAACGCAAGCGGAGCGGCGGCGAGGCCAAGGAGGCCGCCTCTTCCTCCTCCGGCGCGCAGCCCGCCCCGCCGGCCCCGGCCTCCCCCTGGGACTCCAAGAAGCACCGCTCGCGGGACCGCAAGCCGGGTTCCCACGCCTCATCGTCCACCCGCCGCCGCTCGCGGTCCCGTTCCACCCGCCGCCGCTCGCGGAGCACCGACCGGCGCCGCGGGGGCAGCCGCCGGTCGCGGTCCCGGGAGAAAAGGCGTCGGCGGAGGCGCTCGAACTCACCGCCTCCAGCCACTTCATCTTCCTCGTCCTCCCGCCGCGAGCGGCACCGTGGCAAGCACCGCGATGGCGGTGGCAGCAAGAAGAAGAAGAAGCGGTCGCGGTCCCGGGGCGAGAAGCGTTCGGGGGACAGCGAGAAGGGCCCTACCCCGGCCCAGCCGCCCTCCGGCTCCACATCCCTGGGCAGTGACCGGGACAGCCGCCGGCGGGGGGCCGTTCCGCCCTCCATCCAGGACCTCACGGACCACGATCTCTTCGCCATCAAGCGGACCATCACCGTGGGCCGGCCGGACAAGTCTGACCCCCGAGGCCCCTCCCCAGCCCCAGCCTCATCCCCCAAGCGGGAGGTCCTGTACGACTCTGAGGGGCTGAGTGCCGAGGAGCGGGGCGGCAAGAGCAGCGAGAAGGACCGACGGCGCTCGGGGGCCGCCTCTTCCTCCTCCTCCTCCCGGGAGAAGGGATCGCGGCGGAAGGCGCTGGACGGTGGGGACCGGGACCGGGAGAGGGACAGGGACAGGTCGTCCAAGAAGGCCCGGCCCCCCAAAGAGTTGGCACCTTCCTCGGGGCCCCCGCCAAAGCTTCCGGTCAGCAGCGGCTCCGGTTCCTCGTCCTCCTCGTCCTCGTCATCTTCCCGGAAGGTGAAGCTGCAGTCCAAGGTGGCGGTGCTGATCCGCGAGGGTGTCAGCAGCACCACGCCGGCCAAGGAGGCCTCGTCTGCTGGCCTGGGCTCCATCGGAGTCAAGTTCAGCCGCGACCGAGAGAGCCGCTCCCCCTTCCTGAAGCCAGACGAGCGGGCCCCTGCGGAGGTGGCCAAAGCAGCTCAGGGCAGCACCAAGCCCAAAAAGACCAAGGTCAAGGCCAAGGCTGGGGCCAAGAAAACCAAGGGGACCAAGGGAAAGACCAAGCCATCCAAGACCAGGAAAAAGATCCGCAGCGGGGGCAGCAGTGGCCCAGTGACACTGAAGAAGTCCAAGGCGGACAGCTGCAGCCAGGCGGCAGGAGCCAAGGGGGCCGAGGAGACCTCCTGGTCCGGGGAAGAGCGGGCAGCCAAGGCTCCCAGCACCCCGCCCCCCAAGGTGGCCCCTCCGCCCCCCGCGCTGACGCCTGACTCGCAGACTGTGGACAGCAGCTGCAAGACACCCGAGGTCTCCTTCCTGCCAGAAGAGGCCGCTGAGGAGGCTGGGGTCCGAGGTGGGGCGGAGGAGGAGGAGGAGGAGGAAGAGGAGGAGGAGGAGGAAGAGGAGGAGGAGCAGCAGCCGGCCACCACCACAGCCACCAGCACGGCGGCCGCCGCACCGAGCGCTGCCCCAAGCGCAGGGTCCACAGCCGGTGACTCGGGGGCGGAGGACGGGCCTGCTCCCCGCGTCTCCCAGCTGCCCACCCTGCCTCCGCCCATGCCCTGGAACCTGCCTGCGGGCGTGGACTGCACTACCAGCGGCGTCCTGGCCTGTGAGTGTCCCCCAGGGGCCTAGGGCAGGCGGGGGCAGACAGACGGGATCCAGGAGAAGAAGGTCATTTGGGGATGAGCTTGGAGGCAGTGGTGGAGACACCTTGGAAGGGCTGGGTGTATAATGACCAGGACCAGGAGGACCTCAGGTGGGCGAGGGCCAGTCAACATCTGTCCAGAAGACTCCACGACGTCTGGGTGTGCTGGAAGAGAGCAGCAGGGTCGTAGGGGCAGCAGGCAGCCAGGCCACTCCAACACAGCCGGGAGAGGTGGGCTGTGTCCTGGGGTCTGCATAGAGGCAGCCTGGAATAGGCTTGGTGGAGGAACTGGGAAGAATGGGGAGAGCAGGGTCCCTTAGGGGACGCCAGTAGTCTGCTAGACTGCAGACGTGGGGAGCGGCCACGGGGGCTCAGGACCAGCCCCACCCCGCACACCTGAAGTCCTGAGAACACAGGCTGTGGGCGGGCTCTCGGTGCCTGAGGCCCACTCTTCCTGGTTGGTCCTGAGCGGAGACCTGCAGCCAGGGTGGGAACGAGGGGGCAGCAGTGGTTGGGGGAGGCTCACCCTCTCCTCTTGCATCAACTCCCGCTCCCCACCTCCTGCAGTGACTGCACTTCTCTTCAAGATGGAAGAAGCCAATCTGGCAAGCCGAGCAAAGGCCCAGGAGCTGATCCAGGCCACCAACCAGGTGGGCTTCCTGGGGAGGAGTCCCCGCTGCCCCCTTTCCTGTCCCCTGCTTCGGGTTAGGAGAGGACTACAGCTCCTGGCAGGCTCTGGAGCAGAGTATCGACCAGAAGAGGAGCCTGTTGCCTCTGGGACTGTTGGGAAATCAGGGCGGGAGCAGGGGTACCGGTTCCGTCGTCCCCTCCTGCTTATCCTCCGACCTTTCCCCACAGATCCTCAGCCACAGGAAGCCACCCTCAAGTCTGGGAGTGACCCCAGCTCCTGTGCCCACCTCCCTGGGTCTGCCCCCTGGCCCTTCCAGCTACCTGCTGCCTGGCAGCCTCCCGCTGGGAGGCTGTGGCTCCACCCCTCCCACACCCACTGGGCTGGCTGCAGCGTCTGACAAGAGAGAGGGCAGCAGCAGCTCCGAGGGACGAGGGGACACAGACAAGGTGAACTGGGCTCGGGAGAGGTGGGTTGATGGTGACGGTTCTGCCGAGATCACAGCCAGATACTGAGATGCAGGGCCTGAGGGGAGCTGTGGACTGATGCCAGCAGATGAGGACGTAGATGAAAGGGAAGCCACTCAATTGTAAGGAAGGAAACTTGTTTTTGATTAGACGAGAGGGTGGGAAAGGGGTTCTAGGCAGGTTTTTTAAGAGTTTCATATCGGGGTGGGGGTAGAGAGAGAGATGGATATGAACACACACTGGTATTTACGCACATACCCACTGCAGTCTGCCCCTGGGTTACCTGTCTCTTTCACTGACCCCAGTCTTTTTGTGTAAGCGGGGCACGGGGTGGTATACAAACGAAAGATCAAGCGTCTGTTGGTGGATGGAGGGAGGAAGAAAGGATACAGGGCAAGCGGGGTTTTTTCTGCTCCTCTAGCTGGCTGCTCCTGGGTCTCAGGGCTTGTGTGCCTTTTTTTGGTGTGGACACTGGTCACTGTTGTCTTGTCACCAGATGATGGCGCTGTTCACCCTTTCTGCAGCCCGCGTGAGGTGCCAGAAGGCGGGCAGAACAAACCCTTGTGTTGTAAGCCCCATATAAACAGAGATGGGCCACAGCTTTGATGGACGCTTGCCTGTGGCCGGTGCCATGGGCTGCAGGACAGGGTCGGTATGGGCTCTGTGACGAGCAGCAGGTCCCTGTGCCACTGGGGAGGCTGCCCTGTTTGTGCCCTGCCATTGTCTCGGCACATCTGAGACAGAGGTGGGCCACAACCCCTTTCTCTTGGCCACATGTCTCAAACCCACTCCTGTGGGGCTGGGGAGGCCTGAGGAGACGCCCTGGGGTGTCCATGGCTCCCCCAGCAGCAGCTTGCCCGACAGCTGGCATTCTTGTCTCCGGGGAGATCCTGCCCTGAAGTGTGGGGTGTCCTGCCCTCCCAGGCCTCGGTTTTGCTGCCCCCATCTCTCTGAGGCAGCAGGGAGCAGCCGCCTGGCTCAGGTCTGTCTCCCTAATAGACTTAAGGGCAGCGGACACGTGGATCCTGGTCAGGGATGCCTGGGCCAGCCCAGGGTCCAGCCTGGAGGAAATGCTGGTGACCCCGAGAGGCCCAGGCCTGGCCTGGCTGGCAGGGCGGCTGCAGCAAGGGCAGACCCTCATCAGGACTTCACCTCCGGGAGTAGCTGGGTGGGCAGGAAGTTTGAACCGGCAGGCTGGTGAGTGGAGGCAGGCTTCTGCAGAAACTCACCCAGCCTTTGCTGTCCCTCCTTCCCACCCTGTCACCACCTCCCAGTATCTGAAGAAGCTGCACACACAGGAGCGGGCGGTGGAGGAGGTGAAGCTGGCCATCAAGCCGTATTATCAGAAGAAGGACATCACCAAGGAGGAGTACAAGGACATCCTGAGGAAGGCCGTCCACAAGGTGGGGCCCAGAGGAGACACATGCACGGGGTGGGCAGGGGGGAGACTGCGTGATGGGCGTGAGCGGACAGGCAGACAGGGACGGTGGGTCAGTCTGGAAGGTGAGAGGGAGATAGGATTTCCTCCAGCAGACATCAGGGGGTCAAGTTCAGACAGCCTGGACCTGAGGGCGGGCCTCCCACCCTGGGGCCCTGGGGGCTGGTGGTGACTGCGGCTGCCCCTTGCCCCCCAGATCTGCCACAGCAAAAGTGGGGAGATCAACCCAGTGAAGGTGAGCAACCTGGTGCGCGCCTACGTCCAACGCTACCGCTACTTCCGCAAGCACGGCCGCAAGCCAGGGGACCCTCCGGGGCCCCCACGGCCACCCAAGGAGCCAGGGCCCCCTGACAAAGGCGGCCCAGGCCTGCCCCTGCCCCCTCTCTGAGATTCCTGGCCCCGCCCCTTTCTTCCTTCGCTGCCTCTCTGGAATTCTGGACGTATTTATGGCTCCGTTTCCCGTGTCCCTCCCCCGTCAGTGGGATGATTGGGGGAGGGCTGCTGCGGGAAAGAGGAGAGCCCCTGCCCCGTCCCACGCCCATCTCCCTCGCCCCAGAGCCTGTGCCCCGCGCCCAGACCCTTTGTTCGTGCCCCTCCCTCAGTTTCATTAAAGGTTTCATGAAATGTTACCCCTGAGCCCCATGATTTTTAACCCTTCTCAAAGTCCAGTTTGGGAAGTGTCGGGGAGGAGACTTGGCCCAAGTGAGAGGGTGGTTAGCGGGGAGGATAGACAGTGTGACTTGGGGAAAGTGCAGCCGTCTCACCAGGGCCTCACTCTTCGTGTATAAAGTGGGGGCTGAGGATTAAGAAAGACCCAAGGCAGGTGAAGCACTTGGAACCAGGCCTGGCAGCTCCCCAGCTGTTGCTGGGGTGGAGAGGGAGGGCGGGGTCTCCACCCACCTGATCACTGTCTGCCCAGCTCGGGGCAACTGGCTGCTATCTGTCTGCTTTGGAACTGCCCCAGAAACCGGATCTTTGTCCTCCATTCAGTTGGATTCTTTCTCCTGCTTCCCTGAGGCTGGGGTGATCTAATTGACTCCCCCGAGATAGAGGGAGGCTGAAGCACAGCCCAGCAAGGGCCACACAGCAAGTCAGGCCTCTGTCAGCCCCTGTTTTTTTTTTTTAACTAGAAGTAAATAGAATTGTGTCAGATGGGTTGATAGGATATTGGAAAGGTGTTTTTTTTTTTTTTTTTAACTTTTTATTTTGTATTGTAGTATAGCCGATTAACAACGTTGGCATAGTTTCAAGTGGGCAGCAGAGGGACTCAGCCATACGTACATGTGTATCTGTTCTCCCCCATCCATCAGTCCCTGTTACCCAGAACCAGGAGTGATGAGGTGAGGTGGGGGCATCCAGCCCATGGGGGTGGGTCAGAACTTCTTTACAACCGGCCCTTGCAGGCCCACACGGAGGGAGCCCTGGGCCCAGAAAAGGAAAGGACTGGCCTTGGGTCACCCAGCAGGAGTTGAGAGCGGCACCCGAGGCTCTTGACAGAGTCTCTGCCTCTGGCCGTTGGCTTGAACTGTTTATAGGCAAGATAGACGTTGCAAATTGAGCCCAAAGGCCACCCTCAAAGAGCAGCCATTTTAAGAATGAGACCTGGATTCTGACCTACCTTGTTTTCCTATTTTGTGACCTTTGTTCCTCTCCAAGACTCAGTGTCTTGGTCTCTAAAACAGGGGTGACTCACTAGGTCCCAGAGAAGAGAGGTAAAGTATCAGCTGCCCCCTGCACGGTGCCTGGCCCTTAGGCCGTGAGCACCTAGGACGTGAGTGGCTTGCACGGGCGGATAAACAGGCCTTAAGGAGGAATAACCCCGTGCTTGGGTCAGGGCTGGCCCAGGGACACTGAATACCAGACACACAGTGATGACCATGGCCAGAACCAGTTTACTGGTCGAGGTGAAGGGCTTGGGCTCAGGCCTCCCCAGCATGTCCTAGAAATCCATGTCCTCGGCCAGGTCCTGGAGATAGGCCATGTACTGGTCTGAGGTGAGGGAGAGGGGTTGGCTGTTGGAAATGTGCAGGTCGACAGTGTTCTCCAGGGAGGAGGCACCCCCTTGCCGCGCTATGTCTACAAGAACCCTGAGGCACATGGGGACAACCTGTGAGAGATGGGGGAGAAATTGTCAGGAGACACCCCAACACCATCCACTACCCAGGATGGGGCTGAGTAGACTACAAGTCCCAGCATCCCCCACGATAACCCAGGATAAACCATTAGGTCCAGGCCTGCTGGGAGTTGTAGTTTCCCCCATATTCACACCCAAGTTCAGTTCAGTTCAGTCTGTCAGCGGTGTCAGTCTCTTTGCAACCCCATGGACTGCAGCACGCCAGGCTTCCCTGTCCATCACCAACTCCCAGAGCTTACTCAAACTCATGTCCATCAAGTTGGTGATGCCATCCAACCGTCTCATCCTCTGTTGTCCCCTTCTCCCACAACCAAGGGAGGCCACAAAAACTAAGGTTAAGGCTGCTGAAGGGGTTCCTAGAAGCTAGGGAAGCAGCTGGTGCTCAGAAGGACTCTTGGGAGCTGAAGTACCTCACACAGGCTGCTAGGATTTGTAGTCCACCAACTTCCACATGGTTGGGCGAACTCAAAATTGGCTCTGGGAGAAAGGCCATTGGAGGGACACCCAGAAGCCCCTGAGGAAGAACTGGCAGTTGCAGAGACTGCCAGAAGAACTATGGGAGCTGTAGTTTCTGGAAGCAGCCTTCCTTTTAAAATCCACCCCTCAGCTCCAGGAGCCTGGGGCTGGCAGTACCTTGACCATCACAAGCCTCTTGATCCATGGCTGGTCCTGGGGCCATGACTGCCCCACACAGAACCAGAGGGTATAGAGTGGTGAACGTCTGCTTCCTTCAGTGAAGGTGATCAGATCTGGGGGCCAAGGAACAGAGAGTCAGGGATGGGAAGAAGACCTTCTACCTGCCCCTCCCCTCTCCCCCAAAACTTCATTAACATCCTTATCTTCTCTCCTGATCAAAAGCCCGGCATACCTCTGCCACCATGACTGGGGGCTGTTAATTTGGGGAAAGCCCCTCCACTTATGCACAAGCTTAAATGTTCCTCCTCCCTCCCTCGCATCAAGATGGGGCTGGAAGGTGAACCCCACCCCGCCCAGAGCCCCAGCCTTTGGATGGGGAAACAGGCCCAGGAGGGGCGTTCTCCTCCCCAAGGATGCTCAGTGGTTCTGGAGGACCAGATCAGTGGTGGTGACTGCTTTTTAACCCCTCAAGGCCACACTGTCCACTATGTAGCCATTAGCCATGGCTATTTAAGTTTTAATTGTATCTAATTAAAATCAAATAAAACTTAAAATTCATTTCATTTTCACTCACATCTAAATACTCAGCGTCCACATGCAGCTAGTGGATACGAAGCTGGGCAGTGCAAATACAGTGCTATCTGCATCACTGCACCAAAGTCTATTCGGATAGCAAGCCTCTAGGGGATATCTTTCTCCTGCATCTGTCTTCCCACCACAGTTGGTAATAATGATAATGACTCTGGCAGCTAATTCCCTGAGTGGCTTCTGTATGCTGGGCCTGAGCCCCCTGCCAGCTCCAGGCAGGTAAGGAGAGGGAGGAGACAGTCTGCAGATTTCACAGGTTCAGAGCAGTCCATCCTTCTCCCCAGGTTCAAGCACAAGCAGAGCCGCAGGGTCTGAATTCCACCTCCAACCTCCTGACCCCAGAGATTTTCACCACCGTTGCCTCCTGTTTCCACAGCAAAGCGAAGGCCCTGCCTCACTCACCTGTTATGAAGGGCCCCAGGTTGAACACACCTCCTTCCCTGTCCTTCGGGACCTCGCCGTCAGGCTTGTGGCCACAGCTGGGGAGGAGTTCCTCGCCTATGGCCCAGTACACGTGGCAGTGCCCCAGCCTCTGGGCGCAGAGCCACTGCCCGGCCCGCCACAGGGCCAGCCCCCCGCCCAGGCAGCTCAGCACGCGCTGCACGTAGTCTGTCACGCTCTTGTCTGTCAGGGACGCTGCGGGGTCCGGCAGTCGTATTGGCTGCCCGGGCAGCATCCTGTCCCCTGCTTCTGATCCCACCAGCCGCAGGCCCCCAGGGCAGAAGACAGTCTGCTGGAAGACTTGGCAGCCCCGGTAGAAGGCAGTCACCTCGAACTCCCAATCTGAGCAGCAGCAGCCATAACGCGAAGGGGGAGAGAGAATGAGCAGGTGTAAGGGTGTTCTCAACTCGGGTCCTGGCCCCTCCTGGCCCGTAGCTGGCACTCACCTTCCTCGTTCACCAACAGCTGCTTCAGGGGGTTTTCAGAGAGTCCCCAGTTTGGGCAAAGAGCAGGGATGTCTGATTCGGGGCTCAGTAAGAGCTGAGGGGGGTTCTCAGAGGTCATAGTCAGATTCGAGGGCCCTCCTTCTGGGCTCAAGTCCATGTCACTCAGTAACTTCTGCACAATGTCTTCCTGGACAGGAAAAAATAAAGATCCAGGTGTTTCCATGGCCTTTTCTGGAGACTTCCCACTGACCAAGCTTTTGTATTCAGCCATGTGGAGACCCAGAGAGGAGACAGACCTGAGCTTTGCCCTCAAGGGGCTTCCAGCCTGGGGGAGACACAGCCACCAGCACAGTAAAAGACAGACAGCTTGAGTGTATGCTTGGCACTACAATGGCCCAAGGGGAGCAGCTAATTCCAGCCTGAGGAACCGGCTCTGTGCAAGCAAGACCTGGGCAGAGGGCCTTCCCTGGTGGTCCAGTGGCTAAGATTCCGTGCTCCCAATCCAGGCAGCCCGGGCCCCATCCCTGGTCAGGGAACTAGATCCCACATGCTGCAACTAAGAGTTTGCATGCCACAGCTAAGACCTGGTGCAGCCAGATAAATACTTTTTTAAGAAGACCTGGGCAGAGAAGTCTCAGTAGAATTTCAGAGAGGACTTTCCCCGGCACAGACATCAGCATGATCAAGGATAGCGAGGTTCTGAGCTCACAAGAGGCTGAGAGAACCCTGCACAAGGAGGAAAGCTATCAAATTCTGGAAAGGTGGATTGGGGCCTTGAATGCCTGGTGAAAGCTCTGAAGTTTCTCATGATGATGGCACTGGGAAGCCATGGGAGGGCTGTGAACAGGGAAAGGTCAGGGGCAGACCTGGGTCAGGTTGGGGACAGGCTGCAGGGGAGAGAATGGAGCCTGGGGTGACGGTCCCAGGGGAAGAAGATGACATCTGGACAGGCTGGTGAGGACACAGAAGATGGGATAGAGGCTGAAGGCAGCATGGTTGGGGAGCCTTCTTACCTGGGTATCAGAGGTACTGTGTCTGCCATTGTCTTGAGCGGTATCTGGCTCAGGGATGTCCCTGACCCCTATGGAGAAAAGTGGGGAGTGTAGTGGCGGCCCTGGGGACACTCGAAATCCCATCCCTCTAAGGGAAGCCTCACTTCCAGCACACCTGAGTTCACAAACTCATAGATCTTGTGCGGGTCTTGGGAGTCCTTGCTGTGGTCCTCCGCTAAACGCAACACTTCCTTCCGGTTCAGGGCAGACCGGAAATTCCTCTTCCATGTGGGCAGGTCGGGCTTATCCTTCCCAGGAGTATAGGCACCACTGGCTTCAGCCCAGGCCTAGGGGGCCAGTGGTGCCAAGATAGTGGGGAAGATGACTTAGACCTTGCTCCAGGGGTCTTAACCCTGTCTCCTCGTGCCCTAACACCGTCCTCTCCGCTGGCACGTTCTAACTTGTCAGGGTTCCATCCCCAAATTCTCAGATTCTCTGTGCCCCAAGTTCCTCTACCTCCGCCCTTCGAAAACCTTTGCTTGCTAAGCCAGCCTTCCAGGTCCCAGTGAATGTTTGCCCCCAACTTGTCCGAGGACACGCTCTGTGATAACCTCGGCCCCTCGTACTTTTTACCTCGGCTTACCACCACCGGTGTATCCCAGTTTGGTGGTAAGAAACCTTAGTTTCAGGGCCAAGTCTCGCCTCTAATATTCCAAGCCGGCCCTCAGAAATCCTACAACCAAGATTCCCAACCCAGGGGCCTCTGAACCCCCCAGGATGCATTTCCTTCCTTTTCCGGTTCTATTCCCAGAACCAGGAGACTCCGATCCTGACTGCTCTCCCATACCAGTCTGCGGATCCTATCACCTTCTCCCTTTCGAGTTCTAACTCCACCCACTTTCACCAACCAACATAAATAGCGAGCAGCTCCAGGGGAGCTAGCCCCGCCTTCTCGGCCCCGCCCCCCTCAGGGACCGCCCCTCCCTGCTCGCACGCACCTGGAAGATGCCGAAATCCTCCTGCTGGGCATCCTGCCGCAAGCCGTGCTTCCAAGGGATGCGGAAACGCGTGCGGCTCTCGCCCAGCCAGGCCACGCCCTCCAACTCCCCTCGGTCCAGCTGAGATATCAGCCAGGGCAGTATCCGAGGCTTTTGGGTTCCCATGGTCTGGCCTGCGCGCAGAGAATACTTCTGGGCACAGGCGGCCTCCCAGGCCTGCCCAGTTGAAGAGTTCCGCACCCAGACCTCCGTCTCAAGGGCCGCGTCGCAGGTCTCTAACCTATATTTTCCTGGGGTACAGGTGACCTCCCATCCTCCACGGAGGCTCTCTAAATTCAGCGAGGACTCCCTCCTAAGCGCATTTTACACCCCTCCCCTCTTTCCCCCAGCTTCTGATGTGTCGATATCTCTACTTCCCTCAATTCCGCCTGTGTAGACCTCCTCTCTTCCATTGCATACCTCTCCCTCCCACCTACATCACCCAGTACAGAAACTCCCACCTCCAAGGTAGCGCCCTCCCCCTAGTTACTGGGTGTAGATGCGACTGACCTGTAGACCTCCACCTCCCGCACTTACCCAGTGAAGAGACACTTCCACAGTTCCCCCCGCCGCCATGATCCTTTCACCCATTTCCACCCGAGACCATCCACAGTCTCTCCCAAACAACCTCCCCCAGAGCATATCCTCACTTTCTAGAGTGGACTGCCTCCCATTCGCGGAGTGATCCTTCTCTCCCGAGATCCGCCAATACAGATGCCTCCTCTCCCCTCCTCCTTGCTACTCCTGAGTTTGTTTTTGTTTGTTTGTTTTACAGCCGACCTCGGCGCCTGCTATTGCTTCATTTTTTTCCCTGCTTGTTTCACTTTCCCCACATTACACAGCCCGCCTTCTCCACTGTCAATGCACACCCATCCTTTCTCCGCTTCCTCACTCCTGGACGCCACCAGGTCCTCAGGTTTTCCGTGTTACCTAAGTGTTGGGTCGGGGCGCGCAACACTGTCTTTGGGGTCCGGTAGCTCTCGAACTCTCAGCTGCACACCCCCACCTCCCGTCAGTTGAGCTTTAGAGGTGGGGCTTCTTTTTCTCTCGATTTCTCGAAATAAAAAGGGCTTGATCGTCGTTTGGGTGACAGACTCCAGAACCAAAGAGGCGGCTCGGCGAGCCGTGACGTCCGTTCACCTCCCACCCCTTGCCCTTCTTAGGTTTTCCGACCATTGGCATGCTGGGAAAGTCACAAGCAAATTAAGCGGAACCCAGCGCTCCGCCCCTCTTACGTGGGGCCCTCGCCAACCCGAACCAGTGCGCAGGCGCGGGAAAGTTGTCCTAAGAAAGGAAAGTTTATACAAGTTCAGAGGAGGAGGAGGTGGCTGCGGCCGGGGCCCAGGACCAGGTGAGCGGGACATCAGCGAGGGCTTGGAGAGGAGGAAAGAAGAGGGAGCCGGGAGCCGGGAGCGGGCAACTCAGTCCTGCTCCTCCGACATCCAAGCGTCTTCAGTCTCCCAAATTCTAGCGTGAGTCAGAGAGTAGAACTACACCTCCCAGCAGGCTGCGCGGCGAACCAGTAACGGACCGAGGGGAATGTTTGCTGCGACGCCTGCTGGGATTGGTAGTTCTTAATCCTCTACGGATTTCAGTCTCTTGGCATCTTCCTTCAGAATCCAGAAGTCGGAGCCCTAGGGCCCCTTCCTCAGGGGTCTGAGGCCACAGCCCCAACCCTAACCCTTCCCTCTTAGAGTCAGGAGTTCAGACCCCCAGCCCTCTTCTCCAAAAATTCAAGCGCTCCGGCCCCAGACCCCTCCTCCCTAGACCCAAGAATCAGAATCCCCAGACGTCTCCTCTCTCAGGATCAAGGTGTCTTTGTCCTCATTCCTCTTCTCTCTCTAGAGACAAGGATAGGGGCCCCCAGACCCCAAAACTCCCACAAAAGACCTGGGATCCCCTTCCCTCTTTGGGGATTCATTAGTCCTGGCTCCATCCTCATTCGGGGACTAGGAATTTGGGCCCCAGCCTTCACTTCTCTTTGAACCCTGGAGCCCATCCTCCATTTCCTTCTCTCACAGGTGCCCCCATGGCGGGCTCGGAAGAGCTGGGGCTCCGGGAGGACATGCTGAAGGTCCTAGCTGCCTTCCTTAGGCGGGGTGAGGCTGTGGGGTCTCCCATTCCGACCCCACCCAGGTAAGAGGAGTTGTCCTCCTTCCTCAGGGAGCTGCATTTGGGATGGACCCCTCTCCAACTCTTGCTCCTGGACTCAATCTGTCTCCTTCCCCACCTCTTTATATCTCATTCTACTCCTTGTCCTGGGGGTTGCAGGGAAGGTCTCTCAGTAGGAGGACAAAGGGACTGCTTGCGAAGAGCTTCTGGGATCACTCTCTGAGGTCCCCTTCCCCAGGAGCCCTGCCCAGGAGGAGCCAACAGACTTCCTGAGCCGCCTTCGAAGATGTCTTCCCTGCTCCCTGGGGCGAGGAGCCGTTCCCCCTGAGTCCCCTCGGCCTTGCTCCCTGCCACTCCGGCCCTGCTATGGTTCAGAGCCTGGTAAGACATTTCCTTCAATCATCCAAGAACTGGCATGGTCAGCAGCTTTGATTCTTAAAGCATAGAGAGGATAAGGAACTAGTTCATGATCACCCCCCGACACCCAACTGGATTGCTATCTGTCAGTTCTGTGAACTGCTTTAGGACAGCTTTTGGTCCCTCTCTATTATCTCTCTCTTTCCACACGTGCTTCCTTGCCCCTAAACTTTTGTAGCCACCAGCACCCCCAGTACTGGATTTAGAAAAGGCAGAGGAACCAGAGATCAAATTGTCAACATCCAATGGATGATAGAAAAAGCAAGAGAATTCCAGAAAAAATCTACTTCTACTTCATTGACTATGCTAAAACCTTTGACTGTGTAGATCACAACAAACTGGAAAATTCTTAAAGAGATGGGAATACCAGACCACCTTACTTGCCTCCTGAGAAATCTGTATGCAGGTCAAGAAGCAACAGTTAGAACCAGACATGGAACCACAAACTTGTTCCAAATTGGGAAAGGATTATGTCAAGGCTGTATGTTGTCACCCTGCTTATTTAATTTATATGCAGAGTACATCAGGTGAAATGCCAAGCTGGATGAAACTGGAATCATGATTGCTGGGAGAAATATCAGTACGGTCAAAAGTGCAGATGACACTACCCCTTATGGCAGAAAGTGAAGAGAAGCTAAAGAGCCTCTCATCGAAAGTGAAAGAGAAGACTGAAAAAGCTAACTTAAAACTCAGCATTCAAAATACTAAGATCATGGCAAATAGATGGGGAAACAATAGAAACTGTGCAGACTTTATTTTTCTGGGCTCCAAAATCACTGCAGATGGTGACTGCAGCCATGAAATAAAAAGACGCTTGCTTCTTGGAAGAAATGCTGTGACCAACCTAGGCCACATATTAAAAAGCAGAGACGTTACGTTGCCAACAAAGGTCCATCTAGTCAAAGCTATGGTTTTTCCAGTAGTCATGTACGGATGTGAGAGTTGGACCATAAAGAAAGCTGAGCACTGAAGAACTGGTGTTTTTGAACTGTGGTGTTGGAGAAGACTCTTGAGAAGAGTCCCTTGGACTGCAAGGAAGTCAAACCAGTCAATCCTAAAGGAATCAGTCCTGAATTTTCCTTGGAAGGACTGATGATGAAGCTAAAGCTTCAATACTTTGGTCACCTGATGCGAAGAACTGACTCATTTGAAAAGACCCTGATGCTGGGAAAGACTGAAGACGGGAGGAGAAGGGGATGACAGAGGATAAGATGGTTGGATGGCATCACTGACTCTATGGACATGAGTTTGAGCAAGCTCTGGGAGTTGGTGATGGACAGGGAAGCCTGGTGTGCTGCAGTCCATGGTATCGCAAAGAGTTGAACACGACTGACTGACTGGACTGAACTAAACTGTACCCCCAGTAGGGAGGCAGGAGACCTGATTTTCGGTAACAATTGCCTGGCTGTTTTGGTTACATGAATCCTTTTCTCCAGTAGCAAAGTAGGAATGAAGAGGGGTGGGAATTGGACTTGATCAAGAGTGATAGGTAGGTTTTTTCTCATACATGAGCCTGGATAGACTAGTAATGGCTACTGGAGGGGCTTTGTTGAAGAGGATTTCATAGCTGGGGAGAAGAGTTCTGTGATGAGTTGCCTGAAAAGAATAAGGGATAGAATGGGATACTAAGGGTCATTAACCCGGGGTATGCCATGTGTTTGCCTTCCTTAGATAGGATAATCTTCAAGGTCCAAACACTCTTAAGTCCAGCTTGGGGAAGAGTACAAGGGGTTTTTTAATCAGGTTTGCTCATTGGTCTTCAGTTTACCCCACTCTGAAGTAGAAGTCATTGCTACCTGGCAAGATGATTGGGAGGAGAGAACACCCAAGTTCCCGATGTTGGGTCCAAAGTTCCTAAAGACTCATCATTGGCTCTTTTCATTCCAGGCCCTGCTACCCCAGATTTCTATGCCCTGGTGGCCCAGCGGCTGGAACAGCTGGTCCAAGAGCAACTGAGATCCCCACCTAGTCCAGGTGAGGTGCAGAGGGACGCTGGAGAAAGATGCAGGTAGAAGGGTCACCAGGGTTCTGCCCCCAGCCAAATTCTCTTCTGCCTCCAGAATTACAGGGTCCCGCACCCACAGAGAAGGAAGCCCTGCTGCGAAAACTGGTGGCCTTGCTGGAAGAGGAGGCAGAAGTCATCAACCAGAAGGTGATGGGTGGTCTGTTCCCCCTTTAGCTAGGATAGGAATTGCAGCATGGTTCCACCCTGGGACCTGAAGCTGGATCTGCATTCTCACTGGATGGTCAGACAGGGAACAGTGGGACAAGGCTTCAGTGAAAGAGTGAGTGAAGGGTAAGCCAGGGCAATACCTTGAACTACTGCCTTTCATTGATCGCTAGAGGGGAGTGGCTTATAGGCAAAGGACTATGGCCACCAGAAACACCATCTAAGAAAGAGATTGGGACCAGGTGAGGAAGTAAGGGAATGTATGGTGTGGGAAAGGGTGGGAGGTGTGGTTTGAAGCTGCTGATGCTGTTTAGTTGCTAAGTCGTGTCTGACTCTTTGCAACCCAATGGACTGTAACCCAAAGTCAGCTATTTAAAATCTGAAGACCTGATTGACTATATAGGGCTATGACTTAGAATGTAGGAGAAATGGACTGCCAGAGGGAGTGTGGCTTGTGGCTCTGTCCTGGAATCTAGTTGGCTCAGGAGCTTGGGCAAAGTGTACCGTCTTACTCATTGCATGGTAGAAGGCAAGGTTGCTGTAGACACTGGCTTGGTCTCTGGGTCTCTGGGAAGCCCACAGAAGTGTCGCTAGAATATTAGCAAGCTGCTGCTAAGTCACTTCAGTCGTGTTCGACTCTATGCACCCCATAGACGGCAGCCCGCCAGGCTCCCCCGTCCCTGGGATTCTCCAGATAAGAACACTGGAGTGGGTTGCCATTTCCTTCTCCAGTGCATGAAAGTGCAAAGTGAAAGTGAAGTCGCTCAGTCGTGTACGACTCTTAGCGACCCCATGGACTGCAGCCTTCCAGGCTCCTCCATCCATGCGATTTTCCAGGCAAGAGTACTGGAGTGGGGTGCCATTGCCTTCTCCATTAGCAAGCTAGAACACAGCTAGTATAGGGCTTGGCCCTGATTGGCTGTTGGGGCCTTGGCAGGGGCATGGCTTGGCTTTGCCAGTTTTCGGCCATCTTTCTGGTAGTAGCTTGGCTGAGACCTTATAGTCTAGTTTGTGATTGGGGGATGTGCCGGATAGGGGCGTGGCCTAGGGCGCCAATTATACCTAGAACTCGCTTGAAGCCACGCCTCCGGCTTCCTATTGGCTAGCTACGAGGGTGTGACTGAGGCTTACTTACCCTAGCTCTTCCCCTCCCTGTCCCACAGCTGGCTGCAGACCCAGCCTTGCAGCGCAAACTGGCGCGCCTCTCAGCCAGTTCCTTCAGCCGCCTAGTGGAGCTCTTCTCTAGCAGAGAGATCAGCCCTCGCCCAAGTCAAACATTACCGTGCCCTGGGCCTCCGCCACCTTCCCCGGAACCCCTGGCCCGCCTGGCCCTGGCTATGGAACTGAGTCGGCGAGTGGCGGGGCTGGGGGGCACGTTGGCCGGACTCAGTGTAGAGCATGTGCACAGCTTCGCGCCCTGGATCCAGGCCCACGGGGGCTGGGTGAGCCGCCAAAGCCTCTCTGGGCTTCTCTTTATCTAATTGTCGTTGTATGTGTGTGTATTGGGGGTGGGGTGGGGGGACGGGGGTGGGGTGGGGGGACGGGGGTGGGGTCTTAACCTTCCTTTCAGGCATCACGGGACCCCGCTTCCACCGTTTGTCCTTCTGTGTTTATTGAGCACCTCCTGTACACCAGGCACTGTCTTGATAACTGCAGATGCCCTACGCAGCTTTAACCACTCTGGTATACACAAAAAGTTATGTCAGAAACAAATTTCCTCATCTGTAAAGGCAGGAGAACTCTTAATACCTACCTCAAAGGGTTATTGTGAGGATTAAAATGGAATCATCCTTGTAGGTACTTGGTCTTTGTGGGATGACTGACTGTGCAGCGCTGCCAGCGGGAATGCCTTTTCCCCAATATCCCCCTTCCTTGCTTCCTCTGCCCACTTGCTCAGGTATCACCCCCAGTGAGGCCTTCCCTGGTCTTCATTTAAAGTCGCAGTGACCCCCACACCCTTCCACCTTAACATGCTTGCTCACTGCTTTAAATCCAGCGCTGGGCTCAGAGCTGGATGGGGCTCCTGTGTACGGACTAAATGACCTTTGGCTGCTGTCCCCGTCTCCTTGAACATCAGTTTCTGGCTGCTCAGTGGACACCATCTCATTTACCAGCCTCATCCCTGCCAGGCTGCCGTGGCTTCACGGACTGGCAGAAGCTGGCTAGGTGTGTTTGAGGAGCAGAAAGGCAGCCAGTAGGGCTGGAGCAGGGTGGGTGAGGGGGAGAGGATGGGAGATGAAAGCAGGAGAGGCGGCCAGATCGTGCAAGTCTTTAGGCCTTGTGATCATGCTTAAGAACTTGCACACAGAGTGAGCCAGGAGTTGTAGGAGGGCTCTTTGTATAGGAGGGATGCAAGCTGACTTGGGTGGTCACGGGCGCCCTCTGGCGGCCGTATGGGGACTAATGTAGGGGGCAAGGGCCGAAATGGGGAGCCCCAGGGGGATGCCAGCGCTGGTCCAGGGAGGAGTTGAGGGTGTATCAGACCAGGGTCGGGGCAGTGGAGAATTCTGGATTTAATTTGGAAATAAGCCTGACAGATTTTGCTCACGGAGTGGATGGGGAGACCGAATGGGAGACAGGAGTCGCGGATGATGCCGAAGATGCCGACCTGAGCAGCTACAGAGTACATCTGATGTACCCTGAGACCGGGAGGAGCAGAGTGGAGGGGAAGGTGGGGGGCAGGTTTGGGGAGGAGTTAGAGGTGATCGGAGGTGGTTCAGTTAAGAGAGAGAGACCCTTCAGACCTCAATGCAAGATGATGATGGAACAGTAGATATTAGGGTCCAGAGCTCAGTGCAGAAGCTGGTTTAGTAGTAAGAACATTTTATTCTTTAAGGAATAATAACAGGCAAGCTTGGCCAGGTACTCAGGCAAGGCCTTTAGTGGAATGATCCCATCTATACCCCTCAACCACCTTATAGGATTCGATTATTATCCTGGTTTTATGGATGCTGAGGGAAAGTCCTTTATTCAGGGTGGGGAATTGGAATTAGGACTTTAACGCAAAGTCAGGGCTCTTTACTGTTAAAGCCCCAGGACTCTGTTCCCCTTCCTTCAGTCTCTCTCCCCCAACTGTGTGGCTCTGCCTCTCCCACCCACCCCCAGGACCGTTTCCACCCACCCTGGGTCTCTGATCCTTTCTTGGGGTCTCCATCCCTCACCTCTCATCCCGGTCTGCCTCTCTCTGGGTCTCTGTCCCCTTCCCCTCTCTGGTTCCTTCCCTTCCCGATCTCTGCTCTCACTGGGCCAGTGTGGACACCGCTGTGAGTAGAGGACGCCTCTCGGCTCACAGGGATCCACCACTTTTCCCTTCCAGGAGGGCATCTTGGCAGTTTCACCTGTGGACTTGAACTTACCCTTGGACTGAGCTCTCCCTCAGAAGTTGCTGTAAGATCAGACCTCATGTCCCTGCACCCTCTTTCTAAGCCTTCCTATTCCACTCAGGGCTGTGGGGTGGTACCTGCCCTCTATTTTTTTGCCAAAAAAAAAAAACCACCAAAAAACCTGTTTAAAATGTTTTCACATTAAAAACTTTTTCAAGTCTTATGTGTTCTTTCTCTCAAAAACTAAAGGACTAAGTAGAGGAGATTTGCTTCAGGGACCTCTCTAGTTTATAAATTGGGGAAAGAACCAATTCATTCCTTCTGGATATATTCATTTCGGACACCTACAAACTCCTGTCACCTGAACAGCTATCTCCAGAACAAAGCTGTGCTCTTCCTTCACAGGGCATCCAGAACGCCATCCGCTTCTCATTTTTCTCTTCACTCCGCTCCTTCTGAGCCTTTTTTGCTGGTTTCTCCTCATTTACCTGTCTACCAGAGGTTGTCACCTTCTTAGGGCTATCACCCCCTTCACTGAATTATGTTTGTAAACGCTTAAAATGAAAAGTACAGGATTACAAAGGAAGCCAAGTACAGTCAAGCCTCCGTATTCACAGATTCCGTATTTTCAAATTCACCTACTCTTAAACATTTATCTGTAGTCCCCAAACGAGTACTCACGTGCCTTTGCACTCACTGGTAGGCGTGCACGTGCTCAGAGCAGTGAACAGTCGGACCGACCCAGTGGGCACCTTTCAGCTTAGGTCGGGCGAGGCAAGGCTGCCTTCCTGTTGCAGTTCTCACACTGTGTACAAACATCCTTTCCACATTCTATATTCAGTGCCACATTTTTCACGTTTCTGTGCTATTTGTGGTGATTCCACTGTCCCAAAGGGCCCCAAAGCATAGCCGGAAGGTCCTAGCGAGCATTCCTAAGTGAAGGAAGGCTGCCATGAACAATTCAATGCAGTCTGTTGTAGATCATTTTTGTTACTGTAGGCTGCAAGACCAATGTGAATAGGCCCACTATACATTAAATAATGTGTCTACAAACAGAAAATATACAGAAAACCTGATTATATTTTGATGGGTTGATGAAAGTGTTGTGACAAGACACTTGTGGCAACCTGACCCGGTATCTCCCCTGGGATTAGGGTGGAACAGGGTGTTCACCAATTCTGTGTTTGTGATGACTTTGTGGGGTGTAACTAGCGCAAATAAGGATCCAGTGTGGAAATAAAGCTTTCAAGATTAATATAAAAATTAGTGGTATAATAATAGACATGCCTCCTCATTAATTAAAAACACCTAGGGTGGGTCTCATAACCATGATTTCTAAGTAGAGCAGGAATGACATTTGGAGATGGATCAGATCATATGCGTTTAGCAGCTCACGAGAACGCATTTATTAATTGCAGTTTCTGTGTGTCAGGGGCATGGGCGCAGCTTCGCCGGGCGCTTGGCTCCTGGTGTGGCTATGCTGCTATCAAGGTCTCAGCTTGTCTCACCTGAGGCTGGGGGGCCTCTTGCTAGCGCTTGTTTTAGCAGAGTCATTGCGGCCTCATAGAGACACCCGACTCTTCATTTTGACTCAGGTCTGGTAACCACCTTTCTAATCACATGAACTCCCCCGTGATCTTGTCCATTTCGTGGTCTGCGACCTAATGCAGCACTGGCCAATAGAAATATAACATGAGCCATATGTGTTGTTTAGAATATAACAGTAGCCCCATGAAAGCGAAGTAAAAAAGTTAAATTAATTTTAACCATAATTTTTATTTACCACATTTATCCAAAATAGAATCATTTCAGCATGTAATCAATATTAAAAATGCAAATGAAGTATTACAGATTCTTTTTTTACATAAAGTCTTCAGAATCTGGTGTGCATTTTTACAGCCATAGCATATCTCAGCTGACACTTGTCATGGGCCATTACTCAGTAGTCCCATGTGGCTGCCATCTTGGAGAATGAAGAATCTGACACTTGATGGCTCCCCCAGTTTTGCTTCCAGCCCAGACCACCCCCCTGTACTCTCTGTGGTGTGGAATTTGCTCAGTCGTATCCGACTCTTTGCGACCCTATGGGCTGTACCCTGCCAGGCTCCTCTGTCATGGAATTCCCCAGACAAGAATACTGGAGTGGGTTGCCATTCCCTTCTCTAGGGGATCTTCCCTATCCAGGGATCAAACCCTGGGTCTCCTGCATTACAAGGAGACCCTTTACCATCTGAGCCACCAGGAAAGCCCCTGTACTCTATACCCAGTGACATTAGTTTATTCCCTAATGTTGTAGAGTGAATGTGTTATAATTTTTCCTTCTTTATAGCAACACAAGAGCAAAAGTAATTGATTGGGTTAATTGGAATTCAGAAGGAAAAAAAAAAGATAAGACACAAAAACCCTGCTGAAACATTTGGAGAAATAGAAAAGAAAAAAAAAATTCCACACAACGTACAATGTAAGGGTCAAGATGTGGGTTCAGATAAAGTCTCTGCTTTTCAACAGACAACATTAAGAAAAGGAAAAGACAGGTCACAGATTGGGAGAAAAATGTAAAGTCAGTATACCTAAAAGAGACCTGTATCTAGACGCTATAAAGAACGTTTACAATTGGTGAATAAGAAAACAACTCTGTTTGCAAAAATACACAAAAGAATTGAGCAGACACTTGACAAAAGAAAATATACAAATAGGGGAACTTCCCAGGTGGTGGAGTGGTTAAGGACCCGCCTTCCAATGCAGGAGGTGTGAGTTCCATCCCTGGTTGGGAATCTTGCAGCAACTACTGAGCCCACATGCTCTGGAACCTGTGCACAATAACTAAAACCCGAAGCGGCCAAATTTAAAAAAAAAAAAAAATTTTTTATTTTAAAGAAAGAAAACATGCAAATTGCCGATAAGCACACGAAAACACGAAAAGGTGCTGAACAACATTGGCGGTCAGGGCAATAATGCAAGTCACAACCAGGAGATAATCTCTTCCTACACAGGAGAGTCGTTAAAATTATAGACTGATTTTATTAAGTGCTGGAGGGGATGTGGAGCACCTAGAACTCTCACGCATCACTGATGGAAATGCAAATTGGTAGAATACCATAGGAAACTTTGGGGCAGTTTCTTATCAAGTTAAACATACACCTAGCATAGGACGCGCAAGCATGTCCTCCTAGCTTGACCCAAGAGAACTGAAAGTGTACATCTACAGAAAGGTTGGGACACGATGGTTTATGGCCTCTTTATTCATAACAGCCCTAATCTGGAAACCACCCACATGTCCACCAAGAGGAAAATGTGATCCAGCAATACAATGGAATACTCCTCAGCAATAAAAAGGGCTGGACAATCGTTATATGAGACATGAACGAATCTTGAAAACATTACGCTGAGAAAAACAAGACAGGCACAAAAGAGCACATACTTTTATCGGAAAATTTAGCAGCTGAAAAGATACACTATAGTAACGAAACAGTGATTGCTTCTGGGGTTGGGTGGGAGGGCGGTGTTGAAAGGGTCGTGAAGGAACTTTCTAGGGTGATGGGATACATTCCCCAAGTAGCAGTTACCTTCATTCAACAAGTAACTTTTTCTACAGGTCGAGGGAAGCTACCTGGAGGAGGTGGCGACTGAGTTATGCCGGGACTGACTCATGAAGGCCAGACGAAGGGGGTGGGTGTTCCAGCATGGGTAGGACTTGGCAAAGGCCAAGTGCTTGAGTGGGGTCACTGGGTTTTAAAAACTTGTAACAATTAAGTAGAGGGCTAAAGATTAAACACCTCGACGCCTGAGTCCCATTTCTGACTTGATTCAGGATCACGGATAAGACTTCTTTGAGCCTCTCACTGCTTCAGTTTTCCATCAGGAAAATGGGCACAAGCTCCCTTATTTCCCCTTGGATTCCCTACAAGCTGGGAGAAGCCACAGAGTGAACGGTGAGTGACAGTTTGTTTGAGCCAATCTCTGGAGCCTAAAGCCTGCTTTCCTTTTTCGTGGGCCAATCGTCACGTTCTCCTTGAGGCCAGCAGCTTGGCGGAGGCAGGCCGAAAGCCTCATGACGTCACATTGTTAATAAACCAATAGCAGCTATTAAGAGGCGGGTACTTTTGGTGATAGTTCTATTTCAAGATGTCCGCTTAGCGCAGGGTCCGCCGGGAAGCTTTGAGGCGGTACGGGAGAAGGGGCGGGAACTCCCAGTAGATTCTGCCCAATCGTCAGTCGCGCTTCTTGCGATAGACGGGCAGTCTTTCCCATCCCCGTCGACTTAAGGGGGCGGGGTTCGGCACGCCAGAGTAGGCGGGCACCTCAGCTTTGATGGGTGTCTCCTTCGCCCAATGGCTAAATGGTATTTCCAGACGGGTCACCTCCGCTACCAATGAGATCTCCTGGCGGGGTCGCGGTGGGCGGGCCGTAGACCCTCCGGTATAAGGCGGTCCCCGGGGAGTGCGGAGAAAGGGGGGGGGTCTCGGCGGCCGGAGGAGGAGTAGACGCGGGTGAAGATGGCGGCAGCCGAAGCCGCGAACTGCATCATGGAGGTGAGCGCCAGGAGCGCCACCGGGGGCGGGGGGCGGTTTGGAAGTCGGTGTTTTACGCCTCCGCCGTGGGGAAGGGGCTCTGAGTCGCCGGATTGGGGTTGAAGGCCCCTGGCCGTACGGAGGGGGGCGCCGCGTGCTCCGTATCCGAGGATACCGTTTGAACTGCGGGTTCCCTAGCTTTCGGGGGCCTGAGGCGCCACGCCGAGCCGAGGGCCTACTGCCCCCTCCCACGTGGAGGAGGGCTGGGGGCGCTTCCGGCCTGGCCCCCACGTGGCCGTGGCACGGTGGGTGGGGAGGGGGTGTGCCGTGCCCGCTTGCCCGGCGGGTTCCACGTGCGGGACAAAGGCCCCGCCCCCGGCCAGGGGAGGGGCGCCCCGGGGGGGGGCGGAGAGGAGGCTCCGACCCTCCCTCCGAGGCCCCCTACCCTCCTCCCCGGGGATCGTGACGGGCACCTCGGGGTGGGGACCTCCGTGCAGTAATGAGGCTCTTGGGAGGGGCAGTGTGCCTCGACCCTTAACAAACCCTTTCCTGGGACCAGGGCATCTGCTTAGGCATCGGTCCAGGTTTCGTGCGCTCTTGCGTTGGGATTGGAGGAAGACGAAGAATTGGTTCCCTCTGGGACCCCTCCTACCCTCCAGTTTCCTGTCTCTGGATTCTCCCCCTCTTTGGGAGCTGGGGGGATGGGGCATGCCCCTGTGACCTCCCTCTGGTCTATGGGGGGGCATCGAGCGGAAGATCTTTCCCGATTAGGCGCTGTGCACCCCCTTGTGGCCATTTCTGGGTGTGTGGGAGGGACATCTTTTTCATGGGGCGTGTCTCCAAGCCCCCCTCCCTGTCGAAGCCCTCCCGGGCGAGGGGAGAGAGAATCTGTCCTGGGAAGGGCTGTGAGGTAGTGGAGGCAGCGGATTTACCTCCTTCTGGCCCTTCCTCTCCCTGGGGTATTTGTGAAGATGGGAGTTGACCACCTCCTCCCTGAACCCGTGTTTGAGGGTCCTGAACCTGCTTGCGTGAAATGGTGTCCCGTGAGGTGTGATTCTCTTGCAGTTATGTGGGGCTTGCCATGATGCTGTGTCTCAAGCGCTCTGGGGGCATGTCTGGCGGTGATGTCGGTGGTGTAGAGAAATGGGCCCTCAGGGGAAGTCCCCTCACCCGCCGTCTTTCCGTATCCGCGTCATTCACTGGTTTGGGGAGGATGGAGGTGGGGCTTGGAGCCCAGGGGTTATGTCTGTGATTTCACGCTTCTTGGCGCCTGGAGAGTGCTTGCATCTGGAAGAGCTGTAATCTGTTGGGCCCTCCGTACTCTCACCTCTTAGCTTGTAGCAGTCTCAGGAATGGGAGATGAGGTTCCAAGATGCATACCTTGGGGGGCAGCCCCAGGGGTCACTCCAGTGACTCCCCCTTGGCTCTCTGCTAGACGAAGGCCTTCTTGGCTGGAGGAAATATCTTCCTCAGAGGTGGATCCAGGACTCGGCCCCTCCCCTGGGGAGCTTCTGGGCCTGAGATGGTGGTTCGAACGGGGAGTAGATGGGCTTGGGGGTCCAGGGTCTGGCCTCCTCCGTGGAACTCTGCCCTCCTGCGCAGAGGGTCATAATCAGGAGATTGGCACTCCCTTGTTTTGTTTGGGACTCCCTGAGTCCCAGGCAGGAGCTAGCAGCCCGCATGCCAGCTCTGGTGGGGGGTGCCCGTGTGCCACACCTCCTTTCTGGAATCCTCTCAGATGAGAGAGTGCTTTGCAGAGGTGACAGATGCCCAGTGGGTACACCCTGCCAGTTCCCTTCCCCCAGCTCGAATGGTACCCCAGGATGAGGCTTTGTGTCAGGAAGTGTCATCTAATCTGGGGAGATTAGATGGTGAGGGGGAGTGACAGCTGGCAGTGCCCTTGTGCCCGGCGGGTGCCAGTTCCTCTGGCCTGGATGGGGGAGGCGTGTGTGCTCAGGTGCCTGGCCCAACAGGGGCAGTGTGGGGGCAGGCCACCATCTCTCCAGCCACAGCTGGGATAGAACCCCCTCCCTGCTCCCCCACATCTCCCCCACCCCTGTTGAAAACAGCCTTGCCTCTTTACTTGTTCCTTCTCCCACCACTGCTCACAAAGGAAAAGCAAAATTGTAGGAAACACCTCCTTCTTGCCCAAGAGCCCGGGTCGCCTGGCCTGGCCCTCCCCTAGCCGCTCCTGGTAGCTAATCCTTTCTCCCTGTTACTCTCTCCTAGAATTTTGTAGCCACCTTGGCTAATGGGATGAGCCTCCAGCCGCCTCTTGAAGAAGTAAATATCCTTTTGTGAGACCCCTTCCCACATACACATTTCCTCACACGTCACACCCTTTTTAGTGGTCTAACTGATCCCTCTGGCTTCAAACCACTTTACCCTTGGCCCCCGAAACACTTAGTCCAGACTCCGTCCAGGTTTGGGCCCCCACCTGGCCTCTCCCAATACTGTGGCTACTTCCTTAACTCCATTTACAGCCCCCCACCCCACCTTTGTCCTTCCCTGTGTCTGCCCCGCTTCCGCCTTCCTCTCCCCTCCCTTCCCCAGCTGTGGGCTGAGCTAGAGACGGGGGCAGAGAGACTGGAGAGATGGTAGGCCTGGCTGAGGTATCGGGGGTGCCCTCCTGGATGGTGCTCTGGGGGTGGGGGGTTCCTGGGCGAGGCAAGACGGCAGGTGGGGGCTGTAGGGTTGCCATGGTACGGTTTGGGGAGTGGTTCTGTATACTCCATGGGGGCGTAGACCTGCCTGGAGGCTTCCGAATCTGTGGGGAGCCCCCAGATGTGACCCCGTTTGCTCCCATTCACCCCCTCCCAGGTCTCCTGTGGCCAGGCAGAAAGCAGCGAGAAGCCCAACGCTGAGGACATGACGTCCAAAGATTACTACTTTGACTCCTATGCTCACTTCGGCATCCACGAGGTGAGTATGGACAGACAGCTCCTGAGGGTGCCGAATCTTCCAGGGGGTCATGTTGGGGAGAGCTGGAGATTCATCTCTGACGCATGCGCACTGCCTTCCCTGGCAGCGGGCCACCCCCTCTGCGCAGGCAGAGCTCACACTCCGGGTCGCCTCGCGCAGCCGTTGCCTGGGAGACGGGGTTAGCCTGGCGCTCTACCAGTCCTCTCCTGGGAGGCCGCGGTGGGAGCGCGCATGTGCATCGCATGTGCATCTGAGACCTCAGCCCGAGGTCAGGGCCTACCGGTCTTTGCCGCCCTCTAGTGACCGGCAGCGGCTCGAAAGTCTTCTCCACCCCTTTTGCGTGTGGTGGAGGCTGAGGTCCCAGAAAGCAGCAGGGATGGGGTGGGAAGATTTTTCTCTTTCCTTTTTTAAAATATTGTTATAAAATATGCATAACAAAATTTACCATTTTCACGTGGGCGGTTTAATGGCTTTGGCTTACTGAGGACTTTTTAAAGGCAAGGCTTTACAGGGGGTTAGACGGCAAGGGTAGAAAATGCCTAAGATGGGATTTTGGTCCATCCAGTCCAATTTCACGTAGGGAAACTGAGGCGTGTGGAAGGGAAATAACTTGTCCTAAGGGGACTAAAGCAGGTTTGAGGACTGAGTGCCAGTCTTCAAGTTGATCAGCGTGTTGGAGGCCAGGACACCCTGGTTTTCAGCAGGGGACGCCAGTCCCCTCATGATCTCTTTGTTCCCACCCCTGCCAGGAAATGCTGAAAGATGAGGTCCGCACCCTCACATACCGCAACTCCATGTTTCACAACCGGCACCTTTTCAAAGACAAGGTGGTGCTGGACGTGGGCTCGGGCACAGGGATCCTCTGCATGTTTGCCGCCAAGGCTGGGGCCCGCAAGGTCATCGGGGTGAGTGTCCTCGGCGGCCGGCCAGGCCTGGGCCTAGGGACGGAAAGGGGGCCCCTTGGGGCTCAGGGATTGGGTGGAGGGGAGTGGGGGCGGAGGGTGGCATTTGGGGGGGGTCTCACCCTCCCTTCTTCCTGGGCCCCCAGATCGAGTGTTCCAGTATCTCTGATTATGCGGTGAAGATCGTCAAAGCCAACAAGTTAGACCATGGTGAGCCCAGGAAGAGAACGGGGTCTTTGGGGAGGGAGCGGGGGATCCCAGCTTCCCCGGGGCCCCTGGCAAGGGAATGGAGGCCATAGAAGTCAAATTCAGGCGTTCCTCCCCCGGTAGGCTCTGGGCTGTGGACAGCCCAAAAATCCAGCCTTCTCAGAACCTACCTCCTGACAAGCCGTCTTAGAATCTGCATGTCGAAGTCACAAGCTTAGTGCTTCAGTCTTTTATTTAAAAAAACAAAAATTTCAAGAAGCAATCTTGAGTTTTTTCAGTGAGTGATAGAGTCACGTGGTTGGCACATGAGGCCCATAGTAAGAAGTCTGCCACCCGCCTCTCAGCCACTCTTCTCTAAGTGCAGACAGCTCTCTCTCCCAGAGAGGTTCATACCGATGAACAAACGTGTGTGTATGTTTCTGCATTCACATGCTGGTTTTTGACACAGATAATGTTTCATACATGCCCTTTGTGATTTTCACCTGTGTATTATGTAGTTTAACACCTGATAGGATGTTGAGAGGATATTGCTTTTTGATGACTGCCATCCTCTATTTTCACATACACCAGGTCTGTTAACCAAGTTCCTGGTCATGGGCATTTGAGCTTCCAAGACTTTCATCCCCCACCTGTAATGTCATCATCAATCATATATGAACTAATGTTACCTGTGAGGTCAGTTTGTAAAAGTAGGGTTGCATGGATCAAAAGTGGAAGAAAGTTGGGCAGAAGGTGCCACATTGCCCTTCCCACCTGCAAGGTTTGAGGGGCAGAGGACATGGGAACATGTGGGTTTTTTGATATGAGGGCCCTTGGCATTCTAGAAGCTGAAGGGGTTTTTTTTAAAAAAGAAATTAGTGTGATGAATTCCTAAGTTCCCATCACTGAGCTTTAAATACCTCCTTTTGAAGCAGATTCCGACTATAAATCCTGCCATGTGTGTATCTAATAGATAAGGCTATTTAAAAAAGCATGACCACGGGAATTTCCCGGCAGCCCAGTGGTTAGGACTGCTTTCACTGCTAGGGCCCCACTTCGATCCCCCGTCAGGGAACTAAGATCCCACAAGCTACACAGTGCAGACAGAAAAACAAAACATGACCGTGGCTGTTAGTGGCAAAATCTCTCTCATTTTTTAAAAAAATTTTACTTTGCTGCGTCAGGTCTTAGTTGCAGCGTGTGGGATCTAGTTCCCTGATGAGGGGTTGAACCCCAGTCCCCTGTCCTGGGAGCATGGACTCTTAGCCACTGGACCACCAGGGAATCCCATGGGCTGACTTCCAGTAGATTTTAGGAAGGGAGCTGCTCTGCCCCGTACAAAACCCTGACCCAGAAGCAGGTCATCTGCAAATGGTTTGGCACCAGGTTCCCCATGAGTGTGCGAGGCGTGACGGGTAAGGGGGTGGCCGCCTTTCCCATTCTGTGTCCTAGAGTGAGGGGCTGTCTGCACCGGGCCCTGGTCCTGCCTGTTAATGGCAAAATCTCAATGTCACCTAATACCTGATTCATGTCAAGTTCTGTTCCTGCCTCAGAAATACCCCTTGATGAATGAATTTTAAAAACTTAAGTTGACAGGGTGTGGCTTCAGCTCACAGAGTTCTTTAAAGATGCCCCAACACAGCCCCCAGCCCTTCCTTGAGAAGACAAGGCTGTCCCGGTGGGGTCCCCAGGCCCCCAGGGGAGGCAGGCAGACGGCTGTCCTCGGGGCTGGTGGCATGTGCCCTTGTCTGCCCCGCAGTGGTGACCATCATCAAGGGGAAGGTGGAGGAGGTGGAGCTCCCGGTGGAGAAGGTAGACATCATCATCAGTGAGTGGATGGGCTACTGCCTCTTCTACGAGTCGATGCTCAACACCGTGCTCTACGCCCGGGACAAGTGGCTGGTGAGGCCCCAGCGGGGTGGGAGCGGCTCGTGCAGGCCGGTGTGGGGGTCCAGGCAGAAAAGGGAAGCTGTGCTCCGTACTTCCCACCGCGGGGACTGAGTACAGGGCTTGGAAGGCATCTACATGGATGTTAGGAGGCCCGCGGGCAAGATGGAGGGGGCCCAGTACCGGAAGCTAGACAGGGGCAGGGAGATGGTGCTGGAAAAGAACCACAGCAGGCCAGAGGGATTAGGAGGGACTGTGGACCCAGGTGCTGTCAGAGCAGGCCTCCCAGGGAGCTGACCGAGACCTGAACCCCGGACGGGGAGGAGCCACATGGGATCTGAGGGGCAAGGCACACTTAACAGAGGATTTCGGCCAGTGCAAAGGTCCTGGGGCAGCAGCGAGTTCGCTGTGTAGGGAACTTGTAGGGAACCTGCAGCAGAACACGGATCGGGAAGGAAGTTGGAGGTGAGGGGCGGGGGTGGGCCTGTGCAGGTCTCATGGGACCTCGTGGATGTGTAAGACTTTGCCTTACTCCTCAGAGGGGCGAGGTTAGGACAAGATCTGACTTAGATGCTCCTCAGAGCCATCAGGCAGCTATCTGGGGAGTAGACTGAGGCTGGGCACCAGTGAGGAGGCCGAGACAGGAGCCCACCTGGGAAGTGCTGAGCTCAGACCAGGGTGGTGTCAGGGGTGGATAAATAAACAAAATGGGGCAACCTTGCCCAGTCCCCCCATCCTTCACGCCCTTGCCCTGCTCCCCGTAGGCACCCGACGGCCTCATCTTCCCAGACCGAGCCACGCTGTACGTGACGGCCATCGAGGACCGGCAGTACAAAGACTACAAGATCCACTGTGAGCTCGCGGCCCGGGGAGCTTACGGGCGGGGGCGGCTGGGTGCCGGCTACCCCTGGGCTCACCCTCCTCCCCGCCTCCTCCCCAGGGTGGGAGAATGTGTACGGCTTCGACATGTCTTGCATCAAAGACGTGGCCATCAAGGAGCCCCTGGTGGATGTGGTGGACCCCAAGCAGCTGGTCACCAATGCCTGCCTCATCAAGGTGAGCGGGTAGGGTGGCTGGGAGTCGCTCAGGGTCAACCCAAGAAGAGCCAGCACCTGGCCCCTACGTGGGACCATGAATGCTTGCTTGTTTGAGGTCTCGGGAGCTTATATACACATGTGGGATAATACCAACAGCCATCATTTTTTGAGGTTCCCCTTCTCAACCCCCGGTATCAACTCTCACAAGGATAAGGGAGGCAGGCCAAACTGGGTGGAGGAGGGAGTTTGTGGATGGAGATCGGTGGTGGGGTACAGACGCCCTGACTGGGCAAGCCTCCGTGGCCTGAGGCAGGACCCCCAGTTTTACCCTGAGCAGTCAAAGGATTTTACGCAGGGCTGTGACGTGATCCCTTTCTAGGCCGTCAGGCTGTCTGGTAAGGGATGTGGGGGGAGAAGGCGGGAGCCAGGGAACCCTGTTAGATGCTGCCACAGCGGAGTGGGGACACTGGCCGAGGCAGGCAGTGGAGAGTGGAAACTGGACGATGCTCCAGGGAGCAGTCCTCCTTCTAGGAGGTCGGCCTGTCAGATTCGGGGTTGGGGTTGGGAGAGCAGGGGCCCCCAGGCTTGACCGCTGGGCCGGGGGTCAGGGAAGCGGGCTCACGAGGCTTTTCCCACAGGAGGTGGACATCTACACGGTCAAGGTGGAAGACCTGACCTTCACCTCCCCCTTCTGCCTGCAAGTGAAGCGGAACGACTACGTGCACGCCCTGGTGGCCTACTTCAACATCGAGTTCACCCGCTGCCACAAGAGGACCGGCTTCTCCACCAGTGAGGCGGGGCGCAGGGGCACGGGTGCGGTGGGCCTGCGACAGGAGTGGCCAGAGGGAGCCCCGGGGCCTGGAGGCTTCTCACAGCAGCTCTGCCAGCCGCCCAAGCGCACGGTGCCCCAGTCTCTGCACCCACAAAAAAGCCCGTCCCAGGCTTGGTCAGAGTGAAGGGACTGCAGTCACTGCCCAGTCAATGGGCTCTGGAGGGCGAGGGGGTCCCGCGGAGGGAAGGTGGCGGTGGGGAAGGACAGGCAGCGAGGTGGGTGGGCCAGGCTGATGCCGCCCATGCCCACCCCAGGCCCTGAGTCCCCCTACACTCACTGGAAGCAGACAGTGTTCTATATGGAGGACTACCTGACGGTGAAGACGGGCGAGGAGATCTTTGGCACCATTGGCATGCGGCCCAACGCCAAGAACAACGTGAGGCTCTGGGGCAGCTGGGAGGGGGGGCTCGGGCACCTCTGCCTGTTCTGGGGCCCGGGGACCTCTTGGCCCGAAACCTGCCAGCTAGCCCGCTTACCCTCTGTTCTGCACTCATCTGTCTGGCCTGTGCCCCCCACACTCCCATCCTCGGTCTGCCTGTGACCGCAGTTTCATTGAGTACCTGCTGGATACCAAGGGACCCTGGGGACTCAGGCATGATCAGGCCAGACCCCTGCTGTTCAAGTTCTAGACACAGGAGAGTCATGTCAGTGCCAGCTGGTCAGGACTTCTGTGCTCAGGTGGGAAAGGGGCCGGCAGGTATTGGAGACGTGGAGACAGGGCCGCAGGATATCCTGGCCCAGGAGTGGGAGCTAGAAAGGAAAGGAGGGCCGTTTCATCCGCTGAGACGTGGCAGGCAAGCAGGTCTGGGGGAAAGTCAGGAGCTCGGGCATGGATGGGAGGACTCCTGGGTTGGCGGGAGGAAGGTCTGGAAGTTGAGGGATGTGGCCTGGGCTGGAAATGTCAATGGAGCGGCACTGCGTGAGCTTGGATGGAGGGGAGCACCCCACGGTGGCCCCACTTTCTAAGTCAGGGAGGTAAGAGCCAGTTTCAGCAGCTGTTCTCAGCCAGGGATGGTATTGCCCGCTGCCCCCCCCACGTCATCTGGAGACATTTTGGGTGCCACAGTTGAAGAAGGGGCACGGCTGGCATCTAGTGGACGGGCAGGGGAGCCGCTCCTGTGCAGGGCACAAGATAAGACTTCCTCACAGGAAAAGAGTGGTCTAGTAGCGCAAAGGCTGAGAAAACCCAAACGAGAAACTGAAAGAGACCCAAAGAGGGAGGAGGGAACCAGGAGTGATGTGCAGTGAGGTCCGAGGGGGGCAGCAGTTCTTGAGGTCATTGGTGGCTTTGCCCAGTCTTTCCAGGGGGTGCTGGGGGCCGAGCCACAGGGTGGGCCCCAGGAGGATTTGCCTCCAGGAAGCTTTGGAGGAGAGGAAAAGAGGGCGGGGGAGTGGGGCCCTGGAGTTTTTTGAGAGGAGGAAGTTTTGCTAGAGAGAGGTTTGCTTCTTGTAAAAGAAGAAAGAAATAACTTTTGCTGATGGGGAAGGTTTTGATAAAGGAAATCTTACCATGCAGGAGACAGCAGTTGCCCCTCCCTCCCCCCCCCCAACCCCATCCCCCCCAAGGCGAGGGATTGGCTGGGTTCCAGGTGGTTTTGAGGATGTCACATTGGAAACCTCACGGGGAATCCGCACTGGTCGAGACAGATGCTGGGTGTGGGAGCAGCAACACGGTGTCTCCAGGGAGGGGGTGTGGACGGTGGGGGCCCTGCGGCACCTCAGGCGGCCGAGCTGTCCTCCCCCTTCCCCCGCTGCCCTCTGTCTCTGCCCGCCCTGTCCCAGCCCCCCTCACAGCCGCACTCTCCCCACAGCGTGACCTGGACTTCACCATTGACCTGGACTTCAAGGGCCAGCTGTGTGAGCTCTCCTGCTCCACTGACTACCGGATGCGCTGAGGCGGCGCCCGGCTTCTCCCACCCCAGCCAGGCTGGCCCTGCAAGGGCCCAGGGGCTGCGGCGTTCTTAGGCGGTTTCGGGGCTCCCCCTTCCTCTCCCTCCCTCCCACAGAAGGGGGTTTTAGGGGCTGGGGGTGGGGGGGCACATCGTGACTGTGTTTTTCATAACTTATGTTTTTATATGGTTGCATTTACGCCAATAAATCCTCAGCTGGGATGGCAGCTCAGCTTCCTGGGGGACACGGTGGGGTCAGGCTTCTGCCTGCAGGCGTCCAAACCGCCCAGGGCAAAGAGACAGCCTGCTGGCGGCTTCAGGTCTCTGTCACTACTTCTGTGTCTCTGGGTCTTGCTGCCTTTCCCCAGCCTCCCGGATTCCACAGCCTTCACTCTCAAGTCCCACCTGGCCCTCAGCTCACTCACAGGGTGGTCTCCATTGGCTCTCAGAGTCTGTGCCCCCCCCCCCCCCCCCATCTAATGTCCCCTGTCACCGGGGCCTCTGCCGGGCTGGGGGAGGGCTGGGGTGTGGATTCCCAGCACAGCTGGCCTCTGAGGTTTCCCAGAAGCCCTCTCTCCGGCCTTCCCCCGTCACACACATTGTTCCTCTTGGGCTGTTTTTTCCTGTCCAGGACCCTCCAAGGCCAAACCAAGGCTGATTGGCAGTGCCCGCTGCCCTGCCCTTTCCACCTGGGGAAACTGAGTCGGGGCAGGGGGCGGGGGTTCAGAGAGTTCTTTGTGGGGGTGGCAGCCTGCCTCCTCCCCCAGCCTGGCTTGGAACTCGGGGTTCCCACTGTCTACCCCACCTTGGAGATGCAGAGACCCCACTGGCCTTCACCGTTTCCAGTGACTGGCTCTCCAGTCTCTGCTGCAGATGTGGTGCCTGCGCCTGCCCACCCTGCCCTTCCCAAGGCCATGTCCCAAAGTCACGGGCCCCCTAGGTCTCAGTCCACACGACCTGGATCACCCTAGACAGAACCCATGACCTTTCCATGGCCTTCCTACAGCTGCTTCAGCACAGCTGAAACGCTTGGCCTGCTGGCACCCCACACCCATCTGCATATATTCCTCTTCTACCAGGATGGTGTTAGGGCCCGACTTGAGGTGCCTCAGTTTGCCGCCTGTCCCAATTGTCAGCGCCCCGCGTTGCCCAGCCCCCGCCCTGGAAGTCGCCTGTCCCTTGACATTGCTGTGCCAAAACTCGGCAGAAGAGGGTGAAGTCGCGCCTTGCAGCATCCCCGCCCCCAGCCCTTTCCAGGAAGCCCTAAACTGCGTCGCCACTTGCAGGTGTCAGCTGCCCCGCCCCTCCTCCCTCCGCCTTAAAGGGGTCGCGTCTCCCGGGGCCTCCCAGGGGCATCGACGGCACCGTGGGTCCCCGTGGGTCCCGTGAGGTCTCCTTGGTCGCGGTGCGGGAAGTGGGCATCCCGAGTCCTCATCCTGCCCTTCTGGCGTGGTGTGGCTCATTCGGCCTCAGTTTGCACGGTCTGAGAAGTGGGGACGCCCTGATTTCCTGACGCTAAAGCAAGCGCTCAGGGCATTTTCTAGGCCCGGGGAGGGGGCGGGGGCGCACCCCGGAGGAGCCGCTTCGCCCACCGGTTTCTCAAACGCCGGTCCGCCCCACCCCCACGATGACCACCCACATTCTCTTGCTGTTGCTCGTCGCCTCCTCCATCCTGGGGGACCCGGACCCGGACTCGGCAGGCAGGTGAGAAACGCCGAGGGCAGCGGGGACGGGGCGGGAGGGAGACCGCGGGGGGTGTGCGCCCTCTCTAGGCCGTTTTCCGCTTCGGTGGAATGGGAAGTTGGCCAGGAAATGGGCCTCGCCTGTTCCGGAGTTCTGGGTACCCCCCCGAGCCCCCTTTCTCGGGTGGGGTGTTTGAACCCCGTCTTCTCCCATGCTCCGTCCCCAGGCGGCCCCAGCCCCAGGTCTCCCAGCAGCGCGGGCACCTCTGTTCCCTGGGCACGTGCCAGACCCACCGCCTGCCAGAGATCATATACTGGCTCCGGTCTGCCTCCACCAAGGAGCCCTCAGGGAAGGCTGGCCGCAAGCCTCAGGATCCCCACAGCTACGGGCGCCGCCGGCGGCGCGAGGCCAGAATCCCTCTACGTCTCCAGGACCCCAGCCTGCGGCAAGGCCAGCGCAGTGCCCAGCTCGCTGGGTGATGCTGGGCACATCTCTGCTCGTCCCCTGGCTTCAGTTTACCCATCGTGTATTGGGGCTGTGACTTCAAGTTTCAAGATCCCCTAACCACCTCCTGGGCTCTCCCCGCGCTGTGACTGGGCTGGACCCACGTGCACACCGGCCCCAGCAGGGACAAAGAATATTAACGTCCAGAGCTGAATAAAACGAGAGTTCCATGTTTCAGTCGGCTTGTCTGTCCCCATTCTGGCCTCCCAATTTGAGTCGGGTCTCTAATATATTCTCCGCTTTATCTAGGCAATTCCCCCCCACCCCAACGGAAGCCCCTCTGATTAACTTGAATCCGACCCGCTGTAGCACCTCCACGCCAACTCAGTCCCTGCAGCCGCATCTCCCGTGGGTGGTTTTCGTGGGTCTACTGGACCCCAAAGCAGTCCCCTCCCTCCCCTGGGTGGTGGGGCTGAGATTCGCTCCGGCTCCCACGCGCGTGGGCTGAACTCTAAGCTGAGCTTCTTTCCTCGATGAGAAAGGAGAGAAAAGAGACAGAGTGGACTCCGGAGCCGAAGAAGCTGGGGTTCGGAGGAGAGGTGCTGCGTAAAACAGGGGAGGCCCAATAGTGGAGAATCGGGCGGGTAGGAGTCTGAAGGCAGGGGATGCAATGGAGGGAGGGGATTGGACGCTGGAATTTGAAGGGGGCGGGAACTGAGCGCAGAGAATTGAAGGGGGCGGGGATAAAACCCGGGGATTGAATACACGGCTAGGCACCCGAGAGACAGAAACTGGGGTTCCTGGATTTTGGATGGTCGGAGGCGACAGGAGCTCCGGAGGCGCATCAGCCAAGTCGTGGACTCACAGCACTGGGACATATGCAAGTGGGAGGCTCCAGTCCGGCGCTCTAAATAGGGGGCGGGGTGTATGTGTGCTCGGGCTTGGTCCCCAGGATCCGGCCGGCGGACCCCTGACTCAGCGCGGTAAGTGCCGGACTGTAGGGGCGCGAACTCCTGCGGGGGCCTGAGGATTGCGTCTTGGGCTGGGGTGCGGGCATCTCCATCACTTGTCCTCGACGCTCGCCTCTGCTCTCAGCCTCAGCATCCCCGAGGCATGCGCAGCAGTGTGCTTCCTCCCCCATCCCCTTCAGCCCGGGGCTGGGGGAGGGGACGCTGGGTCACCCCAGAGCACATGAATTTATAGAGAACCCCCCTCCACTCTCCTCCGCGCCCCCTGCCCCCGCCACAAGTCCCCCACCCCCAGTCCTTGCCTCGGAATGGGAAGCGGAAATGAAGTGGACTGCCAACGTCCGGCAGGTGTTCATTTCAAAATCAGTTTGGGAATAACGCTTTTCCCGAGATTCCGCAACTCACCCTAGACCAGTTTCCCGCCTCGACCCCCAAATCTTGAAAGTCTTTTGGAGGGGGCCACTGTCCCCGTGCCACGTTCTCAGAATAGCCACAAAAGGGGTTAACGCCAATTATCCGCCCTGCCTTTCTGTGTGTTCACAGAGGTCCCCGGCTAAAGTGCCCCTAACACTGGAGTCTACGGCCAGGACCCTCAAGACCCCTCCGGTGTTAGGGAAGGCTGAGCTGGCCTCCTACATTCCTGGGTCTGCGGAGAAGGGGCTGGGGGTCTGAGGAATGACCCTCTGTCCTCCTCCCAGGGCTGTAGCCTGACATGGCTGAAGCTCACCAGGCGGTGGGCTTCCGACCGTCTCTGACTTCGGACGCGGGGGAAGTGGAGCTCGGTGCCCCGGTGTTGCATGAGATCTGCCTCTCCGGACTGCGCTCTTGGAAAAGGCATCTCTCCCGTTTCTGGGTGAGAAGGGCTGCGACGCCGTTTCCTTCCGGAAATCCAGTTACCTGTTTCCGCTATACGCGAGGCTCAGTTTTCATGTCCACTTCCAAGACCCCTTAAAGCCAATTCCGGATTCTCTGTGGCTCACTGCTGGGTTCCTCAACCTCGCCCAGGAGAACTGCCATTCACCTGTGGTACCCACTTCCTGGTCGTTCTTTACACTCTACCCACACCCACAACTTCCACCCCAATTTCTAGAACTGTCAGTCCCCTTACCTGTGGTGCGCCTCTCACCGTTCCCTTTCATCTCCAGGCTCTAAACGAGATGCTCCCTGTTCCAGAACCCCATGGCCTGATCAACGACTTGGGTAGCCCACACCCCAGTCCTGAAGGCCCCCTTGCCCACTGGCTCTCTGCGCCACCTCCTTGCCCCTGCTCTGAGCCCCCAGTACCCTCTCCAGTATGTGGCACACCCTCCCTCTGGTTCTGAAATGTGAACCTCCACCGACTGGATCCCAAACTCACACTTCTTGCCTTTGCCCTAGAATGCCTTAGAATGCTCACATCCACCTAGAACCTGTGTCAGCCCCGGGGTCCCCAGTTCTAGAAGTCTGGCACCATCTATGGAGTCTCCCTGGAGAAGGAAATGGCAGCCCACTCCAGTATTCTTGCCTGGAGAATCCCATGGATAGAGGAGCCTGGTGGGCTACAGTCCTTGGGTCACATAGTCGGACGTGATTGAAGTGACTTAGCATGGGCTCGTGGAATCTCCCTGCTGGCTGCACCCTCTTTGTGAACACAGGTCTTGAATGCCTTCGTGGTCTACCAGGACTGGGTTTGAGTCCTGACTCTGCCACTGACTAGCTGTGTGGCCTTGGGCAAGCGCGTCTCTCTGAGCCTCAGTATCCCCAGATGTGATACAAGAGTGATGGTAGCACCTCCCTCACGGCACAGTTGCAAGGATTAAACAAACTCTCACATGCAAGCCCTGAGTCAAGTGCTTGGCCCATGGCAAGTGCTGAAGGTTAGCTTTTTTTTGGCTGCACCTTGAGGCATGTGGCCTGGAGAAGGAAATTGCCACCCCCTCCAGTATGCTTGCCTGGAAAATTCCAGGGACAGAGGATACTGGTGGGCTACAATCCATGGGTCACAGAAAGTTGGACATGATTGAGCACAAGGCACGTGGAACTTCCCCGACCAGGGATTGAACCCACATCCCTGCAGTGGAAGCGAGGGGTCATAACCGCTGCACCACCAGGGAAGCCCTCTGAGTGTTAGCTTTGGATTATAATACGGTTCTTCATTTGCCAAATATCTGTGGAGCATTATGTGAAGGGCCTGGCACCATTTGGGGCCCTGGGGACATGGCAGGGAGCAAGACAGACAGAGTCCTTTCCTCATGGGGAAGATAAGTACTCAAAACATAGAGTATGTCAGATGGTGACGTTCTATAGTGGACGATAACGTAGGCAGGGAAGAGGGAGCATGGAGGTGTTAGAGTACAACCCAGGGGCAGCCCAGGGTTCTCTTTGGAAGCTGGAACATTTGAGCAGGTTGGACAGCACGTCTATGGCCATATTGGTTGTTAAAATGATTGTTAAAATAGAGATGTATCTGCTCCAGTGAGTAAATAGCCACTAACCCAAACCCCCAGAAAACCCCTTTCAGCCCTACCCCTGGGAACCCTTGGGCCTCAGGCCAATCCAGCAACTAAAGTGTTAACTTGTGGTTTAAAAGATAAACACACACATATATACACACATAAATAGGTATTTTAACTAAGATGTAATTATATACAGAAAAATGAGGATTTTTAAAGTATACAGACCTTGAATTTTGTGGTATCTTTGTAACTGCGGTAATACCTACGTAACCAACTCCCCAACAAAACAGCACAGCCATCAATCATTCTAGAATGTTCCTTAGAGCCCCTTTCCCACCAGTACCCCTTACCTCACCCTCGCTGCAAAGCAATCACCGTTCTGACTTCTGTGCTTATAGACGGATTTGAATTGGTGTTGCTATGTCGAAAAATTTTAACTGTAACACCTGTATTCGAGTCAGCTCTGAAACTCCTTTCTGATTCAAATGTCACTGGTGGTCAGTGGCCCCCACCAGAAACTCATATTAGTATAACTGATAATGGTAATAGTGACTCTTTCCTTTCAGTCACATAGCTGCCTCTCGCCCTGATGGTCACTTGGAGTTCTCACATCCTTCCTTTCCATTCGGGGACCCCAGGAACCACCCTGAAGCCGTAGCTCCTAGAACTGGGTCCCAAGGTGAGGGCTGTGCCCTCAGCAACACCAGAGCTGTAATTCCATAGACTCATTGCTAAGCCTGAATTTCTTCACTTAAAAAATGGGAATCCTGACAGTCCCTGCCTTGAGGGACTGTTGTAACCATTCGTTGTCTTAGGAGAAGGTCTGACCCACAGAAGTCACCACTCCAGCACTGCCGTCCTTATCTTACATACCACACAGGTGCTGTGTGACCTCCGGCGTGTCAGTAAATTCTCTGGCCTTCTGCTTCCTCATTTCTAAAACCATAATAGATAGTAATAGATCTCAGGCTGTATACCAAGCGAAGCCTTTGAATATATTGCTCATCTGGTTCTCATTAAGACCTCTTTTTTTGTCATGCTGAGTGACTTGCAAGGTCTTAGTTCCCTAATCAGCTAATCAGAGATTGAACCCTGGCCATGGCAGTCCTAACCACTGGACCACCAGGGAATTCCCTCATTTAGAGCCTTCGAAGGGAAGCCCGTCATTAGTCCCATTTTACATATGAGGAAACAGAAACTCAGAGAGATGTTTTCACCTCCCCCAGGTCACACAGCTGCCACGATGCAGAAGCAGAGGCACACCTGGAAGAATTAGAAGTCTGGCTCTGGAGCCCGTGCTGACTCCTCACTATCCTGGGCTGCTTTTCCAGAACATGGTCTCAGTACTGATGCCCAAGAGTTGTTGTGAATTACACGCAGAGGGTCACTTGGGCCAGGCATGAGGCTTTGGTGTAGGTGGTTCATTGGCAGGAGATTAGAGTGTTGCCTGAGATGGTTTCCAAATGGATATGAAATTCTCAGATATAGCATACTTCAGAGTATGGTACCCTCATCTGGTTGGTTTGAGTGATTGACAGTGCCCTCTGGAGCCAGGAGACCTGGATTCAAATCATGCCTCTACCACTTCCTGGCCATGTGGCCTGGGACAAGTTCTTCAAACTTCCTGTCGCCTCCGTTTCTTCACCCATATGATGGAGATACGAATACTTACTATCTTACTGAGTGTGACAGGGGGACGAAATGATTTAACGATGCTCCTGGTACTTGGGAAATGCTATAGAGAAATTTTCTGATATTAGGAAGCCCCTGTTCTATTGCAATCTAGAGCCCCAGATAGAAGCACTGAAAACATCTTTTAAAATAAAGAAAAACCAAACAACAAAAATAACCAGGTTTGCCAGTAACCTCCTTCTGCCAAGCCAAAGGGAGATTGCCTAGTAAATAAATCCCCAGTGAGAAGAAGATTAGCAACAAAGAGGACATGGTAATATTTACTGAGCTCCTATGGTGTGCCTGACTCTGAGCTATGCAACTGACCACCCTGCACCACCCTACCCCACCCCCAGCCCTCTGCTTCATTTTCTCCATAGCACCTCTTGCCATCTGACTCATTCCACTAAAGCCTGTATTTATGTAGGTGTTGTCTCTATCCCCCATGAGAGCAGGAATCTTGCTGTCTTGTCACTGTTGTTGGACTGCACTAAGCCTTTTTGGAATGACATTTCCTCATCCAGCCCTCGTGACAGCCCTATGAGCAAGTACTGAGATTTGGATTGTTCCCATTCTACAGATGAGGAAACTGAGACACGGAGGTAAAGTCACGTGCTTGCAGTCACTCAGCTAGGTAGCGACAGAGCAGAGATTTGAGCCCAGAGGGTGGGGACTCCAGAGCCCAAGGTCTAAACCATGATCTCTGGGAGTTTCCTGGCAGTCCAGTGGTTACGATTGTGTGCTTCTCTGGAAGACTGCAGGAGGCACAGCTTTGATCCCTGGTCAGGGAACTAAATTCCCGTAAGCCACACAGTTTGGCAAAAAAAAAAAAAAAAATTTATACTTGTAAATGGCACCTGGCATGTAGTAAGCACTCATTAAATGTTAGTTATTGCTTCCCTGGGAGTTGGGAGTTTCGTTAGTCACCCAGCAGCTTGTGGGATGTTCCCTAACCAGGGATTGAACCCTGACCGTGACAGGGAAAGCGAGGAATCCTACCAACTTGACCACCAGGGAATCCCAACCCAACATTTTCATTCATTCCTCATTCATTCCAAGGCCAGCCCCTGAGCTCTGGACCCTGCTGTATCCTGGCAATTGTTTGGCCTTTTTGACAGTCTCGCCTTCAGGGTCCTGCCTGAGAGTAACCCCTCCTCCGGGAGCCCTCCCTGACTCCCTCAGCCTGAGCAACCTGCCTTATCCTATCGCCATGAGCACTCATTGCATTCTGGTCTGACCTCCTTGGGGGCAGGACCCAGATCTCTTTGTTCCTCACGGTATCTTGGGCACGCATCTCAATGCCGAGTCAATATCTAAGAGTGGTGCTTAGCAGATGGGATAACTGATTGAATAGGTGACCTTTCCTCTCCACAGAACGACTTTCTCACAGGCGTGTTCCCTGCTAGCCCCCTCAGCTGGCTTTTCCTCTTCAGTGCAATTCAACTTGCCTGCTTCCTACAGCTGGATCCTTCCTTAGGACTGATGGAGAAGATCAAAGAGTCTCTGCCAGACTGGTGAGGTTCCCCACTTCAACCCAGTAACCTCCTAACCCCTTGCCCTCCACCCAGGACATTTCTGTATCAGCGTGTGTGCCTGTTAAGGAAAGTAACCTCTAAGACTTACCTGGGGTCAGATTAATAAAGGTAAAGCATCAAGTAAAGGGAGGTGATTTCCTCTATTGTCTCTGCACATTTTCCGTCCTGGCTGCTTCTTGCTAAAGGGAATGTTGGCAAACTAGACAAAGGTGAGGTATGGTTATATATACTAACAGAAGTATGAGTTCTGCTAATCTACAGTTGTGTGGTCTTAGGCAAGAGACCTCACTATTCTTGGTGTCAGGGGCTTCACGACACAAACAAACTTTTGGGCCAACCCAATGATTGGTTTTTAGGGTGGTTGGAGGAATTAAACAAAATCACGCATGTGGGATGTAGAGTACAATACTGGGAGGTCCTAGGATCTTCCCTGGCAGCTCAGACGGTATCAGTCCCTGAGTCGGGAAGCTCTTCTGGAGAAGGAAATGGCAACCCACTCCAGCATTCTTACCTGGAAAATCCCATGGATGGAGGAACCTGGTTAGGCTCCAGTCTATGGGGTTGCAAAGAGTCGGACACTCACTCACTAGGAGGTTATTAAATGGGAGTAGTTCAATGATTATTGTTGTCTGGAAACAAAAAGGTGAAGTTGCAGATAGCCTGAAAGGGCAGATCTAGGATCGGAAGTAGAAATTTCCAGGAAGGCTAGATTTACCTAATCTAAAGAGGGTAAGTGACTCCCTTCAAGTCCTCCAGGTGGGATTTACTCACAATCTGTCCTATTGCAACTTTGCAAACATATTGACTTACTGTGTCTTTAGATCAGCCATTCCTAAACTTGAGTTTGTATTAGAGTTATCTGGGAGACATGCTAAAATACTGATTGCTGGGCCTGGGGCCCAAGAATTTGTGTTTCTGACAAGCTCCCAGATGGTGCTGATGCTGCTGGTCCAAGGGCCACACGTTGAGAACCTCTGCTTCGGGGTATAATTTGATATCTGGTATCGAAAAAGCAAGAGAGTTCCAGAAAAACATCTATTTCTGCTTTATTGACTATGCCAAAGCCTTTGACAGTGTGGATCACAATAAACTGTGGAAAATTCTGAGAGAGATGGGAATACCAGACCACCTGACCTGCCTCTTGAGAAATCTGTATGCAGGTCAGGAAGCAACAGTTAGAACTGGACATGGAACAACAGACTGGTTCCAAATAGGAAAAGGAGTACATCAAGGCTGTATATTGTTACCCTGCTTATTTAACTTATATGCAGAGTACATCATGAGAAACGCTGGACTGGAAGAAACACAAGCTGGAATCAAGATTGCTGGGAGAAATATCAATAACCTCAGATATGCAGATGACACCACCCTTATGGCAGAAAGTGAAGAGGAACTAAAAAGCCTCTTGATGAAAGTGAAAGAGGAGAGTGAAAAAGTTGGCTTAAAGCTCAACGTTCAGAAAACGAAGATCATGGCATCTGGTCCCATCACTTCATGGAAAATAGATGGGGAAACAGTGGAAACAGTGTCAGACTTTATTTTTGGGGGCTCCAAAATCACTGCAGATGGTGACTGCAGCCATGATATTAAAAGATGCTTACTCCTTGGGAGAAAAGTTATGACCAACCTAGATACCATATTCAAAAGCAGAGACATTACTTTGTCGACTAAGGTCCATCTAGTCAAGGCTATGGTTTTTCCAGTGGTCATATATGGATGTGAGAGTTGGACTGTGAAGAAGGCTGAGCGCCGAAGAATTGATGCTTTTGAACTGCGGTGTTGGAGAAGACTCTTGAGAGTCCCTTGGACTGCAGGGAGATCCAACCAGTCCATTCTGAAGGAGCTCAGCCCTGGGATTTCTTTGGAAAGAATGATGCTAAAGCTGAAACTCCAGTACTTTGGCCACCTCATGAGAAGAGTTGACTAATTGGAAAAGACTCTGATGCTGGGAGGGATTGGGGGCAGGAGGAGGAGGAGACGACAGAGGATGAGATGGCTGGATGGCATCACTGACTCAATGGACGTGAGTCTGAGTGAACTCCAGGAGTTCGTGATGGACAGGGAGGCCTGGTGTGCTGCAATTCATGGGGTCGCAAAGAGTCGGACACGACTGAGCGACTGAACTGAACTGAACTGAACTGATAGTGAAAGTAGCTCAGTCTGCCAGACTCTGCGATCCCATGGATGATACAGTCCATGGAATTCTCCAGGCCAGAATACAGGGGGTAGCCTTTCCTTTCTCCAAGGGATCTTCCCAACCCAGGAATCGAACTGGTGTCTCCTACATTGCAGACGGATTCTTTACCAACTGAGCTATCAGGAAATAGCTCAGATATCAGCTATACCTGATATCTCGTATATTTCAATAGAAATACCAGCTCGCATTTGTTAGGCTCCTACCAATTTCCATGGGATGTGATTTTAGAAACTTGGTGTCTCCATGTTCCTGAGGGGAGATGGTGGGCACACCAAGAGAGAGAATCACACCTCTAGCACTTCACAAATGAGGAAACTGGACTTTTTCTGACCGACTCTAATTCTACAGGATATTCCTCCAACAGCCAAAAGATGAGAGTCAGAGAGTGTTAGGAACAGCAGGCGCTGGGTAGGGCTGGAGGGGAGGGATATTCTGAGGCCCGGAGACGCTGCCCTATTCTCTTTTTGTCTACCCGCCCCCAGGGGTGGACAGCATCACAGGCTGCGGGGGGTCCTGGCGGCCGCGCTCTTTGCGTCCTGTCTGTGGGGAGCTCTGATCTTCACCCTTCATGTGGCCCTGAGGCTACTTCTGTCCTACCACGGCTGGCTCCTCGAACCCCACGGAGCCATGTCCTCGCCCACCAAGACCTGGCTGGTATGGGAGAGGCAGAGCCCTCGATCAAGCCCCCTCTGCCCTGTTCTCTCTATGGAGTGCCACGCTCGCCGCCCCCCGCCCCCGCCCCGCCCCCCGCCCCGCCCCCCAGCACCTTGGCCCCGGGCTGCAGTGAGGGGTTTAAAAAACCACTAATTCCTGCTCCCCACCAGGCCCTGGTGCGCATCTTCTCCGGCCGCCATCCAATGCTCTTCAGTTACCAGCGCTCTCTGCCGCGCCAGCCTGTGCCCTCCGTCCAGGACACCGTGCGCAAGGTGGGCCAGGCACTCCAGGATGGGGAGGGAGGCTGCCGAGCGGGTAGGGGGGTTGTCTATGGGACCTGCCCTCTTCCCCTCCGTGCCCCTCAGTATCTGGAGTCTGTCCGACCCGTCCTCTCCGACAAGGACTTCGACTGGACCTCGGGCGTAGCGCAGGAATTCCTGAAGCTGCAGGCCTCACTGCTGCAGTGGTACTTGCAGCTCAAGTCCTGGTGGGCGTCCAATTACGTGAGTACAGCGTCCTGTAGGCGAAACTTCTGAACCGGCGCCCCAACCCTGCGAGTTCTACGTCCCGCCCTACGCCCCGCCCACAACCCCAGGCCCGGCGGCGATTGGCGCTTCACTCCAGATGTGCCCCATTGAGTCCCGCCCCCACGCTCCAATAGTTTAAACCCAGCCCAAGATGCTCCAATATTCTGAGCTCCCCTCACCTCTCCAATATTTTGAATCCCGTCCATCCTGTACTAACATTTTAGGCCCCATCCGCCACGCTCCCACATTCGGAGACTGGGTCTTCAATGATCTAGCTCCGCCTCCGGGACGCGCCCACATCGAGAACTCCACCCCCAACCCTCTAGTATTTAAGTCGGAATTCCCGGCCCTTTCCAACATTTCAGCCCCTCCCCTGGTGGCCACAGACTCTAAGCCTTCCCCTAGAATAGTTCTTTTCCTCTGCCTTCTGTGTGCACAGACGCCTGCCCTAAACGTACTTCCATCTGATTTCAGGAACTAGGGTCCTAGAACGCACTTGGAATTAAACTCCTTGAGAATCTGAGGCATAGAACCAGGCAGCGAATTGCCCTGTAAGCGGCTTCCAGGTCTCCCATTCTGTAGGAAGCCATAAATAGCCGTCAGGCAGCATGTGATGTGCTGGAGGTAGTGAAGAAGAAATAGATGGTTTTTTTTTTAGGTTCCACATATAAGTGATAACATATAATATTTGTCTTTGTCTGACTACTTAGTATGCTAGTCTCCATCACTGACTCAATGGACATGAGTTTGAGCGAGCGCCAGGAGTTGGTGATGGACAGGGAAGTCTGGCGTGCTGCAGTGCATGGGGTCACAGAGCGTCGGACACAACTGAGTGACTGAACTGATGTTGCTACAGACAGCAGTATTTCATTCTTTTCTATGCAAGCCTTAGTTTTAGAGGGTTTTTTTTACTTCATGTTCTTGGACTAGATTCCATTCTTAATATATATATATATATAACACTTAAATAACATAATTATATAATGTATAAATATAATGTACATGTATAGTTATATAAGTAATATATATACACACCATATATATATTTAATTGATACATTTCAGTATACATCTAAGGCACTGTCAGTTGTAACATGCACCATTACCTTATGGACAAGAAAAGAAAAATAATTAAGTCTAACACAATGCTTTCTTATCACTTATACAGATCAATCCTCATTATTCACACATTCTGTGTTTGAGATTCTTCTACTTATATTTGTAACCCCTAATCAGTACACGCGGCACTTTCATGATCATTTGGAGAGTTGTACAAGGTTGCAAAAATTTTGACTTGGCTTGAAGTGCACATTCCTAGCTGAGGTGAAACAAGAGTGGAAGGAACCTGACCCTGTATTTCTCTTTGTAAAAATGGCTCAGTGTTGGCTAATCAGCGTTCACTGCCACTTTATAGGACATAACGACCTTGAGTAACAGGTGTATATTAAAAAGAGCTCCCTTAGGGACTTTCCTAGTGATCCAGTGTTTATAGAATCTGCCTTCCAATGCAGGGGACACTGGCTCAGTCTCTGGCTGGGGGAATGAAGATCCTGCGTGCAGCAACTAAGACGCAATGCAGAGATATCACTTGCATATACTGTTGCATCACATGGACGTAATGTTACAATATTATACATATAGTAAAGCACACAAGTCTTACCTGTTCAGCTTAAGTTTTATGTACGTATATAATCAGATAACCCCTACTTAGATCAAGGTATAGAACTTTTCTACCATTTGCTGGAAACTTCTGGATTTTTCCAGAATATGTTGCCTATTCCCAGGGAACAACAACTACATCCTGGCTGGTCTAAGTTTAAGGAAATGTACGATACCACCAGCTTAAAAGATCCCGAATGCTGCAAGGAAGACCAAAGATCCTATGGGCTACTACTAAGACCCAGTGCAGCAAAATAAATAAATAATTAAATATATTTTTTAAAAAATAACCTTAATAACAAGGAAGGAAAATATCTAGAAAACACTAAAAATCTCTGACCACCTCCCTGTTAATTCTTGTCCCTCCCACCATTGCCTGTGAGAAACACTTTGGTCAGAGTCATTTCTGAGTGTATGTATACATATATTGATACCCAGGCTTATATAGATATTCTTCAGGTATATATATTTTATTTATAATATATTTTAATATATTTAATAATATAACATGTTATATCATACTACATGTTTAATATATAGTATATAAACACATATAACATAAATATATATAATTTTAATTATGATTCAAATGTACATAATATAAAATTTGCCATTGTAACCATTTTCCAGTGTACAATTCAGTAGTACTAAGTATAGTCACAATGTTGTGACCCCATGGACTGTAGCCCACCAGGCTGCTCTGTCCATGGTATTCTCCAGACAAGAATACTAGAGTGGGCTGCAATTCCCTTCTCTAGGGATCTTCCCAACCCAGGGATAGAACCCAGGTCTCCCGCATTGCGGGCAGATTCTTTACCGTCTGAGCCACCAGGGAAGCCACATAACATAAATATCATATATAATTTTAATTGTGATTCAAAGGTACATAATATAAATTTTGCCATTGTAACCATTTTCCAGGATACAATTCAGTGGTACTAATAAGTCTAGTCACAATGTTGTATAACCATAACTATCTATCTCTAGAGCTTTTTTATCATCTCAAACAGAAACTCTTTGTGCCCATAGGCAAAACATTCCTATCCCAGGGATTTCCCTGGTGGTCCAGTGGCTAAGACTCCGCAATCCCAATGCAGGGGGCCTGGGTTCGATTCCTGGTAAGGAAACTAGATCCCACATGCCATAACTAAGACTCAGCACAGCCAAATAAATAAGTAGAATAAACATTTTTTAAATATTTATGTACTTGTTAGGCTGTGTCGGTCTTAGTTGTGGCATGTGGGTTCTTTTGTTGCGGCATATAGATTTCTGTCTAGTTGTGGCCCGCGGGCTCAGTAGTGGTGGCGCACAGGCTTGGTTGCCCCGAAGCATGTGGGAATCTTAGTTGTTTGATCAGGGATTGAACCCACATCCCCTGCACTGGAAGGTGGATTCTCAACCACTGGACCACCAGGGAAGTCCCTAAATATTTTTTTAAAATTCCTGTCCCCATTCTCTGAAGCCCCAGGTAACCTCTATTCTACTTTCTGTGTCTATGAACTGGCTTATTTTAGATTTTCATAGATGTGGAATCACACACTATTAGTCCTGTTGTGTCTGACTCATTTCACTTAGTGTGTTTTCAGGGTTCATCTGTGTTGTCGCTCTGAAGAATTAGAGCCTCATTCCTTTTTATACTAACAGTCTGTTGTATAGATAGACCACACTGTCTATTCATCCACTTGATGGACAGGTTGGGTCTTAGCAGAATTTTTTTTTTTTTAATAAAATGGGATCATTTCACATGTCTTGTTGTGTGCCTATCCTTTTTCACTGTGCAGCTTTCTTGGTGCTCATTCTCTGTCAGTAATATAGATGTAACTTGTTCTTTTTAAACAGCTATGTTATTCCATAACATGAGGGTTTCACAGTTTAGCTAACTGGTCCCCCATGGATGGACATCTAAGTTATTGCTAGTTACCTATCTTGATGCCTGCTTCATTGAGCTCCATGCTCCCCATTTGATATGGCAAAGTCTGGAGGGACCACCCCCTCATTTCCCCCCTCCCTTGACCCCAACCACCCCAGCTGTGTGTCTCTCTGCCCCACTCCCAGGTCAGTGACTGGTGGGAAGAATTTGTATACCTGCGCTCCAGGAACTCACTGATGGTGAACAGCAACTATTACCTGATGGTAAGAAGGGGAGATGGAGGTTAGGAAGAGGGCAAGGGATGGGGTTCATAGTTCCCTGGGTCTAGGGTCGGGATGTCTGGCTAGAATGTGGGGTTTAGAGTCAGTGACCCCAATCACAGTCTGGAATTCACCATCCCACCTGTTGGGATCAAGACCTGTGTTTGAGGTCAGTGCCTCCATCCTGCACAAACCTGACCGCAGGCGTTTTGCTCTGGCTTGGCCTGGCCCGCAGGACTTCCTGTACGTCACGCCCACTCCTGTGCAGGCAGCGCGTGCGGGCAACGCAGTCCATGCCCTCCTTCTGTACCGCCACCGCCTGGACCGCCAGGAGATCCTGCCAGTAAGAGGGCTGCCCCTGCGGGCTGGGGACGGAGGCTGTGGTCCTGAAATGTGTGGCCAACACCTGGGTCCTGGGAGGCAGGTCACAAGCCTGTGATCTCCTGCAGACTTTGCTGATGGGAATGCGACCTTTGTGCTCCGCCCAGTATGAGAAGATATTCAACACCACGCGAATTCCCGGGGTCCACAGAGGTGAGCCCCCTCTACCCCTCTTGTTGATAGAAGTAGAACAGTATGGTGGCTAAGAACACGCTCTCTGGAGCCAGCCTACCGGGGTTCAAGTCCCAACTCCGTAACTCCCAAGCTGTGTGACCTTGGGGAAGTTTACCCTCTCTGAACTTGAGTTTCCTCTTCACTCAAATGGGACAGTAAGGGTACCCGCAAGCCACTTGGTGAGTGGCTAACAAAGGTCCTTATTCTTTTTTTAAAAAAATTTTAAATTTTACAATACTGTATTGGTTTTGCCATACATCAACATGAATCCGCACGTGTTCCCAATCCTGAACCCCCTTTCCACCTCCCTCCCCATACCATCTCTCTGGATCATCCCAGTGCACCAACCCCAAGCATCCTGTATCCTGCATTGAACCTAGACTGGCGATTCGTTTCTTATATGATATTATACATGTTTCAATGCCATTCTCCCAAATCATCCCACCCTCTCCCTCTCCCACGGAGTCCAAAAGACTGTTCTATACATCTGTGTCTCTTTTGCTGTCTCGAATACAGGGTTATCATTACCATCTTTCTAAATTCCATATATATGCGTTAGTATACTGTATTGGTGTTTTTCTTTCTGGCTTACTTCATACTGTATAATTGGCTCCAGCTTCATCCACCTCATTAGAACTGATTCAAATGTATTCTTTTAAATGGCTGAGTATACTCCATTGTGTATATGTACCACAGCTTTCCTATCCATTCATCTGCTGATGGACATCTAGGTTGCTTCCATGTCCTGACTATTACAAACAGTGCTGCGATGAACACTGGGGTACACGCGTCTCTTTCAATTCTGGTTTCCTTGGTGTGTATGCCCAGCAGTGGGATTGCTGGGTCATAAGGCAGTCCTATTTCCAGTTTTTTAAGGAATCTCCACACTGTTCTCCATAGTGGCTGTACTAGTTTGCATTCCCACCAACAGTGTAAGAAGGTTCCCTTTTCTCCACACCTTCTCCAGCATTTATTGCTTGTAGACTTTTGAATCGCAGCCATTCTGACTGGTGTGAAATGGTACCTCATTGTGGTTTTGATTTGCATTTCTCTGATGATGAGTGTTGTTGAGCATCTTTTCATGTGTTTGTTAGCCATCTGTATGTCTTCTTTGGAGAAATGTCTATTTAGTTCTTTGGCCCATTTTTTGATTGGGTCGTGTATTTTTCTAGAATTGAGCTGCAGGAGTTGCTTGTATATTTTTGAGATCAGTTGTTTGTCAGTTGCTTCATTTGCTATCATTTTCTCCCATTCCGAAGGCTGTCTTTTCACCTTGCTTATAGTTTCCTTTGTTAAAAATATAGAACGCTTCACGAATTTGAGCGTCATCCTTGCACAGGGGCCATGCTAATCTTCTCTGTATCATTCCAATTTTAGTATATATGCTGCCGAAGCGAGCACAGCCCTTATTATTACAACATATCCCCCCACCCCAGATCACATTCGCCACCTTCGTGACAGCCGACACGTGGCTGTCTTCCACCGGGGCCGGTTCTTCCGCGTGGGGACTCACTCGCAAAGCCGCCTGCTTTCCCCGCGGGCCCTGGAGCAGCAGTTTCAACGAATCCTGGACGACCCCTCTCCCGCCTGCCCCCACGAGGAGCATCTGGCGGCCTTGACCGCTGCTCCGAGGTGAGGGTCAGAGGTCTGGAGGCCCGAGGCCCGGCCAGAACCCTGAGGTCGCAGGCCTGGTGGAGGCTGGGCAGGGGGGAGGGGGGACTCAGTCACTCCTCCGGCAGGGACACGTGGGCCCAGGTGCGGAGGTCTCTGAAGACCCAGGCCCAAGAGGCCCTGGAAGCCGTCGAAGGGGCCGCTTTCTTCGTATCACTGGACTCTGAGCCAGCGGGGCTCACCAGGGAGGACCCCGCGGCTTCCTTAGATGCCTACGCACACGCCCTGCTGGCCGGCCGGGGCCACGACCGGTGAGTCAGCCCACAGATCTGGCCCCCACCCGACCTGCGACCCCAGACCCAATGCACTGAGACCTGGGGACCTCTGAGGCCGTTAACCCCTAGACCTGGGACCCCAGATCCAGAACCACAGATTTCAGGACCGCCAAACTCCTGACCTGGATTCTCAGACCTTGAGAAACTCTAGACCCAGACTCCAGACTCAGAATTGCAGACACAGGGGCCCCAGATCTGAGGATTAATAGGTGCCAAACCTAGGACCCAGGGAATCTGCCAGCCAAACCCTAAGCCTGGGGACCTCAGACTCGGAACTGCAGACTGTGGAATCCTCAGACTTTAATACAAGTGCCCCAAATTCAGGATCTCAGCCCTGGGACCCCCTACCTAGAGATTCTCAGATAAATTCTTAGATGCCCACCAGGCACCATTCTGATTTCTGAGGCTCCTGGGAGAATTTCCCTAAGCTCTCAGCACCTGTAAACCCTGAAAAATTTTTAAATTTTTTCTAAATTTTTTTTGAACTTAAACATATTCTCTCAAAGCCCTGAACCCTGTGATCCTGAGATACATTTCAGAGGTGATCAGAACCCACAACTAGAGACCCCTACCTTCTTAGGGATCCCCACACCAGGCCCCCAGCCCTGATTCCTAGATCTCCCAACCAAAACCCACTCAGTTCCCACAGAGAGTCCCCCAACTTCCCTCCTGGCCTCTTTGACTCTTTGGTGACTGCTCTGAACTCTCTCCCGGCAGCTGGTTTGACAAATCTTTCTCCCTAATCGTCTTCTCCAATGGGAAGCTGGGCCTCAGCGTGGAGCACTCGTGGGCTGACTGCCCCATCTCAGGACATATGTGGGAGGTAGGGCAAGCCGGCTGGCCCTCCACCCTGGGGACTGCCACCCTCCCCCTACCATTTCCAAAGACCTTCCTCTCTGGTGCCTTAAGGTTAGAGGAAAAATGAGACTCAGAGAGAGGCAGACACTGGACCAGGGTCACCCAATAAAGAAGGGTATCTAGGATTGAAAAGGGAAAGTGTTATTTGCTCAGTCTTTGCAACTCCACGGACTGTAGCCCGCCAGGCTCATCTGTCCATGGAATTCTCCAGGCAAGAATACTGCAGTGGGTTGCCATTCCCTTCTTCAGGGGATCTTCCTGACCCAGAGATTGAACCCTGGTCACCTGTACTGCAGGCGGATTCTTTGCCATCTGAACCACCGGGAAGCCCATCTAGGATTATGACCTTTCTTTTTTTGGCCTGTGCTCCTTGGTTTGAAGAATCTTAGTTCCCCGACCAGGGATGGAACCCAGGCTCCCACGTGAAAGAGTTGAGTCCTAACCATTGAACTGCCAGGGAACTCCCTATGACCTTTCTTTGACAAATAGGCATATGGGACTCAGAAAAGGGAACTGATTAGCCCAGAGTCACAGAGTTAGAAGCTGCTGAGTGAGAATAAAAATCCAGAATATTCTGAGACCAGAGTGAGGCCTTCCAACCATCTCACCCTGAGTCAGAACCATCCTCTGGCTCTAGGTTGCTGTGTGACTTTGGGCAAATTACTCCCCTCCTCTGAGCCTCAGTTTCTGCCTCATCAAGTGAAAGGGTTGTATTTTCTTTCATTTTTAAGCTCCTGTCCAGTCCTGAGAAACTTAGCCTCTCTCCATTCTCTGTTTCACTTAGTCCTTAAACCATCGGGGGTGGTGTCTGCATCCCACGGGGTTCCCAGTCTTCCGTAGTGTTGCATGAGGGGTTGGCTGGGGCCCAGGGTGAGGATCAGGCATGTATGAGAGGAAGGAAGGCTGATTCTAGATCTTGAGAGCAGCCCTAGCTAAGTACTGATTCCTCTGTGCCTATATTTTATTTAAAAAATGACTTTTTTTTGCCTTTGATTATATTGGTAAATGACACTCTCAATTCAGTTCAACCTCAGACCCTACAAGACACTTCTTGTCATTTATCATCTCTGCATATCATGCTTTGAACCAGTCAGAAGTACAAGGGCAGTAAGCACCAACTGAGTATTAGTATTAGCCTTGCTCTCAATGACTGTGACCCCAAGATCCCACCTGTGACCATCCAGAGGTTTCTGTTTCTTAGACATTGTCCTGACTCACTTAAGAGGAGACTTAAGAAAAGGGGGACCTGGTTCGATGCCCCTTGCTTGGTCCAGCGGGAGGGACTCTGACAGCTTCCATCTGCACACAGTTCACTCTGGCCACAGAATGCTTTCAGCTGGGCTACTCGGCAGACGGTCACTGCAAGGGGCACCCTGACCCCTCGCTGCCCCAGCCCCAGAGGCTGCACTGGGACCTTCCAGACAAGGTGAGGCCGGGTTTCTAGGTTCTTCTTCCACATCCCCAAATTCTTGTGTTTGCCTCTAATCTCATCCCCAACCCCAGTCTCAAGCAAAAAATCAATCCCATCCCTAAGCCCAATTCCAAACCTATATCCCAAATCAAGCCAAGCCCAAACCCCAATCCTGTCTCCAATCTAACCACATCCCAACCACATCCTCTGTTCTAACCTTAACCCCAAACTAACCCTCTTTCCACCAGCCCTGCTCAACCCCAATCTCCACACCATCCTCAACCTCAGTTTACTTCTATCCCAACTCAGATCCAACTTTGTCTCCACCCCAAACTCATATCCACCTCCATCTCCAGCACCCTTCTTTTTTGGTTTATTCATTCATTCATTCATTCATTCATTTGGCTGTGCCAGGTCTTAGTTTCATCTTGCGGGGTCTTTTTGGCAGGTGGGTCTTTTCACTGGGGCATGGGGGATCTAGTTCCTTGTCCCGGGCCCCCTGCTTTGGGATCACGGAGTCTTAGCCACTGGACCACCAGGAAAATCTCCCCATCACCATTCTTAAATTCAATCCCATCCTCAACCCTAACCTCATCCCATGCATCCTAAGTGGCCTCAGTCATGTCCAGCTCTTTGCCACCCCATGGACTGTAGCCCGCCAGGCTCCTCTGTCCATGTGATTCTCCAGGTAAGAAGACTGCAGTGGGTTGCCATGCCCTCCTCAGCCCCATCCCATACACAACCCCCATTCATATCCCATCCTATACCCAATCCCAACCCCATTCCCAGCCCTAATTCAGTCCTCATTCCCAGCTCCATTCCCTGTCCGTCCCATCCCTGTCCCCAAACCTCAGTCCCATGCAGACCTACACTGCCAACACCAGCCCCAACTCTAACCTCCTCCTGTCTGTAACTCCCAGCCAATCCTCCCTACCTCTTTCTCTGGTAGATCCATCTATCCATCTCTCTAGCCCTGAGGGCAGCCAAGACCTTGTCTGGAAACATCGAATGCCACGTCTTCCCCTTCTCCCGCTTCGGCAAGAGTTTCATCAAACGCTGCCATCTCTCTTCAGACAGCTTCATCCAGACCACCTTGCAGCTGGCCCACTTCCGGGTCAGTTGGGTTCCTAACCCTACCCCCCCTCTCAGGACCTCAGTTCCCCTGGGCCCCCAAGACCCTTATTGTCGAGCCCTTTCATGACTTCTTGGTGGTGGGTCTGCCATCTTGATTAAGGGCTCCATCGAGCCCTCTCCCAACTGCATGTTCCTGGGTGGAAGGAGGCTGGAGGTCCACACAGAGGTGGGTCGGGTCTGTGAAGGCTTCCTGAGCCTGGCTGACAGGTGTGTCTCCTCCTTGTCCCCCAGGACCGGGGTCAATTCTGCCTGACTTATGAATCCACCATGACTCGCTTGTTCCTGGAAGGCCGCACAGAGACGGTGCGTTCTTGCACAAGGGAGGCCTGCAACTTTGTGAGAGCCATGGAGGACAAAGAGAAGACAGTGGGTGTGGGCCTCATTTGAGGCTTCGGTCATTTCCACCTTCTCATTCATACATTTACAAACATTTAAGGAGCGCCTTCTGAGGTCCAAGCTCTGTGATGAGGCAGGGGCGGAACAAGCCGAGTCTCTGACCTCAAGGAGCTCACTGATGGGGGGAGACAGAGGTAGTTCAGCATAGTGTACTATATGCTTTAATGGGGATCACACAGAGGGCACGAGTGGGCACCCGTTTCCAAAATGTAGGTCTCTTTATTTAACCTCTGTGTGACCTTGTAGCTTTCATTTGTATCATTCCTCGTGTTCCCTACATAATCTCTCTGCTCAGAACCCTGCAGGCACCTCTGTTTCCTCTCCCCCTACTTGTTTTGAGGCTCAGTGAAGGGAGTTTGGGCCCTTGATACCTGGGAACCCACCTGATTCTGCCTTGCTGTGTGACCCTGGGCAAGTGACTTCCCCTTTCTGTGCCTGTATCCCTGCTGCGAAGTGGAGTTGATATCTCTGCCTTGCAGGGAAGTTGCAAGCTGGGTTGAGGCCGGGGGTGTGACAGGCCCCGGCAGTAAGCCCACTTCCTGTCTTTCCATGACCTGTGACCTCCCCGGGGGGCCCCAGGACGCACAGTGCCTCGCCCTGTTCCGCCTGGCGGTGGATAAGCACCAAGCTCTGCTGAAGGCAGCGATGAGTGGACAGGGGGTCGATCGCCACCTCTTTGCTCTCTATGTCGTGTCGCAGTTCCTCCACCTGCAGTCTCCATTCCTGGACCAGGTTGGGAGCAGGGAAAGGGTTAAAGAAGAGAAGGGAGGCGCTTCAGGGCAAGGAGGGTGATGTTGGAAAACGGAGGTATCAACAGAGGAGAGAGCCAGGGAGGCCAGGCAAGAGAAAAAGGGAAGGAATGGAGAGGGAAGAGGGGCCTAGAGAGGGGGGCACGGTTATGGAAAGGATGTGAGGGGCGTGGCCAGGGCGGAGGGGCGGGGCCAGTGGGAGAAGAATGTGGTCTAGAAGACAGCGGGGTCAGGAGTTGAAAGGGAGAGGGGCGTGGTTAGGGGCGGGGACAAGGAGGGGGCGGGTTTTGAGTTGGTGAGAGGGGCGTGGTTCGGGCGGGAACAAGGAGAGAGGGGTGTGGTCTAAAGGGGAGAGAGCACAGGGTGACGTCAGGAAGGGGCGGGGCAGAGTGGCACATCTTGAAGGGAAATTGGCAGTTCAGCCTCTGTGGCTTGTCTTTATCGCACTCGTGACCGACTCCTGTCCCTCAGGTTCACTCGGAGCAGTGGCAGCTGGCCACCAGCCAGATTCCTGTTCAGCAAATTCACCTGTTCGACGTTCACAATTACCCCGACTATGTCTCCCCTGGTGGTGGATTCGGGCCTGTGAGTGGAACTGGGCCCTGAGAGAAGAGGGGGCCGGCCCTGATAGATGGATCTACCAGGAGGCCCGGCCTCCCACCTATGGCGGGGGGATGGGACCTGGGGCTGTGTTGTTCCCCTCACTCGTCCCTCTGCAGGCCGATGACCATGGTTACGGTGTGTCCTACATGTTCATGGGCGATGACGTGATCACCTTCCACATCTCGAGCAACAAATCAAGCACAAGAACGGTGAGGCTAACCCACCCCGGCCCCTCCTCCCTCGGGACTCCCGCCTCCCTCCCCTCCTGCAGCTCAGGATTCCAGACTCCCAGCTCGCCGCCTGCCCGCGATCCCGGAGTCCCAGTGCTCAAACCCCACAGCCCTCAGGCCCAGGGGCAGGGACCCCAGCCCTCTTGTTTCTCAGCCTCTGGGAGCCCCTCTCCCAGCTTCTCTTGCACGTAGCACATCTCTCCTTCCAGGACTCCCGCCGGCTGGGCCAGCGCATCCAGGACGCCTTGTTGGACGTGGCCGCCCTCTTCCCGGAGGGGCAGCGTCTTAAGCGCAGAGGGTTAGGGGAGGAAGACTCGGGTTAGCGGAGGAGGACTCCGGGCACAGCTGTGGCTCTCTCCCCTGCCTTACCAGGGGCTCCAGGGCCCCCACGACAGCCACTAACTTTTGACGCCTTCCAGAGGGGAGCTGGTCTCCCCAGGAACTAGGGGGAAGGTCTCTGCAGCTGGGCTGGTGCAGGACAGAGGCAGCCTGTCTGGGTTTGGAAATCCCACATCCTGACTAATAAAGATGTCTAAGCTGGGGGTGTGATGTCTGCTATGCTCTTGGGCTGGGCAGGGGTGGGTGAGGTAAGGGTCAGGGTGGAGGAAGAGAAAAAGTTCCCATCCATCCCCAGGCTCTGCCATTAATTCCCAGTTACAGTCACCATGTCAGCTATAACCCTGGCACCTGCCTAATTTACTGCCTTTCAGCTCTAGTCACACCAAACCCAACCATGCAAGACCCATCCCAATCAACCCCACAAGCTTTCATGAGCTCAATTCCTGCTGCCCCAACACCTAATGCCCACCCTGCATTTTAAATATATATATACTTATTTATTTGGCTGTCCTGGATCTTGACTAGGGATTGGACCTGGGGGCCTTTGCCTTGGGAGCACAGAGTCTTAGCCACTGGGCCACCAGGGGAGTCCCTGCCCACCCTAAACTTAAAGGTTGAGAACTCCCAAATGAATCCCCCAATATTCTTATTGTTTTTAGAGACTGCCCGCATTCATCGGTTTTGATTCCATCTTCTATCTTCATAGCCGTCATCGTTGCATCCCTCTGTGCCTTGCTCCACTCTGGTGGCTCAGATGGTAAAGCGTCTGTCTACAGTGCAGGAGATCCGGGTTCGATCCCTGGGTCAGGAAGATCCCCTAGAGAAGGAAATGGCAATCCACTCCAGTACTATTGCCTGGAAAATCCCATGGACAGAGGAGCCTTGTAGGCTACAGTCCATGGGGTCGCAAAGAGTCGACACAACTGAGTGACTTCACTTTACACCTCCTGTGACTGATTCCTGCCATCTAAGGACCCTTGTTGGACTGAGTCCATCCAGATGATCCAGGATTAGCTCCTAATCTCAACTCCAACTGATTAGCAACCTTAATTCCCTCTGCAAACTAATTCCCCTTTGCCATGTAGAATACCATATGCGCAGGGTCCAGGGCATCTTTGGGGGAACCATTGTTCTGCCTATCACAGGTGCATAGATGAAACCAGTTTGGCCATGAGTTGGTAAGTGGTGAAACTAGGGGAAAGGTCATTGGGGTGGGGCTGGTTCACCAGAGCGGTTCACAAGCTGCCTAGTGGTTGCAGAGAGCGGCTTCGGGCAGAAGGCCTGACATCAGGCGGGCTCCTCAAGGGCTGTAGGGCTCTGGGGTGGGGGGAGGGCTCCTAGTTGTGCTTAAGGCTGAGCATTTCAAAAAGATACTCGCCCAGCCAAGCCTGGGGACCAGCCAGCCTGCGGAGGTCAGTCAGGTGATCACCCATCTTGCAGATAAATGTCACCTGCTCACCTAGGCTGAGGCTCCAGGAAGTCACAGAGGTGGGAGTCTGCACAGGGAGAACCCAGGGCATGCGGATCCATATGGGCCTGGTTCGTGGAGGTTCTTCTCCATGAACACGGAGGCTTCCGTAGCATCTTGATACAGCTTCTGCCCGTCTAGGAAGAGGGCACGGCAGCCATGCTGGTTTTGCAGTTTCAAGAAGTGGTGGGTGCCCTGGCACTTCTCCTAGAGCAGTTCAGGGGAAAAGGGGCTCATGCCCTCGAGTCACATTGCGGCAGTGGAAAAAGAAGCCCAGAGGCAGGTCGGTGTAGGAAGCCTGCAGATACTTGTTGACCAGGTGGTGGACGGCGGCCTCTACCTCGGTGAAATGATTTTGACGAATCTGGGAGCTCATGGCTGATCTGTAATAAGGAGTTAAGCTCAAAAAATGGTGTCAGCTGGTCTTGGTGACTGAGGATAGCTGAGTAGCTGATTCCAAAGATTGCAACTGGAAAAAAAATGTTGGAGGGTGGTGGGAAGCTGGAGGACGGGGCATCCCTGGGTCTGTTGCACCCATACACTGTGGAAGAAAGAGGGTCTGTGAGACCACTATGTGCACTCTGTAACAGCGGTCCCCAGCAGCGGTTTTTGGCAGCTTTCATAGGAGACAGTTTTCCCATGGACCAGTGCGGGGGTGGGGGGATGGTTTCGGGATGATTCAAGGGCACTACATTTATTGTGCACTTTATTTCCACTAGTATTGCGACAGCTCCACTTCAGATCATCATGCATTAGATCCCATAGGTTGCGGACCCCAGTCTATAAAACCCTTCCAAAGGAAACATAGGCTCAAGGCTTCATGACATTGGATTTGGCAAATGACTTCTCAGCTTGGATGTGATAGCCAAAGCACAGACAGCAAAAGGAAAAAAAAAAAAAAAGGCATTACAACCAGATTAAAAAATTCTGTGCATCCAAGGACACGATCAATAGAGTGAAAAGAGCTAGCATGATGGGAGACTATAATTTGCATGTTGTGTATCTGATAAGGAGTTAATATCAGATATATGACATGACAATCCAACAACAAAAGCCAAGCAACCCCATTCAAAAAATAGGCCAAGGACTTGAATAGACATTTCTGCACTGAAGATTCACAAATAAGCCCATGAAAAGATGTTCCTGGCAGTTGCCAGGAACTGGGAGGAGGGAGGAATGGGGAATGAGGAGGTTTTGTTTAATGGCTACAGTGTTTCTGTTTGGGAGGATGAAAAGCTCTGGACATAGACAGTGGTGATGGTTACACAACCTTGTGAGTGTAATTCATGCCACTGAATTAGACACTTAAATATGATTAAAATGGTAAACTGTATATGATGCATATTTTGCCAAAATTTTGAAAGCCAGTCATTCAATGTGCTCACAGTCTTACAATCTGGGTTGAGGTGGACTCACTGGCCTTGTTGTGGTCACTAGTCATTGGTCATCGCATCAAGCTGAAGGGTCACCTGGGAAATGGGATGGCCAGGGCTCTCTGTCTCTGTGGAGTATCTTCAGTAAGTGTTCCCAAAAGAGCAGCCTGATTTGTTCTTTTTTTAACTTTTTATTTATTTATTTTGTTCTTTTTTAATAAGATTTTTAAAAGATACTTAGCTGTGCTGGGTCTTTGCAGCATGCAAATTCTTAGTTGTGGCACGTGGCATCTAGTTCCCTGACCAGGACCCCCTGCATTGAGAGCTCAAAACAGTGTCTTAGGCACTGGACCACCAGGGAATTCCCAGTGTAACTTTATATTTTAACATACTGGCTGTAGACCCATCTTATTACTTTTCTGTAGAAACAAAATATCTTTGCTTCTCTCATCTATTTGTTTCTTCAGGAGATCTTTAGAATAATTGGGTCAATTCCTTTAAAAAATCATCTCACTGGGATTTTGATTGAATTTGCATTAAAAAAAAAGAATTTGCATTAAAACCACAATAGAATTTGGATAGAATTAACATCAGCACAACATTCAGACTAGTTATCCAGGAAAATAATTAGTCTCTCAAGTATTCAAGGACTCCTTAAAAGATGCATTTGGGCCTTAGGGGCATGGAATTGGATTACTCACAATTGCTGATCATTGGTACACACTACTGTTACCTGTACCAACTATTATGCTATTATCTCTTGGATTCAAATTCCCTCCCTAGTGTATCTGGGACTCCGGGACACCAGAGGTGAAAGTGAAGTCGCTCAGTCATGTCCGACTCTTTGCGACCCCATGGACTGTGACCTACTAGACTTCTTTGTCCATGGGATTCTCCAGGCAAGAATAGTTGAGTAGATTGCCATTTCCTTCTCCAGGGGATCTTCCCAATGCAGGGATCGAACCCGGGTCTCCCGCACCGAAGGCAGACCCTTTAACCTCTGAGCCACCAGGGAAAGTCCCTTAAGCCACACTTTTTCTTGGTCAACAGGCTGTGTTCTACTCTGCCAGTAGGGGGCACCAAAGGGACTGAAGGAAGCCAAGAGATTGGGCTCTTCCGGTTTGCTCTCTGCTTATTTCCTGTCAGTTTTTCCTACTCATCGGTTATCACCCAGCATAGCTTCTTTATCCCAGCTGAGGCATTTCCTTCCTGCAGCAGCTGCTAAGTCTAGTTTGCAGTTTTTCCAAATCTTGTGCACCCTGAGAAATGCCAGTACCATTTTAGCATGCTTTCAGAGAAGGCCCCAGTCCCTGGTGGTCCTCTAAGCTCAGATAACATCTGCACCAGTTGAGCACTCTTCCCTCCTCATTGTCCTCCTCGGATTTCATCTTCGGTGAGCCTCTCACCCAAGTGTTTACTTTTCATAATTCTAACCCATATTCTTTGTTTTTCCTTCACCAGTGTTATTAGCTGCTTCCACTGTCACGAGTTATTACCACTATGATACCACAGGGCTCTCTTCTTGCCTTTTCAGTTTCCTAGTTACCAACTCTTTATACCTAAGTAATATTTCCTTATATGAAATCATCTCTGTGAAAATAACCAGTGTGATTTCTGTCTCCTGAATATACCTTGGCTGACATCAATATTTGCAATAGGAAGTGAATTCTCAAATTTGGTTTGGGAAATGGTTTAGTTGGTTCTTAGGATTTGAACATAGCTCCTGAGCTCCTTGTCAAGAAATGGAATGCTAATATTCCACAATCTGCAGTGGCATCATGGTAAGTCATATATTAGCATCCATCTGGACTGTTACGAGGTTCCAATTGAAGTCTGTGACTTGAGGGATGAGTGGCTGCTGCAATGAACCCTCAGGGCACTAACAATGGCCACAAGGAGAGTGGCATTCAGTGGCTTCTTCTCAGTGCCCTGACAGGTTTAATGAAATAACATTATGAGCTCAGATCTTTGAAATATTGCTTCTGTGTTTTGTTTTTTGGCTGCAACGCATGTGGATCTTAGTTCCCCAAACAGGGATGGAACCTGTACCCCCTGAGCTGAGATCTTTAAACTCTCAGCTCCAATCACATTCAGAGAACTAATGAGCTTCCATGGAAACCCTAAAAGAATTTCACATTTCTGATAAACACAGGGTCAACATGGCTGAAAATCCAACACAAGCTGTAGCTGTATGGGTTCCAGAATTACATACCAAGTTGAATTAAAAACCTTGCTAAGTCTCCGATAGGAAGGTTGGGGCATTGATTGGGAAGGAGTGGAAGCCTGAGACTTACAATGGGAACATCTGATTGAACACAGACAAATTTGAGACTTTTGAACTTTCTTTGTTCCCACTTCTCCACATTGGCTATCAGTTCATTCTTGACTCCCCTTTCAAGCAGAACTCATCAGAAGAGTGTACCATCATTGACATCCCATCGGCTGAGGATCAAGTCAGAGTGAGCACAGATGCTGGTGGGTGGCGTGTGCAATTTTACTAACTCTCTTTTGGTGCCAAACAGGAGACTGAATTCATGCCAGCATGAGGGGCCATTTATTGCTCAGGGGTTGAGCCCCCACGTTTTGGGGGAGTTCCCCCACCACTTCCTCCCCCCATTGTCCCTGTGGACCCCTCAAGTGGCAGGTTGCTGAGCTGATCGTGAAGGGAGCACATTTTCAAGTGTAGATAGTCCAGAGCGGCCACCTTCTCCCTGTAATGAGACAGTGGGCAGTTAGTGCTGGTGAGGCCAGAGGCCTTGGGGCTGAAGTGGAAGGTGGGGGTGACTCAGGCCCTCTCCCCAAGACCTCACCCTCCTCCCATGCCCTCAGCCTCCTTCCTCACTCCGGCTTCATCTTGTCCGTCAGCAGCAGGTTCTTGGCCCGTGAGGCTTCGTCTTGGGCCAGCCGAAGGGTGGAGCTCAGGGCCTCTGCCCTGACGTGTTTGGCCAAGGCCTGGCGCTCCAGCTCCTGGGGAGAGGAGCGTAGGCGCCGCTGGGCTTGCTGGACTGGGCTGGGGGTGGAGGGGGGATCTGGATCGCGAAGCGCAAGGGGTAGGGTCCCCTGGGGCCCACATCCCCCCTGGGAGTATCCCATCATGCCTTGAGCCTGAGGCTGACCCCAGCATCCCACAATGCACTGGGCCTTCCTGATTCCCTTGTGCACTAGACTTATATCTGTCCCACCATCTGTCCTTTACTGACTGCACTGGCCTTCTTTGTCCCTGTAAGCACTAAATCAGCATCTGTCACTTTGTTCCTTACTGCCCATGAGCCACCATGTGCTTGACGTCTGGGCCCCCATCTCTCATCACGTGGTGACCATCTACATCCCATAATTCACAAGACCCCACATCTCCTGTCTATCAGGACTCTCTGTCCCAATAATAGGCCTCAGTGCTCTGGTGCCCTGTGTCCCACAATGCACCAGGCCCCAGGTCCTTTACTGCCTCATTTGTCCGTCTCACCCACTACAACTCTTATCCCACCACACATTAGGCCAATATCCCATAATATACTAGATCACTATGTTTCAGAATGTACACCAGCCTCAGATTCCACCTGCTATTGTGCCTGTGTCTGTGTGCAGTGCCTCAGGAAGGGCTGTGGTTCCATTTCCCATAATGCGTTAGCTTACTGTGAGCTGTAGTCACTGGTTCCCCATCTGACCGCAATGATCCCATATAATGCACTGCCTCTCAAGGTTCATAGAAAATCAGGCTTATATTCCACGAAGCTATAGACTGGTGTCTGTCTTCTCTGTCCCACAAAGCACCAGATCCAGGTTCCATGATGCTTTGGGCCCAAGTCCATCACCCAAGCTTCCATAATGACTGACCTATGACTCACTAAGAACCAAACTGCTCTCCCCGCCACCCGCCCCCCCGCATTCTGACATATCAGAGCCAAGCGTTCCCCCAACACCTGCTGCCCCCAGCTCACCCTTCCCATCCTGCCACACACCAGCAGTATCCTTGTGCCTGGGGCTCCCCTCCCCCTGCCCTGATCACAAACTGGACCATGGTGGCCCATGGTCCTTGGTACCAGAATCTTCTTGTGTAGCCTCTGGCAGCTGGGGCAGGCAGGAGCCAGGCCTCTCTGCTTCACCTCGTCCACTAGCGGGGTCAGTGCTCGTTCCAGCAGCTGCTGCAAGGACTCCGTGGACAACTGCTGCCCCTGGCTGGGGGAGGGGTAGTCACCAGATGAAAGAGGCCTCAGACCAGGATGGCCCAGGCCTACCTGCTTTCACCCAGGCCACCTTCCCACCATGCATGGGGGCCAGACTACAGTGCATCAGGTGTACTTTGGATTCCACAGCATGGGGAACTCCCACAGTGCCTGGGGGTTTCCACTCCCGACAGCAGATGACCCTCAGCACATCAAAAACTCACATTTCTCACAATGCACTAGTTAAAATTGATCCCACATTGTATTGGAAGTGCCCCCCCCATTCCTAATACAGGTTAAACATGGTATCCGGTGCCTCTCCAGTACCCCAAGGTCTCACACTTCCCTACAGTGCACTGGACAACTCTGCCTCGCACCAGTACCACTGCCCAACCTTCCCATGATGCACTTGGGAATCTAGGCTGCTCGAAACAAAGCAAGACTTTCTCGTGTTCCACAAAACACTGACTTCACCGTGTGGGGAAGGGAAGAAATATGACTCCCCAAATGCAGCAAGACTGGCCCATCCTATAATACATGGGGCTGCCCTGTCTTCCACAGTGCATCTTCCGCTCCATTCATGCTAAAGTCTCATCTCCTTGGATGCTGTGTCCTCAATATGACACAGAATGCACCTGGAGCCAGGCGCTGCCCCCTTACCTGGCACAGCGGGTACAGGAGCCTTGGGCTCCCCGATCCAGGTTCATAGAGAGGTCAGACACTCTCCGAGAGCTCTGAAATTGCCGTCCAAGCTCCTCCAGAATTGGTTTCACTGGGCCCAGCCCCTCCAGTTCGCTCCTCAGGGAAGCCACAGACACTGCGGACCGCTCCACCCTGAGATGTGAGATTAAGCAGTGCAGTGAGGTTGCCTCTCAAAGAGAATACAGGCGTCCTCTGATTTCTGAAAGGTCGCTTTATCCCAGTCCATTTTTAGGAAATACCTACATTAGTACCTGTTTTCACTAACCAAAAGAAATCAGAAAAGGATTTTTGCTTTTATGAAAAAAGCACAAAGCATTTGTTTTGTAGCAAGCTCTTGTTGTTGTTCATTTGCTATGTCATGTCCAACTCTTTGCAACCCATTGATTGCAGCAGGCCAGGTTTCCCTGTCTTTCACTATCTTCTGGAGTTTGCTCAAACTCATGTCCATTGATTCGGTGATGCCATCCAACCAACCATCTCATCCTCTGTCGCTCCCTTCTCCTCCTGCCCTCAGTCCTTCCCAGCATCAGGGTCGTTTCCAGTGTGTCGGCTCTTTGCACCAGGTAGCCAAAGTACTGGAGCTTCAGCTTCAGCATCAGTTTCCTTCCAATGAATATTCCGGGTTGATTTCCTTTAAGATTGATTGGTTTGATCTCCTTGCTGTCCAAGGGACTCTGAAGAGTCTTGTCTAGCACCACAGCTGGAAAGTATCAATTCTTCCCAGCTCAGCCTGCTTTTACAGAAGCAGGACACACAACAAGCAGTGAGTGGAGCCACCAAGCTCCTCCTCTGAGAACTACACTCAGTATCTAGGCATCAAGCACCATATCTTTGAACTGCGTTCTGTGGGCATCTGTGCTTTACCTCAATTTATTTTGTGCATCTGTTGGCAAGATGTATTCTAAGGTAGTTGATTCTTTGCTTTATGCTATTTTGGCTTACCAAAGGTTTCACAGGAACCACTCTACTTTTGTATAGCAGGGTGAAGGCCCAGCAAGGCTCCACCCAAGATTAGCCCAGTACCTCTGCCTCCGTACAGTATGCAATACCTCGCCACACGCGCAGCCTCTGCTCTGACTGGTCCATCTTTTTTTTTTCTTTTATTTCGGGAATGCCTCTTCTTGTTCTCTAACTGGTTTATCCTGTTCCCATTTGCCTCCCCTTGCCCTTTAAGATGCAGTGAAAGTGAAAGTTGCTCAGTCGTGTCTGACTTTTTGCGACCCCAGGGACTATACAGTCCATGGACTTCTCCAGGCCAGAATACTGGAGGGGGTTGCCATTTCCTTCTCCAGGGGATCTTCCCAACCCAGGGATCGAACCCGGGTCTCCCACATTGCAGGCGGATTCTGTCCCAGCTGAGCGACCAGGGAAGCCCGTCTTTTGTAGGGCTCCGCCCCTCAGTCCTTAGGTAGAAAGCACCTCTCCCTCCTCTCTAATTGGGGCCCCCACCTGTCAGTACTACAGTCTCCGTCCGATTGACTCCAGCTTATTGGCCCACCCCTTCACTGAAGGCTCCGCCCTCCCAGGGTCCCACAGTGCCCTCGGATGGGCCCTTACATGGTGCACAGCTCGTCCGCCCGGCCCCGCAGCTCCTGCAGGCCCCGCGCGGTCTGCGCCTGCTCGCGCTGCGCCCGCTCCCACTGGCCCAGAAAGCCGTCGAGCCTGCCACCCAGACCCCCGAGCAGCCGTAGGGCCTCCTGCACGGCTCCCTCCTCCTGATGCCACCGGGCGGTCAGCGAAGACACCTCCCTCCTGTAGGGGCAGAGGTAAGGTACCTGGCAACGCTAAGTTTGGACACGCCCTGTCCGCCTGGCCAGGGGCTCCGGACCCACCCAGTCCCCGAATTCTCCCGTCCTGTCCATGTGTTGGAATCCTCTCACGTTCCCCAGAACCCGGCCCGAAAAGAATCCCCTTGTCAGATATCCTGGCCTTCTCTCAGCCTTCCTCCCAGCCCTGCATCAACTGCTCCAGACACTGCCTCCTCAAGATACCACTCGCCCCAACCCTGTCCCCCTGAGTCTGGAGCCACCTGCCACCTTCCCAAACTTCGCCCACCTCATTTTCACAGGCCTCCCCGCCACCAGTCCTATACTCTACTCACTTCTGCGAAGTCCTGCCCTTTCGGGTCATGGCCCCAGAATACTCCTTCCTAGGCTCTTCGAGGCTCCACCCCCCGGGCCCATCTCGAGATCCCACTCACCTCAGCTCCTCCAGGCCGGCAGAGACCTTTTGCAACTCCTGCTCGCTCACGACGGGGCCCTCCCCTGCCCGGGGCCCCATTCCCCAGCCGCCTGAGGCCAGGCCTCGCGGTCGCGGGGGTTCATCGGGGCTCCCGGGCGGACCCGAGCAGCCTAGGGGCTGGGTGGCGGGGCCCAGGCCGTGCCTGGAGAGGCCAGCCTCCAGCTTCTGCTCCAGCTCCTGCAGCTCGGCCTCCTGCCTCCTTGGAGTCTCATCCTGCAGTTGCTGCTGGAGGTAGCGCAGCTTCTCCTGGGCAGGGAAGGCAGGCAGGGTTAGCTTGAGCATCCCGCCCCTTGCCTCCCACCACCACTACCTCCACCTCCACCCCCAGATCTGCCCAATGAATTCCTGACGCTAGAAAGTAAATGGATGTGGGGACGCGATTAGGGAGGGAGGTTCCATTTGACGCCCAGCTGGAGTCCCAACTCACCTTAACCTCTAAATGCCTGCCTCTCTGTCTCCATCTAGCCCTCCACCCCAACTCTAATCCTCGATAGGCCTCAAACTCCAGTCCCTCCTGTTTAGAAAGAACAACTGAAGCTTTCCCAACATTCTGTTGGGAAATCAGTGGGCGTGTGGGCAGGACAGGCATTCCCACCCACTCCAAGTCTGACATGAATTCCTCTCCCTGGGACCTGAATATGACTGTGCGTGGAGAAGTATGACCATGAACACGAAGGAGCAGGGGGGTGGCGGTGGTGGTGGTGGTGGTGGTGGTGGTGGTGGTGGTGGCGGTGGTGGTGGTTGGTAGGGCGGGAAGTCCTACCCGAAGTCCACCTCGAGTACCTCACATACTTGAGTAACTTCCTCAAACCTTTAGACCCCCTCCGCCTTACCTCCAGCAGAGCAGAATTCTGCTTCAGGACGTTGGTTTTTATTTCAGCGTCTTCCACCGACCGGGTCACCTTCCGGCAGTTCTCCTGGGTCAGGACACCAGGGCAGGGGCCCTGCCTTCCCATTCCGGTTCCGTCTCCCAACCCTTATCCTTGTTATTTTCCATGCAGGTTCCACCCCCCTCAGCCGAGACGTGCCCACTTCTTGTGCAAGGACTGTCTCCACCCTTGGTTCACTTGGCTAAAGGGCGGGTTTGTCCTCGGACCTCTCCCACGCTCCCTGTCCGCTTGCCCCCATCTCTCTCCTGTCGACCACTCCACTCCTCCCCATTTCCTCTCACCCTCTTCCTACTCCTGCTCCCTTCTTTCCGCCCCGCTCCTGCCCCTCAGCAGCTCACCTTGAGTTGACTGCAGTACCCTTCTAGTTCTTCCGCCTCTTGCCGCCTTCTCTCTAAATTCTCACTCAGCACAGAGCACTCACTCTGGAGCATGGAAGGGAGGAGGGGTTAGCCAGCGCCTCCAGGGGACACACCATGGGGAGGAGAGGTGGGAACATCCCTTTCCCTTCTGAGCCTCAGTCTCCCCCAGCTGGGCTATGGGTGCATTGAGCTGGAGGATAGCTCAAAGAAGGGGAACGTGGCCCCAGAAGAAAAGGAGGTGTTGGCGGGGAACTGGGTGGCCCTCACACCTGCAACGTCTGCACGTGCTGGTTAACCCGGGTGGTCTTCTCCTTCAAACTGGTGATGGAATCTTTGGCACGCACCAATCCACTGTTGACCCCACTCTGGGGAAGAACCAGAGACAGCCAGAGGTCAGTGGGTGTAGGGGAGCAAACCCCAACCCCAAGAGAAAGTCTTAAAACTGGCTTTACACCTGGCTTCTGCCCTGGAATAGCTGGTGGAATTGGGGGCCAGGGCTGCGCCTCTTTGATTCTCGGTGTTCTTGCTCCATTAAGCCAGGGGGCAGACTCTTTTTCTGCTTAGTGGATGGGAAGAAAAATAAGTAGGATCCAGGAGGGAGTGGGGGGTTGGGGGTTGCTCAAACATGTGGGAGAAGGGGGATGTTCTTAACCTGAGATAAATGCCTTTGGGTCCCGAGACATAAATAAGATAAACTGTTAAAACACATGCCCTGTCTTTCTCTCCAGGCAGTGGAGAATTCTAAAGATAACCCACTTTCCAAATATAAGCACTCACTATGCACCAAGTCACGCACTTACCCACGTTTTCCCATTTATTCCCCACAACCGCACCTCTTGAGGTTATTTTGGCGCATTTTGCAAGGGAGGCAAATGAGGCCCAGAGAGGAGATGTCCTTTGTATTCCCAGGTACATGGTATGTGAGGTGCCCTTGTCAGAATTTATACTCCGAACCATTGTTTTAAACCATGATGCCGTGCAGCTGCTGATCATAGCTACCTTATATCATCATAAAATGCTTTGTGACCCCTGTCAAAAAAACTGGCTCAGGAAGGCTGCATGTGACAGGATCTCCACTCTCCTGTCTTCCACATTTATAGAAGAGTTAGCCTGGCACATGACTGCCCAGCCAAAGACTACATTTCCCAGGTGCCCTTGCAGCTGGGCAAGCTCATGTGACTAAGTTCTGGCCAATGGAGTATGAGTGGGAATAATGTAGGCAATTTCCAATTCATGCCTTTAATAAAAGAAAGTAGGGAGCATACTTCCCTTTCTCCCCATGATGTTGATGGCCAAAGCCAGGGCAGCCATCGTGAACTATGAGATGGAGGACACAAGATAAAAGAATATTGAATTCTCAACCCTGTGAAGCTGCCATACTCAATTCCAACCATTTTCAGGTACTTTACATGTGAGAAGGAGAACGTTTTCCACCTTGTTTATGCTACTTTGGGGACTTCCCTGGTGCTCCAGTGGCTAAGATTCTGGGCTTGAGTTCGATCCCTGGTCAGGGAAGTAAGATCCTCCATGCTGCAACTAAGAGTTTGCCTAAACACATGCCACAGCTAAAAATATCCTGAGTACAGTAACTAAAGACCCTACATGTCACAAGGAAGACCCAGTGCAGCCAAATAAATATTTAAAAAGCCCAACACTGCTACTTTGTGTCTTTTTTGTTACAGCAGCCAAACTTGTGACTTAATAACTGAGCCTCCAGAACCCTGGGGCCTCTGACCTGCTATACTTGAGATGTTTATGTCAGCAATAAACTATCCTGCTTCAACCAGATATTTTGGTTTTCTTTCACAGCTGCTAAAGTAATACACAAAGAAAAGAGAACAAGCTTCCTCCATTGTAAAATGGGAACAACTTCACATTTCTTGCACAACTGCTCTGGATAAATACCATGATAAATACTGTATTAAGGTGATATCAGCAAAATGGAGGAGTTGGAAACCCCCAAATTCCACCCCTCAATGAGAACAATGAAAAAAAGTGACCAAAACCGACTCAAGTCATTGGGAAGATTACAACAATCATAAATATATATGCACCTAATAGAGCTTCAAAACATATGTATCAAAAACTAACAGAATTGGGAATTCCCTGGCAGTCCAGGGGCTAGGACTCTGTGCTTTTACTGCCGAGGGCCCAGATTCAGTCCCTGGGTCAGGGAACTAAGATCCCACATGCCGCGTGGCACAGCACCCTTCCTCTCCCCTCAAAAAGAAAGAATGAATTGAAAACTAGAAAGTAGATCGGCAAAGAGACAGAAGACTTGAACAACACTATAAACCAACCAAACGTAACAGACATCTATAGGGCATAACACGCAACAGCAGAACACACATTCTTCTCAAGTGGAATGAAACATTCTTCATATGGTCAAGGACAGACCCTAAAGGATATGAAAACAAAGTGTGCTTTCTGACCTCAAAGACCTCAGTAGAATGAAATTAGGAATCAAACGCAGAAAGAAATTATGAGGAACTCACAAGTATTGATAAATGGAAATTAAACAACACACACTCATAAATAATGGGTGGAAGAAGAATCACAAGAGGAATTATACTTTGGAATGAGAGGAAAATGAAAAAAGATTACAGTGGAGACAATAAAATAGAACAGTAGAGAAAAATCAGCATGCCGGAAGTTGTTTTTTTTTTTTTTAAAGATTGACAAAATTGCCAAATTCTTGGCTAGATTGACTATGAAAAAGAGGAAGAATACTCAAATCACTAAAATCAGGAAAGAAAAAGGGGACATTACTACCGGTCTTAGGGAAAGAGAAAGGATTACAAGGGAACTCTATGAACAATTGGATGCCATTAAATTTGATAACCTAGATGAAATGGAAAAATTCCTTGCAAAAACACTAACTGGAGAAGAGATAGGACATCTGAATAGCCCTATAACAAGTAAAGGGTTTGAGTTAGTGATTTTAAAACTTCCAACAAAGAAAGCCCAGATGTCTTTACTGGTGAATTCTACCAATCTTTTTTTTTTTTTTTTCAAAAGAGTTGCTGCCAAATCATCTCAAACTCTTCACCAAAAAACAGAAGAGGAGGAAACTGTGAAGCCAGTGTTACCCTGATACCAAAACCAAAGACATCACCAGATAGTAAAACTACAGACCAGTATCCTTTCTGGAAATAGCCACAAACATTTCAACAAAACACTAGCAAACCAAGTCCAGCAGCGTATAAAAAGGATCGTGTGCGTGTGTGCTCAGTCGAGTCTGACTCTCTGTGACCCCACGGGCTGTAGCCCACACCAGGCTCCTCTGTCCATTAGATTCTTCAGGTAGGAATACTGGAGTGGGTGGCCATGCCCTCCTCCAGGGGATCTTCCCAACCCAGGGATTGAATCCGAGTTTCCTGCATTTCAGGCAGATTTTTTACCTACTGAATCACCTAGGAAGCCCTTAAAAAAAGAAAAAAAGTTAAGGATTATATACTACACCATATATGATTTACCCCAGAAATGCAAAATTGCTTCAACATGAAGATTAACCCATGTGACATACCATATTAGTAAAATACAAGGGGAGTGTGGAATTCAGTCATGTCAGTGAATACAGAAATAGCTTTGGACAAAATCCAATACCCTTTCATGATAAAAACACTCAACAGACTAAAAGTACAAGGGAACTTCCTCATCCTGGAAAAAAGCACCTACAAAAAATATAATTAAAAACAATAAAACCCACAACAAAGCCATGGTGGTTTTAAATACACCCATAAATTTTTTGAGGCTGTTTCCAAATGTAGTGTTTTATTCCCTCACTTGAGTGTTGGCTGGACCTAGTGACTCATACCCAGTAAACAGCATAAGTCAGAGTGATGGTATGTGACTTAAAAAACTAGTTCAGGAAAGGAACTGTGGCTTCCTTCTTACTCTTGTCTGGCTCTGGAGGATGATAACTGCCAGGCCATAAGCAGCTCCTTCTGGAGAGGCCCATGTGGCAAGAAACTGAGGCCACCAACCAAGAGCTATATGAGTGCGCCGTCTTGAAAGCACCCCCTCCATCCCCAGTCAAACCTTCAGATGACTGTGTGCCTAGTTGCTCAGATGGGTCCAACGCTTTGTGGCCCCATGGAATGTAGCCCTCCAGGCTCCTCTGTCCATGGGATTTTCTCCAGGCAAGAACACTGGAGTGGGGTGCCATTTCCTCCTCCAGGGGATCTTCCCAACCCAGGGATCAACCCAAGGATCATGTCTCTTGTATCCCCTGTGTTGGCAAGTGGATTCTTTACCACTAGTGCCACCTGGGGAGTCATCAGATGACGTGTTAGTCACTCAGTCGCATCCGACTCTGTGACCCCATGGACTGTAGCCCACCAGGCTCCTCTGTCCATGGGATCCTTCAGGCAAGAATACTGGAGTGGGCTGCCATTTCCTTCTTATCAGATGACTATGGCCCCTGCCAAAATCTTTTTTTCTTTTTTTAATATTTTTTGGCCAAGCAGCACGTAGGATCTTAGTTCCCTGACTAGGGATGAAATCGCGCCCCCTGCAGTAAAAGCATGAGGTCTTAAACGCTGACACGCCAAGGAAGTCCCACCAGCCCAAAATCTTGACAGCAACCCTAAGCCAGGAGCACCCAACTAAACCACTCCAGATTTGTAGTTTTAAGGTCATGAATCATTTGTTTCACTGCAATCGCTAACAGATACACAGAATGATATTTTAAAACTGAAGACCCAAAAAGTCTTGGACTTCTTGTAGGTAGAGGTTCTGGAAAACTAGGGGAGCAGGTCCTGGGGTCAACTCCGTTCTCCCACTTATTACTTGTAAGGCCTCAGAGATGGGACTTCACCTCTCTAAGCCTCTGTTTCTCTTCTTGTAAAACAGGGAAGGACTAATTGCTACCTTCACGGGGCTGCTGTTGGGAAGAGTACAGGCTGACCCAGAAAGGCGGCTGGTCAACACTTGGGGAAAGAGAAAGGGCACTGGAGAAAAGCTGGGGTCACTGGAGGTGAGTTTTAGCTTCTCTGAGAGCAGATTTGGGAAATAGTGAAGGCTGAGCCTGTTAGCCTTGGCTGAAAAGTGAATGGCATGGAGGAGGTGCATCTGTGCTACCTGTTCAGTCCCTGCCGTGGCGTCTGACTCTTGGCCACCCCATGGACTGTAGCCCACCAGGCTCCTCTGTCCATGGGATTCTCCAGGCAAGAATACTGGAGTGGGCTGCCGTGCCCTCCTCCAGGGGATCTTCCCAACCCAGGGATTGAACCCGCGGCTCCCGCATTGTAGGCAGCTTCTTTACCACTGGGCCACTGGGGAAGCCCCATGGTGGAGGTGGGCGGCAGCCAGATCAGGAGATAAACCTCTCCTCCTTGGCCACCCACACGCCATGCAGCTGGGCAGTCCAATTCCCCATTCCAAGCCTGCCTCAGTTTCCTTTCCTGTCCAATGGGAATGATGATACCTTGGCAGATGGTGGTGAGGAGGGGTCAACAAGATGTTAGGATCCATAAGGCAAGTGCCGTGATTAGTGTCAGCGTCATTAAAAGTAACGAGAATACGACAGGACATACCAGCAAGGGTGGTTAGCACAGCCACCTCAGGGAAGGCTGCAGGCAGCAGGACAAGTGGGAAGCAAGGCTGCAAAGATCTAATCTGGCCATTTCTGCATGTAGGCACTGACATTTCCTAAAAGCAATACCACCTCCTCAATTGCATCCTCTGGCCTCGTAACGATCTCAGCGCTTAAGCCATGAACCAGGAACTTCCCTGGCAGTCCAGCGGTGAGGACTCTGTCTCTCACTGCTGTTGGCTCAAGTTCGATCCCTGGCTAGGGAACCAAAAACCCACAAGCTGCACTGGCATGGCCGGAAAAAAAAAAAGGAAAACACGAACCAAAGCGTCTGCTTCACCATCTTCTTCCGACCCTCCATCCAGTCTGGGGATCGTTGTTCTCTCTCCGGGGCCTCCATCACTCAGGGGTGTCTTCCTCTTCTGTCCAGTTCTCTGTCCCACTTCTCTCAATGGTGTCCGTTCCTTCCTTCTCCAGGTCTCTGGCCCCCTCCTCTGTCTCTGGTTTTCTGTGTCCCCCTCAGCTGGTCTCTGTCCCCCTCCCTAGGTCCAAGTCCTCCTCTGTCTGGGGTCCTTGTCCCCCTGCCCTGGATCTTGGTCCTGCTTGATCTCTGGGTTTCTGCCCCTCCTCGGTCCATCTCCAGCTTTGTCTCCTGATGTAGCTCTGACGCTGTGTTCCAGTCCCTGTTACTGCCCGCCTCTTCGCTGTTCTTGCCCCTGGCCCAGTGTGCTGCCTGTCAGTAGTTTTTTCCATTTTACAGAGAAGCCTCATAGAGGCCAGGGCTCCCCCGCAGCCCCACAGTGAGCTCGCAGCTGCAGCAGACCTTGATCTTGGCCGCCCAGGGCTCTTTCTCAGGCATCACAGTCCTCTGGGGGATGTGACTCAGAAATAGCTCCAGTGGGAGGTGGACCTCTGCAAGAGCTGCCTGAGCGATGCTGGCAGCGAGGGGGAGGAGATGCCTCCCGGGCCATCCATCCCAGCTGGACTCTCTCCGCCCGCTCCCTTCTCTCCACCTGGTCCTCTTACCCGGGACCTTCGCCTGGCCTCCTCTCTGGCCCACCTGCCTCCAGTCTCTCCCCTCCAAACATCTCCCACCAGGGCCCAGAGGCATCTCCTAAGGAAAGAAAGCATCACACCCACTAAACCTCTGGTCCTGGCCCTGCTTCTTACAAGCTCTCCAACCATGCAGAGGGTCACACCACTTCTCTCTGCCTCAGTTATTTTTTTTTCTTCTTCAAACGGGTCATTATTCCATTTCCTTTGCAGAACTCAGAGAGGCAAATGAAACCCCCTCCCCACCACAGGGATGTGGCACAGTGCCTGGCACATAGTAGGTGCTCAGTAAATGGGTACAGAGCCCAAACTCCAGCGTGGCTCCTCTCCCCCTGCCCAGGAACACTCAATGGCTCCCTGTTGCTCTCAGGAGAGTGTCCACACTTCTCAGCCTCTGTGTCCTGTGCTCCATCCCTTGCCAGCCTCACCTCTCCCACGCACCACAATTGAGCCACAAGGACCTGTTCCCCCCCAGGGCTCTTTTCAACCCCTGTCCTTTTGTTTATGCTGTTCCAGCTAGGTGGAACACCCTTCCCTGTATTCCACCTTCCTTATCTTCAAGATCCAACCTGGGAGTTGCCTCTTTCAGAGAGAAAGCTTTTATTGACCATGTCCAGTTGGGCCAAGGCCTTGCTCTTCAGGGGTCCCACGGTAACCTCTACTGCCCCCATCAATGCACGGTGCCTCCTCCAACCCCTGACTCCTAAACCTGGCCCCACTACTTAGAAGCTGTGTGAATTTAAGGGTGCTGTTTAACCTTCTAGAGCCTCAGTATCTTTGCCTGTAAAATGGGGATAACAACAACTAACCCGTATTCTGAGCATGCGGCTGACTCTTGAGCTAAATATTTTGCATGAGTGAATTGCATTTCATTGTCATGACAATCTCATGAGGAGGGTGAAGTTCTCTATGGAACTCTTATCTTAGGTGCTACTGTATTTCCCGCTCCTAGACCAGTGTCTGACACGTTTGTAGGTGTTTAAGAAATACTTCTTGCAAGAACATACACATGCATTTCCATTTTACAGATGAAGAAACTGAGGCTCCGGAACATAGAAAGTGTTCAGTATCTGCTAATGAATCTTACTATCATTATAACCAGGGTTATTGTTAGTGTGATTCTCAGTGTCTGTGTCAAGCCTAGTTCAGAGCCTGGCCCAGGAGAAACCTGGCAAGGGGTGGAAGGTGATAGGGGAGTTAAAGGACCAAGGTATAGCATTGGTTAAAGAATCTGCCTGCAATGCAGGAGACACAGGAGACTTTGGTTCGATTCTTGGATCAGGAAGATCCCCTGGAGTTGGGCAGGCAACCCACTGCAGTATTCTCGCTTGGAGAATCCTGTTGACTGAGGAGCCTGGCGGGCTATCGTCCATAGGGTTGCAAAGAGCTGGACACAACTAAGCATGCACACGTAGCATTCTCTGCTCTAGTCAGAATTCTCTAAATATTCCTAGATTTTGCTCACCTTGCAGTTTTGTCACACCTTCTGAAGTGGTCCCCTCTGAGATCTCATACTCATCCTTCAAAGCCTAGTGCCAACGCCACCTCCTCCAGGAAGCTTTCCCTGATATACTCAGTCTGGTTTGAGGGGCCCTTTTCTGGGATCTCTGGTGTTACCGCCATCATGGAATTTATCATCCCATCTGTATCTGTCACTCCCACCAGACTGGGAGCTTCCCTGGAGCAGGGACCTGGCCTGATTCCCAGCTGTGAACCCAGTCTCAGGGCATTTGGAAGTGCCTGAATGAATGGAAGACCAACCCCAGGCAACAGGCATCATTTACCCCCGATGGAGCAGATTCGTGGCTGCCTGTCAGGCCCCTGTAGGGTGACCAGAACCTTCTCATTTCCAATCATGAAGACCACCCCTCCATCCTCAGTTGTCTCCCACCAGGGTGAGGACCCTGGTCTTCCTCAGCCCAGCCAGGGGTCCCTCACCAGTATTTCCGTGATGTCTGGGTCATCTGGTGCCCAGGGTTGGGTAGGGGAGGCAGGGGGCACGGGCAGCGCCAGTGAGCTGCTGTCTTCCGTGGTTGAGTCTGTGCCCGAGGAGTCGGTGGGCTCCATGGCTGCCAGGTTGAGCAGGGACACATTGGTGCAGGCCGAGGACCGTTTGAGGTTCAGGCACCAGTGCATTGGCTCATGGGACATCCGAGGCTCAACCCTGGGGCGGAGAAATGGGCAGGAGGGTCAGGGTGCGGCCCCAGCAGGGCACGGCCCCTCCCTCCTCCTTGTCTGCACATCCCCTAGTCCCTCTGACTCCATCCCCACTACCTTCTTCCTCCTAAACTCTTGAGTCCCCCTTGGCCACTGGCCCCCTGCCTGCCTCTCCTCTGCCCAGTCCTCTCCTTCCCCACCCCTTCCTCCAGCACCCACGGTAGGACTCGTGCTCTGTCAGAGGCAGCGCTGGGCGCTAGGACCCCGACTGCTGCTTCTGCCGCTGCTAAGTCACTTCAGTCGTGTCCGACTCTGTGCAACCCCATAGACGGCAGCCCACTAGGCTCCTCTGTCCCTGGATTCTCCAGGCAAGAACACTGGAGTGGGTTGCCATTTCCTTCTCCAATGCATGAAAGTGAAAAGTGAAAGTGGAGTCGCTCAGTCGTGTCCGACTCTTCGCGACTCCATGGACTGCAGCCCACCAGGCTCCTCCATCCGTGGGATTTTCCAGGCAAGAACACTGGAGTAGGGTGCCATTGCTTTCTCCCAGGACCCTGACAGGGTGCTACAAACCCACCCGTGGAACGACACAGCCTTCTTTTTCTTCGCGATCCCCTTGACTGGGCTGGTCACCCCCCCAGGAGTCTCGGGGACCAGCTGGGAGCGGCTCTCGACCCCCGCAGGGGGGTCCCCAGCCTCATGGATCTCTTTGGACTGCCAGATTGTCTTCACCACCACGCTCGCCATGGCGTGTGGGGGGCCCGGCTCCCAGGGGCTCCTTCCTCCGAGACTGTCCACCTATTCTGACCACTGCCCCTCAAGGTCCCCCGTCCCCACAAGCCTGCCTCATAAAGGACCCAACCACTGGGCTCCAGTAAGGCGGGGGTGGGAGGGCGGGGCACAGGGGTGGGAAACGTGACTTATCACCTTCCCCCAGAGGGGCTCAGTGAACTCTTCCTTGTCCAGGTCTCTAGTTCTGCCCTGATCTTCCCCCCACTTCAGAACCATAGTGAAATTGATTCATTCTGAGCAGTGGACTGGCTCACTGTTTCTTGGGAGGGGTCCAAATTCCCTTTCCCTGAAACTCTTGTTTCAGCACTCACCCCCACCCCTGCCACCTGCATTCAGACTTGATTCATCCTGCCGGACTTGTCCCTTTCCCAGGGTCTGGGGGAGGATGAGGATTGGGAGGAGGGTCGCTGGAGGATCTCATATTCTATGGGAGGCTGGAAGGGAACAGACAGACAAGCAGTAGAAACAGACCGAAAAGAGCAGGTGTCCAAATGTGACATGAAGGGAATCCAAACCGGTGACGGCAAAGTGGATGTTTGTCAAAGCTCATTGATTTGTGCGCCTGGGATTTGAGCCTCTTATTGTGTGAGTTCTGCCGATTTAAGCCCCCCCAAAACTAAGGACTTCCCTGGTGGTCCAGGGGTTAGGACTCTTCACACTGTCTTATCTGGACCAGTTTGCTAGTTTCCCCTCTTTTAACAACACATACTGGATCAGGGTCCACCCAGATGCTGCCACTGCCAAGTTGCTGCAGTCGTGTCTGACTCTGTGCGACCCCATAGATGGCAGCCCACCAGGCTCCCCCATCCCTGGGATTCTCCAGGCAGGAACACTGGAGTGGGTTGCCATTTCCACCCAGATGACTGCGTCTTAACTTGATCATCGCTAGAGACCCTACTTCCGAATAGGGGTGCATTCACAGCTATTGCAGGTTAGAACTTGAACATCTTTTGCAGGATGTAATTCAACCCAGAACAGGGTTGATGTGTATTGATGTCTACAACTTTTTTTTTTTTAATGGTTTCTTTATTGAATAAAGTTGACATATATATATATATTTTAAGCTGTGCTGTGTGGCTTCGGGGATCTTAGTTCCCCAACCAAGGATTGAACCCCAACCCCAGCAGTGAAAGCACCAAGTCCTAACCACTGGAATGCCGGGGAATTCCCTGTAGCATTTTTTAAAATTAATTAATTTTTGGCTCTACGGGCTTTTCTCTAGTTGCAGAGAGTGGGGGCTACTCCCCAGCTGCGGTGTGCGGGCTTCTTCTCATTGTGGTGGTTTCTCTTGTTGCGGCCCACAGGCTCTAGGGCTCTCGGCCTTCAATATTTTTTGACTCACAGGTTCTAGAATGTGGGCTCTCTAGTTGGCGGCGCGTGGGCTTATTTGCTCCATGTCACGTGGGATCTTCCTGGATCAGGGATCAAACCCCTGTCCCCTACATTGGCAGGTGGATTCTCAACCACTGAACCATCAGGGAAGTCCCCCTGTATCATTTTATGAGACTCCACATGTAAGTAATATCATATGGCACTTGTCTTTCTCTGTCTGACTTACTTCACTTAGTGTGGTAATCTCTGGGTCCATCTGTATCGCTGCAAATGACATTATTTTCTTCTTCTTTTTTTATAGCTGAGTAATATCCCATTGTATATATAGACCATATCTTCTTTATCCACTCCTCTGTTGATGGACATTTAGGTTGCTTCTGTGTCTTGCTTATTGTAAATAGTAGGGTATGAGCACTAGAGTGCACCTGTCTTTGCAAAGGAGAGTTTTCATCTTTTCTGTATATATGCCCAGGAATGGAATTGCTAAAACACATTTTAAAAAAATACTGGATAATGTGTGCAAGTATAACAGGGAGAGATCACTTTAAATCCCTAAAGCCGGAATTTCTTTCCGAAGAGGCGCCATTCTGTTGTGACCTGAAGGACAAGCCAGCCGTGGGGAAAGCCAGGGTGGGCAGGGGGCAGGAATGAGTCTTCACGTTGTTGTTGTTGTTTGGTCACTAAGTCATGTCCAACCCTTTGCAATGGACAGCAGCATGCCAGGCTCCTCCGTCCTTCACTGTCTCCTGGAGTGAGACAGGTCCATGGAGTCGGTGACGCTATCCAACCATCTCGTCCTCTGTCGCCCCCTTCTCCTCTTGCCCTCAATCTTTCCTAGTGAGTTGACCCTTTGCATCAGATGGCCAAAGGAATGAGTCTGGAGGGTCTGAGTTGCCTAGAGGAGGCCAGTGTGGCTGATGCCTTTAAGCTGGGGAAGGACACAGCTGATTGATGTGAAAAGCACCCTGAGTGGCCAGGATGGAAGCAGGGAAAACAGCGTGGGATGTCACAGCAAGGTTCCAGCAAAAGACGATGGTGATGGTGGTCTGCACACGGGGAGGCAGTGGCCGTGGGAGGGAGTGGCTGGTTTTGGGGTATGTTCTGGCTTTGGTTTGATGTGAAGGACACGGTGGGTTCCTTTCTGGTAAGAGTGCCTGGGTGATTGATGGTGGGCCCATCTGCCAAAATGGGAAGATGGGGGATGAGTCCTGTTTTTCTGGTGAAAATTGAGTTGATTTGTTCAGGTCAGAATCTCAGAAACTATTGCAGTTCAACCTGTGAGCTCTTCGAGGGACTCCTTGTGTTCTCTCTCTTTGTGCTCCATCCTGAAACCAACAAGGACTTGTCTAGACCTCGTCTAGACCCCCACACATGAGCTTGTTCATGATGGTCTTAAAACTTAGCAAAGGGTCCCCTGCTGAGCCCTTGCACCCCAGAATGGTCTCGCTCAAATCCGGTCTCTAATTTTCTGCCTCTGATAATGCCCTGTGGCTGCTGAGCGATTGCGACATGGTGAGTCTCCACTGAGATGTGCTGTGTTTATAAACACCAGATTTCAAACACTTAGGATGATATGACAGCTATGTTGAAATCATAATGTTTGGGTTGTTGTTTGTTGTTGAGTTGCTAAGTCATGTCCAAATCTTTTGTGACCAAGGGACTATAACCCACCAGGCTCCTCTATCCATGGGATTTCCCAGGCAAGGGTAGTGGAGTGGGTTGCCACTTCCTTCTCCAGGGGATCACCCTGTCCCGGGAATTGAACCCGCATCCCCTGTATTGGCAGGCGGATTCTTTACCACTGAGCCACCTGTGCTGTTAGGCACTCAGTTGTGTCCGACTCTTTGTGACCCCATGGACTGCAGCCCGCCAGGCTGCTCTGTCCATGAGATTCTCCAGGCAAGAATACCGGAGTGGGTTGCCATGCCCTCCCCCAGGGGATCTTCTCAACCCAGGGATTAAACCCACTGAGCCACCAGGGAAGCCCAATATTTGGGTGCATGGGGTTAAATGAAATATATTATTAAGATTCATCTCACCTTTTCTTTTTACTTTAATGTGGGAGGAGCATATTTGTGACTGTATTTGTGGCTCCCACTGCATTTCTTTTGGAAGGCGCTGCTCTAACTTGGCACTGGTGAGCCCATGAGCTCCTGTCCAGGGTGCCACATCCATCCCCATGAAGTCTAGGAAGAGGGTGTCTTTTCCGTCTTCCTTAGGGACATAATTCTGTTCATCCGGCTCTGGATGTCTCTCTTCGCATCCCCTGAAAAGCAGACTAATTCCAACCCACTACTATCTATCTGGTATCTATCTATATTTAATGGTGTTATCCTCAGGGAGAAAAGTGCTTCTTCCCTTGTCATGGACTCCTCCAGTCCTTGGATTGCTTGAGATTATCTTCCATAAAAAGGAGTTTTTCCAACTCCTATTGGTCCTAATAGTTTGTTGTTATTGTTGTTTATGGGGCCATTCTATATAGTCTTCAGGGGCAGACAGCCTCCCCCAACACCAGAGATGTTTGTCCTCCTAGAATCCAGAATAGACTTTCCCAAGCCCCATCCCTGGAAACCCAAATGGACGAATCCATTGAACCTGGAAGATGGGCTCTTCTGCCCCGTCCCCATCTCCCCCAGGGGATCTTCCCGGACCCGTGACACTCCTAAGGCTCAATCCAAGCATACTAGATTTCTGATATTGGAAAAGCCTGACTGGGGACTTAGTTCCTCTAGGTGCTAGAATGGACTCTTCCAGTTCCCTTTGCCTCAAATTTCTCAATAGCCCGGGGCGTTGGGGTTTCTGAGGTTTTGCCTTCCCCAAATACAGTCTAACGAGAACGTCTCAAGCGGTGTTGGTTGGGCCAAACAAAGCGGGCTCACCGACCGCTTTCCTTATGCAACGTTCTTCATTCATTACCAGGTCCCCTTCTTGTTCAGGAAGAACTCAAAGTCTGGTGGAAAGACTCGCAATTTGTACTTGATATCTATTTAATGGTGTTACAGTTGCAACAACAAAGCCATTGTATATGAGAAAGTAGTTAAATGTTAGAATATAGTTTAATCCTCCCGAGCTCTGTGACCTTGGGCATGTCATTCAACCTCTCTGGACGTCAGTTTTAACCTCTGCTTAATGGGAGTAGACTCGAATTACTGTTTCTTCAGCTCTGGGATACTAGGCTTCCGGGCAAGTTAGATCCCAACATCTCGGCGGCTAGAGAAGAGAAAGGAAGAAGGGAGGGGGAGGAGGTAGGGACGGCTCCCAGGAAGAAGATTTAAGGAGTCCGGAGGTGGCGGAGAGGAGGGGAAAAAAAAAAAAAAGGAACAGAAAGACGCTTGCGCAGTAAGCACCTCACGCTCTCCCGCCCCTCCCAACTCCTTCTCTGCAGCAGGGAATTGCAGGAGCCGCTCCACCTATCCCAGCCCAGGCGAGTAACGACCCCCCTTTCTCCTTCCTTCTCTACGGATCGTAGCCCTCCTCCTTTGCCCCAGACACCGGCCCAATCGAAGGCGGGCGTAGGACTGGCTCGGCGAATCCGCGACGCCCGCGGGGGCGATCTACCCGCCCATTGGCCTCCGTAAACGTGAGTCCCGCCTCTGCAAGTCCACGCCCCCTCCGTCCTTCGCGTCCGTCCCTCCCTCCTGGGAGAGCCCCCGGATCCAATCGGTCCCTCACCCGGCCGAGCGGAGGGGGCGGGTCCACTGTACGTCACGAACTCCGCCCGTCGCTCAGGCAACGCCCCCACCCCCTCCACTCGCGAGCGGAAATAGCGGGGCGCTGGACCAATCGGAGCCGCACGCCTTTGTCCAGCGACCAATGAGACAGGCGGAGGGGCCGAGCCTGTGTCTGAGCGCCAGTAATTGCAGCCTATAGGCGGCCCCGAGAGAGCAGGCTGGCGGAGGCGAGGGGAGGGGCCTGGGGCGGAGCCGCGGCCTGCCCGCCCGCCCGCCCGCCAGCCCGCCCTCCCCGCCCGCCCGCCCCCCGCCCCCCGCCCCGGCCGGCTCGGCTTCTCAGCGCTGCCTGGGGTCCTTTCCTCCCGGTTCCCCCCCGCCTGCCAGCCCCCGCCGTGCCGTGCCCTGCCCGGCCAGGCCTGGAGCCGACGCCACCGCCATCATGCCGGCCGTGTCCAAGGGCGATGGGATGCGGGGGCTCGCCGTGTTCATCTCCGACATCCGGAACTGTGAGAGCGCGGTCGGGGGAGATCGGGCAAAGGGGAGAGCGTGAAATTGAAGGGTTCGGGGGGGCGTTACAGAGGGGCCCAAGGATTAGAAATCCATTGCGGCCCTAGAGTGAGAGGCGAGAGAGGCCACCGGAGGGGGGAACTTAAGGGTGGGTTCGGGGGAATGGAGGGTGTTAGGGTGTCATAGTGTGCTTCTCGAGGTGACAACGCGGAGTGGTTAGAGGCATCGCGGAGGGTCTTAATAGAGGAGACTAGTAAAGTCCCGGGAACAGGGCATAGAGGTGTCCCCTGGGAGTGGAAGGAAGGCTGGGGGATCATATTAGCGGTAGGGTTAGAGAGATCCCTGTTGTAGATGAAAAAGGAAGAAGGTGCATGGGTAGGAGGGTGGGTGGGGGTACCCTGTGGAGAGGTAGAATAGGAGGAGGCCAGAGAGAACTGGGAGGACGCGAAACACAGGAAACCTAAAAGGAATCGGGCTTGAGGGCCTGGGCGAGGGGGTGTCATAGAGGCCAAGGGGCTAGACAGGTCATGGAGGCGCTCAGCTGGTTCATAGAGAGGACTTGAGAATGATAGAAAGTCCCAGGGATTTGGGGAGGAGAGATGGGAACAAGGGAGACTCTCTGGGACCTTGGTGAGGCACAGAGGGGCTCCTGGATGGAGGATTGCTTAGGAGATGTGGCGGGCAGTGAAGAAGGGGCTAGAGGGGTTACTGAGGGGAGCACGGAGAAGCGCTGCAGATGGAGAGTCTTGGGAGAACCTGAAACAGGGAGCTGGGGGGCCTGGAAAGGAGAGGTCATTATCATGTGGGGACTTGGGGGAAGTGCCAGAAGGGAGAGAGCTCAGATCTCAAAGAAGGAGCCTGGGGGGCCTTAGACATCCATGGGGAAGAGATCTGGAAAGCTGGTGGGCATGGGGGGAAGCCTGGTTCCAGAGGGGTCATGGGTCGGGGAGCAGGACAGCCCTGAATCTGGAGCCCTCTCCCCTCTGACCACATCAACATGGGGACAGCCCTCACCAGCAGGAAGAATGGTCGTGACTATGGGAGGCCTGGCGCCAAGTCAGCTCCCAGCTCTTGGGAGCGGGTGTTGGTGTTTGGAGCTGCCAAGAGCTTCAGAAGCTGTATCCGCACAGGCTCCGGGGTCAGCCAGGCTTCGGTTTGAGTTTGACTGCTCCCATCCCCTTGCCTTGTGACCTTGAATGAGGGACTTCACCTCTCGGTTTCCTCATCTGTCAGGAGGGACTGCTGATGGCATCTTCCTGATGGGGTTGTGATGATAACCGAATGTGAGTGAGGCGTTTCACACATTCCAGGCACAAGGTGTCTTGGCTCCTGTTTTTGTTACTTGGCCGAATCTGAGGAGCGGCCTCTGCACGTGCCCAGTGATGATTTTAGAATTTAGCAGGTATGGGATGATCTGGCACATAGTAGGTGCTCAGTGAGCAAGAAGGGTGGAAACTTGGGTACCAAGTGGCAGAGGGAGGTTATGTTTGTTAGGAAAGGGGTGGAGCATTGAGGGGTTGTGGGTTGTGGCGGAGGGCAGGTGTTAGAAGAAGGTGTGCACTGCCTCTGACACCTACCTTGTGACCCTTGGCAAGTCATTCAACCTCTTGAAGGCTCCATTTTCTTGTCAGCTGACTCCATTGACCAGAACATCTTGCCTCTGAAGGTTCATTCATTCGTTCTCACTTGACAAATGCGTTTTGATCAATCCAGTGTGCCAGACACTTCTAGGGACGAGGGCTACCACAGTGAACAGAAATCCCTGCCCCTTGGAGCACTCGTGCCAGGAGGGAGATTAAATTATAAACACAGAGAACTACAGATGATGACTAGTGCTGTGAAGAAAAATAAGGACAGGAAGAGGGGGAAGGGAACAGGATTGAGAAGGGGCAAGTGGTACAGATTTTGGAGGCAAGAGGGGTCCAGGCAGCGGAATGGTGTGTTCAAAGGTCCTGAGGTTGTAGCACACTTGGTGAGGATTCAGATAAGAGCGAGGGGGCTTGTGGGCTTGTGTGGTTGGAGCCAAGCAAGAGAGGGTGGGAGAGGTGGGAGATTTGGGCAGAGAAGAGACGGAGCAGGTAGGGCTTTGTGGGCCATGGGGAGCACCTTGGCCTTTCTCTGAAGCGAGAGTGGCAGGAAGGTTTTGAGCATGGGAGGGACGGGACCTAATTGATGTTTTAAAATAGTTCCTCTGGCTGCTGGATAGAGAGTAGACCCAAGGAGGTAGGAATGGAAGCAGGGAAAGAATTAGGGGGCTGTTGCAGGCATCCCCGTGCGAGATGGTGATTTACTCGGCTGGGGTGGGAAGGAATCCCTGAGAAGTGTTTGGGTTAGAGATAGATCTTGGAGGATCTCCAAAGGGATTGGATGGTGGGGGTGGGGAAGGAAAGAGAAAACAAGTGGGTGTCACCGCTGGACCCCAGAGGGAAGCCAGAGGATGGAGGAGATACTCTGACTTGGGGGCAGTGGAGGTCGTTTAGCTGAAAGAATCAGGACTGGAGGATCAGGGTGCCGCTTGTCCTTGGTTTTCTCATCGAGTGTATGTTTCATGGCTGGTATGTTTAAAACCTTATCGTGGGTGCTGGGAACACAGTGGTAGATAGGACAGACTTGTCTGTTCCCCCATGAACCTCCCGGCCCCAGAGGGAGACAGGAACTGCATAAAAATTGCAGCTGTCCATCTCCCAAACACTTGTATATGGATGTTCGTACAGCATCGTTGATGATCCATAGCCAGAGAGCACAAACAAACCCAGATGCCCACCAGCAGATGGATGGAAAAACACAGTGTGGACGCCCACACGATGGAATGTTATTCAGCCATCAAAAAGAATGAAAGACTGTGGAGGTCACAGCATGAGTGAACCTCGAAAACGTCATTTTGAGGGAAAGAAGCCAGACATAAGAGGCTACATATTGTAGGATTCCATGATACGAAACGTGCAGAAGCAGCAAATCCAGAGAATCAGAAAGTGGTTGAGTGACTGCCTAGGGCGAGGGGTGGTGGAATGTGGAGTGACTTCTAATGAGAACAGGGTTTCTTTAGGGGGTAATGAGAATGTTCTGGAGTTAGATGGTGGTGGTAGATGGACAGCGCTTTGGATCTACTAAAGAAACCCTGATTGGCACTGCCGAGTGGTGAGCTGTGTGCTGTGTGAATCGTAGCTCCATTTTTCTTTAACTGAAGTACAGTTGATATATAATATTGTGTTAGTTTCAGGGGTACAGCAAAGTGATTCGGTTATACATATATGTATTTTGTTCACATAGTCTCTTCCACTGTGGTTGAATATAGTTCCCTGTGCTATACAGCAAATCCTCTTATTTCACGTATGCCACTGTTTGATGATACATTAAATTTATTTTCTTTATGTAGCATAAAGTCAGATCTAAATATATTACAGAGCATTCAGGGAGGTATATCTTGTTGCCCCCTCAGAAAGTCATGTGAAATTTACTTTCAGAATTGATGTCGACTTGTTTAAAAGCCCTATCTTGGCTCCTTTCCTATTCTCATCAAAAATTTTGTATTTATTATTTGTTTGGCTGCACTGGGTCTTGGTTGCAGCATGGGGAATCTAGTTCCCCAAACAGGGATTGAACCCAGGCCCTTTGCGTTGGGAGCTGGGAGTTTTAGCCACTAGACCACCACGGAAGTCCCCCACTTTTTTTTTTAAGTGGGGAAAAAAAAAGATTGTAGCTGTCCTAAGTCCAGTGAGGGAGAGGGCCACGGTGTTGGGAGAACAGGAGCTGTCTTACTGCATTCCCCAGACAATGTGGAGGAGTTAGCCAGGCCAGAGGAAGGGGAGGCAAGCTCTAAAGGCAGAGGGACAGCACGTGTAAAGGTCCTGAGGCCCCGTCGAGACTCTCTGAGGTCTGTGTTACAGCTGGTGCAGAGAGGGATGCGATCTGACCTCGGGGAGGTGGGCAGAGGCCAGGATGGTGTTTGTCCTGAGAGCCCTAGAGAGGGTTTTAAACCTGAGTGAGGGGAAGAGGAGGGTTCGGGGGCAGGTGGAGGACAGGAGGAGAGTGGAGGCCTACTGGAGGATTGGCACAGTGGAGCTGGGGGGAGGATCTAGAAGGGGATGAAGGCAGGCTTTGAGGAGAAGAGCCAGGAAGGGCAAATTCTGCAGATAAGGAAGGGAGGGGTGAGGCCTGGCCCGGCCTGAAGGCGTGGTCCTGTCTTGTCTGGAGGGGGAGTCTGGCCTCTAGACACTTATCTGCCAGGAGCTCCCTAAGGCAGGGGCGGGGCTCCCTCCTCTCTAGGGCCCCAGCCCTCCCCAAGCCTGAGGAGAGTGCAGGTGATGGATGGGAAGTGGGTGCTAGGAAGTGGGTGCTGGGCTGTCGCAGTGCCCCAAGCTCTCCAGGGGGCACATTTCACAACAAACTGTGACCCATCCTGTTTGTGGCAGTCTTCCCTAAACCCTGGAACACAGGCCCCGGTCTGATTTCTCCCTGGGCCCCCAGTTCCACCTTCTTCAGGGCCGGGCCCATGGGAGCCCTTTTGAGGTATTTGCTGATTGAATGAATGAATGAACGAATCTATCTTTGTGAGCACTGACTGAGTGCCAGACACTCTTCTAAGTGATGAGACCACAATGGTGAGCAAAAGCCCCTTCCCTGTGGTGCTCCCATTCTAGCGGGGAGCTGGACCAACACACAAGTAAATATACAGTGTTCAGCTGTTCAGAGTGCTGGGAAAAAAATAAAGCAAGGAAGGGGTGTAGGGACAAGGTCAGGGATGGCGCTCTGGTATTGGCTGGTCAGAATCTCTCTCTCTGACAAGGTGACATTGGAGCAGAATTTGGTGGGTGAATTGGCCCATAGAAATCTGGAAAAGACATTCTTGGGTGCACAGACAGCCTGTGCAAAGGCCCTGAGGCAGGACTGTGCTTGAGGAATAGGAATGTGGGGAGAGGGTGGGAGCTGTGGTCAGAGAGGGAGCTAGTGGATCCAGTAAGGACTTTGCTTTTACACTGGGCCAGATGGGAGCCAGGGAGAGATTCAGAGCGGTGAAGGAATAGGATTTGACTCAGCAGAAGGAATGAGTCCCACTTTGGTGGTGCTCCAGCATCAGTGTGTTAAAGGAACTGGCTTGATGCCGGCAACAGACAGATCCAGGCCTGAGCCCCCTTTCTCCCTCTCGCTGTGTTTCTTGTGACCTCGGTCCGCAATCACATTGAGCACCTCACCTTCGTCAGGACAAGGGGCTTCCCAGGTGGTGCTAGCGGTAAAGAACCTGCCTGCCAATGCAAGAGATGCAAGAGACGCGGGTTTGATCCCTGAGTCAGGAAGATCCCCTGGAGGAGAGCATGGGAACCCACTCCAGTATTCTTGCCTGGAGAATCCCATGGATAGGGGAGCCTGGCGGGCTACAGTCCATGGAGTTGCAAAGAGTCAGACATGACTGAAGCAACTGAGCTCTGTGTCAGGACTGCCCTGGGCCCTGGCCCTGATCTTGGGCCCCCACCCCTGCCCTTGGGGAACCAGTGTTCCCAGGCAGAGGCCCAGGGTTTACAGAGCAGCACATGCCCCCTTCATATATTGGGAAGCAGTTCAGGAGGTCTTTACAGCTGAGTTCAAGCCAGGGAATGATGGGGTGTGACTTGGTTGCTCAAGGAGAAAACTCTCTTGGGGACGTTGAGGACTTTGATAACATCCAACCCGGGGCTTTCATGTGGCCATCCACATAGGTACAGTTTTTTAAAGTTGTTGTTATTCAGTCCATGGGGTCGCAAAGAGTCGGACACAACTGAGCGACTGAACTGACTGACTGAACTGAGTCAGTGATGCTATCTAACCATCTCATCCTCTGCCCCTTCCTTCTTTTGCCATCAATCTTTCCTAGCATCAGTCTTTTCCAATGAGTTGGAAATTAGCTATACCTCAGTTTTTTAATTGAGTTTTTGTACACACACACACACACACACACACACATATCCTTTTTCAGGTTCTTTTCCATTTTAGGATATTGTAAGATATTGAGTGTAGTTCTTGTGGTATACAGTAGGTTCTTATTTACCTTTTCTATGTATAGTAGTGTGTATATGTTAATCCCAACCTCCTAATTTATCCCTCCCAATTTCCCAGCTATCCCCTTTGGTAACCTTAAATTTGTTTTTTATGTCTGTGAGTCTGTTTCTGTTCCATAAAGAAGTTCATTTGTATCATTTTTTTAGATTCCACAGATAAGTAATATCATAGATACTTGTCTCTCTAATATATTTGTTACTTCACTTAGTATGACAATCTCGAGGTCCCTCCACATATAGACATTTTAATTTTCCAGGAGTCACATTACAAAAGTAAAACTGGGGAAATTAACTTGAACATGTTTTATTTCCTTTACCCCGGGATGGCCCAAATATTATCTGCATGTGTAATCGATATTTTTTCAATGATTAATGAGACAGTTTATGTTCCTTTCTCCACTCGGAAGCTCCATTTTCATTGGAAATAACTTGCTCTGTCTGAATAGTTTATAAAACTTGTGGTTAAAAAGAAGCTTCACAAAAGGGTCCAAGTCGTTCCAAACATACTTTCCCGGTAACTGAGTGGAGGATCATTTTTTAATTTTTAACTTATTACAAGTAAACTAGGAATCCAGTCCCTCAGAGGCACCAGCCATATTTGGAGTGCCTAGTGGCCGCGTGTGGCCAGTGGCTCCCCTAGTGGGCGGAGCGGGGACAGCATGCTGTGAACTTCGCAGGGATCCAGAGTCAACAGTCTCATCTCCCAGAAGCCTCTCTGAGGACTCCAGGCTGTCAGGATTTGAGTGGGAGACAGTAGGGCACATCCTAGTAGAGAGAAACATTTGCTCCTTTGTACTGTAAACAGCAATTGTCTGGAAAGCACCGAAGGGCCTGGCAGTGAGGCACCGGATAGTGCCTGGGTTACCTGACTGCTGTAAAAGCGTGACAGTCCCCTCATGGCAGTCAGGGTTGGTGAGGATCCCTTTGATGGCAGCGGCAGCTGCACCCCGATGCCCCAGGTTACATGTTCAGGGAAGCTGCAGCTCCCCCAGCCAGGAGTCCTCTGGTATATCTGGAGCGTCCAGCAGTCCCCTGCCCTGGCCTGTAGCCAGACAGTGGCCTCGTTCCCTCCTGCAGGGCCCTCACAGCAACCGCTGCAGGCAGAAGAGGTCAGCACCCGCAGGGAACCCTGCAGGCTACCCCCACCTGCTATGCTAGCCCCCGGGCTTTCACACAAGCTGACCTTTGTACCCCAAGCACACCTCCCCTTATTGCTGCTTTGTGCATTTCAGCCTTGTCCTTGAAGCCTCAAATCCCAGGAGCTGGGTACCAGGAAGCTTTCTTCCTCCCATCTGATTCTAGCCTCCCAGCCCTCACCGTGTTTGCCTCTGTCAAAGTTTTCCACGTTATCTCTATCAGCCTCCCCTCCAATCAGGGAGCATCCTCAGGGAAGAGCAGGGTCTGAGCCTGACCCAGGGAATGTTTGAAGATAAAGAAATCTCTTTAAAAAACACCCTGAAATGCTTACATGCCTCCTGTGACAGGGAGCTCACCTCCTGTCGCAGGCTGGCCCTGAGTGATGAAAAATTTCTTCCGGCAGCCCAGTTTTGTCACAGCTGCCTATGGCCCCTTTCTCCCATGCGCTACCCTCAGCAGCACCCAGGTGCTGTCTCTGGGCACCTGGGCACTAGATATTTGCAGAGGTTATGTGCTCTGCCAGAATGCCCTTCCTCAGGGCCACAGAGCATTCTCTTTTGGAGACCTGATGCTTTGTTCTTTCTGTGAATTCTTTTTTTATAGGGAAGTATATTGGTGATCCAGAAGATAATATCAAATAGATGTGGACAATTTAAAGATTTTTAAAAGCTTATTTTTAATTTTTACACATGGCAGCCACTAATATTTTTTATTAAAGGAGTGAAATGTCCAACTATAGCATAATAAATGAATAATTCACTCAGCTGACTATCATAAATTCTTTTTTTTTAAATTTTATGTATTTATTTGGCCGTGTTGGGTCTTAGTTGTGGCGTGCAGGCTTTGGGGTGGGCTTAGTTGCTCTGCCGCATGTCGCCTCTTAGTTCCCCAACCAGGGATTGAACCCATGGCCTCAGCATTGGAAGGTGGATTCTTAACCACTGGACCATGGGTAAGTCCCTTAATGTTTGTTTATTTATTTGGCTGTGTTACATCTTACTTGCAGCTCATGGGATCTTTAGTTGCGGCCAGCAGGATCTAGTTCCCAGTTAGATACCTGGTCACTCTGTGTTGGGAGCGTGGAGTCTAAGCCCACTGGACTACCAGGGAAGTCCCAAGGAATTCCTGAATATTCTTTAAATTTTCCGTGTCTGTTTGACATTCTCTTCTATGTCATTGATATACTTAACTATAAAAACATGTTAATATATATTCCTATACAAATATATATTCACTTGTAGATATACATACATACATATATATAGTGTATCTATAAAAAAGCTCACGGATCATAAGTGATGAATTTTGATGAAGCCATCATCAAAATCTGATGAATTTTCCCCAGCCGAACACAGCTGCATAACTGGCCCCCAGATGCGGGAACAAACATCCCCAGCTCCCCAGCACCTCCTGCTCACTGCTCAGTCATCCAACACTCTCGGTTAGTTCTGTCTGCTTCTTGGAGCTTTTAATAGAGGTGTAAGCAAAGGCCGGAGAGGGCTCTAGTGTTGGAAATGTAATTACCATTCAGGTTTCCATCTACCTGTGGTAAAAGTTAGGCAGCCACTGTGTGGTATGTGGTCCATTTATAAAAAATTTTTTTTTTTCTTTTCTGGTACCTACAGAATAGCTTTAAGGCAACTTACTAGAGTGAGTGTTGCACAGCCTGGGAGAATGAATGGAGCATGCGCACCACGTGCGTGGGTGCAGGTCCCCGCCCCTGCCACATCAGGAGGCGCTGTCCTGACGCCCTGGCCACCCTCCCCTGGGCACTCAGCAGCGTGGCTTAGTTCTCCCTGGTGAACTGCGCCTGAACTCACCTCATCTTTCACAGCCCTCCTCAAATGTCCCCTCCTCTCAGCAGCCACCAGCAAGGCCCCACGGGTACCCCCGTAACCTCCATCCACGCATAGCTTGCTCAGGTGTGGGCAGGGGGTATGCAGCTTGTGCCCCACCGGGCCTGGAGGCCCTGGGGGAGGCTGAGAAGTGCCGGATCTCTGTAGTCCTGGGTGCCTGGCGTGGCCCTCCTCAGCCTGCCCCGCAGGGCTCAGGAACCGTGTAATTAATAAATGAAGCATCAGATGGGCTCTGGGGCCACACAGGGCAGTTCAGCCTCATCACAGCCCTTCACTTAGGTCCCGGAGACCCTCCTCCCTCCCTGAGGACTGGGAGCGGGTCACTGTACCTCTTCAGGCATGTGGAATTTTTTCACATCTTGTCTTTCCTGAGTGCAGCCACTCAGTAAGCCTGTGAAACATGGAGTCATTAGTAGAAAAGTGGCCCAGCCCTCAGGTGGTTCCCAGTGTGGTCTGGGGACGGGGCAGACCCAGACACCACAGCAGCGCTGACCTGGGCAGTGCGGGGAGCCCTGGGAAAGCCTGAGAGCAGTCCTACCCAGAGTGTGAGCCGCATTTGTGGTTTTTAACTTCCTTGGGAGCCACATTTTTGTTAAAAAGCAGAAAGGAATGGACCAAATTAATTTTAATGTATTTATGTAACTTGATACACTCTTGTTCAGTCACTCAGTCGTGTCCGACTCTTTGCAACCTCATGGGCTGCAGCATGCTAGGCTTCTTTGTCCTCCACCGTCTCCTGGAATTTGCTGAAATTCATGTCGAGTCTGTGATGCCATCCAACCATCTCATCCTCTGTCACCCCCTTATCCTCCTGCCCTCAGTCTTTCCCAGCAACAGAGTCTTTTCCAGTGAGTCAGCTCGTCACATCAAGTGCCCAGAGTATTGGAACTTCAGTTTCAGCATCAGTCCCTCCAGTGAATATTCAGGATTGATTTCCTTTAGGATTGACTGGTTTGATCTCCTTGCTGCCCACAGGACTCTCAAGAGTCTTCTCCAGCACCACAATTTGAAAGCATCAGTTCAACATGTTATCAGTATTTATATATATATATTTTTTCATTTAAAACCACCCTAATGGAAGAAAGTGAAGCGGAACTAAAGACCCTCTTAATGAAGGTGAAAGAGGAGAGTGAAAAAGCTGGCTTAAAAGTAAATATCCAAAAAACTAAGATCATGGCATACGGTCACATTACTTCATGGCAAATAGATGGGGAAGAAATGGAAACAGTGGCAGATTTTTTCTTGGGCTCCAGAATCACTGCAGACAGTGACCATAGCCATGAAATTAAGACACTTGCTCCTTGAAAGAAAAGCTATGGCAAAACTAAATATCTGTATTAAAAAGCAGAGACATCACATAGCTGACAAAAGCTGGTCTAGTCGAAGCTGTGGTTTTTTCCAGTAGTCATGTATGGATGTGAGAGTTGGACCATAAAGAAGGTTGAGCTCTGAAGAATTGATGATTTCGAACTGTGGTTTTGGAGAAGACTCTTGAGAAGAGTCCCTTGGACTGCAAGGAGATCAAACCAGTCAATCCTAAAGGAAAGTTTTGCCACCTGATGCGAAGAGCCAACTCATTAGAAAAGACGCTGATGTTGGGAAAGATTGAGGGCAGAAGAAGGAGGTGATAGAGGATGAGATGGTTGGATGGCATCACTGACTCAATGGACATGAGTGTGAGCAAATTCCCCGAGATAGTTGAAGGACAGGGAAGCCTGATGTGCCGCAGTCCATGGGGTTGTAAAGAGTCGGATACAACTTTACAACTGAACAGCAACAACTAATTAATATTTTAAACTTTGTGATAAGGTAGTTTACATTCCTTTTCTTCCCTGACACTGTATCTTCTAAATGTGTCTTTGCCACTCATTTCAGTTGAGAACAGCCACCTTTCAGGTGCTCGAGAGCTGCCTGGCTGACAGCTGCCATATTGCACAAGGCAGCTGTAGCATCTGCTTGGAACTGATCAGGAGGTGCTAATCAAAGGGGGCTTCCTGAAGGAGTTGATAGCTGAAGTGGGGCTTATGGGAGCTTCCCTGGAAGTTGGGAGTAGTTGGTGAGGCAGGATTTCTAAAGAGAAGGAGAGGACATACTCTTACTTGCTCCATTCATTCATTCATTTGAACCTCCTTGTTGCCTTGGCACAAGCCATGGGTCAGAGCAGTCTCCACCCTTCAGATGACTAGCCGTTTATTTTTATTGTTTATAATATTTATTTTTATTTATTTGACTGTACCAGGTCTTAGTTGCAGCATGTGGGATCTAGTTCCCTGACCAGGGACCAAACCCAGGCCCCCTGCATTGGGAACTTGGAGCCTTGGCCACTAGACCACCAGGGAAGTCCTGACCAGACATCTATTAAGCACCTGCTATCTGCTGGGCACTGTTCTAGAAACTCCCTCATGATGGCCTGTAAGGAAGAGGGAGCCGAGGTTATGCAGTGTGACATGTGCCAGGGAGGACATTTTATAAAATGAGGAAACTGAAGAATAAAGCGTTGCCTTTAAAGAACTGGCCAGAAAAAATAAATAAATAAATAAATAAATAAAGAACTGGCCAGGAAAGGCCACGTGGAGGAGATGACAAGAGCTGAGACCCAAATGACGAGATGAGAACTGGACAGATGGGCATAGCAGGTGCAAAGGCCCAGGAGGTGGGAGGGTGTTGGAATGGCCCTGGAACTGGCGGAGGCCCGCCAGGCTGGACACCCAGCGAGATGTGAGGGGTGACCAGGGCAGGGCCAGAGGGCTTGCTGGCCCCGGGGTGGAGTCCCCACCCTGGGAGGCTGCTGCAGTGATCCAGGTGGGCGGGCATGGGGTCTGGACAAGATGGTCATGGTGGAGGTTGTCTGGGCTCATGTTCTGAAGGTCGAACAGAGAGGACGTGGCGACGACTTGAGTGAGGGGTGAGGACACCCAGGTTTCTCTGCTCGGAGGAGCTGAGTGAGTGCTGAAGCCTGCCAAGGGTGCGATGGTGAAGTCTGGCTCGAGTGGGACTGGGAGGCTGGAGGAGGGACACAGCTGGCGGTGAGGCGGCTGAGACCGGGTCACTGTCCAGTCGGATCCTGGTCTGATGGGGTCTCCTGGGCATCAAGGAGCACAGAGGCTCGTGTGGCCCAGGGAGGCCCTCTCGAGTCTGCCTCTGGGTGGGTCTCATCAGAAGAGTAGGGATGTTGCAGACAGACGTGTAGTGGGGAAGGAGGAAGTGGGTCTGTGGGCCAGGCTTCGGGGGTGGCACGGGGTATGGAGAGAACTGGCAGATTGGGAGGAGGGACCAGTTGGCGGCAGAGGAGGGCAGCGGGGAGCTCAAGACACAAGGCCTGGTGAGTGAGTAAAATTAGGAAGCTGAGGGCAGAGGAGGTTTTCAGGAGATGCTGAGGTCAGTGGGGATGTGGGGTTGAGGGCCCCAGGGGTCGGCTTGAGGGCAGCCGATCTCTTCACTCATTCATTCATCACACATTCTCTGCCAGGGGCTTATTTCAGCTGGGGGCTGGTGCAGAGCCATGGATGCGACGGGAACAGGAGGAGGAAGAAGGGAGGGGGTCAGGGATCGCTTCAGAGTGTGTGCCAGGCTTTTCCTCTGGGTGGTAGGGACCCCTGAGCGAAGGTTCTTACCTCCCTGAAGGTCCCATACAGAGATGGAGTCCCAGGCCTGACTTCAGCCCCCAGACCAGGACCCCAGCATAGAAAGAATCCGCCCTTCTGCCTGGGAGGGTCCTGGCCCTGGAAAGTGAGGGCAGACAGCTCAGCTCTCTGGGACCCTGCTCACCTGCCCTGCCTTCTCCTCCCCAGGTAAGAGCAAGGAGGCGGAGATTAAGAGAATCAACAAGGAACTGGCCAACATCCGCTCCAAGTTCAAGGGTAGGCTGGGGGCCTGTCTCCTGGGTCTGCGGAAGGAGCAGGCTGGGAGCTGGAATACCCGAGACTTGTAAGTATAATCCTTTCTCACTTTTGCCACCCCGTCCTCCTTCCTCTGACCCCAGGGGACAAAGCCTTGGATGGCTACAGCAAGAAAAAGTATGTGTGTAAACTGCTCTTCATCTTCCTGCTTGGCCACGACATCGACTTTGGGCACATGGAGGCCGTGAACCTGCTGAGCTCCAACAAGTACACGGAGAAGCAGATTGTGAGTCTGGGGAGGAGGAGCTGGGGGCTGGACCCCTGGATCTGAGGGAGGGGCCGGGGGGCCTGGAACTCTGGGTCTGAGTCAGGAGGGGCTGGGGGTCTGGACCCCTGGGTCTGGGGGAGGAGGGGCTGGAGTCTGGACCCCTGGGTCTGAGGGGGGAGGGGCTGGGGACTTGGACCCCTGGGTCTGGGGGAGGAGGGGCTGTGGGCTGGACCCCTGGGTCTGGGGGAGGAGGGGCTGGGGACTGGGACCCCTGGGTCTGGGGGAGGAGGGGCTGGGGGCCGGACCCCTGGGTCTGGAGGAGGAGGGGCTGGGGGCCGGACCCCTGGGTCTGGGGGAGGAGGGGCTGGGGGCCGGACCCCTGGGTCTGGGGGAGGAGGGGCTGGGGGCCGGACCCCTGGGTCTGGGGGAGGAGGGGCTGGGGGCCGGACCCCTGGCTCTGAGTCGGGAGGAGCCAGAAATGTAGACTGCAGGGCTGGGGGTCAGTTAGCCACGAGCCTCCCACCTCCTTCCCGCTGCCCAGGGTTACCTGTTCATCTCGGTGCTGGTGAACTCCAACTCCGAGCTGATCCGGCTCATCAACAACGCCATCAAGAACGACCTGGCCAGCCGCAACCCCACCTTCATGTGCCTGGCCCTGCACTGCATCGCCAACGTGGGCAGCCGCGAGATGGGCGAGGCCTTCGCCGCGGACATCCCTCGCATCTTGGTGGCCGGGTGAGGCACTGGGGACCCCGCTGGTGGGGCGGGCTAGACGAGCCCCAGCCCAGCTTGAGGGTCCGAGAGGCTGTGTCACCTGCCCAGGTCTCCCAGCCGGGACGTGGGGGTTGTGCTGGGCTTGGTGACAGCCCCATGCCTGTCTCCTGTCATCTCGCCAGTCCAACTCGGCCTTGTAAGGAAAGCCAGTGGGGTGTCTGTCTAACTGACCTTTGTTTTTTTCATATTTATAAATTACTGTTTATGTACCATAAGAAAAAATAAGGTCAAAAGTACAGTTAAAAAAAGTAGAAATTTGTTACTGTTTATTAATAACTTACTATTCTTGGTAAGAACTAGAAAAATGTATTGTTCCAAATAAGAAGCAGTTGAAAGGCTTGGAGAGTTTCTTAGGCATTTTCCTTTGACTCTCATACAACCTTGGTTACCATGTGATATAAGATAAACCAATACAAAGGGAGTGAAATAACCTTTTTATAAAAATAATAGGAAGCACAGGTCTAGTAATGAGAAACACTTGAAATAAATATAATGATAGTGTTAGCTGCTCAGTCATGTCTGACTCTTTGCGACGCTGTGGCCTGTAGCCCGCCAGGCTCCTCTGTCCGTGGAATTCTCCAGCAAGGATACTGGAGTGGGTAGCCATCTTGCAAAATTAAATGACTTTTTGCTGACAGGAATGAAGGGGCTATCGCTGAATGTGATAAAACTTGCAAAATTTCTGATTGACCTTTAACATCTGGTAAAGAAGAGGCAGTGACTTTAAAGTATGTCGGTGACAGCCTTCCAGAACTTTTGCCCCTTTTCGATTCATTCATTCAACAATCATCTGTTGGGCATCTATGTGTGAGGTGCCGTGCTCGTTGCTGGGCACGTAGCCATGGCCAGAGGCAGACACGCTCATCATCCTCCTGGTGTTCACGGTTCAGAGGTGGGAGATAAACATTGATTGAATAATTGCAGGATGAAACGTATTACTTCCTCTCAGAACCCTGCTGTGGGGCACAGGAGCCTAAGGGCATTTAGTGGGAGCATCTGAACTAGGCCGGGGGTCGGAGGGCTTCTCAGAGGAAGTGGCATTAGGTTGAGATCTGGGTGAGGAGGAGGAGTTGGCTGTGGAAAAAGGAAAGGCATGAAGGTCAGTGATCAGCCTGTGATCTTTCTAAAGCAGGAGGGTGTTGAGCAATTATTTCTTGAGTACCTGCAAAGTCCCGGGCTCTGTTCTGGGCGTTGGGAGGCAGGAGGGAGCTGGGGGAACAGTTGTCCCCACCCTCAGGGAGCTGGCATCTGAGAAGGGCTCCAAAGAGCAAACGCATAGGCAGAGAAGTGAGTTGAGTTCAGACAGTGACAGCTACACTGAGGAAAGCAAAACAGGTGGCAGGACGTGGGGATGGCTACTTAGATCAGACTCATCAGGGGGGTGTCTTCATGGAGGTGCCATGGAACTGGAGGCTGGAATGAGGAGGAGAAGACAGTTAGAAGTATTGGAGAAAGTGTTCCAAGCAAAAGGAGCAGTAAGTGCAAAGGCCCGGGTAGGCATGAGCTTTGTATTGAGTTGGCCAAAAAGTTCACTTGGGTTTTTCCATAGTGGTGTTTGGATTTTATTCTGGTTGAAATGGGAAGCAATTGGTGTGTTTTGAGCAGGTAAAACCATTGCTGTTTTGAAATGGATTTTGCTTAGGGCATTTGCTGAACTGGGTGAACCTGGATATTGGTTTTAGGGCCCTGCAGCCTCTGGGAACAGAAGACAAAACTTGTTCAAGCAGAGGCTCCAGAGGCCACACTTCAAAGTGAGGGTGACCTAGAAATATATCCCCTCAGGGACTATAGGCAGAGTTACCCTTTCAAGTCTTGGCATGAAACAGGCCACAACACTGGTTTTCAGCCTGATTTTCCCTTTTCTGGATCATCCATAGATCCGTAAGCCAAGCTTTAGTTTAAAGTGATACATACTGCTAGTATACCCTAGTGCCTGACAGAAACAAACAAGTCTTTCTGGAGAAAGCCACCTTCACCATTTCCCTAGATGAAGCTCCAGGTTACATGAGAAGCTCACGGTTGAAAATCACTAAATGCAGGCTGCAAGGCACCATGAAGGAGAGCCAGCAAAAAGAAAACGGAAAATAACAGTTGAATTGGCATTTTCAGGGAATTCCGTGGTGGTCCAGTGGCTAGAACTCAGCATTGTCTCTGCTGAGGGCCCAGGTTCAATCCCTGGTCAGGGAACTAAGATCTCACAAGCCACGTGATAGAGCCAAAAAAAGAATTGGGAGTTTTCATAAAGAAAATAAGTGTTTTAGTTTAGCAGCAGAGTAGACAGAACCAAAGCAGGGATTAGAACTAGGCAGAGGAACTGGACACGTTAATCAGAATACAGCCCAGAGAAGCAAAGAGATGGAAAAATTTAAGAGAGGCTAAGAGTCAAGGGAGATACAGTCTAACAACACTGTTTAGAGTTCTAGGAAGAGAAAAGGGAGAGAATTGTAACAGAGGCAGTGTTTGAACAGATGACGGCTAAGAAGATACAAGAATCAATGAAAGAGCTTGATCCTAAGATTCAGATAGCCTAGAGACTGTAGGAGGCGCCAAGCCTCCTCAGGGCTCCTCCCACACACAGGCCCACCTGGCTCGGGGCCTCCACAGGCTCTTGGCTCTGCTGGGAGCATCTGTGTAGATTTTTAGTGTTTTCTCGGAGTTTTCTGTTCACCTGGTGCCTTATCAGTGAGGCTTTCGTGCTAAACACCATCCCCAGAGCTCCTGTGCTACCTGGCCCTGGAGCGCTGAACCCAGACCGTATCTGTTGTAGGATGGGGCTGCCCTGGTAAGAACATAAGCTATCTGAGGACACAGTTCGGAGCAATTTGCCCACAACTCTGCCCAGTATTCTTGCCCGGAAAATCCCACGGACAGAGTCTGGTGGGCTACAGTGCACAGAGTTGCAGAGAGTCAGACGTGACTGAGCTACTGAGCACGCACACACGGTCCACAGTGCCGACAGGAGTGCCTGGCGCCCAGTAGGTGCTCAGATAAGCAGGTGGTGACTCAGTGAAGGCGCAGAGCCACACTTGCCCTGCCTGTGACCCCGTGAGGTTACTGAGATGCAACCCATTTTGCAGAGGAAGAGACGGAGGCCTGGTGGGCAGTGGGGGCAGCCTCAGAGGGTTCCTGGGAGTCTCTTGCCGCCTCTCACTGGACACCCTTCCCAGGAGGGGTGAGAGGAGGAGGGGGTGCAGGGCTGGGGTCGCAGTGAGCACCCCCCACCCCACTCTGTGCCCGCAGGGACAGCATGGACAGCGTGAAGCAGAGCGCAGCCCTGTGCCTGCTGCGGCTCTACAAGGCCTCGCCCGACCTGGTGCCCATGGGCGAGTGGACGGCCCGTGTGGTGCACCTGCTCAACGACCAGCACATGGTGAGGCCCCTGTCCCACCCTGGGCACCCACGGGCGCCTGAGGCCCCCTGCCTCTGTCTGCGACACCACATCCTCCTGGCTGCCCGGGGTCCTGTCCAGTGTCCCCAGCATCCATCACTCACCCCGCCCCTCAGGGAACATCTAGCCCCTGTTTCTGATACCCAGCGTGGCCCCCATGTCCCAGCGCCTGCCCAGCCAGCGTAGAGACGCAGACCGCTGTCCCTCCCCGATGCCCCAGTCCCCCGAGGGCCCTGAGCCGCCTCTGTCCTGCCCCCGCAGGGCGTGGTCACAGCTGCTGTCAGCCTCATCACCTGTCTCTGCAAGAAGAACCCGGATGACTTCAAGACGTGCGTCTCCCTGGCTGTGTCACGCCTGAGCCGGGTAGGTGTGGTGTCTACGCCGACTGTGGGAAGGTGGCCCTGGTGTGCCTGTCCCCTGGGCACCCTTCTGGTCCCCCCTCGCTCTCCCTGAGAGACCACCCAGCCTGGCAGTTAAGAACGCAGGCTCGGAAAAAAAAAAAAAAAGAACGCAGGCTCGGAGTGGAGTTCATCCCTGCCCGGCCACTCCCTGGCTGTGTGGCCCTAGGCAAATGGCGTCACCTCTCTGGGCCTCGTTGGCCTCATCTGTTATGATGGGATGATTCCAGGAGCCTGGCTCACAGCATAGCTGCTGTGAGTTAATGTGTACAGAGTGTGAGCACAGGGCCCAGTGCGCCGGGAGCTCCCAGCAAGGGAGGTTGCTCTCCTGTCCCCCTCCCTCTTGTGGCTTCGTTTCCTCCCGCTTCTTCTCCTGCTTCTCCTTCTCATGCGTCTTTCTTTCCCTCCTTTCTGCTCCTCACCACCTTTCGGCCCTATCCTGGGCGCATGCCCCGAGGCTGCTTCTGTGCCCAGCTCTGTGCGGGCTGACACTGAGACACAGATGAATGAGACCCTGCCTTCAGGGGCTTCCTGTCCTGGTCGGAGGAGGGATGCGTTGCAGGACAGCCAACGCAGGCACAGATTATCATAAAAGGGACAGTGTGTATGGTCGTGGAGATAGCAAGGACATTGTAGGCCCCCAAAGAAGGCACTCCACCCAGCCTAGATGTCCAGGAAGGCTTCCTGGTGGAGGTGATCCTTGCCTGAGTTGAAACTTGGAGTAAATAAAAACATTTCCTGAGCAGGTAAAGAGAGGCCTGGGTTCTCAATCAAAGAGAACAAAACATCAGCTCATTTATTCAACCACATTTTTCATTCATTCACCACACATTTGAATGCTCCTGTGGACCACGCTTGGTAGGAGAGACACAGTGACAGTGGAGGAGGGGCAGCTACTGTCATGGAGGGGACGCAGAGCAGGATGAGGCTTGCCTCCTGGAGAAGGGGTTTTCACGGTTGCATAGGAGTTTGCTGTGAGGACAATAAAGTCACACAGTCTTTCACTAATTCCCCCACCCCTTCGCCGAACCCTTCTCTTGTCTGACTGTGTGGTAGGCCCAGAGACCCAGGAAAGGGTCAGATTCAGTTCCTGTTCCTGAGTAGCTTCTGGTGTTGGAGGAGAGCCACAAGGGAGCGCGCTCCAGGGAGCTGGTGAGGTCCAGCTGCTAGTGGAGGTGGCCTAGGGTATTGTGAGGTGCCGGGTTGGCATCAGGCGTTCACAGAAGGGGATTGATTGGCCAAGATTCCCTGCCCACTCAACACCAGCTTTACTTGGAAAAATCGACCAGTCCTAGCTTGGGCTTAGATCCACCCGGTCAGACTCTGTGTCCCCAAGGCTTCCTCACCACCCTCCCTGAGCCTCCAGTTTCTGCTTCATAAAGGTTCACGCTGTGACAGCCGCCCCTCCACATGCCCCTGCCCATCCCTCTCTGCCCCCAGATCGTCTCCTCGGCCTCCACTGACCTCCAGGACTACACCTACTACTTCGTGCCAGCGCCCTGGCTCTCCGTGAAGCTCCTGCGGCTGCTGCAGTGCTACCCGCCACCAGGTACCAACAAGCCCACACGGGCCGGGGCCTGGGGGCCTCTGACCCCAAGGCTGGCCAGGGGGCGGGGCGCCAAGGGTCTGTGTCCAGATTTCCCGGAGGCGGGCCTGGTGTCTGCAGCCCCTGATCCGAGGCTGCAGTGGGGGCAGTGCCGAGCCCACGGGCCCGCTTAGGCTCTGGGACGAGTATGTTGTCGAGGCAGGGAGGGGCCGGGGTGGGGGGCACCTGCAACAGGGAGCCCTCCAGCCCAGGGAATGGACAGATGGCCGTTGATTCCCCTGCCGTGGGCCAGGGGCCCTGTAAAGCCAGACTCACGCCCCGGCCCTGGAACGTTGGGGCTCTTGTCACCTCTCTCTTACAGATGAGGAAACCGAGGCTTGGAGGGGGCCCTTGCCCAGCAGATCAAAGGGTAACCCCAGGCTGTGTGGTGGGAGTCAGCATAGCTCTGTTAGGGGTTTTTACGCCCTCAGTGCTCGTGGTCATGAGCGCTGGTGTGGACGAAGGGCCTGCAGTGAGCAGGTGCTGTACCAGGGTTAGTCAGCCGCTCCCGTAGAGCTGGCGAGGGGTAGCCGTCTCGGAAATGGGGGCTTGGAGATGAGGCATCTTTCCAGGCCCTGGCCAGTGACAAAGAGCAGAGCCTGACCCCTGAGTCCATGCACGTAAACCCCTTCCCTCTGCCACATGGGCCGGGTTCCCCCGGAACGTCCCGATCCTCAGCTGTCTGACCTCACAGAGCAGTTTCGAGCACCTGTGCTGAGGCGCTTGGCACATAGTAGGTGCTTGAGAAACGGTGCCCTTCGATTCAGCCAGGGTGCTGGGCACCCACTGGGGCTGGTGGCTGGTGTGCGGCCCTGAATCTTGCAGCCAGCGTGCACACACTGTAGCAGAGTGTGTGAGGAATGTGACACAGAGGCCCTTCTCAGCCTGTGAAAGCCAGGGATGCATTTTGTTGTGAGTCCCTGGGGCAGGCTCTTCCCAAGCTGGGCTGCTTTGCTCACCCCTTAAGAAAAGGTACAGCTAGAGCCTAAGCCCCACCTCATAATCTTGGGATGTGCCCAGGGCGGGCTTAAAAAATACAGTCCAGGACTGCAAATTAACTATGATTATGTCTGTCATTTTTTGCCCCACATCTGGAATAGCTGTGCCTCCCACTGCCTGTTTTTTAAAAAGCGGGAGTTTTGTGTTGCGGGGTGTGGAACGTTCTGGATTCAGCTGATCGCTCCCTAGGTCCTTTAGCTGGTTTTCTGTCTCGTGAATCTTCTGATAGATCTGGGTGCCGCATTCTTTGCTAGAACAGTTGCCAGCTGTTCTGTCCACTTGGGGTCACCTCACAGGCAAGGGAATGGTGGTTCTCCAGGTTTTGTGAGCTCCTGGTTGGCAGCTGTCTCAGGTGCTCAGACCCCTCCTTGGGAAGGGCCGGGTTTGGAGGTGTCTCTGGGGAGGGTTCCTGGGACTGTCTTTGCTCTGTGAGACTCCTAGAGGGCCTGGGTGCTGCAGCGAGGGGAAAGAGGGGCTCCTGGGGTGCTGACTCTGGCCCAGCAGAATCAGAACAGAGCAGGACGAGAGCCCAGGTCTGGGGTGCTGTCCTCTGTCAGCTTCCCTGTGTGGCCTGGGGACCCCAGAAGGGCTTGGGGGAGTCAAGACCCCAGCCTAAAGCTGCTAGGCCCACCCTCTTCCTCTGGAGGACAGGGGCCATGGCGTGGCCCCTGCCCCCTGGCAGGGGGCCTGGGCCTACAGGGAGCTCAACCCGGGGCATGCCCTCTGTTTCCTCAGAGGATGCAGCCGTGAAGGGGCGGCTGGTGGAGTGCCTGGAGACCGTGCTCAACAAGGCCCAGGAGCCGCCCAAATCCAAGAAGGTCCAGCACTCCAATGCCAAGAACGCCATCCTCTTCGAGACCATCAGCCTCATTATCCACTACGACAGGTGCTTGCGGGGACCAGACTCCTGGGTCCTAGGGGACGGGGTCTGGGAACGTGACTTAGAGGTAGGAGGGTGATGTGGTTCTGGAGTGTTGCTGTGACTCGCAGGTGCTGGGCCCCTTCTGCAGGGCAGAATTCCTGGCTCTCCGCATCTGGGCTGGATGGCCCAGGTGTCGGGTCCCCAGGCATGGCTGTGACTGGGACAAGGCAGGAGCTCAGAGTGGGGTCCTGAGGGGGATGCAAGATGCATCGGCTGGGGCCAGTCCTGCGTCTCCTCATGTCAGCTGTGTGTCCTCACCGCCCCCCTCTCTCCCTCTCGTGCCGGCAGTGAGCCCAACCTCCTGGTTCGGGCCTGTAACCAGCTGGGCCAGTTCCTGCAGCACAGGGAAACCAACCTGCGCTACCTGGCCCTGGAGAGCATGTGCACGCTGGCCAGCTCCGAGTTCTCCCACGAGGCGGTCAAGACACACATCGACACCGTCATCAACGCCCTCAAGGTGCGACCTCTGGGAGCCTGTCCTGGCCACACTGACCTGGCCTGTGGCTCCTCTGCTCCCTTGGAGTGGCTCAGGGACCCAGTGGCCCTGGGTGACCAGCCCAGGCCAGAAGGGAGCCTAGAGCACGCTCTACCTGCTCTGCTTCCTCAGACGGAACGGGACGTCAGTGTGCGGCAGCGGGCGGCTGACCTCCTCTACGCCATGTGTGACCGGAGCAACGCCAAACAGATCGTGTCAGAGATGCTGCGGTACCTGGAGACGGCCGACTACGCCATTCGTGAAGAGATCGTGAGTCCTGGGAGGGGCCAGGCACCCAGATTCCAGGGTCTCCAGGTGGTGCCGAGCCCAGACGTGGCAAGTCCACACCCCACCTGCCCTGTCTGGGGCACACATGCACGCCCTACCTTCCCTCCGGCCGGCAGGTCCTGAAGGTGGCCATCCTGGCTGAGAAGTACGCCGTGGACTACAGCTGGTACGTGGACACCATCCTGAACCTCATCCGCATCGCGGGCGACTACGTGAGCGAGGAGGTGTGGTACCGCGTGCTGCAGATCGTCACCAACCGCGACGACGTGCAGGGCTACGCTGCCAAGACCGTCTTCGAGGTCAGCACCCCTGTCCCACCCCATGATGGGGCATCAGGGCAGAGCCAGGACAGCTGGGGTTGTGGGGCCAGCTGGCTCAGGCCTCACCCTCAGAGGGGCTGGGCCACCATGGGCCAACGTGAAGGTCAGCAGGGCACAGGATGCCTGGTGTGTAGTCACTGGTCCCTGAGTTCCGCCAGTTTCCCACTCCTTCCACCCCAGACAAGAGGGCCCATTCAGCTCCGTTTTATTTGCCGTGTGAGCTCAGTTCAGTCATTTACCTGCTCCATGTCTCAGTTTCTCCAGCTGTAAACCCACCCACAGCAGTCACCAGGCTTCTGCAGTTAATAGGAGTCAAGGGCTCAGTGGAGCGCCTGGCGCATGCTGAGCGCTCCTGAGCCAGGATGCTGATGCTCACCGCTGTCCCCGCCCGCAGGCGCTCCAGGCGCCTGCCTGCCATGAGAACATGGTGAAGGTCGGCGGCTACATCCTTGGGGAGTTTGGGAACCTGATTGCTGGGGACCCCCGCTCCAGGTGAGGGGTCTGAGGCTCCAGGGCCCACCTGGGGTCCTAGAAAGGGTCCCCCTGAGGGAGGGGGCACCTCCTGCGGGGCTTCTAGGGGAGGGCAGTGGAGGCGCTGCCCACCGACATCCGCCCACTCCCGCAGCCCCCCAGTGCAGTTCTCCCTGCTGCACTCCAAGTTCCACCTGTGCAGCGTGGCCACGCGAGCCCTGCTGCTCTCCACCTACATCAAGTTCATCAACCTCTTCCCGGAGACCAAGGCCACCATCCAGGGCGTGCTGCGGGCCGGCTCCCAGCTGCGCAACGCCGACGTGGAGCTCCAGCAGCGGGCTGTCGAGTACCTCACCCTCAGCTCGGTGGCCAGCACGGACGTCCTGGTCAGAACCCAGTCCCCATGTGCCCTGCCCCGCGCCTTCCCCCCGCTCCAGCCCGAGACCAGCGCTGATGCCCATCCCTGACCGAACCTTGCAGGCCACGGTGCTGGAGGAGATGCCACCCTTCCCCGAGCGAGAGTCGTCCATCCTGGCCAAGCTGAAGCGCAAGAAGGGGCCCGGGGCTGGCAGCGCCCTGGACGACAGCCGGAGGGACCCCAGCAGCCATGACATCAATGGGGGCGTGGAGCCCACCCCCAGCACCGTGGTGAGTCCCGGGGGGCTGGGCTGGGGGCAGGGTCGGCTGGGCCCAGCCAGGCCGGCCCCTTCTCACCTGCCTCCACGTTGCCCGCAGTCCACACCCTCGCCCTCCGCCGACCTCCTGGGGCTGCGGGCAGCCCCTCCCCCCGCGGCACCCCCGGCCCCCTCGGGTGCAGGCAACCTCCTGGTGGACGTCTTCTCCGACAGCCCGGCCACCCAGCCCGGCCTGGGTCCCAGCCCTGAGGAGGCCTTCCTCAGGTACTGGCCTTGGGCCCATCTGCCCCCCACACCAACTCCCCTCTCCCTGAGCCTCGTGTCTGCCCTGGCTGCTGCCTGCCCCGGTCTCCCCCCTCCCTCCCTCTGGGCCTCTCTGGGCTCTCGCTGACCCTAGCCACCTTGTGTCATCCTTCCCTGTCACCGTCTCAGCCTGCTCTTCCTTCTCCTTTCCTCCCGTCTTTCTTTCTCTCTCTGCCCTCTTGCTGCCTCTCTGGGACTGGCTGCCTGCCACGCCTGTCTTCTCTTGTCTGCTCTGGGATTGGATGGCCCAGCGAGCTGGAGCCGCCTGCCCCTGAGAGCCCCATGGCTTTGCTGGCTGACCCAGCTCCAGCTGCTGAGTAAGGGGTGGCCTCAGGGGGTTGGGGGGCAGACTCTTGTATCCCCCAGGGAGGGTTAGGGGACTGGGAGCTCTCAGCAGGCTCTCCTGATGGGCTGCGAGGGCTTGGGAATGGGAATCAGGGCCGTCTGGTACAGGGTAGGGGGGTGATGGCTCCTGCCAGCGTCCTATTCCCATCAGAGGCAATTGCCAGTCTGACTGAGGGGCTCTGTGGGGAATCCAGGTATATGGATTCTGGGCTTCTGTTCCTTCAGGGCTTGCTGTCTCCTACCACTAGTTCTGGGCCTTGACCTCTAGTCCCCCAACCCCCCTCCCATCTCCCTCCTTTCCCACCTGCAGCCCAGGTCCTGAGGACATTGGCCCGCCCATCCCTGAAGCTGATGAGCTGCTGAATAAGTGAGTTATGGGTGAGGTTGGGGAGGGAAGTAGGCACGTGTGGGGAGCACAGAGCAGAGCCCAGGCAGGCACCGTCATCCTGACCCCCAACTGCCCCACGCAGATTCGTGTGCAGGAACAACGGGGTCCTGTTTGAGAACCAGCTGCTGCAGATTGGAGTCAAGTCAGAGTTCCGGCAGAACTTGGGTGGGTCCTGGGGGCAATGAGGGGAGGTTTCCAGGAGACCCTGGCTTGGGGAGGACATGGAAAGAACTCAGATGGAGCCCTGCCTCTCACCCCTGCTCCCGCAGGCCGAATGTATCTCTTCTATGGCAACAAGACCTCGGTGCAGTTCCAGAACTTCTCTCCCACTGTGGTCCACCCTGGGGACCTCCAGACTCATATCCTCTCGGCCTGGCCCAGCCCTGCCCCTCCAGGTCTGCCTTCCTGGCAGCCGGGAAACAGATCCAGATCCCTGTTTGGCCCCCTTACTTGAGAGCCTGAGCCCATGGTACTTCTCTGAGATTTAGCATCATCTATAAGAGGCCTCTTTCCCAGGACAGGAAAGGACACTGACATGACGTGACGGGGATGCAGGAGGGGTTATTTCCTGAATCCCACATGCTCTGGGCCTCAGTTGGTCCCTGTCAGGCCCCCCGTCCTAACCTTGTCTTCCATCGGGCTCCACACCCATGATTCCAGTGCCTCGCCCAGTCACTTGGCCTCTCTGAGCCCTGAAATTCCTTCAGTGAAGTGTGGATCCTCCTATCCTTCTCAGTCTCATTTTGAAAATCAGTGTGGCTGGAAGACCCTGGAAGGGTGGCTGGCATGAAGGAACTGCTTGAGCAGTGTCAGTCCCCTGTCCCCCTTCTCTGGGCCTCAGTTTCCACAACTTGGAAATTAGAGTGATTATACCTCCAAATTTGAAGACCATTTTAGCTCTTTGTTTCATTCATCATTTCCAGAGACCTCCTGGAGGCTCAGCTTTGTGCTGGGCAGGGGCGGGAGGAGAGAAATAAGGCCCCAACTTGCCAGTGGGTTGTCGACACAAAGCTAGATGGTGGTAACACTGATTGCTACCATTTCAGTGAACTTACCATGTGCCAGACACACTGACAGGTACTTATGGGAGATTATTTCATTGACTGCTGAGGACACTTACATCCATTTCGAAGATGAGGCTAAGAGAGGTTAAGTGACTTCTTAATCTCTAAGAGCTGGGATTCAAGCCCAGGTCAGCCTTCAGAGCCAGGCCGTGACCTGTGCCATAATGGAGGTGGCTGAGCCCACTGTGAAAAGCCAGAGGCACCCAGGTCAGAGGTTTGGATTAGGAAGGACTTTGGAGCTGGTTCATGTTGGATGAGCCCGGGATGGCAGGACTGGAAGCGCCAGGGAAGTTCTGAACCATCAGGTGATGGTGAAGTCCCCACGCCCTCCTCGGCTCCCCTCCATTCCTCCCCGCTCCACCGCTCGCGTTTCTGGCTTCCTTGACCACGGGCGGGCACAGCTGGCCGTGCAGACCAAGAGGGTGGCCTCGCAGGTGGACGGCGGGGCGCAAGTGCAGCAGGTGCTCAACATTGAGTGTCTGCGGGACTTTCTGACGCCGCCGCTCCTGTCGGTGCGCTTCCGGTGAGTCAGGAGGCGGGGCGCTGCCGGGTGGGCGGGGCCTCCAGGGCGAGGGCGGGGCCTGACGAGCCCTCCCTCTCCCGCCAGGTACGGGGGCGCCCCCCAGTCCCTCACCCTGAAGCTCCCAGTGACCATCAACAAGTTCTTTCAGCCAACGGAGATGGCGGCCCAGGACTTCTTCCAGCGTTGGAAGCAGCTGAGCCTGTGAGCCGCTGGCGAGGGGAACCAAAGCCTCCCTTAGGGTGGGCGGGACTGGGGCTTCCAGATCCCTGACTTGGACCTTTTCCCGCCCCTAGCCCCCAACAGGAGGCCCAGAAAATCTTCAAAGCCAACCACCCCATGGACGCGGAGGTCACTAAGGCCAAGGTGAGAGGCTAGACAGGAGAGGCACTGGGGCTACCATCCCAGCCCTGCCTCTTTCCTCTCCCGAACTCTGGGATTTGGAGTACGGTGGCTGCTCTCCTTGAACCTGTTTTCCCACTGGTCAAGTGGGACTAATTTCCACTCCCAGGGGTTTGAGGTAACTGGCATGCCACTGTCTGGGAACTAACAGAGATTGGGCACCCCCCCCTTCCCCCTTAGCTCCTGGGGTTTGGCTCTGCTCTCCTGGACAATGTGGACCCCAACCCTGAGAACTTCGTGGGGGCTGGAATCATCCAGACTAAAGCCCTGCAGGTGGGCTGTCTGCTCCGGCTGGAGCCCAATGCCCAGGCTCAGGTGAGTGGTGGTTTCCAAGGCCTCATGCTCTTTGTGCATTCTCTGCCCTTCTGTCTTCCTCTTCCTTTTCCTCCCTGTTTTTTCTCTCTATATCCTTTATACCCTTTCTGACCTCTTTTTTATCTTTCATCCTTTTCCTATCTTATATCACCTTCCTGACCCCTTGATCCTTTCTCTCTCATCATCTATCTGCCCTGACTCTCCTCCCCCCTCCCCCCCAATCCTCTCTGCCTCCTCCCTGAGTCGCCTTGTCCCCGCTAGATGTACCGGCTGACCCTGCGCACCAGCAAGGAGCCTGTCTCCCGTCACCTGTGTGAGCTGCTGGCCCAGCAGTTCTGAGCCCTGGACTCTGCCCCCCGGGGATGTGGCTGGCACTGGGCAGCCCCCAGGACTGAGGCAGCTTTGGTGGATGGGCAGCGAGGGACCTCCGCTGGTGACCAGGAAGACCCTGGGGTGGGGGGATGTCCAGGAACTTCCTCCGGCCTTTTGTATTTTTATTTTTGTTCATCTGCTGCTGTTTACATTCTGGGGGGTAAGGGGGAGCCCCCTCCCTCCCTTTTCCCCCGAAGCACAGAGGGGAGAGGGGCCAGGGAAGTGGGTGCCTCCTCCCCTCCCACCCCATCCTGTCATAGCCCCTCCTGTCCCCTCCCTTCCAGGGGCTGTGTATTATTGTGAGCGAATAAACGAGAGACGCTAATAGCCCCTGTCCTTGTCTGTGTCTGGTGTTCAGGTCCAGTGGTCAGAGGAGCGGGGTGAGGGCATGCAGAGTGTGGGTGGCCAGGCCCCGCAGCCCATATGTGGGACTCTGAGCAGACAGCAGCAGCAGCAGCCGCCGTGGCCCCAACTGCAGCGCCACCAGCCGCCATCCCGTGCCTGGCTCCTCAGTCCCCAACACCAAGTAGCAGGCTCTGGCTACCTGGGCCCGGTGGACAGCCTCTTCTGCTTTCTCCTCTGGCTGCCCCAGCTCTGAAGGAAAGAGCGAAGGTCGAGGTGACCAGTGAGGCCTGGACAACTAGGATGCCAACCTGAGGGAGCCACCCCCATCCTGGGCTAAGTTTGACATCTGATGGAAGAGGCTCGAAGCTCCAGCCAGCTGTCAGGACTTGAGGAGATCAGACTTTCTCCCCCTCTTCCAGCCCCAGTGCCCCCACTTTCCTGGGGACACTGTGTGTGCAGCCCCAAGCAATCTGGTTAGCAGTACAGATCACAGAAATGCAAGAGATGCTGCCCAGGTGCCAGGCACTGGCCTCAGAGGACCCCACCCCACTTGGGAAACAGGTGAGGGAGGCGGGGTCACATGGCTAGGAAGGGGCAGTCCTTTGCCCCTCCAGATGGAACTTTTCACCATTTTGTTACACTCATCAGGGTCTTTGCTGGGATTGTAGTATCACTCTGGGTCCCTTCCTTTGTCTGGCCCTCAGGTTCTGTGTGACAGCTTTTCCTCCTGGACCTGGGTTCTGTGGAATCTACCAACCTCCTCCACCCAAAGCCTGTATTTTCAGCAGTAGAGCAGGAGCGTGTGGATGTGGGAGCCAGGCTGCCTGTGTTTGAATCACAGCAGAGCTCTGCTGTTTATTAGCTAAGACTGGTTGCTCATCTATAATATGTAAATAATGATGTAACAGGACATAACCTTCAACTATTAGGATGTGAAAGTCACTCAGTCTTCTCTGACTCTTTGTGATCTCATGGACTATACAGTCCATGGAATTCTCCAGGCCAGAATATTGGTGTGGGTAACCTTTCCCTTGTCCAGGGGATCTTTCCAAGCCAGGGATAGAACCCAGGACTCCGGCATCATAGGCAGATTCTTTACCAACTGAGCTATAAGGGAAAGCCGAGGGAGAAGTGTGTCAATACACAAAAAGCACCTGGCAGGAGATGAGGTCTCGGTGTTTAGATCAACCAGGAGGCTCTGAAACCTGCAGGCTGGGCCCTCCCTGGCCCTCCCTTCAGCTCTCTTCCCCTCTTGCCCGTGTATATGCACGGGGCTCACAGACGGCCATACCCAGTCCGCGCTTCTACCGCTTTCCCCTCCCCCGCCTCTTACTCCCGTCTCGTGAGAACTGGGACCCCGTGCCCCAATCTGTGCAAAGGGGTCGCTGTGCCCGTCGCTGACCTGGTGGGAAGTGAGTGGCGGTGACCAGGGTGTAGAAAGAGCGGAGAAGGCGCCGGCGATGTTCCGGAGACGGTTCTGAAGGTGGAAGAGGGGTGTGGTAACGCAGAGCCCCTGCCCAGCCCCGCCCCTCCCGGCCCTGCCCACTTCCCAGTCACCTTTATCCCGCGAGGGCTCCACCGTGAAGAGACAGCGTTTCAGTTCCAGGTGGAGGAGCAACAGCCTGTGGGGGAACAGGTGTCACGGCCAGGAAACAGGTGCTGAGGGCCCCCAACCCACTCCTCCTGCCGCGCCCTACCCGAGGATGTCCGTGTGCAGCGGGAAGCCCGCGGGCAGCGCTCGGGGTCCCAGCGGCAGGCAGCCCCGCAGCGGCTCCAGCAGGGGCTGCCACCAGCGCTCCAAAAGCTGCAGGGGGGCGTGATCAGCGAGAGAGGCGGGGCCCAAGGACCAGGTCAGGGGGGTACCCAAGGGGAGGCAGTTTGGCCAGGGAGCTGGGGAGGAAACCACAAAGGCCGAGGGGACCGCGGGAGAGAAGAGAGAGGCCTGGAAAGATGGGGGCCACTGAGGAGGAGCCCAAGGGGGCGGGGCCTACAAGAAGGTGGGGCCTTGAGGGGGCGGGGCAGACACAGGGCGGGTTCAGGGTAAAGACTCACTTGCCCCGCATGGTGCTCAGGGGAGGGCCAGGGCTCGAGGGTGAACTGGGAGAAAAGCGGGACGGAGCCCCGATTCACCTGCGCATCCAGCTGGCTGAGGGGAGGCCGCGGGCCGCAGAGCAGACACAGCTCCAAGTCCGGCAGAAGCATCAGGGTCAGTAGCCGGTGTGGAACCTGCAGCAGCGAGGCGGGTAGGCTGGCCGGAGCTCCTCCTCTTCTCATGGCAAGCCCGGGCTCCTGGAGGCGGTCCTCCAGGTCCCACCCTCGGCGCGCTCCTCCCAGCCCTCACCGTTCGCCCTGCCCGCCCCACCCACTCACTCACCTTGGGGCTCCCGTGCGGCAGGTACACCGGGTAGTCGCGAGCGGCCTGCGGCGGCAGGGACCCCACCAGCCAGGGGAGAAGCACGGCCTCCGGCATCCCCAGCCGCCACCAGCTCTCGGTCGCTGCCACCACCCGGCCCGACACGACCAGGCTGATGAAGGCCGTGCCCGCCACCTCAGCGAACCCAGAGAGGGCTTCCTGGGTAAGGGAGGCAGGCCGACTGCGAGTCAGAGGACATGAGCAGGGGCGACAGACTTCCCAGGTGGGTGAGTAGGGGGAAGAGACCGGCGTACAATTCAAAGCTAGCTTGGTGGCCGTGCTCCTGTGTCTCACCCTCCCTGGGCCTGAGTTCGTTCACCTTCACATGTAGCTTACCATCCCCAAGTCACACTGTAACATTAAACAGGTAGGGTGACCGCTGCCTAGTCTGACACGTCCTACCGAAGCTAGTAATTTTAACAGCAGCAGCTTATTGAGTGCTATTAAATGCCAGATGGGCACAATCTACAATCTACTGAAGCTCAGAGAAGTCGTCACCTGCCCAGAGCCACACTGCTGGGAAGCACCCATGCCAGATGAAATCAGATCGATATTTAAGGAACAGTAGATAGAGATTTGGAGAAGGCAATGGCACCCCACTCCAGTACTCTTGCCTGGAAAATCCCATGGACGGAGGAGCCTGGTAGGCTGCAGTCCATGGGGTCGCCAAGAGTCGGACACGACTGAGGGACTTCACTTTCACTTTTCACTTTCATACATTGGAGAAGGAAATGGCAGCCCACTCCAGTGTTCTTGCCTGGAGAATCCCAGGGACGGGGGAGCCTGGTGGGCTGCCGTCTATGGGGTCGCACAGAGTCAGACACAACTGAAGTGACTTAGCAGCAGTAGCAGTAGATAGAGATTTCCGTGGTAGAAAGAACGGGATGTGCCAGGGCAGAGAAACTGGGGAGTTGTGGGGATTTGTGAGACTCATGAGGCAGCTAGGAGAGGGTGGACTGTGGAGTTAGGAGTTAGCAGAGGTTAGAGCGAGAAGGCGGGTGGCATCAGATTCCTCAGGTCCTCCACTTGAGACTAAGGGGCTGGGACCTTGTCCTGGGACTGATGGGAGTCGCAGGCAGACTGTGACCAGGGGAAGGACAGAGTCAGCTGTGGGTGTAGAAAGATCCTTCCAGAGTCAAGTGGGAGTTGGACTGGAAGCCAAAAGGATAGGAAGAAGCAATGGTCCAAAGGTAAGAGGATGGACACCGAGCCAGGGCAAGAGGGATAGTTTTAAAAGTTTACAAGGCATTCCCAATACCTGCAGCAGGGACCCCTCGGGAGGAACCACACAGTCCACACACTGGGTCAGGTCTCCGATGAGCTCTGAGTCCCCCAGGAAGCTGTCGATGAGGCGGTAAGTGGCCTAACAGAAGGGAAAATGGAGGAGCCTAAGACCCAGGTGGCACCCAAATCTGCTGGCTCCCCCTCAGAAAACTGGCCCACTGGGCCTTGCTAGGGGATGTTAGACAACCAAGATGCCCTGGGTGCCCAGTGGATAAGGCTGCCCCACGGTTTTCTGGGAACTACAGTTCCCAAATATCAGTGACCAGGTCTCCTAACTTCCCATCCTCATGTCCTGCATCCTCACCCTCAGCTCCTTCTTCAGTCTCTCTACATTGCGGATATTGGTCAGCTCTTCAAGTCCCACGAGAAGAACCTAGAAGAATCATATAGGAGAGTAGGGGCCCTGGACACTTGGTTATAAGACAGGAGGGGCTGGGACTCAGACTTCTGTGTCTAAGGGAGGAGTCGGACTGAGGGCCAGAATTCGTGGGTTCTACAGGAGGCTGCTGGGAGTCTGGACTCCTGGGTCTGAGGGAGAGGGATGCTGAGAGCTCAGATTCCTGGGGTTGGGAAAGAGAGTTAAGGAGGGACTTCCCTAGTATTCCAGTATTCCTAGTATTCCAGTATTCTTGCCTGGAGAATTCCATGGATGGAGGAGCCTGGGGGCTACAGTCCATAGAATCACAAAGAGTCAGACACAACCGAGCAACTTCTCTCTTCCCTAGTGGTCCAGTGGTTAAGACACGGCACTTCCACCCAGCAGGGGGCGGGTTCAGTCCCTGGTCTGGGAACTCTGATCCCACATGCCACAGGGTATGGACAAAAACAAACAAGAACTTAAAAAAAAAAGAGGGTTAGGGAGTCTCACCATGGCCCCAAACACCATCTGGAGTAGTCTCTCCAGCCTCAGCTCCGAGGTGCCCTCCTCAGACGACAGAACAATGAGGGTGATGCTGTGAGAAAGAAGGTGAGAAGGATGAGTCCAGGCCAAGTAAACAAGGCAAAGAGGAGAGTAGGTCTGCCCTGGATCCATGCCCCAGCACAACCAGCCTCTCATACAAAGAAGCTCAGGAATCAGGCTGAATGCCTTGTCAAAGATCCCACAACCCAGTCTCAGCTGGCGCTGGAGATCTGGACAGCCTAGGGGTCATCTTCAACAAGGGCTGTCCCCCTGGCACTGCCCCCAAGCTGCCCTTGGAGACCTGTCGTGGAAGCTCTTCCACACCACTGTTGTGTCCTCCGTCCTCGAAGAGGTCAGTTGCACCTCGAGATTCTGCCCAAACATGTGGACTCCATTGAGGGAGCCGATGACAGAGAATGGGAGCTGGGGAAAGATTGGGAACTTGAGACAAGAGCCCCCCAATTTCCTCCTTGGGAATCAATTACTCAGGCCCCCAGCCCCGTTCCTCTCTCTAGATTCCCCTGGGCCCTCCGCTTCAAGGAACCAGGATCACTGGTCAATTGCACCTTCGACAGTCTAAACACAACTCTGAAACGTCCCCAACCCTCTACTCCCTTGAGGACCCAAAGTCCTTCTAAAACCCTGCTATTTCAGAGATCCAGGCGCCAGGGCTCCCACCTGTTGGCGGGCGGGGGCGCCACCGCGGCTGCTCCTGCAAAACAGGGGGACCCCGCTAGATGCCGCGAGGCACAGCAGATGTACCGTGCCCTCGGACCCCTCCTCCCCCATCTGGAACGCTCGCCACCCAGTTCCCTCGTGGAGAGAGTCAATGCCCGCCTCTGAGCACGCCCATAGTCACACGAAGTCGGGCTGCTGCTGTCCAGAGCCGCCAGAGGGTGAGATAGGGAGCTGATTGGAAGAGGACTAGATTCCCGCCTTCCTCATCGCAACTCAAACCCCTCGTCAAGCCCTTTTCCAGAGCCTCCCCCCGAGCCCCGTTACGCTCTCTTCCGCCCCCGCCGGAAGTCACAATACCCCTAACAAAGATGGCGGCTTTGTATTTGCTAGGTTGACTGGTCGCTACTTGAAGCGATTTGACTTTATTTAAAGAAGAGGATGAAGAGCCCAATTTGAAGGTAGTGACTACCCCAAGGCGCTGCCTAGTAACCACCACGTAAGCGAGTGTGTTTCACATTCTGAATTGACAAACAGCCGTACCACACTCAAAGATGGCGATGGTGCCGAGGCGTTGCCTAGCAACCGCTTCAGCTTAGCTCTCTCTTTCACCGTAGAAACACTGTGCCCGGCTCAAAGATGCGGACGGTGCCTTGGGGTTTCCTAGCAACGACCAGTCTTATTTTCCTTCTAAGGCTGTAAATAGCTGTGCCCCTCTCAAAGATGGCCGCATGACGAATCACGAGTAATCTTCCTTAGAGCAAAATTGAGAAAAACACCATCTCCCCCCTTCGAGGATGGTTTGGTCCGGCAAGAGTTGCCTGCTGCTGCTGTTGCTGCTGCTGAGTCGCTTCAGTCGTGTCCGACTCTGTGCGACCACATAGACGGCAGCCCACCAGGCTCCGCCGTCCCTGGGATTCTCCAGGCAAGAACACTGGAGTGGGTTGCCGTTTCCTTCTCCAATGTATGAAAGTGAAAAGTGAAAGTGAAGTCGCTCAGTCATGTCCATGGGATTTTCCAGGCAAGAGTACTGGAGTGGGTTGCCATTGCCTTCTCCAGAGTTGCCTAGTAACCAACAAATGACTTGGTTGTTTTTGTTATTAGAACAAGGAAGATGAAGTCCTTTATATTCCAGAATCGTAAAATAATATTATTTATGATGAATTTATTCATGATAGGGTATAGTGCAGAATGTGAAAATACTCCTACCGAAATCCTTTCCCTGAAAAAAAACGTTGACAGTTTAACACAGGATATTCACGTTTTCACAGATACAACTGTGCTAACGTTGTTTTCAAACTTTGTTTTTCTAAGGAAATTGTAGAAATATACTTCGTCTTTTTAAAATGTCTTATCCTAACCTATATCATGGATGTAATAATATATTTAGCTCATCCTATACTGACATAAGTTAGGTTTTTTTCACTATGTGTTTAAAGGGATAAAGTAAATATTCGTTTTCAGTTAGATCGTTTTTCTCAGAACAGTTGCCTTCATTTATACAAATATATTTACAAAACATATAGTTGTGTTAAGAAGGCGTTTATTTCTTTGAAACATTTTGCCTGCATTCTGGGTTTGATTTCTAGTAGCAAATAAGAAATAAGACGTTTACCCTGCACATTAAATTACATGAAATTTAAAGAGGAAAAAGGTGCATAAAATAAATGAAGAATATCAGTTTTTCCTTGTAGTTCTATGAATTTTTCCTTTAGTCTGCTTATATTTATTTAGACTTCTGATATACTTAGGTTTATTCCTATCACTTAATTTTTTTGGTAAGAAGTAGAACACTCTATTGGAGAAGGCAATGGCACCCCACTCCAATACTCTTGCTTGGAAACCCCCTGGTGGGCTGCAGTTCATGGAGTCGCTAAGAGTCAGACTCGCCTGAGCGACTTCACTTTCACTTTTCACTTTCATGCATTGGAGAAGGAAATGGCAACCCACTCCAGGGTTCTTGCCTGGAGAATCCCAGGGACGGGGGAGCCTGGTTGGCTGCCATCTGTGGGGTCACACAGAGTCGGACACAACTGACGACAGTGTGATGTGAGAATACTCCGTAGACAGCATGGGGGCCATCTCAGAGGCAAGAGGGACCTTTTTCTATCATTTTATTTTTATATTTCTTGTTGTCCTGCCTTTTCCATGCTTTTTTTTCCTCCTTTCTTTTATTGGATTTGTTTCCTCGATCCATTTTGTCCTCTTTCTTCTGGTTTCAAATTTATACATTAATTCTCTTCTATTAATTATTTTTGAAATTTTGCCATCACATTTAATTCAGCAAAAGGTTAAAGATTTTTAAACCCTCTCTCAAAAACTACAAAGAATGTGACAAGTTAACTCCATTAAACTCCCTCCAGACTAAGCAACCAGTGTCACTAGCATTCTAACTTGACTTTTTCAATGCCTTCGTTGAATATTTTTTCTTATTTTATTCAGGCAATTGTAATTGTATGTTTATGATTCATTTTGCCCTCCCTGTTGCTTCTTGCATTTCAGATCACTTTCCAGGGATAGCTGAAAATTTTCCTACTTCCTAGAGGATTTCCTACTGGAAAACTTTCTCTACTCACAATATTTCTAATCCCAAATGTGTAGGTTTTCCACACCAAGCAGTTCTCCAGTTTCTGTGGATACAGACTATGTTATAAGCCAATTAAATTCTGACACCAACCACCTAGAGTTACACACACACACACACACACACTCACATTCTTAAGGTCTCAGATCCACAAGACTACAGCCACTTCACACACCAATTAGAAGTAGTGGGTCCCCACGTTACCCACACTTCAGTCTGAGTGGCCTACATATAACAGGGATCCCCATCACGCTCTCTTCTTATTGCTGTAACTTGGCCTCTGTTCACCGGTGCTGAATAGAAACGTGGAGATAAGAGTTTTGGGTGGAGTAGAGAAGAGTAGCTTTTATTTCTTTACCAGGCAAAAGGGACCAAGTGGGCTGATGTCCTAAAGACTGTGACCCACCCTGGAGCGGGCAGTGAGGAATGTCACAGTGTTCAGGGAGTAGGGTGTGATCAGCTCGTGGACTATTCTTGGATTGGTTGGCATTTAGGTGAAGTTTCAAGCATCATCAATTTTCTGGTTTCAACCAGTCTAGGGTCTACATTTTTGTGGTCAGCAGTTTTCATCTGGAGCTGGTCTGCTTCCTGTAAAAAACAACTTAGGAATGTGTGTCAGGCCTTTATCTATATCTTTCAGGGAACTGGGATTTCAGTGTTTCTGCTCTGTGGCAGAATTATAGTCTAAATTGTTACCAGTTCCCCAGTTCAACAGCTATTCTTTGTTTCTACATCTTCATATTTCCAAAATCATTAACGTTTGGGTCAGCATTTTCCTTCAAAAGACAAGGACACAGGGCTTGTACACTATTTCATTCTCATGTTCAATCATTTGCTTAGGTTTCACAGAACCCACGGAAACATTTTACTCACTATTGTTGGTTTATTATAAAGGATATTACAAAGGATAAAAACGAACAGCCAGGGGAGTGATAGATTGGGACTTTGGAATCAGAGACACTAACAATTACATAGATATGGAACTTCCCTGGTGGTCCAGTGCTAAGATTCCACACTCCCCATGCAGGGGGCTCCTGGATTTCATCCCTGGAAATGGCAACCCACTCCAGTATTCTTGCCTGGAGAATCCCATGGATGGAGGAGCCTGGCGGGCTACAGTCCATGGGGTCGCAAAGAGTCGGATAAAACTAAAGTGACTGAACAGGCACATGGCGCGCACAGGGAACTAGACCCCTTATCCTGTCACTAAGAGTTCACATGCAGCAGCTAAAGATTTCATGTGCCACAACTAAGAACAGGCAGAGCCAAATAAATAATAAAAAAAGAACTTGGCAAAAGTGGTGGGATGTCACTTTTGAGATTAGGTTATAAAGTGGCAACTTCCATTCTTCTTTGTAGTCTCTCTCTTGCCCTCTTTTGTTCACTCTGATGCAGCCAACGCCATGTCGTGACTTACCCCAAAAGAGGTCCTTGTGAGTCAGGTTGGGACCTGAAACTTGGGAACCTTTACTAGAGTGCTTGCACTTAAGAGAGACATCTCCTTGAGCAAGAGAATACAAAGAAAGTATGAGACTAAAAATAACTGCATGCATGCAGTTGGGGGAAATTATATACGTACGTGCAAAGTCGCTTTGTGTCCGACTGTTTGTCCCACCAGGCTCCTCTGTCCATGGGATTCTCCAGGCAAGAACACCAAAGTGGGTTGCATGCTCTCCTCCAAAGGATCTTCCCCACCAGGGATCGAACCTACATCTCCTGCAGTTCCTGCATTGAAAGCAGATTTTTTTTTAAAAAATGCTGAGCCCTAATTAATGTTCAATAAGATACAAAAAGGCCACAAACCAGTTGCCACTTCTGAGGCTCCAGGAGCAAAAGCAGGGTACTGTGCCCGATTCCTGCACACAGCACCACCAAGGGGTGGGCAGACAACCTAAGCCACCTTTCCAGCCCAACCCCTCCCCACCCTCACCTTATTTAAAAGAACCAGCCTGCTTCCCCTCACGAGCAAGCAGGGGTGCATGTTTCTTGTTCTTCTTTTCTCTCCCTCATGCTAAGAGTCTGTGGGAGAGTCCCAATAAAGCCTTGCCTGAATTTCTCATTTGGCCTCTTATCAATTTCTGTTGATTAAAATCAAGTCCAGCTCTTCCGGGGACGGCATCTAGAGGCATTCAGGATGGTGCAGCGTCTGACATACCGTCGTAGGCTATCCTACAATACAGCCTCTAACAAAACCAGGCTGTCCAGAACCCCTGGTAATAGAATTGTTTACCTTTATACCAAGAAGGTTGGACCAAAATCTGCATGTGGTGTGTGCCCAGGCCGACTTAGAGGGGTTCGTGCTGTGAGACCAAAAGTTCTCATGAGGTTGTCTAAAACAAAGAAACATGTCAGCCGAGCATATGGTGGTTCCATGTGTGCTAAATGTGTCCGCGACAGGATCAAGCGCGCTTTCCTTATTGAAGAGCAGAAGATCGTTGTGAAAGTATTGAAAGCACAAGCACAGAGTCAGAAAGCTAAATAAAAAATGAACCATTTTTGAGTAATAAAACGCCTCATTCTGTTAAAAAAAAAAAAAATCAAGTCCAAGGACCCTGGTCAGAAACACATGGAACCTCTAGTCAATAACCTGGGAGGAACTGAACCCTGCCAACAATGACAAGAATGAGCACGGGAGCAGGTCCTGTCTAGTCGAGCCTTGAGATGATTACAGCCCTTGCTGACCCTTTGATTATAGCCTGTAAGAAACTCTGAAGCATGGGACCCAGCTAAGCCACAGCTCAACTCCATCTACCGGAACTTCAAAGTAACAATGTTGCTGTTTCTAAGTTTTGGGGTAATTTGTTACACAGCCCAGGGTAACTTAAATAGTGTCCTTTATTTCTATTATTTTGCATATTGTGGTATATTATGAACCTGACAATTCCTGTACCTGAACCCTGGGGGTGGGAATGGGGCTACATCGGGTTAATTTTTGTTTCTGTGAATTCTAAATTCAATCCTTGTCTCTGCAGCTGTGGTCTTTGTGCTATTGGTTGGAGTCCTCTAGGGAGAATTCACCCTCTAGGTCATCACAGTGTCAGGCCGGGCTCCACTTGTTATTTGGCAACTTCCCACTAGTTTACACGTGACTATGTATATACCTCAGTGCTACTTTCTCAGCTCGACCCACCCTCACTTTCCCCTGCTGTGTCCACAAGTCCCTCTACTAGATTCATCAGTACCATTTTTCTAGGTTCCATATATTTGTATTAACATACTTGTTTTTCTCTTTCTGATTTACTTCACTCTGTGTGAGAGGCTTGAAGACTAGCCCAGAATTAGATCAGCTGCTGTGGAAGGCCATTGCTTAGCTGAGGAACCACACCAAGTTTTTCACATCACAGCTGCCTTCAGGTTCTTGGTAATGCCAATGAGTACCTCTGGAATTTCTTTTCCAACCCCATCTTTTTTTCTTGTTGTCAATTTCTGTTTCCTCTCCGGGGGAGGTAAGATCCTTGAAGACTACCCATACCTCTTATGAAACCACCAATGTCGCAAAAACAGTGTCATATCATCTAATTATCAATGCCAGAAGCTGAAGTCCAAGCTAAAATATCTCATTGTTTGCTTTACCATTTGTAATCCATTGATGGTAACCATGGTAACAGTTTAAAATCAGTTAACAGACCCAATTATGCATTCAGCTTATCTAAAGGAAAGTTTCCTTATGGCTAGGAGGGCATTTTAGGTACCATTTCAAGCTCCATACCTGTTGATCATTTTTCCTTTCTCCAGTTTACTTTTATCTTCCTTATGATTTTATTAAAATTTAATTACACTAGCATACAAAAGAAGGGATCTGCTTTAGATTTAAAGGAATTTTAAGATGTCTAAACACAGGTTCAGTCATTGTTGGATCTTGATGCAAATAAAACAACTGTAAAAAGACATTTTGTGAGAACTGGGAAAATTTGATTATGGATTTAAGTGTTCGACAATACCAAGAAGTAAGAATTTTGTTAGAGATGTTAATGGCATAGTGGTTACCTGCAACTTTGGGGAGACGCCTATCCAGCAGGTAGAGGTAAAATGATACGATGTTGGGATTTGCTTTACAAGCGCTCAGCAAAGAAAATAAAAGGATCAATAAAGTACATGTGACAAAACGGTGATACTGCTGAGTGCAAAGCAATGCACCCTTTTACCTTGAAATATATTGACAAACTGCATTGGAGCAAGCTGTTTTGGTTTTCATCTCCACTAGATCACGTCTGAGCCTGCTCATTTCACCCAAACCTTCCCACCGTCATGGACTTATTTTTCCAGCATTAATTAACATGACAAAGATAAACTGACATATCATTGGACCCTGTGTTAGCACTTATTAACTTGTGCATATGAGCGACTTTCAGTATGTTTTTGCGTACGGGAAAAACCTGCTTAGTTTCCTCCCCAATAAAAAAAAAAAAAGTATTTCTGTTTTCCTAAGTTTGTATTGATCAGTAATACGTATTTGGGTAGTAAATTTCTGTCAACACATGTTACAGTGACTTCTGCAGTTTACCGTATCCTTTTCAGCTTGGTTTATGAAGTCTTCTGCGGACAAACAGCTCAATATTTTCCGTGCTCTGGCTTTGCTGTAATGATAAGAAACTCTTCCCCAGTCTTCAGGATTATACAGTGTTATGGTTTCATTTGTTATATTTACATTTTTAATCCACCTGGAATGTATTCATGTCCTAGGCCAGTTTCTGGCTCTTCTCCCAGAAAACAACTATCAGGTGTTGCTTAGCAACCTCCACTCGGGTTAGAGTTCGGCTTCTTTTAGTGGGGAAAAAACAGCTGCACTCCTTTCAGAGTTGATTGCCACCTTAAAGCGTTGCCTAGTAACCCCGTTTCAGACGTTGTGATTGGACCCTTCACACGACCCACCCACCCCCATCCCCCAAGAACCAGTAAGAACTTAACTAGAAACCTAATCTGTCTTTTTAGGAAAACAAGGGCAGCGTATGCGTTGCATAGCAACCAGGTCTCCTGGCCCTTCCATTGAAACCTGTGTCGGAAAGGTCGCCCCCCCTCAAAAATGGCGTCTGACGCGCCGCTTTCAGTATATTTCGCCCTCGAAAGTTCTGCAAATAATTCAAGCTTCCACCTCTGGTCCCCGAAGGAGTTCTCTAGGTCCTTTTTGAGTCTTGCACACACTGGGTGCGAAGGAGGATGGAGATAAACCCACCCGCCCTGGGCGCCCCGCACAAACATGGCCGCCAGCGCGCCGCCAGCGCCGAGAGGCCGTCCCGCGCGGGGGCGCGCGCGGCGCAGGCGCACTTCCGCTCAGCCCGCGGTGTCTGAGGCGGCGGCGGCGGCGGCGGTGGCGGCGACGGCGGCATCTGCGGCGCGGGGCATGGTCCCCGGGGCGGAGGGCCCGGCCCGCGCCGGGGGCCTCGTGGCTGACGTGGTGTTTGTAATTGAGGGCACGGCCAATCTGGGGCCCTACTTCGAGGGGCTCCGCAAGCACTACCTGCTCCCGGCCATAGAGTGAGTGCCGTTTCCGCGGCCCCAACCCCGCCCTCCGAGTTTAGTTTTCCACACTCTCTCCTCACCCCGACCTTTCACTTCCGACCCTCACAGGTATTTTAATGGCGGCCCTCCTGCCGAGACGGACTTCGGCGGAGACGTGAGTCTTGGAACTCTCGAGTTTGAGGGAAGATGGGAGTCCGGACTGGGTCTGCGGGAGGAGGGGGCGGTACCTGGACCCTGGGCCCGAGGTAGGAGGGCTCGGGTCCGGACTCCGGGGTCGGAGGCGGGAGGGGATGGGGTTTGGACACCTGGGTCCGAGGGGCTGGGGTCGGGATTTGCGGGTCCGAGCGGGGAGGAGCTGGGGTCTGGACTCTGGTTTCCAGGAGAATGGGGCTCGGGTTCTGGGTCTGAGGGAGGAGGGACTGGGGTCCGGACTAATGGGTCCGAGAGGGGAGGAGGCTCAGGTCTTGGGTCCGAGGCGGGAAGGGCTCGGGTCCTGGGTCTGAGGTGGGAGTACCGGGGTCCGGACCCCCGGGTCCGAGGGAGGAGGGGCTGGGAGCTCCGATTCCCCTGAGGGAAAAAGGAGCTGGGTCCCAGATGAAAAGTTCTCCTGTCCTCCCCTCCCAGTATGGGGGCACCCAGTACAGCCTCGTGGTGTTCAACACGGTGGACTGCGCTCCAGAGTCCTACGTACAATGTCACGCTCCCACCAGCAGCGCCTATGAGTTTGTCACCTGGCTCGATGGCATTAAGTGAGCTCTTTTCTCGGCTTCCGGAAGGGTTGGGGGAACCTGGGAGGGACGGCAGAGGAATGGTGCTGCCGGATCCAGCCCCTCACATTGGTTGCTAAAAAGGGCTGCGATGGGGGTTGTGGTTTTGTCCCTAGGTCACTTCAGTGGTCGGTTCTGTATGCTCAGCTGGTGTTGCTGTCTGGCTTGGAAGTAGAAAGAATTTCCTGGTCAAGGAGGCCTAGGGAAGTCCAGCACCCGTCCTACTCCTCATATATTCTTCTCCTTTCTGTCTGTTGCTTCTCTTGTCTACTCTAGCCCTTCTTTTTCCTACCAGGGGCACTGAAGCTTGAGCGCAAGAGGGGTGGGGCTAAGCCTCTGTGCTTTGGAGTCAGTGTTGATAGTTCACACTGCAGGTGCAGACAGCCTGGGGCCACTTTTCAGCTCTACCACAACAGGACTGCCAGACCCACTAGTCCCTGTCCTCTGTGTCTAATAGAACTCATCTCTAAAAGGGGAACGGTAATAGTACTTATAGTCATCCTGTTACTTATCCAGTGTTGGGAAAACAGATTAAAGCTTAGTGACTTGGAAATTCTCTGATGGTCCAGCAGTTGGGACTCTGTGCTTCCACTGCAAGGGACATGGGTCTGATCCTTGGTGGGGAAACTAAGATCCCACATGCTGAGGGGCACAGCCAAAAAAAAAAAATTAATTTAGTGGCTTGTTTCCTTAAGTAAGGAATTCAGGGGTGGCTTTGATGGATGGTTCTCACTCACGGTCTCTTGTGGGATTTCAGTCAGATGAGCTGGGACCGCAGTCATCCAACTGTTGGATCGGGACCAGAGGATCCATTTCCAAGGTGGCTAACCCTGTGGCTGTTGGCCAGAGGCCAACTTGCTAGCTGTTCCTTGTTAGCTGTTATTCCTAAGATATCTCTCCATGGGGCTGCTTGAGTGTCCTCCCAACATGGCAGCTGGCCTTCCTCAGCCTGAGCAATCCAACAGAAAGAGCAGAAGGAGACTACAAAGATTTTTATAATCAAATCTTAGAAGTCACACACCATCATTTGTGTCACATTCTGTTTAGTATACAAGTCAGTTCTGTTCAGTGTTGGAGGGGGTATGAATACCAGGAGATGGTGCTCAGTGGAGATCTAGTTCCGGTGACACTATAGGGGACTTTGGGAATCAAACGAGTTGATGACTGTTGAGAACAGTGCCTGACACGATTAAGCGCTCCCTCAGCTTTTGCTGTTCTTTTGTGTTTTGGTTTCTTGGTCTGCAGAGGGATAACGGTAGTCCATATCAGCACTCAGAGAAGGGTCACAGAAGCTAACCTTCATACTGTGTTCAGCTCAGGGTCTGGTCAGAGTCCATTAAACAACCGGATTCGTGGGCTGCTGTTATCTGCAGCAAATGTTTGTTGAACACTTGGTTTGTTTCAGGCTTCACGTGCTAGACCAGGCGCTGCACATTCACTTTCCCCCCTTATGGTTGTTAGAATTCATGGTCAGGGCAGAGCAGGGTTTCTCAACCTCAGCACTGTTGACCCTTTGGGCCAGATGATTATTGTATGTGTGTTGTGGAGGGGTGGGGGGCATTCCTGTGTGTTGTAAGGAGTTCAGTAGCATCCTTGGCTCCTTCCCCCCCAATGCCAGTGGTCTCCTCCCTCCCCAGTGTGATAAACAATAAAAACAAAGATGTCTCCAGACATTGTCAGATGTCCCTTTGGGGACAGAATCCGCCCCAGTCGAGAACCTCTGGAACAGATTGTGGTGAGACTTGAATAATGTGGAATGGGGGCTCCTTGAGGTTCAAGTCCAAGTCTGATGTCCCTCAAGTTTCTAGCACCCAGCACAGGGCCTGGCATGAAAGAGCCCCAAGGAAAACTTTGTGGAACAAGCGAATGAACGAATGTCCAGAACGCCCTTCATGCTCTGGTTCTCCCTGGTAAACGCCTACATAACATCCAGGGCCCACGCAAACGTCCTTTCCCTGATTCCAGCAAGCAGTCAGTTGCTCTCTCCTCTGCCCCCATTGCTCTCAGCTGTTTCCCTGTTACAGAGCTCCACACCTCTGGACTGTGAATGTCCAGGCCTTGGGTATTTCTCCTGCTGTTTGCCTCCAGCAGGGGCCTGAGACGCGAGTCCTTTGCCGATTAAATAAACAAGTGAAAGCTGTAAGGAAGAGAATCACCAGGAAAGTGAACCTTCTGGTGGGTGTCAGGAGAAATAGTGAAACCCCCTTGTTTAAAATGTCAAGGGCACTAGGAAGAGAAGAGGGAAATATTTTATGAACACTTCCATCCTATATCCACCCTCTCCCTTAACCAGCTTAGAATGCACTGCCTGTTTAACCAAAAAAGAAAGCTTTGTGTGCTGCCTGTTCACCGGAATCCTCCCAATCAGCCGATAAACATTTTAAGCCATTATTGAATATTCAGAGTCATCACTGTTTTATCAGGTCCTATGTTACCATCTAAATTCAGTTTCTGTGACGTTCTGGGGAAGTCTGTAACAGAGATCACAAAGAAAGTCAGCAAGTTTTGTTCACATGGAGAAATCTTATCTTCTCCTGGAACATCCGTTACTTACAGTACAAAGCAGGCAGCGTGATTTTGGGGAAAGTCCTTGCTTTGAGGAAATTCATTTCTGATGTTACATTTCCTGTCTGACAAGCAAGGCGGTTCCCCGGCCCCTGACAGCTGGTGGCCCAGCGTCAGAAGGGACAGCCCAGGTGTCTTCCCCACAGCACTGTGCCTTCATTCGTTCACTGGTTTGTGCATTCATTCATTCAGCAGACAACCTGTGGGGCAGATTGTCTCAGGCACTGAGGGGGCAGAAGGCAGGCAGTGTTCTGGCCCTCTGCAACTGGTGTTTCCTTGGGGTGACAGGCTGCTGCGGTTCCCATTCATTCATTTTGACTAGTCCCTCTGGGGGGCTCCAGGGGTGGGGCCCCTTAGCCTGTGAAAGTGAGTGGCAAGGACTCAGGGGCATGACCTCAGGAGGAACAATCGAGGCAGGGTGTGAGGATAAGGAAGCGGTGAGTCAGAGCCCATCTGTATCTCCCAGGACACTTTCACTTTTCAGTTTCACTTTCTATTTCTAATCTGAGAGATTTATTTGAAATTTTTTGATATTTAAAAACCTACTTCCCAACTGGCCATATATATTTTTTCGTGCCCCCCAGTTTTAAGTTTTTGTCTAGACAAAATATTTGTTTTGTGTCTTTCTCTGAGTTGGTAACAGATGGCTTACGTTTGATATTCATTAAGAATAAAAACTCTAGGCTCTCAGAGTGGTCAGTCAATCTTACTTTCCTTCAAATTATTTTTTTTTTAGAAATTGAGGTGAAATTCCCTCAATAACACAAGCAGTTATTTTCAAGTGGACAAGTCAGTGGCATTTAGTACATTTAAAATGTTGTGCAGCCGTCTTTTCTGTGTAGTTCTGGAACATTTTCATCCCTCTTAAGAGAAGACCCTGCATGCCTGCAGCAGCTGCTTCCTGTCTCTCCCCCTACCCCTCACCCCTACCCTTAGCCCGGCCGGGAAGATGGCTTGATTTCTTCCAGCACCGGCAGTTGGCACTAGGGTGGATCCAGGGTTGGTTGATTCATCAGCCTCTGCCCCAGCTCTGTGGCATTAAAATTCCTGTGCAAACCAGAGTCTCGATGGTGGGGAGGAGAAGGAGGTCAGGGGAGTGGATGGTGGGGAGGGGGAGCAGTGTGGGCTGAGCACCCTGAGTGGGGGCAGAGGACCGAAATCTACACTGGGGAAGAATCCAGGTAGAGCACGGAGGGGCCACGTGTTGGGGGTGCACTTTTTCAGAAGGCACTTCCCAGAGCCTGTGTGTCCTCGGGCACATCATAGAGCCGGCTGAAGTCTCACTGAGGGCTGCGCTTTCTTGGGGCTGTAGGAGGAAGGGTGACAGTCACGGTATTGGGGGACATGTGATGTGATCAAGGGTGAGCCTTAAATTCATGTGGTGGGTGGGGAAGGCTTCCTGCAGGAGGATGACACGGGGCTGGGAGTCGGGATAGGTATGCAGGGTTTCCACCTCGGGGATAACACAGGCAGAGACCTGGGTGTGTGGCGGATGACAGACTCCAGCGGCATCCAAGACCTTCTCGGACGCACCCAGGGAGTGATGGAGCGGGAAGGTGGGCAGGGTCCAGGGCGGGGCAGGCTTGGCTCTGTTCTTGATGACCAAGGTTGGATTTGAAGCCGTTTGTTTATGTAACACACAGTTCCAAGCCCTCCCCTGTGCCATACTGAGGGGGCAGGGCGTGTGTGGCTGGGACCAGAACAGTCCAGACCTCATCCATGCCTGGTGGGGGAGACAGGTGCAGACACAGACATGGGGGCCGTGGTGCAGAGCCACAGGGTCCAGTCTGCACAGATGTCCCTCGTGGCAAAGGGTCAGCCTTGCCACCACGTGACCCAGAGAGTCATGGTGGTAGCAGTTGCCGTCTGGCAGAGGCCTGCCACCCACCCCACAGGGATGGACACCGGTGACCCCTCTGTGGATCAGGTGGAGGAGAGACCGAGTCTGTGTGTCATAGTTTCCTGGGGCTGCTGGAGCAGAGTACTGGAAACAAGGTGGCTTACAGCCACAGCAGGTTACCATCCCTCAGTTCTGGGTCCAGGAGTGTGAGACGACAGGGGCGGGTCAGGGGGTGCCCTGCTCCCTCTGGAGCATGTAGGGGGGGTCGTCCTTCCTTGCCTCTTCCAGCTTCTGGTCGCCCAGACGTCCCTTGGCCTGTGCAGTGCTCCTCTGATCTCCATGTGGCGTCTGCTCTCTCTCTCATCACATCCATGTTCGTTTTCCTCTGAGCATGTCTGTCTCTGCTTCCCCGTCCGCCTTATAAGGACACTGGTCATGTTGGGTTCAGGCCACCCTGCCGATCTCATCATGGCCTGTTCACCTCTGTAAAGACCCTGTTTCCAAATCCAGTCGCATCCTGTGGTGGTGGGGGTATCAGGACTTCAGCATATGTTTTTGAAGGATGCAGTTTCACCGCTAAAGGTGGGAGGGCAGAGGAGGCCCCACAGCAGGCTGGGAAGGTAGGGGAAGGCTGGGCAGACAGCTCAGCGTGGGGCAGGTACATGGGGACTGGGCCTCAGCATAAGCTCCTGGGCTTAGTGTCCCGGGTCCTTTCTCTGTTCTGTGCTCTGATGGGGCCTCTTGCGAGGGACTCCCTCTCAGGAGATGGCGAACGTCCCCTGTCCTTGTGCCAGCACTGGGGCCAGGGTGGAGCACTCTGAGTGTCCCCATCCTGAGGGGCACAGACTGCGGACAGGGTCGACCTAAGTGTGGGCCCCTCCCAGGTGGCCTGGAGGGTGGCAGCCCTGGGCACCCCGGGGGCTGACCGCCTGCCTTCTGCAGGTTCATGGGCGGAGGTGGCGAGAGCTGCAGCCTCATCGCTGAAGGCCTCAGCACGGCCCTGCAGCTGTTCGACGACTTCAAGAAGATGCGGGAGCAGATGTGAGTGTGCCCGGTGCGGGGCCCATGCCCATCTGTCCACCTGGCCTATAGCCTGTTTGGTGGGTCACAGGCTCCACCCTCGGCCTCCCCGTGGGCTGTTGGGTGGGCTATCTGTGCCGGGCACTGGGAGCCAGGAGGCAGGAGGTATCCCCTGGCCCACTCCCTGTCTCGGAGTCCTCATCCGAAAGGGGAGCTGGCTCGGAGTGTGCCTCCTGCCCTCCCTGTGGCTGGGTGACTTCCAGCGACTCAGGAGGCTCTCTGGGCATCAGCATTCTCAGCTGTGAAATGGGTCCCCACTCCTGACTTCCAGTGGGGTGGAGGACTTGGTCACTGCTGCTGCTGGCTCGGGTTTTTTCTTGGGGTCCCTCCTGCCACCCTCTCCTCACCTTTCCTTGTCCCCGGTAGTGGCCAGACACACCGAGTCTGCCTCCTTATCTGCAACTCGCCCCCGTACCTGCTGCCTGCTGTCGAGAGCACCACATACTCGGGGTGCACGACGGAGACTCTGGTGCAGAAGATCGGAGAGGTGACGACTCCTGGACCTGAGGGAGGAGGGAGCTGCCGGCCTGGGTCTCAGGATGGGCACAGACGCCATGGCCAGCCCTGCTGGCTTCTGTTGGGAGAGCTACAACCCAGAATCGCCCAGGGCAGCTACTTTAGGTCTTGGGTCTTCTGTCCCAGAGGCTGGCGGGGACTTGGCCCCGTGGCTTCGTCCTGACTGCTTGTCCCCTCTTGTTCAGCGAGGAATCTACTTCTCCATTGTGTCCCCCCGGAAGCTGCCTGCCCTGAGGCTGCTGTTTGAGAAGGCGGCTCCTCCAGCCATGCTGGAACCCCTGCAGCCTCCAGCAGACGTGAGCCAGGACCCACGGCACATGGTGCTGGTGCGGGGGCTTGTGCTGCCGGGTGAGCCTGGGGGCTGGTGAGGGGCAGGGGTGGGGGTGTCCTCCCCAGCTCCCTCTCACTCGGATGTTCTTCATGTCTCTCAATCCCCTTAATGGGCTCAACCGATCATCCTCGGTGCTCAGTTGGGGGTGGCTCCGCCCCAGGCCCCCTCCAGCCCAAGCAGCCTGTGCCCCTGCCTCCAGCCGCACCTGCGGGCGCCACACTCTCAACAGCCCCCCAGCAGCCTCTGCCACCGGTCCCCCAGCAGTACCAGGTATGGATGTTGCCAGGGGAGGGACGTGCTCCTAGGGCTTGGCGGAAACCCTGGCCCCTTGCCAGAGACCTGGTTGGAATTGTTAAGCCTTGGGGGTTAGGGGAGTGTCCCCTGAGACACCTGGAGGGTGGGACTCTTGAGGAGTCACGTCCTCTTAGGATTTTGGAGCTGGGGAGGATGGTCCTCAGCAGCCCCTCCCCTCTGTCGCCAGGTCCCCGGGAACCTCAGTGCAGCGCAGGTGGCTGCCCAGAACGCCGTGGAGGCAGCCAAGAACCAGAAGGCAGGGCTGGGCCCTCGCTGTGAGTATCGGCAGGGACCTGGGTTCGGGCAGCCAGGTCTCCGCACCCCCGCCCACACCGTTTCTCTTGGTCTCTCCCACAGTCTCGCCCATCAACCCTCTTCAGCAAGCCACTCCAGGAGTGGGTCCCCCCTACAGCCAGACCCAGGCCACCCAGCTGCCCCCAGGGCCCCCTGGTGCCCCCAAGCCGCCTCCTGCTTCCCAGCCCAGCCTGGTCTCCACTGTGGCCCCAGGCCCGGGCTTGGCACCCCCTGCACAGCCCGGGGCACCGTCTATGGTAGGTGCCTGCCTCCTGGCTGCCAACAGTGCAGGGAGAAGTCGGCCTTCCTGAAGAGGGCCCGAGGGCACATGGGTCTTGTCATTTGAGGTCCTTGGGAGCTCACAGAGCCTGAGTTACAGGCGAGGCTGAGACTAATTCTGGGGGCAGAATCATGGGGCGGGTACTTCCGGGCGGGTAAAGACTGTTCCGAGGAGGCCGAAGGGTCCTGGGAGTCCAGGGTCCTTGAGAGAACCTGAATCCTCCAGGATTAGACTCTCTGTGGCCCCAGGTGCGGCCCAGTGGCGTTCTGGGCCTGGGGGAACACAGGAAGGGACTTTTGTCCTCTTCTGCCTGTTGACCTGGTCCTCTCAGGACAGCCCCTCCCAGGAGATGGTCTGACCCTGCCCTGTTTCCTTTCCTTCTCTTTCCCCTCTGCCAGGCGGGCACCGTGGCCCCGGGCGGGGTGAGCGGCCCTTCCCCGGCCCAGCTCGGGGCCCCAGCCCTTGGCGGACAGCAGTCAGTCTCCAACAAACTCCTGGCCTGGAGCGGGGTCCTTGAGTGGCAGGAGGTGAGTGGCTCCGTCCGGCCAGCCCTGGTGTGCTGCAGGGCTGGACCAGCGCCGGTGGGGTCATAGAATTTGACGTCCTCAGGATAGTCCCGAGGAAGCTTGGGATGTGTAGCCCAGAGTTCAGGGTTAAGAGAAGTCTCAGCTTCTTGGTCCAGGGAGGACCCAGGAGATCGTGGCATGGAGGGGACAGTGGGTGGTGGGGTTTGAGGGCAGGACGAGGAGGCCCACATTTGTATAATTCGAAGGCCAGAGGATTGCAGGGTTGGTGGTCTGATGAAGGGGCCCAGGGCTTGTGGGCCTTAAACTGGGGGGTTATCCTGAGCTTTTGGGGCTCCCCGGGAAGGGCAGAAAAGTCAAAGGAATAGTGGTTCAGGGCCCTTTTCAGCCATATACACCTTTCTTTCCTCCTTAGAAACCCAAACCCGCCTCCGTGGATGCCAACACTAAGCTGACCCGGTCACTGCCTTGTCAGGTCTACGTGAATCATGGCGAGAACCTGTAGGTGGCCGGGGATGGGGTGGGTGGTGAGCCAGGGTGTGCATCTCCTGACGCTTCCCCTGATGTCATCCCAGGAAAACGGAGCAGTGGCCCCAGAAGCTGATCATGCAGCTCATCCCCCAGCAGCTGCTGGTGAGTGGCTGGTGGCGGGTTACCGCCCGCCCCTCCCGCCTCTGTCCATGCCTCTGCACTCCCCGCTCCACACGCCTGCTGACCTGGGTGTCTCCCGCAGACCACCCTGGGCCCTTTGTTCCGGAACTCGAGGATGGTCCAGTTCCACTTCACCAACAAGGACCTGGACTCTCTCAAAGGCCTCTACCGCATCATGGGCAATGGCTTCGTGAGTTGGGTGGCCGGGCAGTGGCTTCCTATCCTGGGCCCAGGGAGCTGTTTTGGATGGTGGGGCTGCCTTTGTAACGCTGGGCTCCTAACCTGTGCTCCAGATTGAGGTCTCTCTCACATTAAAACCGTGGCAGGGTGACAGGAGCCATTGGAGAAAGCGCTGGGCTCTGATGGGTTTGCGGGGTGTCATGGCTTCCTGGGGCCAAGAGCAGCAGACGTGCATTCTCTCGTGCTCCTAGAAAAGAGAGACATGGTCAAAATCAGGGCGTCGACAGGGCTGCGTGCTCTGGAGGCTCAGGGGGAAGACCCCTGTTCGCCTCCTGCGGGTGGCAGCCCCAGGTGGGCTTGGCCTTAGACAGCCTAGTCCAGGCTCCTGTTCTCGTCGTCACGTGGCCGTCCTCGCTCCGTGTGTCTTCACGTGGCGTTCTCTTCCTGTTCTCTCTCTGTCTGCTTATGGGGATGCCTGTCATTTGGATTGGGGCCCACTTGAATGACCTCATCCTAACTTGTTACCTTCACAAGCACCCTATTCTCAATAAGGTCCCGTTCCCAGGTGCCACGGTCTGGAACTTCAACATGTGTTTTTGGAGGATACCATTCAGCTCATAGCACTAAGGGAGGGTCTCTAAATAGGACCAGAACCAGTTACTGAGGCCATTCTGTGAACCTAGCTCTTTTTCAGGAGAGGGGACTCCTCATAGGTTACCTCATGGAACCTTCAGGAAAATTCTCCAAAGAAGGCAATCCTGAGAATTAAGAATGCCTCCAACTGCAAGTAACAGCACACCAACCGGCAGAGTTTTTAGAACAGATAGGTGCTTGGGGTGAAGGCTTGGACCAGCAGTTTATTGTTTCTCGCAGTCTCGTGTGGGTCCGCTGGGCTCAGCTAGGCTAGTCTTGCTCGGGGTCTTTGATGGGCTTGCCATCAGATAGCAGCTAAGACTGTGCTCATCTGAAAGCTCGTCTGGGCTGGAAATCAAGATGGCCCCCTCTCGTGGTGCTGCCTGTCAGCTGGGGTTCAGCTGCGCCTGGTCATCTGAGTGCCTCCTCGTGTGGCTCGGGCTCCCTCACAGCGTGGCATCTGGGTTCTGAGAGCCGCGTACAAGCAGGCATTTGTGACGTGTAACAGGATGCCCAGAGGAGGGCACTCTCAGGGCTAGGTCTGTAGCCCCTTGACATCAGGGCCAGGATCTCTGGGGCTCCCTTGTTTCTCTCTGGTGACTGTGAGATGGTTCCTGAAGCTCAAGGAATCCTGTCTGACTTAATGTAGGAGGGCAAAAAGGAGGTGTGTTATCAGCCTGTACTTCCCCTTTAGGAAAACACGTTCCCACACATGCAAGCAGGCTTCCTTTCACATCTTGGGCCAGACCCGGGCCCCTGGGCCACCCGTAGGGCAGAGGAGACTGCAGGGGAGCAGGCACCAGTGAGTGCCCTGGGGCCCAGATGTGCTGCCATCCAAATGGAATCGGGGTTCTCTACACACGGAGAGGGGCAGACGTTAAGCAACTAGCAGGGTCTGCCTCGCCTGAGAAAGCGAGACTGGCTTGGCCGAGGTTCCACTGGTTCCATAAGCTCGTCAGCCCCTCCTCCCCTAAGAGCCCCTCTCCCAGAAGCCTTGCGTGTTAGGGCCTTGCTTCACCTTCACTAGCATTCCCTGGGCACGCTAGTGAGATGGTTCCTGGTCCCTTCTGTGTATCCAGTCCCGCGCAGGATGGCGGACGTGGTACCCGGGTCTGTCCTTTGAGGTGTGAGCGCCGCCTCCCGCGAGTCTCACTGCAGATGCTGAGGTCGAGGCGGTGTGGCACCCCAGGGGCCTCTCGGATCCCTGGTCAGTCAGGGTGTCTGCCACCACCACTGAGCACGCGCTTCCCGTGTCAGCTCTGTGTTGAATTCCCTCCCTGTCAGCTGCGAGCCCTTGGAGGGGGGCAGGGTTGGAGGGGGCTTCCTCTGCTCTCCATCCAGCCATCTGCAGCGGTCCCAGGTGCACCCTTTTCCTTCGGGCACCCAGCTCTCTGGAACAGGCTCAAGCCAAACCTGGAGCCGCCTCCACCTTTCAGAGCAGAAAGCTGGCCATGCCTGGCCTGTGGGGCTTCTAGAACCTTCTAAAACCCAGCCCCCTCCTGCAGGGTGTGATGGGCTCTGATCCTCTCCCCGCAGGCGGGCTGCGTGCACTTCCCCCACACGGCCCCGTGTGAGGTGCGCGTGCTCATGCTTCTGTACTCGTCCAAGAAGAAGATCTTCATGGGCCTCATCCCCTACGACCAGAGCGGCTTTGTCAACGGCATCCGCCAGGTCATCACCAACCACAAGCAAGTCCAGCAGCAGAAGCTGGAGCAGCAGCGTGGGGTGAGCGATGCTGCGGTGCCCCCGCCCCGGGGCCTGTGCAGCCCTCCTGGGCCCCAGCTGTCACAGCAGGACCCCCGGGGCCTTCCTGGGGCTCCAGTGCTGGGCACGTCCTCATCTGCCAAGTTCAGTCTCACCCCGTGTTTCCCTGCAATCTTTCTTTTCCTTTATAAAGCGTATTCTTGTTGAATTTCTAAGACACAGTCCCCTCTCCAGGGGCATAAAGTTTACATGCTAGACAACCCCGCCCTTCCCACCCAGGAGAATGTTCCCAGCTCCTAACAGGGTCCTGTTCAGGGCGCAGACCCTCCGCGGCACAGGGACTCCCCGCCCAGCCACTGACCTGCTCCCTCTCTCCCCACACAGATGGGCACCCAGCAGGCACCCCCTGGGCTGGGTCCCATTCTGGAGGACCAGGCAAGACCCTCACAGAACCTGGTGAGGACAGGGCCACGGGGGGCGGGTGCATGCAGAGGATGCCACGATTCTGACCTTGCTGAAGAGGTGGAGGGGTCTGGGGGCTCCATCCCTCACCCCTGTCTCTTCCCATCAGCTCCAGCTCCGCCCGCCACAACCCCAGCCTCAGGGTACTGTGGGGGCCTCTGCGGCCGCCGGGCAGCCCCAGCCCCAGGGTGCTGCCCCGGCCCCTCCAGGCGCCCCGCAAGGCCCTCCTGGAGCAGCCCCCGGCCCGCCCCCTCCTGGACCCCTCCTCCGGCCCCAGAACCCCGGGGCCAACCCCCAACTTCGGAGCCTCCTCCTCAACCCGCCCCCGGTGAGATTCAGGGAGGGGGTCATATGGGAGCCAGGGGTCCTGGGCTTGACAGTTGGATTCCTTCCCTCGTGGAGGTGGGAGGTTGGTTTGATGGGAGTGGGTGATTGGAGGTCAGCCTGGCCCTTCCCCACACGTCTTACGTGGGCTTCTGCTGAGATTCCTTTGAAGGAAAATCGGAGGCTCCACCAGGGAGTGGGGCAGGTGGGGGCTCTCCGCCAGGGCCTCTGAGCCACTTTCTCTGCTCCCCAGCCCCAGACTGGGGTGCCCCCCCCTCAGGCCTCCCTCCACCACCTCCAGCCACCAGGGGCCCCTGCGCTGCTGCCTCCACCGCACCAGGGCCTGGGGCAGCCCCAACTGGGGCCCCCTCTCCTTCACCCGCCGCCGGCCCAGTCCTGGCCTGCTCAGCTTCCCCCAAGGGCTCCACTGCCAGGTAAGAGGGTTCGGGGGAGGCCCAGGGCCTGGGCTGAGTGTCCCATTGTCCTGTGACTTCTGGGAAGTGAAGTCCTGGGACTTAGGAACAGCGGGGGCCCTTGCGGCTCATGGGGGCTCCACGGGCCCCCGGGAGGTACGGCCCAGGGCACCGAGAGCCAAGGCAGCAGGCGCTCTCCCCCCTGGCTCCCTGCCTCCGTGTCCTCTGGGGTTTCTGGGAAAGTCTCAGGGCTGGAGAGTTGTGCTGGGGATGGGCCCCCACAGGCTCACAAGAGGCAGACGGCCAGTGGACACGTGGGGTTAGGAGGCGCCTCTGGGTTCCCCCCGGGGCTCCCTCAACCCCCCTGTGCCTCGGGCCTCCAGAGGTGGAGGGAGGACTCAGGCCCAGGGCCCTCCCGGGCCCCAGGGACCACCGGGAGATGCAGTCCCTTCCCACTGCCCCCCAGGTCAGATGCTGCTCAGCGGGGGGCCCCGGGGCCCGGTCCCCCAGCCGGGCCTGCAGCCCAGCGTCATGGAGGACGACATCCTCATGGACCTCATCTGAACCCCGACACCCAATAAAGTTCCTTTTAACACACGCCCCGGCTCCCGTCACTGACATCCCCCAGGACTGGGCAGGAGGAGATGGGGGGAGACACCTCTGCCCTTGTTCTCGATTCAACAGACGCCCCTGAGGCCCCGGGCTGGTGAGGCCGGGGCCTCAGCGGTGAGTGAGGCCATCTGGTACAGCCTGGCTTCCGGGAGGTGAGGAGGCTGTAGGCAGAGGTCATAGGACCACGAGCACCTATGGAGGTAGAGAGGGTACCAGGCAGGCCCAGAGGAGGCCTGTGGGCCAGCCAGGCTGGGGTCTGTGAGCGGCAGTCAGCAAGGCCGTGAGGGAAGGTGGTTACAGTCTAGGTGCCGAGATGACAGGAACGTGTTGAGGCAGGAGGAAGCCTGGTATGGTCAGAGGACAAGTCAGCTGAGGCCTCTGGGAGCACGAGCCTTTGGTGGGAAAGGAGGGCCTGGAGAGGCGGGGAGGGAGCTCAGATTCCAAACTGAGCAGCTGGAGGCTTGTCCAGGGGGTGCGGAATGGCTGCAGGAGGCCAGGCCCGGGGGCCAGGCCCGGGTCGGTTGGGTGTCAGCCCCCTGTGGGCTGCGGGATGTGATGGGGCAAGATAGGAGGCAGGGAGGAGCCGAGGGTGATGTTCGTGGGGAGGGAGAGCACAGAGGAGCGGCCAGAGTTGGGGGGCAGGAGGGGTGAGGCCAGAAACTGGCGTGCCCATGTGGAAAAAGTTGCGGGTGTAGGGTGGGGTCCAGGGTGGTCCCCAGGACCTGGCCTGGGTGCTGGTAGACGGCGGGCCTTCCTGAGGCAGGAGCCGGGAGAAGGAGCCAGTGGTGATCGCTGATGGTCTGGGACATCTGAGGGACCGAGGCCACGCTGGGAGCCCAGGGTGTGTCCTTAGCGCAGCGTGTGTGCTTGGTGGTTGAAGACACAGGAACGGAAGAGGTCTCGTGGCAAGAGCAGTCAGAGACCAGGCTTCTGGGGCTTTGGACAGAGTGGACAGTGAGGCCATCTTAGTGATGGGAGACACGGTGGGGATGTGAGGAGGAGATACAGGTTTGGGGTGTAACGAGGCAAGGGGCCCGAGGCTGTCCCTAGGGAGACATCCAAGGGGCAGCTGCTCTGGCCTGTGAGCAGAGACTTAGTTGTCTGTTGTCAGACTGACCCCGGAGCAGTGATGCTCAGAGTGTGGTCTAGAGGTGGACCACCAGTGTCCGCATTGTTTGAGATGCCTGTTAGGATCAGATGCCCAGATCCCCTCCCAGGAGAGAGGTTGCAATCTGGTGGCCCCTGGGCCACTCTACAGATGAGTTTTGTTTGGCCTTCCCTGTGTTAGGCTATGTGGCATTTTTTTCCCTAATGAGTTAGTTGTAAAAATCAGGATGATTCTCTCTCTCAAACACCCACACATACACACACAAAATCTGTAGTCTTGTCTTCTCTTGACAAGTCAGAAGATCTGGCTCCCCTGGGTCCACCCTCCCGCCCAGCAAACAACGGGCTGGAGCCGTCCCTCTGCACGGGGCGTGTGCTCTCTGGTTCGCCACAGTCCCCACCACTCCCTCCTGACCCCCACACCACGAGGCAGAAGGCTGTCGCCTTCGCCACAGGGCTGGCACGGCTGGTGTCCCCGGGGTAGTATTCGGAGACAGTGAAATCTTTCTTGTACCCATGTCTCTACCAAAAGTGGCAAAACGAAAGAGAGAACGAGAGGGCCACGTGTTTCGAGAGAAATGGGAGCGAGCCTATTTCTTTGTGGAGGTGAAGAGCATGCCTACGTGCTTAATATGCAAAAAAATCGTGTCTGTGTTGAAAGAATACAACCTGAAGCGTCACTATGAATCCAAGCACAGTAAGAGCTTCGACCAGTACACGGAGCAGACGCGAGACGCAATTCTCAATGAACTAAAGAAGGGCCTCAAGTGTCAGTAGGGCCGGTTTCGGAAAGCCGGCGGGAGCAGCGGCGTGGCTGCCGCTCGAGGCTCAGGAGCCACATGGCGCGAATCACCCGGGCGTTCCAGCCCTCGGACATCCAGTTTATAAGGGAGCCGAAGAGACGCCCCCCGGACAGAAACCCTCGTCTGCTTGGACCATCGTCTGAGTCCAGCAGGCATCCGCGTCTCGTGGGAGGGGAAGAGAAACCTGAAGATCGACACGTCCAGTTGCTTGACCGAGTCAGATCAGTCGTGGCCTTTACTATCGCTGCTCATGAACTATCACCACCCAGTTAGCTTTATTTATTTGTGGCGTGGAGAATCTCGATGTGACCGAAGAAAGCTGTGACATGGTGCCGAGGCAGGCCCGACCCTGGGAAGTGACTTGTTTTCTGTGTGTCAAGAGAAACACACTTTTCACGAAAGCTGGTCTAAACACCTAAGCACAGCTACAGACTGCGGTGGTGATCAAACCATCCATGTCCCTGGGGATGCAGGCGGGTCGCCTCCATCCGAGGGGACATCATTGGCAGAGACTCAAGTCAGGTCATCGCATCAATTACCAGGCACTGACTTTGCCGTGAGAGGTCAGTGGAACACACGACACGGCATCCGTGACAGGGTTTTGTACCTTAACCACGGGCAGGCTGGTGATGAACTTGACCCAGTGTGTTTTATAGAAGCTCTGCGACCTTGTGACATGGGGAAGCAGTCTGAACTGTTGCGGTCCATCAACTTAGCTCATTTCAGGTGAGCCAGAAGCCACACCTTGGTCCCCCTGAGAAGGTCAGTCAGAGACTTTGGGTCAAAGTTCCTACCCTTCTGAACACTTGTTCTCCCAAGGACATTTACAAACAGCTACTTGAATGTATGATCATGTTCACCCAGTCCAGGCAGAAATGGGGACGCCGTCGGCAGGGAGTATTCTGACTCCCTTTCCGTGGATGCAGATGGTCTCCAGAAATGAAGGGCATGGCCTGGACAGCGTCCACTCAACTCGTGGGGCTAAAGATCAAACTGCCCCAAGGCTCCCAGCCTCCAGACATGATGAAAACGAACGAACACTGCCCCATTTGCTTTTCTTGGTTGCTGTCGATCGTGTGAGCACGGACCACAAGTACTAGCTGCTGAGCTCTAGGGCAGTGGGCTGCCTCAGAAGACGACAGCCCTCACCGCTCTCCAGCAGTCGCCTGAATCCCGTGTCTGGAAGCGCCCACACTTGTGAGCAGCTGTTTTCCGTTACACAACTGAAATCAAGTTCAATGCTGCCCCCAGCTTCAGGAGTCCAGGTCGAGTTCTCAGCCACCCAACCCTTGACATCCAGGGGTGGCATGGATGAGACCCACCCCCTGGCTTCATAGTCCAGGGAGCAGAAGAATTACGAAAGAGAAAACAAAAAAATTTAGTAATTAAATATTTCTATTTTTCAATTTGTATTTTTTCAATTTGGATTTGAAAGATAAACTCCAGTACCATACCTGTTTGTATTATGTTCCATGCATTCACCAGCGTTCAGTAAAGATTCCATTTGATTATATTTCTGGCCGTCGACTTTTCTTATACCTGGCGAGTTCACTCATTTATGTGGCCCACCTGGCTCCTGCAGGCATTTGAGTTTACGATCCCTGCCGTAGAGTCTTCTAGAACTGTGGAAGTGAATACTCCATTGGGGGAGGGAGGGAGGCTGGGCTTCAGCATCAAGCGCAAGCTCCCTCGGCAACTCTGATGCAGACAAGAGGTCGAAGGAGGGAAAGCGGGCGAGGTCTCCCAGGCGGTGGGTGTCGCAGGGGTTCTTGAAAGCTCAGATGGCTCCAGGGGCCAGGCAGGTGATGGAAATGGGTGACGTGGACGGGTGTAAGACGACAGGGATTGACGGGGACTGTGGCGAACTTGGGGAGTGCTTGCCCCACCTCATGGCATTCAAATTAAAACCAAAAAAAACAAAACAAAACACTGTGAGGACCAAACAAAATCCGCTGGTGGGTCTCGAGGCCGCTGGGCTGCCATTTTGCGACCTCTGGAAGAAGAAGACGCGAGGACAAGGCCAGAGGCCAGAGGAGGACCCACATGTGAGGGCTGGGCAGGGGCCGGGAGACAGGAGGAGCAGGCAGGTGTATTCTGGAAGATGAGTGTTTTCAAGGAGAGAGTGACTGACTCGTGTCCAAAGCCATCAAAAGGGAAGAAGATTAGCAGGACACAGGCCATGCTGTTCCCACCAGGGTGGACATTGCCCCGTAGACAAACACAGACACTCCTCGAGTCCTGCTGGGACAAATTGACCAAACAAACCAGTGGCTGTTCCCAGTCACTGGAGGCCCCTGACCTCAGCACCCAGTTAGGTGAACTGAAGGGACTGTTCTCGTGTCATCACCCCATACCGTACCCCAGATGAGAAGGAAGCCCTGGGTTACAGCGTGCCCAGAGAGAGGAGATCTACCCACACAGCACTCACCTCCACATTTCACAGCCCAAGTGTAGACGACAGCCTCTCAGAGCCAGCTAACACCAACACAGCAGGTCTTTCCGGAAAGTTTTTCTCTGAGCATGAGGTATTGTTAAAGCTGCTGCAGTGTAAATGTAGCCCAGGCCTTAAACATCAGGGTTGAGCCTGCAGCTTCTGTACTAATGGGCTGTGTGGCTTTAGGCAGGTCCCCATGCCTCTCTGAATCTCTGACCCCAGGTGGCTAGAAGTGATTTCTGCAGGATTCAGCCCTTGAAGGAGAGCTGCCGTTAGCCACGGTTGCCATCACTGGTCAAAATATGCTCCTAGAGGGCAGAACGGGGTCTAAAAATGCATGCTGCTTTGTCAGAACCACCAGGGCATCCATGATGGCTGTAATTCGGGTGAGTGACTGGTTAGAAACATTTCATTTCTGACCAGTTTGGTTTTGGGGCCAGGCATGTAGGGCTGGAAGCAAGATTGGGAAACTGATGAGAACTCTTCCACAGGAACAGATCTGGCAAAAGTGGTAGAACATTAAAAAAAAAAGAAAAAAAACTAGATCACTGACTCCTTCATGGTTAGATACCTGTCTTGGGTGAGAGACTGCCCACCTCCTACTTCTATGAAGAAAATTTATGAGAAAAATGACACTCTCTAAAAAACATATTTGTCTAAAGGTACATAAAACTCACTAATATTTTCCCATCAGTTTGGGCTTTTAAGAAAATTGACCTTAAAATTCTGTTGAGTTACATAAGAATCTAGTTTCATAAAGATGAAAAAAACCACTGAAGTGTAGAACAAACAGTGAAGTATTCCTTGGAGGCAGGTTTATGGGTTTGGTGTTTGGGTTTATATTCTTATAGACACACATTGATGGTTCCTTAAATGTTCTGTGTAAACCAGGTCAGTTTCTGTATGTTCTTTCTCTCGTCTCCGCCTCCCCACCCTGCTTGAATCATGGCCATTCCTCCACATCATTCACTGCAAGTAACTCTGTGTCCTGTTGGTAAATGGTTGCTTCCCCTGGTCCATTAAGTGGACACATTCCAATCCCACAGACCATCCAGTATGCATAAACTGCCTGTTGATGTAACCATTCCAGGGCTTAAAACAATAGCATTTACTGTCTCACAGTTTGTCTGGATCAGGAATCCAGGCCCAGCTTGGCTGGTGCCTCTGGCTCAAGGTCTCTCGAGGTGGCAGTCAAGCTGGGGCTGCAGTCTCATCTGAAGGCTCCACTGGGGGAGGGCCCGCTTCCAAGCTTCTTCACACGCCTGGGGGTGGGATCTTGTTTTTCGCCTTCGCCTGGACACAGCGCCGCAGCTCCTTGCTTGCTCTTGGCTGGAGGTCTCACTCGGTCCCTCACCTTGCAGTCCTTTTCACAGGACGCCCAAGGGGGGAGCCACAGTTTTTCTGTAATCCAGTAGTGGAAGTTAGAGCCTATCACTTTTGCTGTATTGCGTTCATTAGAACAGTTGCTAGGTTGAGCCCACAGTGAGGCTGAGAGAACAATAAAAGGATTATAATACTGGGAGGTGGGGGTCACGGGGGCTGTCTTTGAGGCTCTTTGCCACATTCTTCGCGGCAGCTGGGTAGCTGTATAGTTTCCTACTATTATAAAAAATGCCTCAGAGAATCAGCATGAACTTGTATCTCTTCCCCTTCATTTGTATAGGCATTCCTTTTTTTTTTTTTTTTTTTTGCCACACCCTGGGGCATGCAGGATCTTAATTCTCTGACCAGGGATCAACCTTGTGCCCCCTGCAGTGGAAGCGAGCTGTGTTAATCACTGGACAGCCAGGGAGTTCCTGTTCAGGGATTCCCGTGTGACATATTTCCAAGTGGAGAATTTCCAAAATGAGGTGTATGCCGATTCTATTTTTATTTACTTCACTTATAAGAAATGCAACTTATTTTTTGCATAATAAAGCCTCCCATGGTTCACACTTTTAGAGGCCTCCAAATCAACCCAATGCACGGTCTCTCCCAAGCCCTCTCTGGAGACGAGCAACCGATTTCTTGTGTGTTCTTTGGCAATCTGGACTAGCAGGTAGGAGCAACAGAAACATTCATTTTCTGGCTCTTCTAGCCAGTGGCAGCTTGCTCTATATTTTTATAAGCAGCTTTATGGAGGTATGATTGAGTTTGGATATGCGCATACACTTGGGAAAGAATCACGACAAGGTAGCAGGCACTCGTCACCTCCAGGAGTTTTCTGTGTCCCTTCAGTTTTCTCTGTGTTACGTGTATGTGTGGTAAGGACCCTTCAACAGATCTGCCCTCTTAAATGTCAGTGCATGGTAGAGTGTCAGTAATCACAGGTGCTTTGTTCTACAGAAGGTCTCTAGAACTTACTCTGCCTTATTCTGTAGATTACTTTTTTTATCTGACAATGTATCTTGCAGGTTATACCAGGAGAAAAAACCTTCTATCCTTTTTTTTTTTTTTAATAAGTCTTTATTGAATTTGTTACAGTATCGCTTCTGTTTTATGTTTTGAGCTTTTGGCTGCAAGGTATGTAGGATCTTAATAACTCCTGGGTCAGGGATCAAACCCACACCTGCTGTGTTGGAAGCATGGAGTCTTAACCTCTGGACCACCAGGGAAGTCTCTCATCGATTTGTATGGCTGCATAGTACTCCCCTGAGGAATGCCATCATTTTCTCAGTCGGTCTCTTATTGGCTATGTAGAATGTTTCTGGTCTTTTGGGGTGCCCATTTTATTTTTATTTTTTAGTGGGGTGCCCATTTTAAACTGCAACTAAACTGCCAAAGTGCCCCCTCCAAAAAATACGTGGCATGTCAGTGATTGTACCAACTCATTTCTTGCCAGTTCACCAGTACGAATGACACTGCATCGGAAGAGGCTGGGCAGGACACAGCCATCTCGAGGCACCTTGCTTCTGAAGGCAAGGAGAAAGCCCTCTGGGCTTGGAGATGGGCAAGGTCTGGGTTTTTCCAATGTGGGAGTGTTCGGAACAGCACATGTTGGGGGGCAGCTGGTGGCTGTTGGTTTCCCTATCAGAATGAGATAATAAGGTTGTCACCCTTATGGCCTAGTGTGTAAGGGTTCAGTGAACTCAGGCAGGAAGTGCTTAGCAGTGTCTAAGACATTTATTTTTATTATTGCTTTTTCAAGGATGATTTATTTTTTAAAAAAAATTTTATATTTTTGGATGCACCGCACACAGCATGCAGGATGTTAGTTCCCCAACCAGGGATTGAACCTACGCCCCCTGCAGTGTAAGCACAGAGTCTTAACCACATCAGGGAGGTTTCTCCAAGAATGATATATTTTTAAATTAAGTTTTACAGGCAGGCACCAGCTCTGACAACCAGTCAGCCTCCCAGTTCTCATTCTGTGTCACGTGCTTGTATAAACTGCACCCATAAACCATAAAAAGTAATTTATCATTTCCGATTCTTTTAAAAGTGACAGGAGAACCTAAAGACACTTATTAAGCAAACTGAAGGCTGGACCTTCCAAGGTTTTTATGAGCTTTTCCGTTTAATCATTTACAGTTACTTTGCTTGCAACTCATCTGGCAGCAGTTTTTAAGGCAACTCACTTTTATTCTTTCCAATACAGGCAACACGCTTTGCATACAAACAACTCACTTTTAATATTTGATTCATTTGATAGGGTGAAGTTATTAACTGAGGCTTAACTGGAATAAACAAGTTTGGTAACAGACAAGCTACTCCTCAGGAAGTATACAGATAGGAGCAGAATTGCTTAGTCATAATAGTAGCCAGCTAGGCTGGGCAGATTTTACAGATACGATGAACCATGTCTTACAAATTGGCAAATTGGGTAAGCTAGATGGTTTCAGAGAGCTGTACTGTACTAATTATAGTAGTTACTAATAGAATTTCACCCTGTGTTTTCATTTCTCATTCTGAAATGTTGCCATTTTGCTCATGCTGGAGTGGATCCTGGCACACCTTTCTCCATGCTTATACAAAATCCTAGGAATTCATACCAACACATTGTCCTGATGGGATCTGAAGTATGAGAAGGCATCAACTAGGTGGAGAACAGAAAGAGCACAGAAGAGATCAGTCTAGAGATAGCAGCAGGGGTCCCACCATGTGGGGCCTTAGAGGAAGAGTTTGTAATTAATTCTAAGGGCACTTGGAAGCCATTGGAGTATTTTTTTAAAAAAACATTTTCTTTTCTATTTTTATTTATTTCTGGCTGCACTGAGTCTTCATTGCTTTGTGCGGGCTTTCTTTAGTTGAGGTGAGCCGGGGGCTACTCTTCGTTGCAGCTCACAGGCTTCTCACTGCGGTGGCCTCTCGCTGCAGAACACAGGCTCTAGGTGTGGGCTTCCGTTGTTGCAGCACGCAGGCTCAGTAGTTGCGGTGCACGGGCTCAGTTGTTCTGCGGCATTGTGAAATCTTCCCCGAACGGGTATCAAACCTGTGTCCCCTGCACTGGCAGGAGGACTCTCATCCACTGTGCCACCAAGTAAGTCTCACTGGCGTCTTTTGATGAGTGGAATGAAAGTCAAGGTGACAAGAGTTAGAAGGCTATTACCCATGCAAGAGATCACAATGGCTTGTACTAAGAATAGTGAGAACTGAGGATTCAGGGAGATTAAGGAGGAGGAGGGGACTTCTGTCCCTACGATTCGCCTTCCTACTACCAGTAGTGGGGTCTCCTGACACAGTCAGGCCTCTGGAGGTAATTGTTGATATCTAGCTGGCTGTCTGGGTCCAGAGAGTAGTGATTCCCTATTTGGCCTCAATCCAGGTCAGATTTGGGGCTCAGGTTGGGGCTCCAATATGACCTTACCTGGGGCTTCTCCTCCCATCTGATTGCTCCTCATAGATCTGAACTCTAAAGGGATGGAGTATCCCAGTCTCTGTACACACACACCTCCTCATGATGTCATTCATTCTCATGAAACACTGAAGGCTCTCAAAGTGGTATCTCTAGACCTCCCCTCATTTACACTGTTTAGTCAACATTGCAAATGTACCTCTTAGAAACAGAAATAGATTAAGGAGGAGAAGGGGACTTCTTCCCCTACGATTCTCCTTCCTACTGCCAGCAGTGGGGTCTCCTGACATAGTCAGGCCTCTGGAGGTAGCTGTTGATATCTAGCTGGCAGTCTGGGTCCAGAGAGTAGCGATTCCCTATTTGGCCCCAATCCAGGTTAGATTTGGAGTTCCATCTCCACCCACCCCACCCTGCTCCTCCCATAGTCATTTCCCTTTCACGAAATGACACCTCTGTACAAGCAAAACTCTTGAAATCACTTCACCCTCTCACTTTCACTCCCCGCACAAGTCCTTTGGGCTTCAGCTTGAAAATAAACTGTGAAAGTGCGTACTTCCACTGTGGCCACACTCCCTGTGATCTAAGCCACCTGTGACTCTCAGCTAGCTTATTGCCATAGTCTCCTATCTGCCCTCCTGCTCCACTAGCCCTTACCTCATATTCAACACAGCAGCTGGAGGGATCTTTAAAAATAAGATGTTACTATTTCAAAAGTTTGCATATGGTAAGAATTGCAAATAGTCTACAAGAACAAACTGAGTCTCCTTTCCATGTCTTTGACTTTTCCATCTGCTGTCTTCTGAGAGGTGACTCTGGATCCGGCTTCTGTAGACTTGCAGAGACACTGTGGGCATGACTCTGCATTTATGAATGATTTGTTTAAAATGTAAATGAGACTTTGTCCCTTCCTTGATAAAAACCTTTTAATGGTTCCCCAGCAAAGTGAGACTAAAATCCAAATTCCATCGCGAGGCTATAGGACCCTGCTTGTGGCACCTGGCCACTCTGCTTCCTCAGCTCCCCTTCACCCTCACTCTGCTCCAGTCGTGCTGCACCGCGCCGCCACCCCCCACCCCCCCACCTCCACCCCCCGCCCCTTGCTTTCCTTCCATTCTCAGGATTTGCGCCCTGGCTGGTCCCATCTTAGCACACTCTTGCAGCCTATGTGGACTTGCAGGCTGCCTAAAGATCACTTTCCTGAGTTCTCACGGTCATCATCCCATTCGCTCTATTTGTAATATATCACAGAATGCGATTATTTATTTTCTCCAGTGGGGCTGGTCTCTTTGGTCACCACAATTGATGCCCAGCACAGAACTGGAAATGGCACTAATAATGATTTTAAAAGGAGAAAAACTATCATTTAGGTCGTCACTGTGCCAAATACCGATCTAATAGTTTATCAACTCATTTGATTCTCATAGCCATTTTAGGGTTAGCTAGTATCCACATTTAAGAAACAAGGAAACTGAAGCAAGAAATGTTATACACAACTACTAGCATGTGAATACGCAGTCCTTTAATCGGAGAGTGAATGAACGAATCAATGAATGGCGCTGAGAGTCGAGTGGCAAGGAGAAGTAGAAGCAGGCGGGCGGAGCCTAGGTAGCGGGAGCCAATGGGTACACAGCCGTGGGACCGCCCGCTCCGCCCAAGCCGCGCGGAGGCCGCTGGGAGTTGTGGTCCCTCTCCCGCCTGGCCACGTCACTGCCTTGAAACCCTAAGTCCTCTCCTGAGTTTCTGGAACGATCCGTATTTCCGAACCTCTAGGTCGGTTCCCTTGCCTCCAGGCCTATTATTCCTTCCTCCCTCTCTTTCTGACGCGTCCCGACGTAGTCTCCCGGTTCCGCCGCCCGGCATGCCCTCCCAGGCCCGGAACCCGCTTGGTATCACCCTCTACGTTCATTCCCCGCCCCGTCTCCCTTCGGTGTGGCCTCCCAGCCCCGCCCCCTGAGGTTTCTTTCACGTCCTCTCAGCCCCTCCCTTTCGTGCGCGTGCGGCCCATGGCCCCGTCCAATTGCCGAGTTCCCCGCCCCACACACCCTTTCCCTGGCCCCCCCCCGGCCCTGTTTGGTACGCCCCGGCCACGCCCCCTCGCGGACGCGGTTGGTACGCGCCGCGCTCCCCTGCTCGCCGCAGTGGTTCGGCCGCGGCGACCCCTCTCCGGAGGCGCGTCCCCTGCGCTTGGTACAGCCCGGCCCGTCTCCCCCGGAGCAGCGCGCCCGCGCCCCTCAGTCGGCGCAGCCTGCAGCCCCCCGTGCGGCCCGTGGCAGCCCCCCAGCCCGCTCGGCTCGCGCCCGCCATGGTCCGTCCGCGCCGCGCCCCGCACCGCTCCGGCGCTGGGGGCCCCCTCGGGGGTCGAGGCCGCCCCCTGCGGCCCTTCACGGCGCGCGCCGCCCGCTCGCGCTCCTGGCCGGCCAGCCCTCGGGGCCCGCAGCCGCCGCGGATCCGGGCTCGCTCGGCCCCTCCCATGGTGAGCCCCCCGCCCTTTTTCCAGAGCTTTCCACGGCCCCGCCCCCGCCTGCCCCTCCCCCGGGCTGGCGTCTTTGTCCCCGGCTCCCACCCCCTCGGGGGTTTCTCCGGTGACCCGAAGGGTGGTCCCGCCTGGGACCCGCTTCCCCCGTGAAACCCCCTGGGTGGTACGCGCCGGGCTCTCCCCTTTGTTTCGCGTTCGGGATGGGGTGGCGGGGGTGGGGTACGGGGGCGGCAAGGGCTCAAATTACTGCTGACTCCGCGGCCTGATTTGAACGCTGGGTGGGGGGCGGGCGGACGGTCGGCGTGTACTGTTGTTTTTCCAATTGGAAAGTTGCTCTCCCCGCGCTGGGAAGCTGGAGATGGGGGAGGGGCGGGGGGCGACGGCGAGGGGCCCCGCGTCTCGCACTCGGGCGCCCAGGTGTTGCCCCCGGGGGCGTTCAGCAGGGCGCCCGTGGCGTGTGTGCCCGGGTTCGTTTGCGCGCTTGCCCAGGTGCGGGATGTCCCCACTGATCGCGGCAAGCCCAGATCTTAAGCATAAACATAGCTTCGCAGGGACGCTAAGTTAGACACGCTTACCCAGACCCACAACCTGTACATACTTCTCAAAAATCTTCCTAAGGTTTTTGGGGCGGTAAATTCACACATCCCAACGTTTAAAAACACGCACAGCTAAACCGTGACACGCTTGTTCAGATGCGCCGTTTACCCTGACCTGGGGCTAATTAATAAATACCCTGCCTCACCGTTGTACGTGGCGGCGACCTGTGGCAGCTGCACACCAGCCTTAAGCAGGTTTCCTTGATGTTAGAATCAGATGCCCGGACTCTGAACACCTCTCTGCTCTTAAACATTACCCTTCACTCCATTGCTTCCCAGTTTCTTAGCGTTCATGGCCTCTTGTTCACAAGCGTCTCCTGGGTCCTTAAACGTCCGTCTTAAGGCTTTCATCTTTTTTCCAAGTACTAAATAGGCTTCCTGTGCAGTGACTAGCAAAACACATGTGGGAGGCACGGCCAGGTTTTACAGACACGCCTGTCCAGATGTGCGGTTTCCTTTTAGGATTGCATTTAGGTCTAGTCCTTAAAGGTGACCCTCCACCTTGATGCTCATCCTGCATTCGGTGAGACCTGGGCTTAAGCTGCTCTGATCTTCACCCCCTAGATTAAAACGTGGTTAGTCTGATGACAAGAAATATAGCAGGTGTCCCTGGTGCTCGAGTTACCTGGGTCCTTAAGTGCGTTTGTCTGGGTGCCAGTTGTGTGATCTAACTAGTTTCTTGGATGGTACGGGCTCTGGCTGTGGTGCCTATGCAGTCTATCTCCATCTCAGGAACACACACCACCATGTTCTTAGAGCGGGAAGCTCTCTGCCTTTCTTCCTGATGTCACTGGATTGTCTGAATCCCAGAACCACCTGCCTACATGGAGAACACGCTTGCTCAGATTTCTTTGCCTTTTAAGCTCTTGCGAAATATAGTTTTTCCTGCCTCATATTCTGGGGCAGAAGACACCTGTGTGCTTTATAGGAAATTTGGAAAAATTACTCAGTAGTAAGATGAAAAGTAATAACCACTTTTTTTTTTCTGGCTGCCTGGAGGCACCTACTAGAGAGGTTTCCGAGAGTTTCCTGCTGCCCCGCAGTCCAAAACTCTCCCTTGTTCTGAGATGCTCTTGGTGTGTGTGTTTAAAGGTGACTGGACAGTGCCCCAGAGCAGGATGTGTCCTGCTTGGCTTTCTTCTGCCAGCATTCTGGTGTTTTGCAGACGCTCTCAAGTCACTGTGTTTGGGAGACCCTCCGTTTGTTGTCTGGCTCCCGGTTCCCAGAGAGTTCTGTTCGCTGTGCTTCCGCTCGCTTCCTCCCGCCTCCCTAGGGTCAGCCTGAAGTGGCTGCAGCCTGGGCTGCGTGAGGGAGGGCTGGAGCCCGCCTGGCGGGAGCTGAGGAGAGCCTGGATTCTGTCTCCAGGGCCAGGGGAACCGTGGAAAAGAGTTCTGTGCTTGGGCGAGATGGGGCAAGCTGGTGTGCCAGCCACACAGAGCCCAGTCTGGCTGTGCATCGTGGGGTGTTCTGAGGCGGCTCTGGAGCCCCAGAGAACTGCTTCTGAGCCGCGCGCGTCTCAATAGAGGGACCCAAAATGATGATCCTGGGAGGATGAGTGGGGCGCATCTCTTGAAGGGGAGGGCATGGCAGGCCATGGCAGAGCCTGGCCCGAGCAAAGGCTGGAGGGGAAGCAGCTGGTCGCTTTCAGGGACCAGCGTTGAGAGGACAGGCGGGCCGGGCAGAAAAGGACGTGAGGGCCACCCAGTCCGAGTCTCAGCTCTGGAAGAAAGGGTTTGGAGACTGCCCGGGGCGATTTGCCACAGGGGGCCTGGGTTCTGGAGGTTGGGGTGTCCCTTCTGAGGTGGGTCAGAGGCAGCTCCTCAGTCACTTCCCCCTCTCCCACAGCAAGGTGCTCGGGTCTTCGGGGCCTTGGGCCCCATCGGACCCTCCTCACCTGGACTCGCCCTCGGGGGCCTGGCCGTCGGTGAGCACCGGCTCAGCAACAAGCTGCTGGCCTGGAGCGGCGTCCTGGAGTGGCAGGAGGTGAGTGCCCGCGGCCAGCACCCTGGGAGTCTGCGGGGTGGGGGCTGATTCAGGGGTCCCGCAGGTGGGCAGCCAGCCTGCACAGCTGGGCCGTGTCCAGAGACCCCTCTGCCCCCACCACAGAAGCGCAGACCCTACTCGGACTCCACCGCGAAGCTGAAGCGGGCCCTTCCCTGCCAGGCCTACGTGAACCAGGGAGAGAACCTGTGAGTGCGGGCAGGGTGCGAGGGTGGGCGGCGGAGGGGGTGCGCCCCCCTGACCCTCTCCTCCTGCAGGGAGACTGACCAGTGGCCGCAGAAGCTGATCATGCAACTGATCCCACAGCAGCTGCTGGTGAGACCCCACCCTCGCCTGCCCGCCCACCCCGGCCATGAGCACCTGCCCAGCCCTGACCCTGCTGCCCCCATGTCGCCCCCAGACCACCCTGGGCCCCCTGTTCCGCAACTCCCAGCTGGCGCAGTTCCACTTCACCAACAGAGACTGTGACTCCCTCAAGGGGCTCTGCCGGGTCATGGGCAACGGCTTCGTGAGTGGGCAGGGGTAATGGGGGCGGGCGGGGACAGAGGCCCTGGGAACACCGTGGTGATCAAGTAAAGTGGTAGGCAGAGCTCTGCTGGGACAATCGAGGTGGGTGGCAGGGTCCTGGGAGACCTCCGGGGACATCCCCCGTCCCTGTGAACTGGGGTCTCACTGCTTAGAGGGGACAGCAGAGGAACCCAGCCCTCCACCAGGCCAGGCCGGGGCAGGCATGGAACACAGGAGCAAAGGGAGGGGCCTGGGCCCACCCTCCCGGGGAGCCAGGAGCTTGTTGGGGCCGCAGCCCCTGGCAGGGACCTGGAAGTGGGGGTGACGGGAAAGAGCTGGAGCAGGGAATAGTCCTCATCTGCAGTCCCCTGCGGGGAGCCAGGGCGTTTCTGTAAAACCGAGGCAGTGGTCTGAGAGCAGTGAATGCTCAGTAAACTCGAGCTGGTGAGGTTGTTAAGAGTCAGGGTTCAGACACAGCTGGCGTGGGCACGTTTCCAGCGGCTGCCTAAGGGAAGCTGCCTGGAGGGCTCCGCTCTGAGGTCTCCCAGTCATTGGTCCCCTTTGGGACAGCCTGCCTCCCAGCTACGGTCTTCAGGGGGTGCTGTGTGGCCCTCCCCTTCCTCTTGGGATTGTGACAAGTGTGGGGTCTTTCTCCTGCCTGGTCACCCCTGTGTTCAGCACTGTTTGCTGAGAGCGCCTGCTCCACCCCAGTGGGGACAGGGACGCCTGTGAGGCTCAGGTTCTCCTGTAGTCCAACCCAGGAGGCAGTAGCTTCTCATGCAACAGGCGTTTATGTGGCACTTGCTGTGTGCACTGTTGTTATGCCATTGTGCAGATGGGGCAACTGAGGTGCACAGGTGACTCGCCTTGGGTCAAAGCTAGGAGGACGCAGAGCTGGGTCTGTTCACAGGCTCTAGTCTGCTGTCTCCCCCAGGTGTGGTGGCCTCCGTCCACTGGGCCCAGGCTCCAGGGACAGGGCCAGCCTGGGGTGGGGGGTGGGGCAGGGGAGACGGAGCCCTCTCAGGACCCTCACCCCCCAACGTGGGGCCCATCCTGACCCCAGCTTCACCGTGGGGGCGACACCGAGGTGCGGGTCTCAGGCCGCAGCGGCCCTGGGTTTCTGCCCCTTGATGTCCCCCCTCCCGCAGGCGGGCTGCATGCTCTTCCCGCACATCTCCCCGTGCGAGGTGCGCGTGCTCATGCTGCTGTACTCGTCCAAGAAGAAGATCTTCATGGGCCTCATCCCCTACGACCAGAGCGGCTTCGTCAACGCCATCCGGCAGGTCATCACCACCCGGAAGCAGGTGTGCCCCGCGGCTGCCGCTCGCCCTGAGGCTCTGCAGGGCCCGTCGGGAGCTGGACGGGCTTGCTGGCACAGCAGTCTGGCGGGCGGGGTGTGCACGCGCCATGGCTTCCACCTCACCAGCGGTTCACAGCGTCCCCTTCACCTGAAAGTGTCCCAGCTGAGGGCATGGGGGCAGCGGGGCTGGGCCAGTGCTGGGGAGTCGCCAGGCCTGTGGGCAGCCTGGAAACACTAGCCCGGAAGGGGTCCGAGGCAGGGCTGGGCCCTGGGGCAGCCTCCAGGTTCCCAGGCTCCTCTGGCGAGCCTGGGGCACCAGCCCACCTGTCTCCTGCCACAGGCAGTGGGACCTGGCGGCGTGGCGGGCCCCGTCCAGATCGTCAACAACAAGTTCCTGGCGTGGAGCGGAGTCATGGAGTGGCAGGAGGTGAGGTCAAGGGGACCTTGGGACCAGTGCTTTGTCACTGACCCCGGCCGCCTCCCATTCCTGACCTGACCCTTTTCCCCCCAAAAGCCCAGGCCTGAGCCCCACAGCCGGTCTAAGCGGTGGCTGCCCTCGCACATCTACGTGAACCAAGGGGAGATCCTGTGAGTGGCGGTCAGGGGGCGGGGCTGGCAGGCAGGAGCGGGGCTGGCGAGAGCCCCGCCTCCTGACCCGCGGGCGCCTCCCTGCAGGAGGACCGAGCAGTGGCCGCGGAAACTGTACATGCAGCTCATCCCGCAGCAGCTCCTGGTGAGCGGGGAGGGGCGCGGGGTGCTGCAGGCCTGGCTTCGAGGGGGTCAGAGCTGGGGCGAGGTGGGGGGTCGCCGTGTGGCTACCGGGTGGCCTCATGGAGCTGCCCCCGGACCCTGCAGACCACTCTGGTGCCGCTCTTCCGGAACTCCCGCCTGGTGCAGTTCCACTTCACCAAGGACCTGGAGACGCTGAAGAGCCTGTGCCGGATCATGGACAACGGCTTTGTGAGTGATGCGGGGCCCGCGCCGGGCTGACGACCCCAGATAGAGCGGCTCGGGGCGCAGGAGCCGAAACGAGGCAGAGGGGAGGTTCCCCCAGAACCGGCCGTGGGGAAGCATGCAGTGAGGTGTGCCTGGACCTCACTTGTCCTGACCCCAGTTCACAGATGGGGAAACTGAGGCTCAGAGGCTGTGCCCGCATGTGCTGGGCCTCTGGCTCCTCCTGTGCTGTCGGGGTTACCCCTGCTCCCAGGCTCTAACCTGACCCGTGTCCTCTCCCTTCCCTGGGATGGGGTCTATCTGCCTCCAGCCCGCGCTCTTAAACCCCCGGTGCTCATCTGCTGCGTGTCTCGATTGGTTCCTCTGCTCTGCAGGCCTCAGTCTGTCTGTCTGGAAAGTGAGGGCTTCGGGCTCCTGGGCTCCTGAAGCCACAGCTGTCCCTGTCCGCCTTTGGGTGTTTGCTCTACCGGGTCCCGCTGTCCCCAGCTCAGCATTTCTTTCTAAATCAGCTGAAGGCGTCATAGTTGTGCCTTCATGCTTTTGAGGGGCTGGTTGTGTATGCCTTTTGTGATGAAGAGTTGAAGAGCTCAGAGTTCCCTCAGAGGCCTTCCTGTGAGCCCCTGCAGGCTCTTGGCCCCGGTGGGTGCTGGAAGTGCCTTCCCCTGGCCCTGTCACCAGTGACCCCTTGTGATGGCACATAGCCAACGGTGGCACAGCCCCTTCTGAGACCCAGTGGGGCCTCAAGCTTTCAGCCTGGGAGACAGGGACAGTGACCCCCAGGCCTGCAGAGGGCGAGGATCCTGTGAGATGGGTCGGGAGGCGCTTGGTGCCTGTGGGTGCTGTGATGCTGAGCCATGGGGTGCGTCGCCTGCCCAGCCTCCCTGCTCTTGGCTGCCTCTAGGGTTTCCCAGTGGAGGCGGCCCTGGGGCCCCGCCGCCTCTATCCTAGCGTGGGGAGGCTTGTGTGTGGTGCTGTGTGTCACGGCTATGGCTGGTCCTGGGCGCTCGCCCGGCCGGTGTGGGGGGTCACAGGATCACCAGAGCATGCTGGGAGGACACTTGGGCAGGTGCTTCTGTCTTGGGTCCCCTTGTGGGAGTGGTGACAGGCCTGGGGACGGCCCGGAACGCTCTGTCCTCTGGACGCGGGCTCTCGAGGGGAGGAGTGAGCTGAGGGCCAGCCGTGACCGTGCTCTGCACTGCCAGGCTGGCTGCGTGCACTTCTCCTACAAGGCCTCCTGTGAGGTGCGCGTGCTCATGCTCCTGTACTCCTCGGAGAAGAAGATCTTCATCGGCCTCATCCCTCACGACCAGAGCAATTTCGTCAATGGCATCCGGCGTGTCATCGCCAACCAGCAGCAGGTGCTCCAGCGGAACCTGGAGCAGGAGCAGCAGCAGCGAGGGGTAAGGGCCCCCCTCGCCACGCCCCTTCTCCCCTCCCCGCCTCGGCCCAAGGCTGACTCCTCCGTGCTGTCCTTCCCCACAGATGGGGGGGTAGTGGGCCCCCCCCGGGGCCGGGCCTCTCCAGGAGTCACAGATGAGGCCCCTGCGAAGACTGGTGAGTGGCAGCCGGCCTAGGGCAGGAGGGCCCCGTGGACACGCCTGCGGTTGGGAGGTGGTGTGACCCTGGCCTCCAGGAGACCAGAGAGGGAGAGGCCCGCCTGCCCCCGCTGAGCCCCCGGGAGGCTTCCGGCCTGGGGTGGGGTGCGGGGGCCGCCCACCCAGTCCCTCTGCCCCCTCCCCGCAGGTCAGATGCTTCTGAGCAGGGGCCTCTGGGGACTGCGCCCGCCCAGCGAGATGGAGGACCACATCCTGAGATGTCTCCGAGGACAGCCCCCACCCTGTACGTTTCCCCAATAAAGTCTTTTAAAAGCCCTCCGGCCACTTGGCTCTGTTCAGACTCCCGGCTCTGGAGAGGCCGGGCCACTCTCACCTGAGCTGGGAGAGGGTGCCACCGTGCACAGAGCTGCCCAGCCTGGGCAGTACCTGCCGCTCCAAGTGTTCCAGGGTTTTTCCTGCAGCTGCTCCCAGGCTGCCCTCCCTGCCCTGTGGCTTCCACGGGCCTCATTCAGCTAGAAGCAGACACGAGGCAGGGCCAGGCAAGTTCCAGCTGCCACCACCATAAACCTCTCCAACCCAGGAGAGGCAGAGGCCCCCCAGGGGGGCAGAGTCCCCAGTAGCACCTTCCTGGTACCTTGGGCCCAACGGGTCTGTGCTGCTGGCCTGGCTGGGTGAACCACCCTTCTCTCCAGCAAAATGGTGGCCAAGAGTTAGGAGAAATAGCATTTATTGTGGGAAGGGGCGAGGGCCAGTAGGGCAGGGTGGCTCAGCCCTCTGAGAACTGGCGGTACAGCCGCTCGAGCTGCGGCACCACGTGCAGCTGAAATGGGATCTCCAGGATGGCTGCAAAGCCTTCGGCCAGCGTGGGGGCCTCGAACTGCTTCCTGGCGGCAGAGGATGCAGGCTAGAGGCGAGACCCAACCATTGGGCTCAACCTATGTCCCCCCACCTCACCCTGCGGCCCCCACCTGTAGCTGTAAATGACGACGTCGGACACGGGCATGTGGGAGGAGTCTGTCATCTCCCGGAACTGCGGGGGCAGAGGTGGGGCCGGTGAGGCCAGGGCTTGGTGGGGTGTTGGGGGCTGGAGGGGCTCGGGGGGTTCACTCACCCGGTTGTTGTGGCGCGCCTGCTCCAAGGTGGCACTGAAGAGGAAGCAGCGGCAGGGCACACCCGCATCCCGGGCACACTTGATGTACCTTGGGGAGGGGAGGATGGGGAGCTTGGTAAAAGGCCTGGAGCCGCCCTCTAGGGGCCTTCCCTGGGACCCCAGTACCTGGCCCGGCTCTGGACGTCGGGGTTTGTGTTGTCAATCACGACCGGTTTCCTCTGCTTCAGGGCCGCCTCACATGCAGTCACACAGCGCTGCCATGAGCCCAGAGTGTCCTGGAGACCCAGAGAGAGAGATCAAGGATGGGGCTTGGGACACCCAGGGGCACAGGGACCCAGAGCCGGCGGGGGGACACCGAGGCAGAGTGATGGAGAGTCAGAAAGCACAGCCGTCTAGGGGTTGGGGGGGCACTGAAGACCACGTCCTACCCTGTTCACGTGGACGTATCCGGCTGACACGAGATGCTCCCGGAGGAAGGTGGACTTCCCGGCTGTGAAGGGCGCAGGGTGAGTGGGGCCTGAGGAGTCGGAGAGGGGCTGGGGCTTCTGGGGGTCAGGGAGTCTCACCCCCAGGAAATCCCACGGCGACGACCACCTCTGGGTCTGAGCTTAAGAGGGAGCTGGACTCGGGGAGGCAGAGAGGCCCAGAGCGGGCGATGCTTCTCTGGGAGGGACAGACAAGATGAGAGAAACCTGGCCCCATCCCTGTGCGTCCCCGCCGCAGGCCTCATCGGGTCAAAGGCTTCGAGCTCAAAGGGCCCCATCCATGTGTGCCCCCCACCCAGCCCTGCAGGCCTCACCGGGTCAAAGGCTGGGAGCTCGAAGCGGGCCGCAGGCCACTTGAGAAAGAACTCCTCTGGTGTGGTGAAGGGCAGGCCCAGGTTCAGGGCGAACTGGGGGGGCGAGGGAGCAAGTCAGGTGGGGTGGGGTGGGGGCGGGCTCCAGTGTCCGGACCGGGTGGGGCACTCACCAGGCGGTCTGCACAGGAGAAGTCTTTCTTCTTGCGCCCAGGGGCCCAGTTGGCTGGGCGTCCCGCTGCGTCTGGAACACGGAGCCCCGTCTCCACCAGTATCCTTAGGAGCGGCCCATCCGCATCAGCGCCCAGCACCCACCCACCCCCCCAGCCCCAGGCCCTTACCTCCCACAAAGATGCTGTCCCTGATGGAAATGGGCACGCCCTCGTTGGCCTGGGCAGGGACACATGACAGGCAGTAAGGAACCCAAGCCCACATCTGTCGCACTAACAGGTTCCGCCAGGAGGTCGCTCTGTCGGTGCCCCGCCCTAGGCCTGACCTCTAGCCTCTCAGACCTCAGCCACTTCTCAGCCGCTTCACCGCCTGTTCCACAAGCGGCCGCCAGAGGGCGCCCGCTCCCACCTGACGCGGCCCCGGACCCCACAGAGTCTGACCTCGCACTCGCCCTCTCGCCAGCTCAGCGGTAGCCACACAGGCCTCCTCCCTGCCCGCGAAAATACCGGACTCCATCCATCTCAAGATCCTTGCATTTGCCGTTACTCTGCTCTTTCCTTAGATGACACACGGCTCCCTCACTCACCACCTTTAAGCCTTTAATCAACACCCGGCCGTTCCCTCACTGTTTACACATCGGTCAACACACTTATCGTCCGCGCCCTCCTTAGCCCAGGAGCACCCGGGCGCAGGCAGGTCTGTCTTGTCCACTAATACGTTCAGCTCAAGAAGCTTTGTTTGTTCTGAAGAACAAACCCATGAATGAATCCACAGGTGATTTCTCTCCGGACCACTCTGGTTTCCCGAGTTTAAAAGCATTGGCCTCAGCCACCAGCACCAGGACATGATAGCAAAGAAACTGAGGCGGCCAGGCCTGGGGAGGGGGTGACAGGGAAGGTCATGGAGCAGAGACCTGGAGTGGGCAGGCGGGCAGGGAGCCCTGGGAGTCGGAGGCTCACCTGCTCTTGCAGGTGGTCCCACATGCCGCTCACCGGCTTCCGGTACAAGCCTGCGTGCGTGGCCACCAGCACCTGTGGGTGGGGCGGGGGTCAGACACCGTCCTTGACTCTTGCTCTGACACCCAGAGTCCTACAAAGGCACCTGAATCCCAAGGACACTACGCCAACGCTCACCAAGGTGAGCACCGCTTGCAATGCATCTGTCAGCATAACCACGCCCGGGGCCCCCATCCACTCTCCAACTGGCTCACCATGTCACACCTTCTCCCCGGGTCTCTGTTTCCTTTCTGGCCCACCGCACAATCTCTGGCCTCTGTCTCAGCCTCTCTGTCCCTCTACATAGTCCTTCAGCCTCCCATGCAGCCATACCTGAAAGGGGACCCCCAGCTTCTCCACCACAGCCTCCACCTTCGCTTTGAACTCCTCCGCTCGCAGCTTTCCGCGCCCGATGCCCATCTGGTTGGTGAAGATCACCAGCTGTGAAGGAGATGGGGTGTCACCCCGGCCTTTCCTCATCAGGCCCGGGCCCGCCTTGTGAGCCGGCCCCTACGGAGTACACACCTTGTAACCCTCAGCGGCCAGTTCCCGGAGTTTCCGCTGAATCTCTAGGTACAAGATCCTAGTGCGGGCGAGGAAGCGCAAGGTGACCTGGGGCCCGGATGCACCTCACCACCCTCTCCTACTGCCTTCAATCACCTCCAGTCACTGGGGCTAGTGGGGAAGACCTTCCCAGAACGTGTGGTGATGAGGGTCCCGTCCAGATCAAAACCAGCCACCTGGCGTCACCCAGAAAAAAGAGCAGCACTGTTACACCTCTGGGCCACCTAGCTCGCAGGCTGGTTCGCGTCAATTCTGCAAGCTGGGACTATGAGCGCCCGCCCCTTACAGATGGGAAAACCGAGTCACAGCTGGCCTACCCATGTTCTGTAAGGACAGGATGACACCCGGACAGCAGAGAGTGAAATCTTCTCTACCACCTCCCACTCCTCCTGAGCCCCTCAGTATTTCAATCTTTAAAATGGGTTTTGTATCCGACCCAGCCTCCTTCCATGGCCTATTTTCACTTCAGGGGACTAATAACCATGAAAATCCAAATATGAGCTAAGTTTTGTTTGGGTGTTGACTGGACTGTGCTAGAGCTGTCTTCAGCTTGGGCCTCACCTTGCCCCGAGGCTTCACACCAGGTGCTGTGAACACCAGCAGCTTCTCGAAGGTCTCCCAGCCAGGGGATGACTTCCTTATCTGCTTTTTCTGCTGCTCAACATTTTCCTCCTCTCCCTCTCGGGTCACAGGAGGGGTGCTGGGTGGAGTGTCTGGCTGGGATTCTGGAGTGAGGGCCTCTTCCCAGCGCAGGGTCAGCGGGTGGAGGCCATTGACCAAATACAGCGTGTCCCCCACCCTCAGAGCGCCCTTCAAACCCGGTCTCAGCTCCTGGGTCCCGGCAGTTGAGGGGTTAACTCCCAGCTGTAGAGAGGCGGTAACTGGAGCTGGCCCCACCCCCGACAACCTTCTCCAATCAAATAACCCGAAAAAGGACTCGCCTTTCTCCACCAGCCAATCAGACCCTTGAGTCCCGCCTCTTCATCGTGTACCGCCAATCAGGCTCTGGGAAGATTAGCCTCGTCCAGTCTTACCCAATTTAAACGGGGATCAATGTTTACCCGATTGCAGCGGGCCACACCTGTTCCCCTCCCAGTCTGATTTTCCCAATTGGGCCCGTTCCCCGCTGGGTGACAATTCTCCGTACCCTCCATCCTCACCCCCAGTCCTGCTGCCTCTTATTAAGGAATCGGTACCTGTTTCACTGCCACCGTCCGAGTCTCAGGGTCAGCGACCAGCTCCACTGAAGATTGAAGGGGTGGAGTCAGCATCTGAATCCTTGGGTGACTGCTTCTCTCTTTACTGGGGAGCATGCCCCGCTTCAAACCACAGGATGGGGCCACAGCACCCATTCGGCAGGAGGAAGCAGTTTATTTTCTAAGTAGGACTGGCTCGCTCCTTGACATGCAGGAGCCAGATAAAGGCCTTACAATTGCCTGGGACACTAGTCCTCGCCTAGGGAGACAACAGGTATTTTTCTGTGTAGAAATGGCTTCTCCTTGACAATGTAGGGCCTTGACAAGATGCAGATTCCGGGCTTGGCCCGCTACCACCCATCTCTGCTTAGCAATATGCACTTTTCTCCACAGAACCGGCTCTCTGCTTAACAAGGGTCGTGGCCTCATTCAAGTCTTCGCGGCAACTTGTGAGTATCCTTCTCTGCCCAGTGACAAGTGTCTCGGGATGGACTCCATCCGTTCCCGTTCAAGGTGTCTGGCTAAATCCAGGTCAAGCACCCTTTTTCTTTCTGTGCTCTCCACAGGGGGCACCTACCAACTTCGGGACTGGCCGCACCACACAGTTCCGCATGGTGGCCAAGCATATCCCCTCCTGTCTATCTTTCCAACTGCCTGTGTTCCCGCTCCTTAAGCACGCCACACCACCCGGTCCAGCTCAGGCCCCGCCCCGCCTACCCTGGTTTCGGGAGCACTTCCGGTCGGTAACCTGAGTCAAGGGTCCCCGGCCCAGGACCAGAGCTTGCCCGCCTGGGGGCAGGAAGATGGGAGGCGCTCCCCCAGCGGGGCTCTCCAGCCACAGGCGACCCTGGGCCTCCACCCTGGCCATTCTGGGAGTCGGCCTAAGGGGAAATAGGGAAACAGGTTTGAGTGGCATCTCTCAGTCGCTACAGGAAGTCCCGCCTCCTTCCGCCGTCTCCACTAGGAATTCCTTTCTTCCGCTAAAGGTTCCGGAAGTCCCACCCACTCATCGGCCTCAGGATAGTTCGGTTTCCCAGGCGACGACGCCCCACTCTACCTCTGGGAGCCTCGACCCTGCTTTCCAGGGCAAAGGCCGAAAAATTCGCGCTCTTGCCTCGGCCCCACGCTCACCCCTGCCCACCGCTTGGTTCATTCGCCACTTCCGACCGGGGACGTCTTGCCGGAGGCGCTGTGCCTGCGACTCGGCTGGCTGCTGTCTCTCCGCCCACGGAAATGACTCTTGCTACCGAAGTGGGCGGGGCATTGGCGCAGCTGCAGCATAAGCCCCGCCCCTTCAGGCCCAGGAACCCTGCGGTACTTCTGCAGCTCTGACCTTCATCTCCTCTGCTGCAGTATGAGACTCAGGCCAGTAGAGGGGAGTGGATTCCATGCTCACAGATTTTCTTTCCGCGTTGAAGTTTTGTTTCATTTCTTTTGCCGGAGATAGTTACAGCGGGAGGAAATTCTCTTTAAGGTTATTGTCAGTTGACGAAATCCCCCGAGACAGCAGTACTGCAGTTTTCTCATCTAGTGTGAGGATAATCGTTTCCACTTTGTGGGGTTACAAGGAACGTTGAGTTAGTACATGTAAATAATTTGTAAAGGTGTCTAGGTAATAGTTTACCCTGTTGAAGTCTTGTCTGTTGTTAGCATTCCATCGGTGGTGATCTGATGGGAGACGGGGATTCCGCCTTTGCCTCCTCAGACCAGAAGCCATTTGTTCTTTTACCTCCAGCTGTCTTAGTCCGAAACCCGGCCTCAGCTGGGGGTTCCTGGCTTTTCCTGGGAACTACGTGGGCTCAGCTGAGAAGGCAATGGCACCTCACTCCAGTACGCTTGCCTGGAAAATCCCATGGATGGAGGAGCCTGGTGGGCTGCCGTCTATGGGGGTCGCACGGAGTCGGACAAGACTGAAGCGACTTAGCAACAGCAGCATGTGGGCTCAGGAGACCGACTCAAAACTATTCTCATTCCGAAATTTACAGCCCTGAAGATTGGGATTCCACTATCACACAGGAATGGAATCTTTTCTTCCACCCTGTGTATCTACCTTTTCTTGTCTGTGAAATGGGGACGAGTTCAATTCCCAACTTTGCGTGGAGAAGCAATGAGACCTGCTCATTTGGCTTCGAAAAATTGTGAATGAATACCCAGAACACACTTCATATTCATTTGTCAGAGGTAAAACTCTTTAATCTCAGAGCGCCCCTCCCAACTCCCAATCCCCACCCCCGACTCTCTCCCCTACGCCAGGGCCGGAGAGTGAGGCCCCCTGCCCCCCACCTTGGGTGGACGAGAGCCCTTTAAGGCACCTGTGGGGGTGGGGGAGAGGGGCGGGAGCTGGTAACGTCCTGGATGCAAGGACGGGTTTGATTGGCAGGCAGTTGTGGGATGTAACCAATGAGAGGGTGTCAGACGCAAGAACCGGATCAGGCCATCCCTGAAGGGGCCAGAGGGACAATTGTCGGGACTTCGGCGAAAATCAACCCCTGCCCCAGTAGTGTAAAGAACATAAATTTAACACCACAGGCCAATCCTGGGCACATGAGGAGTTGGCTACGCCCCCAGGAGGCTAGAGCCAATCAAATGGGGGAACTCAAGAAGGGTTGTTGAGTCTCTCGGGAGATTGGTGAAGCCCTTTACAGTGTTCAAGTCAATCAAGTGAACGAGCTGTCCATTCGCTATGCTGAAGGGGAAGACGATTACCCAATCCTGGAGCTTGACTCTTTCGGGGATGGAGCCAACACCTTGCGAATTAGCCACGCCCCGGTCGCGGAGAGAGCCAATTCCTTACTAGAAAAACTGTCGCTGGGCAGCAAGCAGACAGACCCAATTCGGAAATTGGATAGGCCCAGCTCGGCGGCGCAGTTGTCGTCGTGGGCTGGAAGGGTGGCGGGAATCTGCAGGGACTGGTCAATCCTGGTGGCCCGGGGGGTGGGAGGCCGGTCCCGGATCTGACTCGGATTGGCGGGCCCCGGGGGCGGGGCAGGGGTGTAGTGTAGGAGTGGGACGGACGCCGGGCCGGGTAGCTCCCTGGGCCTCAGTATTTCCGCTTCAACTTCTGGAAGTCGCTGGTGTTGAGCCGTGGCCGCGGCAGGTCCCCGAAGACCTGAGTGTCCTCGGCCTCCCGCAGCACCAATGCGCGCATGCTCGCCGCGATACGGTCCAGGTCCGGCGAGGAGGGCTGTGGGAACGGCGACACGGACGGGGTCAGAGCCTGCACCTCAGGGTTCCAGGTCCTCTCCTAGCACTTTGCCCCTGCGACGCCTACGACCTGGCAGGCCCTTCATCCTGTCCTGCTCCGTTTAGGGCTCTGCTACCCAACTTAAGGCACCACCTCCTCCAGGAAGCCTTCCTGCCCCTCTCCTCCCCGCATTCTCAGCCTGGTCCTTTGTGCACGCACAGCAGCCTGTCTCATGCCGTCCTTCCAGAGTGGAAGTGCTGCCTGGGTGCTGACCATCAAGGCTGTGTGTACCCAGAGTCTCATGTCTGAGGACCAGGTTTGGGACTCAGTCATGTTCCAATCAGGCTTCTGCCAGCCACTAGCTGTCAACAGGGATTTTATCTCCCTAGGTTTCTGTTTCCCCTCTGAAAAATGGGGCAGATAGCAGGGTGTGGGCCAATCACCACAGTGATTGCTAAAGAAAGCTGAACGACCGAGTCGCCAGGGCTGAGAGAAGGAGCCCTCTCCCTGCCAGCCCTAGCACCTAGAATGAGGGGTCTTCATTCTACCTGCAGCCCTAGCACCCAGTGTTACCTTCCTTCGGGCCCTGTCACCCTCGGCTGGGCCTGACGCCCAGCAGAGTGAGAGAGGCCACAGACAGAAGCCGGACTCAGGCCCTCTCGGAGGCCAGCCTAGGACCCAGCACTCAGGCCTCAGAGATTCAGTTAATTATGTTTCCACCAACAAACAAGGATGGCAGCAGCCAGTGAACCCTGCCAGTCTGTAAAGGGGGCCGCTGAGTGGCATAGGGAAGGGGAACCACAGGACCCAAGGCCTCCTCCCTCCAGAGCTGTCTTCCAAATGGAAGCGGGGTTCCAATCCCAGCTGAGTCTCAGGAAGTCACGTGCACCCTCAGTGCCTCGGCTTCCCTTCTGCTTCAGAGCTTTAGTGGTGGGCGATGAGGACCCACCCAGGCCAGCCCAGGAATCTGTGTAGGATGGTGTGGGAGGAATGGAGGACAAAGGAGATGGCACAGACTCCAGGAGGGGCCAGAAATATGAGGGGTAGGGGCGGAAAGCAATCTGACCCCGCTGAGCCACAGTTTCCCCATCTGGAGGGGACACCAAAACACCTGCGCCCTGCCCAGATCAGGTATTCTATTAACAGAGCTGTTTTGGGAAGGAGAGGCCGCTCCCTCTCTACAAGGCTACAGTGTAGTTAAAAGCTGCAGGGTTCTGCCCGAGAACCAGCCTTGCGAGAAGGAGGGGCAGATCAAACCTGGGAAATGTGGCATCCATGTCTGAGGGCTTCCTGGAGGAGACGCCTCTGAGCCCTTCCCCACACCCTCCTCCCTGCCTCCCCCACTTGCCCCTCACCGGCCCGTTCTCCTCATCAGACGACCGAGCTTCTGTCCTCTTCTCCTTGAAGGCCCAGACGGGCACGGACACGGGCAGGGACTTGGCGTACTGCTGTGTGGGCAGGGCTGAGGCCGGGGGCACTGAGTAAGCTGGGGGGCCAGCGGGAGTCTCCTCGCTCAGGCTGCCATCTGGGAGAGAGTGTGGACTCCAGGCTCTGTCCTCGCCTTGATCCCAGTTGCCCTCACCCCCCACTCCGGTGATGGGGACAGCCTGCAACACTCACCGTCCGTGCTCTCGGGGTCTGATTCACAGAAGGGGGGTAGGTCCTGCAGCGTGGTGTCCTCGTCCATCACGAAGAGTCCTGTGGGTGGCGTCAGAGGCCCGGCCACTTGGTGCCTGCTGCGCTCTGAGCACTCTGGACTGCGGCCACTGCCACTACCTCCCTGTCCCTTGCACTGGCCAGGCCCTCGCAAGCCTTGGGGCTTCGGGAATAAGCCTCGGGCCTCGCACACCTTTCCCCTGGTTATCTGGCTGGGCTTCGGCAGAAATAAATCTAGTTTCTGTCTATCTGGTATCTCCCTGGGTGAAAACAACTGGTTGGATGAACACAATATCTGTAAGATTCACTTGGGATGAACTGACTCAAAATATAGGCTGAGAGGAAGACGAGATGATTGTGATCCCTGTTTGACAACCAGGACCGATGGTGCAGAGATGAACTTACTTGCCCTTAGTCTCACCTCTAATAAAGATCTGAACCTACATCACCTGGCTTCACAGCCTGAGCCCTTAACCCCATGGGTTTGTCCAGCAACAGTGAGAAAGTCAGCTGTTGGTAGTAACAGTAACAAGTGAGTAACTACTTAATTAAGCCCTCCACCCACCCGCCACTGGAGAACTCCTACTCACTCTTCAAAACCCTAATGTTACAGTCCAGTCTCTGGAAAGCATCCAAGCTCTTGTTTCCCCCACTGCAGCCAGCTGCACCCTCTGTTGTTGCTTGTACCCCTGACCCTCTTTAACTCCTGTCTCTGCTCTCACTGGCATTAGGCACCCCAAGTTTGCAAACAAGTCCTGTCCTACTCACACTCCCAGCTCAGAAGGTTCCCTCCCCGCCCGCCCCACGCCCTCCACAGGGCACTGCTTCATGCCAGGGCTCTTAATTCCTTGGCCAGGCCTGCAGTACCTACAGAAAAGGCCCTGAGTGGGCTTTCTCTGTACCCAGCACCCCCCAGCAGAGCTGGTCCCAGGAAATGATGAAAGGAAACCCAGGCTCAGGGAGGAGAAATGACTCGCTCAAGATCACAGAGTGAGTCACAGGCCAGCCCACAGGACAAGCAAGCTGCACTCCTCCGGGAAAGCCCACTGAGGAGGCGACTGACTAAGAGCCACCCCGGCCCCTGCTGCCTCACCTCCATTATCGCTGACGCCCAGTCGCTCCCCAGACGTCTCCGTCTCTGTGGGTTCGTCCTCGTCCTCCTCGTCTTCCTCCCTGGCAAGGCCAGGCCGGGGTGGGCTTCGCGCGGGGCTGGGCGGCTGCGGTGCTGGTGGGGGTACGGGGGGGCGGGCTGCGGCGGCCGCCCGGTGGGCCAGGGCGATGTCGTGGAGGCAGCGGCGGGCAGCCTCCGCCAGGGCCCCTCGGCCGTGGGCTGCATAGGCGCAGGGGCCCGGGCGGGGTGGCGGGGGTGGTGCAGCTGTCAGCAGCACCAGCTCCGTGCCCGTCCGGGCCCGGAAGCGCTCCGCAGCCCCCACCACGGCCTCCCACAGCTCCTCGGGCCGCCCCGACGCCATTCGCGCCCTAGGGGCAGAGCAGGACAAAGGAGGCTAAGGCCCAGCGGACTTCACTGTCCACCCAGCCCCACGTGTCCACCAGGCCCTGGACTCCACGCCCAGCCCCGCTCACCACCTGATCCCAGCTGAGCTCATCTCCCCCTGCAAACTGACCCCTGCCCTCCGTTTCTGCAGGACTCCTCTCCATCCAGACCTCCGGGCCCTGTCCTGGGCCCGCGGCGCATCCTCACCCTGTCCCTTCAGCCCCCGACTGTCCTCTTAGCCCTGCCCTGTCCAGCATAGGAGCCATCAGCCACACGTGACTGAGGAGTACTTGAGATGTAACTGATCCAAAATGAGACGTGCCAAGAAGGTGAAATCCACACCGGACTGTCAAGGCTTACTTAGCACAAAAAGGTAGCATGTAAAATCTCTCATGAGCAATCTGAAGTTATTAAATGTTGAAATGATGACGTTTATTTATGCTGGCTAAGTAAAATAAGAGGGTAAAAGTGAATCTCATCTGTTTTCTACTTTTTTAATGTGGCTCATAGAAAACGTGAAGTTAGACACACGGCTCAGATCATATTTCTGATGGACTGTGCTGCCCTGCACCATGGCCCCAGCCTCCAGTCCAGTAGGCACCCAGGCCCCGGGCTGAGGGGTGGAGGGGGGGTCCTTTTACCCCCGGAGCTGACCCTGCTCCAGCACCCCCTGGACAAGGTCACAGTCCCTCAGCCCAGTACCGGAAGGCCTGCCCCGGCCTCACATACTTCCAGACTCCTGAGGCCCAAGCCATTAAGTCCAGGTAAACGACCCCCACCCCAAGCCTAGAGCACTTGTCCTCTGTATACCTGTCACTCCTGCACCCACCCCTAGCTCGGGGCGGCCCCTCCCCATCCACAGGCTCCTGCAGTGTCTGAACGATCCCCATTCTAGCCCAGATCCCTTTGGGAGCACTGCTCGGATGGATCCACATCCACTTCCCCAACCAGTGCGGGAGGCCCTCGAGGGCAGGCCTGTTGGATTCACCTCTGAGACACCAGCCTTGCCTGGCACATGGCAGGTCTCAGAAAGCTGGGGTTGAGCAGAAAATGGGATGCCGGCTGCTTTCTGCACCTGGGCTTTGCCCACAACGTCCTTGCACTTCCAGCAGGTCCTCTGATAGTCTCCCCTGATCCCTCAAGATGGATCAGATGCCTCCCCTTGACCCACAGTGCCCTCAGCTACCTCCATTACAGCTCTTGTCACACAAGCTTGTGACAGCTGTACCTCTGGCTGCCTCCTCCATCAGACTATAAGCCACCCGAGGTCAGGGATCTGTGTCCCCAGGACAAGTTCGCTCTAAGCAGATGACCTGCTTGGATGCATCTTCTTACAAGCGGAGAACAAGGGACCAGAAGCCTGACTTCCTGCCCTGACTGCTGTGTGACCTCGGACCACTGAGCGGCCTTCTCTGTGCCTCACTGTTCTCTCCCTGTAAACCAGTGGTTGAGCTAGGGCTGCTAGGCAGCTGAGGAGCCTTCCCAAAGAGGCAGCAGGCTCCTCCTCACTGGAGGGATTCAAGCAGGACTGTGATCTAGCCTTCCAGGGTCATAGAAGTTAGATTTCAATTCGAATCCTCTTTGTGACTCATGATCAGAGAGACCAGTTTGCTGAGCACTTGCTCCGTGCAGGGACTCTGCATCGGTCATGATCCTTCCTACCTGACCTACAAAGGTGGGAGCTGTTACCTCACAAATGTAACAGTCAAAGCTCACGGAGTCCAAAGCCCTTGCCGGAAGCCACATGCAGTGAGAGCACAACCATTGCCAGTCCGCACAGACCTGGGAGCAAGTTTATGCCGCACCTCCCACAGGCCAGGCAGGACCTGAGCCTGTCATCCAGCCTCACGCCGCCCTCTCACCACCCCTGTGAGGGTGGAGCTACGATCATCCCACTTTACAGTTGCAAACTGAGGCTGGGGGAGACTCAATGTCTTGACTGGGGTCAATGTTTTGACCGAGATGGAGGGCTGGGACCTGGATCGGTCATCCTGGATCCAGAACCTGTTCTTAATCCTAAATGCCACCCTGCCAATCTTATGAGGAAAGATTTATGACTTCGTAGTCCAGAAGGGGAAAGTGAGGCTCAGAAGCTTAAGGCACTGGCCAGAGGCGCACAGCTAGAAAGGGCAGAAGAGAAGAGAAACTGTGGTCTGCTTGACGGGCTCCAAAGCCCAACCGAACTGGGAGGTATCCAGGGTCTCACAGCCACTCCTTGGGTCCCACTTGATGGAGAAAACCGAGGCTCAGGGCAGGAAAGTGAGTGGCCCAAGGTTGCACAGCCTGGTAATGCCCGGCCAGGGGGCTCTTCCTTGGGACACCAAGGTATGGCTCCTCTCCTAGAGGAGATATGAGAGCAGATCAAACTCCGAGAGCCTGGGAAGACCTGGAAAGAGTCAAGTGGGAGTGAGCGGGTCACGAGAGCCCCACACATACCTCAAAGAGGAGGAGACCGACTTACGCAGACCCTTCTGCCAAGGCTTGGGGATCTTGGGGCGGGGGGTGTCTCTGGCATTGGTTACCTAAAAGGAGAGTAACCAAGCCAAGTACCGCCCCCCACCCCAGGAGAGTCTCCCACCCCTTCAGGTTCCAGAGGAAGTCCTGTTATCTTCCACGGAGCTGATAGATGGAAGACCCCCTCTCCCTCCAAATACAGGTATTTAAGATTAGGGAAGAGTCGGACACGACTGAGCGACTGAACTGAAGATTACGGAAAGAGGGAGGTAGGACCTGTCCCCCATAGGGGGAACGGACAGGTAAGGCGACTGGCTTTTTAGGATGAGGTGGGGGGTGAGGTGAGGAAAGCGACTCCAGGAAGAGATGAGGAAAGAGGAAAAGTCTCCCAAGGAATGAAGGATGCTAGCATGCCAGCGAAGTCCCCCCCCCCATCACCTGTCAAACTGGAAGTAAACCCCTTCCCCGGCCCAAGGTGGGAGGAACTCGGGGATGCACCCTGTGGCCCGGGGCAGGTGAATGTCCGGGGTCCTTCTCTACCGCTCACAGAACTCGCTACTTGGTCCGGGGGCTCAGGTAAAGACCCACTTCACTAGGAAGCACACAGGAAATCCCGCCCAGGTAGGGGCCAGGACCGGAAGTCCCGCCTTTGGACGGGTGAGGGGCGCCCCGCGGCCTCACCGAGTAACCCCCCGACCCTGTGGACATGGTCCACGCCTAAGTCAAGAATCCTAGTGGGTCTGGAGACCGGAGGATAAGGCTGTCCAAGCTTTGCCTAGGGTCAGACACAACGGTTCCCACGGCCGACACCTTTCCAGCGCTCAGCGTGAGGTCACTGGGCGATCTCTGCCCTCTGATTAACGCAGGCTATACCCTTCCCACGAGCCGCTCGCCCACCCAGCGCCCCTCTCCTCCGGACGGCCAAATCCTCCCCACACCGCGGTTCACAACGCCGCCTCCACTCACGTGCCCGTAGCCAGCATGGCCGGCCCGGCACCGTCGCCGCCCTCAAAAGACATGGCGGTACCTTACGTCACTTCCGTCTATTTGGCCCGCCTCCACCTTGCACACTCCACCTCCCTGACACCAGACGCCGGAGACCAACATGGCGGCACGGGTGCTTCGCCGTACCCCAGTGGGGCATTGGCGACGGCAGAGTGTCCATAAGAAAGATGGTGAAAGAAAGAATTCAACTTTCTCAGACACAGACCCACATTTCGATTTGTCCTCCCAAAATATGGGGAAAATGCTACATGCACACTCAGGACTACAGTATACTAACTCAAGCGAGCTAACGTCCCTCACACACTAATAACCTCTTCCACAGAACTAGTGGAAAGCAATGTCCATTAATGACAGGGCAACCAGCCAGCCATCCTTTGTCCATAACGTACATAGGCTCTCCAGCCCATCCCCCTTCAGCACCAAGACTGGCAGAGAGCCAACATGGCAGCCTGTCTTGCTTCAGTTTGCCCAGTTTCAATATGGCGGCTCAGGCCGCTTTCCACGGTGACTTAGGAATTCTTCAGGGATTCCTCCGTTCCCGGGGAAACTGACGGTTTCATCCCTTTAACACGAGTCCTTCAGGGCATCTTGTGATGCACAGCTTCTCTCACCTTTTCTTTTATCCGTTTCTTCCAGGACCCTGCTTTCGCGCCCCGCAGAGAGATGGGACTGCCCCGCATTAACATGGCCTCAGTTCGCCGGCCTTGGCCGTGCCCTCGAGAAAAATGGCATCCTTTTGGCTTCGATGCCAGCATGCAATATGGAGAAAGGACTAGGCCTCTTGGAGCCAGCTTGATCGAGGGGGTGGAGTTCCTGGACCCGCCCCCTTGTTTACTTCGTGGTTAGGAATGCAGTACTGCGCCTGCGCTCTGGCCGCTCCGCCTCTAGCGTCTGTAGCATGTGACTCAAAACCTCGTGTTTCAAACTCAACCACCCCATTCTGGAAAATGGTTCCACCCACTCCTGCTCTAGAACAGATAGGGACGCTACCACTGTCTGGGCCTGCAGGGAGTGTCCAATCCGGATGTGACAGCACGCTGACCCGGAAAAGGAGGGGGCCGGGGCAGTGGGGCCTCGGCCGCGGCTATGGAGGGAGCCGGTTACAGGGTAAGTAGCAGAGACGCATTCTTTCTCTTCTGTCGATGCGAAACTTCCCCCTCCGGTGACCTGCTTCTTTCTCAGGCCTTGCAGGGATTCTGGGAGCCCGGCACATCCTTAACAAGCACACCATTCCCTTAATAAACGCGCTGTCACGCCTTCCTTCCACTTCCCAGGGAGACTCATATCGTTTAGCCCCGCCCCTTGGGCTGCTGAGGCGCTCTTCTGGGCCCCGCCCTCTTTGGAATGCACTTTTGTCCTTCCCAGTCTTCCAGGGTCCCAGAGAAGTCTGGTCGGTATTCAGGCTTCACCTCGCCGACCCCCATCCCCTAAGTAAAGGTACCTCGGGCCCCGCCTCCTGGTGAATAGCTCCTCCCCTGAGTCTGTTCCCATTGGCTCTCTTTGGGGCCCCGCCCCCTTGGGCCCGCCCCTTAATGGTACCTGTTCCCAGGTCGTGTTTGAGAAAGGAGGCGTGTACCTGCACACCAGTGCCAAGAAGCACCAAGACCCGGACTCCCTCATCGCCGGCGTCATCCGTGTTGTGGAGAAGGTGGGCCAGGAGAGAGCAGGGCTTGAGCAGGCCCAGAGCGGGATGGAGGGCGGCACCTGTTGGAGTACAGTGTGGAGGTCAGCGGTGGAATCTTAGGAAGGAGAGGTGGCTTTCTAAGGCTGAGAGTTCAGAACTGGGAAGAAGTTTGGAAATAGGCTTTGGGGAGTTTGGAGGGTAGCCTCTCCAACCCCTCTTTCCTTCCCACAGGACAGTGATGTTCTCCTGCACTGGGCTCCTATAGAGGAGGCTGGAGATTCCTCCCAAGTCTTCTTCTCCAAGAAGGTAGGCTTCTCTGGCTTCCCCTTCTCCGCTTGCTTTTTTCTAGGTCGGAGCAGTCGAAAGCATTTGAAAGACTTGAGTAGAATTCCAGACCTACCATTGGGGCATGTATGAGCCTGGTTGGGACTGAAGTTCTCTCTGCCCCCCGGTTTCCTCTTCTCTGTGAAATGAGGCTGAAGAGGCCCATTCACGGAAAGAAAGCAGACACCATGCAACTTGTGGCCGTGGAGACAGCGCCTGCCACCTCACCCTCTTTGCTTGTTGGGACAGCCCTGCCAGGGTGCAAGAGGACAGCTCAGTCTGTGGATTCGGGTTCCAGGGGCTCTCAGCCCATATGGACTTGAAAGAGCATGGGAAAAGAGAAAAGGGGGCCCACAGGGTACCAGTCACATGTGTCCTTCTCATCAAGAAAAGCAAGAGATTTCCCAGAAGCCTTCCGTATTGGTTAGGAATTGCATTTGGGTGTTCATAAATGAAACAGAAATGCCAATGGCCTAAGCAAGACAGCAGCTCATTTCTCTTTTTCTACCAAGCCCAGAAGGCAGCAGTATAGGTTCATGTGGTATCAGTGACTCAGCTTCCTTCCAGCTTTGCTTCATAATCCTCAGCATATGGCATCTATCCTCAACGTATCGTTGTGGTCCGAAAGGGCTGCTGGAGCTCCAGCCTTGTTAACTGTTTTTGTTCACTTTACATGTGTATCTCAGGTGGGCAGAAGAGCTCTACTTATTGTGATTACTCAAGGAGGCATGCTGCTAGAGCAGCCACCATCCCAAAGATCTCCATTTCTAGTGATAGAAGGAGATCTCTAGAAGACTTGCCCTGACAGTTCAGTGGTCTGTCTTGGAAGTGATATATCCAGCCCTTTGGCCAGAACTAGGTTCCTGTCTCCACTCAGCCGGTAGAGTTCAGTGAACTATAATCCATCCTGATGTGTGCCCGCGAGACGGACAGCTGCAAACGTTTGACACGGAGCGCTACTAATTATCACTGTTTTGTGTAAATATTGGCAAAAGTATAAAATTCTTGAGGTCACAAAACAGAGGGCAGAAACTAACCAAGGGCCAGTTTGGCAGCTTGTGGGCAGCTGTCTGTGCCGTTCCTTGGCCTTCCCTTCATGGCATCCAGAGGCTTGCCTGAATAGGAGATTCACTACTGCCGGTGCCTTTTTATCAGGAATTTCCTGAGCTGGGTGACCCTGAGGGCAAGTGTGGTGCCCTCTTTCTGCCTCCATTTCTTTTTGTTCAGTGGGGTTACCTCCCAGGGTGGCCTCAAGGCTCAGATCTGGAATCTCTGAATCCACAGTCCCTCAGTCTCTTTTCCTGTCTTCCCCCAAGGACACCAGTGGGGGTGACTCCTGCACCTCTGAGGAGGAACCGACCTTTGACCCTGGCTATGAACCCGACTGGGCTGTCATCAGCACCGTGCGGCCACGGCCCCGCCAGTCAGAGCCCACAAGAGGTAGACTAACCTGGTGCCTGGGCTTGGGGGTTGGTGGGCAGGTGGAGACACATGACTTGCCCTCAGTGGTCATGGCTCCACAGGCTTTGCTGCCCACAGTCAAGATGGCCACCCACACTGGCCTCCAGTTCCTGGAGAGTGGGTGGGGGTGCAGGGTGGTCGCCAGCCCATGTCAAGCATGGCCAGCGTCTCCAGGGTGTGCAGCCTGGTCCACTCCTACCCCGGGCTCCCTGATTGACTGTGGGCACTCCCATGTAAGTCCTGCCCCTGGAGTCTTCCAGGCTGTGGGGCAATAGTCGCAGGGTGACAGGGTAATTCAGGCCATCCTGGAGTCACATGGGGGGCTGGGGGCACCAGAGGAGGTATCTAACTCTTGGGGGATGGAGAATCCTTCCAGGAAAAGATGTTGCCAGAGCCCGGCTCTGGGGGATGCGTGAGTGGTTTCTCTCCCAGCAGACAGGGCAGCTGGGGCAAGGCCAGAGGTGTGGGGCACTGGGAAACTGCAGCCTTTTGCTGTGGCTTGAGTGTAGTGTCTGGAGAGAAGAGAGGGTGGGAGGTGAGACAGATGGGGCACAGGGGACAGACCTGAGGAGTTGAGGGGAGCCCGGGGAGATTTTGGAGCAGGCACATGTCTCCCCCGGGCTCCCCTTGTTTTCCTCAGTCCTTTCCTGGAGGGCCTGGGCTGATGGGGTTGGGGGCCAGGCAGGGAGGCCTCTCAGGAGATGTCTGAGCCCCTCCCGCTCCCTGTCCCCTCCAGGTGCAGAGCCCAGCTCCCCCCGGGGCTCCTGGGCCTTCTCGGTGAGTCTGGGGGAGCTCAGATCTATCCGCCGTTCCAAGCCGGGCCTCAGCTGGGCCTACCTGGTGCTGGTCACGCAGGCCGGCGGCTCCCTGCCTGCCCTGCACTTCCACCGCGGGGGCACCCGCGCCTTGCTCCGCGTCCTCAGTCGCTACCTGCTCCTGGCCAGGTGAGCCTGGTCCCGGGCCGCAGCCTGACCCCTCGGAGCTGGGAAGGAGATACCACCCAGGCTGATTTTCAGGGCAGAAAAAGAGAATCGAGGGGGGCGTGGCACGTATAACCCCGAAATAAAGGGTAGTTTGGCATCGGGCAGGACCTGGGCCCCAGGTCATGGAAAGAGTTGGTCTCCTTTCCCTCAGAGTTCGTGTTACCTTCTGGGGGTGCCGGGGGCAGAAAGTGCCTCTAGCCCACACCCCAGCACTTCCTGGGGCTGTCCCTCCGTGGCCTGTGCCCCGGTCACCCTAGCTGGGCGGTGAGAGAGCCTCGTTGGCCAGCCCTGGGCCCCGGGCCGCCCCTGGGGTGCAGTCGTGGTCTCAGGCCTGGGATGGGGGTTCCCCATGGGCTGTGACGCTGCCTGGGGTCGCCCACATGCCCTGCCACCCCACCCCCCCACCCCGTAGCTCCCCGCAGGACTCCCGCCTCTACCTCGTGTTCCCCCACGACTCCTCAGCGCTCTCCAGCTCCTTCCATCACCTCCAGCTCTTCGACCAGGACAGCTCCAACGTGGTGTCTGTGAGTCTGCAGGGCCAGGCCAGCAGGCATGGGCAGCGCGGGGTGGACCGTGCTGGCGGCTGGGCTGTGACCACCCCTCTGCCCCATCCCCAGCGCTTCCTCCAGGACCCCTACTCCACCACCTTCAGCAGCTTCTCCCGTGTGACCAACTTCTTCCGGGGAGCCCTGCAGCCGCACCTGGAGGGGGCCTCCCCCGACCTGCCCCCGCCCCCGGACGACGAGCCTGAGCCCGGGTTCGAGGTCATCTCCTGTGTGAGTATCCACGTAGTCGCTGGTGCTCTCGCAGCCACCATGGGCGCGGGGCCGCGTCTCCCCAGGCTCGGATCCTAACGGCGCCTCCCTCACCAGGCTGATGGACGGGCTGTGCGGGAGGCGCTTGTGGCCGCTGCACCTGGCCTATGTTTAATGGGGGGGGCCTTCTCACTGAGCCACGTAGGAGGTGCTTCCAGCCCTGCGTGTTCTGTGTGTCCGTCCAGCTGAGAGAGGCTCTGAAATGCCTTGGAGGGTGGCCGGGGGCAGGGCTGGGGATTGCTGGGCGGCCTAGGCCCTGGGCTCACCTGCCTCGCCCCGCGTCCCCCAGGTGGAGCTGGGGCCGCGGCCGGCCGTGGAGCGGGCGCCTCCTGTCACAGAGGAGGAGTGGGCTGGCCACGTAGGCCCCGAGGGCCGCCTGCAGCGGGTTCCAGAGCTGAGAGCCCGCATCTTCTCAGGGGTGAGGAGCCCGGTGAGGGGATAGGGCGGGGCAGGGCGGCGGGCAGCCAAGGGGAGGCCCCTCTGAGCTGCCCTCCACCTCTGCCCCCAGGGTCTGAGCCCCAGCCTGCGGCGAGAAGCCTGGAAGTTCCTCCTGGGGTACCTGAGCTGGGAGGGCTCGACGGAGGAGCACAAGGCCCACGTGCGCAAGAAAACGTGAGTGAGGACGCACGGCCCCTGCCCTGCTGGGCTCAGCCCCTAACTGCCCCAGCCTCCCGAGTCCACTGGAGGTTTTTGATCAACCGCATATCCCTTGACCAAAGGGATCAGGGACATCAACCCGCACATAGGAGGATGGAGGCAGTGGGCCCGTGTCTGATGCTGTTTTCATCCCTGGGCCATGCCGTATCACCGATGTGCAGCGGGCTTCCTCCCCGCCGTGCGGCCATCTCTCCTGGCTTATCTTGTGCCTCTGCTGGGTGTTCTGGTCCCTGCCCCTGGGGCGCTCTCTCCACTGGGGCTGACAGACTGAGCAAAAGCCCACAAGGGTGTCCTGTGTCCCGAGACACACCATGGAGGGGAAGCGCAGCGGTGAGCTGGGCTGAGCCCCGCGGGGTGTCCTTACTGCTCCCTTCTCCTCCTTCAGGGACGAATACTTCCGCATGAAGCTGCAGTGGAAATCTGTGAGCCCCGAGCAAGAGCGGAGGAACTCACTGCTACACGGATACCGCAGCCTCATCGGTGGGTGGCGGCGGGGATGGGGGTGCCAGGCCAGAAACGAGGTTGTCTAGGGGTGAGAACGGTTTAGGGGCAAGCAGGGGTGAGTGGCCAGGATGGCGAGGTGAGGTGCAGGGGGCGCTCCAGGCTTTCTGGGTTCAAATCTGCCCTCTATTCACTGAGAGATCTTGGGAAGCGATGTGATCTCCCTGGGCTGCCGTGTCTCCACCTGTTTCTGTTTTGGTGAGTGTGGCTGGGAGGGCGTGGCCAGTCCATGAGTGTGATGTGCAGCACCTCCCGTGGGAGCGGCCCAGACGGTCTCTGGAGGGCCCACAGCTGCCTAGGCGTGCTGGCGGCCGGCAGGGGCTGGACCCCGCTCCTTTCACACCTTCACTTTGTCCCATGTCCCCGCAGAGCGGGACGTGAGCCGCACCGATAGGACCAACAAATTCTACGAGGGCCCCGAGAACCCGGGGCTGGGCCTGCTGAACGACATCCTCCTGACCTATTGCATGTACCACTTTGATCTCGGTGCGTTGCAGTCCGGGGCGGGGCTGGGGGCCGGCCTTGAGGGGGCCGGGGGGCACTGCAGGCCTGGGCTGGGCCCTGACCCCGTGTCCCCCCAGGCTACGTCCAGGGCATGAGTGACCTTCTCTCCCCGATCCTCTACGTCACCCAGAATGAGGTGGACGCCTTCTGGTGTTTCTGCGGCTTCATGGAGCTTGTGGTGAGCCTCAGGGCAGGGGTGGGAGGCAGGCCCCTCACAGGCCCCAGGGGCTCTGGCTCCTCACAAGGCCCTCTGCCCACAGCACGGGAACTTCGAGGAGAGTCAGGAAACCATGAAGCGGCAGCTCGGGCAACTCCTGCTGCTCCTCAGGGTGCTGGACCCGCCGCTCTGCGACTTCCTGGGTACGTGTCTTGGCTGGTGGGGCCTGGGGTGGTGGGGCCACAGATGACATCCAAACGTGTGGACATGTGGATGTGGTCCAAACGAGAACCACCCATCCAGAACCCAGAAGTGATATGTAAAAGCAGGACTGCAGTTTGCAGCAAAACCTCGATAAACGGAGATGTGGGCACCCTCCCTGTCCGCCATGTCCCCGCTGCCCAGTGAGGTGGCTCCTTCGTGTCCTGTCAGTTACACTTTCCAGATTAACGACCTGGGCCTGGTTCCTCACGACTCCCAGCTCCATCTGGCTCTCATCTGCACTCACCCCTGAGCCAGGGATTGATTACTGGTTCTTTGGGCTCCTGAGGGTGGGACTGCTGCATTTTTGGCTTTAAAACTTGTCTGCATTTCTTGTTCAGTGTAAAAAATGCAGGAAATTCAGGGAAAGGAAGTTGAAGCTGCTGTTGCCAGAACTGTTCTTTTGAACGCAGATGGTGATAAATAAGCTAGTTGATTGGTGGACATTTCTTCACCGAAATTTAGGGTCACGCTGGGGAGGGGAGACGTAGCTGGTCTTACGTCACTGAAGAGAAAGCTAAGGCTTAGAAAGCACACGCCACTTTCAGGGACACTAGGCCGTTAGCTGCCTCTCTGCGTCATTTGGAAGTTTTCTAAACCATCAGTTTTATCAACTACATGGTGTTCTGTTCAGTTTAAGGATGTACAAGAGTAGGTTTAGCCTGACCTGCTGGACATTTAGGTTGTCTGTAGTTTTTCACCATGATAAATCTGTATTTATGGATAATGCCTTTAAATTCCAAGAAAGGATTTCTATCCTCACATATTTTCACATCTTTTGAAACGTTCGTCCCCATCACTGCTTTCCTGGAATGGTCTGTCTGTCTGCGTTTTGCTAGCAGGGTACACCAGGGCCCGGCCGCTCACGGCCCTCCCTGCCAGCTTTGGATGTTGTCCAGATTGTTATTCCTCCTTTGAATGGACTGCTGTTACTGCCTCCCTCCCACATGAGAGTGGAGACCAGGGGTGGCTCCTCACATCTGGAGCCTGGAAGGCAGGATGGGAAGGGTTCCTGCTGACTGGAGCAGCTCCCCCCACCTTCTTCCCAACCCCACCCTCCACCCCCAGGAGCTCTCCATCCACTTGCGAGACTGGCGTGGGTTCTTACCACCAGCGTGACTTCTTAGAGTCCAGTCCGAACATCGGGTGCCCTGTGAATTAAGAGTGGGATTGGGGTTGATAGAGAGCATTGCCCCTCCCGCCACTGTCCCCCGCTCCAGACTCCCAGGACTCTGGTTCTCTCTGCTTCTGCTTCCGGTGGCTGCTCATCTGGTTCAAGAGGGAATTCCCCTTCCCGGATGTCCTCCGGCTGTGGGAGGTGCGCCAGCTGGGTTGAGGGGAAAAACTGAGGCAGATAGACTGGTGGGCGGGTGGGGAGGTTGGTGGGAGATGGGCAGGGCATGGGGCCGACCCGGGTGGGGCCTGGGGTGGAGGCTTTGCCAGTGAGCGCCCCGCCCCCCCCGCCTCGGGCACCGCCAGGTGCTGTGGACAGGGCTGCCCGGCCCCAACCTGCACCTGCTGGTGGCCTGTGCCATCCTGGACATGGAGCGGGACACCCTCATGCTTTCTGGCTTCGGCTCCAATGAGATCCTCAAGGTGAGACCCTGGCTCCCTCCCAGTCCCCTCCCCTGGAGGCACATCAGCAGGGAGTGAGCTCCGTGGAGATGGGCACCTCCCCTCTGCAGGTCCCTTTGGGTAGTGGGTCCTCAGAATCGGGTTGTTGAAAGTGTGGTCAGCTAGGCTGTGGGCACGGCGGCTGGGGGACGCCTCTGTGCGTCTGCTACCCTGTCTTACCCCTGGCTCCCTCAGCATGTGGCCCCTGCAGGGCTGGGCCAGCCACCCCTCCCCCTGCACTAGTGTGGGGCGGGCCCTTCTCCTCCTCGTATGCTGTGCCTGGCAAGCAGCCTGAGAGCATGACCTGTCCTGATCCCCGGGCTCCACGGTGAACCCTAAGGGGGCCCGCCCCTTGTGTCTTCCCTCCACTGTGTCCCCAGCAAGAGGCACAGAGCAGGCGCTGGGGCGGTGGTGGTTGAGTGCCGGCCGGTAGGCGGGCCTGACCCACCCCCTCCTGCAGCACATCAACGAGCTGACCATGAAGCTTAGCGTGGAGGATGTGCTGACGCGGGCCGAGGCCCTCTACCGGCAGCTGACCGCCTGCCGGGTGAGTCCCTGACTCCTCCCGATACACTCCCCCCAACCTCCAGGAAACCTCTGACTTGACGCCCCCTACCCCCCACCCCACAACCCTCCAGGAGCTACCCCACAACGTGCAGGAGGTCCTAGGCTTGGCATCGCCCGCAGAGCCCCAAAGCCCCTCGCCCCCTGCCTCACCGCTGCCGCTGTCGCCCACCCGGGCCCCACCGGCTCCGCTGCCCCCAGTGGACACGGCCACATCCACGCAGCCCGACAGCAGCCTGGAGATCCTGCCTGAGGAGGACGACGACGAGGAAGGCGTCGACTCTTAACTGTGCTGGGTGGCCACAGCAGCCCCACAGGCCTAGACACTTTATCCAGCTCCTGCCTCAGGACCCCGCCCCTGCTGAGTCTGAGGATGCAGGAGTAGAGGGGCGGGGCCCTCCACCCATGCCTCCTTCTCTCAGCTGATTTCTTGAAACTGACACTTTCCTGTCCAGGTGGCCTGGAGAGGGTGGAGTAGGAAGGCCACCACGCTGGCTTGGCCCTGGATGGGGAGGCGGGTGGTGGCAGCTCATGGTCTCCCCAGACTGCTCTGCAGTCGATGTCTGACTGCTGTGACCCTGATCTGGCCAATGAGGTGTAAGAGGCAGCCCCTTGGGGGTGGGTGAGTGGTGGGGACTTGTGGAGGCAGGGCTCCCTTACCTGCCTGAGTTTGGGGCTTTTGGAGGAGCGAGGATGGGGTACTGGTGTGCAGCCGCCACGCAGTAGATGAACTGGGGTACATCCTGGACCTAACTCAATGGGAGGGCGTGTGGAGCTGCTCGCTCGGGCCCTGCCTACCAGCTTCTTGTTATGAGAAAAATAAACTCGTGTTTCACCCACTGTCGGCTGGGCTTTTTGCTACTTGCATAAGGATCCATCGGTGTCCTTTACAACTGTGATGGGCACTATGATTACCACCATTTACCAGTGGCGCTAAGCGGTGTCCATCCTGTACCTCCTACTACCCCAAGTGGAGCCCCACGGCGCAGGAAGGAGGAGGCCCTATTCCAGGGCTCCCGGACAGGGGTTCTACCGCGAAGGCTCCCAGTTCTCCTCCCTGCGAACTGGGGAAACGACTGAGCCAGGGAGGGGGCGGGACCACACGGCTGATTCAAAAAGTACTTTAATACTAGCTCTTCTTTAGGGTCGAGTGCGCGGCGGTTACCGCATGTGAGGCTGGAGAGTGGGTGCCCTGCCCACTTTCGAAGGGGCACCGGTGGTGGTGGTGGTGGCGGCGGTGGTGGGAGGGCGTCAGGTGCCCATGCCCCACCTTGTTCATGATCCGGGGCTCCTTCAGGCTGCTGCTAGAGCCAGAGCTGGAGATCCGACTGTTGATCAAGACCGCGGCCCGCAGCGCCGACTTGACTGCCGTCTCCACCCAACCGTGAGGGTAGGCCGTGTGCTCGCCGGCAAAGTAGATGCGGCCATAGGGCACCGACCAGTCGTACTCCCGCCCCTCGTCCTTGTCGGTTTTAAAGAGCATCGGCGGCTGCACCACGAAGCCGCCCTGGCTGTGCGGGTCCTCCCCCCAGCGCTTGACGATACCTGTGCCGTCCCAGAGTCGGTACGCGATGGGCCCGTGCAGCGCCGCCACGTCGTCGAGCGCCAAGCGCAGCGATTCGGTCAGGCTCCGGCCGGCGAACGGGGCCGTCGCGTCCGACCACGTGTACGAGGCAAGCAGCAGCGCCCCGTCGCCCGGCGCCGGGTAAAAGATCACCCGCGACGGGCGGTCGGTGCTCGAGTGGCCGCCCTCGATGTGCTCGTCGTGCCAGAAGGGCCGGCGGAAGCTCAGGAACACCTTGGTGGCCGGCACGTAGTGCAGCGCGCGCACCGCCTCCTGGCGCCTGCGCGTCAGAGGCGGAGTGAAGGCGATGCGCTGCAACGCCGGCCCGCTCACCGTCAGCAGCACCACGTCGGCCGTCATGGACTTCAGGTTCCGGGTCCGGCGCGAGGACTTGATGTGCACTCTCACATCGTGCGTGCCCTGCTTAATCGCCACGACGGGCGCGTGCAGCAGCACCGGCCCCGACAGCGAGCTCAGCAGCGCGCGCGGCAGCAAGTCCCAGCCGCCCACGATGCGGCTGTACCTGCGGGCGGGGCGCGAGTGTGACGGGCTCTCGGGCCCCGCCCCTCCCTAGCGGCCTCCATCCCGGGGCGCTCCCCGTTCCAGGTCTCACCTGCCGGTTCCCTCTAATTCCCCGCCCCCTAGTCCACCGCCGCCCTCGCCCGTCCCCGACGTCCCTCGAGGCCGGGAGGTAGAGCGGTGTGACCCGGACACGCCGTCTCGGTCCCTGGGGACCACGCCCATATCCCGGAACCTTCCTTCCTCCAGAGGACCCGGGACGCGGGGAGAGTGCAGGCGGGACCTAGCGTGTCTCCCCGCCCCTTGCCCCGACCCCGCCCCTCTACGCCCGCCCCGCCCCCTCCACGTACCCCCGCTCTGCCACCCGCCCCGCCCACTTGTGGCCGCCCGGATCCGCCCCGCAGTCTCACCGGAGCCGGTCGCTGAGGCAGCTGTGGGCCCGCAGGGCCTCGGCGAAGCTGAGATAGAAGAAGCCGTCCTTGGACATCACATCTCCCAGGAGCCGCACGGCCGGCTGGCTCAGGTTCCCCTCCCCGAGGAGGTATTCCTGGGGACGGCGCGGCCCGGGTCAGGGCCCAGGCAGGCCAGGCCGGCCGGCTCCGTCCCTATTCCCGGGGGCGCCGCTTCCCGCTGAGCCTCTCGCTTTACCGTCGGTTCCCTGGACCTTGGCGATACGGTCCCCCCTCTTGTGACCGATGAAGGAAACCAAAGCCCAGAGAGGGGCGTGTCCAGCCTCGTCAGGAAAGGAGGTGGTGGCAAGCCCAAGCCTGGCATCCCCGGTTCCTGCCTTCTGACTCTGTCGGCGCCTAAGCCCCAGGAGCACCCTCCTTGTCCGACTCCCGCTCAGATAGCGACACGGAGGCCCCCACTCACCAGGAGTGTGTGCCTTTCAAATTTCATCATTGCCTTCTTGCAGCCCAGTGTCCGGAGGTCTTTGATGGCCTGTGGTGGGACAAGGTGCTGAGCTGTGGGGACAGGACCTGGGAGGCCCTGCCCACTTCTCTTGCCCACAGCTGCTCGTTTACTGCTCTCATTCGAGCTCCCAGGACGTTGCCCATGCTGTGCCCTCAGCTCTGCCCTCCACTGCAACTCAGTGTCTCCCCCTGGGAAGTCTTTGCGAGTCATAGCGTCACACAGCCCCGGTTGGGTGTTATTCTGCCTGCCCATCCAGCTCCTGCGCTCCTCACAGGCAGGGATGGAGCCGGTCTCAGTCGGCCCTGTGTCCTTCTGGTGCCCGGTAATTATTTGTCATCTGGATCGCTGTGCATCCTGACGGGGCATGACTGCTCAAGGGGAGTTATTCTTGGCACCTCCCCTGCCCCAGCCTCCCCGTGGCTCCCCAGCGCCTGCAGCCACGGAGTTCCAGCCCTCGGCTTGGCGTTCAAGGCGGCTGCCAGGCCCTTGGTCACCATCCCTTAGGGCAGCTCCGGTCTATAGTGCAGTGTCCTGTGCCCAGACAGCCCTCTGGTCCCCCCACCTCCGTGCCCCTGTTCCCGCTGCCCCATATCATCTCTGCTGGGCACCTGAATGGCCATCGTTCACCGCTCTGTTCCTGGCCCGGAAGCCTCCTGCCCACTCTGATTTCAGCCCTCTCCTTTGTCCACCTGGCTTCACCCAGGTGGCCAGGGAGCTCCCGGAAGGAGGTGTCCCTTCACTCACACTCACCCTTCCCCTCCTGTTTTCCTGGACTCCCTAAACCGGGCAGTGCCAGGGCATAGAAAAGGCCTCCACTAAGTGCCCACCCTTGAGGTGGTCCAGGCCACTGAGTAGGGGATGGGAAATGGGGATCGGCCGTATTTCAGGGGAGCCTAAAGACGGAAGAGCCAGTGACGGGAGACCGGAAGGAATGGGAAAACGGCAGCTAGGTCAGGAGGAGGCATGTGGGCACGGGAGGACGGGGCAGGGGAACGGGGCTGCAGGGCTTGCGGATGCACCTACCCTGTTGAGAGCCATCTGGTAGATTTCTTCGGGTGAGCGGCCCTTCTCCTTGGGGCTCAGCTTGTAGCCTAGCTTCTCAGGCATTTTCTCCACCACGTAGTTACGCAGCTTCACCTCGCTCACCTCTATCCATGTGTTCTCGTCGTACTGGGTGAATTTGGTCAGGTTGAGGCCCAGGCTCTTACAGAGCTCGTGGAGGATCCTGAGGGGGTGGAGGTGCCCGTGAGGGTCGGGTGCGGGACGGGACCCCTCTCCCCAGCAGGGCTTGGAGAAGGGAAGGGGGTAGGTGGGGCAGCTGGATATGGGGTTTGGGGATGGGCATGAGCCTGGGGCAGGGCTAGATTGGGGGTCCTTAGTGCCAGGGACCAGGGACTGAAATGGGAACAAGGCTGGAATGCGGAGGGTTTGGGTTTGGAGTCGGAGTTCAGGGCTCGCTTTCACTGGGGATGAAGTGGAATAGCGACAGAGTGGGTTGGATGGGGGTGGGAGCCGGGGGTGGAGAAAGGACCAGGGTCGGGGAGGACAGAGCTTGGGGTCTGGAAGGGCTGGACACGGTGCCCTGAGCACTTCAGGGGTGCGGTGGTGGGGCTGGAGGTGGGAGGCCAGATTTGGGGGTGGAGTCTAGGCCTGACTTGACCAGGGCAGCAAGTTTGGGGCCCGGGTTGGTCTGTGGTGGCATTGGAGCAGTGATGGAGCTGAGCATCCCACTGAGCCTGGGTTCAGGGCTGGGGCAGGGGGGCTGGAGTGGCCCCGCACCTGCCTGGTCGCCAGGCCCAGCCTCACCTGTGTGAGCTGGGCATGCGCATGGCCCCCAGCTCCCCAATCCAGCCTGTCTTCCGGTCACGGTAGGTGAGGATGCGGCCCCCAATCCTGTTGTCTGCCTCCAAGATGGTGACCTGGGGAGAGGCGGCAAGCAGGTCCTTCAGCTCTTCCCACTGGCCCCCATCTCCACTCTGTGGCAGCCCCCCTGCAGCATAGATGGAGACCAGAGAAGGACCCTTTCTTATGGGGAGGAGAGGGGCTGGCAGGAGAACAGAAGGTCACAGTGAACATGTACAATGTGATGTTTGGCTTCCAGACTGCAGCAGGAAGGCCGCTGGGCAGATTTCAGAGGGACTTCCCAGCTCAGGGAGTAGGGAGATTCCTTGCGCAGACAGAAGCCACTGGCCCAGCCCATACTCATTCTTGGATTCAGTGAGGGGGACAGTGGTGCAACTTCAGGGAGCACTTCCCCTGTCTGGACTTTCCCTCCCTCTCCACCAACATAAATCCCCCCCAGGAGCTGGGCAGAAGTTTCCAGGGACTTCCCTCTAGGATGAGAGCGGGGCAGGGAAACTCAAAGATCTCTTAGCTCAGACACACTCAATCCCACTGAGTTTCACGTTACTGCAGAGGGTTCCAGGCCCCCGACCCCCAGACCACAAGGAAAGCAGAGATCCCTCTCCCCTTGCCCCATCACCTCCACCCCTCAGTAGGGACCTGGCCGGGTCCCTCCACCCAGGACTCCCAGCTGCAGCAGGAAAGACTCAAGGTAGACCTCCAGCATCACTTCTCACCTTGTGTCCAGCATCGCTGAGCACCTTGGCAGCCACCAACCCGGCCACGCCCGCACCAACCACAACCACTCTCCGGGGCTTCAAGGTCCGATTGAGGCCCAAGGTCACGACTTTGAGCAGCCGCTCGTAGTCTGGATCATGCATGCATTTCTCGAAAGGGTCATAGATGTGGGCTGTCTGCCAGTCCAGGGAGGCCGCCAGGCTGAGGAAGACAGGGACCAGGGCGAGGAGGCGCCAGGCTGGGGGCAGGAGGACAGGGTTAGTCGGCAGGTGTGCAGACAGGGGCTGGTGGAGCAAAGCAGGTTCTGCCCCCTCCCCTCCCGACTCACCCAAGGGGTCCATGACTCTCGTGTCTGGGTTGGAGATGTGTCTGGGTCGGAGAGGAAGCAAGGCCGCTGTGACAGAAGCCTGCGTCCCCTAAGCCTGGCCCGCTGGGGGCTGCCGGCTCCCACCTCAGCCCTTGCCCCTAGGGCTGTGTGTGTCCCCTAACCCTGGGCTGGCCGGCTCCTGGCCCCTGCCCAGCGCCGCCCTCCTGTCCTGCCTCTGTCTCTCTGTCCGCTCTGTCTCACCTCCTCTGGCCTCCTTGCCGCTCCCACCTCAGCCCCGCTCGTCCTGTCTCCCCGTCCCCCGTCTGGGTCTGTGGGGCCCTGTCTCTCTGCAGCCTCCTCACCACCTCGGGCTCCCAGGCGCACCCCTCTCTCCTCCAGCCCCTCTGCTCGTCTGCCTGCCACCACATCCCTCTCACTGGCCTTAAACCCAGCGGCACCCCACGCTCTCCTCCCTCTTGGGAAACCCAGCTGTGGGAAATGAAACTCCGTTCCTGGGCTTCGGGTCAGATGCTCAGAGTCTACTCAAGGCTGGAGCGGGTTAGGGGCGGGGGGAGCACATCAACCTGTTTTCTTCCTCTTGCCCCAAATAGTTCAGGGGCAGCTGGGCGGCTGCAAGTACACGCTCAGGTGACCGTGCTGAGTGCGGGGGCTGCCCCTGGCCCACTCCGAGCCCCTGGTCCCCGAGCTGGCCCCTGTACCTGCCCTCTGCTCTGCGTCCTTCTCAAGGTGGGGGTGGGGGCGGGTGTATTTCTGGCCTTGGGGCAGCGTGCTCCCAGGGACAGCTGAGTCCTGTCCTGAGTCCTCCTGGGTGTCAGCCATCCTGGTGCCCTGGAGGGTCCTCACTGGCTCCCCTCCCATCCCATGTGGCCGCTCTGAACCTGTTTCCCGCTCAGTGAAATGGGCACAGCAGGGGCACCTGTGGGCAGCAGGGAGAGCTCTGGGGCAGCCTGCCCGGGTCCTGAGCCCGGCACCTGCCGGTGAAGACTTGGGGAAGGCCTTCCCTTCTTTGTGGCTCGGGCCTGCATCTGTCAAGTGGAGGCCACTGCAGCACTGATGGGAACAGGCAGTGAGTCGAGGTTGGGGCCAGGAACAGCCCCCTGGGGTCAGGACTAAAAGCTGCTTCTTAGGAAACACCAATGAGTGCTGCCACGGGGGAGCCCAGGGGATTCAGTGAGGACCCCTCAACCCCATCCCTGCACCGGGAGCGCTCCCTGCGCCTGCGCTGGGAACCACTCAGGCCAGGGCATGGGGGTCGGGGGGGACCTCAGAGAAACTGCTCGGGCGCTTCTGTCTGCCCCTGCCTTCGGCCATCGCCACTCACTGCCTGTGGGTGCTCTTCTCCTGAGAGGTGAGCTGCAGGCAGGGAGAAGAGGCTGACCTGCCTCCAAGGAACCCCCACCTGGCTCACAGCTTCGGGGCTTTAACCAAGGGACACACGATGGGTCCCTTGAAGGGGTCGGGGATGGAGAGGCGATTGTGGGGACTTTTCTTGCCGTTGGAGGAGGGAGCACTGGGCAGGCGGGTGGTGAGGAGGAAAGGCAGAGGGCGGCAAGCCCTTGCAGCTGATGGGAAAATCCAAACCAAATCAAAGAGGGATGTGGTCTGGTGGAGGCAGTGGGCTGGGGAGTGCGCACAGTGAGTCAGAAGGCATCTGAATCGGGTGGGTGGGGAGGCGTTGCCCAAAAGGTAACAGAATCAGTGAGCTGGACAGAGCCTCAGAGACAGAGGAAGCCAAGGGCGAGTCAGCAGGGACTGGCAGCAAGAGGGACTCTCCCCTCTCTGAGCCAGTCTGTGATCAGAGCTTTGCACTGGACAGAGGAGGAATCTGAGGCTCAGAGGCACCAGGGAGCGCCCGGACCTGCCCAAGGCCCCAGAGCTGGCAGGCCTTCCTGTGGCAGAGCCCACCAGCTCCCTTCAGTGCCTGGAAGGTGGGAGCAGCGGCACCTGGTCAGGCCCTCTGAGGGAGGGAACTAGCTTGTCCCGGCGGGGCGGGGGTGGGCGTTTGCACCAGGGGCCCCTGTGGGGAACAGCAGAGCCGGGAGTCCGGCTGACCTCAGGTCCCTGTGCCCTGCCCAGAGGCCCTTCTGCTCTATGGCCAAACAGCACAGCAATGGCCCCACAGAGAAAGGAAGCGGCAGAGCAGGTGGAGGCAGCGGAGCCAGGGCGTGTCTGGGCATGTCCAGGCAGTGTTCCTAACCACTTGGTTATTAGCTCAGGTTCCTGGACTGGGGATGGGCCAGCCGTTGGGACCGTCTTTGTGGGGTGGTCCCGAGCACTGCAGGAGGTGAGAGGAGCACCACTGGCCTCTGGATGCCAGCAGCACTTTGCCCCTCAAGGCTTCACCCCCACCGATGTCTGCATTCCCAGGCTGGGGGGAAGCGCTGGGCTAGGGTTTGGATGATGTTGGGTGAAACACTCAAGAGCAGCCAGATGTGGTCCAGGGAACACCCGCCAGGAGGATAAGTGCTGGAAGCCTGGATAGCACAGGTTACTTTGGGGTCAAGAGATTATGAATCATTTGGGGATTGCTTGGGTAGAAACGGGACCTCCCAGAGTCATTCCTGATAATATCAAAGAGATTGGTGTTAGGGTTGATTTCAGGGTAAGAATTAGGGGCAGGAAAATGGGGGTTAGGTTAGCTTGGGTTTCCAAAACTTATGAGCAGGAGACACAGGACGCACCAGGCCGCCCACCAAATCCAGTACCCGTTGCTTCAGTTGATTTGGAGGTGCTTTTGGTGTTTCTAAAAAACAATGTCAACCTTCTCAGATAAAAATTGTCTTTTGGGAGAAAGCCCTACCTTATTTGACTTGCTTTTGGAACCTCGATGACAGTTCTAATGGGATTAGGTCACCTCCAGAGCAGCCAGAGACCTGGCTCTGGCCCCCCAGGAGCCTCCACGGCCCCTCAGGACAGCTAACAGTGATGGCAGCCACAGAGACAGGCGGGGAACAGGGCTAGACCGTCACATATGTTCTTTCCTCTGGGTCAACAAAGACCCTAAGTTGTTCTTTAGCTGCTCAGTCATGTCTGACTCTTTGAGACCACATGGACTACAGCCCACCAGGCTCCTCTGTCCATGGGATTTCCCAGGCAAAAATACTGGACTGGGTTGTCATTTCCTTCTCCAGAGGATCTTCCCGACCCAGGGGTTGAACCTGCATCTTCTGCATTGCCAGGTGGGTTCTTTACCACTGAGCCACCAGGGAAGCCCAAGACCCTACACAGCCACTATCAGAACTCCCACCACGTCTCAGAGGAGGGCAGGGCCCGCTTGCGGGATGCCAAGGGCCCCAGGAGGGAGTCAGAGGTCCCAACCTGGATGGCCAGGGGGCATGGAGAGTGGAGGGCAGACAGACTTACCTGAGGCCCCTTCCCCTAGGGCGCCCCGCCCCTCCTTCCCCAGTTTCCAGAACCCCAGGGCTGTCGTAGGGGCACTCACTGTATGGCTGGCTCTGGCGGGCTCTCTCAGCGCCCATGGCCTTTCTGGTTAGCCTGGGACGGACGTCATTGTCGCGCGAGGGTGAAACCGGGGTGAATGGCTCTGGCTCTGTCCTGTTTCCCCTGTTAGACTGGAGATACCAGGGTCCCGGTGTGGGGTTGGAGCAGCTGGGAGGCTGTGGAGTGTAGGCCTTCCTGTCTGGAAAGCTTTTTGTTATGAGAAATTTCAAATAGAAGAGACTAGGATGATGAAGCCAGGTGCCTTGATCGCCTCCTAGGTCTTATTTCACTTACATTCTCCCTCCCCCACTGGATTACTTTAAGACATTACTCTCACTTTGGAGGTAAATGCTTGAAGGTGTTTCTGTAAGGCAGGGATTGGCATACTTTTTCTATAAACATCTGAAGCTTTGGGGGCCACCTGGTCTCTGCCTGGGCTACTCAACGCCATCCTTCCTCCCACAGTCACATGTAAATGGATGGGTGTGGCTGGGTTGGGTTTTTGAAACTTTATTTGCAGAAACAGGAAGTGGGGCCATAGTTTGCCAACCTCTGCTCTGAAAGATATAAGAACTATTTGCTTTTTACTAAAATTCCAGTATCATTATCACATTTACAAATGACATAAAATCAATGCTTATACTTCCCTGATTGATTCAAAACATGATTTTTTTTTTTAAAAACAACAGTTGGTTTGAATCAACATTCAAAGAGCCCACACTGCATCTGAGTGATACTATCCTTGTTAGTCGCTTTCAGCTCAGTGGATTTGGGGTCTGTGTTCCTAGAACTGGGAGAGTTGGGATCTGATGAGACCCCATGCCCCCAGGCTTGGCCTGAGCCTGGGAGAGAAGCCCATCAGATCTGATCTCTGCCTCAATGACACTTCTGGACGTCATGGGGCTGAACCAGGATGGTGTCTGAGGTGAGGTGTGGGCAGTGCCCAGGTGAGGCACTGGAGTCCAAAGGGACCAGGGCTGAGGTGTGTCCATGAGTGGACCTGACTTGTGAGGGTGAGGCAACTCGTTCCTGGGACGTTCTGCAGAGAGCCGCTGGTCTGAAGGTATACTTAGGCTTCTTTTGGCCGCGTTGTGCAGCAGTGTCACTTCCCTGACCAGGGATTGAACCTGTGGCTCCTGCAGCAGAAGCAGAATCTTAACCACCAGACCACTGAGGAAGTCCTAGGAGGGCAGATTTTCAGTGCACTCGGGCGATTTCAAGGTTGACTGAAAACCTTGGGAGCGGTGGTGTGCCGGAGCCGGCTCACACCTTTTCACGAGAGACATTTAATTTGCAGATCCCTTTGCGGTTTTGGTTTGTGAACCATTATTAAAAGATGAAAACATTTACGATGAGTCTTATTAAAAACAAGGGTAAAACTCAAAACCCATCCCTTAAGTATTTGATTGCCTTATTACTATTACATATATGCTCTCCAGGTAAACTGGTTTTATCTACACAGTGTGCATCCATTTCCCAAATTCGTGTTCGCGACTTCATCCTGGTGGCCTGAAATCATCCACAGTGGGAGAATTCACAGCATGGAAATGGGCACGTGCCACCTCTGACCCTGGAGGACCAACTGCTAAAACAATGACTGGCCCGTCACTGCTTGGGGATCATGCTTCAACCTCCTGCTGGAGATCAAGGCTGCTGTCCCTCGGGAAATGTTTCAAACACTGACTTTTTGATGCCTGGCGGTGCCAGAGGAGGCAGGGGTGTTCTCCTGGGGAAGGGGATGGGCCGTAAGCTGTTTGAGGGTGTCTTGGGAGATGAAAAGTCATAACCGTAAACCTCCAGTTGCTACTCTTCTCCCTAAATAGGGAGAAGAAATGCCGTAACCACTTACTGAGAAGAGAGATTCACCTTTTTAAAAGCCTCTGACTCCAAATTTAGTCACCACACTTGTCTTCATGTTAATGAATGAAGAGGAACTTAAGAAGCCATGTGTCTGCACTGACAGGGAAACGCATCTGTGTGTTTTCTTCCTGGAAAGGGAAACTGCAGTTACAATGAAGCCAGCATCACAGGGCGGCATCCAGTCACAGCGGCTGGCCCTGTTGCAATCTTGGGGACTCCCCGGTCCCCCAGGAAGCCGTTGGGGGCCATTCTCCCCATGGTGCCGAAGTACCAGAGCCACCCCTCCTGCAAGGCTGTCGTGCCAACGTATTACAGCCACCTGCGTTCTTCAAAAGCTTTGTGCGCGAGACCTCTTGGGGTGTGAGAAGGAAATATTAGAACTACAATCTTTTTAAAAAGACTTTGACATGAAGCAGTTTCAAAGTTTTTGTTACCATGTTGCTTCTGTTCTACATTTTGGTTTTTAGGCTGCAAGGCATGTGGCATCTTAGCCGCCCACAATGGACTGAACCCACACCCCCGTATCGAAAGGCCAAGTCTTTCAATCTTTCAGTCACTGGACAGCCAGGAAACTCTAAAACAAACAAACAAACAAACTAAAAAACTAAGAAAGGAATTATGCTTCACTTATGTTTAACATGCCAACTAACAGGTATATGCTTATGCACTGGAAATGCAAGCTCAAGAAAGTTGTTTTTCTTATCATGACTGTGTGGCCCCTGCCAGGATGACCTCACGGGTGGGCAGGGACCCTCATGGGTGGTTCCATTTTTGAAACCCCTGTGCCAGACTGGGATCTGGTGTGTAGCGAGTGCTCCAAAGATGGATGCTGAGTGAATACATGTAGGTAAAATACTACTTCCTACTTCCTAAGGGGACTCAAGGGGGTGGGATACGGGTACCGGATGGGGTCACGGCTCCCAGACTACAGAGGGCCACTGTCGCAGGGGGTAGAGCCTTTGGAGAAGCAACTGGGGTTGCTGGGGTCTCCCGCCTCTGGTTTGTTCCCCCCTCTCTTCCGCGGCTTCCGCTTGGATGAGACAGTGGTCTCTAGAAGTCCAAGATGACCTGAGGAAATGACTCATGGTCATGACTTTGGCAAAGTGGACCATGTATGTGCAGGAATAAGCCCTGGGCACTCCAGAGCCAAAACACAGCTCAGTGTGCGCGAGCCAAGGGAGGCCAGAGGGCAGACTTCCTGCCCTGTGCCACGAGCAAGAGCTGAGCGCCTTCCCCCACAAGCATGACCTGGAACCTACTCTTTTCCCAACCTTCTCCTTCTAAGTTATCCACAGAAACAGCAGCTTTTAAATTCCACAATACATTTTATTTAGGGAAGCAACATACAGCTATAGGTATTTCAGAGTACAGCAGAGTGTAAAGACAAACACAGAAGACCCCTGGGACACGGCTGGCCCTGGACACTGGATCTCATTGGAACCAGCCAGGTTTGTCTCGACTCCGGGAGGTGCAGAATCAAGTCTGTGGCTGCCCCTGGCACCCTGGCCACCTCCACAGGCATTCATTCGGCGGGCGAGCGTTTTATGCCGGTCTCATCTCTACTCTTCATCTGTTTGATGCTGTGACAGGGACTGCTGTGCTGAGCACACAAGGGGGACAGGAAACAAGCCCTGCCCACAGGGTGCACAACCTTTCGGTGAGGCTGAGAAGCGAGGAGTCTGCAGTCTTGTGTGGCCAGTGTTACCAAAGGCGCGCTCGCAAGCTCAGCGTGGAGTGGGCCCGCGGGACAGCACCGACCTGGCTTTAGGGTGGCCGACGCGGTGTGTCAGCCAGGCGAGGGGAGACTGCTCTTCTCTTCTGACCTGTCTCTCCTCCTCTGAGAACGTCCCACTGTCCGCTCCACCCACAAGCCACTTCTCTGCACTGCTCACTCACTCCAGGCGGCTGGCTCAGTGAGGCTGGAGCTCTCCTCCCCGCATCTCTGACTCTGCCGGGCAGAGTGGCGGCCCAGCGTCTCGGCTGGGAGACAGGCGGCTCTCTGGTGGCTCAGCCCTCCTCCAGCACAACTGGAGGCGGGTGGTTGTAGCAGGTGGAAAGGGTCTAGGACGTGGAGAAAGCACACCCACGAGGCTGCAGCCTGGCCCAGAGCACTGAGAATACTTTCTATTCACTAAGACAAAAAGTCAAACCAGAGAACAGTTCTATCAACAGCACAACTGTTTGAAAGCCAGAAACACACAAACACGTATTTCCCCGCACTCCAACCACGAGGCAGTAGGCCCCGCCCGGGCTCAGTCGAAGGCGATGCGGCAGCTGCGCTCCTGCTCCTTGCGCCGGCCCTCGCACACCTTGGTCACCTCCTCCACCTTCCTCTGCAGCAGCGCCGAGCTCTGGTCGATCCACTGCAGCGAGTCCATGTGCGCGTTGAGGATCTTGCAGATCTGCTGCAGCGGGTCGCTGGTGTCGGCCGGGCCCCCCGATGTGTTCAAGTGCTCGATGATGTCCTTGAGGTCCTGGGCCATGCGCTTGAGCTGCGCGTCGATGTTCTCGGCCAGCTTGTAGGTCTTCTCGCGCTCCTCGTCTGCGTGCTGCAGGTGCACCGTGCCGCTCTGCTCCTTGACCGACTCCTCCAGCGGGCTCAGCAGGTCCTCCAGCTCCTTCTGCTGCGACAGGATGAAGTCGAGCTCCTGGTCCAGCCGCTTCTGGTCCAGCTTCACCTTCTCCACCTCGCGGTGGAGGCTGGTGATCCTCTCGCCGTTCTCGATCAGCGTGCGGTCCCAGGCGTTGACCTGCGTGGCCTGCTGCAGGAAGTGCCGTTCCTGGTCTTCCAGCTCCAGGCTCCACTTGTTGATGAGACTCTCCAGCTGGGCGTAGGTCAGCGCAGCGCTGCCGGATCCCCCGGCAGCCACGCTGGGACCGCTGGGCGCACTCCCGGAGGCCGCTGTGTTGCTGGGGATCCCGGCCGGAGTCAGGGGCTTTATGTTCAGGGAGAAGCCAGTGGTGCTGCTGCTGGTGGTGGTGGTGGTGGTGGTGGTGGTGGTGGTTGTCGCCGTGGAGGTGGTGGAAGCTGCTCCAGGGGCCTTCAGGCTGAAGCCCAGTGTCCCCGCTCCTGCTGTCCCCGTGGTGGTCGCTGGGGTGCCAAGGGAGAGCCCGGTGGCGGCGGACGACGTGGGAGCAGTAGCCAGCGAGGTGAAGAGCGAGGGCCCGGCGCTGGCGGTGGTGGTGGCGGCGGGAGTGGGCGCGGCTGGCTGTGCGGCTCCTGCTCCGGTGGCCGCTGGAGCGGCCGCAGTGAAGGGCAGCCCGCTGAGGGCTGGGGACTGGGCCGGGCCCCCCATGGAGCCTATGTTGAAGCCAGAGGTCCCAGTCTGGGATGCGCTCCCAGCCGTGAACGAGAAGCCCCCGGAAGTCGATGTGGTGGGCGGGGCGGCAGATGCTGCGGTGGAGCCAAACACAAAGCCGCCGGGTGCCGCGCCCTGGGCGGAGGTGCTGGTGCTGGCGCTGGAGACGGCACTGCTGAGCGTGCTGCCCCCGAGCCCGAAGCCGCCGGGCTGGGCCGGGGCTGGGGCCGTGCTGCCCAGGCTCAGCTTCGGGGTGTTGCTCCCTAAGGAAAATCCGGTGGCTCCTGCTGCAGGCGTCGTGGTCCCGAAGCTGAAGGCCGGGGTCTGTGTGGCGGGAGTCTGGGTGCTGAGTGAGAACAGGCTGGTGGCAGGGGTGCTGGCAGCCGACTGGGAGGGAGTCCCAAAGCTAAACCCACCAGTGCCGGACGTGGAGAAAGAAAAGCCCGTGGCAGGCGTGGTCGTTGCGGTCTTTGTGGTGCCAAATGTGAACCCTCCTGTGGAGGCCCCAGTGCCTCCAAAATTAAACCCGCTCATGGCTCCAGACTCTGGGGGCAGCAGCTACTCCGGCTCCAAAGCAAATCCACCGGTGTCTGCAACCTTGGGAAGATTTGCAAAGCAGAGGAAGTGACATGATCAGACGGCACATCTGGAAAAACCACCTCAGCGGCCTGATGGAGCTCAGTCTGCAGGGAGGTAGGCCTCAAGTCTGATAAGCGGCCTCCCACTCCTCTTCCTGCTGTGGAACCTAACCAGGCCCTGCTGAACTAGGAAAGATGGGCAAGGACGTAAGGCCCCCGCCCTGGGGGGTCTAGCAGAGTCAGTACCAGCAGGAGGCCCACTGCTTGTGGCAGGGGAGGCTGAAGAGGAGGTGCTTTTCTCCCTGCTGACTGCACATGGGTGAGGGGCAGGCTGACTTGGCACCACCCCAAGAGTCCCTCTGGACCTCAGAGACAGGCCCCGGGAAGCTGAGTTACGACAGGGCCTTGGGTGCCAAAGGCTCCCTCTGGGCACACCCCGAGCCGGTTTAGGAGGAGAGAGAGCACGCGGGCGCAGTGCTCAGAGCACCTGGTGCTTGGCCGCAGGGACTGGTTTCAAGGGGCCGTGGAAACTCAGGCTGGCCAAGAGACCGCCCCACCTGCAGGTGCAGGGCACGGAGGATGAGCATCGGGGGACAGTGAGCGCCGCCAGAGAGAGCAGAGAGGAGAGCAGGAAAGGGCAGAGAGTGAGAGAGCCGCCAGAAACCGTGGTCCTGCTCAGCAACCCCACCTGGTCTTCATTAGAAGCTCGGGGAGCCAGCACATCCCTGTTCAGTGAAAGGTGACCGCTTTCTATCTGAAAAAGCCCTGAGCAAAGCTATCTGGTAGCTGCAGAGTCAAAGGTGACTTGGAGAAGAAAGAGTTGGAGGGCGTCCTGGGTAGAGGCATTTTCAGGGAAGTGATCACAGGCTAAGCACTGCCTGCTGGCGGGCTGCTCACGTAAATGACATCTCACTGCTGTCTGGAGGTGGAGATGGTGTCCCCACGTCCAAGATGAGGAAACTGGGACTCAGGGGGCTGTGGTGATCTACTAGGAGCTGAGCCCAGGCCACAGGCCCAATCCACCAAGCGCCCCGTCCAGCGCTGGCACCAATTACGGGGTCAACTGGGCATCAGATATAAGGCAAGCTCTGCATCCTACCGATACAGCCTCTTAACTATACTCAAGAAACGCTGGGAATGACAACAGAGAGGAGCAGAACACAGATTCACTACAGCAGTGTGATCTCTGCTATGGAAAAACACAGCTACCCTCAACAAGGAGGGCTGGAAAGAAATACACCGAGATGCAGGACTACACGCGGATGACCTCCCTGCTAATCTGCAGTAGCTTCCAAGTGCTCATTCCTGCCTGTACAGTAAACATAACTGATAAGCTAGGGTTCTGAAAACAATCCTCGAGTGTAAATCCACGCTGAAGAACCAGCGAACCTGTGCAGCCGGGTTCTAGAATCACAATATGAGCGGGACAGACGGGGTGAATTACACCACCTCCCCCAGGCTGGCACTCAGCCACATCTGGTCTTGGTTGTGGGGCGGCGCTGGATCCCAGCGGCTGTGCTGAAGGCAGCAGGGGAGCCAGCGCGTGGACGTTACACCAACACCAGGACCAAACATGGCCCTCCAAAGACACGCAGGCCCCGCCGCCCGGAGCCTGGGGCCAACGACCCTAAGTGGCAGAAGGAATTCTCAGACGTGACTAAGGATCTTGAAATGCGGAGGCAGAGACAGGACTAGAGAAGAGACCACCAGAAGGTGGAAGCGGAGGCTGGAGTAACGTGCCTTGAACTTGGGAGACAGAGGACGGCGCCACAGGCCAAGCAGTGCAGGTGGCCTTTACAAGCCGGAAAAGCCAAGGAAACGGCTCTCCCCTGCAGTCTCTAAAAGGAACCAGCCTTCCTTGATTTCAGCCCAGTGAGACCGATTCTGGACCCTGATCTCAACTTCAAAAGAATGAAGGTGCATCGTTTCAAGCCGCTAAGTTTGTGATATCTGTTGAGAGCAGTACAGGAAATGAAGACAGCTGGGGAGCAAAAGTGCCTGATGGGTACGGCGGGGAGCCCCGTGACTCTGGAGGACCCTGAGACCCAGCGCCCTCGTCAGGAAAGTGGAGTGGCTGCTGCGGGCCTGGAGCGTGGCCAAGTCAGGAGGGTGCGGTGCTCAAGGCCACGGTCCCCATGCAGACACACGCCGCACTGTCACCTCTGGAAGCCAGGGAGCAAGGGAGGGAGCCCTGAGGGTCTGTGAATCCAACCCAGCTGGGATGTTCTCAGGAAAAGACTGTGGTGGTAGCTGGCCTTGAGTCTAATGTGAACTCACGGTCGGCTACCACTGCCCTGCGGAGCCTTGGGCTATGTGACCCATTCCCGGTTGAGACAAGCGTGGTCCGGGGGCGGCTGGCTCGGGCTCCGACAGCACCCCGCCCCCCAAGCCAGCCAACTTCACACCCATCCTACAAGGAGGTCGGATGATGACCCCGGGGCACAGATCGGGGAGGGCAGGCTCAGACAGAAGCAACCTGCAATTCCACCCCGAGGCGGGCACTAGCCAACCCTCGCACCCCGCACTGTAAAGCTCTCATTTCTCCTTCATCATGTGGGCCTCTGGTCATGGGCCAGCAGCCCTGCTCAGGAGCATGGCCACTATTCTGCACCCCAGCTTCTGCTCAATCCCTCACATGCTCTTGTTTTCATCTAAAAGCAGCTGCAAGACAGCTCCTTGTTTTCAGGCACGAAGTTGGGTTCCTTGTTTTGGGCACAAAGAGACCCTGGCCCAGTTCACTGCAGACCCGTCTTGAGCCAGGTCTGTTACCAGCCAGTGGACAGAAGTGCCTGGACAGCCACATGGCTCAATCCGCAACAGCGCACTCAAGAGAGCTTTTGCTATTAATAAGCTGCAGCTAAAATTTTTCCGAAAAGCATTTATAGAAAGTTTTCACTTTTTATATGATTAAGAAACCACAAAGAAAACGATCTCCCCCACCCGCCCCCGCCCCGGTGTCTTGTCTGGTTTAACGGTTCACTGTTTATTAAATACCTCCTCTCCTTCCAACACCTCGGATGCCACGGACCCAGGAAGAGTGGTGAACGCGTCCTGACGCAGTTCGTCCTGGGTGTTACTGCTCACTTACCACTGACCCCCAGAACGCTGGGAGTTTCTCACAGATGTGGTGAAACATAGCAGAAAACCCTTTGCCCTTTACGAGGGCTTTTCCAGTGTTACCAAAGGGGTGAGCTTTCCTAAAAGAGAAGTGGATGCTGTTCGGGGGGAAGTGATGCTGTTCTTGGGAAGAGGGGCAGGTGGCCTGGGCCGGGTGCTCAGCCTGGGCAGCCAAGGCCGCAGCGGGTTCTCTAGCCCATGGGGCTGCCTCGAGGCCATCGAGGGTGAGACTGGCAGAGCTGCCCCCGCACACTTGCCCTTGCCTTCCACGCCACACCCAGGTGCCTGCAGTCCCGAGTCTGGGATCCCCACGCACAGGCGCGGCCAGCCCCGGCTTCAAGGACGCGGTTCTGTGCCGTCACTGCCACCTTCGCTCAGATCCACCAACCTGCCCTCTGTGGTTAGTTCCTCAGCCTCTCCAAGCCCGAGCTCCATCTACTTTATTCACCCCAGCACTTACTCGGCCCTACCCTACGTACAGCGACAACACAGCAAAACGCAGTCCAGCCCCGAGGACAGGGGCCACCGAGAGCACACTAGAGGGATAGGCGAGCAGCTCCTCTGCACAGACACCGCTCGGGGCCCTGGAAATACGGCTGTGGACGAGACAGGAGTCTCTCTCACATCTCAGCAGGGAAGTACTCGGGGTGTCAGACGAGGCTCAGCGTCCTGGAGGAAAGACCGGGTGGGCTGGGGCAGCGGGGTGCCAGTGCAGGGGCGAGGGGGCGGCCAGAGGAGCCAGAACAAGCCCCAGCGTGGAACCAGGGTGGCTGGAGTAGGCGGCACTGTTCTGAGCCCTGGGCTCCCCTTTCCTTAGATACTCAGAACAGGGGTGTCTGTCTGAGAATGAATACGAGGGGAGGGAAGACCTCAGCCTTGGATGAAAGGGAAGATTAACCCTAATCTCAGAACCTGGGACCTCGCGTGGCAACAAGGACGTCACGGATATGATTAAGGATCCCAAGCGGGCAGACGACCCTGGATTATCTGCGTGAGCTTTTGATGTGATCACGAGGGCTCTGAATGGAATCGGGAGGCAGAAGAGGCGAGCCAGAGGGACTATGAACCTGGAAAGACATTCCGAGAGCCGCTACGCTGCTGCTCTGGAGCTGGAGGACGGGGCCACGAGCCAAGGAGAGCAGGTAGCCTCCACGAGCTGTAAAAGGCACAACCCAGACTCTCCCCTGAGCCCACACAAGGAACAGAGCCCTGGGCACCCCCTTCAGGCTTCTGACTTCCAGAACTGCAAGGAAATATTTGTGTTATCTTAAACTGCTAAGTTTGCGGTAATGTGTAACAACAGCAACAAGAACTTAACACAAGAGTGGGGGACCAAGAAGGTGAAGGGCAGGGCTTGGTAAAGGTAAGTGAACGGGAAACCCATCCGGGGGCGGGGGTAAGGACAGCTGTGATTCTGAAAGCCTGGACATCCTCTGCCACAGGGCGACTTCCTGGACGTGGACGTGTGAGACACCCACGTATGACAGGGTGGTCTGGAGCACCGAGGGGGCTCGTGGAGTGACAGGGTCAGCCCCACAGGGCAGGATGTCCCTGTGTCGCTCACAGGGTGCCACCTGTGTGAGCAGGACCGGCCAGGAGTGCTAGGGGGCAGCACACCGAACCTTCCTGGGTGGGAGACAGGCTCAGAGAGGTCACACAGCAGCAAACAGGAGTTCCCGGAAGAGAGCTGAGCTTCTAGGGCAGGAGGTGAGCATGTGTCAGAAATCAGTGTTAGACGGGCAGTGGGGTGCTCATGCAGATGCATGGCCGAGGGAGTGATGCACCTCCAGGCCGCCGGCTGGGGTCAAGGGCCGGTCACCCACCCACAGCAGAGCCGGGAGGACCCTGCTTCCTGCCCGACCCCCGCAGCCCTTCACTTTTCACCTCAGAAGCTTGAGTGACCCTCCCAGAGCAAGGCTTTTCCACCAGGCAGGGGCAGCCGCCTCCCCCCAGGCCGCCTCCCCCTTTCCTAACAAACTCTTCTTCACTCAGGGCAGCAGGCCTGCAGCGGTCTCAACACGTCCAGCCCGCGCTCTTCTGTCAGCGCCTGGCAGGACACAGCCCAGCACTGAGAAGTGGGCGCTGCAGCCTGTCGTTCCGAGCGCTTGCTCCTCCACTCCCAGCCCTGGGATCTTAGTTTTAAGTTCATCTCCCAGGGTCTCAGTTTCCTCATCTGAAAAAACAGGATGACGGCTCCAGAATCATATGGTCCCTGGGAAGATGAAACAGTCGGCGATCTGTGTCAAGCGCTTAGCATTGTGCCCGGTGCCTTCTTGGGGCCCAGGAAACAACCTATCATTGCAGTTAATAATACTGCAGCTGTGGGAAGCGACCCAGCAGCCGCTCCCGGCATCCCGCCCACGGCCACCTGGTGGTGCTGCCCACAGCACTGAGCCCAGCCCGGCCCAGGCAGGACAGGCAGCTTCAGCGCCCACTGCGCTTTCCCTGCAGAATTAGCTCTTCATTTAAGACTTGGAGGAAGTGCAGCCATGGGCTCAGAGAGACCAGAGGAGGGGAGGAGAGAGGGGAAAGAGAGGGGATCGGACACCAGTGGTCATCAGCCGGGCTGGTACCTCTGCGGTGTGAGTGCAGGGACGCCCTGCCTGACCCCACCACACCTCCCCTGGGCTGTCTCACCACAGGCCAGGCCCAAGCCCACGAACTCCTGTTTCTTAAATCTCTCTTGAATCAGATCCCCTCTCTCCCTTGAGTCAAAGAAAATCCCTCTAAACCTCAGAGGATAGATAAGCCCAGAGAGCCTGCCCTACAAGAATGGAAATCAGCTGATCGGGGCGAGCTGCCTGCTACCCAGACCTCAGCCGGGGCAGAGCTCGGATGTTCCAGGTTCCAGAGAAGCAAGACGGGCCGCAGGGCCTGACCAGAGCGCGGGGTGAAGCCACGGGAGAGGCCTCGAAGGGACAGGAAGACTCATCCAGGCTGAGGGGGGCGGGGGCAGACAGCACCAGGGGCCAGGCAGGAGCTGCTGGGGACCCGGGCCACTCCGCCTGGCTCTTACCCAACCGCCTTGCCCCGTAGGACCAGCCAATCCCAGGGGCTGGAAACAGACCCCCGCTCCCAGGCAGTCAGAGGCCCTTCCTCCGCCACAGCACGAGGCGTCCCCACAGGGAGACAGGACAGAGACCTGGGAGAGGCGGTTTCCAGCTGCCCTCTCACCTCCTCAGGCGGCCCGCTCTGGTCCTGATTTCCGCGGGCCTGTGCCTCCTTGTGGAAGGCACCCTGGAGGCCTCTCGCCTTCCCAGGCATCAGACAAACAGGAGGTGGGCTGGCCTGCCTGCGGGGGGTGGGGAGGAGGGTCTGTGGGAAGCCTGGCCCCTGTCCTGCCGCCATGCCCCGCTCACATGAACAGATCCCCAAAAGCTCCTGCACACCAACCCCCCAGGAGGCCTGCTCACACGTGTTCTGCTTGTGGGTGTTTTTAAAAACAAAAATTACATACTTTTTATGAATAGTTTGCTCACATGGTTCTATGTTCAAAAGGTACAAGAGGGGTCTCTGTGGTCCCCCCTCACCCCCACAGCTACCTCTCTTCCCTGGAGACAAGCTTTTGGGTTTCTCGGGCCTCTTTCTAGAGATTTTTGACACATTTAAGCAAATGCAGTTTGCACTCTCTCCCACTGTACACACAAGGCTGCATGAGCCAGGAGCACTCTTTTTTGTACTGACAATATTTTAGAGGTCATTTTAAGCAGGCTTATCATCCTCACCAGGGCTTCCAAGGTGGCACAGTGGTAAAGAATCCACCTGCCATAGCAGAAGACACAGGTTCGATCCCTGGGTCGGGAAGATACCCTGGAGAAAGGAATGCCTATCCACTCCAGTATTCCTGGAGAACTCCATGGACAGAGGAGCCTGGTGGGCAGCAGCCCATGGGGCTGCAAACAGTCACACACAACTGAGCACACACACGTATCATCCTCACTAGATGGAGGAGGAAGCGCTCTCAGAAACCCCTTAGCCTCCTGCCTCTTGAACTGCCTCCAGCTGGTACAAAAATGCTTCTTGGACCCAGAGGTTCTCAGCTATCTGGCTTCTCCCTTGCTTCCCTGGAAAACAGCCTCTCTACCCCAAGTAATCACCTCACCACTAATGAGCAATTACACTCTCCTTCTCACTTCTCACTCCTGAGGCCCAAACTTGCACCAGAAGGAGCTCAGGTGGTGGGAAACGGCAAATTTCCCCACAGAGAAAACAAATCAGGTTAGACGACTGGAAAAGTCAGGAAACAGCCAGAGGGGTAGATTTTAAGATTCTAGAAACACTCTTAATATAACAGGACTAGACAAGATCTTGTTCTTGCACTGAAAGATTTTTCTCCCTCCACCTAACTGCATTCCACATTTAAACTTCAATGGATCAATACACCAGTCCCTTCTTTAAAATCTTGTTTTGGCCATCACCGACAAAGCCAAGAGTCCCCTGATCACTATCTGTCACCCCGGTCCCCATGCCTGTGAAGTACTCAGGTGGAGAGCTGTCATGGATCTCTTATCTACATACACTTGCACACGTGTTCACAGCCAGGGCAAATAATTTTACTCACACGTTTTCTCTACTCCCAAGGGATCATACTGTGTGTGTTACTCCACAATTTGTAGTTTTCAACAGGTTTTTCATTCCTTACAGCTGCTGTAAACCAGCAAGCTAGAAGCAACGATAAATAAAATGTGGTGTGACTAGACCACATTTACCCATACCTCTAACGATGGGCAAGCGAGTTCCAGAAAAACATCTACTTCTGCTTTATTTACTACGCCAAAACCTTTGACTGTGTGGATCACAACAAACTGTGGAAAATTCTTCAAGAGATGGGAATACCAGACCACCTGACCTGCCTCCTGAGAAATCTGTATGCAGGTCAGGAAGCAATAGTTAGACTTGGACATGGAACAACAGACTGGTTTCAAATCGGGAAAGGAGTACATCAAGGCTACATATTGTCACCCTGCTTATTTAACATATTTGCAGAGTACATCATGAGAAATGCTGGGCTGGATGAAGCACAAGCTAGAATCAAGATTGCTGGGAGAAATATCAATAACCTCAGATATGCAGATGACACCACCTTTATGGCAAAAAGCGAAGAACTAAAGAGTCTCTTGATGAAAGTGAAAGAGGAGAGTGAAAAAGTTGGCTTAAAGCTCAACATTCAGAAAACGAAGATCATGGCATCTGGTCCCATCACTTCATGGAAAATAGATGGGGAAACAGTGACAGACTTTATTTTCTTGGGCTCCAAAATCACTGCAGATGGTGACTGTAGCCATGAAATTAAAAGACACTTGCTCCTTGGAAGAAAAGCTATGACTAACCTAGACAGCATATTAAAAAGCAAAGACATTACTTTGTTGACAAAGGTCCATCTAGTCAAAGCTATGGTTTTTCCAGTAGTCATGTATGGATGTGATAGTTGGACTGTGAAGAAGGCTGAGTGCCGAAGAATTGATGCTTTTCAACTGTGGTGTTGGAGAAGACTCTTGAGAGTCCCTTGGACTCCAGGGAGATCCAACCAGTCAATCCTAAAGGAAATCAGTCCTGAATATTCACTGGAAGGACTGATGCTAAAGCTGAAACCCCAATACTTTGGTCACCTGATGTGAAGAACTGACTCATTGCTGACCCTGATGCTGAGAAAGATTGAAGGCAGGAAGGAGGAAAAGGGGATGACAGAGGATGAGATGGATGGATGGCATCACTGACTAAATGGACACGAGTTTGAGTGAGCAGCGTGAGTTGGTGATGGACAGGCAGGCCTGGCGTGCTGCAGTCCATGGGGTCGCAAAGAGTCGGGCATAACTGAGCGACTGAACTGAACTACGGATGGGCATTTAGGGCGCTTCTGGTTTTTCTTTACTATAAACAGTACTGCAACAAGCACATGCAGTCACGCTTTCTCAGGCACAGGCGCACACACTTTTCCAGGGCAGATCCCAGAAGAGCTACTGGCATCTTGGTTTTACTAGGGACAGCCAAACTACTCCCCAGCCTGCCTGTATCTGCTTTATTCTAACTGGCAGTGCCTGAGACGACCATTTCCCTACAACCTGTCAGCACCCGAAGTTAGGAGAGTTCTGCAATCTGATGTACCAATTCCATTTATTAAAAAATACTGATAAACGCACCAGCCATTCAGTGCTGTTATGTGCCACGTGTGTGGATAATCCACAAACACACCTCATTCATTCAGTCAACAAACATCCACTGAGACTTGGGACAAGACAGGCCTTGAACTGGGCAAACAAAAGACAATATGGCATGGCCACCTGTCCGTAAAACCCCAGAGTGTTATAAATGTGATGAAGGAAAAGCCACCAGAAATGAAAACAGGTATTCACACAAAAACCTGTGCGCAAATGTTCTCAGCAGCATTACTCCCAAATGGCCAAAAGGTGCCCATGCGCCAACCTCTAAGTGCCCTTTGCCCCCATCATGCCACTCCGGTCCCACAAGCCTTCCTGCTGCTCCTCACACATGCCGAGAGCACTCCTGCCCCAGGGCTTTTGCACCTGCTGTTCTCGCTCCGTGGAACACTCTCCCAACGGCCGCATGGCTTACTCCCTTACCTCCTTCAGGTCTTTGCTACAATGTAAAATGTCACCTGCTCAGTGACGTCTCCCTTGGCCATCCTTAGGAACCCAGCACCACCTGAAATACGACACATTCCATTTACAGATCTCGTCTGTTGTTTGTCTCCCCATCGGAAGAGGGCAGGAAGGGCAGGATTTGGGACTATGCTCTCCACTGCTGTACCCCAAGGTCTGGGACAGCTGCAGGCCCCTGCAGGCACTCCGCAAACGCTTGTTGATCGAGTAAACAGGCCCAGGTTGCTCTGTCCCAGGTACCATGCCAAGTGCTCTTCATGTACGGATCGGTTTAGTTCTACGATGTTCCTACCGTGGGGTCGGTACCATTAGCATCTCCTTTCTAGAGTTAAGACACCTACTCAGTGTCAACATAAATGTCAAAGTCAGGGTCAAACAAGGTCCCGGCCCTCAAATAATTCAGAGCTTACTGAGGGTAACGAACAATTAGATTATTGGATGGCACGGCAGACACCATGCAAGGTCTTTGGTGAGAACCTACTAGAAGCTCAGGGGAGGGGCAAGGACACTGTCCCAGGGAAGGAAAGGATGTTTAAATCTGTTTTGAAGGATGCGGAGGAGTTAGGGTGAGAAGAGGTTAGGTCACTAGCTCATTCCAGGCCAAAGCTCAGACAGGCAAGGGTCTGCTGCCTTGAGGAACAGCAGAAAATGCCCTGTGTCAAAACCACGGGACGCCAAAGAAGGCACACAAATGGCTGGTAAGCACAGGGAGAGCATCCTTAGCCACTGGGAAATGCAAATCAAAACCACGAGATGCCAGCTCACAGCTGCCACTAGGATGCCAATAATAAAGAAGGTGGGTAACAGCAAGCATGGTGAGGATGGCGCAGTCTGAACCCTCATTCATCACCAGTGGGGATGTACGACAGGGCAGCCACTTTGGAAAACAGTCTGGCAGTTCCTTAAACATACAGTTATCCTATGATCCGACAGTTACACTCCTAGACCTCTCCCAAGAGAAATAAAAACATACATCCATACAAAACTAGTACACAAATATTCTGTAACAGCAACAAGTAAAAACAACCCAAATGACCATCAATTGATGAGTGGATAAAATGAAATATTATACAGCCCTTAGAAACCCTATTGATATATGCTACAAAATGGATGAACCTAGAAAACTAGACTCCTACTGTATGATCCGATTCACACAAAATGTCCATTACAGGCGTTATCTACAGAGACAGAAAACAGACAAGAGGCTGCCTAGGGATGGGCGCGTGGGGAGTGCCTGCCAAGAGGCATGAGGTTTCTTTCTGGAGGGATAAAAAATGTTCCAAAATTACATTGTGGTAATAGGCTCACAACTCTGAATGTACTAAAACCCACTGCATTTGTACAGTTTAATAAGTGGATGTGAATTACGCACTATTTCAATAAAGCCATTAAACAAGCCAACCAAGCATGGGATGCCAGGGAGGGGCTGGGCAGAGATGCTTCTCAAGGCGGGACTGTGCTTTCTTCTGGGGATGGGTGAAGCTGGCTGAGAACAGGCTGGGGAGGCGACTGGAGCCTAAAAGCTCCAGTCAGCTGAGGCCAGCAGGGGGCTCCAGTGGAAACACAGCCTGGAGCAGAGAGACCACCCAGACAAGACTCGGAGTGGCAGACTTGCCAGGGCTGGGGCTTTATGGGCCCCACAGGTGGACACGTGTGTGTATGCAGCTAGACAGAAATCCACGGCCCTGTGCGGCCCCCGCCCAGCCTCTCTCCTGCAACCAAGACCCGCGTCCCAGGGGAGAGGCAGTTGCCATGGAGAGGGTTTCTCCGGGAACCAGGTAAAAACCACCAGAGGTGAGGGGCGGGGTGGCTGTGACTCTGAGATTAGAACCCAGCACAGCCCCTACCTGTCCCTGGCTAGCAGTCGCCGCACCAACACTGCTGGACATTTATCCTGTGCCTCGACTGTAGCGCTTCACCGGTACTGTCGTGCGTCTGTGCTGAGTCGCATCCCGTCCTCTGGCAACCCCATGGACTGTACCCGCCAGGCTCCCTTGTCCACAGGATTTCCTCCTCCAGGGGATCTTCCTGACTTAGGCACCGAATCCACGTCTCCCGCACTGGCAGGTGGATTCTTTAGCACTCAGTCACCTGGGAAACCTTTGCCTGTACTGACTACAACCCAAAGAGCGGGACCACCAGCGTTTCCATCTCACAGATGGGCCAACAGGAGTGGAGAGAACTTCAGTAACTCGCCCAGAGTCACCCAGGCGGCAGCACTGACTGGGGCCGTCTGGCCCCAGAGCTGAACCGGGGCCTCAGGAGCCTCTCCAGAGGGGCCTTTCCCACCGCCACGCAAAGCCCCCTTGCATGCTGCGCCTAGTACCCCTTCCTGTTCCGATGACATCCCAGGCCATCTCATCACCTTCCAGACTAGTTCAGCGGTTCGGTTCACTCTCGAATTCAGTTCAGTGCTGTCCACTTCCCCCACTGCAAGCTAGACACCTAGAGACCCGGAGGGAAGGGGGGGCCTCAGCTGCTCTTTTCTGGCACCCGTTCCCCGCCCCGGAGCCTGCTCCTGCTCTGGGTGGGGCTGGGCTGGAGGAAGGGGACAAAGGGCTCTTGAACAAACCTAACAGGTCTGTGGTCCAGGGCCCTGCTGGCCCGCAAATATCCCCACGGGTCTGTGAGGGGGGTGCCTGTGAGGTTTCCCCGCTGAGCTCCCCTGCCCCTTTCCCCTGCCCCTCCCCGTGACCAGCCATCCGGCGCTGCTGGCTGCCTTCATCTCAGCCTCGTTCCTTTGCTCTGAGCTAGAGGACCCCAGGGGTACGTGCACCCAGGGCAGGGGTACAGGCTGCCCCCACTCCCGGCCCCACTGGGCAGGACAAGCCTATCTGCTGAGAGGGAGAGCAGCTCTGACAGCCGCCCGGTGCTCTCCTGCTGGGCACAAACAGCTCCACGGACGCACCGGGCAAGGCCACGCGGGCCTCGGATCACGGCGCAGCTCAACACAGACCAGAACACAAACGCTGTCCAAAGCACAAAAATGACCAACCACCGCCCTCCTGACTCAGAGCTGACAGCCGCTTCTTCACTCAGCACAGCACTGGCTCCACGGATAACCGACGCTGGCCACAGACGCCCCTGCTCCCTGCTGGCCTCTGATCCAGAGCGAAACCCGCCTCCCTGAACCCTCCCCAGTCACTCAGCCCAGCCCAGCCCCTTCCTGAGATGTCCCATGGGCCCCCAAGTTGGGCACCCCCAACTGCAACAAGCAGGAAACCCAAATTAACTACCCGCATCCGTGGTGGCATCTGGTTGGGGGTATGGACGGCTGACGGAGGCCCCCAACCCTCTCAGACGACTCTTAGAGACCCCTTTCCCTGCTCCCCACGACTTTACACAGGACCCGGCAGCGTCTGAGCAAGGCTGGCCCCCTTTCAGTCTGGGTCAGGCTGGCAGGTGGTAGTGACCCTGCCTTGAGGAATTCTGGGGTTTTTTTGTTCTCTGCCCTGGCAGAGGAGGACATATTTTTGGGGTGTGTGACGGGGCAACTCTGCACGCAGACATCAGGGAGGTCCCTTGGCCCCCCCTCTCCACACTCGTAGTTCGCTGGGGTTTCTGTGAATGACTCACCAACCTTTTAAAACTTGGACCTCGTGGAAAGGTCTAGTTTTCTCTATTCTATAAAGCCGGAAGCTCCGCACCGCCAGGCTGGCACGTGTGCCTGCGGGGCTGGCGTTGTCCGAGGCCCTTTTGCACTCTCGGGTCTTCCGCCCTGCTCCGCTGATGCGGCACACGGGTGCGCGGGGCCCTGCTTAAGGGCACACAGGGAGGAGCGAGTGTCCCGAGGGCCAGGGTACTGTGTTGCCAACTACCTTGTTTGCCCTGTCCAGTCTCTGCATGCATGTGAAGGAGGGGCACCCCAGGGCTGGCAGCCTGCATCTCTCAGATGAGGAAACTGAGAGGGAGGAGTGGTGGGATGGATACGTCCCCATCTTAATCCTTAGCATCTGTATGTTACCCTATATAGTCAAAGGGATTTCACAGATGTTACATTCAGGATCTTGAGGTGAAGACACTATCCTGGATTACTAGGGTGTGCCCCAGAGTGCTCACAAGGGCCCAAAGGCAAGGAAATGGATTCTCCCCTAGAGCCTTGAGAACAGGAGTCCCCAGCCCCCGGGCCATGGACTTGTACCAGGCCGCACAGCAGGAGATGAGGAGCTGTTCTCCACGAAACCCGTCCCCGGTGCCAAGAAGATCTGGGATCACTGTACCAGAAAGTCCCTTTTAGACCGCCGGCCTCCAGAACAGAAACGGAATCAATGTGTGTTGTCTGAAGCCACTAAGAGAAGGGGCTCTGGCGGACTCTGAGCCACAGGGCACGTGGCAGACCCGTGCTGTGTGTCTGGCCCCTGCACTGCCCTTCCCCAGCTGAACTGGCCTTGGCCTTCTGGTCCTTGTTTGCCAGGACGCCCACTCCCAACCCTTGCTCCTGGCCTGCGTGATCTAGACAGCTGCCCAACGCCTCTTCAGGGAACACAGAATTGATTTCCCCAGTTTCTGTGCCTCAGCAACTCATTTTAAAAAGGAACTGATGGTGGCTCAGTAGTAAAGAATCCGCCTGCTGATGCAGGAGCCACGGGTTCAGTCCCTGGTCCAGGAAGATCCCATATGCCCCGGAGCAACTTGGCCCACTTGCCCCAATTACTGAGCCCACACGCCCCAGAGCCTGTGCTCAACAAGAGAAGCCACTGCAACGAGAAACCCATACCCTGCAATGAAGAGCAACCCCCCCACCACTGCAACTAGAGAAAAGCCCGCACAGCAACAAGGCCCAGCAAAGCCAAAAACAGAACCGACGCAGGATGTTCCTGGTGGTCCAGTGGTGGGGACTCTGCTCCCGTCGCAGGGGGGTGGAGCATGGGTTCAATCCCCGGTTGGGGAACTGAGAGCCTGTATGCTTCGCGGCGCAGCCAGGAAAAAAGTTCTGATGCTTTGTGAGGCCATAGAAGGCTGGGGGCTGTGTGGAACAGTTCCTGGGAATGAGGAGGTCCTGACTTACCCTCTAAGTGCTCAGGGAAACGGTCAGGCACACAAACATCTGCTTTCGAGGAGCTCCCAAAGCAGAACGAAGTGTGGTAGGAACAGGAAGAGAAACGACCACGGGCTGGCCGTAAGTGCTGGGCTCTACCTACAGCATTTCACACAACCCTCTCAGCATCCAAGCCTTGGAGAGAAATAATGCTCATACTTAGGCAGGCAGGCCCAGTTCTAGGAATTTTGCATACATTTACATATGTAATCCTCACAATAAGCCTATGAGGTGGGTCATCTTATCCCCATTTTATGTCACACAGAGAGAAGATGCCACCTGCTGAGGGTCAAAGAAGTGGAGCTGGGGCGTGAACCTAGCAGGCTGGCTCCAGAGACAATGCTCTGAGCCACCTTTCCCTTGATCAAAAGGCCAAGGAGCCACTGGAGCCACTTCCAAGAAGGCAGCGGAGGCCCAGCAGTCAGGGCCACGGTGGCACCCTGAGCAGGATCAGGTGATGTGGGCGTGGGGCTGAAACCTGGGTCCATCTGATGGAAACCCGGTGCCTCTTCCATCACACCAGGCTGTCACCGTGACTGGGAAAGCAGTGGGCTCTGCGACAGAACAGGCAAGGAGGGCCTCCTTTGGCGCAGGGGGCTTGGAGGGGGCAGGTGGCAACCAACAGAACTTGGCACTAGTGAGCAGCAGCAGACTTGAGGTGAAGGTCCCGGTCCAACGGCCTCCCAGTAGGCTATGTCCCGAGCTGGGGTCAGGGACCCCCCACGTCTGAGCGGAGACAGGCTCTCCCTGGGGCCTGCAGGCCCTTGGAAGGTGTGTGGCAGGGCAGCGCTCTAACCAGCAGTGTGGCCCTGCACAATCCCTCTCGCCTCCCCGGGCCTCTGCCTTGCCCCCTGCAAGCCCCGCGGGTCAGCCTCTGTGATCTGAGCCCCTTCTTGGCATTGAGCCTGATTCCCAGCGTTCTGCACAGGCTCTCCTTCCTCCTGCCTAATCCCCTCCCTTACTGGACTGGGGCGTCTCCCCAATCCAGGGCTTCGCTAACTGTTGCCAGGTGTGCAGCCGGCCCCCAGAGAACCACCCCCCCACTCCCCCTCCCCATCAAAGAGCCGGGGTGACGCAACCTGCCTGCAACCGCCGCCTCACTCACCAAGCCTGGCTCCTCCGCAATGAAAAAGAGTCCCCAGCAGCCCCACCCAGGCTCCCAGCCTCAGCCCAGGAGCTGAAGGGCGCACAGGGAGCGGGCAGCTGGACCCCGAATACTTGGCCAAACTCGGGGAGCCGGAGTCATCTGAGTCCCGGAGGGACCAAGGATCCAGATCAGGGGTGGGTGTGGGGAGAGGGCGCAGAGTGCCAAGACCTGGGCTCCCAGGCACCACCCATGACCCGCTGCCCAGAAGTTGGGATAGGCTGGGAAGGGCTAGGAGTTCAGTGTGCTTGCTGGCGCCCGCTCTGCAGAACTGAGTCAGGCTGTGTGGGCGGGGTGACTGGCACCAGGACTCAATTCTGTGGGACCCAGCTGAAGAGAGAAAGAGGCACACGGGGCAGGGACCGCGGCGCGCCCAGGGTCTTCTCAGCACACTGCAAGCAACTGGTAGCAAGAATTCCATACTAAGTTCATTCTCAAGTTATTAACTGTCTAACCTGACCATCCTCTCAAAACCCCATAGTCCCAATCTATGCTGCTGCTGCTGCTAAGTCGCTTCAGTCGTGTCCCACTCTGTGCGACGGTACGGACAGCAGCCCACCAAGCTCCTCCATCCACAGGATTCTCTAGGCAAGAATACTGGAGTGGGTGGCCATTTCCTTCTCCAAGTCCCAGTCTATGAGACAAAACCAAAGAGGAACAGTTCACAGAATACCTAACCTGCACTCTTCAGAAATATCAAAGTCACAGGTGACAAGAAAAGTCTGAAAAGCCTCCACAGACCAGAGGTTGCTGAGGAGACATGAAAACTAAGTGTAACCCGGCTTCCTGGGGGGAAGATAGGGTGGGCGAGGGGGTAGGTCACAGAAACAGACTGACGTTGCCTCCCGAGTTGTGACAAACACCAGTATAATACAAGATGCCCACAGGAAGCAGGGAGGCTGTGTGAGGGGTTCCCCGGGAACTCTCTGTATTGTCTTTGCAGCTTTGTAGTCAATCTACAGTTATTCCAAAACAAAAAGTTAAAGAAAAATACTCTACCTAGTCCACCAGTTATAATCTAGAAGACTGGGGGATGACTGTGCCCCCACTGCCAGCAGCCTGTCCAATGGTCCCCCCTAATCCCACACGCTAGTACTCAACACTGAGGAGTGGCAGTCAGTCCTTACTTTAAAGACCTTTAGAAGCACTACTGCTGGGCACTAGAGATAAACCATATCCACCTTAATAGTAACAATGAATCCCTTATGTAACACCTTACTCTGTGCCAGGCACTAGTCCAAGGGCACCTGACCTGGATTAATTCATTTAATCCTCAATACTAAGAAATAGGTACTGTCAATGGCCACATACATTGGCCATCAGCATGTTTCTACTAACTCAACTCCATATTTGATTCTAGAACTATTAAGGAAAGCAAGGCACTTGGAAGGGAAATTGCCAGTAAGCTAGTTAAGTGGGGTGTAGTCAGGGGTTGAATCCAACAACTTGGCTCCAGAGTCTGTGCTCTTAACCATTACTCTGTTGCCTCAGTAAAAAACAGCCCCTATAGGGCAAGAGCTCAAATACTGGCAGAGTGGATAAAGTGAAGGGAATGTGGTCAGATCCCAAGAAGGACTTCCAGTATGCAAGAGTAGCCTGTATTAGGGATGCAATATACAATAAACCTCATTAATACCACCATATGTTGTGTATGAAAGCTGTTACAAGAGTAAATCCTAAGAGTTCTCATCACAAGGAAAACAGGATGTATTTTTTTCTATTTCTTCAGTTTTCTATCTGTAGGAGATAATGTTCACGACACTTACTAATCAATTTATGAGGTATGTTCAATCAAATCACTATGCTGTACGCCTTAAGCTTACCCAGTGCTACATGTCAATCATATCCCAATAAATCTGGAAGGAAAAAAAAAAAAAGAGCATCTGAACTTAGAGGAAGAAAAAAAAGCCTGTCTTCATTCTCAGATAACTCTGAAGATCAAGGTCCCTTGTCTTCTCTGGATCTTGATTCAGTCTCATAAGCACCAGGAAAAGCTCAACTCCAGGTGTAATGTCCTGCTGTGGACGAACGGAGGATGGGTTTCTGCAGCACAGGAAAGACCCACAACCACTTGGGCTGGGAGGGTCCAGCGTACCGGGAGGGGATGGTTAGGAAGTCCCATCTCTTTGAGCAATGGATTACAGATCTTCCTATTTCTGGCAGACCTGCACGACTGATGGTGGGGTCGGGGGAGCTGAGGTAGAGGACAGTCTGAAAGGGAGCTTAGGTGGAGGGTATGGACAAAAGAAGGAACCAACTGACCTGAAAGGAATGCTGAGGATAAGCGTTGAGGGTAGGTGGGCAGGAGACAGAGAAAAGATAACAAGCCAGAGGGTGATAACTGACTCGCTGCACCAAGATGGGGCCGAGCGTCCATGTTGTGAATGGGAAAGGGCGGGGATGGCTGGGAATTACCTTGGAGGAGGTAAAAGAGACACAAGGATGACCTTTTAGCAAGTGCTGGATGGTGTAGCGTCTGGGGTTCCTGCCAGGGGGGTCGGAAGGGGTGACACCGGGCCCCAGGGTTCCTTCCTACTCACAGTAAGAGGTTGAGAGAACATGTATGAAGTGGGATCTCAGTTTCACAGGCAACGACTCATTTGATTCTCACAAATGACCCCACCAGGTACAATTGATTATTCTCCGCGTTTTACAGATAGTCTCCTGTCTAGGCTGCTAGAGAATTCAGGTCTTTTGCCCAAGGCCACCTTCGCCGGCCTGGGATTTGACTGGAGCGCGCTCTGTGACTCACGCCAGGTTCTAAGCCACAGGAAAGGTTCTCAGAGTGGGACGGCAGTTGAAGGATGAAGAGAGTAGCATGTGGCTGGCCGGAAATTCGCGAAGCACGGGAAAGCAAAGGAGAAATGAACCGGCCGGAGTCTCGGGGAAGACGGATTATCGAGTCACCAGAATCAGAGGGAGCAGAGGGCCGGAACCCAGAGTCAGAGAGAAGGGAGGGTCGGAACCCCCGGAATCGGGAGAAAAGCGGGGCTAGATCCACGAGTAAGAGGAAGGAGAGGCCTGGACCCCCGGGATCGAAAGCCGGGATCAGATCCCCGAGGGCAGGGGTGCAGGCCCGCCTCCGGGTTGGGGCCACGTGGGGCGGGGCGCGGAAGGATCCGCGCAGGCCGTGCTGCGCCGCCCGCGGTATATCTGTGTCCAGTCCCCGGGGCCACCTCATTCCCCATCCTCAGATCACGGTCTCTCCTCACTCTACCGCCACGCCGCCTCTGCCCGCATACCCCCGGCCATGGCTCTGTAGCCGCGACCCCTCTGTGCCCCCGGCCAGTCTCCGCGCTCACCGCGCCTGCGCTCTCCGCTCCTGCCGTCTCCCTTCAGCCGAGGCCGCCGCCGCCTCTCCTTTGCGCAGCCATGGAGTGAGTAACCGCTCGCCCCTCCCTCTCCAACCGCCTTTCCCGCCCTTTCGAAGCTCGCGGCCTTCGCGACCGAGCCTGGGGGGGGTGGAGAGACTGAGGAATCACGGTCGCGCAGGCGCAGAAGAGGGAAGACGAGCGTTCTCGAGCGACGGAGCATGCGCACTCGGGCGGGTGCGTTCTTCCGGACAATTGGTGTTTAAAGAGGATAGCCACGTGCGTGTGCGCCTGCGCACTAGTTCCCAGACGCGGTGGCTTCCCCACACCCCCGCCCTGACTGTCTGCGAGCAATTGCTCATGCGCAGCTGCCCACCTGAGGCTGTATTTTTTGCTCTAAGGGCGGGCATTAAGCAGCCGCACATGCTCACTGGCCCCCAGGAGGGCGGTGGCTACGGCACGGCTCGGGAGATGGCGCATGCGCTGTAGCCTTCAACGAGAGCGCCGCCTCCCACTTTGCTCAGGCGCCGAGCTTATCTTCCCTCCCTTTCATTCAGGCGCCTGCTGGGGCGGGGACTGGTTTAGATTGACAGGGGAGAAGGCGGGGATTAGAAACGACCTGTAGAGGGGATGGAGCTAGGATAAGAGGCGTCTCCGAGGACGGGGTTGGGGGCGGGGTTACCCATTGTGGAAGGGGCGGGGCTGACGAAACCTTTTGCTGAGGGAGGTGGGGTTTCTGCCTGAGAAAGAGGCGGGGCCTCTGGGGAATCATCGGGGAGGGGTGGAGCTAAAATATACCGTGGGGGCGGGACTTCGAGAGAGAGTGGCGATCAGCCCCAAAATTTAAAGGGAGAACTGCGATTTGAACGGATAACTTTGACGACCGGGCGGGACAAGGGGGAATTCCCATGGGAACAGATTTGAGTTGGAATCTAGGGAGGGTGTGGGGCCTAAAAGCTATATTTTAGAGGAAGAGATGTAACTGGAAGAAAATTCCCCTGGGATTGAGTGTGGGGTTTTTTTTTTTTTTTTAATGAAAGGGAATATTTGGGGTGAGTGGGAAGGACTTTAAGGAAATTCCCCTGGGAGACCATTAGGTTTCTGTTTTGGAAGGATTGGGTCTTGGGAATTCTGAGAAATAAGCCAAATGTAAAGAGAATTCCCTTGGGAGTGGGTGGGGCTCAGATACAGGAAAAGGACAGGTTTAGAATTCTGAAAGGATGAGGAGTCCTGGGACTCTGGGGAGGTGGCTTGATTTCCCTGTGGCTTTGGCAATAGTAGGTGAGGCTGATCCTGACCCACTCACATTTTTGTCACACTTGTAGGTCCTCCATTTTTGCCTTAGTGCCTGTCTTCGCCCAGCTGAGCAACCTCCAGAGCCTCCTCCCAGCTGTTGGTGCAGCCTCTTCCATTGCCATCGGTGCCCAGCGCCCCTGCTGCAGCCATGTCACTCCTGGCGACCCTGGGGCTGGAGCTGGACAGGACCCTGCTCCCAGCTAGCGGGCTGGGCTGGCTCGTAGACTATGGGAAACTCCCCCTGGCCCCTGCCCCCCTGGGCCCCTATGAGGTCCTTGGGGGAGCCCTGGAGGGCGGGCTTCCAGGGGGGGGAGAGCCCCTGGCAGGTAAGAGTAGGTGAAGAATGGAGGTGGGGTGAGCTGGGGGGAGAGGGAGAAGAAAGAATTCATTCGTCTGATAAATATTTTTTAATGAGTACCTGTAATAGGGCTTCCCCAATGGCTCAGCAGGTCAAGAATCCACCTGCAATTCGAGGGACACAGGAGACATAGGTTCAATCCCTGGGTTGGGAAAAAAGCCTGGAGGAGGAAGTGGCAACCCACTCCAGCCTGGAGAATCCCATGGATAGAGGAGCCTGGTAGGCTACAGTATATGGGGTCACAAAAAGTTGGACATGGCTTGAAAAGTTGAACAACTAAGTAACGACAACAGCATAATATGTCAGGCACTGTTTTAGGGGATACAGCTGGGAACAAGACTGACATGATCCTTGCCTCCTTGGAGCTCACACTCTACTGGGAAGACATGCAGGAGACAAATTAAATGATGTATGGGAATAAGTGGGAAACACTTAGCTGAGTTTAAAAATGGCAATGAGAAAAAAAAATTAAAATGACAACGAGGACACGTTTGGCGGGGGGAGCCAAGAAACCCTCTCCAAGCCAGTAACATTTTGGCTGAGACCTAAGGAATGATAAGGAACAACCCATAAAAAGACCCAAAGGAAGAGCTTTTCAGGTGCAGGAAACAGCACAGGCAGAGCCCCTGAAGCAGGAAGTATTTTATTCATTGCGTGCTTGGGTGCTAAGTCGCCAGATCGTGGCTATGGACTCTAGCCCACCAGGCTCCTCTCTCTGTCCATGGTATTCTCCAGGCGAGAATACGAGTGGGTTGCCATGCCCTCCTCCAGGAGATACTCATGACCCAGGGATCAAACTTGCATCTCTTACATTTCCTGCATTGGCAGGTGGGTTCTTAACTTCTAGCACCACCTGGGAAGCCCATTTTATTCACTGGTGGTGATTTAGTCGCTAAGTTGTGTCTGACTCTTGCGACCCCATGAACTGTAGCCCACCAGGCTCCTTTGTCCATTGGATTTTCCAGGCAAGAATACTGGAGCAGGTTGCCATTTCCTCCTCCAGGGGATCTTCCCGACCCAGGAATGAAACCTGGGTCTCCTGCATTGCAGGCAGATTCTTTACCAACTGAGCTATGACGGAAGTGTATCCCAAATGCTTGGCACATAGTGGGGTTTCAATAATTAAAGATGAAACAGGGTGTGTTTACATGTGATCTAGTTTGCCATTTATAATAAACTAGAGAGTAAATCAAGAAACCAGAGATGCAGGGTAATCAGTAAGGAGGATGTTGGAACAGTTGAAGAAATGGCTGGTTGACTGTTTTCTCATTTGGGTCATTGATGGTTGGTTAACGGGTTGGTTAGATGTTTGGTTTATTGGTTGGTTGGTTGGCTGGTCTGTTGACTGGTTTGATGATTTGTTGATTGGTTGGTTGGCTGGCTGGTGGTTTAACTCAATGAATGGGATGAATGAGGTGGGCATGAGTGAGATCTGGTTGGGTGGAGGATTAGGAAATCAAGGAGCTTTCTGTCCTGCAATCCTCCAGGAGACGGCTTCTCTGACTGGATGACCGAACGGGTCGACTTTACAGCCCTGCTCCCTCTGGAGCCCCCCTTGCCCTCAGGTGCCCTCCCCCCACCTTCCCCACCCCCACCTGACCTGGAAGCTATGGCCTCCCTGCTCAAGAAGGAGCTGGAGCAGATGGAAGACTACTTCCTCGATGCCCCTCTGCTTCCACCATCCTCCCCACCTCTGCCGCCACCACCGCCGCCTCCGCCGCCGCCGGCACCGGCATGTTCCCTCCCTCTCCCCCTCCCCCTGCCCACCTTTGACCTCCCCCAGCCCCCTTCCCTGGACACCCTCGACTTGCTGGCCATCTACTGCCACAGTGAGGCTGGGCAGGGGGACTCGGGATTGGCGCCCCCGCCCCAACCTCCGCAAGCCCCGCCCCCGCCCCGCCCCGCCCCGTACCCAAGTCCTGCTGCCAGCCGAGGGGACCGCAAGCAGAAGAAGCGAGACCAGAACAAGTCCGCGGCTCTGAGGTACCGCCAGAGGAAGCGTGCAGAGGGCGAGGCCCTGGAGGGCGAGTGCCAGGGGCTGGAGGCGCGGAACCGGGAGTTGAGGGAGAGGGCGGAGTCGGTGGAGCGGGAGATCCAGTACGTCAAGGATCTGCTCATCGAAGTGTACAAGGCTCGCAGCCAGAGGACCAGGAACAGCTAGCCCGGCGAGGGCTTCGGGCTGTAGGGGGCGCTGGTCTTCGGCTCCGGGGCGGAGGGGGGAGGGCCCCCAATCCTCCTCCTGCCTCCAGCTTCCTTCCAAACCCTCCCTCCCCGTCTTCTCCTTCTCTTCCCCCCTCCCCTTTTATTCTTGCCTCCCCTTCCCACCCCCCAGAATCATGAAATGTTTGGCATGAGTCAGCATTTACACCCTTCAAGTAACATCTGAGGAACAGAGGCCCATGAGGAATTTGGGAGGCAGGGGAGAGCTTGGAAACCCCGTCTCAAGCAGGGAAGTGAGCCCAGGAAGCCCTGCAGAACATCTGTGCAAAGGAGAACAGGGAAGCCATCTGGAGACCAAGTCAGGGAGGGCTCAAAGAAAGGTGCCCAAGGGATGAGCAAAACAAACCAAGTGGCCTTGGGAACTACATTTGGAGGTGGAACCAAGAGGTAGCTGACTTGGCAGAGCAGGTGCATATTTGGGGGGTGTGGGGGAGAGGCCGTAATGGGTGATGGGGTGTACATTTTAGCTCTGGGAGGAAATCAGTGTTTTGTGAAGGTGTTGGGGGAGGTGCGGGAGGGCAGGGACTGATCCTTTTGGAAGGGGGCTCTGTGAGTGGAAATAAAAGGAAGAATTGCCTCTGATTACCTGTGTCTGGTCTTTGAAAGGAGAAGCTGCGGGGAGGGCAGTCTTAGACCAAAGGCAATAATGATAACGTAATACAGTCAAGCACACACTTTCCACACAGGGTCAAAGCCAAGATGAGACTGATTGAACTAGTAGAGATACAAGACCCGCTTTTAACTTCCATTTAGGACGTAGATAGTGAAAGAAAGAATAGCCAAAGGTGCCAGCTCCCCATGGTCCTTGTCACCAAAAAAGATGACGCCAAAGGGGCCAGGTGGCACAGTTGTGGGGCACCCGGTGTTGAAGAGCAATTGCATTGCACTGTCAGAGCCAAGATTCCAGGAAGTCGGAGGTAAATGAGCGGTGACCTGGTAGTGGAGAGTCGGATCTGGGTGCTAACACTTTCTCCATGATAATCTTTATGAGCTGGAAAAAAATTCGTGCAGATGGGCACCCATTACACAGTTGGGAATCAATTTAAAGGGTTCTGATAGAACAGTAGACAATACCATGTATCACAGAGTGGTATTTTGCCAGACTATGTTGATGCAATAGCTTTGCATCACGGTAAGAAAAGTTTAGGAGAAGGCAATGGCACCCCACTCGAGTACTCTTGCCTGGAAAATCCCATGGACGGAGGAGCCTGGAATACTGCAGTCCATGGGGTCGCTGAGGGTCGGACACGACTGAGCGACTTCACTTCCACTTTTCACTTTCATGCATTGGAGAAAGAAATGGCAACCCACTCCAGTGTTCTTGCCTGGAGAATCCCAGTGACTTATGAGCCTGGTGGGCTGCCGTCTGTGGGGTCGCACAGAATCGGACACGACTGAAGTGACTTCGCAGTAGCAGCAAGAAAAGTTTGGAAGCCACTGGTAGACGGCAGCCAGCATCATACACTGATTTTCAAACACTGCCACCTAATACAACCGCTATCAACGCACTTTGAGATGCCAGATCCCATTTGGCCCAAAGCAAACGTTTCCTGCTTCCCGGAGGCTCTGTCTTAGCAGGACTCTACCGCTAGGGGGCGCCCGTGCCCCGACGTGAATGAGTTATCGTCTATCCTCTACTCAGCCCAAGCCCGCGATCTCCTTGGGGGTCCCAGCTCGCCCTGAGGGTCGGGTTTACGGGGACTGAAGCCCTGACCACGAATAAAATTCCTCGAACAGAGCACGGCAGCAGGGCGTAGGCGGTCACGAAGGGATGTGGCCATGCTAAGATACCCACTTATCCCTTCATTCCACAATGTTCATTAAATGCCTCCGTGCACCTCCCAGAGCGCATAATTTGGTGGGTGAGGACGGACAGGACCTCAAATTTACCACCCCGCCGGTTCAGGAAGGCCTCCTCGCCTAGACTGTGTGAGACAACCCGGGTGGAGTCCTGCCGGCTGTGTGACCTTGGGCAGCTTGCATAGCCTCTCTGTGCCTCAATTTCCTCTGCTCTGAATGGGTCTAATAATACCTGCTTCATAGGGCCATCATGAATATTAAATGAGTTAATATTTGTAAATTATTTTGAAGGGTCTGGTATGTTTGTTAAATCAATTGCTAAAAATTCCCATTTTACAGAAAAGAAAACTGAGGATCAGAGTAGGGATCACCAAAGCCATATTTTTTTCTCCTAAGGAGAACTCTTGAGCCCAGTGATCCCCAATTCCCAGCCCAGAGGCTTTTCCTTGGCACAGAACTCGGGGTAGACATAAACCTCATTCCCTTGGCATAGTGGTGGGGCGGAGACGGGGGTGGGTGTTGTGGGTGCCAAAGCCAGTGAAATACTCTAGCAGAGCCCAGGGCCCAACAACACAACAGTCAGCATTGGAATCACGACTGAAACTAGCATGGGGCCCTGTCTCTGGGTCAGCAGAATAGCCAGACAAGTAAAGAAATCATTTTCTTACTGTCAACGACATCCACACTGAAGTATAGATGTAGAAGGAAAGGAAAGTGAGCTGGTCAATAAGATTCACGGAGCTGCCTCTTCAGTTCTGAATTGTGATGAACTATGAAGTAAGGTTGGGTGTGGCATTAGCCCTCTCTCAGGAGAAGGGGATCTAACAGGGCCAGAAGGTGCAGGCCAATTACATGACCAGGTCCCAAGATACATGTATCACCTATACCTGCTGCTCTGTGGTTTTGCCCTGAATGTTCAACCATGTTCAAGTTCTGCTTGGAGTTCCCTATGGCCATCTTGGGCTTCCCAGGTGGCTCAGTTCAGTTCAGTCACTGTCTTGTCTGACTTTTTGCAACTCCATGGACTGCAGCACACCAGGCTTCCCTGTCCATCACCAACACCCAGAACTTGCTCAAACTCATGTCCATAGCGTCAGTGATGCCATCCAACCATCTCATCCTCTGTCATCCCCTTCTCTTCCTGCCTTCAATCTTTCCTAGCATCAGGGTCTTTTCCAAGGAGTCAGTTCTTCGCATCAGGTGGCCAAAGTATTGGAGTTTCAGCTTCAGCATCAGTCCTTCCAGTGAATTTTCAGGACTGATGTCCTTTAGGATGGACTGGTTGGATCTCCTTTCAGTCCAAGGGACTCTCAAGACTCTTATCCAACACCACAGTTCAAAAGCATCAGCTCAGCTTTCTTTATAGTCCAACTCTCACATCCATACATGATTCATACATGACCCAGGTGGCTCAGTGGTAAAGAAATCGACCTGCCAGGGAAAAAAAAGTTATGGCTACCAAAGAAAAAAGCAGGGAGAGGGATAAATGAGGAGTTTGGAATTAATAGATGTGAACTACTGTATATAAAATAGGCAAACAACAAGGACCTACTGTATCTAGCACAGGGAACTCTGCTCAATATTTTGTACTAACCTGTAATGGGAAAGAATCTGAAAAAGAACATATCTATGTATACATTTAACTGAGTCACTTTGCTGTGCACCTGAGACTAACACACTGTAAATCAACTGTGCTCCATTTTTTAAAAAATCCATACTGTACGATTCATGGTTTAACCATCTTACAGTGTGAATTCAGTAGCATTTGGCACATTCATAATGCGGCGCAACCATCACTGCGGTCTCACTCCAGAACTTTTTCATCCCTTCCCCCACCCCCAAACAGGAACCCTAAACCGGTTAAACAGTCAGTCACCCCCCAAACCGCTCTCCGCTCAGCTCCTGGACACCACTAATCTGCTTCCTGCCCCTGTCACTTTGCCCAGTTTGAACACTTCATATAAAGGGGATCATACGATATTTATGTGCAAGAGCAGAGCCCTCAAAGGCATCCAGGTCCTAATCTTTGGAAACCTGTGGATGGCAATTTCTGTGGCAGAAAGGACCCTGCTGATGTGGTTAAGCTAAGCATTTTGAGATGGGGCAATTATTGGGGATTCCCTGAGTCAGCCCTAAATGTGACCACAAGGATTTTCCTAAGAGGGAGGCGGAGGGAGATTTGAGCGCAGAAGAGAAGGACGTGTGATGGAAAAGCAGATGAAAGCAGAGCCAGGCAGAGAAAGCTACGCCATTGGCTTTGCAGATGGCGGAAGGGGCCAGGAGGCAGGAAGATGGGTTCTCCCCTGGAGCCTCTCAAGGGAGCAGGGCTTCAATTTCAACTTAAAACAACACAAATACATTGTCTTATGGTTCTGGAGTCCAAAAGTCCAAAGGGAGTCTCAGGGGGATAAAATCAAGGTGTTGGCAGCGGTTGTTTCTTCCAGGGGCTCTTAAGGTGAATCGTCTCCCTGCTTTTTGCAGGTTTGGGTGGTGGTGTCACTTGTTGTTCAGTTGCTCAGTCGTGTCTGACTCTTTTGCGACCCCCTGGACAGCAGCCCCCAGGCCCCTCTGTCCATGGTATTTCCCAGGGAGCCACCAGGGAAACCCTGAAGCTATCACTACAATCTCTTGCGTTGCCGTCTACTCCTTTCCCCCCGCTGTGGTCCGAGCTCCCTCTGCCTCTTTCTCATAAACCTGTGATCACAGTGAGGGTCCACTTGGGGAATCTCTCCATCCCCAAATCCTGAACGTGATCACAGCTGCAAAGGCCTTTTGTCTGGCAAGGTAATATAGTCACAGGTTCCAGGGATTAAGACCGGGATGTCTCTGGGGGGCTGCTATTCAGCAGGCCACAGACACTGTCTTTTAGAATCCTCCACCTGGGATGGGACTTAAGAAGTGGCCAACTCGGACAGCATTTATACTTTTCAGGCAAAGAAACAATAAATCTGTGAGGAGTTGGCAGGATAAAGAGGCTTCGGGGGCCCAATTAGTGAGAATCTACAGAGAATTTAGTCTGTGACAGGAAACCAAGGCAGTAACCCAAGGTTTCCCAAGGTTGGTCTGAGCTTCCCTGGTGGCTCAGATGGGCAAGAATAAGCCTGCAATGCGGGAGACCTGGGTTTCATCCCTGGGTTGGGAAGAATCCCTGGAGGAGGGCATGGCAACACACTCCAGTATTCTTGCCTGAAGAATCCCCATGGACAGAGGAGCCTGGAGGGTACAGTCCGTGGAGTCACAAAGAATCGGACATGTCTGTGACTAAGCACAGGAACGTTTGTTTACTCAGGCTTCTCGGCTTGATTCCCTGTGTCTGCTGATAAGGGTGTCCTCCTTCCAGGTGTGGGGAGGATACCTTTCACAGGAGAGATTTATTTCCTGCTTTCAGGGAGAAAGAAAGGGGGGTCAGAGTGTCTTATGTTCGCCATTTTTTTCTTCTTTTTTAAAAAGCATTTGTTTTTGGCTCCATCAGGTCTCAGCTGCACGGGCTTCTCTCTAGTTGAGGCTTGTGGGTTTAGCTGCCTCGTGGCATGTGGGATCCTAGTTCCCCGACCAGGGATCGAACCCATGTCCCCTGCACTGGAAGGTGGATTCTTAACCCCTGGACCACCTGGGAAGTCCTAAAGCATATTTTGAGATGGCCTGTCCTGGGCCCCAAACACACTTGCAGGCACTTGCAAGAGCTTACATACACACACATCTGGGGTACACTCTCCACCCTACTATTTCTCCCGAGAGGGGTGGAACCCTATATTCAGGCAGCCGAACGTAGTTTTCAGGCCAAGGAGACCCAGAGGCAATGACATCTCTTGCAGCAGAGAAAGAATAGAGTTCCTGACCTGGAGTGACGCCTGGGTCCTGAGCACCCACTAAATGTCCATGTCCTGTGGCCCTGGGTCTCCCTGGAATCCTGCCAGCGGCTGATCTCCCCGTTCCCCATCTTTCTGGCCATCTATTGGACAAGCAGTGAACAGTCTACTTGATTTGAAAGAAGGGAAGTATTCTGGGCCCATTTTGCAACTCAGCAGAAACTGGAAAACTGACTCAAAACAAGACAAAGCAGAGACAGAGGTCCTGGAGCTCCTTCTCCTGAGAGCCTGTCCCCCGAGGGCTGCTCTCCATGGCCCCCAGCCCGGGGTGCAGACGACACAGTAGCAAGGGCAACAGGAGGGACACGCCGCAGCTTGGTACCAGCGGGGGCCGTTCAGCTAAAAGTGATGTCGCCTCCTGTTTGAGAGACCAAGCAATAGGGAAGTAAAGTGAGGAACTAGCCAGAGATGAAAAGGAACTGAGCATTTGTGCATTTTCAGGCTGCATTTCCCCTGTTTGAAAGTATCTGTAGTTCTAGTATCTGTAATAAACTCAGCAGTTTTCCTGGTCAGCAACTCTCCATCCTACGAAAGCTCTGGGCTCTGTGAGAGCTCATGATTGTGGGGCAGCGGCTGGGTGGGGAGCAGGGGGGCAGTGAGTGGCACCCAAGAACGTGAGTTCTGGTCCCCAAGTTGGACAGACCTTCATAGGTGGGCACCGTTGCCCCCACTTAGGGAAACCATGGCTTTTTGCACCAGTCTGAGGAGGGAAACAGACTGTTCTGGGGATCCCCCCAAGCCACTCTGAAGTTTGATGAGTCATTGCAAGGACTTAAGGAATTCAGAGAATTTGTTATACTGATGGTTTGTTACAACAGAAGGATACACATTAACAATCTGCATACCTGGCAATGCCCTAGTGGGCCAGCGTTCAGCACTTTGCACTTTCACTGCCTGGGCTCCGATTTTGATTCCTGGTGGAGGAACTAAGACCTTGCAAGCCATGTGGTGCAGCCAAAGGGGAAAATAGAATGTTGTGGTTGTTGTTTAGTCACTAAGTCCTGTCTGACTCTTTTTGTGACCTCCATGGACTGTAGCCGGCCAGGCTCCTCTGCTCATGGGATTTCTCAGGCAAGAGTACTGAAGTGGATTGCCATTTCCTTCTCCAGGGGATCTTCCCAACCCAGGGATAGAGGCCAGACCACCTGCATTGGCAGGTGGATTCTTTACCACTGAGCCACCTGGGAAGTCCATAGAATAGAAGAGAATAAAAAATAGAATAGAATAGAATCCTCAAAGGAAAAACTGCCCAAGGCACTATAGAGGGGAGACCAGGCACATGCTTCCGGTGGCCTCTTACACTGTGGACAGTGATGCTATGGACTGAGTTGTGTCCCCTCCAGTTCATATGTTGGAGCCCTAACCCCCACACATGACTGTAGTTGGAGAGGAAGACAAGGGAGCAAGGTTATTGAAGTCATAAGGGTGGGATCCTTATACAATAGGATTAGTGTCCTCACAGGAGGAGACACAGACAGGAGCATTCTCTCTGTCTCTCACTCTCTCTGTCTCTGCCACGTGAGGGGACAGTGAGGAGGCAGTCATCTCCCGGCCAGGAAGGAGGCCCTCACCAGGCGGACACCTTGATCTTGATCTTGGACTTCTGGCCTCCAGAACTGTGAGAAAGTACATTTCTGTGTGGTTTTTTTTTTTTTCCCCCACATTTATGTTGTATAAGCTGCCCAGAGTGTGGTATGCTGTGCACATACATATACAACATAAATGTGGGGGGAAAAAAAAACCACACAGAAATGTACTTTCTCACAGTTCTGGAGGCCAGAAGTCCAAGATCAAGATCAAGGTGTCCGCCTGGTGAGGGCCTCCTTCCTGGCCGGGAGATGACTGCCTCCTCACTGTCCCCTCACGTGGCAGAGACAGAGAGAGTGAGAGACAGAGAGAATGCTCCTGTCTGTGTCTCCTCCTGTGAGGACACTAATCCTATTGTATAAGGATCCCACCCTTATGTGTCTGACTCTTTGCGACCCCATGGACTGCAGCCCACCAGACTCCTCTGTCCATGGGGATTCTCCAGGCAAGATTACTGGAGTGGGTTGCCATGCCCTCCTCCAGGGCATCTTTCCAACCCAGGGATCAAACCCAGGTCTCCTGTATTGCAGGCAGATTCTTTACTGTCTGAGCCACCAGGGAAGCCCAAGAATACTGGCGTGGGTAGCTTATCCCTTCCCCAGGGGATCTTTCCAACCCAGAAATTGAACCAGGGTCTCCTGCATTGCAGGTGGATTCTTTACCAGCTGAGTGGTATGTTAGGGCAACTTAAAGCTGACCAATACACCCAGCGGCGATGTGTGACAACACAGATGGAGCATAGACCTTGGAGTCCAGTGTTTTTACTGGGGGCCTGTTATAGGTTTGTGTCCCCCCACCCCCAACAAAAGATGTTCAAGTCCCAACCCCCAGTCCCTGTGAATGGGACCTTATTTGGAAACAAGGTCTTTGCATGTGATCAAGTTAGGTGAAGTCATGGAGGGGGGCCCTAATCCAATATGAGGGCTTCCCAGGTGGCAGTCCAGTGGTTAAGACACAGAGCTTCCACTGCAGGGGGCACAGGGTCAATGCCTGGTCAGGGAACTAAGATCCCACAAGCCATGCAGTGCGGCCAAATTAAAAAAAAAAAAAAAAAGTTGTAAAATACCCATCATGTAAAATTTGCCATTTTCACCATTTTAAAGTATACAATTCCAGGACACAAAGTACATTCACGATGGTGTGCCACCCTCTCCACCATCTGGTCCCAGAACTTTTACATCTCTCCCCAAAGCAGACCTCACACCCATGAGCAGTCACACCCACAGCCCCAGGCAACCAGCAGTCTACTTTAAAACATAGGCCCCTTCCGAGTATGTGGCCCTGTGCATATATATATATATGTTATAATAAATACTAATAATAAATTATAATGTATATATATTCATGTATTTATCTGGCTGAGCCAGCTCTTAGTGCTTTGATCTTCATTGCGGCATGTCAACTCTTCATTGCTGCATGTGGGATCTAGTTCCCCAAGCAGACTATGGATTGAACCCCCTGCATTGGGAGCCCAGAGTCTTAGCCATTGGACCACCTTGGAAGTCCCTCTTCACAGTGTTTTTAATTTACTAGCTAATGTCCAATTCCTCAGGTTTGACTGGGAGTTGGGCGGGCGGGTGAGCAGTGTAGACTCTCACAGGCACTCAACACAGCATGTTCCAGACTCTCTCTAAGCCTGAGTAGGGGGATGGAGGCGGGAAGGGGGCTGAGAACCTGTCTCTTGATCTAGGCTGTCCCTGGATCAACCTGGTGTGATCCAAGCTTCTCGTTCCCCAGGTGCGTGCTCCTTATCTCATGAGATTTCACTTACAGAACAAAAAGTCCAAGATCAAAATTATTAGCAATTTCAAGATGACCCCCTTAGAGCATCAAACCTCAGTCGGGAAGCCCTTCGGAGCATGGGGCCCTGTGTAAATAGTTCACTTCCTACTGTGGAGCTGGAGGCCCTCTGTGGACACAGACATGTCCCCAGGACAGGCAGGGAGGTTGTGTCCTTTGGGGATCCTGGGTTTGGGGTCGCGCAAACAGCGAGGCAAGACTTGTGAGGTCTCGCCTTCCTCTGCCCTTAGCTCCTTCATGGAGTCGACATTTGCCTAGCAAATGAATGAATGACTGCATCCCTGCCTCTGGAGCCCCTCCCCACCCATTTCCCTTGAGAGCCCCAATGGCCTGAGGCTCACCCAGGGTGGCTGCGTCCTGAATTAGAGCTGCCCAGCAACGTCCAAGCACGAAAGGAGAAGTCAGAAGAGACGTTTATCAGACACTGGCAGCTCTGAGCTTCTTCTTTTGCTCATTTGTGGATGGTCACTCTCCCCTTCCTGTTGGAGCTTCCTTCACGGACAGGCAGGCAGGTCCAGAAACTGGACGGCCCTGGGAACTCCTGGCCGCTTGGACATGGAGAGGCTGCTGCTGCTGCCCCTGCTGTGCGCGGGTGAGTGGGCCGTGGGGAGGGCGGGTCCTGGGCTGGGGCTGGGGCTGCAGCTGAGCCTCTGTGTTCCCCCAGGGTCCCTGGAGAAGGAATCACTATACCAGCTGCAAGTGCAGGGACCAGTGATAGTGCAGGAGGGTCTGTGCGTCTCCGTGCCCTGCAACGTCTCCTACCCCCAACTTGGCCGGGCCGAGTCCACACGCATTTACGGGGCATGGTTCCGGAAAGGGGATAGACTCCAGGAGGACGTCCTTGTGGCCACAGACAACTCAGCCCGGGGTGGAAAGAAGAAGAGAAATATCCCATTCCACCTCCTTGGGGACCCCAGGGCCAACAACTGCTCCCTGGGCATCGCAGAGGCCCGCAAGAGGGACAGTGGAAACTATTATTTTCAGCTGACACGAGAAGCTGCAGAACACAATTACAAGAATCACCAGCTCACTGTGAACGTGATCGGTACGGAAGGGTCCCCAGGAGCCGAGGTCAGGGAGGGTGGGAAGGATGGACCCTGCCCCTCCATCTCTGAGGGTGGTGGGGGACAGTGGCCCCCAGTCAGGTCAAGGTGGGCACACAGAGGGGTCCCCCTCAGGGTCTGGCCTCTCCGTCTCTCCTCTCCAGCACTAACAGGGACCCCCGATGTCCACATCGAGGAGCCCCTGGAGTCCGGCTCCAGCAGCCACCTCAAATGCTCCCTGCCTGAGGCCTGTGACTGGGCCACGCCCCCCCCATCTCCTGGACCGGGGCTGCCCTCAGACCCCCGGGACTGGACTCCAAGGAGGCCTATAACTCCTCGGAGATCCTGCTCACCCCCCGCCCTCAGGATCACGGCTCAAGCCTCACCTGCCGGGTGACCTTCCGCAGGGCTTCTGTGAGCGCGGAGAGGACCGTCACGCTCAATGTGTCCTGTGAGCACTGGGCCAGGCCTGCAGGGTGACTGCAGGGCTGGGAACGGGCACTGGTGACCCCAGGCCCGGGCCTTGGGGGGCCCCTGTTCTGCTTTGCTTCTGGTTCTATGCCTCCAGGAAGTGTGGGGGGCCCTGGGAAGGGGGCTGGGGCAGGGGCAGCTCTGAATCCCTCCTCACTGCAGCGTCTCTGCCCCCCAGATCCTCCCCAGAAGCTGACCATCAGCATCTCCAGAGGAATTGGCACAGGTAGGAAGGGAGGGCCATGGAGCATGGCAGGGATCACAGAGAAGGGAGAGCCGCCCCCTGCCCCCACCCCGCCGTTCGTTCCGGATACACGTAGACGAACCTCAGAAACATCACCTTGAGGGGAAAAAGCTGGATGTTTACACGCCACATCCAGAAGACGCAAATCTATAGAGACAGTCGTGGTCGCATAGGGCTGGGGTATGGAAGGATGGGAGAGATGGCTGAGGGGTGCGGAGTGTTTTGGAGCGGGTCATGAAAATGTTCTAAAATTGACTGTGGTGATGGTTTTCCGAGTGACTTTCAAGTGGTATGTAAATGGAGTTGTATGGTTTGTAAATTATCTCTCTATAAAGCTGCTTAAAAAGCTACTTGTGGGATCTCTTGGCAACTTGAAAAAAATAAACAGGATAGAGAAATAGAGACAGGGCTTCAGAGTCTGGGCTCAGCTCTCTGTGCCCCTCTGTCTCTCTGTGTCTCTGTGTGTGTGTCTCTCTCTAGAGCTGAAACACCTGGGGAACGGCTCATCTCTTCCACTTCTGGAAGGAGACTCTCTGCGCCTGGCCTGCGACACCGACAGCAACCCCCCGGCCACACTGAGCTGGTCCCAGGGGAGCCGGACCCTGAGCCCCTCACATCCTTCAAGCCCTGGGGTCCTGTACCTGCCCCGAGTGGAGTCGGGCCACGAAGGCGAACTCACCTGCCGAGCTCAGCACCCTCGGGGCTCCCTGTGGATCTCTGTGCATCTCTCTGTGCAGAGTGAGGGGGGGTGGGGGGGCGGGAGGAAAACCCCCCGGGGAGAGGACGCTCAGGTGCAGGGAGGGGACAGACACCACTGACTCTCCTCCCTCCCTGCAGCACCCCCGCAGCTGCTGGGCCCCTCCTGTTCCCAGGAGGATGAGGGTCTGCGCTGCCGCTGCTCCTCTCGAGCCCAGCCGGCCCCCTCCCTGCGCTGGTGGCTGGGCGAGGGGCTGCTGGCGGGGGAGCTCAGCAACGCCTCCTTCGAGGTCGCCTCCAGCTCCAACGGGCCCTGGGCCAACAGTTCCCTGAGCCTCCGCGAGGGGCTCAGCTCCAGCCTCAGCCTCAGCTGCGAGGCCCTGAACGTCCACGGGGCCCGGAGCGGGTCTGTCCTGCTGCTGCCAGGTCAGGGGTCTGTTGCGGGGGGTGGCAGGGGAGAGGCTTAGAGGGGACAGGAGTCATCCTAGAGAAGATGACGCTTGGCGGGGAGAAGGGCCTGAGCGGGAGGGTTGAGAGGCAGGGGTGGGGGCAGAGAACTGTTCTTTGGCTGGCTGGGGACTGAGGACAGGAGAGCTCAAACTCTACTGGAGGAGGGGGCACGTGGGTCCTGGGGCTTGGAGGGGAGTCACCCTAAATCTTTCTCATCTGCAGGGAAGCCCAGGCTTGGAGGGGAATTTGTTCTGGGGGCCATCGGGGGAGCTGGCGCCGCTGGCTTGCTCAGCCTCTGCTCCTGCCTCATCTTCTTCAGGTGAGTGTCGTCTCTGGGGGCAGGGCGAGTGCAGGGTGGGGAAGGGGATGGCCTTGGAATCCCTGGAGGGCCCCCTCTGGAGGAATCTGGACGGTATGGCGCTTTGGAGAACCGGGTCATGGGTCAGGGAATCAGAGCAGGGTCTGTCCCCACCGTGCACCCCAGCCATCGGTGAAGGATGCCCGTTGTCACTATGAAGATCATGAGACTAGGTGCGTGCCCTACCTCTTGGCCTTGGTCAGCCCTTCTAGCCTGTCTCTCTCTTAAGTTTTCTTATCTTTTGGCTGCCCCACACAGCATGTGGGATCTTAGTTCCCCGACCAGCAATCGAGCCTGTGGTGGAACCACTGGCCACTGGCCTGCCAGGGGAAGTCCCAGCCCCTTCTAGCCTCAAGTGGGGATGAGGAGGGGGTTAGGAGGGGGGCAACAGCCGCCCTCCAAACTCTGAGCCAGCTGGGCTGCTAAGAGGTCCTGGCTTCCCCTCTCAGAGTGAAGACCTGCAGGAAGGCAGCCCGTGAGAAGGATGAACCCGGCACACCGGGTCCCACCTCCCAGGTGAGTGGTGAGCCCTCGGTCCCTCAGGATCCCAGCTGCCTGACTCCCCACCTGGCTGACTGCCATGGCTGCAGTCCTCGTGATGGCTCAGGTGCGCATCACGACCCACACAGACTTTTCCTCTTGGGTCCCATCAGCATGGGGCTTCCCAGGTGGCTCAGCTGGTAAAGAATCTGCCTGCCACAGGACACATGGGTTCTATCCCTGGGTTGGGAAGATCCCCTGGAGGAAGAAATGGCAACCCACTCCAGTATTCTTGCCTGGGAAGTACCATGGACAGAGGAGCCTGGTGGGATACAGTCCATGAGGTTGCAAAGAGTCAGACAGGACTTAGCAACTAAAACAACAACCCATCAACACAGCCACTCAGTCCAACGACCTGGGAGCCCCTCCCTTTTGCCCTCTGTCTCCTCTCTCGAGAGCCAAGGACCACTAATCCACCTTACTGATTGCATTTATTTCCAACCGGGCCCTCCTCCTTTCTCTCTGGACCCCAGACCCACGTTGCCCCCACTTCCTACCTCACCTCCCCAAGACAGGATGCCGCGAGGATCTCCCCAAAATAACTATGTACTACCAACAAAATCAAGTTCAGGGGTCCCTAAGATACCACCAGGCAAGTTCTGAGACAAACTTATCAGGCAAGATATTTCGAGGGCTTAGAGGTTCCCTCCCAGGTGCTGGAGCAAAAGGTCAAATTATCTTCAGGCAAGGCTAACTCTTTCCGGCATAAGATCTTTCAACTATAACATTCATAATGGGGGCCTCCCTGGTGGTCCAGTGGTTAGGGCTCCATGCTCCCAATGCAGGGGGCCTGGGTTCCATTTCTGGTTGGGGAACTAGATCCCACATGCTGCAGCTAACAGTTGGCATGCTGTAACTAAGACCCAGTGTAGCCAAATAAATAGATAAATATTAACAAAAAACAAGCAAAGAAAGCAGCTTATGATGCAGTTTGGTGATTGTGTTTGCCTGACTCTGTAATGAAGAGTGGTCCCTGAGGTCAGTCCAGGCCTGAGCAAATCCCTGACCTCTTCTAACACCCATCCCATTCCAGTCCTATTAGATAGTAATATAACTGACTACAGCTTGAATGCCTGCTTCCCCCACTGCAACCGTGAGGCAGGGGGTGGCATCTTCTTTGTTCCTCACTGAATATCCAGCGCCTGGCACCAGAAGAGCTGGTCCTTAAGGCAGTACTGGAGTCAGAAGGACCTAGCATAAATCTTGGCCCTACCAATGATTAAATGTCGGGCTTGGGGACATTCTCTTAGCTTCAATTTCTCCACCTGATGTGTGTGTAAGCACATCAGTCGTTCAGTCGTGTCTGACTCTGAGACCCCATGGACTGCAGCCCACCAGGCTCCTCTGTGCATGGGGACTCTCCAGGCTAGAGTGCTGGGGTGAGTTGCCATGCCCTCCTCCCGGGGATCTTCCCAACCCAGGGATCAAACCCAGGTCTCCCTCATTGCAGGTGGATTCTTTACCGTCTGAGCCACCCGGGCAGCCCGATTTTATTGCCACAGCCCTCATTTATCTCCACCTGATAAATGAGGATAAGAGTGTCTCCCAAGCAGATTGTTGTGAGGAATCTAGAAGACTGGCAACTGATTACCAAGTGCCAGGCATTAATACTCTCAGGCAGTGAATGAGTGAGTGAATGAATGGATGGGGGCCCAGCCAATGTTCGCAATGAATAGATGAAAAGACTGTGCGTTCAGTTTCCAGGTTCACTTGTGGACCCTTCTTGCTCTCTTCCAGCTCTTTATCCCTTAAAAAACTTTCAATTATTTATTTTTATGTGGCTGTGTCGGGTCTCAGTTTCAGTGTGTGGATCTTTGATCTTCCATGGGGCATGTGGGATGTTTAGTGGCGGCTCGTGGGATCTTAGTTCCCTGATCAGGGCCCCCTGCACTGAGTGGGCGGAGTCTTAGCCACTGGCCCATCAGGGAAGTCCCCAGACCCTGTTATCCTAATATGATGCCCTTCTTTCCCCTCCACGCAGGGTTACCAGGATGAGAGTCCTCCAGGCAGCCCCCTGGCCTACCTGCCCCCAGCCGTGGCCACCCCCTCTCAGGGGAGGATCAGGAGCTTCATTACGCCTCCCTCAGTTTCCTAGAGCTGAGGCCCTGGGAGCCTCGGGACCAGGCCGCCACCAGCACCACCGAATACGCAGAGGTCAAGATCCTTAAATGATGATCCCGCCACCCACAACCTTCTGCAACCTGTGGTTGGGGGACCCAGGGCTTCTCAGGGAAGAGAGACATCAGCGACGATGCCTGAGAGAACAGTTTTCCATGTACATGGGCTACCAGCTAGCATATGCGAGTCCCGCTGGTGGGGTGATAGGCAGAACTGGGCTCATGTTTCAGACGCGTTACCAAACACACGTGCGAGTTTGAGCGAGTCACCTTCTCCCTTCTCAGTCTCCTGCTCTGTAAAATGGACACCACAAACCTAACTCACAGGGTGGTCATGGAGCATCAAGGCAGTAATTAACGTATAGTGTCCCACGGAGGTGAATATGCAAAGGGCATCTCACCCAAGCTTAAACCTCTTCCCAGGACAACCTGCTAGGATAAAGGTCTGGCATGCTGGGCCAAATGGGGACCACTCTGCAGGGCTATCTAGCTCCAGAGGTGCCTCCCCCCACCCCCAAGCCTGAGCAGAGGTTGTCATTAGGCAGGATCACATCTCTAGGCCCCACGTAGCCCGCCCCTCCCTTCCCTTCCACCAGGACTCACCCCTGGGGCACTTCCTGCGAACACACTGCAAACTGGTCTTTCTCTGAGCCTGCTTCCTGGAAACCCAACTTTTCTATTTTCTCAGACACAAAAATCATTCACTGATTATCTGAAATAAATGACAAGGGTTCTTTTTAATTCTGTGTCCTTGATATTTTGGTTCTTAAAGAGTTTCTTTCTTTCTTTTCAGAATCTGCTTATAAAATTCCTTACAGTTCCATACTGTGTCCATTTACATTGTAATATAGTTTTTATATGGGTCATAGCCAACTGCTTTAGTTCTTTTTCCCATTGAGAATCCATTTAACTTTTTCCATTGTTTCCATTCATGAGGGAACACGCCCAACAGTAGAGTCATAAGCCAATATAGGAATATGTTTTAGCACAAAGTTAACAACTTCAGGCTGTAACTGCTCTACAAACTAGAGGTGTTGAAGGATGCAATTCCATCTTTCATGGCACATTTTGCCTTGCCACTTTTCAGGATTATGTTGCATCTCTTGATCAGTGACCTTTAGAAATGGTGTCCGGACTTCCCTGGTGGTCCAATGGTTAAAAATCTGCCTGCCAACACAGAGGATACAGGTTTGATCACTGCTCCAAGAACTAAGATCATTAACGCTGAGAACACCACCCTCCTCTTTCAGAAGCTGGGATGAACTGTCAAAACCTGGGCCCTGGAGACAGATAAAGGCTGCTTGAGAGACGGGGAGGAGACTGTCCGCCGTCCACACTCTTGCCGCTCTGCCTGGATGTGGGCTTCTCCCGCTGTTTGCACAGGGCTGGTCCTGCTGGCTTGGCTTGCTCAGAGAGGAGAGGGGAGGACCAGGGTGGGGAGAGTAGCCGGACCTTGGTCAAGCGCTCCGAGGGCAGGAGGGTGGCGGGGTTGGGGGCAGGCGTCGACTGTGACCATCCCCCCTGCCTGATCTGGGATCCCCAAGGGTGGCTGATGTCCATCTTCCCTTGTGGACTCGCGAACACAGAGGGGCTGCCAGTGGGAGATTTTCTGATGGGTTTTCTCTCTCATTGAGGAATACGTCCTTCTGCAAAGGGTTATACACCCTTCCTTTCAGCCAGAGATGGTCATCAGTCCGCTCATTCTTCTTTCCTCTCCAGAGAAGGGGGAGAATCGAGGCTTCTCTGAGCAGTTTATCCCTGCTTCCAGCCTCTGATTCTTCCCATCCCAAAGCAGGGTGCATAATTTAAAATATCCAAAGCGAAATTCAAGGAGGCATGTTTATCTCCTCCTCCATTTTTTTTCTTTTTCTTTTTAACTGAAGCTCCTTCTCCTTCTCAATCCCTCCCAGCCTAATTATTTGCACATGCTGCTGGCCACCCTGCCTTTGAAATCTCTCCCCAGGCTCTCTCTTTTTCTGTCCTGTGGCCTCCTCCCTGGTCTCTCTGTGTCCAGGCTCCCCCCAAAGGTGCCCTCCAGTCTGGAGGACCCTCATTCTCCATCACAACCGGTGCTTTGTCTTCAGAGTGCCGATCACAGCCTGAAGTCGTGTCCTTCTGCTTGACTGTAGACTCCATCAGCTCAAGGACCTTGGCACGTAGGTCTGGTTCATCGGGATCCTCTGGGCAGCACGATGGGTGTCGTATAGCATGAACTCAAGACATGTCTGCTGAATGTTTGTTGAATAAGAGGAAGGGTGAATGTGTGGAAGAGAAGAAGGGCAAGTGGATGAGAGAATGAGCGGTAAATGAGTGGACGGATGAGAGGGTGAACAGATGGATGGACAAGCATATGGACGGGTGCATGGAGAGATGGATGGATGGATGATGCTGGATGAAAAGTGAAAGAATGGATGAATGAGAGTCTGCTCGAAAATGTGGACAGATATATGGGAGAGTGAAGGGAACTCCCTGGTGGTCCAGTGGTTAAGAATCTGCCTTCCAGCGCAGGGGACGTGGGTTCAATCCCTGATCAGGGAACTAAGATCCCACATGCTCTGGGACAACTAAGCCCTCTCACAGCAACTAAGATCTGACACAGCCAAATAAATAAATACTAAAAAAAAAAAAAAAGAGAGAAAGAAAGAGTGGATGGTTGGATGAACGGTTGAGGAGATGGATGGATGGATGGATGGGTGGGGAAGAAAAATGAGCTAAATTTTTCCAAAAGAAACTTCTTTTGCAGACAGTCGACTCTCCAAGTTCCAATGAAACAATTTATTGTCAAAGCGTAGCAGTGCCAATGGCAGTGTCCCCACTGAGGGGACCAGCCCAACCCCCGTCTGTGAACTGGGGGTCTTCTCCGCCCCAAACCCCAGGGGCTGGCGGAAGACAACAGCTGAAGAGAGGGACAGTCGAAAGGAGGGAGTTCACAGTCTCTGGGGCCTAACTTCTGGGTTCCCTGAGGCTGATCTAGACCGACGATGAGCAGTTTCACCTGAAGAAGAGGCAGGAATGCACATTCGAGGGATCTTTTGAGAAGCTTATCTGTGATTCTACAGTAGGCCTTGAGTCACATAGCTCCTTTTTCTTTTGTTTTTTTTCTATTTCAAACTCCAGGCTGAAAGTTCTAGAAGACAATAGAAACGGCTGTCAGTGTCATTCATTCAAAGGGTACCCTTTAAGCCCCTACTGTGTGACAGCAGCTTTCCATCAGTACTTTCTAGGGATGGGCAACACCACCACAAACAAGAGGACCAAGGAGGCTTTGCTGGGCCTATAACCTGGAGGAGAGCTGTGGAGACAGGACAGATTAAACACGCGCTTCCCCCCAGGAGGGGACAAGGGGTGTGCAGAAAACAGGAGACGTGATAGGGAGGTGGTCGGGAGGCACCTCACTGGGGCGATCTGGGGAGGCTTCAGGTTCTGATGGGCGGTGATGAGGAGGAGCCGGTCATGGCAAAAACAAAGGGGACAATGGTCACAGGCCGTGGGGATGGCGCATGCCGAGGTCCTGAGGTGGGACTGACCTCTGCCTGGGCTGGAATCTGAGGGGAGGATGGGCAGTCAGGCCAAGGCAGAGGCAAGAGGATCCCCAAGTTACCCCAAGGACCCCGGGCTCCTTAAGGAGCAGCTCCTCACTAAGTTCCTAACCGAGGACAAACGGGCTGCTGAGTGAGTGGTCCTCGGGGAGCGAGCAGACCGGGAACTATGGTCCTGAAAGGGGCCGTTAGGTTTGCTTTTAAATTTCCACCATATGGGCTGGACGGGGAGGTATGTAAGACAGGCCAGCATCGACGGGAAGGCCGGACGGCCCACTCGGTAAATATGGGTGGGGCATCTGCGAGCCAGGCCAGCGACGCGAGCGGGGAACGCAGAGATACAGAGACAGACTCGACCTGGTCCTCATGGAGCTCATCGCCAGCAGGTGACTATGACAAGTACCCATGCTCCAGGGGATCCCGGACAGAGGATGGCGGCAGAGCTCTGGAGGAGGTGGACTAGAAGGGACTTAGCAACTGAGCGGAGGCGGAGAGAGGGGTGTGGGAGGAGCCAGAGGTCTCTCAGACAGCTGTGGGGGTGGGGACAGAGACTGGGATGGGGCGGGGGCGGGGCAAGCTGGGTGGAGGTCATGCTTTCATATTTGGAGAGTGTCTGTGGTTAAGGTGGAGAGTGTGCTAGGTTTCTGAACAAACAAACAACCTGGCATTTCCGGAGCGCTCTGCACCTAGGAAGGGCGCAGAAACATCAAACGGCATCAGTGGAGACGGCAGTGGGAGCCAGGGACAGGGTCGAGACCCCCCGGTTCCTCCTGCTGGAACCCACCTAGGGTACCACCTGGAGGTCCAAGGGGTCATAGGCGGACGCCCGCAGGTCCTGCAGCAGGGCTTCCAGCTCGTTCCTCAGTGTGGAGTAGGGCGGCTTCTCCTCGTACTGGAGGGCCATCACCACCTTCAGATACTCCTGTAGGGTCTCTGCGGCCAAGACACGGGGGAGGCCTGAGGGGAGCAGCCCCCCAACCCAGAGCCTGGGGGGCTGTGCCCAGAGGGTCTCAGCCACGGTGCTCCTTTGCTCAGTGCTTCCTCTGTGCCCGGCACTGCTACAGCCACTTAAGATTTTAGTTTTTTTAAACATTAAACATAAGCACGGGAAAGTGGTACCAAGAGCAGCAGTGTGCCTGTCGCCTAGCATCACAGATAGGGACGGAATAGGACAGTGTAGGGAAACAAGAGCCAGCCGAGACGGCGGTGGTCAGGCTCTCTCGCCCGGCTCCCTCTCACTGCCGTCCCACGGTCCACTTGCTCTGGTCTACATTGTGTAAACAGTGACTCTGCGTGGTTATGGAACAGCTGAGATCGTTTATAGCGCTGCGCAGGAGAATCATGCCTACAGAAGCACCACCTGAAAAGCCCTTGCCGCACAGTGGGGTGATGTCAACCACTAGAGAAGAATAAAGCCTGTCTGCCTTGCTGCTGTGAACAAAGCGTGTCTGCAGTTCCTCGCATCTTCTTCCACCTTCTTCCTATCTGCTGCCTGGCTTGCAGCTGGCCTACTCTGGGCTCAACTATAGCAAGACAGACAGTTACTCAGGACGTAGAAGCCGCAGTAGGGGACTATAGACAGAGGAAACCTAGGCAACTTTTGGAGACCACTCTAAGTTGATGCTGCCTCAAGAAAGCTATTGGGGCTTCTCAGTGGCCAGGTGGTAAAAGAATCCGCCTGCCAACGCAGGAGGCATAGGAGATGTGAGTTCGATCCCTGGGTTAGGAAGATCCCCTGGAGGAGGAAATGGCAACCCACTCCAGTACTCTCTCCTGAGAAACCCCATGGACAGAGAAGCCTGGCGGGCTACAGTCCGTGGGGTCGCAAAGAGTCGGACACAACTGAGCAGGCACACACACACACACACAGCCTGCTTAATTCTGGGGCAGAGCCCACTTGCCTGCTGGCTTGCACCTCTCACGAGCATCCTGTATTAATAAATCTACATCACGCCTATCATTTTGCCTCTTGCTGAATTCCTTCTGAGCTGAGACAAAAAGAATCTGAGCCTCAGTAAGTCAAGGCATCAGGTGAGTGATTCCAATTAAAAGACAGTGGGGTCGGGTCTTAATCTGAGGTGCACGGATTTATCATTAGCTATCAACTCACACCAACCTTGTTTCATCAAAACCCCTACCGCTTCCCCCTCCTGTATTGTTTTAAAGCAAATCCCAGCTGATTATATGATTTTATCTCTAACTATTTGGTGTGTATCTCTGAAATGGGGGCCAACAAGCTTTTACTGTGAAGTGCCGGAGAGTAAATATTTTTGGCTCAGAACGCGGGGAACCTGTGAGGGGAGGACCAAACTCGGCTGTTCTCCCACCAAAGGCCCAAGGAGGGAGGCCGGGAGGCCAATGCACCAAGACTGCTTTACTGATGGACGCTGCAGCTTGAATCTCACAGGTTTCATGTGTCACGAAACGATGTTCTTTTGATGTTTTTTCAAAAGATACAAATGAAATTATAAACAAAACAGAAACAGATGTATAATTAGAAAGGCATTTTGTCATATGAAATATGTATTCCTAATTATAACCCGTTACTCACATACATATATATGACTATAAATATGTATCACTGAAGCTAGTATCTCATTAAGCATTTCCTTCTGCAAGGCATTCATACTCTTCCTGTCTTTTAAGTTTTGTTTATCTGTTTAATTTTGGCTGCCTTGGGTCTCCTTTGCTGTACCCGGGCTTTCTCTAGGTGCGGCGGGTGGGAGCCTGCTCTCTAGTTGTGCCTGGCCGTCTCACTGCGGTTGGCTCCTTTTGTTGTGGAGCACAAGCTCTAGGGTGAGCTCAGCAGCTAGGGCTCCCAGGCTCTAGAACGCAGGCTCAGTAGTTGTGGCACATGGGCTTAGTTGCCCCTTGGCATCTGGAATCTTCTCAGCTCAGGGATCGAACCCATGTCTCCTGCACTGGCAGGTGGATTCTTAACTACTGGACCACCAGGGAAAGTCCTTTAATTGTTTTAAAAAAACCACCTGACCCTCCATCCCTGAGAGACTTGCTGTTGACACTGGCTGCACACCCTCTGCAATGCTTTCTTCTCAGATTTTCTTCTCTGATGAGATCTTTTAATAATGAAAATGGGATCTGACCATGTGTGGTTTATATATATATATATATGTATGCAAGGGGTCCTACAGTTGTGGCACGTGGGATCTTTGATCTTTGCTGCGGCATGCAGAATCTTTTTTTTTTATTTTTTTATTTTTTATTTGGCATGCAGAACCTTTAGTTGCAGCATGTGGGATCCAGTTCCCTGACCAGGGATCGGACCCGGATCCTCTGCACTGGGAGCCCAGAGTCTTAACCACTGGACCACCAGGGAAGTCCCTGTCTTTTTCACTTTTAAAATCCCCATTAAATGGATTTCATGACTGACTAATGAGTCACAACTGCAGTTCCAGCTGACGTTAAGTGTATTTTACCACAATTTTAAAAATATCCATAAAATTCTGTAAGTATTGACACAGAAAATCTCCAAGGAATCTTCTTAGATGAAAAAGTAAGTCAGAGACAAATATAGGTGATACGACTCTATTAAAAAAAACCCACACATGATGTGTATGTGGTTACATGTGTGTGTGTGCGCGCTGCTGTTGTTATTGTCCAGACACACTTCTGAATCTGGCGGGGGGGGGGATGATTTTTGTTTCTACAAGGGGCACAGATACACATGTGATTTGGAAAACTCGAGGGAAATAGAGGGGTGTGATGACAGGCATCCCCCGGATGGGTCCCAGTCCTGGTCCCTCCGTGGCCCCCGCCTGCTCCCTCCCTTGGGACATACCTGAGGGGGTGATCCAGCGACTGCACTGTCCCACGAGGCCCTCTGGGTTGTCAAGAAACCTGATGGGACAGAGGCACGCGTGAAAGGCCTTTCAGGGAAGGACAGTCACCTTTTGAAACAGGATGTCTGGTAGACGTGCCCTAGTTTTCCTTATTCTCATTAGTTGTGATCTAGAACAGGGGTCCCCAAACTTTGGGACCTAATGCCTGATGATCCGAGGTGGAGGTGATGTAGTAATCATAGAAATAAAATGCACAGTAAATGAAAGGCGCTTGAGTCATCCTGAAACCATCCTCCCGCCCTCCACCAGTCTGTGAAGAACTGTCTTCCACGAAACCAGTCCCTGGTACCTCAAAGGTTGGGGACCGCGGTTCGAGAGAGTCACCGTGGACACTGGATGAGTGAATTCTGAACGAGGCGTTTAGGGGAAGCACAGCGTTAAGTACTTGCAGGCTTCCAACTGCAATATTTTTACCAACTTATCAATACATCACCTGGTTTCACCTGTGTGTGCCTGTGTGCACGCTCAGTCGCCTCAGTCGTGTCCGGCTCTTTGTGACCCGACGGACCATAGCCCACCAGGCTCCTCTGTCCATGAGATTCTCCAGGCAAGAATACTGGAGTGGGTTGCTATGCCCTCCTCCAGGGGATCTTCCCCACACAGTGATCAAACCCATGTCTCTTAAGTCTCCTGCATTGTCATGCGGGTTCTTTACCGCTAGAGTCACCTGGGATGCCCATTTGTATAAATATACATATATAAATACACACACCCCTCTTGGACCATGAAAGAAAAATGAAAAGTTAGGGGGGAGGGATAAATTAGGAGGTTGGGATTAACATATATATACTGGTACATATAAAACAGATAACCAGTAAAGATCTACTGTATAACATAAGGAACTCAGTATTTTGTAATATACTACATGCAAAAAGAATCTTAAAAAGTATATACATGCATATATATATAAACATAACTGAATCACTGGCCTACCACCGGGTTGGCTCCCCACTGTCCACTGAGTCATGGGGTGCTGTCATCCCCTTTCCCTCCTCCACAGCCCAGAAGTCCCTAAAAGCCCCAGCCTCTTGCTCCCCAACCCTCCCATGGCTCCGGGCCCAGCTCAGGCCTCACTTTCTCCCTGGTACCCAGCCTCCTCCCCAGCTTTCCATTCACCACCCCCCCACAGAGCCCCAGAGAGTCTGTCTATGCCCAGAGTGGACCCTGCCCCTCCCTGATCACAGCCGTTCCAGGGTTTCCCAGTGCCCTGGTTCGGGGGGAACCTCTGGCACCAAAGCTACCAGCCCCTGTGGCCTTGTCTCCCTTCCTTTCTCCCGCCCGTCATGCTCCAGTCACACCAGACTCCTGCTAATCCCCTTACCAGCTCAGGCGTCCACGAACAGCTCCAGGCCTCTGCACCTGCCGCTCCTCTGCCCTTGGCTACCTTTCTCTACCCTGATACCTGGTAAGTGGCCGCTGTCCCTTCTGGACATGGCTCGAGGGCCTGTCACCTGGAAGCTTCCCCTGGACTCCCCCAGGCAGAGGAAATGGGTCCCTCCTGAGTGCCTGCACACAGGTCCATGGATGCCTTACAGCAACTGTCATACGGTACAAGAAGGACCGGGTCTGACGCGTGTCTCTCGGGATATATGAGGTAAATGACTGAGCAACAGAGTGATGGCATAAAAGGGCTGTGCCAGCCTCAGGACCGCGTAAATTGTGTGAGCACTTCCTCCACACAGGCTCTCACCGTCGGAATCTGTGGGACCTCTCTGCCCAGCTGCAGGCTTTAGAGTAGAGACCAATTCCAAGTGGAGTCTGTGCTTTCCTAGCTGGGGGCCTCACATGCCAGAAAGCCTGGGGAATCAGACTGCCTCTCATCTCTCTTTGTTATTCATTCATTCTGTCATGAACTAGAATTTACAAAAAAAAAAGAATACATATTTGCTGAGTGAATGGAGAAAAAGCCATATACACCAGTAACATCTGAGAGGACAGTTGAAAAGTGAAAGTGTTAGTTGCTCAATCGTGTCTGACTCTTTGAGACCCCATGGACTGTAGCCCGACGGGCTCCTCTGTCCATGGGATTCACCAGGCAAGAGTACTGGAGTGGGTTGCCATGCCCTCCTCCAGGGGATCTTCCTGACCCAGGGATCGAACTCAAGTCTCCTGAGTTCCAGGTGGATTCTTTACCATCTGAGCCACCAGGGAAGAAAATGTGCATATGGCAACATGCCCCCTTGTGGGCCCTTAGGTCAGCTGACAGGCTGGGCTGGGGGGTCTAGAACGAGTCCCGCATCACCGCTGACATTTCCCTGAGGAGCATCTTCACGCTCCCGGCCCTCCCTCTGTGGCTGTGGTTGGGCTCTGGGGCTCTGGAAGGAACTGTCACTTATTCTCTCAGGGTCTCCTCGTAAGAGCAGCTCATTCTCATCGCTAACACAGCAGAGTGCGTCAAGGAGCAGTTCACAGACTTCAGCCACACTAAACATGTTAGTGATTGGGCTGTGTCCTCCGACGACCTGTGTCACTAATCCTGAGACCCGTTGTTTTCACCTGGCTTCACTGCAGAAAACACGAAATTACTGGAAAACTAGAAAATAAGTGCAAACAGAAAAGACAACAGGGCAACAGGCTTGCGTTACGGCAGGTACTGAGGCTGCCTTCCAATGCAGAGGTTGCCTGCAGAAGCCTGGTTGCTGAGGGCTGCTCTGTCTTTTCCCCCTTCTGCAGAGATGTTAGGGCGTATTAGCACCCGGGTGGGACCTCCTCACTCACCTGCTAGAGTCGCTTCACCTGTCGCCATCGCCACGAGACCTGCCCTGGCCTTTAGATCTAAAAGAGCAGGCATGCCCACCCTGCCAGTGCCACCGCTGGATGCCAGGGCTCTGAGCTGACTGCCCCGCCCTCTGACCTCTGACACGCTTCGTGTTTCACTATCTGTTCACAGCCTCCATCATTAGAATGTGAGTTCCCTGAGGGCAGGAGTGTTTGTCTTAGCTTTTCTGTATCCCCGGGCCCTAGAAGAGCCTAGTGCAGGGAAGTGCTCAGTGAGTATCTGGTGAGTGGAGGGTGGCTGCATCCAAACGCCACTGATACGCTTCGATGAGCCTCTCAAACTTGGGAGGTACCAGCTTCCAGGTGAAAGGGCCTCCTCTGGAGTCAAAGGGCCTGGGAGCGCCTCTCATCAGCTGTGTGACCCAGGCTGATCACCTAAGATCTCCGTGCTTCAGATCGGGAGAGCACTTGCCTCAGAGTTGACACAGGGAAGCGGTGGGTGCTCTGCCCGGGGCAGGAAAGCATACAGCAATGTTAGCCGTGAACAGGTCGTTACGGGCAGGCCGATGTGACTAGGTGTCCCTTCCTTGGACGTGAACAAGCAGGAGACCCGATGCGGTGGGGGTGAGGGAAGGGCTCCCTGGGGAGTGACAACTAAGCTGAAACATGACGGAGGATGAGATCTGGGGCGGGGTACCACTGATGCCAACGGAACACACACATACGGGTGAGTGTTTGATTGGCATAAATCAAACACTACGTAGTTTTCAAGGACAGAGCTACATCTAAAATTACTTGAGGAGAAGCACTGAGCTTCTTTAGCCATGTAAAAAGTTAAAGAAATAAAGCATTAAGTGAAAGAAGGAGAATGAGATTTAGAATACAAGACCGTTTATGCAAGTCAAACGCACTCATCACATGTTTAAGAAAAAAAATAAACTGTTGTTTAAGGACACAGATGTGCCTATACCTTATTTAAAAGCAACAGTCAGAAGCAGTAAACTCGACGCACATGTACCTGGGGTTAAACTGGAAGTGTTGAGTGAAGAAAGCCAGAAACGGGTGAGATTCGAGGCAGAGTAACATTTATGCAAGTCAGATACAGTGCCACGACCGTCATGCAATTTTAAGGATACAAGTACATTTAAGCAAGCATATCAGTAGGACACGTATATATTCGGTATGTATGAGTGGGTACCCATGGTTGAGTAAAGGAAGATGGGATAACAAAGGGGGCAAAATGAGAGGCTCAGCACGAACCATCCACACAGCATGCTCGGAACTGAGAAGACACACAGACTCGATACTGTTCACTGGAGAGTTTTCTCTCTTTCCACTCTCCCAGGGCTCCTGCAGACAGCTCCTGAGACACTGCTGAAGTCTGAGTCTCTGTTTGAACTTCAAGTTTGCACATCAGATGTGATACCCCACCATCTCCTGAATGGCTCCTCTTGGGGTAGCTCTCCTGCCCCAAGCCTACACCACAGCTTGAATCCCGAGCTCTGGACCTGCAGAGCTGCCGAGTCTAGTTGTCCACTGTCCACATACTCAGCAGCACCTCCCTTTACAGCCAACAGCCCCTCTGTCCTTGGTGCTGAACCGCGCACCCATCCGCACCCCCGTACCCCCACTGCCCTCTGTCCTTGGTGCTGAACCACACCACCCAAACACTTCTGGTTTTATCCCACTGTCCTTGGTGCTGAACATCTAAACCAGAACTAGCAAGATCTTCTTCACATGCAGAAGAGAGGAAGTGTGGACACCAGAGGCCAGTGTTGCCAGATACTGAGGCAAAGCCCAGGCCTAACTTCTCAGGTTGCCCATGTATCCCTGTGGGAGTGAATGAATCATGGCGTCCTGCACACCTTGAGCATTTTCTACAGGCAGGGCTCTGTGCTGAGTGCTGTGCACCCAACTCCCTCGAATCCTTCCACCTTGGGGTGGGCACTAATAGGATCCCTGACACTGGAGGACACTGACACTTGTGGAAGTTAGGCTGCCCACCCAACAGCCTGCAGTGGTGGGGCCGGAGTCTGACCCCAGGCAGTGTGGCTCCAGAGCCCACGCTCTGGCCAGCTGGAATGGACGCAGAGCACGTGCCTGAGAACTGCAGAGGCCAGAGGCTGCCTCCCCCTTTTCCGTCCCCTCTTGGGTTCTGAGCTTCTGCCCCACCTGCAGGGATGCTGGACCAGCACTGGGCTCTGCTGACCCCTAGACTCACTTCTGTTTCAGCTTCATGATCTCCTCGGTGTTGGGAAGGCAGTTTGTCCATGGCAGGGTCCCATAGAGCCACTTCAGCAAACAGTACCCCAGGGTCTGGAGATCACTGCGGCGGGAGGGCCCTGGGGAGGGAGGGAAGGAACGTGGCCACTCAGGCAGACGTTCTGACACGCCCACCCTCATCATTTCTCTCACCAACTCAAGCATGTGCTCACACATGCAACCATCCAAACACACTGCCTCTCCACTGTTCACCCACTTTTCACTTGTCTATTCTCACTCTTTCACGAGGCAATTACTCATTCGCTCCCTTGGTCATCTCTTCATCCCTGGTTTCACCAGCTCACTCCCTCACCTACTTGTCCTTCATTCATGAACCTATTTGTCCTGTGAATCCTCAGAGCCTTGGGTGACAAGCCCCTTCCCACATTTTTTTTTGGTATTTATTTATTTAGCCGCACTGGGTTTTAACTGTGGCACGTGGGATCTTTGATCTTCATTGCTGCATGTGAACTCTTTGGTTGCAGCATCTGGGATCTAGTTCCCTGACCAGGGATGGAACCTGGGGGCCCTGCATTGGGAGCATAGAGTCTTTGCTGCTGGACAACCAGGGAAGGCCTCCTTCCCATAGTCTTAAATTCCAGACAAGAGTTTGGTTGGGTCCCAGCCCTTGACAGTCGAGTGGAGAAATGTAACAAGGCATGAAGGTGCCTAGAAGGATGGCCACTGAAGTCAGCCTCACTTGGTAGACAAAGCAGACAGCGGGGTTTGGTTTTCTTTCACTTCCTGAATCACATGATTTAAACACTTCACTTCGACAAACACTGCGAGCTGACTGTGTCGGACCCTCTGCCACCGGGTGCTGGGGGCACAAGCACCATCCTGTCCCTGGGGGACTTAGCATAATGGGAGGATGCGGGCAGGGACTTGGATGGCCATGGTTTCAAGGGGTTTTGGTGAGAGAGGCCAAGATCTCCTCAAGGCATCTCCTCAAAGTGTGCTCTTCTCTTCCCATGCACTTGCCCGGGATAATCTCACTGCTGTCCCTGGGCTTCAACTGACAACTTCTGAAATACCGCTGACATCTGGGTCTCCGTCTAGACCTCACTGGTGTGCTGCAGAGATGGATAGTCAATGGTTTACTACTGTGTATCAGCAGCCCCTCCTGGATGACATCAGGGCCCCTCTCGCCTTCTAAGTCCACACAGGTCCTGAACGTGACCCTGGGGACCTGCAGGGCTTCCTGGCAGTCCACTGCTCACTGGCCTCAGTGCTGCCCCACAGTGCCTGATGCGCGGGGATGCTGTCCATGGTTCTGACCCCCACCATGGCTCCCCGCCTTAGTGTGACTCCTGCGTTTGGCCACCTGCTGTCCATGGCTGTGACAACTGGGAGCTGTCCTTGTCTGAGAAGCATGTCTCCAAGCTCCTGAACCCCTCCTCTGGCCTCTTACCACATCCCTTGTGCAGGTCCATGCTAATGAACTCAAGGTTCCCCTCATGTGGGCTCCTGCTGCCTTCGGTGTAGGCCACGTGTCTGCCACCTGGCGAATAGCGGAAGCTGAAGCCGTAGCCTGCCAGAGTCACCTGTGTGCACGTGGGGAGAAGCCATACAGTTTGAAGATTAGGAATCTGTATTCTGGAGTCACAGATTTCAATTGTGAGTGCAATTTGAAACAACCCAATGCCAAACAGTACAGGAGGATGTGGAAAGAACCCAAACCAGTCATTCCCATCACTGTTCAGTCCCAGTTCCCAGAAGTAACCACTAATAGCTTCTCATATGTTCATTTTCTTTAAATAACCAGCAAACGCACGTGGATAAGGAGGACGCTCTAATTCTCCACAGAGGGATCGCCCCGTACCTCCTGTTGGGCACACAGCTTTCTGCACTTTAACAGTGTATTAACTGCAGAGCCAGACAGACCAGACTCCAGTGCCAGCGTGGCCCATTAGTGCCCATACAGCTCTGGGGAAATTATGAAACTCTCTGTGCTTTGATTTCTCTATTGGTTAAATGAAGATAATCATAGTCCTTACCTTGCAGGGCTGTGAGGCTTAACTGAGTTTAAAACACAAAGTGCTTAGCCACCAGACACACAGTTAGCCACGCTGGCTTTCTAACGGCTACCTCTTATTCTGCTGAATGGAGAGGGGACACCTGTTGACTTTGTCCACGTGAGACCTGGATTTTTCTGGTCAGTTTGTGATGGTTACTTTTATACGTCAACCTGACTGGGCCACACGGTGCCTAGACATGTCACCAAAGGTTAATCTGGGTATGTCTGTGAGGGTGTGACTGGAATGGATGGTAGACTGCCCTCTCTAGTGTGTGGGCCTCATCTCATCAGTTGAAGAACAGAACACAAAGGCTTAAGTGAAAGGGAATGCCCCTTGCCTGTCCACTTGAGCTGAACATCAGCATTTTCCTGCCTTTGGGTTTGAACAGAAATACCAACTCTTCTCAGGTCTCGAGTCTGCCAGCTTTCAGACTGGAACTCACATAGGTTTCTTCAGGCCTTTGGACTCTGACTAGAAGCACACCATTAGCTCTCCTGTTCTCCAGCCTGCCAACTGCAGATCTAGGGACTCTGAGCTTTCTGAATTTGAGTCAAATTCTTATAGTGTCTCTCTCTCTCTGTATATATATATATATATACATACATATATATATGTATGTATACACACACACACACACATTCTGTTGGTTCTCTTTCTTTTCTTTTTGGCCTCCTGCTATGTGGGATCTTAGCTGTCTGACCAGGGATCAAACCCATGACCCCTGTATTGGAAGCTCAGGGTCTTAACCACTGGACTAACAGAGAAGTTCTGGTTTTGCCTAATATGGTTCTAGGATTTTTCTCTCAGACCACCCCTCTCCAACTCTCAGTCTAAGTGACTGAGGTGAGGCTCACCCAATCCATCTCCACTGGGGTTGCTAAATGGAGGGGATTTAAGCCTCATTTGCTGGTGGTTATTTTGTCCCCATAGCAAAGAGGGACTGCCTGATAATGAGCAATGCAAACACAAGAAGAGCCCAGAGATGGAAGATCCAGTTTTCTAATGACAGGGTCTGAATTTTTAGAATCAGCCATGCCTGAAGCCAGTGAAGTCCTGGATTTTTTCACTCCAAGGAGCAATAAATTGTACCTTCCTTTTTTTAAACTAACCCCCCCTTTTTTTTTTTTTTTTTTGCTTAAGGCATGTTAAATTTGGTGTCTATCATTAGAAAGAGTAATTATGATTTACTTTAAATACTAATCAATATGCCATCAGGAGTATATATTGAGGTTTTCCCATTTTACTGTCAGAATCAGTGCTGTCAGAACACTTTGTATGTGTATCTTTTTCTTCCTTATTTTTGGCTGCATCAGGTCTTAGCTGCGGCACTCGGGATCCTCTTCGCAGGATGAGGGATCTTTCGTTTGGGGCTTCTCTCTTGTTGTGGTGCATGGGCTGAGTTGCCCTGAGGCATGTGTGATCTCTGCTCCCTGACCAGGGACTGAACCTGTGTCCCCTGCATTGGAAGGTGGATTCTTAACCACTGGACTACCAGGGAAGTCCCTGTAATTTATCTTTGAAAACATGAAATGGATAAACTCCTCACAGAGGAACCAGTAGATCCAAAAACTTATGCAGTTAGCTCCATCAATCTTGCACAACCAAATGACCGTTGGCGGGCTCTGCTACCCAGGTCCGCTGCTACCTCCCACCCTGACAAACTGGCAAGGGAGGGGCCCTCTTCTGTGCACTGACTACCTGTGGAAATGGTGACCAATTAGTGTGAAATGCATGCTTAGCAAATGTTAGGTACTGTATTTGAACCAATAAACGTGAATCCTGCAAAACACAGAACAAAAATCCATATACATTTAAAATTTTGACTGCAATAAGAAATTACCTTCCAAAAAGTTCGCCCAAATACACTTCCAATAAGTAAAGAATTGCTGTTTCCTCACACCCTTATCAGCAGGAGATTTTTAATTTTGTCTACCCGAAAGGTAAAAGTAGTAGTGTATTTTAATTTCCATGATTACTAGAATCTAATAATAATTGCGGGAGATTGAACATTTTCTCATACATTTAACTGACCTGTGGATTCCTTTCTCTATGAACTGCTTTTCCTACCCTTTGTCCATTTTTCTACTAAGTGGCTTATCTCTCCTCATTTACTCGAAGAAGCACTTTATACATGATGGATAGCAATTCTTTGTCTGCAATAAGCATTGTGAAATAAACACAGGTTTTAAGATAGGCGAGCCCGGGAGCCCAGAGAGCCCCCAGGGAGGGCAAGGATCTGGCAGTTACCTGGCACAGGTTCTCTGGATTCACAAAGATATTCTCAGCTGTCACGTTGCCATGAACGTACTCATTCTCGTGGAGGAACTCCAGGGCATCCAGCTAGGGGAGGAAAGCAAGCCTTTCTGTGAGAAGTGCTGATAACACAGAGGCTCTGATGCGAAGCCCTGGAAGGAAACCCCACTGTTGGGCCTGGGGTCATGAGGTCCTGCTTGTCATGGGGGTGGTAACATTGGTAGATTGCCTGTGTGTGTGCTCAGCTGCTTCGTCATTTCCAACTCTTTCCACCCCATGGACTGTAGCCTCCTCTGTCCATGGGATTCTCCAGGCAAGAATACTGGAGTGGGTTGCCATGCCCTCCTCCAGGGCATCTTCCCAACTAGAGATCGAACCTGTGTCTCCTGAGTCTCCTGTATTGTCAGGCGGACTCTATGCCCACTGAGCCACCCGGGAAGCCCCAGTGGTGGATTGGGCCTGACTAATTCTGAGTGAAGCATTTGGCTGCCCGCTGTGACAGCGCACCTAAGAATGTCTTAGAAGACATTAGGGTTCTGAAAAATTCAGTATTAAAGCTGATATCTCATTTTCCATCGATCTCTTGTATATACTGGGTTGGCCAAAAGTTTGTTTGTCCTCAAGCCGGTACAGGAAAACCTGAATTAACTTTTGGACCAACTCATTATTTCTTAGTTGACTGAAATCTCTGGAGGGGAAAAAGTTGGTTACTTACTGACCCTTGCAAAAAAAAAACAAAACCAACACTCATATATACCAAAGAGGTTTTCTCATTTGTCCAAAGAAGCAGAAATACATTTAGTTGAGCACTTTGTATTTTTATTTCTAGCCCTGACTTTTCCACTGAGCTCCAATTGCATATATTGAACCCCCAGGTGCTTGCCGCATCTTGACTGCAACCCCCTTGACTCCAAGGCTTAACTGCCTGTCCCATTCTGCTGCTTCCACAGACACTCCGTCCCCACAGCCCAGCTCCTCCTCAGGCCTGGTCCCCTCTCGTGCCCGCCTCACTCAGCCTCCACCGCACCCTCCCCAGCCGTCCCCACGTGGCCCACGGGGTCCTTCTACACCCAGAGCTGACGCTGCCCCTCCCCTGTCCTCAGTCCTCACGTGGGTTCCTGGTGCCCTCGGGACAGGAGTCCTGCCCCTCAGCTTGGTGTTCAAGGCCCTGGTGCTCTGGTCACTGCTGAGCCTCCATACCAACCGCAGCTCCTGCCTTCCACCCTCGACACATCACATGGCCAACACTGCGTGTCGTACCTTGGGGACCCATCCCGCCAGCTGTTTGTTCATAGTTCTCATTTATTTTTATTTATCTTTGGCTGCCCTGGGTCTTCACTGCTGTGTGAGGGCTTTCACTGCTTGTGGCAGGCGAGGGCTCCTGCTCGCTGCAGTGCCCAGGCTTCTCACTGCGGCGGCTTCTCTTGTTGCGGAGCACAGGCTCTAAGGCGCGGGCTCAGTAGCTGTGGTGCGCGGGCTTAGCTGCCCCGCACAGCATCTGGGATCTTCCCGGACCAGGATCGAAATGTCCCCTGCACCGGCAGACGGATTCTTAGCCACTGTGCTACCAGGGAAGCCACTATGTGTGCATTCGGCTCTTCCGGGTCTCACGTGTGGTAAACGGGATCTTCGTTGTCGAATGCGGGGTCTTTAGTTGCGGCATGCGAACTCTTAGTTGCAATATGTGGGATCTACTTCCTGGAGCAGGGACTGAACCCGGGAGTGGGCCCCCAGCATTGGGAGGGAGGAGCCTTAGCCACTGGACCACCAGGGAAGTCCCTCCTCCAGCAGTTTAAGTTAGGTCCTCTTCTCCGTCACAGCATGGGGACACTTCTATCCAGAGCACTTTTCACTATTGGTGCAACCGTGGCTTAAACTCACCCTGTCCCAGCAGACATAGAAACCATGTCTGTGCTGGCCCGCACTGCACTCCCAGGGCCTGGGACGGTGTCTGACACTCAGCAGGGACAGGATAAATATTTCACGGAAGGACGGAGGAGGAAGGGACGAATGACAGACGTCCTGCGCGCTCTCCCCACACGAGCCTTTGCCTAAGCTACCTCCTTGGGTTGGAACGCTCTCCCCATGCATTTCCACTCCCACTCTACCCAGCCCCTTGCTAGTCCCCGCTCTTGGCTCAGAAATAAACTCCACCAGGAAGCACAGCCAAACCCCTCAGTTTAGGCTGGGCCCCTTCCTCCAACTCCCACAGCCTCCTGAACATCCCTCATGGCAATACTTATCGCTCTGGTTCTACTGGTCTGGGGTTCAGCGGTGCCAGTCACCCTGCTTGCCCCAGTGCCCAGCAGAGGGAGATGCGGGCTGAATGTGTCAAAGAGCAAACCGACTGATAAACTAGGACCCAGGGCACCATGCCCTGGATGGGAGCCTGAGACCCTCTAGTACCTACCAGCCGGCAGGCCATCTGGAACACACACCTCACCGACATCACGTGCTTCGGGAAGTCATCCAGGATCGACTGAAGGCTCCTCCCCAGGATGGGAAACACCAAGAACCTGGAAGACACGGGTGTCCCAGGAGGTGGGAGAGAGGACCGGGGTGGGGACAGAGTATAGTTCACCAAGGAGAGACTGTGGCTGGGGACTACCAGGTCCCAGTCCAGGGTGAGATGAAGGGTTGGATGGGTGGGGGATCGGTCTGGCTCAAAGCTGGGGGAGGAAGGAAGCGACTAACTGGCCAGTAGCTCCAGGGTCCCAGCCATGCCTGGGCATGAGACTGAGAGACAGGAAGCAGCCCGAAGCGAGTGCCAAGTGAGGTGACCCACCTGTACTTGTCCTGGTGAATGCCGAAGCCGATGCAGGTGGGGATGGCCAGCTGGGGGGTTGAGTACAGCCTCCTCCACTTGTTCACTGCGGGGGACAGGGGCCTGAGAGGTCAGGGCCCATCCGGCCCCACACCCACAGTGGACCACAGCCCATTCCGAGACTTGAAGCAGAATGCACCTGAGTCCCGGCCAGACCCTGGGTCTCCCTCCTGGTTGGAGACATTGCTCTGTGGGTGGGTGAGGGCTAGGGGGGCAACGGCGGGGGGGTGTGAACGTGGTTTTGAGAACGCACTGACAAATCTGGAGTGAGTGGAAGGGGTAGAGTGGCCATGTAACCCATGAAATCTCACTCAGAGAGCTAATGATCGGGAAAAGTCTAAACTGGTCACCGAGTCACTAGATTTCTGACCACCTTTCAGGATCTCAGTTGGATGGCAGAGATGGAGCAGTGTGCTGATGAAAGTTTAATAACTGGTTGTTCAGGAAAACAATAGCCCTGATCTGTGTTTGTGGATTTCCGTGGTGTAAATGCTTCCCAGTACAGCCAATTACAAGCTACCAATGTGGTATCACCGAAGATGAAGAGCTGGGCAGAGGCAGTAGCGTGCCCTTTATGGTATTTCCACCACACGGATACAGTGAATGGAAGCAACCTCGAGAGTACAGATAATAGGGACTTCCCTGGTGGTCCAGTGGTTAGGGCTCCGTGCATTCACTGCCAGGGTCCGGTTCAATTCCCGGTCAGGGAACTAAGATCCCACATGCCACACAGTCTGGCCAAAAAAAAGCACAGATTACAGATGACAGGTAATGGAAGATGTAGACAAATAATAGGGAAGTGATGAACTTCGAGTGTGTGTTACTTGGTTGCTGCGAGGCCCTGCCTCTGGTTGTGGCGAGCTGGGGCTACTGTTTGATGCGGAGCACAGGCTCTACAGTGCGGGCTTCAGTAGCTGCGGTTCCCGGGCTCTAGAGCGCAGGCTCAGCAGTGGCGGTGCGTGGGCTTAGATGCTCTGTAGCGTGTGGGATCCTCCTGGGTCAGGGGTCAAACCTGCGTCTCCTGCGTTGGCAGGCGGATTCTTTACCACTGAGTCACCAGGGAAGCCCACTCTTGTTCTTAACCTGATTGTAAATTGATATGATTGGTGTTATTTATTTGGCTGCGCCAGGTCTTATTGCGGCCTGGGAATTCAGAGTTGAAGTGCAGCATTCAAACTCTTAGATGCAGCCTGCGGGATCTAGCTTCCTGACTAGGGACTGAACCTGGGTCCCGTCCACTGGGAGTGCAGTCTTAACCGCTGGACCACCAGGGAAGTCTCCGGTACAATTAGTTTATGACGGCTGTGTTTTAATAACTGGCTTACAGTATTTCTGAAAATGTAATACTCGCTCTCAAGAGCTGGGATGATGAGCCAGCCTCAGGCCATGTCTGCTGTCCTCTGAGGCCCGAGGGGTGATGGGAGCAAACCTGGGCCCTGAAATCCATCCCCGCCCTTCCCACACCTTCAGGGAGAAACCAGTTGTTCTGACCAAGCTGGAACCTCCAAACTCACCCCACTTGCCCACTTCCCTGAGGAATACCTTGCAAAGGCTTGGCAGCCCGCTGGAAGAAGTTCTGTTCGTTGAACAAGCGCCCATCCTTGGCATCCTAGTGAGGGAGGGGAGGGGAAAAGGCTGTCATACTGGAATCTCATAGGCAAGGGCTCCCAGATCATCACTGGCCGTGGATCGTCCCAGGGTAATGCCAGCAACACCCTAGGTTGCTTCATGTGACCACGTATCAGAGACTTTGAGTTACTGCCTAGGTTCCTTTTCTTTTATGACAGGATCCACAAGATTCCCCTAGATACAGGCCCCTCAGCTAAACGCTACATTTTTCCAGTCTCCCTTGCAGTGAGGAATGGCCACACGATCAAGTTCTGGCCATTGGGGATGTGAGCAGAAGAGAGATGGGCAACTTTCAGGTTATGCTCTTAAAGGGCTAGGGCAGGCTCTCCCCTTTCTCTTCTCCTGTTCCAACTGGCTGGAATGCAGATGAGATGGTAGGAGCTGGAGCAGCCATTTCAGCCCATGAGATGATTACAGGTTGAAGGTCTTGGAGCAACAGGAGAGAAGGAAACTAACCCCTTGTTTATGGAACCACCATATCAGCCCTGGGCCACTGCCCCAGACTTTTAAGTGAAAGAGCAATAAAATATTATTTTTGTGTAAGCCATTATTACCATGGGGTCACTTTTCCCAAGCAGTCAACCCAAATACTTTAATTAAATACAACTAGCAAAGCTGGGTTCTTAAGAGCACAGGATCAAAGAGAGCTGGATTCAAACCCCAGCTCTGACATTCATTCATTCTTTCCATAAAGTACCTATTATGTGCCTAGTATTCTTTTGGGTATTGGTGATACAGCAGTGAACAAAGCAACCTGCCCACTGGTGCCCCTGGGCAAGTGACCAAGATTTTATTTTCTCATCTGTTAAATGGGGGAACACGGCGACTATCCTAAAGGTCTGATTATGAACCCGGGTTGGGCACAGAACAAGCTCTCAGCAAGTAGGTGCTATTACTCATCTGCAAGTCTGGCTCTGGAGCCCTCACTCGAAATCACTCACAGGGCCTCCATCTAGATCCTAGGGAGGGCATCTGAACTAGCTGTCCCAGTTTTTGGGTGCTTGTGCAGATCACACAGCCAGAAAACATCCGAGTCAGGTCTCAGGAACGGACCTGACTGCAGCCATGTCGGAGAGCCCAAGGCCAGAGGAAGATGTGCCCCGCCCAAAGCCCCTGGGCCCCTGCTGGCCCAGGCTGTGCTCTTTGGCTTGTCCAGCCCAGCCCAGCCCTCCCCTCCCCTCTCCTCCCCTCAGGGCTGCCCACCCGACCCGGGCCCACTCACTAGTTTAAGTGAGAATCTTTGTTTCTGGGGACTTGACTCGCTGCCAGTGGTGGAGTCAGACTCAGCTGTGGACGGACAAAATGAGGGAGGTTATCATCTGCAGGGAAGATGAGGGTCACTGTCCTCCGAGTAACAAGTAGCAGTTGTGGTTAACGAGTTCCCACGGGGTCAAGTGCATTCTCAACTTTCAAGACCTGAACCTTCTCATTTTCAAACAGTTTCTTTCTACCTCTTTCTCTCTCTAATACACAGCTGTGCACACTTGTGGGTTCTCCTAGCGAGTCCCTGAGCCTGGGGGGTGATCCTGAAGCCCCTGACTCAGCAGCTGTATGCATGTGTCTGCATATACGGGCGCGTGGCTGAACCACACTGGCTCCGTGAGGGCCATCTTAGGCCTGCTCTTCTGCCCGCTCCCCTTTCTTAGCCCCTGAGCTTTTGCTTATGAGGAGTGTACCCAAACCAGCTGCATCACTCATTAACTTTAACTCTTTGCTTCCTCTGAAAACTGGAAGGCCTTCTGCTGACACAGATGGTTCATGAGGAGTAATGGTCATGAGATCCCTGGGGGAGGAAGCCCCTGGTTCCTGCTGGCCTAGCCGTGCTTCTCCCTCAGTAGTCGGCCTCTGCCTTTAGCTTCGTCCCCTTTAATTCCCTCTGCACCCCTCTGGCAAAACAGAGTGCGCTTGCGAATGCTTCCAGATTGCTGACCACTAAATCCTACCCATATGTAAGTCACTCGCGATGCTCTTCATAACTGAACTTTATGTTCCTTGTGTGTTTTTGGCTGCGTTGGGTCTCAGTTGCTGCACTCTGACTCTCTAGTTGTGGTGTGTGGGCTCGGAAGTTGCGGGCTTAGCTGCCCCGTGGCACGTGGGTTCTTAGTTCCCAGACCAGGGATCAAACCCGCATCCCCGGCATTGGAAGGTGGCTATCTTACCCACTGGACCAATAGGAAAGTCCCTCCACTTTGTTTTTTGTCTTTTTTAAATCTCAAGGTTCCTTCTCAGGTCAGGGGATACTATTCATTATTCCTGTCTTTGACCACTACATAAGCTCCCTCCCCTTGGAGGAGGGCCCCTGCAGCAGCCTTCAGCCCCTCAGGGATCCCCTGAGCTCCAAGTCCCAGGGTGGCCCATATGCAAAGGCTGATGGCAGGGAATAGGAAGGCCCAGCGGTGGTGGCCTAGCACAGAACCATGCTGAAGGACCACTTCTGCTCCAAAGCCCAGAGCTCCAGCTGAGCCCCATCCACCCCCATCCCCTCCCATCCCCTTTCTCCCGCTGCCTCACCCACTTCCTTCCCTTAGCATCTTTAGGTGTCAATCTCCCCCTGGGGCACTTCCTCGTAAACCCTAAACATTCTTCGAGCTCGGCCCTTTCCCCTTAATTACAGACCCTGCAAAGTCTCCTGTGCCAGGACAGGAGACTTTGCAGGGTCTGTAATTGGCACACATTGTTTGCTTTAAGGCTCCTGACAGCCCAGGGAAGGTCTGTGTGCTCAGTCGCGTCAGACTCTTCTGCGACCCCATGGACTGTGGCTGCCAGGCACCTCTGTCCATGGGGTTTTTTAGGCAAGGATACTGGAGTGAGTTGCCATTTCCTCCTCCAGGGGATCTTTCTGACCCAGGGGTCAAACCAGAGTCTTTCTACTACCATATAATTATGGTGGTTGTTCTTAGCTATATTAAACATATATATAGGCTGCATTGGGTCTTAGTTTCAGTATGCAGGCTCAGCTGCTCTGCGGCATGTGTGATCTTAGTTCCAGGGATAGAACCCACGTCCCATGCACTGGAAGCGGTTTTAACCAGTGGACCACCAGGGAAGTTCTCATTCTTGTTTTTAAAAAAAGAAAGAAAAGGAAAATTTTATCTGAGCCAAATCTGAGGATTACAAGTGGGGAAGAGCATCTCAGAAAGCTCTGAGAACTGTTCCGTGTTCCCACTTCACGGATGAGACCAGAGAGCTGAAGCTTAGAGAGGCCACGTGACAAGGGAGGCTCTGTGCCAGGCAGATCTGGGTTCAAGCCCGGGCCCCCCGTCAACTCTGTGTGACTAGGTGTCACACAGGCTGACCCCCTCTGGGCCTCTCTGCTGCACGTCAGTAAGGCAGGAGTAGCGCAGCTCATCCCGGAGAGCAGATGCAGTGGTTCAGAGGGCAGGAGCAACAGTGGTACCAATGAGCAGGAATCACAGCCAGCTTCACTCTTTTTTTTTTTTTCCTGGCTGTGCTGCATGGCTTGTGAGATCTTAGATCTCCGACAAGGGACCGAACCTGGGCCCTCAGCAGTGAGAATGCAGAGTCCTAACCACTGGACCGCCAGGGAATCCCTCAGCGGCACCTTCTTTTTTTAATGTTTATTTTTTTATTTGGCTGTGCCAGCTCTCAGCTGCAGCACGTGGGATCTAGTTCTCTGACCAGGGATTGAACCCGGGCCCCCTGCGTTGGGAGTCTTAGCCACTAGACCACCAAGGAAGTCCCAGCTTCACCCTTCATATGAGCCACTCAGTGACCCTCTTCCCAGCCTCAGAGCCTGGCACCTCTCTGGGCACACCGGGAGCACTCAATACGTGGCAGCTTTTAAAATATAATCAGTTGAGGGCCCACAGCTGGTAAGGGGCAGTGAGGCCTTGGCTGAGACACAGCTCATTCTGGAGTTTGTGAACTGAACGATCACCCAGGGTCCCAGCCAGCCCTCTGCGTCATCCTTCCTTTTTTCTCGTCTTCCCCACCTTCCTAGCCACCCAGGCTGGTGTCATCTAAGACACTGAGATGAAGGGCAGGGAGGTGGTAAAGTGTCTGAGAAGCCACGCTTGCCCACAAGAAGCTCCGGCTGGAGCAGGGCAGGAACCAGGGCTTACTGAGCTCGGCCTTTAGGAGGGAAACTTAGGAAGCTGCTGGTTCTTAGGGGAAAGGGGGTCCTCCCCACCCGTGAGGAGGGAGCTGGGGGGAATCTTCGAGGGACAACCAGAAAATGGCCAGGGCACCTCGTAGGCATAATAGCAGGATCTGTCTCACAGAGTCACCTCGAGGTCTGAGGGTAAGCACCACTCAATCAACCACTCGATGAAAGCGTTTATCCCATGTGCCCGACACTCAGAAGCAGGTAGGGCAGCTGGCAATTTAAATACAATTTCCTTGCATTTCTGTGCAGATTATAAAGGGCTTTTCTCCTCCACTCTTCTAACTCTCCCTCCTGCTGACAGCTGGAGAGCCAGCTGGGAAACTCTCATTACAGACAGGAGCCAGCAGAGACCCAGGAAGGGCGGTGGACGTGGCCGAGGCCCCTGGAGAGCCTGGATGTAAATCCCTGGCGCTCCAGATGCTGCGACCTGGGAGACCCCTGGTGCATGCAAACCCCATGGATGTATGGAAGGTCCCCACATGTGCCAAAGGCAGACAAGAGTGTGGCAGGCAGGTGGCAGCCTCCGAACGCCAAGAGACAGGTGACCTTGAACTTGGAGCGAGAATGCCATGCTGGCATCCATCATAACCACAATAACTGAGAATTCCCTGGTGGTCCAGTGACTAGGACTCAGTACTTCCACTGTGAGGGCCTGGATTCAATCCCTGGTTGCAGAACTAAGATCTTGCAAGCCTCTCAGTGTGACCAAAAACCCCAATCCCCACCCCCCAAAACAAAAACAAAAAAAACAAACCAGAATGACAACAGGAAGCAGTCATACGCTGTTTGTGCACTGTTCTACTCGTTTAACTCTCCAACGACAACCCTGTGAGGTCAATGTTAAAGCTCTCCATTTTGCAGGTGAGCTGGGTTGGGAATCCGCCTTCCAATGCAGGGGACGCAGGTTCGATACCTGGGTGGGGAACTGGGATTCCACATGCCGTGGGGCAACTAAGCCCGTGTGCCAGGACTAAGACCCGATGTAGCCAAGTAAGTGAGTAAGTGAAAGTCGCTCAGTCGTGTCTGACTCTTTGCGACCCCATGGACTGTAGCCCGCCAGGCTCCTTTGTGGAGTTCACCAGGCAAGAATACCGGAGTGGGCAGCCATTCCCTTCTCCAGGGGATCTGCCCAACCCAGGGATTAAACCCACGTCTCCTGCATCGCAGGCAGGTTCTTTACTGACTGAGCCACCAGGGAAGCCCAAGTAAATAAACAAATGTGTGTGTGTGTTTTTTTTAAAGAACAGTGATTCCACCTGAAGATTACTAGCTGACGGTCTCTCTATCTTTGGAGGGTACTCTGGGGCAGCCTGACTCAGTGGTTCTCAACAGTGGGCGGTTCTGCCCCCTAGTGGGCATCTGGCAATGTCTGGGGACAGTTCCGGTTGTCATGATGGGGACAGGGAACTGGCGCTCCTGGCAGCTGGTGGGTAAAGGCCGAGGAGGCTGCTAAACACCCTATTGTGCACAGGACAATCCCCACAATGAATGCCAAGGGTGCCAAGGCTGAGAAACCCTGGCCTAATTTATAAGAGGGTAGAGTGAAGTCACTCAGTCGTGTCTGACTCTTTACGACCGCGTGGACTGTAGCCCGCTCAGGCTCCTCTGTCCATTGGGATTCTCCAGGCAAGAATACTGGAGTGGGTTGCCATTTCCTTCTCCAGAGGATCTTCCCAACCCAGGGATTGAACCTGGGTCTCCTGCATTGCAGGCAGACGCTTTATCCTCTGAGCCACCAGGGAAGCCTGCATACTTAAAACAAGCTCTAAGGGACCCCGGGGGGAACCCATGGAAAAGAGAGGCAACCATTCCCCCCAGAGCAGCTGAAACTGAGGACCAGGGACAGGCTCAGGCATGCTGCTGGGAGAAACACACGGGTGCGTTAAGGGGCGGCAAGTGGAGTTTCTAGAACCACACACTTTGCAGGTGTGAGTAAATTAAGGGCCTTGCGCTGTGGGGCTGTCCCAGAGGATCCAGGGGGCCCCAGTGCAATCAAGGGCTTTCCAGGTGGCACTAGTGGGTGAAGACCCTGCTGGCCATGGCAGGAGATGTGGGTCCACTCCCTGGGTCGGGAAGGTCCCCTGGAGGAGGGCATGGCAACCCACTCCAGTATCCTTGCCTGGAGAGTCCCATGGACAGAGGAGCCTGGCGGGCTAGAGTCCATGGGGTCTCAGAGTTGGACACGACTGAAGCGACTTAGCACGTGCACACACAGTGTAATCACAAGGGTCCTTAGGAAGAGGGAGGCACGGGGAGATCTGACCACAGAAGAGGAGAGGGCATGTGATGGCAGAAACAGAGGCTGGAGTGATGCTGTGCTTTGAGGATGAAGGGGCCACAAGCCGAGGAACGCAGGCAGCCTCCAGGAGCTGAGCCCGCAAGGAAACGGATTCCCCCAGGAGCCTCTGGCAGGACCAGCCCTGCCCACATCTTTTTATTTTTTTGGCCACGCCGTGAGGCAGGCAGGACCTTAGTTCCCCAGCCAGAGACTGAACCTATGCCCCCTACTATGGAAGCATGGAGTCTTAACCCCAGGACCACCAGGGAAGTCCCTCTCCCCATGTTTTAACTTTAGCCCCGTGAGACGGATTTTAGACTTGGGACCTCCACAACCAGAAGAGAATAAACGTGTGCTGTCTTCAGCCATTAAGACTGTGGTGATTTGTGATGGCGGCCATAGGAAGGGACTACAAGGCGTGTACCTCCATCCACAGGGGCACAGACCCGGAGGGCGGGCCTGAACTTGAATCCTAGCTGCTTCTAGGGAGCACCTCTCCACACACACCGCAGTGAGCAGCTGCAGAAATGGATGTAGAAGCCTCTATACTGGTCCTCCCAAATTGTGCCAGGGAGACCAGGGAGGGTGATGTTACAATTCAGTGTTTGACAAAGGAAGACAGAGTGCCATCTCATAGGACTGTTACGGGAGTAAGACGAGTTGATGAGTTAACAGACATAAAGGACTTAGCAGGGGGCACCCAGAGTCGGCTGGGAGTGTCAGCTACTGTAACAAAAACCACCGTTCTGGTTGCTGCTGTTGTTTTACTGCCAGTTTTCAGCTACGTCCTCCTGACTGGTGCAGACTGGCTGGAGCCAAGGGCAACCTGTCCCGGGGTAACGCCGCCCTGAAGCACATCCACATGCAGCTCCCCACCCCACGGTGCCCACGCGAGCACCTGGGCCTAGCACCAGGTGGGTATCTGCAGGAGAATGAATGACGCTGGCGGGCTGGGAAGGGGTTTGCTCTTTTCATCAAACAACCCGAGCCACAGAAGGTGAAGACACACGGCCCAGAGCCTGACCTTCCACTGCAGGTGTGAGGGCATGGGTGGCTTCAGCCTTGAGATGCCTCCTGCCTTCTTTGCCTTTCTCCCTCTCCCCTCCCCGCCCCTGGGGCTCTCCCCATCCTGCTCCCTCCAGCCGAACAGGCCCGCGAGAGTCTACCTATCTTGGTTACTGTTGAGCCGGCACCACTAACAAACACCTGTGGCTGGGCTTGTCCTTCACGGGGTTCATTACTCTCTGACCCCACACAGATCACGCTCTGCACCCGGCGTCCCTCTCCTCCTACACTCTTGTAGCAGTCTGCATTTCAGAAAGGAGGTCATGGGCTGCTAACTTCAGGGACACCGCACCTGGCTGCTGAGCTGCCTGATGTCAGCTGCGGTCATTTTGAAACTTTGCAAAGAAATTAAACCAAAAAAGCAAGATCTTCACTGGGATAGAAAACTTTTCCCTATTCACCAGAGAGGGGAGCACAGTTCTTGAGGTGCTTGCCTGCTGTGACAAAGCTAATTCTTCTATTTCCTTCAAACCCTGTCTCTGTAATTTTTTCTATTCGGCATCGATAGACAGAGCGGGGGTCAAGCTTTTGGCAACACTCCCTCTATCCTCTTCTCATTCCGATTCCCTCCTCTTCCCTCCCTCCCTCCCACTCTTGTGGGGTAATGGTTATGAAGCCAGAACACCTAGGTTCAAGTCCCAGTTCTGCCTCTTTGAGGCCGTGTGACCTTGGGTGAGTGGCTTTCCCTCTCTGTGCTCCAGCGGTAGGATGAGGTAACACGAGTATCTCCCCCTAGCATGGCTGGGAGCAATAATAAGTGGCCCCAGAAGAGTGTCCAGCAGGGAGTGCAAGCTCCCGAGTGTCCCTTCATGCTCCCCTCTCTCTCGCCCTTGCCTTCTGTCCCTCCACGACTAACGCTGCCTCTGCCTGACAAGATCCCTTTCCAGTTTTCCAAGCCCATTGCCTCTGTCCCTTCTCGTGCTTTGGGGTCAATAGCCCCAGGAGGTGGGCAGGACACTCTCTCTCACTTTTCCAGTGGGGACGCTGAGGGACAGCTGCTTGCCCAGGCTCACTGGGTGCACGAGAGCCGAGTCACGGCCCTACCCAGGTCTGTCTCCAACACCCAGGCTCTACGGCACGACAACCAACCTGAGGCTCAGAACTGCCTGCACGAGTGTCTGAGTGGCACTTCCAAGGCCAAGGTCTCCTCTCTCAGAATCCACATTTCTGGCTCTTCCTGAAAACTTGGAAGCTCTCTGGAGCCAGGGCTAGCCATTAACACCTCTGGGTTTCACTTTCCTCATCAAGAAAATAGGGACGATGGCCATACTGACATCGTGAAGCGGTTGTGAGAAGTAAACTGATTAACGTGAAGCAAACAGATGTCCATGGGAAAACCTACACACGCACATGTTGGCAGCAGCATTATTCATCACGGCCCAAAGCGGACACAGGTAAAGCCAGCCGACGAAGAGATCCGGACGTGACAGACACATCCTATCCAGCCGTAAACAGAGGGCAGTTCAGACAAAGGCAGCCGTGCGGGATGGGCCTTGGAAACATCGTGCCGAGGGGAAGAAGCCAGACGCGAAAGGCCACACAGTGTACCGCTTCATTTGCCGGAACTGTCCGGAACAGGCAAGTCCATAGGGACGCAAAGTAGATTAGCCACTGCCAGGAGGTGACAGTGACTGCTAGGGGTACAGGGTTTCCTTTTGGGGTGACAGGAATATTCTGGAACTAGATGGTGATGATGGTTGCACACCATCGTGAATCTGCCGAAACCCACTAAATTGTAGACTTTAAAGTGGTGAATTTTATGTTATGTGAATTTTATCTCAATTTTTAAAAAGGCAACAAAAAATCTCACAAAACCACATAAAGTGCTTACTTAGACAGGGTCTGGGTCTGGAATATGAACGCAGTAAATGTCAGGTTGATTAAGACTAATATTTCCAGCACAGTTATTTTTTTCTTCACTGAAACAAGGTGTCTGACTGCATTTTTTTTTGCTGCTACTGCTGCTGCTGCTAAGTCACTTGAGTTGTGTCCGACTCTGTGCAACCCCATAGATGGCAGCCCACCAGGCTCCTGTCCCTGGGATTCTCCAGGCAAGAACACTGGAGTGGGTTGCCATTTCCTTCTCCAATGGACTGCAGCACACCAGGCTCCTCCATCCATGGGGGTTTGTTTACCTACTGACAGTTTTTAAGCTTGGCCCTGCTTCTTCCCCTCCTGCTGATAAGAAAGCCTGGAGCTCCCTCTTTTGCTAATGGTGGAGATTCAAACCACACGAAGCTCTGGCTCATGTACTCATGTCCTCACCCCCGCCTTACCTCTTAACCACAATAAAAACCTGCGCTGGGTGCTCTTCCTTGTTCTTGTAAAGCTGTTCCCTGCCCCTCACCTCATTTCTCATAATGCAAGCACCAATGTTCGCGGGCAGGGTCCATCCTATCTCTGGTGGCAGAGATGGGCTTCTCAGGTGGCGCTAGTGGTAAAGAATCCTCCTGCCAGTGCAGGAGACATAAGAGACGCAGGTTCAATCCCTGGGTCAGGAAGACCCCCTGGAGGAGGGCATGGCAACCCACTCCAGTATTCTTGCCTGAGAATCCCATGGACAGAGGAGGTTGGTGGGCTACATTCCATAGGGTCGCAAAGAGTCAGACACAACTGAAGTGACTTAGCATGCATGCATCCATTCTATCTCTGCAGGGCAGATAGAACAGTCATCAGTGCCCTTATCTCCCAGCCACACTGGGCTTGCAGTCCCGTGTGAGGTCAGTAGCAGCCTCTACACAGGGCACAAGCTCTCTGGTTGGCCACAGTTCCCACCACTCCCAGTCGCCTGACTCCCAGCCTCCTGCTCGTACTTACTCTACCTGCCCAGTAGCTGCAGGCTCCTACGCTGTAGGCAACTATGGCTGCAGTCCCAAATCTACGAGAAAGCTGCCTTGAGGCAGGTCTGCTGCTGGGATACACTTTCATTTCTGTTCTCAGAAAGAGGTTCTCTCCCCTCTGCCTGGGCTCCAAGACGGCCCACCCAGCCCAGCACCTGCCCGCCTGTGCAGAGTGTACCTTCATAGAGAATGCCTTGGTCACCCCTGGTCTGCAGGCATCTCAGCTTCCAGTGCCGCCCACTCTTGTCTGTCAACACCGTCCCCACTGGCAAAGCCTCCAGCGAGGTGGTCATCCGGCTTCGCTTCAGGGTCTGAGGGCTTTGTCTGGTCGTCTGAGGGCTGCTACGGGGAGTTGGGGATCCGCTCAGGTGCCCTGCAGGAGGATGGTCAGAATAAAGGAAAGGCAGCCATGGGGATGGTAGGGAGCTGTGAGGAGAGAGGGGAGAGGTCAGCTCCGGCCATGGAGAGATGGACTGCAAGGGCAGCCTGTAGGCAGGGTGGCGGGGGAGGATGCTGGGAGGAGGGTCCAGCAAGGGGGAGGCGGGCCTGAGCAGAGGCATGATGCCCCGCTGGCAGATGACCCTCCTCTCCCCCCACCGAGAGTCAGGCCAGGTTGAGTGAAACTCTCACCTTTGGGTTTCCCACTGGTACTCAAGGTGTCTTCAGATCCAAAACTCCTGCCTTCTGAGGGGAGGGATAAGGAGGGGGAGGCAGCATAGCTGGACCATTTCACTTTCTTGGAAGATGTTTCAGAACTGGTGTTCGTCTTCCTCCTTGAGCCTAGAGAGGCAGACCGAATGCAGACGGCAGTTACAAAGGTCCTTTCCAGGAACCGTCAGACCAGAAACCCTGAGATCATATTCAACCACTCTCTTCCCTTTGACCCTCACAGCCAAGTTCTCCTTCTTTCACCTGAATAATCTAAGCACACTCTTCCTTTCAGTTATTCTTTTCTTCATGGGTCTGAACCCCTTTCACACCCTCGAGCACTGTGTGGTCTCCTTTATATAATCTCTTCAGATCTATCTTCCAATTCACTGTTCTCCCTTAAGCTGTGTCTAGGCCACAGCTTAGAGCATACTACGAGTTTCTGATTGCCATGATGTTATTTATTTGGTCGTGCTGGGTCTTAGTTGCAAGATGTGGGATCTAGTTCCCTGAGCAGGGATCGAACCTAGGCTCCCTGCGTTGGGAACACAGAGTCTTAGCTACTGGACCACCAGGAAGTCCCAATATTTATTTTTATTACCACAGATTTTATTTGGTTCTTTAAAATTCTGCCTAATCAATTCTAACTAGTTTTTGTTCCTTCATTATCAATAAGATTTCTCTGTACCCAAATCTGTGCCAGGCATGGTCCTGGGTGCTATGCAAACAATAGGTTACAATCAAAAGAGCTTACAAACCAGGATAAAACTCCTATCCTTACAGAGCTCAAAGTTGAACAGTAATATAAATGAGTAAAAGAATATATTTAGGGCTTCCCTGGTGGCCCAGTCAGTAAAGAATCTGCCTGTGATGCAGGAGACTGTCTCAAGTGCAGGAGACGCAGGTTCGGTCCCTGGGTTGGGAATAGTCTCTGGAGAAAGAAATGGAGCAGCAGGAAAGTCCCCTGACTTTGTTTTAGTAGGATCCTTTGGACTGCCACTTGAAGAGAACCACAGGTGATGGAGGAGCAGGGACAGCAGGGGTAAGAAAGCTTCTATGACAATACTGGTGTGGGTGAGAGGGACCAGGGTGGTGGGAGGAAGTGGTCCGATTCAGCAGCGATTTTTAAAGGGAGAGCTGACGAGACCAGCTGGAGGGCTGCAGTTGTGGGGTGGGAGAGCAAGAGAACTTGAGGATGACTCTAAGGTCTGAGAAACTGGACAAACTGAGTTGCTGTTACCTTGATGGGGAAAGCTCTGGAAGGGGCAGACGGGGCAGCAGGCCTATCAAAAGGTTGGTTCTGGGTACGTGCAGATGTGTGGGACACCCGATAGATGTCAAGCAGGCAGTCTGACTTATATGGATATAGATTTCAGGGGAGGAGTCCAAGCCGGAGACAGAAATGAGTCAATGTCAAGTTTAGAGCTATGAGTCTGCTAAAGATACCTGAGTAGAGAGAGACTGAGTAGAGAGAGCCTGAGCTCTGGGCTTTAGTATCCACGCGGGGCCAGGCAGGCTGCAAAGGCGTCTGTGGTTCCTAGATGCACGCACATACACACATCGCCCCTCCTCCAGGGAAAAGCACAAAGGCCCGGTTCTTACCTTGGGAGGATGATGCAAACGGTTTGACAAAGGACTGGGACCCCGCATGTTTCTCTGTAGGCAAAGGTTTTCCGCAGTAGGGGCAGAACTTGAACGTTGCTTCAATACCTCTGCCACAGTCTGGACAGATCATGCTAGAAAACAGAATGGCGGGGGGACAGGAAGCTGAAAAACGTAATCTATTGCTGTCGAGTAGTCACCTGAGTTCCTCATGGTGACAAGAATGCAGAAGGAAGAAAACTTATCATACCTGGAATACCCTCTCAGAAAGTAGCCTTTTTTTCTTTCTGGCCACACCCTGTGGCATGCTGGATCTTAGTTCCCTGACTGGGGCTCCCTGCAGTGGAAGCACAGCATCATAACAATTGGACCACCAGGGAATTCCCACAAAATGGCCACTTCTAAAATGAGTTCCTGCCCCCTGTGTCCAGTCTCTCCCTAAGGGCCCAGGGCAGGTACAAAGCAGAACAAACGCAGAGTGAAACTACAGAGCTCACAAAAGGTACAGGAATGCCTTGAGGTCAATAAAAGTTGGGCAGGAGAACTGCTCCAATCATGGAAGCATTGAGGGTCTTCAACTGTAATTGTGATGCTCATCTCTTGAACCACGTGATGGGGATGGGAGAGACGGTGAGTGCTCACCAGATAGCCACATACTCCCCCTGCAATTCCCAGGGTTCCTTACAGTGAGATTGGGGCCACATGACTAGTTCTTGCCAATGGGGTGTGAGCAGAAGTCATCTTCTGGCCAAGGTAGTTAGGGGCCCCAGTAGCTCCTCTGCCAGCCGTCCTCTGCAGGGATGGCCCTCAGGAGGCAGGGGCACGAGATGAAGGCAGCTGCCTGGTCCACACTGCAAGCCCGTGACTGGCAAATAAACTCTCCTTATGCAAACCACCAGGATTTCAGGGTTTATTCATTACTGCAGCACAGCCCACCACATCCTGACTCTTAGTCAGATAATGGATGTTCACTATGATACCCTCTAAGCCTTGTGTATTTCTGGAGTATTTCCTAATACTTTAAACAAAAATCAAAGCCAAAATCACACACACAGCTTGTGACAAATGAGGACACAGCAGGTATATTCACTAGCTTGGGCAGCCACAGCTCACTCCCACAGACTAGATGGTTTAGACGACAGGAATGTATTTTCTCACACTTTGGAGGCCAGAAGCCTGACATCAAGGTGTCAGCGTTTGGTTTCTTTGGAGGCCTCTCTCCTTGGCGTGCTGATGGCCACCTTCTCACTTTGTCCTCTTGTGCTTGTCCCTCTGTCTGCGTTCTAATCTCCTCCTCTTATAAGGATACCAATCATATTGGATTAGGGCCTATCTTAGTCTGTTTAAATGGCTATAATCAATATTATAATGATATAATAATAATAATAAATATAATAAATATTGCAGACATGGGACTTCCCTGGTGGTCCAGTGGTTAAGAATCTGCCTTGCAATGAAGGCGACGTGGGTTTGATCCCTGGTTGGGGAACTAAGATCCCACAGGCCATGGAGCAACAAAGCTTGAGCACTGCAACTAGTGAGCCTGTGAGTCACAACTAGAGAATCTGCATGCCTCAGCTAAGACCCAACACTGCCAACAAAACTAAACAAAACAAAAAAGCCCACAGCCTGGGTGGCTTACAGACAATAGAAACGTACTTCTCACAGTTCTAGAGACTGGGAAGCCCAACATCAAGGCACCACTGTGGTTGGGTCCTGATAAAGGCCCTCTCCTGGGCTAGACTGACAACTTCACCCTGTCCTTATATGGAGGAAGGGGCTGGGCAGCTCTCTGGGTCTCTTATAAGGGCATTAATTCCATTTATGAGAGCTCCACCTTCACCAGGACTTCCCTGGTGGCTCAGATGGTAAAGCGTCTGCCTACAATGCAGGAGACCCAGGTTCGATCCCTGGGGTGCGAAGATCCTCTGGAGAAGGAAATGGCAACCCCAGTACTCTTGCCTGGAAAATCCCATGGACAGAGGAGCGTGGTAGGCTACAGTCCATGGGGTCCCAAAAGAGTCGGACATGACTGAGCGACTTCACTTTCACTTTCCACCTTCATGACCTAACTACCTCCCAAAGGCCCCACTTCCTAAAACCATCACATTGGGCATTTCAACATATGAACTTCGGGAGGACACAAACATTTAGCCCATAGCAGGCCCACCCTAAAGACCTCATTTTAATTACCACTTTAAAGGCCCTATTTACAAATATAGACACATTCTGAAATACTCAGGTTGAGGGTTTCCATGAACGAATTTTCGTGGGACACAACTCAGGTCATGAGAGCAGGATGAAACTAGTTCATAACAGAAGTAGAGAAACTCAACAGGGATAACAGTACAACAGACATTTTCAATGAATATATTTTAAACAGCAAAAGGAAAAAAAGCAAAATTATTTCATTTGTTCTTAGTGTACAGTCCCGGTTATTAGCTGGGATATCAAAATCAAAGTCAAAATAAACTTTTGCTCATAACTTCATTTAACCTTGCAAGACAAAGGTTGTTTTTCATTACTTTTATTTATCTTTGACAAACAACAACTGTCTATATTTAAAGTGTAAAACTTGTGTGTATAAGTATATGCCTGTGTGTGCTCAGTTGTGTCCAACTCTTTGTGAATCCATAGACTGCAGCCCGCTAGGCTCCTTTCCCCATGGGATTTCCCAGGCAAGAATACTGGAGTGGGTTGCCATCTCCTCCTCCAGGGGATCTTCCCCACCCAGGGATTGAACCCACCCACCCCAGGGACTGAACCTGTGTCTCTTGGGTCTCCTGCACTGACAGGGAAATTTTGACCCACTGAGCTATCAGAGAGGCCTATCTATCTATCTATCTATCTATCTATCTATATATATAAAACAAAAGTGGGTGGTCACTGAGGATCTGTGAGAACTCGAACTTTCTGTGACTGCTGCCTAACCCAAGGACACAGTGTTTTGAAACATCTGCTACCTGGCATCTTGTGTGTCAGGGTTGTTTCCCCTGTAACCAAATACCCATTTTGGATCCCAACTAATTCTTGCTTAACAAGCACCCTTACTTCTTGCCAGCTCCAATTGTAATTCTTGATAAACAACTCATGTAACTAACTGTGGCCTTGCAGTTTTTGCCTTTAGAAGCCTCCTCCACTTGTAGTCCAACAGAACACAATTCAAGTTGCTTCTTTGTATTATTTTATCGAAACACGAATATATGTATACCTTTTAAAAATAAAAGTGTTCATTGAATTTTTCACAACATTGTTTCTGTCTTACATTTTGTGTTTTTTTGGCAGCCAGGCACATGGGATCTTAGTTCCCCAATAAGGAACTGAACCTGCACCCCCTGCACTGGAAGGTGAACTCTTAACCACCTGACCACGAGGGAAGTCCTGATGCATTTATTAGGACGTTCTCAAGTGCTTCCTGAATCTGGGTCTCCTGGGCTGCAGTCCTAACAAACCTCAGATAAATGCCTATTTTAATCAGGTCCCCATTTCTGAAATTTTGGTTAACAGTATACATTATGAAACAATTACCATAATAAAACTAATTCACATATCCACCACCTCTCATAATTCCAACTTGTGTGTATGTGTGTGTGTGGTGAGGAAACTTGGGATCTACTCTCTTGGCAAATTTCAAGGATACACCCACATTATTACTTATTATAGTTTCCATGTTATACATTAGGTCTCCAGAATTTAATCATCTTACAATAGGAAGTCTGCACCCTCTGATCAATATCCCTTTTCCCCCACAGCTTCTGGTAAGCACTATTCCACTCTGTTATCATGAGTTTGACACTTCTTTTTAAATTCCACATATATGTGGGATCATGTGCCTGGCTCAATCCAATTAAAACATTTTCCTTTATTCACTTTAAAGGCTGGTCTCTGTTGCAGCTGCAAAGAGGGGAGTCCTTACAGTCCCAGGCTTTAGGCCCAGGCTGCCTGGATTTGAATTCCAGATGTGCTCTTTGCTGGACATGTTACTTACCCTCTCTGTGCCTCAGTCTTCTCAATGGTGAAATGGGGCTTTTAACAGTTCCTATTTGACAGAGTGGCTTCCTGGGTGGCTCAGTGGTAAAGAATTTGCCTGCCAATGCAGGAGATGCATGAGATGTGGGTTTGTTCCCAGAGTCGGGAGTATCCCTGGAGGAAATGGTAACCCGCTCCAGCATTCTTGCCTGGAAAATTCCATGGACAGAGGAGCGTGGCAGGTTGAAATCCATGGGATTGCAAAGAGTCAGACACAACTGAGCCTGCTCACATTTGAAAATGGTTGGAGGCATAAGTGGAATACATTTTTATCAACTGCAAAGAACAGCAAAGTCCTTTATGTTACTGGTTATCATCTTCCATTTGTTAATATTTCTATTCTTCCCTTTTCTCTTTCTATATCTTAAGCTCTGAGCCTCTCAGATCTCTCTAGTTCCTCTTGGGGCAGACTCATGAAACTCCAGTGTCTGCCCTTGAAACCACTGCCATGCCCATGATAACTTTCCTCCTGGGAATGAAGTCTGAGAGAAGCAACACACAAGAGATGGAGCAGGAACAGGCTGCTGGTGGGGAATAGGCTTTCAGAGGCATGTGCCCGAGGGGATGGTACCTTTACGGGGTCACGATCTGGCCCTCAGATTCACTGGGCTGGAAACTCCATCTTAACTGTGTCCTGTAAATGAATAAACGTGGAGAGGCTGACTCAGGCTTGCTGTACATGGGAGTAAAAAATAATGACTGATGTTTATTGAGAATTGGCTATGCAACCAACACATGCTATCTTCATTCATTTATTCAATGATTATTCACTGAACTCCTACAGCAGCAAAGGAAATCAACAGCTCCTGACCTGACAAAGCTCCTTCTAGTGGGGGAATACAAGCTTAATAAACAAATAAGCAAGTAACTTAAAAAAGTCACACGAGGAAAGAGCTATAGTAAACTCTCAATAAATATGTATAGAAGAAAAGAATCCGAGGGCTGGAAGTCACCATTTTAATGTCATCTGGCTAGCTCAGGACTCAAAACCAAGGCTCCAGCACTCGTCAGTCTTTATCATTCATTCATACATTTTCTTTATTGACTTGTTCAATATTTACTGAACATATGGAGTGTGTTAAGTATTGTATTCCTCCTGGCAGGTCCTGAAACGCAGCACAGCAAAAGAGCTAATGGCTAGACTCCACCTTACGGCAGGAGGAATAACAGTGAAATGATTTGCCTCGGCCCCGCCCTCCGGAGGGACCACGGATGACGTAGTACCAAGGCGGGGCTTCCGTCACACTCTCCATTAGCTTTGCCCGTCTCCGTTGTATCCACGCCCACCACCAAGACTGGACAGCGGCAGGTGACAGGTTATCTCGGAGGCCAGAAGATTCTCTCATCCTGACCCGCGATCCCCACTCCCGAGGGCTCAGTCTCCCACATAGGGTCGCGCTGACGTCACAGGCACCACGACCGAACTGTGGCTAGGCCCCTACTCCGCCTCGTCTTCCCCTCACCTCTGGATTTGGCGAGCTGAGTGGGCAGACAGATATTTGCAGCCAGACTCTCTTGACCCTCCAGAGGAACTGGGACTCACCTTCTCAGTTGCCCTGCGGAAACTTCCGCTAGGGCGGGAGGCGCTGCGCGCGCATCCTCTCGCCAGGAGGACTGCGCCTGCGCAGCCTATGCCGACTTCCCGACTGCCTGTGGGCTGTGCCTGCCTGGGAACTCCATTTCCCAGGAACCTTTGCGGCAGGCCAGTCCGGTGACTCAAGGCTAGGGGATGGATTATTCCCTCATCGCCCAACCCTATTCCACCTTTAGTAGAACGCTTTCTGTTTCTACTGCGCATGTGCCAACATAGGGCCAATCGTAACGCGGGATGGACTCCGATGCATTTTCTCGCCAATCAGAGGTCACAGTCTGATTTCTCCCGCCTCAACTCCGCCCCTTACCATCGCGCGTCTTCTCAGGAATTGTTTCCTCCTCATGTGTTTACATGGCGACACTCTGTCTGTCTCCTTCAGAAATGGAAAACCCTCTGAGTCTTCTCGAAAAGGCAGACGAATGATTTGGTTGCCCATCAAAAACTTGTCTACAATACCCAAATGCCATCTGGGGCCGATTGTTTTTCTAGTCTATTTCCCAGCGTGCTCGGCGGGCCCGCTAAAGACAAGGAAGCTGGTGGAGATGGGAAGACAAGAGGAGGCCTCCGCACAGTCTTCTGGGAAACAGTCCTGGCTCTGGCTCAGAGGCTCCTGGGTGAAGCAGTCGTGAAGATATTCGCCCGGCACCGGAAGTGTGTATGAGTAGGCGCTTGTGAGAGCAGTCGCGTCTCCGCCTCTCGCTTGGCTGGCGTCGTGTCTGTTAATCCGGTGGCCTGCATTCTCGAGGTGAGGATATACCGGGGCTGGGCTCACTGAGAACTCTGGAGCCTTGTGGGCAAGGTCCTTCCCGAGGGGTGACGGAATGCTTCTGGGGCAATTTCGGTTCTGGGCGCGTCGCCTTGGGCTGTGGTTATCTAGGTGGATCCTCGAACGCTGGTTCGGAGTAAAGGATCAGGATCTTGCTAACGTGCTTCCCTGGTAGCACAGTTGGTAAAGAATACGCTTACAGTGCAGGAGACCCAGGTTCGATCCCTGGGTGGGGAAGATCGCCTGGAGAAGGTAATGGCAACCCACTCCAGTCTTCTTGCCTGGAAAGTCACATGGACAGAGAAGCCTAGGAAGCTTCAGTCCTTGGGGTCGCCAAAAGTCGGACGCGACTAAACCACCACCACATCTTGCTAAAGTGCTTTCCAACGCTAACCGGCCGCCCTGAGAGGAACGATTCTATTTCATTTTATTCGGATGATGAAACTGAGACAGAAGGAGGAGGTGAGTTGCCTGAAGTCGTTGGCAGAGCTGGGTAGGATCTTGGGGGAATGAATGAATGGGAGTTCTTTAGGAATTCAAGATATTTACCATTCGTTTGAGCGCTGTCTGTGAGCCAGGTGCTGTTCTCACATTTTCTCTTGTAATCTCCGCAGCAGCTACTCCGTCATCAGAATTTTCTAGATTTTAGAAAGTTAATAGTGTGTGTATTTCATAATTGGGGCTTCCCAGGCGGCTCAAGGCTTCCCAGTGAGTGGTTCAGCGGTAAAGAATCCGCCTGCCAATTCAGGAGACGTAGGAGACGCGAGTTCTATCCCTGGGTTGGGAAGATCCCCTGGAGGAGGGCATGGCAACCCACTGCGGTATTCTTGCTTGGGGAATCTCATGGACAGAGGAGCCTGGCAGGCTACAGTCCCTAGGGTTGCAGAGTCAGACTCGACTGAGCACGGGGGCACGCAGGTGGATCGGTGGTGAAGAACCCGCCTGCCGATGCAGGAGATGCGAATTTAATCCCTGGGTGGGGAAGGAGGAAGAAATGACAACCCGTTCCAGTGTTCTTTCCTGGGAAACCCCATGGGCAGAGAAGCCTGGTGGACTACAGTCCATCGAGTCGCAAACCAAACAACAGTATTTCATAATTAGGCCACACCCCCAGTGATATCTGGGGCAATTCTTGGAAATTGAATATTTCTGCTGGAAAAGGCTTTAATCACACTGAAGGAGAATAAAGACTATGCATAGCCTGTGACTATTTGGGTTCAGTTTGACTACCAATTTATGAATGAAGTTCTGGTTCTAAGCCTTTTGTTTTTAGAATTGTAGATAAGAGATTGTGGGTTGGTTTTTTTTCTGCTTCATTTTGTACATGTAGCAAGTGACACACAAAAAGGGTGAATGATGTGGCCGTGGTCCCACACCAGGAAGAGGCAGGACTTTCTGGCTCCAGGGCCTAAGACTTTCCAGTCTGGTAATGATTTGCCTTAAGTTACTATGACAGAGTGGGTGACCTCAGGGCTTCAGTTTCTTCCCTCCCAGGTCTAAGAGTTTATGAGATGTGGACAGAATGGGATTTGGAAACTGTCCATAGAGTTATCAAATTCAGATATCTGAGGGCCAGGCAGATAAGGAAATGAAAAGTCCGGGTGAGGACTGTCCGGCCTCTGAGAGGGATCATCCCATCTAAGGGGTGGAGAGCTATAAATGGCTTCCAACAAACTATCTCTGTGGGAATGCAGACCCCATATGGCCAAATCCTAGGATTTTTCAGAAACTGGAAGTTGAATTTTTAGGTGAAATCTCCCAGCTTTTGAGTTTGGGATTACATAGAAGAATTTTCTGTCAAAGCATTCTGTGCCAGGGCTTTCCTTGTGTCTCACTGGTAAAGAATCTGCCTGCTAATGTAGGCGACCCGGGTTCAATTCCTGGTCTGGGAAGAGCTCACATGCCATGAAGTGGCTGAGTCTGTGTGCCACAACTACTACTGAGCCTGCCCTCTAGAGTCTGAGCCAAAACTGCTGAGGCCTGCATGCCCTAGAGCCTGTTCTCCATAACAAGGGAAGCCAGCTCAATGAGAAGCCTGCACACCACAGCACAGAGTAGACCTTGCTTGCCATAACTAGAAAAAAGCCTGCACAGCGATGAAGACCCAGTGCAACCAAAAATAAAAATTTTTAAAGAAAAACAAACCAAACATTCTATGCCAACTCAGTCCAGATAAGACATCTGTGGATCAGACATAGAACAGACCTGTGATTGCCAGTTGGGAAGGGGGCTGAGGGAGGGATGGATTGGGAGTTTGGGATTAGCAGATGCAAACTACTATATATAAGATGGATAAGAAGATCCTACTGTATAGCACAGGGAACTATACTCAGTATCCTATAATAATGGAAAAATATGAAAAAGAGTATACATATATACATATAACTGAATCACTGCTGTATACCAGAAACTAACACAACATAGTAAATTAATTATACTTAAAAATTTTTTTTTAATCTGTGGATTGACTTATACTCACAAGTCAAGTCTTAACCTCTTTGTGAGGAAAATCCTTGTTGCGTAAAACATTAGCTCTTATTATAGGCCTGAGGTTTCTGTGGTGGCTCAGCGGTAAAGAATCTGCCTGAGATGCAGGAGACCCAGGTTTGATCCCTGGGTCGGGAAGATCCGCTGGAGAAGGGCACGGCAACCCACTCCAGTATTCTTGCCTGGAGAATCCCATGGACAGAGGAGCCTGGCAGGTGACAGTCCATGGGGTCGAAAAGAGTTGCACATGGCTGTGCGACTTGCACTTCACGTCACTTCTTAGGCCTATCACATTCCATTATCTGCGGTCACAAAATCTAGAAAGCTCTGAAAACCAAATATTTTTTCCATGAATTTGATGCCTGAACCTGACTAGAAATGCTATAATTTATTACTTTTAATTATCCTGGCTAGAGTGGATATTTTTACCTCCGCTCTGCGAATATTGAAGTGTTCAGTTATGAAATGCTCCCCTTATTCCTCTCCCCTCCCCCTGGTACTGGGATTTTAATGAACTACACCATATTTGGTGGATTACCTTTTTATAATCTGAAAATTGCTGAATTTAAAGCATACTTGGCCCAGAAGCTTAAGAATTACGGACCCATGGTGTTGCTTCATGGTGTGGAATGCTTTCAACACCTGTAGACATATGCCACTTAGGAAGCACAGAGAGGCCACGCCAGTGTACCGTGTTTTGCCTATTATGAGTTGAGAGTGACCCAGTGGGCAGTGACCATATTTTTTTTTTTAAGTGAAGTAAATAGAATGGTAAACATCCTAGTCCACCCTACTTGTAAGATGAAGTATTGTTTCACGAAGCTTTTGTTCAGTTATGTACGCAAATGAGAAGTCATAGTATATATTATCTGTGTTACTGTGGGTCATGGTTAAAAACAAAAGTTGAAGAAATCATGCTGTTGTAGAAATAACAACAGTCTTGGAGGCTTGCCTGAACTCTAGTCTTAGAGATGATAAAAGTCCCTACTGTGTGCCAGGCACTGTGCCCACAGTGGTGAGCAAGACAGAAGGTTCCAGCAAGGTGAGAGATCTGAATGTCCACATTCTCCCACGTGGGTATTTACAGACTGTACTTAACCCTGACAAGTGCTAAGGAGGGTTGTGTAGGCTCTGAAGCACTGGGGCTGGGTGCTTTTAGTAAATAGAATTGTTGTGATTCCTGCAGGGAGACGCACGTCCTCACACCTCCTGCTTCTGGATGTTTTGGGAGCTCCTCCAGCATGGCCACAGAGTCAGCCCTAGGAGGAAGGCACACTTTCTCCCAGTTTCCTAGTCCTTTCTGCTGCCCTGCCAGCCAGGATTGTGGAGGGGAAGGAGGGGAAACTTAAATGAGGAACTGGTTGTTGGGTCTCCATCAGCTACGACTGAGGTGAGTCAAGTGTCCCTCTCATGCCAACCTGTCATACCCAGAGGCTACACATCTGGCCTGCCTTGTTCCAGCTCTCTGTTTTATGCCCCTCTCACCCACCCCCAATTAGTCTCAAAGGAAAGCTCTCACACTGTCACTGTCCTGCCCAGTATCCTTCCAGAAATCCTTATTGCCCCCTGGATAAAATCTAGGTTTCTCAGCCCATCCCTACATGGCTTGAGTCCTGCCCTCCTCTTTCCTCTTCTTCTGTTTCCCTCACACAAGCTGTACTACTCCCTTCTTGGCCTTGTGTGAAAATGTTACCCCATACTTTCCAGCTTCCTGCCTTTGATCAGGCTTCTCCCTCTGCTAGAATATACTGCAGCCACTATCTCCAGCTGGTAAATCTTCCACAGCCTTCAAGACTCAGTTTATTCTCCCCACCTTTCCTGGGCAGCATTAGCTCTTCCCTGTTCTGGTCTCCCAGGTCACCCCTGCCTCCTCCACTGTAACACAGATCCACCAGCTTGGGGTGTCTCTGCCCATATCTGTCAGTCCCATCAGACTCTGCACTCCACAGGGACAGGTACTAATTGGGACTCATCTCTGGGTCCCTAGGAACATTACTGGTCTGGCATACAGAAAGCCTTGAGGTGTTTGTTGAATGAATGAATGAAAATGGAAATGAAACAGAAACAGACTCACAGACATAGAGAACCAGCTTGTGGTTGCAGAGAGGGGAGGGGGTTGGGGAGGGATGGACTGGGAGTTTGGGATGAGCAGAGGCAAACTGTAGAATGGGTAAACAAGGTCCTACTGTATAACTCAGGGAACTATTCAATGTCTTGTGATAAACTGTAATGGAAAAGAATATGAAAAAGAATGTATATACAACTGAATCACTTTTCTGTACAGGAGAAAATAACACATTGTAAATGAACTATGCTTGAATTTTTAAAATAAAATTTTTTTTAAACTTAAAATCTTGAACACTGAAAAAAGCAAAAGTCAAGGTAGGTGGATGTTAGGCTGAGGCAGACCTGCCTCTGTGACCTTGAGGGGATAGCATGTCTCCTTTTCTAGACTCCTTGTCCTTGCCTAGAAAATATGGGGTCTCACATCTGAAGCTTCTCACAAGATGATTTTTGCCAGAGGCCTGGCATGTGGCTGATGAGGGTACTGAGGTGAGCCATCGGCCCCTCCCTGACCCCAGTCCCGCTGCATTCCAGAAAATTGCCACCCTCGACGACATAGCCATGGACTTCACCTTGGAGAACTGGGAACAGCTGGGGCAGGGGCAGGGAGACCTGTTCTGGGACACGGCGCTGGACAACTACCAGAACCTCTTCCTGCTGAGTGAGTGCCACCCCTGCCCTGGGAGTCATCGCCCTGCTCAGGGATCACCCATGGCTCTCTGGCACTTATGGGGTGATCTCCTGGCTCCTGAGCGCCTCAGATCACTGTGCTTAGTTGCCTGATTCTGCAACATCAGTAGTGCCTGGTGACCTTTTTGATTGTCACCACTTGGGAGGAATGGAGGGTGTACTCCTAGAATCCAGTTGGTGGAGCCTGGGGTGCTGCCACACATTCCAGAATTTCAGGGATTATCCAACCCCAAATGTCAGTACTGCCTGGGAAGAGAAACCTATGCTTGCCCTCTAGCTCCATCAGCACTTTCCTTTTCCTCAAAGTAGATGAATTCCTCCAGCTGACACTTCAGGGGCTTTGCTGCTTTAAGACGAACTGCGACCCCTTGACCACTCCCTACCTCTCCCCTGCCTGGCTTGCTCACTGCTCATTTTATGGTCTGTCTCCCTCTGCCGGAGTGGGAGCCTCCTGTGGGCAGGAACTCGTGCTGCTCCCTGGTGGAGCCCCTATGTCTGGGACAAACAGTACTTGCTTTGGGGGCTCAATGAATAGAAGAGGGAGCAGCAGGAGTCAGTGTGTTAGGAACTAGGTCTTATGCCAGGCCAGCACTTAGAATGCTCTCCTCTAGTCCTCTAGATACTCATCTGTGTGTATTTATTAGCAGTGTATTCCTTTCCTATGGCTGCTTTTACAGATGCCACAAGTGTGGCTGAAAACAACATACCCTGACTCTGACTGTTCTGGAGATGGGTCTGACTGGGCTAAAATCTGGGCATGGGCATAGTTGGTTCCTTCTGGGGGCCGTTGGGGAGAATCTCTTTCCTTGTCCTCTTTCAGCTAAAAGCCAAATGAAACCTACTTGTTGTGCTCTTGGCTTCTCATCTTTGAAGTCAGCAATGGCTGTCTTCCTGCTGTAGCATGCATCCCCTGGGATTACAACTCTGTTCCCGCCCTTGAGGAAGTTTGCAGAGGGTAGGAAACAGGACTGGTCTTTGGGATCCCCAACACACTCTCATCAGGGGGCCTGTCTTATGGAGGCCTCTGGTGTGTCCAGTCCATGGGAGAATGTGTGAATCATGGATGACTGAGGAGGTACATGACTCTCCCTGGCAACTCTCTTTTATCTCTCAAGAGCTGTTACAGATGCTTTGTGTCCCCAGCCCTGGTGGTCACATCTCTGATCACCCTGGATTGTGACTGGGTCCCTCTCCTCCACTGGGCCAGGAGCCCTGCAGAGCTGGATCAGGTGCTGAATAATCATCAGGACAGCCAGGAAGTTCCTGCTCAGCAGCCCGATGGCCCCCCATGTTGATGTCATCTGGTTGGTGACAATGCCTTTCTCTCCCTACAGATCCCCCCAGACCCAACTTGACCTTCCATCTGGATGGTGGGGAAAAGCTGGAGGCCCTGGCGAAAGAAAGCCCAGAGTCAACAGACGCTGGTGAGTGGGCAGCCAGGGCCCCCTCAGGGGAGGGTGGAGGGAGCTCATGGGATGTGGTCCTTGGTGGGCCCTCTGTCTTTAAGACCTCCATCCTGCCCAGTAGGTCTGCTGGAACATCTCCACCCCCTGCCTCTCGGCTTCACTCTGCCACGCACTGGCTTCAGGTTAGGGAGCCTTGTCCTGCATACCGTATATCCGTGTATCTCTTTGTTCAGCATGTGGCTATTCTGGTGCCCTTCCTCTGTCCCCTCTGCATCCTTCCAGACTCAGCAGGGCTCAGCATTCCATTCTCTGAGTCAGTCTCTCCTCCTTTCTGTCTTGTGCCCCCTGAGCACTGTGGATCTCCTGGTCTACCTATTTCACCTGCCTTCAGGCAGGCCCATCCTTCCTTCCTGGCCCAGCAGATGGCCTGTCTGTTAGTGACTCAAGCCTGGGCCTAAACACTGCTAAGAGCATTCACTCTGCCCTCTCCCAGGGCACAGTTTGTCTGGGGGATCGGTCAGGCAGTCAGGATTCCCGGGTGTGCTGGTTGAGACATCCCTGAAGGGAGAGTCAGGGGCCCTCCCTGGGGTGCCAGCAGCTTTTCTCATTGTTAGACTGTTCACATGAGGAGAAGGGCCCCTGAACCAGAGGCCATGGTGTGGGGGCCGCATGGCTCAGTCTCAGCCTGCACCCTAGCTGTCAGAAGGCAACTCTGTTTTTGGTTCACCTCTCGTGAGCGTGGACCTTCTGTAGCCTCCTGTTGAGCACACAGGTGTTTCACTTGGACACAGGCACCATGGGGTTCCTTTTCTGCCACCTTAACATCCAGGCTGATTCCAAGCTTGTATAGCCACATCCAGATAAGTCCTCCTGTGGTGACAGTGGTATTGCGTTATCTTCATTTATCCTTCTTTTCCACTGAGTACGCTTCTCTAGGAAGTATGCCTTAGCTGATGGGGCTGATGATGGCAAGTACCCCTCTGGAACCTCCATGGCTGCCCAGCACCACCCACAACCCCCCTTTTTCTAAATATCTATTTGACTGTGCTGGGTCTTAGTTGTGTCAAGGTCTCCACTGTAGCACATGGAATCTAGTTCCTTGGTCAGGGATTGAACTGGGGTCTCCTGCCTTGGGAGCATGAGTCTTAGCCACTGGGTCACTAAGCAAGTCCCCCAGCTCCCCCTCCTAACACCTCTTGAAGTCGGCTCTTTTTCCTGTGATGTCAGTACCCACTGGATCACCATGCTGGCCCTGTCTCCTTCATTCCCTTCCCAGTCAGGACTGACTCAGGATGCATCACCTGTTCTTTTTGTTTGCTCTTAGCCTGCAGCTCCTGTCTTTAACTCCCAAGAAACAGGAGACATTTGCACTTGCCCTCTCTTTCAGGCATAGCTGAGACTTCTCCTCTGCCTCAGGACTTCATGGAAGAAGGACTCTTCCAGGAGATTACTGAGACTTTTTCCAAGGATGATCTCTGGAACTCCCATTTGGGAGAAGCCTCTATAGGCCAAAGCTGGTTAGATAGTTTTCTAGGAGATTCAGAAAGTCTTCTGAGGTCTGATATTACCAGTCTGGAGAAATGCAAAAGCTACCAACTCAAGAGCCATGAACTCAAGATAGACCTCAGTCCCGAGTCCCACCTTTCCCCAGGAGTGGATTCCATGACACCTGATCTCCCTGAAAAGAGCCTGGCACCAGCTGAGTCTCAGGAATGTGGGAATGACTTCGGGTGCTACTCAGACCACAGCCAGCAGGATACCATCCAGGGAGGGGAGAAACCATGTAAGTGCAGTGAGTGTGGGAAGAGCTTCAGCCAGAGTCACCATGTGATCCAGCACTGGATTCTTCACAACAGGGAGCATCCCACTGTGCTTCAAGAGTATGAGAAAGATCTCAGCCAGAGATCCTGCCTTTTCATGCAACCAGTGACTCACACAGGCTACAAATCCTATGTGTGTAACAAGTGCGGGGAAACTTTTAGTCAGAATACACACCTTCTGTGTCATCAGAAAGTTCACACTGAAGACGAACCATGGGAGAGTCAAGATGGTGACTGTCCAGCAGATCACAACTCACAGCCTTTTGAGTGTCATAAACCACACCCAGGTAAAACCTACAATTGTAATGAATGTGGCCAGAGTTTTAGCCAAACCTTTCATCTCTCTGTGCATCAGAAGACCCATACTCAGAAATGCTACGAATGTGCCAAATGCAAGGCAACCTTCAACTCCAACAGATACCTCCTCCAACATCAGAAAATTCATGCTGCAAAAATGACCACTGAGGATCAGAAGTGTGGCAAGGCCTGCAGGCAGAGCTCCTTTCTTGTCCAACAGCAATCTGTTCACACTGCAGAGAAGTCTTATAAGTGTGATGAGTGTGGGAAAACCTTTAGCCATAGCCTGTCCCTAAAGATCCACCAGAGGGCTCACAGTGGAGAGAAGCCTTACAAATGCAATGAATGTGGGAAAGCCTTTTACCGGAACAGTCACCTTAGTGAACACCAGAGGGTTCACACGGGTTACAGGCCCCACAAATGTCACAAATGTGTCAGGAGTTTCAGCCGGCCCTCTCACCTGATTCGACACCTGTCCATGCACACTACAGAAAAGCTCTACAGCTGTGCCAAATGCAAGAAGACCTTCAGCTGCAATGAACACCTTGTTCAGCACCAGAAAATCCATGCTGTGGAAACCCTCTATGGATGTCAGGAGTATGGTGAGCGATTTGTTTGCCACTCAACCCTAACTTGCCACCAGAGCATTCACGCTAGAGAAAAAGGACTCAGTGAGAGCTGGGAGATCCTTTATGAGAAACCCGAGCACAAAGAGCATCCAGGGATCTGTGGGAAGTGCTTTAAGTGTAACAAATGTGAGAAAACCTTCAGCTGCAGAAAATACCTGACTCAGCACGAGTTGATTCACGCCAGGGTGAAGCCCTTTGAGTGTAACCAGTGTGGGAAAGCCTTTGGGCAAAGTTCACAGCTCATCCGGCACCAGAGGATCCACTCTAGATTGAGATCATACAGATGTGGGGACTGTGGGAAGGCCTTTATCTACAGTACCTCCCTCATCAAACATCAATCCCTCCATGGGATTGAGCACCCCTTTAAATGTAACGAATGTGGAAGGATCTTCAGTCAAAGTGCACATCTCTTAGAACATCAGTTAATCCACACTACGAAGAAGCCCTTGAAACCTAACAAGTGTGACAAAGTCTTGGGCCACAGTAACCACCTCATTCAGCATCAGGGAACTCAGGCCGGAAAGAAGCCCTTTGAGCAGAATGAATGTGGGGAAATTATCCAGGAGAGCTTGTGCCTTTCTGAGCACCAGGGAGTTTACACAGATGAGAAGCCCTATACGTGTGGTGACTGTGGGAGAACCTTCAGCCTGGGTGCTCAGCTTGTTTACCACCAGAGAGTTCACACCGGGGAAAAGCCTTAGATTTGTCAGGAATCTGGGAAAGCCTTCCGGCAGGGCTCATGCCTTTCTAAGTATCAGAGAGTTCATACCAGGGAGAAGCTTTATATGTGCGCGAAATGCGGGAAAGCCTTTGCCCAGAAAACAAATCTGATACAGCATGAGACAACTCACACAGGGGAGAAGCCTTATGCTTGTGGTGTGTGTGGGAGAGCCTTTCGCCTTAGGGCCCATCTCAGTCAGCACCAGAGAATTCACACCCAGGAAAAACCATATCGGTGTCAACATTGTCAGAAAGCCTTGTGCCGCTGCTCAGGTCTCAGCCGACAGCAGTGAGTTCACACTCGAAAGTAGCAGGTAGCAATCCTCCCCATGACCCCTGGGTAGCAGCAGGCTCCCAGACATCTGAGAATGTTCCTCTGAGGCCCAAAGTTGAAACCATCCCAGTGTAAGCCCCTCCCTGCCATGGGTAATTAATCTCTCTGGTAATAAAGATTGATTAGAAAATTTGCACACGTTTCATTAAAACAATGAAAACTGGAGCTTTGGAAGTCAGGTAGACTGGACCCTGTTTACTGAGTTCAGTCCGAGTTCTGCCATCTGCCAGGTGATCTACAGAGAGTCATGGAACCTCTCAGGGATTCAGTATCCTCATCTGTAAGATGGGCACAATCCTAGTTACTACCTCAAAAGACTACTGTGAACATAAATAGATGCAAAGCACTTAGAACCAAGTACCTGTCAGATAGTACTCACCAGGTGTGAGCTACAAATATGCATCAGATATAATAGATCCACTCTTTCACATTAAAACAAAGAGATGATTCAGTAGCCCTCTATTTGTATTCAACTGCAGTTACTGTTACTAATATTACTCATGGCTTTAATTTTCAAAGTTTTCCTTCAGTATACCCTTGGCTTAATTGTTTCCAAAATGTCAGCACTTTGTTCTTTATTGAAACAAAAAAAAAGTGTAGCCTTTTCCTTCCCTTCCTCTCAGGTCTGTCCTAGTACTTTTTTAACTAACCCACAAAAAGCCAAGAAGAATCTGTAACATTTAACATCTCACAGAAAGAACTTTCCACTCCTAGCTTCCCAAACCTCTCAAAAGGATCCCTGCACATCCACATGCTACCTCTTCCCATAGTCTCCCATTTCAAATGGTTGGTTAAATGATGAGACCAAATTTGTCACGAAAGTTAAAGCTGTAAATAGCTGGATTCAGTTACGAAAGCTGCAGTGGATATCACTGTCTCCACATGGTTCACATGATCTATGCAGAAGATGTGCTCGGTGCAAAAATAATGATGCACAGAAATGACTTTTGGAATGTTCCTCCTCCATCATTTGTCCAACCTGGCCACTCACAGGCACTTTACTATAGGCTCCAAGTTGGGGAACACCAATACTTTAAAGTGCTGCCCTTGCCGTGAAGCTTCTGGAATCAAAGGGAAATGAATGGCTCATTTCATAGAGGAGCGCTCTTTGTTGCCAGGTGATTCCTTGGAGTTGGGGCCCTTGCATTCACTGCTCACCGTGTCCAGGCCTGTTCTACAACTGAGTCTCACTTCAGGGAACCACGTGACCAGCTCTTTTGACAGCACCGCCTCGGCTCTGAGCTTTTGTGTCCCACTTGCTACATGATCCAGTCACCTGTTTGCTGAAGCACAAACAATCTTATGAAGATACTGGACTCTGGCACTTTTAATATTCTTTCATATTTTTGTTTTTTTAATATAAATTTATTTACTTATGGTGCTAAAAAATGTTCAGGAGTCTATGCTCTGGGCCCCTGGGATATTTAAAACCTTGCACCTTGAGTTGCACTGGTTGGTTTATTGAAAATGAGAACTTAGCGGCTGACCACACCAGTGGGGAGTGTACTGGTTTTCAAGTGGCTGAAAACGTCCAACTTCTCCCTGCCTTTTGTATCTGAGCAAGGGGCCTGATATATACCCAAGGGGTGGGGTAGGGGCAGGAACTCAAATTGCTAAGTGTATTCAAGCAAGAGTTTTGACACCAAAGATAGAGAAGTCAGAGGCCCTGTGGAAAGTTGGCAGCCATTTGTGTGTGTGTGTGTGGTATCTATGTAACTAATAATCTGTGTTCTGTGGACCAGGGTAGAAACGCCTACCCTCACATTTGGGTGTGTGTTCTCTGATTAAAAGTTTTTGAGTTTCTAAGGGTTAATTGGTTTTCTCAGCTCAATGCCACACACCCAGCCAGGGGCTGGGCATGCACAATCACTAACGGTCGAGTGCTCACAGTTCTGGGAGGAGAGGGCTCCTGATGGTGAAAACCATCCCATGATGAGATGGTTAATTCTGTTTTTCCAAAGCCGGGGAGGGTCAAGGACAACTAGGGAGCCACTCATTTTCAGTTGTTCGTCAGCACATCATCAACCAGCAATTTTCCATCCTCGTTAGTTCTGCCTAATCAAGGAGGAAGTATGGACTGCATGTTGTTTATTCTTTTCTAGTTAAAAAGATACAGTTGGGCTCAGGCAAAAGTTGTTGCTAGAATTTAACATTATTTTGCTCTCCTGGTACTTATTTTACTTTCCCTCTCCCCCTTTATCCTCTACTGATGAGAGATACCAGTTTCCCACTCCTGGAAAGGTAGTAAGTCCTCTTTAAAAATAAATCAATTTAAGGTTTGTTTTTTTTAAAGCTGATCTGAAGGAAAATGTATGGCACACATCTACAGCTAAAAAATTGGATGGCAATATATCACTGAGGTTGGGGAACATTCAGCTAAAGCCTTGCCTCCTGCCCATGGATAAACCAGATTATGCTATGGCAACCCGGTTGCCAGATCTGATAACTGTGGGTCAGATCACAGTAACTGTTCATTCCCCTCACTAGTGCTTCATGTTCACTGTGGGTTGGCAGGGGTGGGGCTGTATCTTCTCTATCCACCTGAGAGACCAGTGTCCCCTTTTGAGTCTGTTGATCCCTCTTGGTCACCCCAGTGAGAAAGTAGCTTTAACACTGCCTCACTCCAGGACTCCAAACTCCACACTTTGGGTGGGCATTGCTGTCCATTGAAAATGTGCAAATTTCCATTCATGGCAAGTGATGCTGATTGTTCAATCATAGTTGTGGTTGAAAGTTTTTAAGGACATAGACTGAAACTAGTAGACTCTTCAGACAGGCAGTGGCATCTTAGGAGGATGGAAGTTAGCCATTCTGCATAAACCAAGGAGGTGGCATATGGATACCTAACATTGAGAAGTTACTGGTCTGGGAAAATCATACCTATTAAAAGAAACAGTGGTTTCAAGGAGCTGGGGGAAAAGGGAGTTTTACAAAATGCCCACTTAGTAATGGGCAAAGGATCTGAATATAGATTTCTTCAAAGAAGATGCACAAATGGCCAACAAGCACATGAAAGATGTTGAACATAATTAACAAGATGCAAATCCAAACCACAATGAGATACTACCCACTAGGATGGCTGTAATCCCCCCTAAAAAAGTCATTTCCCTGGTGGTTCAGTGGTTAGGACATGGCACTAACACTGCCCTGGTCTCGGTTCAATCCAGGTTGGGGAACTAAGATCTCAAATGCTGCATTGTGCAGTAAAAAAAAAAAAAAAAAAAAAAGATTATTACATGAAGATTTCCTTTTGTGGGGGCGGGGGGCTTACAGCATTTAATTGCTTGGTTTTGAAACTTACCGGTAGACTTACCTCTCTGTTGGTAAAGAAAGTCCCAACAAGATAGAAACGAATTGTTCTCTTTGTATCAGAAGCTGTATAAAAGCAAATCCCTGCTGAGTCAGAAAACGTCCTTGTTCAGTAAATATCAGCTGTTACAGAGAAACAGAAAAGAACTGATAAACTCACCAGGAAAATAGCATCACAAGGCTTGGGCCATTCCATTCTGGAGAGATTATTTACACCTGGTATGACAAAAAAGTGAAAGTTTTAGTCACTCAGTTCAGTTCAGTCGTTCAGTTGGATACGACTCCTTGCGACCCCATGGACTGCAGCACACCAGGCTTCTCTGTCCATCACCAACTCCTGGAGTTCACTCAAACTCATGTCCACTGAGTCAGTGATGCCATCCAACAATCTCATTCTCTCTCGTCCCCTTCTCCTGCCTTCAATCTTTCCCAGCATCAGGATCTTTTCCAATAAGTCAGCTCTTGGCATCAGGTGGCCTAAGTATTGGAGTTTCAGCTTCAACATCAGTCCTTCCAGTGAATATTCAGGACTGATTTCCTTTAGGATGGACTGGTTTGATCTCTTTGCAGTCCAAGGGACTCTCAAGAGTCTTCTCCAACACCACAGTTCAAAACCATCAATTCTTTGGTGCTCAGCTTCCTTTGAAGTCTAACTCTCACATCCATACATGACTACTGGAAAAACCATAGCCTTGACTAGATGGACCTTAGTCGGCAAAGTAATGTCTCTGCTTTTGAATGTGCTGTCTAGGTTGGTCATAACTTTTCTCCCAAGGAGTAAGCATCTTTTAATTTCATGGCTGCAATCACTGCAAAATCTACAGTGATTTTGGAGCCCCCCAAAATAAAGTCTGACACTGTTTCCACTGTTTCCCCATCTATTTCCCATGAAGTGATGGGACCGGATGCCATGATCTTTGTTTTCTGAATGTTGAGCTTTAAGCCAACTTTTTCACTCTCCTCTTTCACTTTTATCAAGAGGCTTTTTAGTTCTTATTCACTTTCTGTCATAAGGGTGGTGTCATCAGCATATCTGAAATTATTGATGTTTCTCCTGGCAATCTTGATTCCAGCTTGGGCTCCTTCTAGCCCAGTGTTTCTCATGATGTACTCTGCATATATATGTTAAATAAGCAGGGTGACACTATACAGGCTTGACGTACTCCTTTTCCTATTTGGAACCAGTCTGTTGTTCCATGTCCAGTTCTAACTGTTGCTTCCTGACCTGCATACAGATTTCTCAAGAGGCAGGTCAGGTGGTCTGGTATTCCCATCTCTTTCAGAATTTTCCACGGTTTATTGTGATCCACACAGTCAAAGGCTTTGGCGTAGTCAATAAAGGAGAAATGGATGTTTTTCTGGGACTCCCTTGCTTTTTCTATGATCCAATGGATGTTGGCAATTAGATCTCTGGTTCCTCTGCCTTTTCTAAATCCATCTTGAACATCTGGAACTCCACAGTTCACGTACTGTTGAAGCCTGGCTTGGAGAATTTTGAGCATTACTTTGCTAATGTATGAGATGACTGCAATTGTACTGTAGTTTGAGCACCCTTTGACATTGCCTTTCTTTAGCATTGGAATGAAAACTGACCCTTTCCAGTCCTGTGGCCACTGCTGAGTTTTCAAAGTTTGCTGGCATATTGAGTGCAGCACTTTCACAGCATCATCTTTCAGGATTTGAAACAGCTCAGCTGGAATTCCATTTCTCCCACTAGCTTTGTTCGTAGTGGTGCTTCCTAAGGCCCATTTGACTTCGTATTCCAGGATGTCTGGCACTAGGTGAGTGATCACACCATCATGATTATCTGGGTCATGAAGATCTTTTTTATACAATTCTTCTGTGTATTCTTGCTACCTCTTCTTAATATCTTTTGCTTTTGTTAGGTCCATACCATTTCTGCCCTTTATTGAGCCCATCTTCGCATGAAATTTTCCCTTAGTATTTCTAATTTTCTTGAAGAGACCTCTAGTCTTTCCCATCCTATTGTTTTCCTCTATTTCTTTGCACTGATCACTGAGGAAGGCTTTCTTATCTCTCCTTGCTATTCTTTGGAACTCTGCATTCAGATGGGTATATCTTTCCTTTTCTTTTTCTTTGCTTCTTTTCACAGCTATTTGTAAGGCCTCCTCAGACAGCCATTTTCCTTTTTTGCATTTCTTTTTCTTGGGGATGGTCTTGCTCCCTGCCTCCTGTACAATGTCACAAACATCATCCATAGTTCATCAGGCACTCTATCAGATCTAGTCCCTTAAATCTATTTCTCACTTCCACTATATAATCATTCAGTTCAGTCGCTCAGTCGTGTCCAACTCTTTGCAACCCCATGAATCACAGCACACCAGGCCTCCCTGTCCATCACCAACTCCCGGAGTTCACTCAGACTCACGTCCATCGAGTCAGTGATGCCATCCAGCCATCTCATCCTCTGTCGTCCTCTCCTCCTCCTGCCCCCAATCCCTCCCAGCATCAGAGTCTTTTCCAAAAAGTACTGGTACTCCAGTACTGAAGTTTCAGCTTCATCATCATTCCTTCCAAAGACATCCTAGCACTGATCTTCAGAATGGACTGGTTGGATCTCCTTGCAGTCCAAGGGACTCTCAAGAGTCTTCTCCAACACCACAGTTCAAAAGCATCAATTCTTCGGCACTCAGCCTTCTTTACAGTCCAACTCACATCCATACATGACCACTGGAAAAACCATAGCCTTGACTAGATGGACCTTAGTCGGCAAAGCAATGTCTCTGCTTTTGAATATGCTATCTAGGTTGGTCATAACTTTTCTCCCAAGGAGTAAGCGTCTTTTAATTTCATGGCTGCAGTCACCATCTGCAATGATTTTGGAGCCCCCCAAAATAAAGTCTGACACTGTTTCCACTGTTTCCCCATCTATTTCCCATGAAGTGATGGGACCGGATGCCATGATCTTCGTTTTCTGAATGTTGAGCTTTAAGCCAACGTTTTCACTCTCCTCTTTCACTTTCATCAAGAGGCTTTTTAGTTCCTCTTCACTTTCTGCCATAAAGGTAGTATCATCTGCATATCTGAAATTATTGATGTTTCTCCTGGCAATCTTGATTCCAGCTTGTGCTCCTTCCAGCCCAGCGTTTCTCATGATGTACTCTGCATATATATAAGTTAAATAAGCAAGGTGACAATATACAGGCTTGATGTCCTCCTTTTCCTATTTAGAACCAGTCTGTTGTTCCATGTCCTGTTCTAACTGTTGCTTCCTGACCTGCACAGAGGTTTCTAAAGAGGCAGGTCAGGTGGTCTGGTATTCCCATCTCTCTCAGAATTTTCCACAGTTTATTGTGATCCACACAGTCAAAGGCTTTGGTATAGTCAATAAAGCAGAAATAGACATTTTTCTGGAACTCTCTTGCTTTTTTGATGATGCAGCGGATGTTGGCAATTTGATCTCTGGTTCCTCTGCCTTTTCTAAAACCAGCTTGAACATCAGGAAGTTCATGGTTCACATATTGCTGAAGCCTGGCTTGGAGAATTTTGAGCATTACTTTACTAGCATGTGAGATGACTGCAATTGTGCGGTAGTCTGAGCATTCTTTGGCATTGCCTTTCTTTGGGATTGGAATGAAAACTGACCTTTTCCAGTCCTGTGGCCACTGCTGAGTTTTCCAATTTTGTTGGCATATTGAGCGCAGCACTTTCACAGCATCATCTTTCAGGATTTGAAACAGCTCAACTGGAATTCCATCACCTCCACTAGCTTTGTTCACAGTGATGCTTTCTAAGGCCCACTTGACTTCACATTCCAGGATGTCTGGCTCTAGATGAGTGATCACACCATCGTGATTATCTGGGTCGTGAAGATCTTTTTTGTACAGTTCTGTGTATTCTTGCCACCTCTTAATATCTTCTGCTTCTGTTAGGTTCATACCATTTCTGTCCTTTATCGAGCCCATCTTTGCATGAAATGTTCCCTTGGTATAAGGAACTCCCCAGGTCAGTAGGTGCCCAATATGCTACTGGAGATCAGTGGAGAAATAACTCCAGAGAGAATGAAGGGATGGAGCCAAAGCAAAAACAATACCCAGCTGTGGATGTGACTGGTGATATAAGCAACGTCTGATGCTGTAAAAACAATACTGCATATAATCATTAGGGATTTGACTTAGGTCATACTTGAATGGTCTAGTGGTTTTCCCTACTTTCTTCAATTTAAGTCTGAATTTGGCAATAAGGAGTTCATGATCTGAGCCATAGTGCATTCTGTTGGCAAAACTCTATTAGCCTTTGCCCTGCTTCATTCTGTACTCCAAGGCCAAATTTGCCTGTTACTCCAGATGTTTCTTGACTTCCTACTTTTGCATTCCAGTCCCCTATAAAGAAAAGGACATCTTTTGGGGGTGTTAGTTCTAGAAGGTCTTGTAGGTCTTAATAGAACTGCTCAACTTCAGCTTCTTCAGCATTACTTGTTGGGGCATAGACTTGGATTACCATCATATTGAATGATTTGCCTTGGAAACGAACAGAGATCATTCTGTTGTTTTTGAGATTGCATCCAAGTACTGCATTTCAGACTCTTTTGTTAGTCACTCCGCGGTGCCCAACTCTACAACCCCATGGACTGTAGCCCACCAGGTTCCTCTGTCCATAGAATTCTCCAGGCAAGAATACTGAAGAGGGTACTCCCTTCTCCAGAGGATCTTCCCCACATATGGGTCAAATCCAGGTCTCCTGAATTGCAGGAGGATTCTTTACTGTCTGAGCCTCCAGGGAAGTCCCCTTATGATGAAGAGTGAGACAAAAAGTAACACAAGCTTCAGTTTTGTATTATTGACTGTGTGGATCACAATAAACTATGGAAAATTCTGAAAGAGATGGGAATACCAGACCACCTGACCTGCCTCTTTAGAAACCTATATGCAGGTCAGGAAGCAACAGTTAGAACTGGACATGGAACAACAGACTGGTTCCAAATAGGAAATGGAGTACATCAAGGCTGTATATTGTCACCTTGCTTATTTAACTTATATATATGCAGAGTACATCATGAGAAACGCTGGGCTGGAAGGAGCACAAGCTGGAATCAAGATTGCTAGGAGAAATATCAATAATCTCAGATATGCAGATGATACCATCTTTATGGCAGAAAGTTAAGAGGAACTAAAAAGCCTCTTGATGAAAGTGAAAGAGGAGAGTGAAAACGTTGGCTTAAAGCTCAACATTCAGAAAACGAAGATCATGGCATCCGGTCCCATCACTTCATGGCAAACAGATGGAGAAACAGTGGAAACAGTGTCAGACTTTATTTTTGGGGGCTCCAAAATCACTGCAGATGGTGACTGCAGCCATGAAATTAAAAGATGCTTACTCCTTGGGAGAAAAGTTATGACCAACCTAGATAGCATATTCAAAAGCAGAGACATTGCTTTGCCAACAAAGGTCCTTCTAGTCAAGGCTATGGTTTTTCCAGTGGTTATGTATGGATGTAAGATTCGAACTGTGAAGAAAGCTGAGCGCCGAAGAATTGATGCTTTTAAGCTGTGGTGTTGGAGAAGACTCTTGAGAATCCCTTGGACTGCAAGGAGATCCAACCAATCCATCCTAAAGGAGACCAGTCCTGGGTGTTCATTGGAAGGACTGATGCTGAAGCTGAAACCCCAATACTTTGGCCACCTCATGCAGAGTTGACTCACTGGAAAAGACCCTGATGTTGGGAGGGTTTGGGGGCAGGAGAAGAGGAAGACAGAGAGTGAGATGGCTGGATGGCATCACCAACTCGATGGGCATGAGTTTGAGTAAACTCCAGGAGTTGGTGATGGACAGGCAGGCCTGGTGTGCTGTGATTCATGGGGTCGCAAAGAGTCGGACACGACTGAGTGACTGAACTGAACTGAACTGAATAGAGACAGATTTATTACTAAACATTTACTAATTACTTTCCTTAGAAAATAAGCTTAGAAACTAAACCTGAGTTGGTTCAACACCATTTTATTCAGCCAATGAGTCCCTAAACCAAGAATGAATAAACAGCCCTGGATTACCCTCCACTCCTCTCTTGAGCCTGTTTCCCCACTGGAGTCAGGAAGAATACTGGATAGGAGTCTCAGAACTGCCAGCGCGTCCCGCCTACTCCAGCGTCATTGGCTCCCACCGGAGGTCCTGCGCCACTTTCCTGCATTCCAGTCAATCCCCGCTCTATAACCACGCCTCAAAACCCCGCCCCGCCTCTCATCCCGCCCCTCGTCCAGCCTGAGGACCGATTCCAAGCCCGCCACAGTTGCCACCGGCTTCCCACGCCCCTTTATCCTTCTAGATAGCCTAAGACCCCGAGATTGCCCGGAGCCGCTCTTCTGGCCAAAGACCGAGAGGACACAATGAATGTTATTAACACTCGTATTCTGAAGTACCAGGCAGCTGGGTCTTGGACTTCGAGCCCGCCCCGACACTGACCATCCCCTCGAAGGCTCCGCGGCTGACTGCGCAGCCGTAGCGCCGGGCAAGCTTCTGCGCCTGCGCAGACTCTTCAGTATTTCCCAGATCCCCGCGGGATTCGGGCTCCTCGAGGCGACGGTCCTCGGATGGTAAAGGCAGACAGAACCCTGGAGTCAGAGGCGGCCTTCGGTTGGAGTACACCGATGTCAAAGGCTTCTTCTAGCCTCTGCAGGCGGAGTGGAGAAGGCGGTCAACGCAGTTCGTTTTCTCTTGACCAGTCACAAGCTGCGTTCTGAAAGCTAATCCCACGCTGCATCCGTTGCCAGGGCAACCGTCAACTCTCAAAGACGAACAGTCTGTCTCCAGGGCAATGTGTAAGCACTGACGATAGGCTAGGCCACCTCTTTAGAGGCGCTATTAAGTAGTAGGGATGGGCAAGAAAACAGGTGCTCATAAAACTTTTTTTTCCTACACATAGAACTTCATGGAGGGCTTCCTTGGCGGCGCAGTGAATAAGAATCTGCCTGCCAGTGCAGGGTACCCGGATTCGATCCCTGGCCTGGGACAATCCCACATGCCGGAGCAACTAAGCCGGTGCACCGCAACTACTGAGCCCATGCTGTAAACCCCACAAGCTGCAACTGTTGAAGCCCACATGCCCTAGACCCCGTGCTCCGCGAGAAAAGACAAGACCCGCAGCAACAAGGACACAGCACATTAAAATAAATAAATAAATAAGAATGTAATTGAAAACTTAACGCTAGAACATAAGTGTTACCGAAACCCAGGTCTGTGTGCCTGACGCACAGTGAGGCCAAACAAGACCAAAAACGTCAGAGTTTGGAATAGGGAAAGGTTTACAGCAGGGCCCTGCAAGGAGACAGGTGGCTCATGCCTTCAAACCCCCAAACTTCCTGAAAGCTTTCAGCAAAGCCCTTTTCTAGGAAAGGTGAGGGAGGGGCAGTTAGTTGTCATCTTCTTGGTGTCAGACCCTTTGTTCTTGAGGTTAGGTCATGGTTAGGTAATGAGGTTCCTGCAATCCTCCACCAAGGAAGTGTTATTCCCTGTTCTGACAAGAAACGGCATGGTCCCAGGGCACAACAGTTCACCCTCTGAGGGCCAAGAGGAGGCAGATCTCACTCAGTGGGCAGCTCCCTCAGGGCCAGGTCCCCAGACCCTGCCCGGCTGTTGTCCCCAAGGGAGCCAGGTGCCCGGGACTTACTGGCCCTCAGGCTCTTCAGGCTACCCAAACAGCGGGGACCAGGAGGTGCAGACCTCCGCTGCCATTAGGTGGCAAAGGTGGGGATGGGGGAAAGGTTCACCACCAGCCACCTCAAGGCCTGGGCGGGTCCAGTGGGTGGCCTTGGTGAGGGCTCTGGAGCCCTGCAGGACACAGACCCCAGCTGGTTTCCCTGAGTCCCCATGCTCCTCTGCTGACCTGAGGCCAGTGAACTGGAGGGGCCTGGGGAGAAGATTGACCCTCTTCTTACCTCAAACACCACCTGAGGACCACCACTCCCTCTGACCTCACTGACAGTTGCTTGCTTGTGGGTGGGACCCACTGAGGCACTGACCAATGGCTGAGCAGGACCACTAACGGTCACTCATTGGCAGTTGCTCGCTTGCGGGAAGGGCCCACTGAGGCACCGTCCAGTGGCTGAGCAGGACCGCTAATTGTCTCAAGGTAACTAGTTGCCTGGGACACAAAGGAACAGAGGGAAACTGGATGTTTCAGTTTATTTCAGTCACTCAGTCGTGTCCGACTCTTTGTGACCCCCTGGAGGACAGCACACCAGGCTTCCCTGTCCATCACCAACTCCCGGAGTTTACTCAAACTCATGTCCATCCGGTCAGTGATGCCATCCAACCATCTCATCCTCTGTCGTTCCCTTCTCCCACCTTCAATCTTTCCCAGCATCAGGGTCTTTCCTAATGAGTCAGCCCTTTGTATCAGATGGCCAAAGTATTGGAGTTTCAGCTTCAGCATCAGTCCTTCTAATGAATATTCAGGACTGATCTCCTTTAGGATGGACTGGTTGGATCACCTTGCAGTCCAAGGGACTCTCTCAAGAGTCTTCTCCAACGCCACAGTTCAAAAGCATCAGTTCTTCGGCACTCAGCTTTCTTTATAGTCCAACTCTCGCATGACTACTGGAAAAACCATAGCTTTGACTGGATGGACCTTTGTGGGCAAAGTAATGTCTCTGCTTTTTAATATGCTGTGTAGGTTGGTCATAACCTTTCTTCCAAGGAGCAAACGTCTTTTAATTTCATGGCTTCAGTCTTCATCTGCAGTGATTTTGGAGCCCCCCCAAAATAAAGTCTGTCACTGTTTTCACTGTTTCATTGTTTCCCCATCTATTGTTTCCCATTCATGAAGTGATGGGACCGGATGCCATGATCATCGTTTTCCGAATGTTGAGTTTTAAGCCAACATTTCCACTCTCTTTCACTTTCATCAAGAGACTCTTTAGTTCCTCTTTGCTTTCTGCCATAAGGGTGGTATCATCTGCATATCTGAGATTATTGATATTTCTCCTGACAATCTTGATTCCAGCTTGTGCTTCATCCAGCCCAGAGTTTCTCATGATGTACTCTCAGTTCAGTTCAGTCGCTCAGTCGTGTCCGACTCTTTGCGACCCCATGAATCGCAGCACACCAGGCCTCCCTGTCCATCACCAACTCCCGGAGTTCACTCAGACTCATGTCCATTGAGTCAGTGATGCCATCCAGCCATCTCATCCTCTGTCGTCCCCTTCTCCTCCTGCCCCCAATCCCTCCCACCATCAGAGTCTTTTCCAATGAGTCAACTCTTCACATGAGGTGGCCAAAGTACTGGAGTTTCAGGTTTAGCTTCCTTCCAAAGAAATCCCAGGGCTGGTCTCCTTCAGAATGGACTGGTTGGATCTCCTTGCAGTCCAAGGGACTCTCAAGAGTCTTCTCCAACACCACAGTTCAAAAGCATCAATTCTTTGGTGCTCAACCTTCTTCACAGCCCAACTCTCACATCCATACATGACCACTGGAAAAACCATAGCCTTGACTAGACGGACTTTAGTCGGCAAAGTAATGTCTCTGCATATAAGTTAAATAAACAGGGTGACAATATCCAGCCTTGATGTACTCCTTTCCCGATTTGGAACCAGTCTGTTGTTCCTTGTCAGTTCTAACTGTTGCTTCCTGACCTGCATACAGAATTCTCAGGAGGCAGCTCAGGTGGTCCCATCTCTTGAAGAATTTTCCACAGTTTGTTGTGATCCACACAGTCAAAGGCTTTGGTGTAGTCAATAAAGATGTAGATGTTTTGCTGGAACTCTCTTGCTTTTTTGATGATCCAGTGGACGTTGGCAATTTGATCTCTGGTTTCTCTGCCTTTTCTAAATCCAGCTTGAACATCTGGAAGTTCATGGTTCACGTATTGTTGAAGCCTGGCTTGGAGAATTTTGAGCATTACTTTGCTAGCATGAGATGAGTGCAATTGTGCAGTAGTTTGAGCATTCTTTGGCATTGCCTTTCTTTGGGATTGGAATGAAAACTGACCTTTTCCAGTCCTGTGGCCACTGCTGAATTTTCAAAGTTTGCCGGCATATTGAATGCAGCACTTTCACAGCATCATCTTTTAGGGTTTGAAATGGCTCAACTGGAATTCCATTACCTCCACTAGCTTTGTTCCTAGTGATGCTTCCTAAGGCCTACTTGACTTTGCATTACAGGATGTCTGGCTCTAGTGGAGTGATCACACCATCGTGATTATCTGGGTCGTGAAGATCTTTTTCGTCTAGTTCTTCTGTGTATTCTTGCCACCTCTTCTTAATATCTTCTGTTTCTGTTAGGTCTATACCATTTCTGTCCTTTATTGAGCCCATCTTTGCATGAAATATTCCCTTGGTATCTCTGATTTTCTTGAAGAGATCTCTAGTCTTTCCCATCCTATTGTTTTCCTCTATTTCTTTGCACTGATTGCTGAGGAAGGCTTTGTTATCTCTCCTTGCTATTCTTTGGAAGTCTGCATTCAAATGCTTATATCTCTCCTTTTCTCCTTTGCCTTTTGGTTCTCCTCTTTACACAGCTATTTGCAAGGCCTCCTCAGACAGCCATTTTCCTTTTTGCATTTCTTTTTCTTGAGGATGGTCTTGATCACTCCTTCCTGTATAATGTCACGAAGTAAACAGGTAAAGGGGTGAAGGAGGAATGAAAGGGTGATCAGGAAATAAAATTATTTGAGAAAATAATTGTGAAAAAAAACTATGTAGATCTCAAATGAATTGTAGTGAAATATTAAATGTATAGCAGCTTTATCCGTAGATTTCTTCCTCCTAGTGTTTGTCACAATTTGAGCTAAGGTTTTCTCTTACTTACCACAGAAGGCATCCCAAAATATTAGGGTAAACAAGATGAATGCCTTGTTTGGGTCCTTTAGGCTACTTGAGGTAGTAGACTGTCTTTTCGCCCACAACTTTATTTTTGGTTGTGCGGGGTCTTCGTTGTTGCATGCATTACTCTCTGTTTGCAGTGTGCAGGTTTACTGTAGTGGCTTCTCTGGTTGGAGAGCACAGGATCTAGGGCACACGGGCTTCAGCAGTTGCAACGCCCAGGCCCTAGAGCACAGGCTCAATAGTTGCTGCACATGGACTGTTGCTCTGTGGCATGTAGAATCTCCCCAGACTAGGGATCAAACTTGTTTCTCCTGCACTGAGGGGCAGATTTCTTTTTTTAAACCACTGAATCACCAGGGAAGCCCTAAACTGTCTTTCTTGTTTGGGTAGTTTTGAATTTTCTGTTACCTGAAACCCAGACATATTTGTAATATAGCTTATTATCTCATTTTAAGTACAAAGAAATTGGATCAGTCAACAAGACAATGGCAAAGGCAAGATTCAAAAGTAGGTTCTCTTAGACTAAAAATCCATTTATTCTACACCAGTATGTTAGTAAAGGAGGGGTGAGTCTTTGAGAAGGGAGTGGACCAAAAGTGCTGAGAAAGTTACATATGTTGTGGAATATATTCTTTTGAGTTATTTAAAGATGCCACACTGCTGACTTTAAGGATGAAGGGGCCACCAGCCAAGGAATCAGTGCAAGTGATTTCTAGAAATTGAAATTTTATACCATAAGACATAATAAATGCAGAAGGAATAAAAATTTAATTGTTAAAAATCATAAGTACTAGAATAAAATATAGGAGAACTTTTTTCATAATCTTGGGCATGAGGAAGGTCTTTCTTAGCATGACAGTTTAGCCAAGAAATAGGAAAGAAAAGAGAATTGAATACATAGAAATGTTAAAATTCTATATAGCCAAATATACTATAAGCAAAACTAAGAGAAATAACAAACTAACAAAATACCGAAGAATTAATATGTATAATACATAGACTTGTTCCTGTAAATCGATAAAATAAATGCAGCTTAATTAAAAATGGGCAAAATATACAAGTAAGCAATTTGAAGAAGACAGAGTATCAATAAATGTGTAAAAAGATCATTAATTTCCCTATCAATAGGATATTTTACTTATTAGATTAGAAATGTTAAAAATAATGAGACTAATACTGAGTATTTATGAACAACATGGAGGAACAAAGAAATAGGCACTCACATACACTTTCAGGAGTCATGTAAATTGGTTCATCCTTTTCTGAGGATTATTTAGCAATAACTATCAAAATTTTAAATATGGACATTCTGTGATCCCATAAGCTTACTTCTAGGAATTCATCTTATGGGGATAATTTGCACAAGTGTTAAATAATGTATGTCCAATGATGAAAAAGTAAATAAAACAAATATCCATTAACAGAGGTTGGTTAAATAAATTCAAGAAACTAGCATGAGATATTATGCAGCTGTTAAAAATGGCAAATGATGACACAGATATATACACATGTATATATATTATTTTTGTACAATATGTACTATATATTTTTTTGCATTGTCATGGGAAAATATTCACATTATATCAAGTTAAAAAGTTGTTTCTAAAATCACATATCTGTGATTATACCAATAAATATTTTAGACGTGCCATACCATGCTCAGTCACTTCAGCTGTGTCTCTTTGCCACTCTATGGACTGAAGTCCACCAGGCTCCTCTGTCCATGGGATTTTCCCAGCAAGAATACTGGAGTGGGTTGCTATGCCCTCCTCCAAGGGATCTTCCCAACTCAGGAACCCACTCCAGTATTGCCTGGAAAATTCCATCAGAAGATCCTGGTGGCCTATAGTCCAAGAGGTTGCAAATAGTTGGACATGACTCTTGACTCTTGATATGACTCATGACTTGGACATGAATGACTAACATTTTCAGTTTTCATAAACCTCATAAGAACAGAAAGGGAGAAACAGCAGAAAACTGAGAGACCTTATTAAAGATCCCAGATGAAGATGCATCTCATTTAGACCACCCCATACCTACCACCTCCTGGAGACACTGAAAGACTGAGAAATAGGGGGGAAGCCAGGGGTTTAGGGTGAAGCCCTTTAAATGATCAGAAGCTGTCCCAGCTGGTGATAAATGGTGCCATCCTCCTCCTAGAAAAATAAAGGAACCAACTCTCTCAATACATAGTGTTAGGGCTCCTCTCTGGGAGGAAGTTACAACTGCTGATGAAGGCTGAATGGACTCCAACAGTGGAATCACCAGTCTGTTTCACTCGCAGGCTCTCTAGTCAGCATGAGTTCTCTGATCAGCGAGCTGCATGCTTCAAGAAATGGCTTTTTCAAAATCACCGCAGACATAGCTACCATGCATAGTATGTCTCTGGTGTTCTGCCAGGTGTAATCCCCAGTTGAAATCCTCTCCACATGTGTTACATGCAGAGTGCTTGCCACCCCTGTGAACTTTCTGGTGTTGAATGAGGTTTGAGATCTGGGTATACATTTTCCCACAGTTCTTACACTTGTAGGGCTTCTCCCCAGTGTGAATCCTCTGGTGTTAAATAAGGTGGATGCTCTGGTTGAAGGCTTTCCCACATTCCTTACAGGCATAGGGCTTCTCACCAATGTGAATCCTCTGGTGTTGAGTGAGAGAAGAGCTGTGACTGAACGTTTTCCCACACTCCTTACACTTATAGGGTTTCTCGCCTGTATGGCTCTTCTGATGCTCGATAAGATGGGTGCTCCAGCTAAAGGCTTTCCCACACTCACAGCACTCATAAGGTGTCTCTCCAGTGTGAGTCCTCTGGTGCTGAATGAGATGGGAGATCTGGGTGTATGCCTTCCTGCAAACTTTACACGCATAGGGCTTCTCCCCGGTGTGAATTCGCTGGTGGCGTGTAAGCAAGGAGTTCTGGCTGAAGGTTTTCCCGCATTTGTTACACTTGTAGGGCTTTTCACCAGTGTGAATTGTCTGGTGTTGAGTAAAGGAGGAGGTATGACCAAAAGCCTTTCCACACTCATTACATATATAGGGTTTCTCCCCCATGTGAATACTCTGGTGCCTCATGAGGTGGGAGATCTGGGTGTAAGCCTTCCCGCAATCGTGACACTCATAGGGCTTCTCACCAGTATGAATTCTCTGATGCTGAATCAGCGATGAACTGTGGCTGAAGGCTTTGCCACACTCAGGGCACTCATAAGGTTTCTCTCCAGTGTGAACTCGCTGGTGCTGCATCAGAGATGACTTGTGGCTGAAAGTCTTCCCGCACTTGTTACACTTGTAGGGTTTCTCTCCGGTGTGGATTGTCTGGTGCTGAGTCAGGGAGGAGGTGTGACAGAAAGCCTTGCCACAGTCGTTGCACTTGTAGGGATTCTCCCCTGTGTGGATTTTCTGGTGGCGGGTGAGGTGGGACACCTGGGAGTAGAACTTCCCACACTGGTGGCATTTATAGGGTTTCTCCCCTGTGTGGCTTCGCTGGTGCTTGATGAGGGAGGAACTCTGGGTGAAGGCTTTCCCACACTCCTTGCATTTGTAGGGTTTTTCTCCAGTGTGGATCCTCTGGTGCTCAGTGAGTGATGAGCTCTGGGTAAAGGTCTTGCCGCACTTGTTGCAGGCATAGGGCTTCTCTCCCGTGTGGAGGATGCGGTGTTGGATGAAATACGAGCTGTTGCTGAATGCCTTCCTGCAATCATTACACTTGTAGGGCTTCTCTCCAGTGTGAATTCTCTGGTGTAGAATGTAGTCAGAATGGTAGATGAAGGCTTTCCCACATTCTGTGCAGTTAAATGGTTCCTTCTCTACAAAGGTCCTTTGGCATTTGAGGCTCTTTCTTGACCCGGTCCACTTCGGAGGCCTCTCTCCCCCAGGCACTCTTTGCTTCCTGATGAAGGCTGAGGTCCTCTTGAAGCTTCTCCTAAGCTTACTGCAGCCAAGGCCCTTCTCCCCATGGGTATCTTGGGGAGATGATGGAGTGAACAACCATCTCAAGCAGCTCTCCTGCTTGTCCTGGTCTTCCAGCTGACAGCCACGCATCCAGGACTCCCCCAGTTTGGCATCTCCAAGCACTGCCCTTAAAACTCCCTCCATCTTTGCCACTGAGGAAGCCACCTCTTCAGAAATATTCTTTTTTGGAAGCATCTCCTGATTAGTTGCAGAGCTTGTCTCCAAGTCTGAAAGAAATGGAAAATATCAACTTCATCTGTCCCAAGACAAAAGAAGCTGATTATTTAGATATGGCATTGTAATCTCAAAAAGATTTCCAAGTTCATATTGCTAGTTCAAAAGGCATGAGGTAGACTCATGTTGTGATACAGAAGGATGGACTCAGTATACTCTAAACACACAAAAAATTGAGTGGCAAAGCAGTTTATGTGCATAGTGGTTTCTTAGCCATAATATTTAACGCATTTTCCCAAATCAATAAGAAAAAGAGAAATAGTCTAATGAAATAGTGAAGCAGGAATGTGAACAGACATTCTACAGAAAAACAAGTGGCTGATATATTGTAAAAAGATGCTCAATATTAGTGGTAGTCTAAAAAGTCAAGTTGCTGCTGCTGCTGCTGCTGCTAAGTTGCTTCAGTCATGTCCGACTCTGTGCAACCCCATAGATGGTAGCCCAGCGGGCTCCCCTGTCCCTGGGATTCTCCAGACAAGGACACTGGCGTGGGTTGCCATTCCCTTCTGCAATGCATGAAAGTAAAAAATGAAAGTGAAGCTGCTCAGTCGTGTCTGACTCAGCGACCTCATGGACTGCAGCCTACCAGACTCGTCCGTCCATGGAATTTTCCAGGCAAGAGTACTGGAGTGGGTTGCCATTGCCTTCTCCAAAAAAGTCAAGTTACTCAGATGCCATTTGATACGTTTTAGATTGGAAAATATTTTAAAAAAATATTCAGTGTTGGCAAATAAGGATGGTAGGAGCATTCTCATACCATTGTTGTAAGGAGTTAACACAGAAGGTCCACTTTATTCAGTTTTGTTTATCTCTGTAACCATGGCAATGACACTTGGCTAAGCTCTGAGCACTGAACTCCTGGGAAGTTTACATAGCTACAGGTTAATTATCTTTTTCTGTGTGCTAGAAACCATGGGTCAAGATGTACTAGGCTGTCAGCACTGTTTACTGTAAGCGGAGGATTCATGACGTCCACCTGGTGCCTGGTTTGTGGTCCTCACCATGGCTGGTTATATAGCAGGTATATGCTAATGTTGGGCTTCCCAGGTGGTGCTAGCGGTAAAGAACGCACCTGCCAATGTGAGATGTAAGAGACACAGGTTTGATCCCTGGGTTGGGAAGATTCCCTGGAGGAGGGCACAGCAACCCACTCCAGTATCCTTGCCTGGAGAATCCCATGGACAGAGGAGACTGCTGGGCTACAGTCCATAGGGTTGCAAAGAGTCAGAAGTGGACTGAAGCAACTTAGCATGCACACATATAGGCTAATGTTAGAGCATCTTTTCACGTGTTTGTTGAACATTTGTGTGTCTTTGAAGAAAATGGCTATTGAGATCCTTGGCCCACTTTTTTCTTGTATTTATTTATTTGGCTGCACCAGGTCTTAGCTGCAGCACTCAGGAGCTTTAACTGCAGCATGCCACAAACTTAGTTGTGGCCCGTGAGATCTAGTTTCCTGATAAAGGAGGGAAACTAGCCCACGCACTGGGAGTGTGGTGTCTTAGCCACTGGACCACCAGGGAAGCCACCCTATTTTTAATGAGATTGTCTTTTTATTATTGAGTTGTATGAATTATCAGCCGCTCGCCAGACATATAATTTACAAAATTTGTCTTGTGTTCTGTGGGTTGCCTTTTGTTTGCAGTGTCTTTGAAGCAAAAAAGTTTTTAATTCTGATGGTGTCTGATTTATTTTTTCTTTCACCGCTTGTTCCCTTGATGTCATATCTAAGAAACCATTGCCTAATCCAATGACATCATGATTATTTTCAAAATCCCACATTACATTTAGTTGTCATATCTCTGGGGGTGATCCCACCACCATCCACTCATTTGGTGATTTTTCTGGAAGGATTTACATGACTCAACAAGTTGAATGCCCAGTTAAAGTCTCTACAGCAAAGTATATAACAAATGTGTGTGGGTAAAGGGCTTCCCAGGTGGCGCTAGTGGTAAAGAACATGCCTGCTAATGCAGGAGACCTGAGAGACATGGGTTTGACCCCTGGGCCGGGAAGATCCCCTGGAGGCGGGCATGGCAAGCCATGCCAGTATTCTTGCCTGGAGAATCCCATGGGTTCTCCTACAGGAGCCAGGTAGGCTACAGTCCATGGGGTTGCAAAGAGTCGGACATAACTGAAGTGACTTAGCACGCAAAGGCTAGAGAGATCACATGCGGGCTTCTGAGTCATCCTCTCTGCAAGAGTCACGTGGATGTGCTTTTCTCTACTGATGTGAACTTCAAAGACATATGAGAGATGATCTCATCCATGGAAACCCACTTGAGTCTCAAGAGTCCAGAGTTCTCTTAGTCCTCATAAGAAACTCTGTGAAGTGGGTACTATTAGTGTCCCGCTTTATATATAAGCACCCAGAGCTTAAGTCACTTGCCCACAGTCACATGGCCTCTAAGTGGCAGAGCTTGGATTCGAACTCAGAGAGTCTGGCTCTAGGGCCCACACTCTCACCGCCGCATGAACCAGTGCAGTAATAGTAGCTCAAGCAAGCAGCCGTGAAAGCACCAAGAAGGGGCAGGTCACTCAGCCTGGAAGTCAGGGAAGGCCTCCTGGAAGAGGAGACCTGTATCCTTGAGGAACATGAAGGGTTTGCCAGGCAGACAAAGCAGGGAAGGGTGTTCCAGGCAGAGGGAACAACATGTGCAAAGACTCAAAGCGGGAACACATGTTCAAGTTCAGGGAGGGACAGGGGCTTTGGTGAGTGAGGTAGGGCATAGGGTATCACCACGGGTGGATGGTGATGAGAGATGAGGCCAGAGACAGGACGGGCTGGACCATGTAGGGCCTCGAGTACCAGATTTGGGCTAGGACTCTGACTCGGGGCGCTGGGGGAGTCTCAGGAGGGCTGTAGGCAGGGGAGGGATGGGCTCTGGGGCTGTGTGTGAGATGAACATAGGGTGTAAGACCAGAAGCTGGGAGGCCAGGGAAGAGGCTGGGATGAGGGTCCAGGTAAGGGTTGCTGAGGCCTTGAGTCAGGGCTGTGGGAGCCGAGCGGGGGCCAGATCTGGGCAAAGAGAGGGGGCAGGAGGGACAGGACTGGAGCCTGATGTGATGAGTGAAGGGGAAGGAGGGGGCAGGTCCTGGTCCCACAACAGGACGGACAGTGATGGAAACAGAGATGCTTCCGTCCCCTCCTCTGATGAGGTTGTGGGCTAGTAGGGGCAGAAATCTGGCTTCTTCCTGTCTCCTAACATGTCAGGCCAGGCACCACTTCTGGGTACCACAATGATAACCACTGGAGCCTAGCCTGAGCATGGGGTTTCCTGGGTGAGAGGCGCCAGGCTGCCCTCTACGTGTTAACTCACTTATTCTTCCCAATTCCAGGTACTATCATCGACCCCATTTGCAGATGAGGAAAATGAGGTACACAAGGGCTAAATGACTTGCCTGAAGGTCACAGAGCCAGGAGGTAGTGGAGCTTGGATTCAAATCCAGGGCCCGCAGTGACGGCCTGTATATTACATTCCCTCACTCTTGAATAACCATCACTGATCACAACAGATGGGGTAGGAAGATGTCTCACACCTGCTAGACACACCTACCCACCTGGACAGGTAACTTGCTGGGTTTCTCTCCTCTCCATCCTGGGCTCTTCCCCTCGCTCCAGACGGGAGATCACATCGGGTTTGGCCCCAGGAAACCCTGCCCCTGGAAAAGACACAAGACTTGGCCATGGAGGCCACGGTTACAGGGAGGCCTCAGGGCTGGGCTCCAGGCCCTGGGTCTACAGAGGAGATGCATACATTGGATGCCTAATGATTGGAAGATCTAAGGGCCAACACAAAACTTGATTACTGAGTGCCTACTCCGTTCCAGAGAGAGTGTGAGCTGTTTAAGCTTCCAGCTCTGTGTTCAAGTTGAACGCAAAATACACACCATATTTTGAAAACTTGACATGGAGAAAAAAAGAAAATGATCTAATTAATAATTAATAGGGTATTATGATGTCAACATGTGCCCACATGATCATACTTTGGCTAGATTGGGTGCCACAAAACAGATAACTAAAATTCATCTCATCTGATTTTTTTTTTTTTAGACCTGCTCTCTTTGGGTTTCCCAGGTGGCTCAGTTGTAAAGAATCTTCCTGCCAATGCAGGAGACGCTGGTTTGATTCTTGAGTGGGGACACTCCTGGAGAAGGAAATGGCACACCACTCCAGTATTCTTGCCTGGATAATCCCATGGACAGAGAAGCCTGGTGAACTATGGTTCATGGAGTCACAAAGAGTTGAACATGACTTAGCAACTAAACAAACAATTCCTCTCTTCCTGCAGTGAGGGAAAGCGTTCCCCTCACCAAATTATGCCCTCAGGGACCTCAGCACGTGACCTGATTTGGAACGAAGGACTTTGCAGATGTAACTAATTAAGATGAGGTCCATTATTAGAATTATTAGGATTAGGGCGGACCCTAATTCTAGTGACTGGGGTCCTTATAAGAATAGAGACACATAGACACATTGGGAGGGAAAAAGGCCAGGTGAAGATAGAGGTAGAGATTGGGGTAATGCGGGTACAGGGCAAATGAAACAGATATTTCATTATATGAAACAAACAGACTCATAGACATAGAGAACAGATTTGTGGTTGCCAAGGGTTGGTGAGGGGAGGCGCGGGAGGGAAAGACTGGGAGTTTGGGATTAGCAGATGCAAACTATTATATAGAGAATGGATAAACAACAAGGTCCTATTGTATAGCACAGGGAACTATATTCAACATCCTGTGACAAACCAAAATGGAAAAGAATATGATAAAGGATATATATATGTATAATTGAGTCACTTTGGTGCATAGCAGAAATTAACATTGTAAATCAACTATATTACAACAAAATTTTTTTAAAAAGAAGCAGAAGGCAGGGGCACTGGCTGAAGGGTCAGTGGGACAGGCAGAAGACTCTGGGCCTGGGTATGCTGGGATTCTGGGAGCAGCCACTGGAGAGAGAGATGAATGGGCCACCCAGCAGGGGCCCGGGAGAGCAGCAGAGAGGACCCCAGTGAAGGAATGCCCACAGTTAAGCAGTGGGTGGGCACAGAGGACATGAGAGGAGGGCAGGGGGCAGAGCCTCACCCAAAGAGAGAAGGTTCTGGTAGTTCTCCAGCATCACGTCGCGATATAGCTCCCTCTGGCCAGGCCCCAGGCGGCCCCACTCCTCTAGGGTGAAGTCCACGGCCACGTCTTTGAAGGTCACTGATTCCTGCAAGGGCCAATATTACATCAAAGAGGGGCTTGTCCTTCTAGAATCCTGCAGTGGGACAAGTCACGGGTCAAGAGCCTACCACTTGCTCTCTGGCCTGAAACATTCTGACTCAGCAGATTAGGGTGGCAAACCGGAACGAACTTTTTAGCCAACCGTATAGAACACGGTCCCCCGTCTTTACCGCCGTCTGGTGGACAGTTGTTATACTACATCAATCTGCGTGTAAATTGCTATAATAAATATACCGATGTAGGAGGGAGGATATACAAATCATGCCATTGAGATGACCTGCCCTTGTGCAGTTCGTAATCTACACACCTGTACATGACAACCCTGAGAAACACTTAAAATAACTACCAAGTCATTGTGTGCCAGAGTTATTCCTAAGTCACACTCCATCCTAGACTCCTACTCGGATCCCAAACCCCACTCCTGACTCCAAGAATAAGGCTCAGGGGTGAAGCAAAGCCATCACTACCCACTTTACCTGGTAACCAAAAGGCTGCTGAGTGTTAGATGACTGATTTTTAGACTTCATCTAACACCCCACCCAGTTCAGAGCATCCTGTGCCCCACCCCGCACCTCCTAGTTTCAGAGAAATCCCATCATTGTATCTCTCCCAGTACTGAGAGAGGCAGAAGGTCCTGAGGGCACACACAGAGGTGGGGAGGCCCTCTAGGGCCCACAAAGTCATCTCCGGGAAGAGGGAGCTCAGACTCACCTGGCCCTTGCTCATCAGGGTCCTGATGGCCATTGCAGGGTCCCATGAATGGATCTCCAAAAGGACGGACCAGGCCTGAGTCAGCAAAGCTACCAGAGGAAGACAGAGCAGAGAGGGCGTCAGTTCTGGCTCGGACAGACCCTTTGCCAAAGACGCCTCGTGACAGAGGGGCCCCTGGTCTCCTGAGAACCAAGGCAGAGGCTCAGGGCAGGCTGCCTGAGGCCTCCATTCTGTAATCATCACCATTCACAATCAAGGGGTTCAGCCCACTGCGCCCAAACAACAGCTCTCAGAGAAGTATCTACAGTTATCCCCAGGTGAGGAAATCTGAGCCCAAGAGGCCAAGGTCATTGCTCAAGGTCACAGAAAGATCAAGTGTTGGAGGGAGAATCAAATCCAGGAGTCTGCTTGCAGAGCAAATTCTTTTTTACAGATTTGCTGTGTTGGGTCTTAGTTGCATCTTGTGAGATCTTCTGGCACACAGACTCTTTAGTTGTGACCCAACAGCTCAGTAGTTGTGGCACGCAGGCTTAGTTGCTCCATGGCATGTGAGATCTTAGTTCCCAGACCAGGGATCAAACCCGTGTCCCCTCCACTGCAAGGGGGATTCTTAACCTCTGCACCACCAGGAAAATCCCAACAACCTCTCCTTTTTGTCTTACAATTTTTATTTATCTTTTAAAAAAATGTTAATATTGGGTAGAGTTGATTTGCAGTGCTGTGTCCGTTTCCGGTGAACAGCAAAGTGACTCAGTTATACACACATGAATATGTTCATTTTTTTTTAGGTTATTTTCTCTTACAGGTTATCCCAGAATATTGAGTAGACTTCCTCGTGCTCTACTGTAGGTCCTTGTTGGTTACCTACCTTATACATAGAAGAGTCTTATAATTTTTCAATTGTAGTAAAACACATAGAAAAGATACCATTTTAACCATTTGAATATATACAATTCGGTGGCATTTAATGCAGCCACAATGGTGTGCAACTGTCAGAGCTATCTAGGTCCAGGACACTTTCATCATCGCCCTTTAGGGAGACCTTGTGCTATTAACCAGTTGCCCTTGAATCTCTCTTCTCCCGTGCCAGCCTCCCCCACCGCCCATAATCGCTCATCTTTCTGTCTCAATGCATTTGCCTGTTCTGGACATGTCACATAAATGGAGCCATCCACCTATGACCTTTGTGTCTGGCTTCTTTCACTCAGCACAGTGTGTTCAATCAGTGCCTCATTCCTATTTCATTTTTAATTGGAGGATACTTACAATATTGTGATGGTTTCCCTTTAAAAAATTTTTTTCATCTGGACCACTTTTAAAGTCTTTATTGAATTTATTACAGTATTGCTTGTTTCATACTTGGTTTTTGGCCCTGAGGCATGTGGGATCTCAGCTCCCAGACCCCTGGATTGAACCCGCACCTCCTGCATCGGAAGGTGAAGTCCTAACCACTAGACTGCCTGGGAAGTCCCTCCTCATCCCTTTTAATGGCTGAGTAATATTCCATTGTATGGATGGACCACATTTTGCAGAGCAAAATCCTGCTTCAGGATCCTGGACTCCTGCTTAAGATGTCATTTAAAGAAAGATTGCAGCTACTGAAATCAAGTTCAAGAATCCTCTACATAGAGAAGCTGGTGTTCAGGGACTTTCTTGGTGGTTCAGTGGTGGTTCAGTGGTTAAGACTCGACACTTCCACTGCATGGGGTATGGATCTGATCCCTGATCAGGGGACTAGGATCCCATATGTTGCATGGCATGGCCAAAAGAAAAAAAAAAAAAAACAGACAGAGAGAGAAGCTGATGCTCAGACTGTGGTCTCCTGCATTCATCCATCAAACATGCTCTGTGCTCCATGTGAGTAACAGGATCCACTTAGGGTTTTAAGGGCAGAGAGATGAGTGAGATGTGATTCTGCCCTGGAGGGACTTTCTGCCTGTGGGGAAAATAGGCGTGGACAATACACCAGGTGGTGGGCTGAATAATGGTCCCCAAACATATCTCCAGGATGAACTTTTAAAAAATATGATAAATATATAATAACATAAAAATATGATAAATATATAATAACATAAAAATATAATAAATATTTTGGCTGCACCGGGTCTCAGTTGCGGCATGTGGACCCTTAGTTGCAGTATGTGGGATCTAGTTCCCCAACCAGGGATCAAACTCGGGCCCCCTGCCCTGGGAGATCAGAGTCTTAGCCACTAGACCACCAGAGAAGACCAAGGATGAACTTCTTTTTTTATTTTAAATAAGATTTTAAAGATTTTTTTTATGTGGACCATTTTTTAAAGTCTTTATGGAATTTGCCACAATACTGCTTCTGTTTCATGTTTTGGTCTTTTGGCTACGAGACATGTGGGATCTTAGCTGCCTGAGCAGGTTGATCAAACCTACATCTCCCACGTTGGAAGATGAAGTCTCAATCACTGGACCATCAGGAAAGTCCCCCAGGATGAACTTTTGATGTGATTAAGTCGAGAACTTGAGTAGGCAAGGCCATCCTGGATTATCTGGTTGGACCTTAAGCATGATCACAAGGGTCCCTATAGGAGGGAGGCAGAGGTCGATCTGACACAGAGGAGAAGGCAGCGGGACAGATGTAAAGAGGAGTGGAGTCAGAGAGACAAGGCACCATGCTTTGAAGCTGGAGGAAGGCAGGAAGGCACTAGCCGAGAAATGTAGGCAGCCCCCGGAAGCTGGAAAAGGCAAGGAGATGGATTCTCCCCTGGAGACTCTGTTGGGGGGAGGGGGGCGGGCATGGCTCTGCTGACATCTTGATAGCAGCCCAGTGGAACCCAGTTCAGACTTCTGGCCTCCAGAACTGTAGGAGAACACTACAGCTCTGTCATTTTAAGCCAGTAAGTTTCTGGTAATTTGTTACAGCAGAAATGGGAAACTAACACAGTCCAGAAATAGACTCAGAGCCTCACAGGTGGCAAACAGCCACACGTACACACTTAGCTACACAGGAAGGCATGCACCTGAGGGCTGAAACCAGTGGAATTTTCATGAAGGTCTTACAGTCTTAACTCTCTCCTCACAAGTCACTCATTACTGCAGAGTTTCCCCTTATCCACAATTTCGCTTTCTGTAATTTCAGTTACCTGAGGTCAAGTGTGGTCCAAAAACAGACTGGAATATTCCATAAAGAAACAATTCATTGGTCTTAAATCACACACCATTCTGAGTACTGTGCAGTCCTGCTTTGTCCCACCTGGTGTGTGAGTCATCTCCTTGTCCAGTGCATCCTGTCAGATGTTGTTCAGTCGCTCAGTCATGTCTTAACTCTTTTGCGGCCACATGGACTGTAGCCCACCAGGCTCCTCTGTCCATGGGATTCTCCAGGCAGGAATATTGGAATGGGTTGCTACTTCCTACTCCAGGAGATCTTCCTGACCCAGGGATCGAACCCATGTCTCCTTTACCACTGAGCCACCTGGGCAGCCCCATCCTGTGAGATAGCCAGTTGTTAGTTGTCTTGATTGACTCTTGAAGTATCACATTGCCTGTGTTCAAGTAGCCCTTATCTTACTTAATAATGGCCCCAAAGCTACAGAGTAGTCATGCTGATGCTGGCCACTTGAATATGCCAAAAAGCAGCTTGAAGTGAAAAGGTGAAAGTTTTCAACTTAATAAAGAAAGAAAAAATAATGCTAAGGTTGCTAAAGACCTGCAGTAAGAATTAATCTTCTAACCGTGAAATTGTGGAGAAAGAAAAAGAAATTCAGGACTTCTTTGGCATCCAGTAGTTAGGACACTTTCACTGCCATGACCCTGGGTTCAATCCCTAGTCAGGGATTATCTTGCAAGCTGCGTGGCACAGCCAAAAAAAAAAAAGAAAAAAAAAATTCAACCTGCAAAGTTAGTCACAGTGCCTAAGTGCTTAGTTAAGATGCAAGAGGCATTAAATTTACATTGGTATTTTTTGAGAGATGACATTCATAAAATTTTTATTACAGTATTGTTATATTATTTATTATTTTTAATCTCTTACTGTGCCTAATTTATCAATAAAACTTTATCATAGGTACAAATGCTTAGAAGAAGACATGGTGTGAAAATTAATAAAGGGGAATCTCATTTAAAGTGGGGCTTCCCTGGAGGGTCAGATGGTAAAGAATCTGCTGGTAATACAGGAGACGCAGGTTCAATCTCTGGGTCAGGAAGATCCCCTGGAGAAGGGGATGGCTACCCACTCCAGTATTCTTGCCTGGAGAATTCCAAGGACAGAGGAGACTGACAGGCTACAGTTGCAAAGAATTGGACATGACTTAGCGACTGACACGCATAAAACTGGAAAAGATGTACACTGCATCTCCTCCTTCAAGAAATTACTGCAGCAACTAGGCCAATGAGAAACCATAATCACCTGGAACTCTCAATTTCCTCCAATGGACTTTTGTTAGAAACAACTCTTCCCGAATTCCTTGTTTTGTTTTTTCTTTATAAAATAAAGTTCCTCTCTCATTTGTTGGACTTCCCATGGCTTTTGCTATAACCTTCTTTGAATTACAATTCTCTGTTATTCCTGAATAAGCCCATGTTGCTGGTAAAATAACTGGTTGTTTTATTCTTTAGTTAACAATGGTATATAGAGGGTTCAGTACTTTCCGAGATTTCAGCCATCCACTGGGGTTCTTGGAATGTATCCTCCAAGGGGAAGGGGATCTACTGTAATTATAAGATGAAGATAATTTTTAAGCGGAGAAACTTGGCAGACACCACATTAGCCAAGTGATCAAGACCAATGTGACTGGTGACGGCTAAGCTGACATCACAGGCTGCTGGTCTGTTAAGGACACAGCCTCGTTCCTAAGGTATTCCTGCCAAAAGCATGTGACCTAAATCTAATCACGAGGGAACTTCCAACTTGTCCAAACGGAAGGACCATAGTAGAAGCACACAGTCTGTTATTCTCAGGATTGCCGAGATGAATGAAGGTCAAAAAAGGACTGAACTGTTCCAGGTTAACGGAGACTAAACAGGAGCACGAATGCAGTGCATGATATGGGATTTTTCTTCTGCCATTTAGGACATCATTAGGGCAATTATCAAAGCCTAAGGAAAGCCTGCAGAGTAGCTAATCAATAGTATTGGATGGATGTTCACTTCCTCGTGTGATCGTGATGCAATGGTTTTGGAGGAAACTGAAACTTTGTTTTTAGAAAAAACACAGAGACTTATGGGGGCCGGGGGCACACAGAGACTCAGAGAGAAGGGGACAGGCTCAGAGATAAAGAAGCAGAGACCTAGGGAAGGGGACAGACTCAGAGATAAAGAAGCAGAGACCTAGGGAAGAGGACAGACTCAGAGATAAAGAAGCAGAGACCTAGGGAGAGATAGGGAGGCAGAATGGAGATTAGGGTGATGGGGGCAGATTAGAGAGGGAAGATGAGACCCAAAGAGAGGCGAACAGACGCTCAGGATCAGGACAGGCACCGAGGGCGTGACCGTGCAGAGTAGGGTAGGGCTTTGGGGTTGGACATCCTTGGGCGTGAGCCCAGGTTGACCACTCATCAGCACTGGGTTCTGGGAGAAGCCACGGAATCTCCCTGGTCTTTTTCTTCACCTGCCAAGTGAAGAACTGGTACACTGTCCTTTCTAAGAAATCGCAACATTTCCGCACTCAGATAGACTCCTCGAAAACAGTAGGCGCCCAATTGCTGTGCGCTGAGTGGAAGGCAGTTGGCTCTGGGGCCGCCTCGCGAGCGGCAGGAGGGGGCGGGGCGCTGCCCACAGCCTCCTTCCCCTCCCACCCAGGCGGACTCTGGCCCGCCCGCTACGTGCCTGCCTGCCTGCTTGGGCCAGCCCACACCCAGCTGCTACTTCTCGGGTCCGCCAGGTCGGAACTCACCTGTGCGGCCCCGCCCGTGGTGCACGGCGGCCAGGCCTTCCCGCCCTCCATCGAGCCCCGGAGAGCGCCTGCGCGGTACCACAAGTCCCGGTCCTTTAAACTCGGTTTCGCAAACTGGACCACATTTCCCGGAAACCATTGCGGCTCACGCTCCTCCAGGCCTCGGGTCTCTGAGAGCGCGGGAATGCTGGGAAATGGAGTCCAGAAATAGAACGTCGGGAGAGAGACCAGGTGTAAATAACTGCTTTGCAGCTCGTGAAAACATGGTATTTGGGCAATGTATGGCTCTACTGGGACAGTGAGTGTTCCTATTATAGCCAGAGTCTTTCCCTGTCCTCCACAGAAGGCAACGTCATAGGCAAGTTAACCCATCTAACTGAAATATCTCCTACAAATCAAAAGTCTTCAAGACACCAAGTAACACTGATGGTGAATGAATCGAGCCTGTTACTTAATTGTTCAATTTTCCTGGGCAACAGCCTTCCTGTTTGATTCAGTTTCACTGTAGATGGGGAGATTTAAAAAATATATATCCTCTGTGTTGGGTTGTGAGGTTTGAATAGGTTGATATAAGTAACGCCAGTAGAATATGTGATGTAGATGGAAAACACCATCTATGTCAAGTTACTAATAGTTCCCATCTCTTAATCTTTGTATTTTCTGTTCCCTCTGCCCACAATATCCTTTCTCGTCTACTTTTGGAAAATTCCTACTTTTCTTGCGTGAAAAGCTCTTGCAGCCTCCTCTAGGAAACTTTCCTCTATTTCTATAAGTGAAAGTGGGATCACACTGCTTGCTTCTCAAAAGCCAATAAACAGACAAGGCTGGTGGAGAAGAAAATGTGCTTTATTTTGGATGCTGGCAACTTGGGGGGAACTCAAAGGAGTATATCTTTCCTTTCCTCCTTTGCTTTTCGCTTCTCTTCTTTTCACAGCTATTTGTAAGGCCTCCTCAGATAGCCATTTTGCTCTTGTTGCATTTCCTTTTCTAGGGGATGGTCTTGATCCCTGTCTCCTGTACAATGTCAGGAACCTCCATCCATAGTTCATCAGGCACTCTATCAGATCTAGTCCCTTAAATCTATTTCTCACTTCCACTGTATAATCATAAGGGATTTGATTTAGGTCATACATGAATGGTCTAGTGGTTTCCCCCACTTTCTTCAATTTAAGTCTGAATTTGACAATAAGGAGTTTAGGATCTGAGCCACAGTCAGCTCCTGGTCTTGTTTTTGCTGACTGTATAGAGCTTCCCCATCTTTGGCTGCAAAGAATATAATCAATCTGATTTTGGTGTTGGCCATCTGGTGATGTCTACGTGTAGAATCTTCTCTTCTGTTGTTGAAAGAGGGTGTTTGCTATGACCAGTGAGTTCTCTTGGCAAAACTCTATTAGCCTTTGCCCTGCTTCATTCTGTACTCCAAGGTCAAATTTGCCTGTTACTCCAGGTGTTTCTTGACTTCCCACTTTTGCATTCCAGTCCCCTCTAATGAAAAGGACATCTTTTTTGAGTGTTAGTTCTAAAAGGTCTTGTAGGTCTTCATAGAACCTTTCAACTTCAGCTTCTTCAGCGTTACTGGTCAGGGCATAGACTTGGATTACTGTGATATTTAATGGTTTGCCTTGGAAATAAACAGAGATCATTCTGTTGTTGAGACTGCATCCAAGCACCACATTTTGGATTCTTTTGTTGACTATGATGGCTACTCCATTTCTTCTAAGTGATTCCTGCCCACAGTAGTAGATATAATGGCCATCTGAGTTAAATTCACCCATTCCAGTCCATCTTAGTTCACTGATTCCTAGAATGTCGATGTTCACTCTTGCGATCTCCTGTTTGACCACTTCCAATTTGCCTTAATTCATGGACCTAACATTCCAGATTCCTATGCAATATTGCTCTTCATGGCAAATAGATGGGGAAACAGTGGCTGACTTTATCTTTTTGGGCTCCAAAATCACTGCAGATGGTGATTGCAGCCATCAAATTAAAAGATGCTTACTTCTTGAACGGAAATTTATGGCCAACCTAGACAGCATATTAAAAAGCAGAGACATCACTTTGTCAACAAAGGTCTGTCTAGTCAAGGCTCTGGTTTTTCCAGTAGTCATGTATGGATGTGAGAGTTGGACTATAAAGAAAGCTGAGCACCGAAGAATTGATGCTTTTGAACTGTGGTGTTGGAGAAGACTCTTGAGAGTTCCTTGGACTGCAAGGAGATCCAACCAGTCCATTCTAAAGGAGATCAGTCCTGGGTGTTCATTGGAAGGACTGATGCTAAAGCTGAAACTCCAGTACTTTGGCCACCTGATGCCAAGAGCTGAATCACTGGAAAAGACCCTGATGCTGGGAAAGATTGAGGGCAGGAGGAGAAGGGGGCGACAGAGGATGAGATGGTTGGATGGCATCACCGACTTAATGGGCATGAGTTTGGGTAAACTCCGGGCGTTGGTGATGGATAGGGAGGCCTGGCATGCTGCAGTTCATGGGGTTGCAAAGAATCGGACATGACTAAGAGACTGAACTGGGGGATGGCAGTCACCCCCACACACAACCAGTGGACAAAGCTTTTATAGGCTGAGAGAGGGGGCTACATGCACAAACAGAACAGTCAGCTCTGATAGTCATCTTGAAGTTGGTCATTGTGGTCTGACTAGCATTGTCTTGATTATTTTAAGTACAATTAACCTTCAGTTCCAAGATTGATTTGTTCCTATTTCCTTGAGGCCAATTCTCAGAATTGTGGCAGTTTATGTCACAGCTACAGTCTGGCCATCATGGAGATAACTTCTGCCATGTGATGGGGGTGGTATTTAAATATCTACAAGACAGCTCATGGGATGTGGCTCAGAATATTAGCTATAACCCCTGAGAAGGAACTAAAGTTCCTTAACCATGCTTAAATACTAAACTCTTATTTAGTCTTGCTGGATTGTTTTTTTTCTTCTGCTGCTGCATATTCTCATTTTTCTGATGATGCTTATTCTTTGGTTGAAGTTTTTCCACAGGCAAAAAAAGGCTGGCTGAGGACATAGGGGGAAGGACCATGGAGTCCTGCTCCATTTCATTACCATTTGGCCTAGCCAGAATTGGCAACTCCCACCCTTGGGTTCCCACCAACTTGATAGTATAATAATTGCTGTATTGTAATTATTAGGTAACTCTCTCTCCCACCCCAGACTGAGCTCTCATGGAGCTCTCATCACACTATATTTTTTTTATCACACTATAATTTATGAACAATTTAAGTACCTATCTATTGTGCATTGCTCCATGAAATCCCCAGGAACTTAGGCAGTGGCTGGACCTGTAGCGTGAAGGTATGTCTAAAAACCAAAACAACACTACTACCCAAGCAAAAAGCATTTTGAAGCCACCAGCTTAGGCTCTCCTCATCCCCCCAGGCTAAAACCTTTCCTGGGGTAGGCACTGGTCTGCTCACCAGTTTAAGAAGTGAGCATCTCTGAAGGGGCTGCGGTACCCCCAAGCACAGGCCAGCGGTGCAGATGAAGGGGATGGCGAGCGCGTCAGGAGCAACCTGGCCAAGGGAACCAGCGTCTGCGGCCTCCTGAGAAGTATGCCTGCGTTTGGAGAGGCTGGAAACAACTCTAAAAGCCTCTCAATTGGAGATGGTTCTGTTTTAGAGGTCACCTCCTCTGTTATCTCTCTTCAAAACCACCCCAGTCAAAGTGAGCTCTACTGTGCAGGTATTAAAACTAGTATCTTGGCAACAGATGGCAAGCTTTCGACCTTTATGGTCACACCAAAGTGCTTCTCCTTTCAGATGCATTTTCCCCCCTCCAAGTAGGAATGGTTGCCCCTTCAAGTCCTCATCGTAGGTTATTGATCACTCTTGAAAGTCTAAATAACTTTCACTTTGAATTAGGGTAATTGGAATCGACAGATGAGTGAGACATGGTCCCAACCCTTGAGAAGCACTCAGTCAGGTGTGCAGAGCCAGCTGAGGCAGAGTCCTCCAGATACTGACGGAGACACTGAGGAATTTGTCACAGACTTTAATAAACTTCTTTTCCTTTCCCCTTACAAACCTCAAAACCAGCGCCCTACTGAAGCAGGAGTTTTCGGTTTCGCCTGTATGTAATAGCCCTGGTCGGAGAGAAAAAGCCCACCAGTTAGAAAAAGAACTTCAGACCTCACCAGGTCTACCGACCACCCAAAACTTTCTCTCCAATCATTGGCTTTATTTGGCTCAGCCAGTGACATCATGAGTTTCTGGGCAGATTTCCAGGGTTCTCAGCCAATCAGTTACATGGGGAGGGAGGAGAGAAAAGTTGGGACTGGGAGAGAGGGTATGAAATGCGGAAACAGAAAGAAGGGGAAAAGACAGGAGGCTCTGGATTGAGGACTCAGGAAAGACATAATGGGGCCCAGGGGTGGGGGAGAGCATGGGGCCACACCCACCTGCTCTCTCTTGGGCCCAGAGAGGAGAGAGAGATGGACAGAGATATGAAAGAGAGAAAAAGGAGATAGTGAGAGGTGCGGACAGAGGGAAACAGAGACAGAGGCATAAAGTGACCGCGGAGGAGATTCCCAAATGACACAGTGACTGATCCAGGGCAGTGCCATTCCCTGAGGGGCTCAGTGGGGGCATTTGGCGACCTCAGGAGAGGGCAGGGATGACTCACGAAGCCACAATGACACCGAAGGCTAAGACAGCCAGACACACGGAAATGATGCTGCCAGTCAGGCCAGGATTCCATTGGAATTCACTTTTCTCATGATACTGCAGGTCCATGCGGGGCTGCCCGTCAACTGGGGTAGAGGGGCGGGTGGTGGGGAGGGAGGGGAAACAGCCCGACCTCCAAGTCATCACCCTTCCTTGGGCATGCTCCCAAACCCACCTCCTCGCTCCACAACCTGGCCAGGGTCGGGCCTCTCTCTCCCTTCTCCCTGCTTGGTCCCTGCCCTTTCCTGGGTCTGACTTTTTCATTCATCTGTTCCTCATATTCAGAATATGAGGCTTTTGGGATACTGCTGGGAATTCCTTTGGCAAACATCCTTGCTCTCATGGAGCAGTCAACATAGCACACAGCACATTGACAGTGAAGAGCCCAGCGCCAAATGCATCTCATTGGATGGGGAGTGGGGGTGGCGGAGAGGACTTGGTGAGAATGTTAGTGCCTCAGTTCTGACTCTTTGCAACCCCATGGACTATAGCCCGCCAGATTCCTCTGTCCATGGAATTCTCCAGGCAAGAATACTGGAGTGGGTTGCCATTCCCTTCTTCAGGGGATCTTCTTGACCCAGGGATCAAACCAGGTCTCCTGCATTGCAGGCAGATTCTTTACCATCTGAGCCACCAGGGAGGCCCGCAGCTCACAGGGAAGTGATCCTTTAGTGTGTGATCGGGGAGTTCTCTCTGAGGAGGGGAATTCTAAGACTTTATTGAAGTGAGAGAGAGAGAGGAACAGTGGGAGAGAGAGGAACAGTGGGAGAGAGTGGGAACAGCATGTGAAAAGGTTAAACAGGACTATTCAATCTTGATGGATTTATAGCAGTTCACTGTATTATGCTTTGTACTATAAAGATACGTATTTTTAAAGCCTCTGAATGAGTGAATTCAGCACGTCCTGCCACACTCCCTAAGTATGGCACTGGCTATAAATATAATGCTTTTCTAGTACCTGCCATTTTGGCCTTAGAAGCATTGTAAAGTTATAGAGGGGTCTTCGAATTAGTAGGAGGAAAGTGAATTTCAGAATATGGAAGCAACTTCTGGGCCATACAGTAATCAAATGGCAAGGGAAAGGTTCAAGGTTGTATGTGGGAGACCTCAAAAGCCATATTCAGGAGTTCTCTCATGGTTGGGTGGCTAAGACTCTGTCCACACTCCCAATACAGGGGGCCGTGTGTTCCATCCCTGATCAGAGAATTAGATCCCACATGCTGCAACTAAGACCTGGTACAGCCAAGTAAATAAATAAACATCTTTTTAAAAAGCCATATTCACTGGGATGTGGCTGACTTCAGCTCTCATGCACCTGTCCCATGCCTTCCCCTACTCCAGGAGCTTACTGAAACAGTACTTTTCTCTGATGCATTTGGGACTGATCATCTGACAATGTAAACAATCCAGGACTTCTTCTTTTAGCAAGCCTGAGCAAGAGGAAAGGGAGAAGGGGGATGAGGGGAGATACCAGAGAACTGGCAAAGGGCAGGAAGGCAGAAGGGGAAAGAAGAGAGGGAGTCCTTTGGCCTTCCTGAATTTGGAGGTCCCATTTTGCTCAATGCACTGATGAGTCACATTAAAAATAATTTGTACATAATTACTCCAGTACTCTTGCCTGGAAAATCCCATGGACAGAGGAACCAGGTGGGCTGCAGTCCATGGGGTCGCTAAGAGTCGGACACGACCGAGTGACTTCACTTTCACTTTTCACTTTCATGTACTGGAGAAGGAAATGGCAACCCACTCCAGTGTTCTTGCTTGGAGACTCCCAGGGATGGGGGAGCCTGGTGGGCTGCCGTCTATGGGGTCACACAGAGTCGGACACGACTGAAGTGACTTAGCAGCAGCACTGAAGGGTGGAACTTAGTTGTGTAGTTGACTTAACATTCAGTTGGTAGACATGTGATTATGTTAAATTAATTTTAAATTAACTGTCTACCAAAAGGATGTGTTTTCTTCTCTATTCCCATTCTGCTGCCCTCAGAGGCATAGACTGGCTGCCTACTCACTCATCTGTCTTCCCTGCTTCCTGACACACAGGAAGACTACATTTCCCAAGCTCCTTTGCAGTAGGTTGCACCCATGTGACTGAGTTCTGGCCAATGGAAGGTGGGCAGAGGGATGTATGTCACTCCCAGACCTAGTTATAAAAGGCCCTGCGGGATTCTCTATTCACTCTCCCTCCTGGAGCTAGCTTAGCAGCCTTGACATAGGTGCAGCCTCCATCCTTGAGCTACTTGGAATGTCTGTTCAACTCTCCATGGAATTTTGGCAGAAGAGAAATAAACCCTTTTTCCGTTAAACCACTGAGATGTGGGGGTTTATTTTTCACTACAACATAGCCTATCCTAGCCTAAAATCTCCCCCACAAATCCTTTTTTGCAGGTTGCAATGACTTTCATAAGCCCTCAAAAGTTAGATATCCCTTGGTGCCATAGCTTTGGGGTGGAGGAAACACCAGATGGAGTAGGTATGATAGCAGGGCTTGATTTGGGGGGGGACAAGGTCAAAAGGGGGTAAAGTGAAGTGAAAGTTGCTCAGTCGTGTCCGACTCTTTGTGACCCAATGGACTATACAGTCCACGGAATTCTCCAGGCCAGAATACTAGAGTGGGTAGCCTTTCCCTTCTCCAGGGGATCTTCCCAACCCAGGGATCGAACGCAGGTCTCCCACATTGCAGGTGGATTCTTTACCAGCTGAGCCACAAGGGAAGCCCAAAAGGGTAGGAAGGTAGCAAAGGGAAGAACAGACAATAAATCCAGGACTTACGGCAAATTTTGGGATCGCAGGCTGCAAGAGAAAAGAACAGAGGTGACTTAGATTGGGCCAGCAATTTAAGAATTTAATGGGAAAGGACCAGGAGAGGGAGGAAGGAATGAGATTGGAAAAGGAGAGAAGGGAATTTGGGGGAGAGGCAGAGAAGGCTGAGTCATAGGGGAGGTAAGAAAGGAGTCTGGAAGACAAGGTGGGAGAAGGGAACCAAGTGATGATGAGGAAGGGGAGAAGGGGGCTTAGTGGAGAGAGATGCCACACCTTTTAATTCATATGATCTTAACACTTTCTTGAGTTCCTTGATTACCCTCTCCCTAAGAGTCACCAGCTCATCCAGCAGAGGCTCATCTGAGGAAAGAAAGATCCTTATTTGGTGGGAGGCACTCAGCAAGACACCCCACCTGCCGCTTCAAAGAGAATGGGTGATGGGAATTCCCTGCCAGTCCATTAGTTAGGACTCTGAAGTTTCACTGCCAAGGGCAGGGTTATCCCCAGTTGAGATGCAGTCGAAACAAACATTTGAAAGAAGAATGTAGGGATGAGGAAACTCCTTTTCTAAGCAAGACTGTCTATTCCTCTGGATCCATTGGGCAAATCTATGGCTTGGAGAATCTACATCTACCTTCTGATCCACTGCAGGGACCCAGGCTAAACCATCCTCCCTTGGCCTCAGTTTCCTCATCTGGTAAGCAATAGAAGGGTGGACTCGAGCACCTCTCCTCTCCTTTTCCCTGACCTGCTCTTCTCTTTTCTTCTATTCTGTCTACACTCACACCTTCACGATTTCATCCAGCTGAATAGTTTCGTATATTACCTGGGCATGCACTGTCCGATACGGCAGTCACTAGACACACATGAGGACTGAGCACTGAATTGAGAGATGATGTTAGTATAAGACGTATGCTGGATTTCAAAGACACAGTATGAAAAAAATAACTGTACGATGGCTCAATAATTTTTGTGTTGCTCTCAGGTTCAAACAGTAAAATTTTAGGTATTAGTTTAAATAAAATCTATTAAAGTTTATTTTACCTGCTTCTGTTTCCCTTTTTAAAAGATGCGACAACCAGAAATTTTTAAATTATCTGTGTGACTGTTTGTGCCTCACATACCTCCATTGGACAGCATCGTTCTATATACACTGAGGCCTCCTGAGCTGGTGTCACTAACCTTGACCACTCACTGATATCCAGGGGCATATATCTAACTACCCATTCAGGATCTCCACCTCCAATGTCTAACAGGCATCTTAAACTCAATGAGTCTAAGACTGAACCTTGATATCCTCCTGCAAACACACTTCCAACTCCATCTATGAAGATGAAGTCTTTTCCACCTTCATCTTCATTGAGGGAGCTGTCATGTTGCTAGTTACCCAAGCCAAAATCCTTGGTGCTTTGACTTTTTTTTTTTTTTTTTACATTTCACATGCAATTTGTCAACATGCATGTGAGCAAAGCCTGTCTGTGAATATTCAAGAGAGGTCCAGAAATCCAACATTTCTTACCCCCTCCACTGCTGCCATCCTGGTGCCAGCCATCATTGTCTCTTGCCTGGGCCATTGATTGCTACAGCCTTCCCACTGGTCCCCCAGCCTTCCCCATTGCCCTGCTAAATCTATTCTCTGCAGACAGAGGGACCCCATTAAAAGCTCAGGCAGTTCACTAGCATCTCGCTTCTGCTCAGAATCCTTCTATGTGACCCAGAGTAGAAGTCAAAAGTCCTTACCATTATAAGTCCCTACCAATTAATGGGTACCAATCTATGCATGCCCACCGCGTTACCTCTAGAATCTCATCTTCTACAGTTCTCCCTTGCTCTCTCTACTCTCCACTCCAGCCTCCCTGGCCTCCTCGAGGTTCTGTGAATATGCCAATCATTGACCCATCTCAGGTATTACAGTGGTTACCCTTTCTGCCTTCAGCCTTCTACCCTAGACTTCTGCCCCTTCACAGTTGCTTCCCCCTCTCCTCCACATCTTTTCTCACATGCTAATCTTCCAGTGACATCCTTCTTGGCTGCCTTATTTTTTAAAAAAAACACCCTTTTATGTATTTATTTATTTTTGCCTGCACCACGCTGCATGTGAGATCTTAGTTCCCAGACCAGGGATTGAACCCATGCCCTCTGCAGTAGAAGGGCGGAGTCTTAACCACTGGACCACCAGGGAAGTCCCCTGGCTGCCCTGTTTTTACCTGCAAGCCCTGCCCCTATTCCCAGCACTCCCTATCCCCTGGTCCCTGCTTTATTTTTTCTCCATGGCGTTTGTTCCCATTTGACATATTGTGTAGTAAAGGGTTAACTCAGAAGAACTGAGTTGTCCAAATGTGCACATTCCACAAAAGCTTTGGCTCTCATCTGACTCCCTACCTCCTGGGAGGTAACCTCTAAGTCCTTTGGAATATCCTGCCTGTCAAGTGTGTCTTTCTTTACTTGGGAGCCTTGGGCCACACCATGTAATCTATGCTAACGGTGGCTGTGGGCCACAAGGTAGCAGCTCGGTCTCTGGGGGAGCTGGAGACAGAATAACTAAGATCAGCCTCTTGGGTGCTCCATGCCTATGCAGCCAACCTCCAATAATATGAGTTGGTAGAATTATTGACCCAGGCTCTTCAAAAATGCCATCGTCATAAAATACAGCTCAATCAGAACAGATCCAGGATTGAAAGAAAACTAGTGATGAATGGCATGATTGAGACAATTGGGAACATTTGAATGAAGATTAATTATTAGATGATAGTATGGAATTGTAATATAAATCTGTATACACTGTAATATAAATTCCAAGTTACATTCATTGTGCAAGAGAAAGGAGATTGCCTGCTGAAGAATTTAGATGTGAAGTGTCACTAACCCTGAAATGGTTATACACACACACCACACACACACAGACCAAATGTGGCAATAGGTTAGCATGTAGTGAAATGTTAAGAATGGTGACTTCCCTGGTGGCTCAGACAGTAAAGTGTCTGCCTACAATGTGGGAGACCCAGGTTCGATCCCTGGGTTGGGAAGATCCTCTGGAGAAGGAAATGGCAACTCACTCCAGTAATCTTGCCTGGAAAATCCCATGGATGGACCCAAAGAGTTGGACACAAATGAGTGACTTTACTTTCACTTTCCAGTGGCTAAGACTTCCTGCTCCCAAAGCAGGGGCCCCTGGTTTGATCCCTGGTTGAGGAACTAGATTCTACATGCTGCAACTAAGACCTGGCACAGCCAAATAAAAATACTAAAAAAAGAATGGTGTTTAGGTTCTTATTGTATTATTCATGCAACTTTTCTAATTGGAATTTTTTTGAAACATAAAAATCATTTTTTAAAAAGGTGAGAGCTTTAAAAATGACTGATATTTAGGCCCCGGCCCCTAAATTCTGATTTAATTGGCAGGGCTGCTGCCTGGGCTCCTAGACTGTTTTAAAAGTTTCCCAGGGGATTCCAGCCTACAGCCTGAGTTAAGACCTGCAGCTATAAGCTTTTTTGTGAAGGTCCGTCCAGACAGTCAATATTTTCAGCGTTAAGGACCATATGGTCATTGTCCCTACTCAACTCTGCCTTGGTGAGCAGGAGTAACATAAACAATACATATATAAATGGGTGTGGCTGTGTTCCAATAAAACTTTATTTGCAAAACAAACAAACAAACAAACAATGGGGCTGGCATGTCGCCTAACCGCTCTAAGCCTGTCTTCCCCTCCGTAAAGGGCAGGTCACAACAACGCCCACCTTGATGAACTGTCCCCTAGGCTTTCTAGAACTCTGTCAGACACACAGTAAAGGCTATAGTGAGATTGCTTTTATTTTTATATGAAGAGAAGGCCTAGTGGACCGGTGGAAAGGGAGGAGGGGCAAGGGAGCTGGGAAAAGGTTTTCCCTCTTAGTTCCTACCTCTCAGAGAACTAGCCATTAAGCTGCTTGTTTGATTCTTGACAAAGGACGCCACTAGGTCCAGATGGTCTATCCCTGGGGAGGAGAGGAGAGGAAATTCCCCTGGGTCCCTGGGAAAGCCAAGGGATGATGACTCCATCTCCCTTCGGGACTGGCCCCGCCCCTCTCGGGGGCGTGGCCTCCCCGCCCAGCCTCGGGCCAGCCCACTGGTCCCTTTCTCCAAGGTCCAGGGCCCTCTCCCCGCCCCTGCACGCACCCACTCTGCCCACAAAGGCGTTTAGCGCGTAGTCCCGGAAGAAAGGCCCTTCCATGCCCCGCAGCACGACCTGAGCGCGGGCCTGCAGCTGCCCTTGTTGGAACCGGCTGGGGATGAGGGCGAGGCGCAGCTGCTTCAGGGCTTCCTGCACCGAGTGGTCACACTGCAGGCAGCCCCAGTCTCGGCGGGCGCTCAGGCCCAAGAGCAGCAGAAGGGCCCAGGCCAGAGGCATGGCGGGGCCTTTGTGACGTCACAGAGGGCACCCCGGTCGGCCCCGCCCCTCAGGCAGAGGCGGGGTCAGGGAGGCCCAGGGGAGTGCGCGCTGGGGCGGGTTGGCTGAGCACCTACTGTGTGCCAGGCGTGGAGCTGGGAGCTAAGGAGACATTCTTCGAAACCCAGAAGTCTCTGCCCTGAGCGCTTGGATCTAACATTCATTCTTTCAACTTATGTGTACTGAGCACCTACTATGTGCCAGGTGCTCCTCCAGAAACTAGAGCTGAGAAAAGCAGGAGATCCTTGCTCTCTTCAGCACTTACATTCTTTCATTCAACAGGTATTTACTGAACACCTACTATGTGCCCGGCCCAGTTCTAGGCTCCTGATGGAGCTCGGAGACAGAGATAGTCTCTACTCACATAGTTTACAGTTAAAGAAATGTCAGTGGAAAGCCCACTATGTACTGGGCCCTGGAGACAGACTGAAGGAGACGGACACAGTTCCTGTTCACGGGGTTCCTTCTAGCAGAGGTGGAAGGAGGTGCGGCCGGAAAAAGCAATGTAAAACCTCCTAAACAGATTAGTAAATAAGATCCTGACACAGCATTAAGTGCTGAGAAGCAAATAAACCTTGTGATATATGATGAGCTCCTGGTATGCTAGTGCCCCGAGGTCAGGGTTGTGTTCACTGCTCTTGTCTAATGTCTGACACGCCCTAGGTGCTTGATAAATATTCAACAAATTCAGTGACTCCACAGGAGAGGAAAATGTACTTTGTTTTTGTCCTGGGTTTTGTTTTTTTTTTTTTTAAATCTTCAAACCTAGAGAAAATTTGCAGGAGCAGTACAATAAATACTTGAATATACCTTATTAACACTCACATCCACTGTATGTCTCTCTCTCCAAAATGAAGTAGGGCAAAGGCTAACAGTTTTGCAAACTTTAAGAGGGTCATAGCAAACACCCTTTTCCAGCAACACAAGAGACAGCTCCACACATGGACATTACCAGATGGTCCATACTGAAATCAGAGGGATTCTATTCTTTGCAGCTGAAGATGGAGAAGCTCTATACAGTCAGCAAAAACAAGACTGGGAGCTGACTGTGGCTCAGATCACGAACTCCTTATTGCAAAATTTTGACTTAAATTGAAGAAAGTAGGGAAAACCACTAGACCATTCAGGTATGACCTAAATCAAACCCCTTACGATTATACAGTGGAAGTGACAAATAGATTCAAGGGATTACATATGATAGACAGAGGGCCTGAAGAACTACGAACAGAGGTTCATGACATTGTACAGGAGGCAGTGACCAAGATCATCCCCAAGAAAAAGAAATGCAAAAAGGCAAAATGGTTGTCTGAGGAGGCCTTACAAATAGCTGAGAAAAGACGAGGCGCTAAAGGCAAAGGAGAAAAGGAAAGATATGCCCATCTGAATGCGGAGTCCCAAAGAACAGCAAGGAGAGATAAAGCCTTCCTCAGTGATCAATGCAAAGAAATAGAGGAAAACAGAAGACTAGGAAAGACTAGAGATCTCTTCAAGAAAATATAACATGTAGAGATTAATTAAATGTTAGTTTCAATTAAAAATGGACAAAGAAAAAAAACGGACAAAGGATTTGAATAGATATTTCTCCAAAGAAGATATAAGAATGGCAAATAAGCACTTGAAAAGATGCTCAACGTCACTGAGCATTAGGAGAATGCAAATCAAATCCGCAGTGAGAGGACCTTCCTGGTGGTGCAGTGGATAAGAATCCTCCTGCCCATGCAGGGGACACGGGTTCGATCCCTGGTCCAGGAAGATCCCACGTGCCAAGGAGCAGCGAAGCTGGTGCACCATAACTACTGAGCCTGTGCTCTACAGCCCGTGAACTGCAACTGCTGAGCCAACATGTTGCAACTCCTGAAGCCCGTGTACCCCTAGAGCCTATGCTCTGCAACAAGAGAGAAGCCACCACAATGAGAAGGCCAGGTACCACAACTACAGAGCAGCCCCCACTCTCCAGAACTAACGAGAGCCTGAGTACGGCGGCAAAGACCTAGCGCAGCCAAACAGAAATAAATAAAAGAAATAACTAAAAAATAAAATAAAAAACACAATGAGTACCACCTCACACCAATTAAGATGGCTACCATCTAAAAAACAGAAAATGACAAGTGTTGGTAAAGACGTGGAGAAATGGAACCCTTGTACACTGTCATTGCGAATGTAAAATGGCACCACTGCAATGGAAAACAGTATGGATGTTTCTCAAATAATTAAAAATAAAATTACTCTATGACCCAGAAATTCGACTTCTGGGTATTTATCCAAAAGAATTGAAAGCAGAGACTGAAAAAGATCTTTGTATACCCATCTTCATAGCACCCTTATTCACAAAAACTGAAATGTGGAAGCAACCCATCGACTAACAAATGGGTAAATAAAATGTGGTATACACATGCAACGGGATATTATTCAGTCAAAAAGGAAGGAAATTCTGATATATGTGAGAGCACGGATAAACCTTGGTGGTCACTATGCTAAGTGGAATAAAGCCGGTCACAAAAGATACATACTGCATAATTCTGCTTATACAAGGTATCTAGAAAACCTAAAGTAAATTCACACTCAGGATATTTAACATTGGTTTCATTGGTTTAACCATATTTGGACTTTCCTAAATGCCTCGTGACGCTTTGCTGCTTCACCTCCTCTGAGAAGGCCTCCCACATTACTCCTGCCTGTAAAGTACGTCTCCTTCTGTTATCCTCTATTTTCGGGATCAGCCTATACCCTGAAAGGGCCAGGTTGTAAATATTTTCGGATTTGTGATCCATAGTTCTCTTGCTACTGTAATAGGAAAGCAGCCACAGACAATATGGAAATGAAAAGGTGTGGCTGTGTCCCAATAAAACTTTATTTATAGACACTGAAATTCGAATTGCGTGGTTTTCACATGTCACCAAATATTATTCCGACTTTTTAAACCTTTCAGTTCAGTTCAGTTCAGTTCAGTCCAGTTCAGTTGCTCAGTCGTGTCTGGCCCTTTGTGACTCCATGGACCGCAGCATGCCAGGCCTCCCTGTCCATCATCAACTTCCAGAGTTTACTCAAACTCATGTCCATTGAGACAGTGATGCCATCCAACCATCTCATCCTCTGTCATCTCCTTCTCCTCCTGCCCTCAATCTTTCCTAGCATCAGGGGCTTTTCCAATGAGTCAGCTCTTTGCATCAGGTGGCCAAAGTATTGTAGTTTCAGCTTCAACATCAACCCTTCCAATTAATATTCAGGACTGATTTCCTTTAGGATGGACTGGTTGGATCTCCTTGCAGTCCAAGGGACTCTCAAGAGTCTTCTCCAACACCACAGTTCAAAAGCATCAATTCTTTGGCGCTCAGCTTTCTTCAGACAGCATATTCAAAAGCAGAGACATTACTTTGCCAACAAAGGTCCGTCTAGTCAAGGCTATGGATTTTCCAGTAGTCATGTATGGATGTGAGAGTTGGACTATAAAGAAAGCTGAGTGGTGATGGACAGGGAGTCCTGGCGTGCTGCAGTCCATGGGGTCGCAAAGAGTCGGACACGACTGAGCAACTGAACTGAACTGAGTGGGAAGAAAAATAATGACTCAAGGTGTAATGGGGAGATTGGACCACAAGAGGGTGCTCTCACCCCAGTGAAATTCTCTTTTCCACCTGAGAAATCTCACTCTTGGCTTCCTGCTGCCCTCACCTACCTTTCCCAGAATTAGCCACTTAAAATTACAGCTAATGCGGTGCAGATCAAACTTTGAGACATGAATCGAGATATGATCTTCCCCGTCCTTTCCTTTTTCCCTATTACCATGCCTCATGCAGGCAGGGAGGCAAGGGGCTATTTGCCCTAAGAAAAGGAGTTGTCAGAAGGGGACGGAAAACAAAGGTGGGGAAACAACTGCAAATTCATCTGCTTCTAAGCCCCAAAGCCTCAGGTCCAGGTAGGAGGCAGGAAGAATCAGGGAGCAGAACAGGTTTGGTTTCTCTGATGATGTAGCCACGCTAAAGCGCCGTTTGGTAGAACTTGGTTAACTTGATTATCTGCAGGTGTCAGTCTGGCAATCCCACTGGTTTTAACGAAGAGGCTGAAGTCATTCTCACACTCGCCCATCAGGGAAACAGATATTCAACCCAGTGGAGTTTCTATTGCTGGGAGAGGGGGTGCGTCAAAGGCCAGTTGGTGTTCAACGCTGGGGAGGAGGAGGTGTCTGTGGGTGTCCAGAACGGAGGGTTCTGTGGGTGGGAAGCAACCGACTAGGCTGTGCTCACACACCAGGAATACATCTGAGTGAAAAATAGTTAACAACCCAGTGCTGTTTATATAAATGTAAAATGCATGTGTCCTAAACAAAAATACACAATGTGTAAGAGCACCTGCAAAGAAACGAACCACAATAAACATGATAAAATAGTGACTCTGGCTGGGAAGGAAAAGAGAGCAGGTGGTGAGGGCAAGCTGCAGTCAATGAATAAGAAATAAATAAAACTGGCTTTTGTGTGAACCAGGCAGTTAAGGGTCCTTCTGGGGTCAGACTGCCCATTTTAATTAATTAGTTAAAATTAAGCTCTGCCACTTAATAATTGGGAGCCCTCAGTGAAATTAGGCAATTCTCTCTGCGCCTCAACTGCCTCATCCATAAAATGGGATAACAAGAATCCTGAAGTTATAGGGTTCTCCCAAGAATGAAAACCATAAAATACGAGAAAGCTGACTGTCGAAGAACGGATGCCTTTGAATTGTGGTGCTGGAGAAGACTCTTGAGAGTCCCTTGGACTGCAAGGAGATCAAACCAGTCAATCCTAAAAGAAATCAACCCTGAATATTCATTGGCAGGACTGATGAGGAAGCTGAAGCTCCAATACTCTGAGCACCTGATGTGAAGAGCAGACTCATTGAAAAAGACCCTGATGTTGGGAAAGATTGAAGGCAAAAGGAGAAGGAGGCGACAGAGGAGGAGATGGTTAGAGAGCTTCACTGACTCAATGGACGTGAATTTGAGCAAACTTGGGGAGATAGTGGAGAACAGAGGAGCCTGGCAGGCTACAATTCATGGGGTCCAAAGAATTGGACACAACTTAGCAACTGAGCTACAACAATATAAAGAGTTTACAATAGTACATAGCCAGTGCTATCTAACAGCTGGTTGTTTTTATACGTTTTACCAACTGAAGATTATTTACTTAATCTTCTGCATCTGAAGTTATTAGAAATGGAAAGAAAAGGGAGGCCTTTTGAGCTGGGGCAGGGGAGAGTGTTGTGAGAGAGAGAAAACAAGATTCGTATGTGAGCATGGGGACTTCTGAGTATGGCAAGGGTGAGGGGGCATGTAAGATGCTTGTATTAGTCAGAGTGGGCTGGATTATGCTTCCGTAACAAATGGCCTGAATATCTCAGTGGCTTAAAACCACAAACTTATTTTTTTGTGATGTCATTTTGGTTGGCTGGTCAGAACTCTGGCGGAGGGGAAAAAAGAAGAGAACCCACAGTTCTTAAATGCTTCCACTCTCAAATGATAACTTCTTGTTGGCCAAATGAGTCACAAGGCCACATCACACTTTACCAGAGTGAGGAAGAATGATCTTTTAGGGGTCCAGAAGGATTGAGGGTTGGGATATTTGTGAGGAGCTTGAACGATCAGCTTGAAGCTTTCTTTAAACTTAGGGACCTGACAGCTGAGAAAACTTATCCTGAAAGTCGAGGGCTGGCTCAGAGAGAAGACAAGCCTGCCAGAAAAGTTCTCTCATGCCATTATGGTGGTATAGTGTAGTAGTCACCTACAGCTGTGTAACAAAATACCCCCCAGAAGGAGAGGATGGGACGAATTGAGAGAGTGGCACTGAAACATACATTACCATATGTAAAACAGCTGATGGGAAGTTGCTACGTATCACAGGGAGTTCAACCTAGTGCCCTGTGACAACCTGGAGGGCTGGGATGTGGGGAGGGGTGGGAGGGAGGTTCAAGAGGGAAGGGACCCTTGTATACTTATAGAACCAACACAACATCGTAAAACAATTATCTTCCAATTTAAAAAAAGTACCCCCCAAACACACCGCCTGAAAACGACAATAAATGTTTGTTATCTCACAGTTTCTATGGGTCAGGTATTAGGAGGTGGATAGTTCTGTCACTGGGTCTTGTGACATTCAGCCTGGGCTGCAGTCATCCGAAGGCCAGGCTGGGGCTGGAGAGTCTGCTTCCGGAATGGCTCACTGGCAAGCTGGCACTGGCTCTTGGCAGGAAGTGTTGTGTCCTTGCTGTGTGGGTCTCTCCACAGGCTTGTCAAGGGTCCACAACCTATAGCAGCTGGCTTTCCCTAGCGTGAACATTCCAGAAGAAAGCCAGGAGGAAGCAGCCATGTCTTTCGTGACCTTGTCTCTGAAGGCACACACCATGGCTTCTATCATATCTGTTAGAAGCAAGCCAGTGAGTCTGGCTCACATTCAAAGGAAGGGGAATTCGTCTCCACCTTTTGAAGGGAGGAGGGTCAAAGAATGTGTGAGCATATTTTAAAACCACCCCTGGCAGCCATATGGTAAGATGAGTGTGTGTCTGGACATCAGAAGTTGCCATAAACTTCTATAGGCTCAGGGGCACAAGGGAAATGAGGGTCGAAACTGCTAGTTGTTTAGCCGCTAAGTTGTGTCCAACTCTTTTGCGACCCCATGGACTGTAGCCCTCCAGGCTCCTCTGTCCATGGGATTTTTCCAGGCAAGAATACTGGAGTGGGTTGCCACTTCCTTCTCCAGGGGATTTTCCTGAGCCAGGGATCAAACCAGTGTCTCCTGCATTGGCAGGTGGATTCTTTACTACTGAGCCACTAAGGAAGCCTGCTAGTTGCCACCAAAATCTGATTTCCCCTTGAGCATGTGTTTAATTCTAGCCATTCTCATGACAATCACTCGGTCACAGAACAACACCTTAACAGTTACTGGGTCCTTGCTAAGCATCAGGCACCGTCCTAAGTTCTTTACATTTCATCTCAACACCAACTCAATCAGGCAGGTACAGTTTGACCTCCATTGACAAACAGGGAAACTTCGGAGTGGAGAGGCTAAGTGAAGTCTTCTAAGGAGGCACAGCTAATAATAAAAAGAGTGGGAGGACTGGGACTTGAATCCAGGCAGTCCGGTTCCAGCATCCAGGCTCTGGAACACAGCACTGTACGATAAAGAAAAGGCGTTATGCTCCACGTACCCATTGTGATGTAAAAAGTGGTGCCCACTGCGCCATTATTTTCAGAGGATTTACTGTGCTCTCTGAACCTTGTAAAGTAATCGACATGAAACGGTGTATTGCCTGAATGAAGGCATGATTTAGCCCATTTAACGGTGCCACTTTAAAAAAAAATCTCCATGTGATAGCGGTGGAAACTCAGGGTTAGCAGGGTCAGGCCACTTGCGCTGGGTCGAGTAAATAGAGACAGAAGCAGGAGTGGGACCCAGCAGCCAAGGACGGGGTCCCGGCCATGAGCCGCTCCCCTGGGCAACACCAGTGGCCTGGTTTGGCGTTGGCGAGAGGCAGGCGGGAAAGTATGCCAGGGAAAGGATCTGGGAGGGATTTGGCTTTGAGCCGGCGGGGAGGAGGAGGAGGAATGAGAGATGGCCGTGCCAGCGCCCGGGGTGGGGGTGGGGCAGGGGGGCTGTTTTCCCACCGTCTGCAGCCCGTGCCCCGCCCCCACTCCCCAGTCCACACCGCGCGGTGGCCGAAACAGTGGCCTGTTCTCAAGCACTGCCCTGGGAGGAGAAATTGGGACAAGCCCTTTGGAAGACAGTTTGGCAGGATCCGAGAGGGCTGGCCGTCTGCACGTCCCCTCCTCGGCGTGTGAAATGGGTGCACGCGGCTGCCAAGGAGACAGGGATGCCCCCAGCCCCATTCTCTGTAAGGATCCCCAAACCAGCCCAGTGTCCGTCAACAAGAGACTCACTGAGTAAACCCGCTGTGTTCTTTTGTAGATTAGTGAAAATGCATTCCTTTTTCCATTTCAAACCAATCAGGGTTTTCCTTCCCTTCCCAGTAATTCGGTGTTAAAAGGGGCTTCCCAGGTGGAACTCCTGGTAGAGAACCCGCCTGCCAATGCAGGAGAAGCGGTTCGATCCCTGGGTGGGGAAGATCCCTGGAGGCAGGCATAGCAACAAGCTCCAGCATTCCTGTCTGGAGAATCCCATGGACAGAGGAGCCTGGTGTGCTACAGTCTACATGGGTGGCAAAGAGTCTGATACGACTGAAGCGACTTAACAGGCACCCAGTTATAATAAACAAGTGTTTCGGCTTTATGGTTTTTAAAAATATTTTTTGGTTTTTAATGAACATTTTAAATTTTTATAAGTTTTTCATCGACATTGTCTTTTACATATTTAAAATATGCTTAAACTTGCTAACACCTCTGTGTTGCCCCATGCCAACTCTGTACTTGGACTGTTCCTGACCTTCCTCTTCAGAAGCCCTACGTGGACATACACCTTGCCTAATGATGTTCATTTGGGCCTCTGGTGTCAACCCCCTGCTGCTGCTGCTAGCGAAGCTCCCTACCACTTATTCATTAGCAAGAATACAAGGTTGGACCTTTCAACCATTAGAACATAAATTTTTAAATTGGCAGGCACAGAAATGTGGGGCCTTTTTCCATTGAGCTTTTGCTAATGCTCAGAGGGTGGCTCAGATGGTAAAGATTCCGCCTGCAATGAAGGAGCCCTGGGTTCGATCCCTGGGTGGGGAAGATCCCCTGGAGGAGGGCATGGCAACCCACTCTAGTATTCTTGTCTGGAGAATTCCTTGGACGGAGGAGCCTGGAGAGCTACAGTCCATGGGGTCGAAGAGTCAGACACCCCTGAGCGACTAACACTAACTAATGAACTTCGCTGATGCAGTAAGCCATAGGAGCGGTCTGTGTTGTATGTGTGACTTAATAAATGTATGAATCGTTCAACAACAGCACAACCACTGTGGTGCATTCATCCGATGGAATGCTGCAAGACACAGATGCTTTCCAGACACACACACTAGCTCCAAGGTGTGTATCATGCTTGACAGGCAAGGGAAGCCACACGCAAAAGAAGATACCACCTACCATTCCATAGACAGAAAGCTCAAAAGAGGCCAAAGCAAATATCAGGGTTGGACTGATTGCTGGGCCAATAAATGGAGGAGAAAATCATCAAGTGATGATGGGGAAATGAGGAGGGCGGGCCTATGACAGAGGGGCTGGCGGGACTCCTTTTCTTGACCCGCTGGACAAGGGTTTCATTTCATAGCCATCAACGAAGCTGCAAATGACAATTTTCAAATTCATGTATATACTTTATTCCATTAAGTAAATAACAAAGACGGGTTGTATGGCATAGGGTATTATCTTCAGCTTCTTGTAATAACCTACAATGGAAAAGAACCTGAAAAAGGATATATGTTTATGTATAACTGAATCACTTTGCGGTTAGTTTCAGTCACTTGAAACTAACACAATATTGTAAATTAACTCTACTTCAATTAAAAGTGGTTAAAACAGGGTAGTGAGAGACATACAACACAACCCGCTGTTTTCACCACCTTCAAGTGTACAATGTGGTGGCCTCTAGTGCATCCGCGTTCCTGTGCAGCCATCGCCATCATCTGTCCCCAGGACATCTGTCATCTGGCAAAACTGAAACTCGGTACCCATTAAGCTCTAACTCCATTCTTCTCTGCAGCCCCCAGCATCCAATATTCTAACTTGTCTCTGTGAATTTAACTACTCTGTGCGTGCGTGCAAGCTACAGTTATGTCTGACTCTTTGTGACCCCGTGGACTGTAGGCTGCCAGGCTCCTCTATCCAGGGGATTTCCAAAGCAAGAATACTGGAGTGGGTTGCCATTTCCTCCTCCAGGGGATCTCGCCAACCAGGGATGGAACCTGAGTCTTCAGCATCTCCTACACTGGCAGGTGGATTCTTTACCACTGAGCCACCTGGCAAGCCCTTAACTACTTTCAGTTCAGTTCAGTCGCTCAGTCGTGTCCAACTCTTTGCAACCCCATGAATCACAGCACGCCAGGCCTCCCTGTCCATCACCAACTCCCAGAGTTCACTCAGATTCACGTCCATCGAGTTGGTCAGGCCATCCAGCCATCTCATCCTCTGTCGTCCCCTTCTCCTCCTGCCCCCAATCCCTCCCACCATCAGAGTCTTTTCCAATGAGTTAACTCTTCACATGAGGTGGCCAAAGTATTGGAGTTTCAGCTTCAGCATCCGTCCTTCCAATGAACACCCAGGGCTGATCTCCTTCAGAATGGACTGATTGGATCTCCTTGCAGTCCAAGGGACTCTCAAGAGTCTTCCCCAACACCACAGTTCAAAAGCGTCAATTCTTTGGCGCCCAGCTTTCTTCACAGTCCAACTCTCACATCCATACATGACTACTGGAAAAACCATAGCCTTGACTAGACGGACCTTTGTTGGCAGAGTAATGTCTCTGCTTTTTAATATGCTGTCTATGTTGGTCATAACTTTCCTTCCAAGGAGTAAGCGTCTTTTAATTTCATGGCTGCAATTACCATCTGCAGTGATTTTGGAGCCCACAACAGACTAGTTCCAAATAGGAATAGGAGTACGTCAAGGCTGTATATTGTCACCCTGCTCATTTAACTTATATGCAGAGTACATCATGAGAAACGTTGAGCAATGCAGGAGATCTGGGTTCAATTCCTGGGTTGGGAAGATGGCCTGGAGAAGGAACAGCTGCCCACTCTAGTATTCTGGCCTGGAGAATTCCCTGGACTATATAGTCCAAAACTGAATTACTTTGCAGTACAGTAGAAAGTGGGCTTCCCTGGCAGCTCATATGGTAAAGAATCCTCCTGTAATGCAGGAAAGCCAGGTTCGACTCCTGGGTCGGAAAGATTCCCCAGAGAAGGGAATGGCTACCCATTCTAGCATTCTTGCCTGGAGAATTCCATGGACAGAGGAGCTTTATTTATTATTTGTAAATCAACTATGCTTCAGTTAAAAAATAAAAATAAATAATGCGCAATGCCATTTGCTGAATTCATAGTACACACGCACACACACCCTGACCTGTGCCTGGGTGTCACCCCGAGGCAGAGCTAGCGCCCGTCACTGGGGCATCTCCTGGGGCACTTCTCCCCTGGTTCAGTGACTCTCACACCCATGGGGTGGGGCACCCTCACACCCACAGACTCCAGGCTCCAAATACTGTCACACCCTCCAGCCAGCTTCCTCTCAGCTTTGTCACCCGCCCTGCGCTGCGGGGCGGCTACCCGTTTCTGTTCAGACTTTGGCTCCGAGGCTGCTCCTGGGGCCAGGGCAGCCCGCACCCTCCAGGTCCCTCCTCTTCTTCCAGCTTGGTCCCTCACTCTGCTTTTCTCTCTTTTTTGTCTTTCCCTCTCTCTGGGTCTCTGTCCTTCATCTCTGGATCTCCATCTTCCCATGGGTCTCCTTTCTCTCCGTTTACTTTTTCTTTTCCTTCCTTCCTTCCTGCCCCATCCTTTCATCTCTGTTCGGGGAGCTGCATACTTGCTGTGTGATCTTGGGCAGGAGCCTTTGCCTCTCTCTGCCTTAATTTCTCATCTGTTCTGTGGCACTCACAGGGCTGGTTTGAAGCTGAAGGGAGTTACCACGTATCCTCAGGGCACCTGGTATACAGCTGGGGCTCAATCAAGACCACAACCAACATTGGTGACTCTGCCCCAAGCTCTGGGCTAAGATTTCAGACATGATGACTCATTTACCCCTCACAACATCCTGGTAAAGGAGGTAAGCCATTGCCCCCAGTTTTCAGATAGAGACTTAGGTTTACAGGTTAGACTTGCCCAAAAATCAAACCAGTAAGTAATGGGATCAGAAATTGAACTCAGATCACCTGGCCCTGGCCCCACCTCTCACCCTGGGCTATGAGGCTTCTAGAGTATTAACTTACGTTTATTAATAAATATCAGAATATCTGAGGTGCTACTGACTTTTGAATCTGGATGATTCTTCCTGTGGGAGCCGTCCCATGCACTGTAAGATATTTAGCCGCATCTCTGGCCTCTGCCCTTGAGATGCAATTTGTTGTTTTCCAGTCACTAAGTTGTGTCTGATTCTCTGCGATCCCATGAATGGCAGCACGTCAGGCTTCCCTAGCCTTCACTATCTCCCAGAGTTTGCTCAAACTCATGTCCATTGAGTCAGTGATGCCATTCAACCATCTCCTCCTTTGTCGTCCCTTCTCCTTCTGCCCTCAATCTTTCCCAGCATCAGTCTTTTCCAATGTGTCAGTTCTTCAACTTAGCTGGCCAAAGCATTGGAGCTTCAGCTTCAGCACCAGTCCTTCCAATGAACGTTCAGGGTTGATTTCCTTTAGGATTGCTTGGTTTGATCTCCTTGCTGCTCAAGGGACTCTCAAGAGTCTCCTCCAGCACCACAGTTTGAAAGCATCATTTCTTCAGCACTCAGCCTTCTTTATGGTCCAGCTCTCACATCTGTACGTGACTACTGGATGCAAGTACCACCCCCATAAACTTGAGCTGGAAACAGCAGGAGAGGTGTCCCATCGATCCATTCAGAAATTCTGATTGGGAAGACTCAGCCTCTGTCCTCTCCCCTAGCCCCCTCCCTGCCCTCCCTGCCCCAGTCTCACCATCTAGCCCGTTCCAGGGCCCCAGAGTTAATCCAGTCCCTCCTTTGCTCTCTGCCCTCTCATGGCTCCCCAGGGCCCCCAGGACGGAGCCCAGCCCTTCATCGGAGACACCTGGCATCTCCTGCCCTTTACCGTGTAGACTCAAGCGCTCAAGAATAGCTTGACTCACACCTCCAGACCCCTGTCTGGGCAGGTTCCTCTGCGCAGAATGTCTGCCCCATTCTTTCCTTCCCCACTTTGCCCAGTGGACTCAACTCCACGCCCAAGACACAACCTGGCATGTGTCCTTTGACCAGGGACTCCAGTCTATGAATTCAGCCTTCAGATAACACTCACGCATGAGCTTGAGGAACTACGCATGTGAATATTCACCATAGCCCCATGCGTCCTAGCAGATTAGAGGGGAAGTGACCCAAATGTTCATCAGGAAGGGACTGTCAGGAAAACCTCAGGAGAAGACTATAAAATAAACAAAGTTTATAGATGCCCACAATTGCGGATGGAAGCTTCTTCAAGATATGTTATTAAGGGGAAAAACAAGGCGCAAAAGCAAGTGAACTCTGTGCTCTGCCCTTTCCTCATTTGCTGTGTGAGCTTGGGAAAATCACCTCACCTCTCTGAACCCCCATTTCCTTGTCTATAAAATGGGATATTCATCATAAAGACTGAGGTGAAGATTACTAACAAATCATGAGAAGGGAACCACGCATATAAATATTAAATGTGAGTTTTTAGGGCAGAGGTTGGCAAGCTTTTTCTGTAAAGGGTCAGTCAGTACATAGTTTTTGCTTTGCCAGCTATATGGTCTTTGTTGCAATGACTCAATACTGTTGTCATTGTGCGGAAGCACAGAGAACGCATCAAAGAATAGACGAGGCTGTCTTCCAGACAGCTGGCCCATGGCCCATGGTTGAGATCTGTTTTAGCATTGAAGAAGAGGTACCTGTTTATTTTAAAAGGTTTTCTGTGCCCCTCCAACCGCCAACTCATTTCCCTCAGTTTTTATCAGACTGTATTGTGATATCCAATTTCTCTTTCCCTTTAGGGGTCCAGCCCTCCCCATGCCCAGACCTTGAACTCTCTGATCAGGAGCCTTATCTGAGCTCTGTGGGTCTCCAGAATCCAGCCTACACCCCTGACCTAGGAGCACAGCAGAAATATTGGTTGAATTCATTCATTCACACATTCATTCCCAGAGACAACACGCACAGCACTGTTCTAGACACTGAGGCTATAACAGTGACCAACACAGACACAAACCCTAGAGGTTATGTTCTGAAGGGAGAGACAGACCAGAGATCAAATGAACACTTCAAACGTGTAACTTTAAGAATCTGCCTTCCAGATTCAGGAATAAAGACAGAAATTTTGAACAACTAGAATATTCTGAATTTTGTGATAGTTTGAACATTGGAAACATGAGGACTTGGGATTGTCAGGTTTCTGACTTGAGTGACAGACAGCATGATGATGTCATCAAGAGAGTGAGAAGGGAAGTGGACTTGCTGGTGGGGAGGAGAGGACTTTGAGGTATATTTGGGACACGTAGACTGAAGTGTCTACCAGCTAGTTGGACATAAGTGTGGTGGTTAGGGGAGGGTTGAGGACTAGCAATGTTGATTTGGGAGTTACAGGCAGTCGTTAAAAATCTTTTTTAAAATATAAATTTGATATTGTATTTAAGCCTTCACTATCATTTATTTGTACACTTAAAGCACAATTCACCACATTCTCAATTTCCATTTTATTTTTGCCATTACCTGTCATTTCATTTGTATCTATTCTTGTCGGTCTTATTTTCTTGGCATAATAAATTGGGATCGTACCTCTTGAAAATAAAAAAAAAAATCTGCCTTCCAATGCAAGGGATGCAAGTTCTTTCCCTGGTTGGGGAATTAAGATCCCAGATACATACTGTGGGGCCACTGAGCCAGTGCGCTACAGCTAGAGACGCCGTGTGCTGCAGCAAACACCTAGCGCAGTCAGATAAAACCAAACAGGCAAACAAAAACACGTGAACTGTTAGATGGCCTCATGCACCAAGGAGAAGCAAATAAAGCGGAAAAGAGAATGAGGCTGAAGGGGGCTGCTGATAATTTCCATCATTTTGCTAGGGGAGGCCTCAGTGATGAAGGAGACATCTGGATGGAAATGAGGAAGTGAGGCAGGAGCGTTTGCCAGGGGAAGGCTTTCTGGGCAGTGGGCACAGCACGTGCAAAGGCCCTGGGGTGGGAACATGCTTGGCATTTTCAATGAACAGCTGAGAAATCAGTGTGACAGCAGCTGAGGGTGTGCAGGAAAGAGTGGGAAATCCGAAACAGGGTGAGAGGGGAGATGGGGTGGGTCACGCATGCCTTATCGACCTTATGGTGAGCACTTTGCCTTTCCTCTGAGTGAGGTAGGAGCCAGGGGCGGTGTCTTGGCTGGCTCAGGCTGCCATAAAAAAAATACCACAGACTCGGTGGCTCAGACAACAGGAATTTATTTCTCACAGTCTGGAGGCTGGAAAGTCCAAGATCAAGGTGTCAGCAGATACTTTCCCCAGTAGGAGCTGTTTTCCTGGCGTGCAGATGACAGTTTCTCCCTCTGTCTTAGAGCAGAGAGAACTTGAGCTCTGGTTTCTCTTCCTGTTCTTATGGGGATAACAATCCCTTCCTGGGGGCTTCAGCCTCATGACCTCAGCTAAACCCAATTACCTCCAAAGACCCCACCTCCTAATATTGTCTCACCATGGGTTAAGGTTTCAACAGAAGCTTTAAAAATATGTATTTATTTTTATTGATTTATTTAGCTGTGGCAGGTCTGAGTTGCAGCAGCTTGTATCTAGTTCCCTCATCAGGGATTGAACCTGGGCCCCCTGCCTTGGGAGCAGGGAGTCTAAGTCACTGGACCACCAGATGCATTTGGGAGGGACACAAACATTCAGTCCATATTGGGAGAATTTTGAGCAGGGTGGGGGATGAGATCTGTTTGAAGCTTTAACAGGATCCTTCTGGCTGCCAGGGAGGGAATAGGCTGTGGATGGAGGCAGGGAGCCCATTGAGGAGGCGATAGATGAGCCTGGAGGGATATATAGGATGAGCAAGGAATGAATGTAAAAGCTTGAGTAAATATAGGAATGGAGTAAGCGGGAAGTGTGCTTGTCTTTTGAAGATAAGAATAGAGGCTTAGAATCCTGCTTGTATGGTCTTAATCAAAGAACATCAGCCTCTTGGGTACTGGCAGCCAAGGGGAAGAGAACAGGGCAAATGGAAAAACTGTTTATAATGACCTGAGCCTGGGACATAAACTTGAATTACCTCTTTCTCAGTTTGGGTTTATACCAACTGTTCCAGGGGTGTGGCTGGTATGTATACTGAGAGATTTTGCACCGTCCTGGGAATATTAGCAAGAGTTGACTGTCCTTTGGGGAAAAAAAAATCCCAGGTCTGATAGTAAAGCAACTCCTGGTGTTTGACTTCATACTTGTCCCCTTGTCAGGCTGGGTTGGTAACTGTTGCTTTCGTGTTGATTGTTATCCATACAAGCCCTGGCAGCTTCTTTATGTAGCCTGGCAATGAATGTGTAACTCTTCTGAGGGTAGAGGTGTTCAAGTGCAGATTCTAAATTACCTTTTTTTCTCCCCGAATGCAGATTTTGATCAAGGTTTGGGGTGGAGCCTGAAATTATACGTTTCTAAAAGGCTCCTTAAAAAAAAAAAACAACACTTTACTTTTTAAATTTAAAATTTGTTTTTGTTTGTGCTGGGTCTTAGTTGTGGTGCCCAGGCTCTTCCATCTTTTTTTTTGTAGAATGTGGGATCTAGTTCTGGGACCCGGGATTGAATCTGAGCCCCTTGCTTTGGGAACGCGGAATCCTAGCCACTGGAACCCCAGGGAAGTCCCTGATTCTACATTTCTAACAAGCTTCTCAGATTAGCTATACTGCTGACCTGCTGCTCTGCGAATTGCCCTTCCAGAGTCAGGCTCTGGAGAGGGGGTTTCTCAACCCCGGCACTCCTGACATTTGGGGCTGACTTCCTATGCACTGTAGGATGTTGAGTTCCATCCCTGGGCTCCACCCACCCCTCCTCCCCAGTCATGACAACTGTCTTTGTCTTTAACAAAATGCCATAGACAGGTAGCTTATAAGCAATAGACATTTATTTCTCACAATTCTGGAGGCTGAAAGTTGAAGACCAGGGTACCAACCTGGTTGAGTGAGGGTCACAGGCTTCTCATTGTATCCAAACGTGCTTGTAGGTGTGACCACCCCCTTTTTTAAAGTTTTGTTTTAAAAAATATTTCTTTTTATTTATTCGGCTGCACCAGGTCTTTGTTGCGGCAGCAGGATGTTCGATCTTTGTTGTGGCATGCCCCCTGCATTTGGAGTTCAGAGTCTTAGCCGCTGGACCACCAGAGAAGTCCCTTGGGGCCTCTTTTATAAGGAGACTAATCCCAATAGTGAGGGCTCCATCTTCATGACTCCATCACGGCTCTAAGGTCCCACCTCCTGATACCATCACCTTGGTATGAGGATTTCAACCGATGAGTCTCTAAGGGACATAAACATTCAGACCTTAGCAACAATCAAATGCTCTCCAGACATTGTCAAGCATCCCCTGAGTGACACAATTGCTCCCTGCGGAGAATCACTGATCTAATTAGAGAAAGATTAGAAAAAAGTTTGACAACCCCTGCACTAGAATGTTTCTTAGGAGCCCGATTGTAATACCCCCAACTGGAAACTACACAAATACCCATTCACAGTTGGATGAATAAATAGTGTTGTCTTCCTACAGTGGAATGTCATCCAGTGGGGGCTGACAAGCTTTTTCTGTTAAGGACCAGATAGTAAATATTTTCAGCTTTCTGTCTCCGCCTCAGCCACTGTGCCATGTGAGTGGCTATGGATGATAGTAGATGAATGGGTGTGGCTGTATTCCAATAAAACTTTATTTAAACCACAGGCAACAGACTGGATCTGGCCTCCAGGCTGTAGTTTGCCAGCACAACAACGAGAATGAGCAATTGACAACAGCGCCTTCCCTGGTGGTCCCGTGGTTAAGATCAGCCCTGCAATGCAGGGGACACAAATTTGATCTCTGGTCGGCAAACTAGGATCCCACATGCCACAGAGCAACTAAATGGGAGAGACTGCTCTCCCTGAGCTCCCATTCCACAGCTAGAGATCCAGGCACCACAGTGAAAGATCCTGCCTGATGCGAGGAAGGTCGCCAGTGCCAATGCTGCCAAATAAATAAATACAGATGTACAAAAAAATCCGCAACACAGAACCTGGATTATTGTCACTGTTGTTCCGTCACCCAGCCGTGTCCTACTCTTTTCGACCCCACGGAGTACAGCACGAAGGCTTCCCTGTCCTTCACTGTCTCCCAGAGCTTGCTCAAACTCATGTCCATTGAGTCTATGATACCATCCAACCATCTCATCCCCTTCTCCTCCTGCCTTCAATCTTTCCCAGCAGCAGGATCTTTTCCAATGAATCAGCTCTTTGCAGCAGGTGGACAAAGTATTGGAGGTTCAGCATCAGTCCTTCCAATGAATATTCAGGGTTGATTTCCTTTAGGATTTACTAGTTTGATCTCATTTCTGTCCAGGGGACTTTCAAGAGTCTTCTCCAGCACCACAATTCGAAAGCATCAATTCTTTGGCACTCAACCTGCTTTATGGTCCAACTCTCAGAACTTGGATACATTATGTTAAGTGAAAGAACAGCCTATCCTATTCCATTTATATGAAATAAAATCTGGCTTCCTGGATGCACTGGCTTTGTGATAATTCATTGAGCTGTGCACCTATGGTGTGAGCCCCTTTTTTGTGTGCCTGTTAGTCTAAATAAAGCTGGTAGGGGTGTTGGCTGGACTACAGCAGCTGGGACTCCCCAGAGGCCCCCTGACCTCTCGCTGGAATCGGGACCTGAGGGTTTTGCAGCCTCACAGCTGTTGAGGCTTCTCAGAACTGATGGGAGTGAATTCGACACGGTGGAAACATTCTCAGATTCTTACGGGACTACTCAGATTCTTACATGAGACTACTGCCTCTTAATCTCACTGGTTTCAAACCAGGAAATGAGCAGGAAAAAAAAACCCCAACAAATTAAACACATCCAAGATACCAAGGGGAATGTCATAAACACCAGGTGATGAAATTTATATGTTTCTCATAGGAGAACGCTGTCAACTCCTCTCCTTCAGGCTGTGACTTGAGTGGCAGAGAGACCTTCCCAGGCTGCTCTATCTGAGGGAGCATCCCCTCACCCCACCACTTCCTGTCCCCCTTCTCTGTTTGTGTTTTATCTTAGTGTGTGTGAGGGGCTGACTTCGACATATCCCCAAAGGATATGTTGACATCCTAGCCTCCAATAGCTCAGAACGTGACCTTATTTGGAAATAGAGTCATTGCCTGCATAATTAGTTAAAATGAGCCCATACTGGAGCAGGGTGGACCCCTAGTCCAGTGTGATTGGTGTCCTTATAAAAAGAGCACCTGGTGAAGACACAGCCCCGGGAGAATGCCATCTAACAACAGAAGTGGAGATTGGAGGGCGGCAGCTGCAAGCTGAGGAATGCTAACGATTGCTGACAGCCACCAGCGGCTAGGAAGAGGCAAGGAAGAATTCTTTCCCACAGGTTTTAGAGGGAAAACATCCCTGAGGACACTTTGACCTCAGGCTTCTAGCCTTTAGAACCTTGAGACAGCAAATTTCTATTGTTTTTGGCCATCCAGTTGGTGGTACTTCTTCCCCTCCCCCACTCCTGCTGCCCCACTCAGCGTGCGGCATCTTAGTTCCCTGGCCAGGGATCGAACCCATGTGCCCTGCATTGGGAGTGCAGAGGCTTAACCACTGGACCGCCAGGGAAGTCCCCTGTGGTACTTTCTTAACGGCCACTCTAGGAAACAGATATAGTGTGTATGACCCTCTGGCTTATTTACCTTGTTTATTCTCGTGCCGCTGGGATGCAAAACCCGTGAAGTTAAGGATCATGTGCCTTTCTTGTCCGCTGCTGCACCACCAGGGAGTAACACAGAGCTTGTCATTAGTAGGTCCTCAATATATGTGTGTTGAATTAATTTATTATTCCTGAAAATGTACAGCAAGCAGTTTCTTTGTATTAATACATCAGTGCCCTGTGTGGACAGAGAGGCTGGCTAAGGCATTGAAACTGCCCCTGGTGATCTCCCATCCTAAGAGGACAGTTACAGAATACAGACAAAAAAACTGGACAAATCTGTACAAAATGGGTCAGAGGACTTCCCTGGTGGTCCAGGGGCTAAGACTCTGGGCTCCCGATGCAGGGGACCCAGGTTCCATTCCCAGTCAGGGAACTAGATCCCACATGCTGTAGCTAAGACCTTACTTACCAGAACTAAGACCCAGAAGAGCCAAATAAATAAATATTTAAAAAGAAAAAAAAGAAGTGGATTTGGAGGACAAGGCTCTGGAGACTTAGGAAATAGATTAGTGTGGGTTGGGCAATGAGGGAACACTTTAAGGAGGAATCTGGGTTTGAGCTGAGCTTTGACAAGTTGAATTATGTCCCCAACCCTCCAAAGATGTTGGAGTCCTGATTTCCAAGCATCCTGGGACAGATTCTTACAGCCCTCACAAGGAACCAACCGAAGCTACACCTTGATTCTGAACTTCTACATTCCAAAACTGTGGGATGATACATCTGTTGTTTAAGGCACCCATTTCTTTAGAACTTGGTTATGGCAGTCCTAGTAAACTACCAAGATGGGCAAAATTCAGATAAGTGGAAGAGAGAGGTTGGGCATTCAAGTTGAGGGAACAGACTCGGTAAAGGTAAGGAGGCAGGAACCCCTTGGGCAAACACAGAGGAGAAAGAACAGGTTAGTTTGATGAGACTGTTCCAGGCTGTATTACAGGGTGCTTTATCTCTAGGACACTTAACCAGGCATCTTAACCCTGCATCCCTAGAATACTTAACCTCCTTCTCAGTCCCAGGCAGAGAGGATATTTGAGTTGGGTGTTGAAGGATGAATAGGAGTTCACCAAAGAGAGAGGGGGAGGGAATTCTGGGAAAGGGGGAAGTGCTTGTGCAGAGATGAAAATTGAAGGGCTGGCATATTGTCCTAGAAGCACTGGGAGCTCCGGGAGGACTGAGCAAGGGATGAATTCTGGGTGTAGAAAGACCCGGAGCCATATGAGGGACAGGCCACAGGGAAACCTGGAGGCCTGGAAGGAGAATGAGGTAAGGGTCTGAATCGAGGCTGTGGCCCTGGGGATGGAGAGATGGGCTTGGGCAGACAGGGACAAGATGGTCCAGTTGTGGGGGGTAGGCAATAAGAGGCGGTGATGACGGTGTCCCTGTCAGCCAACCTCGATGACTGGATGTATGGAGAGGCCGTTTACCAGAGAAGGCAGAGGTATTAGAGCAGGTTTGGCAGGGAAAATAATGAGCCCTGTTTCAGGGTAAGTGCAAGGCACACCCATGAGAGACTTTCTTCCAGATGACTGGCCCCAAGTAATGTGGGATTTAAAGAGTTAATTCCTCTGCTATTTGGAAAAGAAAGGGCTTGTTTAAAGGCCGGTATAGCCAAAGCCATGGTTTTTCCATATGGAAGCTGTGGTTTTTCCATATGAAGCTATGGTTTCCCTAGTAGCTGTGGGCTTCCCTAGTAGCTCAGCTGGTAAAGAATCTGTCTGCGATGCAGGAGACCTGGGTTTGATTCCTGGGATGGGAAGATCCCCTGGAGAAGGAATAGGCTACCCATTCTAGTATTCTTGGGCTTCCCTGGTGGCTCAGCTGGTAAAGAATCCACCTGCAAAGTGGGAGATCTGGGTTCCCTGCAATGTGGGAAACCTGGGTTTGATCCCTGGGTTGGGAAGATCCCCTGGAGAAGGGAATGGCTACCCACTCCAGGATTCTGGCCTGGAGAATTCATGGGGCCGAGCTATACAGTCCATGGGGCTGCAAATAGCTGGATGAGACTGAGCGACTTTCACTTTTCACTTTCATGGTTTTTCCAGTAGTCATGTACAGATGTGAGAGCTAGATCAGAAAGAGGGCTGAGCATTGAAGAACTGATGCTTCTCAAAGAGAAGACTCTTGAGAATCCCTTGGAGAGCAAGGAGATGAAACCAGTCCATCCTAAAGGAAATCAACCCTGAAGATTCATTGTTGCAAGACTGTTGCAGAAGCTGAAGCTCCAACACTTTGGCTACCTAATGGCAAGAGCAGAGTCATTGGAAAAGAACCTGAGGCTGAGCAAGATTGAAGGCAAAAGGAGAAAGGGCGTAGCAGAGGAGGAGATGGTCGGATAACATCACTGGCTCAGTGGACATGAGTTTGAGCAGACTCGGGAAGCTAGTGAAGGACAGGGAAGCCTCGCAGTGCTGCAGCCCATGGCGTTGCAAAGAGTAGGACACGACTCAGTGACTGAACAACAGCAACAAAAGTGTCTTTCTCTCTTTTCCTTTCTGTCTCTGGGAATAAACATACATCAGATAACTTAGTGAAGAAAGTACCTGGCACTCAGTAAATACTCATTAGATGGTAATTGAGTGTGTATTTTTTTTTAATGTAATGAATGCTTATAAAGTGCCAGACGATTATTATTATGGTTGGATTTTTTTCTCATTCTCACCTCTTCTTTATTTCTTCCTTGCCTCACCCTGGTGGGAAGGCAGTTGTCTGGCATAATAACACATTTGTGTAATCTTAAGAAAGGCAGTCACTTCTGCAAGAGACAGGTTGATTTCCCTGTAGATACTTCTAGAACTTTCCACAAAGGGAACTGTTGCACGTCTGTGCTGCCAACGTGGTAGCTGTTGAGCATTTGAAATATGGCTAGCAGGACTGCGGAACCAGATATTCAATATTATTTAACTTGAATTCATTTAAACTTAGACTTATGTGACTAGTGGCAACCATGATGGTTAATATTAACATGACCAACGGTGCTGAATGTGGATGAAGAGGTGGAACGGCATGAACACCCATTTATTGCTGGAAGGAATGTAAATGGTAGGCAGAGTAATATCCCCTAAAGATGTCCATGTCCTAATCCCCAGAACCTGTGAGTATTACCTTATGTGACAAAAGGGACTTGGCAGATATGGTTAGATTCAGGATCTTGAGTTGGGCAGATTCTCCTGGATTTGACATGGAGCAGAACCCCTATGGTCCCTGCCCACTGCCCCTCACTCACCTACCCAACCCCATGTCCTCTGCCTGCCTTTTGTCTGTGGAAAGCTTTAGTCAAAGAACAAGTTTAATGAGAGAAATAAGAAATGCAGAAGCAAAGGAAAACAGTCAAAGGAGACTAAATAATAATAATGTAGTCATTAAGCAGTCAAGGGTCTTTAGTCCTTCCTCAAGGGCTTTGGGCTTCCTTGGTACCTCAGTGGTAAAGACATTGCCTGCAATGCAGTTTTTTTGTAGGCTTTTTTTTTTTTTTAATAGGAGCAATGGGAAGCTAATACAGTCACCTCCGGAAAAGGTGTGGCATTTTCTTAGACACTAAATTCACATCTACTCTGTGACTAAGAAATTCCACTCTAGAGAAATAAAACCTTGTATCCACAGAAAAGACCGGTAGAAGAATATTGACAGCAGCTTTATTCATAATAACCCCAAACTGGAAATATGTGTCCATCAATAGGAGAAGGGATGAGCAAATGGGTATATGCATACAGTGGAATACCAAACAGTGGTTAAAAGGAAGCAACTACAGGGACCTCCCTCGTGGCCCAGTGGTTAGGGATCTGCCTTGCAATACAGGGGACCTGAGTTCGAGTCCTGGTCAGGGAACTGAGATCCCACACGCTGCAGAGCAACTAAGCTCTGGTGCCACACAGAAAGTTCCTGCATGATGTAATGATGCCAAATAAATAATAAAAATACATTTTTTTAAAAAGGAAGAGACCATTGATTCGTACAACATCATGGATGAATATCAAAAGCATGATGTGGAGTGAAGGCAACCAGGCAGAAAATAACACCTCCTGTAGGTTTCTGTTTATAAAAAGGTCTAGAACAGATAAAACTTAATCTAAGGTGATAAAAATCAGAACAGTAGTTGCCTGGGGTGGGGTGGAGGCAGGGATTGATCGAGAGGGAACATGAGGTGACTTTCTGGGACATGCCATCATTCTCTGTATTTTTATAGTTGGGTGTGTATTCATCAAAACGCATTGAGTGGTATCCTGAGGACTTGGGCATTTTACTGTATATAAAGAAATTTGCTCATAGAAAGATCCACTGAAGAGACAGCAGACTCCAGCTGGTGGTGTGTGTGATGAAGTGTGTAGGGTGAACTGGACTGATTATTTAAGTGAGTGGACAGAGGACAACATTTCTCAACTTCAGCGCCATTAGCATTTGGGGCCAGACAATGAGGGGCGGGTCCTGTGGGTTTCAGTATACTAATGAGAGTCTCTCCCACACACGCGGGTTGTGACGATTAAGAAATGCTTCCAGAGGTGGCCAAATGTCCTCCCTGGGGGCAAATTTGCTCCTGGTTCAGAACCACTGGAAAAGAAGGAAGTGTAATAAAGCAAATCCAGTACAAGGGCAACACCTATAGGACCTAATTAGTGCTACTGTGTGTTCAAAGCATACTTTCCCCCTCAATGTTTCTATATGCTTGATATGCTGCACAATAGAAATTAGAGAACAATGCACGTGCCCTACCATCCGGCAGTACCACTTATTAGAATCCACCCCCAAATAGTCGGACACCACTTAGTGACTAAACAACAACAGAGAGAAACAACACCTTGTTCACAGAAAGGCACCTATTAGGACCTCCACATTCTCCCCAATTCCTTGTTTATAATAGGGAAACACTGGAAACAATCTCAGGAGGTCTATCAATCTAAATGTCCATCAACCCCTATCAACTGGGGGTTGTCTAAAATACACTGTGGTGCATGTATGCTACGGAATTCTGTGCTGCCTTTTTTTTTTTTTCTTTTAATGAGAAAGACATGAATGGGCTAGCGCAGAGAAATCTTGAGGCTATATAGTCGACTGAGTGCAGCCCTGCTCGCAGACCCGGACAAGGGCAGGGCAGGAGGGATGGATCTGCCCTGTATCCTGATCGTGGGGGTGGTTGCACAGCTGTCAGCATTTGTCCAAACCCACAGGACTGTACACTAGAAAGAATGAATTCTACCTCGGAAAATTGTACACATACTGATGATGTGTGTGTGTGCTGTGTGCTTAGTCGCTCAGTCATGTCCGGCTCTTTGTGACCCCATGGACTGTAGCTCCCCTGTCCATGGGATTCTCCAGGCAAGAATACTGGAGTGGGTTGCCATTTCCTTCTCCAGGGGATCTTCCCCACCCAGGAATCGAGCCTGTGGCCTCTGGGATTGTGAAAAGTGAAAGTCGTTCAGTCATGTCCAACTCTTTGCAACCCAGGACAGAATACTGGAGTGGGTAACCTTTCCCTCCTCCAGGAGATCTTCCCAACCCAGGGATCGAACCCAGGTCTCCCACATTGCAGGCGGATTCTTTACCAGCTGAGCCACCAGGGAAGCCCAAGAATACTGGAGTGGGTAGCCTTTCCCTCCACCAGGGGATCTTCCCAACCCAGGGATCGAACCCAGGTCTCCCACATTGCAGGCGGATTCTTTACCAGCTGAGCCACCAGGGAAGCCCAAGAATACTGGAGTGGGTAGCCTTTCCCTCCACCAGGGGATCTTCCCAACCCAGGGATGGAACCCAGATCTCCCACATTGTAGGCGGATTCTTTACTGTCTGAGCCACCAGGAAAGCTCATATTGATGATGTGATTATCTGTTCGTCTACAAATTATACCTCCATGAACCCAATGTGACTATCCTGAGAAAGAGTGTGTAGGCTTTATCAGATGCTGAAGGGATCCGTGACAAAGGCAAGGATCATCCGGTGTGGAAGGGTGAGTTCACGTGGGTGAATTGTGGGCATTGTCTGAATCACCTGTCACAGTGGGAATGCAAGAAGGGAAAGGAAGGGCATTCCAAGGAGAGGTCCTTGCATGGGCTCAGGCCAGGTGCCCCAGGAGGATGGAATGCAGGAACGATCCAGGGGGTTGGGGAGGAAAGGAGGCAGGTAGAAACCAGATGGGGACTCTTGCCATATATGGTTTATACCTTGTCACCAGGCTATTATCATGTACAGCCTGCTATATATTCGTTAATGATACACCTGCCTTATCTGCCCTCCCAGCCTGCACTTCATTCAGGTGGGAAGACCCTGGAGGCCAGAGGGACACCGGCCGCTATGTCGGGCTCTGAGGAACCCAAGGGGAGCCAACCATGGTCCCCGCCCTTGAGGAGTTCCCCGCCCAGTGGGGGAGAGCGACAGGTGAGTGCCCCCACCTGGGGAAGAGGCTATACTGGAAGGACCCCAGGCACTGGCAGAGCTCCCTGATAGAAATCATGGAAGACTTCCTGAAGGGAGAGGCCTTTCCCAATGTCCTGAGGCCAATCTCAATCCCAGTATTGATACTAATAATATGATAACAGCCCCCAACCTTGATGGAGTGCTTGAAATGTGCCAAATTCACTGTGCCAAGCACAGGACAGGAATCAGTTAATTTAACCTCCCAACTACGCTATAAGATACAGATGAGGAAAACTGAGGCACACAATTGGTTCCCCACCTCCAAATGCTCCTACTTTGATTGGGGAGACATGGACAGAGTCTCAGTCTAGTGAACCTGGGTTCTAATGGGGGTAAGAGGTGGGAACCAAGGGGAGGAGGAGGGGAGGGTTTGGGGAGACCCCCACCCCGAGAAGAGATGACCTCCTGAGATGGAGGGTGGAATTAAATGCAGAGAATTGCATTGTAATTTCAGTCCTGGTCTCTCTCTCTCATTTCTCTAGACCCTATTTTGCTTTCTTTTTTTTTTTTCTTTTTATCTCTAATTCTTCCGCTCACTCCTGTCTCCTCCTCAGGATCCTTTTAACAAAGCCAACACATTTAACATCCACGGATCCTTTAGGTATAAACGCTTGCACACCGGGCAGCCTGACTTGGTATAACTCTATCTTCTAAATTGATATGGAAGAAACATTATATCTTTTAACTTGTGCTATAGACCCGGTTTTGGGTCTCACTCCTTTCACTCAATATGTTCTTAGGATCTCTCCCTCTTTCCATATGTAACTCTGATTTATTGCTTCTTGAATGCTGTGGGGCAATCCTCTCCCTTTTATCTGCGCATTCCCAAAGGAACAGACGCTGTGGCTGTCTCTGGGCCCTGACTCCCACCCACCTCGCTGCCTTGGGCATCTTTGAATGTGTCCTCTTATGCCACTGTGCATGCTTTCCTGTGGGTGCCTACTTAGAAACAGGGTTGCTACACAGAGGATAAGCACCTAGCTGATGTCACAAAATTCTGTCCAGTCATCTAAGGTGGATCTGGAGGTCCTAGAAGCATTTCAAGCCAGGCAGAGAAGGGTGGGGAATGGGGCAGCCAGTGTACAGGACTGGGGACGTCCACAGCGTGTCCAGAGGTCAGGAAATGATAGGGGAACCCCGCCCCTACGGGGGATACTTCCACAGAACAGCTGGGGAATAAATACTTGACCGGGTTGGTTTCTTTTTCATTTTCTTTCCTAAAAAGGAAACTAGTATTTTTGTGGATGTCAGCTTGACAACGTCTATGAAAATCGTAACTGCATTATACTCTTTGACCCAGCACTATCTACATGTTAATAAGGAAGGAGGAAGAATGGCGTTCGCTGGGTTTTCTTCTGTAAGGATGAAACCTGGAAAGTCACTGAAAGCTCCACCAATTGGAGAGAAGTCAAGGGAACTAGGCTGTGATTGTGGAATACTATGCAGGTGCAGAAAAGATTAAGGTGAAATGTAGGAGCATAAAGTCTCCCAAGACATATCGATAAGCTAGAAAAATAAGTCACAGTTCAATATATCAAGTGTAATTCCATTGCCTGAACATAAGAAATCAGTGGGAATATTTCCTTCAATAATTGTTTCTATGTATTCATTAGAGGTTGGCAAAACTTTTCTGTAAAGTCTCAAAGAGTAAATATTTTCAGCTTTGAACATCACACCATCTCGATCATAATTCAGCTCTGCCCTAGTAGTGTGAAAGTAGATGATACATAAACCAAAGTGCGCCAACAAAACTTTATTTACAGACACAGGCAGTAGACCCCCGACGTAAATAAATAGCACATGTTTTTAGAAGACTCCTCACCAAGATATTATCACGGGCATGTACGAAAGGGGAAGTGAGAAGAAAGGTGCTGGTCAAGGGAAATATTACCCTCTTATTTGAATTTTTTCCACCTTGTGTAATGAAAAATTTGAATTTGAAACGGAAGGAATGTTTTAAAAGTAGCTTGGTGACCTTGCCTCCCTCCCTGATTATAAGGTAATGGTCGTCGTTTTGCAAAATATCAGCAGCCTATAAAAATAACCAGGAACTAAAAGTTCCCCGTCATCCCACCAGCTTGAGCAGAATTTCTTTTTTATTTATGTATTTTGGTTTTGGTTGCCAGGGTCTTGGTTGCTGGGCGCTGGTTTTCTCTAGCTGTGGCGGGCGGGGGCTATTCTTCGTCGCAGTGCTCAGGCTTCTCTTGTTGAGGGGCACAGGCTCCAGGGCACGCAGGCTTCAGGAGCTGCAGCCCTCAGCTCAGTAGTTGCGGCCCCGGGCTCTAGAGCGCTGGCTCGGTAGTTTCAGCGCACGGGCTTAGCTGCCTGGAGACATACAGAATCTTCCCTGACCAGGGATTGAACCTGTGTCTCCCGCACTGGCAGGCAGGTGGATTCTTATCCACTGTACTGCCAGGGAAGGCCAAGCAGACTTTCTTAAAGGATTTATTTCATTCATGCCATAGATATTTATGGAGCACTGAGTAGGTACAAGGAACTGTTCTATGTGCTGGGACAGAGTTTTGAATAAAGCACAGTCCCCATCCTCTATATGACTGAATATTCTGTGATCAAGGAGAGACAGACAGGAAATACCAAGCACGGTAAATAAATAAATGACATAGTATGCTGGACAGTTCAAAGTACTACAGGAAAACAGACAGGAGAAGAAGTGACTGGGGTCAGGGTGCCTGGGGGCTGGTTGTAATGGAAGAGAGAATGGTCAGAGAAGGCTTCATTGCCAAGGTGACATTTGAGCAAAGACCTGAGTGAACAAAGGGAGAGAGTCATGGTGCTATCTGGAAGAGAGCTTTCCAGGCAGACGGAGCAGCCCAGGAAAAGGCCCTGAGGTGGGAGCATGGGTGTGTTCAAGAAATGGTGGGCAGGGTGGTACGGATGGAGTGGGTGAGGGGGAGGGGTGAGGCCGAAGAGGGGACACAGCGGGTCAGATCCTGAAGGGCTTGAAGCCCCAGTGAGGACTTTGCTTTTATTCTGAGTGAGATGGGAACCACAGGGAGACTTTGAGCAGAGGAACGCGAGCTGACTTAGGGTAATGGGCTGAGAGAGGCAACGAGCAGAAGCAGGGGGACCAGAGAGAAGGTGACTGCCGTGGTCCAAGCAGGAGATCATGGTGGATGTGACCTGAGTGGTCACAGTAGGGGTGAGGCAACAAGGGATCAGATCCTGGAGACTTTCTGAAGGTCAAGTTGACAACATGTGGGTTGGATGTTGGAGGTGAGGAGCAAATAGGAATCAAGGATGATGCCAGGCACTTTGACCCGGGTATGACCAAGAACCACGTGCCACGAGATCACCTGGGAACTTGTAGAAATGCAGGTGCCTGGGCCCCACTCAGGTCTACTTAAGCGGCACCTCTGGGTGGGGTGCAGGAACCCACTTTTTGAGTCAGTTCCTCAAGTGAAGGCTGGGGACTGCAGACCCCAAGGTAACCATGATGGCCCCTCTGAGGGTTCATTCAGGGACAGGACATCGGCTGGCTGAGTGGGTTCCCAGATTGGAGTCCTGCCCTGTCACTTCCTAGCTGTGCAGCCTGGGGTGACATCTCCCAGCCACAGATTTCTTCATCTGTGAGAGGGGACTGTGACAGCACCTGCCTCCTAGAGCTGATGTATGATTTGAGTGAGTTCCTGTGTATAAAATATTTAAACTTGTGACACACGAGCTCCCAATAAAGGGCAGCTATAATTAGCACCCTCTTCCAAAGATGATAAAGACCAGGCGAAGAGCCAAACTGATCACCAAGAAGTCATGGTTTCCGGCAGACTCCAGTGAACCTGGCCCCGTGTCAAGGAATACAGGGACAAGTTGCTAAGTCAGACCCTCTTCTCATCTTTCAGAGACCTCCATCTGGTGGGCAAGGAAATGCCGGGCTCAAACAGGCAGGACCCAGGGAGGTCAGAGTATGTTAGATGAGGGGCAGGGCTACGGGAGCCCAGAGCGGGAGCAGGAACTGACAGTGATCTGACAGTGACGGGAGAAGTATTCTAGGCAGATACAGTGCACAGCAGGACAAAAGGAGCATGGCGGAGTGGCTAAGTGCGTAGACTCTGGAGTCAGACTGCCTGGGGTCAATTTCCAGCTCTGTCACTTTCTGGCTGTGTGATCTGGGACAAGTTGCCTTACCTCTCTGAGCCTCCTACCCAAGCCAGTTCCCTGTTGCTGCATAATGGAAAAAAAAATTAGTGACTCAAAACAGCACATATTTATCATTTTACAGTTTCAATGGGTCAGGAACCTCATAATATTACATAGTAAACTTTTTGTGGAGAATACACATCAGATATTACTGGGGGGTACATCTGGTTAGGGAAATGAGGTGGAGGATGCCTGTCTGTAAAGGTATTCACAGACAGATTATTCCAATCCAGTGTGATCAGAGCATCAACAGGAGAGTGAGCAAACTCCTGTGGGCCATAGGGTGGGGTGAGACCAGGAGGCCCTCTACACACTCTGAGCACAGGGCAGGCCTTGAGAAGTTGACCTGGAGTTTCCTAGGTGAAGAGATAGAGGGGGGTAATGAGTAGGAGGCACAGCATGTGCAAAGGTATGGAGGCATGAAAGATCATTTATCCATTCGTCCATCCATCCTTGCATCCATTTGTCCAGCTTTTCCTCCACTTATGTATTAATTGATTCTTCTGGCCATCTATCCACTTATTCACTGTGTATACTCTTCATCCATCCATCCATCCAGCCATCCATCTATCCACCCATCCATCTATCCACCCATCCATCTATCCATCCATCTGTTCAAACAGTCATCTATGCCCACATTCATCCACTTATTCCATCAATTACACATCCATTCATTCATGTATTTATTCATCAGTATCCAAAGTCAAGGCAGGAGACCCTGGTTTGATTCCTGGGTCAGGAAGATCCGCTGGAAAAGGGATAGGCTACCCACTCTAGTATTCTTGGGCTTCCCTGGTGGCTCAGCTGGTAAAGAATTCACCTGCAATGTGGGAGACCTGGGTTCGATCCCTGGGTTGGGAAGATCCCCTGGAGAAGGGAAAGGCTACCCACTCCAGTATTCTGTCCTGGAGAATTCTATGGACTCTGTAGCCCATGGGATCACAAAGAGTCGGACACAACTGAATGGCTTTCACTCACCTCAGAGATCCAAAGTCATAAGATCTTTTCACTCCAAATGTCACCTCCTTAGGGAGCCTTCCCTGACTCTCTTTCTAAAGAAGCCCCGCAACACCTTCCCTCTTTGACCCTCCACTTTTTACTTTTTCTTTGTGGCAGAAAAAGTACCCTGACTTGTCACTGTGCTCTCTAATTATGTGTACGTTCGTTTGGTGTCTGTGTCCACCACCAGAACACATTCATTCATTTGGCAGGTATTTGTTGAGGATCGACTGAGTGCCAGGCTCTGTTGTAGGCACTGGGAAGACTGACAAAAATCCTCATCTGTGCAGGGCTGATATTATAATGGGAGGCATCAGACAATAGGTAATAAGTGTAGTATGTAAATTACTGGCAAGTTGGAGAATGCTGAGTGCCGTGGACTTCCCAGGCAGCACCAGTGCAGGAGATGTAAGAGACAAGGGCTCAATCCCTGGATCAGGAAGATCCCCTGGAAGAGGGCATGGCAACCCACTCCGGTATTCTTGCCTGGAGAATCCCATGGACAAAGAAGCCTGATGGGGTGGCAAAGAGTCGGACATGACTGAAGCGACTTAGCCTGCACCCGTGAGTGCTGTGGTCAAAGAAAACGCAGAACCAGTGAGAGGTATTAGCGATCCAGAGGAGAGGTTGCTCAGACAAGTCGTCATGGAGGAAGTGGTCTCTGAGCAAAGACTGAAAGGAGATGAGGGAGCCGAGTGGTTTTCTAAGGGAATTGCATTCCAGGACAGAGAGAATGATGTATGCCAAAGTCCTAAGGCAGGGCTGAGCTTGGTGTGTTGGAGATTCATTGAGGAGGCCAGTGTGGCTGGAGCAAAGTAATCAAGGGGAAGAGGGAGGAAGCTGTGAGTAGAGAGGGGACAAAGGGGGCCAGGTGGGGTAGGACCTTGCTTTAACTTTGAGACTGGAGCCAGGGGTGGACGCTGAGCAGAGGAGGGACGAGATCTAACTTAGGTGTGAACAGGTTCCCTCTGCCTGCCATGTAGGAGTAGATCGATGTGAGCTCTCTAAGGGCTGGAACTACATCTTTGTCCCTTCCGTCTCCTTGGCTTCTGGTACAAGGGTCTGCAAACTACGGCCCACAGGCTAAATCCTTGGGTTTCTTGTTTGTATAAATAAAGTTTTATTGAAACAAACCCATACCCATTCGTTTACCTATTATCTATGGCTGCTTTCCTGCTAAATAGAATAGTTACAGCAGAGACAATCTGGCTCTCAAACCTGAAAATATTTACTGTTTGGCCTTTTACAGAAAAACTGTGCTGACCCCTGGTCAGGAACAAGGCCTGGCACATAGTAGGCACTCAGTAAATATTTGTTGTCACATAACTGAGCCGGTCTCTCATCTGTGACCCACACGAGGCTGCCAGCTTGCTCTTGTCTCAGAGCCAGTTCCAGTCACATGCGGGAAAACAACAGCCCAGGGACCAAAAATAAAATACTGGAACCATTCACATCTCGGCCACAGAGGAATTGCTCAGGCAGGAATATAGTCAGGACCCACAGAGAAACTCAGCATACTCTGTCCTTTTATTTTCCTTTGTTAAGACTTGGGGCTCCTTTACCCCTGCCAGGCGTGGAAACCGCTCCCCCATTTTTTTCTCTTAAAAAAATCCCCCAAACCCTCTTCCATAGAGAAGCCCCCCTCCCTGACTTTCCTGTCTCCTCTCTTGTCAACTCCAATATTTTGTTTTTGTACATGAGTTAGGTCCCAGCTGTTGTTTTTTTTTTCCTGCTTCCGCAGCCCATTATTCAGATTCTGCATAATGAGGCAGTTATGAGTTAAGAATAATGGGGCTGTGTCAGCTGGCAGGAAGCCCTCTGGGAACTGAGAAAGCTCTCACACTCCAATTTCCTTTTCTTCTTACACACATTGATCGCAGCATTCTATCCGTCCTCATTTTCTGAGCTTCTTCTTCACTGCAGTTTGTCCTGCACCCTCAGTATCCACAGAGACATCAGAGCCAGTCCCCGAGAGCTGGGAACTCACAGTTTAACAGAGACAATCCCAGTGCTGCGGGTGAAGAGATGGATGCACGGTGGGATGCATCCATCCACCATCCGTGGTAGGGATGACTTGACCGTCATGGGAATGAGCTTGAAGTTTTATTCCGAGGACCCTCTCTGGCAGACTAGGATGGAGGCCAGATGGAGGGCTCTGAGGGAGCAGGGTGCCTCCTTCTGACCTGGTGTACATTCTGGTGATCTTACATAGGTATTCACATCCCGGACACTGGTGCCAGATTGCTTGGGTTCAAATCCAGAGGCTCTCATGCTTTCTAACTATGTAGTCTTGGGTAGGTTTTCCTCAATGTCCTCACAGTAAAATGGGTATGACTAGTACCTACCACTTAGAGTTATTGGGAGGATCATGGGATTAATACATACAAGGAACTTAGAACTGTGTCTGGCACACAATTATTTAGTCGCTAAGTTGTGTCCCATACTTTTGTGAACCCATGGACTATATATAGCCCAACAGGCTCCTCTCTCCATGGGCTCCTCTGTCCATGGGATTTCCCAGGCAAGAATACTGGAGTGGGTTGCCATTTCCTTCTCCAGGAGATCTTCCCAAGCCCTGGATCAAACCCGCATCTCCTACATTGCAGACGGATTCTTTACCGCTGAGACACCAGGGAAGCCCACCTGGCGCAGAGTAGGCACCCAGTAAATATCAGCAACTACTAAAAGTGCTTAGCAACAGGCATCCTATTATTTAGTGATGTCATCAATTATCCTATAGATTGAGCAGAAAGAAGGACATCTCCAGTTTAGATCCTGGGTGGGAATGATGACATCACCAGTTACCAGGTAGAAAATGGTTAGAATGTACATGCCAGAGGTTTCATTCCCACTTGAATTTCTGTTGTGTCCCAGTCCACACTCTTCTCTGGGGCACATGGGATTATTACCTATTTGTGCCTCAGTTTTCTATCAATCAAATGCAGATAATAAAATTATCAGTCTCATAGGATTGTTGAGAGAATCCCATGAGTTAGATACATACCAAGGCTACAATGTCCCGCGCACAGTTGGCACTCCCAATCGACAGCAGCTCCCGTTAGCCTCATGGCAAGAAGACTCCACAGTGGACGTGCTGGCTAGGGTAACAGGTAACAGTGGGTCTGACCCACTGCAGTCTGAGCCCAGATCTGCCTTCAAAGGCATCCAGGAGACCCTGGGCACGTTGCAGACCTGAAAGTGGGAATAATGACAGTGCCAGCTCACAGGACTGGCACAAGGAGGCATCAATATGATGATGGTCATGCTCCCAGCACACAGTTAGCCTTAGTACATGTGAACTGTATAATCATTGAGGACGTCCTTGGAAAGGTCCTCCCCTCCTTGGAACCACTTGCCCATCTGCAAAGAAATGGGCAGTGACTGCGGCAACCTCAAGGCTTCTTGCCTATAAGGACTCACCTTTGCTATCACTGAGTGTAGGTGTTCGGAGATGGATGCTCCCACCCGTGTCTGCCCTCAGCCCAGCACCAGCTCTTTCCTTCTGTCTCCTCACTCCCCATCTCTTAACTGTCAACTTTCCCCTTTCTCTGGCTTCTTTCCCTTGTTTTAGACTTTTTCTTTCTCTCTTGTTTCTCTCCTGCATGCTATCAGAAGACTGTTTGTAGAGCAATAAATAATGATAGCAATCATAATTTGTGTATTTAATCTTTCCCCCATGCTAGGACAGCTCTTTGCACATATTAACTCATTTAATTCACACAAAGACTTGTTACTGTTGGTTCAACAAACACTTACGGAGTGCCTCCTGTGTGCCAGACCCTGAGAATCCAGCTCGGAGCAAAAGAAAGATCCTCACCTTCGTGGGACTCACGTTCTAGTGGAGAGATAGAAGATAAAAAGGTAAACAAACAAACAAAAAACATCTCTTCTAGTGCTATGGGGGAAAAAACCAAGGAAGTCAAAGGAAGAAAGTGAAATGTTTTCTATAGAATGGTTGGGAAAGGCCTTCTGGAGGAGGTGTTTGCTTCCCTAGTGACTCAGACGGTAAAGAATTCTCCTGCAATGCAGGAGACACGGGTTCCATCCCTGGGTTGGGAAGATCCCTTGGTGAAAGGAATGGCAACCCACTCCAGTATTCTTGCCTGGAGAATCCCGTGGGCAGAGGAACCTGGTGGGCTACAGTCCATGGGGTTGCAAAGAGTCAGACACGACTGAGCGACTATCATTTATACTTTTCTGGAGGAGGTGACATTGGATCTGACCTGATGATGTGAGGTGGGGCAGCCATGCAAAATCTGTGGGAAGAAACAGCAAGTGCAAAGGTCCTGAGGTAGAACCATGCCTGGGGAGTGTTTGAGGAGTTGAGGAACAGCTGAAAAGCCTGTATCACTGGAGCTGAATGAAGGAGAGTTGATCTCACACAGGGCCGCCCTGGGACCACATCATGCAGGGTCTTGTGGGTCACAGTGAGGACTTTGGTTTTTACTCTGACAAGGAGCCATGAAAGGTTCTGAGCAGAGGAGGGGTGCAGTCTGGACAAAGTTTGACAGGATCCCATTGGCAATAGGCTGTGGGGGAGGGGTGGTGAAGGTGGGGGCAGAGGGCCATCCTCTCCATTTGACAGATGCAGAAATAAATGGAATGTCAAAAAAAGGCCAGCAACAGGCTCAAGCCCCCACAGCTGTTGAGCAGTGGAGACAGGTTGGCAGGCTGGCTGGGACTCGAGTCCTGTGTAGTCCAGCCTACCCTCCCCCTTCTCAAGCCTAGCTGCTCACCCCTCCTGAAGTCTCAGTGTACACCTGTAAATTCGGGACTCAGCTCAGAGACCAGTGGTGCACAGCTCACCAGCAACATGCTAGCTCCAGAAGTGGGCACCACCTCAGGGTTCAAAGGAGCCTTCACTTTGTGACCTTGGGAAGGTGCCTACCTCTCTCCTAAGCCTCTGTTTTCCCATCTATAATCTGGGAAGCCTTAACCAACGTCTGGGTGTAGCCTGGTAGTTAAAAGTGCAAGTTCTAGCGTCAGATTTGGCAGGATCCGAGTCCTTGGTCTGCCACTTGCCAGCTCTATGACTTCCAGCAATTAGACATCCTCTTTAAGCTTCAGTTTACCTCATCTGGAAGATGAAGATCTTAACAGCACTAATTCCAAGGGGGTAGTTGTAAGGATTAAATGAGATCATGAAGGTAAAGCGCTTAGCACAGCTCCTGGCATACATCAGGCACTCAATAAATGATCATTATTATTATTACTGACAGTAATGCCCACACCTCTGGGTGGGTGAGAGCCTGGAGAGTGCCTGGTGGTACGCGGTCGGCGTTTGACAAAAGTGAATTCTCTCGCCCTTCTCTCATGCCTGCCGGCTCCCGGGGGACCCAGGCATTCCGGCCTCCGGCCGCCCCCCCAACGCCGACCCTTACAAAGGCCCTCATTCATGTCTGGTGCACAAAGCGGCTCATTCACCCTGGTCCCTTGGGCTTCCCGCCCCTGGCCGCCCCTTGTGCCTCGCCATTGGTCGGACCCCCTGCCTGTCAGGCTTCAGGTCTTGCCTGCTGCCGTGCCCCCTAGCTCCACGCTCCAGAGCCGTTCTTTTCCCACGGCTGGCACACTCCGGCAACTTCTGATTGGCCCCGCCCGCCAGCCGCTCCTCTTGATTGGCGGGTGCGCACCCTGCGGGCGAGTCCATAGCTTGTCGCAGCGGGCGCCGATTGGCCCCTGTTGCGCTTGTGTGGGCGGGGCTTTCTTGGCTGGCCCGCCCCTCCTTCTCCCCAGGCCGAAGCCTCGGGACGGCCCTGGAAGCCGGTGAGTGCCCGGGGCCCGCTGCCTGCCTGAGGCGGCGGGGAGTGGAACTGGGTCCCGGGAGGCTGGAGCTCCGAGGTTGCGGTCGGGGCTCCGGAGGCCGGCGCGAGCTGCGGGGGAGGGGCGGTGACGTGGACACTCACCTTGCGCTCAGCCGGACGGCAGCGGGGGGCCAGGGGACGGGGTGGGGCGGGGCGTCTCCACTCGCCCCCACAACTCGAGTTCCTCCTCTAGGGGAGGCCGGGTCGGGGTCCTCGCTGGAGGCCCCAGGCCTGTTTCGCAGATGGGGAAACTGAGGCTCGCTTTGGGACATTGGGCGCTTTAATACTGAGTCATTGCCTTCAATTCCGCAGTCGATGACTCTGTCTCTGTCTTCACGTGTAAAAAGTGAGGACCGGAGACAGGGATCGTCGTGACGGGCAGAGCAGAGGGGTGGGGAAAGACATCTTTGAGCCCGCGCGATGTACTTGGGCACTTTTATAACTAAATAATTAACTTTAGATTATATTAACCCGAGATGGGTTATATTGCACCCATTTAACAGGGAAAGAAAAACAGGCCGCACAGAGGCGGTGACTGCAGGGCGACAGGGCCGAGAACAACACTTTGAAGACCGACTGTGTGCTGGGTTCCTTAACGTTTTTAATACAACAGTAGTCCGCTAAGGAAGGCTGTAGTTCCTAAGAAGTAGATGGGGAGGGAGGTTGAGAGTTACCACCTGGGAAGAGGAAATTAAAATCTTTGAGGACCTACTACGTGTTCCACCCAAATCCCCTTTTTAGAAAATGGTCTGGGCTTGAACCCCAGCCCTTCTTACTGGCTGTGTGACCTCGAGCCGGTTACTTCACCTTTCCATGACTCAGTTTCTCCAGGAAAATGGAGATGCTGATTGTCCTTATCTCACTGGTTTTGTGAGCATTCTATGAGTTTGGTCAACTGTTCTAAAAGCTGGAAAACCCTTGGCCCATAGTAGGTGCACTTAGTTACCATTATTTAGTCCTCTACTCAGAGAACTGAAGCTCGAGAGTCTAGAAAATCATGTTCTCGTCTTCTTCGGTACGTCTCGAGCTCCCTGAGGATTGTACGGCCCGGTTTCCAGGGTTGAGGAAACTAAAGTTCTGCGAGATTAAATGATGTCTCGGGGCATTACTTGTTTAAACGCTGGGCTGGGCACTTTCTCCCACATGGGTTTATTCATTTCATTGGCCTCCATTCGCGAAGAGGAAAGCCAAAAGCCCAGAAAGCTTGAGCGGGATTCGAACCCCCGGAGTCCTCAGCCCTCTCCGCTGCGGGTCCTTGACCTTTGCTCGCCCAAAGGAGGAGGGGCCCTGGCGCCGCCGCCGCCCACCTGGCAACAGACTCATCCCCGCCTCTCCCCATCCCCCTGTCTAGGGCCTTGCAACCCCGGGATCCGCCCCCTTCCCCAGCCGGGCAGGTGCTAGGTGACATCAGAGCCGGGCTCCCTCCCGGTGACGCGACGTGGCCCCGCCCCGAGCTGGACCGCGGAGGTAGCCGCACCTGGGAGCTCTGAAGAGGCCGGGGGGATTCCTGGGCCCCCTCCCCAGCTTCCCGCTTCCTGTACCAGCCCGCACCCCCCAGGTAACCCCGAGGGTCCGCGGGGTGAGGCTTGGGTCTTAGGGAGATGGGGGTTGGGGGCTGGGATTCCAGGATCTGAGGAGCGGGCCCCGGGGCCAGGAACCCCAGGTCTGATTAAGGACGACTCTGGGAGGCTGGGCTCATGGGAGGAAGGCGCTGGGACCAGGACTCCCCTGAGAGCTGGAATGTGTACGTCTTGAGGGAAGAGGGGGCTGGGAGCCCGGACTCCTGGGTCTGAGGGAGGAGGGGTTGGGTGCCCAGATTTCTGAGTCTGGAGGCAGAGAGGACCCTTGGAGCCTAGCACTAGACTGAGGTCAGAGGGCTGGATGCCAAGGGCCCCAACCCCTGCCCCAGGGGCGGATCCCTGGCTCCGTCCCTTCCAGCCGGCAGTCCCTGCCCCTCCCAGGCAGGTGCTTTCACCTGCACTGGTGACAGAAATGAGTCCCGGCAGGGGTGTTCCTGCTGGTTAAGGAGGGCGGGGCTGCCAGAGGGCCAGGCCACCCCATTAGAGATGTTATCAGCTCTCAGAAGCTGGTCCCAGGCGTCTTCACCTCTAGCCTCTTCACCTTTAGCCGGCTGCAGTGAGGTGAGGGGGCTGGAATTCACAGGTCAAAGGGAGGAGAGGTCTGAGGGTTCCTGGAAATGTAGGCTGCCAGGGGCTCAGACTCCTGAGTCTGGAGGAGGAGGGGCTGGGGGCCTGGACTCCTGGGTCCAAGGGAGGAGGGACCGGGGCTCAGACTCTTGGCTCTAGTGAGGGGAGGCACAGGGCTGGGTGATTGCAAAAAACTCCCAAACCCTTCCTGGTCAAAGGCCATGAGCTGGAGAGGAAGTGGGTGGGGCGAGGGTGAGGGTAAAGTCCCAGGGATGGGACTTGGCTCTGAAGGGATGAGGGCCACTTAGGAGGCCTGGAGTCAGCCTGGGCGACCTGGGGCCTGGGACGTGGAGAGAGATATGGCATTGGATGGCGGGAGACGCCCGCTGTTTGAACACAGGGGCCTTGAGTTTGAGGCCAGAGAGCAGCAGGACCAGATGTCATGGGGTGAGGGTGGGGGCCTGGGACCAGTGGTGGGGAGAGGGCCTGGGGGTAAGAGGGCTATGTGGCCTGGAGCTGAGTGTCCAGGTAAGGGAAAGATAAGGGCCTGATGGGACCAGACCCAGAGATTTCCAAGAGGAGCTGGGTGTTTGGAGGGACTTCTCCAGAGATATGTTGGAGGTGGGGGCTGGGGGGGCTGGAGGGCAGAGGCAGAAGCACCAAGGTGGGGGAGACAGAGCACTGGGGGGTCCTGTGACTGGCGTGTGGGCAGTGAAGTGGTCATCTGAGGCCGTGGGAGACAACAGAGTCCAGCTTCTTCAGGGGCAGGGCACGGTGAGGGACAGGGGGCATAGTTTTCCTCGCGGGTGCTTAAACTACTCTGCAGTTGCCAAGCTCTGTTCCCTGCTGGTCTGCAGCCCCTTTAAGGGCGGGAAGGGGGTCTAGCACAGGCTGGCTCGGATCTCAAAGCTCATCTTGGGTTGTGACTGAGATGTGTCTGAGACCAGATCGACCCCAGACCATGTGCTCCTCGAAGCAGGGCCTCGTCTGACTCATCTCTGGATCCCCAGACTCGTTCTGGGCAGAGCTCAGGACTTAAGAAAACTTCAGGGAATGTTGAGTGAATGCAGAAGTTAATGAATGGGGCCAGCCCGTGGTAAAGAGAAGGATTTCAGGTTGCAGGGAAGAAAGCCAGGGCTAACCAAGTGATGAAATTCAGGTCTGTTCTGGGATAACCTACAGGTGGTCAGGGAACCTGAGTTACAGAAATCAGCTTGACACTGTTGTAGGGCTTACATCTATGAGGTCAAGGTCTTCAGCATGACCCAGTCTGACCCCCTTTGTCCCTAATCTTTCCTTACTTACCACCCTTTCTCCCTGGATCACCTGGCTCCAGCCACACTGGCCTCTCACAATGCCCTAGACATAGAGGCACATGCCTGCCCCAGGGCCTTTGCAAGAGCTGTTCTCCCAGCCTGGAATGCTTTTTTGTCTGAGATTCCCATGGCCAGTTCCCTTCATCTCCCTCAGGTCCTTATTCAGATGCCACATCAGAGAGGCTTTCCTTGGCCACCCCAATTAAAACTTCAATGCCCCTCAACCCTAACAGTCCCTGTTCTCTGCTTCATTCTCCCTCTTGGCATGTATCATCATTGAACATACTGTATAATTTACTTATTTATCTTTGAATCTGTCTCCTGAGATTAGAGCAGCACTAACTCACAGAAACACGATACAAGCCAAATGTGTAATTTAAAATTTTCTAGCCACATAAAAAATAATGAAATAAAATGGAACAAGTGACGTAAGTGCTAATGATGTATTTTTTTAATCCAATATGTTACCAAATGTAAGAAACACGAATGAGCTTTTTGTTGTGCTGTCTTTGAAACTGGGTGTGTGTCTTATGCTCAGAACCCATCTCAGTATGGATTCTCCATTTCAGCTCTCCAGTAGCCACACATGACTGTGGCTCCTATGATAGCCAGATCAGGGCTAGAATGTAAACACCTTAGGAAGGCAGGAATCTTTTTCTGGCTTGTCCTTTGCTATATGGCTGACACCTTGAACAGTATCATAGCCTGGCTTATTAAAGAATTATTTTTAGAAAATCTATTTTATTGAAATATAGTGGATTTACAATGTTGTGTTAATTTCTTCTGTATAGCAAAGTGATTCAGTTATACATACATATTCTTTTCCATTATGGTTTATCACTCTTCATTGAATAGCATTCCCTGGGCTATACAGTAGGACCTTGTATCCATTCTATCTATAATAGTTGGCATCTGCTAATCCCCAACTTCCAATCCTTGTCTCTCTCATCCCCCACCCCTTGGCCGCAAGTCTGTTCTCTATGTCTGTGAGTCTGTTTCTCTTTCCTGCTGCTGCTGCTAAGTCGCTTCAGTCGTGTCCGACTCTGTGCGACCCCGTAGACGGCAGCCCGTCAGACTCCCTCGCCCCTGGGATTCTCCAGGCAAGAATACTGGAGTGGGTTGCCATTTCCTTCTCCAATGCATGAAAGTGAAAAGTGAAAATGAAGTCGCTCAGTCGTGTCTGACTCTTAGTGACCCCATGGACTGCGGCCCACCAGGCTCCTCCATCCATGGGATTTTCCAAGCAAGAGTACTGGAGTGGGGTGCCATTGCCTTCTCCAGTTTCTCTTTCCTAGATAAGTAAATCTGTTACCTATTTTAGATTCTAATATAAGTTATATGGTATTTGTCTTTCTCTGACAGTTCATTGACTATGATAACCCCTAGGTCCATCCATGTTGCTGCAAATAGCATTACTTCATTCTGTTTTTTGAATGGCTGAGTAGCATCCATTGTATATATGTACGTCTTTATCCATTCATCTGTCAATGGACATTCAGGTTGTTATTCAAGAATTATTGAATTGGGAATTCGCCGGCGGTTTAGTGGTTAGGACTCCCAGGTTTCAGTGCCAGTGGCCCCTGTTCAGTCCCTGGTGGGGGAATTAAGATCCTGGAAGCCTCGTGGTCCAGCCACACACACACACACACACACACACACACACACACACACAAGAATTACTGAATGAATGAATGGATAGAGAGGTGGATGGTAGAATGGGTAAAAAAGGTCTGTGAACCCATTTTGCAGAAGTGTAAATTGAGGTTTGGTGGGGAAGGCAGTGGCGACTGTCAGGGGGATCTGGGGTGGGGATGGAACCCCTCCTTGACCCCGGTCCTCTGCTCTCTCCCTGCAGACCATGGCAGCAGTGACCGTGTCGGTGCCCGGGCGGAAGGCGCCCCCCAGGCCGGGCCCGGTGCCCGAGGCCGCCCAGCCGTTCCTGTTCGCGCCTTGCGGGCCGGGCGTGGGCAGCGGGCCCGGGGGCTCGGCCGCGTCCCCGCAAGTGGAGTGGACGGCGCGGCGCCTGGTGTGGGTGCCGTCGGAGCTACACGGCTTCGAGGCGGCGGCACTGCGGCACGAGGGCGACGAGGAGGCCGAGGTGGAGCTGGCGGAGAGCGGCCGGCGGCTGCGGCTGCCGCGCGACCAGATCCAGCGCATGAACCCGCCCAAGTTCAGCAAGGCCGAGGACATGGCCGAGCTGACCTGCCTCAACGAGGCCTCCGTGCTGCACAACCTCCGCGAGCGCTACTACTCCGGCCTCATCTACGTGAGTGGCCTCGTTCCCGGGGAGGGCCTTGCCTGGGCTGGGGCGGCTGGGTGTCAGCACCCCAGCTGGAACCGACGTGAGGCTGTTTCTAATTTTCCCCTCAGGTTGCCTGACGATGCCCACCCTTGGTTGCCAAATGATAAATTATTGGATTACCAGGACTGCCTCAGACCCCATTGCAGGCGTTTCATATTATACAGTAGATGCTCCGTATTGGGCTTCCCCTGTGGCTCAGTGGTAAAGAATCCGCCTGCAATGCAGGAGCCCCAGAAGATGCGGGTTCGATCCCTGGGTAGGGAAGTTCCCCTGGAGAAGGAAATGGCAACCCACTCCAGAGCTCTTGCCTGGAGAATCCCAGGGACCGGGGAGCCTGGTGGGCGGCCGTCTATGGGGTCACACAGAGTTGGACACCACTGAAGCGACTTAGCAGCAGCAGCAGCAGGATTGGCCATAGTGAGATTGACTGTGCCCTAGTTACTGTTAACCTTTCAATGTCTCACGTTGTTTAATCTTAATAGCAAGCAGGTGGGGTAGGGCAGTGGTTCTTAGCTCTGCCTTCTAGTTATAGTCAGCTGGTGAATTTTTACAAAATACCAGCGCTGGAGCCCTGCCCCACCCCATTTGAATCAGACTCTCTGGGGGTGTGACATGGACACCAGCATTTTTAATAAGCTTCCAGGGTGGTTCTAATGGGCAGCCAGAATGTCGTTCAGAGTAAACAGGATTAGAGACGTTGACCAGGAATGTTGACAATAATAGTGAGAAATAATGATCATGGGTGGCTAGCAAATATTTATCGAGCACTTAACGATGTGCCAAGTACTGTTCTAAGTGCTGCGTGTGGGTTATCAGCTCACTTCTGGGCTGGGGACTTGTCCTTATCGCCTGATGTTTCAGGAATGTTAAGTGACTTGAGTCCCAGGTCACATGGACGTGAAGGATTTGAACCCAGGCAGCTGGCTGCAGAGTCACGCTCTGAATCCCAGCTTAGAGGGCTGGAGTCTCACTGCCTTGCTCATTGAAACTGGCCCGTCAAGAATAGCCACAAAATATCTCCCTAAGACCCCAAAAGGAAAAGTGCTGGTTTTATGTGTTTTAAAAACCACAAAACTTTCATGAAAGTAATAAAAGAATATGTCACTAAATGATAAGATGTATCAAAAAATAAAAATAAATAAGCTGGCCTCAATGTCCACCCCGTTAAGGGTCATAAGCACAAGATGAGGGTATTTTTATGAATTCTGACTCCTGTTTTGGGGAAAGACTGAGGCCGTGAGAGGGGCCAGTAGCTGGCTCAGGGCCCCTCAGCTTTTGGTGGCAGAGGTGGGATTTGACCTCAGGATTATCTGGCCCTGGATTGAGGTAACACCTTCTGCAGCCTGTGTTGGGCCCTTAGGATTTCTCACTTGCCTTTGTGAGCCATGGGAGGTCTGTGAGCCTCTGTCTAGGCCACTGCTCTGAACCTCATCAAAATCAGGGAATCAGAGAGGCACCCCAAAAACCTGAGCCACCCCTTTCCTGTTAATAAACACTCTGAACCCTCATGGTAACATTGTAGGGTATCTCCTATCATCCCCATTCTGTTGGTGGGGACACTGAGCCTCAGAGAGGGGCCAAGACTTAGGCCACGCCCCACAAGCTACCAACCAGCTTAACTGGAATTTGAACCCAGGCCCCCATTCTATCCACAGCAGTGGGAAGATCACTGGGAAAGTTCAGGGGGGAAAATGGTGAGGCCTGAGCAAAGCTTGTGGTCTGAGAGTCAGAGAATTGGGCCCTGACAAATGAAAGTGAGATGGAAGTTTCTGGAAGCCCAGACAGGAAGGAAATTGGGCCTTAACAATAATCATTAGCACTCAGGGAGTGCCTGCTTTCTCCATGAGGTGCTGTTCTAAACTTCATTTCAGTATGATCTTGTTGACCTCCTCACCACATAAGGCTGTGAGGTAGGGGTTATCACCTCCTTTGCCAATGGCTTGGAGAGGAAAAGACATTGTCCAGGAGTAGTTAACAGCTAATGTATTAGGCGTGCATAGGGACTTCCCTGGTCGTCTAGTGGTTAAGACTCAACGCTTCCACTGCAGGGGGTGCGGGTTTGAGTCCTGGCCAGGGAACTAAGATCCTGCGTGCTTCAAGATGCAACATAATTGAGTAAATAAATAAAAAATAAGCATGCACAGGGCTCCAGGGCCCACACTCAGCTCGGTATTTGCAACATGAACTTGTGGGTAGCTCTCCGAAGCCCTCTGTAGAAGCGCTGTTCCCATCCCCGTGTGATGAAAAGGGGACCCGGGAAAGTTAAGGTGTGTGCTCAAGCCACCCAGCTAGAAGATTCGATTCAAGCTCCACCTGGCTTGTCCTCGGGCTGTCCTTAGTAAATACTAACTGGCCAAAGGGAAAGACAGTGCTTCCCAGTGGAAAGGGAGAGGGGGATGTCCGGGATTCCAGAAACCAGTTCCTGCTGCTCATAAGCTATTTGGCCTGGTGTGGTCCCTTCCCTGGGATGCCCAGGGCAGAAGGGGACCCCATCTGCTGGACGCTGGCCGTGCCCTCTGCTCCGGGAGGCACCTGAAGATGCTTGGCATCGTGTCCCTCTCAGAATCCTTCTAGATGGTGGAGGTTCAGAGCTCCGTTTCCCCAGAGCTGGAAACTCACGCTTGGAGAGGGCAAACACCTGGAGTCGAGTCACACAGGCTAGAAACATGGGATGACGCAGCACCTGAGTCTGAGTGAAGTCTTAGCTCCCAGGTGGGCTGGGAACCTGAGGGTGTCTCAGCACCGCGACTGGAGCGCCTTTGACTGCCCTGCCTTGGGCTGTCTGGTTTTTATTCAGTCATCCTTAATCCCCATCGTCTCTGTAATGAGCTGGGGAGGGTTTCTCAGGGAGGAAACCGAGACTGAGGGGAGAGTCGCTGGTCTGCGGAGGGGCGGTGGCAGCAGGGAGTTGGACCTGGTGGGTCCGCCTTCAGAGTCCTGCCCCAGGCCCTTCCAGCCAGGCTTCTGCAGCTGTGCACTGGCCACTCAGGTGTCCCCGGCCCTCTCTAGGTGCACCGGCCTCAGCCCTTTCCCCACTGGCATTGGCAGCCAGCTCAGGTTCCCTCTAGGGTGTCGCCCTGGTGATAAGGTATGGCTGGCAGGAGGGGGCTGGGACGGGGATGGGGTGCAGGAGGTGGGCTCCTCCGCCAGCCAGAAGTGGGGGCCGGGGCACCAGCAGCCATGAGATACCCTCCCTGGGAATGTGGTCTGGCCGCCCCGCCCTTTGAGAGCTCTGGGGAGCTGCTGGCGGGGCGGGCAGACACCCAGCAAACCGGTTGTTCTGCTCCGGGCTGGCCACCCACCCTCCCATCCTTAAAAGCTTGGCACCGGGCAGCCTGCGGTGGCCACACCCTCACTCTGCTTGAGAAGCTCAAGTTGTCTGGGAGCTTAAAGCAGTTCTGCTATCAATCGACAAGTAAACAGCTAGTCATTTAACTCGCTAAGTAGCTAACTAGCTGCCTAAGAAGCTAGTTGGTTTCATAGTTAACTAGCTGAGACCCTGGGGCTTCCCTGGTGGCTCAGTGGTAAACAATCTGCCTGCCAGTGCAGGAGACATGGGTTTGATCCCTGGGTCCCGAAGATCCCCTGGAGAAGGAAATGGCAACCCACTTCAGTATTCTTGCCTGGGAAATCCCATGGACAGAGGGGCCTGGCAGTCCGTGAGGTGGCAAAGAGTCAGAAATGACTGCACAACTAAACATCAGCTGAGCCCCTAAGCAACTCTCTGGCTGTATTAGCTAGCTTGACCCAGCTAAGTTAACTAGTTAGCTCTCTGGATTGTGTTAGCTAGGTGGTCAGCTAGTTCTCTAGCCGGTCTAACTGCCTTGATCCATTCTGTCTCTCGTCTACCTGAGGCTCCGTTAGAGCTGAAACAGTGCTTAAATGATTACCAGGTCCTGAACTCAGGTCCAGCAGGTGTGTGGACAAATTCAGGGCATCCGTGAACTTGGATGCAAAAAAAAAAAAAAATTGCATCTTTATTTTCACGGACCTCAAACCTGAAATTTAGCATGTCCTCCAATAAGAGAGAAGACCAAGACCGTCGTGGATGCAGGTCCTGTGAGTCTGTTATCAACAGAAACCGCAGACATCCTCCCGTCAATTTTCAGTGGCTGCAGATACAGGAAGCACTCTTCCAGAAATATTCTATGTGTATTCAAGCAGATTCAGAAAAGTGTTCTTCTTGCAAAGTTCTTGTTTCCTTTCTGTGATGTTGTTTTGGAGATAGTTCTCTGTCTGTAGAGGCCAGAAACCTCATAGGAATTCATTGTATGACCATGCATCCCGATCGTTTCCGGTCCTTCGTTATTTTAAAGGAATGATGCTACAGATGAACTTGGCACTTGGTCCTTTCATGCGTGTGAGTCCAAGCAGTGACAGGGCTACAAAGCCTCCATTCTCTCCCCTTGTGAATCCTCATTCATACAGCACCTTTGTGCAATTTGGAAAGCTTCTTTTCAACCATCAGCCTGAAACCATAACAAATGCTGAAATCTACATTGTCATTGTCCCTTTGCTGGATGTCGTTGTGCAGAACCTGCCCAGCTGTACATGGCAACTCTGTGCTGCCCCTGGGTCGCAGGTGGGTAGCTAGCTGAGGCCGTCTCCCTTCTTGCCCACTGCAGACGTATTCCGGCCTTTTCTGTGTGGTCATCAACCCATACAAGCAGCTGCCCATCTATACAGAGGCCATTGTGGAGATGTACCGGGGCAAGAAGCGCCATGAAGTGCCACCCCACGTGTACGCAGTGACCGAAGGAGCCTACCGAAGCATGCTTCAGGGTGAGTGTGGGGTGGGGGCTGCTGGAGGTGCCTCTTCAATGGGGACTGGGCTGGGGGTCAGGATTAGATGTCAGTTCAAGGGTTTCAGACTCTGCAAGGCTTCCTTGTGGGGCAGGAAGGAACACAAATGGAGGGCCGAGTGGGCAATGCTCTGAGTTCCACCAGACAGGTCCCTTTTCATCCGCCTCTGTTTACCCCTCCCCGCAATAAGCATCACTTGGAAGCTCATTGGTTCCAGGCTTCTACAAAAATTCCTCTTGAAACAGTGACTCTTAAGAGTGTTCATTCATTCAATATTTATGTTGCTGACACGATCTACATTGTTATGAATGAATGTCACCCCTTAGAGAATGGGTGTACAGCTGGGCAGGTTGATGTCCATCAGAGGGGTGCCATTTACTCCATGACAATTGATAACTCGGGGCAAAATTCCATAATTCCATGTGGTACACATAATACACTCATTATCTATTTATTGTAGGTCATCTATTTTAATAAATATTTGTATATATTAAAAACCATATTAAACATTTTAAAGTTTGTATCTTTCTATCATGACATTAATAGTAGGCAGCATATAAGCTGTATTTACAAAGCAGCGGTTCCCAGAGTGTAGTCCTCTCATCATCAACCTCAGCATCACTTAGGAACTTGTTTGAAATGTCAACTCAGTCTTTACTCTTGACCTGCAGAGTCAGAAAGCCTAGGGAGAGCCATGGACCTTGCCAGTTCCCACTGTCCTTGGTGTCTAACACTGAGTAGGTGGTCTGTGTGCATTTTTTGAAGGGATGGCTCAGATGGTAAAGAATCTGGCTGCAATGAGGGAGACCCAGGTTCGATCCCTGGGTCGGAAAGACCCCCTGGAGGAGGGCATGGCAACCCACTCCAGTAGTCTTGCTTGGAGAATTGCATGGATAGAGGTGCCTGGAGAGGGAGGCTATAGTCCATGGAGTCACAAAGAGTAGGACACGGCTGAATGACTAACACAGCAACTTGTCAGACCCAGGATGAGCAGAGGAGGAGATAGTAGGGACCGAGCTGTGCTCTCTGCCCTCAGGTCGGGCAGACGACCCCCAGTGGGCCATCAGTCACCATCACTACATTCTGTGGCCTGTTTGCTATTACAGGCTGAGCCTGGGGTCTAGGATCTCCCTCTCATATCTCTGAATCTCATCATTCAGCCCGAGGCGGCACACAGTAGGGGCTCAAATTGAAGTTTGTTGAATGAATTACATTCTGTTCGGTTGGAGTTTGTTGTCTTCATTTTACAGGTTAGGACACACTGAGGCTCAGGGAGGGACAGCTGCTTTCCCAGAGCCACACAGCCAAAAAGAGGCTGAGTCAGGATCAGGTATTAGAATCTAGGAGGATCATATGTCAAAAACCCAGCTTTTCCTGAGCCCTCGGGAAAGATTTTGAAAAGAGGGTGGCCGGCATCTCGCTGGAAAAAACCCTCCCAGGTGACCCATCCCCCTCTGTCCCCTACAGATCGTGAGGACCAGTCCATTCTCTGCACGTGAGTAATCCTGAAGGACTTCCCGGAGGAAGTGGGATTCCCAGCTGGGCATGGCTCTGCTTGGAGTGGATGGGGCTTACCAGGTGACTTGGGCTGACTGTTTCTGCTTCCCTTTGTGCCCCCCCTTAGTGGGGAGTCCGGGGCCGGGAAGACAGAAAACACCAAGAAAGTCATCCAGTACCTCGCCCACGTGGCGTCATCACCAAAGGGCCGGAAGGAGCCTGGTGTCCCGGTAAGTGACCTGCCTTGGGACATACTCTGGAGCCTGCCACCAGATGCTCCCTCCCTCTCAGGCTCTGCTTCCCCTCCTAACTCCCCGCCCCTCATGGAAGAACACAGTCACAGGCCTTCTCCTGGCTGTCCCTGCCCCACCCCCACCCCCGAATCCCTGCTACGTGCCTGATGTATAGTGCTGGGAGCCGAGGCAGGATGGACACAAAGATTGCAACAGCCAGTCCTTTGCCTCGCTGACCCTTGGAACAGTGCCTCTGGCACTGTAGTAGGAGCTTACATCCCAGAGCACCCACTACGTGTCTGGTCTGTTTAGGTTCCTGTAGTGCCCAGGTTTGCTTTGTAAGTGAGCGTTTATATGTAGCCCTAGTCCTTTGACTTATATTACCGTAACACCCCAGTGAGGTGGGTGTGGTTTTTCCTGCGTTAAAGATGGGAAAGCAAAGTCACACCTGGGGTGGGTCGGTTGTCCAAGGTCACACGCCCAGAAAGGGCTAGCCCAGATTCAAACCCCAGTTGACGGGGCCGCTGCCAGCTCTCCACCCCCAGGCACCCCGCTCCACAGGCCAGTTTCCCCAGCCCCTGTCTCTCTATCCCACCCCTTGCCCCCTCCCCCAACCTCAAGCTCACCTGTGTGTCTGTCCATGTTCCATGTGCTGTGTCCTGGTCCGTGTCTCGTGTCCTGTGACTTCCTCAGGCCTCCGCCGGCGCCGTGTCTTATGTGAGTAGCAGGGAATCATCTCGAGTCCTGCCACCCCTAATACCACCTGGGTCACCCCAACCCACAGTCTTCCTGGCAGACAGGTCCCAAGGCACTGACGGTCACCCCTGCCTGGAGGCCACATTGTCACTTTTGATGGTCCTACTATGCACAGCAGGCACCACGCTGTCATTTCATGCAACCCTACAGTGGGCGCACACCCAGGCCCCCCACTGTTGCTTATGGCAGCCCGACTGTGTAGTGAAGGACAGGGAAGCCTGGCATGCTGCAGTTCATGGGGTTGCAAAGTCAGACACAACTTAGCGATTGAACAGCTGTGTGCACACACCCAGGGCCATTTAGTGTGGTCCTGTTGTGCATGTGCAGACCTCCCACATAGCTGTGTATATTAGCCCTACTGTATCTGTGCAGAGTGGCCACAGATCCCAATGGGAAATAACCCAGAGCCTATAACTACCACCTATTGTTGATCTGCTAAATGTATGTAGACAGAGCCCACGGATACCACGCTTTCACACAGCCCAGGGACCCACACTGCCATTCATGGTAGGTAGGCCTACTCTGTACCCCCAGCTCAGGCTAGTGTCTGAGGGCTCACAGGGCATTTAAAGAAATAGTTGGGATCTTTGAGAACCTGGCTAGGAAAGAGGAGAAGAGGATTGTCATGTATTGAGCACCTACTGTGTTCCTGGCTCCGACACCCAAGTGGCTGTAGGGAAGCTCAGAATAAGATCTCTAGCCGTGGGGGCCCGAGGAGGGATAAATTGGCAGTAGGTGATTAACAGATACATACTACCATATATAAGATAAACAGCAGGGATTTACTATATACCCAGGGAAAAACTGAACTTCCCTGGTGTCTCAGACAGTAAAGAATCTGCCTGCAATGTGGGAGATCCGGGTTCAATCCCTGGTTCAGGAAGATCCCCTGAGGAAATGGCAACCCACTCCAGTATTCTTGCCTGGAGAATTCCATGGACAGAGGAGCCTTGACAGCTACAGTCCTTGAGGTTGCAAAGAGTTGGACACAACTGGACAACTAGCACTTTCATAGGAAACAATAGTCAATATTTTGTAAGTTTTAAGGGAAAAGAATCAGAAAAAAAGAATATATATATCTAAACCACATTGCTGTACACTTGAAACTAACTCAATATTAACTATACTTCAATTTTTAAAATTGCTGTCTTGAAAAAAAGAAAAGTCCCCACTCAAGGATTAGCCTGACTGGGGAGGGAAACTACCATTTCTTGAATGTGTACTATGTGTCAAACAGTTTGAAGAACTTTACATAGATGGTATAGATTTTTCTTTAGGTCCACAAGTGATACATGAGTACGCATTCACTGTAACAACAACAAAGCAGGCAAAATGAAATTCCTCTTTCCTTCTCTCAGTCCTCTGTCCTTGGAGTGGCTTACTCTGTTGACATTTTGGTGTGTATCCTTGCAGACCCTTCTCTAAATGTCTACAAACATATATCTATACGTATAGACATGGGAGTCTTGTTCTGTGGTGGTGTTTTCTCGGTTCTTTTTTTTTTTTAATAGGATCACATTGTAGGTGTTGTCCTGAGACTTGCCTTTTTTTGTTTTGTTTCCGCTGGACAATGGATCTTAGAGAAGTTTCCTCATTCCCTTCACAGCAGACTGAAGGGCAAGCCCAGATCCGGGAAACCTGGCACACGCCCAGACACACAGAAAGGCCCCTCACACACAGACACTCAGCCAGAGCCCCCACCCCAGCGGGGCTAGCGCCCTCACCGCGCCCCCACCAACCCCGCCACTGACAGGCCATCCCCCGACCCCCTGCAGGGTGAGCTGGAGCGGCAGCTTCTTCAGGCTAACCCGGTCCTGGAGGCCTTTGGCAACGCCAAGACGGTGAAGAATGACAACTCCTCCCGCTTCGTGAGTGCTGGGGGAGGGCGGGGCCTAGGCTCGAGTTAATGAACCGGGAACTGGGAGCAAAAGAAGGTTGGGACGTGTGGGTCCGTAAGAGGGGAGGGACCTGGGGTCCACGGATCCTGGGCCTGAAGGATGAAGGAGAACTGGGGACCTGGGTCCTAAGGAAGGAAGTCAGAGGCGGGTGGACCTTGAATTCTCCCGGGGAGGCGCCCCTCCCCACTGCATCACGGCCCCGCTGGATCGGATGGGGTTCAGATGTAGGGAGATAGTCAAGAGACAGGCTGACTCTCGGAGGGGTGAGTGTGGGTTGGGGGTGCTCCCCAGGCCCGCAGGACCTTCCGCCAAGCCCCTCCACCCGCCTCCCTCGCAGGGCAAATTCATCCGCATCAACTTCGACGTTGCCGGGTACATCGTGGGCGCCAACATTGAGACCTGTATCCTCTCACCGTCCAGAGGGGGTGCCGGGGGCGGGGAAGAGCGGCGGCGGCCAAAGAGGGCGGCCCTCGGGGTCTCACCGCGTATAGGAAACAGGGGTCCACACTCGCCCGGAACCCTGGCTCCCTGCTGCCGACCCTGTGCCTTCGTTTCCCTCTCGGCAGAAGGAGAGGGACGCTGGAGCCTCCGGAAGGGGCAGGCGCAGCGGGGAGGACGGCGGGGCCTCCCGTAGCCTTTAAGAGAACGCCCTCCCAACCTCGCCACCGAGGGGGAGGGCGCGCGAGCACAGAGAAACGATGCAGCCAAAGCGCAGGGCGTGTGGGGGGCCGACACCAGCTTCCAGAGCCCTGGCCCCGTGGAGTCACGTGGGACGTGCTTAATCCCTAGGTGTTCCAACACATGTTCCAACAGCTACACTCATCAGAGACTCCGCACTGGGGGGTTTTATTGGGGGCTGGTCGCATAGGCACCGCCTGACCAGCGCGTACCCAAATTTCAGAGTCCGGGAAGGAAAACAGATGTGCAGCAGAAAGCATGTTGGTTTACACAGTTTAGGTGCAGAGAGCCCGTGCTATCAGCCTGAAGTTCAGATTCCCAGACACCAGCCAAAGACGGGCCTTGCAAGCCTGCTGACTCCCGCCAAGCTGTGTCCAACTTTCCCCACCGGTGGCAAAAACGCTCCCTAGAACTCTCATGGACGGAGGAGCCTGGTAGGCTGCAGTCCATGGGGTCGCTAGGAATCAAACACGACTGAGCAACTTCACTTTCACTTTTCACTTACATGCATTGGAGAAGGAGATGGCAACCCACTCCAGTGTTCTTACCTGGAGAATCCCAGAGATGGGGGAGCCTGGTGGGCTGCCATCTATGGGGTCTCACAGAGTCAGACACGACTGAAGCGACTTAGCAGCAGCAGCAGAAATTTACAAGATAGAACCCAGAAGGTCCAGGAGTGCAAAGCTTAAGAGAACAAGGGAAGACATCACACCAACCCTGGGTTTGAATCCCAGCTCTGCGGCTTTGAGGCTGGGGGCCCTTAAGCCTGTGATTTGACCTCTCTGGGCCTCAGTTTCCCCATCTGTAGAAGGGGGCAAGTCATAGAACCTACCCTTGAAGGGTCTGAAGGACAATGTGAGGTACATTCTTAGCATGCCTCCTGCCACATAAGCACTCAAGAATGAGTTACCTGGGGACTTGCCTGATGGTCCAGAGGTTAGGACTCCCATGTTCCCCATGCAGAAGCCCCGGATTCGATCCCTAGTCAGTGGAACTAGATCCTGCATGCTGCAACTAAGACCCGGTGCAGCCGAATACACACACACACACACACACACACACACACACACACATATATATTTAAGCTTATTTTTAAAAAAGGAAGAATGAACTACCTGAGACTTCGCTGGTGGGCGGTCCGGGTTAGGACTTGGTGCTTTCACTGTCAAGGGCTTGGGTTCAATCCCTGGTCTGGGAATTAAAATCCCACAAGCTGCTGCAAGGATGGGCCTAAAGAAAAAAAAAAAAAATGAGCTATCATTATTAGAAATGAATGATTAAGTTAGCACTGTCCTTATAATGTTAATATGTTAATATTGTTGGTTAATAACTGTGATTTGTAATGTGGGTGATATTAATAACAAATCATATTTCCACCCCTGGGGTGTCAGCTCACTGTCCCATAGCTGTCCCCTCTCCCTGTCATCCAGGGAGAGATTGAGAAGCAGTGTGTTGGCAAAGAGTTTTTCCTAAGAGGGCTTGTGTGTGTGTGCTCAGTCATGTCCGATTCTTTGCGACCCCATGGACTGTAGCCCACCAGGCTTGTCTGTCCATGGCATTTCCCAGGCAAGAATACTGGAGTGGCTTGCCATTTCCTTCTCCAGGGGATCTTCCCAAGCCAGGGATCAAACCCGAGTCTCTTGCATCTCCTGCTTTGGCGGGCAGATTCATTACCACTAGAGGCTTAGGGAGTAAGGAAGCAGGGACCTCCCTGTCAAGCCCTGGGCCCCGTAGACTCTACTGCTGCTTGGTAAGCACTTCCTTGGGCTCAAGGCCTCGTGACCCCTGCAGCCACCAACCCCCGATCCCCACAGTTCTTGCGGCCCATCACCCCACTTCATGGTGCTTCCTGCTCACATAGCTTCTTAAAGCTCAGGGCTCTCTCTGCCCCACCCCTTCCTCCATCCTGCCACCCTGAGCGTCCGTGGACCCCAGGGCTCCAGTAGCCTCTTCTGTTCACCTGTGTCTTCCCTGTCAGCTTCCGAATGCTAACTTTCTCCTGTCCACACTCCCCATCCCACTGGGGCTGCTCTCACTGGGCACGGTTCTCCTGCTTGGCTGTCTCTGCCTCAGGGCCAGTGACCAGGCTGTGGACTGATGCTTTCGAGGCTGGTGACCCTCCCAAACAGATGGATTGATCCCTTTCACACCAGCATCCCTCATGACCAACATTTTGGAGGGGTTGACCTTGTGTCTGGGGCCACCCTGAGAACTCTCCGTCTGTTAACTCAGTGCCTCATATCTGTAACCCTGTGAGGCAGATGCTATTTTTTTTAAGGCTTTTTTTTTTTTTAATGTGGACCATTTTTTTTTTTTAACATCCTTTAGTTACAACACTGCTTCCGTTTTATGTTTTGGTTTTTTGGCTGCGAATGTGGGGATCTTGGTTCCCAGATCAGGGATTGAATCTTCACCCCCTTCTAAGACTTGGAAGGCCAGGTGTTAACCATTGGACTGCCATGTCCAGTTCTCTGCCACCCCGTGGACTGCAGCCTGCCAGGCTCCTCTGTGCATGGGATTTCCCAGGCAAGAGTCCTGAGTTGCCACTTCATCCTCCAGGGGATCTTTCTGACCCAGGAACTGAACCTGTGTCTCCTGCATTGGCAGGCAGATTCTTTACCACTGGGCCACCTGGGAAGAATCATGTGCTTGGTGGTCCGTGAGCACAGGACACAGATGGTTACACCAAATATCAGTTGTTTTATTTTCCTTTAAGGCGTCTTACCAATTTTTAGTGTGTAAACCAGCCATCTGGCTTTCCCAGAAGGCAGAAGCTGAGAGCCCACGTAGGGGGAAACTGAGGCTGGGAGGGTCATGATGACAGGTGTTTTTTTTTTCTTTCGGCCATGCCACATGGCATGTGGGATCTTAGTTCCCTTACCAGGGATCAAACCTGCCTCCTTTGCACTGGAAGTGCAGCGTCTTAACCACTGGACCGCCAGAGAAGCCCTGACAGTAAGCATTCTTATCCATGGTAAAGGACAAACCAGGCGCCTGCTCAGGTGTTGGCTACAGAATAACTCATTTACCCCCAGGGCACCTCAGGGACTCATGCATGGGTGTCAGTATCAGGCTCCTTGCACAGGTGAAGAAACTGAGGCACGAGGCTAAAGTGACATGTCCATGGTCACTGGTCCAGTTAGGTTGCCCGCCAGGTCTGTGAGCACCTCTACTGTTCCATGAGAGAGCAGGAGGGGGTCCTCTCCTCCGTGGCACCTTGACTCGTCCCGCCCAGACCTGCTGGAGAAGTCGCGCGCCATCCGCCAGGCTAAGGACGAGTGTAGCTTCCACATCTTCTACCAGCTGCTGGGAGGCGCCGGGGAGCAGCTCAAGGGTCAGTGTCGGGCGGCTCTGGGGGACTGGGCGCGAGTTGCATGCGGACCCCCTGGAGAGGAGGACGTAGGGGCGCTAACCTTTGTTCAGCCCCTGCTCTATGTCAGGCTCCTGCTGGGTGGCGGCTTCTCTCGCCTCCTGGATCCCGCTGCCTCTCGACTTCCGCCGCCCCCAGACTCTGCTGTCCTTTGGCTCCTGCTGTCTCCTGGGTCTTGCTCACGCCAGCTCCGCGGGGACATGGCTCCTGCCCACCCTCTCCTGAACCTCCACGGGGCTCCGCTTCCTCCAGCCCCGCGCTGTGACGACTCCAGCTTTGCCGCCGCGTGGTTCCCGATGATGATCGTGGCTTCTGAGCCCCTGCCTCCTGGCTCCTGCCTGAGACCCCTTCTGTCTCCTGCTCTGCGCCCCTCCAGCCCTCTGGCTGCGGAAACGCCCCAGGCTCTCTCTTCTATGGCGGCCCCGCTGCCCTGCGGCTCCCTCGCATTCTGGCTCCTTCCACCCTGTAGCTTGGGCCGCCTCCTGATCCCTCCGCAGCCAGCCTCCCGCTCCCGGTGGCTTCCGAACCCACACACGCTCTGCCGCCCGAGCCCTGCTGTCCCGTGGCTTCTGCTAACTCGGGCACCCGCAGCCCTGTTGCTTCTGCCGGTGGGTGCCTCTCACCTGCTCTGGGCAGTTCTGCGTCTTGAGAATCACTGTGAAAGGAAGGAAGAGGAAAGGTCTGAGATGTGCTAAGTACACACTTCACAGGCCAGCCCTTCCCACCAAACCCGTGAAGAAAGGATCCCGGTTCATTTGACAGAGGAAGAGACCGAGGTTCCTAGCGGGGCAGTGATGCACGTCTTCGGGTAGCTATTTAGGAAGCCAGGACATGAGTCTGACGCTACGGCTCATACTTGACCTCGGCCTCTCCCGTTACCCCTACAGCTGACCTGCTCCTGGAGCCCTTCTCCCACTACCGCTTCCTGACCAACGGGCCGTCTTCCTCTCCGGGCCAGGAGCGCGAGCTCTTCCAGGAGACGCTGGAGTCCCTGCGGGTCCTGGGATTCACCCATGAGGAGATCACCTGTGAGTGAGCCCAGACCCTGCCTGGTAAAGGGTGGGGGTGGGCTGCACGGGAAGGAAGGGCACTTGGCCGTTCATGGCTCGGTTTGAAAACTGCAACAGGGAACAGAGAAGGGAGGGAGCTTTAAATAGGGGATCAGGAAGGACATGGTGAGATGGTGATGATTGCACGATGGTCTGGAGAGCTCACATGTGAATGTTGGTGCTATCAGGGAAGAATGTACTAGGCGGCGGAGGGGAGGGACAGTATGTGCAGAGGCCCTGAGGCAGGAAAGGCATGGTGTGTTTGAGGCGTTGAAACTTCTCTAGGGACTTGAGAAGCTAACCACTTAACAGTGGTTAAGACTCCATGCTTCCACCCCAGGGGCACAGGTTCGAGCCGTGGTCAGGGAACTAAGATCCTGCACGCTGCTCAGTATGGCCAAAAAAAAAAGAAAGAAACTTGTCCAATTCTCTAATGGCCTCAATTAGTCAGTGACCCAGGTGGATGGGGAGATGAAGCTGCAGAGGCAGTTGGGGGGGGGGGGGTACTTTGTTCTGAGGGCACTAGGGAGCCAGGGGAGGGCTGGGAGCCACGGAGAAGCAGCTCTGGGTTGTGTGAGGCTGGAGGAGGCTGAAATGAGGGTACGGGGAAGACACTGACTGTGGCCCCGAGTCTGCCCTGGAGCACTGGGGTGAAACATTCAGCTCATCAGCCCATGTTCTGCCGCTTTGCCCCGCCCCTTTCTCACCAAACAGTGCGTTCTGACAGTAGTTCATCTGCAGTACTGTTTTCCTTGGCCAGGGCTGCCGTCATAGAGTACTATACACAGGTGCCTTGCTTGTGTGCTAAGTCGCTCAGTCATGTCCCACTCTTTGAGACCCCATGGACTGTAGCCCTCCAGGCTCCTCTGTCCATGGGATTCGCCAGGCAAGAATACTGGAGTGGATTACTATGACCTCCTCCAGGGGATCTTCCTGACACAGGGATCGAACCTGGGTCTCTTACTTCTCCTGCATTGGCAGGTGGGTTCTTTGCCACTAGCACCATCTGGGAAGCCCAAATGAATGCTTTAAACATGTGAAATCAATCGTCTCCCTGTTCTGGAGGCGGGAAGTCTGAGAACAGGGTGTCGGCGGGGTTGGTTGGTCCTGGAAGATTCTGCTTCCTTCCTCTCCCCTGGCTTCTGGTGGTCTCCTGGCAATTTTGGCTTCTCCTGGCTGGTAGAAGCATCACCTGATTTCTGCCTTCCGCTTCACGGGGCGCACCTCCCTGCCTGTGCGTCTGCCTGCAGCCTCCCCTTTTTATAGGATGCCCGTCATTTTGGATTAGGGGTCACCGCACTCCAGTGTAATCCCGTCTTCACTTAAATAATTGCAGCTGCCATGACCCAATACTCAAATCAGGTCACGTTCTGTGAGGTCGCAGGCGTTAAGACTTTAATATATGTTTGGAGGGAGTAGAGGGACAGGGTTCAACCCGTGACACGTATGTAGAGGGCAGATCTCAGTCTTTTTTGTGGCTGCTTGGCATTTCATTGTTTGGATGAACTGTGATTCCTTTCACCAGTCCCGTAGAGAAAGACCCTGATTTCCAGGACTGAGTGGGGGTGGGACTGGGTCTCATTCTCCTCCCGTCTCCGGCGCTGCAGGAGGGCCGGGGAGCTATTGTTGGCTCCAGGGCCAGTGGGGAGGGCTAGAGACCCAGTGCCAGCTTGGCTGTTCACCCAGGCTGCAAACAGGCCAGGCTTCCTCGGGCATATTGACACAGGGTCCCAGGCCTCCTCGCTCGATTTCCCAACCGCGGGTTGCGTAACTGCCCCGCCTGTGTGTCTCTGCTCTCCTCCCTGGGCAGCTGACAAATTTCTGGAGGGAAGTGACCATGAGGGCCTGGGCCCCGCAGGTCCCTTCTGGCCTCTGGACACAGGTCGCCTCAAGTAACCCTCCTGCAGTGTGGTGGGCACGGCCAGCGGCCCCGATTTTTGCAAACCTGAGACAAAAATTTTGCAGCACCAACTTCGTGTGTAATGACATAATCTGAATATGATCAAAGGTCATCGTGTGAAAACCGAGTCTCCCCCAGCCTCCCTAAGCCCTAGTTTGCCCGCTGTTAAGCTTCCTGCATCTCCTGCCAGAAATATCTTAGACAGGAAAGAAAAGACACACAGTATTCTCCAGTTCCAGGACTGAGGTTCGGGCATGTGTGTGTGTGTTCAGTCGTGTCTGATTCTTTTCGACCCCATGGACTGTAATGCGCCAGGCTCCTCTGTGGGATCTCCCAGGCAAGAGTACTGGAGTGGGTAGCCATTTCCTCCTCCAGCGGATCTTCCCGACCCTGGGATCGAACCCACATCTCCTGCAGTACTCTTTCACTGTATTGATGAACTGTGACTCTTGGAATGTGTCTGCCCCTTGCAGACACACTCTTAAGGTGACTGCATCCCTTTGCTGTTGGGATGACACATACCCCCAAAAAGGGGCCAAAAATATTCTTTTTATAATTAAAAAGAATTTATTTTTGGCTGTGCTGGGTCTTCACTGCTACTTGGGTCTAGTGAGCCCAGTTGCAGCGAGGTTGGGGGCAGCTGCTCTCCAGCTACAGTGCACCGGCTTCTCACTGCGGTGGCCTCTCGATGCAGAGCAGGGGCTCTCGGGTTTGGGCTCAATAGTTGTGGTGCCCAGACGTAGTTGCCCCGTGGTATGTGGGTATCTTCCGGGACCTGGGATCGAACCCATGTCCCCTGCATTGACGGATGGATTCTTAACCAGTGGACCACCAGGGAAGTCCCAAGAACATCCTTAGAAGTAGGTCTGTGCTCACAGGTGAGTAGAACTGCAGCATCAGTTCTTAGCAACGAAAAAAATCAATTTAGAACATTTTCAGTGACCCAAGAAGATAACGTGGGCCCCTTTGCCGTCTTCCTGCCCGTTTCTACCACTAGCCCCTGAAGATCATGAATCCCCAGGCACCAACAACGACCTGCTCATGGCTTCTTGGTCTTCAGCTCTAATCTCCATCCCGTCACCGCCATTTTCCTTCCCCCCACTTTTTTTTTTGGTGGCGCCCCGCGGCATGTGGGATCTTATCTCCTCAACCAGGGATGGAACCCGCGGCCCCTGCATTGGAAGCGGAGATTCTTAACCACTGGACCGCCAGGGAGATAGCCGCTGTTTTTAGAATCGTGCTGAATCGACCTCGCCGCCGGTCCATAAGGGGGCGCTAGTTTCCAAGCCCTGCCTCTGTCGCGCCTCTTCCCCGACGCGGATGCCGGCAGCCAGGGTTGTCACCTTTCTTGCTTCTGCTGGTGTGGCAGGTGGCTGGGGTCTCATAACAGTGTGATTTTGTATCTCCCTTCCAAGGAGTGGGGTCAGACGGTTTTGTTTTTTTTCTCTAGACTCTCCTTTGGACAAAAGAGACACACATAACCCTGGCTGTCCAGTGGTTAAGATTCGTAGGTTTGGGATGGCCCAGGGTTCGAGCTCTGATCTGGCAACTAAGATCCTATAAGCCTCACAATTCGGCCAAAAGACGAAAACGAAAAAGGAGACAGAGGTCCAGGGAAGGGGGGTGTCCGCCCTAGTCAGTGAAGTTGACCAGGAGATGGTGGAACCCAGTTTGACTCCAAAGCCAGCCAGTGATCTGCTCCCAGAGAGGCAGGTGGGTGCCTCTGGGTCACCCTCGGGAGGCCCAGGGCAGAGAGCACTGGAGGCCTGTGGAGGGAAGCCCTCCACCCCACCCCGACTTCCCGTCCACACTGTGCCGTCAATGCCACCGGGGAGGTTGCGCAGGGATCCTGGCACGCAGAGAGGCGGGCCCGCGCTCACGTGAGGCCGTCAGAGCGTCGCCAGCCCCACGCCCCCACCCCCGCAGGCCCGGGCTTGCTTGCCGCCGCTGGGCTGAAGTCACTAGCGAGGGCTGACTGCCAACGCCTCGGGCGTCAGGTTCACCAGGTGCCCCGCACCCACGCAGGTTGCTAAGCCAGCCGTGAAAGGCCATTTAAATGCCACCGGGGGAACGCGAGTCTGAGTCGGGCTTGAGCTGACGTTAAGGATGAATGATCATTCAGTTGATGGTGGCCTTGTCTGTCTATCAGGAGATGTCCTCATCTATTTATCTTTTGGGAGGTGTCTCTCTGCTTCCCGCCCCGCAAAACCTCCCAGGGTTTCCGGGATTCTTGCTGTCCCCGTCTAGCCAGCCCCCTGACCCCAGCCCCACCCCGCCTACTGTGCTGTAGGGGGAGGGGGTGGAACCCGAGGTCCTAGAGGCCATCCGGGTTGCCCAAGGTCATACAGCCAGAGAACACCTCCACTGGTTAACCCTTTGTCGTGTATTCATTCATTCTTCATCCATTGGACACCTGATGGAATCTGCGGGCCGGATCTCTGCAGGCACCGGGGGAAAGGAACTGTGGCCAAAACAGAACAAGCCTCTGCCCCCTGGAGCACTGACACAAATAGATTAAAGTCGATCCAGTGGAAGGTTCATGGTGCGGTGACTGTGGCGGCGAGGGGGCTGGAGAGGCGGGGCGTGCTGTCTCGGTAGGGGCGGGGCAGCCCCTGGAGGGGGCGGTGCTTGGCTGAGCCCGTTGATCCGCAGGAATTAAGCAGGTCAGGAAGCAACAGTTAGAACTGGACATGGAACAACAGACTGGTTCCAAATTGGAAAAGGAGGACGTCAAGGCTGTATGTTGTCACCCTGCTTATTTAACTTCTGTGCAGAGTACATCATGAGAAACGGTGGGCTGAAAGAAGCGCAAGCTGGAATCAAGATTGCCGGGAGAAATATCAGTAACCTCAGATATGCAGATGACACCACCCTTATGGCAGAAAGTGAAGAGGAACTAAAAAGCCTCTTGATGAAAGAGAAAGAGGAGAGTGAAAATGTTGGCTTAAAGCTCAACATTCAGAAAACGAAGATCATGGCATCTGGTCCCATCACTTCATGGGAAATAGATGGGGAAACAGTGGAAACAGTGTCAGACTTTATTTTGAGGGGCTCCAAAATCACTGCAGATGGTGACTGCAGCCATGAAATTAAAAGACACTTACTCCTTGGAAGAAAAGTTATGACCAACCTAGATAGCATATTCAAAAGCAGAGACATTACTTTGCCAACAAAGGTCTGTCTAGTCAAGGCTATGGTTTTTCCAGTGGTCATGTATGGATGTGAGAGTTGGACTGTGAAGAAAGCTGGGCACCAAAGAATTGATGCTTTTGAACTGTGGTGTTGGAGAAGACTCTTGAGAATCCCTTGGACTGCAAGGAGATCCAACCAGTCCATTCTGAAGGAGATCAGTCCTGGGTGTTCTTTAGAAGGAATGATGCTAAAGCTGAAACTCCAATACTTTGGCCACGTCATGCGAAGAGTTGACTCATTGGAAAAGACTCTGATGCTGGGAGGGATTGGGGGCAGGAGGAAAAGGGGACAACCGAGGATGAGATGGCTGAATGGCATCACAGACTTGATGGACGTGAGATGGACGTGAGTTTGAGTGAACTCTGGGAGATGGTGATGGACAGGGAGGCCTGGCGTGCTGCGATTCATGGGGTCGCAAAGAGTTGGACACGACTGAGCCACTGAACTGAACTGAACTGAGATGGTACTACTCAGAGAAGGTGATGGCACCCCACTCCAGTACTCTTGCCTGGAAAATCCCATGGATGGAGGAGCCTGGTGGGCTGCAGTCCATGGGGTCGAGAAGAGTCGGACACGACTGAGCGACTTCACTTTCACTTTTCACTTTCATGCATTGGAGAAGGAAATGGCAACCCACTCCAGTGTTCTTGCCTGGAGAAGCCCAGGGACAGGGGAGCCTGGTGGGCTGCTGTCTATGGGGTCGCACAGAGTTGAACACGACTGAAGCAACTTAGCAGCAGCAGCAGCAGATGGTACTACTGGGCTTCCCTGATAGCTCAGCTCATAAAGAATCCGCCTGCAATGTGGGAGATCTGGGTTCGATCCCTGGGTTGGGAAGATCCCCTGGAGAAGGGAATGGCTACCCACTCCAGTATCCTAGCCTGGAGAATTCCATGGACTGTATGGGCCTTGAAGGCCTGTAGAGGGAGGGAAGTCCCAGGACAAAAGCCTGGGGGCAAGAGTGTTGCATGTCGAGAGCACAGTTGGCTTGGCTAGTTGGAGTGAGGGGACCCTGGGCTGGAGCGGATGGGAGGATTGGGGACAGGGTGCACCAAGGATCCTGACAAGGGACTAGCTTGAATCCCAGAGGCAGTGATGATTGTGGAAGGGACTCTTGCCCCCTAAAGTGGCAAGCTGAAGTTCATTCACGAACACATTGATGGAGAGCTTAGAAGCAGTTAGAAGATGAATAAGGAACCGATAGACAAGGAGTTATGACTTCGGTGGAAAAATGGACATTTGTTGCACAACCCGGCGTGTCCCACAAACTCTGCCAAAGCCTTTTTCCTTTTTTCTTTGAGGGCTAGAATTCACATACGAGTAAAATTCACCATTGTCAAGTACACAGCTCAGCGTTTGTATTAATACTATATTCCCAAGGCTGTGTGATCATCACTGCAATCTCACTGCCTAATTCCAGAAACTGAGTCTTTTCTCAGCAATGATTTTGTTTTCCAGACTAGGTCTCACATTTGAAAGAGCATGAAATTTTAAAAACCCACACATTAAAGGTATGTGAGCGTTCCTGTGTCCTGGGCTCCCAGGAGGCCACCTTGGTTAGCAGTTTCTTGTGTGTCCTTCAGAGCAAGGCTTCTTGAAGCTGTCAAGCCAGTGACCACCACCCTCTCCACTTCTGTTTTCAGAGATTTTAAAGAATATTTATTTATTTGGCCGCACCGGGTCTTACTTGTGGCATCTGGGGTCTAGGTCCCCAACTAGAAATCAGCTAGAAATCTAGGTCCCCGACTAGAAATCAGTCTTAGCCACTGGACCACCAAGGAAGTCCCTCAGGGATTTTTTTTTAACCCTCTTTATTTTGAATAATTTCAGGTTTACAGAAAAGTAGTATAGAGTCCACAAAATCGTTGCCTGCCTTCTCCCAGAATTCTCAAGTGTCACCACTTTGCTACGTCTATTTCGTGCTCGTCTGTCTTTCTGATTACTTGTTCTGAGTCGTTCGAGAGGAGGGGTGTTGCCCAGGGGCCCTTTCACCCTTCGTGTTAGTTTCTGATGGCCGCTGACACAAATGATCACAAATGGCGCGGCTTATAATAACACGTTTACTCCCTGACCAGAAGCACTTCCCTCCCCTGGTCGGAAGTTGAAAATCAATCTGACTGGTTAAAATCAAGGTGTCAGCAGAGCTGGTTCCTTCTGGAGGCTCTGGGGAGATTTGTTTTCTTGTCTTTCTCAGCTTCCAGAGGCCACCCACAGGCCTTAGCTCGTGGCCCCTTCTTCCATCTTCAAAATGCGTTGCTCCAGGGAATTCCCTGGCAGTCTCACGGTTCGGACTTAGTGCTTTCACTTCTGGGGCCCAGGCTCCATCCCCGGTCGGGGAACTAAGATATCTCAAGCTGTCTGGCGGGGCCGAAAAAGAGAAAACAGAAGCAAAGAACATCACTGTAACCGCTGCTCACGTGGCCTGCCCCATCGGCCTCCCTCTTATAAGGACCTTCCCATTACATTGATGGCTCAGACGGTAAAGCGTCTGTCTGCAATGTGAGAGACCTGGGTTCGATCCCTGGGTTGGGAAGATTCCCTGGAGAAGGAAATGGCAACCCACTCCAGTACTCTTGCCTGGAAAATCCTGTGGATGGAGGAGCTTGGTGCAGGCTACTATCCGTGGGGTCGCAAAGAGTCGGGCACGACTGAGCGACTTCACTTTGGATAATGCAAGATTAATCTCCTGTCTTGAGATCCTGTTTCATCACATCGGTTAAGCCTGTTTCTTAATGTTACCTTCGAGGTAACATTCGTAGGATTCAGGCCGTGGACATTTGGGAGCGGGGACATTATTCATCCTACCACCTCCTGAATCTGTCAGAGCATACTGCCCAAGAACATTCTCCGACACAAATGCAGTACAGTGTCATCATTAGGAAATTAACATTGGCAGTATGGGTACTATTTATCTAATCCACAGACCTTATGCCAACTGTCCCAGTAATGTCCTTTATGGCAAAAAAAAATTTTTTTCACAGATCTTATGCCAATTTCCCCAGTAATGTCTTTTATAGCAAAAAAAAATTTTTGTTACACACACGCACACTTCCCCAGTCCAAGATCACACACATTGCATCTAGCTGTCACAGTTTACTTTTCATCCGTCTGGAACTGGTCCTGAATTTTTCTCTATCTTTTGTGACCTTGACACTTTGGGAGATTACAGGCTAGTTGTTTTCTCAGCGTGGGTGTACTTTCTCTTGATTAGATTTGGGTTACTCGTTTTTGGCACGGGTCTCCCAGAAGAGTTCCCTGCCCTCTCCACCTCCCACCATGCTTTTCTCCTAAGTAAACTTTGTGCAGAAGCTTATGGAGCACAGACGCCAAAAAGTGAGCTTGGTGCTGAAGCAGCCAGCTGGGGAAAGTTTCTGCAAGTGACACCCCATATGACCAGCACCTCGAAGTCCCCTCAAGCTCCTTCCGGTCACCAGAAACCCCCGTAACCTGGCATCTAACAGCACGGAGTTACTTTATTGCTCAGTTGCTCAGTCATGTCCGACTCTTTGTGACTCCATGGACTACAGCACATCAGGCTTCCCTGTCCTTCACCATCTCCCTAAGTTTGCTCAAACTCATGTCCATTGAGTCAGTGATGCCATCCAACCATCTCGTCCTCTGTCGCCCCCTTCTCCTCTTGCCCTCTTGAATTTGGAGCAAGCAGACCCACAGTCTGCACACTTTCTGTTTCTTAATTATGTATTTGGCTGCTTTGGGTCTTAGTTGAAGCCCTTGGGGTCTTTGAGTCATGTGGATCTTTCATTGTGCCACCTGGATTCTCTAGTTGTGGTGCAAGAGCTCAGTTGCTTGGCAGCATGTGGGACCATCGTTCCCCAGCCAGGAGTTGAACCCAGACCCCTTGTGTTGGAAGCACCAGTCTTAACCACTGGACCACTAGGGAGGTCCTGACCAAATCTAGATCAAGTTCTGAACAAAACCAAGACCCGCGTTCCTTTGGATTCCACAGTGACTACTCTCTTGGAAAATGCACTGGGTATAAAAACCAAACACCAAACACTTTCATGTGTATATGTAAAACAGCTCGGATTAGTCTCAGACCATTTGAGACCATTATTCATAGACACAAATGTACACTGGGACGTTTCGAAATCACTCAGGATGTGGACATCTCTTTGTGATACAGACAGGCTTCTGCGTCGCGTCTGGTGCCCACCCGCGCAGTCTCTGTGATGTCCAGAAACACCCCAATATGTTGCTGGGGTGGCGCCCATCCCTCTGCCAACCAACCCCTGCACGTTCCCAAGATGTCCTCTAGGGGGCAGCATTGCCCACTTATGGCGAGGTGTCTAACCCCCCTTTGGTGCGTGAGTGCTAAGTCGGTTCAGTCGACTCTTGGCGACCCTGTGGACCGTAGCCCGCCAGGCTCCTCTTCACAGACATGCAAATAAATACAATCCATCTTTTACAATGTCCGAGTTGGAGAAATCCGCTACACACGGCAGTTATTTGTAACCCCCAAACCAACAGTCCTGGTGTTTGTGTGGTCCTTGGGGTCATTCACAGAGGAGTGAAAGTTTTGATCTGCCCAGGGTGCACCCAACTGAGGTCCTGGGGGCTGCATTCCGCTTTCTTGTTCTAGCTCATACTGCAAACCAGTATCCTTTCTGCAACCTACTGAGTGCCACGTTTTTCACTTTGGGGATGCTTTTGGTTGGCGATTTCACTGTTTGAAATGCTCCCCCACGCGTAGTGCTTAATGTCATCTGGTGTCCCTAGGAGCAAGACTGTGTTGCTGGATACAGAGAAAATAGGTGTGTAAGAAAAGCTTCCTTCAGGTTCCAGCTGTAGTGAATGTTGGTTGTGAGTTCAATGTGAATCAATGCTGTGTATATCTGATAAGGTATCTTAAAAATTTTTTTTGATTGAAATATAGTTGATTTACAATGTTGTGTTAATTTCTGCTGTACACCAGAATGATGTATACATATATATATAGTTTTTTATATATAAATCTTATACACATCACTTTATAAAATGGACATGTGTGCATAGCCCACCAGGCTCCTCTGTCCGTGGGATTCTCCAGGCAAGAACACTGGAGTAGGTTGCCACGCCCTCCTCCAGAAAATCTTCCTGACCTAGGGATCGAACCTGTGTCTCCCGTGGTTCCTGCATTACAAGTGGATTCTTCACTGCTGGGCCACCAGGGAAGCCCAAAACAGATATGAGCAGACACCAAATGGCAATAAAGCAAACCTCATATATAAAATCTCCTGGAGAAGGGAATGGCAACCCACTCCAGCATTCTTGCCTGGAGAATCCCATGGACAGAGGAGACTGGCAGGCTATAGTCGACAGGGTCACAAAGACTCGGACATGACTGAAGTGACGTAGCATGGACACACGTCTGTAAAATACAGAATTCATTTTCCATTCAGGTATTTTAAGACCTGCCTGGAGTCAGGTGGTGGTGTAATTTGACATAAGGTTTTAAGCTAGATTTATTTTTAAAATTTTACTTTTGTAATTGAGGAGTTGAAGTATAGCTGATGTATTATGTGTTAGTTTCAGATGTACAGCACAGTCATTCAGTTGCATGTGTATGTATCCTTTTTCAGATGCTTTTCCATGATAGGTTATCACAAGAGACTGAGTGTAGTCCCTGGGCTACGCGGCACGCCCTCGTTGTCTCTGCTGGGTTTCTGCGGGGCTAGTTCACACCCTCTGCCGTGTGTCGTGACCTCTCTCTCTGCTGCCCCTTAGCCATGCTGCGGATGGTCTCAGCCGTTCTCCAGTTTGGCAACATCGTCCTGAAGAGAGAACGGAACACTGACCAAGCCTCCATGCCCGACAACACAGGTACCGCCACCTGGCCCGCTACCCACCCTCATACAGAGCTGCGCCTCCCCAGGCCCGCCCTGATTTCCTGCCCTTGGCTGAATCTTTACTGAAAAACACCTTCCACTCTTTACTTGATTATACAGAATGTGAGCTCTGCTGAAAATGTGAACAACACCAGTGTGCCAAAGAAGGGGTGGGCAGGGTCCCCCATCATCTCAGCCCCTCCCAGAGAACCACCGTTAGCACGGGGCATGTCTCCTCCTGGACTCTGTGCTTTTTTTTTTTTTTTTTGCCTTTCAAAAGCAGAAGTATAGTTGATATTCCTTTTTTTAAAAAATCAAAATGAAAATAGCTCTGCTTCTTTATTATAAAATAATACAATCTGGATGGGGAAGAAACTCTGGCAAGACAGCGAAGGATAAAGGCAGGCAAATTACCCATAATTACTGCTCACATTTTGGGGCAGCTCTCTCTGGGCTTTGTTCTATGTCTGTATCAATGTGGAGATAATTATCACAAAAATGGAATCATGCTTGACACCCCCTTCCCCTCGGGATGGGAAGAGCTTGCTGTCCTGATTATGAAACCCTATGGGCTCGTTTTCAAAAGCTGTGCGACACAGAGCATGTGAAGGAATGGGCATCCCTCTCTCTCTCTCTCTTTTTTTTTTTCAGTGGTGGTGGGATGTATATCAATGTCCATATGGAGCCATGCAATATTCAGGATCTTAATACTGACCCAGGGATCAAACCTTCATCCCTCACAGTGGAAGCTCAGAGTCCTAACCACTGACCACTAGGGAAATCCGGAAGGAGCATCTCTGATAGTGTCATTGATCTGAGCTATTCCTGTGACATCCGGTGGGTTCACACACCCAGCAGGGGTGTGGTATGAACTCATTCATTCATTTGGTTTGCAAATGGGGGTCAACAAAGACTTTTAAAATAGTCCACATGAAAAAAAAAACCTTAAAAAAAGTACACATGGAGGGCTTAGAACCCTGGTGGGCCATCCTGTTACTGGCAGTGTAGTACTCCGTGTTGGGTTTGGGTTTTTTTGTGTGTTTTTTTTTCCATTTAAAAATATTCTTGGAGAAGGCAATGGCACCCCACTCCAGTACTCTTGCCTGGAAAATCCCATGGATGGAGGAGCCTGGTGGGCTACAGTCCATGGGGTCGCTGAGAGTTGGACATGACTCAGTGACTTCACTTTCACTTTTCACTTTCATGCATTGGAAAAGGAAATGGCAACCCACTCCAGTGTTCTTGCTTGGAGAATCCCAGGGATGGGGGAGCCTAGTGGGCTGCCGTCTATGGGGTCGCACAGAGTCGGACACGACTGAAGCAACTTAGCAAAAATATTCCTAAAAAAAATAAAAATAAAAATATTCTTATATAAGGCAAAATCACTGCAGATGAATTAGAAATTGCAATTGCAGAGAGAGAGAGAGACAGATTTAAATCTTCATCACCTCGCAGAAATAACCACTGTTGAAAAACCCCTCCTAGGTGTATTTCCTTTTTGCTGGTGCTGAGTATTTGTAGTAGCTAACTTCCCATGATGCAAGTGATAGAAGCTTCAAAACACTTCTTAACGATCATTTTAATTCAGAGGCGAAAGAAGAAACACACCTACCCACACAGTCCTGCCTCCATCTTCTGCCAAAAGAGCCGTTAACATTTTGGCAATTATTTTTCCTACAGAAGTAAGGAAGATCAATGAATTTTTAAAGATTTCTTTTGAGTTTGGCCATCTCAGTGAATTCTTATTCCAAGAGCTGTCCCCCCAACATTTTATTGAGACACTTTCCAACGTACGGAGAAGTTCAAGGAATTTTATACCAAACACTCGGATCCACCACCAAGATTCTACCATTGACATTTTACCACATTTGCTTCATTGACATCTTTCCGTCCTCTCTGTTCACTTGTCTTTTTTTCCTGGCACATTTCAAAGTTGCAGATACTGATAAAGACCCTTCAGCATGGGTATCATTTCCTGGCATCCAACATTTGTTTACAATTCTTTCTTGAACTTGAAGTGAAACATACGTATCATGAAATGTACATGGCTTAAGTGTACCACGTAATAATTTATAATTATCATTTACTTATAAATATTATTTATAATAATAATATTTAGTGACTGCAGAACACTCATGCAAATGAATGGACCCTGATCCTCTAACCAATCCCCAACCATTGGGCGTTCAGGTTGCTTCATGGTTTTCTCTATTGTAAATAACACCGTGATGAACACCCTCTTAGTCCAGCCTTTACTTACCTCCAGGTTTATTTTTGCCAACTTGGGGTCCCAGGAGGAGAATTGTTAGGCCAGAAAACACACTTTTAGGACCCCTAATGCCTCTAGCGGGAAAGGCTGGGGTCCCACCAACAGCTGGGGAGGTCACACCCTCTCCCCCACTCCTCGCTGTCCCCACCTCCCAGTGCTGACCCCATCTTGGTGCCTCTCGCCCTCAGCTGCGCAGAAGCTCTGCCGCCTCCTGGGCCTGGGGGTGACGGATTTCTCCCGCGCCCTGCTCACCCCCCGCATCAAAGTTGGCCGGGACTACGTGCAGAAAGCACAGACCAAGGAACAGGTGGGCAAGGCTGGGCGCGGTGGGTGCAGGGAGAGTCCTGGATTTTTAAGCAGCTTATGCCTGTTCTTTCTCACTCACTCAGCAAACTTTGGCTGAATATCTGTTCAATTACCAACTCCGGTCTAGGTGTTAGCATAAAGGCCGTGGTGGAAACAAGGACCATGCCTTCGGGGAGCTCAGAGTAGTAAGGAATCAGATAATAGAAGAAACGGGGAGGCTTTCTATGCAGGAGGGGGTTGGGTTGGTCAAGAAAGCCTTCTCAGAGGAGGTGACATTTGAATTAGGGCTCGGATGGTTTAAGACAAAGGGAATAGCATATGTAAAGGCCCTGAAGATGGAACAAGCTTGGTGAGTTGGGAACATTAAGATCAGTGAGGCTAGAGAGTTGGGGAGAGGGTGATAGAAGCTGCAGCCAGAGAGGTTGGAAGGGGACAGATTATCCAGGGTCTTAAGGGCTACAGTAAGGAGGTGAGTTTTCTTCAAAGTGCTTTAGGAGGCCAGTGAGGATGTAAGCCAGGGACCAATTTGATTCAGTTTGTCTTTTATAAAAATTCCCTTGTCTACTTTGTGGAGAGTTGGCTCCAGGGGGCACCAGTGGAAGCAGAGAGACAGGAGGAGGCCACTGTCACAGTCTAGGCAAGTGACGATAGCAGGGCGCAAGGTGGTGCAGTGGGGTGGGGAGAGGTGGACAGGGACCAGCTATTTTCGTAATCCAGTTCTGGGCTGGAGCCTCTGCCTGACCCTCAAGTGCACTCGAGGTCCTGGCATGGGGGGACAGGAGACCGAGTGTCACACTGACCCAGGTTCCACTCTCAGTGAAAGAGCAGATAAAGAATCTGAGGCACAGAGAGGTTTACTCGCATGCCTCAGGTCACACAGCCTCTAAGTGGCGGAGCTAGGATTCCAGCCTCGGTGTCAGGCCCCAGACCCCACTCTCTCCCCTGTTTTACGGTAGAAATTGGTTTAAGCGTTGGGTGGAGGATTCATGAACTAACGATCCCCCAAGCACCTCATACAGGGCCCGGCACACAGTAGGCCTTCAATAACGGTCCGCCTGTGTTAATGTCATCACTCTTGATGACCCACGACTGGGTGGCGTCTGCACCCAGAGTCTCCTCACCAGGCCCCGGGGGACGGGACCGGGGCGGCTGACGGGCAGGCCGGGTCCTCATGTGCGCCCCACCCTGCAGGCTGACTTTGCGCTGGAGGCGCTGGCCAAGGCCACCTACGAGCGCCTCTTCCGCTGGCTAGTCCTGCGTCTCAACAGAGCCCTGGACCGCAGCCCCCGGCAGGGCGCCTCCTTCCTGGGCATCCTGGACATCGCGGGCTTTGAGATCTTCCAGGTCTGCTGTTTGTGTCTGGTGGGGGCCTGGGAGGGCTCCACCACGCCGGCCTGGCTCCCCTTCTCTGGGTCCCTGTCCCCCTCCCTCTGGTCCCCGTCCCCCTCCCTCTGGTCCCCGTCCCCCTCTCCCTGGGTCCCTGCCCCCCTCCCCCTGGGTCCCTGTCCCCCTCTCCCGGGTCTCTGTGCCCCTCTCTCTGGCCTCTGTACCCCCTCTGGGTCCCTGTCCCCTCTTCCTGGGTCTCTATCCACCCCCTCTGGGTCCCCGCCCCTCTTTCTCATGCGTCCCTCCCCTCCTGCAGCTGAACTCCTTCGAGCAGCTCTGTATCAATTACACCAATGAGAAGCTGCAGCAGCTCTTCAACCACACGATGTTCGTGCTGGAGCAAGAGGAGTACCAGCGCGAGGGCATCCCCTGGACCTTCCTCGACTTCGGCCTCGACCTGCAGCCCTGCATCGACCTCATCGAGCGGCCGGTGAGCGCACGGCCCCTCCCGCCCCATCCCGCCGCTCATCTCTGCCTTCCTTGTTGCTTGGTCCAGCCCCTCCTCCTCTCCGGGCCTCGGGCCTCAGGCTTCTCCATCAGTTAAATGGGGAACATGGCTTAGATCTGTGTGACCGCTAGGTGATTGGAACCCAAAATGTACCTACCAGCAGCCCAGCTCCAGTCAAGGGCTGATTGACAGCTAGAACAGTGATAGTTGTTCTCCCATTTGCTAGTAGGTCCCAAGTGGCACAAGAGCTAAAAATTAGCAGCAACCTAAGTGTCCAGTTTTGGGGGATCTGACTTAATGTTTCTCCCTGCTCTGTCAACGGTCAGGCCAACCCCCCTGGACTCCTGGCTCTTCTGGATGAGGAGTGCTGGTTCCCAAAAGCCACGGACAAGTCCTTTGTGGAAAAGGTGGCCCAGGAGCAGGGTGGTCACCCCAAATTCCAGAGGCCAAGGCACCTTCGAGATCAGGCCGACTTCAGTGTCCTGCATTATGCAGGCAAGGTAGGGAACAGGGTGTGGTGGGCAGCCTTGAGGCACGTGGGTGGGAGTGAGGATGGAGGGAGGATGCAAGGGGAAGGCAGGAGCCACCAGGTATCCACTGGGAAAAGTCACAGCCAGGCCAGGGGCCAGGAGTGAGGACTCTGTCTGATGAAGTCAGCAAAGCCTTCTTCAAGGTGGAGAATTTGCAGTAGGTTTTGAGGGATGAATAGGAGTTGACCAGGTGGAGAATTCAGTGCATTTTATTCATTCATTTGGCCAGCGTATGCCTTTTGTGTGCTCAGCCCTGTGCTGAGGAAAGCTGGGGATCCACGTCAGATATAATTCTGTCCTCACAAAATTCCTTATCTGGGAGGGAGACTAACACAGACCATTGGGATAAAAGGCTGATGAGCGCCTTAACAGAGGCAGTTACAGAGAGTATCAAAGTCCAGAGGAGGAAAGCCAAGGAAGGTCTCCCAGAGGAGACTGATGCTTGATCGAGCTCTAAATCAAAGGTCAGGGACTTCCCTGGTGGTCCAGTGGCTAAGGCCCTGCATCCCCAATTCAGGGGGCCGGAGTTTGTTCCCTGGTTGGGGAACTAGATCCCACACACCACAACTAAGAGCCAGTGCAGCCAAATAAATAACTAGAGGATCAGCAAACATTTTCTGTAACTAGGTTCAGCTTTGTGGAGCAGTCTCTAGCACAACTACTCAGTTCTGCCATCATAGCACAGAAGAAGCCACAAGTTCACACGTAAATGAAGGCTGTATTCCAATAAAACTTTATTCACAAAAGGAGGTGGCAGTAAATGAAGGCTGTATTCCAATAAAACTTTATTTACAAAAGGAGGTGGCAGGCTGAATTTCGCTTGTGGACCGGGGCTATCTGGCAACCCCTGGTCTAAATGATGAGTAACACTTAGCTGGGGAGGGACCTGTGGAGAAGGGGCTGTCTTCAGGCTGAGGGAACCACATACCCCAGGGCTGAGCGGCAGGAGACCCGTGTGTCCTGTCCTAGAACTCGTTGTTTCCCACACACTTTCTAAGATTTCCCCCGTGCCCAGGGCTGTGCGGGATTCTGACTCAGACTCAGACCCTGGCCTCTGGGAGTCACCGCGGAGGGTGGGGCAGGAGGGCACCGGCAGGGACTCCTGGTGGTCCAAGATTGTGAGTCCCTGGGGAAGGAGCCGGCCCTGTGAAAATCCTCAGGGGACGAGTCACAGGAGGCGGGAACGGCAGGGGTCAAGATCCTGAGGTGGAAAGGAGCTTGCACGTTTGAGGAAGAGTGTGGCTGAAAAAATAAGGAAAGAAGTGATGCTAGTGGGTGAGGTCATAGAGGCGGGGGCAGAGTGTTCCCAAGGGAAAGGCAGAAAGGGAGAAGAGCCAGGCGGCGGGTGGGTGAAGTTCAGGAGAGAGACACAAGGTGGCGCCAGCGCGCTCGTGAGCCGTGAGCACGCCCTCCGCCCCCCACCCCACCCGCACCCCAACTGGGGGTTTTCAGAGCTTCTGGGAGGCTCCTTGGGAAATCCGAAGAGCCTCAGTCCACTCCCCCACCACCCTCCTCTGCCCGATCTCATTCAGGTCGACTACAAGGCCAATGAGTGGCTGATGAAAAACATGGACCCTCTGAATGACAACGTCGCAACCCTGCTCCACCAGAGCACAGACCGGCTGACGGCAGAGATCTGGAAAGACGGTGAGGACACGCTTCCCCAGGTCCTGTCCCAGGAGCTCTGTGCTTCCCTTCATTGTTTCTGAACCTGAGTTGTCTGCTCAGATATGGAACTGGTACCAGGACCGACATCCTCACAATAGTGTTTCCAGTTAGTGACTGAGGGATCGACATTTGAAACCAGCTTCGCACCAAGTGATAAAACACTCCAGCTTAATCAGAAATGAGACAAGGATGCCCCCTGACAACACTGCTGTGAAACACTGTTTTGGTGATAGTAGTTTATGTAATCAGACCAGCAAGATAAATGAGCATATGAATAGTCAAAAGGAAGCTATGAAGTTAATTGTAGATGTCATATGCTCCCGCCCAACAAAAAAAAGATCAAGAGATTTGACTGAAAAAAATAAATAACAAGAGAACTCAGATAATTGATGTTTTACATGTTAGTCAACTTTCAGACTTTGCTTTCCCTTCAGGGATTCAGGGAAGAAGGAAGGAGCAAAAACCAAGAGAGAGTTTTGGTTTCCTGCTCCAACAAGACCCATGTGAGTCTGGGCATCAGTCTTTTAAGATGGACACTCCTAGGAGGCAGATAGAAAAGCTGTGTCCATGCTTGTCTCCGATCCTTAGAGGAAGTTTGAGAGATGATTTATAAAACTAGCAAAACCAGCATCTCCGTTTTCCCTGATTCCAGGTTTCCAGAATCTGTCAATTGTAATCTTTTATTGAAGTGAAAAGCATAGTAGTGGAAATGTCAGCCCATGCAATTAGACAAGAGAACAAAACAATCGCGAAGAGTCGTTCCAAAACAAACTCAGAGCAAAATGGCATCGGCATCTTGATACAGTGAGCTGATTTTAGACAGTATCTCATGCCGTTTATACAAGAAGGTTTGAAAAGCAGTGTTTGAGTTTCAGTAACAGAACCAGAAGGACTTGCCAGGTGGTGTTGGTGGTAAAGAACCCACCTGCCAATGCAGGAGACATCAAAGACACAGGCTTGATATCTGGGTCAGGAAGATCACCTGGAGGATTAAATGGCAACCCACTCCAGTATTCTTGCCTGGAGAGTCCCATGGACAGAGGAGCCAGGTGGGCTACAGTCCACGGGGTTGCAAAGAGTCAGACACGACTGAGACTTAGCATGCACACTCATGCCACAGAACCAGATTCTGCCGAGAAACATCTCCTTCAGCCCGAAAATCTCCCCTCTCAACTTCCTTAAAATTCATGCCCTGTTCATGGCCACTTGCTTCCCCCTAACCCCTCACATGCTCTATCCCATATGTGCTTGGCTTTCAAAGGCTTTAAGAGACAAAGTAGGAGTGGTGAAGCCTCTTGAGTGTCCTAGTCTGAAACCCAGCACAGTATTGTCTCCTCCACAGTTCTCCCAAACAAAGCACGTCCTAAGACCAGCCCAGATTCAAGGAGCTGCCAGTCCCAGAGTGGGATGGGGAATTGGGGCCATTTCTGCATCAGTCTTTACTATAGCTGCCCTGAGTCCAGAGTCAGCTCTGCTTTCTGGCATCCTGACAGCCCAGCATTGGGTACCCAGCATCCTCGGCAGCTCAGGGGAAGAGACCTGTGAGACATGCTCTCTTCAGAGAGGCAAACGCAACAAGCTGGGTGGGAACCTTAAGTTAGTCCTGAGCTTCCTGGCAGCCAGGGCAAAAAGGGGATACCTAATAAAAATAGATACAGACTCAACCTCTAGGGAGAGAGGTTTTCTCCCCCCACCCCAACCCTGGGCATTAAATTCTCAGAGGACATTTATCCTTTCAGCCAACATTGGTGCCGTCACTAGTAACATAAATGTGAATAGGACAGTCTCCCTGGCTTAAAAGTTCATGGTCCAGTGGTTAAGACTCTGCCCTCCCAATGCAGGGGGCTGAGGTTCGATTCCTGGTCGGGGAACTAAGATGCTGCATGCCGCACAGTGTGGCCAAAAGAAAAAAAAAGTTAATGGCCAAGGTCAGGTTTCCGCTCCAGCTTTGCTGTGTGCTGTTGACTGATAACCCTCTCTTCTCTTTCCTTCCTGCCACCTTCTCTGCCCTCTCATGCCACTCCCCTTGCATCTCCCACCCCATCTCCCTGCCTCTCCCCCTGTCTGTCCTCACCGCCTCCCCAGAACACGGGGGCTTGCAGCAGTCCTCTTTCCTTGGCTCCTTCCCACCGTCGCCCCCAGGATCTTCAGGGAGGCACGGCTCTGCCATTTCTCCATCAGGGGGTGGGTGTTGCTCTGCATCAACGGGTGAGATTTCCTGCACGAGGAGGGTGGGCCCTTTGGACCGGGAACCTGTTTTGAATGTCTATCCCCTTTCCTCTCCATCCAAAGATCTCCCTCTCTTCTTTCCCCACCTCTTGTCGGCTCCCTCAGCAGTTTCCAGATTCTTTGTTGCAGCCCAAGGCCTTCTTCGAACTAAACCGCATGTAAACATACAAACAATTATGATAGTATTAAGTTCATTCGGGGTTTTTTGTAATATTGTACAAAAACCCGGGCCAATCTTTGGCCACCGCTCTATCAGCTGGCATTAACCGAGCATATAAGATGTGCTGTGCGCTGCGCAGAGCCCTTTTACTATCATTAACCCGTGGAATCCTCCAGACACCCAATCAGGTGGTAGAGCTCTTATCCTGTTATAGATGAGGACGTGGAAGCCCAGAGAGGTGAAGTCACCTGCCTGAGGTTACACAGCCAGTAAGGGACTGAGCTGGGATTCAAACCCAGAGCCTCCCCTCTCACCTGTCCTTCCGATAATAACTAGGAGCATGGCGGTGGGGGTGGGGAGACTTAGACCTGGGGAGGAAAAATGTCATATCTGAACCCCCACTGTTCACCAAGCTCTGCTTTCCGAGAGAATTATCTATTGATTCCATAACCCTCACGATTGGGGATTGCAGGCCATCAGCTGCAGGTCCTGGAACCTCACGTGATTTAATACATTGAATTTGTGACAAAGGAGTGGCTATTGCTCACTAGTTGAAGTGACACCATGAGATAATAAAAGTTATAGAACTTTCCTGGTGGTCCAGTGGAGAAGGCGCCATGCTTCCAATGCAAGGGCCCTGGGTTTGATCTCTGGTCAGGAAACTAGATCCCATATGTGACAAATAAGACCCGGCCAGCCAAATAAATAAATAATTTTTTTTTTTTTTAAGACAAAGTTACCATCAGGCCTTTCTGGGAAAATGGTGACTGTGGAGGTAGTTGGTGTTATTTGTTTTTCCTTTTCTTTTTTAAAATTTCTTTTTTATTTTTGGCCTTATTTTAAATATTACCTTATTTCAAAGCCACATTTCACTGCATTTTTAACATGAGACTGTTTTAAGTTCCTAAAAATGTGCCTGTGGTTATCACCCTTTTCCTTCTCTGTGCTTCAGTTTCCTCATCTGTAAAATGGGGATGACTCTTACAGGCTTATAAATAAGCCGATGTATGTCAAGTGCTTTGAGCAGAACCAGGCAGAGAATCAGTGCTAAGGAAGCATTTGCTATCATCATCATTTGCTGATAAGGAAAATGGAGAAGAAGGGTCAGGGTTTGAGAGGATTCACACCACTTTGGTTCAGATCCTGGGTCTTCAGATCCTAAGTTGTGTGGCCTTGGGCACAGTTGTCCAGCTTTCTGAGCCTCAGTTTGCTCGTCAGCCCAATGGGCTGATAATACCTGCCTTGCTGGGCTATGAGAGATGGCTCATATGTAAAGTATCAGGTCTAATGAGATCCTTGACTTTGGCCAACTCAGTCCCCTTAAACTGACCCCTGACTTTATCCTTTCTCCCACAGTGGAGGGCATCGTGGGGCTGGAGCAAGTGAGCAGCCTTGGGGATGGCCCGCCTGGTGGCCGCCCGCGCCGGGGCATGTTCCGGACGGTGGGACAGCTCTACAAGGAGTCCCTGAGCCGCCTCATGGCCACACTCAGCAACACCAACCCCAGCTTCGTCCGCTGCATCATCCCCAACCATGAGAAGAGGGTGAGCGACCCGGCCCCGGGGAGGGAAGTCGGCTCTGGGGGGAGGAAAAGTCCCAGTCACTGAATTTAGTTGGAGCTATGTCTGGTCCCAGGCTTACTTCTGACTGTCTGTGTGACCGTGAGTACGTTGCTTTCCCTCCCAGGCTCGTGGCCCTGTTAGGAAAATTCATTCATTCATGGGGCTTACATTTTATCGAGCACCTACTAAATGCCAGGTGGTAGGGATACAGTGAAATCAAGGAGGGCTCCCCGGAAGAGGTGAGGTCTGAACTTGGAAGGATAAGTGGTATTTCAAGCAGAGAGCTGCCTGTGCAAAAACCCAGTAGTTGGTTGGAGTATGAAATGTGCAAGGGATAGAAAAAAGGCCGCTGGAGCTGGGGAGGTGTAGGGAGACCATGCCTGGCCTCCCAGGCCATCAGTAACATTTTCTAGTCGGGAAAATCAGAGGATAGACCCTGTAGAGAAGGGTCAACATAACAGAATATGAAACTACAAAATTAGGCGCTTGGGGCTTATACTGTCCTCAGGAAGTAGGAGCTGCAGTTATTGGGGAGGTGGCTCTGCATGTGTGTCTCCCTTCTCTGTAAATACTGTCTGTGTGTTAGTTGCTCTCTTGTTTCTAACTCTTTGTGACCGTAGGGACTGTAGCCCGCCTGGCTCCTCTGTCCATGGGACTCTCCAGGCAAGAATTCTGCGGTGGGTTGCCATTTCCTACTCCAGGGGATCTTCCCAACCCAGGGATCAGACGCACATCTCTTGCATTTCCTGCACTGGCAAGTGGATTCTTTACCACTGTGGCACCTGGGAAGCCCCCTCTGAAGTTGGAAAGTGGCTTAACAATCAATGACCTGTCAGGGTGTAACTGACAGGAGTTTTTCTTTCTTGGTGGTATATAAAATAACAATGTGTTTTATAATTGAGGGTGCCTTATATTTGATGAACTATGGCATATATAGACTCAGCTGCTTCTCCATAGAGCCCTGGTCCTTTTAAGTGGAAAATGGTGCTTAGAATTTAAGATGTGAGTGTTTGGTGTGCTCAATGGTATCAAGGTGTCACTCCAGGGAGATTCCAGTGTGTAGCTGACGGTGAGAACAACTGATCTAGAGGTTCCATAAAAAAACTGGTTATTGTGTTGATTGCTCTGGGGGCCTGGGCAAGGCAAGAGTTGTCTTTTAGAATGCGTAATTTCTGGAGTGTTTAGCTTTTTACCAAGTGCCAGGTAGGAGGGATACAGTGAAATCAGGGAGGGCTCCCTGGAGGAGGTGAACACTTCCTGGGTTTCCTTGGTGCCTCAGTGGTAAAGAATCTGCCTGCCAATGCAGGAGATGAGGGTTCCATCCCTGAGTCAGGAAGATCTCCTGGAGAAGGAAATAGCAACCCACTCCAGTATTCTTGCTGGGAAATCCCACAGACAGAGGAGCCTGGGGGGCTACAGTCCATAGGGTCACAAAGGAGTCGGACTCAGCTTGGCAACTGAACAACAGCAACAATATTTATATATTTATTCGGGTGCACTGGGTCTTAGTGACAGCATATGGGATCTAGTTCTGCCGCCAGTGATCAGACTATGCCCCCCTGCATTGGGAGCCCAGAGTCTCAGCCACTGGAGCAACAGGGAAGTCCTTGAAAGTTAACTACCAAAAATAGTAACGTCTGTGCTTTGTTCGCCTTCCTAGACTATGCTATGCAAATTCAGCCTTCCTGCACTCCTTCCCCTCTACTCTGTTCTTTGCCACGCAACGCCGTTAATCATTTACTTTTGACGTTTATCAGTGATGTCTTGCGGAGAAGGAAATGGCAACCCACTCCTGTATTCTTGCCTAGAGAATCCCATGGACAGAGGAGCCTGGTGGGCTGCTGTCCATGGGGTCGCACAGAGTCGGACACGACTGAAGCGGCATGCGTGCATGCATTGGAGAAGGAAATGGCAACCCACTCCAGTATTCTTGCCTGGAGAATCCCAGGGACAGAGGAGCCTGGTGGGCTGCCATGGTGGGCCGCCATCTATGGGGTCATACAGAGTCAGACATGACTGAAGAGACTTAGCAGCAGCAGCAGCAGCAGTGACGCCTTGACCTCACTTACTGTCAGTCTCTTGCAGTGGTCAGTGAGCTTCCCGGGGGCAGGCATTTCTGCCTGGCATATAGTAGGTGCTCAGTAAATTATAGGTTGGTGGTTCAGTTGCTAAGTCATGTCCGAACTCTTGCGACCCCACGGACTGTATGTAGCCTGCCAGGCTGAGTCCCTGGGGTTCTCTAGACAAGAAGGCTGGAATGGGTTGCCATCTCCTTCTCCAGGGGATCTTCCCGACCCAAGGAGCAAAGCCGCGTCTGTTTCATCTGCCTGTACTGGCAAGCGGGTTCTCTACCACTAGGGCCACCTGGGAAGCCCACACTTATAGGCTGAACCAGATGGAATTGCCTACCGTTTTCCACCTGCCCAAACTGCCATCCACCTGCGTTCCCCTGCCGGCTGCCGGCCGGTAAGTGGCGCCCCCGTGTGGTGGCCGCTGACCTCGCGTGTCTGTCACCGCTCTCCGCAGGCGGGGAAGCTGGACCCCCGGCTGGTGCTGGACCAGCTGCGCTGTAACGGCGTTCTGGAGGGCATCCGCATCTGTCGCCAGGGCTTTCCCAACCGCATCCTCTTCCAGGAGTTCCGGCAGCGGTGAGTGGCATGGGGTGGGGTGGGGCCAGATTTGGAAGCCACCGCCTCTGCATTCAAAGCTCCCCTCTCCCCCGCCGCTACTTCTGGGCGGGGCGGGGGTGTGGCCTCGGCGCGAGGGGAGGGGCGGGGCCTCTGGGCGAGTTCCTTTGGTTGCTGAGTCTCAGCTTTCTCTGTGTTGTGGCAGAGAAACGTCTTCAGTGGGCTGCCCAAGAGAAAGGGCATAGAGCACTACATTGCAATCGGTTATCGCAACAAGCGTTTCTTATAAAAATGCAGTCGAGGAAGAGAACAGAAAATATCAACATATAAGATCCCTAGTGATTGAGAAACTCTGATACACACGTTTCTCAATCACCAATAAAAACTATGGCACTTTAATATTTGATACTAATATATTATGTATATGATATTTATGTGTATGTATATATACGGTAAATATTAAAACAAAAGTTATGCTTCACACAAGCTGTATGTAGCAGAATCATTGGCTAGAGAATGAGAGCCCTATATATAATTTAAAATTTTCCTATTAGCCATATTTTTAAAAGTAGAAAGAAACAGGGGGAATTAATGATAACAGAGTTTATGTAACCCAATACAACCAAGATATTAGATGTATATTTTAACATGTAATTTGGAGAAGGAAATGGCAACCCACTCCTGTATTCTGGCCTGGTAAATTCCATGGACAGAGGAGCCTGGCAGGCTACAGTCCGTGGGGTCACAGGAGTCGGACACGACTAGCACCCATGCAACATGTAGTCAATATAAAAATTTAGTAGTGAGACATTGGGCATTATTTTGTTTCTTACTGAATCTTTGAAGTTCAGTGTATGTCTTCCACCCATAGCACATCTCAGCTTGGACACAAAAATTTCCAATGGTCAAAGGGAAATATACTCCTATTAAGACAATGAAATTGTGTTGAAAAGAGACATATTTGCACTGCTTCCGTTTTTAAATTGAAGTTTCATTTAATTAAAATGAAATACAATTACAAATCCTGGTCCCCAGTTGCCCCAGCCATCTTTCCAGTGCTCTTCGTAGTTGCATGTGGCCAATCGCATTACATTGGACGGCTCAGGTCTGCAATTTCCCACTCAAAGTGTGGCCCTGGATCAGCAGCATCAGTATCACCCAGCAGCTTATTGGACAGGCATATTTGGGGGCCCCTCCCCAGACTTACTGAATTAGGAACTGCATTTTAACAAGATCCTTGGTGACTGAGAAACTCTGATACACGCAGATACACACACACACACACACATTTCCCAATCACCAGTTTAAAAATAGGGCATATTAATCTATGACATTAATATATCATGCATATGATACATATGTGTGTGTATATGTTGTATATGTCATATCCATATTTTTAATGAAATGTCATGATCCAGGGAGCGGGCACAGCAGGAGAAAGGCGCTGAGGATGGACACGTCTGTGTTTAATGAAATGTACTTTTCAAATTCGGATTTGCACAGAGAAATGTGAAATAAACAGCTGTAAGGCACTTAACTCAGGACCTGACACATAATAAGTTCAAAAACATCAGCCCCCATTTGTTATTATTCTCCCACTTCTGAGACACACCTTTTTTTAATATGTCAATGACCTATGCACGCATGCATGCGTGCTAAGTCATTTCAGTTGCATCCAACTCTTTGCAGCCCCATAGACTGTAGCCCACAGGCTCCTCTGTCCATGGGATTCTGCAGGCAGGAATAATGGAGTGGGTTGCCATGCCCTCCTCCAGGGGATCTTCCCAACCCAGAGATCACAACGGTGTCTCTTAGTCTCTTGCATTGGCAGGGGAGTTCTTTACCACAGGCGCCACCTGGGAAGCCCCAATTACCTATGGTGTTCTTATAATTAAACACTTGTAATCAGCACGTGCTGTGTCCCAGGAGGAGAGCTTTTACTGATGACATTGCTTTTGGTGGTGATATCAATGCTCTCAGCCTGGTGAGCAACCCTCAGTGATATTTGAATATTTCTTTCTCTTACTATTCCTATTGCCATTGTTATTATTGCTATTTGTCCCTCTGAGCCCAGTGCCTGGCCATGGTGACAGTTTGCTGTTACTCTTCACCCTACCCCACCCCTCTCCCCCCATTGCAGGTATGAGATCCTGACGCCCAATGCCATCCCCAAGGGCTTTATGGATGGGAAGCAGGCCTGTGAGAAGATGGTGAGTGAGAGGTGGAGTGCGTGTGTGTGTGTGTGTGTGTGTGTGCATGCATGGTCTCAAGGGGTGGAGAAGGTTGAGCTGGAAACCTCCCCTCTCCTCGCCCCTCCGCCTCACAACCCTTCCCCCACGCCCCCAGATTCAGGCCCTAGAATTGGACCCCAACCTCTACCGCGTGGGACAAAGCAAGATCTTCTTCCGGGCAGGCGTTCTGGCCCAGCTAGAAGAAGAACGGGACTTGAAGGTCACAGATATCATCGTGTCCTTCCAGGCAGCTGCCCGGGGATACCTGGCTCGCAAGTAGGGCTTCACACTATCTCTTGGGGTCACATTGGCCAAGACGGGTTCAAGGAGGGTTGATCAGATGTCCCCAGAGGTTGGTTCAGGGAGGGGTTGACCAGATGTTCCCAGAGGTGATGCAGGAAGGGGTTGACCAGCTGGCTCCAGATGGCAGAACTCTGAGATGGTAGAAGGGCCGAGACACAAAAGGATGGAGCTACTAGATGCCCAGGCTTCTTGGTTCTACAGTCCCTTGAGGCTCCTGAGTGATGCAAGGATCACAGAGAAGAGTTCAGTTCAGCCATAGGGTGACCAACCATCCCACTTTGCCTGGGACTGGAGGTTTCCTGGGATGCATGGTCTTTGTGCTAAAACAGAGGAAGCCCCAGGTAAACCGGGTTGAGGTGGTCACCCTAGTGGCCGGTCCCTCGAGGGACTCCAGTCTGGAGGGGGAGACATACACCAGCACAAAGTGTTACAGTCCAGGGTGAGATGTGCTTCAGTGGGGATCGTACAGCTACAGCGAGAGGGAAGGCGGGGAGTTTTCAGGAAAGTCCCCGTCTCCCTGGGAACTGGCCCAGAGGAAGGATCAGAGAATAAAGGACTCCCCAGACACTAGGCTGAGGGGCAGGAACTGTGTCCAGGGGCAGTGGGGAGCAGCAGAGGGCCAGGTCAGCTGTGGGCATAGAAAGACCTCTCTGGAAGCATGTCAGGGATGGGTTGGAGGCTGGGAAGGAAGCTGGGGTGTCTGGTGGGGTAGAAAATGAGATCTGAACTGGAGCTGAGGCAGGGGCAGAGTCAAGGGCAGAAAGACTGATGGACTGAACACAACAAGATTTACCGACAATAGAACAATGCTCGCACATGGCTGGTGCGGCTAAGTTGCTTGTCATGTCTGACTCTTGTGACCCCATGGAATGTAGCCCACCAGGCTCCTCTGTCCATGGGATTCTCCAGGCAAGAATACTGGAGTGGGTTGGAATCTTCCCAGCCCAGGGATGAAACTCAAGCCTCTTTCATCTCCTGCGTTAGCAGGCGGGTTCTTTACCACTAGCGCCACCTGGGAAACCCAGTAGGCATTTAATAATGGTTGCTAACGGGGCAGGCGGAGAAGGCAATGGCACCCCACTCCAGTACTCTTGCCTGGAAAATCCCATGGATGGAGGAGCCTGGTAGGCTATAGTCCATGGGGTCGCTAAGAGTCAGACACAACTAAGTGACTTCACTTTCACTTTCACTTTTCACTTTCATGCATTGGAGAAGGAAATGGCAACCCAATCTAGTGTTCTTGCCTGGAGAATCCCAGGGACGGCAGAGCCTGGTGGGCTGCCGTCTATGGGTTCGCACAGAGTCGGACACGACTGAAGCGACTTAGCAGCAGGAGCAGCAAGGAGATGGGGCCTGGAGGGGCCGTGTCTCCTTCTCCCACCTGCCTGTCTCCCCACCCAGGGCCTTCCAGAAGCGGCAGCAGCAGCAGAGCGCCCTGAGGGTGATGCAGCGGAACTGTGCGGCTTACCTCAAGCTGAGACACTGGCAGTGGTGGCGGCTCTTCATCAAGGTGAGGGCACCTGGAGGGGTGACCCCAGTGGCAAGGAGACGGGTCCTTGGGGCCAGGTCTGCTTGGGCAAGTGACTTCCTTGGTTTGGGCCTCAGTTTTCTACGCTTGTAAAATGGGACCAGTCAGCCCAACTCTTGTTCCTTGGGATTCTTCAGTTAACAAGTGACAGAAAATCTGACTCCAACCAGCATGGGTAATAGATTCGGGATAGCTTTAGGTGCAGCTGGGTCTAGGATTGAGATGGGTGTCCCTAAGATCCCCTAGAATTCAGTGATTCACTGGAAGGACTCAGAGAACTTAGAAAAGCTGTTACACTCGTGGTTACAGTTTATTACAGTGAAAGGATGGACATTAAAGTCAGGAAAGGTAAAAGGCGCATGGGGCATAGTCCAAACTTCCACTTGGGTTCTTCAGGTGTGGGTGGGGCTGGCCTGTCTCTCCAGCCAGAATCACACAGTGGTAAAGTCCACCACGGACTTGGACAAAGAACTTTGAGGCACACTGTGAGTGGCCAGAGGCTGCTGTAGGCAAAGCGATCCTGTAGCACAACGGGACACTTAGTGCTGCTTGTCATGTACCCTGGACTGTTCTAGACTCTTGGTAAATATGAAGTCATTCATGCATTCTGAAAACCCTGTGAAACGGGCTGCTATTATTCCCATTTTTTGTTTGTTTTTTGTTGGCCCCAGTGAAGGACATGTAGGATCTTAGTTCCCCAACCAGGAATCCAACCTACACCCCCTTCATTGAAAGCACGGGGTCTTTTTCTTCTTTTTTTTAAATTTGTGGCCAAACCAACGGGCGTGTGGGATCTTAGTTCCCTGACCAGGGGATCGAACCTGTGCCCTCTGCATTGCAAGGCTGAGTCTTAACCACTGGACCGCCCAGGAAGCCCCTCTCATCCCACTTTTATAGATGAGGTAACAGCCAGTAGTGGAGGAGCTGGCATGGGAACCCAGGAATGGGGCTCTCCTCAGAGGTGAGCTGTTAGCTTCCGAGCCCAGTGGCCTCCCACGGTGGGAGCCAGGCATCCACACCCCCTCCTGTCCCCACAGGTGAAGCCGCTGCTGCAGGTAACGCGGCAGGATGAGGTGCTGCAGGCGCGGGCTCAGGAACTACAGAAAGTGCAGGAGCTGCAGCAGCAGAGTGCCCGCGAGGTGGGCGAGCTCCAGGGCCGGGTGGCGCAGGTAAGGGGCGGGGCCATCGTGCGGGGGTGGGGCGGGGGCGGGACTGGTGGTGGTGGGCGGGGCTTCCGGCGGAGCCCGCGGCAGGAATAGAGTTTCGCTGGGGGCTGAATGGGGGCGGAAACTGTGGTGTGTTGAGCAGTGAGATGCAGGGAGCAGGGTCCTGGGGATGTGGCCGAGGTATCTGGTGGGAGTGGGGCGGGTGCTGCTGAGACAAGATGCTCGGGTAGCTGGGCCAGCACGGGGGCAGGGCAGGAGCCCAGTTTCGTGGCGGGGCCACCGTCCGCAGGCGGTGGGCCTTCCACTGTTGCCAGTATTTCTGGTATCTTAAAATAACGCCGAGGCAAAGCCCTTCTCGTTCACTTTTTCTGTTTGCTTTTTCGGAGTTATTTCCTTTGGTTGAATTTCTAGGCGTGGGAGTAGTAAATGCAATGTGAGCTGACAGAAAGTCCTCCAGAGGCCATTTCTCTGGAGGATGGACTGGAGATGGAGAAGCTGGAGGCTGGGAGGCCGGGAAGAGTCCGCTGGGAGAGGATGAAACCTGATCCAGTTAGGGTTCTGTGGGCAGAGTCGGGGGGCAGGGCAGGAGGGATGGAGGGGGACTGACGAACTATAGGGAAGTGAGGGAGAGGGCGGAACCCAGCGGGCTGACTCGGTGACTGGGGCTCATCCTGAGATGACGGGCAGGTTGGGGGACTGTCTTCCATCCCTCCCTCCTGCCCCCCCAGCCCCCCAGTGCAGACTAGATCAGGGGGCAGGAGACCCTGGTGCTCCACGGAGGGCCATCCTGGGAGCACTGCCTAGCAGCCGCTGACCCCCCACCTCCACCCTCTCCCCAGCTGGAAGAGGAGCGCGCCCGCCTGGCAGAGCAGCTGCGCTCAGAGGCAGAGCTGTGTGCTGAGGCTGAGGAGACCCGGGGCCGGCTGGCAGCCCGGAAGCAGGAGCTTGAGCTGGTGGTGTCCGAGCTGGAGGCCCGCGTGGGCGAGGAGGAGGAGTGCAGTCGCCAGCTGCAAACCGAGAAGAAGAGGCTGCAGCAACACATACAGGTCTGCCCACCCCATCCCCTGCCTGCCTGCGAGGCCACCTCCCCCCACCCCTTCTGTTGACCCCGCCCACCTCTGCTTCAGCAAACGCTGCCTCTTAAAAACAAGTCTCAGTTCAAAGTGGCTTAAGCAAAGAGACTACTTTCGTTTGTTCGTTTCAAATAACGGGAGACTCTAGAATGCGTAAGCTTCAGGCATGGCTGGATCCAGGTGCTCAAGCAATAGCCTCAGTACTCTGCCTCTCTCCATCCCCTGGCTCCATTTGCCTCTGTGCTGCTGCATTCCCAGGCTGGCTGCCCTCCCGTGGTTCCCCTTCAAAATCCACAGATGTGTTCTACACTTAAGGCACATCTCAGTTCAGATGGTAAATTCTCACTGGCAGGACTTCATCGGCATTTGTGCTTCATAACTTCTTCAGTGGAAACAAGCAGATTCACATCCCCAACTTGGTCCAAACATACTTCAAAGCTTCCCAATAATTAATTGAGTGACTGGTTTTCAATTTAAGAGAAGTTGAGTTAAATTGAAAATTCAGCTCCTCAGTCAGACTGGTCACATTTTGAGAACTCAGTAGCATTTTAATCACCGCCTCTTGACCCCATTGGAGAGGGAGAGCCCTGCCCTACGGTTATGGAGATGGCCTAACACAGCACACCTGATCCTGGACAGATGTGCTAGAAAGCAAGTTACTGGTCGCAAATACTCACAGCCTGAGGGAGGCGGACACTATGACACAGAGAGTCACAGTGGGGTTGCGCTCAGGAAAGCAGTGAACCAGCTGCTGCTGTGCGAGGCAGGCTCAGTAGTAACAAGAGAACGAGGTGACCCAGGTTCCTGCAGGAAGATGTGATTGGTTTTTTAATTTAATTAATTAGTTTATTTTTTGGCTGCACCACATGGCATGCATGATCTTAGTTCTCTGGCCAGGGACCCCACCCCCATGCCCCACACTCATGCCTCAGCATTGGAAGTGAGGCGTCCTAACCATTGAACCACCAGGGAAGTCCTAGTTGCTTTGTTTAAATAATTCCAAGGACTAGCAGGTAATTGAAGTGCATTACATAGGGATAAGCAGATACCCTGTCTGGTCCCCAGGATATAATATCTGTATCCTGTAGAGATATTGTATATAGATATCTATACAGACAGTGTAGACAGTACATAGATATTGAATGCTGGGCACCAGGTTCAATGTCTCCAACAGTGCCTGGCCCCCCCTGCCAGGCACTCAATCAGTGTTTATTGAGCCAATGAATGAAAGTAATGGTTGGGTCCTTCCCAGCCCCGCCCAGAGTGTGGACCTGTCTGAGCCACAAGCCCCAGGGGTCTGTGAGCCATCCCCACCACCCCTATCCATCCCATGACACCCCAGTCCCCAGCCCCTGGGTCCTCACCTCACCTCCTCCACACTCCAGGAGCTGGAGACTCACCTCGAGGCTGAGGAAGGGGCCCGGCAGAAGCTGCAGCTGGAGAAGGTGACGACGGAGGCAAAGCTGAAAAAATTGGGGGAAGATCTGTTACTCTTGGAAGATCAGAACGCCAAGCTGAGCAAGGTCGGTGGCCGGTGAGCCCCCAAGGGTAGAGGGTGTGGGCCCACGGGTGGGCTGGGTCCCTCTCTGCATCGCCCACCCACCCCCAGCATGCCCCACCTCTAGGAGTCTTTGGACTCTCCATCTTGGCTGTGTCTCCCTGAACTTTTCCCATCTCCTAGCCTCTCTGTCACAGCTTCACTCCAGCCAGTGTTTACTGAGCAGCTATTATGAGTCATTCTTTATCTCTGTGTCATCAGATACCCCAAAGCCTCATTGCTAAAAACAGCCCCCATTTCATTACATCCCACTGTTCTGTGGGTCCATGGGGCTATGGTCCCCTTAGAGAGTTGCCGTGACATGATGGCAGGGGCTGGAAGGTGGTATCTGCGTGCTCCTTCATGCGGCCTCTCTGCTCACAGGAAAGCCTGGGTTTCTCATCTGGCAGCTCAGGACTGCCAGAAAAGAAGCAGAAGCAACCAGGCCTCTTAAAGGCTTAAGCCTGGAACTGACATCACTTTCTCTGAACTCTATACATCAGGTGTTGGCAAAGGTTTTCTCTAAAAGGCCAGATAGTAAACATTCAGGGCTCAGCAGGCTGCTCTGTTTCTGTGCCAACCACTCAATTTTGCTGTTGTAATGTGAAAGCAGCCACAGATGGCCTGTGTCAAATGGGCGTGGCTGCGTCTCAATAAAACTTTATTTGTAAACAAGCAGTGGGCCAGGTTTGGCCTGCAGGCTGTGATTTGCACTGAGCTTAAAGCAGACTCAGTCTAGATTCAAGGGGTGGAAAATTGGACTCTGCCCGTGGCTGGGCATGTGGTGAAGAGTCTGCCACCATCTTTAACCTGCTCAGGGTTAAACCCCTGGGCTAGGCACAGGGGATATGGCATTTAACTAACTAGAAAAACGTTTCTGTCCTCACAAGGGTGTGGGCAAGGGGGATGCTAGCTGAGTCACTCCAGGAAATCAACATAATCATACATTGTGAACTAATTATAAACTGTCAGAAAAGAACAGAAAACTGTAGAAGGGGATGGCCTGACCTAGGCGTGGTCAGGACAGGCTTCCCAGAGGCAGTGGTGCCTGAGTTGAGAGCTCAACGATGCTCAGGAGTCTTCTGGAACATTCCTTGGATGCAATGGCTCTTCTCTGCTACTCTGTTCTATATCTTCCTTTTTAAGGGAGTGCCAACCCACTGCCTAGACTTCCAAAACCACTCACAGTATAAAAAATGCTGCTCAAAAAAAAAATACATAAACAAATAATGAAAATAAGTAAAAAATAATAAAAAGACAGAAAAGAAAAAAGTGCTGGTCCAGGCCGGTGCTTCTCGAACTCCCATGTGCCCAAGACTCACAGGGAGAACTTGTCGGAATGCAGATTCTGACTTGGCAGGTCTGGGGGAGGGGGGCGAGATTCCATTCCTAACAAGCTCCCATTTGGTGCTGATGCCGCTGGTCCGTGAATCAGACCTGGAGTAGTGACGAGGCTCCAGAGCTCACCCGTGCACGCGGCTGAAGTGCAAGGATGTTCAGTGCTGTGTTGTTTATAATAGCAGGTGATGCGAATCAACATGAGCATCCATCCGAGAACCGTCGGGTTAATGAATAGGGGTATCCTTCCAATAGTGGGAGTCTATGCAGTCAACTGTGGTGCTGGAGAAGACTCTTGAGAGTCCCTTGGACTGCAAGGAGATCCAACCAGTCCATTCTGAAGGAGATCAGCCCTGGGATTTCTTTGGAGGGAATGATGCTAAAGCTGAAACTCCAGTACTTTGGCCACCTCATGCAAAGAGTTGACTCATTGGAAAAGACTCTGATGCTGGGAGGGATTGGGGACAGGAGGAGAAGGGGACGACAGAGGAGGAGATGGATGGATGGCATCACGGACTCGATGGACATGAGTCTGAGTGAACTCCGGGAGTTGGTGATGGACAGGGAGGCCTGGCATGCTGCGATTCATGGGGTCGCAAAGAGTCGGGCACGACTGAGCGACTGAACTGACTGACTGATGCAGTTAACAGTCTGATGGGGGTGTGATGGGTTCATAGACACTAGGGAATGGGAAAGGAGGGAAGGGGTGGGAGCTGGAAGGGTCAGGGAAGGAAGGCGAGCAGAAACAGATGGGAACGACAGCCAAGATGAGCGGCGAGCCCCTGACTCCCACCCCCACCTCCCACTGTGCTCAGGAGCGGAAGCTGCTGGAGGAGCGGCTGTCCGAGTTCTCATCCCAGGCAGCGGAGGAGGAGGAGAAAGTCAAGAGCCTCAATAAGCTTCGACTGAAATATGAGGCCACCATTGCGGACATGGAGGGTGAGCTCCCGCCCCGCAGCGGGGGCCTATGCACGCTCCAGCAGGGGCGAGGGTGGGGTGGGGGGACAGCCCTCATGTGCTGTGGGGCCTCAGTGGTCATATCTGCTAAATGGGGGCAGGAAAGAAGGCTGGGGACTCGTGTGTCCTCCTTCCCAACCTAGTTCTCTTCCTCTCTCCTTGGTATTTTGGGTGACTCTAGCTGATGGTCCCATTAACTGTTTCAGACACTTTTTTTTTCTCGCTGTGTCCCTTGCTGAGGACTCAGAAGCAGAAACAGAAGAGAGGGAACAGAGGAGGAGGCTGGGAAGGCAGGGAGAAGAGGACAGGGCAGAGCGAGCTGGCCAGCCGGCAGGGGCCAGGGCGAGAGGGGAGGACGGCCTCTGGGGTCTGCTGCGGATCGGGGCCAGTGGGCTCTCCCAGGGGTGGGGAAGCTGGGAAAGATGGGGAGGGGTGGAAAGAGAGGCTGAGCTCAGCTTGATGACTGGGGCGAGGGGGCTGGGGGTGTCCCTGGGGGTGTGGGTCTGGCTCCGTCATGCGTGGCCCGCCCCCCTCCCCCCTCCAGACCGCCTCCGGAAGGAGGAGAAGAGCCGCCAGGAACTGGAGAAGCTGAAGCGGCGGCTGGACGTGGAGGGCTCGGAGCTGCAGGAGCAGATGGCGGAACAGCAGCAGCGGGCGGAGGAGCTGCGCGCCCAGCTGGGCCGCAAGGAGGAGGAGCTGCAGGCCGCCTTGGCCAGGTGCGGGGTGGACCGGCGGGGCGCGCGGCACGAGGGCGCCGCCTAGCGGCGATGGAGGCGCCCCGCTGAGACCTGCTAACCCACAGAGCCTCCGGGTACCCTTCTGTAAAATGGACACAGCCAGAGTTCCAAGCCCGTCTGGTTAAGGGAAAACTGAAAGCGAGCCCTGCGTGTCTAGTAACTTAACAGTTTCTTGCGCTGAGGCCAGAAAATGCTTTTTTCTTCTTCACCCACCCCCCATCTTCTCCCCAGCCTCTCAAAGCTGAACAACTCAGAATCCGCTGTGATTGGATAAGTGATCTGGCCGTCTTAGGAGTCGTAATCATCATAATGCCAGGCATTCACAATTATTGAGCGCTTTCTGTGTGCCAGACATGGTGCTCACTGCTTTAGATGCTTTTCACCCTTGCGACCTCAGGAGCCCTTGTGTATGGATGCAGCTGGATTTCAGAGCAGCTAGAGTTGGGGGAAACATGCATTGCAGAATTGATGGAACAGGGGTTGGTGGAGGGGGTTAAGAACGTGCACCGTCCAGCCTGACTTCTGAGTTCAAATCCCAACTCCTCCCCTTTCTGGCCACATGAACTTACCCAAGTAACAACACCTCTCAAGTCTTAGTTTCTCCATCTGGAAAACGGGGGTGATTATAGAAGCTCTCTCAGGGTTAGTGTAATAGTCACTTAGTCGTGTCGGACTCTTTGTGACCCTATGGACTGTAGCCCACCAGCCTCCTCTGTCCAGTGGATTTCCCAGGCAAGAATACTGGAGTGGGTTGACATTTCCTTCTCCAGGGGAATCTTCCAAACCCAGGGATTGAAACCAAGTCTCCTGAATTACAGGCAGATTCTTTACCATCTGAGCCACCAGGGAAGCCCAGGGTTAGTGTGGGGGTTAAATAAGAAGGTGCTGAGGACATGCCTGGCACACCCGAAGGCCTCAATTGATGCTGTGGTGTGTTTCCTCCTACTTTCCATTACTACTGTTATTTTTTTTCCCTTTTGCATTGAGGTGAAATTCGCATAGCAAAATTAACCATTTTAAAGCATACCACTAAAAAAAAAAAAAAGCAGACCACTGAGTGGTGTTTGGTACATTCACAATGCTGTGCAATCACTACCATCACCTAAAAAAAAAATCCTATTAAAAAATCACTCCCCATCTGCCCCCTCCCTTCAGCCCTTGGCAACCACCAGTGTGCTTTCCGTCCACCTAGATTTTGCTGATTCTTGCTACTTCTCATAAGTGGAATTATATAACATGTAGCCTTTGGCACTTGTATTACTGTTTCCATTGCCACCCTTGTGGCAGTCCTGTGACGTGGGCGGGCATGCTCTCTCACAAGCCGGGAGCTTGCAGTGCAGAGAGGTTGTCACTTGCCAGGGCAGGTGTCCAAGCAGGGGACACAAACTGTGATTGGCATATTTCCCTGAGCTGTTTAATCCGCAGTCCACACTGCCCCTTCATTCGGCTCCTCTTTGCAAGAGCTTGATCCTAGAGGGGTTATGAGGAGGAGTTCAGGGGTCAGCCACCCACTGACCACATGACCAGGGCAAGTACTTTCCCACTCTGCGCCCCAGTTTCCTGCGTGACCATGAACATCACATGGGATGATAAAGCAGAGGGCTCTCAAGTGGAGGGAACTTAATAAGTATCCTTGTGATACCAATGGTGTCATCCCCATTTTACAGCTAGGGAAGTTGAGGCTCTGAGTCCTAGAGCCACTGGTCCAAGGACAGCTGGGATTCAAATCTGGAACTGGCCATGTCTAGTCCCTCCACACCCCCAGAAATCATCCCCACCCCCTGCCTGTCCTTGTACTAACCCCCTTGGTCCTTGTCTACCCTCAGGGCAGAGGAAGAGGGTGGAGCCCGGGCCCAGCTACTCAAATCCCTGAGAGAGGCACAGGCTGGGCTGGCCGAGGCCCAGGAGGACCTGGAGGCTGAGCGCGCAGCCAGGGCCAAGGCGGAGAAGCAGCGCCGGGACCTGGGCGAGGAGCTGGAGGCACTGCGGGGCGAGCTGGAGGACACGCTGGACTCCACCAATGCACAGCAGGAGCTCCGGTGAGGCTGGGCGGCCGGCAGCTGGCCCCAGTTGGGCACCTGTGCAGCCAGGTTGGGAGGAGAGGAAAAGGACATGGGTCCAAACTCTCCATCTGCACAGATGCTGAGCCATTCACCAGGGCACTGGCTGTGGACCAAGCTGGGAACATAAATGGATCAGACTCAGGCATTGTCCTCTGGAACTCCCAGTCTAGGAGTAGGCGGATTCAGGCAAAGACAGACCCGGTCCAGAGCTAAGCGAGCTTTAATGGAGTAGGACAGGCCATCGTGGGTGATCAGAGAAGACCCCTGTATCACTCTATGGGAGGGAGTCCAAGAAGACTTCTTGAGAAGGGGGTGTTTTGAATAGGGTTTTGACAGATGCATAGGAGCTCACTCTTAAAGCCACACTCCTCCTGCAGCATCCCCACCCATATTCCTCGGGGAATATAGAATGAAGTCCCCATCCTTGGAGGGAAAGAGTAAGAAGAGGCACAACCAGCTGTCGGGGGCTGCCCTAAAGTCCCACTCATCCTCTATTCTGAAATTCTATTCGCTGTCCCCTTTCCCCAATAAAAGGTCCAAGAGAGAACAGGAGGTGACGGAGCTGAAGAAGGCTCTGGAGGAGGAGACGCGCATTCACGAGGTGGCAGTGCAGGAGCTGCGGCAGCGCCATGGCCAGGCCCTGGGAGAGCTGGCGGAGCAGCTGGAGCAAGCCCGGAGGGTGGGTCGGGACGGGGCTGGGGTTTCTGGGGAGCCACAGGGAGGCAAAGGGGGATGCTGGGTAGAGGAGGCGTGTCTGGCTGGTCCTAGGCCAGCTCGCCTCTCTTCTCAGGTGTTCATGTCTCTGATCCATCTTTTTAAAAAAAAACAATTCTATTTATTTATTATTGGCTGTGCTGGGTCTCGTTGCTGCTCGGGCTTTTCTGTAGCTGTGGTGAAGGGGGGCTGCTCCCTAGCTGCCGTGCTCGGGATTCTCACTGCAGTGGTTTCTCTGGTCGTAGAGCAAGGCTCTAGAGCCTTCAGGGTGCAGTGGTTGTGCCTCCCAGGCCCTGGAGCACAGGCTCCATGGTTGCGGCCCCGGGGCAGAGTTGCTCTGCAGGCGTGTGGGATCTTTCTGGACCGGGGATCAAACCCGTGTCTCCTGCATTGGCAGGTGGATTCTTTACCACTGAGCCACCAGGGAAGCCCCCCGATCCATCTTTCATTCAGCGAACATTCGCTGAACATGTGCTATGTTCCCGGTGTGACACTGAGGGCCCCAAGTATGAACCAGACAGTCAGCACCCACTTTTATTGTGCAGATGGTGTTTTAGCAGGAGAAGCAGAGTGTAAACAATCTAAACAGATTCATAGTATAGATCAGGGTTATGAGTGCTATGGCAAAATGATGAACAAAAGTGGGCTCAGAATGCTAATAGTGGGGCGAGGGGGGCATTTTGTGATTTGAAATAGAGAAAGCCATGGAGAAAGTCTATGAAAAGGTGACCTCTGAGTCAAAAGTTGAAGGAAGGGGCTTCCCAGGAGGCTCAGTGGTAAAGAATCTGCCCGCCAATGCAGGGGACATGGGTTCAGTCCCTGGGCCGGGAAGATCCACCTGCCTTGGGATAATTAAGTCCCTGTACCACAACTGTTGAGCGTGTGCTCTAGAGCCCAGGAGCCAAAACTACTGAAGCGCGCGTGCCCTAGAGCCCATGCTCCACGACAAGAGAAACCACGGCCATGTGAAGCCCATACATGGCAACTAGAGAGCAGCCCCTGCTCACCACAGCCTGAGAAAGCCCCCTCGAAGAAACAAAGACCCAGCATGGCCAGAAATAAATAAACAAGGTCATAATAAAAAAAATTAAGGATGCGAAGGGTGACCCCATCTTGGCATCCTGGGAAACATGTTCCGGGCAGAGGAAACAGTCAGTGCAAAGGCCCTGGGGCAGGAGTGCGCCTGGCTCTTTAAGGAATGGTGAGGGGTTCCAGAGGAAATAGTGCAAAGGACATGGGGCATGCATGTGCCTGGCCTGGTAGAGAAAGGGATCATAAATCTCTGCCGTCTCTCTCCCACCTCAGAGCAAAGGCACATGGGAGAAGACCCGCTTGACTCTGGAGGCTGAAGTGTCTGAGCTGCGGACGGAGCTTAGCAACCTGCAGACCGCGCGGCAGGAGGGTGAGCAGCGGAGGCGTCGCCTTGAGTCACAGCTGCAGGAGGTGCAGGGCCGCGCGGGAGACGGGGAGCGGGCCCGAGCAGAGGCTGCGGAGAAGCTGCAGCGAGCCCAGGTGAGTGGGGCGGCCAGCTCAGTGGTGGTGTCTGCTGTGTGACTTTGGGTGAGATGCCTGCCCTCTCTGAGCTTCAGTTTGGTCCACATCAACCCTGCCGTCCCTGACAACTTCTTCAGCATTATCACACATTAACAGCTAGTAACTGGTGAGTGGTTGCTATATACCAAACATCCTGTGTATTTTTACTAAAGCCTCCTGGCCCTCCTCTGAAGGAAGTGCTAATATTGTTCCCATTTTACACACAGGGAAACTGAGACCCAGGGAGGTGAAGCTGGTTGTCTAAGGTCCCTCAGAGCCAAAGCGTGAATCCAGGCATGACTAACCTTGCGGCTCTTAACCCTGCCGCAGTGCCCACCTTTCACCCTCTTATCTTCTGGCCGTAAATAATCCACGGTCTGATTAGAAAAACCCAGGGCGAACATTTAAACCTGTAGGTAGAAAATGTCATACTGTGATTGCTGGGAGAGATGTGGGTTTTTTATTTTAATTATATTATGTTTTTTAACTAAATGACCAATACCTGTTTATTGCTGAGAACACGAGGCCAGGAGCTGCATCCAGGACCAGGTGGTGGTGATTTGGGTGCCAGGAGAACAGCTTTATTGAAATATAACTCACATACTGTATAACTCACCCATTTAAAATCAAACCAGTCCATCCTAAAGGAAATCAACCCTGAATATTCATTGGAAGGACTGATGCTGAAGCTGAAGCTTCAGTACTTTGGCCCCCTGATATGAAGAGCCGACTCTTAGAAAAGACCCTGAGGCTGGGAATGATTGAGGGCAGGAGGAGAAGCGGGTGACAGAGGATGAGACCGTTAGATAGCATCACTGATTCAATGGCCATGAGTCTGAGCAAACGCCAGGAGATAGTGAAGGACAAGGAAGCTTGGTGTGCTACAGTCCGTGGGGTTGCAAAGAGTTGGACACCACTGAGCAACTGAACAACGAGTTTTAGTATATTCATAGAGTTGTACATTTATCACCATAATCTAATTTTAGGACTTTTTCATCGCCCTGGAAAGAAATCCTGTGCGAGAGTTAGGGTTAAGGTCCCCCAGTCTCACCCCCTGCCCTAGCAATTACTAATCTACTTTCTGTCTCTTTAGATTTCCTATTCCGGACACTTCATAGAAGTGGAATCATACACTATGTGTCTTGTGTCTGACTTCGCTCACTTAGCATGATGTTGTCAAGGTTTATCCACATTGTAGCATCTATCTGTGCTTCATTGTTTTTATGGCTGGATAATATTCCATTGTCTAGAGAGACCACATTTTGTTTATCCAGTCATCTGTGGATGGACGTTTGGGTTGTTTCCACCTTTTGGCAGTTGTGAATGCTGCTTCTGTGAAGACCCTTGTACAGGTTTTTGCATGGACTTGTTTTCATTTCTCCTGGGTACAGACCCAGGAGCGGAATTGCTGGGCCCTGTGGAAACTCTGGTTTAACATCGTTGGTGGCTCAGATGGTAGAGTCTGCCTGCAATGCAGGAGACCTGGGTTCGATTCCTGGGTCGGGAAGATCCCCTGGAGAAGGGAATGGCAACCCACTCCAGTATTCTTGCCTGGACAATCCCATGGACAGAGGAGCCTGGTGGGCTATGGTACATGGGGTCACAAAGAGTCAGACAGGACTGAATGACTAACACTTTCACTTTCACGTGGAAACTCTGCGTTTAACCATTTTAAGGAGCTGCCAGACTGATTATTATGGCAGTTACACCCTTTTACATCCCCACCAGCAGCGGGTAGTGGGGATCTGAGGCAGGAAAGCAGGGGGGTCGGCTGGCAGGAAGCTGCCATGATAAGATGCCCCTTCCCCACAGGCTGAACTCGAGAATGTGTCCGGAGCCCTGAGTGAGGCCGAGTCCAGAGCCATCAGGCTGAGCAAGGAGCTGACCAGCATGGAGGCCCAGCTCCACGATGCCCAGGTGACTCCAGCTCCCATCTCACCACCCGCTCCCTAACCCAGACCGCGCCCCCCCGCCCTCCTGCCCACACTAAACATCATCCTCCCGTCCACCTGCAGGAGCTGCTGCAGGAGGAGACCAGGGCGAAGCTGGCCCTGGGGTCCCGGGCACGAGCCCTGGAGGCGGAGGCAGCCGGGCTGCGGGAGCAGCTGGACGAGGAAGCCGCCGCCAGAGAGCGGGCGGGCCGCGAGCTGCAGGCTGCCCAGGCCCAGGTGAACAGCCCTGCAGGGAGACACCCACACGGCTCCTCCTGGGTTCCATGGCTCATGGGGTGACCCCACAGGCCAGCGTGTCACAAGCCAGACCGCTGCAAGCCAGACTCCCCTCCTCGCTGTCCCCACAGCCCTAGCCCTGAGCAAACTTCATCCTCTTTCACCTGGGTCCTCCTCTCAGCCTACCTCCACACCTCCCTGCCTCTAGTCTCTCCCCTTCTGGCTCATCCTTCACGTGGTCTTTCTAATCCCCAAGCTGATGCTGCCCTGTCTTTGCTCACAGACCTCCCAGGGCTTTCCAGCTCCCCGCCCTGGACAAAACCCATGCCTCTCACCAGGTTGTCAGAGAACCTGCATTCTCTGGGCCTTCTTTCACCGTTAGCTATATTCATCTCTCATCTCTCTTTCCTCACTTCATGTAGGAAAACGCTTTTCATTTATTAGGACTTAGCATCCGCCTCTCCTGTTCTAAGAAATTCCTCACTACCCCTCTCTGAGCTTCCTTAGCCTTTCTTTCTCCTTTGTCCCCACTCCAGTCACCCTGACTGGCTAGGACTGTCATTGCCCATGAGTCCCCCCGCCAGACTGAAAGCTCCCTGAAGGTGGGACCCCATCAGAGTTAGATCTGGGTCCCCAGCCTAAGCCAACATAGTGCCTGATATGTGGGATGCCCTGAGAAATGCCTGTTGAATGAATGATGAATGTATACCTGTGAATATACTTCTTTAACTGGAAAACTCCTATGCATACTTCAAGATCCATCACAAATGCTCCATCCTCCAGGAAGTCCCTTGAATGTTCTCAATAGATTTTTGAACCCGTCTGGTGGACTCCTGTGGCTTCCCTATTTCTACCTTAGCCTCTATCATCCTGGTTGTGACACTCAGTCTTCCCCATCAGACTGGGGGTTCCCCAGGGTAGAACCCATGTCTGATTCATCTTCTGGGTCCTGTGGAAACCACTTAAACGTCCTGGAGAAGCTGGGGCTCCGAGAATTCACAACCTCATCCCTACTCTTCAGGCAGAAGTGCCCAAAGGAGTGAATCATTTCCCTCTTTGGGCCTCAGTCTCCTCATCTGGGAAATGGGGCCCCACCAACTCACACCCGGGTCACTGACATGGGTGCCACCCTCTCTCTCTCTCCTCCACCCCCAACCCCAGCTCTCAGAGTGGCGGCGGCGCCAGGAAGAGGAGGCAGGGGCCCTGGAGGCAGGGGAGGAGGCTCGGCGCCGGGCAGCCCGAGAGGCTGAGGTCCTGAACCAGCGCCTGGCAGAAAAGGCGGAAGTGGTGGAGCGGCTGGAGCGGGGCCGCCGGCGGTTGCAGCAGGAGCTGGACGATGCCACAGTGGACCTGGAGCAGCAGCGGCAGCTCGTGAGCGCGCTGGAGAAGAAGCAGCGCAAGTTCGACCAGGTGAGGCACCTTGGGTTAGCCACCTGGGGAACTGGGATGCTCACCCACGCTGCCCGTCACGGTCACTGTGAGCGATCAGTAACAGGTGATGTCACAGCTCAGCTGTGAACCTGTGAGGACCTTCGGGCAAGATGCCTCTTCCCTCTGAGCCTCTGTAGGATAGAATGCCCATTGATCCTGGCTTAGGTCTCCTGCCCCCAATTAATTACTGCTGGTACCCACTGTTACTCCCAAAGGCGTCCTGCAGATACACCAGAGGGTACTTAGGAAGGCAAAAGGAAATAACACATCTTGCTTCTCCTACTGACTCACTGTGGACCTCAAGCAAACTGCTTGTCCCGTTTCAGCCTCAGTTTGCTCATCTGGAAAATGGGGATAAGGGAATTCCCTGGCAGTCCAGTGGTTAGGGCTCCGTGCTCTCACTGCTGCTGCTGCTGTTCAGTCACTAAGTCGTGTCTGACTCTTTGCGACCCCATGGACTGCATCGCTCCAGTGCGATCCCTGGTTGGGGAACTAAGATCCCACAAGCTATGCGGTACAGCCAAAAAAAAGAAGAAGAAAGAAATAATTGAAAGTGGGGGTCGTACTAAGCATCTGACAATCTAAGAATGGAATAAAATTCTCAGAACCCCAGAGCGTTAAGATCAGGCAACCCTGAGGTTCACATCCCAGTTGGGGCCCTTTCTGGCTGTGTGGCTTGGGTAAATTGCACAATCTCTCTGCCTCATTTTCTTCATCTGGAAAATGGGAGAGTCCTTATTTTTGCCTTTATTGTTGAAAGGAATTTTCACTGGCTGTTGAATTTCAGGTTTTATTCTTTTCACACTGGGAAGAGATCATTCCATGTTCTGGGGCCTCCACTGTTTCATATTTAAAGTTAGCAATCATCTAAGTCATGGTTTCCCTGTAGGTAATGTAATGTGGTTTTCTAGCTGATTTGGACTGTTTTCTCTTTATCTTTGCTTTTTAGCAGTTTGACTATGATATCCAGCTATGGGATTTTGTGTTTATTCTACTTCAGTTTGCCAAGCTTCCAACAGCTTTGGGTTAGTGTTCTTGATCAGATGTGGAAATCTTCAGCCATTATTTTTTCAAATATTTTTCTGCCCCATTTTCTCTTTCTTCCCTTCTCTTCTCAAACTCCAAATACATGTATGTTCGATTGCTTAATACTATTTCATAGATCATTGAAAAAAATTTTAAATAATTAATTTGTGTTTTATATATATATATATATAGAGAGAGAGAGAGAGAGAGAGAGGGATAGTTAAGCAGGAGATGGCAAGAGTGAACATTGACATCATAGGAATCAGTGAGCTAAAATGGACAGGAATGGGTGAATTTAATTCAGATGACCATTATATCTACTATTGTGGGCAAGAATCCCTTAGGAGAAATGGAGTAGCCCTCATAGTCAACAAAAGAGTCTGAAATGCAGTACTTGAATGTGACCTTAAAAATGACCCAATGATCTCAGTTCATTTCCAAGGCAAACCATTCAACATCATAGTAATCCAAGTCTATGCCCCAACTACTGGATGCCGAAGAAGCTGAAGTTGACCAGTTCTATAAAGACCTATAAGGCCTTCTAGAACTAACAGGAAAAAAAAAAAAAAGTCCTTTTCATCATAGGGTACTGGGATGCAAAAGTAGGAAGTTAAGAGATATGTGGAGTAACAGGCAAGTTTGTCCTTGGAGTACAAAATGAAGCAGGGCAAAGGCTAACAGAGTTTTGCCAAGAGAACAAACTGGTCATAGCAAACAGCCTCTTCCAACAACACAAGAGCTGACTCATCGGAAAAGACCCAGATGCTGAGAAAGATTGAGGGCAGGAGGAGAAGGGGACGACAGAGGATGAGATGGTTGGATGGCATCACCAACTCAATGGATATGAGTTTGAGCAAACTCCAGGAGATGGTGAAGGACAGGGAAGCCTGGCACGCTGCAGTCCATGGGGTCACAAAGAGTCGACACAACTTAGCCACTCAACAGCAACAAATATACATATAAATATATATATATATTTGCATGTCTTGTTTTATTGTTCATCAATTGCTGTGTCATAAAAAAACAGTGAAGGTTTGAAGTACATTTTAAGTTTTTATGTATTTTTTTTCCTACTATGACTACAAGAGGAAGAAAGAAAACCCTTTCCTCTTTTGGGTATAGAAAGTGAGGGGCTGATCAGTTTGATCCATTTAAGGTTTTTCCTTTTTTTGGCTCAAAATTTCCTTTCATTTAATTTTTTTTTAAACTTGAAGTGTAGTTTATTTACAGTGCTGCCTTAGTTTCAGTTGTACAGCAAAGTGACTCATATATTTATATAGGATACATATATTCTTTTTCAGATTCTTTTACTTATAAGTTACTAGAAGATATTGAGTAGAGTTTCCTGTGCTTTACAGCAGGTCCTTGTTAATTATCTGTTTTATATATAGTACTGTGTATCTGTTAATCCCAGATCCCAAATCTATCCATCCCCCCTTTCCCCTTTGGTAACCACAAGTTTGTTAGTTTGTTTTCTGTATCTGTGAGTCTGTTTCTGTTTTGTAAATAAATGCATTTAATTACATCATTTTTTAAAAGATTCCACCTAGAAGTGATATCATATGATGTTTGTCTTTCTCTGCCTGGTTTATTTCACTTACTATGATAATCTCTAGGTCCATCCATGTTGCTGCAAATGCCATTATTTCATTCTTTTTCGTGGCTGAATGATATTCCGTTGTGTATATAGGCCACGTCTTCTTTATCCGTTCCTTCATCCGTGGACATTTAGGTTGCTTCCATGTCTTGGCTGTTGTAAACAGTGCTGCAGTGAACACTGGGGTGTATGTATCTTTTCGAATTAAAGTTTTCTATGCCCAGGAGTGGGATTGCTGCATTATATGGTAACTCTAGGACCTCCCAGGTGGTACAAGTGCTAAAGAACCTGCCTGCCAAAGCAGGAGACACTGAAGACTCGGGTTCTGTCCCAGGGCCAGGAAGATTCCCTGGAGCAGGGCATGGCAACCCACTCCAGTATTCTCGCCTGGAGAATCCCATGGACAGAGGAGCCTGGCGGGCTACGGTCCATGGGGTCCCAGAGTCCGACAGGCTGAAGCAACTGAGCACTGTGGCTCATGGTAACTCTGTTTTTAGTTTTTAAAGGTACCTCCTCACTATTCTGCAGAGCAGCTGCAACAGTTTACATTCCCATCACCAGAGTGATCCACTGAAGCGCCAGCTGGTCTGGGACCCAGTGGAAACTTTGAGCCCTCTGCCTCCCTCTTGTGTCTTTGCCTCTGTCTGTCTGTCTGTCTCTCCGTCCTCGGGCCCCTGTCTCTTCTCATCCCCTTGTACACTCCTTTTAGCTAACCTGTCTCCCCCACCCCATCTCCCTCACCCCGGAAGCTCCTGGCGGAGGAGAAGGCGGCGGTCCTGCGGGCGGTGGAGGAGCGAGAGCGGGCGGAGGCCGAGGGCCGCGAACGCGAGGCCCGGACGCTGTCCCTGACCCGGGCCCTGGAGGAGGAGCAGGAGGCGCGCGAGGAGCTCGAGCGGCAGAACCGCGCGCTGCGGGCCGAGCTGGAGGCGTTGCTGAGCAGCAAGGACGACGTCGGCAAGAGCGTGAGCGTCCCCGGGTCCCCGGGTCCCCGGGTCCCCGGGACACACAGACATACACACACACACGTGGGCGACCACGCGCCCCACCCCCACCCCGTGACGCTGGGGCACACAAACACACGTGTGTGCTCTCCCACACGGAGGGCGAAGGGAACCGGCTTTGGAGAGTCCCCGTGTTCACGCACACACTCGGGAAGTGAGGAAAGCCAGGCATCAACAGGCAACGGTTCATGGGCCGAGCACACGGGGAGACTCTTCCAGCAAACGTGTGCACACACTGAGCACGCAAGCTTCTTAGAAAACACCCATGTGCAGGTGCGTGTTCATGAAATGTAAGCTGACTCTCCCATCAAACACACTGGCTCACGTGTACACACTGAGCACGAGAGCCGCTCACGGTGTGTGTAGGTGACTCCGGACAAGAAGGAGCTAGGATGGACATGTCCCCTCGCTGCATCCCCCTCGTCTGTCAGAGCTCCCCTCCCCTCTAGCCTAGCATAGATCTCCGGGCCTGACCTCCCGCCACCTCGGTGGTCCAGGTGCCCACGGCTCACTCTCATTCTGCCCGCCACCCTCCCAGGTGCATGAGCTGGAGCGAGCCCGCCGGGTGGCCGAACAGGCAGCGAGCGACCTGCGTATGCAGGTGACGGAGCTGGAGGACGAGCTGACGGCAGCCGAGGATGCCAAGCTGCGCCTGGAGGTGACCATGCAGGCCCTCAAGGCGCAACACGAGCGGGACCTGCAGGGCCGCGACGAGGCGGGCGAGGAGAGGCGGCGGCAGCTGGCCAAGCAGGTATGGGCAGGGCGCCGCCCAGCTTGGCGTGCCCGGAAGTCTCACCCATCCGCCTGCCACTCTGGGTTTCTACCCAAGTCCCACCTGCTAGCCAGCCATCCTCCTGTTCCCCAGCCCACCATGACCCGAGAACCCACACGCACAAGGACCCATTCGGACACCCTCTGTCCACTAACTGGTCCACCCAACCACCATCCCGTCTACTGAGCCAGCTGCCCAGCCACCCGTACACAGCCTCCCTACCAGCCAAGACTTCTAAACAACCAATTCTGCATCCGACTTCTTCATCCACCCAATACCCGCTCCAGTCAACCTCCTCTCTCCAGCCCAACCGCCCCAGTATCTACCCACCTCCTCTGCGCCCTCAACCAACCCGTATACCCATTTACCTGCTCATTGACCAGCTTGTCTTCACCCCACTTCATCCGTGACCTTCCTTCCTTTTTCATTTATTTCTTCAGCTGCTTCCTCATTCACTCCATATTTCTCTCTGCACATTCATTCATCCATCCTTCATTCAGTGAAGGAATTTCCTATGGTCTGCAGCGGGCAAGGCTTTTCACTCGGTGATGTGTGCTGAGCGTGGGAGGGGCGGGTCAGCCCTGAGTATCAGGAAGAGCCCTCTGGGGCCATGTGGGCAGCAGACTGGAGCAGGGGAGACTGGAGTTAGGAAGCCCAGAGCCCAGAGCAAGTGATGAAGAGATGATCCAAGGCCAGGCTGGGGAGCAGTATCTGACCGTTTCTTTTTAAATCTCCCTTGGCCCCACTGATCCAGCCATGGGTTCATGCACGATTTTGTCCTGAGGGCACCAAGGAGCCAGCCACAGGAGGGCCAGGAGCAGTGTCAGCTGTGATTGTAGAAGGACCTTTCTAGAGCCTTCAGGAATGGGCTAGAGAGTAGTGATGGGAGCAAAGAGGAGGCTGGGGCAAGAGGGAGGGATAAGGCCTGAGCCAGGGCTGTGGAGTTGGAGAGGATGGTTGGGTTTGTGGCAGAGAGGCAAGGGGCAGGAGGAGTGGGGCTGGAGACCTGGGCAGGGGCTGGAGGATAGACCTCTATGCTACTGGCATGTAGGGGGAGCCTGGGCCTCCTGTCCCCTGAGCCCGCCCCTCCCGACCTCGCCTCTCCCAGTTGAGGGACGCAGAGGTGGAGCGCGATGAGGAACGCAAGCAGCGTGCTCTGGCCATGGCCGCCCGCAAGAAGCTGGAGGCCGAGCTGGAGGAGCTGAAGTCTCAGACCACGGCGGCCGGGCAAGGCAAGGAGGAGGCGGTGAAGCAGCTTCGCAAGATGCAGGTAATGGGTGGGGCTTAAGCCGCGGAAAGGGGAGGCCCCAAACCTCGTTCCAGCTCCCAAAGCGGCTCCCAAACCAGCTCCGACCCCGCCCTCTTGATCCCAGGAGAAGCACCCACGTTAGGCAACAGCTCTATCCATGCCCCAAAGGCTCATTTGGTTCTTTTTATATTTTTTAGTTCCTTTACTTAAACTGCTTAGTCTTTGGGACTTCCTTGCGGCCCAGTGATGAAAACCCTGCGCCTCCACTGTAGAAGGCACAGGATTGATCCCTGGTCAGGGAACTAAAATCCCACATGCCGCTGGATGGGGACATAAATAAATAGTTGCCAGGTAGCAAAGTGGCCGAAAGTGTAAACGCCAGGGTCAGGCAGCCTGGATTCAGGTCGTGACTGTGCCACTTACCACCCTCAGTGCGTTGCTGAACCTCTCTGTGCCTCAGTTTCTCCATCTGTAAACTGGGTAGGAAAATAGTCCCCACCAACTGGAGTTGTGAGGCTTAAGGTTTTCAGTATGTGTACAGAATAGAGACTGGCCCAAGGTAAGTGATCGGTGTTTTCCAGCACTTTTTTCTGACCAAGCTGCTTGACTTGAGGATCTTAGTTCCCCCACCAGGGATGAACCTGCGCCCCCTGCAGTGGAAACTTGGGAGTCTTAACCGCTGAACCGCCATGGAAGTGCCTCCCAACTCTATTATTACTCCAGAGTCCACATATTATCCCCACTTTACGCTTGCTTTAATTTTGATATGCTTTAAAAAAAAAAAAAAGAAGTGAGGCCCAGAGACGAGGGGAGAGCTGGCCCATGGTCACACAGCCAGCGGCTGGGAGCGGGGTGCAGAAGCCCAAGTCCTCAGGACTCTGCTTGCTCACGGGGAGCCCCCACAGGGCTGACTGCGAGGGTAGCAGGGCTGGGGGCATTCCCTGTGACCTGGCTGGGCTCACTCACTCGCTTCGTTCCGCCCAGGCCCAGATGAAGGAGCTGTGGCGGGAGGTGGAGGAGACGCGCAGTTCTCGAGAGGAGATCTTTGCCCAGAACCGGGAGAGTGAGAAGCGCCTCAAGGGGCTAGAGGCGGAAGTGCTGCGGCTGCAGGAGGTGATGCCGGGGTGGGCGGGGCTCAGGAGGGTGGGGTCACTGGTGGGCGGGGCCAGGGACCCGAACCGGAAAGCCACAAGGTCGGTGTGCGGATGGGCTAGAGTAGAGAGATTGGAGGCAGGGAGGCTGGACAGGGACGATGAAGCCTGAGCCGGGACGCAGAAGAGGGAACAGAGAGCGTAAAGGAGCAGGATGGGCAGGGCTTTGGGTGGTAAGGCGGCAGAGGAGGGGAGGAGAGGGGGTCTGGCCCGATGACTGAGGGAAACTGGAGGAGGAACTGGTCTGAAAAGAGATGCTGGGCTCAGTGAGGAGGCCATGAGGGTGAGGGATCCGGGCAGGCGGGCAGCAAGAAGTGGACATGGATCAGGGGCTGCGGAGATGGATTTAGGAGACATCTGCCTATAGACTGAAGCTCACTCCAAGGTTATCCAGGGGCAGCGTGTCCAAGTGCAGTGAAAAAAAGATCAAGAGACTTGAGGCGTGAGGGGTAGGGAGGCCAGTGCTCAGCCAGCCTCCCATCGCCGCAGCTGACCACCTGCCTATTTTGCTCGTTGCAGGAACTGGCCGCTTCTGACCGTGCCCGTCGGCAGGCCCAGCAGGAGAGGGATGAGATGGCAGATGAGGTGGCCAACGGCAGCCTTAGCAAGTGAGTGGCCCATGGTAATATGGGGCAGGGCGCCCTCTTCTGGCCATACTGCCCTCTCAACCTCCCGTGACCTTGCCCTGCCTGTTCTCCCTAGAGCTGCCATTCTGGATGAGAAACGTCAGCTGGAGGGGCGCCTGGGGCAAATGGAAGAGGAGCTGGAGGAGGAGCAAAGCAATGCAGAGCTGCTCAATGACCGCTACCGAAAGCTGCTCCTGCAGGTGAGCACAGCTGGATTACCCCCTGCCAGCCTGAGGCCGCACTGACCTGGGACCATAACACCTTCAATCCTCTTTTTCAATCCACATAGGAAAAGGGAATATTTGAGTTGGGTTTTGAAGGTTGAATAGGAGTTCTCTAGGTGGGGGAGGAATAGATGCATTCATTCTGTTGTGCTTCTGAGGCTTCTTGAAGGCTGGATCCAGGGAGCATGATGCTGGTAATATAGATTTCATTCCAAGGCCTCTTCTCCTGGCTTGTAAGTGGTGACTTATAGGTGGCCATCATCTCATCCTGCAGTCACTGGGCTCGACTTTCTGTGCATGTGGGGGGAGCAAGAGAGAGCAAGCTATCTGATATCTCCTTATAAGGGCACTAATGCCATCATGGGGGCCCCACCCTCTTATCCTCATCTAGTCCTAATTACGTCCCAAAGGCCCCATTTCCAGATACACACTGGGGGTTAGGACTTCATATGAATTTGTGGGGCAACAAACATTCAGTCCATAATACACCAGTTCCCCAGGAAGCTAGCCTGGTGATCTCAAACTCATTTAGAAGCCAACCTGGAAAGGGTCCCAACTGGCCCCAAATGGAGCAGCTTGAGCTTCAACCACGGTCATAATTACAGCTGATTTAAATCCATCAAATCTGTTTAAACCCTCAAGTACACAATGACATTTAAAAAAATACTAATTAGTCACTGTATTAGCTGCCTGAGGCTGCTGCAACCAATTGCCACAAACTGGGTGGCTTAGAAAGACAGTTACTTGTTCTCTCACAGTTCTGGAGGTCAGAGGTCCAAAATCAAGGTGTCATCAGGTTCGTCCTTTCTGAGGGAACGTCTCTTCCAGTCCTCTCTCCTGGTTGCTTGTCAGCAACCCGTGCCTCGTAGATCCATCAGCCTGGTCTCTGCCTCTGCCTCATATGACCTTCCCTGTGTCTTCTCTGTGTGTCTGTGCCTCCTTCCCTTCTTGCAAAGACACCAGTCGTATTGGACTTAGTGCGAGGCTGTTTAGTTGCTAAGTCACATCTGACTGTGCGACACCATGGACTTGAGCCCACCAGCCTCCTCTGTCCATGGGATTCTCCAGGCAAGAATACTGGAGTGGGTTGCCATTTCCATCTCCAGGGGATCTTCCTGACCCAGGGTTCAAACCTGCATCTCCTGCATTGGCAAGTGGGTTCTTTACCACTGAGCGACGAGGGAAGCCCATTGGAATTAGGGCCCATTCCAATCCAGCATGGGCTTCCCAGGTGGCCCAGTGGTAAAGAACCCACTTGCCAATGCAGGAGACGCAGTAAACTCCTGGTGGGCTATAGTCCATGGGGTCACAAAGAGTTGGACACAACTGAGCGACTAACACACTTTAGAAAGGATGGAGGAGGAAACTGTAGATTAAAAGAGACTTAAAAATCATGTACAAAAAAATTTTAATGGGCAGCATTCAACTGTAGAATCTAGAGATGCATCTTTGAATAATAAAACTCAAAAGGAAAAAAAAAAAAAGCAAGGAAGTGATCACCCTAGGAGTCAGGAGGGGGCAATTCCCTGGTGGTCCAGTGGTTAAAACTCTGCACTCCCAATGCAGGAGGCTCGGATCGAACCCCTGGTTGGGAAAATAAGATTCCACAAGCTGCACAGCACATCCAAATAAAGAAAAATGTCAGGATGGCATGTTGTTTGGGGTGAAAGGAAGAGGTTGTTAGTAGAATGGATGCATGAAGTTCTATTTTTTGACCTGGGCAGAGGTGACAATGATGTTTGCTTTTTATTAACCTATCCTGGAGTGGGTTGTCATTCCCTTGCCCAAGGCATCTTCCCAACCCAGGGATCAAACCTAGGCTTTCTTCATTGCAGGCAGATTCTTTACCATCTGAGCCACTAGGGAAGCCCAACCTATTAAACCATATAGTTGATCTGTTTTTTGCTTTTTCTGTCTCACGGTTTTATTTTCCAATAAGAGGTTAAAAAAAATAGCATATGCTAATCACCAAGTCGGTCTCTTCCTGTGAGGGTGAAATGAAGTAAAGTATGAATCAGACTGCATCTGACTCATTTCCGTGTCCCCAGCATAGGATCTCACTTGGAGTACGAGATGAATAAATAAACAGGCACTATTATTAGGGGGTGTGGTTACGCATTAGCAATATAGTAGCTCCTGTTAATTGAGCCTACATTTCTCAAAACGATCCTGCATATCATTCTATCAAAACCACCTGAGTGCTTGTTGAAAAGGTGGATTCATGGACCTTATTCCAGACTTGCTGAATGAGAATCTCTGGATGGGATCCTGTGGTCCATTTTTTTTTCCTTTTTTTCCCCACAAGCTCTCTGGATGAGCCTGGTGCAAACAAAAATGTGATAACGCTTGGAATAGACTCATTCACAGTCAAAGATAGAATTGACAGCATTTAAACAAGCCTGTGATAGTCATCTCGACTCGTTTATTTATTGGGCTGAGTTGTACAGCATGTGGAACCTCAGTTACCCAATCAGGGATCGAACCAGACCCCCTGCATTAGAAGCTCAGAGTCCTAACCACTGGACCACCACTCTCCTCTTGTGGTCTTATTAAAATAGCAAAAACCTATCCAAAAGGTTAAAACCCAGAGCTGGCACTGCTGTTGGCTGATAAGCCAATCAAGGAAAAGTACATTTATTGAGTGTTTATTATGTGCCAGGCTCTGTGCTAGGCACTTAACAAGCATCAACTCACTTAGTTATGGGAGGTTCTGGCATTTACCTCCCACCTTCCCTCTGAGACTCCACCGTGACAGTCCTGCCTTCCCCACTGCTACAGGTAGAATCACTGACCACAGAACTGTCAGCTGAGCGCAGTTTCTCAGCTAAGGCAGAGAGTGGGCGGCAGCAGCTGGAGCGGCAGGTCCAGGAGCTCCGGGAACGCCTGGGTGAGGAAGACGCTGGGGCCCGAGCTCGCCAGAAGATGATCATCGCTGCCCTTGAGTCCAAGTTGGCCCAGGCTGAGGAGCAGCTGGAGCAGGAGAGCAGGTAAGTGGGAAGGGAGGGCACAGCTGGAGGGCAACCCTCACATTCTGAGCAATGAGACAAAGGGGAGCTGTGTTAACAAGCACCTGGTTTGGAAACATCCAAAAGGCATCATAATATTAATGGTTGATGGTTTCCTGTATCATTTAGGATGCTCTGTGCTGCAAGTAACTGCATTCCCACTATATAATGTAAACAGTAACTTAGCAGTTAGCTATAGCTGCATAACATGTGTTAGTCACTCAGTCGTGTCCAGCTCTTTGTGGCCCCATGAACTGTAGTCCATCAGGCTGCTCTGCCCATGGAATTCTCCAAGCAAGAATACTGCAGTGGGCTGCCATTTCCTTCTCTAGGGGATCTTCCTGACCCAGGGATCGAACCCTGGTCTCCTGTGTTGCAGGCAGATTCTCTACCATCTGAGCCACAAAGGAAGCCCCATATGCAGGGAAGCTGCCTAACAAACCACCTTAAAATTTCAGTGACTTAAAACAGCAATCATTTATTATTGTTCATGAGTCTTTGGAATGGCTGGTAGGTTCTGCTGATCTGGGTTTGGTGAGCCTCCCTCATGCATCTTTGCTCAGCTGAAAGTCAGCTAGATGGATTTGCTGATCTTGGCTGGGCTTTCACATGTCTACAGCCTTGCCTGGGACAATTTGGCTAACTTGTCTCTGCTCTAGGCTGACCCAGGCTTGTTCATATGACAGAGTGAAGGTTCCAAGAGAGAAAGTTTCTTAGGGCCTAGACTTGGAACTGGTACAATGTCGCTTCTGCCATATCCTGTCAAGCAAGCCACGTGGCCAGCTCAGACATGAGAATATCCAGTCATGGTTGCCAGGCACCACCCATTGCTAGGGGCCCCATCACCTGGACTTCACCCTAGTATGATGGTCCATGTAGGAGAGAATGGATGAGCATCAGGATAGGGAAGTTCAGGAGACAGGAGGTAAGGATGGTGCCAGGTGTCTGACCTGCAGATCTAGGTGGATCATGGGAAACTGGGAGGAGGAGCAGGTTTGGGAGAAGGCATTGAACCCAGTGCAGGGTGTACAGGGTCTAGTGGGCAGCCGAGGCTGGGGGTTGAACCAGGCTCAGGAGACAGATTTAGTGGACACCAGGCTGTTGATGGTTGTAGAATCCTGGGGCACAGCTGAGTGTGTCCAAAGAAAAGTGTGTGAGTGAGAAAGGAAGACAGCAGAGATGGTTAAGGATGGAGTTTGGGGCTCCCAGAGTGTTCTACAAACACGAAGAGCTTGAAAAGGAAATTGAGAGAAGAGAGGGAGAAAGAAAATTCCCAGGCCAGGCAGAAGGGAGGTCAGGTGGGAGATGATAAGTCCTGAACCCCTGGGGGCTGGGGCTGTGAGGCTAAGGAGGGGGCAGGGCAGAGTCCAGGGGGTAGTGAGACAAGGTTTGGGTACTGACAGGCAGGGGGTGGGGCAAAGGAGAGAAAATGGGTGAGGATGGTGCCTGGTGGTCTGATTTGGAGACTTGCGGTCAGTGGATCAGTTCCCTAAGAGGAGGAAGACTGGGAGCAGAGTGGAGGATACAGTAGAACATAAGAGACCTAGTGGGATGTGGAAAACTGGTGTAGTCATGGAGACACTTTTAGGAACATCAAGCATCTTAGCTGAAGTTAAGGATTAGGTGCCCTGGTGGTAGCCTGGTACAACCAGGCCTCAGTAGAGTGTGGGAGCCAGTTGCAGGTGGGTGGGAAGGTGGGCAGAGGCCACTCCGAGAACAGGCAGCTGCTGGACGAGGCTTGGCAGGGGTAGAATCCCAGGTGAGCAACTCTTTTGATTCTCCCCTTCGTGCCTCTCCTCAGGGAGCGCATCCTCTCTGGCAAGCTGGTGCGGAGGGCTGAGAAGAGGCTTAAAGAGGTGGTGCTCCAGGTGGAGGAGGAGCGGAGGGTGGCTGACCAGCTCCGGGACCAGGTGAGCAGCTGACGTCATGGAGAAGCAGTGGGGGTGGGGACCACTGACTGAGAAGTAGCACGCGACATCTCTAGAGGTAGTGAGCTCCCATCACAAGAGGTAGTGTGTGGGTGCTGGACTAAAGCCGAGTGCAGATAACGTCCTGGGCCTTGGAGCATCAGCAGAGAGCCTGAATCAGTGACTTTGTGATCTGTTGAATTCTGGACTCTAGGAAAAGCCCTGGTGGGGAGCTGAGACAGCTAATGAGAGGGAAGAAGTTAAATCCTACCCGGAGGCTAGGCCACAGCTTAAATAATAAAGTGGTGTTTATTGAGAGCTTTCTTTAGCCAGTGCTAAAGACATAACATGTAGTAACACTTAAGCCTAATCAGAACTCATGAGGTAGGTACTATTATTTTCCCTCTTATTCGTGTCAGAAAACTGAAGTCACTTGCTCACAATTATTTATTTAGTAACAGATGGAGCCAGAGTTCAACCTTCAGCACTTTGGCTGCATATCTGTGCCCTTAATTATTTATTGATCGGTGAATGTGTCCCACACACTGTGCTCCTTACTTAAACAAGCAGACAGCAAGCATGCTTGCATTCTCTCATCAGCTCCATTTCACAAGGGAGAAAATGGAAACTTTAGAAGGGGGTATAACCCAAAGTCACACAATTAATAAAGACAGTCTGGATCAGATCCTCCTAGACCCTCTTGCCAGCCTCCACCCCAGGCTCAAATGCGACTGACTCTGTTTGCTGTGCCCTTAAAAGCTCAGCTGTGTTTTATTCGCCAATTATTTCACAAAACAATTGTTGAGCACCTGCTCAACCTGCGTGCCAGGCACTGTGCAAAGCATTGGAGATATGGCTGTGAACGACGTAGAGAATGTCCCTGGCCCTCGTGACGTTCACATTTTCAGCACAGGAAGAGGAAGACACCACCGTAAACCTATAAACGGGCAAAGATAATTACAGATTGTGAAAGGGGTTATGAAGAAAAAAGAGAATAAAGAGAGAGGGGGATACAGAGGACTGGAGAATCCTCCCTAGATTGGGAGGGAGGTGGTCCGGAAGACCTTTCTGAGGAAGTGACATTTGAATTGATACTGAAGGGTGAGAAAGAGCCAGGAAGAGGGAATAGCAGGTGCAAGGACCCTGGGCTATGGAAATCAGCTCAATGAGTCCCAAGCAAAGAAGCAGAGCAGAATAACTTGAGAGAAGAATGGGGTTGGGGGCGTTGAGTGATACCTGAGGTTAGAGAAGTTGGCGGGAGGCAGATTATGTGTGTCCTCTCCTTGGAGAGAGAGATGGCAGGGTCTGGGGGAGGGTCTCACTACAGATGGCCTGATCCGTGTGTTTATGGGAAGACGACCAGGCAAGGGCCTGGAACGCCAGGCGGAGGTGCTGGCACTGAAGAACCATGGGAGGACCTTGAGCAGGGCAGAGGCAGGGTCAGATCCGAGCACAGAGAGACCCCTCTGCGGCCGAGTGGTGGGTGGTCTCGCGTTTGAGCCTGACCTGGAGGCTGGTGAGAGGATCTAGGAGAGCAGAACAAAAGTGTGAACAGAAGGCAGGGCGTGTGACAGTCAGGATAGAGGAGGGATGGAGATGTGGGGAGCTCTGTGTGAGAGCCGCACCCAGAGACATGACCTGACTCCCCGGCTCCCGCAAAAGCTGGAGAAGGGCAACCTTCGAGTGAAGCAGCTGAAGCGGCAGCTGGAGGAGGCTGAGGAGGAGGCTTCCCGGGCCCAGGCGGTCCGCAGGAGACTGCAGCACGAGCTGGAGGATGTCACAGAGGCCTCCGAGTCCATGAACCGGGAGCTGAACACGCTCAGGAACCGGCTCAGGTAAGGCCACCCGGTGCACGCGCAACCTCTCTGCATGAACCCCCAGCTCCCCCGTCTTCGCTCTGTGCCTCCCTCCCCATTTTATTCTATTTCTCCGTATCCTCCTAACCCTATCCTCCCGCCTTTCACTTTTCTCTCTCCCCTCCTCCGGTAACTGCCTCCTGGTCTCTCCTCCTTTCCCCTCCAGGCGCGGACCCCTCACCTTCACCACCCGCACTGTGCGCCAGGTCTTCCGGCTGGAGGAGGGCGTGGCGTCCGACGAGGAGGCGGCGGCGGAAGAGGCGGAGCCGGGGTCGGGGCCGCCGCCCCCGGAGCCCGAAGGGTCCGCTGCGGCCACACCGCAGTGACCCTACCCTGCCCCCAGCCGCCGGGCCCTCGCTCCTTGGCCCACCCCCGCCAGGTGCCTGTCCTGAGAACCGCCCTCTGGCTTCTTGCATTTCGGAAGTACAGGCTTCCGGCATGACAGCACTTATCCAGCCCACTCCGGGGGTCCCGGGAGACTTTCCCGTGAACCCCTAAACAGAGGAGTGGGCAAGCAGGGATCGCGGACTGGGGCGATCTCACTTGGGAGAAATTCGGGTGTGGGCGGCAAGCTGGGTTCCCATCCAGTTCCAAATCCTTCCTTCGGTTATGAATGATCTTTGTTGGGAAGGGAGTTTGGCTCTCCACGCCCCTTCCCCCTCCCCCCCCTCCCTCTTTCCCTCTCCCTGTCTCTCCACTTAGCCACCGACCCCAGAACTTATGAGCAACAGCACCCTGAGCTCCAGGCGGCCCTCAGCCTTTGACCTTTGCAGAAGGGCAGAATAAGGGGACCTCACACATCCCCCCTACCCTCAGGTTCCCTCCCGTTGCTCTTGTGTGATCACAGTTCAGCTGGAGTTTCCCATGGGGGCTTGAGGAGGCCCCATACCCTCCCAGCCTTCAAACTGTTGCAGAAATAAACTCCAACCCCGACTGGACCCTGAGGGCTATGTGTGTTCCTCCAGGGGTAGGGAGACAGGACGGGCAAGGGGCGGTGATGCGTTGGGGGGCAGTCGGTTGGTTGTAATTCAGCAGGTCGGTGTCGGGGACCTCCTCATCCGGCCTCCCTCCGAGGTATCCCCTCCATTATACAGATGGGAAAACTGAGGCTGAGCTGCAGGGTCCCTGGCTTTCACGCCTCTCAGTCAGCGAGTGGTAGGAGGGGGAGCTGCACTCTAGCTGACTCTCAAATCTTTGCAAAGCCACGACAGTAGTGACTGTTGAGCTGTTTGTTGAATGCTATTTACTGAGCTGTGCTAAATGTGGGACATTAGTCTCAACCCCTAGATGTAGAGATTTCGTTGTTTTCCAGTGTCTAGAACACTGCCTGGTATAGTTAACCTTTTTATATTTGCTGAATGACTAGATCACCCCCTCCTTTTTATATTGGTTGAATGAATAGAGCACCCCCTCTACTTTCTGAGTGGTGGAAACAAGCTCAGAGAGGTTAAGAGACTTGCCCAAGGACAAACAGCTACTAAGAAATAGAACCCAGTCTGGCTTCAGAGTGGGTAACCCCTGAGCCCACACTGGGAACCCAGGTCCATCCCTTTTCTGGAGACTAGAAACCTTCATCTATGAGCTCACATGACCTGGGTCATATGACTTTCCAATTAGGACTGTCAGCTCAATTCAGTTGCTCAGTCGTATCAGACTGTTTGCAACCCCATGGACTGCAGCATGCCAGGCCTCCCTGTCCATCACCAACTCCCGCAATTTACTCAAACTCCTGTCCATTGAGTCCGGGATGCCGTCCAACCATCTCATGGATCCCCATTTTTACAATCAGGGAAACTGAGGTAGATACTTGCTCCCTCCCAAATCACAATGTGAGAGCCAGCGATGCGGGGCATGTCTGCACCCTCAAAGTGCATGCCCTTGCCATTTTAGTCCGACCCCTGCTCTTGAAGACCCAACTCTTAGGTCTCCCCTCAAAGCCCCCTTCAGGAGACCTTCTCTGCAGACAAGGAGGATGAAACTTTTAAATGAAAAGGAAACTTTTATTTTGGTGGGGAGTGACAGGGTGGGTGGGAAGGGTGGGGCATGACACTTTTCCTTTGGGGAGAGGGGGTGACATGCGGCAGCTTCTGCAACGGGCGGTTCATGCACCCAGGGTGGGCGTGGGGGAGGCTTGGGGGAGAGGCCACGCCGACCCCTCCCTCCCTGCCCTGGGGGTGGGTTGAGAAGACCCGCCATTAGCACCAGAGTTGGACGATTTGCAGACCTCCCCTCCCCAGACTGACTCCGGACACCCTCCCCCATCCCTGAGAGCGCCCCCTTGCCACTCCCCCCCACCCCAACGACAGGCCAGGCCCGCCCCGCCCACTTTTGAGTGAGAAACTTATTGCTGTGTGCGCGTTGGGGAGGAGCCGCTGTGTTCAGAAAGACCCCCGCCGTCCACTCCTCCCCAATCACCCCGCCCCCTGCCCCGTGTCGGTGCTTCCCGGAGCGCAGGAGGGGCGCGACGTGCGTGTGGGGAGCGCATCATGCAGCGCATGCGTGTAGTTGCAGGCACCCTGGCGGCCGGGGGGAAAGGGGCGCGGGACTTGGAAGCTGTCCCTTCAGCTCTCTCTCTCCCTCCCCGACTCCCACACTGTTGACTTGGGGGACGGGAAAGGAGAATAACGTTTGTAGAGGTTTGTAATGATTGTGGTTATTTTCAAAAGCTGAACTAAAAAGCTGGGTACGTGTGGCAGATTGGCGAGCCGGAGGGGGTGGGGGTAGGCGTTGGGAAGAAGTCTGTACCCTTTAGAAAAATCCTCACCCCCTTTCCCCGCACCTTTCGGCTTCCGTGAGGGTCACGGGTATCTGGGGTTTTAAGAAGTTGAACCCTTTGGCAATATAATCAGTCTTCAACCCCATACCCTGGTGTCTGAAGCCTCTAGCCCTTTACCCCGCCCCACCCCGCTCCCACCAGAACCCGCCCCACCCCTCGCCCCTGGTTCGCCAGGGTTCAGGGTCCGAGGGCAGAATGGGGGGACTCAAAATGCCCCTTGCATAGGAATCGTTGCATCTAGAATCGTGCTCAGTGACGTCCCCCCAACCCGCGGGTGGGGGGTGTTCCTGAGGCCGGTGGGAGCAGAGGGAGGGAGGTTGCTAATTCCGTGGGCCCCCAACTCCAAAAAGGGGAGTCCCCTAAGGACTCTGGGACCGGTGTGGTCTCTGGGCTTGGGGGAGGTAGCGCATCCTTGAGCCAGGATGGGATGTGAGAAATGATTTTCCACCCGCGAGCGTCGGGGGTTGAGGAACGCGGGGGAGGGGCTAGCTGGAATCCCAGCCCGGGTGGATATGTCATTGTTTCCCAAGCTTCTGATATTCCAGCGTTCCTCCACTCAGGAACAGCCTCTACATTTTAAATGTAAACACCTCTAACCTAAATAAACGGTGTCCGGGCCAAGCAGCAGTATCTGGACTTACAGGCTTATATGCAAAATGCCAGGAAAGACAAAGTGTTTGTCCTTGTACCGCTTAAAACCTCAGCACATCGCCAGGGGTGCAAATATGACCCTCTGGGAAACATTGGCGTCTATGAGGGTGCCTTTGGGACACCATTTAAAGAAAGGGGCTCTTGGAGGGGACAGAGTTATCCATAAGAAGGGGGGTGCCCCGGAAAGATCTGGTTCCCTGGAATTGCAGACAGGTTGAGCCTATCTTGAAAATTCTAGAGTCAGGGGAACCTGAGCTGAATGTCTGATGTCAGGTTTAGGGGTGTCCAGGAAGTGTTCAGAGTGCGGCAAAAGTTGGAGCATCCCAAAGGCCTAACGTGAGTTCAAGGGCTGGGTCAAGTCTTGGAGGTTTGAGAGGTGCTAGGATGCAGCCCAGGGGTTAGGACTGAGGGGAGGGGGGACTTGGGGGGAAGGTAGCATCTATGTGCAGAGAGGTTAAGTCCCAGGAGCGTGCTGGGATTTGGAAGATGCGTGCCAGAATCAGCCTCAGGAATTCTGAGGGCAGGTCTCAAGTCCTGGGAATCTAGGGGAGGGCGGGGGGGGGGGGGCGGCGGGGCGGGGGCCGGTGTTGCGGAATTTTGTGTGCTAGGGCCAGAACATCCCAGGAATACCGGGATGGGAGGTCTGAGTCCATGCAGCAATAGAGGCGAGCAGATCCCTGGGGGGGGGGGGGGGGGGGGGTGCGGGGGGAGTAGGAGAGGCGGATGAAAAGAGTGAAATTCACCAGCGGGATGCTCCTAAAGGCTGAGGGAGCAGCTGTCCGCAGGCCCTCCCCGCCCCGCCCCCCTTCATGCCTCCGCTTCTACCATCTGAGCTCAGTTCCCGTTTTTGGCTTGGGTGACTGTTCCTCCTTCCCCCACACTGCTGCTAATTTTTAAAAAAATCAGTGCATGATGGGTTGCCCTCCTGGGGTGAAGGGTAGGAGGCTAGGAGACCCTCCTGTGGTGTGGCTTAAAGGCCAGCCCGACCCCCTTGAAGGTCCCCACCCACTTCCCAGAAAGTCCCTTCCCTTGCTCGCGGCATGCAGCCCCCCGCGGCTTATTGCTGAGGTGGAGTTGGAGAGGGCGGGGGTCCAGGTTGGAGGAGGCATGCAGAGTTCGGGGGAGGCGCCCCAAAATGTGATTGGCATAATTTGGACGTATTTACACGAGTTGATGGGGAGGGGTCTATGGCTCTGGAGACCTGAGAAGGCTTTTTTTTAAGGAGGGGCAGAGTTGGGGGGATGGGTTTTGGCTCCTCCCCCTCCATCCTGGGGGCCCAGGTCGGGGTGAGGGGCCCGGGGGTGTCTGCTGGCGTCGTCGTCTCCGTTGCATATTATTAATGACTTTTTGTTTTTGTTTTTTTTTTTTGTAAAAAAAACCCTTGCCCCCACCCCCCACCCCCAGCTCCTTTGACCTTCTTCCCTGTCACCCCCGAGTCCCCCCACGGGGGGGAGGGGAGCGCTAGAGGATGGAGGGCAGGGTTGGGGGAGCGCGGCGGGCGGCCCTGGGGGAGCCGGGGGGAGTGGCAAGGGGGGCGAGGCGCAGGGACACCCCGCTCAGGCCCGCGATGCTGCTCAGGCTGCGGGATTTCTCGTAACCTGGGGGCGGGGGGAAGGGCAGAAACACAGGAGGAAGAGAGGAGATGCGGGTGCAGGCGGAGGGTCCAGCAGACAGCGGGACCCCAAGACAGAGGGAAGCAGGAGAAAAACAAACAGAAGGGATACGAGATGGAGAGAGAGACGGGGACAGAGACAGGAAGAGGTGGAGGGAGAATGTGAGACACAGAAGGCAAGAGAGAGACGTGGAGACAAGAGGGTTGGACACCAGGACACAAGACGACAGACGGCAAGAAAAGGGTAGATGGACAGAGGCGGACCAAGGAGACGAGAGAGAGAGAAGTGAACAAATCGGACAGTCAGTTGGTATCGAGGAGAAAGGTGCAGACATGGGGAGGGGGGAGAGACTCAGGGTTAGGAGGCAAGGTGGCACCCACCGAGCCTCCCCCACCCTGCCCCCACCGCCGCCCGCCCCCCAACCCCCGTCCCCCCAGTTGGCCCCCTCGTCTGAGGCAAAAAGGTGGGGGGAGGGCAGCGAGGCAGATGGTGGGCAGCACGGGCGTGGGGAGGGAGCTTGGGTGGAATGCCAGTGGGCGAGCAGCTGGTGGGGAGGGCTTGGGAGGGGATGGGTGGGGCCGCAGGAGGTAGGGGGCTAACCTAGATGGAGAAAGGAGGACGGGGCGTGGAGGGGTGGACCGTGAGGGGCTGAATGGAGCACAAGTCGGCAGTGCCCCCCTGGGCGGGGCCGGGGCGGGGTGGTGCTGAAGGACAGCTCCAAGAGCAGTCTGATGTCGGCAAGGCTCAGCCGAAGGTTGTAATGGGCTGTCTTTAAAGGCTCAAGATTTCAGATGGGAACCTTCTGATGGGAAGGTCTTGATAGTGTCTCGAGACTCAAGGGCTTAGGGGCAGGTGTGGGGTTTCTTGAAAACTTAGGAATGTCTTGAGAGTTCTGCCAGTATCTGGGCTGTTCTAGGGCTTTCCTAGCCGGTGCCAAGGGGTCACTCTGGACGTGGGCATCTTGACAGGAGACAGGGCCTGGGGGGTAGTCGGAAGCCCAGTATCTTGGAGTCACCCCCTCCCAGCCATTCCCAGTTGCTAACCTGGGGGAAAGGGGCAGGGGGGGATCGAGGGTCTCACGAGGTCTCAGGCGGTGACAAGAGCTGGGGACAGAAATACACAGAGTCACGGCGGGGGGAGGGTGGCCAGGGAGAACCCCCCAACACAGCCTCACTGTTGGGGGGCCGGAGAAACGCCGGGATCTCTTCCTCCTCTCTGGTGTTTTCCGCGGGAGGGGAGCAGTGAAATGGGGGGCGGCCAGAGACATCAAATATGGAAGGAGCTTCCGGGGTGGCTTGGGGGGGTGGGGTGGGGGAGGGTGAAGGGAGAGAGGAGGGGGAATACTGGGGAGGAGGGAGGGGATGCGGGTCAGGTGCTGGACCCAGCAGCACCTGAGGGAAGACAGACAAGGGGGCTGATGGGGTGGGTGGGGAGCAGGTCAGGAGGAAGGGCCTTGAAAGAAGGAGGGCTAGGGAACAGTGGAGGGTGAGGGAGAAGTTAAAAGAGGAAGGCAGGCGTGTGGAAGGGGTAGGGATCCAGGACCTTGGGGGAGGAAGTTCAGCCAGCCCCATCAGCTCCAGCCATTATTTGAGTTCAATGAATGGATTTTGGCATCAGAGGCAAAAGAAGCAGAGACCTCCCCCCCAACCCCCACTGGTCCCTCCACTCCTCCCTTACCCACATTCCCAAGTCCTCCTGCCCCACCCCTCAATTTCATAGGGGCCATCCAGACCTGGGGGTGGGGGAACAAAGGGAGTAGGCAACAGGGCTGGGTGCAAGCGGGGGGTGGGCTGAGATGGGAACAGGGAGGTGGGGGTTGGTAATGAGATGACAGTGGAGGATGATGGGGGAGTGGGGGGAGGGTTGCAATAGGAGAGGTCCAGGAACGGAACAAGAAGAGCCGGACAGTCCCCTCTGGACTAGGAGCCCAGAAGCCTGCTTCCTGTCCTGCATCTGCTCTGTGGCTGGGGGTTGACCACGGCCCTCTCTGAGCTTTTGTGAAACAAGGGGCTTTGGATGCGGTTCTCCTTGGAGGCTCCGAGTCCTGCTCTGCCATCTCCTTAGGCTGTGGCTAGGGATTCTTTAAGCTGTATCTCTGCATTTGGAAGGAAGACTCCATAGGTGTTTGTTGAATGAATAAGTGATGGACCAGGTGCCTTCAGGTGGCTTCTCAACACTTTTAAGATCAAATCCAGCCTCTCACCATGGCCAAAAACACTTCCCCCCAGGCTCCTCCCCTCTCCTCTTGGCCATTCAACTCCAGCCACACTTTCCTCCTTGCTATTCCTTTAACAAACCAGGGGCATCCCACCTCAGCACCTCAGGGCCTTTGAGCTTGCTCTTTCTTCTGCTCGCTGGTCCGTTTTGAGCTTCAAGTTTTAGGTCGCCTTCTCAGAAAGACCTTCAACCTTTATCTGACCTCGTTAGAGTAATTATCTTGTTTCCTGTTTCCCCCACTCATGGGGTGGAGAACTTTCCCTGTAAAGGGCCAGATGGTCGATATTTCCAGGGCTCTGTGGGCCTACCATCTCTGTTGAAACTATTTCACTCTGCTGTTGTACACAGTGGCCGTGTTCCAATAAAGCTTTATTTACAAAGCAACTGGCGGACAGGTTTGGCCCTTGGCTATAGTTGCCACAGGGCTCTAGAGTATCAGCTCTGTGATGGGAGATGTGTGCTTTGTGCCCTGCCAAATCTCCAGTGCCTGGAACTCCACCCTCAATCATTACTTGCTGAATGAATGAATGAAGTTAGGGGTTAGCTGGGGTTGTTGTGAGGATTACAGAATATATGGCATATGGAAAGTGCGTGGTTATGTTTGCGGAATAATTCACCTACTGTCCCCTCACTCTCTCTCTGACCTCCCCACTGTCCAGTCCTGGCCCTGTTCCTCTGCCTTTCTTCTTCCCCATCCCTGTAGCTCTGACCCTGGCTCAGGCTTTGTCCTCTCCCCCGGGACCCTCATCCCAGCCTCCACCTCGGCCTCCCGACCTGCAGTCTCCCCACTCTAGTGCCTCCTCGTGAAGTCCCAGAGTGGACCTCAGTTCAGTTCGGTCGCTCAGTCGTGTCCGACTCTTTGCGACCCCACGGACTGCAGCACGCCAGGCCTCCCTTTCCATCACCAACTCCCAGAGCTTGCTCACACTCATGTCCGACCTGCTCCTTCCCAGATCCCAGGGCAGGGCTCCTCAGCTCAGCCTGCTCTCCTGCCTCAGGTCTGGGTCTGCGTCTGCCTCTCCCACCAAACTGGGGGTAGGGGGCGGGGTTGATATGCTCCCCGTTGACTCCCTCTGCTTAGCACCAGAAGCATGTATGTGGGTGCTTGGTAAGTGCTGGCCAAGCCACAGGTGACCGCATAAGTGGCTGAGTCTTTCTCACCTCATCCTGTACTCAGAAGAACATCCTGGGTGTGTGCCCTCCTTTTCTTGATTAAACAAACAAAAGCAAAACCAAGCGGGGGGGAGGCAGGGGGAGAGATGTGGATGGGGGTGAGGATGGAGGTCAGTCGTGAGGCCGTTGAGGTGGGGAGGGTGGGGTGAGTTCTAGCGGTTAGTGAGAGGCAGGGCAAGTCCTGGGTAGATGGGTGTGGGGTCAGTGTCGGGGCTGGAAGTTAATTGGATGGAGCTGTTCACAGTGAGGGGGTGGGAGTCTCGGTCAGTGGGGGCTGCATGTTCTCAGATGGGTTAGTCAGGAGGGAAGGGGTTCACAGGGGTGGGGGCTACTTACCCCGGGGGGAGGGGGTTCGTCCACTAGGGGGATATCCAGGCCGCAGCGTTGGCGTTGAGGTCGGGCAAGAAGCTTGGGGGGCCTGGCTTACGCCAGTCTGGGGGGGGCAGTGGGGGAGCACCGGTGGCTGGGGGGTGGGGGAAGAGGCCAGAGGGTCGGGGTGGGGGGGGAAATGGAGATGCAATAAAGACAGGTGAAGGGTCAGTGGTGAGGAAATTCGGGGGAAGGGGTCTGAGAGGGAGGGAATTGGGGCCAGGAGGTGGGGGAAGGGAAGTCCAGCACCTCCTCCCCCATCTCCCTCTCTGCCCTCCCCTAGGGGAGGGCAGAGAGGGAGGGTCCCGGGGCAGGGGCCAGTGGAGGGCACCTCACCTTTCCGGATGGAGCCATCAGGGGATGGGGCGTAGTCGGTGAGGAGGAAGCAGGCTCGGTCCCGGCCGTAGCGGCCCCGGCTCCCAGGGGTGATGGGACTCTTGTCTTCCGGGGACATGGCGGGTTGGTCAATGGCTGGGCAGTCCTCATGTGCAAGCGCAGCAGCTGCAGGGTCCCCGTTGGGGCGGGGATCTGTGTTCAGAGGGGCAGACAGAGACACAAAGGCAACAGTGAGGTGTGGGAACTCGTGGAGGAGAGGGTGCCAGAGGTGCAGGGGGTCAGGGGGGTGTGGCTGGCAGGTTTGGGAAGCGGGGTCATGGCCAGGAGGGTGTTGAGTCTTGGGGAGGACAGCAGGGAAGGTTGTCGAAAGCCAGGAAGTGGAGTCAGGCCAGGCACCGGGTGTCGAGAGGGCAGTGCCAGACCAGGGCGTTGGGTGTTTGGAGGGACAGGAACAGAAGAGGTGGCTGGGAAGTGAGCTGGGTACTGGTGGGCTGCGTGGTTGAAATGGACCAAATGGGGTTCAGCTGTGGTTGGGTGTGTGCTGTGGGATAGGTTTGGAAGGGTGGTTGGGAAGGATGAGGAGGCTGGGAGGTGGTTGTCTAGGGAGGGTTGTTGGACGCTGGCAAGGGCACAGTGGGGAGGCGTTGGGAAGGTGACAGATGAGGGAGGGGGAGGTGGGGGTCCCCTAGGCTCTGACTCCAGCTATTTTTAATTGGTGTGAAACTGGGTCAGCGGCTGAGGGAGCAAGATGGGGGGCCGGGCGGCCCAGCTCCCTTTCTTGACCTATTTAAGGCATGGGGGTGGGGGCCCCCAAGCCTCCCCCTCCCCCTGGACAGACGCCCCAATCGCTTCTGAGATACAGACTCCCCTGGGGGGAGGGACACACAGGCTCAGTCAACTTTCCTCTCATTTCCTTCATCACATAAGCTGCAGCTGCCCCTGGCCTGTCTCTGGCCCTCGATTCCCACGTGAAACTCTCTCCCCATGTATCTCTGAACCCCACCCCCCTTTTCTCTGAGTCCCTCTTACCATATGGCTGATCACTCTGCCCTCCCCCCAGACCCCCTGAATACCTTGGCTGTAGGTCTGTCTCTCCCTAAAACTCTTTCACATGAAACCTGTTCTCCATCACTGCTTGCTTCCCTGCTTCTCTGGCCTCAGCACCTGCTGTTCCCTTTCCTCTTTCCCGTGTCTGTTGCTGACCACCTCTGAGCCTCAGCACATACCTCCTGCCCCCCTCAGCACCACTCCACCTCTGCCTGCCCACTCCGCCTCCCTCCATCCCTGGTGACCCCGTCTCACCTGCCCGGTTGATCTCAACCACTTCCTCCTGAGCCAACGGGCAGGGCTCCCCAGGGGCTGGCAGAGGAGGCAGCCCCATGATTCCGAGCCCCCCCGCTCCCCCCCTGAGCAGCCCGGGGTGCGTGTGGGGGCCCGGCGGGTAAGCCCCGGCCACAGTCACCCCCATGGAGGGCGGGGTGATGGGGGGTGGGGGGCTGATGCCGCCGCTGCCATGGTGAGGAGGGAGGGGGGGTGGTGGGGGCGGGTCGGGCTTGCAATAGTTGGGCGAGCCAGGCTGCGGGGGCCGGGGAATGTGTTTGTTCTTCTTCTTGGGCAGCTTCTGTTTGGCCATGGCCAGCGAATAGTACATGCCAAAGTTGTTCACAATGACGGGCACCGGCATGGCGATGGTGAGCACCCCGGCCAGGGCACACAGCGCCCCGACCAGCATCCCCGACCACGTCTTGGGGTACATGTCTCCGTAGCCCAGGGTTGTCATGGTGACCACGGCCCACCAGAAGCCGATGGGGATATTCTTGAAGTAGGTGTGGTTGGAACCCAGGATGTCATTGGGGTCGGCGCCAATGCGCTCGGCATAGTAGATCATGGTGGCGAAAATGAGCACACCCAGGGCCAGGAAAATGATGAGCAGCAGGAACTCGTTGGTGCTGGCGCGGAGCGTGTGGCCGAGCACGCGCAGCCCCACGAAGTGCCGCGTGAGCTTGAAGATCCGCAGGATCCGGACGAAGCGGACGACCCGCAGGAAGCCCAGCACATCTTTGGCGGCCTTGGAGCTGAGGCCTGAGAGCCCCACCTCCAGATAGAAGGGCAGGATGGCCACACAGTCAATGATGTTGAGGCTGCTCTTGAGAAATTCCACCTTGTCTGGGCAGAAGGTGATGCGCATGAGAAACTCAAAGGTGAACCAGACCACGCACACGCCCTCCACATAGGTCAGGAAGGGCTCCGTCTCCACCTCCACATTGGTGACATTCTCCGGCGGAGCCCCAGGGATCGGGGAGGCTTGCGTCACTGTCTTGTTACTGATGTGGATGAAGCCCTCGTGGGTCTCCAGGCAGAAGGTGGTGATGGAGATGAGGATGAAGAAAAGGGAGGCGAAGGCCACATACTGTAGGGCAGGGTGGGAGAAAAAGGGCAAAAGGTGACCCAGGCATCTGGTCAACCAGCCATCTACCCAAGACCCTCCCGATGGCCCCTTTCTCAGACCCAAACTCCAGGGGAATCCGGGTTTCCCAGCCCCAATGCGTCCATCGCTTCTTGCATCCTGTTCTCTCTAAAGCTTGCAAAAGGATCAGAGGCAGCTCTCCCCCAGCTCCGGAGAGGAGCTGGCCCCAGCCGCAGCAGCAGATGGTCCACTTCTTTCCTGGAAACAGCAATTTCTGGCTCTGTGCTGTCTCCTAGACCACCCCCCCCCCTCCTGTTCCCTGTGTCATATCTCAGGGGTCCCTGGCAGGGTCCAGTGATTCTGCTGGGGGGTGGGGGAAGGGAGACTAAAATCATGCATCCTGTGTCTCAGAAGCTTTGGGGCTTGGCTTGGAGCTGGGGGGAAGGGGAAGGGGAAGGGGAGAAGGTGGGTGGGGAGGCAGAACCAGGAGGTGGTTAAGAGTAGGAAAGCCTAGGTGTGAATTCAGCTTTTTCTTTGCCTAATTGGGCAAGGAGATTAAGCCTTCTGAACCTCAAGTTTTGGTGTTTTATTTTTAAGGATTATTGTAAGGATTACATTAGATGAATATACAAAGGATTTGGCTCCAAAACCAGTGCTTGAGCTTTTGTTAGGGTATAGGGGCATCAGTTAAAGGGGGGGCCAAGGTTGAGACCTCAGGTGCCAATGTTTAAGGACCATGATGCTAATGACGGAGTCCAAGAAAACAGAGAAGGCTGGGTGAGACCCTCACCCAGAGAAAACAGCAAAGGGGTGGACCCACAGAGGAAAGGAGCAGTGTCAGGGCTCTGAAGAAAGAAAGAAGTGAAGGGTCAAGACTGAAAAAGAGGGAAGATGATAGGGGTGGGGTTTAAGGCTCTGGAAACGAAGGGAATGTCTGGGGCTTGGGCATAGAAAAAGGGGAGAGGGCAGGGCTAGGTCCAAGGAGAGGCGAGGGGACTGGTCAGAGGTTCAGAGGTATGGGGTGCCTGAATCATTTCAAGATGGGGAAGGATCTATGTCCTGAACACACAATGGTGTCGGTTTTGATGAAGGCCTTGAGGACTGAAGGCAGGGTCAAGATCTTGAAGGCCTCTAGGAATTGTAGTTGGCTTTATCAAATATGTAGAAGGGAGGTCAAAGCAGAAGGGTTAGTCCTGAGAGAAGGGGATGGGCGTTGAGGCAGAGGGAGCTTTAATCAGATGAGTAGAGGAGAGAGAGACGGGGCTGCAGAGAAGAGAGAACCAATGTTAGGCTGCAGAAATGACTTTAGACCTTGGGGTAGCCTGTGGGGAGGGAGGGTCAGTGCTGGCCCTCTGCCCCACCCCCCTCTTCGTTTCTCCGCAGTGGTTTAACAGGCCAGAGGCCGGCACAGAGCGCATGCCCGGTGCCGCCCCCCTGCACCCCACTCCAAACCCGGCGCACCGCGCAGGCTGCGGCACCGCAGTGGGGGCGGGCCGGCCGGGCCAGGGGGCGGGGCGCGCGGTGGCCAGCACCACGGACAGCTCCCCCGCCGCAGTGCGCAGCCGCAGGGCCTGGGAGCAGTCTTAACCCCTACCGGGCCAGAGCGGAGCAGGAGGTGCGCAGCCGCGGTGCCGCTTCACAGAGGGAGGCCACAGGCCAGGAGCTTGAGTAACTCCTTCCCTCCCAGGACACAGAAAGGAAAGGTGGGCACCCGCCGCAGTGCGCAGCTGGACAGCGTCAGGATTGGTTTGCCCCCTTGTCCCAAGATGCTTCAAAAGTAGAAGGGGTAGGAGGGCATGGAGTCCCTGTAAGAAGGAAAGGGGAGACTACGGAGAGGGGAGCGAGTGGGGAGGAAACCGGACCCTCCACTTTGCTCTGGCTTCAGCTATCGACTCAAACTTTCACTTGAAGGCTAGAAAGTGCTTGAAACTACATGGACACTCAAAACACAGCTATAAAGTAAATAAATGTCCTCCGGAGCTGTCCTGAACCCCTAGCTTCACCTCAGGACCCTTCAATGGGGTCACAAGAGGGAAGGGCGCCCTAGGCCACGGAGGAAGGGTGACTCTCAGAGGCCTGAGGGGACATCTAGGGCCACGTCCCTTCCGCACCTCCTCTCCCCCACTTCCCCCCACCCCAAACCCAAATCCTGCCAACTCAGCGCTTCCCGGGGACCAAACTTTATGCGGTGTCTCCGGGCCCCCCCTCCCTCTTACTCCCTCCCCCGGCGCGAATGCGGCACTGCGGCTCCGCGTCCTTCCCGGCCCAGGACGCGGCACGGTGGGGGGAGGGTGCCGGACGGCTCCTCCGGGTGTTTGGGTCCCCAGGAGGCTAGGAGGGGGGCTGGAGTCTCTTCCTCTTCCCCTCCTTTCTCTAATTGCCCCTATCTTGAACTGTCCTCTCTCCATCAACACAGGGAGGAGGTTAGGAGGAGGAAGAGGTTCAAGTGAGATCTAGGGGGGAGGGTAGCTATTTAGCCAAAGAAGTTACAGATTTTTGAGGAAAGTTTTTTAGCGGGGAGATGACGGGATCTTTGGGGGAAGTCTAGAATTTTGAGGGCGATAAGGCGGCATAGAGGATAAGGCTGGAGTGTGGGCTCTTTGGTTTACTTTGGAGGGAGGGGGATCAGGAAGGGCTGAGGAGCCCAGTTCTAGGCTTCAGACTGGGTAGTGGGGGGCAGAAGTTGCTGAGAATGAAGCGAGGAGGGATTGGAGCTGGGGATGAGGGGACAGGCGGAAAGAAACCAAGAAAAAACTGGGAGCTATTTTGAGAAGGAAGCTTTGGGTCTGAAAAACTTGAGGGCCCTAAGGACTGAGGTTAGGTAAAAGTTCTGGAGCAGGAAGGAAAGTCATTTACTGACTAGGAAAAAGACTGGGAGGCTGGGGATGGGGCTGGGGGTGGGGGTGTCCCAGAGACAGAGAGTGGGCTGTGCAGTTTAAACAATGGAACGGAGAAGCTGGGAGAATCTGTGGATGAGGCAGAAGCGATTCTAGAGGGCATATGGGAAGTTCTGAAGACGAAAGACATTCTGGGGGCTCGGACTCTTCTGGAAACGTTGAGGAGGAGTGTGAAAGCCTTGGGGGAAGTCTGGAGCTGTACTGAGAAACCCTCAGGAGAGGAGTCGGTGTGAAGGATGTGAGAAGGGATGTGAAACACAGAGGTGGCAGCAGGGTTCCAGGAGAGAAGATGCCCCAAGACTCACGGTTGCAGCGAGGGTGAGGGGGGAGTGTCCTAGCAGGAACAAGTGGTTTGGAGGTTCAGAGGGGTCTGGGGACTCTGAGAGTGGGGTGGGAACTATCCTGAGACTTAAAGGGCAGAAGAAGCAGGAGGGTTCAAAGATAACCAGCAGACGCAAACTTGGAAAAAGGGCGGGGATTTGGAGACGGGCAGAGGGAGAATGAGAGAAGTGCTGCGAGAGCCTGCAGGACTGAAGGTTGGGGAACTGAAGAGCAGGCTTCATGGGGTCTGTAGAGGATGGAGACAGTGTTCATAAGCCCTGGGACACTTTGAGGGTGAAGAAGCGATGTCTTCTGAGGATTTAAGGAGGTCCAAGAAACCGAAGGCTGGGGGAGAGTCCGCTGAGTGTCTGAAAGGTGCCCAGAGAGGTGAGGTGACAAGAGGCTGGGAAGACTGAGGGTTGAGGAAAGGTCTTTTGAAAGCTCTCTAGCGGGGTCCAGGAAAGGCGGGGGTGGAGCTGTTCAGGTAGGTTGTTTAGGATATTGGCCCATCGGAGAAGTTTCTAAGGGTCTAGGATGGACTAGAGAAGCAAGGTGGGGTTGAAAGGGGTCTGGAGGGCTCTGAAGGTTGGAGAAACATCTTCTGAGGATCTGGGGATGGCCAAGAGAGAGGGGTGTGTTCAGAGGGGTACGGGAGACCCAGGAATGGGGTAAGAGGCTTCTAAGAAATTGGGAGGCTGAGAGACCAGGAGTATCTGAGAGGGGCCAGGGGCTGAGGGCGAGGATGGGGAGCTCCCTGAGGGTCTGGGAGCTCCAGGAGAGGGGAGGGGGATGGGGGCTCTGAGAGAGCGCTCACCCTGGCGGCCCGCGACGAGTAGGGGTCCTCGAAGAGCGCCCACACCCGGGGCTGCCAGCGGCGCCACCACGTGCCGCCCGCGCCGCCCGCGCCCCCTGGCGGGCCCCCGGCACCGCCGCCCGCGTCCTGGAAGCAGAGGCGCTTGAGCTCGCCGCCGGCGCCGTCCAGGCCGCCGCCGCCCGCGCCCGCCTCGTCGTCCAGACCCGCGTCGTGGGCGCCCGCGGCGTTGGCAGCGTTGGCGGCGCCCGAAGGGTCGGGTGCTTCGAAGGAGTCGAGCGCTTCCTCGGCGTCCCGGTGCTGCCGGTAGGTCATCCAGCAGCAGGCCTCCACGTCGGTCTCGTCGATGCCCCAAAAGCCGAGCTCCTCCTCGAAGAGCGGCCCGCACACGTCGGCCGGGCAGTGCAGCTTGCCGGTCCGGTAGTAGTTGAGCACGTAGGCGAAGACACCCGGATGCCGGTCAAAGAAGAACTCATCGGCGCCCGGGTCGTAGTCGAAACGCGCCGCCGCCTCGGGCTCTGTCAGGCCGGCCAGCCGCGTCCCCGGCAGGGTGCGCAGCGTCGAGCGGTACGTCTCATGGCGCACGCCGCCCACGTTGATCACGATCTTGCCACTGTCGCCACCGCCGCCGCCGTGCCGCCCCATGGCCGCCGCCGGCAGCCCGGGGCATGGCTCGGCGCGCCTGCCCCCGGGCCCGCGGGGTGCCGGGGGGCCCGCCGGGGACGCGGCGGGACCGGGCTGCGCAGATTGCTGCTGCTGCAGCAGCGGCAGTGGCGGTTGCGGCGAGGGTAGCGGTGGCGGGGACTCGGACAGCTGCGGCGGCGGCGCCGGCTGCTGTTTGCTAGCCCCCTGGCGCCCGCGGAAGGACGAGACGCAGACTGAGCTCAGCATTGGATGGGGGGCGGAGCGGCGGGGCGGGGCTTTATGGGGGCGGAGCCACGGGGAGAGACAGATGTGACTGGGTGAGAGGAGGTGATGGAGGAAAGGGGCGGGGCCGAAGGGACGGAGGAACTGAATGGATTGGGCTTGGAAGGGATGGGGGCGGGGCTGAAACTGGGGAAAGGACCCAGACTCCAACACTGCCTAGCTGGATGGGGCGGGGCCGCACATGCGACACACCGATTGGGTCTTTCTGAGATAAGGGGCGGGGCCGAGCGAGGTGTTAAAGGGGCTGGATGGGACGCGAGAGTTGCCTGGTTTGGCCGCGCTAGGAGAACAGAGGAGGCGGGGCTAGATGTGAGAAAGATATCTGATTTAACAAAAAAAAGGAGCGGGGCGGGTAGAGAAATAGGACTCGTCCATGCTATTTAAAGGGGCCTGACCGAGACTGGCGGAGGCAGGGGTTGGGCCACAAGGCGGATGGCCGTCCGAATTGGATGGAGACGGGCCTAAAGCGCCGGCAAGCAGTACCTAGTGGAGTAGGGCAGATGGAGACTAACGGGTTGGGATCCTAACATTGTTTGGACGGGGCAGGGCGAATCTTAAGAAGAGGCAGGGCCACAGAAATTAGAAAGTCCTAATTCTGGGAGGGTGAGGGGGCGGGACTGAGCGAGGGGCGGGAACTGGAAGAGTAGCACTAGGCTGGACTGAAAAGGAAAAGAGAAAGGGGAACAGGGACTAAGACCCAGTAGAAAGGGGACGGAATGGGGCGAGGCCTGGAAACCTGAAAGCTTCTGACTAGGTCTAATGGAGGAGGCGAGGTGAAGAAAGTACCAGGTCGGAGCTGCAAACTCGGCCCGATTAACTGGGGCTGGACCGGAAGAATGCCAAGATGGATGGGGAGAGACTGAGAGAGGTGGGTGGGGTCCACGAATGGTAGAAAACGTCTTGAATTGCCTGTGGAAATGCAAGACTAAGAGAGGAGAGGGGCTTTCAGGGACTTGAAAGCAACCAGGGTAGGCGGGGGCGGGGCAGGGCTAAGAGTGTAGAGAATGGCTAAGGAAAATGTGAGACCTGCAAAGAGTACAAGGCTATCGGAATGGACGGAGCGGTGGAACCTAGAACGGGAAGTCTTGGAGGCCAAATAACCTGGGAGAGAGTCCTAAGGATCAGCAGGGCCTTAAAGGGGGTAACGCGGTGAGGGAAAAGGGACAAGGTATAGATAACGGCAGGCTGCAGCCAGGAGAACCGAGGGATGGACGAGAACTGGTGAGGCGAGTCTTAAGAGAGGCGGAGGGTAGAAACTAATAAAACCACCGGGAAGCACAGTCTAGGCTGAGGAAACAGGCGGGGCCGATAGGAAATTGGGCGGAGTCAAGTGTCAGAGCGTCCCGGAGAGAGGGCGGGGAGATCGCGGGGGGGGGGGGGGCAATGGAGGGCGGGACCAGAACTAGGCGGGCCGCCTAGCAGCGGGTCCGGCCCCGCCCCCTGGGCGGGCCTAGCCGCCGGGTAGTAGAGCGCAGGCGCGGGGCAGGGGCGGGGCCAGCGGCTGCGGCTGGGGCTGCGACGGCCGGAGGCGGTGCCTGTGGGAGGGAAGGGGGCTGGTCACGGGCTGCGGGCCTCCCCGCTCTGCCCTATCGCCGGCAGGTGCGGCGGCTGGTTGGTATCGCCTCCCTACCCATCCCCGCTCCGGCTTCTGTGTCTCTCATCAGTGTCTCTTTTTCTCTGAATGTTTGTTCCCCTGCCTCTGCCCTTCCTCCTTCGAGACTCTGACCCCTCCATTCTAAGTCTCTGCGCTCCCTCTGGGTCTCTGTCCCCCTCCTCCGAGTCTTACCTCTGCTCTCTAAGCCTCAGTCTCCTCTCCCCGGACCATGGCGGGGTCTTCCACCCTCAATGTCTTTCTCTTGGCCTCTACCTTTTTCTCTGATTTCTCCCTCTTCTGGTCTCTTTCTCCTCTCTTGGGTTTTTGAACCCTTCCCTCTGGGTCTCTTTTCCCTCCTGTCTCTGTCCTTCTTCTTTATGTTTCTGTCCTCAGTACTCCCCTCCCGCTAGGGTCTCCCCTGTCCTCTCTCTGGGTCTCTGGCCCCCCAGCTCTTGTCCTCTGACCACCTCCTTCCCTGTGTCTTTTCCCCCTCCTCCGTCTCTTTCGCCCCTCTGTCACTGCCTTTTCTCTTTCTGTCCTCTCTCTCTCTCCCTCCCTTGGGCCTCTACCCCCTCCCACCCGTACCTCTTTGACCCCTTTCTGAATCTGTCCCCCTTTTCCTGCGTCTCTGTCCCCACTTCTTTGGGGCTCTGTCCTGCTATCCTTTGGCCTCTGTCCCTCTCCTGGATCTGTGTCCCTCTCTCTCCGGCTCCTACTGAATCGCCCTCTCTAACCCTCATCCTGGCCAGGACTGGAGGCTGCGTCACTGCAGAGCTGCAGAAGTGGGGCCCGTCCTGCGGACCTGGGAGGTAGCTTCCTTCAACTCCCTCACCCCCAGACCTAGGATCCCCCACTGCCCCCTCAGGGTTCTCGGACAGTCCTCAAGCTCCCATGGGACCCGGGAGGATATCGGGACTTCCTACTCTTCTTCTGCTCCAAATTCTGGTGTATCCCTAGGCAGAAGCTGTGAATCTTGAGGTGGAGGAATGGGCTTGGGTTGAGTGAGGCTTTGGGGGCAGGTGGGGGTGAGGATGGATGCTAGGGTAGGGGTTGAGTGGGCATTAGGGGCTGGGAGTAAGCGCTGGGGTAAGGACCTAAGTATCCCCCCCTTATACCCTCCCCCCAACCCCACCCCAACTCTATACTTTTCTGCATTCGACAGCAGCCAGGCACTGGATCAAGTTACCAAATCAGCGTTTTTGCAGAGGTCAGAAGGTGTGGAAGAAGGTGCCCGGGCAGAAGGGAGGGGAGGAGGAAGAAGCGAGGAGGCTGAAATAGGGAAGAATATAGAATGAGACTCGGGATTAGAGGCCATGGATGAGGGGAAGAGGTTCGGTCAATGACGACCCAGATTCCATCAGGCCCTGGGAAACGTGGATGCCCTCACTTCCATATGGTCCTCTCCAGGCCCCACCGGGGTATGAGGGGGGATTTATGAGCCTGGATTCTCCATCCATACGGAAGGCTTCTGACGGCATAAGGAGGCCTTGGGTTATGGGACACCAGCTTGGCAAACAGACCACAGGGAAGTGGGCTCGATTTTTGGCGACAGACACCAGGGGAGGGGAGGTCAATGTTCACGTCTTTAAACCCTTTCCCCGCCGCTCCTCCTTCCCAGTCTATCCTTTCTGAGGCCTTCAAGACACAAAATTCCTGAAAGCCCCAAACTTTCACCCTCATCATCCTTGGTGCCCCCTTCTAACTCTCCCTCCCTCATTCCCCAAAGCCCTAGAATTGTTTCTGACTTCCAAGACCCTTTCCTTGTTCCTCTGCCCACATTCCTACCAGATCCTAATCCAGGACGGACAGTCTCCCCCGGGCACTAAAGCTGAAAATGTGGGAACTCTCTGCCTCGGATCCTTGATCCCTCAGAGAGACCCTCCGAGTACCTCTCCACTGTAATCTCTGAGTCCCCGTCTCCCTTGTCCCTCGCCTTCAAAACTGGGACTTGGGCTGTCTTACCACCCCCGGACCCTGAGCCTTCTCCCCCCGCCACCCCTCCTCCGTACTCACCCCAAGTCGAGGCGGGGCGGGGATGGGGAGATCCGGAGCTGGCGATGGGGGGAGGGGTGACCCAACCCCGGCAGCTCTGGGCAGCTAGAGGCTGCAGAGGGGGGAGTGACATCATCGCCGGAGGAGGGGCGACTCAGCTCCCCCACCCACCCGGGGGCTTCAAGCCCCGCCTTTATGGCGTACCCAGGGGTCCCGAAATCCCAAAGGTCGAGAGGAGGAACAGGAGATAAACTGTGCGGGAATGGTATGCCCTCCCCTTAGAACAAAGGTTGGGAAACCCTTTACGGTTTCAGACACCGCCCCCGCCACTGCCACCTGTCGCTGCGGTCGCGACCTGTCGCTTCCTACGCGTGTTGTGGCTACGCCCGCCCACGTCAGAGCGTGAACACCGCTCAGACTACAACGTCCGTGATGCTCTGCGGCTTCGGGTGCCTTTGAGGAGAGGCAGTGTAGGCGAGGGGCTTCATGGGCTTCGTAGTACAAGATCCTTCCACCGGTGTTCTGGGAGAAAAGGAGCAATGCCTTTCTGTCTCAACTCCAGAGAGCCGGACACTAACTTTTTTCCTCCCCCTAAAATCTCCCTCTAAAAAGAAAAAAAAAAAAAGGAAGAGACCTCGATAAGTTTAATGTAAATAGTAAATTTTTTTAATTATCAAGGTGTGCGCATGCGCCTAACCAGGGCCTCAACCGAACGACTGCGCCTGCGCAAGCTCGCCCCTTTACTGTCTTGTTCCGCGAGGTCGAGCTCGGGCCAGCCCCACTTGGGCGCCGCTTTTCCTGTCGCCACGGTCGAAGACGGCCACATAGCTACCCAAGAAGACATCACCGAGGATCCAGAAGGGCCCTGAGGGCGGAGGCACGTCCAGAGCCATGAAGCCGGACAAACAGACACTGAAGCCACTCCGAGTAATCTACAAGGCGTTAAGACCAGTAACAGGTGTCACGCTTACCGGCCAGCCTTCCTCCTAGGAGCCAGAGCTTTGCCCTGCCCACCACTAGATATGTTTCTGTGCCGCATACTTGGACCTAGTGACGTCTCACTCCCAGCCCCACCTTTCCAAAGGCGCCACTCTGACGTCATTGCCACTTACCTGGATGACGTAGTCCTGGGCCGTGAGGTTAAACCAGACCCCCCCAAGAAGGAAGGAGACTGAGGGCAGCGTTGGGATTTTCGAACACTTGATGTAATACTGAGGAAAAAGAGGAACAAGTCCGAGATGAGGGATTCCTTCTCAGCTCAATTTTTTTCTGTGACTCCCCAGTGCAGCAGGGTCATGTCCATTTTGGGCAACTAGGTGTTAAAGACCTTGTGTGGTCAAGATCTCCTGTCTTCTGTAGCCTTACTGGCTCTTCCTCACTCCTGTATAACTGTTGCCACTTATCCTAGGCTCCCATTTGATCAGGTCCTCTTTACCTCTAATTGAAAATCAAAAACTCGTGGCCCACGGGCCATATTGGGCCTGCAGGGCTATGTAACTAGTCATACTTATTATGTTCACTCACTCTCATCCAGTAAACCTGGATCACCATCCTCTCCTATGCACTGTGACACTCAGGATAGACTCTAAGGAGGTGTCTTTGCTTCCTCCCACTACCCCCCAACCTCTCACTCACAAGGTCCAGTGCTTTCTGCCCTGGGATGCCCTCCTACCCATCTGATTCCCACCCTCAGGCCATAGCATCCTGTACAGTGACCACTGTTAAATCCCTGTGAGTCTCCCCAGCCCATGTGCACCAGACACCAGGTCCTCACCTCCCCCATCAGCAGGGGGACTGCCCCAATGGCTTTCTGCAGGGCCCGGATCTCCTCAGTGGGTCCTGTGATGAGAGACGTGCCTGTGTCCAGAATGGCAGCACAGCCCCGGGCACAAAGAGTCAGCCCTGTGCCCACCTGAACACTGTGAGGCAGAAGGGAACAGTCATTAGAGCCGGCATCCTAGGAGGCAAGACCCTCAAACCGTCTCCTCCCTCAGACCTAGGAGACAAGGCCCACAACCCCTCCTCCATCAGACCCAGGAATCTGGATTCCCCAACTCCCTTTTCCCCAGGACATTGGAATTTAGGCTCTAGCCTACTCCTCCCAGACCTAGGAGGCCAAGTTCCTCACCGCTCCATGTGGATCTGCCAAAAAGCAGGGATTGTGACTGGCACAAAGGTGAGGGGTGGGATGTAGTGTGCTGGGTCTGAGCCACCCAGGACCAGCTCTCCTCCGTCAGCTGCCTCAGGGTTCCTGCAGAGGCAGACAGTTGTAGGTGTCAGGGAATTTCTCCTGTCAGCCCCAGGAATGGCCAAGGGAGGGACTTCCTGCCAAAGGGGTGGTGTCTGGGTTCTAGGTGGGATAGTGGGATGCAGGCAGAACCGCAATGTGGGGACTGGAAGCAAGGCAAGAAATGAAGAGAAATGGGGATTTTCTTGGGGGAGGTTAGGATTTCAGGGTCTTGGGGGCTTCTTGAGGTGGGCATGGGACTTCTTGATTTGCCCATAGAAAGTAGGATTTTGGGGGAGTAGAGCATTGAGATTTCTGAATTGGCTCTGGGTGGCATGATTGAGAGGAGTGACACCCCAGGTGGATGATGAGACTTTCTGAATTGCATGTCTAGACATTCAGTGGAATTAGACTTCAGTTGGCTGAGACTGATGGGAATGGGGGTTGAGGGTGGGGACTTCCTAGAAGTGTGGAAGGACAGGATCTACTAAGTGTTAGGTGGACGAATTCTCTGGCAGTCCAGTGGTTAGGACTCTGTGTGTCCCCTGCAAGGGTCACTGGTCTGATCTCCAGTTGGGGAACTATGCTGACCGGGCAGAAAGAAGAAAAGTGGATGGGACTTCCTGGGTTGGACATCCAGATAACTAAAAGACAGAATTTCCTCCCTGCAGACTTCCTGAATGACAGCTGGGGCTTTTTGAGTATAAGGTTTAAGGTTCCTAAAAGGTAGATGGGACTTCTTAGGCTAAAAGGGGCAATTCCTGACTTCTGATGTGTGTTCCCAAATGGAATTGGGATTTCTTTATGCTGAAGATGGGGTTCTTAAATTCAGTATTTGATGGGGTAGGGCATTAAATTTCCTGGTTTGAGTTTTGAAATGTGGAACATTTTAAATGATGGTGAGTTTCTTTAATAGGTCTCAAGGTGTTGCTTAGCAAGTGGAATTTCTGACTAGGGTTCAGGTGTTTCTTCTATTGGGACACTGACTTCCTGAATGGAGGGTGGGACTTCCTTTATTGGGCAAGGGACTTCCTGAAGGTGGGCAGGACTTCCTTCTTGGGACTAGAACTTAAGCAGAAGGTAGACCCTCACCCGTTACCTGTTGAGGTAGAAGGAGAAGACAGGCTTATCCAGTAGGCCCTGGTCCACCAGTCTGTCCAGCGGGGGCCGAACTCCTCCCACGGCCAGAACGGGAAAACCAAGGCCCAGTATCCCATCAAAGTGGGCAAATGTGAAGACCAGGCTGGGCTCCCACAGAGCCTCCCCAAAAGTCACTGTTGCACCTGTGATTCCCCCAATCTGGGGTAGATGCAAAAGGAGTGAGTTACTTCTAGGAGGACGTTACCTACATAACTCTGAGGTCTCCCAAACCAGGGCATGAATCCCAGATCGGGTCCTCAAAACCCCCTGGAGCTGTGAATACCTCCAACTCCCTAGGAAGCTCTGCCTGGCCAAGGGCCACCCCTGCCTAGGAGCCCCCGCCCCACCCTCCTTCCTCCAGGAAGCCCCGCCTCCCACTTCCGAAGCCCTGTCTGCCTGTTTACCCAGGAGGACCCGCCTCTCCAAACACTTCCCTAAGCCAGATAATGTTAGAAATGGGCTGCTTCTAGGCTCCCGCCGTCCCGGGAACAAGGTCACGCACAGTCAGCTTATCCTCACTCAGGATGCCTGCTAGGCGCCCGGTTCCATATTGAACGGCAAACTTGGTCCCATTGAACCGGAAGGAGCTGGAGGCTTTGGGGTTGAAGCGGTGGTGGAGCCCTAGGTTAGAGGGTCAGGGAGACGTCACTGGGGAAGAGAGGTCTTCCCGGTGCCTCCTGCCTCTCTGGCCAACTCACATGTGAGGGTGTGTCGGAAGAGAACAGGTCTTCAAAAACCCTGGGAAGACCAGGCCCCGCCCCCCTTCTCCCTTTGCCCGAGTTCAACCTTAATTTCCCCTATGAAAGCTCACAGCAGGGTAGACTGAAGAAGCGGCATCTCACAGAGGGAACCCAGAGGTTGGAGGAGCCAGTGTCAAAGACGACAGAGAAGTTTTGTGGGGGGGTCCCCAGCCCAATTTCCCCATAATACTGGGCCTGATGGCGAAACAGGAGAGGTTGTGGATGTAGAGCTTGACTTGAGGGCAGGAAGGGTGTCGTGGGGGCTGAGGCGGGGGGTGGGGGGGGGGTGGGGGGGTGGGGGGGGGGGCAGTGTTGGCAGCCTATGTAGGGCTGTGACTTACATTCAGGTAATTGGAGAGAGGCACGAAGAGGGACTTGTTCCCAGGGGATGGAGCCCCCAACCTGGGGGCCTCCGCTAGCTTCTCCCATCCCCTCAGTGGGTTCAGGGCCTTGAATCCAGTGTTGACTCTTCGAAGTGGGATCCTGTGGGGGAAGAGATGCCAACAGTTAAGGAGCTACCCTTTCTAGAGATCCTCCATAACAGACTGCCCCAAAGAGGATATGATGACAATGTAAACGTTTCCGTGGTCCTGGAGTAATGGTCACTACTCGTTCAGTTCAGTCACTCAGTCACATCCGACCTTTTGCGACCCCATGGACTGCAGCACACCAGGCTTCCCTGTCCAACACCAACTCCTGGAGCTTGCTCAAACTCATGTCCATCGAGTCAGTGATGCCTTCCAACCATCTCAAACTCTGTCGTCCCCTTCCCCTCCAGACTTCAACCTTTCCCAGCATCAGGGTCACTGCCAGGAGCCCTACAAAAGCGACCTTCCAGAAAACCCCCACCGAACACCTACCAAACCACAATGACAGATTCCCCCTGAAGACTCTCCCAAGAGCAAACCATCCCAAACAGACTCTCCCCAAAATGTTTCAATAAAAGACATTCCAAATAATGTAAAATAAGCCATTCCAGAATGGACGTACATGAAGTTCTCCCAAGATTCTAACATATTCAGGGCGGGGTGGGGGGATGGATTGAGAGTCTGAGATTAGCAGGTGTAAGCTATCAATATTTTTAATCTTTGTTTATTTATTTGGTTGTGTCAGGTGTTTGTTGCTGCACGTGGGAGAGTGGCCATTGTTGCAGCATCTTTTACTTGTGACGTGTTTTAATTGCAGCGTGCAAACTCTTAGTTGTGGCATGGGGGATCTAGTTCCCTGACCAGGGAACAAAGCTGTGCCCCCTGCATTGGGAGCCTGGAGTCTTAGCCATTGGATCACCAGGAAAGTCCCGGAAACTATCAATGCCATATATATAGAATGGATAATTTGGAAGGAATGATGCTAAAGGTGAAGCTCCAGTACTTTGGCCACCTCATGAGAAGAGTTGACTCATTGGAAAAGACTCTGATGCTGGGAGGGATTGGGGGCAGGAGGAGAAGGGGACGACAGAGGATGAGATGGCTGGATGGCACCACGGACTCAATGGACGTGAATCTGAGTGAACTCCGGGAGATGGTGATGGACAGGGAGGCCTGGCATGCTGCGTTTCATTCGCAAAGAGTCGGACACGACTGAGCAAATGAACTGAACTGAACTGAAGAATAGATAAACAGCAAGTTCCTACTGTATAGCACAGGGAACTATAGTCAATATCATGTAATAAACCATAATGGAAAAGAAAAGGGAAAAGAATGTATATAGAACTTCCTTGGTGGCACAGTGGATAGGACTCTGCCAGCCAGTGCAGGGGACATGGGTTCCATCCCTGGTCCGGGGAGATTCCACGCACCACGAAACACCTAAGCCCATGCGCCATAACTACCAAAGCCCACATGCCTAGAGCCCGTGCTCCCCCACAAGAGAAGTCACTGCAAGGAGAAGCCCTCACACCACAACAAAGAATAGCCCCCGCTCGCCGCAGCTGGAGAAAACCTGTGCAAAGCAATGGAGTCCCAGCGCAGCCAGTGGTTGAGACTCCGAGCTTCCCACTGCAAGGGGCGCGGGTTCCATCCCTGGTCAGGGAACTAAGATCCCACATGTCTCAACCGAGAGTTACTGTGCCACAACTAATAGATCCCACATGTCGCAGAGAAGATCTTGTATGTCATAACTAAGACCTGGGGCAGCCAAATAAGGACATATTCAAAAGTGGAATTGGAGAAGGCAATGGCAGCCCACTCCGGTACTCCTGCCCGGAGAATCCCATGGACAGGAGTTGGTGGGCTGCAATCCATGGGGTTGCCAGGAGTTGGACATGACTGAGCCACTTTACTTTCACTTTTCACTCTCATGCATTGGAGAAGGAAATGGCAACCCACTCCAGTGTTCTCGCCTGAAGAATCCCAGGGATGGAGGAGCCTGGTGGGCTGCTGTCTATGGGGTCGCACAGGGTCGGACACGACTAAAGTGACTTAGCAGCAGCAGCAGCGGCAAAAGTGAAATAAATGTTAGAACTGCTACTTTCTGATTGAGTAGGTGTCTAGGACGGAGCCCAAAGATTTGCATTTCTACCAGGTTCCTGGGTCCTGCTCATGCCAGTGTTGTTGGTCCTGAGTCAACACTCAAGAGAGTCTCTTTGCATTAACTTGGGAAGTGGCCATGATCTATTAGGTTGAAAAAGTAGGTTAGCAAACATCATGTGCAGTAATCTTTCTGTACCTGCTTGTAGTTTCTCCCTGGGGCTCTGCTCTCTGCAATGCCCTCCCCGCCCCAACCCCGCCACCCATGACTCAATCCTTGAGAGGCTTAAGAATGTGAAGTGGGGATAAAATGTTTCCTGGAAGAGTAGACCCTCTCTTGCCATTAAGAGTTCCAGAAAGTGGAGAGAAGAGAGGAGAGGAAGGGAAAGATGGGGAGGCATCAGAGGTGGGCATGAGGTCATAGGGGTCCCTAAAATGGGACTGCTTGAGACCTCAACAGTTTGGAAGATGAAAAACTGGGGGAGTCTCAATTTAAATGTCACAGACCTGTCTCTCCAAGTTTTGTTGGAAGAGGGGTGTCACAGGTATGGAGATTTCAGTATCAGATGATCACAGCTCAGAGTGGGGTCAGCAGAGTCCTTCCAAAAATGTGTACTTCGGGATGGACCCCAACCCAGGGTCTCAGGGCGGAGAACCCTGGACTGAAAGGGCTTGGGTCTCAGGAGAGATCAGGGAGGACCCTTCAGTGGGTGAGAGCCCAATTCAGAGACCAAGGAACTGAAAAGATAGGAGTCATGGATGTTGGGGTGCCAGGAGTCCCTGAACTGGGGAGCCCTGGACTTGAGGGCAAGAGGGAGAGAGTCTGTCCCAGGTTTGAGGGTGATGGGGGTCCCCAGTACCGGATCAGCGAGGCCCCAGCGGGCTCCAGGGTCAGGAATGGAGGCGGCAGCAGCAGCAGCAGCAGCAGTGGCAGAGACATCTCCGGGGGCCTGTGTGGATCCAGGCGTCCTGCAGCTCTGTTTTCTTTAGCAGAGACTCCGCCCTGTTCACTGCCCACTCCACCAAGACATGGAGTTTCTTGATGGGTGATGTGGGGATAACGGGTGGTACTTTTGAAAGGATGTACAGAATATTTTTGTAGGGTCTCCAGAAGTATTATCCTGTGTTACTGCCGTGCCTCACTCCCAGATTCAGTGCTGGTGGAGGGTCTTCTGTGCCCCGCCCCCTCCATTCTTTAGATATTGTCTCTTTTACTTAAACTTTCACTTCATTTTTTTCTGAGACTCATTAACCACAAGGGTTTTCTTGGGCCACCAAAGGGATGGGCAGGGTGTCTGTGAAGGGTCTGGGGGAAGGGTGAGAGAATCAGACTGTCAGAGTATCAAGAACCCGCTTCTTCTTTTCTGTTTTGTAAGGTTTTCTTGGTGTGGACTGTTTTTAAAGTCTTTGTTAAATTTGTTACAATATTGCTTCTGTTTTCTTTTCTTTTCTTTTGGTCATGAGGCATGTGGGATCTCGACTCCTGACCAGGAATCAGACCTGCACCCGCTGCACTGGAAGGCAAAGTCTTAATCATTAGACTTCCAGGGAAGTCCTAGGACCCACTTACTGTCTTATCTGGGAAATAATGAAGCACACAAATAGAAACAGTTCATAGTCCCATTGCTGTGCTGTGGTTAGTTGCTCAGTCGTGTCTGACTCTTTGTGACCCCACGGACTGTAGCCCACCAGGCTCCTCTTTCCATGGGATTCTCCAGACAAGAATACTGGAGTGGGTTGCCATGCCCTTCTCCAGGGGATCTTCCCAACACAGGGATCAAACCCAGGTTTCCTGCATTGCAGGCAGATTCTTTACTGTCTGAGCTACCAGGGAAGCATAAAAATAATTCACAGTGTCTGTGTTTGCCCCCTTTCCCTAATTAAATATTGAGGAGCATCCAAAAATCCAACTGAAAAGTGCCTTAGATTTCTAGATACCACCCTCAAAGTTTCTGATTTCAAAGCCCCAAGATACAGCCCAAGAATCTATCAGAAAAAAAAAATTCATTTACATTATTACAGTTACAACTGTGTTAATGGTATTTCCATTTACAAGGATTGATTAGAACTAGAGAAAAGCAAACTTAGCAGGGTCTACTTGTTAGTTAATGCTGTGTAATAAGTCACTCCAAAACCGAGTGGTTTAAGACAGAAACAGCACTGTTTACAATGGCCAGGACACAGAAGCGACCTAAATGTCCATCTTCGGAAGACGGAACAAAGAAGATGTGGTACACATACACACTGGAATATTATGCAGCCATTAAAAAGAATGAAGCAACTCCATTTGCAGCAACTTGGATGGCCCTAGGGAGACTCATACTGAGCGAAGAAGTCAGACAGGGAAGGTGAAGTATCCTATGACATCCCTTATGTGTGGAACCTAAAAAAGAAATGATGCAGATGAACTTACTTGTGAAACAGAAAGAGACTCATAGACTTAGAAAACAAACTGATGGTTCCTGGGGGGAGGTATAGTCAGGGAGTTTGGGAGGGTCATGTACACACTGCTATATTCAAAAAGGATAATCAACAAGGCCCTACTATAAAGCACGTGGAACTCTACTCAATGCTATATGCCAACATGTATGTATATGGCTGCATCCCTTCACTGTTCACCTGAAACTATCACAACAATGTTAACTGGCTATACCCCAGTACAAAATAAAACGTTGAAAATTTGAAAAAAAATCATTTATAATTTTTTGATGAGCTTTCTGGGTTCGAAATTTGAAAGCCGCTTGACTATGCAGTTCTGGTTCGTGGGGTTGCAGGCAGATGTCAGCTGAGGCAGCCGTCATCAGAAAGCTTCAGTAAGGCCAGAAGATCTGCTTCAAAATCGTGTTGGGACTCCGTCTCTGGACTTTGGGTTTCCTTTAGGGTGTTGTAGCTTAGCTGGATGCTGGAGGAAAGGGATTGTCAAGGGTGAAGTTACAAAGAGGGAGGGCCTAGGACCCCTGAGTTTTCAGGAAGCATTCTCAAGAGCACCATGAGGAAGTGGGGGCAGTGAAGAGGAATCATAAAGGAGCAAAGGCTCAGGTGTTGCACAAATAATGATGCAATGGAGAGAAGGAAACACTGCAAGAAGGAAATGTTTGAGGAGGGAGAGGAGAGGAGACTCAGTGCCAAAGTGGAGCGGTTGGCCTCTTACAGATTGCCCAAACATGCTCACGGGAGGGGCAAGAGTGCACCTCTGCAAGTGAGCTGGTAGTGTCCCTGGGGCCAGCCTAAGGAAGTTTCTTTCTGATTGGTTCTATTTTTTTCAGCAAAAGAAGAAGTGAGAATGAAAGCGGGGAGAACGGCTGGAGGTTTAGAGAGAAGAGATGAGAAAATGATTTCTTAGGGGCTGGAGAAGAAAACTGTGGCAGCCTTGCAGTTTGGTTCTGAGTGTTTGCAGCCACACATCTGAAATGTGTTCCCTCCTGAGTTCAGCTGGGTGGGAGCAGGCACAGAGAAGGCAGTGAGTTCATTTTAACCAGGGTTGGGGTTTTGCCGGGCAAGTATGTCTGAGGGAAAAAGAGGAAGGGAGATCATGTCATTTGTGCAAGGGCACGATTATGGTGGTTGATCACAGAATCTATGCAGTCTAAGGAAGGGAGGACACAGGAGGAGATGAGAGAAATGGGGGGGGGGTGGGAAATGTGGGATCTAAGAATCAGAGGTACCAATGACATTCCTGAATTGAAAGACCTTATATAATTTGTCCCTGCCTGGCAACAACCTCAGACATGCAAATGATACCACTCTAATGGCAGAAAGCAAAGAGGAGCTAAAGAGCCTCTTGATGAGAGTGAAAGAGAAGAGTGAAAAAGCTGGCTTAAAACTCAACTTTCAAAAAATTAAGACCATGGCATCCAGTCCCATCACTTTATGGCAAATACAAAAGAAAAAAGTGGAAACAGTGATAGATTTTCTTTTCTTGGGCTCCAACATCACTGCAGTCAGTGACTGCAGCCATGAAATTATAAGATGCATGCTTCTTGGAAGGAAAGCTGCCGGGAGCCAGTGTGAGGAACCCCGCCCATGGCAAAGGTCACAAGGAAGGAGGCTCAGCATATGCAAAGGCAGGATCGAGCCTCAGGGGTCCCCCTGGAAATTCTCGAGCATCTACCCCCAAAACCAGAGTCTGCCTGCTTTACTGTGTTATGCTTTCCACCTACTCTTCTGACATTAACAGGGGGCTGTCCCCCCACCACCCTTTTCTGGAAAAAGTTAATTTAGAGCTTTTAGATAATAAGTCTCCTGGGCATAATAAGGGTGTTTCAATCCAAAAACCCCTCTGATGGCTTTCTAGCCTGCCTGCCAGACTCTCACAGCTGTGCATGTGATTATTTGTGGCCTCCGGACTGCGGGAGGCACAGGAAGCTTAAAACATCCTAGGAATGTAGGGGCTTCCGAGGAGTCAAAATCATTAGAATAGGACTGATTAAGGGTTTCATTTGTTGAGCCAATACTTGCTGCCAAGTTTTCATATCTTTTATTTGTAGATATAGTTGGTATATGGAAAAAACAGGTAGTAGCCCTGGTATTAGCAACATTAGATCTTTGAGTTAAGTACTTTCTTTGTTATAATCCACTGTACCTTTGTTCTACAGGAATGTAACTTTATTTAGTACTTTGAGGGTGATTCAGATTAAAAAAAAAAAACACTTCAAGGGAAAAAGAGTTTTCTGGTTGATAGACATTTATCTAGGAAGAGAGCCATAAAAATGTTAACAGGCCTTTTGGCCAGAAGATAATGAAACCACCTGAGACCTTTTGTATATGGGAAGGTATGCAAAAAGAAAGCCTGGTCTCAATAAGGGTCAGGACTGCTGCCCCTGCATAACTCTGCATATTCCATTATTTCTTTATGTACAACTTGGGGTATATAAGCTGCTTTTGAAAATAAAGTTGTGGGTCTGGCACCAATGTGTTTGGCTCCCCCATGTCGTTCTTTTCTCGTTTTTCTGGCTGAATTCCCATCTGGAGCGTGGAGGCTCACCAAGTCTACTTATTTGCCCTGACTTCTAAGACCCACACAAGAGGGAGCCCAAGGCGGGGCACCCTCTGCTATTCAAGTGGGCACCAGTGGCCTACATAGACGGTGCAAGTTCCTTGACTTGGAACTTTATTGGTTTTCTACGTAAAGCAAGTTATTCAGCATCTTTTCTCCACTAATTTTCCTACTACACTATTCTTCCCTAATCTCTCTTTATATTTCCAAATAAATGAGTTTTTCCTCGCCGACTCTGTCCCCGCTTCAAATTCCCTGGATCCACCAGGGCTGTACCTCTGCAGAAAGCTATGATAAACCTAGACAGCATATTCAAAAGCAGAGACGTCACTTTGCCAACAAAGGTCCACATAGTTAAAGTTATGGTTTTTCCAGTAGTCATGTATGGATGTGAGACCATACAGAAGGCCATAAAGAAGGCCAAGTGCCAAACAATTGATACTTTTGAACTGTGGTGCTGGAGAAGACTGTTGAGAGCCCCTTGAAAAGCAAGGAAATCCAACTAGTCAGTCCTAAAGAAAATCAGTCCCGAATCTTCATTGGAAGGACTGATGCCAAGGTTGAAACTCCAATACTTTGGCCACCTGATGTGAAAAGCCTACTCATTGGAAAAGACCCTGATGCTGGGAGAGATTGACGGCAGGAAGAGAAGGGGGAGACAGAGGATGAGATGGTTGGACCGCATTATCAACTCAATGGACATGAGTTTGAGCAAACTCCAGGAGATAGTGAAGGACAGGGAAGCCTGGCGTGCTGCAGCCCATGGGGTCATGAAGAGTCGGACACGACTGAATGACTGAGGAACAACCTCCCTGGCATTGTCCGTTCTCATTCCCCCCCTCACTCCTGGTTATTCCTCAGACATCCTAGACATACTCCTGCCTTAGGGCCTTTTCACAGGCTGTTCTGTCCTCGTGTTTTCCCTCCAGAAAAATCTTACTCACTCCCTCTCTTCCTTCAAATCTTTGCTTAAATTCCACCTTCTTAGTGATGTCTACCCTGTCTACCCTATTGAATATGGAAACCATTCTCTCCCAGAATTTCCAATCTTTTCTACCCAGATCTATTTTTCCCCCATAGCTTTTAAAAATATATATATACCTTTTCTTTGAAGTTTATGTATTCATTTCTGGCTGTGCTGGGTCTTTCACTGCTGTGCATGGCTTTCTCTTGTTACGGCCAACGGGGGCTACTTACTTTTCATTGCACTGGGCTGGCTTCTCTTGTGAAACACAGGCTCTACGCGTGCAGGTGTCAGTAGTTGTGAGACGTGTGCTTTGGTGCCCCGAGGCATGTGGAGTCTTCCCGGACCAGTGATCAAACCCATGTCCCCTGCATTGGCAGACAGATTCTTAACCACTGGACCACAAGGGAATTTGTCCCCGTAGTACTGACATCTTCTAACATTTCACTAACTGCAATTAACACAACATGACTAATGTTATCAGCAGTAAGCCACATGCTTCTTCGATGCAAGGGCAGGGATCTTGGGCGGTTCCCCTTGCCACTCTGTCCACAGCACCTAGGACAGCACCTAGCATCTTGCAAAGACTCAATAAATATGTTTAAGGACCCACTTTGAGCACTGGTTACTCTGAGAGATTTCCCTGACACAACAGGGTGGAGGGCCAGTTTTCTCTACAATAATTCTTACAACAAGCAGCTAGAATACTCAGTCTTGACACCTTGGGGTCCCCTCACCCAGATTCAGCATCTCCCATTCCCAATTCTTAGGTGGTGCTAAGGGTAAAAGCCAGGAGATGTAAGAGACGTGGGTTCGATCCCAGGGGATCAGGGAGATCCCCCTGGAGAAGGGCCTGGAAACCCACTCCAGTATTCCTGCCTGGAGAATCCCCATGGACAGAGGAGCCTGGTGGGCTACAGTCCATGGGGTGACAAAGAGTTGGACATGACTGAAGAGACTTAGCACAGCACGGAGTAAACTCTTGAGAGTCCTTTGGACTGCAAGGAGATCAAACCAGTCAATCCTAAAGGAAATAAGTCCTGATATTCACTGGAAAGACTGATGCTGAAGCTGAAACTCCAATACTTTGGCTACCTGATGGGAAGAACTGACTCCTTGGAAAAGACTCTGATGCTGGGCAAGACTGAAGGTGGGAGGAGGGGACGACAGAGGATGAGATGGTTGGATGGCATCACAGACTCGATGGACGTGAGTTTGAGTGAGCTCTGGGAGTTGGTGATGGACAGGGAAGCCTGGCGTGCTGCAGCCCTTGGGGTCGCAAAGAATCTGACCTGACTGAGCGACTGAACTCAACTGAACTGAACTGAAAGGACTTGCCTGTAACTCCGTAAATGGTCACAAGGTGGTGGTGTGGGCCTATTTTGTCGTTCAAGATTCGCTCTTTCCCTATCGGACACCTCAGTTTCTTTTTAAATTCTAGTTTAAATTTTTTTCAAACTCTAGGAATTATATTCCTAATGAGACAGGAGATAGGTGGGCTCCAGGCTGAGCAGCTAGAGTTCATCCTCTGTGGACAGATGCTCCAAAACAGCAGGAGGGGAGCTTCAAAGAATCCACCCGCTAATGAAAGAGGCATGGGTTCGATCCCTGATCTGGGAAGATCCCGCATGCCGTGGAGCAGCTAAGCCCGTGGGCCATAACTACTGAGCCTGCGCTCTAGAGCCCGACAGCCTCAGCTACTGAGTCATGTCCTGCAACTACCAAAGCCTGAGTGCCCTGGACCCCGTGCTCTGCAACAAAAGACGCCACCACAATGACAAGTCTGTATTCACCACAACTAGAGAAAGCCTGTGTGCAGTAGCAAAGACCCAGTGTAACCAAAAGCTAATTACTAACTTAAAAAATAAACTAAAGGTAGCAATATTACATGTCAATCCCAAACTTCCAATCTATCCCCCTTCCCTTAGCAAAGCATTTTTAAAGGCAAGGTGAGGGAAGGCTGTCCCAGGGTATGTGATCAGTTCGTGCACAGTTCTCTGCTTGGTTGCTCTTCAGGTAATGGGATAGTTAACAGTCTCAGTCTGTTATCAGTCTCCGCCTGTTAACAGTCTGCAGTCATCAAGTAGTTAATTTCTTACATGTGCTGGTGGTTTTTAACATCTGAAAAACGCAGGAAATATACGTGAAATACTATTCTCTGGGTATTTCAGAGAGACTCTGCAGCAGAGAATATATGGGAGGGGTCTGTCACGGGAAGTCCCCTCAACAGCACTGAATAGTTACAAACTGAGACTGAGTGACTTGCCCCAAAATTGTTGTCCATCTTCCGACCATTTCAGCCTTTGACACTTTTCTAAGAGTGAAAAGTTAAAAAACAGTTTCGCCAGAATAAACAGCTCTGGAAATCCCATGGAGAGAGGAGCCTTAGGCTGCAGTCCATAGGGTCGCACAGAGTCATACACGACTGAACTGACTTAGCGCGCACACATACTGAGCTCCTTATTTGAGCCTGGCAATGTTCACCACTTTTTATTTCATTTAATCATAATGACAAGTTCAGCTCAGTTCAGTCGCTCAGTCGTGTCCAACACTTTGTGACCCCATGGACTGCAGCATGCCACGCTTCCCTGTCCATCACCAATTCCTGGAGCTTGCTCAAACTCATGTCCATCGAGTTGGTGATGCCATCCAACCATATCCTCTGTCGTCCCCTTCTCCTCCTGCCTTCAATCTTTCCCAGCATCAGAGTCTTTTCCAGGGAGTCAGTTTTTCACATCAGGTGGCCAAAGTATTGGAGTTTCAGCTTCAGCATCAGTCTTTCCAATGAATATTCAGGACTGATTTCCTTTAGGACTGACTGGTTCAATCTCCTTGTAGTCCAAGGAACTCTCAAGAGTCTTCTCCAACACCACAATTCAAAAGCATCGATTCTTCAGCGCTCAGCTTTCTTTATGGTCCACCTCTCACATCCATACATGACTGCTGGAAAAACCCCTAGCCTTGACTAGACGGACCTTTGTCAGCAAACTGTCTCTGCTTTTTAATATGCTATCTAGGTTGGTCATAACTTTTCTTTCAAGGAGCAAGGGTCTTTTAATTTCGTGGCTGCAGTCACCATCTGTAGTGATTTTGGAGCCCAAAAAATAAAGTCTGCCACTGTTTGCACTGTTTCCCCACCTGTTTGCCATGAAGTGATGGGACCAGATGCATGATCTTCATTTTTTTCAATGTTGAGTTTTAAGCCAGCTTTTTCACTCTCCTCTTTCATTTTCATCAAGAGGCTCTTCAGTTCCTCTTCACGTTCTACTATAAGGGTGGTGTCATCTACATATCTGAGGTTATTGATATTTCTCCCAGCAATCTTGATTCCAGCTTGTGCTTCATCCAGCCCGGCATTTCGCATGATATACTACTCTGCACATCATTTAAATAAGCAGGTTGACAATATACAGCCTTGACATACTCCTTTCCCTATTTGGAACCAGTCTGTTGTTCCATATCCAGTTCTAACTGTTGCTTCTTGACCTGCATACAGATTTCTCAGGAGGCTGATAAGGTGGTCTGGTATGCCCATCTCTTGAAGAATTTTCCAGTTTGTTGTGATCCACACAGTCTAAGGTGTTGGTGTAATCAATAAAGCAGAATTAGATGTTTTTCTGGAATTCTCTTGCTTTTTCTTTTTTTTAAAATTTTTTTAGGAATCTCTTGCTTTTTCAATGATCCAATGGATGTTGACAATTTGATCTCTGGTTCCTCTGCCTTTTCTAAACCCAGCTTCAACATCTGGAAGTTCACGGTTCACACACTGTTGAAGCCTGGCTTGGAGAATTTTGAGCGTTACTTTGCTAGTATGTGAGATGACTGCAATCGTGCGGCAGTTTGAACATTCTTTGGCATTGCCCTTCTTTGGCATTGGAATGAAAACTGACCTTTCCCAGTCCTGTGGCCACTGCTGAGTTTTCCAAATTTGCTGGCATATTGAGTGCAGCATTTTAATAGCATTATCTTTTAGGATTTGAAATAGCTCAACTGGCATTGCATCACCTCCACTTGCTTGTTCATAGTGATGAACACTAAGGCCCACTTGACTTTAGACTCCAGGGTGTCTGGCTCTAGGTGAGTGATCACACCGTCACGGTTATCTGTGTCATGAAGATGCTTTTTGTCTACTTCTGTGTATTCTTGCCACCTCTTCTTAATATCTTCTGCTCCTGTTAGGTCCATACCATTTCTGTCCTTTATTGAGCCCATCTTTGCATGAAATGTTCCCTTGGTATCTCTAATTTTCTTGAAAAGATCTCTAGTCTTTCCCATTCTATTGTTTTCCTCTATTTCTTTGCATTGATAATTGAGGAAGGCCTTCTTATCTCTCCATGCTATTCTTAGGAACTCTGCATTCAAATGGATATATCTTTCCTTTTCTCCTTTGCCTTTCCCTTCTCTTCTTTTCTCAGCTATTTGTCAGGCCTCCTCAGACAACTGTTTTGCCTCTTTGCAGGTCTTTTTCTTGGAGATGGTCTTGATCACTGTCTCCTGTGCAATGTCACAGACCTCCATCCATAGTACTTCAGGCACTCTATCAGATCTAATCCTTTGAATCTTTTGTCACTTCCACTGTGTAATTGTAAGGAATTTTATTTAGGTCACTCCAGTACTCTCGCCTGGAAAATCCCATGGACAGAGGAGCCTGGTAGGCTGCAGTCCATGGGGTCGCTGAGGGTCGGACACGACTGAGCGACTTCACTTTCTCTTTTCACTTTCATGCATTGGAGAAGGAAATGGCAACCCACTCCAGTGTTCTTGCCTGGAGAATCCCAGGGACGGGGGAGCCTGGTGGGCCGCCGTCTATGGGGTCACACAGAGTCGGACACGACTGAAGCGACTTAGCGGCAGCAGCATACCTGAATGGTCTAGTGGTTTTCGCTACTGTCTTCAATTTAAGCCTGAAATAAGGAGTTTATGATCTGAGCCACAGTCAGCTCATGGTCTTGTTTTTGCTGACTGTATAGAGCTTCTCCACCTTTGGCTGCAAAGAATATAATCAGTCCGATTTTGGTATTGACCATCTGGTGAAGTCCATGTGTAGAGTCTTCTCTTGTGTTGTTGGAAGAGGGTGTTTGCTATGACCAATGCGTTCTCTTGGCAAAACTCTATTAGCCTTTGCCTTGCTTCATTCTGTCCTCCAAGGCCAAATTTGCCTGTTACTCCAGGTATGTCTTGACTTCCTACTTTTGCATTCCAGTCCCCTGTGATGAAAAGGACATCTATTTTGGGTGTTAGTGAAGAGGAAAATTTAAAATTTTTACATAACCTCCTGCTCCTTCTGCCTCTGTAACTCAGCTTGCTCCTTGCAAAGTCTAGATCACGTAGGTCTCAGAAAGTGGGGACTCACAATACTAGGAACTGGAGCTTATCTCACTCACCCTTGTCCTGCTCTTTGCAATCGCCCTAGCCCCTGCAAACCCACAAACCTGCTTAATCATGCCTGTCGGTGTATAAAAACACTGCAACCCCTTTGTTCAGGGCTCAGAGCTTGGAGTGTTAACTCCTCTGGGCCTGCCGGCATAATAAACCTGAGTTCTCCAACTCTCTGAGTGTGGTGCTTGGTTTCTTGAGTACTGGTTTCTGCAACATTTCTTCTAGAAGGTCTTGTAGGTCTTCACAGAGCCGTTCAATTTCAGCTTCTTCAGCATTACTGCTTGGGGCATAGACTTGGATTACCATGATATTGAATGGCTTGCCTTGGAAATGAACAGAGATCATTCTGTCATTTTTGAGATTGTACCCAAGTACTGCATTTCAGATTCTTTTGTTGACTATGAGCGCTACTCCATTTCTGCTAAGGGATTCTTACCCACAGTAGTAGATATAGTGGTCATCTGAGTTAAATTCATCCATTCCAGTCCATTTTAGTTCACTGATTCCAAAAATGTTGAGGTTCACTCTTGCCATCTCCTGTTTGACCACTTCCAATTTACCTTGATTCATGGACCTTAGATTCCAGGTTCGTAGGCAATCTTGCTCTTTATAGCATCGGACTTTACTTCCATCACCAGTCACATCCACAGCTGGGCGCTGTTTTTGCTTTGGCGCCATCCCTTCGTGCTCTCGGGAGTTGATTCTCCACTCTTGTCCAGTAGTATACTGGGCACCTACCGACCTGAAGCCTTCCTCTGCCAGTGCCACGTCTCTTTGCCTTTTCATACTGTTCATACTGTCCAGGAAGGTGGTAGAAGGGGCGAAGTCTCATTTAAAATCAAACCGCATGCCCACCAGAGATGCTCAGAGGGTTCAAACAAAACCTTGTGTCCACCAGGGCCCAGAGACCCCACAGAGACTGAGTCAGAAGTGTGTGTGAGTGTCTCCTGTGGAGGTATGGGTCAGCAATGGCCTGCCGCAGGGGCAGAGGCTCTGGGTGCAGGAGACTGGCCACTCAGCCTGTGGCATAAGCCCTCTTGGAGGAGGTCTCCATTAACTCCACCATCAAGCCACCGAGCTGATCACCCACAAACTGCAGAACAATTATACCAAAGAAATTATCGCACTGTTAAGAAAGTTCTAGGATTCACAAGAGATCTCCCCACCTGGGGATCTGGCAAAGGGACTGAGAACCCCCAGGGGAATTTGACTTTGGAGGGCAGTGGGATTTGATTAGAAAACTTACACAAGACTGGGAAAGGAGACTCCTGGAGGGCACACACAAAGCCTTGTGCACCGGGACCCAGGAGGAAGGAGCAGTGACCCCACAAGAGACTGACCCAGACTTGCCTGGGAGTGTCCAGGAGTCTCCAGCAGAGGCGAGGGTCAGGGGCACTGATGAGGCAGTGCAGGACCTTCTGAAGGAGGTCACCATTATCTTCATCACCTCCACCAGAGTTTGGTCTCAGGTCAAACAAATGGGAGGGAACACAGCCGCACCCATCAACAGAAAATTGGATTAAAGATGTACAGAGCATGGCCCCACCCATCAGAACAAGACCCAGTTTCCTCCACAGTCAGCCTCTCCCAACAAGAAGCTTCTGTAAGCCTCTTATCCTTATTTGTCAGAGGCAGACAGAATGAAAACTGTCTTCCAAATGTTCAAGAACTTCCAGATGTTGAAGCTGGATTTAGAAAAGGCAGGGGAACCAGAGATCAAATTGCCAACATCTGCTGGATCATTGAAAAAGCAAGAGAATTCCAGAAAAACATCTACTTCTGCTTTGTTGATTATGCCAAAGCCTTTGACTGTGTGGATCACAGCAAACTGTGGAAAATTCTGAAAGAGATGGAAACACCAGACCACCTGACCTGCCTCCTGAGAAATCTGTATGCAGGTCAGGAAGCAACAGTTAGAACTGGACATGGAACAACAGACTGGTTCCAAGTAGAAAAAGGAGTACATCAAGGCTGTATATTGTCACCCTGCTTATTTAACTTATATGCAGAGTACATCATGAGAAACACCGGGTTGGATGATGCACAAGCTGGAATCAAGATTGCCGGGAGAAATATCAATAACCTCAGATATGCAGATGACACCACCCTTATGGCAGAAAGTGAGGAACTAAAGAGCCTCTTGATGAAAGTGAAAGACATGAGTGAAAAAGCTGGCTTGAAACTCAACATTCAGAAAAGGAAGATCATGGCATCCAGTCCCATCACTTCATGGCAAATAGAGGGGTTAACAATGCAAACAGTGACAGACTTTATTTTCTTCGGCTCCAAAATCACTGCAGATGATGACTGCAGCCATGAAATTAAAAGATGCTTGCTCCTTGGAAGAAAAGCTATGACCAACCTAGAGAGCATATTGAAAAGCAGAGACATTAGTTTGCCGACAAAGTTCCATCTAGTCAAAGCTATGGTTTTTCCAGTAGTCACATATGGATGTGAGAGTTGGACTATAAAGAAAATTGAGTGCTGAAGAATTGAGCTTTTGAACTGCGGTGCTGGAAAAGACTCTTGAGAGTCCCTTGGACTGCCAGGAGATCAAACCAGTCATTCCTAAAGGAAATCAGTCCCGAATTTTCATTGGAAGGACTGATGCTGAAGCTGAAGCTCCAATACTTTGGCCACCTGATACAAAGAACTGACTCCTTGGAAAAGACCCTGATGTTAGGAAAGATTGAAGGCAGGAGGACAAGGGGATGACAGAGGATGAGATGGTTGGATGGCATCGATTCAATGGACATGAGTTTGAGCAAGCCCTGAGAGTTGGTGATGGACCGGCATGCCTGGTGTGCTGCAGTCCATGGGGTCACAAAGAGCTGGACTGGACTGAGTGACTGAACTGACTGACTGTTCATGGGGTTCTCAAGGTAAGAATACTGAAGTGGTTTGCCATTCCCTTCTCCAGCGGAGCACATTTTGTCAGAACTCTCCACCATGACCCGTCCATCTGGGGTGGCCCCGCATGGCATGAGGCCACCCATTTTCTTAATCCCAACTGTCGTTGGTCTCAATCACAGATGTGGAAACTGAGGCGCAGCAATAGTGAATAACTTGGCTCTGCCACCCTGAGGAAGTGGCAGAAATACCCATTCAGCCACTCCCCTCCCCCATATTCCTGTTAGCCCTCCTTTTACTGGCAAACCTCCCGGAATGGGAAATTCCACAACTTGAAGCCCAAACCGAAATGGAGAAAACAATCTGCAAAAGAGCCTGGAGCATGTATTCTCATTAAAAAACATACATATACACTCGATATAGATCATATACACACAATATAGATCTGATTATCGTGCGGGAAAGACTTTGGAATAATTTCCACCTTCTACCTGTTCAAGCATTCTGAATTTTTCATTTGTTTTTTGTCCCACTGCCCAGCTTGCAGGATCTTAGTTTCCCCACCAGGGGTCGAACCTGGGCCACAACAGTGAAAGTGAAGTTTTTTAACTCAGGTTGGGACTCGAACACATACACTGGGACTTGATGCCAAAACCTTGGCTCTCTGTGCACCGAAGCCAAACAGAAATAGAGACAGAGTTATGGAGGAGAAAGAGTTGCTATCTTTTTTTGCCAGGCAACAGGGGAATACAGTAAGCTAGAGCCTCAAGAACTGTGCCCTGGTGAATAGAGAGGTTAATCAGGCCAGGGGATATGATAAGGATCAAGGCAGTAACAGCCTTCCCTGTGGTCCCGTGGTTAAGAATCTGCCTGCCAATGCAGGCGGTACAGGTTCGATCCCTGGTTTGGGAAGATCCCACAGCTATGCGGCAACTAAGCCTGTGCTCTGCACCAAGAGAATACTCCCAATCTCCATAGCCAGAGAAAGCCTGCACATAGCAATGAAGACCCAGCACAGCCATTAATAAATATATATATTTTGTAAAAGGCAGTAACAGTCTTGAGACTCACATAGACTTGAGACTTAAAGAATAGGACACCACTGAGTGACTGAACAATCTTCAGTTCTTTCTTTTGCAGTTTCAACAGGGTGGGGCTACTGACAAGACTAGGGTGTGTCCAGGGTCTTAGGTTGTCCAGTCTCCTAATCTTGATGAGCCCCACTGGTCCCTTTAATCTTGCCTCAGGTGGTTTCAGGGCTGCTCCTCCCTTAAATAGCAACTGTTCTGCCCTTTGGAACTCAGAGGTCACAGAGGCTGGAGTCTTGCCTGTTAAGAAATAGGAGACAGACTTTCCTGGTGGCTCAGTGGATAAGAATCTGTCTGCCAATTCAGGGGACATGGGTTTGATTCCTGGTCTGAAGATTCCACAGATTCAATTCAGTTCAGTCGCTCAGTCGTATCCGACTCTTTGCGACCCCATGAATCGCAGCATGCCAGGCCTCCCTGTCCATCACCATCTCCCGGAGTTCACTCAGACTCAAGTCCATCGAGTCAGTGATGCCATCTAGCCATCTCATCCTCTGTCGTCCCCTTCTCCTCCTGCCCCCAATCCCTCCCAGCATCAGAGTCTTTTCCGATGAGTCAACTCTTCGCATGAGGTGGCCAAAGTACTGGAGCTTCAGCTTTAGCATCATTCCTTCCAAAGAAATCCCAGGGCTGATCTCCTTCAGAATGGACTGGTTGGATCTCCTTGCAGTCCAAGGGACTCTCAAGAGTGTTCTCCAACACCACAGTTCAAAAGCATCGATTCTTCAGCGCTCAGCCTTCTTCACAGTCCAACTCTCACATCCATACATGACCACTGGAAAAACCATAGCCTTGACTAGACGGATCTTTGTTGGCAAAGTAATGTCTCTGCATTTGAATATGCTATCTAGGTTGCTCATAACTTTTCTTCCAAGGAGCAAGTGTCTTTTAATTTCATGGCTGCAGTCACCATCTGCAGTGATTTTGGAGCCCCCAAAAATAAAGTCTGACACTGTTTCCACTGTTTCCCCATCTATTTCCCATGAAGTGATGAGACCAGATGCCATGATCTTCGTTTTCTGAATGTTGAGCTTTAGGCCAACTTTTTCACTCTCCTCTTTCACTTTCATCAAGAGGCTTTTTAGTTCCTCTTCACTTTCTGCCATAAGGGTGGTGTCATCTGCATATCTGAGGTTATTGATATTTCTCCCGGCAATCTTGATTTCATCTGGTGCTTCTTCCAGCCCAGCGTTTCTCATGATGTACTCTGCATATAAGGTAAATAAGCAGGGTGACAATACACAGCCTTGATGTACTCCTTTTCCTATTTGGAACCAGTCTGTTGTTCCATGTCCAGTTCTAACTGTTGCTTCCTGACTTGCATATAGGTTTCTCAAGAGGCAGGTCAGGTGGTCTGGTATTCCCATCTCTCAGAATTTTCCACATTTTATTGCGATCCACACAATCAAAGGCTTTGGCATAATCAATACAGCAGAAATAGATGTTTTTCTGGAACTCTCTTGCTTTTTCCATGATCCAGTGGATGTTGGCAATTTGATATCTTGTTCCTCTGCCTTTTCTAAAACCAGCTTGAACATCTGGGAGTTCACGGCTCACGTATTGCTGAAGCCTGGCTTGGAGAATTTTGAGCATTACTTTACTAGCATGTGAGATGAGTGCGATTGTGCGGTAGTTAATCAATTCCATAGATTAACTGCAGATTAACTAAACCTGTGTGCCACAGCTACTGCACCTACACTCTACGGCCTGTAGAGGGCACCATAATGAGAAGTCCGTGAGCTGCAAGGAAGAGTAGCTCCCACTTGCCACAACTAGAGAAAGCTTGCACGCAGCAACAAAGACCTAGTGCAGCTGAAAAAAAGAAATAATGGGAGACAAAACGATCTCTGTTCCTGGGAGCCCCAAAGGCCCTGTTTGGCATCAGAAGCGCAGAATCTTAACTACTGGGCCACGAGGGAAGTCCTATGTGTGGATTTTTGACAGCGCTGAAAAGTGTTGTTGTTCAGTCGCCCAGTCGTGTCCAACTCTTCGCGACCCCAGCACACTAAGCTTCTCTGTCCTGAACGATCTCCTGGAGTTTGCTAAAACTCATGTCCATTGAGTCGATGATGCCGTCCAACCATTTCGTCATCTGTTGCCCCCTTTTCCTCCTGCCCTCAGTCTTTCCCAGTGTCAGGGTCTTTTCAAACGAGTCGACTCTTCACATCAGGTGGCCAAAGTATTGGAGCTTCAGCTTCAGGATTAGTCCTTCTGATGAATATTCAGGGTTGATTTCCTTTAGAATTGACTCGTTTGATTTCCTTGATGTCCAAGGGACTCTCAAGAGTCTTCTCCAGCACCACAGCTTAAAAACATCAATTCTTCCACGCTGAGCGGGCCACACAACAGGCCAATAAATCCCAGGTGTGGAGACAAGGAATATGGCTTTATTGGGAAAGCTGGCTGACCGAGAACATGACATACTAATGTCTAATAACCATTTCACCTGGGGTCTGGATGCCAGGTTCTTCTATAGAACAGAGAAGTAGAGAAGGTGAGGAAGTCAAGTAGAAAAGCTATTTATCTTGCAAAACAGGAGGGGATGTGTTAAATTTCTCCTTTTCTGCAGTCATTCAAAACAAAGGTAGGCTATGTCAGATTGTATCTCTGTGAGTTGAACAAAGGCACTTTAGTAGTCCGGGAGAGGGCAGCTTTCCCTGAGGAAGGCCATTATGTATGATTAACTGGACATGGAACAATAGACTGGTTCCAAATAGGAAAAGGAGTACGTCCAGGCTATATATTGTCACCCTGCTTATTTAACGTCTATGCAGAGTACATCATGAGAAACGCTGGACTGGAAGAAACACAAGTTGGAATCAAGATTGCTGGGAGAAATATCAATAACCTCAGATATGCAGATAACACCACCCTTATGGCAGAAAGTGAAGACGAACTCAAAAACCTCTTGATGAAAGTGAAAGAGGAGAGTGAAAAAGTTGGCTTAAAACTCAACATTCAAAAAACGAAGATCATGGCATCTGGTCCCATCACTTCATGGGAAATAGATGGGGAAATGCGGGGGACTGCCCGTGAAGGGTCAAGTCTTGGGAGCTGCTCAGCAGGTATGCAGAGCCCTAGGACATGTTCCTAAGCTCCCTGTCCTGCCACCCTCAAGAATTTTTATAGCCCTTAAGACTCCAGGATGTCCAGTTCCTGCAACATGTCCTAGAAGATAGATTATCTTATTATGTATACAATGGTAAGGGTCTGGTGATTCTCTGTACACAACTGGTGATTGTATCCTGAGATTAAAAAACAACCTTGTGAATGTCATAAGTCACGTACTTTACCCTATATATACTGCAGCACAATAAAGCAAGGTATCAGCCATTTTGGGCTGATCCTCTCAACCCCATCTTTTGTCTCTCTCTTATTTTTCTTAGCGGGGACGCTCCGTTCTCTCCCTGTGCAGGTGCGACTCTTGCTTGTGCTGGCCGCGGCAGGGAAACAGTGGAAACAGTGTCAGACTTTATTTTTTGGGGCTCCAAAATCACTGCAGATGGTGACTGCAGCCATGAAATTAAAAGACGCTTACTCCTTGGAAGAAAAGTTATGACCAACCTAGATAGCATATTCAAAAGCAGAGACGTTACTTTGCCGACTAAGGTCTGTCTAGTCAAGGCAATGGTTTTTCCTGTAGTCATGTATGGATGTGAGAGCTGGAATGTGAAGAAGGCTGAGCGCCGAAGAATTGATGTTTTTGAACTGTGGTGTTGGAGAAGACTGCAAGGAGATCCAACCAGTCCATTCTGAAGGAGATCAGCCCTGGGATTTCTTTGGAAGGAATGATGCTAAAGCTGAAGCTCCAGTACTTTGGCCACCTCATGCGAAGAGTTGACTCATTGGAAAAGACTCTGATGCTGGGAGGGATTGGGGGCAGGAGGAGAAGGGGACGACAGAGGATGAGATGGCTGGATGGCATCACTGACTCGATGGACGTGAATCTGAGTGAACTCCGGGAGATGGTGATGGACAGGGAGGCCTGGCATGCTGCGATTCATGGGGTCACAAAGAGTCGGACACAACTGAGCGACTGAACTGAACTGAACTGATAATAATAAAAGCAAGGCAAAGAAAAGCTTAAAGTCAAAGAAATATATCCAACAGGGCGTCAGAATTGGTTCTACCCTGTAACTCTGGAGTAGGTTGCCATTTCCTTCTCCCAAGGGAGAATATTTATTCTTGCCTGGAGAATCCTGCAGACAGTGGAGCCTGAAGGGCTGCTGACCATAGGGTTGCACAGAGTCGGACACAACTGAAGCGACTTAGCATGCAGCATGTAACACCGGGTGTGGATTTCTGATAGTGCTGAAGGGCGCCCCTAAAGCGCCCACCCCTTCTTGTTCAAGGGTCAGCAGTACTGTAGTAAGTACACGAGAGAGGAGAGAGTGAGTGCAGCTGTGGGTCCTTGCTCCCAGGCCAGATGGCCTGGGCATTCCTGGGCTGGGGGAGGCAGGTGTATTGAGGGAAGAATACACAAGCCACTGGATATTAGGGGACAGAAGCACAAATGTTGGGGAGCTCCACCGTGGTGACCCTCACTTATGTGAGTGTTGGAGAAGGACCTTCCCTGGAGAGAGGCCTGAGTAGGACAGGACACTCAGGCTGGGTCAGGATGGGCTGCACGTGGCTGTGCAGTTTGTTGACAGCACAATCTACCCTAGCAGCTTCCTGCAGTTGATTTATATCCAGTCACACCTGCATTACGTCACTGAGTTCCCTTAGGCATTCAGGGATTTATTTATATATTTGTTCATTCATTCAGTCTAGTCACATCCCAAGGACTTCCCCGCAGCTCAAACGGTTAAGAATCTGCCCGTAATGAAGGAGATGAGGGTTCGATCCCTGGGTCAGGAAGATCCTCTGGAGAAGGAAACGGAAATCCACTCCAGTAGTCTTGCCTGGAGAATCCCCAGGGACAGAGAAGCCTGGTGGGCTACAGTCCATGGGGTCGCAAAGAGTTGGACACGACTGAGCGACTAACTTGTTCACATCACAGCCTCTCCAAGCCAGTCCTCACTTTCTCCTACTCTCTCCACTCCTGTCTTTGTGCCTCAGGCCCGCCTTCCAGTCTCCGCGCCCCAAATCATGGGGCGGGCGGAAGGTTTTATTCCTACCCCTTCCATTGGGTACACTGCCTGAAAGTGAAAGTGAAGTGGCTCAGTCGTGTCCGACTCTTTGCGACCCGTGGACTGTAGCCCACCAAGCTCCTCGGTCCATGGGATTCTCCAGGCAAGAATACTGGAGTGGGTTGCCATTTCCTCCTCCAGGGGATCTTCCCGACCCAGGGATCAAACCCAGGTCTCCCAGATTGCAGCCAGATGCTTTAACCTCTGCACCACCAGGGAAGCCCTTAAATACAAGAATCCAAGTACTAACATCAAAGATTTCAAGGGAGGAAAGGAAGCCAGGAGGGAAGAAGAAGAGGGAGGAAGCGAGAGGGGGGCGGGCGAAAGGGGTGGCCTTACAGACGTCTCCTGCCACCTACAGATGCCCAGGCGTTATAGGACTTTCCCCTGGTTCTCCAGAGAAGGGAAGACTGGAACTCGGCCCTACCAGAAATCAGACCAGACCAGAACCAGAATTCGATTTCTCTGCCAAGAGGAGGTGATCAGTCTCCAATCCTCAGCTCAGGCTGAGGGCCCTTCGAACAGATTCCTGCGTCCAGGACCAGGTGACTAGAAAAACAGGGAAGGATAGGAAGGGTTAAGGAGAGGAAAGAGAGAGGGAAGGGGAGAGAGGTCAATAAAGTCTCTTGTTTCTTACCGGTCGGGGCACTCTGGCCAGTTGTCTGCATCAGGAGGAGACCAGGGACAAAAGGGTCCCAGTTGCGGCCGCTGGGTCTGGTCCATCGGCAGGCAAGCTGGCCCCTGAGTACCCCGAGTGGTCAGCATGTCAGTCTCAGCGAAGAAGAGTCCCTGCCAGAGTCGCCATTTGTTACAGGAAGGCGGACCCCTTCCAGGGCCTGAAACTGGGCTCTTGTCTAACACTCCGAAGTGAATTGTCCGAGGAGACACATGTGCTGACAAAGCAAGAGATTTTATTGGGAAAGGGCACCCGGGTGGAGAGCAGTAGGATAAGGAAATCCAGATATTTCAACCAATGGAAGCCAACCTACTCAGCCAATGCGGCTGGAGCACTTAATATAAACAGTGTGTTGATGCTCCCCAATGGAATCTCCAGGTGGTGTCCGCTCAGCCACTGGCACCTCTCTGTGTGGGAGCAGGTCCGGAATGGAAGAAGCTCATCCTGAGTGTTCTCCTGCCTGGATACCCAGGTCCACAAGGCTCAGGAAGACGCCCTTCTCACCACCATCTCTTGTCAAGAGCCACCAAAAAGCTGCTAGGAAGCCGAGCAGGGGTCAGCCCGCAGGTGAAAGGACCAGACAAAGAGGGTTTAGAGGAAATGTTTGTTGTCAGCTGTTGGGGATGGGCGTGCACAGAAGACAGTATTGACCTCTTTTTTCCTTTTTTTTTTTTTTTTAGTAGCTGCAACAGGTCAAACGGGGCCCAGCACCCCTATCATGTGAGGGCCTTCGGTTTGAATCTGGAAGAGGAAGGGAAGTGGGACCCAGAGATGAAAAGCGAGCTGCACGTGTCAAGTGTTGCCTCATGGGACTGACAGTTGTTGACCAGACACCCTGGCTGGGCCCTGGAGAAGGAAAAGAGGTCCGAGGAGGCAAAAGCGGAAGAGCACAGGCGAGCATGAAGGATCCGCGACTCTCACCCACCTCCTAAACTGAGGCTCTTTTCTTTCTCTCCTCTCAGGCGGCGTTTCACAATTGATGACTCTGAAATCGGGTGTCCACTCGGCAAGGGAAAATTTGGGAATGTGTACCGGGCTCGCCATTTCATTGTGGCCCTGAAAGTCCTCTTCCAGTCCCGGATAGAGAAGGAAGGGCTGGGACATCAGCTGCGTGGGGAAACTGAAATCCAGGCGCATCTACAGTAAGGACAGTCTCTGTATGAATGAGAGTCCCATGCGTTTTTCCCCTCACAGACTTCCAGAGGGAGCTACTACCCTCCTGGCCCCAGCACAATTTGCCCCTTTGTGTGCCCAGTCACTTGTAATAGCATCCTGAATTGGGCCTCAGGGAGGAGTCTTGACCCTTCCTCCTTTTGTCCCCCAGACACCACAATATCCTTCACCTGTACAACTGCTTCCATGATGCACGCCGGGTGTACCTGATTCTAGAATATGCTCCAAGGGGTAAGCTCTACAAGGAGCTACAAAAAAGCCACATGTTTGATAAACTGTGTACAGCCACGGTGAGGCAGAGGAGGCTGAGGGCTAGGGTTCATGAGTTTCCTATGGGCTGATGGGGGTCACTGCCTATGGCTTTCATGAGAGTTCAGATTGCTTCTTTTAAAAAAAAAAACTTTTATGAATTAATGAATTGATTTATGGCTGTGCAGGGTCTTTGTTGCCATGTGGGACTTTACTTGCACCGGCTTCTCATTGCAGTGGCTTCTCTTGTTGTGAAGCATGGGCTCTAGGGAGTGTAGGCTCAGCAGTTGCGGCACACTGGCTTAGTTGCCCTGTGGCATGTGGAATCTTCCTGGATGAGGACTCGAACCTGTGTCCCCTGCATTGGCAGGTGGATTCTTTACCACTGGACCACCAGGGAAGTCCCGAATTGCCTTTTTTGGTCAATTTTACATAGTGACTCTTATACCCTACAATTTTACCTTTGGATACCCTATGGCATCACTGACTCAATTTGAGTAAACCCCAGGAGGGGCTTCCCTGGTGGCTCAGAGGGTAGACTGCCTGCCCGCAATGCGGGAGACCTGGGTTCGATCCCTGGGTCAGGAAGTTCCCCTGGAGAAGGAAATGGCAACCCACTCCAGTATCCTTGCCTGGAGAATCCCATGGATGGAAGAGCCTGGTGGGCTACAGTCCATGGTGTCGCAAAGAGTCGGACACGACTGAGCGAGCTCACTTCACTTCACTTCACTTCAGGAGTTGGCGACGGACAGGGAGGCCTGGCATGCTGCAGCCCATGGGGTTGCAAAGAGTCGGACACCACTGAGCAACTGAACTGAATAATTACCCCTGGAATATTAATAAGTAGTGTGTATAAGTTTGCATTCTTTGGTTGTAAGCAACAGAATCTAACTGCATTACCTTATGGAAAGAAACATGAAAGGCTGTGAGGGAGTTCCCTGAATAAATGAATGAAACTGACTTAGAAAGCCAGGGATTTTTGGAGGGCTCCGGGTGGAAATGACAGCCGTCATCACCCTATGGCCGGCTTCATTTCCAGACTGCTTTTTCTTTGCTCACACAGGTAATGGAGGAGTTGGCAGATGCTCTGACCTACTGCCATGACAAGAAGGTGATTCACAGGGATATTAAGCCAGAGAACCTGGTGCTGGGGCTCATGGGTGAGGTGAAGATGGCAGACTTTGGCTGGTCTGTGCACATACCCTCTCTAAGGTAGCACAGGTGGTGGCACCCTGGGTGCCAGTTAAGAATGATCCAATTTAATTCACTTCACATGTAAGACCCAGCTACAAACCTGGGTTTGCATTTCAATGCTGCCTTTTGAAATGCCTATTTTAACAAGTACTTGTAGACTGAAAGAACGTGGTTTGACTGTATCTTCTATTTTTTAATGTTTACATAAAATTTTGCCAATAAGTTTCCGTGTAAGTACATTAAGAATGATTGTGCCATAATTCCAGGAATTTTACTCTATCAGTAAACTATAATTAATTTACCTTGTCCCTCTTGGTGGACCGTCAGTTTGTTCCAAAACTTCCTGGATCATGAGCTAAATAATTGTAGGAAGAATCTCAGAATATGGGATTGTTGGTACCAGGACTTGCCTTCTTAACCTTAATTCATATGAAAACTTGGTGTTTCCAAGTTCCTGTGCTTGAGAGGGGATTGCCCAGGACTGGATGCTGGGGGACAGTGTCCCTTCTACTGAGCCTCCGCTTAATGTTCCTTTCTCTAGGAGAAAGACAATGTGTGGGACGCTGGACTACTTGCCCCTAGAAATGATTGAGGGGAAAACATACAACGAGAAGGTAGATCTATGGTGCCTGGGGGTGCTCTGCTACGAGCTGCTAGTGGGAAATCCGCCCTTTGAGAGTGCCTCCCATAGTGAGACCTACAGACGCATCCTCAAGGTGAGATGGCCACACTCTGGGCATTCATGTGGGAGCTGGGGGTAAGGGGTGGCTGGGAGCCTGGGGCACACACAAAGGTGGTCCACTATGATCCCAGCCAGTACCTTGAATGGACCAAGGAAAGTAACTATACTTCTCTTTCTTCTCTGGCCTCATCAGGTAGATGTAAGATTTCCTGCATCAATACCTTTGGGGGCTTGGGACCTGATCTCCAGGCTTCTCAGATACCATCCCTCGGAGTAGCTGCTCTTGGCCCAGGGCTTGAAGCACCCAGGTGTCCGGGCTCACTCTCGGAGGGTGCTGCCCCCAGCTGCTCAAATGGCTTCCTTAGCCCTGTCCACCCCTATTCTTTTGTGATTGCTTGTGGAACACCCTGGCTCTGGTATCTCATCTGTCTTTTGTTTCTTCGCTTGTAAGATGCATCATGCTAGTTAATAAAGGCTTCCCTGTGGCTCAGCTGGTAAAGAATCCGCCTGCAATGCGGGAGACCTGCGTTCGATCCCTGGGCTGAGAAGATTCCCGGGAGAAGGGAAAGGCTACTCACTCCAGCATTCTGACCTGGAGAATTTCACAGACTGTATAGTCCATGGGATTGCAAAGAGTCGGACATGACTGAGTGACTTTTAGTCTTAATAAAGGCCAAATCATTTTATTTATTTTTGGCTGTCCTGGGTCATTGTTGCTTAGGATAGGCTTTCTATAGTTTCCACCAGCAGGGGCTATACTTGATGCGGTGTGCTGGCTTCAGTAGTTGTAGCCCATGAGCTTAGTTGGTCCTCTGCATAGAATCTTCCCAGACCAGGGATAGAACTGGTGTGTCTTGTACTGGCACGCAGATTCTTATCCACTGTGCCACCAGGGAAATCCAAAGCTGAATCATCTTGTACCAGGTCTCTTTATTAAAAAGAAAAAAAAAAGTATTTATTTGACTGCGTTGTGTCTCAGTTGAGATCTTCACTACATCATGCTGGATCTTTTGGTCAGGCATTGGCTCTGTGGTGGCAGGAAGGCTCTGGAACACGTGGGCTTAGTTGCTCCCTCCCCCCGCCCCCCCCCCCCCCCCGCACTGGGATCCTAGTTCCCTGACCCAGGGATGGGACCCTCATTCCCTGCATTGCAAGTTGGATTTATTTTTAATATATTTATTTGGCGGCATTGTGCCTTAGTGGCGTGTGGGAGCAGGTTCCCCTAGAAGGGATTGAACCCAGGCCCCCTGAACTAGGAGCCTGGAATCCTAGCCACTGGACACCGGAGAAGTCCCACCAAATTATTTTTAAAATATGCTTTTACTAGGTCTAGGTTGGTTATTTCACTTATTTGAAACCAGTAAGCAGCTCTCCTCCAAAATCAGAAAACTTAACACAACTTAAAAACGACAAATATGCTTTTAATCAGCCGTGTGCCAAAAGGAGCCGCAGCTGGGGAGGTGATGCCGAGTAAACCTTTGGCCCTCGAGCAAGAGACTATACAGGCAGAGTTTAAGGCCACGCAGAGCGGGGCGGGAAGATTTGGGACTCACCACGCCGCCCTGGTGGCTCAGACGATAAAGAATCCGCCTGCAACGCGGGAGACCTGGGTTCAATCCCTGGGTTAGGAAGACCCCCTGGAGAAGAAAACGGGTATCTACTCTAGTATTCTGGCCTGGAGAATTGCATGGACAGAGCCTGGTGAGCTGCAGTCCATGGGGTCGCAAAGAGTGGGGACACGCACGACTGAGCGACTTTGACTTTCACGCCGCCCTACTGCCCAACATTTGACCGAATGGGTCAGGAACTCTTCAGCCCGCCCTCATCCTAGTTACCCGGAAACGCAAACTTCCGGTGGGTCCACGACTTCGCCCCGAGGCAGCCCACCGGAATTTCATCACCCCGACTACCGGCCCACTCCAGGAAGTGACGCACGGTGGGGTTGCCGGAAGAAGTGGCGAAGTTACTTTTGAGGGGAACTCAGTCGCGGCGGCGTGCCACGGGCCACGGAGAAGAAGGAAGAGAAGGTAGAGCAAGGGGACGGAAGCAGGTGCACTCAAGTGTGGGGCGACGCGGGAGGAGCCCTGGGCCTGGGGCTTCCCGGCGTTCTCCGGGCTGCTTGGCTCAGCCCCCTTCTCTACTTCCACCCTCTCCCCTCCTAGTTCGCGCCGCCCCCCGGCTGTTTCCAAGGCAACGGGAGTAGGGGACCCCCCCCCCCGAGAGGCCGCCCACGAGACCCTCGCGCGCAGCCATGAGCCCCGCCCCCTACTGCTGTTCGGAGAGGGGCGGGACCTGGAGAGAGGTGTGAGGGCGGAGCATGATGGGAGGAGGTCGGGGGTGCCTTGATGGGCGCAGATGGGGCGGGGCCTAGAAGGAAAAGATGTGGGCGGAGCATGATGGGAGGAGGTCGAGGGGCCGTGATGGGCGTAGATGGGGCGGGGTCTAGAAGGAAGCTAGCGGGGCATTATGGACGGAGCTGGGGTCCGAAGGAGAGATGGGGGTGCTTCCTCGGCGGAGGTGGGGTGAAGCTGGAGGGGAAAGAGGAAGTGAGGGCGGAGCTCTCGAAGCCGAAGGGATAGTGTCTGGAAAAATCCGGTGGGGGAGGTCTGGAGTGAATGGAGCCTAGAAGAAGGGGGCTGACACTAGGGAGGGGCGGGGCTTGAGACCCAGCTGAAAGCTGTCCTAGAGCAGAAAGGGGGCGGGCCCTACTGGGGGTGGGGTCTGCACGAAGTAGGGGAAGAGTGTGAGAGATGGAGGAAAGAGAGGTCCCCTCATTAAGACCTGTGGCTGGCCTACTCTGACCCTCCCTGGCCCCACAAGGCTCTCCGCCCCCCTGTACCCTGCAGGCTGCTCCGTGAGCCCACCATGTCCACCCCCAACACGAGTTCCGTGGACACCCCCTTGCCTGGTGAGTGACCCCCCTTCCCCAACACAGCTATTCTCCCATTAGGTTATTGTCAGCCGAAACTCACTGTGTCTCCCTCTCCCAGGAAATGGCCCCAGCACCCCCTCTTCTTCACCTGGGGGAAAGGAGGATGGTCCTGAACCATGCCCTGGAGGGGCGGATCCTGATGTCCCAAGCACTGATGGGGCCGACTCGGCCTCCGTTGTGGGTGAGACAGGGTCCAGGGACATGGGTTGGGAGTTGGTATAGAGGCTCAGAGAGGAATCTAGAAGGAGAGGAAGATCAGAAATGGGGATGGCCAGCCCCAGCGTCTTGCTGACTTTTTTTCTTCTGTTAGTTCTTGTTACTTCTTATTTTGACCCATTCTTTGGGATTCACTGACACACACATCTTTCCCTCCGAATCACCGGCTCTGTGGGTCCCCCTCCACACTCTTGATGTGTTGCTTCTGATCTCTCATGGACCTGTCCCTCTGGCTGCTGTTTATCCCTGTGGTTCTGTCTCATGGCTTCTGTCCACCCATGCCAGTCATCCTAGACACAGCAGAGGAGCCAGAGCGCAAGCGAAAGAAGGGCCCAGCTCCAAAGATGCTGGGCGATGAGCTGTGCCAAGTGTGCGGGGACACGGCCTCTGGCTTCCACTACAACGTGCTCAGCTGTGAAGGCTGCAAGGGCTTCTTCCGCCGAAGTGTGATCCGAGGCGGGGCCGGGCGCTACGCCTGCCGGGGCGGTGGCACCTGTCAGATGGACGCCTTCATGCGGCGCAAGTGCCAGCAATGCCGGCTGCGGAAATGCAAGGAGGCAGGGATGCGGGAGCAGTGTGAGTCCTGGGGAGGGAGTGGGGCCAGGCCAGCCCCTGCCCAGCCCTGGGGCCTCTGCTGAGGCCTGTCTCTCCCCACCAGGCGTCCTCTCCAAAGAACAGATCCGGAAGAAGAAGATTCGGAAGCAGCAGCAGCAGCAGCAGCAGCAGTCGTCACCCATGGGGCTGGGAGTCAGCAGCAGCAGCCCAGCCTCTGGGCCTGGGGCCTCCCCTGGAGGGTCTGACGGGGGTGGCCAGGGCTCAGGAGAAGGTGAAGGTGTCCAGTTAACAGCCGCTCAGGAACTAATGATCCAGCAGTTGGTGGCGGCCCAGCTACAGTGCAATAAACGCTCCTTCTCCGACCAGCCCAAAGTCACGGTACGGCCCCTTCCACAGCTTCGAGGGACAATTCACCCAGTGTGCTCAAGTCGACAGGGCCACAGTCCAGGGCACAGGGAGAGAATGAGGCTCCAGAGAACAGGCACTTTGAGACGGGGTAGCCTTGGGCTCGCGGGAGACGTCCTGAGAGTAACCTGCTCACCCCCCCCCCCCCCCCGTGTCCCCAGCCCTGGCCCTTGGGTGCAGACCCGCAGTCCCGTGATGCCCGCCAGCAGCGTTTCGCCCACTTCACGGAGCTGGCCATCATCTCCGTGCAGGAGATCGTGGACTTCGCCAAGCAGGTGCCTGGCTTCCTGCAGCTGGGTCGCGAAGACCAGATCGCCCTCCTGAAGGCCTCTACCATTGAGGTAACAGCCAGCCTGCCCAGCCTCGGGGAGGCCGTTCCATCCTGCCCTCGAGGAAGTCCCGAGATAAACCCCAGGAGAGATGTCGGGAGGATAGGGACAAAGCAGACTCTAGGCCTTTCCCTGGTGGGGGTGGTATTCTCCAGGAGAACCTCAAATGCTAAATAAGTCATCAGAGCCTCTTGTGAGGTTAGGAGAGAAGGGAAATAGGGCCTGAGATGGAGAATAATTGAGGGTTGGGCTGGAGGGCCACACTTTAGGGAGCATGCTGACAAGGCTTGTTCAGGGAGTTGATGTTTGAACCAAAACTGTGGTAATGAGTAAGTGCTGAGTGTCTAGTGTATGCCAGGTCCTATTCCCAGTGCTGAGGGCGTGGTGGTGAATGGAGCAGACTGAAAGAAAGCTCTGCCCTGTGCCTCGTAAGCACTTGGGGGGAGTGTCCTGAGTGGAGAAGGCTGGGGGTGCCGAACCTGGGGAAGGGAGAGAGCTTGGAGTGTCCAGCGTGCTGGCTGCAGGCCCTGTGGCTGAGAGATGATGGGGTGGGGTGGAGACGGGCAGGGGATGATCCCAGCAAGATCGGGCCCCCCCATTCAGGCCAGCAGAGGAAGGACAGTGGCCGAGGGGCCACAGGGCTCCTCTAGCCCCTGCCCACCTGTCCCCTCCGCCATCCTCAGATCATGCTGCTGGAGACGGCCAGACGCTACAACCACGAGACTGAGTGCATCACTTTCCTAAAGGACTTCACCTACAGCAAGGATGACTTCCACCGCGCGGGTACGGCCAAGCGCAGGCTGGGCAGTGGGGTCCCTGCTGGCCAGGAGACCCGGGCCCTCACATCCCTGTCTGAACTTCCATCTCTTCATCTCCAGACTAGGGTGAGGGCTGAGCCCTCCCACCTCACAGTGAGAGCTAAGACCACAGTGAGATTATTGAGCCCTGACCCTGCACAGGTGGGACATGGTGCAGGATGCGACAGAGGGGTATGTGCTGTCATATAGGACATCTTCGTAGGAATTAAGGAAAGACACTCTTTGCTCCCCAGCCCTGGTCTCATGTGAGGGAGGCTGGATCTCAGTCCATTGGGAAATACATAACCTCCCCAACTGTACAGGGCAAACCCCGTCCCTGCCCTCCAAGAGCACTTCCCTAGGGATGGGAACCGAGGCGATGGGCTTCTGGAGAGAGTATGGCTCAGTGGGACCAGAGGGAAAGGGAGGTGGGGAGCGGTGTTAGTTACCAGGGAACACAAGTGCAGGGCCTCTCTCTCTGCCTCTGGGCGTTCTCAGAGAGTCCTGCTTTCTCCTGTCATTTCTCCATGGGGCACTTCTCTGTCCTCCTGGACATCTTCTCCTCACCCCATCTTTCCTTCCTCTTATTTCCTGGCTCTCCCAATACCCAGGGCAGTCCCAGCAACCCTTTGAGTATAAGCTTGGCAGGGGAGCACTAGGGGTTGGGAGAGTGTTTCTGGCAGGGGCCTCAGCATGTACAGAGGTCCTTGGGTGGGGAAGAGCGGGTGGTTTTAAGGAACGACAGGGAGGTTCCGGCAGCTGCAGCACAGTGAGATGGGGCTGGAGCGGAGGTTGGTTCCTCCTACCGCCCCATCCTCTGCCACTGCCAGAGTCCAGGCCTCAGTCGGCCCTTCTGGGAACATTGCAGGGCCCCTTGCTGGGCTTCTACCTCCACCCCAGCCTGGTGTGTTTGTTCACAGTCATCAGAAGGATCCAGTTAACAACCACGTTAGCTCACGTCCCTCCTGTGCTCAGCACCATCTGTGGCTCCCATCACACTGGGTGGGAGAAAAGCCAGAGTCCTCACCTGGCCCACAGGCCCTGCAGGGTGTGGCCTCGTTCCTCCCGCCTGCACCTCCCTCCGTCCCCTCCCCCTCCGCCAGCCGCGCTGGCCTCCCTGTTATTTGAACCCACCAATGTGCTGTCGCCTCACAGCTTCTGTTTGCTGGTCCCTCTTTCCAGAACTAGGTTGACCATCTCGTCCTAGTTTGCTTGGGGCCTTCCAAGCTTTTCTTACTTTTTAAAGATTTTTTTGTTTTTAGCTGCGCTGGGTCTTCGTTGCTTTGTGCGAGCTTTCTCTAGTTGCTGTGGCTTCTCGTTGCCAGTGCGGGCCCTAGGCAGTTGGGCTCAGTTGCAGTACGTGGGTTTAGTTGCCCTGCAGCATGTGGTATCTTCCTGGCCAGGGATGAAACCTGTGTCCCCTGCACTGGCATGTGGATTCTTAGCCACTCTGCAAGAAGCAAGTCTCCTGAGCTTTAATACTCAAAGTCCAGGGCCTAGGAAGCCTAGTCCCAGGCAAAACAGACTGGTAGCACCCTCCCTGGAACACTCGCACAGCCTGGTAACTCCCTCCCTCCCCTCTTTAGTCAGACACCCTGCAGCTAGGGAGGCCTTCCGACACTCACCTTGTGGTGACCCTCATGTCTAAAATATGGACGTGATTCTCTCCGTTACCCTCCCCTGCGTTACCTCAATCCATAGAACTAGAACCATCTCACAGGGTGGATGGCGTACTTGCAGACCTGTCTATTATCTGTCTCTTCAAGCCCCAGATGCAAGTGCCACGAGAGCAGGGGGCTTTGTCTTAGAATGTCTCTGCCTGGGACCTGATGCGCAGTGGGTGCTCAATCAAGTTTGATGAATGAATGAGTCACACCTGGAAATGAGTTCCGCTTCACTGTGAGAGCAGGGGATGCCACCTCAGGGGGTGATGTAAGGTGACCTGGGATTAAACACCTTTCCTTTTCCAGAGGAGAGGTACCAGGAAGGAAGCGAAGAGGGTGACGGGGTGGTAGAAACTTCTGAATAAATGTTCACACTTATTACTCATTGCTTCATTCAGGCAAGACATATGGCATACCCACAACGTGCCAAGCCCTTGATGGGCAGTGGGGTTACAGGGTGACCAGCACTCTCTACTTGCTGTTTCCCTCGCTCTGCTGACAGTGGGCAATGCCAGTGGCCGGGCAATGCCAGTGGCCGGGCAATGCCAGTGGCCAGGCATGGGGGCCAGTTTTAGGTCAGAGTGTTTATCAGAGCCAGTCTCCTGTCTCCACAGGCCTGCAGGTGGAATTCATCAACCCCATCTTCGAGTTCTCACGGGCCATGAGGCGTCTGGGCCTGGATGACGCGGAGTACGCCCTGCTCATCGCCATCAACATCTTCTCAGCCGACCGGCCCAATGTGCAGGAGCCCAGCCGGGTCGAGGCCCTGCAGCAGCCCTACGTGGACGCGCTGTTGTCTTACACACGCATCAAGAGGCCACAGGTACCGGAGCCCGGACCCTCCCAAGGAAACCTAGACCTGTGTAGGGTCAGCTTCCTACGTCCCTGGCTCACCCCAGCAGCTGAGTTCTGATCAGTGTCCTCTCAGCAGCCTGTCCTCAAGGCCCCTGTCCCATCATTAAGGAGTCAGGCAAGTCCTTGCCCAGGGGCCCCCACACTGCCTCTCCAGGGTGGGGGTCCTCCGGGTGGGCCGCCCGGCACCCACCCACTCCTGTCTCCTTGCAGGACCAGCTGCGCTTCCCCCGCATGCTGATGAAGCTTGTGAGCCTGCGCACGCTCAGCTCCGTGCACTCAGAGCAGGTCTTCGCCCTGCGGCTTCAGGACAAGAAGCTGCCACCTTTGCTGTCTGAGATCTGGGACGTCCACGAATGAAGGGCCCACCCCACTGCCCTGCACATCCCCAATGACTGGACACTGGGGTGGGAAGGGACCGGGCTGGGTCTGGGCTCCCGCCCTGCGGCTCGGAGCTAAAGCCTTGGCCCCCCGCCAGCCCTCAGGATGAGCCCCAGTCGGCGTCCAGGAGCCTCCCTGCCTGCCCACTGAGTCTTCCTGGGAGGGCTGGAGGGGGTCACGGGTCCTGAGCTCTGACCTCTCCCAGCACTCCCAGCTGCCCTCCCCGCCCAGCTTACACCTCAAGCCTACCATGCAGTGCACCTTGAACAGAGGCAGGAGGGCCTGTGGCTCTCCCACAGCCTGAGAGACCACAGACAGGCTCCCTGCTCTGCTCCTTTTATTTAATAAAAACTAAAAAAAAAAAACAAAAACAGGAAAATAAAGTATGACTAGAAAGAAACTTGCTCTGATTCAGGATGAGTCTGAGGTGGGAATGGGCTGCCAGGGTCTTCATGGACACCAAACCCCCAGACCTGGTGCTGGACTAGGGAGGGTTCAGGGTGATAAGACTAGGCGCTTTGGGGGCCTCAGGGTCATCTGGTGGTTGGAGCCTGCTCCTGAAGGTCAGGGAGGATTTAAGTGGAGGAGGGCATGGAGCTTTTGTTCAATCAGCAAGTATTGGCTGAGGCTGCTTTGTGGGCCAGTCTCAGGACACAGGTGTTTTTCATTTGACAGATTCGTATGGAGCATTTGTGCTGTGCTGTGGTTAGTCGCTAACTCGTGTCCGACTCTGACCTCATGGACTGTAGCCCACCAGGCTCCTCTGTCCATGGGGATTCTCCAGGCAGCAATACTGGAGTGGGTTGCCATGCCCTCCTCCAGGGGATCTTCCTAACCCAGGGATCGAACCCAGGTCTCCCGCATTGCAGGCGGATTCTTTACCATCTGAGCCACCAGGGAAGCCCCATGGAGCATTTACTATGTGCCAAATACATTCTTAGGCACTGGAAACATCTGTGAACACGATAAAGTCTCTTTGCAGCCACCGTGGAAAACAGTATGGCGGTTTCTCAAAACACGAAAACTAGAGGAATTCCTTGGCAGTCCAGTGGTTAGGACTCTCGGGGCCTAGGTTCAGTGCCTGGCTGCAGAACTAAGATTACACATGCCATTCGTTGGGGTCAAAAAAAAAGCTAAAACTAGAACTCTGTCACAGGACTCAGCAATCCCACTCCTGGATATATACTGAAAAAACCCCAAACACTAAATTTGAAAGGATACACACACCTCAATATTCGTAGCAATATTATTTACAATTGCCAAGATAATGGAAGTGACCTAAGTGTTCATCTACAGATGAAGAAGGCGTCATACGTACATACAGAATGGGATACTATTCAGTCATGAAAGTGAAATTTTTGCTATCTGCAGCAACATGGTTGGACTTGAAGGGCATTGCTGCTGCTGCTGCTAAGTCACTTCAGTCGTATAGGACTCTGGGTGACCCCACAGACAGCAGCCCACCAGGCTCCTCCGTCCCTGGGATTCTCCAGGCAAGAATACTCGAGTGGGTTGCCATCTCCTTCTCCAATGCATGAAAGTGAAAAGTGAAAGGGAAGTCGCTCAGTCGTGTCCAACCCTTAGCATGGACTGCAGCCTACCAGGCTCCTCTGTCCATGGGATTTTCCAGGCAAGGGTACTGGAGTGGGGTGCCATTGCCTTCTCCCGAAAGAGGCCTAGATGAGTTCAAAGGAAAGGCAGTGGAGTTCTCCTAATTTCTTCTTCTGCTGCGCCAAGCCGTGAGGGGACACCGAGGTGAGCTGAATGGACAGTCCCAGTCCAGGGTGAAGAGGGTGTTGTCTGGAGGGGTGGGTGGAGTACTGAAAAATATATTTTTGTAGAGAGGGGAGAGGGAACGGGGGAACTGAGAGTAGTTACATGCGATCGTCGTATCCCAGAGTGCCTCTCGCTCTAGAGATGTGCCTGCCCTGCGCAAGAGTCCAGTTTACAGATGGGGAAGCTGAGGCCGCGCGAGACAGGAGAACCAACCTGGCCAGGATCTGAGCGCGCATGGGCCAGCCTCTATCGGGAGGGAAAAGGTCAGGCTGCGGACTGGAGGAGGAACACTGCCCAGGCTGTCCTCCCGACAAGGCCTTGGCCAGGAAGCGGCTGGGGTGGAGGGTGCGCGCCCAGCACCTTAGAGCGGGCAGGGTCGAACGGAGGGCCGGCGCCCAGAGCCGCTGCGCGTGCGCAGAGAACACTGGGTCTCAACCCGCCGGTGAGGAAGGGGGCGTAGCTTCGAGCCACAAACGTCAGAGGGGGCGTGGCTTGGCGAGGATACATCAGCAAGGGGACTAGACCACCGTCCAAGTTGGAAGGAGGGGGCGTGGCCTGTGCCCCAGCTAGGGGGAAGAGGGCGTGGCCTCCCATATTTGGGTGGGAGGGGCGTGGCCCGGCTCTGCGCGCCGCACTTCTGGGCCTGCGCGCGCCGGAGTCAGGGGTCACGGCGGCGTGGGCTGTGGCGGGAAACACTGTTTGAAGCGGGTGAGTTACGGGAGAAGGGGATTTGCAGGGGACTTTGCCTGGCCGGGAAGGAGGCTTGGGGAGCCGAGTCCGTGGGCCTGAGAGAGAGTTGTGAGAACTCGCGTGGGGCATGGCGGCTGGAGGGATCCCCTTGGTTAGGGGGCGCGCGCAGGAGGGGCAGAGGCCAGTGGCCGTGGGCGCGTACGCGGGGGCAGATGACAGGGTGGGGGCGTCCCCTCGGCCTGCGGGGGGCGCTGGCGCTGGGCGCCGAGGACGAGGGGGACGCACACTGGGGAGTCTTGGGAGCAACGGGTCCCGGAGGCATTGGGTTCTCGATGGTGCACGTGAGGGCATGGTGTCATCTTTTATTCTCTAGGTACTGAGTACACTGTGCCCAGCACTGCCCTAGGGTTCGAGGCTACAACCCGAATAAGTCAGAGAAAGCCTCTTTCCCAGGGGCAGACCGAGAGTAGACAAGTAGTAAGTAATGACGACAAACCAATGTTGTCAGCTTGTGATTCGTTACCCCAAGGAAAGTGAAACAAGAGTAGCCTGCTTTTTTATTTCTGGAGTGAACAGGAGTAGTCCCTCTGGGGAAGTGACATTTGAGAGAGAAGCGAGCCCCGGAAAGAATGTTCTGGACATGGGGTGGATGGGCTGGCCATCCAGTAAAAAGACCTTGAAGCAGGAAGGGGCTTGGCTTCCTTGTAACTTGTAGGGAAGAGTGAGGCTGGAGACATGGTAGGGAGCCAGATCCTATAGGGCTTTGTACGTCTCAGTGTTCCCTTTAACGTTTACTGTAAGTTCAGTAGGGAGCTGGGGAGGTTTTGAGCATCACAGCATCTTGATCCTCCCCTGAGCTTTAAAAAATCTCTGACTGCAGATTGAAGATGGGGTTGTAGCAGGAGTGAGAGTGGAAGGAGGAGAGGCCAGTTGGAGGCAAGGGGGAATGCTAGGCGGCTCAGCCTGCAGTGCAAGTGGGGAGAATCCATCAGGCGGAGGTGGTTTCTGGAGTGTGAACGCGCACAAGGTGCGTGTAGGGAAGGGGGGAGCCCAGGATCACAGGGCTTGTGGTTCGAGCAGTAGGCTGGAGACGGGGAGCTGAGGGGGGGCAGGTTTGGGGGTGCCACCCTGAGGGCAGAGCTTAGGTGGTGCAAGTGGGCAGGGTGATGTCAGTGTGTCAGGTTCACGGCCACACCCACTCCAGGAACCTCTTGTTGCCTTTTCTCCCCCTCCTTCCTGCACTTCCCCACCCAGGCCGTTCCTGCCCTACTCAGGGCCTTTGCTGGGCACTGGGGAGCTAGTGATAATTCAGTTTGGTTGGAAGAAGAACAGGAATCTCAAGCCAGAGCTCTCTGAACTAAAAAGAGGCGGCACTAGTCTTTGGGAGCTAACAGAAGAAAATGAGGGTTCAAGGTGGACTCATGGCGTTGGTGACACCAGAGAAGGGTTTAAACCGACACAACTTGAAGTGGCCTGCATCGCAGGCTCTCTGCTAGGTGATGCTGGGGACCCAGACTGGAGCCAGCCCCTGACCCCTGTGTTTTGAGGACCTCTCAGTTGGAACTTGTCACAGCTTGTGCAGTAATGGAAATGCCCCCAAGATGCTGTGGGAGCCCCTAGGGGGCCGCTGATCAGTGAGGAGGAACTGAACCAGAACTGAGTTTCAGAGGGTGTAGAGGAGTTAGGTGGCCAAGAAAAAGGAAGATTTCATCCCGAAAACTTCTCCCAAGACCAGGCCCCATGCTGGATGATCCCGGGGACCCAGAGCAGCCTCAGCCCTGCCCCGCCATCAAGAGTTCCCTGTCTGGTGAGGGAGCCAGACACAAGCCCAGGTGATCCACAGCCCAGGACGAGGGCAGCAGGAGTCACGAGGCCCAGAGGGGGGACCTGGCCAAAGCCTGAAAGGTGTGGAGTTTTCAGGGGGGGCGGGAGTGAATAGATCCATTTGTCGTTATTTAATCGATCCTTTGACAGATGTGTGTGAGCCAGGATACAGGGTGAGCAAGCAGATGAGTCTGTCCTGTCTCCCCTGCTGGGCAGAGGGCAGTTCACCCCCATATCGCTCCTGGCACCCCCAGAGGCCGACAGTCTGGCGCACTGATCACCCGTGGGGCCCTGGAGCCAGTCTGCTTGGGTTGGAACCCGGGCTCTGCCCCTCTGAGCTCGTTGTGTCACCTCAGGCTTGAAGGTGGCTTCACGTCTCTGGGCCTCCGTGCCAGTCACTGTGTTGGAGAGTTAATAGCAGCACCTGCCTCAGAAGCTTTGGTGAAAATTTTGAGTTCCTTCCTTGGTGCTGCATTCAGAACGTATTCGGAGAAGGCAAAGGCAACCCACTCCAGCGTTCTTGCTTGGAGAATCCCAGGGACGGAGGATCCTGATAGGCTGCCTTCTATGGGGTCGCACAGATTCGGACACAACTGAAGCGACTTAGCAGCAGCAGCAGCACTTATTTATTGGGTGTGTACTCGGCTTCAGCCTCTCTCCTGGGGACATGAGATGTAGTGGGAAACAGAAGGTGAAATCCCGGCTTTGGCAGTATTTCCATTCTCCTTGCAGACAATAAACAAAACGAATAGGCAGTGGTGCTCAGGCTTGAGCAGCTTCGGAGGCCCTGGAGGGCTCGATCCTACGCGGGGGGCTGGGCCCACCTCCAGAGGCCCTGACTCAGTAGGTCTGGAGTGGGGCCTGAAGGCTTCCATTCCCACCAGTTCCCACCAGAAGCTGCAGGTGCAGGGCACCACACTTGGAGAACTCTTAACGATCTGATACAGCACAGCAGACAGCAAGAGGCCAGCAAGAAAAATAAAGCTAGGGAAGGAGTTGGAGAGTGTCAGGAGGGGCAGCGGGGCTGTCTTTTCAAGTTTTTCTGTATCTGTTTTCTGGTCGCACCTTGGCCTGTGGGAGTTCCCTGGCCAAAGAATCGAACCCATCCCCCCTGCCGTAGAAGTGCAGAGTCTAACCACTGGACTGCTGGGGAGGCCCCAGGGGCTGTATTTTGAAGCCGGCCTCACTGAGAAGGTGAAATTGGAACAAAAACCTGAAGGCGGGGAGGAGAGAGCCATGGGGATGTTTGGAAAAGAGCATTTGGTTGGGCAGCAAGAACAGCTTGTGAAAAGGTCTGGGGTAGGAGCAAGCCTGGAGTGTTTGAGGAACAGAGAGGAGGCAAGTGGCTGGAGTGAGCAAGGGAGAGAGGGCGGAGGTGGTATCCCTGAAAGAGTAGGTGGGGGCAGTTGTGCAGGGCCTTGTGGGCCACGATGAGGACTTTTGTTTTAACTATGCATGAGGCAAGAGCCAGGGACAGGCTCTGAGCAGAGCAGGGGTGGGACGATCTGACATAAACAGTCTCTTTGGTTGCTGAGTGGAGAAAACACTGAGGGGGGCCAGGTGGAAGGAGGGCGGGGCCAGGTGGAGGGGCCAGGTGGAAGGAGGGAGATGACAGGCGGGCAAGGCTATTCATTCAGCAGATACTCCTCGGGTGTCCTCTATGGGCCAGACACTGTTACTGACACCCGTGATTCTTCAGTGAAGGAGACTGCATCCCAGGCCGAGCTGAGCTTATTTTCCAGCAGGGGGAGCCAGACAAACAGCAATGCAAAAATAGAGGCCAACGATCTTACAGAGCTGGGGCGGGGCCTGTCCATTGAAAGGCAGAGCTGATAAATAAATTTGCTGATGCAGTGAGCGTGTGGTCTGAAGGGAAGAGAGAAGTTGGGGTGACTCCAAGGTTGTCGACCTGCCAGGAGTTGTACCGAATCAGGGGAGACTGTGGGGTGCGAGGAGCAGGTTTGGGGGGAGATCAGGAGCCTGGCTTTGGAGTCTGGGGTGCCTGAAGGGACGTCGCCACAGTGGACACTCAGATCTGTCAGCCTGGAGTCCCGGCTGAGGTCTGTGTGGGAGACACAAAAGCTAAGAGATGGCGTTTAAAGCCATCCCCTGGTGGTTAAGATTCCACTCTTAGTCGTGGGTTCGATCCCAGGTCAGGGGACTAAGATCCATATGCTTAGTGGTGTAGCAAAAAAAAAAGCGGTGAGGTTGGGTGGGATGGGATGACAACCTCCAGGGAGTGTGTCAGAGAGAAACGGGTGTGTGACTAGAGCAGGCACTCGTTGTGGTTAATGCTGGATTCACTTGCTGTTCAGTATTTGCTGCTGAAGCACCCAGAAAGGTGCCATGCTCTGCCCTGCACTCCTGCGAGGGGGACACCCAGGGACCCTTCCTTCTCATGCTGGCTTGCCTGACAGCACCTGGGATAGGCGACTAGTCCAGGACCCTAGGTTTTGCTCCAGTGACAGCTGCCCACCCATCGTACCCCCTGGCCACAGCCCAGTGACCCAGGGCAGCCGGTTGGCCCTCTCCTTCCTCCCCCTGACAAGCCAGGTCTGCCACTCCGTGGGGCTCCTGGCAACCCCTGAGCTTCCTCTGCCTCACCCGGGCATTTCCCCCAGGTCCTAACTCTCTGCATCCCTCTGGCTACTCGCATGGCCAGAGCAAAGGCCTCTAGGCTCATTCCTTATTCTGAGATCAGACCACGTATCTGCACAGTTACACGCGGAGGGCACAGGAAGTACTCAGGCGTAAAAAGGAATGAAGCCCAGATCCGTGCTAGAACGGGGGTGGACCTTGAAAACATTCTCAGGGAAAGAAGCCATACACAGGATTCCATTTCTAGGAAATGCGCAGAATAGGCCGATCCATCTAGACAAAGCAGATCAGTGGTGCTCTGGGGGAGGGCGGGAGAGGCACTGAGTGGAGAGGGTCTTTTTTGTGTGATGACAGTGTTCTAAGATGGACTGTGGTCAAGGTTGCCCAAGTTCTGAATATACTGAAAACCACTGAACTGTACACTTAAAATGTACATGAATCGTATGGTATGTGAATGAGATCTTGGTCAAACTATCTCCCCACCCCAGCCCCCCAGAAAGCCAATGTTGCCAGTTTATTACCTATCCTGCCACAATTATGCGTGAAAAAGCAACATCTTTAGATATATTTTCCCATCAGCTTGGATAAATGTTATTTTTCTTTTACGTGTTTCTCTCCAGCTTTTTCTTTTTTCGGCCCCAACTCATGGCCCCAACTATGGATCATAGTTTCTGACCAGAGATTGAACCCATGCCCCCTGCAATCCCTTCCTCCAACTTTTAATTAAAAAATTCCAAGCCTGCAGAGACATCCCAAGACAAAGTACAACGAACACCCACGAACCCTTTCCTGGATTTGTCAGTTGTGAAAGTGCTGCCTCACTTTGCTTTATCTTGATGCACATACCCTTTTTTTTTTTTTCACTGAACTGTGTACGGGTTGTAGCCATCATGATACTACAGGATAATGAGAATCAGGCCATTCTCTATGAAATGATACTGTTATCTCAGACAGTTATTCAGTTTGTGCAGTTCCAGCGATAGCCTTCAGAGCTATTTCCACTTTTTAAATCCAAGATCTGACCTGGGATCACACTAGTGATCCCACTAGTGAGTCGTCTAGTTGTCATGATGACATAGTCTCTCCTTTAATCTAAAACAGTTTCCTGATCTTTTTTCCTCCCCCTTCATGACTTGGACATTTTTTGAAGATTCCATCTCGCAGGCCAGTCTTTACTTTGGTTTGATTATTTCCTACTGATTAGAGTCAGGGTAAACATTTTCGTTTTCTTAGAATTTTTTTTTTTTTTCTTAATACAAAAGCTCTCTTAAGTACACCATTCTGTACTTTGCTTTCTCTACCTAACAATGGGTCTTTGAGAGTCCTCTGTCAGTTCATAGAGAGCTTCCTCATTCCTTTATATAGCTGCATAATATTCCAGGGGACAGAATTCATGTAACTTATTTAAACAGTTCCCCAGGGGAGGACATTTAGGTGGTTTCCAGTCTTTTGGGACTGCAAACAATGCTGCCGGAAATAACCTTGTAAATGCAGTTTTTCATTAGGTGATAGTATATCTGTAGCATAAGCCCCTGGATGTGGAATTACAGCCTCCCCACTTTTTATGCTTTCACTTGAGGTGCAATTTACACGTGGTGAAACGCGCAGGTCTCAAGTGTACAGCTGGCCACCGTACACTTCCACCACCCTGCAGAACAACCTCATGCCCCTTCCCAGTCAGTCTCCCCCACCCCAGCAGCAGCCACTAGCTAGACTTTTAGCATCATGGATGAGCATAGTCTTTTTTTTTTTTTTAATTTTTTGGCTGTACTGGACAGCTTGTGGGATCTTAGTTCTCCGACCAGGGATTGAACCCCCACCCTTAGCCGTGCAAGTGTGGCGTCCTAACCACTGGACCGCTAGGGAATTCCCTACTCTGGAGATTTTTTCAAAGGCTCACAGTCATGGTGGGTTCATGGGAGGCCATGGAGAAGACAGCAACCCTCCCCTCACCCCGGCTCGCCCCACAGGATGGATGGTAAGCGGCGACCAGGCCCGGGGCCTGGGGTGCCCCCAAAGCGGGCCCGCGGGGGCCTCTGGGATGAGGATGAGGCGTACCGGCCCTCGCAGTTCGAGGAGGAGCTGGCGCTGATGGAGGAGATGGAAGCAGAGCGCAGGCTGCAGGAGCAGGAGGAGGAGGCGCTGCAGTCGGCCCTGGAGGGGGCGGACGGTGAGACTCGGGGCAGGGGCCCCTCTGCGCCCCAGCCCCGTGGGTCCCCACACCTGTTGCGTCTCAGAACCCTGGAGCTGACCTGTAGCCTTTAACTCTCAGCCCCTGGCTGCTTCGAGCTCTGCAAAGGGCTGAACTTTGGCTGTCAGCAGGCCACCTGTTTCCTGTTGCTTCTAACCTTGACCCTTGACCCCTCGATCCCCCTGGAGTGTCCTGCCTGATCCAGACCACCGCCTCCACCTGACTTTCTTTCCCAAATGGGATGCTGCTTGAGGGGACAGGAGCAGAGGCGGGAAGGCAGTTACTTGTTTCCGAAGCAGGACCACGACTCCATGGAGCCCCGCTTCCCTCCCCCCATCCAGGGCAATTCTCCCTGACGGCCTCAGATGCCCGCTGGCTTCGGCCCGCCCCGCCCCCCTTAGACCCTCAGACGGAGCCCCTCATCTTCCAGCAGTTGGAGATCGACCATTATGTGGGTAAGCTTGGGGATCAGAGGCCTGGTGCATGGGAGGAGGGGCCGGGTCAGCTGCTCTGTGGGAAGAGAGGGACACAGAGGGTCCCTGCCCAGGGCTCTGAGAGGGAGGGACAAGTGGGGGCGGGGAGGGGGGCCTTCCTGGAGGAGGAGGTGTCTTCTGACTGAGGCCTGAAGGGGCTGGCTCCTCGCAGAAGGGAGAGGCGTGTGGTGTAGTTGCCATTCATTCATCCCGTCAGTCGGAAACAACCAAGCATCTGCACTGAGGCAGGCCCTGTACCAGGCAGACCAGGTCCCTGCTCCCCGAGGCTCACGTTCTAGAAGGAGAGGCAGAACAAGAAAGGAAGTGGAACACTGGCGGTGGCGAGGGTCACAGAGGAGCGTCAAGTAGGGAGGGGGAGCTGGACCTCGCCTCTTGGAGCTTTGGGAAGGCCCCCTCTGAGGTGATGAGGAGTCGTGGGGTTGTCTGGGAAAGCGGGACTCTGGGCAGAGGACCCCAAGGAGGGAGCAGGGCTGATACGTTTAAGGAGCAGCCAGGAGGCCAGTGAGGCAGTGAGGAGCCAGTGAGGACCTTAGCGCTCCGCTCTGAGTGAGCCGGCCTGTCCTTGGCAATGGGGAGACCCCGTCCAAGCTCCAGGGGCACTCACTAGTGGTAAAGAACCCACCTGCCAATGCATGAGATGCAGGTTTGATCCCTAGGTCCGGAAGAACCCCTGGAGAAGGGATGGCAACCCACTCCAGTATTCGTGCCTGGGAAATCCCATGGACAGAGGAGCCTGGCGGGCTACAGTCCACGGGGTCGCAAAGAGTCAGACATGACTGGGCAACTGAACACGCAGCACACATGCACGTCCAGGCTCCTCCTTGAATTTCGAAGGCTCCCCTGAGCGAGAAAGTAAAGACAGGCTACAGGTGGGGAGGAAGCGTTTGCCGTCTGTATGTCTGACAGAGGACTGGTGCTGCAAAAGAAGATTCAGAAAGAGTTCAAAAGTGGACAGAAATCTTGGACAATTCACTAGAGGATCCACAGTGGCAAACGTGCACGTGAGGTGATCCTCTGTGTCGTCGGCTGTCGGGTGAATGTAAATGACAGCCACCGTGAGACACACACCTGTGAGAGAGGCTAAAGTAAAATACACAGACACCACCAAGTGCGGGCGAGGATGTGGAGTGTCGGGAACCCGTGCTCAGTGAGGCCATGGCTGATGCAACCGCTCTGGGAAGCAGCCTGGAAGAATCTTACAGGGTTCAACCTAGCCTTTTACAGTTTTTCCGGTGGTAATTAAGTTTTTGGTTTTTGCCCTGAGCTTTATTGAGAGATCAGACTTAAACCTATTCTTACCATAGCGCCTGGCAGTTCTGCCTGAAAGATATTTACCCGAGAGAAGCAAACACCTCCATTCAGACAACAACCATGGATGTTGATAGCTCTTTTCTGGACCACCCAAAACTGGGAGCGCCTCACGCCCTGTGGCAGGTGGATGGATGACACACCATGCAGTGCTTCTCTGTGATAAAGGGAACAAATTGCTGACAAGCTTGACGTGGACGGGTGCCCAAGACGCCAGCCCGGGTGCAAGAAGCCGGGCCGGGAGGGCTACGAACTGAATGACTCCCTTCTGTGGACGGTCTCAAAAAGGCAAAATCAGGACGATGAGGAACAGACCGATGGTGCTGGGGGGCGGGCTGGAGGCGAGTGTGCTCACCAAGGGGCAGCTCGAGGGAGCTGTTTGAGTGACGGGACTGTCTTGTACCCCGGTTTTGGCGGTGGTTACACGAATCTACCCCCGCGTTAAAGCTCATGACGCTGCCCACGCAAAGTTGATTCCACTTTTGAAAGGGAAACACTTTTGGGGGGTCTGAGGTGGCAGCCCCTGCTTACCTGTGTTCCCCCCTCCCCCAGGCCCAGCGCGGCCCCTGCCTGGGGCGCCCCCGCCATCCCAGGGCTCGGTTCCCATCCTCCGCGCCTTCGGGGTCACCGACGAGGGGGTCTCTGTCTGCTGCCACATCCATGGCTTTGCACCCTACTTCTACACCCCAGCACCCCCCGGTGAGTGACCCCAACCCAGAAGACCCCTCCTCGCCCCAGCCACCCGGGGATCCCCTGCACATCTGACCGGCCCTTTCATACCCCAGGTTTCGGACCTGAGCACCTGAGTGAGCTGCAGCGGGAACTGAGTGCAGCCATTAGCCGGGACCAGCGCGGGGGCAAGGAGCTCACTGGGCCGGCCGTGCTGGCAGTGGAGCTGTGCTCCCGGGAGAGTGAGCACCACCCTAGGGGTCCCAGAGGTTGGGGGTGGAGGTCCTGGGCCGGCAGGGGTTCCCTTGGGCCGATGCCAGTCCCCTCTGCCCGCAGGCATGTTCGGGTACCATGGGCACGGCCCCTCCCCGTTTCTTCGTATCACCCTGGCACTGCCCCGCCTCATGGCACCCGCCCGCCGCCTCCTGGAGCAGGGGATCCGCCTGGCTGGCCTGGGCACCCCCAGCTTTGCGCCCTACGAGGCCAACGTTGACTTTGAGATCCGGTATGTCCTCCGTCTCACTTCTCCCACCTTGCCCCCTCTACCTGCCTCTGCCCACTGACCCTCATCCCCTTGAAGGTTCATGGTGGACACGGACATCGTGGGCTGCAACTGGCTGGAGCTCCCAGCTGGGAAATACATCCTGAGGCCAGAGGGGAAGGTATGGGGGTCTCCGGAGCTGAGTTTGGGCCGAGGGGACACAGGGCCGGGACCCTGTAACCGCTGACCCACTTCTTCCCCGTAGGCCACGCTGTGTCAGCTGGAGGCCGACGTGCTCTGGTCAGACGTGATCAGCCACCCGCCGGAAGGAGAGTGGCAGCGAATCGCCCCTCTGCGCGTGCTCAGCTTCGACATCGAGTGTGCTGGCCGCAAAGGTCTGTCCCTGGGGCCTGGGGTCCTCCCTCCCTCCTTCCCTACGTCCGTGATGGGCCCGTCTCACCCCAGGAGTCCCTGCGCTTCTTGAGCTCGCTCAGGGAGAAGGGAGTAAACACACAAGCAGATGCAACGCAAAGGAGGGCGGTGGCAGAGAGGGGCGGGGCCGCGGGGCAGGGGAGGCTTCCAGGGTGAGGGGACAGGCCTTGTGAAGAGGGATGGGTGGGGTATGGGGGTGGGGAGAGCAGCCAGTGCAGAGGCCCTGGGGCAGGACCGGCTCAGTCTGTGAGGGCTGGGAGAAGCGGGCAGAGTGGGAGCCTGGGTGGATCCTGCAGGGTCTGCGGGCGGTGGGGACGCTGTCGGTCAGGCCTGGTGGGATGCAGAGGTGCGCCCACCCAGTGAGTCATGAGGGAGCGTCAGGAGTCAGTGCCCTGCCTCCCTCCTCCCGCCCATGCAGGCATCTTCCCGGAGCCCGAGCGGGACCCCGTGATCCAGATCTGCTCACTGGGCCTGCGCTGGGGCGAGCCGGAGCCCTTCCTGCGCCTGGCGCTCACCCTGCGGCCCTGCGCCCCCATCCTGGGCGCCAAGGTGCAGAGCTACGAGCGGGAGGAGGACCTGCTCCAGGTGGCTCTCGTTCCATGCCCCGTCTCATGCCCCGTCTCATTTTCCTCAGCTCCCCCTGCCCCCACCCCTCCCCACCACACACACACACGCCCCCCCCAGGCTGTTTCTTGAGCCATTTCCCGCTCTGGATTCCCTATTTTCAGAGGCAGCTGCCCAGTCTTCCTTCCACTGGTGGGAGGGCTCTCGGGCTGCTCCTGGGGGCTTCCAGAATGTCCCAGGACTGGGGAGGACCCACGGCGGGGGGTTGACCAGAGTGTCACCCTGGATGACCCCGCGTGCTCCCACTTCAGGCCTGGTCGACCTTCATCCGCATCATGGATCCTGACGTGATTACTGGCTACAACATCCAGAACTTTGACCTTCCCTACCTCATCTCCCGGGCCCAGACCCTCAAGGTACGGCAGGTCAGGGGGAAGCTGCCCTGACACCCCACTGGGGGCTCAGGCTGTGGGCCACTGCCCAGCGGCTCCAGAGGCCTCCTGGAAACCCTGGCTCTGGCCCCGTCCCTGGCCTGCTGAAAGCCCAGGAGGTTCCTGTGGCTTTCGCAGAGGTGAGGAAGCATTCGTGGTTAAGTAAGCAAAGGCTCATGTGGGACTGCCTGGAGGTCCAGTGGTTAAGCGTCTGCGCTTCCCCGGCAGTGGGTGTGGGTTCAATACGTGGTCAGGGGACGAGGATCCCTCGTGCTGGGTGGTGCGGCCAAAAAAAGAAGAGCAAAGGCTTGGGTATTTGGAAGGGCAGACCGAAGCACGAGTGCAGTGCCTTGTTCTCTAGGCTTTAAAATATGTCAACAAAAACTAAGGAAAAAAGGAAGTTGGTGGCAAAACCTTGATGCTTGAACCTGGTGTGGGCATGGGGCCGTGTGGCTCTGCGGGGTCCGAAGCTCACAGTCACGTGTGGTCTCTCAGTCTGGAGGCTGGAAGGCCAGTCAGGGTGTCAGAGGGTTGGTTTCTTGTGAGGCCTCTCTCCTAGCTTCCTGTCGCCTCAGACATTGCGGGGTGTACCTGGCGCTCTCCCCTCTGTGCGCCAGTGTCCCCTTTTTTTAAAGACCACAGTCACATTGGATCAGGGCCACCCTAATGACCTCATCTTAACTTGCTCACCAACAAAGACTCAGTTTCCAAATGAGGTCACATTTGGAGGTCCAGGAGTTACAACTTCAACATCTTTTAGGCAAACACGCTTCAGCTCTTAACAGGTGCATTGTGCTGTTCAGTTGCTCAGTCGTGTCTGACTCTTTGCGACCCCATGGACTGTAGCACTCCAGGCTTCCCTGTCCTTCCCCATCTCCCGGAGTGTGCGCAAAACTCAGTGTCTGCTGAGTCAGTGATGCCATCCAACCATCTCATCCTCTGTCACCCCCCTTCTCCTCCTGCCCTCAATCTTTCTCAGCATCAGGGTGTTTTCCAGTAAGTCGGCTCTTCACATCAGGTGGCCAAATTATTGGAATTTCATCTTAAGCATCAGTCCTTCCAAGGGATATTCAGGGTTGATTTCTTGTTTTCTTCCTTTTCTATACATTTGGCCAGTTTCATAATGGAAAGAGCAAACAACCACACTCAGGGCTCCCCAGCAGCTCCAGGGAGAAGCCCACCCCCGTCAGCGTGGTGTTTATACTCCAGCCTCCGCTCCCTTGCCTTGCCCTCCGCCCCCAGTTCCACCGCTCCCCAGTTCCCCAGCTCAGGCCTGTCCTCCATGCCTGGTCCCCCCTGTTTGCTGTCTCTGGTACAGACCTAGCTCTCCACGCCGGCCCCTGCTTGTGCCTGCAGCTGGTCAACCCCCAGGCCCCCCCCACTGTGCACCCGCTGCTGCCCCGGCAAGCTCAGCACTGTCCCCAAGTCTGTTCCTCCTGCGCCTCCCCATCTGGGTGCAGCCCCCCAGCCCCTGGGCGCCATCCTTGCCCCTTCACCCCCATGGTCCCAGGCCCCTGACTCTTTCTGTCCAGCCTCCAGTTCGTGCCTGCCTGTCCCTGAGGGTCCTTCTGTCCCAGAGCTGCCCTAGTCCACAGGGCTCTCAGCAGACAGAGGGCAGCACCGCAGCGGGTATTGTGGGTGTTGTGGTCACTGCTCCTGTGGCTCAGCCCTGCAGATCCCCCCAGCCTCCGCCCGTCCTGTGTGCTGTGCCCCCAGGTGCCAAGCTTCCCCTTGCTGGGCCGTGTGATCGGCCTCCGCTCCAACATCCGGGACTCGTCCTTCCAGTCCAGGCAGACCGGCCGGCGGGACAGCAAGGTGGTCAGCATGGTGGGCCGCGTGCAGATGGACATGCTGCAGGTACGGCTGGGCCGGGAGGGGCTGCCCTCGCGGGGCCACTTCCCCAGGGCCGCCGCCCAACCTGCCCCGCCCGCCGCAGGTGCTTCTGCGGGAGTACAAGCTCCGGTCCTACACACTCAATGCCGTGAGCTTCCACTTCCTGGGCGAGCAGAAGGAGGACGTGCAGCACAGCATCATCACAGACCTGCAGGTGCGGGTGCCCCTGACCCCGCCTCCGAAGCCCTCAGACCCCGCCTTCCAAGCCCTCAGGCCCCGCCTCCCGTCCCCTCAGACCACGCCTCCTGAGCCCTCAGACCCCGCTTCCCATCCCCTCAGACCACGCCTCCTGAGCCCTCAGACCCCGCCTCCCATCCTCAGACCGCGCCTCCTGAGCCCTCAGACTCCGCCTCCCGTCCCCTCAGACCCCGCCTCCCGTCCCCTCAGACCCCACCTCCCAAGCCCTCAGACCCCGCCTCCCTTCCCTCAGACCCCGCCTCCTGTCCCCTCAGAACCTGCCTCCCAAGCCCTCAGGCCCCGCCTCCCGTCCCCTCAGACCGCGCCTCCTGAGCCCTCAGACTCCGCCTCCCGTCCCCTCAGACCCCGCCTCCCGCCCCCTCAGACTCCGCCCTTCAACTCCCGCTTACCTTCCCGCTCTTGGACATCCTGTGCCTGTTCTCCTGACCTTTCCCTTCACCTCCTGCCCTTGACCTCTGACCTCCCGCCGCAGATGGGAACTGTATCCTTAGCCATTCCTGTGACCTCTGGCATGGTGACCTCTGTTCCACTGCCCTGCCCTTCCTAGTCCACACTAGTCTCTCAGACCGCACCCTGCTCCCTTCCACCCTGTCGCCCCCCTGACCCCTGTCCCTGTCCCCAGAACGGAAACGACCAGACGCGCCGCCGCCTGGCCGTGTACTGCCTCAAGGACGCCTTCCTGCCCCTGCGGCTGCTGGAGCGGCTCATGGTGCTGGTGAACGCCATGGAGATGGCGCGTGTCACCGGCGTGCCCCTCGGCTACCTGCTCAGCCGCGGCCAGCAGGTCAAGGTCGTGTCCCAGCTGCTGCGACAGGTCAGCAGGCAGAGCCTGGGGCGGTCGGGCCACCGCACTCCCCACCGAGGGGCCCTCCTCACCCCCCACACTTGGGTCCCGCCTTCTCCCTTCCCAGGCCATGCGCCAGGGTCTGCTGATGCCCGTGGTGAAGACGGAGGGCGGTGAGGACTATACCGGGGCCACGGTCATCGAGCCACTGAAAGGGTGAGAACCGCCGAGGGAGCAGCAGGCCACGGGTAATGGGTGCGAGGGGGTGCCCGGCCCTGACTCTCCTCCCGTGCCCCCAGGTACTATGACGTCCCCATCGCCACCCTGGACTTCTCCTCGCTGTACCCGTCCATCATGATGGCCCACAACCTGTGCTACACCACGCTCCTGCGGCCCGGGGCCGCCCAGAAACTAGGGTACAGCGCCTCACTCACCACGTGTACCCTGAGACTGCCCCGGGACCGGCCAGAGGGGCCAGAGACCCAGAGCTAGCGGGGAGGGGAGGGGACTGGCAAGAGGTAGGGGCGTCCTGAGGGATGAAGAGGAGGAGCCATGGTGGGGGATGGCCAGGCCTCACCCTCACCATCTCTCATCCAGCCTGACCGAGGATCAGTTCATCAAGACACCCACGGGGGACGAGTTTGTGAAGACATCGGTGCGGAAGGGGCTGCTCCCCCAGATCCTGGAAAACCTGCTCAGCGCCCGGAAGAGGTGGGCCCTTGAGCTCCCCCCGCCCACCCTGCTCTGAGCTTGTTGAAGTCGCCTGGAGTCCCTGTCCCTCAGCAGTGCGTGTCGCTGCAGCTGCGCCTCAGCTGGAACCAGTCACCCACTGCGGGCAGCTCCCGCCAGCCCCTCTGCCAGGCAACCCCATACAGTGTGCGGCCTGCACGACTGCACGTGGCACCCCTTTTCAGAAGGGCACCCTGGCCCAGCCCTCTCATCTCCCCCTGAGGCCTGGGATGCCCCTCAAGTGGCCTTTGGTCCCCACGTCCTCCTTTCTCTTCCCAGGGCCAAGGCCGAGCTGGCCAAGGAGACAGACCCCCTACGGCGGCAAGTGTTGGACGGGCGCCAGCTGGCACTGAAAGTGAGTGCTAACTCTGTGTACGGCTTCACTGGCGCCCAGGTGGGTAGGCTGCCATGCCTGGAAATCTCACAGGTGAGTGCACAGTGGCAGGTGGAGGGCAGACACCCCCTCTTGGGGAGAATCAGGGCTCAGTGTGGTGGAGGTCAGGGCCGGGATAGCCCCAACCCACCGGCCTTTTGGAGAGTGGATGCCCACGTGATTGGTTTAGCAGAACACTTGCTGACCGTTCACTGTGGGCTGGGCCCTGCGCTTCGTGGGTCCAGCCGGTGACACCGGGTGAGAGCGCCTGTCCTAGTGTCCAGCCTTGCGGGGACACCGATGGCGACAGGAGTAAATGTGTACAGGAGGGCAGTTGGGGAGGGAGGGGCGGGGTGGGGCAGGGCAGGGCCGGCAGAGGCCGAGGAATGGAGGGAGGGGCCCAGTCTAGCTTGCTCTTTCCACCTGTCCGTCAGTCACTTGGCAGCCTCGTGTTCCTGGCAGTTGCCACCTCCTGCGCTGGTCTCCATCGGGGTGGCAGAGTAGAGAGCACCTTCCCTTCCCCCTCCTGATGGGAGAACAGGGCCGTGTCTCTGTCAGGGGCCTTGAGCCACACTGTATCCCCTTGCCCTCTGGAGGGACTGGAGGCTGAGTAACTAAGGTCAGTCACATGGTGCGCCAGGCACCTGACTCCAATAAAAACCCAGACCACCGAGGCTGGGGTTCACCCAGCAGCGCGGTCAGGCGCGGGCATTTGACTTTACGTCCTCAGTCACCGTCTGGACAGACGCAGGTCCCCCGTCCTGGGCCTGAGTGAGGACCCCAGTGAGGACCCCGGTGAGGACGCTCGGCTGGCACGGACACTGCTCTGCTCCGAGAGGAAACGTGGGCAGATGTGCCCACAGCAGCATCCTGTGGGGCTGTTTACTGCTCAGACAGAAAAACAGACCCGTGGCAAGACCACAGCGGGCCTGACTCTCTGAGGTTCTGCCGAGCTGGGATCAGGTGTAGTTCAGGGGCCCCCAAGCCCACCCTCAGATCCAGTGATGCACTAGAAGGATTCAGAACTCAGAAAAGCTGTTATACTCATGGTTATGATTTATTACAGTGAAAGGATAGGGGTTAAAAGCAGCCAAGGGAAAGGCACATGGGGCAGAGTCCAGGGGAGACCAGGTGGAAGCTTCCACTTGCCTTTCCCAGGGGAGTCCTGCAGACAGCTCTCCTTCCTCCCCGCATTGACGCACATGTGGTACTGCCCATCAAGGAAGTTCACCCGAGCCTTGGTGGCCTGGGTTTTTATTGAGGGTCAGGTGCACGGAGTACACCATGTGACTGACCTCAGTTACTCAGTCTCCAGTCTCTCCAGAGGTCAAGGTGATACGGTGTGGCCTAAGGCCCCCACCATAAATCACATTAGATCACTTGGTGTGACCCAAGGTCCCAGATGAACAAAGACATTTGTCAGGCAGGACATGCCAAGGGCTTTGAGGTTCCCTCCCAGGAGCCAGCCATTTGGGCGAGGTTAATCTCTGTGGTGGATCACTCTTACCGCTCTTTCTGGCCCTTCCTAGTCCCCGGGGCCTCTCCCAACCTCCTCTGTGGAAAGCAGTGGATGCTTGGGCATCGGGTTGCAGCTCCCAAGGGGAGGCCAGGCAGGAGGGTGTGGCTGGGCCTTTCCCTTGGCACTTCCTCATCGCTGCTGCCGTTTCCTGGCCCTGCCTCTCGTCACTTTCCTCTCAGCCCCTTCTCTCTGTCTCAGTTATGTCTGTTTCTTAGCATCTTTTCCTAGTCTGTCTCTTAAGCTTATGAAGGCCAGAGGGTGGAAGAAAAAAGAGTACCGAGTCATTTCAGAAAACAGGTAGAAAAAGGAACATCGAATGGTGGAACAAATAGAAGACAGTTGGATGGTAGATTTAAGCGCAGATATAATCAGTAATTACACTAAACATAAATGGCCTAAATGCTCCAGTTAAACACAAAGGTTTTCTGGCTGGGTCCAGGCAAAAACAGAAGTCACGTGTGTTTCTCCTTAGTGTGTCCCTCCTCCTCCCCCAAATTCAGTTTCCTTATTTGGAAAGGAGTGGTCTCCCCCTGGCCCTGGTACAGCCCCCTGTCTTTGAGGGGTGGACATTTCTGATTGCCCAAGGATGGGGGAATGGGACCAGGAATATCACCAGATGTCTCAGCACCTCTGTGGAGAGACACTGAGCTGATGGCCTCTTCTGGCACTGGCCTTTCCGCCACTGTTTGCTGCTGTCAGGCCCTCATCTACGGACCTCCATGCAGGAATAGCTCAGTAGCCCATTTTGCATATTTGGAAGCTGAGACCCAGAGAGACAGCGGCTTACCCATGCTCATACCTGGCCCCTGCAAACGGCCCTCACTCTGCGTGATTCTCTCCCCAACAGAGCGTCACCGGGTTCGGGCGCCAGATGATTGAGAAGACAAAGCAGCTCGTGGAGACCAAGTACACGGTGGAGAACGGCTACAGCACCAGCGCCAAGGTCAGGGGCCTCCTGCCTGCCTGCTGCTGCCTGAGACGGGCCTGGGGCTGGCGAGGGAAGTGCGGGGGCCGCCCAGCATCTCCCCGCCCCTCCGGGTCACACGCGCCCCTCCCCAGGTGGTGTATGGTGACACAGACTCGGTCATGTGCCGCTTCGGCGTCTCCTCCGTGGCTGAGGCGATGGCTTTGGGACGGGAGGCTGCAGACTGGGTGTCCGGCCACTTCCCCTCGCCCATCCGGCTAGAGTTTGAGAAAGTAAGCGGGAGGCCCCCAGTGCTTGGAGTGGACAGATGTGAATCTTGCCACTTTTGGGGGAGGGTCTCTGAGTCTCGGGATGTCTGTGTTTGTGTGGGGTTCTCCTGCTGTGTCAGCGTCTGGGCACCCTATGGTCCTCAGGTCTCCATTTCCGGGCACCCTGAACTGGGTGTCCCATTCTTTGAGTTCATAAGCCCCACTTTTGAGGTATTTTGTTTGCTGCCTGGGTCCTCCTGAATTCAGAACTTTGATTTTAGAAACCTCCACAGCCTTGGGCTTTGCTGTGAAAGACTGTTTGTTTCCTAAAGATGCTATGAGTCTTGGAGCATCTCTGGTTTTTAGGTCTTGGAGGGGCAGCCCTGTCCATTGGGGGCCCCCTGACCAGGAGATTCCTGGTTTGGGGCGCTGCTTTCCAGTTCTCCCAGAGTGCGACAGGCTTGGGTCTGGGAGCCCTCACGTCATACATTCAAAGCTGGGGTCAGGCCTTGGGGTACACTTGCTCTCAGATTTGGAGCCTGTCCATCTGGGGAGGTCCCTGCCTCAGGGCTCACTCCCTGCTAGTCTCCTCTTTTTGAGGGGGTTCTGCCTGTCTCCCCTATCTGCCTCCGGTCTGTTTCAGGCCTCCATTTGGGGCCCTCCAGACCAGCAGCAGCAGCAGGCTTCATCACAGTGTCTGGATCTTGGGTTTTAGGGTCTAGGTTTATTCCAGTCCATTTCAGATTTGGGGAAGGTCCCTGGAATGCTGAGGTTCCCCCCAGCTACCCCCTCCACACAGCCTCTCGAGCTGAGATGCTGGGGTCTTAGGGTCCATCTTCCCCAGTGACCCAATCACACATCCCTGGGACCATCCCTGACTGTCTCGTTTCTGGGGGAGTCTCAGGATGGGGCGACGGCGCCCACAGCCCCAGGGGCTCAGCCTGCGGCGGCTTTCCCCCAGGTCTACTTCCCCTACCTGCTCATCAGCAAGAAGCGGTACGCGGGCCTGCTCTTCTCCTCCCGGCCCGACGCCCACGACCGCATGGACTGCAAGGGCCTGGAGGCTGTGCGCAGGGACAACTGCCCCCTGGTGGCCAACCTCGTCACCGCCTCGCTGCGCCGCCTGCTCATCGACCGGTGCGTGGGGACCTCCACCCGGCCCCGAGCCCCTCCTCCCCTGGGGACACAGGTGTCAGGCCCAGCCCTTCAGTGGCGGCGCTGTGGAAAGAGTGGGGTCGGGCAGCTGCGGGTTCCGGCCCCGTTTCTGCCCCCTGGCAGGGCCCCTCCCCACCCCTGGCGCGCACCCCGACTCCCCTGACGGCCGCCCCTCTGCAGAGACCCCGCGGGCGCCGTGGCGCATGCACAGGACGTCATCTCCGACCTGCTGTGTAATCGCATTGACATCTCGCAGCTGGTCATTACCAAGGAGCTGACCCGCGCCGCCGCCGACTACGCGGGCAAGCAGGCCCACGTGGAGCTGGCCGAGAGGTGCGCCCAGCCGGGGAGGGGGCGGGAGTGGCCAGAAATAGCCCCTCACCCGCCAGCTGGGCCCGCCACTTCCTAGCCCGCCGGCCCGCCCCCGCCGGGGCCACCTGCCCTCACCCGGGCCCAACGCCTTGGTCTCCCCGCAGGATGAGGAAGCGGGACCCCGGGAGCGCGCCCAGCCTGGGCGACCGCGTCCCCTACGTGATCATCAGCGCTGCCAAGGGCGTGGCCGCCTACATGAAGTCCGAGGTCAGGCCCACCTGGGCTTCGCGCTCCGCCCAGCTCTCCGTGCTCTCACTTCTGCTTTCCAGGCAGGGTGGGAGGGTGTTCCTCTCCGCGGGCCCGCAGGGACCTTGAGAACCGCCCCCAACACACCACTGGGAGTTGGCTCCGTGATGCTTTGCTCTCAGGCTTCCCCGCACCCTCTGGAAGGCCCCTCCCCCCCGCTATTTGGACCCCTCCTGGAGGAGGCGCAGCCCCCCTGCACACAGCGAGAGTGCCTGTCACACCGTCAGTTTCTGAGGCTCTGGCTTCTTGGTCCCTGCTCTCCAGCTTGTCCTTCCCTGGGATTCACACCCCCCTGCATTCTACCTGGATGTCTAGTGACCCCTGACCCCACAACCCCCTCTAGTCCCCAGTTCCTGCCCCATCACCTTAGATCTGGGCTTCCAGCCTCCAGCTCCATCTTCCTGCTTCCTGCCCCCACTGTGCTCTCTGACCCTTTAGTGGCGACCTGAGGGCTTCAACCTGTGGGTCACAGAGACTGTGACCAGGGACCCCCCCCCCATGACCTCTGACCCCATCCTAGCCTGGGCTAGCGACTGCCACTCAGCATTACCCACACTCATGACTGAAGGACCCCCCCCCCCCGCAACCTCTGCGACTCCAGGGACCCCGGTGCCTCAGCCCCTCCCAGGCCCCTCCACTCCGTCCCCTGGTGTGACGGTGCCCTGCTCTGCCCACAGGACCCCCTGTTCGTACTGGAGCACAGCCTGCCCATTGACACGCAGTACTACCTGGAGCAGCAGCTCGCCAAGCCGCTCCTGCGCATCTTCGAGCCCATCCTGGGCGAGGGCCGTGCGGAGGCTGTGCTGCTGCGTACGGGGGTGGGGTGGGGGATCCCGGGCGGGTTGGGGGACGGGGGTCAGGGTCGGGCACCCGGCCCACCGCCTGCCCTCACCTGCAGGTGGGGACCACACTCGCTGCAAGACGGTGCTCACGGGCAAGGTGGGCGGCCTGCTGGCCTTCGCCAAACGCCGGAGCTGCTGCGTTGGCTGCCGCACTGTCCTCAGCCACCAGGGTGAGCGCGGGACCCCGGCTCCTGGCCCTCCCGCCTCCGCCATCGCCCGGGGGCCCGGGCGCCAGCCCCGAGGGCCGGTGTGGCCCCTGGGTGGGGCTCCCGTCTGCAGGCGCCCCCAGGAGGGTCCCAGGCCCCCTACCCCGGGAGTTCCCCAGGGAGTTTTCTCCACACACTCGCTCCCTTGTTCTCTCATCTTGGGGACTTTCAGAAGCCGGGATGGGCAGCGGGCGGGGATGGGGCGGCCCAGGCCCTGGCTCAGCCCCAGCTCCCCTGTGCTGACCGGCCCCCCCTCCCCTCATCCCAGGAGCCGTGTGCAAGTTCTGCCAGCCCCGGGAGTCGGAGCTGTACCAGAAGGAGGTGAGGGGATAGGGGAGGCGGGCCGGGCAGCTGGGGGTCGGGCAGGGCTAGGCCGCCCGCTCAGCCCCTGCTGCCCTCAGGTGTCCCACCTGAGCGCCCTGGAGGAGCGCTTCTCACGCCTGTGGACGCAGTGCCAGCGCTGCCAGGGCAGCCTGCACGAGGACGTCATCTGCACCAGGTGGGCGGCCGGCTGGGCCAGGGCAGCCCCCAGGGTCCCCCCCACACATCCCCTTCCGGCTGTGAGGGTCTCCCCGACCCATAGTGTCCCAGCCTGCACAACAGGCCGGTACACCGGTCCTGGCCTCCCTGGGGTGGGGCTGGGGGGCTGCTGAGCGGGGAGGGCCGGGCACCCAGTATCTGCCCGAGAAATGGCCATGCACACGCACACGCCATCACACAGAAGCACACACAGGGTCTCGGCCCCCTCCCCCAGGGCGGGCTGGGCTTTCCCCAGGGAATGGGTGGGCGGGGCGGGTTCCCACGCCAGGTGCCAGGTGCCAGGTGATATACAGCCGGTGGCCCAGCGCCCGCTCGAGCACCCGCTGTTACCGGCTTCCCCCCCCCAACCCGGGGCCCGCTGAGCAAACAGCTCCTGGTGGGCGGGCGCCGGGTGGGCAGCACACAGGGGCCAAAGTCCTGGGAACAGCCCCTGCCCCACTGCGGGCGCTGACCGCCGCCTGGCCCGCAGCCGGGACTGTCCCATCTTCTACATGCGCAAGAAGGTGCGGAAGGACCTGGAGGACCAGGAGCGGCTGCTGCGGCGCTTCGGGCCCCCCGGCCCCGAGGCCTGGTGACCTCTGACTTCAGCGGACTTCCCACCTTGGGGGGGCGGGGGGACAGGCGGGGAATTAATAAAGCTCAGGCCTTTTGTTCCATGGTATCTTGTGGTCTCTGGGGGGTCGTGGTCCACCGTCACGAGCCCTGGCCCAGGTGGCCTCGCTTCACTTGGTGGGATGCCCCGACCCCCAGGAGCTCCCATGGGCCTCTTCACCCTTCCTTGCGAGACCCCTGGGCTGGATCAGGTCTCCCCACCCCTCCTGAGCGGCCCCCCAGGCCCCAGCCAGCAGAGCCTCTGGGCCCCGCCTTCCAGGTGCTGACCTGCTTCCTCCACGCCTGGGGCAGCCCCCAGCAGGAGGCTCCCACTCCCCGGAACAACCAGGGGACCCCCCTCTCAGGTCACACACCCACAGTGTTTCCACCTCAGGGTCCCCACCGGCTTCAGGACTGAGTTTCTTCCTCAGGGACCCCTGCTGAATTCACGTTCACTCTGGGAGCCCCCACTCCCCTGCCTCTGACACCCGAGTGTTCTCACCTGCTATCGTTCTGTGCGTGCCCCCCAGAAACCCACTCCCCCTGGCTCCTCCGTCCAGAGACACCCCACACACATGCCCCCTGAACACAAGACCCCTTGACTTTTTTACTTTCTCAGGGTCCTGCCAAAGCCAATGCTTCTCCCATCTCCACTCTTCAGGGCCAGCCCCCCACCCCAACCCTGGGGATCCCCAAATCCAGGCAGCCCCTGGGCCCGCCCTCCTTGCCACGTGACCAAGGGGTTGTGCAATCCAGCCCCCTCCCCGACCCCCTCCCTGAGGGGATTTTCGAGGAGGGCTGAGCTCACAGCCAGCCGGCACCCCTGCCCCCCCCACCCCGGGGGCTGGGCCAAGGTATAAATAGGGGTGGTGGCTGCAGGCGGCAGCAAGCACCGCCATGCTCACCCTAGAGGCTGCACAGTAAGTGGGGGCCCTCTGAAACCGGCACTCAGGACCCCTGCCCTGCCCCTCACCTTTGACCCCTCTACCACCAGGCCTCCCCGCGGGGGCAGTGGTCTCTGCCCCACCCAGGAGGCAGGTGGGTGGGAGGGGCTGGGGTCCACTCCCCCTCTTGGATCTCTTTGCCTCTGCCACCTCGATCGCCTCCTGCATCCCACCGTGTCTCTCCTGGACCCCTGGGGAGAGAAAAGAGAAAGGATCTCTTTCCCTTGGGGCGCTTGCTGCTTTCCACCCCGGTGTCCTCCCAAGTGGCCCTTGGCCTCCGTCCCTGTCTTCCTCCAGGCCTCACTGCATCCCCGACTCCTGTGTCTGCAGCCTGCGCTGTGGGCCACATCTTTTCTGTTTGTGGGTCTCTTGTTTGCTGCTTCTTGCTCCCTCGCTGTGTCTTTCTGTCTGTCTCATCTCTCCATCTGTCTGCCCGTCTATTCCCCACCCATTTCTGGGGCTTAATAAATACCTCCTGCAGCCCAAGCGTGAACGCCTCTCCACACCTTTCTCCCTTCCCTCCTCTCCTCCCTTCGCCTCGGCGGAGCCTCTTCTGTGTTTTCCCATCTCCATCCACACGTCTCTCCCGTCTGTTGCCTCTGGTCCAAGATGGACCCATTGAACGGACTCGCTCACCGAGGCCCCCTCCCCACCCCCACCCGCCCTCGGGCACCCACATCTTCTCTCCGGGGACTTTCTCTCCTTCACTTTCCCTGCCCCCGCCCGGCCTCTGTCTATGCAAATCCCAGGGGAGGGGGAAACATTTGCCTGGCCTCCGCCCCCCACTTCCTGTCCCGGTGGGAGAGTGGGGGTGAGTGTGGTGGGGCTGGTCCCACACTGAGACACGCAGCCGCGGATCGGCTGCGGTGGTCACAGCTGCAGCCGCCTGCCCCACATCCATCCCCCAACCACTTTGAGAGCCAAGAGGCTGAAGACGTCCCTGACATGCCCTTGTGTCTCTCCCCCTCCAGGCTTGACGGGCCACACTTCAGCTGTCTGGTGAGTTGGGGTCCTGGGGGTCAGCTAGGGCTGGGGCGGGGGGAGACCCGCGAGGCCCATCGCGATCTTCCTTCCTCAGTTTCCCCCTCTGCTTCTTCCTGTCCCTTTGTCTGACTTTACATTGCTATCCCCAAGCTCCCTTTTCCCCACCCCCTCCCATCACAGACGATTTTTCTAACATCTCTTTCCTTCTCTCAGATCCTGGTCCACTTCCTCCAATGGGGAGGAGTAGGTCTCTGTGTCTTTGACTTTGCGTCTCTTCCTCCATGCATCCCACGTTCAGTAAATCTACTTCTTCCTTCTTCCCTTCTCTGCTTGACTTTATATATTTTCAAAAAGCGAGTCGAAACTATTTCAGACACGCAGAATACTACACCCCACCCCCATAAACCCACAACCTAGTCCAAGAAATAAAACCTCACACATATGCTTGAAAGAAACCCCTGCGGGTGCCCCTTCCCCAACACATCCCACCCTCTTCCAGCTTGAAGAGTTCGGTTTTTTGTTTTGTTTTGTTTTTAATTGAGGTTTGCCTTACAAGTCAGGAAAGTGACAAGTCTTGCGGACAGCTCAGTGAGGTTTTCACTTACGTGCACACCTGTGTAGCCACGAACTGTATGAAGATATAGAACACTGTCATTACTCTAGAAGATTCTGTCATGTCCCCGCCCAGTCAATAGCCCCCTCTGATACTTTCACCACAGATGAGTTTTGTTTGGCTCTGAGCTTTTTGCACAGTGGCCCCCTTTGGGTCTGGCTCCCTTCGTGTGACCTGAAGTGTATGTCAGACACTGATCCTTTTTCTTTGTTGTATAGTACTCCGTCTCAGGACGACACCACAGTTCTCGTGTGTTCTCCTGTCCCTGGGCACTCAGGCTGTTTCCCCTTTGGGGCTGTTACTAAAGCTGCCCTGATTGTTCTTGAACAAGGCTCTTTTGTGGACTTAACATTTCCAGATTTAGCCCTAAGACCAGGATGACATATCTCTAGTTTTAGAGTTTCACTGCTAAAGCAACACTCAGCTCTTGGGGTGAATTGAAGCGATGTGGAGGTGGATAAAGGAAGGGTCGAGAGAGCTTCTTTCCCTCTGTTAAAAACGCTTCCATGCCTCTTACCCTTCATCGCCTGTGCCCCCAGCCCTGAGGCAGGCAAGGCTAGGGGAATTCTCCACCCTCCTCAGCTGCTATGACTGTGTACTGGCGAGGTGCTGGGGTTCCCGGAAGCCCACACTCTTAGTGGTAGCCGGCTGCTGTCTGTCAGAGAGCCTGGTCTCTGTGTTCCTGTGTCTCTGCCTGCATCTCTTGTTCTGTGTGTGTCTGGGTCTTTGTGTATTCTGCTGAGCTGTGTCTACCTCCCATCTCGGTGCCCCTGTCTCTGGTGCCTGGCCTGTCTTTCTCGCCCTCTCCCAGCCTGTCAGAGTCTTCTGCCTGGTCCGGGGTAGGTGGGGTCTCCCTGCAGCCTGGGTGACCCCTCTTCCTCCCCCACCTCTATCAGTACCCGGATGGGGTCTTCTACGATCTGGACAGCTGCAAGCACTCCAGCTACCCCGACTCAGAGGGGGCGCCTGGTGAGTGACCCTGGCCCAGCCCCCCTGCCCCCCCTGCCCCTTGGGCCCGTTTCACAGATGGGGGAGCTGAGGCCCAGGGGAGCTGTCAGCTGGCCCAGCAGGACAAGGTTAGCCCTGGGCCTCCAGACCTCCTCCCCTTTCCTCTCCCACGCACCCGCTTGCCCATGCAAATCCTGGGGTCACAGATTTGCACAGCCCACAATAGCCCCTCTGTGCTGGTGGGGGCTTCGAGGGGGAGGGGCCCGAGGCCAGACCTCTCAGCTTCTAATCCTGCGCCCTTCCCCCTAGACCTGTGGAGCTATGGCCTCAGTCCCACCGTCCCAGCCGCCTCCTATGAAACCTTTGACCCAGCTGTGGCCAACTTCAGCCAACCCCAGAGTGTCCAGCTCTGCTATGGCCCTTCAACCTACAGCCCCGTGGGGAGCCTGGACCCGGCCCCCAGCCTGGAGGCCCCAGGACCCGGCTTCCCGGCGTACCCCACGGAAGACTTCCCGAGCCAGGTGAGGGCTGGGGAGACCACGGAAGTTCCCCATCCTTTGATTGAGGTGCCCGGCACCACGTCAGAACCCGAGCACATAGGGAACCCTTAACCCCTCTGATGACTCTGGGGTTAAACGGCATTATTACTCCATCACAGGAGCCAGCCCCCAGAGGCGCAGATGTGCGTCAAGGGGTGGGAGGCTCTCACAGAGGTGGCCCATGTGTCCCTGGCCACGCCATGGAGATCGGAAGTGAGCCCGAGTACAGGCTGTGAGCGGAGCAGGGAGCCCACAGCCAGGGCCCGGGAAGAAGTGAGGGGGAAGAAGCAGAGGGAGGCAGAGAAGGGAGCCCCCCGGGCCATGGGTAACCCTGACCTTCCGCAGACCCTGGGCCCCCCGGCGTACGCCCCCTATGCCAGCCCCGTGCTCTCAGAGGAGGAGGACCTCCTGTTGGACAGTCCCGCCCTGGAGGTCTCGGACAGCGAGTCGGATGAGGTCCTCGTGGCTGGCCCGGAAGGCAGGGGATCCGAGGCAGGTGTGTGGGAGCCGGTGGGGTGCGAGGGACTCCACCTGATGGTGGGGGGAGCGGATGGGTTGAGGGAACCATGTCTGCCCAAGCACCTACCGTACATACTCCAGTGCTGAGGGCAGTTTCCAGAGCTGCCAGCTGCTGGCTGTGCTGCTTGGCAACTGCCTCTACCTCTCTGTGCCTTGGTCTATCTATGCAATGGGACGAAAACACCAATAGTGTCTATTCCTGGTGGCTGGGAGGGTTCGGGGGATCGTAAGTGTCAACGAGGTAGCAATGCTTGGCACAGAGTCAGTACTCAATGAATCTTCACCATCATTATGGACACGAGAGCAACAGAAACCATCACAATATCAGCTCCCACCTAGTCAACCTCTGCTTCTGCCCCTGTGCCTGACCTCCATTACTTGCAACCCCTGCAAGTTGGAATTATTAGTTACTTTCCCTATCTGGGCCTCAGTTTCCCATCTGTAAAATGGGCTTTGTTATCATCATCCCTGTCTTGTGGGGTTTTGATGAAGATTAAATGAGCTTGTAATTGTACTGTGCATAGCACAGCCCGTGGGTACCAAGTGCTTCACAAAGACTGGTAAAAGTAACACACACACACACACACAAGCCTCATTTATATAACTGAGGAAACACCAGCTTAGAGAGGTTAAGTCACCACCCCAACACCACACAGCTAGAAAGTGGCAGAGGTGGGGTTCTTGTATCTAATGCCTGCTATGAACCGCCACAGCACCCCCCACCCCGCCACAGCCAGTTCTGTGGGCCCCTTGCTGCTTCTAGAAGCCCAGGAGTTAAACCTCTTGGCCCCTCTCAGGATCCCAGTCTCTCGAGCTGACATGCTGGGAGGCCTGAGGCTGAAGAAATGGCCAGGCAGATTCAAACCAACCCCAGATCTCTTCACTAGTTAGAAGCCTTTGACGAGAACTGCCAACCCATTTGGCAGATTCATCCGTGCGCTCCACAGATCCATTCTGGCCACCAAGCAGGCACAGGATAGGCACACAGCCTGAAAAACAAAGCAGGGGTGGGAGACAGGGGTTCCGGGGTGACACCTTCAGGAAGGGGGAGCAACTTACCCCGGATGGGAGGGGTGGCATAGAGGGAGCCAGGCACGGTGACCCAGCAGCCACCTCCCTCACCCCACTTCTCTTGATGGGGACGCAGGGGCCTGGCGGTTCCGGACCGGGGAGGGCGAGGGGTGGGGCCCCGAAGGATGCTTCCGTTAACCGCCCCGCACCCGCTGCAGGAGCCCGCAAGAAGCTGCGCCTGTACCAGTTCCTGCTGGGGCTGCTGACGCGCGGAGACATGCGCGAGTGCGTGTGGTGGGTGGAGCCGGGCGCCGGGGTCTTCCAGTTCTCCTCGAAGCACAAGGAGCTCCTGGCGCGCCGCTGGGGCCAGCAGAAGGGCAACCGCAAGCGCATGACCTACCAGAAGCTGGCGCGCGCCCTGCGCAACTACGCCAAGACCGGCGAGATCCGCAAGGTCAAGCGCAAGCTCACCTACCAGTTTGACAGTGCGCTGCTGCCCGCCGCCCGCCGGGCCTGAGCCCGGGGCGGCCTCTCGGGGGCCCTCAGGGGCTCCACACCTGTATCACATGGGCGTCCCCGCACCCTGGGTCATAGGACCCATGGAACCCCCACACTGGTGCGGGGGGCGGGCTGCTGCCGCAATCCCTAAGCCCAGCCCGGGGCCCCTCTGGGATCCCCCCTATCGTGTCTGGGGCCCCTTTGGGATCCCCTTGTCATGTCCAGGGGCCCCAAGATCTTCATGTCCTGGGTCAGAAGACCCAGAGACGACTATACAACGTGTCTGTGTAGAGGGGCGGGGCAGGGCAAAGTGCTTCCAGAATCGCAGGAACTTCTCTGGGATCCCCTTGTGATGCCTGCAATCCCTCAAATCTCATCTAGGGGAGGGTGAACCTAGAGATCATCGCACCAGAAGGAGGGCTCTGCCTGCAACCCCAAGCCCTGTCCAGGGTCTCTCTGGGATCCCCTCTCATGTCTGAGTCCCTCCTGTCAAATCTGAGATCTCCTAGTTATGTCTGGGTCCCTGGGGGTGGGGGTGGGGGGACCGTTTGCATGCGTCTCTATGCCCATCTGTGACTCTCTCGTTGTATCTGTGCCTCCAAATTCCTTTGTCATCTTTGAGATCCCCTAATTCTCTGGAACCACCCTGCTGTCACTTTTTAATGTCCGAAAATCTCCAATCACATGATGGGTGCCTCTGGGATCCTTTTGTCATGTCTGAAAACACCATTGTCAGGTTTGGGGGGGGTGGACCTCAGTGAACCTTGTGTCTGGGCCATGTCATCTGGAATGCCCTTGTTTTTCTGGAATCCTCCGATCACCTCTGAGGCCCTTCTGGGATCCTCATCTGATACGGCCCTTTGGGGACCCCACCAACAGCCCCTGAGTTCTCATGGGGACCTTCCCTTTCTGGGGATACCCTCCTTAGGGCCATGCTGGGGATCATTCTGGCCACTCCTTGATTTCTGTGTGACTTTGGCAAACCCCCTGTGTCGGTTCTAACCAGAGACTTTGTGCAGTCCATCAACAGGTGGACCAGCTTTTCTGTGTGGAGAGGCTGGAACAGGGTGGTGGCCATGTCTAATGGGGAGTATGTTTTCCAATCTCAAGTCCCCATCGCCCCATACCTTGGTGGCTTGTTTCAGTCGTCCATTGACCCCAACCATTTTTGTGTGAATCCAGCATTGGGTGAAGCCCGGATGAGCTCTGATTGGATCCCACGGGGGTGTCACAGGCTGTGGGCTAAGAAGCTAGAGTCCCTAGTCCTTGAGCCTGAGCGACTGGGGGATCTAGGGTGACCAGAAAGACTTGCTGCTTCTGGGCCAGTTTGGCCCTTCTGTGGAAAGGGAGAGAAGGAGGAAGATCTCGAAAGTCCTTTGCAGCCTTGTCAAGCCTTTGACGCATCACCTGAAATCTACCCATCCACCCACTGATGGCCAGAAGGAAGACAGGAAGGAGTGTCAAGGACCCAGAGAAGGGAGAGGTCCTTGAAGGGAGCACATAGCGGCTGATGGCAGAGCCCGGGCTGGGAGCCCCCACTCTGGGGAGGGGTGCGGCTGGGTGGGAGGGGCTTTGCCAGGGACAAAGTGTCTTTTGGGGGCCTCCTCTTGCAAACGAGGTACCTTTTGCAAAAAACTATCATTACCCCAAGTGTGGTATAAAATAAAATACATCAAGGTAGACAGACCTCTTGGGACCTTTTGTCAGGGACTGCGATGCTGCCCATCCACCAAGGCCTGCTGACCCTCAGAGACACCGGGGCAGCGTCGGGGGAGAGGAGAGGAGATGCAAGAAGCAATTAGAGCTAGACCAGACTGACCCTTGAAGGCCGCGGCAAGGGCTTGAAATGCAGGCACTGGTGGTTCGATTCAATTTTTGTCTCCGACTCTTTTTGATGATCGGAATTTTTCTCCACCCTCTCCCTGGTTCCCCTTCCGTCTGGGTTTCTGTCCTCCCCGCCTTCTGAACTTCTGCCCTCTTCCTCTGGATCTCTGTCCTCGTCTCGCTGGATACAGCCCTCGGGCTGGCGGAGCTGCCCTCCAGGCTCCGTGCGCTCCACCCACCCGCGGGGCCCGCGGGAGCCGCGTAGCAGTTTGCCTGGCAACCTGTGGCGTCACCCGGAAGCTGCCTCTGGGTTGGCTAGGAGCTCTGAGAAGGCGGGGACGTTTCCGGCTCTTAGGGGGTTTTGGAAAAGGATGGGGGGCGGGAGGTGAAGGTGGGCGGGAAAATAGCCGGGACCGACTCGTCTTCCCTCACTCCAGGGTCTTTCCGCCGGCGTTACTTGCCCGCCCGTCCTCCGCTTTAAGCTGAAGCTCCCATACCCTTCCCCTCTTCTCTCGCGCCCACCTCGCCTTCCTCCGCGGCAGACACCTGGCGTCCCAAGACGCTCCCCTCCTGCGGTCCCCTCCTCGTATCCTTCGCCTCCCCCTGCACGGCGTCCAGCAACCACCGCCCCCGTGCAGAAAGCCGCAGGCCCCCCTGCCGGGAAGGGCGCCAACGTCCGGGCAGCCCTCCAGGGCCTTCCCGGTCTCCCCACCCGCCCCCGCTGGGGCACCCGCCCCCTCCCCGGCGTCCGGTGCCCGGCGCGCCCGCTCCGGGAACCACGGCGGGGAGCCGGCAGGGCGCGGCCCCAGGAGGGGTCCCAAGCGGCCGGGGCCCCAAACCTGCATGTAGGTCCGCGCCGGTTGGGGAGGGCGGGACTCCGGAGTCCCCGAGCCTCAGTGCCCCCCTCCTCCTCACGCCGCCTCTGCGCCCATCCTGCCTACGCTGGGAAACCGGACTCTCCCGGCTCTGGTTTCCCGAAAACGCCTGCCTTGCAGATACTAAGAATGGTTTTCTAGACCCTGTCTTCCCCACCATCCCTACCCGCCCCCCCACCCCCACCCCCATACCAGAGTCCTGGCTCAGGGCCCCGGTCCACTTCAAACCCCAGTCCCTTTCTGTCCCTCCGACTAGGACCTAAGAGTCCAAGCCCTCATCCTCCTTTTTCTGGGATCCAAGAATCTGGACTCCGGGTCGGTTCTGCACCCGGACTCAGGAGTCCAGGCCCCCACCTCCCTCGGACCCAGGAGTCCCCGCCTACCGCACATCCTCCCTTAGACCCAGGTGTCGGAAGACCAGCCCCCCTCCTCCCTGGGGACCTGGCATTAGGCCACCTCTCCTTGTCCAGCTGTTATTTCTCGCCTTTTAGAACACACAGGCGGAATGCGGGGCGGCAGGGGAGGGTGGGGTGGAGAGGCGCGTCTATGCCTCCCGGAGCCTCCTGGGAGTCTCCCGACTCCTTAAAGGGCCTCCCCTGGGGGCCCACCTGTCCTCCCTAGGGCCGGTCGGGACACCGCTGCGGTCGGAGGAGCGGGAGGAGGTCCGACGTCATGCCTGAGGCAAAACCAGGTGGCTTGGGGGAACTCCTTCCCTCTGTGGAGACGCAGTCCTGTTTTCACTGGGGTCTCTTCCTTCCGTGGGGCTGAGAGAATGGGGTGTCTTCTCCCATTGGGGAGGGGAGGGTCCCATACCTGTGTTAGGTGTGTGTGTGTGTGTAGGGGGTGATTCCCTTTCCCTTTGTGGTGGCGGGGGTTCCTTTCTCTGTAGGGAGCTGGGGGCTTATCTCTGGGTGCACGTGGAGATTCTCTGTGAATCAGTCTCTCTCCTCCTCCACGGGGATGGAAGTCCTGCGGCTGGAGACTGCAGGGTTTTGGCTGGGTGATCGGGTCCTTTACATTTAAGGATGCGGTCTTCTGGGAAAAGGACCTGGGTCACTTCTGTGAGTGAGAATTGGGACCTTTTTCTGCAGGGAGATGAGGGCCGGTCCTTGTGTGTCTAGTTATTAGGGGTCCCGGTCTGCGTGGTAAAGCGAGTTCTCTGTACAAAGATGAGGGCCCCTCCTTTGGATGGGGTGTGGGGCTTCCCAGTGTAGGAATTAGGGGACTTTCTCCATATAGAGGCTGGAGAGCCTTTCTCTGTGTACAGTTTTCGGGGCCCTTCTTTGAATGGGACTGGGGGGCATTTTTTTATATGCGAATGGGATGGGGCTTCCTCTCTATGAAGCAGTGAACGGAGGAGATACAAGCCCCCAGAGAGGACCCTTCCTCCTGGGATGTCCAGTCGGCTGGTACCAGGCCAACCAGGCTGAAGGGTGGGTGTCCAGCCCCTTGCTGCAGCTGGGGTCCTGTCGGGCTGGGCTCCAGCAGGCAGGGCGTATGAAAGATGCTATGATCAGCACCAGTATCCGATTTCCAACCCAGAGGAAGAGCTAATTATACCGTCAAGACCTAAAAGGTCAGAGCCGGGTGGCCCGGGTGGATGAGGCAAGGCCTTCCCCGGGGAGGGGAAGGAGAAACCGGATCCACAGACTCTCGGATTAGAGATAAATTTACACCTGGACGGCTGGACTCCAGGATCTGAAGGAGGCGGGGCCCGGGGGCCTGTGCTCAAGGGCTCTGGAAGAGAAGACGGAGCGCGTGCTCAACCGGGAATGTCTTCTGCCTCACAGTGGCCAAAAAGGCCCCAGCGGGCAAAGATGCTGCTGCCAAGCCGGCTCCCAAGGAAGCGCCCCCTCAAGAGGCCCCTGCAGCGCCCTCTACAGGTGAGATAGACGGCGCTCCCGCGGGCCGAGCGGAACCTGGCGGCTCATCCGCAGCCTCGCGGGTGGTACCTCCCCGCCCTCTCCTTCGGTCCGTCCTCCCCACAGCTCCAGGGCTGACCGCCCTCCCCTACTCACAGCCCTGCAGGGCTCCCCAGTGCTTCTAAGGCGGAGCCTAGCCCCTCAGCCTGGCCGTCAAGCCTCCAGCAACTGGCCGATCCGTCCGCAAGTCCCGCCCAGCTCTGAACGCCCCAGCCCATCCTGACACCTCTCCTACCCTTTTAAAGCCCCAGTTTAAGACCATCCGGATCTCAGATGGGGAAATTGAGGCCCAAACGGGTGGGGGAGCCTGGACACCCACACACCTGGATGACACGTTGGTCTCTCCCAGGTCAGGAAAAGCCATTTTGCCTCCAAGGTCTTTTTGATGCCGTGCAGAAGAAGGTCCTATCTTTCGCTCTAAACACCGCCCCCAAAATGTCCTGCCGCCCCCCTCCCCGGCCCGCCTCAGACCCCCACCCTCAACCCCGGGTCTTATCTCCTGAGCAGAAGCCCCACCCGAAGACCAGTCTCCCACCGCGGAGGAGCCCACCGGCGTTTTCCTGAAGAAGCCAGACTCCGTGTCGGTGGAGAATGGTGAGGGGGGCCTGCGCGAGGAGGGGGTGGGGGTTTGGGGGCTCCTGAGTCTGAGGGAGGTGGGGCCGGAGGCTCCCAGCGTCCCAGTCCGCTTTGTAGGGTCTTACGGTTCCTGCCCGAGCCTCCTTTGCCACCCATTCCCCCTCTCCTCCCAGGAAAGGATACTGTGATCGTGGCCAAGTTGAATGGGAAAGAGCTGCCGGCCAAACCGGCCGTCAAGTGGTTCAAGGGGAAGTGGTTGGAGCTGGGCAGCAAGAGCGGTGCCCGATTCTCCTTCAAGGAGTCCCACGACGCCGCCAGCAATGTGAGGACCCCATGGGGAGGCGAGGGCGTGGGGCGCAGGGCTGGAGGTTGTGCGGGGCTGCTCGGTAGAGGTTGTGTGGGGCAAGAGGGGAGACTGGTCCGGTAGGAGCAGGCTGCGTTTGGGCACGGGGTGAGCTCTCAGGGTCAGGGATGTGGGCCCCCACAGGTCAAGATTGTCCAGGCATGGGAGGAGACAACTGGCCCTTCCTGGGGGGACTTGGAGAGTGGTGAGGTGGGCTGTAGGGGCATGGGGTGGCACCGGGAGTCGTCACATGCACTGGCACCCCTGGCCTGGCCCCCAGGTGTACACGGTGGAGCTGCACATCACGAAGGTGGTACTGGGGGACCGCGGGGATTACCGCATAGAGGTCAAAGCCAAGGACTTCTGTGACAGCTGTACCTTCAACATCGACGTGGAGTGTATGCTGGTGGGGTTGGGGGCCAAGGGTCTTGGGTCTGGGTAAGGGCGCGGATCTAAGCCATGTGTAGGGATAGAGTGTAGAGGTGGGGCTGAGGTGGGCCCTGGTTTTTGGCGGATGGAGCACAGAGGCAGGGATCAGGGTATTCCAGCCTGGAAGGGAAGTGAAAGTATTAGTTGCTCAGTTGTGTCTGACTCTCTGTGACCCCATGGATGGTAGCCTGCCAGCCTCCTCCATCCATGGGCTTCTCCAGGCAGGAATACTGGAGTGGGTTGCTATTTCTTTCTCCAGGGGATCTTCCTGATTCAGGGATCATACCTGGGTCTCCTGCATTGCAGGCAGTCTCTTTACCACCTGAGCCACCAAGGAAGCCATTCAAAATTGGGGAGAGAGTCTACCATCTTAGAGCCTGTTGAGGTGGAGATTTGGGGGTGAAAAGGTTCAGGTTTTGGAGGTGTGCATGTGAGGCTTAGGAGGTGAGTTGTGTAGATTCCAGGGTCACAACATACAGGCTTGAGAGAGTGGCAGTAAGGGTTTGAGAAGTGAGGGTGTCCCAAGTTTTGTTTTTCAAATGTATTTTCCGTTTTATTGTCTATTGTTTATTTCATGTGAGTCTAAGGGTGAACGGGTTGAGGGTGGGGGTGTACAGGATTGATGGGAGGCTTTGGGGGCATGTGTAGAGCTCTGAGGGTGTACAGATTTTGAGGAGTCTTCAGCCCAGGTGGTGGGGGAGCTTAAATATGGAGGACACAGGTGCTGAGGTTGCCCCCGCCTGGGGAGAAGGCTCTCAGCTGGGGGATACAGGCTGCTGAGAGAGGGTGGTGCACGGCAGGGAAACGACTCTACAAGCAGAGGGTGTCCAGGCCTGAGAGAGAAGGAGATGGAGGGAAGGGGGCCTGGGTGAGGTTGTGCAGGCCTGGAGGAGGCTGTGCAGGCCTGGAGGGAGGGGCAATTTGGTCTTAGATCAGCCTTTGCCTCCAAGCTCATCTTCTCTTCCCCCATCACACCTCCCCAGCACCCCGTCAGGACTCCGCTGGGCAGAGTCTAGAGAGCTTCAAGCGATCGTAAGTGACCCTGGACCCTGGGGAGCAGCAGGGGTGTGACCTGGTGCCAAGTACCATGGGAGGGTCTCCCTTGGGGGGCAGCTGCGGGAGAAGGGGAGGATCAGGGAAGCCTAGGAGTGGGGATTCAGGGTAAGCCTGAGAGTTGGGGCCTTAATGAGGTCCACACTCCCTTTCGATGGCCACAGGAGTGAAGCAAAGTCAGACACCGCGGGTGAGCTGGATTTCAGCGGGCTGTTGAAGAAGAGGTGAGTCCATTCTGCCTGGCATGGAAAGGAGAGATGGGGGCTCAAGGAGAAAGATGGTGGGTGAGGTTCCCCTGCCCCCCTTGCTTCCCCACTGCTATCCTGGGACTCCAGCCCCCCTCCATCTACCCCCCCCCACCCACCCTGCCACCTGTCCATCCACCCATCCGCTCACACCTTTATCTTCAACCCTACCCAACCAATCAGCTGCCCATCAGTTTGCTTGCCTCCCCACCCTCTAAGCCATCACCCCTCACATCTACCTTCCTGTCCACTCAGGCTCTGATTCACCTATTCATCCACCTGTCCACTCACCTCCCCACCAGTCCATCCACTCATCCAACCATCCAACCGGCTACTTATCTACCCATCTACTAATCAACCCTCCCACTCATCAGTCTGCCCACTGCTCTGTTCATCCAACCAGCTACCTGTTTATCCACCAACAGATCCTTATCCGCCTACATACCCATTGCCCATCCCTCTGCCCACATATCCATTCATCTACTCACCGTCTTCCCGTCTGTCCACCCATGCCTTGGCCAATACACTCAGCCCCTCGTTCACTGACCTGTTTATTCGTCCTTCACCCACTGACTCCATCCTCCACTTCCCTACCTATTGAGGCATCTGTCTATCCACCTTCCACCATCCGTCGTCTACCCTGCATCTACCTTCCCATTTGTGACTCTGTCTGCACCTGCATCTCTCTTTCAACTGAGTCCAACATCTCAGCCACCCATCCTAACTCATCTACCTCCTCATCTAGCCAGGCCTCCCTCTATCAACTGTTCAGCTCTTCAGTGGCGCACCCATCCACTAGCTCACTCTGTTAGACTCATCTGTGTGCTGCGTGCTTAATGGCTCGGTCGTGTTGGCCTCTTTGCGACCCCGTGGACTGTAGCCCACCAGGCTCCTCTGTCCATGGGATTTTCCCAGGCAAGAATACTGGAGTGGGTTGACATTTCCTTCTCCAAGACTCATCTATATGCAATTGTTATTGTGTAGGTAAAAAAAAAAAGATTGAATATTGGCCACTTTGTATGATTCAACATGATGCTTGTCCAGTCACTGAGTTATTCATTATCTGCTGGCCCATATATCCGTCTTTCCATTCACTCATCAATCCCCGTAATGAAATCGCCAACAATTCTATCTACCAATTGATTTATCTGTTTGTCTTTGCCCAGACATTCATCTTCCCAGCCATCTTCCATCAACATATTCACCCAGCCAGCTCCTCCCAACTCACTCAGCTGTTCTCCATCAACCCATCCACCTATCTTAATGCCGTCCATTCTCTACCAATCCATCCATCCATTGACCTGTTCATCCATCAGCCTAACCATCCATGGACTCTCCACCCACATATCAGTCCCCCACTTAATGCTCCGCACATCAATCCAGATAGTCACATGTCCCCAAATTTGCTCATTCATCTATTCTTCCTTTGTTCCCTTCCCTTCCTTCCTTCTTTCCAGAAATCCACTCACTCACTCTCTCACTCATCAAACATCTTCTGAGGCCTCCTGTCTACCAGGCCCTGAGCTGAGATCAGGGGAGAGAGAGAAGTTTGACTGGTTCCTTGATGTTGGGGTGCTCGTTGCCTTGGGAGGATGGGTCTGGTCCAGCAGACATGGACACAGACCAGGACTGTTTAGTGTGGTCGGAGAGACGGTCCCACGAGGGCCTTGTGAGAGCCCAGAGTGAGGGCAACTGCTATGCTCGGAGTATAGGGAGTGCCTCTGGAGGAGGGAGCTCTGGTGCTCGGTCTTGTAGGATGAAGGGCAGATGGAGAGGTCATCGAGGCAGGAAAACCTTTTGTGCAAAGGCTCAGGGAAGCAGGAGCAAGCCCAGCGCATTCAGGAGAAGGCAAGCAGGGTGGTTTGGGTAGTGGCGGGAGTGGGGATGGGTCAGAGGGTGAGGTTGTGATTGGGAGGCTTAGCAGCTGGGGCTTCTTCCTTAGAGCAGTGGGGAGCCACGGAGGAGTTTTGAACAGGGAAGTGATGGCATCTGATGTAAGGGTTCAGAAATAGCCCTTGGGGGCCAAGGAGGGACCAGACTGGAGGGGAAGAGATGGGATGAGGTCAGGAGGCCAGGGAGGAGGGAGGCTGGGCGATGGACCAAGTGGGACTGGATAAGGAATAACAGGCCCAGAGAGGGCAAGTGACACAGAAAGTGGGAGGAGGAGGCAGAGGGAGACCCTCACTTCCTCACCTCCCTAGTGCCCCCGACCTGTTCTCCCCACCTTCAGGCAGGTGGTTGAGGAGGAGAAGAAAAAGAAGAAAGATGACGATGACCTCGGCATCCCGCCAGAGATTTGGGAGCTCCTGAAAGGGGCGAAGAAGAGCGAGTATGAGAGGATTGCCTTCCAGTATGGCATCACCGACCTCCGGGGCATGCTGAAGCGGCTCAAGAAGGCCAAGGTCGAGGTCAAGAAGAGCGCAGGTCAGTGCTGGTCTGAGGGCAGAAGGGCCCTGCCCATGGGGACTCCAGCATCGTGGGCAGCCAATGGTCAGGCCCTGGACTTATCCTTGGGAGGTCCCACTCTGAAGAGTAACAGAGAGCCCTGTTCTCAGGGGCCTCCAAGTTCATAAGAGGGTTTCTGACCTTGGTGGCCTAGGGGGGGAGCCTTGATGGCTCAGAGCACTGAGAACATCTCAGCTCCATCCCACTCACATCCCTCCATCTCTAGCCTTCACAAAGAAGCTGGATCCAGCCTACCAAGTGGACAAAGGCAACAAGATCAAGCTGGTGGTAGAGATCAGCGACCCAGACCTTCCCCTCAAGTGGTTCAAGAACGGCCAGGAAATCAAACCAAGTAGCAAGTATGTGGTGGGGGGTAGAGCCCGGGTTGGGGGGAAATCCAAGTCCCAGAGAGAGGAAGAGTCCAGAAATAAGACTGGCTACTCTTAACCCAGAAAGGGCACTCCCTCATCCATATGAAAAATACAGATATTGATACCTGGGTAGAAAAATAGACAAAGGCAATGAAGAACAGGAATTCAGTTAGAAGAAACCCAAATGGCTGATACACTAAGTACATGTTCGACTTCGCAAACACAAACACCATCACCAATAATAATAACACAAATAAAAACAGCGGTCTTGGGACTTCCCTGGTGGTTTAGGGGTTAAGACTTCACCTTCTGCTGCAAAGGGTGTCCGGATCCCTGGTAGGGGAGCTAAGTTCCCGCATGCCTCAGGGCTAGGAAACCGGAAAACAAAACAAAAAACAATGCTCTTTCTGCTCTCCAATTGGACAAAGACTTTAGAAAATGATAAAGCCTAGTGCTGGAGAAGACGTAGGAAAACTGGTCCACAGATGTTGGTGTTGGGAATGTGTATTGGCAAATCTCCAAAAGGGTAGTGTGTTCACGTTTAGACTGTGCAATGCTAGGTATTTTCCATAAGGGCCTAATCATGGTTATGCATATTTAGCTGCAAGGATGTTCACTGGATCGATTGCTGCTGTAGCAAAAAATGGAAAACAACCAAAGCATACAATTCCATACTAAGGTGCTGTGTTGTTGCTAAAAAAGATACTAAAGTTGACACTAACATGGGAAGCTGTTGAAGGTTAGTGTTATGTGCAGAAGAAGAGTTCTCATTTCTGCTACACAAAACGTAAATCTGCATATAGATTTTATATAAAAAGATTGAAAAGACAGAGGTCAAAATGTTTGTAGCAATTATCTCGTGGCAGAACAATTATGGATGGGTTCTACTTTTATTAATTTTCCCTTGGCTGTGTTTTCTACATTTCTCATCGTGAGCATTGGGGATGTGATGACAAGTTATGTTAATTAAGATACAGGTTAACTTGCTATAACAAAGCGTCCCCAGCACAGGGCATTTCAGAGAGAAAGATGTTTCTAGCTGATTGACCTAGATCCAGGTTCCGCATATTTGGATACAAAATTTCTTATGGCATTGTCCTCATTGAATGATTGAAACTGGGTCATGGGCACAACTGTATCTATCAGATAGGAAGAGGGAAGGAGAGGAGTCTAGAACAAGCATCACAAAATTAGAGATGACCTAGCAGTTATGCCCATCTCCTCCACTCACATTCTGTTGATCCAAGCTCAGCAGTGTGGCCATCCTAGCTGCAAAGGAGTCTGGGAATTGTAGTTCTTTAGGTGGGTTGAGAAGAAGGTAGATGGGTGGACAGTTAGCATCTCCACCGTGGTTTTTTAAATACTAGAACTATAAATACTTGGACCATTGACCCCTTTCCCACACAACTTGGCTCTGAGAGGAGTGGCTTGTCCTGAGAATAGATGGGTGGATGGAGGATCCCCTCTGTGCCCTGGGTTGAGCTGAGACTTTTGCCCCAGATACGTGTTTGAGAACGTTGGTAAGAAGCGAATCCTTACCATCAACAAGTGCACACTGGCGGACGATGCTGCTTATGAGGTCGTCGTCAAAGACGAGAAGTGTTTCACCGAGCTCTTCGTCAAAGGTGAGGCCGAGATTTGGGCGTGAGCTTGGGGAGTGGGGCTACTGGCCTCCTGTGGGGCTACCAGGAGACTACTGACCTCCTCTCTCCCAATGCCCACAGAATCCCCAGTCTTTAAAAAAAGATTTTATTTTGTATTGAGGTATAGCAGATTAACAAACAATGTTGTCATAGCTTCAGGTGAACAGTGAAGGGACTCAGCCATACATGTACATGTATCCATTCTCCCCCAAACTCCCCTGCCATCCAGGCTGCCACATAACATTGAGCAGAGTTCCACGTACTATTCAGTAGGTCCTTCTCGGTTATCCATTTTAAATATAGCAGTGTGGGCATTTCCATCCTAAACTCCCTGACTATTCCTTCTCCCCATCCTTCCCCCTGGGAATCATACGTTTGTTCTCTAAATCTGTGAGTCTCTTTCTAGAACCCCCAGTCTTGATTGTCACACCCCTGGAGGACCAGCAGGTGTTTGTGGGCGATCGGGTAGAAATGGCAGTGGAGGTGTCAGAAGAAGGTGCCCAAGTCATGTGGTAAGTGATTCTTGACCTCTGATCTCCATACGGATGCCCACAGTGTCTTCGCCTCAGCCTCAGTCCTTAGGATCTCTCTTGAAGGCTTCAGACCTTTACCCAGGTTTCTGGGAGACCTCAGCCTTTCCCTATAAATCCTGATCGTCACTCATGACCTCTTCCTGAAACTTCTGACCTCTGCTCTTCCAGGTCTTTTTCTGGATCCTTGCTATTTCCTATTCACCAAATTATGTATTCACCCATTCAACCAATTATCCATCGTTTGGTCCATTCACTCTTGTATCCATCCATCTTTCTGTCCATTTATCTATCCCGTATCCATCCACCCCCCCCATTCATCTCACTGATTCAGCCATCCATCTCATCCATCCACCCACTCACCCATCTATCCATCTATTTATCCATTCTTACATCTATTCCCCCACCCAACAAGTATTTATAGAGCACCTACTGTGTGATGGCACACTTCAAAATACTGGAGATAAAATGGGGAGAAAATATATCAACATGGCTTCTGCCCTTATGCTGTTTATGATCTGGCAAATTGCTGGGGCATGGGGTGTGTGTGTGTGTGTGTGTGTGTGTGTGTGTGTGTGTGTATTGGAGACAGATAGAGGCATTAATCAAGTCATCACACAAATAATTATCAACGTTCTATTTTGACAAGTATATCAAAGGAGCAATAACTGATGCTGTAACCAGTTTTTAATCGGAGAGAGGGACTCGGGAGGTCAGGGAAAGCTTCCTGGAGGAGGTGACAATTGAGCTGATATTCAAATGATGAGAAAGTAGAAGTGAAGTGGGAGGAGTGGCGCAGGCAGGGAAGCACCATTTTCTGAGGCCATGATATCTGCCATATCTCGGTGACCCTGAACTTCCTCTATACTCTGACCTCTACTGTGACCTCATTTTCTGTCTCCTGATCTCCAACGAAGTCCTGTGGCCTGTGACCACTTCTTCCTGATTTTCTCCTCTGACCTGTGACCCATCTACTCTAGACCTCTGTCAACGTTTCTCTCTCCTCCTTTTCTTGATTCCCCTTCTGACCCCTGATTCTTGCTCAAGACTGTCTGACCCCTGACTCACCTCTGACATCCAGACGCCGGGCCAAACGGATTCCTCACTTCCCCCTCCCCCCAGGCTGAAAGACGGCGTGGAACTGACTCGGGAGGATTCCTTCAAGTCCAGGTACCGCCTCAAGAAGGATGGGAAGCGTCACATCCTCATCTACACGGAAGTGGCCTTGGAGGATAAGGGGCACTACAAGGTCATGACCAACGGCGACCAGTGTGAGGCGGAGCTCATCGTGGAAGGTACGGGGCCTCCCGGGGGCCGGGGCAGGGGCCGCGCTGCGCGAGCTTCAGCACACAGCTCCGAGGTGCCCAAGCCCCAAGTCTTGGCGCTCTCCCTGACTCCTTCTTTCCCTCCTACCCTACATGCCATTCACCAGCAGATCCTGGGGGCTCCACCTTCAAAGGATATTCTGAATCTGACAATTTCCTTCCACTTCCGTTGCCCACGCCCGGCCCAGGTCTCCCTCCCTTTATGCCTGGACTGGTGCAGTAGTAGTCTCTACGCTGCTGGTTCTGTTTCTACACTTGTGCCCCCACCTCCATGCCAGCCAGAACAATCCTTGTAAAATGTCGGACGACGGAAACGGGATGCATTCTGTGGTCTAGCTCACGGGATAGGACCCATGTCAATTTCTGGTGCTGGTGACTACATTTACAAGAGATGTCACCACCCCCGCACACACACTCCTGTGAGCCTGTAGTTCTTTTTTTTTTTTTTTTAATATTTTTATTTTATTTATCCTGCTGCACTGGGTCTTCGTGGTCACTGCGGGATCTTTAGTTGAGGCATGTGAACTCTGGTTGCAGCATGTGGGATCTAGCTTCCTGACCAGGGATCAAACATGGGGCCTCTGAATTGGAAGCATGGAGTCTTAGCCACTGAGTCACCAGGGGAGTCCCCTGTAATTCTTAAAAAAAAAAAAAAAAAAGCTTGAATCATTGATGGGCCAGATAAATGATGATATATCCATCTGTAGCCATAAAAAGAACTCTGTTGATTTGGAAGGGTTTCCAACATATATTGTTAGGCGAAGAAGCAAATATGCCACTATTTGTATGGAAGGGAAAGAGGAAGGAAGGGAGAGAGGGAAGGAGGGAGGAAAGAAAAGAAAGAAGGAGAGGAAGGAAGAAAGATAAGAGGGAAGGGAAGGAAGGAGGAAAGAAACTGTATGCACATCTTTGCTTTTACGGCTGTGAGCTGGCTATTTGGAGATTGGATAGGGCCCTGTACAGTTGGCGGTGGGGAGGTGAGCGATCTCCCCCTCTATACTTACATCCTCTTATCATTTTATTTTTTTCATAATTGTATTTATTTATATTTTTCTGGCTGTGCGGGTCTGCCTTGCTGTGTGGGCTCTTCTCTCCTTGCCGTGCGCGGGCTTCTCACCGTGCTGGCTTCTGTTGCAGAGCGCAGGCTCGGGGATGTAAGGGCATTCGTAGCTGTGGCTCACGAGCTCAGTGGTTGTGGCTCCCGGGCTCTAGAGCACAGGCTCAGTAGTCGTGGGGCACGGGCTTGGTTGCTCCACGGCATGCGGGATCCTCCCAGACCAGCGATCGAACCCATGTCCCCCGTGTTGGCAGCTGGCCTCCCCACCACTGAGCCACCAGGGAAGCCCCTATCATTTTATTTTTAAGCCATACAAGTGCATTGTTTTATTTAAAAAATTAAAATTAAAAAAAAAAAGTCAGACCCCAGCCATCTTGGCAACACTTTCCACCTCCCTCAGAGTCAATGCAGAGCCTTGTCTGTGGCCCTCGGGGTCTGACCCTGCCTGCATCATCTCCCTCGTCTGCCTCCCTCCCTCCGCGCCAGCCTGCTGGCTGTTTTCCGAGTTGATAAGCCTGCTTTCCCGTGCTGGGTCCTTGCACAAGCCACGCCCTTTACCTGGGGGACTTCTGCAGCCTCCCTGCCTTCCCCAGGCCTCCTCACTCCCTCTTGTTGTTGTTCAGTCGCTAAGTCACGTCCGACCTGCAGCATGCCAGGCTTCCCTGTCCTCCAGTATGTCCTGGAGTTTGCTCAAATTTAGGTCGAGTCAGTGATGCCATCCAAGCAACCAGCACTCCCTCCAGTGTTTGGTTTATGTGTTTTCCGTTCAGTATCTGTCTCCCCACTAGAATGTGGGCTCGTAAAACCTACAGATTTTTTTTCTGGGTTGTTTCACGGCTGGATCCCCGGAGCCAGAGACTGTGCTTGGCCCATAGTGGGTGTTGGCGAATCCTCGCACGGACAGACTGCACCTCGATGACCCCGTCTCCTTCCCTCCCCGTCCAGAGAAACAGCTGGAAGTCCTGCAGGACATTGCGGACCTGACGGTGAAGGCCTCGGAACAGGCCGTGTTCAAGTGTGAGGTGTCCGATGAGAAGGTCACGGGCAAGTGGTACAAGAACGGGGTGGAGGTGCGGCCCAGCAAACGGATCACCATCTCCCACACGGGGAGGTACGGAGTGCGCTCTGCACGTGGCCCGTAGACCTCGTGGTTTCAAATGACAAGGGTTTAGGGAATTCCCTGGTGGTTCAGTGGTTAGGACCTGGTGCTTTCCCTGCGGTGGCTTGGATTCAGTTCCTGGTTGGGGTACTGATATCCCACAGGCTGTGTGGTGCGGCCAAAAAAAAAAAAAAAAGAACAGGAGTTTATTTCATTGTGAGCCTCAGGTGTGGTTGAAGGCTGGCTGATCTCGGATGGCCATCATCCTCGACTCACTCAGGGTCTCGGCTAGGATAGCTGGGCTGCTCCCGTCTGGTCCATGGGACTTCTCATCCCCCAGGAGGCTGGTCCTGGCATGTTCCTGTGGCCGGCACAGGTGTCCCACGAGAGAGCAGAAGCCAACAGGGCCTCTGAGTGCCGTGTGCTGTCCCTGCATCACTTCTACCGTGTCCTAAGGGACAAAAGAGGTCACAACCTGTAGGGTTCCTTGCAGGGGTCACCACTCCAGGGAGGGAAATCTGTGGCCATGTTTGCAGTCGGCTTTGGCAGGGAGGGGACTTCCCTGGTGGTCCAGTGATTAAGACTCTATGCTTCCAACTCAGGAGACAGGTTCGATCCCTGGTTGGGGCTCTAAGATCCCACATGCCGTGTGGTGCAGAAAACATTAAAAGAAAGAAAAAAAAAGGGAACTAGTTTGGAAGGGACGGTGTCTAGCTAGGGAAACAGGACAGAAATTCAAAGCATAGCAGGTGGACGCCTGACATCAACACCTGGTAATCTGTAGGAACACTGTGTCCCGGTGGGTCTCCCGACAGCAGCTTTTGACAGAACGTAGCCTTTTTCTGGGTTCTGTGTAAGGACCGCTGCCTGCTGGTGGTGTCAGCAAGGGCCAGAGTCAACGCTAACGCGTTACCGTGTGCTGGGGAGCCTTCTGAATGCTTTACAAGAACCCCCTCGTAGACTGTCAACATTACCCCTGCTTCATAGGTGAAGAATCAGGGGCAGGGAGAGGCTAAGTGACTTGCCCAGGGTCACACAGCTAGTAAGGAGAAGAGTGGGATTGGGTTCCAGTTACTAGCATTGCGTTGGGCACGTGGATTGTACCGCGGAGTGTGTTTCTCCGCGGTGGTCCCCAGGACGACCTAGGCTGACCTCTGCCCTGCCCTCCCCTAGGATCCACAAGCTGGTGATTGATGACGTCCGGCCTGAGGATGAGGGAGACTACACGTTTGTGCCCGATGGCTATGCCCTGTCCCTCTCGGCCAAGCTCAACTTCCTGGGTGCGGGTGCCTCTGGGTTTCCCACCTCCCCCGGGGGGCTCAGATGCTCCCCTTCAGGATTGAGTTGCCCTAACTGTACATTGGGGGGTAACAGAGGGTAGGTGGGATGTCGTGGGCCTGAATCCACCCCCACCCCCCCGGTCCCAGGGTGACACCAGGCCCTCCCCTCTGCCTCCAGGGTGTGAGGGGGGCATGAGGGGCCCCATAGACCTAACCATCTGGTCTTCTTCATCCTCCAGAAATCAAGGTGGAGTACGTCCCCAAGCAAGGTAAGGACCAGGGGCTGCTATGGTCTTTAAGCAGGAGGCTGGACCCCCGGGTCTGTGGGAGGAGGGGCTGGGGGGCTGGACCCCTGGGTCTGCGGGAGGAGGGGCTGGGGGGCTGGATCCCTGGGTCTGAGTCAGGAAGGGCTGGGGGTCTTGACCCCTGGGTCTGAGTCGGGAGGGGCTGGGGGCTGGACTCTGGGTCTGAGTTGGGAGGGGCTGGGGGCCTGGACCCCTGGGTGTGAGGGGGGAGGGGCTGGGGGTCTGGATCCTGGATCTGAGGGAAGAGGGAGCTGGGGACCTAGACCGCTTGTTCTCTAAGGCTGTTGGAACCCAGCTTCCCAGGAGATCCTCTGGAGGGGTTAGGAGGCCCAGCTGTCTACTCCCAAGTTGCCCAGACTCTCTCCTCTGCCACCAGAGCCACCCAAAATCCACCTGGACTGCTCTGGGCAGACCTCGGAAAATTCTGTCGTGGTTGTGGCCGGAAACAAGCTGAGGCTGGATGTGTCCATCACCGGGGAGCCCCGGCCTGTTGCCACCTGGATGAAGGAGGATGAGGTATGGTGCGGCCTCCCCGGTGCCTTGACCTCTCCCTCTCAGCCCTGCTGGGTGGCTTTAGGCAGGATGGTTCCCTTCTCTGAGCTTCACTCTCATTGTCTGTAAAATGATGAGTATGATTCCTTCTTCAGAGAGATGAAGACTGGAGATGATATTTGTTCATCACATGGTACTGGCCCAGCACATGATGGGTATTCCATCTATCCATCCATCCGTTAACCTGGTAATCCATCAGTCAGTCCAGCCATTCATCAACTCATCCATCTAACCATCTTTCCATTCATCAGTTTATTAATTGATTAGTTCATTCAACAATCAACCCATTTGTCCATTTATCCATGAACTTATCCATCCATCCACCCATCCATCTATGCATCCATGCAACGAATATTTTCATCTTGTATGTTCCAGGCCCTGAGACAGTTCAGTTTTTCTTCTTTCCTCTGGGCTTCAGTTTCCTCTTCTGTAAAATGGAGAGACTTAACTCAGTCTTCATTCATGCCTTCACTCAGCAAAGCGCCCCCCCTTCCCCCACCCCGAGGTTCAGGTTCTGTGCTCAGGCACTGAGGATACAACCAGGAATCACATGTAACCCCTGCCTTCCTGGAGCCTTCACTTGTGGAGAGAGGCAGACCGGTGCCCAAAGAGTCACAGTCCAGGGTGATCGGGGCTGAGCTAAAGGGAGGTACCGGAAACTACGAGGATTCAGAGGCTGGGGCCACATACACCTTCCTGAGGGTATCCAAGAGGGCTTCCCAGAAGAGGTGACTTCTGGGTGGGTTCTAGAGGATGGGTAATGATACAGCAGGTCGAGAAGTGGGTCAGGGCATCGTACACCCCAGGGATCAGCTCTGTAACATCTTGGGGATGAGACAGTCTGGTGTGTTTAATGAAGGGTGGTGTTTGCTGGAGGGTGAGGAGGGCAGCGGGGGTGGTGATGAGGCTGGGGGCAGGCTCACCAGGTCCTCTGCGGCTGGGTCCACGGGGAGCCCCTGGAGACTGCTGAGCAGCGCAGGGGCAGAGGCCAGTTTGGGTCTGGAGAGAAGCAGATGGAGGCCACCTGGTGGTTGTGTTCAGGTGTTCACGGGCACCGAGGGCAGGGTCCGCATCGAGCAGCGAGGTGACATCAGCAGCTTCGTGATCGAGAGCACAGAGCGGGGCGATGAGGGTCGCTATACCATCAAGGTCACCAATCCCGCAGGCGAGGACGTGGCCTCCATCCTCCTGAAGGTTGTGGGTAAGCACGGGGGTCCTGAGGGCTGAGCCAGGGGGTGGTCCCCCAAAGCCCCGAGGGGTCCTCTGACCATCCTGCCTGGACCCCCTGCCCCCTGCAGATGTCCCAGACCCCCCGGAGGCGGTGCGAGTCACTTCGGTTGGAGAGGACTGGGCCGTCCTGGTCTGGGAGCCCCCCAAGTACGACGGGGGACGGCCAGTCACCGGTGAGTGCTTGTCTTCCAAAGGGCCATGACCGCTGACCTCCCCCGCTCCCCGACTTCTCCTTGACCTCCAAGAGTCCTCAGCAGCCTCAGTGACCACCCTTGGAGACATGGTTTTCTGTCTTCAGCATCTCACCATCCCCTTTGCCTTCCCGTCGTCCTTTCCTCCCCAGTGACCTGGGAATCCTGGCTTTCGCTAACAGCCGAGGATTTTCCATGACCCCTGACCCCCTGATTCATGACCTGTAACCCTTCTTGATCCCTGGCCCCACGTGGGTGACCTCTACCTGCTCTGTGACCCTAACATTCATGGCCTCAGACCTCTCTGGGTCATGTGACTTTCTGCTGCGCCCTTGACTGCCCCCCGACTGACCTGTGACCCCAAGCCTCCCCATGACTGCCCACACTTCTCTCTGCCGTGGGGGGCTTCCAGGATACCTCCTGGAGCGGAAGAAGAAGGGCTCCCAGCGCTGGATGAAGCTGAACTTCGAGGTCTTCACGGAGACCACCTACGAGTCCACCAACATGATCGAGGGCATCCTCTACGAGATGCGAGTCTTTGCCGTCAACGCCATTGGGGTCTCCCAGCCCAGCATGAACACCAAGCCCTTCATGCCTATTGGTGATGCCTCTCTGCACCCTTCCCGAGTCCCTGCCCACCCCTGACCCATGCCCCGCCTGTCACTGATCTCGGACCCTACATCCAGGCCTTGCAGTCTCGCGACTCTGCTGACTTCTGTCCCCTCTCATCCAACAACTCAAGGCTTTGACCCCCCAGCCCCATGCACTCTTCTGATCTCTTCCCCACCCAGTACATCCGCCACTCACCTTTATGATCCTGGACTCCGTGCTGTCTCCTGAATGTGTCCTTGACCTCTGACCTACCATGCTGACACCCATCCCTGCCCTTGGAGACCTCACGATCCCTGGATCCCATTGCCCAAGACCGGCAATGCCACATCCTTGCTTGCTGACCTCTGAGTCACCATATTGATCCCTTTCCTGACCAGAGACTCCAGCTCTGACCCCTGAGCCCTCGTTAACTCCAGCCCCTTTCCCTGGAATCTTACAGCGCCCACTAGTGAACCGCAGCACCTGACTGTGGAGGACGTGACTGACACCACCACCACCCTCAAGTGGCGGCCCCCAGAGAAGATCGGGGCGGGCGGCATCGATGGGTACCTGATCGAGTACTGCGTGGAGGGCTGTGAGTCACCCCGTCTGGCCTGGTGGGGGGCAGTGACGCAGGCAGAGCCCCAGTGGCCGTCCAGTCCAGGGACTGCTCCTGGGGCAGATCTCTGGCGTAGTGAGCCACCCTTCTGTTTGTGCTTGCTCGAATCTGGGACGGGATGGGTCAAGCCAGGCCCCCAGTGACCAGCTTGTCCTCTGTCCCTCCCTCTCTCCTTACCCACTTCCTTCCTTCCTCTCCTACACACATTCTCTGTACAGCGATACCATTTATGCATCCTCCAAGTATTTATTGCCCTTCCTCAATTCTATGTACCCACCCCCCCCAACCTTCCATCCATCCATCCATCCAAGTACTTATTACTCCCTACACTCCCTTCTCCTCTGTTCTATCCATTTATCCATTCATCTACCCATCCCACCAGCCTTTCATTCTTCCTTTCTTCTTGTCCTCCCTCATCTCTCCCTCCTTCCTTTCCTTCTCTCTCTCCCTCTCCCTTCCTTCCCTCCTTCCCTCTTTCCTTCCTCTTCACGACCCATCTGCCCAACCAGTAACATATCTTTCATCCTTATATCTATCTCTTCACCACTTTCTTCTCTCCCGCCCTGCTTTCCATCCCTCTGTTTGCCTACGAGACCATTTAACCGTATAACAACCTGTTGTCTATCTGTCCATCCATTGATCCATCCATGCATCCATCCATATTTCCACACATCTCACCCTCCATCCTTCACTGAACAAATTGAGCCGTTCTTGGTGTCAACAGCTCCGTGACTCCATAACAGGCTCAGTGCCTGGGCTCTGGGATGTCTCCAACATGGTCCTCTCACAGAAAAGACAGTGATGCCATATCCCAGGCCTTAAGTCAGACAGATGTGGGTTCCAGTCCTGGCCCTACCCTACACTTTTTAACTGTGTGACCTTGGGCAAGTCTCAGCCTCTGCTTCCTCATCTAAAAATGGTGAAGACAGTTCCCACCTTGATGGGATGCAGTGATGACCGCATCCGGGGATGCACGTAAATGATGGATGCTTGGACTCTGGTCAGTTTCTTCCCTTTCTCTTCCCAGCACTCTTTGCTCCACTCCTCCCCTTCCCCTCCCCATCCCCTCTCCTCCCCAGTCTGTGTTTCAGAATCTACTTTTGTTAGAGTTCACCCTGTCAACTCTTGCTCTGATCCATAGTAGCTCACCAACCCCCTGCAAAGAAACCAAGATGGAAAGTCACCTATTACAGAGGCAGGAAATCCCAGGGGGCCCTCTTGAACTCCACTCCCAAGTCTTTACCCTCTCTGACCTTCAGTTTCCTCACTTCTAAAATGGGGATAACTGCGGAGGCAGGAATTAATGAACTAACATTAATCAGCTCCGACTTGGTCCTGAGACAAGCTCAAGAAATGTCAGCTGCAGCTAGGCCTTGCTGTGGGGCCCGGAGGCGCTGAAGGGACACGGACTAGAGGGGGCCCCTAGGAAGGTCCTGAAGGACGCTCCCCAGCCTGGCTCCTCTCTCACAGCTGACGAGTGGATCCCTGCTAACACGGAGCCTGTGGAGCGCTGCGGCTTCACCGTGAAGAATCTCCCCACAGGAGCCAAAATCACGTTCCGCGTGGTCGGGGTCAACATCGCGGGCCGCAGCCAGCCGGCGACCCTGGCCCAGCCGGTCACCATCCGGGAGATTGTGGGTGAGCACCTCCTGACCCCCTGACCCTGCTCTCCAAAAGACCAAGCTGGTGTGGTCACTAGAGCCGCCCCCTCGTCGCCCCTAGTCTCTGTACCTCCGTAGGACGTCCCCTCGCACCCCCGCCTGGCGCTGAGCCCTTCCCTGGGTTTGTACCCTCAGAGCAACCCAAAATCCGGCTACCCCGCCACCTCCGCCAGACTTACGTCCGCAAAGTCGGGGAGCACCTCAACCTGGTCATCCCCTTCCAGGTGCGTCGAGCTGCGGGTTGCGGGGGTGGGGCGCGGAGCGGGGTGCAGGGGTGAGGAGGGGTCAGTTCCTGCGGGTCAGACCCAGGCTGACCAACGCGTCCCACCCCGCCCCTCCCCGGGCAGGGAAAGCCGAGGCCGCAGGTGGTGTGGACCAAGGGCGGGGCGCCCATAGACACCAACCACGTGCACGTGCGCACCAGCGACTTCGACACGGTGTTCTTCGTGCGCCAGGCGGCCCGCTCCGACTCCGGCGAGTACGAGCTCACGGTGCAGATCGAGAACATGAAGGACACGGCCACCATCCGCATCCGGGTTGTGGGTGCGCGGCCCGCGGGCGGGGAGGGGAGGGGAGGGGAGGAGAATGAGCCAGACGCGGGAAAGTGGGGAGGTTGGAACGTAGGAGGCTGGGGCAGAAGGGGAGGAAATGCGAGAGGGATGCCAAGGCAGGGAACCTGAGACTCTCCAGGGGTGGGGATGGGCGGGCGGCCCAGAGGAGTGAGGCGCTGGACATTTAGAGATGCTTGACTTCTAACAGCCCACCCACCCTCCAGAAAAGGCAGGGCCCCCGGAGAATGTGATGGTGAAGGAGGTGTGGGGTACCAACGCGCTGGTGGAGTGGCAGCCCCCCAGGGATGACGGCAACAGTGAGATCACCGGGTATCTCGTCCAGAAAGCTGACAAGAAAACCATGGTGAGCGAGGGGCCGGGGCGGCGTGAGGGTAAGGGGAGAAAAGCTAGGGAGATTGTTATAGCAGGCGCGCTGTTCCCATTTCCCAGCTGCGGAAAACTGAGGCGCTGAGAGATCCTGGGGAATGGGTCGGGGCCGCGAGGAAAGACTTTTTGGCTGAGATTTGGTGCATAATAGGTTTCTTTTTTTTGCTGCACCGTGTGGCTTGTGGGATCTTATTTTCCTGGCCAGAGACTGAACTTGGGCCACAGCAGTGAAATCGTTGAGTCTTAACCACTAGGCCACCAGGGGAACTCTAATAGGTTTTCTTTTTCTTTTTATTGAGGTAAAAGTCACCTAACAAAAATTCCCAGGTGGTGCTAGTAGTAAAGAACCCACCTGCAGGAGATGTAAGAGACTCGAGTTCAATCCCTGGGTTGGGAAGATCCCCTGGAGGAGCGCATGACAACCCACTCCAGTGTTCTTGCCTGGAGAATCCCCATGGACAGAGGAGCCTGGCGGGCTACAGTCCATGGATGGGGTCACAGAGAATCGGACATGCCTGAAGCAACTTAGCACGCATACATTTTTAAGAGGGATTTCCCATCTTCCCACTGTTGTGCAACCACCCCCTCTATTTCATTCCAAGACATTTCCGTCACCTGGCACGGAAACCCCGTGTCCATCAAGCAGTCCCTCCCCTTCCCCCCACCCAGCCCCTGGCAGCCCCCCATCTGCATCCTGTCTCTGCGGATTTGCCTGTCCCGGGCATTGCGTCTGGACACGGTCTCGCGCTGTGAGCCTTTGTCTGGCTCCTTTCAACTCAGCATCATGTTTTCCAGGTTCATCCACGTTGCAGCTGGCGTCCGCGCCTCACTGCTTTTCGTGGCTGAGCGCCACGTTTGTTTGTTAGTTTTGGCCATACCGCTTGGTTTGTGGGATCTTGGTTCCCCAACCAGGGATGGAACCTGTTGCCCGCTGCAGTGGAAGCAGAGTCCTAACCACTGGACTGCCAGGGAATTCCCCTACCAGTCCCTGGCTGGAGCGGACCTTGCTGGACCTCGTTTCGCTTGTCCGTTCAGCCGCTGAGGGGCACTTGGGTTGCTCCCGCCTCCCGCTCGTTGTGCACAGGGCTGCTGGGAAGGGCAGGTTCTGTGAGCGAGGCGTCTGCTTTCCTGACGCCCTTCCTGGGTCCGTGTCCCTGACCCTCCCGGCCCCTCCCTGTCCCCTGCGCTGCAGGAGTGGTTCACAGTTTATGAGCGCAACCGGCACACCTCCTGCACCGTGTCCGATCTCATCATGGGCAACGAGTACTATTTCCGAGTTTACAGCGAAAACATCTGTGGGCTCAGCGACTTGCCTGGCGTCTCCAAGAACACAGCCCGGATCGTCAAGACAGGTCTGGCCACCCCCACCTGCTCAGGGCCAGTCCTGGTCCCCCGTCTCTCTCTGGGTTTGTTTTTTTTTTGGAGTATAGTTGATTTATGATGTTGTGTTAGTTCAGGTGTACAGCCACGTGATTCAGTTCTACATATACATATATTCACCATTCTTCAGAGTCTTTTCCTACACAGGTTATTACAGAATATTGAGTGGCATTCTCTATGCTATACAGTAGGTCCTGGTTGGTTATCTGTCATATATACAGCCTCTTTGGGGTTTGCACTTGACTCCTCTGATCATCCCCCTCCTGGACTCAGAGCTGATGGCACCTGGTGCTGGAGGAGAGGTGGTCGGAGACAGTCAGGGTCGGTCCCCTCACAGGTGCATCTCCCCTCCCCCAGGTATGACCCTCAAGTTGCCCGAGTACAAGGAACACGACTTCCGAACGCCCCCCCAGTTCCTGACGCCTCTGTTTGACCGGGTGGTGGTGGCTGGTTACGCTGCAGCTCTCAACTGTGCCGTGAGAGGCCACCCGAAGGTGCCGTGCGTGTGCGTGTGCGTGTGCGTGTGCGTGTGCGTGTGCGTGTGTGTGACCCTGGGGGAACATGTTCACCTTCCAGGGTGAAGCCTCCTTGCCTTCTCACCGCATGGGCTTCTCCTCCCTGAGTTCTCTCTCGTCTGCTCATGGGATTTACTTTTAGTGAAAAGTGTTTCCTTTGTTTGTATTTATTAGTTTTGTCTGTGCCACCTGGCTTGGGGGGGATCCTAGCTTCCCAAAGCAGGAATTGAACCTGTGCCCCTTGCAGCGGTAGTGTGGAGTCTTAACCACTGGACCACCAGGGAAGCCCCGGGATTTGCTTGCTTTTCACTCACTTCCTGTCTCTCTCCTCTAGCTAGAGCGCAAATCTCAGTTCATTACACTCCGACTTCCCTAGAAAACAGGAATTTTGGGGTGGAGGGGTTCTAACACTTCAAGGCCCTGTCCAGTTTCCAGGCTGCTGTCTGGGAATGCGGATACTTGCAGTCTTGAACTCCCAAGGGCCCACCTAGACCAGGGGCTGCAAACTATGGCCCTCAGGCCAAATCTGTCTGCCACTGGTTTCTCGAAATAAGATTTTTTAATCCTTTTTTTTTTCTTTTTCTTTTGTTACTTTGCTTTCACATTACTAAATAAGATTCTGTTGGAACACGGCTGTTCACACTAGTTTGTGTGTTGTCTCTGGCTCAGAGACCATAGAGCTCAGGAAGCCTAAATCATTGACTGCCTGACCCTTTTGACACATTTTGCCATCTCCTGGTCTAACTCCAATTTTTAGCATCAGCCCCAGTAGGCCTACCATGGATTCCATCACTGTTTACTGTTTCACTAACTCCATTTATTCATTCATCCCATTCATTTATTCCCCTAGCAATTCATTTATTCAGCTCATCCATTCACTTCATTTCCTTATTTACATCATTCATTCTTTCATCCTTTCAACACACATATTTCAGAGATTTTGTATGTGCTGGTGAACTGAACAAGGAGTTCCTTTTCATTGGGGAAGACGGCCATTCCTCTGAAGTCACACGTGCGTGCGTGCTAAGTCGCTTGAGTCATTTCTGACTCTTTGCAACCTTATGGACTGTAGCCTGCTAGGTTCCTCTGTCCATGGGATTCTCCAAGCAAGAATACGGGCATGGGGGCTTCCCTGGGGGCTTGGATGGTAAAGAATACTGGAGTGGGTTGCCATGCCCTCTTCCAGGGGATTTTCCCAACCCAGGCTCCGAACCCAGGTCTCTTACATCTGAGTTGGCAGGCGGGTCCTTTACCACTAGTGCCACCTGGTTGACAATGAAATGACAAAGGGTGGGGACTTCCCTGGTGGTCCAATGGGCTAAGAATCCACCGTACAATTCAGGGTACGAGGATTCGATCCCTGGTTGGGGGACTAAGGTCCCGCGTGCCAAGGAGGAACTGAGCCTGAGCTCCGAAATAAGAGTCTGTGCATCACAGCAAAAGATCCCGCATGACGCAACTAAGACCTGAGGCAGCCAAATCAATCAATTACTTAAGAAAATTAGAAAGGGTGGAGGGTCTGCTAGGGAAACGCAGGCATTGTGAGAGTGTGAAGTAGGCATTCCTGTTCCAGTCTAGGGCCCGGAAGTGACATGGGAGCCGAGACCTCAAAGGCAGGCAGGTGCTGTTCGGCGACCGGTCTGAGGAACAGGAAGGCCGCCCATGGGTTGGACAGAGGGAGGGAGAGGGCAGAGGACCGATGGGGCCAAATCACATAGCGCCTGTGGGCCACCACAAGGGGGAGCTCTTGCTCTTCTTACAGAAGAGGAGAGGGGGGGGGTGGGTCAGAGAGAAGTGACCCAGCCACGATCAGCCAGTCAAAATAAGGGGGTGGGAGAGCCAAAAGGAGACTCCACACTGCCTCCCAAGGCCCCATTGTGCCTCCGTCACGCGGCTTCCTTGTCTGCTCCGCTCAACAGCCCAAGGTGGTCTGGATGAAGAACAAGATGGAGATCCGCGAAGATCCCAAGTTCCTGATGACCAACCACCAGGGGGTCCTGACGCTGAACATCCGCCGCCCGTCCCCCTTCGACTCGGGGACTTACTCGTGTCGGGCCGTCAACGAGCTGGGGGAGGCCCTGGCCGAGTGCAAGCTGGAAGTCCGAGGTGAGCCTGGGAGCCAGGGGGGCGGGGTGGAGCCTTATGCTGCACCCGCCTGACCCTCATCCACGGCCGTTACAAAGCTGACGGTGCGGGGCAGACCTGCGCCCTCTAGGAGTACGATTGGGAAGCCGATTTCAGGCCCCAGCAGGGACACTGCCATGTCGGGGCACAGAGGCAGCACAGGGTGTTGGGGGTGGCGTGGGGTGGGGTAGCACCTGACCCCTCCTGGGCAGGAGTCTAAGGTTCTCCAGAGGAGCTGAAGGACAAATAAGAGGTGAATGAGGATGCGAAGAGCTTAGCAAATGATCACTAAGGCTCCGGTGCAGCCGGGGAGGTGTGGGGACACAGCATCGAAACCGTCATGGACAGAGGCAGAGGACCGGGGCGGGGGGTGGCCGGGAGAGCCCGGACGACAGCCCCTTTCCACGGCCTGTCCCCAAGCTCTGTGCCTCCCGTCCCTGCCTCTCTGCCCCACAGCCTCAGCCTCCTTTGTCCTCTTCCTCCTGAATTTGACCCCAGCCCCCTACACCCCGCCTCCAGTCTCTCTCCAGTTCCACCCCCCGGCCCTAGAGGGCGCTCTGTACCCACGGCTGACCTGCGCACAGCCCTCCTAGGGCTCCCCCAGCAGCCCTGGGACCCTTCAGCCTGGTGTCAGGGTCCTGAATCTGCCATCCCCAGCCCCTCTCTAGCCTCAGGTTCCCCCTCCTGGTGCCCTCCGTTTTCCAGCCACACCGAACAGCTGGGGGTTGGACAAACCAGCTGTGCTTTCTCCTGCCCCTGGGACTTTGCACAGGCCATTGCCTCTCCTGCCTCGGGCTTCCGGCCAACACATATCCCCCAGTCAATACTTGATGGGGAGGCCGCTCACCAAGTCCCTCAGAGGCGCCTGACGTTCACATAGGCCTCCAGGGTCCCTCCCTGGCCGGGACGCCCCCCGGCTGTGATGACAGCCCCGCAGACAAGGGACCGCTCTCCACACACCTCCTGCCTGTCATTTTAAAACACCGCCCTGCCCGGCCGACCCAGTTCCTAGTGTTCCGCTGTCCCCTTATCAACTATTGAATCCGCTCAGAAATATGCCTTCTTCAGGATTCCAGTGAGGGCTGGCCTCTAGCAGCTGCTCGGAAGTCAGAACATGCCAGCTTGGGGTTCAAAACTATAGGAATCAAGGGCTCGATGAAGTTGGGTTAACCTGGTGTCCAGCTGGGTGGGGAAGGGAAAACCTGACTCCCTCTGCTGGCCAAGTGAATCTAAAGGGCAGAGGCTGGGGCAGGGGTGGAGGGCACAGGAATTTTTACCACCCTCTTCTCTTTTCCCCCCACAGTGCCACAGTGAAGCGCTGTCCTCCACCTAACAAGATGACTAACTGGCTGCTGAGCCCTAACCCAGACCTCCCCGGACACGTTTCCCTTTCCCAAATTATAAGTGAGAAGATGGTAGTCTTGTCTTGACACCCGTGTGTCTGTCCTTCTTGAGTCTGTGGCCCCGCCTTCCTTCTCCCATAGAGTTAGTCACCCAGGGGTGGGCGGTGGGGCAGCCGGGTTGGAATGGCAACCACCACTGCAAGGCAGCTCTGGTGAAGGAGACAATGTCGAGGCCGCCATCTGGGAACAGCTACTTTAGGGAGGCTACCATGTTGCTTCCGCTGTGGCTCAGCTGGTAAAGAACCGGCCTGCGATGTGGGAGACCTGGGTTCGAACCCTGGGTTGGGAAGATCCCCTGGAGAAGGGAAAGGCTACCCACTCCAGTATTCTGGCCTGGAGAATTCCATGGATTAAGTCCATGGGGTTGCAAAGGGTCCAACACGACTTAGCGACTTTCACTTTCACCGTGTTGCCATGGCAACTGCAGTTACGGGGGGGACCCAAGACCCTCTGGAGGCAGCCCTCTTGGGAGGAGCCACTGTGAGCAGGGAGGAGGTGGGCTGGCCTCAGTGGCAGCCATAGTAGGTCAAAGAGGAACACAAGGACTGACTTGGGGGGCTACCCTTACGGGGTAGACATGCTGGAATGGTGGGTGCGGGTCCCAAGGAGCCAGACACCATGAACCCAAGACCATGCGGAGGCAGCCATTATTGAAAGAGCTGCTTCCGCCACATTGAATTGGTGACGATGGGGAAAGTGCTCGTGACCCGGTTTTCTTAGTTCTTAAGTGGCCGATCTTTAGTAACTTTAATATTAATTCATCTGTCCGGCCCCAAGGTAGGGGACACTTTGATCTCTGGTCTTTTGGTGACCTCAAAGAATGCTGGAGGAGTCAGAGTCCCCAGAGTTCAGACATCTGTGGGTCAAGTCTGGCTTCCATGACTTGAAGCTGGGTACAAGAGAGAGTTGGTCTCAAACGCTTTGTGGATGTATCTGCTGTTTGGGGGTGGGTGAGTGGGCGCTTTGTACTTCCTGGGAAGGCGTGGGGAGCAGGGGGGTTCTCAAGGAAGAGGCCCCTTAGGTTCCAGTGTCCCCACCTTCGAAGACTGCTGTCTTTCTCCTCCCCAGGCCTTCCGGGGAACTGGCCTGGCCGACTCGTCAAGGCCTAGGCATTCCCTCTCCAGATTCCAGCATGCTAGGTCAAGGGGAGGGAGGCTGGGTAGGCGATGCCCCATTAGGAAGCCATCGCCGCCTCTGCTGGCGCATCAAGGCCCTGCGGACCTTGCTCTGCTTTGAGAGCCTCCTGAACTCTGAGCAGAGACAGCACACCCTTTCAGGACTCAGGAGTCTGGGCTCCGGGTCACCTCCACTCTCAGATCAGGGGATCCAGCCCCTCAACTCCCTCCTCCCTCCCACCCAGGAGCCCCGCCCACACCCCTCCCCCTCCTCGCCTCTCCCGCCGGCAGATCGCCGTCCTCGTCTTCGTCATCGTCCTCGTCGTCCTCCAGCGCCGAGTAGTCCTGTGTGAAAGGCACGGCTCCCTGGGCCGAGTGGAAGCGCAGGCGGTAGAGTAGCCGCACCCACTGGCCGAACTCGCGGTCGCGGCTCTCGGGCGGGGCCCGCAGCTGCAGGTAGAAGGCACGGCCGGTGCGGAACTTGACCTTGAGCTGCCAGCGGCTTTCGTCGTGGACGAAGAGCTGGACAAACTGCAAGGGGAACAGCCTGGGTGGGCGGAAGGGGCGGCCTCAGCTTCTGACCCTCCCAGGCACCAGCAGCGCCCACCCCAGCGCCCCTCTCCGCCCCTGGAAGGAGTCCTTTGTCACTTTCTCTGCCTCTTGCATTTTATCTATCCCAAACTTTCGTCCAGACTCGGAGCCCATCTTTGTCTCCCGCTGGTCCTCCCCCTCCTGAACGCGAGACTCGAATAGTAGCTGCTTGCTTGAAATTAACATTTGGACGTTGGATCGACATCAGACACATGTAACATCCAACAGCCCAATTCCTGACCTAAGCCCAACCCCAAACCTGCTCCTCTTCGTCTTCGTCGCTATATCCTCCCACTTGATTAGCCAGAAATTGTGCGAGTCGCTCCTGATCCGTCTTTTTGACATCCTTAACCCATCTTACCAAGTCCTGATGGCTCCACCGTTAAAATGTACTAATATTAATACTCAAAATCCAACCATTTCTAAGTCTCTCCGCAATTTCCCGCTTTCACCCCAGTCTATTCCCACACTGCCGCCAGAGGGCGCCAATCAACACCCGGGTGAAATGGGTGCCTGCGCTCAGTCCTGTGCGACTCTTTGGGACCCATGGACTGTAGCCCGGCAGGCACCTCGGTCCATGGGGTTGTTCAGGCAAGAACACTGGAATGGATTGCCATTTCCTCCTCTAGGGGATCTTCCCGACCCAGGGACTGAACCCGTGTTTCCCGTGTCTCCTGCATTACAGGTGGATTCTTTACCTCAGAGCCAAATCAACAGGAGAGTTAGCTCAAATCGCTCCCAGGGCTCAGAGGAAACAGAGTCCTGTCTTGACTGCTAGCCTCTGCAGGATCTGCGCTGCTTTGTGCCTTTTCTGTCCTCCCCTCCCGCCCTTTCTCCTGGTTTACTGTCTCCAGCCATACTGGTCTTACTGTTCCATAAACCTGCGGGGCTTGGTCCTACCCCAGGACTTTTGCACAGGCTGTTTCCTCTGCCCGGAATCTTCCTCCTCCAACCATCCCCATGGCTGGGCCCCTTCATCTCATGTTTTTCTCAAGAGGCACCTTCTCAGAGAAGATCTGTTTACAACCTCCTGCTTATTTACAACCACATCTGTCCTCGCTGACCTCCCCATGCCCACCCCTCACCCCCTTCTGATCTGTCTCCACAGACCTCAGCCACTGGACAAACTGACATCTATTCTGTCTGCCTTCCTTGTAGAAGGTGAGCTTGAGGGCAGAGGGTTTGGTGTAATTTTTTTCACTGCTGTTTCCTTAGTATCCGGACCTGACCCATGGTCCGTGCTCAATGAATGCTCACTGAGTATTTGAATACATGAATCGCTCAGGCCTCCAGCCTAACTCAAGGCCCAAAAAAGGCAGCAGAGGAAACAATCCAGACAGGATGGGTAATTTGGCAGAGATCACGTAGCAGGAATTTGAACCCAAGTCGTACCAAGGTTCTGAACAACACTGGGTAGCTACACACCAGCCCTCTCAGGCCCAGCAATGTATCTCCAGAAACTGGCTTTACACCCTCCAGGCTGTGTGTGGATACGCCCTGCCTGCTGCACTGGTGGTCACCCCCAGGCACAGGACACATCAGTGTCCCTTGGTAGGTGACTCGATCTGTTATTACGTTCCCCAAATGGAAGAAAAACAGCTGACATTTTCACAGCTCATACTCTGTGCCAGGCGCTGTTCCAAGTGTTTCACAAACATTTACTCAGTTTATCCCCTGACAGCCCTGGAAAGTGGGTTCTCCAACTGAGACCCGGACGGGTAGGAAACTTGGCCAAAGGCAAGAGGTGAAGCCAGGATACAAACCCAAGCTGTCTGAAAGCAGCCATTCATTCAAGGACATTCCCTATTAGGTAATCACAGCAACAGGCGGATGCAAGCTTGGTGTCCAAGAGGGTGGTGGAGTTTGTTGAATGGTGTGTCCAAAAGAGGACCTGTCCATCCCGGCACAGAATCGCCCAGGGCTGGGAGCTGGTTAGAAGTGATGGGCTGGGGGGTGAGTCTGGAGACTGAGTTGGCAGAGCAGCTCAATGACTTTACTTCTGTGGTATGTTTTATGGCGGGAGAAGGGAGAGTGCTGAAGGAAATTACAAGGAGATCAAAGACCCCTTCTCAGCACCATCCCTGATATTCTTCCAACTGCAAGTCGTGACTCAAGTGGTGGGATACAATTAATATTGAAAAGTAAAGGGAGGTGGAAGAGAATGTCTCAGTACAGGGTTCTGGCATCAGAATACTGCTTTGTGAAATGTTTTCAACTTATCCAGGGTGGATAAATAAAGGCTGTAAGTAGCTTCAAGTTCGTTTGGGTCAGAATCAGATTATACCACTGAATGAGTTGCAAAAAAACAAAACAAAACTCTTTGGATTTCCGAATTGGAAACGAAGGATTGTGTGTCTGTGTGTGTGTTTGTGTGTATGGGACAACGTGACTCCATTCTTCCTTCCTTCCTCCCGTCCCTTCCCCCTTTCTTTCATTCACTATGAACTGCAGGTGGCGCTAGTGGTAAAAGAACCCCCTTGCCAATGCAGGAGACCTAAGAGTCACATGTTCGATTTCGGTTTTGGGAAGATACCCTGAAGGAGGGCATGGCAATCCACTCCAGTATTCTTGCCTGGAGAATCCCATGGAGAGAGGAACCTGGTGGGCTACAGTCCACAGTGTTGCAGAGTCGGACATTACTGAAACGACTTAGCACACAGGCAGTCAAAAAAAAAAAAAAGCCACTTGCAGAATGTTTCTGTAAATATACTCTACTCATGTAAATGCTTTGGTATTTGCAGCTGGAGGTGGAGGCAGGAGCCTAGGATGGGAGAAGGGTGTATTTTGTGCTGTGTGTGTTTTGTAACTTAGAGTGTATTTGCATTACTTTTTCAATGAAAAAAACAAAACAAAACACAAAGACCTGCAGGGGCAGTGTGGAGAGAGTGGGCTGAGAGCTCCAGAATCCAGGGGGCCAGTCGTGAGGAGCAGGCGGTTCCAATCCAGGCCACCTCTGACTCACTCTAGGACCCTGGCCAAGTGGCTCGCCTCTCTGGGCCTCAGTTTTTCTTCTTAAGGATGGGGTTAAGGGGCCCCGGCATATGAGAGGATGGGGTCAGAGAGGAGACAATGTGCATGGTCCATGGGAAAACTGCCATGCAGTGAAAGTGAAGTCGCTCAGTTGTGTCTGACTCTGCAACCCCATGGACTGTAGCCTGCCAGGCTCCTCCATCCATGGGATTTCCCAGGCAAGAGTACTGGAGTGGGGTGCCATTTCCTTCTCCAGAGAATCTTCCCAACCCAGGGATCGGACCCGGGTCTCCCGCATTGCAGGCAGACACTTTACCGTCTGAGCCCCAAGGAAGCCCATGCAGTAGGTGCTGCATAAACGGTTGCTCTCCTGACCCCTACCAGGATGTGGCCATCCCCTCATGTCCATCTATCCCTGACTGCTGATCCCTGTGGATGGCCCTGTGCTTGTTCTCCTGGGTGGACCAGTAGCCCAGAGAGGGCTGGCAGCCATCCACGGCTCCTGGCCCTGGGGGTCTTCTGGGTGAAAGGAGGTGCTTCAGGGGACCTAGGGTGCCCAGAGCTGGGGAGGAACGCAGTGTAGGCTGGGAGCGGGGGCAGTCACCCGAAGAGCTGCAGGTGTCCATTCTCCTTGGCAGGGCCCGCCAGAAGCAGCAGGTCTGGGAGTTCCAGGGCTGGACTGGAGGCTGCCACTCCCATGGTGACCTTGTTGGCAACTTCTCCCAACCGGGTCACCTGGGCCGGGGGAGGGGTGGCGTCAGAGGTTAGAAGCTGGATAAATGGAGAGCAGGGTTGGGGAGGGATCAGAGGTCAGGAATTTTGGTAGGATTAAGGGGCATGAACCAAGAAAATTAACCATCAAGAAGAGGATCAGATATCTTGGGGTCAAAGGTCGAGTCACCTGGGTATGAAGTCAGGGACATGGAGTGAGAGAATCAAAGGTGAGCAGTCATAGAGAAACTAAGGTTTGGAGGTATTGGCGGGCGTGGGGTGTGGAGGTCAGGAGATGGGCGGTAAGGTGAGTAGAGGTTCCCTACGTCAGGAGGTCGGGGCCCAGGCTTGGGCTCAGAGGGTCCTGGGGCTCCGCACCTGCACGAAGTTGCTCTCAAAGATGGGGAAGTCTCGCAGCTGGTCGAATTCGCCGCTCAGGAGATGGCGCTGGAGCCGTCCGGGCCGGCCCGTGGGACAGGCTGGAACCAGGGGGCGTTCTACAGAAGCGGCGAAGTTCGCAGATCTATTCCAAGAGGCTGGGTAGGGGTCCCCTACCCAGGGCGGACAGCCCCGCGCGGAGGGTACGGGGTTCCCGGCTACCGGTCTCCGCATCGCAGGCCCCATCCCTCACCTGGTTCCCGCACCTAATCCAACCCCTCCAGGCCCGGTTCCGCTTCTCACCTGCCATCACGCCTGGTCCCGCCTCACCTGCTCCACCGAAGGCCGGCTTAGACTCGTGGCCCCGTTTCATCGCAACGCCCCGCCCCTTGGGAGGAGCGGAGGGCGGCGCCCAGGGAGAAAACAGGGGGCGGGGCCGCGGGCTCTGTGACGTCATAGCGCGGCGGACGGCGTCAATACGTCAAAAGCCCGCGGTTGTGACGTCACACGAGGGGGCGTTACCCGGACGTCCGGAGGGAGCAGCGGTCGCCCAGTGACGTCAGGCCCCGGTAGCCGGTGGGCGCTAGTGCGCAGGCGCAAGGGCTGGCGCAGGCGCACGGGCGACGGGATGCGGCCAGTTTCTCCCGGCGTGCTCCGCGGCTCCCGCCTGATTCCAGCTTCTGGGCTGGAGGGAAGGGGCCGAGATGTCCGTCCCCGGCGCTGGGGCGACTCGACTGCTCCTCCTCTTGCTGGTGGCGGCAGCAGCCCCCAGCCGGGCGCGGGGTAGTGGCTGCCGGTCCGGAGCCGCTGTGCGGGGAGTGAGTACTTATTCGCTTTGCATAGAGGGCAGGGACGTCGGAGATCGTGGTCTTGGGTCTTTAGGTCCGTTAAGGTGGGAACGAGGCTGTGCAGGGCCGGGAGGGAAGGCGAGATGAAAACCGTTACAAGCGAGGCTGCAGTCCTGAGCATGCATGAGGCCTGGGAGAAAGCGAGAGGTTAGGAAGATTCTAGCTCGTGAATATGCATAAGGGAGCGGGGCTCGGTTGGGATTTTGGCACCTGGGCTCTCGGTGCGGTGAAAACTCGGCTGCACCCGAAGAAGAGATCGCGGCAAGAACTTTTCCCTTGGGATCCGCAGTCATGAATATGCTTGAGGAGGTGTGGCCCGGGTGGAATCTTGGCAAATCAGACAGACGTCGGGGCGGCTAAAATGAAAATGGCGAGGGGGCTCTCGAGAGAATGGAGGAGTTCAGTCTCCCGCATACGCGTGTGGTGGGCGGAATGCTGAGCTCAAGGATTAAAATCTGGAACGAGGTAGCGCAGGCTTGAGGGTGGAGAGTTGAGTATGCAGAGGTAGGAGAAATTTGGAGAGTTGGAGAAAAGGAAGGCCTGAAATCTTGAATTTGCTTGATGGCGGCGTCGTGACCGTTGAGGCTTAAGGTGACACCGACGTCACTTGGATATTAGCTTGGGAAGGATACCCTTTAACTCATGAATATTTATGATGCTAGGCGTGAAAGTGACCTGGAGGTAGTTGCCTTGAAAATGAGGCAACTGGTTTGCAGGCTCTGGTTTTCTGGGGTCCGTCCAGATCATGAATTTTCATGAAATTGTCAGATTCCGGTGGAATCGTGAGCATGCATCAATGTTTGGATATGGGTGTGAAAATAAGGCTCTTCCAGCAAGCAGCCTAGGGTCTTGTCTGTCCTGGGGTTCCTGGATCCTGCCGGACTGAGGACTCTGATGGTCCTTAAGTGGGTCCCTTTTTATCACTTGCAGGTGGGGGTGGAAGGTCGAGAAGGTGAGGGCTGCGGCACTGTGGGGCTGCTACTGGAGCACTCATTTGAGATCGGTGAGTCCGACAACGTCTTGACCTGGACACTTATCCACTGCCCTGTGAATTCAGGTGCCTCTCTGTGTGAGACACGTCATTCACTCACAGCTTTGCACTTGGGAGTGTGTTTGCATTAACCTGGGGGAGTTGGATGGGGGAAGAATAGAAGCTCTGTCTTTGAATACCCCTATACTGGTAAGAAGAATGCCAGTGTCAGAAAGGTCACTGTGGTGGTAATAAGCTCAGAGCAGCCATTCCTGACCAGTTGTCCCGTTCTCTGCCCTTGTGGGTAGACGGTCCTCCTCTATTAACTCGGACATCTTCAGAATAGTCATGCAAAGTAGGAGGTGTTAGGGATAGCTCCATTTTCCAGAAGAGCAAACCGAGGTGCAGAGGGACATCAGACACGGTCTTTTTACAAGTGAATAGCAGCCAGTACCTGCACTAAAGCCCAGCTTAAACTGCACTAATGCAGGCGTCCAGACTCCCAGAGATGTCAGTGCAGCCCAGGGATTCATAATGCCGTCTTGAGGCCCAGACTCCGGGGGTGGGAGGCATTCGTGATAACCACTGAAGCTGGGACCCTCTGCAGACCTCTCCAGTCAGAGCCTGCCATCTGCCCAAGAAAGCCTGGCCTTGGGAGTGCCCGAGCTCTGTACACCGTGATCTGCATCTGGGGAAGCTGAGGGCCAGATAGGTTATGTGAGTGACCCTGGGTCACCTGGCAAGTTGGAGGCCAGGTTTAGGAGCTCTGGGGTCCAGGCACCTATCGTGGGCAAGACAAGGTGGTGGTGTCCCCAGTTTTTAAGGTGGAACAGTGAGGGCTCAGGTGGGGAGGTGGCCTGGTCACTTTGAGGGCTGACAGGTGTGTTGGCCTGCTGAGTCCAGGTGTTCCCCTCCCCCCCAGATGACAGTGCCCACTTCCGGAAGCGGGGCTCGCTGCTCTGGAACCAGCAAGACGGCACCTTGTCTTTATCGCAGCGGCAGCTCAACGAGGAGGAGCGGGGACGGCTCCGGGTGAGGAGGGGACCCCAGCTTTGCTGGAGTGGGAGGCACGTGCCTCAGAGCACAGCGGGCGTGGTTCCGGGTCCTCCTTAGGGAGGGTGCAGGGAGGTGCCGGGCTCAGGTGGGGCCCTGAACAGCAGGGTGGAGGAAGGGAGGAAGGAGAGGCAGAGGAAGCAGCTAGCTGACTTTGGGGGCAGCTCACAAAAGCTGCCACAGTCCACTGCTGCTCTGTCCCTTTGGCCAGATGGAGCTGTAGGGAAGACTGGGGATACAGGCTTCGTTCTGGGCAGCTGCGGGCCCCTGGGTGTCCTCCCTGTGGGAGACAGCAGGGTGAGGTCTGCCTGGACCAGCATGGTGCCCACGTGATTCCTGTCACCCCCAGAGAGAATGTGCTGCTCATAGAACTGGGGAGTCCCTGGCCTTCCCTGGTGGCTCGGTGGTTAAGACTACCCGCTTTCACTGCAGTGGGTCCAGGTTCCATTTGTGGTCAGGAACTAAGATCCCACTTGTCCCAGAAGCCACTTGGGACAACCCCAACGAAGAAAGAAAAAAATAAAGGAATAACAGTCTGGGGGTGGATCTGGACCCAGATCTGGGGGCAGCGTTCTCGAGGACTTGTTCCGTTGCTGGGCTGGGCTCTGCTCTCCTCCTGGTGGTCTTCCCTCCCCCTCCCCCCTTGCCCAGTGGGGCAGGCCAGTGGGAAGAGTCTTGGGCTTGGCTGGGCCAGGGAGTTGGGGGGGGTGCTTTCCTGGCTGGGGGCCCCATGGGGGTGCAGACTTGATGGGAGCTGGGCTCTGCCTCACTCACCGGCCACCCCCTCCTCTCCGTCCTTGCAGGACGTGGCAGCGCTGAACGGCCTGTACCGTGTCCGGGTCCCGCGGCGGCCTGGGGCCCCTGATGGCCCAGAAGCCAGCGGCTACGTCTCCTCCTTTGTCTCTGCGGTGAGTCAGCGACGAGGACCAGGCCCCATCCTTGCTTTGCCGAACTGCTCCAGCCCGGGTTCTTCCGTTCAGCCTCCGTTGCCCGTGGCCCAGCATTTAAGGATGGGGAAGGCTCGGACCTGGTCCTGCCTTTGAGGTTCTCCTGGGCTGGAGAGGGACAGTCCGGTTGGCGGGGGCTCCAATGGGGCAGCTCAGGGCCTTATGGGCGCTGGAAAGGCTGCTGATTCCACCTGAGGTTGGTGGGGTGAGAGGGGGCGTCTCGTGGAGGGCTTTGAAAGATGCTTCAGAGGCCCCGTGGGTTGCGGGGGGGTTGCTGGTGTGGGCGAAGCCTGGGCAGGGCCCCTGCTGGCCCTCCTCCTCTCAGCCTCCTCCCCTCCTCCCCCTCCCCTCCTCCCCCAGTGCTCCCTGGTAGAGTCTCACCTCTCGGACCAGCTAACCCTGCACGTGGACGTGGCCGGCAATGTGGTGGGTGTGTCGGTGGTGACATACCCCGGGGGCTGCCGGGGCCACGAGGTGGAGGATGTGGACCTGGAGCTGTTCAACACCTCTGTGCAGCTGCAGCCGCCGGTCACAGCACCCGGGTGAGCAGGGGCTGCGGGGAGGGGACAGAGCCAGGCCCCTTGGGGCCGGGCCAGCCTCCCACCCCGCCCCTCCCGCCACCCTTCTGGGCTGCCTGGGGCTCTGGGTGGGGAGGGCCACCTCATCCCATCACCTCCTACCCCTACCTTCCCAGGCCTGAGACAGCGGCTTTCATCGAGCGCCTGGAGATGGAGCAGGCCCAGAAGGCCAAGAACCCCCAGGAGCAGAAGTCCTTCTTCGCTAAATATGTGAGTGGGGTTCTGCGCGCCCCTGGGGCCCTTCCCCACCGGCCCTCTCCCTCCCATCCTGAGCCCCGCTCCGTCCTGCTCGGCTCCCTTGCAGTATGCAGGGCCGGCTCGGTCTCTGTGCTTCTGTGCTCATCTCCCTGGCCCCTGGGCTGAGTGCTGGAGCCCCGCGCCCTGGCTCTCCCCCGCCCGTGTCCACTTGTGGTCACAGGGCATCTGGTCTCAGAAAACAGCCCGCCCTAGAGCTGGGCAGTGAGGGGAGCCGGGGCCAGCCCCCTGGGTGCCTGGGCCGGGATCAGACCAAGCACAGGCAGTGTCAGTCTGTCCAGTTTGGAGGGAGTGCAGGGGAGGCATGGTCAGGGAGGGGCCGGGTCCATGCAGACTGAGGACAGGAGAGGGGCCTGAGCTGCTCTGGGGGTGGGGGTTGTGGGGTAGAAGGCAGAGATCTAGGGGGACCGGTTTGGAAAGGAGGGAATTGGGGGGGGTTCCACCCACCAGGCCGGGGAGGTGGGTGGCAGGGTCTGGGGAGGAGCCTGGGAGCCGAGGGTCCTTGGTGCTGGTGACCCTGGGGCTTGAGGAAGCCGTCCCACCCGGGCCAGGGCAGGGGGTCGTGGAAGCCAGTGAGGCCTCGGTTAGCGTGCTGGTCGCTAGAAACAGGGCCCGGAGAGGCCGAGGGCGCGCCCGGCCCGGCCCGCTCTCCCTGACGGCCGCCGGACGCCACAGCCGCCGCTGGCCCTGACCTGCGCCCCCGCCCCCCTCAGTGGCATCTCATCCTGGGGGGGGCCGTGTTGCTCACAGCCCTGCGTCCTGCCGCCCCCGGGCCCGCACCACCGCTGCACGAGGCCTGAGTGAGGACCTGCCCCCTCCCGTCTCCCCGCTCCCCGCAGCCCCCCGGCCCTCCCCCAGCCCGTAGTGCAGTAGCGGACCCGGGCCCACTCCCCCCACGCCTCCCCTCACGCCGCGCCCACCTCCCCCATGCTGGCTGGGCCACCGCTTACCTCACCTCTCTTCTCTGTCTCTCTGCATCTGTCCATCCGGCCCCGTGCCGCCGGCTCCCAGTGGATGTACATCGTCCCAGTCGTCCTCTTCCTCATGATGTCGGGAGCACCGGACGCCGGGGGCCAGGGCGGGGGCGGCGGCGGCGGGGGCGGTGGAGGCAGCGGCCGATGAGGAGTGCGGGGGCCCGGGTGCTGCCCGCCCTCTTTCACTCGGAGCACGCCCTTTCTGCCCAGCGTGCCCACACCCTTGATCATCTTAGGAGGGACTCTCCAGACAGTCCATCTCTGTGTCCCGTGGGGATCAGAGGGCACCCCCTCCCCAGGAGTCCCTCCCCTCTTGTGCTTGGAGTTACTGTGGGTGTGGGGGTGGCGGGGTTCTGGGCCCTGCTGCACCCCACCTTCCCCCATGGCCCTGCTGCAGCCCCTGCCGTATCCCTCTGCCGCAGGTTAGAGCCCGCGCTCCCTGTCCCCTCATCCCACCCCCCAAGCCCTGTGTGGGGGGGGGAACACGCCTCTTTCTCTCCAGCCTCCATGCCTTTGTCTGGTCTGGTCACCCCGCCAGGCCAGGGGAGGCCCCTTACTTATCTGACACTGGATTGGGACACCAGCCTCCTGTCTGGTCTTGAGGGTACCCTGGGGCTCCCCAAAGCCCAGAGCTGGCACAGAGCAGGGGTGGGCCGGCCTGGGGTGCCCCCTTTTCACATCTGCACAGCCCTGCTCCCCCTGCTCTGGCCTGTATCTGCCCACGGCTCTAGTGGAAGTTGGGAATTCCTGCTGTTAGGACGCCAGGCCCTCCAGAGGCTCAGGGGCTTGAACCAGTGATGCTGGAAGTCAGACCAGAGCAAACTACCCAGCAGTGGAGTCAGGGGCCAGTTAATGTATAGAATCCCTTTCCCGGCTGGTCGTTGCCCTGGGACTTTGCTGGGTCCTTGCCATTTATCTCCCTTCCTCCTCCTGTCTGTTTAAAAACATTGACAACATAAATGAAATAGGTAAACGTTTGGGGAAGTTGCAGCTTGCAACTTAACAGGCAAATGCAGCTGTTAACTAGGCTAAGAGACTGTCAGGATGTACAGGCGCTACTGAATTCTGCCGGTGGCGGTGGGTGGCTGGGAATGTGATTCGGAAACTCCAAAAAAAAAAAAAAGGCCACCGTTGTCATGGTAATGGCAGCACCATCAAGCTCCATGGTGTGTGTGTAGCAGTTTATTAAAGCGTCCCCTAAATATTCAGCGTTCAGTTTGCCTCCTGCTTCGTGTGGTTATAAATAGCGCGACATCGAAGGCTGTCACCTGCCTGTCCCTGGTGTGAGTTTGACTTCCCGCAGACGCGTGACTCAAAGTGGAATTACTACGGCAGGTTAGAGACATTTTTACGAGCAGACCAAACGGCCAAGGAAGGTGCTTGGTGGAGTCTCCCTGATGACTCGATCAGGTAATTTCCCCTCCTGGAGTGACTGGCAGCACCAGCCAGCGGGAAGGCTGTTCACCGCTCTCTGTAACCAGAGTAGTAGGTTGGGCATTGTACACTGACCTGCCCTTGCCGTTGTGCTCCAGGTCAGAATCTTCTGGGGCTTTGTCCTCGGCCATGTCCAGAGAGTGGCCTTGTGCTCCATGTGCCACCAGAAAAGGGACACTGAGCTCATTCAGCCCGCCCTCCACCTACTTTTTTCACAAAATTCACATTTGACCGAAATACACAACTGCAGACCGTGGTGGCGCAGTTGGTGTTTTTGAGAGCTGCTCTCGTCCTTTGCTCCACAGCGATATTTATGTTTCTGAGTTCCTCTTGTGACTCGTCTGATGATGCTGAGACCTCCGTGTGCCTTCTGTCTTCTGATGCGCTTGGATCTGATCCTGCTGCAGCTCCCCCTGGCTCCAGGAGCTCAGAGCCCAACCCTCTGGGGGCCCAGCCACCCCTCTGCCTAGTGACAAGAGGCCTGGAAAGCACTGCCTCTGTGTTTTCAAGTGGGACTGTTGTGTCGCACGCGTGCCAGCATTGGGGGTTGTTGGTTTACCCACTTTTTGGGTAGCTTTAAGCTGAAAGGGTCCCCGAGTTGCTCTAACTGGCATTTCTTTCTCCACCAGTGGGAGACACTGCCCCGCTCTCTCTCCTGCTCCATGTGAATTCTGTCACTGATGCTTTCATGGGAAGTGTTCACAAATTAATTCGTAGCTGTGATCTCCTGCCAGTCATTTGCTGGACCATTTTGTTGTTATTTTTTTTTAGTAACCTGAGATCTGAGGTCTTTATCTGATTGCTTTCTTCTTAGGCTTTTTCAGCCACTCAAGCCGGCAGAGTTACTCTGTGGCATTTTCTAGTCAGTATCCAAGCTGGTGCCGGCTCCCTGGGTATCTGTCCCGGTTAAACCTCTCTTCTCAATCTTGGCTGTCTCTGGAGAGCGCAGTCACTGTTTTCTTTGGATTGATCAGGGTATCTGGGGATATCAAACGAAACCTAAAGGATTCTGTAGCATCCAATGCCCAGAACCTTCTGCTCAGCCCAGCCCGGCACCTCTTCCCTGCACTGGGGGGCAGCCGAGCTTTCAGTCTCCTGTGCTTGACTCTGTAGAAACTCCTTCCAGAAATAAGCAAGTCTATGTACACAGTTTTTGCAAAAATATGTTACCCCAGCTCCCCACCCCCACCCCACCACCCAACAGAAGTCAGGGAGGTTTCCGTGTCTGATACCGAGTGGTTCTCCTTGCACCTCGTGCCTGGCTCTGGGTGGATCCTGCTGGTCTGTCGATGGACGTTTGGGTGCTGCAGGGATCCCCGTGTGCCCGCTAGATTCCCCACTCGTTTGTATGGGACCCCCCCACCCCCACCTCCGTAGACCAGCCGCCCGTTCACATTGGAGGTTGGGAGCAACCCTTCCTGATGGCTCCCAAGCCCATCTCCAGCCCCAACTCCCCTCCAGGTTCTCCAGACCCCAGGCTCCTTCCCCTTGTGCCTCAGGGACCGGTGAGGGAGTCTGTCACCCAGGAATCTGGGTGGCGCTAGAAGTAAAGAATCCACCTGCAGGTGCAGGAGACATAAGAGACACGAGTTTGATTCCTGGATCGGGAAGATCCCTCGGAGGAGGGCACGACAACCCATTCCAGTCTTCTTGCCTGGAGAATCCCATGGACAGGGGAGCCTGGGGGTCTTCAGTCCATGGGTCACACAGAGTTGGACACGACTGAAGCGACTTAGCACACACACACACAGTTGGACATGCACAGTGAGTGGTGCCAGCCCCCCACCCCAGCCTCAGACCAGAGGGCTGGGCCGCCTGCCTATTCTTCCCTGCCTCCTCCCTTCTCCTGCAGCCGGACCAGTGTGCCCCGTCCAGGCCTTCCCCCTCGTGGAGGGCTTTCCGACCCAGAGCCGCCCCTGCTCCTCGGCTCCCCAGCATCCTCAGGACAGAGTCCCAGCCCTCAGCCTGGCCTGTGAGGCCCTCTGGTCTCTTCCTCTTCCGCTTCGTGAATCACGACCCCAGCCTTGGTTCCTGATTCACTTAGATGTCCCCAAGCCAGACTGCAGACACCTTCCCTCCTCTCCCACCCCCACACCCCCACCACTCCTCGTCCTGTCTCACACCTTCCTCTTTGTCCCCGTAGAGCTCAGCCCTCCCTCTCTCCCTCCTGCTTCCTCACCCCAGCCTCCTGACGTCGGCTGGTAAGGCAGGCACGAGCACCCATGAGGCGAATACTCAGTGGAGGGAAGGCCCCTCCCCAATTTCCTGCCCCACAGAATGCCGCCTGTTCCCTGGCACTGGGGAAACCCCTCCCCCCACCTAGGCCTTCATTCTGTCTTCTGGGTTATTGAGAACAGCTGGCTCAGCCATAAAGAGCCTGCCCGCCAGTGCAGGAGATGAGAGAGACGTGGGTTTGATCCTTGGGTTGGGAAGATCCCCTGGAGAAGGAAATGGCAACCCACTCCAGTATTCTTGCCTGGGAAATCCCATGGACAGAGGAGCCCACTGGGCTCCATGGAGTTGCAAAGAATTGGACGTGACTGAGCATACCCACGATAGTTTTTGGGCAAGTATCCTTTTAAAATAGATTAGTATAAGGTTGATTTTAGTATTTTTAAAGAATGTTTGCCACCCCAAGTTGTACATTGAATCAGGTAGCTTCTGGAAACAACTCTAGAGGTTTATTTATTTAGCCAGGCAGAGAGACCCCAGGTGAGGACCAGGGACCAATGTTTGGCTGTCAGCCATTCACCTTTGCAGCCACGAGGTCATGGTAGAGGAATCAAACTCAGTTGGCCCAATTCCTAGAAATAGGCTTCCCAGCACATTGTGTAAACTGAATCCCACTCTCCTGCGTTTCCCAAAGCACTGACACGGGTTCCATGACCACGCAGGAGAGAACCCACCCACCCATGACTGGAAAACACCCCTGCAGTTGGAGCTCTAAGCTGGCATACCAAGAAGCTTGCCGAGTATGATGTTTATATATTGGCTAGGCGTGGAAAAGTTTTTAATTTCTACAGAATTTTGCAAGTCCTCTCCTCTTCGCCCACTCCAGCCTCCCCCTCGCCCCCAGGCACTGTCCTCCTTTGGGGCCGCCGGTCCTAGTGTCTTTTAGAGCTGGGTTGCAGTTCTGTCTTCCGTCGGTAGGTGGCGATGGACGACCGCAGTCCGAGAGAGCCTCTCCGGTGATCGATCCTGGGGGCCTCTCGCTGACCCGCGTGGACCGTCTTGGCGGAGAGGAGGGCCCTACCGGGGGCCCCGTCGGTCCTCTGGCAACGCTGTCGAGGCTCCCTTGTGGTCTCCGTCCTGGCGGATGGCGGTCTTCAGGCACACCTGGCGCCCGTTTCCTCGTCGGTGGAGTCGGCGGTGGGTGGAGTCCTCCCAGCTGCCCGTGTGCTCCACGCCGCCTGAGGAAGCGAAGACAGCGGAGGGTCGGGGAGGAGAACGGCGCGGGAGGGCGGCAGCCCCCTCCTCACCAGGCTCAGACCTGAGTCGAGGGCTCAGCAGAGTCAAGGGGCCGATTTCCTCGTCAACTGCCCCGCCACCTACGTGCTGTGCGTCTTTAGGCAACTTGCTTCCTGCCTCTGAGCCCGTTCCTCGCTCCCCTGCACGGGGGGCCGGCTTGATCCCTCCAGGCAGCGTGCAGAGTCCCGGGCAGACAGGAAAGAGAGAGAAAATGGGTGTCACATAGGTGCTTCCAGCTCGGGGGGACGCCGTCTTGACAGCCCTGCCCCGGGATCCCTGGGGTGGCGACTCTGCCATCAGCGCAGAGCTTGGCAACCTGAGAGTGCCAAGGGCGGGAGAGGAGCCCTAGGAGCCCGCGGGGTGAGGACGCGGCGCTGGGCAGGGGCCTCCCAAGACGCAGAGATCCAGAGAGGGGAGAGAGGAAGGAGGCAGGAAGGTGGGAGAGATAGGAAAGAGCCGCTGGGGAGAGAGGGAAAGAGGAAGGTGAGGACGGCGACTGAGCGAAGAGAGGGGAGACGGAGGCGGGAGGGGAGGGGAGGCGAGAAGATGCAGGAGAGGGGCCGCTCAGAGGGGACAGCGGGGTGGAAACGCGGAACGGAGACCGAGGGAGGCCCCGAGGGAAGCTGGGCGGGGGGGGGGGGGGGGCGTGGAAGAGAGAGGAGAAGCCAGGTGGGGAGGGAGCTGTGGGGGGCAGGGAGGAGAGAGGGGAGGGGTGGGGAGGGGAAAGGAGGAGAGGGGAGGGGAGGGGGAGAGGGACAGGAGGGGCAGGCGGGAGGAGAAGAGAGCGGTGAAGGTGACGGGGCAGGGACAGCCCGGGCGGCAGGGAGAGAGCAGAGCGGAGAGCAGAGCGGTGAGAGGGAGAGACGGAGCGGGGAGGGAGGAGGCTGTGAGCAGAGGAGAGGCCAGCGGGGCACGAGGGGATGGATCGGGGACCCTAGGAGGAGGACGCGAGAGAAGGGGAGAGAGACAGGGCGGGGAGAGAGACGCGGAGACAGAGAGAGACAGGGAGGGGGGAGAGAGAGAGAGAGACAATGGGGGGGAGGGGGGAGAGAGAGGGAGAGAGAGACGGCGGGCGGGGTGGCGGGGAAGACAGGGCGAGAGAGACAGAAGAGGGGGGAGAGAGAGAGACGGGGCGGGGGAGAGACAGGGAAAGGGACAGAAGAGGGGGGAGAGAGAGACGGGGCGAGGGGAGAGACAGGGAGAGAGACAGAAGAAGGGGGAGAGAGAGAGACGGGGTGGGGAGAGGCAGGGAGAGAGAGACGCGGGGGGGGGTGGGGGTGGGCGGAGACAGGTAGAGAGAAGCGGGGAGAGAGGCGGCAGGCGAGGGGGGGGAGAGACAGAGAGAGACAGAAACAGGGAGACAGAGAGGGGGAGAGACAGGGAGAGAGAGACAAGGAGAGAGAGAGACAGGGGGAGAGAGAGAGACAGAGAGAGAGACAGAGAGAGAGACAGGGGGAGAGAGGGGGAGACAGAAACAGGGAGACAGAGAGAGATGGGGAGAGAGAGAGACAGGGGGAGAGAGGGGGAGAGAGAGAGACAGGGAGAGAGACAGAAGAGGGGGGAGAGAGAGAGACGGGGTGGGGAGAGGCAGGGAGAGAGAGAGACAGAGAGACAGGGGGAGAGAGAGAGACGGGGGAGAGAGAGAGGGAGAGAGAGACAGGGGGAGAGAGAGAGACAGGGGGAGAGAGAGGGACAGAGATACAGGGGGAGAGAGAGAGACAGAGAAACAGGGAGAGAAAGAGAGAGAGAGGGACAGGGAGGAAGGGAAGCTTTGCCACCTCCCGAGCGGTAAGGCTTGGCCTGGGTAACGATGAGCTGCAAACAGATGAACACGTGCAGCTGATGGTCCTGGGACCTGGCAGGACATGAAATGAATTCCGTAAACTGTGAAACATTCATCACAGGACCGTGTGTTCTGAGACAGGATAAAAATATCACCAGCACGTGGGGACACGCAGTCCCGCCCCATGGGTCAGCAGAGGGGCCTCCCTGCTGTGGGAGGCTGCGGGGCTGCCAACCCGCTGTGCGGGAGCAGGTGTGGGAGGGGGAGAGCGGAGAGGCAGCTGAGGGGAGGGGGCTGTGGGCAGCTGTCCCCAGGGAAAGCAGGGCAGTGCCAGGAGGGGGCGGGGATGGGGAGAAGGCAGGGGAGGGAAGCGAGGATGAGACCAGTGGAAAGAGGACCCGGGGAGGGACCTCCCCAGGCGTCCAGTGGCTGAGACCCCAGCTCTCAGTGCGGGCGGCGCAGGTTCAGTCCCTGGTCAGGGAAGCAGTCCCACCTGCTGCAGCTGAGTTCCCACGCATGCCGCGGCTGAGACTCGGCACACAAGAAGATGCAGGGAAAGCCGAGTGGGAGCGAGAGAGGACAGGGCGGGAAGGCAGCGGGAGCCTCGTGCGGGGAGATGGTGGGGAGAGCAGGAGAGGCTGCAGTGAGAGGCGAGAGCGAGTGAGGGTGCTGGCCGCTCAGTCATGACTGAGCAGGCTCTGACTCTTCTCCACCCCACGGACTTAGCCCGCCAGGCTCCTCTCTGTCCCTGGGATTCTCCAGGCAGGAACACTGGAGTGGGTTGCTGTGCCCCCCTCCGGGGGATCTTTCCTACCCAGGGGTTGAACCCTGGTCTCCTGCACTGCAGGCCGACTCTGTACCATCGGAGACACCAGGGGAACCCAAGGAGGGAGAGGAACATGGTTTCGAGAAGAGAGATGGGGCGGGCGAGGGAAGCAGCGTGTGTGTGTGAATTCAAGAGGACGAAACTGAGGATGGAGGGGAAAGGAGAGGTGAGAGGGACCTGGGGGCAGGCCTTTGTGGAGAGACGGACAAATGGACAGGAGGTAGAGACGGGTCAGGATGGGGAGCGGGAGGAGACGGCGGAGGAAGAGAGGCTGAAGAGAAAGGCCTCATCAAGAGGGTGTGAGCAAAGGAAACCAGCGTGGGGGAGATTCATGCAGGAAGGTGTGTGTGTCAGAGAAACTGAGGCAGAGAAACTGAGACAGAGGAGCAGGTGAGAAAGAGAAAAAAGATAGGGGGGCAGAGAGCATGAGGCACAGAGAATGGCAGGAAGGAGAGAGAGATGGGAGTCAGAGGGAGAGGCAGGGAAGAGAGACAGACCCCAGGAAAGAAGGGCCCTCAGCCAGGCTCACGGAGGGAGGGAGACACAGGCCCCCAGTGAGTCAGGACTCAGAGAATCACCCTCTTCAGAGCCTCGGTTTCCTCAGTTGCTTCCTGAGGTGGGGGAGGGGGTGGGGGAGCGCCAAGAAGGCGGCACCTGGAGGGGGGGGCCTAACCACCCGGCTTCACCACCAGAGGAAGAATGAGCACTTTCTACCCTGCCTTTCTCTCCTGGTCTCCTTCGTCCCTCCCCGCCCAGACAGTGGCTGTTATGACCCATATATTCTCCCCCAGTGAGGAAATCCAGTTGGAGCCTCATCGTTCATCAGTTGGCTTCACCCAGCACCACGAGGCAAATACGATGGGCCCTTTCTACAGCGCCCAGACCCCTTGTGTCTGGAAAATTGAGAGCTTCCCCTGCTGAGAAGGAAGAGGAACAGGAGGGGAGGGGGCAGGGGGAACACAGGATCTAAGGAGAGGTGGCAGTGTGAGTCGCCCAGCAGCCCAGCACGCAGTTGGTGCATAATTAGTGCCCCTTCCCTTCCCTTTTCTGGGGGAGAGTAAGAGCAGGAGGGGAGAGAAGAGGCAGCCAAGTGTGTGTGTGTGTGTGGGGGGGGTGGGACACTGTGCTTTTTGAAAAGCCTGGCACACAGCTGGTGCTCAATCAATGCCCACTCATTCCCTTCTTCAGGAGAGAGAAGCCAGGTCAGAAGAGAAATGAAGAAACCACCACCAAGGAGGAAAAACAGAGCAAGAAACAGCCTGAGGAGAGAGGGCCGGGGTGGCAAGAGCCAGGCATACAGTGGGTGCTCTTAACTGTTTGTTCTCTTCCCAAGAGAATGAAGACAGGAGGAAAAGGAGAGGAGAGAGGAAGCCCCAGCAGAGAAAATGGAAGCTGTGATGGAAGGAGACAGTGTAGGTAAAGCAGTGGGAATACAGTAGGCACTTAATAAATACCCACTCCCCTCCCTGGCTGCAGGGACAGAGGAGGAGGAAAGCAAGCCAAGAGGGTGAGAGAAGAGCGAGCAGGGCTTGCGAGGCAAGCCAGGACAGACAGACAGCTGATAGGAGCAGTGGCACACAGCAGGCACTCATACATGCCCAGTCCTGCCCCAGGAGAGAGCCAACGGGGCAGAGAGGAAGGGGAGAAGCTGGAGCAAGGAGCTGGGAAGAAGGGAGAAAATGAGGAAGAGGACATGCTATCGTGCAGGTGAAGTACACAGGAGGTCCTCAATAAATGCATGTTTTCTTTCTTGGAGGAGAGAGACAGCAAGAGGAAAAAGAAGGCACATGTGAAGCAAGCCTGGCCAAGGAGGTGACAGGACGGGGCAAAGGGTGGGGGCAACGGCAGAGGAGGCGGCGCGGGCGAATCATGGGGCAAAGAGGAGGCGCTCAGTGAATGCTGTTCCCTTCCCCAAAGGGCCTAGAGAGCACAGGAGGGGGAAGGTGGCAAAAAGAGGGGAGCAGGAAGAAAGAAGCGAGAGAAGATGAGCTGGGGGGCTGTTAATTGCCTGGTATACACGACCCCATGGATATGCAGTCCATGGAATTCTCCAGGCCAGAATACTAGAGTGGGTAGCCTTTCCCTTCTCCAGGGGATCTTCCCAACCCAGGGATCGAACCCAGGTCTCCTACATTGCAAGCAGATTCTTTACCAGCTGAGCCACAGGGGAAGCCCTGGTATACAGTAGGTGCTTCATAATTGCTTTTTCATCCCCAAGAAAGGGCAGACAGAGCAGAAAAAGGGGGAAGTCAGAGATGAAGGAACAGAGAGAGTCAAGGGGCAGGGGGAGTGGAGGGAAACTGCCAGGCACACAGTCGGTACTCCATAAATGCCCATTTCCTCTCCTGGCAGAGAGCAGAAAGAAGCACAGGACAGCAAAGACCACAGGTCAGTGGAGGAGAGAGGGCGAGAGGAGAGTGGAGAAAGAACAAGCAATTGCTTGGTATACCATAGATGCTCAATAAATGTGTGTCCCTTGCCTTGGAAGAGAGCAGAGAGCCCAGAAAGACAAGGAGAGGACAGAGGAAAAACAGGGGAGGAAGAGAGTGTGAGGAAGGGAGGGAAAGTGTGTAAACTGCCTGGCACACAGTAGGTGCTCAGTATATGTTCATTCCCTCCCCGAGGAGGAAGCAGAGTCAGAAAGGAGAGGAAATGGATAGAGAGAGAAGAAAGGAATTGGGGAAGAAAAGAGTGTAAGAAGAGACAGGGTTTGTAAATTTTCCCCAGCATACAGTAGGTGCTCAATACATGCCCATTTCCTTGCAGGAGAGACCAGGCAGTTCAGGAGGAAGGGAAAGGAAACTGGGTGGAAGGGATGGGAGAACAAAGAGAGTAGAAAGTGCAGAGAGAGTGTGTGGAAACTGCCTGGCAAACACTAGGAACTTAATAAATGCCCATCTCTTCCAAGGAAGAGAGCTGGAAGTTCAGGAAGAACAAACAGAGGGCACCGAGGAAGGGGCTCAGGGAGACAAGAGGGTGTCAGGACACAGAGGCATTCCGCATGCATCCAGCAGGTGCTCCATAAATGCCTGGCTCCTTCCCCTGCAGAGCAGAAAGCAGCCTCAAGGGGGTGGGGACCCCAGCAGGAAGAGGCCAGAAGGCGGGTGTAGGGGGGTCTGAAGATGGAGGCTGAAGTCAGGCTTTTGGTGGCCCCCGCCCCAGCTGCCCCAGGACCATGGAGTCGGACAAGGGCCCATTGTTTGGGGCCTGGCACCGCCTGGCGGAGGTTGGGGGTGACTACCAGCCCCGTCTGCTGTGTCTGGGGGACTCAGGCACTGCCTGCTGTCTGTCTGTCAGCCTCTGAGTCTCTGTGTCTGCCGCTCCGGGTCTTGCACCCTCACTGGCCCTCCCCATCTCTGAGTCCATGGCGCCCAGCCGGTCTGCCTCTGTCTCAGTCCCTGTCCCCTGCTGCCTCTGGGTGTCCCTCTGCACACATCTCTCTGCCTTTCTCCCCATCTCCTCCATCTGGCTCTCAGCCCCTGTTTCTGGTGGTTTCTCTGGGAGGCAGGAACCCTGACCCCAGCCCCGGGTACCCGGGATCAGGGCCCGGGGCGGTGTTGCTGAGCTCAGAGGTGGAGGGGTGAGAAAGGAAAGAAGGCGAGAGGAGTTGGAAAGGTGAGGATAGACACAGCTTTATTCAGCAGAAACCGCAGCAGAGGCCCCAGGGCGGCTCCATCCGGGGCGCTGGAGAAGGGAGGTCAGAGAGAGGAGAGAGAGACGGGAGAGGCAGGAGAGATGGAGAGAGACGAAGGGAGTCAGACAGACAGGGGAGACGGGAGAGGGGTGGGCAGAAGGGTCAGAGAGGCAGAGAGAAGGGCTGGGCGGGGGACAGAGAGAGAGAAAGCGAGAGAGCGGGGAAAGCCACGGAGACAGAGAAATGGAAAGAAAGAGGGCGGGCACTTCCCTGGTGGTCCAGGGGCTAAGACTCCGGGATCCCACTGCAGGGCGTGCCTGCTGGATTCCCGGTCAGGGAACTGAGAACCCGCCGGCTATGCGGTACAAAGGAAGAGAGAGGGAGAGAGAGAGATGAAGAGAGAGGAGAGAGCCGTGGGAAGACAAAGCTCAGAGAGATGACGGGGGAAGAGAGAAAGAGAGAAGGACAAAGGTGGAGTCGGGGACGGGATGAGGAGAAATAGTGGGGGCGCGGGTCCGAGATGCGAAGAGACGGAGAAAGGCAGAGGGAGAGAGACGGGCGCCGCAGGGAGAGAGGAGAGAGCTGGAGAGAGGGGCAGCGCCGAGAGGATGGGACGCGGGGAGGCAGGAAGGAGCGCGGCCCCTCTCACCTGGCATCGCCGGCGGCCGCCCCACCCCGGCCCGACCGCGATTTAAGGGGCGCCCCGGGGGGCGGGGCCGCACCCCCACGGCCTTATCTGGCCAGACCCGGGTTGAGATAGCTAAATCGGGCCTCAGCTGTCGGCACCCGGCTCTCAGGGGGGCGCGGGACAGCTGTCACCTCCCCCTGCACCTGCCGCCCCCTCCCCCTCCTGCAGCCCCTCGGGCACTGAGACTCCCGGTGGATCTGCCTGGGCCGCCCCTAACGGGCCATCAGGGATCCCTAGCAGCACCCCACCACCACTTGAAGCTCTGGGACCAGCGTGGCTGGGCATCCTGGGACAAGGAACAGGCTTGTGAGAAGCGCGGGAGGGCGGTGAGGGGGGCTTGCAGGGTCAGCAGGTGGGGGCCAGAGAGGCTGTGTGGAGTGGTCCTGCATCCACCCTAAGGGGCAAACAGTAGGCCCTCAATATGTGCACCGGCCCAGCCTGCTGGTGCTCTAGCCTGTGCAGAGCAGGAGGGGTTAGTACTTGAGGTGGGGCTGGGAGTAGGAGGAGGGTGGCTACCTGGACCCCCATGCCCCTACTCATCCCCATCCCCCAGGGTCCCACCCCCCTGCCCTGAAGGCTCCCGCTCCTCAGACCATATTAGGCCACAGCGGAGAAGGCACCTGGGAAGATCACTCAGGCCAGGAATAGAAACACTCAGGGAGCCCCGCCAGGCTGTCTGGGACCTGATGGGACAGGCGACAGGCACAGTGTGGGGGTGGGGATTGGGTCATAGAGGGCCCAGGGAGACAGACAGACAGAGGCTGAGAGAGACACACCCGGAAAGAGAGCCCAAGACAGGGGCACCAAGCAGGGGCCAGATCAGAGACTGGGGGGGGGGTAGTGTGGGCACCCGGGGGGACCCCTAGAGTTGGGGTGTCCTGGGAGCCGGGCAGTTTTCCTGCACGTGCTGCTTGGCCGTGTTTCATATTTATACGTTTGGCTGCTCCAGGTCTCACCTGTGGTATATGAACTCTTAGTTGCTACATGTGGGATACAGTTCCCAACTGGGGAGACCAGGGATTGAACCTTGACCAGCCCCCACTCCTTCACCCCACTACATACCCCCACTGGCATTGGGAGCCTGGAGTCAGCCACTGGACCACCAGGGAGGTTCCTTGTGCAGCTTGACTTTTCACGTTTACCAGTTGCCCTTTGACCTCTGAAGCTTTGGGAGCCAGAATCCACCAAGCCCGAGTCTCCCCATCACCATGGGCCATTGCATCCTGCCAGCATTTGCTCCCCGCATTCCTCCTTGTGTCCCCCCACCCCCTTGGATGAATCTACTGTGTGGGTGGAGCACAGCCTGAGGCAGGGGCGGGGAGACACCCTGAGCTGGGGCCCTGCCTGCCTCTCCCTGCCCACAGCCTCCCTGTGCCTCTGGGTCCCTCATTTCTGCTTGGCACCTAGTGAGGTGCCGCACGTTTGCCTCCTTCTTGTGCTTATGCTCACGCCTCCTGGGTCAGGCCCATGACCCCTAGAGCCATCTCCTGAGCCCCTGACCCTGGTCCTCTTCTGACATCAGCCAGCCTGTCATACCCCTTGCATCCCATCGAGGGCAGTGTGCCCCCTGCAGCTGCTTGACCCCGGGGTCCCTCCTTCCCTGCCCGCTCCCTCACCCCCACAGCGTGCCCTGACCCTCTTGTCAGTTCTGTTCTGCCCTCAGGGTCCTGGCTCAGCCCCCTCCTGGGCCTCCAGCCTGCCCCCATGTGGCCCCAGAGAGGTCTTTCTGTATCCAGGACTGATCTGCCCAACCCCTGCTCACAGCCTCGCCCTGGGTCAGGTCCAACTGCTCTTGGAGGCTCTGTGGGCAGTGGGCCTGCCAGGATCTACCTTTATCTCTAATCACCTCCTCAGATAGATACAGGAGAAATCTCCTCCCTTAACATTCCAGGTCTCCTTGGGGGCTGTTTCTAATTCTGGAATGGCCCTTTCCCACTGGCTCCCTGGAGAGGGCCCCCCCCACCCCCCAGCCTCCTAGAGCCAGCCTTGCCCAAGACCCCTCAGCGCAATCAGTTAAGAATCTGCCCGCAATGAGGGAGACCCAGGTTCAATCCCTGGGCTGGGGACATCCCCTGGCGGAGGATCCGGCAACCCACTCTAGTATTCTTGCCTGGAGAATTCTAGGGACAGAGGAGCCCGGCGGGCTGCAGTCCATGGGACATGACTAACACTTTTTTTCACACTTCCAGCTCCTAGAGGCTGCCTGTTTCCTGGCTCGTAACCCCCTCTTGTCTTCAGACACCCCCAGCCCCCCACCCCGAGCCTCCCATATAGCATCTTCATCACCCGTCTCTCTCTGATTCTCCTCTCGTGTCTCTCTTCCATTTTTTTTATTTTTTTATTTTTTGGCTGCACTGTACCGTGTGTGGAATCTTAGTTGCCCAACTAGGTACTGAACCTCCTCCAACCCTGCAGTGGAAGCGCAGAGTCTTAACCATACTTCACCACCACGAGGGAAGCCCCACTGCCTCCTTCACTTTTAAGGACGCTCGGGATTATACTGGGCTGACCCAGACCACGCAGGACAATTTCCCGCCTTTGAGGTCAGCGGATTAGCCAGACTCACAGGTTCCTGGATAAGGTCTTTTGGGGCCACGACTGACAGTTGGCGGACAAGCTGGGCGTCGAGAAGTCAACCCTCGCCTTCTCCGTGGGGCTCATCTCCCAGTACACTCTGGCCTGCACCGATTTGTTTGTTCCTAGTCTCCCCCTTGCGCCTTCAGAGGGCAAGGATTTGCATTGCTTTTCCCCTGTGCGTCCCCGCCCCACCCCCATGAGGAACCTGAGGCCCTGAGAGGTGAGTGCGTCGCAGGAGCCTAACCCGCTTAGGTCTCTCTGATAAACTGAAGGAGAGGGGTCCCCGGTGAGACACGGGCCAGACTGGGAGCAAATTACCGGGTTTATTGAGGCAGCAGCGGCAGGAGGCCGGGCAGGGGGCGGGGCGTACGGGGCAGGGGGCGGGGCCTCCGTTGGGTCCACGAGGTTCCTGCCCCGGCCCCAGTACTTGCTCGGAAGGCTAATGTGGTCGTGGGAGCCACTCCAGACGGGCAGCCGTGGGCCCCTCCTCTTGGGGTCAGTCTGCCTGCAGCCAGGAGCCCTGCTCCTCCACCTCCTTAGTTACCACCAGCAACACCTCGCACAAGCCCTGAGCCAGTGCGGCCGCCAGGAAGGCCCTGCGCGCAGACATGGGGAGTCTGACGGCCTGGCGGAGGTTGGGTGGGGAGCGGGGAACAGGCCGCCTCCCCGTGGCCCCCGGCCCTGGAGCCGCTCCCCCCACCCCTCACCTGACGCCATCCTCGTCGCCCAGCACCTCAGGCGCCCGCAGCTTGGAGTCCAGGTTGTAGTAGACGCCGTCCACCTGGCGCAGGGCCACCCAGTGCCGCCGGCGCAGGGGCAGGGACAGCAGCCCCAGCGAGACCGGCGAGGGCAGGTTCAGGATCAGTCCCAGCACCTTGGGCAGCGCCAGCTGGGACAGGGGCCTGCGGGCGAGGCGGGGACGCTGCTGTCAGAGCCCCGACCCTGGGCTGGTGCCCTCTGTATGTGGGGCCCAGGCTGGTAGTGGTGGTGGGAGCCCCAGCCCACCAAAGGACTCACCTCCATTAGCCCACCCTTTGCTTCCTTCCACTTACCTGCTGCCCACCCACCCAGACCTCCTAGTCAGCCACCCACCCAACAAGTCACCCTTCACCCTCATCTGCCTGACCATTTGTTACCCACGCATCATGCACCCACCCAGCCAAGCCCCAAGCACCACCTGCCCAACAACTCTTCCATCCACTCTCTCCCCATCCACTCCTGACACATCTACTGCTGATACTATCCATCATCCATCCATTACGCACCACCCACCCATCCAAGCCTCCCAGCCATAGAACAGTCACCCACCATCCATGTTCTTCCTTGACCCATTCATCCACCCACTGATGCAATCAACCCGCAGCCAGCCAGCCAGCAGCCCAACATCTCCACCACCCACCCAACTCTTCATCCGCTCTTTCCATTTGTCCATCTTGGATGTTTGGTATCCACTGCCTATCAACTGAGGGCTTCCCAGGTGGCTCAGGGGTAAAGAATCTGCCTGCCAATGCAGGGGACACAAGAGATACGGGTTCAATCCCTGGGTTGGCCTGGAGCAGGAAATGGCGACCCACTCCATTACTCTTGCCTGGAACATTCCATGAACAGAGGAGCCTGGCGGGCTACAGTCCATGGGGTCAGAGTTGGACACGGCTGAGTGACTGAGCACGTCACACATACCAATGATCCATCCTTTATCTATCACTCACTCAACCACCCATCCATTCATATAGCCCATCACCCATCCTACCCATTCACCATCCACTTACCCATCAATCTGCCAATCATCCATCCATCAGCTCACACCCTGACCGTCCCTTTACCACCTCCCGAGCCCTCAGTGGGCCAGCCACCCGTCATCCATCGCTGCAAACCCTCCACCCATCTGCCCCTTCCTTCCTCCTTCCCATCCACCCGTCCCCTCCCTCTGCTTCGTCCCCCACCGGCCACCGTCCCACCACACCCACCGCGCCCAGCTCAGCATGCCTGACGCAGCATTACGGCCCGCACCTCCTTCGGTCCCACCACACGGCAGCCAGGCCCTGCCCCTGCAGGGCAGCCATGATCACGTTGACGTCATAGTTGCCGGTGCCCAGGAGGCTGCGATGGGGGTTCAGCCGGGAGTCTGGGGCCAACCTGAGTGGGAGGTGATCAGGGCCTCCTGAGTTGGGGGTTCCTGAGAAGGCATCCCCCTCCCTCACAGAGCCAAAGCGTCCCAGGATCCATGAGTCATCCAGCCATGGATTCTTCCCTCTCTTCAACCCTTTGCCGACTCATCACCCCCAGCCATGTTCCTCCTGTCCCCCACCCACAGCTCTGCTCAGGCCTTGCCCTCCTCCTCCTGGACCCTCACCAGCTTCCAATCTCACCCCTCCTGGGGGCTCCTTCTACACCCAGCACTGCCCCTGCCCCAGCCGTCCCTGGCACCCCCGTCACCCCAGGAGAGAACCCCAGCCCCCAGCTGTCCCTGGCAGGATCTGGGCCCTGCTGGCTTCCTGGATCCATGCCCACCCCATTCCTCGCAGCCACCTGACCCAGCGCATCTCCTGTGCTCCTGCCCCCCGCCTTCTCTCCAGCTGTCCCCCAGCCCACTTGTCTCTGGGCCCCGCCTCCTTGAGACAAAGGCAACTTTGTTCTGTCTCCGGGCCTTTGGGGGGCAAGGCAAGGGGAGGGGCGGGAGAGGGGGAAAGTTGTGTATTCTTCCTCTGTGTATCTGTTTCCCTGGCTTCCCTTAGGGCAGGGGCTCACAGTGGACTCATCTCGGAGTCTCCAGCAAGGCCGAGCCATGAAAGAGTTGATTGATTCCTGTTCTGAATGATGGGAGGGGGTGAATACATTTTAAAATAATCAGTCTGAGGGCCTGGGACTGGCCTGAGGATGGCAGGGGTGGAGGCATGGGAGGGCTGTGAGCAAGAGATGGGGAGAAAGGGTCATCTGGGGGCATAGGATCACATGGGGGACTGACTGGAGGGGAGAGACTGGAGGCTGAGGGGAGGGTCCAGAAGGCAGTGGGGCCAGAGAGGAGCAGCTCAGGCAGAGAGATAACAAAAAAGTGATGTTTGAAATCCTGAATAGTGAGGCGGCACACTCCAGGCTGCCAAGAAGAGAGAGCCGTGCCAGGCAGAAAGAACAGCCTGTGCAAAGGCCCAGAGGCACCATGTGGGGCTCATTCAGAGACTAGAGGGAATTTGTCTGGAAGCAAGCAGTGAGATACGAAGCTGCAGAGACGGGTGGGGCCACGGCACACAGGGTTTTGGTTATCAGGCTGGGCGCGGAGCCTTGGGGCTTCTGCCAGGGGTGCTGGGGGAGCCCTGGGAGTGGGGGAGGGCAGGTGCAGTGCGGGAGCCCTGTGTAGCCGGGACTGAAGGAGATAAACCAGAAGCTGGGAGGCGGGAAGAGAGTGAGGCTGAGGGCCTAGGTAAAAGGCTGAGGTCAGCGGGGTGAGCAGATGCCTGGGTAACATCTCGGTTTCTGAGTCCCGGAGTCCAGCAGGGCAGGGGATGGGGCAGCAGAAAGCCGCAGGGCTCTGCCCCGGGCCTTGCTTTGCTCTGAGACCCAGGTGGGTGTCCCCGCCTCCGTGAGCCCTGCTTCTCCAGGGGTTGGGGTGGGTGATGGTCACCTCTTGCAGATCTCATCGGCAGCCTCCTGGCTGAAGAGCTGCTGCTGCAGGACGTTGTTGAGGGCATGCACGGCACAGAGCTCCAGGCGTTGCCGTTCGTGGTACACGGAGGGCGGGCTTGGCTGAGCTCCTGGGGCCTGGGACATGCCGTCCTCGGCTCCTGCTTGGAGGGGTAGGGGGAGAAGGTGCTTAGGAGTCTGGGATCTGGAAGCCGAACCTGCCAGCAGGCCCTCGGGGGCACCGTCATTGAGTGGGGGCTCGGGCAGCCTGAGGAGCCCCTGACTCTGGCGATCTCCTGGCAACAGAGTACCTCCATTCCCTATTTCTAGGAAAAAAGCTCTCTCTTCTCTCGCTTAGCAACAGAGGACCACTCCCCCCGCCCCGGCCCCCGCCACATCCCTAAGTGAATGGGTCCCTGTGGTGGTCACCTAGCAACAGAGAACTCCCCTCCCCTGTCCCTAGGTTAACAGGCCTCCTCTCTGGTTACTTAGCAACAGAGGAGCCTCCTCGTACCCCTCCTCGCCCCCTACTAGGTAACCAGGCTCTCCTCTGGTTACTTAGCAATAGAAGAAGCCTCCTCCCCGTCTCTAGGTAACAGGGTCTCTTCTGGTCGCCTAGCAACAGAAGGCTCCCCCCTGTCACCAACCAACAGAGTTCTCTCCTCTTGTCACCTGGCAACAGGGCCCTCTCCCCGGACACCGAGTAACAGAGCTGTCTCCCCGACCTGTACCCCAACCATGGCGCTCGCCCGCTCCGCGGCCTGGAAATGCCCCTCACCCCGCCTGCCTCTCTGTTCCCCCAAACCGGGGGCTCCCGCATCCCCCCGGGCGGCGGCTCCGGGCTCCGAGAGCGCTGGACGGGCGGCACCGCGCTGACTGGGCAGGTGGGACGGACTACAGCTCCCGGCGGCCCCCGCGAGCCGGACTACGATTCCCGGCGACTCCGGCGAGAACGAGAGCTCCTCACGGAACGTCCGGGCAGTGTGGCCCGGAAGTCCGCTGTTGCCCCGAGAACCCGGGACTACAACTTCCGTCGGCCCTTCGACGAGTCCCGGAAATGTGCCCTAAATCGGTCCTCTCCTCACAGTTCCACGCCTCCTGCTGCTCGGAAGCTTCTGGGAAACGTAGTGAGGAGGCTCTCGCGATAGCTTCGAGGGGTGTTACTTCCCTGTACGTCCGTTCCCTGGGCTGGCGTCATGCCTAGCGTGACGACGCAGCGTGACGTCACGGAAGGGAAAGTGATCAGACAACCAGACCACGCAGGGAGAAGAGCGTCCAATGTTTACTGAGACCAGAGGGATGTATGGGGACACTGAGGCCAGGGCAGCAGTGGGTCGGTGGTGGTGGGAGGTAAATAATGAGATGAGGAAGTCCTCTTGGGAAGGGGGAGGCTTCTCAGCAGAGATGGATCCCCGGCTTGGAGGGGAGCTGGCAGCACCCTGCGGGGGAGATACGGGGAATGAAAGGCTAAGCCAGAGAGATGAGGAGAGACAGACACCTGGAAGAAGGAACAGGCCACCGTGGGGACGGAGAAAGACTTAGAGGGAGGGACTGAGACTCAGAAGGGAACAGAGACCCAGAGAGGGGGGCCAAAACCTAGAGGAAGAGGGATAGACACCTGGCGGGTGGAGAGACTCACGTATGTGCTAGAGTCCCCAAGAGACAGGGACACAGAGGCTGGGAGAGGAGACTTGGAGAGAGAGAGAGAGAGAGGGATCTATAAAGACAACGTCGTGGAGAAGAAGGTTAAGGAGACTCAGAAATAAAGATCAGTCGACAGAGACGGAATCAGAACTGCAGACTCAGAAAGCCTGAGACTCAAGCTCCGCCTGGGGCTTGCAGAGAGGGGCTGCTAGTGCCCAGGAGGAGCCTGGCCGTACCCACGAGGCTGCGCCAGAAGGTGGTGACGGTGGCAGAGCCGGTGACAGCGCCTGGCTCTGCGGGGTTCTCTCTGTGCGTGTGCACAGCGAAGGTTTGCCCTGTGGGGCCCGGGGGTCCGCTCAGCTCCACATCCACCACGTGCACGTTCTTGAGGCTAGGGCAAGCAGGGTGGTCAGTCTAGCTGGCCTGGCCCCAGCGCAGACCCCTACTCAGCTCCGCTCACCTGAAATCAGCCACAAGCACCCCAATCACACGGTCGAAGCCCAGGCTGGGGGCGGCCAGGGCAGCGGCCGCCATGGTGTTGGAGTTTCGGGGGGCGTGGGGGCAGAGCCCGCGAACAGGGCCTTCATAGAGCACAGCGCGAGGCCCCGTGCTGCGCATCGTAGCCAGGGGTCCCTCGAGCCGGAAGCCATCGGGGTGTGTGGTCATGGTGACACGGAGGCTCTGAAAGTGAGAGCTGGGGTCAGGGAGCCTGAGCGTGCCTGTTGGCCGCCTCTCATTCCCGGGGAGTGCAGCGGGCCCGCACCTGGAGGCCCCCGGCTTCGTCCAACCTGGTGATGTCCTCCGCGCCCCACAGGGCCCCCCGGGCCACGAATACAGCGTGGCCCCAGCGATGTGAGGCTTCCAGGAGCTGCCGCTCTGTGGCCTGGTCACCCAGGGCTGAGGGGGACCCCACCTGGGGCAGATGAAGCGGGGAGCTGAAGTCAGGAGACGGATCCCACTTTAGGGTGGGGTGGCGTCAAGGCGGAAGAGGCGGGGCTCACCAGGAGATTGGCGTAGCGCAGGATTTCTGCCCCAGATTCCTGGATTATTTTGGGATGGGCCACTTCCACCACAACGTCAGGGTGCCTGGGAGACGGGAGAGAGGCGGGGAAGGCCTCGAAGTGGTATTGGATCTCCCCCTGCTCCCAAGGTTCCCTGACTCTGTGGAGGCCTGTCATGTTTCACTCTGGCCTGGGAGGGGAAAGAGGATGGAGACTTGTCCTGTTTCACGTTTGGGTGAGCGAGGACCAGAGAGGGTAAGGGCCTTGCCTGAGAGCGCACAGCACCTAAAGGAGGCCAGAATAAGAGTTTCAGAGAGTCCTGCTCTCTCATGGCGAGGTCACTGACCTCTCCCCGAGAGCAGCAAGGTTCTGGAGCTGGAGGGAAGGGGGTACACTCCCCGCCATGCGTCCTGCGTCACGGTTCCAGACAAAAACAAGTTCTAGGCCCAGTTCCGGTCCCTGAGTCAGCAAGTGGGAGACCAAGGACTGTCCTGGGGAGAAGCAAAGAGACTGAGAGAGGGGGCACATGTACCCAGAGAGAGGGGAACAGGGACTCAGGGAGAGGGGACAGAGACACAGAGAGAGGGGGCAAGGACCCAGAGAGGAGGACAAGGACCCCGGAGGGGACACCAGAACAGGTGGGGGGCAGAGAATCAGGAGTCGGAGGACAGAGACCCTGAGGGGCCGGAGCCCCCCAGTGGGGAGTGGAACATGCTTAGGCAGAATCAGCCAGGCCACAGATCAAGACGGAGATGAAAGGAATGTTGGTGGAGGACACAGGCTTTTGAGGCTCCAGAAAGGGCCCTGAGGGAGAGGCCCCGGACAGTCAAGGACTCACCGAGGCGGCCGTAGCCCACTATCCCCACCTTCCTCGGGACCCTGTCGAGGGCCATGCCCTTGAATTCAGTGGTCTGCATCTGAGCTCTGCTGCCTGCTGCCCGTCTCACGCCACACACGAGGTTTGGGCAGCGGCTGATCTTTGGACTCTGACCCTCAGTCCTCTCCTGAACCTTCCCCCTTCCCTGCGGTGGCCCAGAGGCGGGGGTAAGGGGGTGCTGCATGGGGGCAGAAGGAGGATCCTGGGGATGGTGTGCAAGATGGTTTGGGGTTCTAGGACCCTGCGTTGTGTGGCCCCCACCCCCCCCCCCTCCTGCCATCTAGCCTCTTCTTTCTCTGCATCACATCCTCCTGTCTTCCTGCTGATGTGGAAAATTTCCTCTGCAGTCCCCCGCCGGCCAGGTTGTCATGGAAACTGCATCCTGCTTGGGTTGGGGGTAGAGAGGGTTGGGAGCAGGGGAGAGGAGATGGTGACGCTGGATGGACTCTGGGCTCTGTTTGTCTCCTTGCTTCTGCATTTCCAGTCCCCATCCTTGCCCCACCCCAGCCACCACCAGTGCCTTGGCACCCAGGTTTCTTGTCAATGTTCCTCCTCAGCATTTTCCTCCCTTGGTTCTGTGTCTCCATCTCGTGTCTCTCTCTCTCCCATCACTGTCTGTCCACCTTTTCCTGGCTCTCCATCCCTCCGGCTCCCACTCCTGCCTCCTCTGGGCTGGCTACCATTCTGTCCCCAGCTAGGCCAGGCCCTCATCTCCCGCAGAGTCCGAGGGAGGCCTGGCCTGTTCATGCCCGTCTCCCCACAAGGCAGCAGGGGCAGGAGTTGCATTCATCTTAGCCTCAGCGACCCCAACGCCCCCCAGCTCCCATGGAAGGGGTCCATTCCCGCAGCCGCTCTCCAAGCCTGCCTCCCGCCAGTCTGCTCATCCTTCTGGTCACCTTGACTTCTCACCTTTTATCCTCCCTGCCCCCAGCCACGATGCCAGCTTATATCCTCACTCCCATGCCCGCCCCTCTCTCGCCACCTCCCATGGCCAAGGAGGAACTTGTGAGGCCTGGGGAGGCCCCGAGTGACCCCCCACCATGAGGCCCTGCCACTGCACCTCGAGGGTGCCTGGCATCAGAAATGGCGGAAATGGCGGAGGCTGCGGCACTCTCGGCTCCCTGCCCCCAACCACCACCTGGTACCCGCTGCAGGGTTGCCATAGCAACCAGGATCGCCCGAAAGAGGATGAGAGAAAAAGAGAGCCTGAAACGGGGAGCGAGGGAACCAGGCATCGCTCGAGAGGAGAGAACCCAGCAGACAGGCCAGACAAATAGGGCCGGGGACCCCAGACATGTTGCAGCAGAGGCAGCTGCCAGGGGTGATAAGGGAAGAATTTGCTCTAAGAGCTCCAGGTGGGGGAGAGATAAGATTCTGTGGCTCAGAAACAGGCAGGGAGGAGGCGGAGGACCAGGAACATGGACCCAGTCCAGGCCCTCTGGGAGCACACTGGGCCTGGGTGGGGTCCTGGGGGCTTCCAGCCCTCCTCACACCTCACTTGCAGTTGTTGGATGCCACGGGGCCCAGCTGTCCTGTGCATGCACCAGGCCTGCCCTGTTCGCGGACCAGGGTGGGCGCAGGGGAGAAAGGCGGCTGAGACCCGAGCCGCTGCTGGGGCCGAGCCCCGTGTGTGAGCAGCAATGTCTGCCCGGAGCAGTGCCTCATCCTGCTTCCACTGGCCTCTGCTCGTCTTCACAGCATGCAAAAGCTGCCCTGGGGGACCCTCTGGAGGTTGAAACGCTGGCACCTTGGCCTCCTCCAGCCCCACCAGCATCTGCCCGCTGGCCTGGCCAACCTCTGTCGTTTGCTCCCACTGGCTGGCTCTTGTCTCTTTGAGGACTCTGTGTGCGGCCCCTGCCCTCCTGAGCTACAGCCTGCTAAATCACTTCAATCGTGTCTGACTCTTCATGACCCCATGCACTCTAGCCGGCCAGGCTCCTCTGTCCATGGGCTTCTCCAGACAAGAATACTGGAGTGGGTTGCCATGCCCTCCTCCAGGGGATCTTCCTCAACCAGGGATCCAACCCACGTCTCTTGCATCTCCTGCACTGGCAGGAGGATTCTTTACCACTAGTGCCACCTGGGAAGCTACAGCATAGCCCCTGTCTACTCCCCTGGCTTGGACTCTGCCTCGTGCCTCTGAGTTAACCAGGCAGAAGTGCAGCCCCCTAATGCCCAGCAGGCCCCAGCTGCAGTTTGAGCACGCTTCATGCCCCTCCTTCCCTCCCCTGCTGGCTTTCTCCAGAGGCAGTGTCTCCAATGGGTTTGCAGTGGAGACGGACCCTCTCAGGTTTGGCTCTGTGATGAGCTGAATTGTGTCCTCACCTCCAGAAGCTGTGAATATGACCTTAGTAGGAAATAGGATCTTTGCAGATGATTGAGATCATGCTGGAGTCGGTGATCCCCAATCCAATGTGGCTGCTGTCTTCATAAAGAAGGGTTCCCAACTGGCTCAGTGGTAAAGAGCCTGCCTGCCAAGCAGGAGACACCGGTTCCATCCCCGAGTTGGGAAGATCCCTAGCAGGAGCGCGTGGCAACTCACCCCAGTATTCTTGCCTGGGAATTCCCACGGACAGAGGAGCCTGGAGGGCTACAGTCCATGGGGTCACGAGCTGGACATGACATAGGGACTAAACAACAAGCACCTCATAGAAGGCGGGGGGTTGAGCACAGATGCAGAGGAAAGGTGACGTGGAGAAATGGGAAGAATGGCCTGTGGAGACTGGGGTGACAATGCCACCAGTCAAGGAGCATCTGGGGCCACCAGAAGCCAGAAGGGGCGGAGAAGGACCCTTCCCTACGAGGGAGCACGGCTCTGCCCCTACCTTGACTTTGGACTCCGAACTGAGACACTCAATTGCTGTGGCTGTGGTACCTTGAAAGGGCAGCCCCAAGAAACAACCCCCCTGGATTCCTGTTGTGAGGTGGGAGGTGAGGGGAGAGGACCCCAGAACATGCCTCCTAAGAGGGGCAAGGAGATTAAGCACGATGCCAGGTGCGCTGGGCGGCCCAGCCCTTCTCTGGGGCCACAGGGGTGAAAGGGCAAGGGTCTAAGAGCGCCTGGAGGCGCCAGCTCCCCACTGACCTTCCCAATGGGGCCTGGAGTTTTCCTCTTCTCATTCAGCTGCCCACCCACGTTCCCTTTTTTCTCTCTCCTCCATGTTTCCATGACCAAAAAAAAAATTTTTTTTTACTTTTTCCGTGTTTTTTTTTTTTTTAAAGTAATTACAGAGCAGGTAGTCGTTGACGCAAACCTCCCTTCAGTATCAAAAGAGTCTGTGGGGCAGGAGAAGGTTGGGGATAACGGTGGCGGGCGGGCTGACGCCGCCCCATCCCCGGCCCACGGGGGCCAGGGGCTGGGAGTGGACTCCCCCGGGGCAGGGCCGGGGTGTCCGGAGGCTCTGACCGCGTAGCTGTCTCTTCAGTTTCCAGGGGGTTAGGGGTAGGATAGGGTGGGCGTGGGGGTGGGGGACAGGCGTCAAACTGCAAAAAATGAACCGTAAAAGGAGGGCTGTTGGGGACGAGGGGGGGAGGACGCCCTTCAAAAAAGCTCCTCTCTCCCCTGGAAGGCGGAGGGCGGAGAGCGAGGAGGAAAGGCGGAGGCTTCCGGCCACTCTCCTCCTGCTCCCCCTCCCATCGCCAGGGGTGGGGGCGAGGCCCGGAACCGCTGGGGGGCTCCATTCCCGGGGCCCCACCCTGTCCTCGCTTGGAGAGCCGCCCTGGGGTCCGGACGCGGGTGGGGGCCTTGAGCTGCCTGCCCCAACCTCCCCTGTGCGGGGCTGGGGCTGTGGGGAGGGTCCCGGTCCGGCCCCAGCCCCTCCCCCCTAGGGGGGGCCCACTCCCCCAACCCCCCCAACCCCCCCACCCCGGCTTCAGATCTGCGTCTCTTGCACGTTCTCCTTGGAGCCGCTCTTGAAGAGCAGAGGTTCGTGGATGGAGTTGAGGCCGGGCGGGCCCTTGCCCCCGCAGCCCCCGCCGCTGGGGTTGCTGCTGTAATGCGCCTTGAAGGCGGCCGCCACGTAGTGGTGGTGGTTGAGGTGGTCGCGCTCCAGCGCGGGCAGGGCCAGGTGGCTGTCCCCGCCCACGCCGCCCCCGCCCGCCACGGCGGCGGCGGCGGCCACGGACACGGCGGAGGCGGCGGGCAGCTCGTCCTCCACGTTGATGATCTCCACCGTGCGCGTGGGCCCGTGGTGCTTGTGCAGCTGGTGCTGCCTGCGCAGCTTGTAGAAGGCCACGAGCATCACGGCGGCCATGAACGTGATGGCCACGAAGCAGCCGATGATGATCTTGGTGGTCTTCATGACGTCATCCAGGTCCTTGAGGGCGTTCTCCGTCACGTCCGTGATGGGCACGGTGAACGCCTTCTCCGTGGGCCGCGAGGAGCGAGGGGCGGGCGCCGTGGTGGACGAGGAGGCCTGGCCTGCCCCCTCCCCGGGCCTGCCCCCGCCCCAGACGCCGTCCGTCGTGGGCCCCGGCGGCTCCTTCTCGGTCCCGCGCGGCTGCAGGGCCTCCTCTCCCGGCTGCGTCTCCAGGGTCTCCACCGTCACGGTGGTGAAGTAGGTGTAGCCGCCGCCCCCGCCTCCGGGGCCGCCCCCGGGGCCGCCCCCAGCGCCGCCGCCCGCGCCGCCGGCACCTCCAGCCGCCACGGGGTCCACGGCCGAGACGTTGAGCGTGGCCGAGGCCGTGGTGTTGCCGGCCGAGTTCGTCACCATGCAGGTGTACTGGCCCGTGTCCTGCACAGTGACGTTGGTGAAGTTGAGCGTGCCGTCGTGGAGGACGGAGATGCGCACGCGGTACGAGCCGTGCGTCATGAGGGTGCCGTTGGGCGTCAGCCAGTTGACGGAGGTCATGGACGTGCCCGTGCGGCACTTGAGCTCGGCGGCCATGCCCTCGGTGACGTTGAGGTCCGTGGGCGGCTCCACGATGACCGGCGCGTAGCAGGTGAAGTGCGACTGGTCCAGCTCGCCGATGTAGCGCCCTTTGAGGCCGGCGGGCGCGTGGCAGCGCGCGCAGCAGGTCGTGTTGCTGGGCACCGTCTCCTTGAGCCACCAGCTGAGCCACAGCACGTCGCAGTTGCAGTGCCAGGGGTTGTGGTTGAGGTGGACGCGCTCCAGGCGGTGCAGGGGCGTGAAGAGGTCGTGGGGCAGCGACATCAGGTTGTTGTGGGACAGGTTGAGCTCCTCCAGCGACTTGAGGTCGTCGAAGGCGTTGCGCTCGATGGTGGCCACCTGGGCGTGCATCAGCCACAGCTTGCGGAGGCTGGTCAGGCCCTGGAAGGAGCCCGGGCGGATGAGGTCCAGCCGGTTGCCGGACAGCTCCAGCTCCTCCAGGCGCACCAGGGCCGTCAGGTTGGGGATGTCCTTGAGGTTGCACATGCCCAGGTTGAGGTAGCGCAGGTTCACCAGGCCCTCGAAGGCCGCCTCCGAGATGTACTCCAGCCGCTTGAGCTCGCCCAGGTCGAGGCGGCGGAGCGAGGGCACGCGGTTGAAGGCGTACGACGGGATGCTCTCGATGGGGTTGTTCCGCAGCCAGAGCTCGCGCAGCTTGGACAGGTACTCGAAGGCCTGCGTGGGCACCGTCGTCAGCCGGTTGTCAAACAGTTCCAGGGTGTTGAGGCTGGGCAGCCCGTTGAAGGCGCCCACCTCGATCTTGCGCACCAGGTTCTTGCTCAGCTGTAGGATCTCCAGGTGCCGAAGGTGCTTGAACGTGTCCGTCCGGATCACCTGAGGTGGGGGAGGGGAAACACCATCGGTGATACTGACACTAACCGGCTGGACCACAGAGGATTTTTTAAAAAAATTATTTTATTGAAGTATGGTTGGTTTTGGGCTTCCTTGGTGGCTCAGACAGTAAAGAATCTGCCTGTAATGCTGGAGACCTGGGTTGGATCCCCGGGTTGGGAAGATCCCCTTGAGAAGAGCATGGCAACCCACTCTAGTTTTCTTGCCTGGAGAAGCCCATGGGCAGAGGAGGCTGGCCGGCTATATAGTCCAGGGGGTTGCAGAGAGTCAAACACCCTGAATGACTAACACTTTTCATGGTTGGTTTATTTCTGTTGTAAACCAAAGTGATTCAGTTATGTATACATGAGAAATACATGTATATATTCATATATATGAAAAATATATACATATGTATACAACACACATTTTTTCTATTCTTTTCCATGATGGTTTATCACAAGATATTGAATATAGTTCCCTGTGCTATACAGTAAAACATTGTTTATGCATTCTATATATAACCATTTGCAACTTCTAATCCCAAACTCCCAACCCATCCCCTCCCCGTTGGCAACCAGGAGTCTGTTATCTATGTCTGGATCAAAGAGCTCTGAGTGCTGGCTCGGGCGATGACTCCCCACGTCTCCATCTTTGCTGTAAGACCATGAGGTCACTGGGGAAAGTAATTTGAGGCTTTTTTCTTATAAAGTGAAACAGAGAGTTAGTTACCTGGGACCTGGCCCCTCCAGTTCCCAAGTATCTCCCCATGAGAAAGGACAGCAGATGTCTATCCAAAAGCCTGTGATGGGCGCTCACAGCATCTGTGTTCATTGCAGCCCAAGCTGGAAATGAACCAGGGCCCATCAGCTGGTGATGGAGCCACACTCTGTGTCTGCAGGGTGGGACATGATGGCTCAGCAAGGACAAAGAACAAACTTTGGACACAACAACTTGGATGGATCTCATGGGCATCAGGTTGGGTGAAAGCAGCCAGACCCAAAGGAGCATGTGCCACAGAACCCTGTCCATTCCACGTGTGTGTGTATGTTCCAGGGCAGGGGGAGGACAGTCTGCCAAGGGCCACCAGGGAACCGGATTCCTGGGCTGATAGAAATGTCCCTAGTTGGGGTGGTGGCTACCAAGGTGAATGCAACTGTCAAAAGTTCCCAAACTGTACCCATAACATAGTGAAGTCGCTCAGTCATGTCCGACTCTTTGTGACTCCATGGACTGTAGCCTACCAGGCTCCTCTGTCCATGGAATTTTCCAGGCAAGAGTACTGGAGTGGGTTGCCCTTTCCTTCTCCAGGGGATCTTCCCTACCCAGGGATTGAACCCAGGTCTCCAGCATTGCAGGCGGATTCTTTACCAGCTTAGCCACCAGGGAAGCCCACCCGTAACATGGGAGGCATTTTATCCCATATAAAATATTTAATCAAAAAGATTAAATATAGGAAATCCCCTGGTGGTCCAGTGATTAGAACTCCAAGCTCTCACTGCCAAGGGCTCCAGTTTGGTCCCTGGTCAAGGAACTAAAATTTCACAAGCTTTGTGGCATGGCCAAAAAAAAAAAAAGATCAAAAAAAGTTAGGGACTTCCCTAGCGGCCCAGCTGTTGACTCTGTGCTGCCCTCGCAGGGGGCATGGGTTCAGTCTCTGGCTGGGGGACTAGATTCCACGCGATGCATGGCATGGCCAAAAGATTTTTTAAAAAGCTATGCCAGCAGCTAACATGCCTCGGATACTTCTTGGGTGCCAGAAGCTATTCTAAATGCTTTACAGCCAACAACTCAGTTAATCCAACAAATCACCCTGAAATCCATAGAGCAACTATGAAATCCATAGAGCTCCAAAAGCCAGGTTTCTCAATAACTTTGGCACCAAACCCCATTTGGTGGCAAAACCTGATCAGAACTCATGTGAAGCTGTTTAAAGCTTGTATTGATCCCCTTCTTGGGACTAGTCAAACATTCCACTCTAGAAACATTCCAGAATTAAGAAGTATGAGATTGTTGGGGGTGCTGTAAACCTATATGCTATATATGAATACCTTTGTAATATCAGATGGCCAAACACATTCAGCTTCGAGGGTGTCACACGGGGGGTTATGAATTATCTCCATCTAAGTGGGAAGATGAGGGTGAAAGAGGAGAGTGGGAAAGCTGGCTTAAAACTCAACATGCAAAAAACTAAGATCATGGCATCCAGTCCCATCACTTCATGGCAAATAGATGGGGAAAAAGTGGCAACAGTGACAAATTTTCTTTTCTTGGGCTCCAAAATCACTGTGGACAGTGACTGGCAGCCATAAAATTAAAGGATGCTTGCTCATTGGAAGAAAGCTATGATTAACCTAGACAGCGTATTCAAAAGCAGACATCACTTTGCCCACAAAATTTCATGTAGTCAAAGCTATGGATTTTTTCCAGTAGTCATGTACAGATGTGAGAGTTGGACCCTAAAGAAGGCTGAGCGCTGAATAATTGATGCTTTCGAACTGTGGTGTTAGAGAAGACTCTTGAGAGTCCCTTGGACTCCAAGGAGATCAAACCAGTCAATCCTAAAGGAAATCAATACTGAATATTCATTGGAAGGATTGATGCTGACGCTGAAGCTCCAATACTTTGGCCACCTGATGCGAAGAACTGACTCATCGGAAAAGACCCCAACGCTGGGAAAGATTGAAGGCAGGAGGAGAAGGGGACGACAGAGGATGAGATGGTTGGGTGGCATCACCGACTCGATGGATGTGAATTTGAGCAGGCTCCAGGAGCTGGTGAGGGACAGGGAGGCCTGGTGTGCCGCAGTCAGCAGGGTAGCAGGGAATGGGGAACGACTGAGTGACAGAACAAGGACAAAGCGGGAGGAAGTGGAAGCGCAGAGAGACGCAGTGACTGGCCCAGGGACGCCCAGGAGGGGCTGGCAGATCTGGGATCCGACCGAGGTTGTCTGGCTCCAGAGTCCCAGCTCTTCACCCTTGCACTCGGCTGCCACCTGTCAGGGTGGAGGTTGATGGACCACTGAAGGGGCAGCGCTGGGCTGGGCTTGGGACACAGAATCTAATCTTACCAGATTCTCCTCATCAATCACCGTGCTGCTTACACCAAGGCACGGGAGACTGCACAGCCATCAGACAGCTTTTCTGCAGCCTAGTTATGCCATGGAGATGCTTGCATTTGAGTATTAAGGGGATAATGGAGAACCCTAAACAGCAGACAGTGTGCTTATGACTTCATAGAACTTGAAAAAAAAAAAAAAACAAACAGCCAAGGAACTGGGCGTGTGCATATACACAGCAAGAAAAGGCTGGAAGGACATGCCCTAGCCACTTCTTGGTGGTGAACTCCAGCATCTGGGGCTTATGGGCTTAAGTTATTTCTCTTAAGTTACGCTTTCTCTTTAATGAAGAAAAATTACTTTTAAGTGGAAGAACACTTTAAAAACTAAAAAAAAAGAGACTCTAACCTGGGAGGCACCCCAGTATAAGGAACAATGTTATTCCTGGTGCAGTTATCATCTTAAAACAAGAACCACCATTCCTGCTGGCTCGACCCAACATAAACATGATGCCCGCTACGTGTTCAATCATCAATTTCCTAGAGGCCACATTAAAAAATAAAACCACAAACCCAAGACAGATGAAATCAATTTTAGTGATTGATTAGCTTGATAGTTCCAAGATAGAAGGGGACAACAGAGGATGAGATGGTTGGATGGCATCACTGACTCAATGGACATGAGTTTGAGCAAACTCTGGGAGACAGTGAAGGACAGGGAAGCCTGGTGTGCTGCAGTCCATGGGGTCGCAAAGAGTCGGACAGACACGACTTAGCGACTGAACTGGATTCCCTGGTAGCTCAGCTGGTAAAGAATCTGCCTGCAATGTGGGAGACCTGGGTTCGATCCCTGGGTTGGGAAGATCCTCTGGAGAAGGGAACGGCCACCCACTCCAGTATTGTGGCCTGGAGAATTCCATGGACTGTATAGTCCATGGGGTCACAAAGAGTTGGACACGACTGAGCAACTTTCGTACACTCACTGGTGACTGAACAGCAACATTACAATTTCAACATGTAATCCAGGGGAGAACTTACACATATTTTACAATTTTTTTTAAAAATTTATTTTTACTGAGCTGGGTCTTCATTGCTACGTGGGCTTTTTCTCTAGTTACAGAAAGTGGGGGCTACTCTCTAGTTGCGATGCTCCAGCTTCTCATTGTGGTAGCGTCTCCTGGTGTTGAGCACAGGCTCTAGGTCACGGGCTCAATGGTTGTGGCCCACGGGCTTAGCTGTTCCGCTGCATGTGGGATCTTCCGGGACCAGGGATCGAACTTGTGTCTCCGGCATTGGCAGCTGGGGTCTTTTACCACTGATCCACCAGGGAAGCCCCTATTTTACACTCTTTCCACACTAAGTCTTTGAGGTCTGATGTGTGTTTGACAGGCCACGCCCTTAGCAGCTGGTTCCTGCCTTTCCCCTCAATAATAGGATATTGTGAGCCTTCCCCACGTCATAAATATGCTTCTGAAACCTGACTTCCGTGCCCACCTAGAATCTCTTCCTGGAGCTACACCTGCTTTCGGTGATGGAATTGACAAGGTCAGTTTTTTATTTTCCTGTGTATGCTCCTGCCTCGTCTCAATTCCTGCAGTGAACAGGCTCACCTTTAGACCTGGACTCAGCTAGGGAGGACTGGCCTGGGGACTCTGCAGCCTACCAGGTCTGTGCCTGCAGTTGGGGCTGAGAAGAAGGGGGGCCCAAAAGCCTTGGCCTGGCAGCTCTCAGGGGCCCTGGAGCCCCAGCCCTGCTGCGTGGGCCGCGGGAGCCTGGGTTTCCTTCCCTAAGCGACCCCAGAAAGAGCCCAGTGTGTTCTCTCGCCCGCTCATCCTGTGAGCTTCGAAACAGCAGCATGACAAAAAGCTTTCCCGATCAAACTGGCCGGCCCTTTGCTTTGCTCAACAACTCTCAGTTTCCCAAATATAATAGCCACAGAACCCTTCTCACAGGCTGCCTTTCCTCATCGCCCTGGGAAACGCTGGCAAAGCCCCAAGCAGGCCTTTTAGTCGCTGTTTCTATTAACAGCAACAATAATAATAACAGTAATATGCAGTCATTACTAATCACCAGGCAGAGAATGAGGTGGACTCTTCAAAGGTCAGACTTGAGGGTTTAGACTGAGAAGCTGAGAACATGGGTTGCTGGCCCAGGTGCCAGCAAGATCCCCTGGGAGGGCCTTCCCTGGTGGTCCAGTGGCTAAGACTCCATGCTTCCGGTGCAGGGGGCCGGGTTCCATCCCTGCTCAGGGAACTAGATCCCTCACGCCGTAACTAAGAGTTCGCGTGCCGAAGCTAAGACCAGGTGCAGCCAACCAAACCAACCAATAAATAAATGAAACGAATTTCTGGGAGCTGCCCCATCGCCCCCTCACCCTGTCTGAGTCACACAATGCCCTGTGGTCCTCCCTAGTTCCCAGCAAATCCGTCCACATGCCCCACCCTGCCCCACTCCTTCCAGGGTCCCTGTTCTCAGCAGGGCCCCTCCAGCCCGCCTTCCCAGTCAAAAGCAGGAATGTAGCTTTGCACCCGGCATTGTCCACAGCCTCCCCATGTTAGGGCTGGTCTGCCAGCAAGCCAGCCAGTTCTGTCCCTTTTGAATGTCTCACGCCTCCTCTGTTCCCATGGCCCAGCTTATGTCTCAACCTTCTCAGCCTCCAATCTCTTCCCCTTGAGTCCATCTGCAGGGCCTTGCCACACCTGGAGCTGACCTGGCCTCTGCCTTCCTCTAGAGCCCTCCATGGCTCCCCAGTGCCCTCCGGGGAGATTCAGCCTGCCTTGGAAGCCTGGCTTGGCCCCCTCACCTGCAGCCATCACTCCAGCTGCATTTCGGCCAGTATCAACTTCTAGAACTATCTCACAGGCACTCCACCTTTGCATACACTCTTACCCTGCTCAGAATGCCCTACCCTTTTCATCCACCTGGAAAACTCCCGCCCACCCTCTTGTGCTACAGTCCATGAGGTCACAAAGAGTTGTACACTACTGAGCGACTGAACTGAACTGACCCTCTTGTTCTTCTTGTTCAGTCACTCAGTCGTGTCTGACTCTGTGACCCCATGGACTGCAGCACGCCAGGCCTCCCTGTTTCTCACCATCTCCCGGAGTTCACCCAAGTTCATGTCCATTGAATCAGTGATGCCATCCAACCATCTCATCCTCTCTCGTCCCCTTCTCCACTTGCCGTCAATCTTTCCCAGCAACAGGGTTTTTTCCAATGAGTCAGCTCTTGGCATCAGGTGGCCAAAGGACTGGAGCTTCAGCTTCAGCATCAGTCCTTCCAATGAGTATTCAGGGTTGGTTTCCTTTAGGATGGACTGGTATGATCTCCTTGCAGTCCAAGGGACTCTCCAGTGTCTCCTCCAGCACCACAGTTCGAAAGCATCAATTCTTCCACGTTAACAGCCCTCTTTCTGGTCCACCCTCTTGAACCCAAATGTCTCTCATTCATTCACCCATCCTTTGCCTACTTATTGAGTCAGGATAGGGCAATTCTAAAGGAGCAAATGGAGGAGGACCATCCTCCATGGAAGGGCACCTTCAACACCAGGCCTGCAGAGCTGGCTGGAAGACACCAGGTGCTCGGCGAGATTGGCTCGGCACAAGGCTTGGCACCCGCAGGCAGCATCTGAGCTGCAGCGATGAGTGCCAGGCTCTGGGCTGGGCATCCCCAACCGCCAGCCCGGCTTGTCCTGCCCAGCCCGGTGGGGCCGGTGCTGTTAGCGCAGCAAGGTCGAGTGACTCAGCAGGGCTGCTCACCGGGCCTGGGGGAAGCCCACAGCTGGTAGGTGTGCCCAGGTCTCCCTGGTTCTCTGCACAAAGCAACTGAAACCACACCACATCCAAAAGGTGTGTCCGGCTCCACCCAGGGCTGTGGCTGCTCCTGGTCCACATGCTTTGCCCCCTTTGTGCTGGGAAGGGGGTTTGTGACGGGAGCTGCAGGGGCACTCCCCAGGCAGGGCTGGGGGGATCTCCCTGGCAGCCCCTTTAATGATGCACTCAGGAATAAGCAGGCCACAGGCCGGGGGTGTGGCAGAGAAGCGAAGCCCGGGTTTACTGAGGCGGCACTGTAGGCTTGCTTTAAATAGTGAGTCCCTTTATTTGTAACCGGATTCCAGTCTTTTCTCCCTCCTCCTCTCTGCAGGGTGACTGGGGAGCACCCTCTTTGGGGTTGGGGGCTGTGGGTGGGAGTCAGCGCTGGCTGGGTTCGAATCTCGGCTTTGCTGCTGACCAGCGGTGCGCACTTGGCCAGGTGGCCGGTGTGTCTCTGAAACCATTTTCCTTGCAGGTCCTGCAGCGTTGTGAGGCTCGGACAAGATACTGAATGCCCGGGACACGGCAAGCAGGCAGTAATACATATTTTTAAATTGTTGATGAGGCTGATGATGACCGTTAACAACTGTCGTACCTCTGGGCTTCTGGCTTCTTCCCCGGCTGTTTTCTCTACATCAGCTGCCAGAACTGTCTAAACTGCAGTTCAGATCCTGCCACATCCCTGCTCACAGCCCTCCCACGGCTCCCTGTGACCCTCTGCCTGATATCAGAGGCTCTGGACCTGCCGCACTGCCCGCCCCCTGCTCTGGCCACAGGGAGACATACGGGGTTCTATATGCTCACCATGCTTTGCCCAGCCTCTTTGCCTTCACACAGGCTGTGCTCTCCGCCTGGAATGCCTGCCACCGCTGCTCAGTTGCTTCAGTCGTGTCCTACTCTAGGCGACCCCAAGGACTGCAGCCCGCCAGGCTCCTCTGTCCATGGGATTCTCCAGGCAAGAATACTGCAGTGGGTTGCCATGCCCTCCTCCAGGGGATCTTCCCAACCTAGGGACTGAACCTATATCTCTTACGTCTGCTGCACTGGCAGGCAGGTTCTTTACCATTAATGCCACCTGGGCTTCTAGTTCCCTGGAACGTTCCAATCGCCTTCTGCCTGGAGTCTCTCTTTGGCTTGTGCTCACTGACTCGTCACAGGCATTCTCTGAGCAGACCCTTATCGTGCTGGTTCAGTGTGTATGTCTCCTTGCCTGGGCTGTGAGTCTTCATGAGTAGACTTCATCTGAATCATTTCTGCCTTCTCTGTACCCCGTTCAAGGCTTAGTCAAGGCTTAGAATGGACAAGGCTTATTTGGAGAGCATCCAGCTGTGAGTCAAAGCTATGGTTTTTCCTGTAGTCATGAATGGATGTGGGAGTTGGACCATAAAGAAGACTGAGCGTCGAAGAATTGATGCCTTCAAATTGTGGTGCTAGAGAAAGACTCTTGAGAGTCCCTTGGACAGCAAGGAGAGCAAACCAGTCAATCCTAAAGGAAATCGACCCTGAATATTCATTGCAAGGACATGCTGAAGCTGAAGCTCCAATACTTTGGCCACCTGATGGGAAGAGCCAACTCACTGGAAAAGACCCTGATGCTGGGAAAGATTGAGGGCAGGAGAAGGGGACAACAGAGGATGAGATGGTTGGACGGCATCACCAATTCAGTGGATATAAGTTTGAGCAAACTCCCAGAGATAATGAAAGACAGGGAAGCCTGGTGTGCTGCAGTCCATGGGGCGCAAAGAGTCAGACGCAACTGAGCGACTGAACAACAACCTAAAGATCAAAGCCAGTCAACTCCTCTCCTCTTCTTCCAGAGAATACAAGGCTGATCCCATCTGTGACTCTAACAAAGGACCATCCAAGGCAGGTTCCCGACAAGTCAAATGGGGAAACTAGTATTTGTTGAGTGCCTAGCATTTCGCAGACCCTGTGCTAAGCACTCGGAGGTTGTAATCTGCTTTGATCCTTGTGGAAATCGTCACATGGAGATGACCAACCACATGCCCTTGCCTTCTCTCTGCACATTTGGTGGTTTACAGCTAAGGACATGGAGGTTTATCGAGGTAAAGTCATTTGCCCTCAGTCTCACAGCTCCAGAGTAGCAGAACAAAGACTCAGTGTCTGCATCTCCTGAATCGAAACACCGGGTCTCCACCACGCCTACACCTAAACCGAGAGGGCTGGGGTTCTGTGGGTTCCAACGCACTTCTCTGAGCTGCAGAGCCCGTCCATTGTTCACGTTACCCACCTGCTGACTCACTCATTCGAAAGATACTCTTTGAGCACCTGCTAGGTGTCAAGCACTGTGCCGGGCTCTGGGAATCCAGCAGGGACAAGACACAGCCACAGCTGACTTCCCAGAGCCCGACCTTGAGAGGGGACCACAGATACCCAACATACTAATTATGCAAATGATCATTTAAGGGGTGATGGTGTAAACAGATCTTGGGAGGTGCCCTGGCCGCAGGGGAGAGGCAGGCCTGCGGCCCCTTCACCCAGCACCATCTGAAACCCCTCCCCAAACCCTCTCTGATGCTAAGGCCCGGCTCACCCTTGTGTCCACTGACACACAGTGGGATGGACAAGGTGGGGACTGGCTTCTCGGAGCAGGCAAATCTCCCTGCACTCCAAGCCTGATGTCTCTGGCTCGAGGGAACGCTGACATCCTGCCAAGCCCTCCCGCCTCCCCCCACAACCCGAGAGCCTGGCTCTGTGCTAATTGTCAAGGATGCAAACAGCAGTCAGGCCGGCCTGGGAACATGGTCTCATCCCTGACCACCTCCCTCCCCGCCGGGGACTTCTCCCCGCCGGGGACTTCTCCCTGGCTCCTTCCATCCTGTAACCTCGCCTATAAATTAGGGGACTTTCCACTTCAGTAGTGGTAGATAAATGCTATTAACGTTGGGGGAAAAAAAAACCCCACCGTGTTCTGTTGGGATTTTTAACAAAATAAACTGTCAAGAAATCCCTTATTAAAAATTTAACTGTGGTTGGAGAATCATGAGGCGAACTGTTCATCTGAACACTATGAAGATAAATCGCTTTTATAGGTTTTGAACGTAATGAACTGGAAACAAAAATTTAGTAAGATTCCCGGGTTTTTTTTTCTCGTTAATTATTTTAGGTTCACTTTTTTTTTTTTTTCCCCTTGGGCTGTGTTCAGTCCTAGTGGAGGCACTTGGGCTCAGGAGCTGGGGCACTTGAGCCTAATTGTCCCACGGCATGAGGGATCTTAGTTTCCCAGCCAGGGATCGAACTCGCACCCCTCTGCGTCGGAAGTGCAGAGTCTTAACCCCTGGACTGCCAGGGAAGTCCACATTCCCAGATTTTTTTTTTTAATTGTTTCTTTTCTCCTGTACCCACTGCTTTTATGACGACTCCTCATATTTCTTGCTTCTCTAAGGTCAGGGACTCATGCTTCCCATTTTCAGTGGGGATTTGTCTGACTGCAAGGATGTGGCCAGAGCTGGGCAAGCGTGCGGACCACTGAGGGCTCCCACCTTGCTCATGGAGCCCCACCAGGCCTAAGACTCGGCCTTCTGGGACCTGAGTCCCCTCTGGAACATGGGAACACGGGCCCTGAGGACTGAGAACAAACATGTATCACGACAACACAGCCCAGCCCAGGGGCCCCCCAGAACGCAGCATCCGCTCCATCACCGTTCCTGCACCGCCCACAGACCCAGCCAGTTTGTCCCTGATAAGAGGTTCCAGGCCATACCAGGTACCGCTCTAACAGGGGCTCCGAGAGGCTCCAGGGGGGCCGGGGCAGCTCTCCCCTGCCGTCCCCCAGGAACCATCATGGGAGAGGGCGGCTGAAACCAACCTCTCAGCATGCTCCCTGGGCTGGCCGTCCTCAGCTACATGGGGCAGCAGGGGGTGCTCAGGCCAGCGTGGGAGAGGAGACTGCCTGACATCCACGTGTTGGCTCCCCGGACAGCCACTGTGCTCAGACAGACCCTGCCCAGCCACCCTTACAGGTTGACCCTGCAGCCTGGTGGGTAAAGCTCTGGGGTCGAACAGGGACCTCCTGTAGAGCACAGGGAGCCTGGAGGGGAGGCGGGGGGGTTGGGGGAGAATGGACACATGTGTAGGTATGGCTGAGCCCCTTCGCTGTCCACCTCTAACTACCACAACACTGTTCATCGGCTGTGGGCATGCGTGCTAAGGCACCAGGCGCTCTTCCCTCATCAGACCAGCTGAGGCGCTGAGTCCAGGGCCCCCACGGCACACAGTGGTGCTCAGTACGTGCTGGTCCAAAGGTTAGACATGGAATTTCTTGACAGCTGTAAGATGGACCATTATCCGCGTTTTGCTGATGACAAAACTGAGGCTCCAGTGGGTTCCATAATGTGTCGGAGGACTTGTGAGTCAAATCTCAACCGTCCCCCACCATCCTAAGTGCCAGGGTTGCCCAAGTGAGTGGCAGAGTGGAACAGCATTCCAGAAAAAGGGAACAGCGCACGTGAAGGTGCTGAGCTAGGAGGGAGCAGGAAGGGCCAGTGTCCTGCCCAGGATGCAGGAGGCTGGAGAGGGGAGAGATGGGTGGGGGCCAAGACCTAAAGGATTCTGCCTCCATCAGGGTGGGTACCAGAGGGAACACCAGGGCGCCCGACGTTCAAAGAAGCGGACCAGCTCGCTGGCACAGGACTTGCCCTGTGAGGCCCGAGGCGTGTGGCATCATTTCCTGGGCCCACTCACCTACAAACCTGAGTTTGAGGCAGCCTTGCCGCCCCTCCCACCCCAGCCCAAGGCAGGCAGCCCACTCTCAAGGGATAAATGGGGGAGGGGCTCCACCCACATCTCCTCCCACTCGGGAAAATGAAATTTAAAAGCAGGCAGAGTTCTCACTCTGCGTGTGTGCTCAGTGGCTTCAGCTGTGTCAGACTCTGTGCGACCCCATGGACCCCACCAGGCTCCCCTGTCCATGGGATTCTCCAGGCAAGAATACAGGAGTGGGTTGCCATGCCCTCCTCCAAGGGATCTTCTCGACCCAGGGAGTGAACCCATACCTCTTGTGACTCCTGCATTGGCAGGCTGATACTTTACCTGCTGAGCCAGCAGGGAAGCCTGTGAGAGCCGTAACCTGGAGACCATCCAAATGCCCATTAACAGGACTTCCCTGGTGGTCCAGTGGTTAAGAGTCTGCACTTCCAATGCAGGGGGCGTGGGTTCGATCCCTGGTCAGGGAACTAAGATCCCACATACTGCTTGGTGTGGCCAAATGCCCGTCAACAGAAATGCAAAGCGGAACTGAGGTATCTGCAATGGATAGAACGTGACCCAAAAATACAGAAGGGAAAGGGGAGCAGCCACGGCCACAGGAAACCCCAGGGATGCATCTCAGCAGGTGGGCAGAGCAGAAGCAGCCAGCCGTGCAGGAGGGTAGCTGCCCGGAGTGAGGACTCTGGGGGAGGGTCCAGAGGTTCTTTATGTTCCATTTCTCGTCCTGGTGGTGTTTACGTGTCCCTTCTCTCTCTTTTTTAAAACGTTTACCTTTTGGCTGCGCCACACAGCACGTGGGATCTTCATTCCTCGACCAGGGATCAAACGCTCACCCCATGCAGCGGAAGCAAGGAGCCGTTTTTTCCCACTTTTCTATTTATTTTTGGCTGCACTGGGTCTCCATTACTACATGCGGGCTCTCTCTAGCTGCAGAGAGCAGCGGTTCCTCTCCGATGCAGGTACTTGGGCTTAGCTGCAGAGAGCGGCAGTTCCTCTCCGATGCAGGTACTTGGGCTTCTCTTTTTGGGGCCACGGGCTCTAGGGCACTCGGGCCTCGGCAGTTGTGGCCTCCGGGCTCCAGAGCTCAGGCCCAGTAGTTGGGGCGCACGGGCTTAGTTGTCCGGAGGCACGTGGGATCTTCCCAGACCAGGGATCGAACCCGTGTCCCCTGCATTGGCAGGCAGATTCTTAGCTACTGGACCACCAGGGAAGTCCCAGCCCTTCCCTTTCTGATGATCGTTTTGAGCTGGACATTCACGTCCACGTTCTTCTTGTGTGTGTGTTACATGTCAAAATGAAAATAAGCCAGGAAGAGTCTTCCTGACTTCCAAGGCTTCCAGAGTCCTTTCTTGACAAATGCGGAAACTAAGTGTCAGAGAGGGTGACGGGAAGACCCAGGGTTCTGGGGGGCGATGGGGTGATCCAGGGTCCTGGGGGTGATGGGAAGACCCAGGGTTCTGGGGGACGCTGGGATGACCCAGGGTTCTGGGGGGCGACGGGATGGCCCAGGGTTATGGGGGGCGATGGGATGACCCAGGGTTCTGGGGGGCACGGGGGTGACCCAGGGTTCTGGGGGGCACTGGGGTGACCCAGGGTTCTGGGGGGCACTGGGATGACCCAGAGTTCTGGGGGGCGACGGGATGACCCAGGGTTCTGGTGGGCGACAGGATGACCCAGGGTTCTGAGGGGCACTGGGGTGACCCAGGGTTCTGGGGGGGCACTGGGATGACCCAGAGTTCTGGGGGGCGACGGGATGACCCAGGGTTCTGGGGGGCAACGGGATGACCCAGGGTTCTGGGGGACGACAGGGTGATCCAGGGTTCTGGGGGGCGATAGGATGACCCAGGGTTCTGGGGGGTGCTTCCGAGGGCAGTAAGGAAGAAATGGGAGTCAGGATGGAAGCTGGGGAGGTTGAGTTAGGCATCCAGTCCTGGGAGCCTGAGCGTGGCCCCTGCGGCTGGCTGTCCCTTCCTGCCCCAGTGACCCAGGGTGGGAAGTCCCACCAGCCTGTCCTTGCTGACCTCCAGAGACGGTCCTTCTGCACCCGCTCTGCTCACCATTCCCTTCCTTCAAGAGCTCTGGCTGGGAAAAGTCCATCCAGTCAAAAACTCCCTGTGTTTCCTGATGCTGGTGAGGACTCGACTACCCAGAAAATCACAAACTGGCGTGTAACTGCAAAGCCATTTCTGGTGCTCGCCTCGGTCATGCACCACAGTGGGTTCTTCTCTGCAACAGACTGACTTTCTTGAAGCCAAAGCCTGGCCGGCAGGGCCTCACTTTTCCAGGCTGGCTCCTGGGGCAAGCCATCGGGGTCACCGCGATTTGGGTGGCCTTAGACGAGCAGGGGGACAAGCTGCCTGTGCCCCTGCTCCCGCACCCGTCATGGGCGCAATCCCGCTGTTACAGGAACAAACGAGTCAGGGCAAGTCTTCCACAAACTAGTCCTTTCTCCCTTCTCCAGGGAAAGGTGAGCAAATCCCAGTGTAGACTTTTTCCTTCGGCTCGTGTAACATTTTGTACTTATTTTTAACAGCTGTATTTATGTTGGGCTCTGCTGGGTCTTGGTTGCTGCGTGGATTCTTCTCTAGTTGCTGGGAGCGGGAGCTACTTTCCGGGTGCGGTGCTTGGGCTTCTTGCGGTGACTTCTCTTGTTGCGGAGCACGGGCTCTAGGCAGGAGGGCTCAGTAGGTGCAGCTCCCGCGCTCTAGAGCACAGGCTTAGTCGCTCCAAGGCGTGTGGGATCTTCTCGGACCGGGGATCGAACCCGAGTCTCCTGCATGGGCAGGCGGATTCGTAAACAAGCCCTGTACTTATTTTTTAAGTTCATTTTTTTTCAGATACAAAAATTATTAACCTCACTGTAGAAAATTTAGAGAATGAACAAGACATCAAGAAGAAATTAAAGGGATTCCCTGGCGATCCAGTGGCTAAGACTCAGTGCTTTTACAGTTGTGAGCCCAAGGCCGCACCCTGTTTGGGGAGCTGAGATCTCACAAGCAGCAGTGTGGCCAAAAAATTAAAAAAAAACAAACAACAAACAGGCACTGTTAATACATCTGGGTGGTCCCTGGATTTTGTTTTAATTTTAAATTAAATTTTAAAGACACATTGGACATACTACTTGCATCCTTTGAAAAGTTCAATATGATCTTCTGAGCATTTCCCGGTGTCCTTCAATAGTCTTCAATACTCCATTTTAAACTTTTATTAATTTATTTGGCTGCATTGGGTCTTAGTTGCACATGAAGGATCTTTTGATATGGCACACGGACTATGCAGCTGTGTGCTGGCTCTGGAGCGTGCAGGCTTTAGTAGTTGCAACGCTTGGCGTTTAGTTGCTCTAAGGCACATGGGATCTTAGTTCCCCAAACAGGGATTGAACCCACGTCCTCTGCCTTGCAAGGCGGATTCTTTACCGCTGGGCCACCAGGGAAGCCCCTGAAACTCCATTTTAAATCGGTGCGTGGATGTTCTGTCATTAGGATGCTCAGTGATTCACTGAACCGATGTCTGATCACCGGGAGCCCAGGCTGTTTCTGTGTTTTGGCTGTTGGGCCACACAGCCTTCAGCACAACTCTGAGTGTCTCCTTAGGATGGAAGCGTATTTCCTAGTCAAGTGACTCCACACACGTTGCCCAGAGGACCTCATGGTGGGCCCCCAGAGGGACCAGGGCAGCCCCCAGAAGCCTGGGCGGGTCAGTGTATTTTGTGAGGTCGAATGCATCATGTCCTCTGAATCCCCCTGGCGTGCGTTCTGAAGACACACGATCCCGCCACAGCCCCCAAGGGGCTCCTGAGAGAGGGCTTGTGGTGGGGGCAGCTTTAAGCTTCCTGGGGGCTGGGGGGATTGGTCGGGGCACCCATCAAGGGAATTCTGCAGCAGTTAAAGCAACCGAGTATGCACACACAGACACACACACACAGCGACGAAGTGGAAGGCTCTTAACACCCCAGGCCTGGTGAAAACAGTGAGACAAAAGAAGCCGTCTATAATGCAGCTTCATTTACATAAATTAACAACGCATCCACACAACGCAACAATAAGCATTTTGCAAGAACGCACACAAGCAGAAAGATCCAGAGTAAACACACGCTGATGGTCGGCTCTGGTCGGGGTGGGGAGGGGAGCAGAGAGGAGATGAGGAGAGGAGGCAGAGGCTGTGACTGAGGGAGGGGTCCCAGGGAGGACCCCCCCCCCCCGCCCCCTGCCGGGGCTGGGAAGGGGTGAGCTGGCTGAGCTCTGCTCAGAGGCCTGGCTTCTACCTGGAAGAGGATCCGGGGCAGCAGAGGTGGCCCTGAGCCAGCCAGGGTGGGCATGTGCCCAGCCTGAGTGGCATCGGGGCTGAGGGAAGGCGAGTCCCTAGGGCTTTGCCTAGAAAGCATCTCCGAGGGCCTGGCCCCTGTCCCCACGGCTACACGGGCACTGCGCTCCTGGTGTGGTTCTCGCCCTCGCTGGACCGCAGGCCGGGGCGAGTGGGAACGGGTGATTGAACCTGAGGGCTGCCCCCAGTTCTTAGGGCGGGGGGCTGCAGGACTGGCTTGCTACAGCTCACGGAGGGTCCCCTCGGGCTGGCCTTCTATCCTTAGACAAACACCTGCTGAGCCCTAGTGTGTGCCAGGCTCTGATCTGGGTGCTGGGGAAGCAGAAGGGAGCCGGGGAAGCCCCTGCCCTCAGGGAGGTGACCATCTGGCTGGGAGCCCAGATGACAAGCAGGTGACCACGGACAAGGGGGTGGGGCTCCTGAATCTCCCAACCCCGGCCACCTCTACGGGGCCAGGCCTCGGGTGTGTGCATGTGTGTTTGGGGAGGTCACAGCCTCCGACCTGACCATCTCGCTTCCAGGGATTTATCCCCAAGGCAGAATCCAGAATGGTACAAAGAACAAGCCCTGAGGATGTTCACTGCAGTATTGCTTACATCAGTTAAAACATTGGAAATAAGAAGGGACGAGTTAACCCGACGCCCACATATTGGAATCCAATGTGGTGGTTAAAATACAAGTAATAGAGAGAGGAGCCAGGAGGGCTACAGCCCACGGGGTCACAGAATCGGACGTGACTGACCACACACAAACATACAACAGACAAGTATCAGAATCAGGGAGAAAGATGTTCATGGTTAAACTCCTAGGTGCCAAAAGTCAGTTGCAAACCAGTATGAAATGGGGTGATTCCATTTTTTCTTTTAAAAAATAAAAGCAGTATCTCTTTAGAGACCTGAACCTGTCCTACGCACAGAGGTGCATGTGCTGAGCCTCTGAATGAAAAGAATTCACATGTTAATAGGAGTTACCGGTGGTTTCGGATGACACCTGACTTTTGTCCCTGTGTTCTTATTTAGATATCTTTCCTAGTTTTCCTAAATTAGTGTTTATTCTAGAATAAATAATTTAAAACCACATTTACATAGGCACAGAAAAGAGCCAGGAAGGCTTTAAAACAAAATGTAAACAGTAGTTATTTATATCTAGGTGGTGGAACTAAGGGTGAGTTATTTCAGTTTTTAAAATCTGAATAATTAAAAAGTTATTTGGTAACTAAAGTGACCTCACTTCTCCTGCTATCTGCCTGTGTCCACCGAGGGTGTACAATTCTACTAAATGTTTCAAATCATATGCTTTTGTGGACTGGACATTCCCTGACCTCAGGGAACATGCGGTTTGGGGTAGGGGGTTAGTGCTCTTCAAAGCGGGGGGTGCAAGAACCTCCAGGGGTGAGACACGAAAGTGTTAGGACTTCAAGACATGCCTGCCATGCCTGGGGACTTCCCTGGTGGTCCAGTGGTTAAGACTCCAAGCTTCCACTGCAAGGGGCGTGGGTTCAATCCCTGGTCAGGGAACTAAGATCCCACATGACACATGGCTCAGCCAAAAAAAAAAAAAAAAGACATGCTTGCCATCCTTTAATGAGCTTCTCAGGTGGCTCTGCGGTAAAGAATCCGTCTGCCAATGCAGGAGGTGAGGGTTTGAGCCCTGGGTCGGGAAGATCCCCCTGGGGAAGGAAATGGCAACCCACTCCAGTATCCTTGCGTGGAGAATCCCATGCACAGAGGAGCCTGGTGGGCTGCAGTCCATGCTAGGGTAACAAAAGAGCTGGACGTGACTGAGCACACACGTACATCATCCTTTAACAGCAGCCGTTTTTGTATAAGCTTTATAATATATGCAATCCATGGGTGCTGTAGACGTTTGCATGACTTTTGTAATAAATTCATATATGTATAATCTGACAGGGGTGTGGGTTACATGGTTTGCTGGCCAGTGGCCTGGGAGAGGGGGTGACAGACACATGAGCAGACAGAGTTGTCCTCTCCCCCTCTTTTCCCGGATCCACTTGGCTGAAAAAGTCTGTGGTATCCACCTTCCAAACAGACCCAGGATCTGTCAGCTTCTCTCTACCGCCACCGCAACCAGTCCGGGAGTGTGCCGGGCCACCAACCTGTCTCTCCTCAGCTCTGCACCAGCCTCCGAACAGGCCTGCCTGCCGTCACTCTTGCCTCTGGGGTCCCCACACCTTGGCCAGAGAGAGACCCAAGTCAGGGCCCATGCGTCCTCTGCTCAGTGCCTCGCCTGGCTCCTGTCTCCGGCAGAGAAGAGCCAAGCGCTCACCGTGACCACGCGACCCCTTTGTCCGCTCTCTGTCCTCACCCCCCGCCCTCTCCTTGTGGCTCACTCCACTCTGGCCACGCCAGTCTCCTGGCTGTTCCTCCTACACACCAGGCAGGCTCCACCCCAGGGCCTTTGCACCTGCTGCTCCCTGCCCAGAACGCCCCCAACAAGGCTCCCACCATCACCTCCTCCAAACGTGTACTCAAGGAACTCCCTGCCTGTTCAGCGGTTAGGACACCACGCTTCCACTGGAGGGGGCTCGGGTTCCATCCCTGGTCAGAGAACTAAGATCCCACAAGCCCTACAGCTCAGCCAAACAAAACACCCGAAAACAAACATTTGCTCAAATGTCACCTTCTCCTTGAGGCCGCCCTGACCCCTGTGCCTACAAAGCTGCAGCCACCACCCCTCACTCCCATCCAGCCTCCTTCCCCACAGCCCTTAACATCTTAAACACAAAGCACATTTCCTCCTGGGCTTCCCAGGTGGTGCGAGTGGTAAAGAAACCGCCTGCCAATGCAGGAGATGTAAGAGATGTGTGTTTGATTCCTGGGTTGAAAAGATTCCCCTAAACCAATACAGTATTGTAAAGTAAAATAAAGTAAAAATAAAAACTAAAAAAAAAAATAAAAAAAGAAAAGATCTCTTGGAGGAAGGCTTGGCAACCCACTCCAGTATTTGTGCCTGGAGAATCCCATGGACAGAGGAGCCTGGTGGGCTGCAGTCCACGGCGTTGCAAGGAATCGGACATGCCTGAAGCGACTTCGCACGCATGCACATTTCCTTTTAGACAGAGGCCTGGAATGCGGGTGCTGGGAGGGCGCACTTGGTTGCCAGTTTTGCTCACTGATGTGTCCCAAGTACCTATACTGCAGCCTCCTTCGTGGAAGGTGACCAGGTGATAGTAAACGATGGAAGCGTTAAGAGGGAAGGCCAGGGATGTTGGGGGACTGTGGATCCAGAGGGAAGGCTCGCCTGGGGGACCTCAGGGCCCAAAGAGAGGCACTTTCAGGCGAGGGGATGGCCTGAGCAGCCTCTCAGACCTGGGAGAGTGACCGGTTGTTGCACAAGAGCCTGGACTCTTTCCAGAGACCAGGGGGTTTTGGAGCATTTTAGGCAGAGAGCTCCAAGACTGTGGCCACCTGACGCGGAGAGCCGACTCACTGGAAAAGACCCTGATGCTGGGAAAAACTGAAGGCGGGAGGAGAAGGGGATGACAGAGGATGAGATGGTTGGATGGCATCACCGCCTCCATGGACATAAATTTGAGCAAGCTCCGGGAGCTGGTGATGGCCAGGGAGGCCTGGCATGCTGCAGTCCATGGGGTTGCAGAGAGTCAGACACGACTCAGCAACTGAACAGCAACCAGGCAGAGGGCACCGCCAGGCCTGCGTGGAGGCCCCTGGGAGGATGGGCTGGGTGTGTGGAGTTAGCAGCTGGAGGGGCTGGGCACTGGTGCTGCTCGGTGGCTGTCCGAGGCCAGTGCCCTGTTCGGGCTGGAGGTGGGGGCACCTGGGTGGGGACATGCCCTCAGCAGCTGTTGGAGGGGTGGAATTTTTCATCGAGCTCCCCACAGCGGTCTGCTCCCACCATGGGGAGGCCGCTGTGGCGTGCACTCTGCAGCTCCATCACAGACAGGATCCCTGACGTGCTCACCTCCCCACTTCAGGCTCCCAGTTCCCAGCTCCCCCGGCCTGCCATCAGTCGGCTATGCCTTCCTTCCCTCCTGGAGTGGAAGCTGCCCAGGGAGAGGGAAGGGCCTGGCAGCATCGGTGTGCCATCACAGGGGTGCCGGAGGACAGGGCGAGGGGGCAGGGGGAACAAGGGCGAGGATGGAGGACCCACTTAAGGGAGAGCTGGACAGAGCGGTGAGACTGAAGCTGGACTCCAAGATCAGGGGTGGGAAAGGGAGCCTCTTGGGGGAGGTGGCTGGGGAGGCGGCCTGGAGCCCGGGGGGACACAGTCCTGTGGGAGCGGGGCTGGGCAAAGGGGGGGGGCACAGTCCTGCGGGAGCGGGGCTGGGTGACGGGGAGGGGGCACAGTCCTGCAGGAGCGGGGCTGGGTGACGGGGAGGGGGCACAGTCCTGCAGGAGCGGGGCTGGGAGACGAGGGGCGGGGGGGCACAGTCCTGCAGGAGCGGGGCTGGGCGAACGTGCTGGGGGGTACACAGTCCTGTGGGAGTGGGGCTGGGTGACGGGCCAACTCTGGCTTCGGGGTTTCTATCACCACAGCCACCCAGGGAGCAACAGCCTGGCCCTTGACATTTCTCTTGCCACTGACCACCCCGCCGACGTAGCAAGAGGTCCCCTCGGGGCCCCAGTCCTCACATGGTCAGATGGGGGGTCCTTGACCCCTCCCCGTCCTGGGGTCAGGCCAGGAGGTTCAGTGGGAGCAGATGTTTAGCTCAGCCCCCTCTTGTCTCATGGCTCTGCGGGCTGGGATGGGAGAGGCCTGCATGGGGACAGAGGACTGACCAAAGGCCTTTAAGAGAGGGTCTCCGACTTCCCAGGGGGTCTAGGGGTTAAGACTCCGTACCCCCAACACAGGGGGCGCGGGTTTGACCCCTGGTTGGGGAAGGTCCTGCCTGCCTTGCCACAGGGCAAAGCCGAAACCAAACCAGCCAACCCCAGTGGTTCTCAGGGCTTCCCTGGTGGTCCAGGGGTTAAGACTTTGCCTTCCAATACAGGAGGTACAGTCTGTTCCATGGGTGAGGAGATTCCACATGCCTCATGGCAAAAAAAAAAAAAAACCACCCACACAATCCCTCCCCCGCTGTGGCTCTCAACCAAAGGGGATTCCCTCCATCCCCCAGGGATGTCTGTGGGACCGGGAGGTGGGATGCTACTGGCTTCTGGTGCTCAGGGACGCCACTCCACATTCTACGGCCCACAGGACGCCCCCCTCCAAGCAACGATGACCCCCCTCAACCAAGGATGACCCTCCCCAACCAAGGATGACTCCTCCAACCAAGGATGACTCCCCCAACCAAGGATGACTCCCCCAACCAAGGATGATCCCCCAACCAAGGATGATCCAGCCCCAGACTCAACAGAGCAGAGAAGGAGACACCCTGCTTCAAAACAGCACAGCTCTGCCCCCAAAGCATCCTGGGCGGTCCATCTTAACCACAATAATAATCGGATAGCACCTGCCCCGCTCCAGCATGAGCCAGCACCTGGGAGCGCTTGGCTCTCGTAAAGACTCCGTGGGACCGGGAGACCCGAACCATAAGCGAATGAGCGCTACCCATGCCACAGCAAGTCTACACTCTTGACAAGTATGAAGTCCAGTTGCCCTCACACCCACCCTGCGGGCAAAGCTCTCATCATCCCCATTTTCCAGATGGAGAAACTGAGGCCCAGCGTCACGTGCCCAATGCCCCAGGCTGCGGGCGTGGCAGTGCAGATGGCACGGGGAGCCTCAGCGAAGGGTCACCCCCAGCACGACCTGCGGCTAATGTGCTGTGGGAGGCAGGCAGGTGGTCCTGCCGCAGCCCAGACATATGGAGGAGCCTCATGCTGAGAAAACCCAAGACACAGCCTTGGCTCAAGGGACGAAGATGCACACGGCGTCCGAGAAGTGCTCAGGGGACGGAAGGATGGGCACGAAGAGCTGGTGGGTCAGGTAGGAGGGACCGGCCGCCTGGCCACCACCCGCCCCCCTGCCCCAGGGCCCCTACAATGGCGGCCAGCCTGGCTCACCTGGATGCCGTTCTCCTGCAGGTTCAGGTACCGTGTGTTGACGGGGATGCTGGCCGGGACTTCTGCCAGCTCTCTCCTGGTGCAGATTACCCGACTGGCCTGGTTGCTGCAGGAGCAGGCCGCAGGGCAGGAGGTGGCCGGCGGGGCGCCCCCTCCGGCAGCAGATGTCAGGGCCACGCCTCCCCCGCCGGCCCCCAGGGGCGGGGAGAAGAGCCAGAGGAACAGCAGGGCCCCATGGGGCCAGGACATCCTACCGGGCGGCAGTGGGGGGCACAGGGAGCCGCGGGCGCGCGCCATCCTCAATGTTCATGCTCCGCCTGGGCGCCGGGGGGCTGTGGTGTGGGGGGAGAGAAGAAGAGGCTCAGTGAGGGAAGGGACCTCCCCCTCCAGAAGCCCAGCTCCTCCCCCAAGTCCAGACAGCTCTCTGCTGCGGCTGCCACCCAAGGCTCAGGACCCAAGGGGCGAGGCCACCCCAGGTCCCAGGGATGAGGGCCCAACAGGCCGAGGGAGGCAGACAGCGGGGGCTGGCCCTCAGCACACCATCTCCGTGCTGGGAAGACTTTATGCCCATTTCCCAGAACAGAAAACTGAGTCTAGGGGGAGAGGATGTGCCGACAGGTAGAGACAGCAGCTAGGTTAAAAACTTGCTTCCTTGTGTGATTTCACAAAGGGATATCGATAGGTGGAGACGGAATGAGAGACGAGACAGAAGCGACAGACAAAAGGTGATGAGCCAAGCTGAGAAAGTCAGAGCTGGGGTCTGGCGCCTGACTCGGCATCCACCCAGGTCCCCTTGCCACCTGCACGTGCCTCTGGACGCCCCCTCACCCCACTTCTCCCTCCAGGGAGTGCTTGCAGAGGCCAGGTTTCCCAGGGACCTGGACACCCCACCCACCATCACACACGGAGCTCCTGTTTCCGTTGCGTCTCCTGGCAGCAGCTGGAAAGACTGAAGTTAGACTCAAAGGGGGACCTTGAAGGAGAAGGTGAGGTGCCAGACAAGGCAAGTAGGGAAACGCCGGGTGTGGGCAGGTGAAGCTGGGAGGAAGCCTTCGGGGAGGCAGGGGACTGGTGGCGATGACAGGGGAGGAGGTGGCCCAGGGTGGCAGGCGCTGGAGGCCACGATGGCGGCTGGTGGGTCTGTGCCAGTGGCTGCCGCAGGATAAGGCTGAGCCGCTGCTGGGGTAGGGGCTGGGTGACTGGGGACTCCCACCCGGAGCTCTGGGAGGGGAGGGGGCGGCGTGGGGTCAGGTCCTCCCACCACCATCTCCATTGGAGGAGAGACGGGCTAGAGGGAGATGGGCTAGTCATGACGGTCGCACTGAAAACAATAACTTGGGAATTGTGAGTCAGCCCCTTCTTGCGCCAGACTCTGCACACCCTTGTTTAAGCTCCCTGGGAGCCTCGGGAGGAAGCTGTGAGAATACCCAATTGACGGATGAGGCCACTGAGGAGCCTGGAGCTGGCTGGGTAGTGGCAGAAGGGGACTGTGGTCTTGGGTTTATCCCTGGGCCGCCCGGCCCTCCCTTCCAAGCAGCGTCTCCATCCCAAGCGCACACACACACGGCGCGCGCCCACGCCCGCGAGCTCTGCTTCAACACGGCTGACCCGAGAGTTTCCCACGCTGGGGAGTCCAGGGGGACCGGGGATATGGGGCGGGTGCGGTCTGCACAAACGCGCGCACCCTCAGCGGTGACGGGGCGCGCCCTGGCGCTCCCAGACCGCGGACCAGGGGCGGCTCGCCCCCGCACTCCGTCACGCACGCGCTCCCGCTCCCGCTCGCGGTTCCCAACATCATTGTAACTCGGATTAAAAAATAAAATGCATGTGCGTGTGTTCGTGTGCCTGCGCGCGTGTGTGAGGGGAAGAGCAACAGCTAGACAAGAGAGACAGAGCGGAGAGACAGACACGGTGGGGGGGGGGGACGCGGTGGGGGAGGGCTGGTCCTGGGTCTACACCCCAGACTCATCTTTCTGCCCGGAGGGCTAGGGAGCTGCGAGCGCCTCTCTCTGTGTGCCCTGCGAGGGCGGTGGGGTCCTCGCGTCCCTACTGCTCGGTCCTCGTCCTGCGCCCACCATGCCCGTCCCCACCTCACGAGACTGGTGAGAAGCCAGCCACCCGCCCTCCCCTCTCCGCCGCCCCCCTCCCCCGCCACCGAGCCCAGAGGCCGCGCAGGCCGAGGGGGCCAGGATTCAAGGCCGGGGAACCCCCAGATCGCGGTGCCCCTCGGGCGGTGAGAGCCCGGTAGCGCCCACCCCAGGTCCAGACCGCCGCTGCGTCTCTCTCCCCGCCGCCTCGGTGCCCATCTCGCCCGCTGCCAGCCCGCAGCCACCCCCACCCGCTTCTGCGGCGCCTGGGCCTCCCTCCCCTCCTTCCTCGCCCTCCGCCATCTCTCCGTCCTTGTCTCCCCCACCGCCCCCCGGCCCCCGACACACACCGCGAGGGACACTCACCCCAGTGGCTCGGCTTCCGCTGGGTCTCTCCCTGCGCCCCAGGCCCCCCCTCTGCATGCCTCCAGCCGCCGGGGGCTCTGCCTCCCCAGTCCTCCAGGGTTTCCCGTCGAGGTTGTTGGGGGGGGGCGCAGGGGCTTCTTGGGTCTCCCCGCGCCCCCCCCTCCTCGCCTGTCGCCCTTCCCACCCCCCCGGGAGGCTCGTCTAGGCCACTGCAGCAACCGTCTCCTCCTCCCCTCCCGGCTGGCCTCCTCCGGTCGGCTACCCCCGCCCCCACCTCCGTCCGCCCGCCGTCTCCCCCCGGGGACCCCGGCCCCCTGCTCTCTCCCTGACACCCCTGCCTCCTCCAGTCCCCCGTCCGCCTCTTCAGGGCCCCCCTCCAGCCCCCTCTCAGGCGCCCCCTTCGCTGTCTCGCTGCCCTTGGGACCACCAGGCCCCCCTCTCCTTCTCCTCCTTCTCCTCCATCTCCTCCTCACTCTCGCTGCTCCCCCATCACCCGCTCGTAGGTCGGTCGGGGAGCGCGTCTCGGTCAGATTCTCTGTCCGTCGGTCCGTCCGTCTCGGTCTCCCTCGGCCGGGCGCCGTCTGTCCCTCGCTCGCTTTCTCCGCGATTACAATTTCTAGTCACACGGCAGTGCAGAGCCAAGCTGTGCGCCTCGGCTCCCTCCCCCCTCCCCCCATCTTCTTCCTCGCTTCCTGCGCGGGGCGGGCGCCTCCCCTCCCTCCTCCTCGCCCGCCCCCCCCCAACCCTTTCCTTGCGCCGGAGGCCTCCCCCTCCCCCGCTAATCAAAGGCTCTGTTATCTAATTAACCCATTGGTTGTGGGCAGCCGGGGAAGGTCGAGGGAAGCGGGGGAGGAAGGTTGAAGGCTGGGCTGCCCCGGGAAGGGGGAGAAGGGGGGGCTCTGGGCCATGCCAAGCCCGGCCTCGTGGTCCAGACAACCTCACGGGCTGCAAAACCAGGCTGGGCGGGCGCTGGCCGCCCCCCTCCACCGCTGGCCATACCACCCCCTCCCACACCTGCCCCCCAGAGTGCAGACAACCTAGCTAGGGCTCCTCTGCCGGCAGGCGCTCCCCTCAGCACCCCAGAAGCTCCCCCAGGCGCTCCCCCCACCACATGGGCACAGACCTCCACCCCAATATACCAGCGAACCCGGGCCCACATCACCCCAGTCCTTCAGCCCGAGGGCCAACCCCTGCTCATATCACAAAGAAACCCACCCCAGGTGCAGTCCCCTCCTGCTGGACCTCAGCTGTTTCCAGCTACCTGCCTCCTGATACACTTCTGCAAAATGGGCAGGGCAGCCTCTTCCATTCATTCCATTCAACCATCAGTCAATGAATGCATCCATCCAACAGATTTTCCCCCTCATGTCCCTTCTATGTGCAGACGCCCTTAGGGATGTTGACAAACGCTACCCCCACCCTCCAGGCCCCACTGGCAAGCAGCAGTAGTAGAAAACCATAGATCAAGCACCAGGGGGTCTGGGTTTGCGTCCTGGACTTGCTGTGTGACCTCGGGCCAGTGACTTCATTTTTCTGAGCTGCAGAAAAATGTGGTGAGACAGGGATAATAATAGAATCTATCTCACGGGGCCACTGGGGGACTGACTGGCTCAGGAAATGGCTCTCTCTTGACAATAAATGCAGATCTGACCACTTCTTAACCCCACCACCATCTCCTCTGGGTGATCAGAGGTGCCCTGGTCTCCCTTCTCTGACTCTCGCCCTCCCTCCCAGACTATTCCCACAGGCGGCCTGAGGTGTCCTGCCCCGCCTCTGCTCAGCGGCCTCACACTCAGTCTGGGCAGGTGGAGGGGGTTGGAGGGGGCGGGTAGGTGTGTGTGTGTGTGTAACCTGACCAAGGTTAAGCGGACCCTCTGCTGCTCCCCTGCTCACTCAACCACTTCGTGACACACTAACTTCTCGCTGCTTCCAGATCCACGCACACACTCTTGCCTCAGGGCCTTTGCACATGCTCTTCCCAGTGCCTGGACCCTCAGGCGTCCCATCCTCCTTCAGGACTTTGCGCAGAGGCTGCTTTTTCAGTTCAGGCTAGCTTGAACACCTAGCATCACACAGCACCTCAGCCTCACACCAGAACATTCTCTGCTTCGTCTATGTTGCATTTGTTACCCTCTGACCGGGGCTTCCCTGGTGGCTCAGTGGGAAAGAATCTGCCTGCCATTGCAGGAGATGCAAGTCTGATCCCTGGAAGGGGGGAAGATCCCCTGGAGGAGGGCGTGGCAACCCACTCCCAGTATTCTTGTCTGGAGAATCCCATGGACAGAGGAGCCTGGCGGACTACAGTCCTTGGGGTCACAAAGAGTTGGGCTTGACTGCAGTGACTGAACAACAACGATGACCTCTTAGAAGCCCGTGAGTGTAAGCTCCTCAAGGGCAGGGGCTGCGTCTATTGTGTGCACTCTGGTTCCAGGCACTTAGACGGCACCTGGCACAGGGTAGGTGCTCAGTGAACCCCGAGTGGAGGCATCAGCAGGTAGGTTATCTGACTCATCATCTAGACGCCTTCCCTCCTACCATCACCCAGCGATGCCCCTCTCTGCACACTCAGCCCAGATACGCACCCCTAGCTGCACATCTCAGGCTTACCCCCTTACAACGTCTTGGATCCCGATGTTCCCTCCCATCCCAGGAGGCCAGCCTGGTACAACCGCCTTCAGCTGGACATCCGTGCCCACTCCTTCATGCCACCTGGCTGATCGGCTCCCAGATACTCTACCCAAGGTCCCCAGGGCAGCTATGCGCACCCACCAAACACAGGCCAATCTGAGGGGAGCCACACCTCCAATGCCACCTGTGTGGGCTACACTGCTGTGTGCCGAGGGGACATCTGTCCCCAGATACATCCCTCCAAACCAGCTAACAGGAGTGCTGGCTAACCCTCTTCATGGATGAGGTACATGCTTGACTCACACCATCTCCTTGAATAATGCCACCACAATGCACGAATGTCCGCCACATATCTGGCCCAGCGAGATCTCTACCCGTCGACCCCAGTGGCTTGTCACTGAGGTTGGTGCAGCAGTTACCCCAGCGATCCCCTCATGGCCCTTCCTACAGCCTTGCCCACCAGGGCTCCCTCTGGCTTTCCCTGGGTCCCCCCGGCTCTCCAGCTCCTCCCTTACCCTTTACCTCAAATTCTTGGGGTTTTCTTCATTTCTCCCAGCCGCTTTCCCCAGGCTCCTCGGGCCAAACACCTCGCTCCCTTTAAAGACAGTTCTTCCCTGCATTTGTTCAAGACCTTCACACCCCAGCTCTGGTCAGTTGTCAGTATTTGAGGGACTGGGTTCCGTGCTGGTAGGTTGGCTAGCATTTACCATAGCTCTTCCATTGGCCCTCTGACAGGGGACTGCTCTTACCCCCATTTCACAGACAGGAAAAGTGAGGCAGAGAGAAGCAAAGTCACCTGTTCAAGGCCAAAGACACAGCTGGGACGGGGCCCCTCCCTGTCAGCCTCCCCAGAGCTGAGTGGCTCCAGACTTCCCAGTTTGTCATGATAGCAGGGACAATTCTCCTGGGGGATCTGCTCAAATGTGACCTGCCTTCTGTGACCCCTACTGGCCAGGGTGCACCCATGACAGTGACGGGGAGCTCCAGTGAGCTTTCACTATGGGCCCAGCGCCAACTGAGTGCTGCCTGCCGTCACCTGGTGTGTGTGTGCTAAGCCACGCGGTCGTGCCCGACTCTTTGCAACCCTGTGGACTGTAGCCCGCCAGGCTCCTCTGTCCATGGGGATTCTCCAGGCAAGGATACTGGAGTGGGTTGCCATTTCCTCCTCCAGAGGATCTTCCCGACCCTGGGATCGAACCTCGTCTCTTAATGTCTCCTGCATTGGCAGGCAGGTTCTTTACCCCTAGTGCCACCTGGGAGGCCCCCTCCCCTGGAGCTGCTGGCTTTCCCCTGTGGCCCTAGGAGGTCATTGTCCTTGTGCCCGTTTCCCAGATGGAAAAGCAGGTTCTGAGGGCTGAAGGCACGGCTGACTGTCATGGAGCCCGGAGGCGGGACAGTTGGGATTGGAACCCAAGCCCCAGCCCTGGGCCAGGTCACTCTCACCCCAGAGCCCTGGAGAAGCCTCAACACTGGGATCCTCCACCGCTACGTGGTGCAAGAGACAAAGCAGACACAGAGCTGCAAGAGGGCCCGGAGAGAAGAGGTGTGGGAAGCACAAAGGGACAGACCCAGAGTCGGAGAGAGGAAGCAGAGACCAAGGGGAGCCCGGCGAGGGGGCAAGACAGAAAGCGTGCTTGTGTTCGACTCTGAGACCCCACGGACAGTAGCCCACCAGGCTCCTCTGTCTACGGAATTCTCCGGGCAAGAATACTGGAGTGGGTTGCCATTCTTCTCTCCAGGGGCTCTTTGTGATTCAGGGATCGAACCCAGGTCTCCTGCATTGCAGGTGGACTCTCTACCATCTGAGGCACCAGGGGAGGGAGAGGGAGAGGCTTCAAGGGGGAACAGAGGAACCTAGACAGGAAGCTGAGGGGGGAAAGTGGAGGCATGGAGGCACAGGCAGTCGAGGTGTGGGCCGAGGCCTCACCAGCTTCCCCATCCTCCCAAGCCCCAGTCCTGAGAACTCTCAGGGCATCGCGCCTAAGAGGATTCAAGCAGATGGCAGCTGGGAAATTCAGGGGCCCAGGAGAGGCGGGGCGAGGAGAAAAGGGAGGCAGGGAACATTCCTGTCGGGGCGTACTCATTTTTTTTTTTCTGGGGAAAGTTCAGAGGTGAGAGAAAAGATAGGAAATTGACTGCCGCCGCAGCAAGAGAGATGGAGGTTAGATCTAAAGAAGAACTTCCCGGCTGTGAGGGACTGGATGGGGGCAGCGGGGAGAGGAGCCTGGAGCCAGGAGGGTGGAGAGACATCAAAGCCGGGTAGAGAGGATCACTTCCCTCTCTGGATGTCTGTCCTGTGGGGGGGCCCGGGAGCTGTTAAGGTGGGGAGGGGGGAGGGTGCTGGCAGGCTTCAGGAATGGATGAAACAAGTTCACACGTGTGTCTCTCTGAGCCAGTCCACGTCCTGAATGCTTTTAAAATAAAAGCACCCCCAAAGCCTCAGGAGTTGACAGTCGCCTAACTTTTGAGCTAGAACCACCCTGGTAATAGGGCGGCCCAGACCCTTCACGATTGCTGCTGGGGACAGTTTGGGGTCTCAGATCAGGACTGGCCCAGGCTCCCCCCGGCAGGGGTAGGCTAGGGAGGGATAACTTGCTGGGTGAGGGAGCCTATATTTTCCTGTCTTCCCCCAACATCCCCCTAGAGATGCACTGGAGGGGTCATTTATTTGATCTTTCATATATTCATTGAAGGGATATTTACAGAGGGGCTGCCCTGCACTAGCTCCCGAGGTTCCACCCACATCCCAGGCTTGTTCCCTCCTCTGGGCCTTGGCTCCTGTTGTTGCCTCTGCCTGAAGCAGGCCTCCTTGGGTCTGCGCGTCTCCCTCTGTCTCCGTTCCGGTCTCCGTTCCAATTCTAATGCCACCTCCGGGAGGGTGTCTCGGCCTCTGCTCCCCATCCCACCCCTTACACTTCACTTCCTTCCGTTCACAACCCTCATGGCTGGCCCGACCTTATCTGATGGATCACGACTGGTCCTGCTGATTGCCTGTCTGTGCACTAGGAGGTGAGCTCCCCAGGCTGGGGGTTCCTCTGTCCAGCTGCATCCTGGATGCCTGTAACCCTCCTGGCGCCCACAGAGCCTCTCCACACTCGAGGAATGGAGGTGCCAGCGAGCGCCGCCTACCGCGCGTTCCCTGCAGGCTGCGGGGCCTCAGGGGCAGAGGAATCTGCCTTTGTTTGGGGGGAGTTAGCGGTCCAGAGGGGAAACCCACAAAGGGCTGAGTGAGAGCGTGAGCTCAGGGTTGAAGGCCCTGGAGCATCTCCGAGGGGCGCCGCCCCTGGCCGGGAGGAGGTGATGGCAAAGCTGAAAGCTGCAGGACCATCGAGAGGCTCTCAGGTGAAGATGGGCGGGCGCAGCGAGTAGGGTGGAGGGACCCCCTGCGTACAAAGCCCTGGGGACCAGAGAGGCGGATGGGAGCCGGGGATCTGCAGAGTCCAGCTCCGTCACAAAGACGTCCTGCCTCCACTGCCCGCTGAGAGGCAGGGGTGTGGACGCTGGGGTTGGGAGGCTGTGACAGGGGAGGGTGGGGTCCGCTCTGGGTTGGGAAGTCCCCCCTGAGTGGACTCTTGGGAGAGACTGGAGGCCAGGGGTGAGCTGGGTCAAAGGTCCAAGGGGAGAGGATGAGGCTGGGGCAAGGGGACCACAGGGATGGAGAGGAGGAGAAGGAAAAGATACTGCCGGTTTGCAACAGTGGCAGAAGCAGGCTATGAGGCAGGAGGAGAGGCCTGGGTCTTCTGATCCATCCAGGGGTCAAATTCTTAGAGACAGAGAAGTGGAGAGGGTGGGGAAAGGGGTTGAAGAGGGGAGGAGAACGGTGAGGTGGCTAGACACAGCTAACCGCAATCTTTACTTGTAGGTGGCAGACCAGCCATGCTGCCGGAGGCACTGGTGGAGGGACCCTGGGCTGGGTGCTCTGTGTCACTGGCTGTGCTACCTGGGGCCAGCTCCTCCCCATCTCTGGGCTCCCATTTCCTCCTCTAACACAGGATGTCAGTGACAGAGCAGCTGCGAGCTGGAGCAAGGTGGCCCAGGCAAGGGTGAACTGGGACTCGCAGTCCAGCTGGTGAGTGGGGAAAGAAGTGAACCCACTCTAGTCCCAGGTTGTTGCCAATTTTCTGCTGGGAACCATACTTTCCACCTCTGTTTCCTCATCTGAGAAACGGGAATTGAAAACAGGTACCCTATGAAAGCTGAGCATTGAAGAATTGATGCTTTTGAACTGTGGTGTTGGAGAAGACTCTTGACAGTCCCTTGGACTGCAAGGAGATCCAACCAGTCCATCCTAAAGGAAATCGGTCCTGAATATTCGTTGGAAGGACTGAGGGTGAAGCTGAAACTCCAATACTTTGGCCACCCGATGGGAAGAGCTGACTCATTTGAAAAGACTGATGCTGGGAAAGATTGAAGGCAGAAGGGGACGACAGAGGATGAGATGGTTGGATGGCATCACCGACTCAGTGGACATGAGTTTGGGTAGACTCTGGGAATTGGTGATGGACAGGGAGGCCTGGCATGCTGTGGTTCATGGGGTCGCAAAGAGTTGGACACAACTGAGCAACTGAACTGATCTGAACTGAACCCTATGACAGAGGCTTCCCAGGTGGTGCTATTGGTAAAGAACCCGCCTGCCAATGCAGGTGATGTAACAAACAGGGGTTCAGTCCCTCATGGTGGGGGTGGGGAATACCCTTGGAGGAGGGCATGGCAGCCCACTCCAGTATTCTTGCCTGGAGAGTCCCCATGGACAGAGGGGCCTGGCGGGCTACAGTCCATAGGATCTCACAGAGTCGGACAGGACAGAAGTGACTTAGCATGCAAGCATGCACCATATGAGAAAGGGCTGGGAGGGCAGGGGATGAGGAAAGAGCAGCAGCTGTTTGCCAGCCGGTGTAGGACCAGTTCAGTATTTGAATGGGTCACTGTCCCCCAGCACCTTCTCTCTGCGCTGTTGGGTGTGGTCACCGGCATGTGTCACTTCGAGCACTTGCCACGTGGTGCGTGCAACTGAGGAACTGAGCTGCTGATTTACTTTAAATTTATCTAGAAAAAAAATTTTTTTTGGCTGCATCCTGTGGCATGTGGGATCTTAGTTCTTCGACCAAGGATCGAACCCATACCCTTGTAGTGGAAGGGTGGAGGCCTAACCACTGGATCACCAAGGAAGTCCCACTTTAAATTAATCTAAATGTCGATGGCCACACGTGACTGTGGCCGTAGTGGTTCCTTTGTTGGGTGGCGTGGTACAGCCATCCCAGCGTCTCCATCCCAGTGTCTCCCAGCTCAGCCTCAGTCTCGCTGGGAACCAGTTCTGAGTCCCCGAGACTTGGGCTCCTGCTCAGACACCTTGCCCGACAGCCTCACAGCACTCTGGAAGGACTCTGAAGAAGATCAAAGCTGGAGAAATAAGCTTAACTGAGAGCAGGGCACCCAAGCCAGGCTGGCTCCACCTGTTATACAAGGCCTACTCTACGCCAGGCTTCTGCTGAGGGGTCCTTGGGCCCACTTCACAGAAGAGCATACTGAGGCGCCATGAGATTCCCAAGTCCTCAATGTACCCGTGACCACCTGGTCCTGGGTAGGAGCCCAGAGAGGGAAGGAAGCCGAACCTCCAGGCCCCCTATACTTTGCGTGACTCTGGATGTTGGGGTGGGAAGGAGCTAATACCACTGTTGAATTGAATCTACCCAGGAGAGAACTAGGACCTAGCCTGGTATTGATGGCTTTCAAAACAGTGGCCATTGCCTAAGCTTTGCAGCGCTGCATGGGGGTGAGTTTGCAGGCAGGGAGGGTCCTGGTGTGAGCCAGCCTGCCTGTGACCTCCCTCCTCCTTGCTTCCCTTGCTGTCCCCTGGAAGGGTGATGTTGCCCTCTGTTTTCCATCCCAGGGTGTGCAGAACTACTACATTTTTTTAAAAAAGGGGGAGAGGGAAGAGGTGGTTCTGCTAACAGTGACCAGAAGTTGAAAATTCCTTGAATAGGAGCACATTCCTTAGACATTGGTGCATCCAGATCCACGGGGACTTTGTGAAAGTGTAGGTTCCGATTTGGTGGGTCCAAGACAAGGTGGAGATCCTGCATCTCCCAGGGACGCTGGTCCTGCAGCAAATAGTCAAGGGCCCCTAATGAGCTATTTCATTAGAACCTAGGAAAATAGCTAATGATGAGGAAAAATAGCTAATCAACTTCCTTGGATGGTGGGGAATCTGTGGTCCCATATCTGTGATGGTATCTGTGATGGGCTGAGCGCAGTGCCTGACACATAGAAAGGTCTCAGTAAAGCTCTTCTGTGACTGTGACCCTCCTTCTCCTCCTAGATAGCGAAGCGCTGTCAGAGTGGGAAGAGCATGGCTGTCAGGGAGGCCTGGGTCTACGCTGACTCGCTCCTTTCTCGCCATGTTCCCCTCCGGCCCCCCAGGTGGGGACTCAGGATGACCTGTCTAGTGCTCTGTACGGTGCTAGTGGTAACAATCATTATTGTTGTTGTTCAGTCGCTCAGTCGTGTCCCACTCTTTGCCACCCCATGGGCTGCAGCACACCAGGCTTCCCTGTCCTTCACTATCTCCGGGAGTTTGCTCAGACTCACGTCCATTGAGTCAGTGATGCCATCCAACCATCTTACCCTCAGTCACCCCCTTCTCCTCCTGCCCCCAGTCTTTCCCAGCTTCAGGGTCTTTTCCAGTATTATTATTAGTAAATAATTAATAACCATTATTGTTTATCCTTACTGGGTCAGAAGAACATATCTTTTTCTCATTGTGACTCCATCCCTTACCCCCCCATATGTATATCCAGCATTTTGAAATGGATCAAAAATGTCCATTTATCACTGGGTGGAGGGGCCCACAGAATCACCTGAGGGGCCTTTGTGCCCTGCCCAGGCCCAGCTGGACACCTTCACCTTGGCAAGAGAAGTCGTCTGTGACAATGGGCCCCAGGGGATAGGATATGTCTTATCTCCTCTAGGGTTTGAAGGGCATTAACAAGATTGGGAGGCCAGAATCTGTGAGTTACCAGAACTCTAGTGCCTCCTTTGAAGTCCAACCTTCTGAATTGATTATTATTAACAATCTCATTATCGTTATTATTAACAATCCTAATTGCCACTCAGGGGCCTGATGGGCCAGCACGTTGCCCTCTCTGGGTCTCAGTTTCCCCCTCTGGAAAGCAGTGTCTCATCTGGGACAGGCAATCCACAGGGTGACCAGTGCCTGGGTTTGTGGTCCCAGCCCTGCCATTGTTGGCTTGGTGATCTTGGGCACAGGACCTCATCTCTCCCAGCCTCAGTTCCCCCTTTTGTCAAACTAGGGACAATGATTGTGCCTCCCTCCCAGGACTCCCGAGAGGAGATAACAGGACGAATCCGCATGGAATGACCCGCACACATCCTGGCCCAGGGTAAGTTCTAATGAATGTCAGCTCTTATCACTATCTCCAGCCCTGTGTTTGAGGGTTCCAGACAAGCGGATGGCAGATCCCCACACTTACTGCCTGGGGTTGGCCCTCTGGGAGAGCTGGAGCTGCTGCTGCTTTCTGACCCTTGTCACAGTGTTTGAACAAGAGCTCTGGGGTGTAAGCTCAACACTTTGACAGGAGTGTGGGCTGAGGGGTTCAGGGGGACCCAGCTGGAGACAGGAAGGGGGTGGCCTGGGTCGCTGCACCAGCCGCACCTCCTTCCCTCTCTCCTCCCCATCTGGGTCACACATGGGCTTCTCAAATCCCCCTTCCACACACACAGACCAGGACCCAGCGTTCTCACTCTCTGCAGCTGTCTTGGGGAACCAGCTGTCCCCTGGGATGGACTCCTGCCTGCAAAGCCCCCACCAGCCCATCTCTCAGGTGTCAGATGCAGCCTGTCCCCTCCACCTGCCATGACAACAGTTGCACGTAGGTTTCCAGGCAACAAGGGGGCATTCTGCTACTCTGTTAACTCTCCCGCCACCCCCCTCTCTGGCAGAGCCAACCCACTCTCAGGGACTGGGAAGGGAAAGGGGGTTCTTCCTAGCAAAGAGGAGGGGGTTTCTAAAGTCAAAGATGAAGAGGCTTCCTACACCCTGCCAGAGAGGAAACACAGTCATTCTCCCTTCACCCCGACAAGGGTGATGGCGGAGCAACTGATGGTGGGGCTGGGCACGGTCACGGCACAAAGGGGACCTCCTGTCACCCTGACTCCAAGATGAGACCAAGTGAAGCCCCTCCTCCCCTGGAACCGAGCCCCATGTCCTCTGAGACCTGCACTGGCACCAGGTGAGCTGTCAAGCGTGTACCTGCCCTTCCTTCAACACACAGGGAAGCCCACCCCTGCCTCTGGGCTGCAACCTGACGCACGGGGGACACGGGTAGGGTCTGGGGCCCACCCTGGCTGCCAGTAAGCCAAGGACGGGCTGTGACATGGTGGCTTCATGCAGCACTGGCTCTAGACACCTCAAGGGGCTGTGGCCATGGAGAATTGTGTGTACTCTGCAGCCTGGTGGTCTTCTGAGTCTTCCCTCCCTTGGTGTGGCAGGGAGGCAGCCCCTGGCTCCAAGGAGTCTCCGAGCTGGGGCAAAACTGCCCCAAAGAATGATGGAGCAAGAGGGACAGGCAGAGAGAGCCCCAATTCTGGAAGAAAACCAAGGGAAGAAGTGTAGACAGTGCGTGTGGGGGGTGGTGGTAAGAGCCACTTGGAGGAAGAGAAGAGAAAATAGCAGAGGCGGAAAACTCAGCTGACTATAGGGTAGGGAAGACAGATGGATGAAGCAGGTTAGACAAGAGTAGGGAGGGCGGGCCCTCAGGCACCTGAGCACAGCCCATGGCTACCCAGAGGTACGAGGTGGGGGAGAAATATTCAAAAGAAGCTGATAAGTTGGCTATTTTTTTTTGAGGTATAATTGAATATCATATTATATTAGCTTTAAGTGTATAGCACGAAGGACTTCCCAGGTGGCTCAGTGGTAAAGAATCCATCTGACAAGCAGGAGACACGGGTTCGATCTCTGGGTCAGAAAGATCTCTCTGAGAAGGGAATGCCTACCCACCCCCGTATTCTTGCCTGGGAAATCCCAGGGACAGAGGACCCTAGCAGTCTGAAGTCCATGGTGTAGCAAGAGTCGAAGACGATTTAGCGACTAAACAACCTCAACACACAGCATAATAATTCATTATTTGCAAAATAAGCACCACAATGTCTAGTTTCAAGTCACCACATATAAACAGTTTTTCTCCTGATGAGTTTTTTTATGTGAAATCGCTAATTAAAAAAAAAAAAGTTGGCAACACATTAAACACTTTAAAAGTACTGGGGGAATTAAGACTCGTGGTCTTCAGGACACCAGTGTAACTGCTCAGGGTTGTGGGGAGGGCGAGTGCATGGGTGCAGGAAGCCTGGCTGAAGAGAAATGGAAATAGAGGCAAAGGTAGACAGCGCAGCTAAGACCCGAAGGCACTGGGCTGGGAGGGGGGAGGTGAAGGGTCAGCCGAGGGGAGGGACGGGACAGGGAGGCGCAGAGATAGGACAGGAGGTCCAGGCGCCACCTTGGGACAGATGAGCAGCCAGGGAGGCCACGGAGGGTGTGAAGGAGGGGGAGGGTGCGATAGAGAGCAGCCCCACCGTGTAGGGAGAGGAGACAGGTGAGTCAAGAGGGTCGGGAGGGGAGGCACAGACCCCGGAAGACGCTGAGACCTCCGCGCTTCCGCTTCCGCCAGGAGACCTGCCTCTCCCCACCGGCCTCGGTGCCTGTGTGCGTGTGCGCGCCGGACCCTGGCTCCATTTTCCAGAGATGCGTCAAAGGCCGTCTAATACCTGATGTCTTAATTCTGCCGAGCTCTCTGACTCGGGGCACCCGGGCACTCTCCTAACTTCAGGGTGGGTTGGAGGGCGATTGCTTGGGTCCCTTCAACGCGCGCACACACTCTCACACTGACACACTTGGCCCCTCGAGCTGGGCTCTGAGACTCGACCAGAAGCACATGGAGTTGCACCTTCACAGCTCTGAGGCCACCGCCTCCGCGCCTCGACATTTGTGTCTCTGTGAGTGTGAGGTCCCAGGGCTACCAGGTGTGAGGGCCTCTCTCTGGCCGCTTCGTCTCTCCCTCCGGTCTTCCTCCCTGGCTCTGGGTACCAAAGCCGAGTGTTTAACTGGGTCTGTCTGATTCCACATCTGAGTCTCTGGCTGCGAGTGAATGACTCGTGTGTGTGTGTGTGTGTGTGTGTGTGTGTGTGCGCGCGCGCGCACGCACACACGCTCATGTGCACCTTTGCTTGCACATGCCTCTGTCTTTTGCACACTCTCCCTCTTGACCTCCACCGATGGCCGACTCTGCAGCAGGCTGGACCCTGTGCCTCTTAGTCGCCCCTGCACCTTTCTGGTGTTGGGGTGCCCCCGGACTCCCTGTCACCTGTGCCCGGGTCTGTCCCCACGCTCCCAGAGTCTGTGGCTCCCTGTGTCTCTGCCTCGCCTGCTCCCTGTGTGTGAGGATGGTGTGTGTTCCCTTCTCTCCCCGACTCTCCTTTCTTTTGGAAATTAACTCCGTGTCTGTTTGGCTCCGTGGTGATGCGCCCTAGTTGTGTGTGTGTGTATTTGGGAGTCGGGGCCCCGTCTCTCACTCTGGCTGTGCCTCTCCCTGTCTCTTCTATCTCCCTCCCTTCGCTGCCTCGTCTGAATCCCTCCCGCTCTGCTCTGTGTCCCTCTTTCCTGAGTGTGCTTTCGAACGCTCCGGTGCTAGGATCAGAGGAGACCCCAGGGAAGAAGGACGGTGGGGAGGGGAAAAGGAGGTGCAGGTGAGAAGGAGCAAAGAGACAGGAAGAGGGAAGGGGGCAGATCCTGGCCCAGGTCGGGGGTAGGGGGCGGGGAGTTTTTTAAGCGGGTAAAAGATGATGCCCGCGGCCTGGACCAGGAGGGAGCGACGAAGGCTACTCCCAGCTGCCGCCGGAGCCCGAGTTCCTGTCTGGCGGCTGCGCGGCCGGGAACTTGGGATGTGAGGCGCATAGCAATGGGGCGCTGCGGAGCCTCGACTGCAGCTCCCAGCTGGGGAGGGGGTGGGGAGGGGGCCGAGGGGCGGCCCTGAGGCTCCCTCCCCCTCCCCCTCCCCAGCTGGGCTCTCCCCAGGGGATTTCCTCACCCTGAGAAAGTCTCTTCCAGAAAGCCTGGTCTGAGGCTGCAGGGAGCGGGGCGGGGAGAAGGGCCCGGGGCTTCGGAAGAGGTGGGGGTGGGGAGGGAGGGGGAAGATGGGAGTGCCCGAGAGGCCGGTTAGGGGTGGGCGGGCGAGGGGGCATCCTGGGCCTCAGGACCCCGAGGCCTGCAGAGAGAGTGGCTGGACCCCTGGCCTGAGAGAAGGAGGAGCCTGCGGATGTGGGGGCTTGAAAACGTGGGCGGAACCCTGGACAGAGGAACCCTGGACAGAGCCTGGGTCTCGGGCTCCCAGGGACTGAAGGGGAGTCGGGAAAACCTGAGGGTCCGAGGAGAGGTTCCAGAAAGGAGGCTCCTACGACCGGAGGACGGGGACTAGGGGAGCCCTTGAAGTGAGGAGGCGAGGATGGAGGCCCTGAGTGAAGAAAGGTCACAGAAGGGGGTCCGGGACAGAGCAGGATGGAGCGAAAGAGTCTGGGAGTGCTGGAGAGGAGCTCTAGACCCCTGCCCAGGTGAGGGTCCTAAAGAGAGAGGGGAAGTGGTAAGGATCCTGAGGGGAACAAGGTAGGGACTGGGGGCTAGAGGAGAAAGATGCTAAAGTTGGGGTCTCCTGGAGAGGGGATCAAGGGAGGACATTGGGGAGAGAGTGAGAGACGGGGGTAGGGGGTGCGGGGGGAGAGATGAGTGGATCCTGAGGGGAAGATGAGGAGCAGTTAGAAGGTCCTAGAAGAGCAGGTATGAGGGAGGGAAGGCCTGGGAGGGCAGCAAGTGGGGGAGGGGAGGGCCCCAAGCGGAGAAGGCTAAGGACGGTGGGGGGCAGGTAGTGGTCCCAGAGAGACACGTGCCTGGGGATGCAAGGCCCCACGAAGCAGAATGGGGTCAAGGAAGGAAGTCTTGGGAAGAGGGAGGGACCGGGGTTCGGTGGCCCCGCAGTCAAGGTTGGGGGACCCCAGAGGGAGAAGGGCTGCAGGTTGGGGAGGGGGTGTCTCATTCCCCAGTCACCCCTCCGATTTTTCCCATTCTCACTTCCCAAACTCCCCGGTTCTCCCCGGTTGCCACGGCAACCGCTCCTGCCAGGCGCGGTCACCAAGGAAACCCCGTGCCCGCCTCTCCCCCCCTCTTCATCACTGGAGTGCCCCCCCCCACCCCAAGCAGCATTGGTGTGGAAGGTGGGAGGGGCAATGGGGGGAGAACTCGGACTCCCCGACCCAGAGAGGGGGCCCAAACCTACATCCAGCGAGGCCCCCCCCCCTCCCCGCAAGCCTCCATCCTCAGCCCCACAGCTGGATACGCAGCGACCGCCAGACGCGCATTTCCACCGCCCATGCCTCGGCGGCGGCGACCCCCCACACAGAACTAAGAACCCCCACCCGACCGCCTCTCCCACCGGCTTCTGCTCTCCAGCAGGCCCCGCCCACTGTCCTCTGCCGCCCCCCCCCATCCCGGAGGAGGCCTGAGACCACGGTCCCCTAATTAGAGAATGCCCCCCCACCCCCCAGCGCCCCCGCGGTTCCTCCTCCCGCCCCCGCCCGGGCCCTTCGGCGGCTACTCACAGCGAGGAAAGGGGCTCCTTCCGGGGGACAGCATGCCCAGCCAGCGGGGGGAGGACCCCCCCAGTGAGGCACCGGGATCCGGGGTGCGAGGCCCGCTGCGGGGAGGCGCGGGGGGGCGGGGCTGCGGCCGGGCCCGGGGCTCTCGCGTTCTGTGCCCCCCTCCCCGGCTATGGATGGGGAGGGGGCTTCCGCAGAGGCAGCGGTGGGGTTCGGCGGGGGGTGGGGGGCCGCTCTGCCTCCTCGCCCGCCCGCCCGCCCGCCGCCCGCCCGGCGCCCTGGTCCGCCGGCCCGCCTTCCTTCTTGCCTTCCTTTCTTCCCTTCTTTCTTTCCTCGCTTCCTTCCTTCCAGCCTTCCTGCCTGCTTCCCTCCCTCCCTCCTCGGGCCGCCGGCGCCGCTCTCCCCCCACCCCACCCCCCCCAGGCCCCGGCCCCGGCCCCGGCCCCCGCCTCGGACGGTGCGGCAGCGACCGGGAGCAGCCGAGAGCGGCAGAGACGGGAGCGGAATACTGATGATGGAGGGGGAGCGGGAGGGAGGGGAGGGAGGGCGCCGGGAGGGGGGAGGCTGCCCGGGAAGGAGCAGAGGGGGGAGAGGAGGGAGGAGAGGAAGAAGGGGGGGGAGGAAGGGAGGGAGGAAACGGGGGGGGAGGGCCGAGGGGGGAGGGGGACGGCCGAGGGGGGAGGGGAGGGGTGAAGCGGGGGGAGACAGAGACCGGGAAGAGACAGAGGGACCCGGGGACGAGCCAGGAAGGATGGAGGGAAGGGGAGAGGGAGGCGAGCTTGTCCTGCCCGGGATGGGAGGCTGGGAGAGGAGCAACTCCTAGCGCACCTTTGGTAAATATTTGCAGGGGCGAATGCGGGAGGGCACGGCAGGGCCAGAGCGAAGGGGTGGAGGGGAAGCGGAGCTGGGGAGAAGGAAGGGGGCAGGCAGAGGACAGGACAGGGACCTCGAGGGGAGAGATGGTCGGGGGCCTGGAGGAGCCCCGGGAGCTGGCAAGTGGGGGAAGGGAGGAGGAAGGGGAGAGGTGGGAGAGAGCTGGAGGAAAGGTCAGGGAGCTTTGGGAGGGGCGGAATATGGGGACAAGGAGGGAGCCCCGGGGAAACCGAGCCGGACCGAGATGAGAGGACGGAGACCGAGGGAGGGGTCGGGGGAGAGGGGAGGTCCAGGGCAGCGGAGGAAGGAGCCTAGCAGCTAGAGCCGTGAAGGCAGGATGGCAGAGGGAGGGCGGGGGCCTGGGTAGGACTTGAACCCCACGGGCTGCCCGCCTCGTCACCCCTTCCCCACTCAGCACCTGAGAGAGGATCCTCATACCCACTTTCCGGATGAGGACACTGGGCTTTCCGGGGGACCAGGGCGGCAGTCTCTCAGCGCGGAGTCCCGGCTCTGCACGGAGTATCTTGGAGGAGCAAAGAGGACGTCGGGCCCTGGCAAGGAGCCCCTGGCCCAGATCTGTCGGGTGGCAGGGCAGAGGATGGGCCCACACCCACCCCGACCCCCACTGCGTTCTCTCACCTCCCCAGGTGTTGGCAGCGGGTGCTGGGGATACATTTAGAGCTGTGAACCCGCTCTGCACCTTGGGTGCAGGGAGGTGGGGAGAGGCCGCAGGGGCCTCTGAGAGGTCACCTCGCCTTCCTCCTGCCTCATCAACTCCCCCCCAGCCCTGCCATCTGCTGCCCCCAAAGGCTCAGGGACCAAGGATGGGGGGCATGGGGGATTAGGGGGCAAAGAAATTCAGAAGGGGGCTCAAGGGAGGCAGCCCCTATCCCCAGCACTGAATTTCCTCCCAGGCAGGAAATTCACCTCTTCTTTGTCCCACCCCCTCCCCCAAAGTCCGGCTACTAACTTTGGACAAAGAGAGAAAAGGTGCAAGTTCTCTTAGTGGCAAGGTCCCTAGAGAGACTGACTCCTCTCTTTTTTCTGAGAGCCCCAGGAGCAGCCGATGTACCCCTTTCTTCCCCACAGGCAGAAATAGGGTGAAGTGGAAGCCTACTTGGGGAAAGAGAGGGGCTGGAAGGCAGGGAGGGAAAGTAGGTCACCTTTGGGTGCCTAAGAAGCGGCTGTGGGTCGTGACTGGTTAATGAGATATGAGCACTACAGAGAAGGGAAACTGAGGAAGTGGAGAGAGAGGGGCCGGGGCCTGGGAGCTCCAGATGGGTCGTGGAGCACTGGGTCCCCACCTTGGTGCTGCTACAGAAACCGGGTTTAGGAGATGGGAGGTGTGAACATGGCCACCCCAGAGCACAGCATAGTACAGGCTCAAGGTCAGTGGTGATAATGGTGGTGAAACAGTAATAGTAATAACAGCCAGCGTCTCCTGGCTTCGGTGAGACCCTGGACACTGTGCTGAGTACAGCATGAACATCTAGATGATTCCTTACAACCAGCCTCAGCTGGACTTTCAGGGATGCTTGGGCACTGGTGGACACAGGCTGAGCAGGATCTGGGGGGCCCCTGCTGTGCCCAGAGTTAACCCTTCAGTTCCTGGAGGCTTGCTGGTGAGAGGCCAGAATGGGGAAGTACAGAAGAATTTCCACACATCTTGAGCCCAAGCTTTCCTGGCCTGGTCTGAACCTATTTCAGAGAAATGTAAGAGCACCAGGACAGGACTTCCCTGGTGGTATAGTGGTTAAGAGACTCTGCCTTGCAATGCAGGGGACGTGGGTTCAATTCCTGGTTGGGAAACTAAGATCCTACTTGCCACACGCTGTGGAGCAGCTAAGCCTGTGTGCCACAACTGAAGAGCACGTGCACCCCCAGTAGAGAATCGTGCGCCGTCATGAAAGATCTCCAGTGATGCAACTAAGGTCCCATGCAGCAAAAAAAGAAAAAACACTAGGAAGACAGAGGCGGGTGGGGCGGCAGGCTGCAGGTGATGTGGATGCCTCTCGGAGGAAGTGGCATTTGAGCTGAGATTTAAATGATGAGGAAGCAGCCGCCTGGGTGTGCAGCAGAGTCCATGGGCTGAGGAGGTATGGCGAGCAGAGGCATGGGGCTGGCTGCAGGCTTGGCCTGTTTGAGAGAGGAGATGGGACAGGTGTGGCAGAAACAGCAGACACAGGAGAGCAGAAAGGGAGGAGGAAGAACCCCAGATTAGAGCAAACAAAAAACCAAGCCCAGGGGACTGTCTGTCCCCTAAACTTTGTCCGAAAGCTGAACTCTAGTGGCAGTCCTGAGCAACCTAAACCTTGATCCCCATTTTTTTCATGCACATTTTCAACCCTGAGTGGGGCTTATGATGGACCAGAAACTCTATTACCTAAGAAGGAGTGGCAGTGACCCCAAGACCTCCCCTCCCCTGAATAGTAATGGACAGTCAAAAGGTACGTTTACCATTTCAAAAAAAAATCAAACGTAAAGTATAGGTTTCCTTTGGGATAGCATTTCAGAGGCTAACCCCAAATCAAATTTCTCTGCTTCAGGCTGTAAAAAAAAAAAAAAAATTTTTTTTTAATCCACTCTTTGTCTTAACCGGTCATCTCACCCTGATCAGAGTTCTCATGGACAGTTAACTTTACCTTTGATAAATAAAATATGGGCCAAGGAAGGAAATTTTCACTTAAAGTAATTTGGTTTTCCCAGAAAACTCTTTCTAAGTGGGATCCATGGGACCTAATGGCTAGAGGTGTCACATACACCCCCACCCCCAGCTATGTTCCTGTATTTTGTTCAAAACACTTGCACTGAGCAGCTACTGTGGATAAACAAGTCATAAACAAGATCGTCACTGACTCGGAGAGTACTAGGTGTGGGAGAATGTCACAGTGGGTGCTCAGGTAAGCTCTGATCTAGCCTCCAGTTCTGACCTTCACTGTTGTTGTTCAGTTACTAAGTCACGTCTGACTCTTTGCAACCCATGGACTGCAGCATGCAAGGCTTCCCTGTCCTCCACTACCTCCCAGCGTTTGCTCACATTCATGTCCATTGAGTCAGTTATGCCATCCAACCATCTCATCCTCTGTCTCCCCTTCTCCTCCTGCCTTCAGTCTTTCCCAGCATCAGGGGCTTTTCTAATTGGTCTGCTCTTTTCATCAGGTTGTCTAAGTACTGGAGTCTCAGCTTCAGCATCAGTCCTTCCGATAAATATTCAGGGTCAATTTCCTTTAGGATTGACTGGTTTGATCTCCTTGCAGTCCAAAGGACTCTCAAGAGTCTTCTCCAGCACCAGACCAGCCCTAAACATGTAATTGAATAAAAAGCATAATGTGTGCAGAACAGCTGTGTCCAGCTGTAGCCCGCCAGGCTCCTCTGTCCATGGGATTTCCCAGGCGAGAGTCCTGGAGTGGGTTGCCATTTCCTCCTCAAGGGGATCTTCCTGACCCAGGGATCAAGCCTGCATCTCCTGCATTGGCAGGCAGATTCTTTACTGCAGAGCCGCCTGGGAAGCCCTGACTTTCACTGTGCCTCCAACCTAATCCCTAATTCTTTGGAGAGATGGCAACTGCTGACCAAGGGACACAGAGTTAGGTGCAGAACAACGTCCCTGTGAGCTCGCTTGTCCAGTTTCTAACCCATCTGTGTTTGTCCTGAGTCAGTGTGGCTGGCCATGTTTCCCAAAGGTGGCTGCGACAGCCCCTCCACTCCCATCCCGCACACTCTGATCCTCCTCCATGTGTGTGTCCCTCAGAACTGCGAGGGCTTTTATGACCTTTTAGACCAATGGAGTGGCAGAAGCAACACCACGTGACTTCCAAGGGTAGGTCATAAATGAGATGCGCCTCCTGCTTTGCTTGCTGGAATCCCGGCTCTTGAGCCTCTGGTGGCTTCATAAGCTGACTAAGGGCACTGAGGCCGCTGTGCTGGGAGGAAGCTCAAACTGTCCTATCCAGGGAGAGGCCACCCAGAGATGCCCTGACACTACCTGAAGAGGGAAGAAGGCCCGTGGCTGTGTTAGCTCTCCTTCCGTGACTGCCCTAGCCGCAGTTTCACAGCGTCCGCTTTAGAGCCAGAACTGCCAGCTGACTGTTGCCCAAATTCTTGACTTGCAGAGACCTGAAGAGATAATAAAATTATCTTGTTGCCTCAAGTCGCTAATTACTGGGGGTGATTTGCTGTACAGCAATAGTTAACGGCAACAGTCACAGACACGGGACACGACACTCTACTTCTTTATATTAAACAGGCAATCTCAAACCATCTACATCAATCAGTGGTTGAATGTTTGGCTGAAATAAACTGAACCACTCTGGTCTTGGTTTCTAGATATTGCTCCCCCTAAAAGGAACCAGACTCCTCAGGAAAGTAGCTGCTTCTGGGTGTGAGGCAGGACAATTACAAAGTAAGCCTGGGACAGTACTCAAATACTAGTGGGGCCAGTTCAAAGGGACCTAGGAGCCAACTTGAAGGGGTTTCTCATTGGCAGAAGTTGGGACAGTTGGAGGAATGATGTGATGTTGGTAACGTGTGTGTGTGTGTGTGTGTATGAAGTAGTTCACAGTTTCAACGTTAGATTTGTGCTATGTTTTTTGAGTTGACGTATCTATGTGAAGCTGGGGTTTTGGCAGTGCTGTGCTTAAAAGCCAGCACTGCCCTGAAAATCTTTGTGGAACTGGAAATGAGGGTCGTGGTGTCTAATCTGATTCTGAAGTTTGAGAGGTTGTGCAGCGCCTAACAGTTGCACACAATCCTGTTAGTGGGCAGTTAGGATGAAACAAAATGTTTTTTTCTTTTGATTTATGTACATTACGTTTTCCATTGGTGCTAACTGTTACATCACAAGGACCTAGCTACTTAATAAATGGAAGAGTTAGGTATTCCTTTAGGGTCTTGAGGAATACCATGAAAAAAATTACTGAGGCACTAAAGGTACTGTGCAATGAGGATGTTTCAGAACCTCTGCTTCAGACTTAATTTCCATCCTATAGAAAAAAGGACAGAGGAACAAGTCAAAAGACACTATGAAGAAATGATCAGACAAATCCAGAAGGTAGAGAACCTGACAAGGTTATTGGCCTGGTCTCTTAAAAGTCAGTGTCATGAGGGAGCAAAAAAAGGGGGGAGTAGCAGTTTTAGATTGAAACGTATTAATGAGACACAACCTGTGCTCAGTCTCTTGAGTCGTGTCTGACTCTTTGTGGCCCTGTGAACTGTAGCCTCCCAGGCTCCTCTGTCCATGGGATGCTCCAGGCAAGAATACTGGAGTGGGTGGTCATACCCTCTTGCAGTGGATCTTTCCAACCCAGGGCTCAAACCTTCGTCTCCTGCGTTTTCTGCATTGCAGGCGCATTCTTTACTGCTGAGCCACGGTGGACGCCCCCAAACCAGATGCAATTGCATAGAGCTTGCTTGGATCCTAGTTTGAAAGACAGTCTATGGGCAATTGGGAAAATGGAACTTAAACCTGATCTTAAAAACGTTAGGGAATTAATGTTAGTCTTCTCTAGTGTGATAATATGATATTGTGATTATGTAGGAGAATGTTTTTACTCTTAGAAGATTCATGCTGGAATATTTACACCTGCAACTTAACTTTTAAAAAGTCGACATTTGAAATGTTAACAATTGTGAAACTGAAATGATGGGTGTGTGAATGCTCATTGAAATTTGTTTTTCAATTTTCTGTATATTTGACATTTTTCATTACAAATCAGGAAGGGGCAGTCCACTGAGAGAAGTGATATTTAGGGTAGTTGTTATTTGCTATGAACCCCTTTCCCCTCCTGCATAAATATGAATAATTTTTGCCTCCACATTCAAGATATCGCTCATCTCAAATAAACATCACCCAAAGTTCCTTTTTTTCTTTCTTTTCTCTTTCTTTCTTTCCTTTTTTTGAGCACAGAAAGCTTCATTGCAGGGCCAAGCAGGGGGCGGGTAATCCACTCTCAGAAAACCTGAACTCCTAGGACTTCCCTGGAGGTCCAGAGGTTAAGAATTCACCTTGCAATACAAGGGACACGAGTTCGATTCCTGATAGAAGAACTGAGATTCCACATGCTGTGGAGCAACTAAGCCCGAGCGCCGAAACTACTGAGCCCACATGCCAAAACACAACGATCCCACAAGAGGCAGCCAAGATCCTGTGTGCCCCAACTAAAACCCAACAACGCCAAGTAAATATTAAAACACAAAACAAACCCCCCTGAACTCCCAAAGTTTCCACCTTTGAGAACACATCTCCTGCACCTCATTTTTTGTTCTTTTCAGCAAAACTCCTGAGACAATTGTGGGCTTCCCTGGTGGCTCAGATGGTAAAGAAGATATCTGCCTGAAAGACAGGAGACCTGGGTTCGATCCCTGGGTCAGGAAGAGCCCCTAGAGAAGGGAATGGCAACCCACTCCAGTTTTCTTGCTTGGGGAACCCTATGGACAGAGGAGCTTGGCGGGCTACAGTCCATGGGATTGCTAAGAGTTGGATACGACCAAGAGACTAACACTTTCACTTTCTGAGCTGAAGGGAAGAACTCACTCTCCCCACTTCTTCCTGTTCTCTCTTCAAACACGGCTGGGTTTCTGCCCCCGCCCCCACACACACAGCTAAGCTGCCCTTGTCAAGGTCACCAAAGACCTTCATTTTGCAAATCTGTGGGCTCCTTCTAGACCCACATCTTACGCATCCACTTAGCAGCACTTAACGCAGCACCTCCTTGAGACCGCTTCTTCTTTTGGCCCGAGTGTGGCCTTAGCCACACCCTCTGTTCTCTTTTCCCCACCAGACTCCTTTGCAGGTCTCAGGATGTGGGAGGAGAGCTTCAGGGGGCCAGGCTCTGAGCTCTGTTCTCTCCCGGGGAGATCTCATCCAGTTCTCAGCTTTAAACCCAGTCAGCTGGTGACTGCCCCCGTGGGTCTCCAGCCCTGACTCTCCTCAGGCAAGCTCACAGAGGCCCACTGACTTCTCCAACACAGCTTTCCACTCCCACCCTACCCCACACACCTGCTTTGGTTCCCATTTTCCTTATCTCAGCAAATTGTATTACCCTCCACTGAGCTGTTGAAAAAAGAATGTAGAGGGGACTTCCCTGGTGGTCCAGTGGCTAAGACTCTGAGCTCCCAATGCAAGGGGGCCTGGGTTCAATTCCTGCTCAGGGAGCTAGATCCCACAGGTCACACCCAAGACCCGGAGCAGCCAAAATAAATACATACAGATTTTTTAAAAAATGAATGTAAAAATTGTTCTCAGTGGGGCTCTTTTTTTCACCCGTAAACCCAACTCATCCAGTCCTGTGGCTCTTCCTCTAAAGAGGCTGCAGACAGTCCCTTCTTTCCATCTCTTCTGCCAGCATGTGACCAAAACCAACATCCCCTCTCCAATGCCAGGCTCCAGGCCTCTTCACTAGCCTGACTGCGGCCACTCCTGCCTCCCTACAACCTCTTCTCCACAGAGTGATCTTGTTAAAGTGTAAATTAGATCATGGTACCCTCCGCTGGACACTCTGCAGACTTTGCACCCTGATTCGAGTTAAACCTGCAGTCTACAATGGCCCTTGTCTGTTTTCTTCATAGAATGCAATGATAACTGAGCTTTGCTTCATTGTTTGTTTACCTACCGTTCACTGACTGTCTTCCTTCCCTAGTAGGTAGACTCCTTGAGGACAGAGACCCAGTCTATCCTCAGTGACCATTATATCCCCAGTGTCTAAAACGTGTCAGAAAAAGGGTCTCTTTTCATTACGTTTGTTGAATATAATACATAATCCATCCAGTCTTCCGAGTACTACACAAATGATTTTCTTGAAACAAAACCATCCCTCAACATAACAAAACATGAACTGTGTTTGTGGTGTCTACTATGCATTAGACAGGCACTTAACGTTATCACTTCCATAATCTTTCCCCGAATCACTCAAGGAAGATGCTATTATCTCTCCCCCACATTTTACAGAGAAGACTCAAGTTCATAGAGGTGAATACTGATCCAAGACCCCACAGTGAAGAAGTGTTAGAGTTGAACTCCAAATCTGCTCTTTTTGAATCCAAAGCTCACATTCTTCCCCCTCTGCCATGTTATCTGGGACTTGACTGAATCACAGTTTCTTTTCATTATAAATCTGATACACTGGGAATTCCTGCTTATGGCCATGATCGGTTCACTGGTACCAGAACAGCCCTCCCGTGACAAAACTGGACAAAACATATGAGGCCACTATGTTTGGGCATCACCAACTCAATTGACTTGAATTTGAGCAGGCTCTGGAAGATAGAGAAGGGCAGGGAAGCCTGCTGCAGTCCATGGGGTCGCAAAGTCGGACACGAGTGAGTGACTGAACAACAGCATTCTCAGGCATTGAACAGATGGGAAGAGAACGCTGGTCCTATAACCTCTGGTATAACAAGATAATTTCACTCTTAGGTGCTCAGCCCAAAGAAATGAAAATACAGATCCATACATTCCACTCAAAGCTCAGATAAGGGACTTCCCTGGCGGTCTTGTGGTTAAGACTCCAAGCCTCCACTGAAGGAAGTGGAGATTCCATCCCTGGTCAGAGAACTAAGATCCTTCATGCCTTGTGGTGTGGCCTAAATAAATAAATAAATATATAAACAACTTCAAAAAAAAAAAAAAGGCTTAGATAAATCTGTTTGAAGCATCTTTGTTAATAATAACATAAAACTGGAAATAGCCCTGACTTTTATCAACAATGGAACAGATACGCTAATTGTAGTGTATTCATAAAATAAAATACTCTTAACCAACACAAAGGAATAAACTATTGACAGATTCAGTAACATGGATGAATCTCATAGATGTTATGTTGAGCAAGAAAAAAAATAAAACAGACACAGAGAGTACATACAGTATGATTCTATTTGCTCAGAGTTCAGGAAAAGGCCAAATTACTCTTTAGTAATAGAAATCGGAATAGTAGTTCCCTATGGGGGTTGGCAATTCCTTGGAAGGGAACTTTCTGCGTTGATGGAAAAATTCTGTTGTTCTGAGTGAGGTGTTGGTTATGTGTATACAGATTTGCCAAAACTCATGGAATTGTAAACTTAGTTTCTGCGCATTTCACCGTATGTAAATTGTTCCTCAAAATAACTGATATAAAATGATAATAACTGGTATAAAATAAATAATCAACAAGGACCTAAAATATGTGCTTCTTCAGGGGCTCAGCAGTAGAGAATCCATCTGCCAGTGCAGAAGATGAGGGTTAGATCCCTGGGTCTGGAAGATCCCCTGGAGAAGGAAATGGCAACCAACCCATTCAGGTATTCTTGCCTGGGAAATCCCATGGACAGAGGAGCCTGGTGGGCTATAGTCTGTGGGGTCGTAAAGAGTCAGACATGACTTAGTGACTAAACTACAACAAGGGAAAAGAATCTGAAAAAGAATCTACCTATCTATAGATCTATAACTGTTACTGTACCCCCGAAACTAATGCAACATTGTAAATCAACTATGCGTCAATAAAAATATATATAAATAATTCTTTGGCTTCTATCTCATATAATTTACAAAAATTAAATCTAGACTGGTTATACATGTGAACCTAAGAGGTGAAACAAAATAGCTTATTTTAAATTTTATTTTTTAATGCCACATGGCAGTATACTGCGTTACTTTTTAAAAGTGTATGTATTTTATTTTTGTTGCTTATTTGGCCATGTTAAGGCTTAGTTGTGGCATGTGGGATCTAGTTCCCTGACCAGAGATTGAACCTGGGTCCCTCTGCACTGGGAGTGTGGAGCCTTAGCCACTGAACCACCAAGGAAGAGGCAAAAAGGACCTATGGGGTTTGAGGTTAGGCTAGCGAGTGCCCTTCGAGGGTGGGTGGTGCCTGGCCGGGAGCGTGAGAGGGCTTCTGGGGGCCTGCCTGCAAGTGCTCTTTCTTAATCTGGCAGCTGAGCACACGGACATGTGCACCTTGCAGGAATTTGCCGAGTTGGACGAGTGTCACTTATGTCTTTTTCTCTGTGTATACTACATATATTTAAAAGGTTTGCTTTTTAAATAGGATTATTTATTTATTGTATTTTTGGCTGTGCTGGGTCTTCGTTGCTGCTCTGGCTTTCTCTAGCGTGGGACACGGGCTTCTCACTGCACTGGCTTCCCTTGTTACTGATCACAGGCTGTAGGACACTTGGCCTTCATTAGCTGCAGCCTGGACTTAGCCCATGACTACTGGGCTCCAGGCTCAGCAGTCGTGGCACAACAGCTTAGTTGCTCCGTGGCATGTGGGGACCTTCCCGGACCAGGGATCGAACCCGTGTCTCCTGCACTGGCAGGCAGATTCTTCACCACTGAGCCACCAGGGAAACCCTATATTACATATATTTAAAAGATTTATTTTTCAAAATAAAATAACTCATGGCTGTATGAGTTTTCTATTGCAGCTGTAACAAACTACCATAAACTTAGTGGCTTAAAAGACACAGATTTATTCTCTCACAGTTCTGGAGACCAGAAGTTTCAAATCGGTCTCGCTGGGCTAGAACCAAGGTGTGTTCCTTCTGGAGGCTGAAGGGAGAATCTTTCCAGCTTCCAGAGGCATCTGCATCGCTTGGCTTCTGACCCCACCCTCGGCTTCCATCGTCACATCGCCTTCTGTGACTCTGATGCTCCAGCTTCCTCTTACAAGCTCCCTTGTGACCACACTGGGCCCCACTGGATAATCTAGGCTACCCTCTCCTTTTCTAATATGTGTTCATTGATTTGGCAGTACCAGGTCCTAGCTGTGGCATGTGGGATCTTTAGGGGGGGCATGTGAACTCTGGGTTGCATCATGTGGGATCTAATTCCCTGACCAAGGATCGAACCCGGGCCCCCTGCGTTGGGAATATGGAATTTTAGCCACTGGACCACCAGCAAAGTCCCTCTTCTCTTTTTCAAGATCCTTAACTTCATTTTTGGAGTAGAAAATGACAACCCATGCCAGCATTCTTGCCAGGTGAATTCCAGGGACAGAGGAGCCTGGTGGGCTACAGTCCATGGGGTTGCAAAGAGTCGGACATGACCGAACAACTAAGCACGACTTCATCATATCTGCAAAGTCCCTTTTGCTACATAAATCCAGGGATTAGGACGTGGGCATCTTTATACTGTCTGCCACAATGAGCATGAGAGCACGGGTGGAAAACAGAATTATATATATATATATATATATATATATATATATATATATATATATATATATAAATGTCCACCATCCAAATCACTGCTTAACAGTCTGGTGCATTTCCACTTAGTCTTTAGAAGCATAGTTATCTTCATACTTCACATAAAATGTGAGCATTCTGCTTTTGTTCACTGAACATTACCTCACCAGCATTTCCATGCTAATACATATTCTTCTAAATGTCATTTTAAATGGCTGTGTAATATTCTATTGAGCGGATGCAGCAGAGAGTTAACCATTTCCTTCTAGTTGGGTATGCTGGTAATTTCATCTTAAAAATACCATTATAAACAACATCATGACGAACCTCTTTGTATATGAGTCTCTTGACTTGCAGGTGGATCCTCAGGCTGTGCGAGTGTGAACATTTTTCCTGAACTGACATCTAGTGCCAACTTGCTTTCCAAAAGGGTGGTGGCAATTTACATTCCGACACCGGGGAGTATGGGCATGAATGTCTGTTTTGCTGTATGCTCACCAGCCTTCAGGAGAACCTTAAAAATTTTTTTTTGCTCATCTGATGGGCAAAAAAATAACGATTCACAAAGTTGTTTTAAAGCTATGCCCTTGGGTTTTATCAAAAGTAACAAAACAAAACAGTTAATGTGAAAAGTCAATTTGCCTTTTGCTGCAGTTTTCTTAATCACCCAGTAATTCAACTCCTAGGGACTTATATTACAGAAATAGTCAGGGAAGGAGGTTTAAGAGGGAGGGGACATGTGTATACCTATGGCTGATTCATGCTGATGTATGGCAGAAACCGCCACAATCTTGCAAAGTAATTATCCTCCAATTAAAAATAAAACAAAAGACTTAAAAAAAAGAAGAAATAATCAGAGAAGTACACAAAAATACTCATGCAAAGATGTGTATCATAGCATCATTTGCAAAAGCCAAATTTGAAAGCTTAAATGTTAAAAATTAGTGGAGGATGTGTGATCCTGGGGATGCTGCTATACCCGCATCCTGTTGTCTTCTTTCTGAATCACTCTTGCCCTATCTATTTCTTAACCATTCATTCATTTATCTCCTATGTGGACTAAGGTCTGCGCTGCCAACTGGGGATACAGTGATGAACCAAAGATCGGAGAACAAAAAGCTGCCCTCGTGAAGCTTACAGTGTTGTCGAGGTGAGGAACCTACTTCACTGAAGTTGGAATAGAGACCATCTGTGCTCTTACAAACCCAACTTCCAAGCGTCTCGTTAATCTGCTTGTTTATTACTCCCTGGGCTAGACTGCAGTCTCCTTGAGGGAGTGTAGTGGGTCTCTGCTGTCTTGTCAGCCTGGCAAGGAGTTCCTCCTCTTTCTAGTAATAGCAATGTAATTTCCGCTGGGAACTCTCCCTTGTTCTATATTCATTCTATGGGATTTCAGTGGCATTAACCCATCCTAGGTATTAGGAGAAGGTGCATGACCTGGGGGCTTCCTTGGTGGCTCAGATGGTAAAGAATCTGCAATGCAGGAGACCCAGGTTCATTCCCTGGGTGGGGAAGATCCCCTGGAGAAGGAAATGGCAAGCCACTCCAGTATTCTTGTCTGGAGAATCCCATGGCCAGAGGAGCCTGCCGGGCTCCTCCATAGGGTCACAAAGAGTTGGGCACGGCTGAGCACACGTGCACGCATGGCCTAGGTCTGGTGTCTCCCAATCCCGAGACCTTTTCTGGGGTTACTTGCCTCAATCTTGGGGTGGGTTAGCTGGTAGAAATGAAATCCGAAAGTGCCAGTGACCAGCCTGCTTCCCTTGGGTTTGCTGCACACGCTTGGGCAATCTGAGCTCTGCACATGTTCAGCCTCTGCTTCTCTTGCCAAACCTATGTCCTGATTTCAGGACTGTGCTACCCGGATGGAAGGGCTGCCGTTTTGAAATGACCTACTCAGAGTTAGTGGCTTTTTGGTAATCTGTCCATCCCAGGAGCCTTTTATTGTTGCTGTTGTTTTTTTTTGTAATTTTCCTATATGACACCTGGTGATGCTACCCTAATAGAGAGGGAGCTGCCTGAGAATGAGGGCCACAGAGAGGAAAGCAGATAGGAGAAATGGGGAGTCACGCTCCCAACAGTGATGTCTGAGTGCCTGATCCAGCCATTCCTGATGCTGGAACTAGTCTTGAACTTCCCAGTTACGTGAACCAAGAAATACACACTCTCTTTCCATTTTATTTTATTTTATTGCTTAAACCAGTTTTCATTGAGGTTCTGTTACTTCCAAGTGTGACAGAAGTGATGGGTATTGCGAGTGACTTCCTGCTATCTTTTCTCATACAGCTCAGTATGCTCTCATTTCCCCTCCGTGGGTTGTCAGCTTACTTAACTCTGAAATGAAGCGCTGAGACTTCCCTGGTGGTCTAGTGGTTAGGACCCTGAGCTTCCACTGCAGGGGGCATGGATTCGACCCTTGGCTGCAGAACTGAGATCCCAAATGCTGTGTGGTACGGCCAATAAATAAATAAAATGGAAGAGTCGAATCCGTGGCTCTACATGTTTCAATGCTGATCATATATACTCGACTTGAGAGGACTCTTGTTGCAGAGGAACTAGGGAAGGCAGAGTTTATCGACCCCACTCCACACTGCTGAAATAATGGCAGCTGGGGGCGATTAAGCGATTGTTCAAAATTACATAAACCAGGCACACACAACTCCTGGGATTCAGACCTTGGGCTATACGACTCCACGTCCTGTGTTCCATTGACAGGCGTGGAAGCTGAGATCGGTACAAAGGAAGCAACTTTAAAATCACAGGGAATGGCAAGAGGATTAATTAGTGGCAGGCTCTCTCTTTTTTTTCTAAATGAGAAGTTCTTTATTGACAAAGGAAAAAATAGAGAAATTTTGTAGAAAAATTGTGTAGAGAAATCTCTACACAATAGAGCAATCTGCATGGCACCATTAAAAAAAAATCCTTTTAATTTTTGTTTTGGAGTATAGCCAATGAACAATGTTGTGATAGTTTCAGGTGGACAGCAAAGGGACTCAGCCATCCATATACAGATATCCATTCTCCCCCAAACTCCCCTTCCATCCAGGGTAGTGGCAGGCTCTTTTGATCTTCAGCCAGTGATTTCCTGGGGGCGCTGCTCTGGGCCTCTGTTGTGGTTCGCAGGCTTATCATTGCAGTGGCTTCTCCGGCTGCAGAGCACAGTCTCGAGGCCCACGGGCTCAGTAGCCGTGGCGCTTGGTCTCTACAGTGTAGGCTTCCATAGTTATGGTGCACGGGCTGAGTCGCTCTGTGGTGCGAGGAGTCTCCCCAGACCAGGGACTGAGCCTGGGTACCCTGGTTGGCGCCCTCTTACCCACTGCGCCATCAGGGAAGTCCCCCTGCTTGATGCTTTTGTGCTGCCCCTTGGCTGGGAGCAGCCATAAAGGCGTTTTGGGAAAAAGAAAGTCAACACACATTTCTCCCGCAGGGCTGGCCAAAACTGGGTTGACTGGGGTGTGAGTGTTGATTGGATGTGGAAAGCCCTCTGTCCTAGGCTTGCAGAAGTGAAAACTGCTGTCACACTGTCCCCACGCCTTCGCCATGACATCATTCCCGGCCCTTCACGCTGTGTGCAGTCATGTGACTTGCTTTGGCCAATGGCTTGTGGGTGGGAACGGTGGTGTGTAAATCTAGGACGTGATTGGCTTAGCTTGCTGCCGTTAGTTCTCTGTGACTCTTCTCTGGCCGCGAGATGCCTGCTGTAGGTGCGGACCCTTCTTGGCCTGGGCCCTAGAATGAGATACTTGGAGCAGACCTGAGCCAGCCGGACTTGCAGCCCACTGCAGACCAGCCCTAGATAAGCCAGACTCCATCAACCATCACAGAATTGAAGTTCCTGAGCTTTTGATACTCACTATATGGCAGTAGTTGGAAGTTACAGAAAGTGTTATTTAAATTAAAATGCAGATACTCACATAACCTGATGATTCTGCCTGTCCTGATTGACCCACAGGCAACATACATGTACCTGAGAAAAAAGATGTTCACAGCAACATTGTAAGAGCAAAGAAACCAAAAATAACCCAAATGTCCAGCAACAGGAGAATGGATAAAGAAACACGGGTTTTTTGGAACACCACTGCAGCTCTTGAAAGAAATGGTACAGAGCTATTTAAATAAAGCTGGATGGATTTCCAAGACATATTGTTGAGTTAAAAAAGCAAGCTGCAGAACAATATGTACAGTATGATCCCATTTATGTTAAAACACACTCACATGCTTGCTCAAAACAATACTACTCATTTACTATACAATACTATGCATACACTATATTACTAGATATATGCACACACTTATAGACAAAGATCTAGAAGGACCCACCGTAAATGGATAAACAAAGGTTACTTCCAGGGAAGAAACTGTGATTATAGACAGGTGGTCAAAGGGGACTCTAGCTTGACCTATTACACAGTTTTTAAAAAGCAAGGACACTCTATCCATACATTACTTGTATGTTTGAAAAAATAAATAATTTTCTAAAAGGGAAGAAATACATGTGAATACATGTCCATGGTATACTGTGAATATAAACGTAAGGTTCTATTTTTTAAAATATTACATCTTTTTTGTTTTTGGCCAGGCCACCTAGCACATGAAATCTTAGTTCCTTGACTAACCAGGGATCAAACAAACCCTCACTCCCTGCATTGGAGGCATGTGGTCTTAACTACTAGACTACCTGGAAAGTCCCCAAATTTTTCATATTAAAAAAAATTCTTCCCATTCTTTTAAAATAATCAGTTCTTTCTTTATTTTGGCCTTGTTTGTGGCATGTAGGCTCTTAGTTCACTGACCAAGGATCTTAGTTCCCTGACCAGGGACTGAACCCGTGCCCCTGCCTTGGGAGCACAGTCTTAAGCGCTTGACCACCAGGGAAGTCCCCTGCCTAAGGTTCTATTTTAAATGTCTTTTAGAGGCAGACAGGCCTGACTTCTAATCCCACTTCTGCCACCAGTTTTGTGACACATTACCCCATCACTCTGAACTTCTGTTTTCTCATTTGTAAAATGGGGATATTTGGTTCTCATTTGTAAAATGGGGATATTAACAGGGTTGTCATAAAAAGTAAATAATAATCCAGAGAGATGATATAGGGTGGGAGGTGGGAGGGGGGTTCAGGATTGGGAACTCATGTACACCCGTGGCAGATTCATGTCAATGTATGGCAAAACCAATACAGTATTGTAAAGTAAAATAAAGTAAAAAAAAAAAGTAAATAATGTATCTAAAGTTCCAAGAATAGTGTCTGAGAGGTAGTATGTATTCATTTTAATGTTAACTCCGTTCCATTTCCCAGCCCCTCCTCACCCTAACCTTGCTTCTAACCCAGCATCCAGAAAACAATGACTACTTTCTGTTGCTTCCATAGCATTTACCCCTGCTGCGATAGGCATAATGATGGCTCCCCAAAGATGTCCTAATCCCCAGAACCTGTGAATATGTCAGGTTAGATGGTAAATTGGGATGAAGGCTGATGAAGGAATTAAGGTTGCTAATCAGCTGACTTTAAGATAGGGAGACTAAGGAACTTCCCTGGTGGGCCAGTGGGTAAGACTTCAGACTTCAGTGACAGAGGGCATGGGTTCGATCCTTGGTTAAGGAATTGCTGCAAGGTGCCACATGTTGCAAGGTGCAGCCAGAAAAGAAAAGAAGACAGGGAGAGTAGCTGGGATTATTCAGGTGGGTCTAATGTAATCACATGGGGCTTCCCTGGTGGCTCAGACACTAAAGACTCTGCCTGCAATGCAGGAGACCCGGGTTCAATCCCTGGGTTGGGAAGATCCCCTGGAGAAGGAAGTGGCAACCCACTCCACTATTCTTGCTGGAGAATTCCATGGACAGAGGAGCCTGGAGGGCTACAGTCCGTGGGGTCGCAAAGAGTGGGACACAACTGAGTGACTTTCACTTTCAATGTAATCACAAGGTCACTTCCACCAGGAAGGGAGAGCCTGTGTGAAGATGAAGCCAATCAGAGGAAGTCAGGGCTCACCAGAGGCACCCAGATAATATCACGTGAGTGTCTCAACCTGCGCTTGAAGTTTTGGGGGTGGCCATGACTTTTCATTTATATGAGGCAGTAACAATCCATCTTCCTTTTTTTTCTTTTCTTTTCTTTTTTTTTTTCCCAGCCAGTCTGCATTGGAGTTCTGTCTTTTGCAAATGAAATAATCCTTTGAGAATCTGATGAACTAGAAATCCTTTCCCTAGAGACAAAGACCTGTGGACAAAACTTTGTATACAATTTCAGGGGAAATTTTGACCCCCTGAAGTCTGGCCACAGGTTATAAAGCCCAGCTGAGTTCTAAGCAGACTGCCTGGGAGGCATCGAAAGGAAGAAGACTGTCTTCAAGGAGTCCAGGATCCCTCCTTCCATTCCTGGAGAGGAGCTTTGGGTCACAAAGGACTGGATCAAGGAACTGAAGGTGGGAGTTCTCTGTACAAAAGGCTCAGTACAAAAGGCTCTTTGGGATAACTTCAGTCTTAGCTTCTTTGAAGGAAATCTCTCAGCCCCTCTTTTGGAATCCACTAGAGGGAAAATATAAGATGGGAGAAAACTCACCATCTCTTGAATCTCCTTCCTGGACTCTTTTTTTCCCCCCCACACTTCGGACAACAAAAGAATCAGAGTGGTACAGTGACTTGACCGAGATACACAGCAAATCTACGCAGAAGGTCTTGAATTCTGGCCTAGTTAGCTCACGCCTTCTCTTTCCTCTTAGAATAAAAAGGAAGCACCTCACTGTGGCCACCAGGCGCTATACAATTTGGCCCCTGCCTCTCTGCCTCCATTTTGGGCCTCCCCTCCCCCCTCACTTATTATGCTCCCTCCGGCATTTCTGACTTTCTTTCTGTGCCTCAAACATACCAAGCACGCGCTTTTCCCCTGCTCTTCCTTCTGCCTAGAACCAATAGTGGATAACTCAAGAGGCAGAGCAAGTCCACGTTCAAGGGCCCGCAAAGCCTGGGCTCTGTCCTTCAACAAGATTTTTATGGGGCAACATCCTCTCCCAGGCCTTTTCTGGGACAGAGCCCGGCCACAGCCCCGACCCCGGCCCATCTGTCAGTCAGCCCCGCCGCTCCCGACCCGGATTCCTCAGTCTGTCACCCCCCTTGTGCCTGTCACCTAACACCTCGCTTCAGGCCCTTTTCCCGCCTATTATCAAGGTAAAAGAAGACAGAAACACGAGGGCCCGCACACCATCCGCCGCACTGGAGCAGGTGCGCGCGACCCGCCAGCGGGCTCGCAGGAGCTCACGCGGGCTCGCCGGGGAGCTCATGCCCTCCAAGGCTCCGCACCTGGCGACCTCACTCCCGCAGGCTCTGCTCGGCCTTACCGGCAGCCTTCAGCAAGCACGCGCTCGCCGCGGGTACGTGGCCCCGCGTTGCTGAGCGCCAGGTGGCGCTCACGCGTTCGAGCTCGGGGACCCAGCCAACCCTACGGACACTCGTGTTGTCATGGCAACTCTACTCCATCTAATGGGATACCTGAGCTATTCGGTTGGGTCCGCTAATCTGATTGGATGGCTGTTGAGTTCATTCCTGTATCTGATTGGATGCCAGGTACTCTTGCTCTTTCCTTCCTCTCAGAATCTCTCTCTCCGGGTCGGGTTTCTGGAGATGGAAAGTGGCTTGAGTCGCCAGGGGGCGTGGGGGGCGTCGCACCCGGCATTGGAACTTGGCCCAAGTCAGCTGACCAGACTGGCTCCCTCTCTCCGCCAGAGGGCGCCACAGTGTGCCGGGGCCCTTGGAGGTCTTGGTGACTGGTGACGCCACTGACGGGCCATTCTTGATTGGTTACATCCCTCCGCTCGAGAGCCCTGGAGAACGGTATCTCAGGCAGAAAGAAATTGTGTTCAGGAATAAGGAATGACCTTGGACTCAAATACTTTAGTGTGCAGAGGGCAGTCACCTTTATTATTATTTCCAAGCTCCATAATCGCCCACAGACGTGCAAACTATTGTTAGAGGGGACGCCCACCTGCAGCTATGGACCCATATAATAGACACCTGTGGTTTTTGCCTGAGTGGCATCTGTTATGTTTAAAAGAGATTAATAAGCTTTTTATTTAAAGCAGCTTTACTACTACTACTACTAAGTCGCTTCAGTCGTGTCCGACTCTATGCGACCCCATAGACGGCGGCCCACCAGGCTCCCCCGTCCCTGGGATTCTCCAGGCAAGAACACTGGAGTGGGTTGCCAATTCCTTCTCCAATGCATAAAGTGAAAAGTGAAAGTGAAGTCGCTCAGTCGTGTCCGACTCTTAGCGACCCCATGGACTGCAGCCCACCATGCTCCTCCGTCCATGGGATTTCCCAGGCAAGAGTACTGGAGTGGGGTGCCATTGCCTTCTCCGAAAGCAGCTTTAGGTTTACAGAAAAAAATTGAGCTTAAAGTACAGAAATTTCCCATCTATCCTAATGGGAACTCTGTACCCTAATTCCACAGTCCCTAATACCCTCTCCTAATTCCCTTTATTATTAACATCCTATATTAGTATGGGATATTTATTACAATTGAAGGAAGACACCTTATGATTCTACTTACATGAGGTACCTAGAGCAGTCAAATTCATGGGGACAGATAGTAGAATGGTGGTTGCCAGGGGCTGAGGCAGGGAGGGTGGTGGGGAGTGAGGAGTTGTTTAATGAATATAAAACTTCCATTTTTACAAGATAAAAAAGTTCTGGAGACTGGTAGCAAAACAATGTGAATCTACTGAACACTATTGCACTGAACCTTCAAAAGCGTTTAGACAGTAAACTTTACGTTACGTGTATTTTACCGTAACTTAAAACAATGCCCCAATTTTAAGTGTATTCTTCTATGGGCTTTGACAAATATATACAGTGTATGGCCATCTTCACAATCAAGATATAGAACAGTTTCTGGCTTCCCTGATGGCTCAGTGGTAAAGGATCCGCTTGCTTGTGGCAGGAGACATGGATTCAATCCCTGGTCCGGAGGATCCCACATGCTGAGTAGCTGAGTCCATGCACCACAACTATGGAGCCCGAGCTCTAGAGCCTGTGAGCTGTGACTGCTGAGCCCACATGCTGCGACTACTGAAGCCCTTGCACCCAGAGCCTGTGCTGCACAAGAGAAACCACCGTGATGAGAGGTTCTCGACTGCAACTAGAGAGTAGCCTCTGCTCTCCACAACTAGAGACAAGCCCTCAACTAAACGAAGACCCCGCACAGTAAATAGAGACATAAAATTGTTTTTAAAAACTCAGAGCATTCCTTTAAAAAAAAAAAGGTTGCTCTGTACAGGCATATAATCAACCCCCCATCCCCACTCCCTTGGCCTCAGTTCAGTCGCTCAGTAGTGTCCGACTCTTTGCGACCCCATGAATTGCAGCACGCCAGGCCTCCCTGTCCATCACCATCTCCCGGAGTTCACTCAGACTCACGTCCATCGAGTCGGTGATGCCATCCAGCCATCTCATCCTCTGTCGTCCCCTTCTCCTCCTGCCCCCAGTCCCTCCCAGCATCAGAGTCTTTTCCAATGAGTCAACTCTTCACATGAGGTGGCCAAAGTACTGGAGTTTCAGCTTCAGCATCATTCCCTCCAAAGAAATCCCAGGGCTGATCTCCTTCAGAATGGACTGGTTGGACCTCCTTGCAGTCCAAGGGACTCTCAAGAGTCTTCTCCAACACCACAGTTCAAAAGCATCAATTCTTCGGCACTCAGCTTTCTTCACAGTCCAACTCTCGCATCCATACATGACCACTGGAAAAACCATAGCCTTGACTAGACGGATCTTTGTTGGCAAAGTAATGTCTCTGCTTTTCAACATGCTAACTAGGCAACCCTAATCTGACTTCTATCTTAAGGATTAATGGTCTCTACAATTTCACAGAAATAGAATCATACAGTTTGCACTCCTTTCTGCCTGGCTTCTATCTGCGGTGTTATACATTATCAGTAGGCAGTTCTTCTAATTGCTGAGTAGCATTCTGTCCTACCAACATACAATTACCCATTGTTTAGAAAGTTCCCACCGTTCCTAGTTTTCCAGATTGGGGTTGTGATGAATAAAGTTGCTCTGAATATTTGTGCGTACATGTGTTCTTACTTCTCATGGGTGAATACTTTGGAGTGCCTTTTCTGGGTCACATGGTAAGCTTATGTCTCACTTTATGAAAAATTGATGAGCTGTTTTTCCAAGATGGTATGATGGTATGTAGCAAGTTTAATGATGACCCTCAGAAGATATTTTCCTAACTCCCCAGAACCTGGATTGGGACTTTACTAGGAAAGGGGGGTCTCTAAAGATGTATAACTGAAGTAAGGGTATCGAGATGAGATTGTTCAGGATTTAGACTGGTCCTTAAATCTAATGACAGGTATCTTTATAAGAGAAAGGAGGGGAAAAAACATATATGGATGACTATAACCAACTGATGTTATTCAAAGCAAACAGGTGATAAAAAAAAAAAAAATTGCCCTGCTTACATTTCCTTACCCTGAAACATCATTTCCCCTTCTAGAACACCTGATCCTTAATATATCAGGTCATCATGAAAGTGATTATGAAGATCTCTAATGCACAACTATATTCTAATAATACATAATAATTATTAGCAATTACAGTCAGCATTATTATCCATATTAACAGCTAACATTTGAGTCAGTTGCTATATACCAAATACCACGCTAAGTGTCTCATGTATTATTTCACTAATCTGCATAACATTCTTGCGAAGTAGGCATTATCATTTCTCTATCTTACAGTTAAAGAAATCAGGGCATGGAGAGGTTATCTATTTTGCCCAAAGTCAAAGAGATAATATGTGAGGAGGAGGAATTTGAATCTAGGCTCAAATTCAAAGCTCGCTTGTAGGGAATTCTAGTGGCTGGGACTCTGCGCTTCCACTGCAGGGGGCACGGGTTTGTCCCCTGGTCGGGGAACTAAGATCTCACATGCCGCAGGTCCTGGTCAAACAAAACAAAACAAAAAAGCTCACCTGTGTACCAGATAAACTTGCTGAACGTAGTGGCATCATCAAAGATGGCAAAGAGAATGAACTAGCAGCACACTCAGTAGAGTATGACATTAATGTAAAGGAAAAGTTTGGCGTGATGGATTATCTTCTTAAGGATATTTTCAGGGTATTTATTAGGTTAAAATCAACTTGTCATTCTTGTGGATGCTAACAGGCTGCCCTGTTAACCTTCAGTTCAGTTCAGTAGCTCAGTCGAGTCTGACTCTTTGCGACCCCATGGACTGCAGGACTCCAAGCCTCCCTGTCCATCACCAACTCCCAGAGTTTACTCAAACTCATGTCCATTGAGTCGGCGATGCCATCCAACCATCTCATCCTCTGTCGTCCCCTTCACCTCCCGCCTTCAATCTGTCGATTAAAAAAAAATGTACTACTTGAGAGTTATGAGTTAAGTTTTATTGGGGGCAAGATGAGGACGGCAGCCCGGGAGGCAGCGTCTCATATAGCTCTGAGAGACTGCTCCCAAGCGGCAGTGGGGAAAGCCAACATATAAGGTTTTGGTGAAGGGGGAGTTCAGTGCCATGAAGCACCCATTTTACAAAAGTCTTTTTGTTAGTGAGGATTTGATATCACCATGAGGGGATTTAGTGCTTCTCTAGATATGAGGAGATGCGAGGATTGAGATCATAAAATCTGTTCCTGAAAACATCCAACTATCCTACCAGACCTGTCCTACCAGATTCCCTGGAGCACAGAGTGCCTCACTCCACCCTGAACTCCCTCAGGGGTTGTTGAAGGTCAACAGCTATGGCAGCATGGGGTTCAATCTCCGTAAAGGCAGATGGCAAATGCCTTGTTGTTCAGTCATTGGCAATGCTCTCAGTAAGTATGTTTCCCAGCATCAGAGTCTTTTCCAATGAGTCAGTTCTTTGCATCAGGTGGCCAAAGTATTGGACTTTCAGCTTCAACATCAGTCCTTCCATTGAATACTCAGGACTGATCTCCTCTAGGATGGACTGTTTGGATCTCCTTGCAGTCCAAGGGACATTCAAGAGTCTTCTCCAACACCACAGTTCAAAAGCATCAATTCTTCGGCGCTCAGTTTTCTTTATAGTCCAACTCTCATATCCATACATGACTACTGGAAAAACCATAGCCTTGACTAGATGGACCTGTGTTGGCAAAGTAATGGCTCTGCTTTTTAATATGCTATCTAGGTTGGTCATAACTTTTCTTCCAAGGAGTAAGTGTCTTTTAATTTCATGGCTGCAGTCACCATCTGCAGTGATTTTGGAGCCCCCAAAAATAAAGTCTGACACTGTTTCCCCATCTATTTGCCATGAAGTGCTGGGACCAGATGCCATGATCTTAGATTTCTGAATGTTGAGTTTTAAGCCAACTTTTTCACTCTCCTCTTTCAATTTCATCAAGAGGCTCATTAGTTCTTCTTCGCTTTCTGCCATAAGGGTGGTGTCATCTGCATATTTGAGGTTATTGATATTTCTCCTGGTAATCTTGATTTCAGCTTGTGCTTCCTCCAGCCCAGCATTTCTCATGATGCACCCTGCATATAAGTTAAATAAACAGGGTGACAATATACAGCCTTGACGTACTCCTTTCCCTATTTGGAACCAGTCTGTTGTTCCACATCCGGTTCTAACTGTTGCTTCCTGACCTAGATACAGGTTTCTCAAGAGGCAGGTCAGGTGGTCTGATATTCCCATCTCTTTTAGAATTTTCCACAGTTTGTTGTGATCCACACAGTCAAAAGCTTTCACATAGTCAATAAAGCAGAAATAGATGTTTTTCTGGAACTCTCTTTCTTTTTTGATAATCCAACAGATGGCAATTTTATCTCTAGTTCCTCTGCCTTTTCTAAAACCAGCTTGAACATCTGGAATTTCACGGTTCACGTATTGCTGAACCCTGGCTTGGAGAATCTTGAGCATTACCTTACTAGCATGTGAGATGAGTGCAATTGTGCAATAGTTTGAGCATTCTTTGGCATTGCCTTTCTTTGGGATTGGAATGAAAACTGACTTTTTCCAGTCCTGTGGCTACTGCTGAGTTTTCCAAATTTGTTGGCATATTTGCTGGCATATCTATTTCTGCTTTATTGACTATGCCAAAGCCTTTGACTGTGTGGATCACAACAAACTGTGGAAAATTCTGAAAGAGATGGGAATACCAGACCACCTGACCTGCCTCTTGAGAAATCTGTATGCAGGTCAGGAAGCAACAGTTAGAACTGGACGTGGAACAACAGACTGGTTCCAAATAGGAAAAGGAGTACGTCAAGGCTGTATATTGTCACCCTGCTTATTTACCTTTAAGCTGAACAGTATCGCACCTTTCTAACCTTGACATTTATTAGGGCTTGAAAAGTGCTGCTCAATGCTCGAGAAAAAAGAGTTCATGTACTCCTAATCAGACTACAATTAAAAAAAAATAAATCAGTGTGCTATGTGCTTTAAAAGAGAAAGAACCGGAAAGGAAGAGGGAAGTATGAGATCCACGCGGGACCAGGTGGTGTAGGAAGCAGAGTGGAGCGATACATCTACAGAAGCACCAAGGATTTCAGACAGCTACCAGGAGCCGGGTGAGAGGCACGGATGAGGCACGAGGTTCTCTGGCAGAGTCTCAGAAGGAACGGGCTGACATCTTGACTTCAGACTTCCGGTCTCTAGAACTCTCAGAGAATACACTTCCGTTGTTCTCAGCTAGTCGGCCTGTGGTAATTTGTTATGGCACCCCGCGTCAACAAATACAGGAACTATACTACTGTTTTTCATGATTGAATTTTTTGAAATGGTGTGTACGGGCGAGGGGGTGTGAATTAATGTCAACTAGTCATGGAGTGGACACTGGCTACTTTGAAGGACTGTCCCCTGCCCCCTGCCATGTCATTCTGTTGGGGCTGTCAATTAAGGGAACCCCTGCGTTCTCTAACTAAAAAATGTTACGACTTCAGGAGATGAATTCACTGCTGGGCAAGAAGGGTAGGGTTCCTGAGGGAGTCTGATCCAATCTGGGTGGGATGGGGAGGTGGGGAGTCAGCTATGGCAGGGGTGGGGCTGGGGGGATGGGCAAGAGCAAGCTTGCCAACTGGACAGTTGCTTAGCTGGAGGTGGTCATTTAAGATCTGAGGAGGACCAATCAGACTCGTTTTCCTGAAGGATATGGATGCAGAGAAAGAGAGAAAGGGAATATCCTTATTTTGTTTCCTAATTTTCTGCAACTGCAGCAGGTCCTGTTAATTTCCTACCTCACAACCATCCCCCTTTCCATGCTTTCTTGCTGGCAAAGCCCACACCCCACGACATAGACTAGAAATGACAGATGCTCACTTTCCAGACTGCATTGCAACCCAGTCTGGTCCCCTAGAACCCAGTCTGGCAAATGAGAAAGGAGAACTCTTCTAGGGAGAAAATAAAAATGTCAAACACATGAGGGAAAGGCCCTTGACCGCATTTTCTGCTTTGGATGTCGCTGTCTGAGAACAGGATGCGTGGTACCATTGCAGACAGTTTGTGCCCGTGCGGGGAAAGCAAACTATTCTCAGAGATGCCAGCTTAGTGCCTGACACTGAGCAGCTGAACTAACCCTGGGATTTTGTGTCTTTAAAATGTTAGATGAGCAAAAGAAATCTCTACCATTTCAGCTCTCTCTGTTGGGAATTCTGTTTTCTTCAGCTGAAGGCAGAACAGTTTCAGCATTATAAGCCTGCAGTTCCAAATGACCATTTGTTATCATCGCAAAGATCTGCCTGAGAACGAAGTCAATAAAGGACAAAGCAGACGCTCTCAAACACCTGGGTCCAACCACGCCTGGAGTCCTTCTGTACTCTCAGGCTTCTGTGAAGGTCCTGCATTTCTGCTTGTGGCTTACAATAGTCTGGGTTGCATTTTGTGTCCTATGACTACAGTGGTCCTGGCCAATGTGAAATTTAGAAAAGTTCAGAGAAATCAGTTAAGTTTCCAAAGGTCTCTCTGCCAGTGAATGAAACATTTGTTTGAATGCAGAGCCAAGATGTTCCAACCCAGCCTCCCAGTCCCAGAAAGGACAGGAGCCCCAGATGGAGTGAGACCCAACGTATGTGTTTATTCTGGAGTTGATAGCAGCAGCAGTGGGGGGAATCGGCCAGACTCAGGGTGTGGCGAACAGAAAGGGTGGACACAGGCGTGTGCGTGTCTAGGGGAACACGGGAGATTGGCCCGTTGACATTCACAGCCAGCACGAGGGTTAGGACACCAAGTCTTGTACAAACAGCAAAGGGACAGACGACAGACAGACAGAGGTTTTGGGGGGACAGGGATCCCCCAGACATGCATGGCCCCTCACCTAGATGGGGAACCCCGGGGAGGGAAGACAGACACAGTGGAAACTGAATGCCCCCCACCCTGAAACAGGGAGCTGGGCCCGCCTGCTTCCCACCAGCCCCAAGCCTCCAGGAGCGGAAGGATGGGCAGGCCCAGGGCTGCCTTGCACCACGCGGCTCGGACGTTATGGCTTCGAGGAGATGAATTCACAGTCCGGGCAGGAAGGGATGGGGTCCTCAGGGGGCCTGGTCTCATTCCAAGCCTTGGCCAGACCTGCAGGACCGGGCAGCAAGGAAGCATTAGCGATGGCGGACAGCCAGCCCAGGACCTGGCTGGTCATGACCATCAAACACCCCAGGGACCCAGGAATCCCGGTGCTATGTCCCTCCATCCTCAAACCCAGGAATCCAGCCCCTCCCACCCCTGGTCTGGGTTCCTTACCGCTCACTCTGAGTTCTCTTTCTCTGACAATCCTTTACTGCCTTTTGTGAAGCTGGTCAAAGTCTTTTCCTGAAGGAGGAAATCCAGAAGGCTCAGGAGGAGGGGGACAGAGGCAAAACAGTGGCTAGTAATGAACCTAATAAGACATCACACCTGGTTTCATCATTTATAGTTCTGTTTTTTGCCCAGCTCTGAAGTGATGGGGCAAGTGGTACTGCAGTCCCATTCTACAGATGGGAAAACAGAGGTACGAAGAAGACATCACTGGAAATGTGAGAAGAGATGACGAGGCCACTGGGGAGATAGGGAAGACCTTGCACAACCCCTGAGGAGCTGAAACCCAGGTCTGAGAGTGCTGGGGAGCCACGGGAGGGCTGAGCTAGAGAATGGTCAGGGTCAGCCGCAGAACATCATTGGCTGAAAGTCAAGGTCACGGCTAGACTCTGCCAGGGTTCAGCTCCTCTCCACTGAGGAGCACGGGGAGCTTGGCTCACAGGAGCTGCCAGAGAAGTTTGTGAATAAACGAGTGAGTGAATTAGAAGAAGAGTAAGTGATGAAAGGAGGGAGAGCTGCCATCTGTTCAGCGAAGTATAATCAGTCTTTTCAAAACTCACTTCTGAGTTCTGCGCTCAGCCCTTTACATTCCTCCCCACTCCAACCCCAGAGAAAACTTCAAAGCAGGGCCACACTAGTCAGTTCCAAGTGAGGATTTGAATCCATGTGTAAAATCAAGGTGCACCCAAACTCAGCAATCCAGATAAATGCTATTGTAATACCGTCTTTGTTCTTAAAAAAATCAAAATTAATGCAAAAATAGTCCATGATGAGCAAAATATAAATTTTAAGTAAAAGCTAGTCCAGTGCCATTTTAAAGAAAACTTGTTTTCTTTAAAATTTATTTTATTTATTTAAAAGAGAAATTTATTTAAATTGTCAGTAAAGGCCAGTTCCTGGGCTCAGGAACCAAAGACAAAAGGAGAAATATGTACTCGATTTTTGGGTATTTTTTATCCCCCCCCTCCCCCCCCAAGAATGTTAAACTAGTTGAGAAAATATTGGAAAAAAAAAAGAGAGTAAGTGTACTGAAATTCATACTACCTCAAATGTTTTATTTTTACCCTGCAAGAATTTAGTATAATCTTACTTTCTTGGCTTTAGTGACAGTAGAGTCATCAATAGTTTTGAAAGTTACTTCTTTGCTTTTCTTGGATTTAAATGAGAGAACCCAGGCTTGAAAATTTCTCTTGACCAATTAAGGATCTTAAGTGATCTTAAACTTTTAATTTAAAAATTGTCAAGCTGGTTCTCCTGTGACCCCCAAGGCCTCTTGGGCTCTTCCCGTCCCCTTCTTTCTCTGCTCCAGGCTCACCACTGACTGACACCCCTCTTCTCAATGATTTGGAGGAACTGGCAGCCTTACCCTCTTCCTTCGAGCTTCTTTACCTAAGCCCATTCCTTCTCAACCCCCACGCCTCTGCTCAAATGTCTCCTCTTCCAAGAAGCCCTCCAGGACTCCCTAATTGAAAGGGCACCCCCCCAACTCCCCTCCAGATTCCCTTTCCCCTCCAGACTCTCAAACGTTTTGGACTGCAACCCCCAGGGAAAAAATAAATTAATACCACAATCCTTGGTTTCCTGCCCTGTGAAAATTTCTGTTCTGTTCTACTTCAATTTTATTTTCTTATTCATTTCAAAAGAAAAATCATTGATCCCTACCCAGTAAACCACAATCCACCAATTTTCACAGCCTGCTTTAAATAAAGCCCTGCTCTATTTTATCATCGAGTTTTTTTTTTTTCTTTTTTCGGGGGGACTTCACATTATGGGTAATAAGAGTAGCTGACTATTTACTGAGCCCTTACTAAGAGGCAGCCCTTAGTCCTGCATTAACTCACTGCATCTTCACATCTGTCCTAACAATAGACACTTCTAACGGTCCCATTTCCCAGCTGGGGAAACTGGGGCACAGAGGGATCAAGGAACTTGCTCTAAGTCACACCACTGAAGAGGGCAGGGCGGGGATTCGAACCTGTGACTGAGCAGCCCACAAAGACATGAGGGGTTGCGCGAATGAAGGGGTGAGTGGCGCCCTACTCACCTCCACCAGCTGATGCCAGTGCTCCACGGGCTTGCGCGGGTTGGCCAGCATCTCGGCCCAGTGCTCGCGGCCGTGGGGGTCGGCGGCGTCGGGACCCACGCGGCACACGCCGATCACCTCATTGTGCCCGATGCTGGGGGTCACGGGCGGGGGCCGGTGAACACCCCAGAGGCCGGCAGGCCGGGCCCCACACCCCACTCTCACCCCGTCCCCCGCCTCACCAGTCGTAGTCCACCACCGCGATGCTGAGCCCCACATTCTCCACGCTCTCAGGGGCCACGTCGAACACCAGCGCCTCGTTGTACGTGGGGTTCAGCGTGTTCTTCTTGATGGAGGTTTTCCGCTTCTTCAGACGCCGCCCCTCGCTGATTAGAGAGGCCTTCACATAGGGGTCTGGGGGCGGGCGTGGAGGGAGGGCGCTGAACCGGGTCTTTGACCCTCGGACCCCATCACGGACCCCAGACCTTTCTCCCAGACCCAAGCATTTGGTTCCCCAACCTTTTCTCTCCTAGCCCCTCAGATCCAGGAGCCCAGACCCCAGACTCTCGTCTCCCAGACTTAGGGGGTCTGGACCCCCCTCCCCTCCTCTCTCAGGACCCTGTGGAGTCGGTGCTTCCAGCCCCCTCCTGGCTCAGACCCAGGAGTCTCACCCTCCTCCCCGCCCCTCAGAAACCGGCGCCTTTCTGGAACCCACCTGAGAAGCCGGTGAGGTCCATCGCTTTGAGGTTAGAGGCTTTGATGATGGTCACGGTGAGGCGGCCGGCCGTGGGGAGGTAGCAGAGTGAGAAGTTGAGCTCCCCAAGATCTGCCTTTTCCTGCAGTGGGGGAAAGGGGGCCCGCGGTGCGCTGTCTCAGCCTTCCCCCAGCCTCTCCCTGACTTCCCCATCTCCAGCCTCCAGCTCTCCTCCCTGATTTCCAGGACTCAGGTTTCCGATCCACTTAACAATCTGACTCCGGGCCAAAACCTGGTAAACTCCCCGGCCACAGCGGCCCACCACCGTCAAAGCCTATTTGTTCTGCGGGGAAAACTGGAAGAGGCGTGGCTGGGGGGGAGAAGGACAGAAAGAGGGAGGCAGAGAGAACACTGTGAGAAATCGGCTGAGACAGAGGTGCAAACCCACAGAATGACAGACCCACAGAAGTCTAGAGTCAGAAAGACCCAGAGCAGAGCGGGGCGGGCGGGCGGTCGGTGTGGGATCCCTGGTGCAGACAGGAAAGAATCCGCCTGCAATGCAGGAGACTCGGCTTCAATCCCTGGGTCGGGAAGATCCCCTGGAGAAGGGAATGGCAACCCACTCCCATATTTCTGCCTGGAGAATCCCATGGACAGAGGAGGCTGGTGGGCTACAGTCCATGGGGTTGCAAAGAGTCAGATACGGCTGAAGCGACTAACACATATGGAAACCCAGCGAGTGACAGAGACCCAGAATGAGAGGGGAGGGAAAAAGGCGGGGGAGGAGGGTGCAGGAGGAGAGAGGAACAGAGGCAGAGACCTACATGAAGAAGGGACAGAGATCCAGAGAGGTGGGACAGAGGCCCAGGAAGGTGAGAAAAGGCACAGGGAGAAGTCAGTCTTGGGGCAGGAGACAGACAAGAGCCAGCATGTGGTTACAAGGGAGACAGATCCCCTGCCTCGACACATGCGGAGGGACCTGGAGCGGTGGCCAGGGCGAGGGGCCCTACGCCCTGGCTGCCCTGGTCTTCAGCCTCATCTCAGCGCCTTGCTCCCAACCCACGCGGCCGGAGCCCAGGTCCCTGGACTCCCCACTGGCTTCCCTGAGGCTGTGCCTCAGCTGTGTCCTCAGCGAGAGTACCCACCCTCCCTGTTGCCTCTCAGTCATCAAGCCTCAGCTTAGCTGTCACCTCTTCCCACAGACTCCCTGCTGCCCTGAGCAAAGACTCCCCCCAGGCGTCCCCATGATGCTGGCCCCTGTGTGACCACCTAGGCCTGGAGTAATCAGGAGCAGAAGAGAAAATGTGAGGTGACGGAGGAGACAAGGATGGATGCAGGAGGGGGCCCTTGAGCAGGGTGGCCTTCGGGAACAACAGGGAGCCGGGCCAGGACCCTACAACTAGGCAGGTAGTTCTCAGAGCCTGAGCTTGGGGGACAGAGCAAGCGGGCTGTGGTCCCCCCAGGTCAAGGGGACCTTAGGAAGAGCCATATGTGCCTGGTTCAACCATGTCCTTGTACATAGGGGGAAACGGAGGCTTAGAGATAGGAAGGAGCTTGAGTTGGGCCATCGGGTGGGCAAAACCAGCCCTCTCAAGATATGAGGACGGAGCTCACACCCCTCTCCACTCACACACAGCTTCCCCAGATCAACAGAGAGCTGGAGTGTTGGGAAACCCAAGGACTGGAACTGAGAGGACTGAGGAGTTGGGAGGGTGTGAAGTTCGGGGTGCAAAAGGGGTCAAGACATCCAAACAAAGACCTAGGAGCTGGGCTCGGGGAAGGATTGGATGTACAGGAGAACAAGGCTGCAAGACAGGAGGAAGGGGCCAGTGGGGCTGTTGGGGGCACTGGGGAGATGTCAGGACATCGGGGATTCCAGTATGAGGCTCTAGCGAATCACACTATCAGGGTTCTGGTGGAGACCATGGAGACACAGAGCATTAGATTAAATTAAGAGAGCTTGAGGGTCGGGGCTTTGAAACAAAATGTTCAGAGATCAGAGGGGCTTGGGGGGTGTCTCAGGAAGACTGGGAATTGAAAAATGAGGAGGTTGTAAGGGGGGAAGGAAGTTTGACAAACAAAAACTGGGAACTCTAGGCTTGGGAAGTTGGAGGGTCAGGAATCCGGGCTCAGAGGGCAGAAGTCATGGGGTCACAGCCTGGAGTTTTGATAAAACGGGTGGCATCTGTTATAGTTTTCTTAATGGTTACCATCAGATGTCAAGGTGGGGTCAGAAGTTGGGAAATCTGGAGCCTGGTTCTGATGTTAATATTTAACTAAGTGCAGAAGGGGAGTGGGAGCCCATTATACCATTCTCCGTTCCTGCTTGTACATTTGCAATATTTTGCAGTAAAATAAAGTTAAAAAGACAATTCCAGGACCCAGGAGTTGTGAGGTTGAGAAGTAGTAGGGGGGGCAAGGAGAGGGCAAGCTGAGGGACCCTGGGCCCCCTGGGGAGGGGGTGCAGGAGCCACTGACCGAGCCGCCCTCCACTATGTCCCTCCACAGCGGGCGGTCGGGGGGCTGCTCGGCCAGCTCCAGGAGGTTGTCCAGCACCACCTGGCCGATGAGGTCGTGCCGGGAGAAGCGGTCAAAGTCATAGACGCTGAAGTGCAGTTTGCGCTGCGCCAACTCAGCCAGCGGCACCGAGAACTGAAACGTCTCGTTGAAGACGGGGTTCAGGGTCTTCCTGTGCACCTGCAGGGGGGCGGGCGAGGGAGACCGACACCATGCCCACCGGCCCCTCCTCGCTCGGACCCGGGGGTCCGGAACTCCGCCCCTCCCTCCCTGGGACCCGGATATCCAGCCCTCCACTCCAGACCTTGGTCTGAAACTTCTTCTTGCGGTCAGGCAGCAGGTAGATCTTGACGTAGGGATCTGAGAAGCCGTTGGAGTCCTTGGCCGGGAGGTCCAAGGCCTGCAGGATCCGCACCACCAGCTGGTCGGAGCCGTAGAGATACCGCAGGGCGAAGCTGATGCGGCCACAGGGCGCCCCCGCGCCGGCCTCCCCAGAGCCGGGGCCCCCGCCGCCCCGCCGGCCGCCGGGTCCAGTCCCCTGGTACAGCTCCGGTTTGATCTGTCCGATGAGCTTGGCCTTTTCTTCTCCACCCGGCAGGGGTAAGGGTAGGGCGGGCGGCCGCTCCTCACTGCCCGGGTCTGGCTGCGGGGTCAGGGTCTGCTGGGTAAGGGGCCGGGGTAGGGCGGAGTACCTGTAGGGGGTGAGGAAAACAGATGGTCAGTGGCTCTGATCTCTGACTGCACCTGAAGACCTGGGGGGCCCTTCCTGGCCTCCTCCTCAAACCCCACAGCCAGGGGCCCGCAGACCCCCACCTTTGCCCACTGTGACCTTGGGCAGGGCGCTTGAATTCCCTGAGCTTCAGTTTCCCCATCTGTATGGGGGTGGTGGCCATCCCCTGCTCTAAGATAGCTCCAGCCCACACGTGGGCTCTCACCAGCCTCTCAAAGCTTCCATCTGACCTCCAGGAGTGACCCTGAATAACTTCTCTGTGGAGCCCTGGGGCTTCACACAGCCCAGACTATCCAACCCCCATCTGCCCTTCTCCAAATTTCCCCGGCCCATCCTCACCCTCTCCCACCTGGCCATTGCTCCCCTTGGCCTGCTCTTTCTCTCTCAACTGTCTTTGCTGTGCTTCTGGAACACTATGGAAGCCCACAGGTCCGTCCTTAACCATCTTGGCCATCATCTTCCCTTCTCACCCGTATGCTTTCCCTGGACAAGCTCATCTGTGCCCCAGGTTTCCACGACCACCAGCAGCCTCTGCCTGCTAAGTGTCTCCTGGGCTCCAGCCAGGTTCAGCCTCCCAGCCCCATCAGACACCACATACCTCTTGTGTTCCCCACTGGGCTCACTCCCTTCTCCCAGCCCACTCCCTCTCCCAGCCCTCTACGATCCACCTCGGCCTGCAGGTCAGATACCTGGGGCCAACCTCACCTCCTCTCTCCCCTCAAACTCCTTCCCTCCCATCTCCTGAACTTTCCCACCCCCACGGTCCCTGCTCATCCATCCTTTCCTGCATGGACCATTGCACCCATGGTGAAATCCATGTGGTAGGGCCCCTAGTGACGACTGGACAGGGCAGCGCCAGATGCACCGAGAGCAGGCACGGGGCTGGGAGAAGTGAGGAGGGGGAGCACGGAGCCATGAAAAGGGATGTGGGGTGAGATGCCTCCAGCTACTGATCAGTGCGCCGTTCCCTGCTCCCAGAGAGACTTTGAGCAGGTCATTGACACCCTCTGAGCCTCAGTTTCTTCATAGGTATAATGGGGTAATGAGGAACTCAGAACCAGTGTATCCATCAACCTCTGGAGGGCTTCCCCAGAGACTTCAGACTACATTTTCCATGAGCCCCTGATCAGCCCCTACCTGGTGGAGAACCACCTATGAACCTCTGGGGCCCGAGACAATCCTTCTAGAAGGCAGTTCCCCCGAGATGCTCCCCCAGGTCCCTCCTGTTCAACAAGATCCAGATAAGCTCAGGGTCTCCCTCAAACCCTCCTCTCTTCCTAGGTCCTCTGATAGCCCCACCATCCACCTGATCACCAGGCCAGACCCCTGGGTGCTGTCCTTACCTCCTCCGACCCTCTCCTACCCGCAGCCATCAGCCCCCGGTTCCATCCCCGACTCGCTGCCCCCTGACTCTCTCTAGCTCATCTCCACCTCCACCGCCCCATGACCTCAGCACAGCCTTGTCCTCTCCTGCCTGGACTCTCGGCGTCCAGTCTGTCCCTGTGTGGCCCCAGAGAGGTCTTTCTATACCCAGAGCTGACCTCCTCTGCTCAAGCCCTCCGTGGCTCCCCAGCGTCCCAGGACAACATCCCAGACCCTCAATCCAGCATCCAGGAGCCTGTGTGATCCGGTCCCACCTGTGTCCCCTAGGCTGCCTTTCTGCAGCCCTGGCCTGGCTGGCTCAGGCCAGGCTGATCTGGGGAACCACTTCCCCTGGACTGAGAGTGACATGAAGGTCTGTGTGCAGTGCTCACCTCTACTTTTTCCCCAACACCCAGCTCAGGTCTTGGTCATATTAGGCGCTCAAAATGCATGCATAGGATCAGGGTCAGTGGATCAGAGAACTGCAGGTCCCACCAATGATGAATCGCTCTGTGCTGCAGGGACTCTCTAATCTCCGTTCTCTCCCACCTTCCTGATCTCCAAGTCCTGTCCCTATCTTCCTCCTTCCTCTGGTTTTAAGAGCTCAGACCTCCAGCCCCCTCCTCCCTCAAACTCAGGAGTCTGGGTCCCCAGCTTCGTCTTTCTCCAGGATCCAGGACTCCATGCCCCAAGTTCTGTCCTTTCCCAGGATTCAGGAGCGCCGCAGATGGCAAGGCGACGCGGAGGAGGAAAGGAAGCTCAGTGGGCCCCCAGCCCGGCGGCCTGTCTCACCTGGTGGTGGGTGCCAGGCTTGTGACCTGCTGATGCGACTGGGCACTGGGCAGGCCCCCACCGCTGGGGGGCAACAGGAGCAGCCCCGAGCCTGCCCCGCCCTCCGAGGGCAGCTCGGGAGATGTCTGGCTCGGTTTGACCCCTGCGGCTACTGCAGCAGCTGCGGCCTCTGGGTAGGAGTCCATGTCCAAGTAAGAGGGCTCAGGCGGGTCAGACCCCCCTAGGCTGCCTGGCTCCAGCAGCTCGGCGAAGGGCGGATGGTGGGCCGTGTGGGCATGGTGGTGCGGGCCCCCCAGCAGGGGATGGCCACCCAAGCCGGCCCCCAGGTGGTGCCCGCCGCCGCCTACCAGGCCTGCCAGCCCGACCCCGGGGCCTAGGTCTTTGCGCAAGGGACCACCGCCCACGGTTGAGCCTCCCTTGTCCCGCCAGGGCACCCAGCACAGCTTCCATGACACGAAGAGGGAGACACCCAGAAGGACAATGCCACAGAACGTCACGATGACCGACAGCAGGCTCACGGAGATGTCTGGAGAGAGTGAGGACAAAGGTCAGGGGTCAGGGTGGGGTCAGAATTTAGCCTCCCGCTGCTCTCCCCGGAAAAAGCTAAGCTTCAGTGTTGGCCTCTCACCGTCCTAAACACATCACACATACTACTCAGTATAGACTCCACGGCTACGCGACGTCGGTGTTTCCGTCTACCCATTTTAAAGACGAGGAAACTGCGAGGTTGGGTGACTTTGTCTAAGGCTACACAGCTAGTCCATGACAGATCTGGGATTGGAACCAGCAGTCTGTCTTCAAATTTCATCCTTTTTTATTCTCTTGATTGCACTGCCTCTCCTATAAGTGGGTACATCCTCCAATTTAGAACCAAGCTTCCCCCAAATGCTCAGAGGTGATCAAAGAGAGGGGAGACCGCATGGCACAGTTAGGTAGGTCAGGGTTCAAATTCCAGCTCGCTGTGTGGCTTTGGGAACATATCTTCACCTCTCTGAGCTTGACCCGCCCCTTTTGTGCAATGGGGAAAACTCTTGTTCTGCTTGTCATAGCAGTTTTAAAGAATGGAGGGAGTGAATGGCTCACAGAGGAAGCTGGGGAAGATAATGGCAAGCATTTCTTGAGAAGTTACTGTGCTTTATAGATATTAGCTTCCTTATGCCTCACGGGCACCCTAGGAGCTTGGCAACATGATTATGCCCGTTGTACTTTTCACAAAAGGAAACTGAGACCTAGAGACATGAAGTTACCACAGACACGAAGTCCTGTAGGTGGAGTGGAGGAAGCAGAGTCTGGGTCCAGGGCGCCTGGCTCCAGAGCCCACCACCTTCACCACTGGCCTGCCGCAATTCAGTGTTTCCCAATGAATGGCGGTTCAAGCAGGACTGTTTGTTAGGATGATACATCCTAGTACTGCCACCTGCATCCGACACCGTCACCCCCACCACTAACACATTCTGAATGCTTGCTGTGCGCTGATATGCCTTTCAGAGAAACCCGGGACAGCCCAGATCTTGAACCGAAGGTTCGTTCAGTAATTGGTGCCAGGAGTGGGGTTTTTCCAGGACGTGTGAGTTTGTTTTGGGGGTTGACTCTTGGGTCTCCATGAAGTGGATCACAGAGGGAAATTCCTGCTCAGTACAGACGGTGGGTTATGGGGCGCACGGGGGAGGAGCAGGTCACCAAAGCATTGGCAGCAAGGACAGCAGGGTGGAAGCGCTGTGTCCTGTCCCTCCAGGGAGCACTTGGTGACAAGGGGATGCACTTCAGTCCTGAGCTGCGCAGTGGATCTAAGTCAGTGGTCCCTGATGTTCATCCTCGTGACGCTATACCCCTGGGGGTGATTGATCCTATTTTACGGATAAGGCAACTGAGGCTCAGAGAGACAGGAAGTGACCGTGCAGGGCCATACGGCAGGCAGTGGCAGGGCTCTGAGTTTCCCACCCCACTCCAACCCCTTAGGGTGTCCGTTTTGAAATGATCAGCACCTACTTAGAGTTCTTGAGGCCTGTTAGAAACCAGAGCAAGAACTCCCCAGCCTTCTGAACATGGGAAGAACTGAGCAAAAGAGGTTGTTTTGGAAGAGAAGGGGGAGAAAAGTTGGATAGATGCCGTCCCCCACTGTTAGCCTGACCCAGACTCTTTCCAAGTCAAAGTCCTAGGAATTACTGAATTTGAGGGTGGTCCTGAGACACCCCACCCCCAGCTTGCCAAATTGCAGTAGTGTGCTAGACTTCCTGGGGCCACAGTCGGGCTCTTCTGCATACAAACCATGAGACTCCGAGCCAGCTGCTGCAGCTCTCTGGGCCTCATCCCTTATCACCGGCCCCTGGACATCCTGCACTTAAGATACTGAGCCCCGCCCTGGCGCTCAGCGAGTGTGACTGTCATCCTAACATCCCAGCTCCTGCTTTGAGAAGGTTTCTCATCTGGATGGAGGCACTCATGATATTCCCTAGCTCTCAGAACCCTACTGCTCTCTAGCTGGGGGACCAACCACTCCATCTGAACCTCAGTTTCCCCCATTGAAAATAAGGATTATAACTGTATTCAGTATCTTATAATAACATATAGTGGAAAGGAATCTGAAAAAGAATATATACATCAATATCTATCTATATCTGAATCACTTTGCCATACACATGAATCACTGTAAATCAACTGTACTTCAATTAAAAAATTTAAAAATAAGATGAAAAAAAAAACAGAAGATAGGGATTATATGTACCACAAAGGGTCATCATGAATAGTTGATGAGATATGTGAAGGACCTTGCATACTGCCTGGCACACAGTCGGTGCTCAGTAAGTATATTTCAACATTTATGGAATGCCCACTGTGTGCCCAGCTTGTTTTTAGCAAGTCACATGCGTTATATCATTTGAGTCTCTCAGCTGCTCCATGGAGTAGTCACTTTTATTATTCCCATTTTCCAGATGAGGAAACTGAGGTACAGAAGAACCCATGCATTTAATAAGTGGGGGAGGTGGGATTTGAACCCAGACAAGTCAGACAGACTGATTTAGAGCCTGAGCTTCTAAGCACTGTGTGAGATGCACGAAGACACTTGAAGGGGGTGTGGCAGCAGTGGAGTGGGGGTGGGGAGGGTGGATAGGAGGCTCGCAGGGCAAAACTCAGAAGGCCATGGGTCAAAAGGACCACATAGCTCCTTCTCCTTAGATTAGAGGTTAGGGGGATCAGCAACAGGCAGGATGGAAGCAAGACTCTAAGAGGGACTGGCTCCATAAGGCATAGGAAGCTGAGCAAGGCTGCTCTAAATCTCTAACAGTTCTGCCTATGGTGCAAGCAGGGGGCTGGCCAACATGGCTGGGGGTGCTGACCTGCATCTGGGCCCCGGGGATAGCCTCTGATCCGCAGGTCGTTGAACTCTTGGCACCTGTCACTGGTGTCGGCATCTCGGACCCGCGCACAGAGGTCCGAGACCAGGATGAGCGCCCGACGGCAGAGGTCATCCTCGTAGTCTCCTGACATGGTGGCCAGCAAGTCCTGTGCTTGGGAGGGGCCGGGCAAGGGTACAGATGGGGAATGGGATGGGGGAGAGAGAGGGGGTGGATAAGGGGTGGAAAGAGAACGAAAGAGGATAGGCAAGGGGCAGTGATTGGGAGTGGAATGACAAAGGGACAGAGATTGGGGGATGGAGGGACAAGGGGATGGAGATTGGGGGGCAATGAACAAGGGAGAAGAGACTGGGAGGAAATGGACAAGGAGGAAGAGACTGGGAAGGCCAGTCAAGGGGCAGAGATTCAGGCTGCACAAATAAAGGGTTGAACAGACAAGGAGACAAAGATTAGGGTTGCACAGATGCAGGGACAGAGCTTAGGGATGGAGAGACAATGGAACGGCCATTTGTCCTCCGTGCATTCAACAGATATTCACTGGGCACCAACTACACGTGAGGCCCTGTGTGGGCTGTTGCAGATCCAGCAGGGAACAAGCCCCACTCGGTCCCTGGCTTCCTGGTGTCACCATCCAACGAGAGGACATAAGGATCATACAGATCAACAAACACTCACATAAACATATCAACATAGAGCCCTCAGACTGTGAGAAGCGCCCTAAAAGAAGGATGTGTCTCAAAGGGACCCAGAGGTGGGTCATCGGGGGACTTCCCTGAAACCTGGAAGATGAGACGGAGCCAGCCACGGACAGTGGGCCGTGGGGCTGGAGTGAGGAAAACCATTCAAAACAGTGTGAAGAACGTGAGCAATGGCCCAGGGTGGGAAAGGGCTTGGGAGGTCCAGGGAACAGGAAGGTATAGACAAGGAGAGGAGAGGGGGAGCGAGAAGGAGGTGGATGGGGGTAGAGAGAGAGGAGGTGGTTGTCTGATGCTGGCGGTGGAGCGATGAAGGTGAAGGATGCAGAGATAAGGACCAAGTTGAAAGAGGGAGAGAGAAGGGGAGGGGAGACAGAGATAATGGGAAGGGCAAACTGGGGCCTGGAAGAGAGGGACAGATGAACAGACAGACGGAGGGAAAGTCAAGGATTGAGATTTGGGATGGACAAGCCATAAAGAATAAGCTGGTGTGTAATTCATGGGAGTGTGAGAGATGCATGGACCGAGCAGGCAGTGATAAGTGCCAGGCAAGAGAGTGGACTGAAATATCTTTGAGAGACAAATAGTGGACAGGAGAATGGATAGGGTGCAGAAATAAAGGACAGAAAAATAATGGCCAGAGATCACAGATGGACAAAAGGATACAGTGGATGGAGGACTGGGCAGACAGTCATGGGGGCAGAAGGAAGGTTGGATTGGGGGGGGGGCGATTCATAAAGGACAGGGAGAAATAGGTGGCTGTGGGGAGAAGGGGAATTAGCGACACATGGTTTGGAGCTAGACATCAGAGATAGACTGGAAGGAGGGTGCAGGGGAAAATAGGGACAGACAGATCAGGGCTCACAGATGGACAGGTGTCGTGGGGTGCTGCAGAAGGCCAGGACTCTGAGACCGGCATAGTCAGACTCACCTGCGCTTATCCCTGCCTTGTCCTGGATGGCAGCGGAGGCGGCGGCTGGTGGTAGGCCATGGGGGTTGTAGGGTGGATAAGGGGCTGCGGAACTGTCCCCAAGAACCAGGTGGTGGGAGGGGGGGCCGGATCTGGGGGCCGTGGCCGTGAGAAAAAGCTCAGCCCGAGCCTCACATCTTGTCCTACTCGGGCCAGCTGCTCGACCCCAGGCGACCCCCGGGAGGTCTGGCCACCCCCTTCCCACCTTCGGGCCCCCAGCTCCCGTTAAGCTTAAAAGACTACAATTCCCGGCAGGCCTTGCGCTCGCGTTGCTGCGGCTTCATAGACCAGGCACTGCAGGGACTGATGGGAGTTGGAGTCCTTAGTGCCTCTCCCGGCTGCAGAGAGGATGGGAATTTTTTTGGAGGTGGGGGGGCGGTTATGAGATTCCGGGGTCCCAAGGCGCAGCCGGGGAGAGGAATAATGTCTGGGACCTCGAGAAGCCGCGGAGTCCGAAGTCCGGAGGGGCCATGGAGTGGGTAAACCATCCCCACGCCCGGGGGGTTGGTGGGCGAGGTTGGGGTGGACCCAGGTGTTTCGGGACCCCCCCCTTCCAGAACCACGTGCCCCTCCCCCGGGGCAGCCAGGAGACGCTGCAGCACTCCCACTCCCGGGTCGGAGATCCGCGCACCTCTGCCCCCTACCCGCGCCCCCGTGCGCCAGGGCCGCCCCCCGGGATGGGGCTGGGGCGGGGGCTCTGGCAGAGGGAGGGGGAGGAGCGGACTCACCCGGAGCTGCCCCTGCCGCCGCCGCCGCAGCCCCGCGCGCCGGCCGCGGTGCCAGCTCGGCTCCTCCCCCCGCCCCTGTCGCAGGTCCTCGGCTCCTCCCCTCGCACCCCCTCCTTCTTCCCCTTCGAACCTGCGGCTTTCAAGCCGAAATCGCGCGGCCGCAGAGAGGAAGGAGGGCGCTTTCCCCGGCCGAGGCGTCTGAGACGCAGCGCACTTTCACCGCCGAGGAGACAGAGACCGGAGATCAGGACCCTCTGCTCCCCCCGAGATCCAAGGGCCCCAGCCCCCAGCCCCTCCTCTCCTAGAGAAGTCAGGGACCCGGGTCATCTCTTCCCCAAGGACCCCGGGTACTGAGCTCCCAACCCCCTCCTTTCTCAGATGCAGCAATTCACCTCTCCTGCTCCTCCTCCCTTGGGGATGCAGGACCCCCGACTCCCCACCCCGCTTTTCCGCAGGACCCAGGACTTCCAGCTCTCCCGGTGGAGGGGCTCTGAGGGCTGGTGCTGGGAGGGGAGGCAGACAGTCAGAGCCCGCTGTGGAGGTGGAAGCAAGGACTTGGACTCGAATTCTTCCTGGGTCTGTTTCTACCTTTGTGACCTTGCCCTGTTTGCTCTGAGTTCCAGTTTCCTCATCACCAAAATACAGACAAAAGTCTCATTTCCTAAGGGACCCAGAGATTCGAAAAGCCAGTCAGTATATAGAGAGAGTTTGCATCAACGAGGTGCTTAATGAATATTTTTTCAAAGCAGCAATTAATGACAGTTGCACCGGGGTTCAATGCTTTGAAAGCATTCTCTGAGTTAATCTTCACTTTGGCCCTATCAGGTGGGGGGCAATTATGTTATTCCCATTTCACAGAGGAGCCAACTGAGGCCCACAGAGGTGAAATCCCTTGAGGAAGGTCCAGAACTACCTAATCTGGGTGCAGCCCACAGGGGTGACTTGGAGGGCTCCTCCCAGTCTTTCTCAGTGCTGCCCCCTGCCTCCCAGTGACACCCATGTAAATATAATCTCTAAGTGAAAAATTGCAAACACTTTAAGACATGTCTCAGAGGCACGTCTCCCTTTAATTAGATGACCCCCCCCCATTGCTGCCTATGTATACATTTTGCAGCCACCATCATACTGCTGATTAAAAGATGCTTGCTCCTTGGAAGAAAATCTATGACAAACCTAGACAGTGTATTAAAAAGCAGAGACATCACTTTGCCAACAAAGGTCCGTCTAGCCAAAGTTTTTCCAGTAGTCATGGACGGATGTGAGAGTTGGACCATAATGAAAGTTGAGAGCCCAAGAACTGGTGCTTTCACACTGTGGTGCTGGAGAAGCCTCTTGAGAGTCCCTTGGACAGCAAGGAGATCCAACCAATCAATCCTAAAAGAAATCAATCCTGAATATTTTCTGAAAGGACTAACTCTGAAGCTGCAATACTCTGGTCACCTGATGAGAAGAGCCAACTCATTGGAAAAGACCCTGATGCTGGGAGAGATTGAGGGCGGGAGGAGAAGGGGGCAAGAGAGTTTGAGATGGTTGGATGGCATCACTGATTCAATGGACATGAGTTTGAGCAAACTCTGGGAGATGGTGAAGGATGGGGAAGCCTTGCGTGCTGCAGTCCATGGGGTCGCAAAGAGTCGGACATGATTGAGCGACTAAACAACAAATCATACTGCTGAATCTCCCAGAATTGCCTTTCAAGTTCTCTCCAAATCCTATCCTCAGTGCTCCTTGCTTTCTCCCAGACGGACCTACATTTGCACCCAAGAAAGCTTGCATGGGAGGAGGTGCACCCGCAGACGTGTGCATGGAAGTACAAGCACCCCAAATACCACTCTCACAGCCAGACCTCCACCCAGGGTCCACAGGCAGGGAGAGACACACAGCAGCTTGCAGTAACGCACACAATCAGAGTTGTGTATGCAGAAGGGCTTGCTAGAACCCCATGACATGTTCCCAAAGAGGCCCTCAGGCATCAGGAACAGCTGCAGTGCGTTGACTATGTGTGACTTTGGGAGCGGGGAGCGTGGGTTCAAACCCCAGCCCTGCTCTCCCGTCACCTGTGGCCTTGGGTGAATGACTTACATTCTTGGTGCCTCCATTTCCCCATCTATAAGTGAGGGTAATCTTTTTCCCCCTTTTTTTTAATTGGGAGGGTGATCTTTTTTTAAACCCAGATTCCACCTCATTAGGTTATTTTGAGGATTAATTCGCCAGCGATTCAGAGAAAATGGTTAATGTTTACTGTTGTCGTAATTAGTAATTACATGCATTGGCTCATGGAGTCTTTTTTTTTTCTTGGTTTGCTTATTTATTTATTTTGGGACTCGGGATCTTTCCATGCGGTGATGGACTCTCTAGCTGTGATATGTGGGCACCGTAGCTCTGCAGCGTGTGGCGTTCTCGTTCACGAACCAGGGATCCAACCCACATCGCAGGGCGAATTCTTTACCCCTGGATCACCAGGAGGAAGTCCCTGCTTCCCTGCTCATGGACTGTTTAATGTCATTTTCCAAGTGAGCAAATTGAGGCTCAGAGAGGGAAAGTGCCCTGCCCAAGGTCACACAGTTGGGAGGTATCAGAGTTGATTCAAAGCCACGTGGTCTGACTCTAGACTCCCCGCTTTCAGCCACTACATTGTTTGCTTCTAGGAAGTTTGAGGACCTTGGCTGTTATCACCACTAGGGGGTGTAGAAGAGTGCAGAGCACTGGACAGGAAAGCAGGAGACAGAGACATGCATTCAATTCAATCCACGCAGCTATTCGACAGATACTGAGCATCTACTGAGCGCCAGGCACTGTTCTAGGCACGAAGGATTTGACTGGGAACAAAGCAGACGAGAAGCCCAGCCTTGGAAAGGCAGGCTCATGATCTAGCGGTGGAGACAGATGGTCATTAAATAACTCCATCTGAGGATCAACATTCATGAAGGAAAGTCCAGGGTGCTGTGTCTGAGAAGGAGGTCACGGAAGACTTCTCTGAGCAAGTGATATTTGAGTTGGCATAAACCAGGTGAAGATAAGGGAGGGGAGAGGACTCCTCTGGGGAGAAGACTCAGTCTGTGCAAAGCCTGGAAGGAGGAAGCTTGGCACAGGGAGGAGGGCTGATGAGCACATAAGCTCCACGGGGGAGCCGTTTTGTTTACAGCTCTGTCCTTGCTGCCTGACACAGTGCCTCGCACGCAGTAGGCACTCAGTAAATACTGGCTGGCTGAATGAATGAACGAGTGGATGGATAAACAGAGAAGTGTATGTATGTGTATGGACTTTCCAGGTGGCACAGTGATAAAGGATCCGCTCGCCAGTGCAGGAGGCGCTAGAGACGTGAGTTCGATCCCTGGGTGAGGTATATCCCCTGGAGTAGGAAATGGCAATGTGGTACTCCAGTATTCTTGCCTAGAAAATTCCATGGACAGAGGAGCCTGGCAGGCTACAGTGCATGGGGTCGCAGAGAGTCAGACACGACTGAGCCCACACACTCGCGTGTATGTATTTATGAGTTGGACAGGTGAATGGATGGATCAGTGGATAGGTGGATGGATGGGTGGATGGATGGATGGATGGATGGATGGATGGATGAATGGATGGTTGGAGGAATGGATGGATAGCTGAGTGGGTGAATGAGTATATCATTACATGGGTGGATGGATAGATGCAGGCATGAATGAATGGATGAGTTTGCAAAGTACCTACAGACCCACGCCCACAGCGCCTGCAGACACATGCAGACACACACACCCAGAGACACGTACAGTGTGTGTAAACACAGGCTCACCATTTCTCCTGGTGCTCCCGTGGGAGAACCAACGATAAGAACGGAGGCAGACCATGCTGGCCAGGGCCTGTGTGGACAAAGGTCCAGGAAGGCAAACCCTCTAACCAGAGCTACAAGCAGCCCAACCCCTGCTGCGGTGCTGACATAATTTCTGGAATAGAAAGAAAATGCTGATTCAGGGATTTGTGTCCCGGGCTGCACGCCAGGCCAGGGAGTGGGACAGAGATGATCCTAGAGAGTTGGGGTGAGTGGCAGTGGCAGACAGGTGGGGCTAAGGCAGAAACACAGGGAACGGGGTAGAGAGATAGAAACAGAGAGCAAATAAAGCGATGGAGACAGAGAGAGACACAGAGACAGAGACACACAGAAAGGCACAGAGACCCAGAGAATGGGAGGCAGACAAAGAAAGCCAGAGGCATGTGGCAGAGCAATTCAAACTCAGGCACACAGAGAGATGAATGAGGCAGGGTTCCAGAGACAGACAGGTAGGGAGAAAAGAAGAACAAATCACAGAGAAAAATGAAGACACGGAGAGATGGGAATTTAAGAGATCCAGATGCCAGAGGGAAGAAGAGACAGACAGACACCCAGAGATGCAGAGAGACACCCAAAGAGAGAAGAAAGAGAGAGCCCCAGAAGACGCAGCTAAAGCCTGAGGCTAAGAACTGGGAAAGGGAGCAACCTTCAACTGAGTGTCTCTTTTGTGTCTGGCTCACATGTGGGTGCTTTGCTGTATCTTGCTTTATTTAAACACCATTAGCCCTTCAAGTGGAGAAGGCAATGGCACCCCACTCCAGTACTCTTGCCTGGAAAATCCCATGGACAGAGGAGCCTGGTAGGCTGCAGTCCATGGGGCCGTTAAGAGTCGGGCACGACTGAGTGACTTCCCTTTCACTTTTCATTTTCATGCATTGGAGAAGGAAATGGCAACCCACTCCAGTATTCTTGCCTGGAGAATCCCTGGGACAGAGGAGCCTAGTGGGCTGCTGTTTATGGGGTCGCACAGAGTCGGACACGACTGAACCGACTTAGCAGCAGCAGCCCTTCAAGCTACTCCAGTACTCTTGCCTGGTTAATCCCATGGACGGAGGAGCCTGGTAGGCTGCAGTCCATGGGGTTGCTAGGAGTCGGACATGACTTCACTTTCATCTTTCACCTTCATGCATTGGAGAAGGAAATGGCAACACACTCCAGTGTTCTTGCTTGGAGAATCCCAGGGACGGGGGAGCCTAGTGGGCTGCCGTCTACTGGGTTGCACAGAGTCGGACACGACTGAAGTGACTTAGCAGCAGCAGCAGCAGCAGCAGCAGCAGCAGCCCTTCAAGGCAGCATTATTGGCAAGAGAGGAGGAAACAAAGGCTCTAAGAGGAGAAGACATTTGCCCAAGGTTCCACAGCCTGGACATGGCATTTGATGCTAGTCTGTTTGACTCCAGAGTCCATACTCACTTCTTCATTCTATGTTACATCATGTGGACCAACAGGGAGAGGGCAGTGGGCTTGGGGGTTGCTGAGTGCAGGTCACAGTAATAGAGGGGAATCGTCCCTCATTCATTCATTCAACAGTCATGTTCCACACTTTCCTGATGTTGGAGAACCAGAGAGGAGTCAGGGATGGTCTGGAGTGGAAGGCAGACAAAGACCCAAATCCCCAAGCAAGACAGGCAGAGCGCACCGTGTTCAGAGGCCTGGGGTGGGTGGGGGGTGGTGGGGAAGCAGATAAAGAATGTGCACAGAGAGGAGACAGAAAACATAACTGATAGGAGGAGGAGTCAGGGAAGGCTTCCTGGAGGAGGGGGCACTTGAGCTTCTTTTGAAAGGATGAGGGGATTTGGGCACCAGGAAAAGGCACCATGTGGAGAGTGGAGGTGAGGGATTAATTAAATAAAGTAATTAGTAAAAGGTAGCTGAAGAGTGTTTTGAAGGTACCAGGTGAGAGAGGAAGCTAGGACCAGATCATGTATCTGTCAAACGCCTGCCTGAAACGTTGTCCAAGGTGCTGAGGAGCCATGGGGGGCTGAGTACAGGGGAGGGGTCAGCTCTGAGTGCTGAAAGACCCCTCTGAAACCTTGTGGGGAAGAGACTGGAGCATGTGAGGGCAAGAAGGAGTCTGCGGCGGGAGGGTCCAGGCAAGAAAGGACCTTGACACCAGAGTGGGTATTGGGCTTTAGGAATAAAGAGAAGAAAGAGTGGAGTCAGGAAGCAGAAGGGATAGAGTTTGGAGACTGATGGGCTGTGCAGGCTGGGTGTGCCTGTGGCCATTGGGATGAAAAATGTGTCCTCTCCTATAGGGATGAACTTGGCAACTAGAAGTAAAGGACAGTCTCATGGGAGAGAAAAAGACATAAGGATGCTGAGAGGGAGTCTGGGCTGCAAAGGAACTGGATCTGGAAATGAGTCCACTGAAGTCTGGACTGTTGTAATTACCAATGACAGAAACTCAAATAACCTAAGCAATAACACAGAATTAATTGAGTGAGTGACGGCTTCAGGCACAGCTAGATCTAGGTGCCTCAAACATCGTCAGGAACCTGAGTGTTTGTATCTTTGGTTTCTGCTTTCCTCCTGTTGTCTTTGCATTCAGGCAGGCTCTCTCCCCATATGGCAATGTGATGGTCCCCAGCAGCTCAAACCAGCCTCTTAACCTCACTGGAAAAAGAAAGACCCTGTTGTATAATGGATCTGGCAAAAGTCCAAGGTTGACGATCCTAGACTGCTTTTCAGGCTCAGTTTAGTTCAGTCCCTCAGTCATGTCCAGCTCTTTGTGCTTCCATGGACTGCAGCACGTCAGGCTTCCCTGTCCATCACCAACTCCCAGAGCTTACTCAAACTTATGTCCACAGAGTTGGTGATGCCATCCAAGCATCTCATCCTCTGTCGTCCCCCTCTCCTCCTGTAGGAGGAAACAGACAGAACAGGCTCTGTGTTGAAAGCAGGACTCCATCTTGGGTCGGACTGTGGACTTTGAGCTATATGCCCAGTATCTATGGAAACGACATACCAACTGGAAAACCAGACCTCCTGGATGGAAGAACTGCAGGGCTCATAACTAGACTCTCCATTGCCTAAAAGAATAACTTAATTATCTGTGTAACCAAATAGAATCATAAATTCTATTATGCTTATTGGGGTATGACCACAGGCCTATTGATAATTGTCCACTGTTAACTACCTAGGCTTAAGGCATATGAATCACGGCTTAACTTTGTATCTTTCTCTTCCTTTGTTCAGACTAGTTTCAGGGAATTTGGGGAGATGGGTTTGGGCACTTACACTTAGGGTATATAAGGTTTTCACAAAAACTGGTTGGGGGGTCCTTGGCTAACAGGAGACTCTGCCTTGGGCCTGCCAGTATAATAAACTGCATTTCACTATCTACATTGTCCTTCTGCGTGAGTTTGTTTCCTGGAACGTGTGGCTACAACACTCCCGCCTTCAATCTTTCCCAGCATCAGAGTGTTTTCAAATGAGTCAGTTCTTCAAATCAGGTGGCCAAAGTATTGGAGTTTCAGCTTCAGCATCAGTCCTTCCAACGAATATTCAGGACTGATTTCCTTTAGGACTGGCTGGTTTGATCTCCTTGCAGCCCAAGGGACTCTCAAGAGTCTTCTCCAACACCACAAATATTAGAGACTCAGAAAATCGAGGTGCTACTACTAAAAAGCAGAGAACCAATGCTTATCAAGCAGGAAGTTAAGGCAATGACCAGTTGAAGTGGAGAGAAGGCTTGAGATACAGGGAACAGAGACAGACTGAGAAAGACAAAATATGGGGGAAAGTCTAGGCTTCTCTCCCCTGCTGAGAGCTCAGCAGACACAAAGAAGAGATGCCCTGTGGGCATCTCTGTGGCTAACCTCCCTCACTCCTAGCCCCTCCCCCATCCACTGGAGGTACCATGGCAACCAGGCCCCCTGCTCACCTTTCCCTCCCCTATATAGAACCCAGTTTCTGTTTGAATCTAGCCTGTATCTAACCAGTTCCTGCGTGAAACAGGGATGAGCGGAGGGCAAGTGGGAACAGAAAAGGGATGACAGAGGGGGGGGAGGACAAGGGGCCCGACAGAGGCAGCTATGAGAGAAGAGAGATGGGGAAAGAGGGAAAAAGGAGACTGGGAGAGATGGGGAGAGAGGTAGGGAGCCAGAGAGGGGGGATAGGGTTAGAGAGAGCCAGAAAACAATGAAGACAGAGAGGGAAGGGGGGATGGGGCGATATTGGGGAAACTGATGGGGGAGATTGGGGAGATGGAAGAAGGGAAGGGGAGAGATGTGGGGAGAAAGAGGGCAGAGAAAACGAGGGAAAGAGTAGAGGAGAGATGGGGAGAGCGACAGGGCGAAGTCAGGATAAAGAAATGGGGAAAGAGGGAGGAAGGGAGTGGGATAGAGACATGGGGAGCAGATGAGGAAGACTGTGCGAGTGTCAGGAGTGGGGAAAGAGGCTCGAGGAGACCGGGGGACGTTGAGGAAGAAAAAGGAAGCTGGGCAAGAAGGAAGTGGGACACACAGAGGGTCCCAGCGATGAAAGGAAACCAGATGCCCATGTGGACTCAGCCTTCCACATTTTTCCCCCGGGCCTTCAAGAACAAGAGGGAGGAAGCAGCGGGGAGACAGAGCTGGGGCGGGTGGCCCAGTCAGAGCTCTTCTCCCCGTCCTCCTGAGACAACCCCCACCCGCCTTCCCAGGATGCAACAGGAGGTGGAGCCCCTGTGCTCCTCCGCCATGGGCAACCCCGGCATGCACAGGGACGCAGGTAACTGTGCGTTTGTAAGCAAGCGTGGGGGTGGAGGGCCTTCATCCGAGCATTGTGTCACAGCCTGCCTTGCGGCCTGGCCGTGAGTGAGTTACTGGCCTTCCAAAGAGAGAGCTACCCCCAACTTCTTGTGTCCACTAGGCAGTACCCTTTAAGGTCGCAAACCGCCATTTCCCGTGAGCCTTTGCAGTTCCTTGGCCAATCGTCTGGACCCGGAACTACGTTTCCCATGAGTCTCTGGGGCCTCAACAACTCTTCTGGAGGACATGAGCCCCTAGAGACTCCCTGCCCTGGCCCCTCACACCCTTTTTGTCTCCACCACCGGACTTAGCATCTTCTCCCGAAGCTACTCCTTCTCCCTGCTTCCCATCTTTGAATAACCCTGCGACCAACCCAATCCAGACCCCAGGCATTGTTCCGCCGACTCCCGTTTCCTCCCACTGCCATCAGTCCCTAACCCTGTCTTTGTTCTCATTCTCTCTGCCCCGTCCACACATCCCCGGCTCAGGGCTTGTCCTCTTCCAATGGACGCTTTCTCCACCTGACTCCCTGGCCTCCAGTTTCTTCCCTCCCGCCCATCCCCTAGGTAGCTCCAGAGAAAACTTTCTGACACCCAGCACTAACCCTTTCTCTCCCTTGCTCGCAGCTCTTCCATGTTCCCCATCACTCCCAGGATAGGGCGCCAGCCCCTCAATCCAGTGTTTGAGGCCCTATGTAGCCTGTGCCAGCTGTCAGGCTCATCTTCCAGGGCTGCCTATTTCCACTCTACTTTAGCACAGCTCATGCTTCATTCATTTTCTCATTGAACATTTCTAAAGTAATATCTTGGTGACAGTTCATTTGGCTAGCAGGTAATACAGAATTGGACTTAAGGAAGTATAAAGAATTGTTGTTCAGTTGCTAAGTTGTGCCTGACTCTTTGCAATCCCATGAACTATACCCCGCCAGCCTCTATCCGTGGGATTTCCCAGGCAAGGATACTGGAGTGGGTTACCATTTCCTTCTCCGGGGGATCTTCCCAACCCAGGGATCAAGCCCACGTCTCCTGCTTGGTGGCAGGAGATTCTTTACCACTGAGCCATGTGGGAAGCCCAGTATAAAGAATAGGAAAGACATTATCTCACTGTAAAAGACTATAGATGGAGCAGGGTTTGTATTTGGGTGGATCAGCAGCTCAGTGAATGTTATTGAGAAGCCGATTTCTGTTTCCCTGCTTTTTAGTGTGGGATATATCCCTTTTGCACACTAGCTTGCATACCTCATGGTCACCAAATGGCTGCCAAAGTTCCAGGCATCACTTCCAAAGGTTTTAATCTTAAGAATTCCAAATAATCTCTCCTCACATCTCATTGGCCGGCACTAAGCACCCACTCACTCTTGTCTCAATGCCTGGGAAAATGAATGAAATTATAATGATTATTTTAGTCATTGGGTCTATGCATCAGGTGGGAGAAAGTTTTAAAAGAATTTATATCTAATCCTACTTCAGATTCCAGTTAACCAGGATCTCTAGGACTGGGGCCCTAGCATCTATAGTTTTTGACTGCTTGCCAGGCAATTATGATGAGCCGTAGGGGTCGAAGGCATTGGTTTACACTGGATGAGGTATTTCTGAGGATCCTGGGGATTGGTGAGCCTCACCTGGTTCCCTTCCCATCTCTCCCATGGGTGGGGAATGGACACTCCTCAAGTGAGGAATAAGGATGGAAATCATTGACATGGTCTCCTTTCATGAGTGTTGGCTGTAAGCACCTACTCTGTGCCAGGTGCTAGGCGAGGCACAGCAAATTCTCTAGTGGCAAAATGGACAGTTTCTCTGTCCTCCAGTCTCTGTTAGTGCCTTTGAAAACCTCTTCTGTTTGGAGACCCCCCACCCCACCCCACATCATCTCTAACCTAGACTGAGGCACCCACCTGATAAGTATACTTTATTTATCAATTCAGTTCAGTCACTCAGTCATGTCTGACTCTTTTGCGACCCCATGGACTGCAGCATGCCAGGCTTCCCTGTTCATCAGCAACTCCCGGAGCTTTCTCAAACTCATGTCCATCAAGTTGGTGATGACATTCAACCATCTCATCCTCTGTCGTCCCCTTCTCCTCCTGCCTTCAATCTTTCCTAGTGTCAGGGCCTTTTCCAAGGAGTTAGTTCTTTGCATCGGGTGGCCAAAGTAGTGGAGTTTCAGCTTCAGCATCAGTCCTTCCAATGAATATTCAGGGATGATTTCCTTTAGGATTGACTGGTTTGATCTCTTTGCAGTCCAAGGGACTCTCAAGAGTTTTCTCCCTGCTGTGCTAGATTGCTTCAGTCATGTCCGACTCTTTGCCACCCCACGGACTGCAGCATGCCAGGCTTCCCCAACCTTCACGATAGCCTGGAGTTTGCTCAAATTCATGTTTATTCAGTCGGTAATGCCATCCAACCATCTCATCCTCTATCATCACCTTCTCCTCCTGCCTTCAATCTTTCCCACTATCAGGGTCTTTTCCAATGAGTCCATTATTCGAATCAAGTGGCTAAAGTTTTGGAGCTTCAGCTTCAGCATCAGTCCTTCCAATGAATAATTCACGACTAATTTCCTTTAGGATTGATTGGTTTGATCTCCTTGCAACTCAATGGACTCTCAAGAGTCTTCTCTAACACCAATAGAACTCTAACAGTCCGAAAGCATCAAAACTTTATGTATAGCTCTAGAAAAATTTGAGTGGCATTGAGTTGACCAGTTGGCACATTTTGTAGATCAATATTTGTTCATTTCAGTTTCTCTATTTTCTTTGTGGTATTTTGGAGCCAGTAACATTTTTAGCTTGTCAGGTTGCAAATTTTGGCTTAGGCCATTAGAAAGCCTGTAGGTCCCAAGTGGTTTGCCTGTAGTAATGAATGAAATGACCCAGGCTATTCTCATGCAAGGAAGGCAGACATGACACACGTTATCTCACAAATAATTAATAACCTACAATTGCAAGAAGTACTCCTTAGCTTTGGGTCTGAAGAGAATTCTGGGAATATTCTCTTTTGCTTAAAGACCTTAGTGCCCCACCCACACAACCTGTGATGCCTCTGCATAAAATATCCCTTTCTTTGCAATTTCTTTCTTTCTTCTTTTTTTTTTAACGAGGAGGGTCTCTGCCATTTCTTTATTTGGCAAATTCCTCTTGTATCCCTTAAGTCTCATGGTAGACATCACCCCCTCCAAGGAGCCTTCCTTGATTGCCCCCAGACTGTCCACCTTGTGACACCTCCACTGTAGCAAGTACTGCACTTTACGGTGACCACTTTCCCCACCACACCAAAAGCTCTTGGAGGGAAGGGTGGAGGTCTCATTAATCTCTTTGTCTGCATCATCCTTCAGGGCACACAGGAGGCCTTGGAGGTGTCTCTTGATGTTTGGAAGTATTATGTTTACTCAATTATTCAATAAGTACTCATTTATAAATGTACACCTTTATTAAGTTATGGATATACATTGAAACAAATATATTAAAATCATGGTTGTAATTTAGGAATCTTTATTTGCAATGCCACATTTCACAAGAAACAGTTTTATTCACTTTTTAAACATATCACTTTGATGTTGCTAGAGTCATTTTCCAAGTCATTTCACACACTTTTCCAGGGCATATAATTTTATTTCTAAGTTATCTGTGATAGGAATTTAAAAGATTTTTCTCTACTATGGAAAAATTCAAACATTCAAAAAAATAGAGAAAATGTTTAATAAATCCACGCATTCCAATACCTAACTTCAATAACTATCAATATTTTGCTAATCTTGTTGCACCTAGACACCCACACACACAATTTTTTGGGGGACATTCTATAGGACGAATTTGTTTTAAAACAAGTTTTAGAAAACAGACCTACCATGCCATTAATTACAACCAGCAAAAATTTATAAATTTTTCTTGAATATCATCTCATCTAGGATATATTTGAATTTCCCTAATTATTAAAAACTTTCATTTTTTACAGTTGGTTTGTTTTAATTAAGATCCAAACAAAGATATTGTATTGCATTTGATGATTATATCCCTTCAGTCTTCATCCAGTAAATTCTTACAACTAGGTGCCTGGTGCTTTGCTAGGTGCCCAGAGCAGAAGACAAGCCCCTGACCTTATGTTGTTCACATTATAATTAGAGACTCATAGAAATAAATGTAAAAAGGCAGCTGTGATGACAGCCAGTACGTGGTGTTATGCATTCAAGACAGGAACCCTTCACATGCTCAAGGAGACGTGATGAGCTAAGTGAGGGGGAAGAGAGCACCACGTGGATTTACAGCATGTGTCAAGGTCCTGTGGCAGGAGTGGGGGGCATGGAGAGTTCAAGTCACAGAAGGGTGATGTTTCTGGAATGCAGCAAGTGAGGAGGTCGATGTTGTCTGATCAGGCTTGAGACATCAGCAGGGTCTGGTCCTATGTGGTCTCGGTCTTAATTTATCCCGAAGACAACGAGAAGTCCTGGGAGGGTTCTGAGGAAAGTGGAGGTGGAGATGTGGTCGGATCTACATTTCAAAATGGTATTCTGAGGCTTCCCTAGTGGCTCAATGGTAAAGAATCCACCTGCCAATGCAGGAGATCACATGGGAAGATCCCACATGCCCTGGGACAACTAAGCCTGTGGGCCACAACTACTGAGGCTGTGTGCTGTGACGATTGAAGCCTGCATGCCTAGAGCCCATGGTCCACAACAAAAGCCACTGCAGTGAGAAGCCTGCGCACCACAACTAGGAAGTAGCCCGTGCTCTCTGCAACTAGAGCAAAACCCATGTAGCAATGAAGAGCCAGCACAGCTCCAAATAAATAAATAACTATAAAACAAACCAAGAAACAGTAGCAAAAAGTGCTATTCTGATGGGATGAATGAAGGAGAGAGACAGAGAGGTTGAGAAGTTAGGAAGCTGTTGTGTAGACAATAGTGGGATGAGAAGCAGCAGCCTGGGGGATTGAGAACATGTTCTGGATCCAGATGGCTCGATTTTTATGATTCTATCGCTTGGGCTGTGTGACCTTGAGGAAATCACTTAACTTCTCTGTGCTTCTCTGTGTGGTGGGGAAGTCCCTAGATGAAACAAGATTGGCAAAATATTGATATTGATTGAAGCTAGGTATTGGAACATTTAGGTTCATTATACATCCTGATGTGAAGAACTGACTCATTTGAAAACACCCTGATGCTGGGAATGATTGAAGGCAGGAGGAGAAGGGGATGACAGGATGAGATGCTTAGATCGCGTTACTGACTCTATGGACATGAGTTTGAGCAAGCTCTGGGAGTTGATGATGGACAGGGAAGCCTGGCGTGCTGCAGTCCATGGGGTCGCAAAGAGTCGGACACTGAGCGACTGAACTGAACTGAACTTAAACTACACTACCTCAGAAGTTGTTGTGAGGATTCAGTGGAAAGAACTTTAAAAGGTGTTTGGCTTTGCAAAAGGGACTGTAAACATGTAGTTATTGTTAAGTGGACAGACTTGAGAAGGAGATTACTGCATTGGAAGGATGGAAGGGAGGCCAGGATGGCCAGACAGAAATGCAGAGAGCTCAGCAGAGGGACCATACGTGACGCAGGGCAGGTGGTTCTCAGAGGGGATCTGTTTAAAATGCAGATTCTCATCCTGTAGGTCTGGAGGGGACCCTGAGAGGCTCCCCCAGACCACACATTGAGGAATGAGTCCCCATAGCAGGGGAGGACTTTATCCTGAAGGCAAGAGAAAGCCTCTGGAAATTTGTGAGTCTCTGAGAGTACATCATGAGAAACGCTGGGGTGGAAGAAGCACAAGCTGGAATCAAGATTGCCGGGAGAAATATCAATAACCTCAGATATGCAGATGGCACCACCCATATGGCAGAAAGTGAAGAGGAAATAAAAAGCCTCTTGATGAAAGTGAAGTGGACAGTGAAAAAGTTGGCTTAAATCTCAACATTCAGAAAACGAAGATCATGGCATCTGGTCCCATCACTTCATGGGAAATAGATGGGGAAACAGTGGAAACAGTGTCAGACTATTTGGGGGGGCTCCAAAATCACTGCAGATGGTGACTGCAGCCATGAAATTAAAAGACGCTTACTCCTTGGAAGAAAAGTTATGACCAACCTAGATAGCATATTGAAAAGCAGAGACATTGCTTTGCTAACAAAAGTCTGTCTAGTCAAGGCTATGGTTTTTCCAGTGGTCATATATGGATGTGAGAGTTGGACTGTGAAGAAAGCTGAGGGCCGAAGAATTGATGCTTTTGAACTGTGGTGTTGGAGAAGACTCTTGAGAGTCCCTTGGACTGCAAGGAGATCCAACCAGTCCATTCTGAAGGAGATCAGCCCTGGGATTTCTTTGGAGGGAATGATGCTGAAGCTGAAACTCCAGTACTTTGGCCACCTCATGTGAAGAGTTGACTCATTGGAAAAGACTCTGATGCTGGGAGGGATTGGGGGCAGGAGGAGAAGGGGACGACAGAGGATGAGATGGCTGGATGGTGTCACGGACTCGATGGACATGAGTCTGAGTGAACTCCGGGAGTTGGTGATGGACAGGGAGGCCTGGCGTGCTGCGATTCATGGGGTCGCAAAGAGTCGGACATGACTGAGCGACTGAACTGAACTGAAGGGGACCCCAAAAGTTGGAAGGGAAATGGGGTTAGTAGCGAGTCCCAGCTCTGGGGTATCCCACAGCTGGGTGGGGCAGGGTGGAATCTGGGGCTGAGACACAACAGCCGAATAACTGGCAGAGGAGCTATCCTGGGAGTGGCATAGCCAGTCACTTGGTGATGTCATTTAAGCAGAATAAGGTGTGAGGAGTGCTCAGGGCAACCGATGTACTTGGGTTTTCCATCCCCAGGAGTGCTCCTTGTGGATCGAGAGACCCCAGAGGAGATGCAGGCGCGGAGCCTGGGCAGACCTGTCAAATCCTCGTGAGTGGTCCTTGGCCCCGTGATTTCTGACCTCAGCTTCTCTAAGCTCGAGGGCACCGACCCCTGACCTTGGGAGGTCCCTGTCCGCTGGCTGTTTTCCCAGGAAACAGTATCTGCGTCAGGTCATTGCAGAATACGAGGCGCTGGACCGAGAGCTCCCGTGCATCCGGAAGTTCCCTATGCCGCCTGCCGCTCAGCCGCTTTGTCTGTGCATGGAGACCTCGGTGAGTGGCCCTCCCCCAGCCCGTGACCCCAGATCCCTGCTGGGGCGGTGGACAGGACTTGAATCCAAGGTCCACAGCTCAGCAGCTGAGGGCCTGGCGCCAGGATAAGTGGCTGAAAATGTGAATTTGTCAAAGGGGCCGTCGTTGAGAGAGGCGGAGAGAAGGGAGACAGAGGACAGGGGGAATCCTGCTAATCCGTCTACTAGGAAAATCTGTAAAATGGACAGATAGTGCAAAAACTCATTTTTAAAAAGCTTAGGTGTTTGACAGATTCAGTGAAGTGGTTACGCCGTGTATGGTTTCTGTGGCCATTCCTGCTTCAGCAGAGGTAGCTATTAAGGTCTTACCCTTTAATTTGAGAATTAAATGAGGCTTGCCAGCACAAGCCTCTGAATGTTCCCTCGGCTGATCTGTGTCACTTTACCCTGACGAAGGGATCACCGTTCTTGTTGACAAGGCCAGTCCACACTCCATTGCTTCTCTTCGTGTCTTTGAACATGAAACAACCCCATCCCCGCCTCCGCCGCTCAACATACACACCCAAGTCTAGCAGGAGGTGACCAATTTCTTGATTTCACTGTAGCTTCTTGGCAGTTTTATATATGACATATGCTATCACCCTCCACACTGCAATCTGAGACTGAAAGGTGGTTAGTGATCAGTGTGTTTTCTGAATGTTAAATAGATTGACAAGATGTCAACCCCTCCCCCACGATCCTTATTTATTGACAAAGGAACAGTCCTTAAAATGCTAATATGACTATAAAAAGAAAAATGTACAGCTTAAATCCTTGCGGAAATCTTCAAGGGCTGCCAAAACTTCACCATCCAACGCAGGTTTCTGGAAAAGTTTTCAATAGATAGGCAAAGTTGGCCAACTGGTGAATCATTCAGCCGACTGTTCATTGACTTCTGGCAAATCGGCTTGGTGAGGATTGATTCTTTTGTCTGAGAATCACCTAGAATGGCAGCAGATGCCTTTCTACCTGAAAGATTCCTATCCTCCTCGCTCTGGCAGGTTCTGCAGGTGGGTCTAGGGTGGGGACTTTTGCACCTGGACTTAACTCGGCCCGACATCCCCAGCCTGAAGAGGACCTTACCCACGTGGAGGTGCTGGAGGCCCTGGAAGCCGAGTTCCCTGGGGCCATGGAGAGTGGGCGCGTGAGCAGCATCCGCTTTGAGAACATGAACGTCATCTGTGGGACTGCCGGACGCCGGGACCGGTGAGTCCTTGGTGGGGGTGAAGGGCCTGAAGTGGTAGGCCCGCAGTGAACACGATGAGGGGGCGGAGCCGGGAGTGAGGGCGGAGAGAGGTGGGGCGGGGACTTTGGGTGGGCGTGGCCAGGAGCTAACAGAAGGTGCGGGCCGACAGGAAGCGCAGCGAGGGGCGGGGCTGGGAAGGGACAGACAGTGAGGGGGCGGGGCCGGGAGTGAGGGCGGAGAGAGGCGGGGCGGGGCGGAGACCTTGGGTGGGCGTGGCCAGGAGGTGCGGGCCAACAGGAAGCGCATCAAGGGGCGGGGCGGGGAGGGGACAGAAAGTGAGGGGGCGGGGCCTGGAGCCCCCAGTGAAGGTTGTGGTAGATAGAAGGACCCCTACCTGGCTGAAAGGCGGCACTAGCGGTAAAGAACCCGCCTACCAATGCAGGAGAAGAGACACGGGTTCCATCCCTGGGTGGGGATGGTCCCTTGAAGGAGGGCATGGCAACGCACTCCAGTATTCTTGCCTGGAGAATCCCATGGACAGAGGAGCCTGGCGGGCTAGTGGAACCTGATGGGCTACGGTTCATAAGGGAGCAGAGTCGGTCACGACTGAAACGACTTTGTATGCACCCACACGGGAGCCTAGAAGGAGCGAAGCCAAGAGTGGGTGCGGTGGGGGAGCAGGGCCAGGTGAGATCGGAAAAGAAGGCGGGATCTGGAGAGAGGAGCCAGACTTTCAGTGACCCAGGTGGTGACAGGGATGCGCAAGACCGAGGAGTGGGGGTCTGAACACGGGACAGCAGCTATGAGCCTGAGCACCTTGCAGGGCGGGGTCAGAGTGATCCCGGGGGTCTAGACTGTCTGGTGGAGGGCGGGACCAGGCCTGAGAGCAGCACTGAAGGGGCGGGGCGGCCAGTGCAGTGGCGGTTTAGAAATATGGAGCCTCGACAGAACCGGGCTGAGGGAAGACAGAGCCTAGACTGACCCCTCTGAGGGTCAAAGAACAGATTGACCCCGACGAGAGTGCAGGCCTGGCGAGTTTAGGGACGCAGCGATGGGTTGAGGGACGAGTCGTTCGGTAAACGAACTCAGAGATCAGGCAAGGACTCTTCAGCAACCAGAGGCGGGGCTGGGGCCGCCAGCGATTCCCCCTCCGTCTCCGCCCCGCTTCTCTCCCCTTGGCCTTGTCCCCTCACAGGTGGCTCATCATGGTCACGGACTTCCAGACTCGCTCGCGCCTGCTGCGCTCAGGGCTTCGACTCCGCGGGAACCTGCATTCTCTCGTGCGCCACGACGAACTGCTGCTGAGCGATTACCGCCTGCACCTGCGCCGCTCCCTGGTCCGACGGCGCATGCTCGAGGCTCTCGGGGCGGAGCCGACCGAGGAAGACTGACATTTGGGGGGGGCGGGCCCCGGCTGCGCTTGCGCACTGCCCCGCTGGCTCGGGATACCCACCGGGAACCTCAGAGGAAAAGGGGAGTTGCCTCCCCAGGAAGGAGGCGGGGTCGGCTCGAGGGGGTGGATACTGTGAGTTTAATTATAAAGAATGACCTGGTACAAAAGCCATTTCTCTCTGCAAAATCTTGGTGGGGAGTCTGGGGGAGGGTGGTGACGGGGGGTAGAGACGAACCCCCATGATATAATTCCGCCTCCCTAGTCTTCCCCTAGTCCCTGCGAATGGACGCCTGGGTCGCAACCCCTTGAGGGGTGAATTCCGAGGCCCGCGAGAGGGAAGACCGGGGCCCCGTGGATTTGAACGCGTGTGATCCCTGTCCCAACGAGAACCAGACGTCCTCATCCGCCCCCCTTTTCCTCCTCCCAACCCCCCCTTGGAAGACAATTCTCGGGCTTTATTTCAGGTTTTTTTTTTTTTCTGGATTTTTTTGTGTGTTCTAGGTTTTTTTTTTTTTGTATTTTCTTTTGTTATTGTTCCTCTTTTTGCTTTGTCGCTTCTCTCCGCCCCGCGCTGCCCCCAATCCAGTACCTTCCCCCTCCCCAGCCCAACCTCTCCTACCCCCCTCCCCACCCCCCACACCCTCCCCAACCCCGCGGCACCCATCCGGAATGAACAAGCCCTTGATAGACGAGCGCCGCGCAGGCCCCCTGCGGACGGGGGGCATCCGACAAGGGGGAGGGGGCGGGTAGGGGCCCAGCGCGACCTCCGCCCCTCTCCTCGCCACCCCTCCCCCCTCCCACGACCCTCCCACAAGGTTCCCCGCAGATCCCTGACGTGGTAAGGAGGGAGGGTTGCAAGCACCCTCCCCCCAAGGACGGAGCGCCCCCCCCCCTCGGGGGTAGGGGGCAGCAGAGGGGGAATGGGCTTGGGGGAAGGAGGGGGAGCTCCCTTCTTTGGCAGCTGAACATGGTGGGGATCAGGGGCGATGCCCTCCCCCTTTTGCCCACAGTAGGGGAGGGGGCTTTCCAGGGGAAGGGGGTGGCTTAGAATTTCCAAGCCCTAGGAATAGAGGGACAGGGAAGCGTGCAGGAAGGGACAGCCATGCTGGAGGGAGGAGTTTCTGGGAGAGACGGAAAGTTTAGGAGATGGGGGGGAGGCGGTGTCGTCGTGCAAAATGGATGGACCGGAAGTCAGAGGAGGGAGGAGCTGAGAGGGCAGACTGGGGCAGGGAGAGGAGGAAGCGAGGAAGCAAAGTGGGCAGGAACTGAGAGTGCACAGGGTCTTCTCTTGACAGAAAAAGTGTCCAGAGCTAAGAGAACAGGCAGAGTGCAAATGATCATAAGAGCTGATCTTTGGGGGCAGGAAAAAAAAAAACTGCCAGGAAAAGAAACAATAATACAGGCTCAAGAGCGTGTGGAATGGGATGAATGTGCAAAAGGAAAGAGGCTGCAGAGTTCTCCAAGAGATGGTAAAAGTTACCCAAGAACAACCAGAAATTCAAGCATGAGCGTGCAAGGCAGGGCTGCGGGGTGCAAGAGCCTAGTTAAGGACGAAAAGACGGCTTCAAGAGAGCAAGGGACGTGCTGGGGAGAATGCGTGTGCAAGAGCGGGCGTGCAAGAAGCTGCATCAAAGAACTGACAGTGGAGATGGACAAGGATCTGGGAAACGACGGGGCGAGGGAGTGGGGAAGCCTGGCAAAGAGGAGAAGATATGGTTCCTGGGAGGCGAGGGTGCAAGCAACAGTGGGTGGGGGGAGGGGCAAGGAGGTGCCGTGGGAGTGTCACTGTGAGACGGAGGGGTGGGTAGAGTGAGAATGTGGGGGTGCAGGATTAAGGGGAGAGGGTGCTTCAGGAGAATGGAGGCGCGAGTTTAGGGGGAGGCGCACGGTCTGAGAGAGGGCGAGGGAAAGGGTGTCCCAAGTGTGTCTGCAGCAAGGGCCCAGAGATTCTTCAGGAGAGAGGGGTGGGGGGGGGGGAGGGCGCCCGTGGGAAGTCTGAGACCAAGGGGGTGTGGAGCGTGGGGAGACAGACGCTGTGGTGTGCCAGGGAAGCCGAGCGAGCCGGAAGCAAAGGCAGGCGGAGGAAGCCAAGGCGGAGCGCGCAAGACAGCCAGAGGGCGCATTTGTGCAAAATTGTAGCCCAGGAAGGGGAGAGAGGTGAGCAGGCGTGCAAAGGGGCGTGCAAGAGCCTGGGGGGCGGGGGCTGCTGTGTGTGCTGGGGAGAGGGGAGGGTGGGGAGAGCCAGGGGCTTGGAGAAGGGGGGAAGGGTGGTTAGAGGGGCGGCAGATGGTGGAATCTGAGGGCGGCCCCTTCCTCTGCCGCCTGGGGGACGACCCCGAAGCGGTCAGGCTCAGGGCTGGCCCTCTATGGCTCTGTCTGTCCCCCGCTCCCCAGAATCGACCCTTCCCTCCTTCTCCACCCCCTCTCTGTGATTTCCTCCAGCGCCCCTCCGCTCCCCCTACCCCTTCACACACACACACACACCGCCTCGTGTCAGCTGCCCCCTCCTGTGAGGTGCAAATGTCTGGCCGGGATCAGGCCACCTGGTGACCTCCGGCCTTGGGAGACAAGGGTCAGGGCGCAGTTCTAGCAGAGTCCCTGGCCCGGGGAGAGAAGGACGGTTGGGTTGGGTGGGAGGGGCGGTCAGAGGTCAAGAGGCCAGCAGGCTCAAGGGTTCTGTGGACGGGCTGGTCCGTCCAGGCCAGCCATCACCTCTCCAGGAAAAACTTGAGAGCCCGGTCGATGTTCATGCGGTGTCCCACCCTGGTCACCCCCAAATCGACGTAGTCCTCCTTGGTCAAGGCGGGAAGGTGGGAGCCATCGATCTCGTGGTCCAGGAACCGGGCCCGGTGTTCGGCCAAGCCCAGCCACTCTAGCCAGTCAGCCACATCGAACTTGGTCCAGAAGCCCAGAGGTTTAGCGCCGAACGGCTTGTCCGGGGGCAGGGAAAGCAGGCGGGTCGGTGAGAGGGAGCGGGAGGCCCCCGACAAGGCCCCGCCGAGACTCCCGGACATCCCGGGGTGCGGCGGTACAAAGACGGGGGCGAAGGGGTCAGCCGAGCCTCCTGCCCCTCCGGTGGGGGAGCCTCGGATGTCAAAGAGGCCCGGGTAGAGGGGTCCGGAAGGCAGGATGGGTAGGGACGAGGGCCGGGGCGCAGGGCTGACCTTGTGCTCCGAGGCGGGCAGCAATGAGGGGCTGGGGGCCCGGCGGAGCAAAGGTGGGCGCATCTCGAACTCCACGCCCTGGAGGTGGCGGGCGGACGTGGAGGAGGAGGAAGCCGATGGGGAGGTGGCCCCCGGGGCTGCAGCGGCTGAAGGGGACACCGCGGTTCCCGTGGGGAGTGGCGGCAGAGGTGGTTTGGACCAGTTCTGAAACAGGCTGCTCACAGGTTTGGAGAGGAGCGAGGACTGGGAGTCTTCCGAGAGTCTGGAATGTGATACGGGGCGGGGGGTGGAAGAGAAGGGTCGGGGGGGGGGGGGGAGGGCAAGGGTGGGGCGAGGAAGAGGCAGAGGTCAAGATACAGGGAGAGAGGAAGAGAGACCAGGGGCGCGGGGTAGAGAGATGGGAAGAGATGGAAGGAGCGAGCGAGGGGGTAAGATGGATGTCAGGACAGAAAATGAAGGGAGAGAAAAGTGAGAGGACAGGGAGGGCGACAGTCGAGAGAGATGAAAGAAAAAGAGACATTAAGTGATAATAATAATAATCGCCACCACTTACTGATGCTCACGTGTGCCAGGCATTGTTCTAAGTGCTTTTACAGATCGCATCTCAATGGAATCCCCGTGACAGCCCTGATGCAGGTTACTATTATTATCAGCAGCACAGAGAGGTTAAGTATCTTGCCTAAGGACACACAGCCAGGAAGTGGCAGAGCCCAGTTATATGGCACCAAAGTCTGAGCTCTTAACCACTCCCCTATACTGCCTTTCGGGGTATGGCCAAGTCACAGCAGAGTGGAAGACAGGGAGACGGTGAGAGAGGAACAAAAAAAGAGGAGGAGCATTCAGGGGAGAGAGATGGAAGGGGACAGGGGACAGAGAGAGAGAGAGAGAGATGAGGAGAGGGCGATGAAAGAGAGAAGAAACGAGGGGAGAAAAGGATTCCCCTCATCCCTTTAGCTCCCTCCACAACAGTCCCTGCCTCGGGGCCTTTGAACGGTTCCCTCAGCTCAGCGCTCTGTTCCCTCCAGGAGCCATACAGTTCGCTCCCTTCCCTCCTCCAGTCTCTGTTCAGCTTGCCTTTTATTTGAGACATCTCTCCTGAACCATCCCATTATTGTATTTTTTCCCTAGGATGACCGCAATGACTGTTTCCTGTCTGACCTCCACCTCTGCTTATCAGGCTGTGAGCTCTATAAGGGATATGCTTTGCTTGTTTTGTCCACTGCAGGATTCCCTCCCTCTCCCCCTGAAGGGCACCGGGTAACAGAGATGGCAAGTCAGTCATTGGTGGATGGGTCAACTAAATTAAGCATCCTTTCCTCTGTCATCTGTGAGATGCCTTAAGATCTCAAAGACCTCAGAAACCACCTTAGAATATCACTGTAAGGATATCAAACCCTTGAGCAGAATTAGAGTAAGCTCTGAAGAAGGACAAGAGGGTTAAAAAACCTCTCTCCACTCGCTCTGTGTGTCTGGGTCAGGAATGTGACTATACTTTCCCTTCGATTAGAAGGGCTTGAACTTTGAGCTGATTCCAACTAGCTAGCTGCTTTGGAAAACTTCCTGCATCTTCCCAGATTCCTCCATCTATACCTGATGGCCTTTTAAGAGACTCCCCCCCCCCCTCCTCCATCTCATGATACAGTTGGCCTCAAAAACCCTTTTAGGTGAGTTCTATGCCTTCCTCCTTCTACAGAGAGGTAGATTCCTTTGCTGAAGGTCACCCAGTTAGCAAGTGCAGGGCTGGAAGCAGCCCCCCCCCCCCCCACTAAACAAAAAACAAAAACCTAGCTCCAGAACCATGCTTGGACATGGCTTTAGGACAACCATGCCCTAAAGCCTCTTGTCTTGAACCAACACTGGGCTCAAAGGGACTCGAAGATTTCAGGGGTTGTCAGAACTGACAACCCACCAAGGAAAGGACACGGGCAAGTTGTGCTCCAATCTCCTGTGTTCATCACTCTTTGTTCATCATGGAGTGTGGGTTGTCATGGTGATGGGAGGAGATCACAGAAGCTACTGAGATAAAGGGAAATTTCGAGTGCCTGGAAAAGCATGCTTCTCTAAGGGCAAACTTCTCCAAGCGGGCCCGGTTTCTGTTTTCTTTCTACCTCCTAAAGGGACAGGGTTGATGCGGGAGGTGGACTCCAGTACCCACAGCATCACCCCTCTGTCTTTCACTGCCAACCGCCAGCCCCGCACCCTGCTCACCTCTGCCGCTGCAGGGAGGAAGTCCGCTCGGGGACGTAGCTGGCTCCCCCGTGGTGGCTGTCCCCGCTTCCCCCGCTGCCTCCCCGGGCCCAAGGCAGAGCGCCACCAGCTGCCGAGGAGCCCCCAAACTGCTGAAGCTTGGAGCTGAGTTCACTGATGATGCTGGCTTTTACAGTGGCCAAGGCTGAGGCCTGAGGCTGGGCTAACGGCCCCGGCAGAGGGGGCGGCGGCGGGCCCGGGCCCTCCTCCCAGGGCAGCAGCTTCCGAGGCAGGGAGGAGGCCGATGGCAAGGGCACTGGCGGGCCTTCTGGCTCTACAGCCACGGGGCCGCCAGCCACGCCTGCCGTCGAGGATCCCGGACAACCGCTCAGGGCCAGCAGCCCATCGGTTCCCGCCCCCGTCACTGAGACCGTGGGGCTGGTGGGAGTGACAGGGTCTCGAAGTCCCCCACTGGGTCCCGGCCGCAGGCCTCCGCCGGCCCCGAGCGCCCGGCCCCGGAGCTTAGAGGGAGTCATGAGCTGCGGAGGGTATGGAGGGCCAGGAGTGCCACTGCCCCCGAAGGCCTGGCCATCCAGGTAGGCCACGTAGGTGTCCAGGAGCTCTGGCCCACCGGCCACGCTGGCGCCACCACTGCCTCCAACGCTGCCAGTTCCGCCCCCTGCGCCGCCCCCGCCTTCAGCGGACAAGCTGCTCAGCGTGGAGGCGCTGCTGATGGTCTCCAGGGGGTGGTCGCTGCTGCTGCGACTGTCCACCTCCTCAATACCAGAATCCGTGCCCGGGGGAGGGTCTGGGCCAGGCTGGGGGGGTGGGGGAGCCGGGGCGGCTGGGGCGGGAGGGCCTGGCGGAGGGGGGTCCCCAGGAGCCGCGGGGGCCCCCTGGGTCAGCGTTGCCACCTCGCTGTCATAGGAAGTCAGGCTGGATGCGGTCGAGTCCAGGGTGGGAGGGGCGGCGGCCACGGCCGGGGGCGGCACAGGGGGCAAGGGGGTGGTCGGGGTGGGTGGGTCCGGCAGCGGGTGGGGAGGCCCCGGCGTGAGAGGCGACTCCGGCTTCTCGAAGCTATTGGAAAACTCGAGGGGCGGGGGCAGCGGCTCCACAAAGAGGAACTCGCCGTCTTCCACGTCCACCGAGGGGGCGGGCGGCGGCAGGACCAGCAGGGGGAGCCCGTTCTCTTCACTGCCCCGCGGGGAGGTCGGCGAGGGCGGCACAGAGCGGCGCGGGCTGGGCGGCGGGACCCCCGGCCCGTCCTCCGAGGGGGGGGCCCTTCCACCCGCCCCCCCGGCCCGGGGCTGGCAGTTCTCCAGGAACCGCACGTGGAGGGGCAGCCGCTCGGGCTCCTCCGGGGGGGCGCCGGATCTCCAGGGCTTGCTCACCCCGGGGTGCGGGGCGGGAGGCTCGGGCCCCAGCTGCAGAAGGAGGGGCCCGACCCCGGGAGCTGTGGGAGGCAGGCGGTGCAGCAAGGAGCGTCGGGCCGCCGGTGGGCTGGCCGGAAGGGACTTCTCCTGGCTGCCCAGCCCTGCCCGGTACCCCAGCTCCCGGCGGGCCGGGTCCGGGGGCGAGGCTCCCCAGAGGCGCAGCACTGGCTCGTGGTGGGCGTGGGGCGAGTGGTGGTGCGGGGTGGGCGGCGGGGCCTCGTAGCGGGGCGATGGAGGCCTTGGAGGGGGCTGGGGGGGCCCACCGCCCTCCGAGGACTCCTTCAGCGCCCGCTCCCGGGCGGCCAGGGCCAGCCCGAGCGGGGAGGCCGGGTCCAGGGCCTTGCCGGTCAGTGGGTGGACCAGGGGTCGCGGCGGCAGGAAGCTGGTGAAGGCGCTGCTGCCCCCGTAGGCTCGGCTGCCGGCCGCGTAGCCCGCGTAGCTGCTCCCGGCGCCCGCCGACTCCAGCCGGAGGTAGGGCTCGGCCGAAAACATGCCTTCGTCGATGGACTTGGAGTGGCGCAGCCGGGGGCCCGGGGGCGCCCCTGGGCCCAGCGAGCTGTCGCCGCCGTCGGGCTCGTCCCCCGCGTCGGTGGAGAGGAAGAGCGTGGACCGCCGGCGGGCTTCGTTCTGCCAGCCCCCTTCCCTTCGAGCCGCCCCCACCAGGGCCGCTCCGAACTGGCTGGTGAAATCCAGGGTGGCCGGGCCGCTGGGCGAGGCGGGGGTGGGCACGGGCGAGGGCGACGGCGGCACGGGCGACACGGCCGGGGCGGGGCTGGGCGCGGAAGAGCCGCCGCCGCCGCCGCCGCCGCCCGCCGCCTCGGGCTGGCTCGGGGGCTCCGCCTCGGTGCTGCTCCCCTGGCTGCTGCGGCCGCTGCTACTGGTGGACGGCGCCTTGATGATGATTGTGGGGATAGGGATGGAGTTCTTTTCCGACGCGGCGGCCGCGGCCGGCGGCGGCGGCGGCGGCGGCTGCGGGGACGCCGGAGACGTGGGCGAGGGGGCGGGCGGGAGGCCGCCGCCCTTCTGGGGCTCGCCTTCGACGACTTTGGTCTGCTTGACCAGCGGGCCCTTGCGCCCGCGGCCGGAACGGGCAGGCACGTACATGGCCGCGCTGGCCGCCCGCGGAGGCAGCTGGAAGTAGCGCAGCGCCGGAGCCTGGGAGGGGCCGCCGGCGCCACCCCCGCTGCCGTGGTGCGACGGGGACAGGGCCCCTGGGGTCGGGCTGGGCCCGCCGCCCCGCCAGCCTCGTAGGCTGGGCTGGGGCCCCAGAGCCAGGCGGGGTGGGGGGTCGTCGGGGGAGCCGCCGGTCTCCATCTCCGGCGGGTGAGGCGGGTGCGCGTGGTGATGGTGGGGCTGGGGGGGCGGGGCGTGGTGGTGGTGGTGGGGCGGGTGGTGGTGGGGCGGGTGGTGGTGGGCTGGGGGCAGGGGCCCGCTGTGATACAGGCTCTTCTCTCGGCTCCCTATCCGGGTGTCAGGGGGGCCGGGCCCATCGAAGGACGCCGGGGACGAGGCTGGGTGGGTGCCACCTGAGCTGGGATTGAAGGGCCCACCCCGGGGAGAGGGAGTGAGGCGGCCGGAGGAGGACGGAGCTGGAGGCGTGCTGTAGGGGGGCTCTGGTGGGGACGTGGTGGGCGGCGGGGGGATGTCCTCCGAACCAGGCACAGACAGACTGCGGCTGAACTTCATGGCTGGGGGTGCTAGGTAGGGTCTATCGTCTTCTGCAGCCCCTGGGAAGACACAGAGGATCCAGGAGCAGGGCGGGGGTGGGAGGGGTGGTCCCCCCTAATCCTGTAGAGCTACAGTAGTACAACAGCAGCCATGATGATACTGATGGTGACACCCTGCTGCTGCTGCTGCTGCTGCTGCTGCTGCTGCTAAGTCGCCGCAGTCGTGTCCGACTCTGTGCGACCCCATAGACGGCAGCCCCCCAGGCTCCCCCGTCCCCGGGACTCTCCAGGCAAGAACACTGGAGTGGGCTGCCATTTCCTTCTACAGTGCAGGAAAGTGAAAAGTGAAAGTGAAGTAGCTCAGTCATGTCTGACTCTTAGCGACCCCATGGACCGCAGCCGACCAGGTTCCTCTGTCCTTGGGATTTTCCAGGCAAGAGTACTGGAGTGGGGTGCCGTTGCTTTCACCCAGTAGGTGTTAAAGAGGAACATTAGTCCAGAGCTTTCTTCCCCAGCTGTGGTAAATGCAAATCCGCTCGATACAGTAATCCAGGTTGTGCACTGCACAACAGCGAACAGCAGAGGGAGCAAGAGAGGTGGAGCGAAATTCAGATGTACTTCCTTCCCAGGCCAGGAAGGAGAGCCTTTTGTAAGTCCAAAGGTATAACATAGGCTAAAGAAATGGCAACCCACTCCAATATTCTTGCCTGGGGAATCCCAGGAACAGAAGAGCCTGGTGGGCTGCTGTCTATGAGGTCGCACAGAGTCGGACATGACTGAAGCAACTTAGCATGCATGCATGCATTGGAGAAGGAAGTGGCAACCCACTCCAGTATTCTTGCCTGGAGAATCCCAGGGACAGAGGAGCCTGGTGGGCTGCCGTCCATGGGGTCGCAGAGTCGGACACGACTGAAGCGACTTAGCAGCAGCAGCAGCAGGGATCTCTTTGGAGAAGGAAATGGCAACCCCAGTATTCTTGCCTGGAGAATCCCATGGGCAGAGGAGCCTGGCTAGCTACAGTCCATGGGGTCGCAAGAGTCGGACACTACTTAGTGACTACACCACCACCACCACCACCACCAGGGGTCTGTTGAGGTGAGCAAAACTGGCTTGGGCCAGGAAGAGATACCTTGTTTATGTGCATAGTTCTCGATTTCTTTTCTTGTACAGGCAGAAAAGAAATGTAATTAGCACATCAAATCTGTGATTTCACAGATGGAACTCAGAATGAGGTTAATATTTTAAAAGAGGGAGCCAATTTATAGGTAAGCAATGTCAGGTGGATGTAAGGGTAGCTGTCACTAGGAAAATAACACACATTGGTGGACTGTGGACACCGAAGTTGGGGAAAAGCTAGATTCAAACAGCAAGCCAACTTGGAGAAAACCGGAGGAGTGAAATCTTTCGCCTACTGATCAACTGCCATGGCGCAGTCCTCGACTCTCTCTTCACCTCTGACTTCTCTCTCTCCCTTGATTATCTCAACCAATGTCACCACTTCACTCATGACTTCCCTGCTGAAGACTCCCATGCTTGTCTTAGACCCCATCTTTGCCCCTGAGCTCTGGGCTCATGTATCCAAATGTTGCACCCTTTTGGATGTCTCATTGGCATCTCAAGCTCAGCAGACCCTAAACTGAGCTCCTGATCTCTCCTGTTATCTTCCCAAGCTGCTCTCTCAGCAAATGGCAGCTCAGTCCCCCACACCTGCCTCAGGACCTTTGCACTGACTGTGCCTGCTCCGTGGAATGCCTTATCTCCAGATATCTCCACGGCTCCCTGCTCATCTCCAACTTTCAGCTCAAACCTGCCCCCCCAGCACGCCTGACATCTCTCATTCTACTTTTTTTTCCCCCCATAGCACTCACCACAATTAACATACTATATCATTTTCTTATTTTTCATCCTTATAATCTGTTGTCTGTCTTCCCCTGCTAGAAGGTAATTTCCATGAGGGCAGGACCCTTTAGTCTGTTTTGTTTCCTGACAAATCCCCAGTAGTCTAGCCTGGCATATGGCAGTGCTCAATAAACATCTGTAAAATAAATGAATAAATAAATGGAGTCAGCTATGAGAGAATGAACCAGAGTTTGTGGTGGGAGCTTTGACTTACTGCATCCAGGCAGGGGCAGTGATGCCCCCATTTTCTAGATGCAGAGCCCCAGGCCCAGGGAAGTGAAGCCACCTGCCCCCGACCACACAGCTGGGATGGACAAGAACCAGGATTTAAACCCAGGTTTGCCCAGCAACAAAGCCTGAGCTCTTTCCCCAACTTCACTGTCACATACGGAAAAAGAAAAGAACATCCCCAGGCTCCCTTGTTTTCCCCATAAACCATCACCCTCCCAGCCTCCCCTTTCCCCTCCGGCATCCCTTATGCCCTCCCCTACAGGTGACATACCAATAGATTTTTGCCGGAGCATGAGCCCGGGTCCAGGAGGCAGGTAGGAAGGACGTTCGTAACTTGGCTGGGAGCGGTGGTGGGGATCAAAGCTCGACTTTGGGTTGGTGGTCAGAGGAGGGGAGAGAAAAGAGAGCAGGGAAAGATCAGTCAGGGCATGGAAATCCATGAATTCCCCCCATGGCCATCCTCCTTCCCTTCTCCAGCCTCTGCAGGAAGGGAGAGGGGCATGAAGGAAACGGAAGGGAATTCCGGGGAAGAGAAAGATTTCTGAATCCTGATGGCAGCAGTGGGGAGGAAGAAATGGGGGGGAGGGTAGGCAGATTATCGACTGAGTCTGCTCTGCTTCCAACCGATCACTAATCTGGGCACATTTTCTCCACTCATGTTGTCACTGCTCAGGTCCAAGTTATCACTTGCCGGGATGGCTGCAGTAGCCTCTTCCTTGGTTCCTGGCTGCCAGCCCTGTCCTGACACCCCTTTCTAATCTACTTTTCACACAAGAGTCAGAGGCGGGCTTCCCTGGTGGTCCAGTGGCTAAGGATCTGTCTTATAATGCAAGGGATACCGGTCCGATCCCTGATCTGGGAAGACACCACGTGCTGTGGCGCAACTGAGCCCAAGAGCTGAGATTACTGAGGCTGTGCACAACTGAAGCCAGGGCACTCTAGAGTTGGTACTGCGCTACGAGAGAAGCCACCGCAGTGAGAAGTCTGTGTATCGCAACTAGAGAAAAACCCACGCAGCAACAAAGACCCAGCACAGCCAAATAAATAAAAATCAATCAATCTTAAAAAAAAAAAGTGAGGGATCTTTCTAAAAGAAACTCAGATCATGCTATTGCCCTGCTTAAAATCCTACTACAACATCTCACATCAGTTCAGAGGGGATCCGAATTCCCGAGTCTGATCTTCAAATCCCCCTGCGGTAGGCCCTGCCTGTGCTCTCCCAGTTATCTTCTTGGCCAGGATGCTGTGCCCGTCCCCAGCTGCAGTGTCACCTGCCTGCAGCACCTTGTTCTGAAGAATCACCCTCCCCCAAAGGAGCTGATGTGCCCAAGCAGTTAGGTGTCCCCACTCCTGGCAGCAGCAGCCCGCAGCCCAGTGACATGAAGGTCTAAGGCGGGATTAACTCCATCCTGTCATTCACACTCCAGAGCTCTGAGAGAGATCAGGCTGAAGGGGAAATTCAGTGGAGATCAGGCTTGCTGACCTCTGCAGCTCATCCTGTCTCCCCCACGCCTTTACAGGTTCCCCCTTAAGAAATCATTTTCTCGAGCATCAGTATCTCTGACTCTGATTCTAGGAAACCCAAACTAAGACACTATGTATGATCTAGCCCTTGCCTACATCTCCCGCTCTGGTCCCACCATGCCCACCTTTTCTTGCTCCTTCGATGCCCCAAGGTCCATCCCTGTTTAGGACACTTACAAGTCCTGGACCTTCTCTCCGCAATGTTTTCCTCCTAATCATCACAGATTCTTTTCCATCGTTACCTCTTCTGCTCAAACATCCCTCCCAGTCACAGCCTACTGCATTTCCCTGTCCTGTCTTCTTCAAGGCACTTCTCTCCATCTGAAATGATCTGGTTTACTTGTTTACTGTCTGTCTCCCCAGCTAGAATGTTGGCTTCCTGAAGGCACCAGACATTATCCCAGGCACTATGGGTACAGGGTCAAGGGCTTATGATAATTCTAGAGGAGAAATGTTTTCGTTTCTTTTCAGATAGGAAGGAGACTTGAATACAGTTCAGCCTGGATAACATTCACCCCAGGTTAGAGTCATTATAATTATTTGCTTACTTTGTTGTCTGTCTTTCTCGGCATGTGGCTTACCCAATACCCATTCTACTCGATAAGAACAGCCTGATCTTCTTTGGCACTTAATTAACAGACTGTATTTCCCAACCTCCCTTGCGACTAGGTGCAGGCCCAAATGCAAAAGTGGAAGTGTTGTGTGCTATTTCTGGAAAGTCTCATTAGAGGTAACCCAAGAAGCAACAATGTGCCCTCCTTTGCACTCCTGTCTCTCCACTGTTCCTTGTTCCTGCTATCTGGAATGCTGGTCCAATAGCTGGAGCTCCAGCAGCCATTGTGGACTATGAGGGAACTCTGTGTCTGGGATGAGAAGGATCCTAGACCCAAACTGGAAGCATCCTGTCCCGAGCAGAGAGGGCAGCCAATCAGAAGACCTAAGGATCTTCACGACCATAGAGGGTACCACAGGTCCCTTAGACGCCTTACTCCTGATTTGTTCAACATGACAGATATAAGCATTTATCTTGTTCAAACCACTGTTATTTGGAGATTTCTCTTACCGTGGAACCCAGTTCCCCCAATTCTCTAAAGGAAGTAAATTTGACAGGTTCCCTCCTATACTACCAGGACTGAGCAGCAGGTCCAGCACACAGTAGGTGCTCAATAGATATTTGCAGAATGAAGGACATCCTGACAAGGTGGCAAGCCACCGATGATGTAACACTAGATCTCTGAGAGACTGATGGGAGGTGGATCACAGTGACAGAGAAGTCAAAGCGGGAGGAGGCAATGGAGGGGGCGGAATAAAAGCAGGGGGGTTAGGGTGACAGAGGAAGAGTTCCCTTAACCGAAGAGGATCCAGGCTCAAGGGAGAGGTGTCTGATATTGGCACACTGGTAGACCTTCTAAGTGTAGGGAAAAGAGGGATCAAAGAATGGGTTAGTTCGGCACCAAGAGGGATCAAAGTGGCAGAGGAGGTGCCAGATTGACAGAGGAGGCATAATAGCGTCCGAGGAGGCTAGGAATGACTGTTTGAGGGGCGGACCGACTCAAGGTGGAACAGGCTGACCTCAGTCGACAAACTGGACGCATCCTGTCCCGCGCAGAGAGGGAAGCCAATCAGAGGGTGCCAGGTGCCGTGACGTCACCGGCTGCCTGGCAGATTTCTCCCCAGGAAGTCGGCCAGAGGTCCCGCCCTCCTCTGCGCTACCTCCCGGGTCAGCTGAGGGTCCGGTGCCTCCACAGGAGAGCGTGCCCAGGCGCTGTGCACAGGCCAAAGGCTGAAGATAGGCTGGGAAATTCACGTTAGGGAGCCAGCCCCGGAAAGGGGTGAGAGGAAAGAGACCGGCGTAGGAGGCTGATGGACAGACAGAGCTAGACAAAAGACAGATATGGGGGTCCAGAGGTGCGCGGGAGAGACAGGAGGGGACTTGAAACAGCAAGGCAGCGAGAAAAAGGTGGTCCTGTGAGGTCCTGCCATGGAGAGGGCCAGGGCCAGCCTAGGAGGGGAAAACATGTAGTCAGAAGGGTCGGAGACGCCCTGGGAGGGGGAGAGGCAGAGAATGCAACCAAGAGGATATGGAAAAAATAACCAGAGGGAGAAACTGAGTCCAGAGAGAGGCTGAAACTAGAACCTGGACCACCCAGTCCAAGATGTGGGGGACAGGGAGCAGGGGACCCCTGGGAAGAGGGTATCAGTGACCAGGTAACAGACAGTAGCCAAGAAAACGAAGGCCACACAGAGGAGAGAACAGAGAGACGAACAGCAAAGCCCTAGGAAGAGACGGAGCCCAAGAGGGATCTTGACCTTCAGTGGATCTGCCAGGGGTCTGCAGCCCCCCTGTTGGCGCGGTGGATCCTCCCTAGCCCCCCTTATGTTTAACCCAGAGGTGTATCTTTCAGAGACCTCTGTCCATTGTGGTGCAGGCCCCTGTTAAAAGGAGCCTCAGGGTCTGCACTGGGCTTCCACACTGCCTGCTTGTCCCCCTGGTTTAAACGCAGCAGAGTCCAGCTGGGAAAGGGGAGAGAAGCCAGAACAGATGGGAGATGGAGACACAGATGAGAACAAGACCACCCACTGAGAGAGGCAGAGAGACACAGGAAGGTCATAGAGACACAGGAAGGACACGGAGGAGCCCCTGTGTCTCAGGGGCTGAGAAAGATCAGGATGGCTGGTGGGAGGAGGGGGGCAGAGATGGTGACAGAGACAGCCTGCAACATGAGAGGGAGGGCTTGGGGGAGGCCCAGGAACAGACGCCAGGAGGGAGAAGGAAAGAAAAGAAAAAGGGAAATGACCACTGGCCTCCAGGACCCAGAAGAAAAGAAGACCCCATGAAGACCTCTGGCGTTTTATTTCTCAGTGATGGGGGTGGGCAAGTAGCTGGTTTTATTACTGGCTAGTGTCTGGTCCCTGGTGGAGGGGGTGTCTTTGGAGCCAGGATCTCGTCTGTCTTCTAACGCAGGTTCATGCAAAGAGGAGCTGGCAACCTGGCACTTGGTGGGTACTCCATGCATTTGTTGAATAAATGAGAACAGGATTGGCCCTAATCTGTTACTAGAGACTCCATATTGAGTCTGGGATGTTGTTGTGGGTTCATCTCTGGGGGTGCAGGCTGGGGTCACAGTGGGGGCTCCAGTTAGGTTACGGTGGCTAGGGGTGCTCACCATCTCTTGAGAGCCTCTGCTAGAAGCTGATCTCATTCAATCCTCCTAAAAGCCAGCAAGACTGACATAAGCCATATTTTACAGAACAGGAAATTGAGGCACAGAAAAATTATAAAGCATGGCCCAAGTGAGAGAGTTAGAGGGAGTCAGGCTTTGAAGCCAGGTTTGCCTGGCTCTACTGCCCATGTGCTTTTTTAAATTGAAGTATGGCTGATTTACAATGAATTGATTTACAATGATTTACAGTGATTTAATGTTGTGTTAGTTTCAGGTGTAGAGCAAAATGATATACGTGTATGTGTCTGTTCTCTTACAGGTTCTTTTCCACTGTAGGTTATTATTATTGGCCACGTGGCATGCGAGATTTTAATCTCCCTGACCAGGGATCTAACCTGTGCTTCTTGCAGTGGAAGTCTTAACAACCAGATCATCAGGGCTTCCTGCAGTGGAAGTCTTAACAACCAGATCATCAGGGAAATCCCAGGCTGAGAGATTTCAGATTCTTTGAGAAACCAAGGACAGGTGTGAAGGAAGGGCCTCCTGCATGCAGGGCCCTGGGCCCAGCCCTGAGAAGTAGCCAAGGACCCTCTGCCTTTAAATCGGAAAGAAATTCTGAATACAAAATCTGCCAGCTGCATTTGACTCTTGTAAGAGTACTGACCCTTCCAGAGTAGGTGTTTGAACCCTTGGGAGGGCTGTGGATAGATTTTGGGGGTGGGGAGGGGGCTGTGCACTAGGATGGAGAGAAAACTCCCTACATCTTGATTTTCATTAGCCTTCAACTAAAACACATTTCCTCAATTAAGGACGTCGGCCACACAACGTGCCAGTCTTAGCAAAACGTGACTATATCAGAAATCACAAGTATTTCTGCCTGCTTCATGGCAGAGCTTTCTTCACAGCACATTTCGCTAAACAGTGTTTATGCTTCTTTGAAACTTTGAAATTAGAGTAGTCTAGATCCACCACCGGAACTTGCTGGCTACTGTGTTGAAGAAAAGGCACCGACATGACTGTATCACAAATTCTGCTTTTAAAAGTGTTTTGAGGGACTTCTCTGGTGGTCTAGTGGCTTAGACTCTGAACTCCCAATGCAGGGGGCTGGGGTTCCATCTCTGGTCAGGGAACTAGATCCTACGTGCAGCAACTAAGATGTGGCACAATCAAATAAATAAAAATAAATATTAATAAAAATTTTAAAATGTTTTGATAACTGTTTTTCTGTGTACCTGGCTTCTTTTGTTATCTTATATATTATATTTTACCTTTATTTTTGGTTCAAGGGGCTTGTAACCTCACTTCATCTGCTCACAAGAGTTGAATTCTTTTTGGTGAGGCTTGTACTGCCCTGAGGGGCTACACCCTTCCGTTGTCACTCCCCATGGTTATGTACTGTTCTTGACCCTTGTGAAGTGAAAGTCATTCAGTCGTGTCCGACTCTTTGCAACCTCATGGACTATACAGTCCATGGAATTCTCCAGACCAGAATACTGGAGTGGGTAGCCTTTCCCTTTTCCAGGGGATCTTCCCAACCCAGGGATTGAACCCAGATCTCCCTTTTTGCAGGCAGATTCTTTACCAGCTGAGCCACAAGGGAGGCCCAAGGATACTGGAAGGGGTAGCCTATCCCTTCTTCAGTTCATCTTTCCAACCCAGGAATTGAATCAGGGTCTCCTGCATTGCAGGAGGATTCTTTACCAGCTGAGCTATCAAGGGTTTTGACCCTTATGGATTATGTATTTTATTTTATACATTATTCAGAGTATTAATTTGGAGTATTATTCGGAGGACTAGGCCAGCCTAAAAGGATCCACAATCCCTCCAAAGTCAAAGCACAGGGTTTTTTAGAGTCAGTGGCCTCTTGGCCACCAGGTGGTGGGTGTGGCCTACTGAAAGGGAGTCAGAGGGTGCACTCAGAGGGCAGGGAGGGCCTGGGCAGAGAACTGGAGAGTAGTGGTGGGGATGTGTCCCCGTGAAGGGGCACAGTCCAGTGAGGGACCAGCAGGTCTGCACCAGAAACGACAGGGCCGTGGCTGGACCGTGGATCCAGTTGCCGAATTGCCTGGGGCTGAAATCCTGGCTCCCTCTTTGAGCCTCAGTTTCCCTTCTGTATCACAACCGAGTGCACCTTCCAGGATGATTCCAAGGAATGAATGAGATAATCCATGTTAAAAACAGAGTGTCAGAAATGTGATCAACACCCACTGCAGGTGAGCGGGCAGAGCGGAGACAGAGACGATAATTAATATTTTAATAACTACCACTTGTGGAGCACCTATTATTATGCGCTGTGCCTGTGCCAGGGAGTGCCATCCCTGACCTCCATTTACCTTCCTTGAGATCCTTAAGGCAGGTCGGAGATGGACAGAAAGAGGTGGGCCAGAGAGGGAGCAATGAAATTTGGGGATGGGGAGTGGGGGGAGGTGACAGAGATGGGATCTGGGGGGATAAAGGAGGAGGAGGACGGGTAGAGAGGAAAGGGGACCCCCCCAGAGTGGGGAGCAATGAGGGACCCCAGAAAATCCGGTGCCCCTTAGGCAGAGCACTCAACACAGTGGAATCACAAAGGGTTTGTAGAGGGAGGGATAAAGGCTACAAGTTGCCCTGCCTACCCCTCAACCTTCCCTCCCCCCAAGTCCCCCAGGTTCCCCAGTCCCACAGACCAGGCTGCCTACCTCAGTGGTAAAGAAGCCTTTGGGTCGGTGTTTGCCCAGAGACGCCAGGCCACCAGGCCCAGGACTCTCACTTGCACTGATGGTCTGCTGAGCTGCCGCCAAGATTTCATCCAGTTTGTCTAGGGGGAGGCGGAAGAGGGACAGAGAGACAGCGAAATGAAGTGGGCTTGGGCCTGGCAGGCACAGAGACAGAGCTGCTGGGTGCCCCATTCAGTGACTTGTATGAACCAGCGAAGGGCATCTCCATCTCCCTCCCGGTGGGCCTCCTCGGAGACACACGGTCCAGCCGGGCAAGACAGGCAGGATGCAGCGATGTAAAGGGCTGAGGGCGGGGAACAGACATCCTACGAGGGAGGGTGGAGCGGAGGCAGAAGGGGCTGCGAAGAGCCTAAGGACAGAGGTGGGTGCTTAACCGTAACAGCTGGTGCAAAGCTGGGGTTTGTGTACGATCAGCGTGGAAGTGGCTGAAGGGGGCACGGGGTAGAAGCGAGAGGGATGGGGGGCGGATGCGGCACCCCAGGGGGGGTGGGGTCGGGGGAGCTGGGGCCGCCCCGCGGGGAGCAGGGCTGGGCCAACTTACTGAGAGCCATCTGATACACAGTCCTCTTTTTCTCCATGCTGGGCACCGGCGGCGGCTGCTGCTCGTACTCTGTGGGCAAAGGAGGCGGATGAAGCCCAAGGGAGCCCCCGGGGGCGGGGCGGCGCGGGCTCGGCCGGCGGTGGGCGTGGCCTGCGGGCGTGGCCGGCGGGCGTGCGCAAGCGCGAGTGGGGCGGGGAGGGGCCGGGGGCGGGGAGGGGCGAGCCCGCCGGCGGGGACGGGACTGGGGCCCCCCCGCCAGCCCTGTGCCCACTCACCACTCTTCTTCTTCCAGGGGGAGACTAGCCCGGGGGGGAGGCAGTAGAGGAGCCAAGAGTTAGGACTTCGTGGGGAGGCGAGGGGCCCCCTTTCTGGAACGCCCGCCTCCCTCAGGGACCCGGGGTGGGGGGCGCTCGGCTGCCCCGATCCGCTCCGGCGGGGCGGCGGGGCGGGGGAGGAGCGGGGATCCGGACCCCCCGGGTCCACTCGGCCTTGCCTGGAGGGAGGGGGCTCGCCTTCCCTTCTGTTAGTGGGAGTGCGGGGAGCTGGTAGAGGGAGAAATGAAGGGTGCGGGTGGGGCTGGGACAGACGGAGAGGGGCTAGAAAGGAAACCGGGACCCGCAGAGGAACGTTACAGACCCAGAGAGACACCCGACAGAGAAACAGATGGAAACAGGGAAAGCTGACTCTCAGACGCCCGTTCCCAGCGACACACACGCAGGTCAGAGGGTGTCTGACCTGTGGGCTGGGGGACGCGATGAGGACAGGAGGACGAGAGCCCCTGGTCACTAACACTAACAAACCCAGGGCTGGTCCAGCCGCCCTTGGCCCCCTCTCCCTCCGCAGCACCTGGTCCCCGGCAGCCCCACCAGCTCACCCATCTCCTCCAGCTCGGAGGTCATAGACTTGGAACGCAAGGAGATGGCTGGGGGCGGCAGCCGCTTAGCTTGCTGGGGTGCTGGAAAAAAATGACAGTGAGGTCAGACGTCGGCACCATGGACAGAAACCCTCCAGGCCCACCCCACCCCCAACCACCGCGGCGCTCCCAGAGCTCAGAGAAGAGATGCCGGTGATGGTGTTTAGTCGCTAAGTCGTGTCCTACTCTTTGGAGACCCCACAGACTGTAGCTAGCCCACCAGGCGCCTCTGTCCATGGGATTCTCCAGGCAAGGATTCTGGAGTGAGTTGCCATTTCCTTCTCCAGGGGAGCTTCCAGCAAGCTAAGCTTGGGCTCAGCTCCTCTCCTGAGAGTCATGATCAAGCAGCCTTGGGGAGGGGGCGGCTGCTGCTGGTGACGGGACCATTGGGTCATTAGGGCTGCAGAGAGTCTTAATCCAGTAGCAGCGGAGGGCGCGGGGAGTGTCCAAGCCTGACCACGCAAGGCGGGGGGAGGAGCACCTTTCTTATGAACAGCTTCATCCATGTCCGGGTGCCTGGTGACCATCACCACCTTGACCATCAGCGTGTTGCCCCCTTGTCGGATCATGTTCACCACCTGCCGGTGGCCGACCTTCACCACGTTCTGCCCGTTCACCTGTGGCACAGACACCCCCAACCACAGCTGATATGTGAGGGGTGGGATGCTTTCTGCTTCTGGGTCTCTGCTGAAGTGGCCTCCTCCTGCCTGGCCCTGTCTGCGGCGCTGTCCGTCACTCTTCTCCTCCCCCCAGCCCCCTTGCAAGCCCCTACCTCTCCACTCCTGTAACTCTTAGGGCCTCAGGGTTGGGGAAGGGGCTGGGCCCACCCTATTTGCCTCTCTTCCTCCTTATCCTCCAGCTGTGTGTGTGTGTGTGCACATGCGCGTGCCTGCCTACATACACACACGTGTGCGCACCTACACCCTGGGACAGGTCTGTTATCGTCTGATATGCTTCGAGAGGCTTTCAGATGGAATCACTGAAGAGGCTGGCTAGCTGCTGGGGGGCGGGGGGAAGGGCAGGGCATGGGGCTGGAAAGCTTGGTGCCAAAGGAGAATCTGGTTCTGGGCAGCAGCATCTTGGCATGGATCACTAGGGTTCTGGGGGTTTGTTGCTAGGGTCCCAGGGGAAAGCATGGTGTCTGTGGCAGGTGGGCCAGGCTCTGGGTCTTGGGAGAAGCCCCTGGGAGGCTGGGGGCCAGGACTCACCTCGATGAGGAAGTCTCCCATTCGCAGTCCAGCCCGCCATGCCACACCACCCTCGTCCACCGACTCCAGATACTGCAGTGCCGGGAAGGCTGGGGTGGGGGTGAACTCCTCGATGGGGGTCTGCGCTGCAGATGGGGAGGAGCCGGCGGGGTCGGAGGGGAGAGGGTGGAGAGGCCGAGCAGGGGATGGGGCTCAGACCCAAGTCACGGAGGCCTCACAGTAGCTGAGGGACCAGCACCCCGGGGTGGGGTGGTGGGCAGGTCGGGGGAGGGTTCCTGAGAGGTGGGTGGGGGTCCCTTCCCTTGTCCATCCCCCTGGGTCAGAGAGCCCTTCTCCCGTGCCCTCCCCGGCCGGCACTCACCCTTGGCGCCCCGGAGCACGAACCCAAACCCCTCACTGTCCTTCTTCTGCAGCAGAACTGTCTTCTCTTTGATGATGTAATCGCTGGCGGGGAGGGTGGGGGAGGGGCGGGGTGGGGTGAGTGGAAAAGGGATCATGAGACACGGAGCCACCTGGTGCCCCATCAGCCACCTGGTGACCTGAGCCTAAGCTCCGGAACCCTTCGTCCCGCCCCCCTCCTCCTCCCAGGAGCCTCCTCACCCACTCCACGTGCGTCTGCTTGCAGCAGCACTGACAGGCCTCTCCCCCTCGGAGCCCGGGGTGCGCGGTCTCCCACTCACTCTTTCCTCATTCATCCATCAGGGCATCCATCCACCCATCCATTCAGCAGGCACGGCAGGAGGAACGCAGAGGTACAACTGCCACACGCCAGACAGCCTGGCTGGAGGCCCTGCTGGCCACTTCCTGCCTGTGACCTTGAGCCCCGACTTTAACCTCTGGGGCCTCGGTTGCCTTGTCTATCGCAGCGGACGATGACAGACCCCACCTGACAGGGTCACGGTGTGAGTTCCCTAATCTAGAGTGCACACAGTATTCAGCAGAGTGCTGCATACAGAGCGCAGACGCAGGAGGATGTGTTCTGTCTCTGGTCAAGTCTTTTGGTCCAGGGGACAACTGTACTTGGATGATACCTCTCCCGACTCCCAGACTATATACTCACACACATATATACATGCTACAGTAACATCTCCCCAGGTCCCTGAGCAAACTGTAACACTGCTTATTCAGCAGCTGTCCAATATGGTGGCCGCTAGCTGCCTGTGTCTATTTATATGCAAATTAATTAAAAATTAAATGGAAAAATTCAGTTCCTCAGCCTCACTAGCCACATTTCCAAGGGCCCAGGAGCCACATACGGTTAGTGGCTACCACTCTGGATGGCCCAGATACGGAACATCTCCATCACCACAGAAAATTCTAGCGTGCAGCAATGACATCTACTTCCTGGCATACTCAAATGGATCTCCTTCATGCGGTCAGAGGATTCTAGCAAAATGAAAACTGCATGTGAATACGTGGAGAGTTCCCTGTAAGGCCACCAGAGCCCACCAGTGTATTTAGGGGATGCTCACATAGCCAGGAAGGTTCAGTCAAACGCAGACCTATTTCATGTCTCTCAACACTGGCCCCAGGCTCACTCAGGTAACAGCCACAAACCCTAGACATCACCATGCTGTACATCAGGACTGCACATCCATTCCATTCCAGGAGCCCCAGTATAAGCAGGATTACCCAGGCACCCGGCTCCAGGCTTTTCAGAATACCCACTATCCCCCACCCCTGTCCCCAGAGGCAGCATGCCTTGCAGCGTCCAGACACCCTGCAGTCACGTCTGAAACCCGGCCCAGCGCACACGCAGCCCCCTCAGAATACCCCAGTAATATCCGCAGGCCCCAACACACTCCCATAATAGACAAGCATGCTCCCTGTGCATTCCAATTACCTACCCCCACAGGTTTGGCAAAACAGCCCTCCACAAATACTCCAGTATATTTCAGCAACCCCCTCCCCCACACATCCCATAACTCCCCCACACTCTGATCTCAGTCTATTCCCATAACACGCCCCCTGAACACAAACTAGCACATGCCAATAATACTTAATGTGTTCTTACTGTATTTTGGCACCAACCCCCTCCACACACGCAAGCCCTGCTGGATATTCCCATGACCCCCAACATGTCCACAGTTGAATCCATACATTTGTACCATAGGGACAGTGTTCTGCACATGTGCCCTGGCCCCAGCCCTGCTCCCAGCCACTATTAGAACCCCATGGACCCAACAGCAGGCACGCACATGTAGACACAGCCCATAACTGCCCTGGCTCAGAGCTGACGATGCTCCAGTAAACATGTCTACACAATATCCACTATGTCTTCTAGACCTTGTATTCAACCCAGGGATCGATCTCCTTGTATCTGAGTGGACAGAATGTTGGAAGAGAAGGAGGGAAGGGGTTGAAAGCGATGAAGAAGGGGAGGAAAGAGGTCAAGAAGGCTCCTTGAGTGGGTGAACGATGGGGCCAATAGAAATGGGTTGAGAGGTTAGAGCTGCCTGTGTCTGACCACGAACTCTGTAGCATCCTTGTCCCCAGCTCTGGGCCCACCGTGTAGCCTGACAGTCTCCTCTGAGCCCTCATGCCCTCGCTGCCCCATAGCTCTTCCGGATCTCCAGGGCCCTCCAGTGGCCAGTAATGCTCTTCAGATCCCCTTTATTCCTCATTTACAGCAGTTTCACTTTCATTTCATTCATCCCACAAACCCTACCTTTCCCCCATCCCCCTCCATCTTTCACCCCCACTCTCTCCTCACACTTCACACATAAGCTTCCCCCAAACATCCAGCCCCTAATACAATTCAGTAAGACTCCTTTATCCATTAGATGCGAAGAAAAAGCCCATGCTATGTGTCAATCAGTATCTGAAAATGGTAAATGACAGGTAAATGACTCAATCCATCATCTCCCACGGCCAGCCTCTAGGTAGGCGTGAGTACCATTTCCACTTTACAAATGAAGAAACAGAAGCACAGAAGGGTCAAGCAATTTGCCTGAGCTCACACAGTGAACAACATTCTTCAACAATTCCCAAGAAAATACCCAGGTAGTTGCAATAGTAACAACCTCCACTCCACTGAAACCAAAAACCCCAGCACATATACGTTTGCTCCAGTTCACCATGAACGTGCCCCTCCAGTTCCTGAAATTTATCCCAGGCTATGCCTGTAGCACAATAAGTAACATTTACGAACCGCTGCTGAACGCCAGACGGCATTCCAAGCACTTTATGTTTATGTATTCATTCAGTCCTCATGACACCCCCTGGGAGGGGCTGGCTGTTATCATTCCCATTTTATAGATGAAGAAACTGAGGCACAGAGAAATAAATTTGCTCAAGATCACACCTGTCAGAAAAAAATGTCACATCCAAGATTTGAATTCCCCATAGGCAACCTATGCATGCATACATGCTAAGTCACTTCAGTCGTGTCTGACTCTGTGCGACCGCATGGACAGCAGCCCACCAGGCTCCTCTGTCCATGGGATTCTCCAGGCAAGAATACTGGAGTGGTAGGCAAGCATATACCCCAATAATATCCAAACACTAGCAGATCACCCCACCCCTCCCTCTCGAGTCTCCCCATCCTGGACATCCGCCTCTCCTTGCCATGACTTTCCAACGCAACCCCCAGCTCTGTGTGCAGTCTCTCTCACGCTCCTTGAACTGCCCAGTTGCCCTCTTGTGCCCATAACTCTCTACAACTGGGTATTCCTTCTCCTCTACTCCTGTGTATACCTTCTGGCTCTGCACCTGGATCCCCCCTCAAGTCGTCTGAAAGCTCCCCGGGACCCTAACCCCCTCCCCACCAGCTCTCACCTCTGCAAGCCCGCATTACACCCCACGGGGCTGTCCCCCCACCTCCCATTTTGCCCTTGCACACCCCACATCCCCTTTCCCACAGTTGTCTCCCACAGATTTCTGTGGCCTCCTCACCCCCTCTCAGGCCAGCTCTCTCTCTCCTTTGCCCTCATCCCTCCCGCAGCCTCTCGAGCCTCAGTACAGAACCCCACTGTATCCCCTACAGCATCCTAGGTTTCTTTCCTACTCCAGTTCCCCGCCCCCACCCCATTCTCATCCGTGGAAGCCTCCTCCGACTTTCGCATCCTCAATTCACTTCACCCTTCCTTCTGTCTCCTTTCACTGGCAGCTGCATTTCATTTACATTCCCTGCATCTCCTCTCTGTGCTCTCCCTGAACTGCCTGAATCCCCGCCCCCCAGTTCTCTTCACACTTCCTGCACCCCCTCCTTACCCCATTCCTCCGTTGGCCCCGCGCACACGCTCTGCTCCTCTGCTCCGGCTTTCCCCATTCCTCCCCCGACTTCAGTATCCCCCACTACCCCCTGTTCCCTTTCCGTCCTGCCACCCTCCTACCCAGACCCTCTAGCCCCGCCCCCTGCCCTACCGTTCGCAACCCACGCAGCACCCCATTCATGCTCCCGTAGGGCTGACTACCTGCCCTGCAGGAGCACACACAATGCTCCGCCCCAGGCCATCCCTCGGCGACCCTGAGCGGCCTCTGGAGCTCAGCGGCCAGCTCTTGTTCACCAGATCCCACACACAGGGACTGCAGCAGCCTCCACTCCCCCCACCCCCACGCTGAAGGTCCCTCTCGCACACCCAGCATCCCACAGCCAGAGCCTCCTGCTGTACATAGCGCCCCCTCTGCCACTCAGCCCCTCCCCGTGTCCCAGCTCCACGGGGCCTCTCCACGGCCTGCCCAGAGCCTCCCCCTGCCCCCGCAGGGAAGCAAGCCCCCTCCCATGCTGAGAAGTGACACACAGAAGCAGATGCAGTTCCCGTGCAGAAGCTCAACCGTGTCTCAGCACACGTGCCCCACACAGTCACAGACCCCTGAGGGCAGGGAGAGGGGTGCGTGGGGATGGGGACCGGTGAAGGGTGGTTGGCAGGGAGGGGACAGGCCTGGGCAAGAAGGGTGGGTGTTGGGAAACACAGCCGCAGTCTCTGGGACAGACCCCCCCCTCCCCGACGCAAACACACTAGTCCCCAGACAGCCTCGCTATCGCTCCAAGTCACACACAGAGATAGACGCCGGCAAACAGGGACATACAGATGGACACAGTTGGGGAGGTGGGCCGGGAGCCCACCATCTCTCTCTCTCTCTCTCTCTCTCTCTCTCTCTCTCTCTCTCTCTCTCTCTCTCTCTCTCTCTCTCTCGCTTACATACACACACACACAAACAGGGCTGCAGGCAGTCATACACACGCACGCACACCGCCACAGCCACAGGAACACACGCACCGTCGCACAGTGACACGCAGCGGAAAAAGAGGAGGGGAGGGGAGACGGGGGCGGGATGCGTGTGTGATGGGGGGGAGATGACTGTGAATGGGAGAGAGGGGTATGAATGGGGGGACTTGCCAACTCCGTGAAGGGGCGCGGGGACACAGGAATCAGAGGAACGCGGGCCTGGGGTGCAGATGCCTGAAGGGAGGGCTCTAGAGTGGGGGAGGTAAGGGTGGCAGAAAGGACAAGCGGGGCCCTAATCCCGGAGTGGAGTCCGTTTGGAGGGCCTCCTTAGGAGGGACGTCCTGGAGAAGGAGCTGAAGGGAGCCTAGAAGGGCCTACGAAGGGCCGGAGGAGTGTGTGTGTGCCTGTGTGTGTGTCGGGGGTGATGGTGGTGGGGGTCGGGGAGAGAGGCTCGGGTTGGGGGTAATGAGAAAACGAAGGGGAGAGAAGAGGGGTCCGGAAAGGGCTTAGTGCCGAGAGAAGGTTAGGGGAGAAGGGCGGAGGGGGCGGGAGGCTTGGGGGCTGGGAGGGAGCCTGGGGGATGGGGGATCAGCGGCTGGGGGAGGGTCGTCACCGCGGCCGGGGCCTCCGGATCGGGCCGCGGGGGGAAAAGGGGCGGCACGCTCCGTTACCTGTAGATATACCAGACGCTGCGCCGCCGGGGCCCCAGGGCCGGCCAGCTGGAGGAGAGCGCGGGGGGCGGCTGCGGCAGGGAGCCCCCCCCGGGGCCGCCCCCGAGACCCCCGCCGCCGCCGCCGCCGCCGACCGCTGACAGAGCCATCGCCGCCGCGGCCCCGGCCCCGGCCCCGGTGCCGGCCGCCCCCGCCGCCGCCGCCGCCGCCGCGTCCCCGTCCCCGCTCGGCCGAACCCCCGTGTCCGGGCCCCCAGGCCCCGCCTCATGCTGACCCGCGCCGGGAGGGGGAGGGGGAGGGGGCGCGCGCCCTCCCGCGGGAGGGAGGGCAGGGCCGGGGGCTCACATGCCGGGGGGCCGCGGGGGCGCGGGCCGCGGGGTCGGGCCGCGGCGAGAGCGCGAGGACCGCGGACGGCGCCGGCTTCAGCACCGCGGACAGCTCCGGAGGCGGGCGGCGGGCGCGAGGCTTAACCCCTTGGCGTCCTGCGCCGGGCGGGGGAGGGGGCCGGGCCGGGGGGAGGGGGCCGGCAGGGGAGCGCGGGGGCCCCCTTGGCGGGAGACGGGGGAGGGGCGAGCGCGGGGGGAGGAGAAGGGGGAGGCACTTCCGGTCTGGGCCCCCCCGCTTCGCCCCCTCCCCCCTCCCGAGCCCTCCCGCGCAGGTGCAGAGCGAGGGAGCGCGGGGAGAGGGACGCACAACATCACACGAGACGCCTCGCAACCGCGTGCGAGGGACGCGCGGACACCGAGCCCCACTTCCCGAGCCGGGGGGGACAGCGCGGCGAGAGAGACCCCGAGAGGGGACGCACAGCCCTCCCCCACGCCCCCCGCGGCACACAGACGCACGATGCTCCCCGACACAGTCTGGAAGGGGCCGGAAAGGAAGAGCCAGGACGTTTAGACTGGGCACCAGGGCAGGGAGAGACACCCCTCCCCGCAAAGAAGTCCAGGCGGAGGGACATCCACGCACCACGGCTCCGCGCCAGAGAGAGGGAGCCGCAGACCCCCGGGGAGAGGAGAGAGGGCAGCAGAGGCCAAGAGGGGTTACACGCGGCGGGAAGACACAGCTCCGGCAGGGAGGCAGGGTCACAGCACGGGCCAGGCCACCCCAGACAGGGCCGGGGACAGCGGAGGGTGGGGGTGTGGGGAGGAGAAGCTCAGACATGCAGGGCAGCACATGCCAGCGGGCAGGAAGGGAGGGAGAGGGGGGCAACGCACTTGACAAGCAGAGGAAAGAGGAGAAAGAAGCTGAGCGACCACCCTCATCCAGCTGGTAAAGCAAACGATCCCCAAACCAAAGCCAAGGGGAGACCCAGAGACACTGACTAGAGACAAGAAGCAGAGGCTGATGGGGAGACTCCGGTGGTGGGGGCGGACCTCGATACTCACCCAGTGCCCAGAGCCGGAGACGTGCCAGGCGAACACGCACAATGGTCAAGCGCCTCGGACACTTGGGGAGCAGGGTGGCACCCCAGTCCCACCCTCTCTTCCCATATTGTCATTTCTCTCCTCCCCCCTCCTCCCCCGGCCCTCCCCCGCCCCGATCCATCCCCACTGGCCAGAACACAGACACGTAGGTTTGGACACATTTAATGGAAGGATGCTACGAACAAGGAGACCCTTCCCTGGATTAGGGGGAGCGGTGTGGGGGGGGATGTCATCTTTCAGATGCCCAGTTATGACCATCCCTCCCCCACAGCCTGGCCCTTCTGGAAGCTCAAGCCCTGGAGTCCTCCCCTCTTCCTCCCTCCCCTCCCCCAACACCCCAGGTCCTGAATTCCAGATCAATCAGATAGACACAAATGCATGCACACACTTTATGCGTTAATGCGCACACACAGCGACGTGCATGAAGAGGGACAGGCATGTGCAGGGACCCACCACCGGTCCCCAGGTGGTAGGCAGACACACTGGACATCTCTGAAAAACACTGGCCCTCATTCTCAGACACACGGATTCGGGGAAAGAGAGGTGCAGAGAGAGCCAGCTGCACAATGAGCCACAATCGTGCACCCAGAAATGACAGCCACAAATGCACCCATCTGTACCGAGGGGGACACACCCTCTCACTGTCACGGGCATGTGCACGGGGCTAGAACTCCAAGGGCCTCCGGCCACACATGCACACAGACACGTGTCATGCACACCTACAGAGGCACATGGGCGAGAACACGCCTGGGGAATCTGTACAGAGATGCTCGCCGACTGTGTGAGACGGTCACGCACAGGGGAACTTTAGCTCTGGGGGTACACACACACATCCATACGCCCCCAGGCACCCCTTCCTTCCCATTCCTGACCCCGTTTCCTCCCTTCCCCTCCCCTCTCACCTCCCTGGGCCAATCCCATCCATCAAGCTTCAGAAGCAAGTCAGCCAGCAGCCAGGGAGGGGAAAGGTGTCAGTGTGCCTTCTCCCTGCCCCCACCCCGCCTGGCCCGCTCTGCTTGTCCCCCCCCCCCACCCCCCCAACATGCCAGCTCGGGATGCACACACTTCCGCTGCACAGGACTTCACAGAGATGCAGCATGTGGAGGAGACAGGAGCCTCCAGCCACCATACAGGTGAGCTCCCCAGCGCCCCCGGCATCCCCACCTTGCCCCAGTCCACCTCATTGGTCTCTGGCTACCCCAGAGCTGGGCAGTCTCAGTGGCTGCCAAGGACGGTTTGGGGTTGGGTTGTGTGGTCTGAAGCTAACCCTGCCTCCCTCTACCCCGGATCAAACGCTAGAGGGAGCAGACAAGAGAGGGGGCTTCAAGGTGGCGGAAATATTTAGAAGGTGGAGGAAATATTTAAAAGGCGAAATGGGAGGGATTTGGGCTGGGGGGGTTGCCCGAGAGTGTAAGGACATTTACCTTGGGGCATCAAAGCTGTCGTAGGAGCCCACGGTATAATGCCGGAAGAGTCTCTTTGCCTTGTCACTTCGGCTTTCTGCAGGGGGACAGAGGATGACCTTGGACCTTCTACTCTGGAAATCATGGGTTCAGCCCCTGGGGTCCTGGCCCAAACCTTCCCTTCGACCTCCCACCCCCACCAGGAGGGGGAAAGGAAGGGACATGAGAATCTAGAGTAAGTCGGGGACACCTGGGGGTTCCTTGTTACCTTGCTTTGCTTCCTGGGAGCGGTTGGCCACCTCTTCCAGGCAGTCAGAGGGGAACCAGCCGACGCGACCTTTGACCTGGCCTTCCCAGAAGCCTCCTTCCCCGATGCTAAGCACTGGATGGGGAGTGGGGACATAGAATAGAAATATTTCTGCATTTCCGTGCTGCCCACACCTCCCCTGCCCTGCCCGCTCCCAACATCTGATGCACAGCCTTCCCACAATTCTCAGCACCTTGCCCAGAACCTGGCCCAAGGGCAGCCTTAGGAAGGCGCAAGGGGGGAGTGTGTGTGTCTGCTCAGTCGCTCAGTCATATCCGAATCTTTGCGACCCCATGAACGGCAGCCCGCCAGGCTCCTCTGTCCTTGAGATTTCCCAGGCAAGAATACTGGAGTGGGTTGCCATTTCCTCCTCCAGGGGATCTTCGGGACCCAGGGATTGAATCTGCATTGTCTTCTGCATTGCAGATGGATTCTTTGCTGTTTAGCCATTGGGGAAGCCCCACAAGGGGGAAGTGGGAGATAGTCACTCCTGCATAGTAGCTTCCTGAACACAATGGGGACACCGAGAGGCACTGGGGAGAAGGGCTGTGTCCCATGACATGGTCCTTGCAAGTTAGGGACATGTCCACAACTGGCTCTCATCTCCCCTGGTAACCAGTCACAACTCACTTACTCCGTAACTTCCCTAAACCCCACTAGGCTCCTAGGTCACGTGTTTACCTCATCACTACCCCTGCCACCTCCTGCAGTCTCCTTGCCACTTAACCTTTTGTCATCTGTTCCCAGATCCCTCTTTCTGTCTCTCTCTGCTTCCCCGGCTCTAGATCGGAGATTAGAATCGTCTCTCTTCTCCCCTGCTTGTTACCAGAGGCCCCTGCCTACCACCCCTACCTCTTAGACATCAAGCATACATTGACCTACAGTGATGGGCAGTAGGGACAGCTAATGTCTATCCAACTCTCACTGGGGCCAGGACCCTAAGAGGGGGCACTGACATTGGCCCCATTTTACTGATGGAGAAACAGAGGCTCGGAGGAATTCAGGCTTGTTTGCCCCAGGTTTTGCAGCCTGGATTTGAACACTCCGGTCTTGCTACCTCTCTGTTCCAGTGCTTTGCTGCTGCTGTTCCTGATCATGACGAGAGTGACAGTAACAAGCCCACAGCCACCCACCTCTCCAGCATCTTTCACAGCTCTGTGCCCACTGGGCCCTTCACATTCTTCACTCACTCTATCCTTACACCTCAGTAGGTAACAACTGATTTCCCATTTTATAGATGAAGTTGAAGCTAAAGTAGAAAAACCTCTTGCCCAGGGGTGGCTTGAGCCATGCTAGGGTTGGGATTGGGGCCATCTGATGCTTTGCCCTGCACTGACCACCTCTTCTGAGAGGGTCTGGGGAAACCCCAGCCAGGAGATGCTCAAGGTCACGGAAGAGAGCAGATGTGTGTCAAAAGGTCTGGGCTCTTGGCTGACTCTGCCTTGCCCGGCTGGATGATCTGGGAATCAATCATTTGTTCACTAAAAAAAATATGTATTTTGTGCCAGTCATGAGCCAGACATCAAGCTAGGACCCGAGTAGAGCTGTTGTGTTAGTCGCTCAGTCGTGTCTGACTCTTTGTGACCCTGTGGACTATAGCCCAGCAGGCTCCTCTGTCCATGGGATTCTCCAGGCAAGAATGCCAGAGTGGGTTGCCATGCCCTTCTCCAGGGGATCTTCCTAACCCAGGGATCAAACCTGGGTCTCCTCTGGCATTGCAGGCAGATTCTTTACTGTCTGAGCCACCAGGGAAGTGAGTAGAGCTGTCAGACACAGACACAGCACCACTCACTCCTGTCCTCATGGAGCTTCCAGACTGGCAGCAGTGGAGTCATAACTCTACAAGTGACCCCATGATTGGAAAACTGAGGTCAGGGCTTGAGGGGGAAAAGGAGGGGGTGTTTGGATAAAGACCAGATAGGAGTATATAAATCTGATGAGGGGACTTCCCTGGTGGTCCTAGAGGTTAAGACTTCGCCTTCCAATGCAGGGGGTGTGGGTTTGATCCCTGGTCGAGGAGCTAAGGTTCTACATAAACCATAAAACAGAAGCAATATTCTAACAAATACTGTAAAGACTTTTAAAACGGTCCACTTCAAAAAAAAATCTTTATAAACAAATAAATCTGAAGGCACGGGGGGCTCGGGAAGGCGTCTCAGAGGATGTGACATATGGGCTGAGACCTGAAGGATGCGGGGAGTGCAGGAGGCAGAGAGAGGGGGCATAGGCTTTCCGGGCAGAAGGAACAGCATGTGCAAAGAGGTTAGGGTGGAAAAGGACTTGGGGCGTTTGAGGAAGGATGAGGAGGCTAAGGTCCCTGGAACCCTGCAGGTGAAGCAAAGACTAGCCTGAGATGAGGCTGTGTCGGGGGCAGGGTGAGCAGAGGAGGGGCTTGCAGGCCAGGCTAAGGCCCTAGGCTTTGATTCTGAGGGCAGAGGGAGTCTGCTACCTTAATCGGGCTATGAAGAAGCCCAGTGACATCATGGATGTGGGTGTGCTCTGAGGCAATCAGGGAACTTTTAAGGAAAGGATACGAAGTCAGGGCAGCGCATCGGATGACTGGGCTTGACATTCAGAAAGACACAGAGAAGATGCAGCCCATGGCCCTCTGCCTGTGGGAGGGTCCCTCACCTCCGACCTCAGCTTCCCTTTCTTCTTTTGCACAGACCTGACCCCCACTCCTGAGAGTCCCTTGGACAGCAAGGAGATCCAACCAGTCCATCCTAAAGGAAATCAGTCCTGAGCGTTCATTGGAAGGACTGATGCTGAAGCTGAAACTCCAATACTTTGGCCACCTGATGCAAAGAACTGACTCAATGGAAAAGACCCTGATGCTGGGAAAGATTGAAGGTGGGAGGAGAAGGGGATGACAGAGGATGAGATGGTTGGATGGCATCACCGACTCAATGGACATGAGTTTGGGTAAACTCCGGCAGTTGGTGATGGACAGGGAGGCCTGGTGTGCTGCAGTTCATGGGGTTGCAAAGAGCTGGACACGACTGAGCGACTGAACTGACCCCCCACCCAGCCATACACACACATACACTCTCTCCCCTGGCACGCTGTCCCCCTGCCAGAGGCACTGCCCCTGCCTGGCCCCTACAGTTAGCTCCTGCATCCGGCCATTCATCCATTCACTCACTCACTCAGCAGATGTGCATTGAGGCCCTCTGTGTGCTGGGTCATTAACCTGGGCCCTGATGACCCGGCCCCTGGTGACACGTGACCTCATCTTCAGAAACTCAGGCACCAGGGAGACAGACTACAAGACAGACGTAATTACACAACCGCACTAACACTCTGACCCTGGCACGCTCTTCAAGGCCCACTTAAACCATGTCTCCTGTGGGAAGACCCCCCACTCCACCCCCAGACTCAGCTTCCCCCAGGGCCTAGGGTCTCTCCCTTTTAAGTGCCCCTAGTGTGGGCCACATATGATAATGACAGCTGGCCTTATTAGGTATGAATCACTGTTCTGGGGGCTTTCCAAGAGCTGACTCTTAATCCTCGCAAAGGTCCCATTGTACAGATGAGAACACTGAACCCTGGAGAAGTCACTCGCCTGAGGCTGCCCTGCTAGGAAGTGCAGGAGCTGGGACTTGAACCCAGACAGCCTGGTTCTCAACCCCTACGCAACTCGGCCCGTCTGCCGGCCTGGAGTCAGGCAAAGAATTGCTCCCCCGCCTTGAATGAACTATGGCAGGGTACTTCCAGTCTCCAAAGCACCATTCTGTCCAAGAACACATATCCGCAGCCTTGTGAAGTCTGCAGGCGGGGGATCCTGGCATGGTTTTCCAGAGGAAGGCAGGGAAACAGGAGAGAGGCAAGCCCCGTGACAGCAGCCTCTGTTCAGGAAGCCCTCGGCAGGGACTGGCTTCACCTACAGCCCATCTCATCAGAGCCCGGGGAAGTGGGCACCACCACCCCGTGTCTCAGATGAAGACGCCTGGCAGAGGCAGGAGGTGAAGTCAAGGCGGTGTGTCCCTCACTCTCCGCACAAGATAGCGAGAAGAACTGTGGGTTCGGACTGGGGACCTCAGGCAAGTTGCTTCACCCGTGCAAGGCTCTGCCCCTTCAACTGTACAATGGGCTCCAGACACCTGCCTTCAAGGGTGACGGTGAGCGAGATGGGACCTCGTGGGGTCGATGTCCTAGAGATGCTCGTCTCCTCTGTTTTGCCTGGACCCCACCTCCTCAGCATGCTCCTCAGCAGCATCTGAGCTCCACTGTTTGCTCCTCCGAGGCGGAAGGGGCACCTAGGCCTCTCTGAGGTCTCCAGCGTGCCCTGGACATTCCAGGTCCTGGACAACCGTTGGTCGCGGGCCAGCCCCTCCCTGAGCGGCGGGTGAGTTCACCTGCCGACCCTTGCCCACAGCCCGGCTGCACCCTGCCCCTTTACCTTTGATCTTTTCGCCCTTGCTCAGGGAGATCTCCCCCTCGGCTTGGGCCTGGTAGGACTTCACGGCCATGAAGGAGCGTCCGGGGACTGCTGAGTAGAGCTTCCTGCGTCTCCCGCGGCTGCCCAGGGAGCCCCCAGGGCCCCCAGAGCCCCCCGTGCCCCCGGCCGGCCCTTCCCGGGGTGTCCCGCTGGAGCTGCATACACAGAGGGTGTGAGAGGCAAGGGGGAGTGGAGGGAGGGGGCGCCTCTGGGAGAACAGGGGTCCTTGGGGGGTGGGAGGTGGAGCATCAGGGTGGGGGAGGGGGTCTGAGTGCCTTTTCCAGCTCTGGGGGCCGGGGGTGGGGGGTAGGGGGGAGGAGGGCATTTGGGGCTCCCCCTGCCTGCCCGCTGCGGGCCGCCGGCCCCCTTTCCTGCCTCCTGGCTTCCGGCTCTGTCCCCTCCCACGGGCCTGCACACCCTGCCTGATTCAGCTTCCTGAAGCTGAGCTCTGCCTGTGTCATCCCTGGCTCACGAGCCTTTGGCGACTCCTAGCTTCCTCCTGGGCTGGGTCCAGCGCCTCTCCCGCCATCCCCAGCCTACCACCATCTTCCTCCCACCCACCCCCTCCCTGTCCCCCTCCAGCTGGCTCCCCCCAATGCCCCCTGCTCATCCTCCCCGCCTGGGACCTCATTTCCAGGCTTGGAACCCCCTCCAGTCTCCCTCCTCGCCCACCCCAACTCCGCTGAGCTTCCTCTCACCTTGCCCAGGCTGTCTGTCTGTCTGTCTGCCTGCCTGCCTGTCCTCAGGGGCTGGAACCAACCTTTCTCTTGGGTGCCCTCCCCACCCCCGGCCGGACCACGGAGCGGCTGATGAACTAAACTCGGCCTGGTTCATGGAGCCCTCGCTGCCTTGGGGTCAGGAGGGAGACCTGGTGGTCCGAGGTGGGGACCAGAGAGTTGGATGCAGCGGGGTGGCGGGGCGGGGGCAGCTGTCTCTGGGACAGGAGGTGGGCACCTGGGCTGGCCTGGTGGGGGTGGTGGGCAGCCGTGGGTCCCAGGAGGGGATTCGGGTGGGAGAGGGGTCTGTAGGACCAGGGCTGAGCCCTCTCCTACCTGGGCCGTCCACGGGGCTGGCGCTTGGCCTCCTCGGGGTGCCTCCCGCGGGACGGGGAGCGGGCCCGGGCACCCCGGGGGCTGCTGGCACTTCGCAGGGTCCCGCTGCTGAGCTTGGCGCTGGGGGCGGTGGGCTGCGCCTGGCCCTGGGGCCCTGAGGTGGGGCCGGGGGCCCCCGCGGACGAGGTCCCCGGAGCGGCAAACACCATCCAGTCAGGCAGGGCCATGCTGGTATCACTGTTGGCCCGCAGCAGTGCGGGGGGCACCGTCAGCCCTGTGCCCGGGGGTCCCCGTCGCCGGGCTGCATACTTGGGGGACTCCTGGAAGGGCACTGTGGTGGGGCACAGAAGCCGGGGGGGGGGCAGAGCGGGAGACACACAGGAGGCAAGAGATGGTTGGGTGGGGAAGGCACCAGGGGATAAACAGATGAGAAAGAGCGGGGCGTCTGGAACCTGACCCCTCCCGCTGCCCAGGTGTTTGCGGTTCTCTAAGGTTTATTTGGTCCCATCCTGGCCCCCAGATCAGGTTCGCTGACTCCCCAGTCCCACCACGCGTCCCCCCTCAGGACCCCGACTTCTCCCCTTAGCTCGCTCACCCACATCCTGTTCTCGATGGTTTCGGATCAGCTCCCCGAGTTCAAAATTCCCAGCGATCACTGCCACCTGGCGTGAGGGGGTAAGGGGGGCCCAGGTAGGAGAGAGAGAGGGGAAACAAACAGGAAACACTATCAGGTCTCCAGCCAGCTGCCCAGCCCCCCAGCCTTCACCCCAGCAAGTCCAGCCTGCCAAGTCTCTCTCCCAGACTGCCTGCCTCCCTCCCAGCCCCCCAGACTTCAGCCCCTCTGAGTTCTTCACGCCTCCCCAACCTGCCCCAACAGACCTGGAAGGGGGTCTGTCCACTGTTATTCTTGACATCCTTGTTGGCCCCTCGGTAGAGAAGGATCCTGGCACACGTCTCCTGGTGGTCAGTGGCACGGGGGAAAGGGAAGAGAAAAACAGTTACTGTGGCCGCGAGCCGACGCAGACACTGCGCTGAGCCTTTGGAACCATCTGGCGGGAACCCGCCCTGCTCGGGACAGTAGCCACTCGCCCTTTAAACGTGGCCGGGCCACACAGAGGTGCTCTGCCTGCACAGTGCATGCTGGATTCCAAGGACTCGAAAGTGTAGCTTCAGTCTCTCTAGTAGATTTTATGGGGGCTTCTCAGGTGGCGCAGCGGTAAAGAATCTGCCTGCCAGTGCAGGAGATGGTCGGGAAGATCCCCGGGAGGAGGAAACGGCAACCCGCTCCAGTATTCTTGCCTGGAGAGTCCCATGGGCGGAGGAGCCTGGTGGGCTGCAGTTCATGGGGTCACAAAGGGTCGGACATGACTGAGTGACTAACACTTGAGCACAGCACAATAGCTTTTATACTGATTTCTGCTGCTGCTAAGTCGCTTCAGTCGTGTCCGACTCTGTGCAACCCCAGAGACGGCAGCCCACCAGGCTGCCCCATCCCTGGGATTCTCTAGGTAAGAATACTGGAGTGGGTTGCCATTTCCTTCTCCAATGCATGAAAGTGAAAAGTCAAAGTGAAGTCTCTCAGTCGTGTCCGACCGACTATTAGCGACCCCATGGACTGATTACTTGAAAGGATAGTATTTTTGAAACAAAATATGCTACTAAAATTAATGTCACCTTTTTTTTTTTTTCCAAAGTGTCTCCTGGGATATTTAAAACTACTCGTGACTTGGGTTATAGTGTATTCAGTTCAGTTCAGTTCAGTTCAGTCGCTCAGTCATGTCCGACTCTTTGCGACCCCATGAATTGCAGCAAGCCAGGCCTCCCTGTCCATCACCATCTCCCGGAGTTCACTCAAACTCATGTCCATCGAGTCAGTAATGCCATCCAGCCATCGCATCCTCTGTTGTCCCCTTCTCCTCCTGCCCCAATCCCTCCCAGCATCAGAGTCTTTTCCAATGAGTCAACTCTTTGGATGAGGTGGCCAAAATACTGGAGTTTCAGCTTCAGCATCATTCCCTCCAAAGAAATCCCAGGGCTGATCTCCTTCAGAATGGACTGGTTGGATCTCCTTGCAGTCCAAGGGACTCTCAAGAGTCTTCTCCAACAGCACAGTTCAAAAGCATCAATTCTTTGGTGCTCAGCTTTTTTCACAGTCCAACTCTCACATCCATACATGACCACAAGAAAAACCATAGCCTTGACTAGATGGACCTTTGTTAGCAAAGTAATGTCTCTGCTTTTCAATATGCTATCTAGATTGGTCATAACTTTTCTTCCAAGGAGTAAGTGTCTTTTAATTTCATGGCTGCAGTCACCATCTGCAGTGATTTTGGAGCCCTCATAAATAAAGTCTGACACTGTTTCCCCATGTATTTGCCATGAAGTGCTGGGACCAGATGCCATGATCTTCATTTTCTGAATGTTGAGCTTTAAGCCAACTTTTTAACTCTCCTCTTTCACTTTCATCAAGAGGCTTTTGAGTTCCTCTTCACTTTCTGCCATAAGGGTGGTGTCATCTGCATATCTGAGGTTATTGATATTTCTCCCGGCAATCTTGACTCCAGCTTGTGCTTCTTCCAGTCCAGTGTTTCTCATGATGTACTCTGCATATAAGTTAAATAAGCAGGGTGACAATATACAGCCTTGACGTACTCCTTTTCCTATTTGGAACCAGTCTGTTGTTCCATGTCCAGTTCTAACTGTTGCTTCCTGACCTGCATACAGATTTCTCAAGAGGCAGGTCAGGTGGTCTGGTATTCCCATCTCTTTCAGAATTTTCCACAGTTTATTGTGATCCACACAGTCAAAGGCTTATATAGTGTACTGGATGGCTACTAACCTAAACCAGCGTTTTATTATTATTATTATTACTGTTTTACTGAAGTACAGTTGATTTACAATGTTGGGTTAATTACTGCTGTAGAGCAAAGTGAATCTGTTATGCACACATGCACACATATTTATATCATTTTTTGGAGCTATTCTTTTCCATTATGGTTTGCCTGCGTGCATGCCAAATCGCTTCAGTCATGTCTGACTCTTTGCGACTCCACGGACTGTAGCCCGCCAGGCTCCTCTCTGTCCATGGAGATTCTCCAGGCAAGAATACTGGGGTGGGTGGTCATGCCCTCCTCCAGGGGATCTCCCCAACCCAGGGATCAAACCCACTGTCTCTGATGTCTCCTGAGCTGGCAGGCAGGTTCTTTACCACTAGCGCCGCCTGGGAAACCCGGTTAACGGCTTATCATAGGAGACTGACTATAGCTGCCTGCGCTCTACAGTAGGGCTGTGTTGTTTATCCATTGTATATGTAATAGTTCGCATCTGCTCGCCCCAACCTCCCAATCAGGGGTTTTCATCATTAGCACAACTGACGCTTAGGGGCCAGACAAGTCTCTGTAGTGGGGCCATCCTGTGCATTGCATGGAGCATCATTCTCTGGTCTCTGCCACTAGATGCCAGTAGCGCTCCCTTCTCAGTGAGGGCAGCGGAGAGCATCCACAGACACTGCCAAGTGTCCCCTAGCGTGCAGGAGCCTCCAGCTTGAGAGCCACCAAGTCAGACCTCTTGAGGCGGGGGACTTACTGCGTTGCGTATCAGAGCACCTCAGAGGCAGTAGCCACCGACTAGCCCAACAATTCTGTGAGATGGAGATGACTGTCCCCGTTTTACAGATGAGGAAACTAAGGCTTCAAAGGGAGCTGGTGACGATCAGCCCTCGGATTTGAACCCAGGTGTGTCTGACTCCTGAGCCCTTACTCAAACACTCTGCTAGTCCCGGAAGGAAGGAGGCAGGACGCATTGGGGGCCAGGGCTGGATGGTCAGAGGGGGCGGACAATGCCATCCAAGTCCAAATCAACTCCTTGCCAGTGTCAGTCATAACAGACCCAACGTCCTTGCCCTGGATGGGAGGCCCCCCGCTGATCTGCCTGCCCTGCCACCCCCAGCCCCAGCCTCATCAACCTCATCTGCTACCACCTTTCCTCACTCCCTACTCCGCAGGCACACTGGCCTCCCTTCTCTGGCAGGCATGCTCCTGCCCCAGGGCCTTTGCACCTGCTGCTTCCTCGATTTGGGACTCTCTGCCCCTAGCTCTCCACACAGCTCACTTTCTCACTTGATTCACATTTCTGCACAGAGGCCAATTCTTCAGAAGAGGCCCCTCTGATGACCCTGTCAAAAATAAACCCTTGACCTGTTCCTGGCTTTATTTTAATTTATATGATACCTGCTGTGTGCCGGGCATTCTTCTAAGTCAGAATTAACTCGTTTGCCTTATAATACTGCCTCCCTGAAATTACATTTCGATTTTATTCATCTCCAGCATCTCTCCCCCACTCCATTGTCTATTTTGGAGAGGCAAGGTTTTGTCTGTGGCACCCATGGCCTGGCATGGTGCCTGGCCCATAGAACTGTTCAATAAACAGTTGCTGGATGAGGGGAGTCCCCCTCCTCTGTCTTGGCCTGGGCAAACCCAACCTGGCCTCCAGCTCAGCTCCACTCCAAATCGCCCAGATGCCAGTCTAACCAGCATTCACTAGACACTTCCTCGGTCTCATCCGCTTCATGTGACAGACCCATCAACGATGCTTGTACGGGTCCATCCTACGGGATAGGCTCAGAGAGGGCAAGGTCACACAGCCAGTCAGTGGGGCAGCTGGGACTTAAACCAGGCTTTCTGATCCTAGCGTTCATCTGTCTACTGTGAAAACACAACTGATCGCCCAAGTCTGATGGCTCCCCGATTGGATGGCAAAGTTAGCCTGGTTCGTTTTCCGGGCATGTTTGTGAGTGTGAGTGTGTGTCCCTGTGTGCATATGCCGTCTCCCCGACTCGACGATAAATTGGTGCTGTGTGTGTTTTTGCATATCTGCCTGCCCCCACCGTCACCTTGCCTAGCACAGGCCCAAGAGCATCTCTTTCATCTCAACCAGCAGTTCGCTCCACCCCTGAGCACCCTGTATATACTGGAGCGCTAGCACTCTTCCCGCTGGATTGTAATTATTTGTTTACACATCTGCCTCTTTGCCAGACTGTGAACTCCCCCTCTCCCACCCTCCCACCCTCCCACCCTCCCGAGGACGGGCGCCATGCTGTGTCTGATTCATCTCACGTGCCGGCACACAGTAGGTGCTCAGGAAATGGGCCCGGAAAGGATGAGGACGTGGAGTTGAGTCATGCAAAAGTCATTCGTTCAAATCATTCATTCATTCCCGGAGTCATTCAATCTATCTCGAAGCAAATACCTGTTGAGTGTTCTGAGCTGGATGCTGTGTGTGGTCTTGGCAGGAGATTCAAGGTATCTGATCCATCATTCATTCATTCACTCCCACTCATTCAACAAAGATGCATCTAAGCCTACTATACGCCGCGGCCTTGGGACAGAGCGCTTGATCAGACTTAAGCCCTACCCCTGAGGAGTTCACAACCCAGACGTGGCCCTGACCCTCACCACCAGAGGCTAGATGGGCTGGCCAGAAGACCAGAGGGGCAGAAACTGAGGAAATCTTTCAGACCCAGCTCTGGGCTTTGGGAAGCTTAAAGTCTCAGAAGGAAGAGGAGGGGAGAGAAAGTCAGAGGAGAACTTGTGTTGGTCAAGCATCTATTTGCTAAGCGCCATGCTGAGAGCGAGCCAAACGTTCACACCCTTGATCCTTTGCGAGGTAGAGGTCACTGACCCATTTTACAGATGAGAAAGTAGAAGCTCAAGGCGAGGGAAATGGCTGACTCATCTGACCCACTCGGAGTAATTGTTCCCTGTCTGTATGACCCTATGGACTGTAGCCCACCAGGCTCCTCTGTCCATGGGATTCTCCAGGCAAGAATATTGGAGCAGGTTGCCATGCCCTCCTCCAGGGGGTCTTCCCAACCCTGGGATTGAACCTGCGTCTCCTGCTTGGCAGGTGGATTCTTTACCAGTAGCGCCACCTGAGAATCACCCCCCCCTCTCTCTATCTATACACTACATTTTCCCTTTCAAATTGACAGTATGGTTTCTGTTTCCTGACCAGATCCTGACTGATAACAGTAATGATAATGATAATAATCATTATTATTAGCATAGCTGCCTCCTAGGGATGAGCACTTATCACGCATGATCTTTCATCCCCTTCAATCAGCTGCTGTTATCCTGACTTCAGGGAGCCGGATGGAACCTCAGAGAGGGGAGGGGACTTGCTTGGGGTGCCCTGGCCTGTGCATTGGCTGTGGGATCAGAAAATCTGGAATGAGGCCCGCATCAGGAGCAGGAGAGACAGACGCACCGGGGAGGGGAAGTACAGGCAATTTGACAAACACTGCGTTCTCCCTGCTCGGCGGGTGCCGAGCGAGCAAACTGCTCGCTGCCACAAGGCGGCACGTGGCTACCTGCCACATCCTGGCACTGCACGTTCTGGTGAGAGAGAAGGGGCTGGGGCTGTTCTGGGAGACTTCCTGGAGGAGGGGGGAAGGGGCTGATGGATCAGCCGCAGCATGCCAGGCCCTGGCCTCCTAAGACCCCGAGGCAACCATCCAAGGGCAGGGAGACCCTCCAAGGGCAGAGAGCCTTGGGAAGCAGGGAAGACTGGGGCTTCGGGGCCTGGGCTGATTTGCGCAGGATCCCCTGGTGCACTGGTGACAAATCAGCTGGGGTCATCAGGCTAAAAGCCCCAGCTTTCCTGAATCCAACCAGCCAGGACAGCACAGCTGCAGCGGGCATGCAGCTCTTCACTGCTCACCTCCATTCAGAGCGCTCGAGCTGGGGACCGTCCACCCCGCCCTGAACCGCCACAACAGGCAACACACTCTTGTCCCTTCGGGGGCTGTCCCTTGTCCCCTGCAGTGGGTGCTCCACTGGCAGCTGAATGGAGACCCATTAGAAATAGGGCTCTTGGGGATTAACATACGCACACTGTGTGCGTGCGAGTGAAGTCGCTTCAGTCGTGTCTGGCTCTTTGCCACCCCATGGACTGTAGCCTGCCAGGCTCCTCTGTCCGTGGCATTTTCCCAGCAAGAATACTGGAGTGGGTTGCCATGCCCTCCTCCAGGGGGTCTTCCAGACCCAGGGATTGTACCTGCATGTTTTATATCTCCTGCATTGGCAGGTGGGTTCATTACTAGTGCTACCTGGGAAGCCCAACATATACACACTATATATAAAACAGATAAGCAACAAGGACTCACTGTGGAGCACAGGGGACTCTACTCAATGACTGCAATAACCTATATGGGAAAAGACCTGAGAAAGAAGGGATATATGTCTGTATATCACTGAATCACTGCTGCAGACCTGAAACTAACACAACACTGTGGATCAGGTACACTCCAACATAAAATAAAAAAATTTTAAAAAAAAGGAGGACTTCCCCGGTGGTCTAGTGGTTGAGAATCTGCCTGCCAATTCAGCGGACACGGGTTCGATCCCTGGTCCGGGAAGATCCCACACGCTGTGAGCGATGAAGCCCGTGCACCGAGACTACTGAGCCTGTGCTCCACAACTGAAGTCCCGCGCAACAGCAACGAAGACCCAGTACCGCCAAAAACAAACAAATGAATAAATATACCTTAACCAACTTTTAAAGGAAAGAAATAGGACCACTGTAGTTTCCTGCATTTCCAGTAACAATCCTGACCCCCTCCCCTCTGGATTTTTTGGCACAGACTGTGCCTTCTGCTGAGAATGCCCCTTCTGCCCTCTTCTACATGACCACCTGTTGCTCATCTTAGCTCTGATGGCACATCCTCCTGAGAGCCACCTCCATCCGACCCAGCCCCAAGGCCAAGCCCAGATGTGGGCCCCCATGGAGACCTGGATTCCTGGTGACCTCCCTCTGAACACTTGGGATCGCCCTGGCAGGGTGTGTCCCTTGATGGGAGGTTGTCTTGCTCGCTACTCTCCCCTCAGCCCCCGGCTCTGAGCCTGACCCAGGGGAGGAGCTCAGGAAACCTCTCTTGAATGAATGAATGAACAAATGAATGAAACAGTGGAAGAGCGGGCCGGGGGGCACCGGGGGGGGTGGTGGGAGACGGGAGTCAGGAGGAGAGCAGACCTTATTGTAGAGGGCACAGATGTGCAGGGCCGTGTTCCCCGAGGCGTTCTGGGCTCCAGGCTCAGCTCCGTAGAAGAGCAGATGTTCCAGATGCTGAGAATGACCCCGCTGGCAGGCCTGGAGGGGACCGGGGGCCAGAGCCCAGGTCAGACCCACCTGGCCACAGCGTCTCTCTCCTTCACCTGGAGGCCAGGCAGCCCTGCATCTGCCACTCCCCCTTCCTTCCCCTCTGAGGCCCCATTCTTGCTTAGGGACCCACACTGTCAATGCCACCAGTCGTTCCAAGGCTCAGGCCTCCAGGCTAACTCCTCAGAGTCCTGGTGGTGACACCTCTATGCTTCCTCTTTGGGGACCATGCTACTCCCACCTCCGTCCCCTGGGAGGACCCCAGCACCTGCAGCCCTAGACCCCTGGACTAGGGTCCCTGATCCCTGCCCACCCTCGGGGCCCACGCGCTGCCCATGCCACCCCCAACCCCTCTAGGCCGAGTGGGAGCACCTGGTGAATCTCCTGCCAGCCGTTCTCATCAGCTATGCCCAGCTGGGCCCTGTTGTACAGGAGCAGCTCGCAGCAGCGGGGGTCACCCCCCACCATAGCCGTGTGGAACAGTGGAGTCAGCCCTCGGCGGTCCTTGTAGTTGGGGGAGCCCCCAAGATCCAGGAGCGCCTAGGAAAGGTTAAAAAAAAAAGACGATAATCACACAAGTAGTGGCTCGTTATCAAGGGCCAGTTGGACCAAGAGACCTGGGTAACCCCACACAGGGTCAGAGCCAGAGCTGATGCTGCCACGATGCCCTTGATTAACCTTGAGGCTGGCCCTTGCCCTGTCGGGGCCTCTCTCATCTCTGTGAACAAGGGAAGGACTGGGGCGATGCCTCCAGAGGACCCCTCCCTCCTACTCTGAAATCCTGCCCAGCCTTCCCCTATGAGCCAGTGCCCACCTACTCAACAGGCTGGTGGTGGGGAACCAGTCAGAGAAGGGCGCCTGGATGCAGGAGGGCCCCTGGGTGAGTGGGAGGTGTGGTGAGGTCTTGGATTGCAAGAAGAGGCAGAGAAAGCATCTGAGAGGGGGCAAGCTCGGGTCAAAGCAACTTGGCTCGGCCTCACTGGGGCCGGGGGCTGGGGTAGGGGCAGGGAGTGGTCCCCCTTGAGGAATGGATCTGAGCCTGGAAGACTGGCAGCTTCGAGTGTGTGAGGAGTGTTGGCGGCGCCAGCGCCGTGCGAACAGAGTCAGCGGTGGCGCAGTCCAACAGCACATTTCCAACATTTGCGATGATGGAAATAGTTACAACCGCACGATCCAACATGGCAGCCGCGTGGGGGGCTACCGAGCCGCTGGAAGGTGGCTAGTAAGCCCGAGAATCGGAAGTTTTAATTTTAGTTCATTTTCTTCTATTTAAATCTAAACAGCCCCCCCTCCCCTGCCCGTGGCTAGTGGCTGCTGGATTGCACAAGCGCGGGCCTGGGAGGGAGGGATTGGGTGTGAACAGGAGTGGGGTTTGGGGGTATGTGCGTATGTGTGTATGTGCTAAGTTGCTTCAGTCCTGTCTGACTCTGCGACCCCATGGACTGTAGCCCACCAGGCTCCTCTGTCCATGGGGATTCTCCAGCCAAGAATGCTGGAGTGGGTTGCCATTTCCTTCTCCAGGGGAACCTTCCAGACCCAGGGATGGGACCCATATCTTTCATGTCTCCTGCCTTTGCAGGAGGGTTCTTTACCACTAGAGCCACCTGGGAAGCAGGTGGGAGAACGGGTTTGAGGGAGGAGGGTGCATGAAGAGGGTCTGTCAATTCCAGGGCTGTGAGGCAGACCTTTGGGACTGCTGTCTGACTGCCTTCAGGGTTCTTGAGGGAAGAATTGGAGAAGGGAAGGGAAAGCCGGTTAGGCTGGATCATCTATGAACCATGGTGTTTACCAACAACTTCCAGGGCACTCTATCCTGACCTATGGATGAAAAGGGATCAAGTGCCCTTGGGTAGGAGGAGAGAAAGAACATTTTAAAATAAGACCAGGCAAGCTGACTCCATGAGTGTATGTGTGCATACTCAGTCGTTCAGTGGTATCCGACTCTTTTGGGACGCTATGGACTGCAGTCCACCAGGCTCCACTATCCATGGAATTTTCCAGGCAGGAATACTGGAGTGAGTGCCATTTCCTTCTCCAGGCGATCTTCCCAACTCATGGATTGAACCCAAGTCTCCTACATTGCAGGAAGATTCTTTACCTCTGAGCCACCTGGGAAGCCCCCATGTATATATACTGAGGGTCTACGAGGTTCATCTGCTTGTAAAGGCACATTTTAGGCACTATACTGGGGCAGTGAGGAGATCAAACCAGTCCATCCTACAGGAAGTCCATCCTGAATATTCATTGGAAGGACTGATGCTGAAGCTGAAGCTCCAACACTCTGGCCACCTGATGCAAAGAGCCGACTCATTGGAAAAGACTCTGATGCTGGGAAAGATTAAGGGCAGGAGGAGAAGGGGATGACAGAGGATGAGATGATTGGATGGCATCTGACTCAATGGACATGAGTTTGAGTAAACTCCAGGAGTTGGTGATGGACAGGGAGGCCTGGTGTGCCGCAGTCCATGGGGTCACAAAGAGTCGGACACGACTGAGTGGCTGAACAACTGGAGTAGTAGCTGTGTTTCAGGTGAGTAAAGGTGGGGTACTGGGAGTGTGAGCTGTAGGTTGAGAAGTGAACGGAAGGGCCGAGTTGGGAAGCATGAGAACCAGTGTCTGGGGGGAGCGATGGGGCAATGGTGTCTGGGGGCACGGTGGGAAGCTCACTCTGTATTTTAAAGGGCACCAGGGGACTTCCCTGGTGGGCCAGTGGTTAAGACCCTGCATGTCCAGTGCACGGGGCACGGGATCAATCCCTGGTCAGGGAACTAAGAGCCTACACGCTGTGCCGTGTGGCCAAAAAAATAAAAAATAAAGGGCACCAGGAAGAGTCTAGACCTTGGGGAGACAGAGGTAGGTGTGGACTGCTGGCTCAGCAGGGCTGGAGAAGTTCTGGGTGTCAGGAAGTTAGCATGATCTACCTGGGGGCAGGGCAAGGGTCCGCGTGACCATCGGCCATAGCTGATCACGAGCCTTGAACTGGGGAGGGTGGGGGCTCCCATAGGTCCCAGGAGGGTTTTGGGTGCAGTCAGAGGAGTGACTGTGGAGGGGGGAGGTGGACGGAGGGGCCGGGGGGATTGGCCGAACGCAGTCTGGGTGAAGAACACGGTCACTCGGGATGTCTCTGGGCTCTGGGGAGGGTCCCAGGAGGATCTGAAACCTCACCGTCAGAGCGAGGCAGTGGCGGGCACAGGCGGCCTTGTGTAGCGCGGTCATGCCATCCCGGGCCCGGAAGTCGATGTGTGCCCCACCCAGGCATAGGGTTCGAATCACCTCTACAGAGCCTTCAGTCTGAGCAGCCAGCGTCAGGGGGGTCTCTGGGAGGCGGGGGGAAAGGCCGGTCATGTGCAGCCCCTGGGCCTCGCCGTCCCTGACTCCCCAGCCCTCCCAAAGCACCCCGCCCCACAGCCCGCTCCCTACCTCCTGAATCTGAGTCGTGATAATTGGGGTCCAGCCCCTTGTCCAGCAGCCGTGCCACCTTATCGGATGTCCCCAGCTGCACGTACTCCAGGAACTTCTTCAGCCCCGTCTGAGCCGCAGATGAGAGAGAGAGAAGACAGGCGGTCAGGGAGGAAGGGGGCAAGGCTGGGTCTGGAGCAGCGCTGTCCAGAGGAATCTCATAGCAAGCCACACATGCCATCGAGAGGTCCCTAGGAGCCACCACTTTTTTAAAGGAAGAAGACCTTCCAATTATATTGAAATTCACTTTGATGACCTATCTGTTTTTAGTCTATCATATATATCCATAGTATTACTGATTCAACAGGTAATCCACATGAAATTTATTACTGAGATACTTTCAGGGGTACTGAGTCTTCAAGATCCGCTATGTATTTCACGCTCATAGTGAGGCTCAGTTTGGACCTGGTACACCACAGGTACCCCAGGGGCCGTATGTGGCTGGCTGCTCCCACAGATGGTACAGGTCTGGATGGACGGACTGTTCGGGGGGAGGACAGAGACAAGTGCATGGTGGGGTGGGGCTGAGGATAAGCAGCAGCCAGCGAGCTTTCTTCCCAAGTGTCAAGGATCGTTCATTTCACTTCTGACCAAAGCAGCCCCCTGACTTCCTCCCAGCTTTCAGGGATCAGAGGAGATTCAACTGACATACAGCCTGAGGACTGGGGAGGGCAAGGTGTGTGGGCACATAACTAAGTCGCTCAGTCGTGTCCAACTCTTTGCGGCCCTACGGACAGTAGCCCGCGAGGCTCCTCTGGCCATGGGATTCTCCAGGCAAGAATTCTCTGGAGTGGGATGCCATTTCCTCCTCCAGGGGATCTTCCCCACCCAGGGATCAAACCTGTGCCCCCTGCATTGTCAGGCGGATTCTTTACCACTGAGCCACCAGGGAAGCCCCAGAGAGCAAGATGCCAGGAGGATAAATGGCTGTGGAGGAGGGTATCCTTGGATCTGGTAGAGATTCAGGCTCTGGGATTGTGTGAACTGCAGGGTGTCTATGAAACTGCCCCTAGACAGAGGGACACTAGATACCAGAGTCGCAGGCCACGTTGGCTGGGGGTGGGGGCAGGAGATGAGAGGGGAGAATCCAAGGATGAAGAAAGTGGGAACCAGGTGGAAACGGCATGAGCCTGGGCAGAGGTGCAAAGAGAGAAGATGAGAAAGGCTCTGATGTATGCTAGAGGCGGAAAGGGATAGTTAAGGACTTTGGGAAGGTCCTGTACACATTGTTGTGTTTAAAATGGATAACCAACAAGGATGTACTATACAGCACATGGAACTCTGCTCAACGTTATGTGCCAGCCTGGATGGGAGAGGAGTTTGGGGGAGAATGTACACATGCCTATGTACGGCTGAGTCCTTTCCCTGTCCACCTGAAACTATCACAACATTGTTAATCAGCTATACTCCAGTACAAAATAAAAAGTTTTTTTTTTTTTTTTAATGAAAGGCTGTGATGGAGACATCAGGTGCATTGGGGGTTGTCCCAAATATGACACAGCATCCCAAGTTAAGTGGGGGATGCTGGCAGAAGAAAAGGTTTGGAGGGTTGTCGGGAAGAGGTAGGAGAGAAAGTAGTTAGGGAAGGGGGCTCCAGGTTGGGGTGGCGTGAGTGCCAGCAGGGTCCTCTCACCTTCGTGTGCAACTTGGCCAGCTGCTTCTCATCCAGGTTGGTCTGCTTGTAAACACGGGTCTTGTATCGGAACTGAGGCCACAGGTGGGGTGATGGGAGAGACAAAAGACTCAGAGTCAGGGGTCTAAACCTCTTCTGAGCCAGGGAAGAGTTAGTGCAGGGTCAGGGCGAAAAATAGCCCCAGAGTCTTGGCTGGGTGGGCAGAGGGCTGCTGGGCTACTATGGGCCTGTGGACTGCAACCCCTAAGGTGTCTGGACCCCGGGGGAATGCTCTAGAATAACCACTCTCATTGGGAACCCTTTCCCACTTTGATAGGCCAGGGGAAACCTGGGGCAGGGAAATGACTCACCCAAGGCCACGCCGCTGACCAGTCAGAGGCAAGAATGACCTGCTAATTTGAACGCAGGCCTCTCTGATTCTGACTGTTAAGTCAAAGTGTTCAGTCACTCAGTCGTGTCTGACTCTTTGCGACCCCAATGGACTGTAGCCCATCAGGCTTCTCTGTCCACGGGATTTTCCAGGCAAGAATACTGGAGTGGGTTGCCATTCCCTCCTCCAGGGGATCTTCCCAACCCAGGGATGGAATCCACGTCTCCTGCATTGCAGGCAGATTCTTTACCCTCTGAGCCACCAGGGAAGCCCTGCGATTCTTAGGGCGCACTTTATAGCCAGAAGTGCCCACGGGGTTTTCCCTTGCTGACGGCTGGGCTGGGAGAAAAAACGGGGAGCGGGCAGACGCCTGCTCGCATCTGTGAAGGGGCTGGGAAGGCTGTGGGGGTCTCACCTCCAGGTAGGGCACCCCCTTCTCGAAGGACTGGGGATATTCCCGCAGCAGTCGCTCCTCCTCCAGGAAGTTGGCGTCCCGGCCCGAGGTGGCCGGCTGGAACAGGCCATAGTTGAGCACATCCTGGAGGCTCTCGCTCAGGGCACAGAGCACCTGCTGCTTGGCCGTCCAGATGGTGGCGTCGGGGTTGAACCGCAGGCATTTCTGGTGGAGGAGGCGACCGGAGAGAGAGAAGGGGCCTGAGGTGGTCTGCAGAGGGCTGTGGGTGAGTCCCAGGACAGAAGAGGGCTGGGGGAAACCCATGGGGGTCTGGCAGTGGGGGCCATGTGTGATGGAATCCAGAACCCCTTCCCCTTCCCCCCTCCCCATGCAGACTCCGGTGGTCCCTGTCTCCCACCAGCCCCTCTCCCCCGCCCCCCATCCGCCGGCCAGAGGGCTGTTGCTCACTGTCTGGTGAAGGTCAGGGATGCCAATCCTAAAAACCATCATGCTGAAGTGGGCGTCGTCTGGGACGGACATGGAGCGGCCCTGGAGGCCTCGGATCGAGGCCAGGCTACCAGGTGCTGCGCTGCCCCGGCCCCGGGTCCCCTGGGGGCCTCTCCCGGGCCCGTCTGGGGAGCTGTCGGACTCTGAGCCCCCCTCGGGACACTCGCTGGCACTGTGGCGTTCCTCTTCTTCGCTTGACGCGGGGCTGTGGGTCATCGTGGGGCCACGGGGCGATGGGGGACGGCAGCATCACAGGCGGCTGGCGGGGGAGGGGGCGGGGTGGCGGTCAGACCAGGAGCCCAGGCCCTTTGGAGGCCACAGGCACACTCAGTGGACAAACACGGTCCAGGGCAGCGGCTCCAAGCTGCCCCAGGGAGGCAGGCAGGAGGCTGGACACACCCCCAGACACTCCTACCGCCTCCAAGCTCTCTCCTGAGCTCCCGGCACACACGCCCCCCCCCCCACCACCAGCCCTGCCATGCTGCCTGCACGTGTCTCCTTCCCTGCCCTTGGCCTTGCTCGCAGCCCCCCGCCCCTCCTGCGCCCCACTTTGCCGCTGACCCAGCGCGGTGGTGTCCCAGAAACCGCAGAATCACCGCGGGAGCCGCTGGCCCACTTTGCCAGGCCAGGGATAATGCAGCTAAAATTAGCCCAGGACAGACAGGTGGGCGACCCACCGGCACCTTGCCCTCCTGGCCCCAGCCTGGCCCCTCCTCTCCCGAGGTCCTCCCGCCTTCTGCTCCTGGTGCCTCCTGGATGACCGCAAGGAGGCTGAGATGTAGTAAGGGGGAGAGGGAGGTGCCCTGAGCCTAGGGTGGAGCCGGTGACTTCACTGAAGTGTGGCTGACCGCGTGTATGGAGGGTGGCTGGAGAGCCAGCATCCCAGGAGGCAGGGGCACCCGGCCGGGGCAGAGAGTACCAGGCATGAGATGTCCCCCGGGGGGAACCACAAGAGGTGGCCTTTGCGAGTTTCCGGGGGGGGGGGGCGCATCTTGAGAAGGTGTGTGGGTGGGTGGGGAGACTGGCCCTGGCAGGGCTGTCCGGGTGACAGCCTTGCAGGGGCCTGGGTGGGTGTAGGGCGTCAGTAGGTGACCTGCGGGCATGTTCGAGGCCTGGCGCTGCTGGATGGAAGGACAGGCATTGCCTGGTCCTGGGGGGCCCACTCTGAGGGAGACTGGGGGGCTGGGAGGGAGGCTAAGGAGTGGGATGAGAGTCTGGGGGGTGGGGGTGAGATCTCCACTATTTTTCAGATCCCCACTGTTCTTCCCCCCTGAATTGGTCTTATAAGGGTGAGTCCAGATGGGGCCCTTCTTCCGCGTTTTCTCCCCCCCTCCCACCCCAGCACCGGAAACCAGAATGTCTGGTCTGGTCCCTCCCCCCAACACCAGGCCCGGCTCCTGCACGTTGCCATGGAGATGGGAAGCAGTGGAGGGTACTGCTGACTTTGGGGGAGTGGGGATGGGCTGGGGGGGGGGTTGGGGAGGGAAGACAAAATGTGTGCGGGGGGAGGAGGAGAGTTTCAAGAACTGTGGGCGAGCCAGCCTCCAGCCATGGGCTGGTCACCCCCTCCCCTAAGCGTGGCCACGGCCCCCTCCCCTTCTGGGTACCCAGCAGAGCCTCCCCTACTTGGCCCTGGCGGAGACCCCCTGGCCTTCTCCTACCCGGCGACTCCACTCCCACCTCCAGACCTGGGGCTGGCAGCCACTCCCCCTCTGCTGACCCCGGCTGACCCCCTCCCCCAGCCTCCACGGACTCCTGAAAGCAAAGCTCGCCGGGTCCCCCGGCGCGTGCGGCTGCCCCCAACCCCCAGGACCAGCTCGGGCCCCTCCCCCTCAGGCCCCGAGGGAGGGAGCGGGCACACTCCGCCGGGGCGGCATGAATCAAACGCTCCGCGGCTAAGAATAGCTGGCACGCAGCTGGTACCGAGACGGGCTGAGGAATCGGCGAGGGGGGGGGGAAGAAAGGGGAGAGAGGGGGTGCCCTGGGAGGCTGCGGGGGTACGGCGGGGGGAGGCTGCCGGCGTGGCCGAGAGCCGGCCCGGGAGAATGAATGGAGGCGGAGAGAGGAGGGGAGAGGCGGGCAGAGGGAGCCCGGGCTGGGGCCGAGAAACTGGTGGGGGAGAGCCCGGGTCCGCGGAGAGGGGGCGGAGGCCCCCAGGAGCAGGACTCGGGGGCGGGAGCCGAGGGGGCGCGCCGGCCGGTGGGGAAGGAAGCGGGGACCGGGTTGGGATGCCGGGAGCTCGTGAAAGGGTGGGAGGGGATTGGACGAGTCTGGAAGGAGAAGCCGAAACCACAGGGGGTCGAAGGGGGCGGCGGAGGCCGAGGCTCAGATCCCCGCTGGAGGGTGTGGGCGCCGGAATGACCTCGGCGAGGGGCCTCGAGGGGTGGGGCCGCAGGAGGGGTCCAGGAGGCCCAGGTGGGCCGCGATGGGCGAGGCGGGGGAGTGGCCGGGCCGGGCTGGCCGGGAGGCGGGTACCGCGACCGAACCCTCGGCCCCGGAGCGCGGGGAGGCGGGTTCGGGCAGGGGGCTACGGGGCCGCATGGCCCCAGCAAGTCCGCGATCCGGGACGGGGCACGGGGGACCCGGGCGTAACCCAATTGGCGTCGCCCGGGGCAACGCTCCCCTCCTCACCCCCGCCCCCCACCGCACACCCGGGCCGGGAGCCCGGCGCTCGGCCAAGGACGTCCGGGGCGCCCCCGCCCCCGCCCGCGGCCCCGGGCCCGCGCTTCCCCCCTCAACCCAGACCCCCGGTTTTCGGCCCCCTTACCTGCCTGGCGGGGCTGCTGAGTCCCGGTCGGCGGCGCCCGCGGCCCCTCCCCCCTCCCCCCACCCCCCACCCCCCCGGAGACGGAGGACCCTCAGGCCATGCCCCACCGCCCCGGAGGGCGAGCGGGCCCGGGGAGGGGGCGGGCGGGGGCCGGGGGGGCGGGCGGGGGGGCCGCGGACCTCACCCCCCCCGCGGGCCGGGCCTGGCCATCCGCAGAGCGCCCCCCCTTGCGCCGCGGCCGCCGCGCCCCTCCTAGCTAGCCCGCCCCCGGCTCGGTCCGGCCGGCTCCGGGCGCCGCGTCTTCGCCGGCTCCTCTCCTCGGCCTCAGGCCGCCGCCGCCGCCGCCGCCGCCGCCGCCGCCGCCGCCCGCTCCGCGCCTCCTCTGCCTCCCGGCTCGCTCTCTCGCTCTCGCTGTCTCTCCCTCACCCGGACTCTCCCTCTCTCTCCCTCCCTCTCTCCCTCCCTCCGCCCTCTCCCCTCCCTCCGGGAGCCGGCGGAGGAGACATCGCCCCTCCCAGCGCCCCCAAACCTCGCCCATCCCCCCCCGCCGGCTCCGCCCCCTCCCCTGCCCTCCCCCACCGCTCCTCTCCGCCGCCAGATCCCCGAACCCTGACTCCACCCCTGCTTGCCCCAGTACCCCGGCGATGGGGCTCCGCCCCCCTAAGGGTACCTCTCCCCGCACCCCCCCCAGGACCGCCCCTTCCCAGGGCGCCCCCACCACCTCTACACACAGTAGGGTGCAATTAAGTATTCGTTGCTAGACTCCACACCCCCAAACTGGATGGTGAGAGCTATAGATTTCTGTCCTGTCCGCCCAGCACACACACACCTTCCCGCAAGGCACAGGTGCAGCGAGTCGCTCCCCAGCCCTGCCCCTGCAGACGTCTCCACATACACATCTTCTCCAGGGCGTGCGGGCTCTCACAGGATACATTACCATGAGCACAGCCAGCTACATCATGTACATATCACACCCGTGTGTCGGAGCATGCACACGGCAGAGCACACGCGTCTACCCACCCCACACACGGGCACGCAGCCCGCTGTGCTTGCTCAGAGCTCCAGCTCACACGCAACCCTGAAACAGAGACACAGAACCACAGGGAGACGTGTGCTTTGTCTCCATCACATTCACCCACCGTGCCCTGGCCGGCCATCACACAGGTGTGCACACGCCCATCGAGAGGCACGACCCTGCACCACCGCTTCCTTCCCGATAATTATCTCTGACATGTCTTGAGCACTTCCGGTGTGCCCGGCTCTGTGCTGGGTTTACTCCTCAACTTTGCACACCGTAGTCCTCTGGGCTAGGGACTTGCACCATCCCCATTTATGACGAGAGGGGGAAACTGAGGCCCAGAGAAGTTAAGCAATTTGCCCACGGTCACCCAGCCAGCAAGAGGTGGTGGCCAGAATCAGAGACAGATGGCCTGGCTCAAAGTCCCCCTACTGTGTGCTGGGGTTCACTACTGGCCACTCCATAGTGATATCTCCACTGCATATCTTTCTTTGTCACACGCGATCCCCCCAGCCATCTCTGCATGGCGTGTGGGACACACCTGCAGAGACCGGGCTGATCGCATAGGGCAGCGGTGATTGCGTTGCCACAGCCCAGGCCCCTACCCTTCTCCCAGCTCCAACAGCTCCCCCGGGGGCCATCAGCTGGAACCCACGCACCTGCGGAGGGCAGTTCCAGGCAGCCTCTGGGTGCGTGTCCAGCTGCAGGCTCTGGGGTGCCACAGGATGAGCGGGAACAGGTGCCAGCCCAGCTGCCCCAGGAGACCCAGTTCTGGATTCACCCCTATCAGCCCAGGTGGTGAGCAGCTGGGCCTGGGGAGAAAACAGCTGCTTGTGTGTGTCGGCACCAGCAGTGAGAGGGGTTATGTACCCTTTCTATGGTTTATGAGGCTTTTCTCGGCCGGGACATCAGCTCTCGGTGAGGGGTCCCCAGGCTCCTCATGGGTGCACAAGAGAGGCCCGAGCTCTGAGGCAGTGGGCAGCCTGCCCAAGGTCACACTGCCCTTTGCTTTCTTGGAAAATGGAAAAGTCTGGCTGTGTTGATTTCCAAGGTCCCAGCCTGGGGCTCCCGGCAGCTAAGGGCAGATGCCCTGCTCGTGCCAGGAGCCAGAAGCTTCTGCTTGCTGCCGCTGCTGCGCTGGTAACCTCCAGCAGGCCCAGCTGTCCCCTCTCTGAGCTTCGGTGTCCCCCCTGGAAGAGTGGGCCCTGCGATCCTGGCACTGCCCGCCTGGCTGAAGCTGGGGAAGCCCTACATGACTCACGGGTCTGGCATGGAGTAGGCATGGCCAGCCTCCTGCTGCTCCTGCCTCTGCAGCCTCCCCACCACTGCCCTCATCACCTCTACCCTGGTCGCCAGGCACCCCCACCCCACCCCCAGGGCCACAGGAAACCAGAGTTTCCACTTAAACACATTCATGGAGGGTTCAGTCTTTTGGCTGAGCTGTGACCCCGCTGCCAGGGAAGGCTCCTTTCCTTGTTCAATTGACTGAGTACCTACTATGTGCTGGGTTGGCCCTGTCCTAGCTTCAAGGATACAGCCATGAACAGGGATGCCTACCTTCGTTGGCGACAGACAGACACCAAACAGGTAAACAAGCCAGCAAGACAAGGCTGGTCTTGATTCAGCCAAAAAGATAAAAGGGGGTGTTTGAATAAACTATCCGAGGAAGGCCTCTCTGAGCTGAGACCTCAGTGATGAGAAGGAGCTGGGGAGAAGAGCCTTCTAGAAGGAGGAAAAGGCTGGTGCAAAAGCTCTGAAGCGGGAAGGAGCTTAGCATTCAGGAAGTAGCAAAGAGATCAGTGTGGCTGGAGCTTGGAGGGGGGCAGTGAAGGGAGTGGGGGTGATGAGTTTGCAGAGGTGCAAAGGACCCACCCTTCCCTGCCCACCCCCAGGCTGGGCAGGCCAGGCCTGTGCTGAGGCCAGGGTTTGGCTTCACTCCCGCACATGATGGGAAGCTGGGGGGGAGCAGGGGAGTGGGGAGTGATGTGATCTGATTTACGGTTTGGAAGCATTGCTCTGGCTGCGGCAGGCTGCGTGGATTGGAGGGGCTCTGGAGGAAGGAGGAGGAGAGGCAGGAGGAGAGGACTGCAGTGGTCCAGGCGGGAGATGAAGTAGCTCTCAACGCTCAGAGCTCTCTGTGCACCCAGCCCAGCAGCTGCTTACTCCACCTCCTGGAGAAAGCTTCTCGGACCCCACCCAATCTCCACCCTCTCCTCTGCCCCCACCCCTCACCCCGATGGAGCTGTCTGTGGGGTCTGTGAACAGCTGGAATTCCCCGTGTCACCCCCAACCAGGACCCAGACTGCAGGAGGCTTCCAGGAAAGCATGGCAGATGGATCCAAGAGCCCCACCTTTCTGGGGGCTGCACACAAGCCACACGTGTGCTCTTTGCACAGATCCCCACAGACAGGCACAGATGCTCATCTGGATCTGGGGCAAGGGCCTGGAGGGCAGGATGGGAGATCTGGGGGGCAGGAGTTGCTCAAGAGCCTGAGAATACTATGAGAGCCTCCTTCCGCAGGGTGTGTGGGCAACGGTGGCCACAGGATAATAACAACCTTAGCAAGACCTTGAGGTCTCCCCTGACCTGAGGCGTGGCCAGGGAGAGGAGAGGGAAGCAGGGCCAAGCCCTGTCAACTCCCTGAGGAGGTTCCTGGGCAGAGGCTGAGCCCCCAGGATCCCTTGGGGAGCTGGCTCCATCCTCCTGACCTTCTGGAGCTTCTGGCCGAGGCAGAAGGGAAGAGCAGGACGGGACGGAAGCAAGCTCTGGAAAGTGGGAAGAGGAGGGCGTGTGTGGAGACCCAAGGCGGGATCCAAGCTTTGGAACGTTGGAGGTTTCCGGCCACAGAGGCAGGGCCTCCGGGGAGCCAAGAGAGGCGGGGAGAGACACACACAGAGGAGCAGAGACCAACGACAGAGACAAGAGTTGGGAGGAGAGGGACCAGAGAGAAGCTGGGAGAGGCGCGAAACAGGGGGCTGGTAATCAGCACGCACTCCAGGTCCCCAGAAACATCCTTCTCCTCCGAGACACACCCGTCAGCAGCCTTGGGTGCTCCGAGACCAGCCTGATGCAGGCCGCCTGGCTCCTTGGCGCGCTGGTGGTACCCCAGCTCCTGGGCTTCAGTCATGGGGCTCGGGGAGCTGAGAGGGAGTGGGAGGGGGGCTGGGGTGGCGCCCAGGAGGAGGAGCGGGAGAGGGAAGCCCTGATGCTGAAGGTGAGTTGGAGATTGCTGGGACTCTAGTGGCGCGTCCGGGTGGGCGACTGTGGGCTTGGGAGGAGTGTATTCCAGGGTTAGAAGAATGGGCAACGGGAGGGATGGGATAGGCTCAGAGGATGAAGGTGATGGGTTCAGAGAAGAGGGCAGACAGCCAGCTGACAGCTGGAAAGGGGCGTCTGGGTAGTCTGAAGGTAGCTGCCAGCCTGGCCCTGATCACCCTCCTTGCCTTAGCATTTACAGGAAGCGCTGGGGCTGCCTGCTAGGAGGGGAGATCAAAATCCCGAGGGAAACTCTGAAGGCAGGGGGGCCTGGGCGACCGAGGAGAATGGGCAGGGGGAGGAAGGCGAGGAGGAACCAACATCGACCCCCCACGTCAGCCCCAGCCCCTCTCCCACCCCGGAGGACGCCATCACTTATATCCGTAAGTAATCCTTAGCTCCGCCCTGCCCCCTTGGCTTCCGTGGTCATTTACGAACCGTCCTTTCCCTGCCCCAGGATTTTTCAGTTGCCCACCGCCCAGCTCGGAGCCCTCACACCCAGGAGCTCCGGGTCCCCGGCTTTGCCTCTCAAGAGACTAGGGTGGCCACTGGCCCCTACCTTCCAGAAGTCTTGAGGGCCCCACCCCTCACCCCAACTCCGCCCCAGAAGCCGTAGGTCCCGGGTCCCCTCCAGGTCCTCCGGTCCCCTGGCTCCGCCCCCAGGATCCCCGTCCAGCGTGCGCCCTGTCCACCCGCAGTGGGTCGCCTGGCCGGCCTGGACGCCGGCCTGCACCAGGTGCACGTCCGTCTGCACACGCTGGACACCCGCGTGGCCGAGCTTACTCGGGGGCTGCGGCAGCTGAGGGAAGTGGCGGGCGACACCCGCGACGCCGTGCAAGCCCTGCAGGAGGCGCAGAGCCGCGCAGAGCGCGAGCATGGCCGCTTAGAGGGTGAGTCGCATCCCGCCGGGCGCGGAAGGAGGGACGATCCAGGTCAGGCCGCGGACCGGTGGGGAAAGGGAAGCCCCGAAGGGTGTCTGAGACGTGAGGACCCTAGGTGTCAGGGGCTAGGGGGGGGCGGCCCTCGAGGATTTGGGGTGTGCTTGCTGGTGGGGAGGGTGAACGTGGTCCCCACTGTGCTAGTGAGCAGACCCTGCTCCGGCCGCACCACGCCCCCTACGGTCCTGCCCCACGGCCTGGCCACGCCCCCTGGCGGCTCTGTCATTGGCTCCGGGATGCTCTGGTCCCGCCCTCGATCCGCCCCCGAGGCACTAACCCCGCCTCCGCTCGGCCCCGCCTCGCCCCGCCCGCAGGCTGCCTGAAGGGGGCGCGTCTTGGCCATAAGTGCTTCCTGCTCTCGCGCGACTTCGAGGCTCAGGCGGCGGCGCAGGCTCGGTGCGTGGCGCGGGGCGGGAGCCTGGCTCAGCCCGCTGACAGTCGGCAGATGGAGACGCTCACCCGCTACCTGCGCGCGGCGCTCGCCCCCTACAACTGGCCCGTGTGGCTGGGCGTGCACGACCGGCGCGCCGAGGGCCTCTACCTCTTCGAGAACGGCCAGCGCGTATCCTTCTTCGCCTGGCACCGCGCCCCCAGCCCTGAGCCCGGCCCCCGGCCCAGCGCCGCGCCGCACCCGCTCAGCCCCAACCAGCCCAACGGCGGCGTGCTCGAGAACTGCGTGGCTCAGGCCTCGGACGATGGCTCCTGGTGGGACCACGACTGCGATCGGCGCCTCTACTACGTCTGCGAGTTCCCCTATTAGCGGGGCCGGCTCCCCGCCTCTCCGCTGCGCCCCACTACCCGCCCTATGCCTGGGCTATACTCCCCGCAAAGACACCGTTCCTTCCTTCCTTCCTTGCCCGCGGATGGAAATGTGTTTTCCCTGGCTGGCCGATCCCTGGGGGACTCCTGCGGGGCCGGGACCCCTTCCTTGCCTGTCTTTCCCGGAGGCGGTGGGCACGAGGCTAGGTCCCGCGCCAATAAAGCGTTGTGGAATCTCACTTGAGTAGGCAGTGGAGGCACTTTTGACCTTTTATCTTTTTGCGGGGCCAGAGCTGTCCCCCGTTTACAGGTATTATTCGAGCCCCAGATCAGTGATAGAGAACACATGTGCATACGTACGCATGGTCATCTGCTCCTGCGCACAGATGTCTGGAGTCCACGAAGGCACACGCGACTAACACCTCCGCCTGCATTGTGCCCCCTACTCAAGGTCTTTGGGACCCAGAGCCTGTCAGTCATTGTCCCAGGCCTTGGCCTTGGCCCTGATCAAAGAGATCTGGGAAGCACAAAGGAGCTAAAGGCTCTGAGAAGTCCTTCAGGAAAGACTCCCATTTAATTTTTCTTTTTTTTTAAGTGGGTCTCAAACCTGACTCATCAGGTGGTACCATAATGTCATGTAAAGTCAGGCACTGCCCTGCCCCCTTCCCCTTCCCCCAACTCCAGGGCCTGTGTTTAGACACAAGCATAAGGACCTACCCAGCCTGGAAGCTTAGGCTCCCTCCCAACCCATCCCTCCACTCCTTGACTTTGAGGCCATGAGCTAATTCCTCCCGGCTATGAGCCTCAGTTTCCTCATCTGAACACAGGCACTATTACCCATACCTTGTATGGCTCGTAGGATGTTCACATGAGCCCAGGAAAGTGAGCATTTGGGAAAGGGAGGTGCATAAGGCACACGTTACATTTTCTTCCCCCTGGCCATTTTTCATACCTTAATCCCCTGGGGCGTGAGGACACCCAGGCCCAGCCTGGGCCTCAGCACTCTGGACGGCACTCTTTGGAGCAAGAACTCTTTGGGAAACACCCACCCAGTGTCTCCCCACATACAGGCATCATGGTATTCTGATCCTTATACCATCATGGAGCCCAGGAATCAGAGTGTGACCCTGTCTGTCCTTACGTCTGTGTCCCTTCCCCTTTGTCAGCCATGGCACCTCCCACCTAAAGTGTCACCATTGGCTTCTCCAGTGGGAGGAACGAGCCACTGTGTCATCTCCAGAAGTGGAATGAGGGAGCACAAGCCACCCACTCCCTTTAAGAGTCATTTCCCAGCCCTACCGCCCCCATTGGAGTCACAGAAGTGGGGGTGGCTTCTGGTCAGGAAGACTTCTATCAGGAGACTGAAGACTTTGCCCCAAATTCATCCCCCTCTACGTTTCTTTCCGAGGGTCGCAGTAGGGCAGCAGGATGTCTTATGGAACACATAAGGGCATCTCAAAGGGCAGATGAGGCAGACAGCGATGAGTGTCTGCTGCTACCTGGGAGAGCTCCACTCTCACAGACCTGACATTCTGGGAAGTCAGTGGGTGGGACAGTTCAGTGGTTACCTGCCAGATGGCCCAGGTTCTAATCCTTCCTTGGCCACTTACCTACTGGGTAACTTGAGTGAGACATAACTTTGCTGTTCCTCAGTGTCCCCATCTGTACAATGGGGGCAATAAGATCTACATCCTAAAATAGTGCCAGACACAGAGGGGTCTTTGCAGCATGGGCTCTGATCCTCAGTTGGCTCTTTCAGCCTCACCTTCACCTCTGCCTGCTCTCTCTAGACACTGTCTGCATATGCAAAGCTCCTTCCAAGAATCGGCTAATGAGTCACCGCCCCCCCAGCATCCCTTCCCAGCAGCGTAAAGTACTGCCTTAGGTGTTCCAGAACCTCTGACTCCTCTCCTGACCGAGCCCTAATCAGCCATACTGGGGATCCCTGTGGGGCAGAGCTGGTATAACTAACTCCCTGTTCCCAGCATCCCAGGCATGAGAGTTCTTTGAATGAAGGAAGATGCCTGTGTGACGCTATGGTGAGAACCCTGAGATGACTTTCTTACTGTTTCTCTTCCTCCTTGGTGTCGTGCAGGCCTCAGTCAGGCGCCTCTCTTGGGCTCCCAGTGGATCAGGGGTTTTCCTTATCACACTTTCCATCATTCTAGGTGCCATTGTTTGTCAGTGTCTGTCACACCAGTCAAGAGACAAAGAGCTGTGTACACAAGAGACAGCTGAGGTTGGGTATGGATGGCATTTGCAAGGACTATTTATGCATCAGATCAGCTAACCTGTATGTTGTATTCTGGGCTGATTCTGGACTCTGCTCTGCATAGGGGAACCCTGCTACCTCCTCCAAGAAACCCTCCCAGCCCTCTCAAGAGCCCAGACTCTGCCAGTGCCACCTCCCTGGCCTACCGTGGAGCACCTGCGGTTTGAGAGCTTGAAGCCATGGACAAGAGACGGCCCAGCAGGTGGTTGGGATTGATGAGGTAAGGGTTTCCAGAGAAGTGGTGGAGGAAGGGGGTAAACCTGAGATGCCCCATCGTGAAGAAAAAGAACCAGGCCTGCACAGGCCTGGCAGGACTACAAATCCCAGCAGGCTGAGCGGCAGGCCTGCCCAGAACCACATTCCTAGAAGCCATCAGGAGCTTCTTGTGGAGCCTCTGGCAAGCTCCTTCCCCTCTCCAATGTGAAGACTGCCTACACTCCCTGCAAACTGGAGGACCACACCCAGTTTCCAATCAGAGCTCGGATCCCGACTCCCGAGCCACTGGACCTCGCCCCGAGGTAGTTTGGGAAATGTAGTCCGGTCCCGAGTCAACCAGTAGGAAAACCAGAATTGGCACCCCACTCCAGTACTCTTGCCTGGAAAATCCCATGGACAGAGGAGCCTGGTGAGCTGCAGTCCATGGGGTCGCGAAGAGTCGGACACGACTGAGCGACTTCACTTTCACTTTTCACTTTCATGGATTGAGAAGGAAATGGCAACCCACTCCAGTGTTCTTGCCTGGAGAATCCCAGGGACGCGGGAGCCTGGTGGGCTGCCGTCTATGGGGTCGCACAGAGTCGGACACGATTGAAGCGACGCAGCAGCAGCAGCAGCAGCAGCAGCAGCAGCAGCAGCAGCAGCAGCAACAGCAACGCAATGGCACCCCACTCCAGTACTCTCGCCTGGAAAATCCCATGGACGGAGGAGCCTGGTAGGCTGCAGTCCATGGAGTCGCTAAGAGTCGGACAGGACTGCGCGACTTCACTTTCACTTTTCACTTTCATGCATAGGAGAAGGAAATGGCAACCCACTCCAGTGTTCTTGCCTGGAGAATCCCAGGGACGCGGGAGCCTGGTGGGCTGCCGTCTATGGGGTCGCACAGAGTCGGACACGACCGAAGCGACTTAGCAGCAGCAACAGCAACATTCCGTTAGCCTTAGAATGTAGTGGGCGCTAAGATCTTTCCTGCGAGAATTTTTTCAAAATACGGGTGAATTTCCACCGGTGTATCATTACCATTCTTTAAAAAGTGAAATCAATTCGTAGAAAATATCAAAATGCAGAGAAAATAGAAAGAAATAGTTCTCAAAATTGGAGTTCTTGAGTTTGTACTGAATTACAATATAAGACACAACATAAAAATTCTTCCTTTGCCTGCTGAAGATCTGATAAACGCTAGTCCAAACCAATTTAGCCTGTTTTAAAAGAATCAAAGCTTTTTATTTGGAAGCAGTTTCAGACTTACAAGTAATCTGCACAAACACAGAGAGAGTATTTTGTCTACACCATTAGGTGACCCCATGGACTAATGGACAGATATCTGACCCATGGACAGATAGTGTTTTGTGTACACCATTTACCCAGATATATTTATGGTTAACAGTTCATCCCATTGCTTTAGCTTTATCATCATCAATCTGTTTTCAACCTAAAAACATAATATAGCCAATTATTTTGCCAGCAAAATGAGTTTATGTGGGAATAGCAGAAGAATTGGAATTTGGAACAAGAAAGCTGGGGTGAACAAGTCTGAAGAGGTGACAAACCGGTCAGCTTTTATTAGAGTTCAGGAGAAAACTGGGGAGGATTTTTAAAAATTAATTTATTTTTTAATTGAAGGATAATTGCTTTACAGAATTTTGTTGCTTTCTGTCAAACCTCAGCGTGAGTCAGCCTTAGGTATATATATATCCCCTCCCTTTTGAACCCCCCTCCCATCTCCCTCCCCATCACACCCCTCTAGGTTGATACAGAGCCCCTGTTTGAGCTCCCTGAGTCATACAGCAAATTCCCATTGGCTATGTATTTTACATATGGCAACGTAAGTTTCCATGTTACCCTTTCCATACATCTCACCCTCTCCTCCCCTCTCCCCAAGTTCATAAATCTGTTCTCTACGTCTCTTTGGGAGGATTGTTTTGAATAAAAGTTCACTGGAGAAGAACAGGAGTTTGGGGTGCTGGTGGTTTCTTGTTGACTGCAAACAGGGGTCAGTGCATTGTTCCTAGGGCAAGGAGGGACCCTCCTCCCTCTTGTTAAAATCAGGAGATGAAATTCTCATGTGAAAACATGTCCTCTCCCCTGTCCCAGGAGGAAAACTCTAATATTCTTAATCATCGTAAATAAGAAGTTGAGGGACTTACCTGGTGGTCTAGTGGCTAAGACTGCGCTCCCATGCAGGGGGCCTGGGTTCAATCCCTGGTCGGGGTACTAGATCCTGCATGCCGCACCTAATGATCCCGCATTGCTGCAGTGAAGATTGCGCATCCCACGTGCCGTGACTGAGACTGGCACAGCCACAGAAATAAATAAAAAAGGAGCTGAGATGGAGAGAATTTTATACAAAGAATTTTATGTAAATAGACCCTGTTAAAATAATTTTTATCTTTCTTTTTCCCTCTGGTTATGCAGGCTACTGGGCAGGCTATAGTCCATGGGGTCACAATGAGTCAGACACAACTGACTGACTAAAACACACACACACACACACGAAGGCTACCATGTGTAATATGTGCATGAGAGCTTGCCCTTCAGGGTTTACTGAATTCATTTTAAATGAGGTTTTTTTCTGTTTTCACTCTATCCATCTATCCATTCCATCCATCCACTCATCACTCATCCTTCCATCCTAACCTGATCACCAGGGACAAACCAAAGTCAGGTTTACCAACTTGCTGCAGTGAAAGAAGGGATTCCCTGGTAGCTGAGCTGGTAAAAAATCCACCTGCAATGCAAGAGACCCCGCTTTGATTCCTGGGTTGTGAAGATCCCCCGGAGAAGGGATAGGCTATGCACCTATTTCTGTGCTTCTCTGGTGGCTCAGATGGGAAAGGATCCATGCAATGAAAAAGACCACATCCCAGAGAAGGAGCTGGGATCAAGCTATAGAATTTGGGGCAGGAGAGGAATTTGGCTTAAAAGTCAACATTCGGAAAACTAATATCATGGCATCTGTTCCATCGCTTCATGGCAAATAGATTGGGAAACAATGGAAACAGTGAGAGGCTTTGTTTTGGGGGCTCCAAAATCACTGCAGATGGTGACTGCAGCCATGAAGTTAAAAGACAATTGCTCCTTGGAAGAAAAGCTATGACCCATCTAGACAGTATATGAAAAAGCAGAGCCATTACTTTGCCAACAAAGGTCTATGTAGTCAAAGCTATGTTTTTTTCCAATAGTCGTGTATGGCTGTGAGAGTTGGACTATAAAGAAAACTGAGCGCCAAAGAACTGATGGTTTTGAACTGTGTTAGAGGAGACTCCCTTGGACTGCAAGGAGATCCAACCAGTCCATCCTAAAGGAAGTCAGTCATTATTCATTGGAAGGACTGATGCTGAAGCTGAAACTCCAATATTTTGGCCACTTGATGCAAAGAAGTGACTCATTGGAAAAGATCCTGATGCTGGGAAAGATTGAAGGCAGGAGGAGAAGGGGATGACAGAGGATGAGATGGTTGGGTGGCATCACCGACTCGATGGACGTGAGTTTGAGCAAAGTCTGGGAGTTGGTGGAGGACAGGGAAGCCTGGCGTGCTGCAGTCCATGGGGTCGCAAAGAGTCAGACATGATGAGCGACTGAACTGAACTGAACTGAGGAATTTGAGTGAAATTTAAGTGAAGCTGTGTTTTAATAGCTCGGGAGCAAAGCAGAAGTTTGTATAAATGAGTCAGCATCAGGTCTGAACTGCAAAGTGGTCTCAGGGTCCTGTTTCCTTGGAAACTACAAAGTTAAGACAAATGTGGCATGTTGTGTCTGGAAACTCTATCTAAAGCTCTGTGTCAGGGCTGGAAATGGAGGCTTCTTGTCTGTGTCAAACTAACTTACATCTTCTAGACAAGAGTAGGATGTTTATTATTATTTTTTCTTTTTGCCATGCAGCACAGTTTGCAGGATCCTAGCTCCTCAACCAGGGATCCAACCTAGGCCACCTGGTGAAAGCACCAGGTCCTAACCACTGGACCACCTGGAAACTCCCTGTTTAATTCTTACTGCTGCTACTGCTGCTAAGTTGCTCCAGTCGTGTCCGACTCTGTGCAACCCCACAGATGGCAGCCCACCAGGCTCCACCATCCCTGGGATTCTTCAGGCAAGAACACTGGAGTGGGTTGCCATTTCCTTCTCCAATGCATGAAAGTGAAAAGTGAAAGTGAAGTCACTCAGTAAGTGTCCAACTCTTCGTGATCCCATGGACTACAGCCTACCAGGCTCCTCCATCCATGGGATTTTCCAGGCAAGAGTACTGGAGTGGGTTGCCATTGCCTTCTCCGTAATTCTTATGGAGATACTTTCAAATAGCAAAGTTTTCCAGAAGCTTATGATTTTTGAGAACTAAGTTTCTCAGTGAGTAAAATAGTCCTTTGTTGTTGCTGTTGTTTGAGTTGCTCAGTCGTATCCAACTCTTCCCAACCCCGTGGACTATAGCCCACCAGGCTCCTCTGTCCATGGGATTCTCCAGGCAAGAATACTGGAGTGGGTTGCCATTTCCTCCTCCAGGGGATCTTCCCCAACCAGGGATTGAACTCACATCTCCTGCTTGCCACGTGGATTCTTTACCACTGAGCCACCCTGGTAACCCACAAAGGGAGTTGTTCGACACTACAGCTATGTGGTGGGAGAGATCTCTAGGAGAGATGTTACCTGTTAACTTTGCAGCTGGCTTTATCTGTGTCCACAGACAGCAGAGTTTTATTCCCAGCCGGTTTCATTTCTCAAAATACATATATTTTCTGAAGCATGTAAGGGTTAGTTACACACATCACGGCCTTTATCCTCAAATACCTCCCTGTGTATTTCTTCAGAATTAGAGATATTGCCTTACCTGACCCAGCCGTAATCAACCTCAGTAAATGTAACATTTACATAATGATTGTCTAATCTAGTGGTGGCTTACCAGTCTTGTCAGTTGGCCCAGATGCTGCCCTTCATAGCATTTTCCCCGTGCAGTTCAGGATCCGGCCTGGCATTACCTGTATTGCCTTTAGTTGTTGCGTCTCCTTGAGTCTGGGACATTTCCATATTTATGATATTGACAATTTGGAAGAAGAACTCTCCCTCTTTTAAAAAAAATAATAGAAGTTCTTCACTTGAATTTGCCTGATGTTTCCTTATGATGATTATATTCAGGTTATACGTTCCTCCAACAGACTGTGTGAGGTCAGGTGTATCCTTCCTTTTAAGGGTCAGTTGAGAGAAGTGTGTGAAGCATGGGATGGCATCTTTTAAGTTACTTTTCTGTTGTCAGTGGTTCTCCGTGAACAGGACTCCTTCCTGGCTTCCTCGGGTTTTTCCTGAGCTAGCCCCCTGTTCATCATTTGAACAACCTCCTACCCCAGCCCCCAGCCCCCATCTCCTCCTAAAGTGCCAGCCTCATCATTTTTAGGAGCAAAGTGCTTCTTTTCAAAGTATAGGTGGTTTGTGTGAGCCGGGCCGGGTGGCAGTGGGAGCGTGGGTTTTGGAAATCTCCTTGGGAAGGCAAGTTAACCTTCCCCTCTGGATCTCTCCACGGATTCCAAGTACAACCGGGCTTTGGTTTCTGATCTTGAGCAGTGACAACTCCTGGCCACCTTGTGGGCAGAAAGCCACATCTAGGGGGGGCAGAGGGGACAGGAAATGGAACACCAGCTCTGCCTTAAAAACAATCTCTTTGCCTATTTTGTAATATCTGATACACGCAAAATAACAGATATGTAAATATGAGGCTTAAAAAGACCACCTATTAACCCATCACTCTATTCAAGAGTGGAGCTTCCCTGGTGGCTCAGTGGTAAAGAATCCGCCTGCCAATTCAGCAGACGCAGGTTCGATTCCTGGGTCTGGAAGATCCTGGGAGGAGGAAATGGCAACAAGCTCCAGTATTCTTGTCTGGGAAATCCCATGGACAGAGGAGCTTGGCAGGCTATAGTCCACGCGGTCATAAGAGAATTGGACGTGACTTAACCACTAAACAACATGTTTTAGAGTACAACATGATAAATATAATGAACACAGCTGTGTATTTTATATGAAAGTTGTTAAAAGAGTAAATCCTCAGAGTTCTCATCACAAGGGAATTTTTTTCTGTTTCTTTAATTTTCTATCTATACGGGATGATGGGTGTTCACTACACTTATTGTGGTAGTCATTTCATGATGTATATAACTCAAATCATTACCCTGTGCACCTTAAACTTATGCAGTACTGTATGTCAATTATATCTCAGTAAAACCTGAAGACAAAAGTTTAAATACCCTTGGAAAATTTTTTACGGTGGTATTTTCTTCTTACTAATTCAGTTCAGTTCAGTTCAGTTCAGTCGCTCAGTCGTGTCCGACTCTTTGCGACCCCATGAACTGCAGCACGCCAGGCCTCCCTGTCCATCACCAAATCCAGTAGTTTTTATATATTCTGCATACTAATCCTTTGCCAGTTTTGCAATGCAGGACCTCCCTAGTGGCTCAGATGGTGAAGAATCTGCCTACAATGCAGGAGGCCCCTGTTTGATATCTGGGTTGGGAAGATCCCCTGGAGAAGGGAACGACTTCCCACTCCAGAATTCTGTGGACGGAGAAGCCTGGCGGGCTATAGTCCATGGGGTTGTAAAGACTGGGACACGACGGAACAACAGTTTCATTTTCCTGTGGATGCATATATTTAGGGAAAAAAAGAATGTATGCTAAGAATGGGAAATTTTATTATATGTAAATTAAGCCTCAATGGAATTGATTTTTTTTGACTGACCGACAAAGTTTCATGTGTTTTGTTGTTGGCTGGGCTTATCCCAATTTAACATTTCTCTTTGCTGAAAGGCAATTGATTTTTTAAACTATTGGATCTTCCCAAGGCTAATGTCTTGACAGAGCAACTTTCACTTTGCATTGCAGATCTGTGACTTGCACTTTTTATTTCTTGATGGTGTTGTCTGTTGATTAGAAATTCTTAAACTTAGTGCAGTCAAATTTCCAAGTGTTTTTGCTTGGTACTTGGGAGGTTCATTTAAAAAAATCCTTCCCTGTCCCCAGGTGACACAGTGTTAATACAAAAATGTCAAAAAAAGCATGAATAAGGGAAACATATTTCTACAGGTGGAGATAAAGCACTTGATAAAAACTTTATTCAAGAAAAAAAAGAAAAAACACTTTATTTAATAGATATATTTTTCTGCAGTAGGTTAAACATCTAACTCAAATAGTGGGAAAATAAGTAGCCATGAATCAAAACCACAGAAACAGGCAAAAAAAGAAATGATTTTTAAAATATGGGCAAAAATTAGCCTATTATACAGAGTGAAGTAAGTCATGAAGAAAAACAACAATACAGTATATTAACGCATGTATATGGAATTTAGAAAGATGGTAACAATGACCCTATATGTGAGACGGCAAAAGAGACACAGATATAAGGAACAGACTTTTGGACTCTATGGGAGAAGGCGAGAGTGGGATGATTTGAGAGAATAGCGCTGAAACATGTATATTATCATATGTGAAGCAGATCGCCAGTCCAGGTTTGATGCATGAGGCAGGGCGCTCAGGGCTGGTGCACTGGGACGACCCTGAGGGATGGGATGGGGAGGGAGGCCGGAGGGAGGGTCAGGACGGGGAACACATGTACACCCATGGCAGATTCATGTCAATGTATGGCAAAAACCACTACAATATTGTAAAGTAATTAGCCTCCAATTAAAATAAATAAATTAAAAAACATTTGAAAATGCAAAAAAAGAAAGAAAGAAACAAAAAAAAATGGGCAAAAATCAATGAAATGAATAAGGGAAGAAAAGAAGATGAACAAAACCAAAAACTAGATTAATTTTTGAAAAAGGTACTAAGATAAATTGACTTTTGGCGAAGCCAAATAGGAATTAAAAAATAGGCTAAGACTTCCCTGGCGGTCCAGTGGTTAAGAATCCACCTGCCGATGCAGGGGGCACAGGTTCGATCCCTGGTGCAGGGATCCCGGGTCCTGCAACTAGTGAAGCCCACGCCCCCAGAGCCTGCGCTCCGCACGAGGAGAAGCCTCCGCACGAGGAGAAGCCTCCGCAACGAGGAGAAGCCTCCGCAACGAGGAGAAGCCTCCGCAACGAGGAGACTGCAGACCGCAGCAGGAGCGGCCACCACGCGCCACAGCCAGACGCAGCCCGCAGCAGCAACAAAGACCCGGCTCGGCCGAAAATAAAGTCATAAACAGACTTAAAAATAGGAGGCAGGCTGCAGATAGAACACAGACTGTCAGAGTGAATAACACGGGCCAGGGCCGAGATACAAAAAGGTACAAAATAGTGATTATGACTAACTGTCAGTAAAGGAAAAATATAACATGCTAAAAATTACACAAAATAAAGAACTTGAATAAACCAATAAGTAATGAAGTATATGACTTTATATTCAAATAGAAAAAAAGAAAGTAGAGGTGTAAAGACTAAAAGGGAATAGAGAAAGCTGTCATTATTTGAACATGATATAATTATATACCCAGTAAGACCAATGGAATGAGCAAACTGTGAGAACAAATAAGAGATATCGCAAAATCTCCAGTTACAAGGTTAACCCACAAAAATAAATTCCTTTGGTTTACACCAACAATAAACAAACATACAATGTAAAGATACCATTCACCGTCCAAATGAAATCTAGAAGCCACATAGGAACTAACAAATAAGAAGGAAAAAGATTCTCTGGAGACAACTAAAGGGCCCCAACATGAATTGAATAAAAGCAAAGACATGCTATGCTCTTGGTTGAAGTGATTAAATGTTATATTGATGTCAATATCTCACAAATAATTTATAGGTTTAACACAATTGCAAGCAAATTTCTACTCGGATTATTTTAACAGCTAAAGATCCTGATGCTGGGAAAGATTGAAAGCCGAAGGAGAAGGGGGTGGTAGAGGATGAGATGGTTAAACAGCATCATTGGCTCAGTGGACATGAATCTGAGCAAGCTGCAGGAGATAGTGAAGGACAGGGAAGCCTGTTCCACCCACAGTCCATGGGGTGGCAAAGGGTGGGACATGACTTAGCGACTGAACAACAAAACTGAGATTCACATATACAATTCACACAATGTAAGTGTACAATTCGATGGCTCTTAGTATACTGAGATATGTCCAACCATCAATCACCATAGTGAACTAGAAGATTTTTCACCATCCCGAAAAGAAGCCCTATACCATTCAGCAGTCACCTCCCTATCTCCTTGTCTTCTCCCAGCCCTAGGAAACCACTAACCTATTTTCTATCTCTGTAGATTTGCATTTGGGGATATTTCCATATATATGAGTGGAATCATATAACTATGTGGTCGTTTGTGACTGGCTTCTTTCACTTAGCGTAATGTTTTCAAGGTTCATCCAGGTAGAGGTGTGTATCGGTACCTCATTCTTTTTTATGCTGAATGACATTTGATCGTATGTACATATCACGTTTTGTTTATTCATTCATCATTTGATGGACCTTTAAATTGCTTCCCTTTCTTGGGCTGTTATGAATTACACTGCTATAACAAGTCTATAAGATCTGTGAACATTTGCGTTCATGTCTCTCGGATCTATGCCTATTGTTCTGAGTTTCGAAGTCGAGTTCAACTTTTGTGGGACACCCTGGATCATAGCCCATCAGGCTCCTCTGTCCATGGGCTTTCCCAGGCAAGAACACTGGAGTGGGTTGCCATTCCCTTCTCTAGGGGATCTTCCCAACCCAGGGATTGAAACTGTCTCTGCTGTATTGGCAGGCGGATTCTTTACCACTGGCGCCACTCAGGTTCTCAGGATCTGTACCTGGGAGGGGAATTTCTGGATCATGTGGTCCCTCTATGTTTAACTGTCTGAGGAACTGCAAAACTGCTTTCTACAGTGGCCACACCACTTTACAGTTTACACTCCAACCATCGGTGTATGAATGTTTCAGTATTTCCATAACCCTGCTGACACTTGCTACTAACTGACCTTTTCTTCTAGCCATCCTAATGGTATGAAGTGATTTCCCCATTGTGGTTTTGATTTGCATTTATCTAATGAATAATGATGTTACCTGATGGCTCAGGGGTAAAGAATCCCCCTGCAATGCAGGAGATTCAATCCCTGGAGAAGATCCCCTGGGGAAGAAATTGGCAACCCACTCTAGTATTCTTGCCTGGGAAATCCCATGGGCAGAGGAAACTGGCAGGCTACAGTCCATGGAGTCACAAAAGGGTGGGACATGACTTAGTGACTAAACACCGACACCAGTGATGTTAATATTTTCATGTACTTTTGGACCTAAGTATATCTACTTTTGGAGATGTCTTTCAGGTTCTTTTCCCCTTAAAAAAAAAAATGGGCTGTTACAGATAAACAATGAAGTCCTACTGTATAGCATAGGGAACTACCTTCAATCTTCTGAGATAAATCATAATGGAAAAGAATATGTTTAAAAAGGAATGCTTATATGTGTATAACTGAGTCACTTTGTTGTACAGCGGAAATTAGCACAACAGTGTAAATCAGCTATACTAGAGTAAAAAAAAATTTTTTTAATTAGGCCACTTGTCTTTTTGTTATTGAATTGTAAGAATTTTTTATGTCTTCTTATTCTTTTTTTTTCACTTCTTGCCTTGGGGCTTACCATATACATTTAAATTGATCAGCGGCAGGTTCGGATTTATACCAGGTTAATTTCAGGGAGATATAGAATTGTCACCCCTATATAGCTCTATTTCCTCATTTTCTCTTTCTGTGAAATTACTCTTCTACATATTAATGCTACAAACCAAACAGTACATTGTTATTAATATTTTACAGTCTGTGATCATTTCCTCAGTCCAATATCGCTTTTTCCCCACTTGCCTCCTTTGGTTTTTATAGGCAGGTATGGGTTTCCCATGGGGCTCCACTGGTAAAGAATTCGCCTGCAATGTGGGAGACCTGGGTTGATCACTGGGTTGGGAAGATCCCCTGGAGAAGGAAAAGGCTACCCACTGTAGTATTACCCACTCCAGTGTTCTGGCCTAGAGAATTCCATGGACTAGTCCATGGGGTCGCAAAGAGTCAGACATGACTGAGCGACTTTCACTTCGCTTCACTTCATACTGCTTTTCTATATGTGATAAGCCAACAATACATTAGATATGTACCACTTTATATAATTGTTTTTAAGTGAGTTGAGAGAATACAGGAGAAAAACTAGGCATTTGTACTATCTTCTATAATTACGTAATTGGTGGTGATGGTTGAATCGCTGAGTTGTGTCCAACTCTTTCCATTCTCTTCTCCTCCTGGCCTGTGTAATAGTGTCTATAACGCCAAGGACTGTTATGACATCTACTAGAGACCTTCTATATTTGGGTTCAGTATTTTAAAGTTCTACTCACTTATTTTTGGCTGTGCTGGGCCTTTGTTGCTGCTTGGGCTTTCTCTAGTTGCAGCGAGTGGGGGCTACTTCCACTGCACAGGCACGGTTCTAGGGTGCACGGGTTTAGTTGTCCCGTGCTGTGTGGAATCTTTCCAGACCAAGAATCGAACCCGTGTCCCCCCCTGCATTGGCAGGCAGATTCTTAACCACTGGCCCCCAAGGAAGTCCTTGGTTCAATATCTAAAAACTTAATGTATCTAGAAGATAAGACTTGCCTATTCATCAGGTCAATTCATTTTGCTTTCTTGGGTTTCAAAATACTTAAAAGTATAAAAAGGGTGCAAGGGATTTCGGGGGTGATGGAACCATTCTGCGTCTTGGCTGGGCTGGTGGTTACACAGCGTATGCATTTGTCAAAACCCTAGAACGGAATCTAAAAGCGTGGATTGTACTGTATGCAAATAATGCTTTTGTGATAAAAATACTTACAGTAGATTTTTTCCTTTTCCCCCCGTCGTATTAGGGATACAGATTTGACAACCTTAAATTTAAAAGCTCTGTGTATAAAAAACAGCTCACATTAAAGTTAAAAGAGAAGAAACAGACTTGAAAAAAAATTGTACAGAAATAATATGTGACAGAAATAACGTTAATAATCTTATCATATAAAGTGACAGAAAAAGGGAACACAACAGTTAGAATCCAGGATGCAAGTGGGCAAAATACGTAAAGAGACAGTTCCCCAAAGAGAGACTATAGGGAGTAAACCAGCCTTACAGGAAGATAGTGTATCACACAAGAAATCAAAAAATTCCGGGGACTTCCCTGGTGGTCCAGTGGTTAAGAATCCACCTGCCAATGCAGGGGACACGGGTTCGATCCCTGGTCCAGGAGGATCCCACGGGCCATGAAGCAACTGATCACGTGCACCACAACTGCTTAACCCTTAAGCCCTAGAGCCTGTGCTCCGCAGCAAGGGAAGCCACTGCAAAGAGAAGCCCGCTCACCGCAATTAGAGAGAGCCAGCTTGCAGAAACGAAGACCCAGCACAACCAGAAACAAATGAATAATTAATTTAAAGCAAATAAATAACTTTAAAAATTCCAATAAGTCAATACCCAGGGAAAAAGGTTTTTTAAAAATAATTTTATTTATTTTTTCCTGTGCTGGGTCTTAGTTGCTGGGAGGGCTTCTCTCTAGTCAAAGTTAGAGGGATCCTCATTGACCAGGGATCAAACCCACTTCTGCATTGGCAGGTGGATTCTTAACCACTGAGCCACCAGGGAAGCAAGCCCTCAGGGGAAATTTTTACACTAGAAGACCCAGAGCTGGTAGGAGAGGCCTGCTCTGTTGTACATCCATCCTTGTGGAAAACAAAGGTGAGGTCTTTTCTTCTTTGCGGGCAATCTGGCTTCCCTAATAGCTCAGTTGGTAAAGAATCTGCCTGCAAGGCAGGAGACCCTGGTTCAATTCCTGGGTTGGGAAGATCCCCTGGAGAAGGGATAGGCCACCCACTCCAGTATTGTTGGTCTTCCCTTGTGGCTCAGCTGGTAAAGAATCCGCCTGCAATGTGGGAGACCTGGATTCTATCCCTGGGTTGGGAAGATCCCCTGGAGAAGGGAAAGGCCACCCACTAAAGAGTCAGACACGAATGAGCCTCTTTCACTTTCTGGGAATCCAAAGAAATAACCCTAAATATGGAGGAAAAAGCTTTATCCCCAAAGAGGCTGTTTGCAGCACTCTCTGTAAGAGCAAAACTCGTGGTGGGGAAAAAAAAAGTTTGTTCGGGTGTTCCCTGGAAGTCCAGTGGTTAGGACTGCTGAGGGCTTGATCCCTGGTTGAGGAACTAAGATCCCACAAGCCGGCCAAGAAAAACAAACCACGGTGTGGCTGTGATGGTGGTGTAGGGGCTGGGACAGGGAGAAAAACTTGAATTTGTGCCGGGATGGAACTGTGTGAGAATGTCACCATCACTGCATGGGACAGTCTGATTTTTTTTTTTTTAAAGGTTGAAGCATCTATAGCAGTGGGGGAAATACTTCTGGAAATCAATTATGTAGAACAAAGCTACCCACTTGAATATATTATACAGGATTTCACCACTGCAGGAAGCAGCCCCTGAATCCAGGGAGAGAGCAACCTGGTGAGAACAATTAGCATCTTACCAGCTGCCTGCAGCGCTCCCCTTTGGGAAAAGGAATTGGCTTTGATAAAGCAGAACATCAGAAAGGTATCGTATTTGATCTATTCTAAGAATTACACTGCCTCACATCTTGACCCGTCTGAAACCGGGAGGCATCTTCCAACGACCGGCACCGCAGGATCGCTCCTGGCAAGGCACGAACTCCTGCAGAAGGGCTGTCTGAAGCCTGGAAGAAAGTCCTGCAGGGCAACTCTGAGCCCCCGGGACCCAGCTGGGTGTGCGTGGGGGGATCAGTCATGAACAAGTCGTGTTTGGAAATGCCCTGGAAATAGAAATCAGTAATGGGCCAGCGTACGTAATTGCAAAGCTGCCTCAAGAGCCCGGTAGCAAAGGGTTTTTTTAGTTTTCCCAGGTCATCTTTAAAGAAACACTGCCTCACCAAATCTAGACAGAGGATGGTGGTGTTTATAATGTATGGACATTACTGACTCTGGTGATCCATGAGTTGTTCAGTCGCTCAGTTGTGTCCGACTCTTTGTGACCCCATGGACTGCAGCACACCAGCCTTTCCTGTCCCTCACTATCTCCTGGAGTTTACTCAAACTCATGTCCATTAAGTCAATGATGCCATCCAACCATCTCATCCTCTGTCATTCCCTTCTCCTCTTGCCCTCAATTCTTTTCAGCATCAGGGTCTTTTTCAATGAATCAGCTCTTCGCATCGGAAGAATTGAGTCCCCTCAAAAAAATGTTAGAATATTTAGGACACAACTGGAAATGTGAACACTGACAGAACTTATTTTGTATATATTAAGGAAGTTTTTCGTTACTTTTTAGGTGTGATGGTGCTATTACATATTTTTAAAGGTGCTCTTCCTTTGAGAGACGTAAGTTGGAATTTTGGTAATAAAATGGTATATCTGGAATTTGCTTCCAAATAATCCAGTTGGAGAAGAATGGACAGGAATACGGATGAAATGAGATCGCTGAGGCTGAGTGATCAGCACACGCGAGGGTCATTACACTGTTTTCACTACTTTTAATGTGTCTGAAAATTTTCAAACAACAAAAGAAGCACTTGATCAGGACGAAATTCTACAAACACTTAATTTCTCTTATATTTTCCTCTGTGCAAGCGTGAAATTCATCTAGAAGAGATCTTTCAATAAATATAAAGTAACATTCTGAGTTTGGGCTTCCCTGGCGGTGTAGGTATAGGTGTAGGTGGAGCAGGAAATGGCAGCCCACTCCAGTGTTCTTGCCTGGAGACTCCCAGGGATGGGGGAGCCTCATGGGCTGCCGTCTCTGGGGTTGCACAGAGTTGGACACCACTGAAGCGACTTAGCAGCAGCAGCAGCAGCAGGTGGTGGTAAGAAGCATTGTGCTTGTTGTTTTACAGGCTATGTCTTTTCATGCTTCATGGAGCCCAACTGACTGTAATTGTAACTGAGACATTTGCTCAGTCATGTCCAGTTCTTTACAACCCCATGGACTGTAGCCCACCAGGCTCCTCTCTCCATGGGATTCTCCAAGCAAGAATACTGGAGTGGGTTGCCATTTCCTACTCCAGGGGGTCTTCCCGACCCAGGGATCGAACCCACATCTCTTACACCTCCTGCATTGGCAGGCAGGTTCTTTACTGCTAGCACCACCTGGACTGCTCAAAAAGGATCGAACCTGGACCATGGGTTCTTAGTACCTAGCTCTAACCAACTGAGTTAGCTGGCCAGTTGGTAAAATGGTATAGCCTTTAAAAAAAAATGGTATATATTCAGTTCAGTTCAGTTCAGTTCAGTCTCTCAGTCGTGTCCGACTCTTTGCGACCCCATGAATCGCAGCACGCCAGGCCTCCCTGTCCATCACCTAGTCCTGGAGTTCACTCAGACTCATGCCCATCGAGTCCGTGATGCCATCCAGCCATCTCATCCTGGGTCGTCCCCTTCTCCTGCCCCTAATCTCTCCCAGCATCAGAGTCTTTTCCAATGAGTCAACTCTTCGCATGAGGTGTCCAAAGTACTGGAGCTTCAGCTTTAGCATCATTCCTTCCAAAGAAATCCCAGGGCTGATCTCCTTCAGAATGGACTGGTTGGATCTTCTTGCAGTCCAAGGGAACTTCAAGAGTCTTCTCCAACACCACTGTTCAAACGCATCAATTCTTCGGTGCTCAGCCTTCTTCACAGTCCAACTCTCACATCCATACATGACCACAGGGAAAACCATAGCCTTGACTAGGCGGACCTTAGTTGGCAAAGTAATGTCTCTGCTTTTGAATATACTATCTAGGTTGGTCATAACTTTTCTTCCAAGGAGTAAGCATCTTTTAATTTCTTGGCTGCAGTCACCATCTACAGTGATTTTGGAGACCAAAACAATAAAGTCTGACACTGTTTCTACTGTTTCCCCATCTATTTCCCATGAAGTGATGGGACCAGATGCCATGATCTTCATTTTCTGAATGTTGAGCTTTAAGCCAACTTTTTCACTCTCCTCTTTCACTTTCATCAAGAGGCTTTTTAGCTCCTCTTCACTTTCTGCCATAAGGGTGGTGTCATCTGCATATCTGAGGTTATTGATATTTCTCCCGGCAATCTTGATTCCAGCTTGTGTTTCTTCCAGTCCAGCGTTTCTCATGATGTACTCTGCATAGAAGTTAAATAGGCAGGGTGACAATATACAGCCTTGACGTACTCCTTTTCCTATTTGGAACCAGTCTGTTGTTCCATGTCCAGTTCTAACTGTTGCTTCCTGACCTGCATACTTAGAACGGCTGAAATGCAGCTGATGAAATGTTCTGCAGAAGACACACTCATGTTAATCATGACAGCTGACAAGGTTTGAGCACTTTCTGTGTGCCAGACACTGTTCTAGCGCTCTGCAGGCAATAATTAATTTCACGGTCACGACAGCCCCGGGAAGCACAGAGAGAGGGGAAAGCAGATACAGGACTGAGGGAGGGCCCTGCCTGCCAGAGGGAGTGACGAGCTTGTTAGGAGCGCAGTCACACGTGTACTTTCTAGGCACTGTCTTTGCAACTACCCAGGTCCTCCACGACCTGTGTCTGTGGTCACCACAAGTTCACGGGCGCCAGCATCATCTGGGGGGCGGGGGGAAGATATTAAATATTGAGCTTGGATATTAAGAGCCGAATTCAGAGCTTAGTCAGCTTGGGCTGCTGTACCACAATACCATAGTCGGGGGCTTATAAGCAATAGAAATGTATTTCTCACAGTTTCAGAGTCTGGAGAGTCTAAGATCAAGGTGCCAGCAGAGTCAGTGTCTGGTGAGCGCTTCCTCCTGCTTCTTCTCGCTGTGTCCCTCCTTGGTGAAAGGGGCCGGGGGTGGGGGTGGGGGTTGCTCCCTGTGCCCTCTATTATAAGGGCACTGATCCCACTCATGAGCATGCTACCTTCACGGCCTTATCATCTCCTAATACCATCACCTTGGGGGTTAGGATTTCAAGATAAGAATATTGCATGCTAAGTCACTTGAGTCGTGTCCGACTCTGTGTGACACTACAGACCAGAGCCCTCCAGGCTCCTCTGTCCCTGGGATTCTCCAGGCAAGGATACTAAAGTGGGCTGCCATGCCCTCCTCCAGGGGATCTTCCCAACCCAGGGATCCAACCCACATCTCTTATCTCTCCTACATTGGCAGGCAGGTCCTTTACCACTAGCACCACCTGGGAAGCCCTTATGAATATTGGGAGGACACAAATGTTCAGCCCACTGAAAGCCTAAAACTGAAAACAACTCAAACATCCACTAACAAGAGAATGCCTAAACACACTGTGCTATGTCCATATAGTGGCATGCTGCTGCTGGTGCTAAGTCGCTTCAGTCGTGGCCGACTCTGTGCGACCCCAGAGACGGCAGCCCACAAGGCTCCCCCGTCCCTGGGATACTCCAGGCAAGAACACTGGAGTGGGCTGCCATTTCCTTCTCCAATGCATGAAAGTGAAAAGTCAAAGTGAAATTGCTAAGTCATGTCCAACTCTTAGCGACCCCATGGACTGCAGCCTACCAGGTTCCTCCATCCATGGGATTTTCCAGGCGAGAGTACTGGAGTGGGGTGCCATTGTCGTCTTCACATAGCGGTATACTCCTCAGCAATGAAAAAGGAAGCATTTCCTGATACACAGCATGGATAAATCTCAAAACATTGTACTGAGTGAAAGAAACTGGCCATAAAGATAAAAGCATTGCCAGATAAAATATAAAATGTCCAGCTAAAGTTGAATTTCAGATGAACAACTTGTTAAAAAGCATGTCCCATGAAATCTTTAAATAAATAATTTTTACTTACCTGAAAATAAAATGTAACTAGGCATCCTGTATTTTCACCTGTTAAATCTGGAAACGCTAAAAGGATTGCATATTTATATGGAACTTAAAAAAGTTTTCTGATATAATCTATAATATTAGAAAATAGATTAGCGGCCATTTGGGGCCTGGGGGAACTTTGGGGAACAGAAATGTTCTAGATCTTAATTATAGTGCTGGTTACTTCTCTGGTGGCTCAGATGGTAAGAATCTGCCTGTTATGTGGGGAACATGGGTTCAGTCCCTGGGTCAGGAAGATTCTCTGGAGAAGGGCATGGCAACCCACACCAGTATCCTTGCCTGGAGACTCCCATGGACAGAGGAGCCTGGCTGGCTACTGCTCATCAGGTTGCAAAGAGTGGGACACAGTGGAATGACTAACAGTTTCTCTTTCACATGGATGCATGTCTTTAGAAAAAAAAATGAATATATGCTAAGAATGGGAAATTTTATTAGATATAAATTAAACCTCAATGGAATTTATTTTTTTGACAGACCGACAAGGTTTCGTGTGTTTTGTTGTTGGCTGGGCTTATCCCAGTTCAACGTTTCTCTCTGCTGAAAGGCAATTGATTTTTCAAACTATCGGACCTTCCTAGGGCTGACTTCTTGACTTTCTCCTGTGTGGATGAAAACATTTCACGCTTCGTATTCTAGTTGCTGGGAATCCCTTTTGTGTGTTTCTTCCCCAGATTTGTGTTTTCAGCTTTATAGGTCTGCTATTTTCTCTCACTTTCAACTAAGGCAATTTTGGTGCTTGGTTTTGGAAATTCCAGCTGTCCCAAACTGCTGATAAAAGAAACCTCAGCAAGATAAAAAAGAGAGAAGTCTCTGCTGTCCCCAGGGCCTTTGTACGTGCCATTTCCACTTTCTGGGACACTGCTCCCTTCCTCTATGGCTGTTGAAAACCTATCAGCCTTCAGATCTCACCCTGAGTATCACTTCCTCATCAGACCTCCAGCCCTGATACCATCTCCTTTGTTGCAACCCTCAGCAAGTGTTTCTTCAGGACGCTTAACCCCATCTGTAAACAGATGCGTTTGTTGTAGGTGTATTTTTTCACGTCTCTCTCCTTCTCAGTACTCAGAATTTCCTGGAGGCAGAATTTGTATATCTACCCCGTTCTCCCCAACATGCAGCCCAGTGCCTGGCGCATGGCAGGTGCTTAACACATAGTCAATGAAGTTTGAAAGAAAGGGGCTGTTCCCCATGTGTATCAGTTAGTTTTGCCGCCAAACAAACCACCCCAAAACTTAGAGGCTTAAAACAACAACCATGTCTCCTGCTCTTGATTCTGCGGGAAGTTCTGATGTGTTGGGCTTTGCTACAAAGCCCTACTGCCCCTAGGAACCTGGGGGAACTCCTCTTCGAGCTTTGGATTCTATGGACCACCAATCCCATGCATGGGAAAAAATTAATAGGGAGGACACGTATTTTTTGTGTTGGCTTATACAAAGCCAACTGTGGACAGTGACTGCAGCCATGAAATCAAAGATGCTTGCTCCTTGGAAGGAAAGCTAAGACAAACCTAGACAGTGTATTAAAAAGCAAAAATGTCTCTTTGCCAACAAAAGTCTGTATGGTCAAAGCTATGGCTTTTCCAGTAGTCATGGACAGATGTGAGATTTGGGCCTTAAAAGAAGCCTGAGCACCAAAGAACTGATGCTTTCAAACAGTTTGGTGGTGTTGGAGAAGACTCTTGAGAGTCCCTTGGACAATAAAGAGATCAGACCAGTCAACCCTAAAGGAAATCAACCCTGAATATTCATTAGAAGGACTGACGCTGAAGCTGTAGCTCCAGTACTTTGGCCACTCATTGGAAAAGACTCTGATGTTGGGAAAGATGGAAGAAAAGGAGAAGGGGGTGGCAGAGCGTGAGATAGTTAGATAGCATCACTGATTCAGTGGACATGAATTTGAGCAAACTCCAGGAGACAGTGAAGGACAGGGAAGCCTGGCGTGCTGCAGTCCATGGGATCACTAAGAGTTGGACACGACTGAGCGACTGAACAAGGAAAAATCTTACCCACCATTGCATCCACTATTATTTCCTAAGAGAAGGTCAACTGGAGCATCCCAAAGTAGGGATAGGCAGGCTGGGTTTTCTTCCTGAGGTGGGGTAGGACGCTGGGGTGTTAGAAAGGACACACGAGGGCGGCTGGAGTGGTGCAACAAAATGATCCGTCTGGAGCCTCTCTTCTCTTAGCCCCGCCAAGCTCCCAGCCTCCACAGTCTATCAGGACCCGCATCTACTGATGCTCCGTGGGCTCATGTTGATCTCTGGGGCCACCACGATTCTTGCTCAAGACTGTTTCTTGGATCGTATCTGCTCCAAACTCACTGACCATCTTCTGGCCATATGCCCCCTGACTCCAACACTTGCTCAAGGCTGGAGACTTCCCAGGACGGATGGAGGAGAGAGTGTTTCCTCAGCCTGACACCCCTGCCCTCGGATGCGGGAAATGGTCATGCTCATGGGGAACTAGTGTTTGGAGGGAAGAGCCTCAGGGAGCTCAGAGGGTGGGAGGTGTGACAGCGAGGACAGGGGAAGTGCGGCAGGGGGGGTTCAAGGAGGTGGCGGCAGAAGAGATGCAAAGCTCTGAAACACCTCCTCCAGGTGAAGAGCTTTCTCGTGCCTTTCATGTCGGCTCCACCAAGAAAGAGACATCTGTTTTCATCACTGCTGCTGCCCCGGTGCTTAGAGCATTTGACATACGCTGTGGGCTCAATGTGTATTTTTAGACTTTTAAATGAATGACTCCACCTTCCGGGGGACAAGGAGAGACTGTCCTCCTTAGACAATCAGTTTTCAATTATTTATTGAGTTCTTACTATGTGCTAGGGACTCGTGAATGAGTCACATACTAGCCGCGCCTTTATGGAGCTCAGAATCTTGTGGGGGAGACAGACGTGAATCAGAGAGTCCCACAAACTCAGGTCTAATTGCTGCCAGTCATTCGGCTGAGGGGGTAAAGAATCTGTCTGCAATGCAGGAGACACAGGAGACATGGGTTCGATCCCTGGGTCGGGAAGATCCCCTGGAGGAGGGCATGGCAACCCACTCCAGCATTCTTGCCTGGAGAATCCCCATGGACAGAGGAGCCTGGGGTGCTACTGTCCAGCTGCAGGGTGCGGGCTTCTCTTGTGACAGAGCATGGGCCGTAGGGTGTCAGAGCTTCAGTAGTTGCAGCTTGCGGGCTTTAGAGCCCAGGCTCAATACTGCGGCGAATGGGCTTAGTGGCTCTGAGGTGGGTGGGCTCTTCCAGGACTAGGGATCGAACTCGTGCCTCTTGCAGTGGCAGGCGGATTCTTCACCACTGAGCCACCAGGGAAGCCCCAAAGCACAGCTTTTGAGTTGGATTTTTTTTTTCCCTTTTCGGCTGCACCGCGTGGCATGTGGGATCTTAGTTTTCTGACCAGGGACTGAACGCACATCCCCTGCAGTGGAAGCGCCCCGAGTCTTAACCACTGGACCAAAGGGGAGGTCCTTGAGTTGGGCTTTTGAAGGATCATTCTGGCTTGTGTGACAAATGGCTTGCAGGGGACCAAAGTATAGGAGCAGAAAGATCGGTAGTAAGTGGGAGACACTGGGGCTCCACTCCCCTCCATTGGATGGAGGGGCTGGGGACACAGGAAGAAGTGTACAGACACAGAGGCGTTTTGGAGGGAAAATCAACCAGGCTTTGTGGTGAATTAGAGTTAGGGGAAGAGAGAAAGGTGTTCGAGGATTCTAAACCCCTTTCTCAGGTGAGCAAAACTGAGGCTCAGAGAAGGAAAGCTCTTTGCCCAAGATCACACAGCCAGCCTCTCAACTAGGATTTCGACTATGACTGTCCCGCGTCTAAGCTCACATGCTTTCTCCAACACCAGATGTCTGTTCTCTCTCTACACTAACCCTTGATGTTCACAGTCAGGCTCAAGGCCTCAAGAACAAGAACATTCAATTTGACTGATCCATGGTGATGTGTGGCAGAAACCAACACAACACTGTAATTATCCTTCAGTTAAAAATAAATAAAATTTAAAAAGCATTTTTAAAAAAGGAACACAAATTTTAATAATGCCCACATATCTCTAGCTGGAAACTCACTGCCAATATCTAACTACCTATTTGGGTGTCTAACAGGCAAACTCAGTGCATCCAACACTCAACTCCTGGTCTTGTCCTAAACTCGCACCACCCCCACCCCACCCCGACCTCAACAGCGTCTTCCCCATCAGTTACTGAAGCTCCAGATTCCAGCTGTTCAGCCGTCTTGTGGTCACCCCTGACTCTGTTCTTCCTCTCACTCTGCACACCCAGCCCACTGGCAAATCTGGTCAGCTCTGCCTTCAAGATACCACCAAGTTATGCTTCTCAATGCCACCTCTGATGGGGCATCCCTGGTGGCTCGGTGGTAAAGAATCGCCTGCAATGCAGGAGACGAAGAGACGCGGGTTCAATCCCTGGGTCAGGAAGATCCCCTGGAGTAGCCAATGGTGGCCCACTCCAGTATTCTTGACTGGAAAATTCCACGGACGGGAGAGCCTGGTGGGCTACAATCCATGGGGTAGCAGAGTTGAATGCAACTGAGCACGTGTGTGCACGCATGCACACACACACACACACACACACACACCCCTCCTATGACGTTTACACCATGATCACAGTCACCACCATCGCTCACCCCGATTTTTGCAGACACCTCCTCACTGGCCTCTTGCTTCCATCCTAGCCCCCTTCAGTCTAGTCTCAACTCAGAAGCTGCAGCGATTGTTAAAATCTAAGTGAGAACTGGTCCCTCCACTTGCCAAAAGTTTTCCTGTGGCTCCCACCTCATTCCCAGTAAAAGCTGGGGGAGTCCTCCCTGTGGCCCAGGATGCTGTGTGAACTGACCGCACCCCCTTTCTCGCCTCACTTCCAACCCCTCTCCCTTCGCTCACTGGCCTTCCCACAGCTCCTTGGACTCAGAAAGTGTGGTCCTACCTTAGGGTCTCCTCACAGCTGTTAAAGCTACCTGCAACACTCTTCCTCCAGATATGCACACGGCTTTCTTCCTCGCCTCCTTCAAACCGTTGCTCAAAACTCCAAACGCTAACCTCTGTGGTGGGCAAACGACTGAAATCTCTGTTTAGTTCTTGCAAATTCCAGCTCTTGCTCTTTCACCAGGCATCCTGGGGTCTCCCTCAAGCTTAAATAATTTAGTCAAACAAGGATTTGGATGGCGTCATATGCAGAGTTTGGACTTTACCTGCCCTGGGCCTCCCTTCCCTCCACAGTTACCTCTATTTTCACTTTCTGACTGGTCTGCCGGCTTACAACTCTCTCCTCTCATACCTGAAGCCAGCGAGGACACAGCAATTACAAAAGGTTCACACCCAAAATATGCAAAGTCACACTGGGGACCTCACCCAGTTCCCCTTATCAAGCGCTAGGCTCTCTTCCAGTTTATACTTGATTTTGATCAGTTTCCAATGTCTTCAAACAGTGGGCTGACGTTTTAGTGTTTTTGGCCAGAATGTTATAATTTTTTAATGTCAGACTGTCTGACGAAGCTACTCTGACATAACCGAAAGTCAGAGGCCACTCCTTTTTGTCTTTTGTGTTCCTTTTCCCACGGGGCTTGCAGTCTTGTAAAGTAGTACATCCGGATTTCTTTAGCCTATGCATCATGTTTCCATTCTGACACCCGCTTTAGGAGGTAAGTTCTATGACGGCCTGTTTTGTTATGTGATTCCAGCTCCAATTACCTAGCAGCATCAGAGTGACATGACAGGCAGTCAGTAAAATATATATTGAATTGGGGGACTTCCCGGGTAGCCCAGTGGATAAGACTCTGTACTCTTAATGCAGGGGGCCCAGGTTCGATCCCTGGTCAGGGAACTAGATCCCACATGCCACAGCTAAGACCTGGCACAGCCTAAAGAAACAAATAAAGTATTTTTTTAAAATATGTATTGAATCAGAGAGATGAATGGAGGGGTCTCCGAGGGGGCTCTGGGGCTCTGAAAAGCAGTGACAGGGAACTTGTAGCTCTGACGTGTGGTCCTTCGTCCTCTAGAAGGGTGAATCCTACCTCCGAGCCTGAGTGCCAGCCTGAGAGGATCCAGGGCCTCCACCAGCTGACCATCGCTGTGCGGTCTGTGTCCTTTGCGGGCGCCGTGGTGGCCAGCGGGCTGGTGCTCTGGATGACGGCTTCCCGAATGCCTCGCGCTGTCACCACCATCTGGTTCCTCCCATCTGGCCTTCGCAGACTTCACGGCCTCACTGCCGATCACCATATACAGCGTGGTCACTGGCCAGAGGCCCCTCACAGCTGCAGCCTGCAAGCTCTACACGGCCTTCTTGGCCATCCGCTTCTTCACCAGCATCTGGCTCCTGGTCCTCATCTCCCTGGACCGTTGCATCTCCGTTGTTCACCCGGTCTGGTCCCGAAGCCACCGCACCGTGCAGCGAGCAGCCTGGCTGGCTGTGTGTGTGTGGCTCCTGGCTCCTGTCACTTGCTCTCCAGACTTGATTTTCCGAGACGTTGAAAAACAGAAGGGATGTGAATACTGCAGCTTCAAGTTTGCCACAAGGACCAGGAATGACTCCAAGGCTGCGGAGGGGAGAGTCGTGGTGACCCTCATCCACATCCTGCTGGGCTTCTTGGCGCCCTTGGTGATCATCGGTACCTGCGCCCATCTCATCCGCACCCGGCTTCGGCAGGAAGGCTGTGCCCATGCCCGCCGGCTAAAGAGGCTGCTGCTCGTGCTGGTGAGCACCTTTTTCGCCTTCTGGTTCCCATTTAACACAGGGCTGGTGGCCCGACTGTGGCAATGGCAAGCCAGATACAAGTTGCGGCCCATCCTCTGAGCTACCTTCTCCCGTTTCAACAGCTGCCTCAACCCTTTCCTGTATGTCTTCATTGGGCAGAGATTTCCAAGAGAAGTTTTTCCAGTCTTTACCTTCTGTCTCGGCCCGGGCATTTGGCGAGGAGGGATTTTTCAATCAGCCTGTCCCCAAGGTGAAGCCCCCAGGGGATGATGGAAACCTTCAGATACAAGCTGGAAGCCCTCCTGCTTAGTTTGCAGCCCCTTCCCCAGGCTGACTTCCGAGACTCTGCCAAATCCTGCCTCTTCTTTCAGGAAGTCTTCCCGGCAATCTCTTATCTAAATCTCTCCATTAGAAACATCTAGTTTCCCCCCCCACCCCCACCCAGTATCTATTTCACCTTCCTTTATAGTGAGACTCCTACTTGTTTCAGGCTAATCACAAGGTTAGTCAAGGAAAAAAAGGCTTCATTCCCCAGGGTCCCTTGCAACTAGAGATGACCCTGTGACTACTTCCTGCCAATAGCATGTGAGTGAAAGTAATCAATGTCACTTCCTTGAAGTGCCCTTAATGGAAGGTGCCTGCCCTCCATTCCTCCATTTCACCCTTTCCATTGTGTAGAATGAAAGTGTGTCAGTTAGCTCTGCAGTGTAAAAAACATCTCCAAATCTAGAGGCTTGAAATAATAACCTTTTGTGATTTCTTTGCATCATCCCCTTGGGCAGGGCTCAGCTGAGCAGTTTTCTGTTTTGGCTGGGCTTCCTCAGACATTTGTGGTCAGCTATGGATGTGAGAGTTGGATCATAAAGAAGGCTGAGTGTCATAGAATTGATGCTTTCAAGCTGTGGTGCTGGAGAAGCCTCTTGAGAGTTCCTTGGACTTCAAGGCAATCAAACCAGTTATTCCTAAAGGAAATCAAGCCTGAATATTCATTGGAAGGACTGATGCTGAAACTGAAGCTCCAATACTTTGGCCACATGATGTGAAGAGTCGAGTCATTAGAAGACCCTGATCCTGGGAAAGACTGAAGGCAGGAGGAGAAGCAGACGACAGAGGATGAGATGGTTGGATGGCACCACCAACTCAATGGAGAGGAGTCTGAGCAAACTCTGGGAGATAGTGAAGGACAGAGAAATCTGGTGTGCTGCAGTCCATGGGGTTGCAAAGAGTTGGACACAACTGAGTTACTGAACAACAACAAATGCGTTAGCTAAGTGAGTGTTTCTGGGAGAGTGGCTGGCCTTCAGCTAGGATGGTGGAGTTGCTCAAGCCATGTGTTAATATTTCTCATCGTCCTGCAGGCTGACTGGGGTTTTTTTTTTTTCCACATGGTGGCTGGGAAGGGTTGCAAGAGTAAGAGGGGAAGTCTAAGATCTACACTTGACACTTTGCTCAGTGTGACTAGCTTCAAGGGGTGGGAAAAGACAGTCCATCTCACAGCGGGAAAATCTGCAAAGTGACATCGTAAAGGAGCATAGATACAGAAGAACATGCAGAACCGGGGCCATTTTTGCAATCTGCCGTGGAATCCGTGCTGGTGAACTGTATGGAAAGTGACATGTTCCCTTACTGGCCCTGGAATACTTAACATCCATGCCTTGAAGAGAGAGATTTCCATTTCTAGCTCATTGAAGCAGTTGTTGTTTTGTGTGTCTGTTACAGCTGCTGAATCTATTCCTTAACTATTATGCTGCCAACCTCTGAACTTGTGTGAGCGACATAATAAATCTCCTTACTGTCAAAGCCCTTTGGAGTCAGGTTTTCTGTTACTGGAATCCAATAGCAACCTATTGATACATATAATAAATACTCCTTTCTGGGAACAGAAATCCTAGTGGTTGATCACAGGGGACCATTCCCTTGCTTCTAGGTAGAGGCGAAAAAATTTTTTTTCCCCGCTCAAATCAAAAGTGAGCATCCTCCTTATTTGTAATCAGAAGCACAAGCTCTGGTCCTGCTGTGACGAGCCCTGAGAACTCCCCACCCGGAGCCTCAGTTCTCTCAACTCCGTGAAATGAGACCAAATGCTTTCCTGTTTCACAGATAGGGAGAGGATGAAATGATACAATGTCTGAGCATCAGGAAGGATAGAAGCAGCTTAAAAATAAGTTGGGAAATCAGTTTATCAAAAAAAATAAAACTTTAAGATAATGTGGGCACATAGTAAAAAAAAAAAAAAGAAAGAAAATGAGCGGCTTCCCTGGTGGTCTGGTGGTTAAGGATTTGCCTGCCAATGCAGGGGATGGGGGTTCGATCCTTGGTGCTGGAAGATCCCACGTGCCCCAGAGCAACTAATCCTGTGCGCCACTATTACTGAGCCTGTGCTCTAGAGCCCGGGAGCTGCAAATACTGAGTCCACCTGCTGCAACTACTGAAATTCTCGCACCTAGAGCCCACGCTCTGCAACAAGACAAGCACCGCAATGAGAAGCCCCCTCACAGTCGCAAAGAGCAAGCCCCGCTGACCGCAACTAGAGAAAGCCTGCAGACAGCGATGGAGACCCAGCACAGCCAAAAATAAATACATGAACCTTTAAAAAAAAAAAGATGAAGAAAATTATTCTCCCCTTCCTTCCAGATCCTCCATTCCCTCTTCTTTTCACTAGAGACTATTGTCAGTTTCTTGTGTATCCTTCCAGATATCCTAGGTAAGCCTGCATAAGCATTTTTAAACAGAGCATGTGTATACGTTATCTTACATTGTGGGCGTGCATGCGTTTCATTAAAAGTGTATCTTGGAAATGCTTGGATGTAAATACAGGAGGTCTGACGTTATTTTTCAGCGCTGATGGGCAAGTGTTTCCTGGTCTGGATATACTGTGACCACAGGTATTTCATCAACCCACTACTGATGAGCATTTAGGTTGCTTTGAGAATGCTTCAGTGATATCTAGGAAACTTTAAATTATTCCATGTTATCCACATTTTGAACAACATAGAAACCAGAGTGGGAGAACTGATATATCATGAACTGAACATCCATGCATGAGTTTGGGTGGACTCCGGGAGCTGGTGATAGACAGGGAGTGCTGCGATTCATGGGGTCGCAAAGAGTCGGACGTGACTGAGCGACTGAACTGAACGGAACATCCATGCAATGTTGCATTATGGAATTGCACCGTCAGCAGCCCCAGCATCCCTCTTCCTCTCCCTCCCAACCACTTCTCCATCTCCTTCAGAGATAACCTCTATCCTAACTTTTAAAAGAAATCTTAAAAAAAAATTTTTTTTTTTTTTTTGGCCGCACCATGCAGTGTGTGGGATCTTAGTTCCCTGACTGGGGATTGAACCTATGCCCCCTGCCTTGGAAACTTGGAGTCTTAACCACTGGACCACCAGTGCATGCATGCTAAATTGCTTCAGTTGTGTCCAACTATGCGAGACCCCTTGGACTGCAGCCCGCCAGGCTCCTCTGTCCATGGGATTCTCCAGGGAAGAATACTGGAGAGGGTTGCTATGCCCTCCTCCAGGGGACCTTCCCGACCCAGGGATCAAACCCACATGTCTCCTGCACTGGCAGGTGGATTCTTTACCACTGGTGCCGCCTGGGAAGTCCCTAAATCTTTTCTCTCTCTCTCTCTCTTTTTTTTTGGCTTGCCTTTTTCCTCTGAAATTTTTCATTTGAAACAGCTCAAATCTACCATTACAAGAATAATACAGTATAACTTACAACTAAATTTATCAAACGTTAATATTTGCCCATGTCCATATATATTCTCTTCCACTCTCTCTCCCTCTCCCCACTACTTTCTCATCTGTGTATCTCTCTGTTGCTTCTATTTCTGTCTTTCTCTGTCAGTGTCTCCTCTCTGTCTACTTCTCTGTGTATCTTTCTCTTTAAACATACACCTGTCTATCTAATCTCTCCACACACACACTTACGCACTGAGACGCATCTGCCCTGATGAACAGACCTGCAGGGAGATGTGAAGTCCGGGGGTGCCCAGGGAAGAAGCCCACAGCACAGCTGCTCTCTCTTGATGGACTCAGCGGTCAGAGGCACCTCTAGAATATTTTGAACCTTTCGATAGTAGGCGCAGACATCATGCCATTTTATCTGCACATTTTGTAATCTGAGTCTCCTAAGGATATCCATAATATCATCACCACCCTCAAGAGCTTTAACACTGATATTATCTGATTAACAATCCATATTCAGACTTCCCTGGTCGTACAGTGGATAGGAATCTGCCTCCCAATGCAGGGGACACAGGTTTGATTCCCAATCTGGGAAAATTCCACATATGCTGAGGGGCACCTAAGCCCAAGAGCCAGAACTACTGAGCCGATGTGCAGAAACTACTGAAGCCCATGCGTCTAGAGCCTGTGCTCCACAACTGCAGAGGTCACTGCAGGAAGCCTGCACATTGCAAGGAAGAGTAGCTCTGTTCGCTGCAACTACAGAAAGTCCACGTGCAGCAAAAAAAAAAAAAAGAGAGAGAGAGAGAGAGAAAAGAAAGAAATGAAACCAATCCACATTTGAAATGTCCTAGCTGTCTCAATAATGAACTTTATAGCCTTAAAACAAATCAGAGTCCTGCAAAGATAGTCTCCATTTTCCTCAAGAATAGGCTGAGTCAGAAACTTAGCACAGGTTGATTGCCAAAAGCAGAAACAGTGCAGGCCACGCCCACAATTAGAAATGAATAACAAGGAATAACTACAGGCATTCAAATGTTTCGCACATTTCAAAACACCCTCCAAGTAACTCTTGGGCTAACAGGAAGAATAAAACTGGAGGGCCCGTTATTTAGAAATGAGCATGTGTGTGTTTGCTGAATTGTATCTGACTCTTTGCGACCTTTTAGACTGTCTCCTGCTTTGCAGGTGGATTCTTTACCTGCTGAGCCATCCGGGAAGCCCATAGAAATGAGCACATAACACTGCAAAACTTGTGAAGTGGGACCAAAGCTGAACTCTGAGGAAAAGCTATAGTTGCAAATGAGAATTAGGAAAAATGCTCACAAGAAATGAACAAAACAAGTCAACAGGCTAGAAAAAGACCAATAAAGCAAATGCACTATAGTTTTTTTTTAAAACAAATTTTATTTTTCATAGGAGGAATCATTATTAATTTGCCATGTGGCCTGCGGGATCTTAGTTGCTTGACCAGGGATTGAACATGTGCCCCCTGCATTGGGAGGGAGGAGTCTTAGCCGCTGAACCACCAGGAAAGTCCCTGAATGCACTAACATTTGAAAGAAAGCATAGGGAAGTGAAGTCGCTCAGTCGTGTCCGACTCTTTGCGACCCCATGGACTGTAGCCTACCAGGCTCCTCCGTCCGTGGGATTCTCCAGGCAAGAGTACTGGAGTGGGTTGCCGTTTCCTTCTCCAGGAGATCTTCCCAACCCAGGGATCGAACCTGGGTTTCCCGCATTGTAGGCAGACGCTTTACCATCTGAGCCACCAGGGAAGCTCAAAGAAAGCATGGATAGATATTAATGCAGAAATTAACAACAGAAAAAGACAAGACGTGGATAACATAAAGGCGGCACTAGTGGTAAAGAACCCGCCTGCCAGTGGAGGAGATGCTAAGAGGAGATGCTAAGAGAAGCTGGTTCGATTCCTGTGTGGGGAAGATCCCCTGGAGGAGGGCATGGCAACCCGCTCCAGTATTCTTGCTTGGAGAATCTCATGGACGGAGGAGCCTGGCAGGCTGCAGTCCATGGGGTTGCTAAAAGTCGGACGTGACTGAAGTGACTTAGCACACATACATAGAGAAGTTTAGCATGCAAAGAGCTGACTCATTGGAAAAGACCCTGATGCTGGGAAAGACTGAAGGCAGGAGAAGAGGATGACAGAGGATGAGACGGTTGGATGTCATCACTGACTCGATGGACACGACTTTGAGCAAGCTCTGGGAGTTGGTGATGGACAGGGAAGTCTGGCGTGCTGCAGTCCATGGGGTCACAAAGAGTTGGACACAACTGAGCGACTGAAGTCAACTGAACCGATAAAGAAATTGGTTCTTTCTCTCTCTCCCACAATAGCATCCTGTTACACGCCTACCTGTGGAGGTTGGTGAACACTCCATAAAGGCAGAGTGGCGTGAGTGAAGTCGCTCAGTTGTGTACGACTCTTTGCAACCCCATGGACTGTTGCCCACCAGGCTCCTCCATACATGGAATATTCTAGGCAACAGTATTGGAGTGGGTTGCCATTTCCTTCTCCAAGGGATCTTCCCGACCCAGGGATCGAACCCAGGTCTCCCACATCGCGGTCAGACGCTTTACTGTCTGAGCCACCAGGGACACCGTCAAGTTGCTTTCATTCCCTACGCCTCAGTTTCTGTCTACGTGAAATGGGAACAGAACAGCACCGCCCTCAAAGAGTCACTGCCTCGACGAGGCGCGTTACTGTGGGTAAGGCGCTCAGTTCCGTGCCTGGCACTGCGGGGGAGGGGGGGGGGTGACGTATTTGGTATCTTCAATCTTGTCATCTGTTGTTAGAATAGATCTTTCCTCGGGGACGGGCAGGGTCAGAGGGCGTGTTAGATGTTGCTAGCAAGACTCCTCCACCGGGAGCTCGGGTTTCCTGGAGCTTCGCCAGTGCAACCGCGAAGTCAGCCTCTTTGATCTCCGCCTTCGCAGAGAATAGTGGGATCCGGGCGAGGTTTTTAATTTGCATTGATTTCCTAATGAAATCGGTTAAGCAGTCTTCCGAGGAGACTCTGGTTTTCACAGCAGCTGCAGGACTCTCCTGGGGAGATTGTTGTCTTTGATCAGGAGAGCCCGTCGTGGTGGGCGGTGGGCGAGGTGGGTTTTGAGGGTGAGGCCTGGCTTGGGAATCGGCATTTCCTTGTTCAGCCTCCGTGAAGAGGGGCAGAGGGAAGTGGAGGATGCCCCAAGCCTCGGATTCTCACTCTGCCAAACAGGGACTGAAAATCCTGCTAAAAAGATTTCTATGAGGATCCAAGAGGGCGATTCACCCCTTGATTCATCCCATAAGTACGAGCTCACAGGTGTTGAAGGTGTCCTGGATACCAGGTCCTAGTGCAGAGCTTTACAAACAAGAGAATTCCAGCGACTTGATCCTATGAGGGCGATTGGACGATTATGCCCCCTTGTTGAGGAAACAAAGCTCAGAGAGGTAAAATAACCTATCAGAGGTCACACAGCCAGTAAATGATACCCAAGACTTGAGCGGTCTGACTCCGCTAGTCCACCCGCTTATGTTTATTGAATGCCTGTCAGACGAAGGGTGTGGTTCTAGGCACTAAAAATAAAAGGTGAAGAAGAGGGCCTTCCCTGGTCATCCAGGGGCTAAGACTCTGTGCCCCCAGTGCAGGGGGCCTGGGTTTGATCCCTGGTGGGGGAACTAGATCCCACGTGCCACAACTAAGACCCTGCGCCTGCAAGTGTGCTAAGTTGCTTCTGTCGTGTCTGACTCTCTCTGCGGCCCTATAGACTGTAGCCCGCCAGGTTCCTCTGTCCATGGGATTCTCCAGGCAAGAATACTGGAGTGGGTTGCCACGCCTTCCTCCAGGGGATCTTCCTCACCCAAGGATCAAACCCACAAATCTTACACGTCCTGCATTGGCAGGCCGGCTGTTAACCACTAGCGCCACCTGTGAAGCCCGAGACCCTGTACAGTCAATAAATAAATAAATAATCTTTTTTTTACTTCCTGAATTGTGAAGGCGCAGACATTCCTGGGGGGGCGGGGCTGACATTCAAAGGGGAGGGGCCAACATTCCAGGGGTGGGGCTATGGTTCCACCCTTCAGAACCCACAGCCTCCACCTCCACCCCATACTGCCACTCTCTTTCCCACAAAGTACTGACAGAGCACACAGTAGGTATAAATCTCTGCCATTCCCGGGGATTCGAGTATGCCTCTCAAGGCCGTAGCCTCTCCTCTCACGCAGCTCCCAGCCTAGGAAAGACAAGCCTGAATAGTAGGATTGCACAGAAAGAGACTTACCCCCCAGTCAGGAGGGATGCAGTTACGGCACGCTTTTAATCAGCACCTCTGTGTCTCTCAGCACCCGGAGATGGGAGGCGGTGCCCCCGATCTGGCCTGGTTTGAGACGTTCCCAGCCGTGGGAGACAGACAGACTCATCACATGTCGGAAAATAGCTGTCAGGAGACTGCTCACCCCCTTGACACCTGAAACCTTCCCTCCGCGGCTGCCGAGTCATAGGTTCTGTTCCTGCTGACTGAGCGCCCGAATCCTTTCCAGTCCGTATCCAGCCTACCTGGGGTAGAGACTTCCTCGCCCGAGGTCTCAGCCGGGGTCAGGATGTCAAGGATCGGGTTCAAACTCAGCACCGTGGGCGACACGGTGAGCCCTGCTCTGGGTCTCCGGGCACCCATTCTTGTTCATGTGGAATAAAGTGAAGGCACGACCACGTGACAGTCTTCCACCCTTGTCTGTTTCATTGTTTCTGTGTCCTCCGTGGGCTTCCCAGGTGGCGCTAGTGGTAAAGAACCTGACTTCCAATGCAAGAGACATAATAGACGCGAGTTCGATCCCTGGGTCGGGAAGATCCCCTGGAGGAGGGCACGGCAACCCACTCCAGTATTCTTGCCTGGAGACTCCCCCTGGACAGAGGAGCCTGGGGGGCTACAGTCCATGGGGTCACGTGGAGTCGGACACGACTGAGCTACTGAGCAGCCACAGCATCAGGGTCCCCCAGGCCTGGCCGTGGTCCGTGGGTGTGCTGTCCCTCCCTGCCGCCTCAGACTCACACTGACCCAGACCTAGGCTTTGTTTTTCTTTTTGTTGTGGTGTTAGTTGCTCTGTCGTGTCTGACTCTTTGCAACCCCAGGGACTGTAGCCTCCTCCGTCCATGGGATTCCTCCAGCTAGAATGCTGGAGTGGGTTGCCATTTCCTTCTCCAGGGGTCTTCCTCACCCAGGGATCGAACCTGGTGGATTCTTTACCACTGAGCCACCAGGGAAGCCCCGGACCTGGGTTTATAGACTGGTAAAGGATTCACTCACTTGAAAATGGGGACCCACTCCTCTCACATGCCTCCCCTGTGGTGGGTGATGCTGGGGACCCTGGAGGAGTCAGGCCAGGGCCCTTGGTCTCAGAGAGACTGACTCACCACAGAGGTGGGCACAGGCAGTGAGGACCACGGTTGTCATGGCAGTCAAAGAGCAGGTACCAGGGGTGCAGCGCCCAGAGCTTAGGGTGATGCTGTGGGCGGAGAAACTGAGGGCTCTGATGGGCAATAGTGGGAGAAGAGCAGGCTGAAGGGCTGGGACTTTGTCCAGGGGCACTGGGGAGCCACAGGGGGTGAGCAGGAGAGGGATGAGGCCAGCCCTGGGTGTAGAAAGACCCAACTGGGTCCTGCGGGCATGGACACTAACCGGGAGAAGGTCCGGGGATGGAGGAGGAGGTCTGAGCAGGGACCCGGCTGGTGGGGATGGAGAAGGAGGGGGTTGCAGGACAGACAGGGCTGGAGGGGGGAAGGGAGGGGGAGGCTGGCAGTGGGCTCTAATCCAAGACCCCCTCCTCCTCCCTCCTCTCACCCCTGCCTCGCAGTCTTGGGTGCTTTGAAGCCCACAGGAGCCACAAGATGAAGCCTGGCAGAGTAGGTACCCCACCTCCCTACCCACCCTCCCTGGCTCCTGCTTCTTCTTTCCACAGTCAGCCCCCCTCCCTCCCACCACAGCCTGGCCACCCCCTCCAGGCCTCCTCTTTGGCCATTTGGGGGTCCAGACGTCCCCCTCCCTGAGGCCTGTCCCCAACTTCCTACCCCCTCCTACTCAGCAATTGTGTGGCCCTCAGCAAGGCTCCAGTGGCTGGTCTACAAAAGGAGGATATTATTTTCCCATGGTCAGTGTAACAAATTCCTATGGACTTAGCGGCTTAAAACAGCATCCATCTGTCTCATGATTCCGGAGGCCAGGGGTCCGAGATGGGTGTCACCAGGCTCTGGAGGACAACCCACTTTCTCTCTTTCCCACCTCCTGGAGTTGCCCTCATTTCGTGGCTCATGGCTCTTTCCTCTGTCTTCAAAGCCTGCAGGTAGCATCCTCATTTATTATTAATTTTTTAAAAATTATTTTTGACTGTGCTGGGTCTTGGTTGCTGCGCGGGCTTATCTCTAGTTGCCGTGCACAGGCTTCTCACTGCGGTGTCTTCTCTTGTTGTGGAGAACAGGCTTAGAGCACCCGGGCTTCAGCAGCTGCGGTGCGTGGGCTCAGTAGTTGCAGCTCCCGGGCTCTCGAGTTGTGGTGCATGGGCTTAATTTGCTCCGGGGCACGTGGGAATCTTCCCAGACCAGAGATCAAACCCATGTCCCCTGCATTAGCAGGCAGATTCTTTAGCACTGAGCCACCAGGGAAGCCCATTAGTAATTTTTTAAAAATTGTTTTTAGCTGCACCATGCAGCTCATGGGATCTTAGTTCCCTGACTAGGGATCGAACCTGTGTCTCCTGCATCAGAAGGCAGATTCTTAACCCCTGGACCTCCAGGCAAGTCCCTGTGATGTGCTTATTATTCACTACCCAATTGTCTATGGACCTTTTTCCTTCAACGAGAAAACTGGAGCTCAGGGATGAGGCATCTGGTCATATGAGGAGGCAGGTATCTCTGGACTCCTGGCATAGTGCTCACTCAGCTTGCTCTGGGCCCTGAAGCTTCAGCCACCTCCTTACTGGAGGACTAGCCTGAGGTGTTGTAGGTCTTCCTCATCATTGGGTTCTAGCCTCTTTTTCCTTCTGGTTGGTCTCCAGACCCTGAGCTGCACCTGCAAATACATCTTAAGGCCTCCTGCGAGGGTGGTCCTTAGCTGGGGGGTACTGGGGACATAGATATGAATTGGCCTTCTGGGAGCCTATTTTTCTAGGAGAAAAATAGGGCACAGACAGTTCCAGTCTGGAGGGATTAAGGGGATTAGAGGGAAGAAGAGAGACTGTAGGAAGACTGTGCCTGGAAAAGTCATGGAGAACATCCTGGAGGAGGAAGCATTTGCACTGGGAATTGAGGTATGAATAGGAGTTTGCTAAGTAAAGAGGGGAAAAAAATTCATTCATTCACTCATTCATTTTACAAACATGTCCTGAGGCATTGTGTGGGTTGGTTGTTCAAGGATGATTCATGCATTTATTCACTCAGTCTAACTTTGTTTTGGGAAAATAACACAATGGTTAAGATTTCAGATCCTGGAGTCAGTCAACCTGGATTCTTTTCTCAGTTGTTTCATTGACTGAATGGCTCAGTTATTTAAGTTTGCCTCACAAGAATATACAATGGAGTAAAGACAATCTCTTTAACAAGTGGTGCTGGGAAAACTGGTCAACCACTTGTAAAAGAATGAAACTAGATCACTTTCTAACACCGCACACAAAAATAAACTCAAAATGGATTAAAGATCTAAATGTAAGATCAGAAACTATAAAACTCCTAGAGGAGAACATAGGCAAAACACTCTCAGACATAAATCACAGCAGGATCCTCTATGATCCACCTCCCAGAATTCTGGAAATAAAAGCAAAAATAAACAAATGGGATCTAATTAAAATTAAAAGCTTCTGCACAACAAAGGAAAATATAAGCAAGGTGAAAAGACAGCCATCTGAATGGGAGAAAATAATAGCAAATGAAGCAACTGACAAACAACTAATCTCAAAAATATACAAGCAACTTCTGCAGCTCAACTCCAGAAAAATAAACGACCCAATCAAAAAATGGGCCAAAGAACTAAATAGACATTTCTCCAAAGAAGACATACGGATGGCTAACAAACACATGAAAAGATGCTCAACATCACTCATTATTAGAGAAATGCAAATCAAAACCACAATGAGGTACCACTTCACACCAGTCAGAATGGCTGCGATCCAAAAATCTGCAAGCAATAAATGCTGGAGAGGGTGTGGAGAAAAGGGAACCCTCCTACACTGTTGGTGGGAATGCAAACTAGTACAGCCACTATGGAGAACAGTGTGGAGATTCCTTAAAAAATTGCAAATAGAACTACCTTATGACCCAGCAATCCCACTTCTGGGCATACACACCGAGGAAACCAGAATTGAAAGAGACACATGTACCCCAATGTTCATCGCAGCACTGTTTATAATAGCCAGGACATGGAAACAACCTAGATGTCCATCAGCAGATGAATGGATAAGAAAGCTGTGGTACATATACACAATGGAGTATTACTCAGCCGTTAAAAAGAATTCATTTGAATCAGTTCTGATGAGATGGATGAAACTGGAGCCGATTATACAGAGTGAAGTAAGCCAGAAAGAAAAACACCAATACAGTATACTAACACATATATATGGAATTTAGGAAGATGGCAATGATGACCCTGTATGCAAGACAGGGAAAGAGACACAGATGTGTATAATGGACTTTTGGACTCAGAGGGAGAGGGAGAGGGTGGGATGATTTGGGAGAATGACATTCTAACATGTATACTATCATGTGAATTGAATCGCCAGTCTATGTCTGACGCAGGATGCAGCATGCTTGGGGCTGGTGCATGGGGATGACCCAGAAAGATGTTCTGGGGAGGGAGGTGGGAGGGGGGTTCATGTTTGGGAATGCATGTAAGAATTAAAGATTTTAAAATTTAAAAAATAAAAAACTAAAAATTTAAAAAAAAAAAAAAGTTTGCCTCAGTTTCCCCCCTTGATAAAATGACGACAGCAATAGTACTGTCCTCACAGGGTTCTTGGAATTAAATTAAATTAAAATGGGACTTCCCTGGTGGTCCAGTGGTTAAGAAGCTGCCTGGCAATGCAGGGAACGTGGGTTCAATCCCCGTCGGGGGATCTAGGATCCCACGTACCTAGGGGCGACTAAGCCCAAGAACCACAATTAAAGAGTCCAAAATGAAAGATCCTGAATGCCTCAGCTAAGACCCAATGCAGCCAAATAAACTAATTTTAAAAAGCTTTTGTAAAAAGAATAAAGTGTACTCTAAAAAATAAAGTATACTATTTAAAATAAGAGAGACTAAATTAACACGAGGCCTGTGAAGGCACACTGCACCCTACGTAGTTGACACTTTGTTTCTGCCTTGGCTTAGCTTGAACCTCTCAGAGACTTCACAGTGAAGTCTGATACCTGGTTTAGTTAGATGTGGTGTGTGGTAGGAGGGAAGGGTTTCTAAGGGAAGGTGGCACTCAGTTGGGTTCCGAAGCTTGAGTAGGAGTTTGTGCATGGGAACCACAGCGTAAAGTGGTCCAGAATGAGGAAATGGCAAGGAGAAAGCCTGGATGGGCGCATGAAACCACGCGGCTTGTTCTAGGAACTGCAGAGCAGAAGGAAGGGACCAGGTAACCCTGGCGGCTGGTGATGGGGGTGGAGCCTCGGCAGGTTAGGGCTGCAAAGGCCAGGCTGAGGAGCTCAGATCTCATCCCAGGGATGACGGAAGGCAGTGCCCAGGCACACAAGCTGATCTTCCTTTCACAGATGGGGAAACTGAGAAGCATGCTCAGACCTCCGTGGTGGCCCCTCCGATTTCCAGCAATCTGATTTCTATCCACTTGTGAGCTGTCTCATCCTGGCTCCTCTGGGAGAGACCAGGCCTGGGGCTGCTGCTCAGACATCCTGGGAGACCCTTGCCTCCCAACTGCCGGTGAGCTCAGGACAACATGGAGACAGAGAGGGGAGACGGAGGCCCGCGAACAGAGCAGGACCCCCGAGAGCTAACATCCGGCCTCGGAGGTCGCACAGATGTGAGTGCACATCCAGGCTCTGCTTTGTCTGCTTGGATTTTGAGCAAGTGAATTCCCCTGCCCCAAGCCTCCATTTCCCCATCTGGAAAACGGGGATGTTAAGAGTACAGCCACCCCGTGGGGCTTGGCACAGCCAGGGCCCTGCAGTCCTGGAAGGATATGGGTCTCCTGAGAGGATGGACGAGGACAGCAGGGCGAATCGCACAAGCCTGGAGCGAGGCGCTAGTTCTGGGAGTGGTTGGATGCGACAATGCGTGGAGGACAGGAAAAGGCCTGCAGAGGGGGGTGGGCCAGGGGCCCACCCTGGGGTCTCCACCCTAGGATGAGGGGCTGGGGCTTTGGCCAGGGGTCGTGTCTCAGCAGGGGAGGAGGGACAGGCTCGCTCTGGACTGGATGGGATGGTTGGAGGCAGGGAGGCCCGGGAGGAGGCTGGGCTGAGCATCCAGCCAGGTGAGTTGGAAGCCTGCACTGGGCCGGGACGGTGGGGTCGGATCAGAGGGTACAGGACAGAGTCAGGGTGAGACTGTGAGGGGAGAGGGGGAGGGAGGGAGGGAGGACCGTGCCTGTGGCCTGGGTGGATGGTGGGGCCGGCCCTGAGATGGGGAAGTCAGTGGGGGTGCTGGGTGTGGGGCTTGCTGATGTGGAAGCCTGTCGGGCCCGACAGCATCATCCCGCCCCTGGGGGACCCTTTGGAGACTCGTCCGCTGTCATCCCCCCGGAGCCCCGAGCCCACCGGAGGCCACCCTCTTCCTCCTCTACTCCCCGGCCGCCGCCCTCACCTCGTGCTTCCTGGCGGCAGCCAGCCCCAGCCCCAGCCGGGTGGTCCAAGCCACAGGGCCCTCCTGCCTCCACCCCCATCAGCTGCCAGGTTCAGCCACCTTCACCGTCCTCCCGCCCTTGACCCTCATGTGGACGCGCTCTGGCTGGCCCCTGGGTGGCATCTTCTGCCACCTGGACCCCGGCCTGGCCTTCCTGACCCTCTACGGTGGTGGCCAGGGACTGCTACACCTCGATGCCCCAGCCCGCCTGGGTGCAGAGCCATCGCGCAGCCGGAAGGGCGGTTTTCTGGGCCGGGGCTTTCTGCTTCCTTCCTCCGGTCCTGGGCACGCAGGCTTTATGAACTCTGGGAGGGCCAGGTGAGCCGGGCCAACCCTTCTATCGGCGCCTGCTGGGGAACCTTGTCAGCCAGCCTCATCCTCTGGCCTGGCAGTGAAGAAGTTGGTGTTTGGACTGGAAGGGAAATCCCTGGAGGGGTTGGGGACTTTTATGGGGACAGAGGAGGGGTGTCTCCCATCTTATCAAATGCTGGAGAATGTGAGATGCTGAGAGAGAGAGGGGTTTAGAGAGGGGGACAGAGACCTAGAGAGAGGGGGAGAGGGATGAAGAGAGAAAACAGTCCAGGGAGGGGGGAGATGTCGGGAGGGAGAAGGGGGCGCTGACACAGATGTGACCACCTCACACGCATGGGCGACAGACGGGGCCACGGCAAGGAGAGGAGGTGAGAAGACGGGTCAGGCTGTTGGGAGGGACCAAGCGGGAGATGGGACAGCAGAAGACCCGGGAGGAAGTAGACATAGAACTTGTCTAGAAGGGAAGGAGGGGAGAATGAGTGGAGAGAGAGACAGATGGACGGGGGAGACAGACAGACAGACATGGGCCTGGATCTAAAGACAAAACCAACCATTCTCTGGTGGTTCAAATGGTAAATAATCTGCCTGCAATGCAGGAGACCCGGCTTCCATCCCTGGGTCGGGAAGATTCCCCTGGAGAAGGGAAATGGCAACCCACTCCAGTATTCTTGCCTGGAGAATCCCATGGACAGAGGAGACTGGTGGGCTGTGGTCCATGCTAGGGCTTCCCAGGTAGCTCCTGGTTATTGCCGGGACTCAGCAATGCTATACTGGGCTATAGGACTTTCGGAGCTAAAACCGTGTAAGGTTCACGTCCACTGGGATGTCCTGGTCCCCATAGGTAGGACCGAGCACCACAGGACAGCTCTGGGCCACCGGATTTTCTGGGCCCCCAGGACACCCGTTATCATTCACCTTCTCTCGCTGCCTTTTGAAACACTCATGCACTTCCTAAGCATCTCTCCAGTGGCCCAGCCTCTGGGGAAGGATGTCGTTGGTCGTCTTTGGTTTTCGAACTCCCTAATGTTTCCAAACTAAAGGTTAATTTTTGCTCCACATTCTGAGTTCTTTGTTGTATCCACAGAGCTACTTTAGAAACCTACTAAGCCCCAATGGGGAAAACCTCTCTCTTCTGTCTTTGGAAAACACATTGCTGGGATGCCTCTCTTGACCCTGGTCTGCCCATTAGCATCTCTGGGGGGAGCTTTTAAAAGCGAATCAATGCCCGGGCCCCATCCCCAGGCATTGTAGTTTAAGTGGTCCAGAATAGAGCTGGGCTCTGGGAGTTTCAAAAGCTCCCCAGGGAGTCCCAGGGCTGTGGGCTGAGCCCCATCCATCTCCAAGTGCCTGTGGTTGTGAAAATGCAACCTCGATAGCTCCCAGGGGACTGAGAAAACCCAGCCCTCAATGGCTGAAAACCCTGGAGGGGGGAGTAAAGGACTACACAAAGATCAATTTCTTTGTCAATACTGTTTGCTCCACAAACACTGATAGCCAAGACCCATGCTGGGGGTTGAACAGGAGTCAGATCTTATTCTGCAGCCCCACCCTCAGGCTCCCAGTCACTGCCGAGAAGGGTGAGCAGGGAAGGTGTGAGGGGTAGGGAGCCTGATTCTGATCGGGTGGGGTTTTAGGAAGGCTTTCAGGTGGAACTGACACAAAATAGAGGTGGATGCTCCAGGCTGGGAGCACAGCATGTGCAATGGCCCTGGGGTGTGTTTTTCTTTTTCTTTTTCTAAACCGTCTCAGTTACATATGGAATTTGCCTCCCAATGCAGGAGACACACTCGAGGAGACCTGGATTCGATCCTTGGTGCGGGAAGATCCCCTGGAGAAAGAAATGGCAACCCACTCCAGTAATCTTGCCTGAAAAATCCCATGGACGGAGGAGCCTGGAAGGCTGCAGTCCATGGAGTCACAAAAGAGTCAGACACGACTCAGCAGCTGGGCAAGGGTGTGCTACAGGAGGGGCATGGGAAGTGGGCGAGATTTTAAAAAGAAAGCCTGGAGGGCTGTCAGGTTAGATACACCTTGCTGCAATGCCAGTCTGTTGGGCTGGGACAGCTATCCTGGGGGAGGGACTGTGAGCAGGGAAGGACAGGTCAGCTCTGCTTATAGAAGGACCCCTAGGAGGACTGGAGGAGAGGGATGGGGGGCAGGGGGAAGGTCCAGGGACGAGGAAAGCTTCCCCGCCCAGGTCACAGAATTCTGGTTTTGCAGAAATCAACTGACTTAACCTGGGGACCAAGTTCTGGCTGGGAACATGGTCCAACACCGCCCCCGTGTGGTCATTCTCAGTTTTGCAAACAAGGTCTCCTGTAAGTGCGGTGTGCTGAGTCGCTTCAGTTGTGTCCGACTCTTTGTGACCCTATAGACTGTGGCCTGCCAGGCTCCTCTGGCCATAGGACTCTCCAGGCAAGATTACAGGAGTGGGTTGTCATGCCCTCCTCCAGGAGATCTTTCCCACCCAGGGATCGAACCTATGTCTTCTTAAGCCTCCTGCACTGGCAGGCGGGTTCTTTACCACTAGTGCCACCTGGGAAGCCAGCCCCTCTGTAAGTAAAACTACCTTTTGAATCAGACCACTTTCAAGACTTAAAGAAAGGGGCTTCCCTGATGGCTCAGTGGTAAAGGATCCGCCTGCCAGTGCAGGAGAGGTGGGTTCGACTCCCAGTCCTGGAAGATTCCCACATGCTGCGGAGCAACTAAACCTGTGCACCGCAGCTATTAGCTGCCCACATGCTGCAACTACGGAAGCCCATGAGCCCCAGAGCCTGTGTTCTGCAACGAAAGAAGCCCCCGCAATGAGAAGCCTGCACACCGCAACTAGAGAGGGGCCCCTGCTAGCTGCAACTAAAGAAGATCCCTCAAAGCAATGAAGACCCAGCACAGCTAAAAATAAATAAATAAAAAGGAAGAAATAAAGAGGATTCGATTCCCAATTATACTGGAATAACTGGCCCAAAGTGCTTTGCATTCCACAAGCCAAAATTATAGTAAGACTATAAATCAATTCCTAATTCGAATTTGCTAGGCCTTCCCTGGGAAACCCAGGATGTTCAGTCACTCTGCTCAGGAGTCTCCTTTTCAAATCTTGAATTGAAATGAAATGTTTATCTGATGAAAAAAAATGAATAAAGCTCAACTAAAGACTAGCGTATCACCCAGGGCATTCCACCTACTGGGGATGGAGACAGGGAGCGGAGAGGAGGCAGTGAGGGAGGGAGGGGGTAACTGGCTATGTGTTTGGAGGTCTGGATACTTTTATAGTGAGGGGCATTTGCAGTGGGCATTGAAGGCTGAATAGGAGTTTGCTAAGAGAAAGATGTGTTGATACAATGAAACAGTGAAGATGACCACTACAGACCTTCCGTAGCTTGCAAATTCCATTCACATCTTTCGTGTTAGGTTATCCTTGCTACGGCCTTTTGGAGTCCAAGGAGAAAACCAAGGCTCAGAGAGAAGAAATAAATCTGAAGTACACAGCAGTCTGTGTTGGTACCAGGTGGGGAATCAGCCCTGTTATTTCTCCTCTCTGTGCTCTTGCACACAAGTTGGAATGTCCTTCCCCCCTCTAAACTCTGACAGACTCCTACTCATCCTTCAAAACCCAGCTCAATGACTGGACTCCTAGCCTCGAATCTAAAAGTCTATCTTGCTAGTCCCCAACTTCCCCAGACCCAGGAGTCCAGGCTTCCTCTCTCTGACCCAGAAGCCTGGACCTCAGACAGAGCTGGCCGGAGGCGGTATGCCTGCTGGCCTGGTGAGATGGAGCAGGGTGTGCTGACTCAGTCACATTTATTTGGTCTCAGAGGCCAGAGTCATGGTCGGGACAGAGGCAGGACTCTTGGGTTAGGTGGTGCTGTGTCTTCTCATTGCTGCGCCTACAAGACGAAAAGAGACAGAGAGATCCACAGAAACAGGAAGGGAAGAGAGACGAAAATAACACAGAGGCTGAAGCACCCAAGATCTAGCCTGCCACCTCCACCCTCTTCCCACTCACCTTGTTGAAGAAGTAGATGGAAGCAAGGATGGTGAATACGGCCATGGCCAGGGTCACATTCTGGGTGGAGGGGTTAGAGGTCAGGGCCCGGCCCTTCCCTTCACCCCCACCCCTGCCCTGCGGCACCGCCCTCCCGCCCGCTGGGCCTCTCCTCACTTCCTGAAAGTTCATGGCCATGACTTCCAGACTCTGGGTTGCTTGGCCTCCCTCTCCCTTTCCTGAGCCTCTGAGCCAGACAGAGAAGACCAGCGGGTGGAACCCTGAGGGGAGACCAGAATGGTTGCCATGGTGACCGGAGAAGGGCATTCTGGGTAGAAGGGACCTGGCCCTGGAGGCTTTGGGGGAGACGGATACAGGGAGCATCTGAACTCTGAGATGGGGATATTTTAGATGGGAGAAGCCAGACCTACGACCCCAGAGGGCGCTGGGGAGGAACAGGATCAGCTCTAAGTGGCAGAAACATTTCAGTAGGAGCAGGAGGAGGCTGCAGGCCAGGAGAGCAGGTGAGGTGGCCCAAGCAAAATTTCCTCCAGTGGTGTCCACCAGACGAAAGCTTGAGAGACACAGCAGTGGGGGAGCCTTCCAGAGCCCCATCACCAGTTTTGGGGGCGGGAGCAGCAGTTGTTCAGTCGCTCGGTTGTGTCCGACTCTTTGTGACCCCATGGACTGCAGCACACCAGGCCTCCTTGTCCATCACCATCTCCTGGAGCTTGCTCACACTCATGTCCATTGAGTCGGTGATGCCATCCAACCATCTCATCCTCTGTCACCCCCTTCTTCTCCTGCCCTCAATCTTTCCGAGCCTCAGGGTCTTTTCCAATGAGTCAGTTCTTTGCATCAGGTGGCCAACATACTGGAGCTTCAGCTTCAGCATCAGTCCTTCCAGTGAACACCCAGGACTGATCTCCTTTAGGATGGACTGGTTGGATCTCCTTGCAGTCCAAGGGACTCTCAAGAGTCTTCTCCAACACCACAGTTTAAAAGCATCACTTTTTCAGTGCTCAGCCTACTTTATGGTCCAACTCTCCCATCCATACATGACTATTGGGAAAACCACAGCTTTGACTATACAGAACTTTGTTGTCTAGGTGATACCTCTCTTTTTAATATGCTGTATAGGCTGGTTATAGCTTTCCTTCCAAGGAGCAAGCATCTTTTCATCTCAGGGAGCCCCAGTTATGAAGGTAGAAATCACAGCGCAGGTAACAACTTCCCTATCTCTGGGCCAAGGGCTCCATGATGTGCCTGGGACTCCCACGGCCCTCCGGGGGTCCCTGTTGTTCACTCCACCTGCCCTCCTTCTCAGCAGGTGGTGTCTGTAGACACCTGAATCTCTTTGGGTCCATCCTTCAGGACTAATTTTGAGGTTAGGAGAGACACAGAGGACAGAGATACCAGTGCAGTCAGCCCTTATTATCCACGATTCCATCTCTACCCAGAGTGGCTACAGTTTGAGTCTGAGGACATGCACGTTCCCAGTTGTGGCTGATCGAGATGATAGTTCTGTTTTCCTGTTTCAGCTGTGAGCAGAGAGCAGCCTGGAGGCTGGAGACAGGAGGAGGGGGAGGGCGGGGCTAGGGAGGAACTCCTGCTCAGGGGCCAATGGGATAGATTTGAATTCCAGCTCTGGCACTTGTGAGTGGGGTGGCCTTAGGCAAAATTTTAGTTTGTAAATAAAAAGTAAAAGCAAAAAAGAAAAAAAAAAGCATCTACCTGGCTGAGTAGTTTTTTATACTTGTTTTTTTCTAGTTTTTGGCCATAACACACTGCATACAGGATCTTCTTTTCTCAACCAGGGATCGAACCCATGACCCCCTGCAGTGGAAGCGTGGCTTCTTAACCAGTGGACTGCCAGGGAAGGCCCAGATGAGTACCTTTCTGGATTTAAAATTATAAGCTATGTGATATATATATATACACACATACACCTAGAAGCAATGATTCAGTACTTGCTAATCTAGAGTTTCCAGTGAATTTATACAACATAAAGCCTGGAAATGACAAGAATCGGTTGTAAAATGATACCTTACCAAGAAGATAAGACATTCAACAGGGAAACTGGCAGGGTCTCTTCAAGAAGTCTGTGTCCCCAAACAAAACCAAAGAAAAAAACCCAAGGCACATGGGCTTGCTCTACTTGAGCAAATCCATACGAGACACATGACCAGGTTCGATGGGTGATTTTGAACTGGGTTCTGGCTTGGATATATCAGCTGTACACGATATTTGGGAAGACATGTGGGTCCTCTGAGAGTGGCTATTAGATGTGGTGAAAGTACCGTTGACGTGAAAAGTAGGAGATCGTTACAAAACTGCAGGATCTCATTTCAGTAAAAAGCATGCAGATATTTTTTAAATGTGTGTTGGAGCTTCTCTGGTGATCCAGTGGTTAAGATGGTCCCAAAGCAGGTGAGACTCTGCACTCCCAACGCAGGGGACACAGGTTCAATCCCTGGTCGGGGAACTAAGATCTTGCATAACAGCTCGGCACAGCAAATAAATAACATTAAAAAATATACATGTGTTGAAAAATCCGGAAGGATGTTCCATTTCAGTGTTGCAGCAGAAAGTGGCAGGTGCAGTTCCAAAAGGTCTGACTGGAGAGAATTTAATGCAGGGCTCAGGTTCACAGGTGGCTGGACGGTGCAGTGCTGGGCTTAGCAAGATCGGGGAGCTGCTGCCACCTGGTAGGAACTGAACTGAATCCCCCCCACCCCCACCAAAGGTCAGTTCAAGTCCTCTCCCCAGGTACCTGTGAAAGTGACTTCATTTGAAAATAGGGTCTTTGCAGATGTAAATCCAGTTAAGATCAGGTCATAGCCGGCGTCCTTTATAAGAAGAGAAGAGACCCAGAGACAGACACACATGGAGAAGCCCACGTTTTGCCAGAGACTGGAGTGATGCTCCCGAAAGCCAGGGACTGTCAGTGACCCCGGAAGCTAGGGAGAGCCTGGGAACCGATCCTTCCTCCCAGGAGGGACCGACTTCCTGCCAACACCTTGATTTCGGACTCCTGGCCTCGAGAACTGTGAGACAATAAATTTCTGATGGCTAGGGACTTCCCTGGTGGTCCAGTGGTTAAGAATCTGCCTTCCAATGCAGGGGACTCTGCATTGATCCCTGGCCAGGGAACTAAGACCCCACAAGCTGGGGGCAACTAAACGTGCCCTCCACAGCTAGGGAGAAGCCCGCACACTGCAGCTGAGACGCGACACAGCCGCATAAGCGGACAAATATTTTTAAAAATTTGTTAATTTTTGGTGCCTAAACCAGCCATTTTGCGGTCGTTTGTTATGGCAGCCCTAGCGAATCAATACACACGCCTAGGCATCGGGGGGCTTCCCCGGTGGCTTAGCTGTAAAGGCTCCACCTGCAATGCAGGAGCCATAGGTTTGATCCCTGGGTCGGGAAGATCCCCTGGAGGAGGGCATGGCAACCCACTCCAGTATTCTTGCCTGGAGAATCCCCATGGACAGAGGAGCCTGGTGGGCTCCAGTTCATAGGGTTGCAAAGAGTTGGACACGACTGAAGCGACTTAGCACATGCACCATAGGCATCAAGGGGTGAGATCCATGTCACCAGACGCTCAAGGGACAGGGCCCTCCCCTAAGAAAGCTGTACTACAGCCAGCACCACCCTCGGAGTTCCTGCTCCCTTCACTGGCTGACCCCAAAGGGGATCCAGAAAGCAGAGGGGCCAGGATGGTGCTGAAGACAGATGGCTTCCTTGAAGGCATGGTACAGGGCGGAGAAGGGCAGAAAGTGGGTCAGAGGGGTGGGGCAGGCCACCCCTTATTTACTTGTGTGGTGGGCTGAGTCATAACCCCAAACTGCCCACACCCCAACCCCCAGAACCCCCACATGGCTTAAGGGACTTTGCAGCAATGATTACGTTAAGGATCTTGAGTTGGGGCTTGTCTTAATCCGTTTGGGCCGCTCTAACAGAATACCATAGGTGAGGTGGCTTCTAAACAACACAAATCTCTTTCTCGTAGTTCTGGAAGCTGGAGGTCCAGAGATCAAGGTCCTGGCAGATTCGGTGTCTGGCGAGAGCTGGCTTCTTGGTTCACAGATGGCCAGTTACTTGATGTGTCCTCTTGAGATGGGAGAGACCAGGGAGCTCTCTGTGGTCTCCTTTATTTACTTGGCTGCGCCAGGTCTTAGTCGCCGTACACAGGATCTTTAGCTGTGGCGTGCGGGGATCTAGTTCCTTGGCACACAGGCTTAGTTGCTCCAGGGCGTGTGGAATCTTCCCAGGCCAGGGATCGAAGCTGGAAGCCGTGTCCCTACATTGGCGGGTGGATTCTTATCCACTGCACCACAAGGGAAGTCCTCGTAATGTTTCAGAGTGATCTGTTACCCAGCAATAAATCACTGACACTATTGAGTAGTTATTCTGTAAACCCTTGGAGTAATGCTGAATATATTGTATTGCGTTGTGTGCATGCTCAGTGGCTTAGTTGTGTCTGACTTTTTGCGACCCCCATGGACTGTGGCCTGCCAGGCTCCTCTGTCCATGGGATTTTTCAGGCAAGAATACTGGAGTGGGTTGCCATTGCTTCCTCAGGGGGATCTTCCACCCAGGGATCAAACCTGCGTCTCCTACATTTCCTGCATCGGTAGGCAGATTACCAGTGAGCTAGTGGGGCTCCCAATCTATTAGAACTTGTCAATTCTCAAAGAACCTCTCCGAGGTACAGACCGTGTATGTCCCCATTTTATGAATGAGAAAACAAAGGCAGAGAGAGGGGTAGTAACTTGCCCCAAATCACACAGCTTTATATATGGCAAAGCTGGGATTTGAATCCAACCTGTCCCAGCTCCAGGGTATGGGTGTTCAGCCTCTGGGCCATGCTGGCTTTGGCCAGCTGTGAGTGGCATTGTAAGAAGATGAAATCACCAAGAAGCTCAAGAGAACCTCAAAGAACAGACGTGGCAGGCAGACTGGGGAGGGAGGAGAGGGCAGGGTCTAGAATGTGGGGCAGGGGTGGGGGTCTCCCTCCCTCTGCACCCACTCTCAGGGCACTAGGTTCAGATCCCAGCTCTGCCGCTCACTAGCTGTGTTCCCTCAGGCAAACTGCCTACCCTGTCGGTGCCTCAGTTTCCCCATCCGCACCATGGAGACGGAGGCAATCAGATCAACATCTCCTGGGGTTGCGGGGAAAGATTAAACGGACGCATCCCCGGTGAATCCATGGCTGACAGAAGCCCTGGGGGATCGGGGTTCTGGATCCAGGGGGAGGCGTGCTGGGACCTGCTCTTCTGGTGGGGGGGGTGCTGGGGCGGGGGTAATGAGCAGGTGGGGCTGCGGCGCAGACAGTGCGCTGAGCTCAGCGTCTGGCTGTGTGGAGATGGCCGGGCCAGGGTTTCGGGGCCACCCCGCTGGACCTCTCCTCCTGCTGCTGCTGCTGCCCCCGGCCCTGACGGAAGGACCCCTGGTCTTCGTGGCGGTGGTGAGGTGCCCCCTGTCCCGTCCCGGCCCCTCACGTCCCCCAGCCTGGCCCTGACCTGGTCCCCTCCCCAGGTGTTCCGCCATGGCGACCGGGCCCCGCTGGCCTCCTACCCCACTGACCCGCACAAGGAGGTTGCATCCACCCTGTGGCCACGTGGCCTGGGCCAGCTGACCGAGGTGAGATGCTGGGGATGGAGCGTGGGGTGGGGTGGGGTGGGGAGGGGTCTGCTGAGCCGGCTCTGTCCCCAGGAGGGGGTCCGCCAGCAGCTGGAGCTGGGCCGCTTTCTGAGGAGCCGCTACGAGGACTTTCTGAGCCCCGAGTACCGGCGGGAAGAGGTACAGCCATCCTGACCTTCATCCTACCTCGTAACCTCTCACCTCTGACCTCCACTGACTTCAGCACCTCCCTGGGCCTCCATCTCTGGCCCTTGACCCCCATCCACCTGACCTGAACCTTAGGTCTGATCTCTGACCCCTGAACCATCAACTAACCCACACTGACCCCTGACTCCATCTCAACCTGAGTCACATCTTGACCTCTGACCTCCATCAACTCTGACTTTTATTTTCTGGTCTCCAACTCTGTGTTCTGACTCTCACTGACTCCAATGAGACCCTCTGACTTCAAAACTTGATTGATTCTGTCTTTGGCCCTCATTGATTCTACCTGCCCTCTGACTCCAACCTTTGACCTCTACCCTTCATCAAATCTGACTTTTTTATATCTTCCTCTGTCTCCTGACAGATGACCATAGCATCATTCCTGCTGACCTGATCTCATGACCTCCAACCTGCCTTCCTCCTCTTGACCTCTAACTTTCCACCTCCAGTGACTCTGATCTTCCTTTCCGACTTTCATTGGCTCAACTGATCCCCTTAATCCTCAGTGTCCATCCAACTTCCCACCCCAACTGCTCTTGACATTGACCTCTGACCCTTGATACCAACTTCTAATGTTGAAGGTCAGGTCCTTGAACCTGCCCTGAGTTTTGACCCCCAACACCTGACCTGGGACCCTGAGCTGAATCTGAAGCTTTTGGTTTGCAGCTGTAGTTGACCTCTGACCCTGACAGTGGTCGTCTGGCCTGTCCTCTCACCCCCCTATCCAGGTGTACATTCGCAGCACAGACTTTGACCGGACTCTGGAGAGTGCTCAGGCCAACCTGGCGGGGCTGTTCCCTGAGGCTGCCCCAGGGCGCTCCGAGGCCACCTGGAGACCCATCCCTGTGCACACGGTGCCGGTCACTGAGGACAAGGTCAGGGGGCTGGACTGGCCTGGGGGCGGGAGGGATGGAGAGAGACAGGACTCAGATGGAGAGGGCCGGGGGCTCAAGGACCAGGCTCGGACCCGACGGGGGTGGGGGGAGGGTGCTCCCCGGAACCAGAGCAAGGATGCCTTCCCTGGGGCTGAGTTGTCCTGATGGGGTGAGCTGCCCACCCCGCGCTGCTCAGCCATATCTGGGAGAAACCGTGGACAGGAGACAGGACCCCCCCCAGTCCCACTTCCCTGCCTGCAGTCGGGCCCCGGTCACACTTTTGTCCCCTCTGAGCCTCAGTCTCCTCCAGCTGCTGAGGTTCCCTACGCGCAGCTGTCCCCGATACCGTGAGCTGCTGAGGGAGGCCACGGAGGCCGCCGAGTACAAGACAGCCCTGGAGGGCTGGACGGTGAGCCGGGCCAGCCCGATGCGGCAGGATGGGGAGGAGCCGGCGGGGGCGGGGCCGGCGGGGCGGGGCCGACCGGGATGGGGCGGGGCCAGTGGGATGTGGCAGGACCCACAGGACACGGAGGGGTCGGCAGGCTGAAGCGGGCGGGGCATCTGGGAGGGGCCAGCGGGGCCGGCCGGACACGGCTGGACCCTAGGGGTGTTGATGTCTGCCAGGCTCACCCATACGGGTTCGGTGCTTGCAGGACTTCTTGACTCGCCTGGAGAACTTCACGGGGCTGCCGCTGGTTGGGGAGCCGCTGCGCAAGGCGTGGAAGGTCCTGGACACTCTGATTTGCCAGGTGGGCCCCTGCCCCATTCACCCAGCCTGCCCTGGGTTCAAGGGCCCTGGGTTCCAATCCCAGCGTTGCCCCTCACTACTTGTGTTCCCTCAGGCAAGTCACTTAACCTTTAGTGCCTCAGTTTCCCCGTCTATCAGAGAAGGCAATGGCACCCCACTCCAGTCCTCTTGCCTAGAAAATCCCATGGATGGAGGCGCCTGGTAGGCTGCAGTCCATGGGGTCGCTAAGAGTCAGATACGACTGAGCGACTTTCCTTTCACTTTTCACTTTCATGCATTGGAGAAGGAAATGGCAACCCATTCCAGTGTTCTTGCCTGGAGAATCCCAGAGACGGGGGAGCCTGGCGGGCTGCCGTCTATGGGGTCGCACAGAGTTGGACACGACCGAAGTGACTTAGCAGCAGTTCCCCATCTATACAACTACAATGGTTGCTGTTTGGATCAAAAGGGGTTAATTCACGCGATGCGCTTAAAATAGCACCTGGCACACAGTGAGGCATTTTCCGCCTAGTGTTTGCTATTCCAATCCTCCAGTTCCCTAACTGGAAAAGCGCGGGAAGGCAAAGCTTGGGCCCAGGCCTGAGGCTGGCAGTCCTTGCTTACCCACTTAATGGGAATGTTCCTAATTGCATGGTGGGAAGAGTAACGTGTGTGTCTAAGGTGGCTGCCCCAGCCCCCACTGGATGTGTTACGAGATATATATATTTATACTACTCTCATCACCAGACCTTTGTGAAATTCCAAACGTCTGAATTATCTTTTTTAATTAAGCAATTATTTGGCTGCACCGGGTCTTAGTTGAGGCATATGAAATCTAGTTCTCTGATCAGGGATCGAACTTGGACCCCCTGCAGTGGAAGTGGGGAGTCTTAGCCGCTGGGCCACCAGGGAAGTCCCCCCAAACGTCTGAATTCTGAAACAGCCCTAGCCCCAAGGGTTTCCAATAAAGGCTTCTACAATAACGGTCATTACTACGGTTAATAATCGCTATTACCCACACCAAGGACATCCCAGGTGGTGCTAGTGGTAAAGAATTGCCTGCCAATGCAGGTAGAGGTAAGAAATGTGGGTTTGATCCCTGGGTTGGGAAGATCCCCTGGAAGAGGGCATGGCAACCCCCTTCAGTATTCTTGCCTGGAGAATCCCATTGACAGAGTAGCCTGGTGGGCTACAGTCCATAGGGTCGCAAAGAGTTGGACACGACTGAAGCAGCTTAGCACATTACCCACACCATAAGTCCCTGACCAGACCTCACCTAAGAGGGCATCAGAGGAGGGTTGGAAGAGTGAATTGCAGCTGATGGGGGCATCGCCGATGGGTCTGAGGGGAGCATGAGGAGCTCAGGACATCGCAGTCACTTTGTCCCCTCCCTCTCTCCCCAGCAAGCCCATGGTCTTTCCCTCCCATCCTGGGCCTCTCCAGATGTCCTGCAGACACTAGCTCAGATCTCGGCTTTGGATATCGGAGCTCACGTGGGCCCACCCCAGGCAGCGGAGAAGGCCCAGCTGAGCGGAGGTGAGATGTGGAGCCGGGTGGCTGGGAGGCCCAGGCGCCTTCCTTTGCAGGGTTCTTAACATTCTGACTTGCCCTGTCAGGAATCCTGCTAGATGCCATCCTGGCCAACTTCTCCCGGGTGCAGCGCTTGGGGCTGCCACTCAAGATGGTTATGTATTCCGCTGTAAGTCTTTGGGAAGGGAGGCAGTGCTTCGTGGGCACAGAGATGGGGAGAGGGTGGGATTTGGGTGATGGGGGATTGATGGTCCCAGTGGAACCTCAGCCTCATGCCTTGAGTAACACATATCTCCAAACCATACTCCCGGATCACATCACCAGATATGGAATCTGGATGGAAGGGAGGTGATGATGTGATGATGGGAAAGAATTCAGTTCTTCTGGAAGGACAGGCTTTTTGGCTGAGCTGTCCAGTCATATTTCTTAAAGGACCACCTGTAACTGGTGGGGCTGCCTCCAGGGTTGAGGAGGTTTGAGGGGGGCAGGATTTGTACTAAGGGGTCTGAGGGCCATCTGGAGGAGCCCCGACTCAGCCCTGGATCCGCCCGCAGCACGACAGCACTCTCCTGGCCCTCCAGGGGGCCCTGGGTCTCTACGACGGGCACACACCGCCTTACGCCGCCTGCCTCGGCTTTGAGTTCCGGCGGCGCCTGGGCGACACGGACCGCGACAACGCAGATGGCCACCGCCCAGGGTGAGGAGGGGGCGGTACCCGGAAATGGGCGGGGCCGGGACGCTCTGGAGGAGGAGGGATGGAGACCCCGGTACAGGGCGTGACCCAGGCACAGGGGGGAGTTTACAGGGACGGTATTGGCAGGGATAGGAGTCAGAAGCGCCATGTTTCATCCAATCGCTCTTCTCCAGATTCAAAGTCAGCGGCAGGGAAGGCGAGGACGGACCAAGATACCTCCTCTCTCCCTCCAGGAATGTCACCGTCTCCCTCTTCTACCGCAACGACTCTGCCGGTCTGCCCTTGACTCTCCGCCTCCCCGGGTGCCCAGCCCCCTGTCCACTAAGCCGATTCCGCCAGCTGACGGCCCCCGCCCGGCCTCCGGCTCACGGGATCCCCTGCCACGGCTCCCACGAGCCCGCTACCCCCGCAGGTGACGGCCCTCGGCGCTGGGGTGGGAGTGGGGGGCGCCGGTCTCGTGACTCACACCCCCGTGTTCTCCCCGCAGCCACCGTGGTGCCCCTGTTGGCTGGGGCTGTGGCCGTGCTGGCGGCCCTCAGCATGGGGCTGGGCCTACTGGCCTGGAGACCTGGCTGCCTGCGGGCCTGGGGGGGCCCCGTGTGAGCCAGGAAACCGGGCACCCTTTCCCCCACAACTGAACTTGGATCCCAACACTTGTGCTCACCCGCTCCTCTGGCTTCTGTGACTTACTCTGCGCGCCGGGGGAACTCGGGGGCGGGCTCCCAAGCCTGGAAGCCACACCTGGCCCTGTGGATGAGTGTGGGCTGAAGGGTGCGTGGGTCTGTGTGCAGGTGCACGCGGACGGCTATTCATGCGTGCGCTCCTGCACGAATCCGTGCAGTGCTTGTGTATATACATACTTGACGCATGTGCACACTTACGTGGTCCTGTGCTTCTGTGGGTAATACCTGTATGGGTGTTCATGTGCACGTTTCTATACATGCCTGGGAGCACGGGGTGTACGTGTGGAAACCCGTTTCTAGGTGCCATCACTTGTGCTCTGGGTGAGCCCCCCACTGTGGGTTACGCACTTCTGGGAGAGAGCTGAGATTGAAAGCCTGGTCCCACCGCCAGCCTGCTGGGCCTGGTCCGGAGGCCGTGACTCTGGGTTAACTGGCCTTTGTGCCCCAACCCGTGATGGTTGGGTGGCATCACCGACTCCATGGCCATGAGTTTAAGCATGCTCCGGGATTTGGTGATGGACAGGGAAGCCTGGCAGCTGAAGGTCACAAGCGACTAAGCTGAGCCCCACCTCCTTTGATGCAAAAACTCCCCCACCCCTGAAATTAACCTCCTGGGAACCAGCGGAGCAGGTGGGGCCTGTAACATTGCCGGTGGGCTGCTAGCAGGGACTACAATGATGATCTGAAGGGGGAGGGACCCCACCTGAGCACTGCTGGGTGTGGTAGCCAGTGGCTGCCTTGAGGTCCCATTTGTACCAGTGGAAGGTACAGATCAGGAGCTTCATTTGTGGGTGGGCACTGAACCAAGGGAAGCTACCGCACACCTGATGAACAGCAGGCTCATGGGTGCCTGTCTGAGACTGGGTGGTGCCAGGCCTGCTCTTGTGGGGCTTCAGTCACCCCTCAACCCAGGAAGCTCTGCCTACAACCAAGCAGTAGTCTGGGGTACCAGCAATCATGTCTGCATCGTTGTCGACAGCCCACCTGACTGTACGAGTAGCCTGGTGTGCAGCGGGCACTCTGTAACGCCACTTGGTGCCTATTAGATGGGGCAGAGTTGGAGGACCAGGAGTGGGGGCCTGGTGTTCAGACCCAGACCCCCCAGGCATGGGAGAAAAAGGGCTGAAGTTAATAGCTGGGTCCTCACAGCTAGACAGGACAGGAATATTCCCCTCCTGCTCCAAGTGGGGCCAGTACACCCTCCCTGGCACTACCCACCGCCCAGCATCATGGGGCAGGGGAGCTGGGCCCCCCCAGGTTGCCTGGGTCATGAGCACACAGGCCACCATCATCCCTGGAGTTCCAGGACAGTCACAGGGCCTCAGGAAAGGGTTAGGAATGCTCTCTGCACTCCATGGTCTTGGGGGGGGGGGGGGGCGGAGGGGGTACAGGAACATAGTCTCTTGCTTATGGATCCACGTGTGAGCGTGCTCAGTTGTGTCCAAGCCCGCCAGGCTCCACTGTCCATGGGATTTGCCAGGCAAGAATACTGGATCAGGTTGCCATTTCTTCCTCCAGGGGGATCTTCCTGACCCAGGGATGGAACCCACGTCTTCTTTATTGGCAGGGAGATTCTTTTACCACCGAGCCACCAGGGCAGCCCCGTAGAGCCATAGAAGACCCAAGGAAAGTTCTAGCTGATTCACTTAACCCTGCTGCTGGGAGCAGCTCCCACGGCCTACCAAAAGACCAGTGCTCTCCTCTGCAGACAGCTGAGGGGTGAGGGGGAGGGGTGTGTGTGTCAATGGAGACCATCCAACCAACCCCTGGCCCCACCAGGGGAAGAAGGTTCTGGCTCCAGCTTCACCCCGGCACCCAAACACCACAGCTCACAGGGAGTGACACACGGGTTGCATTTTTTTTTTTTTTTAATGGATGCATGGTACCACCTGCCAGGGCTGTGCATCCTCACAAAGCTGGGATTCTTGGCCGCAGTGCCCCTCGCCCGGAGGTGACAGACCCTCCAGCCACACACGCAGCTGGAGAAACCAGAAGGGACAGGCCGTCCCCTTCGCAGGCGAGCAAGGGACAAAATTCCATTTTAAGAGAAAGGAATTGCAGAAAAAAAAAAAAAGGCTTTTAAGAGACAGTCCTTCACAAAGGGGGAAACGAGCACCGCTAAAAAACAAGTGTTGTCTGCTAAAGATCAGAGTAAAAAAAATATTGCATTAAAAAAACCCAAAACAAACAAAAAAACAACCTTAAGAAAAAGGGTACAAACTTCAAAGTGCTTTCACGGTGTGGGCGGCAGGGTCTCCCACTTGGCCTGTAGTGCCTGGGGGGTGGGGGGTGGGGGCCGTGAGGCAGAGCGGTGGGGGCGGAAGGCGCAGCCACCCCACCATGCCCATCGGGCTAAAGTTTAACAGACTGGAAATGTAACAGACTCTCTCCCCGCATCGCGCAGCAGCTGCCAAGAGCCAGCCACCTGTTTTCCACCAGCAGTAGCCGGTGATGCCCACGGGTGGCTGGGGGCACGGACACCACCCCTCTTTAGGGTTCCTTGGACACGCCAGCCAAGGCTCTGCGTCTCCCCTACAAGGTCTGGGCCCCAGTCCCGAGGACAGGGGGCGCCTAGTCGTGGCGCACCGGTGGCTCCTCCCCGCACGCCTGGTCGGAGTACGGCGGAGGCGGGGGCTGCTCCTCCCCCAGCCCGTAGGGGGCGTGGCCGCGGCTACGCTTGGCCTCCTTGATGTACAGCTCCAGGAGGACTTTGGTGGGCTGCTTGTCCACGCGCTCCTTGGGCACGCCGTGGCTCAGCAGCCAGCCCATGAGGTCCTTGCGCGTGGGGTTCGGCCCCAGCATGAGCTTGGCGCGGCTCGGCTGGCTCTGGCGCCAGAGCAGGCCGACGTCGGCGATGGTCTGGATCTCCATCACCGCCTCCAGCACCGTCATGCCCTTGACCAGCAGGCTGACCAGCGAGAGTCGCAGCTCGGAGGGCGCGGCTGTCAGCAGGCGCCGCTGCAGGCCCTGCGTGAAGGTCAGGTCCTCCGGCGCTAGCCCGGCGGGCTCAGGGAGCAGCGGCTCACGGTAGATCCAGTCGAGCATGCCCAGCTCGCGTACCAGCTGGATGCCCTCCTCCATGGTGGTCCAGGGCCGGAAGGGCAGCTCGGTGGCCTCGAAGTGCAGGAAGGACTCCCAGCGCCGGCGCCAGGCCAGCAGCAGCCAGGCCAGCAGCGTCTTGCAGTCACCCCGCAGGGTCTTGCAGTGGTAGTTGAAGACGGCATCGCCGGTCAGGTCGCCCAGCAGGGCCAGCTCCCCGGAACTCAGCGACAGCGCCTGGCCGCCCTGGTCATACACCCGCAGGATCCAGCTGATCATGAGCTCGTTGGGGCTCTGCCGGAAGCGCCGTGCGATGGCCAGGAGCTCGGTGTACGTGTAGTAGCGGTCGCCCCGCCCCGCCATGGCCGTGGCCGTCCCAGGTGCGGGGGCCAGCGGTAAGGCCGGAGGGGCGCGGCCGCCGGAGCTGCGGGAAGGGCACGGAGGGGCGTTGGGCAGGGAAACAGTCACCCTCCCACAACCCCTCCCCAGAGGGGGAGCCCCTCAGACCCCCAGGTGTCAAAGGTCCTGGGGGGGCACCATGTCCTCACGAGAGATCAGAGCCCAGTGCTGGACATCACAGGGGCCCCAAGCACGGCCTCTTCAGGAGCCCGGATACCGGGTGTCTCCGCAGACCCCAAGCTGTTCCCTTTATACCTTACACCACCCACCGTGCCCCCATCATGGGGTTACTGTGAAGATTAAATGCCTTCAGTGCCTAGCACTGTGCCTGGCTCATAGTTGAGTGCTCAGCATCTGCCTGTACGGATACCACCACCACCATCTCTACATTGGATAAGTTCGATACGATTACGGCATTGGCCAACCCACTAAGAACTTGTTCTTACCGGGAGGGCTGAAGGAACTGCTGACTCCTGGAGGAACTGCCTGCAGACGGGAAGGCATGGGGGTGGGGAAGAGGAGGTCGGTGGGGTGCAGCAATCACGATCCCCATTCACCTCTGCCCAGAGCCTGGGACCCCTCAGACCCCCGGGTGTCAAAGGTCCCAGGGGAGCACCACGTCTGCACAGAAGATCAGAGCCCAGTGCTTGACATCACGGGAGGTCCCCCGCACGGCACCTTCCGGCACCAACTGAACACATCTCTCTGCAAACCAACCCCCCACCCCCAACCCCAGGCTGGCCTGTTCCTCATCCCAGCCCTTCTTGCATCCACTTCCTCTTACCACCACCCCTCCATCTTTGCAGCGGATGCCACAGGAATTCAGGGAGCATGCAGTACTTTTGGGGGGTGGCTTGCAAAGGCTGACTGTTCAAGGACCCCCCCCCCCCCCCAGCTCTGCCACCTCCTGGGCGATCCCCAGCAGGACCGGCTGAGGCATTAGCTACAAGCCCAGGCAGGGTGGGGCCTGGGACCTCAAGGGAGGCCGGTCCACAGCATGCACGCACACACCCCGCCCCAGCCCTATCCTTGTAGACAAATCATGAAGGTGCCCTAATGTCAAAAGTGGCGAAACCAGGAATCAAAATCCACCTCCTTCGTCCTGTATCCTCAACTGTAGGGAAGAGGGGTGACAGAGAAAGCCCCCACCACCCCAGTCGCCCTGAATGTGGATGGGGGCTGCAGAAATAAGCCCCCTCCTGGCCAGGAGCCGAGGATGGGTAAATCGCAACCTTTATGCGCCTCCACCTCGGCTGTGAATAGTGGCAAAAGCGCACCTGTTTCAAATCATGAGGTTATTGGGGGGTGACTCCAGGGCTTAGAAACCTGGCCTGGCTCAGACTAAGTGCTCAGCAGCTATCTTTATTAATATTACCATAGTCTATACATTTTATTAACAAATTGATGCCACTGTAAATTGGATGATGATCATCACAGTATTAATAACAAGGGGAGTCTCTTCTGTTCTTACCGAGGGGTGGCCAGGCTGCTCAACTCCTGGAGGAACCACCTGCAGACAGTAAGGGGTCGGGGAGCTGGAGGTTGGTGGGGTGCGGAGCAACCATGCCCCCTCCTCCATCTCTCCCCAGAGGTGGGACCCCCCTCAGATCCCCGGGTGTCAAAGGTCCCGGGGTGCACCATGTCCTCAGTGGAGATCAGAGCCCAGTGCTGGACATCACGGGGGTCCCAGTCCCCTCAAACCCCACACCCCAATCCTGCCGCCCTCAGACTGGCCGATGCAGAATAAAACACTTCCATCTCACCAGTTCTGCTGCCTCGGAAATCTACAGGTGTTACACATCCCTCAGGGCTTCCTCTTCTCGGCCCTTTCACATATCCCCGCCCAACTGGCATCCTCCCAACTCCACACTTCCCCAGAAATTCCCTCTCGGCCCACATCACTTTGGAGGAAGAGAAGAGCCCTTCCAAAAAGATGTTCCGATGCTCCCCATTCTGAGCTAAGCCTTCAGAGGACACAGCTTCTCACCCCTTCAGGTACTTGTCAGCAAGAATCTAAACCTCCCTAGAGACTACACTTTCAGTTCTCCATAGTATGTATTTAGAGAGTAATCTATTTCCATCAATCTCAGGTCAACCTTATTAGTGGAAATAGAGATTGAGGCCCAAACTTCATTGAATAGAGGGGGAAAATAACCCTCCTAGAACTGGGAACAGTTGTTTGTTTTCGGGTAACACACATACCCATGCCTATTTGATGATTTAGCTGTTGAAACAATTGTGAAACATTCTCCAAAACTTGGAACATTTTGTGACAGTCTCCAGATAAACCATGTTCTTTGACAGTGGCTACTGTATAAGTTGAGGGTAAACTTGATAACTGTATCAGTTTACATACACATGATTCATGGGAAGCTGCCTAAACTCTGCTGAAAGGTACACTGTCTAGAAATCCCACCATCACCACCCTGCAATGTGACAATGACAGTGCTTCCAGCCTTTCTGCTGCTTTTCTGCTGAGTCTGAAAATCAGACTTTGGATGGGTCTTTTCCCCTGAAACCCAAAAACTTACACTGGGCCCTCCATACCTGTGGGGCTCTGGAACCAATCCCCATGGATACCATGGACAGACTATGTATTTCCCCTTCTGCAGTCCATATTCCCTGTCATATTCAAACCCTACCTTTGAAGGCAGGAGGCATCACTATCCCCAACCCAACTGGGCAGAGGACTGGGGCCCATCTGCTCCTGATGGATTTTACCCACTCTACAGACACAGAAACTGAGGCTCAGGAGAGCAATCTTTTGACTAACATCTCTAAGCCCAAGAACAGGACAGTTGGGCTTTGCATGACTGCTGGCAGATAAACTAGGTCCCAGAGATGCTCGATGCAAAGTCACCCCAAATGAGGGTGAGACAGTTTAGATCTGGGTGGGTCAGGGACTGGGAGCAAGGGTTCTTACCAAGGTGGGGTGGGTGGCCCCTCAGCTTGAAGACACACCTGTAACACAGGAAGGATTTGGTGAGGGTGGGGGAAGAGAGTATTGCAGGGGGGGGGCATCCAGAGAACATCAAAACCAAGGCCCCTCAGATCCCCAGGTTGTCAAAGGTCCTGGGGGCACTGCGTCCTCAGGGAGTAATCGGAGCCCAGTGCTGGACATCATGGGAGACCGGTCCCTCTGCAACCAGGTCCCAAGGCCACTCACCTTCAGGGACAGAAGCCAAGCAAGCTAACAGTGCCTAGAGACTGGGAAACACGAAGTCCATCACTGGGTACAAATGCGCACAGCCTTCCCTGTGGTGACACCAAGACGCCTTCACCTCCCCAGTGTCACAGGTCCACAAAGGACTATCCTAAACCCACCACGAGGGGACAACCCACTGACTACTCCCCTTAGCCCAGTTTTGCAGATTTCCAGCATTGACTCTTTAGGCTACTGACCCTCAACAGTGGCTACTAAGATGCAAATCCCTTGGAAGAAACTGTCCAGGGGGTTGGGGGTGGTGTATATGGAGGAAAAGAGAAACCTGAAGTATAAGCAACAGGAGCAGTCACCAGAGACCCTTACAACGCAACCAGTTTTGAACAAAACAGTGAAAGACATTTTGGAAATGACAGGAACTATGACCACAGAACGGACAGGAGAGGGCCTCCTGAAGGAACTAATCTCATTGAGGATGATGACAACACTGTCATTAAATAGAAAAAATGCAATTTTAGAGACACTGTGTTAACGATTTTGGATGAAATAAGAAATTCATTTCCAAAACATGAAGTACACAAAAAGCAAACATGGCGAAACGTCCTGTTAAGCGTCTATTTGTCTGTATGTTTGGGGATTTTAACAACGAAAAGGCCTGAAAAGGGAATATACGGGACAATGCAAAAGAGTGATGAATGGATGAGAAACTGCCTTCCTCTTGTGACAAGGCAACAGGATAAAATTAACTGTTTCCTAAAAGGAGAAACAAAGCTGGAGGAGATTCTTGCTGGGTTGTGGTGGGGAAACAGAAAATCGGCTAGCTATTCCTGGGCTGGATCTCCTTGGAGGAGGTGTGGTATTGCTCGGGAGTTGGGAAAACGCTATCCAGAAAGCCCCATTAGCCCAGAACTAACGCTTAACGAAACTTTGATGTTCTGAGCGAGCACAAAACTGGTATTTAAATGACTGTGTCAGAATGACTCCTGAAAGTGAGCGAAGGCCCCCTTTGCTCTGTCCGACAATTACTCCCCTCTGGTTCTGACACAACCCAGTAATTCACTTAAGAGACCCCACTCCTTCCTTGGCATCCCTCGAGGTCCTGTCTCTACCTGCCACGAGGCCTCTGGTCTACATCGCACAAATACGCCAGCCACACGAAATCAGAATACGTAAGAACGATTTCCTAAGGAAGGCACGTGTAAGCTAACACTGGAGTGGAAAACCTCAGGCAGAAAGACTGAGGTCATAAGCCTATCTTCCCTACCTCCCCCCACCCCGCAAAATCCCCCCAGAAATCGACAAGATGGCGGAGCCTTGAAACGTGGGCAGCAGACAGGGCGCAGCCAGACTGCGGCGCAAAGGAGGCCCAGCCCCGGGGGGTCCGCGTTCGCTTCGGCAGCAGGACTTCTACTTCACCCGCTGAGCGCCCCTAGGGAGCCACCAACCCTCTCCGAGCGAGCCACTGCCCGCCCCGAAGGGAGCACTCAGGGATCGCCTCGAGGCGCGAGTGCCGAGTGCTTACGAAGGCCCTGACACCGTCCCCACCACGGCATGCCCGCCCCCGCTGCAGCCCCGGGCACACACGTCACGCGTGACCCAGTGCCCAACACACGCCCTCCCACAAACAGGAGACAAAGCAACTAGCTCACCCGAACCTCACTCTCCGCAACTCACGTGCGACCCGCAGCGCGCTCTGCTTTATTGCGCGCGCCGCTCGCACGGCCCGCCCCGCGGAGCCAGCTGGGCCCCGCCCCGGGGCGTCCAGCACAGACGCCGGTGTCAGAAACTGTACTTTGGTGCTTGAGGAAGGAAATAAGAATAATAATCTTCCTAACAGGAGATGAGACGTTGTTCCAGGAGGCGGAGAAAATGGGAGCAAGCAAATACTGGGGGGGTCATTGTCCTGCATTAGAGTCAGGCAATTCTGTGAACAGCACTAGAGGCGGGCCATGGGGGAGAGGCTCCTTCCGGCCCCTCCCCGAATGTGGGCGGGGCCGGAAGGCGACGCCGCTGGGATTGCCAGCACGGCTGGGGTGAGCGCTGTGGCTGTGGGGGCGGGGCCTACGCAGACAGTCCCATCCGCAGGGTGGGAGGCGGGGCCAGCGCGGAGATTGACAAGGGGGCGTTCCGGGAAAGCGTCAGCTTGGCGCCGAGTTAGAGGCCGAGCCTGCGCAGTGAGAGGTGGGAGGGGGCTAGGGGGAGGCTGGAAGGCTGGCCGCCCGCCTGGGTCGAAAGGAGCAGGCTGGAGGCCCGGGCTCCCCTGGAAGCTTGTAATCTTGGTATGGTTGGAGATCTGAGGAGTGTCTTGCAACTGACATGATTGTAAAAGTTTTTTTTTTTAAACGTATGAAATGAAACGTCTACTTCAATCCTCCTACTGCGTACAGTGGCCAATGTCAACAGGTTGGTGTGGACTTTTATTTTATGGACACGTGAGCACACACACACACACACGTTTTATGAGTAAAGATGCTTTTTTTTTTAAACTCCAGTTTGTCCCATACGTAGTCTCTTCCCATCAGTTTACAGAGTGACCTCATTTCTTAAGCAGTAGCTAAGTATTCCCTTGTGTGAATAGAACACGCTTTAGCTTGTTCCCCTGATCACCGGGATTTTCTCCGGTCTGGTGAGGAGACTGTGATCTGAAGTGAAAGCAAGAGACCTAAATTCTGCACGTTAAAGAAGTGACAACGTTTCCTTCACTGGTTCTGCCTCACTCAGGAATGCGAAGTCCCCACTGTGGCCCACGCGGCCCAGGGTGACCTGGGCTCTGTTCCCTTTCTGCCCTTTCCTTCCTCTCTCTTCCTTGCTCAGGGTATACCAGGACATTGGCCTCCCTGGTCTTTCTGGATCCTGTCAAGGACATTTCTACCCCAGGAACTTTGCTTTTGTGGTCTCCTCTGCCTGGAGCTCTTTCCCCCCAGTCAGTCCCCATGGCTCTGTCTCTTCAGTCCTGTTTCTGCTCAAAGGTCAACTTAGCATGGAGCCCCTGCCTGTCCACTCTATATAACAGACCCTCTCCTTTCCAGACTGCTCTCCCTGACCCTCTGTTCTTTTCCTTCATAGCTCTTCTCTCCTAACATATCTACTTGTGGGCATTTTTGGGGTTTTGCAGGATAGGGGGGTCTGCCTCCCTGCAAAGTTGTCAGTTCCTTAAAGACTAGGGTTTGTGTCCAGTTTGCTATAGACCCTGTGTCTGGCACATAGTTGCAGCTCACTTTTTGTTAAAAATGAATACACTGGAGAGCCTTTTGTGGGAGACAAGAAGAACAATTATTGTAATAACACTTAATGAACACATATTATAGACTAAACTCTAACTAGGTTAAGGTACAGTTGGTTTTCTGTGTCCACAGATTTCACATTTAAACCAATCTCAGGTGGAAAAATTGGGGGGGGGAAATAGTTTCAGAAAGTTCCAAAAAATAAAACTTGAATTTGGTGTGTGCCTCAGCAACTGTTTACATAGCGTTTCTGTTGCATATTATAGGTAAATCTACAGATGATTTAACGTGTGCAAGAGGATGTGCATAGTTCATATGCAAATACCCTACAATTTTCAAATCAGTTTATTGCTGTGCTGGGTCTTCATTGCTGCACGTGGGCTTTCTCTAGATGCAGTGAGCAGGGGCTGCCCTCTAGTTGTGATACGGGGGCTTCTCATTGTGGTTGCTTCTCTTGTTGTGGAGCTTGGGCTCTAGAGTGTGGGCTCAGTAATTGTAGTACATGGGCTTGGTTGCCCCATGGCACGTGGAAACTTCCTGGACCTGGGACTGAACCCATGTTCCCTGCATTGGCAGGCAGATTCTTGACCACGGGGCCACCAGGGAAATCCACTCTGCAATTTTATATAAGGGACTTGAGAATCCCCAAGAGTTTGGTATCGATGAGAGTCTTGGAACCAATTCCCTGCAGATACCGAGGGACAACTGTACTGTCTTTATCCCCCACACCATCTGCAAAAACTGGCTACATGTAACAGCCTTTAAAATAAATAAATAGGGAAGGAATAGGATACTGTAAAAAAAATTTTTTAATTAAAGGTATAGACTTGTGTGGAGAGAAGGGGTGATGGCGGGAGGGGTAAGGGGTAAGGGCAAGAGGTGAAATGTGGGTGCCAGGAAGAGCAAATTGTTAGGGGGTCACAAGTGTGAAGAATGAAGCCCAAAGAGCTTGGGGAGAGTCAGCTGTTCAACAGACATTGCTTGAGCACCATCTGTATGCCAGGAACCTCTCCCCCAAGTCCCTCCCCCACCCATCCCTCTCCCCCAGAGGGCCCCGAGGAGGCGTGGCATTTCCAGGGAACACTCACAAGGTACTGAACTAAACGAACGTTCTGGGTGAGAAATACAGATTATTTGAAAATACACATCATTAATCTGAGTTGGAGGGATTTCAGAGGGGACTGAAAAAGGGACAGGACTCTTGGTAGTGGGTCCGGGACTAGAGAGCAGGGCTGGCAGGTTGCTCGGCAGGGAGCCGCGGGAGCAGACTCGAGGATGGGGACATTCCCACTTCTTAAGTCCAGATGGCCTGGTTCGCCAGGAGGGACCAGAAATTTATGTAGTTCAAATAGGACAAGAAACCTGGGGGAAGGAAGAAAGCAGAGAGGGTGAGGCGCAGAGTTCACCAGCCCAAGCCTGATGCCAGTCGCTTTTCCAAGCCCAGCTGTGCTCCCTATCATGTCCCCAGACTCACGTCTAAACCCAAACTTAGGCCCATACCTCTACGCGCTCCCCAACTCATTCCCAAATCCAAACCCCAACCCCGCCTCTACATCCAGCCCTATGCCCACCCCAACCCCATCTCCCTCCTCAGTCCAGTCCTCCTTGTCCACAAGCTCACCCCCATCCCAAATCTATCCCACCCCAGTCCCCATCTGCATCCTGGAACACATGCCCAAGCCCCAAACCCCAACCCTGCCCTGGCCCCGACCAATCATCACGAAGAAGAAGACTCCGGTCCATGCCAGGTAGAAGCTGCACCCCAGTTTGTAGGTCATGCCTTCCTGCAGGTATTCCCGGGCCTGCATCAGGTAGAACAGGATACCCAGGATCAGGCTGGTCCCTGCATGAGTACAGGTGTTAGGAGGCCAGGCGTCACGTGTGGCAGGACCCCTGCCCAGAGCTGCGTGGCTGCCAGGGTCTTGCTCCTTATTTTCCGACTCGCTTTCACCTTCATGAACCTCTGCTCACAGGCAGGAAAGCAGGTTCCTGACAGTATCACGGTGCAGGACATGGGTAAGGGCAAGGCTTGGCTCTTTAACCGGGCAGTGGTGACATCTAAAACCACAGGCTTTGGAGCTAGCAGACTGGAGCTCTTGCTTCTGTATCCCCCACCTCAGGGCAGCCACTCCCATCTCTCTGAGCCTCATTTCCCTCATCTGTAAAATGGGAGTAATCGTAGGACCCGTCTCCTTGGGTCATCATGAGGAGTGATTGAGATTGGCACACAGTGGGTCCTCAGAAACTGAGATTATCGTTGCTCTATTGGGTGTTTAATTTTGGGCTTCTGAAGCAGTGGACAAGAAACTTAGTCGTTCTGGATATTTTAATTTTATTTTGAAATGATACGAATTTAAAGATAATTTGTGAACTTCCCCTGGTGGCCCAGTGGTTAAGAATCTGCCTGCCAGTCCAGGGGAGATGGGTTCGATCCCTGCTCCAGGAAGATCCCACACGCTGTGGGACAGCTAAGCCCGTGTGCCTCAAATACTGAAGACTGCTCGCCCTGGAGCCTGCGCTAAGAAGCCACCGCAAGGAGAAACCCGTACTATCAATGAAGAGTAACACCCACTCACTGCAACCAGAGAAGGCCCATGTGCAGCAGCAAAGACCCACCAAGGTAAAAAATAAATAAATCTTAAAAAAAAAAAAAAGACAATTTGTGAAAAGGAAAAGACTCTTTTTCCTCCCCTCCTGTAGTGGAGAACAGGGTAATTTTTATGGTTTTGAAAAATAATATAGGAGATAAGTGCTTTCCATCTAATTAAAAGGGGAAATGGGTAAAAATAAATTTTTTTTTTTCCCGGCTGCGTCCAGTGGCACACAGGATCTCAGTTCCCCAATGAGGGATCGGAACCCATTCTTCCTGCGCTGAAAGCATGGAGTCTTAACCACTGGACAGCTGGGGAAGTCCCAGATGTGATTTTCTTACAGAGAAATGTCTTATTTTAGATGACATAAAGCAGAGATGTTTTCTACACTTTGTCCCTTAAACAATCAGGAAGAGTTACTGGAAAAACTGGATAAAATACCTTTTACTAACAAGAAAACAGGAAGCTGGGTGTTCTCTCCTGTTGCCCTTACTATCACTCTCCAAAAATGTTTTTTTGATGCAACAGACTGTTGTGATCAATTATTACAGGAGATAGGAACACAATATCCTTCATTTCCAAATTAAAGTGCCCCTCCCCCCTCCACCCCCGCACCGCTTTTCGAAAAAAGCCTAACTTGGCACGCAAATGGAAAACTAAACTATTCTAATCAGAATATCGATTTTGAGTTATGTGGGAAAGAGTGAGAGGACTATCATGGCAAGGCTGTGTGCAAAGCTAAATAGCTGCCATCATGTACTGACATTTTCTAATTCAGTCCTCCCTGTGTCTCCACATGGTAGGGAATTTTAACCCCCTCCTACAGATGAGAAAACTGTGGCTCAGAAACACGACCTAGCTTGAGCAAAATCACAGCTGCTGGTGGTGGTGGTGATGGTGAGATAGGCTCTGGGATGGAGTTGAAACTGGAACATGGGGTTGAGTATTGGGGCAGTGGATATTTGAGGGATGGACTCTGAGGTTTGGGGGGATGGGGTTGAGCTGTGGTTGGGAATGGGGATGGATTGGAGACAGGTGAGAAGATGGGGTCGGGAATGCATTGGGTTGAGTCTGAGAGCGAGTCACAGGTGACCAGGATCTGGTGGTGGTTGAGGTTGGGGATGAAGAAGATGGGATCAGAGATGGATGGGGCTTGAGTTGGAGACTGAGACTCAGGTGACAGGGGTGGGTTGAATTTGGCATGAGTCTTGAGGAGGGTTAGGCATGGAGATTTGGTGTCAAGGTTTGTAAACAGGTCGGAGATGGTAATGGGGATAGTTTGGGGGCTGGAAAGAAGGTAATATCGGGAGTGGGCGTGGGGATGGGAATGGACATCACGCACGGGAATATGAGTGAAGTAGAGTGGTGTTGGTGGTGGAGGCGGAGGGTGACGTGGAGGCCGGTGTCGGGGCTGGAGAAGTTGGGTTGGAAACTGATCTTCTGTCCTGGGATGGGGTGGAGATGTGGAGGGAGACAGGCTTGGGGTGGGGGGTGAAGGGCGAGGACGGGGGTGGGACTGAAGCGTGGTGGGGAGGGGCTGGGGTATCAGGACGGTCCTGACTTGGCTCCTCAGGGGAGGGTCTCAGCGCCGTGCCTGTGAGGGCGGTGATGATGACATTGGAGAAGTCCAGCAAGGGCACGTTGGAGCTGGTGGAGAAGATGATGTTTATTAGAATGATGCAGAGGATGAAGTTGGTAACACTGGCGACCAGCAGGAAGGCCCAGGCAAAGTCCAGCAAGTCTGGGGGAGGAAGAGAAGCAGGAACACCGGGACAGGCCCTCAGGCCCCGAGCCTGGCGGGGAGAGGGTCTCCCGGGAGCCTAGGGGCATTGTTAAGCCCTCTCCCTTGAGAATTCTTTTTCCCCCCACCACCACGCTACCCCAGCATTGTAAGAAAATTGAAACTGGGCTCCAGAGAAGGGAGACTGAGGCAGATAGATGCCTTCCGCATTGAGGTATGCACCTCCAGGTCAGTAAGGACAGGTTCTTGGGCAGTGATGAGCGGGGTGAGCATTGAGGAACCAACTTGACGCGATGTGGACAGATTCCTTAGGAATAGTGTTTAAGATGCTAAGGTTGTGAGAACTGTGAGGATGGGTATCATGTAGGTGAGAATGAGCAAAGGACAGTGAGGATGGTTCTGAGGCAGTGAGGACCCTCCTAGGAAAAGGGAGGACCCACCGAGGGGAGGCAGGAAGACGGGGGGGGGGAGTGTCCCTGAAACAAAGAGGAAAGAGGAGCCCCAGGAATAGGGCAGGCCTTACAAGCGTTCTGGTCATACTCGTGCAGGCAGGCCACATCCGAGCAGCGGACGACAAAGACGGTGTCGATGGGGATGGTCCGGAAGCCAGGGTCCCCCAGGGGTGCCAGAGGCACCTGGAAGTGGATCCAGGGCTGGCCCAGAGAGATGAGGCCGATGATGACTATGCTGGCCAGACTCAGCAGTAGGTTCAGCTGGCGGCTGATCCTCTTGGCCTCGTGCAGCAGCCACCAGCCCATGGGCAGCTGAGAGTGGCTGAGCCTGTACTTGCCCAGATACCTGCAGTGGGCGGCCCACCAGCAGGGTCAGCATCGGGTCCAGCTCGCCAGCCCAGCCGACCACCCCCGCTTCTAAGTCCACGTGTCAGAATCCCGGGCAATCTGACGTTCAGACTCTCTCTTCTCTGTGTCTGTTCTCCATGCCCTGTGTCCCCCAGGTCCCCCCTCTAAGACCTGCTCACCCCAGAACAGCCTCGAGGCTCCCTGGCCTCCAGATCCTAGCTTCCAGGAGCTGCCACTGCCCCTTCCAATCGCTGGGTGGAATCACGGGTCCGGGCTCTATGCGGTGCCCCACCCAGGGCCAGCCTTCATCCCTGCCACCCCTAAGTCCGACTTCTACCTCATATACTAACCATGCCTCCCTGGTCCCTGACTTTTGCCTGATACCCCACCTCCTAGAACTCTGGACCCCAAACCCGCCCTACTCCCTGCACCCCTGCCTCTCACCTGCCAGCATTGTTCTCGAAGGAGGCTGATGGTAAGTTCTGAGTGTTGTTTTCCAGGATGGACTGGCTGGTTTGGGAGCTGCTCAAAGAGTCTCTGATGGTCTCCTGGGAGGTCCAGACAATTGACTCGACACTTTTGATACTGGCCTCGGGACTGTGAGTAATTGAAAGGGGTACGTCGACTCTGGCCCTGACTGGTGACATGGAGGTTTGAAGACTTAACTTGGGACTCTGGACACTAAGTTGGCTGTGGCAGGTCACTGATCTTATGTTGGTCAGAGGGGTGCGAGTAGTTAGCAAGGGGTTTTGGTTGCTGAAGAGGCGACTTTGGAAACATGGGGGAGCATCTCGGGTGTGGAACTGGCGGCTGTAGGTGACGGATAGTGGGTCTTGGATGCTGGCCCGGTGATAGCCGATGACGGACGTTGTGTCCTCGATACTGAGTCGCTGACTGTTGATGGATAGAGGGTCTTGGATACTGACCCGGCGAGTCGGGGTGCTGGGCTGAGGGTCTTGGATACTGACCCGGCGGTTGTGGGTGATGGGCGGCGGCTCTTGGATACTGACCCGGCGGTTGTGGGTGATGGGCGGCGGCTCTTGGATACTGACCCGGCGACTGTGGATGATAGGCAGCGGCTCTTGGATACTGACCCGGCGAGTCTGGGGGGAGGACTGAGAGTCTTGGTTAGTGACCCGGGACCTGAAGGTGCTGGACGAAGGGTTTTGGCTCTCCCCTTGGGAGTTGCTGGGAGCGGCCAGGAGGGAATCCGGCTGAGTGCTCTGCTGACCAGAATGGGACCTCTGGGCCATGTGGAGATATGAGACAAGGCCGGTGCCCGGATGCACTCAACACCCTGCCAACCGCCTCATCCCCCTTTGCCAACCATCACTGTGTCCTCTTGGAAGCCCATTGGTCTCTCCTGGGCCTCCGGCTCCGTTCCTCAGGGTCTGAACCTCTCTGTCCCCTCTCCTGTGGGTCGTGGTCTCTCTCACTGTCCACAGGCAGGCCTTGGAGCTTTAGTCTGGCCTGGCGCTGGGGCTGGGGGGAGGTTCCATGACAGTTGGAGGGGTTCCAGGAGGTTGGGACGTTGGCCATGGACTCATGTTCTACTCTAGGTGCACGTGAGAGACACGGGGGCTCGGGCTGGGTCAGGGTGGGCTCAGTGTAGGGTCTGGGTGGGGTCAGGATTGGGTCAAGAAAGGGGTCACGGCTGGGTCAGAGAGCTGTCAGCACAGGGCAGGGTTAGGGGAAGAGGATCAGGAATGGTCAGGGTGAAGGCAGAGCAGGATGGGAGAGGGGCCCAGGGTGGGGTCAGGGCTAGACACAGCGGTGGCAGCGCTGGGTCGAGGGCCACATCTGAGGTCAATTCTTGCAGTTTCTGGAGGGCCTGAGATCTGAATCTCTAATTCCTTCCCCCTGCCTGTTCCCACCGTTCCCCCTCCCCCAGGGCCTTCTACAAATCAATTTCATCCCTTTATTCTCAAGTTCTATGTGTCTTCTTGCTCTCTTTACTTCTCCTCTGCCTCTGTGTCTCCTAACCTTTTCCTGAATCTTGCAGAAGACTGGGTCTCTTCCCATAGCCCTTGGGGACTGTTGGGTGCACCACCCGTGCCTACTCTTTTATTTTTGCCTCTGCCGGGTCTTCACTGCTGCACGAGGGCTTTCTCTAGTTTCAGAAAGTGGGAGCTACTCTCTAGTTGCAGCGTGCAGGCTTCTCATTGCAGTGGCGTCTCTTGTTGTGGAGCTCGGGCTCTCGAGGCACAGGCATCAGTAATTGCGGCACGTGGACTCCACAGTTGCGGCTCCTGGCTCTAGAGCACAGGCCCAGTGGTTTCAGCGCATGGGCTTAGCTGCTCCGAGGCATGTGGGATCTTCCCGGATCATGGATCGAATGGGTGTCCCCTGTATCACAAGGCAGATTCTTCACCACTGGACCAGCAGGGAAGCCCTGGTGGGCACTCTTTTGACATCATGGGTCTTGACCTCGTGAGCACCCTTTGGAGCCCATGTCACAGTTGTCTGTGTCCTGGGCTGGGATCTGAGACAGGGATGAACCATAAGGGGATGATGTTGGGAGCAGAGATCGAGCTGAGATTTGGGGAATGAGGGAACAGAAGATGAGGCTGGAGACAAAACAAGTAGATTTGGGTTTAGGATGGGTTGTAGGTGGGAGGTGACCTGCGCCGTCAGGGTCAGAGATGGGAATGGAGTTGTGTTTGAGGTTTAGGACAGGGAGCATCCTGGAGATGGCATGGGGCTGTGGATGGTGCTGGGATAGGACAGGAGACAGAGATGGGGATGCAGCCGGGATTGGAGTTTGGGTGGGGATGGGAAGATGGCTGTGGGTGGAAGGGAATTGCATACAGGCTAACAGGCAAAGTGAGGGTGGTGGTGGAGGGGGATGTGGTTGTGTTCAAAGGTGGAAGCTAGGATGTAACAGAGTGACGCAGGCAGACCCAGGCCCCGGGAACTCTGTTCTTCCCCAGTGGAACCGACCTCTTCATGGGAGGAGGACCGCAAGTTCGTCCTGCGAGCCTGGTGTCTCGTCTTCATCATCCTGGCAACCGTGATGCTGCTCAGCGTGCTGGACGGGCGTATGGCCTACCTGCACGGTTCCTACACCGGCTACGTGGGCTTCTGGACCAACTGCGAGAAGTACACGTGTGCCGACCTGCGCCAAGTCACGGGTCAGTGGGGGATGGGGCAGGCTTTGGGGCGCTCTGTGGGGGTGGTGGTCTTTAGAGATGATCAAGGGCGAGAACCTCTGGGGGAATCTCTTTGGGTGTTCTTGGTTGCCAGAGAAATCTTTAGGATTCTCGAGGGGCTCTCTGGAAATTCTGTGAAGGCCTTGGGAGGGAGCTTCCTGGAGTGGTATGTGGCTTATGAGGCAACGAGAGTGGCTCTGTGCTTGGGAAGACGAGTGCTGCACTTGGTCCAGCCCCAATCTGCTTCATGATTAGATGGCTAAAGACACCATCATTCTCTCTCCCACTCCTTTTGTTTATTTACTTTATTTTTTTAAAAAGAAAACAAGATGGCTTTTAGCTCCTTCAGGAATTTTTTAAAATAACAATTTGTTTTTGGCTGTGCTGGGCCTTCGCTCCTGATGGGCTTTCCTCTAGGGGCGGCACACAGGCTTCTAACTGTGGTGCCTTCTCTCAGTGTGGGGCACAGGCTCTAGGGCGTGTGGGCTTCAGTGGTCGCAGCTCCTGGGCTCTAGAGCACAGGCTCAGTAGTTGTGGTACGCAGGCTTAGTGGCCCCGAGGCATGCGGAAGTCTTCCCAGACCAGGGATCGAACCTGTGTCTCCTGCATTTTGGCAGGCAGATTCTTTACTGCTGAGCCACCAGGGAAGCCCAGAAACATTTTGCTTCCTTATAGGTCTCTGCTTTTCCAGTGCTTTTGAGCATTACCACAGAGTCAGCCCAGACCCTGGAGCCAGGGCACCTGAGTTGGAACCCTGGCTCAGCTACTTGGTTAGCTGAGTGATCTTGAGCATATTTCTTTACCTTTGTGTGGCTTGGCTTCCTCATTTCTATAATGCCAGTGATATTGGTACCCATTTGTGGGCTGTTTGAGGAATACGTGAGTGAAAACACACAAAAGAATTAGAATAGCACCTGGCACATATTACAGGAAGTGTTTCATCCAGGTTTCTTATTATCATAAGGATTTCCACCCCTGCCCCAAGTCAATGCACCTACCTTCATTTCAGATCGCAAATAAGTGCTCATAAAACTTTCAGAACATTGTGCCGTATTAATCTTACTTGGGACATCTCTTTCTCTTATACCGCCCAAACTCAAGCTCGTTTCAAGTTACAGAAAAGTCTATAGGCATAAATTGTTCGGGTTCAGGTACTGCTGGATCCAGGTGCTCAAAAGGTGTCTGTCTCTTGCCATCTCCCCTTGAAGGCTTCCTGTGTGCTGGGCCCTCAGGCAAGCTGTGCTGTACAGCAGCAGTGGGGCTGTCAGCAGCTTCTGGGGTCCCATTTTGTTTTTCCTGTACACAACCATGGAGAAAAGAGAGTAAGTTGTCTTCTGTGGCCCTCACATGAGGGTCTCAGGATTAGCTCCGATGGGACCAGATTTACTACCCTGAGATTTCTCACTTCTCCCTTAACCATTTTGTTGTTAGGACGATGTCATTCTGTGGTTGGCTGGATTCCATGAGGCTGGATGTAAGTCTCAGGCAGTTCCAAGCTCATAATCTTCTCTAGAGCACTTCTCTAGAGTAGTTGTGGTATGCAGGCTTAGTGGTCCCGAGGCATGCGGAAATCTTCCCGGACCAGGGATCGAACCTGTGTTTCCTTCATTTTGGCAGGTAGATTCTTTACTGCTGACAGTTTCAGTTAGAAAAAGTCCCAGGGAAGAGTTTGATTGGTTGGCCTTGGTGCATGTGCTGGTGTTTGAGCCGATGCCTAAGTCCCTGGGGCACTGTGATTGACTCAGCCTGAGTTACTTGACTACTTCCGTGATCCCAGAGGGCAGAGTATGCTGTGAAAAACACTCAACCAGGATTACGCGATTGATCCTGAGAGCACTATTTCTATTTTGTATATACATGCAGTTTGCCAGTAACAAAGCAGATGGAGTTTTAGCTCATTTGGATGAAACAGTCTTGTACTGTTCAAAAGTAGATAAAGTAGGAAAGGGCTAAGATGAAGATACGTAATTCTCAGAAAGGGCTGAAACTCTTGTCATGCTGAAATGAAAACTGGATGTCAATTTCAAACTGAGTGTGATTATGTCTTTTAGGTACCTTGATTTTAGAGTATTTGGAAGTTTTCTTGTGTGTACATCTGTGTGTGCACTCTGCAGGATGTCTGGGGGGTTATTTAGAGAATGTCTGTGAGGGGCTCTAGGGATGACCTTCGTATATCTGGGGAGGCCTAGGGGTGTGAATGGTGTCATTAAGGAATCCTGGGGTATGAAGTGACTGAGTTGTCCTGGGTAACTTCGAGGGTGCTATTGGGAGTGGAGGGTTGGTATTGAGCGTATAAATGTGATCTGCTGTGGGAAATCTTTTGAGAGTACAAGCAGAGTAACTCTGGGGGTGTCTGTGGGGATAATTCTAGAAATGCTAGAGATGATTCTGTGGGCTGAACTTGAGGATGTGGGTGGGGGTGACTCAGGGATCATCTGTGGGGTGACCTTAGAGGTATGTGTGAAGTTGATTATGAGAGTGACTGGGGTTGACTTTGGGGTAAGAGGGGGTGATTTGGGACAACTTTGAGGGTGCAAGGGGGAATGACTTGTTTTAAAATCGAGGTATAGTTTACTTACAACGTTATATAAGTTTCAGGTGTACAACATAGCGATTCACACTTTTTAAAGAAAGTGGGGATGATTTGGGGTTGACTTTGTGAGGGTGGGAATCATCTTGGAGTTTCTAGGAGGTGACTTTGGTGATGGCATTGGGGGTGATACTGAGGATGTCTGTAGCGAAACTTCAGGGGTGTCTGTTGGGGATGACTTTGGAGAGTATCTAGGGGCAAGTCTGGGGCATTACCTCCTTTCCCCCCAGTTCTCATCCACATGAGCATGGGCCTCATGATCCTGGCCATGATCCTGTCTCTAGTCCTCCTCCTGGCCATGGGCTTCTCCTTCCGGCCAGCGCTCCGCCGTCTTAGCAAGACCGACCTCATCTTCAGTACCCTCAGCTCCTTCACTGGTAAATGTCGCCCTGGGAAAAGGCTTTGGGGAGGTGGGTCCCAGAATTTCTGTCCTCTTTGAATGTCTCTTGAGCTCTGCATCCCTGCCCCCCCCCCCGCGCCTCCTCGCCCCCCCACCCCTGGCCCCCACTGCTCTGTGCTTGCTGTAGGTTTCTCAGTTCTAACTACCATATCCCTCACTCTCCTCCTGTTTCCCCGCTCCTGGTATCTTTCTGTCGTGTGTGTGTGTGTGTGTGTGTGTCTGTGTGTGTGTGTGTCTGTGTGTGTCTGTGTGTGTGTCTGTGTGTGTCTGTGTGTGTGTCTGTGTGTGTGTCTGTGTGTGTCTCTGTGTGTGTGTGTCTGTGTGTCTGTGTGTGTGTGTCTGTGTGTGTCTGTGTGTGTGTCTGTGTGTCTGTGTGTGTCTGTGTGTGTGTCTGTGTGTCTGTGTGTGTCTGTGTGTGTGTCTGTGTGTGTCTCTGTGTGTGTCTGTGTGTGTGTCTGTGTGTCTGTGTGTGTGTCTGTGTGTGTCTGTGTCTCTGTGTGTGTCTGTGTGTGTGCGTCTGTGTGTGTCTCTGTGTGTGTGTGTCTGTGTGTGTGTCTGTGTGTGTGTCCGCGTGCACAGGCACGCTAGTCAGGCAGGGTGGGAGAGGATGTCTCTGGCTCGCTTCTCTTTCTGGAGGTCTCTGGGTCCCTGTCCAGCCTCGTGTCCATCTCTGGCCCCATCTCAGTGCAGGGCTCCTGATTCTCCTCAGCCTGACGCTCTTTACAGCCAACTGCGAGATGCTCCAACCGAGGCCACAGGTATCCTACCTGGTGACCACCTACCTGAGCTGGGGTGCCGGAGCCTTGATGCTGTGGGCCGGTGAGGGCGGGGTCTCGGCAGGGCAGGGGGTGGGGCCAGGGGCGAGCGTACCAGGCAGGGCCTCGGACCGGATTGGGGTGGACCCCATGGGAGGTCGGCCTACAGGGACGGGCCGGGGCCTACGGGGCCATCTAGCACCTCCACCCCCGCCCCCAGGAATCCTGAGCTACTTAAACTACATGGGCATGTGGGGCAAAGGGACGCCCTCCATGGAACGGCGGATGAGCTACCGCCGGTGGGCCTCGCTGCAGAACACCCGGAAGTCCTTATCCTTATCCGAACCACCGCCGTCGTTGGACGCAGGCTCCAAGCACAACGAGGACCTGTCCGTTTAAGAGCCTGCCCCCGGCCCCCCACCACCGCCAGCCCCGTCCAAGCCTCTCGAAGCCAGCTGCACCCGAGCTTCTCAGGACACTGATGCCTTTCACCTTGGCCTTCCCACCCAGCGTGTCTCTCCCTGCCCCGACCCCGGAAGTCCGACGGTGCCCACTCGCGTTCCGCGCTTGCGTGGCCAGAGCGGTGTGGCCCCGCCCCCGAGCCTGGTGAGGCCCCGCCCCCAGGTGCCTAGCTCTCCCTGGCGGGGGCCTGAAGCCTCACGCCATTATAGGCATTCCTACCCCTCCGAGGGCCAGCACCGCCCCAGAACGTCCAGTCTGGCCCCCCGGACAGACATGACACTGCCCAGCCTTGGATGTCGCCCCGCTCAACGGTGGAACAGGCCCTACCCCCGGGGGGCGTGGCTTGCAATTATATTTCCACCGTCCTTCACGTTCCTGGCTTTCCCAGCCATTAACGTGGGTTCCTTTTCTCAGAGTCTGAGCCTCCGTTTCCTGCTCTCCCTCCAACGAAGAGTGGGGCTCAGAGTCCTTGCCTTGCCCTTTGGGGCCTGAGCCTTTCTGTCTACACCTGCCTCTGACCCTTCCTTTCCCTGCTGCTCATAACTGCAAATCTCCCGCTAAGAGTCCGGGAGGGCTGGAGAGGCTCTAGTCCGGGCCGGATGGTTCCCGAGTTCCCAGGTGTCCAGCGTCTGGAAGCCAGAACGACACCAGGACTTGATGCGAATTTGATGCATATTCGATTTTACTAGGGGTAAAGGACAGGGCGGGGGCGTTCAGGGGTTGTCAGTCATGGTCTTATTGATCCAGTCCAGATACACAATCACTTTGGTGTAGACGGAGGGCTTATTGGGAGTGCCACACGGGATGTGGCCCCATGACGTGATTCCTTGCAACATACCCTCGCAGATCAGCGGGCCCCCTGAGTCACCCTACAGCACAAAGGGGGAGGGGAGAGTGTGAGAGAGGTTAGCAAAGACTTGAGGGTTTTGCCTGGTGAGCTGTAGCACTTAGACGCGAGTGCACAGATCCAGACAGTAACTCCCCATCTCTGGAGAAAGAGATAGTTGTCTCCAGAGCCCACTCCCTTAAGAACATCAGCGCGGATTCCGACAGAGGGGACAGTGGCTCGAGTCCTGCCAATGGGGAGGGAGTCTCAGGGTCCAGTGCCTGCCCAGGGTGGGCAGGATTCAGGATTCAGGAGCAAGATGGTCCCGGCAGGCAGGTCAGTGCGGAGGAGGAGCAGGACCCTACAGGACCCGCCCACCCTCAAGCTCACCTCTCCCCAGGCTTTCTCTGACTGGACCGGAAATGTGTGTCAGAGGGAGGAACGCGTGAACTCTGATGTGTGTGGAGGTTGGGGCTACAGGAAGGAAAGGGGGTAGCAAGCTACAGCTGCGAAGCGATGGAGACGGTTGCCTGCTTAGCTCTGAACCCCAGCGCAGAATCTGAGCCCCCGCCCCCAGCACTTCAAGGCCTGGAGGCTGGGAGGGGGGGCAGGCTGGCTCACCACGCAGGTGTCCTTGCCGCCCTCCAGGTGTCCAGCACACAGCATGCAGTCTGTCACCTCCTGGGGGTGGGCTGTGGCACACTTCTCATTGGGTAGGAGGGTGAGGTCCACACACTGGAGATCGTCTGGGTAAGAGACTGCGGGCCAGGGAGAGACGCGGCTGCGGCCAGACCCCACACCCTCAGCCCTCCTCCCTCAGACTCTCGAGTTCAGGTCCCTGGGCCCCTCCTCCCGCACACCCCGGTGTCCGGGCTCCACGGTGCACCGTCTGGACGCCAGCATACACTCATCTGGCTTGACGCTGCCCCAGCCGGAGGCATAGCAGGTGGTCCCCAGTTGGGGTTCCTTGGTGGGCAGACCCAGGACCTGCACGTCCTGTGTGAGCTGGACGGGCTCCTGCAGACGAAGCAGCATGAGGTCGTGGCTGTAGTCCTCTCCTGGCTGGCGGGTGTGGTTTTCCAGGAGGCTCAGGTTGAATCCCGGATTTGGGAAGTCCTCACTGACACCGGCGAACTGGGCCGTGTCTTCGTCCTCAAACAGGTTGTGGCGACCTAGCCAGACCTGGTAATTTCTAGGGGAAGGAGAGGATGGAGACCTTGAGGGTGGGGGTGGGGGTGGGGGTGGGGGAGGAAGGGCTTCCCTGGTGGCTCAGACCGTAAAAGAACCTGCCTGCAATGCGGGAGACCCGGGTTCAATCCCTAGATCGGGAAGATCCCCTGGTTAGGAATCTTCTGAGAGAAGGGAATGGCCACCCATTCTAGTATTCTTGCCTGGAGAATTCCACGGACAGAGGAGCCTGGTGGCTGCAGTCCATGGGGTCCCAAAGGGTCAGACAGGACTGACAAGCAAGCAATGGGGGAGGAAAGGGAGACGGAGCAGGAGAACATGAGGAGGGGTCCAAAGAGAAACAGGAAAGGGGGTGAAAGAGAGAGAGACAGGAAAGATAGAGTCACAGAAAACAGAGAACAGTGAGCGCAAGAATAAGAGAATGTGACAATGTCACAGACAGAGACAAAGAAAAGGAGTGAAAAAGAGCTTGGAACAGTAGAGGGGATGGGAAAGAAGGGGGAGAGACAGAGCACACCGGAGATATGGAAGAGACGGAGACGGTGAGAGATAGGCCAAAAAAAAAGAGGAAGGGAGGGCAAAGATGGAAGGAGCAAGGAGAGCGAAAACGGGTCCACAGGAGGTGGGAAGAAGAGAGAATGAGGAACAGGCAGAGGAGGCGAGCGGGTGAGAGTTTAACAGAGAAAAGGGAGAGGGGGCGGGGCCTGGGACCAGCTCAGCTGCCGAGGAGGCTCCGGGGCTGGTTCCCCAGAGAGCAGGTGGCCTGGCCCCCGGCCCAAGGTCTGCGTCCCCTTCCTGCCCCAGCTCCCTCCCTCCCTCTTCTTCCTCCTTCCCTCCCCTGCCCTCGCCTCCCCAGCTCAAGCTGACACCAGCCCTTCTCTGTGTCCCCTTAGAGCCACCCCTCTATGCACGGATGGGGACAGTCTCTTCCATTTCTCTGGGGAGAAGGCGTGCTCAGTGGTGATGGAAGAGGGATTGAGAGAGAGAGAGAGAGACAGACAGACAGAGACAGACAGAGAGAAAGAGACGGAGACAGAGACAGAGTCAGAGACAGAGAGAGACAGAGATGGGGGCAGGGCAGAGAGATGGAGGGTGACACATAGGTGATAAAGATGGTAGCAGAGACCTTGAGATGGACAGAGACAGGGAGAGAGACAGAGGCGGAGACAAAAGAGAGAGGGAGATAGACATAAACCTTCGTCACAGACACACAGAACCAGTTAGTGAGAGACTGACAGGACAGAGGGAGACGCAGAAAGACAGAGGGACAGTTAGGAGGACTGACTCAAGAGAGCCAGGCAGCCGTGGAGCAGGCTTCCCTGGGGTCATCCAGTCCCAGCCCTGCCTCTCTCGTCTTGTGACCCTGGACCACAACCCCCCCCAACCCCTGTCTCTGCTTGAGGTCCCCAGCCTCCCCTGAGGTTATCCGAGGGGACAGTGCCTGCGCGTGCGTGCACGTGTGTGTGTGTGTGTGTGTGTGTGTTAGTTGCTCAGTCGTGTCCAACCCTTTGCGACCTCGAGGACTGTAGCCTGCCAGGCTCCTCTGTCCATGGAGTTCTCCAGGAAGGAATACTGGAGCGGGTTGCCATTCCCTTCTCCAGGGGATCTTCCTGACCCAGGGATGGAACCCAGACCTCTGGCATTGCAGGCAGACTCTTTGCTGTCTGAGCCACCAGGGAAGCCCACCCGAGGGTCAGTGCTGGCCGCTTAATCCTGTGTGCACGGGGCCCCCTCCAGACCCCCTGCCCCTACTCACTCGCTCTTGCAGTGAGCGGCTGTGAGCACCCACTGGGGGGCCACCAGGACGCCCCCACACTGGAAGGTGCTGAAGTGGTATATAGCCACCTGCCAGGGCTGGGAATGCTTCTCACACTCCTGGCCTCCGACGATCCGGGACTGAATGGGGGGCACAGCGCCTGCAGAGGAGGTGCTCCGGGTCAGGTGGGGAGGGGGGCAAGGCAGTGGGCTGTGGGATTGCAGGGCCATGGGAGTGCCTGACCAGAGCTGGGGGGCGGCCTGAGGACATGGGCCATGGGCTGTGCGAAGGGCCTGGAATGCTGGGGACCATTGCTGGGGTGGTGGGATGGTGTTGGAGGCTGATCCTGGGTGTGGAGACTGCAGAGCACAGAGCTGACCCTGGGGATTGGGGAGGGAATGACAAGACAAGGTGTGCAGCAGGCATCTGGTGTGGGGGTTGGATGGCCTGGCTTCTTGGAGTGGAGGACGAGAGGCTCTGGGCTCTGGGAGGGGAAACCGAGGGTTAAAGGCCCCAGGAGGCTGAGGCCGAGGCTGTGGGAGGAAGGCTTTGGAGGATGAAAGGGCTCCTGGGCTGATGAAATGGTCAGGGCAAGGGCTGACTGTCAGGCACTCTGGAAAGAATGCAGATTTGCAGATTCAGATTAGAGGGGCCAAGAAGAGCATCCGGGGGATCTGGGGACTCCTGGATTGGGGCCGGGAGATACGGGAGAATCTGGGGTTCTGGATCAAAGAGCGAATGAAAGGATTAGGCTGGGAAAGGAGTCCCGTGAGGGTCAGCGTCCTGCAATCCAGGAATGACAATCTAAGAGGAGTTAGAGCTCTGGAACCAGGTTGGGGTCAGATTGGGAGGGAGCTCGGGAGGAGGGAAGGTGGAATGCTGGTCATCCTGGATTCAGGTGATTCTCGTGGGGATGGGGCTCATGGTCTGGGGACCTGGGGTTCTCCTGGGGGCAGGGCCAGAACAGAAGTGAAGGGGAAGGCATGCCAGGGGCCAAGCAGCTGTGGGGACACAGAACTCACTTGATGTGGGAGGTTTTAGAATCAGATGTTGAGGTATCTTGGGACAGGACAGCTGGGCTGAGAAGGTGTGTGTTGGGATCTTGAAGAGGTGGCAGGGGGTCCCAGGAAACCAGAGCTGGGTGGGAGGAGTTCAGCTGGAGAACAGCTGGTGCGTGGGGAGGATGAGAATCCCACATGGAAAGGGGCACGTGGTTGTGCGTTCCGGATATTTTTCCTGGTAGGGAAAAGGCTGGGGGTATGGGATGGAGGTTCTGGAACAAAGAGGAGAGGAAGAGACACTTCCAAAACCCCCCACACCAGATGGGAGGCCCACCTGGTCACCCATGGCAGACCAGAAAGTCTGTTTTAGAAGAAGCATCAGTGTCTAGTTGGAATTCGGGGATCTTGAGGGGCTTAGGGGGCATCAGATGGCAAGACTGGAGGAGCCAGTTGAGAGCTGACAGCTGGATGGGGAGAATCGCCAGGGTGTGGTAGGACTTGGGGATTCAAGAGCCAGACCATAGAGAACTAGGGAGAGCAGCGGGGACTTGGGGTCCCAGCGTCCGATGGGGTTGGGAGTGCTCCTTGGAAGAGACAGACAGACATGGATGGGGATCCGCCTCATAAAGTGAACGGGGGCAGGGATCTGAGTGGGGAAGAGGACGAAACCCTGCTTGTTTCCCAGAAGGGAGGAAGGACCTGGTGGGAGCAAGGTGACAGTGAGGAGTGACAGGTTGGATTTTAGGGTGCAGCTGGGAGAGATAAGAAAGAGCCTGGTATCCTGGTCTGGGCTGGACGGGGTTGGAGGGTTAAGGCTGAGGTGCCAGGTGGGAGGGGAAGGAGTTACGGAGCAGGGATGGCGGGGACAGCCGGACAATCAGGGCCCAACCCCACCCTCCCCCATCTTCCCCACTGTCTCACCGGTCCCTGCCAGGGACAGGGCAAGGCACAGAACCGGGAACCACATGGTGTCCAGGGGCAGGCAGGCGCTGAGCTTGTAGCTGGGGAGCCTCGCCAAAGGAGGCTTTTAAAGCCCTCCTCCCCCTCCCCAAGGCTCCACCCTGCCCTGCTGGCACCCAGATGCTGGCTCAAGCCCTGCCCCTGCTTCCTGGGGCCTGGACAACCTTCTCCCACCCCGAGAGCTGTGGAACAGACGGGACACTGAGCACCTGTTCTGCAGGCCCTCAATCGCGCTGGAAGCATTCCTGCGGCCAGAAGCCAGCCGGAGCAGGGCCTGGAGCTTGCCCACGGGGCCAGAGTTGGTGAGCAGAGGGGGAGAGGGGTGAGTGGGGGCAGGAACAGGATGGTGGAGGAACCACTGACTTCCACTACCAAGCCCCAGATACCTTAACCCCACATAAGGCTATGTACCCCCAAGACCCAATGCACCCTCAAATACCAGCAGTGGGGTTCTGATTCCTTTCTCCCCGAACCTCTTGGAGCCAAAGATGCCAATTTCTCAGCTCCCAGCAACCTTCTGAAATGTAAGTCTGGGCTTTCAGAAGGCCCTGACTCTTGCATTCCCAGGTTTAGAATCCAGGTCCCTACATCTACTGTTCCTTTCATAAGAAAGTCTTAGGTACCCATCACCAAATCCTGGCATCTCCAGATGCAGAAATATGACATTTCAATGGTTTCCAGAGTGAATTTCCCAGCATCTCAAAATCTAATGTCCCCCGCCCCAGACAATGGGAGGGTTCCATTATCTACCTCCTCCTGGTTTCCCAAGTCTGGATGCTCAGGCACGTCTTCCAAAATCCAAGAGATCCTGGAATACCTGCCTTCCAGGGTCAAGAGATCTTCTCCACGAATTCCAACCCACCCTCCTCTCCATAAAATATTTAGGTATCAGGAAGCAGGTTCATGTGTTCCAACATTCGGTGACCTTGGGAAAAGAATCACATTTGGGGGGTCAGGAAGTAGATTCAAAGCAGCTCATGGGGGCCCAAACTCTGCTGCATGTCAGGAACCTGCCTACAGAAAGGAGAGTCTTTGCCTTTTTGCTGTGGCTACCAGGAAGCCCAGAACTCAATCTTGAAGAAAAGGAAGTCATTCTCGACTATCTAGTGTGTACTGCGTCCTTTCACTGGGGTCCGGAAATACAGAATCTCTTCTCAGTGCCAGGGGCTATTCAGATCAGTCCCTATGAATCACGTCATTTAATTCTAAGGACAGCAACATGAGATGGGGAAAGCCAGGCTGACTGAGGTGGGATCTTTGGCTCAAGATCAAAAGGTGCTGAATGAACAGAGAGGGCCCTGCTTCATGTCGTTTCTTCTCGCCTAAAGATCAGGGCAGCGGGTGAAAAGGACCAGGGTCGGGTGGCTCAGGTTTCCCCTCCCAGTCTCTTGCCCCTCTTTCCCTTAATCCCCAGAAGTAAGTTGCAGAAACTTCCACAGAGAAGCTTGTTTCAGTGTTTTCTGTTATCTTGGTATCAAACAGGTGGCCATGAGCACCGGCTCTGGTCTCAGACAGGCAAGTCCACGGCTAACCTCTGGGCCTTGGACCGGGTCTTGGGGGGATGGCCCAGTCCCCTTCCAGGTCAGGATGGGGCTGCTGGGACACAGGTAGTAGGCCCAAATGGTCAGTTCCTCTTCATGGTTTCCTTGATCCACTCCAAGTAGCTGCAGACTTTGGTATAGACACCGGGCTTGGTGGTCGTGTCACAGGGGACATCACCCCAGGACACAATGCCCTGCAGGACACCCCCACAGACCAAAGGTCCCCCAGAGTCGCCCTGTGGGAAGAAGGGGAAGCTTGCATGGGAACCCATTCCCATCTTCACCACCATTCAGAATCTCAAACAAAACCCAATCCACCTCCACCCCCATGCAAACCCATCCCAGCTCAACTCAGGAGGACTCAATTTAATCCAAACCAATCGAACCTAACCTCAACCCAACAGAGCTCAATACAACCCATGTCCAACTGCACCCCCCACCCAGCAACCCAACCCGACCCTGCACTTTCGCCATTCAAAATCTAACCTAACCCACGTCCATCCTCACTTGCAACACAACTCAGCCCCAATCTTCCCGTCTTTTGCATCCCAAACAAAATTCATCTCCGTCCTCCATTCAACCTCGATATATCTCCCATCTGAAAACAAGCCAAACTCATACCCATCCTCAACGGCCAGCCCAAACCACATCATCCACCCCAAACACAACCCAAACCCATCACCTCTCTAAGCCCATCCCCCACCTCACCTCCATCCTAAGGGTCCTTCATTCTCCCTTCCTCAAAACTATCCTCAGCATCTTCCCTGGCCCACAGCAAGCAAAACCCGGCCCCCTGTTCCAACTCCCAAACCTGTTTCCCCGCCTTTTCCCTTCCTTCCGTGGCCTCCTGTTACCTCTGACCTCACAGGAGTCGATGCCTCCGCCCTCCACGCCCGCACACACCATGGTGTCCATCAGGTGCCCTGCATAGTCCTTGTTACAAGACGCGGTGGAGATAATGCTGATGTTGGCACAGTGCAACGTATCCGGGAGTCTCACTGCAGAGGACAGTAGAGTTGGAGCGAATCTGTAAAATTTCAGGCCCTTGTCCCCTCCGCCCGAGAGCCCTGGAGAATAAGGTCCTCGAGGGAGGCCCGACAAGTTCCATCCTTTTACGCACGCACCTTGTGACTCGGGGCTCCCTGTGGCCCCAGGCTCCTTGTCAGCCACCAGGCCCCAGCCGGACACCACGCAGGCCTCGGCGGCCTGGGGGCAGCGCGCGGGCAGCGGGACCGGGCGCACTTCGGCGGTGACACGCACGGGTCGGGTTAGACGCAGTAACATCAAGTCGTGGCGGTGGTTCCGCGCTTCGTATCGCGGATGTGGGATGATGCGGGAAACAGTCCGCAGTTGCTCCGGGCCATCGCGCTTGCGCAGATTGTGTTCGCCCAAGCGCACTCTCAGGAAGCTGTGCGGGCGGGCGAGTGGTTACCAGCAAGCGGAGTGAGGAGAGGACAGAAATATCAAAGGGCGGGTAACTCGGGGTCCCCAGACCCTTTGGGAATCTGGAGATCCTGTTACCCTTTCTCCAGGGCCCTGGAGCCAATAGTTCCAACCCCTGCCCCTCAGAGACCAAGGTGCCAAAGTCACGCTCACACCTGGAACTCAATCCCCCGGTTTCAGCTGTTTTTTTTTTTTTTCTCCCTCAAAATCTACGATTCTCAGATTCCTAGACACTCCCGCCACACCACCTCAGGACCCTAAGCTTTCATACCGGATTTGGCAGTGGGCTGCAGACAGCACCATTGCGGCGAGATGAGGGAAGCACCGCAGTTGACGCGTCCATGCTCAAAGAGGGCCACCTGCCATGGCTGGGAGTGGGGCACACACTCCTCACCCGTCTGCACCTTGTCACTGTCGTCCTGGGCCACTGAGAAAGGAGAGAGAGGCGATCCCTGAGGAAAGAGTCCTTTCCCTTGCACCCTGCACCTTCCTTGCACCCTGCCCTCACCACACATTTTCCAGATATTGCCTTCCCCCAAATTCTTAAGATGTCCCTGTTGTTGTCTTTGTTGTTGTTTCGGCCAGTGGCATGCAGAATTTCCCCAACCAGGGACCAATCCGTGGCCCCTGCAGCGGAAGCCCCAGATCTTAACCACTGGACCGCTAAGGAAGTTCACTGCCTTTGTTTTAGTCCCTGCTATTGATTTTTTAGCACAACTTTCTCTCTAGCTTTTACAACAGCTACTTTAAACAAAAACAAAAAAAAGGGTTTTTTTTTTTTTTTGGCCATGCCACATGGCATGTGGGATCTTAGTTTCCCCACCAGGGCTTGAACCAGGGTCCCCTGCAGTGGAAGCACAGTCTTAACCACTGGACAGCCAGGGAAGGCTCCAGCTGCTGCTTGTTCCCTCCAGAACCGTGTCCCTGCCCTTAGCCCCCACCCATTTGATACAGGACTCTGGGAGCGAGGACAGGGGGAGGACAAGAGGGCAGGAAGCCGTCTGTGAGAGGAAGTGGAGACAAGAATGATAGATTCAGGTCCAGACAGATGGTCACTTGGAACCAGCCATTCAAGGTCACCGATTGAGCTGTCACAGCCATCAAAAAGATGTGGCCTCTCAATATGTATGACACAAGTCTTGGCTCCAGAGTCTGGACATCTCAGCCAAACGCAGTGTCTTACAAGGACACAGATGTGGCCACACAAGGTCATGGGCAAACATAGGGACACAGTCAGTTTTCTAAACGTAGGAACTGATATTGCCAACACTTTAAGCTGAAATTCATTTGCACATACGTGGGCTGCAGCTCTAAGAATCACAGCACAGAACTCCATGTGTGTATGTGAATAGGGATAGTTAGGACGCCAGCATGTGTGTGTACGTGTGTGCATACACACACATTTACAGACACAGATTTGGACATAGAAGCTCAGATCAAGTCTCCTGTGTGGATCTGCATATACAAGGTCACAGGTTTGCATACTTGCTCATGGGGTCTCAACAACAAAATGAAATCTTTAGTAAGGGTCCATAGGAAGAGGCACCAATACACACTCAGGTTCCCAAAGACTGGTCACCAACATGAGTCTATAGTGTAGTGGTTAAATCTGAAATGATAGAGTAAAAACTCCTGTATTCAAACATATTATCTGTAAGCCTTTGAGCAAATTAACCTCTCTGTACCTCTATTTCCTCATCTGTAAAATGGGATTGTTCTAAGAATTAAGTGGGAGAGAGAGCAAGAGAGAGAAAGAGAAAGGGTGTGTATGATGCCTGGGGCACATTGTAACTGCTTAATAAATATTGAAGTGAAGTGAAGTAGCTCAGTCGTGTCCGACTCTTTGCGACCCTGTGGACTGTAGCCTACCAGGCTCCTTCCTCCATGGGATTCTCCAGGCAAGAATACTTGAGTGGATTGCCATTTCCTTCTCCAGGGGATCTTCCCAACCCAGGGATCGAACTGGGGTCTCCCACATTGCAGGCAGACGCTTTAATCACTGAGCCACCAGGGAAGCTAAAGGACATATAGATTTCCTTATATAGGCACACATGGATGTTTAAGTCATCAACACAAATTTAGCCAAGGAAGCCAGACATATGTGCAAATTCACATAAAGATGGTCAAGGTCAAAGCTGTGATTCCTTCCCAAGCCACTTTGTGGAGATTCAGAGTTATAGAACCGACCCAGAGGGCCAGGATTCAGATGTGAACCCACTAGATCAGACCCCGGGAGACACGGAACACAGAGGTGGCATTCAAGGTCAAAGACACATTGCTGGAGACACAGGCAGCCGGGGCAGGACACATTTATCCATCTCTAGATCAGCCTTCAAGTCACTGCCTTGGTGTGTTCAAGGTCACTAACTGCGTTTCACAGTTGGGGACCTGGTTCACACGTGTGGTCAGGATGTAGACACAGAGGGTAACCCGTGCACACACACACACTCCCCCCACCCACATTGCACTGTGCGCAAGTACATGAACAGGGAAGGGTCAAGATCATGACCCCCTGCACCGGGCAATGGGATATGTCCCCTCAAGGTGACAGCTCCCTAGGCACACAGAGACGCACACCGGGGCGGGCTTCACACAGCCATACCAAATGACCACACGCTACCCAGCTCCGGGGTCAGGAACTGGGCCAAGGGCCCTGGCCAGGCTGGGGGCGGGGGGAGAACGCGGATGTGGTGGACAAGGGGCTTAACACGGGAAGGGTGGGGTTGTCCTACGGAGAAGGTTGGAGGGTGCGGGCTGAACAGCTGGGCACCGAGGCTGCACCTGGCCAGTCAAAGCTGGAGGAGGGTGGAGGCCCCAGTCGGCTGCAGCGTGCAGGTGGGGGGATGGGGTGGGGGCAGAAAGCAGGGAGCATGGAGAGCGCCAGAGGGGAGGCTGGCAGCGGGGTTAGGGGGAGGTCTGAGGGGCCCCCAGGAATGAGGGTCATGTGGGGAGAGGTTAATTACAGTCCACCTTCTGCTTGTCCAGAGTAGAGGCATCAGGTTACACTTAATTTCTCCATGGGAGGTGGCTGAACCTGGTCTGGAGTTCTCCTGTCACTTGGGGTCACCTTGACCTAGAGGCTACCCCTCTCTGAGTCACAGCCCCCTCCGCTGTCAAATGAGGGCAGTAGAGCCCACCCATGGGGCTTCCCCAGGGGCTCAGCAGTAAAGAATCCATCTGCAATGCAGGAGATGCAGGAAGACTCGGGTTCGATCCCTGGGTCGGGAAGATCCCCCGGAGGAGGGCATGGCAACCCCCTCCAGCAGTCTTGCCTGGAGAATCCCATGGACAGAGGAGCCTGGTGGGCTGCAGTCCATGGGGTTGCAGAGTTGGACCCAACTCAGCACGCACGCATGCATACACTTAACCTACATTGTACTATGGAAACCTCGCTGTTATTGTTACAGGGAGGTCATCTTCTAGAGAAGGCGCTCGAGGACTAGAAAGGGAAGCAATTTCCTCAAGGTCACACAGTGAGAAAGGGGCAGCCCCAGAACCGAACTCAGGTCTGGGTCCTCCAAGGGCCATGTTCATCATCACGGGGACTCTGGAGCAGCCCCGGGCGCCCGACAGCGCTTGGGGTAGGGTGGAAACCCCGGGGAGGTGGGGGTTGGCGGGTGGCTGAGGTGGGGGTCGGCAGGTGGCTGAGGTGGGGGTGGGGGCAGGGATTCTCAGATGGTCCCCTTGGATCCCACCTGGGCCCACCTCACCTGCAGATGCCAGCAGGAAGGAGAAGGTGAGGAGAAGCCACATCGTGATGGAGGGACCAGGGCTCTGCTGAAGTCTGGGGAGGGGAGAGGGTGAGCTGGTGTGAGGCTGGACCCTCCCACCCCCACCTGGACCCCTCCTGGCACAAACTCATCCCACTTTTTCTTAAGACACCTCTTCTCAGCATCCTTGTACTCCACCCCAACTTGCTCTTCGTCCCGGGTTCCCCATCTTGCAGGAGTCTGCTGTTCCTCCAGGCACCTAGTCAGACTCCCCGGCGTCCCCATGGCCTGGCAGACCCCAACACCATCCACTTGCCCGAGGGCTCTGGCTCAAGATTCATTCTTTCCCCAAACCCTATACCAGCCTTCTATCCGGCCTCTGGGCTTCCCCTCACTCAGCCTGTTCCTCTACTCGAGTCCCACACCCCCCACCAGCCTGTCCTCCCACATGGCCCCCACAGAATGCTCCTATGCTTGGAGGTGACCAGTTCCCTTTTCCACTCACAGCACTTGCAGACCCCCAGTTCCCCCGGGAGAAAGTCCCAGTCCCCCCAGCCTCACTTGCGAGGACCTGAGTGTCTTCTCCCCTTCCACCCTCACTGGCTGGGCCTCCCATGACCTGGCCCTAGAGGCAGCCAATTCTTCCATTTTTTCCCTTTTTGCAATGTCATGCCTCTACACTTCGGTTCAGGCTTTTCCTCCTCCCAGGTATGCCATTCCCTTCAAGGTCCACTTCTGACCTCCCCCAAGTCAGTGGTGTCTGCCTCCCCTTCCAGACCCAGAACTCCCTAAGGGCAGTTCCAGCCTGACTGGACTCTGGAAGCCCAGCACTGCATGGTGCTGGGCAAGCTTGGGGCTTAAAGTCCGTCTTCCCTTCAGCTTTGGAATACATATTTGCCCGCTGAGGCTCAGCCCTCAGCTGAGCTGGGAGACCCTGATATCAGACAGGTATCTCTTCTGGGTCCTAGAGTGCCTGCTCTGATTTCATCCCCAGGAATGCTCAGGTCAGCACCTCTCTGCGTCCCCCACACTGCCCAGCCAGGGGCCTAGCACACGGGAGGCCTCGGGGAGATTGTGCTGAGCTGACCTGCTCCGGTGATAACTCCTGACCTTGGTTCCTGGCCCTGGTACAAATGCTTTCGAAGATGTCCTTCTGATTCGGCCCCTCCCCTCCCCCACCTCCCCGCTGCAGCTCCCTCTTACATCTCCAGGACATTTTCTTGGTTCAGGTCCAGCTTGGTGTCTGGGTAAAGAACACATGGACCTCCCCAGGTGCCCTTGACACGAAAATCCCTCCAGGCAGTCCATATCTGCTCCCGGGAACCTGGGCACCTCCTGTTTACCCTAGACCAGCGCAGACCTGTGTCCCTCCTCACTCCAACCTCTCTCCTCCATCTCAAGGATCTCACCCCCTCCAGATCCTCCAGCAGCATCTGGGGCAGCTTGGATGCCAGAGGAAAGGGAGCTGGCACCCCGACGCCTGAATTTATAAGCTCCCAGCTCCACCCGGGTCCTGGGGGAGTGGGGAGGGTGGGGTGGGAAATGGCTGGGAGTCAGTTTACAGGCGGGGATGCCTAGGTGGCTGGTGGGGTGCGGGACAAGGCCTAATGAGCATTTATGAGGCTGAAGTTTTTGTCTGAGTCTATGAGGAGGAACTTCCCTCCCAGGGGCAGTTTGTCTGGGGGGTGGGGGTAGAGAAGGCAGTAGGGCAAGAGCAGAGAATTGGAGGAGACCAAAATACAGAGCCAGGAGTCCGGAGCATGTAACCAGGAATTTGGGGTCTGGAGTGTAGAAACTGGATTCTAGAGCCCAGCTTCCTGTGCCTGGATGAGGGTTCTGGATCTTGGACTCTGGAGCTGGACAGGGATCCCCCAAGTTCTGGACCTCTGATTCTGGATTCTGAACTCTCTACTCTGGATCATGGATCTCTGATTCTGGACTCTGAATAGTGGATTCTGGATCTGGATATTCAGTTCTGGATCTTGGATTCTGGACCTAGACACCCAGTTCTGGATCTTGGAGTCCGAACCTCCCAATTCTGGATTCTGGATCTCCAATTCTGAATTCTGAGTTTGGGGCCTAGAATCAAGCACTCATGACCTGGAGTCAGGGGTGGATTTGGGAGTCTGACTTCTAGAGTTCGGGTCTGGAATTTGCATCCTGCACCCTGGCCTTTGAGTGCCAGGTCTCAGGCTTAGATTCTAGATCTGATGCCTCTGAATACTAGAGTCCAGATTAAGAGTCTGAAGTCTGGTGTTTGGAATATAGGACTCGAGGCCCTGGGGCCTGGAATATGAATGATAAATTTTGGATTTTCAGTTTTGGGGGCCTGGATTTCTAGAGGGTGGGTCTAGATTCTGAGGTTACATGGATAGACTCTGAAATGTGAAGTCTCGACTTTCAAATCTGTATTGTGTATTTAAAAGACTGGACTGGGAGACAGGGGCCTGGCTTCCCATGAATCTGAGATTCCTAGAATCCCGACTCTAGAGCATGACTTCAGAGACTGGCAAGCTGGAGTCTATTCTGGATCCTATGGTCTTTATTGTGCTTGAAATCTGGATTCTGGTTTTCTGGAGACTGGAGATCATCACTAAGATAACCCAAAGCTTTGGGAATTTAGATTTGTTTTCTAGTGTCTCAGGACCATAGAGGACCCTGGGAAATTGTCTCGAGACTATCATGGCTAGTTTAACTAATGAGGAGGCACAGGGAGAAGGAGGTACTGACCTCAGATCACCCAGCGAAAGATGGGAGCTGTTATAGGCATATTTCTTCCATGTTTCTGGAAATCCATCATGTGTACAGGAAGGGGCTGCCTGATTGGGGCTGACTGTTAAGTACGTTAGTGCCAATGCCTAGCCCTTGAGTTCCCCACAGATAATGTGGGTGAATGATGGTATCTAAGCCCCCCAGATGTCTTTCAGACATTCCAGAACCCCAAGCTCTTAGTTATTCCAGAATCCTAAGGTCTCAGTCATTCTAGAACCATAGACCTTCAAAATCTTTAGAATGTCAGACCTTCTGATTCTAGACTAGAAAGGCTTGTTGTCATTGTTCAGTTGCTAAGTTGTGTCCGACTCTTTGTGACTCCATGGACTGCAGCATGCCAGGCTTCCCTGTCCTTCACCATCTCTTGGAGTTTGCTTAAACTCATGTCCATTGAGTCAGTGCTGCCATCCAACCATCTCATCCTCTGTTGCCCCCTTCTCTTCCTGCCCTGAAACCCAAGATAGAAAAATAGTCTAGAACTGTACATCTGTAGGCATTCGAGAACCCTGTCATATTCAGAGGTTCTGGGACCCCGTCTATAGTTTGATTCCCAGTCTGGAATCTACTCTAGAACTACTTTGTCTCCTTTTCTTGCCGCAAATTTGTGCTCAAAGCCTTTGTACTCACAGTGGGCCACTGCTTTGGCAGTGTAGCCGCCGCTGTTTATGGAGTGTTGGCCTCGCATGATCTCATTTATCGTTCTGACAGCCCCCTGGGTATTATTACTGCTTCCTCAATACTGGGGCTTCTCTGCTGGCTCAGACAGTAAAGAATTTGCCTGCAATGCAGGAGACCCAGGTTTGATCCCTGGGTTGGAAAGCTCCCCTGGAGGAAGAAATGGCCCCTCCAGTATTTTTGCCGGGAGAACTCCATGGACAGAGTAGCCTGGCGGGCTGCAGTCCATGGGGTCTCCAAGAGTCGGACACGACCGAGTGACTCACACACACAGTGAGACTGAGACCCAGAGAGGGGCATCACAGCAAAGGTCACCACGGAGGGTAAGATGAATCCTGCCTTCTGCCACCTAGTTTGTCTGTTCAACTCCACCCCTGGAACCACCTCCCTCGGCTTTAGCCGGGTGGTGGCGAGGGGTAATCATAGCAAGGGCATCCCAGGTGCCAGGCTAAGCGCTTTCCATCACCACCACATGTGTTCCTGTCCCTCCCACTAGCTCTCACAGGCACGTATTCTGAGCGTCTCCCTGACACGGATGGGACTCTGAGCTCGCACCAGCGCGCCGCCCAGGTTCCTACTGACCTGAGCTCAAGCTCCCGGGGAGGGCGCCCCGCCTCACCCCGCCCCCGACGCGGCGATATCAACGGCCCGCCCCTCGCCCCGCCCACTCGCCCGAGTCACACGTGGGGAATCAATGTCGCCCTGGGCACCTCCCCAGACGTTCTTCACCTCCACTGGACCCTCGTCCCGCCCTAGTCTTTTAACTGGGAACACTCCCTGGAGTCTCTCTTTCATCAGTTCCGTGGTTCAACTACCAACCAAGGAGTTCTCCTCCATCTGAGCCTAATACCTGGACCTCGCCCCCGCCTCCACCCTGGCCTCCCATCCTCTACTCTGTCCCCTCCTGTCCCTCAGCAGTTGGCCTCAGAGGGGCTCTCTAGACACGCAGAGCCGACCCCGCCCCCTCCTTGCTCACGGCACTTCCAGGGGCGACTCCCCATCACCCCTGAACAAACGTCTCAGCCTGGTGTTTGAGCCCCTTTGGGATTGCCTCCCCTCCACCCCGAGGGAACAGGGGGCTTCCCAGGTGGCACTAGTGGTAAAGAATCTGCTGCGAATGCAGGAGATGCAAGAGACGTGGGTTCGATTCCCGGATCAGGAAGATCCCCTGGAGTAAGAAATGGCAACTCACTCCAATATTCTTGCCTGGAAAATTCCATAGACAGAGGAATTTAGACTGGCGGGGTACAGTCAAAGGGGGGTACAGTCAAGGGGGTCGCAAAGAGTCAGACACGACTGAGCACATATGCTGAGGCAACAAGCTTCATCTTGAACCCTCTCTACCAGGGAGACAGGCACTGCATCCTGTCCCCTTCCCCAAGGGGCACTGGACTCTTGATGCCCCAGGGAACTCCTCATGTGGTGTTGGGTCTCCTCTAATTTCATCTCTCCACAACCCCCTCCCCTTCATTATGGAACCAGTCAAAAGTAGTATTTCAGTGTCCTGGCCCTGGAGTCAGACAGCCTGGGCTCAGGCCCCTGCCCCACGGCTTACTGTTTTGGAAATTCTGCTAAGTGCTTTCAGTTTCTCATCCTTAAAACCCAGGTAATTTTATTTAATAATAATCAGATAAAATCACAGAGTTTTACAAGGAGTATCTAAGACAGATACCTGTAAGGAGCTAAGAGTACAGAGTAAACAATTAATCGCACACAGGAGCAGATAGATGGCGGGGAGGGTAGCACCCCAGAAGTTCAAGGTCACCCAGGCTGCGGAAGTTGGAAAGTGGGACAAGAGAATGGTCCAGAAGTCCTTGGCTCTTTGGGTGTGAAGCATCACCTCTCTCTAGTTATCATTGCTCATCTGTGATGGGGCCTTAGGGTGGGGGAGGGAGTGGAGAATGGATGGGATTGGACCAGTTGATATGCATAGAGCAGGTGTACAAGTCAGAATTAGGCTGGTGTGTGAAAGACAAGTTAACAGAGGACGTGATTCAGACGTTGACTCTGACTCCAGGCAGCCTAGAGTCAAATCCTACCTCCAGCACATAATGCTGTGTGTCTTTAGGCAAGTCACTTGGCCTCTCTGGGCCTCAGTCGTCCATCTGTAAGATGAGACTAATAATTGCTTCTGCCTGTTTGGAGTGTTTTGAGGCGTTAGTGTGTGAAATCTGTGCCTGGCACTTAATGAGTAATCCAGGCCATCATCAGTCCTGTTTTCCCAGAATCTTGGGGAGGGATGGTTTTGGGGGTCTTTCTCAGAGCAGATTAGGACCTGAAGAAGCAAGGGCTCTCCCATCTCTCAATTTGGGCCTCTTTTTCTGAACCCCCTTTTCCCCAGTTTAAAAATGGGGAAACTGAGGCCCAGGGAGTTAAAATATGTGTGCGGCCCCAGCTTGCAAGTGTGACTCTGAGGAGGGGGGACGCCCCACGGACAGCTAGGTTTTTCCCTGAAACTTTTTATATTTCTTATGCTGCGCGAGGCGGAACGGGAAGGAACCTCTTTTCCTCCTGTCCTGGGAGGGTTCCACAGCCAGGTGGCGCCAACACGCGGCTCTGAGGGACGGGGCGTGCTGGGGGCGGGCTGGGGGCGGGGACTCCTGGGTCAGACGGAGCGGGGTGTGGGGGACCAACTCCGAATTCTGGAGCTCGGGTTATGGTATTTTGTCAATTCCTAGCTTAATGACATTGTGGCCAGACAATAACCTCGGTATATTAACGTTTTGAAATGTGTTGAGACTTGCTTCATAGCTCAGTATCAGTACAATTTTTGTAAATGCTGTGCAAATGTGTGTATATATATATTTTCCACCCCCAATTCATGGATAGGTTTTTAAACCCACTTTTATTAATCAATTGTAAGTAATAGAAATATTCCAAAAATAGAAACAGATACTTAATGGCGTCCTACATTTCAAGTTTTCGAATACAACAAATTAATCAAGTCATGAGCCTGTAAGCAAGGTAGTCAGAACCCCACAGTCCAGTCACAGTGGAAGGCAGGTCTCCCCTGCCCTCCAGAGGCATCTTGAAGGGGGTTGAACGGAACGACATGGACAGGTCAAATCTGAGAAAACTACAAACAAAGAAGCTCAGGGAACCCAAAGAGGAGGGTCTACTCTAGGGGCAGGCCCCACAGCATCAAAGGAGCAGAGCAAGGGGCCAGACCTCAGCCTCCCCTTCCTGGCTTGAATGCAAGTATTTACCGGTGTTAAAAAAAAAAAAAAAAGACAAAACTGAAACCCCATTTTACAAAAAGGTGACTGAAAGACAGCAGTGACAACCAACTGAAGTGCTGAAGGGGAAAACAAGGCTTACGTTCTGTTGACACTTGACCTGGGTGGGACGTGGGGTGCAAGACGATCTTGGAGGGGGCAAGGGGGTTGCTTTACTGAATGAGGCCTTGAGGTATATTTTTAAAATCGTGGTGTACACAGTGCAAGATATAGATTTTGTGTTCAGTGAGTTTTGATAAATGCATACACCCAGGTAACTCTCAATCCCGTCAAATTATAAAACATTGCAGTCTACTGTATAGCACAGGAAACTCTTACAAGCACTCTGTAATGATGTATATGGGAAAAGAATCTAAAAGATAGTGGATATGTGTATCCATACAGAGGGTGACAGAGGATGAGGTGGCAGGATGGCATCAGCGATTCAGTGGACATGAACTTGGGCAAACTGCAGGAGATAGTGAAGGACAGGGAAGCCCGGTGTGCTGCGGTCCATGGGGTCACAAAGAGTCAGACATAGCAACTCAACAACAACAAGCCTTTCTATTCTAGAATCTGAAGGTCTGATAATCTAGAGATTTTGAAGGTCTGTGGTTCTAGAATGACTGAGACCCTAGGATTCTGGAATAACTGCGAGTCTGGTTCTGGAATTTTTTAACCACTGGACTGCTACTGAAGTCTCTACTCAGCATACTGATTTTGAGATGCACTTATACTGTTGTATATATCAATACGTCAGCTTTTTATTACTGAGTAGCGTTTTGCATTGTGTGAATAGTTCAGTTTGCCCATTCACTTCTTCATGGACATTTTGGTTGCTTCCAATTTGGCTGCTATGAATAAAGCTCCTATGAACATTCGTGGGAGGTTGTTTTTTTTTTTTTTTTCCCCATTGCTCTTACATGAATACCCAAGAGTGGACTTGCTGGTTATGGGGTAGACAGCGTATGTTTATGTTCTAAGAAACTGCCAAACTGTCTTCCAAGGCAGTTGTACCATTTTATACTCCCCCGCCCCCAGAAATATGTGAGAATTACCGCTGCTCTACATACAGCCAATACACCATGCTGTCTTTCTTTTTAGCCTTAGCCATTCTAGTAGATATGTGTGATTTGAAAAGGTTGTATATTCAGATACTGGGTGCAATGTTCTATATATGATGACTAAATAAAGTTTGTTAATCACTTTGTTCAAATCATATATGTCCTTATCCACTTTTATCTTGTTTGTTCTATTATTTTTTAAGAGGCTCCTTAAAATCCTCTTTACGTTTTTCAAAATCTTTTTTTTTTTTTTTTTACTTTTGGTCGCCCCGAGTGGCTTGTGGGATCTTAGTTCCTTGACCAAGGATTGAATTTGCACCTGAGCCATCAGCAGTGAAAACAGAGTCCTAGCCACTAGACCACTAGGGATTTCCCCAAGTCCTCTATCGTGAGTGGGGATTTGTCTCTCTTAGTTATCTCATCATTTACTTTATATATTTGAGGATACTGAAGAGATACAGAGAAATTTGAATATCTCCTTAAGTATAGGTTCACAGTTTATTTATGAAGATATTCCTGGATATAAATTCTTATCTTTTTTATTCTATTTAGTTGTTGTTGGTTAGTCTCTAAGTTGTGTCCGACTTTTTGCCACCCCATGGACTTTCACTGGACTGCCACTGGGCTCCTCTGTCCATGGGATTCTCCAGGCAAGAATACTAAGTGAGTTGCCATTTCCTTCTCCAGGAGATCTTCCTGACCCAGGGACTGAACCTGCATCTCCTACATTGTCAGGCAGATGCTTTACCATTGAGCCACCAGGGAAGCCCCATTGTATTTAGTATAATAACAATTCCTTATATTCTTGGGCCTTCAGTCTTCTCTCTTTCTGTCCTAACTCGCCCCTCTCTCCGTCCTCAGACTCCCCTACCCCTGCCTCCCAGATTCTTGCCACCAGTCTCCAGCTACAGCAGGTGGGTCCTGAGGCAACCACAAGTGAAAAATTCTTAAAATGCACTGAAGAACCAAAATAAGTCAACTAAAGTTGATTAAACAAAATAAGGAAACCCCATTAATTTGCTGTTTGCTGATTCGACTTTTCAGAAACTGGACAACATCCACAGACTCAGTTTCTCTTAACCTCCTCTCAGGTATGTCTTCTTCCATGGGGATCCTGTGACTCTCCTGGTCAAGGGTCTCATTTCCCAAATGAAAAAACTGGCACAAAGAAGGCAAACTATTTGCTGGAATCCCTTGGATGGGAAAGGAAGCAAGGAGGACAGTTTGAACAGAGCTGGTACTCTCTTAGACTTTATTTCAGGGCTTAGGGGAAGGGACAAAAACGGTGAAAAATCAGCTTTCTCTACCAATGGTAAGGCGGTGTCAACATCATGCCGCTAGGGGGCACCGTGTACAGGAAAAGATTCTTGATGGGATAGGACTCCTGGGGTTGAGGGAGGGGGCTGGGGGTGGGGGTCTAGACTCTTGAGTCTTAGGGTGGAAGGCACTGGGAACCCAGATTCCTGAATTCCTTCAGCAGCTTATATTTTGGGGTTCAATTTCATGAATCCCAGTCGCAGGAGTTAACTGGCCTGGATGGTTTTCTGTATCCAGTCCGTGAACTTGCAGAGGTTGGTGTAGACGCTTGGCACGTAGGGTTGGCCACACTGGGCTTGTCCAAAGGATACCAGGCCCTGCAGGGACCCGTTGCAGACCAGGGGGCCCCCAGAGTCACCCTGTTGTGGAGAGACAGAGAATAAAGAATCCAAAACACGGAGAGGTGGGGACGCGCCTGGTGGCCCAGTGGTTCAGAATCCCCTTTCCAAGGCAGGCAACACAAATTCGACCCCTAGTCGAAGAACTAAGCTCCCGCATGCGGTGGGGCGACTAACTAGAGTGGGGCAACCGACTAATGTGCCACAGCTAGAGAGACGCCTGAGCACCACAAGTAGAGAAGCCAGCGTGTTGCACGAAAATCCTGTGTGCTGTAACTAAGACGTGGGTCAGGCCAGTAGACAGACTAATAAATGAATATTAAAAACAAACAAAACACAGAGAAGTGGAGATAGATGTGAGATCAGAGAGGAGCCAAATGAAGAGAGGCAAAGACAAGAGAGAGAGAGGGCAAAAGATAGCAACATCTTCCTTAAAGGTTCCACTCCAGAGCCCTGATCACACCTAATTCGGCTCCCTACGTCCTAACAGCTGGCCGATTCTCTTGCGTTTGCTGCTGTTCCATCTCTGTGTCTCTCCTTCTTTTTCTCCCACTATAGCTTACTTCTCTGTCTCAATGACTCGCGGAGTCTCTGTGCATCTCGGCACCTCCTTGTATGTTGAGTTTTTATCCTGTTTCACTTTACATTTCATCTCTGTGTGTCAATGTATCCGTTTCTCTCCGGGTGTGCATGTGTGTATGTCTGTTTCTGCCTTACTACATCTGTCTTTATTTCTATTTCTCACTTTCCTTGCTTCTCTTTATTCCCGTGTCTATTTCTCTTCCAGTCTGTCTCCCATATCTCTGTTTCTTCACACCACCGGGTCCCTGTCCCCTCCCTTTTCCACCTCTCCCTGGATCTTCTCCCCTCTTCCCTTCCCCCATCTCTCACATGGCAGGAGTCCTTCTGGTCCTGGCCTCCGCCAGCGCAGAACATGCTGGGGTGGTACACGTGAGCATAGAGTTCACTGCAGATCTTCTCCGACACCACTGAGATATTCACACATTGGAGCACTTTGGGCAGTCTGCCTGGTACGCAGAGCATCAGATCAGCCTCTACTGGCTGGGCGGAGAACCCCTTAGAGAGACCAGGCACACCCATCTCCGGAGCTCACCATTCACCAGCCGACCCCAGCCGGAAACCAGGCAGGAATCCCCCCCGGCGCCCGGGCACTGGGAGGCGATGCTGATGTCCTGGATGGTATCAGACGAGGGCACCGATTCTTCCAACTTGATGAGCATGAGGTCGTTGGCGAAAGATGGTTTGTTGTACTCTGGGTGTTGGATGGAGAGGTGGGCTTCTATCATCTGACTGCCTGGTTCTTGGTCGGCCTCAAGACTGTGCAGGCCCAGCCCAATGGTATAGGACCTGAGGGCCAGGGGGTCGAGGGTGCAGGGGTAGCGTGGGGACAGGTTAGTTCTGTGGCAGCCGCGCCATTATCTCCATTCTTGTCTTCAATCACAAGCCATCTCCGGTCCCCTGCCCCACCCTCATCTTCCTGGCTAAGCTCTGCACTACCCAGTCATGATTTCAAATCCTAGTGCACAAGCAATAATCCAGAGGCAAGAACTTGCCTTAATTTACTAGATACTCAGCAATGGAACTGAGATTTCCACCCAGGACTCTCTGAGTCTTTCCAAAGCAAGAACTCCCGCTTCCCTCGCAGAACCTTCCTTTCAGTACCCGGAGACTGAACCTATGAAGCCCCTAACAGTGCATCCAGACCCTCCCTAGAACCCAAGCCCCGTCCCTGTCCCTCCTCTCCGCACCTCCCGCCCCGGCGCCCTGCACTCACTTCTGGAAGCAATGCGCAGCTGACAGCACCCACTGCGGATGCACCAGGACGCCCCCGCAGAAAAATTCATTTTCCAAGAACAGGGCCGCCTGCCAGGGCTGCGAGTGCGGGCGGCAGTCCTCGCCGTTGATGATACGGCTGCTGCCGCCCCAGGCGAGGGATCCTGAGGGCGGAGGCAGGGCTGGGGGACCCGGCTCTGAGCCGAAACGGGGCTCCTGGGGGCGGGGCTCGGCGTGGGGGCGTGGTCAGGACGGAGCCAAAGGCCCAGAATGCAGGACACTAACTCCTGGGGCCGTGGCCATGGCTCTAGGGGGCGTAGCCACTGTTGACTGGGTGGTAGGGGCTTCGGCCGCGGGGAGGGGGCGTGGCTCAGGGTGGAAGCCGGACTTGTGGGAGCGGGGTTGGGGGCGGGGCTCTCGGTGCACGGGGGCGTGGTCAGAGCTGGGAGACAGACAGGAGGCGGGACTAGGCCTCTTGGGGGCGGGGTCACAGTGCACTGCGGTGTGTGGCGGTCGGATGGGACTAGACCTCTCGGTGGGCGGGTGTGGTTAGAACCGCAGGGATGGAGTCAGGGATCCTGCGGGCAGTGAGAGTCCTAGGGGCGGAGTCACAGTGTGGGGCCTTAATTCCACGCATCAGGCTCCTTGGGGTGGGTTCGGGTTCACAGAGGTAGGGTCTCTTGTCGGGGAAGAGTTTCAGCTTCGAGTTCGTTACAGCCATCTCCCAGACCCACACTCCATCTCTCTCTCTCTCTCTCTCTCACACACACACACACACACACACACACACAAGCACCACGGCAGGCCTGTGCACTGCTGGGGCCTCAATCTCCCAGCACGAGCAGACCCCTCCACACAAGGTGGCAGAGGCAAGGGAGACAGAGGAAGACGCTCAGGGAGGCAGTGCCAGTATCTGTAGCCCCGGTATCTCGCCCAACTTGGCTCAGTCCCGTCCCCCCAGGGCAGCAGACAGCCGGCTCACACAGCAACCCCGTCCTCATGTGGGTCCCTGGGGCCTCTCAGGATTGGAGACCCAAGAAGCAGGGTCAGATTGCCAGCAATGGGTGACTCCCCTAGAATCGTAATCTCCCTTTCAGGGGTACCCCAGGCAAGGCCTGCAGTGCAGAATCTGCCTGCAGTGCAGGAGATCCGGGTTCCAGCCCTGGTTCGGGAAGATCCCCTGGAGAAGCGCATGGCTACCCACTCCAGTATTGTTGCCTGGAGAATCCCATGGACAGAGGAGCCTGGTGTGGGGGGAGGGCGGGCTACAGTCCATGGGGTCGCAAAGAACGGGACATGACTGAAGCGACTGACACTTTCACACTTTCTGGCTCCACAGGTCCTTGCAGCCTCATCACTCAGGTCCTCTCAGCATTGTCACTGAGCAGGGTATCCAGAGGCATAGACTGTGAAACCCGTTCCCCCAATCATGCGCCGACTCTTATGGGTACGACTGTACACGGAGGCATGCAAAGCCACACACATGCCAGTACCGAGGTGGCACCCATGCAAACACCCTGTGATACAAGAAATCACATGTGTGCATCCAGACAGCAACCGTCACACCGTACTGTCACCCACGCAGCTTCAGTCAGGTCCTGGAGGACCCTGAGTCGTGCCCACCCAGTAACAAGCCTCAGACACAATCTCACACACACACACCTCACTCAGATACCTGTGACACCGAGGAGGAGATGCCCCAGGAACCAGCCCCAGGGGTTTCCTGCTGTGGTCATCCTTCAGCACCTGTATGAGGGTCAGTCTCTAGGGAACCAAGTCTTTCCATCAGTCTCTCTCTCCACTCCTGCCCCCCTCCCCCAGGATATTATTGGACAGACAAGGATCTATACCACCCCCTCTCTGACACACACATACACATCGCAGTGTCTGAGCTCATGGCCTAGAGACCCACAGCCTGGAGAGACTGAGAGGCTGAGAGAGAAGTGGAAAGAGAGAGAGAGTAGTGGGTGGAGAGGAAGAGATGGAGAAATTGTCTCTCCATCTATAGACTGGGAGACGTAGGAGGATGGAGACAGGGCCCTCAAGGATGCAGAGAAGAGGGAACATCAGAGACTGGCTGAGAGTCAGAGTCCGGGAGAGAGAGATTCAGGGAAATAGACCAGGGGAGACACAGGGAGGACTGGAGAGACCCTCCTAACTAGAGACCTATTTGGAGGAAACAGACCTGAAGACCTAAGGTCTGGAGGCCGAGAACCACAGGGACACGGAGCTGTAGGGAGAGTAGGTCATGAAGACTGCTCTTAGGGGAGTAGTGGGTGGCACGCTCACCTGGTTGCCTCTGGGCTCTGGGATCCTATGGTTGCCTCTGGACTCTGGGATCCTACACTGGGCTGGGCTCCTGCCTGCTGCCTCCAGCAGGGGCCCCCTGGGGAGCTTATAAACATCCCCAGCTGGGCTGGCCTGCCCCCTAGGGACACACTCCTGGGGCGAGGTGCTGCCAGCTTGCAGCTCAGAGCTCTCAGGCTGCCTGGTGCCAGGCTGAGTTCAGTGAGCCAGAGGGGCCAGGAGACCCCGGTCTCACTGCCCCCTTCTTGCTTGGTGGCCTGTCAGCTTTCTTCTCTCTCTCTCTCCGGTTCTCCCTCCCTCTCTCTCTCACACATGTACGCACACTCTCTGTTTCTTTTTCTCTTATTCTCCCTCTCATTAAATCTCTCTCATCCTCCCTTCCTCCCTCTCCCAGCTGAGTTTCCCCAGCAGAACCTCCCCGATTCAAATCCCCAGCAGCGCATTCTGCCTTTGGAACCTTGCACACGTGACTGCACCCCTGTGAACCTCCGTTTTCTCATCTGTAAAGTCAGGGTGATCATTGTTCCTCTGTCTCAAAATTCTTCCAAAAGACTCTGCGGTGGGGAGGTGGGGAATGCAATGGACACCGGGCCAGGCGTGCTGTGGGCACCCAGAGAGTGGGGGGTAGGATGAAGCCTTTGCTAGTCAAAGAGCACCTGCGCCCTTCTGAGGCTCCAAGCTGCGGGAAGGGACAAGCACATTTTGATGCTTCAGGGGCACATGTCCCAGCGGGAGAGCCGACCAACAGAAAAAGATGCAGGGACAAGTGAATATCTGGTAGTCATGTGTGTGCAGAGAACTTGGCTGATATTAGAGAGGGACTGGGACCAGGTGGGGTGACTGCAAATGAGGGGGTGTCGGGGCGTCTCGGAGGAGGGGACTTTAAAGCTGAGAGGCAGTGAACTTGGCAGGAAAAAGAGAGAGAAGTTGGAGGAATTCCCTCATTGTCCAGTGGTTAGGACTTGGCATTTACGCTGCGATGGCCTGGGTTCAATCCCTGGGAGATTTGCATGCAAGGGGAAAGAGTTTGGGTGTATTTTCAATGCAATGGATTTTTAATTTTTTATTTTTATCTTTTGCTGTGGGCCATATTAAAAGTCTTAACTGAATGTATTACAATACTGCTTCACTTTTATGTTTCGGTTTTTATTTATTTTTTTGGCTGCAAAGCATGTGGGGTCTTAGCTTCCCGACCAGGGATTGAACTTGCACCCTCGGTATTAAAAAGGTGACATCTTAACCCCTGGACCACCAGGGAAGTCCCTCAGTGCGCTGGATTTTTAAGCATGAGATAGGAGTGGCGTGATCTGATTTCTTTTTAAAAAGCATTCCGCGTGGAGAATGATGGGAGTAGGGGTGAGATGGAAGCGGAGAAACCAGCGAGGAGGTGGGAGGTGGCAACAGACCCCCAGATGGGAGAGGCTGTGGCCCCTGGGAGAAGAGAAAGGGGAGGGACGAGGAGTCAAGTACCCGATCGATGGGTGGACGGTGGGGAGGCAGGAGAAGGGAGGCGTGGAGGGTGTCTCCACCTGGGTCTGCTGGCGGTCACATTTGTGGCGCCATCTGTGTAGAGGTGCTAGGGGGTGTGGGGGAGAAGGGCTGAACCGAGGGCGCCCATCGGGAGCCAAGCGGTTGGACGTATGAGCCCCAGGGGACAGACAGAGGTCGGGGTGGGTGAGGCACGGTGAGCAGTCACCCTAGGAGACGTGTGTTTAGAGCCATGGGGTTGGATGAGATCACCCAAGAAGCAGGTGTGGACCGCCCTGATGAGGGGTTGTAGGGACAGTTGAGGTGATGCTGAGGGATGACTGGGCCTCCCTCCGTCTCTCTCGGGCCCCGATTCCCTCTGCTTTTTCTGTGTCTGGCCCTTCCCTAGTGTCTGGTTCTCCGACCCTGTCTCCATCTACCTGCCTGTGGTGTTCGGTCACCTCGGGGCACAGAAACCCCGGACCCCTCTGCTCCGGGGACCTGCAGCTTTGACCATGAACATGGAGGAGGTCAGCAGGAGGGGTGTGTGTGGGGGGGTGGGTGGGTGGTGCAGGGTGGGCTCAGACCTCACAGCTGCCCAGACGTGACTTAGGTCTGGGCAGTGGGAGAAGGGGGGTTGGAGCCAGAGGGAGGGACGGGGCTGGGGCGGCTGGAATGAGGGAGAAGGGGGTGGATGCGGCACCCTTCTACCCTGCTCTGCGGCCTCACCTCTTGTCCTGTCTTGCTTGAGGTTAGGCAGAGGTGACCCAGTTATTTGGGGATGAATCCAAGAGTGAGTGTGTCTGTGTTTGGCGGGGTTGGGGGGGTGGTTAGGTCATATCATTTGGAGATGCCTCCAGCCTGGCAAGTGGGAAGGGTTTGGAACAGGGGCTCCATGGGTGAGAACCCAGGCTCGGGGGGGGGAGGGGGGCGGTGGAGAGAGGCAGAGACCATGAGATGCAGAGATAGGCAAAGAGACTGGGACCAGAGGCAGAGAAATAAAACCCCAGAAGGGTATAGAGAGAGACAGAGAGCGAGATGGGCTTCCCTGGCGGCTCAGCAGGTAAAGAATCCTCCTGTAATGCAGGAGACCTGGGTTCAGTCCCTGGGTTGGGAAGATCCCCTGGGGAAGGGAACAGCTACCCACTCTGGTATTCTTGCCTGGAGAATCCCATGGACAGAGGAGCCTGGTGGGCTACAGTCCATAAGGTCACAAACAATCGGATATGACTGAAGCGACTTAGCTGCAGCAGCAAGGTCACAGAGTCTGGGAAAGATGGAGATGGACAAATGGGCAGAGATGGACAGATACAGAGCACGAGAGAGCTGGAAACAAAGCGAAAGGTAGATGCTCAAAGACACACATCTCAGGATAATAATGATTCAAAACAAAAAGATCTAACAGTTATGTATCAGTTTTTACTAGGTGCCTTCATAACAGTTTTATGCATACCAACTAGTTGTAATCGTCACAATAATCCCACAAGGTCCCCGTTATTATGCTTAATTTTATGAAGGCGGAAAGGGAGGCACAGAGAGGTCAACTGGCTAACCCACAGTCACATAGCAAAGTGGCAGCGAATCCAGGCATCTGAATCCAGAGCCCGCATCTTGAGCTCTCTGCCATGCAGCCTCCTTCATGCACATTAAGAAACAGGAACAGAAGTTGAGGGATGGGTGTGCTCTCTCTGGACACAGGTCATGGGGGCTCAGGATATACCTGGGTCCACAGCCCCTCACCTGAGCCATCTGCCATCATCCCCACCTGCAGCTGAGGGGCAGCCTCAGCCAGAGAAGGCGTAGGGCATCACTGGGGAGGGGATGAGATGCGGCCACGCCAGCCCCAAGTACCCCTCTCACTGCATAACTGGAAGAGCAAGCCTCTCCCCCTCCCATGGACGGAGCTAAGAAGAGAATCTTAAATCTCCTGGACACAGTGGAGGCTGGCCACCCGCTTACAGATGTCATCTACTCTAAGGCCCAAAGCGGCCCTGACCACGTTTTCAGGGGCGTCTGTCCCAGCCCTTAGGGTAGCCCTCCCCATTCTTTTGGGGACCAGGGACCAGTTTCACAGAAGACAATTTTTCCACAGACCGGGTGTGGGGTGCAGGGAGGGTGGTTTCAGGATGACTCAAGCGCGTTACATTTATTGTGCGTTTTATTTCTATTATTATCGCATCAGCTCCACCTGAGATCATCAAGCATTAGATCCTGGAGGTTGGGGACCCTGCCTTAGGAAATTCACCCCCAAGTTTTACCCGGTAAACTCAGGAAACGCCTTCAGACTGGCTCTGAACCAACTTGAGGGTGGCGGGCGGAGGGGTTACCCCTGTTTCATTCAATAACTAAAACCACATTGGCATAGATTGTATTCCCTGAAGAGAAGTGGTTTTTCTCCGCTTATCAAGGGCTATGGGGGATTCTGTAGGAAAACTGCCTGCTGAAAGTATCTCCCCTTCCTGCTTCTCTCCTGGGGGCAAGAGAGGCCAACACCAGGGGTGGGGGTCCACCCCGAAGCAGGGACAACGGAGACAGGGATTTGGGGAGGGGTGAGAGCGTTGGAGCCTGGAGAAGTACGGAGGCCACAGCCTGCCCACTTGTGAGCTGGGGAGATGGCTGTGGACTGTGGGGACCACTACTGGGGCGTCTCCTGGACACTTCACAGTGACAGGGGCTGGGGCTGGGGGGCTCTGAGTGAATGTCAAAGGAGCAGAAGTTAAGACTGTAGCCCTCATGGGACTTCCCTAGCAGTCCAGCAGCTAAGACTGACTCCATGCTCCCAGTGCAGGGGACCTGGGTTCAGCCTCTGGGCAGGGAACTAGATACCCCATGCTGGAACTAAGATCTCAAATGCCACAACCATAGATCCTGAGTGTGGCGACTAGGACCTGGCACAGCCGAAAAAAAAAAAAAAGCAGTAAGTAGCCCCCATGGACCAGCAGCCTGGTTCCTGGTATTTTCAAGCTAAGTTATGTCATCCCCCTGTAGAAGGAAATGGGGCCTGCAAGTGACAGGCATTTCCTGCCAGACTGGTGGGATATGGGGTTGGGGGAGGACCAGTGGGCTTGAAGCGGATTAAAATCCATTTCGATCTTCACTGCCCAAACAGCAGCAACCATCGGTGTCTATTGGGCACTTAAAACGTGGCCAGTGTGTGGTTAAAGAACTGGCTTTCACTGTTTAGTTAATTTCAGTGAGTTTCAGCATAAATGCCAACACTTGGTTCAATTACTGGGAAAGTTTTAAGTTCCTTTGGAACCAGCCGGGTACCTGAATCCACCTTTTCAACTCTTTTAAGTTTTACAGGCTCTAAAATAAAGACCTAGAATTCCAAATGAAAATTTAGCATTCTAGTGGAGAGGCTGCTGTAGGTGTGAAATAGTCACCGGATTTTTAGTTTTCTAAAATTTACTTTCTTTATTTTTGTCTGTGCTGGGTCTTCGTTGCTGCTTGAGAGATTGTTCTAGCTCCAGCGAGTGGGGACTACCCTCTAGTAGCTGTGCCCGGGGCCTCTCGTTGGGGGTGGCTTCTCTTGTTGCGTAGCAACAGTAGCTACTAGAAAATTTTAAAGTGCTTAGGCAGTTGCTGCTGTATTTTGATTGGACAGTGCTGGTGTGGAGGGAATAGGAATCAAAGATTAGCAACACAAAAAAGCTTATGCTATGTAAACTGATGTGACTGGGGACGTGAGATGGATGTGAGAGTTGGATCATAAAGAAGGTTGAGTGCCGAAGAATTGATGCTTTCAATTTGTGGTGCTGGAGAAGACTCTTGAGGGTCCCTTGGACTGCCAGGAGATCAAACCAGTCAATTCGAAAGGAAATCAACCCTTGAATATTCACTGGAAGGACTGATGCTGAAGCTGAAGCTTCAATACTTTGGCCCCCTGATTCAAAGAGCCGACTCACCGGAAAAGACCCTGATGCTGGGAAAGATTGAAGTCAGGAGGAGAAGGGGGCGACAGAGGGTGAGATGGTTGGATGGCATCACCGACTCAATGGACATGAGTTTGAGCAAACTCTGGGAGATAGTGAAGGACAGGGAATCCTGGCATGCTACAGTCCCTGGGTTTGCGGAGGCGGACATGCCTGAGTGACTAAATGACAACGTGACGGGGGACCAGTGAGTTTCTTTTTTTTCCGGGCTGTTCTTGGCATCTATGAGTTTCACTGATCTAAAAAAAAAAGCTCTGGAAATGGCAGATCTTTTGTCTGGGCTGATCTACAAATAACCTTCAACTGTAGGAGAGTCTTCTCTAAGGCATATAACCTGATCCAAAGACTTCTGATCACACTCAGAATAGAAATTAGGAAACTTACCAGGACCCAAAGGCCCAACCACATTCTATGCGCCTTTGTTCTGGGTTTTCCACAAACGTTAATTCCATGTCCTCATTATCCTATGAAATAGTAAGAGTTATCACCCCCACTTTACAGATGAAAAAAAAATTATGCACAGAGAAGCAGAGTCATATGCAGTTGATCAAGCTGGGAAGATCACCTGGTGTAGGAAATCGGTTGCAGGTAAAGAACCCGCCTGTCAATGCAGGAGACATAAAAGACGCAGGTTCGATTCCTGGGTTGGGAAGATCCTCTGGAGGAAGGCATGGCAACCCACTCCGGTGTTCTTCCCCAGAGAATCCCACGGACAGAGGAGCCTGGGGTGGGGGCGATGCTACAGGCCGTGGGGTCGCAAAGAATCGGACACAACTGTGCGACTGAGCACAGGTCGGCAGGCAAGCTGGTCACCTGCAGAGCTGGAATTTAGACCTCGCGCCTCTCTGTGGAGAAGGCAATGGCACCCCACTCCAGTATCTTTGCCTGGAGAATCCCAGGGACAGGGGAGCCTGGTAGGCTGCAGTCCATGGGGCCGCAAAGAGTCAGACACGACTGAGTGACTTCACTTTGACTTTTCACTTTGACTTTCATGCATTGGAGAAGGAAATGGCAACCCACTCCAGTGTTCTTGCCTGGAGAATCCCAGGGACAGGGGAACCTGGGGGGCTGCCGTCTATGGGGTCGCACAGAGTCGGTCACGACTGAAGTGACTTAGCAGCAGTAGCCCATCTCTGTGCCCAACGACTGTGCAACACTGCCCCCTTGTGGATCCGGAGACACACACACGGAGAGAGTTCAGAGGTCGGGAGGGGGTCGGGACAAAGGCGGGACCCCAGGATCTCCTGCGTCGGTCGCCATGGGCCCCGGCACCCAGCTCTGGACGCAGACATCGGAGCAGAGGAGGCAGGTGCAACCCCGACTGGTGACGGCAGCAAGGACCGCCACCTGAGCTTTGCCCCTGGTGAGCTCCGAGCCTTGCGCTCTGTGAGCTTGGGTCTTGATCCTGACCTTGGGTGTGTCAGGAACTAAAAAGAAGGGCTCAGAAATCTGACCTCTGGAGTCAGATTTGCTCCAGCAAGAGCTTGGGTGAGCAGCTGAGTGTTTTTGGTCTTAGAGGTCAGCCACTGTTTTCTCCAATTATTGCTACTAATATAATGAGTCCAAGAGGACTCAGTTTATTTATTTACTTTATCTCTGTTTATTTATTTTTTTGGTCACACCGTGTAGCTTGTGGGAGCTTAGTTCCCGGAACAGGGATCGAACCCAAGCCCTCAGCAGTCAAAATGCTGAGTCCTAACCACTGGACCTCCAGGGAATTCCCATCTCTGTTTATTCTTGAATCATGGTGACCCTGGGTGTCTTCCAGAACCATGTTCTCTGTGCACCCAGATACCCAGAAATGATCATGCTAAAATAATGAGGATAATAAAATTAATGAGGATAATAAATCCCTCCCATGCATTGAGTGAGCTTCCCTCATAGCTCAGTCAGTAAAGAATCTGGCTGCAATGCAGGAGACCTGGGTTTGATTCCTGGGTTGGGAAGATCCCCGGGAGAAGGAAATGGAAAACCACTGCAGTATTCTTGCATGGAAAATCCCATGGACAGAGGAGCCTGGCGGGCTACAGTCCATGGGGTCACAAGAGTCGGAGGTGACTTAGCGATTAAACCAGCATACAGGGAGTGGTTCCAGTCATTGTTTCGCTTGCGTTATTGTTCTTAATCTCAGGGGATAAAATTATGAGCCTGTCTTTTCACAAAAGGAGAGAGAGGTTCAGAAATGTGACTTCCCCCATTATAAAAGGAAATTAGTTTTTCTCAGGAAACTCCTCGCTGGCTATATTTGTTATGGTGGCGGGGGAGGTGAAAACAAAGTCCTTCTTTGTTTTTACATACTTGGGGGAACATGTTAACACTAATGGTTACCATATGCTGAGTGCATGCTCTGTGAAAATTATTTCAGCAGCTTCACTCAGATTAGCTTGCTAGTGTGCCCATTAACCTTAAGAAGTCGCTACTATTGTCTGTCTCCACTCTAAGCGGGGAGAAACCCGAGCCATCACAGAAACAAATAGCTGGATCTGAACCCAGGGAGAGTTGCATGAGAATCTGTGTGTGTGTGTGTGTGTGTGTGTGTGTATAACGTCATTCCCACTTCACTTTTCAAAAGTAGAAACAAGTAGATTTATTTAACTAAAAATAGATTTATTTATCTGTGTGGCTGGGTCAAGTCTTAGCTGCTGCACACTTGGGATCTTCACTATGTCCTGCGGGATCTTTCTTTGGGGAGCAGGGACTCTCTAGTGGCAGCTCCAGGGCTTTACAGCACCCGGGTTTAGCTGCCCCACAGCACGTGGGATCTTAGTTCCCTGACCACGAATCAAACCGGAGTCCCCTGCATTGCAAGGTGGATTCTTTTTTTTTTTTTTAATATTGGTTTTTTTGTTTTCATTTTTAAAATCGTTTATTTATTTATATTTATTTTTGGCTGCGCTGGGTCTTCATTGCTTTCTGCGGGCTTTCTCTAGTTGCGGCCAGCGGAGGCGACTCTGCAGTTGAGAGGCGCGGGTTTCTCTTTGCGGCGTCTTGTCTTGTAGCGGAGCACCGGGGTTTCGGTCTGCAGGCTTCAGTAGTCTTGGCGCATGGGCTTAGCTGCTCCGTGGCACGTGGGATCTTCGCGGACCAGGGATCGAGCCCGTGTCCCCCGCGCTGGTAGGTGGATTCCTATCCACTTGTCACCAGGGAAATCTTCCAGGCGGGTTCTTAACCAGTGGACCATCAGGGAGGTCTTTCCGACTTGATTTTTGAATAGGCATTGCTTCCACGTGGCACAGAAACAAAGTATGTTTATTAAAAACGTACAGAGTGATAAACCTCCGTCTTGACCTTGCCGGCCTTTGATCCTGTCCTCACCCCTCTTCCAAGCATAACGACTAGAGTGTCTTTCATGGGTTTCACTGCACATGAACCATTAAACGCAGAGATGTCTTCTCATTCTTGCCTTGGTTTTAGCCACCAGGCTGGGCTTCTTGAAAAGTGAGTTGTCTCCTGGTGTTCAAAACATCTAGTGAAATGAACCATTTAGACGCTGAGAAAACAAACTGAATTTGAGAAAGTCTAACTCTTGGGCCTACAGAAATGAACTGGGTCTTTGCTACATCTCCAGGGGAGATGATGAGTGTAAATAAAGAATAGCTCCTTATCTCATGTGACTGCTATCAAAGTGCATTATAAACAAAAGTTTTTGGAAATGGCAGTACACAGTTTATGAGAATAAACTGTGAATTATAACAGATCTGCCCTTGTTTCTACTGTATCTTTAAGGCTGGTCTAAGAGTCACAGGCAGCTAACAATAAGGGTACATGAGAAAAAAAAATAAACAACATTTGGTGAATAAGCATCAAAAAAACTTATAATGCTGAGTTAGTTTCAAGGTTTGTGCAACACTGTTTAGATAGTTACGTAAGTTATAAAACAATGGCTGGTGTGAAAATTACAGATGATTCATAATTATATCTATGAACATAAAGCTCTCTACTGGGAAGGCTTCCAGTCTGGGAGAACTCAGTGGGAGGCATTCCTCCACCCACGCCCAAGGGAGCTTGCCACTCATTCTGTGGCGACTGTTGTTGTTCAGTCGCTCAGTCCTGTCCGACTCTTTGTGACCCCATGAACTGCAACACTCCAGGCTCCTCTGTCCTCCATTGTCTCCCAGAGCTTGCTCAATTTCATGTCTGTCGAGTTGGTGAGGCTATCCAACCATCTCATCCTCTGTCCTCCCCTTCTCCTCCTGCCTTCAATCTTTCCCAGCATCAGGGTCTTTTCCAATCAGTTGGCTCTTCGGATCAGGTGGCCAAAGTACTGAAGCTTCAGCATCAGCATCAGTCCTTCCGATGAATATTCAGGACTGATTTCCTTTAGGATGGACCGGTTCGATCTCCTGGCAGTCCGAGGGACCCTCAAGAGTCTTCTCTGGCACCATAGTTCAAAAGCATCAATTCTTCAGTGTTCAGCCTTCTTTCTGGCCCAACTCTCCCATCTGTACATGACTAGTGGAAGAAACCATAGCTTTGACTATACAGACTTTTGCTGGCAAAATGATGTCTCTGCTTTTTAATACGCTGTCTAGTTAATCATAGCTTTCCTTCCAAGGAGCAAGCATCTTTTCATTTCATGGCTGCAGTCACCGTCCTGTGGGTGGAAAGAGAACACTGGAGACAGAACAAATCAGAGTGAAAAGTGCACACAGAGAGATCCAGAACAGTGATCACAACACACGTTCAGCGCAGAAGCATCTACATTGTTGGCTGCAGTATGTGGGAGCGTTAGTTAGGTCTACAGCTCTGAAGTCATGTGGACTCATGAGTTGCAGCAAGTGGGATCTAGTTCCCTGATCAGGGATCGAACTTGCACCCCCTGCATTGGGAGCATGGAGTCTTGGCCACTGGACCACCTGGGAAGTCCCCACGTTTTCAGTTGCAAGATGAAAAAGTTCTGGAGATCGGTCATACGACAATGTGAATGTACTTTTAGCACTACCGAAATGCACGCTTAAAAGTGCGCAAGATGGTACGTAATTTCACATTATGTATTTTTACCACAAAATATCAAAAAAGACCTCCTGATGCTGGAGTTGGTTACAAAGTTTGTGACACAGCATTTAGTGAGGTAACACGAGTTATGCAACAATGACTAAGAGTGAAAATTAGAGATGACTCTCTCGTTATCAGTGCAGGTAAATGATACAGCCCCAAAGCTTCCCTGGCATATTTCTTAAGGTACATTGTTTTTAAAAGCTATAAAAGCTCTGGGCAAATGCCTCACTGTGAAGATGAACAGTTTCACTCTTCTTTGTCTGATGCCCTGCAGGGGTGTTTTGGTAGAGTCAGTTCTTGACAGCTTTTCTTGAGTGTGTTAGTCATTCAATCGTGTCTGACTTTCCACGACCCCATGGACTGTAGCCCTCCAGGCTCCTCTGTCCATGGGAGTCTCCAGGCAAGAATACTGGAGTGGGTGGCCATTCCCTTCTCCAGGGAATCTTCCTGACCCAGGGATGGAACCTGCATCTCTTAAGCCTCCTACATTGGCAGGAGTGCCAATCACTATCAGCATTACCCCTAGTGCCACTCAATGCCTCGACAGCATTTTCATAGGAAAATGCCCACGTCGGCTTTCTCTGGATGGTTGAATCACTATGTGGTTTTATTTTCTTCATTCACATGCCTCCATGTACTGAGTTCCTCCATGTTCCACGTGTTCCTTACACATGTTCCTCTGTGTAACTAAATAGTTGATGAGAGAATTTTTAAATAGAAGAGTTCCCGATCATAAATATAGGAGGGTGATAAAGTTATAAAATCACCATTTTGAAACCCATAACGAAACAGTGCCTCTGGGCTATGGTCACGGTTGACTGCTAAAGCCAGTAGGTGGAAAGCAGATGGGAACTTATATGGGTCAGGCTGACGACACTGGAATCCTAACATCACAAAGAGAGACAACTCGACAGCAAGTATCTCTTGATTTGTTGTGACATTAAAGACACGGCCGCAGCTTTGAAATATTTTGCTCCCAGCTTGGACCTGAAGGAGATTGTGCTTTTTGCTCCAACTACCAGAAGATGGAGAAACATGTTAAACAGGCCCACAGGAAGCCAATCAGGAGAATCTGTGATGTGCAAACTTCCAGGATGAACAACCTGTTTTCCTCAACAATAAACACATTGTTCAAGATTGGGAAAGGAGTATGTCAAGGCTGTATATTGTCACCCTGTTTATTTAACTTCTATGCAGAGTACCTCATGTGAAATGCCTGACTGGATGAATCACACGCTGGAATCAAGATTGCCGGGAGAAATATCAACAACTTCAGACATGCAGGTGATACTATTCTAATGGCAGAAAGGGAAGAATGAAAGAGCCTCTTGATGGAGATGAAAGAGGACAGTGAAAAAGCTGGCTTAAAACTCAACATTCCAAAAACTAAGAGAAAAGTGGAAACAGTGACAGATTTTATTTTCTTGAGCTCCAGAATCACTGAGGATGGAGAATGCAGCCATGAAACTAAATGTGGGGCCCCAAGTGGAGAAACCTCTATGGGCATAAGAGTAACATGCTAAGCTTGGGCTTAAAGAAAACACACGCATTGCGGTTAGAAGCTAAGATGGCGCCTGCAGAAAGGTGTGAAGGCGTGGTCTATATTGTTTGTCAAAATTTTTGATTGGCCCTCTTGATTTCCGTGCTCGTGGACAACGCGTGATCACCATAGACCCCTGTCATGATGTAAGCGCATGGTAAGCTGACCTTTAACTTGATTGGTAGAACCTAGGAAAGTCCCTCGAAAAAACCCACCTGCTTGCCTTTATAAACCAAGAGCTTACGACAATAAAGCAGAACTGCTCAGACAGAACCACTGTCGCGTCTGATTGTCTCTCGCTGGCCGGGGGGCTGGGTTGGCGGACAGCAGGCTCACCTCTCCTCGGGACCCCTCGGCCTTGCTGAGGGAAGTTCCACGGCCTCTCTCTTTTTGCGGTGTGCCCCCCGCAACTAAAAGAAGCTAACTCCTTGGAAGAAAAACTATGACAAACCTAGACAGCATATTAAAAAGTAGACATATCACTTTGCTGACAAAGGTGCGTATAGTCAAGCTATGTTTTTTCCAGTAGTCATGTATGGATGTGAGAGTTAGACCCTAAAGAAGACTGAGAGGCAAAGAATTGATGCTTTTAAATTGTGGTGCTGGAGAAGACTCTTGAGAGTCCTTTGAACTGCAAGGAAATCAAACCAGTTTATCTGAAAGAAAATCAACCTTGAATATTCATTGGAAGGATTGATGCTGAAGCTCCAATACTTTGGCCACCTGATGTGAAAAGCCGATTCACTGAGAAAGACCCTGATGCTGGGAAAGATTGAAGGCAGGAGGAGAAGGGGATGACACAGGTTGAGATGGTTGGATGGCATCACTGACTTGAGGGACACGAGTCTGAGCAAACTCCGGGAGACAGTGAAGGATGGGAAAGCCTGGCGTGCTGTGGTCCGTGGGGCTGCAGAGAGCGGGACACTACTTAGTGACTGAACAACAACAGTAAAACCTTTGTCAGTATGTAGAACACTTTTATCACTTCATGCCAGTGCCCCACCAATCCCCACCCCCACCCAACCGGCAAGCAGTATTCTGATTTCTTTCCACTATAGGTTAGTTTTGCTTGCTCTTCATGTAAATGGAGATATAAATACATCCTTTTCGTGTAAGGCGCTTTCATCTTGAGATTCACTCAGTGAATTTGTCCCTTTCAGTGGCATATCCCATTGCTGGACTCCACCACAGTTTCGTTTATACGTTTTGCCATTGATGGATGCCTGGGCTGCTTCCAGTCCTCTCCAAATAAAGCCGCTATGAACAACTGTCTGATGGTTTTCGGTTGCATTTCTCTCATGATTAAAGATGTTGCGATCTTTTCCCTTGCTTTTTGCCCATTTGCCTCTCTTCTGTTATAAGTTCAATTCAGTAGCTCAGTCATGTCCGACTCTTTGCGACCCCATGGACTACAGCAGGCCAGGCTTCCCTGTCCAGCACCAACTCCCCAAGCTTGCTCGAACTTTCTGTTGTAAAGTAGACCTATCTGATTTTTTTTTTCCTCTCAAAGAGAGGAATCTTGGACCTCCTTGGTGGTCCAGTGGTTAAGAATCCGCCTGCCAACACAGGGGGCGCTGTTTAGATCGCTGGTCCTGGAAGATCTCACCTGCTGCAGGGCACCTAAGCCTGCATGACACAACAATTGAGCCCGAGGGATGCAGATACTGAAGCCTGTGTGCCTAGAGCCAGTGCTCTGCAAACAAGAGAAGTCACGGCCACGGGAAGCCCCCGCACCTGGCAAGAGGAAGCCTGTGCGCAGCCTAAATAACTAAATAAAATTTTAAAAGAAAGGTTCTTGATACATTTTCTAATGCCCTTATTTAACTTCCCTGGTGGCTCAGATGGTAAAGAATCCGCCTGCAGTGCAGGAGACCTGGGTTTGATCCTGGGGTCAGGAACATCCCCTGGAGAAGAAAATGGCAACCGGCTCCAGTATTCTTGCCTGGAGAATCCCACGGACAGAGGAGCCTGGTGGGCTACAGCCCATGGGGTCACAAAGAATCAGACACGACTGAGCGACTAACACTTAATCTAACTTACACAGATGATCAACCTTCCCGTGTATATTCTTTTTCCGGGACTGCAATAATAAGGTGTCACAAGCTGGGTGTCTGAAAAAACCAGAAATTCATTCTCTTACAGTTCTGAAGGCCAGAAGTCCAAAGTCAAGGTGTCTGCAGGGCTGAGCTCCCTCGGAAACTCGGGGTGGAATCTTTCCTTGCCTCTTCCAGCTTCTGCTGGCTGCCAGCAGTGTTTGGCCTGCGGCTGCGCCCCTCCATCTCTGCCTCTGTCTTCACGTGGCGTTCTCCCCCGTGAGTCTGTCTTCACATCGTCTTTCCTCTTCTCATAAAGACACCGGCTTTATTGGATTCAGGTCCACCCTACTTCGGTATGAACTCAACTAATTACATCTGCAGTGACCCTATTTCCAAATATAGTCACATTCTGAAGTACTGGGGATTAGGACCTCGACATATCTTTCGGGGGAACACCACTTAACCCATAATATTATCGATACAGTGATCTGCACCCTCCCCCTCAATTATGTCTAGGCACTCGCTGTCTTCGAAATTGGGCTACATTCTCAAAGTGGTGGCATATTTTTCTCTGCACCAACTCTGGGGCAGACGCTGGGCAGGAAGTGGCATTGTCATCTCGGTGTTACCCGTAAGGAGTTTGATTCCATCCACCGCTCAGACGGGTCGAGGAACTTGCTCAAAGTTAGCGGAGGAATTGGTGCTCAGAATCCTTAAGCCTCCAAAAAAGTCTGGCCACCTTCACGGCTCCCCGTAGACGTTTCCTCAAGGGGCCTCGAGGTGGCGCCGTAGAGCAAACGGTGGATTCTAACACCCCGGCTTTTAACACGCCTTCTTCCTGGGCGCACCTCAGACCTGAACATGAATCACCGGGGGATCTTGCAACTCTTGATTCAGTTGGTCCGAGAGGGGGCCAGGCACTGAGGATGCCGATAGGCGAGGGCTGAAGGATTGATGCCTGTCCTCGAAACTGTACAGGGCAGCTTAGGGAACCCAGTAGTGTTAATAATCGTTACGGAAACAACTCTTTTCATACTGCCCTTCAGTGCCCAGCTCTCTGCGCTTACCTTTAAGGGTACATTCTCTCCTTCAATGCTCACGGTAGCTCTGTGAGATCGTCCCACGGGAACGAAACAGGAAGCGGATGACGGTCTGCGCATCCGTACAGACCCGACCCAGGGCGAGACTCAGCGCAGGGGCCGAGGGAGACGAGATGGGGGCTCTGGAGGCTGGTGGCAAGGGCACAGCGCTTGGGGGTGGGGGTGGGCGGAGAGACTTAGGCATCTGGAAGCGCAGGGAAAACTAGATCAGGGTCAGCCAAGGAAATCTGGGGTCCAGGATTGCCCCTCTCCCAACTAAAGCCCGCTGCAGGAATCCTTTCTACTTTACTGTCTCTTCGTGAGCCTCTCTTTCCTCCTTCTAACCATCCTCTGCCTATCGATCTAGTATCTATCTTACCGAGTCTCTCTCTCCGTCCCCCTCAGTCCTTCTCTGTAGCTTCTGTTTTAGTCTTTCTCTGAGGTTTCCCAAAGGGCTGGCTCCTTCTTCCCCACTCTTTAAATTCGTGTCTGATTTTAAATCACTTCTAACCTCTTTTATCTTTCTTCCCGCCCCCCCCCCACGTTTTTAAAAAGATTTCTCTCTCTCTCTTTTTTGATATGGACCATTTTGTTATTCAGTCTCTCCGTCGCGTCCGACTCTGGGACCCCGTGGACGGCAGCAGGCCAGGCTTCCCTGTCCTTCACCATCTCCAGGGGCTTCCTCAAACTCATGTCCATTGAGTCGGTGGTGCCATCCAACTATCTCATCCTCTTTAAAAGCCTTTATTGACTTTGTTACACTATTGCTGTTGTTTCATGTTTTAGATTTTTTGGCCCTGAGGCATGTGGGATCTTAAGCTCCCTGACCAGGGATGGAACCCACACCCCTGCATTGGAAGGTGAAGTCTTAGCCACTGGACCACCAGGGAAGTCCCAGCCTCTCTTTCTTTAAAGATCTCAGTCTCTCCCGCCTCCTCTCTTTCTCCCCTCATCCCTCCGCACCCCTCCCATCGTCACTCATCGTCATCCCTTGTTTGGCTCTATGTCCCTCTGTTTGCTTTTGTTGGCCCAAGTGCGTTGTAGTTTCGGGCACAAGCTCAGGACTCCCACTCGTTGGGTCACATCCTAGCTCTGCCACGTACCCGCTGCAGAAATGGAGCCAGATTTACCCAATCTCATTGCCCCTCGGCCTCCTGATTTGTTGAGAGCCTCCCTCCAGAGAGGCTGCAGTCAGAACCGGAGAGACGAGGCTCGCAACGCATGTGGCGAGGTGTCTGGCACTCAGTAAATGGGAGGTGTCATCATCAGCGTCGTTATTATTATTACTAATACAAGGTAACCCACTGCCAGCCTCTCTGGGGCCAACAATTAGGTGCTTATCTGGTGTGTGGAATGCATGAGGAAGATCCTCCCACCACCAAAATTGGGGCCACTCCCTGACCTCAGTTTCTAGCCTGGATCAGGCACCCCCAAGAGCGAGGGCACCGGGCGGAGGACACACCAGCTTTCTGTCGACACACCTGATGACACCTTTCGCCCTTCGTCTCGGCTTCTCTGACGTCCCGAGCCAACCCCGTGCCTTTGGTGTGTGTGCTGGGAGGCATCAAGCAAGGAGCCGCCATGTCAGGTTAGGTTCAGAGACTCATGTAACGAGTGAGGGATACAGAGTGGTATCAGAAGGTGGCCACGGTGAACAGAGACAGCACACACAGCTTCCACAGTCTTGCAGAAGAGGTTCAGCGCCTCGCTGTGCAAAATGTGGCTTGATCATTCGAAGAGTTCACTTATTTCTTTCTTTTACTGCCTTTAGACCTTAGGTCAGAGGTTGAATATCATACACACGATTATTAACATTATCATCGCCGGTTTGCACGGAATCCCTCTTTTATCTGTCTCCTCTCCCTCCCGCCTTCCATCCTTCTTTCTCTGTCTTCTCTCCTTCCCTCTCTTCCTTCCTTCCTCCTTCCTGCCCTCCTCCTTCAGCCTCATAAACTATGTCACGTAGCTCTTGTATGTATTTTAAACTGATGTCACTGGCGTTGGATAACACATCTCCCTCTCGTCCCAGTCACTTTTCAAACAAGCGCTGTATTTCTAAGACCCGACCATGCTTTTTGTGTTCCTGCATCTGGCTCATTGCAGGAACTCCACGGAGGGTGTCCCCACGTTCACCCAAGAGTCTCCCTGGAAACAGACACTCCATGGCTGCCAACTCCAACCACAAAGAACACTGCGGGGCACATCCTCGTACGTGTCCCCTTATGGGTGTGTAAGAATTTCTTTGGGATGGATAGCCACGATAGAAATGGCTGAATCATGGGGTGTGGGTATACTTAATTTGATGAAATAGTGCCAGAATCCTTCTTCAGAGAATTGAAACCACCACACACGTACCCAAGCAGCGCCTGAATATTCTAATGTCTATACATCCCTAGCAATACTTCACACTACTATCCTCCTTATTTTCTCCACCCTCACGGGTGGAAAGTAGTATTTTGTTGTTTCAGTTTACATTTCTGTGATACCTAATCAGTTTGAACATCCCCTCATTTGCATAGCTTTTTTGCAGATCGCCTATTCGAATCCTTTACCTATTTTCCCCTAAGGGTGTCCATCTTATTGCTTATCAATTCACAGGTTGTTCTGGTTGTTGTTCAGTCGACAAGTCAAGTTGTGTCCAGCTCTTTGCAACCTCATGGACTGTACCATGCCAGGCTTCTCTGTCCCTCACTGTCTTCCCAACTTTCCTCAAACTCACATCCATTGATTCAATGACGCCATCCAACCATCTCATCCTCTGTCACCCCCTTCTCCTCCCGTCTTCAGTCTTTCCCAGCATCAGGGTCTTTTCCAATGAGTCGGCTCTTCACATCATGTGGCCAGAGTATTGGAGCTTCAGCTTCAGCGTCAGTCCTTCCAATGAATATTCAGGACTGATTTCCTTTAGGATGGACTGGTTGGATCTTCTGGCAATCCAAGGGATGCTCAAGAGTCTTCCCCAGCACCACAATTTGAAAGCATCCTTTCTTCAGTGCTCAGCCTATTATAGGCGTTGGTCTCTTTTCCATCTTTTCCCCTGGTTCATGTTTGATTTTACACATAATTTCTCCCATTCTGACAAATGCCCATCAAAGGTCTGTTTTACCCTCATTTAAACCCACATTTTTAATTTTATCATAATCAGCCTAACTGATGTTTTGTTCTAATATCTTTGCTTTTAAAGTCTCAAGAAGTCATTCCTTGTCCCAGAGATTCAAAGATATTCTCCTTGATTTTTTTCTACTGACTTTATAATGATATCTCTTCCATATTGGTCTCTAATACTTCTAGACTTCACTTTCTTGTGTGGTGTCAGATAGAAATCTGGGTTTATTTTCCTGCTCATAGTGAGCCAGTTTTCTTAATACCATTAATTAAGTGTACCGTATTTCCCCTATTAATAAACAGGGTTAAATAAAACTATTAGATTCCCTACTAAAATTTCCCCTATTAATTTGAGTTGCTGCTTTACCGTATTTTATATAGAGTACATAATATTGCATCGAGTTCCCACGAGTTCTTTCTAAGCTCCTTCTCTGTGTCACTGGCCCATTTATCTGTTCTTTCACTACTGCCTCACTTCGAAAAATACATTCTTTTTGTTTTTTACTATGTCTAGTAGGGCAAGAAGCTTATTTCTTGCACCACCATAACCCTTATCCTCACGGCTTACATCACCGTGCAGGAAACACATTGATCCTCTCCACCCTTCATGGGAACTATTTACTGACACTTGCCCCATCCTGGCCTCCCTGTGGGAAAAGACACATCCTCACTCAGGAAGAGAAAGTCGAACCTGCCAAGGAAAATCTGCGCAATGTCTTTGCTCAGCTTTTAGTTCCTGGAAACTTTTTCCCACACCATCTCCTCCCTATCAGCATACTAAAAACCAACTCCAGTAGCTCAAACACTTGAGTTTTTTTTTTTTTAATATATTTATTTACTTGTCTCATTTTTGGCTGCACTGGGTCTTCGTTGCTGCTCGTGGGGTTTCTCTAGGTGCGGCAAGCGGTGGTTACTGTGTAGCTGCGGCGCAGAGGCTTCTCACGGCGGTGCCTTCTCCTTGCGGAGCACGGGGCTCTAGGCAGGCAGGCTCAGTAGTTGCGGTGCTCCGGCTCAGTTGCCCCGCAGCACGTGGGATCTTCCCAGACCAGCGATCAAACCGGGGGCCCTTGCATTCCAAGGCGGATTGTTAACCACTGGACCCTCAGGGAAGCCCCGACACTTCAGGTTTTATTCTGTTTCAAGCCCAGATGTTGGAAGTCCATGGCTGAAGCAGATACTTAAGCGGGTCACCAAGAATGCAGGATTCCTCTTGCTTCTTGCGACCCAATCTTTATCCTGTGATTTTTATCCTCAGAGTGGCGGGTCTGCCTCCGGGCACCTACATGCCAGGTGGGAAGAGGGGGAAAGTCCAAACATGATACTCTCTCTTTTATCAGCAAAACAAAAACTTCCCGGGAAAATCCAGTTGCTAGTTTTCAGCTTCTGTCTTACTGCTTAAAATTGGGTCACGTGGCCACCCAGAGGTAGGATGAACGTCCTTACTTGGGTCACGTGCCATGCCGTGGCAACACAGGGTCTCAGGTGGTGATGCGGTACAGAGAGTGACGCCCACCTCTTCGCCTTCTGTCTTCTGGCCCACACACTTCCCCTCTGATCTCCTGCTGACTCGAGTCTAAATCCATCCAGGACGTCTCCGGGTTCTACCATCAGCAGAAAGAAGAATGCGGATGGGGTGGGTGGAGAATCAAAGCACACAGCTTCTCCTAAACTCTTTTTACCATCTTTTTTTTTTTCAATTTTGGGGGCATAATATTTATTTATTTGGCTGCACCGGGTCTTAGTTGCGGCATGTGGATTTATTTCCCTGACCAGGGATGTGGGGAGGGCCGAGTCTTAGCCACTGGACCAACAGGCAAGTCCAACAGATGTTACATCAGGAAAAAGGTAAGCTGTTTAAAACTGCTGAAGAACCTAGAAACTACTCCAATACTTATCCAAAGTAAAAACGAGTAAGTTGAAGCATGTTTACACAATAACCTACAGGGCAACGGTGAGAAGGAAACGTTCACATCTGTAGACAAAAATCTGGGTGAACTGAGAGCAAATACAATATTGAAGTCTGGATTCTGAAGACCAAAACTCCTGTCCCCAGATGTGTCTGTTTCCTCGACCGCCACACCCTGAAGCCTTCTCAGGGGCACTACCCCATGGGTTGCTGCTGAAGGTTGGGTGATGCATTGCTTGGCCCGTACTAGTTGGCCCCACCTCCTTAACCATAGCTGATTGGATCCAGAGTCAGTACCTGACCCACGAGCAGCCAATCAGATTTTTTCCTCTCTGTTGACTGAACTAAGACAACCCAATCACTGGAGCCAGCTGTCCCAGAAGTGATGAGAAAACAGAAGAGGCCCCTTGCAGAGAATGAGAAGAGACCATGAGAGCAAGATGCGTGGCGAAAGAGTGAGCCGTCCTAGAGCTCACTATCCGTCCCATCGTTTTCCAACTGCAAGTCATGGACATTCTGTTGATAACGCACCTCCCTTTTTAACTTTGGCCAATAAGTTTTGTTTTCCACCAATATCTGGAATGAACTGCTTAGCATTGTCACCAGCCGGCTTTAAAATCTCTGGTGGCTTCCCGACCTTTTAGGGAAACAAACAAACCAGCTTCCAGGTATATTGGTCTTCTTTGCGTTCTCAGAAATACCCATCCTATCACCATCTTGCAGCCCGTGCACTTATCCTTTTATCTGGAATTCCAGATCCCAGACACTCACGGGGCTGGTCACTTTTCATCTCGCATGCTGTTGTTAAGTCGCTGAGTCGTGTCTGACTCTTTGGGACCCCATGGACTGTAGCCCACCAGCCTCTTTGGTCCATGGGATTTTCCAGATGAGAATACTGGAGTGGGCTGCCATTTCCTTCTCAGGGGATCTTCCCAACACAGGGATAGAACCTGCTTCTCCTGTGTTAGCAGACGGGTTCTTTACCATTGAGCCACCAGAAAAACACTTCATCTTGCAGGTCTCAGCTCAAATGCCTCCTCCTCTGAGAGGCCCTTTACATTAGTTTCTTGTTGCTGATGTAACAAATGATCACAAACTTAGTAGCATACAACAGAAATTACTGTCTTACGGTTCTGGAGGTCAGATGTTCACAGTGTTGTCTCACTGGGCTAAAATCAAGGCACTGGCAGACAGGACTGAATTCCTTTTGGGAGCTCTCAGGGAGAATCCGTTTCTGAGCCTTTTTCATTATCAGCATTCCTAGGCTCATGGCCCCTTCCTTCATCTTCAAAGCCATCAGCAGCCATGAAATTAAAAAACGCTTACTTCTTGGAAGGAAGGTTATGACCAACCTAGACATCATATTAAAAAGCAGAGACATTACTTTGCCAACAAAAGTCTGTCTAGTCAAGGCTATGGTTTTTCCAGTAGTCATGTATGGATGTGAGAGTTGGACTATAGAGAAAGCTGAGTGCCGAAGAACTGATGCTTTTGAATTGTGGTGTTGGAGAAGACTCTTGAGAGTCTCTTGGACTGCAAGGAGATCCAATCAGTCCATCCTAAAAGAAATCAGTCTTGGGTGTTCATTGCAAGGACTGATGTTGAAGCTGAAGCTCCAATACTTTGGCCACCTGATGTGAAGAGCTGACTCATTTGAAAAGACCCTGATGCTGGGAAAAATTGAGGGCAGAAAGAGAAGGGGACGACAGAGGAGGAGATGGTTGGATGGCATCACTGACTCGATGAACATGGGTTTGGGTGAACTCCGAGAGTTGGTGATGGACAGGGAGGCCTTGTGTGCTGAGGTTCGTGGGGTTGCAAAGAGTCGGACACGACTGAGTGACTGAACTGAACTGATTCCTAGGCTCACGGCTCCTTCCTTCATCTTCAAAACCATCAGCATAGCATCGTCCAGTCTCTCTCTCATTTTGACTCCCTACCCTGCTTCCTTCTTATAAGGGCCCTTTGGATTGTATTGGCCTCACCCTCTCAAAATCCTTGGAAAAGGCAATGGCACCCCACTCCAGTACTCTTGCCTGGAAAATCCTATGGATGGAGGAGCCTGGTAGGCTGCAGTCCATGGGGTCACTAAGAGTTGGACACGACTGAGCGACTTCACTTTCACTTTTCACTTTCGTGCAGTGGAGAAGGAAATGGCAACCCACTCCAGTGTTCTTGCCTGGAGAATCCCAGGGATGGGGGAGCCTGATGGGCTGCTGTCTATGGGGTCTCACAGTCGGACACGACTGAAGTGACTTAGCAGCAACAGCAGCAACATCCTTTGCCATGTAAAGTCATGAAGCTCCCCTGGTGGCTCAGACAGTAAAGAACCTGCCCGCAATGCTGGAGACCTGGGTTCGATTCCTGGGTCGTGAAGAACCCCCGAAGAAGGAAATGGCAACACACTCCAGTATCCTTGCCTGGAGAATCTCATGGACAGAGGAGCCTGGTGTGCTTCATGCAGTCCATGGGTCGCAAAGAGTCGGACACGACTGAGCAAATTAACACACTCATGAAGTCACATATTCACAGATTCCAAGAATTAGGATGTGGACACATTGGGACAAGGGTGGGGGTGGCTACTGCTCCCCCACACCCTTCCGACCATCCGGTATAAATATGCCCCTCCCCCAACATTCCTTTTCTTCCCCCAGGCCTGTTCTCCTTATACTCATATCACTTACACACTTATTAGAGTACAAAATGTGTTTGTCTATCTTTTCTGTTCTGCCCGCTGTAGTATCCGCAGCATGTGGACCCATTCCTGGCAGGAAATCGTCAGTTGATCCGCATTTGTGAATAAACTGAAAAGCTGATTGAAAGAATCTCTGTTTCCTGCAGTCGCGAAGATGACCCAACAGAGCAAACAGCAGTGCAGAGGGGCCAGTGACTTGTTCCTGGCCGCCCGTCCATTCAAGGAAGAGACTACACACGGAGCCCGCTTCTCAGATGCTTTATTTCTGGGATCAAATCCGGGTCACAGCTGCAGAGAAGGTGGACTCTGGACTTGAGGAAGGAAGCGCTGGGGAGACTGAGGTGCAGCCTTCACCCTGGGTGTTATGGGGACTGAATTCAGGATCCGACCAGAAGGACTGGTCTCTCCACTGCCCGAGAAGGGGGATCTTGACTCCAGGTGGAGGGCAGCGCTGGAGGGATGAGCAACCTCAACATTTTAGGGAAGGAACTGGGGTGTGGAAGGGGACTTGTGGGGGGATCGAGGGGGACGAGGGGAGTCCAGAATGCCCGGTCCAGGAATGAATCACGAATTGCACTTGATAGTGTCCTGGATCCACTTGGTGAAGCGACAGAGGTTGGTGTAGACGCCGGGTCTGTTGGGCTGGGCGCAGGGGAAGTCTCCCCAGGACACGAGGCCCTGCAGGGACCCGTTGCAGACCACGGGGCCCCCGGAATCACCCTGTGGAGGAGAGAGGGAGGCACAGAGAGGCAGCGATGCGGGGAGGTGGAGGGGGGGTCACACAGATGAGGAAGGCACCAGAGGGCGAGACACAGGTAAAGAGACACACGGAGAGCATATTACTCTTTCACCCCCAAGCCCACCCTTCAGAAACCCCCTTTGTCCCTCTCTGGGCTTCCCAGGTGGCTCAGATGGTATAGAATCTGCATGCAATGCAGGAGACCTGGGTTTGATTACCTGGATCAGGAAGACCCCCTGGAGAAGGGAATGGCTACCCACTCCAGTATACTTGCCTGGAGAATCCCATGGACAGAGGAGCCTGGCGGGCTATAGTCCATGGGGTCGCAGAGAGTCGGACATGACTGAGTGACTAATACGTGCTGACCCTTTGTCCCGCTCTACCCAAAGCCCAACCTCTTTTCTGTCTCCCTCATGGCCTGTCTCTGTGTTTCCTTCTATTTCTTTCTCCCTCTTCCCTCCAACCTTGGAATACTGAGTTTCTCCTCCTGGACACGCCTTCCTTTCCCTTCCTCACTCTTCACCCATCCTCGACACCAATCCGCCTTGTACCTATACCCCACTTTTGCAGAGGAGCAGTCGTTAACCCCTGGGTGAAGCTTTTTCAGCCTGGCACTGCTAACATTCTGCAGGCTTGCTCAGTCATGTAGTCGTGTCTGACTCTTTGCGATCCCATGGCCTGTGGCCCGCCAGGCTTTTCTGTCCATGACATTCTCCTGGCAAGAATACTGGAGTGGGTTGTTATTTCCTCCTCCAAGGGACCTTCCTGACTCAGGGATGGAACCTGGGTCCCCGGTGGCACCAGGGACCTGCCGGTGCATTCTTTACCACTGAGCCACGTGGGAAACCCACTGGGACCAGACAGTTCTTCACTGTGGGCGGCTGTCCTGTGCATTGTAAGACCTTTAGCAGCAGCCCTCCAGCCACTACACATCAGGAGCTCCCTCCCTCCCCAGACACATTGAGACGACCAAAAACATCTCCAGGCATTGTCACACATTCCCCAGGGGTTCAGAATTGAGGATCGCTCTCGTGGACTAATTTGGTTTGCCTGTGCTTAATTCCCTTAGCTCCCTGTAATTACCCTTCCTATTACTCGGCATTTTTCCTGTCACTTCTTGTTTATGTTTATGCAAAATCCCTCCGACCTGACTTCTTCTCGTATTATAATGCAGATGCTGTTTTCTAGGCAAAAAAAGCTCTGCTGCCCCAATTGCTAAATTTCCACTTTTTTGTGGTTTAATTTCTCTTTTTTTGTTCACTCTTTCTTAATATCCCTGTAGAGTTCCTTTCGCTCTGCAGTGAGTTAACTGCTCTGAGCCTTGGCTCCTTGTCTGTAAAACAGAGTTAATAATAGTGATTAAATGGGTTAATTGAGCTGATGCTACTGAACCACTTAAAAAGGGTGTCTGGCAATTAATTAGCTCCTATTATTATAGTATTAGTATGATTGTTATTACTTCTTGCTTTTAGCGGCCATGCCCAGACCACATTCGGGTATGAAAAAGCCACTTGAGGTTTAGGAAAGAAAAAAAAAAAAAAACCAATGTACTACCCTTGGCTACAGAAAGGCTACGTATTTTACGATGTTGACATCTGGATACTGAGTGAAGTAAGACAGACAGAGAAGGAGTAACATCTCTTTTATGTGGAATCTAAAAAGAAATGATACACAGGATCTTATTTACAAAACAGAAAGAGAGTCACAGGCTTAGAGAACAATTTTCGCATGCCAAGAGGAACGGCTAGTTAGGGAGTTTGGGATGGACATGTACATGCTGCTTTATTTCAAACGGGTAACCAATAAGGACCTATGGGAGAGAATGCGGAACCCAATGTCATGTGGTAGCCTGGATGGGAGGGGAGTTTGGGGGGCGAGTGGATACATGTATGTGTGTGACTGGGTCCCTTTGCTGTTCACCAGAAACTGTCTCAACATTGTTGATTGGCTCCACCCCAATACAAAATTTAAAGCTTTTTTTTTTTTTTAAGATTTTGGTATCTGAATCAGATGTGCTTTCTTCTCATAAAAACCCCTCCATCCAGATGTGTGTGCTTCTAGGGTTAACTGGGAACAGAGATTAAGCTGTTGGACCCGGGCAGTTTTTGCAATTGTTACATTTGTAAGATTTTTGGGGTAGGGGAGCTTTCCCCAGACATCAGAATGGGTCTGGAGTGCTGTCTGAGCCCACAGCTTACTAAACACCAGTATTACTGAACGTACATCCTGCCAACAGAGAGCTTGTTAATTTACATTCCTCTAGAGGGAGGAGGGCTCCTTTGGAGGGGGGTTTCCCAGGTGGCACTAGTGGTAAAGAACCCACCTGCCAAGTTCAGGAGACAAAAGAGATCCAGGTTTGATCCCTGGGGTGGGAAGATACCCTGGAGAAGGAAATGGCAAGCCACTCCATTATTCTTGGCCTGGAGAATCCCATGGACAGAGAAGCCTGGCGGGCTACAGTCCATGGGATCACACAGAGTCAGACTAGACTGAAGCAACTTAGCACGCATCCAGACCCTTTGGGGACCTGACTACAGGGAAGGGTCCTGAGCTGTAACATTAATTTCTGTCATCCTCAACAAATAGAGTGGCCATGAGAACATAAAGAAGCTGCGTCCTGGGAATCAAGGAGTATTTGCTGAACACTGGGTTCCACTCATCCTTCCACTCTCAACCTCTGTCCCCTAAACATGCTGGCTCTTTTTTTTATTCTTTGAATCAGTAGAACTCCCGCCTGCCTCAGGGCCTTTGCACATGCTTTTCTTGCCATTAACTTGTGGAAGGCTGGCTCCTGTGTGTCATTCAATCTCTGCTCAGATGTCACCTCTTCAAGGTCCTTCCAAAAACCCTTCCGTATGTCGCTCCTCCATCACTTGCTGTCATAAAACTACATTTTATTTTCTTCATGGTCCTTACCACTTTCTGAAATTACGCTGTTTATGCAGTTTCTTGACCATAGAACTGTTTTTAAAAATTTATTGACTACACCAATAACTTTGTGATCACTCTTGTCTATTAAATACTGCCTTTAAAAAAATACCCCTAGTTCCTGTTTTCCATTTTTGAGATGTTTTATGAGCATCTGTCAGAAAACATTCCTGCTACAGATTTTGTAGGGATAAGACTCTTAAGACTGCACTTGCCTGAAAAGTGCCAACATAAATAAGACAAACCTGTGGTGTTTATCAGGGCTTCCCTGGTGGCTCAGATGGTAAAGAATCTGTCTGCTGTGCAGGTGACCCGGGTTCAATCCCTGGGTGGGGAAGATCCCCTGGAGGAGGGTGTGGCAGCCCACTCTAGGATTCTTGTCTGGGAAATCCCATAGACAGAGGAGCCTGGCAGGCTACATACAGCCCATGGGGTCGCAAAGAGTCAGACACGACTGAGCAACTGAACACACGTGATATATGTGGTACGAATGGGATGTGGGATCGTTTTTCTGGGCACACCCTGCCTGTCCATACAACACAAGCTTGATCTCTCCCTTGAGACGAGTGCTGTCTGACGCAGTGGCCACTAGCTAGCTACATGGTGTTCTTGAGCACTTGAGACATGGCTAGCCCCGACTGAGATATGCTGTCAGTGGAAAAGGACACACTGGTGCAAACAAAAAGCAAACAAGAAAAAAAAAAAAAAACAGGAAAAAGAAAAACCATTGAAAAACATCCAAACTAGCTTTCAAAGACTTACTATGAGACTCAAAGGATGTAAAACACCTTATTCCTAATTCTTACATATTAATTACACTTTGAAATGGTGGTACTTAGGATAGATACATAGGAGAAGGCAATGGCACCCCACTCCAGTACTCTTGCCTGGAAAATCCCATGGACAGAGGATGGTAGGCTGCAGTCCATGGGGTCGCAAAGAGTCTAAGCAACTTCACTTTCACTTTTCACTTTCAAGCATTGGAGAAGGAAATAGCAACCCACTCCAGTGTTCTTGCCTGGAGAATCCCAGGAACGGTGGAGCCTGGTGGGCTGCCGTCTACTGGGTCGCACAGAGTCAGGCACAACTGAAGTGACTTAGCAGCAGCAGCAGCAGCAGCAGCAGGGTACATGGGATGAAGTAGGGTACATTATTATTGCACGTGGCCCACCAGGCTCCTCTGTCCATGGGATTCTCCAGGCAGGAATACTGGAGTGGGTTGCTATTTCCTTCTCCAAGGAATCTTCCCCACCCAGGGATCAAACTTTTGTGTCCTCACTGACAGGCGCATCTTTACCACTGAGCCACCATTATTATTATTATCGTCATTATCATTATTATTATTTGCTGGGTCTTCATTGCAGCACGAGGGCTTAGTTGTCCCTCAGCATGTGAGAGTTTATTTCCCAAACCAGGGATCAAACCCATGTCCCCTGTGATGCAAGGCAGATTCTCAACTACTGGGCCACCAGGGAAATCCCAAACTATATTATTAAAATAGTTAATTTCACCTGTTTGTTTTTACTATTTTTTTTTTAACATGTAACTATGGGTGAAAGCGTTACTCATTCAGTTGTGTCTGACTGTGTGTGTGACCCCATGGACTGTATCCCATCAGGCTCCTCTGTCCATGGGAGTCTCAAGGCAAGAATACTGCAGTGGACTGCCATGCCTTCCTCCAGGGAATCTTCCTGACCCAGGGATTAAACCTGGGTCTCCTGCACTGGACGCAGATTCTTTACTGTCTGAGCCACCAGGGAAGCCCAGGAAGTTACATGTAATTACCGGAATGTTTAAAATTACCCGTAAGGCTCGCATGATGTTTTACTTGAAAGTGTTGCTCCAGAATATGAGCTCTGTGGGAACAGAGGGTCTCACTGATTTGATCATCACGGGGTCCCCAGGACACAGCAAGGTTCCAGGTACATAGGTGGTTTCGGTGTGTATCACCTGAATGAATGGGGAAGTCTCCAGCCTTACCTGGCAAGAGTCTCTGCCCGCCTGGTCCCCAGCGCAGAACATGGTGTTATCTATTTGATTTGGATAGGCCTTCTTGCACTGCTCGTCACTCAGCACCGTGATGTTCAGGCACTGGAGGGCTTTGGGGAAGGTAACTGTGGAAAAGAGAGACCGCAGAGTGGAGGCAGGTGGTGAGGAAGACGGGGGAGGGGCAGAGTGCTCAGAGATGGAGAAGGGGAGAAGGCAGACATAGGTGGACATTGAGAGAGAGACCCGAACACTTACCCTGGGGACTGCTGGTTGTTCCCCAGCCAGACACCAGGCAGCTGGTCCCGGCAGAGGGGCAATGGGAGGCGATGTTGATGGGCCTGACATACGGAGTCTCGTGGATCCTCTTGTTCAGTTTGATGAGCATGAGGTCGTTGGAATGGCCGGGGTGGGAGTAGCCAGGGTGGGGGATGGATTTGATGCCCTGGAACAGCTGCTGCCCGGACTCATACATGGGTGACAGCGAGTGGTGGCCAAGAAGGACTCTGAAAAATCTGAGGAAGGTGGGTGCTGATCACCCCACCAACTCTGATCCCGACCCCCATATGCAACCAAATCCCATGCCAAACCTACCCCCAACTTCACAGCCATCCGCAATCCATCCCCGACACCGTCTTTGCCTCCGACCCTTTGCCTAACCCCGCCCCAGTCCCAATGGCCAACGCATCTCCAGCCTGTCCCCAGCACTACCTCTAATCCTTTCCCCACAGAAAGTGAAATGAAAGCCGCTCAGTTGTGTCCGACTCTTTGCGACCCCATGGACTGTAGCCCACCAGGCTCCACTGTTCATGGGATTCTCCAGGCCAGAATACTGGAATGGGTGGCCTTTCTCTTCTCCAGGGGGTCTTCCCAACCCAGGGATCAAACCCAGGTCTCCCGCATTGCAGGAGGATTCTTTACCAGTTGAGCCACAATGGAAGCCCCCCACAAAAACCATGAACAAACGCATTCTCAACCCCTAATACAGCCATCCTCAATCTCACATCTAACCATTCATGCTAAGCTGCTCAGTCATGTCCAACGATTTGCAGCCGCATGGACTGTAGCCCACCAGGCTCCTCTGTCCATGGGATTCTCCAGGCAAGAATACTGGCAGTGGGTTGCCATTTCCTCCTCCAGGGGATTTTCCCTACCCTGGGATAGAACCCACGTCTCCTGTGTCTCCTGCTTTGCATTCATAACCATCCAGCGCTTGCATTTCTAGCCTTAAATCCAGCTCATCCCTAACTCCCATCCCCTACCACAACCCCCTCCCAGTCTAACGTCATCCCCGCCCCACTCTCCTCCCCAGCTCCATTCTAAATCCCATCCCCAACTCTGCCACCTCCTGCTCCCTCAACCCCATCCCATCCTCACCGGACCCCCCATGCCCCTCCCCCAGCCCTCCTCTTGGAGCCCCCACTCACTGCTTGTGGCAGTGGGCAGCCGTGAGCAGCCACTGCGGGTCCACCAGCACGGCCCCACAGTAGAGCTTGTTGAATCTCAACAACAGCGCACCCTGCCACGGCTGGCTGTTCCTCTCGCAGTCGGTCCCATTCACAATGCGGCTGCTGCTCTCATCCGCCCGGGTGTCCTCTGTCGCCCAGGGCCTGAGGTCCTGGGTGCTCCCAGAGGGCCCGATGGCAGACGGGTTGTCGCAAGAAGCCACATCGTTTGCAAGAACCGGGTCTGGGGGCAGAAAGTGGGCGTGATGGAGCTCGGGGGCGGGGCCAGTCGACGGATGAGGGGCGGGGCTAGGGCCCTAAGGGGTGGGGCCTAGTTTCCAAAAGTGAGGAAGTCAAGCCTTCGAGAGAGCCAGGTCTGGGCTTGTGTGGGCAGGGCCTGAAATGTGGATGGGGCTTGGAATCGATTTGGGCGAGGCTAAGGCCAGGGTCACGTGAAGGAGTGATTCTATAAAGAGTCCTGACGTTGGAGGAACAGGCCAGGGCTGGGTTCTAGGAACTGTGGCCAGGACTGGAGGTGGAACCTGGCCCAAGGAGGTAAACCCAAAGAAGCTGGGGCTTTCTTGGTGAAGGGGAACAGCCGGAGTGTGGACAAAGTCTGGACCAGGGGTATGGTTGAGGAAAAGGGGCAGAGCTAGGAAAAGTGCTCAGACTGGGGCAGGGGGAAAGGGTTCATCGGAGTGGGGCGGTGGAGAGCAGGGCTGTTTTGTGAATTCAAAAACACAAATGTGCACCCTTCTTCCTCACACAAACCTGCACGAAGAGACCCAGATACCTTACTCCATCACCGGTCATCCATCGCCTCTTCATCGCCTGTCTGTGATGGCTGTCACAGACACGCACACACACAGCGACATGAATCATCCCCACACGCAGCTCTGCCTCGTGGTGCCCACGCTCCCCAAGTACACTCATTCCGGGGAGGCTGACACTTTGCCAGTGGTCATGTACGGATGTGAGAGTTGGACTATAAAGAAAGCTGAGCGCCGAAGAATCGATGCTTTTGAACTGTGGTGTTGGAGAAGATTCTTGAGAGGCCCTCGGACTGGAAGGAGATCCAACCAGTCCATCCTAAAGGAGATCAGTCCTGAATATTCACTGGAGCTGAATATTCATGCTGAAGCTGAAGCTTCAATATGTTGGCCACCTGTTGTGAAGAACTGGCTTATTGGAATAGACCCTGATGCTGGGAAAGATTGAAGGTGGGAGAAGGGGACGACAGAGGATGAAATGGTTGGATGGTATCGGCGACTTGATGGACATGAGTTTGCGTAAGCTCCGGAAATTGGTGATAGACAGGGAAGCCAGGTGTGCTGTAGTCCATGGGATTGCAAAGAGCTGGACACGACTGAGTGACTGAAATGAACTCACACCATCTCACTCACCCACACACAGTACCTTAGTGACCTGTATATATATATATATATATTTACCCTGTGCACAGACATGTAGAGACTGCCCCTCACTTCTGCACACAGCACATTAGTATAGTGACAAGGTTAGACGGGCTCTGTGGACCAAGCATGACACAGGGCAAGTCACCTAGCCTCATTCACTGTCACACAGCCACTCTCTCACGGTGACAGCCTCTTCTGCACACTCGGTCTGTCACAGGAGGGATGGGAACTCCACACACACCACTGTGTGGTCACACATACAACCCCTATAAACATGCAGTCATGGGGACTTCCCTGGTGGTCCAGTGGCTAAGACTCCGAGCTCCCGATGCAGGGGGCCCAGGTTCGATCCATGGTCAGGGAGCTAGATCCTACAAACACACGGCCACATACAGTCATCCATACATGGAGCCTTAATCAGCCACACAAAGTTGTTGTTGTTCAGTCACTCAATCGTGTCTGACTCTTTGTGACCCTATGGGCTGCAGCATGCCAGGCCTTCCTGTCTCTCACCCTCTCCTGAGGTTTGCCCAAGTTCATGTCCAGTGCATCAATGATGCCATCCAGCCATCTCATCCTCTGTCATCCCCTTCTCCTCCTGCCCTCAATCTTTCCCAGCATCAGCGTCTTTTCCAATGAGTTGGCTCTTCGCATCAGGTGACCAAAATACTGGAGCTTCAGCTTCAGCATCAGTCCTTCCAATGAATGTTTCAGGGTTGATTTCCCTTAAGATCGACTGGTTTGATCTCCTTGCTGTCAAACCAGTGAGCAATACCTGTAGCCATCACAAAGAGAGCCACCCATAACCACCCATAACCTTGCACCCAGCCACAATCACACAATCACAGATGGCTACCTGAAGGCCCCTAGCCACACATTTTCACGGCGCCAAGCACTTTTGTCAGACACAATCCTGTGATGCAGGGACAGAAACCAGCTGGCATCCATACAGCCGAACAGCCACACACAGCCACGCACGCAGTAGCTCTCACAGCGCACACACAGCCACGCACACAATCACTGAGACACACACATCGTCTTAGATGCACACACTCAGTCACACGATCACATGTACAGTCTCAAAGGGTAGTCCCACCTGTCACAGAGAGTCACTTGATATGGGAAAAGGCAACACACACACACACTTACACTCACACACATACACATACACACACACGCACGTACGTAGCAGTCCCACCGCCACACACAATCACAAATGCAGATTTGCAGTCACCCGACCCTGGGGCCATAACTAGTCACACGGAGTCCCCCTGGATCACAGAGTCCCTGACAGCTCCCCACCCCACCCCAGCACAGTTGGCCTGTGTGCACACACTGGGGTCCTGGTTACCTGTCGCCCCCAGAATCAGGGCTGCGATTAGGGCAGGGACCATCCAGGACCGGGGGGCTCCTGCTGTGGCCATGGTCTTTGCACCTGATAGAGGTGGGTGGGGGAGAAGAGGGTGGGCAGGTGATTCTGGGACCACTTATCCCACCCCCATCTCCTTCTGCACCCTGTTGCTCAGAGCAGAGACCGGCCATGAGCACGTGGTCCACCCAGCGTGCTGAGTTGAGGCCAGGGGGAAATTCTAGACTTCGGAGCATCCTCCCGTCCCCGGTCTCCAAGCGAGGATGGACATGGGATGGAGAGAGGACCCGGACTCATCCTTCCCAGACCAGAGCCCACGTGAAGCCGTCTCTGCGTCCCTTCGCCCCTCCCCAGGGCTCACCTGCCGCGTCCCCCAGGTGGGGGGTGGGGGGTGGGGACCCGGCTCCCGGCTCAGCCGCAGACTCTCAGGCCGCCGCCGCCGCCGCCGCGGTCCTGCAGCCGCCACCTCCTCCTCCTCCTCGGCTCCTGGCACCGGCCTGGGTTATAACCACCCACTGATCCCCGGGGCGCATTCCCGGGTAGTGAGGCGCCCTACCGGGCTTTAGCAACCACTCCTCCGGCCTTGCCCCCACCTCCGCCCCCAGAGCATTCCCCCCACCCAGTCCCAAAAGCCACTCCCTGCCTCCCTGGCCCCGGGATGGGGAGGGGTCTCCAGAGTTTTGGCCCCGGGGCCTCCCCGAGCCTCAAACCCAGCGCCTCTCCCTCTCGGAGGCGCGCTGGGCTCGGTTTTCCGTCTTCCCCGCGCCTTCTCTCGTTCGGTTTCCCCTGCTCTCCTCCCTCTGCTCTAGGCTTCTCTCTGTGTTCCGCTTGCCTTGGAATCTTTCTGAGTCCCTTTCAGTATTAAGGCGCCCAACCAGTGTCCCTTTCTGCTTTATTTCGTACAGCTTTATTGAGGTACGACGGAGCTACAATAAAGTGCTCATGTTCAATATGTACAACGTGATGCGTTCTGACCCACATTCATCCAACCATCACCCCAACCAGGATAACAAATGTGTCCATCACCTCCAAAATTTGTTCATGCCCTTTTATGTGTTTCTGTGCTTCTCAATTAACCTCTCTTTCTCCACATCCTGGGTCTCTTTCTGTGTCTTTTCTGTTACCTCTCTCTTTTCTGACTCTACCCTTCCCTGTCTCCTATCTCTATTTCTGTCTCTGCATCTTCTTCATCTTCTTCTTCCCCTTCCCCTTCTTCTTTCCCTCCTTCCCTCTCTCTCTCTGTCACTGAGTGCGTATATCTCCGCATCTCTCTGTCCCCCTGTCTCCCTCGCTGTCCATCTGGGGCCAGGAAGACTCCGGCCACGTTACCGAGGGACCCCCTCAACGCCTCCTCCTGACCCGCATCCAGGACCTGGTGCCTTGGGGGCAGAAAGGGGCAGGGATCTGGTCTAGGGGCCCCCGCAGATGACTTCCACAGACTGCTGTCTACAGCCAGGTGTGGGTGAGAGTTGGGCAGGGCCACCTGCCGATGGGGAAGGAAGCCAAGAGGCTGGGAGAAGGGGTGGGTGGCTCCTGGCCCCTCAGGAAATGGGGCGCTGGGTGGGGACCTGAAGGGTGCCTACTCCCTCCCTGGTTCCAGGCCATCCGGGGCTGCCTCTCCTGGCCTCTTACCATCCAGGCTCTTCTTTCGGTCTGCCCCCCAGCTCTCTGCATCTGTCTTTAACTGTGTCTCCGAGTCTCTGTCTCTGCCAAGGACTCATCCAACACCTACTTCCTGAGCACCTACTGTGTGCCAACTCAGGTCTCTCTGTGAACAAAACCAGACAAGGGCGTCTGGAGATGCTGCTTTTGCAGAGCTCACGTTCCTTGAGCTGTCTTGTCCACCTCTGTAATCCAGAACCGTTGACTGGGAGGATTTAGAGCCCGAAGCTGGTTTCAGTGTGTAGGGGGAAAAAAAGTCAAAACATAAGAGTCTGAGGCTTATTTTGCCTATTGCAATGAATATTTCTTGCATTAACATGACAAATCCTGCATCCTACTTCTTTCTTAGTCACTTAAGCTTAGCTCACTCGCCTTTTTAATTCCAAATTCCAGAAAGGTTTTTTGTTTGTTTGCTCTGGTTTGAGGGGAGTTCTTTTTTTTGCATTTTAATTTATTATTGAAGTAGAGTTGATTTACCATGTTGTGCTAATTTCAAATTTTGCCTTGATAAAATTTCACCTTCCTTTGGTTCTTGAGACATCTGAGTGTGCTTTTTCTCAGCTCTAAAGATCTTTAGGATCTAGAGACTGTCTGGAATGGCCACTCTGATGATTTCTGACATCATTCTACTCTGCAGGGCAAAACTAAGGTTGCCATTCATGTTGGCGAAGCAGATGGACCATGGTTTCTGACCCTCCCTCTGATCCTAACTTCTGCTCCAAACTTCAGCTCCCATATTGGACCCTCGTTTCCCTTTCTCTGGGGACCCACTTACTGTTCCGTTCAGCTTCCCGGGAGGATTGCTGGCTTAGATGGCCTTTTGTCTTTCTCAGAGCTCATGCAGTGGGCCTAAGTGAGGAGGGTCTTTCTGAGGACAGGGCGTGAACGTCAGTGTGGGGTCGTGCGCAGTGCCTGCGGGTGGAAGAAGCCCAGCAGGCACATGCAAGCCTGGGTCCTCACCCAGCTCTGCCTGTCTGCTCCCGTCATTTGGGGGGAGCGTCTCTGGTCTCTCCACTTCCCTGCACATCCCCCTCCTCTCCCCTCAACTGGACTGCAGTGCGATCTTTCGCATATCTGCCTCCCGATCCTGTCTGTCCTTTTCTCAAGGCCCTCAGGATCAAGGTCAAGTTCTTCCGCCTGACACTCAGGACCCAGCGCCATCTTCCACTGACCTACATTCCCAGCCCCATCACCCACTTCTCCAGCCTCAAACCCCAGCCCCTACCATCCTGGATAATTTACCATGTGAAGGACACATCGGAAGTTCTCACCGCTGCCTCCCTGCCCTGCCCAGATTTTTCTACAGGTCGTTAGCATCCTGAGAATTGCTCCCGACCCAAGCACCTCCATACTGCATACTCAAATTCAGCCTCCCTTCTCCAGCCCTCCCAGCCCCAACCCCTGCTCACCCCGCGTCATCTCTCCCTTCTGGTCCATCCTGCATGTGGTCCCAGAGCTGCTCGTACTCACACTCTTTCCATGGCTCCCCACTACCCTCAGGAGAAGCCCCAGACTCCCAACCTGGGGTCTGAGGTCCTCTGGGATCTGGTCCCTGCGCTCTCCTCTCATCTCCCATCACTCTCATCCACTCACAGTGGCCTCCCAGCCCTCTCATCTCCCTACTTATGCTGCTACAAGGGGAGTTTGTGGAGAAAGCCACCTTCGGGCAGGGCTGGCACAAGGTGGAGGAATCAAGGACATCTCCCCTGAGGGGGAGGAAGATCAAGTTGGGTTGTGAAAGAGAACTAAGGATATCCGAGCTTCAGAGGGGCAGATGAGGCATAAAAGCAAAAAAGCACCGCAAATAATACATTTCACTCTTTTATTGTTCACGTGGGTGTGCCAGGCACTGTTGTTTGTGTTTCACACTTTCACAACCTTCAATCTCCCCCACCACAGCCACTGCCTTATGAGGCATGTATGATTCTTGTCCTCATTTTTACAGGGGAGAAAACCTACACAGTGAAGGAAGGCAGTTCCTGTGGGTACATGGCTAGCAAGTGGGGGAGCTGGGACCCCCCAACTCGACTTTGGCCAGACAAGAGACCACTTCTCTGTAGGAAGAAATTGATCCCATGGGGTCATCAAGGGAGGGAGAGATCACTGGAAGGGAATTGTTTGTATTCTGTTAGTGGCGGGGGTAAGACCTTAGCCCGTGTCCACCATCCCCCCTAGTGATGAGAGGGTGGGGCTGGGGTAGCATCAGGAAGGGTTTGCACTGTGGTGTCACGGCTTTTTATTAAGCATTAGGATCGGGTGTGGGGAGGAGAGGGGGAAGAGGTCAAGAGGTGGAGGTCACAGGTCAGGATCAGTTGGCCTGAATGACTCTTTGGATCCAGTGACCGTATCTGCAGACATCAGTGTAGACGCCCGGCTTCTCCTTGGAGCCGCAGGGGACATTACCCCAAGACACGAGGCCCCGGAGGCGGTCGCCACACACCAGCGGACCCCCAGAGTCGCCCTGTGGGTGAAGAGGGGGACAGAGTCAGACACAGACCCGCAGGAGAAAGAAAAAGAGATGGCGACTTCCCTGGGGGTACAGTCGACCAGGAATCCTCCTGTGCAGGGGATGTGGGTGCAGTCCCTGTTCTGGGAAGAGTCCATGTGCCACGGAGCCGCTAAGGCTCTGCTGCAACTAGTGAGCCTGCATGCTGCCACTCCTGAAGCCCGTGTGCCCAGAGTCCGTGCTCCACAGCGAGAGAAGCCACCGCAATAAAAAGCCCAACCACAATGAGAGAGCAGCCCCCGCTCACTGCAGCTAGAGAAAGCCCCAACGAAGACCCAGCGCAACCATAAACAAATAAATAACTTTAAAAATCTACTCTAAAAAAAAAAGAAAAACAGACAGAAGGAGACACAGAGAGACATACAGGGGGGTGGGGGCGAAGATACTCAGAGATGGAGAGAATGACTCACATACAAAGAAAGAGAGACAGACAGACACAAAGTCACAGTCAGGGGAATAGAGACTGAGGGAGACTCAGAAACACAGACATCTCTAAAGGGAGGATGGACAGTCTCAGAAATGCGACTTCTCTTCCTGCCCTTTCCTTGCATCCAAGTCACTGGGCATCACCTTTCTCTAGCTTTGTCTCCTTCTCCCTCTTGGGTGGTCTCTGCAGATCCTCCGACACAGAGGGGTCACTTTGGGCATTGGAAGGAGAGATCCAATGGACGATGTGGCAGGAACCCAAGTTAAAGGTATCTGGGAGAGAAGATGGGGCCCCTTTGCTCCCTGGCTAGGGTCTCCCTTCTGCACAGCTTGGCTGTTTCCAAGCAGGACGGTGGGGGCTCTGTTGGAGGAGGGACAGTCTCCTGGCACCATCTGCCTCCTGACTGTGTCTGTCTGGTTCTTGATCTCTTCATCTCCATCCTTGTCTCTGCACTTCCTGTCTCTGTTAATTGGCTTTTTGTCTCTGCCTGTCCCTGTCTGTGTTTCTGTGTATGGAATTGAATCTCTCTCTCTCTTTTCATGCCTCTGATTCTCACCCAACCTGGCTCTATGTGTGTCTGTCCCTTCCATTTGGTCTATGTGTCTGTCTCTTCCTGCCTGTCTACGTCCTTGGCCTTGTAGCCAACGGGTCCTGGCGTCCTCACCTGGCAGGAGTCCTTCCCATGCTTCTCATCCCCAGCACACACCATGTTTTGGGTGATCTGGCCAGGGTAGGCATGTTCACACTCCTCACGGGACACTAGGTGGATGTACGCACATTGGATGGTGTTGGGGTATTCACCTGCAAAGAAAGATGGGCCATGATTACTTCACAGTCCACCCTTCTCATTGATCCTCCAACATCTATAAATCCTCCCTCCCCTAATGGTTCCTATTTCCCACTGGTTCCATTATTCCTGTTTGTCACTCATGCTCAACACCCACTTCCACTGCCTGACTCCTGACTGGTCCTTCTTTCCATCACTCTTCTCTCCCATTGGCCTGTCTTCCTCACTAATTACCCTTCTCTCAGTCAGGTTAGCCGCTCAGTCATGTCTGACTATTTGCAACCCCATGGACTGCAGCATGCCAGGCTTCCCTGTCCATCACCAACTCCCGGAGCATGCTCAAACTCATGTGCATTGAGCCAGTAATGCCATCCAACCATCTCATCCTCTGTAGTCCCCTTCTTCTCCTGCCTTTAGTCTTTCCCAGCATCAGGGTCTTTTTCAGTGAGTCAGTTCTTTGCATCAGATGGTGAAAGTATTGGAGCTTCAGCTTCAGCATCAGTCCTTCCAATGAATATTCAGGATTGATTGCCTTTAGAATTGACTGGTTTGATCTACTTGAAGCCCAAGGCATTCTTAAGAGTCTTTTCCAGCACCACAGTTCAGTCTTCATTTCCTATTGGTTTTTCCTTTCTCTTAGGTCCCGCCTCCACGTGTCACTTTTCCACTGGCCCCACCTTCTTCAGTATTCTCTTCCTCTATTAGTCGCCCCTCTGTTATATCCTTTCCTCCTTCACTGGACCTGTTCTCCCATTGGCTCATCCTGATTGGTCACCACTTGACTGTGTGCCTTTCCTAATTGGTCCCTTCTTTCCTCGTTAGTTCTCCCTTCCTATTGGCCCTTTATTCAAAGCTGTGCTCCCTCATTGGTCGTTTCCTAAATGGCCTCGTGTTCCCCTGTTGATTCCCCCTTCTTTTTTGGCTCTTCATTCCCGGGCCAACCCTCCATGGTTCCTGCTGATCTATTGGGTTTATTTCTGCCTCTAGTCCTTTATCTACTGACCCCTCTTGACCTTTGACTCTTCTCTCCTCCACCATCAGTTTTCTGTTCGCTTTCTTGATCAACATCCTTCAGCTGGCTTCCCTGCTTTATTGATCTCTCTCCTTCCATTAGTCCCTCCTCTGTTTATCCTTTCTTGATCATCCTGATCAGTCCTTTTTGACACTTGGCCCCCTTCCTGATTGATATCTCCGCACCGACCTTCCCTCCTCACTGACCCTTCATGGCATGTCCCACAACTCCATTTCAACCAGCTGTTGGTCTGCTCTCTTCGCTGACTGTTCACTTGTTAGCCCAGCTCTCATATTTGCCCTCCCTCCCCATTGAACTTTCACCCACTGATTCACTCTCCCACTGACTCTCACCATGAACAACCACCCCCCCGCCCCCATCACGACCCATCACCCAATGATGACAGCTCACTGCATCATTCTCCCCCTACTGACCGTCTGCCATCTTGCCCCAGCCTAGGATGTGGCAGCTCGTGTGGTTGGCTGAGCAGTCTCTTTCCAGGGCCAGAGGCTGGATGTGTTCAGAGAACCTGGCCGGCTGTGACAGACGCAGCAGCATGATGTCCTGGTCGTGGGTGGCGGCGTTGTAGCCCGGGTGGACCACGGTCCGGATGACAGGGCTCTCCTCCTGGAAAAGCTCCCTTTGCTGAAGGTTGTGCTTTCCCAGGTAGACCTGCAGATTCCTGGGAAAGGAAAGGCTGGGGTCTCACCTGGAGCCCTTTGGACTGCAGCTGAGACTCCAGAGGGGGCTACGGTGGGAGATGGGGTAGCCTGGTGCACCACGAACCATCTGGCCTGCTGCTTGCCTCACAGTCTTCCCAGCTCAGCAAATGACAAATCCATCCTTTCAGAATAACCCTGGAGGCTATTTGCGACCCTTTATGTGTTGCTTCATATCCAAGCTGTCCAGAAATCTTTTTGTCTCACCAAAGCATATCCAGAAACTGACCACTTCTCTCCTCCCCCACTGCTTGGTCTGAGCCACCGTAATCTCTTACCTGGACTGCAGCCTCACTGGACTCCTGGTTTCTACCTTTGGTCCTCTCTAGTCTCTCTTCCACAAAGCAGCCAGGGCTATTTTAACAATACAAGCCAGCCGTGTACTTCCTGTGCTCAGCACCCTCCCATGACTCCCATCTTGTTCAGAATAAAGGCCAAAATGCCCACTGTGGTCCATAAAGTTCTGCACAATCCGTCCCCATTATCTGTCAGCTGTGTCCCACTCTCGTTCTCTTTCTGCTCCAGCCACACAGGCTTCCCAGCCTTTCCTTGGACACAATAGTCATCCTCCCCCCCCCAGGACCTTTGCACTGGTTGTTCCACCTGCCAGCAACTCTTTCTCCCAGATACCTGCATGCCTCACTCCCTCACCTCCTTCAAATGTCACCTTCTCAGTGCAGCCTTCCCTGGAGACTCAATCACAGGGCAAATATTCAGACTTCCCTGGTGGTCCGGTGGTTAAGAATTCATCTGCCAGTGCAGGGGACACGGGTTCGATCCCTGGTCTGGGAAGATCCTACATGCTGCGGAGCGACCAAGCCCATGCACCACAATTACTGAGCCCACAGCCACAACTAACATCTGAAGCCCTCACGCGCTACAGCCTGTGCTCTGCAACAAGAGAAATGATAGCAGTGAGAAGCCTTCCCACCGCAGCTGGAAAGTAGCTCTCACTTGTGCAGCAATGAGGACTCAGTATGGCCAAAAATAAAAAACATATATATTATGTTTTTAAAAGATGAGATTTTTGTTTTAGTCAGATATATCCTCTTTAGCACCTAGACCAGTGTCTGGCCTATGACAGACATTGAAAAAAGTATTTGTGAAATGGATCAAAGCGTTGCTCCCTTGCTCAGAAACTTTCTGTAGTTCCCTATTACCCTCGGAATAAAGCTCACGTGCCTAATCCTGCTATTCTCTGACCCTCAGTGAACCGGTCATTTTCCTTAGAGCTCTCTTCAGAGTGTTGCCACCTCGGGTCTTTGGGCCTTCATTTCTTCCGCCCGGGATGCCCAGCCTGCTTCCTCATTTGGTCCCCCTTTCTCGTTCATTTTCTGTGCCTCCGCTTAAATTTTATCTCATCAGAAAGTCCTTCCTGATACCCTCTTCAGTCTAAAGCAGGTACTTCTGTTCTTTTCTCTCATGGAGCCACCCCTGTTTTCCCCTTTCATTGGGCTTAGAGTAATTTGTGATTATATATTTCTCCAAGGATTCGACAACTGTCTTCCGGTGCCTTTCTACTCCAGCGTCCCGAAGGGCAGAGACTCTGGGTAGCTCGCTCCATCTTTGCTGGGTCCTCATGGCCCAGCTCAAATCTCGCATTTGTGGCTGCCCTTGGTCAACGTGCACTGAATGAATGAATGAGGATGGTGAGAGTGAAGGTAGGTTTCCCTGTGTTTGGGGGAGACCACCCTGGAGGTCCTTGAGTCCTGCAAGGGGGGGAGACAGGTGTCCCCGTGATGCCACTGGGGCACGACACCTCTTGGTTTATCACTTGTTACTTCTCTGAGCTTCAGCTTCTACATCTGCAAAATGGGTCTGAAAAGTCTGTTACTGGGCTTCCTTGATGGCCTAGATGGTAAAGTGTCTGCCTGCAATGTGGGAGACCCGGGTTTGATCCCTGGGTCGGGAAGATCCCCTGGAGAAGGAAATGGCAACCCACTTCAGTATTCTTGCCTGGAAAATTCCGTGGACGGAAAAGCCTGGTAGGCTACAGTCCACTGGGTTGCAAAGAGTCGGACACGACTGAGCGACTTCAATTTCTTTCTTTCACTGTGCGGGATTCCGTGTGCCTAACTAGACGCATGGTCCATAGTTAGCACTGAAAAAAATGGAGGCTGTTGTTCCTCTAACTACTGATTATTAGCGTCCTGAGGATTGGTCCTGGGCCTGTGGTTGTTTAGTTGCTAAGTTGTGTCTGACTCTTACGACTCTACGGACTGTGTAGCCCGCCAGGCTCCTCCGTCAACGGGATTCTCCAGGAATGCATGCTGGAACGGGTTACGTTTCCTTCTCCAGGGGATGTTTCTGAGCCAGGGATTGAACCTGTGTCTCTTGCGTCTCTTGCACTGGCAGGCGGGTTCTTTACCACTAGTGCCACCTGGGCAGCCCTTTCCAGGATGCTCCTAAAACTGTAAACCGGAACTTGCTGCTTCCCTGATGAAAACCCTAGGCGGCTTCCCCCTGCACTTGGAGTTAAATCCACCCCTCCCTACAGGGCCCGGTAAGGTCCTCCTTCCCCATTTAGAAGGTCGGTTTATTAAAGCAGGAGTTTTGCTTGTTTTCCTCACCGCTCTGTCCCCCCCACCCCCCCGCCGCCCCCAGGGCCCCAGACACTGCCTGGCGCGGATATTGTACTCAATTAAATACTGGCCAGTTGAGCTGCCGTCTATGGGGTCGCACAGGGTCGGACACAACTGAAGCAACTTAGCAGCAGCAGCAGCAGTAGTTGAGCCTGGTTATCAGACAGCGTCATGACATGGGAGTCACGCAATTCTGCAAGAACCCCGCGGGGCCTAGCGGCAGCGAGGACACTCACGGTTTTTTGCAGTGGGCAGCGGTGAGGACCCACAGCGGGTGAATGAGGACGCCTCCGCAGAGCAAGTGGCCCGACGTGTAGAGGGCAGCTTGGTAGGGGTGAGACGTCTGCTCACAGGGTCCACCGTGGAGCACCTTGTTCTGCTCCTCTGCTTGGGCTGAGGGAGGGTCTGAGTGAGAGGGGAGGTCTGGAGGTGTCGGCAACAGCCCCCCAAGCTGAACCCCATTGCTGCCTTGATCATCAACTTCATCTCCATCCCCACCGCCAGAGCCAAACCCATCCCTAAACTTTCCTGTCTTTAAACCTGTGCGTGCCTGCTAAGTCGCTTCAGTTGTGTCTGACTCTGCAACCCCATGGACTATAGCGCACCAGGCTCCTCTGTCCTTGGGATTCTCCAGGCGAGAATACTGGAGTGGGTTGCCCCACCCTCTTCCAGGGGGTCTTCCTGACCCAGGGACCAAAGCTGTGTCTCTTATGTCTCCTGCATTGGCAGGCAAGTTCTCTACCACTAGCGGCCACCTGGGAAGCTCATCTTTAAACCCACCTCCGACCAATTTCCCCATGTCCCAAACCAACCTCAACCTCTTCCCCATCTTGAAGCCCACTTCCTACCCCTTCCCCACCTGCATCCCTCATCCCTAACTTAAACTCCCCAATGTCTTCCTCATTCTAAGCCCCCTCCCCGGCATACCCGTATGTGTCCCCATCCCCAATTCCAATCGTTTCCCCCATCAACCATCCCCCAGCCCCCGCCCAAACTGACTCCCTCACACCACCGCCCTTTTGCCCACCTGCAGCGACCAGAACCAGCGCTACGACCAGCATCTTCACGGCCATTCCTGAGAAGGGAAGCCGAATGCTGCATTAGTCCCAGCCTCAGAGTTCGCCCAGGCTCCTCCCTCCCCATCCTCCCCATCCTCCCCATCCTCCCCATCCTCCCCACCCTCCCCCGCTGGCCGTGCTCTTCTGCCCCTTGGCTTCCGTCCTTCCCATTTAGCCTCCCTGTTTCTTATCTTCCCAACCCTCGCCTTCCCTCTGAGGGTCCCACGAAGGCGGGTGCCAGGGGGCCCCAGGACCTGCCCTTCACTCTGCCCTTCTCCTTATGTTTCTACACTCGTTCTGTTTCTCCTCTTGGCTCTAGTTCGCCTGTTCAGTAAACAGGACGGAGGGCCCCTGACGCTCTTCCCTTGCCCTGGGGTTTCTCCCTCTCCCCTTGGCTCTGAGCTTACCTGTCACTCGCCTCCACACCAGGGGCTTCTGCTGGGGCCGGCTGCGGGGGGCCGGGGTTGGGATGGGCCGGTTCTTGGGTTGGGGTCAGGGACAGGAGGTGTCCCAAATGGATGAATGGACAGGGAGACGGAAAGAGTCAGAAGTGCAGGGAGCTGGGCAGAGAGAAGGCACGCTGAAAGCAGAGGCAGGCAGACATAGAGGGCTGAAAGCAGAAAATGTGGGTGCCCAGGGCCTGGCGGACAGACACCCCAGCACCCTGGCCTGCCTGGAAGAGGCCCGTCCTGTCCTCAGATGCTCCCATGCTTCCTTTTAACCCCTCCCGCCCCGGGCCCCTGGAGCAGGAGGCGGCCCCGCCCTTTCCTCCTTCCCGGGGCCTCCCACACACATTCCTCCCACCCCCACAGAGCTGCTCCTGCTAACCCTTGATCCCGGGTTCAAGGGAGGGGGGTGCAGGTGCCTGAGTGCACCAGGGGGGCGATTCCCCGACTCCTGGGTGGAGGAAGGAGGGCCTGGGGGCTGAGAATTCTGGACCTCCAAGGAGAAAGGGGCTGGAAGTCTGCACACCTGGATCTAAAGGCAGGAAGGGCAGGAGCTTGTCCTCAGTTCCTAGACTTCTAGGTCCTCTAGCACGACAGGGTAGGAGGACCCCAGAAGGCCTGCATCCCCGGCAAGCACGCAGTACCCCCTGCCTCCAGAACTCCCACCGCTCCTGTGAGCGCTCTGGGGCTTGCGGGCCGTCAGTGCCCCAGGGCTCGGGCCACCAGGCGGCAAGGGTTCAGTGGGGTTGGGGTGATTCACCCACCTGCCCTTAAGTCGCCTCTGTGGGTGTTCAAGAGCCTCCGTGTCCCCGCAAGACAGAGCAAGCCGACCAGCAAGAGAGCATGTGTCACCAAGCCGGTCCCCACCCTGGCCCCAGGCTGGGGTGCAGAGCCAGGCGCTGTGCGGGAAGGGCCTTCGAACAATCGGGCTTTGTCCACCCCCAGCACCCTGTGCCATGCTCCTAGCACCTCCATTTCTCAAGCTTTCTTCCGGGCAGGCGGACAGACAGCTTCATCAATAACTTCCCTTTGTCCCTCTCCGACTGTGCTTTGATTGTCCGTCCACCTCTGGCCGGATACCAGGGCTCTTGACCCTCCTGGTCCCCCTCTTCCATGCCTCTGTCTGTGCATCTCTCTCCCTGGCGGTGGTGGCGGTGCCTCCATCTCTTTTTCTCTGTCTGCTTGTGTCTCAGCATCCTTTGCTCTTTATCTTTTTCTCGGTATCGCTGTCTTCCCCCTCGATTTTCTGTGTTTCCACTGACATGCTAAATCTCTCTTCTTACCTCTCCTAGCTTCCCCCCTGCGTTGCCAGGAGAAGCGTGTGTATGCACAGAGGGGTGTTAACTCCTGGAGAAGCGGCAACCTGGAGGTGGGAGCCCCAGGGGAGCTAGTGGGACCCAGGGGGACTTCAAGACTTGATTCACATGTCTGTGGAAATAAGCATGGGCCATGGAAATAGGCAGGGACGCAGGAACATTGGGGAGCCACGTGGGAACGTGATAAGTAATAGGGATTCAGGAAGCCATGGAGGCGTCCAGGGAAGATTTGAGGAGGTGTCTTTGAACTTGAACTTGGGATCAGGAAGAGAATGGGGGTAGTTCAAGGATCTGGCCCAGGTGGGAAAGCAACTGACTGGTGATGAGCTGGAGCCCTGAGGGTGTGTGTGGCCACGTGGCGGGGAAATGGGTGTGGTGATCAGATGGGAAGGGTGGGATGGAAAATGGAAGCTTTGGGGAAAGTCATTGGGTAGTAAGTCCAACTGATATGAATAATGTCTACCTCAGAAACCAGCGTGAGCCTGGCAGTACAGGTTAACATTTAATTCTTGCATTAAATCAAATTGTCACCACCTTTGCTCGGGCCCCGTCACCTCTGGGATGAAAACCGATTTGGCATTTGATATGCTCTCTCTTGCCTGGAGAATCCCCAGGGACGGAGGAGCCTGGAGAGCTATGGTCCATAGGGTCGCAAAGAGTCGGACAAGGTGGAAAGCAGCGGAGCAAGCAGGCATGCTCTCCAGGGAAGCTCCTCCCACCCCCACCCGCAGCCTCCCCCAGCCTCACCCAGCCCTTCTCACTCACCTCCCCACTGAACTCAGCATCTTCTTCTGAGGACCCCCCATCCTCCCAAATATCAGGCTGGACCATTCACAGCCACTGATCCCCAAGCACTGTCCCCCCGCCTCCTCTCTCTGTGTGATCCCCTCTCTCCATCCCCATGTCCCTGGTCCCAGGTCAAACCTGCTCCTCTCCCATCTGGACCATTATCGCAAATTCTTTCCTTTCTCTGTATCCTTCATGTGACCTCAGAGGCATCTCCCTGTGTCCAGAGCTGACCTTGCCTCTGTCCTGCTCGCACCCCTGGCGTGGGTCCCTCAGCATCACCAGGACAAAAGTCCCAGTCCTTCAGCATTCAGGGCAGCTTTGGCCAATAGGAATATAATGCCAGGGACACGTGCACTCTTAAATATTCTAGCAGCCACCACAATTTTTTTTAAGTAAAATATTCATTTTAATATCTCATTTAGCTCAGTGCATCCAAAACAATATCATTTCAACGTGACATCAAAATACGATTTTAAGGAGGCAGTTTGCTTTCTTATTTTTTGCGTAGTAAGTGTTTGAATCCCACGTGTCTTTTACACATATGTGCATGCTAAGTTGCTTCAGTCATGTCTGACTCTTTGCGACCCCATGGACCGTAGCCCGCCAGGCTTCTCTGTCTACGGGATTCTCCAGGCAAGAACCCTGGAATGGGTTGCTGTGTCCTCCTCCAGGGGATCTTCCTGACTCAGGGATCAAACCTGGGTCTCCTGTATTGGCAGGTGGATTCTTTACCCTTTGAGCCACCAGGGATGCCCCCTTTACGCTTACAGCACCCCTCAATTGGAACTTGCCACATTTCACGAGTCTGGAGACACCGAGGTGAGTGGCTGCCTTATGGCCTGGAGCAGCTCCGCTCCACTTGTCTGCTAGGGCTGCAGCCATGGAGACTAGCAGTGTTCCTGAACCATTCATTACATGTCTTCCAGCCTCTAAGCCTTTGCTTATGCTAGTCCCTTCTCCCACAATGCTCTTCCCACCTCCTCCTGGCAACAACTTGCCATTGCTTCATCATCACCTCCTTCAGGAAGGCGTCCCTGAACACCACCCAACTTCCAGCCCCTTGCAGGTGGGTTAGTCACTCTCATCGGAGTTCCTAGAGCAGGTGGCTCCTTCCTATCACCATCTGGGTCCATCTCCCACACTTGGACCACGAGCTCCTTGAGGGCAGACCCTAGGGCTGACTCATCCCTGTGTCCCAAGTACCAGCACAGGACTTGGCCCAGAGGAAGCCTTAGGAAATGTTGACCAAGTGATTAAATGATTTCATTACACCCACTCCTGTTTTACAGAAAAGAAAACTGAGGCTCAGAGAAGGGAATTTAGTTGCTCAACCTCGAACACCCAGAAAATGATGGAGCCCGAACTGCAACTCAACTTCCAACATGGCCGTGGACACGGCCCATCTCTTGGGTGCCACCTCTGGATCCCCCTTACTGCTCCATGGGATGGGCGGATTTTTGAGGAGCTGCAGAGAGCCCCTTAGGAAAGGAGGGAGGTGGTCCACAGTGGGGAGTGGAAGAAGCTCTAACAGAGAGTGAAGTGCCCACCTCTAGGCATTTGCCAGTGGCCCTCATGGTTCTGCCATCCCCACACGCCATGCATGCTCATCCTCTGCAAAAGTCTTCAATGAAGAAAATGTTTGGGACTTCCCTGGTGGCCCAGCGGTTAAGATGCCACCTTCCAGTGCAGGGGGTTAGGGCTCAGTTCCTGGTCAGGGAGCTGAGATCCCTCATGCCTTGGGGCCAAAAAACCAAAAACATAAAGCAGAAGTAATATTGTGACAAATTCAAGAGAAGATTTTAAAAATAGTCCACGTTACAAAAAAACACTTGAAGAAAAGAAAGTGTTTTATTAGAAAACTTTATGAAAGTAGAAGCAAGAAGAAGAGCCAGAAGTCACAAACTGTAAAAATCAACCCTCACTGCAGGCTGACTCTGTGCCAGACACTGTTCATGCACCTTCTGAATATTAAATTTATGCTTTGTAACAGCCATGGGAAACAGATGCTCTTTCCCTCATTTCTGGGGTGAACAGGGGACTTCCCTGGTGGTTAAGACTTTGCCCTCCCAATGTGGGTTCAACTCCTGGTCAGAGAGCTAAGGTCCCACACACTGGGGGGTGTGGCCAAAAATTTAAAGAAAAATTAAAAAAAAAAAAAAGGATGAAAGAATTTGAGAAGGAGGGGCCGTATGTATACCTGTGGCTGATCCATGTTTATGCATGGCAGAAGCCAACACAGTACTGTAAAGCAATCACCATTCAACTAAAAATAAATTAATTTTTTTAAAAAAGCACAATACCAGAAAAAAAAAAAAAAACAGAAACAACAGCTACTTCTGTAAACCCTTCGTGGAAACACCAAATCTTATAATAAATTCTTCTGAACGTCCCTTTCCTGAGATACCATGACTCCCATTGTGTGCAGTTTCTTCCGTTCCAAGAAGCAATAAAGTTGATTTATTCTACTTCAAAAAAAAAAAAAAGGATGAAAGAACAAAGGTGGGGGAGTGATGCACTCAAAGGCAAATAGCTCACAACTGCCACAATGGGATTGGCATCGAAAAGCCATTTCTAGAGTCAGTGTCTTTAATGAATACAGTGTACTGTCTGCCCAGAGAAAAAAGAAGTTGTTTTTTTAAAAAAAATTCAACAAGAGAGACCTCTCAAGTCATTGCAAAATAACCCACCTTCAGATTTGCATAAAGATCCGCCTAGAGGCACAGTCAACTATCCCCAGGCTGACCTAGTGAAACTGCGATGTTTTGTTCTTTTAAAAATGTTTAGATTGAATATGGATTTACAGAGAGGGGATGTTGATGGGGCTTCACAAAGGTAGTGGCCAAATACTCTGCGTGGCAGGGGTGATCTTTGCTTCCTGCAGTCGAAGTGCAGATTCTTAACCACTGGCCCACCAAGGAAAGTCCCTCAAAGCCTTTTGACATTCCTTAAACTTGACACTTAAATGTGCCAGTAAATTTGGAATGTGAGCAAATTTGGAAAACTCAGCAGTGGCCACAGGACGGGCAAAGGTCATTTTTCATTCTAGTCCCAAAGAAAGGCAAGGCCAATGAATGCTCAAACTACCACACAATTGCACTCATCTCACATGCTAGTAAAGTAATGCTCAAAATTCTCCAAGCCAGGCTTCAACCATACGTAAACTGTGAAATTCCAGATGTTCAAGCTGGTTTTAGAAAAGGCAGAGGAACTAGAGCTCAAATTGCCAACATCTGCTGGATCATCGAAAAAGCAAGAGAGTTCCAGAAGAGCATCTATTTCTGCCTTATTGACTATGCCAAAGCCTTTGACTGTGTGGATCACAATAAACTGTGGAAAATTCTGACAGAGATGGGAATACCAAACCACCTGACTGCCTCTTGAGAAATCTGTATGCAGGTCAGGAAGCAACAGTTAGAATTGGACATGGAACAACAGACTGGTTCCAAATAAAAGGAGTACGTCAAGGCTGTATATTGTCACCCTGCTTGTTTAATTTATATGCAGAGTACATCATGAGAAATGCTGGGCTGGATGAAGCACAAGCTGGAATCAAGATTGCCGGAAGAAATATCAATAACCTCAGATATGCAGATGACACCGCCCTTATGGCAGAAAGTGAAGAACTAAAGAGCCTCTTGATGAAAGAGGAGAGTGAAAAAGTTGGCTTAAAGCTCAACATTCAGAAAACTAAGATCATGGCATCTGGTCTCATCACGTCATGGCAAATAGATGGGAAACAATGGAAACAGTGGCTGACTTAATTTTTTGGGCTCCAAAATCACTGCAGATGGTGACTGTAGCCATGAAATTAAAAGACGCTTACTCCTTGGAAGGAAAGCTATGACCAACCTGGACAGAGACATTACTTTGCCAGCAAAGGTTTGTCTAGTTAAGGCTAGTTTTTCCAGTAGTCATGTATGGATGTGAGAGTTGGACTATAAAGAAAGCTGAGTGCTGAAGAATTGATGCTTTTGAACTGTGGTCCAACTGTTGGAGAAGAGTCTTGAGAGTCCCTTGGACTGCCAGGAGATGCAACCAGTCCATCCTAAAGGAAATCAGTGCTGAATATTCACTGGAAGGACTGATGCTGAAGGTGAAGCTCCAATATGTTGGCCACCGATTTGAAGAGCTGACTCATTTGAAAAGACTGTGATGCTGGGAAAGATTGAAGGCAGGAAGAGAAGCGGACGACAGAGGATGAGATGGTTGGATGGCATCACCGACTCAATGGACGTGAGTTTGAGTAAACTCTGGGAGTTGGTGATGGACAGGGAGGCCTGGCGTGCTGCAGTCCATGGGGTCACACAGAGTCGGACATGACTGAGCGACTGAAATGAACTGAACTGAACTGAAACTTGACGCAGATTCAGAGGCCGGAAGAGATTGGGTGTCTGGACTCTGGTCTGAGGGAGGAGGGGGCTTTGCGCTGGAACGCCAGAGGAAGTTAAGACATTCTGCAGGGACAGTGGAACTCCTGCAATACACGGAGGGTTGGGAGAGTGGGAGGTGAGGAGAGAAGGAAAGTGGATGGAGCCTCCACAAGAGGAGAATGCTGACTGGGAGGGAGTTCTGGAGGAGCAACTGGAAAGACTGGCAGGAGAGGATCCCTTTGTCAGCAGCTTCTGATGTGTGACTCCCCCGGGGAGCCTCTGATGGCAGCAGCAGGGGTGTGGCCAGGCTGAGTCACTGGGGCTTCTCCCGCCTCCCTTTGTGAGGCCCCTTCTTGAGGATAGGAGCCCACCTACCGGGTTCCCAGCCCCCCATCTCCCCTGACACCCTGGAGGCTGCGTGTTCACTTTCGGTCACACAGCCCCTTGCATGACCCAAGGGTCCTGTCTTCCTGCCAGCCTTCTGTTTCCACCTTGTACTCCTAATACATCACCTGTGGAATGCCTAGAAACACTTTCACATCCCTCTACACCCTGATGAAGTGGCATATTCTCTAATGCTGCCCTTTTACTCTCTCTGCCTTATTATTCTTTCTCTCTCCCATTTTACAGATGAGGAAAACTGAGACCTGGAAAATGGAAAAAAATATGCCACTGGGCATGGAGGCAGGACAAGGGGCCAAACATCAGATATATTTTTCTTTCCCATCTCCCTCTCTTCAGGGTGACTTCTCCTCCACTTTGGAGCTCCAGAGCTTCTCCACCTTTGTTTTCCAGGCTATTAAAGTGCACACCCACAGAAAAGTAAGTGGAAGGAAGCAGGCGTCCCGTGACTACCACTGTATGCAGGCTGGTACACGTCCTTTCAGGCTTTATTTTGTGAATATTTTCATTTTACACAGTGAGAACCACATACACATATTTCTGTATATTCCTTCCTTCATTTAACATCACACCACATAAACATGCTCACATGATACTAAGAATTCTGTGTAATCATTATCCTTAACAGCTTCAGAATATCTTTGCCTCAAACCAGCCTACTGTTTGAACAATCCACTGTTTCTAGACACCTTCTGTGTTTCCACTATTTTGTTATGAAAAATAACATTGTGATAAATTCAAACTTTGCTCCGTATTTTGCATTTTTTTTTTTAAAGTAGACAACTAGAATTACTAGTCAAAGGTGGAGGACAAAACAAATGTCCTCACTGCCAAATCACCTTCTGTAAAAACTGTATGAATTCACAGTTTCAGTGGCAGAGAGGGCTGGTCTCATTGCATCCTTACCAACATCAAGGTTTTTGTATTTGTTTGGCTTTCAGGTCCTTACTGATTTGATTGGCTTACACACATATTGTTGAGGTTTTGACACGCCTCTGAGGAAAGATAAAGGCAAGTAGGACTGTAGGTCACTGAGGTCCTTATTTCTGTCAATTTCCTGTTCCAGAGCGTAGGGATGGAGAGATGGGAGTGGAGAGATTAGCGATATCTTCTCATGGTCTCTTTTATCCAGTCAACATACTTGCAGACTTGGGTATAGACACCTGGGTCGTTGGGTTGGCCGCAAGGGAAACTGCCCCAGGACACCACGCCTTGCAAGGTACCTTTGCACGTGAGTGGTCCCCCTGAATCACCCTGGAAGGGATAAAGCAAATTAGCTTCAGCTTCGGAGGGAAGATCCTGCCCCCGCCTCAGGTGTCAGTCTTTGTCAGGCGGACCCTGGATTTCCACCACGACTAACGGGGAGAGATTCACTGTTTCTGGGGACCAATGGAAGAGCAGAAATTATAGCCATCGAGGAGAAGAGAAACCACGTTGTCTAAAGACATTGGCTTGAGCCCCAGCCCATGGGACCAATCACAGGGAAAGGGCGGGGCTTCTGGCGGTCAAAGCCCCATTTCTTCCCTATCTTTGGGGATTCTGGCACCAAGCCAAGGGAGGAAAGTGTGATGTCTCCAGGGGATGGATAGATGTGCGAAAGGGGGATGGGGTGGCCCTGGAACCCAGGGGCCAAACTGATGACATAATTCACAAGGCCCGGTGCAAATTGGAAATGCAAAGAATTCCCTGGCGGTCCATTGGTTAGGACTTGGCACTTTCACTGCCGCGGCCTGGGTTTCAGCTCTGGTGAGAGAGCTAAGATCTCCCAAGTGATTTGGCATTGCCAAAAAAAAAAAAAAAAAGAGAGAGAGAGAAAGAAAATGTGGGCTCCATAGCTCAAAAAGTATTAAGAATTTCAAAACAGCAACAGGAATGTGTTAAACCAAGCGTGGGACGCTCCCGAGTGTGGGACCCTGTGTCACAGGACGACTCTCACACTCAAGAAGCTGGCCGTCACTAGGGGAGGAACAGGATGCCTTACTCTTTGGGACACCCATTCCTGTCCCATCACCCCATCCCTCACACATATGGTGCCCCCATTCCTGACAGCTGAGGGTGCAGGTGAGAGGCAAAGGAGTGGGGGCAGGGAGGTATGGGGAGAGAGACAAGGAAAGGCAAAGAGTCACAGAGAAAAGGAATGGAGGGGACCTCCATGGTGGTCAAGTGGCTAAGAATCCACTTTCCAGTGTGGGGGGACATGGGAGCTCAGGGAACTAAGATCCCACATGCTGTGGGACAATGAAGAGAAAAAAAAAAAAAGGAAGAGAAGTATAGCAAAGGATGAAGAAGAGGTTGCCAGTGGGAGTGGAGGGGGCAACACAGATGGAAAGAATGAAATGAAATTCAGTGAAAAGAGAGATGTGGGAAGATGGTGTTCAGAGACAGAGTGAAAGCGAAGGTCACTCAGTCGCGTCTGACTCTTTGTGACCCCATGGACTATACAGTCCATGGAATTCTCCAGGCCAGGTACTGGAGTGGGTAGCCTTTCCTTCTCCAGGGGATCTTCCCAACCCAGGGATCGAACCTAGGTCTCCCACTCCGCAGGCAGATTCTTTACCAGCTGAGCCACCAGGGAAGCCCAAGAACACTGGAGTGGGTAGCCTATCCCTTCTCCAGTGGGTCTTCCCAACCCAGGGATCGAACCGGGGTCTCCTGCATTGTAGGTGGATTCTTTACCAACTGAGCTATCACAGAGAGGGGGTTACAAAGAAGAAGGGAGAGAGAATTCCTGGCTTAAGACTGGGTCCCAAGGGAGGGGAGCGAGACCTTAACTTCAAGCACCCGATCTCAGTAATTGCAATAAATACTATTTTAATGCAATACCTTAAAAATTGAATTTAATATGAAAAAGTTCATGATGAACACTGTATCCCAATTTCAGAGAAAGGGTCAGGTACCAGGCTGTGCTGAGACTCACTGAAGCCTGAGGTAGATGAGAAATTCAGTAAGACTGAGGCCTCTTTATTGAAAATTCTGATATTTTGTTCATCGTGGACTTTTGCATGAATTGACAAAATATTGCATTAGAAAGTGATTTATCTCGATTCCTGAGTTTTGGGCGCCTCTTCCCCTGTAAAGTTTGTGTTTGGGGGCTGCACGGGTGACTCAGTCAGTAAAGAATCCGCCTGCAATGCAGGACACCTAGGTTTGATCCCTGGGTCAGGAAGATCCCTTTGACAAGAAAATGGCAACCCACTCCAGTGTTCTTGCCTGGAGAATCCCATGGACAGAGGAGCCTGGTGGGTTACAGTCCATGGAGCTGCAAAGAGTCAGACACGACTGAATGATTAAACCACCACCGCTGTGTTCATGGGTTGCGATACTGAACAAAGATGTCAATTTAAAAATAAATACAGTTTGTGTTTGAAGCCAAGGCCACACATGCCTACCCTTTGGCCCACAGGTTCCCCATCCCCAGACCCTCCTGTTCATTTTTCTGCCTCATCCTCAGGGTCACATCAGCCCGCAGTGGGCTCCCACTACTGACCTGAGCAGAGAATGGGGTGGTGAGAGCTAGGAAAGCTGAGCCCGGGGCGGGGAGTGCAGGGGTGATGGAGAAGGCCCCGCACCAAGGTCACGTGCAGAGATTCTGGGTGAAGGGGGACAACGGGGGCTCTGTGCTCAGACGAAGCAGCCAGGGACCCGGGGCGGGGGAGGAGGGGGTCTCACGTTGCAGGCGTTGGTGCTGGAGTTGGGGATGCCAGCACAGAGCATGGAGTCTCCCAGCAAGTCCTTGTAAACCTTCCTGCAGTCTTGTGGGGAGATGAGCTTGACGTCTGTGCACATAAGCTGCGCTGGAAAGGTCACTGCGGGATGGGGAGGGGTGCCAGTCAGAGGTCTGGGGTCTGGATGGGGAGAGGATGGGGGTCCAGGATTCTGGACCCTGAAGGACGAGGGGAGGAGGGGTGGGGGGAGGGGCTCCACATTCAGATTATGAAAAAGGCGCTGACTCCTGTTCTCCCGGGTCTGGGGGAGGAAGGGTCAGGGTCTGGGGCCCCTGGGTCTCCCAGGCAGCCTCACCATCAGGACTGGTGGTGGTGCCCCAGCCGGAAACGGTACACATGGTTCCGGGGGGATCACAGCGGGAAGGCAGGTTGACTTTCTTCACACTGGACGACAGCTTGGCCCGGCCATTCAGCTTCACCAGCATGATGTCGTTGGCGTGGGTCTGTGTGGAGTATCCCGGGTGGCGGAAGGACCGTGTGGCCTTGATCTTCTGGCCACCTACTAGCCGGTCACTGCCCATGTGCATGGTGTACTCACTGCAGGAGGGAGCAGTGCTCAGAGAGACGCCGGGAGTGAGACGGGGGGCAGGGACCCAGAGAGAGGGGGACGGGGACCAGAGAGGGGGGACAGGGACCCAGAGAGAGAGAGGAATGGGAACCCAGAGAGAGAGGGGGACGGGGACCACGGAGAGGGGGACGAGGACCCAGAGGAAGGGCTGGAAGTGCTCGCACATACTTCATCATGCAGTGGGCAGCGGTGAGCACCCACTTCTCGCTGAGCAGCATGCCTCCGCAGTGGAGCTGACTGCCCTTGAGCAGGGCCACCTGCCAGGGCTGGGAGCCTCTGGGACACGGGACTCCATCAATAATCTTCTCCCCACTCTTGTCGCCCTGGTCTGGACAGAGACATGGAGGAACAAGTGGGCAGCAAGCCTCAGAGGAAGACTGAGTCAGCTGCTAAGGGATTTGGAGACAGATGGAGACAGACAGACAGACAAGGAGATAGGCAGAAAAGGAGAACAGTGCAGAAAGAGCAGGAGATGGAGACGGAGACGGAGACAGCCTGCTCAGAAACCCAGGAGGAGCATCTCGTCTGGGGGGCCGCCGCCAAAGCTGAAGGGAGAGACGCTGCGTGCGGGAGACAGGGTCTGGGGGGCACAGAGACCCCCGGAGGCAGAAGGAAGCAGGAAGGAAGGAGGCAGAAGGCAGAGGAGTCTTGTCTTCCAAAGGAGGAAGCTGCTGGAGCGGGGGGGAGGCCCTGAGCAGGCACAGCCCAGAGAGGAGCCCCTGAGGAGGGTCAACGGGGCTGAAGATGGGAGGTCGGGGGTGAGTGCAGCCCCCACCCCCACTCCTGGGCTGGTCCCCACCTTCCTGTGCAGCAGATCCCAGGGCGAAGGTCAGCAGCAGGATCAGCAAGGGTGTCGTCATGGTGACCCCTCTGAGCCTCTCAGGGGCTGCCAGGCAGGGAGGTGTCTTTTCTGATGCGACGAGGACAGAGTTGGGGAAGCAGGAGTCCTGGCCCCCAGCCCCTCCTCCCTCTGACCCAGGACTCCAGGCCCCCAGATGCCCTTCCCCTGGGGACCCAGGAATCTGGGCTCCCATCCCTCCCCATCCACCAATCTGTATTCCTAGTTCCTTTTCCCATGAGACCTCAAATTCCAGACCTCCAGCCCCTCGACCGTCAGAACCAGGCGTCCAGGTTTCCCTCTGCCCCCTTCCCTCAGGAACAGGAGTCAGGGGTCCAGCCAGCCTCAACCGCCCCCTCTCCCCCTACCGTAGATGAAGCCCCTTCTCAGCTCGGGGAGGTCAGCTCGGGGAGGTCAGATCCGACCCGGGCGCCAGACTCGCCTGGGAGCCGGGCGTCTCCAGCCCGGCGCACAGCGGCTGTCTTATACCGAGTCCACCCCTGCACCCGCCCTCGGCGCCCTGGGGTGCAGGTGGGGCCGGCTCTGGGACGCCCCCTCCCGCGTTCGCGGTTATCTCGAACCCCTGCGGCAGCCCAGGCGCTTGCAATCGGCTCTCTCCACCCTCTCACCCCCGCGCCTTCGGCCGGCATCCCGGGTGCAGCTGCAGAGGGAGGACCCAGACGCTCCGGCCCCAAGGGCTGGGGGCGGAGTTCAGGGGGCAGCAGGGCTCAGGAAATGGGCTCTGGCTGGGCCCTCCTCTGGGGCCATTTTCTTGCACCCATCCCCTCTCAGAGATGCCCTAGACCCTACACCCTAATTCTCACCAGTTTGGGAGAATTCGTTCAGGCTGGAACTCGGTCGTCTTTGAACCTGAACCCATTCCCAACCCTCATATAGCGTTAGTGGCTCAGTGGTGTCTGACTCTTTGCCACCCCATGGGCTGTAGCCCCACCAGGCTCCTCTGTCCATGGGATTTTCCAGGCAAGGGTACTGCGGTGGGTTGCCATTCCTTTCTCCAGGGCATCTTCCCGACCCAGGGATCGAACCCAGGTCTCCTGAATTACAGGCAGACTCTTTTAAATTTAACCCTCATATAGGGTATGAATTTTAAAAAAAGAGACTCTTTCTTGACTGGATAAATGCTTACTGTTATCAGTATCATCTGCGTTTTCATATTATACCCAGATTTCTATACTATGTATTTATAACAAAAGCGTCTGTACTAAACATTATCTACTTAATATCACCTCTTTCTTTATAAATTACTTTGAAGAATTTTTCCTCTTAGTATGTTTAGATGGGTTCCCCTTCCTTCTTAAGGGTTGCATAATAATATTCCATATTATAGTTGTATCATGATTTATGCAATCTGTTTCAAATTAGAGTATGTTTGGATAGTTTTAATTGTAATAATGCTGGGTTGTGCTTCCTTGTACATTCATCTTTGCTAATTATGTTCATTCAAGAAATATTTACTGAGCATCTGTTTTGTGCCAGAAATTATTCTGACTCCTGGGGACATTGTGGTCAGCATTCCTTCATACAGGCTCTTGTTCTAGTGGGTGGAGACTGTGAATACTAAAATAAGTGTATAAAATACATGCTTTGTTTGTGAGATGTTGGTTAAGTACTGAAGAGAAAAATAAAAGCAGGGAAGAGGGACAGGGAGATACTGGTTTCCCCCACTGGTTGTATTATTAGGAAGATTCCACATGACGATAACATTTGAACAAAATCTTAAAGGAGTTGGTGGATGGGTCCATGTGGCTCCTTGGAGGGAGTGAGTTCTAGGCGGAGCAAATGGGCTGCTAAGTTAGGCAAGAGGCGTGGATAGAATGTTCTAGCAGGGGAGCCCTTTCAGAAATTTCCATTTATTTCTTTTTGTCTGTGCTGGGTCTCCGTGGCTGTGCAAGGGCCTTCTCTGGCTGCGGTGGACAGGGGCTGCTTTCTGTTGCGGGGCTCCAGCTTCTCATTGCAGTGGCTTCTCTTGCCGCACAGTGCAGGCTTTAGGCGTGGGGGCTTCACTAGTGGTGGCTCGTGGGCTCTACAGAGTGAGCTCAGAAGTTGTGGGCTCCTAGGCACGTGGAACCTTCCCTGACCAGGGATCGAACCCATGTCCCCTGCATTGAAAGGCAGACTCTTATCCACTGCGCCACAAGAGAAGTCCAGGGGAGCCCTTTGACTGGAGCTGAATGAGCAGGAGCACAGGGCAGGTGACAAGGTGATGAGGTAACAGGACTCGGATGACATAGGACCTTGAAAATCAGTGTAGGACTTTGGCACTTACCTTGAGTAAGATGGGAACCATTATACCTGAAGGCCAGTTCCTAAAAGTGGAATTGACCCCAGCTTCTAAATCAGACCCCCAAAATGTGATCTGGTCCTCAACCCTGAGCCTAAATCTTACCTCAATTCTGACCCCCAACCAAACTCTAGGTTTGTCCCACATAGATATTACTGTTGCCTGCTTAAGCATTTACTCCTTTTGCCTTTCTATCAGAACTCCAATTTTGTTTGCTTTATCCTCATCCTGACTATGAAGTTTACCGCACAGAGCAGGAGAACCATATCCTACCCACCAGGGATTGGTTTAGAAACGAACATGTGATGCAGGCCTGGCCAATGAGGAGTGAGGAGGAGACCCCTGGATCTTTCTTACTTTCAAAAAGAGACACCGGCAGAATTCTCTTTTCTTTCTTCTAGATAGTACCCCCTCTGGATGTAAGTTTTGGAAGCATGGCAGCCTTCCTGGGACTGGGGAGAGAAGTGGCTGGTGGACCAAGCCAAAATACCGCAGATGGCCAAGCAGAGGGATGGAGTGATGTAACAGGATTTGTACTTTCCAAATCCACTCTGGCTGCTATATGAAGGATGGATTTTAAGGGGTGTGGAGACATGAGAAAACTATTATTGTTCCAATGAGAGATGATGATGACTTGGATATAAGCCATTTGGGAGGTGGGGATGGTGATAAGTGGAGAGATTCAAGGTGCATGTAGAGGAATCAACAGGTCTTGCCAATGGATTAAATGGAAGCTGGGGAGAGGGAGACAGATGTTAAGGCTTCAAAGTCTCTTGCTTGATGGATGGGACTGCCATTCACTGAGAAGACACGGTCGGATACGATCAAGTGCTCAAGAGAGAGTGGAAAAGACCTCACTCTTTTTCACAGAATGCTGAGGAGGCTGAAGAGAAATCCAGGGACTTCGTGCACAATCCTTACTTTGACACAATTCTTAACGCCAGTCTTGTTTTTTGTTTCTTAATAATGCAATTACTTTATTATAAAATAAATCTCACCTAACTCATATTCTAAAATGTTGTATGGGAAACAGGACAAGTAAGCATATTAAAAGGTGGTAGTCCACCTTCTTCTTCACCTCTAGCACTGATGAAGGATATGGCCAAATTATAGACATTTTAAAAGGCAACACACAGATTTCACTTTGAATTCTGACCAAGCTTGGAGCGTGGTATCTGATGGTAGAAGATACAGATACTAAAGGCTTGTTGTTGCGGAGCACAGGTTCTAGGCGCCTGGGCTTCAGTAGTTGTGGCTCATAGACGCTAGAGAGCGGGCTCAGAGGTCGTGGGAGTTGCCCAAGGCTTGTGGAATCTCCCCGGGCCAGGGACTGAGCCCTGAGTTCCTGTGTGCTGCCTTGCCCCATCCTCCCAGGAAAGAAGCAGCGTCTATTTCTTGTGCACCTACTATGTGCTGTGTTAGGTGCCTTGTGAACCTCATCTCTGTTCCTCTCACGGGTCCAAGCGAGGACTGTCTTCCCCACTTTATAGATGAGAAAAGGGAGGTTTAGAAGAAGTTAGAGGGCTTCCCTGGTGGCTCGGTGGTGAAGAATCCACCTGCCAATGCAGGAGACATGGGTTAGATCCCTGAAGATCCCACATACCGTGTGGCAACTAAGCCCACGCGCACAACTACCAAGCCCGGCCTCTACAGCCCAAGGGCCACACCGACTGAAGCCCTCGAGCTGAGAACCCGTGCTCCACAACGAGAGAAGTCACTCGGTGAGAGGCCTGCGCACTGCGCCTGGAGAGGAGCCCCCACTCGCCGCAACTGGAGAAAAGTCTGTGCAGCAACGAAGACCCAGCACCGCCAAACAAATAAATAATATATTAAAGAAAGAAGTTAGAACTGAGGCCTCCCTGGTGGTGCACTGGTGAAGACTCTGCCCTTCCACTGCCGGGGGTGTGGGTTTGATCCCCAGCTGAGGAAGTTCCACATGCCATGAGGTGCTGCCAAAGGAAAAAATAAGTTAGAATCCTTGTGGGAAAGCAATAGCTAAGGAGTCAGAAGGGTCAGAATTGGAATGCTGAGGATTGCCCAAGGTATCCTAGGTGGTGCTAGTGGTAAAGAACCCGCCTGCTGACGCAGGAGACGGAAGAGACAGGCTTGATCCCTGGGTCGGGAAGGTCCCCTAGAGGAGGGCGTGGCAACCCGCTCCGGTACTCTTACCTGGAGAATCCCGTGGACAGAGGAGCCTGGCGGGCTACGGTCCAGGGAGTCGAAAAGAGTCGGACACGACTGAGCGACTTAGCACACATGCAGCCATCACCATTACACAGACCCAGTCTGAGAAGGAAATTTCCCTGGGACACCATCATCTATGCTCAGAACCTCTCTTGGCTCAAAATGAACTGGGAAACCCATGGACTTATTCACGATGCTCGCCCCCACATTGTCCAGAGCCCCAGATCCCAGCCCTCTGGTGCGTGCCCTTTGTACTTAGTCCTGCTCTTCAGTCCCACCCAGACACCCAGCTCCATGCTCCCCTTGTCCTGAGACTCATGTCCTGGCCTTCTGCCTGAAGACTCATCGTCCGGCTCACCGTCACACGTGAGCTCTGGAACCTTGCTGTCCTGAAGCTGTGCCTTGCCCTAAGGCATCCCGGACATTGTCATCCTGGAACTTTCTGATTCAGCTTCTTAGGTTCTGAAAGCCCATTGTTTCTGAATTCCGGGATTCCCTTCCCCGCTTTTTTCAACATCAGCCCCCACTTCTTTTGGAAAGCTGCCCCCACATGCATATAGTTCTGGTGAAACCGTCAATCCTAGTTTTCCAAAACCCTCCCACCCATTGGTATAGACACATGGCCCAGTTAAGTCAAGATCATGGTTTCCTCCCTAGAAATAATGATCGATCCATTGGGTGGGCTCAGCTCAAGCTGGACCAATCAGAGTTCTTCCCTGGGATTCATATTAAGATGTTGGAAGAAAAGAGATCTTTGTTTCTGCTGGGTTTGCTGAACTGGGGCTGTCTGAGGCTACTATGTTCCCTGAGTGTGAAGACATTTGTCTATAGAGGCTGAAATGAGATCCACGGGAGAAGAAAAGAGATGAGCCGAGATGAGAAACAGTCCACACGTATGAGAGAGAGAGACAGAGACAGCAGGGAGAGAGACAGAGAAATCGTCACAGAGAGACAGAGAGATGGTTGACTTAACTCACCAATTCAGGTGGGCTTCCCAGGTGGCGCTGGCGGTAAAGAACCCACCTGCCAATGCAGGAGATGCAAAAGACGTGGGTTCGAACCCTACGTTGGAAAGATATCCTGGAGTAGGAAATAATAGCCCACTCCAGTATTCTTGCCATGGATAATTCCATGGACGGAGGAGGCTGGTGGTGTTACAGTTCATGGGGTCACAAAGAGTCGGATGTTACTGAGCACATAGACACACACGTCAACTCAGATACTTGAGACTCTGATATCCATGTCACTTCCTCTAATACTGTGAATCATTTCCAAGGCCCTCCTAAGCACCTAAACCAGCCAATCCCCCTTTATGCATACAGCCAGTTTGAATTGTGGCTTAGCCACTTGTATGCAAAAGCTCCTTGACATAAATAGGTCCTTCCAGCTTTTGTGCTGCCTCAGTCTCATGGATGCTCATGGGGGCATATGTTAGCTATTCATATATTTCCTGGACCCTACTTTGCATATCTCACAGTTTATAAGGATAAATCTCCCCATAGTCAGAGCTATGGTTTTTCCAGTAGTCATGTACAGATGTGAGAGTTGGACCCTAAAGAAGGCTGAGCACCAAAGAATTGATGCTTTCAAGCTGTGGTGTTGGAGAAGACTCTTGACAGTCCCTTGGACTGCAAGGCGATCAAACCAGTCAATCCTAAAGGAGATCAGTCCTGAATATTCATTGGAAGGACTGGAGCTCCAGTACTTTGGCCTCCTTATGGGAAGAGCTGACTCACTGGAAAAGACCCTGATGCTGGGAAAGACTGGGGACAAGAGAAGGGGATGACAGAGGATGAGATGGTTGGATGGCATCACCAACTCACTGGACATAAATTTGAGCAAACTCCAGGAGACAGCAAAAGAAAGGGGAGCATGGCATACTGCACTCCATGGGGTCGCAAAGAGTCAGGCAAGACTGAATGACTGAACAACAACAGCATCTCCCCCCAGAGCTTAGTAAGTTTAGCTGCTCAGAAAAACCGAACAGAAACTCTTTTAATGGTCTTTTTCAGGCCAGTCCATTGGACATCTGAAAATCCTTACATCTTCTCTCTCCTCTGAAACTAACCTCCCATTTCTCGAAGTCCTCCCAGAAAAAAAAAAAAGGCAGGGGGGAGGGGAACAATTTTGGACAGTGGTGATGGGCAGAATGACCATGGGGATTCTGATCTCTCCATCTCTAGGGTGCAGACCCTCTGCCCCTCCACCCCTCCCAGGAAGGCCAAAGCACAGACAGGCAGGGAGCCAGGCTGATGCTGTGAGTTTATTGAGGGAGGTTTAGAGCTTGTCTGGGGATCAGCCCCTGCTGCCTATGGTCTTCTTAATCCAGTCCAAGGAGTGGCAGACTTTGCTGTAGACACCAGGTTTCTCAGGCCGCCCACAGGGGTCTGAGCCCCACGATGTGATGCCCTGGAGAACGCCATTGCACACCAGCGGGCCCCCAGAATCTCCCTAGAAGGGGAGAATAGAAGATTTTCACCTAAGTTGCTCAACTGTTACCAGCATATCATGGGTTTCCCTGGTGACTCAGATGGTAAAGAATCTGCCCACAATGTGGGAGACCTGGGTTCAATTCCTGGGTCTGGAAGATCCCAGAAGGGGATCACTACCCACTCCAGCATGCTTGCCTGGTGAATCCCCTGGACAGAGGAGGCTGGCGGGGCTACAGCCCACGGGATCACAAAGAGTCGGACTGACTGAGCAACTAATGGAAACACACACACCAGCATTTGTACCATCTCTCTCACGTGATTGGTTCCCCGGACGTAAGATCGCTGTATCCTGGGACCAATGGTGAGAGAGAGGGGTGGGGCTTCCACGTGTGGGGATACAGACAGGATGTCTAAAGGCAATGGAGGAAATCGTGATCAACGCGGGAAGAGAATGCTCTCTGGAGGGTCCAATCCACAGAGCAGAGAGTAGCAATTGCATCGGGGAGACTGAGCTCCTCCATACTTTGGCCTCCTGATGGGAAGAGCTGACTCACTGGGAAAGACCCTGATGCTGGGAAAGACTGACATCAGGAGAAGGGGATGATAGAGGATGAGATGGTTGGATGGCATCACCGACTCAGTACACATGAGTTTGAGCAAACTCTGGGAGATAGTGAAGGACAGGAGAGCCTGACATGCTGCAGTCCATGGGGTCGCAAAGAGTGGGACATGGCTGAGCGACTGAACAGTAACAACAACAATTCCTGGCCAATCTGGAAGAGATCGTCTAGTTACAAAACACAGGAGAAAGGAGCCGGGTTCTTGTGGATATACACACACCCAAGGGGAAAAGGTGAGTATGTGGGAAGACATTATTGTCTCTAAGGAATCAGCCGGAAAAGACTAGCTTCCACAGCAGCATCTAATGGAAATGATTCTATTCTCGGCCAATAGGAAAGGGAATGATTCTATTCCTGGCCCATAGGAAAGGGAGCACTGAAGCACTGTCTTCAGGGACCAATCCTTAGCAGAAGGGGTGGGGACAAATCCAAGTGGAGCCGTGAGGACTGAACTTGAAGCCAGTAGGCTAGAGAGTTCTGTATCAATGGCAAAGCCCAAGATGTGTCATCTTGAGGATGGGGAGCCCATTGAGGGAGCCCTGAAATCAACGGTGCCATCTTCTGGCCAGTTGGGAGGACAGCATTGCTCCCCAAGGTACCAGTCATAGGAGAAGGTAGCCATGCTAGGGAACCCAGTCAGGACCTGGAGAAAAGTAGCTCACTCTACGCTCATCTAAAGTCTGCACAAACTCCAAGTGCTAACAGTAGGAAAGAGGGCAGGGAGCTTATCCCTCAAGGACTTAGCTTCTCCCTCCCTTTAATCCCCTACCCCTCCCTGCACCTTCCCCGGCTGGCAAGCGTTCCCAAGGAAACAGCAAGGCCGATTCAATTATTCTGATTCCTGCGCTGTGCAGCCTGCAGGGAGAGTGTGCCTCTTCTGAACTCGCTTCCCACTCTGTAGAGACAGGGGTGCTGACTCTTTGGGATCACCCCACTGCCAAGCCTCACATCTCTGCAAGGCGAGTGAGGGAAGAAGGAAGTTTCAGGACTTCCCCAGTGCCCCAGTGGATAAGAATCTGCCTGCCAATGCAGGGGACTCGGGTTTGATCCCTGGCCCGGGAAGATCCCACGTGCTGCAGAGGAACTAAGCCTGGGCACCACAACTACTGAGTTCACGCGCCTAGAGTCTGCGCTCGGCAACAAGAGAGCAATGAGAGGCTCTTGCGCCTCAGTGACGAGGAACCCACGCCCCCCACACACACCCCATCCAGTTCGCTGCAACTGGAGAAAGCCCGAGCAAAGCCACAGAGACCCAGCACAGCCGAAAATAAATAAATAAAAGAGGGAGTTTCCGAAGGCACTCACCTGGCATGTGTCAGCCCCACTGCTGTCGCTGGCACAGACCATGCTATCCGTGACTTGCCCTGGGTAGGCTTTCTCACACTGATGCTGCGAAATGATTTTTACTTCTGCACAGTTGAGAGTGTCAGGAAAATTCTCTGAGGGAGCAGAGGTTGTAAGTTGCCAGAGACAGCAATCCTTTCCCTCCATCCCTGTCGGGATCTAACCTCCCATCTGTACACCCATAGCTGCACAGGGCTTTCTGAGACATCTCACAGGAGGGCACGTTCTCCTCTCATCACAGGAAACAAAGCCATGGCCCCTGCTGTTTCTTTTTCTCCACCCAGAGAAGGACCTTTGGACCCTACTGTTTGTTTCTTGCCTTTCAAATGAGGGGTCGGATGACAGGGGGACCTGGAAGCACCCCTCTGTGACACCTCTGAATCTTTCCAATCTTCCCATTCCCAGACCAGCAAGTCCTCCATCTCAGCTAGGTCCTACTTCTTCCAAATATCACCTCTTCCTAGAAGCCTTCCCTGATTATTCTAACTACAACACCACATCTCCATCACTCCCTTTCCTCTCACCTCCCCCCTACAATATTCCATTATAGCACTTGGCTCCACCTAATATTTCATTTTATATGTATTTGTTTATCATCTATTCCTCAACCTAGCATGCAACTCCACAAGGCTTTGTATGGTACAATACCTGGGGCATATCAGATGCTCACAAAATAAGTGATGAAATAGATGATGGGCAGTGGAACTAGTTTTTCTTATTAACCTTTGAAAAACAGACTTCAGAGGGAAAAATTCTACCTGGTACTTCTATGTACCAGAAGCTATATGCCCAGAATCTCATTTAATCCTCACATGAGCTCTTGGAAGAAGGGAGCCATTCATTCTTTCATCCATGCATTCCCTCAACAAATGTTTGCCGAAGACATACTGTATCCCGGTCACCACCCTGAACACTAGGAACATACAATGAAGAAAACAGATATAATCTGAGTCCTCGTGGAGCTTAGAAACCCATTGAATAATTATGCCCATTTTGTAGCTGAGCAAACTGAGGTCAAGAGATGGGAAGGGACTTGCCCAGAGAAAAGGGGCAGAACCATGGTTTGAACTGACTTGCCTGATTCATGAGCAGGTAGCTTTCCACAGCAGCCCATTGTTTTCTTAGGAGTCAGACAGGCAGGGACCTGAATCCTGATTTTTGCTTTCCTAGCAAATCGCTTCACCTCTGAGCTGAGCCCCAATCTCTTCATTGTGAAGAAGCGCTAAGGGCTCCCTGAACTCTGAAGCCCCAGAGGAAGGACCTCAGTGGAGTCCAGACTTGAGTCAAGAAACAGGAGGGAGCTGAGGATCTAGACTGAGCGTCCTGGGGGAGAAAAGGCCCGTACCCCTGGGTGTGGCGGGATCTGGGGCCAGAATCTTGGGTTCAGGATGGAGAAGAGGGAGCCTATTTTCCTGGGCCACTGAGTCCCTGTATCCCAAGTCTGTTGTGAAGGTTACATAAAACTCTGAACAACAAAATAGGGCTTCCCTGGTGGTTCAGATGGTAAAGTATTTGCCTGCCAGTGCAGGAATCCCAGGTTCAATCTCTGGGTCAGAAAGATCCCCTGGAGAAGGGAATGGCTACTCACTCCAGTATTCTTGCCTGGAGAACTCCACGGACACTGGAGCCTGGCGGGCTACAGTCCATGGGGTCACAAAGAGTCAGGCTCGACTAGCAACGAACACTTTGACTTTCTGTACAACAGAAAGTCTCATAACTCTCTAACTTAAAGGTGGAGGGACGCATTCACTCATCCACTATTCATCCATCCATCCATCCACTTTTCTGAGCCCTATTAAACAATCTGTTTCCTTTTCCCCCATCATGCCTGTCAGTATTCTGGTCCTGAAGGTTTCTAACGTGGACCGCCCATGACTGTCAACCTCACAATCATGTTCCCTTCCTCATCTGCTCTAGAGGCTAAGTGTCGCCAACGGCTTGGGGTCCACTGGGCCAACCAGCTCCTCCTTTCCTTCCCACTACCTCGGGGGCTGGTGACAGTGCCCCAGCCTGAGATGGTGCACTTCTGGCCAACTTGAGGGCAGTGATCCGCCAGCTTGATGGGCTTCACTTTGGGCCCCAGGGGTACCCGGCCACGTAGTTGAATGAGCATCAGGTCATAGCTGTGGTCGTTGTTGCTGCTGTTGTAGCAGGGGTGCGGGATGGACTGAGCCACGGCCCTCTCTTGTTCTGACTCATCCTTATTCTTCAGGCTGTGCTCTCCCACGCGGACTGTGTATTTCCTGTGATGATGGGGGTGGTTGGGCACCCAGGCAGGAATCTGGGCTCCCAGCCCCCTCCTCTCTGAGACCCAGGTCCCCTCTTCTCTCAGACTTCCATTCTCAGAGACCCGCTCCCCAGCTCGCCCTTTCTCAAGAGGAGCCCCAGCCCGCTCTTTCTCCACCACTTCTGCTGCAGGAATCCACTCACTCTTTTTGACAGTGGGCTGCTGTAAGAACCCAGTTGTCGTCTATAAGAACACCCCCGCAGATGAGCCGGACACCCTGGAACAAGGCCGTCTGCCATGGCTGAGAGTGAGGCTTGCACTCCTTCCCTTCCAGCACCTTGCTCTCCTGTGCCCTCAAGTGTCCTGGAGGCAGGAGGGAAAAGTTTGGGGCAGGAAAACACGGTGGGTTCAAACGGATACACACACACACACCCTCCTCCGGCGTCTGCCACCCGGCTTGCACATGCTGCTGCACAGATGCACACGTACACTCGTGGAAGGCCGTGAGTCACCAAACACGGAGCCACACGCCTGAGCCTGCGTGCACCCGCCCCATAGACTCTCGTGAATAACTGCGCCCTTCAGCAGGCAGCCTCGCTGGCTTTGGTGTGCTCCTGCAATACCCAGCAGAAACGAACACATTCCTACCAGCTGCCACGTGTACCAGGCCTCCACCCTCTGGACACCCCACAGGAACTCCCACATGTCATCTCACGCTTCCCATCTCCCCACAGGCCGCTGCAGGCACCCACGTAGCCACCATCACGGTGTTCCCCCAGGCTCATGTGCTCCACCGATGCCTTCTGGGCCCCCTCACCTGCCCGGGATTCCAACAGCAAGAGCAGGAGCATCCAGATCCAAACTGCAGCAGGTGAGGGACGTCCCATGGTGGGGCCTGGGAGACAAGAGGACAGGGCTGAGCGGAGGGGGAAAGAGGAGACCAAAACCCTGGTACTCTCAGGATTGGGGTGGGGAGAAGCAAGATCCTGGACCATCCTTCTGGGTCTTGCAGGAAGCAGGAGCTGAGGACCCAGAGTCTTGGTTCTGAAGAAGAGTGAGATGGGGCTCCAGATTGCTGAATCTGAGTTGCTGGGAGCCCAAGGGGTTGGATTCCCACATTCCAAGGAAGGAGGCAGTCAGGGTCTCCGACTCCTGAGTCTGAAGGAAGAGCCAATTGGGAGCTGAGACTCCTAAGTCTTGGAGAGCATGGGGCTGGGGTGCTGATTGCTCGGTCTCCAAGGAGGAAGGGAGCTGAGGTTCTGGGGTAGGGGGCGGGGGTCTGATACCCTGTGCCTGAGAACTTTGGCATCTCACCTTATAGAACTCAGGGGGCGGGGTCACCTACTGACTGGGACCCAGAGGAAGAGCTCCCAGTACTTCAGCTCTGCGTGCCTGGTACAAGATCCTGGAGCCTTTTAACTGGAACGGCCCGCCTCCCGCTCCGACTCCTCCCACCCGGAGCCGGCAGAGCACCGAGGAACTGGAACCCTGGGTACGGCTGAGGAGAGGCTGGGGGCCTAAACGGGAAATCTTGAGGGAGGAGGGGCTGGAATCTCCAACTCTTGAGGTCTGGGAGGGAAGGAGATTAGTACTGTGACTCCTGGATCTGAATCAGAAAGGAATGGGAGCCCAGACTCCTGGAGCTGAGGGAGGAGGGGCTGGAGGCTGAATTCTTACGGTTAATTTTTTTGGAAGGAGAGATTCGGAGACTGGGTTTTTGTGGGAGGAGGGTGCACCCGAATGGGAGTCAAGCCCGTTTTCTGGGTCCCAACTTCTGAGGGCGGAGCGCCCCGCCCGCTGGCTGCCCCCTGCGAGGTCCAGATTCCGGGAAGGCAGGTTTGGGAGGCGCTGTGACCTGGTTTCCCCTTCCCCTGGGGGCGACGGGACCGGCCCAAGCAGAGCCCAGGAGCCTTGCTGCAATAGGGCTGATGGAGCTAGACTTAGGCAGGACCTACTCCGGGCAGCCATGAAATTAAAAGACGCTTACTCCTTGGAAGGAAAGTTATGGCCAACCTAGACAGCATACTAGAAAGCAGAGACATTACTTTGCCAACAAAGGTCCGTCTAGTCAAGGCTATGGTTTTTCCAGTAGTCATGTATGTGAGAGTTGGACTGTGAAGAAAGCTGAGCACCCAAGAATTGATGCTTTTGAACTGTGGTGTTGGAGAAGACTCTTGAGAGTCCTTTGGACTGCAAGGAGATCCAACCAGTCCATCCTAAAGGAGACCAGTCCTGGGTGTTCATTGGAAGGACTGATGCTGACGCTGAAACTCCAATACTTTGGCCACCTCATGCGAAGAGTTGACTCATTGGAAAAGACCCTGCTGCTGGGAAGGATTGGGGGCAGGAGGAGAAGCGGACGACAGAGGATGAGATGGCAGGGTGGCATCACTGACTCGATGGACATGAGTTTGAGTGAACTCTGGGAGTTGGTGATGGACAGGGAGGCCTGGTGTGCTGCGATTCATGGGGTCGCAAAGAGTCGGACACAACTGAGCAACTGAACTGAACTGAACTCAGGACTTATGGGGAATCGCAACGCAGCGGCCGTGTTCCCTCTCTGCCGTCCATCGCCCACCCGATGCCCATCTTTTATCCTACAAAACCGGCAGAAGGAAGGCCGGACTCCGCACGTTTAATGCAAAATTGTCCCTTAGATCGGCGGGGACTGAGAGCCTCTCCCAGCTTCTCTCCTCTCGGCCGGTCCCCGCCAGGATGAACACCCTGGACACGCCCAGGAAGGGGCCATGGTGCAGGGTGGTGGGAGTAGGCAGAGACTGACCCACTGCTTGAGTTCCACGTGGGGGAAGGGACCCTCCAGTAAGGCGGGGTCGCTAACGAAGGAGGTGGGGCCGTAAGGGGAAATCTCATTGGACAAAGCTCTGGAGGGAGACGCTATTTATTAATTAACTTATTTATTTGGGGCTGTGCTGGAGTCTCCTTGCTGCCTGGGCTTTTCTCCTGTTGTGGAGCCTGGGCTCTCGGTGCCGCAGCTTCTGTAGCTGCGGTGGGCGCGGTGGGCTCAGCAGTTGTAGGCCCTGGACTCCAGAGCGCAGGCGCAGTAGTTGTGGTTCCGGAACTTTGGTTAATCCCGGGCACGTGGGATTCTTCTTCCCAGGGTAGGGATCGAACCCGCGTCTCCCGCATTGGCCGGCAGATTCTCTACTACTGAGCCACCAGGAAAGCACCTGAAGCTGTTTAGTAGATGTCTTTCCCGAGGTAGACCGCAGGGAACCCTATTTTTGGGGGGCGGTGCCAGTTCCTGGTAACTCAGAGATGCGGCCAAGAAGGGCGGAAGTGTCTTCCCGCTCCTTTCAACTGGGGGGCAGCTATACAGTTCACGCGGAAACCCAGGTCTGAATATCCAGAAACTGGGAACTTGAATATCCAGAAGTCGTCTCCAGGCCAGCAGAGGCCAGGGGCTTAGACCGTTGAGACTGGAGTCTTGCAAATCCACCTGCCCTGCCCCACCCTCCTCTTCCGGTCATCCAAGGCGCGAGGGCTCAGTTGTCCTCCATGGTTTCTTGAATCCAGTCCAGGTAGTGGCACACACTTGTATAGACGGCAGGGCGCCGGGGCCTGGAGCAGGGTTCCGAGCCCCCAGACACTACACCGGCCAGGGTCCCATTGCAAACCAGGGGGCCCCCAGAGTCACCCTGCACGCGGAACAAGAGCAGAGAAACTGTTAGGCCGATCTACTCAGGACCTGACACAAGGCATTTGCTCCCTCCGAGGAAGCTTCCAGTTCCCTTCTCCTCCAGTACCCAGGCATCCTGGTCTCCAGTCCCTCCTCCCTCAGTCTTGTCCAACCGCTTTGTGACCCCCATGGGCTGTAGCCCGCCAGGCTCCTCTGTACATGGAATTTTCCCAGCAAGAATACTGGAGCGGGTTGCCATTTCCTCCTGCAGGGGATCTTCCCCACCCAGGGATGGAACCCACGTCTCCTGTGTCTCCTGCATTGACAGGCAGATTCTTTACGCTGAACCACCCAGGAAGGCCATAGACGCAGGAGTAAAATCTCATGGCCCCCACCTCCCCCAAGGACCTAGCATCGTGGATCCTAACCCCTCTTCTCCCAGGACATAGAGTCCAACCCCCAGTGCCTTCCTCTTTTAGGCCCAGGAATCCTGGCAGGACTGGCCACCCCCCACTGCCCTTCTCAGGACCCAGGTATCCCAGATCCTTCCATGCTTGGTTCTAGGAATTCTGGGGCTCCAACTGCCTTCTCCACCAGGACCCTAGAGCTGCTGCAGGATGCCCACCGCTGTCCTTCCCAGAGCAGTCTCACCTGGCAGGAGCCCCGGCCCCCCTCCCACAGGCCTGCACAGAGCATGCTGTCGGAGATGTGGCCTGGATACGCCCGGCGGCAGAGTCGGGGCTCCAGGATGCTGATGTTGGCACACCGCAGCGTCAGTGGGTACTCCACTGTGGGGAAAGCAAGTCCGTGAAAGGTCAGCAGCTGTTTCCATCTTAACTCAGCACCGCCCCCCTCCCCCGATTTCCCAAGGCAGACCCACCGTGCCACAGCCCGAGACTCTCCAAGACAGGAACAAGTGAGAAAGCAACAGAATCACAGCGTGGAGGAGAAACAGATGGAGACCAAGTGGAGAGGGCCGAAGAGAGAGAAAGAAAGAAAGAAAGACGCAGAGAGCCAAGAGATAAGAGATATGTATAAAACTCACACAGAGAAAAAGAGGGACCTTGATGGGAAGATAGACCACTGAAGGGGAAAGAGGATTCTCAGAGGAGGCAATGAAGAAATAGGGAGAAACGGACTCAGAGGTGGGAATTCCCTGGTGGTCCAGTTGGCTGAGACTTCACATTCCCAGTTCAGGGGGCCCAGGGTCTATCCCTGCAGGGAACTAGATCCCGCATGCTGCAACTACTGAAGACCACATGCTCTGGAGCCCAGGCTTTGCCTGGATCAGCCACCACAATCAGAAGCCTGAACACCATAGCTGCAGGGTAACTAACTCCCCTCTCTCTGAAACCAGAGAACGCCCACATGCAGCGACAGAAACAAATAGAATAAAAAAATTTCTTTAATAAAGAAAGAAAGAGACCAAGAGACATCCAGCGAGAAAGTAGTGAGATCAAGGGGAGGAGACATTTACAATGAGATGGCTGTCGCTGGAGACTGAGACAAAGACGCGGAGAGACCAGAGATGGGGAAGTGGGGTAGGGGCTGTCTACGGAAACAGCGGTTCTTGGGGGAGAAACGTGTTGTCTGAAGGGCACAGCCTCCACTGAATTCTGCTGAATTCTGCCCAACAGCGGTCGTTATTTTAGAAATACGGACCCAGCATTGTCAGTTTTGAATTTTTCAAGCAAATCAAGAAACTTGGCTTTTATATCACATTGCTCAGGTTTTAACTGTTAGCAGCCACAAACCGACGTTTTTGTTTTTGTTTATTTTCACGGCCCTTTGAAAGCCAGTACTGCCGTGGGAAGCCAAATTTGACTAATGGATGTGCTGATTTCTGACTCTGAGTGACATAGACCTTATTTCAGTTCTGAGATGCACGTATTTTCACAAGTAAACATCTCTGAAATCAGGATGTGCCTTCCAGTAAATGATGTCATACAGGGATGGATGGGGACTTCCCTGGTGGTCCACTGGTTATGAACCCATCTGCCAGTGCAGGGAACACGGGTTTGATCCTTGCTCTGGGAAGATTCCACTTGTCGTGGGGCAGCCAAGCCCACGCACTACAACTTCTGAGCTGGCTCTCTAGAGCCTGCGAGCCGCAGTCACTGAACCCACGTGCCCGAGAGCCTGCGCTTCGCAACAAGAGAAGCCTGCACAGCACAGTTAGAGAGGAGCCCCAGCTCGCCACAACTAGAGAAAGCCCTGGCACAGCAAGAAAAACCAAGTGCTGCCAAAAATAAATAAGAAGGAATAAAATTTTTTTAAAAAGAAGATAAGTGAAAAAAATTGCAAGCAGGCCCTTTCAGCTATAGGTACTTCTGTGTATTTTGTAGGAAAAGGATGGCTGAAACCTGTTTTTCTTTTTCTCATTCCTGGTGGGTTGTAAGATAATGGTGCATCTTATCATTCATAGCATTTAGATCTGATGAAATATATGGATGCATAGATAGATGATAGAACATAGAGGTGAAAAAGCAGAGACAGGCAGAGAGGGGCTTCAGACCCCTGGCATGAGACATCAGGGTGTCTTCAGTGGGCAAGGCTGTACCCTTAGGACTAGACACGGCCCCCCAGCCTGAGATGAGGCACTGGGTGCCTGGGGAGACGCAGGTCTGGCTGAGGTTGAGGGGCTGCACGGCAGGGCCTAGATGTGCCTTCCGGGGCAGACGAACCAACATGATGTCATTGTTGTGGTCCTGGGCAGTGAGGTCCTGGTTGAACCCAGGGTGAGGGAAGAAGTCTGTGGCCCGGAACAGCTGCTCCGGACCCTCCCATTTCCAGAGGTGGTGCTCCCCGAGGCGGACCCACAGATACCTGTTGGACAGGTGTCAGAGGTCAAGGTGGGAGAAGGCGAGGTGTCTTCTCGGCCCTGATCCTCTTTATTCTGACCACCAGGATGCTGTGTGACTCCGCAAGCCACACACCCTCTCTGGGTCCCTGTCACCTGTCCGTGACCCACAGGGCTGTGTGACTTTAAGCAAGGCACACACCCTCTCTGGGCCCCTGCTTCCCACTCCAACCCTTTGCCTCTACCTTCGTAGCTTTCTGCCAAAGCTCACACCTCTTCCTAGCCCCATGTCAAGTAAACCACCTTCCTCTCTGCCCCACCTGGAGCCTCAGTGGTGACCTGGGTCCCCTGGAACCATGGAGGCAGGTGAGGCCTCCGCCCACCACACAACCACAGCCCCACAACCTGCACCCACAGGACTGGTGGCTTCTGTGGGGAGTGGCGCTGTGTGTGTATGTGGAAAGGGTGGGATATGGAAAATCCCCAAGCTAGGCTCATTTGCGGCCTCAGACTTTTCCTGTCGGCTACATCCCTGATCTCTCAATGCACTTCTTCCTGAAATCTGGTCTCAGACCCTCTCCCTGCAATGGCAGAACCCACTTGCTCTGCTCTGGGTTCCTGCCCTGGACAGCCAGGGACCCTCAGGGTGTCTACATGTCCATCGCCCAATGCCTGACCTCTGACATTAGGGACCAGGCTAATGACTGAGAACTCAGGCTTTGAGGAACGTAAGGTGTTAGTTCTGCCTTCTCCCTCTCTGTCACACTGTGGCCTTGGTTTCTGTGTCTGGGAAGTCAGTCCCAACCCCACCCTGCAGCCCCGACTTGTCCCTGCTCCTGAATCTCCTGCTCCTCCATGTTGCTGCTTCTCCCCTCTGTCTCTGGTACTGAAATGTGGCCCTTGTTTTCCTAGCCTGATGTACAGGCCTGAGCTAAAGAGGCTCCAGCATGGAGTGATGTATGATGGGAAATTCTCACAGAGCAGCCTCGGTGGCACCTAGGCTTCATTCTAGAGGGAAAATATCCAACAGGAGTCACGGCTCCTTTCCCCAGATAATATAAAAAGGATTTCTGCATCAGGTAGATTCCAGAATTCTATCAGAATGCCCAGAATCTAAGATTCTAAAACTCTAAGGTTCTAATACCCTGGAAACCCACAGTTTTAGAATTCTATGAGGCTCAAGCCCTAGTATCTTAAGAATTTGTGATTCTAATGCTTTTGATTTCCCTGAATCAAAAAGTCTAAGATTTTTAAATTATCTGAATTAAATCTAGGACATAAAAACCTAGGGTTCTAATATTCTGGGACAGTAAAACTAGAATTTCATCATTCTAGAAATCTAGAAATCTTTGATTTTTACAAGTGTAAGAATTTAGGTTTCAAATAGTTTGAAACTCTAGAATTCTCTTGGTTAACACGTTGGGGAGTTTAGAAATCTTGAATGATAGCATGCAGGAATAGTAAATCCACCAGATTCTAGACATGTATAAACATAAGTTTCTAGAATTCTCTTGGTTCAAGATTCTAGAATTTACAAGCCACAGTATTCTAGGACACTGTAATTCAGACTATAAGCTTCCCTACTCCATGAACCTAGCTAGCTAGAACACTTTGAATCTAAGATCCTAGGGTTGTGCTATCTGACACAGTGATTGAGTGCTTAAATGCGACTAGTCCAAACGGAGATGCAACATACTTGTAAAATGCAAGCCTGGTTTCAAAGACTTAGTATTAAAAAAAAAAAAGACTAAACTATGTCATTCATAAGTATTTAAAATTGATTACATGTTGAAATAACATTTTGAGTATGGCAAGTTAAATCTATTATTAAAATTAGTTTTACTCTTTTTTTTTTTTTTTTTGCCTTTTTGGTGTGTCTGCTAGAAAACTTAAACTTTCCTACATGGTTAGGGTTCTATTTCCATTGGATAGTGCTGCTCCAGACTACTCAGGTTCTACCTGTCCCTGAATCTACGTTTCTCCAATTCAGCAACATCACTAATGTAATTACTTACGTACATGAGTGTAAAATCTGGATGCAAGATTTTAGGAATGTACAGCTCTGGATTTCTCCAGGTCAGAGTCTAGGCGTCTAGGAGTCTGAGTGAGTGAAGATGATCAGTAATGTCCAACTCTGCAACCCCATGGACTGTAGCCCACCAGGCTCCTCTGTCTATGGAATTCTCCAGGCAAGAATACTGGAGTGGGTTGCCTTCCCTTCTCCAGGGGATCTTCCCGACCCAGGGATCGAACCAGGTCTCCTGCTTTGCAGGCAGATTCTTTACCGTGTGAGCCTCCAGGGAAGCTCACCTAAAAGTCAAAGTTTCAAAATGTACAGCCTGAGGACCAGGTTCTTTGGGATGCTAGGATTCAGAGTCAGCTCTCTGTCATTCGAGGAGTTGAACTTCGGGGAACAGAAGTGGAGGCTTGGCCCTTCCTGCCCATGGCTCCCTCCCTCCTCTACAGAGGTCGCCAGCCCTCTCTCTCTTTCCTGACCTCCAGCCCCCTCTGGGTCACTCACCGTTTGCGGCAGTGGGCAGCTGTGAGCAGCCAGCGGTCACTGATGAGGGTCGCCCCGCAGAAGAGATGGGTGAGGTGGAACAGCCCAGCCTGCCAGGGCTGCGAGTTGGGGCGACATTCCTTGGCCCCGATGGCTCGGGTGTCTGCCCAGCCCTGCCCTGGGGTGGGGATGGGAGGCAGAAGGGTTATCGGAGAGCCAGGTGGGAGGGCTAGGGGAGAGACGCTGGACAGAGGGCCTGATGGAAGGGTCCTGGGGGGGCCACGGAGGGGAGCATGACGGAGGGAACCTCACCTCCCAGGAGCGAAAGCAGAGCACAGAGGAATGCCAGCCTCATGGCCTCTGCGGTGCCTGGATCTTCGAGCCTGTGCTCAGTGGCCCTGCTTCTTTATGGTAAGCCATGCTGTCTTCCTCCTTGGGGCCGCCCCATGATTAATCTGGGTTGGGACATGTCCCGGGAAGGAGGGGGAAGCCCAGGGGCCTTGACTGGGGGCCGTGGGGAGGCAGACAGCACCGGTAGACCCTTCGTCAGGATGAGCCAGGGGCTGGCAGCATCAGGGGTCTGGCGCAATGGGGGAGGGGCCCTGGGTGAGACTGTCCTTCTCAAGTGGGCTTTCCAGAAAGGGCAGCCCTGATTCACCCTGACTTCAGGGTGGCAGCATCTGGTTGCAGGATATTCTGTGGCCTGGAGGAGGAAGAGAGAAAGGAGGAAGGTCCCTAAGGCGGAGTCCTAGGGTGGAAGCAAGTTCATTTTGAATGAAGTTGCAGTGGGCTAGGACCAATGCACTGGGCAGGCTGGAGCATTCCCTAGCAGGACCTCCCAAGAATCAGACTAGGAGTGGGAGAAAGAATCAGGACTCAGAGGGAAGAAGGCAAACCACCCGGCAGGATAGGGGTGAGGTAGGGAAAGAGGGAGAAAGAAAAAAAAACAAAAAAAAACAGGGAGACAAAGACACTGAAGGATGCAGGTGAGAAAAAGAAAAAGAGACAGAAACACTGCCTGGCCTGGCAGAGACTGCAAAGGGACCTGCACACCCACAGAACCCTCCCTGCCACGGGGACCTGCGCCCCTTCCCGCGAGGACAGAGGCCTCTCCCAGGAGGTTGAGCAATATGATCCCGTCTGGGTTGACCTACTCTTGTCATAACCTACTTCCGCTTCCACATCTCTACCACCCCAAGGATCCAGGTGCCCAACCCAGCTGGTACTAAGCACTTTTCCCATTAATACCACCAGCTCTTGGCTAAGTCCTGAGAACATGGTCTTGTTTCTTTTCCACCCATCTCCATCTTTCCAGTGTTCTTCATATCACCCCATGTGCCTTGCCTCTCTCCCCATCCCTCCTTCTCACCAGATGAGCAGTCCCTTGAGGGCCAAGCCCAGATCCGACTCATCTCTGTGTTCCCCGCATCACCCTGTTCAGGAGTGGGCTCATGGGAGGCCTCAGGAGACGTTAATTGGGTGAGTGAATGTCTTTCTCCATATCCTTGTTAGTAGTGAGCTCCTACTCATCCTTCACAACCCAACCTAAATGCCCCCTCCTCCAGGAAGCCTTCTCTGATTCCTCCAGGCAGAGTACATCTTTTCCACACTGGGCACTTCCACCCTGGCCCTTCTACTTTCTGTTGGTGTAAGACTGATTATCAAACTGGGTCTGGGCTCCCTCGAATGTGTATACTTCATCATGATGTAGTGGTTTGGAGCATGGACTCTGGAACTGGACCATTTGGGTCCAAACCTCAGTGATGGTAATTGTTAAGTGTGTGATCTTAGGCAAGTCACTGAACCTCTCTCAGTTGCTCCATCTACTAAGTAGCAATAATAACTGGGGTTGTGGGAGGATTAACACATATGAAGCACAACAGTGGTAGGCATTCAAAAAACATGCCTGTCCCCTTTCTACAGAGCCCTGCGCTGCCTCCATCACGACTGCAGTTGCCTTTATTCTCTGCAGGCTGGGAGGTCCTTGAGACCAGAGACTGAATACCTACTATGTGCTAAGTGCCATACTAACTGCTTTATAGAATATTTTGATAGCTAGCTTTTTTTTTGACTATTTACTCTTTGCTGGCAGTTGGGTCAACATTTCACATATGTTTTCTCACTACATTCTCGCAAGAGTCTAACCAATCTCTATTTCACAGTGGAGATAGCTGAGGTAGAGACAGCACTCAAGAATTTTGCTCAAGTCACACAGTCAGTGAGTTACAGAAATATATTTCTTTCTCTACCTGGTGAACTCCTACTTATCCTTTAAAACCCCATGCATATGTCCCCTCATCTGAGAAGCCTTCCCTGATTCCTTCAGAAGGAGTCTTCAGGCCCTCTTGGGAAACCCTGGGCCTTCTTCTGTTACAGCATTGGTCATTTTATGTTATTTGTTTATTTGGTGATGTGTTGAGTGCCTTCTATGTGTCAGGCATCAGACAATCACAGTGAATAAATCAGAGTCCCTGCCCGAATTGACTGGGTGAGGGGAAGGAGACAGACCATTATGGAGTAAACAGATACTGAGATCATTTTTGCTATAACAAGTGCTGCAAAAGAAATAAACGATGGATTAGTGACCAGTGTAGAAGAGTACAGTGGGGAGAAGCTTTCAGCCAGGGAGATCCTGGAAGGCCTGCTTGAGGAAGTGACTTTGAATAGGGACCTGAATGACAGGAATGTAAGGCTTGCCTGTCTCCTGGACCAGACTAGCAGCTCCTTGAGGGTAGAGCCTAGTCTGATTCACCTCCAGGACCTGGCATGGCACACAGCTCAATAGACACTTATGATGTGACTAAACGAATGGGTGAATTGCCTTTAAAAATGAATTGAGTTTTTGAGTTCCCACCTACTGTGCTCTGATTCTTGCATAATAAGCTCAGCTGATATGCTTCATTGGCGTTTCCTGGGTGTACTAATAGGGGTGGGGAAACAGTGGAAGAGAGCTGTGTAGACTCTGCTCAAACGCTGTACCCCAATCTTCCATGGGCTCTGTTGGGGGGGCAGGGACCTTTTGGTCACCACTGGGTTCCCAGCATGCAGTAGTGAGCCTGCCATACAACTGGTGCTCAATAAATTGATGTTGGAAAGAGAAAACAAAATAACCAGTGCAGGTCAGAAAATTTCTATCGTGCACGTGTTCCGCTTGCGTTGCCACTCTAAAGTCCAGGCTCAGTGGAGGAGACACCCAGACTTCTGTTAGCTTTGCTTGGATTCTGTGTATAATAGCCCCTGTTCTGTGTGCTCAGTTATGTCCAACTCCCTGTGGCCCCATGGACTGTAGTGCGCCAGGCTCCTCTGTCTGTGGGATTTCCCAGGCAAGAATATTGGAGTGGGTTGCCATCTCCTCCTCCAGGGGATCTTCCTGCTTTGGCAGGTGGATTCTTTGCCACTAGTGCCACCAGGGAAGTCCCATTTAGCCCCTAGCATGGGAATATTTACACTGTAACAGTTTCAGGGAGAGGACAAGAAACCCTTCGTCCCAAATTTTCAGGGCAAAAAGCTCAAAGCCAGTTTAGGTGAGGGGAGGGGATGGAGTTGGAGTGTCTGGTTGTCAGGTGGGCCAATGAGAATGGAGATGTGCTAGAGATGGAATTGGATGGGGATGGATCTAGCCAAGAAACCAAAACATTTCCCTTAAATGTCAGAGGGTTTCTTTGCGTAAACTTAGCAACTGAGGTAGGGAGAGGTCCTCTCATCTTAGAGGCTAAGATGCCTGTAATTGAGGTCCCTTGAGTTTCGGTGGCCCTAGCCAGGCATGGAAGGTACCAGATGACTCAGAGACAGCCCAGTTCCTGGGACAGGAGGAACAGGTGTTGGGTGGACCCCAACATGGGAAACAGTGGGAGGGAAGAAGGAAGTGGTTAAGAGGTGCCCTACAGAACTTGACAGGAAGAAAGAAATGCGATTCTCCCATCATTCCTGATGGACGGGGCTGGGAATGCAAAGGGTGGTTAGGATTAGAGGCTACCCCTGCGCTTTTCTCCCCAGGTCACAAAAATCACACACATGCCCACCAGGACCTGGGGCCATTTAGTCAGAGTTCACCACCCACCATGTTAATACTTGACGTGGCAATTTCCATGACAATCTACACACACATGTTATAGTCTCCTCGTGACATGTTTTATGAGGTAAGCACTTCATTGTTCCGGCTTTCCAAGTGAGGCTAAACTGAGGCTCAGAGAAGGTACTTGGCTTGCCCAAGGTCACACAGCAGGCAGCGGTGAAGAAGGCCAGGTCAGGTGATGGATAACTTCTCTCAGAGACTAGTGACTACCAGCTTCATTTCTCGTGAACAAAACTTGGCGACCGCTTTCTGCATCTCAGCTTCAGCATGGGCAAAGAGCAGCATTGGGCAAGGGGTGTGAGGAAAGAGGGGAGATGTTAGCAGGTGTGCATGGGCGGCAGAAATTTGAGTGGGGCGGGGGAGAGCCCAGCCCAGCTGGAGGAAGGAGGGGAAGTTGGAGGAAGAGGGCAGGTGGAGAGGGGGTTGCGGGGCAGCTCCTGCGTCAGTTGGAGCGGATGGTCTTCTCTATCCAAGAGCGGTACTTGCAGATCTGAGTGTAGACGGCTGGATGCTGGGCCGAGCCGCAGGGGTAAACGCCCCATGAAAGGATGCCCTGCAGGGTCTCGTCACAGACCAGAGGGCCACCAGAGTCACTCTGGGAGTGGGAGGAAGGAGAGATCAAATAAATTCACCAACGGAAAGGCTGCCACTTGGGGGTCTCGGGTACTGATGAGAAAGGGAGGGGTCGGGTAGGCCTTGGGATAAAGCTGAGGTTGGGGTCGGGTTGAGGTGGGATGGGGTGAGGATGAAGCTGGAGATAGGATGGCGCTGAGACTGTCATTCATGGTAGGTGAGGGATGGAGCAGGCTCTAGAGATAAGGATGCGGTCGCGCTTTAGGAGGGCTTCCCCGGTGGCACTGCTGGTAAAGAACCCGCCTGCCAATGCGGGAGACGTAAGAGGTGTGGGTTCGATCCCTGGGTTGGGAAGATCCCCTGGAGGAGGGCATGGCAACCCACTCTGGTATGAGAATCCCATGGACAGAGGAGCCAGGCAGGCTACAGACCACAGGGTTGCAAAGAGACAGACACGACTGAAGCCACTTGGCACGTGGGCGTTTAGGAATGGCTTGAGGATGGGGATGTGGTTTAGGATGGGGTAGGAAGGGGTTGGGAGAAGAAAATGGCAACTGGCTCCGATATTCTTGCCTCGGAAATTGTGTGGACAGAGGAGCCTGGAGAGCTACGGCCCATGGGGTCGCACAGAGTCAGACACGACTGAGCAACGCACACAGGATGGGGAGATGGGCTTGGGAGTGGAGTTGGAGACAGGGTTGGGCGTGAGAAGGAAGCAGAAAGGAAGGGCATAAGGAAGTAGAGTTGAACAGGGGTTGATGCTGGGGGTAGAAGCGGGATAGTGCTGGACAGTGGGGAGGAAACTGGGCTGGGAGTCGGGGGTGTCTGTTTTCCCATAGCCTCCCTGTCCTGCTCCCACCAGTCAGAGATCCCCCCTGGCCAGTCTGTACCTGGCAGGGGTCCTGGCCCTGATCCAGGCCTGCACACATCATGTTGCTGGTGATCACGCCGGGATAGAAGACTTCACACTCCTTAGGGCTCAGGATAGTGACCCTGGAGCAACTCAGGCCCTTGTTGTACTTCACTGGTGGGAGAAAGCATCGAGTAACCCTGGGCCCCGGTCCCCCAACCCCCCAGGCCCCAGGAGTCCCGACACCCAGACCATGCCCCTCCCAGGCCCCAGGCTCCCAACCTCTTCTCCGTCGAGGAGTTCCGGTCCCTCATACTCCTTCCCCGAGATCCAGGCCCCACCCCGGGACCCCTGGCTCTTGCCTCTCCGGGAGGATGTTGTGGCCCAGCCAGCGATCTGGCACTGATCCCCAGGCTGCGTGCAGCGGAAGGGCAGGCGCAGGGGCCGCACTCGAGGCCCCGGCACCACGGGCCTGCCGAGCTTCAGCAGCATGAGGTCGTGCTCGTCCGTGCGCCTCGGCAGGATGGGGCCCGAGCCCTGCTGGTACTTGGGGTGGACGATAGGACGAGAGGTCCGGCGCAGCTGTTCGCCCTGCAGCAGCAGCAGGTGGTCATCCCCGACTCGAGCCCACAGGGGCCTGGGGAGGGAAGAGCCATAGAGGAGGCCAAACGTTCATCGGGACTGAACCCCGAGTCCCTGGGAAGGAGGGTTCAGGCATGGGGTCGGGTGGACTCGGGTCCTGGCAAGGGAGGGGGCTGGGGTTGGGACTCCAGGGTCTGAGGGAGAAGGCGCTGGAGGCCTAGATTCCTGGGTCTGATGGTGGAGGGGGCTGGGACTCCTAGGTTTGAGGAAGCAGTGTGTAGGGGAGAAGGGAGCTGCAGACCTGAGGTGGGGGCATGGGGAGGTGTGATCACAGGTTTGGGTCCCTAAGTTCTGCAGGATTTGAGGGCAGAGGGTCTCCAGGGGTAAACCTACTCTTTTTTTCCTCCTTCAGTGAGGACTCACAAGGTGAACAACTTCTTTTAGTTTTAAAGTCCTAATCACACTAGACCCCAACTTCTGTCTGTTGCACACAACTGTCTACACCTAAATGGAAAACCCTGATGTTGGAAAAGATTTGAGGACAGGAGGAGAAAGGGGCAACAGAGGATGAGATGGTTGGATGGCACCATCAACTCAATGGACACGAGTTTGAGCAAACTCCAGGAAATAGCGAAGAACAGGGAAGCCTGGTATGCTGCAGTCCACGGGGTCACAGAGTCCGACATGACTTAGCAATTGAACAACAAAAACAAGACAAATGGAACCCTAAGAGGTTCCGCTAGGCAGTGACTCTGGATGGGCCTAGAAACGCTGAGGAAGACCACACTGCCCCCTCGTGGCCTCAGCACAACCCCACCTCTCCTCGTGCAGGAAGCCCTCGAGGACTGCCCCCACGTGGAGCTGGCAGGTCCATACCATCACGTGCTCCCGCCCTCTCGCTCGGTCCCCAGGGCCTGTCTCCCCAGCCCCTCCATAGCGCCCCAGAGGAGCTCCCCCTACTTATTGTTCCCGCAGTGTGCAGCGGTGAGCACCCAACTCCTGTCCACCAGGACGCCGGCGCAGTGGAACGAAAGGCCGTTGAAGAGGGACACCTGCCAGGGCTGCGAGCCGTGAGCGCACGGGGCGCCGGAGGCCACGAAGTTGGAGCTTGTGTCGTTTGCGGGGAGAAGCAGAGCCTCCGAGACTGGAGAAAGAAAGCAGGTGGGGGTCAGAGCAGGCAGGACAGGATGGCAAGCACTGGGTTTGGGATCCGAGTGGGGCCATAGGACGGAGCTTTTTGGAGGGTGGTGGGCACAGCCTGAACCCGACGGTGTGTGTGGGAATTGGGGGTCCCGAGGCAACCTAATGGAAGTGGGCGGGGAACGGCGTGAGAGGGGAAAGGAGGCCTAAGGGGCTTCCCCTGGTGGCTCAGACAGAAACGAATCTGCCTGCAAGGCCGGAGACTCGCGTTCGGTCCCTGGGTCGGGAAAATCCCCCGGAGGACTCAATGGCAACCCAGTCCAGGATTCATGCCTGGGAAATCCCGTGGACAGAGGAGCCTGGCGGGCTACAGTGCCTGATGAGTGAGCGACTGACACTTTCACTTTCACTTGCAAGGAGACCCAAGAGGCTGATTCTGGAGGAGCGAGGACTGAACCGAGTACTGGAAGGTCAGGAATACAAGGGAGGAGGCGGGGGTGTGGGGGCGTGGCGAAGGGCGGGGATAGAACCCCGGGCTGGGCGGGTGACAGTTAGGGCTGGGAATAACGCTACTGCGTTAGCAGAAGGGGAGAGGGCAAAGGCCTGGGATAGGGACCCCCCCCCCCGCCCCCGCCCCCGCCCCCGTGGGTCCGGTGACTGAGACTCCACACTCCCAATGCACAGGGCGTAGGAGTTCAATCTCTGGAGGGAACTAGATTCCACAGGCTTCAACGAAGAGTTGGCCGGCAGCGACTGAAGATCCCACACGTCGAAGCTAAAAAGATGCCCCAACTAAAAGTTGCAGCTGTGTGCTGCAACTAAGACCCGGCGCAGCCAAATAAATAAATACATGTTTTAAAAAAAGAAAAGACTTGGGATTAAAATAGGGCAGAGTAAGAAGGGGCGGGGAAGGGAGAGGCGAGGACAAAGTCGGGGGTGTACTGATCCTAGCGGAGTGAAGAGGGCTGGGATAGCTAGGGCGGAGTTAGAAGAGAGGCGGGTCTGACTTGGGGCCGGCCTTTCCGAACCGGTGGGTGAGGGCTGGGGGTCCCAAGGGGAGGAGAAGTGAGCGGCAGGCTTGGTAACAACAGCCCATTCTCCCATCGCCTCCCCTTCCCCGGCCCGCCGCCCGCCCCGTTCCCCGCCTCACCCCAGAATTGCGCCATCAGTAGCGGCAGCAGCAGCAGCTTCCCCAGGCCGCCCTGAGCGCCGGAGGCGGCGGAGAGGTGGAGATGCGGAGGTCTCATGGCCAGGACCTATGCTGGGGAGGAGCAGCGACGGGGGCAGTTCAAAACACTTGCCGGGCCCGAGACCCCCACCTTGCCTGCCCGTCCGCGCATCCTGGACCACCCCAACCGCTGGGGACCCGTTTAACCTGTGGCCGGCTGGCGCAGGGGTGGGTAGCCTGGCAATTCGGGCCTGAACCGTCAGTGATGGGCGCAATTACCCTAATGACGCCCCTCTGGCGTCCTCCCGCACTCCCCTTCCCACGCCCGAGGGCAGCGCCCTCCCGGCCCGGGCTGGCCGGGGTGCCAGCCTCTGGGCGCTTCAGGTTCCTGTCCTCCTTCATATAAATGGGCTGGAGCTTCGAGGCTCAGAGGATAAAGAGGATAAAGAAGCTGAGTCTTCAACAAGTCTCCTACCCGCCACCCGAAGGTGCCCACCTGGGCTCTGGCGACCCACCCGCACCAAGGTGAGGAGCGTGCCGCTCACCTGGGAGCCGTCGAGGGGAGAGGGGAAGACGTGCCTCAGCCCTGCCGTGTGGGCCGCTGGACTCCTCTGCCAAGGGACCCCTGGGCAGGCCTCCCCTTTTAACCCCGAAGAGCCTGTTTCCCCACCCTCCCCCCAGGGAGGTACCCGCTCCCTTTCCCTCTCCCTAATTATGCCGTGGGTGAGGCTGGGCCCCAGATTCCTGCTCTGGGAGGGGCCAGGAATACAGGCTTCTCCCAGTGCCTGAAACACCCTTTCTGAACTTGGATTTCGTGGGATTTCCCCAGGTCCAGTGTTTCCAGAAGCCTTCTTAGGTGAGGAGAGAGGGGGGGCCACATCCCCAGGAGTTTCCCGGGGGTCACCGGCATAGTGTTGGAGACGGATGACTGTAAGCAGAGAGAGGGGGAAATAAATAAACAGGGGAATGCATACCTATAGTGACGTAATGGGAAAAGCCGGAGTGCTAACCTGAAAAGTGGGAAGGAGAGAGAGAAGACAGACTGAAGGAAAAAGAGTGGGAGCAAGAGACACACACACAAGGAAAAGAAAACACAGAGAGGCAGGTGCAGACACAGAGGGATGCTCTGTGCTCGGGTGCGCATCCGTCCACAGCCAGAGCAGTCTTTGTGTGTCCCGGCCCCTGTGTGTAGGGGGAGGTTCCGCATCCCGTGCGGTCACTTCCCGTCCTTCCTGCCACCTGTGGGTCTCCAGGTGACACACGAGCCCGTGAGTCACAGGAGGCCGAAAGCGGCAAGGGGCATCGCACGGCACTTCAGCCAACTCCCTCATTTCGGGTGAGGAGTGGGAGGCTCAGAGAGGGCAGTGACTCACAGGAGGTCACACAGCAAGGTCCACGTAACCACCCAGAGGCCCCAGTTCCAGCTCTGGGCTCTTACTCATGCCAACTACCTCCCCTGCCAGCTGAGCAGAATGTGAGGAGAGATCTAGTTCTGGACTGTTTGTGACGCATCTTCTCCAGCAAGAAGTGGGTTAATTCCAGAGGTTTGTCTGGCTCTTGTGCCATCCAATTGAACTTTCGGCTGTGATGAAGAGGCTCCGTATTTGCTATCCAAGGTGGTAGCCACCAGCCGCAGGTGGCTACAGGGGTTTTGACATGTGACGAGTATGACTCAAGGATTACATTTCTGATTTTAGGCTATTTAAATTTAATTTTAAATAGCCACATGTGTCTAGTGGCTATTGTATTGACCTGCACAGGTCCTGATGAACTACCTATTATGAAGGTTGGAAAGAAAACAATGATCCCTTCCTTTTACTGGGTCTCAGCTATGTGCAGGCTGACTGACGTAGTGTGCATACTTCTGTGTGCATGATTTTACAGATAAGGAAAGGAGTCTTCATCAAGGCAGTTTTGTTAAGAAATGATCCCTTGCTCCTCTTACTTGCTGGCTGTGTGACTGTGAATAGGCAACTTCCTATCTCTGTGCCTTAGTTTTCCTCATCTGCAAAATGGGTGTAATAATAACAGCACCAACCTCATATGGTTTTGTGAAGATTGTGTTGGTCAACATATTTAAAAGCCCTGGGACCAGGGTCACTGGCACACAGGGAACATTCAAAAGATTCATTTGTTTAGTAAATATTTATTGAAACCTTAGTGTGTGCCAGGAATTGGGTTTGCAGCTGGAGGTACAACAGTGAACCAGACAGCTATTTTCACTTCCAGAGTCACAAGTTAGAATGATGTAGGAATAGAACCCAAGTCTCCCAATCCAGACCTCACATTGATTACCAAGTTAACAGCATCTCTTGTGGTCAAGAAGCGCCCCCCACCCCCACCAAAGTACATGAAGGGGGTCCTGGCTCAGGCTTCCTTATTAACAGAATGAACAGGAAACCACAGCCCCAAGTAGGGATTAGGGGATTGGGCTGTGATCAGCCGGTCCTAGCTAATTGTTCTCCATGGTCTTCTGGATCCAGTCCACATATTTGCAGACCTTTGTGTAAACACCAGGCTTTTTGGAGACAGCACATGGATCCTGGCCCCAGGAGATGATGCCTTGAAGAGACCCGTTACAGACCAGAGGGCCCCCAGAGTCACCCTGGAGATGGGGAAAAGAGAACCAGTTAGAGAGGAGGCGAGAGGGGAAAGTGTTCATGGTCTTTGAGAGGAGGTGGGGATGGTGTTGGAAGAGAGGTAGAGATTGAAGATGGGATTGGCTGTGGGATTGAGGATGAGGTTAGAGTTATAGGTGAGAACAAAGATAGTACAGAAAACTGATTGGGGGGACTTCCTTGGTGGTCCAGTGGATAAGAATGGGCCTTCCAATGTAGGGGACTTGGGTTCAATCTCTGGTCAGGAAACTAAAATCCCACATGCAGTTAAGCCTGCGGTCCACAACTAGAGAAAGAATGATCTGTGGATGGTTGGGATTGGAAATAGGGATGGGGATGGGAGTGGAGCTGGGGATTGTGTTTAGGGTAGAAATGGGAACCAGGAGTGGAGTGGGATTGGGGGGTTGCCGGGGAAAGTTGGGGAATGAGGTTCTGGTTGCTGATGAAGATGCAACTGAGGTGGGAGTTGGCAATGGGAATGCGGTCAGAGACCCAGGCCCTGCCCTCTGACCTGGCAGGAGTCTTTGCCCTCTTTGCGGACACTGGCACACACCATGGTGTCTGTGATGTTGCCAGGGTAGGCGTCCTCACACTCCCCGTGCTTGATGATGGTGACGTTGGCACACCGCAAGGAACGGGGCAGGTGCACTGTAGAGACGACATGAGGGGCAGAGAGAATGAGAACCCCTCGTCCCCTTCCCCAGTCTGCGGGGCTGCCTCTAACCCCAGCAGAGAACCAAGGCCCTTTCTCTGCACCCAGCTCCCATCCTACTTGCTTGCAGCCAACTCACCTCTCTGCTTGTAGCGACAGTAACAGTAATGCCATTAAGTAAAATTCTTTATGCCCGTTGCTCTATAAACATTATCTATTGTGATTATTCTCATCTCATAGAGAAGCCATTCGCCTAAGGACCTACAATTCTGCAGGTCGTGGATCTGAAACTGCACATCCGATCTGCTGAATCCAGGCCCCAAACGTTTGTCTCTGCCCTCCCCAGCCCTTACTTTTCCACTCTTCCTTTCGGCTTATCCCACTATTGACACCCCCGCATGGCTGCCTCTTGTATTACTGCAAGTGCTCTCCTTTGAAGGTTCCTCTGGCTCCCGCTGTCCTTCTGCGATTTCAACCACCGTGCCCCCCCACTCCCCATCACGTTCCCCTCTGGAGCCCCTACACTGGGGGCTGGACATGGTGCCCCAGCCGGAAATGAGGCAGTTGGCCCCAGCGGGAACACAGCATGGTGACACGGTGAGGGGTCGCACGGCCCAGGTGAGGTGGGCCGGGGTCCTCATCTTCACCAGCATGATGTCGTTGCGGTGGTCTCTGTTGGGGAGGCTGTTGTTGAAGTCTGGGTGGGGGAAGGACTCGGTGGCAGTTCGGGTCTGCTCACAGCCTTCCTGCCGCTGGAGGCTGTGCCCTCCCAGGCGAACCACGTATCGGCTGAAGTGGGAGACACGCAGGGGTCAGAGATGGAAGGGGAGGGAGACACAGGAGATGGAGAGAGGCGTGGGGGTGGGGGGGAGGGACGAAGAGAATGAGGAAGCGCAGCTCCACCTCCAACCTCGCCCCCATCGCCCACCACGACCTTATCCTCAGCACGACATCCGACCCCCGAGCCCAGCGCCATCCCGGCTTCCGAAATCCTTCCTCCTCCTCCCACCGTGGATCCCTGACCCCACCGGCCCCACCCGAGCTCCGTCCTCCCTGGCCTCGAGCCCCTCTCCACCCATCTCTCCATCTCCAGCCGCCTCCCCTCCCGGCCCCGCCCCGGCCCCCGCACCCACGGCTTGCGGCAGTGGGCTGCTGTCAGGAGCCATCTGGGGGCGATGAGCGTGGCCCCGCAGAGCAGCCTCGTCTTCTGGAAGAGAGCGGCCTGCCAGGGCTGAGAATGAGGGGGGCACTCGTAGCCCTTGATGATTCTGGTCTCTCCCCCGACGTGCCCTAGAAAGGGGTGGGGAAGCAAAGGAGGGGGCCCAGGCATGAGAGGACTCCCAGAAATGGCGGGAAGAGGATCATAACCCTGGGGACGCACTGTGTGGACAGGCTGGGTATCAGATGAAATCCTTCCATACCAGTTGCTCAGGAGCCACTGTCCTGAGCTCTCTGAGTATCTCCCACACCCCCTCAGCCGCCCCAGCCCCTCCTCTGGGACCCTCTTTGCCCTCTCCCTATTCTAGCTCTAAAGGGAATACACCTTTAGGTGGCAGGGGGCATCCAGGCAGGGCTCATCTACTCTTTCAGATGCCTTGTTATTCTGTATTTTTAATATCCGCTCCATCAGTGTCTACACACAGAGGGCTGGGAATCCTAGAGACTTGGGAGGCCCCTGCCCGTCCCCCCTGCCCCCACTGCTACTGTACCTGTCACCAGAGCAAACATGATTAATTGCAGAGTCATCATGGCCTGGAGCGGGGAGGGCAGGCCCCAGGTTCTTCTGGGGACAAGAGGGACAAGGGGTCAAATCACTTCCTGGGGAGATGGAGGGCTGGTCCACGACCCTCTCACCCCCTCGCCTGCTCCCCCAGGGAGAAACAGCCAGGTTTGCAGAATTCCCTGGTTCTCACAGCACCCCAACCTCCAAATTTTTAAAATAAATCTCTACTATGGAGGGTGGCTTTGCAGGGGCCCAATCCCAGTTGGGGGCTTCTGCAGTAGCTCAGCGGTAAAGAATCCGCCTGCCAATGCAGGAGACCTGGGTTCCATCCCTGGGTGGGGAAGATCCCCTGGAGAAGAAAATGGCAATGCACTCTAGTATTCTTGCCTGAAAAATGCCATGGACAAAGGAGCCTGACGGGCTACGGTCCATGGGGTCGCAAAGAGTCGGACACGACTGAAGCGACTGAGGACACACGCACGTGATCCCAGCTGGAACCTCCAGAAGCTAGGGGAAGGCTTTGCCCAGGGCAAGGGATGGGCTGACCCTGTGTAGTCAGCCATGGGACCTCGGAGGCCCTTCTTGCCCACCTGAGACTTAGGGTCCAGCCAGCTGGAGATGGGGGGATAAAAGGAACCAGGCTCCATTCAGAACCCACCCCAGAGCTATCTGTGGTGTAAGAGGGAGCTCAGCCTGGGACAGCATTCTGACCCCCAACCCTGCTGAACCCCTGCCCCTTGGGAGAACAGCTAGACCACAGGGCAGAGTGGGGCAGGTCACCTGGCCAGGGGGGGTGGGGGTGGAGGGTTGGACTTGGTGATGGAAGCTGGGGTCAGAGGACACTGAGATTGGGGTGGGGGGCAGCCTGCTGGAGATACAGATCAAGGCAGACAGACACAATCCCTCCACCCCGAGAAGGACGGAGCAGGAGGAATGATGCCAGGCGAGGCCTGGCACCCTCAGCAAGGTACCTTCCCTCTGCCCTCCCACCCCACCCCCAGACTCACGGGTGCTGGGGCTGGGGCTCGGGGGGCAGCAGCGTGGCTGAGGCAGCAGGTCTTGGAGCGGGAGGCACCAGGAAGGTGAGCAGGCAGGGCAGCCCAGGGCGGGCCCAGGATGACTGGCCTCCCAGCCCTGCCTCAGCGCCCGGGGGGCAGGGTGTGGGGGCACTCCCCAGCCTGGCCCGGGCCCTTCATGTGTTGCCCACCTGCCACTGTCGTGTCCCCAGGTCTGTCTGCTCTGTGCGTGTGTCCCCTCACACGCCTGCATCCATCTGTCTGCTTCCTTCCCAGTCACTGTGAATCCGCCTTCATCTCTCCCACTTTCCTATAATTCTCTGTGTGTGTGTGATTTTTCTTCCTGATCCTTTCTCTCTCTTTATCCAGTGCTGTTTTTCCCTCCCAGTCCCTGCACATCTCCTGTAATTCTTTCCGTCTTTCTGTGCCTCTCTCTCGTCCCTGCCTCCCTCCATCCCTGTCCTTCCATCTCTCCCCACATCCATGTCTAAATCCCTCTCAGTCCTCCTCCTCTCCCAGTCTGGCTGTGTCTCCTGTCCTTGTTCCTCCCTTCCCACAGCCCCCAAGCCCAGGGGTGGCCCTGGCCCCTTCCTTCACCGTTCCAAGGGGTGGGGGGACTCGGGCATCACACAGGTGGGGCTGCTGCCAGGTGGAGGGGCAGGCAGGAGGGTGGGGGAGGCAGGTTGGGGCCTGTGGGATTCCAGGCCCAGGAGAGGGAAGTCCGCCCTGGGCTGGCACCCCTCCCCATCAGGGCTCCTCCGGGGCTTCACTTCCCTGCCCACCCTTCTCCCAGGGTCCTCGGGAGCCAGCTGTGGCCCTTACTCACTCTGTGACGTAGGTCCGATGACTTCTGGAATCTGAGCCAGCTCAGCTTCCCCCCTGCAAAACTCAAGTGCCGATCCCTACTTCTGCAGGCTTGTTTATTATCACTTAGATCTCCCTCTGTCTTGCCCTCCTCTCTCCCCTAATGAGATGTGAAGCAAGACTAGGGGATAGGCTTGGGTTCTGACAGCAGCCAGCCTTGGCCCCAAATCTGGGCACTGCCTCTTCCTACCACAGTGACGTGGGATGAAGGACTCCACCCGGCTGAGGCTCAGTTTCTTCATCTGTGAGGTGGGGGTGACAGCTCTGCCTCAGGGGGTTGGGATGAAGACTTAAGGAGAGCCGGGTACAGTAGGCATCCAGCAAAATGTTGCCACGGCTGTCCTGATTGCCCCTCTCCCTCTCCCATCTCAAGTGTCCCTTCCATTCACTGGGGAGAAGAAATTCTCTTTCTAACTTCTGGAGAGGTTATGAAGACTGACCCTAAGAGGTGGGCAGAACTGTTTTAAGACTAAGGCTGGGTCCTTTTGCTTTCTAGGGCTACACCCCCTCCTCTAGCATCACAGACATCAAAACAGACCTGCACCCCACATTAAACATAACACATGCTCAACTCCGGGTGAGCCAAGTTGCGATTGGCTTGTGGGAAGAACATTATGTTTTATAGACATTTAATTAAATGGTAGTGAATTTTGATCTTGCAGCTTTCATTTGCTATTTTGGAGCTGACAACCCTGTCCCTTCCCCCCCACCTCCAGCATGCACATACACACACACACACACACACACACACACACACCGCCCCATGTCAGGTCCTTCATGGCCCTTTGAAAAGTTTATAAGCTCTAAACTTATAAGTTCCTCTTGTGGCAGATGGAGAAAAATGGCCTTAATTTCTAATGTAATTTTCTCTAGTGCATTCACGTGAGGCTCCTGAGGGAAAACCCTTAACCTCTCTCATCTTTATTTCAACACCTGTGGGTAAGGTAACTGATGAGCCCTCCCTCTAATCTCAACAAGCAGAGGTTTTCAAATAGACACAGTCTCTCCTCCAGGTTTGTTTATTCCAGACAGTCACACACTTCTTCTGCTTCAACCGTGGGTCTTAGGAGGGCTGGCTGAAGTTGGGAGTTCTGCCAGGAAGAGTCCCAGCTCAAGAAGAGTGGGAGCTAGAGGTGACGATGGAGACGGTGTTGGCGCTCTGCGGGTCAGAGTGGCCCCCAAGCTGAGATATGACGATGCAGACAGCAGGTCAGTTGCTCCTCATGACTGTCTGGATCCAGTCCACGTACTTGCAAATATTGGTGTAGACCCCTGGGATGCCTTCTTGTCCGCAAGGCCCCACGGATCCCCAGGACACCAGACCCTGAAGGACCCCGCCACACACCAGGGGACCTCCGGAGTCTCCCTGGAAGACAAGAGGTGAAGGAGCATGGTGTGAACATGGGGAAACCCTGTTCCAGTTTGCCTCCTGCCCCTTCACCCATTTCTTGGGCCTTGAGGACGGTGGCTCCAAGCCTTATCATCAGAGAAAACAAGCATAGCCAGGTTCCCAGAGGACAACAGGGACTAAATAGAGAACACATTGTCCCTAGGGGCCAATCCCAGGGAAGGAGGGCGGGCCTCTATGCCAGGGTAGAGGGTTCTCTCAGAGACAATGCCTGAGCCCTGACCAATGAGGGAAGAGAGTGCAGGCACCAATGACCAATCCCAGTGGGGGAGGGCGGGACTCCATGCGGGCTCAAGGAACATGGCTGGGGCCCTGACCAATGAGGGAAGTGGACACCGGTACCAGTGACCAATGGTAGAGAAGGAGGACTGGACATCTCAAGAGTCCTCTCAAGGACTCTGGCTGGGACCCTGGCCAGTAGGGAGGGGCAGCCTTCTAGCTGGAGGACCAACAGGACAAGCTAGTGGAATTACAGAATGAGAGAGCCCTCCAGCCCCTCTCTCCTGCTCCATCCAGGAATCGTTCTCACCTGGGCCAGCACCAACAGGAGGATGGATGATATTGGGAAGACTCAGGACTGGAGAGACATGCGGTCACCTGCCTGAGCTCCGAATGTCCGCTACCTTTTGCTCTCCCCCACTTTGTGCCCCACCCCAAATCTCTCCTGCTCTGTACCTGCGCTCCCTGTCTCTGCCCTCCACTCCCTGGGCTCTCTCCCTGGCGCTTTCTGTGCCTCTCCTTTCTGACCTCATCTCTCTCCCCGTCTCCTCTCTCTGACTTGCCCTCTCCGCCCCCCACCCTCACCCCACCCCGTTCTCCCTCCCCTTCCTCCCATCCTGGGTGTTGCCTGCAAGTCGCTCACCTGGCAGGCATCCTCCCCAGCTTCGCCGCCAGCACACACCATGTTGTCAGTGATTCTCCCAGGGAACACTGCCCGGCAGGTGGCATTGGAGACGATGGAGAGGCTGAGGCACTGGAGTCGGTCTGGGAACGGGCCTGGAGATGGAAGATGGATGCTGGAGGATCCCCCAGTGCTTCCCTCATCCTGCACCCCTCTCCCCCAAAGAGGCCACATGGAAAAGCCCGATACAAGTTTATCCTCCACTCCCTCCCTGTGATCTCCAAGACAATCCTCAGGCCTTTAAATTTCAGATGATTTGATTACATAGTGGCTCTTGATTTCAATTCATTGGCCCAGTCCCCCCGACCTTTAGCCTGTGACTCAGATATAGTAACTCCAGACCTGACCTTCTCCTTCAATCCCAGCTACTGTGACTTTTGACCTCCAGTCTTTTAAAATAACCCTTTGAGCCCATCTTGGCCTCATGTCTTCTCTCCGTCTTCTGTGTCTTCACCTTAACCTCTGACCTCGGCTCTGCATCCTCTAAACCACTGGTTCCTACTCCAAAGTGGCCTCTGATCCTAGTTTACTTGACCCCAGACTCCATGACCTCTAACCCTTGGCTCCACACACCAAACCCTATGGCTTCCAGTCCTGGACTAGTGACGCTTGATGGAACCCCAGTTTCCGTCCTCAGATTGCGGCCGACATCTGGGTCCCATGACCTCAACTCCGCAGTGACTGACACCAAAGCCCATGACCCATGACCCCAAGATCCTATTATCTATGCCTTCTGCTCTTGTCTAATGACCCTTGATATCTCTCCACCTCTGATCTCATCCCTGACCCATGACTTCCGACTCCATATTCAACCACTGAAACACTTTGATTCCCAAGGCCCTTGATGCACCATATTCTTAGACCCCAGGGCATGATCCTGATGGGGGACCGTTTATCCATCCTTCCTCTGAGAAGGCAAGACCCTTGACCTCTCACCCTATACCCCCAGCTCTGTCCCTGCTGACCCCAAGACCCCCTTACTCCATGGGTGGTTGGTGGTGCCCCAGCCTGAGATGTGGCACTCGGTGCCAGCTGTTGCACAGGTCGTGGGCAAGGGCAGGGGCTGGACGCTGGTGGTCAGCCGGACAGGGGTGCCCAGTCGCAGAAGCCGGAGGTCATTGTCATGGTTCCCCAGGTTGCCTCGGTAGCTGGGGTGGGTCACCGAGAGGCCACTGCGTCGGATCTGTTCTGTCCAGTCCAGTTTGCTCAGGCTGTGTTCCCCCAGGCGCACCCAGTACCTGCTATGGGGGCACGGCGGGTGGTAGGTGGGCTGTCCCGGTGCTCCCAGCCCCCCTGCCCCTCTCTGCCGCTCTGCACCTTGCTGGCTGTTCTCTCGCTCCTTCATTCCCTTGCCCTCGCTCGCTCTGTCTCTTCCCATCTCTCGGTCTCCATTCACACTGCCATCTCTCCTTCTCCAGCGTTTGTCCTGTGTGTCCTCTCCAAGCCCCTGTGTCACTTTCTGACTCTGATTCTCTTAGCTGGTGATGCCCACAGAGGCAGGGATGTCTGTTAGTCCTGTTCACTGCCCCGGAATGGGGTACCTTCTGCCACCCAGCAGAAGGCCTGGGTCATCACTATTGTCAACTAAATGAAGGGGGAAATAATGAGTAGATTCTGTTTGTCTTGCTGGTGTCCCTCCCTGTCCCCACATCTCTCTGTCTCTCCATCCATATCTGAGAGCGTCAGACTTATAAAGCCCAATCCCCTCATTTTACAGATGGGACCACTGAGGCCCAGAGAGGTACCAGGTGTAGCCTTTGACATTGCACAGAGAGTTTGGGTTAGACATGGGTCCACGGCTCAGACTGGGCCAGGGGACACTAGACTGGTGACACACACCGTGTGGGAAGGAAATGAGCCATGAGGGAATATAGGGGTGGGGTGGGCAGGTTGCAAGGCCCCTGCCCTCCACCCCACAGTTCCCCACCCAGGTCCACCCCAGGCCCATTGTAAGGAAGTCCTACTTCCGGTCTAACCTCAGGCTCTCTTGTTGCAGGACCATCTCCTTACTCCTGTGAGCCCCTCCCCTCCCCATCATGCTCCCTTTGACCACCCGGGGTAGGGAGGCTCCCAGGTGGGGGCTTACCTGCCGCTGCAGTGAGCAGCCGTGAGAACCCACCTGCGGTCAATGAGGACCCCCCCGCAGCGCAGACGGGTGCCCTCAAACAGCCCCACCTGCCAAGGCTGAGAGTGAGGAATGCACTCTGTGCCATTAGTGATCTTCTCTTTGGCCTCGTGGCTGAACCCTGAGGACAGGGACACAGGGCAGAGAGATGGGGGTCAGAGGCTTAGAGACTATGGATCAGATAGAAAGAGGAGTACGCAGCTCTGGTTCACACAAGCCACAGCTGGGAAGTCTGCGTGCCTCAATGAAGGATCCCACATGAGCCACGAAGATCCCACGTGCTGCAACTAAGATCCAATGCGGGCAAATAAATAAATCTGGAAAAAAATAAAGAGGGATACAGAATGGGTAAGAGAAAGGTGAGAGAAAGAAGCAAACAGAGAGACAGCGGGGGCCGGGGGCCGGGTCAAAGGCAGGGAGACACACTGAAACACTCAGAGACACAGAGAGAAAGAGAGAGGCGAGTGATGCTTCAAGACAGAGAGAAATAGAGATTCAGAGAGAGAAAGGACAGAGACGTGGTGACAGGGAGAGACAGAGGGGAGAGGATGGAGGGGAGAGAGAGGCACATGACCCCGGGAGATGGAAATGAATGGAGACATCGACCTGCCAGCCACCCTCCCCTCCTCAGTGCTCGGCATTCTCATGAGGGAGGGACCCACCTTCCCTCTGGGGGACTCACCAACGAAACACAGGAGCAAAAAGATGCTGGCCCTCATGGTGGACCACTTCCAGGTTCTGGGGGGGACGAGATGCAGCATCTCAGAGATGGCAAGGGGACCCTCCCGTTCCCATCCCTTCCACCAGCAACTCCACGAGGAGGGGACGGTCCACACGCCCACCCCCTCAAGGGTCCCCTCCCCACCCTGCCTCCCACCGGTGTCTGCCTGCCTCCTTCTCACCTGGTCTCTTTGCCTGCCGATTCCTCCAGGTGTCTGTTGCGATCAGCCTGTCCGTCTCTCTCTCTCTGCTATCTCTACCCACCCACCAGCTTGTCCTTTCATCTGCCGGCTACCCTGCCAGTCCACGCTCCCGCTGTCCACATGTCATGCTGTCCACCTGTCTCCCTCCTTCTGTCTGTCTGTCCCAGACCAGCGGCTGACACAGCTTTTAACTCTCTTTGTCCCAGCCCATGCTGTTTTTCCGGGTTGAGGGAAGGGGCAAGGAAGTCATGGGGTGGGGCGCCCTCTAATCCCGGGAAAACTCTTCTAGGCTAATGACACTTGACTGAGATTTACAGTTAAATGGAGGGGGGAGGAGGCCCGGATGACTCTGGAGGGAAGACCCAGCCCCTCTCCTTCTCCCCTCCTCTCCAGACCAGCCAGCAGCCACTGACTCACGGCCAACTGGGAGCCGAGTTCTAATCCTGACTCCAGTGACAAGCCTCAGGGAGGGTTGGGGAGGTGGATCCCTGGGACTCAGGGAAGGGTAGAAATGGGAGTCAGGGAAACTGAGGGCAGAGAGAGCCCGAGAAAGAAGAGGTGGAAAGGGAAGAGATTTCAAAATAGGTGAGATAGGAATTTCCAAACCGGGATCTAAGGAAGTCTGGTTCTAACGGAAGTCTTAAAATGCAAACAATTCTTTTCCTGGCTTTCAGAGCACAGGTCTTATGATATCAGGTCGATTTATCAAATTCCATGAAAATTGTTTTGCATGGGTACTTCCACTGAGAAAGAAATGGAATAGGGAACAGAGAGGGAGGATGAAAGAGATTTAGGGCAGAGTCCTTCTCTCTCATTCTCTTTCTGCCATCATCTTTTTTTTTTTCTTAAATAAAATTCACATGACATAAAATCTAGATTTTGGGGATTTCTGTGGTGGTCCAGTCCCCAATGCAGGAGACATGGGTTCGATCCCTGGTCAGGGAGCTAAGATTCCACAATCTTCAGAGAAACTAAGCCCACTATGAAAGATCCCGCGTGCTGGAACTAAGACCCAACATAGCCAAATACATAAATATTTTTTAAAAATCCAGCCTTTGAACCAGTTTAAAGTCTACCATGCAGTGAATTTTCCTGTACTCAGAATGTTTTGCAACCATCACCACCATCTAATTCCAGAATATTTTCATCACCCCCAAAGAACACCCTCTACCTGTTAAGCTGATGCCTATCCACTGATGAGTGGACAAATAAAATGTCTGTCCCTACCATGGCGTTTATGGGTGTTAAGTCACTTCAGTTATGTCTGACTCTTAGCGACCCCATGGACTGTAGCCCACCAGGCTCCTCTGTCCATGGGATTCTCCAGGCAAGAATACTGGAGTGGGTAGCCCTGTCTCCCTCCAGGGGATCTTCCCCACCCAGGGGGTCGAACCTGCATCTCTTGCGTCTCCTGCACTGGCAGGCTGGTTAGCACCACTTGGGAAGCCCACTATATATTCAACTATTAATATTAAAGGAACAAGTACCGATGTTTGCTATCCATGGAGAAGGGCTTCCCTGGTGCCTCAGTCGGTAATGAATCTGCCTGCAGTGCAGGAGACCCAGGTTAGATCCCTCAGTGGGGAAGATGCCCTGGAGAAGGAAATGGCAACCCACTCCAGTATTCTTGCGTGGAAAATCCCATGGACAGAGGAGGCTGGCGGGGGACAGTCCATGCGGTTGCAAAGAGTCGGACACAACATAGAGACTAAACCAGCATCATCCGTGGGTGGAACCTTGATAACACTGTGGAGGGTGAAAGAAGTCAGTCACGAAGGACCACAAACCATACGATCTCGTTTATTTGAAATGCTCAGAAAAGGCAAACTGGTGGAGATGGAAGGAAAGTGGTTCAGTGGTCGCCTGGGGCCACGGGGAGTGGGGATGGGGAGTGAGTGCTTGGTGGTTCTCTTTGACACACAGATTTGCAGCTTGTGACCTCCACATAAAGCCAATTCCTTTCTGTAGCTGGAGGCTCAAAGAGGACAGACCTCCTGCTTTCAAGAAAAGCGCCGAGAGCCTTTGTCACCTCTCCCGGGGAGCCCCCCAGAGCTCTCAAGTCCCCGTGCCTCACACTTTCCTCTTGGGCATCATCATAAGCTCACTATGCAGCCCATTTATAGGGAGAACTCAGGGGTGACGTCCCCGAACACGGAGACCACCATAGGTGAGGAAACTGAGAGGCAACTGAATGAAGCCACTTGCTCACAGCCCCACAGCTGAGAAGAGGCAAAATTGGAGTTAGAGCCCAGGCAGACGGGCTCCAGAACTTGTATTGTTAATCATTTCCCAAGTGTGTGAATGAACAAAAGCATGACTAACTGAAGAAATATACCTGTGAATAGATGAGTGTAGAGATGTTGCTGTGGGTTTCAAAGAAAGAGAGTGAGCTTTTGGAAATGTACAGACAGGGTTGAAACCTCAGTTCATCTCGTGACTCACTGGGGACCATGGGACACTCTCTTGTCTTGTCCTCTATTTGTCCGTCAGACAAATGCGTCTGGGAGGAAGCTAAATGTTTACCCACCACTTCCCCTTGGGGTCAGCAAACAAGGCAACAAAAGATGGATGGGAGGGGAGAAAATAAATTAGGAGTTTGGGATTAACATAAACACATTACTATATATAAAATAGGAAAAAAAACAACCAAACAAGGACTACTGTATAGCACAGGGAACTATATTCAGTATCTTATAATAACCTACAATGGATAAGAATCTGAAAAAGTATATATGAATATATATATATGAAACACTTTGCTGTATACTTCAAACTAACATAACAACGTAAACCACACTTCAAGAAAAAAGTGAAAACAGACATTAAAGATGTTTGCGGGGACTTTCCTGGTGGTCCAGTAGTTAAGAATCCGTCTGCCAATCCAGGGGACATGGGTTCGATCCCTTGCCGGGAAGATCCCACACCCGGGAAGATCCCACATATCTCGGGACAGCTAAGTCCGTGTGCCTGACTACGGAAGCCTGCGGGCCCAATAGCTCAAAGCTCTGCAGCAGCAAGAGAAGCCTCCGCGATGAGAAGCCTGAGCTCTGTAACTAGAGAGTATAACCCAGCTCGCTGCAACTAGAGAAAGCCCACACACAGCAACAACAAAGACCCAGCACAGCCACAAATGAAAAAAATTTCAATAATGATGGATGGGGTATCATGTATTCTAAATGCAGACATGAGTAAGATTGCCCCATCCATTCATTTCTTTTTATAAAGAAGGTTTCAAAGCTGACATGACAGAATCTTTCTGCAGTCTTCAGTTTATCCTTACACTTCTCATTCTATTTCTGTCTCATTGATTCACTCAACAAACATTCCGCGGTTGCCCTGTGTACCTACCTGACCCTCTGCTGGGTGATGCTGGGGTCACAGAGTTTAATCAGAACCCACAGCCCCACACCCCCTCCCAGGTATTGCCCTGTTTTTCTAGCATCCTTCCCAGCAAAACTTCTCCATGGAGATCTACTCACTGTTTGCACCCTACAGCCACAGTCTTTCTTGGGTCTCCAGAGATTTCCATGTTGAGCAATCCAAAGGTCACCTGTCTGTCCCCGTCTTACTCAAGCTTCGGGCAGTGTTCAAAACACGGCCAGCCCCTCCTCTCCCGGCTTCCTTCTGGGACACCGTGCATTTCTGGTTTCCCTCCTACTCCTGACTCTCCTTCCCAGCCTCCCTCATGAATAGGACCTTTTTCCTCCATCAGTGTCAGTACAAACAAGGGTGTTCCCAGGGCTCTGTCCTAAGCCGTGTCCTCTGCACCTGAGTGTGTACAGCTGACAGTCTCACCCATCACCTGGGGCAGGCTGGTTCTCAGGTCTCTCCCCAGCTTTGTTCCTGAGCATCCGACAGCCCTCTGGACAAGCTAGACCTACCTCGCCATCTCTCCCCACCGACCTGTTCTCAGACCCTACATTATCCATCTTTGTGGTTGGCTCCACCATCCCCCCGGTCCCCTGCCCAGACTCTTCTCTCTGGAACCCAGCTTCTTTTCTCTCACTCTCTTCGCAGACCACCGCTTGTAGTTTTTCTGTTTTTGCATTACAGAAAGAACAATGCACAGAAGACAGTGGGCTACAGGACTGCCAGACCCAATCACCACCCGACTACTGGGCTGCCTGATGCCAGCCCATGGCTGTTTTTGAAATAAGGCAAGAGGAAGAAGACAAGATCTTTCCACCTTTGTTCCCCATCACCTACCCCTGACTGCGAGCCCTCCTCTTACAGAATCCCCCACATTCCTCACGGAAGGTGGGGGTGGGAGGGCACAGTTCTTGAGGCACAAGCCTACTTGTTCTCCCGTCCAACAGCTGAGGATTAAAGCCACATTTCTATTCCCTCCGAACTCTGTTATTTTCTTTTCTGACTTTTCGGCAGGGAGAGAAAGGGAAGATTTTGAAGGCATCATCCTCCCCAAAGAGGGCTTCGAACACTTCCTCCTCTGCATCTTTGAAACCTGGCTCCTGAGCTCTGGCCCTCTGCAGCCATGGCCCTCAGGCATGCTCACAGCCCATCTCCCTCTGTGTCCCCCAGGAGCTCTGCGTCTTATCTCAAGGAGGTCCCACCACCTACCGATTAACTAGGCTGAATCCAGACACTGCCCTTCTTACCCCTCCTCACACTGTTCCTCTTGTCTCCGATTCTCTCAAACCCTAACTTGGCCCCAGCTGGCCTTGTTCCCTCCTCCTAGACCCTCACCCAAGCCATCTACCTGGATTCTCAGCCTCTGACTGCCCCTCCCCACCTAGTCCACCACTCAGAAAGCCCTGGAGGGATCTTTCTACATCTAGAGACTTCTCTGGTCCAGCTCACACCCCTCCTGTGGGTTCCTGGTATGCATTTGATTTTCCTCCTGGATTCTGGTCATGGAGGTTTTAAAATTTTTTGGAATTTCCCAAGTGGTAGGGGAAGGAGGCTGAGCGGTGAAGAACTGATGCTTTTGAACTGTGGTACTTTTGAGAGTCCCTTGGACAGCAAGGCGATCAAACCAGTCAATCCTAAAGGAAGTCAACCCTGAATAATCATTGGAAAGATTGATGCTGAAGCTGAAGCTCCAATACTTTGGCCATCTGATGCGAAGAACTGGCTCATTGGAAAAGACCCTGATGCTGGGAAAGATTGAGGGCAGGAAGAGAAGGGGACAACAGAGGATGAGATGGTTGGATGACATCACCGACTCTATAGACATGAATATGAGCAAACTCCAGGGGACAGTGAAGGGAAGGGAAGCCTGCCGTGCTGCAGTCTATGTGTTACAGAGTCAGACACAACTTAGTGACTAAACAGCAACATACATAGAAAAGCAAGAAATTCACTAACTGGGGATATTTGTTTTTCTTTATTTAACAGTAATCTCTTGATGTTCCAACTACCTGGTTTTTGTTGCAAAAACTGCTGTGTATCCTGGCTCCTCCCTTATCTCTTGGAAAGTCCCCTGGAGCTCTCTGAGAGGCTGTCTTCTGGGGTTAAGTCCTCAGTATATTTGTCAAATAAAACTTAATTCTCAGCTTTGAGGTTGTGCGTTTTTTTTTTTTTTCAGTTGACAAGGTGGTGGCCCTAGCTAGGCTCCCACTTACAGTGCCAACTGTGGTCACCCCCTTGGAGGTGGAAATGACCCTTTGGTGCATGTGCAGCATCATGAATCATGGCATCTGAACCAACCCTTGGATGAGGAAGTCCATCCTACTTCTGTGGGAGCGACTACATTATCCTTCATTATCCCTTCCTCCTGGGCTTCCCAGGTGGCGCTGGTGGTAAAGAACCCCGCCTGCCAATGATATAAGAACCCCGCCTGCAGGTGATATAAGAGACTCAGGTTCAATCCCTGGGTTAGGAAGATCCCCTGGTGGAGGGAATGGCAACCCACTCCAGTATTCTTGCCTGGAGAATCCTCAGGGACAGAGGAGCCTGGTGGGCTACAGTCCACAGGGTTGCAACGAGTCGGACACAACTGAAGTGACTTAGCATGAATGCGTGCTTCCCTTCCTCCAAAAAGCCTGACTTGAGTGTCCAACCTCCTCAACCTGCTCACAACCCATCTGCTTCTTTTATCTTAACATTGAATTTGTTAGGATGAAATTGTGGGCTCATATGCCCATTGCTCCCATTCACCTGGTGAGTCCAGCCTAGTCCCTTAAACAAGGCCTCACGTAGACTTCCCCGGTGGTCCAGTGGTTAAGAATCCGCCTGCCAATGCAGGGCACACGAGTTCGATCCCTGGTCTGGGAAGATCCCACATGTGATGGGGCAACTAAGCCCGAGCACATACCTACTGAAGCCTGCGCATCCTTGCGCCCGTGGCCCGCAACAAGAGAAGCCGCCGCAGGGAGAAGCCCGTTCACCACAGCCAGAGAGTAGTCCCCTCCACTCAGCAAAGCTAGAGACAAGCCCGAGCAGCAATGAAGACCAAGTACAGCCAAACAATTAATTAATTTAGCAAAAAGTGAAACCAAACAGGGCCTCACAAGTGGGGCAGTGGCTCAGCTTGGTCTGGACCGGCGTCCTTCCAGACTTGCAGGGGGGCGGGGGTGGCGCAGAGGTGAGTGATGGGTGGTAAGGAATGTCCCTGGGGATGTTCTCAGAGGAGAAATACAGGAAGGTGTCTCCATCAGCCTGGAGGGATTCGACTCACTGCTGGATTGTCTATAGGTCCACATGGCTGTAAAATGGGGGAACTGATATTTCCCCAACTGAGGCCTCAAGAGAAAGATCTGAGAGGGTATTATCTGCTGGACTGATGACAGGAAGTGTGTTCTCTTTTTGCTTTGGTCTCCCTCTTCCCCACCACCCATCTTTTCACCTCCTCTCTCCCTCCACAGGCCTCCAAATTCCTTCTTGCACAGGATCTCATTGTTATTAAAAATCCCCCTGGGGCAGAACAGGAAGGAGCGGGCAAGTGATTACAGAGTCCCTGGGAGATGCCAGGGAGGCAGGCGGTCTGAACAGCCTGCCACCTGGCTAGCCTTCTCGAATTAAAGTCCTGTTGGCAATCGGAGCCTCCTGTTCAGGTATGTCATTATTTTCTGTTCCGCAGGAAGGATTGGGCCGCCGCCTCCCGTTCTCAGATCTGCAGCTGCCACCCAAGGCGACCTGCTCGGGGCTGGAGCCTTGGAGACACGGCACCATAACAATGACATCAATAATAACAATAATACTCGTGACAGCTGCCACTTAGGGAGCATTCACTCAGTACCAGGTGTTCTTCTGAGTGCTTTCACGTATGAAATCAATCCTCGCAAGAGTCCTCTGAAGCAGGTGATGTTCTCTTTAACTTTATTAACACACTGAGACGGTTCTTCATCCTCAGATGGGGAGAAGTGAACTCGTTGGTGGCACATTATTGTTAATGATCTGTACAAGCCTCTGCTTTTGCTTTCCTTCTTTCCTTTTGCCCTCATTTCCTTCTGCCGTGACCTTTATTATTGTATATCTTTTGCCAGTATTTCTGTCACTCCGTATCCTTTGTGATCGCTTTTTATTATTGTTATTTTAATTTATTTTTATTATTGCTAATGCAGGCTTCCCACCCCACCCCCACCCCCGCCCCCGCCCCCCGCTGTGGCTCAGCGGTAAAGAATCTGCCTGCCAAATGCGAAGATGCAGGAGACATGGGTTCCATCCCCGGGTGAGAAGATGTCCTGCAAAAGGAAATGGCAACCCACTCCAGTATTCTTGCCTGGGAAATTCCAGGGACAGAGGAGCCTCTGGCTACAATCCATGGGGTCGCAAAGAGTCGGACACTACTGAGCGACTGAATAACAACAATCACGATTTGCAGCTATTTAGTTTGTGTTGTTTATTTCCTGTGAAACCGCTGAGGGCAGAGTTTACGGCTGCTTGGTTATCTGATACACAGTTTGAAACCAAAACTCCTGGCCTTTCCCTGCAAAACTGTTCCTTCAGCTTCCTCCTATTTTAGTAAATGGCAGCTCCATCCTTCCGGTTGCTCAGGCCAGAGTCTTGGAGTCATCTTCGACCCTCTTCTTTTTTTTTTTAATGTTGAACATTAAAAAAATATTATTTTATTTTATATTGGAGTATAGTTGATTTACAATGTTGAGATAGTTTCTGGTGTACAGCAAAGTGATTCAGTTAAACATATGCATATATCCATTCTTTTTCAGATTCTTTTCCCATATAGGTTATTGCAGAGTACTGAGTAGACTTCCCTGTGCTATACAGTAGGTCCTTGTTGATCATCTCCTCTATATATAGCAGTGTGTTTACATCAATCCCAAGCGCCTAATTTATCCCTCCTGCCCCCTCGACCCTCCTCTTTTTCTCACATTCTCTGGCTGAAGTCAACAGACGCTGTGTAACAATCCCCTCAAACAGATCTAAAATCTGACCCCTGAACTCCTCCGAGGATGTCACCCTGGTCCAAGCACCATCGGCTGTCACCTGGCCCATGGTAGTCGTTGCACACCAACCTCGGCACCCTCTTCTCCAGCACATCAGGCGGGCTCCTGCCTCACGGTCTTTGCCTTTGTTATACTTTCCACTTGGGCATTGAACCACGCCCTTGAGGGTCACAGACAAAGATGTAACAGCCCAGGGTACTGAACAAAGATTGTGGGTAAAAGAACCAAAGATTTGGTGGACAACAGCTGCTAGGAGACCAAACCTGAGTTGATCCTCAAGGAAATCAACCCCGAATATCCACTGGAAGGACTGATGCCGAAGCTGAAGCTCCAGTACTCTGGCCACCTGATGTGAAGAGCCCAGCTCGTTGGAAAAGACCCTGATGTTGGGAAAGATTGAAGGCAAGAGGAGAAGGGGGCGGGCAGGAGATGAGATGGTTGGATGGCATCCCTGACTCAACGGACATGAATCTGAGCAAATTCAGGGAGATAGTGAAGGACAGAGGAATCTATTGTGCTGCGGTCCATGGGGTCACAAAGAGTCAGACAGACTTAGCAACTGAACAGCAACATCAGCAAAGGAGCATGGAGGCCTCTTGGAAGAGTCAGCACCAGCACCCTAGAATTTAGAGCACTGTTGACACTGAATGCACATGGGGGTTCAGAGACAGGGAATATTGGCAGAACATGGACTGTAGGTAGGAATGGGACAACTGGGGAGACCCAGAACTGTCTCCAGGAATTTCCCCATCATGCGGCTCCAACGTTAGCTGTGATGAATCAGAGGTGCACATAATGTTGTCAGGGCAGAAGATGCTGCAGACGAAAGAATATTTTCAGGAAGAAATGTCTTGGGAGTCTAGAACCTTCTTGAGTACAAAACATAGAAGGATCTAGAATATTGGCGGTGAATAAATACTTGAAGGGGTATAGGATGTTGTCAAGGAAGTTCCATTCACAGAAGATAGAATATCGTTGAGATGGGCAGACGGAGGCATCCAAGTGTTCCACAGATTGCACATTCAGATGGTGATCTAGGTTTTATGTTGAAACAGTTGGGACATCTGGAATGTTGTCTTCGTTGGGACGTTCAGGGGACTGGGATGTTTAGTGATGCAGCGTCTGGGAGAGCATGATGCTGACAATGACTGAATGCTTTTGAAACATGCAATGTCAGCTGGGATCGGAAGTGTGGAGAATATAGGTTGCTAGTGCAAGTGGAACACTTTGGGAGGGACAGAGAAGGGCTGGGCAAACCGAGGAAGGGGGCAGGGACGCCAACCCGACTTTTATTGTGGGCCCTTCGCCCATTCTTGTTGCCAAGTTTTCCCCTTTCGGATTGTTTCTTGGATCCATGGAACATACTGAGAAACTCGGGTGTAGACACCAGGCCGGTTGGGCTGCCCACATGGGAAGTCTCCCCAGGAGATGATGCCGTGAAGTTTTCCATTACAGACCAGGGGACCCCCGGAGTCACCCTAAGTGGGAGAAAGAGAGAGAGGCGGGGTGTCCTAAACAAAGGCAGAGACGCACATAGAGGCAGAGACAGAGAGAGACGGGAATACAGAGAGAGGGTGAGAGAGGGAAACAGAGAAGCTGACAGACACAGAGAGACAGACAGACAGACATTTCTGTGTCTCTCCCTGTTTTTCTGGTCTTCAGTCCGTTAAAATGGTGATGGCGTACCTCACACCACTGTTCTTGGTTCTCTGGCCCCACATCTCACCTGCTACCGCTCCCCACCCCCCAACCCTGCGTCGGCTTTACGGCTCCTTGGTATCGTCTTACTATTGAGTTAATCCAGCCGTGCTCCTGGTAGGGTATGCAATACACCTGAAGGACCACTTCTCCCTCTGGGCCCAGGGCAGACGTTACTAACTGATAAGGCTCATATTACTACTTCATTCTCATACCCTTTCCCATGAAACCAAAACTCAATCTTAAGAAGCCCCTCTCTCTTGGGAATAGGTTTTTTTAAAATTTTGTTTTGCCTGTGTGGTACCCATTTCCCCTTATTTTGATGACAGCCTCCTGATTTTTTCATCTGGAGACTGCCTTCTCTCCCACTTTCAATCCATACAACTTGTCCATGCCTCTGTCTGCCCCCAAGGCTAGTCACACGACTTAGACTTGGTCCATCAGAGAACCCCACAGCTCTGGCTAGAGTGGTGCCTCAGGACACAATACAGCCGACCCTTGAATGGCACAAGGGTTAAGGGCACGGATTCTCTGCACAGTAAAACTCCCCCTATAACTTGTAATTAGCCCTCTCTATATACGCTGTTCCTCACTGTCTGAGGTTCTGCATCTGCAGATTCAATCAGCCTTGAATTGTGTATTTACTGTAGGACTTACTATTGAAATAAACTTCATGTATAAGTGAACCCATGCAGTCCCAACCCCTGTTGTTCAAGGGTCAGATATGCTAAGTCAGCCTAGTAAGAGAATCATGCTCAGAGATTATGTACACAGTTGGAAAGGAGACACTCTCTCTTTCAAAGATGGTTCCTTAGAGGGTAAGATTTAAGACCAAAGCTGCTGGGGCCAATATGCTATATGGCATGGGGAAAGTTTAGCTGAGAATGAAACCAAAACAGAAGAGCTGAGAGTTAAAGAGAGACAGATTCTTAAACATCATGTGGGCACCTGGATCCACCCATGCCTGAAATAAGACATCCTGGACTTTTCAGTCACAAAAGCCAAGGTTTTGCTTAAGCTAGTTTGTGTTGGGTTTCTGTCACTCACAACCAAAGGAGATCCAACATTTATATATCTCAACACAAGGATCTGGGTAGCCACTGCCAGTCAAAGCCCAGGCTGAAGATGAATTCTGTTTGCCAGCTGTGGGTACCCTCTTTTTATCCTGACTCTCTATGCTAAGAGACATCTCACCTTGCAAAAGACTGGTTTGCCCAAGGCTGGAAGCAAATCCTTCCCCCCAAGCATCAGTCCCCACCTCCTGGCTTGTGGCAACCCACCACCCCCTTGGCCTCACCTCACAGGAGTCATTGCCACCCTCTTTTGTGCCGGCACAGAGCATGTTGGGTGTGATCTTCCCCGGGTAGACTCGATGACACTCTTCATCTGAGCGAAGCTCGATGTTGGCACATTGGAGGGTTTGGGGGTAAGTCACTGAGGAGGAGAGAGAGAGCAAGGTCTAAGGATGTCTATTCTCGACAGCTTAATGGGGTGGAAATTGGATGGGCGGCAAGTCTGTAGAAAATAATGATGGGAAGACAAAACTGGGAGGAGAGATGGGATATGTATTTGGGTGAAGTGGTGGAAGACAGAAATGTGGAGAGAAGGTGGGGGAGAGCTGGAAGAAAGGATGAGAAGTAGAGAGAACGATGGAGAGGAATGGTACAGGGGTAAATAAACACATCTCAGCAAGAGATATGAGAGGGGAGGTAGGGGAGGACAGAGGTGGAGCAAGTGATGCAGAAAGATGGAGAGAAGGTGGTGGGGAGAGACAGAGAGGCAGCGGTGATGAGAGAGAGCCGGAGATGGGGAAAACACAGGGAAGAGGAGAGACGGAAGGAGACGGAAGGAGACGCAGGAGAGCAGGAAAGAGTGGCGGGAAGAAGGGTGGGGCACGCTGGGAAGAGAGACATGGGGATGAGATGAGGGGAGAGTGAGGGACGGCTAAGGAGGTGCAAAAGGCTCTTGCTGCTATAGAGCTCAACTTACAGTCATATATATATATACTTATATCCAAAAGATGTATTTATTTATATTTTATTATACTTAATAACCAATATATTAAATTTAGTTTCTAAATTATAAATGATACATATATATTTAAATACACACTTATATATAATATATATTATTTGAATACAATGTATTTAAATAAACATATCATTTATAGCTTAGGAAATAAATCTAATTTCTATAATTTACATATTTATATACAGATGTTTTACTATGTCAATCCATATAAATATGATCCAAATAAATATGTACATATACTATATATTATATATTTTACATATAAGTTTATATATATTTATATAAAGGAAACATAACTTTATATATGGTATATAACATATGTAATTATAGCTCTGTATTGGTAAATTTATGCATATTTATAAAAGGAAATATAACTAATCATTTACATGATATGACATATTATATATAGCTATATATATTTATACATTTAGATTTGCATATTCTTTCTCAACATGGACTATAAATATAACTATATATACTTATACATTTATATTTATACATTCTTTATAAATAAAACTTTACATTTAAGTATTCTTTACATAGACTATAAATATAACCTTATATATACAATTATATTTATATATTCTTTATAAATATAGAATATAAATATAACTTGATATATATTCACCCATTTGCATATTCTTTATAAATATACATTTATGTTTATATATATTCATATATGCTATTTATATATTCTATAAAGGATATACAAAACTATACATTATATGTAACATTATATAACTTCATATTTATATTTTTATATATTGACACTTTAAAATTTACATGAAGGATAGATACACCTTTATATATCACTATGTGATTCATGACTTATCCCATGTCTAATAAATCTAGTTTTATCTATGAAGACTCCTGCTCCGACCTGCCCTCCCGTATCTGCCCCAGTCTCCCCGGCAGCTCCGTGCGGCCGCCGGCCACCCATGCGGGTGCGTACCCTGGGGGCTGGTGGTGGTGCCCCAGCCAGACACCCGGCAGCAGGTGCCGGGGGGCAGGCAGCGCTGGCGGGAGAGGGGCAGGGTCTGGATGTGCCTGGCGAGCTGCACGGAGGACTTCAGTTCCAGAAGCATGATGTCGTGGTCATGGTTCAGGTGGGTGGGACTGCTCTGGTACTGAGGGTGGGGGATAGCTCGAGCCACCTCCCGCACCTGCTCCCCAGCCTCCACACGCGCCAGGACATGCTTGCCCAGGTACACTCTGTACCCTCTGTGAGTGCAAGAAGCAGGTGGTCAGAGGGGTCCAGGAGCTTGCCTCCATTCCCATCCCCAGTCTCAGCCTTGCCCACCCCACTTCCTTATTTCCAAAGGTGTCTGCTCCCACATCCTTGACTCCAGTTCCCTCCAAATCCTCTGCCGGGACTCCCTTTCCATACCCACACCTCCACGTCTCCACCAAACCTCGCACTCACCCCATGCCCATCACACAGCCCAACTCCAACCTCATCCTCCAATTCAGCTCCGCCCACGCACCACACCAGTTACAGTCTCATCCCCACCCCTCACTCCCCCAGGCCCCACATACTCCTTTAGGCAGTGCGCTGCAGTGAGGACCCATCTGGGGTGCACCAGGACCCCCCCGCAGAGCAGCCGCCCGTGCACCTGTAGGGCTGCCTGCCAGGGCTGAGAGTGGGGGGTACAGGTGTAGCCACCAGGGAGGAACCCGTTGGTCCCATTGGTGCCATTGAGAATCTTGGGATACTCCCGAGAGATGCCTGGTAGAGGAGAGAACGTGTTAGAGAATTGGGGTTCACAGGGAAAGGAGGCCAGGCATTATGGTTCTTGGGCTTGGGGAGCGAGTCAAAATTTTGCTCTGGGTGGCCAGGAATTGATGATTCATGTGTCGGTCTCTGGGTGTTGCCATTTTCTACACAGTGGAGATGAGCCAGGGCGAAGAGGTTGATGTCTCTTCGTTCTAGAAGCACCAAACCCTCCACTGGAGGTTAAAAGAAGTGTGTGGGGAATGAGGAAGCTTCTGATACGTAAGCAGAAGCCTGATTTCTTCCCACCTGAATTTTCTCTCTTGGTCCACCATAGGGATTGATTTCCAGGAGTAGAGGTGAGCCTACCCTACCTATCTACCTAGGAAGTACCCATCCATCCATTCCTCCATGCTTTCTAAACACATTTACGGAGTGCCTTCATGACCTTAAATACCATTCATAACCTCTGTGAAGGGAACTTTCCTGGTGGTTCAGATGGTAAAGAATCTGCCTGCAATACAGGAGACCCAGGTTGGAGGCACAGCAGTCCACAGAGAGACAAAGAAGGTCTAATCCTGGGGCTTCCCTGGTGGTCCAGTGGTTAAGAATCCACCTGTCAACGTAGGGGACACAGGTTTGATCCCTGGTCCCAGAAGATCCCTCATGCTGAGGGGTAACTAAGCCTGTGCACTGCAGCCACTGAAGCCTGCATGCTCTAGAGTCCCTGCAACGAGATGCCACCACATTGAGAAAGCTGAGCACCGCAAGGAAACATAGCCCCTGCTTGCCACAACTGGGGAAAGCCCAGTGCACCAACCAAGACCCAGTGCAGTCAAGACAAATAAAATAAGCAAAGAAATTGAAAAAAAATTAAAAAAAAAGGACGTCTAATCCTGAATGTGCCACTTCCTGGCTGGGTACAAGTCTCAGTTTTCTCTGCTGTAAAGGAGGGAAAGTTATAGTTCGTCTCTCATCGGACAGTCGTAGGTTCCATAAGATCCTACGTTCAAGACACACACAGGACCTGGTGTGGAGCAAGCACTCAGGAAGCAGGGAGTGCTATTAATTGCACACTCAGAAACTGAGTCATCATCACTTCTCTTTCAAACCTGATTTTGACAGGAGAAAGTTTTCATGATGGTGCTCATATCCTTTTAACATCTCTCTTGTCTTGCTGAGGTCACCTTTTCAAACCAGGAGGAAGCAGAAGGTTGCCTTTGGCTGGCAACCCCCTAAATTAAGTAGAACCAGCTGCCTTTCCTATTATGGGGGAGGTCAGAAAGGGAAACTGCCTATTATTGATGGAGGTCAGAAAGGGAAATTGCCTATCATCAACAGACAATTCAATAAACATTATAATTGAAAACAATATTGGTCCAATTCAATAAATACTGCTTTTGTTCATTGTGCGGAACTGGTTTTCTTTTCCATTGTTGTTCTTCAGTCGCTATGTCCCGTCTGACTCTTTGCGACCCTATGGACTGCAGCACACCAAGCTTCCCTGTCTTTCACTATCTCCTGGAGTTTGCTCAGATTCATGTTAACTGAGTTGGTGATGCCATCCAAACGTCTCCTGTCTTCCTTTTCCTTTACCTTTATTTATAGCAAAAGATGCTATTTTCCACTTAGAATAGTGATATTAACTTCAAATATGCTCTAAGTGAAAAAAAAAAAAAAAAAGTTGCCTCTAACCAGTCCATTCTGAAGGAGATCAACCCTGGGATTTCTTTGGAAGGAATGATGCTAAAGCTGAAGCTCCAGTACTTTGGCCACCTCACACGAACAGTTGACTCATTGGAAAAGACTCTGATGCTGGGAGGGATTGGGGGCAGGAGGAGAAGGGGACGACCGAGGATGAGATGGCTGGATGGCATCACTGACTCGATGGACGTGAGTCTGAGTGAACTCCGGAAGTTGGTTATAGACAGGGAGGCCTGGCGTGCTGCTATTCATGGGGTCGCAAAGAGTCGGACATGACTGAGCAACTGAACTGAACTGAACTGATGAAGACCATTAGGTTGAAAATAATAAAGATGGTTTGTGTGAAGTCCCTTCAGTCGTGTCCAACTCTTTCGTGACCCCGCAGATTGTAGTTCGGCAGGCTCCTCCAGCATGGGATTCTCTAGGCAGGAATCCTGGCAGGGGTTGCCATTTTCTACTCTAGAGATGGTTTGCCAGAGCATAAAGTCCAGGGTGTGGAGGACAGGGTGGGCCACATGGATTAAGGTCCTGACTCAGGCACTGCTGGTTACTTTGGGGCAGGACCCTGCTGTCTGAGAGCTTTGAGTTTTTCAGCTATGACACTGGAGTAATTACCATGCACCTACCTCCCCAGGCTGTTAAGGGCTCCATCAGCCTTGCCTGTGGAGCTCCTAGCTCCAGGGCATGGCACCCAGGAGGGGATACGGGAGTCCTAGGAGTGTCACCACAAGAGAGAAGCTACCCTGCCTTCAGCCCAAGAGTGGTGATGGGTGCCTGAGGACCTCCCCTCCTTCAGGTCCCAGCTCAGGCATCAAGTCCTTTGGGGGCCCCGGTTCTGGGCCAGGAACTGCCATTACATCTCTGGGCTTCCAGGTTGGCTCCTTGAAACCATCACCTCGCATCACAGTTTTAACTAACTATTAGGGGAATTGTCTGAATGATGTCAGCATCCATCTCTGCTAGGTTCTGGGCGCTGAACACAGGAACTCTGTCTACGCGTACAGCACCCAGCACAGTGCCTGGTGCTCAGCTGTCTGTTGAATGAATGGATGAATGGGGTTTCCAGACAACTTGCCTGCCAAGGCAGGGAAAGGGGACTTAAATGGGAGGAGAGGAATATCTGGGGACCAGCTCTGCATGGAATCAGGTTTGGGGTCTCCTTCCTGGTGGCTCAGATAGGAAAGAACCTGCCTGTCAGTTGGAAGATGCAGGAGACATGGGTTAGACGCCTGGATCAGGAAGATCCCCTGGAGAAGGGAATGTTAACCCACTGCAGTATTCTTGCCTGGAGAAATCCCATGGACAGAGGAGCCTGGCAGGTTACAGTCCGTGAGGTTGCAAAGAGTCAGACACGACTGAGCAACTAACACTAATGATTATCAAGGACTAAAGAATAATCTAGGTTCTGGAAGGGCCTGAGACTAGAGACAGAATACTACCAATAAAGCAGTGTGCGTGTGTGTGTGTGTGTGTGTGTGTGTGTATGTACGCTCATACACATGCTCACTCAGTCATCCCACTGTGACCCCAAGGACTGTAGCCCCCCAGGGTGCCCTGTCCATGGGGATTCTCCAGGCAAGAATACTGGAGTGGGTTGCCATGCCCTTCTCCAGGGGATCTTCCCCACCCAGAGATGGAACCCCTGTGTCTCCTGCATTGGCAGGTGAATGAATTCTTTACCACTAGGGCCACGGGGAAGCCAATAAAGCTAGTAATGAGTTAGTAATGACGACTAACTTCCCAGTCCCTTCTATCTTTCAATATTTACAACCACCCTTTGTGGTAATGTTTCCATGTTACAGATGAAAGAAAGAAGCTAAGTTACTTGCTCAGTGTGGCAGTGTCGGGATTTGAACCCCTGTCTATGTCTTCTAACTCTTGAACTTGGGAAGGTCTTGGGGATGGACTTTCCGGTACAGAGTACGCCAGTCAGTGAGAGGGCTGGTGTGGAAGGTCTCCAAGGCTTAACAATAGGGCAAGCCCAGCTGAACCTGGATACCCCAGGGAGAGGTCTGGGCTAGGTGGGGAGCATGGACTGACCCCAGCTGGGTCACCAGGTCACACAGGGACACGCAGGAAGCAAGGACTCGCCCCGCCCCCGCCAGCGGGCTGGGGGCGGAGCTTGCGGCTCCCTGCCGCTCCCGCCTCCTACCATTGTTTGCGGCGGCCACCCCGCCTCCGCCCCCGCGCATTGCATTCTTACCTCCTGACCAGGCCACCGTCAGGAAAGAGATCGCGGCGGCCAGGGGCCACATGGTGACTTTGTGGTGGGGGGCAGGGCGGGCGGAGCCTGCGAAGTTGAAAGGGAGTAAGAGAGGGCCAGAACCCTCCATCTCTGGATACTCCCTACCCTCTGGATACTCCCTGCTCGCTCTGCTCTGCGGGTTTCCCAGTCTTGAGTGTCCTCTGCTTTTCTCTGAAAACCTTGACCCTGGAAGCTGCACCGACCCCCCATCTCCCAGTTCCATTCTTGGTGTGTGTGTGGGGGTGGGGGTGGGGTGGGGGTCCCGGTAACGCAATGGGAGGGGCAGCTTGCACATCCCTCCCTGGGGCTGCAGCTCTCTGGCCTGCCCTTCACCTTGGGTGGCCAGTGCCCCCACCCCAGCCCTCCAGCCGGCTGGATCCTTGGTGCACTCTCCTGCCCCTCTCTGACCTTTGCAGGCACCTTTCCCCTCTCGGATGTCTGGTGTAAAACTGAGCATCTTATCTTTCTTCTGCTTCACCTCTCAAACCTCTGCAGATTTCTGTCTGGAACCCTGCCTCTGGCCTCTGCCTCCATCTCCCTGACTCAGCTGTCTCCCGCTCTCTCCGACCCTCCTCCCTCCCAGTGCTCCTGCCCCTGCCATAGGCGGACCCTACCTGGGTCGGGCCCCGCGTGACTTCTGCTGCCAGCTGCCTCCAATTTCAGCCTCAACCCATGGCTTTTAACCCCTGAACTCCCTCCCCCAGCGCCTTCAGCGTTTCCCTGTTGCTGGCCTTCCCTTCTCCACCCCCAATGGCTCAGCAGGCTGTCCCCGGACACCCCCAGCCTGGGCTTGGCCCTTCTCAGTGAGGCGGAGCTCCCAGGACAAGCTAGGACCCAGATCTGGCTCCACCCAAGTTGAACCCACTGTGAACTTTCAGGCAGCAGAACCCATCTGGGAGAGAAGGGAAGAGCCTGGTTCCTTCCCCAGATCCACCTTAAATCCCCTGGGGTGGGGGTGGGGGGGTCTTCTCCAACATCAACCCAATTTTCCATTCCACTTTCTTATCTCCCCTCCAACCTTGTTGCCGTTCAGTCGTGTCTCACTCTTTGTGATCCCATGGACTGTGTGTAACCTTCCAGGTTCCTCTGTGCCACTGGACCACCAGGGAGGTCCCTCCCACCCAACCCTACCCATATTCTTAATATACATCAGTTCCCAGCCATTTTCCATCCTCTTCCCACCTCCCTACCTAATTTTAACCATTCTCCGCACTTACCATCAGCCCATCCCTCAGACCCATCCCCAAAAGCAACATTTTGGATAAACGTGGCCTTTTAGGAGCAGGGATGAAGCAGTCCACGGGGGCATAGGTGGGGAGGGAGAAGCAGGAATCAGAGAGCTCTGGGGCGTCTGGGGGCTGGATGAGAGGGAAGAGGAAGGAGGAAGAGATGAGGTTTTAGGTGTTTGAGGAATGAGAAGGCGTCTCCTGGAACTGGGCCTGGGTGGATCCTGGGTGAGCTAATCCCAGGGGGTGGAGGAGGCAGGATTAGGGATTAGAGAGGATTAGTGGGGTCAGAATTTGAAAGAAAGCCAGAGATGGGGATCAGATGCAGTCTGGAGAGACAGTGGTGGTGTCATGGGGATGAGGAACTGAGATGGATGGAGTAAGCCTTCATCTCAAAACTGGTGTGAGCCATATTGAGAGCTTAAAGGTTTGTATATAAGGGTCAAATCTAGTGGTAAAAGATTTTTAAAACAAAAACAGAGGCTCTAATCATGACACCCCTGCGTCTATAAAATGAACATATGTCAAAGATGTTATTTGGATTCACTAATGAGTGATGGAGCTAGTAAGGTGTTACAAAGAACCATACACATCGGGGCAACAAGAAGTGCTGAAATGAACTAACAAAGAGATGCAAAAGTGGCTTATTCTGTGTTGTTGTTGAATCGCTAAGTCGTGTCCAACTTTCTGCCACCCTATGGACCGTAGCCCACCAAGTTCCTCTGTCCACGGGCGTTCCCAGGCAAGAACACTGGAGTGGGTTGCCATTCCCCTCTCCAGGGGATCTTCACGGCCCAGGGATGGAACCCGCGTCTCCGGCATTGGCAGGCGGATTCTTTACCACTGCACCACCTAGGAAGCCCTATTCTATATGGGGGGCGGTGGGGGGGGAGTTGTACTTCCACCTGACAAAAGTCATCCACTCGGTTATGGACGAGAATTATTTGCCCTGCTATCAACTGTTTATCATTCACAGGGTGGTAAAGTAGCTCAGACAGTAAAGGAAGTTGGGACCCCACCCAATCATAACTCGTCTAGTGTTCCATTGATGGTATCATTGGGTCCATGTTAAGGCATTTCACAAATTTTCCCTACACTAGGACGAAAAGTTTGTGGTCAGGTTTAGGATGGTAGGGGGTGTAATTGGGGGTGGGGGGGATCTGATGCTAGCCTGCAAGTTTGGGGAAGAGAATGGATGTGGGGGGAAGAGAATGGATGTGGGGTGAAGGTGGGGTTGGAGTTGGTTTGGGGGATAGGATTGAGTTGTAGATGGGATGGGTCTGGGAATAATGTTGTTGATGGAGTCCAGTTGGGTTGGGGCTGGAGAAGAGGCCAAGACTGAGTGTTTGGATATGGAAGTGTTGAAATACGGTTGAGCTGATATTGTGCGTTGACACTGATAATGAGCACTAGACGTGTCTGTGTTGGGATCAGGTTTTGGTGGGAGTGGGCTGGGTCATACCTGTGAATGCCTCTCAAGGTGACAGAGAGGTCCCTGTCTTTCCCCACCTTGGAATTAGCCCACCTCCCTGGACTGGGCCCAGAGTAGAGACTGAGTTCAGTACCCCCCTGTTTTTTGGTTGCACTGGGATCTTAAGTTCCCTGACCAGGGATCAAACCTGCATCCCCTGCATTGGAAGCACAGAGTCTTAACCACTGGACCACCAGGGAAGTCCCCGAGTTCACTCTTTTCCAATCAGTTTGGGTTCAGGATGAGTGCCAGGAGGGAAGATGTGGGGTTAAGTGAGGTGACAGGCTTGCCTGGGAAGTCGGGGTACCTGTGCCCTCTGGTGGCCTGGGTTCACATTTCCAGAAAAAAGCTCTCTCACTTGGGAAGAGCTGGAACTTGGAGTGGGGGTGGCTGGTTTTGGTATTTGCTGAGGGGGTGAGTACCAGGTCAACACTGACATTACGGCTTATGACTGGCTGACTCTTGCTGAAGTGAGGTCATGGACCCCACTAAGGACTAGGAGTATTCCACCCCCTCACTGGATGAATCTGAGCCCATGGAGGGCAGTGAGCTGCTGACAGGCACTTACCAATTTGAATCCAGGAGGGTCTCATGGATCAGAGAAAGAAAGGGAAAGATCTAGAAAAAGAGACAGTGTTCCTAGTGGTTCAGAGTTGGGTTCAAGTGACTTGGCCATTCTGTGACTCAGGGTCCCATTTGTAAAACGGTGCTCTCAGTAGCACCTGCCTCATAGAGAAGGAGTAAATGAGTTAATAATGTTTGAAGATGCTTAGACCAGAGTTTGATATGAACCAAAGGCCACAAACGTGACTTGTTATATAAGTAAACCTGGAGATGGAGGCAGCCCAAGGTTCCCGGGATGGGGGGTGGGGGGGGTGCCCCACCCTAGCTTGGCTTCAAAATGAGATTCTTTGTCAAGCAGGAACTGGAAGTTCTGGTTGGAAGTGCTGGCTGGGGTGAGAAAGTTGGCCCCACACCCAGGCCTGGAGCAGAGGCCCCGGTGGTGCAAACGCTAAGGGAAGGGGAGACAGAGAAAGACATGGAGAATACACAGAGGTAGAAAAACAAAGTGGATGGGAGAGGGTAGGCAGAGGAAATGCAAGGAGAGACCAAAAAAAAAAAAAAAAAGGCAAGACATTTAAGAGGGAGAAAGATGTGCCTGTGGAGAAACCGGACTCGGGCTTTTGGAGAGAGAGATGCCCAGGAAATTCAGGCCCGTGAATTCTTTCTTTAGAGCTGGATCCGTGTTATTAAGGATGTTGGCCCAGGTCACCATCTTTCTCCCTAGCAACAAGATAACACTTTTCATCCATCGAAACAGCAAAAACTAGAAGTGTCAGTCTTGCCATTTACCTGCTTCTGTGCCCCCATCCTCTGCTTCCTCTCCCATTTCTACAGATGAGCAATCTTCACCCCCTTCTAAGACAGACCCCTACACCTGTGCCAGGTACCCCATCCCCTCTCACCTCCTTGAGGACACTGTTCCAGCCGGCAGTTCTCTGCTCCCTCGCTGGCATCATCAGTTTTTTTCCTTCCCCATTATCATACGAACACACTACAATTTCTCCCATGTTCCATGGAAAAGAATTTTTTTTTTTTTTTCAAAAGCCTTCTCTCAGCCTTCATGCTGTCCTCCCAGTTTTGGCTCCCCTTGACTGCAAGTCTCCAAAACATTGGCTACACCTCTTGTCTGGCATTTCTCTTCTCCTGTTCTCTTGAGCCCACTCCCTGCAGGCTTCCTCCCCTGCTAAACTTTACCAACTGTGCCCCTTTGATGGGCACCAGTGATGTCTGTGTTACTGAAGCCAGTGGCTGGCTCTTTGGGGTTCAGCTTACTTGATGCATTTAATGAGCGGATCACTTCCTGCTCCTTTGAAGTCTTTCCTCGACTTCTGAGACACTACCCTCTCCTGGCCCTTCTCTTAACTCATTGACTGCTTCTCCTTCCGGGCCTGGTGCTATTTATTTCTGTGAACCTCTACATGATCGAGCATCTGGCCCTCTTCTTTTCCTCTGTCTACTCTCACTCCCTTGGTGATCTCATCGTGGCTTTAAATACCATCGACATGTTGACGACTCCCACATTTCATGTCTCCAGCTAGATCTGACTCTTAAATTCCCCACTTCACGTCCGACTGCCTACTCAACAAATTCAGCCTCAAAACCAAGCTCCTGACCTCCACCCCTCTCTCATTCCAGAGGAGCTCCTTTTAGAGTCCCGGTCTTCTCAGTAAAGAGTCTCTTTGCCTGTTCCACCCCTCCGCCCCGACCTCAGTCTTGCCTTTGAATTTCTTTTCTCTCGCGCGCCATGCATCTGTTTTGCTACCAAACCCTGCCCGCTTCAAAACAGATCTGGAATCGAGACCATTTCTCAACACTTCTCATCCTCACCACCCCAGTCCCTCCCAGCCACCCTTATCTCTCACCCGAATTGTCACAACTTTCTTATCTGGTCTCCATGCTTTCACCCCTGTCTGCCTACACTTTGTTTACCACACACAGCTGCCAGCGTGACCCTTTAAAGATGTAAGTCAAGGCAGGTCGCTCCTCTTCTCAACCGCCTGCAGTGCCTCCTGCCTCATTCAGAGTGAAGGTGTCCTCGTGGTGGCCTAGAAGGCTCTGGAACCTCTGCTCCCAACAGTCCTCCGATATCACTTACCCCTTCCTCTTTTCCCGCCCTTCCTATGCCATGCACAATCCCATCTCAGAACCTTAGTAGTTACTGCCTTCCCTGGTGATCCGGTGGTTGAGTATCTGCCTGCCAACGCGGGGGACATGGGTTCGATCCCTGGTCCGGGATGATTCCACATGCCGCGGAGCAACTAAGCCCATGGACCACAATGACTGAAGCCTGTACGCTCTAGAGTCCATTCTGCTGCAATAAGAGAAGCCACTGCAATGAGAAGCCCGCTGGTCACAGCTAGAGAGAGCCCGTGTGCAGCAGTGAAGACCCAGTGCGGCCCAAAATAATAAATAACAGAAAAGAACTTCAGTACTCCCGGAGCCCTCTTCCCCACCAGATGTCTGCCTGACTTCTTCCCTTCTTGCTGTCTTCCATGAAGACTTCCTTCATTGCTGTAGCTGGAGATCCCTGAGATGAGGTCCAGGAATCACTAAGGAGGACTCACAGAGCTCGGAAAAGCTCCTCTACTCAGGATGTTGGTTTATTCCAGCGAGACAGAATGGCGCACGGGGCCAGGTCCAGGGCTGACCAGGCCTCTGCTTCCAACTGCCTTCTCCCGTGGAGTCATATAGACAGACAGTGCTTACGTTGCCCAGCACCAATGTGTGAAAGTACAGAGTACTTTCAGAGTACTCTGAAAGTACGTACAGAGTATGGCCCCCCAGGAGAGGCCCCCTGAGCCTTGGTGTCTCTGTTGCTTTTATTGGGTGTTGGTCACGTGACTATCTGCCTGCACTGCCAGCTTTAGTCTTCAGCTCCTCTGCAGGTCCAGCCCGCCCCCAGACCTCCACCACGAATCACCTTATTAAGATAGACTATCTGACGTGGCCCAAGGCCCTTGGGTAAAGAAAGACACTGTTATTAGGCAGAATACTCCAAGGGCTTACAGGTAATCTTCCAGAGAATGGGCAAGGGCTAAACTTTTCTTTGTAAGGTAAACACCAGTCCTGCTGAATTAACCACTCAGTGCATGACCCACTTGCAATTATAATGTTCCTCCGATATTCTCTGCATTCTCTATCCCCTCACTCTGCCTTGAAAATGAAAGTGTTAGTGGCTCAGTTGTGTGCCAGTCGTTACGATCCCATGGACTGTAGCCCGCCAGGCTCCTCCGTCCGTGGAATTCTCCAGGCAAGAATGCTGGAGTGGGTTGCCATTTCCTTCTCCAGAGGATCTTCTTGATTCAGGGATTGAACCCATGTCTCCCGCATTGCGAGCAGATTCTTAACTCTCTGAGCCACCAGGGAAGCTAACTCTACCTTACTGTGCCTCCTCTGCCTTACTTTTCTCCAAAGCACTTACTCCCATCCGTAATACATATACTTCCCTGGAGGTACTTCCCTGATGGCTCAGACGGTTAAAGCGTCTGCCTGCAAGGCAGGAGACCTGGGTTCAATTCCTGGGTTGGGAAGATCTCCTGGAGAAGGAAATGGCAACCCACTCCAGTACTCTTGCCTGGAAAATCCCATGGACGGAGGAGCCTGGTAGGCTACAGTCCATGAGCTCACAGAGTCAGACACGACTGAGCGACTTCACTTTCACTTTTCACTTTTCATATATATATATATATGTGTATATATATATATATATATATATATATATTTTTTTTTTTTTTTTTTGGCCACTCTGTGAGGTTTGTGGAATCTTACTTCCAGAACCAGGGATGGAACCTGGGCCCTGGCATTGAACGTGCCGAGTCCTAGCCGTTGGACCACCAGGGAGCTCCCAATGTTTCATGTTTTACTTATTTATCTGTCCCTTGTTTGCCCCTCTTCCCGAAGTGAGTTCCCTGAGGGCGACAGTATTGTGTGCTTTGTTCCTAGAGCAGTAACTGGCACCTAATAAGATTCGGTGAATGTTTGCTGGATGAGTGAATGAGCTGCAGGCATTTCTGAGGGTGTGGTGAGATATGAATCCTTCTTATCTGAGCAAAAGCTTGCCAGTACTTGGTGAAATCGATGAAGAGGAAGACTTTTGGTCCAGTGATCCTGCCTCTGTGAGTATTCCAGAGAAGCCTTCTGTAGATATTTAAGGGGCCTGCCCCACGGAGGCCATTACTCTATAGCCTGGGTGTCCATCACTGGGGAACTGGGTCATTAAACGTGGTGGGTGTATACCATGAGTGGTGCTTCTCAAACTGATAAGCATTGAATCCCCTGGATTGAGGGGTGGGGCGGGGCGGGGCGGGGGTGTTGGAGGGGGCGCTGGTGGCTCGGGCAGGGGATCTTGTTATAATGCAGATTCTGGTTCAGTTGGTCTGGGATGGAGTCCAAGACTCCGACTTCGGTTCTTTTCAATATTTATTTACTTTTAGCTGTGCTGGGTCTCCGTTGCTGAGAGGGCTTTTCCCTAGTTGCAGCCGAGTGGGGGCTCCTCTTCGTTTTGGTGCCCGTGCGTCTCATTCCGCTGGCTTCTCTGGTTGCCTAGCATAGGCTCTAGGCACTCGGACTTCAGTGACTGGGGTACATGGGCTTGGTCGCCCTCCAGCATGGGGAATCTTCCCGGACCGGGGATCAGACCTGTGTCCCTTGGATCAGCAGGCGGATTCTTATCCACTGCACCCCCAAGAAAGTCCTGATTCACAATTTTAAAGGTTATGCTGCCTTTACAGTTTTTGTAAAGCATTGACTCTATTCTCCCCGAGCAGTCTTATGAGCTGTTGTAGCCAGGCAGGTCCCAGGCTGCCCCCTCAGCACTCTCTGATCCTGGGTTGTCCCCCACGGCCTAGCAGCTGGACACATGTGGCCACGCAGGCTTCTACTGTATCTGAGTTTTGCAGTGTCCAAGCACAGACCCTCGAGAGGATGGAGATGGAATTGGGAAGGGCTGCCCAGGTGCTTGGGGCTTCCCAGGTGGCACTAGTGGTAAAGAACCTGCCTGCTAAATCAGGAGACAGAAGAGACGTGGGTTGGACCCCTGGATCAGGAAGGTCCCCTGGAGGAGGGCACAGCCACCCACTCCAGTATTCTTGCCTGGGAAATCCCATGGACAGAGGAGCCTGGCAGGCTACAGGCCATGGGGTCGCAAAGAGTCAGACACGACTGAAGTGACTTGGTATGCACACATGTCCAGATGCTCACCGTTACAGACATAACATGACAGACATAAACAGCCTCGAAGCATAGATATCGGCAAGGATAATTAGGAATTGAATTTTGAGTACCGACTTTTCAAAAGTGTACCTTATTTAATTGCAAGTTTCTGTGATTTAATTTTCTGTTATGGCTGTGTTGAGCAACTGGCGCTCCAAATCCCTGAAGATTTGCCAAGAGGCTCTTATGGGCTGGTGTGAGCTGGCTCTGGCGTGCACACAGGGCCTGCCACCCAGCCCAGGTTTAATGACCTTTTTGTTCCTAGCGACTCTCTACCTTTAAATGATGTTTACTGCTTCTTGTCTGGCACCTCCTGGTAGGATGTAAGCTCTGTGATGAGAAGCGTTTACGTTAGTCTGGCTTGTTCGTGGGCCTATTTCCAGTGCCTAGAACCATGCCCAGCGCATAGTAGGTGCCCAGTAAATAGCGGTTCTTGAATGAAAATAAGAAAGAGGATGAGGTTCATAACACAAGGATGTTGTGCAAATTGGAAGCAACACGTTGTGACAACCGATGTGTGCCAAGGAGGCACGTTATCGCAGGCCAACTGGGCTGGTGCCTGTGGGAAAGGAGGGTATTTGGAGTCAGGGGGTGATAAGTAGAAATAAGTAAATAAAATGAGTTCAGGACCTGAACTCAAGGGTGTGATTAACTCAACTCTCCTCACCTAACATCTGATCAGGAAAAAGAGGACCTCTTTATTTGCACCGTGTTTTCCCAGGAAAACAAGGCTGGGCTTTGCCCTGCTTGTCCTGGGCCTCAGCAGGCCCTACTCACAGGACCCCAAGATGAGGCTGGGAGAGGGGTGGTCCTGCTCAGGGGGTCACACTGCAAGGCTGGGGAGTTTTCTTCCACCACACCAGGTATGGTGGATGGCAAGGGGGCGGACCCCCTGGGGGATACTATGCGCCTTGGGACATGGCTCCTGGCTGGCCGTGATCAGACCTCTATGCATGTCTCTGTTGAGTGCGTTAAATGAATGGGTGAATGGAATTTAAGATTGTTAAAAAATTTTCTTTAAGCTTTTTATTTTGTATTGGCATATCGCCGGTTAGGGTCCCTGGTGGCTCTGCGAGTAAAGAATCCACCTGCCAATGCAGGAGACTCGGGTTCAATCCCTGAGTTGGGAAGATTCCCTGGAGGAGAAATGGCAACCCACTCCAGTATTCTTGCCTGGAGAATCCCCTGGACAGAGGAGCCTGGAAGGCTACAGCCCAAAGGATCGCAAAGAATTGGACGTGACTGGGCGGCTAAGCACGTAGTTGTAGCCGATTAACAAACAATGTTGTGATAATTTCAGGTGAACAGCAAAGGGACTCAGCCACACTATATACATGTATTCTTTCTCTCTCAAACTCCCCTCCCATCCAGGCTGCCACATAACATTGAGCAGAGTCCCCTGTGATATACAGTAGGTCCTTGTTGCAGGATTGTTAAAATTTTATTCGTAGCATTTATCTGGTTTTTAGAGACGCTGAGAGCTTTGAAAATTGTCTTCTTCAGAATGTGGTGCCATTCAATGCCTTTGTGTTCATGCTCCTGCTCTGGTGTCTTGGGGTATCCTGGATAACGATGGGGAGGATGTAGGGGTACAGAGAGAACCCCTGAAGGAACTGCTCTGGGAGAGGGGAGTTCTGAGCCAGGGGTCAGGATCAGGATGCTGGGGGTCTGAGGGAGGAGGAGCTGGGGGCTGGGGTCCCTAGGTCTTGAGTGGGAAGGGCAGGGTCTGGGGAGCATGTGGGCAGGTGATGTTCTGTCCCGCCAGCTATGATCCTCTCTGGATGGTTCTCTGGATCCAGGTGTGATATTTGCACAGGTTGGTGTAGACGCCGGGGTAACCAGGCTGGGCACAGCGCTCCATCCCCCAGGACACGAGGCCCTGGAGCTGCCCTCCACACACCAGGGGTCCCCCGGAGTCACCCTGATGGGGAGAGGCAGAGATGGAGACATCCATGGACTGATAGCCAGAGCCCTGGCCGCGGGGAACCCGAGAGGCAAAGATGTGGGCGGTGGGCTGAGACCCCTGGAGATCTCAGCCCCTTGTCCCGTGTGTCTCGTGGGCTCCTCTTCATCTTAGCTCTGCATCTAGAACACCGCATATGTGTTTCCGCACCGCGTGTCTCTGGAGCCATTGCTCAGGGATGGATTAAGACCCCCAGACCCTGAGCACAGCTTTCCAGGGCCCCATATGTAAAGATGGCAGTGACAGCAGCGATTAGAGCTCTGCACTCTTGCCGGGGACGAGCTCATCCCATTCCACCCAGTCCCGCTGACCCCACGGGACAGGAGAGGAAGCCGAAGCCGGAAGGCTAGGTCCATACCCAAGGGTGAGCAGCTAGGAGACCGCCTGGCTGTGACAACCTCTCTTGGTCTCTGGGGGTGGGAGGGGGGCCTCCCCTGATCTTCCTGCTCCTGAGGTCCTCTGGTACCTAAGTCCCAGCCTGGAACAAGCTCCCTCCCCAGGCTTACTCCCTGGGGCTCACCTGACAGGAGTCCTTCCGGCCTTGGGGGACCCCTGCACAGACCATGCCCGGGGTGATGGCGCTAGAGTAGGCCCGCCGACACTCCTGATCCGAGAAGATGTTGATGTCCACGCATTGCAGAGAGTTGGGGTACCTGGCTGGGGGAGGCACTGAGGTGTTAAAATGAGGTCTACTCTCCAATACGACCCAGAAGTCAGGACCTGAGACCCTCCTCCTGCAGACCCAGGAGTCCTGACCCTCAGCCCCTCCTCCATCAGACCCCAGGGTCCAGGCGCCCAGCCCCTCCTCCCACAGACCCAGGGGTCCAGATAGCAGCCCCTCCTCCCTCAGACCCAGGGGTCCAGATCCCAGACCCTTCTCCCTCAGACCCGGGGGTCCAGATGCCAGCCCCTCCTCCCTCAGACCCCAGGGTTCAGGCCCTCAGACCCGGGGGTCCAGACCCTAGCTCCTCCTCCCTCAGACCCAGGGGTCCAGACCCCAGCCCCTCCTCCCTCAGACCCTGGGGTCCAGTCCTTCAGCCCCTCCTCCCACAGACCTGTTGGTCCGGACCCCAGCCCCTCCTCCCTCAGACCCTGGGGTCCAGGCCCCCACCCCGCCTCCCTCAGACCTGGGGGTCCAGACCGCAGCCCCTCCTCCCTCAGACCCGGGGGTCCAGACCCTGGCCCCTCCTCCCACAGACCCAGGAGTCCTGACCCCCAGACCCTCCCGACTCAGACCCAGGGGTCTGGACCTCAGCCCCTCCTCCCTCAGACCCTGGGGTCCAGACCCCAGCCCCTCCTCCAGCAGACCCAGGGGTCCAGACCCCAGCCCCTCCTCCCTCAGACCCTGGGGTCCAGTCCCTCAGCCCCTCCTCCCGCAGACCTGTTGGTCCAGACCCCAGACTCTCCTCCCGCAGACCCAGGAGTCCTGAGCCCCAGACCCTCCCGACTCAGACCCAGGGGTCGGGACCCCAGCCCCTCCTCCCTCAGACCCCGGGGTCCAGACCCCCAGCCCCTCCTCCTCCAGACCCAGGATCCAGGCCCCCAGCCCCTCCTCCCCCAGACCCGGGGGTCCAGACCCCAGCTCCTCCTCCCTCAGACCCGGGGTCCAGACCCCAGTTCCTCCTCCTGCAGACCGAGGGGTCCAGACCCCCGGCCCCGCATTCCCATTGCAAGACCCCTCACCAATAGGACTGGAGGTGGTGCCCCAGCCTGACACAAGGCAGGAGGTGCCGGCGCCGGCGCAGGAGCTGGCCACGGAGATGGGCCGCACCCCCGGCCCCAGCCGGGCGGGCCGCTCCAGCTGCAGCAGCATCAGGTCGTTGTCGTTGGTCCGAGAGTTGTACTGGGGGTGTGGCACCTGACGGACCACGCGCAGCACCTGCTGTGTGGCCTCCGGGATCTTCAGGTTGTGCTTGCCCAGGGCGACTCGAAGGATCCTGGCCCGCGACCCCCAAGGGTAGTGCTCTTCAGGATGCGAGCTGGAGACCCCACCCCACCCTCCAGCCATGCTCCCTCCCCAGGAGTTTTCCTCCAGGTTAACTCTCCCCCTGGGCTTCCCAGGCGGCTCAGCGGTAACGAATCGCCCTGCCACGGCAGGAGACACCAGAGACGCGGGTTCCAGCCCTGGGTCGGGAGGATCCCCTGGAGGAGGGCATGGCAACTCACTCCAGTATTTTTGCCTGGAGAATCCCCATGGACAGAGAGGCCTGGTGGGCTACAGTCCAGGTTCACAAAGAGTTGGACCCTGCTGAGCACACACACAACCCTCCCTCTAACTGCAGGCAGAAGTGTTTCCTGGAATCTTGGACCCTTGCCTCCAGCCTGGACACTCTCTCTGGGCCCAGTCTTATATCTGCCCCTTCCCCTGGTGGGCTGTGGTCTGCCTTCTGAGGTTTGGGGCTTGCTGGCTCTGCCCTAGAGTATGCACCTGGGTCAATACTCTGTGTTCTAAAGTGAGGCTCTGAGCTGTGGCTCTAGGCTCTAAATCAAATTGATCTTCTGGAGTAGGAGCCAGGCAGGCTCTGCAGTTCCAGCCTGGCTTTTGGGCTCTAGACATCCTAAACTTTTGACTCAAAGCTAAAAGTTGCGTTATAGATTAAATCTAGATGCTAGCATACTTTCTAGATACTGGTGTGAGCTCCAGTTTCTAGGTTGAGTTCTGGGTTCTTGATGAAACTCTGGTTTAGGATGTGGGTTGTAGACAGTGGCTTGAGCTCTGTGGTCCAGCTGGACTCAGGGTTCTAAACATCAACCTGCATTCTTGATATTAGGTTGGGCTCTGCTTTAGATCAAATTACAGGTGATAGTCCGGATTCTTGGTTCAAGATTCTGGTCTGAGCCTTTGACCTCAGGTTGGGCTCTAGGTTCTGGAAGGAGCTCCAGACCATGGTCAGAATCCCAGGTTCTAGGTGTTGGTTCCATCCTGGGCTTTATGTTCTTGACTCTGGGGCCTCGGTTCTACACTGAACTTCAGTTTATGGCATTAGATCTGGTTTATGAGCACTGGGTGAGCTTTTGTCTGGACTTTGACTTCTAGTGTGGGGTCCAGGTTTAGGTCTAGAAACTGGGAAGGGCTCTGGGCTCTCTATGAATCTTTAGCTTATGGTCTTCATTCTGGGATGGAGAGAGCAGGTTGAGGTCTGGGTTCTAGGCTGCTCAAAGAAGAGCTATAGACTAGACTCTGGATTAAATGTTGGATCTAGAACAAGCTCCAGGTTCTTTATCCCGTGCTCTGAGCTGCAAGCAGGTTTCCAGATTCATGGCTGGACGGTGGGCTCTGAACCTGACTCTGGATTCCAGGCAGTGTTCTGAGAGGGGGTCCTGAGTGTCTGAAGGTAGCTGTGTCCTGAATTCAACCACCACTCCCAATCTTAGCCTCTGTGTGGAGCTTGGCCTCTGGATGGATGTCACGTTTTGTGTTAGGTTCTAGATTCTGTGCAGGACTCTAAGCTGGTGTATGGGTTCCAGCTGGCTTCCCAGGTGGCTCAGTGGTAAAGAATCCACCTGCCAATGTATGAGACGCAGGTTCGATCCTTGGATCAGGAAGATCTCCTGGAGGAGGAAATGGCAACCCGCTCCAGTATTCTTGCCTAGAAAAATCCCATGGATAGAGCAGCCTGTTGGATCACTGTCCACTGAGACCCGAAGAGTCAGATGTGACTGAATGACTGAGCACATGATCATGGTTTCTAAACAGCTGATCTGCTTTTAGAATCTAAAAGCAGATTCTAGATTTATGGCTGGCTTCCATGTTCTGGGTCTGTGGTTCTAGGCTCTTATCTAGATCCCAAACTAGGATCCAGCTAGTACCCTGGGTTGTACACAGGGCTAGACTCTAGAATTCACTTGGCAGAAGAATTAGGAAGGAACCACTCACAGGCGGGCGCAGTGAGCAGCGGTGATGACCCACTGGTCGGACAGCAGGGACCCTCCACAGAGGAAACGACGCTGGGGGCCTTGCAGGAGGGCCGCCTGCCACGGTTGGGAGCTCCGGATGCATGAGTAGCCACCGATGATCTTCTCATCCCCTTGGTTCTGGGCCACAGCTAGGAGAAGGCAAGGGTGAGCTGGAGTGGGGGAAAGCAGGTAAACAAAAGCTCTCCCACCCTGCCCCTAGCTCTCTAGGATGTCCCCCACAAGTCCTCCCTATGTTGCCTAATCCTTAACCCACTCATCTTTATCTACCCCACCCTGAATGAGATATGCCCAACAGTGCCCCCAGTATTGTCCCGACACAACCCGGGAGTTTTCTGACACCCTCTCACCCCCAGGCACCCGCATAGCATCTATTATGAGGTCTCAGAACCACCTCATCCTCGGCCCTGAGACTACCGCTCCTGACTCTGCTTTCCCATGCATGCTTCCTACGATCACTTAATGCAATATGCCACAGCTCTGCTCAGCAATCCTCCAACACCTTCAGGGAGCCCCCTGTCCCTTCCCCAGACTTCTCACTCTGTGTGTGGTCCCCCAGGATCACACAGGGCCTCCAGGTTACCCCTTTCTCCCTACACCCGCTCTGCATGCCACACCACTGCCCTGCCAGGAGCCCACCACCCCATCATCATTTCTGCCCTCACTTAGTTCTTCCCCAATACAATCAACAGGGCTTCCCAGGTGACTCAGTGGTAGAGACTCTGCCTGCCATTTAGGAGACAAAGGTTCGATCCCTGGGTCGGGAAGATCCCCTGGAGGATGAAATGGCAACCCAGTCTAGTATTCTTGCCTGGGAAATCCCATGGACAGAGGAGCCTGGTGGGCTACAGTCCATGGGGTTGCAAAGAGGTGGACACGACTGAGCGGCTAGAGAGCAACGCAGTCAGCAAGTGTCCCGCTGGTACTTTCTCATAAGACTCGGTCAAGACCTGATTGTTTTGCTCAATTCCTCCCTTGATTTCTCACTATCTCTTGATGTTGTTGTTCAGTTGCTCAGTCGTGTCCAACTCTTCACTATCTCCTACAAGTCTCTGGACCCTGCGATACTCTAACACCTTCACCACTTAGAACTTGGGCCTTCCTCTAGCATGCTCCTCAACCATGGGCCCCAGACTACCCCCCACCCCTTCTTGCCAGGTGAGCATCTCAGGTCCCCAGGGCCCTTCCCCATCTCCCAGTCTCTTCTCAGAGTCCAGCTCCCCGCCCACCCACTGTCTTACCTACAGCCAAGATCTGAAGACCCATCAGCATGAGGAACATTCTGAGAGCTGGTGGCTGGATCCTGGCAAATGCAGAGAGAACGTGAGGGCCAAGGAAGCTGCAAGAGACCTAGAGGTTATAGGCAAGAGAGCCTCTTAGAGACTGAGACCCTTAGGGACACGGGTTGTGGGACAGAATAGAGGCCAGAGACCAGGAGGGCAGGGTCTGGGCCGTGGGTGGGGGGTGGGGCTCCTTGTTGGCTGGGGAGGATGCTGAGAAAGGCTCAGGGCTTGCCTTGATGTCTCCTGTCTGGGGGAGTGGGGGTGGCATCTGGCTTCCTTGTCACTCTCCGAGGCCTTTTATCCCTGGTCTGAGTAGCTGGCCCTGCTCCTTCCTCCACCCTTCTGAGGTTTTTTTTTCCTCTCTTTTTTTTTTTAATTGCCTATTTCCCACTCCAGGATCCCTGTCCCATCTCCTCCCATCTCACCTCTGGCCGGAGATCAGCCACAATTGTTCATGAGAACCTGCCTACCTGGCGGGGGAAGGTGTTATAATCTGGGAGGAACCTAGGGAGGGGGAGACTCTGGGGCAGGGTGGACGGGGTGGGGTGGGGTGGGGTGGGGGGACTCCGGGGAAGGTGCTGGGAAGGTGCTGGGAAGGGCCGGGAGAGGGAGGGACAGAGGCAGAGAGAGAGACAGGCTGCCCCGGCAGCAGAGAGGCAAGGAAATGTGAGAGAAGTAGCAATAGGAAGAGGGAGAGGAATATGGGCCAGAGAGACGTGTGAGAGGTGGAGAGAATTTAGGGAAATGGAGACTAGAGACGGGGAAGGAGGAGGCAGACAGAAAAAGACAAGATGGGTTGGGGTGGGGCGCAGGGACAGGGATTCACGGAGAGATGAGTGTGGGAAGAGTGACAGACAGAGGCAGAGAAACAGAAGGAAGGAGGGGAAGACAGAACAGAAACAGGCAGAGAAAAGGAGAAAAAAGCACACAGAGAGAAAGGAAGCAGAGGCGCCCCACCCTCCAAACACACACGTGAGAGATGGCAGCAGAGACGACGGGAGGAGACCCAGAGAGGACAAGGAGGGACGCAAAGACCCCGAGGAGAGTCCAGGCGGAGCCGGGGGAGAGGGAGCAGGGGCACTTGAGAGAAAGGGGAGACGGGGAGGCAGAGAGGAGAGATGACGGCCACAGAGGGGTGGGGCTGGGAGCTGCAGGAGGTGCCGGGGGCACCAAGGTTCTGGGTGTCCTGTCTCCCACACGTTCTCATTCTGTGGTTTTCGCTGTCCTGAAAGGTGGGGGAGCAGGGGCCCCAGCAAGGAGTCGGGGAGGGAGGATCAGGGCAAAACGGGTGCCCCCCAATTCAGGCTCTGCAGAGAGGTCAGGGAGAGTGGGATAGAAGGACCCAGAGAGAAGGGGGAAGGGACCCAGAGAGAGTGGGGACAGAGACCCAGGGAGAGCAGGAGAGACAGAGTGATGAGATGGGGGATGAGCCTGGGGACCCATCCTAACTGTTGGGCAGGGCCCTGCCACCCTCAGCTCCTCCCCCAGGCTCTTAAATTCCCTAATGACTGCAGTTTGTCTCAGGGCAGTCAGTTGGGTCTGGACCACCTCAGGGTGACTCAGGAGGTCAGCTGTCTGCACTCTCCCCACTGCCCCCCAGCGCCCCCTCTCCCGGGGGTCTGGCTCCCAAACCACTTTCCTCCCCTTTCCACCTGGACTGCTGCTCCCCCACCCCCTTGCAGAGGCACTCAGCGCCCCCTTTCAACTGTTTTCCCTTCAACTGGCTTTGCAGAGAGGCCACACTGCTTCAGGCTGAAAACCTTGGTTCAGGCCCTGGTAGACCAGAAGGGTGAAATGCACAAATAGAAGCCCTTCTGCCGAGAAAGAATTCTCTGTGGACAAGGCGGGGGTGGGGAGGGGTGGGGAGGGGTGCTGTGGAACAGGCAGCTGCTCTGTGAGGGCTCAGATGCTATAGTTCGTTTTATTTTTGTTTTGGCATGCAGAATCGTAGTTCCTCGACCAGGGATTGAACCCCTGTCCCTCCCTGCCTCGAGAGCATGGAGGTTTTTTGTTTATAATTTATTTTAATTTTTAAAATTTTAATTTCACTGAATGTTTTACATTCCATTTTATAATTTATTTTTAATTGGAGGATAATTGCTTTACAGCATGTTAGTTTCTGCCTGTATAACAACGTGAGTCAGCCTTATGTATAAGTATATCCCCTCTCTCCTGAGCTTCCCTCCCGCCCGCGTCCCACCCCTCTAGGTCATCGCAGAGCACTGAGCTGAGCTCTCTGTGCTATAAAGCAGCTTCCCACTAGCTAGTTTACACGCGTGCTCAGTCGTGTCTGACTCCTGGTGGCCCCATGGACTGTAGCTCACCAGGCTCCTTTGTCCTCAGCATTCTCCAGGCAAGAATACTGGAGTGGGTTGCTGTGCCCTCCTTCAGGGAATCTTCCCAACCCAGGGATCGGACCCCTGTCCCCAGCACTGGCAGGTGGATTCCTCATTGCTGTACTGCCAGGGAGGTCCCAGAGGGTTGTAACTTGAAGGACTCACAGGGATCCCCTGCTGAGCTGGAAGATAAAGCCGAGATCTCTTCCTAGAAAGAATACTCGGCTAAAGCAGAAGGTCTCAGTGAAACCCAGGGAGCCCAGGAAAAAAGTGCCGGGGATGTGGCCACAAACAGGGCTCCGTTAACTGGGTTACCCCTCACCTGTCCCAGCCCCTAGATACCTCAACGTCACTGCCAGGTTATTCATTCCCTTCCAGCCACACTCCATTCTTGGCTGCCTTGCTCCAACTCCACCCATTATGGAGGTCCTCAAAAAATATTTGATGACTGAATGACTGGACACACGGCCACAGTCCTTGCCTCCTGGGAGCTCACAGTCTGGCAGGAAAGGTCAAAGAGGCAACGGGAAACAGTCTGGTGTGATGTGTGTTCTGATTGGATGGCGGGGACTATTGAAGGTTCTGATGAAGCCCCAGGAGTAGGGAAAGGGCTCCCAGAGGGTGGGCTTTCAAGTCGGCACTGCGGATGAGTAGGAGTTCACCAGGGGGATGGACAGAGTGAAGAGAGCAACTCTGAGTAGAGCTCTTCAGATGGGAGGGCAGTGCAAAGCTCAGAGTGCTAGAGGGAGAAGTGATCCCCCAGTGATTCTGAGCAGGGGAGAGAAGAGCCCTTAGGGTCCTCACTGCAGACCTGGGCTGCCTCTTAGGGGAGCTGTCATGTTGGAGACAGCAGTGGGGTGTCGCTAGCACCGATGGAAGGTGCTGGAAACCAGAGCACTGTCCCATTCACGTGGAGAGACTGAATAGAGTGAAAAGACCCGGGGCGTCTGCTCAAGACCCCATGGAAGATCCTCAGCTTAGGGGGCGAAGGGCCAAGAAGGAGAAATGAAAGAGCTAAGAAGGAAACCAGGAGAGGATGGCATCAGGGAAGCTGAGATGAATTTTAAGAAGAGAGTGGCACGAGGGTTGGACCCAGCGAGGTGGCCACTGGGACTGGGAACTTGTTTTGTTTCTTGTTTTTTCTTTTGGCCTTGTGTCATGTGGCATCTTACTTCCCCGGCCAGGGATCGAACCCGGGTGCCCTGCACTGCAAGGTAGATTCTAACCACTGGACCACCAGGAAAGTCATTACATCACCAAGTGTACAGTCCAGTGGCAGAAATACTTCCACTCGGCTGTGCAACCATTACCATCATCTGTCTCCAAAACCTTTCCATCTCCTCTGACGGCATGTCTGTCCCCATGAAAACAGCAGCTTCCCAACCTCCCTGCCCCAGGCCCTGGTAGACTCCATTCTACTTTCTGTCTCTGTGAATTCGACACATTTCAGTGAGCACAATGTCTTCAAGGTTCACGTGACATGCTGTAATGCATCAGAATTTCCTTGCTTTCTAATAATCTGGTTATTTTCTTTTTGGCAGTGCTGGGTCTTCATTGCTGCACGCAGGCTTTCTCTCGTTGCGGCGAGTGGGGGCTCCTCTCTTGTTGTGGCGAGTGGGGGCTCTTCTCTAGTTTTGGCGAGTGGGCCTCTCACTGTGGTGGTTTCTCTTGTTGCAGAGCATGGGCTCAGGGGTTGTGGTGCATGGGCTTAGCTGCTCTGTGGTGTGTGGAATCTTCCCGGACCAGGGATCGAACCCGTGTCGCCTGCACTGGCAGGTGGATCCTTAACCACTGGACCACCCGGGAAGTCTTCCTTTCTCTTTCTTTTCTCCTTCCTTTCAAAGGCTGGATCATACATCTTTGTATGGATGGGGCACATTTTGTGTGTCCTATTTTTTAAGAGTTATTTTGGGCACAGGCTAGACATTTTAGGGACGAGTGTTTGTATTTGTTGGCCGTGCTGGGTCTTTGCTGCGGTGCCTGGGCTTCTCACTGTGGTGGCTTCTCTCGCTGTGGAGCACAGGCTCTAGGCACGTGGGCTCAGTGGTGGCAGTTCCCACGGTCCACAGCACAGGCTCAGCAGTTGTGGCACGGGCTTAGTTTCTCCGTGTCATGTGGGATTTCCTGGTGGTCCAGTGGTTAAGAATCCACCTTGCAATGCAGGGGATACTGGCTCGATCCCTGGTCCGGGAAGATCCCAGGTAACTTTCTTAATGTGGGCTAGATTCTTTCATTCCTCCTTCCCTGCCCCCGCCTTCCTATCTCCCTTTCTTCCTCTCCCTCCTTCCCTTCAACAAGTATTTCTTGAGTACCTATTATACATCAGTCACGGTTCTAAGTGCTGGAAAGTGGGAAGTGTGTTCAACTCTTTGCGACCCCAGGAACTATACAGTCCATGGAATTCTCCAGGCCAGAATACTGGAGTGGGTAGCCTTTCCCTTCTCCAGGGGATCTTCCCAACCCAGGGATCGAACCCAGGTCTCCCACATTTGCGGGCGGATTCTTTAACAGCTGAACCACAAGGGAAGCCCAAGAATGGAGTGGGTAGCCCATCCCTTCTCCAGTGGATCTTCCCGACCCAGGGATCGAACCGGGGTCCCCTGCATTGCACGCGAATTCTTTACCAGCTGAGCTATCAGGGAAGCCTTCTGAGCGCTGAGGATATGGCAGTAAACAAAGCAGACAGACATCTCTGCCTCACTGATACTTAAACCCTGGAAGCAAAAGAAAGTTAAATATAATATATAATATCACAAGTCATGAGTCCTAAGAAGAAGAAAGCAGGGAGGGGACTTCCCTGGTAGTCTAGTGGTTAAGACTTCACCACTATCTGTAGGGGGCATGGGTTCGATCCCTGATCAGGGAAGAGCTAAGATCCCACATGCCACACAGGCAAAAAACAAAACCAGAAAACAGAAACAATATTGTAACAAATTCAATAAAGACTTAAAAAAGGGTCCACATCAAAAAAGAAAATTCTTAAAAAGAGAAAGCAGGGAGGAGGTCAGGGGGAAGGCGCTCTTTGAGCAAAGACCTACAGGTTGGAGGGACATGGGGTGGGGGGGCGCTGGGGGTGATGGCCGCACCTGCAAAGGTTCTGGGGTGCAAGGGGGTCTGATGTGCCTCGGGACCAGCGAGGAGGCCAGCGTAGCTGGAGAAGCTGAGCCAGGGGAGAGAAGAAAGGGGATGAGTGCAGTGAAGTCGTGGAAAGTCCACCTTCGCTGGGCGAGGTACTCTCCTGAGCCGGTTTCACAGCCAGACGAAGGAGGCTGGGGGAGTGGGGAGTGGCCCGTCCAAGGTCAATCGGCGGGTAAGCGCCGGAGGACGGGCGGCGCACTGGGCTCCCCGACCCTCTGAACCCTCTCTATTGTCTCCGTGATTTGAGCGTCAGTTTCATCTGAACCCTTACTTGTGTGTCCAACGCCGTTTTAACGCATGTTTCGTCAATTACCTCGCCGAACCCTTCCCACGGCCTCATGAGAAAGGTGCTCTTATTATCCTCCGCGCGCAGGTGGGGAAGGGGAGTCGCCCGACCACGGTTACGCAAAGTGGTGCCGTCGTCCAAACCCGGACGGCGGGCTCTTCCCCACCGCAGGGAGCCGGATGCCTGAGAACACAGGGGCGGAGGGTGAGCCGCCCCGGCGGGGGATTAGCTCCAGACAGAAGGAAGGAAGCCTCTCCCATTGTTGGGGAAGGAAGCAGGAAGGGGTGGGGGTCAGGTGGCCGGGACGCTAGGGCCAGCTCATCCCGTCTCCAGGGGGCACGAGCTTGGGGAGGTAAGGGTGGCGGGTAGCTTCCCCAGGTGAGGTTGACGACCAGGAATTTAACAGCGGCCTCTTCTGAGCAGCTGAATGGTTCTTGTTCGTTTGCCTCCAGCAAAGAGCAGGCGCGTGCAGGGCTGGGTGATTGGGAGGAGGGATGCTGAGAGCGGGGAGATTAAGGCAGTGGAGGGCCAGAGGGCGGGGGGCCGTTAAGAGGGCGGACTGTGAGTGTACAGGAGGTGCAGAGAGAAGGGGCTCGGTTGGTGGAGCTGCCGGAGTGTCTTGGAGGTGGACAAACAGGTCCGGCAGAGCTCTGGAAGCATGGGAGGGAGGCTGTGGTCAGGGAGTGGGATGTGGGATTTTGTGGGGTTTTAGAGGTGGAGCTCCTCTGGATGCAGATAGAGGCTAGGGCGTGACCTTGGGAATAAATGGCGGGGCAGGTAGACTCTGGCCGCCTCCAGGGACTGTGAAACCCCGCGGGCGGGGTGGGGGGCCCTGTCTCCAGGAGGCTCCTGACTCCCTGTCAGCAAATGCCTGTCTTGACCTCCACTTATAACTACAAATCTGGCGGGTTGTCTAGGACTTTGCCCGCGTTATCACCTTTAATTCTTGCAGGAGCTGTATGAAGTTGGGGTTAGGGCTAGTCTTAGGATGATGTGAGAGATGAGGAAACCGGGTTCTCAGACAGAAGTCCCTTGTGCAAATGGCGTTAGCTGGGGTCAGAATTTGGGTCATCTGGCTGTTAAACGCTCTGACATTCAGTCTCCAAATCTGTCTCCATGCCTCCATGGGCAAGGAGTTCTCAGCTGCATCCTTATCTCCTGGTACAGCCCCAAAGAGTGCCTGGTCTGGAATGTGCAAATCGACCTTGGGACTTCCCTGGTGGTCCAGTGGTTAGGACTTAACTCTTTGATTTCAGGGGGAGTGGGTTTGATCCTGGGTCAGGGAACTAAGATCTTGTTCAGTCACCAAGTCGTGTCCCACTCTTTGTGACCCCATGGACTGCAGCCCGTCAGGTCTCCCTGTCCTTCCCCAGCTCCCGGAGTTTACTCAAACTCATGTCCATTGGGTCTGTGATACCATCCAACCATCTCATCCTCTGCCGCTCCCTTTTCCTCCTGCCCTCAATCTTTCCAGCATCAGGGTCTTTTCCAATGAGTTGCCTCTTCGAATCAGGTGGCCAAAGTATTGGAGCTTCAGCATCAATCCGTCTAAGATCTGCACACTGCCAAACAGACAAACGAGCCTGTCCCTCACCTTTGCCTTCTGTCCCCCATCAGCTCTTGGTTGACAGTTTCTCTAGTGCCATCCAAGCTCCACATCTCACTTCTCCCCTGCACCAGCCCTAGCGGTGCATAGAATCACTCCCATTCTACAGATGAGGAAACTGAGAGAAAAGAAGGTCAATTGCCCAACAAGCAAGAGGTGGAGCTGGGACTTGAACCCCAGCCTGTCTGGCTCCATAGCCCTCTGCTCCTGACCTCACGTGTCCCTAGAATTACCCAAAGTCTCTCTGGATAATCCCTTAGATGGCTCTGAGTCAGCACCTGTATCTGCTACGTGCCAGGCCACTTCTGCGTGCACGCCTGGGCGCCCCTGATGCTCCATCAACAACCAGCGAGCGTCTCTGCCCCGCCTCCCTCTCCCGTCTCCATCATCAAGCACTTGTTTCCCTCTGTAGGTGACGACACCACCCTCTCCCTAGTTGCTTCCGTCAAAAGCTGGGAGTGGTCCTTGATCCCGGCACTCCCACTTCCCACTTTGGCAATTCCTGTCACCTTAGCACCAAAACAGACATCAAACCCACCCACTGACTTCCTCTCACTCACCCTCATCCAGGCTGCCCTTATCTCTCACCTGGACAGGTTCCGTAGGCTCCAAACTCGTCTCCCTGCTTCCAAATTTGAACCCCGTTTCCACCTCCCCCCCACGCCCACCCCACACTAAGTCCATTCTCCACTTGGCAGGCAGTGTGTTCTTAAAATATAAAACGGTATCATGTTAGAATCTGCTTAAAACCCATCTGTGATTTCCCGCTGCAGTTATAATAAAACCTCCACACTTCCAAGGCACTCTGTTGTCTGGCTTTCTGTCCATCTCTCCAGCCTCACCATTCTACCATGCACTGTGCCTCAGGCCCCCCTGGGCTTCTTTGATTTTCCTGACATGGTAGGGGGCCCCCCACCTCACTGCCTGGCTTTGCTGTTCCCTCCACCTGGGACACACTTCCCATCACTCTGCCCACGGTCACTTTCTCTGGAGCTGACGTTCCCTTCTGGTTTCGGTCTCAGCCCCTTGCTGGTTTCCTGTCCTCATTTTCATCTGTGATGGCCTTCTGTGTTTGCTGCCTTGTTTATTGTTGCTCTTGTTTTCTTCTCGATGGCTTTTATCACCGTCCGATGTCCCTCATCTTTTATTCTTCCTTCTCTGTGTAGTCGGTCTCCCACAGTTTGAGTGCCCCCTCTGACAGGGAAGGGGGGTTTGCCTGCTTTCTCTGTTTCTTTTTCCTGGCACGTAGTATGTGTTCAGCAAACTTTTATGGACTGAAGGAACATTTCTCTCATTCAAACCAAGGCTTCATGAAGGCAGGGACCCTGTCTAACATGTTCACCGCTGAATTCTTAGAGCCCACTCTGGCCCCTGGCATGTGAAAACAGGCTGGATGAGATTAAGGGTATTGAGAGACTTCTCCCCAGAATCTCTGCACCTGATGCCTCTACATCTTCAGACCTGACAGTAGTCTCCAGTTACACAGCCCTGGGAGAGCATACACAGTGGGGAAGATGGGGAAGCCCATCTTTCTGAGGTTGGGCCCCATCCTTGCAGGAAAGAATGCTTCTGACTCCAGGTGGTGGTACCTTAGGGCATGGGGATTTCTGGCTCATCAACTTGGGTCCTTTCCCAGACATTCAATAAGTATAAAGGACCCCTTGTGTTTATGTAGGAACTGCCTTCTCCAAGGTCTTCCCTGGTAGGCTAGCTGGTAAAGAATCTGCCTGCCCTGCAGGAGACCCAGTTTCATTCCTGGGTTGGGAAGATCCTCTGAAGAAGGGTTAGGCTATCCAGTCCAGTATTCTTGGGCTTCCCTGGTGGCTCAGACTGTAGGGAATCCACCTGCAGTGTGGGAGACCTGGGTTTGATCCCTGGGTTGGGAAGATCCCCTGGAGGAGGGCACGGCAACCCACTTCGGTATTCCTGCCTGGAGAATCCCATGGACGGAGGAGCCTGGTGGGCTACAGTGCGTGGGGTGGTAACACACAGCACAGGCTTCTCCAAGGCCATAGATCTCGGAAGAGCCCTGCTTCATGGTGACTCGCGCTTCTTGCCTCAGCAGCACTGTGCCCCGCCCTCCATGCTGACCACGGCTTTCCCTCTCAGCCGGACTCTCCTGTGATCACCACTGCCATCTGCCTAAGTGGCAAACATCTTTATTTCTGTTTAGGAGAAGCTTCTCTTTTATTTACTGTTTTTTTTTTTTTTTTTTTTTTTGAGGGGTGGTGTGCATGGAGCGGTTATGCAGGAGCTCTTACACTTATAAAACAACACCTTAGACTTGAGCAGGACTTCCAGGCTTCTGACATCGCCCTCATATCTCTTCCCACCGTTTCCACCTCCTTATGGTTTTGGCTTCTTCCTGGCCTCCTTGCTTTTAAGTATCTTCCTTCCCCACAGTCCTCCTAGAGGCAGCCACAGAAGGCTTAAAAAAAATTTTTTTTTTTTTAGGTTTTGGCCCTGGCCTGAGGCATGTGGGATCCTGGCTCCTCCACCAGGGAATGAACCTGTGCCCCTCTGCCTAGGAAGCACCAAGTCTTAACCCACAGGAGCAGCAGGGAAGTCCCCAGAAGGGTCTTTTTGACACTCTTTTTGAACAAGCCTTGTCAGCTCTAAGCCCTTCTGCCTTGTGCAATGGCATTCTGACCCTAGGGAGTAGGGGGTCGCCGCCCACCCCCACCGGCCCTTCCCGGGTCGTCCGGCACCAGAAGCAGCCATTCTTGCGCCGGGCTCAGGGGTTCACGGTGCGCCCTGGCCTGCAGGCCTTTCCCCCGGCTGTTTTCTCCGCCACAGGTGCAGTCGTCCCCCTCCCACCCTGTTCCCGCGCTCATTCTTACTCATCTGGATCCTGGTTTAAACACTACCTCTTTCAGAAAGCATTCCGCGACGCCCCACGCTGAGTTAGCCGCCCCACCTCAGGGCTCCCCTGGGCCCTTACTGATCTCCGCCTCGACACCGATCCCTCTGGGTCTTGATTTGCCAGAGTTGGTGCACACTGCCTCCCCATCAGACAGGGAGCCCGTTGAGGGAAGGGACTGGGGCCGATTCAGCTGTATCCCCACGAACCCCCTGCAGGGCCCGGCTCCTGCGAGGCGCCTGGGCAGATGTTTGTCTCCTGAATAAAGGATGATCCTTGTCACTCTTCTGTTCCCAAATCTCCGTGGCTCCCTGCGACCTGGCCCCTCCTTCATCTCTCCTCCGCTCACTTGCCTCCACCACTCCCCTGCTCCCTCGGAGCTTTTTTTTTTTTGGGGGGGGGGTGCATACAATTTTATATAAAGATACATAGAGATATATTCATACCTATATCTAGATATATTCATACCTATCTATACCTATATCCATTAGATCCATTATATCTATATATCCATTATATCTATGTATGTTTATAGAAATAGTCAGAGATCTAAAAATGGTTCCATTTATATAAAATGCTTAAAACAGTAACTATCATGTAGTAAGTAGTCAGTACTGTTGTTGCTGTTCTATTATCAATATCATGTATACACATAGATATATCAACCATCAGTTCAGTTCAGTTGCTCAGTCGTGTCTGACTCTTTGTGACCCCATGAACTGCAGCACGCCAGGCCTCCCTGTCCATCACCAACTCCCGGAGTTTACCCAATCTCATGTCGAGTCGGTGGTGCCCTCCAACCATCTCATCCTCTGTCTTCCCCTCCTCCTCCTGCCCTCAGTCTTTCCCTTGGAGACTGCACGCGCGGTTTCACAGCCAGCAGAGGTCTTCCCTGTCCACCCTACTTAAATGTTTGACATGACTGATCGATCAATTTATCACCATCTGAAATACTACATATTCTACTGATTTTTTCTTTTTGGGCCTCTCCCGTGAGGGCAGGCTTTTGTTTTGTTCATTGCTGTCACAAATTGAGTGGTCTATAAATATTTACAGGATGAATGAATGGATGGACAGACACGTGAGTCTTCAGGTCATGGCATTTTTCCAGTGTTCATATAGGACCTTTAGGTTTCTGCCAGACTGTTTCTCTCACCCTTGGATCCAGGCTGGCTGGGGCCAGAGGGACCGGTGCGTGTGTGCGTGTGTGTGCGCGCGCGTGTGTGTGTGTGTGTGTGTGTGTGTGTGTGTCGGGGAGGGGGCAGGCGGGGAGAGGGAGGAGGAGACTGCGGAGTTCACCAAGGCTGCGGGAAGGAAACAGATTTGCTCTAAGGGGCCGGCCACCTATGCACGGTGTGGTCACAGTGACCTCTTGTGGCTGGAGCTGAGAACAGCGTCTTCCTCAGCTCCTAGAGGCCCTCTGGTCCCATTGGCGACAGAACTGTGGTTGAGTCTCAATGGAGATGGACTGTAAGCGTAACATACACACAGGATTTTGAATCCTTAGTATATAAAAAAAAAGGTTAAAGGTTAAATTTCTCAAGGTTTAGGGATTAGATTTGATAGAGTGCCTGAAGAACTACAGATGGAGGTTCGTGACATTGTACAGGAGGCAGGGATCAAGACCATCCCCAAGAAAAAGAAACGTAAAAAGGCAAAATGGCTGTCAGAGGAGGCCTTACAAATAGCTGTGAAGAGCTAAAGGCACAGGAGAAAAGGAAAGATATACCCATTTGAGTGCAGAGTTCCAAAGAACAGCAAGGAAGAGATAAGAAAGCCTTCCTCAGTGATCAATGCAAAGAAATAGAGGAAAACAATAGAATGGGAAAGACTAGAGAGCTCTTCAAGAAAATTGGAGATACCAAGGAAACATTTCATGCAAAGATGGGCACAATAAAGGACAGAATAGTGTGGACCTAACAGAAACAGAGGATATTAAGAAGAGGTGGCAAGAATACACAGAAGAACTATACAGAAAAGCTCTTCATGACCAAGATAATCATGATGATGTGATCACTCACCTAGAGCCAGACATCCTGGAATGCGAAGTCAAGTGGGCCTTAGGAACTATCGCTATGAACAGAGCTAGCGGACGTGATGCAATTCCAGTAGAGCTATTGCAAATCTTGTGAAAGTGCTGCACTCAATATGTCAGCAAATTTGGAAAACTCAACAGTGGCCACAGGACTGGAAAAGGTCAGTTTTCATTCAAATCCCAAAGAAAGGCAATACCAAAGAATGCTCAAACTACCGCACAATTGCACTCATCTCACACGCTAGTAAAGTAATGCTCAAAATTATCCAAGTCAGGCTTCAACAGTATGTGAACTGTGAACCTCCAGATATCAAGCTGGATTTAGAAAAGGCAGAGGAACCAGAGATGAAATTGCCAACATCTGTTGGATCATCGAAAAAGCAAGAGAATTCCAGAAAAACATTTACTTCTGCTTTATTGACTATGCCAAAGCCTTTGACTATGTGGATCACAGTAAACTGTGGAAAATTCTGAAAGAGATGGCAATACCAGACCACCTGATCTACCTCCTGAGAAACCTGTATGCAGGTCAGGAAGCAACAGTTAGAACTGGACACGGAACAACAGACTGGTTCCAAATAGGAAAAGGCTGTATATTGTAACCCTGCTTAGTTAACTTATATGCAGAGTACATCATGAAAAATGCTGGGCTGGATGAAGCAAAAGCTGGAATCAAGATTGCTGGGAGAAATATCAATAACCTCAGATATGCAGATGACACAGCCTTTTATGGCAGAAAGCGAAGAAGAACTAAAGAGCCTCTTGATGAAAGTGAAAGAGGAGAGTGAAAAAGTTGGTTTAAAACTCAACATTGAGAAAACTAAGATCATGGCATATGGTCCTGTCAGGAAGCATTTAACAGGAGGCTTCCTGTGTGCTATTTTGGATCTGTCAGGAATTCTCTGTTCCTTATTAATTCCTGAATATTCAGGAATTAAGAGGAGAAGCAAGCCTCTCCCTGGGGCTGAGGAATCCAGGCATTTCCTTCATTAGTTTTTCTATATGGTGATAAGTACCCTCTTCCTTTTTATAAACCATATGGTAAAAGTATTATTCACAACTCTCTCTCTAATATGGATCGCCTATGTTTTCTAAGTCTGGAATTTTAACCTTTATCTTTGCTGAGAATAACTACAGTATATATGCCCACACCATGTTGATGAAAACACCTTTGCTCCATCAGAGCTTTGGTCCCCACGTCTTGCTTTCTCTCTCTCTCAGGCTATTTCTTTGGAGCGCAGAGGCTCTCTGAGTTCACTTTCCTGCCTGGGCTTCTAAGACCCTCTTGAGAAGGTGCCCTGTGGCTTCAGCCCATCGAGGGCGGGGGGGGGGGGGGGGCGTGGGGGGGGGTGGGGCCTGAGGCACCTGTGAACAGAGCAAGCCCCGTGCAGGGGCTTTATTGGCTTTCTGCGTAAACCAAGGAATACCAGCCTCTTTCTCTCTCCCTTACTTTCTTATCAGTCAACTCCGGACCACCAGGTTCTGGTCCATTAAAGTGGTGGTCCCATCACTTTATGGTAAATAGATGGGGAAACAGTGGCAGACTTTATTTTTGGGGGCTCCAAAGTCACTGCAGATGGTAACTGCAGCCATGAAATTAAAAGACACTTGCTCCTTGGAAGAAAAGTTATGACCCACCTAGACAGCATATTAAAAAGCAGAGACACTCCTTTGCCAACAAAGGTCCATCTAGTCAAGGCTATGGTTTTTCTAGTAGTCATGTATGGATGTGAGAATTGGACCATAAAGAAAGCTGAGCACCGAAGAATTAATGCTTTGGAACTGTGGTGTTGGAGAAGAATCTTGAGAGTCCCTTGGACAGTCCTTCCCTTCATTGGAAGGACAGATGCGGAAGGTTAAACTTCAATACTTTGGCCACCTGATGTGAAGAACTGACTCATCTGAAAATACCCTGATGGCCGGAGAAGGGGACGACAGAGGATGAGATGGTTGGATGGCATCACCGACTCCGGGAGCTGGTGATGGATAGGGAGGTCTGGCGTACTGCAGTCCATGGGGTCGCAAAGAGTCAGACACGACTGAGTGACTGAACTGACACATTAAAATGGTAATATTTTGGATATTTGTTGTTGTTCAGTTGCTAAGTCATGTATGACTCTTTATGACCGCATGGACTGCATCACACCAGGCCCCCCTGTCCATCACCATCTCCCAGACTTTGCTCAAACTCATGTCCATTGAGTTGGTGATGCCATCCAACCACCTCATCCTCTGTTACCCTCCTTCTCCTCCTGCCCTCAATTTTTTCCAGCATCAGGGTCTTTTCCAGTGAGTCAGCTCTTCATATCATGTGGCCAAAGTATTGGAGCTTCAGCTTCAGCACCAGCTCTTCCAATGAATATTCAGGACTGATTTCCTTTAGAATGGACTGGTTTGATCTCCTTGCAGTCCAAGGGACTCTCAAGAGTCTTCAACACCACGTTCAAAAATATCAGTTCTTCAGTGCTCAGCCTTCTTTATGGTCCAACTCTCACATCTATACATGACCACTGGAAAAACCATAGCTTTGATTCCATGGACTTATGTCAGCAAAGTGATGTCTCTACTTTTTAATACACCGTAATAAAATATATTATTAACATTTCACCTGTTTCCTCCCCTCCTTAAAAATATGGCTACACAAAATCTTTAAATTACATATATGGCTCATATTATTAATTATTAATTTCTGTTGGTTAGTGTTGCTCTAAACTACAACATAAGTCTAATCAACCACCCACTTCCTGATGTGAAGGGGGTAACTCAATTAAAGAAAAGTCCCTTGCCCAAAACCACAAGGTGAACCAGTGGCTGATCTGCAACAAGGGCCCAAGTCCCCTGGCTTCCAGCAGGCGGCACAGCAAAAAAGGTGAATAGCCCCAGCTTCTTCACTGATTTACTGCTGTGTGACCTTGGGAAGTCACTTCACATCTCTGAGCCCAAAATTCACCATTTGTAAAAATAGGGATCAAAACACAGTCTATCCTATCACTGAGCTTAACGCAAGGAAGGAGTGCTCCGCAAGGGCCTGGCAAATGACAACTGGGAAATGGGCTCCTGCCTAAGCGAGACGTGGCAGGACCTGTGCTGGCTACTACTGCATCTCAACTCTTGCTGTTCTCCTCCCTGCCCACTCTGCTCTGGCCACGCCACCTGGCTGTTGTTTCCTGGACTTACCAACTTTATTCCCACCCTTGGGCTGTTGTATCAGCAGTTCCTTCTGCCTGGAAAGTTCTTTCCCAAGATAGCTTTATGATTTTTTTTTGGCTGCCTTCAGTCTTAATTAGGATCTTTTGTTGCAGCCCAAAGACTCTCTAGTTGTGGTGGGTGGGCTCAGTAGTTGCAGTGCGGGTAGATCTTAGTTCCCACACGAGGGGTCAAACCTGTGTCTCCTGCATTGGAAGGCAGAGTCTTAACCACTGGACCACCAGGAAAGTCCCGATAGCTTTATGATTCACTCAGGTCTCTGCTCAAATGCAACCTCCTCAAAAGGCCATGCCCTGACCCCTATGGACACTGGCACTCTCTCTCTCTCTAATCCTGCTTTATTTTTATTTGTTGTGTTAATCACTGTCTAACATTATATATTCACTGACTTACTGTCTGTTTCTCCTGGACTGTGAACCTCATGGCAGCCGGGGGTTTTGTCCTTTGCTCACTGCAGTATTCCTAGCCCTTGGCACATGGGGCACAGATGAAGCGCTCAATACGTGTTTGTTGAACGAATAATTAACCTAATGCTCGATTAATTCACAGGGGACTCCGAGCATGTGTTCCCGGCCCTCCAGCCCAATCTAAACAGGAAAAGAGAGACCCAAAGAGTGAGGATGGCCAGAGGACAGGACCCAGCGGCTGGGGTTTGGGAGACTCCCAATGTCCTGGGCTGGGCAGGGTGGGAGGAGATTCAGGAACGCTTCCAGGAGGCCCCTGGAGGATGTGAGCAGAAAGATGGGAAAGGAGGGCATTTCTAAAAAAGGAGCAGTCCAGCAAAACTTGGAGGTGGGACTGAGGACACCAAGCCTCCTCAGGAATCAGGCAGGCAGTTTCCGAGCCTCACGCCTGTCTGGATCGGCAGGGCAGCAACCCCGAAATCGAGCGCCCCCTGGTGGCGAGACCTTAGTGTGAACAGCCAAGTCGGACACATTTATTGAGCGCTTTATCATTCACAACAGTGCTTTGGTGCGAGGCCTTGATTCCATTTTCAGGGGAGCAAATGGAAGATTCGAGAGGTTAAGTCACTGACCCAAGCTCACCCAGCTCTGCCTCTGGAACCCGAAGTCTGGAGAGCCGCCCCAGTTGCTCTTCATCCATCAGAGATTCAGGTGGTAGTGGGGATAAGGACTAATTCCACCGTCTTGAAGAGCCCCAGGTGGACCTGGGCGTGAGTCCCCAGGTGGGGCTCCAGAGAGGTGACCTCAGGCCAGTGATGGGCCTCGGGCTACAGCCAATGAGATCGTGGTGCGAGTGAAATGAGATGGCCCAGCGCCTGCAGGACACACAGCGCTCACACAGAAACACCACGAGTGCTGTAACTGACATGTTCATCCAGCTGCCTGGTTGTGCTTAGCCTACTACAGGCAAACACGAACATCAGGCGGGAAGTAGGCGATCGAGAAGGGTTAGCGCTATCTGAGCACGTCCAGAACCCCACAGAGGTACAGGCAAGCAGCCCCCTAAGTCCTGCTCGCTCAGGAATGGAAGGTCGTTTAGTGCTCCCCTCCCTGAGGCGCAGGAGTCCCCGGGCCCCAGCCCCAGGAGCCCAGAGCCCCAGCGTCTGCAGGATCGCAGGTAACAGGTTCCGTCTCTCTCCCAGCTGCACACGAAGCCCGGGCTCAGGTAACGCGGGTTCATTCCGTGTCATTTACAGGCGGTCCGCGCCCCCATGGCGCCAGATCCCCGCGGGGAACTGGAGTCTCTAGAAGTCGGGGACCGGCTCGGAAGTCGGCAGTCGGGACGGCTGCGGCTCCCGCGGCGGCCCCTCCTCGTCCAGCCCCCGGCGGCCCTTGCCGATGGCCAGGCGGGGCCGGCCGCGGTTCAGGCCGTCCAGGAGCGCGCAGGCCTGGCAGAGCGCGCGGCTGGCCAGCGCCCCGCAGCGGGAGCAGGCGCCGGGCGGCGGGGGCCGCGCGGCCGGGGCCAGCGCCAGGCGCTCGGCCGAGTGCACCAGGTCCAGCACCGCCGACGGCCGCGCCGCCTCCAGCATCTTGAGCAGGTCGCGCGCGTGGCCGCGGAAGGCCTCGGGCGCGTACACGCACTCCTCGGAGAAGTAGTCGAGGCGGCGGAAGTGCGCGTACAGCACCACCTCCTTCTGCGAGGCCAGCTGCAGCGGGCGGCAGCGCGGCAGGGCGCCCCCCTCGCCCGCGGAGCCCAGGCCCCCGCCCCGCGCCAGCCGGCCCGCGTCGCCCCGCAGGAAGTTCATGAGCACCGTCTCCGCCATGTCGTCCGCGTTGTGTCCTGGGAGAGGGGAGACAGGAGCCATGAGGAGGGGGCCGGGGCTGGCGGGGCCGCGGGAGGAGACCCCGGGGCACCGCGGGACGGCCTCGGGGAGGCTGCGGGGGGACCCGGCCAGAAACGAGAGGGCCACGCCCCCAGGCTCCCGTGGAGCAACCCGGGGTGCCTCACTTAACCCCTACTTATCGCAGACCAGGCCCTCTGCTAGCAAGTGAAAGTCCTTTAGGCTACAACTATCATTTCAGAGCCTCCCTCCTGGCGCAGTAGGTAAAGAATCTGCATGCAGGGCGGGAGACCTGGGTTTGATCCCTGCGTCGGGAAGACTGTCATTTCAGCCTCAATTAAAAGTGTACTTCAGGGAATTCCCTGGTGGTCCAGTAGTTAGGACCCTGTGCTTTGGATGCTGAGAGACGAGGTTCAATCCTTAGTTGGAGAACCAAGATCCCACAGGCCCAAGACACACCCCCCCCCTCAACAAAAACATGTACTTCAGACTTCATTTACTTCATTTACTCCGTCATTTAACGGAGATGGGAAAGAGGACTGTTGTAGTAAGCAGAATCCCCCACCCCCTCAACCCGAAAATATATTGGGTCCCATGGTGAAAGAGATAAAGATTGCGCATAGAATGAGGGTTACTAATCAGCTGATGTTAATATAGGGAGAGCAGCCTAGCTTTGCCAAGTGGGCCCCAGGGTAATGACAGGGGTCCTTAAAGGTAAAGAGTCAGGATGGAAGATGTGGGAACACAAGCAAGGTCAGACAATGCAAGATGAGGACTCAGCTGCTGGCTTTGAAGCTGGGGGAAGGAGGCCTCCAAGAGGTAGCCTCTAAAAACTGGAAGAGGCAAGAAAATGGACTTTTCAGTAGATTCTTCAGAGGAATGCCAACCAGTGAGACTTCTGCCTGAACTTTAATCTCCAGAACTGCAACCTAATACATTTGTGTTGTTTTTTTCTCATTTGTGTTGTTTTAAGCCATTGGATTTGTGGTGATTTGCTACAGCAGCCATAGAAAACTCATGGTTGTTGACACAAGTGCCTTTGATGGCACAGACTGCAATGTTTTGGTGTTATCTTTGTTTAGAGGGACCAGGGAGAAAGTAAGGGAATATTTACACAGCATTAAAAAAAAAAAGCACTGATTCTCACAACCATTCTCTCACCTGGACCACCCACAGCTGCCACCCTCCAGGCTCATCTCCTTTGCTCCGCCCTTGCCTCTCCAACCCAGGCTCCTCACCCCTGCCCTACCTACCCATTTCCCCATTGCTCAAAGGATCAGATGTTAACGCCTCACCATCAAAAGGGGAAAATGGATCTGAACTCCGCCCACTGCTCTGGTCTTCCTGGGGCCCCTCAAACTGGCCTGGGCACAGATGGTTCCCTCTGCCTGGAACAACCTCCACCCCGCTCAAACATCACCCCTCTTCACCTCCTCACCAGAGCCCCCGATCTCAAAAGCCCTCCCTCATCCCCTCTCTCCACACCATAAGGTCCTCTTTTTGCTCCATGTAATTTTCCCCAATGGCATTTATGATCGTTTATCTTTTTATATTTGGACTGTGCAAAAGGGCGGGCTTAGGTTTGTCCCGGGCATCGCTGTATTCTCAGCCACAGCCCGATGAGGATGTGAGCATATATAATATAAATGTGTGTAGTGCATACTCTATATGTTAATAACAGCTTGGAGCTGGCATTTAGTAGAAACCCAGTGGTTGTTTGTTGAAGGAATGGATGAGAGCGAGAGAAGAAAAGATAGTTGTGGAAAAGAAGAGGTGCCAACAAGAAAAAGAAGTTACGAGGCAGAGAGAGACTTTCCAGCGATAGAGATGGATTCTGAAGAGAGGCAGCTGGGGGCCATGAGACCAAGAGTATTCGAGACGATTAAAGATAAGCAAAGACTCAAAGACCTGATACCCAGAGACTAACTCCTGCCACTCGCTTCTCCCACCTCCCACCCTCCTTGCCAAGCTGTGCAGACCAAGAGAGCGGCCAAGACCCAAAGTCTTTGTGATGCCCAGCTCATCCCGTTTCCTCCTGCCCCCACCACCCTGGCAGTAACCTTCTGTACTTTCGGGCCCCATGCTAGAGCATGCGCACATCCCCTTCTCCACGTTCGGTTCTTTCCTCTAGGCCATTCATAGTCCCCATTACCACCCAGGCATGCACTCCAGCGCCCTTAAGGTGCCCTATACTACGCATGCGCCCCTCCCACCACGCCCCCTCTGGGCCGCGCCTGCGCTCACCGGTCACGACGTGCGTGGCTCCCACGAGGCGCGCCCCTTCCTCCAGAGCGCGGCGCCGCAGCACCCCGCAGAAGGTGCAGCAGGCTCTGCTGCGGCCGGAGCCAGCCGTGCTGCGGGCCACGGCGTCCATCGTCCAGCCCCCGAAGAGGTCCGCGTAGGCCACGACGGTGAGCGGGAGCTCCCAGAGCGCCGCCTGCCGCCGCACGGCTGCTAGCGCCGCATCCCGGTAGCCGCCGATGCCCTCGTCCACCGCCACGAGGTGCAGCGAGATGCCCAGGCGCGGGGCCAGCTCGCGCAGCACGTGCGCCAGCACCGTGGAGTCCTTGCCGCCCGAGGCGCCCACGGCCACCACGGCGCCAGGAGGCAGCAGGCGGCCCGCGACGACCGTGTGCAGCACCTCGGCCTCGAAGGCGGCGCAGAAGCAGGTGCCGCACAGCGCCTGGCCCGAGCGCGGACGGCGGAGGGCGGCGCGCGCCTTGTGGCAAGAGACGCACTGCGGGGCGGGCATCGTGGGGTCCTGGAGAGGCGGGAGGGGTCGGCTTCTCCTGGATGGGTGGAGAGGGGAGGCGGGTTACACGTGGATTCCGGATTACGGGTCGTTGCTTGCAGAGGGTAGTGTCCCTGCCGAGAATAGTGGCGACCAGGTAGGCTTCTTCCAGAGTAGTTGTAGTAGTTGGTAGTTTAGTCGCTAAGTCGTGTCCGACCCTTGCGACCCCTTGGACAGTAGCCTGCCAGGCTCCTCTGTCCATGGGATTCTCCAGGCAAGAATACTGGAGTGGGTTGCCATTTCCTTCTCCATCTTCCAGAGTAAGGGAGGGTTATATGTATACAGTTGACCCTTGAACAACGCGAGGATTGGGAGTACAACCAAATTCCACATAACTTTGCAGTTGGCCTTCCATATCTTCCCTGTTCCAAGTCCAAGGATTCAACTAAACTGTGGACGGTGTAGTATTGTATGTATTTATTGGGAAAAAAAATGTCTGAGTCTCAGTGGAGCAGTTCAAACTCATGTTGTTCAAGGGTCAACTGTTTGACTCTGGAAGGTTTAAGGAGGCTAGTGCCTCCAGGAAGGCTTCTTGGATTACATCCATTACACACCAAGGAGAGAGAAGTAGCTGGTTGGGGGTGAGGGGTGGAGGGGAGAGGGAGAGATAGGCAAGTTAGGTCAGATTCTGTTTGGAGGGATGGAGGTGCATATTAAGGACCCGTTTCACAGTCTCCAGGGAAGCCACCCCTCTTATAACCCTGATCAGAAGGACAGGTCGCTGACCTGGGCTTCCAGGGCTGCTCATAGAGCTTGGGGAGGGTCAGTGATCTAAGAACAGAAGGAGGCAAGGGGACTGCCAGCAGTTCTGTTAGAGGAAGGGGGATAAACAGGAAAGACCAACTGAATTTCACTTTGGTGGGGGTGGGATGCTGTCTCTAGGAATGGGTCCCGATTGTATCCTCTGAAAGGCAGGGCAGGTATCCTCTTGATAAAGCTTCTGTGGCTTTATCAAGAGATGGATCAGCCCATCTTTGACTCCTTCTGTTCCCCCCACCTCATTTCTCCCCACCCAGCCACGATTCCCTCTCTTCTTGGACCCACCTGCCAGGGGAACCCATAAGAACCCACCAGACTGAGTCCCTCCCCTCCAGGGCACCATCATCTCTGGGCTGGACTATCATAGTGCAGTAGCTTCTGAGCAGTTCATCCTGTTTCCAGGATTTCCCATAAAGTGTGGAATCATTTTATGTGACTCCCATGCTTACTGTCTATAACACCAGTTAGGTGCCAGTACAACTCAGCTGTCTGACAGGCATCGCAGAACCCAGATTCCTGATTCCCCTTCCCAAACCTGCTTCTCTCAGCTCTGTCCCTCCAGCTACTCAGGGCAGGAACTTTGTGTCCCAGGACACTGGGCTGCTTTCTCCATCCCTCTTAACTCTCCCTGTAGGTGATTCCAAATTGCAATGTAAGGTCCCAACCTTTCCTCCAAATGCCCCACTGAGAATGCACCTGGGGCATGTCCTCAAACCTCAAACCCCATACATCCAACTAGAACGGAGCAAATCCTGTTTGTAGCTTCAAAATAGACCCAGAAGCCCAACACTCCTTAGCATCTCCACAGCTGCGACCCTGGTCTGAACCATGTCTCTCTCCTGGATACTGCAGGAGGCTCCTCCTTAGTCTCCCTCCCCTCCCCTCCCCTCCTCTACACACGAAATTGTCCACAAAACTGCCCAGGGTCTTCTCTACATCCTCCCATGCATTTCACCTCACCCCTGCCTCCAGCTTGATTCTCCCTCGCTCTCCTCGTTTGCCTCCTGCTCAGCCTCTTTTGGAGACGCACCTTCATGGTTCCCAGGTCCTGCCCAACTAGTTTTCCTTGTGGGTGACTGAATCATGATGTCCATCAGGCTCGTCCTTCAAATGTCCCACTGAAGATACCCACTGGATCTCCAGAATCCTAGGTACCCAAACTCACCAGTCCCCTTCTCCCCACGGAGAAACCTGTTCTTGCCCAGTTGTTCACTGCTTGCTGAGAGTACCACATCTCCACCCAGCTCCTCCATAGGACAGGACATACAGTCACTCTGGACTCATCTCTCTTCTCCCCCTAAATCTACGATCACTAGGGCCCAGGAACCTGCCTCCTGAATGAGGAAGACTCTGCCAGGGAACGAGTCTGCAGATTTTCAGCAGCTCATAGGCCACGACACAGCTTTAATTTTAATTCTGAGAGAGATGGGAGTCATGGGAGGGTTCTGGGCAAAGGAGGCAAATGATCTGATTTAAGTTTTAAAAGTTTCCCTTTGGCTGCTATATGGGGAACAGACTGTGGCAGGGAGGGAGACCAGAGAGGAGGCTATGGCGATAGTCAGTGAGATGATGTTGGCCTGGACTGGGGTGCTGGCAGTGGCGATGACAAGAAAAGGTGGGGTTTTGGATCTGTTTTGATGGTACGGTCCATAGGACTTGCACAAGACTTGGATTGGGGTGGGGTCATGAGAAAAGAGAGGACTGAAGAATGATTTAGAGGCTTGGGCCTGAGCACCTGGGAGGATGATTGGAACATTTAGTTGTGGAGGAGGCTGACTAGAATTCCATTTTGGACACGTCAGATTTGAAATGTGTATTAAGCATCTTCCCTCGCAGATTTTATAGACCCCAGGCTGGCTCAGGCGCCCCCTCTGGGGTCGCAGAGCCCCTTGTATGCCTCCATCCCAACCGGATCATGACGCTACCCTTCGTGGTGACAGGCCTGTCTCCCTTCCCCTGTCCTGTGAGCTCACTACAGGCAGGGAGGGATAGGGTCTGCCTCAGCCACCACTGACTCCCCCTGCCTTCCAAGGGATTTGGCAAAGGATCGGGGTTCAGTAAAGATTTGTATGCTGAGGGAATAAGCGCTCCCAGAAGGCGGGGCCCAGACCCCAAGTGTGCCTCCGGATCGCAGCTTTGTCAGAATGATGGGTAGTGTGTAACATCATTCTATCAAGACAGGTTTCAGGACAGTGCAGGGACCTCCTGGAAGTATCCAGTTGGGGGTGAGGGCAGGAAAATGGTCGAATTTCCCCGAGCCCACCCGGGGGAGAGGGGTGGGCGGGCCAGAGACAGGCTGGACGGCACAGCCCACAGTGAGGATTCCGTGTAGGCCTCTGGGATACAAGCATTGGGACGTCAGAGGCGAATGTTATTACCCCCGGAGAGTTCCTCAACCTTCGCACGGCACCGCAACAAAGAGCGGGCGCCCAGGGGCCGACCAGCTCCGGGAGGAAATAACTTACCTGAGTAGAACGCGGTGCTGGATCGTCCAAACTGCCTAACACGCGGAACTCCTGTACGGAAGTGGCTCCGAGACTACGATTCCCACAAGGATTTGGGAGCTGTCTTGCCTACGGCTCCCATAGCCCCACGCGACGGCTCCATCTGAAGCCGCGGTGGTTACTGAGGCCCTCGGCCTACAACTCCCAGCAGTCCTTGCGGCCCCTTATTTCAATCTGCCCACTACTCCCAAAATCCACTGCGCTGTTCCTTCTGCGCCTGCGCATGGGCAACGGACGCGGCGCGCGTACTGTTAACTAGGGTAGTGAGCTGTCACCGTGCCGGACGCTTAAAAGGCGAAGTGGCTGCATTCGGATTATCTGCTTTTGTGGGATTACGATAGGCTTTTAGAAGGATTGTAGTGCACATTGGACTTGCCTGGTGGCTCAGACAGTAAAGCGTCTGCCTACAATGCGGGAGACCCGGTTTCAGTCCCTGGGTGGGGAAGATGCCCTGGAGAAGGAAATGGCAACCCAATCCAGTATTCTTGCCTGGAAAATCCCATGGACGGAGAAGCCTCGTAGGCTACAGTACACGGGGTCGCAAAGAGTCGGACACGACTGAGCGACTTCACTTTCACTTTCTTTCACAGAGCACATTATTTTTGCCCTTTGAGTTTGGGTCGCAGCCGTGTGAATCTCGTCCTCCACATTTTATTGGTAAAAGCAGTAATGAGCTCAATCCAGATTAAAGAGGAAGACGTAATAAATTTCATTGTGTAATAAATGAAGTTTATTACTATTTTGCCTTAAGGAAGTGGTGGGATTGTTTGGAGCTCTTTGGAAACTTGTACCTACAGCTGCTCGTCTGTCTGTCAGCTGCTCCCTCTATTTGATGATGGCGATTACCCCTTTCTGTCAGGCATGTTCAGAAAATGAAATGGGATCATACATGTTAAGGGATAGAACAAAGCTTTCACCTTACCCAGTGCTTGGACCAGTGTGTCAACAGCCTGGCATTTTCCAAAGAACATTCCTGAGGGTGGCCAGAAGGTCAAGGAAGATGAATAGAGATCTTCTTTTCCCTGGAGTCCCTCCTCCCAGGTAGACCTGGGCCCTTCCCGGCACGTCTAACATATTGTTGGCCCTCCTGAATCCAGACCAAGGGTCCTTGTTCTTTGTGGTCAACCTCCCCTCCCCCTCCCCAAGGCCGCAGACATTCTGAGTCAGCAACCAACTCCGAATCAGCACCACGGATAGCGGCATCGCCGTTTCTAGGGATCCCCAGAAACCAGAGAGAACCCAAGGGGTGCAGAGGTGGGGTTGGTCACAGAGAGAGCCCAGAACTTGCTAGCTGGTGGAGGATCCCCAGAACAGTGGGAGAGTGAGTGGGATTGGGAACATGGTACCTGAGCGTCCAGGGTCATCTGCAGAGCTCACATCACTTGTGAGACCCTGAAAGTCCCCACTATGTCTACTTGGCCTGTTCCTCTCTGAGAATTCACCCTTTAGTCCAGAGAAGCAAGAGACCCGCCCATCACATGCCTTTGTTTCCCCGCCACAGGCACTTCCCCCGTCTCATTGGAATTGTGGATGATCTGTCTCCCAACCAGATGTTGCTTTTCTCAAGGGCAAAGGTTGAATCTTTACTAAAAACCTAAAGGTACAGTGTAGATGGTTGATGAATGAATGAAATTTCTTCCCTCACCTCATGGTAAGCGTCGACAATTCTTTCCTCTCACATTAACATACACTTCCTATCACCCAGCCCAATGAACCCTAAGCCGTCAACTGATGAACTGACTTCCTGTGCAATTTACTTGCCCACTCTGGACCTCAGTGTCTTCTTCAGCAAACTGAATAAGTGGGGTTAAAAGTCCTCCTAAACTCTGATGGCTTGTGGTCAAAAGTTCCTCTTTCACCCACCATTGGATTCTCTGTGACTTCCCTCTGTCTCTTCTCTGATTTGTCTGTTTTTGTTTGCAAATTAGGGACCATGGGAAACAGCCCTTCTGAGCACTGAGATACTATAACTGCCCCTGCTAGGAGACAGTGAGTCGGTCAGGACAGAGGGGGCCCAAGAGGGGAATGGGGCTACAAGATGAGATATCAGCTGAAAATGCAAGAGTTGATGGTGTGGGCATGCCCATGTATGCGTATCCCCTGCATCTTCCCTTCTTAGTGATCACAGCACCAACCCTGCCCCAGGTTATGGGTAATGGTTCCACGAGAGGGGTGAGGGGTCTAAGATGGGCAGATGCATGAAGCTGAATGGAAGAAAACAGATGGATTTTTTTTCTCTTTATACCAAGTCTTAAGAAAAACAAGTGCAAAGCTTAGTACCAAAGGCAGCACGCTCGGATGATAAAGCTACAGAGAAAAGCAAGGAACCAGTTGGCATTAAAGTGAGGCTAGGGTCTTATTGGGGCTTTCCTAGTGGCTCAGAAATCAGGTAAAGAATCTGCCTGCAATGCAGGAGATGTTGGTTTGATCCCTGGGTCAGGAAGAACCCCTGGAAAAGGGCATGGCAACCTACTCCAGTATTCTCGCCTGGAGAATCCCATGAACAGAGGATCCTGATGGGCTACAGTCCATGGGGTGGGAAAGAGTTGGACACGGTTGAGCTAACACTTTCCCTTTTTTTTCACTTGGGGCTTATTGAGGGAAGTGGGTGTGTAGTGGGGAGGAGAAACAAGAAGGAGATCCTGAGGGGCCAGCAGCATTCTGTTTCTTGGATGGCACAGTGGTCATGGGGGCAGAGAAGTGGGAGGGACTACTGGGTTCATCCACAAGAGGGTCTCGGATCACTGAGATGGGGCCCTGGGCTGGAAGCAGCCCTTTCCCACAGCCTGGGAGAGGCCTCCTTCCTACCTGTGCTGTTTTCTTGGACAATGGTCACGGTCAAGTTCAGTGGAAAGTCTGTGACAGAGAGACATGGGGGACCCATGTCAGTAGCGAGGCCTCAGTGGACGTGGGCCCTGTGTCCTCAGAAGCTGCATAAATGGGGAAAGGATGGGGCAGGGGTCCTCCTGACTCCCTCCCAGGCCAAATTCTGGGACCCGATGTTTGAGGCCCATGACCCCTGTTATGGGTAATGGCTGCCCTCCAGACCCCTTCAGGGACCCGGGCGTCCTGGCCCAGCTCTCACAGGACACGTTGAGGTGGATGATCCTCGCTGTGCTCACTTCGGCTCCAGGCGAGGTCACCTGACAGGGGAGCTTGGTGCCGTGGGGTGAACACCAATGAGAGGGGGGTCCTGGGGCCCAGGGAGGTGGCAGCAACTGACGTCCAGGAGAAGATAGGGGGTGTGCTCACTTCACAGACCCAGGGCACAGAGCAGGTCAGGTTCCTGGGGGGGCCGGGCTCCAGCGTCCCAGAAATAAGGATGTGGGGTGTGTGGTTTAGGGCTGGTGAGGAGAGGGGGAGATGGAGTGATTAAAAGGGGGTTCGAGGTGTGACCCCCAGACAGCCTCAGGCTTTGGTCCATCACCTCCCTTGGGCCCCCCTCCTGCTTTACCCCAACCCCCATTTCTGAAGGAGAGTCTCATTCATTCTTGTTAATATTGATTCTGCTGCTGCTGCTGCTGAGTCGCTTCAGTCGTGTCCGACTCTTTGTGACCCCAGGGACTGCAGCCCACCAGGCTCCGTCGTCCCTGGGATTCTCCAGGCAAGAACACTGGAGTGGGCTGCCATTGCCTTCTCCAATGAATGAAAGTGAAAAGTGAAAGTGAAGTCGCTCAGTCATGTCCGACTCTTAGCGACCCCATGGACTGCAGCCCACCAGGCTCCTCCGTCTATGGGATTTGCCAGGCAAGATCTGTCCCCTACAAATTGGCACTTGCCATCTACCTCGACAAAGATAAAATCCTGAGCTGCTGTAGCTGCTGACCTTCGTTACCCTCTGAAAAGGGTTCAGGGTGGAGATCAGGAATGAGGTATCTGTGCTGTAGGAAAAACTGGCAGGACAGGTCTTCAGACAGTTAGCTATCTTCAGGAGATGATTTTATGAGCCCAATTCATGCATCTCCTTATGAAAAGCACCCAGTTCCTTCCTGGTGACGTCTGCTCCTCGTGACTAGCAGTAACCTTCACAAGGCAAGCAGAAACCTTCTTCAAAAAAATATGTGATTAATTAAAAAAATAAATGAAGTGGCAAAAAAAAAAAAGCTTACTTGCATGTTCCTAAGTTACATATATACTGACCTTTTGCCCTATCTCTTTGGAGCAGTTTCTTAGACCTAGAAAGGCTGTCTCCGGGGCTATAGTCCTCATTTTGCCCTGAATAAAGCTTAACTCACAACTCTCACATTGTGAATTTTTTTCAGTTTGACAATGGCATGTTTAAATATTTTTGATATGGTGGGTTAAATATAATACAATTTAAAGTAATTTCAGACTTCCTTAGTGGTCCAGTGGTTAAGAGTCCTGCCAATGCTGGGGACATGGGTTTGATCCCTCGGGAAACTAAGATTTCCACTCGGGAAACTAAGATCCCACATACCGTGGGACAACTAAACCCATGCACCACAACTCCTGAGTCTCTAGAGCCCTCGAGCCACAACTACGGAAGCCCCCACACCCTAGAACCCATGCTTTGCAACAAGAGAAGCCACCACAATGAGAATCCTACGCACAGCAGAGAAGAGTAGCCCCCGCTCACCACAACTAGAAAAAGCCTGCGTGCAGCAACGAAGACTCAGTGTAGCCAAAAATACGTAAATAAATAAAATTTAAAAGTAATTTCACCAAGTTGTTTTTCTATGGTGGCTATTAAGACTTTTAAAATTACATACGTGGCTTGTATTCTATTTATTTTGGACAGCATTACTCTAGAAGAAAACTTAGAAAAATATCTATGGATGTGCAAAGAATTCTTAAAGGACATCCAAAATACTATGCATAAAAATACATAAATTAGACTTCATTAAACACTTCTGTTCATCAAAGACAGAATTAAGAATATAAAAGGGAAGCTATAAGGTAGGAGAAAATCATATCTATCTATATCTTCTATCTATCAAGAGATCCCTGAAAGACAGGTTGAACTTACATATAAAGAATTAATGTTTTCAAAAAAGAAGCTGGGCCCCAAATGGAGTCATACCTGCTGAGCCCCATATCAGCAAACAACACTTATTACCTAACCTAATTGCAATTTCAGCCTCCCAAGGATATGACCTTTAACCAGTCAGTTTGTAATTTTCTGGTCAGCACTAGTGAGATGATGTTCCCTATAGATCTCTATCTCCCAAAGAAAGATGAGGTAATTCATTCTTCCCCGGTCCCTGCACCCTTCTGATATAAAAGACTTCCATTTTGCACATCTTTCTACTTGTTCAGTGAGATGTTGCCTGATTCATGAATAAGCAAATATCTAATTAGATATTTAAATCTGCTCAGTTGAATTTTACTTTTTACACCGATGACAACCTAATTTTTAAGTTGGGAAAAATGACTTGTTTATATATTTTTGTAAGAGAAGAGATCCAAATGACACATGAAAAAAATGCTGAAAAGATGCCAGAGAAGTGAAAATTGTAATCACAATAGATGTTCTATCAGAACTATTACAGTGGCTAAAATTTTAAAACCTAAGCATACCAAATGTTAGAGGGGATGTGGAGGAACTGGAACTCTTGTACATTTCTGAGTGTGCTCAGACTCTCAGTCATGTCAGCCTCTCTGTGACCCCATGGACTGTAGCCCACAAGGTTCCTCTGGCCATGGAATTTTCCAAGCAAGAATATTGGAGTAGGTTGCCATTTCCTACTCCCGAGATCTTCCCAAACCAGGGATTGAACCCGTGTTTCCTGCCTTGGCAGGCGGATTCTTGACAACTTACACCACCTGGGAAGCTACACATTTCTGGGGGCGGGGGTGTGTGTGGGAGGAATGTAAATAGTACAACTGCTTTGGAAGATGATGTGGCCGTTTTGTGTACAGTTAAGCATAATACATCCGTTCTATAACCCAACAATTCTACTCCTAGAAATTTACTCTGGAAGAATAAAAGCGAATATCCACACAAACACTTATATGTGCCTGTTTATAGCAGCATTATTTATAACGGCCCAAATGTGGAAATAACCCAAATAGTAGAAGAGAATGAATAACCAAAGTACGATATATCCATACAATGGAATACTAGTCCTCAAAAACAACAATAACAACAACAACACATGTAATGAGAATGAATTTTGAATACATGTTGAATGAAAGAAACCAGATGCAAAAGAATACATACCTTATCATTCCATTGATATGAAGCTCAGGAATAGGTAAAATTAATGTGTAGTAGCAGAAATTCCTCCTTCATGGATCGCAGCCTTGTCCTGGTGAAGGGGTTTGCATAACTCAATGAAGCTATGAGCCACAGCTCAGGGCCACCCAAGATGGACAAGTCATAGTGAAGAGTTCTGACAAAACGTGATCCACTGGAGAAGGAAATGCCAACCCCCTCCAGTAACCTTGCCTGGAAAATTTCGTGGACAGAGGAGCCTGGTGGACTCCTGTCCACGTGGCTGCAAATAGACACAACTGAGCACCCACAACTGACTTACAATATTATATCAGTTTCAAGTGTACAATAGAGTGATTTGACTTTTTTAATGGAGATATAGGTTTAGATATAGACGTAGAACACGTGCCCATCTCTGTCAATGGGAATACACAATGGTTAACTTGGGATGTGTTTGCGTGTGTTAGTCGCTGTAGTGTCCAACTCTCTGTGACCTCACAGACTCTGTAGCTCACCAGGCTTCTCTGTCCATGGAATTCTCCAGGCAAGAATACTGGAATGGATTGCCATTCCCTTCTCCAGAGGAATTTCCCAACCTAGGGGACAAATCCCCGTCTTCTGCACTGCAGGCAGATTCTTTACCTTTGAGCTACAGGGAAGTCTGTATCGTGAAAGTGAAAGTCACTCAGTCATATCAGACTTTTTGCGACCCCATGGACTGTATACTTCGTGGAATTCTCCAGGCCAGAATACTGAAGTGGGTAGCCTTTTCCTTCTCCAGCGGCTCTTCCCAACCCAGGAATCGAACCAGGTCTCTTGCATCTTACAGGCGGATTCTTTACCGACTGAGCTATGAGGGAAGCCTGTGAGGGATGTGTTTAGTTTTTTATTATTTGCATCAGGCGATTTTTGGAAATACCTGTGAATTTAATGCATCTTAATACATAGATATGACAGGCTGCGGTGCATGGGAGTGCAAAAATGTTGGACATGACTTAGTGACTAAACAACAACAATGGCGGTTAAATAATGGAGCACAGAGGCCGCATAAAAGGGGTTGGGATGTGTAGGGAGAGCATACAGACTTGGCAGCTAGATGCAATAGCAGGCACTTCTTTCCAATCAGACTCCACAGGGGAGGGAGCTGGGAGCCTGGGACAGGGGCAGACCATTCCCCTCTCAAATCTTGACAGTTTACATCCGAAAGAATTTTTCACGGCAGCTCACAGTCCCGATTCTCTCCTAACAAGGACCGGGATCCCTGTTGCCTCCTCCTCCTGAATCACTCTTCAAACAACCCTCCCAGCTTTTTCTGAGCTGCTCAGATGCAATCCTGGAATGACCTGTCCCCGGTGGGTGGATCCAGGGAGTGACAGGCAGAAAGCCCCGCCCACTCTTTTCCTTCTCCCTTCCTGCCCTCAGGATGAAAATAAAAAACCTCATCGCTCCTCCCAGAGGAAGGTCCTTGTTTATATGACATGGCTCGGCCACTGTCCTGCCCCACCCAGGACGCCTTCCGGGTTTGAACAGCACTATCCATAACCCCACACCCCCCAGTTGAGATCAGGTATTAATTCAAAGTTCCCCGAGGCGTTGTCACTTCTGAATCGGGCTGGGGAATGAACTGGGGTGTGGAAGATTGTCTGTGCCCTTGCTGGGTCCCAGCTGGGCGGTGGAGTCTGACAGTGGCTTTCTTCTAAAAAACTATCAGACACACATATGGCTTCCTGGGACATTTGCCAAGCACCTGGCCGGTGTGAGGCTCTGTGCCAGGTGTGCTGAAGGATCCTGAGGAATGCAAAGTGTCGTTCAGGTTATGGAGAAGAGAAACCAGGCTCAGAGAGGTTAGGCGGCTGCCTCGGGGTCACCCAGCTACTCAGGGCAGCACTGGGACTCATGTCCCTCCAGGGTTCTGAGGGTCTCTTCCTCATGGGCTCTTGTTGGGTCAGGCAACCAGCAGACCCCTTGGCCATGTGTTTCCGTGAAATAACCTCCTATGAGGACTTTTTGATTTTTATTGAAGAAACAGCAGCGAAGGACCTAGTGACTCGGGGACAGGCAGATACAGATGAGGAGATGAAGGCTAGAGGACCCCAAAATGGAAAAGGTCTAAAGCAACGGGCCCAGGAGACTGCCTTGTGTCCAGAAATGGCCCTAACTGCTTCATGAACCTTCAAACAGTCAGGTATTTCTTGAGAGCAGCGACCACCGCAGGGGCTCGCCTGGGCTTCCACACTCCCCTAGATCTGGCCAGGAGAGAGTCTCTCTTTTTCTTTCTCCCTCCCTCCTTTCTTTCTATTTTGTTATGGGGATGAGCAAATTTACTTAGATATTTTTGGACACGTGCATGAAGAGAGCTCAAGAAGAAGTTCCAGAAACGGCATTATGAGGTCTCAATAAACCATATGTTGTTTTAATTTTATTGGTTCTTATACTAAATATGAAAACAATGTATATACTTTGAGAAGGGGAAAAAACACTTCAGAGAATACAGTAAAGTGCAAAAAGGGAAATTTAGATAGCACCATTAAGAGTTAACAGTTTCTACAATTTGCACATAGACATTTATATATATATGGAGATACATATGGTATATCTATATGTCGATATTGTTGTTCGCTTGCCATGTCCCACTCTTTGCGCCACGGGCTGCAGCACACCAGGCTCCCCTGTCTTTCACAATCTCTCGGAGTTTGTGCAAACTCATGTCCATCGAGTCGACGATGCCATCCAACCATCTCACTGGATATATATAGCATATAGGTGTGTGTGTACACATACTGTACTATTGTATCTATATCAGTTAACTAATCTATACTCTTCACAACATGGTCCTATCAGATGCCGGTCTGTATTGTGCGATTCTAACTCGGCATCAAATTGTGAACATTTCGCACACCAGTGAGTCTCGTTGCCCAGCAGTTTCTAACCATGACATTCACCCAACATGCTCTGCGGCTGCATCTCTCTGTCACTGGCAATGCTGAGATGGGGCATCTTTGCAGCCTCTCTAATGGTCCCACAGGGTCTGGTTAAGGAAGGAGAGAAGTTGGAATCCAATTTACTGGTAGGGAAGAGGCGTGGGAATTAGAACCCCGAGCTCCGCGCATGCCCCGCCCCAGTCTACATCCCATTGGCTGGTTCTGATTGGCAGATGGAGTGGTCAGTGGCCACGTGCTCCTGGGGTTCCCCACCCTCCCACCACTGGGTCCTAGGAGCAGACTATAGACGTTCTCTGGGAGCCTCCACCTCCAGTCCCAGCGGGACTGGCCCGAGTCCCTTGCTTGACTGTCCCCTCCAGCCAGTCCCTGGGCCCCTTCCAGCCTAGCCCTTCCCTATGGGGACTCTCACTCCCGCTTCACCTCCTTGCCTGTCCGGTTTTATCCTCCAGGTCTGAGGCAGACAGTCATATAGACCAATTTTCCCTATGGAGAGAAATTAGGGAAGAAGTCAGATCTGGGATCCATAGGAAACTGTGAGAGTCCTGGGTAGATGAGGGATCAGCTTCTTCTTTCCAAGGCCCCGTACTCCTAAGAGAGATAATGAATCTGGGGGCTTACCCCTTACAATGAGTATCTCCAACATTTGCACAGTTTAATATTTCTGAAGTCTTAAGTTCGCTAGAGAGCAATGCTGTGGGGCAGGGGGGAGGGAAAACAGACCAGGTGTTCCTGGAAAAGATATAGGTACTACCTGGCTTGATTATTGATGATGATGAATTTCACACCTGTTTTATGCCAGGCCCTATGGTAGATCATGTAAAGAATTTGTCCTGAACTCACCAAACAGATACATAAGATATATTTTGTGGCTGAAAGAACAGGTGTTTGCAGAGGTTCCTGGGTAGCCACTTGCCTAAAGTCACACAACTTCTAGGTTCAAGTCTAAACTGCCTCCTTTTATGAAGCCCCTAGAGCGACTTCAGTTTCACTTTTCACTTCCATGCATTGGAGAAGGAAATGGCAACCCAATTTAGTGTTCTTGCCTGAGGAATCCCAGGGACAGAGGAGCCTGGTGGGCTGCCGTGTATGGGATCACACAGAGTTGGACACGACTGAAGTGACTTAGCAGCAGCAGCAGCAGAGTCCTAAGATCAGAGTTGGGGTAAATTCCAGGGAGATAAGGAGAGCTCACATTTTCTGAGCACTTCCTCCACGCCAGCGCCCACCACTGTAACCTGGATGACACTACCAGTCTCCGCACAGAGTAGGTGATTGTTATCAGCATCACCTCCATTTTATTGTTATTGTCTCTGTTTAGTCACTACATTGTGTCTGACTCTTTGTGATCCCATGGACTGTAGCACGCCAGGCCCCCCTGTCCTTCACTATATCCTCGTGTCCACCTAGTTGGTGATGCTATGCAACTACCTCATCCTTGGTCTCCCCCTTCTCCTCCTGCCCTCAATCTTCCCCAGCATCAGGGTCTTTTCCAATGAGTCACCTCTTCGCCTCAGGTGACCAAAGTATTGGAGCTTCAGCTTCAGCATCAGTCCTTCCATCACCTCCACTTTACAGGTGAGCAGATGGAGCCTCATGTCCTTGTTATCTATTTGTTTGCCCAGAGGATCCCTGAATATTTAGTTCCTGGTTGGTCCCTTCCCCATTCTGGCTCTGCCTCCCCTCTCAAGGATGTGCTGTCCCTTGAGTTTGAGTCCCTGGCCAGTGTCCCACCCTGGGCCCAATGCAGTAGGTACCTACCTGGTAGAGTAATGTCTGAACAGGGCACGGATCAGGACCACAAGGAAGTGGGTGAAGCCCAGAACTGTGAATATGATTAGAAACACCAACAAGGATCCTGAGATGGTCAAAGTTTGCTGACAACAGGCCGGCGTCCTAGGAGGAGAAGAGGTCAAGAGCATCATTCGCTCATCCCTTCGTACGCTCACACATCTGCTCTTTGACGATTTCTCAGCACCTTCTTCTATGTGTGAAGCACTGTTCTGGGTGCTAGGGGCTCAGCAGTGAACAAAAGAAACTTCTTGACATGATGGGGCTGATGTTCTAGCTGGGAAGTGGAGCAGTCAGCAATTAAGCAAAGAAACATCCCACTTCATCACAGGTAGTGAGAAGTGCTCTGGAAAAGCATGAGCCCAAGTAAGGGGAGAGAGGGCGGCAGGGCACGGTATGCTGGATACAAAGGGTCATGAACTCATTCCACAGGGATTCATTCACTGAGCTCCAACTGTGTGCCAGGCACCATGTCAAAAACTGGGGACAAATGATGATCAAAGTGCTTGTGCAGCCTCTCTCTGACCTTCTGAAGTTTAATAGTCCAATGGATGTCAAATGGCATAAATTGAAGCATCATTCACACACGAAAGTTGTATCGTTCGGTGCTTAGTAAATAGTGAGAGGTAACTGAAATAAATGTCTTCAGCCCCCATTCAGTGTCCGCTCACGTCATTCTGAGCCAGGCTGATGGCTTCTCGTGCCCTGTCTGATTTCCCTCATGCAGCAACCCCATCCACTAGAACCCTCACTATCAAATTGCAAAGGGGCAAACAGGCTCACAGAGGTGACGCTGCTGCCCCTGTTCACACAGAGGGGCAGCGGCAGAGCTGGGATTTCATCTCAGGTCGCTAGGCTCCAGAGCTCCAGCTCTTCATGGCCCTGCATGCCTGCTCTCTCCCCAAGCCTGTCCATCTCTCTCTGTGGTGTGGAGGATCGAACGTGGGGTTCCTCAATAGGTGCCTCCCCTATGTCCAGACTCCTTCCTAACCTGCTCCAGAGGCCACACCATGGAAAGCTCCCCACGTCCCCCTGCCACCTCCCCTGGCGTGTTCCCGCTTCCTCATCTTAGAGCAGCCCCGCGGGTCTGTGGAGGGCAGAGGCTGTGAGGTCAGATGGCCAGGGTTTGAATCCTGCATCCTCTGCCCATGAGAACCGGAGCCTTGAACAAAGCACCTAAACTCTCTGTGGCTCCATTTGCTCACCAGTAGAGTGGAGGTGATGCTAATAATGGTCACTTTCTCTGTAAAGAGACTGGAGGGTCACCCAGGTTAGAATCACCCAGGTGAGAATGGTGGCTGCTAGCGTAAATGCTCAGTCAGTGTTGGCTGATCCTGCATCCCTGGAATTCACTCCAACTCTGACCTGAGGACTCTGGGGGCTTCATAAAAGAGGCAGTTTGGACTTGGACTTGGGAGGTTGGGGGGACTTCATCTGACTATTGTGAGCATGGCAACACAAGGTGAAGAGGACATTTCTGATGACAGGCATCCCCCAGGCAGAGGCATAGAAGTGGGGAGATTTGGAGAGAGCGACGGGCCTCTCCTGCACTCACAGGGTGCCTGGACGTGGACTTCATCGTACAAGGTCAGCTGGGTGGCGGAGTTCTCTGCGATGCCCCTGTATCTGCCCGTCTGGTCCCAGGTCAGACTTGGGAGGGTGATGTTCTTCTCTGAGAAGCTCAGGAAAGAGCCATTGTGCATCCAGCGGTACTTGGATTCTGGTCTGGAATAGGAGATGCACTCCATCTCCACCTGGGAGCCGATCTCAGCAGACAGGATGCCACTGAAGTCAGTGGGACTGCTGCTGAGCTGCAGACTGTAGGGCCCATCTGCAGAGACAGAGCAGGACCCCTGGAACCATGCTTCTGACACCTGAGGTCCTGACCCCTTCTCTCAGTCCACAAAAGTCCTCCCCCAGCCCCAAGATGCCCCCACTCTGTACCCCAAGCAGACTCCCAGACCCATCCCAGCCAGGGCAGCTGAGCCAACAACAATGATAGTAACCGTAGCATCTTCTGTTGCCAAGAGGTACTACAGCCCAGCTCCCTGGCTGCCCTTCACTTCGTAATAAAATAGAAAAGTAAAAGTAGAAGCAGGCATCACACCTACTGCACTCTGGGCACTGTTTTAAACATATCACACATTCACGCACTCACTTAATTCCCACCCAACCCATGTGACCACAGCCACTTTTGATCCATTTCATGCCTGAGGATAACGAGGCTCAGAGGAGAGGTTTAGGGATTCATGAGTCCCCTGTTGACCTACAAAAGGACCAGGCAAGTACCCTTATGACCTGGGAGGAATTTCCCTGAACATTTGCAGCCCCTGTGTCTTTGGCTCTGGTTCCGAACCTCTGGCCAGTGAGCAGTGTGGGAAGGTCAGAAATGATGACCCCTTTGTCCACAGCTCTTGGGTTAGGGAATCTGAGACACTGCAAGAGTGGTTCCAGATTTAAATGTGATAATGATGCTAGACTTAGTGTGTTTCCCAGTTGAAAGAGATGAAAGAGTTGAATCAGTGTGAACAGTCCTGGAATGTTTCAAAGAATCTGAGTTTCACTGCCTTTCTAAGTTCAGTGTCTTGGATTTGCAAGACTTGTTTGAGAATTTGAGCAGGTCTTAGTGGGATACCAACTTGCATTGATGGGCAGCAGAGGACTTTAACAGAGCGTCTATAAAATGCATAATTTAGTTTGAAAACCAAACTCTTTAGGGGAGTGTGATCAATCCCATCCCAGGAACAGCAAAAGTGAACGTGATTTTATTAAATTTAGAAGAACTGAATAAAATGATCAGTGAGCTGAATTTGAAGACTTGTGAACAGTTGGGTTTTGAAAAATTAAGAAATGAATTGTCGTTTTAAGAACGGTTGTAGGGGCTTCCCTGGTGGCTCAGTGGTAAAGAATCCACCTGCCAGTGCAGGAGACGTGGGGCCCATCCTCGATCAGGGAGGATCCTACAAGCCTCAGAGCAATTAAGCCCGAGCCCACAACTATTGAGCCTGCGTTCTAGAGCCTGGGAGCCACAACTACTGACACCCACCCACCCTAGAGCTCGTGCTCAGCAGCAGGAGAAGCTACCACAGCAAAGAGCAGAGCCCACTCGATGCACCTACAGAAAAGCCTGCACGAAGTAGTGAGGACCCAGCACAGCCAAAAACAAATCAATAAAATGATGTCTCAAACAATTGGTTGTAAGCAGTCCCCGCATGACACAAAAGACAGGTGTCACAAATTGACACTATTTCTAATCTGAGAGGTAAGGATTAGGGCCCCCATTTTAAACTGAGTGGAGACCAGGGTTCTGAGCAGCGAGTAGGGTTCTGAAGCCTAGGGGTTAAATAGTCAAACCTGGGATTTGAACCCAGGGCAGCTGTCTGCAAGGCGGCTCATGCCGCTCTCTCCAGTTCTGCCGGTCTTATTGCTATGCTGTGGGAAAACCCTGAGCCCCACCCCCAGCTTCACGGGCCCAGAACACGACCCCAGAACACTCACAGGCCACTGTCACATAGACGAGGTCACTTTTCTGAATGAGCTCTGGGAGAATTTCTATCCCGCACTGAAGTGGTGAGTCGAAGCGGCTGAACATTCGGATGACGAGGGTCTTGTTGTCCGGGGAGACAGTCATCCGGTAATTTCTGGACACCGGCGCATAATTCACATACCACTGGACGTGGCTGTCATTGGTGTAGCAAGTGGCAGCCACCACATCCTCGCCATCTACGACGGAGGTGGTGTTGACCGAGATTTGCGGGATTTCCAACTCTGGGTGAAGCAGGAGAAGGTGAGGGGTTGGATCTGTCTCTCCACGCTCTGCTCCTCTCCAGTGGGGGTTTCAGGGTATGTTGGGGGAGAAGCCCAGAATTCTAAGATCAGATCTAGGATCCTGGCAAGAGAGCATCCCTGGGGCTGAGAGGGACAGGGAAACAGGGGTGGGCACGAGGCAGTGGAGATGGGAGTCCTCTACTGAGCCTGTCTTACAATGCTCTGGGCCATCTCTATGGCTCCATTACAATAACCGTGAGTTCTTACTATCGTCCAGTGGCTGATGGTTGCTTTTGAACCCCCAAACCAGGACACCCCCATCAAAGGAAGTGCAGATAGAACTCAAAGTAACCAATGGTGTTTGTTCTCCATAACAATTCCTCTCCTTAGCTTTTCCCATTCTCTTTACAAATTTCTGCCTCTAACCTTAAGACAGACCACAGTGATAGATAATACTGCCATTTTACAGATGAGAAAACTGAGGCTCAAAAGGTGACATGATATATAAAGAGTCAGAGGTGAACTAAGTTCTCCCAGCCTTCAGAATCCACATTGTCCTGCCCTAGCCCTGTGGAGCACCAGGAGCTCACTAGAGTAGATAGAATTCCAAGATGGCCCCATGATCTCCACTCCACGGTATAATCCCATATAATCCCATCCCCTAATGTGAGTGGAGCTCCTGACTTTGTTGTCGCCTATTGAATACGGCTAAGGTGATGGGCTGTCTGTCACTCCCATCATTAGCTTAGCTATATTAGATTCCTCTCTAGATAGAAAATTTTTTGTTGGCCTTGAAGAGGCAAAGAGCCAGGATGTGAAATCCTGTAGACAGAGTCACATGTGAGAACATGGCCCCGGCCAACACCCTTGAGTCTCAGTGCTGGAAATGGCTGAGCCACATCGGGACTTCTGACTCACAGAAGTGGTGTTCTTTTAAGCTACTAAGTTTGAGGCTATTTGTCACGCAGCAGGAGATAACTAATACACTGAGAGGGAACCTGGAGCCCTTGAAGGTAGTAAGGGTCCCATTTCTGGGGAATCTGGGCTACTATCCACCAAGGTTCCCAGTGTCATCTGGAGGTGGGTGGAGACAGGACAGTGTGAGCTTCAAGGGACACCATTCCCTAAATCTCCAGTCCAACTCAGCTGCAGTTAGGTGGTGGGGCAGCTGCCAACTCACCTAGAATCTCGAGCCAGCCAGTTGCTCTCTGGGTGTCACTGATGGTGTCCACCCTCACTGTATAGTTCCCTGTGTCATTTAACTGTGACCCCCTGATCCTCAGGGTACCTCTAACGGACACACTTTCCCGGCCACTGTACATGGGCCCATCCCGCCTGGAATGAGATGTGGCATTGTAGCTGATAATCAGATTTTCCTCAGTGTCATTTGCACCCCGGTGCCAGCTGTATTCCTGAACATCTTCAGGGGTGTTCTCGATGGCCAGTGAGCTTGAATATCTTTCCACTCCGATGAGTGAATCCGGGGCGATGTAGATTTGGCTGGAGGCCTGGTGGATCCCACAGGCCAGCAGACTGGCTGAGGAAGACAAACAGAAAAAGACACACACACATACATACAGGTTTACACCGCAGACCGTGATCCACAGAGACCTTGGAAAATGGGTCAAGGGCTTCTAGCTCCTGAAGGACTTGGCAGTCTGTTCCCCCACTCTCCGTCACCTCAGCCCCTGCCTCCGTCCATTCCTTTATCATCCTGTTCCAGGATGGCCTCCTCCCTGAACTCCAGCCCATCCGCACAGGTCAGTTTTGTGGATCCTTATGAAGCCCCACAGGTGACCCTGCCCTCCTGCTCACATATCTTCCATGGCTCCCCAGTGCTCTCACAAAAGGTTCAACCCTTAGCATAGCTGGTGAAACACGTAGAGAGAACCGGTCTCTAGGACCCAGGGTAGGCTCTTTTTGAGTCACATCTACCCTACTTTACCACTTCCATTCATTCATCAGAAGACACAGCATCCAGACTGTGTGCCCCAGTCACACACACAGCTCTTCTTGACCCACCACACATACTCTTCCCCACTTCTTGCACCCTGATCCCTGCTCTCTCCTCCCCACGTCCATCTTCCTTGTTGATTCACGTCTGTGTCCCCAGCTCCCTGGAGATCAGGGTGGAGCCCAGCTGGAAGGCTCAGAATGGTTATCTGGGGGAATTAAACTCCCCCAAGAGGATCTACACTGTCTTTGACTTGCCGTTTAGGTTCAGTGGCACAAACACCAATGGGGGTGTGTATCTGTTATCTCCTAAGTGGGGGAGGTGTCTGCTGCTATAGGAACCCTAAGCCTTGCCTCCATGGAGAAGGCAAAGACAGCTGAGACCCCCTGCTCCAGGGCTCCAGGTGTGGGCCCTAGAGGTTTTGAAGGACAGTATATGTGGCCATCAGGGAAACATGAGTGGTCAGTATCAGGAGGAAGCAGAGTGTTTTGGGGGAAAGTGAGGGATTGGGAGGGGTCCTACCAGAGAGGTGGTGGAAGCGATCAGGGCAGAAGAGGTGAACCCAGAGGAAGTGGTTGCTGGGAATTGTGTGTTGGGGTTCAATTTCATCATGCCTTGTGGTGGGTAGAGACGAACGCTACCTCTCTGTGTGTGTGTGTCTCAGGCAAGCCGTGCCCAGGTGTGTGAGTTCACGAAAGTTCTGCTGAGGGTCCTGGATCACTCCCTTTTCCCCCACCTCCATCCTGCTAGCCCTGCTGTCTTACACACAAGACCAGTTCCCTCCAGAGTCTGCACCTGGGTCTGGAAAGGTCCATGAGCCCCTCCAGTCCTCCTGCTGGAGGGATCTCTCCAGGGACCCAGCCACCTCCTGTGCCCTTTTACAGACCTGTGTCCCCTCAGGCCCCAGATGTAGTCTCTACTCACTTCCTGCTCAGGGATGGACTCTGAACTGCAAGGTGGGAGGGGCTGGGGAAGAGGCACTCTGCTGAGCGGGTGATTATCTTTAGGACTTGATACCCGCAAGGAAGGACCTTAGACCCATGGCAATTTAGAATGTCAATAATCATTATGAGGAACTTTTGATATCCCCTACTGACTTTCCTTAAAACTGAATTGGACCACAGAGAACAAAAAGAGAACAAACAGCTCACTCATCACCTAGTTGTACAAGGGTTCAGTCACTATCTGCTTCAATCTCCCAGCAACAATGAACCCTGAGAGGATTTCTGGGTGAAAAAACAGGATGAAGCACTCTGTGATTTGGGTAATCAGGCCCCCATATGCATGACTCAGGAAGAATTTCATGAATTCTTCTGGTGATGAATTTCATAAATTCTGACTGATGACTTCTGCATCAGTCATATGCAAAAAAAAAAAAAAGCACTAAAATCATTAACTTGGTATATCTGTTCTTTGTGACGAGCTGTGATCAGTTACCAAGATGTATGCTTGATGACACAGTTTTCCCAGCCCCCAAATTCAAATACACACTGGCTTCTGCCCTGCCTGAGGGAGCAGTCCCTCAGAGCTGTCTCCCAGGCTACAGTCCTCAGGAAGACCCTGAATAAAACTTAGATGCTCTGTGTTTTGCTTTAAGTGGACACCCTTTAATAGAGTCAGCCTGACTTATCACCCTGGTTTCTCCAACTTATCAGTTAGTTCGTATGCTTATTAGTGAAGACTTCCCAGTGACTCCAGCACCAAAGTGAAAGCCACTAACTGGGAAATGCCTGAGAGGTCTCTAGGAACCCAGAGACCAGCCAACTAACTGATTTATTGTACAGTCAGGGTTGGGCAATCACTAGATGACTTTATTGTGTGCTTTCTAGGGTTTTTCCAAAGCCTGTTGATTGGACAAAATTCAGGCTTGCACAGAAAAACCTGATGAACCTATTCAAGACTATCACAATCAGCCTCAGATTTAAAAGAATGTTCTGATCTTCCTTCAAATGTTGCTTCCAACCAGGTAGCTTGTAACTCTATGGTTGTTAATAGGCTGAACTGGAACCTCTCTGTCTCATAAGAAGGAGCAGGATGGGCTGGGAAACTCTGTTGGAGATTTAGCTAATCTGTTTCTTCCTCCCTCCCTCCTTGTTTGCCCTTTCATTCTAACTGCCATGGTGATGAACAAATTTGCTTATATATTTTTGGACACACCCATGAAGAAAGTTCAGAAAAAAGTTTCAGAAATGGCATTATGGGGTCTGAACTAACTCCATGATGTTTTAAATTTATTGGGTTGTATTTTCTCTTTTTTTTCAGATTTTTAAAAAAATATTTTTTAAAACTGAAGGATAATTGCTTTGCAGAATTGTGTTGGTTTTTGCCAAAGTATTGCGTTGTCTTTTCTAACTATGAGAACAAATTATACATTTTGTAATGAAAAAAACCACACCCAGAATATACAGTAAAGTGCAAAGAAAGAAACTGAGACAGAACTGCCGATAGTTAGCATTTTCCATTATTTTTGCACAGATCTGTATATTTACTATATGTACATCATACATACATACGTATGTAAAACTGTGGAGACAGGCATACAAACTGTAAAATTTTACCCATATCCACTAGCTAATCTATACTTTTCATAACGTGGTCTGTATTGTGTGTTTCTAACTCGGCATCAAGTTTGAACCTTTCGCACACCAGTGAGTCTCCTTGCCCAGCGAAGTTTCTAACCATGACAGGTTCACCTGACATGCGCTGTGCCCCATTTAAGCAGTTCCCGACTGTTGGACATGTGTAGGTGGTCCTGTCTCTCTGTCACTGGCGATGCTGAGATGGGGCACCTTTGCAGCTTCTCTGATGGTCCCACAGGGTCAGGTTAAGGAAGTGGAGAAGTTGGAATCCTATTTACTGGTGGGGAAGAGGCGCGGGAATTAGAGCCCCGCCCCAGTCTACATCCCATTGGCTGGTTCTGATTGGCAGATGGCGTGGTCAGTAGCCATGTGCTCTTGGGGTTCCCCACCCTCCCACCACCCCTCGGTCCTAGGAGCAGACTGTAGACTTTCTATAGGAGCCTCCACCTCCAATTCCAAAGTGACTGGCCTGAGTCCTTTGCCTGACTGTCCGTTCCAGCCAGTCCCTGGGCCCCTTCCAGCCTAGCTCGTCTCTATGAGGTCTCTCACTCACCTCTCACCTCCTTGCCCATCAGGTCGTGTCCTCCATGTCTGAGGTGGACAGTCATACAGACCGATTTGCCTTATGGAGAGGAATTAGGGAAGAAGTCAAATCTGGGATCCACAGGAAACTGTAAGAATATAGGAGAGCCGTGGGTAGATGAGAGGTCACTGCTTCTTTCCAAGCCTGCACATCCTGAAGGAACCCCAGGAGTAGGAGGTGATGAATCCAGAGGCTTGACTTCTACACCAAAAGTCCCCACACTTTTATTGACTTTTTTTTGCCTTTGTGATTAGATAGCTTTCCCCCCATACTTTTAATATATCTGAGGTCTTAAGTTCTTGGAGGAAGATGCCGTGTGTCATGGGATGGTGGATTGTATGGTCAGGCCACTCAAAATGACTGTTCACTTGCTCTCAGTCCATCCCCTGCCTGATCAGTGCCCGCTTCACCTACAGGCGACTCACATCACTGACCTGCCTACGCCTGCCACGGAACCCAGGCTAAGCTGCTTCAGTCGTGTCTGACTCTTTGCGACCCCATGGACTGTAGCCCACCAGGCTCCTCCATCCTTGGGACTTCCCAGGCAAGAGCACTGGAGTGGGTTGCCATTTCCTTCTCCAGGGGATCTTCCCAACCCAGGGATCGAACCTGAGTCTCCTGCATTGCCAGGCAGATTCTTTACTGCTGAGCCACCAGGGAAGCCCCACTGAAATGATTGTCAGACCCCAAATGTTTATAGCGCTGAGAATGGAAATCTTTGCTCCACTCTGTTCTTATAACTAATGCCAGTCCCTTCATCCTCCACAATGTGTGTCTAATCCCCACATCACCCTCCAGGGCAGTGTGACTCTTCACATCCTCCAAGAGGGGCTGGGAGGACGTGAGAGGAGGAATGATCTGCTCAAGGTCACCATCCAGCTGGCGGCAAAGCTGAGTTTTGAGCCTAGATTTTAATCCTCTCTCCACCCAATCTCTTCCCCCTGCACCACTGACCTCTGCCACCTGTTTCCCCAACTTCTCTTGGTAACTAGTGACTACCAGATACATGCAGGATACTTGACACGCACCCCTGTTATTCTCACACCTGCCCTTCTAGGTTGACTTTCAATATCTACACTGTAAACACAAACAAACTGGGCTGAAAAGATGTCACTGGAGGAAACCTCACTGCTGTTTAGAGGCATGGCTGACCCCAGACCCTTATTCTCCCCTATAAGCCTCTGGTCCTTGAGAACTATTTGTTTGCCCAGATGACCCCCAACAACACTGTTCCTGGCTGATCGCTTTCCCTTCTGATTCTGCCTCCCCTTCTCAAGGGTGTGCTGGTCTTAAAGTCCCAGTCCCCAGCCAGCGTCCCACCCTGGGCCTAGAGTGATGGGTACCTGGTGGAGTAACATCTGATGAGGCTCAGAAGGATGAGTGTAAAGAGGAGGACATAGCCCAAGATTGACCACATCATGAGGAAGTTCAGGAGGAGTGTTGACATGGTGACGTCTTTGCTAATCCCTAGAAGGAGAAGAGGCATGGAGGTCAGGACTGCCATTTGCTCATCCCTTCATTCATCCACACATCTGTTCCTCAGAGACTCACGAGCCCCTACCACATGCAGGCACTGTTTCAGGTACTAGGGGCTCAGCAGTGAACAAGGCAGACTTCCTGCCCTAATGGGGCTGGCATTCTATCTGGGAAGTGCACAGTGGAGTACAAAGCAAAAAGATGTCCAGTGTCATGGAGGGGAGCAGTAAGTCCTCCAGAAAAGCATAAGTTGGGGGCAGAGAGCAGCAGGGTACAGGGTGTGCTGGTTACACAGGGCCATGAACTCGTTCCATGGGGATTCATTCACTGAGCTCCACTGTGTGCCTGGCACTGTGCTAAGCACTGGGGACAAATAGAGATTTAAGAACTTGCCCAGTCTCTGTTCCCTTGAAGTTTCATAGTCCAGTGGGTGTCAAGTGGCATGAAATGAGGCATCATACATATACAAAAATTGTATCATTCGATGCTTAGTAAATAGTGCAGAGTGACTGAAATAAATGTCTCCGGCCCACATTCAGTGTCCACTCACGTCATTCTGGGCCAGGCTGACAGCTTCTCGTGCCCTGTCTGATTTCCCTCATGCAACAACCCTGTCGACTAGAACCCTCACTATCAAATTGCAAAGGGGCAAACAGGCTCACAGAGGTGACGCTGCTGCCCCTGTTCACACAGAGGGGCAGCGGCAGAGCTGGGATTTCATCTCAGGTCGCTAGGCTCCAGAGCTCCAGCTCTTCACGGCCCTGCATGCCTGCTCTCTCCCCAAGCCTGTCCATCTCTCTCCGTGGTGTAAAGGATCGGACGTGGGGTTCCTCAATAGGTGCCTCCCCTACGTGCAGACTCCTTCCTAACCTGCTCCAGAGGCCACACCATGGACAGCTCCCCATGTCCCCCCACCACCTCCCCTGGCATGTTCCTGCTTCCTCATCGCAGAGCAGCCCCACGGATTTGTGGAGGGCGGAGGCTGTGAGGTCAGATGGCCAGGGTTTGAATCCTGCATCCTCTGCCTATTAGAACTGGAGCCTGGAACAAAGCATCCAAAATTTCTGCAGCTCCATTTGCTCATCTGTACAGTGGAGGTGGTGCTAATAATGGTCACTTACACTGTAGGGAGACTGGAGGGTCACCCAGGTTAGAATCACTCAGGTTAGAATGGTGGCTGCTAGTGTAAATGCTCAGTCAGTGTTGGCTGATCCTACATCCCTGGAATTCGCTCCAACTCTGACCTGAGGACTCCGGGGGGCTCATAAAGGAGGCAGTTTGGACTTGGACCTGGGAGGTTGCGGGGGGCTTCATTTGACCATCGTGAGGATGGCAACACACAATGAAGAGGGCATTTCTGATGACAAGCACTGCCTAGGCAGAGGCATGAGAGTGGCGGGATTTGGAGAGAGCAAGGGGCAGCTGCTGCACTCACTGGGCACGTGGGCCTGGACCTGGGCTTCATTGTACAAGATCTCGTGAGTGGCGGAGTTCTCCGTGATGCACCTGTACCTGCCCATCTGGTCCCAGGTCAGACTTGGGAGGGTGGTGTTCTTCTCCGAGAAGCTCAGGACAGAGATGTTGTGGATCCAGTGGTACTTGATTTGCAGTATGCCATCAGAAAGACACTCCATCTTCACTTGGGAGCTGATCTCAGCAGGCAAGATGCCCTGGTAGTTAACAGGCGTGCTGAAGATTGTTGCATAGGAGGGTCCATCTGCAGAGACAGGGCAGGACGCCCGGACCATGCTTCTGACCACTGGAGGTCCTGTCTCCTCTCAATCCACAGTAAGTCTCCCTCCTACCAAGGGTGTCCCCACTCTGTGCCCCAAGTGGATCCTCACACCCACCCCATGAAGGCAGCTGGGCCAAGAACAATGAGAGTCATCACAGTGTCTTTTGTCATGGAGACTTACTACAGGCCAGCTGTTTGGCTGCCCTTCATGTCGCAATAAAATAGGTGTAGAGTAGAAGCAGACAGGCTTCTCTGGTGGTTCAGAATGTAAAGAATCCACCTGCAACGCAGGAGACCCAGGTTCGATTCCGGCATTGGGAAGATCCCTTGGAGAAGGGAATGATAACCCGCTCCAGTAGTCTTGCCTGGAGAATCCCATGGATTCCATGGGGTCGCAAAGAGTATGACGTGACTGATGCACTCAGTCCCTTCTTTACACAAAAGCTGGATGTGCATGCATTCATAGTATTTCTTGTCTGAGAAGTAGGGATTAGGGCCCTCAGTTTAAACTGAGTGGACCGGGGTTGTGAGCATTGAGGATAATTCTGAAGTCCAAAGTGTCAAACAGCCAGAGCTGGGATCTGAAGCCAGCACAGCTGTCTTCACGGTGTCTCATGCGACACTCTCTGTCTGTTTTGTCATGACGTCCCTGGGAGACCCTGAGACCAGCTTGGCTTCCCTCCCATGACCCCAAGACACTCACAGGTCACCGTCAGAGAGACCGGTTCACTTTTCTTAATAATGGGACTTGGATCCCAAGTCCCATCGGATCCCAAGACTTGGATCCCACACTACAGTGGTGAGTCGTTGCTCCTGACCCTTTTGATGATGAGGGTCTTAGTGTCTGGAGAGGTGGTCATGTGTTCAGAGCTGGACACCTGTGTGTAGCCTACAAACCACTAGACATTAGTGTCGTTGGTCTGGCAGATGGCAGCCACAGAGTCTACATTCAGTCCTGCGTAGCTGGTGTTGACTGAGATGCCTGGGATTTCAAACACTGGGTGAAGCAGGAAGGAGAAGATTAGGGGTTGGATCTGCCTGTCCAAGCTCTGTTCCTTTCCACAGGGGCTTTCAGAGCAGGCTGGGAAGAAGCCCAGAATTGTAAGATGGGATCTAGAATCTCGGGGCTGAGACAGACAGGGAAGCAAGGAGTGGGCACGAGGTAGTTGAGATGCAGGCGATGCCCTGAGCTTGTGGTCCTATGGGCCGAGCCACCCCTATAGCTGTTCATTGCAATAATGGCGAGTTCTTCCCATAAGCATGTTGTCATGTGGTTCTTTCTATAAAACTTGGATCCTCCATCCATGGAACCACGGGTCGTATGGACTGAGAAATAGTCTGTGCTCTCCATAACAATTCCTCCTACTATCTGAGTCCCATTCCCTTTACAAACACTTCCTCTAACCTTACAACAGACCACACTGTCTCTGATTCTACTGACAAGAGGACCAGGGAAGGAAGACTACGGCGATTTGGTATATACAGAGTCAGAAGTAAGCAGAAGTCTTTCAGTCTTCAAAATCCACACTGTCCTGCCCTAGCCCTGTGGAGCCCCCTGGAGGTCAGTGGAGTAGACAGAATTCCAAGATGACTCCATGATCTCCACTCCCTACTATAACCCCTGTATAATCCCATCCCCTCAATGCCGGTAGAACTTGTGACTTTCTTGTAGCCTATAGAAGATGGCGAAGGGGATGGGCTGTCACTCCCATCATTGTGTGCCTGTGAGTGCTCAGTCACTGAATCGTGTCTGACTCTAGCCCGCCAGGGTCCCCTGTCCATGGGACTTCCCAGGCAAGAATACTGGAGTAGGTTGCCATGCCCTCATCCAGGGGATGTGCCTGACCCAGGGATTGAACCCACATCTCCTGAGTTTCCTGGATTCAGGTGTATTCTTTACCCATTGTTATATAAGGTTCCTTCTCAGCACTCTAGAGAGAGATACTGTTTTTGACCTTGAAGAAACAAAGAGCCATGAGGTGAAATCCTATGGACAGAGTCACATAAGAATATAGCCCCGGCTGATGCTTTGTGAGTCTCAGTACTGGAGATGGCTGAGCCATGCCCAGACTTCTGACTCACAGAAATGAGTATTCTTTTAAGCTACTAAGCTTGTGGCTATTTGTCCTATTTGTCACAGCAGGAGATAGAGGGAACCTGGAGCATTTGAACATAGTGAGGGTCCCTTCTCTGGGGAGAAGCTAGACTACCATCCACCAAGACTCCCAATGTCATCTGAGGGCAAGTGGAGGCTAAACACTGTGAGCTCCAAGGAACACCACTCCCCAAACCTCCAGATTCAACTCAGTGCAGTTGGGCAGTGGGGCAGCTGCCCACTCACCTTGAATCTCGAGCCAGACACTTGCTCTCTGCGTGTCATTGATAGCGTCCACCCTCACGGTGTAGTTCCCTGTATCATTTAATTGAGACTCCTTAAATCCCATGGATGGAGGAGTCTGGTAGGCTGCAGTCCTTGGGGTCGCTAAGAGTTGGACATGACTGAGCGACCTCACTTTCACTTTTCACTTTCATGCATTGGAGAAGGAAATGGCAACCCACTCCATTGTTCTTGCCTGGAGAATCCCAGGGACAGGGGAGCCTGGTGGATGCTGTCTATGGGGTCGCACAGAGTCGGACACAACTGAAGTGACTTAGCAGCAGTAGCAATCAGCAGGGCGCCTGTAGGGGGCACTCTTTCCCGGCCACTGTACATGGGCCCATTCTGCTGGGAATGAGATGTGGTGTTGTAGCTGATAATCAGATTTTCCTCAGTGTCATTTGCACCCTTGCGCCAACTATATTCCTGAACATCTTTAGGGGCGTTGTTGACAATCAGGAGGCTCCAGTATCCCTTCAAACCTGTGAATGGGTCTGGGCTGATGTACATTTGGCTGGAGGCCTTGGTGATCCCACAGGCCAGCAGACTGGCTGAGGAAGACAAACAGAAAAAGACACACACACAGGTTTATACCCACAGGCGATGATCCACAGAGACACTGGTGAATGGGTTTCTAGCTCTGAGGGACCCCTGACCCTGTCTCCTTCTCCCTGTCACCTCAGCCCCTGCCCTGGTCCATTCTTTCATCATCCTTTTCCAGGCTGGCTTCCTCCCTGGATACTCAGCCTCCAGCCCATCCTCACAGGTCAGTTTTGTGGATCCTTACGAAGCCCCACAGGTGACCCTGCTCTCTCTCTCTGCTTATGTATATTCCATGCTCCCCAGTGCTCTCACACTCTTAGAGAGCAAACTGGTCTCTAGGACCCAATGTAGGCTCTTTTTGAGTCACATCTACCCTACTTTACCACCTTCATTCATTCACTCATGTATTCATTCATTCATCAGAAGACACAGCATCCAGGCTGTGTGTCCCAGTCACACATACGGGTCTCTCTTGACCAACTTCACTTTCTTCTGACTTGGGTTTTTGCACATGCTCTTTCCCATTTCTAGATCCCTGGCACCCTAGCTCTCTCCTCCCCTTGTCCATCTTCCTTGTTGACTCACTTCTGTGTCTCCAGCTCCCCAGAGGTCAGGGTGGAGCCCAGCAGGAGGGCTCAGAATGGTTATCTGGGTGGATTAAACTCCCCCAAGAGGATCTACACTGTCTTGATTTACCATATAGATTCAGTGGCATGAAAATGAATGGTGGTGGGGATCTGTTATCTAGGCAGGTGTCTGCTGCTCTGGGAACCTCTTCCATGGAGGAGGCAAAGATAGCGAAGCCCCCCTAGAGCTCCAGGTGTGGACCCTAGAGGTTTTAGAGGACAGTATACACGGCCACCAGGGAAACACGAGAGTGGTCAGTATCAGGAGCAAGCAGAGTGTTTTTGGGGAAAGTGAGGGATTGGGTGGGGTCCTGCCAGAGAGGTGGTGGAGGGGATGAGGGCAGAGGAGGTGAACCCAGAGGAAATGGTTGCTGGGAGTCGTGTGCTAGGGTTCAATTTCATCACACTTTATGGTGGGTAGAGATGAATGCTATCTGTGTGTGTGTGTCTTGGGCAAGCTGAGCCCAGGTGTGTGAGTTCATGAAAGTTCTACTGAGGGTCCTGGGTCACTCCCCTTCTCCCCCTGCCCCACCATCATGCTAGCCCGACTCTCTTACCCACAAGGACTAGTTTTCTCCAGAGCCTGCACCTGGGTCTGGAATGGTCCATGAGTCACTCTGGCCCTCCTGCTGGAGGGATCTCTCCAGGGACTCGGCCGCTTCCTGTGCCCTGTTATAGACTTGCATCATCTCAGGCCCTGAGCGTTGGTCTCCACCCCCTTTCTGCTCAGAGATGGACTCCGAACCACGTGGTGGGGCGGGGGAGGCTGGGGAGGAGACACTCTTCTGAGTGGCCGATTATCTTTAGGACTTGATACCCACAAGGAAGGACCTGGGACATATGGCAGTTTAGAATATCAATGACCATTATGTGGAATTTTTGATATCCCAACCTACTTGTCTTAAAACAGAATTGGCCCACCTGTGACCAAAAAGAGAACAAACAGCGTCACTCATCACCTAGTGTACAAGGGTTCAGTCACTGCCTGCTGCAGTTTCCCACCAACAGTGCACCCTGAGAGGATTTCAGGATGAGGTGCTCTGTGCTTTGGATAATCAGGCCCGAAGATGCATAGCTCAGGAAGAATTTCAATGACCCCAGACTCCAGCATCAGTCATACTCATAAAAAGCTCTAAAATCATTAACTTGGTATATCTGTTCTTTGTGATGAGCAGTGATCAGTTACTAAGCTGTGTGCTTGATGACACATTTTCCCTGCCCCCCAAATGCAAATACACACTGGCTCCTCCCCTTCTTCTTTGGAGCAGTTCCTCAGAGCTGTCTCCCAGGCTACAGTCTTCAGGAAGACCCTGAATAAAACTTAGATGCTCTGTGTTTTGCTTTAAGTGGACACCCTTCAGTATAGTCAGCCTAACTTATCACCCTGGTTTCACCAACTCATCAGTTCGTTCATATGCTTATAAGTGAACGCTTGCCAGTGACTCCACCATCGGGTGAAAGCCACTAACTGGGAAAAGCCTGAAAGGTCTCTAGGATTACTGTGAGGAGGCCAGCCTGTTAATTTATTTATTTATTTATTTATTTTTTCTCTGTCCATGGGATTTTCTAGGCAAGAACACTGGAGTGGGTTGCCATTTCCTTCTCCTAGCCTGTTAATTTAATATGTGGTCAGGCTTGGGCAATCACTGGGCCACTTCTTCATGTGATTCCTAGGGGTTTTCCAAAGCCTGTTGATTCAACAAAATTTAGGCTTGCACACAAAAATCTGATGAACCTGTTTATTGATAAGGGCCCACATGGGGTCTCACTGATAAGATGGCTCATTATGTCGACCTCCCAAACAAAGAACAAACAAAGAATAAACCACAGTGATCCTTGAGACTGACCAAATTGCCCAAATGGCATCCTGTTATCTCACTGGTGCCTATCTTCTCAAAACTGTGAGACCACCAGATTCCAGACCTCTGGCTATGGACCATCCCTTCAGAGAATTTTTCATTGGTGGGGTATAAGAAGGACTCCATCAGAAAGGGAGGACACTGGTTCTCTTTAAGAGCCATTTACCCCCTCTTTTTCCTCTAATAAATTTCCCTTTTGGGAAATAAATAGGAAATAAATTTCCCTTTTCTTCCCTGACTGCCTGGCTTGCTCTCTCTTTCTCTGCACTCGCCTTGCATTCTGGTTGGTTGATGGTTTAATATCTACACCACGAATAACTGAGCCTCTACCTTGCACACTTCAAGATACCCCATTTTCCCATTCTTTCCTCATACTCCCAAAATGTCCTACTCCTATTCTGGGGAGAGACCTTCTCTCAAAATTCAAAGCCTTTATTACTATCGCAAGCCCACCCTCTGATCTAGCCTGGTCAGTGCTCCTTAACACCCACCACTTCTGACATTCCTCCACAGCAGGCTCCTTTCTGTTTCCAGACAAAACTCTATAAACAATTCTTACCCTCCAACTAGGAACTATACCATCACAGCTCTGCAATCACACTTCACATCTCTCCTTCCCTTCAGGCCCATCTATCATGTCTCAGGAACTGCAGGACATTCTCTTACTTTCTCAGGGAGGCTCCCTTCTGCCTATGGTGAAAATACTCCTCTTGTAGGGGCTACACTGGCTGAGTTCACTGCCTGTCTCAGAGACTCCTAACGAGTTCCCAGAAAGACTCCTATTTGTTATTGATTTCAGCTGTTGTCTTCTTACTCCTGGAATATTTTTCTTATGTGGAACCAGCACCTGTTTATGTCTTCCCACTAACTGACAGGAACATGCACCCTGGGTATATCTGCCCCAGATATTTCTGTTGCTCCTAACAATCAGATGCTCCCTATCCCACTAACTCATAACTGACCCAGATGGGCAATTCAATTCATTCCTCTATTAATCAGTTTAGGAAGAGCTGCTGGGATTGGGACAGGGACCGCAGAACTCACAACCTCTTTATATTACTATCAAAGTCTTTCTAAATTCTCCAAGCCAGGCTTCAGCAATACGTGAACCGTGAACTTCCTGATGTTCAAGCTGGTTTTAGAAAAGGCAGAGGAACCAGAGATCAAATTGCCAACATCTGCTGGATCATGGAAAAAGCAAGAGAGTTCCAGAAAAACATCTATTTCTGCTTTATTGACTATGCCAAAGCCTTTGACTGTGTGGGTCACAAGAAACTGTGGAAAATTCTAAAAGAGATGGGAATACCAGACCACCTGACCTGCCTCTTGAGAAATCTGTATGCAGGTCAGGAAGCAACAGTTAGAACTGGACATGGAACAACAGACTGGTTCCAAATAGGAAAAGGAGTACGTCAAGGCTGTATGTTGTCACCCTACTTATTTAATTTACATGCAGAGTACATCATGAGAAACGCTGGACTGGAAGAAACACAAGCTGGAATCAAGATTGCCAGGAGAAATATCAATAACCTCAGAGATGCAGATGACACCACCACCCTTATGGCATAAAGTGAAGAGGAACTCAAAAGCCTCTTGATGAAAGTGAAAGAGGAGAGCGAAAAAGTTGGCTTAAAACTCAACATTCAGAAAATGAAGATCATGGCATCCGGTCCCATCACTCCATGGGAAATAGATGGAGAAACATTGGAAACAGTGTCAGACTTTATTTTTTTGGGCTCCAAAATCACTGCAGATGGTGATTGCAGCCATGAAATTAAAAGACGCTTATGTCTTGGAAGAAAAGTTATGAGCAACCTAGATAGGATATTCCAAAGCAGAGACATTACTTTGCCGACTAAGGTCCGTCTAGTCAAGGCTATGGTTTTTCCAGTAGTCATGTATGGATGTGAGAGTTGGACTGTGAAGAAGGCTGAGTGCTGAAGAATTGATGCTTTTGAACTGTGGTGTTGGAGAAGACTCTTGAGAGTCCTTTGGACTGCAAGGAGATCCAACCAGTCCATTCTGAAGGAGATCAACCCTGGGATTTCTTTGGAAGGAATGATGCTAAAGCTGAAACTCCAGTACTTTGGCCACCTCATGCGAAGAGTTGACTCATTGGAAAAGACTCTGATGCTGGGAGGGATTGGGGGCAGGAGAAGAAGGGGACGACCAAGGACGAGATGGCTGGATGGCATCACTGACTCGAGGGACGCGAGTCTGAGTGAACTCCGGGAGTTGGTGATGGACAGGGAGGCCTGGCATGCTGCGATTCATGGGGTCACAAAGAGTTGGACACGACTGAGCGACTGAACTGAACTGAACAGAAAGACCTCACTGACAGCCTAGAAGAAGTAGCTAACAGCCTTATCACTATCCCAAACCAGCCAGATTCCCTGGCAGCCATGGTCCTCCAAACAGAAGAGGATTAGACTTCCTCACAGCAGAAAAAGGAGGCCTATGTCTAATTTGGAGGAAGCCTGCTGTTTCTATGCCAATATATCAGGCATTATAAAGGAAGCAGCAAGAAATCTGACAAACAGGGCCTCAAGAATATGCCAACACCTCAGTTATTCATGGGAAAATTGGGTAAGCAATTGGAATTGGATGCCCTGGGTCCTACCTTTCCTAGGCCCTCTCCTTCTGCTTACCCTTATTACAAACTTTCGGCCCGTGTTTAAGGTATCTTTTTTTTCAAAATTTCTTCAGGATCGCTTAAAAGCCTTCACCCACTGAACTATCTACGAGCTACTTCTAACTCACTTAGATTATCAAAAATTTCGACCCCACACAAATCCCCTTAACCCTCATTCCAGCCGTTTCTTATCTCACCCCCATGATGCCCCTGTCTCACAGGAAGCAGTTACAGAAGACTGACCTTCGGCCTTTATCCTAAATCAAAAAGGCTGGAATGATAGGGCCCACATGGGGTCTCACTGATAAGATGGCTCATTATGTCGACCTCCCAAAGAATAAAATTACAGTGATCTGTGAGACTGACCAAATTGTCCAAATGATGTCCTGTTGTCTCACTGGCACCTATCTTCTCAAAACTGTGAGACCACCAGATTCCAGACCTCTGGCTATGTGACCATCCCTTCAGGGGATTTTTCATTGGCAGGGTATAAGAAGGACTCTGTCAGAAAGGCAGGATGCTGGTTCTCCTTAAGAGCCAGTCACCCTCTCTTTTCCCTCTAATAAATTTACTTTTCTTGCCTGACTGTCCGGCTTGATCTCTTTTTCTTTGCACTTGCCTTACATTTATGACGATCACAATCAGCTTCAGGTTATTTTAAAGGATATTCTGATCTTCCTTCAGATGTTGATTCCAACCAGGTAGCTCTTAACTCTATGTTTGCTAATGGGCTGAACCGGACCTTTCTCATTAAAAGGACCAGGATGGGGTGGTAAGTGCTGTTGAAGATTTAGCTAACCTGGAAAAACAGCTCTCTCACTCTCCAGAGGAGTTACCTAAAAGGAAGACCCCCCCAAATTCTTCTTCTTTAGCTCCAGCCATTGAAAACCCCTCAATGAAAGCAAGACCCTCCTTGTTTCTGCTCTTATTACAAAACAAAAATGAAAACAGGACATTGGAAAGGATTGTCATAAAGTAAAGGTCTTAAGGTGCCTTTTTCCTCCCAGTTCTCAATGATGGAGCTCTGAGGAGCTATATGGCCTCTTCCCCCTTTCTCCCGCTTCACTGGTTTGAGAAATATTTCTCTAGATTGGGAGTAAATCTCTCTGGTCCTAATTCACGCAGTAGACACACTTCTGAAGCTCAACCCACTACCATAAAACCGCCCCTGCCTTGAGCACTAAAATCATCCAAACAGTGGGGATCTCCAGTGAACCTCCTGTTAGGACCAAACTGGAGCCAGGGCAGGCTCTAAGGGGCAGGCTAGGCCTGAGGTTTAGTCTCTAGAAAAGCTGAGGCACTGGAAACTCCCACAGGCAGTGTAGCTCGACCTATCAGAAAAATCCCCGTAGCCCCCCACCTGCACCAGACCCGAGCCAATCTGGATAGGGATGCAAGGTTTAATAGTCCTGCGCGCACTTACGGTTTAGCCAATCAGCTATGCTGTTACAGGAACAAAGAACCCTCTGTATAAAAGTAGATGTGATTCAGAGCCTGGGGCTCTTGTCAGATTCCACTGTGCTGGATGAGACCTGGGCCCTAGCTCGAGCTAGCAATAAACCCCTTTATGCTTTTGCATTGCTGTGGACGTCTTATTCTCTCAGTTCTGGGGACTCAGACTTCGGGCACAACACCCCAAAGATTCTTGCCTCTGAACCTGCTCCCTCTGTTTAGACCTTTGAGGTGCTTACCCTTTCTCCTTTGATCACCCTTCTGGATTTATAAGGCTGAGACTCCTTAAAGAAGTATCATGCTGTCCTATCTTTCTCCCAAAGAGGAAAATGATTCTAGAATTTGACAGCAACCAACCAAGTGAATTAAATGACCCTTTGACATCTTTTCTTTGTTCCATCTCTGACAAAGCTAAAGCTGAACCTGGAAACACTGATCAATTATCTCTACGGAATCAGCTACCCTCCTTACGGGCAAAATATCCAACTGGTAAGTCACAGTACACCTCCCACCAAAATCCAGTGAACTTCCCTGGTAGTCCAGTGGTTAAGACTTCACCTTCTAAAGCAGGAGATGCAGCTTCAATCCCCAGTCAGGGAGCTGGAATCCCACACGCCTCGACAGTCAAAAAAACAAAAACAACAACCATGAAACGGAAGCAATGCTGTGACAAATTCATTAAAGACTTTTAGGGCCTCCCTGGTGGCTCAGGGGTAAAGAATCCACCTGCCGATGTAGGAGACACTGGTTCGATCCCTGATCTGGGAAGATCCCACATGCTGGGGAGCAGCTAAGCACAAGAGTCACAAGTACTGAGCCTGTGTTCTGCAACAAGAGAAGGCTGCTCAATGAGAAGCCAGTGCCCCACAGCTGGAGAAGCCCCCACTCACCGCAACTGGAGGAAAGCCCACGCAGCAGTGAAGACCCAGCACAGCCAAATAAATAAATAAAGTTAAAAATAGATAAAGACTTTAAAAACTCAAATAGATCTCTCAAAATCGCTTTTCAGTTAATATCCTATAAGTAAGAAGATCTTCAGTGCTTCCCAGGTGGCACATTCGATCCCTAGGTTGGGAAGATTCCCCAGGAGTGGGGCATGGCAACCCACTCCAGTATTCTTGCCTGGAGAATCCCTTGGACACAAGAGCCTGGTGGGCTATGGCCCACAGAGTTGCAGAGAGTTGGACACAACTCAAGAACCTTGGCACGCACGCACAAGAAGTCCTTCAAGGCTTAAAGACCATCATAGAAGTTTACAAGGCTCAAAGCCCTTGTAATAGTTCCTGTTAACACTGCCATTTTGGCACTGAGGATGAAAGTCTGTCTCAGGTCTTCAAGGGATAAACGGAACTGCTGAACTTTGACACTGTTATTCCTAATGCTCATATGTTGTGGGCATCCCTTCCAACCATAAGTAACTTCTTTACTGTAATTGACTTACGAGTATAATCTTTAGTGGGCTTTCCTGGTAGCTCAGCTAGAACTGGTTTCATTCAGAGCCCAATTCCAGTTCACTACAGGAGTTAAGGGGCTTCCTAGGTGGCGCTAATGGCAAAAAACCTGCCTGCTGATGCGGGAGATATGAGATGAGAGTTCGATCCCTAGGTCTGGAAGATCCCTTGGAGGAGGAAAGGGCAACCCACTCCAGCACTCTTGACAGAAGAATCCTATGGACAGAGGAGCCTGGTGGGCTACAGTCCATGGGGTCGCAGAGAGTCAGACATGACTGAAGTTGGACAGCATGCACGCATGCAAGAACATAAGAGTTAAAAGCAAGGAGACCCTTAGGAGGCCCCTTCCCCTTGGGAGGTGCCTACAGGTTTGGAATTCATTCCAGCCTCCAGAGACTCTCTCTTGCCCTCAAGCAGACCCAGAGTTGGACTGATCCATTCCGTCCTGGATTCCCTATAATTTGGAGCATTTTGTTTGAATCCTAGCCAGGAGCCTGAGGTTTCCTACCTCATCAGACTCTGAATCAGAGACATCTGATGATACTGGGGAAATGATTCCCTCCAGAAAGACCTACTAATAATACTACTGAGTCCAAGCTCGCTCTGCTCACCACATGACAGGCCAGTGAATTGGAGACAAGCCTGCTGAGGCAAGGGATACAGCTTTATTCAGAAAGCCTGCTGACCGAGAGGATGGCAGACTTCAGTGTAAAAATAACCCTCTTATTGGAGTCTGGATGCCGGGATCTTTTACAGATCAGGAAGTGGGGCAAGGGGAGGTGAGGAAAGTAAAATGGTCATTGATCTTGCAAATATCTCCTAGAATGGCAAGCCTCAGGCAGGGGATGTGTTAATTTCTTCCTTCCTGTAGCCATCCACAAGTGGACAGAGTCCTGAACAAGGGCTCTTCAGCTTTACCAGTTAGGCAGAGGGGCAGGTTCTCGGAGGCAGGCAATTATGTATGATTATAATAACAAAAGTAACGAAAAGCAAGTCAAAGAGACAGTCCCAACCTGGAATCAGAATTAGCTTTTCCCTGCAACAATATTGGATGTGGCTCCTCTTAGCCAGTCCCAGAGCTCACCTGGGGGCAGGTGGCTGCCAGGGAAGCTGTCTCATAGAGTCCTTAATCTCTTTCTAGAGCTCAGCTTTGTTCTTATCGGAAGAGCGAAACATCACAGCCCCTCCCAGGGCAAATTTCTACCAGGTGCAATCAGCATGTGTGCGTGCTAAGTCACTACAATCTTGTCCAACTCTTTGCAACCCCATGGACTGTAGCCCACCAGGCTTCTCTGTCCATGGGATTCTTCAGGCAAGGATACTGGAGTGGGTTGTCATGCCCTTCTCCACGGGATCTTCCTGATCCAGGGATCGAATCTGGGTCTCCTGCATTGAGAACAGATTCTTTACTTAATAAATTTCCACCCCCACCTATTTATTAGGCCTGGAGAACACCAGGAATATTAACCTGGGCCCTTTGTGCAACTGCAAACAGGTGGAGCCCCGATAACTTCCAGCCGCTGTCCTCCTAGACCTGCTAGGCAAAGCCCCATCACCCCAAGTGCATCGGACTAGCAGGGGGAGCCGTGGAGTTGTGAAACTCGGCCACTCTGATCTTGGTCAACATGGTAACCCACTCCAGTATTCTTGCCTGGGAAATGCCATGGACTGAGGAGCCTCACAGGCTACAGTCCATGGGGTCGCAGAGAGTCGGACACGACCGAAGTGACTGAGCACGCAGGCAAGTGATGAAGAGTAGTAACTCCGATACATGCCCCGGAGTGCCTTGCTCCCTGGTATGCAGGGTGGTGTGGTTTAGTTGCTAAGTCGTGTCCGACTCTTGTTGAAGGAAGAAACAACTAGTTCTATCTTGAAAGCAGGACTCCATCTTGGGCCCGACTGTGGACTTTGAACTATCTGCCCAGTATCTATGGAAACGACATACCAACTAGAAAACCAGGCCCCGGGAAGGAAGAGCCCCAGGGCTCCCCGTCCCCTAAAAGAATACCCTAATTATTTGTATAACCGAATAGAATCATACATCTATTATGCTTATTGGAGTATGACCACTATTGATAATTGTCCACTGTTAACTACCTACGCTTAAGGCATATGAATCAAGAGTTAACTTTGATTGTTATATTCCTTTTCTTTTGTTCAGACTAGTTTCAGGGAATTTGGAGAGGTGGGTTTGGGGACGTACACTTAGAGTATATAAGGTTTTCACAAAAACTGGTTGGGGTCCTTGGCTAAGAGCAGACTCTGCCTTGTATCCGCCGGTGTAATAAACTGCACACTCCACTATCTGCGATGTCCTTCTAAGTGAGTTTGATTCTCGAACGCGTGGCTACAACACTGTGACCCCAGGGACTGTAGCCCACCAGTTTCCTCTGTCCATGGGATTCTCTAGGCAAGATACTGGAGTGGGTTGCTATTTCCTTCTCCAGGGGATCTTCCCGACCCAGGAATCAAACCCAGATCTCCTGCATTGCAGGCAGATTCTTTACCTACTGAGCTATGAGGGAAGCCCCCGGTACCAGAGCAGGTTCCAGAGGACAGGATGCAGAGCCAGGAGAGGCGGCAGCAGGTCCCGGCTTCTCAAGTGCCTTGGGTTGTTAGTTGCTCTCTCTGGACTGCAGCATCTCTCTGAAAGATGGGTAAATGAGCACCATCTCTCAAGACTGCAGAGCTGTGATAAGAGAAGGTCTGAGGTTCCTCCTCTGCATGCACGCACGCACACACACACGCTTCTGTCACGACTTCCTCTTGCTTCACAGGGCTATTGGTTCCTTGAAAGAGGGAACCTAGACATCAGACAATCCTAGAAAAGAGCTTGGCCCTTCCCATTCCCTCTATTGTGCCCGCCTGATGAAAAGAATTGACTCCTTGGAAAAGACCCTGATGCTGGGAAAGACTGAGGGCAGGAGGAGAAAGGGACGACAGAGGATGAGATGGTTGGATGGCATCACCGACTCTATGGCCATGAGTTTGAGCAACCTCAAAGAGATGGTGAAGGACAGGGAAGCCTGGCGTGCTACAGTCCATGGGGTGCAAAATCAGACACGACTGAGTGACTAACAGTTTCACGTTCACTTTAGGAGGCTAAAGCTTTCTTTTACAAATGAGAGGCAGGGGACGTGGGGCGGTCTGTCTCCGGGAAAGGCCTTTAGGGTCTTGCTCAATGTCAGCTCCACACCTGGAACACCTCTAGGGTCTGGACTAGGTCCCAGTCACTGGGTTTTCAGTCTCAGCACTGTTGACTTTGGGGTTAGATGATTTCTGTCGCAGGAGTAGGGGCTGGGGGTGGAATATAGCATGTTAAGAAGTTTCCCTGGCCTCTGTCCAGACCTATCAGATGACAGTTTCACCCAATATCCAAATGTCCCTTGGCGTGTTGGGGCAGGGGTAAGAATCACCAGTCTGGACAACAGGGTGATCCTCCCTGGCCAGGGCAGCAGGATCCAGCCATCCAGACATCTACCGCATCCCCCTTCCCCACGTGCCTCTGAGGTCTGCAGACGCCCCTGGTGCACCCGTGATAGGTCAGGGGGCGCCTCCATCGAGGTCCAGAGGCCTGAAGGTTCATAAGCCACATTCCTCATCCCCACTGCACTGCTGGATGTATGAGCCCCAGATGGGGTCAGGACAGGGGTCCCCTGCTTGTCTGCTCCTCTCTGGGCAGGTCTCCGGGGTCTCTGGGCCCAGGGGTGTCCTGTCCGCTGTGTGTGGAGGGGGAGGAGCTCCGGCTCTGAAGTTCCTCTTCTGTGAACAGAGTCTCTTGCTCCTCCCCAGCTCCCCTCGCCGTCTCCCCGCAGCCCTACCTCCCTCTCCCTTCCCTTCTCTTTTCACACACTGGACGCCCAGACACCCTCCTGCTCAGACATGCTGCCGCTGCTGCTGCCGACGCTGCTATGGGCGGGTGAGTGGACGGCGGGGCGGGGGTCGGCGGGGCGGGGGCTCGGCTGATCCTCGATTCCTCGCAGGGTCCCTGGTTCAGGATCCGAGATACCATCTGGACGTGCCGCGGGCCGTGTCGGTGCAGAAGGGCTTGTGTGTCCGCGTGCCCTGCTCCTTCTACTATCCCAGGGAAGGCTGGAAAGGCTCTGACCAAGCTCACGGCTACTGGTTCCGGGAAGGGGCCGAGGTATCCATGGATGCCCCCGTGGCCACAAACAAATTAGATCGTGAAGTTCTGGAGGAGACCCAGGGCCGATTCCATCTCCTCGGGGACCCCAGGAACAAAAACTGCTCCCTGGAGATCAGAGAAGCCAGGAAGAAAGACAGAGGTTCCTACTTCTTTCGTGTGGAAAGAGGAACTATGAAATGGAGTTACAGGTCTGAACGGTTCGTCTTGAATGTGACAGGTAAGCAGTGGATCTGGGAGAGGCCAGAGTGGGGGTCATGGGGGTCCCAGGGCAGGGCTGGTGGGGGCCCCTCCTGGGAGGCAGTGAGGGTAAAGCAGGTGGGGGCTCAGGGGGAGGGGCTGGACTGAAGCCTGAAGCTTCTCTGGGGGGCCACACCTCAGTGCCTCCTCCTGACCTCCCATCTGCCCCCTCCTCTCACCAGCCCTCACCCACCAGCCCCTCGTCCTCAGCCCGGGGGCCCTGGAGCCCGGCCGCCCGGGGAACCTGACCTGCTCTGTGCCCTGGGCCTGTGAGCGGGTCACGCCCCCCATCTTCTCCTGGACGTCAGCTGCCCCCAGCTCCCTGGGCCCCAGGACCCCCTTCTCATCGGTGCTCACCCTCACCCCACGGCCCCAGGACCACGGCACCAGGCTCACCTGTCAGGTGAAGCTGCCCACAAGCGGGGCGATGGCAGAGCGGACCATCCTGCTCAGTGTCACCTGTGAGTGAGGGGCGAGGATGCCGGAGGGGCCTGAGGGTGTGCTGGCAGTGGGGCCGGGCTGGGGATGCGAGGTGCTCTTGTCCTGGAGGCCCGGCTGGGGAGGGGGCTAGAGGGACAATGTCCTGCCTGGGTTCTGCAGATCTGGATGGGGCAGGGAGGGAATGACTACACTTCCGTCACCCTGGTCCCCCCACTGAGGAAGGAGATCCTCTCTTCCAGTCCCACGTGCTCCACAGAGCCCAGTGACCAGAGGCTTCCAAGGAAACAGCACAGGTAGGAGGGAGGTCCCCTCCTGGGCTGTCAGGATCGAGGCTGCTTCTGGCTCAGGGCTGGGCTGCTCTCTGCTGCTGGTCCCTGCCTCACTCTGGACCCTCCCCAGTGACCAGAGCCCCCTAGTGGGTGAACCCAGTGGTCCCTGCCCCTCGGCCCTGTCCCCATGGCCACTGTGCCCAGCCGTCCCCACCTCCCCTCACTCCCCTGGGACTTGTCCACTTCCTCCTCTGCTCCCCAAGAGCAGGGCCCACCCCTCAAAGCCCCTCACCACCCACGACCTGACTCCTTCAGCTCTGCAGTTTTTTTCCCCCCCATAGGTTGTAACTTATGCATGTTTTGATGGATCATATATTTTGAAAGCGTTTTGTTTTCACCAAGGCCGTATATGTGAAAGCTTTTGATCTTTGCCCGTACCAGATGAAAGCTGGCATCTCTACATGGCGTTGCTTATTTAAACGCATTATTTTTATTGAGGAAAAATCAGATAAAATAAAATCGACCGTTTTAGCCAGTTTAAAATAGACGATAGTTGGCTTCGAGAACGTTCACTATGTTGTACAAGTCTCACTACTCCCTAAACCCATCCATCTCAGATTTTCATCATCCCAGAGAGAAGCCTGGTGCCCACGAAGTAGTCACTCACCACACTGTCCTCCCCAGCCCGGGGCTACCACTGACCTGCTGTCCGTGTTTATGGAGCTGGGGGACATTTCATACAAGTGGAATGTTACAAGACTGTGGCCTTTTCCATGTGGCTCCTTTCACATAAAAAACCATTTTCCAGGATCTTTCATTAAGCGTGTATCAGTATTAATTTCTTTTTGTCTGAACAATATTTCATTCCGTAGATGGACCAGCTTCTGTTTATCTGTTTAGCAGTGGTTGGACATCTGCGTTGTTTCTACTCTGGGGCTATTACAATGCTGCTATGAATGTTGCTATACTTTTTTGGTTTTTGATCATTGCAGTTTTCTCAGGCATATACCTTGGAGTGAGATTTCTGGGTCAAATGGTAGATTCTACATTTAAACTTCTGAGGAAATGTCAGCTGTTTTCCACACTGACGAGACCATTTTACGTTCCCACCATCAATATATGTGGGTTCCAATTTCTCCAAATCCTTGTGGGTGCTGTTATTTTCCTTTAAAACTGCAAAAGAAATTTGGGTGTGAAGAAATATCTCGTCATGATTTCAATTATGTTCATGGAATGAGCAATGATGCCATTCCTTTTTTAAAGCGAAATTATCGGTCGTTTGGAGACATTTTTTTATCCATTTTTCCATTTTAAAAATTGCAATGTTTGTCTTTTTGTTGTTGAATTGTAAGCTTTTTAAATACAGGTTAGATACTACATACATATCAGATCTATGATGTGCAAATATTCTCTCCCATTAAATGGGTTGGCTTTTCACTTTCTCAGTAGTGTCAACTGATAAGCAGAATTTTTCATTTTCATGAAGTCCAACTCATGCATTTTCCACACTCCGCTACCCCCCCGCCCCGCCCCCCCGCCCCTCCCCCCCCACCCCTCCCCCCCCCACCCGCCTCCATTCAACTGCGGGAAGGTAAGGGCATGGGGATGGGGTGAGGCGCGGGCACATGGGGTCTGGCATCCAGTGAGCCAAAAAGGTCTGGAGTCCTCGTGGGAGAGGAAGGACCCAAGATAAGGTCTAGCTGGTGAATTTGTCTTGGTCCCACCTTCCTGCAGGCCAGTCAGGGCGTGTGGCAAGGTGGTGCTGAAATCACTAGATGGCCTCTTAGGGGGGCTCCAGTGAGCTCTGGTTCTTTATGACTCAGCACAGAAAGGATTCATCAAGAGGCTAAGTCACAGATAAGAAGTGATTTATTAAAACAGGACACTGAGGAGGCTTACAATTTTCCAGAGGGTGCCATGCCCCGAGATCTCAGTGGTTTACAGTCTCATAAAGAAAGGAAAGGTGGAAACAGGGAGAAGATCACCTCCTTCTTAATTCTTGAGTAGGCGTCACATTTCCTCACTAGCTCCCCTTCCACATCATGCTGGGGAGTCTTCTTGTCCCCACATGATCAAGCTGGGGCTGCCGTGGCATCATGGAAAATTCACGTCTCAGTACAATGAGGGTCTTTCACTTTGAAGGGTCCTCTGTCCATAAATTATTATTTTTTTATGTGCGTAGACAGCATGTCCTAGGGCTCATTAACTCACCGAGCTCACTGGGCAGGGTGTGGGGTCTCATGTTGCGGTCATTTTATTGGGGCCACGTCTCATGCTGCAGCTGCATGGTTTTGTTGCTAAGCAAGACTGCTCTCTTGAGTGACCATTAACTTGCAGGGTCTCTCATACCTTTTTCTTTACCTACGATCCCCTAGTGGGCTTAACGATTTAATCACCTACTTTGTTCATTTACTCTGTCCCTGCCAGTCCTGGTGGCCATCTTGGAAGCGGCTGTCAAGATCCCACTCCTCTTCCTCTGCCTTCTGGCCCTCCTGTGAGCACTGCCCTGGGCGAGGGGAGGGGTGGGCAGGGCAGGGCGCAGGGGGCTGCAGCCTTGAACCAGCACCACCGGGGGTGGGGCAGGGCCAGCAGGAGGCTGATGGGAAGGGGTGGGGTTGGGGTTGGCAGTGCTTAGGGTTCTCTTGGGGTATGGGCTGTCCTCTGTCCGGTGTCAAGGTTGGAGGTACCTGCTGTGCTCTGGAGGGTTTGTGGGGTCTTCCACCTATCACCCCTCCTGCCCCTGAACAAGGAACGGGGGATGGGTGAGTCTGCTGCCCAGTTGCACCCTGTTCTGGCCAGAGTGAAACAGCCTGGTCTCTTCTCTCAGTGTGAGGTCCTGCAGGAGGAAAACAGCCAGGCCGGCAGGGGGCACCTCAGATGCAACCGCCATCCCAGGTTAACCCTTCAGGTGAGCGATGCAGGCATCTCACTGCCCAGCATCACATTGCACACCTCCCCCAGGATGGCCTTCGGGATTGCCTGGCTCAGTGTGGCCAAAGAAGAGCTGCCATCTTCCTCCCGAAACTCACTTCTCTGCTTGGCTCCCTGTCACTGATGACAAGGCAGCCTCTAAGGCCAGATGTTGGGAAGGGGGCAGGCTTTCCCCTCTTTCATCACCCCCTTCCCTCCTCTGGGATCCAACAATTCACTAAATGCTGTCCATTCTTCCTCCTAAGCACAGTTCATCTAGAAGTCCGTATCCTCCCCGTCGTGACCCTGGTCCTTCCAGCAGCCTCATCTCTTCCCTGAGTCACTGAACCCATGCATCTCCTGCTTCCTCTCGCTGGGAAACACGGCCCTCGGGTCAGAGGACTCGCCAGAGACAGTTCCCGTCCACTTTCCGCACAGTCGGAGCAGCTCTGTTTCCTCCCCACGAAGGGGACGGAGGGGCCCACACTGCAGGCTGGATTCGAAGCCCTGCGGGGCTCTCCCGTGCTGGCTCTCCACACAGATCACCCCTCTGTCTGCATCTCCCAACATCTCCACACCCAGCCTGGTCAGGATCTGTGACTCTGAGACTGAATGTGCAGTTTCTTCTCCTGAAACGCCCTTTCCTCCCCATCCCTGCCTCTCAGAATATGAGCAACCTTCAGGCTCAGTCTTCAACATCACTGTGTGTGCGTGTATGTGTGCACTTCATTGTCTGGTTTTGGTTGGAAGAGCGACATAGGTTTAATTATAGACTATTCATAAAGTATTACTGCGTATCTACTCTAAGCCATCTTGTTGTAGGTGCCCAGTGGGCATCAGTGAATACAACATCAAAATTCTGTGTCATTGGGACTTCCCTGGCGGTTCAGTGGCTAAGACTGCCCTCCCAGGGCAGGTGAGCTGGGTTCGATCCTAGATCAGGGAGCTAGATCCCACAGGCTGAAACTAAGTGTTCACCTGCTGCAACCAGAGATCCTGCATGGGGCAACTAAGACGGCTAGATTGAAAAAAGTAAAGAAATCAACATATTTTAAAATCTGTCATCAAGCACGGGGCACAGATTTGTGGTTGCCTAGGGGAAGGGGTGGTGGGGGAGGGATGGACTGGGATTCTGCGGTTAGCAGATGCAAACTGTGGTATACAGAATGGATAAACAGCAAGACCCTCATTCTACTGTGTAGCACAGGGAATTATATTCAACATCCTGTGATAAACTATTATGGAAAAGAATAGGAAAAAGAATGGATACGTATGTATAACTGTTAGGTAGTTAGAATAGGAAAAAGGAGTCCAGAATGGCAGAGACTAAAAGACAAGGAAGGGAAAAGCCCGTGAAAATAGAACAAAGGAAGGTCCGAGGACCAGAGTGAGGACCTCCGGTAGAACAAACAGCACCCCTGGCTAAGCCCGATTTACACAGGGCAGGCCCGGGGGAAAAAGCATAGAAAAAGAGGAGCCAAAAGGCCGGGGGCGGGGAGTTCTCTTCTGCACATGCGTGTCTGTGTGTACTCTGTCTCTCTCTCTCTCACTCGCTCTTCGCTTTGCGTCTTTTGGGTCGGCATGCCCTCATGCCTCGAGGATGTATTTTCCTTTATTTTCTAAATAAAGCTGAGCTGTAACACGGAGCTGTAACACTGATCTGCCCGAGAGCTAAGACACGGTCTGTCTGAGGGCCTTAACGTCCGTTGCTTCAAATTTTTGTGGTGACGAGACAGAACCGTGGAAATTACACACTCCTCTGACATGACTGAATCACTTTGCTGGACAGCGGAAATTAACACATTTTGTAAATTGCAAATCAACTATGGCGTGGCGTGGCATGCATGCTCCATCGTTTCCAACTCTTTTGTGACCCCATGGACTATAGCCCGCCAGGCTCCTCTCTCCGTGGGATTTCCCAAGCAAGAATACTGGAGTGGGTTGCCATGGCCTCCTCCAGAGGATCTTCCTGACACAGGGGTCGAACATGTCAATAAAAAAGTTTCTTTTTTACAGCTCTATCATGAAGACACTGTCCTTCTGGAAACAAAGATACACACAGAAGGAAATAAGGGGGAAATTTGAGAGTGTTTGATGGTAATATGTGTTTAGACAAGCATCATCCAGGGAAAGACCACATGACATTTAGGGGGACAATTTTGTATATTTAAGAGGTGAGGTTTGAGCCAAGACTTGATGATGGTAAGAAAGCAGGTTCTGTGTTCACCTGAGAGAGTTATCCCAAGACGGTGGGTGTGAGGGAGGGGAAACAGAGCATTAAAGCTCTAATGCAGCTGTGTTGTGCTGCGGAAGCAACCAGAGGCTGGTGTGTGACAGCATAGGGAAGCAAGGGGACGTTCGGAGAAGCTGGGGGCATGCTACAGACCCCGAGGCGGTACAGACTTTGGGAGGGCTTCAGGCCAAGGCAGTTTCCAGAAGTCTTTGAGGAGAGCAGTCATATGATTGAACTTTCATTTGAAAAAGATCTTCATGAAAATGCAAATGAAAACCGCAGTGAGGTTCAATGGCCACCGATCAGACTCATCAAAAAGTCTACAAGTGGTAAATGCTGGAGAAGGTGTGGAGAAAAGGGAGCCTTCCTACACTGTTAATGGGAATGTAAACTAGTGCAGCCACTATGGAGAACACAACGGAGGTTCCTTAAAAAACAAAAATAGAGTCACCATATGATCCAGCAATCCCACTGCTGGGCATTTATCCAATGCCCAATTCAAAAAGATACATGCAGCCCCATGTTCATAGCAACACTGTTCACAATAGCCAAGAAGTGGAAGCAATCTAAGTGTCTATCAATAGATAAAGGGATAAAAAAGATAATGGTCTATGTATATAATGGAATATTACTCAGAAATATTACTAAAATGAAAATAATGCCATTTGCGGCAACATGGATGGGTCCAGAGATTATCACATCAAAGTAAGTCAAAGACAAACATTATATAAATCACTTATACGTAGAACCTAAAAAATAATAGAAATGAATGTATTCCCAAGACAGACACAGACTCACAGACATAGAAAACAAATTTATGGTTACCAAAGGGGAAAGCGGGTGGGGAGAGGGATAAATTAGGGGTTTGGGTCTAACTTAGGAGTTTGGTGTCTGACTCTGTGTGACCCTATGGACGATGGTCCTCCAGGCTTCCCTGTCCATGGGATTCTCCAGGCAAGAATACTGGAGTAGGTTGCCATGCCCTCCTCCAGGGGATCTTTCAGACCCAGGGATGGAAGCCAGGTCTCCTGCATTGCAGGTAGTCTCTTTACTGACGGAGCCACCAGGGAAGCCTCATATACATACTACTATATATAAAATAGATAATCAATGAGGACTTAATGTATAGCAGAAGGAATTCTACTCAATATTCTGTAATAACCTATATGGAAAAAAAGCTAAACAAGAATGGATATATGTATGTGTATAAATAAATCGTGTTGCTGTACAACTGAAACTAACAAAGTCTTGTAAGTTAACTATATTCTAATACAAAATAAAAACTAGATTAAATTGAAAAATAAATCCTTTGGGGCACATTTAAAAGAAGTTTTGTCTGCACTGACTCACAGAACATGTGTTTGCCCTTTTTGTTTTACATGAAGCAAGATGCTATACAGTTTTATTCTGAAAATGCCATTGAAAGTTTGTGAATCAGCATAGTAGGTTTTTTTCTTTAAAAAATTCCATGTCATAATTCCAGAAAACCCCCAGAATGCTGCCAGGACACTAATTCTAGAAAACCCCAGAATGCTGCCAGGACACATGGCCCTGTCACCAGCGACAGAGCTCTAGACCCGGCAGTGCTGTGTGTTGGGGGAGGAAGTGAGGGCCCCGGGCGGGGGGCATCTGGCCGGCCGGGACCAGGTGAGTCGTATCCCTTGTGGCCTCCAGGTCACCACCCAGAGACGCTCACTGCTGGGGGGATGTGTGAATGTGTGGCTGGCGGCTGCCTTCACTCCACCCAGGAGCCCATTCTCGTCTTCTGCTCCAGACGCTCCCACAGACCGTAAAGAGCCCTGCATCTCGCAGGAATGACGACCGGAGGGTCTCGGTGAGGCTGTGACTCTCCAGGTCAAGAGAGGAGTTGAGCAGAGCCCTGGTGTAGACAGTGGAGCTCGGATGGGAGAACCTTAGGAGGGCGCCTGAGTCCCAGCCCTCGGTGTCCTCACAGGTCCGAGTTCTTGTGCTGGAGGGAGGAGCCCCAGATGGGGTCAGGACAGGGGTCCCCTGCTTGTCTGCTCCTCTCTGGGCAGGTCTCCGGGGTCTCTGGGCCCAGGGGTGTCCTGTCCGCTGTGTGTGGAGGGGGAGGAGCTCCGGCTCTGAAGTTCCTCTTCTGTGAACAGAGTCTCTTGCTCCTCCCCAGCTCCCCTCGCCGTCTCCCCGCAGCCCTACCTCCCTCTCCCTTCCCTTCTCTTTTCACACACTGGACGCCCAGACACCCTCCTGCTCAGACATGCTGCCGCTGCTGCTGCCGACGCTGCTATGGGCGGGTGAGTGGACGGCGGGGCGGGGGTCGGCGGGGCGGGGGCTCGGCTGATCCTCGATTCCTCGCAGGGTCCCTGGTTCAGGATCCGAGATACCATCTGGACGTGCCGCGGGCCGTGTCGGTGCAGAAGGGCTTGTGTGTCCGCGTGCCCTGCTCCTTCTACTATCCCAAGGAAGGCTGGAGAGACTCTGACCAAGCTCTCGGCTACTGGTTCCGGGAAGGGGCCGAGGTATCCATGGATGCCCCCGTGGCCACAAACAAATTAGATCGTGAAGTTCAGAAGGAGACCCAGGGCAGATTCCACCTCCTCGGGGACCCCAGGAACAAAAACTGCTCCCTGGAGATCAGAGAAGCCAGGAAGAAAGACAGAGGTTCCTACTTCTTTCGTGTGGAAAGAGGAACTATGAAATGGAGTTACAGGTCTGAACTGTTCTTCTTGAATGTGACAGGTAAGCAGTGGATCTGGGAGAGGCCAGAGTGGGGGTCATGGGGGTCCCAGGGCAGGGCTGGTGGGGGCCCCTCCTGGGAGGCACTGAGGGTAGAGCAGGTGGGGGCTCAGGGGGAGGGGCTGGACTGAAGCCTGAAGCTTCTCTGGGGGGCCACACCTCAATGCCTCCTCCTGACCTCCCATCTGCCCCCTCCTCTCACCAGCCCTCACCCACCAGCCCCTCGTCCTCAGCCCGGGGGCCCTGGAGCCCGGCCGCCCGGGGAACCTGACCTGCTCTGTGCCCTGGGCCTGTGAGCGGGCCATGCCCCCCATCTTCTCCTGGACGTCAGCTGCCCCCAGCTCCCTGGGCCCCAGGACCCCCTTCTCATCGGTGCTCACCCTCACCCCACGGCCCCAGGACCACGGCACCAGGCTCACCTGTCAGGTGAAGCTGCTCACAAGCGGGGCGATGGCAGAGCGGACCATCCTGCTCAATGTCACCTGTGAGTGGGGGGTGAGGATGCCGGAGGGGCCTGAGGGTGTGCTGGCAGTGGGGCCGGGCTGGGGATGCGAGGTGTCTTGTCCTGGAGGCCCTGCTGAGGAGGGGGCTAGAGGGTCATAAAGCCTATCCCTCCTGGATTTTTGTGGCTTCTGGGTTTGTGTGGGAGGGGGAGGGGATGTCTACACTTGCCTCACTCCATTCCCCACCCCTTCCTCTCAACTGAGGAGGGAAATGCCTTCTTCCTGTCCTAGGTGCTTCACGGAACCGAAGCAATATCTGCGCAGGGGATGGCACAGGTAGGAAGGAGTCCCCTCCCCCTCCCCCGTGGGGCATTGATTGGAGTGGGGTCTCTGCCAGCTTGGCTCAGAGCTGCACTTTCACATGGTGTGCCCACATTCAAATCATGGGGCCTGAGTGGGGTCCTACGTTGAAACAGAAGCCCCCATTAGGTCTCGTCCCCAATATCCTCCAATTCTGGTCTTGCCAAGTGACCCACATCCTCCTCCCCGCCCATTCTAAACACGCTCTTTGCCCTTCACCAATCACTGAAGTCTTCGGCTGGCATTTTTTAAAATTAGACTCTATCTTGAGGAACAGATTGAGACTAAACACGCTCTTTATCCTTCACCAATCACTGAAGTCCTTGGCGGGCTTTTTTTTTTTTTTTTATGAATTAGACTTTATTTTGAGGAACACATTGAGGTTCACAACAGAACTGATCAGAAGATAAAGAGACTTCCCCTGCCCTTCCTGCACTTTCTTACACACACACAGCCTCTCCCTCACCAACGTCCCCCCGCTCCTAGGGTACATGTTACAGTGAACTTCCACTGACACATCCTTTTCAACCAAAGTCCATGACTGATGTTAGAGTTCACTCTTGGCATTGCACGTCTCATGTGTGCGTGTATGCTCAGTCATGTCTAGCACTTTGCCACCCCCTGGACTGCAGCTGCCCAGGCCCTTCTGGCCATAGAATTTTCCAGGTGAGGATACTGGAGTGGGTTGCCATTTCCTACCTCAGGGGCTCTTCCTGATCCAGGGATGGAATCTGCGTCTGTTGTGTCTTCTGCATGGGTAGGCTGATTCTTTACCATTGTACCACCTGGGGTACATTTCATGGGTTTGCACAAAGATGTAATGACATGTACCCACCATTAGAGTGTCACTCAGAGTGGTTTCATTGCCCTCCCAGTGTTACTTTGGGCCATTTTTTGACTGTCAGCACCACCCCCTACCCCAGCCTTCATGCTGACCCCTCTCTGGAGCCCAGTGCTCCCCTCGTTGCTCTAGTCCCACGGGTCAGGACAACTGGACAGTGAGCCCCATCAGCAGTCTCTCAGCAGTGCCCATCCAATCACTGACAAGTAATGTCCAGATGTACCTCATCTTGAGTGTTGGGGTCCCAGGAGGCTTGGCCAGGCAGGGCCAGGAGCACTGTCTGGATCTGATATGAAGGTCTGAGAAGGTTCCTTCTTCTACTTCCTTCTGGAGGCTCAAAACGCCACTGTGAACTCTGACTGACAGTGCCAACAGAGGCCGGGAGAGCAGATTTAGACACCCTCCCTGGAAGGAAGGAGGTGCAAGGCCTTTCAGCATCCCCCAAAGACTCGCTGTCTGCCTGGAATGTCCATGGGTCTCAGAGCCTCAGGGCTCTGCTGTGGCCAGGTCTGGGGTCTGTTACATAGAGACCTTGGATGGAGAAGTAGCTGACTCCAAGGAGAGCTGAGGTTTGTTGAAAGAGTGTGGGCTGGAGAGGCAAGTGCCGCTTAGACTGTGCCCTTCTGCAAAAGGCTGAGGTTCTGAGAGGGGAAGGGGAACTGAGCGGCTGGACCCTGCATGTGAGGGGCGGGATACCCCCTCTGCATGCTGAGGAGAGGAGTCAAGGTTGGAATTCTCCAAGTGTCTCTCTCGTCTGCAGGGGAATCAGGGACAGGGGCAGGAGTGACTGAGGGGGCCATCGTGGGAGCTGGCGTCACCATGCTGCTTGTTCTCTGCTTCGGCCTCATCTTCTTCATGTGAGCTGGGCTGGGTGTGGGCCAGTGGAGGAGAAGAGGGGCCTGGAGGGATTTCGAGGACCCAGAGCAATGGCAGGGTTGCAGGGGTAATGAGAATCCAGCTAGTAGCCACCTAGCCAGGCGTGACGGTGCTCCCAGCCCTGATCCTAGACATTCAGGACCTGGTGGGGTGGGGGTGGGGGGCCTTGTTACAGTTTTGTGATAAAGGCTCCTGGACTTACTCTACCCTTTTAAAATTTTTATTGGAGTATAGTTGGTTTATAGTGCTGTGTTAATTTCAGGTATACATCAAAGCAAATCCATTATGCATATACATATATCCACTCTTTTTTTAGATCCTTTTCCCTTATAAGTCATTACAGAGTATTGAGTACAGTTCCCTGTCCTGTACAGTAGGTTCTTATTACTTATCTATTTTATGCATCGTGCTTGTGCTCAGTCTCTAAGTCATATCCAACCCCTTGGGGCCCCATGGACTGTAGCCCGCCAGGCTCCTCTGTGCATGGGATTCTCCAGGCAAGAACACTGGAGCAGGTTACCATGTCCTTCTGCAGGGGATCTTCCCAACCCAAAGATCGAAGCTGCATCTCCTGCATTGGCAGGCAGATTCTTTACCAGTGAGCCACCAGGGAAGCCCATTTTATGCAGAGCAGTGTGTATACGTCAATCCCAATCTCACAGCCTATTCCTCCCCCTGTTTCTGCTCTGGTAGCCGTTAGTTTGCTTTCTACATCTGTGACTCTATTTCTGTTCTGTGAATAAGTCCATTTGTACCTTTTTTTTTTTTTTAAGATTTCACATTTAAGTGATATCATACGATATTTGTCTTTCTCTGTCTGACTTCAGGTTCCCTAGTGGCTCAGATGGTAAATAATCTGCCTACAATGCAGGAGACCTGGATTCAATCCTTGAGTCAGGGAAATCCACCGGAGAAGGAAATGGCAACCCACTCCAATATTCTTTCCTGGAGAATTCCATGGACAGAGGAGCCTAGTGATTTACAATCCAAGGGGCTGCAAAAAGTTAGACATGAATGAGCAACCGATAATGGTCTGACTTACTTCACTTAGTGTGATAATCTCTAGGTCCATCCATGTTGCTGCAAAATGGCATTTCATTCTTTTTTTATGGCCAGTAATATTCAAGTGTAGGGCTTCCCAGGTGGCGCTAGTGGTAAAGAACCCACTTTCCAATGCAGAAGACGTAAGATACATGGATCCAATCCCTGGGTCAGGAAGATCCCCTGGAGGAGGGCACAGCAACCCACTCCAGTATTCTTGCCTGGAGAATCCCATGGAAGAAGAGCCAGGCGGGCTACAGTCCATAGGGTCGCAAATAGCTGGACACGACTGAAGTGACTTAGCAGGCATGCATGCAATAGTCCGTAGTATACAGGTACCACATCTTCTTTATCCATGCCTCTTGTCAAGGCACATTTAAGTTGCTTCCATGTCCTGGCTATTTTAAATAATGCTTCAACGAACATGGGGGTGCATGCATCTTTTTGAATTATGGTTTTCTTTGGATCTATTGGTCTGGCCCTACACTTGACCTGCATTAAGCACTCACTCCAGCCTCAAAAGAGTGACCCTGTGTCACAAACCCTCTGTCTCATCAGAGTGAAGATCTACAGGAAGAAGGTAGCCAAGACCGCAGTGGACATGGAGGACATCTACTCTGCTGCAGAGCCAGCTTCCCTGGTGAGTGACACGGGTACCCTGGCACCACAGCCTGCCCTGTGTATCCCCCCAGTGCGTGGGGTGGCCCATGGCCATGCTTCTTTCAGCATGTCCAGAAATGAGCTCTTCCTCTTCCCCTTCTTGCTTGTTTGAAAATGTAGGATTCATTATTATTCAAATATGTGAGGCCGACAGATCAGGAGATGATGGCCATGGAAAAGACAGTTATTATAGTTCCCAAGAGGAGGGTTCATGCCACACCACACAATCACACCATTGTTTTATTGTTTGAGGGACAGGTTGTGGGCTTCTTTTGCATGGTTTTGTTGCTAAGCAAGCCTGCTTGGTTTGTGGTTAAGCAGGAGAAGGGAATGGCAATCCACTTCAGTATTCTTGCCTTGAGAACCCCATGAACAGTAGGAAAAGGCAAAAAGATAGGACACTGAAAGATGAACTCCCCAGGTCAGTGGGTGCCCAATATGCTACTGGAGATCAGTGGAGAAATAACTCCAGAAAGAATGAAGAGACGGAGCCAAAGCAAAAACAATTCCCAGTTGTGGATGTGACTGGTGATAGAAGCAAGGTCCGATGCTGTAAAGAGCAATATTGCATAGGAACCTGGAATGTGAGGTCCATAAATCAAGGCAAATTGGAAGTGGTCAAACAGGAGATGGCAAGAGTGAACATGGACATTTTAGGAATCAGTGAACTAAAATGCACTGGAATGGGTGAATTTAACTCAGATGACCACTATATCTACTACTGCGGGCAAGAATCCCTTAGAAGAAATGGAGTAGCCATCATAGTCAACAAAAGAGTCTGAAATGCAGTACTTGGATGCAATCTCAAAAATGACAGAATGATCTCTGTTCATTTCCAAGGCAAACCATTCAATATCACACTTATCCAAGCCTATGCCCCAACCAGTAATGTTGAAGAAGCTGAAGTTGAATGGTTCTATGAAGACCTACAAGACCTTATAGAACTAACACCCCAAAAAGATGTCCTTTTCTTTATAGGGGACTGGAATGCAAAAATAGGAAGTCAAGAAATACCTGTAGTAACAGGCAAATTTGACCTTGGAGGACAGAATGAAGCAGGGCAAAGGCTAATAGAGTTTTGCCAAGAGAATGCATTGGTCATAGCAAACACCCTCTTCCAGCAACACAAGAGAAGACTCTACACATGGACATCACCAGATGGTCAATATCAAAATCAGACTGATTATATTCTTTGCAGCCCAAAATGGAGAAGTTCTATACAGTCAGCAAAAACAAGACCGGTAGCTGACTGGCACAGGCCATGAACACCTTATTGCCAAATTCAGACTTAAACTGAAGAAAGTAGGGAAAACCACTAGACCATTCAGGTACGACCTAAATCAAATCCCTTATGATTATACAGTGGAAGTGACAAATAGATTCAAGGGATTAGATTTGATAGACAGAGTGCCTGAAGAACTATGGATGGAGGTTCCTGACATTGTACAGAAGGCAGGGATCAACACCATCCCCAAGGAAAAGAAATGCAAAAAGACAAAATGGTTGTCTGAGGAGGCTTTACAAGTAGCTGTGAATACAAGAGAAGCTAAAGGCAAAGGAGAAAAGGAAACATATTACCCATTTGAATGTAGAATTCCAAAGAATAGCAAGGAGAGATAAGAAAGCCTTCCTCAGTGATTAATGTGAGGAAATAGAGGAAAACAATAGAATGGGGAAGTCTAAAGATCTCTTCAAGAAAATTATGAGATACCAAGGGAACATTTCATGCAAAGATGGGCACAGTAAAGGACAGAAATGGTACAGACCTAACAGAAGCAGAAGATATTAAGAAGAGGTGGCAAGAATATAAAGAAGAACTGTACAAAAAAGCTCTTCACAATTCAGATGATCACGATGGTGTGATCACCAACCTAGAGCCAGACATCTTGGAATGGGAAGTCAAGTGGGCCTTAGGAAGCATCACTACAAACAAAGCTAGTGGAGGTGATGGAATTCCAGTTGAGCTATTTTAAATCTTAAAAGATGATGCTGTGAAAGTGCTGCACTCAATATGCCAGCAAATTTGGAAAACTCAGCAGTGGCTACTGGACTGGAAAAGGTCAGTTTTCATTCCTATCTCAAAGAAAGACAATGCCAAAGGATGTTCAAACTACTGCACAATTGCACTAATCTCACACACTAGCAAAATAATGCTCAAAATTCTCCAAGCCAGGCTTCAACAGTACGTGAACCGTGAACTTCAGATGTTCAAGGTGGATTTAGAAAAGGCAGAGGAACCAGAGACCAAATTGCCAACATCCCTTGGATCATTGAAAAAACTAGAAAGTTCCAGAAAGACATCTATTTCTGTTTTATTGACTATGCCAAAGCCTTTGACTGTGTGGATCACAAGAAACTGTGGAAAATTCTGAAAGAGATGGGAATACCTGACCTGCCTCTTGAGAAATCTGTATGCAGGTCAGGAAGCAGCAGTTAGAACTGGACATGAAACAATAGACTGGTTCCAAGTAGAGAAAGGAGTACATCAAGGCTGTATATTGTCACCCTGCTTATTTAACCTATATGCAGAGTACATAATGAGAAACACCAGGTTGGATGATGCACAAGCTGGAATCAAGATTGCCAGGAGAAATATCAATAACCTCAGATATGCAGATGACACCACCCTTATGGCAGAAAGTGAAGAGGAACTCAAAAGCCTCTTGATGAACGTGAAAGAGGACAGTGAAAAAGTTGGCTTAAAACTCAACATTCAGAAAACTAAAATCATGGCATCTGGTCCCATCACTTCATGGGAAACAGATGGGGAAACAGTGGAAACAGTGTCAGACTTTATTTTGGGGGGCTCCAAAATCACTGCAGATTGTGACTGCAGCCATGAAATTAAAAGACACTTGCTGCTTGGAAGAAAAGTTATGACTAACCTAGACAGCATATTAAAAAGCAGAGACTTTACTTTGCCAACAAAGGTCCGTCTAGTCAAAACTATGGTTTTTCCAGTAGTCATGTATGGATGTGAGAGCTGGACTATAGAGAAAGCTGAGTGCTGAAGAATTGATGCTTTTGAACTGTGCTGTTGGAGAAGACTCTTGAGAGTCCCTTGAACTGCAAGGAGATCCAACCAGTCCATCCTAAAGGAAATCAGTCCTGAATATTCATTGGAAGGACTGATGCTGAAGCTGAAACTCCAATACTTTGGCCACCTGATGTGAAGAACTGACTCATTTGAAAAGTCCTTGGTGCTGGGAAAGATTGAAGGCGGGAGGAGAAGGGGACAACAGAGGATGAGATTGTTGGATGGCATCACTGACTCAATGGACATGAGTTTGAGTAATCTCCGAGAGTTGGTGATGGACAGGGAGGCCTGGTGTGCTTCAGTCCATGGGGTTGCAGAGTCGGACATGACTGAGTGACTGAACTGAACTGAAATCTGTTTTCTCGAGTAATCATTAACTTACAGGAGTCTCCCATATTTTTCTACTTACAATCCCCATAGTGGGATTAGCTGTTTAATCACCTGTTCTGTCCCTCATTCTGTCCCTATCATTCTTTGAGAGTTTCCCTGTAACATAATAATATTTTCCACATAGGGCTTCCCAGGTGGCTCAGTGGTAAAGAATCTGCCTACAGTGCCGGAGAGGCAGATGTGGATTCAATCCCTGAGCCAGTAACATAATATTATTTTCTACATAGGTCTATGTGAGTGTCCTGTAGAGTTGCAAAACAATCTGTAGCCTTATATCTGTTGTATGATTGCATAAACAGAACCTGGAGAAATGTTTAATAACAGAATGGAAGAATGAATAAGTGCTTGTCCCAGAGTCAAATTCACTTCATGGGCCCTCTCTGCCTTCTCATCCCCAAAACTACCTTGATGTGACCCCTTTCTTTGCTCTCTGCACAGGATCACCAGCAGGAGTCCAAGTCAGAGGAATCTTCTGACCCCAGAAGTTATGCAGGGGCCACCCCCTCTTTGGAGTTGGAGCAGGAGTTGCATTATTCCTCCATCATCTTCCGCGGGGAGAAGCCTCGGGAGAGCCCTCACTCGGAATACGCAGAGATCAGGATCAAATGAGGCACCGAAGGCAGTATGAGCCTCAGCGTCGGGACGTCCGTATCTTCCGCAGGAAGGAGGACCCACAGGCTAATTCTTGGAGACCTAACATCCCCATCAGCAGTGGGTTCATGAACTACTGCCTGCACGTTTCTTGCTATATGTCTTAGGCTTTGCAATCACAGATACCTGGGATCACATCCATGCTCATTCATTTGCTAAGAAAGTAGCATCTTGTGACCCACCTACCCTGACCCCCATCCACCATGCTTTGGTTTCCTGCTTTGGTGAAACAAACATAAGAAGTCCAGCCTCACAGGGCTGTTGTGAGGATTAAATGGAAGCATGAAATATGCAACAGAAGTCTTGATACATTGTGACTTTTGACTGAAAAAAAACAGACACACACACAAAAACACACACAACCTGAAAGTTGTGAGTTATGCTTTATTTGGGGATCTTACTGAGGACTATAGCCTGGGAGACAGCCTTTCAGATAGCTCCAAGGAGCTGCTCTGTAGAGCTAAGGGAGGAGCCAGGATATATAAGCGTTTTTGCTGAAAACAAATGTGTAACTGAACATCAAAAGATCACTGCTAATCACAAAAATCAGATACCTCAAGGTAATGATTTTAGTGCTTTTGTATGTATGGGAGGATGCAAAAGTCTGAGTCCATTGGAAATTGTTCCTTAAATATGCATTTTAATAATCTAGGGCAAGTACTGTTTTTCTCCATCCTGAGTTCTCTTCAGGGCACAGCAGCAGGGCAGGCTGCTGTGGCTGATGGCTTGATGGTGGGCAACATTATTATTTTGTTTGCACATTTCACCCCGAGCTGGGTTGGTCCTGTCCCTGGCTACCACATCGGCTATGTTTGTCAGCCTCTCTCTTACTCAGAACTCTCCCTTGGATCCCTTCCCTGACTTGACCTCCAGCATCATCTCTCTCCATTCCTGAATTTTCTTTTTCCATCCTCTCTACCTCCTACTACTCCTGCTATAGGCAAAATCAAATAATGCCATTTAGAGAATTTCCTAAAGCTTAGAGCAGACCATAACCAAAAGATTGTTCTCTCTCCTTAATCCAACAGAAGAATTTGCAAGCTTCTCAACCTGATATTCCAGGTCAGCAGTCAGGAGACTTTTTGGTAAAGGGACAAATAGTAAGTATTTAAGCTTTTCAAGCTGTATGGTTCCTGTTGCATTTCCCAGCTTCTGCCCTCTGTTCACAACTATAAATCCCCCAAATGGTGCAAGAGACAACCAAGGAGAATTCTGGAAGGTGGTAAGAAGAAGGCAAGTGGGCTTCAGTTCAGTTCAGTCGCTCAGTCATGTCTGACTCTTTGTGACCCCATGGTCTGCAGCATGCCAGGCTTCCCTGTCCATCACCAACTCCAGATGCTTGCCCAAACTCATGTCCATCTAGTTGTTGATGCCATTCAACCATCTCATCCTCTGTCATCCCCTTCTCCTGCCTTCAATCTTTCCCAACATCAGAGTCTTTTTCAGTGAGTCAGCTCTTCGCATCAGGTGGCCAAAGTATTGGAGCTTCAGCTTCAGCATCAGTCCTTCCAATGAATATTCAGGACTGATTTCCTTTAGGTTTGACTAGTTGGATCTCCTTGTAGTCCAAGGGACTCTCAAGAGTCTTCTCCAACACCACAGTTCAAAAGCATCAATTCTTCAGCGCTCAGCTTTCTTTAGTAAATATTTAGGCTTTTCAAGCTGTTCCTGTTGCTTTTCCCAGCTTTTGCCCTCTGTTCACAACTATAAACCCTAAGAATGATGCAAGAGACAACCAAGGAGAATTCTGGAGAGTGATAAGAAGAAGGCAAGTGGGCTTAGGACCCCAGGAATGGAGGAACAATACAGAGTCAGGGCATTTCAGCCCCTACAACACAACCCACTCAGACCCACCGCCTCTCACTTCTGACTGAGAGACAGTCAGGGGTCTTTGCCATATTGTCAGGGATGCGCACACCCGTCCCATCCTCCAGGTACCTCCTCTCTGCCTCCTCCTAGGGGCTCCCACAGCCCGATCCTCCCAGTTGGGTCAGCCCTGGCCACGCCTGACCCTGCAGCCCCTCCCCCACCCAGCTGGTGCTCCCCCAGTGTCAGCCCCACTCCCACCCCACCCCCAGGACAGTCTGCTGGACAGATGGCTACAGGAGCAGCTACTGGCTCAACCATCAGAGGGACAGCCCAAGCAGAGGCCAGGTCACCACCGCCTGATGAAGTAAGAGCCTGCTGGGATCAGAGCCAGGGCAGAGAGGAGAAGCAGAAGTTTCCTGGGGTTGCCACACCGTTCCTTCCCTTTTCCCCTCCCAGCCTCAGAGGGCTCCCATCCTGCCGGCTGACCCCTGGCCACTGTGTACGCTGAGCACTCCAAAGGGTTGATTCTTCCGGGAGACCCCGTGGGTTCACTCGCTATGGCTGCTTCAAGGCAGTTCCACCGGCTGGCAGGTTTGAACAGCAGAAATTCATTTGCTCATGAACCTGGAGGCTGGAAGTCTGAGATCAAGGTGTCCGCGGGGTTGGCTCCTTATTTTTTCTTCACTTTTACGTTTTAAAATATTAACTTACTTTCAACTGCGCTGGGTCTTTGTTGCTGCCCATCTCGGTTTTCGCTAGTTGCAGCGGGTGGGGGCTACTGTTCGCTGCAGTGCACAGGCTTCTCATTGTGGTGGCTTCTCTTGTTGAGAGGCACAGGCTCGAGGCCCACGGGCTTTGGTAGTTGCAGCTCCTGTGCTCTAGAGCTCAGACTCAGTAGTTGTGGTGCACGGACTTAGTTGCTCTGCAGCACGCAGGACTTCCCGAACCAGGGATTGAACTCGTGTCCCCTCAGTTGGCAAGTGGATTCTTAACCACTGGACCACCAGGGAAGTCCCTAAGTTTTAAAACAATTTTTGATTGAAGTATAGTTGCTTTACAATGTTGTATTAATCACTGCTGTACAGCAAAGTGATTCAGTTATACGTATGTATACAGCCTTCTGTGGCCTCTCTTCTTGGCTTGTAGACAGTCGTCTTCTCCCCGTGTCTCCACGTGGTAGCTTCTCAGTATGTGTCTGTGTCCTAACACCTTCTTCTTACATGGACATGGGCCTTATGAGGGCCAACCTCAATGACCTCATTTTACCTTAATTACCTCACACATACAGTTGTGAGAGCTGGACTGAGTGCCAAAGAATTGATGCCTTTGCACTGTGGTGCTGGAGAAGACTCCTGAAAGTCCCTTGGATAGCAAAAAGATCAAACCAGTCTATCTTAAAGAAAATCAACCCTGAACACTCATTGGAAGGACTGATGTTGAAGCTGAAGCTCCAGTATTTTGGTCATCTGATTAGAACATTGGAAAAGTCCCCGATGCTGGGAAAGATTGAGGGCAGAGAGAGAAGAGGGTGTCAGAGGATGAGAGGGTTGAATGGTATCGCCGATGCAATGGGCATGAACTCGGGCAAACTTTGGCAGGTGGTGAAGGACAGAGAGGCCTGGCCTGCTGCAGTCCATGGGGTCGCAAAAGGTCGGACACGACTGGGTGACTGAATGACAACACAACCTCTTTAAAGGCCCTGTCTCCAAATGCAATCACATTTAGAGGCACGGGGGGTTAGGACTCGCACATATAAAAATTTTTTGAGGGGGGTGATACAATTCAGCCCCAACACCCCATGAACAACAGGGATGCAATTCTGCACAGAATGTTTAAGCCACTTCCCAAGGTGGCACAGCATGCATTAGGGAGCCAGGCTCAGCCCAGAGCCATCTGACTGCAGAGTCTGTGCCCCAGATCCCCTCTTCAGGCTTAGGTATCTTTGGTATCAAAGACACCACTGACCACCAGGAGCTTCTTGCTGAAGGAGGGACTTAGAGGAATGGCCAGGGCCAGACACATGACCTGCAAGATGGCCACACCAGACTGTAGAAAATGCCCAGGACGAGGGTTAAACATTATTATTCCTGCATGTACAGATGAAAAGGAGAACGCAATGGCACCCCACTCTAGTACTCTTGCCTGGAAAATCCCATGGACGGAGGAGCCTAGTGGGCTGCTGTCCATGGAGTCGCTAAGAGTCAGACACAACTGAGCGACTTCACTTTCACTTTTCACTTTCATGCATTGGAGAAGGAAATGGCAACCCACTCCAGTGTTCTTGCCTGGAGAATCCCAGAGACGGGGGAGCCTGGTGGGCTGCCATCTATGGGGTTGCACAGAGTTGGACATGACTGAAGTGACTTAGCAGCAGCAGCAGCACAGATGAAAAAGCTGAGGCTTGGAGGGGAAGGAGGGCAGGCCCACCTGCCCCCAAAGGCTGTCATCTTGCTCTCAGTGCCCGGCTCCCAGGCCTGGCGTACGCAGTCAACACCAGGGGGGCCAGGGCAGGCAGCTGTTACTAGGTCAAGAAGCCCCATGCTCCCCTGGGATCATGTTCTCATAGCACCTTCATCCTGGTCCCACCCATTCTGGCCATTTACACCCGGGAACTCACCTTGTAACTGCACAGAGTGATCAAGTTTTTCCTCCGAACCTTGAGCTGGCTACCCCCAGCTCATACTGTATCAACGGGACCTGGGGCGCCGGAGAAGTTCTCCAGGATGAGACAGTCTGTCCTGTTCTTCCTGGGGCTCCAGTCCCTGAAAGCAGAGATGCACATGCATGCCGCTGTCACGTTCATCTCAGTAACTAATCACCACCTCCTTCATCCGGGGGGGTGGGTGCCCATCCCCATCTTTCACACCTAGGGCTTCCCCAGCTGCCCCTCCTGCCTCCCACACCCGGCGGGGACTGACCAGCTTGATTTCCAGCTGTGGACAGAGGTGCAGGGGGGTCGGGTGGCGAACAGGGAGCCGGGATCCTCCCCTGGGCAGTGCTCGCTGCTTGTGACCCTCGGCGGGGCCTCATCTAGACGGTTCCTCTCCAGGATTCGCGAGGCTCCGGCAGCCTGTGGGTGCCAAGTTCCTCTTTTGTGGTCTGTCACTTTCTGACCTCAGCCCTGGGCCTCCTGTTGGGGCTTCCTCTCAATCCTGTGACACCAAGGCTCCAAGAGTGTCACCCCAAAGATGCTGCTGCTGCTGCTGCTGCTGCAGTCACTGCTGTGGGTAGGTGAGTGGGGTGAGGGCTCGACTAATCCTCGTTTCCCTTCAGGGTCCCTGGCTCAGGATCTGAGATACCGGCTGGATGTGCCACGGTCTGTGTCGGTGCAGGAGGGCCTGTGTGTCCGCGTGGCCTGCTTGGTCTCCTATCCCCAGGAAGGCTGGAAAGACTCTGACCCAGCTCACAGCTACTGGTTCCGGGAAAAGGCATATACCGCTGAAGATCCTGCAGTGGCCACAAACAACCCAGAGCATGCAGTGCTCAGTGAGACCCAGGGCCGATTCCTCCTCGTTGGAGACCCCCAGACCAAAGACTGCTCCCTGGAGATCAGAGACGCCCAGAGGAGGGATACAGGGACATACATCTTTAGGGTGGAGAGAGGGCCTACTGTGAGATATAGTTATAAATGGCATCCGCTCTCGATCCGTGTGACCGGTAAGGATGGGGCCAAGTGGAGGACATACATATAGGGGTCCTTAGGAAGCCCAGGGCAGGGTGGGAGGGGAACCCTGTCTTCTCATCCTGGGGGGGACCCAGGGGTACAGGATGCTGGGGAACAGACTGCTCTGAGGGGCACACAGAGGTCCCCCCTGCAGTCCTGGGTCTGCGTCTCCGCCTCTCCAGCTCTGACAGACACACCTGACATCCATGTCCAGGGGACCCTAGCGTCCGGCCACCCCACCAACCTCACCTGTGCGGTGCCATGGGCCTGTGAGAGGGGGACGCCCCCCACCTTCTCCTGGACCAGGATCGCCCTCACCTCCCCGCACCCCAAGAGTCCCCACTCCTCGGTGCTCACCCTCACCCCGAGGCCCCAGGACCACGGCACCAACCTCACGTGTCGTGTGACCTTCCCTGGAGCTGGTGTGAGCACAGAGGCGACCATCAGGCTCAATGTGTCCTGTGAGTGAGGGGGGGGACGGGCAAGAGGCTGGGTCCCCGATGGTGTTGGGGAGGGGGAGGCAGGGCCTGGGCTGCTAGAACTGGGGAGGATGGATGAGGACACCCCACTCCACTTGCTTCCCATTTCTGATGTTTCTGGGAGGAAGGGCCTATGTTCCTGCCCCTGAAAAGGGACAGTTATGTCTGTCTGTCCAGATGCACCCCAGGAGCTGACCATCAGAGTGTACTGGAAAGAAGGCACAGGTATACGTCAAAACCTCTCTTCTTGGGGCAGTGATGGAAATGGGGTCTGTCTCTGACCTTCTGAGCTGATCTGGGGTTCAGGACTCAGATAGAAGGTGTGGGAACAGCAGGGGTGGGAACCCCTCCACACTGGCTCGTGGGCTTACAAACCAGCGTCCCCCTTCTGCTGACCCTGTTCTCATGGATGTCGCCTGGCCTCTTCCTTGCCAAATGGACGTAACTGTCCCCACTGCCTGGGCTCTATCTTCCTCCCAAATCCTGCCTTCTCTCTCCTTAGGGGTTGGCTCTCACTGGTTGGCAAGAGCCAGTTGTGCAACTGTGTCCATCTTTTCCCACTTCTGGGTTCAGTGGCTTCAAATGAGGCGTTTGAAACTGGCCACGATGGGATTTTTTACACAGAGGAAATTGACAATGCTCGGAACCAGGACAATATGAGCCACTAACCAATGGAAGAGACGGGCAGAGCGAGGCTAGCTTTCTCTCTGTCTTGCCAGGACCTGAAACTCTGGGCAAAAGCCAGTCTCTTTCAGTCCAGGAGGGCCAGTCCCTGCGCCTGGACTGTGTTCCTGACAGCAACCCTCCTGCCATGATCAGCTGGACCCGAGAGAGCCTGACCCTGAGCCCCTCAAATTCCTCGAACCCTGGGGTCCTTGAGCTGCCCCGGTTGGAACTGAGGGACCACGGGTTATATGTCTGCCAAGCTCAGCATCCACTGGGCTCCAAGAAAGCGTCTCTGAACCTCGTTGTGAGAAGTGAGTTGGAACACACCCGGGGGAAGGAGGCCGGGGTTAATGGGAGGGGAGAGCTGCCCTGATCCCTCCCATCTCTCCCCACAGCACCCCTACAGCTGCTGGGACCCTCCTGCTCCCAGGAGGAGGAGGGTCTGAGCTGCAGCTGCTCCTCCCGAGCCTGGCCGGCCCCCTCCCTGCACTGGCGGTTGGGCGAGGGGCTGCTGGAGGGGAACTTCAGTAACGCCTCCTTTGAGGTCACCTCCAGCTCCGCCGGGCCCTGGGTTAATAGCTCCCTGAGCCTCCGCGAGGGGCTCAGCTCCGGCCTCAGACTCAGCTGCGAGGCCCAGAACGCCCATGGGAAACAGAACGTGAAGATCCTGCTGCTGCCAGGTCCGGGGAAAGGGGAAGTTGCGCATCTGGGTCCTAGAAAACGTGGAGAGGAAGAGAAATGGGCATGATTCTGGGCTAAAGGGGACTAGCATTCAGGGTCCTCTGTGGTAGCTGGGGAGGGGAGCACAAGAGGCTGCAGTCTTATCAAAGGATGGTGGACACGGCACTGAGTCCTGGGGAAAAGTAAGCACACTCGTGGGTCATGGATATGAGAAGGCTCAGGCGAATGCTTGAAGTGGGCTGGACGTCACCCCAGGACTCATATCTCCAGGGAGACCAGGACCCAGGACCGGCGTGGTTCAGGGGGCTGTCGGAGGAGCTGGTGTCACAGCCCTGCTTGCTCTCTGTCTCATCTTCTTTGTGTGAGTGGTGGCCTCAGCTGGGGACCACTATGGGGGTGGGTGCAAGGGGCGGATGACGGGGGTGAAGACTCAAAGAATCTTCAAAACTCAAAGCTCAGGACTTCCCTGGTGGTCCAGTGGTTAAGAGTCTGCCTGCCAGTGCAGGGGACACGGGTTTGATATCCAGTCCAGGAAGATCCCACATGGCCATGGGACAACTAAGCCCACGTGCCACAACTACTGAAGCTTGCTCGCCTAGAGCCCTGAGCTCTTTGACTACAGAAGCCACTGCCGTGAGAAGCCCATGCAGGGCACCTAGAGAGTAGCCCCCACTGGCCCCAACTAGGGAAAGCCCCTAGGCAGCAAGGAAGACCAGCACAGCCAAAAATAAACTAATTATTTAAAAAAAAAAAAACATTAAAAGCCCAGAGTTGAGGGCGCTGGTGGAGTGATAATGCTGAAAAAGAGGTGGCTCGCTGAAGTGGCATCAAGAATGCAGCCTCCTGACATCTTGGCCCAGTGTGGACCCTGGCGCTGGCCGTGCGCGAGGAGGGCGCTTGCTTTCTGGTCAGGGTCTCTGCAGCTGGACACTGGCCTGCGCTCCGAAAGTCCCTCTGGACTCCCTAGAGGAGCCCTCTTAAAGACCCTGGTCTCTTTTTTCAGCGTGAAAATCTACAGGAACAAGTCGGTGGAGAGAGCGTCGAGCCAAGATGGCGACTGCCCAGCATCGCGTCCCGCCTCCCGGGTGAGTGACGTGGGCGGCTTGCCGTCCAGTGTCCCCACTGGACCCCACTGCCCACACAGGGGCCGCAGCAGCCTACTCATCACCTCAGAAAAACGTGATCTCCCCCACCCGCCTCCACGTTTGCTTTTCCTCTCGAGTTTCTTGTTGCACTCAAATCACCCTCTCGTCTTTCCGCCACTCCCTGGAGCCTAGAATTCACCGAGTCCTGTCCATCTTCCGTTTAGCAAAGCTCTTCTCCTTTTGGCCCCTTTCCTGCTGAGCCCTCACTCTCCCCTGGGTCACTGGCTCCCTCTCTCCTCCCCCAGTAAGCTCTCAGCAAGAAGTTCCCCAAACAGCTTTTCTTTACAGTCACCCTGTGCTTGCCCCCCACAGTCTAGATCCAACAGAAATACATATGAGCCATGAGTACAACTTGAAACCTAGCCATGTTAAAAAAAAAAAAAAAAGGAGAAAGGAACGTGAGATCAGTTTTTATATAATATTTTATTTAACTGAATGTAGCCAAAGTATTATTTCAAACATCATGTCATCACAAATTATTAATATTAATGGGATATTTTCTTTCTTTCTCTTCTCTCTTCCTTCCTTCCTTTTTCTTTCTCTTTCTTTCTTCCTTTCCTTCTTTCCCCTTTCTTTCCGTATCTCTTTCTCCCGTCCTTCTTTCCTTCCTCTGTCCCCCCTCCCTTTCTTTCTCTCTCTTTTTCTTTCTTTCTACATAAACTTTGACCTCGAGTATTCATTTTTGACTGATTCACAACATTTCTTGGGCTCAAGAGCCACACATGGCTAGGGGCTCCTATATTGGACAGCACAGGCCTAAGGAGTCAAGGCCAGATTCTTTAGTCTGGTGTTCTGTCCCCCTGCCAAGTTCTCCCGCCAGCATCCTGTCCCTCCCCACAAATGAGCTTATTGTATTCTATGATATTATGATCTATAATAAGAAATATATATTTGATCTTTATCCCCTATTCCTGACACAGAGTCCTAGAACACTTGAACCTTGCAGTGATGGGAGTGTTAAAGGGGTCTCTTGTTATTTGCATGGGGTGACTTTTGGAAAGTACCTAAGGATAAGGCCTGGTTGCCAGGAGAACCAAACAGAGGGGACTGGAACTTTCAGTCCCACCCCCTGACCTCCAGGGATGGGAGAGGTGTTGGAAGATTTCAGTCGCCAAAGGCCAGTGGTTTAGTCAATCATGTCTATGGTGTGAAGCCTCCTGAAAACCCTCAAAGGATGGGGTTTAGAGAGCTTTCAGGTTGGTGAACAAGCAGGATGAAGAAATTGGAGAAGGCGAAACTGTGTCCTTTCCCTATACCTTGCCCTCAGCATCTCTTCCATATGGCTGTTTCTAAGTTAATATTGTCCAGTCGCTCAGTCGTGTTCAACTCTTTGGACCTCGTGGATGGCAGCACGCCAGGCTTCCCTGTCCTTCACTATCTCCCTGACTTTGCTCAAACTCATGTTCACTGAGTTCATGTTGATGCCATCCAACCATCTCACCCTCTGTTGCCTGCTTCTCCTCCTGCCCTCAGTCCTTCCCAGCATTGGGGTCTAAATAAGTTCATTTGTATCATTTTTTTAGATTTCACATATAAGCGATATCATGAATTTGTCTTTGTTCAACTTACTTCACTTAGTATGATAACCTCTAGATCCATCCATGTTGCCACAAATGGCTTTATTTCATTCTTTTTTTTTAATGTATTTTGTTGAAGTATAGTTGATTTACAATGCTATGTTAATTTCTGCTGTACAGCAAAGTGATTCAGTTATGCATACATATATGAATATATATACATTCTTTATCCCCTTATTTCTTCCCATTATGGTTTGTCAAGGTAATTGAAAATAGTTCTCTGTGCTGTACAGTAGGACCTTGTTGTTTATCCATCCTATATATAATAGTTTTCATCCACTAATCCCAAATTCCCAATCCATTCCTCCCTCACCCCACCACACTCCTTGGCAATCACAAATCTGTTCTCTATGTCTGTGATTATGTTTCTGTTTTATTTCATTCTTTAAGTGTCATGCCAATTTATGTCATTCAAATAGTCCCCTGCCCTACACCAGGCAGATTGTCATCACACTTCCCTATAATAGCCACAGGCCTGTTTCCCTAACACTGTGAGCTCTGGGAGGGCAGTGCAGGTCTCCTGCAGACCTCTGTGACTCTCGCCCACAGCACCCTGCTTCTGTCCATCAAGACACAATTTGCAGTTTGCTAAGTTTTGAGTGTGTGACAACTTCATACTGTCTCCTTGTCTTGATAGACATTCCAAGGTCAGGGACCTTGTCTGTGGAAGGCAAGGATTCAGTGAGATGAGTAATGAGAAGAACAGACCATTGTGATTAAAGGTATGAATGAATGAAGGAGTGACTGAATGAGCAAATCCTCAGGAAATGGGTGTGAAAATGGATAAGTGAATACATGCCCTCCTCAAGCTCTGGGTTCCCTTCTCCAGACCCCAAAGGCCAGCTCATGTTGTTCTCTCTTCCCACTCAGGGTCACTTCAATGAATCCTGGTCAGACAGCCCCTCTGACTACCAGACCCCAGCTCCGGCTACTTCCACCTCAGAGAAGGAACAAGAGCTCTATTATGCAAACCTCAGTTTCCACAAACCAAGGACCCACAACTTTCAGGTCTGGGATACCACCGAGTACTCAGAGATCAAGATTGGGAAGTGATAGGACCCTGCCTCCACCCCCAGAAAATGCGCCTCTGAGGGACATGTGTGTCAGATACTGATTCTTGAAGACTTGGCTGCCTGCTGAGCCAAAGCTTATAAGTGAGAAGGTGAGGTTCCTTGGAGTGGCTGAAGGTCACAGTTAGAGAGTCCTGGGTTCAAATCCAAGCTTGAGTAATGCTAAGGGTGTTATATCAAGCAAGTCAAAAAACTTTACCTCTCTGTGCCTCAGTTTCCACCTCTGTAAAGTGAGGATAATATTCCTTAGTTCAGTTCAGTTCAGTTCAGTTCAGTCACTTAGTCATGTCTGGTTCTTTTTGACCCCATGGACTGCAGCATGTCAGGCCTCCCTGTCCATCACCAACTCCTGGAGTTTACCCAAACTCATGCCCATTGAGTTGGTGATGCCATCCAACCATCTCATCCTCTGTTGCCCCCTTCTCCCGCCTTCAATCTTTCCCAGCATCAAGGTCTTTTCCAATGAGTCAGCTCTTCGCATCAGGTGGCTAAAGTATTGGAGTTTCAGCTTCAACATCAGTCCTTCCAATGAATATTCAGGACTGATTTCCTTTAGGATGGACTGGTTGGATCTCCTTGCAGTCCAAGGGACTCTCAAAAGTCTTCTCCAACACCACAGTTCAAAAGCATCAATTCTTCAGCGCTCAGCTGTCTTCATGCAAGCATGTACTGTGGGACATGACTGAAGTGACTTAACGCACACACACACATGCACTGTGGGTGTTAACCATATTTGTGATTTACCTCAGAATGGAGGCAGATGTCAGCTTTTGATTCTACCACATACTTCTATTTTGCCTGACTAGTTTTTTCACTATTAACAACACATATTATTTTAGTTTTTTTGTTTTTCTTTTCTGGTGGGGTGTGACATGTATTATTATTTTTTAAAGTAAATCTAAATGTAATTCTCTGGGTGGAGAAGATACTTCCCAATACATGTGTCTAACAAAGGACATGCAGAGAATATAAAGAATATGTATTTTAAAATAATAAAAAAATAATAAATTTTTAAACATTTAAAGGAATATATAAAGAGCTTCCACAAATCAATAAGAAAAAGACAAGCAAATAGAATGGCAAGATAGTCAAATGGCCAACAAGCATACAGAAATGTATTCAACTTCTGTAGCTGTCGAGGAAATACAAATGAAAATCACAGTGGTATGCCAGTTGCATAGTGACATTGGCAAGATAATAAAAATAATATCAAGGAACTTGAGTGTTGAGGATATTACATGAAGTGAAATAAGCCAGTTGTACAGAAAGACAAATACTGCATGATTCCAGCTATAGGAAGTATTCAAAGAAATTAAACTGTGAAACAGAAGGCAGAGGGGTCCCGGGGGGATACTCAGAGGCTGCGGAGATAGGAAGTTACTATTCAATAGGTGGAGAGTTTCATTTTTGCAAGATGAAAACATTCTTAGAGATTTGATGGCCAACAAGATGCATATGATAAACACTACTGTATCGTGCACTTTTAAATGGTTAAGATGGTAAATTTTATATAATTTTTTTTTACCACAGTTTTTAAAGAAAAGCCTTATGAAGTGGATTCCAGGGGCTGGGGACTGGAGGAGTCAGGGGACAGTTAATGTTTAATGGGTACAGAATTCCAGTTTCAGATGATGAAAAAGTTCTAGAAATGGACGGTGCTGATGGTTACACAACTTGAACATGTTTAACACCATTTAATTGCACACTTGAAAATAGTTACATTGGTAAATTTTATATCATGGGTACTTCATCACAATAAAAACAATGCTTTCTTAAAGAATATCCAGTGTTGGGGCTTCCCTGGCGGTCCAGTGTTTAAAACTTTGTTTCCAATACAGGGGGCACAGGTTCGATCCTAGTTGGGGAACTAAGATTCCACATGTCTCAAGGCATGGCCAAAAAATAAATAGCATTTAAAAGAAAGAAAGAAAAAAAAAAAAGAATATCAAGTGTTGGTGATGATGTGGAGCAATTGGAACTCTCCCAAAGTGCTGGTAGGAGTGAGAGTAGGTACGACCAATTTTGGAAAATGCTTGTCACTCTAACACTGAGCACATGAGATAACCATTCAACTCCCAGGTATGCATTCAACAGAAGCATGTATGCATGTTCACCAAATGTATCCAAAAGTTTTCACAATGTGCTTTCTTAAAGAATGGAATGTAGTGGCTGAAAAAATGGAACCTGCCCAAATGCCCATCAACAGTAAGACAGGTGACAGGTTCCTCTGTATAGCACAGGAAACCATATTCAGTTTCTTGTAATAAACCACAGTGGAAAAGAATATGAAAAGTAATATGAAAAAGAATGTTGTCATTGTTTAGCTGCTCAGTCGTGTCTGACTCTTTTGTGATCTTGTGGACTGTAGCACGCCAAGCTCCTCAGTCCATGGGGATTCTCCAGGCAAAAATACTGGAGTGGGTTGCCATTTCCTTTTCCAGGGGATATTCCTGACCCAGGGATCAAACCCAGGTCACCTGCATTGGCAGGCAGATTCTTTACCACTGAGCCCAGGGAAGACATTAAAAAGAATATATGGCTGAATCACTGCTGTGCAGAAACAGACTCAGATATAGAGACCAGATCTGTGGTTTTCAAGAGAGTGCAGGGAGAGGGATGGATTGGGAGTTTGGGATTAGCAGATGCAAACTATTATATATAGAATGGATCAAAACATGCTACTATGTAGCATGAGGAGAAGGCAATGGCACCCCACTCCAGTACTCTTGCCTGGAAAATCCCATGGACGGAGGAGCCTGGTAGGCTGCAGTCCATGGGGTTGCGAAGAGTCGGACGTGACTTCACTTTCACTTTCACTTTCCACTTTCATGTATTGGAGAAGGAAATGGCAACCCACTCCAGTGTTCTTGCCTGGAGAATCCCAGGGATGGGGGAGCCTGGTGGGCTGCCATCTATGGAGTCACACAGAGTTGGACATGACTGAAGTGACTTAGCAGCAGCATGTAGCATGGGGAACTATACTCAATATCTTGTAATAAACCATAATGGAAAACAAAAAAATTTTAAGTGCCTTCCTAATAGCCAAAAAAAAAAAAAAAAAAAAAATCCAAATGTCTATTGGTGGATGAATGGATAAACAAAATATGATCCATCCATACAATGGCACCAATCCACTCCAGTGTTCTTGCTTGGAGAATTCCATGGACTGAGGAGCCACACAGGCTACAGTTCATGGGGCCGCAAAGAGTCGGACACAACTGAGTGACTAGGCAGTACAATGGCGCATCATTCAGCAGTAGAAACACAGATACACACTACATCATGGATGAACCTCAAACATATGCTAAATGAAAGATACCAGACACAAATGGTCACATATTGTATGATTCCCATTTATACGAAACATCCAAGATATTTACCTCCACAGAGACAGGAAGCTGATGAGGGGCTGCCAGGAGCTTTGGGAAAGAGAAGACTCTTGAAGAGTCCCTTGGGCTTCAAGGAGATCCAACCAGTCCATCCTAAAGGAAATCAGTTCTGAATATTCATTAGAAGGACTGATGCTGAAGCTGAAGCTCCAATACCTTGGCCACCTGATGTGAAGAGCCAACTCATTGGAAAAGACCCTGATGCTGGGAAAGATTGAGGGGAGGAGGAGAAGGGGGTGACAGAGGATGAGATGGTGGAATGGCATCACCAACTCATTGAACATGAGTTTGAGCAAACTCAAGGAGATAGTGAAGGACAGGGGAGCCTGGCGTACTTCAGTCCATGGGGTCGAAAAGAGTGTGACATGGCTGAGGGACTGAACAACAAACAACAAGGGGTTTAGGGGAGGAGGAAATGGAGAGTAACTGTTTAATGGGCGCAGAACTTCTTTTTGGGGTGAGGAAAAATGTTTTGAAACTAGATAGAGGTACTGGTTACACAACATTGAGCATATACTAAATGCCACTAAACCGTTCATTTAAAAATGGTTAATTTGATTAAAATTAGATAAAAAAAAAAAAAACAAGGGGATTTCCCTGGTGGTCCAGTGCTTGAAACTCCCACAGCTAAGGCAGGGATGAGGGTTCCATCCCTGGTTGGGGAACTAAGATCCGCACACTATGCGGCAAAGCCAAAAGATAAAAAAGTAATTTATTGGTTACTTTTATGTCATGAGGATTTCCTCTTCATTAAAATAATAATAATTTAAGGTCAAAGTCATTCCGCCAGGATTCAGGCACCTGTTTCACCACTTAAGCTCTTGCTACTGCCACTTGCTCCTGCATCCAATGGCGATGACAGCGTTTCTTGGCTCGTTTGGTTGTTTTGTGGGTTCAGTGAATTCGCGTCCATAGGCACGGTGCTCTGCGCTTAGTGAGCCCACAGAGACAGTCAGCTCCCGGTGGCCAATCAGAGCGCACCATACAGCCAGACACTGCCCAGGTAACCATTAGACTCGAGGCTATAAAGCCGGGGCACTCTGACCAGGTGGGTGTTTGCATGGTTATGGGGAAAGGATGTTGACACGTGAGTTAGCAAAGGAGAAGTATGAGGCTTATCTCAACTCTTCACGGCAGGCTTCTGTTTCAGTTCCCTCCTCCCCCGTCGCCAGTTTCCACTGAGTCACCAACTCCCAGATCTTTCCCCTTTTCCCTATCCCAGCGTGACCTCTCTCCCCTGAGCCTTAAAACACCCTCTCCTCAAAACCTGAGCTCCAGTCTCACTCCCTCCAGCCCATCTCCACCACCAGCAGCAGAGGGAGCAAACACCCAGCTCCAACCCTGTCCCTCCCCTCCTCAGTGTCCTTCCACACCTGCCCCTTTCCCTCAAGGTGAAGCATCAACCTCAGTGACAGTTATCCAAGAGCGTTCACACTCTCACCATCATCTGCCCTTCCCCAGCTCTCAGCCACCCCCTCACATGCCTCAGCCACATCGCTGCCACTTTCTAAGGACTTTGCACCTCTTCCTGTCTCTCCAACCCTGGTTCACATGGTTCCACTCCACTATAGTATTGCCCCCTCTCTCCATCTTTGTGATGCATGCTTATCCTTTGAGACTGGGGTCTACGTTCCCTCAGACAAGCTATGTTCCCTGCCTTACACTGTCCCGACCCCTGCAGTTGCCCACGGGTGGATAAGAGCTTGGTTTGTCAGCCTCTGCACTGTTGATACGTGGGCATTTGGGGCTGGATGATTCTTTGTTGATGGGTTGGGTCTTGTGCACCACAGGACATCAGTGAACATCTCTGCTCGCTACCCATGAGATGTCAGGAACTTTCAATGTCCGGTTTCAACAACCAATAATGCCCATTAGCAAATGCCCCTGGGAGAGTGGAAAGCCCCAACCCCCAGCTGAGACCCAGTGGATTACAGTCTCCCTTCTCTGCTTTCACAATGGAATGGCAAACTTTCCCCAGTTCTTCTTTTTTAAAGTTACCGCAAGCACCATTTCTTTACTCCTGGTCAGTTTCAAAACCATGAAGTGTATTTCAGTTCCTTTGCTTTGCCTCGCATTCAGGAGGGGAGTCTTGGGAAGTTTTTACACTGCCTCCTCATTCTTTTGTTCCCCCAACTTTTTTTGGTTGCTGTCTTTGCCAGTGTGCATGAAACGCTAAGAATAACTGAGAGAAGAAAGATACAGTTTCTGTCTCAAAGGAGTTCAAGTTCACGGGGTAAGGGTTGGAGAAGGAACAGAAATATATAACCTGTTTAAAACATAGTGTGATGAGGCTCTTATCCAGAAGGACATTGGGGATTAAGGGAAAAGCAGGAGTTGGCCAAGCAGAGTGAGAGGTGACAGGGTGGTGGTTTGGGCCAGGGTGGCAGTAGGACAGCTGGTTAGAAGTGGCCAGACTTTGAATATATTTTGGAAAACGGCACCAACAGGATTTTCTGACATATAGAAGAATAGTCAAGGTGGACTCTTGTAGGGAGAATTCCTAACAAGGTACTTTCACAGCCTTGAGAAATTTCATAGAAATAGCACCTGGAAGAACAGCATATATCAAGAAACTGTGTTGATGATTTTTTTTTTCATGGTTTTCTTAGAATAATAGCCTTGTTACAGACCCCAGGGCCAGACCCAGAAGGGAGTGTGACTGGCATCATGAAAGCATGGACCTTGGAATGCCCGGTTGGCGTTAGGTAGGAACACTGCCTACGCACTTGCTGAGTGCTCCCGAGACTATCCCAGAAGGGAATGGCCTGGGGTAAAAAGAAAGAGATCTGGACTATGTCAGTATAGTGTCTTAAGAAAGATAGATCAAAGAAAGTCTTGTAGTCTGCAATCAGGTATAAAAGCTGGACTCAGAGTGGACTCTGCACCCCAGTCCAATAGAGGCTGTAGGTCCCCTGACCCATTGCACCAGATTTCACGTTCTGTTTTCATTCTCGTCACTTGCTCCCAGACCTTTAGGGCAACAAACTCTGAGGTCTTGATTCTTGATTTCCTCCTGAACATGATTTTCTTTGATTTAGAGACGTTTCCTAAATTTTAAGTGATTCACTTTTCACTTTTGTGCACGAGATGGGGGCTGCGTTGCTGCATGTGCACTCAGTCTTGTCCGACTCTTTGTGACCCTATGAACTGTAGCCCACCAGGCCCCTCTGTTCATGGGATTATCCCAGCAAGAATACTGGAGTGGGTTGCCATTTTTTTCACCAGGAGAGCTTCCTGACCCAAGGATCGAACCCACGTCTCCAGCATCTGCAGGCAGATTCTTTACCACTGAGCCACATGGGAAGTTCTGAGTTGAGGGTGAGCCGGTATAAACATTTAATAGTAATTTGTACAGTACAAATAGTGCCAGTTGGCCAAAGAATGTGGGGAGTTTATATAATTTCTATACTCTCGAAAGTTGGTGTGGAGAAAGATAAACTTGAGTTTGAAATCCATCTCTAACTGTAAGTTCTCACTCTAAGTGAGAAATAGATTTAAGGGCCTAGATCTGATAGATAGAGTGCCTGATGAACTATGGAATGAGGTACGTAACATTGTACAGGAGACAGGGATTAAGACCATCCCCATGGAAAAGAAGTGCAAAAAAGCAAAAGTAAGGCCTCTGGGGAGGCCTTACAAATAGCTATGAAAAGAAGAGAGGTGAAAAGCAAAGGAGAAAAGGAAAGATATAAGCATCTGAATGCAGAGTTCCAAAGAATAGCAAGAAGAAATAAGAAAGCCTTCTTCAGTGATCAGTGCAAAGGAATAGAGGAAAAGAACAGAATGGGAAAGACTAGAGATCTCTTCAAGAAAATGAGAGATACCAAGGGAACATTTCATGCAAAGATGGGCTCGATAAAGGACAGAAATGGTCTGGACCTAACAGAAGCAGAAGATAGTAAGAAGAGATGGCAAGAATACACGGAAGAACTGTACAAAAAAGATCTTCACGACCCAGATAATCATGATGATGTGATCACTAATCTAGAGCCAGACATCTTGGAATGGGAAGTCAAGTGGGCCTTAGAAAGCATCACTACGAACAAAGCTAGTGGAGGTGATGGAGTTCCAGTTGAGCTCTTTCAAATCCTGAAAGATGATGCTGTGAAAGTGCTGCACTCAATATGCCAGCAAATTTGGAAAACTCAGCAGTGGCCACAGGACTGGAAAAGGTCAGTTTTCATTCCAATCCCAAAGAAAGGCAATGCCAAAGAATGCTCAAACTACCACACAATTGCACTCATCTCACATGCTAGTAAAGTAATGCTCAAAATTCTCCAAGCCAGGCTTCAGCAATACATGAACCGTGAAGTCCCTGATGTTCAAGCTGGTTTTGGAAAAGGCAGAGGACCCAGAGATCAAATTGCCAACATCCGCTGGATCATGGAAAAAGCAAGAGAGTTCCAGAAAAACATCTATTTCTGCTTTCTTGACTGTGCCAAAGCCTTTGACTGTGTGGATCACAAGAAACTGTGGAAAATTCTGAAAGACATGGGAATACCAGACCACCTAACCTGCCTCTTTGAGAAATCTGTATGCAGGTCAGGAAGCAACAGTTAGAACGGGACATGGAACAACAGACTGGTTCCAAATAGGAAAAGGAGTACGTCAAGGCTGTATATTGTTGAGAGAGTCATTTCCTAGGCAGGTTGATAAGAAGTCTAGGGGTCCCCAAGGAGAGAGGGGTCTGGAATTCTCAAAGAGGAAGAAAGGACAAACTTTTTTCTTCTCTACATTCCTTAGGCTTATATAACAACAGTGTATTCTGCCTGAGGATGGTCTCTGGATTAAACCATCTGGCTAATTCTGTAAATTATGGGAGTAGACCTGCTCTTTACAAGGATTATATAACAACAATGTATTCTGCCTGAGGACAGTCTCTGGATTAAACCTTCTGGCTAATTCCATTATCTTAAAATGTAAATTATGGGAGTAGGTCTGGTGAGGTCTTTACAACCTCCAGACATTCTTTGGATTTATTGGAGAGTATATAACTTCATTGCTAACACTAACAAGTGGGTACTCTTTCTGCCCCCTTCTGATGCCTATGCCAGAAGCTTTCTCTATCTCCTTTACACTTTAATAAAACTTTATTACACAAAACCTCAGAGCGACCAAGCCTCGTCTCTGGCTCCGGATTGAATTCTTTTCCTCCGGTGGCCAAGAATCCCAGCGTCGTGATTCAACAACGACCTTTCACTGTCACCCTGCTTATTTAACTTCTATGCAGAGTACATCATGAGAAACGCTGGACTGGAAGAAACACAAGCTGGAATCAAGATTGCCGGGAGAAATATCAATAACCTCAGATATGCAGATGACACCACCCTTATGGCAGAAAGTGAAGAGGAGCTAAAAAGCCTCTTGATGAAAGTGAAAGAGGAGAGCGAAAAAGTTGGCTTAAAGCTCAACATTCAGAAAACAAAGATCATGGCATCCAGTCCCATCACTTCATGGGAAATAGATGGGGAAACAGTAGAAACAGTGTCAGAGTTTATTGTTTTGGGCTCCAAAATCACCACAGATGGTGACTGCAGCCATGAAATTAAAAGACGCTTACTCCTTGGAAGAAAAGTTATGACCAACCTAGAGAGCATATTCAAAAGCAGAGACATTACTTTGCTGACTAAGGTCCGTCTAGTTGAGGCTATGGTTTTTCCTGTGGTCATGTATGGATGTGAGAGTTGGCCTGTGAAGAAGGCTGAGTGCTGAAGAATTGATGCGTTTGAACTGTGGTGTTAGAGAAGACTCTTGAAGGTCCCTTGGACTGCAAGGAGATCCAACCAGTCCATTCTGAAGGAGATCAACCCTGGGATTTCTTTGGAAGTTCAGTTCAGTTCAGTTCAGTTCAGTCACTCAGTCGTGTCCGACTCTGCGACCCCATGAATCACAGCACGCCAGGCCTCCCTGTCCATCACCATCTCCCGGAGTTCACTCAGAGTCATATCCATCGAGTCCATGATGCCATCCAGCCATCTCATCCTGGGTCGTCCCCTTCTCCTCCTGCCCCCAATCTCTTCCAGCATCAGAGTCTTTTCCAATGAGTCAACTCTTTGCATGAGGTGTCAAAAGTACTGGAGCTTCAGCTTTAGCATCATTCCTTCCAAAGAAATCCCAGGGTTGATCTCCTTCAGAATGGACTGGTTGGATCTCCTTGCAGTCCAAGGGACTCTCAAGAGTCTTCTCCAATATCACAGTTCAAAAGCATCAATTCTTCGGCGCTCAGCCTTCTTCACAGGCCAACTCTCACATCCATACATGACCACAGGAAAAACCATAGCCTCAACTAGACGGACCTTAGTCAGCAAAGTAATGTCTCTGCTTTTGAATATGCTCTCTAGGTTGGTCATAACTTTTCTTCCAAGGAGTAAGCGTCTTTTAATTTCATGGCTGCAGTCACCATCTGCGGTGATTTTGGAGCCCAAAACAATAAACTCTGACACTGTTTCTACTGTTTCCCCATCTATTTCCCATGAAGTGATGGGACCAGATGCCATGATCTTCGTTTTCTGAATGTTGAGCTTTAAGCCAACTTTTTCGCTCTCCTCTTTCACTTTCATCAAGAGGCTTTTTAGCTCCTCTTCACTTTCTGCCATAAGGGTGGTGTCATCTGCATATCTGAGGTTATTGATATTTCTCCCGGCAATCTTGATTCCAGCTTGTGTTTCTTCCAGTCCAGCGTTTCTCATGATGTACTCTGCATAGAAGTTAAATAAGGTGACAATATACAGCCTTGACGTGCTCCTTTTCCTATTTGGAACCAGTCTGTTGTTCCATATCCAGTTCTAACTGTTGCTTCCTGACCTGCATACAGATTTCTCAAGAGGCAGGTTAGGTGGTCTGGTATTCCCATGTCTTTCAGAATTTTCCACAGTTTCTTGTGATCCACACAGTCAAAGGCTTTGGCACAGTCAAGAAAGCAGAAATAGATGTTTTTCTGGAACTCTCTTGCTTTTTCCATGATCCAGCGGATGTTGGCAATTTGATCTCTGGGTCCTCTGCCTTTTCCAAAACCAGCTTGAACATCAGGGACTTCACGGTTCATGTATTGCTGAAGCCTGGCTTGGAGAATTTTGAGCATTACTTTACTAGCATGTGAGATGAGTGCAATTGTGTGGTAGTTTGAGCATTCTTTGGCATTGCCTTTCTTTGGGATTGGAATGAAAACTGACCTTTTCCAGTCCTGTGGCCACTGCTGAGTTTTCCAAATTTGCTGGCATATTGTGTGCAGCACTTTCACAGCATCATCTTTCAGGATTTGAAAGAGCTCAACTGGAACTCCATCACCTCCACTAGCTTTGTTCGTAGTGATGCTTTCTAAGGCCCACTTGACTTCCCATTCCAAGATGTCTGGCTCTAGATTAGTGATCACATCATCATGATTATCCGGGTGGTGAAGATCTTTTTTGTACAGTTCTTCCGTGTATTCTTGCCACCTCTTCTTAATATCTTCTGCTTCTGTTAGGTCCAGACCATTTCTGTCCTTTATCGAGCCCATCTTTGCATGAAATGTTCCCTTGGTATCTCTCATTTTCTTGAAGAGATCTCTAGTCTTTCCCATTCTGTTCTTTTCCTCTATTTCTTTGCCTTGATCGCTGAAGAAGGCTTTCTTATCTCTCCTTGCTATTCTTTGGAACTCTGCATTCAGATGCTTATATCTTTCCTTTTCTCCTTTGCTTTTCACTTCTCTTCTTTTCACAGCTATTTGTAAGGCCTCACCAGACAGCCATTTTGCTTTTTTGCATTTCTTTTCCATGGGGATGGTCTTGATCCCTGTCTCCTGTACAATGTTACGTACCTCATTCCATAGTTCATCAGGCACTCTATCTATCAGATCTAGACCCTTAAATCTATTTCTCACTTCCACTGTAAAATCATTAAGGATTTGATTTAGGTCATACCTGAATGGTCTAGCAGTTTTCCCTACTTTCTTCAATTTCAGTCTGAATTTGGTAATAAGGAGTTCATGATCTGAGGCACAGTAAGCTCCTGGTCTTGTTTTTGTTGACTGTATAGAGCTTCTCCATCTTTGGCTGTATAGAATATAATCAATCTGATTTCAGTGTTGAGCATCTGGTGCTGTCCATGTGTAGAGTCTTCTCTTGTGTTGTTGGAAGAGGGTGTTTGCTATGACGAGTGCATTTTCTTGGCACTCTATTAGTCTTTGCCCTGCTTCATTCTGCATTCCAAGGCCAAATTTGCCTGTTACTCCAGGTGTTTCTTGACTTTCTACTTTTGTATTCCAGTCCCCTATAAGGAAAAGGACATCTTTTTTGGCTGTTAGTTCTAAAAGATCTTGTAGGTCTTCATAAAACCGTTCAACTTCTGCATTTTGGACTGTTTTGTTGACCATGATGGCTACTCCATTTCTTCTGAGGGATTCCTGCCCACAGTAGTAGATGTAATGGTCATTTGAGTTAAATTCACCCATTCCAGTCCATTTTAGTTTGCTGATTCCTAGAATGTCAACGTTCACCCTTGCCATCTCTTGTTTGACCACTTCCAATTTGCCTTGGAAGAATGATGCTAAAGCTGACGCTCCAGTACTTTGGCCACCTCATGCTAAGAGTTGACTCATTGGAAAAGACTCTGATGCTGGGAGGGATTGGGGGCAGGAGAAGAAGGGGACAACTGAGGATGAGATGGCTCGATGGCATTATGGACTCGATGGACTTGAGTCTGAGTGAACTCCCGGAGATGGTGATGGACAGGGAGGCCTGGCGTGCTGCAATTCATGGGATCGCAAAGAGTCGGACACGACTGAGTGACTGAACTGAACTGAACTAACTGTATTGAGGTTCCCATGATGGCTCAGATGGTAAAGAATCTGCCTCCAATGCAGGAGACCTGGGTTCAGTCCCTGGGTTGGGAAGTTCCCCTGGATAAAGGAATGGCTACCCACTCCAGTATTCTTGCCTGGAGAATCCCATGGACAGAGGAGCCCGGTGGGCTACAGCCCATGGGGTTGCAAATGAGAACAAACAGGTTATTGATTAAGAGCTTGCTGTAGTGTGAGAGCCAACAACCACCATTTGCATTTGGCAGACACAAAGGCAGGTGGGGCAGTGGGAGTCCCTTAGAGTGGAAAAGAGTGAGGGAGTGTCAGCAGTGATGGGAGATGATTGTAATCACGAGAAAGCTAGAGGTTAGCACATTCTGTAGTTGTATTCGGAAGCATATTTGTTTTTCTTTGGTTGGTTTTGAGCTGGACGCAGTAGCAAATAATAAGGAACCTGATATTTGTGGACCAACCTCTGACTGTTCTGGGCTGTCATGCAGCTGTGATTTGGATTCTTGGACTAGTTGCTGGTAATTGAGGATCAGAGTCATAGATGTCATATGGCTGAGACTTGAGGGTCGTATACAGTCTGGCTATTGTTTCTGTATATTCAGTCTCTCAGGTTGTTGGCAGGGGTGTAAACGAGACGTGTATGTGAAACTGACAGACATATGTGCTAAGTCATTTCAGTCATGTCCAACTCTTTGCGACCCCATGAACTGTAGCCCACCAGACTCCTCTGTCCATGGGATTTTTCAGGCAGGAATACTGAAGCGGGTTGCCATTTCCTCCTCTTTCCAGATATATAGTAAACAGTACTAAATACTAGTTTAAGTTAAAGATTTTTTTAAAATCTCATTATGGCCTAATTAGGTGATCCTTTCTTTTTTTCTCTTACTAATCCATCATTAGGAAAAGAATTTATCACCAGTGTAATACGTGAATATGAACTTATATATCTAACAATAACAGGATGTGCATAATTAAAATTGAAAATCCTACTTCATTTTTTCCTTAATCACTGCTCTCGAGTTGCATCTCTCAGTCATGTCTGACTCTCTGTGACCCCATGGACTGTAGCCCACTAGGCTCCTCTCTCCATGGAATTCTCCAGGGAAGAGTACTGAAGGGGGCTGCTGAAGGCAGGACAAGGTGATCAGATAGCAGGTGGGGGGCTGGTGGAGGATGAGGGAGCCCATCAGATATTAAGGGTAAGGGATTTTAGTTAAACTGACTTCCCTGGTGGTCTAGTGCTTAAGAATCCACTTGCCAGTGCAGGGGACACAGGTTCCACCACTGGTCCAAGAAGATTCCACATGCCAGAGGGGCAACTCAGCCTGTGTGCCATAAGTACTGAAGCCCGTGTGCCTAGAGCCTGTGTTCCACAACAGAGAAGCCACTGCAATGAGAAGCCCGCATGCTGCAACTAGAGAAAGCCCTTGTGCATCAACGAAGACCCAGTGCAGCCAAAAATTAACTAATTAATTAAACTTAAAAAAAGAATTGGGATAAAGGGGACAATGATGGGATCAAAACAAAGATCTCAGTGCAGCGCTCTGGGAGACTGGGTGGACCAGGGGGAACCCTGGATCGTTCCCCGGCGCTGAAGGACCTCGATCAAGTCTGCTCTATCTACCCTTGTTTGGGGGGGATTTAAAAAGCCACAAGACAGATAGGACAATGAGAAATCTGACTGCAAATCACCTGAGGTGATGGTCCCATAACCTAATCAAGATAAGGATTCATTAAAGGGCCTAGGTTCCTTGGCCCCACTTCCAGCGGGGCACTCAAAGCCATATGCACATTAGCAATAAAACGAAGACATGTTTCTGGGACTCCTCATACTCTGTGATTCTAAAACTTGTTGTTCACTCAGTCGTGTCTGTCTCTTTGTGACCCCCATGAACTGCAGCATGCCAGGCTCCCCTGTCCTTCACTATCTCTCAGAGTTTGCTCAAATTCATGTCCATTGAGTCGATGATGCTATCTAATCATCTCATCCTCTGCCACCCCTTTCTCCTCCCGCCTTCAGTCTTTCCCAGCATCAGGGTCTTTTCCAATGAGTCAGCTCTTCACGTCAGGTGGCCAAACTATTGGAGCTTCAGTTTCAGCATCAGTTCTTCCAATGAATATTCAGGGTTGATTTCCTTTAGGATTGGCTGATTTGATCTCCTAGCAGTCCAAGGGACTCTGAAGAGTCTTCTCTAGCACCATAATTTAAAAGCAACAATTCTTCATTGCTCAGCCTTCTTTATGGTCCAATTCTCACATCCGTACATGACTAGTAGAAAAGCCATAGCTGTGTCTAGTCTGACCTTTGCCGGCAGAGTGATGTCTCTGCTTTTTAAATACACTGTCTAGGTTGGTCATAACTTTCCTTCCAAGGAGCAAGTGTCTTTTAATTTCATGGCTGCAGTCACCATCCACAGTGATTTTGGAACCCAAGAAAATAAAATCTGTCACTGCTTCCACTTTTTCCTCTCCTATTTGCCATGAAGTGATGGGAGTTATAGTTGGGTGGGGAAGCTATGGAAATACAAGAATGATGAAATTAAGGTGAGAGTTTGGATGAAGATTAGAATGTTTGAACAAATTTCTTGGGAAGTCATTGTGTCTCCTCCTTTACCTCAATGTATTAATAAATAGATACCCTGTATGACTGGGGAATATTTCCCCTTTCTAGTATTATTAAACAGGAGATAGACAAATCCTCCCTTCAACAAAAATTGATTGGACATAATAAATGGTAACCAATAAAACTGCCCAAACCCCTACAGGTTGTTAATTTGAAAAGTACAGAGTGTCTGGTGGAAAAAAGATATTAGAAGCCCAGTGTCTGATTGGCCTATTTGGATTTTGGAGGACATGCACATATTGTACATCAGGGATTGTTGCTAGCCCCTGTCTACAAAATTACTGGAAAGAAGTCTCGGAATCCTATGCAGACCGGAGTTTATGGCAAAAGCCAATGAGCTCCACAGTGGTAGCTGTTGGAATATTTTACCAGAAATCAACTGAGACCAACCCAATGTCTGAGGACATAAAATAACCCTGGAACCTGAAATACCCATGATGTCTTTGGTAATGCTTGATTAAATTGCTAATGAGAAAGGTCATGCCCAGACCTATTTCTTCATTCTGTCTCTTTCCCAGGAATCATTGCATAATTATTGCAGAAATGGCCTAAAGAGGGAAAGGAGTTGTCTGCGGTTCCCTAATGAATCAGTGTCATTGCCGCCATAATCGGTACTCAAACCCAGGGCTCCTGCTCTGAAGTCAGTGCTTTTCAAAAAAAAAACACAAGTGTGTGTGGGGGGAATAGTTTGAAGAAAGGTGAAATTGATGTGAGCATTTTATCAATGACTATCAAACAAGTTCATTTCTAAGCTCTGCACAGGGCGCAGAGGTCTGCTTGATATAGGATGGGATGTCAAGGGGGAGCTGGGTGGGGGAGGGATGGATTGGGAGTTTGGGGATTCGCAGATGCAAACTATTATAATACAGAATTGATAAACAACAAGGCCCTACTGTGTAGCACAGGGAACTATTTTCAGTATCTTGTGATAAACCATAAAGGAAAAGAATATGAAAGAGAATATATATATTTATACATATATATGCATAATTGAATCTCTTTGCTGTACAGCAGAAACTAACATTAAATCAGCTATACATCAATGAAAGAAAAAAAGATGTGCAGAGCTAGGCTGTGCAGGGTTGGCATAGCAGCTCTACAAGGCCGTCAGGGAACTAGGCTTCTTGAATTGTTCTACTAAGGCATCCTTAAGTGAACATCACCATGAGTGGCTTTCTTCCTTATGGTTACCTCATGGTTGCCAAATTGCTGCTCCACCTCCAGTATCATATCCATATTCTAGGAGGAAGAAGAAGGAAGTGACAGGAAAGAGGAAAGGACAGTATCAGGAAAGCAAAAACTTCCCCAAGAATCCCCAGCTCACTTCCACTAAAGCAATGTCACACGGTCCCCTCTTAACTGCAAAGGAGGCCAAAGGAGGCCAAAGTAGTGCTTTAGCGGGCAATATTGCTTCCCTAAACAGGTTGAACTTGTTGAGTAATGAAGAGCAGGGTAGGTTACTATCTGGCATCTACACAAAAACAAATCACTCTGTCATGAGGAAAAAATCACTTCTCCAGAAAAGAACAAATAACATCACTTGATAGGGGCTTCCCTGGTGGTCCAGTGGTTAAGACTCCGCCTCCCAGTGTAGGCAACACAGGTTCCATCCCTGGTCTGGGAACTAAGATCCCACCTGCTGCGGAGCAAATACATGCCCTGTAGCCCGCCTTCTGCAACTGAGACACAACAAATAAATAAATTAAAAAGGAAATCACTTGATAATTCTGGGAAGGAAGAGATTACCCACTTCTGATTGGGTAGGGCAATCAGGAAAGGCTGCATGGAGGAAGCTGCATTGAACTCAGCTGTGAAATTGAAGAAGGATTTGAATGTGAACAGAGGAGAGTTACAAGATGAAAAACTGGAGGCTCCAGAGCAGGGGGTGGCTTGGGCTGCAGGGATGTGAAAAAAGAGGAATTAAGGGTGTAGGGTGGGCTTCCCTGATGGCTCAGCAGTAAAGAATCCACTTGGAATGCAGGAGATTCGGGTTCCTTCCCTGGGCCAGGAAGATCCCTTGGAGGAGGAAATTGCAACCACTCCAGTATTCTTTTTTTTTTTTTTAATTAAAATTTTTTATTATTCTTTTACTTAACAATACTGTATTGGTTTTGCCATACAATGACATGAATCCGCCACGGGTGTACATGAGTTCCCAATCCTGAACCCCCCTCCCACCTCCCTCCCTATATTATCTCTCTGGATCATCCCAGTGCACCAGCCCCAAGCATCCTGTATCCTGTATTGAACCTAGACTGGTGATTAGTTTCTTACATGATAGTATACTTGTTTCAATGCCATTCTCCCAAATCATCCCACCCCCTCCCTCTCCCACAGAGTCCAAAAGTCTGTTCTATACATCTGTGTCTCTTTTGCTGTCTCACATACAGGGTTATCATTACCATCTTTCTAAATTCCACATATATGTGTTAGTATACTGTATTGGTGTTTTTCTTTCTGGCTTACTTCACCCTGTATAATCAGCTCCAGTTTCATCCACCTCATTAGAATGGATTCGAATGTATTCTTTTTAATGGCTGAGTAATGCTCCATTGTGTATATGTACCACAGCTTTCTTATCCATTCATCTGCTGATGGACATCTAAGTTGCTTCCATGTCCTGGCTATTATAAACAGTGCTGCGATGAACATTGGGGTACATGTGTCTCTTTCAATTCTGGTTTCCTCAGTGTGCATGCCAAGCAGTGGGATTGCTGGGTCATAAGGCAGTTCAATTTTCAGTTTTTTAAGGAATCTCCACACTGTTCTCCATAGTGGCTATACTAGTTTGCATTCCCACCAACAGTGTAAGAGGGTTCCCTTTTCTCCACACCGTCTCCAGCGTTTATTGCTTGTAGACTTTTGAATCGCAGCCATTCTGACTGGTGTGAAATGGTATCTCATTGTGGTCTTGATTTGCATTTCTCTGATAATGCCACTCCAGTATTCTCGCCTGGAGAATCCCAGGGACAGAGGAGCCTGGTGGGCTACAGTCCAAAGGATGGCAAAGAATCGGACACAACGCAGTAGGGCACCAAGGAATCACTGTGGGTTAAGCATCTGTGGGCCAGATTCTAGCCAGGCTGTGGAGGTAAGAGGGGGTGTGGGCCAGAGTGTAGGGTTGAGGGCGAGGATAGGAGCTCATTAGGGGGGTCTGAAGAGCTTCGAGCACAGGAGCCATCTGAATATAGTTAGCACACTGGGAGTTCCAAGATTAGTCTGTGTTTCAGCATCTGTTAATCACTCTCCATGGCCTGTCTCCCCAGGTGGTAAAAATGAATAATCTGGAGGTCAGTGGTGGAGGAGAGACAGGCAAATTCTTCATTCCTCCCAAGTGACCCAGATGGAAAGTTCAAAATCAAGGGCAACTCTTCAAGGGGAAATGACCCCTTTCCTCCAGTAGCCCCAAACAGCTCCAATGGCAAAGTACATGGAAATGCTACAGACTGATTCCTCAGTAATGGAGACCTTGAGGAGTGTGACAATCCCTTATTAACCCACAGTCTCACTGGATGGACCACGTGTCCGACCTCCTCTACGGAGAGTGAGGCAGTTTCATGGTGTTCTTACTCAGAAATCAGCATAGCAGTCTTTGCTTAAGATGAATGCCCAGTCGACATCCACCGGGATGGGGAAGAGGAAAATCTAAAAATGTTCATTGAATGGGTAGTACGTGGTCCTGAATTGAGGCAGGACACAGTAAACCTCAGGCATTCTTTGTCTGCCTTTTCCAGCAATGATAGTATGAGATGGGCTCAGGGAGTCTCTCTGTTTTCCAGACTAGGGAAGAGTGGAAGGGGAAGTGACTTGCCAGGAGCATCCAGACAGTGATGGAGGGAAAAATCTGACCACAGGTGGAGCTGGAAGGGCCAGAGCTGGGGACACAAGGAAGAGAGGAGCTGAGGGTGGGAAGTCTAGCCTGGGTGAGGGTGGATGAGGGATCGCAGGCAATGCAGATCCTCAGGAGACTCCTTTGCTATCCGTCTGGAAAGTTGAGTGTTCCAGTTCAGGCCAGACGAGGAGAAAGGGTGAAGGACAATTGGTCTGTGAGGCCTGACTCCTCTGGACGTCCAAACAACATTTTTAAAAAATATATCATTTTGTTTATTTATCTTTGGCTGTGCTGAGTCTTTATTACTGTGTGGGCTTTTCTCTAGTTGCAGTGAGCAGGCTTTTCACTGCGGTGGCTCCTCTTGCTGCAGAGCACAGCACCTGGGGTGCCTGGCCTTCAGTAGTTCTGGCTCATGGGTTCATTTGTTGTGGTTCCTGGGCTCTAGAGCACAGGCCCAGTAGTTGTGGCGCACGGGCTTAGTTGCTCAGCGGCTGGGATCGAACCTGTGTCTACAGGAACCTGGCCTCCTTGGGTGAGGATAACTTCCTTCCAGAATCCTTTATCTACCCTCAGGGTTTTGGTTCCTGCATTTCTAGAATATCTCCTAGATTTTTCTGCTTCTTATAATAGAGTTTCAGATCCCTGCTTTCTAGAGGTAATGGGAATACGTGAGTTGAGAGAGACAGACTGTTAAGGGACCAGACCTGAGCCATGACAGGCTCAACAAGCTATACTAGGCCTAAGATTCAGATTCTTGTAAAACCTGAGTCATAATTCCAGGGAACCACACCCTGGGAAAGTCCTCGATGGCATCAAACCTGAGCCAATCCGGATAGGGATGCGGGATTTGAAAATCACAGGTGTGCGTATGGCTCAGCCAATCATTACCCGCCAGCTGTACTAAGAACCGCCTGTATAAAAGCAGCTGTGATTCAGAGCTCGGGGCTCTCGTCAAGACTTCACTGCGCTGGATGAGATGGGAGCCCTAGCTCGACCTAGCAATAAAACCCCTTTATGTTTTTGCATTGCTGTGGACGTCTTATTCTCTCAGTTTTGGGGACTCGGACTTCGGGCATAACACAGACTTCATGATGATTCATTATGATTTTTAACCTTCCTCTCCACTGAGATAATCTTCATCCTTCATACTAGATTGGTGCTAATACTCTAAGTTCCATGGTATAAATTAGTGGCACCCTCCTCTTCAAATCAGATTTCCACCACTTACTTTTTTCCACCATTTACTTTCTGCCTTAGTAGTACTGGACCAGAATCTCAGGATCTGAGTTTTATGTATTTGTTAGTGTTGTAAATGGAGAAGGGAATGGCAACCCACTTACTCTTGCCTGGAAAATCCCATGGACAGAGGAGCCTGGTGGGCTGCAGTCCATGTGGTCGCTAAGAGTCAGACACGACTGAGTGACTTCACTTTCATGCATTGGAGAAGGAAATGGCAACCCATTCCAGTGTTCTTGCCTGGAGAATCCCAGGGACGGGGGAGCCTGGTGGGCTTCCGTCTATGGGGTCACACAGAGTCGGACACGACTGAAGCGACTTAGCAGCAGCAGCAGCAGCAGCAGTGTTGTAAAGGTGCTTTTAATAAAGCTTTGGGGGAAATCATTCTGTAGGCTGTGTTAACATTCTACCACAATTTTTCTTCTCATCTGAATAGATACTGTTTTGGAATCTGATGAGTCTCTAGCAAAACAGACATTTCTTTCTCTGATGAACAGGTGTTGATCTAAGCCAGACCCGGTCACCTTTTTGGAGCAAAGAAAGTTTCCTTGGAATGGAGGGAGAATGGAGAGAATAGCCACACACCCAGGAAGTTGTGAATGGATGGAGCCGATGACTCAGGTGAGAGGTCCAAGGATCCATGAGGAAGTCATCCTTTGTCATGTGGTTTACGAAGATCTGCTTCAATGGAAATTATTTTGGAGAAGTCTGGATTTAGTTCCCTCAGTGTCATAGAGGGTCAACTCCAGCCTCATTCTTGGTTCCTTGACCTTTCTTCTGTTTTTCTCCAGTGATTACCTTTCACATTCATAGTGAGAACCAAGATTCTCTTCTTGGCCTGTGACATCCTGCCTGACCTGATGGTTCTTCTGCCGGGGGCCAGCGTGAGGAACTCTGCCCATGGCAAAGGTCATGAGGAAGGAGGCTTGGCATACGCAAAAGTGTGATCAAGCCTCAGGAAACCCTCTGTTCCCAAGCATCTAACCCCCAAACCAGAGTCTGTTTTATGCTCTCACCTACACCTCTGACTTTACAGGGGGTCTCCCCCATCACCATTTCTCTCGGAGAAGGAGTAAACGTGCAGCTCCAAGTCAATAAAAATTCCTGGGTGTGACAAGAGTGTTTCAGCTTATGGACTCCTCTGAAGGTTATCTAGCCTGCCTGTATAGGTTCGTCCGGCCACATGTGATTGTTTACAGCCTCCCAACCTGAGAGGCATGAGATGTTTTAGACTTACTAAAGGCAAATTCTTTTGGGAAATTGTCAGTATAGTGGGTTGGTTAGGAATTATATTGGTGAAGGGTTTTTTCATTTGTTGTGCCAATAATTGCTGCTAATTCCCTGCCCTGGGTGTGACAAGGGTGTCTCAGGTCAAACCTCTCTGCTGACAGACTAGCTTGTGTGACAGGATTATCCATACTCCTGCCACTACACACATGACTGTTTACTACCTCTCAACCTTCCCTGGTGGCTCAGAGGTTAAAGCGTCTGCCTCCAATGTGGGAGACCTGGGTTCAATTCTTGGGTCGGGATCCCTGGAGAAGGAAATGGCAACCCACTCCAGTATTCTTGCTGGAGAATCCCATGGACTGAGAAGCCTCATGGGCTGCAGTCCACGGGGTCACAAAGAGTCGGACACGACTGAGTGACTTTACTTACTTTACTTTACAACCATAAACAGCACAGAGAGTTTTGGAGTATTTTGAAAGTCTTAATTAGCACAGGGCATTTCTCATTGTTAAGTCAATGATTGCCGCCAGGCCTCCATATCCTTAGGCACCTGAGAATATATTAATCAATGTATTTGGAATATAGAAAAGGAAATATAGTAGTTTTTAATGTTAGCAATACTAGACTTTTTGAGTTAATGAATTTTCTCTTTTGTAATAGATCACTGTACGTTGTTATAAATCACTGTGTCCTTGCTATGTAAAAATGTAACTTTATCACTATCTTAAGACTAAATAGATCTTAAGGGGAACATTGGTGAAAGGATTTTCATTTGTTGGGTTGATGTTTGCTGCTAAATCTCCATGTTCCCTGCTCTTATAATGAATATAACTAGCATATAGAAGAAATAAGTATTAACCTTTAAGCATATAGGAGAAATAAGTATTAACCTTTAAGATTAATCATGTTTACCTTGGATTAAATAAATTCCTTTCTTGATTGTAACACTACACCCTCACCCTATAGGAATGTGACTTTATCTGGAGGGTGGTGCCTGGTCTAAGAAAAAACACCCTTGGAAGAATTAAGTTTTTTGGTTATCAGAAAGAAAGGATCATAAAATGTCAGCAGGTCTCATGGCCAGAAGATGATGTAAAATCCCTAAGACCTTTTTATGTGAAGCACCTGATTTTGATAAAGGTCAGGACTGCTGACCCCCGCGTGACTCTGTATTCATCCCTATGTGTAACAAAAGGTATATAAGCAAACCCCAAAATAAAGAAATTGGATTAGTTTCCAGAAAGCCTGATTCCCCCATGTCTTTTCTTTCTTGCTCCCCGTTTTTCTGGCTGAATTCCCATCTGGAGCATGGATGCTATTCCACATAAGCCAAGTTATTCAGCCGCTTTTTCTCCACTAATTTTTCTACTACACTATCCGTTTCTAATCTCTCTATATATCTGTAATTAAATATGTATTTTTCCAAGGACGCCGACTCCATCCCCACCTTCAAATCACCCTGGATCCACCGGGGCTGGACCCCGGCATTATTCCATTTCTTGGGGATTCTAGGAAGACTCTGCACATTTTTGAGTAACTATGTTCAGTTAGTTCAGTTCAGTAAATAAGTCATGTCCAACTCTTTGAGACCCCATGGACTGCAGCATGCCAGGGCTTCCCTGTCCTTCACTGTCTCCCTGAATTTGCTCAAACTCACATCAGTGATGCCATTCAACCATCTCATCTGTTGTCCTCTTCTCCTCTTGCCCTCAATCTTTCCCAGCATCAGGGTCTTTTCCAGTGAGTCAGCTCTTTGCATCTGGCCAAAGTATTGGAGCTTCAGCTTCAGCATCAGTCCTTCCAATGAATATTCAGGGTTGATTTCCTTTAGGATTAAACTGATTTGATCTTGCTATCCAAGAGACACTCAAGAATCTTCTCCAGCATCACAGTCCCAAAGCATCAGTTGTTTGATGCTCAGCTTTCTTTATCATCCAACTCTCACATCCATACATGACTACTGGAAAAGTCATAGCTTTGATGATACGGACCTTTGTTGGCAAAATGATGTCTCTACTTTTTAATACACTGTCTAGGTATGTCATAACTATTCTTCTAAGGAGCAAACATCTTTGAATTTCGTTCAGTTCAGTTCAGTCGCTCAGTCGTGTCTGATTTTTTGCGACCCCATGAATCGCAGCACGCCAGGCCTCCCTGTCCATCACCAACTCCTGGAGTTCACCCAAACTCATGTGCATTGAGTCGGTGATGCCATCCAGCCATCTCATCCTCTGTCGTCCTCTTCTCCTCCTGCCTTCAATCCCTCCCAGCATCAGGGTCTTTTCCAAAGAGCCAACTCTTCACATGAGGTGGCCAAAGTATTAGAGTTTCAGCCTCAGCATCGATCCTTCCAATGCATGGCATCAATCAATTTCTGCATAGATTTTGGAGCCCAAGAAAATGAAATATAACCCTTTTCATATTTGCCTCATATATTTGCTCTTTTAAATGCTCTGCTTCTGTCCCTAGACAGAAGTGTGTGAGTGGAGTCATGGACAAACTGCCAAACTTCTAGGAATACTGGGGACAGATATTATTTGTTTTCTGCTTTATAATTTCCAATCCCCTGCAAACTACACATACGACTTGATAAATTTCATACTCAACTGATTTCTTCACTGCATAAGGGACCTCTCTCCAGTGAGAAATACAAACCTGAAGATTTCTCCAAAGTTTGGTTTTTCTTTGTACGAACTAATGTCAATAATGTTAAGCATATCTGCCCCATTTCCACAAACCTAAAATACTTTTATATTTATTCAACTCATGGAATTTTTAAATTGTTGACTTGGGAAATTAGAACATTTACCACCTAAATGTTTGTGATTAATTCTCACTATTAAACTTTTTAGATTATATAAAGAATTTTTTTTAATTAAAAAAATAATTTGAGTATAGTTGCTTTAAAATGTTGATGTTAGGTTATGCTGTACTGCAGAGTAAATCAGTTATATGTATGCTGCTGGTACTAAGTCACTTCAGTTGTGTCTGACTCTGTGTGACCCCATAGACAACAGCCCACCAGGCTCCCCCGTCCCTGGGATTCTCCAGGCAAGAACACTGGAGTGGGTTGCCATTTCCTTCTCCAATGCATGAAAGTGAAAAGTGAAAGGGAAGTTGCTCAGTTGTGTCCAACTCCTCGCAACCCCATGGACTGCAGCCTACCAGGCTTCCCTGTCCATGGGACCCTCCAGGCAAGAGTACCGGAGTGGGGTGCTATCGCCCTCTCCACCAGTTATATGTATATATGTATATATATATATATGTGTGTGTGTGTGTGTGTGTGTGTATAATCCCTGGAGGAGGGCATGGCCACCCATTACAGTATTTTTGCCTGGAGAATCCCATGGGCAGAGCAGCCTGGCGGGCTACAGTCCATAGAGTCGCAGAGTCAGATGTGACTGAAGTGACTTAGCAGCATGCACATATATAATATTTATCCACTCTATTTTAGATTTCCACACCATTTAGGTCACCACAGAGCAATGAGTAGAGTTCCCTGTGTTAAATTAAACAAGAATTGAGACTTTCAAAAATTCCACCATATTTTAAGCTCTCAATTGTTGTTTGATTTCTTAAGAACGGTTACTTTGTTAAGCTTATCTTGTTTGTTATGAAGCTTACCAGGACTGTGTCCCATACGTTCTTACTTTCTGATTAATTTTATATCACGATCATTTAAGATGTTAGATTCAAAACATTTACTAGAACAAGCCAAAATAAAAACACTTGTGTGAAGAACTGCATTACAGAATTCGTAGGCACCTTGCATGGTGAAAATGTTTGCTTTGTAAATTTAAGATTGCTGAGGAGGAGGCAGCAGCTGGGGTCATGAGATTGCCCTGTAGTCCATGGGGTCGCAGAGAGTTGGACACAACTGAGCGACTGAACTGAACGGACCATGGTGGGAGCTCTCGTTAGTGCCTAGTGAGGCAAAGGCTGAAACACGTGGACAGAAGATGGGATGGCGGCCCTGCCCTTCAGGCATCACTCAACAACGCTGCTCTGCTTCTCTGGTGGTTCAGGCTTCCTCTGCAAGCATTCCCGTTTGCAGAGCTCCTCCCTCCCTCCTGTCCCCTCAGGATGTCTCTTCGCAGCCAACCCCAGTCCTCTGCCTGGATCTGCTCTCCAAACCCCACATTCCAGCACCCAGCCCTTGTGTGCAGCGGTGGACACCCCTCTCAGGCTTGGGGAGCAGGGCTGTGGTTAGTACCATCTGTAGAGGTCCCACTCTGTCCTGCCTGCCTCTAGCTGGTACTGCCTTCTGTTCCCATAAGAGAATGAGGCTCCTTTCATCCCAGTGAGCTCCCCCAAGGGTTGCAAGTCCCATCTCACTTCCTCTCCTCACCAGTTTCCTTCTTGTTTCTTTGGTCCTACCTGGCTATGAGGGAATCTTTTTTGTCCTTTTAGGTGTCAAGGTCCTCTGCTCATGTTCAGCAGGGGCTCTGTGAATATTGTCCCATGACAGATGTATTCTCGATGTGTCTGTGGAGCGAGATGAACTCCACGTCTTCCTAATCCTCTGCCGTCTTGACTCCTGTGTCTGTTTTATCCCTAACCTAGCTAAGCGAGTATCAATTTTATGTAAGTTGTAAAGTATATTCCGTGAGAATAGTAAGTGGTGGAATAACTTGTTATTTGCTTTCAGCTGTGTCTTCTCGTGACATCCAGGGTTTGATGCCCCAAAAGCCAGGCTTAGAAGATTTATTCCCCAAGAAAAGTTAACAATATATGAAAGATTTCACATTGGAAATTTACATTTAATGAAAGGGCATGTGAAATACTGAGAGGATGTTATGATGGACATAACCAAATGAGGACAGCTTCTCATAATATAAACATTACTGCCAAAAGAAAAGGAGGATATAAACCAAACTGGGAAAAATAGCCCGTTTCAGTCATTAATGTCGGCTGAGAAGTGTATGTTTGTAAGCAAAGACCCATGCTTTTTTGAAACGTACATGTTCTCTGAAAGGAAATATGGAAAATCTGGAAAGTCACCTAATCTATACTGCAAATACTCATTCAAACCTTTCTGAATGCAGGTTTCAAGATTTAACACACAGTAAAATATGTCTGAAAACCAGGAATTTAAAATTTAGGTTAACAATTCCCAGTATAATCAATTTGAGGGATCTTTTAGCTAGAGTTCAATATTTTTCAACCAACAGCTATTTCCTTTTTGTTCCAAAGTCTGTAATGTTGCTTATTTTGAAAGAGACTAATCCAACCATCATGGTTGAAGACATATCACAGTATACTCAATGTGAAAGAATTTTTCATGTGTAATTAAATGGGGAAAGCTTTAAGCAAGAATGCTACCTCCAACAATCACAAGAATATTTATAGGGAAGTGAGAAGATTTTCATGCAATGAGACTGGGCATAATGTTGACCGAGACTCAAGTCTTATGAAACATCAGGGACCTCAATCTTCAGACAATGATTTTAAAAGTAATAAATGTATGAATATCTTTTATCAATGATCACATCTTTCTCTATATAAGAGAAATTAATCTTTAAAACTTATTCAACAGCAGCGTATTCAAAATCCACAGAAGCATAACAAGTGTAATAAAGTCTTGTTAAACCATTAAATCTAAATAGACATAGGAAAATTCATACAGGAAGGCAACCTTTCATATGTACAGAGTGTAGCAAAGCCTTTAACCAGTACTCATATCTCACTCAGCATCAGCAAATTCATACTGGAGAGAAGCCTTATAAATATATGTAATGTGGAAAAATTAATCTGATATCCATTCTTGCTAGACATTTGAAAATTCATGTTGGTAATGCAGAGAAGACTTAAATGTACAGAATGTGGCAAGGCCTTTATCCATTGCTCAAAATTTATTCAACATAAGAGAATTCATACTGAGGAGAAGCCTTATAAATGCACAGAGGGTGGCAAAACTTTAATCATAGTTCAACTCTTAATGGGCATCAGATAATTCATACTGGAGAGAAACCTTATAAATCTAAGGGTTGTGGCAAAGCCTTTAACCAAATTCCTAGCTTTATTCAACATTGGCGAATTTGTACTGGAAACCATTCCGATGTAAAGAATGTGGCAAAGCCTTTACCCAGAGCTCAAGTCTTCGTCAACAGCAGAGAATTCATCCTTCAGAGAAAACTTAAAAACTTAAATGTAAGGAAAGTGGCAAAGGCTTTCATCAGAGCTCTCACCTCACTAGACATCAGAGAGCACGTACTGGAGAGAAACTCTAGTAATCTAATAAGTGATGAAAGAGGTTAGTCCTAAATGTACACTTTAGAAAACATGAGAGCATTTCTGCAGGAAAGATATGTGATGATGTACCAAGAAAAGTAGGAAAGTTGTAATAAAAATCAACTCTAAATAAATATCAGAGAATGTATACTAGGAAGCATTTCATCAATTTCTCTTTCCTAAATTTCCTCTGAAGGAGAATTACTATAGATAGCAATCCATAGATAAAACACAGAGAAAACTGACAGGTTAGAATGGATCCCAGGATGAAGGGTTGTGTGTGGAGTGATACAAGTATTAGCAAAGTATTCTTGCTTGTTTTGACATATTTGAGGTTATTTGAAAACCAAACGAAAGTAACTCAACTCTCAAAATACTACATGTTATGGTTTGTTTCTACTGTGTATGTGAACTCAAGTTTTTGATGGTTGCTGACTCAGTGATAAGAGAATCCCTTCTATCTGAGGTAGGAACCATTGGTATTTGTTCTCCATGAAGGACTGCAGATGGTGACTGCAGCCATGAAATTAAAAGATGCTTACTCTTTGGAAGAAAAGTTATGACCAACCTAGATAGTATATTCAAAAGCAGAGACATTACTTTGCCGACTAAGGTCCATCTAGTTAAGGCTATGGATTTTCCTGTGGTCATGTATGGATGTGAGAGTCGGACTGTGAAGAAGGCTGAGCGCTGTAGAATTGATGCTTTTGAACTGTGGTGTTGGAGAAGACTCTTGAGAGTCCCTTGGACTGCAAAGAGATCCAACCAGTCCATTCTAAAGGACATCAGCCCTGGGTGTTCTTTGGAAGGAATGATTCTAAAGCTGAAACTCCAGTAATTTGGACACCTTATGTGAAGAGTTGACTCATTGGAAAAGACTCTGATGCTGGGAGGGATTGGGGGCAGGAGAAGGGGACGACAGAGGATGAGATGGCTGGATGGCATCATGGACTCGATGGATGTGAGTCTGAGTGAACTCTGGGAGTTGGTGATGGACAGGGAGGCCTGGTGTGCTGCGATTCATGGGGTCACAAAGAGTCGGGCACAACTGAGCGACTGAACTGAACTGAACTGAAGGACATTAAGGACATAGTAATATAACATGTACATTGAACATCTAAATGGAGGTGTTTGTCATTGGTGTCAAACAACCCTGTAGGTCACCATGATGTAAGTGTTCAGGGACTACTGCCACATATTAAAGTCAGACAGAGGTTTGTTCTAAATTTTCAATGTCACTGGCTTTTTAAGGATAATACAAATGACAGTTCACTGAAATTTTGATGTATTTTTATAATATCAAGAGAAGTCATGAATATTAATTGACATGTTTGAAATAAAGACTTCTCTGATACCCTGGAAAAGTATGGGAAACCCTTCCCAGAAAAATCATGTAATTAATCTATGCCTCATTGAATAAATGATTAGCCTTCCTTTTGTAACCATAGAAAGCGCAACTCTCAGACCATTGTATCAGAAAAATGAATATCGTTGTCTATGCTTGTAATCTGTATTCTAATCAAGGATCACACAGTGGATTGTAAAAGGTTTTGTTCTGACTACGTGTGATATTCATACATGTTAATCAATAAAAGTGAATGGTTTCTGGTGATGCAGTTGCTGTGTAATGAATGAAGTGTTTACCTACCACCGACATTAACCTCTCCACCTTATTTAAGGTTGCAGGGAAGAATGCATACCAGTGAACTATTAGGTAGCACAGTGGGATGACATCTGTTACTGCCCTTAAGCCTCATATATTTTGATCATATATTTCCCATCATTTATCCATTGTACTTTTCCCCCCTCTCTGTAACTGCAGGGACATTGTGATGGTTCTAATAAGATGGATCAGACAGAGTACTGTTGAGAGCTTCCCTGACTGCCCCGTGCTGTTGCTGCCTCAGCGTCTGTCTGGGGAGCAGGCAGCCTGCAGGTCCTTGAACTCACAGCAGCCAGTCCTGTGAGCACCTCCACTAGACGACCCCCTTCCTTGAGATCAGCAGTCTTGCTGAACCCCTGGGTCTACTGCACAGGCCCCCCTTCAATGACACCCTCAGAGCTCACCAGATTCCTGCTCCTCTGGTTTGAATGGACCGATCCACACTCAGCCTGGGGAGCCCACAGCACTTCACCCAGGGTCCCTTAGAAAGACCTGAACCCCAAGTACTGGAGCTTTCTCTGCCTGGTTCTAGCCTGACCTCCCTCAGAATTTCCCACCGTAAACTCTCCCCTCCTGAGATGTCTCAGCTGTGCTGAGTGAGAAGGCTCAAGCTCAGGGCTCCTGAGTGTGGGTCTTGGGGAAGAAGAAGCAGAACAGAGAACTTGCTAAAGACGTATTTAATGACCTCACTTCAGACCTGCAGATTCATAACTTCTTAGAGTGGGGACCTGACCTCGAGGGGTTCATATTCACTGAAATGTTTCAGAAAGAATCTGAACGATTGGCCAAGTGATTTCCATCTGTTTCCCATCAGGGTCACATGACCAGTGTTAGGCAAGGACCTCCCTGGTGCCCTCCTCACAGAGTTCTCTCTTGGTCCTGTGGAGGCATCAGTGTGGTGTGTAGAAAGTGCTCCAGGGGACTCTAAGGGGAGGCCTGGGTTAAGGATGTGGCTCCTGGTCCATCTGTGAGAGCTGAGGCCTGGCTTCAGTCTGAGGAGAGGCTGCAGGGTTGGTCTAGCTGGGTTTGGACTGGGGAAGGCAGTCAGCTCACATCATCTGTGTGAGCAGAGGGTTAGGAGCCCTCTCTAAGGAGAGAACAATCAAGAAATAAGTTCACAGGCTGGTCTCCAGGTAGGAAGTAATTGTTCCTGAATCTTTCCTGAGACAGGACAGGAGAGGTGGGTCTTTTCAGCTTTTCAAGTCCTTCTGTCTGTAGGTGAAGTAGTTGCAGGTTAAAGAGCTCTGTGGATGCCTTTGAAGGTATTTTCTCAAGATGCAGAGGTGTGTTTGCTACATAACATCCCCAGAGAAGACAGCAGGAGGAAAAAAAGGGGGAAATGGCAGCTTCTCAGGTACATGTCCTGTTCCGGGTCTGGGGCTGTGTCTGCTTTCCTCCTGAAATGCCTGGACTGAGAATCCGCAAACCTTTAGTTCTCTGCTTCTAATTTTTCTTCCTGGGGTGTTTGTTATCCACTTCTTATTTTTTCCTTTTCTTCTTATCATAGAGAATACCGGCTCTTTAGCCCACCTCTCCCTTGTGTCCCAGATCCTGTTCTCCATTGTCTGTATCCTGGCTTTCTATAGAATATGATGAATTCCCAACCTGAATGAGTGACTTTCAGCTGGTGAACATATTCCCTTTGTGAGAGATCAACACGGAGAGGCACTGGTATCCGAGATTCCCATTGGGATGTGGTTCAGTGTTGGGATCTTCGGGAAGTAGGGGAAATGCCATGATGAGTTCACACGTGAATACAATTCAGCTCCTTAGGCGTTAGAAAAGGCCCTTATATATTGAATCAAGTCAGTGATCCAGAATTTTTCAGAAAATGCGCAGAAATGAAAAGAAAACTAGGAGACACTGTCCTCTGTACTGCTAAGGCTTACAAGTTAAACACACTGTTAGGATACAAAACAGAGGAAGTATATATAAAATGAATTTTGCATAAAATTGAGATCTGTTTGTTAGGTTCAAGTTATAATTTCCTGATTTTTTTCCTAAATGCCCAGGCTCTGATAGTGCATCTTCCGTGTGATCCATTTACACCATGACAGATGATGTCCACTGGCTCTGGTGGTTTCTCTGAGATTATCAGGCTAGGAAGTTCATTTTTTCCCCTCTGTCTTTAAACAAGGCTGTGGAAAAATGGCGTGGGGAATGTGTGAAAACCCTCACAGTTAATGGTGAAATTCCACGTCTTTTTCGTTTCTCTTTGCTTTGGAAAATGAACGCTCACTCTGTTGATGATAGACACTGGGTTTGGGGAGTGGGCATTTTCATCACTCAAGCCCAGGTGTGATGTTTCCAGTACACTCCACACTCATATCACACATAGTCTTCTTATTCACATTTTCTTTTCAAAATGTTTGCAATAATCATAGTGGTGCTAATCTGTTTTTACCTGTGTTGAATTTCTAAGATACAGCTCAACAAAATGATACAGTTTGTCAAGAAATTAAAGTTTCAAAACCAAGAGCTCTAATTTATCTTATACCATTGTATATGTTTGCACCCGAGTGTATTTAAAATATACAAAGAATATCATTCACAAGTAGATGTATATCTTTTAACCCATTAAAAATGATCTTGATTTTATTGACATGAATCAGTTCAGTTCAGTCGCTCAGTCGTGTCCAACTCTTTGGGACCCCATGAACCGCAGCACGCCAGGTCTCCCTGTCCATCACCAACTCCTGGAGTTTACCCAAACTCATGTCCATTGAGTCGGTGATGCCATCCAACCATCTCATCCTCTGTCGTCCCCTTCTCCTCCTGCCTTCAATCTTTCCCAACATCAGGGTCTTTTCAAATGAGTCAGCTTTTCGCATCAGATGGCCAAAATATAAATGTACAGCATGTGGCAAGGCTTTTAAGCAGAGTTCAAATTTAACTGAACATCAGCGAATCCATACTGGGGAGAGACCTTATAAATGTACAGACTGTGGCAAAGCCTTTCCCCAGAGTTCAGGTCTTTCTTGACATCAGATAATTCATACTGCAGAGAAATGTTAGACATGTAAGGAATGTGGCAAAGGATTTCACCACAGCCATCACCTCACTCCCCATCAGAGAATACATACTGCAGAGAAACCCAGGAAATGAGTCAGTGATAAAAAGGTTGGCCCTAAATATACAATTTTGAAGCAACGACTGTTTACTTTGGAAAGATATATGAATGAAATACAAAAATTAGACGTGTTTAATCAAACATCAAAAGTAAATCAATGTCAGAGAATTCATACTAGAAAGCATTTCATTTGTACCACTTTTGTTGAATTACTCTAAACAGAAACACTGTAGCAAGTATTCCATATTTAAAACATGTACTGAATTGGTATGTTCATATGGATCACAAGGTGAAGGGGTGGATATTTGCAGAAGTATAATTAGTCATGTATCCTTGTTTATATTAACGTTATTTGAGATCATTAAGGAAGCCAAACGAATGTCATTCAACTCTCAAGTTAATCCTGTGATTTGTTTCCACTGTATATACGAACCTCTGTTGTTGATGGTTGTTCCCTCAATTGTAAGAGAAGCCCTTCTATGTTACGTGGGAATCATTTATATTTATTCTCCAATTTACAAGATTAAGAACACAGTAATGTTATATGCACACTAAACCTCTAGATGGAGGTGTCACTGATGTCAAACATCTGTGTGGTCACCATGATGTAAGTGTTCAGGGAATAATTCAAAGGAAGACGGAAGTTTGCTCTAAGTTTTCAATAATTATGTCAATTGCTTTTTAAGCATAAAACAAGGATTGTTCATTAAAATCGAAAGTCTTTTTATAACATCAACATCGAGAAATCATGCATATTACCTGGCAGGCTTGAAGTAAGGACACCTTCTCTTCTACCTGATGTAAGTATAGAAAACTCTTTCTGGAAAAGTCATATTCGTATAATTAATGTCCACCATGTTTACTACATTAGCCTCCATTTTGTAAACCACATAAATCACATTCACAGATCATTTCATCAGAGACACAGGAAAGTTTTTAGAAGCTTGTAATCTTGTATTTTAATCAAGGATCACACAACCGTTGTAAAAGTTTTATTCCATCTGTGTAAAATTAATGTATGTTCATTAATAAAAGTGGATGGTTTTTTCGTGTTACAGTTGATGTGGAATGAAGGAAGGGTGAACGCACCACCAGCATTAACGTCTCCCACCTGTTTAAGGTTGCAGGAAAGATAACGTTATGAGAAACTATTTGTGGCACCGGGGGTGGCATCTGTAGAAATTAGTTCCTTACTGGTGTTAAACTCTCATAAATTCATATATTTCCCACCATTTCTATGTTGTATCTCCTCTCTCATTTTGAAATTACTCGGACATTGTGATGGTTCGAATAAGAAGGATCAGACAGAGTACTGTTGAGAGCTTCCTGAGGGCTCCGTGCTGTTGCTGCCTCAGCATCTGTCTGGGGAGCAGGCAGCCTGCAGGTCCTTGAACTCACACCAGCCAGTCCTGTGAGCACCTCCACTAGATGACCCCCTTCCTGGAGACCAACAGTCTTGCCAAACCCCAGGGTCTACTTCACAGGCCTCCCTTCAGTGACACCCTCAGAGCTCACCAGAATCCTGCTCCTCTGGTTTGAATGGACCGATCCACACTCAGCCTGGGGAGCCCACAGCCCTTCACCCAGGGCCCCTTAGAAAGGCCTGAACCCCAAGTACTGGAGCTTTCTCTGCCTGGTCCTAGCCTTGACCGTCCTCAGGGGCCCTCAAGGCTTCCTGTGAATTCTCTCAGGACCTAGAGTCATAAACTCACCTGCTTCAACTGTCCATTGTTCTTCTGTTAGCTAAAACTTTCCAGGGGCTCATTTAAGCAAATGTCAATTTAACAAAGTCACAAAAAGCATAATTAAAAGCCATGATGGGAAAGTTCTGAACCAAGATTTATAAAATCTTCCCCTGTATAATTCTTAGCACAAGTTTCTTGTCTAGGCTTAAAGGAACTGTTTTCTCATGGCCTTGGCATACTTTGAATGCAATATATAAATATCTGAAGATATATACCTCATATAATTTATATAACACACATTGGATACAGTATATAAATATCTGAAGGTATACACGTTAGCAGTGAGAAAACCAAGAAGGAATATGTGAGTGTATGTGTATTCGTACACATTTAACTTGGAGAATTTAGAAAGGCTAGATCAAAACTGGTCATTTTAGACTTGCAGATGATTGACTAAAAAGTGCAAAACTTGTCAATTTGTCAATTAATCTGTTTTGTCTATTTTTCATGGAATTCATTTCCTTAAATGTCAGGAGGTTACACTTTTTAAGGAACTTCCACACTGCGCTCCCTCCGTGACTGCCCCAGTTCACATTCCCTCCAGCCCTGTAGGAGGTTCTCTGATCTCCAAGCCTCTTCGCAGTTTATGATATTATTAGTGGGTTCTTTGCTAAGTGTAATTCTGACTGGCATGAGGTGATGCATCATTGTAGCTTTGTTTTGCATTTCTGATTGTTAAGCACTGGTGAGCATCTTTCATATGCCTCTTGCCCGTCTAAAAGAGCAAGTTGCCCTACCCAGGCTCAGCAGTTGTGGCACACAGGCTTAGTTGCCCCAAAGCATGTGGAGTATTCCTGGACCAGGGATCAAGCCTATGTCCCCTGCACTGTCAGATGGATTCTCCACCACTGGGTGACCCGTCTGTTTAGCTTTATTTCCTTTTGAGATGCGTATATATTTTATATTGGAATATAATTGCTTTACAATGTTGTGTTAGTTTCTGCTGTACGACATCATCAATCAGCCATAAGTATACATGAATCTGCTCCCTCTTGAACCTCCCTCCCGTGATCTCCATTTCACCCCTCTGGTCAGCACAGAGCACCAAGCTGAGCTCCCCGTGCTATCCAGCAGCTTCCCACTAGCCCCCTGTTTTAACCATCAGTTCAGTTCAGTTCACTTGCTCAGTCATGTCCAAGTGTTTGTGACCCCATGGACTGCAGCAGGCCAGGCCTCCCTGTCCACCACCAACTCGCAGAGTTTACTCAAACTCATGTCCACTGAGTCGGTGATGCCATCCAACAATCTCATCCTCGGTCGTCCCCTTCTCCTCCCCACTTCAATCATTCCCAGCATCAGGGGCTTTTCAAATGAGTCAGCTTTTCGCATGAGGTGGCCAATATACTGGAGTTTCAGCTTCAGCATCAGTCCTTCCAATGAACACCCAGGACTGATCTCCCTTAGGATGGACTGGCTGGATCTCCATGCAGTCCAAGGGCCTCGCAAGAGTCTTCTCCAGCATTTCAGCCACAGTGGTGTATGTGTGTCAGGGAGGCTCTTCAGTTTGTCCCCCTCTTCTCCTGCCGTGTCCACACATCTGTTCTCTATATTTGTGCAAATATTGTCTTAACAGATATACATGGAATCTAAAAAAATGGTGTTGAAAAAACTTATTTACTGAGTAGGAATATAGGCACAGAGGTAGTTCTTAAGCTTTTCGGCGTTAAGCTTTCAAGGCATAAAATACATGGACAATCATTCCATGCATTTTACAAAGTGAAAGAAGCCCATTCAAAAATGCTACAGAAATAGGAATTTTACAATATGACACTTTGGTGTAGGTAAATGTTCATATGTGCTCAGTTGTGTCTGAGTTTTGTGAGCCCAGGGGCTGTAGCCTGTCAGGCTCCTCTGTCCATCGATTTCCCAGGAAAGGATACTGGAGTGGGTTTCCATTTCTTCCTCCAGGGGATCTGCCTGACCCAGGATCGAACCTGCATCACCTGGATGTCCTGCATCAGCAGGTAGAAAGTTCTTCCCACTGAATCACCTGGGAATGTAGTAGGAAATATAGAAGAGATTAAAAAGGTCTGTGGTTGCCATGGGTTTCAAAGGAGGGACTATGAATATCCTAAATCTAGAGAACTTTCAGAACTGTGAAATAATTTGTGTTAAACTGTTGTGATGGACATATGTTATTATACATTTATTCAGAGGTATGGAGTGCACATCCCTAAAGAGAAACATAAGGGTAAACTAAAGAGTTTGTCTATTTACTATCCTTGTAGATTCATCAGTGGTAACAAATGCTCACTCTGGTGGGTAAAGGTAAGTAGGGAGATTGTCCACATGTGGGAACAAGAGGTATATGGGAAACGTCTATACCTTATTCTCAACTCTGCTGTGAAATTTTTGTGAAATTCTCAACTCTGCTGAATATTTCTTAGAATATATAATATTAGAAAGACGGACATAGTTCTATCTTTAATTTTTCCTTAGTCATTATACTTTAAAGATGTGAGAAAATAGAGCTCTCTAAATGGCACAGACAACAAACTGTAGCAGTTGATTCATAAAACCTAGAAAAACACACACACAGGAAGTAGATCAACGCTCTCACGTGTTAATTCATGTGTAATGTAACTTAAACGACAACACCGATCATTATTTCCTTGGTTGGTCCTCAGATAGCATTTAGGGCATCATTTTCAAAGGCATTTGTCTCTGCCCACACACACTTGTTAACCTAGCATGTCCTGCTCAGTTCAGTTGAGTTCAGCTGCTCAGTCCTGTCCTACTCTTTGCGACCCCATAGACTGCAGCTCGCCAGGTCTCCTGCTACCTCTGATTTATTTTCAAAGAAAGCTGTGATGGAAACACCTCCAGGCTCCTGGTCTCTGAAGTTGGAGGTGCTACACCTGCAGAGAGGTGGTCACAATGCAAATCATTTTGTGAAAACCTGTGTCCCCAGGCTGCAGAGGCAGGTGAAAAAAACTAAGGACACAGGAGATCTTTGGGAAGAATTCTGCAAGTAAAGCCTGGCAGGAACCCAAGACCCCCAGCTGATTCCCACCAAACACTCACCTCTCCCCTCCCCTCCCCCAAGGGCGTAGGCACAGGCAAGGACCACCACACCCATCCTAGAAAGAGCCCCTCCCCAGGGAATCAGGTTGCCCTTTGTTTCTAGAAGTTCCCTCCCTAAATCCCTCCTTCCTGAGGTCTCAGATGTGCCAAATGTGATGTTTCCCTCAGGGCCCTGAATGCAGGTCTTCCTCTTACATTTTTTTCAAAACCCTAGTAAGCTGGGTCAGGTAGCCCAGAAGTAGGGTCCATTGTTTCTGGTGAATTGTTCTGCGGCCTGCTCTCTGTAATGCAAAAAGGAAGGAGAGGAACTAGCCGGGAAGATCTGCAAATAGAGTGGAGCACCAGGATGTGATTAGCATATCAGGTTGGTCTTGATTGCCCACTACAGATCAGGAAAACAGAAAGTCAGCAAAGAGCTCAGAAAAGGGTGAGAGAAACAAGAAAACCTCTTCTTTTTCACTGCAGCAGTTGCAGGTTAAACGGCTGTATGGATGTCTTTGAAGGTATTTTCTCAACATGCAGATGTGAGTTTGAGACGTCCTATCGCCACAGAAGACGCAGAGTAGCAGGAAGAAGAGCAGGAAATGGCAGCTTCTCAGGTAACTGTCCTGCCCCGGGTCTGGGGCTGTGTCTGCTTTTCCTCCTGACATGCCTGGACTGAGAATCTGCAGACTTTTAGTTCTCTGCTTCTAAGTTTTCTGCCTGGAGTGCTTGTTATCACCTTCTTATTTTTTTTCCTTATTTATTTATTTATTTTAAATAGTGAAAACCAGCTCTTCAGCTTTCGTCTCCCTCATATTCCAGAGCCTTTTCTTCGTTTTCTGTATCCTGGCTTTCTATAGAGCATGATGAATTCTCAACATGTAATAGTGACTTTCAATGTTGAATACATTCCCTTTGTGAGAGAGATCAATACGGGGAGGCACTGGTATCTGAGAATTCCATTGGGATGCGGTTCAGTGTTAGGATCTTAGGGAAGTCGGGGAAATGCGGCGATGAATTTACATGTGGATGCAATTCAGCTCTCTAGGACAGGAGTAAGAAAATGCCCTTGTTAATAGAATGAACTCAGCATTCCAGAATTTTTCAGAAGTTAAAGTAGCAGAGACAATCCTCTATACCGATAAGAAAAATATACTAATTAAATGGACTATTAAGATACAGATCATGGGAGGTATATAGGAGGTGGAATTTGAAGAAAACTGACATTTTTCGTGGTAGATTGAGATCATGGTTTTCCTAATATTGCCAAGATGCCTGGCAGTGATAATGCATTTTTCCATGTACTCTTACCCCGTGACCTCTGATGCTCACTGCTTCTGTGAGATTTCCACACTATGAAATTTTTTTTTTTTTTTTCTCTTAAACAAGGATCCTGGAAAGAAAAAGTGGTGGGTATGCCTATCACAGTTAATGAGGAAATGCCTTATCTTCTTAGCTACTCTTTGCTTTGAGAAATGAACACTGCCAGCTAAAACAGATGCACAATTTGAGAGATGTGAATTAATTTTATTTGGGGCAAAATGAGGACAGAAGCCCAGGAGACAGCATCTCAGAGAACTCTGAGAAACTGCTCCAAAGAGCCAGTGGGGGAAGGTCAGTACGTGACTTTGGTGAAGGGGGAGTTCAGTGCAATCAAGCACTTACTTTACAAAAGGTTTCCTGCCAGTCGTGAGGAACTGAAGTCATAATTTAGTGGTTTAGTGCTTTTCTAGATATGAAGAGATGCAAGGATTGGGATCATGAAAGCAGTTCCTGAAAATATCGGACTCTAGAATTGATGCTTTTGAACTGTGGTGTTGGAGAAGACCCTTGAGAGTCCCTAGGACTGCAAGGAGATCCAATCAGTCCATTCTGAAGAGATCAGCCCTGGGATTTCTTTGGAAGGAATGATGCTAAAGCTGAAACTCCAGTACTTTGGCCACTTCATGCGAAGTGTTGACTCATTGGAAAAGACTCTGATGCTGGGAGGGATTGGGGGCAGGGGGAGAATGGGACGACAGAGGATGAGATGGCTGGATGGCATCACTGACTCGATGGATGTGAGTCTAAGTGAACTCCGGGAGTTGTTGATGGACAGGGAGGCCTGGCATGCTGCGATTCATGGGGTTGCAAAGAGTCAGACACAGCTGAGCGACTGAACTGAACTGAAAGACTTGTTCCACCAGATTCCCTGGAGCAGAGTGCCTCAATCCACCCTGAGCTCCCTCGAGGGGATTGAAGTAAGTTGCAGCACCATAGGGTTCATTCTCCCCAGAGGCAGGTGGCAAACGCCCTTGTTGTTGCTCAGTTCAGTCACGATGTACTCTGCATAGAAGTTAAATAAGCAGGGTGACAATATACAGCCTTGATGTACTCCTTTTCCTATTTGGAACCAGTCTGTTGTTCCATGTCCAGTTCTAACTGTTGCCTCCTGACCTGCATAAAGATTTCTCAAGAGGCAGGTCAGGTGATCTGGTATTCCCATCTCTCACAATTTTCCACAGTTTACTGTGATCCCCACAGTCAAAGGCTTTGGCATAGTCAATAAAGCAGAAATAGATGTTTTTGTGGAACTCTCTTGTGTTTTCCATGATCCAGCAGATGCTGGCAATTTGATCTCTGGTTCCTCTGCCTTTTGCAAAACCAGCTTGAACATCAGGAAGTTCATGGTTCATGTATTGTTGAAGTCTGGCTTGGAGAATTTTGAGCATTACTTTACTAGCATGTGAGATGAGTACAATTGTGTGGTAGTTTGAGCATTCTTTGGCATTGCCTTTCTTTGGGATTGGAATGAAAACTGACCTTTTGCAGTCCTGTGGACCTGCTGAGTTTTCCAAATTTGCTGGCATACTGAATACAGCACTTTCAGAGCCTCATCTTTCAGGATTTGAAAGAGCTCAACTGGAACTCCATCACCTCCACTAGCTTTGTTTGTAGTGATGCTTTCTAAGGCCCACTTGACTTCCCATTCCAAGATGTCTGGCTCTAGATTAGTGATCACACCATCGTGATTATCCTGGTCGGGAAGATCTTTTTTGTACAGTTCTTCTGTGTATTCTTGTCATCTCTTCTTAATATCTTCTGCTTCTGTTAGGTGCATACCATTTCTCTGTTTTATCGGGCCCATCTTTGCATGAAATGTTCCCTTGGTACCTCTCCTTTTCTTGAAGAGATCTCTAGTCTTTCCCATTCTGTTGTTTCCCTCTATTTCTTTGCATTGATCACTGAAGAAGGCTTTCTTATCTCTTCTTGCTATTCTTTGGAACTCTGCATTCAGATGCTTATGTCTTTTCTTTTCTCCTTTGCTTTTCACTTCTCTTCTTTTCACAGCTATTTGTAAGGCCTCCTCAGACAGCCATTTTGCTTTTTTGCATTTCTTTTGCATGGGGATGGTCTTGATCCCTGTCTCCTGTACAGTGTCACAAACCTCATTCCATAGTTCATCAGACACTCATCTATCAGATCTAGGCCCTTAAATCTATTTCTCACTTCCACTGTAAAATCATTAAGGATTTGATTTAGGTCATACCTGAATGGTCTAGCGGTTTTCCCTACTTTCTTCAATTTAAGTCTGAATTTGGTAATAAGGAGTTCATGATCTGAGGCACAGTAAGCTCCTGGTCTCGTTTTTATTGATTGTATAGAGCTTCTCCATCTTTGACTGCATAGAATATAATCAATCTGATTTTGGTGTTGACCATCTGATGATGTTCATGTGTAGTCTTCTCTTGTGTTGTTGGAGAGGGTGTTTGCTCTAACCAGTGCATTTTCTTGGCAAAACTCTAGTCTTTGCCCTGCTTCATTCTGCATTCCAAGGCCAAATTTGCCTGTTACTGCAGGTGTTTCTTGACTTCCTACTTTTGCATTCTAGTCCCCTATAATGAAGAGGACATCTTTTTTGGGTGTTAATTCTAAAAGGTCTTGTTTAATCACTGGCAATGCTCTTGGCAAGTGCTGATTTGTAGTTGACAACACTCCTGTGTGTTTAGTAGAGATGCTGGGATTTGGGAGTGGGGATTTTCATCACTCAAGCCCAGGTCTGATCATTTCCAGTACACTCCATGCTCACATCACAGATAGAGTCTCATCACATTTCTGTATTTTCCAAAATGTTTACAAGAATCATATTACTGCGAATCTATGTTCAACTGTGTTAAATTTTAAAATATAGTTCCATGCAAATGGTAGATTTTTCAGGAAATTTAAAAATTCAGAACCAGAGCTGTCTATTTTTTTAATCACTATGTATGTCTGCACCCTAGTCTATTTTAAAAAATTAAAATAATATTGTCACACGAGTGTATGTTCCTCAGTTCTTTGTCTCGTCACAACAAAGATTTGGAGCTATGGACATTAAATCCCTCAGTGCATCACAGCTCTCGGGTCTTGGACAAACTGTTATAGCTCTTAGTCAAATCAGTGTTACAGCTCTATTTTATTTAGAAGATAGCAGGAGAATCCATCCTCGAAGTGTGAGGGCATGCCAACCCAAAGACTTGAAGAGAGGAAATTGGAGGAGCTCATGGGGGAGGGAGAAAGAGAAAAAGAGCATAGACGCGGGAGAGAAAAAGAGAAAGGTTTTGGCTCCTCCTTTTATATGTTTTTTCTTTGACCTGGGCCTGCCCTATGCAAATTGGGTTTAGCCAGGAGTGCTGTTTGTTCTACCTGAAGTCTTCACTCTTGTCCTTGGACCTTTCTTTGACCTTCCTTGTCTTTTAGTCTCCGCCATTTTGGACTGCTTTTCCTGATTCTACCTACCTAACAATATCATCCTCAAATATTTATGTACATTTTCAGTCAGTTAAAAATTATCCTGATTTTATTGACATGACCATTTTTCTCTTAATAAGTATACAGTCCTATTTTAGTGTATGTCTGTATGAATGAACATGTTAACATCATTTGACTGATCTTTTCTTTTTCTTTTTTGAAGATTCCCTGAAGCAGGGAATAGCTACCCACTCCAGTATTCGTGCCTTGAGAATCCTGTGGACAGAGAAGCCTGGCAGGCTACAGTCCCTGGGGTTGCACAAGACTGAGTGACTTAACACTTTTCTTGTTTTTAGTATTATTTACAAATACAGAAATTTCTATAAACTTAAATTAGAGTTAGCTCTGTGCATTTGTCTGGGTTTGATTAAAGTCTAGAGTCACAAACTGAAGTAAACGTTGCTGCTGCTGCTAAGTCGCTCCAGTTGTGTCTGACTCTGTGAGACCCCATAGACGGCAACCCACCAGGTTCCCCCATCCCTTAAGCTGTCATTTAAAGAATGTTTGTTAAAATATTTGCCAAAAGATGCTACAGCAACATCATTGATTTTAAATTATTTCTGTTATACATTCAAGACTCTGAAAAATGTCAAAAAAAGAGTAGTATATACCAGATCATTAAAATGATTCTTTTCGCCGAGGCTACTATCCTATCAGACCTGTAAAATCTGTTAAGCACTTAAAGTTCAAAGTTAAATATTAATTCTTTGCTTACTATTCTACTTCGTTGCTGTTCACACATTGTCACTCATGGAACAGAACTTTCAACATTACTAGTTCAAATAAGCTTGTGAAAAATGTGGCACATTGAGCCCACTCCAGAACATTTGGATCAGGAAGTGCTTTGAAAAAATATTTCCTGTTTCTTTTGATAGACAGTTTATTGTCTGTCAACTGAGTACAACACTCAAAAATAAATATGCCAATGTTGATCTGATTATAATTTATCTTCCAAATCAGAATAATTTCTGTAGTGGTTGATGGATCATATCTCATCCTCTTTTCTTGGGGTTAAAAATGTGGTAGAAGATACTACTGTGTAAAAATTATATTCCTGTGTAACACCAGACATTCTCCTAAGTCAAAACCATTTCTCTTGCTGGTTTCCTCTTGGGTCACATTAGGAAGTCTTCCCATGGCAACATGGCACCTGTACTTTGTATTTCAGGGACGGCTGACATTCCAGGATGTGGCCATAGACTTCACTCAAGAGGAGTGGGAATGCCTGGACCTCGGGCAGCGAGAATTGTACAGGGACGTGATGTTAGAGAACTACAGGAACCTGGCCTCCTTGGGTGAGGATAACTGCCTTCCAGAATCCTTTATGTACCCACTGGGTTTTGGTTCCTGTATTTCTAGAATGTCTCCTAGAATCTTCTGCTCCTTATAATAGTTTCAGATCCCTGCTTTCTATGGGAAAATGGATATTTATGAGTTGAGAAAGAAGACTTCAAGATGATTCATTATGATTCTAACTTTTCCTTGATGGAATCTGCCTCTTTCTTCTAGGTTAGTGGTAATTCTGTAGGTTCTGTGGTATAAAAGGGTGCCACTCTCCTTTATAAATCAGATTTCTCCTACTTACTTACTTTGGCCCTAGTAGTACTTGACTAGAATCTCAGATTTTTTCTTTAAGTATTTGTTACTTAGAAAAGTGCTTCGATAAAGTATTTGGGGATATAATTTTCTAGGCTATATTAACATTCAACCACGCCTTCTCTAGAATGTTAATAATGTAATGAGCAAGATTCCAGTCGTGTCTGACTCTTTGCGAGCCTATGGAATAGTCCATGGAATTCTCCAGGGCAGAATACTGGAGTGCGTAGCCGTTCCCTTCTCCAGAGAATCTTCCCAACCCAGGCATCAAACACAGGTCTCCCACAGTGCAGGTGGCTTCTTTACCAGCTGAGCCACCAGGGAATTTTAATACAGCTTAGGAAATTATGTCCCCAAATATTTTAGTTCTAGGCTCTATTAACATTCTACCATGCCTTCTCTGGGCTTCCCAGATGGCACTAGTGGTAAAGAACCTGCCTGCCAATACAGGAGACATAAAAGAAGTGGGTTTGACCCCTGGGTTGGGAAGAACTCCTGGAGGAGAACATGGCAACCCACTCAGTATTTTTGCCTGGACACTCCCATGGACAGAGGAGCCTGGGGGGCTACAGTCCACAGGGTGGCAAAGAGTCAGACAGGACTGGAGTGACTTAGCACATGTGCCTTCTCTTCTCACTTGAATACATATTAGATTGGAAACTGATGAATCTCTAGCAAAACAAATATTCCTTTTCCTGATAGCAGGTCTTGTGGTCTCTAAGCCAGACCTGGTCACCTTTCTGGAGCAAATGCAGAATCCCTGGGATGTAAGGAGACTGGAGATGCCAGCCATATACACAGGTAGGTGTGAATGGATGGAGCCGATGAGTCAACGACAGGTCCAAGGATTAGTGAGGAATTCATCCTTTGTCATGTGGTTTGGGAAGATCTGCTTCAATGGAAATGATTGTAGAGAAGTCTGGGTTTCTTTCTGTTGCTGTCATAGGCGGATATCACCTGCCCCATTCTGTCATTTAAATCATTCCTGAAGTCATCTCCAGTGATTACTTTTCTTAAACACAGTGAGAACTGAAACCCTTCTCTTGGCCTGTGACAACCTGCATGAATCGATTACTATTCCATTTCTTGGGTTGGGGTGGGGGTCCTAGGAAAACTGCACATTTCTGAAAAACTCTAAGATGCTCCTATTAAAATTTCTACCTCTAGATGACAGTGTGTGAGTGAAATTGTAGACATACTGCCAAAGTTCTGGGAATATTGGGGACAGAGGTTTTTTGTTTTTCTGAGTTATAATTTCTAAAACACTGGAAGCTTCAAATAGGATCTTGTAAATTTTAAATTCAAGTAATTTCTTCACTGCATAAACCAAAACCTCCCCAAAGAGAAAGAATGCCAATCTCAGGGTTACTTCAAAGTGTCTGTTTTCTTCCTATGAACTCATATGAAATGTTAAGTGTATTTGCCCCAATGCCTCAATGCTAAAAGACTTGAATATATTCAATTAACTCAAAAAATTTTCAAATAAATTGGCATAAGAGCTTAAAACATTTTCCAACATATTTTTAATGGTTTCAAACTATTACAATGTTTAGATAATATAATCTTTTAAAAACATTTTTATTGGAGTATAACTGGTTTACAATGTTGTACAGCAAAGAGAATCCATCTTACGTATAGATATCTACTCTTTTTAAGATTTCCTTCCCAATTAGATCTCCACAGAGCATTGATAGTGTTCCCATCATATTTTCAAAGTCTCATTTCTTAATTTCTCAAGAACTGCTTCTTTATTTATTTAATCTTGTTATCAGCTTCCCCAGACATTGTCCTACATGTCCTTGCTTTCTGATTAGACCTATGTCAGTATCATTTATGATTTTTATATTGAAACATCATATAGAACGTGCTAAAATAAAAAGTGGGTTAAAGAATTAGAGGGCACCTGGTGGCATCAGCATTTAAGATGACTTAAGTGGAAGAGTAATCATTAGACTGCCTGTCTCTTCTTCATTTAGTGGTTGTTGTAGCTTTTTGTCTTGCTCCTTCCTCTACACCATACTTCTTTGTCCTCTCATTTTGTCACATTTTCTGGGTCTGTGGTCTGTTCTGTAGGCTGCAGGATCCTAGCTCCTTTTGCTCTGTTGTCTTCCCCCTAGAGGGTGAGGTTGGTCCACAGGCTTGTACCCTTATCCCCTTGGTTTGGGATTTGGTTGCTGTTATTGTGACGTGAGCCTCCCCTGGATATTGACGGGAGCTTCCCCTTGGCTCTGTGGTTGTCACTGCCCTGTCAGGGGTAGGGTCTGCTCCCTGGTTGGTGGAGAAGAGCCCCAAGATCCGTTTCTTCACTGTGATTCTGATCTCTGGTCAAGGCAGGTAGGATTGGAGGACACCCACTGGGCGAGAAGCCACTAAGGATTGCTCCTCTGGGGATGTTCACTAAGGATTGCTCCTCTGGGGATGTTCACCTTGGATGTGCTCATGTGCTGTGTGAGTCTCATGTGATCCCATGTTGGCACTGCTCTTGGCCCCCCTTCAATCATGGGCATGCTGGCACATGGCTCTGGTGTCTCTCAGATGTTGTTTTCACTGGAACACCAGCACAGATCCAATGAACTAAGATCCCAGAATTGTATTCATGGAGCTGGACCTGCTGCGGCACTATGGGGGCAGCTCGGACTCTGGCCTGGCCCCACCCCCTAGTATACATCCCCACAAAGTCTACAGCTGCTAAAGCTACACCTTCCATGACTGGGGGAGCCCTGGTTGTCCATTCAGATGCTCTAGGGGCTGAGATGACAAAGCCAGTTGCAGGTATAAAATCATGGTTTGTACAATCTTGAGGAGAGACTTCAGGTTTTCTTCCTTAAACCTGGGGCTCAGCTGAGCTTTCAGCTCCTTCTCTGTGTGTGGGCCACCCACAGATGTCTGCTCCAGAGGCTGCCCCAGAGCACAGGACTCTGCTAATTGTGGAGGAGGTACATGGCCGGAGACTGTGGCTGGAGCTCAGTAGAGCCCACCCGGGTGGTGGCCCTTCCTAGTGCTGGGTGAGGAGGGGCCAGCACAGGGGGAGAGGGGCTGCAATGGTGGGTCTTCCCTTTGGGCATCACTCAACAATGGCACTCTGCTCTGGTGGTTCAGGCTTCCTCCACAAGCATTCTTGTTTATAGAGCTCCTCCCTCACCCCTGTCCCCTCAGGATGTCTCCTCACAGCCCACAGCAGTCCTCTGCCTGGGTCTGCTCTCCAGACCCCACATTTCAGTACCCAGCCTTTGTCCACAGCAGTGGACACCCTCTCAGGCTGGGCGGGCAGGGTTGGGATCAGTACCCTGTGCACAGGTCTCACTCTGTCCTGCTGCCACAGACTGTTGCCGTGTTCTCTTCCCACAGAGAATGAGGCTCCCTTTCTGTCCCAGCTGAGCTCACACCAGCCCCAGTAGATAAGAAAACTTTCATTTGGTATCTTTCAGCTGTGTCTTCTCACAACACCCGTGGTTTGATGTCAAAGAATCCAAGATTAGAACATTTAATCCAAAAAGCAAACCTAGGAATATATGAAAGAGCTCACGTTGGAAACGAACATTTAATGAAAGACCAGGAACATACAGGGGTATGTGAAAGACCTAGTAGATGTTTATATGGACAGAAAGAAACCGAGACAGTTTCACACAATGTGGACATTACTGCCCAAAGAAGTGAGCAATGTGAGTCAAACTGCAGAAAACACCCATTTCAGTTATCAACATCTGCAGAGAAGTGTATCTCTTCAAGCAAAGGCTTAAATCATTTTTTGAAACATACACGTTCTCTGAAGGGAAATGTGGAAAATCGGGAAAGTCATCCAGTCTCTACTGCAAATACTCATGCAAACCGCTCTGAACACAGGCTTCGATTACACATACATTCAAGCACGTCTGAAAACCAGAAAGTTAAAAATGATGGGGAAAACTCACAATATAATCAGCTTGAGGGATCTGTGAGCAAGGGGTCATTATTCTTCCACCAACAGACAGTTTCTCTCTGTTCCAAAATGTGTAATGTTGATAATAATGGAAGAGAGTTAATCCCATCATCATTGTTCAATACACATCATGATACGGTTAATACAGAACAACTTCTCACGTGTAATTACACGAGTCAGGCCTTAAGTAAGAGCTCTATCCCCAATGATTACAATAATATTTATGATGGAGTGAGAAGCCATTCATGCAATGAAACTGGGTGTAAAACTGCAGAAGACTCTCACCCTATGAAACATCAGGGACCTCAATCTTCAGACAAAGATTCTGAAAATAGTACATGGAGGAACATCTTTTATCAAACATCAGGTTTTCCACTAAATGAGAACACACATACTGGAGAGAAGACTTACAATTGTGAATATGGTCATGTCTCTAATCAGCCTTCAAATCTCACTCAACAGCAGAGTATTCAGAATCTGCAGAAAAGTTACAAGTGTAAGCAATGTGAGAAAGCCTTTACTAACTCATCCAGTCTAAGTAGACACAGGAAAATTCATTCAGGATGGAAACCTTTCAAATGTACAGAGTGTGGCAACACCTTTAATCAGAATTCAGAGCTTAGTCAAGATCAGCAAGTCCGCACTGGCAAGAAACCTTATGAATGTAAAGAATGTGGAAAAGCATTTACGTCTCACTCAAACCTTAGTCAACATCAGCGAATTCACACTGGGGAGAAGCATTATAAGTGTACAAAGTGTGGCAAAGCCTTTAATCAGAAGGCACATCTTACTCAACACCAGAGAATTCATACTGGGGAGAAGCCTTATAAATGTAAGGATTGTGGCAAAGAATTTAACCGGTGCTCCGGGCTTACTTGCCATCAGAGAATTCACACTGGAGAGAAGCCTTATAAATGTAAAAAATGCGGAAAAGCCTTCAGTCACCACTCAAGTCTTATTCAACACCAGCGAATTCACACTGGGGAGAAGCATTATAAATGTACAAAGTGTGGCAGAGCCTTTACTCAGAAGTCACATCTTACTCAACACCAGAGAATTCATACTGGGGAGAAGCCTTATAAATGTAAGGATTGTGGCAAAGAATTTAACCAGTGCTCAAGTCTTACTTACCATCAGAGAATTCATACTGGAGAGAAACCTTATAAATGTACAGAATGTGGGAACTCCTTTAGACAGAACTCAACTCTTACAGAACACCAGCGAATTCATACTGGGGAGAAGCCTTATAAATGTAAGGATTGTGGCAAAGACTTTGTTAAGAACTCAGGTCTTACTTACCATCAGAGAATTCATACTGGAGAAAAACCTTATAAATGTAAAGAATGTGGAAAAGCCTTCAGGGACCAGTCAACTCTTACTCAACACCAGCGAATTCATACTGGAGAGAAACCTTACAAATGTAAAGAATGTGGAAAAGCCTTCTTCAAGCACTCACATCTTACTCAACATCAGAGAATTCATACTGGAGGAAAAACCTTACAAATGTAAGGAAAGTGGCAAAGGCTTTAATCAGAGCTCTCACCTTATTAGACACCAGAGAGCACGTACTGGAGAGAAACCCTAGTAATTAGTGATGGAAGAGGTTTGTCCTAAACATACACTTCAGAAAATACAAGACCATTTATTTAATAAAGAGAAGGAATGACATAATGAAAATGTAGAAAAGTATTTAATAAAAATTAAATCTAAATAAATACCAGAAGTTGCACACTAGAAAAAGTGAAAGTTGCTCAGTCATATCCAGCTCTTTGCAACCTGATGGACTGTGTCCATGGAATTCTCTAGGCCGGAATACTGGGGTGGGAGGCAGATTCTTTACCAACTGAGCTATCAGGGAAGCCTGCACAATAGAAAGCATTTCATCAATCCTGTTTTTTGAAATTCCTCTTCAGGAGAAGTATTGTAGATAGTAATCCATAGTTAAAACAGATAGAAAATTGATATGTTAGTATGGATCACAAGATGAAGGTTGGTATTTAGAAACGTACAATTATTAGCAATATGTCTTGGTTTATATTGACATGATTTGTGATTATTTGAAAACCAAAATAAATGTGATTCAACTCTTACATTACTCCATGCTGCTATGCTTCATTTCTAGTGTGTATGCAAAGTTATGTTTTTGATAGATGCTGTCTCAAAGATGAGACAAGGCCTTCTATCCTAGGGAGAAAACATTCATATTTATTCTCCATTAGAAGATTAAGGACCCAGTAATGTAACATGTACATCTAAATGGAGGTGTTAGTCATTCATGTCAAAAATCCCTATAGGTCACCATGAGGTAAGTGTTCAGGGAGTAATTCCACATATTAAAGTAAGATGTACATTTTCAATAGTTATGTCACTTGCTTTTTAAGTAAAATACAATGACAGTTCACTGAAATCTTGATGTATCTTTATACTATCAACAGAAGTCATGAATATTAGTTGACATGTTTCAAATAAAGACACCTCTGATCCCCTAGAAATGTATGGAAACTCCTCCCAGAAAAGTCATGTAATTAGTGTGTGTTTTGTTTCGTAAACAATTAACCTCCATTTTGTAACCATAGGAATCACAGTTCTCAGATCATTGTATCAGAGGAATGAATATCGTTGTTTATGCTTGTAATCTGTATTTTATTCAGTTACACAGTGGGTTGGAAAAGGTTTTATTCTGACTGTGTGATATGACATGTTAATAAAAGTGGATGGTTTCTTGTGATGAAGTTAGTGTGTAATGAAGTGTCAACCTACTGATTTAAGGTTGAAGGGAAAATACCTAACAATAAACTCTTTGTTAGCACAGAGGGATGATATCTGTAACAATTAGTTTCCATCCTGCCTTTAAGCCTCAACTAATTGGATATTTCACATCATTTCTCCATTGTACTTTTACCCCTCTCTGTAACTGCTGGGACACTGTGATGGTTCTAAGAAGGATCATACAGAGTATTCTTGAGAGTTTACCTAAACTACTCGATGCTATTGCTGTCTCAGCATCTGTCTGGGGAGCAGGCAGCCTGCAGGTCCTTGAACTCACACCAGCCAGTCCTAGGAACACCTGCACTAGATGACCACCCACCTTGAGACCAGCAGTCTCGCTGAAGCCCAGGGTCTACTGCACAGGCCTCCCTTCAGTGACACCCTCAGAGCTCACCAGATTCCTGCTCCTCTTGGTTTGAATGGACCGATCCACACTCAGCCTGGGGAGCCCACAGCACTTCACCCAAGGTCTCTTAGAAAGGCCTGAACCCCAAGTACTAGAGCTTTCTCTGCTTGGTCCTACCCTTGACCTAAGAAATTCCTGCCCTAGAACCTCCTCTCCTGAGAGGTCTCAGGTGTGCTGAGTGTGAGGGCTGAAGCTCAGGGCCCCTGAGTGTGGGTCATGGGGGAGAAGCATCAAAATAAACAGGGAACTTTCTGAAGACTCATTTCATGTCCCCTCTTTAGACCTGCAGATTTATAACTTCTTAGAGTGGGGACCTGACCTCGAGGGGTTCATATTCACTGAAATGGTTCAGAAAGAACCTTGTAAGTGGTTTCAACCTGGTTTCCAATCAAGATCACCTGACCAGTGTTAAGCGATAACCCCCCCAACCGAGTTCTCCCTTGGTCCTGTGGGAGCATCAGTGTGGTGTGTAGGAAGTGCTCCAGGGGACTCTAAGGGGAGGCCTGGGTTAAGGATGTGGCTCCTGGTCCATCTGTGAGAATTGAGGCCTGGCTTCAGTCGGAGGAGAGGCTGCAGGGATGGTCTAGCTGGATTTGGACCAGGGAAGTCAGTCAGCTCATACCTGTGTGAGCAGAGGGTTAGGAGCTCTCTCTGAGGAGAGAACAATCAAGAAATAAGTTGAAAGGCTGGTCTCCAGGTAGGAAATAATTGTTCCTGAATCTCTCCTGAGACAGGACAGGAGAGGTGGGTCTTTTCAGCTTTTCAAGGTTCTTCTGTCTGTAGGTGAAGTAGTTGCAGGTTAAAGAGTTGTGCAGATGCCTTTGTAGGTATATTTTCAATATGCAGAGATGTGTTTGGTACATCACATCCTCAGAGAAGACAGAGCAGGAGGAAGAAGAGGAGGAAGTGACCGTTCTGTCCTGGGTCTGGGGCTGCGTCTGCTTTTCCCCCTAAAATGCTTGAACGGAGGGAACCTGCAAAGCTTTAGTTCTCTGCTTCTAATTTTTCTGCCTGGGGAGTTGGTTATCCACTACTTATTTTTTCCTTTTCTTACCATAGTGAGGACCGGCTCTTTAGATCACTTCTCCCTTGTGTCCCAGAACCTTGTCTCCCTTGTCTGTATCCTGGCTTTCTATAGAGCATGATGAGTTCTCAACCTGAATGAGTGACATTCAACTGGTGAAAATATTCCCTTTGTGAGAGATCAACATGGGGAGGCATAGGTTCTGAGATTCTCATTGGCATGTGGTTCAGTCTTGGGACCTTAGAGAAGTAGGGGAAAGTAGGGATCAATTTACATATGTATGCAACTTGAGACATTTAGAACAGGATTGAGAAATTGTCCTCATGAATAGAATTACTCAGTGGTCCAGAATTCCACAGGAAGTTTGGCGAATAGGAGAAAAGTATGAGAGACCTTTGTCTATACTGGTAGGAAGGACTCACTCTTAAGTGTAGTCTTAGGATACAGAACATGGAAGTTGTATAAGAAGTGAATTTTGTATAAAACTGATATTTTTCAAGATTCAGATCACTGCTAACGTTTATCCCACTACACCTCATGTTCCCTGGTTCAGGTGCTTCTGCGATATTGTGATATTGTGAACTGTGATGTTCCTGCTTCTTGACTTTTATAAGGATTTTTGAAAGATTAAGTGAGGGATGTGTATAAGCTGCCAAAATTAATGTAGCAAACTGCGCCTTCTTAGTTCCCTTTGCTTTGGAAAATGAACACTCACCTGTGTTTAGTAAGGTTCTTGCATTTTGGGAACGGAGGTTTTCATCACTCAAGCCCAGGTCTGATCATTTCCATTGGTAGTATACGCCGCACTCATTTTCCAGACAGAATTCTTATCACATCTTTGTATTTTCTACAATATTTATAAGAATCCTATTACTTATGAATCTTTAGCTGTTATATCCAAAATATAATGCAACACAAATGAGAGAGATCTTCAAAGGAAGAAAAGATTCAGAACTAAGAGCTCTAATTTTTGTCTTTATGTGTTTTTGCACCCTAGTGTATTCAAAAAGTACAGAATATTGCCACAAATAAATTATAAAATTTAAGCACAGAAATGTATTCCTGATTATAAACATGAATAATTTTTCTCACAACTAGTATATGTTTATGTGCATGAAAATATTAACAGTATATGACATTTTTTCCCTTTTTTGATATTTTTGCCAGTTCCCTCAACTGGTAAAACATCCATTAGAGTGGTCTCTGCGTTCAGTTCAACTCAGTCGCTCAGTCAGGTCTCTGTGTTGACTTAATTCTTTTTACATAAAATCGAGCTCAGATCCATTGAGGTAAATCCCAACCTCTACATTTCTGAATATTTGATCGAATATTCCAAACAATTTTGAACGGCAATATTGTTTACTCTAAAATTATTTATGTGGCTCATTCAAGATTACAAAGTAAAAAACTGTTAGAAAGTTATATAGTTCAGAAATGGTCAAAAGGATTGTTTTCTCTGCTTACTAATCGATTAAACCTGTAAAATCTGTGAAGCACATAAAGTTCAATAATAACTATGAATTCATACCTGGCTCTTCTCAGTTCAGTTCAGTCGCTTGGTTGTGTCCAACTCTTTGTGACCCCATGGACTGCAGCACATCTGACAATCACCAACTCCCAGAGCTTACTCAACCATGTATCCATTGAGTCTGTGACACCATCCCACCATCTCAACCTTTGTTGTCCCCTTCTCCTCCTGCCTTCGACCTTTCCCAGCATCAGGCTCTTTTCCAATGAGTCAGTTCCTTGCATCAGGTGGCCAAAGTATTGGAGTTTCAGCTTCAGCATCAGTCCTTCCAATGAATATTCAGGACTGATTTCCTTTAGGATGGACTGGTTGGATCTTCTTGCAGTTCAAGGGACTCTCAAGGGTCTTCTCCAACACCACAGTTCAAAACCATCAATTCTATGGCGCTCAGTTTTCTTTATACTCCAACTCTCACATCCATACACGACTAGTGGAAAAACCATAGCTTTGACTAGATGGAACTTTGTCGGCAAAATAATGTCTCTGCGTTTTAATATGCTGTCTAAGTTGGTCATAGTTTTTCTTCAAGGAGAAGTATCTTTTAATTTCATGGCTGCAGTACCATCTGTAATGACTTTGGAGCCCAAAACAATAAACACTCTCACTGTTTCCATTGGCCCCCCCATCTATTTGCCCTGAAGTGATGGGACTGGATGCCATGGCTCTTTTACCTCCGTGCTATCCACAATGGCCATTTATCAACCAGAGATTTAGTTAAAACTAAGCTTGTTCAAGATGAAAAACTGTGGCCCCACCATAGAACTCTTGAATCATAATGCGTTGTTTAAAAATATTCCTGCTTTGACTGATATTTATCCTGTGCAACACAGGGAAAACCCTCAAAAATAAATATGCCCCTGTTGATCACATTTAATAGTTTTTCTCCGAGATAAATGAATGAATCATAGTCACTCAGTCACATCCCACTCTTTGTCACCCCATGGACTATAGCCTGCCAGGTTCCTCTCTCCATAAGATTCCCCAGGCAAGAATACTGGAGTAGGTTGCCATTCCCTTCTCCAGGGGATCTTCCCAACCTAGGGATTGAATCCAGGTCACCTGCATTGCAGACAGATGCTTTACCATCTGAGCCACCAGGGAAGCCCAAGTGGCTTTGTGGATCATATGTCATTCTGTTTTCTTCAGGTTAGAAATGCGCTAGAGCATCAGTTTAGTTCAGTTCAGACAGTCAGTCGTATCCGACTCTTTGCGACCCCATGAATCACAGCACGCCAGGCCTCCCTGTCCATCACCAACTCCTGGAGTTCACTCAGACTCAAGCCCATTGAGTCAGTGATGCCATCCAGCCATCTCATCCTCGGTCGTCCCCTTTTCCTCCTGTCCCCAGTTCCTCCCAGCATCAGAGTCTTTTCCAAGGAGTCAGCTCTTCGCATGAGGAGGCCAAAATACTGGAGTTTCAGCTTTAGCATCATTCCTTCCAAAGAAATCCCAGGGCTGATCTCCTTCAGAATGGACTGGTTGGATCTCCTTGCAGTCTAAGGGACTGTCAAGAGTCTTCTCCAACACCACAGTTCAAAAGCATCAATTCTTCGGCGCTCAGCCTTCTTCACAGTCCATCTCTCACATCCATACATGACCATAGGAAAAACCATAGCCTTGAATAGATGGACCGTAGTTGGCAAAATAATGTCTCTGCTTTTGAATATGCTATCTAGGTTGCTCATAACTTTTCTTCCAAGGAGTATGCGTCTTTTAATTCCATGGCTGCAGTCACCATCTGCAGTGATTTTGGAGCCTAGAAAAATAAAGTCTGACACGTTTCCACTGTTTCCCCATCTATTTCCCATGAAGTGATGGGACTGGATACCATGATCTTCGTTTTCTGAATGTTGAGCTTTAAGCCAACTTTTCACTCTCCTCTTTCACTTTCAGCAAGAGGCTTTTTAGTTCCTCTTCACTTTCTGCTATAAGGGTGGTGTCATCTGCATATCTGAGGTTATTGATATTTCTCCCGGCAAGCTTGATTCCAGCTTGTGTTTCTTCCAGTCCAGCGTTTCTCATGATGTTTTCTGCATATACATTAAATAAGCAGGGTGACAATATACAGCCTTGGTGTACTCCTTTTCCCATTTGGAAACAGTCTTTTGTTCCATGTCCAGTTCTAACTGTTGCGTCCTGACCTGCATACAGATTTCTCAAGAGGCAGGTCAGGTGGTACGGTATTCCCATCTCTCTAAGAATTTTCCACAGTTTCTTGTGATCCACACAGTCAAAGCCTTTAGCATAGTCAGTAAAGCAGAAATAGGTGTTTTTCTGGAACTCTCTTGTGAAATGGTCTGGACCTAACAGAAGCAGAAGATATTAAGAAGAGGTGGCAAGAATACACAGAAGAACTGTACAAAAAAGATCCTCATGACCCAGATAATCATGATGTGATCACTAATCTAGAGCCAGACATCTTGGAATGTGGAGTCAAGCGGGCCTTAGAAAGCATCACTACGAACAAAGCTAGTGGAGGTGATGGAATTCCAGTGGAGCTGTTTCAAATCCTGAAAGATGATGCTGTGAAAGTGCTGCACTCAATATGCCAGCAAATTTGGAAAACTCAGCAGTGGCCACAGGACTGGAAAAGGTCAGTTTTCATTCCAATCCCAAAGAAAGGCAATGCCAAAGAATGCTCAAACTGTCACACAATTGCACTCATCTCACATGCTAGTACAGTAATGCTCAAAATTCTCCAAGCCAGGCTTCAGCAATATGTGAACTGTGAACTCCCTGATGTTCAAGCTGGTTTTAGAAAAGGCAGAGGAACCAGAGATAAAATTGCCAACATTCGCTGGATCATGGAAAAAGCAAGAGAGTTCCAGAAAAACATCTATTTCTGCTTTCTTGACTGTGCCAAAGCCTTTGACTGTGTGGATCACAAGAAACTGTGGAAAATTCTGAAAGACATGGGAATAGCAGACCACCTGACCTGCCTCTTGAGAAATCTGTATGCAGGTCTGGACGCAACAGTTAGAACTGGACATGGAACAACAGACTGGTTCCAAATAAGAAAAGGAGTACGTCAAGGCTGTATATTGTCACCCTGCTTATTTAACTTCTATGCAGAGTACATCATGAGAAACGCTGGACTGGAAGAAACACAAGCTGGAATCAAGCTTGCCGGGAGAAATATCAATAACCTCAGATATGTAGATGACACCACCCTTATGGCAGAAAGTGAAGAGGAGCTAAAAAGCCTCTTGATGAAAGTGAAAGAGGAGAGTGAAGCAAAGGGAGTCTGCGGGGTAAAGGGAGTCTGCGGGGGGGGAAAAGGAGTCTGCGGAGTCTGCGAGGGTTGGGAAGAGTTTTATAGCCCAGGCCGGGCCTCCCATATAAGGAAGAAAATGCGGGCTCAGCGGTGATTGGTGTCCAAGGGCTCCATGTCGTTTCCTGATTGGACGGCGAGGGCTTCGTGTCGGCTCCTGATTGGTCGGCTTGGTTGCCAGCCTGTCTCTGGGGCTTGTCTGCAGCGCCCTCTGCCGGGACATGTCCTGACATGCCTGACCTTGCCCTGACCGTTCATCCTGACCTCGCCCTGAACCTTTCACATGCGCCGTTTGCTTGTTTTGCAGATGAATAACTTGTTGATATATTTTCTTGCCAACTTTTCTTCCACTCTGAGGGTTGTCATTTTCTTTCGTTATGGTTTCCCTTGCTGTGTACGTGCTTCTAAGGTTAATGAAGTCCCTTGCTGAGTTTTTCTTATTTCTATTTTTTATTATTCTAAGAGGTGGATCCAGAGGGAATTTGCTGTGATTTATGTCAAAGCCTGTTTTACCTATGCTTTCCTCTAATGGTAGGGAGTACTTGTCTCTCCACTTAGTTCTTTAACTAATTTGGAGTTTTTCTTTAAATGGGTAAGGAGTGTTGTAATTTCATTCTCTTTGTGCTTGTTTAAGGACCCTCCTCCCTGTCCTCTGTCCTGGCTATTAACAAGTTACGTTGGCCTCTTGACCATCTGCCCTGTTTTGAATTCTTTTTCCAGGACCTATCCCAGGACATTTGCTGAGAACAGGTGTATTTTGGTCAGCAGAGTTGATTTCCGACTACGTTTTAGGTGTACAGGAACTTGATTCAATCATAAATAGATGAACCCCTTTTGGGGGATCTTTTCCCATGAAGGTTATCACAGTGTGTTTCCTTCAACTTGCTGTGCTGTTCAGTTGGTCCTTTTAGATGACCTGTTTGATATGTAGTGATGTGAGCATTTTAATCCCTCTTAGTGTATCCCTCCTGCAACGTTTTAAAAAAATAGTCATGAGTTGGTTTTCTAACTCTGTGTTTCTATTTGCAAATTATTTCATTTGCATAAATTTCTGGCTTCCACCTTTCAGTACTATTTTGGATGTTTGCCTTTGGTCTCATACCTTAGTGTGATAATCTCTCAGTACATCCATGCTGCTGCTCATGGTGGTTTTTTTTTTTTTTTTTTTTCCCTGAGTGTATTCCACTGTCTAGATGGGCCAGTTAGTCTTCATTTTTCTGTCGCTTTTTGGTTAATGCTCTGACTTGGCTATTGTGAACAGTGCTGCCCTGAAAATAGAAATGTACACATTCTTTTGAATTAGGATTTTTTCCAGATCAAAGCAAGGCGAAGTATTGCTGGAAACGTGGTAACTTTCTATTTCGTGTTTCAAGGAGCCTCCAGATATTTTCCTTCGTGGCTGCACCCACCCATTTACAACCCTGCCCACGGCGTAGGAGGGTTCCCTGTACCCCTTGCCTTCAGCAGCACTTAAGCTTCGAAGATCTTTTGAGGATGGCTGTTCTGAGCCGTGTGAGAAGATGGCTCATGGTAGTTTTAATTTGCATTTCTTTTCTACTTACTGATGATGAGTATCTTTCCACGGGCGTTTTACCTTCTACAGCGGAGTACAGTTAACCTCCGGAAAGTGGTTTCTTGAAAATCAGCCCTGTTTTGAATTCTCTTCATGTGATTTACCCCGGAAGATTTCTTTAGGTCTGGTGTCATTTAGAGCCTAGCCCAATAGCCCCGGTTTTCAAGTGCTTCTTACGGGGAATAACCACAAGGTGGCAGCATTTCTTCATGCCCGCTCTGGTTACCTGGGCAACCAGAGCCTTAGGGCAAATCTGGTTTCTGGGTTGTCAGTAAGAATGCATCCCGGGGATCTTCCCCACCCAGGGATTGAACCCGCTTCTCCTACATCTCCTGCAGTGGCAGATGGATTCTTTACCACTAGCGCCACCTGGGAAGCCCTAAGGCTTGTGTCTCCTTACTTCTTCCCCTTTACCCTTCATCCCCCAGGCGGTCCCAATGATTGCAACACCACTCTGCAGAGGGACCTCTCCTCTCAGTGGGATGACCCTAAGGAAGGAGGCTGGAGGTGTGAACCCCACCACCAGGAGACACGGGGCCCGGGGCACTTTGCAAAGCTCTTCCAGCCCAGAGACCCCACCATCCTTTGGGGGCACTAGATTTAGTGCTGCTGCAGGAAGGTCCCACAGGATCTGGAGATTGTGGACTCATGCAGAGGGGAACAGGAAGTCCATGTCCACCGGGCTGGGGGCTGATTGGCTGGCATATCCTCCCCAGCGCCCTCAGCCCCAGGACAGCTCTGCCTGGGGACCCAGCCTGCTCAGGCCCCGAGACGTAACGCCAACCCAGGTCCCCAAGGCCCGAGGGGAGCAGAGTCAGCAGTTTTTTTGTCTGTCTTTCCTGTTCCGTTTATTTTGAATTGAGTATATAGGTGATTTGCACTGTTGCAGGTTTTTTGTTTTTTAATGTGTAAGGCAACATTATTCATTTATACATAGATGTATATATGTTCTTTTGGGGTTCTTTTTCTCATATAGGTTATTTACAGTCAAAGTAGGGTTCCTTGTGCCCTACAGTGGGTCCTTATGGATATTTTATAACTAGCAGTGTGTATATGTTATTCTCAACATATATTTCTCCCTGCACCCGGCCTTTCCTTTTTAGTAACACGTTTCTTTACTAAGTGTATGAAGCTGTTACTGTTTTGTAAAGAAGCTCACTTGTTTCCATGTTTGGATTCCGCCTAGAAGTGATAACAGGTGATACTGTGTCTCACTTGGTTCATCTAGTGTGATGGTCTCTGGCTCTTCCCTGTGGCTGAAAGTGGCTTTCTTTCATCCTTTTCTGTCTGGGTTTGTGTATCTGACCCCGGCTGCTTTAACCGTTCGCCTGTCCTTCTGCACTCAGGTTTCTTTCGTATCTTGGCGAGTGTATCCAGTGCTGCCATGATTGTCGGCGTGCAGTATCTTGAAATTTTGGTTTTCCCAGGATCCATGCCCAGGCATGGGATGGCTGGGTCACATGGTACTTTGTTGCTGAGTGTCTGAAATCACCTCCATACTGTTCTCCAGAATGGATGCACTGACTTACATTCCCACCCGCAGTAGGAGGGTTCCCTTCTCTCCAGACTCCCTCTAGCATTTATTGTTGTCAAAGTTTTGAGATGGCCATGCTGACTGGTGTGAAGTGACATCTCATTGAACTTTTGATTTGCATTTCTCTAATGATTAGGGACGCTGAGCATTTTTTGCGTACTTTATGTCCACCTGGATGCCTTCTATGGAGAAACACCCATTTCGATCTTTGGCCCACTTTTCCTTTTTTTTTTTTTTTTTTTAATAAATTGAGCTGCATGGACTGTTTGCATGTTTTGGAGATGAATTCCTTGTATCTCCATTTGCAAACACTTTTTTTCCCCACCCATTCTGAGGATTGTCTTTTTCTTTCATTTATAGTTTACCCTGCTGCTCAAATGCTCTTAAGGTTAATGAAGTCCCATTTGTTGATTTTATTGTATTATTCTAAGAATGAATCCAAAAAGAACTGGCTGCGATTTATATCAAGCCATGTTCTGTATATGTTCCTCAAGAGCTTTATAGTATCCATCCATCCATTTAGATCTCTGCTTTGGCGTATGTTTTTTTTTGCATGGGATTAAGCAGTGTAGTAATTTCATCGTCTTTTCACTTGTTTGTGGAACCTCCAGCCTGTTCCTCCATGCTGGCAGTTAACAGCTTACCCTGCCAGCATCGGTGTAGGAGGGTTCCCATTTTCCCACATCCTCTCCAGCATTTCTTGTTTGCAGACTTTTTACCAATGGCCATTCTGATCGGAGTGAGGTGATACCTTCATTGTAGTTTTGATCTGAATTTCTGTGAGTTTTAGTGTAGAGAAGGCAATGGCAACCCACTCCGGTATTCTTGCCTGGAGAATCCCAGGGGCGGGGGAGCCTGGTGGGCTGCCGTCTATGGGGTCGCACAGAGTCGGACACGACTGAAGCGACTTAGCAGCAGCAGCAGGAAGTTTCAGTGATAACGAAATCTTTTCGTGTGATTATTTTGAAAGAGTGTGAGTAAAACTTACCTCCCAAGGTTGGCTTCTTGACCAATTGCCAGGTTTTGAATTCTTTTTCCAGGATCTAACTAAGGTGGTTCGTTGACAACAGGTTTTTCCCCCTTGCATCCCTGAAGGCCTGGGGATATACGTGCCCATCTTCACAGGTTTTAAATTGTTGCTACCCAAAGTGGCCACAAGGTGGCAACATTTCTTCATGCCCCACTCTATTATTTTGGTAATTTAAATTTTTATATTCTATTCGAGTAGACGTGATTTCCCATGTGTGGTGTTTTTTTTGTTGTTGTTGTTTTCAGGAACTTCATTCAGTTATACATAGACGTATATCTATTAGACGCGTGCCTTGTATTACCTGGAGAAAAACTGTACTTTCGAAAAACACATGTTTTTAGAGGTTCTAAAATATGTTCTTGAGTTTGCTAATCAGAGACTGCCAATGCAACAAATAGTTCACAATCGCTTTTCTTCTTGATTTTCACTAGAGGTTAATTTTTTAAAGAATAAAAATCACGGACTCAAGATCTACTAAAGTGACAAGGAAAATGTTTCAGTGTGTATGGCAAGTCAGATATGTGTTGTCAGTGAGAGAAAATATAAAGACTGGAAATATTTTTGTTGTAAAAAAGTAATGATAATTCTATTCTCTAGTCAGTCATTTACAAATGGAGGAAAGTAGAACAAATTAATAAATCTTGGCCTTGAGCAGCCTTTTGGGAATTTAGTCTAAGACTCCTGAGGAATTACAGCAGAGTCAGTGTAGAAGTCTATGTGGTCAGCACACCAAACTTATTTCTTAAAACAAATTAGTCTTGGCCGAGTTTAGTGAAAATAGAGGCAACTTTAGGAAAAAAAATATGTTTCACTAAATATTAAATTCTGGTTTTGTTAATTAAGGTCTATGTTTACTAAGAAAGTCTTATGACATAGTTCCTTGCGTTTATGTTATAATGCGGATGAGAGTTAAGTGAATTGTAAGGGGCTCTCTAAGTTTATTCCTAAAACTTATCTCAGTAATCAGCCTTTGGATAAGGGTCAGGATCTCCATGGTCTGCAACCAGGAGACTAACCCCAGGCTACAGTTATTTAACAAACTAAGTCAGAGCACCTGGGACATACTGACTGTGCTTAAAGCAGGTCCTCAGATTCCTGCTTATGGTCCTACTGATACTGCTAGCTGCATTATGTCCTCTTCTGCCTGCTTTGCACAATTGTTTCTTTGTTTTTTTTTGCACAATTGTTTCTTGCGTTGCCAAATGTGTGACTGAGTCTCTGATAAAATGATGATATGCGAACAGTGAGGGTAATGGTAAAACTCTAGCTATGGGAAGAAGCAACAAGAGGGAACGTTTTCACGGACCATAGAGGCTGGTGAGACAGGTGATCCAGCGTCTCTTGGCTCCTGTTTTTTGGGGTTAGTCCCGTAACAGCGCACTGAGTGGCCTGTCAGCAGAATCTTTGCCAGATCTAGGCATGAGCATTCCTAGCACCATGGGAGAAAATGGACATGAAGTGCCCCCGAAACCATGGTCAGATTGCCACGAAGGGGCCGTGCCAGCTAAAAAGCGGCACTTGCCGTCTGCCTCTGCTAGGACTCAATCAGGACCTGCTGCAGCGGCTGCCCTTCAGCAGCCCTGGAAGGCACTGAGCGGGGAGGTCGGGAAAGGGGCATCCGTGCTCTGGGGAAGCTGGCAGAACAGGCCTTCAGACAGTCAGATGCTCTCAGTAAAGGTTCTCATGAGCCCAGATTCTTGCCTCTTCTCATGCCTAGAGGAGCACTAGAGTCAGCAACAGTGACAACTGCTCTGACTAATATGTGAATTAATATGTGAATACCACGTCAGCGGCCTGAACCTACTTAGACAAAACTGGACAACTGGCTCTCGGTCTCCTTGAAGTGCCAGTCTGGACTGGGAATCCAGCTTATTCTCCTGGGAAAAAATTGTGGTTGATGTTTTACAGTACTGTTCAGGTTGTCACTCCTCCAGCGACTTGAAACTGAGTCTGTCACACCTACGTCAGTCACTCTGGGCTAATACAGAAGACATCCAAAGTGTGCAAGACCACAGCAAAAGGCTCCATGCCTGTGGAGAGGGTACCACCAGTGCTGACTCTATCTGGACAGGATCAAAATTGCTAAAAAATGTAACCTGGTTCTTACTCCTGCTATAGCTCCTGCTCACAATAATTTGTGATCATTAATCACAGATCTTTGGCCCCTGACTTTTTAAATCCACTTGTTAGGATTTAAAAAGTTGTTTTCCCATAGCTAGAGTTTTACCATTACCCTCACTGATCGCATATCATCATTTTATCAGAGATTCAGTCACACATTTGGCAACACAAGAAACAATTGTGCAAAGCAGGCAGAAGAGGAAATAATGCAGCTAGATAGGGTCTATGAGCCCCGTGCCAGCCTGCAGAAGCTACAGAAGACAGACCTTCACCCTTCAGCCTCCCAATAAAGATTTTTTGGGTTCACGTCTCTCAGCAGGATTTGACATAGGAGATAGAGGGGCCTCTGGGCTGGACAGCTGGTATTTGTCAAGTGGAGTGAAACTGAAGCTGTGTTCTCACTCACACACTCCAAGGACAAATCTAGTGGCAGAAGCTGAGGTCTGCGAGAGTAAAGAGATAAGAGGCCCACTCCTGAGGTCAAAGAAGACTTCTCTGTACAAGGGAAGGAAGCCTCCTTGATGGCTGAAAAGGGAGGGGGCCCCATCCCGTAATAAGTGTGGACATGCCCCCACAGGCCTCTGTGGGGGGATCGATCTTAGCAAATGTCATGCCCACATCCTGGGGATGGTGCAGGGACCAGTGAAAAGTTGTTTTTGAATTACGATGCCAGGATTCTTGGCCCCCGGAGGAGAACAATTCAATCTGGGGCCAGAGATGAGGCTTGATTGCTCAGAGCTTTTGTGTAACAAAGTTTTATTAAAGTATAAAGGAGATAGAGAAAGCTTCTGACATAGGCATCAGAAGGGGGCAGAAAGAGTACCCCCCTGCTAGTCTTTAGCTGGATGTTATACAGTCACCAGCAGCCTGTTAATGAAAGAAAGGAATGTCTCAAAACTTAGAATGGCACCAGGCCCCTCGCCCATAGGATGTATTTTGGGATAATCTTGGCACCAAATGGTTTATCTTGGGCCATAAAAGGATTAACTTGAACCTTAAAGAAGGGCAGAGCACCATACAAATAGTGTCATTTACATAGATTAGAGGAACAATATCAGAGTATAACATACTGGTTTATCAAGTAAGTTCTGAGCCCAAAAGGGGGAACAGCCTTGAAGACAGAGTTTGGGGTAAATGCATAGGACATTAGCATAGCCGAAGATAAACATTTCCATAAGAAAAAGGCATTGCTTAACTTCAGGTGAAACCAGGTGTCATGGCAACACAGAATTTTAAGAGAAACCTCCTTTTAAATTTGTATAGAGAAGGAAAAAATATCGCGTTTGTTTCCTCCTGCCGCTTAAGGGAGATAAAATGTCTGACACTTGCAGGCTATTTCCTCCATTTGGAGACCCCTGGCCTTCCTGCCTGTTACCCTCTCATTCGCCCGTTTACTCTTAGGAGAATTATGTTGCCTAGGGAAAACGGGCGTCGTTTTCGTTCCATAACTGCTTCCGAGCTGTGGAGGGGTGTTGTCCCTAAATTGACGAGGCAACATCTTCTCCTAATCCTCATATTGAGGATATCTGATCCAGGGGCCGCAAATACTAGTTGGAGGCAGCTGTAGAAGTAGCAGGAGTTTGAGCAACCATTTGTAACTTGAAAGCTTTCATGCGGCTAGAAGCAAATCCAGTTACACAGTTACAGATGCAGGGAGCAAACAATAAAAACAAAACAATCAAATTATTGTAATTAACATAGTTGTCCACCATGGGGAACGAGCTAAGGTCTCCCAAAGTGAGGCAATTGAGGCTTCAGGAGTATCCATGGCCTCAATCATCCTGTTCATGGGTTTAGTAAAATGAGTAACATTCGTGCTCATATCAGGTATATATGGACAGCATTGGGTATGAATAATAGCACACGTTCCTCCTTGCGCAGCTGTCAGAATATCTAAAGCCAATCTGTTTTGTAAAACCACCTTTCTAATTTGTGCTTGTTCAGCATTAAGAGCTGAAATAGCCTTTTGAGAATCTTGTAATGCCTGTTGAGTCAAATTAGTCAAAGCATCCACTCGTAGTATAACATCTGTAGTTCCCAAAAAGGGAACAAAGACTGCAGCCAAATAATCATACCAGTGAAATACGGACCTTGCCCACCGAGTTTTAAGGTGACGTAAATTAGCAGGCTTTTCTGGGAGCTCTGAAAATATGAAGCCGTGAGTAAAGGCTAGACCCAGGGTGCATCTCCCTATCCAACCAGGGGGAAGCCATGCCCATAGGTTAAAGCCACATATCCAATAAGTCCCGTTTGGAGCAAGCCAGCTGACTGAGATATCCAGTCCCAATTAGTGCCTGGCCAGACAAAGGGAGGACCTGAACTGGGGTTGGAAAACACGGGAATGATTACGTTGCGTATTTCCTGAGGCAAAAATCTCAATTGTTTCCAATCATTGTAATTAAGTTCTTGGCTAACTTTGGGGATGGTTCTATTTGTTCCCAGCATATAGGGCCAGTAGATATTAAACGTCCTTTTTCAGGAGTTAGCCGCATAACCTCATCCCATATTTGATAAATGTCAGGTAAAAAACCATTAGATCCAGACCTACTTGCCTTATGTGTAGCAAAATAGTCATTGAACCGAGACAATGTATAATCAAAATTAGAAGTCACATTATGTCCATAGGTAAAGTACAAAGTGCTGCACCAGTCCATTTTAGGGTTGGTAGATGTCATCAGATGAAGAAGAGGTATCGCATGTAATTGTTGTTGAAGGTATTTACACACTTGGAGAAAGTCTTTTCCTTGAAATGGTGATGTCCACCACGGGAAGCCTTTTACTGATGAAGAGGGGAGTGTTTCACAGACCCAGCAGTTAGACCCATTGTGGAATGCAGCATAGGAGTGAGCCCAGGACAGGAAGGCATTGTCTTGAGGATCAAACAGCAGACTCAGGATATCTGGAGTCAGCAGAAGTGAGCTCACATAGGTTATCAGGCCCATCTGAAAAGTACAAAGTCAGAGATTAGAAAGTAAAGACATAAAAAGTTGTCACTTAGTTTTGGTCAGGGTGCCACCTCTTAACTCGAGTGTGATGTACCACGAATCAAAGTACTTTGACAGCTGTGGGAGAAGAAGGAATAACCTGGTAAGGGCCTTTCCAGAGGGGCTCGAGAGATGGGCCCCCAGATCCCAAAGTTTTTATGAAGACCTCAGTTCCTGGCTCAAATAGAGGCTTGCTTGACTCAGAGGCAGGGTCAGGAGTCGTCTCTTGGAGTTCTGTTAATACCTGTTGAAAAGCTGAGAGCTGAGTTACATAACTAGCTAATTCCAAGGCTTCAGGGTCTATAACAATGTCTGTGTGTAAGAAAGGCTTCCATAAATACATTCAAGGGGGACAGTCCCTCCTTTCTGGGGGCAGTTCGAGTGCTCATTAAAGCTATGGGTAGGATTTTAATCCAATTGTCCTGCGTCTCTTGCCTTAATTTGCGCAGATGTCCTTTGATAATGTCATTAGCTTTTTCAACCTTTCCTGAGGATTGGGGTCTCCAGGAACAGTGTAAGTGATATTCTATTCCTAGAGCTTTAGATACCCCCTGAGGTACAGCAGCTTTAAAGGCGGAGCCATTGTCACTCTGAAGGCTTCGTGGCAGCCCAAACCTGGGGATAGTTTCATGGATTAAAATCTTTATAACCTCCTTAGCCTGTTCACTACGACAGGGAAAAGCCTCAATCCATCCAGTAAAAGTATCTACCCAAACTTGTAAGCAAGAATATCCATTAGCTTTTGGCATATGAGTAAAATCAATTTCCCAGTCCTCTCCAGGATACTTCCCACTTCTTTGTAATCCAGATTTTGCTAGCTTTTCAGTCTTTGGGTTATTTTTCTGACAAACCTCACACCTTTTGATAATGTTCTTTAAAGTTTTCATTACATTTTTACCTTCAAACAAATGAGAAGCCATTTTGTAAGTACTCTCTGCACCCAAATGAAAACTCTGATGTAAACCCTTAAGAATTTTCCATTGAGCATTTTCAGGAATTATTAATCGTCCATCCTCAGACTGTAACCATCCTTTATCAGTAATCTGTGCTCCTCTTTTTTCATATCTTTCTAATTCTTCCTCGTATATTGTGGTTTTTCCTGTTCCACAGGACCTGTCCAGATCAAAGGCATCTGCAGTGAAGGAGTTTCCTAAAGTGCCGCTTTTCTGGCTTGACAGTCAGCCAACTGATTACCTTCGGCTACTTTACTCCCATCCCTGCTGTGCCCCTTTGCAATGCATAACAGCTACTTCTTTAGGACAATATATAGCATTTAAAGGTCTCTCGATCCCTCTGAAATGCTTAATAGGTTCTCCTGTTGCTGTTTTAAACTGTCTTTCTTTCCATGTTGCAGCATGAGCATGTAAAGTCAAATAAGCAGATTTAGAATCCGTGTAGATATTTACCCGCTGCCCTTTGCTTAACTCTAGAGCTCGGGTCAGAGCCACAAGCTCTGCTAACTGAGCACTGATTCCCTGGGGGAGAGATTTTGCTTCCAAAACCTGTTCAGCAGTCACCAGGGCATTACCTGCTTTACGCTTTCCATCCGGAACAAGAGAACTGCCATCTGTAAATATTTCCATGTCAGGATTGTCTAATGGGGTATCCATTAGATCCTCCCAAGCTGCATAGTTTAAAGTTAGGAATTGGGAACAATTGTGATCAGGTGTTTCATTTTCCTTCTCAGGAAGGAAAGTGGCAGGATTTAAATTTCCACAAACTTTAAGCTTAGTTACTGGTCCTTCTAACAACATTGACTGATATTAAAGAAGCCTACTGTCTGTCATCCAAATATTAATCTTAGAATTTAAGATTCCACTCACATGATGAGAAGTCCGTATAGCAAGGTTTCGTCCATTAATTATTTTTAAAGTTTCAGGTGCTAATAAAGCCGTTGCCCCAATCACTCTTAGGCAGTAGGGCCACCCACGTGAAATTACATCTAATTCTCTGCTTAGAAAAGCAATAGGTTGCTGGTGAGGCCCTCGGGGTTGTGTCAAAACTCCCAAGCCTATACCTATCCTTTCGGTGATAAAGAAATTAAATTCTGACCCTGTGGGCAAGCTCAGAGCTGGAGCTTGCAGGAGAGCAGTTTGAAGAACCTTAAAAGCCTTTTGAGTTTCTGGTGACCAAACCAGTTTGTCAGTTTGGGCCTGCTGAGTTTCAGGTATAAGTTTATATAAAGGCCGGGCAAGTTCCCCATAACCCGGAATCCAAATGGAACAATAACCTGTGATTCCCCAAAATCCTCTCAATTGTCTTAAAGTCATAGGTAGGGGATGATTTAGTATAGGCTTAATTCTCTCAGGGCCTATGGCCCTAGTCCCTTCTGATATGATTAGGCCCAGATATCTAACTGATTGTTGACAAAGTTGAGCCTTTTCTCTTGATGCCTTGTAACCACAGCCTGCCAGAAAGTTTAAGAAATCTGAGGCTCGCGAACAAGCTTCCTCTGTCTCAGCACAGAGCAAAATATCCTTTACATATTGTAACACCACCGCTTCAGAGCTATTAAAGTTTTGTAGATCCCGTGACAAACTTTGTCCAAATAAGTGAGGACTGTCACGAAATCCCTGGGGCAAAACTGTCCAGGTTAACAGAGAAGCTGGCTGCGTAGGGTCTTCAAAGGCAAATAAAAATTGACTTTCCTCTGTCAAAGGCACTGAATAGAAGGCATCTTTTAAATCAATTACTGAGAAATATTTGGCTCGTTCAGGAATTTCAGACAATAGAGTATAAGGATTAGGCACCACGGGGGGTAAAGGAACTACAGCCTCATTTATTATAGGTAAATCTTGAACTAGTCTCCATTTACCATTTGATTTCTTTATACCCAAAATAGGAGTGTTGCAAGGACTGTTCCAGGGAATTAATAGTCCCTGTTCCTTTAAATTTTCAATGATGGGTTTTAACCCTTCCTTAACCTCAGGTTTCAGAGAATACTGCTTCTTATGTGGAAATAAGTGGGTCTTTGAGCTTGGCAACTACAGGAATAGCATTTTGTGCTCGACCCACAGATTTTCCATCAGCCCATACTCTAGGATTTACATTTTGTTCAACTAGAGGAAGAGAAAGGGAGGGCTCCATATTCATAAAAACAGAGGCATGGACCTTGCTCAGTATATCCCTCCCCAAAAGGGGTGAGGGAGATTCTGGCACGATCAGAAACTCGTGTGAAAACAGCACAGAATCCCAGTTGCAAAATAAAGAATAACTGAAATAATACTTTTTGGCTCGTCCAGACAGTCCCATTACGGAAGCGGATCGGGAAGAAAGTGAGCCAGGGGCTTCAGTAAGCACAGAGTATGTTGCCCCAGTATCTAAAAGGAAATCGACGGATTGGCCGCCCACAATTATTAATACCCAGGGTTCCTCAGGTGTAATTAGGACGGGAGCTTGTGTGGGGACCCCCGGACACCTTCAGTCCTGATTGTCTTCAGAGTCCGACCCCGGAGACCTATGCCTCTGAGGGCAGTCTCTCTTCCAGTGTGGTCCTTTGCAGACCGGACATGGAGCCTGGGGCGGATTAGATGCCTGAGGGCAATCCTGCTTGAGGTGCCCCTCCTTTCCAGAGTAATAGCAAGCCCATCCCTTTTCACCTGGGTTCCTCTGGGCATTTTTCTCTGGCTGCTTAAGAGTGTTTTTCATAGCCACTTCGAAAGCTTCCGCCTTTTCCTTTGTCTTTCTTTGCTTTCTTTCTTTTCCTCATATTCCTTAACGTAATAGACCATCCGAGCCAGTTGTAACAGAGTATCTAAAGACTGATTTGGTCCATACGCCAGTTTTTGTAGCTTATGGAGGATATCTGGAGCCGACTGAGTGATAAATCTCTCTTTTAAGATCACTTTTCCGTCTTCACTTTCAGGATCAATCTCAGTGAATCTGCGAAGAGCTTCTCTTAGTCTATCTAGGAATTTACCAGGAGCTTCCTTCTCCTTCTGTTCTATGTCTGCCAATTTGCTATAGTTTAAAGGCTTAGAACGCGCCTGACTGAGTCCTTCAAGAATACATCTGACAAAATGACTGACCCCATCTTCCTTTAGCTGAGTTGTAGTCACAGTCTGGTACTATAATTAGGACCACCTGATTCCCAGGAGGGAGGGCTGCTATCTCGTCCTCTCTCTTCCCTACTGATTTATTACCAAGCCATTCATCTCCATAAGCAACCACTTTTCCCAAAACTCGATTGAGTCGGGAGTCAGCGTTTGTCCCAAGATATACATCACATCCTTACAAGTAAGGTCATAAAGCAGAGTAACACCTCAAAAGCTCTAATATACTTCTCTGGGTCCTCTAAATAGTCTCCCAGGTCCTCCTTGATTCCTTGTATCTCTTGATAAGAAAAAGGCTTATTAACTCTCATAGATTGATTATTTCTCCGAGTGGGTGTTTCATGAAGAGGCAACAGCTTGTGTGGCTGTTCCTCAGTCTCTCTGGCTGTTCTGCAAAGTAGGAGGACAGGAGGGAGCTGAAGGCTTCACTCCCAAATCTATACCCTTAGGACATAAGTCTGGCATATTTCGCAGAGAGAAAAAGGGCAACACATATGCTACTTCTACCCACTTCCCTTGTTCCTGATAGAACCGGTCTAATTGTAAAACAGTATTATACTTAAGAGACCCTCCAACCGGCCACCGTTCGCCATCCTCTGATGGATACCGTGGCCATGCAATATTGCATAGGAAGACCAGGTGTGTCTTCTTCAAGCCCTGGGTATAGAATCTATCCCAGTTTTCCAGGATACAGTTCAAAGGAGTGAGGCTGGAATTGTTAGCTCCCATCTGGAAGAGAGAAAAAAAGGGACCAGCGCCATTTTTCTACCGGAGGCGTCCCTCCCTGCTCTAGATGGGGGTGTAGACAGACTTTACACCAAAAGCTTTTCCTTCCTGGTCGGATTTAGTCTGTCCCTTACCGACGCAGGCACTGTCCTTGACCCTCTTGGTTCTACCACCGAGATGGGGGTGGGGATGTACTAGGGGTAGACCTGATAGCATCTCTACCTGACGTCCAGCTCTTCACCTTTAACCTTGCTTGCCTCTGATGCCACCCGGGGTGCAATCAGAGTAACCTTCTGGAATGCCTCCCAAGCTAAGACCGCTGGAGGAAACACTGGTCACCTGAGTGCCTGTGCATGACCCTGAGTATATTTCTGACCACAATAAGACCGATACGAACATAAAGCTGGGATGTTCTTTTCAAGCATCACCACGCCAGTATAAGAGCCTCCTCTGGTCCACTAAGAGCCAGCGTTACCAAAGGCTCCTGAGTGTGGGTCTTGGGGAAGAAGCATCAGAACAGAGAACTTTCTAAAGACGTATTTAATGGCCCCACCTCAGACCTGCAGATTCATAACTTCTTAGAGTGGGGACCTGACCTCGAGGGGTTCATATTCACTGAAATGGTTCAGAAAGAATCTGAACCATTGGCCAAGTGATTTCCATGTTTCCCATCAGGGTCACGTGACTAGTGTTAGGAAAGGACCTTCCTGGTGCCCGCCCCACACAGTTGTCTCTTGGTCCTGTGGGGGCATCAGTGTGATGTGTAGGAAGTTCTCCAGGGGCTTCTATGGGGAGGCCGGGGTTAAGGACGTGGCTCCTGGTCCATCTGTGAGAGCTGAGGCCTGGCTTCAGTCCGAGGAGAGGCTGCAGGGTTGGTCTAGCAGGATTTGGACTGGGGAAGGCAGTCAGCTCACATCATCTGTGTGAGCAGAGGGTCAGGAGATCTCTCTGAGGAGAGAACAATCAAGAAATAAGTTCACAGGCTGGTCTCCAGGTAGGAGGTGATTGTTCCTGAATCTTTCCTGAGACAGGACAGGAGAGGTGGGTCTTTTCAGCTTTTCAAGTCCTTCTGTCTGTAGGTGAAGTAGTTGCAGGTTAAAGAGCTCTGTGGATGCCTTTGAAGGTATTTTCTCAAGATGCAGAGGTGTGTTTGCTACATAACATCCCCAGAGAAGACAGAGCAGGAGGAAGAAGAGGAGGAAATGGCAGCTTCTCAGGTACATGTTCTGTTCCGGGCCTGGGGCTGTGTCTGGTTTTCCTCCTGAAATGCCTAGACTAAGAATCTGCCAACCTTTTGCTCTCTGCTTCTAATGTTTCTGTCTGGGGTGTTTGTTATCCACTTCTTATTTTTTCCTTTTCTTCTTATCATAGTGAAGACCGGCTCTTTAGACCACCTCTCCCTTGGGTCCCAGATCCTGTTCTCCATTGTCTGTATCCTGGCTTTCTATAGAACATGACGAATTCCCAACCTGAATGAGTGACTTCCAGCTGGTGAACATATTCTCTTTGTGAGAGATCAACACGGAGAGGCACTGGTATCCGAGATTCCCACTGGGATGTGGTTCAGTGTTGGGATCTTTGGGAAGTAGGGGAAATGCCATGATGAGTTCACACGTGGATGCAATTCAGCTCTTTAGGAGTTAGAAAATGCCCTTATATATTGAATCAACTCAGTGATCCAGAATTTTTCAGAAAACGCGCAGAAATGAAAAGAAAACTAGGAGACGCTGTCCTCTGTGATGCTAAGGCTTACAAGTTAAACACACTGTTAGGATACAAAACAGAGGAAGCATATATAAAATGAATTTTGCATAAAACTGATATCTGTTTGTTAGGTTCAAGTTATAATTTCCTTATTTTTTCCTAAATGCCCAGGCTCTGATAGTGCATCTTCCGTGTGATCCATTTACACCATCACAGATGATGTCCACTGGCTCTGGTGATTTCTCTGAGATTTATCAGGCTAGGAAGTTCGTTTTTTCCCCTCTGTCTTTAAACAAGGCTGTGGAAAAATGGAGTGGGGAATGTGTGAAAACCCTCACAGTTAATGGTGAAATTCCACGTCTTTTTCGTTTCTCTTTGCTTTGGAAAATGAATGCTCACTCTGTTGATGATAGACACTGGGTTTGGGGAGCAGGCTTTTTCATCACTGAAGCCCAGGTGTGATGTTTCCAGTACACTCCACGCTCATATCACACATAGTCTTATTCACATTTTCTTTTCAAAATGTTTGCAATAATCATAGTGGTGCTAATCTGTTTTTACCTGTGTTGAATTTCTAAGATACAGCTCAATAAAATGATGCAGTTTGTGAAGAAATTAAAGTTTCAGAACCAAGAGCTCTAATTTATCTTATACCATTGTATATGTTTGCACCCTAGTGTATTTAAAATATACAAAGAATATCATTCACAAGTTGATGTATATATTTTACCCATTAAAAATCATCTTGATTTGATTGACATGAATCAGTTCAGTTCAGTCGCTCAGTCGTGTCCAACTCTTTGCCACCCCATTAACCGCAGCATGCCAGGTCTCCCTGTCCATCACCAACTCCTGGAGTTTACCCAAACTCATGTCCATTGAATCAGTGATGCCATCCAACCATCTCATCCTCTGTCGTCCCCTTCTCCTCCTGCCTTCAATCTTTCCCAACATCAGGGTCTTTTCAAATGAGTCAGCTTTTTGCATCAGATGGCCAAAATATAAATGTACAGCATGTGGCAAGGCTTTTAAGCAAAGTTCAACTTTAACTGAACATCAGCGAATCCATACTGGGGAGAGACCTTATAAATGTACAGAATGTGGCAAAGCCTTTACCTGTTTTTCACTTCTTACTCAACATCAGTGAATCCACACTGGGGAGACACTTTATAAAGGTACAGAAAGTGGCAAAGCCTTTAACTTGCACCTGAGTCTTACTGTACATCAGCGAACTCATACTGGGGAAAAAGCATACAAATGTAACAAATGTGGCAAAGCCTTTATCCATTGTTCACATGTTACTCGACATCAACGATTCCATACTGGGGAGAGACTTGATAAATATACAGACTGTGGCAAAGCCTTTCCCCAGAGTTCAGGTCTTTCTTGACATCAGATGATTCATACTGCAGAGAAATGTTAGACATGTAAGGAATGTGGCAAAGGATTTCACCACAGCCATCACCTCACTCCCCGTCAGAGAATACATACTGCAGAGAAACCCAGGAAATGAGTCAGTGATAAAAAGGTTGGCCCTAAATATACAATTTTGAAGCAACGACTGTTTACTTTGGAAAGATATATGAATGAAATACAAAAATGTAGACAAGTGTTTAATCAAACATCACAAGTAAATCAATGCCAGAGAATTCATACTAGAAAGCATTTCATTCGTACCACTTTTGTTGAATTACTCTAAACAGAAACACTGTAGCAAGTATTCCATATTTAAAACATGTACTAAATTGATATGTTCATATGGATCACAAGGTGAAAGGGTGGATATTTGCAGAGGTATAATTATTAGTCATGTATCCTTGTTTATATTAACGTTATTTGAGATCATTAAGGAACCCAAACGAATGTCATTCAACTCTCAAGTTAATGCTGTGATTTGTTTCCACTGTATATACGATCCTCTGTTGTTGATGGTTGTTACCTCAATTGTAAGAGAAGCCCTTCTATGTTAGGTGGGAATCATTTATATTTATTCTCCAATTTACAAGATTAAGAACACAGTAATGTTATATGCACACTACACCTCTAAATGGAGGTATTTGTCATTGATGTCAAACATCTGTGTTGTCACCACGATGTAAGTATTCAGGGAATAATTCAAAGGAAGACGGAAGTTTGCTCTAAGTTTTCAATAATTTTGTCAATTGCTTTTTAAGCATAAAACAAGGATTGTTCATGAAAATCGAAAGTCTTTTTATAACATCAACATCGAGAAATCATTCATATTACCTGGCAGGCTTGAAGTAAGGACACCTTCTCTTCTACCTGATGTAAGTATAGAAAACTGTTTCTGGAAAAGTCATATTCATATAATTAATATCCACCATGTTTACTACATTAGCCTCCATTTTGTAAACCACATAAATCACATTCACAGATCATTTCATCAGAGACACAGGAAAGTTTTTAGAAGCTTGTAATCTTGTATTTTAATCAAGGATCAAACAACCGTTGTAAAAAGTTTTATTCCATCTGTGTAAAATTAATGTATGTTCATTAATAAAAGTGAAGGGTTTTTTCGTGTTACTGTTGATGTGGAATGAAGGAAGGGTGAACGCACCACCAGCATTAACGTCTCCCACCTGTTTAAGGTTGCAGGAAAGATAACGTTATGAGAAACTATTTGTAGCACAGGGGGATGGCATCTGTAGAAATTAGTTCCTTACTGGTGTTAAACTCTCATAAATTCATATATTTCCCACCATTTCTATGTTGTATCTCCTCTCCCATTTTGAAAGTACTCGGACATTGTGATGGTTCAAATATGAAGGATCATACAGAGTACTGTTGAGAGCTTCCCCGACTGCTCCGTGCTGTTGCTGCCTCAGCGTCTGTCTGGGGAGCAGGCAGCCTGCAGGTCCTTGAACTCACAGCAGCCAGTCCTGTGAGCACCTCCACTAGATGACCCCCTTCCCGGAGACCAGCAGTCTTGCCAAACCCCAGGGTCTACTTCACAGGCCTCCCTTCAATGACACCCTCAATGCTCACCAGAATCCTACTCCTCTGGTTTGAATGGACCGATCCACACTCAGCCTGGGAAACCCACAGCCCTTCACCCAGGGCCCCTTAGAAAGGCCTGAACCCCAAGTACTGGAGCTTTCTCTGCCTGGTTCTAGCCTTGACCGTCCTCAGGGACCCTCAAGGCTTCCTGTGAAATCTCTCAGGACCTAGAGTCATAAACTCACCTGCTTCAATTGTCCATTGTTCTTCCATTAGGTACAACTTTTCAGGGGCTCATTTAGGCAAATGTCAATTTAACAAAGTCACAAAAAGAATAATTAAAAGCCATGATGGGAAAGTTCTGAACCAAGATTTATAAAATCTTCCCCTGTATAATTCTTAGCACAAGTTTCTTGTCTAGGCTTAAAGGAACTGTTTTCTCATGGCCTTGGCATACTTTGAATGCAATATATAAGTATCTGAAGATATATACATCATATAATTTATATAACACAGATTGGATACAATATATAAATATCTGAAGGTATACACGTTAGCAGTGAGAAAACCAAGAAGGAATATGTGAGTGTATGTGTATTCGTACACATTTAACTTAGAGAATTTAGAAATGCTAGATCAAAACTGGTCATTTTAGACTTGCAGATGATTGACTAAAAAGTGCAAAACTTGTCAATTTGTCTATTAATCTGTTTTGTCTATTTTTCATGGAATTCATTTCCTTAAATGTCAGGAGGTTACACTTTTTAAGGAACTTCCACACTGTCTCCCCCCCATGACTGCCCCAGTTCACATTCCCTCCAGCCCTGTAGGAGGTTCCCTGATCTCCAAGCCTCTTCGTAGTTTATGATATTATTAATGGGTTCTTTGCTAAGTGTAATTCTGACTGGCATGAGGTGATGCATCATTGTAGCTTTGTTTTGCATTTCTTATTGTTTAGCGCTGGTGAGCATCTTTCATTTGCCTCTTGCCCATCTAAAAGAGCAAGTTGCCCTACCCAGGCTCAGCAGTTGTGGCGCACAGGCTTAGTTGCCCCAAAGCATGTGGAGTATTCCTGGACCAGGGATCAAGCCCGTGTCCCCTGCACTGTCAGATGGATTCTCCACCACTGGGTGACCCGTCTGTTTAGCTTTATTTCCTTTTGAGATGCGTATATATTTTATATTGGAATATAATTGCTTTACAATGTTGTGTTAGTTTCTGCTGTACGACATCATCAATCAGCCATAAGTATACATGAATTTGCTCCCTCTTGAACCTCCCTCCCATGATCTCCATTTCATCCCTCTGGTCAGCACAGAGCACCAAGCTGAGCTCCCTGTGCTCTCCAGCAGCTTCCCACTAGCTCCCTGTTTTAACCATCAGTTCAGTTCAGTTCAGTTCAGTTCACTTGCTCCGTCATGTCCAAGTGTTTGTGACCCCATGGACTGCAGCAGGCCAGGCCTCCCTGTCCATCACCAACTTGCAGAGTTTACTGAAACTCATGTCCACTGAGTCGGTGATGCCATCCAACCATCTCATCCTCTGTTGTCCCCTTCTCCTCCCCACTTCAATCATTCCCAGCATCAGGGGCTTTTCAAATGAGTCAGCTTTTCGCATGAGGTGGCCAATATACTGGAGTTTCAGCTTCAGCTTCAGTCCTTCCAAAGAACACCCAGGACTGATCTCCCTTGGGATGGGCTGGCTGGGTCTCCATGCAGTCCAAGGGCCTCGCAAGAGTCTTCTCCAGCATTTCAGCCACAGTGGTGTGTGTGTGTCAGTGGGCTCTTCAGTTTGTCCCCCTCTTCTTCTCCTGCCGTGGCCACACATCTGTTCTCTATATTTGTGCAAATATTGTCTTAACAGTTATACATGGAATCTAAAAAAATGGTGTTGATGAACTTATTTACTGAGCAGGAATATAGGCGCAGAGGTAGTTCTTAAGCTTTCGGATGTTAGGCTTTCAAGGCATAAAATACATGGACAATCATTCCATGCATTTTACGAAGTGAAAGAAGCCCATTCAAAAATTCTAAAGAAAGTAGGAATTTTACAATATGACACTTTGGTGTAGGAAAATGTTCATATGTGCTCAGTTGTGTCTGAGTCTTTGTGAGCCCAGGGGCTGTAGTCTGCCAAGCTCCTCTCTCCATAGATTTCCCAGGAAAGGATACTGGACTGGGTTTCCATTTCTTCCTCCAGGGGATCTTCCTGACCCAAGGATCGAACCTGCATCACCTGAATGTCCTGCATCGGGTGATAGATTTCTTCCCACTCAGTCACCTGGGAATGTAGTAGGAAATATAGAAGAGATTAAAAAGGTCTGTGGTTGCCATGGGTTTCAAAGGAGGGACTATGAATATCCTAAATCTAGAGAACTTTCAGGACCGTGAAATAATTTTTGTTAAACTGTTGTGATGGACACATGTTATTATGCATTTATCCAGAGGTATGGAGTGCACATCCCTAAAAGGGAAACATAAGGGTAAACAAAAGTGTTTATGTATTTACTGTCTTTGTAGAGTCATCATTGGTAACAAATGCTCACTCTAGGGGGGAAAGGTAAGTAGGGAGATTGTCCACGTGTGGGAACAAGAGGTATATGGGAAACGTCTATACTTATTCTCAATTCTGCTGTGAAACAAATCTTCTACAAAGTTGGTACTGGGGCATACATGGAATATTTTTTAGAATATATAATATTAGAAAGATGGACATGCTTCTATCCTTAATTTTTCCTTAGTCATTATACTTTAAAGATGCGAGAAAATAGCGCTCTCTAAATGGCGCAGACAACAAACTGTAGCAGTTGATTCATGAAACGTGGAAAAACACACACACAGGAAGTAGAACAAGGCTCTCACGTGTTAATTCATGTGTAATGTAACTTACGACAACACCGATCATTATTTCCTTGGTTGGTCATCAGATAGCATTTAGGGCATCATTTTCAAAGGCATTTGTCCCTGCCCACACACACTTGTTAATCTAGCGTGTCCTGCTCAGTTCAGTTCAGTTCAGCTGCTCAGTCCTGTCCTACTCTTTGCGACCCTATGGACTGCAGCTCACCAGGCCTCCTGCTGCCTCTGGTTTATTGTCAAAGAAAGCTGTGATAGAAACACCTCCAGGCTCCTGGTCTCTGAAGTTGGAGGTGCCACACCTGCAGAGAGGTGGTCACAAAAAAATCACTTTGTGAAAACCTGTGTTCAGAGGCTGCAGATGGGGGTGAAAAAAACTAAGGACATGGGAGATCTTTGGGAAGAATTCTGCAAGTAAAGCCTGGCAGGAATTCAAGACCCCCAGCTGATTCCCACCAAACACTCACCTCTCCCCTCCTCTCCCGCATGGGCGCAGGCACAGGCTGAGGCCCACCACACCCATCCTAGAAAGAGCCCCTCCCTGGGGAATCAGGTTGACCTTTGCTTCTAGAAGTTCCTGCCCTGAGTCCTCCCTTCCTGAGGTCTCAGATGTGCCAAATGTGAGGTTTCCCCCAGGGCTCCTGAATGCAGGTCTTCCTCTTGCATTTTTTCAAAATCCTGGTAGGCTGGGTCAGGTAGCCCAGAAGTAGGGTCCATTGTGTCTGGTGAATTGTTCTGAGGCCTGCTCTCTGTAATGTAAAAAGGAAGGAGAGGAACTAGCCGGGAAGATCTGCCAATAGAGTGAAGCAGCAGGATGTGATTAGCATATCAGGTTAGTCTTGCTTACCCACTACAGTTCAGGAACACAGAAAGTCAGCAAAGAGCTCAGAAAAGGGTGAGAGAAACAAGAAAACCTCTTCTTTTTCACTGCAGCGGTTGCAGGTTAAACTGCTGTATGGATGCCTTTCAAGGTATTTTCTCAACATGCAGATGTGAGTTTGAGACGTCATATCCTCACAGAAGATGCAGAGCAGGAGGAAGACGAGGAGGAAATGGCAGCTTCTCAGGTAATTGTCCTGTCCTGGGTCTGGGGCTGTGTCTGCTTTTCCTCCTGAAATGCCTGGACTGAGAATCTGCAAACCTTTAGTTCTCTGCTTCTAAGTTTTCTGCTCGGAGTGCTTTTTATCACCTTCTTATTTTTTTCTTTTTTCTTTTTTTTAAATAATGAAAACCAGCTCTTCAGGTTTCGTCTCCCTCATATTCCAGAGCCTTTTCTCCCTTGTCTGTATCCTGGCTTTCTATAGAGCATGATGAATTCTCAACATGAAATAGTGACTTTCAATGTTGAATACATTCCCTTTGTGAGAGATCAATACAGGGAGGCACTGGTATCTGAGATTCCCACTGGGATGTGGTTCAGTGTTAGGATCTTATGGAAGTCGGGGAAATGCCATGATGAATTTACATGCGGATGCAATTCAGTTCTCTAGATCAAGAGTAAGAAAATGCCCTTGTTCATAGAATGAACTCAGTATTCCAGAATTTTTCAGAAGTTAAAGTAGCAGAGACAATCCTCTATACCGATAAGAAAAATATACTAATTAAATGGACTATTAAGCTACAGAGCATGGAAGGTACATAGGAGGTGGAATTTGCAGAAACCTGACATTTTTCATGATAGATTGAGATCATGGTTTTCCTAATACTGCCAAAATGCCTGGCAGTGGTAATGTGTTTTTCCATGTACTCTTACCCTGTGACCTCTGATGTGCACTGGTTCAGGTGCTTCTGTGAGATCTCCAGGCTATGAAATTCTTTTTTTTTTTTTTTTTTGTCTTGAACAAGGATCTTGGAAAGAAAGTGATGGATATGCCTATCACAGTTAATGAGGAAATGCCGTATCTTCTTAGTTACTCTGCTTTGAAAAATGACCACTGTCAGCTAAAACAGATGCACAATTTGAGAGATGTGAATTAAGTTTTATTTGGGGCAAAATGAGGAGAGCAGCCCAGGAGACAGCATCTCAGAGAACTCTGGGAAACTGCTCCCAAGAGACAGTGGGGGAATGTCAGTATGTGACTTTGGTGAAGGGGGAGTTCATTGCAATCAAGCACTTATTTTACAAAAGGTTTTCTGCCAGGCTTGAGAAACTGAAGTCATCATTTAGTGGTTTAGTGCTTTTCTAGATAGGAAGACATTCAAGGATTGGAATCATGAAAGCAGTTCCTGAAAATATCTGACTCTCTAAAGACCTGTTCCACCAGATTCCCTGGAGCAGAGTGCCTCAATTCACCCTGAACTCCCTCGAGGGGATTGAAGTTAGTTGCAGCACCATAGTGTTCATTCTTTCCAGAGGGAGATGGCAAACGGCCTTGTTGTTGTTCTGTTCAGTTCAGTTGCTCAGTGGTGTCTGACTCTTTGCAACCCCAAGAATCGCAGCACGCCAGGCCTCCCTGTCCATCACCAACACCTGGAGTTCACTTAGACTCACGTCCATCAAGTCAGTGATGCCATCCAGCCATCTCACCTCTGTCGTCCCCTTCTCTTCCTGCCCTCAATCCCTCCCAGCATCAGTCTTTTCCAGTGAGTCAACTCTTTGCATGAGGTGGCCAAAGTACTGGAGTTTCAGCTTTAGCAGCATTCCTTCCAAAGAAATCCCAGGGTTGATCTCCTTCAGAATGGACTGGTTGGAACTTCTTGCAGTTCAAGGGACTCTCACGAGTCTTCTGCAACACCACATTTCAAAAATATCAATTCTTAGGTGCTCAGCCTTCTACCAGTCCAACTTTAGAATCCACACGTGACCACAGGAAAAACCATAGCCTTGACTAGACTGACGTTAGTCGGCAAAGTAATGTCTCTGCTTTTGAATATACTATCTAGGTTGCTCATAACTTTTCTTCCAAGAAGTAAGCGTCTTTTAATTTCATGGCTGCAGTCACCATCTGCAGTGATTTTGGAGCCCCCCAAAATAAAGTCTGACACTGTTTCCACTGTTTCCACATCTATTTCCCATAATGTGATGGGACCGGATGCCATGATCTTCGTTTTCTGAATGCTGAGCTTTAAGCCAACTTTTTCATTCTCCTCTTTCACTTTCATCAAGAGCCTTTTTGGTTCCTCTTCACTTTCTGCCATAAGGGTGGTGTCATCTGCATCTCTGAGGTTATTGATATTTCTCCCGGCAATCTTGATTTCAGCTTGTGTTTCTTCCAGTCCAGCGTTTCTCATGATGTACTCTGCATAGAAGTTAAATAAGCAGGGTGACAATATACAGCCTTGACGTACTCCTTTTCCTATTTGGAACCAGTCTGTTGTTCCATGTCCAGTTCTAACTGTTGCTTCCTGACCTGCATACAGATTTCTCAAGAGGCAGGTCAAGTAGTCTTGTATTCCCATCTCTTTCAGAATTTTCCACAGTTTCTGTGATCCACACAGTCAAAGGCTTTGGCATAGTCAATAAAGCAGAAATAGATGTTTTTGTGGAACTCTCTTGCTTTTTCCATGATCCAGAGGATGTTGGCAATTTGTTCTCTGATTCCTCTGCCATTTTTCAAAACCAGCTTGAACATCTGGAAGTTCATGGTTCACCTATTGCTGAAGCCAGGCTTGGAGAATTTTGAGCATAACTTTACTAGCATGTGAGATGAGTGCAATTGTGTGACAGTTTGAGCATTCTTTGGGATTGGAATGAAAATGGACCTTTTCCAGTCCTGTCGCCCCTGCTGAATTTTCCAAATTTGCTGGCATATTGAGTGCAGCACTTTCACAGCATCATCTTTCAGGATTTGAAATAGCCCGACTGGAATTCCATCATCTTCACTAGCTTTGTTCGTAGTGATGCTTTCTAAGGCCCACTTGACTTCACATTCCAGAATGTCTGGCTCTAGGTGAGTGATCACACCATCATGATTATCCTGGTCTTAAAGATCTATTTACTACAGTTGTTCCGTGTATTCTTGGAACCTCTTCTTAATATCTTCTGCTTCTGTTAGGTACATCCCATTTCTGTCCTTTATCGAGCCCATATTTGCATGAAATATTCTCTTTGTATCTTTACTTTTCTTGAAGAGATCTCTAGTCTTTCCCATTCTCTTCTTTTCCTCTATTTCTTTGCATTGATCGCTGAAGAAGGCTTTCTTATCTCTTCTTGCTATTCTTTGGAACTCTGCATTCACATGCTTATATCTTTCCTTTTCTCCTTTGCTTTTCAGTTCTCTTCATAGCTATTTGTAAGGCCTCCCCAGACAGCCATTTTGCTTGTTTGCATTTCTTTTCCATGGGGATGGTCTTGATCCCTGTCTCCCGTTCAATATCACAAACCTCATTCCATAGTTCATCAGGCATTCTATCACATCTAGGCCCTTTAATCTATTTCTCACTTCCACTGTATAATCATAAAGGATTTGATTTAGGACATACCTGAATGGTCTAGTGGTTTTACCTACTTTTCTTCAATGTAAGTCTGAATTTGGTAGTAAGGAGTTCATGATCTGAGCCACAGTCAGCTCCTGGTCTTCTTTTTGTTGAATGTATAGAGCTTCTCCATCTTTGGCTGCAAAGAATATAATCAATCTGATTTCGGGGTTGACCATCTGGTGATGTCCATCTGTGGAGACGTCTCTTGTGTTGTTGGAAGACGGTGTTTGCTATGACCAGTGCATTTTCTTGGCAGAACTCTATTAGTCTTTGCCCTGCTTCATTCCGCGTTCCAAGGCCAAAAATGCCTGTTACTCCAGGTGTTTCTTGACTTCCTACTTTAGCATTCCAGTACCCTATAATGAAGAGGACAACTTTTTTGGGTGTTAGTTCTAACGTCTTGTTCAGTCGCTGGCAATGATCTTGGCAAGTGCCGATTTGTAGTTGACAACACAGCTGTGTGTTTAGTAGAGATGCTGGGATTTGGGTGTGGGGATTTTCATCACTTAAGCCCAGGTCTGATCATTTCCAGTACACTCCATGCTCACATCACAGATAGAGTCTCATCACATTTCTGTATTTTCCAAAATGTTTACAAGAATCATATTACTGCGAATCTATGTTCAACTGTGTTAAATTTTAAAATATAGTTCCATGCAAATGGTAGATTTTTCAGGAAATTTAAAAATTCAGAACTAGGGCTGTCTATTTTTTAAATCATTGTGCATGTCTCCACCCTAGTCTATTAAAAAAAATTAGAATAATAGTGTCACGCGAGTGTTTTGTCTCGTCACAACAAAGATTTGGAGCGACGGTCATTAAAGCCCTCAGCGCATCACAGCCCTAGGGTCTTGGACAACCATATTATACCTCTTAAGCAAATCAATGTTAGAGCTCTATTTTATTTAGAAGATAGCAGGAGAATCCATCCTCAAAGCGTGAGGGCATGCCAACCCGAGGACTCGAAGAGAAGAGAGTGGAGGAGCATGTGGGGGAGGGAGAAAGAGAGAAAGAGGACATGCACCTGGGAGAGAAAGAGACAGAGAGAGAATGCACTTTGGCTCCTCCTTTTATATGATTTTTCCTTGACCTGGGCCTGCCCTATGCAAATTGGGTTTAGCCAGGAGTGTTGTTTGTTCTACCTGAAGTCTTCACTCTTGTCCTTGGACCTTTCTTTGACCTTCCTTGTCTTTAAGCCACTGCCATTTTGGACTCCTTTTCCGTATTCTGTCTACCTAATAATATCATCCTCAAATACTTAGGTACATTTTCAGTCAGTTAAAAATTATCCTGATTTTATTGACATGACCATTTTTCTCTTAATAAGTATACAGTTCCATTTTAGTGTATGTCAGTATGCATGAACATGTTAACATCATTTGATTGATTTTTTTTCTTTTTCTGTTTTGAAGATTCTCTGAAGCAGGAAATAGCTACCCACTCCAGTATTCATGCCTTGAGAATCCCATGGACAGAGAAGCCTGGCAGGCTACAGTCCCTGGGGTTGCACACGACTGAGTGACTAACACTTTTCTTGTTTTCAGTATTATTTACAAATACAGAAATTTCTATAAACTTTCACTAGAGTTAGCTCTGTGCATTTGTCTGTGTTTTATTAAAGTCTAGAGTCACAAACTGAAGTAAACGTTGCTGCTGCTACTAAGTTGCTCCAGTTGTGTCCCACTCGGTGCGACCCCATAGATGGCAACCCACCAGGGTCCCCCATCCCTTAAGCTGTCATTTAAACAATGGTTGTTAAAATATTTGCCAAAAGATGATACAGCAACATTATTGATTTTAAACTATTTCTGTTATATTTTCAAGACTCTGAAAACTGTCAGAAAGTAGTATATACCAGATTGTTAAAATGATTCTTGTCGCTGAGGTTACTATCCTATCAGACCTGTATAATCTGTAAAGCACTTAAAGTTCAAAGTTAAATGTGAACTCTTTCCTCACTATTCTACTTCGTTGCTGTTCACACGTTGTCACTCATGGAGCAGAACTTTCAACATTGCTAGTTCAAATAAGCTTGTGAAAAATATGGCACACTGAGCCCACTCCAGAACATTTGGATCAGGAAGTGCTTTTTAAAAATATTTCCTGTTTCTTTTGATAGACAGTTTATCATCTGTCAGCTGAGTACAATGCTCAAAAATAAATATGCCAATGTTGATCTGATTATAATTTATCTTCCAAATCAGAATAATTTCTGTAGTGGTTGATGGATCATATGTCATCCTCTTTACTTGGGATTAAAATTGTGGTAGAAAATATTACTACCACAATTATAAAAATTATATTTTTTATAAAATATAAAAATTATATTCTTAAAAATTATATTCTTGTGTAACACCAGGCAGTCTCTGAAATCAAAACCATTTCTCTTGCTGGTTTCCTCTTGGGTCATATTAGGAAGTCTTCCCATGGCCACATGGCACCTGCGCTTTGTATTTCAGGGATGGCTGACATTCCAGGATGTGGCCATAGACTTCACTCAAGAGGAGTGGGAATGCCTGGACCTCGGTCAGCGAGAATTGTACAGGGACGTGATGTTAGAGAACTACAGCCACCTGGCCTCCTTGGGTGAGGATAACTGCCTTCCAGAATCCCTTCTCTACCCACTGGGTTTTGGTTCCTGATTTCTAGAATGTCTCCTAGAATCTTCTTCTCCTTGAAATAGTTTCAGATCCCTGCTTTCTATGGCAAAATGGATATTTATGAGTTGAGAAAGAAGACTTCATGATGATTCATTATGATTCTAACTTTTCCGTGATGGAATCTGCCTCCTTCTTCTAGGTTAGTGGTAATTCTGTAGGTTCTGTGGTATAAAAGGGTGCCACTCTCCTTTATATATCAGATTTCTCCTACTTACTTACTTTGGCCTTAGTAGTACTTGACTAGAATCTCAAGATCTTTTCTTTATGTATTTGTTAGTTATAAAAGTGCTTTGATAAAGTATTTGAGGATATAACTTTCTATGCTATATTAACATTCAACCATGCCTTCTCTAGAATGTTAATAATGTAATAATGTAATGAGCAAGATTGCAGTCATGTCTGACTCTTTGTGAGCCTATGGAATAGTCCATGGAATTCTCCAGGGCAGAATACTGGAGTGGGTTGCCATTCCCTTTCGAGAGGATCTTCCCAACCCAGGCATCAAACACAGGTCTCCCACAGTGCAGGTGGCTTCTTTACCAGCTGAGCCACCAGGGAAAGTTCATACAGCTTAGGAAATTGTGTCCCCAAATACTTTATTTCTAGGCTGTATTAACATTCTACCATGCCTTCTCTGGGCTTCCCAGATGGCACTAGTGGTAAAGAACCTGCCTGCCAATGCAGGAGACGTAAAAGAAGTGGGTACGATCCCTGGGTTGGGACAAACTCCTGGAGGAGGACATGGAAACCCACTCAGTGTTTTTGCCTGGACACTCCCATGGACAGAGGAGCCTGGTGAGCTACAGTCCATAGGGTGGCAAAGAGTCAGACAGGACTGGAGTGACTTAGCACATGTGCCTTCTCTTCTCACTTGAATACATATTAGATTGGAAACTGATGAATCTCTAGGAAAACAAATATTCCTTTTCCTGATAGCAGGTCTTGTGGTCTCTAAGCCAGACCTGGTCAGCTTTCTGGAGCAACTGAAGAATCCCTGGGATGTAAAGAGACTGGAGACGCCAGCCATATACACAGGTAGATGTGAATGGATGGAGCCGATGAGTCAACGACAGGTCCAAGGATCAGTGAGGAATTTATCCTTTGACATGTGGTTTGGGAAGATCTGCTTCAGTGGAAATGGTTTTAGAGAAGTCTGGGTTTCTTTCTGTTGGTGTCATAGGCAGATATCACCTGCCCCATTCTGTCTGTTTAAACTATTCCTGAATTCATCTCCAGTGATTACTTTTCTCAATCACAGTGAGAACTGAAATCCTATTCTTGGCCTGTAACAACCTGCATGAATCGATTACTATTCCATTTCTTGGGGGGGCAGGTGGGGGGCTAGGAAAATTGCACATTTCTGACAAACTCTAAGACGCTCCTATTAAAGTTTCTACCTCTAGATGGCTGTGTGTGAGCGGAATTGTAGACCTGTTGCCAAAGTTCGAGGAATATTGGGTACAGAGTATTTTTTTTTTTTCTCACATAATTTCTAATACACTGAAAGCTTCAAATATGATCTGATAAATTTTAAATTCAAGTAATTTCTTCACTGCAGAAACCAAAACCTCTCTACGAGAAAGCATGCCAATCTCAGGGTTACTTCAATGTTTCTGTTTTTTTAATAGGAACTCATATGAAATGTTAAGGGTATTTGCCCCAATTCCTCAATACTAAAAGACTTAAGCATATTCAATTAACTCAAAGAATTTTCAAATAAATTGGCATAAGAGCTTAAAACATTTTCTACCATATTTTTAATGCTTTCAAAGTATTGCAATGTTTAGATAATAGAATCTTTTAAAAACGTTCTTATTGGAGTATAACTGGTTTGCAATGTTGTATGGCAAAGAGAATCCATTTTACGTGTAAATATCTACTCTTTTTAAGATTTCCTTCCCAATTAGATCTCCACAGAGCATTGATAGTGTTCACACCATATTTTTAAAGTCTCATTTCTTAATTTCTCAAGAACTGCTTCTTTATTTAATTAATCTTGTCATCAGCTTCCCCAGGCTTTGTCCTACATGTCCTTCTTTCTGATTAGACCTATGTCAGTATTATTTATGATTTTTATATTGAAACATCATGTAGAACATGCTAAAATAAAAAGTGGGTAAAGAATTAGAGGGCGCTTAGTGGCATCTGCGTTTAAGATGACTTAAGTCGGAGAGTAATCATTACACTGCCTGTATCTTCTTCATTTAATGGTTCTTGTAGCTTTTTGTCTTGCTCCTTCCTCTACATCATACTTCTTTGTCCTCTCATCTTGTCACATTTTCTGGGTTTGTGGTCTGTTCTGCAGCCTGCAGGATCCTAGCTCCTTTTGCTCTGTTGTCTTCCCCCAGGGGGTGGGGTTGTTCCACAGGCTTGTACCCTTATCCCCTTGATCTGGGCTTTGATTGCTGTTATTGTGACCCTAGCCTCCCCTGGATATTGAGGGGAGCTTCCCCTTGGCTCTATGGTTGTCTCTGCCCTGTCAGATGTAGGGTCTGCCCCCTGGTTGGTGGAGAAGAGCCCCCAGATCCGTTTCTTCGCTGTGATTCTGATCTGTGGTCAAGGCAGGTAGCATTGGAGGACACCTGGGAGAGAAGCCACTAAGGATTGCTCCTCTGGGTTTGTTCACCTTGGAGTGTGCTCATGCGCTGTGTGAGTCTCACATGACCCCATTTGGCACTGCTCTTGGTCCCCTTTCAACCATGGGCATGCTGGCACATTGCTCTGGTGCCAGCAGCATTCACTTTTAGGGCTTTTCATCCACTGTTAGTGAAAGCAGAGAGGTCTGCCTCCTCAGATGTTGTTTTCACTAGAACACCAGCATAGATCCAGTGAACTCAGGTCCCAGAATTGCGTTCATGGAGCTGTACCTGCTGTGGTGCTATGGGGGCAGCTCAGACTCTGGCCTGGCCCCACCCCCTAGTATACATCTCCACAAAGTCCACAGCTGTTAAACCTACACCTCCCATGGCTGGGGGAGCCATGTTGTCCATTCAGATGCTCTGCAGGGGCTGAGTTGACAAAGCCAGTTGCAGGTGTAGAAGCATGGTTTGTGCAACCGTGAGGAGAGACTTCAGGTTTTCTTCCTTAAACCTGGGGCTCAGCTGAGCTTTCAGCTCCTTCTATGTGTGTGGGCCACCCACAGAGCGCAGGAGTCTACTGATTGTGTAGAAGGTGCATGGGGGCAGGCTGTGGCTGGAGCTCAAAAGAGCCCACCCATGTGGTGGACTTCCTAGTGCTGGGGGAGAGGAGGCCAGCACAGGGGGAAAGGGGCTGCAATGGTGGGTCTTCCCTTTGGGCATCACTCAACAATGGCACTCTGCTCTCTGGTATTCAGGCTTCCTCCACAACCATTCTTGTTTATAGAGCCCCTCCCTCACCCCCGTCCCCTCAGGATGTCTCCTCACAGCCCACAGCAGTCCTCGGCCTGAGTCTGCTCTCCAGACCCCACATTTCAGCACCCAGCTTTTGTCTGCAGCAGTGGGCACCCTCTCTGGCTGGGTAGGCCAGGCTGGGATCAGTACCCTGTGTACAGGTCTCACTCTGTCCTGCTGCCACAGACTGTCGTCGTGTTCTCTTCCCACAGAGAATGAGGCTCCCCTTCTGTCCCAGCTGAGCCCACACCAGCGCCAGTAGATAAGAATAGTAGATAAGAAAACTTTCATTTGGTATCTTTCAGCTGTGTCTTCTCACAACACCCGTGGTTTGATGTCAAAGAATCCAAGATTAGAACATTTAATCCAAAAAGCAAACCTAGGAATATATGAAAGGTCTCACCTTGGAAATGAACATTTAATGAAAGACCAGGAATATACGGGGGTATGTGAAAGACCTAGAAGATGTTTATATGGACAGAATGAAACCGAGACACTTTCACACAATGCGGACATTACTGCCCAAAGAAATGAGCAATGTGAGTCAAACTGCAGAACACACCCATTTCAGTTATCAACATCTGCAGAGAAGTGTATCTCTTCAAGCAAAGGCTTAAATCCGTTTTTGAAACATACACGTTCTCTGAAGGGAAATGTGGAAAATCTGGAAAATCATCCAGTCTCTACTCCAAGTACTCCTGCAAACCTCTCGGAACACAGGCTTCGATTACACATACATTCAAGCACGTCTGAAAACCAGAAATTTAAAAACGATGGGGAAAACTCACAATATAACCAGTTTGAGAGATCTGTGAGCAATGGGTCATTATTCTTCCACCAACAGACAGTTTCTCTCTGTTCCAAAATGTGTAATGTTGATAATAATGGAATAGAGTTAATCCCACCATCATTGTTCAATACACATCATGATACAGTTAATATGGAACAACTTCTCATGGGTAATAACACAAGTCAGGCCTTAAGTAGGAGCTCTACCCCCAATAATTACAAGAATATTTATGATGGAGTGAGAAGCCATTCATGCAATGAAACTGGGTGTAAAACTGAACAAGACTCTCACCCTATGAAACATCAGGGACCTCAATCTTCAGACAAAGATTCTAAGAATAGTACATGGAGGAATATCTTTTATCAAACATCAGGTTTTCCACTAAATGAGAGTACACACACTGGAGAGAAGACTTACAATTGTGAATATGGTCATGTCTCTAATCAGTCTTCAAATCTCACTCAACAGCAGAGTATTCAGAATCTGCAGAAAAGTTACAAGTGTACGAAATGTCAGAAAGCCTTTACTACCTCATCCAGTCTAAGTAGACACAGGAAAATTCATTCAGGATGGAAACCTTTCAAATATACAGAGTGTGGCAACACCTATAAGCAGAACTCAGAGCTTAGGCAAGATCAGCAAATCCACACTGGTAAGAAACCTTATGAATGTAAAGAATGTGGAAAAGCATTTATGTTTTACTCAAGCCTTAGTCGACATCAGCGAATTCACACGGGGGAGAAGCATTATAAATGTACAAAGTGTGGCAAAGCCTTTAATCAGAAGTCAAATCTTACTCAACACCAGAGAATTCATACTGGAGAGAAGCCTTATAAATGTAAGGATTGTGGCAAAGAATTTCACCAGTGCTCAGGTCTTACTTACCATCGGAGAATTCACACTGGAGAGAAACCTTATAAATGTACAGAATGTGGGAAATCCTTTAGTCAGAACTCAACTCTTACTCAACACCAGCAAATTCATACTGGAACGAAGCCTTATAAATGTAAACAATGTGGAAAAGCCTTCAGTTACTACTCAACTCTTACTCAACACCAGCGAATTCATACTGGAGAGAAGCCTCATAAATGTAAAGAATGCGGAAAAGCCTTCAGTCATTACTCAACTCTTACTCAACACCAGCGAATTCATACTGGAGAGAAGCCTTATAAATGTAAGGACTGTGGCAAAGAATTTCACCGTTGCTCAGGTCTTACTTACCACCAGAGAATTCATAATGGAGAGAAACCTTATAAATGTAAGGATTGTGGCAAAGAATTTCACCACTGCTCAGGTCTTACTTACCACCAGAGAATTCATAATGGAGAGAAACCATATAAATGTAAGGACTGTGGCAAAGAATTTAACCAGTGCTCAGGTCTTACCATCAGAGAATTCATACTGGAGAGAAACCTTATAAATGTACAGAATGTGGGAAATCCTTTAGTCAGAACTCAACTCTTACTCAACACCAGCGAATTCATACTGGAGAGAAGCCTTATAAATGTAAAGAATGTGGAAAAGCCTTCAGTCACTACTCAAGTCTTACTCAACACCAGCGAATTCATACAGGAGAGAAACCTTATAAATGTAAGCATTGTGGCAAAGAATTTAACCAGTGCTCAGGTCTTACTTACCACCAGAGAATTCATACTGGAGAGAAACCTTATAAATGTAAGGATTGTGGCAAAGAATTTAACCAGTGCTCAGGTCTTACTTACCATCAGAGAATTCATACTGGAGAGAAGCCTTATAAATGTACAGAATGTGGGAAATCCTTTACTCAGAACTCAACTCTTACTCAACACCAGCGAATTCATACTGGGGAGAGGCCTTATAAATGTAAGGATTGTGGCAAAGACTTTAGCAGGCACTCAGGTCTTACTTACCATTAGAGAATTCATACTGGAGAATAAATGGAAAGAATGCAGAAAAGCCTTCAGTCACCACTCAAGTCTTATTCAACACCAGAAAACATACTGGAGAGCAACCTTGCAAATGTAAAGAATGTGGAAAAGACTTCATCAAGCACTCACATCTTACTCAACATCAGAGAATTCATACTGGAGGAAAAACCTTACAAATGTAAGGAAAGTGGCAAAGGCTTTAATCAGAGCTCTCACCTTATTAGACATCAGAGAGCACATACTGGAGAGAAACCCTAGTAATAACTGATAGAAGAGATTTGTCCTAAACACACACTTTAGAAAATACAAGACCATTTATTTAATAAAGAGAGGGAATGACATTTAAAAAAATGTAGAAAAGTATTTAATAAAACTTAAATCTCAATAAATATCAGAAGCTGCACACTAGAAAACAGTGAAAGTCGCTCAGTTGTGTCCAGCTCTTTGCAACCCAATGGACTGTGTCCATGGAGTTCTCCAGGCTGGGATACTGTAGTGGGAGGCAGATTCTTTACCAACTGAGCTATCAAGGAAGCCCGCACAATAGAAAGCATTTCATCAATCCTGTTTTTTGAAATTCCTCTTCAGGAGAAGTATTGCAGATAGTAATCCATAGTTAAAACAGAAAATTGATATGTTAGTATGGATCACAAGATGAAGGATGGTATTTAGAAATGTACAATTATTAGCAATATATATTTGTTTATATTGACATGATTTGTGATTATTTGAAAAGCAAAATAAATGTGATTCAACTCTCAAATTACTCCATGCTTCTATTCTTCATTTCTAGTGTGTACGCAAAGTTATGTTTTTGATGGTTGCTATCTCAAAGATGAGACAAGGCCTTCTATCCTAGAGAGAAATCATTTACATTTATTCTCCATTAGAAGATTAAGGACCCGGTAATGTAACATGTACATCTAAATGGAGGTGTTAGTCATTCATATCAAACATCCCTGTAGGTCCCCATGAGGTAAGTGTTCAGGGAGTAATTCCACATATTATAGTAAGATGTACATTTTCAATAGTTATGTCATTTGCTTTTTAAGTAAAATACTTAAAATGCTTTTTAAGTAAAATACTAAATACAGTCTTGGGACCTTAGAGAAGTAGGGGAAATTAGGAATGAATTTACATATATATGCAACTTGAGACCTTTAGAACAGGATTAGGAAATTGTCCTTATGAATAGAATTACCTCAGTGGTCCAGAATTCCACAGGAAGTTTGGGGAATAGAAGGAGAAAAGTATGAGAGACCTTTGTCTATATGGTAAGAAGGACTCACTCTTAACTGTAGTCTTAGGATACAGAACATGGGAGTTATATAAGTGAATTTTGTATAAAACTGATATTTTTCAGGATTCAGATCACTGCCAACATTTATCCCACTACACCTCACGTTTCCTGGTTCAGGTGTGTCTGTGATATTGTTATACTGCGAACTGTGATGTTCCTGCTTTTTGACTTTCATAAGGATTTTTGAAAGATTTAGTGAGGGATGTGTATAAGCTGCCAAAATTAATGTAGCAAACTGTGCCTTCTTAGTTCCCTTTGCTTTGGAAAATGAACACTCAGCTGTGTTTAATAGGGTTCTTGCATTTTGGGAATGGAGGTTTTCATCACTCAAGCCCAGGTCTGATCATTTCCGTTAGTAATATACTCCGCACTCATTTTCCAGACAGAATTCTTATCACATCTTTGTATTTTCTACAATATTTACAAGAATGTTATTACTTATGAATCTTTAAATGTTATATCTAAAATATAATGCAACACAAATGATAGAGATTTTCAAAGGCATAAAAGATTCAGAACCAAGAGCTCTAATTTTTGTCTTTATGTGTTTTTGCACCCTAGTGTATTTAAAAAATACAGAATATTGCCACAAATAAATTATAAAAGTTAAGCACAGAAATCTATTCCTAATTTTATAAACATGAATCATTTTTCTCCCAACTAATGTATGTTTGTGTGCATGAAAACGTTAACAGTATATGACATCTTTTCTGTTTTTGATATTTTTGCCAGTTACCTCAACTGGTAAAACATCCGTTAGAGTGGTCTCTGCGTTCAGTTCAACTCAGTCGCTCAGTCAGGTCTCTGTGTTGCCTTAAATATTTTTACATAAAATCGAGCTCAGATCCAATGAAGTAAATCCCAAGCTCTACATTTTTTGAATATTTGATCAAATATTCCAAACAATTTTGAACAGCAATTTTGTTTAATCTAAAATTATTTATGTGGCTCATTCAAGATTACAAAGTAAAAAACTGTTAGAAAGTTATATAGTTCAGAAATGGTCAAAAGGATTGTTTTCTCTGCTTACTAATCAATTAAACCTGTAAAATCTGTAAAGCGCATAAAGTTCAATAATAACTATGAATTCATACCTGGCTCTTTACAGTTCAGTTCAGTCACTCAGTTGTGTCCAACTCTTTGTGACCCCATGGACTGCAGCACATGTGACAATCACCAACTCCCAGAGCTTACTCAACCATGTATCCATTGAGTCTGTGACACCAACTATCTCAACCTTTGTTGTCCCCTTCTCCTCCCGCCTTCAATCTTTCCCAGCATGAAGCTCTTTTCCAGTGAGTCAGTTCTTTGCATCAGGTGGCCAAAGTATTGGAGTTTCAGCTTCAGCATCAGTCCTTCCATTGAATATTCAGGACTGATTTCCTTTAGGATGGACTGGTTAGATCTTCTTGCAGTTCAAGGGACTCTCAAGAGTTTTCTCCAACACCACAGTTCAAAACCATCAATTCTTTGGTGCTCAGTTTTCTCTATACTCCAGCTCTCACATCCAAAGCTATGGAAAAACCATAGCTTTGACTAGATGGAACTTTGTCGGCAAAATAATGTCTCTGCCTTTTATTATGCTCTCTAAGTTGGTCATAGTTTTTCTTCCAAGGAGCAAGCGTCTTTTAATTTCATGGCTGCAGTCACCATCTGCAGTGATTTTGGAGCCAAAAACAACAAAGTCTCTCACTGTTTCCATTGTTCCCCCATCTATTTGCCCTGAAGTGATGGGACTGGATGCCGTGGCTGTTTGCCATGGCTCTTTTACCTCCGTGCTATTCACAATGGCCATTTATCAACCAGAGATTTAGTTAAAACTAAGCTTGTTCAAGATGAAAAACTGTGGGCCCACCCTAGAACTCTTGAATCATAATGTGCTTTTTAAAAATATTCCTGCTTTGACTGATATTTATCCTGTGCAACACAAGGAAAACCCTCAAAACTAAATATGCCTCTGTTGATCACAGTTAATAATTTTTCTCCCAGATGAATGAATGAATCCTAGTCACTCAGTCACGTCCCACTCTTTCTCACCCCATGGACTATAACCTGCCAGGTTCCTCTCTCCATAAGATTCCCCAGGCAAGAATACTGGAGTGGGTTGCCATTCCCTTCTCCAGGGTATCTTCCCTACCTAGGGATTGAATCCAGGTCACCCACATTACAGACAGATGCTTTACCATCTGAGCTACCAGGGAAGCCCAAGTGGCTTTGTGGATCATCTGTCATCCTGTTTTCTTCAGGTTAGAAATGCACTAGAGCATATTACTATGTAAAAAAGAATCTTATTGTATACCATCAGACACTCTTCTCATTGAAAAACTAGTTCTCTGTACTTGCTGTTTTCAACTTGGGTCACATTAGGAAGACTTCCCACAGTCACATGGCATCTGTCCATTGTATTTCAGGGGCGGCTGGCATTCTGGGATGTGGCTATAGAGTTCAATCAAGAGTTAGAGAGTCAATTCCTAGGCAGGTTGATAAGAAGTCCGGGGGTCCCCAAGGAGAGAGGGGTCTGGAATTCTCAAGAAGAAGGAAAGGACATACTTTTTTCTCTACATTCCTTCAGTTCAGTTCAGTTCAGTCACTCAATCTTGTCCGACTCTTTGCGACCCCATGAATCACAGCACACCAGGCCTGCCTCTCCATCACCAACTCCCGGAGTTCACTAAGACTCAACGTCCATCGAGTCTGGTGCCATCCAGCCATCTCATTCTCTGTTGTCCCTTTCTCCTCCTGCCCTAATCCCTCCCAGCATCAGAGTCTTTTCCAATCAGACAACTCTTCTCATGAGGTGGCCAAAGTACTGGAGTTTCAGCTTTAAAATCATTCCTTCCAAAGAAATCTCAGGGCTGATCTCCTTCAGAATGGACTGGTTGGAGCTCCATGCAGTCCAAAGGACTCTCAAGAGTCTTCTCCAACACCACAGTTCAAACGCATCAATACTTCAGTACTCTGCCTTCTTCACAGTCCAACTCTCACATCCATACATGACCACAGGAAAAACCACACCCTTGACTAGACGGACCTTAGTCAGCAAAGTCATGTCTCTGCTTTTGAATATACTATCTAGGTTGGTCATAACTTTCCTTCCAAAGAGTAAGCGTCTTTTAATTTTATGGCTGCAATCACCATCTGCAGTGATTTTGGAGCTCAGAAAAATAAAGTCTGACACTGTTTCTACTGTTCCCCATCTATTTCCCATGAAGTGATGGGACAGGATGCCATGATCTTCGTTTTCTGAATGTTGAGCTTTAAGCCAACTTTTTCACTCTCCTCTTTTACTTTCATTAAGAGGCTTTTGAGTTCCTCTTTACTTTCTGCCATAAGGGTGGTGTCATCTGCATATCTGAGGTTCTTGATATTTCTCCCGACAATCTTGACTCCAGCTTGTGTTTCTTCCAGTCCAGCGTTTCTCATGATGTACTCTGCATAGAAGTTAAATAAGCAGGGTGACAGTATACAGCCTTGTTGTACTCCTTTTCCTATTTGGAACCAGTCTGTTGTTCCATGTGCAGTTCTAACTGTTGCGTCCTGACCTGCATACAGATTTCTCAAGAGGCAGGTCCGATGGTCTGGTATTCCCATCTCTTTCAGATTTTTCCACAGTTTATTGTGATCCACACAGTCAAAGGCTTTGGCATAGTCAATAAAGAAGAAATAGATATTTTTGTGGAACTCTCTTGCTTTTTCCATGATCCAGCAGATGTTGGCAATTTGATCTCTGGTTCCTCTGCCTTTTCTAAAACCAGCTTGAACATCAGGAAGTTCACGGTCCATGTATTGCTGAAGCCTGGCTTGCAGAATTTTGAGCGTTACTTTACTAACGTTTGAGATGAGTGCAATTGTGCTGTAGTTTGAGCATTGTTTGGCATTGCCTTTCTTTGGAATTAGAATGAAAACTGATCTTTTCCAGTCCTGTAGTCACTACTGAGATTCCCAAATTTGCTCGCATATTGAGTGCAGCACTTTCATAGCATCATCTTTCAGGATTTGAAACAGCTCAAGTGAAATTCCATCACCTCCACTAGCTTTGTTCGTAGTGATGCTTTCTACGGCCCACTTGACTTCACATTCCAGGATGTCTGGCTCTAGATGAGTGATCACACCATCATGATTATCTGGGTCATGAAAATCATTTTTGTACAGTTCTTCTGTGTATTCTTGTCACGTCTTCTTAACATCTTCTGCTTCTGTTAGGTCCAGACAATTTCTGTCCTTTATCAAGCCCATCTTTGCATGAAATGTTCCCTTGGTATCTCTAATTTTCTTGAAGAGATCTCTAGTCTTTCCCATTCTCTTCTTTTCCTCTATTTCTTTGCATTGATCGCTGAAGAAGGCTTTCTTATCTCTTCTTGCTATTCTCTGGAACTCTGCATTCACATGCTTATATCTTTCCTTTTGTCCTTTGCTTTTCCCCTACTTCTTTTCAGAGTTATTTGTAAGACCGCCCCAGACAGCCATTTTGCTTTATTGCATTTCTTTTCCATGGGGATGGTCTTGATCCCTGTCTCCTGTACAATGTCATGAACCTCATTCCATAGTTCATCAGGCATGTAAAAAAGTATATTATGTGAAAAAGTATATTATTGTATACCATCAGACACTTCTCATTGAAAAACTAGTTCTCTGTACTTGCTGTTTTCAACTTGAGTCACATTAGGAAGTCTTCCCACAGTCACATGGCATCTGTCCATTGTATTTCAGGGACGGCTGACATCCTGGGATGTGCCCATAGAGGTCACTCAAGAGTGAGAGAGTCAATTCCTAGGCAGGTTGATAAGAAGTCCGGGGGTCCCCAAGGAGAGAGGGGTCTGAAATTCTCAAGGAGAAGGAAAGGACAAACTTTTTTATCTACGGTCCTTAGTCTTAGTCAATTACACAACTCAGTTTAAACTCTAACTAGGGATTTTACAACAATACATCCTGCCTGAGGACAGTTTCTCCTTCCTGAAAACCTTCTGGCTAATCCTGTTATCTTAAAATGTAAATCATGGGAGTGGGTCTAGGAAGATCTTTACAACCTCCAGACATTCTTTTGTTTCATTGGGATAACTAATTAAAAGGTATATAACTCCTTTGCTAACACTAGTGAGTGGGCACTCTCTCTGCCCCCTTTTGATGTCTATGTCAGAAGCTTTCTCTATCTCTTTTGTATTTTAATAAAACTCTATTACACAAAAGCTCTGAGTGATCAAGCCTCGTCTCTGGCCACGAATCGAATTCTTCTCCTTCAGAGGCCAAGAATCCCGGTGTCTTCTGTGGCTCAGCAACAACCTTTCAAGAGGAGTGGGAGCGCCTGGACCTCGGTCAGTGGAAATTGTACAGGGACGTGATGTTAGAGAACTATGGGAACCTGGCCTTCTCGGGTGAGGACAATTGCCTTCCAGAATCCCTTATCTACCCTCGGGAGTTTGGTTCCTTCACTTGTAGAATGTCTCCTGGAATTGTCTGTGTCCTACAATAGTGTTTACGATCTCTGCTCTTGAGGAATAAATGGGAGTTGGTGAGAATAGACAGAAAGCTTCCTGATGACTCACATGATTCTAACCTTCCTCTTTCTTGAGCTCTCTGCCTCCTTCGCTCTAGACTAGAGGTCACTCTCTCAGTTTACTGGTATAAAATCATGCTGCCTTCCTCATAAAGACAGAGGTCCACCCTTATTTTTGACTGAGTGTTATTCTGATGGAGATCTCAGGATCTGGGTTTTAACTATTGCCTACTACAGTGAATGTGCTTTCTATAAAGTTGAATGTGCTTTCTATAAAGTTTTTTGGGAAGTCACAGCCTGGACTCTTTTCACATTCTACAATGCCTTCCTCTCTCCCGAGACCACAATGTTGTTCAGTCGCTCAGTCATGTCCGACTCTTTGTGACCCCATGGACTGCAGCATGTCAGGCTTCCCTGTCCATCACCAACTCCCAGAGCTTGCTCAAACTCATGTCCATTGAGTTGATGATGTTAACAAAGCGTCTCATCCTCTGTCGCCCCCTTCTCCTCCTTTCCTCAATCTTTCCCAGCATCAGGGTCTTTTCCAATGAGTCAGCTCTTCCCATCAAGTGGCCTAAGTATTGGAGTTTCAGCTTTGGCATTAGTCCTCCCAGTGAATATTCAGGACTGATTTCCTTTAGGGTGGACTGATTTGATCTCCTTGCTGTCCAACGGAACTCTCAAGAGTTTTCTCCAGCACCACAGTTGAAAAGCATCAATTCTTTGGCACTCAGCCTTCTTTATGCTCCATCTCTGACATCCATACATAACTACTGGAATAACCATAGATTTGACTAGATGGACTTTTGTTGGAAAAGTAATGTCTCTGCTTTTTAACATGCTGTCTAGGTTTATCATTGCTTTTCTTCCAAGGAGCAAGCATCTTTTAATTTCATGGCTGCAGTCACCCTGTACATTGATTTTGGAGTCCAAGGAAATAACGTCTCTCCCTGTTACCATCGTTTCCCCTTTTCTTTGCCATGAAGAGATGGGACTGGATGCCATGATCTTAGTTTTTCGAATTTTGAGTATTAAGCCAGCTTTTTCACTCTCCTCTTTCACTTTCATCAAGAGGCTCTTTAGTTCCTCTTTGCTTTCTGCCATTAGGGTGGTGTCATCTGCATATCTGAGATTATTGATATTTCTCCTGGGAATCTTGATTCCAGGTTGAGCTTCATCCAATCTGGCATTTCGCATGATGTTATCTGCATATAAGTTAAATAAGCAGGTGACAATATACAGCCTTGATGTCCTCCTTTCCCAATTTGGAACCAGTTCATTGTTCCATGTCCAGTTCTAACTGTTGCTTCCTGACCTGCATACAGATTTCTCAGGAGGCAGGTCAGGTGGTCTGGTATTCCCATCTCTTGAAGAATTTCCCACAGTTTGTTGTGATCCACACAAAGCCTTTAGCATAGTCAGTGAAGAAGAAGTAGATGTTTTCTGGAACTCTCTTACTTTTTCTGTGATCCAGCGGATGTTGGCAATTTGATCTCTCATTCATCTGCCTTTTCTAAATCCAGCTTGTACATCTGGATGTTCCCAGTTCACATACTGTTGAAGCCTAGCTTGAAGGATTTTGAGCATTACCTTGCTGGCATGTACAATGAGTGCAATTGTGCAGAAGTTTGAACATTCTTTGGCATTGATCTTCTTTGGGATTGGAATGAAAACTGACCTTTTCCAACCTGTAGCCACTGCTGAGTTTTCCAAATTTGCTGGCATATTGAATGAAGCACTTTAACAGCATCATCCTTCGTAATTTAAAACAGCTCAGCTGGAATTCCATCCTCTCTACTAGCTCTTTTTATAGTGATGCTTCCTAAGACCCACTTGACTTCTCACTCCAGGATTTCTGGCTCTAAGTCAGTGGTCACATCGGGATTATCTGGTGTGATAAGATCTTTTTAGTATAGTTCATCTGTGTATTTTCACCACCTCTTCTTAATAGTCATGTCCAACGCTTTGTGACCCCATGGACTATACAGTCTGTCGAATTCTCGAGGCCAGAATACTGGAGTGGGTAGCCTTTCCCTTCTCCAGGGGATCTTCCCCACCCAGGGTTCGAACCTAGGTCTCCTGCATTGCAGGCAGATTCTTTACCAGCTGAGCCACAGGGGAAACTCAGTATAGTTCGTCTGTGTATTTTCACCACCTCTCCTTATTATCTTCTGCTTTTGTTAGGTCCATACTGTTTCTGTCCTTTCTTGTGCCCATCTTTGCATGAAATGTTCCCTTGGTATTTCTCTTTCTGTTTTTCCTTTTTTTGGTCAATTTTTATATTCTATTGAAGTAGAGTTGATTTCTGTTGTGTTTGTTTTAGGTTTACGAGAACATGATTCAGTTATACACAGATGTATGTCTATTCTGTGTATCCAGTCGACTTCCCTGTGCTATTTGGTAGGTCCACTGGCATTATCTATATGGTAATAAATAGTGTGTTTTTGTTCACTGCAACCTCTCAAGGTCTCCCTGCCACTACATTTTTTTTTTTAAAGTCATAAGTTGGGTTTCTAAGTCTGTGAGTCTGTTTCTGTTTATAGCTAGTTAATCAGTATTCTTGCCTGGAGAATCCCATGGATGGAGGAGCCTGATGGGCTACAGTCCATGGGATCACAAAGAGTCGGACATGACTGAGCGACTTAACTAACTAGGCAACTAATCTGTATAAATTTATAGATTCCCCCTCTAGGTGATACTTCTTCTTTCATCTCTGACTTCGCTGAGTACGATAAATTCTCAGTCCACCCATGCTCCTGAAAATGTCATTCATTCATTCTTTTGGATGGCTGAGTGTATGCCAGTTGTTAGATGGACAGGTGACTCTTCACTTCTCTATAGATGGAACTTCGGTTGATGCTCTGTCTTAGATATTGTCAATAGCACTGCCCTGAAAATTGAGGTTCAACTATCATTTTAATGTATGGATGTGAGAGTTGGACTGTGAAGAAGGCTGAGCACTGAAGAATTGATACTTTTGAACTGTGGTGTTGGAGAAGACTGTTGAGAGTCCCTGGGACTGCAAGGAGATCCAACCAATCCATTCAGAAGGAGAGCAGTCCTGGGATTTCTTTGGAAGGAATGCTGCTAAAGCTGAAACTCCAGTACTTTGGCCACCTCATGCGAAGATTTGACTCATTGGAAAAGACTCTGATGCTGGGAAGGATTCGGGGCAGGAGCAGAAGGGGACGACAGAGGATGAGATGACTGGATGGCACCACGGACTCGATGAACGTGAGTCTGAGTGAACTCCAGGAGATGATGATGGACAGGGAGGCTTGGCGCGCTGTGATTCATGTGGTCACAAAGAGTCGGACACCACTGAGCGACTGAACTGAAGTCAAGGAGTGGGCTTGCCAGTTCAAGTGATATGTCTATATTTAGTGTTTTAAGGAATTTCCATACTCTTTTCCTTGTGGCTGCACCGACTCAATTACACTCCTGCCCACAGTATAGGAGGATTCTCTGTGACCCTCGCCCTCAGCAGCAATTAACCTTTGTAGGACGCAGAGGATTCCTTTGTAGACCTTTTGGAAGATGGATATTCTGTGAGGTGTGAGGTGATACCTCATTACAGTTTTGATTAGATTTCTCTAAAAGTGATCCTGAGCATCTGTTCATGTGTTTTATGGCCATCTAGATGCCTTCCTTGGAGACACATCCATTTAGATCTTTGCGGTTTTTCTATTGGATTGATAGGGTGTTTTTTTTTTTTTGCAGCTTTATCATGAGCTGCATGAGCAGTTTGCATGTTGGGAGATGAATTCATTATTTTAAACATCTGTTGCAAACATTTATTTTCCCATTCTGAGGGTTGTCTTTTTCTTTCCTTTAGGTTGCCCTTGCAGTGCAAAAGCTTTTTAGGTGATGAGGTGCCTTTTAAAAGTTTTGTTTTAGTTTTAATTATTCTAAGCATAGATTCAAAAAGAACTTGTTGTGATTCATGTCAAAGTGTGTTTGCCTGTATTTTCCTCAAGAGGATTAGAGTAATCTTCCGTCCATTTAACTCTTCAAGCTATTTGGATTTTTTTCTTCTGTAAGCAGTAGGGAGAGACGGAAATTCTTTCCCTTTCCCCTTGTTTAAGGAAGCTCCTCCCTGTCCATCCTGACTGTTAACAGCTTACATTGCCAGCATCAGTGTAGGAGACTTCCCATGTCTCCACGTCCTCTCTGCCATTTTGTTAGTAAACCTCAGGACATAGGCCACTCTGAGCTGGGTGAGGTGAGATGTTCTTGTAGTTTTGATTTTAATTTCTTTAATAATTAGCAATGTGAGCGCCTTTTCATGGCTTTATAGCCACCAAATATCTTCTGGGGAGAAATATCCATTTAGATCTTTGCCCTCCACCACTTTTTTAATTGAACAGCATGTGTTGTTTGCATATTTGGGGGATGAGTTCCTCATTTTCACCTTGGTAGTAACATTTTTTAATCCTGAGGGTTATTTTGTTTTTCCTTTAGGGTTCCCCTCCTTTTGATCTCTGGTTCCTCTTCTTCTAAATCCACCTTGAACATCTGGAAGTTCTCAATTCATATACTGTTAAAGCCTTGCTTGGAGAATTTTGAGCATTACTTTACTGGTGTGTGAGATGAGTGCAATTTTGCAGTAGTCTGAGCATCCTTTGGCATTGCCTTTCTTTCAGATTGGAATGAAAACTGACCTTTTCCAGTCCTGTGGCCACTGCTGAGTTTTCTAACTTTCCCTGCATATTGAGTGCAGGACTTTAACAGCATTATCTTTTAGGATTTGCAATAGCTCAGCTGGAATTCCATCACCTCCACTAGCTTGTTCATGGTGATGCTTCCTAAGGCCCACTTGACTTCGCATTCCAGGACGTCTGGCTCTAGGTGAGTGATCACACCATGGTGGTTATCTTGGTCATTAAGATTTTTTTGGATAGTTCTTCTGTGTTTTCTTGCCACCTCTTCTTAATATCTTCTGCTTCTGTTAGGTCCTTACCAGTTCTGTCCTTTATTTTGCCCATTTCTGCATGAAATATTCTCCAGGTATCTCTAATTTTCCTGAAGCGATTTCTAGTCTTTCCCATTCTATTGTTTTCCTCTATTTCTTTGCACTGATCACTGAGGAAGGCTTTCTTATCTCTCCTTGCTATTCTTTGGAACTCTGCATTCAAATAGGTATATCTTTCCTTTCCTCCTTTTACGTTTTTGATTTGCAGTTTTGATTTACATTTCTATAACATTTCACAAAGTTGAAAGATTTTTATGTGACATTTTTAAGAACAGTGTGAGTAAAACTGAGTTTGGCGATCGGCCTGGTGATCTTTTGCCCTGGTTTGACCCTTTTTCCCCTGACACACCTAGGACATTTCTTCAGGCAGGTGTTTCTTCCTTCAGTTCAGTTCAATTCAGTTCAGTTCAGTCGCTCAGTTGTGTCCGACTCTTTGCGACCCCAAGAATCGCAGCATGCCAGGCCTCCCTGTCCATCACCAACTCCCGGAGTTCACTCAGGCTCACGTCCATTGAGTCAGTGATGCCATCCAGCTATCTCATCCTCTGTCGTCCCCTTCTCCTTTTGCCCCCAATCCCTCCCAGCATCAGAGGCTTTTCCAATGAGTCAACTCTTCGCATGAGGTGGCCGGAGTTTCTTCCTTAGAGCCCCTCAGCCCTGATGAAAATGAAGTGCCATCAGCAGAGGACTTTCCATTGCTGTTCCAAAAGTGGCCACAAGGTGGCAGCATTTCCTTATGCTGCACAATTAGGTGTTTATTACTGTTAACTTTTATTTTCTAATGAAGTAGAGTTGATTTCTGTTGTGTTTGTTTTAGGTTGACAGGAACTTGATTCAGTTATTCATAGAGGTACATCTATTCTCCTCTTTTTCGGGGTCTTTTCCCAAATAGGTTCTTTGAGTGTGTTGAGTAGACTTCCCTGTGCTATTCAGTAGGTCCATTTCAATTATCTCTTTGACAATAAGTAGTGTGTCTCTGTAAGCCCCAATCTCTTATTGTTCCCCTTCCCCAACCTTAAAAAAAAAAAATCGTAAACTCGTGTTTCTGTCTGTGAGTCTGTCTCAGTTTATGAATTGGTTCACTTGAGGAATCTGTCGATTCTCCCTGTATGTCATCCTTTGCTTTCCCTCTCTGACTGGCTTCACTCAGTGTGATAAATCTCTCGATCCATCCATGCTCCTGAAAATGACTTTTTCTTTCATTCGTTTCAATGTCTGAGTGGACTGCTGCGTTTTGATGGACAATTTCCTCGTTATTTCTCTGTTGATGGACAGTTTGGTTTTGTTATGCCCACGTTGCGAAATCTCCCAATGACCACCAGGGAGCCGATATCTGATGCAAAAGCAAGAGAGTTTTTATTACCAAGCTCGAGCTGGGGCTCCCACCGATACCAATGCAGCAGCTATAGGGAGGAGCCCTGAGCTCTGGGTTACATTGCTTATATAGGGTATTATCGCGCGAAAAATTAAAAAAACGGGAGTCTCCGGGTCTGATTGGTCACCTTCTGGTGAAGGGGTAGGTGTTGAGTTCTGATTGGTTCTCCTTTCCCGGGCTTGACTTGAATTTCTCGGGCTGGCCAAGGGTTCTGATTGGTTCGCAGGTGGTGGGGTGAGGTCAGGGGATCTCCAAAGGCTCTTTTCCCGGAACCTGACAAAATGGAGTAGCTTTGATTCTTCAGTTTATGCTCTGTCTTGGATATTGTCAATAATGCTGCCCTGAAAATAGGGGTGCAACTATCATTTTCAGTTTTGATTGTCTACTGATCTAAGATCAGGAGTGGGCTTGCCAGACCATGCGGTAAGTCTGTTTAGTGTTCTAAGGAATCTCCATACTGCTTTCTCTTGTGGCTGCACCCACCCGTTTCCATCCCTGCCCACAGGGTAGGAGGAGTCCCTGTTTTCCTTGCCCTCTGCAGCATTTCATCCTTGGAGATTTTTTGGAGGATGGCTCTTCTGAGGGGTGTCAGTGATAGCTGGTTGCAGTTTGACTGGCATTTCTGTAAGAGTGGTCCTGAGCATCTTTTCATGTGCTTTGTGGACATCTGGGTGCCTTCTTTGGAGAAATGTCCGTTTAGATTTTTGCCAGTTTTTCTCCTGGGCTGATTCTTTTCTTGATCATGAGCTGTGGGGGCTTCCCTGGTGGCTCAGCTGGTGAAGAATCCGCCTGCAATGCAGGAGACCTGGTTTCGATCCCTGGGTTGGGAAGATCCCCTGGAGAAGAGAAAGGTGGCTCACTCCAGTATTCCGGCCTGGAGAAGTCCATGGCCTGTACAGTCCATGGATCACAGAGAGTCAGACACAGCTGAGCGAGTTTCACTTTCACTGTGTGAGCACTCTGTGTCCTTGGAGATGAATTCCTTGTTTCTAACTTCAGTTGCAAATGTTTATTTTCCCATTCTGAGGGTTGTCTTTTTCTTTCCTTCAGGGTTGCCCTTCGTCTGCAAAAGCTTTTCAGGTTAATGAGATGCATTTTTAAAGTTTAGTTTTATTTTGAAATATTCTGAATGTAGATCCAAAAAAAAAAAAAAATCTTGCTGTGGTTTATGTAAAGTGTGTGCTGCCTATATTTTCCACTAGAGGTTTAGAGTAATTGTCCCTCCAGGTAACTCTTTATTCGATTTGGAGTTTGTGTGGAATTGGTTAGCCAGAGATGTAAATGCTTCAACTTTTCCCTTGTTTAAGGAACGTCCACCCCGTCCTCTATCGTGGCTGTTAACAACTTACATTCCCAGCATCAGTGTAGGAAGGCTCCCTTTTCTCCACAACCTCTCCAGCCTTTATTTTTGCTAAGACTTTTTGACAGAGTCCATTCTGACCAGTACGAGCTCATACCTCATTTTAGTTTTGATTTCCATTTCGATAACATTTCACAAAGTTGAAAGCTTCTCCTGAGATATTTTTAATGCCAGTGTGAGTAAAACGGGCTTCGGAGATCGACCTCGTGATCTTTTGCCCTCTTTTGAAAAATTTCCTGGACGCACCTAGGACGTTTCTCCAGGCAGGTGTTTCTTCCTTAGAGCCCCTCAGTCCTCGTGAATAGCAAGTACCCTCAGCCCAGGGTTTTCCATTGTTGTACCAAAAGCAGCCACAAGGGGGCAGCATTTGCTTATGCTGCACAATTATTCATTTCAGTGAATTTATTTACTGCTGTTAATTTTTATTTTCTATCGAAGTAGAGTTGTTTCTGCTGTGTTGTTTTAGGTTGACAGGAACCTGATTCAGTTATACATAGAGGTATATCTATTCTGTTCTTTTCCGGAGTATTTTCCCATATAGGTTCCTTCAGTGTGTTTTGTACTTTCTTGTGCTATTCAGTAGCTTCATTTGGATGATCTGACAGTAAGTAGCGTGTATCTGTTAATCCCTGTCTTTTATTGTCTCCATTCCCCAACCCTTTTTTTAAAAAAATAATCATAAACTTACGTTTCTAAGTCTGTGAGGCTGTTTCTGTTTATGAATTGGTTCATTTGAGGAATTTATCAGTTCCCCATGTGTGTGATAGTTTGCTTTCTCTCTCAGACTGACTTCGTTCAGTATTGTAAACTCTCAGTCCATCCATGCTCCTGAAAATGACGTTTTTCCATTTGTTCCGATAGCTGAGTGTATTCCAGTGTTTCGATGGACAGGTTCCTCTTTATGTCTCTATTGATGGACACTTTGGTTGATGCTCTGTCTTGGAGATTCAATAGTGCTGCCCTGGAAATAGGGGTGCAACTATCATCTTCAATTATGCTTTTCTCTGGATATAAAGCAAGGAGAGACCTTGCCAGATCAGGTAGTAAGTCTATGTTTAGTGTTGTAAGGAATGTCCATGCTGTTTTCTTGTGGCCGCCCCCACACATTTCCTTCCCTGCCCACAGTGTAGGAGAATTCCCTGTTCCCCTGGCTCTCGCAGCATTTAACCTTTGTAGGTCTTTGGGGGGCTGTATGAGGGGTGTGAGGTGATACCTCATCGAGGTTTCAATTGACATTTCTGTAAGTGTGGTCCTGAGCATCTTTTCATGCGCTCTGTTGCCATCTGGATGCCTTCTTTAAAATGTCCGTTTAGATCTTTGCCTGTATTCCTGCTGCATTCTTTTTTTTTTTTTTTTAAATCTTGAGCTGTGTGAGCATTTTGCATCTTTGAAGACCAATTCCTTATTTTTAAGTTCGGTTGCAAACATTTATTTTCCTATTCTGAGGGTTGTCTTTTTCTTTCCTTTAGGGTTACCCTTCCTGTGCAAAACCTTTTTATGTTAATGAGGTGCCTTTTTTTTTTTTAGTTTAGTTTTGTTTTTAATAATTCTGAGTATAGATCTGTCATGCGAGTGTATGTTTCTCGATTTTTTATCTTGTCACAACAAAGATTTGGAGTGACGGACATTAAAACCCACTCGGCGTGTCACAGCTCTCAGGTCTTGGATAGACCGTGTTATAGCTCTCAGTTCTCGAATGGACCATGTTATAGCTCTTAGACAAATCAGTGTTACAGCTCAGTGTCACAGCTCTATTTTATTTAGAAGATAGCAGGAAAATCCATCTTCAAGGCATGAGGGCACGTTGATCTAAAGACCGGAGGAGAAGAGCACCCCAGCGTGCCGGAGAGAGAGCGAGCTGGCTTTGGCCCCTCTGTTTATATGTTTCTCTCTCCCTGGGCCTGTCCTGTGTAAACTGGGCCAGCCAGGAGTGTTGTTTGGTTTCCCTGAGGTCCTCACTCTGGTCCTCGGGCCTTCTTTTGTTTCCTTTTCGCGGGCTTTTCCCTTCCTTGTCTTGTAGCCACCGCCATTTTGGACTCCTTTTCCCTATTCTACCTAAGAGACCCAAAAAGAGCTTGCTGTGATTTATGTCAAAGTGTGTTGTGCTTATATTTTCCTCAAGAGATTTAGAGGAATCATCCCTACATAAAACTCTTTAATCGATTTGAAATTCCTTCATCTGTAAGTGGTTAGGGAGAGATGTAAATTCTTTCGCTGATCACAAGTTGAAGGAACCTCCACTCCGTCCTCTGTCGTGGCTGTTAGCAACTTTCAGCCCCAGCATCAGTGTAGGAGGGCCCCCTTTTCTCCACAACCTCTCCAGCCTTTGTCGTTTTTAAGGCTTTTTGACAAAGGCTGTTCTGACGTTTATGAGCTGATACCTCCTTGTACTTTTTTGAGTTACATTTCTGTAACATTTCACGATGCTGAAAGCTTTTTCATGTGATATTTTTAAAAACAATGTGAGTAAAGCTGATCTTTTGAGATGGGCCGTGTGGTCACTGGCCCTGTTCTGAATCTTCCCCCAGCCCACCGAGGGCCTCAGCTGAGGACGGGTGCGTCTTCCTACAGCCCTCGGTCCTGGTGCCTGTTAAGTGCCGGTCTGCAGTTTTCCCACTGTTGTTACCAAAAGCGACCACATGGGGGCAGCACATCACGCTCCCCTGTTTTGTTTTGTGGGCTAAATTAATATTTATTTTCTCTTGGAGTAGAGTGGATTTCTGCTGTTGTGCTTGTTTCAGGTTTACAGGAACTTGATTCAATTATATAGAGAACTGTATCTATTCTCTTTCTGGTTTGTCCCAGGTCGGTTCTTTCAGTGTGTTTGGTAGACTTCTCTGTGTTATTCAGGAGGTCCTTTTGGATTATCTACCTGATAATAGGTTATAAGTATATGTTAACCCAAAGCTGTTAATGTCTCCCTCTCTGTACCTGTTTTTCTTTTTTCTTTTTTTTTTAATAATCATAAGTTGGTTTTCTAAGTCTGAGAGTCTGTTTGTCTTTATAAATTCTTTCATTCATATGAATTTATACATTCCACCCGTGATATATTTCTTTCCCTTCCTGACTGACTTCACTCACTATGATAAATCTCTGTCCATCCATGCTGCTGACAATGATATTTTTTTGCTCTTTCTGACAGCTGAGTGATTCCCGTGTGTAGATGGGTCAGTGACTTTATTTCTCTATCGATGGACATTTCGACTGATGCTCTTTATTGTGCCGGGCTTAGTCGCTCAGTCGTGTCTGACTCTCTGCGACCCCATGGACTGTAACCCGCCAGGCTCTGCTGTTCTTGGGGATTCTCCAGGCAGAAATACCGCAGTGGGTTCCCACGCCCACCTCCAGGGGATCTTCCCAATCTACGGATTGAACCCAGGTCTCCCACATTGCAGGAGGATTCTTTACCAGCTGAGCCACTGGGGAAGCTTTCTATTAAATATTGTCAATATTGCTGCCTTGAAAATAGGGTTGCAAGTATCATTTTAAATTAGGTTTTCTGCGGACCTAAGGCAATGGGTGGGCTTGCCCGATCATGCAGTAACTCTGTTTAATGTGTTTCAGCAGTCTTCACACTGCTTTCTTTCATTGCCGCCTCTGCCCATTTACATCCCCGCCCACAGTGTAGGAAGACTTCTTGTTTGCCTCACCTTCCGCATCATTTAAACTTCGTAGAGCTTTTGGAAGATGGCGGTTCTGAGGGGTGTGCGTTGATACCACGTTGCAGTTTTGATGGGCATTTCTCTAACAGTGATGCGAATCATTGTTTCATGTGCTTTATGGCCTGGAAAATCCCAAGGACAGAGGAGCCTGGTGGGCTACAGTCCATGGGGTCGCTAAGAGTTGGAGACGACTAAGCGACTTCACTTTGACTTTTTACTTTAATGCATTGGAGAAGGAAATGGCAACCCACTCCAGTATTGCCCGGAGAATCCCAGGGACGGCGGAGCCTGGTGTGCTGCCATCTATGGGGTCGCACAGAGTCGGACACGACTGAGCAACTGAACTGAACTGAACTGAACTATAGCGATCTGGATACATTCTTTGAAAAAATATCCATTTAGATCTTTGGTCCATTTCTGTTGTGTGTGTGTGTTTTTGTATGTTTTTTGTTTTGTTTTGTGTTTTGAGCTGCATGCGCCGTTTGCTTGTTTTGCAGATGAATTACTTGTTGATATATTTTCTTGCAAACTTTTTTTCCACTCTGAGGGTTGTCATTTTCTTTCGTTATGGTTTCCCTTGCTGTGTAAGTGCTTTTAAGGTTAATGAGGTCCCTTGCTGAGTTTTTCTAATTTTTCATTATTCTAAGATGTGGATCCAGAGGGAATTTGCTGTGATTTATGTCAAAGCCTGTTTTTCCTATGCTTTCCTCTAATGGTAAGGAGTAATTGTTTTTCCATTTAGTTCTTTAACTAATTTGGAGTTTTTCTTTAAATGGGTAAGGAGTGTTGTAATTTCATTCTCTTTTTGCTTGTTTAAGGACCCTCCTCCCTGTCCTCTGTCCTGGCTATTAACAAGTTACGTTGGCCTCTTGACTATCTGCCCTATTTTGAATTCTTTTTCCAGGACCTATCCCAGGACATTTGTTGAGAACAGGTGTATTTTGGTCAGCACAGGTTTTTCAGTTGTTGTTACCAAAAGCAGCCACAAGGCGGCATCATTTTTCATCCTCCACTTTTTGGGTAATTTATTGTTTTCTAATAGAGTTGATTTCCGACTGTTTGTTTTAGGTGTACAGGAACTTGATTCAGTCATAAATAGATGTACCACTGTTCTTTTGGGGGATTTTTTTCCCATGAAGGTTATCACAGTGTGTTTCCTTCAACTTGCTGTGCTGTTCAGTTGGTCCTTTTAGATGACCTGTTTGATATGTAGTGATGTGAGTGTTATGCCCAGAGTCCAAGTCCCAAAAACTGAGAGAATAAGACGTCCACAGCAATGCAAAAGCATAAAGGGGTTTTATTGCCAGCTCGAGCCAGGGCTCCCATCCAGTGCAGTGGAGTCTTGATGAGAGCCCTGAGCCCAATTTACAGCAGTATTTATAAGTTTAGAACAAAGACAGGGAGTTGGCAAGGGTTGATTGGCTGCAGGGGTTTCCTGGTATTTACTGATTGGCCAGTCATTATCCCTCTGATTGGCCAGAGTTATCATCTCTCTGATTGGCCAGAGTTACCATCTCTCTGATTGGCCAGAGTTACCATCCCTGGAAGCCTGACTCAGGGATTATTTTTGGCCTAGTGCACCTCTCTGAGCCTGTCATGGCTCTGGTGAGGTTGTAACATTTCCCCCTGTCTTTAGATCATATAGAGGAATCTTCCTCTTTGTTTTGGGGTACAGTTTGATATTGCTGTCTAAGCACAAATAGTTGAACTGTATTAATATGTTTTTTTATAAATGTAATGAGCCGGGTGTTTGTTTTGGGGCCCAGTAGTCGTACATTATCTTTTCAGGGTGGTACAGGATTTTGGGCATTACAGTCACTATTATACAGAACTCTCTGTTTTGATTAAAAACTGATGCATGTAGACATGCAGTTAGCCCGATGTGTGAACAAACCCACCATCTTTTGTCTCAGACACAATCTAATTTGTCTTATTTAGTCTTGTAATATTGGCCACCTGGGCACATAGTGGGGCTTTTTACTTTTAAAGATAGGGCATATGGGAGGGGGCCTCTCATACATAACTTTGAAAGGGGTTAAGTCCAGCTTATAGGGGGTATTACGCACATGGAAGAGGGCAAAGGGAAGGAGAGTCACCCAGTCCCCGCCAGTCTCTACTGCTAATTTTGCCAAAGTTTTTTTAGAGTCTGATTTATCCTCTCAACCTGTCCTGAGCTCTGGAGATTGTATTTGCAATGTAGCTTCTATTTGGTCCCCAGAGCTAGGGCCAGTCCCTGTACAATCTGACTCACAAAGGCAGGCCCGTTATCAGAGCCAATAGTCACTGGCAGCCCAAACCTAGGTACTATTTTTTTAAGGATCTTTTTAGCTACTATCATTGCTGTTTTTTTCTTAGTAGGGAATACTTTTACCCACCCAGAAAAAGTATCCACCAAAACTAACAGATAACGGTACCCATACTTGCCTGGTCTTACTTCTGTAAAATCTATCTCCCAGTGTTGCCCTGGCCTCTCTCCCCGGTACCTCATTCCCGTATGCTGTCCTTTTTCCAGCTTCATCATCTGGCACGCTTTGCAGGCCTGGACTGTCTCGTACAGTCACCTGTTGTTGGGGAAACCGCAAACGTGCTGTCTGTAAGAGGGTTAGAGTCTTTTTGTTTTTAGATGGGTGGTCAGATGTAGGTGCATACAGAGGTGTTGACCCAAGTTGGTGGGAAGTATCAAGTTGTCATCTTGGTCTTGATACCATCCGTCTTTGCCCTCCTGAGGGCTGGCATTTTTTTGAATCTAATTGAGATCGGAAGAGGAATACTTGGGGGTTGGGGGCAAGGTTTCCATACCTGGGGGTGGCAGCCCCACAGTTAGTATAGGGGCTGTGCAGTCCCTGTTAGCCGCCTCATGAGCCATATCAGCGGCTCAGTTGCCTTGAGCCTTAATGTCTCTTCTCTTTTGATGTCCAGGGACATGTACTATTGACATTGTTCCAGGCTGTTGGACGGCTGTTAAGAGTCTGTGGATTTTAGGCAGGTTTTTAACTTTTTTTTTTTCGGCTGTCAAAAATCCCCGCTCTTTATATATTGGGCCCTGGATGTGTACGGTGCCGAATGCATACCGACTGTCGGTATAAATAGTGACTCTTTTTTTCTTTTTCTTTTGCCCTCTACAGAGCCTGTATTAAGGCTATTAGTTCTGCTTTTTGGGCAGAGGTCCCTGGGGGAAGGGCTTCAGCCCATATTATCTTTTCAGAGTCATCAACTATTGCAGCTCCAGCCTTTCTCTGTCCATCTTTTATAAAACTGCTTTTATCTGTAAACCATATCAGCTCACTGTTATTTAAAGGCACATTTGTTAGGTCTTTTTGTATTGCCGTTGTCTCAGCCAATATCTCACTACAATCGTGGAGGGGGCTGTCATCCTCTGGGTTGGGTAAGAGAGTGGCCGGGTTCAGGAAGCAGGGCATCTGGAAGTGTATCCGTGGGGTGTCCAGCAGCAAAGCCTGATAATGGGTCACACGGGCATTAGAGATCCATTTATTTGGTGGCTGCTTCAGAATCTCTTCGATGGCATGGGGAGTGTAGACCAGGAGTCGCTGTCCATAAGTCAGCTTGTCAGCATCATGGACCAGGAGGGCAGTAGCAGCAATGATTCGGAGGCAAGGTGGCTACCCCGCAGCCACTGGGTCCAGTCGTTTGGATAGGTAGGCCACTGGTCGCCTCCAAGGCCCCCATTGCTGCATCAAGGCTCCTTTTCCCATTCCCCATTTTTTATCTACGAATAATTGGAAGGGCTTGGACGGGTCAGGGAGAGCAAGGGCTGGGGCTTCCAGCAGAGCCTGTCTGAGTTCTTGAAAAGCCCGTTTTATTGGCTCATCCAAGTCCAGTTTTTTTTCTTTTTCTTTTTTTTTATATAGTGGCCGGGCCTTTTTAGCAAATCCCAAGATCCATAGCCGGCAATACCCAATAGTCCCAAGAAATTTTCTCACTTGTTGAGGAGTTGCCGGCTCAGGGATCTGCAATATGGCCTCTTTTATGGCTTGCGTCAGCCATTTCCATCCTTATTTTATTTTATACCCTAGGTATATGACTTTTTGCTTAGCAATTTGGGCCTTCTTTGCACTAGCCCGGTACCCCAAGGTCCCTAAAGTTTGAAGGAGGTTGCCTGTTGCTTCTAGGCATGCCTCCTCAGTGGTTGCGGCTAGCATAAGATCATCCACATACTGCAATAGAACAATGTTGGGGTGATCAACCCTGTACTCATGGAGGTCCTCACCCAGAGCCTCACTGAATAGCATTGGTGAATTCTTGAAGCCTTGCGGAAGTCGAGTCCAAGTTAGCTGTCCTGAGGTCTGGCTGCCTTTTTTTTCTCCATTTGAATGTGAAGATCTCTTGGCCCAAGGGGGCCAAGGGTAAACTGAAAAAGGCATCTTTTAAGTCCAGGACAGTATACCAGACATAGTCTGGCGGGAGGCCACTCAAAAGGGTGTACGGGTTATGGACGGTTGGATGTATATCATTTACCCGTTTGTTGATTTCACGAAGATCTTGCACAGGCCTAAAGTCCGTTCCCCCTGGCTTTTTCACAGGTAACAAAGGAGTATTCCATGGAGATCGGCACCTTTTAAGAATTTTTGCCTCCAGAAGCCGTTGTATATGTGGTGCAATTCCTCGCTGGGCTTCTAGGCTCAAAGGGTATTGTTTTACCCAGATAGGGGTGGCGTCCGATTTAAGTTTGACAATGATGGGAGGCCTCTGCTTGGCTAGTCTTACCCCCGCAGTTTTTGCCCAAGCTAGAGGGTATTTTTGGACCCAAGGTTGTACATTGGGGTCAATGGCCATGAGCAGCTTTGGCTGATACAGTCTGTATTCGCCCCTCAATGCCAGAGACAAAACTTGTATGGGATGTCCGGTCCCATCTAGAACTGATATCTCTCCGTGGTCAAAGTGAATTTGGGCATTGACTTTAAATAGTAAGTCTCTTTTTAACAAGGGTGCTGGGCATTTTGGTATCACAAGAAAAGAGTGGGTCACCTGCTGGGCCCCCAAGTTCACTTGACATTTAGTAGTCCATCTGTATCGTTTAATCCCGGTGGCCCCTTGTACCCAGCTGGTCTTTTTAGACATCGGTCTTTTTGATTAAGGACCAAGTATTGAGCTCTCGTGTCTACCATGAAGCCAACCAGTTTCCCCTCCACATGTATAGTTATCCAGGACTCGGGGAGGGGTGCCGGGCCCTGAATTTTTTTTTTCTCTCGCCTAACACGTTCCTCTCTTTTCTCTGGAGTCTCTCTATGATTAAAACCCCTCTCTGTTGCCCTCACCAGGTCTTGCAGGGATTGCTCTCCCAACCTCTCTATTTTTGTAGTTTTTTCCTGATATCTGGGGCTGCCTGATTCACGAATGCTAGCATGACGGCTGCGTGCGACTCATCGGCTTGTCGGTCCATGGGGGGCGTACTGCCTAAAAGCTTTCATTAATCTCTCAAGGAAAGCTGCTGGGCTCTCATTTGGCTCTTGTCTAACCCGATTTACTTTAGCCAAATTTGTTGGCCTCCTGGCGGCTGCTTGGAGGCTTGCCATGAGAGTCTGGCGGTACACTCGGAGACGCTCCCTACCTTTAGCCCGCTCGAAGTCCCAGCAGGGCCGTGTCAGGGGAAATCTCTCATCAATCAGGTTAGGCTGTGTAGTGGGTCTCCCATCTACCCCCAGCACATTCTTTTGTGCTTTTGACAAGATCCGTTCGCATTCTTCTGTAGTAAAGAGCACTTGTAACAACTGTTGACAGTCATCCCAGGTGGGGTTATGGGTGAAAAGGATAGATTTTAAAAGGTCAGTGAGGCCCTGAGGTTTTTCAGAGAATGAAGGGGTCTGAGTTTTTCAGTTGTAAAGATCACTGGTGGAAAAGGGTCAGTACTGGTATGTCTGTTCTCTGTCTGCTTGGGCAGGCCCCGCCCGAACTGGAAATGCCTGGACTGTGGAGGAGGGGGCTTCCGGTTTGCCTTTTTCGCCATATTGGTGATGCCCCTGGTTCTTCCCCGAGTCCCTTGGGCGGGGCCTCCTTCCCGGGCTGGGGCCGAAGGCTCGGTGTCCCTTTGTGTCCCTCCAGAAGAGACCCGAGGAACCTGCGGGGGCAGAAGTGGATCCTCATGGGGGGTGGGGAGAGTTCAGTCTCCAGGTCAAGTCAACTGGGGTATAGTGAGGATTTCTGGAATACCGGTTTCACCCGGTTGCTGCGCTTTTTGTCTTCTTTTTCTTTGGATGAGTTCACGACTAGTACCTGTGGACATAATGAAGCTGAGGGTGGGGAAGAGGGAAGGGAAATGAGGGGCTGAAAAACAAAAGGTTTTAGCCAGGCCAGGGTTTTTTTTATCAGGTCCTGCCAGACCAAAATGTATGGAGTTTGGTCTGGCTGGGTGCCCCGAAGGGTAGGGGGCGAGCACCTTCTCTCTGACTGCTCAAATAGTAGGCAGGCTGAAGGTGCCTTTTTGTGGCCAGCTGACATCAAAAGCAGGCCACTCGGCAGAACAAAAAGTTACTAACATGCTTTTCTTCACCAGCAATGATAGATTCTGTGCTCTAGACTTGAAATCAGAGAAGTGGTTAATCATAAGAGATAAAGGAGTAGAAGTTGTTTGTCCCATGATCACAGAAAAGTACACTGGGAGCCAACAGAGCACACAAAGAGGAACACAGACACCACGAATAGACAAACAGATAACAAATGCAAGGTGGCCACCAACAATGCACTCAATCTTGCCTGCAGGATGTTTACAGAGCCAGCCGCCTCCCCAGCATGAAACCGGGCCCTGGCCTTACGCTGGACTTAATCCAGTAACCAGAGCCAGCCGCCTCCCCAGCACGAAACCAGGCCCCAGCCTTACTCTGGACTTAATCCAGTAACCAGAGCCAGCCGCCTCCCCAGCACAAAACTGGGCCCCGGCCTTACGCTGGACTTAATCCAGTAACCAGAGCCAGCCGCCTCCCTAGCACGAACCCGCGCCTCGGCCTTACACTGAACTCAATCCAAAACTAACACCAGTGTTCAGATATCTCTTCTCCTAGTGAGGAAACCCCTTCTACCGGGAGAATGTTATTCTTCCCAGTTAAAGGGATCCCGGATGAGCCCCCCAAATGTTATGCCCAGAGTCCGAGTCCCAAAAACTGAGAGAATAAGACGTCCACAACAATGCAAAAGCATAAAGGGGTTTTATTGCCAGCTCGAGCCAGGGCTCCCGTCTCATCCAGCACAGTGGAGTCTTGATGAGAGCCCGAGCCCAGATTTACAGCAGTATTTATAAGTTTAGAACAAAGACAGGGAGTTGGCAAGGGTTAATTGGCTGCAGGGGTTTCCTGGTATTTACTGATTGGCCAGTGATTATCCCTCTGATTGGCCAGAGTTATCATCTCTGATTGGCCAGAGTTATCATCTCTCTGATTGGCCAGAGTTACCATCTCTCTGATTGGCCAGAGTTACCATTCCAGGAAGCCCCGGAAGCATGACTCAGGGATTATTTTTGGCCTAGTGCACTTCTCTGAGCCTGTCATGGCTCTGGTGAGGTTGTAACAGTGAGCATTTTAATCCCTCTTAGTGTATCCCTCCTGCAATGTTTAAAAAAATTAATCATGAACTTGTTTTTTAACTCTGAGTCTCTTTCTATTTGCAAATTATTTCATTTGCGTGAATTTCTGGCTTCCACCTTTCAGTACTATTTTAGGATGTTTGCCTTTGGTCTCATACCTCAGTGATAATCTCTCAGTACATCCATGCTGCTGCTCATGGTAGTGTTTTTTTTTTTTTTTTTTTCCTGAGTGTATTCCACTGTCTAGATGGGCCAGTTAGTCTTCATTTTTCTGTTGATGGATATTTTGGTTAATGCTCTGACTTGGCTATTGTGAATAGTGCTGCCCTGAAAATAGAAATGTACACATTCTTTTGAATTAGGATTTTTTCCAGATCAAAGCAAGGAGTGGTATTGCTGGAAAACGTAACTCTCTATTTCGTGTTTCAAGGAGCCTCCAGATATTTTCCTTCGTGGCTGCACCCACCCATTTACAACCCTGCCCACGGTGTAGGAGGGTTCCCTGTTCCCCTCGCCCTTGGCAGCACTTAAGCTTCGAAGATCTTTTGAGGATGGCCGTTCTGAGCCATGTGAGAAGATGGCTCATGGTAGTTTTAATTTGCATTTCTTTACTACTTACTGATGATGAGTATCTTTCCATGGGCTTTTTACCTTCTACGGGGGAGTACAGTTAACCTCCGGAAAGTGGCTTCTTGAAAGTCAGCCCTGTTTTGAATTCTCTTCATGTGATTTACCCCAGAAGATTTCTTTAGGGCTGGTGTCATTTATTTATTTATTTTTAATATATTTATTTTTTTTTACCTTCTTGTTAACATTTTTATTATAGTATTTCCTTTTAAATTCATTCAAAACAAACAAAAAAGGAAAACAAAGGCAATGGTCCCAGAAGGAATGCACGATTCATTTTAGTTACAGCACAGAGATTCTTCTCTCAGTGGGAACTGTGCTCTTGGTTTCAGCAATAAGTGAGGGGAAGGTCTTGCACTTTTGAAGTTCTGAGGGGTGCAGGGCGTCTGCGTTAGTAGGGGTAGATGGGAAATGCTATCTGCAACGGTCCAAGGCTGGAACGGTCTTCCAGTCACTGTGGCGTCCACCAGCTGTCAGGGTTAGTTCCAGATTTTGAGGAAGCTGTCCCAGGACCTCGTCGCCACGGCCATCCTGTCATCAGTTACCCCCAGGCAGCTCACGCGGTTGTCATGCCCGGCCAAGACCCCTGCCCCGTCGGCTTTGAGGGCGTCCCAGACATTGCAGTTGAAGTCGTCTTACCCTGCGAGAAGGAGGCGCCCACTCTTGGAGAAGGAGACGGAGGTGATCCCGCAGATGATGTTGTCGTGGGAGTAGGTCCTGAGCTCCTGGTCCGCATGGAGGTCGAATAGCCGGCAGGTGGCATCGTCTGAGCCAGTGGCAAATGCGTTGCGGTTCGGGAAGAAACAGATGGCGTTGATATTGGACTCGTGGCTGGTGAAGGTTTGCCGGCACATCCCTTCTCGCACGTCCCAGAGTTTGGCTGAAGCGTCACAAGCACCAGAGATAGTCTGGTGTCCGGAGCGAGTGAAAGGCTCATGACGTCCCCGGTGTGTCCGGTGAATGTGGTCGTCTGCTGGCCAGTCTCGATGTCCCACAGGGCACAGGTGGTGTCTCCAGAGCTGGTAGCGATCTGATTGTCATCCAGAAAACGGCAGCACGACAGGTAACCTCTGTGTCCAGCCAGCTCACGATTCACACAACATTCCCTTCACGAGTTTTCAGATTGTAAATGGAGCAGATGTTATCCAGGCCTCCGCAGGCCAGGTAGTTCCCAGAAGGGGCATAAGCGCACGTCATGACCCGCGAGGAGCGCAGAGGGATGGCATGAACCTTGTTTGTGGTGTAGCTGTCCCAGATAATAAGTTTACCGTCCTGCGAGGCACTGACTAGAAGCCTGGAGTCGGTGCCGCAGTGCATGGCATAGATCTTGGCCAAGCGTCCCCTCAGCGTCCTCCTGGTGCGCGTCTGGATTCTTCCCGCAGGGTCAGTGTTTGTGATCTGAGAGAGAGTCGCGTCTGCACACGCCTTCCGAGCATCTCCAATTTGGTCTTTAAGCTGTTCGGCCTCCTGCCGTAACTGGTCAAGTTCACTTATCTTCTAATCTTAGTGCTCTTCAAAGCCACCTCAAAGAATCTGAGATCTTAATTCAGAAGTGCTGCTGGTCTGTTCTCCCAAACATGGAAAATTGTCTGCAACAGAGAAAAGGCTCGACGCCGTGTCCCGCCTGCCGCGCCCGCTCCCCGCCGCCTCAGCCGCCGCTCCGGGAGGTGGTCGTGCTCCGGCCGCTCCGCAGGCGCTGCGGGCAGGTGCGCCGGCGAAGCTCGGTCCGGTCGGTCCCGCGGCGGCTGCTCCACTCCCGCGCCCACTCCCGCTCCCGCTGCCGCCGCCGCCTCCGTCCGCCCCTCAGACGCCTCCAGCCATCTGCGGCCCCTCGGCTGGTGTCATTTAGAGCCGAGCCCAATAGCCCCGGTTTTCAAGTACTTGTTACAGGGAATAACCACAAGGTGGCAGCATTTCTTCAGGCCCGCTCTGGTTACCTGGGCAACCAGAGCCTTAGGGCAAATCTGGTTTCTGGGTTGGCAATAAGAATGCCTCCCGGGGATCTTCCAGACGCAGGGATTGAACCCGAATCTCCTACGTCTCCTGCATTGGCAGATGGATTCTTTACCATTAGCGCCACCTGGGAAGCCCTAAGGCTTGTGTCTCCTTACTTCTTCCCCTTTACCCTTCATCCCCCAGGCGGTCCCAATGATTGCAACACCACTCTGCAGAGGGACCTCTCCTCTCAGTGGGATGACCCTAAGGAAGGAGGCTGGAGGTGGGAACCCCACCACCAGGAGACACGGGGTCCGGGACACTTTGCAAAGCTCTTCCAGCGCAGAGACCCCACCATCCTTTGGGGGCACTAGATTTAGTGCTGCTGCAGGAGGGTCCCACAGGATCTGGAGATTGTGGACTCATGCAGAGGGGAACAGGAAGTCCATGTCCACCGGGGTGGGGGGCTGATTGGCTGGCATATCCTCCCCAGCACCCTCAGCCCCAGGAGAGCCCCACATGGGGACCCAGCCTGCTCAAGCCCCAGGGACGTGATGCCAGCCCAGCTCCCCAAGGCCCGAGGGGAACAGAGTCGGCAGTTCTTTTGTCTTTCTTTCTTTCCTGTTATGTTTATTTTGAATTTTAGTATATAGGTGATTTGCACTGTTGTGGGGTTTCTTTTTTTTAATGTGTAAAGGAACGTTATTCATTTATACATAGATGTATATATGTTCTTTTGAGGTTCTTTTTCTCATATAGGTTATTTACAGTCAAAGTATGGTTCCTTGTGCTCTGCAGTGGGTCCCTATGGATTATTTTATGACTAGCAGTGTGTATATGTCATTCTCAACATATATTTCTCCCCGCACCCGGACTTTCCTTTTTGGTAACACGTTTCTTTACTAAGTATATGAAGCTGTTACTGTTTTGTAAAGAAGCTCATTTGTTTCCATGTTTGGATTCCACCTAGAAGTGATAACAGGTGATACTTTGTCTCACTTAGTTCATCTAGTGTGATCGTCTCTGGCTCTTCCCTGTGACTGGAAGTGGCTTTCTTTCATCCTATTATGTCTGGGTTTGTGTATCTGAGTTGACTCACTGAAAAGGGGATGACAGAGGATGAGATGGCTGGATGGCATCACTGGCCCGATGGACACGAGTCTGAGTGAACTCTGGGAGTTGGTGATGGACAGGGAGGCCTGGTATGCTGCGATTCATGGGGTCGCATAGAGTTGGACACGACTGAGCGACTGAATGGAACTGAACTGACCTGACCCCAGCTGCTTTAACCATTCACCTCTCCTTCTGCACTCAGGTTTCTTTTGTATCTTGGCGAGTGTATCCAGTGCTGCCATGATGGTTGGCATGCAGTATCTTGAAATTTTGGTTTTCCCAGGATCCATGCCCAGGCATGGGATGGCTGGGTCACATGGTACTTTGTTGCTGAGTGTCTGAAATCACCTCCATACTGTTCTCCAGAATGGATGCACTGACTTACATTCCCACCCGCAATAGGAGGGTTCCCTTCTCTCCAGACTCCCTCCAGCATTTATTGTTGTCGAATTTTTGAGATGGCCATGCTGACTGGTGTGAAGTGATATCTCACTGAACTTTTGATTTGCATTTCTCTAATGATTAGGGACACTGAGCATCTTTTTGCGTACTTTATGTCCACCTGGATGCCTTCTATGGAGAAACGCCCATTTCGATCTTTGGCCCACTTTTCCTTTTTTTTTTTTTTTAAATAAATTGAGCTGCATGGACTGTTTGCATGTTTTGGAGATGAATTCCTTGTATCTCCATTTGCAAACACTTTTTTCCCCCACCCGTTCTGAGGGTTGTCTTTTTCTTTCATTTATAGTTTACCCTGCTGCTCAAATGCTTTTAAGGTTAATGAAGTCCCATTTGTTGATTTTCATTGTATTATTCTAAGAATGAATCCAAAAAGAACTGGCTGCGATTTATATCAAGGCATGTTCTGTATATTTTCCTCAAGAGCTTTATAGTATCCATCCGTCCATTTAGATCTCTGCTTTGGCGTATGTTTTTCTGCATGGGGTTAAGCAGTGTAGTGACTTCATCGTCTTTTCACTTGTTTGAGGAACCTCCAGCCTGTTCCTCCATGCTGACGGTTAACAGCTTACCCTGCCAGCATCAGTGTGCGAGGGTTCCCGTTTTCCCACATCCTTTCCAGCATTTCTTGTTTGCAGACTTTTTACCAATGGCCACTCTGATCGGAATGAGGTGATACCTTCATTGTAGTTTTGATTTTAATTTCTGTAAGTTTTCGTGTGGAGAAGGCAATGGCAACCCACTCCAGTATTCTTGCCTGGAAAATCCCAGGGACGGGGGAGCCTGGTGGGCTGCTGTCTATGGGATCACCCAGAGTTGGACACGACTGAAGCGACTTAGCAGCAGCAGCAGGAAGTTTCAGTGATACAGAAATCTTTCCATGTGATTATTTTGAAAGAGTGTGAGTAAAACTTACCTCCCAAGATTGGCTTCTTGACCAATTGCCAGGTTTTGAATTCTTTTTTCAGGGTCTACCTAAGGTCGTTCGTTGACCACAGGCTTTTTTCCCTTGCATCCCTGAAGGCCTGGGGATATTGCAGGCTTATCTTCACAAGTTTTAAATTGTTGCTGCCCAAAGTGGACACAAGGAGGTAAGATTTCTTCATGCCCCACTCTTTTTATTATTTTGATAATTTGAATTTTTATGTTCTATTAGAGTAGATGTGATTTCTGATGTGTGTGTGTGGTTTTTTTTTTTTTTTTTTTGGTTTCCAGGAAGTTCATTCAGTTATACATAGACGTATATCTATTAGACACGTGCCTTGTGTTACATTGAAAAAAACTGTGCTTTGGAAAAATACATGTTTTTAGAGGTTCTAAAATACGTTCTTGAGTTTGCTAATCAGAGACTGCCAATGCAACAAATAGTTCACAATTGCTTTCTTCTTGATTTTCACTATGGGTTAATTTTTTAAAGATTAAAAATTAGGGACTCAGGATCTACTAAAGTGACAAGGAAAATGTTTCAGTGTGTATGGCAAGTCGGATATGTGTTGTCAGTGAGAGAAGATATAAAGACTGGAAATATTTGTGTTGTAAAAAAGTAATGATAATTCTATTCTCTAGTGAGTCATTCATAAACGGGGGAAAGTAGAACCAATTAATAAATTCTTGGCCTCGAGAGGCCTTTTGGGAATTTAGTCTAAGACTCCTGAGGAATTACAGCAGAGTCAGTGGAAGAAGTCTTTGTGGTCAGTACACCAAACTTATTTTTGAAACAAATTAGTCTTGGCCTAGTTTGATGAAAACAGAGGCAACTTTACCAAAAAAAAAAAAGTTTCACAAAATATTAAATTCCGATTTTGTTAATTAAGATCTATGTTTACTAAGAAAGTCTTATGACATAGTTCCTTGCGTTTATGTTATAATGCTGATGAGAGTTAACTGAATTAGTAAGGGACTCTCTAAGTTTATTTCTAAAACTTATCTCAGTAATCAGTCTTTGGATAAGGGTCAGGATCTCCATGGTCTGCAACCAGGAGACTAACCCCAGGCTACAGTCATTTAACAAACTAAGTCAGAGCACCTGGGACATACTGACTGTGCTTAAAGCAGGTCCTCAGATTCCTGCTTATGGTCCTACTGATACTGCTAGCTGCATTGTTTCCTCTTCTGCCTGCTTTGCACAATTGTTTCTTGCGTTGCCAAATGTGTGACTGAACCTCTGATAAAATGATGATATGCGATCAGTGAGGGTAACGGTGAAACTCTAGCTATGGGAAGAAGCAACAAGAGGGAATGTTTTCACGGACCATAGAGGCTGTTGAGACCGGTGATCCAGCGTCTCTTGGCTCCTGTTTTTTGTTAGTCCTGTAACAGCACACTGAGTGGCCCGTCAGCAGAATCTTTGCCAGATCTAGGCATGAGCATTCCTAGCACCATGGGAGAAAATGGACATTATGCACCCCCAGAACCATGGTCAGATTGCCATGAAGGGGCCGTGCCAGCTGAAAAGTGGCACTTCTGCCTTTGCTAGGACTCAATCAGGACCCGCAGCAGCGGCTGCCCTTCAGCAGCCCTCAAAGGCACTGAGTAGGGAGATCGGGAACGGCGCTCTGTGGAAGCTGGCAGAACAGGCCTTCAGACAGTCAGATGCTCTCAGTAAAGGTTCTCATGAGCCCAGATTCTTGCCTCTTCTCATGCCTAGAGGAGCACTAGAGTCAGTAACAGTGACAACTGCTCTGACTAATATGTGAATTAATATGTGAATACCACGTCAGCGGCCTGAACCTACTTAGACAAAACTGGACAACTGGCTACCGGGCAACAGGTCTTCCTGAAGTGCCAGGTCTGGCCTGGGAATCCAGCTTATTCTCCTGGGAAAAAATTGTGGTTGATGTTTTACAGTACTGTTCAGGTTGTCACTCCTCCAACGACTTGAAACTGAGTCTGTCACACCTGCGTCAGTCACTCTGGGCTAATACAGAAGACATCCGCAGTGTGCAAGACCACAGCACAAGGCTCCATGCCTGTGGAGAGGGTACCACCAGTGCTGACTCTGTCTGGACAGGATCAAAGCTGCTAAAAAATGTAACCTGGTTCTTACTCCTGCTGTAGCTCCTGCTCACAGTAATTTGTGATCATTAATCACAGATATTTGGCCCCTGACTTTTAAAATCCACTTGTTATGTTTGACTTTTTCAGATTACGATGGTTTCACATCAAGATAATGGTTCCAGCTACTCTTCGGAACAGACTCTGGGGCCCCTGAATGAGACAGGACGAGAGCTCCATGACCCCAGCTAGGTAGGGTCTATGAGCCCCGTGCCAGCCTGAAGAAGCTACAGAAGACAGACCTTCACCCTATAGCCTCCCAATAAAGATTTTTGGGGTTCATGTCTCTCAGTAGGATTTGACATAGGAGATAGAAGGGCCTCTGGGCTGGACAGCTGGTATTTGTCAAGTGGAGTGAAACTGAAGCTTTGTTCTCACTCACACACTCCAGGGACAAATCTAGTGGCAGAAGCTGAGGTCTGCAAGAGTAAAGAGATAAGAGGCCCACTCCTGAGGTCAAAGAAGACTTCTCTGTACAAGGGCAGGAAGCCTCCTTGATGGCTGAAAAGGGAGGGGGCCCCATCCCATAATAAGTGTGGACACGCCCCCACAGGCCTCTGTAGGGGGATTGATCTTAGCAAATGTCGTGCCCACATCTTGGGGAGGGTGCCAGGACCAGTGAAAGGTTGTTGTTGAATTACGATGCCAGGATCCTTGGCCCCTGGAGGAGAATTCAATCTGGGGCCAGAGACGAGGCTTGATCGCTCAGAGCTTTTGTGTAACAAAGTTTTATTAAAGTATAAAGGAGATAGAGAAAGCTTCTGACATAGGCATCAGAAGGGGGCAGAAAGAGTGCCTCCCTGCTAGTCTTTAGCTGGATGTTATATAGTCACCAGCAGCCCGTTAATGAAAGAAAGGAATGTCTCAAAACTCAGAATGGCACCAGGCCCCTCACCCATAAGATGTATTTTGGGATAATCTTGGCACCAAATGGTTCATCTTGGGCCATAAAAGGATTAGCTTGAACCTTAAAGAAGGGCAGAGCACCATACAAATAGTGTTATTTACATAGATTAGAGGAACAATATCAGAGTAGAACATACTGGTTTATCAAGTAGGTTCTGAGCATAAAGGCGGAACTGACTTGAAGACAGAGTTTGGGGTAAATACATAGTACATTAGCATAGCCTAAGATAAACATTTCCATAAGAAAAAGGCATTGCTTAACTTCAGGTGAAACCAGGTGTCATGGCAACACAGAATTTTAAGAGAAACCTTTTAAATATGTATAGGGAAGGAAAAAATATCGCTACTTTGTTTCCTCCTGCCACTTGAGAGAGATAAAAATGTCTGACATTTGCAGGCTATTTCCTCTATTTGGAGACCCCTGGCCTTCCTGCCTGTTACCCTCTCGTAACTGCAGGGACATTGTGATGGTTCTAATAAGAAGGATCAGACAGAGTAATGTTGGGAGCTTCCCTGACTGCTCCGTGCTGTTGCTGCCTCAGCGTCTGTCTGGGGAGCAGGCAGCCTGCAGGTCGTTGAACTCACAGCAGCCAGTCCTGTGAGCACCTCCACTAGATGACCCCTTCCTTGAGATCAGCAGTCTTGCCGAACCCCAGGGTCTATTGCACAGGCCCCCCTTCAGTGACACCCTCAGAGCTCACCAGATTCCTGCTCCTCTGGTTTGAATGGACCCATCCACGCTCAGCCTGGGGAGCCCACAGCACTTCACCCAGGGTCCCTTAGAAAGGCCTGAACCCCAAGAACTGGAGCTTTTTCTGCCTGGTTCTAGCCTAATCTCCCTCAGAAATTCCCACCCTAAACCCTCCCCTCCTGAGATGTCTCAGCTGTGCTGAGTGAGAAGGCTCAAGCTCAGGGCTCCTGAGTGTGGGTCTTGGGGAAGAAGAAGCAGAACAGAGAACTTGCTAAAGATGTGTTTAATGACCCCACCTCAGACCTGCAGATTCATAACTTCTTAGAGGTGGGACCTGACCTTGAGGGGTTCATAATCACTGAAATGTTTCAGAAAGAATCTGAACCATTGGCCAAGTGATCTCCATCCGTTTCCTATCAGGGTCACGTGACCAGTGTTAGAAAAGGACCTCCCTGGTGCCTTCCCCACAGAGTTCTCTCTTGGTCCTGTGGGGGCATCAGTGTGGTGTGTAGGAAGTGCTCCAGGGGACGCTAACGGGAGGCCTGGGTTAAGGACGTGGCTCCTGGTTCATCTGTTAGAGCTGAGGCCTAGCTTCAGTCTGAGGAGAGGCTGAAAGGTTGATCTAGCTGGATTTGGACCAGGGGAGTCAGTCAGGTCACCTCATCTGTGTGAGCAGAGGGTTAGGAGCTCTCTATGAGGAGAGAACAATCAAGAAATAAGTTCACAGGCTGGTCTCCAAGTAGGAGGTGATTGTTCCCGAATCTCTCCTGAGACAGGACAGGAGAGGTGGGTCTTTTCAGCTTTTCAAGTCCTTCTGTCTGTAGGTGAAGTAGTTGCAGGTTAAAGAGCTCTGTGGATGCCTTTGAAGGTATTTTCTCAAGATGCAGAGGTGTGTTTGCTACATAACATCCCCAGAGAAGACAGAGCAGGAGGAAGAAGAGGAGGAAATGGCAGCTTCTCAGGTACATGTTCTGTTCCGGGCCTGGGGCTGTGTCTGCTTTCCTCCTGAAATGCCTGGACTGAGAATCTTCCAACCTTTAGCTCTCTGCTTCTAATTTTTCTGCCTGGGGTGTTTGTTATCCACTTCTTATTTTTTCCTTTTCTTCTTATCATAGTGAAGACCGGCTCTTTAGACCACCTCTCCCTTGGGTCCCAGATCCTGTTCTCCATTGTCTCTATCCTGGCTTTCTATAGAACATGACGAATTCCCAACCTGAATGAGTGACTTTCAGCTGGTGAACATATTCCCTTTGTGAGAATATGTCCTCTCAACACGGAGAGGCACTGGTATCCGAGATTCCCATTGGGACGTGGTTCAGTGTTGGGATCTTCGGGAAGTAGGGGAAATGCCATGATGAGTTCAGACGTGGATACAATTCAGCTCTTTAGGAGTTAGAAAATGCCCTTATATATTGAATCAACTCAGTGATCCAGAATTTTTCAGAAAATGCGCAGAAATGAAAAGAAAACTAGGAGACACTGTCCTCTGTGATGCTAAGGCTTACAAGTTAAACACACCGTTAGGATACAAAACAGAGGAAGTATATATAAAATGAATTTGCATAAAACTGATATCTGCTTGTTAGGTTCAAGTTATAATTTCCTTATTTTTTCCTAAATGCCCAGGCTCTGATAGTGCATCTTCCGTGTGATCCATTTACACCATCACAGATGCTGTCCACTGGCTCTGGTGATTTCTCTGAGATTATCAGGCTAGGAAGTTCATTTTTATCCTCTGTCTTTAAACAAGGATGTGGAAAAATGGAGTGGGGAACGTGTGAAAACCCTCATAGTTAATGGAGAAATTCTGCGTCTTTTTGGTTTTTCATGGAAAATGAACGCTCACTGTGTTGATGATAGACACTGTGTTTTGGGAGTGGTCATTTTCATCACTCAAGCCCAGGTGTGATGTTTCCAGTACACACTATGCTCATATCACACATAGTCTTCTTATTCACATTTTTTTTCAAAATATTTACAATAATCATATTGGTGCTAATCTGTTTTCACCTGTGTTGAATTTCTAAGATACAGCTCAACAAAATGATACAGTTTGTCAAGAAATTAAAGTTTCAGAACCAAGAGCTCTAATTTATCTTATACCGTTGTATATGTTTCCCCTAGTGTATTTAAAATATACAAAGAATATCATTCACAAGTAGATGTATATATTTTAACCCATTAAAAATCATCTTGATTTTATTGACACGAATCAGTTCAGCTCAGTCGCTCAGTCGTGTCCAACTCTTTGGGACCCCATGAACCACAGCATGCCAGGTCTCCCTGTTCATCACCAACTCCTGCAGTTTACCCAAACGTATGTCCTTTGAGTCGGTCATGCCATCCAACTATCTCATACTCTGTCATCCCCTTCTTCTCCTGCCTTCAATCTTTCCCAACATCAGGGTCTTTTCAAATGAGTCAGCTTTTCGCATCAGATGGCCAAAATATAAATGTACAGCATGTGGCAAGGCTTTTTAGCAGAGTTCAACTTTAACTGAACATCAGCGAATTCATACTGGGGAGAGACCTTATAAATGTACAGAATGTGGCAAATCCTTTACCCGTTATTCACTTCTTACTCAACATCAACGAATCCACACTGGGGAGAGACCTTGTAAATGTACAGAATGTGGCAAAGCCTTTAACTGGCATCTGAGTCTTACTGTACCTCAGTGAACTCATACTGGGGAAAAACCATACAAATGTAACAAATGTGGCAAAGCCTTTATCCATTGTTCACATCTTACTCGACATCAACGAATCCATACTGGGGAGAGACTTGATAAATGTACAGACTGTGGCAAAGCCTTTCCCCAGAGTTCAGGTCTTTCTCCACATCAGAGAATTCATACTGCAGAGAAATGTTAGACATGTAAGGAATGTGGCAAAGGATTTCGTCACAGCCATCACCTCATGCCCCATCAGAGAATACATACTGCAAAGAAACCCTAGAAATGAGTCAGTGATAAAAAAGGTTGTTCCTAAATATACAATTTTGAAGCAATGACTGTTTACTTTGGAAAGATACATGAATGAAATACAAAAATGTAGACAAGTGTTTAATCAAACATCACAAGTAAATCAATGCCAGAGAATTCATACTAGAAAGCATTTCATTCGTACCACTTTTGTTGAATTACTCCAAACAGAAACACTGTAGCAAGTATTCCATATTTAAAACATGCACTAAATTGATATGTTCATATGGATCACAAGGTGAAGGGGTGGATATTTGCAGAAGTATAATTATTAGTCATGTATCCTTGTTTATATTAACGTTATTTGAGATCATTAAGGAACCCAAACGAATGTCATTCAACTCTCAAGTTACTATGCTGTAATTTGTTTCTACTATATATATGAACTTCTGTTTTTGATGATTGTTACCTTAATTGTAAGAGAAGCCCTTCTATATTAGGTGGGAATCATTTATATTTATTCTCCAATTTATAAGATTAAGAACACAGTAATGTTATATGCACACTAAACCTCTAAATGGAGGTATTTGTCACTGAAGTCACACATCTGTGTTGTCACCATAATGTAAATGTTCAGGGAATAATTCAAAGTAAGACGAAAGTTTGCTCTAAGTTTTCAATAATTATGTCAATTGCTTTTTAAGCATAAAACAAGGATTGTTCATTGAAATCGAAGGTCTTTTTATAACATCAACATTGAGAAATCATGCTTATTACCTGGCAGGCTTGAAGTAAGGACACCTTCTCTTCTACCTGATGTAAGTATAGAAAACTCTTTCTGGAAGAGTCATATTAATATAATTTATGTCCATCCATGTTTACTACATTAGACTCCATTTTGTAAACCACATAAATCACATTCACAGATCATTTCATCAGAGAATCAGGAAAGTATTTAGAAGCTTCTAATCTGTATTATAATCAAGGATCAAACAACAGTTGTAAAAAGTTTTATTCCCTCTGTGTAAAATTAATGTATGTTCATTAATAAAAGTGGATGGTTTTTTCGTGTTACAGTTGATGTGGAATGAAGGAAGGGTGAAGGCACCACCAGCATTAACGTCTCCCACCTGTTTAAGGTTGCAGGAAAGATAACGTTATAAGAAACTATTTGTAGCACAGGGGGTGGCATCTGTAGAAATTAGTTCCTTACTGGTGTTAAACTCTCATAAATTCATATATTTCCCACAATTTCTATGTTGTATCTCCTCTCCCATTTTGAAACTACTCAGACATTATGATGGTTCTAAGAAGGATCATACAGAGTACTGTTGAGAGCGTCCCTGAGGGCTCCGTGCTGTTGCTGCCTCAGGGTCCGTCTAGGCAGCAGGCAGCCTGCAAGTCCTTGAACTCCCACCAGCCAGTCCTGTGAGCACCTCCACTAGATGACCCGCTTTCTGGAGACCAGCAGCCTTGCCAAACCCCAGGGTCTACTGCACAGGCCCCCCTTCAATGACACCCTCAGAGCTCACCAGATTCCTACTCCTCTGGTTTGAATGGACCGACCCTTTCTCCTGGGCCCGGGCCTGCCCCATGCAAACTGGGCTTAGCCAGGAGGGCTGTTTGTTCTGCGTGAAGTCTTCACTCTGGTCCTCGGACCTTCCTTGTCTCTTAGCCTTGTCTCTACCGCCATTTTGGACTCCTTTTCCCTATTCTACCTACCTAACAATATCATCCTCAAATATTTATGTACATTTTCAATCAGTTAAAAATTTTCCTGAATTTATTGACATGACAATTTTTCTCTCAGTAAGTATCCAGTCCCATTTTAGTGTATGTCAGTATGCATGAACATGTTAACATCATTGGATTGATTTTTTTCTTTTTCTTTTTGAAGATTCCCTGAAGCATGGAATAGCTAGCCACTCCAGTATTCGTGCCTGGAGAATCCCATGGAAAAGGAGCCTGGCAGGCGACAGTCCCTGGGGTTGCAAAGAGTAGGACATGACTGAGTGACTAACACTTTTCTTGTTTTTAGCATTATTTACAAATACAGAAATTTCTATAAACTTTCATGAGAGTTAGCTCTGTGCATTTGTCTGTGTTTTCTTAAAGTCTAGAGTCACAAACTGAAGTAAAAGTTGCTGCTGCTAAGTTGCTCCAGTCGTGTCCGACTCTGTGCAACCCCATAGATGGCAAACCAAGAGGCTACCCCGTCCCTTTAGCAGTCATTTAAAGAATGGTTGTTAAAATATTTGCCAAAAGATGCTACAACAACATTATTGATTTTAAATTATTTCTGTTTGAATGTATATTCAAGTCTCTGAAAACTGTCAGAAAGTAGTATTTACCAGATCATTAAAATGATTCTTGTTGCCGAGGTTACTGTGCTATCAGACCTGCAAAATCTGTAAAGCACTTAAAGTTCAAAGTTAAATGTGAATTCTTTCCTTACTATTATACTTCACTGCTGTTCACACATTGTCACTCATGGAGCAGAATTTTCAACATTACTAGTTCAAAGAACCTTGTGAAAAATGTGGCACACTGAGCCCACTCCAGAACATTTGGATCACGAAGTGCTTTGAAAAAATATTTCCTGTTTCTTTTGATAGACAGTTCATCCTCTGTCAACTGAGTACAACACTCAAAAATAAATATGCCAATGTTGATCTGATTATATAATTTCTCTTCGAAATCAGAATAATTGCTGTAGTGGTTGATGGATCATATCTCATCCTCTTTTCTTGGGGTTAAAAATGTGGTAGAAATTATTACTGTGTAAAAATTATATTCTTGTGTAACACCAGACGTTCTCCAAAATCAAAACCATTTCTATTGCTGGTTTCCTCTTGGGTCACATTAGGAAGTCTTCCCATGGCGACATGGAACCTGTACTTTGTATTTCAGGGACGGCTGACATTTCAGGATGTGACCCTAGACTTCACTCAAAAAGAGTGGGAATGCCTGGACCTCGGTCAGCGAGAATTGTACAGGGACGTGATGTTAGAGAACTACAGGAACCTGGCCTCCTTGGGTGAGGATAACTGCCTTCTGGAATCCTTTCTCTACCCACTGGGTTTTGGTTCCTGTATTTCTAGAATGTCTCCTAGAATCTTTTGCTCCTGGGTGTTCATTGGAAGGACTGAAGCTGAAGCTGAAACTCCAGTACATTGGCCACCTCATGTGAAAAGCTGACTCATTTGAAAAGCCCCTGATGCTGGGAATGATTGAAGTGGGGAGGAGAAGGGGACGACAGAGGATGAGATGGTTGGATGGCATCACTGACTCAATGGACATGAATTTGAGTAAACTCTGCGAGTTGGTGATGGACAGGGAGGACTGGCGTGCTGCAGTCCATGGGGTCGCAAAGACTTGGACATGACTCAGCAAGTGAACTGAACTGAACTGATGGTTAAAACAGGGAGCTAGTGGGAAGCTGCTGGATAGCACAGGGAGCTCAGCTTGGTGCTCTGTGCTGACCAGAGGGGTGAAATGGAGATCACGGGAGGGAGGTTCAAGAGGGAGCAGATTCATGTATACTTATGGCTGATTGATGATGTCGTACAGCAGAAACTAACACAACATTGTAAAGCAATTATATTCCAATACAAATTATACATGCATCTCAAAAGGAAAAAAAAGGTAAACAGACGGGTCACCCAGTGGTGGAGAATCCATCTGACAGTGCAGGGGACGTGGGCTTGATCCCTGGTCCAGGAATACTCCACATGCTCTGGGGCAACTAAGCCTGTGCGCCACAACTGCTGAGCCTGGGTGGGGCAACTTGCTCCTTTAGAGGGGCAAGAGGCAAATGAAAGATGCTCACCAGCGCTAAACAATAAGAAATGCAAAACAAAGCTACAATGATGCATCACCTCATGCCAGTCAGAATAACAATTAGCAAAGAGCCCACTAATAATATCATAAACGCTGAAGAGGCTTGGAGATCAGGGAACCTCCTACAGGGCTGGAGGGAATGTGAACTGGGGCAGTCACGGGGGGAGCAGTGTGGAAGTTCCTTAACAAGTGTAACCTCCTGACATTTAAGGAAATGAATTCCATGAAAAATAGACAAAACAGATTAATAGACAAATTGACAAGTTTTGCACTTTTTAGTCAATCATCTGCAAGTCTAAAATGACCAGTTTTGATCTAGCATTTCTAAATTCTCTAAGTTAAATGTGTACGAATACACATACACTCACATATTCCTTCTTGGTTTTCTCACTGCTAACGTGTATACCTTCAGATATTTATATATTGTATTCAATGTGTGTTATATAAATTATATGATGTATATATCTTCAGATATTTATATATTGCATTCAAAGTATGCCAAGGCCATGAGAAAACAGTTCCTTTAAGCCTAGACAAGAAACTTGTGCTAAGAGTTATACAGGGCAAGATTTTATAAATCTTGGTTCAGAACTTTCCCATCATGGCTTTTAATTATGCTTTTTGTGACTTTGTTAAATTGACATTTGCTTAAATGAGCCCCTGGAAAGTTTTAGCTAACAAAAGAACAAAGGACAATTGAAGCAGGTGAGTTTATGACTCTAGGTCCTGAGAGAATTCACGGGAATCCTTGAGGGCCCCTGAGGAAGGTCAAGGCTAGAACCAGGCAGAGAAAGCTCCAGTACTTGGGGTTCAGGCCTTTCTAAGGGGCCCTGGGTGAAGTGCTTTGGGCTCCCCAGGCTGAGTGTGGATCGGTCCATTCAAACCAGAGAAGTAGGAATCTGGTGCGCTCTGAGGGTGTCATTGAATGGGGGCCTGTGAAGTAGACCCTGGGGTTTGGCAAGACTGCTGGTCTCCAGGAAGGGGGTCATCTAGTGGAGGTGCTCACAGGACTGGCTGCTGTGAGTTCAAGGACCTGCAGGCTGCCTGCTCCCCAGACAGATGCTGAGGCAGCAACAGCACGGGGCAGTCAGGGAAGCTCTCAACAGTACTCTGTATGATCCTTCTTATTAGAACCATCACAATGTCCCTGCAGTTACCGAGAGGGAGAAAGAGTACAATGGATAAATGATGGGAAATACATGATCAAATTATATGAGACTAAAGGGCAGTAACAGATGTCATCTCACTGTGCTACCTAATAGTTCACTGGTATGCATTCTTCCCTGCAACCTTAAATAAGGCTGGAGAGGTTAATGTCGGTGGTAGGTAAACACTTCATTCATTACACAGCAACTGTAACACCAGAAACCATCCAGTTTTATTGATTAACATGTATGAATATCACACATAGTCAGAATGAAACATTTTACAATCCACTGTGTGACCCTTGATTAGAATACAGATTACAAGCATAGACAACGATATTCATTTTTCTGATACAATGGTCTCAGAGTTGTGCTTTCTATGGTTACAAAAGGAAGGCTAATCACTTAATCAACAAGGCATAGATTAATTACATGATTTTTCTGAGAAAAGTTTCCCATTCTTTTCCAGGGTATCAGAGAAGTCTTTATTTCAAACATGTCAATTAATATTCATGACTTCTGTTGATATTATAAAAATACATCAAAATTTCAGTGAACTGTCATTTGTATTATCCTTAAAAAGCCAGTGACATTGAAAATTTAGAACAAACCTCTGTCTGGCTTTAATATGTGGCATTAGTCCCTGAACACTTACATCATGGTGACCTACAGGGTTGTTTGACACCAATGACAAACACCTCCATTAGATGTTCAGTGTACACGTAATATTACTACGTACTTAACGTCCTTAATGAAGAATAAATACCAATGGTTCCTACCTCAGATAGAAGGGATTCTCTTATCACTGAGTCAGCAACCATCAAAAACTTGAGTTCACATACACAGTAGAAACAAACCATAGCATGTAGTATTTTGAGAGTTGAGTTACTTTCGTTTGGTTTTCAAAAATCTCAAATATGTCAAAACAAGCAAGAATACATTGCTAATGCTTGTACCACTCCACACACAACCCTTCATCCTGGGACCCATTCTAACATACAGTTTTCTCTGTGTTTTAAGTATGGATTGCTATCTATAGTAATTCTACTTCAGAGGAAATTTAGGAAAGAGGAATTGATGAAATGCTTCCTAGGATGAATTCTCTGATATTTATTTAGAGTTGATTTTTATTATAACTTTCCTACTTCTTTCTTTTTTTTACATCATCACATATCTTTCCTGCAAAAATGCTCTCGGGTTATCTAAAGTGTACATTTAGGACTAATCTCTTTCATCACTTATGACATTCCTAGAATTTCTCTCCAGTATGTACTCTGCATATACATTAAATAATCAGGGTGATGATATATACAGCCTTGACATACTCCTTTCCCGATCTGGAACCAGTCTGTTGTTCCATGTCCGGTTCTAACTGTTGCTTCTTGACCTGAATACAGGTTTCTCAGGGGGCAGCTAAGGTGGTCTGGTACTCTCATCTGTTTAAGAATTTTCCACAGTTTGTTGTGATCCACACAGTCAAAGGCTTTAGTGTGCTCAATAAAGCAGAAGTGGGTGTTTTTCTGGAATTCCCTTTTCCTATGATCCAATGAATGTTGGCAATTTAATCTCTGATTCCTCTGCATTTGCTAAATCCAGCTTGTACATCTGCAGTTCACAGTTCATGTACAGTAGAAGGCTGGCTTGAAGGGTTTTGAGCATTACCTTGCTAGCATGTGAAATGAGCACTATTGTGCAGCAGTTCGAACATTCTTTGGCATTGCCCTTCTTTGGGACTGAAATGAACACTGACCTTTTCCAGTCCTGTGGCCACTGCTGAGTTTTCCAAATTTGCTGGCATACCTAGCGCAGCACTTTCACAGCATTGTCTTTCAGGATTTGAAATAGCTCAGCTGGAATTCCATCACCTCCACGAGCTTTGTTGGTAGTGATTCTTCCTAAGGCCCACTTGACTTCACACTCCAGGATGTCTGGCTCTAGGTGAGTGACAACACCATTGTGGTTGTCCAGGTCATTAAGACCTTTTTTGTACAGTCCTGTGTATTCTGGCCACCTCTTCTTAATCTCTTCTGCTTCTGTTAGGTCCATGGCATTTCTGACCTTTATCGAGCCCATCTTTGCATGAAATGTTCCCTTGGTATCTCTAATTTGCTTGAAGAGACCTCTAGTCTTTCCCATTCTATTGTTTTCTTCTATTTCTTTGCATTGTTCACTTAAGAAGGCTTTCTTATCTCTCCTTGCTAGTCTTTGCAACTCTGCATTCAGATGGGTATATCTTTCCTTTTCTCCTTTGCCTTTTGCCTCTCTTCTTTTCTCAGCTATTTGTAAGCCTTCCTCAGACAACCATTTTGCCTTTTTGCATTTCTTTTTCTTGGGGATGGTTTTGGTCACTGCCTCCTGTACAAGGTTACAAACCTCTGTCCATAGTTCTTCAGGCACTCTGTCTATCAGATCGAATCCCTTGAATCTACTTGTCACTTCCACTGTATAATCATGTTGCTGTTGTTCAGTCGCTCAGCCATGTCTGACTTTGCAACTGCATGGATTGTACCACACCAGGCTTTCCTGTCCATCACCAACTCTGGAGCTTGCTCAAACATGTCCATTGAGTTGGTGATGCTATCCATTATCCTGTTCTCTTTTGTTCCCTTCTCCTCCTGCCTTCAGTCTTTCCCAGCATCAGAGTCTTTTCCAATGAGCCAGCTCTTCACATCAGGTGGCCAAAGTATTGGAGTTTCAGCTTCAGCCTTAGTCTGTCCAGTGAATATTTGGCACTGATCTTTCGGATGGACTGGTTGGATCTCCTTGCAGTCCAAGGGATTCTGAAGAGTCTTCTCCAACACCACAGTTCAAAAGCATCAGTTCTTCGGCACTCAGCTTTCTTTATAGTCCAACCCTCACATCCATACATGACTACTGGAAAAACCAAGGCTTTGGCTAGACAGACCTTTGTTGGCAAAGTAATGTCTCTGGTTTTTAATATGTTGTCTTGGTTGGTCATAAATTTTCTTCCAAGGAACAAGTGTCTTTTAATTTCATGGCTGTAGTCACCATCTGCAGTGATTCTGGAGCCCCAAAAAGTTTATTTTGTTTTTATTTCATTACTCTAAGAGGTGGATCCAAACAGAGTTGTGCTTTATATCAAAGTGTGTTCTGTCTGTCTGTCCTACCTATATTTCCCTCAAGAGGTTGAGATTATCAGCCCTCTTTTGAGCTCTTTCATCAATTTGGAGTTTCTTTTTCTGTCTGGGTTCAGGCAGTGTGGGAATTTCATTCTCTTTTCACTTGAGAGACCTCTGCACTATCCTACCGTCTGGCTAACAATTGACATTGCCAGCATCCAACATGCAGGAGGGCTCGCTTCTCTCTACAACCCTTTCTAGCATTTATTGGTTTTAGACTTCTTGCCCATGTCCATTCCGACCTGTGTGAGTTTTGATTGGCGTTTCTCTTAAGAGTTCGCCACGTTGAAATATTTTCATATGATTTTTGAAAAACAGTGTGAATAACTGACTTCTGTCCCCTTGACTGACAGCCCTGTTTCAAATTCTCTGTTTAGGATCTACCCGAGGACATTTGTTGAGAATAGATGTTTTTTTCCTTTCAGCCCCATGAAAGCGAAGTCCCTCAGTCGTGTCTGACTCTTTGCGACCCCATGAACTGTAGCCTACCAGGCTCCTCTGTCCATGGGACTTTCCAGGCAGGAATACTGGACTGGTTTGCCATTTCCTTCTCCAGGGGATCTTCCCGACGCAGGGATTAAACCCGGGTCTCCCACATTGTAGGCAGACGCTTTACCTTCTGAGCTACAGAACTCTAAGCCCCATGCATGCATGCTAAGTTGCTTCAATCCTGTCCGACTCTGTACGACCGCATGGACAGCAGCCCACCAGGCTTCTCCGAACACTGGAGTGGGTTGCCATTGCCTTCTCCCTAAGCCCCTTGACCTGGTGAATATGAAGTGCCTGTGAGCACAGGTTTTTCCGTCGTTACCAAACGTGGCCACAAGGTGGCAGCATCTCTTCCTGCTCCACTGCTGGCATTTTCTGTTTGTTTTTTAGTGTTTATTTTCTGTTCGAGTAGGGTTGACTTCCGATGTGTTTGTCTTAAGTGTACAGGAACTTGGTTTAGTTATGCATGAACGGATCTCTATTCCCTTTCGGGTTCTTTCCTATATTGGTTCTCTTGGTGTGTTCAGCAGACTTCCCTGTGCTATTCCGTTATTTTGGATTATCTATCTGATAATAAGCAGTGAGTATGTTAATCCCAACCTCTTAATGTCTTCCTTCCCCTTCCTTAAAAATAAATTATCATAAGTGAGTTTTCTAAGTCTGTGAGACTGTTTGTTTATAAGTTAGTTCATTTTGATGAATTTATAGATTCCACCTGTAAGTGATATATTTCTCTTTCCTTCTCTAGTTGACTTCACTCCGTATAATAAATCTCTGGGTCCATCCATGCTGCTGCCGGTGGCATATTTTCATTCTGTTGATGGCTGAGTGTATTCGGTGTACAAATGAACCATTTTCTCTTCATTTCTCTATTGATGGACATTTTGGTGATACTCTGTCTTGGATATTGTCAATAGTGCTGCCCTGAAGAGAGGGGTGCATGTATCATTTTAAATTAATATTCTTTCCGGATCTAACCCAAGGAGTGGGCTTGCCGGATCATGTACTAAGTCTATAGTTAGTGTTTTAAGGAATGCCCATACTGTTTTCCTTCGTGGCTGCCCCCGCCCATTTCCATTCCTGCCCACAGTGTAGGAGGATTCCCTGTTCCCCTCGCCCTCAGCAGCAGTTAATCCTTGTTCATCTTTTGGAGGATGGCTGTTCTGAGGGGTGGGAGGTGATACCATGGCCCAGTTTTGATTTGCATTTCTCCAATAGTTAGTGATGCTGAGCATCTTTTCAGGTGCTTTATATGGCCACCGGGATGTCTTCTTTGGACAAATGTCCATTTAGACCTTTGGTCCATTTTTTCTAATGGGATGATTTTTTTTTTAAAGGTATATATTGAGCTGCATGAGCTGTTTGCATATTTTGGAGATAAATTTCTTGTTTCTAAATTCAGTTTCAAACATTTTTTTCCCATTCCGAGGGTTTCTTTTTTTTTTTTTTTTAGTTTGGTTTACAGTTTCCCTTGCAGTGCAAACGTTTTTGAGGGTAGAGAAACTCAAGTCTTTTGTTGAGTTTTGTTTAATTTTTCATTATTCTAAAAGTGGGTCCAAAAGGGTTTGCTATGGTTTCTGTCAAAGCTTCTTCTTCCTATAATTTCCTCAAAGGGTTTAGAGTAATTGTCCCTCCATTAAGCTCTTTAATTGGTTTGGAGTAAGTTTCTCTGTATGAGGATAGGGATTGTCACAATTTCATTCAGTTATCTTGTTGTTATCTTGTTACCCTCTCCTCTGTATGGACTCTTAGAAATTTAACTTGGTAGCCTCCATGCAGGAGAATTAATTCCCTTTTCTCCAAAACCTTCCAGCGTTTATTGTTTGTAGACTTTTTGACAAAGGTCATTTTGACCAGTGTGAGGCAATACGTCATAGTTTTGATTTGCATTTTGGTGAGATCGCTGGGTGTGGAGGCTTTTCATGGGATTTAAAAAAAAATTGCGAGTAAAACTAATATATCGACGCTGGCCTCTTGACCGTCTGCCCTCTCTTTTGAACTCTTTTTCCAGGACCCACCCGAGGACATTTATTGAGGACAGGTGGTTTTTCATTAAATCCCTGCAAGCCTGGTAAACAACGAAGTACCCATCCACACAGGGTTTTCAGTTGCTGTTACCAGATGTGGCCACGAGGGGCAGCAGTTCTTCACGCTAGGCTTTTGTTTCGAATTTATGTTTATTTTCTGTTGGAACAGAGTTGATTCCTGCTGGGCTTGTTTTAGGTTTACAAGAACTTGGTTCAGTTATACATAAATGTATGTCTATTCTCTTATCTTTAGGGGCCTTTTCCCATATAGGTTCTTTCAGTGTTTTCAGTACACTTCCCTGTGCTATTCAGTAGGTGTTTTTTGGATTATCTACCTGATAATAAGTAGTATGTATGTTAATTCCAGCTTCTCAATTTCTCCCTACCCCTCCCTTTTTTGAAATGATCATGGGTGAGTTTTATTAGTCTGAGTCTGTTTCTGTTTATAAATCTGTTCACTTGAAAGAACTTATAGATTCCGCCTGTAGGTGATATAATATTTCTCTTTCCCTGACTTCTCTCAGGAGGATAAATCTCTTGGTCCATCCACGCTGCTGTTAATGACATTACTTTTGTTGTTGTTTTTTCTGATGGCTGAGTGTATTCCGGTGTTTAGATGGATCAGTTGCTCTTCATTTCTCTCTATTGATGGACATTTTGGTTGAAGCTCTCTTGGAATTTGTGAATAGTGCTGCCATGAAAACAGAGGAGCAAGTATCACTTTAAATTATGATTTTATCCAGACCTAAGGGAAGGAGTGGGCTTGCTTCATCTGGTGGCAACTATATTTAATGTTTTCAGGAATCTCCCTACTGTTTTTCTTGTGGCTGCACCCACCCATTTCCATCCCCACCCACAGTGTAGGAGGCCTCCCTGTTCCCCTCGCCCTCTGAAGCATTGAATCTTTGTAGATGTTTTGGAGGATGGTCATTCTGAGGGGGTGAGCTGATACGTTGTTGCAGTTTGATTGGCATTTCTCTAACAGCGATGCTGAGCATCTTTTCATAGGCTTTATGGCCATCTCGATGCCTTCTTTGAGGATACATCCATTTAGATCTTTGGCCAATTTTTTCTCTTGGGTCGACTGTATTTTGATATTGATCTGCAGGAGCTGTTTGCATATTTTGGAGATGAACACGTTGCTTTAAAATTCGGTTGCATTTTCCCCCTGATGTTCAGGGTTGTCTTTTTCTTTCATTTTGGGTTTCCCTTGCTGTGCAAAAGCTTTTGAAGTTAACGAAGTCCCTTTTGTTGAGTCTTATTTTTCATTATCCTAAAAGTGGGTCCAAAAACAATTTGCTGCGATTTGTGTCAAACCGTGTTCTGCCTATATTTTCCTTAAGAGGGTTAGAGTAATCGTCCCTCAGTTTAGTTCTTTAATGGATTTGAAACGTCTTTTTCTGTAATTGGTTACAGACTGTCAGTTTCATCACTTTTCACTTGTTTAAGGAACCTCCACCCTCTCCTCCACACTGGTTGTTAGCAATTTATGTTGCCAGCATCAGTGTAGGAAGGTTCCCTTTTCTCCACAACCGCTCCGGCACTTCCTGTTGGTAGACTTTGACAAAGGCCATTTAACCAATTGTAGTTTTGATCTGGGTTTCTATAAGATTTCATGATGTGAAAGCCGTTCATGTGATTTTTTTTTTTAAACAGGGTGAGTAAAACTGACCTCTCAAGGTTGGCTTCTGGACCGTCTGCTCTGCTTTAAATTCTCTTTCCAGGACCTACTCCAGGGCATTAGCTGAGGACAGGTGTTTTCCCCTTACATCCCAGCAGAGCTTGTGAATGTGAAGTGCCCATCAGCGCAGGTTTTTCAGCTGATGTTACCAAAAGCGGCCACAAGATGGCAGCATTTCTTCATGCCCACCAGAGCCTCAGGGCAAGTCCTGTTCTGCGTTGTTAATTAGAATGGATACACCCAAGGCTGTGTCTCCTTCCTTCTCTCTGAGCCTTTAACCCTGGACAGATCTCAACGATTGCCACACCACTCTGCAGAGGAGCTGTCCTCTCAGTGGGGTGACCCTAAGGAAGGAGGCCGGAGGTGGGAACCCTGCCACCAGCAGACACGGAGCCCAGAGCACTTTGCAAAGCTCTTCCAGCCCAGAGACCCCACCATCTTTTGGGGGCACCAGGGTTGGCTCTGCTGCAGGAGGGTCCCCTGGATCTGGAGACTGTGGGCTCATGCAGAGGGGAACAGGGAGCAAGTCCATGGCGTGGGGCGGGGCTGTTTGCCTGGCAAACCCTCCCCAGCGCCCTCAGCCCCAGGACAGTCCCGCCTGGGGACCCAAGCCTGCTCAGACTCCAGGCATGTGACACCAGCCCAGGTCGCCAAGGCCAGATGGGAACAGAGCCAGCAGTTCTTTTCTCTTTTTTAAAAAAATGTTTTTGAATTGTAGTTTACAGGTGACTTACATTGTGGTGGCTTGCACAGATACTTGATTCATTTATTCATAGAAGTACATATATTCTTTATCATTTTCTTTTCCCATAGAGGTTATTACAGAGTTTTGAGAGGGTTTCTTGTGCTCTGTGGTGGGTCCTTGTGGATTATTTTAGAAGTATAAATAGTAGTGTGTTTATGTTCTTCTCAACCTGCTAATTTCTCCCTGCCCCACACATTTCACTTTGGGGAACCATGAATTTATTTTCTAAGCCTGTGATGCTGTTTCTGTTTTGTAAAGAAGTTCACTTGTATCCGTGTTTAGGTTCCACCTAGAAGTGGTCTTATAGGATATGTTTTTTCCAAATGTAAACAAAGGGCCAGAAGGGCGTCCTGTGTGAGTGATGTGAGTCTCCTCTCACTGGGCTCTCACCCAGGACTCCAGCACTCCTCACCCGGTGTGCCCTACCTAGTCTTGGTCTTAAATAAATAAACTGCTTCTGTGTGCTTGCCCAGACATTCTGTGTGTCTCTAATAGTGAACTTTGTATCTGTTTCTATGGGGTGTGCCTCTTTGAGACATTCTTGCTTTCAAGCAGAGGAAAGACCCAGGGTCACTTTGCTTCTCGCCTCTGGCCCCTGCTGGTCTGGCAGCGGGGACTCCTGGTTCTCATCCAGGCTCCACACATTCAGTTCAGGATGGCTCACTGCTGCCAGCGAGAACACTTGGTGCTGAAACCAGAAATCCGGGAGTTCAAGGTTTGCATTAAAACAACATTGGGAAGGACATGATCGAAAGGAGTGTCGATGGACATGAGTTTGAGTAACTCTGGCAGCTGGTGATGGACAGGGAGGCCGGGCGACCTGCAGTCCATGGGGTCGCAAAGAGTCGGACACCACTGAGCCACTGAACTGAACTGAGATAGGGAAGATAATGTTATATGTGGTCAGGACTCTCTAAGACTACACTAGATTTGATTAGGTCAATAAATTTTGTGATTAACAGTAAGCTGTGACCAGACTGGAATTTGGTTTCTCTCCCTGTTAAGAGAATGAAGTTTTCTTGGAATGTGGCTTTTGATAACAGTCTATGTGAATTTCTTTGCCTTAAAGTGATTTATATTTGTTTTTAAAATCTCTGGTTACTTTGGTGAAGTAAATATTATTTCACAGTGACCTATGAAGATTGTGGTACATGTAGGTAAAGCCAATTCTGCTTCTACAAAGAATTAACCGCTCATTGTCAGACTTTTGTTTTCCTGATGTCCTTAGGAGTTGTCAATAGTCTCCTAAAGTAAGGAAATTACACTGGTAAACACTAGCTGTAACTCAGTCAGGGCCACGGGAAATCTAAGCGGCCACTCAGCTCTTCCCAGCTCCCGGACAGACCTCGTTTACATTTGATGGCTTACAGCCTTTCCTGGGTACATGTTACAGGTCTGATGGCCTCACAATGGAAAAACATAGTTTAAAATGTGTTTTCCACTTGGGGTACATTTACCACAGTCTCCAGTGATCATGGCACCCACTTCACTGGACAAACCATGCAAGCCTTAACAAAAACGTCACAAACTCCTTACAGCTGTCACCGTCATCATCATACTCAATCATCAGTCAAGGACAGCAGAACAAAGATGAACTACGTGGGGTTAAATAAACTGCTAAACGTGATTATAATGTTCATGACCTTTGGGGTGACGTATTACTGGCTTCCACTGTTTCAGGTATAGAGAAGCTCTTCTCCTCAAGCTGCTTAAGACTTACAACAGTTTGGTAATTTACACCTCTGGGTAAAATTCAAACCTTTTTTCTTTTCTCTCTGCCTTGTCCTTCCAGAAATTAGAGACACTTGGGTTCTGAGCAGCCTTATCAGGTAAATGAAAAGACCATCTCCTGACACATACAGGAATGTCAAAGATTTTTGAGATTTGGGGGACCTTTAGAAGAGAGAAAAATCCACTTAGGCAGAATCTGATGGCAGGCCTTTGGCATGACTTTCTTGGCTTTGAGAGGCCTTTGGGGAATTTTAGCCCAAGACTCCTGAGGAATTACAGCAGAGACTGTGTAAAGAAGCTGTGTGGTCAGTACACCCAACTTACTTTTAAAACAACTTAGTCTTGGCCTAGTTTAATAAAAATGGGGGTAATTTTAGAAAAAACTTGTTTCATTAAATATTAAATTCTAGTTTTGAAGGTCTGTGTTTACTAAGACTTTTTCGTCTTTGTAGATGTAGGACCTGGATTACACTGGCTACACTTCGTACAGGTTCTCAGATTCTTGCTTGTGACCCGACTAGTACTGTGAGCTGTATTTCTTTTTCTGCCTGCTTTCGAGTTGCTTCTTGCATTACTAAATATACGACTGAGCCTCTGATAACACAATGATATTATATAACTCCTCATGAGCTCAGTGATGGTAGTGGTTTAACTCTAAATATGGGAAGAAGCTCCAAATGGGAATATTTTCATGGACCAGAGAGCCTGAGAGACAGGAGGTCCAGCGGCTCCTGGCTGCTGGTCTATGGCCTTGTCCAGTAACGCCACACTGAGTGGCCTGTCAGCGGAATCTTTGCCAGACCCGGGAACGAGCGTGCCTAGCACCATGGCTCAAAACGGATGTGAGATGCCACCAAAACCGTGGTCACACTGACAGCCAGGAGGGCCACGCTGACAGGAGACGGGCTCCACCGTCTGCTCCTGCGAAGACTGAACCAGGGGAGGGGCTGCGAGGTGGGGCCTTAGTGATTTGGGTCCTAGGCTCTTTGTCCACTACCTTTCAGAGAACAGTTATTGAGTGTAGGCTTTTGTTCGCTTGTTTGTTTAGCAGGTCCCCAGGCTTGGTGAGGGCCTTCCTGGGTGGCTCAGCAGTAAAGAATCTGCCTGAGATGCAGAAAACGCAGCAGACATCACTGATTGGTTACCTGGCTCAGGAAGATACCTTGAGGAGGGCCTGGCGCCCCATTCCAGAATTCCTATCTGGAGAATCCAATGGACAGAGGAGACTGGCAGGCCACAGTCCATTGAGTCACGAAGAGTTGGACACGACTGAAGTGACTGAGCACGCGTGAGGGTTGGTGGGTATTAGCTGCCCAGCAGATGTTTACAGTTGCTTTTACCAGGGTCAGGATTAAGTCAGAACCAGAGTCATACCAGAGTGAGGCCTAAGTACGTACCACAGTCAGGCCTGAGTGTGACCAGAGTCAGGCCTGAGTCAGTAGCAGAGTCAGGACTAACTCAGGACCAGGCCAGGCCATAGTGAGAACCAGATCCAGGCCTTAGTGTGGACAGAGTCAGGCCTAAGGAAGTACCACAGCCAGGCCTCAGTGAGTACCAGAGTCTGGCCTTACTGTGTAGTAGAGTCAGGCCTGAGTGTGGACCTGAGTCAGTCCTAATGACGACCAGAGTCGGGCCTTAGTGAGGACTATAGTCAGGCCTCAGTGTGGACCAAGTCAGGCCTTACAGTGGACCAGAGTTAGGCCTAAGTGAGTACGACAGACAGGCATAGGAGTGGACCAGGGTCAGGCTGAAGTGAGTATCACAGTCAGTCCTTAGTGTGGACAGGACTAAGCCTTTAGTGTGGTCCAGAGTCAGGCCTTAGTGTGGACTAGAGTCTGTGCTAAGTGAGTAAGACAGACAGGCATAGGAGTGGACCAGGGTCAGGCTGAAGTGAGTATCACAGTCAGGTCTAAGTGAGTACCACAGTCAGTCCTTAGTGTGGACAGGACTAAGCCTTTAGTGTGGTCCAGAGTCAGGCCTTAGTGTGGACTAGAGTCTGTGCTACGTGAGTAAGACAGACAGGCATAGGAGTGGACCAGGATCAGGCCAAAATGAGGACCAGAGTCAGGGCTTAGCATGCACCAGAATCAGGTCTCAGGATGGACCTGAGTCAGAGTCAGTAAGTACCAGAGTCAGGCCTTATGTGGCCCAGAGTCTGCCTGAGTGTGCACCAGAGTCAGTCCTGATTGTGGACCAGAGTGAGGCCTTAGCCTGGTCCAAGGTCAGGCCTGAGTGAGCACCAGAGTCAGGCCTGAGTGTGACCAGAGTCAGGCATCAGTGTGGACCAGGGTCAGAGGTGAGTGCCCACCAGAGTCAGGCCTGAGTGTGGAGCTGAGTCAGGCCTGAGTGTTTCCAAAGTCAGGCCTGAGTGTTTCCAGAGTCACGCCTGAGTGTTTCCAGAGTCAGGTCTGAGTGTGCACCAGAGTCATACCTGAGTGTACACCATAGTCAGGCTTGAGTGTGGAACCCAGTCTTCCTGATGCATCACTATTATTCACTTAGGCCTCACTCTGGTCTACACCAAGACCTGACTCATACCCACTCAGGCCAGACTCGGGTCTACACTCAGGCCTGACTCTAAACCACTTAAGACCTGACTCTCGTCCACTTTAAGGGCTCACTGGTCCACATTAAGTCTGACTCTAGTTCACACTGGCTGGTCCCTGCACCCTCCCCAAGATGTGGGCACGACATTTGCTAAGATCGATCCCCCCACAGAGGGCTGTGGGTGCATGTCCACACTTATTATGGGATGGGGCCCCCTCCCTTTTCGGCCATCAAGGAGGCTTCCTGCCCTTGTACAGAGAGGTCTTCTTTGACCTCAGGAGTGGGCCTCTTATCTCTTTACTCTTGCAAACTTCAGCTTCTGCCACTAGATTTGTCCTTGGAGTGTGTGAGTGAGAACAAAGCTTCAGTTTCACTCCACTTGAGAAATACCAGCTGTCCAGCCCAGAGGCCCTTCCATCTCCTATGTCAAATCCTGCTGAGAGACAAGAACCCCAAAAATCTTTATTGGGAGGCTGAAGGGCAAAGGTGTGTCTTCTGTAGCTTCTTCAGGCTGGCACAGGGCTCATAGACCCTACCTAGCTGGGGTCACGGAGCTCTCATCCTGCCTCATTCAGGGGCCCCAGGGTGACCTCTGTTGTTATCCCCACAGGATCTGTTCTGAAGAGTAGCTGGAACCATATCTTGATGTGAAACCATCGTAATCTGAAAGAGACAAACATAAGAAGTGAATTTAAAAAGTCAGGGGCCAAATATCTGTGATTAATGATAACAAATTATTGTGAGCAGGAGCTACAGCAGGAGTGAGAACCAGGTTCCATTTTTTAGCAGTTTTGATCCTGTCCAGATAGAGTCAGCACTGGTGGTACCCTCTCCACAGGCATGGAGCCTTGTGCTGTGGTCTTGCACACTGCGGATGTCTTCTGTATCAGCCCAGAGTGACTGACGCAGGTGTGACAGACTCAGTTTCAAGTCGTTGGAGGAGTGACAACCTGAACAGTACTGTAAAACATCAACCACAATTTTTTCCCAGGAGAATAAGCTGGGTTCCCAGTCCAGACCTGGCACTTCAAGGAGACCGGTAGCCAGTTGTCCAGTTTTGCCTAAGTAGGTTCTAGCTGCTGACGTGGTATTCACACATTAATTCACATATTAGAGCAGTTGTCACTGTTGCTGACTCTAGTGCTCCTGTAGATGTGAGAAGAGGCAAGAATCTGGGCTCATGAGAACCTTTACTGAGAGCATCTGACTGTCTGAAGGCCTGTTCTGCCAGCTTCCGCAGAGCGCGGATGCCCCGTTCCCGATCTCCCTGCTCAGTGCCTTTCAGGGCTGCTGAAGGGTAGCCGGTGCAGCGGGTCCTGACTGAGTCCTAGCAGAGGCTGATGGCAAGTGCCACTTTTCAGCTGGCACGGCCCCTTGGTGGCAATCTGACCATGGTTTTGGGGGCGCTTCATGTCCATTTTCTCCCATGGCGCTAGGAATGCTCATGCCTAGATCTGGCAAAGATTCTGCTGACGGGCCACTCAGTGCGCTGTTACGGGACTAACCCCAAAAAATAGGAGCCAAGAAACGCTGTCTCGCCAGCCTCTATGGTCCGTGAAAACGTTCCCTCTTGTTGCTTCTTCCCATAGCTAGAGTTTCACCGTTACCCTCACTGATCGCATATCATCATTTTATCAGAGGCTCAGTCACACATTTGGCGAAGCAAGAAACAATTGTGCAAAGCAGGCAGAAGAGGAAACAATGCAGCCAGCAGTATCAGTAGGACCACAAGCAGGAATCTGAGGACCTGCTTTAAGCACAGTCAGTATGTCCCAGGTCCTCTGACTTAGTTTGTTAAATAACTGTAGCCTGGGGTTAGTCTCCTGGTTGTAGACCATGGAGATCCTGACCCTTATCCAAAGGCTGATTACTGAGATAAGTTTTAGAAATAAACTTAGGGAGCCCCTTACTAATTCAGTTAACTCTCATCAGCATTATATCATAAACGCAAGGAACTATGTCATAAGACTTTCTTAGTAAACATAAACCTTAATTAACAAAACTAGAATTTAATATTTAGTGAAATATTTTTTTTTTCCTAAAGTTGCCTCTATTTTCACTAAAGTCGGCCAAGACTAATTTGTTTTAAGAAATAAGTTTGGTGTGCTGACCACATAGATTTCTTCTACACTGACTCTGCTGTAATTCCTCAGGAGTCTTAGACTAAATCCCCAAAAGGCCGCTCAAGGCCAAGATTTATTAATTTGTTCTACTTTCCTCCATTTATAAATGACTGACTGGAGAATAGAATTATCATTACTTTTTACAACAAAAATATTTCCAGTCTTTATATCTTCTCTCGCTGACAACACATATCCGACTTGCCATACACACTGAAACATTTTCCTTGTCACTTTAGTAGATCTTGAGTCCATAATTTTTAATCTTTAAAAAATTAACCCCTAGTGAAAATCAAGAAGAAAGCAATTGTGAACTATTTGTTGCATTGGCAGTCTCTGATTAGCAAACTCGAGAATACATTTTAGAACCTCTAAAAACATGTATTTTTCAAAAGTACAGTTTTCCTCAATGTAATACAAGGCACGTGTCTAATAGATATACGTCTATGTATAACTGAGTGAAGTACCTAAAAACCAAAAAAAAAAAACAAAAAAAAAACCAAACCACACACACACAATACCCCACACATCGGAAATCACGTCTACTTTAATAGAATATAAAATTTTAAATTACCAAAATAATAAAAAAGAGTGGGGCATGAAGAAATGTTGCCACCTTGTGGCCACTTTGGGTAGCAACAATTTAAAACCTGTGAAGATGGGCCTGCAATATCCCCAGGCCCTCAGGGATGTAAGGGAAAAAAACCTGTTGTCAACGAACCACCTTAGGTAGATCCTGGAAAAAGAATTCAAAACCTGGCAATTGGTCAAGAAGCCAACCTTGGGAGGTAAGTTTTACTCACACTCTTTCAAAATAATCACACGAAAAGATTTCGGTATTACTAAAACTTCCTGCTGCTGCTGCTAAGTCGCTTCAGTCGTGTCCGACTCTGTGCGACCCCATAGACGGCAGCTATGGCTCCCCCGCCCCTGGGATTCTCCAGACAAAAATACTGGAGTGGGTTGCCATTGCCTTCTCCACACGAAAACTTACAGAAATTCAAATCAAAACTACAATGAAGGTATCACCTCACTCCGATCAGAATGGCCATTGGTAAAAAGTCTGCAAACAAGAAATGCTGGAGAGGATGTGCGAAAATGGGAACCCTCCTACACCGATGCTGGCAGGGTAAGCTGTTAACCGTCAGCATGGAGGAACAGGCTGGAGGTTCCTCAAACAAGTGAAAAGAAGATGAAGTCACTACACTGCTTAACCCCATGCAGAAAAACATACGCCAAAGCAGAGATCTAAATGGACGGATGGATACTATAAAGCTCTTGAGGAAAATATACAGAACATGCCTTGATATAAATCGCAGCCAGTTCTTTTTGGATTCATTCTTAGAATAATACAATGAAAATCAACAAATGGGACTTCATTAACCTTAAGAGCATTTGAGCAGCAGGGTAAACTATAAATGAAAGAAAAAGACAACCCTCAGAATGGGTGGGGAAAAAAAGTGTTTGCAAATGGAGATACAAGGAATTCATCTTCAAAACATGCAAACAGTCCATGCAGCTCAATTTATTAAAAAAAAAAAAGGAAAAGTGGGCCAAAGTTCGAAATGGGTGTTTCTTCATAGAAGGCATCCAGGTGGATATAAAGTATGCAAAAAGATGTTCAGTGTCCGTAATCATTAGAGAAATGCACATCAAAAGTTCAGTGAGATATCACTTCACACCAGTCAGCATGGCCATCTCAAAAATTCGACAACAATAAATGCTGGAGGGGGTGTGGAGAGAAGGGAACCCTTCTACCCCAGATGGGAATGTAAATCAGTGCATCCACTCTGGAGAACAGTACGGAGGGGCTTTCCGACATTCAGCAGCAAAGTACCATGTTACCCAGCCATCCCATGCCTGGGCATGGATCCTGGGAAAACCAAAATTTCAAGATACTGCACGCCGACAATCATGGCAGCACTGGATACACTCGCCAAGATACAAAAGAAACCTGAGTGCAGAAGGACAGGTGAACGGTTAAAGCAGCCGGGGTCAGATACACAAACCCAGACATAGAAGGATGAAAGGAAGCCACTTCCAGCCACAGGGAAGAGCCAGAGACCATCACACTAGATGAACCAATTGAGACAAAGTATCACCTGTTATCACTTCTAGGTGGAATCCAAACATGGAAACAAGTGAGCTTCTTTACAAAACAGTAACAGCTTCATACACTTAGTAAAGAAACCTGTTACTAAAAAGGAAAGGCCAGGTGCAGTGACAAATATATGTTTGAAAATAACATATACACACTGCTAGTTATAAAATATCCTTAAGGACCCACTGTAGGGCACAAGGAACCCTACTTTGACTGTAAATAACCTATATGAGATAAAAGAACATATATACATCTATGTATAAATGAATAACGTTGCTTTACACATTAAAAAACAAACAAACCCACAGCAGTGCAAATCACCTATATACTCAAATTCAAAATAAACGAAACAGGAAAGAAAGAAAGACAAAAGAACTGCTGACTCTGCTCCCCTCGGGCCTTGGGGACCTGGGCTGGCGTCACGTCCCTGGGGCCTGAGCAGGCTGGGTCCCCAGGCGGGGCTGTCCTGGGGCTGAGGGCGCTGGGGAGGATATGCCAGCCAATCAGCCCCCCAGCCCGGTGGACGTGGGCTTCCTGTTCCCCTCTGCATGAGTCCACAGTCTCCAGATCCTGTGGGACCCTCCTGCAGCAGCACTAAATCTAGTGCCCCCAAAGGATGGTGGGGTCTCTGCGCTGGAAGAGCTTTGCAAAGTGCCCCAGGCCCCGTGTCTCCTGGTGGTAGGGTTGCCACCTCCAGCCTCCTTCCTTAGGGTCACCCCACTGAGAGGACAGGTCCCTCTGCAGAGTGGTGTTGCAATCATTGGGACCGCCTGGGGGATGAAGGGGAAGGGGGAAGAAATAAGGAGACACAAGCCTTAGGGCTTCCCAGGTGGCGCTGGTGGTAAAGAATCCATCTGCCAATGCAGGAGACGTGGGAGAAGCGGGTTCAATCCCTGGGTCGGGAAGATCCCGGGATGCATTCTTATTGCCAACCCAGAAACCAGATTTGCCCTAAGGCTCTGGTTGCCCAGGTAACCAAAGGGGGCATGAAGAAATGCTGCCTCCTTGTGGTCATTCCCCGTAAGAAGCACTTGAAAACCAGGCCTACTGGGCTGGGCTCTAAATGACACCAGCCCTAAAGAAATCTTCTGGGTAAATCACATGAAGAGAACTCAAAACAGGGCTGACTTTCAAGAAGCCACTTTCCGGAGGTTAACTGTACTCCCCAGTAGAAGGTAAAAAGCCCATGGAAAGATACTCATCATCAGTAAGTAGTGAAGAAATGCAAATTAAAAGTACCATGAGCCATCTTCTCACATGGCTCAAAATGGCCATCCTCGAAAGATCTTCGAAGCTTAAGTGCTGCCGAGGGTGAGGGGAACAGGGAACCTTCCTATGCCATGGGCAGGGTTGTAAATGGGTGGGTGCAGCCACGAAGGAAAATATCTGGAGGCTCCTTGAAACACTAAATAGAGAATTACCACGTTTTCCAGCAATACCACTCCTTGCTTTGATCTGGGAAAAAATCCTAATTCAAAAGAATATGTACATTTATATTTTCAGGGCAGCACTGTTCACAATAGCCAGGTTAGAGCATTAACCAAAAATCGACAGAAAAATAAAGACTAACTGGCCCATCTAGACAGTGGAATACACTGTGGAAAAAAAACAAAAACAAAAACACTACCATGAGCAGCAGCATGGATGTACTGAGAGATTGTCACGCTGAGGTATGAGACCAAAGGCAAACATCCTAAAATAGTACTGAAAGGTGGAAGCCAGAAATTCATGCAAATGAAATAATTTGCAAATAGAAACAGACTCAGAGTTTAAAAACCAACTCATGATTATTTTTTAAAAACGTTGCAGGAGGGATGCACTAAGAGGGATTAAAATGCTCACATCACTACATATCAAACAGGTCATCTAAAAGGACCAACTGAACAGCAGAGCAAGTTGGAGGAAACACACTCTGATAACCTTCATGGGAAAAGATCCCCCAAAAGAACAGCGTTACATCTATTTATGACTGAATCAAGTTCTTGTACACCTAAAACAGAGTCGGAAATCAACTCTAAGAGAAAAAACTAAATTATCCCAAAAAGTGGAGGATGAAAAATGCTGCCGCCTTGTGGCTGCTTTTGGTAACAACAACTGCAAAACCTGTGCTGACCAAAAAACACCTGTTCTCAACAAATGTCCTGAGATAGGTCCTGGAAAAAGAATTCAAAACAGGGCAGACGGTCAAGAGGCCAACGTAACTTGTTAATAGCCAGGACAGAGGACAGGGAGGAGGGTCCTTAAACAAGCAAAAAGAGAATGAAATTACAACATTCCTTACCCATTTAAAGAAAAACTCCAAATTAGTTAAAGAACTAAATGGAGAGACAATTACTCCCTACCATTAGAGGAAAGCATAGGAAAAACAGGCTTTGGCATAAATCACAGCAAATTCCCTCTGGATCCACCTCTTAGAATAATGAAAAATAGAAATAAGAAAAACTCAGCAAGGGACCTCATTAACCTTAGAAGCACTTACACAGCAAGGGAAACCATAATGAGAGAAAATGACAACCCTCAGAGTGGAAAAAAAGTTTGCAAGAAAATATATCAACAAGTAATTCATCTGCAAAACAAGCAAACGGCTCATGCAGCTCAACACGCACGCACACACACACACACACACACACACCAGAAATGGGCCAAAGATCTACATGGATATTTTTGCAAAGAATGTATCCAGATCGCTATAAGGCACATGAAAAGATGCTCAGCGTCCCTAATGATTGGAGAAATGCAAATCAAAACGACAATGAGGTATCAGCTAAAATCACTGAGAGTGAGGATCCTCCAAAAGATCTACAAAGATTAAAATCTGCCAGGAGCAGGCGGAAAAGGAATCATTCTACCCTGGGGGCAGGGATGGAAATGGGTAAGTGCGGCCAAGAAGGAAAACATGGAGATTCCTTAAAACACTAAACATGGAGTTACTAACGCCCTGGAAGCCAACTCCTTGTCTTATCAGGAAAAAATAAACAATTTAAATGATATGTGCGTGTACCCTTAATTTTAGGACAGCACTATTGACTATACTGAAGACAGAGTGTCAAACAAAATGTCCATCGATACAGAAATGAAGGTAACTGGTCCATCTAGACACTGGAATACATTCAACCAGCAACAGAAGGAGAAAGTGGCATTGGTAGTAGCAGGATGGACCGAGGGGACATAAGGAAAACACACCTCTCCTCAACTCGCGTCCTCGGGTGGGTCCCGGGAAAAGAATTCAAAACAGGGCAGACGGTCAAGAGGCCAATCTTGAGAGGCTGGATTTAATCACACTGTTTTTTTTTGTTTGTTTGTTTTTAAATCAAATGGAAACCTTTCAACATGAAGCAATTTTAGAGAAATTCAAATAAAAACGACAACTAGGAATGAGCTAGTCTCAGTCAGAATGGCTAGTGTGAAAAACTCTATAAACAGTAAATGCTGGAGAGGTTTTGGAAAAAAAGAAATTCTCCTACCTTGAGGCTAGTAACCTCATTTATTAGCAGCCAGAGCAGAGGATCCTGTGGAGGCTCCTGAAACAAGTGAAAAGTCAATGAAATTGCATCTCTCCCTAACCTCATCCAGAAAAGAAGCTCCAAATCAATTAAAGAACTAAATGGAGGGATGGATACTCTAAACTTCTTGAGGAAAATATGGGCAAGACAGGTTTTGAAATAAATCACAGCAAGTTCTTGCTTTCCCTCTTAGGATAACAACAACAAAAAAACCCTCAACAAAAGTAACCTCATTAACCTCAAAAGCTTTAGCACAGCAAGGGCAACTCTAAATAGAAAAAGACAACAATTAAATTGGGGAAAATGGTTACACTTGATTGGGAACACATGTACACCTATGGTGTATTCATTTTGATGTATGGCAAAATCAATACAACATTGTAATTAGCTGCCAATTAAAATAAATAAATTTATATTAAAAAAACCAATTTATTCATCTCCAAAAACATGCAAACAGTTCATTCAGCTCAACATCAAAAATCAATCAATAGAAAAATAGGCCAAAGGTCTAAATAGGCCTTTGTCTTCAGCTGGCATCCAGATGGCCATAAAGCACATGAAAAGATGATTCGCATCAGTGTTGGAGAAATGCCCATCAAAACTGCAGCGTGGTATGAACGCACACCCCTCAGAATGGCCATCTTCCAAAAGCTCTACGAAGTTTAAATGATGAGGAAGGTGAGGCAAACAAGAAGTCTTCCTACACTGTGGGCGGGGATGTAAAGGGGCGGGAGTGGCAATGAAAGAAAGCAACGTGAAGATTGCTGCTGCTGCTGCTGCTGCTGCTAGGCGACTTCAGTCGTGTCCGACTCTGGTCATAGCAAACACCCTCTTCCAACAATACAAGAGAAGACTCTACACATGGATATCACCAGATGGTCAACACTGAAATCAGATTGATTATATTCTATGCAGCCAAAGATGGAGAAGCTCTATACAGTCAACAAAAACAAGACCAGCAGCTGACTGTGGCTCAGATCATGAACTCCTTATTACCAAATTCAGACTGAAATTGAAGAAAGTAGGGAAAACCGCTAAACCATTCAGGTATGACCTAAATCAAATCCCTTATGATTTTACAGTGGAAGTCAGAAATAGATTTAAGGGCCTAGATCTGATAGATAGAGTGCCTGATGAACTATGGAATGAGGTTCGTGACATTGTACAGGAGACAGGGATCAAGACAATCCCCATGCAAAAGAAATGCAAAAAAGCAAAATGGCTGTCTGGGGAGGCCTTACAAATAGCTGTGAAAAGAAGAGAGGCGAAAAGCAAAGGAGAAAAGGAAAGATATAAGCATCTGAATGCAGAGTTCCAAAGAATAGCAAGAAGAGATAAGAAAGTCTTCTTCAGCGATCAATGCAAAGAAATAGAGGAGAACAACAGAATGGGAAAGACTAGAGATCTCTTCAAGAAAATAAGAGATACCAAGGGAACATTTCATGCAAAGATGGGCTCGATAAAGGACAGAAATAGTATGGACCTAACAGAAGCAGAAGATATTAAGAAGAGGTGGCAAGAATACACGGAAGAACTGTACAAAAAAGATCTTCACGACCCAGATAATCATGATGATGTGATCACTCATCTAGAGCCAGACATCCTGGAATGTGAAGTCAAGTGGGCCTTAGAAAGCATCTCTACGAACAAAGCTAGTGGAGGTGATGGAATTCCAGTTGAGCTCTTTCAAATCCTGAAAGATGATGCTGTGAAAGTGCTGTACTCAATATGCCAACAAATTTGGAAAACTCAGCAGTGGCCGCAGGACTGGAAAAGGTCAGTTTTCATTCCAATGTGAAAGAAAGGCAATGCCAAAGGATGCTCAGACTACTGCACAATTGCACTCATCTCACACACCAATAAAGTAATGCTCAAAATTCTCCATGCGAGGCTTTAAGAGTATATGAACTGAGAACTTCCAGATGTTCAAGTTGGATTTAGAAAAGGCAGAGGAATCAGAGATCAAAAGGAGGGGAACCCTGATGGAAAAACAAAATAACCCTCAGGAGAAAAAAATGCTACAACCAAGGTGAAAATGAGGAATTCATCCCCAAAACAGGCAAACCACCCATGCTGTTCAATTAAAAAAGTGGTGGAGGGCAAAGATCTAAATGAATATTTCTCCCCAGAAGACATCCAGGTGGCTATGATGCCCATGAAAAGGTGCTCACATTGCCAATTATTAAAGAAATTAAAATCAAAACTACAAGAACATCTCACCTCACCCAGCTCAGAGTGGCCTATGTCCTAAGGTTTACTAACAAAATGGCAGAGAGGACGTGGAGACACGAAAAGTCTCCTACACTGATGCTGGCACTGTAAGCTGTTAACAGTCAGGATGGACAGGGAGAAGCTTCCTTAAACAAGGGGAAAGGGAAAGAATTACATCTCTCCCTAACTGCTTACAGAAGAAAAAATCCAGATAGCTTGAAGAGTTAAATGGACAGAAGATTACTCTAATCCTCTTGAGGAAAATATAGGCAAACACACTTTGACATGAATCACAACAAGTTCTTTTTGAATCTATGCTTAGAATAATTAAAACTAAAACAAAACTTAAAAAAGGCACCTCATCACCTAAAAAGCTTTTGCACTGCAAGGGCAACCTAAAGGAAGGAAAAAGACAGCCCTCAGAATGGGAAAATAAATGTTTGCATCAGATGTTTAAAATAATGAATTCATCTCCCAACATGCAAACTGCTCATGCAGCTCATGATAAAGCTGCAAAAAAAAAAAAAAAAAAACCCTACCAATCCAATAGAAAAACCATAAACATCTAAATGGATATGTCTCCAAGGAAGGGATGCAGATGGCCATAAAACACATGAAAAGATGCTTAGGATCACTTTTAGAGAAATGCTAACCAAAACTGCAATGAGGTATCACCTCAAATCTCACAGAATATCCATCTTCCAAAAGGTCTACAAAGGAATCCTCTGCGTCCTACAAAGGATAATTGCTGCTCAGGGAAAGGGTCACAGAGAATCCTCCTATACTGTGGGCGGGAGTGTAATTGAGTGGGTGCAGCCACAAGGAAAAGAGTATGGAAATTCCTTAAAACACTAAATATAGACATACCACATGATCTGGCAAGGCTACTCCTTGCCTTACACCCAGAGAAAATCATGATTTAAAATGATAGTTGCACCTCAATTTTCAGGGCAGTGCTATTGACAATATCTAAGACAGATCATCCACCGAAGTTGTGTCTATAGAGAAATGAAGAGTCACGTGTCCACCTCAAAACTGGCATGCACTCAGTCATCCAAAAGAATGAATGAATGACATTTTCAGGAGCATGGGTGGACTGAGAATTTATCATACTCAGTGAAGTCAGAGATGAAAGAAGTATCTCTTAGAGAAGTTTCTCTCTATACATTTATACAGATTAACTAACTATAAACAGAAACAGACTCATAGACTTAGAAACCCAACTTATGACTTAAAAAAAAAATGTAGTGGCAGGGAGACATTGAGAGGTTGCAATGAACAAAATCACACTATTTATTACCATATTGATAATGCCAGTGGACCTACCAAATAGCACAGGGAAGTCGACTGGATACACAGAATAGACATACATCTGTGTATAACTGAATCATGTTCTCGTAAACCTAAAACAAACACAACAGAAATCAACTCTACTCCAGTAGAAAATAAAAATTAACCAAAAAAGGGAAAAACAGAAAGAGAAATACCAAGGGAACATTTCATGCAAAGATGGGCACAAGAAAGGACAGAAACAATATGGACCTAACAAAAGCAGAAGATAATAAGAGAGGTGGTGAAAATAGACAGACGAACTATACTGAGTTTCCCCTGTGGCTCAGCTGGTAAAGAATCTGCCTGCAATGCAGGAGACCTAGGTTCGAACCCTAGGAAGGTTGGGAAGATCCCCTGGAGAGGGAAAGGTTACCCAATCCAGTATTGTGGCCTCGAGAATTCGAGAGACTGTATAGTCCATGGGGTCACAAAAAGTTGGACATGACTATTAAGGAGAGGTGGTGAAAATATACAGATGAACTATACTAAAAAGATCTTATGACACCAGATAATCCCGATGGTGTGACCACTCACCTAGAGCCAGAAATCCTGGAGTGAGAAGTCAAGTGGGTCTTAGGAAGCATCACTATAAACAGAGCTAGTAGAGAGGATGGAATTCCAGCTGAGCTGTTTTAAATTACAAAGGATGATGCTGTTAAAGTGCTTCATTCAATATGCCAGCAAATTTGGAAAACTCAGCAGTGGCTACAGGTTGGAAAAGGTCAGTTTTCATTCCAATCCCGAAGAAGATCAATGCCAAAGAATGTTCAAACTTCTGCACAATTGCACTCATTGTACATGCCAGCAAGGTAATGCTCAAAATCCTTCAAGCTAGGCTCAACAGTATGTGAACTGAGAACATCCAGATGGATAAGCTGGATTTAGAAAAAACATGAACAAGAGATCAAATTGCCAACATCCGCTAGATCACAGAAAAAGTAAGAGAATTCCAGAAAACATCTACTTCTGCTTCATTGACTATGCGAAAGGCTTTGTGTGGATCACAATAAACTGTGGAAAATTGTGAGAGAGATGGGAATACCAGACCACCTGACCTGCCTCCTAAGAAATCTGTATGCAGGTCAGGAGGCAACAGTTAGAACTGGACATGGAACAATGAACTGGTTCCAAACTGGGAAAGGAGTACATCAAGGCTGTATATTTTCACCTGCTTATTGAACTTATACGCAGATAACATCATGCAAAATGCCAGATTGGATGAAGCTCAACCTGGAATCAAGATTGCCAGGAGAAATATAATGATCTCAGATATGTAGATGACACCACCCTAATGGCAGAAAGCAAAGAGGAACTAAAGAGCCTCTTGATGAAAGTGAAAGAGGAGAGTGAAAAAGCTGGCTTAATACTCAAAATTCAGAAAGCTAAGATCATGGCATCCAGTCCCATCTCTTCATGGCAAATAAAAGGGGAAACAGTTGTAACAGGGAGAGACTTTATTTCCTTGGACTCCAAAATCAATGCAGAGGGTTACTGCAGCCATGAAATTAAAAGATGCTTCCTCCTTGGAAGATAAGCAATGACAAACGTAGACAGCATGTTAAAAAGCAGAGACATTAATTTGCCAACAAAGACCCATCTAGTCAAAGCTACGGTTTTTCCAGTAGTTATGTGTGGATGTAAGAGTTGGACCATAAAGAAGGCTGAGTGCCAAAGAATTGATGCTTTTGAAGTGTGGTGCTGGAGAAGACTCTTGAGAGTCCCTTGGACAGCAAGGAGATCAAGCCAGTCCACCCTAAAGGAAATCAGTCCTGAATATTCACTGGGAGGACTAATGCTGAAGCTGAAACTCCAATACTTTGGCCACTTGATGGGAAGAGCCGACTCACTAGAAAAGACCCTGATGCTGGGAAAGATTGAGGAAAGGAGGAGAAGGGGGTGACAGAGGATGAGATGCTTTGTTGGCATCATCAACTCAATGGACATGAGTTTGAGCGAGCTCTGGGAGTTGGTGACGGACAGGGAAGCCTGACATGCTGCAGTCCATGCGGTCACAAAGAGTTGGCCATGACTGAGCGACTGAACAACATTGTGGTCTCGGGAGAGAGGAAGGCATTGTAGAATGTGAAAAGAGTCCAGGACGTGACTTCCCAAAAGACTTTATAGAAAGCACGTTTAATGTAGTAGGCAATAGTTGAAACCTAGATCCTGAGATCTCCATCAGAATAACACTCAGTCAAAAGTAAGAGTTGACCTCTGTCTTTATGAGGAAGGCAGCATGATTTTATACCAGTAAACTGAGAGAGTGACCTCTAGTCTAGAGCGAAGGAGGCAGAGAGCTCAAGAAAGAGGAAGGTTAGAATCATGTGAGTCATCAGGAAGCTTTCTGTCTATTCTCACCAACTCCCATTTATTCCTCAAAAGCAGAGATAGAAAACTCTTTTGTAGGACACAGACGATTCCAGGAGACAGTCTGCAAGTGAAGGAACCAAAATCCCGAGGGTTGATAAGGGATTCTGGAAGGCAGCTGTTCTCACCGAGAAAGCCATGTTCCCATAGTTCTCTAACATCAGGTCCCTGTATAATTCCGGCTGACCGAGGTCCAGGCACTCCCACTCCTCTTGAAAGGCTGTTGCTGAATCACAGAAGACGCCGGGATTCTTGGCCTCTGAAGGACAAGAATTCGATTCGTGGCCAGAGACGAGGCTTGATCAGTCAGAGCTTTTGTGTAATAGAATTTTATTAATCTCTTCAAGAAAATTAGAGATACCATGGGAACATTTCATGCAAAGATGGGCTCAATAAAGGACACAAATGGTCTGGACCTAACAGAAGCAGAAGATATTAAGAAGAGGTGGCAAGAATAGACGGAAGAACTGTACAAAAAAGATCTTCATGACCCAGATAATAATAATGATGTGATCACTAATCTAGAGCCAGACATCTAGGAATGTGAAGTCAAGTGGGCGTTAGAAAGCATCACTAGGAACAAAGCTAGTCGAGGTAATGGAATTCCAGTCGAGCTGTTTCAAATCCTGAAAGATGATGACGTGAAAGTGCTGCACTCAATATGCCAGCAAGTTTGGAAAACTCAGCAGTGGTCACAGGACTGGAAAAAGTCAGTTTTCATTCCAATTCCAAAGAAAGGCAATGCCAAATAATGCTCAAACTACCACACAATTGCACTCATCTCACATGCTAGTAAAGTAATGCTCAAAATTCTCCAAGCCAGGCTTTAGCAATACGTGACCCGTGAACTCCCTGATGTTTAAGCAGGTTTTAGAAAAGGCAGAGGAATGAGAGATCAAATTGCCAACATCTGCTGGATCATGGAAAAAGCAAGAGAGTTACAGAAAAACATCTATTTCTGCATTATTGACTATGCCAAAGCCTTTGACTGTGTGGATCACAATAAACTGTGGAAAATTCTGAAAGAGATGGCAATACCAGACCACCTAACCTGCCTCTTGAGAAATCTGTATGCAGATCAGGAAGCAACAGTTAGAACTGGACATGGAACAACAGACTGGTTCCAAATAGGAAAAAGAGTACATCAAGGCTGTATATTGTCACCCTGCTTATTTAACTTCTATGCAGAGTACATCATGAGAAACACTGTACTGGAAGAAATACAAGCTGGAATCAAGATTGCCGGGAGAAATATCAATAACCTCAGACATGCAGATGACACCACCCTTATGGCAGAAAGTGAAGAGGAGCTAAAAAGCCTCTCGATGAAAGTGAAAGAGGAGAGCGAAAAAGTTGCCTTACTGCTCAACATTCAGAAAACCAAGATCATAGCATCTGGTCCCATCACTTCAAGGGAAATAGATGGGGAAACAGTAGAAACAGTGTCAGACTTTATTTTGGGGGGCTCCAAAATCACTGCAGATGGTGACTGCAGCCATGAAATTAAAAGATGCTTACTCCTTGGAAGAAAAGTTATGACCAACCTAGAGAGCATATTCAAAAGCAGAGACATTACTTTGCTGACTAAGGTTTGTCTAGTCAAGGCTATGGTTTTTCCTGTGGTCATGTATGGATGTGAGAGTTGGACTGTGAAGAAAGCTGAGTGCCGAAGAATTGATGCGTTTGAACTGTGGTGTTGGAGAAGACTCTTGAGGGTCCCTTGGACTGCAAGGAGATCCATCCAGTCCATTCTGAAGGAGATCAGTCCTGGGATTTCTTTGGAAGAAATGATGCTAAAGCTGAAACTCCAGTACTTTGGCCACCTCATGTGAAGAGCTGACTCATTGGAAAAGACTCTGATGCTGGGAGAGATTGGGGGCAGGAGGAGAAGGGGACGACCGAGGATGAGATGGCTGGATGCTATCACGGATTTGACGGACGTGAGTCTGAGTGAACTCAGGGAGATGGTGTTGGACACGGAGGCCTGGTGTGCTGCGATTCATGGGGTCGCACAGAGTCGGACACGACTGAGTGACTGAACTGAACTGAACTGAAAGTAGAAAAGAGATAGAGAAAGCTTCTGACGTAGACATCATAAGGGGGCAGAAAGAGCACCCACTCACTAGTGTTAGCAAGGGAGTTATATACCTTTTAATTAGTTATCTCAATGAAACAAAAGAATGTCTGGAGTTTGTAAATATCTTACTAGACCCACTCCCATAATTTACATTTAAAATAACAGGATTAACCAGAAGGTTTTCAGGAAGGAGAAACTGTCCTCAAGCAGGATACATTGTTGTTGTATAATCCCTAGTACAGGTCTTCCCTGGTGGCTCAGAGGTTAAAGCGTCTGCTTTCGATGCAGGAGACCCGGGTTTGAACCCTGGGTCAGGAAGATCCCCTGGAGAAGGAAATGGCAATCCACTCCAGTATTCTTGCCTGGAGAATCCTGTGGACAATGAAGCCTAGTAGGTTACAGTCCACAGGGTCGCAAAGAGTCAGACACGACTGAGCGACTTCACCTTCACCTTCAATCCCTAGTACAGAGTTTAAACTGAGTTGTGTAATTGACTAAGACTAAGGAATGCAGACAAAAATGTCTTTCCTTTCCTTCTCCTTGAGAATTCCAGACCCCTCCCTCCTTGGGGACCCCCGGACTTCTTATCAACCTGCTTAGGAATTGACTCTCTCACTCTTGAGTGAAGTCTATGGCCACAGCCCAGAATGTCAGCCGTCCCTGGAATACAATGGACAGATGCCATGTGACTGTGGGAAGATTTCCTAATGTGACCCAAGTTGAAAACAGCAAGTACAGAGAGCTAGTTTTTCAATGAGAAGAGTGTCTGATGGTATACAATAATATACTTTTTTACATAGTAATATGCTCTAGCACTCTTTACAGCATAAGACCTTGCTTCTATCACCAGTCACATCCACAGCTGGGTTTTGTTTTTGCTTTGGCTCCATCCCTTCATTCTTTCTGGAGTTATTTCTCCACTGATGTCCAGTAGCATATTGGGCACCTACTGACCTGGGGAGTTCCTCTTTCAGTATCCTGTCAATTTGCCTTTTCATGCTGTTCATGTGGTTCTCTAGGCAAGAATACTGAAGTGGTTTGGATTCCCTTCTCCAGCGGACCACATTCTGTCAGACCTCTCCACCATGACCCGCCCATCTTGGGTTGCCCCACAGGCGTGGCTTAGTTTCATTGAGTTAGACAAGGGTGTGATCCTAGTGTGAGTACACTGACACTTGTTTTCTGTGAATATGGTTTCGGTGTGTCTGCCCTCTTATGCCTTCTTGCAACATCTACCATTTTACTTGGGTTTCTCTTACCTTGGAGTGGGGTATCTCTTCACAGCTGCTCCAGCAAAGTGCAGCTGCTGCTCCTTACCTTCGATGAGGGGTATCTCCACACCACTGCCCTTCCTGACCTTCAACGTGAGATAGCTCCTCTAGGCCTTCCTGCGCCCACTCAGCCACAGCTCCTTGGACTTTGGGTTGCTCCTCCTGGCCACTGCCCCTGGCCTCAGGCGCCGCCTCTGGCCTCAGGCATAGGGTGGCTCCTCCCGGCCATTGCCCCTGGCCTCAGACGTGGGGTGGCTCCTCCCGGCTACTGCCAGTTGCACTCAATATGCCAGCAACTTTGGAAAACTCAGCAGTGGCCATAGGACTGGAAAAGGTCAGTTTTCATTCCAATCCCAAAGAAAGGCAATGCAAAAGAATGCTCAAACTACCGCACAATTGCACTCATCTCACATGCTAGTAAAGTAATGCTCAAAATTCCTCACGCCAGGCTTCAGCAATACGTGAACCATGAACTTCCTGATGTTCAAGCTGGTTTTAGAAAAGGCAGGAATAAGAGATCAAATTGCCAACATCTGCTGGATCATGGAAAAAGCAAGAGTGTTCCACAAAAACACCTATTTCTGCTTTACTTACTATGCCAAAGCCTTTGACTGTGTGGATCACAATAAACTGTGGAGAATTCTGAAAGAGATGGTAATACCAGACCACCTGACCTGCCTCTTGAGAAATCTGTATGCAGGTCAGGAAGCAACAGTTAGAACTGGACATGGAACAACAGACTGGTTCCAAATAGGAAAAGGAGTACGTCAAGGCTGTATATTGTCACCCTGCTTATTTAACTTCTATGCAGAGTATTTCATGAGAAATGCTGGACTGGAAGAAACACAAGCTGGAATCAAGATTGCTGGGAGAAATATCAGTAACCTCAGATATGCAGATGACACCACTCTTATGGCAGAAAGTGAAGAGGAACTGAAAAACCTCTCGATGAAAGTGAAAGAGGAGATTGAAAAAGTTGGCTTAAAGCTCAACATTCAGAAAACGAAGATCATGGCATCCAGTCCCATCACTTTATGGGAAATAGAGAGGGAAACAGTGGAAACAGTGTCAGACTTTATTTTTCTGGGCTCCAAATTCACTGCAGATGGTGACTGCAGCCATGAAATTAAAAGATGCTTACTCCTTGGAAGAAAAGTTATGACCAACCTAGACAGCATATTCAAAAGCAGGGACATTACTTTGCCAACTAAGGTCCGTCTAGTCAAGGCTATGGTTTTTCCTGTGGTCATGTATGGATGTGAGAGCTGGAGTGTGAGGAAGGCTGAGTGCCTAAGAATCAATGGTTTTGAACTGTGGTGTTGGAGAAGACTCTTGAGAGTCCCTTGAACTGCAAGAAGAGCCAACCAGTCCATCCTAAAGGAAATTTGTCCTGAATATTCATTGGAAGGACTGATGCTGAAGCTGAAACTCCAATACTTTGGCCACCTGATGCAAAGAACTGACTCACTGGAAAAGAGCCTGATGCTGGGAAAGATTGAAGGCAGGAGGAGATGGGGACAACAAAGGTTGAGATGGTTGGATGGTGTCACGGACTCAATGGATACATGGTTGAGTAAGCTCTGGGAGTTGGTGATTGTCAGATGTGCTGCAGTCCATGGGGTGGCAAAGAGTTGGACACAACTGAGTGACTGAACTGAACTGAAAAGAGCCAGGTACAAATCCATAGTTATTGAACTTTATGCGCTGTACAGATTTTACAGATTTAATAGATTAGTAAGCAGAGAAAACAATCCTTTTGACCAGTTCTGAACTATTTCTGACCATTTCTATATAACTTTCTAAGTTTTTACTTTGTAATCTTGAATGAGCCACATAAATAATTTTAGATTAAACAATATTGCTGTTCAAAATTGTTTGAATATTTGATCAAATATTCAGAAAATGTAGAGCTTGGGATTTACTTCATTGGATCTGAGCTCAATTTTATGTAAAAAGAATTAAGTCAACACAGAGACCTTACTGAGCAACTGGATTGAACTGAACGCAGAGACCACTCTAATGGATGTTTTACCAGTACAGGTAACTGGCAAAAGTATCAAAAAGAGAAAAAATGTCATATACTGTTAACATTTTCATGCACACAAACATATACTAGTTGGGAGAAAAATGATTCATGTTTATAAAATCAGAAATAGATTTCTGTGCTTAAATCTTATAATTTATTTGTGGCAATATTCTGTATTTTTAAAATATACTACGGTGCAAAACACATAATGACAAAATTAGAGCTCTTGGCTCTCAATCTTTTATTCCTTTCAAAATCTCTATCATTTGTGTTGCATTATATTTTAGATATAACATTTAAAGATTCATAAGTAATAACATTCTTGTAAATATTGTAGAAAATACAAAGATGTGATAAGAATTCTGTCTGGAAAATGAGTGTGGAGTGTATTACCAATGGAAATGATCAGACCGGGGCTTGAGTGATGAAAACCTCCATTCTCAAAATGCAAGAACCTTACTAAACAGAGGTGAGTGTTCATTTTCCAAAGCAAAGGGAACTAAGAAGGCGCAGTTTGCTACATTAATTTTGGCAGCTTATACACATCCCTCACTAAATCTTTCAAAAATCCTTATGAAAGTCAAAAAGCAGGAACATCACAGTTCACAGTATCACAATATCGCAGAAGCACCTGAACCAGGGAACGTGAGGTGTAGTGGGATAAATGTTAGCAGTGATCTGAATCCTGAAAAATATCAGTTTTATACAAAATTCACTTCTTATACAACTTCCATGTTCTGTATCCTAAGACTGCACTTAAGAGTGAGTCCTTCCTACCAATATAGACAAAGGTCTCTCATACTTTTCTCCTTCTATTCCCCAAACTTTCTGTGGAATTTTGGACCACTGAGGTAATTCTATTCATAAGGACAATTTCTCAATCCTGTTCTAAATGTGTCAAGTTGCATATATATGTAAATTGATCCCTAATTTCCCCTACTTCTCTAAGGTCCCAAACTGAACCACATGCCAATGAGAATCTCAGAACCTATGCCTCCCCATGTTGATCTCTCATATGGGGAATATTTTCACCAGTTGAACGTCACTCATTCAGGTTGAGAACTCATCATGCTCTATAGAAAGCCAGGATACAGACAAGGGAGACAAGGTTCTCGGACACAAGGGAGAAGTGATCTAAAGAGCTGGTCCTCACTATGACAAGAAAAGGAAAAAATAAGTTGATAACCAACTCCCCAGGCAGAAAAATTAGAAGCAGAGAACAAAAGGTTTGCAGGTTCCCTCCGTTCAAGCATTTTAGGGGGAAAAGCAGACGCAGCCCCAAACCCAGGACAGAACTGTCATTTGCTCCTCTTCTTCCTACTGCTCTGTCTTCTCTGAGGATGTTATGTAGCAAATACATCTCTGCATATTGAAAATATACCTTCAAAGGCATCTGCACAGCTCTTTAACCTGTAACTACTTCACCTACAGACAGAAGGACCTTGAAAAGCTGAAAAGACCCACCTTTCCTGTCCTGTCTCAGGAGCGATTCAGGAACAATTACTTCCTACCTGGAGACCAGCCTTTCAACTTATTTCTTGATTTTTTTCTCCTCAGAGAGAGCTCCTAACCCTCTGCTCACACAGGTGATGTAAGCTGACTGATTTCCCTGGTCCAAATCCAGCTAGACCATTCCTGCAGCCTCTCCTCAGACTGAAGCCAGGCCTCAGCTCTCACAGATGGACCAGGAGCCACGTCCTTAACCCGGGCCTCCCCTTAGAGTCCCCTGGAGCATCTCCTACACGCCACACTGATGCTCCCACAGGACCAAGACAGAACTTTGTGGGGAGGTTATCGCTTAACACTGGTCAGGTGATCTTGATAGGAAACCGGGTTGAAACCACTTACAAGGTTCTTTCTGAACCATTTCAGTGAATATGAACCCCTCGAGGTCAAGTCCCCACTCTAAGAAGTTATAAATCTGCAGGTCTGAAAAGGGGCCATGAAATGAGTCTTCAGCAAGTTCCCTGTTTATTTTGATGCTTCTCCCCCAAGACCCACACTCAGGAGCCCTGAGCTTCAGCCCTCACACTCAGCACACCTGAGACCCCTCAGGAGAGGAGGTTCTAGGGCAGGAATTTCTTAGGTCAAGGTTAGGACCAAGCAGAGAAAGCTCCAGTACTTGTGGTTCAGGTCTTTATAAGAGTCCTTGGGTGAAGTGCTGTGGGCTCGCCAGGCTGAGTGTGGATCGGTCCATTCAAACCAAGAGGAGCAGGAATCTGGTGAGCTCTGAGGGTGTCACTGGAAGTGGGGCCTGTGCAGTAGACCCTGGGGTTCAGCAAGACTGCTGGTCTCAAGGTGGGTAGTCATCTAGTGCAGGTGTTCCCAGGACTGGCTGGTGTGAGTTCAAGGACCTGCAGGCTGCCTGCTCCCCAGACAGACGCTGAGGCAGCAACAGCATGGAGTAGTTCAGGTGTGTATGATCCTTCTTAGAACCATCACAATGTCCCAGCGGTTACAGAGAGGGGGAAAAGTACAACGGAGAAATGATGGGGAATATCCAATTAGTTGAGGCTTAAAGGCAGTATGGAAACTAATTTTTACAGATATCATCCCTCTGTGCTAACAAAGAGTTTATTGTTAGGTATTTTCCCTTCAACCTTAAATAGATAGGTTCACAATTCATTACACACCAACTTCATCACAAGAAATCATCCAGTTTTATTAACATGTCATATCACACAGTCAGAATAAAATCTTTTCCAGTCCACTGTATAACTGAATAAAATACAGGTTACAAGCATAAACAACGATATTCATTCCTCTGACACAAGGATCTGAGAACTGTGATTCCTATGGTTACAAAATGGAGGTTAATCATTTACGAAACAAGACATACACTAATTACATGACTTTTCTGGGAGGGGTTTCCATACATTTCTAGGGAATCAGAGATGTCTTTATCTGAAACATATCAACTAATATTCATGACTTCTGTTGATATTATAAAGATACATCAAGATTTCGGTGAACTGTCATTGTATTTTACTTAAAAAACAAGTGACATAACTATTGAAAATGTACATCTTAATTACTCCCTGAACACTTACGTCATGGTGACCTATAGGGATGTTTGACCTGAATGAGTAACACCTCCATTTAGATGTACATGTTACATTCCTGTGTCCTTAATCTTCTAATGGAGAATAAATATAAATGATTTCTTCCTAGGATAGAAGGTCTTGTCTCATTTTTGAGACAGCAGCCATCAAAACATAACTTTGCATACACCCTAGAAATGAATCATAGCAGCATGGAGTAATTTGAGAGTTGAATAACATTTATTTTGGTTTTCAAAACATTGACATGACAAATCATGTCAATATAAACAAAGACATATTGCTAATAATTGTACATTTCTAAATACCAACCTTCATGTTCTAAGCCATACTAACATATCAATTTTCTATCTATTTTAACTATGGATTACTATCTACAATACACCTGAAGAGGAACTTCAAAAAACAGGATTCATGAAATGCTTTCTGTTGTGCAGGCTTCCCTGATAGCTCAGTTGGTAAAGAATCTGCCTCCCACTCCACTATTCTGGCCTGGAGAATTCCATGGACACAGTCCATGGGGATGCAAAGAGTTGGACACAACTGAGCAACTTTCACTTTTTCTAGTGTGCAATTTCTGATATTTATTTAGATTTCATTTTTATTAAATACTTTCCTACATTTTCGTGATGTCATTCCTTCTCTTTCTTAAATAAATAGTCTTGTATTTTCTGAAGTGTATGTTTAGGACAAACCTCTTCCATCACTTATTACTAGGGTTTCTCTCTAGAACGTGCTATCTGATGTCTAGTAAGGTGAGAGCTCTGATTAAAGCCTTTGCCACTTTCCTTACATTTGTAAGGTTTTTCCTCCAGTATGAATTCTCTGATGTTGAGTAAGATGTGAGTGCTTGATGTAGGCTTTTCCACATTCTTTACATTTGTAAGGTTTCTCTCCAGTATGAATTCGCTGGTGTTGAGTAAGAGTTGACTGGTCCCTGAAGGCTTTTCCACATTCTTTACATTTATAAGGTTTTTCTCCAGTATGAATTCTCTGATGGTAAGTAAGACCTGAGTGCCTGCTAAAGTCTTTGCCACAATCCTTACATTTATAAGGCCTCTCCCCAGTATGAATTCGCTGGTGTTGAGTAAGAATTGAGTTCTGTCTAAAGGATTTCCCACATTCTGTACATTTATAAGGTTTCTCTCCAGTATGATTTCTCTGATGGTAAGTAAGACCTGAGCACTGGTGAAATTCTTTGCCACAATCCTTACATTTATAAGGCTTCTCCCCAGTATGAATTCTCTGGTGTTGAGTAAGATGTGACTTCTGAGTAAAAGCTTTGCCACACTTTGTACATTTATAATGCTTCTCCCTAGTGTTAATTCGCTGGGGTTGAATAAGACTTGAATGGTGACTGAAGGGTTTTCTGCATTCTTTACATTTATAAAGCTTCTCTCCAGTGTGAATTCTCTGATGGCAAGTAAGCCCTGAGCACCGGTTAAATTCTTTGCCACAATCTTTACATTTATAAGGCTTCTCCCCAGTATGAATTCTCTGGTGTTCAGTAAGATGTGACTTCTGATTAAAGGCTTTGCCACACTTTGTACATTTATAATGCTTCTCCCCAGTGTGAATTCGCTGGTGTCGACTAAGGTTTGAGGAAGACATAAATGCTTTTCCACATTCTTTACATTCATAAAGTTTCTTGCCAGTGTGGACTTGCTGATCTTGACTAAGCTCTGAATTCTGATTAAGGGTGTTGCCACACTGTGTACATTTGAAAGGTTTCCATCCTGAATGAATTTTCCTGTGTCTACTTAAACTGGATGAGTTAGTAAAGGCTTTCTCACATTGCTTACACTTGTAACTTTTCTGAGGATTCTGAATACTCTGCAGTTGAGTGAGATTTGAAGACTGAATAGAAACATCACCATATTCACAATTGTAAGTCTTCTCTCCAGTGTGTGTACTCTCATTTAGTGGAAAACCTGATGTTTGATAAAAGATATTCCTCCATGTACTATTTTTAGAATCTTTGTCTGAAGATTGAGGTCCCTGATATTTCATAGGGTTAGAGTCTTGTTCAGTTTTACACTCACTTTCATTGCATGCATGGCTTCTCACTCCATCATAAATATGCTTGTAATTATTGGGTGTAGAGCTCTTACTTAAGGCCTGACTTCTGTTATTACACGTGAGAAGTTGTTCCATATTAACCATATCATGATGTGTATTGAAAAATGATGGTAGGATTAACTCTCTTCCATTATTATCAACATCACACATTTTGGAACAGAGAGAAACTGTTTGTTGGTGGAAGAATAATGACCCCTTGCTCACAGATCCCTCAGACTGATTATATTGTGAGTTTTCCCCATCATTTTTAAATTTCTGGTTTTCAGACGTGCTTGAATGCATGTGTAATCGAAGCCTGTGTTCCGAGAGGTTTGCAGGAGTACTTGGAGTAGAGACTGGATGACTTTCCAGATTTTCCACATTTCCCTTCAGAGAACGTGTATGTTTCAAAAAATGATTTAAGCCTTTGCTTGAAGAGATACACTTCTCTGCTGATGTTGGTAACTGAAATGGATGTTTTCTGCAGTTTGACTCACATTGCTGATTTCTTTTGGCAGTAATGTCCGCATTGTGTGATACTGTCTCAGTTTCTTTCTGTCCATATAAACATCTTCTAGGTCTTTCACATACCCCTGTATATTCCTGGTCTTTTATTAAACGTTCGTTTCCAAGGTGAGCTCTTTCATATATTCCTAGGTTTACTTTTTGGATTAAATTTTCTAATCTTGGATTCTTTGACATCAAACCATGGGTGTTGTGAGACGACAGAGCTGAAAGATACCAAATGAAAGTTTTCTTATCTACTATTCTTATCTACTGGGGCTGGTGTGAGCTCAGCTGGGACAGAAAGGGAGCCTCATTCTTTGCGGGAAGAGAACATGGCAACAGTCTTGGCAGCAGGACAGAGTGAGACCTGTACGCAGGGTACTGATCCCAGCCCTGCCCACCCAGCCTGAGAGGCTGTCCACTGCTGCAGACAAAGGCTGGGTGCTGAAATGTGGGGTCTGGAGAGCAGACCCAGGCAGAGGACTGCTGTGGTCTGTGAGGAGACATCCTGAGGGGACGGGGGTAAGGGAGGAGCTCTATAAATAAGAATGCTTGTGGAGGAAGCCTGAATCACCAGACAGCAGAGCGCCGTTGTTGAGTGATGCCCAAAGGGAAGACCTACCATTGCAGCCCCTCTCCCCCTGCGCTGGCTCCTCCTCCCCCAGCACAAGGAAGGGCCACCACCCGGGTGGGCTCTATTGAGCTCCAGCCACAGCCTCCCCCCATGCACCTCCTCCACAATCAGCAGACTCCGGTGCTCTGGGGCAGCTTCTGCAGCAGACACCTGTGGGTGGCCCACACACAGAGAAGGAGCTGAAACCTCAGCTGAGCCCCAGGGTTAAGGAAGAAAACCTGAAGTCTCTCCTCACGGTTACACAAACCATGCTTTTATACCTGCAACTGGCTTTGTCAACTCAGCCCCTACAGAACATCCAAATGGACAACCAGGGCTCCCCCATTCATGGGAGGTGTAGCTTTAGCAGCTGTGGACTTTGTGGGGAGGTATACTAGGGGGTGGGGCCAGGCCAGAGTCTGAGCTGCCCCCATAGCGCCACAGCAGGTCCAGCTCCTGAATACAATTCTGGGACTTTAGTTTACTTGATCTTTGCTGGTGTTCCAGTGAAAACAACATCTGAGAGACACCAGAACAATGTGCCAGCATGCCCATGATTGAAGGGGGGGCCAAGAGCAGTGCCAACATTGGATCACATGAGACTCACGCAGAACATGAGCACACCCAAGGTGAACATCCCCAGAGGAGCAATCGTTAGTGGCTTCTCTCCCAGTGGGTATCCTCCAATCCTACCTGCCTTGACCACAGATCAGAATCACAGCAAAGAAACAGATCTGGGGGCTCTTCTCCACCAACCAGGGAGCAGACCCCACCCCTGACAGGGCAGTGACAACCAGAGAGCCAAGGGGAAGCTCCCCTCAATATCCAGGGGAGGCTCGGGACGGAATAACAGCAATCAAAGCCCAGATCAAGGGGATAAGGGTACAAGCCTGTGGACCAACCTCACCCCCTGGGGGAAGACAACAGAGCAAGAGGAGCTAGGATCCTGCAGCCTGCAGAACAGACCACAGACCCAGAAAATGTGACAAAATGAGAGGACAAAGAAGTATGGTGTAGAGGAAGGAGCAAGACAAAAAGCTACAAGAACCACTAAATGAAGAAGAGACAGGCAGTCTAATGATTACTCTTTCACTTAAGTCATCTTAAATGCTGATGCCGCTAGATGCCTCTAATTCTTTAACCCACTTTTTATTTTAGCGTGTTCTATATGATGGTTCAATATAAAAATCATAAATGATACTAACATAGGTCTAATCAGAAAGCGAGGACATGTAGGACGAAGCCTGGGGAAGCTGATAACAAGATTAATTAAATAAAGAAGCAGTTCTTGAGGAATTAAGAAATGAGACTTTGAAAATATGGTGTGAACACTATCAATGCTCTGTGGAGATCTAATTGGGAAGGAAATCTTAAAAAGAGTAGATATCTATATGTAAAATGGATGCTCTTTGCTGTACAACATTGTAAACCAGTTATACTCCAATGACAATGTTTTAAAAAGATTCTATTATCTAAACATTGCAATAGTTTGAAACCATTAAAAATATGTTGGAAAATGTTTTAAGCTCTTATGCCAATTTATTTGAAAATTCTTTCAGTTAATTGAATATATTTAAGTCTTTTAGCATTAAGGAATTGAGGCAAATACACTTAACATTTCATATGAGTTCATATGAAGAAACCAGAAACTTTGAAGTAACCCTGAGATTGGTATTCTTTCTCTTTAGGGAGGTTTTGGTTTATGCAGTGAAGAAATAACTTGAATTCAAAATTTACAAGATCCTATTTGAAGCTTCCAGTGTTTTAGAAATTAAAGTCAGGGAGAAAAAGAAAAAACAAACAAACCACACACACACACACACAACCTCTGTCCCTAATATTCTTAAAAGTTTGGCAGCATGTCTACAATTCCACTCACACACTGCCATCTAGATGTACAAACCTTAATAAGAGCGTCATACAGTTTTTCAGAAATGTGCAGTTTTCCTAGGACCCCAACCCCCACCCAAGAAATGGAATAGTAATCGATTCATGCAGGTTGTCACAGGCCAAGAGAAGGATGTCTGTTCTCACTGTGATTGAGAAAAGTAATCACTGGAGGTGAATTCAGGAATGATTTAAAGAGACAGAATGGGGCAGGTGATATCTGCCTATGACAGCAACAGAAAGAAACCCAGACTTCTCTACAATCATTTCCATTGAAGCAGATCTTCCCAAACCACATGACAAAGGATGAATTCCTCACTAATCCTTGGACCCGTCGTTGACTCATCGGCTCCATCCATTCACACCTACCTGTGTATATGGCTGGCGTCTCCAGTCTCCTTTCATCCCAGGGAGTCTTCATTTGCTCCAGAAAGGTGACCAGGTCTGGCTTAGAGACCACAAGACCTGCTATCAGGAAAAGGAATATTTGTTTTCCTAGAGATTCATCAGTTTCCAATCTCATATGTATTCAAGTGAGAAGAGAAGACACATGTGCTAAGTCGCTCCAGTCATGTCTGACTCTTTGTCACCCTATGGACTGTAGCCCGCCAGGCTCTTCTGTCCATGGGAGTGTCCAGGCAAAAGTACTGAGTGGGTTGCCATGTCCTCCTCCAGGAGTTATTCCAAACCCAGGGATCGAACCCATTTCTTTTTACATCTCCTGCATTGGCATGCAGGTTCATTACCACTATTGCCACCTGGGTAGCCCAGAGAAGGCATGGTAGAATGTAATACAGCCTAGAAATAAAGTATTTGGGGACATAATTTCCTAAGCTGTATTAACATTCCCTTGTGGCTCAGCTGGTAAAGAAGCCACCTGCACTGTGGGAGACCTGTATTCGATGCCTGGGTTAGGAAGATCCTCTGGAGAAGGGAACAGCCACCCACTCCACTATTCTGCCCTGGAGAATTCCATGGACTATTCCATAGGCTCGCAAAGAGTCAGACACGACTGGAATCTTGCTCATTACATTATTAACATTCTAGAGAAGGCGTGGTTGAATGTTAATATAGCCTAGAAAATTATATCCCCAAATACATTATCGAAGCAGTTTTAACACATAAAGAAAAGATTCTAGTTGAGATTCTAGTACTTGAGATCCTAGTCAAGTACTACTAAGGCCAAAGTAAGTAAGTAGGAGAAATCTGATTTATAAAGGAGAGTGGCACCCTTTTATACCACAGAACCTACAGAATTACCACTAACCTAGAAGAAAGAGGCAGATTCCATCAAGGAAAAGTTAGAATCATAATGAATCATCATGAAGTCTTCTTTCTCAACTCATAAATAACCATTTTCCCATAGAAAGCAGGGATCTGAAACTATTATAAGGAGCAGAGGATTCTAGGAGACATTCTAGATATACAGGAACCAAAACCCAGTGGGTAGAGAAGGGATTCTGGAAGGCAGTTATCCTCACCCAAGGAGGCCAGGTTCCTGTAGTTCTCTAACATCACGTCCCTGTACAATTCTCGCTGCCCGAGGTCCAGGCATTCCCACTCCTCTTGAGTGAAGTCTATGGCCACATCCTGGAATGTCAGCCGTCCCTGAAATACAAAGTACAGGTGCCATGTCGCCATGGGAAGACTTCCTAATGTGACCCAATAGGAAAACAGCAAGAGAAATGGTTTTGATTTAGGAGAATGTCTGGTGTTACACAAGAATACAATTTTTACACAGTAATATCTTCTACCACATTTTTAACCCGAAGAAAAGAGGATGAGATACGATCCATCAACCACTACAGAAATTATTCTGATTTGGAAGAGAAATTATATAATCAGATCAACATTGGCATATTTATTTTTGAGTGTTGTACTCAGTTGACAGATGATAAACTGTCTATCAAAAGAAACAGGAAATATATTTACAAAGCACTTCCTGATCCAAATGTTCTGGAATGGGCTCAGTGTGCCAGATTTTTCACAAGCTTATTTGAACTAGTAATGTTGAAAATTCTGCTCCATGAGTGACAATGTTTGAACAGCAACAAAGTAGAATAGTAAGCAAAGAATTCATATTTAACTTTGAATTATAAGTGCTTTACAGATTTTACAGGTCAGATAGAATAGTAACCTTGGTGACAAGAATCATTTTAATGATCTGGTATATACTACTCTCTGAGAGTTTTCAGAGTCTTGAATGTATAACAGAAATAATTTAAAATCAATGATGTTGCTGTAGCATCTTTTGGCAAATATTTTAACAAACTTCGTTGAAATGACAGCTTAAGGGATCGGGGAGCCTGGTGGGTTGCCGTCTATGGGGTCGCACAGAGTTGGACACCACTGGAGCGACTTAGCATCAGCAGCAACTTTTACTTCAGTTTGTGACCCTAGACTTTAATCAAACACAGACAAATGCACAGAGCTAACTCTAATGAAAGTTTATAGAAATTACTGTATTTGTAAATAATACTAAAAACAGGAAAAGTGTTAGTCACTCAGTCTTGTCCTACTCTTTGCAACCTGTAGCCTGCCAGGCTTCTCTCTCCACGGGATTCTTGAGGCACGAATACTGGAGTGGGTAGCTATTCCCTGCTTCAGGGACTCTTCAAAAAAAAGAAAAAGAAAAAATCAATCAAATGATGTTAACATGTTCATGCCTACAGACATACACTAAAACGGGACTGTATACTTATTAAGAGACAAATTGTCATGTCAATAAAATCAGGATAATTTTTAACTGATTGAAAATGTACACAAATATTTGAAGATGATATTTTTAGGTAGGTAGAATAGGGAAAAGGAGTCCAAAATGGCGGAGACTAAAAGACAAGGATGGTCAAAGGAAGGTCCAAAGACCAGAGTGAAGACTTCAGGTAGAACAAACAGCACTCCTGGCTAAACCTAATTTGCATAGGGCAGGCCCAGGTCGAGGAGAAAACATATAAAAGGAGGAGCCAAAGCGCTTTCTCCTTCTTTTTCTCTCCCGCGTGCATGTGGTCTTTCTATCTTCCTCCATCCGCCACAAGCTCCTCCATTCTCTTCTCTGCATCTGAATGCAGAGTTCCAAAGAATAGCAAGAAGAGATAAGAAAGCCTTCTTCAGAGATCAATGCAAAGAAATAGAGGAAAACAACAGAATGGGAAAGACTAGAGGTCTCTTCAAGAAAATTAGAGATACCTAGGGAATATTTCATGCAAAGATGGGCTCGATAAAGGACAGAAATTGTCTAGACCTAACAGAAGCAGAAGATGTTAAGAAGAGGTGGCAAGAAAACACAGAAGAATTGTACAAAAAAGATCTTCACAACCTGGATAATCATGATGGTGTGATCACTCATCTAGAGCCAGACATCCTGGAATGTGAAGTCAAGTGGGCCTTAGAAAGCATCACTACGAACAAAGCTAGTGGAGGTGATGGAATTCCAGTAGAGCTATTTCAAATCCTAAAAGACGATGCTGTGAAAGTGCTGTACTCAGTATGCCAGCAAATTTGGAAAACTCAGCAGTGGCCACAGGACTGGAAAAGGTCAGTTTTCATTCCAATCCCAAAGAAAGGCAATGCCAAAGAATGCTCAAACTACCGCATAATTGCACTCATCTCACATGCTAGCAAAGTAATGCTCAAAATTCTCCAAGCCAGGCTTCAGCAATACGTGAACTGTGAACTTCCTGATTTTCAAGCTGGTTTTGGAAAAGGCAGAGGAATCAGAGATCATATTGTCAACATTTGCTGGATCATGGAAAAAGCAAGAGAGTTCCACAAAAATATCTATTTCTGCTTTATTGACTGTGCCAAAGCCTTTGACTGTGTGGATCACAATAAACTGCGGAAAATTGTGAGAGAGATGGGAATACCAGACCACCTGACCTGCCTCTTGAGAAATCTGTATGCAGGTCAGGAAGCAACAGTTGGAACTGGACATGGAACAACAGACTGGTTCCAAATAGGAAATGGAGTACGTCAAGGCTGTATATTGTCACCCTGCTCATTTAACTTCTATGCAGAGTACATCATGACTGAACTGAACAACAACAAGGGCGTTTGCCATCTGTCTCTGGGGAGAATGAACCCTATGGTGCTGCAACTGACTTCAGTCCCCTTAAGGGAGTTCAGGGTGGATTGAGGCACTCTGCTCCAGGGAAATCTGCTGAAACAGGTCTTTCAGTTCAGTTCAGTCACGCAGTAGTGTCTGACTCTTTGCAACCCCATGAATTGCAGCACACCAGGCCTCCCTGTTCATCACCAACTCCCAGAGTTCACGCAGATTCATGTCCATCGAGTCCGTGATGGCATCCAGCAATCTCATCCTCTGTCGTCCCCTTCTCCTCCTGCCCCCAATCCCTCCCAGCATCAGAGTCTTTTCCAATGAGTTAACTCTTCTCATGTGGTGGCCAAAATACTGGAGTTTCAGCTTTAGCATCATTCCTTCCAAAGAAATCCCAGGGCTGATCTCTTCAGAATGGACTGATTGGATCTCCTTGCAGTCCAAGGGACTCTTAAGAGTCTTTTCCAACACCACAGTTCAAAAGCATCAATTCTAGAGTCTGATATTTTCAGGAATTGCTTTTATGATCCCAATCCTTGCATCTCTTCATATCTAGAAAAGCACTAAACCACTAAATTATGACTTCAGTTCCTCACGACTGGCAGGAAACCTTTTGTAAAGTAAGTGCTTGATTGCACTGAACTCCCCCTTCACTAAAGTCACATACTGACCTTCCCCCACTGTCTCTTTGGAGCAGTTTCTCAGAGTTCTCTGAGATGCTGTCTCCTGGGCTGCTGTCCTCATTTTGCCCCAAATAAAACTTAATTCACATCTCTCAAATTGTGCATCTGTTTTAGCTGACAGTGTTCAGTTTTCAAAGCAAAGAGTAACTAAGAAGATATAGCATTTCCTCATTAACTGTGATAGGCATATCCATCACTTTTTCTTTCCAAGACCCTTGTTCAAGACAAAAACAACAACAACAACAACAAAAAACAAAACTGATTTCATAGCCTGGAAATCTCACAGAAGCAATGAATATTAGAGGTCACTGGGTAAGAGTACACGGAAAAATGCATATCACTGCCAGGCATCTTGGCAATATTAGGAAAACCATGATCTCAATCTATTTTGAAAAATGTCAGTTTTCTGCAAATTCCACCTCCTATATACCTCCCATGATCTGTAGCTTAATAGTCCATCTAATTAGCATATTTTTCTTATCGGTATAGAGGATTGTCTCTGCTACTTCTGAAAAATTCAGGAATGCTGAGTTCATTCTATTAACAAGGGCATTTTCTTACTCCTGTTCTAGAGAGCTGAATTGCATCCACATGTAAATTCATCACGGCATTTCCCCGACTTCCCTAAGATCCTAACACTGAACCACATCCCAATGGGATTCTCAGATACCAGTGCCTCCCAGTATTGATCTCTCACAAAGGGAATGTATTTAACATTGAAAGTCACTATTTCATGTTGAGAATTCATCATGCTCTATAGAAAGCCAGGATACAGACAATGGAGAAAAGGCTCTGGAATATGAGGGAGACGAAACCTGAAGAGCTGGTTTTCACTATTAAAAAAAAAAAAAAAAGTAAAAAAATAAGAAGGTGATAACAAGCACTCCAGGCAGAAAACTTAGAAGCAGAGAACTAAAGTTTTGCAGATTCTCAGTCCAGGCATTTCAGGAGGAAAAGCAGACACAGACCGGGGGCAGGACAATTACCTGAGAAGCTGCCATTTCCTCCTCTTCTTCCTCCTGCTCTGCGTCTTCTGTGGGGATACGACGTCTCAAACTCACATCTGCATGTTGAGAAAATAACTTCAAAGGCATCCATATGAAGAAGCTAAGCTACTCCATTTTGTTAACAGAAAAACTCCATTTTGTAAGGTTCCAGGAAAAGAGCCTTTGGAAATCCCCTGACCTCACCCCACCACCCACGAGCCAATTGGACCCCAGACCAAAATCTCCTGACTTAACGCTCAAGAACTTATAGTCTACCTAGACAATAGGGACCAATCAAGAACTAACATATAACCCTTCCAAAGAAAGTGACCAATCAGACGTTCCCCTACCTAGAAATCCTTTTTTTCCAAGTATACTCCCTATATAAGCAATGTAATCCAAAACCCGGGGCTCCTCCCTATAGCCGCGGCATAGGTGAGAGCCCCAGCTGGAGCTTGGTAATAAAAACTCTCTTGCTTTTGCATCGGATATTGGCTCCCTGGTGGTCATTGGGAGTTTTCGCAACTTGGGCATAACACATACAGCCCTTTAACCTGCAACTGCTGCAGTGAAAAAGAAGTTTTCTTGTTTCTCTCACCCTTTTCTGAGCTCTTTGCTGACTTTCTGTGTTCCTGATCTGTAGTGGGTAATCAAGACTAACTTGAATGCCAATCACATGCTGGTGTTTCTCTCAATTTGCAAAATTTCCCGGCTATTTCCTCTCCTTCCTTTTTGCATTACAGAGAGCAGGCCACAGAACAATTCACCAAAGACAATGGACCCTACTTCTGAGCTACCAGGGCCACCTGGCTACGAGGGTTTTGAAAAAATGCAAGAGGAAGACCTGCATTCAGGACCCTGAGGGAAACCTCACATTTGGCACATCTGAGACCTCAGGAAGGGAGGATTTAGGGTGGGAACTTCTAGAAGCAAAGGTCAACCTGATTTCCTGGGGAGAGGCTCTTTCTAGGATGCGTGTGGTGGTCCTCCGCCTGTACCTGCGCCCTTGGGGTAAGGGAGGGGAGAGGTGAGTGTTTGGTGGGAATCACCTGCGGGACTTGGGTTCCTGCCAGGCTTTACTTGCAAAATTCTTCCCAAAGATGTCCTTAGTTTTTTTCACCTCTGCAGCCTGGGGACACAGGTTTTCACAAAATGATTTGCATTGTGACCACCTCTCTGCAGGTGTGGCACCTCCAACTTCAGAGACTAGGAGCCTGGAGGTATTTCCACCACAGCTTTCTTTTGACAATGAACCGGAGGCAGCGGGAGGCCTGGCGAGCTGCAGTCCATGGGGTCGCAAAGAGTAGGACAGGACTGAGCAGCTGAACTGAACTGAACTGAGCAGGACACGCTAGGTTAACAAGTGTGTGTGGGCAGAGACAAATGCCTTTGGAAATGATGCCCTAAATGCTATCTGATGACCAACCAAGGAAATAATGATCGGTGTTGTCCTAAGTTACATTAACATGAATTAACACGTGAGAACATTGTTCTACTTCATGTGTGTGTGTTTTTCTAGGTTTTATGAATCAACTGCTACAGTTTGTTGTCTGCGCCATTTAGAGGGCTCTATTTTCTCACATCTTTAAAGTATAATGACTAAGGAAAAATTAAAGATAGAAGCATGTCCATCTTTCTAATATTATATATTCTAAAAAACATTCAGTGTGCATGCACCAGTACCAACTTTGTAGATTCACAGCAGAGTTGAGAATAAGGTATAATTTCCCATATACCTCTTGTTCCCACACGTGGACAATCTCCCTACTTACCTTTCCCCACCAGAGTGAGCATTTGTTACCACTGATGAATCTACAAGGACAGTAAAAAAACTCTTATGTTTCTCTTTTAGGGATGTGCACTCCATATCTCTGGATAATGTATAATAATATGGGTCCGTCACAACAGTTTAACACAAATTATTTCACTGTCCTGAAAGTTCTCTAGATTCAGGATATTCATAGTTCTTCCTTTGAAACCCATGGCAACCACAGATCTTTTAAATCTATTCTATATTTTCTACTAGATTCCCAGGTGACTGAGTGGGAAGAAATCTACCTGCCGATGCAGGACATCCAGGTGATGCAGGTTCCATCCTTGGGTCAGGAAGATCACCTGGAGGGAGAAATGGAAACCCACTCCAGTATCCTTTCCTGGGAAATCTATGGACAGAGGAGCCTGGCAGGCTACAGCCCCTGGGCTCACAAAGACTCAAATACAACTGAGCACATATGAACATTTACCTACACCATAGTGTCATATTGTAAATTCCTACTTTCTGTAGCATTTTTGAATGGGCTTCTTTCACTTCGTAAAATGCATGGAATGATTGTCCATGTATTTTACGCCTTGAAAGCCTAACATCCAAAAGCTTAAGAACTACCTCTGCGCCTATATTCCTGCTCAGTAAATAAGTTCATCAACACCATTTTTTTAGGTTCCATATATAGTTAAGACAATATTTGCACAAATATAGAGAATAGATGTGTGGACACAGCAGGAGAAGGGGGGTACAAACTGAAGAGCCCCACTGGCACACATACACCACCGTGGCTGAAATGCTGGAGAAGACTTATGAGGCCCTTGGAGTGCATGGAGATCCAGCCAGCCCATCCTAAGGGAGATCATTCCTGGGTGTTCATTGGAAGGACTGGTGCTGAAGCTGAAACTCCAGTACTTTGGCCACCTCATGCGAAAAGCTGACTCATTTGAAAAGCCCCTGATGCTGGGAATGATTGAAGTGGGGAGGAGAAGGGGAGAGACAGGATGAGATGGTTGGATGGCATCACCAACTCAATGGACATGAGTTTCAGTAAACTCTGCGAGTTGGTGATGGACAGGGAGGCCTGGCCTGCTGCAGTCCATGGGGTCGCAAAGACTTGGACGTGAGTGAGCAAGTGAACTGAACTGAACTGGTAGTTAAAACAGGTAGCTAGTGGGAAGCTGCTGGATAGCACAGGGAGCTCAGCTTGGTGCTCTGTGCTGACCAGAGGGGTGAAATGGAGATCACTGGAGGGAGGTTCAAGAGGGAGCAGATTCATGTATACTTATGGCTGATTGATGATGTCGTACAGCAGAAACTAACACAACATTGTAAAGCAATTATACTCCAATACAAAATATATATGCATATCAAAAGGAAATAAAGCTAACAGACGGGTCACCCAGTAGTGGAGAATCCATCTGACAGTGCCGGGGACATGGGCTTGATCTCTGGTCCAGGAATACTCCACATGCTTTGGGGCAACTAAGCCTGTGTGCCACAACTGCTGAGCCTGGGTGGGGCAACTTGCTCTTTTAGATGGGCAAGAGGCAAATGAAAGATGCTCACCAGCGCTAAACAATAAGAAATGCAAAACAAAGCTACAATGATGCATCACCTCATGCCAGTCAGAATAACAGTTAACAAAGAGCCCACTAATAATATCATAAACGCTGAAGAGGCTTGGAGATCAGGGAACCTCCTACACGGCTGGAGGGAACGTAAACTGGGGCAGTCATGGGGCGAGCACAGTGTGGAATTTCCTTAAAAAACGTAACCGCCTAACATTTAAGGAAATGAATTCCATGAAAAATAGACAAAACAGATTAATTGACATATTGACAAGTTTTGCAGTTTTTTGTCAATCATCCTCAATTCTAATATACCAGTTTTGATCTAGCATTTCTAAATTCTCTAAGTTAAATGTGTACGAATACACATCAGTTCAGTTCAGTTCAGTTCAGTTCAGTCTCTCAGTCGTGTACAACTCTTTGAGACCCCATAAATCGCAGCATGCCAGGCCTCCCTGTTCATCACCATCTCCCGGAGTTCACTTAGACTCACGTCCATTGAGTCCGTGATGCCATCCTGCCATCTCATCGTCAGTCGTCCACTTCTCCTGCCCCCAATCCCTCCCAGCATCAGAGTCTTTTCCAGTGAGTCAACTCTTCGCATGAGTTGGCCAAAGTACTGGAGCCTCAGTTTTAGCATCATTGCTTCCAAAGCAATCCCAGGGCTGATCTCCTTCAGAATGGACTGGTTGGATCTCCTTGCAGTCCAAGGGACTCTGAAGAGTCTTCTCTAACACCACAGTTCAAAAGAATCAATTCTTCGGTGCTCAGCCTTCTTCACAGTCCAACTCTCACATCCATACACAACCACAGGAAAAACCATAGCCTTAACTAGACGGACCTTAGTTGGCAAAGTAACGTCTCTGCTTTGTTTTTTTTCTTTTGTCTCTGCTTTTGAATATGCTATCTAGGTTGGTCATAACTTTTCTTCCAAGGAGTAAGTGTCTTTTAATTTCATGGCTGCAGTCACCATCTGCAGTGATTTTGGAGCCCAGAAAAATAAAGTATGACACTGTTTCCACTGTTTCCCCATCTATTTACCATGAAGTGATGGGACCGGATGCTATGATCTTCGTTTTCTGAATGTTGAGCTTTAAGCCAACTTTTTCACTCTCCTCTTTCACTTTCGTCAAGAGGCTTTTTAGTTCCTCTTCACTTTCTTCCATAAGGGTTGTGTCATCTGCATATCTGAGGTTATTGATATTTCTCCCAGCAGTCTTGATTCCAGCTTGTGTTTCTTCCAGTCCAGCGTTTGTTGTGATGTACTCTGCATAGAAGTTAAATAAGCAGGGTGACAATATACAGCCTTGACGTACTCATTTTCCTGTTTGGAACTGTCACATGAGTGTATGTTCCTCGATTCTTTGTCTCGTCACAACAAAGACTTGGAGTGATGGACATTAAAGCCCCCTTGGCAAGTCACAGCTCTCAGGTCTTGGATAGACTCTGTTATAGCTCTCAGGTCTCAAATAGCTCTTAGACAAATCAGTGTTACAGCTCTATTTTATTTAGAAGATAGCAGGAAAATCCATCTTTGAGGCGTGAGGGCACATCAATCTAAAGACACAAGGAGAAGAGCGCCCCAGCGCGCGGGAGAGAGAGTGAACCAGCTAGCTTTGGCTCTTTTATTTATATGTTTATCTCTCCCTGGGCCTGTCCTATGTAAAATGGGCCAGCCAGGAGTGTTGTTTCTTTTACCTGAGGTCCTCACTCCGGTCCTCGGACCTTTTGTTTCATTTTCACGAGCTTTTTCCTTCCTTGTCTGTAGCCACCGCCATTTTGGACTCCTCTTCCCTGTTCTACCTACCTAACATTCCCCCCTCAAGAGATGGGAGGCCCAATTATTTGGGAATAGGGGCGTCGAGGTCTTTCTGGCTACTTCCTGCTGAACTGGGGCAGTGAGGGGGTATTGGGCTTCTCCCTCTTGCTAGTCTGAAGCCTCAGAGTCCTTATAGCAGTGTCCATTTAAGGGTGAGTGATATTTTCTGTGGTCGGCTGTAGGTTTACATCTTTGTTGAACTGGCACTGTATGTTGTAGCTTGTTGACCTGGGCAGAGACCAAACAGGTTAGACAACTGACAGTACATGGAATAACCATAAGCATCATCAATGTAGCATAGCAAGGACTAGTAGGGACATTAGCCAAGTTTAAATATACATCACCAGGATGGCTCAAGTCCCTCCTTGTTCAGGGATCAGAAGATCTATCTCTTGTCTGTTTTGGAGTATAATCTCTGTCAAGCTGTGTTGGCTCTTTAGAGCTATCTTGAGAAATCTTATCCCCAGAAACTAGATTTTGGGGATGTTCCTTAGAATGGCACTCATTGGTAGTCCTGAATAGGTATCTGAGATCCCCCAGGGGCTCACAGGTGTATTGAGTGTCCTCTTCTGTCTTCTTCCACAGCTTGACTCGTGAGTAGTGAAACCCGGAGTCATGTCCTGGTACCTTGACTGCTGTGGGGGTAGAAAGTATTACAGGGTAGAGGCCCTTCCATGTGGGCTGGAGTTGAGCTTTTGGGGATCCATCTTTCCAGACTTTAATTAGGACTTGAGTCCCTGGAGCATATCGTGGTGACTCCTTAGAATCTTTTGGGTCCTGGTTTATACCCCACAAGCGTATATCCTGTTTGAATTGCCCAATGGCCATGGTATAAGACTAGAGGGTCTGAACCTCTGGCTCTAGGAAGAGGTCATTGACATAAACAAAAGGTCTCCCATATAGCATCTCATAAGTGCTAAGACCAAGCTGTTCCTTAGGGGCAATGCAGGTGCAGAGGAGAGCTATCGGTAAAGCCTCCTTCCATCCCAGGGAGGTCTCCTGGGTTATTTTTTTTATTTCTGATTTTAAGAATTGATTGGCTCTTTCTACTTTCCCCAAAGATTGAGGCTTCCAGGCAGAGGAGATAATAAGTAATGCCCAATGCTTTCGAGACCCCTTGAGTGACCTTAGAAGGAAACGATGTCCCATTGTCACTTTGTAATGACCTGGGCAGACCAAATCTTGGAATGATTTCATGGAACCGTTTTTTTACCACCTCCTCAGCCTTCTCAGTCCGGGTGAGAAAGCCTTCAATCCATCCTGTGAATGTATCTATCATGACTAATAGGTATTTATACCCTTGAGAAACTGGCATCTGGGTGAAATCCATCTGCCAGTCCTCTCCTACGTAGGTCCCATGTCATTGGATGGGCTGGGCCAGCTGGGGTCTTTGAGCTCCTTGAGGGTTGTTTAATTGGCAAGTGGGACAAGAGGACACCACCTGTCTTATAGTTGTTTGGAAGCCTGTTCCCCTGAAGGACCTTTCTAATAATCTTTGAAGGGCCTTTTCTCCTAAATGAGTAGTGGCATGTAAGGAATTAACCAACTTCCATTGGAGGTTCCCAGGCCGAAAAAGGAGTCCCTCCTTTTGGAACCACCCCACATAATCTTCTTGAAAGCCCTCGCTTTTAGCTTTAAGAATCTCACCTTCAGGATATGAAGGAGTTTCTGGCAAATTAGTCTGTGGAACTAAGGTGGCAATCCCTATTAGGTCATGGTTCTGTAATGCTGCTCTCCTAGCTGCCTGATCAGCTGCTTGGTTCTCTCGTGGCACTTCTCTGTTCCCTTTTTGTTGTCCTTTACAGTGGGAGACTGAAACCTCAGTGGGCAGATGGACTGCCTCCAAGAGTCGAAGAATTTGATCACCATATTTGATTGGGGACCTTTGGGTGGTCAAGTAGCCCCTTTCTTTCCAAATAGCCACATGTGCATGTAGCACCAGAAAGGCATACTTGGGATCAGTATAAATGGCTATTCTTTTTCCTTTTCCCAGCTCTAAAGCTCGAATCAGGGCTATGAGCTCAGCTAATTGGGCTGAAGTACCTCGTGGCAGAGCCTTAGCCTCTATGGTCTCGAAATTGGAGACTACTTCATACCCAGCTCTTCTTTTTCCATCCAAGACAAAGCTGCTTCCATCAGTGTACCAGATTTCCTCAGGATTGGTCAGAGGATCTTCTGACAATCCCTCTCGGGTTTTATCCTGTGATCCAAGGTTTCTAGACAAGAGTGAAAGGGGAGAGAGCCCTCGGCGGTAGGCAGGAGGGTGGCTGGGTTAAGAACCTCACAAGGGGATATCGTGAGGCCTCGATCTTCCATCAGCATTACTTGACATCTGAGGATTCTTTGATCAGACATCCATAAATGGCCTCTCTCTTTTAGGAGTTGTTTTACTTGGTGGCTGGTAAAAATAGTTAGTTTGCCCCCAAAGGAGAGTTTTAAAGCATCTTCTATCATGATTTCAATAGCTGCAAGATTTCGAAGGCAGGGGGGCCAGCCTCGGGTAGGTGGATCGAGCTTTTTGGATAAGTAAGCTACAGGCTGGGGCTCAGATCCCAACTTTTAAGTTAACACTCCCAAGGCTATTCCCTCTCTTTCAAGGACATAAAGTTGGAATGCTTTTTCTGGGTCTGGCAACCTCAAAGCAGGTGCCTGAGTTAAGGCCTGTTTTATTGTAGCCTCTGCCTTCTTTTGAGGAGTTCCCCATATCAGTAGGATTGAATCATCTTGTCCCTTTAAGCTTTCATATAAGGGCTGGGCAATTAGACCATAGTTGGGTATCCAGATTCTACAACATCCAGTTAGCCCCAGGAAAGCTCACAATTGTTTTCTAGTGGTGGGGAAGGGCAACTGGAGGATTCCTGTACCAGATCAGAGAACAGCCTCCTGGACCCTTGTGTAATCTGAACTCCCAGGTAAGTGACCTTTGTCTCAACCACCTGTGCCTTAGCACGGGAGACCTTATATCCTCTTTCTGCCAAGAACTTTAGAATGTGAATTGTGTGTTGTTGGACACTTTTCTCATCTGGAGAGCAGATTAGTAGGTCATCTACATATTGTAATATTTTCCCATTAGGTCTAAGTTCTAGATCTAGGAGATTTCGGCTAAGGGCCTGTCCAAACACGTGGCGGCTATCTCTGAACTCCTGAGGTAATACTGTCCAATTCATCTGTTGGTGTTTTTCTCCTGGGGCCTCCCACTCAAAAGCAAAAAAATATTGGGATTCTTTAGCCAGTGGTATGCACAAAAATGCATCTTTGAGATCCAAGACTGTAAACCACTTGGCACTGGGTGGGATTTCTCCCAAGATTACATAGGGATTGGGTACTGTGGGATGGAGGGGGACTACAGCTTCACTTATGATCCGGAGATCTTGAACCATTCACCAGGTTCTGTCTTTTTTCTTTACTGAGAGGATTGGGGTGTTACATGGCGAACTGGTGGGGACCAATAGCCCATAAGCAAGGAATTTATTTATTAAAGGCTGTAGTCCCTCCCGAGCCTCTCTTTTGAGAGGGTGTTGTTTCCGGTTAGGAAACCGCGTGGGATCTCGGAGGACAATGATGACTGGTTCAGCTTGGTGGACCAGGAATCCCCTGGTCCCACACCTGGGGGTTAATTTTGTCCTCCCATGGTTTTTGGTCCCTCTCTATTGAAGGTGTAATGGGTTCTTCAGTAGTAACCAGGAGCTGCCGGGTCCTAGGGGCTGAAAAACTTCCCATCACAAGGATGGTCCCCAGTTTAGTGAGTATATCTCTTCCCAATAAGGGAGTAGGGCACTCAGGGACCACCAGAAACTGGTGGGAAAATATTTGTCCATCCCAGCAACAAAGAAGTGCTCAGGTGAATCTTTTAGTAGTTGCTTTTCCTGTAGCACCCAAAATGGTACAGGTTTGGGAGAAGGGTCCAGAGTAGGAGATCAAGACAGAGTAGGTAGCCCCTGTGTCAACCAAGAAATTTTTGGACCTACCTGCCACATCCAGTTGCACCCTTGGCTCCAGCCCCGTGATAGTTATCTGTGACAGGCAGGCTGGCTGGAGCAGGCCACTTCGGTCCTCTTGAACCATCGTGAGGGTAGGCTTTGTGCTTGACCTTGAGGCTCTTGGGTCCTGAGGGCAGAGTGCCACCCAATGTCCCAGTTGATGGCATTTGTGGCAAGCCATTTTAGGAGACTTGTCACGGTTTGGACACTCTTTGGCCCAGTGCCCCGCCTGTCTACAGATCAGGCATTTGTCTCATGCCTTGTCCTTCAAGGACTCAGGGTTTGTCATAGGGCTTCCCTGGAGGGCGGCCAGCATCTAGGCATGCCTTGTCTCTTTCTTTCTCTCTTTCTCCTGGGCCTTGGCCTCCTTCTCCTTTTCTCTGTTATAAAAGGTATTGGTGGCTGTCTGGACCATCTCATCTAAAGAGGCAGCGGGGTCCTGCTGTTGTAGCTGTTGTAACTTAATTCTGATATCTGATGCACATTGGGACAGGAATTTGTCCTTTAAAATCACCTGTCCCTCATAAGAGTCTAAGTCCAGATTGGTAAACTTTTGGAGTGCCTCTTTTAGCCTTTCCAGAAAGGCAATGGGGTTCTCATTGGATTTCTGAGTTATTGCTGAGACCCGGGCATTGCTAATTACTTTTTGCTGGGCTGCTTTCAGTCCTGCCTTCACACAGATTAGAAAATGATCTCTTTCCCAGATGTGCTCAGGGTCATTATAATTCCAATTAGGATTGGAGGAGGGGACTGCAGTTTCCCCTACTGGGTATCTATCACTGGACAAGTGAAGCCCTGTTGCATACCTCCGGGCCTCCTTTAAGACCCTAGTATGTTCAGAGTCAGATAAAGTTTGACTAAATATGACCATGATGTCTTTCCACGTCAAGTCAAAGGCCAAGGTAATATGTTGGAATATATCTATATATTTGCCTGGGTCATCTGTATAGCTTCCCAGGTCTTGTTTGATCTGTCTTAGTTCTAAGAGGGAGAAGGGCTTATGGACCCGGGTTGGTCCGTATTCTCTTCCAGTTTCAACTAAGGGACATAGTCGAGCTGGCTTTTGTGGAGGGGATGCTCCCGGGTATGGGGGCAAGTTTGGATATAAGGAAGGAGCACCAGGTGACTCGGGAGCAGTGGGAGGTGAGCCTTTATGAGGGGGTTCCTTTTCTTGGTTGCCTATACCTAACACCATTTGCCTAGTGGGCTCACTTATAAGGCGTACAACAATCCCATACTTAAGACAGAGTTCCTTCATATCTCTTAGTCGGAAGAAAATTTGGACATAGGGGATCACTGTCCATTTCCCTTGTCTTTTACAGAATAATTCTAATTGCAGGATGGTATTGTAATTTAAAGTCCCATCCTCAGGCCAGTGTTCCTTGACCCCTAGTGGATACTGTGGCCATGCAGTGGCACAAAATAACTTCAAGTGACTTTTCCTTAGAGATAAAGGGTCGAACAGCTTCCAGTTATCAAGGATGCATCTCAAGGGCGTCTGCCGGGAAGTGGATTGGTTATTTCCCATCTGAAAGACAGTCATGACAGGGAGAAAAGAAAAAGACCTCTTTCGATTTTCATGGGTGGACTTCCTTAGGGGTGAGTCTTTTTGAAGCTTATCTTACCCAGAAATGTTGCAACCTGAGAGCCAGGCATCCCTGGGTCAGGGTGCAGATCTCCAGGCAGGCTGAGGCGTGACAGCCTCCTAGAGATCGAATCCCCAGGCAGGCCGAGGCGTGACGGCCTTCCAAGAATTGGGTCCCTGGGCAGGTAGAGGCGTGACGACCTCCTGGGACACCTGGGACTAGCGGATCCCCCAGCAGGTTGAGGCGTGACAACCTTTCGAGGACCAGATCCCTAGGCAGGTCAAGGCGTGATGACCTCCTGGGACCCCCGGACTGGAGTTTGGGCGTCCCCAAGGTCTCCAGCGTGACCAGTGCTGGGTAGAATTAAATGGTTTCTAACTCATTGCTAGTTTGCCCACCATGGATGGGAATAGATATGATATATGCTCATCCTACCTAGTACTGTTGCAACCTGAGAGCCAGGCGTCCCCGGGTCAGGTGCAGATCCCAAGACAGGCTGAGTCGTGACAGCCTCCTAGAGATCGAATCCCAGGGCAGGCTGAGGCGTGACAGCCTCCCGAGGATTGGGTCCCTGGCAGGTCGAGGCGTGACGACCTCCTGGGATCCCTGGGACTAGCGGATCCCCGAGCAGGTTGAGGCGTGACAACCTTTCGAGGACCAGATCCCTAGGGAGGTCAAGGCATGATGACTTCCTGGGACCCCCGGACTGGAGTTGGGTGTCCCCAAGATTTCCAGTGTGACCAGTACTAGGTAGGATTAGGGGGTTGGATATTATAGAGTATTTCCCTCCCAAGACCAGTTATTTTCTGATTGTCTTTCCAGAAGATTGTAGAGGCAACCTTGTGGGTCTGGATGGGGCTCAGGAAAAGAGCATGAAACAGAAGGAAAGGGGGCAGAGCACAACCTTTGAAAGAATGACATAGCACAAGGGGATAATGTAAACCAATTAAAATCAATTGGGTCTAAGATGACAAGTCAAATTCAAGTAAAACTTAATCTCCAATCTATAAGCCAACAGATCACCCAGAGGTGGCAGGACAGCTCCAAGGCACTTTGAAAGAGGAGTGGATGGTTCCCCAATGGTAGGGATGATCCTCCCACTCATTAGCATATGAATTCACCCCTCTCACAAAACCTAGCCAGGCCCCATTTAATGACCAGTACCCTGTAGAGTGCAGCGCTTTTTTCTGAATCTTAACAAGTCTACCTCTTATCTATCGCTTTGACTCTCAATGAATTTTTGTAATGAGCCCTCAGAGCCTGAACTTTATTAGTTTTGGCCGGGCTTGAGTCCCGGGAGAGAGCTGAAGGACAGGAAGAAAAAGCAGTGGGAAAAACGTGTCAAGGAATCCCCTTCATAGCCCGCTGGAAAATTTGCTAAATATCTGACCAGTGCTCACTGTTTCTTTGGTCTGATCCTTGGCACAGAGAAGAGAAGGGACAGAGGAACCCCCACTGGCTTGTGTAAAAGCTACTGGGGCTCAGCCGATAGCACCTTTGGGACATGCTGAGGAGTAGCCTCTCCAGAGTCCCTCAATTGTGCCCCCTGCCACCCACCTGTTCACGGGAGGTTTGAGGAAACAAGAAACAAGAGATTGTAAAGGGATTAAGATTTCATTAGGCATATCCCTCAAGCCAGAGGAGCGAGGACCTCTTACCTTAACTGGAGGTCTTCTGGGATCTGAGACTGGGCCATGTGGGCTTTCCACTGTCCCTGTTTCCAGCACAATAGGGCTCCCCTTGTGCTGGATTTTCTTCATGTTCTGCCTCTACCACGGGAGCTTCGCTGAGTTGGGCTCCAGCTGTGCTTGGCCTCTTCCATGCAGAGGTTGTTTCAGCCAGGTTACATCTGAGTCACGGCACCATAGATGTCACGCGAGTGTATGTTCCTCGATTCTTTGTCTCATCACAACAAAGATTTGGAGTGACGGACATTAAAGCCCCCTCAGCATGTCACAGCTCTCTGGTCTTGGATAGACTGTTATGGCTCTCAGGTCTCACATGGACCATGTTATAGCCCTTAGGCAAATCAGTGTTACAGCTCAGTGTTACAGCTCTATTTTATTTAGAAGAGAGCAGGAAAATACATGTTTAAGGTGTGAGGGCACATCGATCTAGAGACACGAGGGTAAGAGCGCTCCAGCACACAGGAAAGAGAGAGAGCTAGATTTGGCTCCTCTATTTATATGTTTATCTCTCCCTGGGCCTGTCCTGTGTAAATTGGGCCAGCCAGGAGTGTTGTTTGTTTTACCTGAGGTCCTCACTCCGGTCCTTGGACCTTCTTTTGTGTCATTTTTGCAGGCTTTTCCCTTCCTTGCCTTGTAGCCACCGCCATCTTGGATTCATTTTCCCTGTTCTACCTACCTAACACTGCCTAGACAGACGCTGAGGCAGCAACAGCACGGAGCAGTCAGGGAAGCTCTCAACAGTACTCTGTATGATCCTTCTTATTCGAACATCACAATGTCCGAGTAGTTTCAAAATTGGAGAGGAGATACCACATAGAAATGGTGGGAAATATATGAATTTATGAGAGTTTAACACCAGTAAGGAACTAATTTCTACAGATGCCATCCCCCTGTGCTACAAATAGTTTCTTATAACGTTATCTTTCCTGCAACCTTAAAAAGGTGTGAGAGGTTAATGCTGGTGGTGCATTCACTCTTGCTTCATTCCACATCAACTGTAACACCAAAAAATCATTCACTTTTATTAATGAACATACATTAATTTTACACAGATGGAATAAAACTTTTTACAACTGTTGTTTGATCCTTGATTAAAATACAGATTACAAGCTTCTAAAAACTTTCCTGTGTCTCTGATGAAATGACCTGTGTATGTGATTTATGTGGTTTACAAAATGGCTAATTTAGTAAACATGGATGGACAGTAATTATATTAATACGACTTCTCCAGAAAGAGTTTTCTATGCTTACATCAGATAGAAGAGAAGGTGTCCTTACTTCAAGCCTGCCAGGTAATATGCATGATTTCTCGATGTTGATGTTATAAAAAGACCTTCGATTTTCATGAACAATCCTTGTTTTATGCTTAAAAAGCAATTGACATAATTATTGAAAACTTAGAGCAAACCTCCGTCTTACTTTGAATTATTCCCTGAACACTTACATCATGGTGACAACACAGATGTTTGACATCAGTGACAAATACCTCCATTTAGAGGTTTAGTGTGCATATAACATTACTGTGTACTTAAGCTTATAAATTGGAGAATAAATATAAATGATTTCCACGTAGTATAGAAGGGCTTCTCTTACAATTGAGGTAACAACCATCAAAAGCAGAAGTTCATATATACAGTAGAAACAAATCACAGCACAGTAACTTGAGAGTTGAATGACATTCGTTTTGGTTCCTTAATGATCTCAAATAACGTTAATATAAACAAGGATACATAACTAATAATTATACCTCTGAAAATATCCACCCCTTCATCTTGTGATCCATACGAATATATCAATTTAGTACATGTTTTAAATATGGAATACTTGCTACAGTGTTTCTGTTTAGAGTAATTCAACAAAAGTGGTATGAATGAAATGTTTTCTAGTATGAATTCCCTGGCATTGATTTACCTTTGATGTTTGATTAAACACTTGTCTACATTTTTGTATTTCATTCATGTATCTTTCCAAAGTAAACACTCGTTGTTTCAAAATTGTATATTTAGGACCAACCTTTTTTTTAAATCACTAATTCATTTTTAGGGTTTCTCTGCAGTATGTATTCTTTGACGGGGAGTGAGGTGATGGCTGTGGTGAAATCCTTTGCCGCATTCCTTACATGTCTAACATTTCTCTGCAGGATGAATTCTCTGATGTCAAGAAAGACCTGAACTCTTGGGAAAGGCTTTGCCACAGTCTGTACATTTATCAAGTCTCTCCCCAATATGGATTCGTTGATGTCGAGTAAGATGTGAACAATGGATAAAGGCTTTGCCACATTTGTTACATTTGTATGGTTTCTCCCCAGCATGAGTTCGCTGATGTGCAGGAAGACTCAGATGCCAGTTAAAGGCTTTGCCACATTCTGTACGTTTAAAAGGTCTCTCCCCAGTGTGGATTCTTTGATGTTGAGTAAGAAGTGAATAACGGGTAAAGGATTTGCCACATTCTGTACGTGTATAAAGTCTGTCCCCAGTATGGATTCGCTGATGTTCAGTTAAAGTTGAACTCTGCTTAAAAGCCTTGCCACATGCTGTACATTGATAAGGTCTCTCCCCAGTATGAATTTGCTGATGTTGAGTAACACGTGAACAACAGATAAAGGCTTTGCCACATTCTGTACACTTGTATGGTTTTGCCCCAGCATGGATTCACTGATGTTCAGTTAAATATGAACTCTGATTAAAGGCTTTGCCACATGCTGTACATTTGAAACGTTTCCTTCCTGTATGAATTTTCCTATGTCTACTTAGATTTGGTGAGTTACTTAAGACTTTTCCACATGTATTACACTTGTAATGTTTCTGCTTAGCCTGAATATTCTGCTGTTGAATAACTTTTGAAGACTGCTTACAAACTTTACCATAATCATAGCAATTAGAAGTCTTCTCTCCAATATCAATACTCTTATATGTATTAACAGTAAGATTTGAGCTTTGATAAAATATATTCTTATATCTATTATGTTTAGAATTGTTGTCTGAAAATTGATGTCCCTGTTGTTTCATGAGATATGAGTCTTGGTCAACATTATGCCCAGTTTCATTGCATGAAGAGCTTCTCATTCCATCATGTATACTCGTGTAATTATTGGGGGTAGAGCTCCTGCTTAAGGCATTACTCATTTTGTTAAGCTTGTAAAGTTATTCCACACTAATTATACCTCCATATGTATTGAACAATGATGGTTGAATAAGGTCTCTCCCAGTATTATCAACCATTACAGATTTGGAACAAGGAGAAAATAGTTGTTGGTTGAAGAACAATAAACTCTTGTTAAAGGATCCCTCAATTTGATTATATTGGGAATTTTCCCCCTCATTTTTAAGTTTCTGGTTTCCGGACATGTTTGAATGTATATTTAATAGACATCTATGCTCAGAGTTGTTTGAATGAGTATTTGCAGTAGAGGCTAGATGACTTTCCAGATTTTCCACATTTCCCTTCAGAGAGCATGTATGTTTCAAGAGATGATGTGGGTCTTTGCTGACAAATATACACTTATCTGCAGATGTTGATGACTGAAATTGGTCATCTGAAATTGGTTTGATTCACGTCCTTGATTTCTTTTGGTGGTAATGTTTACATTATGGGAAACTGTACCGATTTGGTTTTGTCCATCATAACATGCTCTCTGCTCTTTATATGCCCTCATATATTCCCAGTCTTTGGTTAAATGTAAATTTCCAAGGTGAAATCTTTCATATATTCCTAGCTTTGCTGTTGGGAATAAATCTTCTAAGCCTGGCTTTTGGGTCCTCAAACCCTGGGTGTCGTGAGAAGACACAGCTGAAAGATACCAAATAATTAGTTATTCTACTTACTATTCTCGGGGCATATGTTTTACAATTTACATAACATTGGCATACACTGGCTAGATTCAGCCTCAAACCGAGATAGAAGGAGTCAAGATGGCAGAGGATTTGGAAGACGTGGAGTTCATCTCTTTCCACAAAAGCATCAAGAATACATCTTGAAGAGGAAAAATTCTCACAGAGCCCTGCGGAACACGGGCAGAGGAACTTGGACACCTGAAAGGACAAGAAAGATTCCTGCTGAGCCAGGTAGGACAAAAGAATGAGAGACGAAAAGAAGCGGGATGGGACCCGCAAAACCCTGGGGGGATCTGAAGAGAGGAGAGGTCTCCACATCCAGGGAAGCCCCTCACTGGGGGGAGCCCAGTTGGGACAGGAGAGACTTATTCTCTGTGGGAAGAGAACACGGCAACCAGTGTGCAGGACATAGTGAGACCTGTACACAGGCTGCTGACCAGAGCCTTGCCCACCCAGCCTGAGAGGGTGTCCACCGCTGCACACAAGGGCTCGGTGCTGGAATGTAGGGTTTGGAGAGCAGACCCAGGCAAAGGACTGTGGTTGGCTGTGAGGAGACAGCCTGGGGGGACAGGAGGGAGGGAGGAGCTCTGCAAATGGGATGCTTGTGGAGGAAGCCTGAACCACCAGTGAAGCAGAGCAGCATCATTGAGTGATGCCCAAAGGGAAGAACCCCATTGCAGCCTCCCTGCCCCTGTGCCTGTCCCTGCCTCTCCAGATACTAGGAATGGCTCCCACCTAGGTGGGTGATCTCATGACCCCCACAGCTGCTTCCTCCTCCCCAACCCCCTCCCCACCAGGGTAGACCCATGGGCTCCAGGGGCACCTTCAGAGCACACGCCTGTGGGTGGTCCCAATGTACAGATGGCGCTGAAACCACAGCTGAGCCCCCAGGCCCTGCCACTAAGAAAGAAAAGCTGAGATCTCTCCTTGCAGCTGTACAAACCATGGTGTTAGACCCCACAACTGGCTTTGTAAACTCAGCCCCGACAAAACATCTGGATGGAAACGAGGCTCTGGCAGTCAAGACTAGTCTGGCTTTAGCAACTGTAGACTTTGTAGGCATGCACATGAGGCGGTTGGGCCAGGTCACAGTCTAAATTGGCCCCATAGCACTGAAGGGGGTCCGGCTCCACAGTGAATGTACACCTGGGACATGACTACAATGGATCACCAGCTGGTGACCTGGTGAAAACATCTGAGGGACACCAGGGTCAAGTGCCATCATGCCCATGGTTCAGGTGGGGCCAAGATCAATGCCAACACAGGGTCACATGAGAGCTTGCACAACACATGAAAGATGACCCACAGAGCATGCTCCGAATTGCACATCCCCAGAGGAGCAATCCTCAGTGGCTTCTCTCCCAGTGGGTGTGCTCCAGTCCCACTAGATCAGAAGAAGCACAGATCAGAAGCACAGCTAAGAAACAGATCTGGGGACTCTACTCCACTAATCAGGGAGCAGACACCACCCCTGACAGGGCAGTGACAGCCACAGAGGATAGACAAAGATCCCCTCAGTATCCAGGCAGGCTCTACTCACAATAATAACAATCCACTCCCTATCAAGGGAATAAGGGCATAAGTCTCTGGACCACCTCACCCACCAGGGGGCAGACACCAGAGCAAGAGGAACTAGGACCTGCAGCCTGCAGAACAGAGACCATAAACACAGAACACTGGACAAAATGAGATGACAAAGGAGTACGGTGTAGAGAATTCAAGATAGAAACCTACAGGAACAACTAAATGACGAGCGGTTGGGCAATGTAATGATTCATTTTATCTTTAAGTAATCAAATTTACAAACAAAACATTTTCACAAATACTGCTGCCACTGCTGCTGCTAAGTCGCTTCAGTCGTGTCCGACTCTGTGTGACTGCAGAGACCACAGCCCACCAGGCTCCCCTGTCCCTGGGATTCTCCAGGCAAGAACACTGGAGTGGGTTGCCATTTCCTTCTCCACAAAGACTAATGCCTACTAATTATTTAACCCATTTCTTACCACTCATGTTGTTATCTGAGCATGTTCTAATAGAATCTAAAATCATAAATGATATTGACCTAGAACTAATCAGGAATAGATGGCATAAACGATCAAGTCCTGGGATGTTTCATAACAAACAAGATAGATTTAATAAGGTAAGAGTTCTTAAGAAATAAAATAAGAAGTGAGACTTGAAAAATATGGTGAAAGCATAGGGAACTCTACTCAATGCTCTGTGGTCACCTAAATGGGAAAGAAATCTAATCAAGAAGAGAAATATGTATGTGTATCACTTATTCTTTTTTTTTTAATTTTTATTTTTACTTTATTTTGCTTTACAATACTGTATTGGTTTTGCGATACATTGACATGAATCAGCCACGGGTGTACATGAGTTCCCAATCCTGAAACCCCCTCCCACCTCCAACCCCGTATCATCTCTCTGGATCATCCCCATGCCACTTATTCTTTCTGTACAGCAAAACTAACAACATTGTAAAATAGCATTATTGGAACAGAAAAATTTCTTTTTAAAGATTTCTTTATATAATCTATAAGCTTAGTAGTGAAGAACAATCAGAAAAAAACACTGTGGGAAATGTCCTAAGTTCCCATGTCAATCATTTATTTAAAAACTCTATGAGTTAAATAAATATATTAAAGTATTTTAGCATTAAGGCATTGGGGTAAATATACTTAACACATTTAATGTTCGTTCATATAAAAAAAAGAGAATCTTTAAAGTAAAATTCAGGTTTGCATTTTCTCATTTTAGCGAAATGTTCTTATGCAGTGAAGAATTTGAGTATGAAGTTTATAAGGTCATATGTGTAGTTTCTAGTGGGTTGGAAATTATAGGGTAGAAAACAAAAAAATATTTGTCCGCAGTATTCCTAGAAGTGTGGCAATTTGTTCACAACTCCACCCACACTCTTCTGACTAGGGACAGAATCAGAACTTTTTAAAGGGCTTAATATAATTACTCAGAAAAATGAACAGATTTTCTAAAACCTCCCCAAAATGGAAGAGCTATCATGGCATGCAGGTTGTCCCAGGCAAGACAAGTATTTTGGTTCTCACTGTGAATGTGAAAATTAACCACTGGAGAAAAATACATAAATGATAAAAAGAATCAGGAATGGGTCAGGAGATGACCCTCTATGACAGTGACAGAAATAAACCCAGGCTAATCCAAAATCATTTCCACTGAAGCAGATCTTCCCAAACTGCTGGGAGCCAGCATGAGGAACTCTGCCCATGGCTACCCCCCAAACCAAAGTCTACCTACTTTACTGTTTTATGCTCTCACCTACACCTCTGACTTTATGGGGGGCTCTCCCCCATTACCATTTCTCTCGGAGAAGGAGTTAACTTGCAGCTCCAGTTAATAAAAATTCCTGGGCGTGACAAGAGTGTTTCAACTTATGAACTTCTCTGAATGTTCTCTAGCCTGCCTGCTCAGGATCGTCCGGCCACAGGTGATTGTTTATAGCCTCCCAACAATGAGAGGCATGAGATGCTTTAAAACTTTCTAAATACAGACTCTTTTGAAAAGTTAGAAGATTATTAGTATAGTATAGTGGGTTGATTAGAAATTATATTGGTGAAGGGTTTTTTCATTTGTTGTGCCAATAATTGCTGCTAATTCCCTGCCCTGGGTGTGACAAGGGTGCCTCAGGTCAAACCTCTCTGCTGACAGACTAGCTTGTGTGATAACCTCTCAACCAGAAACAGCACAGAGAGTTTGGAGTATTTCGAGAGTCTTAATTAGCATAGGGCTTTTCTCATTGTTGAATCAATGATTGCCGCCAGGCCTCCATATCCTTAGGTACCTGGGAATATATTAATCAGTGTATTTGGAATATAGAAAAGGAAATATAGTAGTTTTTAAGGTTAGCAATACTAGACTTTTTGAGTTAATGAATTTTCTCTTTTGTAATAGATCACTGTACTTTGTTATGAATCACTGTATCCTTCCTATGTAAAAATGTAACTTTATCACTATCTTAAGACTAAATAGATCTTAAGGGGAACATTGGTGAAAGGATTTTCATTTGTTGGGCTGATGTTTGCTGCTAAATCTCCATATTTCCTGCTCTTATAATGAATATAACTAGCATATAGAAGAAATAAGTATTAACCTTTAAGATTAATCATGTTAACCTTGGGTTAAATAAATTCCTTTCTTGGTTGTAACTCAGTACACCCTCACCCTATAGGAACACAACTTTATTTGGAGGGTGGTGCCTGGTTTAAGAAAAAACACCCTTGAAAAAAATAAGTTTTTTGGTTATTAGAAAGAAAGGGTCTGCAGGCTTCATGGCCAGAAGATGATGTAAAACCCCTAAGACCTTTTATTATGTAAAGCACCTGATTTTTTTTTTTTTTTTTTTTTTTTGCTTTCTTAAAATCTTTACTTTTGAGACAGGACGTAAGTGTTACAAACACACATGGAAAAGGAATACATGATCATAGTTGAAAGCAAATACAATCTAGTCGGAAAGTTTTTATGCCTGTCAGCTAATGCTGAAGCTGACTATGACATGCTGCAAGGCTTAAAGGAATGGTAGTTAGTATTCTTCTCCTTCTTCCTCTCCTTCTCCTTCCACAGAATTCACACGAGCCTCCTCATAATTCTTCTCAAGGGCAGCCATGTCCTCACGAGCCTCAGAAAACTCTCCTTCCTCCATGCCCTCACCCACGTACCAGTGAACAAAGGGACGCTTGGCATACATCAGGTCAAACTTGTGGTCCAGGCGAGCCCAGGCCTCAGCGATGGCTGTGGTGTTGCTCAGCATGCACACAGCTCGCTGTACTTTGGCCAGGTCTCCGCCGGGTACCACAGTGGGAGGCTGGTAATTAATGCCAACCTTGAAGCCAGTGGGGCACCAGTCCACAAACTGGATGCTGCGCTTGGTCTTGATGGTGGAAATGGCAGCATTGACATCTTTGGGAACCACATCGCCACGGTACAACAGGCAGTAGGCCATGCTTTTACCGTGGCAAGGGTCACATTTCACCATCTGGTTGGCTGGCTCAAAGCAAGCATTGGTGATCTCTGCTACAGAAAGCTATTCATGGTAGGCTTTCTCAGCAGAGATGACAGGGGGGTATGTGGCCAGAGGGAAGTGGATGAGGGGATAGGGCACCAGGTTGGTCTGGAACTCTCTCAGATCCACATTCAGGGCTCCATCAAACCTCAGGGAAGCAGTGATGGAGGACACTATCTGGCTAATAAGGCAGTTAAGATTTGTGTAGGTTGGGCGCTCAGTGTCGAGGTTTCTATGACAGATGTCATAGATGGCCTCATTGTCTACCATGAAGGCACAATCAGAGTTCTCCAGGGTGGAAAGCACCTGATTTTGATAAAGGTCAGGACTGCTGACCCCCGCGTGACTCTGCATTCATCCCTATGTGTAACAAAGGTATATAAGCAAACCTGAAAATAAAGAAAAACGGATCCATTTCTGGAAAGACTGATTCCCCCATGTCATTCTTTCTTGCTCCCCGTTTTTCTGGCTGAATTCCCATCTGGAGCATGGGTGCCAGCCATGTCTATTTACTTGTCCCGGCGTTCAGGTCCACTCAAGAAGGAGCCCAAGGAGGGGCACCTTCCAATATACAAGTGATCCCGGTGGCCCAACGTAGCTGGTGCAAATTCCTTGCCTGGGAATTTTATTGGTATCCCACATAAACCAAGTTATTCAGCCTCTTCTTCTCTCCTACTATTTTCTGGCCGAATTCCCATCTGGTGCATGGGTACTCACCAAGTATGCTAATTTTGCCTGGGCTTCTAAGATCGGACTGGGGAGGCCTCAGCGCCTCCTCTCCTTCGGGAGAACAGGAAGACGCCTGCGGCCTATGTAGGTGGTGACTGGTATTCCATGTAAACCAAGTTATTCAGCCTCTTTTTCTCTGCTAATTTGCTAATCCTTCTCTATCTGTAATTAAATAAGTTTCTTCCAAGGACGCTGACTCCGTCTCACCTTCGAATCACCCTGGATCCACCAGGGCTGGACCCTGGCACCAAACCACACGAAAAGTATGACTTCCTCCACGATGCCTGTCCCTCTCACCTGAGTTATCTGCTCCATCCAGAGACACATACCTGGGTGTATGGCTGGCATCTCCATTCTCCGTATATCCCAGGGATCCTTCATTTGCTCCAGAAATGTGACCAGGTCTGGCTTAGAGACCACAAGACCTGTTCATCAGAAAAAGGAATATGTGTCTTCACAGATATTCATCAATTTCCAACCCAATATGTGTTCAGGTGAGAGAGAAGTCAAGGAAGAAAGTTAAAATAGCCTTAAAAAGTGATTTTACCAAATAGTTTATTGGAAGCACCTTTAAAAGACAAATGCATCAAAATCAGGTTCTGATATTATGCTCAAGTACTACTAAGGCAAAAGCAAGTAGTAGAAATCCGGTTTGAAGAGGAGAGTGGCACTATTTTATACCACAGAACTTATAGAATTACCACTCACCTAGAATGAAGGATATGCATGTCAAGAAGCAATAGTTAGAACCATACATGGAACAACTGACTGGTTCTGGATTGGGAAAGGAGAACATCAAGGCTGTATATTGCCACCCTGCTTATTTAACTTATATGCAGAGTGCATCATGAGAACTGCTGGGCTGGATGAAGCACAAGCTGGAATAAAGATTGCCGGAGGAAATATCAATACCTCAGATATGCAGATGACACCACCCCTATGGCAGAAAGCAAAGAAAAACTAAAGAGCCTTCTGATGAAAGTGAAAGAGGAGAGTGAAAAAGTTAGTTTAACTCAACATTCAGAAAACTATGATCATGGCATCTGGTTCCATCATTTCATAGCAAGTAGATGGGGAAACAATGGAAACAGTGACAGACTTTATTTTGGGGGGCTCCAAAATCACTGCCGATTGTGACTGCAGCCATGAAATTAAAAGATGCTTGCCCCTTGGAAGAAAAGCTATGACAAACCTAGACAGCATATTAAAAAGCAGAGACATCACTTTGCTAACAAAGGTCCCTCTAGTCAAAGCTATGGTTTTTCCAGTAGTATGGATGTGATATTTGGAACACAGAGAAAGCTGAGCACCAAAGAATTGATGCCTTCGAACTGTGGTTCTGGAGAAGGCTCTTGAGAGTCCCTTGGTCAGCAAGGAGATCACACCAGTCAATCCTAAAGAAATCAACCCTGAATATTCATTGGAAGGACTGATGCTGAAGCTCCAATTATTTGGCCACCTGATGTGAAGAGCCAACTCATTGGAAAAGACCCTGATGCTGGGAAAGACTGAGGGCAGGAGGAGAAGGGGACGTCAGAGGATGAGATGATTGAATAGCATTATTGACTCAATGGATATGAATTTGAGCAAACTCTGGGAATTAACGAAGGATAGGGAAACCTGGTTTGCTGCATTCCATGGGATGACAAAGAGTTAGACATGACTTAGCAACTGAACAACAAGAAGGCAGATTACATCAAGGAAGAAGAAGGTTAGAGTTATAATGACCCATAATGAAGTCTTTCTTTCAAATGTCACAAATACCCTTTTCCCCCTAGAAAGCAGGGATCTGAACCTCTATTGGACAAAGCAGAAATTTCCAGGAGACATTCTAGAATGAATGAACCAAAACCCTGAAAGTACTTAAGGGATTCTGGAAGGCAGTTATCCTCACCCAAGGAGGCCAGGTTCCCATAGTTCTCTAAGATCACGTCCCTGTACAATTCCTGCTGACAGAGGTCCAGGCACTCCCACTCCTCTTGGGTGAAGTCTGTGGCCACATCCTCGAATGTCAGCCGTCCCTGAAATACAAAGGACATGAGCCATGTGGACATGGGAAGACTTCCTAATGCGACCCAAGATGAAACCAGCAAGAGAAATGGTTTTGATTTAGGAGAATGTCTGGAGTTACACAAGAATATAATTTTTATACAGCCATATTTTCAACTGTATTTCTAACCCAGGAAAAGAGAATGAGATATGATCCACAGACCATTATAGAAACTATCCTGATCTGGAAGAGAAATTATAAAAGAGTCACATCAACCCTGACTTATCTATTTTGGTGAGTTGTACTCGTGTGGCACAGGATAAATTGTCTATCAAGGAAAGTATATTAGTCACTCAGTCATGTCTGATTCTTTCTGACCCCATGGACTGTAGCACACCAGGCTTCCTTGTCCATGGGATTTTTCAGGCAAGAATACTGGAGTGAGTTGCCATTTCCTTCTCTAGGGGAATCTTCCCCACCAAGGGATCGGACCCAGGTCTCCCACATTGCAGGCAGACTCTTCACCATCTGAGCCACCAGGGAAGGCCCCTATCAAGGAAACAGGACATATTTCTAAAAAACATGCTCTGATCTAAGAGTTCTGGAGTGGGGCCAATGTGCCACATTTTTAACAAGCTTATTTTAACTAGTAATGTTGAAAATTCTGATGCATGAATGACCATTCTGAATACCAAAGAGGTAGACTAGTAAACTAAGAATTTATACTTAACTTTGATTTTTAAGTGTTTTACAAAATTGATGGGTCTGATAGAATAGTACCCATAGCAGCAATAATCCTTTAACTATTTAGTACATACTATATGTCTTTCTAACAGTTTTGACAGAATCTTGAATGCACCACATAAATAATATAAAATCAACAACACTGTTGTTCCCCCTTTTGCAAATATTTTGACAAACATTCATTAAATGACAGATCTTGAATTTTGCTTCAGTTTACACGAACTATAATTTAACTAGTAAAACACAAATACACAGAGACAACACTAAAGAAAGTTTATGCAAGTTTTTAAAGGGTCTTCCCTGGTAGTCCGAGCGCCCAAGTCAGGGGGCTGGCTTCAGCCCCTTGTTAGAGAACTAGATCCCACACACCACAGCTAAAGTTTGCCTGCTGCAACAAAGTCTCCCACATGGCTCCAAGATTCTGCAGGCTACAACCAAGACATAATTGGCCAAAGACATAAATATGTGTATTTGTTAAGAACTTTATATAACTGGGGAGAATACCAAAACAAGAAAAAATAATAATTTTAACATTTTCAAGCCTACAGACATATACTAAAATGAGACTGTATACTTATTAAGAGTATTAAAGAAAAGCTAACAGTCAGAAAACTAAGATCACGGCACCCAGTCCCATCACTTCATGGCAAATAGATGGGGAAACAGTGGCTGACTTTATTTTTGGGGGCTCCAAAATCACTGCAGATGGTGATCGCAGCCATGAAATTAAAAAAATACTTCCTCCTTGGAAGGAAAGTTATGACCACCCTAGACAGCATATATTAAAAAGCAGAGACATTACTTTGTCCACAAAGGTCCATCTAGTCAAGGTTATGGTTTTTCCAGTGGTCTTGTTTGGATGTGAGAGTTGGACTATAAAGAAAGCTGAGCACAGAAGAATTGATACTATTGAACTGTGGTATTGGAGAGGACTCTTGAGAGTCCCTTGGACTGCAAGGAGATCCAATCTGTTCATTCTAAAGGAGATCAGTCCAGGGTGTTCATTGGAAGGACTGATGTTAAAGCTGAAGCTCCAATATTTTGGCCATCTGATGTGAAAAGCTGACTCATGTGAAAAGACCCTGATGTTGGGAAAGATTGAAGGCAGGAGGAGTAGGGGACAACAGAGGATGAGATGGTTGGATGGCATCACAACTCAATAAACATGAGTTTGGGTAAACTCCAGGAGTTGGTGATGGACAGGGAGACCTGGTGTGCTGTGGTTCATGTGGTCGCAGAGTTGGACACGACTGAGTGACTGAACTGAATTGATTCATGTCAATAAAATCAAGATTATTTTTAATGGGTTAAAATATACACATCTACTTGTGAATGATATTCTTTGTATATTTTAAATACACTAGGGTGCAAACATATACAACGGTATAAGATAAATTAGAGCTCTTGGTTCTGAAACTTTAATTTCCTGACAAACTGTATCATTTTGTTGAGCTGTATCTTAGAAATTAAACACAGGTGAAAACAGATTAGCACCAATATGATTATTGCAAATATTTCTGAAAAAAAAAAAAAGATGTGAATAAGAAGACTATGTGTGATATGAGCGTGGAGTGTACTGGAAACATCACATGTGGGCTTGAGTGATGAAAATACCCATTCCTAAAACCCAGTGTCTATCATCAACAGAGTGAGCATTCATGTTCCAAAGCAAAGAGAAACCAAAAAGAGGTGGAATTTCTCCAAAACTGTGAGGGTTTTCACACGTTCCCCACTCCATTTTTCCACAGCCTTGTTCAAAGACAGAGGGAAACAAATGAACTTCATAGCCTGATAATCTCAGAGAAATTACCAGAGCCAGTGGACATCATCTGTCATGGTGTAACTGGATCACACAGAAGATGCACTATCAGAGCCTGGGCATTTAGGAAAAAATAAGGAAATTATAACTTGAACCTAATCACTCACCTAGAGCTAGACATCCTGGAATGTGAGTCAAGTGGGCCTTACAAAGCATCACTACGAACAAAGCTAGTGGAGGTGATGGAATTCCAGTTGAGCTATTTCAAATCCTGAAAGATGATGCTGTGAAAGTGCTGCATTCAATATGCCAGCAAATTTGGAAAATTCAGCAGTGGCCACAGGACTGGAAAAGGTCAGTTTTCATTCCAATCCCAAAGAAAGGCATCGCCAAAGAATGCTCAAACTACCACACAATTGCACTCATCTCACATGCTAGTAAAATAATGCTCCAAATTCTCCAAGCCTCGCTTCACCAATACGTGAACCCTGAACTTCCTGATGTTCAAGCTGGTTTTAGAAAAGGCAGAGGAACCAGAGAACAAATTGCCAACGTCTGCTGGATCATGGAAAAATCAAGAGAGTTCCAGAAAAACATCTATTTCTGCTTTATTGACTATACCAAAGCCTTTGACTGTGTGGATTACAATAAACTATGGAAAATTCTGAGAGAGATGGGAATACCAGACCACCTGACCTGCCTCTTGAGAAATCTGTATGCAGGTCAGGAAGCAACAGTTAGAACTGGACATGGAACAACAGACTGGTTCGAAATAGGAAAAGGAGTACTTCAAGGCTGTATATTGTCACCCTGCTTATTTAACTTCTATGCAGAGTACATCATGAGAAACACTGGACTGGAAGAAACACAAGCTGGAATCAATATTGCCGGGATGTTGGGAGCCAGCGTGAGGAACTCCACCCATAGCAAAGGTCATGAGGAGGAAGCTTGGCATAAGCAAAGGCGTGATCAAGCCTCAGGAAACCCCCTGTTCCCGAGCATCTACCCCAAAACCAGAGTACTTTACAGGGAGCTCTCCCCCATAACCATTTCTCTCAGAGAAGGAGTTAACTTGCAGCTCCAGTTAATAAAAATTCCTGGGCGTGATAAGAGTGTTTCAGCTTATGAACTCTGAAGGTTCTCTGGCCTGCCTGATCAGGCTCGTCCGTCCACATGTGATTGTTTACAGCCTCCCAACTGTGAGAGGCACGGGATGTTTTAAAACTTTCTAAATACAGACTCTTTTGAAAAGTTAGATCATTAGTACAGTATTAGTAGGTTGATTAGGAATTATATTGGTCAAGGGTTTTTTTTTTTTCCATTTGTCGTGCCAATAATTACTGCTAATTCCCTGCCCTGGGTGTGACAAGGATGTCTCAGGTCAAACCTCTCTGCTGACAGACTAGCTTGTGTGACAACCTCTCAACCATAAACAGCACAGAGAGTTTGGAGTACTAGCGTAGGGCTTTTTTCATTGATGAGTCAATGATTGCCATCAGGCCTCCATATCCTTAGGCACCTGGGAATATATTAATCAATGTATTTGGAATACAGAAAAGGAAACATAGTAGTTTTTGATGTTAGCAATACTAGATTTTTGAGTTAATGAATCTTCTCTTTTGTTATAGATCACTGTACTTTGTTATAAATCACTATGCTATGTAACTGTATCACTATCATAAGACAAAATAGATCTTAAGGGGAACATTGGTGAAGGGTTTACATTTGTTGAGCCAATATTTGCTGCTAAAACTTCGTATTCCTGCCTTTATAATGAATATAACTAGCATATAGGGAAAATAAGTATTAACCTTTAAGATTAATCATGTTAAACCTTAGGTTAAGTAAATTCCTTTCTTGATTGTAACTCACTACACCCTCACGCTATAGGAATGCAACTTTATTTGGAGGGTGGCGCCTGATTTAAGAAAAAATCACCCTTGGAAAAATAAGTTTTCTGGTTAACTGACCAGTATCAGAAAGGGCCATAAAATGTCAGCAGACCTCATGGCCAAAAGATGATGAAACTCATAAGACCTTTGTATAATTTTATATGAAGCACCTGATTGTGACAAGGGTCAGGTCTGCTGACCCCCGCGTGACTCTGTATTCATCCCTATGTATAACAAAAAGGTATATAAACAAACCTGAAAAATAAAGAAATCGGATCAGTTTCTGGAAAGACTGATTCCCCCATGTCGTTTCTTTCTCGCTCCCCGTTTTCCTGGCTGAATTCCCATCTGAAATGTGGGTACTCACCAAGCCTGCTAATTCTGCCTGGGCTTCTGAGATCGGACCGGGGAGGCCTCAGTGCCTCCTCTCCTTTGGGAGAATGGAAAGACGCCTGTGGCCTACATAGGTGGTGATTGGTATTCCATGTAAACCAGTTATTCAGCCTCTTTTCTCCACTAATTCTCCTACTACACTATCTGTTTCTAATCTCCCTCTATATCTGTAATTAAATAAGTTTTTTCCAGGACGCCGACTCCGTCCCCACCTTCGAATTCCCTGGATCCACCGGGGCTGGACCCTGGCACCTGGAGAAACATCAATAACCTCAGATATGCAGATGACACCACCCTTATGGCAAAAAGTGAAGAAGAGCTAAAAAGCCTCTTGATGAAAGTGAAAGAGCAGTGCCTGGGGCCAGCGTGAGGAACTCCGCCCATTGCAAAGGTTATGAGGAAAGACGCTTGGCATATGCAAAGGCGTGATCAAGCCTCAGGAAACCCTCTGTTCCCGAGCATCTAACCCCAAAACCAGAGTCTGTTTTATGCTCTCACCTACACCTCTGACTTTACAGGGGGCTCTCCCCCATAACCGTTTCTCTCGGAGAAGGAGTAAACGTGAAGCTCCAAGGCAATAAAAATTCCTGGGTGTGACAAGAGTGTTTCAGCTTACGGACTGCTCTGAAGGTTATCTAGCCCGACTGTAGAGGTTCATCCGGCCACATGTGATTGTTTACAGCCTCCAAATCTGAGAGGGAGGAGATGTTTTAGACTTACTAGAGGCAAATTCTCTTGGGGAGTTGGAAATTATTAGTATAGTGTGTTGGTTAGGAATTATATTGGTGAAGGGTTTTTTCATTTGTTGTGTCAATAATTGCTGCTAATTCCCTGCTCTGGGTGGGACAAGTGTGTCTGAGGTCAAATCTCTCTGCTGACAGACTAGCTTGTGTGACAGGATTATCCATACTCCTGCCACTATGCACATGATTTTTTACTACCTCTCAACCATAAACAGCACAGAGAGTTTTGGAGTATTTTGAGAGTCTTAATTAGCATAGGGCTTTTTCTTCTTGTTAAGTCAATGATTGCCGCCAGGCCTCCATATCCTTAGGCACCTGGGAATATATTAATCAATGTATTTGGAATATAGAAAAGGAAATATAGTAGTTTTTGATGTTAGCAATACTAGACTTTTTTGAGTTAATGGATTTTCTCTTGTAATAGATCACTGTGCTTTGTTATAAATCACTGTGTCCTTGCTATGTAAAAATGTAACTTTATCACTATCTTAAGACTAAATAGATCTTAAGGGGAACATTGGTGAAAGGATTTTCATTTGTTGGGCTGATGTTTGCTGCTAAATCTCCATGTTCCCTGCCCTTATAATGAATATAACTAACATATAGGAGAAATAAGTATTAACCTTTAAGATTAATCATGTTAACCTTAGGTTAAATAAATTCCTTTCTTGATTGTAACTCATTACACCCTCACCCTATGGGAATGTAACTTTATTTGGAGGGTTGTGCCTGGTTTAAGAAAAAACACCCTTGGAAGAAATAAGTTTTTTGGTTATCAGAAAGAAAGAATCATAAAATGTCAGCAAGTCTCACTCATGGCCAGAAGATGATGTAATGTCCCTAAGACCTTTTTTTTATACATTTATGTGAAGCACCTGATTATGATAAAGGTCAGGACTTCTGACTTCCCCGTGACTCCGTATTCATCCCTAAGTGTTACAAAAGGTATATAAGCAAACCCTAGAATAAAGAAATTGGATCAGTTTCCAGAAAGACTGATTCCCCCATGTCGTTCATTTTTGCTCCTCGTTTTTCTGGCTGAATTGCCATCTGGAGCATGGATGCTATTCCACGTAATCCAAGTTATTCACCCTCTTCTCTCCACTAATCTTCCTACTACACTATCCATTTCTAATCTCTCTATATCTGTGATTAAATATGTATTTTTCCAAAGTCGCCAACTCTGTCTGCCCACCTTCGAATCACCTTGGATCCACCGGGGCTGGACCCTGGCAGAGGAGAGTGAAAAAGTTGGCTTAAGGCTCAACATTCAGAAAACGAAGATCATGGCATCCGGTCCCATCACTTCATGGGAAATAGATGGGGAAACAGTGGAAACAGTGTCAGACTTTATTTTTGAGGGGCTCCAAAATCACTGCAAATGGTGACTGCAGCCATGAAATTAAAAGACGCTTACTCCTTGGGAAAAAAGTTATGATCAACCTAGATAGCATATTCAAAAGCAGAGACATTACTTTGCCAACTAAGGTCTGTCTAGTCAAGGCTATGATTTTTACCATGGTCATGTATGGATCTGAGAGTTGGACTGTGAAGAAGGCTGAGCGCTGAAGAATTGATGCGTTTGAACTGTGGTGTTGGAGAAGACTCCTGAGAGTCCCTTGGACTGCAAGGAGATCCAACCAGTCCATTCTGAAGGAGATCAGCCCTGGGATTTCTTTGGAAGGAATGATGCTAAAAGCTGAAACTCCAGTACTTTGGCCACCTCATGCGAAGAGTTAACTCATTGGAAAAAACTCTGATGCTGGGAGGAATTGTGGGTAGGAGGAGAAGGGGACTACAGAGGATGAGATGGCTGGATGGGATCACTGACTTGATGGATGTGAGTCTAAGGGAACTCCGGGAGTTGGTGATGGACAGGGAGGCCTGGTGTGCAGCGATTCATGGGGTTGCAAAGAGTCAAACAGGACTGAGTGAACTGAACTGAACAGAAAGATATCAGTTTTATGCAAAATTCATTTTATATATACTTCCTCTGTTTTGTATCCTAACAGTGTGTTTAACTAGTAAGCCATAGCATTACAGAGGACAATGTCTCCTAGTTTTCTTTTTATTTCTGCGCATTTTCTGAAAAATTCTGGATCACTGAGTTGATTCAATATATAAGGGCATTTTCTAACTCCTAATGAGCTGAATTGTATCCACGTGTGAACTCATCATGGCATTTACCTACTTCCTGAAGATCCTAACACTGAACCACGTCCCAGTGGGAATCTCGGATACCAGTGCCTCTCCGTGTTGATCTCTCACAAAGGGAATATGTTCACCAGCTGAAAGTCACTCATTCAGGTTGGGAATTCATCATGTTCTATAGAAAGCCAGGATACAGACAATGGAGAACAGGATCTGGGACCCAAGGGAGAGGTGGTCTAAGGAGCCAGTCTTCACTATGATAAGAAGAAAAGGAAAAAATAAGAAGTGGATAAAAAACACCCCAGGCAGAAAAATTAGAAGCAGAGAACTAAAGGTTTGCGGATTCTCAGTCTAGGCATTTCAGGAGGAAAACCAGACACAGCCCCAGGCCTGGAACAGAAAGAGTACCTGAGAAGCTGCCATTTCCTCCTCTTCTTCGTCCTGTTCTGTCTTCTCTGGGGATGTTATGTAGCAAACACACCTCTGCATCTTGAGAAAATACCTTCAAAGGCCTCTGTGCCACTCTATAACCTGCAACTACTTCACCTACAGACAGAAGGACTTGAAAAACTGAAAAGACCCACCTCTCCTGTCCTGTCTCAGGAGAGATTCAGGAACAATCACGCCTAACTCGAGGCCAGCCTGTGAACTTATTTCTTGATTGTTCTCTCCCCATAGACAGCTCCTAACCCTCTGCTCCCACAGATGATGTGAGCTGACTGACTTCCCTGGTCCAAATCCAGCTAGACCAACCCTGTAGCCTCTCCTCAGACTGAAGCTTAGCCTCAGCTCTCACAGATGGACCAGAAGCCATGTCCTTCACCCGGGCCTCCCATTACAGTGCCCTGGAGCACTTCCTACACACCACACTGATGCCCCCACAGGACCAAGAGAGAACTCTCTGGGGAAGGCACCAGGGAGGTCCTTTCCTAACACTGGTCACGTGACCCTGATGGAAAACAGATGCAAATCACTTGGCCAATGGTTCAGATTCTTTCTGAACCATTTCAGTGAATATGAAGCCCTCGAGGTAAGGTCCCAACTCTAAGAAGTTATGAATCTGCAGGTCTGGGGGGGGAGGGTCATTAAATAAATCTTTAGCAAGTTCTCTGTTCTGATGCTTCTTCCCCAAGGCCCACACTCAGGAGCCCTGAGCTTAAACCTTCTCATTGAGCACAGCTGAAACATCTCAGGAGGGGAGGTTTTAGGATGGAAATTTCTGAGGGAGGTCAGGCTAGAACCAGGCAGAGAAAGCTCCAGTACTTGGGGTTCAGGCCTTTCTAAGGGACCCTGAGTGATTGCTGTGGGCTCCCCAGGCTGAGCCTGGATGGGTCCATTCAAACCAGAGGAGCAGGAATCTGGTAAGCTCTGAGGGTGTCACTGAAGGGGGGCCTGTGCAGTAAACCCTGGGCTTCAGCAAGACTGCTGGTCTCAAGGTGGGTGGTCATCTAGTGCAGGTGCTCATAGGACTGGCTGCTGTGAGTTCAAGGACCTGCAGGCTGCCTGCTCCCCAGACAGATGCTGTGGCAGCAACAGCATGGAGTAATCCAGGTAAACTCTCAATACTCTGTATGGTCCTTCTTAGAACTATCACAATGTCCCAGCAGTTACAGAGAGGGGGAAAAAGTACAATGGAGAAATGATGGGAAATATCCAATTAGTTGAGGATTAAAGACAATATGGAAACTAATTGTTACAGATATCATCCCTCTGTGCTAACAAAGAGTTTATTGTTAGGTATTTTCCCTTCAACCTTAAATCGGTAGGTTGATACTTCATTACACACCAACTTCATCACAGGAAACCACCCAGTTGTATTAACATGTCATATCACACAGTCAGAATAACAGCTTTTCTAACCCACTGTGTAACTGAATAAAATACAGATTACGAGCATAAACAACGATATTCATTGCTCTGATACAATGATCTGAGAACTGTGATTCCTATGGTTACAAAATGGAGGTTAATCGTTTACGAAACAAGACATACACTAATTACATGACTTTTCTGGGAGGTGTTTCCATACATTTTCAGGGGATCAGAGGTGTCTTTATTTGAAACATGTCCACTAATATTCATGACTTCTGTTGATAGTATAAAGATACATCAAGATTTCAGTGAACTGTCATTGTATTTTACTTAAAAAGCAAGTAACATAACTATTGAAAATGTACATCTTACTTTAATATGTGGAATTACTCCCTGAACACTTACCTCATGGTGACCTATAGGGATGTTTGCCATGAATGACTAACACCTCCATTTATATGTACATGTTATATTACTGGGTCCTTAATCTTCTAATGGAGAATAAATATAAATGATTTCTCCCTAGGATAGAAGGCCTTGTCTTACCTTTGAGATAGCAAGCATCAAAAACATAACTGCATACACACTAGAAATGAAGCATAACAGCATGGAGTAATGTGAGAGTTGATCACATATATTTTGGTTTTCAAATAATCACAAATCATGTCAATATAAACAAAGACATATTGCTAAAAATTGTACATTTCTAAATACCAACCTTCATCTTGTGATCCATACTAACATCAATTTTTTAATCTGTTTTAACTATGGATTACTATCTACAGTACTTCTTGTGAAAAGGAACTTCAAAAAATAGGATTGATGAAATGCTTTCTATTATATGGGCTTCCCTGATAATTCAGTTGGTAAATAATCCACCTCCCACTCCAATATTCTGGCCTGGAGAATTCCATGGACACAGTCCATGGGGTTGCAAAGAGTTGGGCAGAACTGAGCAACTTTCACTTTTTCTAGTGTGAAATTTCTGATATTTATTTAGATTTAATTGTTATTAAATAATTTTTGACATTTTGTTTATGTCATTCCTTATCTTTCTTAAATAAATGGTCTTGTATTTTCTGAAGTGTATGTTTAGGACAAACCTCTTCCATCACTTATTACTAGGGTTTCTCTCCAGTACGTGCTCTCTGATCTCTAATAAGGTGAGAGCTCTGATTAAAGCCTTTGTCACTTCTCCACATGAATTATCTGTTGTTGAGTAAGACGTGAGTGCTTGATGAAGGCTTTTCCACATTCTTTACATTTGTAAGTTTTCTCTCCAGTATGAATTCGCTGGTGTTGAATAATACTTGAGTGGTGCCTGAAGGCTTTTCCGCATTCTTTTCATTTATAAGGCATCTCTTGAGTATGAATTCTCCGACGGTAAGTAAGACCTGAACACTGGTTAAATTCTTTGCCACAATCCTTACATTTATAACGCTTCTCTCCAGTATGAATTCTCTGGTGTTGAGTAAGATTTGAATAGTGACTGAAGGCTTTTCCACATTCTTTACATTTATAAAGCTTCTCTCCAGTATGAATTCTCTGATGGTAAGTAAGACTTGAGCACTGGTTAAATTCTTTGCCACAATCCATACATTTATAAGGCTTCTCTCCAGTATGAATTCTCTGGTGTTGAGTAAGATTTGAGTAGTGACTGAAGGCTTTTCCACATTCTTTACATTTATAAGGCTTCTCTCCAGAATGAATTCTCTGGTGTTGAGTAAGATTTGAGTAGTGACTGAAGGCTTTTCCACATTCTTTACATTTATAAGGCTTCTCTCCAGAATGAATTCTCTGGTGTTGAGTAAGATTTGAGTAGTGACTGAAGGCTTTTCCACATTCTTTACATTTATAAAGCTTCTCTCCAGTATGAATTCTCTGATGGTAAGTAAGACTTGAGCACTGGTTAAATTCTTTGCCACAATCCTTACATTTATAAGGCTTCTCTCCAGTATGAATTCTCTGGTGTTGAGTAAGAGTTGAGCATTGACTGAAGGCTTTTCCGCATTCTTTACATTTATAAGATTTCTCTCCAGTATGGATTACTTGATGTTTAGTAAGACATGAGTGCTGTCTAAACGCTTTGCTACAATATTTACATTTATAAGGCTTCTCTCAAGTATGAATTCTCTGATGGTAAGTAAGAGCTGAGTGCCTGCTAAAGTCTTTGCCACAATCCTTACATTTATAAGGCCTCTCCCCAGTATGAATTCGCTGGTGTTTAGTAAAATTTGAGGGGTGACTGAAGACTTTTCCACATTCTTTACATTTATAAGGCTTCTCTCCACAATGAATTCTCTGATGGTTAGTAAGACCTGAGCTCTGGTTAAATTCTTTGCCACAATCCTTACATTTATAAGGCTTCTCTCCAGTATGAATTCGCTGGTGGTTAGTAAGAGTTGAGTTGTGACTGAAGGCTTTTCTGCATTCTTTGCATTTATAACGCTTCTCTCCAGTATGAATTCTCTGTTGTTCAGTAAGATGTGACTTCTGATTAAAGGCTTTGCCACACTTTGTACACTTATAATGCTTCTCCCCAGTGTGAATTCTCTGATGTCGACTAATGTTTGAGGAAGACCTAAATGCTTTTTCACATTCTTTACATTCATAAGTTTTCTTGCCAGTGTGGATTTGCTGATCTTAACTAAGCTCTGAATTCTGATTAAAGGTGTTGCTGCACTCTGTACATTTGGAAGGTTTCCATCCTGAATGAATTTTCCTGTGTCTACTTAGACTGGTTGAGTTAGTAAAGGCTTTCTCACTTTTCTGACACTTGTAACTTTTCTGTGGATTCTGAATACTCTGCTGTTGAGTGAGATTTGAAGACTGATTAGAGACATCACCATATTCACAATTGTAAGTCTTCTCTCCAGTGTGTGTACTCTCATTTAGTGGAAAACCTGATGTTTGATAAAAGATATTCCTCCATGTACTATTGTCAGAATCTCTGTCTGAAGACTGAGGTCCCTGATGTTTCATAGCGTTAGAGTCTTGTTCAGTTTTACACCCAGTTTCATTGCATGAATGGCTTCTCACGGCTTCGTAAATATTGTTATGATTCTTGGGGGTAGATCTCTTACTTAAGGCCTGACTCGTGTTATTACACCTGAGAAGTTGTTCCGTATTAACAGTATTATGGTGTGTATTGAACATGATGTTGGGATTAACTCTCTTCCATTATTACCAACATTACACATTTTGGAACAGAGAGAAACTGTCTGTTGGTGGAAGAATAATGACCCCTTGCTTACAGATCCCTCAAACTGATTATATTGTGAGTTTTCCCCATCATTTTTAAATTTCTGGTTTTCAGACGTGCTTGAATGTATGTGTAATCGAAGCCTGTGTTCAGAGTGGTTTGTATGAGTATTTGCAGTAGAGACTGGATGACTTTCCAGATTTTCCACATTTCCCTTCAAAGAACGTGCATGTTTCAAAAAATGATTTATGCCTTTGCTTGAAGAGATACATTGCTCTGCAGATGTTGATAACTGAAATGGGTGTTTTCCGCAGTTTGACTGACATTGCTCATTTCTTTGGGCAGTAATGTCCATATTGTGTGAAAGTGTCTTGGTTTCTTTCTGTCCATATAAACATCTTCTAGATGTTTCACATACCCTCGTATATTCCTGGTCTTTCATTAAATGTTCGTTTCCAAGGTGAATCCTTACATATATCCCTAGGTTTGCTTTTTGGATTAAATTTTCTAATCTTGGATTCTTTGACATCAAACCATGGGTATTGAAAGATACCAAATGAAAGTTTTCTTATCTACTGTTCCTATCTACTGGGGCTGGTGTGAGCTCAGCTGGGACAGAAGGGGAGCCTCATTCTCTGTGGGAAGAGAACACGGCAACAGTCTGTGGCAGCAGGACAGAGTGAGACCTGTACACAGGGTACTGATCCCAACCCTGCCCACCCAGCCTGAGAGGGTGTCCACTGCTGCAGACAAAGGCTGGGTGCTGAAATGTGGGGTCTGGAGAGCAGACCCAGGCAGAGGTCTCCTGTGGGCTGTGAGGAGGCATCCTGAGAGGTTGGGGGTGAGGGAGGAGCTCTATAACTAGAATACTTGTGGAGGAAGTCTGAACCACCAGAGAGCAGAGTGCCATTGTTGAGTGATGCCCAAAGGGAAGACCCACCATTGCAGCCCCTCTCCCCCTGTGCTGGCCCCTCCTCCCGCAGCACTAGGAAAGGCCACCACCCTGGTGGGCTCTATTGAGCTCCAGCCACAGCCTCCCCCCATGCACCTCCTCCCAATCAGCAGACTCCGGTGCTCTGGGGTAGCCTCTGGAGCAGACACCTGTGGGTGGCCCACACACATAGAAGGAGCTGAAAGCTCAGCTGAGCCCCAGGGTTAATGAAGAAAACACTGAAGTCTCTCCTCACGGTTGCACAAACCATGCTTTTATACCTGCCATTGGCTTTGTCCTCTCAGCCCCTACAGAGCATCTGAATGGACAATCAAGGCTCCTCCAGTCATGGGAGGTGTAGCTTTAGCAGCTGTTGACTTTTTGGGGATGTATACTAGGGGGTGGGGCCAGGCCTGAGTATGAGTTGCCCCCATAGCTACACACCAGATCCAGCTCCATGAATGCAATTCTGGGACCTGAGTTCACTGGAACTATGCTGGTGTTCCAGTGAAAACAACATCTGAGACATACCAGAGCAATGTGCCAGCATGCCCATGGTTAAAGGGGGGCCAAGAGCAGTGCCAACATGGGGTCACATGAGACTCACACAGCGCATGAGCACACCCCAAGGTGAACATCCCCAGAGGAGCAATGCTTAGTGGCATCTCTCCCAGTGGGTATCATCCAATCCTACCTGCCTTAACCACAGATCAGAATCACAGTGAAGAAGTGGATCTGGGGGCTCTTCTGCACCAACCAAGGAGCAGACCCCACCCCTGACAGGGCAGTGACAACCATAGAGCCAAGGGGAAGCTCCCCTGAATATCCAGGGGAGGCTCGGGTCACAATAACAGCATACAAAACCCAGATCAAGGGGATAAGGGTAAAAGCCTGTGGACCAACCTCACCCCCTAGTGGGAAGACAACAGAGCAAGAGGAGCTAGGATCCTGCAGCCTGCAGAACAGACCACAAACCGAGAAAATGTCTAATGATTACTCTTTGACTTAAGTCATCTTAAATGCAGGTGCCACTAGGTGGCCTCTAATTCTTTAACCGACTTCTTATTTTAGCATGTTCTATATGATGTTTCAATATAAAAATCATAAATGATACTGGCATAGGTCTAATCAAAAACCGAGGGCATGTAGGTCAAAGTCTGGGGAAGCTGATAACAAGATTAATTAAATAAAGAAGCAGTTCTTGAGAAATTAAGAAATGAGACTTTAAAAATGTGGTGTTAACAGTATCAATGCTCTGTGGAGATCTAATTGGGAAGGAAATCTTAAAAAGACTAGATATCTGTACGTAAAATGGCTTCTCTTTGCTGTACAACATTGTAAACCAGTTATACTCCAATAAGAACGTTTTAAAAAGATTCTATTATCTAAACATTGTAATACTGTGAAACCATTAAAAATATGGTGGAAAATGTTTTACGCTCTTATGCCAATTTATTTGAAAATTCTTTAAGTTAATTGAATATACGTAAGTCTTTTAGTATTGAGGAATTGGGGCAAATACACTTAACATTTCATATGAGTTCATTTGAAGAAAACAGAAACTTTGAAGTAACACTGAGACTGGCATTCTTTCACTTTAGGGAGGTTTTGGTTTATGCAGTGAAGAAATTACTTGAATTTAATATTTATAAGATCATATTTGTAGCTTCCAGTGATTTAGAAATTATAAGTCAGAAAAAAAAAACAAACTTCTGTCCCCAATATTCTTAGAACTTTGGCAGTATGTCTACAATTCCACTCACACACTGCCATCTAGAGGTAGAAACTTTAATAGGAGCGTCTTAGAGTTTTTCAGAAATGTCCAGTTTTCCTAGGGCGCCAACACACACCCGCCACCACCCCCCTCCCCGCCCCGACCCCCCCCCCCCCCCCCCCCCGCACACTGAAGAAATTGAATAGTAGTAGATTCATGCAGGTTGTCACAGGCCAAGAGAAGGATTTCAGTTCTCACTGTGATTGAGAAAGGTAATCACTGGAGATGAATTCAGGAATGATTTAAAGAGACAGAACGGGGGAGGTGATATCCGCCTATGACAGCAACAGAAAGAAACCCAGACTTCTCTACAATCATTTCCACTGAAGCAGATCTTCCCAAACCACATGACAAAGGATGAATTCCTCACTAATCTTTGGACCTGTCGTTGACTCATCGGCTCCATCCATTCATACATACCTGTGTATATGGCTGGCATCTCCAGTCTCCTTACATCCCAGGGATTTTTTATTTGCAGAAAGGTGACCAGGTCTGGCTTAGAGACCACAAGACCTGCTATCAGGAAAAGGAATATTCATTTTACTAGAGATTCATCAGTTTCCAATCTAATATGTATTCAAGTGAGAAGAGAAGGCACATGTGCTAAGTCACTCCAGTCCTGTCTGACTCTTTGCCACCCTATGGACTGTAGCCCACCAGGCTCCTCTGTCCATGGGAGTGTCCAGGCAAAAGTACTGAGTGGGTTGCCATGTCCTCCTCCAGGAATTCTTCCCAGCCCAGGGATCAAACACACTTCTTTTACGTCTCCTGCATTGGCAGGCAGGTTCTTTACCACTAGTGCCACCTGGGAAGCCCAGAGAAGGCATGGTAGAATGTTAATACAGCCTAGAACTAAAGTATGTGGGGACATAATTTCCTAAGCTGTATTAAAATTCCCTGGTGGCTCAGCTGGTAAAGAAGCCACCTGCACTGTGGGAAACCTGTATTTGATTCCTGGGGTGGGAAGATCCTCTGGAAAGGGAACCGCTACCCACTCCAGTATTCTGTCCTGGAGAATTCCATGGACTTTTCCATAGGGTCACAAAGAGTCAGACATGACCATAATTTTGCCCATTACATTATTACTACTAACATTCTAGAGATGGCATGGTTGAATGTTAATATAGCCTAGAAAGTTATATCCCCAAATACTTTATTGAAGCACTTTTATAACTAGAAAGTACATAAAGAAAAGATCTTGAGATTCTAGTCAAGTACTACTAAGGCCAAAGTAAGTAAGTAGGAGATATCTGATTTATAAAGGAGAGTGGCACCCTTTTATACCACAGAACCTACAGAATTACCACTCACCTAGAAGAAGGATGAAGATTCCATCAAGGAAAAGTTAGAATCATAATGAATCATCATGAGGTCCTCTTTCTCAACTCATAAATATTTATTTTCCCATAGAAAGCAGGGATTTGAAACTATTATAAGGAGCAGAAGATTCTAGGAGACATTCTAGAAATGCAGGAACCAAAACCCAGTGGGTAGAGAAGGGATTCTGGAAGGCAGTTATCCTCACCCAAGGAGGCCAGGTTCCTGTAGTTCTCTAACATCACGTCCCTGTACAATTCTCGCTGACTGAAGTCCAGGCATTCCCACTTCTCTTGAGTGAAGTCTATGGCCGCATCTTGGAATGTCAGCCATCCCTGAAATACAAAGTACAAGTGCCATGTGGTCATGGGAAGACTTCCTAATGCGACCTAAGAGGAAACCAGCAAGAGAAATGGCTTTGATTTAGAAGAATGTCTGGTGTTACAGAGGAATATAATTTTTACACTATAATATGTTCTACCACATTTTTAACCCCAAGAAAAGAGGATGAGATACGATCTATCAACCACTGCAGAAATTATTCTGACTTGGAAGAGAAATTACAATCAGATTTAAATTGCCATATTTATTTTTGAGTGTTGTACTCAGTTGACAGACGACAAACTCTCTATCAAAAGAAACAGGAAATATTTTTAAAAAGCACTTCCTGATCCAAATGTTCTGGAGTGGGCTCAGTGTGCCACATTTTTAACAAGCTTATTTGAACTAATAATGTTGAAAATTCTGCTCTATGAGTGACAATGTTTGAACAGCAACGAAGAAGAAGAGTAAAGAAAGAATTCACAGTTAACTTTGAACTGTAAGTGCTTTACAGATTTTACAGGTCTGATAGGATAGTAACCTCGGTGACAGGAATCATTTTTACGATCTGGTATATACTATTTTCCGACAGTTTTCAGAGTCTTGAATGTATACCAGACATAATTTAAAATCAATAATGTTGCTGTATCATCTTTTGGCAAATATTTTAACAAACATCCTTTAGATGACAGCTTAAGGGACTGGGGAGCCTGGTGGGTTGCCATCTATGGGGTGGCAGAGTTGGACATGTCTGGAGTGACTTAGCAGCAGTAGCAAATTTTACTTCAGTTTGTGACTCTGGACTTTAATCAAACAAAGACAAACGCACAGAGCTAACTCTAATGAAAGTTTATAGAAATTTCTGTATTTGTAAATAATACTAAAAACAAGAAAAGTGTTAGTCACTCAGTCGTGTGCAACCCCAGGCACTGTAGCCTACCAGTCTTCTCTGTCCATGGGATTCTCAAGGCATGAATACTGCAGTGGGTAGCTATTCCCTGCTTCAAAGAATCTTCAAAGAAGAAAAGGAAAGAAAATCTATCAAATGATGTTAACATGTTCATGCATACGGACATACACTAAAATCAGGACTGTATACATATTAAGAGAAAAATGGTCTTGGCAATAAAATCAGGATAATTTTTAACTGATTGAAAATGTACATAAATATTTGAGGATGCTATTGTTAGGTAGGTAGATTAGGGAAAAGGAGTCCAAAATAGTGGTGGCTAAAAGACAAGGAAGGTCTGAGGAAGGTCTGAGGACCAGAATGGAGACTTCAGGTAGAACAAACAACACTCCTGGCTAAATCCAATTTGCATAGGGCAGGCCCAGGTCGAGGAAAAAACATATAAAAGGAGGAGCCAAAGCGCTTTTTCTCTCTCCCTCTTTCTCTCCCACGTGTATGCGTGAGCTCTTCTCTTTTTCTCCCTCCCCCATGCGCTCCTCAACGCTTTTCTCTTTGAGTCTTTGGGTTGGTATGCCCTCATGCTTCTAGGATAGATTCTCCTGCTATCGTCTAAATAAAATAGAGCTCTAACACTGATTTGCCTAAGACCTATAACACAGTTTGTCCAAGACCCGACAGCTGTGATGCGCCGAGGGCTTTAATATTCGTCGCTCCAAATCTTTGTTGTGAGGAGACAAAGAACCGAGGAACATACACTCGTGTGACAATATTATTCAAATTTTTAAAAATAGACTAGGGTGCAGACATACACAATGATTAAAAAAATAGACACCTCTGGTTCTGAATTTTTTAATTTCTGAAAAATCTACCATTTGCATGGAACTATATTTTAAAATTGAACACCTTTGAACATAGATTCACAGTAATATGATTCTTGTAAACATTTTGGAAAATACAGAAATGTGATGAGACTCTATCTGTGATGTGAGCGTGGAGTGTACTGGAAATGATCAGACCTGGGCTTGAGTGGTGAAAATCCCTACTCCCAAATCCCAGCATCTCTACTAAACACACAGGAGTGTTGTCAACTACAAATCGGCACTTGCCAAGAGCATCGCCAGCGACTGAACAAGACCTTTTAGAACTAACACCCAAAAAAGATGTCCTCTTCATTATAGGGGACTGGAATGCAAAAGTAGGAATTCAGGAAACACCTGGAGTAACAGGCAAATTTGGCCTTGGAAAGCAGAATGAAGCAGGGCAAAGACTAATAGAGTTTTGCCAAGAAAATGCACTGGTCATAGCAAACACCCTCTTCCAACAACACAAGAGAAGACTCTACACATGGACATCACCCGATGGTCGACACCAAAATCAGATTGATTATATTCTATGCAGCCAAAGATGGAGAAGCTCTATACAGTCAATAAAAACAAGACCAGCAGCTGACTGTGGCTCAGATCATGAACTCCTTATTACCAAAATCAGACTTAAATTGAAGAAAGCAGGGAAAACCACTAGACCATTCAGGTATGATCTAAATCAAATTCCTTATGATTCTACAGCAGAAGTGAGAAATAGGTTAAAGGGCTTAGATCTGATAGAATGCCTGATGAACTATGGAATAAGGTTCGTGACATTGTACAGGAGACAGGGATCAAGACCATCACCATGGAAAAGAAATGCAAAAAACCAAAGTGGCTGTCTGGGGAAGGCTTACAAATAGCTGTGAAAAGAAGAGAAGCGAGAAGCAAAGAAGAAAAGGAAAGATATAAGCATCTGAATGCAGAGTTCCAAAGAATAGCAAGAAGAGATAAGAAAGCCTTCTTCAGAGATCAATGCAAAGAAATAGAGGAAAACAACAGAATGGGAAAGACTAGAGATCTCTTCAAGAAAATAAGAGATACCAAGGGAACATTTCATGCAAAGATGGGCTCGATAAAGGACAGAAATGATCTGGACCTAACAGAAGCAGAAGATTTTAAGAAGAGGTGTCAAGAATCAACAGAAGAACTGTACAAGAAATATCTTCATGACCCGGATAATCACGATGGTGTGATCACTCATCTAGAGCCAGACATCCTGGAATGTGAAGTCAAGTGGGCCTTAGAAAGCATCACTATGAACAAAACTAGTGGAGATGATGGAATTCCAATTGAGCTGTTTCAAATCCTGAAAGATGATGCTGTGAAAGTGCTGCACTCAATATGTCAGCAAATTTGGAAAACTCAACAGTGGCCACAGAACTGGAAAAGGTCAGTTTTCATTCCAATGTGAAAGAAAGGCAATGCCAAAGAATGCTCAAACTACCGCACAATTGCACTCATCTCACATGCTAGTAAAGTAATGCTCAAAATTCTCCAAGCCAGGCTTCAGCAATATGCGAATCATGAATTTCCAGATGTTCAAGCTGGGTTTAGAAAAGGCAGAGGAACCAGAGATCAAATTGCCAACATCCGCTGGATCATGGAAAAAGCTAGAGAGTTCCAAAAACAATTATTTCTGCTTTATTGACTGCTAAAGCCTTTGACTGTGTGGATCATAATACACTGTGGGAAATTCTGAAAGGGATGGGAATAGCCGACCACCTGACCTGCCTCTTGAGAAATCTATATGCAGGTCAGGAAGCAACAGTTAGAACTGGACATGGAACAGCAGACCAGTTCCAAATAGGAAAAGGAGTACGTCAAGGCTGTATATTGTAACCCTGCTTCTTTACCTTATATGCAGAGTACATCATGAGAAACGCTGGACTGAAGAAACACAAGCTAGAATGAAGATTGCCGGGAGGAATATCAACAACATCTGGTATGCAGATGACACCACTCTTATGGCAGAAAGTGAAGAACTAAAAAGCCTCTTGATGAAAGTAAAAGAGGACAGTGAAAAAGTTTGCTTAAAGCTCAACATTCAGAAAACGAAGATCATGGCATTCAGTCCAATCACTTCATGGGAAACAGATGGGGAAACAGTGGAAACAGTGTCAGACTTTATTTTTTGGGACTCCAAAATCCCTGCAGATGGAGACTGCATCCATGAAATTAAAAGACGCTTACTCCTTGGAAGGAAAGTTATGACCAACCTAGATAGCATATTCAAAAGCACAGATATTACTTTGCCAACTAAGGTCCATCTAGTCAAGGCTATGGTTTTTCCAGTAGTCATGTATGGATGTCACAGTTGGACTGTGAAGAAGGCTGAGTGCCGAGAAATTGATGCGTTTGAACTGTGGTGTTGGAGAAGACTCTTGAGAGTCCCTTGGACTGCAAGGAGATCCAACCAGTCCATTCTGAAGAAGATCAGCCCAGAGATTTCTTTGGAAGGAATGATGCTAAAGCTGAAACTCCAGTACTTTGGCCACCTCATGCAAAGAGTTGACTCATTGGAAAAGACTCTGATGCTGGGAGGGATTGGGGACAGGGGGAGAATGGGACGACAGAGGATGAGATGGCTGGATGGCATCACTGACTCAATGAACATGAGTCTAAGTGAACTCCTGGCGTCGGAGATGGACGGGGAGGTCTGGCATGGTGTGATTCATGGGGTTGCAAATAGTCAGACATCACTGAGCAACTGAACTGAACTGAATAACAAGGGCGTTTGTGATCTGCCTCTGGGGAGAATGAACCCTATGGTGCTGCAACTGACTTCAGTCCCCTCGACGGAGTTCAGGTTGGATTGTGGCACTCAGCTCCAGGGAATCTGGTGGAGCAGGTCTTTAGAGTCAGATATTTTCAGGAACTGCTTTCATGATCCCAATCCTTGCATCTCTTCATATCTAGAAAAGCACTAAACCACTAAATGATGACTTCAGTTCCTCATGCCTGGCAGAAATCCTTTTGTAAAGTAAGTGCTTGATTGCACTGAACTCCCCCTTCACCAAACTCACATACTGACCTTCCCCCACTGTCTCTTGGGAGCAGTATCTCAGAGTTCTCTGAGATGCTCTCTCCTGGGCTGCTGTCCTCATTTTGCCCCAAATAAAACTTAATTCACATCTCTCAAACTGTGCATCTGCCTGAGCTGACAGTGTTTATTTTTCAAAGCAAAGAGTAACTAAGAAGATACGGCATTTCCTCATTAACTGTGATAGGCATATCCATCACTTTTTCTTTCCAAGATCCTTGTTCAAGACAAAAAGATAAAAATAAATTTCATAGCGTGGAAATCTCAGAGAAGCACCTGATCCAGTGAAAATCAGAGGTCACGGGTAAGAGTACACAGAAAAATGCATTATCACTGCCTGGCATTTTGGCAATATTAGGAAAACCATGATCTTAATCTATCATGAAAAATGTCAGGTTTCTGCAAATTCCACCTCCTATATACCTCCCATGATCTGTAGCTTAGTACTCCATTTAATTAGTATATTTTTCTCATTGGTATAGAGGATTGGCTCTGCTACTTCTGAAAAATTCTAGAATGCTGAGTTCATTCTATTAACAAGGGCATTTTCTTACTCCTGTTCTAGAGAGCTGAATTGCATCCACACGTAAATTCATCACGGCATTTCCCCGACTTCTCTAAGATCCTAACACTGAACCACATCCCAGTGGGAATCTCAGATACCAGTGCTTCCCTGTATTGATCTCTCACAAAGGGAATGTATTGAACATTGAAAGTCACTATTTCATGTTGAGAATTCATCATGCTCTATAGAAAGCCAGGATACAGACAAGGGAGAAAAGGCTCTGGAATATGAGGGAGACGAAACCTGAAGAGCTGGGTTTCACTATTAAAAAAACAAACAAACAAAAAAAAAAAAACAGGAAAAAATAAGAAGGTGATAACAAGAACTCAAGGCAGAAAACTTAGAAGCAGAGAACTAAAGTTTTGCAGATTCTCAGTCCAGGCATTTCAGGAGGAAAAGCAGACACAGCCCCACACCCGGGCAGGACAATTACCTGAGAAGCTGTCATTTCCTCCGCTTCTTCCTCCCGCACTTTATCTTCTGGGGGATATGACGTCTCAAACTCACATCTGCATGTTGAGAAATTACCTTCAAAGACATCCATACAGCCCTTTAACCTGCAACTGCTGCAGTGAAAAAGAAGAAAAGGTTTTCTTGTTTCTCTCACCCTTTTCGGAGCTCTTTGCTGACTTTCTGGGTTCCTGATCTGTAGTGGGTAATCAAAACTAAACTGATATGCTAATCACATCCTGCTGCTCCACTCTATTTGCAGATCTTCCGGGCTAGTTCCTCTCCTTCCTTTTTGCACTACAGAGAGCAGGCAGCACAACAATTCACCAGACACAATGGACCCTACTTCTGGGCTACTTGACCCAGTCTAGGAGGGTTTTGAAAAAACGGAAGAGACCTGCATTCAGGAGCCCTGAGGGAAACCTCCCATTTGCACATGTGAGACCTCAGGAAGGGAGGTTTTAGGGCTGGAACATCTAGAAGCAAAGCTCAACCTGATTCCCTTGGGGGGGGGGGAGTGGCTCGGCTCTTTCTACGATGTGTGTGGTGTCCTTGGCCTGTGTCTGCGCCCTGGGGGAGGGGAGAGGAGAGGTGACTGTTTGGTAGGAATCACCTGCGGGTCTTGGGTTCCTGCCAGGCTTTACTTGCAGACTTCTTCCCAAAGATCTCCTATGTCCTTAGTTTTTCTCACCCCTCTCTGCAGCCTGGGGACACACGTTTTCACAAAATGATTTGCATGGTGACCACCTCTCTGCAGCTGTGGCACCTCCAACTTCAGAGACCAGGAGCCTGGAGGTGTTTCCATCACAGCTTTCTTTGACAATGAACCCTGGGCAGCAGGCGACCTGGCGAGCTGCAGTCCATGGTGTTGCAAAGAGTAGGAAAGGACTGAGCAGCTGAACTGAACTGAACTGAGCAGGACATGCTAGGTTAACAAGTGTGTGTGGGCAGAGACAAATGCCTTTGAAAATGATGCCCTAAATGCTATCTGATGACCAACCAAGGAAATAATGATCGGTGTTGTAAGTTACATTACACATGAATTAACACGTGAGAGCCTTGTTCTACTTCCTGTGTGTGTGTTTTTCTAGGTTTTATGAATCAACTGCTACAGTTTGTTGTCTGTGCCATTTAGAGAGCTCTATTTTCTCACACCTTTAAAGTATAATGACTAAGGAGAAATTAAAGTCAGAAGCATGTCCATCTTTCTAATATTATATATTCTAAAAAATATTCAGTGTGCATGCACCAGTACCAACTTTGTAGAGGATTTCGTTTCACAGCAGAATTGGGAATAAGGTATAGACGTTTCCCATATACCTCTTGTTCCCACATGTGGACAATCTCCCTACTTACCTTTGCCCACCAGAGTGAGAATTTGTTACCACCGATGAATCTACAAGGACAGTAAATACATAAACTCTTTAGTTTACCCTTATATTTCTCTTTTAGGAATGTGCACTCCATACCTCTGGACAAATGTATAATAACATGTGTCCATCACAACAGTTTAACACAAATTACTTCACGGTCCTGAAAGTTCTCTAGATTTAGGATATTCAGAGTCCCTCCTTTGAAACCCATGGCAACCACAGACCTTTTAAATCTCTTCTCTATTTCCTACTAGATTCCCAGGTGACTGAGTGGGAAGAAGTCTGCTGCCAATGAAGGACATCCAGGTGATGCGGGTTTGATCCTTGGGTCAGGAAGATCGCCTGTAGGAAGAAATGGAAACCCACTCCAGTATCCTTTCCTGGGAAATCTATGGACAGAGGAGTCTGGCAGGCTACAGCCCCTGGGCTCACAAAGACTCTGACACCACTGAGCACATATGAACATTTACCTACACCAAAGTGTCATATTGTAAAACTCCTACTTTCTGTACCATTTTTAAATGGGTTTCTTTCACTTCGTAAAATGGGTGGAATGATTGTCCATGTATTTTATGCCTTGAAAGCTTAACGTCCAAAACCTTAAGAACTACCTCTGTGCCTATATTCCTGCTCAGTAAATAAGTTCATCAACACCATTTTTTTAGATTCCATATATATCTGTTAAGACAATATTTGCCCAAATATAGAGAACAGATGTATGGACATGGCAGGAGAAGAGGAGGGGGACAAACTGAAGAGCCCCACTGACACACATATACCACCATGGCTGAAATGCTGGAGAAGACTCTTGTGAGGCCCTTGGACTGCACAGAGACCCAGCCAGCCCATCCTAAGGGAGATCAGTCCTGGGTGTTCATTGGAAGGACTGATGCTGAAGCTGAAACTCCAGTACTTTGGCCAGCTCATGTGAAAAGCTGACTCATTTGAAAAGCCCCTGATGCTGGGAATGACTGAAGTGGATAGGAGTAGGGGACGACAGAGGATGAGATTGTTGGATGGCATCACCGACTCAATGGACATGAGTTTGAGTAAACTCTGCGAGTTGGTGATGGACAGGGAGGCCTGGCGTGCTGCAGTCCATGGGGTCGCAAACACTTGGACATGACTGAGCAAGTGAAATGAACTGAACTGATGGTTAAAACAGGGAGCTAGTGGGAAGCTGCTGGATAGCACAGGGAGCTCAGCTTGGTTCTCTGTGCTGACCAGAGGGGTGAAATGGAGATCACGGGAGGGAGGTTCAAGAGGGAGCAGATTCATATATACTTATGGCTGATTGATGATGTCGTACAGCAGAAACTAACACAACATTGTAAAGCAATTATATTCCAATACAAATTATACATGCATCTCAAAAGGAAAAAAAGCTAAACAGACAGGTCACCCAGCGGTGGAGAATCCATCTGACAGTGCAGGGGATGTGGGATTGATCCCTGGTCCAGGAATACTCCACATGCTTTGGGGCAAATAAGCCTGTGCGCCACAACTGCTGAGCCTGGGTAGGGCAACTTGCTCTTTTAGACAGGCAAGAGGCAAATGAAAGATGCTCACCAGCGCTAAACAATAAGAAATGCAAAACAAAGCTACAATGATGCATCACCTCATGCCAGTCAGAATAACAGTTAGCAAAGAGCCCATTAATAATATCATAAATGCTGAGGAGGCTTGGAGATCAGGGACCTCCTACAGGGCTAGAGGGAATGTAAACTGGGGCAGTCATGGGGGCAGAGCACAGAGTGGAAGCTCCTTAAAAAATGCAACCTCCTGACATTTAAGGAAATGAATTCCATGAAAAATAGACAAAATAGATTAATTGACATATTGATAAGTTTTGCTGTTTTTAGTCAATCATCTGCAAGTCTAAAATGACCCATTTTGATCTAGCTTTTCTAAATTCTCTACGTTAAATGTGTACGAATACACATACACTCACATATTCCTTCTTGGTTTTCTCACTGTTAACGTGTATACCTTGAGATATTTATATATTGTATTCAATGTGTGTTATATAAATTATATGATGTATATATCTTCAGATATTTATATATTGCATTCAAAGTATGCCAAGGCTATGAGAAAAATTCCTTTAAGCCTAGACAAGAAACTTGTGCTAAGAGTTATACAGGGTAAGATTTTATAAATCTTGGTTCAGAACTTTCCCATCATGGCTTTTAATTATGCTTTCTGTGACTTTGTTAAATTGACATTTGCTTAAATGAGCCCCTGAAAAGTTTTGGCTTACAGAAGAACAAAGGGCAAACGAAGCGGGTGAGTTTATGACTCTAGGTCCCTAGAGAATTCACGGGAAGCCTTGAAGGCCCCTGAGGAAGGTCAAGGCTAGAACCAGGCAGAGAAAGCTCCAGTATTTGGCGTTCAGGCCTTTCTAAGCGGCCCTGGATGAAGTGTTGTGGGCTCCCCAGGCTGAGTGTGCATCGGTCCATTCAATCCAAGAAGAGCAGGAATCTAGAGCTCTGAGGGTGTCACTGAAGGGAGGCCTGTGCAGTAGACCCTGGGGTTCAGCACGACTGCTGGTCTCAAGGAGGGTGTTCATCTACTGCAGGTGTTCACAGGACTGGCTGGTGTGAGTTCAAGGGCCTGCAGGCTGCCTGCTCCCCAGACAGACGCTGAGGCATCAACAGAATGCAGTAGTTCAGGTAAACTATCAACAGTACTCTCTATGATCCTTCCTAGAACCATCACAATGTCCAAGCAGTTACAGAGAAGTTGGGGCGGGGGCGGGGGGGGGGAGTACAGGGAGAAATGATGGGAAATATCCAATTAGTTGAGGCTTAAAGGCAGGATGGAAACTAATTGTTACAGATATCATCCCTCTGTGCTAACAAAGAGTTTATTGTTAGGTATTTTCCCTTCAACCTTAAATCGGTAGGTTGACAATTCATTACATACCAACTTCATCACAAGAAACTGTCCAGTTTTATTAACATGTTATATCACACAGTCAGAATAAAACCTTTTCCAACCCACTATTTAACTGAATAAAATACAGATTACAAGCATAAACTATGATATTCATTCCTCTGATACAATGATGTGAGAACTGTGATTCCTATGGATACAAAATGGAGGTGAATTGTTTATGAAATAAAACATACACTAATTACAAGACTTTTCTGCAAGGGGTTGCCATACATTTCTAGGGTATCAGATATCTTTATTTGAAACATGTCAACTAATATTCATGACTTCTGTTGATATTATAAAGATACATCAAGATTTCAGTGAACTGTCATTGTATTTTACTTAAAAAGCAAGTGACATAACTATTGAAAATGTACATCTTACTTCAATATATGGAATTACTCCCTGAACAGTTACCTCATGGTGACCTACAGGGATGTTTGACATGAATGACTAACGCCTCCATTTAGATGTACATGTTACATTCCTGTGTCCTTAATCTTCTAATGGAGAATAAATATATATGATTTCTCCCTAGGATTAAAGGCCTTGTCTCATCTTTGAGATAGCAACCATTAAAAATATAACTTTGCATACACACTAGAAATGAAGCATAGCAGCATGGAGTAATTTGAGAGTTGAATCACATTGATTTTGGTTTTCAAACAATCACAAATCATATCAATATAAACAAAGATATATTGCTAATATTTGTACATTTCTAAATACCAACTTTCATCTTGTGATCCATACTAACATATGAATTTTCGATCTGTTTTTACTATGGATTACTATCTACAATACTTCTCCTGAAGAGGAACTTCAAAAAACAGAATTGATGAAATGGTTTCTATGTGCGGGCTTCCCTGATAGCTCAGTTGGTAAAAATCCACCTCACTCTCCACTATTCTGGCCTGGAAAATTCCATGGACACAGTCCATGGGGTTGCAAAGAGTTGGAAACAACTGAGCGACTTTCACTTTTTCTAGTCTGCAATTTCTGATATTTATTTAGATTTAATTTTTATTAAATACTTTTCTACATTTTCTTTATGTCATTCCTTATCTTTCTTAAATAAAAGGTCTTGTATTTTCTGAAGTGTATGTTTAGGACAAACTTCTTCCATCACTTATTAGTAGGGTTTCTCTCCAGTACGTGCTCTCTGTCTAATAAGGTGAGAGCTCAGATTAAAGTCTTTGCCACTTCTCCAGTAGGAATTCTCTGATGTTGAGTAAGACGTGAGTGCCCGATGAAGGTTTTTCCACATTCTTTACATTTCTAAGGTTTCTCTAAAGTATGAATTCTCTGATGGTAAGTTAGACCTGAGTAACTGCTAAAGTCTTTGCCACAATCCTTACATTTATAAGGCCTCTCCCCAGTATGAATTCTCTGGTGTTGAGTAAGATTTGAGTACTGCCTGAAGGCTTTTCCGCATTCTATACATTTATAAGGCTTCTCTCCAGTATGAATTCGGTGGTGTTGAGTAAGAGTTGAGTAGTAACTGAAGGCTTTTCCACATTCTTGACATTTATAAGGCTTCTCTCCAGTATGAATTCTCTGGTGTTGAGTAAGAGTTGAGTGGTAACTGAAGGCTTTTCCACATTCTTGACATTTATAAGGCTTCTCTCCAGTATGAATTCTCTGGTGTTGAGTAAAAGTTGAGTGGTAACTGAAGGCTTTTCCGCATTCTTTACATTTATAAGATTTCTCTCCAGTATGTGTTACTTGATGTTTAGTAAGACCTGAGTCATGTCTAAACGCTTTGCCACAATCCTCACATTTATAAGGCCTCTCTCCAGTATGAATTCTCTGGTGTTGAGTAAGAGTTGAGTGGTAACTGAAGGCTTTTCCGCATTCTTTACATTTATAAGATTTCTCTCCAGTATGTGTTACTTGATGTTTAGTAAGACCTGAGTCGTGTCTAAACGCTTTGCCACAATCCTCACATTTATAAGGCCTCTCTCCAGTATGAATTCTCTGATGGCGAGTAAGACGTGAGTGCTTGCTAAAGTCTTTGCCACAACACTTACATTTATAAGGCCTCTCCCCAGTATGAATTCTCTGGTGTTCAATAAGAGTTGAGTAGTGACTGAAGGCTTTTCTGCATTCTTTACATTTATAAGGCTTCTCTCCAGTATGAATTCGCTGGTGTTCATGAAGAGCTGAGTAGTAACTGAAGGCTGTTCCACATTCTTTGCATTTATAAGGCTTCTCTCCAGTATGAATTCGCTGGTGTTCAGTAAGAGTTGAGCAGCGACTGAAGGCTTTTCCGCATTCTTTACATTTATAAGGCTTCTCTCCAGAATGAATTCGCTGGTGTTCATGACGAGCTGAGTAGTGACTGAAGGCTTTTCCACATTCTTTACATTTATAAGGCTTCTCTCCAGTATGAATTCGCTGGTGTTGTGTAAGAGTTGAGCAGCGACTGAAGGCTTTTCCGCATTCTTTACATTTATAAGGTTTCTCTCCAGTATGAATTCTCTGGTGCTCACTAAGATATGACTTCCGAATAAAGGCTTTGCCACACTCTGTACATTTATAAGGCCTCTCCCCAGTGTGAATGCGCTGATGTCGACTAAGGTTTGAGTAACACATAAATGCTTTTTCACACTCTTTACATTCATAAGGTTTCCTGCCAGTGTGGATTTGCTGATCTTGACTAAGCTCTGAATTCTGCTTAGAGGTGTTGCCACACTGTGTGTATTTCAAAGGTTTCCATCCTGAATGAATTTTCCTGTGTCTACTTAGACTGGATGAGTTAGTAAAGGCTTTCTCACATTGCTTACACTTGTAACTTTTCTGTGGATTCTGAATACTCTGCTGTTGAGTGAGATTTGAAGACTGATTAGAGACATCACCATATTCACAATTGTAAGTCTTCTCTCCAGTATGTGTACTCTCATTTAGTGGAAGACTTGATGTTTGGTAAAAGATATTCCTCCATGTACTATTGTTAGAATCTTTGTCTGAAGATTGAGGTCCCTGATGTTTCATAGGGTTAGAGTCTTGTTCAGTTGTACACCCAGTTTCATTGCATGCATGGCTTCTCACTCCACCGTAAATATTCTTGTAATTATTGGGGGTAGAGCTCTTACTTAAGGCCTGACTCGTGTTATTACACGTGAGAAGTTGTTCCGTATTAACCGTATCATGATGTGTATTGACAAGTGATGGTGGGATTAACTCTTTTCCATTAATATCAACATTACACATTTTGGAATGGAGAGAAACAGTCTGTTGATAGAAGAATAATGACCCCTTGGTCACAGATCCCTCAAGCTGATTATTTTGTGAGTTTTCCCCATCATTATTAAATTTCTGATTTTCAGACGTGCTTGAATGTATGTGTAATTGAAGCCTGTGTTCAGAGTGGTTTGCATGAGTATTTGCAATAGAGACTGGATGACTTTCTAGATTTTTCACATTTCCCTTCAGAGAATGTGTATGTTTCAAAAACTGATTTAAGCCTTTGGATGAACAGATACACTTCTCTGCAGCTGTTGATAACTGAAATGGGTGTTTTCCACAGTTTGACTCATATTGATCATTTCTTATGGCAGTAATGTCCGCATTGTGTGAAACTGTCTTGGTTTCTTTCTGTCCATATAAACATCTTCTCGGTCTTTCACATACCCCCATATATTCCCGGGCTTTCATTAAATGTTCGTTTCCAAGGTAAGCTCTTTCATATATTCCTAGGTTTGCTTTTTGTATTAAGTTTTCTAATCTTGGATTCTTTGACATCAAACCACAGGTGTTATGAGAAGACACAGCTGAAATATATCAAATGAAAGTTTTCTTATCTACTATTCCTATCTACTGGGGCTGGTGTGAGCTCAACTGGGACAGAAGGGGAACCTCATTCTCTGTGGGAAGAGAACACGGCAACAGTCTGTGGCAGCAGGACAGAGTAAGACCTGTACACAGGGTACTGATGCCAGCCCTGCCCACCCAGCCTGAGAGGGTATCTGCTGCTACATCAAAGGCTGGGTGCTGAAATGTGGGGTCTGGAGAGCATAGCCAGGCAGAGGACTGCTGTGGGCTGTGAGGAGACATCCTGAAGGGCCGGGGGTGAGGGAGGAGCTCTATAACTAGAATCTTACGGAGGAAGACTGACCACCAGAGAGCAGAGCGCCTTTGTTGACTGATGCCCAAAGGGAAGACCCACCATTGCAGCCCCTCTCCCCCTGTGGTGGCCCCTCCTCTCCCAGCACTACGAAGGGCCACCACCCAGATGGGCTCTATTGAGCTCCAGCCACTGCCTCCCCCCATGCACCTCCTCCACAATCAGCAGAGTCCTGTGCTCTGGGGCAGCTTCTGGAGCAGACACCTGTGGGTGGCCCACATACATAGAAGGAATTGAAAGCTCAGCCAGCCCCAGGGTTAAGGAAGGAAAACTGAAGTCTCCTAACGGTTACACAAACCATGCTTTTATACCTGCAACTGGCTTTGTCAACTCAGCCCGTACAGAACATCTGAATGGACAACCAGGGCTCCCACAGACATGGGAGGTGTAGCTTTAGCAGCTGTAGACTTTGTGGGGATGTATACTAGGGGGAAGGGCCAGGCTAGAGTCTGAGCTGCCCCCAGAGCACCACAGCAGGTCCAGCTCCATGAATGCAATTCTGGGACCTGAGTTCACTGGATCTCTGCTGGTGTTCCAGTGAAAACAACAGCTGAGGGGGCACATCTCTCTGCTTTCACAAACAGTTTATGTAAATCCCTAAAAGTGAAAGCTGCTGGCACCAGAGAATTGTGCCAGCATGCCCATGGTTGAAGGGGGCCAATCCAGTGCCAACATGGGGTCACATGAGACTCACACAGTGCATGAGCACACCCCAAGGTGAACAATCCCAGAAGAGCAATGCTTAGTGGCTTCTCTCCCAGTGGGTGTCCTCCAATCCTACCTGCCTTGACTACAGATCAGAATCACAGCAAAGAAACACATCTGGGGGCTCTTCTCCACAAACCAGGAATCAGACCCCACCCCGACAGACCAGTGACAACCATAGAGCCAAGGGGAAGCTCCCCTCAATATTTTGGGGAGGCATGGGTCACAATAACAGCAATCAAAGCCCAGATCAAGGGGATAAGGGTACAAGCCTATGGACCAACCTCACCCCCTAGGGGGAAGACAACAGAGCAAGAGGAGCTAGGATCCTGCAGCCTACAGAACAGACCACAAACCCAGAAAATTTGACAAAATGGGACGACAAAGAAGTATGGTGTAGAGGAAGGAGCAAGACAAAAAGCTGCAAGAACCACTAAATGAAGAAGAGACAGGCAGTCTAATGACTACTCTTCCACTTAAGTTATCTTAAATGCTGATGCCACCAGGTGCCCTCTAATTCTTTAACCCACTTTTTATTTTAGCACGTTCTATATGATGTTTCAATATAAAAATCATAAATGATACTGACATAGGTCTAAAAGCAAGGACATGTAGGACAAAGTCTGTGGAAGTTGATAACAAGATTCATTAAATAAAGAAGCAGTTTTTGAGAAATTAAGAAATGAGACTTTCAAAGTGTGGTGTGAACACTATCAATGCTCTGTGGAGATCGAATTGGGAAGGAAATCTTAAAAAGAGTAGATATCTATATGTAAAATGGATTCTTTTTGCAGTACAACATTGTAAATGAGTTATACTCCAATAAGAACGTCTTAAAAAGATTCTATATCTAAACATTATAATAGTTTGAAACCATTAAAAATATGGTGGAAAACGTTCTAAGCTCTTATGCCAATTTATTTGAAAATTCTTTGAGTTAATTGAATATATTTAAGTCTTTTCAGATCAGTTCAATTCAGTTAAGCCTTTTAGCATTGAGGAATTGGGGCAGATACACTTAACATTTCATATGAGTTCATATGAAGAAAACAGAAACTTTGAAGTAATCTTGAGATTGGCATTCTTTCTCTTTAGGGAGGTTTTGGTTTATACAGTGAAGAAATTACTTGAATTTAAAATTTATAAGATCATATTTGTAGCTTCCAGTGTCTTAGAAATTATGTCAGAAAAAAAAAAAAAAAAACCAACCACAAACTCTGTCCCCAATATTCCTAGAACTTTGGCAGTATGTCTACAGTTCCGCTCACACACTGCCATCTTGAGGTAGAAACTTTAATAGGAGCGTCTTAGACTTTTTCAGAAATGTTCAGTTTTCCGAGGGGCCCCCCGCCCCCCACGAAATGGAATAGTAATCGATTCATGCAGGTTGTCACAGGCCAAAAGAAGGGTTTCAGTTCTCACTGTGATTGAGAAAAGTAATCACTGGAGATGAATTCAGGAATAATTTAAAGAGACAGAATGGGACAGGTGATATCCGCCTATGACAGCAACAGAAACCCAGACTTCTCTAATATCATTTCCACTGAAGCAGATCTTCCCAAACCACATGACAAAGATGAATTCCTCATTAATCCTTGGACCTGTCGTGGAGTGGTCGGCTTCATCCATTGGCCCCTACCTGTGTATACGGCTGGTGTCTCCAGTCTCCTTACATCCCAGGGATTCTTCATTTGCTCCAGAAAGGTGACCAGGTCTGGCTTAGAGATCACAAGACCTGCTATCAGGACAAGGAATATTCGTTTCGCTAGAGATTCATCAGTTTCCAATCTAATATGTATTCAAGTGAAAAGAAAAGGCACATGTGCTAAGTCACGCCAGTCACGTCTGACTCTTTGCCACCCTATAGACTGTAGCTGCCAGGGTCCTCTGTCCATGGGAGTGTCCAGGCAAAAGTACTGAGTGGGTTGCCATGTCCTCCTCCAGGAGTTCTTCCCAACCCAGGGATCAAACCCACGTCTTTTATGTCTCCTGAATTGGCAGGCAGGTTCTTTACCACTAGTGCCACCTGGGAAGCCCAGAGAAGGCATGGTAGAATGTTAATACAGCCTAGAACTAAAGTATGTGGGGACATAATTTCCTAAGCTGTATTAAAATTCCCTGGTGGCTCAGCTGGTAAAGAAGCCACCTGCACTGTGGGAGAGCTGTGTTTGATGCCTGGGTTGGGAAGATCCTCTGGAAAGGGAACCCATTCCAGTATTCTGCCCTGGAGAATTCCATGGACTATTCCATAGGCTCGCAAAAAGTCAGACATGACTGTTACCTTGCTCATTACATTATTAACATTCTAGAGAAGGCATGGTTGAATGTTAATATAGCCTAGAAAATTATATCCCCAAATACTTTATCGAAGCACTTTTCTAACTAGAAAATACATAAAGAAAAGATCTTGAGATTCTAGTCAAGTACTACTAAGGCCAAAGTAAGTAGGAGAAATCTGATTTATAAAGGAGAGTGGCACCCTTTTATACCACAGAACCTACAGAATTAGCACTAACCTAGAAGAAGGAGGCAGATTCCATCAAGGAAAAGTTAGAATCATAATGAATCATCATGAAGTCTTCTTTCTCAACTCATAAATATCCATTTTCCCATAGAGAGCAGGGATCTGAAACTATTATAAGGAGCAGAAGATTCTAGGAGACATTCTAGAAATGCAGGAACCAAAACCCAGTGGGTAGAGAAGGGATTCTGGAAGGCAGTTATCCTCACCCAAGGAGGCCAGGTTCCTGTAGTTCTCTAACATCACGTCCCTGTACAATTCTCGCTGACTGAAGTCCAGGCATTCCCACTCCTCTTGAGTGAAGTCTATGGCCACATCCTGGAATGTCAGCCGTCCCTGAAATGCAAAGTACAGGTGCCATGTGGTCATGGGAAGACTTCCTAATGTGACCCAAGAGGAAACCAGCAAGAGAAATGGTTTTGATTTAGGAGAATGTCTGGTGTTACACAAGAATATAATTTTTACACAGTAATATTTTCTACCACATTTTTAGCCCCAAGAAAAGAGGATGAGATACAATCCATGAACCACTACAGAAATTATTCTGATTTGAAAGAGAAATCATATGATCAGATCAACATTGGCATAGTTATTTCTGAGTGTTGTACTCAGTTGACAGATGATAAACTGTCTATCAAAAGAAACAGGAAATATTTTTACAAAGCACTTCCTGATCCAAATGTTTTGGAGTGGGCTCAGTGTGCCACATTTTTCACAAGCTTATTTGAACGAGTAATGTTGAAAATTCTGCTCCATGAGTGACAATGTGTGAACAGCAACGAGGTAGAATAATAAGGAAAGAATTCACATTTAACTTTGAACTTTAAGTGCTTTACAGATTTTACAGGTCTGATAGGATAGTAACCTCGGCAGCAAGAATCATTTTAACAATCTGGTATATACTACTTTCTGACAGTTTTCAGAGACTTGAATGTATAATAGAAATAATTTAAAATCAATAATGTTGCTGTATCATCTTTTGGCAAATATTTTAACAAACATTCTTTAAATGACAACTTAAGGGACGGGGGAGCCTGGTGGGTTTCCATCTATGGGGTCGCACAGAGTCGGACACGACTGGAGCAACCTAGTAGCAACAGAAACTTTTACTTCAGTTTGTGACTCTAGACTTTAATCAAACATAGACAAATGCACAGAGCTAACTCTAATGAAAGTTTATAGAAATTTCTGTATTTGTAAATAATGCTAAAAACAAGAAAAGTATTAGTCACTCAGTCCTGTCCTACTCTTACCAAGCCCAGGGACTGTAGCTTGCCACGCTTCTCTGTCCATGGGATTCTCAAGGCATGAATACTGGAGTGGGTAGCTATTCCCTGCTTCACGGAATCTTCAAAAAAGTAAAACAAAAGATCAATCAAATGATGTTAACATGTTCATGCATACAGACATACACTAAAATGGGACTGTGTACTTATTAAGAGACAAATTGTCATGTCAATAAAATCAGGATAATTTTTAAATGACTGAAAATGTACATAAATATTTGAGGATGACATTGTTAGGTAGGTAGAATAGGGAAAAGGAGTCCAAAATGGTGGTGGCTCAAAGTCAAGGAAGGTCAAGGAGGGTCCAAGGACCAGGAGTGGGATGCCACTGCCTTCTCCTGAAAAAACAGCACTCCTGGGCTAAACCCAATTTGCATAGGGCAGGCCCAGGTCGAGGGAAAAACATATAAAAGCAGGAGCCAAAGTGCTTTCTCTCTCTCTTTCTCTCCCACGTTCGTGCCCTCTTCCTCTCTTTCTCCCTCCCTCCCCCACTCCTCCAATCTCTTCTCTTCACATCCTTGGGTTGGCATGCCCTCACGCTTCAAGGATGGATTCTCCTGCTATCTTCTAAATAAAATAGAGCTGTAACACTGATTTGCCTAAGCTAAAACACGGTTTGTCCAAGACCAAGAGCTATGATGCGCCAAGGGCTTTAATGTCTGTCACTCCAAATCTTTGTTGTGACGAGACAAAGTACCGAGGTACATACACTCATGTGACAATATTATTTTAATTTTTTAAAATAGACTAGGCTGCAGACATACACAGTGATTAAAAAAATAGACAGCTTTGGTTCTGAATTTTTAAATTACCTCAAAAAACTACCATTTGCATGGAACTATATTTTAAAAATTAGCACAGCTGAACATAGATAAGCAGTAATATGATTCTTGTAAACATTTTGGAAAATGCTGAAATGTGATGAGACTCTATCTATCTGTGATGTGAGAGTGGAGTGTACTGCAAATGATCAGACCTGGGCTTGAGTGATGAAAATCCCCACTCCCAAATCCCAGCATCTCTATTAAATACACAGGAGTGTTCTCAACTACAAATTGGCACTTTCTGAAAGCATTGCCAGCGACTGAACAAGACCTTTTAGAACTAACACCCAAAAAAGATGTCCTCTCCATTATAGGGGACTGGAATGCAAAAGTAGGAAGTCAAGAAACACCTGCAGTATCAGGCAAATTTGGCCTTGGAATGTGGAATGAAGCAGGGCAAAGACTAGTAGAGTTTTGCCAAGAAAATGCACTGGTCATAGCAAACACCCTCTTCCAACAACACAAGAGAAGACTCTACACATCGACATCACCAGATGTCAACACCAAAATCAGAGTGATTATATTCTTTGCATCCAAAGATGGAGAAGCTCTATACAGTCAATAAAAACAAGACCAGGAGCTGACTGTGGCTCAGATCATGAATTCCTTATTACCAAATTCAGACTGAAATTGAAGAAAGCAGGGAAAATGACTAGACCATTCAGGTATGACCTAAATCAAATCCCTTAAGATTTTACAGTGGAAGTGAGAAATAGACTTAAGGGCCTAGTTCTGATAGAGTGCCTGATGATCTATGGCATGAGGTTCATGATATTGTACAAGAGACAAGGATCAAGACCATCCCCATGGAAAAGGAATGCAAAAAAGCGAAATGGCTGTCTCAGGAGACTTACAAATAGCTGTGAAAAGAAGGGAAGAGAAAAGCAAAGGAGAAAAGGAAAGATATAAGCATCTGAATGCAGAGTTCCAAAGAATAGCAAGAAGAGATTAAGAAAGCCTCCTTCAGAGATCATTGCAAAGAAATAGAGGAAAACAACAGAATGGGAAAGACTAGAGATCTCTTCAAGAAAACCAGAGATACCAAGGGAACATTTCATGCAAAGGTGGGCTCGATAAAGGACAGAAATGGTATGGACCTACAGAAGCAGAAAATATTAAGAAGAGGTGGCAAGAATCCACAGAAGAACTGTACAAAAAAGATCTTCACGACCTGGATAATCAAGATTGTGTGATCACTCATCTAGAGCCAGACATCCTGGAATGTGAAGTCAAGTGGGCCTTAGAAAGCATCACTAGGAACAAAACTAGTGGAGGTGATGGAATTCCAGTTGAGCTGTTTCAAATGAAAGATGATGCTGTGAAAGTGCTGCACTCAATATGCCAGCAAATCTGGAAAACTCAGCAGTGGCCATAGGACTGGAAAAGGTTCGTCTTCATTCATATCCCAAAGAAAGGCAATGCCAAAGAATGCTCGAACTACCACACAATTGCACTCATCTCACATGCTAGTAAAGTAATGCTCAAAATTCTCCAAGCCACGCTTCAGCAATACATGAACCGTGAACTTCCTGATGTTCAAGCTGGTTTTGGAAAAGGCAGAGGAACCAGAGATCAAATTGTCAACATCCGATGGATCATGGAAAAAGCTAGAGAGTTCCAGAAAAAACATCTATTTCTGCTTTATTGACTATGCCAAAGCCTTTGACTGTGTGGATCACAATAAAATGTGGAAAATTCTGAAAGAGATGGGAATACCAGACCACCTGACCTGCCTCTTGAGGAAATCGGTATGCACGTCAGGAAGTAACACTTAGAACTAACACTAAGTAACACTTAGTAACACTTGGAATATCAGACTGGTTCCAAATAGGAAAAGGAGTGCGTCAAGACTGTATATGTCACCCTGCTTATTTAACCTCTATGCAGAGAACATCATGAGAAACGCTGGACTGAAGAAACACAAGCTGGAGTCAAGATTGCCAGGAGAAATATCAATAACGTCAGATATGCAGATGACACCACCCTTATGGCAGAAAGTGAAGAGGAACTAAAATCCTCTTGATGAAAATCAAAGAGGAGAGGGAAAATGTTGGCTTAAAGCTCAACATTCAGAAAACAAAGGTCATGACACTCGGTCCCATCACTTCATGAGAAATAGATGGGGAAACAGTGGAAATAGTCTCAGACTGTATACTTTGGGGCTCTAAAATCACTGCAGATGGTGACTGCATCCATGAAATTGAAAGACGCTTGCTCCTTGGAAGAAACGTTATGACCAACCTAGATAGCATATTTAAAAGCAGAGACATTACTTTTCTGACTGAGGTTCGTCTAGTCAAGGTTATGGTTTTTCCTGTGGTCATGTATGGATGTGAGAGTTGGACTGTGAAGAAGGCTGAGTGCTGAAGAATTGATGCTTTTGAACTGCAGTGTTGGAGAAGACTCTTGAGAGTCCCTTAGACTTCAAGGAGATCCAACCAGTCCATTCTGAAGAAGATCAGCCCGGGCATTTCTTTGGAAGGAATGATGCTAAAGCTGAAACTCCAGTGCTTTGGCCACCTCATGTGAAGAGCTGACTCATTGGAAAAGACTCTGATGCTGGGAGGGATTGGGGACAGGAGGAGAATGGGACGACAGAGGATGAGATGGCTGGATGGCATCACTGACTCGATGGATGTGAGTCTAAGTGAACTTCGGGAGTTGTTGATGGATAGGGAGGCCTGGCAGGCTGTGATTCATGGGGTTGCAAAAAGTCAGAGACGGCTGAGTGACTGAACTGAACTGAGCAACAACAAGGGCGTTTGCCATCTGCCTCTGGGGAGAATGAACCCTATGGTGCTGCAACTGACTTCTGTCCCCTACTCGTAGTTTAGGGTGGATTGAGGCACTCTGCTCCAGGGAATCTGGTGGAACAGGTCTTTGGAGAGTCAGATATTTTCAGGAACTGCTTTCATGATCCCAATCCTTGCATCTCTTCATATCTAGAAAAGCACTAAACCACTAAGTGATGAATTCAGTTCCTCACGACTGGCCAGAAAACTTTTGTAAAGTAAGTGCTTGATTGCACTGAACTCCCCCTTCACTAAAGTCACATACTGACCTTCCCCCACTGGCTCTTTGGAGCAGTTTCTCAGAGTTCTCTGAGATGCTTTCTCCTGGGCTGCTGTCCTCATTTTGCCCCAAATAAAACTTAATGCCCATCTCTCAAAGTGTGCATCTGCCTTAGCTGACAGTGTTTATTTCTCAAAGCAGAGTAACTAAGAAGATACGGCATTTCCTCATTAACTGTGATAGGCATATCCATCATTTTTCTTTCCAAGACCCTTGTTCAAGACAAAAAATTAAAAAAATGAATTTCATAGCGTGGAAATCTCCCAGAAGCACCTGAACCAGTGAACATCAGAGGTCACGGGGTAAGAGTACATGTAAAAATGCATATCACTGCCAGGCTTCTTGGCAATATTAGGAAAACCGTGATCTCAATCTACCATGAAAAATGTCAGCTTTCTGCAAGTTCCACCTCCTGTATACCTCCCATGATCTGTTGCTTAATAGTCCACTTAAGTAGTATATTTTCCTTATCGGTATAGAGGATTGTCTCTGCTACTTTAACTTCTGAAAAATTCAGGAATGCTGAGTTCATTCTATGAACAAGGGCATTTTCTTACTCCTGTTCTAGAGAGCTGAATTGCATCCACACGTAAATTCATCACGGCATTTCCCCGACTTCTCTAAGATCCTAACACTGAACCACATCCCAGTGGGAATCACAGATACCAGTGCCTCCCTGTATTGATCTCTCACAAAGGGAATGTATTGAACATTGAAAGTCACTATTTAATGTTGAGAATTCATCATGCTCTATAGAAAGCCAGGATACACACAATGGAGAAAAGGCTCTGGAATATGAGTGAGACGAAACCTGAAGAGCTGGTTTTCACTATTTAAAATTTAAAAAAAAAGGGGGTGAATGAGAAGGTGATAACAAGCACTCCAGGCAGAAAACTTAGAAGCAGAGAACGAAAGGTTTGCAGGTTCTCAGTCCAGGCATGTCAGGAGGAAAAGCAGACACAGCCCCACAGCCGGGACAGGACAATTACCTGAAAAGCTGCCATTTCCTCCTCTTCTTCCTCCTGCTCTGTGTCTTCTGTGGGGATACGACGTCTCAAACTCACATCTGCATGTTGAGAAAATACCTTCAAAAGCATCCATACAGCCGTTTAACCTGCAACTGCTGCAGTGAAAAAGAAGAAAACGTTTTCTTGTTTCTCTCACCCTTTTCTGAGCTCTTTGCTGACTTTCTGTGTTCCTGATCTGTAGTGGGTAATCAAGACTAACCTGATATGCTAATCACATCCTGCTGCTCCACTCTATTGGCAGATCTTCCCGGCTAGTTCCTCTCCTTCCTTTTTACATTACAGAGAGCAGGCCTCAGAACAATTCACTAGACACAATGGACCCTACTTCTGGGCTACCTGACTCAGCCTACCAGGGTTTTAAAAAAATGCAAGAGGAAGACCTGCATTCAGGAGCCCTGAGGGAAACCTCACATTTGGCACATCTGAGACCTCAGGAAGGGAGGATTTAGGGCGGGCAATTATAGAAGCAAAGGTCAACCTGATTCCCTGGGGAGGGGCTCTTTCTAGGATGGGTGTGGTGGTCCTCGCCTGTGCCTACACCTTGGCGGAGGGGAAGGGAGACATGAGTGGTGGGAATCACCTGGGGGTCATGGGTTCCTGCCAGGCTTTATTTGCAGACTTCTTCCCAAAGATCTCCTATGTCCTTAGTTGTTTTCACCCCTCTCTGCAGCCTGGGGACACACGTTTTCACAAAATGATTTGCATTGTGACCACCTCTCTGCAGCTGTGGCACCTCCAACTTCAGAGACCAGGAGCCTGGAGGTGATTCCAACACAGCTTTCTTTGAAAATAAACCAGAGGCAGCAGGAGGCCTGGCGAGCTGCAGTCTATGGGGTCACAAAAAGTAGGACAGGACTGAGCAGCTGAACTGAACTGAACTGAGCAGGACATGCTAGGTTAACAAGTGTGTGTGGGCAGAGACAAATGCCTTTGAAAATGATGCCCTAAATGCTATCTGATGACCAACCAAGGAAATAATGATCCGTGTTGTCGTTTAAGTTACATTAACATGAATTAACACGTGAGAGCCTTGTTCTACTTCCTGTGTGTGTGTTTTTCTAGGTTTTATGAATCACCTGCTACAGTTTGTTGTCTGTGCCATTTAGAGAGCTCTATTTTCTCACACCTTTAAAGTATAATGACTAAGGAGAAATTAAAGTTAGAAGCATGTCCATCTTTCTAATATTATATATTCTAAAAAATATTCAGTGTGCATGCACCAGTACCAACTTTGTAGAAGATTTCGTTTCACAGCAGAGTTGAGAATAAGGTATAGACTTTTCCCATACCCATATGACTCTTGTTCGCACACGTGGACAATCTCCCTTCTTACCTTTCCCCACCAGAGTGAGCATTTGTTACCACTGATGAATCTACATGGATACTAAATATATAAACTCTTTAGTTTACCCTTATGTTTCTCTTTTAGGGATGTGCACTCCATACCTCTGGATAAATGTATAATAACATGTGCCCATCACAACAGTTTAACACAAATTACTTCACGGTCCTGAAAGTTCTCTAGATTTAGGATATTCATAATCCTTCCTTTGAAACCCATGGCAACCACAGACCTTTTTAATCTCTTCTATATTTCCTACTAGATTCCCAGGTGACTGAGTGGGAAGAACTTTCTACCTGCCGATTCAGGACATCCAGGTGATGCAGGTTCCATCCTTGGATCAGGAAGATGCCCTGGAGGAAGAAATGGAAACCCACTCTAGTATCCTTTCCTGGGAAATCTATGGACAGAGGAGCCTGGCAGGCTACAGCCCCTGGGCTCACAAAGACTCAGACACCACTGAGCACATATGAACATTTACCTACACCAAAGTGTCATATTGTAAAATTGCTACTTTCTGTAGCATTTTTGAATGGGCTTCTTTCACTTCATAAAATGCATGCCACGATTGTCCATGTATTTTATGCCTTGAAAGCTTAACATCCCAAAGCTTAAGAACTACCGTTGCGCCTATATTCCTGCTCAGTAAATAAGTTCATCAACACCATTTTTTTAGATTCCATGTATATCTGTTACGACAATATTTGTCCAAATATAGAGAACAGATGTGTGGACACGGTAGGAGAAGAGGGGGACAAACTGAAGAGCCTTCCTGACACACTTACACTACCATGGCTGAAATGCTGGAGAAGACTCTTGCGAAGCCCTTGGACTGCACGGAGATCCAGCCAGTCCATCCTAAGGGAGATCAATCCTGGGTGTTCATTGGAAGGACTGATGCTAAAGCTGAAACTCCAGTCCTTTGGCCACCTCATGCGAAAAGCTGACTCATTTGAAAAGCCTCTGATGCTGGGAATGATTGAAGTGGGGAGGAGAAGAGGACGACCGAGGATGAGATGGTTGGATGGCATCATCGACTCAGTGGACACGAGTTTGAGTAAACTCTGCGAGTTGGTGATGGACAGGGAGGCCTGGCGTGCTGCAGTCCATGGGGTGGCAAACACTTGGACATGACTGAGCAAGTGAAATGAACTGAACTGATGGTTAAAACAGGGAGCTAGTGGGAAGCTGCTGGATAGCACAGGGAGCTCAGCTTGGTGCTCTGTGCTGACCAGAGGGGTGAAATGGAGATCACGGGAGGGAGGTTCAAGAGGGAGCAGATTCATATATACTTATGGCTGATTGATGATGTTGTACAGCAGAAACTAACACAACATTGTAAAGCAATTATATTCCAATACAAAATATACATGCATCTCAAAAGGAAAAAAGCTAAACACACAGGTCACCCAGTGGTGGAGAACCCATCTGACAGTGCAGGGGATGTGGGATTGATCCCTGGTCCAGGAATACTCCACATGCATTGGGGCAGCTAAGCCTGTGTGCCACAACTGCTGAACCTGGGTGGGGCAACTTGCTCTTTTAGATGGGCAAGAGGGAAATGAAAGATGCTCACCAGCGCTAAACAATAAGAAATGCAAAACAAAGCTACAATGATGCGTCATCTCATGCCAGTCAGAATAACAGTTAGCAAAGAGCCCACTAATATTGTAAACGCTGACGAGGCTTGGAGATCAGGGAACCTCCTACACAGCTGGAGGGAATGTAAACTGGGGCAGTCACAGGGCGAGGACAGTGTGGAAGTTCCTTAAAAAATGTAACCTCCTAATATTTAAGGACATGAATTCCATGAAAAATAGACAAAACAGATTAATTGACAAATTGAGAAGTTTTGCAGTTTTTAGTCAATCATCTGCAAGTCTAAAATGACCAGTTTTGATCTAGCCTTTCTAAATTCTCTATGTTAAATGTGTATGAATACACATACACTCCCATATTCCTTCTTGGTTTTCTCACTGCTAACGTGTATACCTTCAGATATTTATATATTGTATTCAATGTGTGTTATATAAATTATATGATGTATATATGTTCAGATATTTATATATTGCATTCAAAGTATGCCAAGGCCATGAGAAAACAGTTCCTTTAAGCCTAGACAAGAAACTTGTGCTAAGAATTATACAGGGCAAGATTTTATAAATCTTGGTTCAGAACTTTCCCATCATGGCTTTTAATTATGCTTTTTGTGACTTTGTTAAATTTACATTTGCTTAAATGAGCCCCTAAAAAGTTTTAGCTAACAGAAGAACAATGGACAATTGAAGTAGAAGAGTTTATGACTCTAGGTCCTGAGAGAATTCACGGGAAGCCTTGAGGGCCCCTGAGGAAGGTCAAGGCTAGAACCCGGCAGAGAAAGCTCCAGTACTTCGGGTTCAGGCCTTTCTAAGGGGCCCTGGGTGAAGTGCTGTGGGCTCTCCAGGCTGAGTGTGGATCGGTCCATTCAAACCAAGAGGAGCAGGAATCTAGAGCTCTGAGGGTGTCATTGAAGGGGGGCCTGTGCAGTAGACCCTGGGGTTCAGCACGACTGCTGGTCTCAGGGTGGGTGGTCATCTAGCACAGGCGTTCACAGGACTGGCTGGTGTGAGTTCAAGGACCTGCAGGCTGCCTGCTCCCCAGACAGACGCGGAGGCAGCAGCAGCATGGAGTAGTTCAGGTAAACTCTCAACAATACTCTGTATGATCCTTAGAACCATCACAATATCCCAGTAGTTATGGGGGAGGGGAGGAGTACAATGGAGAAATGATGGGAAATATCCAAGTATTTGAGGCTTAAAGGCAGGATGGAAACTAATTGTGACAGGTATCATCCCTCTGTGCTAACAAAGAGTTTATTGTTAGGTATTTTCCCTTCAACCTTAAATCGGTAGGTTGACACTTCATTACACACTAACTTCATCACAAGAAACCGTCCAGTTTTATTAACATGTTATATCACACAGTCAGAATGAAACCTTTTCCAACCCACTATTTAACTGAATAAAATATAGATTACAAGCATAAACAATGATATTCATTCCTCTGTTACAATGATCTGCAAACTGTGATTCTTATGGTTACAAAATGGAGGTTAATCATTTATGAAACAAGTCATACACTAATTACATGACTTTTCTGTGACCGATTTCCATACATTTCTAGGGGATCAGAGATGTCTTTATTTGAAACATGTCAACTAATATTCATGACTTCTGTTGATATTATAAAGATACATCAAGATTTCAGTGAACTGTCATTGTATTTTACTTAAATAGCAAGTGACATAACTATTGAAAATACACATCTTACTATAATATGTGGAATTTCTCCCTGAACACTTAGCTCATGGTGACCTACAGGGATGTTTGACATGAATGACTAACGCCTCCATTTAGATGTACATGTTACATTCCTGTGTCCTTAATCTTCTAGTGGAGAATAAATATAAGTGATTTCTCCCTAGGATTGAAGGCCTTTTCTCATCTTTGAGATAGCAACCATCAAAAACATAACTTTGCATACACATTAGAAATGAAGCATAGCAGCATGGAGTAATTTGAGAGTTGAATCACATTGATTTTGGTTTTCAAACAATCACAAATCATGTCAATATAAACAAAGATATATTGCTACTATTTGTACATTTCTAAATACCAACCTTCATCTTGTGATCCATACTAACATATCAATTTTCTATCTGTTTTAACTATGGATTACTCTCTACAATACTTCTCCTGAAGAGGAACTTGAAAAAACAGGATTGAGGAAATGCTTCTATTGCGTGGGCTTCCCTGATGCCTAGTTGGTAAAGAATCCACCTCCCATTCCGCTATTCTGACCTGGAGAATTCCATGGACACAGTCCATGGGGTTGCAAAGAGTTGGAAACAACTGAGCGACTTTCACTTTTTCTAGTGCGCAATTTCTGTTTATTTAGATTTAATTGTTATTAAATGCTTTTCTACATTTTCCTTATGTCATTCCTTGTCTTCTTAAATAAAAGGTCTTGTATTTTCTGAAGTGTATGTTTAGGACAAACTTCTTCCATCACTTATTAGTAGGGTTTCTCTCCAGTACGTGCTCTCTGTCTAATAAGGTGAGAGCTCAGATTAAGCCTTTACCACTTCTCCAGTATGAATTCTCTGATGTTGAGTAAGACGTGAGTGCTTGATGAAGGCTTTTGCACATTCTTTACATTTCTAAGGTTTCTCTACAGTATGAATTCTCTGATGGTAAGTTAGACCTGAGTGCTTGCTAAAGTCTTTGCCACAATCCTTACATTTATAAGGCCTCTCCCCAGTATGCATTCTCTGGTGTTGAGTAAGATTTGAGTAGTGACTGAAGGCTTTTACACATTCTATGCATTTATAAGGCTTCTCTCCGGTATGAATTCGCTGGTGTTGAGTAAGAGTTGAGTAGTAACTGAAGGCTTTTCCACATTCTTGACATTTATAAGGCTTCTCTCCAGTATGAATTCTCTGGTGTTCAGTAAGAGTTGAGTGGTAACTGAAGGCTTTTCCACATTCTTTACATATATAAGATTTCTCTCCAGTATGGATTAGTTGATGTTTAGTAAGATATGAGTGCTGTCTAAACGCTTTGCCACAATCCTCACATTTATAAGGCCTCTCTCCAGTATGAATACTCTGATGGCGAGTAAGACGTGAGTGCTTGCTAAAGTCTTTGCCACAACACTTACATTTATAAGGCCTCTCCGCAGTATGAATACTCTGGTGTTCAATGAGAGTTGAGTAGTGACTGAAGGCTTTTCTGCATTCTTTACATTTATAAGGCTTCTCTCCAGTATGAATTCGCTGGTGTTCATGAAGAGCTGAGTAGTAACTGAAGGCTTTTCCACATTCTTGACATTCATAAGGCTTCTCTCCAGTATGAATTCGCTGGTGTTGAGTAAGAGTTGAGTAGCGACTGAAGGCTTTTCCGCATTCTTTACATTTATAAGGTTTCTCTCCAGTATGAATTCTCTGGTGATCAGTAAGACATGACTTCTGATTAAAGGCTTTGCCACACTCTGTACATTTATAAGGCCTCTCCCCAGTGTGAATGCGCTGATGTCGACTAAGGTTTGAGTAACACATAAATGCTTTTTCACATTCTTTACATTCATAAGGTTTCTTGCCAGTGTGGATTTGCTGATCTTGACTAAGCTCTGAATTCTGCTTAGAGGTGTTGCCACACTCTGTATATTTGAAAGGTTTCCATCCTGAATGAATTTTCCTGTGTCTACTTAGACTGGATGAGTTAGTAAAGGCTTTCTCACATTTCGTACACTTGTAACTTTTCTGCGGATTCTGAATACTCTGCTGTTGAGTGAGATTTGAAGACTGATTAGAGACATCACCATATTCACAATTGTAAGTCTTCCTTCCAGTATGTGTACTCTCATTTAGTGGAAGACCTGATGTTTGGTAAAAGATATTCCTCCAAGTACTATTGTTAGAATCTTTGTCTGAAGATTGAGGTCCCTGATGTTTCATAGGGTGAGAGTCTTGTTCAGTTTTACACCCAGTTTCATTGCATGCATGGCTTCTCACTCCACCGAAAATATTCTTGTAATTATTGGGGGTAGAGCTCTTACTTAAGGCCTGACTCGTGTTATTACATGTGAGAAGTTGTTCCGTATTAACCGTATCATGATGTGTATTGAACAATGATGGTGGGATTAACTCTCTTCCATTAATATTAACATTACACATTTTGGAATGGAGAGAAACTGTCTGTTGGTAGAAGAATAATGATCCCTTGTTCACAGATCCCTCAAGCTGATTATTTTGTGAATTTTCCCCATCATTTTTAAATTTGTGGTTTTCAGACGTGCTTGAATGTATGTGTAATCGAAGCCTCTGTTCAGAGTGGTTTGCATGAGTATTTGCAGTAGAGACTGGATGACTTTCCAGATTTTCCACATTTCCCTTCAGAGAATGTGTATGTTTCAAAAACTGATTTAAGCCTTTGGATGAACAGATACACTTTTCTGCAGCTGTTGATAACTGAAATGGGTGTTTTCCACAGTTTGACTCACATTGCTCATTTCTTTTGGCGGTAATGTCCACATTGTGTGAAAGTGTCTTGGTTTCTTTCTGTCCATATAAACATCTTCTCGGTCTTTCACATACCCCCATATATTCCTGGTCTTTCATTAAATGTTTGTTTCCAAGGTAAGCTCTTTCAAATATTCCTAGGTTTGCTTTTTGGATTAAGTTTTCTAATCTTGGATTCTTTGACATCAAACCACGGGTGTTGTGAGAGGACACAGCTGAAAGATATCAAATGAAAGTTTTCTTATCTACTATTCCTATCTACTGGGGCTGGTGTGAGCTCAGCTGGGACAGAAGGGGAGCCTCATTCTCTGTGGGAAGAGAACACAGCGACAGTCTGGCAGCAGGACAGAGTGAGACCTGTATACAGGGTACTGATGCCAACCCTGCCCACCCAGCCTGAGAGGGTATCTGCTGCTGCAGACAAAGTCTGGGTGCTGAAATGTGGGGTCTGGAGAGCATAGCCAGGCAGAGGACTGCTGTGGGCTATGAGGAGACATCCTGAGGGGCCGGGGGTGAGGGAGGAGCTCTATAACTAGAATGCTTATGGAGGAAACCTGACCACCAGAGAGTAGAGCGCCTTTGTTGACTGATGCCCAAAGGGAAGACCCACCATTGCAGCCCCTCTTCCCCTGTGCTGGCCCCTCCTCTCCCAGCACTAGGAAGGGCCACCACCCAGGTGGGCTCTATTGAGCTCCAGCCACAGCCTCCCCCCATGCACCTCCTCCACAATAAGCAGAGTCCTGTGCTCTGGGGCAGCTTCTGGAGCAGACACCTGTGGGTGGCCCACACACACAGAAGCAGCTGAAAGCTAAGCTGAGCCCCAGGTTTAAGGAAGGAAAACTGAAGTCTCCCCTCACGTTGCACAAACCATGCTTTTATACTTGTAACTGGCTTTGTCAACTCAGCCTGTACAGAGCATCTGAATGGACAACCAGGGCTCCCCCGGTCGTGGGAGGTGTAGCTTTAGCAGCTGTAGACTTTGTGGGGATGTATACTAGGGGGTAGGGCCAGGCTAGAGTCTGAGCAGGTCCAGCTCCATGAATGCAATTCTGGGACCTGAGTTCACTGGATCTCTGCTGGTGTTCCAGTGAAAACAACATCTGAGGAGGCAAATCTCTCTGCTTTCACAAACAGTTTATATAAATCCCTAAAAGTGAAAGCTGCTGGCACCAGAGCAATGTGCCAGCATGCCCATGGTTGAAGGGGGCCAATCCAGTGCCAACATGGGGTCACATGAGGTTCACACAGTGCATGAGCACACGCCAAGGTGAACAATCCCAGAGGAGCAATGCTTAGTTGCTTCTCTCCCAGTGGGTGTCCTCCAATCCTACCTGCCTTCACTACAGATCAGAATCACACAAAGAAACACATCTGGGGGCTCTTCTCCACAAACCAGGAATCAGACCCCACCTCGACAGACCAGTGACAACCATAGAGCCAAGGGGAAATTCCCCTCAATATTTTGGGGAGGCTCGGGTCACAATAACAGCAATCAAAGCCCAGATCAAGGGGATAAGGGTACAAGCCTGTGGACCAACCTCACTCCCTAGGGGGAAGACAACAGAGCAAGAGGAGCTAGGATCCTGCAGCCTGTAGAACAGACCACAAACCCAGAAAATTTGACAAAATGAGAGGACAACGAAGTATGATGTAGAGGAAGGAGGAAGACAAAAAGCTACAAGAACCACTGAATGAAGAAGAGACAGGCAGTCTAATGATTACTCTTCCACTTAAGTCATCTTAAATGCTGATGCCACAAGGTGCCCTCTAATTCTTTAACCCAGTTTTTATTTTAGCAAGTTCCATATGATGTTTCAATATAAAAATCATAAATGATACTGACATAGGTCTAATCAGAAAGCAAGGACATGTAGGACAAAGTCTGTGGAAGTTGATAACAAGATTCATTAAATAAAGAAGCAGTTCTTGAGAAATTAAGAAATGAGACTTTCAAAGTATGGTGTGAACACTATCAATGCTGTGTGGAGATCGAATTGGGAAGGAAATCTTAAAAAGTGTAGATATCTATATGTAAAATGGATTCTTTTTGCAGTACAACATTGTAAATGAGTTATATTCCAATAAGAACGTCTTAAAAAGATTCTATATCTAAACATTATAATAGTTTGAAACCATTAAAAATATGGTGGAAAATGTTTTAAGCTCTTATGCCAATTTATTTGAAAATTTTTTGAGTTAATTGAATATATTTAAGTCTTTTCAGTTCAATTCAGTTCAGTTAAGCCTTTTAGCATTGAGGAATTGGGGCAGATACACTTAACATTTCATATGAGTTCATATGAAGAAAACAGAAACTTTGAAGTAATCCTGAGATTGGCATTCTTTCTCTTTAGGGAGGTTTTGGTTTATACAGTGAAGAAATTACTTGAGTTTAAAATTTATAAGATCATATTTGTAGCTTCCAGTGTTTTAGAAATTATGTCAGAAAAAAAAAAAAAAACCTGTCCCCAATATTCCTAGAACCTTGGCAGTATGTCCTCAATTCCGCTCACACACTGTCATCTAGAGGTAGAAATTTTAATAGGAGCGTCTTAGAGTTTTTCAGAAGTGTTCAGTTTTCCGAGGGGCCCCCTGCCCCCCACGAAATGGAATAGTAATCGATTCATGCAGGTTGTCACAGGCCAAAAGAAGGGTTTCAGTTCTCACTGTGATTGAGAAAAGCAATCACTGGAGATGAATTCAGGAATGATTTAAAGAGACAGAATGGGGCAGGTGATATCCGCCTATGACAGCAACAGAAAGAACCCCAGACTTCTCTACAATCATTTCCACTGAAGCAGATCTTCCCAAACCACATGACAAAGATGAATTCCTCACTAATCCTTGGACCTATCGTGGAGTGGTCGGCTTCATCCATTGACCCCTACCTGTGTATACGGCTGGCATCTCCAGTCTCCTTACATCCCAGGGAGTCTTCATTTGCTCCAGAAAGGTGACCAGGTCTGGCTTAGAGACCACAAGACCTGATATCAGGACAAGGAATATTCGTTTTGCTAGAGATTCATCAGTTTCCAATCTAATATGTATTCAAGTGAGAAGAAAAGGCACATGTGCTAAGTCGCGCCAGTCACGTCTGACTCTTTGCCACCCTATGGACTGTAGCCCGCCAGGGTCCTCTGTCCATGGGAGTGTCCAGGCAAAAGTACTGAGTGGGTTGCCATGTCCTCCTCCAGGAGTTCTTCCCAACCCAGGGATCAAACCCACTTCTTTTATGTCTCCTGCATTGGCAGGCAGGTTCTGTACCACTAGTGCCACCTGGGAAGCCCAGAGAAGGCATGGTAGAATGTTAATAAAGCCTAGAACTAAAGTATGTGGGGACATAATTTCCTAAGCTGTATTAAAATTCCCTGGTGGCTCAGCTGGTAAAGAAGCCACCTGCACTGTGGGAGAGCTGTGTTTGATGCCTGGGTTGGGAAGATCCTCTGGAAAGGGAACTGCTACCCACTCCAGTATTCTGCCCTGGAGAATTCCATGGACTATTCCATAGGCTCGCAAAAAGTCAGACATGACTGTTACCTTGCTCATTACATTATTAACATTCTAGAGAAGGCATGGTTGAATGTTAATATAGCCTAGAAAATTATATCCCCAAATACTTTATTGAAGCACTTTTCTAACTAACAAATACAGAAAGAAAAGATCTTGAGATTCTAGTCAAGTACTACTAAGGCCAAAGTAAGTAAATGGGAGAAATCTGATTTATAAAGGAGAGTGGCACCCTTTTATACCACAGAACCCACAGAATTACCACTCACCTAGAAGAAGGAGGCAGATTCCATCAAGGAAAAGTTAGAATCATAATGAATCATCATGAAGTCTTCTTTCTCAACTCATAAATATCCATTTTCCCATAGAAAGCAGGGATCTGAAACTATTATAAGGAGCAGAAGTTTCTAGGAGACATTCTAGAAATACAGGAACCAAAACCCAGTGGGTAGAGAAGGGATTCTGGAAGGCAGTTATCCTCACCCAAGGAGGCCAGGTTCCTGTAGTTCTCTAACATCACGTCCCTGTACAATTCTCGCTGACTGAAGTCCAGGCATTCCCACTCCTCTTGAGTGAAGTCTATGGCCACATCCTGGAATGTCAGCCGTCCCTGAAATGCAAAGTACAGGTGCCATGTGGCCATGGGAAGACTTCTTAATGTGACCCAAGAGGAAACCAGCAAGAGAAATGGTTTTGATTTAGGAGAATGTCTGGTGTTACACAAGAATATAATTTTTACACAGTAATATTTTCTACCACATTTTTAGCCCCAAGAAAAGAGGATGAGATACAATCCATGAACCACTACAGAAATTATTCTGATTTGAAAGAGAAATCATATGATCAGATCAACATTGGCATAGTTATTTCTGAGTGTTGTACTCAGTTGACAGACGATGAACTGTCTATCAAAAGAAACAGGAAATATTTTTACAAAGCACTTCCTGATCCAAATGTTCTGGAGTGGGCTCAGTGTGCCACATTTTTCACAAGCTTATTTGAACGAGTAACGTGGAAAATTCTGCTCCATGAGTGACAATGTGTGAACAGCAACAAGGCAGAATAGCAAGGAAAGAATTCACATTTAACTTTGAAGTTTAAGTGCTTTACAGGTTTTACAGGTCTGATAGGATAGTAACCTCGGCAACAAGAATCATTTTAACAGTCTGGTATATACTACTTTCTGACAGTTTTCAGAGACTTGAGTGTATAACAGAAATAATTTAAAATCAATAATGTTGTGGTATCATCTTTTGGCAAATATTTTAACAAACGTTCTTTAAATGACAGCTTAAGGGACTGGGGAGCCTGGCGGTTTTCTGTCTATGGGGTCGCACAGAGTCGGACACGACTGGAGCGACTTAGCAGCAGCAGTAACTTTTACTTCAGTTTGTGACTCTAGACTTTAATCAAACACAGCCAAATGCACAGAGCTAACTCTAATGAAAGTTTATAGAAATTTCTGTATTTGTAAATAATATTAAAAACAAGAAAAGTATTAGTCACTGAGTCGTGTCCTACTCTTTCCCACCCCAGGGACTGTAGCTTGCCAGGCTTCTCTGTCCATGGGTTTGTCAAGGCAGGAATACTGGAGTGGGTAGCTATTCCCTGCTTCACGGAATCTTCAAAAAAGTAAAACAAAAAATCAATCAAATGATGTTAACATGTTCATGCATACAGACATACACTAAAATGGGACTGGGTACTTATTAAGAGACAAATTGTCATGTCAATAAAATCAGGATAATTTTTAAATGATTGAAATTATACATAAATATTTGAGGATGATATTGTTAGGGAGGTAGAATAGGGAAAAGGAGTCCAAAATGGCGGTGGCTCAAAGTCAAGGAAGGTCAAGGAGGGTCCAAGGACCAGGAGTGGGATGCCACTGCCTTCTCCTAAAGAAACAGCACTCCTGCTTAAACCCAATTTGCATAGGGCAGGCTCCAAATCTTTGTTGTGATGAGACAAAGAACCGAGGAACATACACTCGCGTGACATCTATGGTGCCATGACTCGGATGTAACCAGGCTGAAACAACCTCCCAGCAGAAGAGGCCAAGCACAGCAGGAGTCCAACTCAGCGAAGCTCTCGAGATAGAAGCGGAAGGCGAAGAAACCCAGCACAGGGGAAGGCCCATCGTGCTGGATACCGGGACAGCGAAAAACAAACTCAGCAGAAAGGTCACGCGGCCCAGTCTCTGATCCCAGAAGACCTCCGATTAAGGTAAGAGGTCCTCACTGGAGGGATATGCCTAATGAAATCTTAATTCCTTTACAATCTCTCCTTTCTTGTTGCCTTGAACCTCCTGCAAACAGGCGGGTGGCAGGGGGCACAATTGAGGGACTCTGGAGAGGCTACTCCTCAGCATGCCCCAAAGGCGCTGTCTGCCAAGCCCCAGCAGCTGTTTACACATGCCGGTGGGGATTCTTCTGTCCTTTCTCTTCTCTGTGCCAAGGATCAGACCAATGAAATTGTGAGCACTGGTCAGATATTTAGCAAATTTTCCGGCGGGCCATGAAGGGGATTCCTTGGCACGTTGTTCCCACTGCTTTTTCCTCCTGTCCTTCAGCTCTCTCCCGGGACTCAAGTTCAGCCAAAACTAATGAAATTCAGGCTCTGGTATCTCATTGCAAAAATTCATTGAGAGACAAAGAGGTGGATTTGTTAGGATCCAGAGAGAAGCCACTCTTCAGGGTGTGAACCATTGCCAAGGGCAAGGGCTGGGGCCACAGCATGAGGCCTGGCTAGGTTTTGTGAGGGGGTGAAAATCATATGCTAATGAGTGGGAGGATCACCCCAACCATTGGGGCACCACCCACTCCTCCCTCATATGCCTTGGAGCTGTCCTGCCACCTGACTGTTGGCTTATAGATTGGGGATTAAGTACTTGAATTTGACTTGTTATTTTGGACCCACTTGGTTTTAATTGGTTTGCATTATACCCTTGTGCAATGTCATTCTTTCAAAGGTTGTGCTCTGCCCCCTTCCCTCCAGTTTCATGCTCTTTGCCTGAGCCCCATCCAGACCCACAATCTTGCCTCTAAATCCTCTGGAGAGACATCCAGAAAATAGCTGGCCTTGGTAGGGAAATACTCTATAATATCCAGCCCCCTAATCCTACCCAGCACTGTTCACACTGGAGATCTTGGGGATGTCCAGCTCCAGTCTGGGGGTCCAAGGAGGTCATCACACCTTGACATGCCTAGGGATCTGGTCCTCAATAGGTTGTCATGTCTCAACTTGCTCGGGGATCTGCTAGTCCCAGGGGTCCCAGGAGGTCGTCACGCCTCAGCCTGCCCACGGACCCAATTCTCAAGAGGCTGTCACACCTCGACCTGCCCGGTGATTCGATCTCTAGGAGGCTGTCACGCCTCAGCCTGCCTGGGGCTCTGCACCCTGACCTGGTTCTCAGGTTGCAACAGTTCTGGGTAGGATAAGCTTCAGAAAGACTCACCCCTAAGGAAGTCCACCCATGGAAACAGAAGGAAGCCTATTACTTGTGGGACTGTGCCCAGTCTCAGCAATAACTCAGGAACCCAGTGAGAACCCCATTGCCTTTCTGGAAAGGCTAAAAGAGGCACTCCAAAAGTTTACCAATCTGGACTTAGACTCTTACGAGGGACAGGTGATTTTAAACGACAAATTCCTGTTCCAATGTGCATCAGATATCAGAATTAAGTTACAACAGCTACAACGGCAGGACCTTGCTGCCTCTTTAGATGAGATGGTCCAGACAGCCACCAATACCTTTTATAACAGAGAACAGGAGAAGGAGGCCAAGGCCCAGGAGGAGGAGAGAAAGAAAGAGACAAGGCATGCCTAGATGCTGGCCGCCCTCCAGAGAAGCCCTATGGCAAACCCCAAGTCCCTGAAGGACAAGGCACGAGACAAATGCCTGATCTGTAGACAGGCGGGGCGTTGGGCCAAAGAGTCCAAACCAGGACAAGTCTCCTAGAATGGCTTGCCACAAATGCCATCAACTGGGACATTCGGCAGCACTCTGCCCTTGGGACCCAAGAGCCTCAAGGTCAAGTGCCAAGCCTACCCTCACAACGATTCAAGAGGACTGAAGCGGCCACTCCAGCCAGCCCGCCTGTCACAGATAACCATCATGGGGCTGGAGCCAAGGGTGCAACTGGATGTGGCAGGTAGGCCCGAGAATTTCTTGGTTGACGCAGGGGCTACTTACTCTGTCTTGATCTCCTACTCCGGAGCCTTCTCCTCCCAAACCTGTACCATTTTGGGTGCTACAGGAAAACCAACTACTAAAAGATTCACCCGAGCCCTTCTTTGTTACTGGGATGGACAAATATTTTCCCACCAGTTTCTAGTGGTCCCTGAGTGTCCTACTCCCTTATTGGGAAGAGATATACTCACTAAACTGGGGACCACCCTTGTGATGGGAAGTTTTTCAGTCCCTAGAGCTCTACAGCTCCTGGTTACTACTGAAGAACCCATTACACCTTCAATAGAGAGGGACCAAAAACCATGGGAAGACAAAATTAACCCCCAGGTGTGGGACCAGGGGATTCCTGGATGAGCCTACCAAGCCAAACCGGTCATCATTGTCCTCCGAGATCCCACTCGGTTTCCTAACCGGAAACAATACCCTCTCAAAAGAGAGGCTCGGGAGGGACTACAGCCTTTAATAAATAAATTCCTTGCTTGTGGACTATTGGTTCCCACCAGTTTGCCACGTACACCCCAATCCTCTCAGTAAAGAAAAAAAAGACAGAACCTGGTGAATGGTTCAAGATCTCCGGATCATAAATGAAGCTGTAGTCCCCCTCCATCCCACAGTACCCAATCCCTATGTAATCTTGGGAGAAATCCCACCCAGTGCCAAGTGGTTTACAGTCTTGGATCTCAAAGATGCATTTTTTTGCATACCACTGGCTAAAGAATCCCAATATCTTTTTGCCTTTGAGTGGGAGGCCCCAGGAGAAAACAGCCAACAGATGACTTGGACAGTATTACCTCAGGTGTTCAGAGATAGCCGCCACGTGTTTGGACAGGCCCTTACCCGGGATCTCCTAGATCTGGACCTGGGACCTAATGGGAAAACATTACAATACGTAGATGACCTACTAACCTGCTATCCAGGTGAGAAAAGTGCCCAACAACATGCAATTCAGATTCTAAACTTCTTGGCAGAAAGAGGATATAAAGTCTCCCGTGCTAAGGCACAGATGGTCGAGACAAAGGTCACTTACCTGGGAGTTCAGATTACACACGGGTCCAGGAGGCTGTCCTCTGATCTGGTACAAGGAATCCTCCAGTTGCCCTCCCCCACGACTCGAAAACAATTGCGAGCTTTCCTGGGGCTAACTGGATATTGTAGAATCCGGATACCCAACTATGGTCTAATTGCCCAGTCCTTATATGAAAGCTTAAAGGGACGAGATGATTCAACCCCACTGATATGGGGAACTCCTCAAAAGAAGGCAGAGGCTACACTAAAACAGGCCTTAACTCGAGCACCTGCCTTGAAGTTGCCAGACCCAGAAAAAGCATTCCAACTTTATGTCCAGGAAAGAGAGGGAATAGCTTTGGGAGTGTTAACTCAAAGGTTGGGATCTGAGCCCCAGCCCATAGCTTACTGATCCAAAAAGCTTGATCCACCTACCCGAGGCTGGCCCTACTGCCTTCGAAATCTTGCAGCTATTGCAATCATGATAGAAGATGCTTTAAAACTCTCCTTTGGGGGCAAACTAACTATTTTTACCAGCCACCAAGTAAAACAACTCCTAAATGGGAGAGGCCATTTATGGATGTCTGATCAAAGAATCCTCAGCTATCAAGTAATGCTGATGGAAAATCCAGGCCTCACTATATCCCCTTGTGAAGTTCTTAACCCAGTCACCCTCCTGCTTACCCCCGAGAGCTCTCTCCCCTTTCACTCTTGTCTAGAAACCTTAGACCACTAGATAAAACCCTGGGAGGGATTGTCAGAAGATCCTCTGACCAATCCTGAGGAAATCTGGTACACTGATGGAAGCAGCTTTGTCTTGGATGGAAAAAGAAGAGCCGGGTATGCAGTGGTCTCCAATTTCGAGACCATAGAGGCTAAGCCTCTGCCACCAGGCACTTCAGCCCAATTAGCTGAGCTCATAGCCCTGACTCGAGCTTTAGAGGTGGGAAAAGGAAAAAGAATAGCCATTTACACTGATCCCAAGTATGCCTTTCTGGTGCTACATGCACTTGCTGCTATTTGGAAAGAAAGGGGCCACTTGACCACCCGAGGGTCCCCAATCAAATATGATGACAAAAATCTTCGACTCTTGGAGGCAGTCCATCTGCCCACTGAGGTTTCAGTCTCCCGCTGTAAAGAACACCAAAGATGGGAGCACAGAAGTGGCACGAGGGAACCAAGCAGCTGATCAGGCAGCTAGGAGAGCAGCATTACAGAACCATGACCTAATAGGGGTTGCCACCTTAGTTTCACAGACTAATTTGCCAGAAACTCCTTCATATACTGAAGGTGAGACTCTTAAAGCTAAGAGCGAGGGCTTTCAAGAAGATCATATGGGGTGATTCTAAAAGGAGGGACTCCTTTTTCTGCCTGGGAACCTCCAATGGAAGTTGGTTAACTCCTTACATGCCGCTACTCATTTAGGAGAAAAGGCCCTCCAAAGATTACTAGAAAGGTCCTTCAGGGGAACAGGCTTCCAAACAACTATAAGACAGGCGGTGTCCTCTTGTCCCACTTGCCAATTAAACAACCCCCAAGGAGCTCGAAGACTCCAGCTGGCCCAGCCCTTCCAACGACGTGGAGCCTAACCAGGAGAGGACTGGCAGATGGCCTTCACCCAGATGCCAGTTTCTCAAGGGTATAGACACCTATTAGTCATGATAGATACATTCACAGGATGGGTTGAAGGCTTTCCCACTCGGACTGAGAAGGCTGAGGAGGTGGTAAAAAAAAAAAAAAACAAACTACTCCATGAAATCATTCAAAGATTTGGTCTGCCCAGGTCATTACAAAGTGACAATGGGACATCATATACTTCCAAGGTCACCCAAGGGGTCTCAAAAGCATTGAGCATTACTTATTATCTCCATTGTGCCTGGAGGCCTCAATCTTCGGGAAAAGTAGAAAGAGCCAATCAATTCTTAAAATCAGCTATAAAATAGACAACCCAGGAGACCTCCCTGGGGTGGAAGGAGGCTTTACCAATAGCTCTCCTCCACACTGGCATTGTCCCTAAGGAACAGCTTGGTCTTAGTCCTTATGAGATGCTATATGGGAGACCTTTTGTTTATGTCAATGACCTCTTCCTAGAGCCAGAGGTTCAGACCCTCTAGTCTTATACCATGGCCATTGGGCAATTCCAACAGGATATACGCTTGTGGGGTATAAACCAGGACCCAAAAGATTCTAACGAGTCACCACGATATGCTCCAGGGACTCAAGTCCTAATTAAAGTCTGGAAAGATGGGTCCCCTAAAGCTCAACTCCAGCCCACATGGAAGGGCCCCTACCCTGTAACACTTTCTACCCCCACAGGAGTCAAGGTACCAGGACATGACTCCTGGATTCACTACTCACGAGTCAAGCCATGGAAGATGACAGAAGAGGACACTCAATACACCTGTGAGCCCCTGGGAAATCTCAGATACCTATTCAGGACTACCAATGAGTGCCATTCTAATGAATACCCCCAAAATCTGGTTTCTGGGGATAAGATTTCTCAGGATAGCTCTACACAGCCAACCCAGCTTGACAGAGATTGTATTCCAAAACAGACAAGAGATAGAACTTCTGATCCCTGAACAAGGAGGGACTTGAGCCATCCTGGCGATGTGAATTTAAAATTGACGAATGCCCCTACTAGTCCTTGTTATGCTGCATTGATGATGCTTATGATTATTCCATGAACTGTTGATTGTCTAACCAGTTTTGTCTCTGCCCAGGTCAACAAGCTACAACATGCAGTGCCAGTTCAGCAAAGATAGAAAACTCCAGCCAACCATGAAAAATATCACACCCTAAGATGGACACCGCTATAAGGACTCTGAGGCTTGAGACTAGCAAGAGGGGGAGGCCCAATACCCCTCACCACCCCAGTTCAGCAGGAAGCAGCCAGAAAGACCTCGACACCCCTATTCCCAAAGAATTGGGCCTCCCATCTCTTGAGGGGGGAATGTTAGGTAGGTAGAATAGGGAAAAGGAGTCCAAAATAGCAGTGGCTAAAAGACAAGGAAGGGCAAAGCCCGCGATAATAGAACTAAAGGAGGTCCGAGGACCAGAGTGAAGACTTCAGGTAGAACAAACAGCACTCCTGGCTAAGCCCAATTTGCACAGGGCAGGTCCAGGTGGAGGCAAAAACATATAAAAGGAAGAGCCAAAGCGCTCTCTCTCTCTGTTCCTATCCCGCGTGAGTGTGCTCTTTCTCTCTCCCTCTCTCTCTCCCCCTCTCCCACGCTCTCCTCCACTCTCCTCTCTTCAAATCTTTGGGTTGGCATGCCCCCACGCTTCGAGGATGGATTCTCCTGCTATCTTCTCAATAAAATAGAGCCATAAGACTGATTTGCATAAGAGCTATAACACGGTTTATCCAAGACCCGAGAGCTGTGATGCGCTGAAGGCTCTAATGTCCATTGCTCCAAATCTTTGTTATGACGAGACAAAGAACCAAGGAACATACGCTGGTGTGGCAATAGTCCACTTAATTAGTATATTTTTCTTTTCGGTATAGAGGATTGTCTCTGCTACTTTAACTTCTGAAAAATTCAGGAATGCTGAGTTCATTCTATTAACAAGGGCATTTTCTTACTCTTGTTCTAGAGAGCTGAATTGCATCCACATGTAAATTCATCACAGCATTTCCCCGACTTCCCTAAGATCCTAACACGGAACCACATCCCAAAGGGAATTTCGGATACCAGTGCCTCCCCGAATTGATCTCTCACAAAGGGAATGTATTCAACATTGAAAGTCACTATTTCATGTTGAGAATTCATCACGCTCTATAGAAAGCCAGGATACACACAATGGAGAAAAGGCTCTGGAGTAAGAGTGAGACGAAACCTGAAGAGCTGGTTTTCACTATTTAAAATTTTTTAAAAAGGGGGGGTGAATGAGAAGGTGATAACAAGCACTCCAGGCAGAACACTTAGAAGCAGAGAACTAAAGGTTTGCAGATTCTCAGTCCAGGCATGTCAGGAGGAAAAGCAGACACAGCCCCACACCCGGGACAGGACAATTACCTGAGAAGCTGCCATTTCCTCCTCTTCTTCCTCCTGCTCTGCGTCTTCTGTGGGGATATGACTTCTCAAACTCACATCTGCATGTTGAGAAAATACCTTCAAAAGCATCCATACAGCCATTTAACCTGCAACTGCTGCAGTGAAAAAGAAGAAAACATTTTCTTGTTTCTCTCACCCTTTTCTGAGCTCTTTGCTGACTTTCTGGGTTCCTGATCTGTAGTGGGCAATCAAGACTAACCTGATATGCTAATCACATCCTGCTGCTCCACTCTATTGGCAGATCTTCCCGGCTAGTTCCTCTCCTTCCTTTTTGCATTACAGAGAGCAGGCCTCAGAACAATTCACCAGAGACAATGGACCCTACTTCTGGGCTGCCTGACCCAGCCTACCAGGTTTTGAAAAAATGCAAGAGGAAGACCTGCATTCAGGAGCCCTGAGGGAAGCCTCACATTTGGCATATCAGAGACCTCAGGAAGGGAGGATTTAGTGCGGGAACTTCTAGAAGGAAGGGTCAACCTGATTCCCTGGCGACGGGCTCTTCCTGGGATGGGTGTGGTGGTCCTGCCTGTGCCTACACCTTGGCGGAGGGGCAGGGAGACATGAGTGGTGGGAATCACCTGGGGGTCTTGGGTTCCTGCCAGGCTTTACTTGCAGACTTCTTCCCAAAGATCTTCCGTGTCCTTAGTTTTTTTCACCCCTCTCTGCAGCCTGGGGACACACGTTTTCACAAAATGATTTGCATTGTGACCACCTCTCTGCAGCTGTGGCACCTCCAACTTCAGAGACCAGGAACCTGGAGGTATTTCCATCACAGCTTTCTTTGAAAATAAACCAGAGGCAGCAGGAGGCCTGGCGAGCTGCAGTCCATGGGGTCACAAAGAGTAGGACAGGACTGAGCAGCTGAACTGAACTGAACTGAGCAGGACACGCTAGGTTAACAAGTGTGTGTGGGCAGAGACAAATGCCTTTGAAAATGATGCTCTAAATGCTATCTGATGACCGACCAAGGAAATAATGATCGGTGTCGTCGTTTAAGTTACATTACACATGAATTAACACGTGAGAGCCTTGTTCTACTTCCTGTGTGTGTGTTTTTCTAGGATTTATGAATCAACTGCTACAGTTTGTTGCCTGCGCCATTTAGAGAACTCTATCTTCTCACATCTTTAAAGTATAATGACTAAGGAAAAATTAAAGTTAGAAGCATGTCCATCTTTCTAATATTGTATATGCTAAAAAATATTCAGTGTGCATGCACCAGTACCAACTTTGTAGAAGATTTCGTTTCACAGCAGAGTTGAAAATAAGGTACGTTTCCCATACCCATATGACTCTTGTTCGCACACGTGGACAATCTACCTACTTACCTTTCCCCACCAGAGTGAGCATTTGTTACCACTGATGAAGCTACAAGGACAGTAAATAAACTCTTTAGTTTACCCTTATGTTTCTCTTTTAGGGATGTACACTCCATACCTCTGGATAAATGTATAATAATAAGTGTCCATCACAACAGTTTAACACAAATTACTTCACGGTCCTGAAAGTTCTCTAGATTTAGGATATTCAGAGTCCCTCCTTTGAAACCCATGGCAACCACAGACCTTTTAAATCTCTTCTATATTTCCTACTAGATTCCCAGGTGACTGAGTGGGAAGAACTTTCTACCTGCCGATGCAGGACATCCAGGTGATGCAGGTTCCATCCTTGGATCAGGAAGATGCCCTGGAAGAAGAAATGGAAACCCACTCTAGTATCCTTTCCTGGGAAATCTATGGACAGAGGAGCCTGGCAGGCTACAGCCCCTGGGCTCACAAAGACTCAGACACCACTGAGCACATATGAACATTTAGCTACACCAAAGTGTCATATTGTAAAATTGCTACTTTCTGTAGCATTTTTGAATGAGCTTCTTTCACTTCATAAAATGCATGCCACTATTGTCCATGTATTTTATGCCTTGAAAGCTTAACATCCCAAAGCTTAAGAACTACCGTTGCGCCTATATTCCTGCTCAGTAAATAAGTTCGTCAACACCATTTTTTTAGATTCCATGTATATCTGTTACAATATTTGTCCAAATATAGAGAACAGATGTGTGGACACGGCAGGAGAAGAGGGGGACAAACTGAAGAGCCTCCCTGACACACATACACTACCATGGCTGAAATGCTGGAGAAGACTCTTGCGAGGCCCTTGGACTGCACGGAAATCCAGCCAGTCCATCCTAAGGGAGATCAGTCCTGGGTGTTCATTGGAAGGACTGATGCTGAAGCCGAAACTCCAGTCCTTTGGCCACCTCATGTGAAAAGCTGACTCATTTGAAAAGCCCCTGATGCTGGGAATGATTGAAGTGGGGAGGAGAAGGGGACGACCGAGGATGAGATTGTTGGATGGCATCACCAACTCAGTGGACATGAGTTTGAGTAAACTTTGCGAGTTGGTGATGGACAGGGAGGCCTGGCTTGCTGCAGTCCATGGGGTCGCAAACACTTGGACATGACTGAGCAAGTGAACTGAACTGAACTGATGGTTAAAACAGGGAGCTAGTGGGAAGCTGCTGGATAGCATGGGGAGCTCAGCTTGGTGCTCTGTGCTGACCAGAGGGGTGAAATGGAGATCACGGGAGGGAGGTTCAAGAGGGAGCAGATTCATATATACTTATGGCTGATTGATGATGTTGTACAGCAGAAACTAACACAACATTGTAAAGCAATTATATTCCAATACAAATTATACATGCATCTCAAAAGGAAAAAAAGCTAAACAGAAGGGTCACCCAGTGGTGGAGAATCCATCTGACAGTGCCAGGGACGTGAGCTTGATCCCTGGTCCAGGAATACTCCACATGCATTGGGGCAGCTAAGCCTGTGTGCCAGAACTGCTGAGCCTGGGTGGGGCAACTTGCTCTTTTAGACAGGCAAGAGGGAAATGAAAGATGCTCACCAGCGCTAAACAATAAGAAATGCAAAACAAAGCTACAATGATGCATCACCTCATGCCAGTCAGAATAACAATTAGCAAAGAACCCACTAATAATATCATAAACTGCAAAGAGGCTTGGAGATCAGGGAACCTCCTACAGGGCTGGAGAGAATGTAAACTGGGGCAGTCACAGGGGGAGCACAGTGTGGAAGTTCCTTAACAAGTGTAACCTCCTGACATTTAAGGAAATGAATTCCATGAAAAATAGACAAAACAGATTAATTGACAAATTGACAAGTTTTGCAGTATTTAGTCAATCATCTGCAAGTCTAAAATGACCAGTTTTGATCTAGCCTTTCGAAATTCTCTAAGTTAAATGTGTACGAATACACATACACTCACATATTCCTTCTTGGTTTTCTCACTGCTAACGTGTATACCTTCAGATATTTATATATTGTATTCAATGTGTGTTATATAAATTATATGATGTATATATGTTCAGATATTTATATATTGCATTCAAAGTATGCCAAGGCCATGAGAAAACAGTTCCTTTAAGCCTAGACAAGAAACTTGTGCTAAGAATTATACAGGGCAAGATTTTATAAATCTTGGTTCAGAACTTTCCCATCATGGCTTTTAATTATGCTTTTTGTGACTTCGTTGAATTGACATTTGCTTAAATGAGCCCTTGTAAAGTTTTAGCTAACAGAAGAACCAAGGACATTTGAAGTAGATGAGTTTAAGACTCTAGGTCCTAAGAGAATTCACGGGAAGCCTTGAGGGCCCCTGAGGATGGTCAAGGCTAGAACCAGGCAGAGAAAGCTTCAGTACTTGGGGTTCAGGCCTTTCTAAGGGACCCTGGGTGAAGGGCTGTGGGCTCCCCAGGCTGAGTGTGGATTGGTCCATTCAAACCAGAGGAGTAGGAATCTGGTGAGCTCTGAGGGTGTCATTGAAGGGGGGCCTGTGCAATAGACCCTGGGGTTCAGCAAGACTGCTGGTCTCCAGGAAGGGGGTCATCTAGTGGAGGTGCTCACAGGACTGGCTGGTGTGAGTTCAAGGACCTGCAGGCTGCCTGCTCCCCAGACAGACGCTGAGGCAGCAACAGCACGGAGCAGTCGGGGAAGCTCTCAACAGTACTCTGTCTGATCCTTCTTATTCGAACCATCACAATGTCCGAGTACTTTCAAAATGGGAGAGGAGATACAACATAGAAATGGTGGGAAATATATGAATTTATGAGAGTTTAACACCAGTAAGGAACTAATTTCTACAGATGCCACCCCCTGTGCTACAAATAGTTTCTTATAACGTTATCTTTCCTGCAACCTTAAACAGGTGGGAGAGGTTAATGCTGGTGGTGCGTTCACCCTTCCTTCATTCCACATCAACTGTAACATGAGAAAACCATTCACTTTTATTAATGAACATACATTAATTTTACACAGAGGGAATAAAACTTTTTACAACTGTTGTTTGATCCTTGATTAAAATACAGATTAGAAGCTTCTAAAAACTTTCCTGATTCTCTGATGAAATGATCAGTGAATGTGATTTATGTGGTTTACAAAATGGGGGCTAATGTAGTAAACATGGATGGACATTAATTATATTAATATGAATTTTCTAGAAAGAGTTTTCTATACTTACATCAGGTAGAAGAGAAGGTATCCTTACTTCAAGCCTGCCAGGTAATATGCATGATTTCTCGATGTTGATGTCATAAAAAGACCTTTGATTTTAATGAACAACCCTTGTTTTATGGTTAAAAACAATGGACATAATTATTGAAAACTTAGAGCAAACTTCCGTCTTACTTTGAATTATTTCCTGATAACTTACATCATGGTGACAACACAGATGTTTGACATCAGTGACAAATACCTCCATTTAGAGGTTTAGTGTGCATGTAACATTGCTGTGTTCTTATTCTTATAAATTGGAGAATAAATATAAATGATTCCCACCTAGTATAGAAGGGCTTCTCTTACAACTGAGGGAACAACCATCAAAAACAGACGTTCATATATATAGTAGAAACAAAGCACAGCATAGTAACTTGAGAGTTGAATGACATGCGTTTTGGTTCCTTAATGATCTCAAATAATGTTAATATAAACAAGGATACATGATTAATAATTATACCTCTGAAAATATCCACCCCTTCATCTTGTGATCCATACGAACATATCAATTTTGTACATGTTTTAAATATGGAATACTTGCTACAGTGTTTCTGTTTAGAGTAATTCAACAAAAGTGGTACCAATGAAATGCTTTCTAGTATGAATTCTCTGGCATTGATTTACTTCTGATGTTTGATTAAAATCTTGTGTATATTTTTGTATTTCATTCATGTGTCTTTCCAAAGTAAACACTCATTGTTTCAAAATTGTATATTTAGGGCCAATCTTTTTTTTATCACTGATTCATTCCTAGGGTTTCTCTGCAGTATGTATTCTCTGATGGGGCGTGAGGTGATGGCCGTGACGAAATCCTTTGCCACATTCCTTACATGTCTAACATTTCTCTGCAGTATGAATTCTCTGATGTTGAGAAAGACCTGAACTCTGGGGAAAGGCTTTGACACAGTCTGTACATTTATCAAGTCTCTCCCCAATATGGATTCGTTGATGTCGAGTAAGATGTGAACAATGGATAAAGGCTTTGCCACTTTTTTTACATTTGTATGGTTTCTCCCCAGTATGAGTTCGCTGAGGTACAGGAAGACTCAGATGCTAGTTAAAGGCTTTGCCACATTCTGTACATTCACAAGGTCTCTCCCCAGTGTGGATTCGTTGATGTTGAGTAAGAAGTGAATAACGGGTAAAGGATTTGCCACATTCTGTACATTTATAAGGTCTCTCCCCAGTATGGATTTGCTGATGTTCAGTTAAAGTTGAACTCTGCTTAAATGCCTTGCCATATGCTGTACATTTATATTTTGGCCATCTGATGCGAAAAGCTGACTCATTCAAAAAGACCCTGATGATGGGAGAGACTGAAGGCAGGAGGAGAAGGGGACGACAGAGGATGAGATGGTTGGATGGCATCACTGACTCAATGGACATGAGTTTGAGTAAACTCCAGGAGTTGGTGATGAACAGGGAGACCTGACGTGCTGTGGTTCATGGGGTGGCAAAGAGTTGGACACGACTGAGTGACTGAACTGAACTGATTCATGTCAGTAAAATCAAGATCATTTTTAATGGGTTAAAAGATATACATCTACTTGTGAATGATATTCTTTGTATATTTTAAATACACTAGGGGAAACATATACAATGGTTTAAGATAAATTAGAGCTCTTGGTTCTGAAACTTTAATTTCTTGACAAACTGTATCATTTTGTTGAGCTGTATCTTAGAAATTCAACACAGGTGAAAACAGATTAGCACCAATATGATTGTTGCAAATATTTTGGAAAAAAAAAAAGTGAATAAGAAGACTATGTGGGATATGAGTGTGGAGTGTACTGGAAACATCACACCTGGGCTTCAGTGATGAAAATGCCCACTCCCAAAACCCAGTGTCTATCATCAACAGAATGAGCGTTCATTTTCCAAAGCAAAGAGAAACCAAAAAGACACGGAATTTCTCCATTAACTGTGAGGGTTTTCACACGCTCCCCACTCCGTTTTTCCACAGGCTTGCTAAAGACAGAGGGGAAAAAATGAACTTCCTAGCCTGATAATCTCAGAGAAATCACCAGAGCCAGTGGACATCATCTGTCATGGTGTAAATGGATCACACGGAAGATGCACTATCAGAGCCTGGGCATTTAGGGAAAAATAAGGAAATTATAACTTGAACCTAACAAGCAGATATCAGTTTTATGCAAATTCATTTTATATATACTTCCTCTGTTTTGTATCCTAACAGTGTGTTTAACTTGTAAGCCTTAGCATCACAGAGGACAGTGTCTCCTATTTTTCTTTTTATTTCTGCGCATTTTCTGAAAAATTCTGGATCACTGAGTTGATTCAATATATAAGGGCATTTTCTAACTCCTAACGAGCTGAATTGTATCCACGTCTGAACTCATCATGGCATTTCCCCTACTTCCTGAAGATCCCAACACTGAACCACATCCCAATGGGAATCTTGGATACCAGTGCCTCTCCGTGTTGATCTCTCACAAAGGGAATATGTTCACCAGCTGAAAGTCACTCATTCAGGTTGGGAATTCATCATGTTCTATAGAAACCAGGATAGAGACAATGGAGAACAGGATCTGGGACACAAGGGAGAAGTGGTCTAAAGAGCCAGTCTTCACTATGATAAGAAGAAAAGGAAAAAATAAGAAGTGGATAACAAACACCCCAGGCAGAAAAATTAGAAGCAGAGAGCTAAAGGCTGGCAGATTCTCAGTCCAGGCATTTCAGGAGGAAAGCAGACGCAGCCCCAGGCCCGGAACAGAACATGTACCTGAGAAGCTGCCATTTCCTCCTCTTCTTCCTCCTGCTCTGTCTTCTCTGGGGATGTCATGTAGCAAACACACCTCTGCATCTTGAGAAAATACCTTCAAAGGCATCCGCAGAGCTCTTTAACCTGCAACTACTTCACCTACAGACAGAAGGACTTGAAAACCTGAAAAGACCCACCTCTCCTGTCCTGTCTCAGGAGAGGTTTGGGAACAATCACCTCCTACCTGGAGACCAGCCTGTGAACTTTTTTTTCTTTGATTGTTCTCTCGTCATAGAGAGCTCCTAACCCTCTGCTCACACAGATGATGTGAGCTGACTGCCTTCCCCAGTCCAAATCCAGCTAGACCAACCCTGTAGCTTCTCCTCAGACTGAAGCTGGTCCTCAGCTCTCACAGATGGACCAGGAGCCACGTCCTTAACCCAGGCCTCCCCTTAGAAGCCCCTGGAGCACTTCCTACACACCACACTGATGCCCCCACAGGACCAAGAGAGAACTCTGTGGGGCGGGCACCAGGGAGGTCCTTTCCTAACACTGGTCACGTGACTCTGACGGGAAACAGATGGAAATCACTTGGCCAATGGTTCAGATTCTTTCTGAACCATTTCAGTGAATATGAACCCCTCGAGGTCAGGTCCCCACTCTAAGAAGTTATGAATCTGCAGGTCTGACGTGGGGTCATTAAATACATCTTTAGCAAGTTCTCTGTTCTGATGCTTCTTCCCCAAGACCCACACTCAGGAGCCCTGAGCTATAGCCTTCTCACTCAGTACAGCTGAGACATCTCAGGAGGGGAGGGTTTAGGGTGGGAATTTCTGAGGGAGGTCAGGCTAGAACCAGGCAGAGAAAGCTCCAGTACTTGGAGTTCAGGCCTTTCTAAGGGACCCTGAGTGAAGTGCTGTGGGCTCCCCAGGCTGAGCGTGGATGGGTCCATTCAAACGAGAGGAGCAGGAATCTGGTGAGCTCTGAGGGTGTCATTGAAGGGGGGCCTGTGCAGTAGACCCTGGGGTTCAGGAAGACAGCTGATCTCAAGGAAAGGGGTCGTCTAGAGGAGGTGCTCACAGGACTGGCTGCTGTGAGTTCAAGGACCTGCAAGCTGCCAGCTCCCCAGACAGATGCTGAGGCGGCAACAGCACGGGGCAGTCAGGGAAGCTCCCAACAATACTCTGTATGATCCTTCTTATTAGAACCATCACAATATCCCTGCCGTTACAGAGAGGGGGGAAAAGTACAATGGATAAATGATGGAAAATACATGATCAAATTATATGAGGCTAAAGGGCAGTAACAGATGTCATCTCACTGTGCTACCTAATAGTTCACTGGTATGTATTCTTCCCTGCAACCTTAAATAAGGCTGGAGAGGTTAATGTCGGTGGTAGGTAAACACTTCATTCATTACACAGCAACTGCATCACCAGAAACCATTCAGTTTTATTGATTAGCATGTATGAATATCACACGTAGTCAGAACAAAACCTTTTACAATCCACTGTGTGACCCTTGATTAGAATACAGATTACAAGCATAGACAACGATATTCATTTTTCTGATACAATGGTCTGAGAGTTGCAGTTTCTATGCTTACAAAAGGAAGGCTAATCATTTAATAAACAAGGCATAGATTAATTACATGATTTTTCTGGGAAGGGTTTCCCATAGTTTTCCAGGGTATCAGAGAAATCTTTGTTTCAAACATGTCAATTAATATTCATGACTTCTGTTCATATTATAAAAATATATCAAACTTTCAGTGAACTGTCATTTATATTATCCTTAAAAAGCCGGTGACATTGAAAATTTAGAACAAACCTCTGTCTGACTTTAATATGTGGAATTAGTCCCTGAACACTTACATCATGGTGACCTACAGGGATGTTTGACACCAATGACAAACACCTCCACTAGATGTTCAGTCTACATGTTATATTACTACGTACTTAACGTCCTTAATGGAGAATAAATACCAATGGTTCCTACCTCAGATAGAAGGGATTCTCTTATCACTGAGTCAGCAACCATCAAAAACTTGAGTTCACATACACAGTAGGAACAAACCATAAAATGTAGTATTTTGAGATTGAGTTACTTTCATTCAGTTTTCAAATAATCTCAAATATGTCAAAACAAGCAAGAATACATTGCTAATACTTGTACCACTCCACACACAGCCCTTCATTCTAACATATCAATTTTCTCTGTGTTTTAACTGTGGATTGCTATGCACAGTAACTCACCTTCAGAGGAAATTCAGGAAAGAGGAATTGATGAAATGCTTCCTAGTATGCCTTCTCTGATATTTATTTAGAGTTGATTTTTATTACAACTTTCCTACTTTTTTTTTTTACATCATCACATATCTTTCCTGCAGAAATGCTCTCGTGTTACTAAAGTGTACATTTAGGACTAACCTCTTTCATCACTTATTACATTCCTAGAGTTTCTCTCCAGTACGTGCTCTCTGATGTCTAGTGAGGTCAGAGCTCTGATGAAAGCCTTTGCCACTTTCCTTACATTTAAGTTTTTAAGTTTTCTCTGAAGGATGAACTCTCTGCTGTTGACGAAGACTTGAGCTCTGGGTAAAGTCTTTGCCACATTCTTTTACATAGGAATGGTTTCCAGTACAAATTTGCCAATGTTGAATAAAGCTAGGAATTTGGTTAAAGACTTTGCCACAACCCTTATATTTATAAGGTTTTTCTCCAGTATGAATTATCTGATGCCTATTAAGAGTTGAACTGTGATTAAAGTTTTGCCACACTCTGTGCATTTATAAGGGTTCTCCTCATTATGAATTCTGTTTTGTTGAATAAATTTTGAGCAATGCATAAAGGCTTTGCCACGTTCTGTACATTTAAGTCTTCTCTGCATTACCAACATGAATTTTCAAATGTCTAGCAAGAATGGATATCAGATTAGTTTTTCCACATTACATATATTTATAAGGCTTCTCTCCAGTATGAATTTGCTGATGCTGAGTGAGATATGAGTACTAGTTAAAAGCTTTGCTCCATTCTGTACATATGAAAGGTTGCCTTCCTGTATGAATTTTCCTATGTCTATTTAGATGTAATGGTTTAGCAAGACTTTACCACATTTATTACACTTGTTATGCTTCTGCAGATTTTGAATACTCTGCTGTTGAATAAGTTTTAAAGATTAATTTCTGTTATATAGAGAAAGATGTGATCATTGATAAAAGATATTCATACATTTATTACTTTTAAAATCATTGTCTGAAGACTGAGGTCCCTGATGTTTCATAAGACTTGAGTCTCAGTCAACATTATGCCCAGTCTCATTGCATGAAAATCTTCTGCCTTCCCTATAAATATTCTTGTGATTGTTGGAGGTAGCATTCTTGCTTAAAGCTTTCCCCATTTTATTACACATGAAAAATTCTTTCACATTGAGTATACTGTGATATGTCTACAACCATGATGGTTGGATTAGTCTCTTTCAAAATAAGCAACATTATAGACTTTGGAACAAAGAGAAAAGAGCTGTTGGTTGAAGAATATTGAACTCTGGCTAAAAGATCCCTCAAATTGATTATGCTGGGAATTGTTAACCTAAATTTTAAATACCTGGTTTTCAGACATGTTTTACTGTGTGCTAAATTGAAACCTGCATTCAGAAAGGTTTGAATGAGTATTTGCAGTATAGATTAGGTGACTTTCCAGATTTTCCATATTTCCTTTCAGAGAACATGTACGTTTAAAAAAGCATGGGTCTTTGCTTACAAACATACACTTCTCAGCCGATATTAATGACTGAAATGGGCGTTTTTCCCAGTTTGGTTCATATCCTCCTTTTCTTTTGACAGTAATGTTTGTATAATGAGAAGCTGTCCTCATTTGGTTATGTCCATCATAACTTCCTCTCAGTATTTCACATGCCCTTTCATTGAATGTAAATTTCCAATGTGAAATCTTTCATATATTATTAACTTTTCTTGGGGAATAAATCTTCTAAGCCTGGCTTTTGGGGCATCAAACCCTGCATGTCCTGAAAAGACACAGCTGAAAGCAAATAACAAGTTATTCCACCACTTACTATTCTCACGGAATCTACTTTACAACTGACATAAAACTGATACTCGCTTAGCTAGGTTAGGAATAAAACAGACACAGGAGTCAAGACGGCAGAGGATTAGGAAGACGTGGAGTTCATCTCGCTCCACAGACACATCGAGAATACATCTGTCATGGAACAATATTCACAGAGCCCCTGCTGAACACGAGCAGAGGACCTTGACACCTAAAAGGACAAAAAGATTCCCTCATAGCCAGGTAGGATCAAAGAAACAAGAAGGAAACTGGTGAGGAGAGGAAGTAAGATGGGACCTGCAACCCTTGGGGGAGCTCAGTGGGACAGAAGGGAGCCTCATTCTCTTATGGGAAGAGGAGGCAGTACACGCTAGAGGCAGGAAGGACAGAGTGAGACCTCTACAGATGGCACTAACCACAACCCTGCTCCCCAAGCCTGAGAGGGGTGTCCACCGCTGCACACAAGGGCTGGGTTCTGGAATGTGGGGTTTGGAGAGCAGATACAGGCAGAGGACTGGGGTTGGCTGTGAGGAGACAACCTGAGTGGGCAGGAGGGAGGGAGGAGCTCTGCAAACGGGAATGCTTGTGGAGGAAGCCTGAACCACCAGAGAAGCAGAGCAGCGTTGTTAAGTGATGCCCCAAGGGCAGGGCGGCCATCCCATCCTCTGTCCGCGTGTTCCAGCCTTTGCCTCACTAGGCACTAGCGAGGGCTCCAGGCACGGTTCCTTCAGTTCAGTCGCTCAGTTGTGTCCGACTCTCTGCAACCCCATGGACTGCAGGGCGATCTCATGACCCCAGCTGCTGCCTCCTCCTCAGCAATTTTAAATTTACAAAGCAAACATTTTCACCAATGCAAAGTGCCTACGAATTCTGTAATGCAGTTCTTCACACAAGTGTTTTTATTTTGCTGTGTTTTAGTAGATGTTTTGAATCTAAAATCTTAAATGATCTTGATATATAATTAATCAGAAAGTAAGAACGTATGGGACACAGTCCTGGTAAGCTTCATAACAAACAAGACAAACTTTAACAAAGTAACAGTTCTTACGAAAACAAACAAGAATTGAGATCTTAAAATATGGTGGAATGTTTTTAAGTTTCAATTCTTGTTTAACACAGAGAACTCTACTCATTGCTCTGTGGTGACCTAAATGGTATGGAAATCTTAAATAGAGTGGATAAATATTGTATATGTGCATGCTGCTAAGTCGCTTCAGTCACATCTGACTCTTTGCCACTCTGTGGACGGTAGCCCGCCAGGCTCCCCTGCCCATGGGATTCTCCAGGCAAAAATACTGTAATGGGTGGCCATGCGCTCCTCCAGGGATTATACACACACACACACACACACACACACACACATATATATACATGTATATATACATATAACTGATTTACTCTGCAGTACAGCATAACCTAACATCAACATTGTAAAGTAACTATACTCAAATTATTTTTTTCATTAAAAAAATACTTGATATAATCTAACAAGTTTAATAGTGAGAATTAACCACAAACATTTAGGTGGTAAATGTTCTAATTTCCCAAGTCAGCAATTTAAAAATTCCATGAGTTGAATAAATATAAAAGTATTTTAGGTTTGTGGAAATGGGGCAGATACACTTAACATTATTGATATTAGTTTGTACAAAGAAAAACCAAACTTTGAAGAAATCTTCAGATTTGTATTTCTCACTGGAGAGAGGTCCCTTATGCAGTGAAGAAATCAGTTGAGTATGAAATTTATCAAGTCATATGTGTAGTTTGCAGGGGATTGGAAATTAGAAAGCAGAAAGCAGATACTATCTGTCCCCAGTATTCCTAGAAGTTTGGCAGTTTGTCCATGACTCCACTCACACACTTCTGTCTAGAGACAGAAGCAGAGCATTTAAAAGAGCAAATATATGAGGCAAATATGAAAAGGGTTATATTTCATTTTCTTGGGCTCCAAAATCTATGCAGAAATTGATTGCAGCCATGCATTGGAAGGACTGATGCTGAGGCTGAAACTCTAATACTTTGACCATCTCCTGTGAAGAGTTGGCTCATTGGAAAAGACCCTGATGCTGGGAGGGATTGGAGGCAGGAGGAGAAGGGGATGACAGAGGGTGAGATGGTTGGAAGGCATCACCAGCTCAATGGACATGGGTTTGGGTGGACTCTGGAAGTTGGTGATGGACAGGGAGGCCTGGCGTGCTGTGGTTCATGGGGTTGGAAAGAGTTGGACATGACTGAGCGACTGAACTGAACTGAGACACCAACCTTTTGTCTGGTGATGCAGAGTAACTTATCAATTTTCTATCTGTCTTAACTATGGATTACTATCTACACTAATTCTCTTCCAGGAACTTCAGAAAAGAGAAAGTGATGAAATGCTTTCCTATACATTCTTTTTTTTTTTTTTTAAACAGAAGCGCGACCGTTTCTTTATTAAATTGTACAAAAAAGGAGGACGGGAGGGGGGTCAGCTGTGGGGCTCGGCCCCACCACGTCCTGGCGCTGTCTGAGAGAAAGGGATCTGAGGGAGGAGACCCAGGGATCAGGCCGGGTAGGGATGGGCTGGGCAGGATCACGTGAGGCTGGGATGCAGAGGTTAGGAAGGAGAGGCTACTGAAGGAGGGAGAGGCTGGCTGTGGGAAGGGCGGGAAGAGAGGAGGGAGGGGGTGACTGGGGACCAGCTGGGGAGCTCAGATGGAGCAGGTAAGGAGGTGGAAGATGGCAGTGAGGATGCAGGTGCGGCATGAGAAGGCTGGGGGGAGAGAGGGCGGCAACTCTGGCGCGGGGCCCAGAGCAGGGAGCCAGGTGAAGAGGGGTTGCCCGCGGCGCTCCCCACCCCCACCTCCGGGCCCCCAGCGGCCTCCCTCCACCCCCAGCCCACTGGCGGGGGGCTCATGCCGAGGCCCCGTTTTCTGCCTTCTGCCGCGTGGGACCCGCTTCATCCTCCTCTTCAGCAGCGCTCTTCAGCGCGGGCCCTTCGTCCTCCTCCTCTTCTTCCTCATCTTCCTCGCCCCCTTCATCCTCCTCCTCGCCGTCCTCGGCAGTTTCTTCTCCTCCTCCTCTGCGCCGTCCTCCTCCTCCTCCTCCACTTCTTTCTTCCGCTCTTCCCGGCCTGCCTTCTCCTCCACCTTCTCTTTCTTCTCCTTCAGGTCCTTGGCGCTTAACTCGGCCGCTGCCTCCACGCTCTTCTCCGACTCGGGGCCGGGGCCGGGGCCGGGGCTGGCGGGGAGCCGGGTCCCGGGGCCTGGACGGAAGGGCCCTGGGCGGCAGAGGCGGGCCGCGGCCGGACCGTGGCGCGGGGGCGGCGGCGGCCGCTGGGCGAGCGGGGGCTCAGGAAGAGGCGGCAGAGGCGCGCGGGGCGGGGCGGCGCGGGGCGGGGCGGGGCGGCGCGGGGCGGGGCGGGGCGGCGCGGGGCGGGGCGGCGCTGCGCGGGGCGGGGCGGGGCGGGGCGGGGCGGCGCGGGGCGGGGCGGGGCGGGGCGGCGCGGCGCGGGGCGGGGCGGGGCGGGGCGGGGCGGGGCGGGGCGGGGCGGCGCGGGGCGGGGCGGGGCGGGGCGGCGCGGCGCGGCGCGGGGCGGGGCGGGGCGGCGCGGGGCGGGGCGGGGCGGGGCGGGGCGGGGCGGGGCGGGGCGGCGCGGGGCGGGGCGGGGCGGCGCGGGGCGGGGCGGGGCGGCGCGGGGCGGCGCGGGGCGGGGCGGGGCGGGGCGGGGCGGCGCGGCGCGGGGCGGGGCGGGGCGGCGCGGGGCGGGGCGGGGCGGCGCGGGGCGGGGCGGGGCGGGGCGGCGCGGGGCGGCGCGGGGCGGGGCGGGGCGGGGCGGCGCGGCGCGGGGCGGGGCGGGGCGGCGCGGCGCGGGGCGGGGCGGGGCGGGGCGGCGCGGCGCGGGGCGGGGCGGCGCGGGGCGGGGCGGGGCGGGGCGGCGCGGGGCGGGGCGGCGCGGGGCGGGGCGGGGCGGCGCGGCGCGGGGCGGCGCGGCGCGGCGCGGGGCGGGGCGGGGCGGCGCGGGGCGGCGCGGGGCGGCGCGGGGCGGGTCTGCAGCGGAGGCCGCAGGGCTGCGCTTCCGGAGGGCGGGCGGAAGGGCGGTGCGGGCGGTGCCGGCGCTCAGGCCGCGGTGGCTCGGTCCCCGGCTCGCCGCCCCAGCACCCGCAGGGCAGCCGCCGACCAGCCGCGCCTCTACATTCTTTGATATTTATTTAGATGTGATTAAATAGTTTGTACTTTTTGTTTTCACATCACTCACTTGTCTTTCTTGTATACACCCTTTCCTGTTTTCTAAACTACATTTGGGATGAACCTCTTTCATCACTTATTCAGTTCAGTTCAGTTCAGTCGCCCAGTCGTGTCGGACTCTTTGCGACCCCATGAATCGCAGCACGCCAGGCCTCCCTGTCCATCACTCAGACTCGCGTGCATCGAGTCAGTGATGCCATCCAGCCATCTCGTCCTCGGTCGTCCCCTTCTTCTCCTGCCCCCAATCCCTCCCAGCATCACAGTCTTTTCCAATGAGTCAACCCTTCGCATGAGGTGGCCAAAGTACTGGAGGTTCAGCTTTAGCATCATTCCTTCCAAAGAAATCCCAGGGCTGATCTCCTTCAGAATGGACTGGTTGGATCTCCTTGCAGTCCAAGGGACCCTCAAGAGTCTTCTCCAACACCACAGTTCAAAAGCATCAATTCTTCAGTGCTCAGCCTTCTTCACATTCCAACTCTCACATGCATACATGACCACAGGAAAAACCATAGCCTTGACTAGACGGACCTTAGTGGGCAGTGTAATGTCTCTGCTTTTAAATATGCTATCTAGATTGGTCATAACTTTTCTTCCAAGGCGTAAGCGTCTTTTAATTTCATGGGTGCAATCACCATCTGCAGTGATTTTGGAGCCCCCCAAAATAAAGTCTAACACTGTTAACACTGTTTCTCGATCTATTTCTCATGGAGTGATAGGACCGGATGCCATGATCTTCGTTTTCTGAATGTTGAGCTTGAAGCCAACTTTTTCACTCTCCTCTTTTACTTTCATCAAGAGGCTTTTTAGTTCCTCTTCACTTTCTGCCATAAGGGTGGTGTCATCTGCATATCTTACATTACTAGAATTTCTCTCCAGTATGTACTCTGCATATACATTAAATAATCAGGGTGATGATATATACAGCATTGACATACTCCTTTCCCCATTTGGAACCAGTCTGTTGTTCCATGTCTGGTTCTAACTGTTGCTTCTTGACCTGCATAGAGGTTTCTCAGGGGGCAGCTAAGGTGGTCTAGGATTCTCATCTGTTTAAGAATCTTCCACAGTTTGTTGTGATCCACACAGTCAAAGGCTTTAGTCTGCTCAATAAAGCAGAACTGGATGTTTTTCTGGAATTCCCTTTTCCTATGATCCAATGAATGTTGGCATTTTAATCTCTGATTCCTCTGCATTTTGTAAATCCAGCTTGTACATCTGCAAGTTCACGGTTCATGTACAGTTGAAGGCTGGCTTGAAGGATTTTGAGCATTACCTTGCTAGCATGTGAAATGAGCGCTCTTGCGCAGCAGTTTGATCATTCTTTGGCATTGCCCTTCTTTGGGACTGGAATGAACACTTCACTTTTCCAGTCCTGTGGCCACTGCTGAGTTTTCCAAATTTGCTGGCATACCTAGCGCAGCACTTTCACAGCATCGTCTTTTAGGATTTGAAATAGCTCAGCTGGAATTCCATCACCACCACAAGCTTTGTTGGTAGTTATTCTTCTTAAGGCCCACTTGACTTCACACTCCAGGATGTCTGGCTCTAGGTGAGTGACAACACCATTGTGGTTATCCCGGTCATTAAGACCTTTGTTGAACAGTCCTGTGTATTCTTCTTAATCTCTTCTGCTTCTGTTAGGTCCATGGCATTTCTGTCCTTTATCGAGCCCATCTTTGCATGAATTGTTCCCTTGGTATCTCTAATGTTCTTGAAGAGACCTCTAGTCTTTCCCATTCTATTGTTTTCTTCTATTTCTTTGCATTGTTCACTTAAGAAGGCTTTCTTATCTCTCCTTGCTAGTCTTTGGAACTCTGCATTCAGATGGGTATATCTTTCCTTTTCTCCTTTGCCTTTTGCCTCTCTTCTTTTCTCAGCTCTTTGTAAGCCTTGCTCAGACAACCATTTTTCCTTTTTGCATTTCTTTTTCTTGGGGATGGTTTTGGTCACTGCCTCCTGTACAAGGTTACAAACCTCTGTCCATAGTTCTTCAGGCAGTCTGTCTATCAGATCGAATCCCTTGAATCTACTTGTCACTTCCACTGTATAATCATGTTGCTGTTGTTCAGTCGCTCAGCTATGTCTGACTTTGCAACCCCATGGATTGTACCACACCAGGCTTTCCTGTCCATCACCACCTCTGGAGCTTGCTCAAACATGTCCATTGAGTTGGTGATGCTATTCATTGTCTTGTTCTCTTTTGTCCCCTTCTCCTCCTGCCCTCAATCTTTCCTAGCATCAGGGTCTTTTCCAATGAGCCAGCTCTTCACAACAGGTGGCCAAAGTATTGGAGTTTCAGCTTCAGCATTAGTCTGTCCAGTGAATATTTGGGACTGATCTCCTTTCGGATGGACTGGTTGGATCTCCTTGCAGTCCAAGGGACTCTCAAGAGTCTTCTCCAACACTGCAGTTCAAAAGCATCAATTCTTCGGCACTCAGCTTTCTTTATAGTCCAACTCACATCCATACATGACTAGTGGAAAAACCAAAGCTTTGGCTAGACAGACCTTTGTTGGCAAAGTAATGTCTCTTGTTGTCTAGGTTGGTCATAACTTTTCTTTCAAGGAACAAGTGTCTTTTAATTTCATGGCTGCAGTCACCATCTGCAGTGATTCTGGAGCCCCAAAAAGTTTATTTTGTTTTTATTTCATTACTCTAAGAGGCGGATCCAAACAGAGTTGCGGTTTATAGCATAGCATGTTCTGTCTGTCTGTCCTACCTATATTTCCCTCAAGAGGTTGAGATTATCAGCCCTCTTTTGAGCTCTTTCATCAATTTGGAGTTTCTTTTTCTGTCTGGGTTCAGGCAGTGTGGGAATTTCATTCTGTTTTCACTTGAGAGACCTCCGCACTGTCCTACAGTCTGGCTGTTAACAATTGACATTGCCAGCATCCAACATGTAGGAGGGCTCGCTTCTCTCTACAACCCTTTCCAGCGTTTATTAGTTTTAGACTTCTTGCCAGTGTCCATTCTGACCTGTGTGTGTTTTGATTGGCATTTCTCTTAAGCTTTCACCATGTTGAAATATTTTCATATGGTTTTTTAAAAAACAGTGTGAGTAAAACACCTCTGTCCCCTTGACCGACTGCCCTGTTTCAAATTCTTTTTTTAGGATCTACCCGAGGACATTTGTTCAGAATAGATTTTTTTTTTTTCCTTTCAGCCCTGTGAAAGTGGAGTTGCTCAGTCCTGTCCAACTCTTTGCGACCCCATGGACTGTAGCCTACCAGGCTCCTCTGTCCATGGGACTTTCCAGGCAGGAATACTGGAGTGGGTTGCCATTTCCTTCTCCCTAAGCCCCATGCTGCTGCTGCTGCTGCTAAGTCGCTTCAGTCGTGTCAGACTCTGTGCAACCCCATAGACGGCAGCCCACCAGGCTCCCCCGTCCCTGGGATTCTCCAGGCAAGAACACTGGAGTAGGTTGCCGTTTCCTTCTCCAATGCATGAAAGTGAAAAGTGAAAGTGAAGTCGCTCAGCCGTGTCCGACTCAGCCACCCCATGGAGTGCAGCCCACCAGGCTCCTCCGTCCATGTGATTTTACAGGCAAGAGCACTGGAGTGGAGTGCCATTGCCTTCTCCCTAAGCCCCATAGACCTGGTGAATATGAAGTGCCCGTGAGCACAGGTTTTTCCGTCGTTACCAAACATGGCCACAAGGTGGCAGCATCTCTTCCTGCTCCACTGTTGGGTTTTTTGTTGTTTGTTTTTTAGTGTTTATTTTCTGTTGGAGTAGAGTTGATTTCCGATGTGTTTGTTTTAAGTGTACAGGAACTTGGTTTAGTTGTGCACGAACGTATCTCTATTCCCTTTCGGGTTCTTTTCCTATATTGGTTCTCTTGGTGTGTTCAGTAGACTTCCCTGTTCTATTCCGTTATTTTGGATTATCTATCTGATAAGAAGCAGTGAGTATGTTAATCCCAACCTCTTAATGTCTTCCTTCCCCTACCATAAAAAAAATAATAATCATAAGTGAGTTTTCTAAGTCTGTGAGACTGTTTGTTTATAAGTTAGTTCATTTTGATGAATTTATAGATTCCACCTGTAAGTGATATATTTCTCTTTCCTTCTCTAGTTGACTTTACTCCGTATAATAAATCTCTCGGTCCATCCATGCTGCTGCCAGTGGCATTTTTTCGTTCTGTTGATGGCTGAGTGTATTCGGTGTACAAATGAACCATTTTCTCTTCATTTCTCTATTGATGGACATTTTGGTTGATGCTGTGTCTTGGATATTGTCAATAGTGCTGCCCTGAAGAGAGGGGTGCATGTATCATTTTAAATTAATGTTCTTTACGGATCTAACCCAAGGAGTGGGCTTGCCGGAACATGTACTAAGTCTATAGTTAGTGTTTTAAGGAATGCCCATACTGTTTTCCTTCGTGGCTGCCCCTGCCCATTTCCATTCCTGCCCACAGTGTAGGAGGAGTCCCTGTTCTCCTCGCCCTTGGCAGCAGTTAATCCTTGTTCATCTTTTGGAGGATGGCTGTTCTGAGGGGTGGGAGGTGATACCATGGCCCAGTTTTGATTTCTATTTCTTCAATAGTTAGTGATGCTGAGCATCTTTGCAGGTGCTTTATATGGCCACCTGGATGTCTTCTTTGGACAAATGCCCATTTAGATATTTGGTCCATTTTTTCTAATGGGATTTAAAATATATATATATATATATATATATATATATATATATATATATATATATATATATATATATATATTGAGCTGCATGATCTGTTTGCATATTTTGGAGATAAATTCCTTGTTTCTAAATTGAGTTCCAAACATTTTTTTTCCCATTCCGAAGATTTCTTTTTTTTAGTCTGGTTTACAGTTTCCCTTGCAGTGCAAACGTTTTTGAGGTTAGAGAAACTCAAGTCTTTTGTTGAGTTTTGTTGAATTTTTCATTATTCTAAAAGTGGATCCAAAAGGGTTTGCTATGATTTCTGTCAAAGCTTGTTCTTCCTATAATTTCCTCAAGGGGTTTAGAGTAATTGTCTCTCCATTAAGCTCTTTAATTGGTTTGGAGTTATTTTCTCTGTATGAGGATAGGGAATGTCACAATTTCATTCACTGTTATCTTGTTGTTATCTTGTTACCCTCTCCTCTGTATGGACTCTTAGAAATTTAACTTGGTAGCCTCCGTGCAGGAGAATTAATTCCCTTTTCTCCAAAACCTTCCAGCATTTATTGTTTGTAGACTTTTTGACAAAGGTCGTTTTGACCTTTTCAGTAGGTATGTTTTTGGGTTAGCTATCTGATAATACATAGCATGTATGTTAATTCCAACTTCTTAATGTCTCCCTACCCTTCCCTTTTTTGAAATAATCATAGGTGAGTTTTATTAGTCTGAGTCTATTTCTGTTTATAAATCTGTTCACTTGAAAGAACTTATAGATCCCACTTGTAAGTGATATAATCTTTCTCTTTCCCTGACTTCTCTCAGGACAATAAATCTCTTGGTCCATCTATGCCGCTGTTAATGGCATTATTTTTGTTGTTCTTTTTGATGGCTGAGTGTATTCCAGTGTCTAGATGGGTCAGTTGCTCTTCATTTCTCTCTATTGATGGACATTTTGGCTGAAGCTCTCTCTCGGAATTTGTAAATAGTGGTGCCATGAAAACAGAGGAGCAAGTATCATTTTAAATTATGATTTTATCTAGACCTAAGGGAAGGAGTGGGCTTGCTTCATCAGGTGGCAACTATATTTAATGTTTTCAGGAATCTCCCTACTGTTTTTCTTGTGGCTGCACCCACCCATTTCCATCCCCACCCACAGTGTAGGAGGCCTCCCTGTTCCCCTCGCCCTCTGAAGCATTGAATCTTTGTAGATCTGTTGGAGGATGGTCATTCTGAGGGGGTGAGCTGATACCTTGTTGCAGTTTGACTGGTATTTCTCTAACAGAGATGCTGAGCATCTTTTCATAGGCTTTATGCCCATCTCGATGCCTTCTTTGAAGATACATCCATTTAGATCTTTGGTCAATTTTTTCTCTTGGGTTGAGTGTATTTTGATATTGAGCTGCAGGAGCTGTTTGCATGTTTTTGAGATGAATATGTTGCTTTTAAATTCGGTTGCATTTTCCCCCTGATGTTCAGGGTTGTCTTTTTGTTCCGTTTTGGGTTTCCCTTGCTGTGCAAAAGCTTTTGAAGTTAACGAAGTCCCTTTTGTTGAGTCTTATTTTTCATTATCTTAAAAGTGGGTTCAAAAACAATTTGCTGTGATTTGTGTCAAACCGTGTTCTGCCTGTATTTTCCTAGGTTTAGAGTAATCGACCCTCAGTTTAGTTCTTTAATGGATTTGAAACGTCTTTTTCTGCAATTGGTTAGGGACTGTCAGTTTCCTCACTTTTCACTTGTTTAAGGAGCCTCCACCCTCTCCTCCACACTGGTTGTTAGCAATTTATTTTGCCAGCATCAGTGTAGGAAGGTTCCCTTTTCTCCACAACTGCTCTAGCATTTACTGTTTGTAGACTCTTTGACAAAGGCCATTTAACCAATTGTAGTTTTGATTTGGATTCTATAAGATTTCATCATGTGAAGGCTGTTCATATGATTTTTTTTTTTTAAACAGTGTGAGTAAAACTGACCTCTCAAGGTTGGCCTCTGGACCGTCTGCTCTGCTTTAAATTCTCTTTCCAGGATCTACTCTAGGGCACTAGCTGAGGACAGGTGTTTTTTCCTTACATCCCAGCAGGCCTGGTGAATATGAAGTGGCCATCAGCGCAGGTATTTCAGCTGATGTTACCAAAAGTGGCCACAAGACGGCAGCATTTCTTCATGCCCACCAGAGCCTTAGGGCAAGTCCTGTTCTGGGTAGTTAATTAGGATGGATACACCCAAGGCTGTGTCTCCTTCCTTCTCTCTGAGCCTTTATCCCGGGACAGATCTCAAGGATTGCCACACCACTCTGTAGAAGAAGCTGTCCTCTCAGTGGGGTGACCCTAAGGAAGGAGGCTGGAGGTGGGGGAACCCTGTCACCAGGAGACATGGTACCCAGAGCACTTTGCAAAGCTCTTCCAGCCCGGAGACCCCACCATCCTTTGGGGGCACCAGGGTTGGCTCTGCTGCAAGAGGGTCCCCTGGATCTGGAGACTGTGGGCTCATGCAGAAGGGAACAGGCTGTCCAAGTCCATGGGGTGGGGGTGGGGGGCTGTTTGCCTGGCAAACCCTCCCCAGCGCCCTCAGCCCCAGGACAGTCCTGCCTGGGGACCCAAGCCTGCTCAGACTCCAGGCATGTGACACCAGCCCAGGTCGCCAAGGGCAGATGGGAACAGAGTCAGCAGTTCTTTTCTCTTTTTTAAAAAAATGTTTTTGAATTGTAGTTTACAGGTGACTTACATTGTGGTGGCTTGTACAGAAACTTTATTCATTTATTTGTGGAAGTACATATATTCTTTATCGTTTTCTTTTCCCATAGAGGTTATTACAGAGTTTTGAGAGGGTTTCTTGTGCTCTGTGGTGGGTCCTTGTGGATTATTTTAGAAGTATAAATAGTAGTGTGTTTATGTTCTTCTCAACCTGCTAATTTCTCCCTGCCCCACACATTTCACTTTGGGGAACCATGAATTTATTTTCTAAGTCTGTGATGCTGTTTCTGTTTTGTAAAGAAGTTCACTTGTATCCATGTTTAGGTTCTACCTAGAAGTGGTCTTATAGGATATATGTTTTTTCCAAATGCAGACAAAGGCCCAGAAGGGCGTCCTGTGTGAGTGATGTGAGTCCCCTCTCACTGGGCTCTCACCCAGGACTCTGGCACTTCTCACCCGGTGTGCGCTACCTAGTCTCGGTCTTAAATAAATAAACTGCTTCTGTGTGCTTGCCCAGACATTCTGTGTGTCTCTAATAGTGACCTTTGTATCTGTTTTTACGGGGTGTGCCTCTTTGAGACACATTCTTGCTTTCCAGCAGAGGAAAGACCCAGGGTCACTTTGCTTCTCACCTCTGGCCCCTGCTGGTCTGGCAGCAAGGACTCCTGGTTCTCTTCCGGGCTCCCCACATTCAGTTCAGGATGGCTCACTGCTGCCTGCGAGACCACTTGGTGCTGAAACCAGAAATCCGGGAGTTCAAGGTTTGTGTTAAAACAACACTGGGATGGACATGATCGAAAGGAGTGTCGATGGACATGAGTTTGAGTAAACTCCGGCAGCTGGTGATGGACAGGGAGGCCGGGCAAGCTGCAGTCCATGGGGTCGCAAAGAGTCGGACACCACTGAGCCACTGAACTGAACTGAGATAGGGAAGGTAATGTTATATGTGGTCAGGACTCTCTAAGACTACACTAGATTTGATTAGGTCAATAAATTTTGTGATTAACAATAAGCTGTGACCAGACTGGAATTTGGTTTTCTCTCCCTGTTAAGAGAATAAAGTCTTCTTGGAACGTGGCTTTTGATAATGGTCTATGTGAATTTCTTTGCCTTAAAGTGATTTATATTTGTTTTTAAAATCTCCGGTTACTTTGGTGAAGTAAATATTATTTCACAGTGACCTCTGAAGATTGTGGTACATGTAGATAAAGCCAATTCTGCTTCTACAAAGAATTAACCCCTCATTGTCAGACTTTTGTTTTCCTGATGTCCTTAGGAGTTGGCAATAGTCTCCTAAAGTAAGGAATTTACACTGGTAAACACTAGCTGTAACTCAGTCAGGGCCACGGGAAATCCAAGATGGCCACTCAGCTCTTCCCAGCTCCCGGACAGACCTCATTTACATTTGATGGCTTACAGCCTTTCCTGGGTACATGTTACACACCTGATGGCCTCACAATGGAAAACATAGTTTAAAATGTGTTTTCCACTTGGGTACATTTACCACAGTCTCCAGGGATCATGGCACCCACTTCACTGGACAAACCATGCAAGCCTTAACAAAAACTTCACAAACTTCTTACAGCTGTCACTGTCATCATCATACCCAATCATCAGGCAAGGACAACAGAACAAAGATTAATTACATGAGGTTAAATAAACTGCTAAACGTGATTATAATGTTCATGACCTTTAGGGTGACGTATTACTGGCTTCCACTCTTTTCAGGTATAAAGAAGCTCTTCTCCTCAGGCTACTTAAGACTTACACCTCTGGGTAAAATTCAAACATCTTTTCTTTTCTCTCTGCCTTGTCCCTCCAGAAATTAGAGACACTTGGGTTCTGAGCAGCCTTATCAGGTAAATGAAAAGACCGTCTCCTGACACGTACAGGAATCTCAAAGATTTTGAGATTTGGGGGACCTTTAGAAGAGAGGAAAATCCACTTAGGCAGAATCTGATGGCAGGCCTTTGGCATGACTTCTTGGCCTTGAGAGGCCTTGGGAAATTTTAGCCCAAGACTCCTGAGGAATTATAGCAGAGACCGTGTAAAGAAGCTGTGTGGTCAGTACACCAAACTTACTTTTAAAACAACTTAGTCTTGGCCTAGTTTAATAAAAATGGGGGTAATTTTAGAAAAAACTTGTTTCATTAAATATTAAATTCTAGTTTTGGTAATTAAGGTCTATGTTTACTATGACTTTTTCATCTTAGTAGACGTAGGACCTGGATTACACTGGCTACACTTCGTACAGGTTCTCAGATTCTTGCTTGTGACCCGACTAGTACTGCGAGCTGTGTTATTTCTTTTTCTGCCTGCTTTCGAGTTGCTTCTTGCATTACCAAATATACGACTGAGCCTCTGATACAACAATGCTAAGTCGCTTCAGTTGTCTGACACTGTGTGACCCCATAGACGGAAGCCCACCAGGCTCCCCTGTCCCTGGGATGCTCCGGGCAAGAACACTGGAGTGGGTTGCCATTTCCTTCTCCAATGGATGAACGTGAAAAGTGAAAGTGAAGTTGCTCAGTCCTGTCTGACCCTCAGCAACCCCATGGACTGCAGCCTCCAGGCTCCTTCATCCATGGGATTTTCCAGGCAAGAGTCTTGGAGTGGGGTGCCATTGCCTTCTCTGGGTAAAACAATAATATCATATAATTCCTCATGAGCTCAGTGATGGTAGTGGTTTCACTCCAAATATGGGGAGAAGCTCCAAATGGGAATATTTTCACGGACCACAGAGGCTGGAGAGACAGGTGGTCCAGCGGCTCCTGGCTGCTGCTCTATGGCCTTGTCCAGTAACGCCACACTGAGTGGCCTGTCAGCGGAATCTTCGCCAGACCTGGGAACGAGCGTGCCTAGCACCATGGCTCAAAACGGATGTGAGATGCTACCAAAACCGTGGTCACACCGACAGCCAGGAGGGGCAATGCTGACAGGAGACGGGCACCGCCGTCTGCTCCTGTGAAGACTGAATCAGGGGCCACTGCCGCTGCTGGCCTTCAGCACAGCCTGAATGTCATGGAGGCGGCAGTCAGGAACGAGGCCTCGCGCTCTGGGGAAGATGGCAGAGCAAGCCGGTTAGATGCCTTCAGGGAAGATTTTCATGAGCCCATTCTTGCCTCTCTCATGCCCAGTTCAGTTCAGTTCAGTCTCTCAGTCGTGTCCAACTCTTCGCAACCCCATGAATCGCAGCATGCCAGGCCTCCCTGTCCATCACCAACTCCTGGAGTTCACTCAGACTCATGTCCATCGAGTCCTTGATGCCATCCAGCCATCTCATGCTCTGTCATCCCCTTCTCCTCCTGCCCCCTATCCCTTCCAGCATCAGAGTCTTTTCCAATGAGTCAACTCTTTGCATGAGGTGGCCAAAGTCCTGGAGTTTCAGCTTCAGCATCATTCCTTCCAAAGAAATCCCAGGGTTGATCTCCTTCAGAATGGACTGGCTGGATCTCCTTGCAGTCCAAGGGACCCTCAAGAGTCTTCTCCAACACCACAGTTCAAAAGCATCAATTCTTAGGTGCTCAGCCTTCTTCACAGTCCAACTCTCACATCCATACATGACCACAGGAAAAACCATAGCCTTGATTAGACGGACCTTAGTCGGCAAGGTAATGTCTCTGCTTTTGGATATATTATCTAGGTTGGTCATAACTTTTCTTCCAAGGAGTAAGCATCTTTTAATTTCATGGCTGCAGTCAGCATCTGCAGTGATTCTGGAGCCCAAAAAAATAAAGTCTGACACTGTTTCCACTGTTTCCCCATCTATTTCTCATGAAGTGATGGGACTGGATGCCATGATCTTCGTTTTCTGAATGTTGAGCTTTAAGCCAACTTTTTCATTCTCCTCTTTCACTTTCATCAAGAGGCTTTTTAGCTCCTCTTCACTTTCTGCCATAAGGGCGGTGTCATCTGCATGTCTGAGATTATTGAGATTTCTCCCAGCAATCTTGATTCCAGCTTGTGTTTCTTCCAGTCCAGCATTTCTCATGATGTACTCTGCATAGAAGTTAAATAAGCAGGGTGACAATATACAGCCTTGACATACTCCTTTTCCTATTTGGAACCAGTCTGTTGTTCCATGCCCAGTTCTAACTGTTGCTTCCTGACCTGCATACAGATTTCTCAAGAGGCAGGTCAGGTGGTCTGGTATTCCCATCTCTTTCAGAATTTCCCAGTTTACTGTGATCCACACCGTCAAAGGCTTTGGCACAGTCAATAAAGCAAACAAGAGATGGCAAGGGTGAACATCAACATTCTAGGAATCAGCGAACTAAAATGGACTGGAATGGGTGAATTTAACTCAGATGACCATTATATCTACTACTCATGCCTAGAGAAGCACCAAAGTCAGTAACTATGACAACTGCTTTGGGTTTTGTGATGTTTTTGTGTTGTTAATAATACCACATCAGAGGTTAAAGTCTATTTAGATAAATCTAGACAACTGGCTACCAGGCTAAAGGTCTCCTTGAAGTGCCAGGTCTAGACTGGAACTCAGGCTTACTCTCCTGGGAAAAAAAAAAGAGAGATCTATTTTGCTTATTACTGTTCAGGTTGTCCCTACTCCAACTACTTCAAACTGAGTCTGTCACACCTACATCAGTCACTCTGGGAGGGGAGGGGCGTGGGGGAGGGTTGAGAGGTGGGGGGGAGGGGAGGGTGGCTGGTGAGAGGAGTGGGGGAGGGGAGGGTTGGGACCCCTGGGGAGGAGAGGGGAGGGAAGGAGAGGGGATGGTGGGACCCTGAGGAGGGGAGGGGAGGGGAGGGGAGGGTGGGGTGGGACCCTGGGGAGGGGAGGAAAGGGGTGGGGAGGGCTGGGGTGCCTCCTGTGGAGAAGCAAGGCAGGGTGGGCCCTGCCAAGGTGGGGCCTTCGGGGTGGGGCTGAGGTGGGGCCTTAGTGATTTGGGTCTTAGGCTCTTTGTCCACTACCTTTCAGAGAACAGTTGTTGAGTGTAGGCTTTTGTTTGCTGGTTTGTTTAGCATGTCCCCAGGCTTGGTGAGGGCCTTCCCGGGTGGCTCAGCAGTAAAGAATCTGCCTGAGATGCAGAAAACGCAGGAGACATCACTGATTGGTTACCTGGATCAGGAAGATACCTCGAGGAGGGCCTGGCGACCCATTCCAGAATTCCTATCTGGAGAATCCAATGGACAGAGGAGACTGGCGGGCCCCAGTCCATTGGGTCGCAAAGAGCTGGACACGACTGAAGTGAGTGAGCACGCGTGAGGGTTGCTGGGTATTAGCTGCCCAGCAGATGTTTACAGTTGCTTTTACCAGGGTCAGAAATGGTATGGACCCAACAGAAGCAGAAGATATTAAGAGGTGGCAAGAACACATGGAAGAACTGTACAAAAAAGATCTTCACGACCCAGATAATCATGATGATGTGATCACTAATCTAGAGACAGACATCTTGGAATGTGAAGTCAAGTGGGCCTTAGAAAGCATCACTACGAACAAAGCTAGTGGAGGTGATGGAATTCCAATTGAGCTGTTTCAAATCCTGAAAGATGATGCTGTGAAAGTGCTGCACTCAATATGCCAGCAAATTTGGAAAACTCAGCAGTGGCCACAGGACTGGAAAAGGTCAGTTTTCATTCGAATCCCAAAGAAAGGCAACGCCAAAGAATGCTCAAACTACCGCACAATTGCACTCATCTCACATGCTAGTAAAGGAATACTCAAAATTCTCCAAGCCAGGCTTCAGCAATATGTGAACCGTGAACTCCCTGATGTTCAAGCTGGTCCTCAGGACCAGGCAGAGGAACAAGAGATCAAATTGCCAACATCTGCTGGATCATGGAAAAAGCAAGAGTGTTCCACAAAAACATCTATTTCTTCTTTATTGACTATGCCAAATTCTTTGACTGTGTGGATCATAAGAAACTGTGGAAAATTCTGAAAGAGATGGGAATACCAGACCACCTGACCTGCCTCTTGAGAAATCTGTATGCAGGTCAGGAAGTAACAGTTAGAACTGGACATGGAACAACAGACTGGTTCCAAATAGGAAAAGGAGTACATCAAGGCTGTATATTGTCATCCTGCTTATTCAACTTCTATGCAGAATACATCATGAGAAATGCTGGACTGGAAGAAACACAAGCTGGAATCAAGATTGCCAGGAGAAATATGAATAACCTCAGATATGCAGATGACACCACCCTTATGGTAGAAATTGAAGAGGAGCTGAAAAGCCTCTTGATGAAAGTGAAAGAGGAGAATGAAAAAGTTGGCTTAAAGCTCAACATTCAGAAAACGAAGATCATGGCATCCGGTCCCATCACTTCATGGGAAATAGATGGGGAAACAGTGGAAACAGTGTCAGACTTTATTTTTTTGGGCTCCAGAATCACTGCAGATGGTGACTGCAGCCATGAAATTAAAAGACGCTTACTCCTTGGAAGAAAAGTTATGACCAACCAAGACACCATATTCAAAACCAGAGACATTACCTTGCCGACTAAGGTCCGTCTAGTCAAGGCTATGGTTTTTCCTGTGGTCATGTATGGATGTGAGAGTTGGACTGTGAAGAAGGCTGAGCGCCTAAGAATTGATGCTTTTGAACTGTGATGTTGGAGAAGACTCTTGAGAGTCCCTTGGACTGCAAGGAGATCCAACCAGTCCATTCTGAAGGAGATCAACCCTGGGATTTCTTTGGAAGGAATGATGCTGAAGCTGAAACTCCAGGACTTTGGCCACCTTATGCAAAGAGTTGACTCATTGGAAAAGACTGATGCTGGGAGGGACTGGGGGCAGGAAGAGAAGGGGACGACCGAAGATGAGATGGCTGGATGGCATCATGGACTCGATGGACGTGAGTCTCAGTGAACTCCGGGAGATGGTGATGAACAGGGAGGCCTGGCGTGCTGCGATTCATGGGGTCGCAAAGAGTCGGACACAACTGAGTGACTGAACTGAACTGATCTTACCAGGGTCAGGATTAAGTCAGAACCAGAGTCATACCAGAGTGAGGCCTAAGTACGTACCACTGTCAGGCCTGAGTGTGACCAGAGTCAGGCCTAAGTCAGTACCAGAGTCAGGACTAACTCAGGACCAGGCGAGGTCATAGTGAGAACCAGATCCAGGCCTTAGTGTGGACAGAGTCAGGCCTAAGGAAGTACCACAGCCAGGCCTCAGTGAGTACCAGAGTCTGGCCTTACTGTGTAGTAGAGTCAGGCCTGAGTGTGGACCTGAGTCAGTCCTAATGACGACCAGAGTCAGGCCTTAGTGAGGACTACATTCAGGCCTCAGTGTGGACCAAGTCAGGCCTTACAGTGGACCAGAGTTAGGCCTAAGTGAGTACGACAGGCAGGCATAGGAGTGGACCAGGGTCAGGCTGAAGTGAGTATCACAGTCAGGTCTAAGTGAGTACCACAGTCAGTCCTTAGTGTGGACAGGACTAAGCCTTTAGTGTGGTCCAGAGTCAGTCCTTAGTGTGGACTAGAGTCTGTGCTAAGTGAGTACGACAGACAGGCATAGGAGTGGACCAGGGTCAGGCCAAAATGAGGACCAGAGTCAGGGCTTAGCATGCACCAGAATCAGGTCTCAGGATGGACCTGAGTCAGAGTCAGTAAGTACCAGAGTCAGGCCTTATGTGGCCCAGAGTCTGCCTGAGTGTGCACCAGAGTCAGTCCTGATTGTGGACCAGAGTGAGGCCTTAGCCTGGTCCAAAGTCAGGCCTGAGTGAGCATCAGAGTCAGGCCTGAGTGTGACCAGAGTCAGGCATCAGTGTGGACCAGGGTCAGGCCTGAGTGTGGGTCAGAGTAGGCCTGAGTGTGCACCAGAGTCAGGCCTGAGTGTGCACCAGAGTCAGGGCTGAGTGTCTACCAGGGTCAGGCCTGAGTGTGCACCAGAGTCAGGCCTGAGTGTGGACCAGTCATGGCTGAGTGTGCACCAGAGTCATGCCTGAGTGTGACTAGTGTCAGGCCTGAGTGTGCACCAGAGTCAGGCCTGAGTGTGCACCAGAGTCATGCCTGAGTGTGACTAGTGTCAGGCCTGAGTGTGCACCAGAGTCAGGCCTGAGTGTCCACCAGGATCAGGCCTGAGCATGGACCAGAGTAGGCCTGAGTATCCTCCAGAGTCAGGCCTGAATATCCACCAGAGTCAGGCCTGAGTGTGCACCAGAGTCAGGCCTGAGTGTGCACCAGAGTCAGGGCTGAGTGTGCACCAGAGTCAGGCCTGAGTGTGCACCAGAGTCAGGGCTGAGTGTGCACCAGAGTCAGGCCTGAGTGTGCACCAGAGTCAGGGCTGAGTGTCCACCAGGGTCAGGCCTGAGTGTGGACCAGAATAGGCCTCAGTGTCCACCAGGGTCAGGCCAGAGTGTGGACCAGTCAGGGCTGAGTGTCCACCAGAGTCAGGCCTGAGTGTTTCCAGAGTCACCCCTGAGTGTGCACCAGAATCAGGCCTGAGTGTGGAACCGAGTCTTCCTGATGCATGACTATCATTCACTTAGGCCTCACTCTGGTCTACACCAAGGCCTGACGCGGGTACCCACTCAGGCCAGACTCGGGTCCACACTCAATACAGACTTGGGTCCACACTAAGGCATGGTTCTGGTCCACTCTCAGGCCTGACTCTAAACCACTTAAGACCTGACTCTCATCCACTTTAAGGGCTGACTGGTCCACATTAAGTCTGACTCTAGTTCACACTTAGGCCTGACAGTGGCCCACTCTCGGGCCTGACCGTGGTTCTCACTGAGGCCTCATACTACTCCCCACCACAGCCTGACTCTAGTCCACACTCAGGCCTGAGTCTGGTCCTCAGTTAGGCCTGATTCTAGTCAAGGCTAAGGCCTGCTTCCACACTAGGGCCTGAATCTGCTGTGCACTAAGGCCCGCGCATCATAAATCAGTGCAACCCCGAATAAGTTATCATTACAGCTGGCATGAGCTTAGTCAGAAACTGACAGAAAATTTCAGAGCTATTATCCAGCAATAAAAAATAAATTAAAAAATCATGTATGTGTATAAATTCTCAGTCATTGTGCTCCATGCCTGCAGAGAGAGCTGGAGAAAAAGTAATATTTTAGAAGACAGCCACACCCCAGCGATATCGGCAGCTCTAGTTTCAATAACCAAGACAGTGAAGCAACCTTCGCTTAGAAGGAGAGATGACAGACAAAAGAGACGCAGCACAGACACACAGGGCGATATTACTCTACACAGTATGCGATGAAGTAGCGCCTTTTCCAGCCACGGTGACAGAAAACGTACGGCCGTGATCTCGGGGAGACAGCAGTGAGCGGGCCTGGAGAGAGATCTCGGCTCCCTGCCCGGAGCTGAACCAGGGTGCCCTGGATGGAAAGCAGGACTGCCAGCCCCGAGACCGCCTGTGGCCAGAGTGTAGAAGCAAAGCGACCCTCGGTCGTTCCCTGCTTTGAACCCAAGAATATTTTAAGGAGGCAAGAAGCATAAATACACATAGAAGTCCATTATTATCGACACAGCGTAACATCTCAGAGAGCACAGAGAAACACAGGGTGTTTAAGAGAGAAGCAGCTCAGGGATAGAGAACCGAGAGAAGTGTGCGTGTCCTGCGGAGAAGCCCAGGGAGAGCTGACGTGAATCCCGCATTGAGGACCGTCCTTCCGGGTCTTTGGTTACCTTTGAGCAATTACCTTCTCTCTTTTTCACACCTGACTGGTCCCTGCACCCTCCCCAAGATGTGGGCACGACATTTGTTAAGATTGATCCCCCCACAGAGGCCTGTGGGTGCATGTCCACACTTATTATGGGATGGGGCCCTCTCCCTTTTCGGTCATCAAGGAGGCTTCCTGCCCTTGTACAGAGAAGTCTTCTTTGACTTCAGGAGTGGGCCTCTTATCTCTTTACTCTCGCAGACTTCAGCTTCTGCCACTAGATTTGTCCTTGGAGTGTGTGAGTGAGAACACAGCTTCAATTTCAATCCACTTGACAAATACCAGCTGTCCAGCCCAGAGGCCCCTCCATCTCCTATGTCAAATCCTGCTGAGAGACATGAACCCCAAAAATCTTTATTGGGAGGCTGAAGGGTGAAGGTCTGTCTTCTGTAGCTTCTTCAGGCTGGCACGTGTCTCATAGACCCTACCTAGCTGGGGTCATGGAGCTCTCGTTCTGCCTCATTCGGGGGCCCCAGGGTGACCTCTATTGTTATCCCCACAGGATCTGTTCCGAAGAGTAGCTGGAACCATTATCTTGATGTGAAACCATCGTAATCTGAAAGAGACAAACATAAGAAGTGGATTTAAAAAGTCAGGGGCCAAAGATCTGTGATTAATGATCATAAATTATTGTGAGCAGGAGCTACAGCGGGAGTGAGAACCAGGTTACATTTTTTAGCAGTTTTGATCCTGTCCAGATAGACTCAGCACTGGTGGTACCCTCTCCACAGGCATGGAGCCTTGTGCTCTGGTCTTGCACACTGCGGATGTCTTCTGTATTAGCCCAGAGTGACTGACGCAGGTGTGACAGACTCAGTTTCAAGTCGTTGGAGGAGTGACAACCTGAACAGTACTATAAAACATCAACCACAATTTTTTCCCAGGAGAATAAGCTGGGTTCCCAGTCCAGACCTGGCACTTCAAGGAGACCGGTAGCCAGTTGTCCAGTTTTGCCTAAGTAGGTTCTAGCTGCTGACGTGGTATTCACACATTAATCCACATATTAGTCAGAGCAGTTGTCACTGTTACTGACTCTAGTGCTCCTGTAGATGTGAGAAGAGGCAAGAATCTGGGCTCATGAGAACCTTTACTGAGAGCATCTGACTGTCTGAAGGCCTGTTCTGTGAGCTTCCCCAGCACGGATGTCCCGTTCCCGATCTCCCCACTGGGTGCCTTCCAGGGCTGCTGAAGGGCAGCCGCTGCAGCGGGTCCTGATTGAGTCCTAGCAGAGGCAGACGGCAAGTGCCGCTTCTCAGCTGGCACTGCCCCTTCGTGGCAATCTGACCGTGGTTTTGGGGGCGCTTCATGTCCATTTCCTCCCATGGTGCTAGGAATGCTCATGCCTAGCTCTGGCAAAGAGTCTGCTGACAGGCCACTCAGTGCGCTGTTATGGGACTAACCCCAAAAAACAGGAGCCAAGAGACGCTGGATCACCTGTCTCACCAGCCTCTATGGTCCGTGAAAACGTTCCCTCTTGTTGCTTCTTCCCATAGCTAGAGTTTCACTATTACCCTCACTGATCGCATATCATCATTTTATCAGAGGCTCAGTCACACATTTGGCAACACAAGAAACAATTGTGCAAAGCAGGCAGAAGAGGAAATAAGGCAGCTAGCAGTATCAGTAGGACCACAAGCAGGAATCTGAGGACCTGCTTTAAGCACAGTCAGTATGTCCCAGGTGCTCTGACTTAGTTTGTTAAATAACTGTAGCCTGGGGTTAGTCTCCTGGTTGCAGACCATGGAGATCCTGACCCTTATCCAAAGGCTGATTACTGAGATAAGTTTTAGAAATACACTTAGGGAGCCCCTTACTAATTCAGTTCACTCTCATCAGCATTATAACATAAACACAAGGAACTATGTCATAAGACTTTCTTAGTAAACATAGACCTCAATTAACAAGACCAGAATTTAACATTTAGTGAAACGCATATTTTTTTTCCTAAAGTTGCCTCTATTTTCACTAAACTAGGCCAAGACTAATTTGTTTTAAGAAATAAGTTTGGTGTGCTGACCACATAGACTTCTTCTACACTGACTCTGCTGTAATTCCTCAGGAGTCTTAGACTAAATCCCCAAAAGGCCTCTCAAGGCCAAGATTTATTAATTGGTTCTACTTTCCCCCATTTATAAATGACTGACTGTAGAATAGAATGATCATTACTTTCTTACAACAACATTTCCAGTCTTTATATTTTCTCTCACTGACAACACATATCCGACTTGCCATACACACTGAAACATTTTCCTTGTCACTTTAGTAGATCTTGAGTCCATGATTTTTAATCTTTAAAAAATTAACCCCTAAAAAAAAAAAAATTAACCCCTAGTGAAAATCAAGAAGAAAGCGATTGTGAACTATTTGCTGCATTGGCAGTCTCTGATTAGCAAACTCAGGAACATATTTTAGAACCTCTAAAAACATGTATTTTTCCAAAGTACAGTTTTTCTCCATGTAATACAAGGCACGTGTCTAATAGATATATGTCTATGTATAACTGAATGAAGTTCCTGAAAACCAAAAAAAAAAAAAACAACCCACATCGGAAATCACGTCTACTCTAATAGAGTATAAAAATTTAAGTTACCAAAATAATAAAAAGAGTGGGGCATGAAGAAATGTTGCCACTTTGTGGCCACTTTGGGTAGCGACAATTTAAAACCTGTGAAGATGGGAACGTAATATCCCCAGGACTTCAGGGATGCAAGGGGAAAAAAAACCTGTCGTCAACGAACGACCTTAGGTAGATCCTGGAAAAAGAATTCAAAACCTGGCAATTGGTCAAGAAGCCAACCTTGGGAGGTAAGTTTTACTCACACTCTTTCAAAATAATCACACGAAAAGATTTCGGTATCACTGAAACTTCCTGCTGCTGCTGCTAAGTTGCTTCAGTCGTGTCCGACTCTGTGCGACCCCATAGACTGCAGCCCACCAGGCTCCCCCGCCCCTGGGATTCTCCAGGCAAGAATACTGCAGTGGTTTGCCATTGCCTTCTCCACACTAAAACTCACAGAAATTCAAATCAAAACTACAATGAAGGTATCACCTCACTCTGATCAGAATGGCCATTGGTAAAAAGTCTGTAAATAAGAAATGTTGGAGAGGATGTGGGAAAACGGGAACCCTCCTACACTGATGCTGGCAGGGTAAGCTGTTAACCGTCAGCATGGAGGAACAGGCTGGAGGTTCCGCAAACTAGTGAAAAGACGATGAAATTACTACACTGCTTAACCCCCTGCAGAAAAACATACGTCAAAGCAGAGATCTAAATGGAGGGATGGATACTATAAAGCTCTTGAGGAACATATACAGAACATGGCTTGATATAAATCGCAGCCAGTTCTTTTTGGATTCATTCTTAGAATAATACAATAAAATCAACAAATGGGACTTCATTAACCTTAAGAGCATTTGAGCAGCAGGGTAAACTATAAATGAAAGAAAAAGACAACCCTCAGAATGGGTGGGAAAAAAAAGTGTTTGCAAATGGAGATACAAGGAATTCATCTCCAAAACACGCAAACAGTCCAGGTAGCTCAATTAAAAAAAATAAAACAATGGAAAAGTGGGCCAAAGATCGAAATGGGCATTTCTCCATAGAAGGCACCCAGGTGGACATAAAGTATGCAAAAGATGCTCAGTGTCCCTAATCATTAGAGAAATGCAAATCAAAAGTTCAGTGAGATGTCACTTCACACCAGTCAGCATGGCCATCTCAAAAATTCGACAACAATAAATGCTGAAGGGGGTGTGGAGAGAAGGGAGCCCTTCTACCCCAGATGGGAATGTAAATCAGTGCATCCACTCTGGAGAACAGTACGGAGGGGCTTTCAGACACTCAGCAACAAAGTACCATGTGACCCAGCCATCCCATGCCTGGGCATGGATCCTGGGAAAACGGAACTTTCAAGACACTGCACGCCAACCATCATGGCAGCACTGGATACACTCGCCAAGATATGAAAGAAACCTGAGTGCAGAAGGACAGGTGACTGGTTAAAGAAGCCGGGGTCAGGTCAGCTCAGTTCAGTTCAGTCGCTCAGTTGTGTCCGACTCTATGCGACCCCATGAATCACAGCACGCCAGGCCTCCCTGTCCATCACCAACTCCCGGAGTTCACTCAGACTCGTGTCCATCAGGCCAGTGATGCCATCCAGCCATCTCATCCTCTGTCATCCCCTTTTCAGTGAGTCAACTCAGATACACAAACCCAGACATAGAAGGATGAAAGGAAGCCACTTCCAGTCACAGGGAAGGGCCAGAGACCATCACACTAGATGAACTAAGTGAGACGAAGTATCGCCTGTTATCACTTCTAGGCGGAATCCAAACATGGAAACAAATGAGCTTCTTTACAAAACAGTAACAGCTTCATACACTTAGTAAAGAATCGTGTTACCAAAAAGGAAAGGCCAGGTGCAGGGAGAAACATATGTTGAGAATAACATATACACACTACTAGTTATAAAATAATCCATAAGGACCCACTGTAGAGCACAGGGAACCCTACTTTGACTGTATATAACCTATATGAGAAAAAGAACCCCAAAAGAGCATATATACATCTATGTATAAATGAATAACGTTGCTTTAGACATTAAAAAAAAAACCCACAACAGTGCAAATCACCTATATACTCAAATTCAAAATAAACATAACAGGAAAGAAAGAAAGACAAAAGAGCTGCTGACTCTGTTCCCCTCGGGCCTTGGGGACCTGGGCTGGCATCACGTCCCTGGGGCCTGAGCAGGCTAGGTCCCCAGGCGGGGCTGTCCTGGGGCTGAGGGCGCTGGGGAGGATATGCCAGCCAATCAGCCCCCCAGCCCGGTCTCCAGATCCTGTGGGACCCTCCTGCAGCAGCACTAAACCTAGTGCCCCCAAAGGATGGTGGGGTCTCTGGGCTGGAAGAGCTTTGCAAAGTGCCCCGGGCCCCGTGTCTCCTGGTGGTGGGGTTCCCACCTCCAGCCTCCTTCCTTAGGGTCACCCCACTGAGAGGACAGGTCCCTCTGCAGAGTGGTGTTGCAATCATTGGCACCGCCTGGGGGATGAAGGGTAAGAGGGAAGAAATAAGGAGACACAAGCCTTAGGGCTTCCCAGGTGGCGCTAGTGGTAAAGAATCCACCTGCCAATGCAGGAGACGGAGGAGAAACGGGTTCAATCCCTGGGTCGGGAAGATCCCAGGGATCCATTCTTACTGACAACCCAGAAACCAGATTTGCCCTAAGGCTCTGGTTGCCCAGGTAACCAGAGGGGGCATGAAGACATGCTGCCACCTTGTGGTTATTCCCCGTAAGAAGCACTTGAAAACCGGGGCTATTGGGCTCGGCTCTAAATGACACCAGCCGAGGGGCCGCCACGCCCATCCCGATGGCTGGAGGCGTCTGAGGGGCGGACGGAGGCGGCGGGCGCGGGGGCGGGCGCGGGAGTGGAGCAGCCGCCGCGGGACCGACCGGACCGAGCTTCGCCGGCGCACCTGCCCGCAGCGCCCGCGGAGCGGCCGGAGCACGACCACCTCCCGGAGCGGCGGCTGAGGCGGCGGGGAGCGGGCGCGGCAGGCGGGACGAGGCGGCGAGCCTTTTCTCTGTTGCAGACAGTTTTACATGTTTGGGAGAACAGACCAGCAGCACTTCTGAGTTAAGATCTCAGACTCTTTGAGGTGGCTTTGAAGAGCACTAAGATTAGAAGATGAGTGAACTTGACCAGTTACGGCAGGAGGCTGAACAGCTTAATGACCAAATTAGAGATGCTCGGAAGGCGTGTGCAGACGCGACTCTCTCTCAGATCACAAACACTGACCCTGCGGGAAGAATCCAGACGCGCACCAGGAGGACGCTGAGGGGACACTTGGCCAAGATCTATGCCATGCACTGCGGCACCGACTCCAGGCTTCTGGTCAGTGCCTCGCAGGACGGTAAACTTATTATCTGCGACAGCTACACCACAAACAAGGTTCATGCCATCCCTCTGCGCTCCTCGCGGGTCATGACGTGCGCTTATGCCCCTTCTGGGAACTCCGTGGCCTGCGGAGGCCTGGATAACATCTGCTCCATTTACAGTCTGAAAACTCGTGAAGGGAATGTCGTGTGAATCGTGAGCTGGCTGGACACACAGGTTACCTGTCGTGCTGCCGTTTTCTGGATGACGATCAGATCGTTACCGGCTCTGGAGACACCACCTGTGCCCTGTGGGACATCGAGACTGGCCAGCAGACGACCACATTCACCGGACACACCGGGGACGTCATGAGCCTTTCACTCGCTCCGGACACCAGACTGTCTCTGGTGCTTGTGACGCTTCAGCCAAACTCTGGGTCGTGCGAGAAGGGGTGTGCCGGCAAACCTTCACCGGCCACGAGCCCGGTATCAACGCCATCTGTTTCTTCCCGAACCGCAACGCATTTGCCTCTGGCTCAGACGACGCCACCTGCCGGCTGTTCGACCTCCGTGCGGACCAGGAGCTCAGGGCCTACTCCCACGACAGCATCATCTGCGGGATCACCTCCGTCTCCTTCTCCAAGAGTGGGCGCCTCCTTCTCGCAGGGTACGACGACTTCAACTGCAACGTCTGGGACGCCCTCAAAGCCGACAGGGCAGGGGTCTTGGCCGGGCATGACAACGGCGTGAGCTGCCTGGGGGTAACTGATGACGGGATGGCCGTGGCGACGGGGTCCTGGGACAGCTTCCTCAAAATCTGGAACTAACCCTGACAGCAGGTGGACGCCACAGTGACTGGAAGACCGTTCCAGCCTTGGACCGTTGCAGATAGCATTTCCTATCTACCCCTACTAACGCGGACGCCCTGCACCCCTCAGAACTTCAAAAGCGCAAGACCTTCCCCTCACTTACTGCTGAAACCAAGAGCACAGTTCCCACTGAGAGAAGAATCTCTGTGCTGTAACTAAAACGAATCGTGCATTCCTTCTGGGACCATTGTCTTTGTTTTCCTTTTTTGTTTGTTTTGAATGAATTTAAAAGGAAATACTATAATAAAAATGTTAACAAGAAGGTAAAAAAAAAAAAAAATGACACCAGCCCTAAAGAAATCTTCCGGGGTAAATCACATGAAGAGAATTCAAAACAGGGCTGACTTTCAAGAAGCCACTTTCCGGAGGTTAACTGTACTCCCCCATAGAAGGTAAAAAGCCCGTGGAAAGATACTCATCATCAGTAAGTAGTAAAGAAATGCAAATTAAAACTACCATGAGCCATCTTCTCACACGGCTCAGAACGGCCATCCTCAAAAGATCTTCGAAGCTTAAGTGCTGCCGAGGGCGAGGGGAACACGGAACCCTCCTACACCGTGGGCAGGGTTGTAAATGGGTGGGTGCAGCCATGAAGGAAAATATCTGGAGGCTCCTTGAAACACGAAATAGAGAGTTACCACGTTTTCCAGCAATACCACTCCTTGCTTTGATCTGGAAAAACTCCTAATTCCAAAGAATATGTACATTTCTATTTTCAGGGCAGCACTATTCACAATAGCCAAGTCAGAGCATTAACCAAAAATCGACAGAAAAATGAAGACTAACTGGCCCATCTGTACAGTGGAATACACTCAGGAAAAAAAAAAAAAAACTACCATGAGCAGCAGCATGGATGTACTGAGAGATTATCACTGAGGTATGAGTCCAAAGGCAAACATCCTAAAATAGTACTGAAAGGTGGAAGCCAGAAATTCATGCAAATGAAATAATTTGCAAATAGAAACAGACTCAGAGTTAAAAATCAGCTCATGATTATTTTTTTAAAACGTTGCAGGAGGGATACACTAAGAGGGATTAAAATGCTCACATCACTACATATCAAACAGGTCATCTAAAAGGACCAACTGAACAGCACAGCAAGTTGAAGGAAACACACTGTGATAACCTTCATGGGAAAAGATCCCCCAAAAGAACAGCGGTACATCTATTTATGACTGAATTAAGTTCCTGTACACCTAAAACAAACAGAGTCGGAAATCAACTCTATGAGAAAAAACTAAATTATCCCAAAAAGTGGAGGATGAAAAATGCCGCCTTGTGGCTGCTTTTGGTAACAACTGAAAAACCTGTGCTGACCAAAATACACCTGTTCTCAACAAATGTCCTGGGATAGGTCCTGGAAAAAGAATTCAAAACAGGGCAGATGGTCAAGAGGCCAACGTAACTTGTTAATAGCCAGGACAGAGTGCCGGGGTCCAGCCCCGGTGGATCCAGGGTGATTCGAAGGTGGGGACGGAGTCGGCGTCTTTGGAAAAATACATATTTAATCACAGATATAGAGAGATTAGAAATGGATAGTGTAGTAGGAAGATCAGTGGAGAAAAGGAGGCTGAATAACTTGGATTACGTGGAATAGCATCCATGCTCCAGATGGGAATTCAGCCAGAAAAACGGGAGCAAGAAAGAAGCGACATGGGGGAATCAGTCTTTCCGGAAACTGATCCGATTTCTTTATTTTTGGGTTTGCTTATATACCTTTTGTTACACATAGGGATGAATACAGAGTCACGTGGGGGTCAGCAGTCCTGACCTTTATCAAAATCAGGTGCTTCACATAAATGTATATAAAAAAAAGGTCTTAGGGATATTACATCATCTTCTGGCCATGAGTGAGACCTGCTGACATTTTATGATCCTTTCTTTCTGATAACCAAAAAAACTTATTTCTTCCAAGGGTGTTTTTTCTTAAACCAGGCACCACCCTCCAAATAAAGTTACATTCCTATAGGGTGAGGGTGTAGTGAGTTACAATCAAGAAAGGAATTTATTCAACCCAAGGTTAACATGATTAGTCTTAAAGGTTAATACTTATTTCTCCTATATGCTTAAAGGTTAATACTTATTTCTTCCTATATGCTAGTTATATTCATTATAAGGGTAGGGAACATGGAGATTTAGCAGCAAACATCAACCCAACAAATGAAAATCCTTTCACCAATGCTCCCCTTAAGATCTATTTAGTCTTAAGATATGATAAAGTTACATTCTTACGCAGCAAGGACACAGTGATATATAAGTACAGTGATCTATTACAAAAGAGAAAATCCATTAACTCAAAAAGTCTAGTATTGCTAACATCAAAAACTACCATATTTCCTTTGCTATATTCCAAATACATTGATTAATATATTCCCAGGTGCCTAAGGATATAGAGGCCTGGTGGCGATCATTGACTCAACAAGAAGAAAAAGTCCTACGCTAATTAAGACTCTCAAAATACTCCAAAACTCTCTGTGCTGTTTATGGTTGAGAGGTAGTAAACAATCATGTGCCTAGTGGCGGCAGTAAGGATAATCCTGTCACACAAGCTAGTCTGTCAGCAGAGAGGTTTGACCTGAGACATCCTTGTCCCACCCAGCGCAGGGAATTAGCAACAATTATTGACACAATAAATGAAGAACCCTTCACCAAATAATTCCTAACCAACCCATCATACTAATAATTTCTAACTCCCCAAAAGAATTTGCCTTTAGTAAGTCTAAAACATCTCATGCCTCTCAGGTTGGGAGGCTGTAAACAATCACATGCAGCCGGACAAACCTATACAGGCGGGCTAGATAACCTTCAGAGGAGTCCGTAAGCTGAAACACTCTTGTCACGCCCAAGAATTTTTATTGCCTTGGAGCTGCACGTTTACTCCTTCTCAGAGAGAAACAGTTATGGGGGAGAGCCCCCCGTAAAGTCAGAGGTGTAGGTGAGAGCATAAAGCAGACTCTGGTTTTAGGGCTGATGCTCGGGAACAGGGGGTTTCCTGAGGCTTGATCACGCCTTTGCGTATGCCAAGCCTTATTCCTCACGACCTTTGCCATGGGTGGAATTCCTCACGCTGGCCCCCGGCAACAGAGGACAGGGAGGAGGGTCCTTAAACAAGCAAAAAGAGAATGAAATTACAACATTCTTTACCCATTTAAAGAAAAACTCCAAATTAGTTAAAGAAGTAAATGGAGAGACAATTACTCCCTACCATTAGAGGAAAGCATAGGTAAAACAGGCTTTGACATAAATCACAGCAAATTCCCTCTGGATCCACCTCTTAGAATAATGAAAAATAGAAATAAGAAAAACTCAGCAAAGGTCTTCATTAACTTTAGAAGCACTTACACAGCAAGGGAAACCATAACAAAAGAAAATGACAACCCTCAGAGTGGAAAAAAGTTGGCAAGAAAATATATCAACAAGTAATTCATCTGCAAAACAAGCAAACGGCGCATGCAGCTCAAAAAAAAAAAAAAAACCCAACAAAAAAACAAACACACACACACACACACACACACACCAGAAATGGGCCAAAGATCTAAATGGATATTTTTTCAAAGAACGTATCCAGATCGCTATAGTTCAGTTGAGTTCAGTTCAGTCGCCATTTCCTTCTCCAATGCATTAAAGTGAAAAGTGAAAATGAAGTTGCTTAGTCGTCTCCAACTCTTAGCGACCCCATGGACTGTAGCCCACCAGGCTCCTCTGTCCATGGGATTTTCCAGGCCATAAAGCTCATGAAACGATGATTCATAGAGAAATGCCCATCAAAACTGCAACGTGGTATCAACGCACACCCCTCAGAACCGCCATCTTCCAAAAGCTCTACGAAGTTTAAATGATGCGGAAGGTGAGGCAAACAAGAAGTCTTCCTACACTGTGGGCGGGGATGTAAATGGGCGGGGGGCCGCAATGAAGGAAAGCAGTGTGAAGACTGCTGAAACACATTAAACAGAGTTACTGCATGATCAGGCAAGCCCACCCATTGCCTTAGGTTCGGAGAAAACCTAATTTAGAATGATACTTGCAACCCTATTTTCAAGGCAGCAATATTGACAATATTTAATAGAGAGCCTCCCCAGTGGCTGAGCTGGTAAAGAATCCGCCAGCAATTCGAGACCTGGGTTCAGTCCCTAGATTGGGAAGATCCCCTGGAGGTGGGCGTGGGAACCCACTGCAGTATTTCTGCCTGGAGAATCCCCAAGAACAGCAGAGCCTGGCGGGTTACAGTCGATGGGGTCGCAGAGAGTCAGACACGACTGAGCGACTAAGCCCAGCACAATAAAGAGCATCAGTCGAAATGTCCATCAATAGAGGAATAAAGTCACTGACCCATCTATGCACGGGAATCACTCAGCTGTCAAAAAGAGCGAAAAAATATCATTGACAGCAGCATGGATGGACCGAGATTTATCATAGTGAGTGAAGTCAGTCAGGAAGGGAAATAAATATATCACGGGTGGAATCTATAAACTCATACGAATGAAAGAATTTATAAAGACAAACAGACTCTCAGACTTAGAAAACCAACTTATGATTATTAAAAAAGAAGAAAAACAGGTACAGAGAGGGAGACATTAACAGGTTTCGATTAACATATACTTATAACATATTATCAGGTAGATAATCCAAAAGGACCTCCTGAATAACACAGAGAAGTCTACCAAACACACTGAAAGAACCAACCTGGGACAAACCAGAAAGAGAATAGATACAGTTCTCTATATAACTGAATCAAGTTCCTGTAAACCTGAAACAAGCACAACAGCGGAAATCCACTCTACTCCAGGAGAAAATAAATATTAATTTAGCCCACAAAACGAAACAGCGGAGCGTGATGTGCTGCCCCCATGTGGCCTCTTTTGGTAACAACAGTGAGAAAACTGCGGACCGGCACTTAACAGGCACCAGGACCAAGGGCTGTAGGAAGACGCACCCGTCCTTAGCCGAGGCCCTCGGTGGGCTGGGGGAAGATTCAGAACAGGGCCAGTGACCACACGGCCCATCTCAAAAGATCAGCTTTACTCACACTGTTTTTAACAATATCACATGAAAAGCTTTCAGCATCGTGAAATGTTACAGAAATGTAACTCAAAAAAGTACAAGGAGGTATCAGCTCATACAGGTCAGAACAGCCTTTGTCAAAAAGCCTTAAAAACGATAAAGGCTGGAGAGGTTGTGGAGAAAAGGGGGCCCTCCTACACTGATGCTGGGGCTGAAAGTTGCTAACAGCCACGACAGAGGACGGAGTGGAGGGTCCTTCAACTTGTGATCAGCGAAAGAATTTACATCTCTCCCTAACTGCTGACAGATGAAGGACTTTCAAATCGAGTAAAGAGTTTTATGTAGGGATGATTCCTCTAAATCTCTTGAGGAAAATATATGCACAACACACTTTGACATAAATCACAGCAAGCTCTTTTTGGGTCTCTTAGGCAGAATAGGGAAAAGGAGTCCAAGATGGCGGTGGCTACAAGACAAGGAAGGGAAAAGCCCGCGAAAAGGAAACAAAAGAAGGCCCGAGGACCGGAGTGAGGACCTCAGGGAAACCAAACAACACTCCTGGCTGGCCCAGTTTACACAGGACAGGCCCAGGGAGAGAGAAACATATAAACAGAGGGGCCAAAGCCAGCTCGCTCTCTCTCCAGCGCGCTGGGGTGCTCTTCTCCTCCGGTCTTTAGATCAACGTGCCCTCACGCCTTGAAGATGGATTTTCCTGCTATCTTCTAAATAAAATAGAGCTGTGACACTGAGCTGTAACACTGATTTGTCTAAGAGCTATAACATGGTCCATTCGAGAACTGAGAGCTATAAAACGGTCTATCCAAGACCTGAGAGCTGTGACATGCCGAGTGGGTTTTAATGTCCGTCACTCCAAATCTTTGTTGTGATGAGACAAAAAATCAAGGAACATACACTCGCACGACAGATCTATATTCAGAATTATTAAAAATAAAACTAAACTAAAAAAAAGGCACCTCATTAACCTAAAAAGGTTTTGCACAGGAAGGGTAACCCTAAAGGAAAGAAAAAGACAACCCTCAGAATGGGAAAATAAACGTTTGCGACCGAACTTAAAAATAAGGAATTGGTCTCCAAAGATGCAAAATGCTCACACAGCTCAAGATTAAAAAAAAAAAAAAAAAAAAAAAAAAAGAACGCAGCAGGAATACAGGCAAAGGTCTAAACGGACATTTTAAAGAAGGCATCCAGATGGCAATAGAGTGCATGAAAAGATGCTCAGGACCACACTTACAGAAATGTCAATTGAAACCTCAATGAGGTATCACCTCATGCCCCTCATACAGCCCCCCAAAGACCTACAAAGGTTAACTGCTGCGAGAGCCAGGGGAACAGGGAATCCTCCTACACTGTGGGTGGGGAAGGAAATGGGTAGGGGCGGCCACAAGAAAACAGTATGGACATTCCTTACAACACTAAACATAGACTTACTACCTGATCTGGCAAGGCCACCCCTTGCTTTATATCCAGAGAAAAGCATAATTGAAGATGATAGTTGCACCCTTATTTCCAGGGCAGCACTATTGAATCTCCAAGACAGAGCATCAACCAACGTGTCCATCAGTAGAGACATAAAGAGGAACCTGTCCACTGAAACACTGGAATACACTCAGCTATCGGAACAAATGGAAAAACGTCATTTTCAGGAGCATGGATGGACTGAGAGTTTACAATACTGAACGAAGTCAGTCTGAGAGAGAAAGCAAACTATCACACACATGGGGAACTGATAAATTCCTCAAATGAACCAATTCATAAACAGAAACAGCCTCACAGAATTAGAAACATACGTTTATGATTATTTCTTAAAAAAAAGGTTGGGGAAGGGAGACAATAAAAGGCGGGAATTAACAGATACACGCTACTTACTGTCAGATCATCCAAATGAAGCTACTGAATAGCACAAGAAAGTACAAAACACACTGAAGGAACCTATATGGGAAAATACTCCGGAAAAAAACAGAATAGATATACCTCTATGTATAATTGAATCAAGTTCTTGTCAACCTAAAACAAACACAGCAGAAACAACTCTACTTCAATAGAAAATAAAAATTAACAGCAGTAAATAAATTCACTGAAATAAGTAATTGTGCAGCATAAGAAAATGCTGCCGCCTTGTGGCCGCTTTTGGTACAACAATGGAAAATCCTGGGCTGAGGGTACTTGCTATTCACGAGGACAGAGGGGCTCTAAGGAAGAAACACCTGCCTGTCCTAGGTGCGTCTGGGAAATTTTCAAAACAGGGCAAAAGATCACAAGGCCGATCTCCGAAGCCCGTTTTACTCACACTGCTATTAAAAATATCTCATGAGAAGCTTTCAACTTTGTGAAATGTTATCGCAATGTAAATCAAAACTACAATGAGGTATGAGCTCATACTAGTCAGAATGGACTCTGTCAAAAAGTCTTAGAAAAAAAAAATGCTGGAGAGGTTGTGGAGAAAAGCGAGCCCTCCTACGCTGATGCTGGGATTGTAAGTTGTTAACAGCCACGATAGAAGACCGGGTGGAGGTCCCTTAAACAAGGGGAAAGTTAAAGCATTTACATCTCTGGCTAACCAATTCCACACAAACTCCAAATAGAATAAAGAGTTACCTGGAGGGACAATTACTCTAAACCTCTAGAGGAAAATATAGGCAGCACACACTTTACATAAACCACAGCAAGATTTTTTTTTTTGGATCTACATTCAGAATATTTCAAAATAATACTAAACTTTAAAAAGGCATCTCATTAACCTGAAAAGCTTTTGCACAGGAAGGGCAACCCTGAAGGGTAGAAAAAGACAACCCTCAGAATGGGAAAATAAACATTTGCAGCTCAAGTTAGAAACAAGGAATTCATCTCCAAGGACACAGAGTGCTCACACAGTGAAAGTGAAACTCACTCAGTTGTGTCCGACTCTCTGTGACCCATGGACTGTACAGCCCATGGAATTCTCCAGGCTGGAATACTGGAGTGAGCCGCATTTCCCTTCTCCAGGGGATCTTCCCAACCCAGGGATCCAACCCAAGTCTCCTGCATTGCAGGCGGATTCTTTACCAGCTGAGCCACCAGTGAAGCCCCTACAGCTCATGAGCAAGGAAACAATCAGCCCAGGAGAAAAACTGGCAAAAATCTAAATAGACATTTCTCCAAAGAAGGCATGCAGATGTCCATAAAGCACATGACAAGATGCTCAGGACCACTCTTAGAGAAATGCCAATCAAACTGCAACAAGGTACCACTGACGCCCTCAGAAGAGGCATCCTCCAAAAGATCTCCAAGGATGAAATGCTGCAGAGGGCAAGGAAAACAGGGACTCCTCCTCCATCCCTGTGGGCAGGGATGGAAATGGGGGGGGGGGGGGTGCAGCCACAAAGGAAAGCATTATGGAGATTCCTTAGAACACTAAACAGACTTACCGCATGGTCTGGCAAGCCCACTCCTGGTCTTAGATCAGTAGAAAATCAAAACTGAAATGATAGTTGCACCCCTATTTTCAGGGCAGCATTATTGACAATATCCAAGACAGAGCATAAACCAAACTGTCCATCAACAGAGAAATAATGAGGAAATTGTCCATCAAAACGCTGCAGTCCACTCAGCCATCGAAACGAATGAAAGAAAAAGTCATTTTCAGGAGCATGGATGGACCGAGAGATTTATCACACTGAGTGAAGCCAGTCAGAGAGGGAAAGAAAAGGATGACATACAGGGAGAATTGACAGATTCCTCAAGTGAACCAATTCATAAACTGAGACAGACTCACAGACATAGAAACACGAGTTTACGATTGTTTTTTAAGGTTGGGGAAGGGGAACAATAAGAGATTGGGGCTTACAGAGACACACTACTTATTGTCAGAGAGATAACTGAAATGGACCTACTGAAGAGCACAGGGAAGTCTACTCAACACACTCAAAGAACCTATTTGGGAAAAGACCCCGAAAAAGAGGAGAATAGATGTACCCTTATGTATAACAGAATCAAGTTCCTGTCAACCTAAAACAAACACAACAGAAATCAACTCTGCTTCATTAGAAAATAAAAGTTAACCATAATAAACACCTAATTGTGCAGCATAAGGAAATGCTGCCGCCTTGTGGCCACTTTTGGAACAGCAATGGAAAATCCTGTGCGGATGGCACTTCATTTTCATCAGGGCTGAGGGGCTCTAAGGAAGAAACTTTGGCCACCTCATGAGAAGAGTTAACTCATTGGAAAAGCCTCTGATGCTGGGAGGGATTGGGGGCAAAAGGAGAAGGGGACCACAGAGGATGAGATGGCTGGATGGCATCACTGACTCGATGGACGTGAGCCTGAGTGAACTCCGGGAATTGGTGATGGATAGGAAGGCCTGGCGTGCTGCGATTCTTGGGGTCACAAAGAGTCGGACACGAATGAGCGAGTGAACTGAACTGAACTGAACTGAAGGAAGAAACACCTGCCTGAAGAAATGTCCTAGGTGCGTCAGGGGAAAAAGAGTCAAACTAGGGCAAAAGATCACGAGGCCGATCGCCAAACTGTTTTACTCACACTGTTCTTAAAAATGTCACATGAAAAGCTTTCAACTTTGTGAAATGTTATAGAAATGTAAATCAAAACTGCAAATCAAAAATGTAAAAGGAGAAGAGGAAAGATATACCTATTTGAATGCAGAGCTCCAAAGAATAGCAAGGAGAGATAAGAAAGCCTTCCTCAGTGATCAGTGCAAAGAAATAGAGGAAAACATAGAATGGGAAAGACTAGAAATCGCTTCAGGAAAATTAGAGATACCAGGAGAATATTTCATGCAGAAATGGGCAAAATAAAGGACAGAACTGGTAAGGACCTAACAGAAGCAGAAGATATTAAGAAGAGGTGGCAAGAAAACACAGAAGAACTATCCAAAAAAAATCTTAATGACCAAGATAACCACCATGGTGTGATCACTCACCTAGAGCCAGACGTCCTAGAATGCAAAGTCAAGTGGGCCTTAGAAAGCATCACCATGAACAAGCTAGTGGAGGTGATGGAATTCCACTTTAACAGGAATTCTGTTAAAGTCCTGTACTCAATATGCAGGGAAATTTGGAAAACTCAGCAGTGGCCACAGGACTGGAAAAGGTCAGTTTTCATTCCAATCTGAAAGAAAGGGAATGCCAAAGGATGCTCAGACTACTGCACAATTGCACTCATCTCACACACCAGTAAAGTAATGCTCAAAATTCTCCAAGCAAGGCTTTAACAGTATATAAACTGAGAACTTCCAGATGTTCAAGGTGGATTTAGAAGAGGCAGAGGAGCCAGAGATCAAAAGGAGGGGAACCCTAAAGGAAAAACAAAATAACCCTCAGGATAAAAAAATGTTACAACCAAGGTGAAAATAAGGAATTCATCCCCCAAATATGCAAACAACCCATGCTGTTCAATTAAAAAAGTGGTGGAGGGCAAAGATCTAAATGGATATTTCTCCCCAGAAGACATCCAGGTGGCTATAAAGCCCATGAAAAGGTGCTCACATTGCTAATTATTAAAGAAATTAAAATCAAAACTACAAGAACATATCACCTCACCCAGCTGAGAGTGGCCTATCTCCTGAGGTTTACTAACAAAATGGCAGAGAGGACGTGGAGACACGGGAAGTCTCCTACAATGATGCTGGCAATGTAAGCTGTTAACAGTCAGGATGGACAGGGAGGAGCTTCGTTAAACAAGGGGAAAGGGAAAGAATTTACGTCTCTCCCTAACTACTTACAGAAGAAAAAATCCAAATAGCTTGAAGAGTTAAATGGACAGAAGATTACTCTAATCCTCTTGAGGAAAATATAGGCAAACACACCTTGACATGAATTACAACAAGTTCTTTTTGAATCTATGCTTAGAATAATTAAAACTAAAACTAAACTTTAAAAAGGCACCTCATCACCTAAAAAGCTTTTGCACTGCAAGGGCAACCTAAAGGAAAGAAAAGACAACCCTCAGAATGGGAAAATAAATGTTTGCAACAGATGTTTAAAATAACGAATTCATCTCCCAACATACAAACTGCTCACGCAGCTCATGATAAAGCTGAAATACAAAACAAAACAAAACAAAACAAAAAAACCCCTTATCAATCCAGTAGAAAACCTGCAAAGATCTAAATGGATGTGTCTCCAAGGAAGGCATCCAGATGGCCATAAAACACATGAAAAGATGCTCAGGACCACTTTTAGAGAAATCTAATCGAAACTGCAATGAGGTATCACCTCACACCTCACAGAATATCCATCTTCCAAAAGGTCTACAAAGGAATCATCTGCGTCCTACAAAGGTTAATTGCTGCTGAGGGCGAGGGTCACAGAGAATCCTCCTATACTGTGGGCAGGAGTGTAATTGAGTCCGTACAGCCACAAGGAAAAGAGTATGGAAATTCCTTAAAACACTAAATACAGACATACCACTTGAACTGGCAAGTCCACTCCTTGACTTCAGTTCAGTTCAGTCACTCAGTGGTGTCCGACTCTTTGTGACCACATGAATCACAGCATGCCAGGCCTCCCTGTCCATCACCATCTCCTAGAGTTCACTCAGACTCACGTTCATCAAGTCCGTGATGCCATCCAGTCATCTCATCTCGTCCCCTTCTCCTCCTGCCCCCAATCCTTCCCAGCATCAGAGTCTTTTCCAGTGAGTCAACACTTTGCATGAGGTGGCCAAAGTACTGGAGTTTTAGCTTTAGCATCATTCCTTCCAAAGAAATCCTAGGGCTGCTCTCCTTCTGAATGGATTGGTTGGATCTCCTTGCAGTCCAAGGGACTCTCAACAGTCTTCTCCAACACCACAGTTCAAAAGCATCAATTCTTCAGCACTCAGCCTTCTTCACAGTCCAACGCTCACATCCACACATTAAAATGATAGTTGAACCTCAATTTTCAGGGCAGTGCTATTGACAATATCTAAGACAGAGCATCAACCGAAGTTCCATCTATAGAGAAGTGAAGAGTCACCTGTCCATCTAACAACTGGCATGCACTCAGCCATCCAAAAGAATGAATGAATGACATTTTCAGGAGCATGGGTGGACTGAGAATTTATCATACTCAGTGAAGTCAGAGATGAAAGAAGAAGTATAACTTAGAGGGGGAATCTATAAATTTATACAGATTAGTTAGTTAAGTTGCTCAGTCATGTCCGACTCTTTGTGACCCCATGGACTATAGCCCACCAGACTCCTCCATCCATGGGATTCTCCAGGCAAGAATACGGATTAACTAACTATAAACAGAAACAGACTCACAGACTTAGAAACCCAACTTATGACTTAAAAAAAAAATGTAGTGGCAGGGAGACCTTGAGAGGTTGTGGTTAACAAAAACACACTGTTTATTACCATATAGATAATGCCAGTCGACCTACCAAATAGCACAGGGAAGTCGACTGGATACGCAGAATAGATATACATCTGTGTATAACTGAATCATGTTCTCATAAACCTAAAACAAACACAACAGAAATCAACTCTACTCCGATAGAAAATAAAAATTAACCAAAAAAGAAAAAAAGAGAAAGAGAGATACCAAGGGAACATTTCATGCAAAGATGGGCACAAGAAAGGACAGAAACAGTATGCACCTAACAAAAGCAGAAGACAGTAAGGAGAGGTGGTGAAAATACACAGATGATCTATACTGAGTTTCCCCTGTGGCTCAGCTGGTAAAGAATCTGCCTGCAATGCAGGAGACCTAGGTTCAAACCCTAGAAAGGTTGGGAAGATCCCCTGGAGAAGGGCAAGGCTACCCACTCCAGTATTCTGGCTTCGAGAATTCAACAGACTGTATAGTCCATGGGGTCACAAAGCGTTGGACACGACTATTAAGGAGAGGTGGTGAAAATACACAGATGAACTATACTAAAAAGATCTTATGACACTAGATAATCCCAATGGTGTGACCACTCACCTAGAGCCAGAAATCCTGGAGTGAGAAGTCAAGTGGGTCTTAGGAAGCATCACTATAAACAGAGCTAGTAGAGATGATGGAATGCCAGCTGAGCTATTTTAAATTACAAAGGATGATGCTGTTAAAGTGCTTCATTCAATATGCCAGCAAATTTGGAAAACTCAGCAGTGGCTACAGGTTGGAAAAGGTTAGTTTTCATTCCAATCCCCAAGAAGATCAATGCCAAAGAATGATCAAACTTCTGCACAATTGCACTCATTTTACATGCCAGCAAGGTAATGCTCAAAATCCTTCAAGCTAGGCTTCAACAGTATGTGAACTGAGAATGTCCAGATGTACAAGCTGGATTTAGAAAAGGCAGATGAACGAGAGATCAAATTGCCAACATCCACTGGATCACAGAAAAAGCAAGAGAATTCCAGAAAACATCTACTTATGCTTCATTGACTATGCGAAAGGCTTTGTGTGGATCACAACAAACTGTGGGAAATTCTTCAAGAGATGGGACTACCAGACCACCTGACCTGCCTCCTGAGAAATCTGTATGCCGGTTAGGAAGCAAAAGTTAGAACTGGACATGGAACAATGAACTGGTTCCAAATTGGGAAAGGAGTACATCAAGCCTGTATATTGTCCTCTGCTTATTGAACTTATATGCAGATAACATCATGCAAAATGCCAGATTGGATGAAGCTCCACCTGGAATCAAGATTGCCAGGAGAAATATCAATAATCTCAGCAAAGAGGAACTAAAGAGCCTCTTGGTGAAAGTGAAAGAGGAGAGTGAAAAAGCTGGCTTAATACTCAAAATTCAAAAAACTAAGATCATGACATCCAGTCCCATCTCTTCATGGCAAATAAAAGGGGAAACGATGGTAACAGGGAGAGACTTTATTTGCTTTGACTCCAAAATCAATGCAGAGGGTGACTGCAGCCATGAAATTAAAAGATGCTTGCTCCTTGGAAGATAAAGCAATGATAAACCTAGACAGCATGTTAAAAAGCAGAGACATTACTTTGCCAACAAAAGTCCATCTGGTCAAATCTATGGTTGTTCCAGTAGTTATGTATGGATGTAAGAGATGGACCATAAAGAAGGCTGAGTGCCAAAGAATTGATGCTTTTGAACAGTGGTGCTGGAGAAGACTCTTGAGAGTTCCCTTGGACAGCAAGGAGATCAAACCAGTCCACCCTAAAGGAAATCAGTCCTGAATATTCACTGGGAGGACTAATGCCAAAGCTAAAACTCCAATACTTTGGCCACTTGATGGGAAGAGCCAACTCATTGGAAAGGACCCTGATGCTGGGAAAGATTGAGGACAGGAAGAGAAGGGGACGACAGAGGATGAGATGCTTTGTTGGCATCATCAACTCAATGGACACGAGTTTGAGCAAGCTCTGGGAGTTGGTGACGGACAGGGAAGCCTGACATGCTGCAGTCCATGGGGTCACAAAGAGTCGGACATGACCGAGCGACTGAACAACATTGTGGTCTCGGGAGAGAGGAAGGCATTGTAGAATGTGAAAAGAGTCCAGGATGTGACTTCCCAAAAGACTTTATAGAAAGCACATTTAATGTAGTAGGCAATAGTTGAAACCTAGATCCTGAGATCTCCATCAGAATAACACTCAGTCAAACATAAGGATGGACCTCTGTCTTTATGAGGAAGGCAGCATGATTTTATAAGAGTAAGCTGAGAGAGTGACCTCTAGTCTAGAGCGAAGGAGGCAGAGAGCTCAAGAAAGAGGAAGGTTAGAATCATGTGAATCATCAGGAAGCTTTCTGTCTATATTCACCAACTCCCATTTTTTCCTCAAAAGCAGAGATCGTAAACTCTATTGTAGGACACAGATGATTCCAGGAGACATTCTACGAATGAAGGAATCAAAATCCCAAGGGTAGATAAGGGATTCTGGAAGGCAGCTGTCCTCACCCGAGAAGGCCAGGTTCCCATAGTTCTCTAACATCACATCCCTGTACAATTTCCGCTGACCGAGGTCCAGGCACTCCCACTCCTCTTGAAAGGTTGTTGCTGAACCACAGAAGATGCCGGGATTCTTGGCCTCTGGAGGAGAATTTGATTCATGGCCAGAGACGAGGCTTGATCAGTCAGAGCTTTTGTGTAATAGAGTTTTATTAAAGTATAAAAGAGATAGAGAAAGCTTCTGACATAGACATCAGAAGGGGGCAGAAAGAGTGCCCACTCACTAGTGTTAGCAAGGGAGTTATATACCTTTTAATTAGTTATCCCAATGAAACAAAAGATTGTCTGGTGGTTGTAAAGATCTTCCTAGACCCACTCCCATGATTTACATTTTAAGATAACAGGATTAGCCAGAAGGTTTTCAGGAAGGAGAAACTGTCCTCAGGCAGGATATATTGTTGTTGTATAATCCCTAGTACAGAGTTTAAACTGAGTTGTGTAATTGAGTAAGACTAAGGACTGTAGATAAAAAAGTTTGTCCTTTCCTTCTTGAGAATTCCAGACCCCTCTCTCCTTGGGGACCTCCGGACTTCTTATCAACCTGCCTAGGAATTGACTCTCTCACTCTTGAGTGAACTCTATGGCCACATCCCGGAATGTCAGCCGTCCCTGAAATACAAAGGACAGATGCCATGTGACTGTGGGAAGACGTCCTAATGTGACCCAAGTTGAAAACAGCAAGTACAGAGAACTAGTTTTTCAATGAGAAGAGTGTCTGATGGTATACAATAATATACTTTTTTATAGAGTAATATGCTCTAGTGCATTTCTAACCTGAAGAAAACAGGATGACAGATGATCCACAAAGCCACTTGGGCTTCCCTGGTGGCTCAGATGGTAAAGCATCTGTCTGCAATGCAGGCGACCTGGATTCAATCCCTAGGTTGGGAAGATCCCCTGGAGAAGGGAAGGCAACCCACTCCAGTATTCTTGCCTGGGGAATCTTATGGAGGGGGGAACCTAGCAGGCTATAGTGCATGGGGTTACGAAGAGTAGGACATGACTGAGTGATTCATTCATTCATCTGGGAGAAAAATTATTAAATGTGCTCAACAGAGGCATATTTAGTTTTGAGGGTTTTCCTTGTGTTGCACTGGATAAATATCAGTCAAAGCAGATTTTTTTAAAAAAAAGCACATTATGATTCAAGAGTTCTAGGGTGGGCCCACAGTTTTTCACCTTGAACAAGCATAGTTTTAACTAAATGTCTGGTTGTTCAATGGCCATTGTGAATAGCATGGAGTTGGTGATGGACAGCGTGCTACGATTCATGAGGTCGCAAAGAGTCAGACACGACTGAGCAACTGAACTGAACTGAACTGACCTGAAAAGAGCCATGGCAAACAGCCATGGCATCCAGTCCCATCACTTCAGGGCAAATAGATGGGGAAACAATGGAAACAGTGAGAGACTTGATTGTTTTGGGCTCCAAAATCACTGCAGATGCTGACTGCAGCCATGAAATTAAAAGATGCTTGCTCCTTGGAAGAAAAATTATGATGAACTTAGACAGCATATTAAAAAGCAGAGACATTACTTTGCCGACAGAGTTTCATCTAGTCAAAGCCATGGTTTTTCCACTAGTCATGTACGGGTGTGAGAGCTGGACTATAAAGAAAACTGAGTGCCAAAGAATTGATGGTTTTGAACTGTGGTGTTGGAGAAGACTCTTGAGAGTCCCTTGAACCACAAGAAGATCCAACCAGTCCATCCTAAAGGAAATCAGTCCTGAATATTCATTGGAAGGACTGATGCTGAAGCTGAAACTCCAATACTTTGGCCACCTGATGCAAAGAACTGACTCACTGGAAAAGAGCCTGATGCTGGGAAAGACTGAAGGCAGGAGGAGAAGGGGACAACAAAGATTGAGATGGTTGGATGGTGTCACGGACTCAATGGATACATGGTTGAGTAAGCTCTGGGAGTTGGTGATTGTCAGATGTGCTGCAGTCCATGGGGTCACAAAGAGTTGGACACAACTGAGCGACTGAACTGAACTGAAAAGAGCCAGGTACGAATTCATAGTTATTATTGAACTTTATGCGCTTTACAGATTTTACAGGTTTAATTGATTAGTAAGCAGAGAAAACAATCCTTTTGACCATTTGCGAACTATATAACTTTCTAACAGTTTTTTACTTTGTAATCTTGAATGAGCCACATAAATAATTTTAGATTAAAAAATATTGCTGTTCAAAATTGTTTGGAATATTTGATTAAATATTCAGAAAATGTAGAGCCTTGGATTTACTTCAATGGATCTGAGCTCGATTTTATGTAAAAAGAATTAAGTCAACACAAAGACCTGACTGAGCGACTGAATTGAACTGTTTGCAGAGACCACTCTAATGCATGTTTTATCAGTGGAGGTAACTGGCAAAAATATCAAAAAGAGAAAAAATGTCATATACTGTTAACATTTTCCTGCACACAAACATACACTAGTTAGGAGAAAAATGATTCATGTTTATTAAATCAGGAATAGATTTCTGTGACTAAATCTTATAATTTATTTGTGGCAATATTCTGTTTTTTTTAAATACACTAGAGTGCAAAAACACATAGACAAAAATTAGAGCTCTTGGTTCTGAATCTTTTATTCCTTTGAAAATCTCTATCATTTGTATTGCATTCTATTTTAGATATAACAGTTAAACATAAGTAATAACATTCTTGTAAATATTGTAGAAAATACAAAGATGTGATAAGAATTCTGTCTGGAAAATGAGTGTGGAGTATATTACTAATGGAAATGATCAGACCTGGGCTTGAGTGATGAAAACCTCCATTCCCAAAATGCAAGAACCTTACTAAACAGAGGTGAGTGTTCATTTTCCAAAGCAAAGGGAACTAAGAAGGCGCAGTTTGCTACGTTAATTTTGGCAGCTTATACACATCCCTCACTAAATCTTTCAAAAATCCCTATTAAAGTCAAAAAGCAGGAACATCACAGTTCACAATATCACAATATCGCAGAAGCACCTGAACCAGGGAATGTGAGGTGTAGTGGGATAAATGTTAGCAGTGATCTGAATCCTGAAAAATATCAGTTTTATACACAATTCACTTCTTATATAACTTCCATGTTCTGTATCCTAAGACTACACTTAAGAGTGAGTCCTTCCTACCAATATAGAGAAAGGTCTCTCATATTTTTCTCCTTCTATTTCCCAAACTTCCTGTGGAATTCTGGAGCACTGAGGTAATTCTGTTCATGAGGACAATTTCTTAATCCTGTTCTAAATATCTCAAGTTGCATATATATGTAAATTCATTCATAATTTCCCCTACTTCTCTAAGGTCCCAAGACTGAACTACATGCCAATGAGAATCTCAGAACCTATGCCTCCCCATGTTGATCTCTCATAAGGGGAATCTTTTCACCAGTTGAACGTCACTCATTCAGGTTGAGAATTCATCATGCTCTGTAGAAAGCCAGGATACAGACAAGGGAGACAAGGTTCTGGGACACAAGGGAGACGTGATCTAAAGAGCTGGTCCTCACTAGATAAGAAAAGGAAAAAATAAGAAGTTGATAACAATCTCCCCAGGCAGAAAAATTAGAAGCAGAGAACGAAAGGTTTGCAGGTTCCCTAGGTTCAAGCATTTTAGGGGGAAAAGCAGACGCAGCCCCAGACCCAGGACAGAACTGTCATTTCCTCCTCTTTTTCCTCCTGCTCTGTCTTCTCTGAGGATGTGATGTAGCAAACACACCTCTGCATATTGAAAGAATACCTTCAAAGGCAACTGCACATCTCTTTAACCTGCAACTAATGCACCTTCAGACAGAAGGACCTTGAAAACCTGAGAAGACCCACCTCTCCTGTCCTGTCTCAGGAGAGATTCAGGAACAGTTACTTCCTACCTGGAGACCAGCCTTTGAACTTATTTCTTGATTGTTCTCTCCTCAGAGAGAGCTCGTAATCCTCTGCTCACACAGATGATGTGAGCTGACTGATTTCCCTGGTCCAAATCCAGCTAGACCATCCCTGCAGCCTCACCTCAGACTGAAGCTAGGCCTCAGCTCTCACAGATGGACCAGGAGCCACGTCCTAAACCCGGGCCTCTCCTTAGAGTCCCCTGGAGCACTTCCTACACACCACACTGATGCTCCCACAGGACCAAGACAGAACTCTGTGGGGAGGTTATCGCTTAACACTGGTCAGGTGATCTTGATAGGAAACCAGGTTGAAACCACTTACAAGGTTCTTTCTGAACCATTTCAGTGAATATGAACCCCTCGAGGTCAGGTCCCCACTCTAAGAAGTTATAAATCTGCAGGTCTGAAGAGGGGTCATGAATGTCTCTTCAGCAAGTTCCCTGTTTATTTCGATGCTTCTCCCCCAAGACCCACACTCAGGAGCCCTGAGCTTCAGCCCTCACACTCAGCACACCTAAGACCTCTCAGGAGAGGAGGTTCTAGGGCAGGAATTTCTTAGGTCAAGCTTAGGACCAAGCAGAGAAAGCTCCAGTACTCGGGGTTCAGGCCTTTCTAAGAGACCTTGGTTGAAATGCTGTGGACTCGCCAGGCTGAGTGTGGATCGGTCCATTCAATCCAAGAGGAGCAGGAATCTAGAGCTCTGAGGGTGTCACTGAAGGAGGGCCTGTGCAGTAGACCCTGGGGTTCAGCAAGATTACTGGTCTCAAGGTGGGTGGTCATCTAGTGTTCGTGTTCACAGGACTGGCTGGTGTGAGTTCAAGGGCCTGCAGGCTGCCTGCTCCCCAGACAGACGCTGAGGCAGCAACAGCATGGAGTAGTTCAGGTAAACTCTCAACAGTACTCTCTATGATCCTTCCTAGAACCATCACAATGTCCCAGCAGTTACAGAGAAGTGGGGGGCGGGGGGGGGAGTACAATGGAGAAATGATGGGAAATATCCAATTATTTGAAGCTTAAAGGCAGTATGGAAACTAATTGTTACAGATATCATCCTTCTGTGCTAACAAAGAGTTTATTGTTAGGTATTTTCCCTTCAACCTTAAATCGGTAGGTTGACACTTCATTACACACCAACTTCATCACAAGAAACCGTCCAGTTTTATTAACATGTCATATCACACAGTCAGAATAAAACCTTTTCCACCCCACTATTTAACAGAATAAAATACAGGCTACAAGCATAAACAATGATATTCATTCCTCTGATACAATGATCTGAGCACTGTGATTCCTATGGTTACAAAATGGAGGTTAATTGTTAATGAAACAAGACATACACTAATTACATGACTTTTCTGTGACCGATTTCCATACATTTCTAGGGGATCAGAGATGTCTTTATTTGAAACATGTCAACTAATATTCATGACTTCTGTTGATATTATAAAGATACATCAAGATTTCAGTGAACTGTCATTGTATTTTACTTAAAAAGCAAGTGACATAACTATTGAAAATGTACATCTTACTTTAATATGTGGAATTACTCCCTGAACACTTACCTCATGGTGAGCTATAGGGATGTTTGACATGAATGACTAACACCTCCATTTAGATGTACATGTTACATTCCTGTGTCCTTAATCTTCTAATGGAGAATAAATATAAATGATTTCTCCTAGGATTGAAGGCCTTGTCTCATCTTTGAGATAGGAACCATTAGAAACATAACTTTGCATACACAATAGAAATGAAGCATAGCAGCATGGAGTAATTTGAGAGTTGAATCACATTGATTTTGGTTTTCAAACAATCAGAAATCATGTCAATATAAACAAAGATATATTGCTAATAATTGTACATTTCTAAATACCAACCTTCATCTTGTGATCCATACTAACATATCAATTTTCGATCTGTTTTAACTATGGATTACTATCTACAGTACTTCTCCTGAAGAGGAACTTGAAAAAACAGGATTGATGAAATGCTTTCTATTGTGTGGGCTTCCCTGATAGCTCAGTTGGTAAAGAATCCACATCCCACTCCACTATTCTGGCCTGGAGAATTCCATGAACACAGTCCATGGGGTTGCAAAGAGTTGGAAACAACTGAGCGACTTTCACTTTTTCCAGTGTGCAATTTATATTTATTTAGATTTAATTTTTATTGAAAACTTTTCTACATTTTCTCTACGTCATTCCTTATCTTTCTTTCTTTCTTTTTTTATTCCTTATCTTTCTTAAATAAATGGGCTTGTATTTTCTGAAGTGTATGTTTAGGACAAACCTCTTCCATCACTTATTACTATGGTTTCTCTCCAGTACGTACTCTCTGATCTCTAATAAGGTGAGAGCTCAGATTAAAGACTTTGCCACTTCTCCAGTATGAATTCTCTGCTGTTGAGTAAGACGTGAGTGCTTGATGAAGGCTTTTCCACATTCTTTACATTTGTAGGGTTTCTCTCCAGTATGAATTCTCTGATGGCAAGTAAGAGCTGAGTGCTTGCTAAAGTCTTTGCCATTAGCTTTACATTTATAAGGCCTCTCCCCAGTATGAATTCTCTGGTGTTGAGTAAGAGTTGAGTAGTGACTGAAGGCTTTTCCACATTCTTTACATTTATAAGGCTTCTCTCCAGTATGAATTCTCTGGTGTTCAGTAAGATGTGACACCTGATTAAAGGCTTTGCCACACTTTTTACATTTATAATCCTTTTCCCCAGTGTGAATTTGCTGATGTCGACTAAGGTTTGAGTAACACATAAATGCTTTTGCCCATTGTTTACATTCATAAGATTTCTTACCAGTGTGGATTTGCTGATCCCTTGACTAAGCTCTGAATTCTGATTAGAGGTGTTGCCACACTCTGTACATTTGAAAGGTTTCCATCCTGAATGAATTTTCCTGTGTCTACTTAGACTGGATGAGTTAGTAAAGGCTTTCTCACATTGTTTACACTTGTAACTTTAGTGCGGATTCTGAATACTCTGCTGTTGAGTGAGATTTGAAGACTGATTAGAAACATTACCATATTCACAATTGTAAGTCTTCTCTCCAGTATGTGTACTCTCATTTAGTGGAAGACCTGATGTTTGATAAAAGTTATTCCTACATGTACTATTGTCAGAATCTCTGTCTGAAGATTGAGGTCCCTGATGTTTCATAGCGTTAGAGTCTTGTTCAGTTTTACACCCAGTTTCTTTGCATGAATGGCTTCTCACGGCTTCATAAATATTGTTATGATTCTTGGGGGTAGATCTCTTACTTAAGGCCTGACTCGTGTTATTACACCTGAGAAGTTGTTCCGTATTAACAGTATCATGGTGTGTATTGAATATGATGTTGGGATTAACTCTCTTCCATTATTATCAACATTACACATTTTGGACCAGAGAAACTGTCTGTTGGTGGAAGAATAATGACCCCTTGCTTACAGATCCCTCAAACTGATTATATTGCGAGTTTTCCCCATCATTTTTAAATTTCTGGTTTTCAGACGTGCTTGAATGTATATGTAATCGAAGCCTGTGTTCAGAGTGGTTTGTATGAGTATTTGCAGTAGAGACTGGATGACTTTCCAGATTTTCCACATTTCCCTTCAAAGAACGTGCATGTTTCAAAAAATGATTTATGCCTTTGCTTGAAGAGATACATTGCTCTGCAGATGTTGATAACTGAAATGGGTGTTTTCCGCAGTTTGACTGACATTGCTCATTTCTTTGGGCAGTAATGTCCATATTGTGTGAAACTGTCTCAGTTCCTTTCTGTCCATATAAACATCTTCTAGATCTTTCACATACCCCTGTATATTCCTGGTCTTTCATTAAATGTTCATTTCCAAGGTGAGACCTTTCATATATTCCTAGGTTTGCTTTTTGGATTAAATTTTCTAATCTTGGATTCTTTGACATCAAACCACGGGTGTTGTGAGAAGACACAGCTGAAAGATACCAAATGAAAGTTTTCTTATCTACTATTCCTATCTACTGGGGCTGGTGTGAGCTCAGCTGGGACAGAAGGGGAGCCTCATTCTCTGTGGGAAGAGAATACGGCAACAGTCTGTGGCAGCAGGACAGAGTGAGACCTGTACACAGGGTACTGATCCCAACCCTGCCCGCCCAGCCTGAGAGGGTGTCCACTGCTGCAGACAAAGGCTGGGTGCTGCAATGTGGGGTCTGGAGAGCAGACCCAGGCAGAGGTCTCCTGTGGGCTGAGGTGGCATCCTGAGAGGTTTGGGGTGAGGGAGGAGCTCTATAAGCTAGAATACTTGTGGAGGAAGACTGAACCACCAGAGAGCAGAGTGCCATTTTTGAGTGATGCCCAAAGGGAAGACCCACCATTGCAGCCCCTCTCCCCCTGTGCCTCCCTCCTCCCCCAGCACTAGGAAAGGCCACCATCCGGGTGGGCTCTATTGAGCTCCAGCCACAGCTTCCCCCCATGCACCTCCTCCACAATCAGCAGACTCCTGTGCTCTGGGGCAGCCTCTGGAGCAGATACCTGTGGGTTGCCCACACACATAGAGGGAGCTGAAAGCTCAGCTGAGCCCCAGGGTTAATGAAGAAAACCTGAAGTCTCTCCTCACGGTTTCACAAACCATGGTTTTATACCTACCATTGGCTTTGTCATATCAGCACCTACAGAGCATCTGAATGGACAACCAGGGCTCCTCCAGTCATGGGAGGTGTAGCTTTAGTAGCTGTTGACTTTTGGGGATGTATACTAGGGGGTGGGGCCAGGCCTGAGTCTGAGATGCCCCCATAGCACCACAGCAGGTCCAGCTCCATGAATGCAATTCTGGGACCTGAGTTCACTGGAACTATGCTGGTGTTCCAGTGAAAACAACATCTGAGACACACCAGAGCAATGTGCCATCATGCCCATGGTTAAAGGGGGGCCAAGAGCAGTGCCAACATGGGGTCACATGAGACTCACACAGTGCATGAGCACACCCCAAGGTGAATATCCCCAGAGGAGCAATCCTTAGTGGCTTCTCTCCCAGTGGGTATCATCCAATCCTACCTGCCTTGACCACAGATCAGAATCACAGTGAATAAGTGGATCTGGGGCTCTTCTTCACCAACCAAGGAGCAGACCCCACCCCTGACAGGGCAGTGACAACCATAGAGCCAAGGGGAAGCTCCCCTGAATATCCAGGGGAGGCTCGGGTCACAATAACAGCATACATAGCCCAGATCAAGGGGATAAGGGTACAAGCCTGTGGACCAACCTCACCCCCTAGGGGGAAGACAACAGAGCAAGAGGAGCTAGGATCCTGCAGCCTGCAGAACACACCACAAACCCAGAAAATATCTAATGATTACTCTTTGACTTAAGTCATCTTAAATGCAGGTGCCACTAGGTGGCCTCTAATTCTTTAACTGACTTCTTATTTTAACATGTTCTATATGATGTTTCAATATAAAACTCATAAATGATACTGGCATAGGTGTAATCAGAAACCGAGGGCATGTAGGACAAAGTCTGGGGAAGCTGATAACAAGACTAATTAAATAAAGAAGCAGTTCTTGAGAAATTAAGAAATGAGACTTTAAAAATGTGGTGTTAACAGTATCAATGCTCTGTGGAGATCTAATTGGGAAGGAAATCTTAAAAAGACTAGATATCTGTACGTAAAATGGCTTCTCTTTGCTGTACAACATTGTAAACCAGTTATACTCCAATAAGAACGTTTTAAAAAGATTCTATTATCTAAACATTGCAATACTGTGAAACTATTAAAAATATGGTGGAAAATGTTTTATGCTCTTATGCCAGTTTATTTGAAAATTCTTTAAGTTAATTGAATATACTTAAGTCTTTTAGTATTGAGGAATTGGGGCCAATACACTTAACATTTCATATGAGTTCATTTGAAGAAAACAGAAACTTTGAAGTAACCCTGAGACTGGCATTCTTTCTCTTTAGGGAGGTTTTGGTTTATGCAGTGAAGAAATTACTTGAATTTAGCATTTATAAGATCATATTTGTAGCTTCCAGTGTTTTAGAAATTATGTCAGAAAACAAACAAACAAACTTCTGTCCCCAATATTCTTAGAACTTTGGCAGTATGTCTACAATTCCACTCACACACTGCCATCTCGAGGTAGAAACTTTAATAGGAGCGTCTTAGAGTTTTTCAGAAATGTCCAGGTTTCCTAGGGCGCCAACACACACCACCACCCCCGACCCTCCGCCCACTGAAGAAATTGAATAGTAGTAGATTCATGCAGGTTGTCACAGGCCAAGAGAAGGATTTCAGTTCTCACTGTGATTGAGAAAAGTAATCACTGGAGGTGAATTCAGGAATAATTTAAAGGGACAGAATGGGGCAGGTGATATCCGCCTATGACAGCAACAGAAAAAAACTCAGACTTCTCTAAAATCATTTCCATTGAAGCAGATCTTCCCAAACCACTTGACAAAGGATGAATTCCTCACTAATCTTTGGACCTGTCGTTGACTCATCGGCTCCATCCATTCATACATACCTGTGTATATGGCTGGCATCTCCAGTCTCCTTACATCCCAGGGATTTTTTATTTGCAGAAAGGTGATCAGGTCTGGCTTAGAGACCACAAGACCTGCTATCAGGAAAAGGAATATTCATTTTACTAGAGATTCATCAGTTTCCAATCTAATATGTATTCAAGTGAGAAGAGAAGGCACATGTGCTAAGTCACTCCAGTCCTGTCTGACTCTTTGCCACCCTATGGACTGTAGCCCACCAGGCTCCTCTGTCCATGGGAGTGTCCAGGCAAAAGTACTGAGTGGGTTGCCATGTCCTCCTCCAGGAATTCTTCCCAGCCCAGGGATCAAACACACTTCTTTTACGTCTCCTGCATTGGCAGGCAGGTTCTTTACCACTAGTGCCACCTGGGAAGCCCAGAGAAGGCATGGTAGAATGTTAATACAGCCTAGAACTAAAGTATTTGGGGACATAATTTCCTAAGCTGTATTAAAATTCCCTGGTGGCTCAGCTGGTAAAGAAGCCACCTGCACTGTGGGAAACCTGTGTTTGATGTCTGGGTTGGGAAGATCCTCTGGAAAGGGAACGGCTACCCACTCCAGTATTCTGCCCTGGAGAATTCCATGGACTGTTCCATAGGGTCACAAAGAGTCAGACATGACCATAGTTTTGCCCATTACATTATTACTACTAAGATTCTAGAGAAGGCATGGTTGAATGTTAATATAGCCTAGAAAGTTATATCCCCAAATGCTTTATCGAAGCACTTTTATAACTAGAAAGTACATAAAGAAAAGATCTTGCGATTCTAGTCAAGTACTACTAAGGCCAAAGTAAGTAAGTAGGAGATATCTGATTTATAAAGGAGAGTGGCACCCTTTTATACCACAGAACCTACAGAATTACCACTATCCTAGAAGAAGGATAAAGATTCCATCAAGGAAAAGTTAGAATCATAATGAATCATCATGAGGTCTTCTTTCTCAACTCATAAATATTCATTTCCCCATAGAAAGCAGGGATCTGAAACTATTATAAGGAGCAGAAGATTCTAGGAGACATTCTAGAAATGCAGGAACCAAAACCCGTGGGTAGAGAAGGGATTCTGGAAGGCAGTTATCCTCACCCAAGGAGGCCAGGTTCCTATAGTTCTCTAACACGTCCCTGTACAATTCTCGCTGACTGAAGTCCAGGCATTCCCACTCCTCTTGAGTGAAGTCTATGGCCACATCTTGGAATGTCAGCCATCCCCGAAATACACAGTACAGGTGCCATGTGGTCATGGGAAGACTTCCTAATGTGACCCAAGAGGAAACCAGCAAGAGAAATGGCTTTGATTTAGAAAAATGTCTGGTGTTACAGAGGAATATAATTTTTACACTATAATATATTCTACCACATTTTTAACCACAAGAAAAGAGGATGAGATACGATCCATCAACCACTACAGAAATTGTTCTGATTTGGAAGAGAAATTACAATCAGATTAAAGTTGCCATATTTATTTTTGAGTGTTGTACTCAGCTGACAGAGGATAAACTGTCTATCAAAAGAAACAGGAAATATTTTTAAAAAGCACTTCCTGATCCAAATGTTCTGGAGTGGGCTCAGTGTGCCACATTTTTAACAAGCTTATTTGAACTAATAATGTTGAAAATTCTGCTCTATGAGTGACAATGTTTGAACAGCAACGAAGAAGAATAGTAAAGAAAGAATTCACAGTTAACTTTGAACTGTAAGTGCTTTACAGATTTTACAGGTCTGATAGGACAGTAACCTCAGTGACAGGAATCATTTTAACGATCTGGTATATACTATTTTCTGACAGTTTTCAGAGTCTTGAATGTATACCAGACATAATTTAAAATCAATACTGTTGCTGTATCATCTTTTGGCAAATATGTTAACAAACATCCTTTAGATGACAGCTTAAGGGACTGGGGAGCCTGGTGGGTTGCCGTCTATGGGGTCGCAGAGTCGGACACGTCTGGAGTGACTTAGCAGCAGTAGCAAATTTTACTTCATTTTGTGACTCTGGACTTTAATCAAACAAAGACAAACGCACAGAGCTAACTCTAATGAAAGTTTATAGAAATTTCTGTATTTGTAAATAATACTAAAAACAAGAAAAGTGTTAGTCACTCAGTCGTGTGCAACCCCAGGGACTGTAGCCTACTAGGTTTCTCTGTCCATGGGATTCTCAAGGCATGAATACTGCAGTGGGTAGCTATTCCCTGCTTCAAAGAATCTTCAAGGAAGAAAAGGAAAGAAAATCTATCAAATGATGTTAACATGTTCATGCATACAGACATACACTAAAATCAGGACTGTATACATATTAAGAGAAAAATGGTCTTGGCAATAAAATCAGGATAATTTTTAACTGATTGAAAATGTACATAAATATTTGAGGATGCTATTGTTAGGTAGGTAGATTAGGGAAAAGGAGTCCAAAATAGTGGTGGCTAAAAGACAAGGAAGGTCTGAGGAACATCCGAGGACCAGAATGGAGACTTCAGGTAGAACAAACAACACTCCTGGCTAAATCCAATTTGCATAGGGCAGGCCCAGGTCGAGGAAAAAACATATAAAAGGAGGAGCCAAAGCTCTTTCTCTCTCCCTCTTTCTCTCCCACGTGTATGTGTGAGCTCTTCTCTTTTTCTCCCTCCCCCATGCGCTCCTCCACGCTCTTCTCTTGGAGTCTTTGGGTTGGTATGCCCTCACGCTTCGAGGATGGATTCTCCTGCTATCGTCTAAATAAAATAGAGCTCTAACACTGATTTGCCTAAGAGCTATAACACAGTTTGTCCAAGACCCGACAGCTGTGATGCGCCGAGGGCTTTAATATTCGTCGCTCCAAATCTTTGTTGTGAGGAGACAAAGAACCGAGGAACATACACTCGTGTGACAATATTATTCAAATTTTTAAAAATAGACTAGGGTGCAGACATACACAATGATTAAAAAAATAGACACCTCTGGTTCTGAATTTTTTAATTTCCTGAAAAATCTACCATTTGCACGGAACTCTATTTTAAAATTTAACACAGTTGAACATAGATTCGCAGTAATATGCTTCTTGTAAGCATTTTGGAAAATACAGAAATGTGATGAGACTCTATCTGTGATGTGAGTGTGGAGTGTACTGGAAATGATCAGACCTGGGCTTGAGTGGTGAAAATCCCTACTCCCAAATCCCAGCATCTCTACTAAACACACAGGAGTGTTGTCAACTACAAATCAGCACCTGTCAAGAGCATCGCCAGCGACTGAACAAGACCTTTTAGAACTAACACCCAAAAAAGATGTCCTCTTCATTATAGGGGACTAGAATGCAAAAGTAGGAAGTCAAGAAACACCTGAAGTAACAGGCAAATTTGGCCTTGGAAAGCAGAATGAAGCAGGGCAAAGACTAATAGAGTTTTGCCAAGAAAATGCACTGGTCATAGCAAACACCCTCTTCCAACAATACAAGAGAAGACTCTACACATGGACATCACCCGATGGTCGACACCAAAATCAGATTGATTATATTCTATGCAGCCAAAGATGGAGAAGCTCTATACAGTCAATAAAAACAAGACCAGCAGCTGACTGTGGCTCAGATCATGAACTCCTTATTACCAAATTCAGACTTAAATTGAAGAAAACAGGGAAAACCACTAGACCATTCAGGTATGATCTGAATCAAATCCCTTATGATTCTACAGCAGAAGTGAGAAATAGATTTACGGGCTTAGATCTGATAGATAGTGTGCCTGATGAACTATGGAATAAGGTTCATGACATTGGACAGGAGACAGGGAACAAGACCATCACCATGGAAAAGAAATGCAAAAAACCAAAATGGCTGTCTGGGGAAGGCTTACAAATAGCTGTGAAAAGAAGAGAAGCGAGAAGCAAAGGAGAAAAGGAAAGATATAAGCATCTGAATGCAGAGTTCCAAGGAATAGCAAGAAGAGATAAGAAAGCCTTCTTCAGAGATCAATGCAAAGAAATAAAGGGAAACAACAGAATGGGAAAGACGAGAGATCTCTTCAAGAAAATCAGAGATACCAAGGGAACATTTCATGCAAAGATGGGCTTGATAAAGCACAGAAATGGTCGGGACCTAACAGAAGCAGAAGATTTTAAGAAGAGGTGGCAAGAATCAACAGAAGAACTGTACAAAAAATATCTTCACAACCCGGATAATCACGATGGTGTGATCACTCATCTAGAGCCAGACATCTTGGAATGTGAAGTCAAGTGGGCCTTAGAAAGCATCACTATGAACAAAGCTAGTGGAGATGATGGAATTCCAATTGAGCTGTTTCAAATCCTGAATGATGATGCTGTGAAAGTGCTGCACTCAATATGCCAACAAATTTGGAATACTCAACAGTGGCCACAGAACTGGAAAAGGTCAGTTTTCATTCCAATCCCAAAGAAAGGCAATGCCAAAGAATGCTCAAACTACCGCACAGTTGCACTCATCTCACATGCTAGTAAAGTAATGCTCAAAATTCTCCAAGCCAGGCTTCAGCAATACGCGAACCGTGAATTTCCAGATGTTCAAGCTGGTTTTAGAAAAGGCAGAGGAGCCAGAAATGAAATTGCCAACATCCGCTGGATCATGGAAAACGCTAGAGAGTTCCAGAAAACCAATTATTCCTGCTTTATTGACTGCTAAAGCCTTTGACTGTGTGGATCATAATACACTGTGGGAAATTCTGAAACGGATGGGAATAGCAGACCACCTGACCTGCCTCTTGAGAAATCTATATGCAGGTCAGGAAGCAACAGTTAGAACTGGACATGGAACAACAGAGCAGTTCCAAATAGGAAAAGGAGTACGTCAAGGCTGTATATTGTCACGCTGCTTCTTTACCTTATATGCAGAGTACATCATGAGAAACGCTGGACTGAAGAAACACAAGCTAGATTGAAGATTGCCTGGAGGAATATCAACAACATCCGATATGCAGATGACACCACTCTTATGACAGAAAGTGAAGAACTAAAAAGCCTCTTGATGAAAGTGAAAGAGGGCAGTGAAAAAGTTTGCTTAAAGCTCAACATTCAGAAAACGAAGATCATGGAATACGATCCCATGACTTCATGGGAAACAGATAGGGAAACAGTGGAAATTGTGTCAGACTTTATTTTTGGGGGCTCCAAAATCCCTGCAGATGGAGACTGTATCCATGAAATTAAAAGACGCTTACTCCTTGGAAGGAAAGTTATGACCAACCTAGATAGCATATTCAAAAGCACAGATATTACTTTGCCAACTAAGGTCCATCTAGTCAAGGCTATGGTTTTTCCAGTAGTCATGTATGGATGTGAGAGTTGGACTGTGAAGAAGGCTGAGTGCTGAGAAATTGATGCGTTTGAACTGTGGTGTTGGAGAAGACTCTTGAAAGTCCCTTGGACTGCAAGGAGATCCAACCAGTCCATCCTGAAGAAGATCAGCCCTGAGATTTCTTTGGAAGGAATGATGCTAAAGCTGAAACTCCAGTACTTTGGCCACCTCATGCAAAGAGTTGACTCATTGGAAAAGACTCTGATGCTGGGAGGGATTGGTGGCAGGGGGAGAATGGGACGACAGAGGATGAGATGGCTGGATGGCATCACTGACTCAATGGACATGAGTCTGAGTGAACTCCTGGAGTTGGTGATGGACAGGGAGGTCTGGCATGGTGTGATTCATGGGGTTGCAAAGAGTCAGACACGACTGAGCAACTGAACTGAACTGAATAACAAGGGCGTTTGCGATCTGCCTCTGGGGAGAATGAACCGTATGGTGCTGCAACTGACTTCAGTCCCCTCGACGGAGTTCAGGTTGGATTGTGGCACTCTGCTCCAGGGAATCTGGTGGAACAGGTCTTTAGAGTCAGATATTTTCAGGAACTGCTTTCATGATCCCAATCCTTGCATCTCTTCATATCTAGAAAAGCACTAAACCACTAAATGATGACTTCAGTTCCTCATGCCTGGCAGAAATCCTTTTGTAAAGTAAGTGCTTGATTCCATTGAACTCCCCCTTCACCAAACTCACATACTGACCTTCCCCCACTGGCTCTTTGGAGCAGTTTCTCAGAGTTCTCTGAGATGCTGTCTCCTGGGCTGCTGTCCTCATTTTGCCACAAATAAAACTTCATTCACATCTCTCAAACTGTGCATCTGTCTTAGCTGACAGTGCTTATTTTTCAAAGCAAAGAGTAACTAAGAAGATACGGCATTTCCTCATTAACTGTGATAGGCATATCCATCACTTTTTCTTTCCAAGATCCTTGTTCAAGACAAAAAGAAAAAAATAAACTTCATAGCGTGGAAATCTCAGAGAAGCACCTGAACCAGTGAGCATGAGATCACGGGTAAGAGTACAGAAAAATGCATTATCTCTGCCTGGCATTTTGGCAATATTAGGAAAACCATGATCTCAATCTATCATGAAAAATGTCAGCTTTCTGCAAATTCCACCTCCTATATACCTCCCATGATCTGTAGCTTAGTACTCCATTTAATTAGTATATTTTTCTCATTGGTATAGAGGATTGTCTCTGCTATTTTAACTTCTGAAAAATTCTGGAATGCTGAGTTCATTCTATTAACAAGGGCATTTTCTTACTCCTGTTCTAGAGAGCTGAATTGCATCCACACCTAAATTCGTCACGGCATTTCCCCGACTTCTCTAAGATCCTAACACTGAACCACATCCCAGTGGGAATCTCAGATACCAGTGCCTCCCTGTATTGATCTCTCACAAAGGGAATGTATTGAACATTGAAGTCACTATTTCATGTTGAGAATTCATCATGCTCTATAGAAAGCCAGGATACACACAATGGAGAAAAGGCTCTGGAATATGAGCGAGACGAAATCTGAAGAGCTGGTTCCCACTATTTAAAAAAAAAGAAAAAAACAGGAAAAAATAAGAAGATGATAACAAGCACTCCAGGCAGAAAACTTAGAAGCAGAGAACTAAAGTTTTGCAGATTCTCAGTCTAGGCATTTCAGGAGGAAAAGCAAACACAGCCCCACACCCGGGACAGGACAATTACCTGAGAAGCTGCCATTTCCTCCTCTTCTTCCTCCTGCACTGCATCTTCTGGGGGATATGACATCTCAAACTCACATCTGCATTTTGAGAAAATACCTTCAAAGACATCCATACAGCCCTTTAACCTGCAACTGCTGCAGTGAAAAAGAAGAAAACGTTTTCTTGTTTCTCTCACCCTTTTCGGAGCTCTTTGCTGACTTTCTGGGTTCCTGATCTGTAGTGGGTAATCAAAACTAACCTGATATGCTAATCACATCCTGCTGCTCCACTCTATTGGCAGATCTTCCTGGCTAGTTCCTCTCCTTCCTTTTTGCACTACAGAGAGCAGGCAGCACAACAATTCACCAGACACAATGGACCCTACTTCTGGGCTACTTGACCCAGCCTAGGAGGGTTTTGAAAAAACGCAAGAGACCTGCATTCAGGAGCCCTGAGGGAAACCTCACATTTGGCACATGTGTGAGACCTCAGGAAGGGAGGTTTTAGGGCGGGAACTTCTAGAAGCAAAGGTCAACCTGATTCCCTGGTGAGGGGCTCTTTCTAGGATGTGTGTGGTGTCCTTGGCCTGTGTCTGCGCCCTGGGGGAGGGGAGGGGAGAGGTGACTGTTTGGTAGGAATCACCTGGGGGTCTTGGGTTCCTGCCAGGCTTTATTTGCAGACTTCTTCCCAAAGATCTCCCGTGTCCTTAGTTTTTTTCACCCCTCTCTGCAGCCTGGGGACACACGTTTTCACAAAATGATTTGCATTGTGACAACCTCTCTGCAGGTGTGGCACCTCCAACTTCAGAGACCAGGAGCCTGGAGGTGTTTCCATCACAGCTTTCTTTGAAAATAAACCGTGGACAGCAGGCGGCCTGGCGAGCTGCAGTCCATGGTGTCGCAAAGAGTAGGAAAGGACTGAGCAGCTGAACTGAACTGAACTGAGCAGGACACGCTAGATTAACAAGTGTGTGTGGGCAGAGACAAATGCCTTTGAAAATGATGCCCTAAATGCTATCTGATGACCAACCAAGGAAATAATGATCGGTGTTGTAACTTACATTACACATGAATTAACAGGTGAGAGCCTTGTTCTACTTCCTGTGTGTACGTTTTTCTAGGTTTTATGAATCAACTGCTACAGTTTGTTGTCTGTGCCATTTAGAGAGCTCTATTTTCTCACACCTTTAAAGTATAATGACTAAGAAGAAATTAAAGTTAGAAGCATGTCCATCTTTCTAATATTATATATTCTAAAAAATATTCAGTATGCATGCACCAGTACCAACTTTGTAGAAGATTTCGTTTCACAGCAGAGTTGAGAATAAGGTATAGATGTTTCCTGTATACCCCTTGTTCCCACACGTGGACAATCTCCCTACCTACCTTTGCCCACCAGAGTGAGCATTTGTTACCACTGATGAAGCTACAAGGACACTAAATACATAAACTCTTTAGTTTACCCTTATATTTCTCTTTTAGGGATGTGCACTCCATACCTCCGGACAAATGTATAATAACACGTGTCCATCACAACAGTTTAACACAAATTACTTCACGGTCCTGAAAGTTCTCTAGATTTAGGATATTCAGAGTCCCTCCTTTGAAACCCATGGCAACCACAGACCTTTTTAATCTCTTCTATATTTCCTACTAGATTCCCAGGTGACTGAGTGGGAAGTAGTCCGCTGCCAATGAAGGACATCCAGGTGATGCGGGTTTGATCCTTGGGTCAGGAAGATCGCCTGGAGGAAGAAATGGAAACCCACTCCAGTATCCTTTCCTGGGTAATCTATGGACAGAGGAGCCTGGCAGGCTACAGCCCCTGGGCTCACAAAGACTCAGACACCACTGAGCACACATGAACATTTACCTACACCAAAGTGTCATACTGTAAAACTCCTACTTTCTGTAGCATTTTTGAATCGGCTTCTTTCACTTCGTAAAATGCATGGAATGATTGTCCACGTATTTTATGCCTTGAAAGCTTAAGGTCCAAAAGCTTAAGAACTACCTCTGTGCCTATATTCCTGCTCAGTAAATAAGTTCATCAACACCGTTTTTTTTAGATTCCATATATAACTGTTAAGACAATATTTGCCCAAATATAGAGAACAGATGTATGTACATGGCAGGAGAAGAGGAGGGGGACAAACTGAAGAGCCCACTGACACACACACACCACCGTGGCTGAAATGCTGGAGAAGACTCTTGCGAGGCCCTTGGACTGCACAGAGATCCAGCCAGCCCATCCTAAGGGAGATCAGTCCTGGGTGTTCATTGGAAGGACTGATGCTGAAGCTGAAACTCCAGTCCTTTGGCTACCTCATGTGAAAAGCTGACTCATTTGAAAAGCCCCTGATGCTGGGAATGATTGAAGTGGGGAGGAGAAGGGGACGACTGAGGATGAGATGGTTGGATGGCATCACCGACTCAATGGACATGAGTTTGAGTAAACTCTGCGAGTTGGTGATGGACAGGGAGGCCTGGCGTGCTGCAGTCCATGGGGTCGAAAGACTTGGACATGACGGAGCAAGTGAACTGAACTGAACTGATGGTTAAAACAGGGAACAAATGGGAAGCTGCTGGATAGCACAGGGAGCTCAGCTTGGTGCTCTGTGCTGACCAGAGGGGTGAAATGGAGATCACGGGAGGGAGGTTCAAGAGGGAGCAGATTCATGTATACTTATGGCTGATTGATGATGTCGTACAGCAGAAACTAACACAACATTGTAAAGCAATTATATTCCAATACAAATTATACATGCATCTCTAAAGGAAAAAAAGCTAAACAGACGGGTCACCCAGTGGTGGAGAATCCATCTGACAGTGCAGGGGACATGGACTTGATCCCTGGTCCAGGAATACTCCACATGCTTTGGGGCAACTAAGCCTGTGTGCCACAACTGCTGAGCCTGTGTGGGACAACTTGCTTTTTTAGATGGGCAAGAGGGAAATGAAAGATGCTCACCACCGCTAAACAATAAAAAATACAAAACAAAGCTACAATGATGCGTCATCTCATGCCAGTCAGAATAACAGTTAGCAAAGTGCCCACTAATAATATCATAAATGCTGAGGAGGCTTGGAGATCAGGGACCTCCTACAGGGCTAGAGGGAATGTAAACTGGGGCAGTCACGGGGGGGGAGCACAGAGTGGAAGCTCCTTAAAAAATGCAACCTCCTGACAGTTAAGGAAATGAATTCCATGAAAAATAGACAAAACAGATTAATTGACATATTGATAAGTTTTGCAGTTTTTAGTCAATCATCTGCAAGTCTAAAATGACCAGTTTTGATCGAGCCTTTCTAAATTCTCTAAGTTAAATGTGTACGAATACACATGCACTCACATATTCCTTCTTGGTTTTCTCACTGCTAACATGTATACCTTAGATATCTATATATAGTATTCAATGTGTGTTATATCAATTATATAATGTATATATCTTCAGATATTTATATATTGCATTCAAAGTATGCCAAGGCTATGAGAAAAATGCCTTTAAGCCTAGACAAGAAACTTGTGCTAAGACTTATACAGGGTAAGATTTTATAAATCTTGGTTCAGAACGTTACCATCATGGCTTCTAATTATGCTTTTTGTGACTTTGTTAAATTTACATTTGCTTAAATGAGCCCCTGGAAAGTTTTAGCTTACAGAAGAACAAAGGGCAATTGAAGCGGGTGATGTTATGATTCTAGGTCCTGAGAGCATTCACAGGAAGCCTCGAAGGCCCCTGAGGAAGGTCAAGGCTAGAACCAGGCAAGGAAAGCTCCAGTATTTGGCGTTCAGGCCTTTCTAAGGGGCCCTGGATGAAGTGCTGTGGGCTCCCCAGGCTGAGTGTGGATCGGCCCATTCAAACCAAGGGGAGCAGGAATCTAGAGCTCTGAGGGGGTCACTGAAGGGGGGCCTGTGCAGTAGACCCTGGGGTTCAGCACGACTGCTGGTCTCAAGGTGGAGTTTATCTACTGCAGGTGTTCACAGGACTGGCTAGTGTGACTTCAAGAGCCTACAGGCTGCCTGCTCCCCAGACAGACCTTGAGGCAGCAACAGCATGCAGTAGTTCAGGTAAACTCTCAACAGTACTCTCTATGATCCTTCTTAGAACCATCACAATGTCCCAGCAGTTACAGAGAAGTGGGGGGCGGGGGGGGGGAGTACAATGGAGAAATGATGGGAAATATCCAATTATTCAATTATTTGAGGCTTTAAGGCAGTATGGAAACTAATTGTTACAGATATCATCCCTCTGTGCTAACAAAGAGTTTATTGTTAGGTATTTTCCCTTCAACCTTAAATCGGTAGGTTGACACTTCATTACACACCAACTTCATCACAAGAAACCGTCCAGTTTTATTAACATGTTATATCACACAGTCAGAATAAAACCTTTTCCAACCCACTATTTAACAGAATAAAATACAGATCACAAGCATAAACTATGATATTCATTCCTCTGATACAATGATCTGAGCACTGTGATTCCTATGGTTACAAAATGGAGGTGAATTGTTTATGGAATAAAACATACACTAATTACATGACTTTTCTGTGACTGACTTCCATACATTTCTAGGGGATCAGAGATGTCTTTATTTGAAACATGTCAACTAATATTCATGACTTCTGTTGATATTATAAAGATACATCAAGATTTCAGTGAACTGTCATTGTATTTTACTTAAAAAGCAAGTGACATAACTATTGAAAATGTACATCTTACTATAATATGTGGAATTACTCCCTGAACACTTACCTCATGGTGACCTATAGGGATGTTTGACATGAATGACTAACACCTCCATTTAGATGTACATGTTACATTCCTGTGTCCTTAATCTTCTAATGCAGCATAAATACAAATGATTTCTCCCTAGGATTGAAGGCCTTGTCTCACCTTTGAGATAGCAACCACCAAAAACATAACTTAGCCTACACACTAGAAATGAAGAATAGCAGCATGGAGTAATTTGAGAGTTGAATCACATTGATTTTGGTTTTCAAACAACCACAAATCATGTCAATAGAAACAAAGATATATTGCTACTATTTGTACATTTCTAAATACCAACTTTCATCTTGTGATCCATACTAACATATCAATTTTCGATTTGTTTTAACTATGGATTACTATCTACAATACTTCTCCTGAAGAGGAACTTCAAAAAACAGAATTGATGAAATGGTTTCTATGTGCGGGCTTCCCTGATAGCTCAGTTGGTAAAAATCCACCTCCCACTCCACTATTCTGGCCTGGAAAATTCCATGGACACAGTCCATGGAGATGCAAAGAGTTGGAAGCAACTGAGCGACTTTCACTTTTTCTAGTGTGCAATTTCTGATATTTATTTAGATTTAATTTTTATTAAATACTTTTCTACATTTTCTTTATGTCATTCCTTATCTTCCTTAAATAAATGGTCTTGTATTTTCTGAAGTGTATGTTTAGGACAAACTTCTTCCATCACTTATTAGTAGGGTTTCTCTCCAGTATGTGCTGTCTGTCTAATAAGGTGAGAGCTCAGATTAGAGCCTTTGCCACTTCTCCAGTATGAATTCTCTGATGTTGAGTAAGACGTGAGTGCTCGATGAAGGTTTTTCCACATTCTTTACATTTCTAAGGTTTCTCTACAGTATGAATTCTCTGATGGTGAGTAAGACATGAGTACTTTGAAGGCTTTTCCACATTCTTTACATTTCTAAGGTTTCTCTCCAGTATGAATTCTCTGATGGTAAGTTAGACCTGAGTGCCTGCTAAAGTCTTTGCCACAATCCTTACATTTATAAGGCCTCTCCCCAGTATGAATTCTCTGGTGTTGAGTAAGATGTGAGTACTGACTGAAGGCTTTTCCGCATTCTATACATTTGTAAGGCTTCTCTCCAGTATGAATTCGGTGGTGTTGAGTAAGAGTTGAGTACTGACTGAAGGCTTTTCCACATTCTTTACATTTATAAGATTTCTCTCCAGTATGGATTACTTGATGTTTAGTAAGACAGGACTGCTGTCTAAACGCTTTGCCACAATCCTCACATTTATAAGGCCTCTCTCCAGTATGAATTCTCTGATGCTGAGTAAGATGTGAGTGCTGCCTAAAGTCTTTGCCACAAAACTTACATTTATAAGGCCTCTCCCCAGTATGAATACTCTGGTGTTCAATAAGAGTTGAGTAGTGACGGAAGGCTTTTCTGCATTCTTTACATTTATAAGGCTTCTCTCCAGTATGAATTCGCTGGTGTTGGGTAAGGTTTGAGTACTGACTAAAGGCTTTTCCGCATTCTATACATTTATAAGGCTTCTCTCCAGTATGAATTCGCTGGTGTTGAGTAAGAGTTGAGCAGCAAGTGAAGCCTTTTCCGCATTCTTTACATTTATAAGGTTTCTCTCCTGTATGAATTCTCTGGTGATCAGTAAGACGTGACTTCTGATTAAAGGCTTTGGCACACTCTGTACATTTATAAGGCCTCTCCCCAGTGTGAATGCGCTGATGTTGACTAAGGTTTGAGTAACACATAAATGCTTTTTCACATTCTTTACATTCATAAGGTTTCTTGCCAGTGTGGATTTGCTGATCTTGACTAAGCTCTGAATTCTGCTTAGAGGTGTTACCACACTGTGTGTATTTCAAAGGTTTCCATCCTGAATGAATTTTCCTGTGTCTACTTAGACTGGATGAGTTAGTAAAGGCTTTCTCACATTGCTTACACTTGTAACTTTTCTGTGGATTCTGAATACTCTGCTGTTGAGTGAGATTTGAAGACTGATTAGAGACATCACCATATTCACAATTGTAAGTCTTCTCTCCAGTATGTGTACTCTCATTTAGTGGAGGACTTGATGTTTGGTAAAAGATATTCCTCCATGTACTATTTTTAGAGTCTTTGTCTGAAGATTGAGGTCCCTGATGTTTCATAGGGTGAGAGTCTTGTTCAGTTGTACACCCAGTTTCATTGCATGAATGGCTTCTCACTCCATCATAAATATTCTTGTAATTATTAGGGGTAAAGCTGTTGCTTAAGGCCTGTCTCGTGTTATTACACGTGAGAAGTTGTTCCTTATTAACCGTATCATGATGTGTATTCAACAATGGTGGTGGGATTAACTCTCTTCCATTAATATCAACATTACACATTTTGGAATGGAGAGAAACGGTCTGTTGGTGGAAGAATAATGACCCCTTGTTCACAGATCCCTCAAACTGGTTATATTGTGAGTTTTCCCCATCGTTTTTCAATTTCTGGTTTTCAGACATGCTTGAATGTATGTGTAATCGAAGCCTGTGTTCAGAGTGGTTTGCATGAGTATTTGCAGTAGAGACTGGATGACTTTCCAGATTTTCCACATTTCCCTTCAGAGAATGTGTATGTTTCAAAAACTGCTTTAAGCCTTTGGTTGAACAGATACACTTTTCTGCAGCTGTTGATAACTGAAATGGGTGTTTTCCACAGTTTGACTCATATTGCTCATTTCTTATGGCAGTAATGTCCCCATTGTGTGAAACTGTCTTGGTTTCTTTCTGTCCATATAAACATCTTCTCGGTCTTTCACATACCCCCATATATTCCTGGACTTTCATTAAGTGTTCGTTTCCAAGGTAAGCTCTTTCATATATTCCTAGGTTTGCTTTTTGAATTAAGTTTTCTAATCTTGGATTCTTTGACATCAAACCACGGGTGTTGTGAGAGGACACAGCTGAAAGATATGAAATGAAAGTTTTCTTATCTACTATTCCTAACTATTGGGGCTGATGTGAGCTCAGCTGGGACAGAAGGGGAGCCTCATTCTCTGTGGGAAGAGAACACGGCAACAGTCTGTGGCAGCAGGACAGAGTGAGACCTGTATACAGGGTACTGATGCCAGCCCTGCCCACCCAGCCTGAGAGGGTATCTGTTGCTGCAGACAAAGGCTGGGTGCTGAAATATGGGGTCTGCATAGCATAGCCAGGCAGAGGACTGCTGTGGGCTGTGAGGAGACATGCTGAGGGGCCGGGGGTGAGGGAGGAGCTCTATAACTAGAATGCTTATGCAGGAAGCCTGACCACCAGAGGGCAGAGCACCTTTGTTGACTGATGCCCAAAGGGAAGACCCACCATTGCAGCCCCTCTCCCCCTGTGCTGGCCCCTCCTCTCCCAGCACTAGGAAGGGCCACCACCCAGGTGGGCTCTATTGAGCTCCAGCCACAGCCTCCCCCCATGCAACTCCTCCACAATCAGCAGACTCCTGTGCTCTGGGGCAGCTTCTGGAGCAGACACCTGTGGGTGGCCCACACACATAGAAGGAGCTGAAAGCTCAGCTGATCCCCAGGGTTAAGGAAGGAAAACTGAAGTCTCTCCTCACGGTTACACAAACCATGCTTTTATAACTGCAACTGGCTTTGTCAACTCAGCCCCTACAGAGCATCTGAATGGATAGCCAGGGCTCCCCCAGACATGGGAGGTGTAGATTTAGCAGCTGTAGACTTTGTGGGGATGTATACTAGGGGGAAGGGCCAGGCTAGAGTCTGAGCTGCCCCCAGAGCACCACAGCAGGTCCAGCTCCATGAATGCAATTCTGGGACCTGAGTTCACTGGATCTCTGCTGGTGTTCCAGTGAAAACAACAGCTAAGGAGGCACATCTCTCTGCTTTCACAAACAGTTTATGTAAATCCCTAAAAGTGAAAGCTGCTGGCACCAGAGCAAAGTGCCAGCATGCCCATGGTTGAAGGCAGGCCGAGGCAGTGCCAACATGCGGTCACATGAGACTCACACAGTGCATGAGCACATGCCAAGGTGAACAATCCCAGAGGAGCAATGCTTAGTGGCTTCTCTCCCAATAGGTGTTCTCCAATCTTACCTGCCTTGACTACAGATCAGAATCAGAGGGAAGAAACACATCTGGGCTCTTCTCCACAAACCAAGAAGCAGACCCCACCCCGAGAGACCAGTGAAAACCATAGAGCCAAGGGGAAGCTCCCCTCAATATTTTGGGGAGGCATGGGTCACAATAACAGCAATCAAAGCCCAGATCAAGGGGATAAGGGTACAAGCCTGTGGACCAACCTCACCCTCTAGGGGGAAGACAACAGAGCAAGAGGAGCTAGGATCCTGCAGCCTGCAGAACAGACCACAAACACAGGAAATTTGACAAAATGGGACGACAAAGAAGTATGGTGTAGAGGAAGGAGCAAGACAAAAAGCTACAAGAACCACTAAATGAAGAAGAGACAGGCAGTCTAATGATTAGTCTTCCACTTCAGTCATCTTAAATGCTGATCCCGCTAGATGCCTCTAATTCTTTAATCCACTTTTTATTTTAGCACGTTCTATATGATGTTTCAATATAAAAATCATAAATGATACTGACATAGGTCTAATCAGAAAGCGAGGACACGTAGGACAAAATCTGTGGAAGTTGATAACAACATTCATTAAATAAAGAAGCAGTTCTTGAGAAATTCAGAAAAGAGACTTTCAAAGTACGGTGTGAACACTATCAATGCTCTCTGGAGATCGAATTGGGAAGGAAATCTTAAAAAGTGTAGATATTTATATGTAAAATGAATTCTTTTTGCAGTACAACATTGTAAATTAGTTATACTCCAATAAGAACGTTTTAAAAAGATTCTATTATCTAAACATTATAATAGGTTGAAACCATTAAAAATATGGTAGAAAACGTTTTAAGCTCTTATGCCAATTTATTTGAAAATTTTTTGAGTTAATTGAATATATTTAAGTCTTTTCAGTTCAGTTCAGTTCAGTTAAGCCTTTTAGCATTGAGGAATTGAGGCAGATACACTTAACATTTCATATGATTTCATATGAAGAAAACAGAAACTTTGAAGTAATCCTGAGATTGGCATTCTCTCTCTTTAGGGAGGTTTTGGTTTATACAGTGAAGAAATTACTTGAATTTAAAATTTATAAGATCGTATTTGTAGCTTCCAGTGTTTTAGAAATTATAAGTCAGAAACAAACAAACAAACAAACTCTGTCCCCAGTATTCCTAGAACTTTGGCAGTATGTCCTCAATTCTGCTCACACACTGTCATCTAGAGGTAGAAGCTTTAATAGGAGCGTCTTAGAGCTTTTCAGAAATGTTCAGTTTTCCGAGGGGCCGCCTGCCCCCTACGAAATGGAATAGTAATCGATTCATGCAGGTTGTCACAGGCCAAGAGAAGGGTTTCAGTTCTCACTGTGATTGAGAAAAGTAATCACTGGAGATGAATTCAGGAAGGATTTAAAGGGACAGAATGGGACAGGTGATATCCGCCTATGACAGCAACAGAAAGAAACCCAGACTTCTCTAAAACCATTTCCACTGAAGCAGATCTTCCCAAACCACATGACAAAGATAAATTCCTCACTAATCCTTGGACCTGTCGTGGAGTGGTCGGCTTCATCCATTGACCCCTACCTGTGTATACGGCTGGTGTCTCCAGTCTCCTTACATCCCAGGGAGTCTTCATTTGCTCCAGAAAGGTGACCAGGTCTGGCTTAGAGACCACAAGACCTGATATCAGGAAAAGGAATATTCGTTTTACAAGAGATTCATCAGTTTCCAATCTAATATGTACTCAAGTGAGAAGAAAAGGCACATGTGCTAAGTCGCACCAGTCACGTCTGACTCTTTGCCACCCTATAGACGGTAGCCCGCCAGGGTCCTCTGTCCATGGGAGTGTCCAGGCAAAAGTACTGAGTGGGTTGCCATGTCCTCCTCCAGGAGTTCTTCCCAACCCAGGGATCAAACCTATTTCTTTTATGTCTCCTGCATTGGCAGGCAGGTTCTTTACCACTAGTGCCACCTGGGAAGCCCAGAGAAGGCATGGTAGAATGTTAATACAGCCTAGAACTAAAGTATTTGGGGACATAATTTCCTAAGCTGTATTAACATTCCCTGGTAGCTCAGCTGGTAAAGAAGCCACCTGCACTGTGGGAGCCCTGTGTTTGATGCCTGGGTTAGGAAGATCCTCTGGAAAGGGAATGGCTACCCACTCCACTATTATGCCCTGGAGAATTCCATGGACTATTCCATAGGCTCGCAAAGAGTCAGACATGACTGTTACCTTCCTCTTTACATTATTACATTATTAACATTCTAGAGAAGGCATGGTTGAATGTTAATATAGCCTACAAAATTATATCCCCAAATACTTTATCGAAGCACTTTTCTAACTAACAAATACATAAAGAAAAGATCTTGAGATTCTAGTCAAGTACTACTAAGGCCAAAGTCAGTAAGTGGGAGAAATCTGATTTATAAAGGAGAGTGGCACCCTTTTATACCACAGAACCTACAGAATTACCACTCACCTAGAAGAAGGAGGCAGATTCCATCAAGGAAAAGTGAGAATCATAATGAATCATCATGAAGTCTTCTTTCTCAACTCATAAATATCCATTTTCCCATAGAAAGCAGGGATCTGAAACTATTATAAGGAGCAGAAGATTCTAGGAGACATTCTAGAAATGCAGGAACCAAACCCCAGTGGGTAGAGAAGGGATTCTGGAAGGCAGTTATCCTCACCCAAGGAGGCCAGGTTCCTGTAGTTCTCTAACATCACGTCCCTGTACAATTCTCGCTGCCCGAGGTCCAGGCATTCCCACTCCTCTTCAGTGAAGTCTATGGCCACATCCTGGAATGTCAGCCGTCCCTGAAATGCAAAGTACAGGTGCCATGTGGCCATGGGAAGACTTCCTAATGTGATCCAAGAGGAAACCAGCAAGAGAAATGGTTTTGATTTCGGAGAGTGTCTGGTGTTACACAAGAATATAATTTTTACACAGTAATATTTTCTACCATATTTTTAACCCCAAGAAAAGAGGATGAGATACGATCCATGAACCACTACAGAAATCATTCTGATTTGAAAGAGAAATCATATGATCAGATCAACATTGGCATAGTTATTTCTGAGTGTTGTACTTAGTTGACAGACGATAAACTGTCTATCAAAAGAAACAGGAAATATTTTTACAAAGCACTTCCTGATCCAAATGTTCTGGAGTGGGCTCAGTGTGCCACATTTTTCACAAGCTTATTTGAACGAGTAACGTGGAAAATTCTGCTCCATGAGTGACAATGTGTGAACAGCAACGAGGTAGAATAGTAAGGAAAGAATTCACATTTAACTTTGAAGTTTAAGTGCTTTACAGATTTTACAGGTCTGATAGGATAGTAATCTCGGCAGCAAGAATCATTTTAACAATCTGGTATAGACTACTTTCTGACAGTTTTCAGAGACTTGAATGTATAACAGGAATAATTTAAAATCAATAATGTTGCTGTATCAGTTGCCGTCTATGGGGTCGCACAGAGTCGGACACGACTGGAGCGACTTAGCAGCAGCAGCAACTTTTACTTCAGTTTGTGACTCTAGACTTTAATCAAACACAGACAAATGCACAGAGCTAACTCTCATGAAAGTTTATAGAAATTTCTGTATTTGTAAATAATGCTAAAAACAAGAAAAGTATTAGTCACTCAGTCCTGTCCTACTCTTACCAACCCCAGGGACTGTAGCTTGCCACGCTTCTCTGCCCATGGGATCTCAAGGCACGAATACTGGAGTGGGTAGCTATTCCCTGCTTCACGGAATCTTCAAAAAAGTAAAACAAAAGATCAATCAAATGATGTTAACATGTTCATGCATACAGACATACACTAAAATGGGACTGTGTACTTATTAAGAGACAAATTGTCATGTCAATAAAATCAGGATAATTTTTAAATGACTGAAAATGTACATAAATATTTGAGGATGACATTGTTAGGTAGGTAGAATAGGGAAAAGGAGTCCAAAATGGCGGTGGCTCAAAGTCAAGGAAGGTCAAGGAGGGTCCAAGGACCAGGAGTGGGATGCCACTGCCTTCTCCTGAAAAAACAGCACTCCTGGCTAAACCCAATTTGCATAGGGCAGGCCCAGGTCAAGGGAAAAACATATAAAAGCAGGAGCCAAAGTGCTTTCTCTCTCTCTTTCTCTCCTGCATTCGTGCGCTCTTTCTCTCTTTCTCCCTCCCTCCTGCACTCCTCCAATCTCTTCTCTACAAGTCCTTGGGTTGGCATGGCCTCACGCTTCAAGGATGGATTCTCCTGCTATCTTCTAAATAAAATAGAGCTGTAACACTGATTTGCCTAAGCTAAAACACGGTTTGTCCAAGACCCAAGAGCTGTGATGCGCCAAGGGCTTTAATGTCTGTCACTCCAAATCTTTGTTGTGACGAGACAAAGTAACGAGGTACATACACTCATGTGACAATTTTAATTTTTTAAAATAGACTAGGCTGCAGACATACACAGTGATTAAAAAAATAGACAGCTTTGGTTCTGAATTTTTTAATTACCTCAAAAAACTACCATTTGCATGGAACTATATTTTAAAAATTAGCACAGCTGAACATAGATAAGCAGTAATATGATTCTTGTAAACATTTTGGAAAATACCAAAATGTGATGAGACTCTATCTGTCTGTGATATGAGAGTGGAGTGTACTGGAAATGATCAGACCTGGGGTTGAGTGATGAAAATCCCCACTCCCAAATCCCAGCATCTCTAGTAAACACACAGGAGTGTTGTCAACTACAAATCGGCACTTTCCGAAAGCATTGCCAGCGACTGAACAAGACCTTTTAGAACTAACACCCAAAAAAGATGTCCTCTCCATTATAGGGGACTGGAATGCAAAAGTAGGAAGTCAAGAAACACCTGCAGTAACAGGCAAATTTGGCCTTGCAATGTGGAATAAAGCAGGGCAAAGACTAATAGAGTTTTGCCAAGAAAATGCACTGGTCATAGCAAACACCCTCTTCCAACAACACAAGAGAAGACTCTACACATGGACATCATCAGATGGTCAACACCAAAATCAGATTGATTATATTCTTTGCAGCCAAAGATGGAGAAGCTCTATATAGTTAATAAAAATGAGACCAGGAGCTGACTGTGGCTCTGATCATGAACTCCTTATTACCAAATTCAGACTGAAATTGAAGAAAGCAGGGAAAATGACTAGACCATTCAGGTATGACCTAAATCAAATCCCTTATGATTTTACAGTGGAAGTGAGAAATAGACTTAAGGGCCTAGTTCTGATAGAGTGCCTGATGATCTACGGCATGAGGTTCATGATATTGTACAAGAGACAAGGATCAAGACCATCCCCATGGAAAAGGAATGCAAAAAAGCGAAATGGCTGTCTCGGGAGCCTTACAAATAGCTGTGAAAGAAGGGAAGAGAAAAGCAAAGGAGAAAAGGAAAGATATAAGCATCTGAATGCAGAGTTCCAAAGAATAGCAAGAAGAGATTAAGAAAGCCTTCTTCAGAGATCATTGCAAAGAAATAGAGGAAAACAACAGAATGGGAAAGACTAGAGATCTCTTCAAGAAAATCAGAGATACCAAGGGAACATTTCATGCAAAGATGGGCTCGATAAAGGACAGAAATGGTATGGACCTACAGAAGCAGAAAATATTAAGAAGAGGTGGCAAGAATCCACAGAAGAACTGTACAAAAAAGATCTTCACGACCTGGATAATCAAGATTGTGTGATCACTCATCTAGAGCCAGACATCCTGGAATGTGAAGTCAAGTGGGCCTTAGAAAGCATCACTAGGAACAAAACTAGTGGAGGTGATGGAATTCCAGTTGAGCTGTTTCAAATGAAAGATGATGCTGTGAAAGTGCTGCACTCAATATGCCAGCAAATTTGGCCACAGGACTGGAAAAGGTCCGTTTTCATTCATATCCCAAAGAAAGGCAATGCCAAAGAATGCTCGAACTACCGCACAATTGCACTCATCTCACATGCTAGTAAAGTAATGCTCAAAATTCTCCAAGCCAGGCTTCAGCAATACACGAACCATGAACTTCCTGATGTTCAAGCTGGTTTTGGAAAAGGCAAAGGAACCAGAGATCAAATCGTCAACATCTGATGGATCATGGAAGAAGCTAGAGAGTTCCAGAAAAAACATCTATTTCTGCTTTATTGACTATTCCAAAGCCTTTGACTGTGTGGATCAAAATAAACTGTGGAAAATTCTGAAAGAGATGGGAATACCAGACCACCTGACCTGCCTCTTAAGGAAATCAGTATGCACGTCAGGAAGCAACACTTAGAACTGGACTTGGAACATCAGACTGGTTCCAAATAGGAAAAGGAGTGCGTCAAGACTGTATATGTCACCCTGCTTATTTAACCTCTATGCAGAGAACATCATGAGAAACGCTGGACTGAAGAAACACAAGCTGGAGTCAAGATTGCCAGGAGAAATATCAGTAACGTCAGATATGCAGATGACACCACCCTTATGGCAGAAAGTGAAGAGGAACTAAAAAGCCTCTTGATGAAAGTGAAAGAGGAGAGCGAAAATGTTGGCTTGAAGCTCAACATTCAGAAAACAAAGATCATGGCATCCGGTCCCATCACTTCATGAGAAATAGATGGGGAAACAGTGGAAATAGTCTCAGACTGTATTCTTTGGGGCTCTAAAATCACTGCAGATGGTGACTGCAGCCATGAAATTAGAAGACTCTTACTCCTTGGAAGAAACGTTATGACCAACCTAGATAGCATATTTAAAAGAAGAGACATTACTTTTCTGACTGAGGTTCGTCTAGTCAAGGCTATGGATTTTCCTGTGGTCATGTATGGATGTGAGGGTTGGACTGTGAAGAAGGCTGAGTGCTGAAGAATTGATGCTTTTGAACTGTGGTGTTGGAGAAGACTCTTGAGAGTCCCTTAGGCTTCAAGGAGATCCAACCAGTCCATTCTGAAGGAGATCAGCCCTGGGATTTCTTTGGAAGGAATGATGCTAAAGCTGAAACTCCAGTGCTTTGGCCACCTCATGTGAAGAGTTGACTTATTGGAAAAGACTCTGATGCTGGGAGGGATTGGGGGCAGGAGGAGAAGTGGACGACAGAGGATGAGATGCCTGGATGGCATCACTGACTCGATGGACGTGAGTCTAAGTGAACTCCGGGAGTTGTTGATGGATAGGGAGGCCTGGCAGGCTGTGATTCAAGCGGTTGCAAAAGGTCAGAGATGGCTGAGTTGACTGAACTGAACTGAGCAACAACAAGGGCGTTTGCCATCTGCCTCTGGGAAGAATGAACCCTATGGTGCTGCAACTGACTTCAGTCCCCTAGTCAAAGTTTAGGGTGGATTGAGGCACTCTGTCCAGGGAATCTGGTGGAACAGGTCTTTGGAGAGTCAGATATTTTGAGGAACTGCTTTCATGATCCCAATCCTTGCATCTCTTCATATCTAGAAAAGCACTAACCACTAAGTGATGAATTCAGTTCCTCACGACTGGCCAGAAAACTTTTGTAAAGTAAGTGCTTGATTGCACTGAACTCCCCCTTCACTAAAGTCACATACTGACCTTCCCCCACTGGCTCTTTGGAGCAGTTTCTCAGAGTTCTCTGAGATGCTCTCTCCTGGGCTGCTGTCCTCATTTTGCCCCAAATAAAACTTAATGCCCATCTCTCAAAGTGTGCATCTGTTTTAGCTGACAGTGTTTATTTCTCAAAGCAGAGTAACTAAGAAGATACGGCATTTCCTCATTAACTGTGATAGGCATATCCATCATTTTTCTTTCCAAGACCCTTGTTCAAGACAAAAAATTTAAAAAATGAATTTCATAGCGTGGAAATCTCCCAGAAGCACCTGAACCAGTGAACATCAGAGGTCACGGGGTACGAGTACATGTAAAAATGCATATCACTGCCAGGCTTCTTGGCAATATTAGGAAAAGCATGATCTCAATCTACCATGAAAAATGTCAGCTATCTGCAAGTTCCACCTCCTGTATACCTCCCATGATCTGTAGCTTATAGTCCACTTAATTAGTATATTTTCCTTATCGGTATAGAGGATTGTCTCTGCTACTTTAACTTCTGAAAAATTCTGGAATGCTGAGTTCATTCTATTAACAAGGGCACTTTCTTACTCCTGTTCCAGAGAGCTGAATTGCATCCACATGTAAATTCATCACAGCATTTCCCCGACTTACCTAAGATCCTAACACTGAACCACATCCCAATGGGAATCTCAGATACCAGTGCCTCCCCGTATTGATCTCTCACAAAGGGAATGTATTCAACATTGAAAGTCACTATTTCATGTTGAAAATTCATCATGCTCTATAGAAAGCCAGGATACACACAATGGAGAAAAGGTTCTGGATATGAGCGAGACGAAACCTGAAGAGCTGATTTTCACTATTTAAAATTTAAAAAAAAAAAGGGGGGGGGGGTGTGAATGAGAAGGTGATTGCAAGCACTCCAGGCAGAAAACTTAGAAGCAGAGAACTAAAGGTTTGCAGATTCTCAGTCCAGGCATGTCAGGAGGAAAAGCAGACACAGCCCCACACCCGGGACAGGACAATTACCTGAGAAGCTGCCATTTCCTCCTCTTCTTCCTCCTGCTCTGCGTCTTCTGTGGGGATATGACTTCTCAAACTCACATCTGCATGTTGAGAAAATACCTTCAAAAGCATCCATACAGCCGTTTAACCTGCAACTGCTGCAGTGAAAAAGAAGAAAACGTTTTCTTGTTTCTCTCACCCTTTTCGGAGCTCTTTGCTGACTTTCTCTGTTCCTGATCTGTAGTGGGTAATCAAGACTAACCTGATATGCTAATCACATCCTGCTGCTCCACTCTTTAGGCAGATCTTCCCAGCTAGTTCCTCTCCTTCCTTTTTGCACTACAGAGAGCAGGCCTCAGAACAATTCACCGGACACAATGGACCCTACTTCTGGGCTACCTGACCCAGCCTACCAGGGTTTTGAAAAAAATGCAAGAGGAAGACCTGCATTCAGGAGCCCTGAGGGAAGCCTCACATTTGGCACATCTGAGACCTCAGGAAGGAGGATTTAGGGCGGGAACTTCTAGAAGCAAAGGTCAACCTGATTCCCTGGGGAGGGGCTCTTTCTAGGATGGGTGTGGTGGGCCTCACCTGTGCCTACGCCCTTGGGGGAGGGGCGGGGAGAGGTGAGTGGTGGGAATCACCTGGGGGTCTTGGGTTCCTGCCAGGCTTTACTTGCAGACTTCTTCCCAAAGATCTCCCATGTCCTTAGTTGTTTTCACCCCTCTCTGCAGCCTGGGGACACACGTTTTCACAAAATGATTTGCATTGTGACCACCTCTCTGCAGCTGTGGCACCTCCAACTTCAGAGACCAGGAGCCTGGAGGTGTTTCCAACACAGCTTTCTTTGAAAATAAACCAGAGGCAGCAGGAGGCCTGGCGAGCTGCAGTCTATGGGGTCACAAAGAGTAGGACAGGACTGAGCAGCTGAACTGAACTGAATTGAGCAGGACACGCTAGGTTAACAAGTGTGTGTGGGCAGAGACAAATGCCTTTGAAAATGATGCCCTAAATGCTATCTGATGACCAACCAAGGAAATAATGATCGGTGTTGTCGTTTAAGTTACATTAACATGAATTAACACGTGAGAGCCTTGTTCTACTTCCTGTGTGTGTGTTTTTCTAGGTTTTATGAATCAACTGCTACAGTTTGTTGTCTGTGCCATTTAGAGAGCTCTATTTTTTCGCATCTTTAAAGTATAATGACTAAGGAAAAATTAAAGATAGAACCATGTCCATCTTTCTAATATTATATGCCGCGGCCAGCACAAGCAAGAGTCGCACCTGCACAGGGAGAGAACGGAGCGTCCCCGCTAAGAAAATAAGAGAGAGACAAAAGACGGGGTTGAGAGGATCAGACCAAAATGGCTGATACCTTGCTTTATTGTGCTGCAGTATATATAGGGTAAAGTACGTGACTTATGACATTCACAAGGTTGTTTTTAATCTCAAGATACAATCACCAGACCCTTACCATTGTATACAGAACACAATCAGATAATCTATCTTCTATGAAGTATACATAATAAGATAATCTATCTTCTATGAAATGTTGCCGAAACCAAACATCTTGGAGCCTTAAGGGCTATAAAAATTCTTGAGGGTGGCGGGACAGGGAGCTTAGGAACATGTCCTAGGGCTCTGCATACCTGCTGAGCAGCTCCCAAGACTTAACCCTTCACGGGTCGTCCCCCGCAATTATATATTATAAAAAATATTCAGTGTGCATGCACCAGTATCAACTTTGTAGAAGATTTTGTTTCACAGCAGAGTTGAAAACAAGGTACAACGTTTCCCATACCCATACGACTCTTGTTCGCACACGTGCACAATCTCCCTACTTACCTTTCCCCACCAGAGTGAGCATTTGTTACCACTGATGAAGCTACAAGGACAGTAAATAAACTCTTTAGTTTACCCTTATGTTTCTCTTTTAGGGATGTGCACTCCATACATCTGGATAAATGTATAATAACATGTGTCCATCACAACCGTTTAACACAAATTATTTCATGGTCCTGAAAGTTTTCTAGATTTAGGATATTCATAATCCTTCCTTTGAAACCCATGGCAACCACAGACCTTTTAAATCTCTTTTATATTTCCTACTAGATTCCCAGGTGACTGAGTGGGAAGAACTTTCTACCTGCCGATGCAGGACATCCAGGTGATGCAGGTTCCATCCTTGGATCAGGAAGATGCCCTGGAAGAAGAAATGGAAACCCACTCTAGTATCCTTTCCTGGGAAATCTATGGACAGAGGAGCCTGGCGGGCTACAACCCCTGGGCTCACAAAGACTCAGACACCACTGAGCACATATGAACATTTAGCTACACCAAAGTGTCATATTGTAAAATTGCTACTTTCTGTAGCATTTTTGAATGGGCTTCTTTCACTTCATAAAATGCCTGCCACGATTGTCCGTGTATTTTATGCCTTGAAACCTCAACATCCAAAAGCTTAAGAACTACCGTTGTGCCTATATTCCTGCTCAGTAAATAAGTTCATCAACACCATTTTTTTAGATTCCATGTATATCTGTTACGACAATATTTGTCCAAATATAGAGAACAGATGTGTGGACACGGCAGGAGAAGAGGGGGACAAACTGAAGAGCCTTCCTGACACACATACACTACCATGGCTGAAATGCTGGAGAAGACTCTTGCGAGGCCCTTGGACTGCACAGAGATCCAGCCAGTCCATCCTAAGGGAGATCAGTCCTGGGTGTTCATTGGAAGGACTGATGCTGAAGCTGAAACTCCAGTACTTTGGCCACCTCATGTGAAAAGCTGACACATTTGAAAAGCCCCTGATGCTGGAAATGATTGAAGTGGGGAGGAGAAGGGGACGACCGAGGATGAGATGGTTGGATGGCGTCACCGACTCAGTGGACATGAGTTTGAGGAAACTCTGCGAGTTGGTGATGGACAGGGAGGCCTGGCGTGCTGCAGTCCATGGGGTGGCAAACACTTGGACATGACTGAGCAAGTGAAATGAACTGAACTGATGGTTAAAACAGGTAGCTAGTGGGAATCTGCTGGATAGCACGGGGAGCTCAGCTTGGTATTCTTGCTGACCAGAGGGGTGAAATGGAGATCACGAGAGGGTGGTTCAAGAGGGAGCAGATTCATGTATACTTATGGCTCATTGATGATGTTGTACAGCAGAAACTAACACAACATTGTAAAGCAATTATATTCCAATACAAAATATACATGCATCTCGAAAGGAAAAAAGCTAAACAGACAGGTCACCCAGCAGTGGAGTATCCTTCTGACAGTTCGGGGGACGTGGGATTGATCCCTGGTCCAGGAATACTCCACATGCATTGGGGCAGCTAAGCCTGTGCGCCACAACTGCTGAGCCTGGGTGGGGCAACTTGCTCTTTTAGAAAGGAAAGAGGCAAAGGAAAGATGCTCACCAGCGCTAAACAATAAGAAATGCAAAACAAAGCTACAATGATGCATCACCTCATGCCAGTCAGAATAACAATTAGCAAAGAGCCCACTAGTAATATTGTAAACGCTGACGAGGCTTGGAGATCAGGGAACCTCCTGCATGGCTGGAGAGAATGTAAACTGGGGCAGTCACAGGGGGAGGACAGTGTAGAAATTCCTTAAAAAATGTAACCTCCTAACATTTAAGGAAATGAATTCCATGAAAAATAGACAAAACAGATTAATTGACAAATTGACAATTTTGCAGTATTTAGTCAATCATCTGCAAGTCTAAAATGACCAGTTTTGATCTAGCATTTCTAAATTCTCCAAGTTAAATGTGTATGAATACACATACACTCACATATTCCTTCTTGGTTTTCTCACTGCTAACGTGTATACCTTCAGATATTTATATATTGTATTCAATGTGTGTTATATAAATTATATGATGTATATATCTTCAAATATTTATATCTTGCATTCAAAGTATGCCAAGGCCATGAGAAAAGAGTTCCTTTAAGCCTAGACAAGAAAATTGTGCTAAGAATTGTACAGGGCAAGATTTTACACATCTTGGTTCAGAACTTTCCCATCATGGCTTTTAATTATGCTTTTTGTGACTTTGTTAAATTGACATTTGCTTAAATGAGCCCCTGGAAACTTTTAGCTAACAGAAGAACCAAGGACAATTGAAGTAGATGAGTTTATGACTCTAGGTCCTAAGAGAATTCACAGGAAGCCTTGAGGGCCCCTGAGGAAGGTCAAGGCTAGAACCAGGCAGAGAAAGCTCCAGTACTTCGGGTTCAGGCCTTTCTAAGGGACCCTGGTTGAAGTGCTGTGGGCTCGCCAGTCTGAGTGTGGATTGTTCCATTCAAACCAAGAGGAGCAGGAATCTAGAGCTCTGAGGGTGTCATTGAAGGGGGGCCTGTGCAGTAGACCCTGGGGTTGAGCACAACCGCTGGTCTCAGGGTGGGTGGTCATCTACTGCAGGTGTTCACAGGACTGGCTGGTGTGAGTTCAAGGGCCTGCAGGCTGCCTACTTCCCAGACAGACGCTGAGGCAGCAACAGCATGCAGTAGTTCAGGTAAACTCTCAACAATACTCTGTATGATCCTTCTTAGAACCATCACAATATCCCAGTAGTTATGGGGGGGGGGGGGGGAGTACAATGGAGAAATGATGGGAAATATCCAATTATTTGAGGCTTAAAGGCAGGATGGAAACTAATTGTGACAGGTATCATCCCTCTGTGCTAACAAAGAGTTTATTGTTAGGTATATTCCCTTCAACCTTAAATCGGTAGGTTGACAATTCATTACACACCAACTTCATCACAAGAAACCGTCCAGTTTTATTAACATGTTATATCACACAGTCAGAATAAAACCTTTTCCAACCCAATTTTAACTGAATAAAATACAGATTACAAGCATAAACAATGATATTCATTCCTCTGATACAATGATCTAAGAACGGTGATTCATATGTTTACAAAATGGAGGTTAATTGTTTATGAAATAAAACATACACTAATTATATAACTTTTCTGGGAGGGGTTTCCATACATTTCTAGGGGATCAGAGATGTCTTCATTTGAAACATGGCAACTAATATTCATGACTTCTGTTGATATTATAAAGATACATCAAGACTTCAGTGAACCATCATTGTATTTTACTTAAATAGGAAGTGACATAACTATTGAAAATGTACATCTTACTATAATATGTGGAATTTCTCCCTGAACACTTACCTCATGGTGACCTATAGGGATGTTTGACATGAATGACTAACACCTCCATTTAGATTACATGTTACTTTCCTGTGTCCTTAATCTTCTAATGGAGAATAAATATAAATGATTTCTTCCTAGGAGTGAAGGCCTTGTCTCATCTTTGAGATAGCAACCATCAAAAACATAACTTTGCATACACACTAGAAATGAAGCATAGCAGCATGGAGTAATTTGAGAGTTGAATCACCTTGATTTTGGTTTTCAAACAATCACAAATCATGTCAATATAAACAAAGATATATTGCTAATATTTGTACATTTCTAAATACCAACCTTCATCTTGTGATCCATACTAACATATCTATTTTCTATCTGTTTTAACTATGGATTACTATCTACAATACTTCTCCTGAAGAGGAACTTGAAAAAACAGGATTGATGAAATGCTTTCTATTGTGTGGGCTTCCCTGATAGCCCAGTTGGTAAAGAATCCACCTCCCACTCCACTATTCTAGCCTGGAGAACTCCATGGACACAGTCCATGGGGTTGCAAAGAGTTGGAAACAACTGAGCGACTTTCACTTTTTCTAGTGTGCAATTTCTGATATTTATTTAGATTTAATTTTTATTAAATACTTTTCTACATTTTCTTTATGTCATTCCTTATCTTCCTTAAATAAATGGTCTTGTATTTTCTGAAGTGTATGTTTAGGACAAACTTCTTCCATCACTTATTAGTAGGGTTTCTCTCCAGTACGTGCTCTCTGTCTAATAAGGTGAGAGCTCAGATTAAAGCCTTTGCCACTTCTCCAGTATGAAGAAACACATCTGGGGGCTCTTCTCCACAAACCAGGAATCAGACTCCACCCCGAGAGACCAGTGACAACCATAGAGCCAAGGGGAAATTCCCCTCAATATTTTGGGTAGGCTCGGGTCACAATAACAGCAATCAAAGCCCAGATCAAGCGGATAAGGGTACAAGCCTGTGGACCAACCTCACTCCCTAGGGGGAAGACAACAGAGCAAGAGGAGCTAGGATCCTGCAGCCTGTAGAACAGACCACAAACCCAGAAAATTTGACAAAATGAGAGGACAACGAAGTATGATGTAGAGGAAGGAGCAAGACAAAAAGCTACAACAACCACTAAATGAAGAAGAGACAGGCAATCTAATGATTACTCTTCCACTTAAGTCATCTTAAATGCTGATGCCATCAGGTGCCCTCTCATTCTTTAACCCACTTTTTATTTTAGCAAGTTCCATATGATGTTTCAATATAAAAATCATAAATGATACTGACATAGGTCTAATCAGAAAGCAAGAACATGTAGGACAAAGTCTGGGGAAGTTGATAACAAGGTTCATTAAATAAAGAAGCAGTTCTTGAGAAATTAAGAAATGAGACTTTCAAAGTATGGTGTGAACACTATCAATGCTCTCTGGAGATCGAATTGGGAAGGAAATCTTAAAAAGAGTAGATATCTATATGTAAAATGGATTCTTTTTGCAGTACAACATTGTAAATGAGTTATACTCCAATAAGAACGTTTTAACAAGATTCTATATCTAAACATAATAGTTTGAAACCATTAAAAATATGGTGGAAAATGTTTGAAGCTCTTATGCCAATTTATTTGAAAATTTTTTGAGTTAATTGAATATATTTAAGTCTTTTCAGTTCAGTTCAGTTCAGTTAAGCCTTTTAGCATTGAGGAATTGGGGCAGATACACTTAACATTTCATATGAGTTCATATGAAGAAAACAGAAACCTTGATTTAATCTTGAGATTGGCATTCTTTCTCTTTAGGGAGGTTTTGGTTTATACAGTGAAGAAATTACTTGAATTTAAAATTTATAAGATCATATTTGTAGCTTCCAGTGTTTTAGAAATTATGTCAGAAAAGAAAAAAAAAACTGTCCCCAATATTCCTAGAACTTTGGCAGTATGTCCTCAATTCCGCTCACACACTGTCATCTAGAGGTAGAAGCTTTAATAGGAGCGTCTTAGAGTTTTTCAGAAATGTTCAGTTTTCCGAGGGGCCGCCTGCCCCCCACGAAATGGAATAGTAATCGATTCATGCAGGTTGTCACAGGCCAAGAGAAGGGTTTCAGTTCTCACTGTGATTGAGAAAAGTAATCACTGGAGATGAATTCAGGAATGATTTAAATGACAGAATGGGGCAGGTGATATCCACCTATGACAGCAACAGAAAGAAACCCAGACTTCTCTAAAACCATTTCCACTGAAGCAGATCTTCCCAAACCGCATGCAAAGGATGAATTCCTCACTAATCCCTGGACCTGTCGTGGACTGGTTGGCTTCATCCATTGACCCCTACCTGTGTATACGGCTGGTGTCTCCAGTCTCCTTACATCCCAGGGAGTCTTCATTTGCTCCAGAAAGGTGACCAGGTCTGACTTAGAGACCACAAGATCTGCTATCGGGAAAAGGAATATTCGTTTTACAAGAGATTCATCAGTTTCCAATCTAATATGTACTCAAGTGAAAAGAAAAGGCACATGTGCTAAGTCGCGCCAGTCACGTCTGACTTTTTGCCACCCTATAGACTGTAGCCCACCAGGGTCCTCTGTCCATGGGAGTGTCCAGGCAAAAATACTGAGTGGGTTGCCATGTCCTCCTCCAGGAGTTCTTCCCAACCCAGGGATCAAACCCATTTCTTTTATGTCTCCTGCATTGGCAGGCAGGTTCTTTACCACTAGTGCCACCTGGGAAGCCCAGAGAAGGCATGGTAGAATGTTAATACAGCCTAGAACTAAAGTATTTGGGGACATAATTTCCTAACCTGTATTAAAATTCCCTGGTGACTCAGCTGGTAAAGAAGCCACCTGCACTGTGGGAGACCTGTGTTTGATGCCTGGGTTGGGAAGATCCTCTGGAAAGGGAACAGCTACCCACTCCACTATTATGCCCTGGAGAATTCCATGGACTATTCCATAGGCTCGCAAAGAGTCAGACATGACTGTTACCTTCCTCTTTACATTATTACATTATTAACATTCTAGAGAAGGCATGGTTGAATGTTAATATAGCCTACAAAATTATATCCCCAAATACTTTATCGAAGCACTTTTCTAACTAACAAATGCATAAAGAAAAGATCTTGAGATTCTAGTCAAGTACTACTGAGGCCAAAGTCAGTAAGTGGGAGAAATCTGATTTATAAAGGAGAGTGGCACCCTTTTATACCACAGAACCTACAGAATTACCACTCACCTAGAAGAAGGAGGCAGATTCCATCAAGGAAAAGTGAGAATCATAATGAATCATCATGAAGTCTTCTTTCTCAACTCATAAATATCCATTTTCCCATAGAAAGCAGGGATCTGAAACTATTATAAGGAGCAGAAGATTCTAGGAGACATTCTAGAAATGCAGGAACCAAAACCCAGTGGGTAGAGAAGGGATTCTGGAAGGCAGTTATCCTCACCCAAGGAGGCCAGGTTCCTGTAGTTCTCTAACATCACGTCCCTGTACAATTCTCGCTGCCCGAGGTCCAGGCATTCCCACTCTTCTTCAGTGAAGTCTATGGCCACATCTTGGAATGTCACCGGTCCCTGAAATGCAAAGTACAGGTGCCATGTGGCCATGGGAAGACTTCCTAATGTGACTCAAGAGGAAACCAGCAAGAGAAATGGTTTTGATTTAGGAGAATGTCTGGTGTTACACAAGAATATAATTTTTACACAGTAACATTTTCTACCACATTTTTAGCCCCAAGAAAAGAGGATGAGATACGATCCATGAACCACTACAGAAATTATTCTGATTTGAAAGAGAAATCATATGATCTGATCAACATTGGCATCGTTATTTCTGAGTGTTGTACTCAGTTGACAGACAATAAACTGTCTATCAAAAGAAACAGGAAATATTTTTACAAAGCATTTCCTGATCCAAATGTTCTGGAGTGGGCTCAGTGTGCCACATTTTTCACAAGCTTATTTGAATGAGTAACGTGGAAAATTCTGCTCCATGAGTGACAATGTGTGAACAGCAACGAGGTAGAATAGTAAGGAAAGAATTCACATTTAACTTTGAAGTTTAAGTGCTTTACAGATTTTACATGTCTGATAGGATAGTAACCTCGGCAACAAGAATCATTTTAACATTCTGGTATATACTACTTTCTGACAGTTTTCAGAGACTTGAATGTATAACAGAAATAATTTAAAATCAATAATGTTGCTGTATCATCTTTTGGCAAATATTTTAACGAACATTCTTTAAATGACAGCTTAAGGGACTGGGGAGCCTGGTGGGTTTCCGTCTATGGGGTCGCACAGAGTCGGATACGACTGGAGCGACTTAGCAGCAGCAGTAACTTTTACTTCAGTTTGTGACTCTAGACTTTAATCAAACATAGACAAGTACACAGAGCTAACTCTAGTGAAAGTTTATAGAAATTTCTGTATTTGTAAATAATACTAAAAACAAGAAAAGTGTTAGTCACTCAGTCGTGTCTTATTCTTTCCAACCCCAGGGACTGTAGCTTGCCAGGCTTCTCTGTCCATGGGATTGTCAAGGCAGGAATACTGGAGTGGGTAGCTATTCCCTGCTTCACGGAATCTTCAAAAAAGTAAAACAAAAAATCAATCAAATGATGTTAACATGTTCATACATAGAGACATACACTAAAATGGGACTGTGTACTTATTAAGAGACAAATTGTCATGTCAATAAAATCAGGATAATTTTAAAATGATTGAAATTATACATAAATATTTGAGGATGATATTGTTAGGTAGGTAGAATAGGGAAAAGAGTCCAAAATGGCGGTGGCTAAAAGACAAGGAAGGTCAAGGAGGGTCCAAGGACCAGGAGTGGGATGCCACTGCCTTCTTCTGAAAAAACAGCACTCCTGGTTAAACCCAATTTGCGTAGGGCAGGCTCCAAATCTTTGTTGTGATGAGACAAAGAACCGAAGAACATATACTCGCATGACATCTATGGTGCCATGACTCGGATGTAACCAGGCTGAAAGAACCTCCCAGCGGAAGAGGCCAAGCACAGCAGGAGTCCAACTCAGCGAAGTTCCCGCGATAGAAGCGGAAGGCGAAGAAACCCAGCACAGGGGAAGGCCCATCGTGCTGGATACCGGGACAGCGAAAAACAAACTCAGCAGAAAGGTCACATGGCCCAGTCTCTGATCCCAGAAGACCTCCGATTAAGGTAAGAGGTCCTCACTGGAGGGATATGCCTAATGAAATCTTAATTCCTTTACAATCTCTCCTTTCTTGTTGCCTCGAACATCCTGCAAACAGGCGGGTGGCAGGGGGCACAATTGAGGGACTCTGGAGAGGCTACTCCTCAGCATGCCCAAAGGCGCTGTTTGCTGAGCCCCAGCAGCTGTTACACAAGCTGTTACACAAGCTGTTACACAAGCTGTTACACAAGCTGGTTCTGTCCTTTCTCTTCTCTGTGCCAAGGATCAGACCAATGAAATTGTGAGCACTGGTCAGATATTTAGCAAATTTTCCGGCGGGCCATGAAGGGGATTCCTTGGCACGTTGTTCCCACTGCTTTTTCCTCCTGTCCTTCAGCTCTCTCCCGGGACTCAAGCTCAGCCAAAACTAATGAAACTCAGGCTCTGGTATCTCATTGCAAAAATTCATTGAGAGACAAAGAGGTGGATTTGTTAGGATCCAGAGAGAAGCCACTCTTCAGGGTGTGAACCATTGCCAAGGGCAAGGGCTGGGGCCACAGCATGAGGCCTGGCTAGGTTTTGTGAGGGGGTGAAAATCATATGCTAATGAGTGGGAGGATCACCCCAAATATTGGGGCACCACCCACTCCTCCCTCATATGCCTTGGAACTGTCCTGCCACCTGTCTGTTGGCTTATAGATTGGGGATTAAGTACTTGAATTTGACTTGTTATTTTGGACCCACTTGGTTTTAATTGGTTCACATTATACCCTTGTGCAATGTCATTCTTTCAAAGGTTGTGCTCTGCCCCCTTCCCTCCAGTTGCATGCTCTTTGCCTGAGCCCCATCCAGACCCACAAGCTTGCCTCTACAATCTTCTGGAGAGACAACCAGAAAATAGCTGACCTTGGTAGGGAAATACTCTATTATAATATCCAACCCCCTAATCCTACCCAGCACTGTTCACACTGGAGATCTTGGGGACGTCCAGCTCCAGTCTGGGGGTCCAAGCAGGTCATCACACCTTGACATGCCTAGGGATCTGGTCCTCGAAAGGTTGTCATGTCTCAACTTTCTCGGGGATCTGCTAGTCCCAGGGGTCCCAGGAGGTCGTCACGCCTCAGCCTGCCCACGGACCCAAATCTCGAGAGGCTGTCACACCTCGACCTGCCCGGTGATTCGATCTCTAGGAGGCTGTCACGCCTCAGCCTGCCTGGGGCTCTGCACCCTGACCTGGGGATGCCTGGTTCTCAGGTTGCAACAGTTCTGGGTAGGATAAGCTTCAGAAAGACTCACCCCTAAGGAAGTCCACCCATGGAAACAGAAGGACGCCTATTACTTGTGGGACTGTGCCCAGTCTCAGCAATAACTCAGGAACCCAGTGAGAACCCCATTGCCTTTCTGGAAAGGCTGAAAGAGGCACTCCAAAATTTTACCAATCTGGACTTAGACTCTTACGAGGGACAGGTGATTTTAAACGACAAATTCCTGTCCCAATGTGCATCAGATATCAGAATTAAGTTACAACAGCTACAACGGCAGGACCTTGCTGCCTCTTTAGATGAGATGGTCCAGACAGCCACCAATACCTTTTATAACAGAGAACAGGAGAAGGAGGCCAAGGCCCAGGAGGAGGAGAGAAAGAAAGAGACAAGGCATGCCCAGATGCTGGCCGCCCTCCAGAGAAGCCCTATGGCAAACTCCGAGTCCCTGAAGGACAAGGCACGAGACAAATGCCGGATCTGTAGACAGGCGGGGCATTGGGTCAAAGAGTGTCCAAACCAGGACAAGTCTCCTAGAATGGCTTACCACAAATGCCACCAACTGGGACACTGGGCGGCACTCTGCCCTCGGGATCCAAGAGCCTCAAGGTCAAGTGCCAAGCCTACCCTCACAACGGTTCAAGAGGACTGAAGCGGCCCACTCCAGCCAGCCTGCCTGTCACAGATAACCATCACGGGGCTGGAGCCAAGGGTGCAACTGGATGTGGCAGGTAGGCCCGAGAATTTCTTGGTTGACGCAGGGGCTACTTACTCTGTCTTGATCTCCTACTCCGGAGCCTTCTCCTCCCAAACCTGTACCATTTTGGGTGCTACAGGAAAACCAACTACTAAAAGATTCACCCGAGCACTTCTTTGTTGCTGGGATGGACAAATATTTTCCCACCAGTTTCTAGTGGTCCCTGAGTGTCCTACTCCCTTATTGGGAAGAGATATACTCACTAAACTGGGGACCACCCTTGTGATGGGAAGTTTTTCAGCCCCTAGAGCTCTACAGCTCCTGGTTACTACTGAAGAACCCATTACACCTTCAATAGAGAGGGACCAAAAACCATGGGAAGACAAAATTAACCCCCAGGTGTGGGGCCAGGGGATTCCTGGATGAGCCTACCAAGCTGAACCGGTCATCATTGTCCTCCCAGATCCCACTCGGTTTCCTAACCAGAAACAATAGCCTTTCAAAAGAGAGGCTCGGGAGGGACTACAGCCTTTAATAAATAAATTCCTTGCTTGTGGGCTATTGGTCCCCACCAGTTTGCCACGTACACCCCAATCCTCTCAGTAAAGAAAAAAAAGACAGAACCTGGTGAATGGTTCAAGATCTCCGGATCATAAATGAAGCTGTAGTCCCCCTCCATCCCACAGTACCCAATCCCTATGTAATCTTGGGAGAAATCCCACCCAGTGCCAAGTGGTTTACAGTCTTGGAATTCAAAGATGCATTTTTTTGCATACCACTGGCTAAAGAATCCCAATATCTTTTTGCCTTTGAGTGGGAGGCCCCAGGAGAAAACAGCCAACAGATGACTTGGACAGTATTACCTCAGGGGTTCAGAGATAGCCCCCACGTGTTTGGACAGGCCCTTACCCGGGATCTCCTAGATCTGGACCTGGGAACTAACAGGAAAACATTACAATACGTAGATGACCTACTAATCTGCTATCCAGGTGAGAAAAGTGCCCAACAACATGCAATTCAGATTCTAAACTTCTTGGCAGAAAGAGGATATAAAGTCTCCCGTGCTAAGGCACAGATGGTCGAGACAAAGGTCACTTACCTGGGAGTTCAGATTACACACGGGTCCAGGAGGCTGTCCTCTGATCTGGTACAAGGAATCCTCCAGTTGCCCTCCCCCACGACTCGAAAACAATTGCGAGCTTTCCTGGGGCTAACTGGATATTGTAGAATCCGGATACCCAACTATGGTCTAATTGCCCAGTCCTTATATGAAAGCTTAAAGGGACGAGATGATTCAACCCCACTGATATGGGGAACTCCTCAAAAGAAGGCAGAGGCTACACTAAAACAGGCCTTAACTCGAGCACCTGCCTTGAAGTTGCCAGACCCAGAAAAAGCATTCCAACTTTATGTCCAGGAAAGAGAGGGAATAGCTTTGGGAGTGTTAACTCAAAGGTTGGGATCTGAGCCCCAGCCTGTAGCTTACTGATCTAAAAAGCTCGATCCACCTACCCGAGGCTGGCCCTACTGCCTTCGAAATCTTGCAGCTATTGCAATCATGATAGAAGATGCTTTAAAACTCTCCTTTGGGGGCAAACTAACTATTTTTACCAGCCACCAAGTAAAACAACTCCTAAATGGGAGAGGCCATTTATGGATGTCTGATCAAAGAATCCTCAGATATCAAGTAATGCTGATGGAAAATCCAGGCCTCACTATATCCCCTTGTGAAGTTCTTAACCCAGTCACCCTCCTGCTTACCCCCGAGAGCTCTCTCCCCTTTCACTCTTGTCTAGAAACCTTAGACCACTAGATAAAACCCTGGGAGGGATTGTCAGAAGATCCTCTGACCAATCCTGAGGAAATCTGGTACACTGATGGAAGCAGCTTTGTCTTGGATGGAAAAAGAAGAGCCGGGTATGCAGTGGTCTCCAATTTCGAGACCATAGAGGCTAAGCCTCTGCCACCAGGCACTTCAGCCCAATTAGCTGAGCTCATAGCCCTGACTCGAGCTTTAGAGGTGGGAAAAGGAAAAAGAATAGCCATTTACACTGATCCCAAGTATGCCTTTCTGGTGCTACATGCACTTGCTGCTATTTGGAAAGAAAGGGGCCACTTGACCACCCGAGGGTCCCCAATCAAATATGGTGACAAAAATCTTCGACTCTTGGAGGCAGTCCATCTGCCCACTGAGGTTTCAGTCTCCCGCTGTAAAGGACACCAACGATGGGAGCACAGAAGTGGCACGAGGGAACCAAGCAGCTGATCAGGCAGCTAGGAGAGCAGCATTACAGAACCATGACCTAATAGGGGTTGCCACCTTAGTTCCACAGACTAATTTGCCAGAAATTCCTTCATATACTGAAGGTGAGACTCTTAAAGCTAAGAGCGAGGGCTTTCAAGAAGATCATATGGGGTGATTCCAAAAGGAGGGACTCCTTTTTCTGCCTGGGAACCTCCAATGGAAGTTGGTTAACTCCTTACATGCCACTACTCATTTAGGAGAAAAGGCCCTCCAAAGATTACTAGAAAAGTCCTTCAGGGGAACAGGCTTCCAAACAACTATAAGACAGGTGGTGTCCTCTTGTCCCACTTGCCAATTAAACAACCCCCAAGGAGCTCGAAGACTCCAGCTGGCCCAGCCCATCCAACGACGTGGAGCCTAACCAGGAGAGGACTGGCAGATGGACTTCACCCAGATGCCAGTTTCTCAAGGGTATAGACACCTATTAGTCATGATAGATACATTTACAGGATGTGTTGAAGGCTTTCCCACCCGGACTGAGAAGGCTGAGGAGGTGGTAAAAAAAACTGCTCCATGAAATCATTCCAAGATTTGGTCTGCCCAGGTCATTACAAAGTGACAATGGGACATCATATACTTCCAAGGTCACCCAAGGGCTCTCAAAAGCATGGGGCATTACTTATTATCTCCATTGTGCCTGGAGGCCTCAATCTTCGGGAAAAGTAGAAAGAGCCAATCAATTTTTAAAATCAGCTATAAAATAGACAACCCAGGAGACCTCCCTGGGGTGAAAGGAGGCTTTACCAATAGCTCTCCTCCACACTGGCATTGCCCCTAAGGAACAGCTTGATCTTAGTCCTTATGAGATGCTATAGGGGAGACCTTTTGTTTATGTGAATGACCTCTTCCTAGAGCCAGAGGTTCAGACCCTCCAGTCTTATACCATGGCCATTGGGCAATTCCAACAGGATATACGCTTGTGGGGTATAAACCAGGACCCAAAAGATTCTAAGGAGTCACCACGATATGCTCCAGGGACTCAAGTCCTAATTAAAGTCTGGAAAGATGGGTCCCCTAAAGCTCAACTCCAGCCCACATGGAAGGGCCCCTACCCTGTAACACTTTCTACCCCCACAGCAGTCAAGGTACCAGGACATGACTCCTGGATTCACTACTCATGAGTCAAGCCATGGAAGATGACAGAAGAGGACACTCAATACACCTGTGAGCCCCTGATCAGATACCTATTCAGGACTACCAATGAGTGCCATTCTAATGAACACCCCCAAATCTGGTTTCTGGGGATAAGATTTCTCAGGATAGCTCTACACAGCCAACCCAGCTTGACAGAGATTGTATTCCAAAACAGACAAGAGATAGAACTTCTGATCCCTGAACAAGGAGGGACTTGAGCCATCCTGGCGATGTGAATTTAAAATTGACGAATGCCCCTACTAGTCCTTGTTATGCTGCATTGATGATGCTTATGATTATTCCATGAACTGTCGATTGTCTAACCTGTTTTGTCTCTGCCCAGGTCAACAAGCTACAACATGCAGTGCCAGTTCAGCAAAGATAGAAAACTCCAGCCGACCATGAAAAATATCACACCCTAAGATGGACACCGCTATAAGGACTCTGAAGCTTGAGACTAGCAAGAGGGGGAGGCCCAATACCCCTCACCGCCCCAGTTCAGCAGGAAGTAGCCAGAAAGACCTCGACACCCCTATTCCCAAAGAATTGGGCCTCCCATCTCTTGAGGGGGGAATGTTAGGTAGGCAGAATAGGGAAAAGGAGTCCAAAATGGCAGTGGCTAAAAGACAAGGAAGGGCAAAGCCCGCGATAATAGAACTAAAGCAGGTCCGAGGACCAGAGTGAGGACTTCAGGTAGAACAAACAGCACTCCTGGCTAAGCCCAATTTGCACAGGGCAGGCCCAGGTGGAGGCAAAAACATATAAAAGGAAGAGCCAAAGCGCTGTCTCTCTCTGTTCCTATCCCGCGTGCGTGTGCTCTTTCTCTCTCTCTCCCTCTCTCTCTCCCTCTCTCTCTCCCCCTCTCCCACACGATCCTCCACTCTCCTCTCTTCAAATCTTTGGGTTGGCACGCCCCCACGCTTCAAGGATGTATTCTCCTGCTATCTTCTCAATAAAATAGAGCCGTAAGACTGATTTGCATAAGAGCTATAACATGGTTTGTCCAAGACCTGAGAGCTGTGATCCGCCGAAGGCTCTAATGTCCATTGCTCCAAATCTTTGTTATGACGAGACAAAGAACCAAGGAACATACACTGGCGTGACAATAGTCCACTTAATTAGTATATTTTTCTTTTCGGTATAGAGGATTGTCTCTGCTACTTTAACTTCTGAAAAATTCTGGAATGCTGAGTTCATTCTATTAACAGGGCATTTTCTTACTCCTGTTCTAGAGAGCTGAATTGCATCCACATGTAAATTCATCACAGCATTTCCCCAACTTCCCTAAGATCCTAACAACGAACCACATCCCAAAGGGAATTTCGGATACCAATGCCTCCCCGTATTGATCTCTCACAAAGGGAATGTATTCAACATTGGAAGTCACCATTTCATGTTGAGAATTCATCATGCTCTAGAGAAAGCCAGGATACACACAATGGACAAAAGGCTCTGGAATAAGAGTGAGACGAAACCTGAAGAGCTGGTTTTCACTATTTAAAATTTAAAAAAAAAGCGTGGTGAATGAGAAGGTGATAACAAGCACTCCAGGCAGAAAACGTAGAAGCAGAGAACTAAAGGTTTGCAGATTCTCAGTCCAGGCATGTCAGGAGGAAAAGCAGACACAGCCCCACACCCGGGACAGGACAATTACCTGAGAAGCTGCCATTTCCTCCTCTTCTTCCTCCTGCTCTGTGTCTTCTGTGGGGATACGACGTCTCAAACTCACATCTGCATTTTGAGAAGATACCTTCAAAGACATCCATACAGCCTTTTAACCTGCAACTGCTGAAGTGAAAAAGAAGAAAACGTTTTCTTGTTTCTCTCACCCTTTTCGGAGCTCTTTGCTGACTTTCTGTGTTCCTGATCTGTAGTGGGTAATCAAGACTAACCTGATATGCTAATCACATCCTGCTGCTCCACTCTATTGGCAGATCTTCCCAGCTAGTTCATCTCCTTCCTTTTTGCATTACAGAGAGCAGGCAGCACAATTCACCAGACACAATGGACCCTACTTCTGGGCTACCTGACCCAGCCTACCAGGGTTTTGAAAAAAATGCAAGAGGAAGACCTGCATTCAGGAGCCCTGAGGGAAACCTCACCTTTGGCACATCTGAGACCTCAGGAAGGGAGGATTTAGTGCGGGCACTTCTAGAAGCAAAGGTCAACCTGATTCCCTGCGGAGGGGCTCTTTCTAGGATGGGTGTGGTGGTCCTCGCCTGTGCCTGCGCCCGTGGGGGAGGGGCGGGGAGAGGTGAGTGGTGGGAATCACCTGGGGGTCTTGGGTTCCTGCCAGACTTTCTTGCAGACTTCTTCCCAAAGATCTTCCGTGTCCTTAGTTTTTTTCACCCCTCTCTGCAGCCTGGGGACACACGTTTTCACAAAATGATTTGCATTGTGACCACCTCTCTGCAGCTGTGGCACCTCCAACTTCAGAGACCAGGAACCTGGAGGTATTTCCATCACAGCTTTCTTTGAAAATAAACCAGAGAGCAACAGGAGGCCTGGCGAGCTGCAGTCTATGGAGTCACAAAGAGTAGGACAGGACTGAGCAGCTGAACTGAACGAACTGAGCAGGACACGCTAGGTTAACAAGTGTGTGTGGGCAGAGACAAATGCCTTTGAAAACGATGCTCTAAATGCTATCTGATGACCGACCAAGGAAATAATGATGTCGTTTAAGTTACATTACACATGAATTAACACGTGAGAGCCTTGTTCTACTTCCTGTGTGTGTGTTTTTCTAGGTTTTATGAATCAACTGCTACAGTTTGTTGTCTGTGCCATTTAGAGAGCTCTATTTTTTCGCATCTTTAAAGTATAATGACTAAGGAAAAATTAAAGTTAGAAGCATGTCCATCTTTGAAATATTATATATTCTAAAAAATATTCAGTGTGCATGCACCAGTACCAACTTTGTAGAAGATTTCGTTTCACAGCAGAGTTGAGAATAAGGTATAAACGTTTCCCATAGCCATATGACTCTTGTTTGCACACGTGGACAATCTCCCAACTTACCTTTCCCCACCAGAGTGAGCATTTGTTACCACTGATGAATCTACAAGGACAGTAAATACATAAACTCTTTAGTTTACCCTTATGTTTCTCTTTTAGGGATGTGCACTCCATAACTCTGGATAAATGTATAATAATAAGTGTCCATCACAACAGTTTAACACGAATTATTTCACTGTCCTGAAAGTTCTCTAGATTTAGGATATTCAGAGTCCCTCCTTTGAAACCGATAGCAACCACAGACCTTTTTAATCTCTTCTTAATTTCCTATGAGATTCCCAGGTGACTGAGTGGGAAGAACTTTCTACCTGCCGATGCAGGACATCCAGGTGATGCAGGTTCCATCCTTGGATCAGGAAGATGCCCTGGACGAAGAAATGGAAATCCACTCTAGTATCCTTTCCTGGGAAATCTATGGACAGAGGAGCCTGGCAGGCTACAGCCCCTGGGCTCACAAAGACTCAGACACCACTGAGCACATATGAACATTTACCTACACCAAAGTGTCATATTGTAAAATTGCTACTTTCTGTAGCATTTTTCAATGGGCTTCTTTCACTTCATAAAATGCATGCCACGATTGTCCATGTATTTTATGCCTTGAAAGGTTAACATCCCAAAGCTTAAGAACTACCGTTGCGCCTGTATTCCTGCTCAGTATGTAAGTTCATCAACACCATTTTTTTAGATTCCATGTATATCTGTTACAATATTTGTCCAAATATAGAGAACAGATGTGTAGACACGGCAGGAGAAGAGGGGGACAAACTGAAGAGCCTTCCTGACACACATACACTACCATGGCTGAAATGCTGGAGAAGACTCTTGCGAGGCCCTTGGACTGCATGGAAATCCAGCCAGTCCATCCTAAGGGAGATCAGTCCTGGGTGTTCATTGGAAGGACTGATGCTGAAGCTGAAACTCCAGTACTTTGGCCACCTCATGTGAAAAGCTGACTCATTTGAAAAGCCCCTGATGCTGGGAATGATTGAAGTGGGGAGGAGAAGGGGACGACCGAGGATGAGATGGTTGGATGGCATCACCAACTCAGTGGACATGAGTTTGAGTAAACTTTGCGAGTTGGTGATGGACAGGGAGGCCTGGTGTGCTGCAGTCCATGGGGTGGCAAACACTTGGACATGACTGAGCAAGTGAAATGAACTGAACTGATGGTTAAAACAGGTAGCTAGTGGGAAGCTGCTGGATAGCACAGGGAGCTCAGCTTGGTGCTCTGTGCTGACCAGAGGGGTGAAATGGAGATCACGGGAGGGAGGTTCAAGAGGGAGCAGATTCATATATACTTATGGCTGATTGATGATGTCGTACAGCAGAAACTAATACAACATTGTAAAGCAATTATATTCCAATACAAATTATACATGCATCTCAAAAGGAAAAAAAGCTAAACAGAAGGGTCACCCAGTGGTGGAGAATCCATCTGACAGTGCCAGGGACGTGAGCTTGATCCCTGGTCCAGGAATACTCCACATGCATTGGGGCAGCTAAGCCTTTGCACCACAACTGCTGAGCCTGTGTGGGGCAACTTGCTCTTTTAGACAGGCAAGAGGGAAATGAAAGATGCTCACCAGCGCTAAACAATAAGAAATGCAAAACAAAGCTACAATGATGCATCACCTCATGCCAGTCAGAATAACAATTAGCAAAGAGCCCACTAGTAATATTGTAAACGCTGACGAGGCTTGGAGATCAGGGAACCTCCTACACGGCTGGAGAGAATGTAAACTGGGGCAGTCACAGGGCGAGGACAGTGTGGAAGTTCCTTAACAAGTGTAACCTCCTGACATTTAAGGAAATGAATTCCATGAAAAATAGACAAAACAGATTGATTGACAAATTGAGAAGTTTTGCAGTTTTTCGTCAATCATCTGCAAGTCTAAAATGACCAGTTTTGATCTAGCATTTCTAAATTCTCCAAGTTAAATGTGTATGAATACACATACACTCACATATTCCTTCTTGGTTTTCTCACTGCTAACGTGTATACCTTCAGATATTTATATATTGTATTCAATGTGTGTTATATAAATTATATGATGTATATATCTTCAGATATTTATATCTTGCATTCAAAGTATGCCAAGGCCATGAGAAAAGAGTTCCTTTAAGCCTAGACAAGAAACTTGTGCTAAGAATTATACAGGGCAAGATTTTATAAATCTTGGTTCAGAACTTTCCCATCATGGCTTTTAATTATGCTTTTTGTGACTTTGTTAAATTGACATTTGCTTAAATGAGCCCCTGAAAAGTTTTAGCTAACAGAAGAACCAAGGACAATTGAAGTAGATGAGTTTATGACTCTAGGTCCTAAGAGAATTCACAGGAAGCCTTGAGGGCCCCTGAGGAAGGTCAAGGCTAGAACCAGGCAGAGAAAGCTCCAGTACTTGGGGTTCAGGCCTTTCTAAGGGGCCCTGGGTGAAGGGCTGTGGGCTCCCCAGGCTGAGTGTGGATCGGTCCATTCAAACCAGAGGAGTAGGATTCTGGTGAGCTCTGAGGGTGTCATTGAAGGGGGGCCTGTGCAGTAGACCCTGGGGTTCAGCAAGACTATTGGTCTCAAGGAAGGGGGTCATCTAGTGGAGGTGCTCACAGGATTGGCTGGTGTGGGTTCAAGGACCTGCAGGCTGCCTGCTGCCTAGACAGACGCTGAGGCAGCAACAGCACGGAGCAGTCGGGGAAGCTCTCAACAGTACTCTGTATGATCCTTCTTATTCGAACCAACACAATGTCCGAGTAGTTTCAAAATGGGAGAAGAGATACAACATAGAAATCGTGGGAAATATATGAATTCATGAGAGTTTAACAGCAGTAAGGAACTAATTTCTACAGATGCCATCCCCCTGTGCTACAAATAGTTTCTTATAACGTTATCTTTCCTGCAACCTTAAACAGGTGGGAGACGTTAATGCTGTGGTGCGTTCACCCTTCCTTCATTCCACATCAACTGTAACACTAAAAAATCATCCACTTTTATTAATGAACATACATTAATTTTACACAGAGGGAATAAAACTTTTTACAACTATTGTTTGATCCTTGATTATAATACAGATTACAAGCTTCTAAAAACTTTCCTGATTCTCTGATGCAATGATCAGTGCATGTGATTTATGTGGTTTACAAAATGGAGGCTAATGTAGTAAACATGGATGGACATTAATTATATTAATATGACTTTTCCAGAAAGAGTTTTCTATACTTACATCAGGTAGAAGAGAAGGTATCCTTACTTCAAGCCTGCCAGGTAATATGCATGATTTCTCGATGTTGATGTCATAAAAAGACCTTTGATTTTAATGAACAATCCTTGTTTTATGGTTAAAAACAATTGACATAATTATTGAAAACTTAGAGCAAACTTCTGTCTTACTTTGAATTATTTCCTGAACACTTACATCATGGTGACAACACAGATGTTTGACATCAGTGACAAATACCTCCATTTAGAGGTTTAGTGTGCATATAACATTGCTGTGTTCTTATTCTTATAAATTGGAGAATAAATATAAATGATTCCCACCTAGTATAGAAGGGCTTCTCTTACAATTGAGGTAACAACATCAAAAACAGACGTTCATATATACAGTAGAAACAAAGCACAGCATAGTAACTTGAGAGTTGAATGACATGTGTTTTGGTTCCTTAATGATCTCAAATAATGTTAATATAAACAAGGATACATGATTAATAATTACACCTCTGAAAATATCCACCCCTTCATCTTGTGATCCATACGAACATATCAATTTAGTACATGTTTTAAATATGGAATACTTGCTACAGTGTTTCTGTTTAGAGTAATTCAACAAAAGTGGTACCAATGAAATGCTTTCTAGTATGAATTCTCTGGCATTGATTTACTTCTGATGTTTGATTAAACTCTTGTCTACATTTTTGTATTTCATTCATGTATCTTTCCAAAGTAAACACTCGTTGTCTCAAAATTGTATATTTAGGACCAATCTTTTTTTTATCACTGATTCATTTCTAGGGTTTCTCTGCAGTATGTATTCTCTGATGGGGCGTGTGGTGATGGCTGTGACGAAATCCTTTGCCACATTCCTTACATGTCTAACATTTCTCTGCAGTATGAATTCTCTGATGTTGAGAAAGACCTGAACTCTGGGGAAAGGCTTTGCCACAGTCTGTACATTTATCAAGTCTCTCCCCAGTATGGATTCGTTGATGTCGAGTAAGATGTGAACAATGGATAAAGGCTTTGCCACTTTTTTTACATTTGTATGGTTTCTCCCCAGTATGAGTTCGCTGAGGTACAGGAAGACTCAGATGCTAGTTAAAGGCCTTGCCACATTCTGTACATTCACAAGGTCTCTCCCCAGTGTGGATTCGTTGATGTTGAGTAAGAAGTGAATAACGGGTAAAGGATTTGCCACATTCTGTACATTTATAAGGTCTCTCCCCAGTATGGATTCGCTGATGTTCAGTTAAAGTTGAACTCTGCTTAAATGCCTTGCCATATGCTGTACATTTATATTTTGGCCATCTGATGCGAAAAGCTGACTCATTCGAAAAGACCCTGATGATGGGAGAGACTGAAGGCAGGAGGAGAAGGGGACGACAGAGGATGAGATGGTTGGATGGCATCACTGACTCAATGGACATGAGTTTGAGTAAACTCCAGGAGTTGGTGATGAACAGGGAGACCTGACGTGCTGTGGTTCATGGGGTGGCAAAGAGTTGGACACGACTGAGTGACTGAACTGAACTGATTCATGTCACTAAAATCAAGATCATTTTTAATGGGTTAAAATATATACATCTACTTGTGAATGATATTCTTTGTATATTTTAAATACACTAGGGTGCAAACATATACAACGGTGTAAGATAAATTAGAGTTCTTGGTTCTGAAACTTTAATTTCTTGACAAACTGTATCATTTTGTTGAGCTGTAGCTTAGAAATTCAACACAGGTGAAAACAGATTAGCACCAATATGATTATTGCAAATATTTTGAAAAAAAAAAAGTGAATAAGAAGACTATGTGGGATATGAATGTGGAGTGTACTGGAAACATCACACCTGGGCTTCAGTGATGAAAATGCCCACTCCCCAAACCCAGTGTCTATCATCAACAGAGTGAGCGTTCATTTTCCAAAGCAAAGAGAAACCAAAAAGACACGGAATTTCTCCATTAACTGTGAGGGTTTTCACACGCTCCCCACTCCGTTTTTCCACAGGCTTGCTAAAGACAGAGGGGAAAAAATGAACTTCCTAGCCTGATAATCTCAGAGAAATCACCAGAGCCAGTGGACATCATCTGTCATGGTGTAAATGGGTCACACGGAAGATGCACTATCAGAGCCTGGGCATTTAGGGGAAAAAAAAGGAAATTATAACTTGAACCTAACAAGCAGATATCAGTTTTATGCAAAATTCATTTTATATATACTTCCTCTGTTTTGTATCCTAACAGTGTGTTTAACTTGTAAGCCTTAGCATCACAGAGGACAGTGTCTCCTATTTTTCTTTTTATTTCTGCGCATTTTCTGAAAAATTCTGGATCACTGACTTGATTCAATGTATAAGGGCATTTTCTAACTCCTAAAGAGTTGAATTGTATCCACGTCTGAACTCATCATGGCATTTCCCCTACTTCCCGAAGATCCCAACACTGAACCACATCCCAATGGGAATCTCGGATACCAGTGCCTCTCCGTGTTGATCTCTCACAAAGGGAATATGTTCACCAGCTGAAAGTCACTCATTCAGGTTGGGAATTCATCATGTTCTATAGAAAGCCAGGATACAGACAATGGAGAACAGGATCTGGGACACAAGGGAGAGGTGGTCTAAAGAGCCGGTCTTCACTATGATAAGAAGAAAAGGAAAAAATAAGAAGTGGATAACAAACACCCCAGGCAGAAAAAGTAGAAGCAGAGAACTAAAGGCTGGCAGATTCTCAGTCCAGGCATTTCAGGAGGAAAGCAGACACAGCCCCAGGCCCGGAACAGAACATGGACCTGAGAAGCTGCCATTTCCTCCTCTTCTTCCTCCTGCTCTGTCTTCTCTGGGGATGTCATGTAGCAAACACACCTCTGCATCTTGAGAAAATACCTTCAAAGGCATCCGCAGAGCTCTTTAACCTGCAACTACTTCACCTACAGACAGAAGGACTTGAAAACCTGAAAAGACCCACCTCTCCTGTCCTGTCTCAGGAGAGGTTTGGGAACAATCACCTCCTACCTGGAGACCAGCCTGTGAACTTTTTTTTTTTTGATTGTTCTCTTGTCATATAGAGCTCCTAACCCTCTGCTCACACAGATGATGTGAGCTGACTGCCTTCCCCAGTCCAAATCCAGCTAGACCAACCCTGTAGCTTCTCCTCAGACTGAAGCTGGTCCTCAGCTCTCACAGATGGACCAGGAGCCACGTCCTTAACCCAGGCCTCCCCTTAGAAGCCCCTGGAGCACTTCCTACGCACCACACTGATGCCCCCACAGGACCAAGAGAGAACTCTGTGGGGCGGGCACCAGGGAGGTCCTTTCCTAACACTGGTCACGTGACTCTGACGGGAAACAGATGGAAAACACTTGGCCAATGGTTCAGATTCTTTCTGAACCATTTCAGTGAATATGAACCCCTCGAGGTCAGGTCCCCACTCTAAGAAGTTATGAATCTGCAGGTCTGAGATGGGGTCATTAAATACGTCTTTAGCAAGTTCTCTGTTCTGATGCTTCTTCCCCAAGACCCACACTCAGGAGCCCTGAGCTTGAGCCTTCTCACTCAGCACAGCTGAGACATCTCAGGAGGGGAGGGTTTAGGGTGGGAATTTCTGAGAGAGGTCAGGCTAGAACCAGGCAAAGAAAGCTCCAGTACTTGGAGTTCAGGCCTTTCTAAGGGACTCTGAGTGAAGTGCTGTGGGCTCCCCAGGCTGAGCGTGGATGGGTCCATTCAAACGAGAGGAGCAGGAATCTGGTGAGCTCTGAGGGTGTCATTGAAGGGGGGCCTGTGCAGTAGACCCTGGGGTTCAGGAAGACAGCTGATCTCAAGGAAAGGGGTCGTCTAGCAGAGGTGCTCACAGGACGGCTGCTGTGAGTTCAAGGACCTGCAAGCTGCCAGCTCCCCAGACAGATGCTGAGGCAGCAACAGCACGGGGCAGTCAGGGAAGCTCTCAACAATACTCTGTATGATCCTTCTTATTAGAACCATCACAATATCCCTGCCGTTACAGAGAGGGGGGAAAAGTACAATGGATACATGATGGGAAATACATGATCAAATTATGAGGCTAAAGGGCAGAAACTGATGTCATCTCACTGTGCTACCTAATAGTTCACTGGTATGTATTCTTCCCTGCAACCTTAAATAAGGCTGGAGAGGTTAATGTCGGTGGTAGGTAAACACTTCATTCATTACACAGCAACTGCATCACCAGAAACCATTCAGTTTTATTGATTAGCATGTATGAATATCACACGTAGTCAGAACAAAACCTTTTACAATCCACTGTGTGACCCTTGATTAGAATACAGATTACAAGCATAGACAACGATATTCATTTTTCTGATACAATGGTCTGAGAGTTGCAGTTTCTATGCTTACAAAAGGAAGGCTAATCATTTAATAAACAAGGCATAGATTAATTACATGATTTTTCTGGGAAGGGTTTCCCATAGTTTTCCAGGGTATCAGAGAAGTCTTTGTTTCAAACATGTCAATTAATATTCATGACTTCTGTTCATATTATAAAAATATATCAAAATTTCAGTGAACTGTCATTGTATTATCCTTAAAAAGCCAGTGACATTGAAAATTTAGAACAAACCTCTGTCTGACTTTAATATGTGGAATTAGTCCCTGAACACTTACATCATGGTGACCTACAGGGATGTTTGACACCAATGACAAACACCTCCACTAGATGTTCAGCGTACATGTTATATTACTACGTACTTAACGTCCTTAATGGAGAATAAATACCAATGGTTCCTACCTCAGATAGACAGGATTCTCTTATCACTGAGTCAGCAACCATCAAAAACTTGAGTTCACATACACAGTAGGAACAAACCATAATATGTAGTATTTTGAGATTGAGTTACTTTCATTCGGTTTTCAAATAATCTCAAATATGTTAAAACAAGCAAGAATACATTGCTAATACTTGTACCACTCCACACATAACCCTTCATTCTAACATATCAATTTTCTCTGTGTTTTAACTGTGGATTGGTATGCACAGTAATTCTCCTTCAGAGGAAATTCAGGAAAGAGGAATTGATGAAATGCTTCCTAGTATGCCTTCTCTGATATTTATTTAGAGTTGATTTTTAATACAACTTTCCTACTTTTTTTTTTTTTACATCATCACATATCTTTCCTGCAGAAATGCTCTCATGTTTTCTAAAGTGTACATTTAGGACTAACCTCTTTCATCACTTATTACATTACTAGAGTTTCTCTCCAGTACGTGCTCTCTGATGTCTAGTGAGGTCAGAGCTCTGATGAAAGCCTTTGCCACTTTCCTTACATTTAAGTTTTTAAGTTTTCTCTGAAGGATGAACTCTCTGCTGTTGACGAAGACTTGAGCTCTGGGTAAAGTCTTTGCCACATTCTCTTACATAGGAATGGTTTCCAGTACAAATTTGCCAATGTTGAATAAAGCTAGGAATTTGGTTAAAGACTTTGCCACAACTCTTATATTTATAAGGTTTCTCTCCAGTATGAATTATCTGATGCCTATTAAGAGTTGAACTATGATTAAAGTTTTGCCACACTCTGTGCATTTATAAGGCTTCTCCTTAGTATGAATTCTGTTATGTTGAATAAATTTTGAGCAATGCATAAAGGCTTTGCCACGTTCTGTACATTTAAGTCTTCTCTGCATTACCAACATGAATTTTCAAATGTCTAGCAAGAATGGATATCAGATTAGTTTTTCCACATTACATATATTTATAAGGCTTCTCTCCAGTATGAATTTGCTGATGCTGAGTGAGAAATGAGTACTAGGTAAAAGCTTTGCTCCATTCTGTACATATGAAAGGTTGCCTTCCTGTATGAATTTTCCTATGTCTATTTAGATGTAATGGTTTAGCAAGACTTTACCACATTTATTACACTTGTTATGCTTCTGTGGATTTTGAATACTCTGCTGTTGTATAAGTTTTAAAGATTAATTTCTGTTATATAGAGAAAGATGTGATCATTGATAAGAGATATTCATACATTTATTACTTTTAAAATCATTGTCTGAAGACTGAGGTCCCTGATGTTTCATAAGACTTGAGTCTCAGTCAACATTATGCCCAGTTTCATTGCATGAAAATCTTCTCCCTTCCCTATAAATATTCTTGTGATTGTTGGAGGTAGCGTTCTTGCTTAAAGCTTTCCCCATTTTATTACACATGAAAAATTCTTTCACATTGAGTATACTGTGATATGTCGTCAACCATGATGGTTGGATTAGTCTCTTTCAAAATAAGCAACATTATAGACTTTGGAACAAAGAGAAGATAGCTGTTGGTTGAAGAATATTGAACTCTGGCTAAAAGATCCCTCAAATGGATTATGCTGGGAATTGTTAACCTAAATTTTAAATACCTGGTTTTCAGACATATTTTACTGTGTGCTAAATTGAAACTTGCATTCAGAAAGGTTTGAATGAGTATTTGCAGTATAGATTAGGTGACTTTCCAGATTTTCCATATTTCCTTTCAGAGAACATGTACATTTAAAAAAGCATGGGTCTTTGCTTACAAACATACACTTCTCAGCCGATATTAATGACTGAAATGGGCGTTTTTCCCAGTTTGGTTCATATCCTCCTTTTCTTTTGACAGTAATGTTTGTATAATGAGAAGCTGTCCTCATTTGGTTATGTCCATCATAACATCCTCTCAGTATTTCACATGCGCTTTCATTAAATGTAAATTTCCAATGTGAAATCTTTCACATATTATTAACTTTTCTTGGGGAATAAATGTTCTAAGCCTGGCTTTTGGGGCATCAAACCCTGCATGTCCTGAAAAGACACAGCTGAAAGCAAATAACAAGTTATCCCACCACTTACTATTCTCAGGGAATCTACATTACAACTTACATAAAATTGATACTCGCTTAGCTAGGTTAGGAATAAAACAGACACAGGAGTCAAGATGGCAGAGGATTAGGAAGATGTGGAGTTCGTCTCACTCCACAGACACATCGAGAATACATCTGTCATGGAACAATATTCACAGAGCCCCTGCTGAACACGAGCAGAGGACCTTGACACCTAAAAGGACAAAAAAGATTCCCTCATAGCCAGGTAGGACCAAAGAAACAAGAAGGAAAATGGTGAGGAGAGGAAGTGAGATGGGACCTGCAACCCTTGGGGGAGCTCAGTGGGACAGAAGGAAGCCTCATTTTCTTATGGAAAAAGGAGGCCCTGTTCCACAAGTCTCAGAGGGGTGTCCACCGCTGCACACAAAGGCTGGGTGCTGGGATGTGGGGTTTGGAGAGGAGATCCAGGCAGAGGACTGGGGTTGGCTGTGAGGAGACATCCTGAGGGGGCAGGAGGGAGGGAGGAGCTCTGCAAACGGGAATGCTTGTGGAGGAAGCCTGAACCACCAGAGAAGCAGAGCAGCGTTGTTCAGTGATGCCCGAAGGGCAGGGCGGCCATCCCATCCTCTGTCCGCGTGTTCCAGCCTTTGCCTCACTAGGCACTAGCGAGGGCTCCCAGCACGGTCTGTTCAGTTCAGTCACTCAGTTGTGTCCGACTCTCTGCGACCCCATGGACTGCAGGGTGATCTCATGACCCCAGCTGCTGCCTCCTCCTCACCAATCTTAAATTTACAAAGCAAACATTTTCACCAATGCAAGGTGCCTACGAATTGTGTAATGCAGTTCTTCACACACAAGTGTTTTTATTTTGGCGTGTTCTAGTAGATGTTGTGAATCTGAAACCTTAAATGATCTTGATATATAATTAATCAGAAACCGAGAACGTATGGGACACAGTCCTGGTAAGCTTCATAACAAACAAGACAAACTTAACAAAGTAACAGTTCTTACGAAAACAAACAAGAATTGAGGTCTTATAATATGGTGGAATTTTTTTAAGTCTCAATTCTTGTTTAACACAGAGAACTCTACTCATTGCTCTGTGGTGACCTAAATGGTATGGAAATCTAAAATAGAGTGGATAAATATTATATATGTGCATGCTGCTAAGTCGCTTCAGTCACATCTGACTCTTTGCCACTCTATGGACCGTAGCCCGCCAGGCTGCTCTGCCCATGGGATTCTCCAGGCAAAAATACTGTAGTGGGTGGCCATGCCCTCCTCCAGGGATTATACACGCACGCACGCACACACACACACACACACACACACACATATACACATATAACTGATTTACTCTGCAATACAGCATAACCTAACATCAACATTGTAAAGCAACTATACTCAAATTATTTTTTAATTAAAAAAATTCTTTATATAATCTAAAAAGTTTAATAGTGAGAATTTACCACAAACATTTAGGTGGTAAATGTTCTAATTTCCCAAGTCAACAATTTAAAAATTCCATGAGTTGAATAAATATGAAAGTATTTTAGGTTTGTGGAAATGGGGCAGATACACTTAACATTATTGACATTAGTTCGTACAAAGTAAAACCAAACTTTGAAGAAATCTTCAGGTTTGTATTTCTCACTGGAGGGAGGTCCCTTATGCAGTGAAGAAATCAGTTGAGTATGAAATTTATCAAGTCATATGTGTAGTTTGCAGGGGATTGGAAATTATAAAGCAGAAAGCAAATACTATCTGTCCCCAGTATTCCTAGAAGTTTGGCAGTTTGTCCATGACTCCACTCACACACTTCTGTCTAGAGACAGAACCACAGCATTTAAATGGGCAAATATATGAGGAAAATATGAAAAGGGTTATATTTCACTTTCTTGGGATCCAAAATCTATGCAGAAATTGACTGCAGGCATGCATTGGAAGGACTGATGCTGAGGCTGAAACTCTAATACTTTGACCATCTCCTGTGAAGAGTTGGCTCATTGGAAAAGACCCTGATGCTGGGAGGGATTGGAGGCAGGAGGAGAAGAGGACGACAGAGGATGAGATGGTTGGAGGGATCACCAGCTCAATGGACATGGGTTTGGGTGGACTCTGGGAGTTGGTGATGGACAGGGAGGCCTGGCGTGCTGTGGTTCATGGGGTTGGAAAGAGTTGGACAAGACTGAGCGACTGAACTGAACTGAACTGAAACACCAACCTTTTGTCTGGTGATGCAGAGTAACATAGCACTTTTCTATCTGTCTTAACTATGGATTACTATCTACACTAATTCTCCTCCAGGAACTTCAGAAAAGAGAAAGTGATGAAATGCTTTCCTATACATTCTTTTAAAAGGAAAAAAAAAAAAAAAACAGAAGAGCGACCGTTTCTTTATTAAATTATACAAAAAAAGAGGAGGGGAGGGGGGCAGCTGTGGGGCTCAGCCCCAACCCTGGCCCCACCCCGTCCTGGCGCTGTCTGAGAAAGGGATCTGAGGGAGGAGACCCAGGGATCAGGCAGGGTAGGGATGGGCAGGGCAGAATGACCTGAGGCTGGGATGCAGAGCTTAGGAAGGAGAGGCTACTGAAGGAGGGAGAGGCTGGCTGTGGGAAGGGCGGGAAGAGAGGAGGGAGAGGGAGGGGGTGACTGGGGACCAGCTGGGGAGCTCAGATGGAGCAGGTAAGGAGGTGGAAGATGGCAGTGAGGATGCAGGTGCGGCATGAGAAGGCTGGGGGGAGAGAGGGCGGCAACTCTGGCGCGGGGCCCAGAGCAGGGAGCCAGGTGAAGAGGGGCTGCCCGCGGCGCTCCCCACCCCCACCTCCGGGCCCCCAGCGGCCTCCCTCCACCCCCAGCCCACTGGCGGGGGGCTCATGCCGACGCCCCGTTTTCTGCCTTCTGCCGCGTGGGACCCGCTTCATCCTCCTCTTCAGCAGCCTCTTCAGCGCGGGCCCTTCGTCCTCCTCTTCTTCCTCATCTTCCTCGCCCCCTTCATCCTCCTCCTCGCCGTCCTCGGCAGTTTCTTCTCCTCCTCCTCTGCGCCGTCCTCCTCCTCCTCCTCCACTTCTTTCTTCCGCTCTTCCCGGCCTGCCTTCTCCTCCAACTTCTCTTTCTTCTCCTTCAGGTCCTTGGCGCTTAACTCGGCCGCTGCCTCCACGCTCTTCTCCGACTCGGGGCCGGGGCCGGGGCCGGGGCTGGCGGGGAGCCGGGTCCCGGGGCCTGGACGGAAGGGCCCTGGGCGGCAGAGGCGGGCCGCGGCCGGAACCTGGCGCGGGGGCGGCGGCGGCCGCTGGGCGAGCGGGGGCTCAGGAAGAGGCGGCAGAGGCGCGCGGGGCGGGGCGGCGCGGGGCGGGGCGGGGCGGCGCGGGGCGGGGCGGGGCGGCGCGGGGCGGGGCGGCGCGGGGCGGGTCTGCAGCGGAGGCCGCCGGGCTGCGCTTCAGGAGGGCGGGCGGAAGGGCGGTGCGGGCGGTGCCGGCGCTCAGGCCGCGGTGGCTTGGGCCTGGGCTCGCCGCCCCCGCACCCGCAGAGCTGCCGACGACCAGCCGCGCCAATACATTCTTTGATATTTACTTAGATTTGATTAAATTGTTAGGTAGGTAGAATAGGGGAAAGGAGTCCAAAGTGGCGGTGGCTAAAAGACAGAAATGGAAAAGGAAGGTCCGGGGACCAGAGTGAAGTCTTCAGCTAGAACAAACAGCACTCCGGCTAAGCCCAATTTGCACAGGGCAGGCCCAGGTGGAGGCAAAAACAAAAGGAGGAGCCAAAGCGCGAACTGTCTCTCTCTCTCTCTTCCTCTCCTGCATGCCTGCGCTCTTTCTCTCTCTCTCCCTCTCTCTCTCCCCCTCTCCCCCGCCCTCTTCCACTGTCTTCCCTTCAAATCTTTGGGTTGGCATGCCCCCACGCTTTGAGGATGGATTCTCCTGCTATCTTCTAAATAAAATACAGCTGTAACACTGATTTGCCTAAGAGCTATGACACGGTTTGTCCAAGACCCGAGAGCTGTGACGACCTGAGGGCTCTATTGTCCATTGCTCCAAATCTTTGTTGTGATGAGACAAACAACCAAGGAACATACACTCGCGTGACATCTATGGTGCCGTGACTCGGAGATAACCTGGCTGAAACAATCTCCGCATAGAAGAGGCCAAGCACAGCCGGAGCCCAACTCAATGAAGCTCCCGCCGTAGAGGCAGAACGCAAAGAAAATCCAGGTCAGGGGAAGGCCCATCGTGCTGGAAACTGGGACAGCGGAAAGCCCACGCGGCCCAGTCTCAGATCCCAGAAGACCTCTAGTTAACGTAAGAGGTCCTGGCTCCTCTGGCTGGAGGGACATGCCTAACGAAATCTTAATTCCTTTACAATCTCTCCTTTCTTGTTTCCTCGAACCTCCCATGAACAGGCGGGCGGCAGGGGGCACAATTGAGGGACTCTGGAGAGGCTACTCCTCAGCATGTCCCAAAGGCGCTATCTGCTGAGCCCCAGTAGCTGTTACACAAGCCAGTGGGGGTTCTTCTGTCCTTTCTCTTCTCTGTGCCAAGGATCAGACCAATGAAATTGTGAGCACCAGTCAGATATTTAGCAAATTTTCTGGCGGGCTAAGAAGGGGATTCCTTGGCACGTTTTTCCCACTGCTTTTTCCTCCTGTCCTTCAGCTTTCTCCCTGTACTCAAGCTCAGCCAAAACTATTGAAACTCAGGCTCTGATGTCTCATTGCAAAAATTTATTGAGAGACAAAGAGGTGGATTTGCTCTTCCAACAACACAAGAGAAGACTCTACACATGGACATCACCAGATGGTCAACACCAAAATCAGATTGCTTATATTCTATGCAGCCAAAGAAGGAGAAGTTCTATACAGTCAGCAAAAACAAGACCAGGATCTGACTGTGGCTCAGATCATGAACTCCTTATTACCAAATTCAGACTTAAGTTGAAGAAAGTAGGGAAAACTGCTAGACCATTCAGGTATGACCTAAATCGAATCCCTAATGATTCTACAGTGAAAGTGAGAGATAGATTTAAGGGCCTAGATCTGATAGATAGAGTGCCTGATGAACTATGGAATGAGGTTCATGACATTGTACAGGAGACAAGGATCAAGACCATCCCCATGGAAAAGAAATGCAAAAAAGCAAAAAGGCTGTCTGGGGAGGTCTTACAAAGAGCTGTGAAAAGAAGAGAGGTGAAAAGCATAGAAGAAAAGGAAAGATATAAGTATCTGAATGCAGAGTTCCAAGGAATAGCAAGAAGAGATAAGAAAGCCTTCTTCAGCGATCAATGTAAAGAAATAGAGGAAAACAACAGAATGGGAAAGACTAGAGATCTCTTCAAGAAAATGAGAGATACCAAGGGAACATTTCATGCAAAGATGGGCTTGATAAAGCACAGAAATGGCATGGACCTAACAGAAGATGATATGAAGAAGAGGTGGCAAGAATACACGGAACTACTGTACAAAAAAGATCTTCACAACCCAGATAATCATGATGATGTGATCACTAATCTAGAGCCAGACATCTTGGAATGTGAAGTCAAGTGGGCCTTAGAAAGGATCACTATGAAAAAAGTTAGTGGAGGTGATGGAATTCCAGTTGAGCTGTTTCAAATCCTGAAAGATGATGTTGTGAAAGTGCTGCATTCAATATGCCAGCAAATCTGGAAAAATCAGCAGTGGCCACAGAACTGGAAAATGTCAGTTTTCATTCCAATCCCAAAGAAAGGCAACGCCAAGGAATTCTCAAACTACCGCACAATTGCACTCATCTCACATGCTAGTAAAGTAATGCTCAAAATTCTCCAAGCCAGGCTTCAGCAATACGTGAACCGTGAATGCCCAGACGTTCAAGCTGGTTTTAGAAAAGACAGAGGAACCAGAGGTCAAATTGCCAACATCTGGATCATGGAAAAAGCAAGAGAGTTCCAGAAAAACATATATTTCTGCTTTATTGACTATGCCAAAGCCTTTGTGTGGATCAGAATAAACTGTGGAAAATTCTGAAAGAGATGGGAATACCAGACCACCTGACCTGCCTCTTGAGAAATCTGTATGCAAGCCATGAAGCAACAGTTGTAACTGGTCCTGGAACGACAGACTGGTTCCAAATAGGATAAGGTGTATGTCAAGGCTGTATATTGTCAGCCTGCTTGTTTAACTTCTATGCAGAGTACATCATGAGAAATGCTGGTCTGGAATAAACACAAGCTGGAATCAAGATTGCTGGGAGAAATATCAATAACCTCTGATATGCAGATGACACCACCCTTATGGCAGAAAGTGAAGGGGAGCTAAAAAGCCTCTTGATGAAAGTGAAAGAGGAGAGTGAAAAAGTTGGCTTAAAGCTCAACATTCAGAAAACGAAGATCATGGCATCCAGTCCAATCACTTCATGGGAAATAGAGAGGGAAACAGTGGAAACAGTGTCAGACTTTATTTTTTTGGGCTCAAAAATCACCGCAGATGGTGACTGCAGCCATGAAATTAAAAGACGCTTACTCCTTGGAAGAAAAGTTATGACCAACCTAGATAGCATATTCAAAAGCAGAGACATTACTTTGCCGACTAAGGTCCGTCTAGTCAAGGCTATGGTTTTCCCAGTGGTCATGTATGGATGTGAGAGTTGGTGTGTGAAGAAGGCTGAGTGCCAAAGAATTGATGCTTTTGAACTGTGGTGTTCGAGAAGACTCTTGAGAGTCCCTTGGACTACAAGGAGATCAACCCTGGGATTTCTTTGGAGGGAATGATGCTAAAGCTGAAACTCCAGTACTTTGGCCACCTCATGCAAAGAATTGACTCATTGGAAAAAGACTCTGATGCTGGGAGGGATTGGGGGCAGTAGGAGAAAGGGACGACCGAGGATGAGATGGCTGGATGGCATCATGGACTGGATGGACATGAGTCTGAGTGATCTCCAGGAGATGGTGATGGACAGGGAGGCCTGGTGTGCTGCGATTCATGGGTTCTCAAAGAGTCGGACACGACTGAGCCACCGAACTGAACTGAACTGAGGGGCTCTAGGGAAGAAACACCTGCCTGAAGAAATGTCCTAGGTACGTCAGGGGAAAAGAATCAAATCAGGGCAAAAGATCACAAGGCCGATCTCCAAAGCTCAGTTTTACTCACAGTGTTCTTAAACATGTCACATGAAAAGCTTTCAACTTTGTGAAATGTTATAGAAATGTAAACCAAAACTGCAAATCAAAAATGTAAAAGGAGAAAAGGAAAGATATACCTATTTGAATGCAGAGTTCCAAAGAATAACAAGGAGAGATAAGAAAGCCTTCCTCAGTGATCAGTGCAAAGAAATAGAGGAAAACAATAGAATGGGAAAGACTAGAAATCGCTTCAGGAAAATTAGAGATACCAGGAGAATATTTCATGCAGAAATGGGCAAAATAAAGGACAGAACTGGTAAGAACCTAACAGAAGCAGAAGATATTAAGAAGAGGTGGCAAGAAAACACAGAAGAACTATCCAACAAAACCTTAATGATCAAGATAACCACCATGGTGTGATCACTCACCTAGAGCCAGACGTCCTGGAATGCGAAGTCAAGTGGGCCTTAGGAAGCATCACTATGAACAAGCTAGTGGAGGTGATGGAATTCCAGCTGAGCTATTTCAAATCCTAAAAGATAATGCTGTTAAAGTCCTATACTCAATATGCAGGGAAATGTGGAAAACTCAGCAGTGGCCACAGGACTGGAAAGGGTCAGTTTTCATTCCAATCTGAAAGAAAGGCAATGTCAAAGGATGCTCAGACTACTGCGCAATTGAAATCATCTCACACACCAGTAAAATAATGCTCAAAATTCTCCAAGCAAGGCTTTACCAGTATATGAATTGAGAACTTCCAGATGTTCAAGGTGGATTTAGATGAGGCAGAGGAACCAGAGATCAAGAGGAGGGGAACCCTAAAGGAAAAAGAAAATAACCCTCAGGATAAAAAAAGTGTTACAGCCAAGGTGAAAATGAGGAATTCAACCCCAAAATATGCAAATAACCCATGCTGTTCAATTAAAAAAGTGGTGGAGGGCAAAGATCTAAATGGATATTTCTCCCCAGAAGACATTTGGTGGCTATAAAGCCCATGAAAAGATGCTCACATTGCTAATTATTAAAGAAATTAAAAGCAAAACTACAAGAATATCTCATCTCACCCAGCCCAGAGTGGCCTATGTCCTGAGGTTTACTAACAAAATGGCAGAGAGGACGTGGAGACATGGGAAGTCTCATACAATGATGCTGGCAATGTAAGCTGTTAACAGTCAGGATGGACAGGGAGGAGCTTTCTTAAGCAAGGGGAAAGGGAAAGAACTTACATCTCTCCCTAACTGCTTACAGAAGAAAAAATCCAGATAGCTTGAAGAGTTAAATGGACAGAAGATTACTCTAATTCTCTTGAGGAAATATAGGCAATCACACTTTGACATGAATCACAACAAGTTCTTTTTGAATCTATGCTTAGAATAATTAAAACTAAAACAAAACTTTAAAAAGGCACCTCATCACCTAAAAAGCTTTTGCACTGCAAGGGCAACCTAAAGGAAAAAAAAAAAGACAACCCTCAGAATGGGAAAACGAATGTTTGCAACAGATGTTTAAAATAATGAATTCATCTCCCAACATGCAAACTGCTCACGCAGCTCATGATAAAGCTGTAAAAATACCCTATCAATCCAATAGAAAAACCACAAACATCTAAATGGATGTGTCTCCAAGGAAGGCATCCAGATGGCCATAAAACACATAAAAAGATGCTCAGGATCACTTTTAGAGAAATCTAATCAAAACTGCAATGAGGTATCACCTCACACCTCACAGAATATCCATCTTCCAAAAGGTCCACAAAGGAATCATCTGCGTCCTACAAAGGTTAATTGCTGCTGAGGGCGAGGGTCACAGAGAATCCTCTTATACTGTGGGCTGGAGTAATTGAGTGGGTGCAGCCACAAGGAAAAGAGTAGGGAAATTCCTTAAAACACTAAATGTAGACATACCACATGATCTGGCCAGCCCACTCCTTGCCTTAGACCCGGAGAAAATCATGATTTAAAATGATAGTTGCACCTCAATTTTCAGGGCAATGCTATTGACAATATCGTCCGTCTATAGAGAAATGAAGAGTCACATGTCCATCTCAAAACTGGCATACACCCAGCCATCCAAAAAAATGAATGAATGAATGACATTTTCAGGAGCATGGGTGGACTGAGAAGTATATTCAGTGAAGTCAGAGATGAAAGAAGATCACTTAGAGGGGGAATCTATAAATTTATACAGATTAACTTACTATAAACAGAAACAGACTCACAGACTTAGAAACCCAACTTATGACTTAAAAAAAAAAAAGTAGTGGCAGGGAGACATTGAGAGGTTGCAATGAACAAAATCACACTATTTATTACCATATAGATAATGCCAGTGGACCTACCAAATAGCACAGGGAAGTCGACTGGATACACAGAATAGATATACATCTGTGTATAACTGAATCATGTTCTTGTAAACCTAAAACAAACACCCCAGAAATCAACTCTACTCCAATAGAAAATAAAAATTAACCAAAAACGAAAAAAAGAGAAAGAGAGAGATACCATGGGAATATTTCATGCAAAGACGGGCACAATAAAAGACAGAAACAGTATGGACCTAACAATAGCAGAAGACAGTAAGGAGAGGTGGTGAAAATACACAGACGATCTATACTGAGTTTCCCCTGTGGCTCAGCTGGTAAAGAATCTGCCTGCAATGTAGGAGACCTAGGTTCAATCCTGGGTTGGGAAGATCCCCTGGAGAAGGGCAAGGCTACCCACTCCAGTATTCTGGCCTCGAGAATTCGACAGACTGTATAGTCCATGGGGTCACAAAGAGCTAGACACGACTATTAAGGAAGGTGGTGAAAATACAGATGAACTATACTAAAAAGATCTTATCACACCAGATAATCCCGATGGTGTGACCACTCACCTAGAGCCAGAAATCCTGGAGTGAGAAGTCAAGTGGGTCTTAGGAAGCATCACTATAAACAGAGCTAGTAGAGAAGATGGAATGCCAGCTGAGCTATTTTAAATTACAAAGGATGATGCTGTTAAAGTGCTTCATTCAATATGCCAGCAAATTTGGAAAACTCAGCAGTGGCTACAGGTTGGAAAAGGTCAGTTTTCATTCCAATCCCAAAGATCAATGCCAAAGAATATTCAAACTTCTGCACAATTGCATTTATTTTACATGCCAGCAAGGTAATGCTCAAAATCCTTCAAGCTAGGCTTCAACAGTATGGGAATTGAGAACGTCCAGATGTACAAGCTGGATTTAGAAAAGGCAGATGAACGAGAGATCAAATTGCCAACATCTGCTGGATCACAGAAAAAGTAAGAGAATTCCAGAAAACATCTACTTCTGCTTCATTGACTATGCGAAAGGCTTTGTGTGGATCACAACAAACTGTGGGAAATTCTTCCAGAGATGGGAATAGCAGACCACCTGACCTGGCTCCTGAGAAATCTGTATGCAGGTTAGGAAGCAAAAGTTAGAACTGGACATGGAACAATGAACTGGTTCCAAATTGGGAAAGGAGTACATCAAGCTGTATATTGTCCCCTGCTTATTGAACTTATATGCAGATAACATCATGCGAAATGCCAGACTGGATGAAGCTCAACCTGGAATCAAGATTGCCATGAGAAATATCAATAATCTCAGATATGCAGATGACACCACCCTGATGGCAGAAAGCAAAGAGGAACTAAAGAGCCTCTTGGTGAAAGTGAAAGAGGAGAGTGAAAAAGCTGGCTTAATACTAAAATTTCAAAAGGCTAAGATCATGGCATCCAGTCCCATCTCTTCATGGAAAATAAAATGGGAACCAATGGTAACAGGGAGAGACTTTATTTCCTTGGACTCCAAAATCAATGCAGAGGGTTACTGCAGCCATGAAATTAAAAGATGCTTGCTCCCTGGAAGAAATGCAATGACAAATGTAGACAGCTTGTTAAAAAGCAGAGACATTACTTTGCCAACAAAGGCCCATCTAGTCAAAGCTATGGTTTTTCCAGTAGTTATGTATGGATGTAAGAGTTGGACCATAAAGAAGGCTGAGTGCAAAGAATTGATGCTTTTGAACTGTGGTGCTGGAGAAAACTCTTGAGAGTCCCTTGGACAGCAAGGAGATCAAACCAGTCCACCCTAAAGGAAATCAGTCCTGAATATTCACTGGGAGGACTAATGCCAAAGGTGAAACTCCAATACTTTGGCCACTTGATGTGAAGAGCCGACTCATTGGAAAAGACCCTGATGCTGGGAAAGACTGAGGAAAGGAGGAGAAGGGGGTGACAGAGGATGAGATGCTTTGTTGGCATCATCAACTCAATGGACATGAGTTTGAGCAAGCTCCAGAGTTGGTGATGGACAGGGAAGCCTGACATGCTGCAGTCCATGGGGTCACAAAGAGTCAGACATGACTGAGCGACTGAACAACATTGTGGTCTCGGGAGAGAGGAAGGCATTGTAGAATGTGAAAAGAGTCCAGGATGTGACTTCCCAAAAGACTTTATAGAAAGCACATTTAATGTAGTAGGCAATAGTTGAAACCTAGATCCTGAGATCTCCATCAGAATAACACTCAGTCAAACATAAGGGTGGACCTCTGTCTTTATGAGGAAGGCAGCATGATTTTATACCAGTAAACTGAGAGAGTGACCTCTAGTCTAGAGTGAAGGAGGCAGAGAGCTCAAGAAAGAGGAAGGTTAGAATCATGTGAGTCATCAGGAAGCTTTCTGTCTATTCTCACCAACTCCCATTAATCCCTCAAAAGCAGAGATCGTAAACACTATTGTAGGACACAGATGGTTCCAGGAGACATTCTACGAATGAAGGAATCAAAATCCCGAGGGTAGATAAGGGATTCTGGAAGGCAGTTGTCCTCACCCAAGAAGGCCAGGTTCTCATAGTTCTCTAACATCACATCCCTGTACAATTTCCACTGACTGAGGTCCAGGCGCTCCCACTCCTCTTGAAAGGTTGTTGCTGAACCACAGAAGATGCTGGGATTCTTGGCCTCTGAAGGAGAAGAATTTGATTCATGGCCAGAGACGAGGCTTGATCAGTCAGAGCTTTTGTGTAATAGAGTTTTATTAAAGTATAAAAGAGATAGAGAAAGCTTCTGACGTAGACATCAGAAGGGGGCAGAAAGAGTGCCCACTCACTAGTGTTAGCAAGGGAGTTATATACCTTTTAATTAGTTATCCCAATGAAACAAAAGATTGTCTGGTGGTTGTAAAGATCTTCCTAGACCCACTCCCATGATTTACATTTTAAGATAACAGGATTAGCCAGAAGGTTTTCAGGAAGGAGAAACTGTCTGCAGGCAGGATATATTGTTGTTGTATAATCCCTAGTACAGAGTTTAAACTGAGTTGTGTAATTGAGTAAGACTAAGGACTGCAGACAAAAAAGTTTGTCCTTTCCTTCTTGAGAATTCCAGACCCCTCTCTCCTTGGGGACCTCCGGACTTCTTATCAACCTGCCTAGGAATTGACTATCTCACTCTTGAGTGAACTCTATGGCCACATCCCGGAATGTCAGCCGTCCCTGAAATACAAAGGACAGATGCCATGTGACTGTGGGAAGACGTCCTAATGTGACCCAAGTTGAAAACAGCAAGTACAGAGAACTAGTTTTTCAATGAGAAGAGTGTCTGATGGTATACAATAATATACTTTTTTATAGAGTAATATGCTCTAGTGCATTTCTAACCTGAAGAAAACAGGATGACAGATGATCCACAAAGCCACTTGGGCTTCCCTGGTGGCTCAGATGGTAAAGCATCTGTCTGCAATGCAGGCGACCTGGATTCAATCCCTAGGTTGGGAAGATCCCCTGGAGAAGGGAAGGCAACCCACTCCAGTATTCTTGCCCGAGGAATCTTATGGAGGGAGGAAACAAGCAGGCTATAGTCCATGGGGTCACAAAGAGTAGGACATGACTGAGTGACTGATTCATTCATTCATCTGGGAGAAAAATTATTAAATGTGCTCAACAGAGGCATATTTAGTTTTGAGGGTTTTCCTTGTGTTGCACTGAATAAATATCAGTCAAAGCAGAATTTTTTTAAAAAAGTACATTATGATTCAAGAGTTCTAGGGTGGGCCCACAGTTTTTCACCTTGAACAAGCGTAGTTTTAACTAAATGTCTGGTTGATAAATGGCCATCGTGAATAGCATGGAGTTGGTGATGGACAGCATGGCCTGGCGTGCTACGATTCATGAGGTCGCAAAGAGTCGGACATGACTGAGCAACTGAACTGAACTGAACTGAACTGACCTGAAAAGAGCCATGGCAAACAGCCATGGCATCCAGTCCCATCACTTCAGGGCAAATAGATGGGGAAACAATGGAAACAGTGAGAGACTTGATTGTTTTGGGCTCCAAAATCACTGCAGATGCTGACTGCAGCCATGAAATTAAAAGATGCTTGCTCCTTGGAAGAAAAATTATGATGAACTTAGACAGCATATTAAAAAGCAGAGACATTACTTTGCCGACAGAGTTTCATCTAGTCAAAGCCATGGTTTTTCCACTAGTCATGTACGGGTGTGAGAGCTGGACTATAAAGAAAACTGAGTGCCAAAGAATTGATGGTTTTGAACTGTGGTGTTGGAGAAGACTCTTGAGAGTCTTGATCCAACCAGTCCATCCTAAAGGAAATCAGTCCTGAATATTCATTGGAAGGAGTGATGCTGAAGCTGAAACTCCAATACTTTGGCCACCTGATGCAAAGAACTGACTCACTGGAAAAGAGCCTGATGCTGGGAAAGACTGAAGGCAGGAGGAGAAGGGGACAACAAAGATTGAGATGGTTGGATGGTGTCACGGACTCAATGGATACATGGTTGAGTAAGCTCTGGGAGTTGGTGATTGTCAGATGTGCTGCAGTCCATGGGGTCGCAGAGTTGGACACAACTGAGCGACTGAACTGAACTGAAAAGAGCCAGGTATGAATTCATAGTTATTATTGAACTTTATGCGCTTTACAGATTTTACAGGTTTAATTGATTAGTAAGCAGAGAAAACAATCCTTTTGACCATTTCTGAACTATATAACTTTCTAACAGTTTTTTACTTTGTAATCTTGAATGAGCCACATAAATAATTTTAGATTAAAAAATATTGCTGTTCAAAATTGTTTGGAATATTTGATTAAATATTCAGAAAATGTAGAGCTTTGGATTTACTTCAATGGATCTGAGCTCGATTTTATGTAAAAAGAATTAAGTCAACACAGAGACCTGACTGAGCGACTGAATTGAACTGTATGCAGAGACCACTCTAATGCATGTTTTACCAGTGGAGATAACTGGCAAAAATATCAAAAAGAGAAAAAATGTCATATACTGTTAACATTTTCATGCACACAAACATACACTAGTTAGGAGAAAAATGATTCATGTTTATTAAATCAGGAATAGATTTCTATGATTAAATCTTATAATTTATTTGTGGCAATATTCTGTTTTTTTTTTTTAATACACTAGAGTGCAAAAACACATAGACAAAAATTAGAGCTCTTGGTTCTGAATCTTTTATTCCTTTGAAAATCTCTATCATTTGTATTGCATTCTATTTTAGATATAACAGTTAAACATAAGTAATAACATTCTTGTAAATATTGTAGAAAATACAAAGATGTGAAAAGAATTCTGTCTGGAAAGTGAGTGTGGAGTATATTACTAATGGAAATGATCAGACCCAGGCTTGAGTGATGAAAACCTCCATTCCCAAAATACAAGAACCTTACTAAACACAGGTGATTGTTCATTTTCCAAAACAAAGGAACTAAGAAGGCGCAGTTTGCTACATTAATTTTGGCAGCTTATACACATCCCTCACTAAATCTTTCAAAAATCCCTATTAAAGTCAAAAAGCAGGAACATCACAGTTCACAATATCACAATATCGCAGAAGCACCTGAACCAGGGAATGTGAGGTGTAGTGGGATAAATGTTAGCAGTGATCTGAATCCTGAAAAATATCAGTTTTATACAAAATTCACTTCTTATATAACTTCCATGTTCTGTATCCTAAGACTACACTTAAGAGTGAGTCCTTCCTACCAATATAGAGAAAGGTCTCTCATATTTTTCTCCTTCTATTTCCCAAACTTCCTGTGGAATTCTGGAGCACTGAGGTAATTCTGTTCATGAGGACAATTTCTTAATCCTGTTCTAAATATCTCAAGTTGCATATATATGTAAATTCATCCCTATTTTCCCCTACTTCTCTAAGGTCCCAAGACTGAACTACATGCCAATGAGAATCTCAGAACCTATGCCTCCCCATGTTGATCTCTCATAAGGGGAATCTTTTCACCAGTTGAACGTCACTCATTCAGGTTGAGAACTCATCATGCTCTATCGAAAGCCAGGATACAGACAAGGGAGACAAGGTTCTGGGACACAAGGGAGAAGTGATCTAAAGAGCCGGTCCTCACTATGATAAGAAAAGGGAAAAATAAGAAGTTGATAACAATCTCCCCAGGCAGAAAAATTAGAAGCAGAGAATGAAAGGTTTGCAGGTTCCCTAGGTTCAAGCATTTTAGGGGGAAAAGCAGACGCAGCCCCAGACCCAGGACAGAACTGTCATTTCCTCCTCTTCTTCCTCCTGCTCTGTCTTCTCTGAGGATGTGATGTAGCAAACACACCTCTGCATATTGAAAGAATACCTTCAAAGGCAACTGCACATCTCTTTAACCTGCAACTAATTCACCTTCAGACAGAAGGACCTTGAAAAGCTGAGAAGACCCACCTCTCCTGTCCTGTCTCAGGAGAGATTCAGGAACAATTACTTCCTACCTGGAGACCAGACTTTGAACTTATTTCTTGATTGTTCTCTCCTCAGAGAGAGCTCGTAACCCTCTGCTCACACAGATGATGTGAGCTGACTGATTTCCCTGGTCCAAATCCAGCTAGACCATCCCTGCAGCCTCACCTCAGATGGAAGCCAGGCCTCAGCTCTCACAGATGGACCAGGAGCCACGTCCTAAACCCGGGCCTCTCCTTAGAGTCCCCTGGAGCACTTCCTACACACCACACTGATGCTCCCACAGGACCAAGACAGAACTCTGTGGGGAGGTTATCGCTTAACACTGGTCCCGTGATCTTGATAGGAAACCAGGTTGAAACCACTTACAAGGTTCTTTCTGAACCATTTCAGTGAATATGAACCCCTCGAGGTCAGGTCCCCACTCTAAGAAGTTATAAATCTGCAGGTCTAAAGAGGGGCCGTGAATGTCTCTTCAGCAAGTTCCCTGTTTATTTTGATGCTTCTTCCCCAAGACCCACACTCAGGAGTCCTGAGCTTCAGCCTTCACACTCAGCACACCTAAGACCTCTCAGGAGAGGAGGTTCTAGGGCAGGAATTTCTTAGGTCAAGCTTAGGACCAAGCAGAGAAAGCTCCAGTACTCAGGGTTCAGGCCTTTCTAAGAGACCTTGGGTGAAATGCTGTGGGTTCGCCAGGCTGAGTGTGGATCGGTCCATTCAATCCAAGAGGAGCAGGAATCTAGAGCTCTGAGGGTGTCACTGAAGGAGGGCCTGTGCAGTAGACCCTGGGGTTCAGCCAGACTACTGGTCTCAAGGTGGGTGGTCATCTAGTGTAGGTGTTCACAGGACTGGCCGGTGTGAGTTCAAGGACCTGCAGGATGCCTGCTCCCCAGACAGACGCTGAAGCAGCAACAGCATGCAGTAGTTCAGGTAAACTCTCAACAGTACTCTCTATGATCCTTCTTAGAACCATCACAATGTCCCAGCAGCTACAGAGAAGTGGGGGGCGGGGGGGGGGAGTACAATGGAGAAATGATGGGAAATATCCAATTATTTGCGGCTTAAAGGCAGTATGGAAACTAATTGTCCCAGATATCATCCCTCTGTGCTAACAAAGAGTTTATTGTTAGGTATTTTCCCTTCAACCTTAAATCGGTAGTTTGACACTTCATTACACACCAACTTCATCACAAGAAACCGTCCAGTTTTATTAACATGTTATATCACACAGTCAGAATAAAACCTTTTCCAACCCACTGTGTAACTGAATAAAATACAGATAACAAGCATAAACGTCTGAGAACTGTGATTCCTATGGTTACAAAATGGAGGTTAATTGTTAATGAAACAAGACATACGCTAATTACATGACTTTTCTGTGACCGATTTCCATACATTTCTAGGGGATCAGAGATGTCTTTATTTGAAACATGTCAACTAATATTCATGACTTCTGTTGATATTACAAAGATACATCAAGATTTCAGTGAAATGTCATTGTATTTTACTTAAAAAGCAAGTGACAAAACTATTGAAAATGTACATCTTACTATAATATGTGTAATTACTCCCTGAACACTTACCTCATGGTGACCTACAGGGATGTTTGACATGAATGACTAATACCTCCATTTAGATGTACATGTTACATTCCTATGTCCTTAATCTTCTAATGGAGAATATAATATAAATGATTTCTCCCTAGGATTGAAGGCCTTGTCTCATCTTTGAGATAGCAATGATCAAAAACATAACTTTGCATACACAATAGAAATGAAGCATAGCAGCATGGAGTAATTTGAGAGTTGAATCACATTGATTTTGGTTTTCAAACAATCACAAATCATGTCAATATAAACAAAGATATATTGCTACTATTTGTACATTTCTAAATACCAACCTTCATCTTGTGATCCATACTAACATATCAATTTTCTATCTGTTTTAACTATGGATTACTATCTACAATACTTCTCCTGAAGAGGAACTTGAAAAAACAGGATTGATGAAACGCTTTCTATTGTGTGGTCTTCCCTGATAGCTCAGTTGGTAAAGAATCCACCTCCCACTCCACTATTCTGGCCTGGAGAATTCCATGGACACAGTCCATGGGGTTGCAAAGAGTTGGAAACAACTGAGCGACTTTCACTTTTTCCAGTGTGCAATTTCTATTTATTTAGATTTAATTTTTATTAAAAACTTTTCTACATTTTCTTTATGTCATTCCTTATCTTTCTTTTTTTTTTTTTCATTCCTTATCTTTCTTAAATAAATGGGCTTGTATTTTCTGAAGTGTATGTTTAGGACAAACCTCTTCCATCACTTAGTACTACGGTTTCTCTCCAGTATGTGCTCTCTGATCTCTAATAAGGTGAGAGCTCAGATTAAAGTCTTTGCCACTTCTCCAGTATGAATTCTCTGATGTTGAGTAAGACGTGAGTGCTTGATGAAGGCTTTTCCACATTCTTTACATTTGTAGGGTTTCTCTCCAGTATGAATTCTCTGATGGTGAGTAAGACCTGAGTGCTTGCTAAAGTCTTTGCCACAATCCTTACATTTATAAGGCCTCTCCACAGTATGAATTTTTTGGTGTTGATTAAGATTTGAGTAGTGACTGAAGACTTTTCCACATTCTTTACATACATAAGGCTTCTCTCCAGTATGAATTCGCTGATGTTGAGGAAGAGTTGAGTAGTGACTGAAGGCTTTTCCACATTCTTTACATACATAAGGCTTCTCTCCAGTATGAATTCGCTGGTGTTGAGGAAGAGTTGAGTAGTGACTGAAGGCTTTTCCACATTCTTTACATTTATAAAGCTTCTCTCCAGTATGAATTCCCTGGTGTTGAGTAAGAGTTGAGTGGCAACTGAAGGCTTTTCCACATTCTTTACATTTATAAGATTTCTCTCCAATAGGGATTAGTTATGTTTAGTAAGACATGAGTGCTGTCTAAACGCTTTGCCACAATCCTTACATTTATAAGGCCTCTCTCCTGTATGAATTCTCTGATGGCGAGTAAGACGTCAGTGCTTGCTAAAGTCTTTGCCAGAATACTTACATTTATAAGGCCTCTCCCCAGTATGAATTCGCTGGTGTTGAGTAAGAGTTGAGTTCTGACTAAAGGATTTCCCACATTCTGTTCATTTATAAAGTTTCTCTCCAGTATGAATTCTCTGATGGTAAGCAAGACCTGAGCACTTCTTAAATTCTTTGCCACAATCCTCACATTTATAAGGCTTCCGTCCAGTATGAATTCGCTGGTGTTGAGTAAGATTTGAGTTCTGACGAAAGGATTTCCCACACTCTGTACATTTATAAGGCTTCTCTCCAGTATGAATTATCTTATGGCAAGTAAAGAGCTGAGTGCTTGCTAAAGTCTTTGCCATAATCTTTACATTTATAAGGCCTCTCCCCAGTATGAATCTCTGGTGTTGGATAAGAGTTGAGTTCTGACTAAAGGATTTCCCACATTCTGTACATATGTTAGGTTTCTCTCCAGTATGAATTCTCGGATGGTAAGTAAGACCTGAGCACTTCGTAAAATCTTTGCCACAACCCTTACATTTATAAGGCTTCTCTCCAGTATAAATTCTCTTATGGCAAGTAAGAGCTGAGTGCTTGCTAAAGTCTTTGCCATTATCTTTACATTTATAAGGCCTCTCCCAAGTATGAATTCTCTGGTGTTGAGTAAGAGTTGAGTAGTGACTGAAGGCTTTTCCACATTCTTTACATTTATAAGGCTTCTCTCCAGTATGAATTCTCTGGTGTTCAGTAAGGCTTTGCCACACTTTTTACATTTATAATGCTTCTCCCCAGTGTGAATTTGCTGATGTCGACTAAGGTTTGAGTAACACATAAATGCGTTTGCCCATTGTTTACATTCATAAGATTTCTTACCAGTGTGGATTTGCTGATCTTGACTAAGCTCTGAATTCTGATTAGAGGTGTTGCCACACTCTGTACATTTGAAAGGTTTCCATCCTGAATGAATTTTCCTGTGTCTACTTAGACTGGATGAGTTACCAAAGGCTTTCTCATATTTCTTACACTTGTAACTTTTGTGCGGATTCTGAATACTCTGCTGTTGAGTGAGATTTGAAGACTGATTAGAAACATCACCATATTCACAATTGTAAGTCTTCTCTCCAGTATGTGTACTCTCATTTAGTGGAAGACCTGATGTTTGATAAAAGTTATTCCTACATGTACTATTGTCAGAATCTCTGTCTGAAGATTGAGGTCCCTGATGTTTCATAGCGTTAGAGTCTTGTTCAGTTTTACACCCAGTTTCTTTGCATGAATGGCTTCTCACGGCTTCATAAATATTGTTATGATTCTTGGGGGTAGATCTCTTACTTAAGGCCTGAAACGTGTTATTACACCTGAGAAGTTATGCCGTATTAACAGTATCATGGTGTGTATTGAACATGATGTTGGGATTAACTCTCTTCCATTATTATCAACATTACACATTTTGGAACAGAGAAACTGTCTGTTGGTAGAAGAATAATGACCCCTTGCTTACAGATCCCTCAAACTGATTATATTGCGAGTTTTCCCCATCATTTTTAAATTTCTGGTTTTCAGACGTGCTTGAATGTATATGTAATCGAAGCCTGTGTTCAGAGTGGTTTGTATGAGTATTTGCAGTAGAGACTGGATGACTTTCCAGATTTTCCACATTTCCCTTCAAAGAACGTGCATGTTTCAAAAAATGATTTATGCCTTTGCTTGAAGAGATACATTGCTCTGCAGATGTTGATAACTGAAATGGGTATTTTCCGCAGTTTGACTGACATTGCTCATTTCTTTGGGCAGTAATGTCCGTATTGTGTGAAAGTGTCTCGGTTTCTTTCTGTCCATATAAACATCTTCTAGATGTTTCACATACCCCCGTATATTCCTGGTCTTTCATTAAATGTTCGTTTCCAAGGTGAGGCCTTTCATGTATTCCTAGGTTAGCTTTTTGGATTAAATTTTCTAATCTTGGATACTTTGACATCAAACCATGGGTATTGTGAGAAGACACAGCTGAAAGATACCAAATGAAAGTTTTCTTATCTACTATTCCTATCTACTGGGGCTGGTGTGAGCTCAGCTGGGACAGAAGGGGAGCCTCATTCTCTGTGGGAAGAGAACACGGCAACAGTCTGTGGCAGCAGGACAGAGTGAGACCTGTACACAGGGTACTGATCCCAGCCCTGCCCACCCAGCCTGAGAGGGTGTCCACTGCTGCAGACAAAGGCTGGGTGCTGCAATGTGGGGTCTGGAGAGCAGACCCAGGCAGAGGTCTCCTGTGGGCTGTGAGTAGGCATCCTGAGAGGTTGGGGGTGAGGGAGGAGCTCTATAAGCTAGAATACTTGTGGAGGAAGTCTGAACCACCAGAGAGCAGAGTGCCATTTTTGAGTGATGCCCAAAGGGAAGACCCACCATTGCAGCCCCTCTCCCCCTGTGCCTCCCTCCTCTCCCAGCACTAGGAAAGGCCACCACCCGGGTGGGCTCTATTGAGCTCCAGCCACAGCCTCCCCCCATGCACCTCCTGCACAATCAGCAGACTCCGGTGCTCTGGGGCAGCCTCTGGAGCAGACACCTGTGGGTGGCCCACACACATAGAAGGAGCTGAAAGCTCAGCTGAGCCCCAGGGTTAATGAAGAAAACCTGAAGTCTCTCCTCATGGTTACACAAACCATGCTTTTATACCTGCCATTGGCTTTGTCATATCAGCCCCTACAGAGCATCTGAATGGACAACCAGGGCTCCTCCAGTCATGGGAGGTGTAGCTTTAGCAGCTATGGACTTTTGGGGGATGTATACTAAGGGGTGGGGCCAGGCCTCAGTCTGAGTTGCCCCCATAGCACCACAGCAGGTCCAGCTCCATGAATGCAATTCTGGGACCTGAGTTCACTGGAACTATGCTGGTGTTCCAGTGAAAACAACATCTGAGACACCCCAGATCAATGTGCCATCATGCCCATGGTTGAAGGGGGGCCAAGAGCAGTGCCAACATGGGGTCACATGAGACTCACACAGTGCATCAGCACACCCCAAGGTGAACATCCCCAGAGGAGCAATCCTTAGTGGCTTCTCTCACAGTGGGTATCAACCAATCCTACCTGCCTTGACCACAGACCAGAATCACAGTGAAGAAATGGATCTGGGGGCTCTTCTGCACCAACCAAGGAGCAGACCCCACCCCTGACAGAGCAGTGACAACCATAGAGCCAAGGGGAAGCTCCCCTGAATATCCAGGGGAGGCTCGGGTCACAATAACAGCATACAAAGCCCAGATCAAGGGGATAAGGGTACAAGCCTGTGGACCAACCTCACCCCCTAGGGGGAAGACAACAGAGCAAGAGGAGCTAGGATCCTGCAGCCTGCAGAACACACCACAAACCCAGAAAATGTCTAATGATTACTCTTTGACTTAAGTCATCTTAAATGCAGGTGCCACTAGGTGGCCTCTAATTCTTTAACTGACTTCTTATTTTAACATGTTCTATATGATGTTTCAATATAAAAATCATAAATGATACTGGCATAGGTGTAATCAGAAACCGAGGGCATGTAGGACAAAGTCTGGGGAAGCTGATAACAAGATTAATTAAATAAAGAAGCAGTTCTTGAGAAATTAAGAAATGAGACTTTAAAAATGTGGTGTTAACAGTATCAATGCTCTGTGGAGATCTAATTGGGAAGGAAATCTTAAAAAGACTAGATATCTGTACATAAAATGGCTTCTCTTTGCTGTACAACATTGTAAACCAGTTATACTCCAATAAGAACGTTTTAAAAAGATTCTATTATCTAAACATTGCAATACTGTGAAACCATTAAAAATATGGTGGAAAATGTTTTACACTCTTATGCCAATTTATTTGAAAATTCTTTAAGTTAACTGAATACACTTAAGTCTTTTAGTATTGAGGAACTGGGGCCAATACACTTAACATTTCATATGAGTTCATTTGAAGAAAACAGAAACTTTGAAGTAACCCTGAGACTGGCATTCTTTCTCTGTAGGGAGGTTTTGGTTTATGCAGTGAAGAAATTACTTGAATTTAATATTTATAAGATCATATTTGTAGCTTCCAATGTTTTAGAAATTATAAGTCAGAAAAAAAAAACAAACTTCTGTCCCCAATATTCTTAGAACTTTGGCAGTATGTCTACAATTCCACTCACACACTGCCATCTCGAGGTAGAAACTTTAATAGGAGCGTCTTAGAGTTTTTCAGAAATGTCCAGTTTTCCTAGGGCGCCAACACACCACCCCCCCCGCCCGACCCCCCGCCCACTGAAGAAATTGAATAGTAGTAGATTCATGCAGGTTGTCACTGGCCAAGAGAAGGATTTCAGTTCTCACTGTGATTGAGAAAAGTAATCACTGGAGATGAATTCAGGAATGATTTAAAGAGACAGAATGGGGCAGGTGATATCCGCCTATGACAGCAACAGAAAGAAACCTAGACTTCTCTAAAATCATTTCCATTGAAGCAGATCTTCCCAAACCACATGACAAAGGATAAATTCCTCACTAATCTTTGGACCTGTCGTTCACTCATCGGCTCCATCCATTCATACATACCTGTGTATATGGCTGGCATCTCCAGTCTCCTTACATCCCAGGGATTTTTTATTTGCAGAAAGGTGACCAGGTCTGGCTTAGAGACCACAAGACCTGCTATCAGGAAAAGGAATATTTATTTTACTAGAGATTCATCAGTTTCCAATCTAATATGTATTCAAGTGGGAAGAAAAGGCACATGTGTTAAGTCACTCCAGTCCTGTCTGACTCTTTGCCACCCTATGGACTGTAGCCCACCAGGCTCCTCTGTCCATGGGAGTGTCCAGGCAAAAGTACTGAGTGGGTTGCCATGTCCTCCTCCAGGAATTCTTCCCAACCCAGGGATCAAACACACTTCTTTTACGTCTCCTGCATTGGCAGGCAGGTTGTTTACCACTAGTGCCACCTGGGAAGCCCAGAGAAGGCATGGTAGAATGTTAATACAGCCTAGAACTAAAGTAATTGGGGACACAATTTCCTAAGCTGTATTAAAATTCCCTGGTGGCTCAGCTGGTAAAGAAGCCACCTGCACTGTGGGAAACCTGTGTTTGATGTCTGGGTTGGGAAGATCCTCTGGAAAGGGAACGGCTACCCACTCCAGTATTCTGCCCTGGAGAATTCCATGGACTATTCCATAGGGTCACAAAGAGTCAGACATGACCATAATTTTGCCCACTACATTATTACTATTAACATTCTAGAGAAGGCATCGTTGAATGTTAATATAGCCTAGAAAGTTATATCCCCAAATACTTTATCGAAGCACTTTCATAACTAACAAATACATAAAGAAAAGATCTTGAGATTCTAGTCAAGTACTACTAAGGCCAAACTAACTAAGTAGGAGATATCTGATTTATAAAGGAGAGTGGCACCCTTTTATACCACAGAACCTACAGAATTACCACTCACCTAGAAGAAGGATGAAGATTCCTTCAAGGAAAAGTTAGAATCATAATGAATCATCATGAGGTCTTCTTTCTCAACTCATAAATATCCATTTTCCCATAGAAAGCAGGGATCTGAAACTATTATAAGGAGCAGAAGATTCTAGGAGACATTCTATAAATGCAGGAACCAAAACCCTTGGGTAGAGAAGGGATTCTGGAAGGCAGTTATCCTCACCCAAGAAGGCCAGGTTCCTATAGTTCTCTAACACGTCCCTGTACAATTCTCGCTGACTGAAGTCCAGGCATTCCCACTCCTCTTGAGTGAAGTCTATGGCCACATCTTGGAATGTCAGCCATCCCTGAAATACAAAGTATAGGTGCCATGTGGTCATGGGAAGACTTCCTAATGTGATCCAAGAAGAAACCAGCATGGCTTTGATTTAGAAGAATGTCTGGTGTTACAGAGTAATATAATTTTTACACTATAATGTATTCTACCACATTTTTAACCACAAGAAAAGAGGATGAGATATGATCCATCAACCACTACAGAAATTATTCTGATTTGGAAGAGAAATTATAATCAGATTAAAATTGGCATATTTATTTTTGAGTGTTGTACTCAGTTGACAGATGACAAACTGTCTATCAAAAGAAACAGGAAATACTTTTACAAAGCACTTCCTGATCCAAATGTCCTGGAGTGGGCTCAGTGTGCCACATTTTTAAGAAGCTTATTTGAACTTATAATGTTGAAAATTCTGCTCTGTGAGTGACAATGTTTGAACAGCAACGAAGTAGAATAGTAAAGAAAGAATTCACAGTTAACTTTCAACTGTAAGTGCTTTACAGATTTTATAGGTCTGGTAGGATAGTAACCTCAGTGACGGGAATCATTTTAATGATCTGGTACATACTATTTTCTGACAGTTTTCAGAGTCTTGAATGTATACCAGACATAATTTAAAATCAATAATGTTGCTGTATCATCTTTTGGTAAATATTTTAACAAACATCCTTTAAATGACAGCTTAAGGGACTGGGGAGCCTGGTGGGTTGCCGTCTATGGGGTCGCAGAGTCGGACACGTCTGGAGCAACTTAGCAGCAGGAGCAACTTTTACTTCAGTTTGTGACTCTAGACTTTAATCAAACAAAGACAAATGCACAGAGCTAACTCTAATGAAAGTTTATAGAAATTTCTGTATTTGTAAATAATACTAAAAACAAGAAAAGTGTTAGTCACTCAGTCGTGTGCAACCCCAGAAGCCCTACCAGGCTTCTTTGTCCATGGGATTCTCAAGGCATGACTACTGCAGTGGGTAGTTATTCCCTGCTTCAAAGAATCTTCAAAAAAGAAAAAGAAAGAAAATCTATCAAATGATGTTAACATGTTCATGCATACGGACATACACTAAAATCAGGACTGTATACATATTAAGAGAAAAATTGTCTTGGCAATAAAATCAGGATAATTTTTAACTGATTGAAAATGTACATAAATATTTGAGGATGATATTGTTAGGTAGGTAGATTAGGGAAAAGGAGTCCAAAATAGTGGTGGCTAAAAGACAAGGAAGGTCTGAGGAAGGTCCGAGGACCAGAATGGAGACTTCGGGTAGAACAAACAACACTCCTGGTAAATCCAATTTGCATAGGGCAGGCCCAGGTCGAGCAAAAAACATATAAAAGGAGGACCAAAGCGCTTTCTCTCTCTCCCTCTTTCTCTCCCGCGTGTATGCGTGAGCTCTTCTCTTTTTCTCCCTCCCCCACGCGCTCCTCAACGCTCTTCTCTTCGAGTCTTTGGGTTGGTATGCCCTCACACTTCAAGGATGGATTCTCCTGCTATCGTCTAAATAAAATAGAGCTCTAACACTGATTTGCCTAAGAGCTATAACACAGTTTGTCCAAGACCCGAGAGCTGTGATGTGCCAAGGGCTTTAATATTCGTCGCTCCAAATCTTTGTTGTCAGGAGACAAAGCACTGAGGAAAGTACACTCGTGTGACAATATTATTCAAATTTTTTAAAATAGACGAGGGTGCAGACATACAAAACGATTAAAAAAATAGACACCTCTGGTTCTGAACTTTTTAATTTCCTGAAAAATCTACCATTTTCATGGAACTATATTTTAAAATTTAACACCTTTGAACATAGATTCGCAGTAATATGATTCTTGTAAACATTTTGGAAAATACAGAAATGTGATGAGACTCTATCTGTGATGTGAGCATGGAGTGTACTGGAAATGATCAGACCTGGGCTTGAGTGGTGATAATCCCTACTCCCAAATCCCAGCATTTCTACTAAACACACAGGAGTGTTGTCAACTACAAATCGGCATTTGCCAAGAGCATCGCCAGCGACTGAACAAGACCTTTTAGAACTAACACCCGAAAAAGATGTCCTCTTCATTATAGGGGACTGGAATGCAAAAGTAGGAAGTCAAGAAACACCTGCAGTAACAGGCAAATTTGGCTTTGGAAAGCAGAATGAAGCAGGGCAAAGACTAATAGAGTTTTACCAAAAAAATGCACTGGTCATAGCAAACACCCTCTTCCAACAACACAAGAGAAGACTCTACACATGGACATCACCAGATGGTCAACACCAAAATCAGATTGATTATATTCTTTGCATCCAAAGATGGAGAAGCTCTATACAGTCAATAAAAACAAGACCAGGATCTGACTGTGGCTCAGATCATGAACTCCTTATTACCAAATTCAGGCTGAAATTGAAGAAAACAGGGAAAACCACTAGACAATTCAGGTATGATCTAAATCAAATCCCTTATGATTCTACAGCGGAAGTGAGAAATAGATTTAAGGGGTTAGATCAGATAGATAGAGTGCCTGATAAACTATGGAATAAGGTTCTTGACATTGTACAGGAGACAGAGATCAAGACCATCCCCATGGAAAAGAAATGCAAAAAACCAAAATGGCTGTCTGGGGAAGGCTTACAAATAGCTGTGAAAAGAAGAGAAGCGAGAAGCAAAGAAGAAAAGGAAAGATATAAGCATCTGAATGCAGAATTCCAAAGAATAGCAAGAAGAGATAAGAAAGCCTTCTTCAGAGATCAATACAAAAAAAAATAGAGGGAAACAACAGAATGGGAAAGACTAGAGATCTCTTCAAGAAAATGAGAGATACCAAGGGAACATTTCATGCAAAGATGGGCTCGATAAAGGACAGAAATGGTCTGGACCTAACAGAAGCAGAAGATTTTAAGAAGAGGTGGCAAGAATCAACAGAAGAACTGTACAAAAAATATCTTCACGACCCAGATAATCACGATGGTGTGATCACTCATCTACAGGCAGACATCCTGGAATGTGAAGTCAAGTGGGCCTTAGAAAGCATCACTAAGAACAAAGCTAGTGGAGATGATGGAATTCCAATTTAGCTGTTTCAAATCCTGAAAGATGATGCTGTATAAGTGCTGCACTCAATATGTCAGCAAATTTGGAAAACTCAATAGTGGCCGCAGGACTGGAAAAGGTCAGTTTTCATTCCAATCCAAAAGAAAGGCAATGCCAAAGAATGCTCAAACTACTGCACAATTGCACTCATCTCACATGCTAGTAAAGTAATGCTCAAAATTCTCCAAGCCAGGCTTCAGCAATACGCAAAACGTGAATTTCCAGATGTTCAAGCTGGTTTTAGAAAAGGCAGAGGAACCAGAGATCAAATTGCCAACATCTGCTGGATCATGGAAAAAGATAGAGAGTTCCAGAAAACCAATTATTTCTGCTTTATTGACTACTAAAGCCTTTGACTGTGTGGATCATAATACACTGTGGGAAATTCTGAAAGGGATGGGAATAGCAGACCACCTGACCTGCCTCTTGAGAAATCTATATGCAGGTCAGGAAGCAACAGTTAGAACTGGACATGGAACAACAGAGCAGTTCCAAATAGGAAAAGGAGTACGTCAAGGCTGTATATTGTCACGCTGCTTCTTTACCTTATATGCAGAGTACATCATGAGAAACGCTGGACTGAAGAAACACAAGCTAGAATTAAGATTGCCGGGGGGAATATCAACAACATCAGATATGCAGATGACAACACTCTTATGGCAGAAAGTGAAGAACTAAAAAGCCTCTTGATGAAAGTGAAAGAGGACAGTGAAAAAGTTTGCTTAAAGCTCAACATTCAGAAAACGAAGATCATGGCATCCGGTCCCTTGACTTCATGGACAACAGATGGGGAAACAGTGGAAATTGTGTCAGACTTTATTTTTTGGGACTCCAAAATCCCTGCAGATGGAGACTGCATCCATGAAATTAAAAGACGCTTACTCCTTGGAAGAAAAGTTATGACCAACCTAGATAGTGTATTCAAAAGCACAGATAATACTTTGCTAACTAAGGTCCATTTAGTCAAGGCTATGGTTTTTCCAGTAGTCATGTATGGATGTGAGAGTTGGACTGTGAAGAAGGCTGAGTGCCGAGAAATTGATGCGTTTGAACTGTAGTGTTGGAGAAGACTCTTGAGAGTCCTTTGGACTGCAAGGAGATCCAACCAGTCCATTCTGAAGGAGATCAGCCAGGGCATTTCTTTGGGAGGAATGATGCTAAAGCTGAAACTCCAGTGCTTTGGCCACCTCATGCAAAGAGTTGACTCATTGGAAAAGACTCTGATGCTGGGAGGGATTGGTGGCAGGGGGAAAATGGGACAACAGAGGATGAGATGGCTGGATGGCATCACTGACTCAATGGACATGAGTCTAAGTGAACTCCTGGAGTTGATGATGGACAGGGAGGTCTGGCGTGCTGTGATTCATGGGGTTGCAAAGAGTCAGACACGACTGAGCAACTGAACTGAACTGAATAACAAGGGCGTTTGCGATCTGCCTCTGGGGAGAATGAACCCTATGGTGCTGCAACTGACTTCAGTCCCCTCGACGGAGTTCAGGTTGGATTGTGGCACTCTGCTCCAGGGAATCTGGTGGAACAGGTCTTTAGAGTCAGATATTTTCAGGAACTGCTTTCATGATCCCAATCCTTGCATCTCTTCATATCTAGAAAAGCACTAAACCACTAAATGATGACTTCAGTTCCTCATGCCTGGCAGAAATCCTTTTGTAAAGTAAGTGCTTGATTCCATTGAATTCCCCTTTCACCAAACTCACATACTGATCTTCTGCCACTGGCTCTTTGGAGCAGTTTCTCAGAGTTCTCTGAGATGCTGTCTCCTGGGCTGCTGTCCTCATTTTGCCACAAATAAAACTTAATGCACATCTCTCAAACTGTGCATCTGTCTTAGCTGACAGTGTTTATTTTTCAAAGCAAAGAGTAACTAAGAAGATACGGCATTTCCTCATTAACTGTGATAGGCATAACCATCACTTTTTCTTTCCAAGATCCTTGTTCAAGACAAAAAGAAAAAAATGAATTTCATAGCGTGGAAATCTCACAGAAGCACCTGAACCAGTGAACATCAGAGGTCACGGGTAAGAGTACACAGAAAAATGCATTATCACTGCCTGGCATTTTAGCAATATTAGGAAAACCATGATCTCAATCTATCATGAAAAATGTCAGTTTTCTGCAAATTCCACCTCCTATATACCTCCCATGATCTGTAGCTTAATACTCCATTTAATTAGTATATTTTTCTCATTGGTATAGAGGATTGTCTCTGCTACTTTAACTTCTGAAAAATTCTGGAATGCTGAGTTCATTCTATGAACAAGGGCGTTTTCTTACTCCTGTCCTAGAGAGCTGAATTGCATCCACATGTAAATTCATCACGGCATTTCCCCGACTACTCTAAGATCCTAACACTGAACCACATCCCAGTGGGAATCACAGATACCAGTGCCTCCCTGTATTGATCTCTCACAAAGGGAATGTATTCAACATTGGAAGTCACCATTTCATGTTGAGAATTCATCATGCTCTATAGAAAGCCAGGATACACACAATGGAGAAAAGGCTCCGGAATATGAGGGAGACGAAACCTGAAGAGCTGGTTTTCACTATAAAAAAAAAGAAAAAAAAAAAAACAGGAAAAAATAAGAAGGTGATAACAAGCACTCCAGGCAGAAAACGTAGAAGCAGAGAACTAAAGTTTTGCAGATTCTCAGTCCAGGCATTTCAGGAGGAAAAGCAGACTAGGCCCATACCCGGGGTAGGACAAATACCTGAGAAGCTGCCATTTCCTCCTCTTCTTCCTCCTGCACTGCATCTTCTGGGGGATATGACATATCAAACTCACATCTGCATGTTGAGAAAATACCTTCAAAGACATCCATACAGCCTTTTAACCTGCAACTGCTGCAGTGAAAAAGAAGAAAACGTTTTCTTGTTTCTCTCACCCTTTTCGGAGCTCTTTGCTGACTATCTGTGTTCCTGATCTGTAGTGGGTAATCAAGACTAACCTGATATGCTAATCACATGCTGCTGCTCCTCTCTATTGGCAGATCTTCTGAGCTAGTTCATGTCCTTGCTTTTTGCATTACAGAGAGCAGGCAGCAGAATTCACCAGACACAATGGACCCTACTTCTGGGCTACTTGACCCAGCCTAGGAGGGTTTTGAAAAAACGCAAGAGACCTGCATTCAGGAGCCCTGAGGGAAACCTCACATTTGGCACATGTGTGAGACCTCAGGAAGGGAGGTTTTAGGGCGGGAACTTCTAGAAGCAAAGGTCAACCTGATTCCCTGGTGAGGGGCACTTTCTAGCATGTGTGTGGTGTCCTTGGCCTGTGTCTGTGCCCTGGGGGAGGAGAGGGGAGAGGTGACTGTTCGGTAGGAATCAGCTGGGGGTCTTGGGTTCCTGCCAGGCTTTATTTGCAGACTTCTTCCTAAAGATCTCCCGTGTCCTTAGTTTTTTTCACCCCTCTCTGCAACCTGGGGACACACGTTTTCACAAAATGATTTGCATTATGACAACCTCTCTGCAGGTGTGGCACCTCCAACTTCAGAGACCAGGAGCCTGGAGGTGTTTCCATCACAGCTTTCTTTGACAATAAACCGTGGACAGCAGGCGGCCTGGCGAGCTGCAGTCCTTGGTGTCGCAAAGAGTAGGAAAGGACTGAGCAGCTGAACTGAACTGAACTGAGCAGGACACGCTAGATTAACAAGTGTGTGTGGGCAGAGACAAATGCCTTTGAAAATGATGCCCTAAATGCTATCTGATGACCAACCAAGGAAATAATGATCGGTGTTGTAAGTTACATTACACATGAATTAACACGTGAGAGCGTTGTTCTACTTCCTATGTGGGCGTTTTTCTAGGTTTTATGAATCAACTGCTACAGTTTGTTGTCTGTGCCATTTAGGGAGCTCTATTTTCTCACACCTTTAAAGTATAATGACTAAGGAGAAATTAAAGTTAGAAGCATGTCCATCTTTCTAATATTATATATTCTAAAAAATATTCAGTGTGCATGCACCAGTACCAACTTTGTAGAATATTTCGTTTCACAGCAGAGTTGAGAATAAGGTATAGACGTTTCCCATATACCTCTTGTTCCCACACGTGGACAATCTCCCTACTTACCTTTGCCCACCAGAGTGAGCTTTTGTTACCACTGATGAATCTACAAGGACAGTAAATACATAAACTCTTTAGTTTACCCTTATATTTCTCTTTTAGGGATGTGCACTCCATACCTCTGGATAAATGTATAATAACATGTGTCCATCACAACAGTTTAACACAAATTACTTCACGGTCCTGAAAGTTCTCTAGATTTAGGATATTCAGAGTCCCTCCTTTGAAACCCATGGCAACCACAGACCTTTTTAATCTCTTCTATATTTCCTACTACATTCCCAGGTGACTGAGTGGGAAGAAGTCTGCTGCCAATAAAGGACATCCAGGAGATGCGGGTTTGATCCTTGGGTCAGGAAGATCGCCTGGAGGAAGAAATGGAAACCCACTCCAGTATCCTTTCCTGGGAAATCTATGGACAGAGGAGCCTGGCAGGCTACAGCCCCTGGGCTCACAAAGACTCAGACACCACTGAGCACATATGAACATTTACCTACACCAAACTGTCATATTGTAAAACTCCTACTTTCTGTAGTATTTTTGAATGGGCTTCTTTCACTTCGTAAAATGCATGGAATGATTGTCCACGTATTTTATGCCTTGAAAGCTTAAGGTCCAAAAGCTTAAGAACTACCTCTGTGCCTATATTCCTGCTCAGTAAATAAGTTCATCAACACCATTTTTTTAGATTCCATATATATCTGTTAAGACAATATTTGCCCAAATATAGAGAACATAGCAGGAGAAGAGGAGGGGGACAAACTGAAGAGCCCCACTGACACACATATACCACCGTGGCTGAAAGGCTGGAGAAGACTCTTGCGACGCCCTTGGACTGCACAGAGATCCAGCCAGCCCATCCTAAGGGAGATCAGTCCTGGGTGTTCATTGGAAGGACTGATGCTGAAGCTGATACTCCAGTACATTGGCCACCTCATGTGAAAAGCTGACTCATTTGAAAAGCCCCTGATGCTGGGAATGACTGAAGAAGGGAGGAGTAGGGGACGACCGAGGATGAGATGGTTGGATGGCATCACCTACTCAGTGGACATGAGTTTGAGGAAACTCTGTGAGTTGGTGATGGACAGGGAGGCCTGGCGTGCTGCAGTCCATGGGGTCGCAAACACTTGGACATGACGGAGCAAGTGAACTGAACTGAACTGATGGTTAAAACAGGGAGCTAGTGGGAATCTGCTGGATAGCACAGGGAGCTCAGCTTGGTGCTCTGTGCTGACCAGAGGGGTGAAATGGAGATCACGGGAGGGAGGTTCAAGAGGGAGCAGATTCATGTATACTTATGGCTGATTGATGATGTCGTACAGCAGAAATTAACACAACATTGTAAAGCAATTATATTCCAATACAAATTATACATGCATCTCAAAAGGAAAAAAAGCTAAACAGACGGGTCACCCAGTGGTGGAGAATCCATCTGACAGTGCCGGGGACATGGACTTGATCCCTGGTCCAGGAATACTCCACATGCTTTGGGGCAACTAAGACTGTGTGCCACAACTGCTGAGCCTGGGTGGGACAACTCGCTCTTTTAGACAGGCAAGAGGGAAATGAAAGATGCTCAGCATCGCTAAACAATAAGAAATGCAAAACAAAGCTACAATGATGCATCACCTCATGCCAGTCAGAATAACAATTAGCTAAGAGCCCACTAATAATATCATAAACACTAAGGAGGCTTGGAGATCAGGGACCTCCTACAGGGCTAGAGGGAATGTAAACTGGGGCAGTCACAGGGGCGGAGCACAGAGTGGAAGCTCCTTAAAAAATGCAACCTCCTGACAGTTAAGGAAATGAATTCCATGAAAAATAGACAAAACAGATTAATTGACATATTGAGAAGTTTTGCAGTTTTTAGTCAATCATCTGCAAGTCTAAAATGACCAGTTTTGATCTAGCATTTCTAAATTCTCTAAGTTAAATGTGTACGAATACACATACACTCACATATTCCTTCTTGGTTTTCTCACTGCTAACATGTATACCTTCAGATATATATATATTGTATTCAATGTGTGTTATATAAATTATATGATGTATATATCTTTAGATATTTATATATTGCATTCAAAGTATGCCAAGGCCATGAGAAAAATTCCTTTAAGCCTAGACAAGAAACTTGTGCTAAGAGTTATACAGGGTAAGATTTTATAAATCTTGGTTCAGAACTTTCCCATCATGGCTTTTAATAATGTTTTTTGTGACTGTGTTAAATTGACATTTGCTTAAATGAGCCCCTGAAAAGTTTTAGCTAACAGAAGAGCAAAGGGCAAATGAAGCGGGTGAGTTTATGACTCTAGGTCCTGAGAGAATTCACAGGAAGCCTTGAAGGCCCCTGAGGAAGGTCAAGGCTAGAACCAGGCAGAGAAAGCTCCAGTATTTGGCGTTCAGGCCTTTCTAAGGGGCCCTGGGTGAAGTGCTGTGGGCTCCCCAGGCTGAGTGTGGATCGGTCCATTCAAACCAAGAGGAGCAGGAATCTAGAGCTCTGAGGGTGTCACTGAAGGGGGGCCTGTACAGTAGACCCTGGGGTTAGGCACCACTGCTGGTCTCAAGGTGGGTGTTCATATACTGCAGGTGTTCACAGGACTGGCTGGTTGAGTTCAAGGGCCTGCAGGCTGCCTGCTCCCCAGACAGACGTGAGGCAGCAACAGCATGCAGTAGTTCAGGTAAACTCTCAACAATACTCTGTATGATCCTTCTTAGAACCATCACAATATCCCAGTAGTTATGGGGGGGGGAGTACAATGGAGAAATGATGGGAAATATCCAATTATTTGAGGCTTAAAGGCAGGATGGAAACTAATTGTGACAGGTATCATCCCTCTGTGCTAACAAAGAGTTTATTGTTAGTTATTTTACCTTCAACCTTAAATCGGTAGGTTGACAATTCATTACATACCAACTTCATCACAAGAAACCGTCCAGTTTTATTAACATGTTATATCACATAGTCAGAATAAAACCTTTTCCAACCCACTGTGTAACAGAATAAAATGCAGATTACAAACATAAACTATGATATTCATTCCTCTGATACAATGATCTGGAACTGTGATTCCTATGGATACAAAGTGGAGGTGAATTGTTTATGAAATAAAACATACACTAATTACAAGACTTTTCTGGGAGGGGTTTCCATACATTTCTAGGGTATCAGATATCTTTATTTGAAACATGTCAACTAATATTCATGACTTCTGTTGATATTATAAAGATACATAAAGATTTCAGTGAAATGTCATTGCATTTTACTTAAAAAGCAAGTGACATAACTATTGAAAATGTACATCTTACTATAATATGTGGAATTACTCCCTGAACACTTACCTCATGGTGACCTATAGGGATCTTTGACATGAATGACTAACACCTCCATTTAGATGTACATGTTGCATTCCTACGTCCTTAATCTTCTAATGGAGAATAAATATAAATGATTTCTCCCTAGGATTGAAGGCCTTGTCTCATCTTTGAGATAGCAACCATCAAAAACATAACTTTGCATACACAATAGAAATGAAGCATAGCAGCATGGAGTAATTTGAGAGTTGAATCACATTGATTTTGGTTTTCAAACAATCAGAAATCATGTCAATATAAACAAAGATATATTGCTAATAATTGTACATTTCTAAATACCAACCTTCATCTTGTGATCCATACTAACATATCAATTTTCTATCTGTTATAACTATGGATTACTTATACAATACTTCTCCTGAAGAGGAACTTCAAAAAACAGAATTGATGAAATGGTTTCTATGTGCGGGCTTTCCTGATAGCTCAGTTGGTAAAAATCCGCCTCCCACTCCACTATTCTGGCCTGGAAAACTCCATGGACACAGTCCATGGGGTTACAAAGAGTTGGAAGCAACTGAGCGACTTTCACTTTTTCTAGTGTGCAATTTCTGATATTTATTTAGATTTAATTTTTATTAAATACTTTTCTACATTTTCTTTATGTCATTCCTTATCTTCCTTAAATAAATGGTCTTGTATTTTCTGAAGCGTATGTTTAGGACAAACTTCTTCCATCACTTATTAGTAGGGTTTCTCTCCAGTACGTGCTCTCTGTCTAATAAGGTGAGAGCTCAGATTAGAGCCTTTGCCACTTCTCCAGTACGAATTCTCTGATGTTGAGTAAGACGTGAGTGCTTCATGAAGGTTTTTCCACATTCTTTACATTTCTAAGGTTTCTCTACAGTATGAATTCTCTGATGGTGAGTAAGACGTGAGTGCTTTGAAGGCTTTTCCACATTCTTTACATTTCTAAGGTTTCTCTCCAGTATGAATTCTCTGATGGTAAGTTAGACCTGAGTGCCTGCTAAAGTCTTTGCCACAATCCTTACATTTATAAGGCCTCTCCCCAGTATGAATTCTCTGGTGTTGAGTAAGATTTGAGTGCTGACTGAAGGCTTTTCTGCATTCTATACATTTATAAGGCTTCTCTCCAGTGTGAATTCGGTGGTGTTGAGTAAGAGTTGAGTAGTAACTGAAGGCTTTTCCACATTCTTTACATTTATAAGGCTTCTCTCCAGTATGAATTATCTGGTGTTCAGTAAGAGTTGAACGGTAACTGAAGGCTTTTCCACATTCTTTACATTTATAAGATTTCTCTCCAGTATGAATTAGTTGATGTTTAGTAAGACATGAGTGGTGTCTAAACGCTTTGCCACAATCCTCACATTTGTAAGGCCTCTCTCCAGTATGAATTCTCTGATGGCGAGTAAGACGTGAGTGCTTGCTAAAGTCTTTGCCACAACACTTACATTTATAAGGCCTATCTCCAGTATGAATTCTCTGGTGTTGATTAAGAGTTGAGTAGTGAGTGAAGGCTTTTCTGCATTCTTTACATTTATAAGGCTTCTCTCCAGTATGAATTCGCTGGTGTTCATAAAGAGCTGAGTAGTAACTGAAGGCTTTTCCACATTCTTTGCATTTATAAGGCTTCTCTCCAGTATGAATTCGCTGGTGTTGAGTAAGAGTTGAGCAGCGACTGAAGGCTTTTCCGCATTCTTTACATTTATAAGGCGTCTCTCCAGAATGAATTCGCTGGTGTTCTTGAAGAGCTGAGTAGTAACTGAAGGCTTTTCCACATTCTTTACATTTATAAGGCTTCTCTCCAGTATGAATTCGCTGGTGTTGAGTAAGAGTTGAGCAGCGACTGAAGGCTTTTCCGCATTCTTTGCATTTAAAAGGTTTCTCTCCAGTATGAATTCTCTGGTGATCCGTAAGATATGACTTCTGAATAAAGGCTTTGCCACACTCTGTACATTTATAAGGCCTCTCCCCAGTGTGAATGCGCTGATGTCGACTAAGGTTTGAGTAACACATAAATGCTTTTTCACATTCTTTACATTCATAAGGTTTCTTGCCAGTGAGGATTTGCTGATCTTGACTAAGCTCTGAAATCTGCTTAGAGGTGTTGCCACACTCTGTGTATTTGAAAGGTTTCCATCCTGAATGAATTTTCCTGTGTCTACTTAGACTGGATGAGTTAGTAAAGGCTTTCTCACATTGCTTACACTTGTAACTTTTCTGTGGATTCTGAATACTCTGCCGTTGAGTGAGATTTGAAGACTGATTAGAGACATCACCATATTCACAATTGTAAGTCTTCTCTCCAGTATGTGTACACTCATTTAGTGGAAGACTTGATGTTTGGTAAATGATATTCCTCCATGTACTATTGTTAGAATCTTTGTCTGAAGATTGAGGTCCCTGATGTTTCATAGGGTGAGAGTCTTGTTCAGTTTTACACCAAGTTTCATTGCATGCATGGCTTCTCACTCCACCATAAATATTCTTGTAATTATTGGGGGTAGCGCTCTTACTTAAGGCCTGAGTCGTGTTATTACACGTGAGAAGTTGTTCCGTATTAACCGTATCATGATGTGTATTGAACAGTGATGGTGGGATTAACTCTTTTCCATTAATATCAACATTACACATTTTGGAATGGAGAGAAACAGTCTGTTGGTAGAAGAATAATGACCTCTTGGTCACAGATCCCTCAAGCTGATTATTTTGTGAATTTTCCCCATCATTTTTAAATTTCTGGTTTTCAGACGTGCTTGAATGTATGTGTAATCGAAGCCTCTGTTCAGAGTGGTTTGCATGAGTATTTGCAATAGAGACTGGATGACTTTCTAGATTTTTCACATTTCCCTTCAGAGAACATGTTGCAAAAACTGCTTAAAGCCTTTGGTTGAACAGATACACTTTTCTGCTGCTGTTGATAATTGAAATGGGTGTTTTCCACAGTTTGACTCATATTGGTCATTTCTTGTGGCAGTAATTTCCACATTGTGTGAAAGTGTCTTGGTTTCTTTCTGTCCATATAAACATCTTCTCGGTCTTTCACATACCCCCAAATATTCCTGGTCTTTCACTAAATGTTCGTTTCCAAGGTGAGCTCTTTCATATATTCCTAGGTTTGCTTTTTGGATTAAGTTTTCTAATCTTGGATTCTTTGACATCAAACCACAGATGTTGTGAGAAGACACAGCTGAAAGATATCAAATGAAAGTTTTCTTATCTACTGTTCCTATCTACAGGGCTGGTGTGAGCTCAGCTGGGACAGAAGGGGAGCCTCATTCTCTGTGGGAAGAGAACACGGCAACAGCCTGTGGCAGCAGGACAGAGTGAGACGTGTACACAAGGTACTGATGCCCAGCCCTGCCCACCCAGCCTGAGAGGGTATCTGCTGCTACAGACAAAGGCTGGGTGCTGAAATGTGGGGTCTGGAGAGCATAGCCAGGCAGAGGACTGCTGTGGGCTATGAGGAGACATCCTGAGGGGCCGGGGGTGAGGGAGGAGCTCTATAAGCTAGAATCTTATGGAGGAAGACTGACCACCAGGGAGCAGAGCGCCTTTGTTGACTGATGCCCAAAGGGAAGACCCACCATTGCAGCCCCTCTTCCCCTGTGCTGACCCCTCCTCTCCCAGCACTAGGAAGGGCCACCACCCAGGTGGGCTCTATTGAGCTCCAGCCACAGCCTCCCCCCATGCACCTCCTCCACAATCAGCAGACTCCTATGCTCTGGGGCAGCTTCTGGAGCAGACACCTGTGGGTGGCCCACACACATAGAAGGAGCTGAAAGCTCAGCTGATCCCCAGGGTTAAGGAAGGAAAACTGAAGTCTCTCCTCACGGTTACACAAACCATGCTTTTATACCTGCAACTGGCTTTGTCAACTCAGCCCATACAGAACATCTAAATGGACAACCAGGGCTCCTCCATCATGGGAGGTGTAGCTTTAGCAGCTGTAGACTTTGTGGGGATGTATACTAAGGGGTGGGGCCAGGACAGAGTCTGAGCTGCCCCCATAGCACCACAGCAGGTCCAGCTCCATGAATGCAATTCTGGGACCTGAGTTCACTGGATTTCTGCTGGTGTTCCAGTGAAAACAACATCTGAGGAGGCACATCTCTCTGCTTTCACAAACAGTTTATGTAAATCTCTAAAAGTGAAAGCTGCTGGCACCAGAGTAATGTGCCAGCATGCCCATGGTTGAAGGGGGGCCAATGCAGTGCCAACATGGGGTCACATGAGACTCACACAGTGCATGAGCACACCCCAAGGTGAACATCCCCAGAGGAGCAATGCTTAGTGGCTTCTCTCCCAGTGGGTGTCCTCCAATCCTACCTGCCTTGACTACAGATCAGAATCACAGCGAAGAAACACATCTGGGGCTCTTCTCCACAAACCAAGAAGCAGACCCCACCCCTAACAGACCAGTGACAACCATAGAGCCAAGGGGAAATTCCCCTCAATATTTTGGGGAGGCTCGGGTCACAATAACAGCAATCAAAGCCCAGATCAAGGGGATAAGGGTACAAGCCTGTGGACCAACCTCACCCCCTAGGGGGAAGACAACAGAGCAAGAGGAGCTAGGATCCTGCAGCCTGTAGAACAGACCACAAACCCAGAAAATTTGACAAAATGGGACAACAAAGAAGTATGGTGTAGAGGAAGGAGCAAGACAAAAAGCTACAAGAACCACTAAATGAAGAAGAGACAGGCAGTCTAATGATTACTGTTCCACTTAAGTCATCTTAAATGCTGATGCCACTAGGTGCCCTCTAATTCTTTAATCCACTTTTTATTTTAGCACGTTCTATATGATGTTTCAATATAAAAATCATAAATGATACTGACATAGGTCTAAACAGAAAGTGAGGACATGTAGGACAAAGTCTGTGGAAGTTGATAACAAGATTCATTAAATAAAGAAGCAGTTCTTGAGAAGTTAAGAAATGAGACTTTCAAAGTATGGTGTGAACACTATCAATGCTCTCTGGAGATCGAATTGGGAAGGAAATCTTAAAAAGAGTAGATATCTATATGTAAAATGAATTCTTTTTGCAGTACAACATTGTAAATGAGTTATACTCCAATAAGAACTTTTTAAAAAGATTCTATTATCTAAACATTATACTAGTTTGAAACCATTAAAAATATGGTGGAAAACCTTTTAAGCTCTAATGCCAATTTATTTGAAAATTCTTTGAGTTAATTGAATATATTTAAGTCTTTTCAGTTCAGTTCAATTCAGTTAAGTCCTTTAGCATTGAGGAATTGGGGCAGATACACTTAACATTTCATATGAATTCATATGAAGAAAAGAGAAACTTTGAAGTAATCCTGAGATTGGCATTCTTTATCTTTAGGGAGGTTTTGGTTTATACAGTGAAGAAATTACTTGAATTTAAAATTTATAAGATCATACTTGTACCTTCCAGTGTTTTAGAAATTATGTCAGGAAAAAAAACAAATACCACAAACTCTGTCCCCAATATTCCTAGAACTTTGGCAGTATGTCCTCAATTCCGCTCACACACTGTCATCTAGAGGTAGAAATTTTAATAGGAGCGTCTTAGAGTTTTTCAGAAGTGTTCAGTTTTCCGAGGGGCCCCCTGCCCCCCACGAAATGGAATAGTAATCGATTCATGCAGGTTGTCACAGGCCAAGAGAAGGATTTCAGTTCTCACTCTGATTGAGAAAAGTAATCACTGGAGATGACTTCAGGAATGATTTAAATGACAGAATGGGGCAGGTTATATCCACCTTTGACAGCAACAGAAAGAAACCCAGACTTCTCTAAAATCATTTCCACTGAAGCAGATCTTCCCAAACCACATGACAAAGGTGAATTCCTCACTAATTCTTGGACCTGTCGTGGAGTGGTCGGCTCCATCCATTGGCCCCTACCTGTGTATACGGCTGGTGTCTCCAGTCTCCTTACATCCCAGGGAGTCTTCATTTGCTCCAGAAAGGTGACCAGGTCTGGCTTAGAGACCACAAGACCTGCTATCAGGAAAAGGAATATTCGTTTTGCTAGAGATTCATCAGTTTCCAATCTAATATGTATTCAAGTGAGAAGAAAAGGCACATGTGCTAAGTCACGACAGTCACATCTGACTCTTTGCCGCCCTATAGACTGTAGCCCGCCAGGGTCCTCTGTCCATGGGAGTGTCCAGGCAAAAATAGAGTGGGTTGCCATGTCCGCCTCCAGGAATACTTCCCAACCCAAGGATGAAACCCATTTCTTTTATGTCTCCTGCATTGGCAGGCAGGTTCTTTACCACTAGTGCCACCTGGGAAGCCCAGAGAAGGCATGGTAGAATGTTAATACAGCCTAGAACTAAAGTATTTGGGGACATAATTTCCTAAGCTGTATTAACATTCCCTGGTAGCTCAGCTGGTAAAGAAGCCACCTGCACTGTGGGAGACCTGTGTTTGATGCCTGGGTTGGGAAGATCCTCTGGAAAGGGAACGGCTACCCACTCCAGTATTCTGCCCTGGAGAATTCCATGGACTATTCCATAGGCTCGCGAAAAGTCAGACATGACTGTTACCTTCCTCATTACATTATTACATTATTAACATTCTAAAGAAGGCATGCTTGAATGTTATTATAGCCTAGAAAATTATATCCCCAAATACTTTATCGAAGCACTTTTCTAACTAACAAATACATAAAGAAAAGATCTTGAGATTCTAGTCAAGTACTACTAACGCCAAAGTAAGTAAGTAGGAGATATCTGATTTATAAAGGAGAGTGGCACCCTTTTATACCACAGAACCTACAGAATTAGCACTAACCTAGAAGAAGGAGGCAGATTCCATCAAGGAAAAGTGAGAATCATAATGAATCATCATGAAGTCTTCTTTCTCAACTCATAAATATCCATTTTCCCATAGAAAGCAGGGATCTGAAACTATTATAAGGAGCAGAAGATTCTAGGAGACATTCTAGAAATGCAGGAACCAAACCCCAGTGGGTAGAGAAGGGATTCTGGAAGGCAGTTATCCTCACTCAAGGAGGCCAGGTTGCTGTAGTTCTCTAACATCACGTCCCTGTACAATTCTCGCTGCCCGAGGTCCAGGCATTTCCACTCCTCTTCAGTGAAGTCTATGGCCACATCCTGGAATGTCAGCCGTCCCTGAAATGCAAAGTACAGGTTCCATGTGGTCATGGGAAGACTTCCTAATGTGATCCAAGAGGAAACCAGCAAGAGAAATGGTTTTGATTTAGGAGAATATCTGGTGTTACACAAGAATATAATTTTTAGACAGTAATATTTTCTACCACATTTTTAGCCCCAAGAAAAGAGGATGAGATACAATCCACGAACCACTACAGAAATCATTCTGATTTGAAAGAGAAATCATATGATCAGATCGACATTGGCATAGTTATTTCTGAGTGTTGTACTCAGTTGACAGACAATAAACTGTCTATCAAAAGAAACAGGAAATATTTTTACACAGCACTTCCTGATCCAAATGTTCTGGAGTGGGCTCAGTGTGCCACATTTTTCACAAGCTTATTTGAACGAGTAAAGTTGAAAATCTACTCCATGAGTGACAATGTGTGAACAGCAATGAGGTAGAATAGTAAGAAAAGAATTCACATTTAACTTTGAACTTTAAGTGCTTTACAGATTTTACAGGTCTGATAGGATAGTAATCTCGGCAGCAAGAATCATTTTAACAATCTGGTATATACTACTTTCTGACAGTTTTCAGAGACTTGAATGTATAACAGAAATAATTTAAAATCAATAATGTTGCGGTATCATCTTTTGGCAAATATTTTAGCAAACATTCTTTAAATGACAACTTAAGGGACGGGGGAGCCTGGTGGGTTTCCGTCTATGGGGTCGCACAGAGTCGGACACAACTGGAGCCACCTAGTAGCAGCAGCAACTTTTACTTCAGTTTGTGACTCTAGACTTTAATCAAACATAGACAAATGCACAGAGCTAACTCTCATGAAAGTTTATAGAAATTTCTGTATTTGTAAATAATGCTAAAAACAAGAAAAGTATTAGTCACTCAGTCCTGTCCTACTCTTACCAAGCCCAGGGACTGTAGCTTGCCACGCTTCTCTGTCCATGGGATTCTCAAGGCACGAATACTGGAGTGGGTAGCTATTCCCTGCTTCACGGAATCTTCAAGAAAGAAAAACAAAAAATCAATCAAATGATGTTAACATGTTCATGCATACAGACATACACTAAAATGGGACTGTGTACTTATTAAGAGACAAATTGTCATGTCAATAAAATCAGGATAATTTTTAACTGACTGAAAATGTACATAAATATTTGAGGATGACATTGTTAGGTAGGTAGAATAGGGAAAAGGAGTCCAAAATGGCGGTGGCTAAAAGTCAAGGAAGGTCAAGGAAGGTCCAAGGACCAGGAGTGGGATGCCACTGCCTTCTCCTGAAAAAACAGCACTCCTGGCTAAACCCAATTTGCATAGGGCAGGCCCAGGTCGAGGGAAAATCATATAAAAGCAGGAGCCAAAGTGCTTTCTCTCTCTCTTTCTCTCCTGCGTTCGTTCCCTCTTCCTCTCTTTCTCCCTCCCTCCCGCACTCCTCCAATCTCTTCTCTTCACATCCTTGGGTTGGCTGCCCTCACGCTTCAAGGATGGATTCTCGTGCTATCTTCTAAATAAAATAGAGCTGTAACACTGATTTGCCTAAGAGCTAAAACACGGTTTGTCCAAGACCCAAAGACTGTGATGCGCCAAAGGCTTTAATGTCTCTCACTCCAAATCTTTGTTGTGACGAGACAAAGTACCGAGGTACATACACTCATGTGACAATATTATTTTAATTTTTTAAAATAGACTAGGCTGCAGACATACACAGTGATTAGAAAAATAGACAGCTTTGGTTCTGAATTTTTTAATTACCTCAAAAAACTACCATTTGCATGGAACTATATTTTAAAAATTAGCACAGCTGAACATAGATAAGCAGTAATATGATTCTTGTAAACATTTTGGAAAATGCTGAAATGTGATGAGACTCTATCTATCTGTGATGTGAGAGTGGAGTGTACTGGAAATGATCAGACCTGGGCTTGAGTGATGAAAATCCCCACTCCCAAATCCCAGCATCTCTATTAAACACACAGGAGTGTTCTCAACTACAAACTGGCACTTTCCGAAAGCATTGCCAGCGACTGAACAAGACGTTTTAGAAGTAACACCCAAAAAAGATGTCCTTTTCATTATAGGGGACTGGAATGCAAAAGTAGGAAGTCAAGAAACACCTGCAGTAACAGGCAAATTTGGCCTTGGAATGCGGAATAAAGCAGGGCAAAGACTAACAGATTTTGCCAAGAAAATGCACTGGTCATAGCAAACACCCTCTTCCAACAACACAAGAGAAGACTCTACACATGGACATCACCAGATGTCAACAGCAAAATCAGATTGATTATATTCTTTGCATCCAAAGATGGACAAGCTCTATACAGTCAATAAAAACAAGACCAGGATCTGACTGTGGCTCAGATCATGAACTCCTTATTACCAAATTCAGACTGAAATTGAAGAAAGCAGGGAAAATGACTAGACCATACAGGTATGACCTAAATCAAATCCCTTATGATTTTACAGTGGAAGTGAGAAATAGACTTAAGGGCCTAGTTCTGATAGAGTGCCTGATGATCTATGGAATGAGGTTCATGATATTGTACAAGAGACAAGGATCAAGACCATCCCCATGGAAAAGGAATGCAAAAAAGCGAAATGGCTGTCTCGGGAGACTTACAAATAGCTGTGAAAGAAGGGAAGAGAAAAGCAAAGGAGAAAAGGAAAGATATAAGCATCTGAATGCAGAGTTCCAAAGAATAGCAAGAAGAGATTAAGAAAGCCTTCTTCAGAGAGATCATTGCAAAGAAATAGAGGAAAAGAACAGAATGGGAAAGACTAGAGATCTCTTCAAGAAAATCAGAGATACCAAGGGAACATTTCATGCAAAGATGGGCTTGATAAAGGACAGAAATGGTATGGACCTACAGAAGCAGAAAATATTAAGAAGAAGTGGCAAGAATCCACAGAAGAACTGTACAAAAAAGATCTTCACGACCTGGATAATCAAGATTGTGTGATCACTCATCTAGAGCCAGACATCCTGGAATGTGAAGTCAAGTGGGCCTTAGAAAGCATCACTAGGAACAAAACTAGTGGAGGTGATGGAATTCCAGTTGAGCTGTTTCAAATGAAAGATGATGCTGTGAAAGTGCTGCACTCAATATGCCAGCAAATCTGGAAAACTCAGCAGTGGCCATAGGACTGGAAAAGGGTCATCTTCATTCATATCCCAAAGAAAGGCAATGCCAAAGAATGCTCGAACTACCGCACAATTGCACTCATCTCACATGCTAGTAAAGTAATGCTCAAAATTCTCCAAGCCACGTTTCAGCAATACATGAACCGTGAACTTCCTGATGTTCAAGCTGGTTTTGGAAAAGGCAGAGGAACCAGAGATCAAATTGTCAACATCCGATGGATCATGGAAAAAGCTAGAGAGTTCCAGAAAAAACATCTATTTCTGCTTTATTGACTATGCCAAAGCCTTTGACTGTGTGGATCAGAATAAACTGTGGAAAATTCTGAAAGAGATGGGAATACCAGACCACCTGACCTGCCTCTTAAGGAAATCGGTATGCACGTCTGGAAGTAACACTTAGAACTGGACTTGGAGCATCAGACTGGTTCCAAATAGGAAAAGGAGTGCGTCAAGACTGTATATGTCACCCTGCTTATTCAACCTCTATGCAGAGAACATCATGAGAAACGCTGGACTGAAGAAACACAAGCTGGAGTCAAGATTGCCAGGAGAAATATCAATAACGTCAGATATGCAGATGACACCACCCTTATGGCAGAAAGTGAAGAGGAACTAAAAAGCCTCTTGATGAAAGTGAAAGAGGAGAGCGAAAATGTTGGCTTGAAGCTCAACATTCAGAAAACAAAGGTCATGGCATCCGGTCCCATCACTTCATGAGAAATAGATGGGGAAACAGTGGAAATAGTCTCAGACTGTATTCTTTGGGGCTCTAAAATCACTGTAGATGGTGACTGCATCCATGAAATTAAAAGACGCTTACTCCTTGGAGGAAACGTTATGACCAAACTAGATAGCATATTTAAAAGCAGAGACATTACTTTTCTGACTGAGGTTCGTCTAGTCAAGGCTATGGTTTTTCCTGTGGTCATGTATGGATGTGAGAGTTGGACTGTGAAGAAGGCTGAGTGCTGAAGAATTGATGCTTTTGAACTGCAGTGTTGGAGAAGACTCTTGAGAGTCCCTTAGACTTCAAGGAGATCCAACCAGTCCATTCTGAAGAAGATCAGCCCTGGGATTTCTTTGGAAGGAATGATGCTAAAGCTGAAACTCCAGTGCTTTGGCCACCTCATGTGAAGAGCTGACTCATTGGAAAAGACTCTGATGCTGGGAGGGATTGGGGGCAGGAGGAGAAGTGGACGACAGAGGATGAGATGCCTGGATGGCATCACTGACTCGATGGATGTGAGTCTAAGTGAACTCCGGGAGTTGTTGATGGATAGGGAAGCCTGGCAGGCTGTGATTCATGGGGTTGCAAAAAGTCAGAGATGGCTGAGTGACTGAACTGAACTGAGCAACAACAAGGGCGTTTGCCATCTGCCTCTGGGGAGAATGAACCCTATGGTGCTGCAACTGACTTCTGTCCCCTACTCGTAGTTTAGGGTGGATTGAGGCACTCTGCTCCAGGGAATCTGGTGGAACAGGTCTTTAGAGAGTCAGATATTTTCAGGAACTGCCTTCATGATCCCAATCCTTGCATCTCTTCATATCTAGAAAAGCACTAACCACTAAGTGATGAATTCAGTTCCTCACGACTGGCCAGAAAACTTTTGTAAAGTAAGTGCTTGGTTGCACTGAACTCCCCCTTCACTAAAGTCACATACTGACCTTCCCCCACTGGCTCTTTGGAGCAGTTTCTCAGAGTTCTCTGAGATGCTCTCTCCTGGGCTGCTGTCCTCATTTTGCCCCAAATAAAACTTAATGCCCATCTCTCAAACTGTGCATATGCCTTAGCTGACAGTGTTTATTTCTCAAAGCAGAGTAACTAAGAAGATACGGCATTTCCTCACTAACTGTGATAGGCATATCCATCATTTTTCTTTCCAAGACCCTTGTTCAAGACAAAAAATTTAAAAAATGAATTTCATAGCGTGGAAATCTCCCAGAAGCACCTGAACCAGTGAACATCAGAGGTCACGGGGTAAGAGTACATGTAAAAATGCATATCACTGCCAGGCTTCTTGGCAATATTAGGAAAACCACGATCTCAATGTACCATGAAAAATGTCAGCTTTCTGCAAGTTCCACCTCCTGTATACCTCCCATGATCTGTTGCTTAATAGTCCACTTAATTAGTATATTTTCCTTATCGGTATAGAGGATTGTCTCTGCTACTTTAACTTCTGAAAAATTCTGGAATGCTGAGTTCATTCTATAAACAAGGACATTTTCGTACTCCTGTTTTGGGAGCTGAATTGCATCCACACGTAAATTCATCACGGCATTTCCCCGACTTCTCTAAGATCCTAACACGGAACCACATCCCAGTGGGAATCACAGATACCAGAGCCTCCCTGGATTGATCTCTCACAAAGGGAATGTATTGAACATTGAAAGTCACTATTTCATGTTGAGAATTCATCATGCTCTATAGAAAGCCAGGATACACACAATGGAGAAAAGGCTCCGGAATATGAGGGAGACGAAACCTGAAGAGCTGGTTTTCACTATTAAAAAAAAGAAAAAAAAAAAAAAACAGGAAAAAATAAGAAGGTGATAACAAGCACTCCAGGCAGAAAACTTAGAAGCAGAGAACTAAAGGTTTGCAGATTCTCAGTCCAGGCATTTCAGGAGGAAAAGCAGACACAGCCCCACACCCGGGACAGGACAATTACCTGAGAAGCTGCCGTTTCCTCCTCTTCTTCCTCCTGCTCTGCGTCTTCTGTGGGGATACGACGTCTCAAACTCACATCTGCATGTTGAGAAAATACCTTCAAAAGCATCCATACAGCCGTTTAACCTGCAACTGCTGCAGTGAAAAAGAAGAAAACGTTTTCTTGTTTCTCTCACCCTTTTCTGAGCTCTTTGCTGACTTTCTCTGTTCCTGATCTGCAGTGGGTAATCAAGACTAACGTGATATGCTAATCACATCCTGCTGCTCCACTCTATTGGCAGATCTTCCCAGCTAGTTCATCTCCTTCCTTTTTGCATTACAGAGAGCAGGCCTCAGAACAATTCACTAGACACAATGGACCCTACTTCTGGGCTACCTGACTCAGCCTACCAGGGTTTTAAAAAAATGCAAGAGGAAGACCTGCATTCAGGAGCCCTGAGGGAAACCTCACATTTGGCACATCTGAGACCTCAGGAAGGGAGGATTTAGGGCGGGCACTTCTAGAAACAAAGGTCAACCTGATTCCCTGCGGAGGGGTCTTTTCTAGGATGGGTGTGGTGGTCCTCGCCTGTGCCTGCGCCCTTGGGGGAGGGGCAGGGAGACATGAGTGGTGGGAATCACCTGGGGGTCTTGGGTTCCTGCCAGGCTTTATTTGCAGACTTCTTCCCAAAGATCTCCTTTGTCCTTAGTTGTTTTCACCCCTCTCTGCAGCCTGGGGACACACGTTTTCACAAAATGATTTGCATTGTGACCACCTCTCTGCAGGTGTGGCACCTCCAACTTCAGAGACCAGGAACCTGGAGGTGATTCCAACACAGCTTTCTTTGAAAATAAACCAGAGGCAGCAGGAGGCCTGGCGAGCTGCAGTCTATGGGGTCACAAAAAGTAGGACAGGACTGAGCAGCTGAACTGAACTGAACTGAGCAGGACACGCTAGGTTAACAAGTGTGTGGGGGCAGAGACAAATGCCTTTGAAAATGATGCCCTAAATGCTATCTGATGACCAACCAAGGAAATAATGATCGGTGTTGTCGTTTAAGTTACATTAACACGAATTAACACGTGAGAGCGTTGTTCTACTTCCTGTGTGTTTTTCTAGGTTTTATGAATCAACTGCTACAGTTTGTTGTCTGTGCCATTTAGAGAGCTCTATTTTCTCACATTTTTAAAGTACAATGACTAAGGAAAAATTAAAGTTAGAAGCATGTCCATCTTTCTAATATTATATATTCTAAAAAATATTCCGTGTGCATGCACCAGTACCAACTTTGTAGAAGATTTCGTTTCACAGCAGAGTTGAGAATAAGGTATAGACGTTTGCCATACGCATATAACTCTTGTTCCCACACGTGGACAATCTCCCTTCTTACCTTTCCCCACCAGAGTGAGCATTTGTTACCACTGATGAATCTACAAGGACAGTAAATACATAAACTCTTTAGTTTACCCTTATGTTTCTCTTTTAGGGATGTGCACTCCATACCTCTGGATAAATGTATAATAATATGTGTCCATCACAACAGTTTAACACAAATTATTTCACGGTCCTGAAAGTTCTCTAGATTTAGGATATTTATAATCCTTCCTTTGAAACTGATGGCAACCACAGACCTTTTTAATCTCTTCTATATTTCCTACGAGATTCCCAGGTGACTGAGTGGGAATAACTTTCTACCTGCCAATGCAGGACATCCAGGTGATGCGGGTTTGATCCTTGGGTCAGGAAGATCCCCTGGAGGAAGAAATGGAAACCCACTCTAGTATCCTTTCCTAGGAAATCTATGGACAGAGGAACCTGGCAGGCTACAGCCCCTGGGCTCACAAAGACTCAGAGACCACTGAGCACATATGAGCATTTACCTACACCAAAGTGTCATATTGTAAAATTCCTACTTTCTGTAGCATTTTTGAATGGGCTTCTTTCACTTCATAAAATGCATGCCACGATTGTCCATGTATTTTATGCCTTGAAAGGTTAACATCCCAAAGCTTAAGAACTATCTTTGAGCCTATATTCCTGCTCACTAAATAAGTTCATCAACACCATTTTTTTAGATTCCATGTATATCTGTTATGACAATATTTGTCCAAATATAGAGAACAGATGTGTGGACACGGTAGGAGAAGAGGGGGACAAACTGAAGAGCCTTCCTGACACGCATACACTACCATGGCTGAAATGCTGGAGAAGACTCTTGCGAGGCCCTTGGACTGCACGGAGATCCAGCCAGTCCATCCTAAGGGAGATCAGTCCTGGGTGTTCATTGGAAGGACTGATGCTGAAGTTGAAACTCCAGTCCTTTGGCCACCTCATGTGAAAAGCTGACTCATTTGAAAAGCCTCTGATGCTGGGAATGATTGAAGTGGGGAGGAGAAGAGGACGACCGAGGATGAGATGGTTGGATGGCATCATCGACTCAGTGGACATGAGTTTGAGTAAACCCTGCGAGTTGGTGATGGACAGGGAGGCCTGGCGTGCTGCAGTCCATGGGGTCGCAAACACTTGGACATGACTGAGCAAGTGAAATGAACTAACTGATGGTTAAAACAGGGAGCTAGTGGGAAGCTGCTGGATAGCACAGGGAGCTCAGCTTGGTGCTCTTGCTGACCAGAGAGGTGAATTGGAGATCACAGGAGGGAGGTTCAAGAGGGAGCAGATTCATGTATACTTATGGCTGATTGATGATGTCGTACAGCAGAAACTAACACAACATTGTAAAGCAATTATATTCCAATACAAATTATACATGCATCTCAAAAGGAAAAAAGCTAAACAGACAGGTCACCCAGTGGTGGAGAACCCATCTGACAGTGCAGGGGATGTGGGATTGATCCCTGGTCCAGGAATACTCCACACGCATTGGGGCAGCTAAGCCTGTGTGCCACAACTGCTGAGCCTGGGTGGGGCAACTTGCTCTTTTAGATGGGCAAGAGGGAAATGAAAGATGCTCACCAGCGCTAAACAATAAGAAATGCAAAACAAAGCTACAATGATGCGTCATCTCATGCCAGTCAGAATAACAGTTAGCAAAACGCCCACTAATATCGTAAACGCTGACGAGGCTTGGAGATCAGGGAACCTCCTACACAGCTGGAGGGAATGTAAACTGGGGCAGTCACAGGGCGAGGACAGTGTGGAAGTTCCTTAAAAAATGTAACCTCCTAACATTTAAGGAAATGAATTCCATGAAAAATAGACAAAACAGATTAATTGACAAATTGACAAGTTTTGCAGTTTTTAGTCAATCATCTGCAAGTCTAAAATGACCAGTTTTGATCTAGCATTTCTAAATTCTCCCAGTTAAATGTGTATGAATACACATACACTCACATATTCCTTCTTGGTTTTCTCACTGCTAACGTGTATACCTTCAGATATTTATATATTGTATTCAATGTGTGTTATATAAATTATATGATGTATATATCTTCAGATATTTATATCTTGCATTCAAAGTATGCCAAGGCCATGAGAAAACAGTTCCTTTAAGCCTAGACAAGAAACTTGTGCTAAGAATTATACAGGGGAAGATTTTATAAATCTTGGTTCAGAACTTTCCCATCATGGCTTTTAATTATGCTTTTTGTGACTTTGTTAAATTGACATTTGCTTAAATGAGCCCCTGAAAAGTTTCAGGTAACAGAAGAACCAAGGACAATTGAAGTAGATGAGTTTATGACTCTAGGTCCTGAGAGAATTCACAGGAAGCCTTGAGGGCCCCTGAGGAAGGTCAAGGCTAGAACCAAGCAGAGAAAGCTCCAGTACTTGGGGTTGAGGCCTTTCTAAGGGACCCTGGGTGAAGGGCTGTGGGCTCCCCAGGCTGAGTGTGGATCGGTCCATTCAAACCAGAGGAGTAGGATTCTGGTGAGCTCTGAGGGTGTCATTGAAGGGAGGCCTGTGAAGTAGACCCTGGGGTTTGGCAAGACTGCTGGTCTCCAGGAAGGGGGTCATCTAGTGGAGGTGCTCACAGGATTGGCTGGTATGAGTTCAAGGACCTTCAGGCTGCCTGCTGCCTGGACAGACGCTGAGGCAGCAACAGCACGGAGCACTCAGGGAAGGTCTTAGCCATACTCTGCATGATCCTTCTTATTCAAACCTTCACAATGTCCGAGTAGTTTCAAAATGGGAAAGGAGATACAACATAGAAATGGTGGGAAATATATGAATTTATGAGAGTTTAACACCAGTAAGGAACTAATTTCTACAGATGCCATCCCCTGTGCTACAAATAGTTTCTTATAACGTTATCTTTCCTGCAACCTTAAACAGGTGGGAGAGGTTAATGCTGGTGGTGCGTTCACCCTTCCTTCATTCCACATCAACTGTAACACGAAAAAACCCTTCACTTTTATTAATGAACATACATTAATTTTACACAGATGGAATAAAACTTTTTACAACGGTTGTTTGATCCTTGATTAAAATACAGATTACAAGCTTCTAAATACTTTCCTGTGTCTCTGATGAAATGATCTGTGAATGTGATTTATGCGGTTTACAAAATGGGGGCTAATGTAGTAAACATGGATGGACATTAATTATATTAATATGACTTTTCCAGAAAGAGTTTTCTATACTTACATCAGGTAGAAGAGAAGGTGTCCTTACTTCAAGCCTGCCAGGTATTATGCATGATTTCTCGATGTTGATGTTATAAAGAGACTTTCGATTTTAATGAACAATAAAATGGTTTATGTTTATGTTTAAAAAGCAATTGCCATAATTATTGAAAACTAAGAGCAAACTTCCAGCTTACTTTGAATTATTTCCTGAACACTTACATCATGGTGACAACACAGATGTTTGACATCAGCGACAAATACCTCCATTTAGAGGTTTAGTGTGCATATCAGATTACTGTGTTCTTAATCTTATAAATTGGAGAATAAATATAAATGATTCCTACCTAATATAGAAGGGCTTCTCTTACAATTGAGGTAACAACATCAAAAACAGATGTTCATATATACAGTAGAAACAAAGCACAGCATAGTAACTTGAGAGTTGAATGACATGTGTTTTGGTTCCTTAATGATCTCAAATAATGTCAATATAAACAAGGATACATGATTAATAATCATACCTCTGAAAATATCCACCCCTTCATCTTGTGATCCAAACTAACATATCAATTTAGTACATGTTTTAAATATGGAATACTTGCTACAGTATTTCTGTTTAGAGTAATTCAACAAAAGTGGTACCAATGAAATGCTTTCTAGTATGAATTCTCTGGCATTGATTTACTTCTGATGTTTGATTAAACTCTTGTCTATATTTTTTGCATTTCATTCATGTATCTTTCCAAAGTAAACACTCGTTGTTTCAAAATTGTATATTTAGGACCAGCCTTTTTTATCAGTGACTCATTTCTAGGGTTTCTCTGCAGTATGTATTCTCTGACGGGGAGTGAGGTGATGGCCGTGACGGAATCCTTTACCACATTTCTTACATGTCTAACATTTCTCTGCAGTATGAATTCTCTGATGTTGAGAAAGACCTGAACTCTGGGGAAAGGCTTTGCCACAGTCTGTACATTTATCAAGTCTCTCCCCAATATGGATTCGTTGATGTCGAGTAAGATGTGAACAATGGATAAAGGCTTTGCCACATTTTTTACATTTGTATGGTTTTTCCCCAGTATGAGTTCACTGAGGTACAGGAAGACTCAGATGCCAGTTAAAGGCTTTGCCACATTCTGTACATTTACAAGGTCTCGCCCCAGTGTGGATTTGTTGATGCTGAGTAAGAAGTGAATAACGGGTAAAGGATTTGCCACATTCTGTACCTTTATAAGGTCTCTCCCCAGTATGAATTCACTGATGTCCAGTTAAAGTTGAACTCTACTTAAAAGCCTTGCCACATGCTGTACATTTATATTTTGGCCATCTGATGTGAAAAGCTGACTCATTCGAAAAGACCCTGATGATGGGAGAGACTGAAGGCAGGAGGAGAAGGGGACGACAGAGGATGAGATGGTTGGATGGCATCACTGACTCAATGGACATGAGTTTGAATAAACTCCAGGAGTTGTTGATGAACAGGGAGACCTGTCGTGCTGTGGTTCATGGGGTCGCAAAGAGTTGGACACGACTGAGTGAACTGAACTGAGTCATGTCAATAAAATCAAGATTATTTTTAATGGGTTAAAATATATACATCTACTTGTGAGTGATATTCTCTGTATATTTTAAATACACTAGGGTGCAAACATATTCAATGGTATAAGATAAATTAGAGCTCTTGGTTCTGAAACTTTAATTTCTTGACAAACTGTATCATTTTGTTGAGCTGTATCTTAGAAATTCAACACAGGTGAAAACAGACTAGCACCAATATGATTATTGCAAATATTTTGAAAAAAAAATGTGAATAAGAAGACTATGTGTGATATGAGTGTGGAGTGTACTGGAAACATCACACCTGGGCTTCAGTGATGAAAATGCCCACTCCCAAAACACAGTGTCTATCATCAACAGAGTGAGCGTTCCTTTTCCAAAGTAAAGAGAAAACAAAAAGATGCCGAATTTCTCCATTAACTGTGAGGGTTTTCACACATTCCCCACTCCGTTTTTCCATAGGCTTGCTAAAGACAGAGAGGAAAAAATGAACTCCCTAGCCTGATAATCTCAGAGAAATCGCCAAAGCCAGTGGACAGCATCTGTCATGGTGTAAATGGATCACACGGAAGATGCACTATCAGAGCCTGGGCATTTAGGAAAAAATAAGGAAATTATAACTTGAACCTAACAAGCAGATATCAGTTTTATGCAAAATTCATTTTATATATACTTCCTCTGTTTTGTATCCTAACAGTGTGTTTAACTTGTAAGCCTTATCATTACAGAAGACAGTGTCTCCTAGTTTTCTATTTATTTCTGCGCATTTTCTGAAAAATTCTGGATCACTGAGTTGATTCAATATATAAGGGCATTTTCTAACTCCTAAAGAGCTGAATTGCATCCACGTCTGAACTCATCATGGCATTTCCCCTACTTCCCAAAGATCCCAACACTGAACCACATCCCAGTGGGAATCTCGGATACCAGTGCCTCTCCGTGTTGATCTCTCACTAAGGGAATATGTTCACCAGCTGAAAGTCACTCATTCAGGTTGGGAATTCATCATGTTCTATAGAAAGCCAGGATACAGGCAATGGAGAACAGGATCTGGGACACAAGGGAGAGGTGGTCTAAAGAGCCAGTCTTCACTATGATAAGAAGAAAAGGAAAAAATAAGAAGTGGATAACAAACACCCCAGGCAGAAAAAGTAGAAGCAGAGAACTAAAGGCTGGCAGATTCTCAGTCCAGGCATTTCAGGAGGAAAGCAGACACAGCCCCAGGCCCGGAACAGAGCATGTACCTGAGAAGCTGCCATTTCCTCCTCTTCTTCCTCCTGCTCTGTCTTCTCTGGGGATGTTATGCAGCAAACAAACCTCTGCACCTTGAGAAAATACCTTCAAAGGCATGCGCAGGGCTCCTTAACCTGCAACTACTTCACCTACAGACAGAAGGACTTGAAAACCTGAAAAGACCCACCTCTCCTGTCCTGTCTCAGGAGAGGTTCGGCAACAATCACCTCCTACCTGGAGACCAGCCTGTGAACTTATTTCCTGATTGTTCTCTCACCATAGAGAGCTCCTAACCCTCTGCTCACACAGATGATGTGAGCTGACTGCCTTCCCCAGTCCAAATCCAGCTAGACCAACCCTGCAGCCTCTCCTCAGACTGAAGCTGGTCCTCAGCTCTCACAGATGGACCAGGAGCCATGTCCTTAACAGAGGCCTCCCCTTAGAAGCCCCTGGAGCACTTCCTACACACCACACCGATGCCCCCACAGGACCAAGAGAGAACTCTGTGGGGCGGGCACCAGGGAGGTCCTTTCCTAACATTGGTCACGTGACTCTGATGGGAAACAGATGGAAATCACTTGGCCAATGGTTCAGATTCCTTCTGAAACATTTCAGTGAATATGAACCCCTCGCGGTCAGGTCCCCACTCTAAGAAGTTATGAATCTGCAGGTCTGAGATGGGGTCATTAAATACATCTTTAGCAAGTTCTCTGTTCTGATGCTTCTTCCCCAAGACCCACACTCAGGAGCCCTGAGCTTGAGCCTTCTCACTCAGCACAGCTGAGACATCTCAGGAGGGGAGAGTTTAGGGTGGGAATTTCTGAGGGAGGATAGGCTAGAACCAGGCAGAGAAAGCTCCAGTACTTGTGGTTCAGGCCTTTCTAAGGGACCCTGGGTGAAGTGCTGTGGGCTCCCCAGGCTGAGCGTGGATGGGTCCATTCAAACCAGAGGAGCAGGAATCTGGTGAGCTCTGAGGGTGTCATTGAAGGGGGGCCTGTGCAGTAGACCTTGGGGTTCAGGAAGACTGCTGACCTCAAGGAAGGGGGTCATCTAGTGGAGGTGCTCACAGGACTGGCTGCTGTGAGTTCAAGGACCTGCCGGCTGCCAGCTCCCCAGACAGACGCTGAGGCAGCAACAGCACGGGGCAGTCAGGGAAGCTCTCAACAATACTCTGTATGATCCTTCTTATTAGAACCATCACAATGTCCCTGCAGTTACAGAGAGGGGGAAAGAGTACAATGGATAAATGATGGGAAATACATGATCAAATTATATGAGGCTTAAGGGCAGTAACAGATGTCATCCCACTGTGCTACCTAATAGTTCACTGTTTTGCATTCTTCCCTGCAACCTTAAATAAGGTGGGATAGGTTAATGTCGGTGGTAGGTAAACACTTCATTCATTACACAGCAACTGCATCACCAGAAACCATGCACTTTTATTGATTAACATGTATGAATATCACACGTAGTCAGAATGAAACCTTTTACAATCCACTGTGTGACCCTTGATTAGAATACAGATTATAAGCATAGACAACGATTTCATTTTTCTGATACAATGGTCTGAGAGTTGCACTTTCTATGGTTACAAAAGGAAAGCTAATTATTTAAGCAAGAAGGCATAGATTAATTACATGATTTTTCTGGGAAGGGTTTCCCATACTTTTCCAGGGTATCAGAGAAATCTTTGTTTCAAACATGTCAATTAATATTCATGACTTCTGTTGATATTATAAAAATATATCAAATTTTCAGTCAACTGTCATTGTATTATCCTTAAAAAGCCAGTGACATTGAAAGTTTAGAACAAACCTCTGTCTGACTTTAATATGTGGAATTAGTCCCTGAACAATTACATCATGGTGACCTACAGGGTTGTTTGACACCAATGACAAACACCTCCATTAGATGTTCAGTGTACACGTTATATTACTACGTACTTAACTTCCTTATTAGAGAATAAATACCAATGGTTCCTACCTCAGATTGAAGGGATTTGCTTATCACTGAGTCAGCAACCATCAAAAACTTGAGTTCACATACACAGTAGAAAAAACTATAACATGTAGTACTTTGAAATTGACTTACTTTCATTTGGTTTTCATATAATCTCAAATATGTCAAAACAAGCAAGAATACATTGCTAATACTTGTACCACTCCACACACAACCCTTCATCCTGGGATCCATTCTCACATATCAATTTTCTCTGTGTTTTAACTATGGATTACTATCTACAGTAATTCCCCTTCAGAGGAAATTCAGGAAAGTGAAATTGATGAAATGCTTCCTAGTATACATTCTCTGGTATTAATTTAGAGTTGATTTTTATTACAACTTTCCTACTTTTCTTTGTACATCATCACATATCTTTCCTGCATAAATGCTCTCATGTTATCGAAAGTGTACATTTAGGACTAACCTCTTTCATCACTTATTACATTCCTAGAGTTTCTCTCCAGTACGTGCTCTCTGATGTCTAGTGAGGTGAGAGCTCTGATGAAAGCCTTTGCCACTTTCTTTACATTTAAGTTTTTGTTTTCTCTGAAGGATGAATTCTCTGATGATGACGAAGACTTGAGCTCTGGGTAAAGGCTTTGCCACATTCTTTACATCAGAATGGTCTCCAGTACAAATTCGCCAATGTTGAATAAAGCTAGGAATTTGGTTAAAGGCTTTGCCACAACCCTTATATTTTTAAGGGTTCTCTCCAGTATGAATTATCTGATGCCTATTAAGAGTTGAACTATGACTAAAGTTTTGCCACCCTCTGTGCATTTACAAGGCTTCTCCTCAGTATGAATTCACTTACGTTGAATAAATTTTGAGCAATGGATAAAGGCCTTGCCACATTCTGTACATTTAAGTCTTCTCTGCATTACCAACATGAATTTTCAAATGTCTAGCAAGAATGGATATCAGATTAATTTTTCCACATCACATATATTTATAAGGCTTTTCTCCAGTATGAATTTGCTGATGCTGAGTGAGATATGAGTACTGGTTAAAGGCTTTGCTACATTCTGTACATATGAAAGGTTGCCTTCCTGTATGAATTTTCCTATGTCTATTTAGATGTAATGGTTTAGCAAGACTTTACCACATTTATTACACTTGTTATGCTTCTGTGGATTTTGAATACTCTGCTGTTGAATAAGTTTTAAAGATTAATTTCTCTTATATAAAGAAAGATGTGATCATTGATAAAAGATATTCATACATTTATTACTTTTAAAATCATTGTCTGAAGATTGAGGTCCCTGATGTTTCATAAGACTTGAGTCTCAGTCAACATTACCCCCAGTTTCATTGCATGAAAATCTCCCTTCCCTATAGATATTCTTGTGATTGCTGGAGGTAGCGTTCTTGCTTAAAGCTTTCCTCATTTTATTACACATGAAAAATTCTTTCACATTGAGTATACTGTGATATGTCTTCAACCGTGATAGTTGGATTAGTCTCTTTCAAAATAAGCAACTTTGGAACAAAGAGAAGATAGCTGTTGGTTGAAGAATATTGAACTCTGGCTAAAAGATCCCTCAAATGGATTATGCTGGGAATTGTTAACCTAAATTTTAAATACCTGGTTTTCAGACATATTTTATTGTGTATTACCTGCATTCAGAAAGGTTTGAATGAGTATTTGCAGTATAGATTAGGTGACTTTCCAGATTTTCCATATTTCCTTTCAGAGAACATGTATGTTTCAAAAAAGCATGGGTCTTTGCTTACAAACATACACTTCTCAGCAGATATTAATGACTGAAATGGGCATATTTCCCAGTTTGGTTCATATCCTCCTTTTCTTTTGGCATTAATATTTATATTATGAGAAGCTATCCTCATTTGGTTATGTCCATCATAACATCCTCTCAGTATTTCACATGCCCTTTCATTAAATGTAAATTTCCAGTGTGAAATCTTTCATATATTGTTAACTTTTCTTGGGGAATAAATCTTCTAAGCCTGGCTTTTGGGGCATCAAACCCTGGATGTCACGAGAAGACACAGCTGAAAGCAAATAACAAGTTATTCCACCTCTTACTATTCTCACGGAATCTACTTTACAACTTACATAAAATTGATACTCGCTTAGCTAGGTTAGGAATAAAACAGACACAGGAGTCAAGACGGCAGAGGATTAGGAAGACGTGGAGTTCATCTCGCTCCACAGACACATCGAGAATACATCTGTCATGGAACAATATTCACAGAGCCCCTGCTGAACACGAGCAGAGGACCTTGACACCAAAAAGGACAAAAAAGATTCCCTCATAGCCAGGTAGGACCAAAGAAACAAGAAGGAAACTGGTGAGGAGAAGAAGTGAGATGGGACCTGCGACCCTTGGGGGAGCTCAGTGGGACAGAAGGAAGCCTCATTCTCTTATGGGAAGAGGAGGCAGTACACGCTAGAGGCAGGCAGGACAGAGTGAGACCTCTACAGATGGCACTAACCACAGCCCTGCTCCCCAAGCCTGAGAGGGGTGTTCACCGCTGCACACAAGGGCTGGGTGCTGGAATGTGGGGTTTGGAGAGCAGATCCAGGCAGAGGACTGGGGTTGGCTGCGAGGAGACATCCTGAGGGGGCAGGAGGGAGGGAGGAGCTCTGCAAACGGGAATGCTTGTGGAGGAAGCCTGAACCACCAGAGAAGCAGAGCAGCGTTGTTGAGTGATGCCCCAAGGGCAGGGCGGCCATCCCATCCTCTGTCCGCGTGTTCCAGCCTTTGCCTCACTAGGCACTAGCGAGGGCTCCCAGCACGGTCCGTTCAGTTCAGTCACTCAGTTGTGTCCGACTCTCTGCGACCCCATGGACTGCAGGGCGATCTCATGACCCCAGCTGCTGCCTCCTCCTCAGCAGTCTTAAATTTACAAAGCAAACATTTTCACCAATGCAAGGTGCCTACGAATTCTGTAATGCAGTTCTTCACACAAGTGTTTTTATTTTGCTGTGTTTTAGTAGATGTTTTGAATCTAAAATCTTAAATGATCTTGATATAAACTTAATCAGAAAGCAAGAACGTATGGGACACAGTCCTGGTAATCTTCATAACAAACAAGACAAACTTAACAAAGTAACAGTTCTTACGAAAACAAATAAGAATTGAGATCTTAAAATATGGTGGAATTTTTTTAAGTCTCAATTCTAGTTTAACACAGAGAACTCTACTCATTGCTCTGTGGTGACCTAAATGGTATGGAAATCTAAAATAGAGTGGATAAATATTATATATGTGCATGCTGCTAAGTCGCTTCAGTCACATCTGACTCTTTGCCACTCTATGGGCCGTAGCCCTCCAGGCTGCTCTGCCCATGGGATTCTCCAGGAAAAACTACTGTAGTGGGTGGCCATGCCCTCCTCCAGGGATTATACACACACACACACACACACACACATATATATATATATACATATATATATACATATAACTGATTTATTCTGCAGTACAGCATAACCTAACATCAACATTGTAAAGCAACTATACACAAATTATTGTTTTCATTAAAAAAATACTTTATATAATCTAACAAGTTTAATAGTGAGAATTAACCACAAACATTTAGGTGGTAAATGTTCTAATTTCCCAAGTCAACAATTTAAAAATTCCATGGGTTGAATAAATATAAAAGTATCTTAGGTTTGTGGAAATGGGGCAGATACATTTAACATTATTGACATTAGTTCGTACAAAGAAAAACCAAACTTTGAAGAAATCTTCAGGTTTGTATTTCTCACTGGAGGGAGGTCCCTTATGCAGTGCTGAGTGTGAGGTTTATCAAGTCATATGTGTAGTGTGCAGGGGATTGGAAAGTATAAAGCAGAAAGCAAATACTATCTGTCCCCAGTATTCCTAGAAGTTTGGCAGTTTGTCCCTGACTCCACTCTCACACTTCTGTCTAGAGACAGAACCAGAACATTTAAAAGGGCAAACATATGAGGAAAATATGAAAAGGGTTATATTTCATTTTCTTGGGCTCCAAAATCTATGCGGAAATTGACTGCAGCCAGGCATTGGAAGGACTCATGCTGAGGCTGAAACTCTAATACTTTGGCCACCTCGTGTGAAGTGTTGGCTCATTGGAAAAGACCCTGATGCTGGGAGGGATTGGAGGCAGGAGGAGAAGGGGACGACAGAGGATGAGATGGTTGGAAGGCATCACCAGCTCAATGGACATGGGTTTGGGTGGACTCCAGGAGTTGGTGATGGACAGGGAGGCCTGGCGTGCTGTGGTTCATGGGGTTGGAAAGAGTTGGACATGACTGAGCGACTGAACTGAACTGAACTGAGACACCAACCTTTTGTCTGGTGATGCAGAGTAACAGCACTTTTCTATCTGTCTTAACTATGGATTACTATCTACACTAATTCTCCTCCAGGAACTTCAGAAAAGAGAAAGTGATGAAATGCTTCCCTATACATTCTTTTTCTTTCTTTCTTTTTTAAACAGAAGCGCGACCGTTTCTTTATTAAATTGTACAAAAAAAAGACGAGGGGAGGGGGGCAGCTGTGGGGCTCGGCCCCAACCCTGGCCCCACCACGTCCTGGCGCTGTCTGAGAAAGGGATCTGAGGGAGGAGACCCAGGGATCAGGCAGGGTAGGGATGGGCAGGGCAGAATGACCTGAGGCTGGGATGCAGAGCTTAGGAAGGAGAGTCTACTGAAGGAGGGAGAGGCTGGCTGTGGGAAGGGCGGGAAGAGAGGAGGGAGAGGGAGGGGGTGACTGGGGACCAGCTGGGGAGCTCAGATGGAGCAGGTAAGGAGGTGGAAGATGGCAGTGAGGATGCAGGTGCGGCATGAGAAGGCTGGGGGGAGAGAGGGCGGCAACTCTGGCGCGGGGCCCAGAGCAGGGAGCCAGGTGAAGAGGGGTTGCCCGCGGCGCTCCCCACCCCCACCTCCGGGCCCCCAGCGGCCTCCCTCCACCCCCAGCCCACTGGCGGGGGGCTCATGCTGACGCCTCGTTTTCTGCCTTCTGCCGCGTGGGACCCGCTTCATCCTCCTCTTCAGCAGCGCTCTTCAGCGCGGGCCCTTCGTCCTCCTCTTCTTCCTCATCTTCCTCGCCCCCTTCACCCTCCTCCTCGCCGTCCTCGGCAGTTTCTTCTCCTCCTCCTCTGCGCCGTCCTCCTCGTCCTCCTCCACTTCTTTCTTCCGCTCTTCCCGGCCTGCCTTCTCCTCCACCTTCTCTTTCTTCTCCTTCAGGTCCTTGGCGCTTAACTCGGCCGCTGCCTCCACGCTCTTCTCCGACTCGGGGCCGGGGCCGGGGCCGGGGCTGGCGGGGAGCCGGGTCCCGGGGCCTGGACGGAAGGGCCCTGGGCGGCAGAGGCGGGCCGCGGCCGGAACCTGGCGCGGGGGCGGCGGCGGCCGCTGGGCGAGCGGGGGCTCAGGAAGAGGCGGCAGAGGCGCGCGGGGCGGGGCGGGGCGGGGCGGGGCGGGTCTGCAGCGGAGGCCGCGGGGCTGCGCGTCCGGAGGGCGGGCGGAAGGGCGGTGCGGGCGGTGCCAGCGCGCTCAGGCCGCGGTGGCTCGGTCCTTGGCTCGCCGCCCCCGCACCCGCAGAGCTGCCGCCGACCAGCCGCGCCTCTACATTCTTTGATATTTATTTAGATGTGATTAAACTGTTACGTAGGTAGAATAGAGGAAAGGAGTCCGAAATGGCGGTGGCCAAAAGACAAGAAATGGAAAAGGAAGGTCCGGGGACCAGAGTGAAGACTTCAGGTAGAAGAAACAGCACTCCTGGCTAAGCCCAATTTGCATAGGGCAGGCCCAGGTGGAGGCAAAAACAGATAAAAGGAGGAGCCAAACTGCTTGCTCTCGCTCTCTCTGTCTCGCTCTCTCCCTCTTCCCCTCTCCCACGTGCTCCTTCACTCTCTTCCCTTCAAATCTTTAGGTTGGCACACTCCCAAGCTTCAAGGATCGATTCTCCTGCTATCTTCTAAATAAAATAGAGCTGTAACACTGATTTGCGTAAGAGCTATAACACAGTTTGTCCAAGATCCGAGGGCTGTGATGAGCTGAGGGCTCTAATGTCCGTTGCTCCAAATCTTTGTTGTGATGAGACAAAAACCAAGGAACATACACTCGCGTGACATCTATGGTGCCGTGACTCGGAGATAACCTGGCTGAAAATCTCCGCATGGAAGAGGCCAAGCACAGCCGGAGCCCAACTCAGCGGAGCTCCCGCGGTAGAGGCAGAACGCAAACAAAATCCAGCACAGGGGAAGGCCCATCGTGCTGGAAACCGGGACAGCGGAAAGCCCACGCGGCCCAGTCTCAGATCCCAGAAGACCTCCAGTTAAGGTAAGAGGTCCTTGCTCCTCTGGCTGGAGGGACATGCCTAACGAAATTTTAATTCCTTTACAATCTCTCCTTTCTTGTTTCCTCGAACCTCCCACGAACAGGCGGGCGGCAGGGGGCACAATTGAGGGACTCTGGAGAGGCTACTCCTCAGCATGTCCCAAAGGCGCTATCTCCTGAGCCCTAGTAGCTGTTACACAAGCCAGTGGGGGTTCTTCTGTCCTTTCTCTTCTCTGTGCCAAGGATCAGACCAATGAAATTGTGAGCACCAGTCAGATATTTAGCAAATTTTCTGGTGGGCTAAGAAGGGGATTCCTTGGCACATTTTTCCCACTGCTTTTTCCTCCTGTCCTTCAGCTTTCTCCCCGTACTCAAGCTCAGCCAAAACTAATGAAACTCAGGCTCTGATGTCTCATCGCAAAAATTTATTGAGAGACAAAGAGGTGGATTTGCTCTTCCAACAACACAAGAGAAGACTCTACACATGGACATCACCAGATGGTCAACACGGAAATCACATTGATTATATTCTATGCAGCCAAAGATGGAGAAGCTCTATAGAATCAACAACAAAAAAAAAGACCAGGAGCTGACTGTGGCTCAGATCATGAACTCCTTATTACCAAATTCAGACTTGAATTCAAGAAAGTAGGGAAAACCGCTAGACCATTCAGGTATGACCTTAATCGAATCCCTTATGATTCTACAGTGGAAGTGAGAAATAGATTTAAGGGTCTAGATCTGATAGATAGAGTGCCTGATGAACTATGGAATGAGGTTTGTCACATTGTACAGGAGACAAGGATCAAGACGATCCCCATGGAAAAGAAATGCAAAAAAGCAAAATGGCTGTCTGGGGAGGTCTTACAAATAACTGTGAAAAGAAGAGAGGTGAAAAGCCAAGAAGAAAAGGAAAGATATAAGTACCTGAATGCAGAGTTCCAAAGCATAGCAAGAAGAGATAAGAAAGCCTTCTTCAGCGATCAGTGTAAAGAAATAGAGGAAAACAACAGAATGGGAAAGACTAGAGATCTCTTCAAGAAAATTAGAGATACCATGGGAACATTTCATGCAAAGATGGGTTTGATAAAGCACAGAAATGGCATGGACCTAACAGAAGAAGATGATATGAAGAAGAGGTGGCAAGAATACACAGAAGAACTGTACAAAAAAGATCTTCACGACCCAGATAATCATGATGATGTGATCACTAATCTAGAGCCAGACATCCTGGAATGTGAAGTCAAGTGGGCCTTAGAAAGCATCACTATGAACAGTTAGTGGAGGTGATGGAATTCCAGTTGAGCTCTTTCAAATCCTGAAAGATGATGCTATGAAAGTGCTGCACTCAATATGCCAGCAAATTTGGAAAACTCAGCAGTGGCCACAGGACTGGAAAAGGTCAGTTTTCATTCAAATCCCAAAGAAAGGCAACAGCAAAGAATGCTCAAACTACCGCACAACTGCACTCATCTCACATGCTAGTAAAGTAATGCTCAAAATTCTCCAAGCCAGGCTTCAGCAATACATGAACTGTGAAGTCCCTGATGTTCAAACTGGTTTTAGAAAAGGCAGAGGAACCAGAGATCAAATTGCCAACATCTGCTGGATCATAGAAAAAGCAAGAGAGTTCCAGAAAAACATCTATATCTGCTTTATTGACTATGCCAAAGCCTTTGACTGTGTGGATCAGAATAAACTGTGGAAAATTCTGAAAGAGATGGGAATACCAGACCACCTTACCTGCCTCTTGAGAAACCTATATGCAGGTCAGGAAGCAACAGTTAGAACTGGACATGGAACATCAGACTGGTTCCAAATAGGAAAAGGAGTATGACAAGGCTGTATATTGTCACCCTGCTTATTTAACTTCTATGCAGAGTACATCATGAGAAACGCTGGACTGGAAGAAACACAAGCTGGAATCAAGATTGCCAGAAGAAATATCAAACACCTCAGATATGCAGATGACACCACCCTTATGGCAGAAAGTGAAAAGGAGCTGAAAAGCCTCTTGATGAAAGTAAAAGAGGAGAGTGACAAAGTTGGCTTAAAGCTCAACGTTCAGAAAATGAAGATCATGGCATCCGGTCCCATCACTTCATGGGAAATAGATGGGAAAAGAGTGGAAACAGTATCAGACTTTGTTTTTGGGGGCTCGAAAATCACTGCAGATGGTGATTGCAGCCATGAAATTAAAAGACGCTTACTCCTTGGAAGAAAAGTTATGACCAACCTAGACAGTATTTTCAAAAGCAGAGATATTACTTTGCCGACTAAGTTCCATTTAGTCAAGGCTATGGTTTTTCCTGTGGTCATGTATGGATGTGAGAGTTGGACTGTGAAGTAGGATGAGCGCCTAAGAGTTGATGCTTTTGAACTGTGGTGTTGGAGAAGACTCTTGAGAGTCCCTTGGACTGCAAGGAGATCCAACCAGTCCATTCTGAAGGAGATCAACCCTGGGATTTCCTTGGAAGGAATGATGTTAAAGCTGAAGCTCCAGTACTTTGGCCACCTCATGAGAAGGGTTGACTCATTGGCAAAGACTCTGATGCTGGGAGGGATAGGGGGCAGGAGGAGAAGGGGACGACCGAAATGAGATGGCTGGATGGCATCACGGACTCGATGGATGTGAATCTGAGTGAACTCCGGGAGATGGTGATGGACAGGGAGGCCTGGCGTGCTGCGATTCATGGGGTCGCTAAGAGTCGGACATTACTGAGGGACTGAACTGAACTGTTAGGATCCAGAGAGAAGCCACTCTTCAGGGTGTGCCCCATTGCCAAGGGCAAGGGCTGGGGCCTCGAAATTAGGCCTAGCTAGGTTTTGAGAAGGGATGGAATTCATATGCTAATGAGTGGGAGGATCATCCCTACCTTTGGGGAACCACCGACTCCTCCCTCTTTTCCCTTGGAGGTGTCCTACCACCTCTGGTTGTGTCTGTTGGCTTATAGATTGGGGATTAAGTACTTGAATTTTACTTTTCATCTTGGACCCAGTTGGTTTAAATTGGTTTACATTATCCCCTTGTGCTATGTCATTGTTTCAAAGGTTGTGCTCTTCTCCCTTCCCTCCTGTTTCATGCTCTTTTCCTGAGCCCCATCCAGACCCACAAGGTTGCCTCTACAGTCTTCTGGAGAGACAACCAGAAAATAGCTGGCCTTGGGAGGGAAATACTCTATACTATCCAACCCCCTAATCCTACCCAGTACTGATCACACTGGAGACCTTGCAGATGCCCAAAGTCCAGTCCGGGTGTCCCAGGAGGTCATCACGCTTGACCTGCCTAGGGATCTGGTCCTCGAAAAGTTGTCACACCTCAACCTACTCGGAGATCCGCTGGTTCCGGGGGTCCCAGGAGGTCATCACGCTTGACCTGCCTAGGGATCAGGTCCTCGAAAGGTTGTCACACCTCAGCCTGCTCGGAGATCTGCTAGTTCTGGGGGTCCCAGGAGGTCATCACGCCTTGACCTGCCTAGGGATCTGGTCCTTGAAAGGTTGTCATGCCTCAACCTGCTTGGGGATCCTCTAGTCCTGGGGGTCCCAGGAGGTCATACGCCTTGACCTGCCTAGGGATCTGGTTCTCGAAAGGTTGTCACGCCTCAACCTGCTCGGGGATCCGCTAGTCCCAGGGGTCCCAGGAGGTCGTCACGCCTCGACCTGCCCAGGGACCCAATTCTTGGGATGCCGTCACACCTCGACCTGCCTGGGGATTCGATCTCTAGGAGGCTGTCACGCCTCAGCCTGCCTGGGGATTTGCACCCTGACTCGGGGACGCCTGGCTCTCAGGTTGCAACAGTTCTGGGTACGATAAGCTTCAGAAAGACTCACCCCCTAAAGAAGTGCACCCATGGAAACAGAAGGAAGCCTATTACTTGTGGGGACTGTGCCCAGTCTCAGCAATAACTCAGGAACCCAGTGAGAACCCCATTGCCTTTCTGGAAAGGCTAAAAGAGGCACTCCAAAAGTTTACCAATCTGGACTTAGACTCTTACGAGGGACAGGTGATTTTAAAGGACAAATTCCTGTCCCAATGTGCATCAGATGTCAGAATTAAGTTACAACAGCTACAACGGCAGGACCCCACTGCCTCTTTAGATGAGATGGTCCAGACAGCCACCAATACCTTTTATAGCAGAGAACAGGAGAAGGAGGCCAAGGCCCAGGAAAAGGAGAGAAAGAAAGAGACAAGGCATGTCCAGATGCTGGCCCCCCTCCAGAGAAGCCCTACAGCAAACCCCGAGTCCTTGAAGGACAAGGCACGAGACAAATGCCTGATCTGTAGACAGGCGGGGCATTGGGCCAAAGAGTGTCCAAACTGCGACAAGTCTCCTAGAATGGCTTGCCACAAATGCCATCAACTGGGACATTGGGCGGCCCTCTGCCCTCGGGACCCAAGAGCCTCAAGGTCAAGCGCCAAGCCTACCCTCATGATGGTTCAAGAGGACTGAAGCGGCCCACTCCAGCCAGCCCGCCTGTCACAGATAACCATCACGGGGCTGGAGCCAAGGGTGCAACTGGATGTGGCAGGTAGGTCCAAAAATTTCTTGGTTGACACAGAGGCTACCTACTCTGTCTTGATCTACTCCGGAGCCTTCTCCTCCCAAACCTGTACCATTTTGGTTGCTACAGGAAAAGCAACTACTAAAAGATTCACCCGAGCACTTCTTTGTTGCTGGGATGGACAAATATTTCCCCACCAGTTTCTGGTGGTCCCTGAGTGTCCTACTCCCTTATTGGGAAGAGATATACTCACTAAACTGGGACCACCCTTGTGATGGGAAGTTTTTCAGCCCCTAGAGCTCTACAGCTCCTGGTTACTACTGAAGAACCCATCATACCTTCAATAGAGAGGGACCAAAAACCATGGGAAGACAAAATTAACCCCCAGGTGTGGGACCAGGGGATCCTGGATGAGCCTACCAAGCCGAACCAGTCATCATTGTCCACCGAGATCCCACTCGGTTTCCTAACCGGAAACAATACACTCTCAAAAGAGAGGCTCGGGAGGGACTACAGCCTTTAATAAATAAATTCCTTGCTTGTGGGCTATTGGTCCCCACCAGTTCACCATGTAACACCCCAATCCTCTCAGCAAAGAAAAAAGACGGAACCTGGTGAATGGTTCAAGATCTCCGGATCATAAATGAACCTATAGTCCCCCTCCATCCCACAGTACCCAATCCCTATATAATCTTGGGAGAAATCCCACCCAGTGCCAAGTGGTTTACAGTCTTGGATCTCAAAGATGCATTTTTGTGCATACCACTGGCTAAAGAATCCCAATATCTTTTTGCCTTTGAGTGGGAGGCCCCAGCAGAAAAACGCCAACAGATGCCTTGGACAGTACTACCTCAGGGGTCAGAGACAGCCCGCACCTGTTTGGACAGGCCATTAGCCAGAGTCTCGTAGATCTGGACCTGGGACCTAATGGGAAAATATTACGATACGTAGATGACCTACTAATCTGCTCTCCAGATGAGAAAAGTGCCCAACAACATGCGATTCAGGTTCTAAACTTCTTGGCAGAAAGGGGATATAAAGTCTCCCATGCTAAGGCACAGATGGTCGAGACAAAGGTCACTTACCTGGGAGTTCTGATTACACACGGGTCCAGGAGGCTGTCCTCTGATTGGGTACAAGGAATCCTCCAGTTGCCCTCCCCCACGACTCAAAAACAATTGCGAGCTTTCCTGGGGCTAACTGGATATTGTAGAATCCGGATACCCAACTATGGTCTAATTGCCCAGCCCTTATATGAAAGCTTAAAGGGACGAGATGATTCAATCCCACTGATATGGGGAACTCCTCAAAAGAAGGCAGAGGCTACACTAAAACAGGCCTTAACTTGAGCACCTGCCTTGAGGTTGCCAGACCCAGAAAAAGCATTCCAACTTTATGCCCATGAAACAGAGGGAATAGCTTTGGGAGTGTTAACTCAAAGGTTGGGATCTGAGCCCCAGCCTGTAGCTTACTTATCCAAAAAGCTCGATCCACCTACCCGAGGCTGGCCCTACTGCCTTCGAAATCTTGCAGCTATTGCAATCATGATAGAAGATGCTTTAAAACTCTCCTTTGGGGACAAACTAACTATTTTTACCAGCCACCAAGTAAAACAACTCCTAAATGGGAGAGGCCATGTATGGATGTCTGATCAAAGAATCCTCAGATGTCAAGTAATGCTGATGGGAAATCCAGGCCTCACTATATCCCCTTGTGAGGTTCTTAACCCAGCCATCCTTCTGCCTATCCCTGAGGGCTCTCTCCCCTTTCACTCTTGTCTAGAAACCTTGGACCACTGGACAAAACCCCGAGAGGGATTGTCAGAAGATCCTCTGACCAATCCTGAGGAAATCTGGTACACTGATGGAAGCAGCTTTGTCTTGGATGGAAAAAGAAGAGCCGGGTATGCAGTGGTCTCCAATTTTGAGACCATAGAGGCTAAGGCTCTGCCACTAGGTACTTCAGCCCAATTAGCTGAGCTCATAGCCCTGACTCGAGCTTTAGAGGTGGGAAAAGGAAAAAGAATAGCCATTTACACTGATTCCAAGTATGCTTCTCTGGTGCTACATGCACATGCGGCTATTTGGAAAGAAAGGGGCCACTTGACCACCCGAGGGTCCCCAGTCAAATATGGTCATCAAATTCTTCGACTCTTGGAGGCAGTCCATCTGCCCACTGAGGTTTTAGTCTCCCACTGTAAAGGACACCAAAAAGGGAGCACAGAAGTGGCACGAAGGAACCAAGCAGCTGATCAGGCAGCTAGGAGAGCAGCATTATAGAACCATGACCTAATAGGGGTTGCCGCCTTAGTTCCACAGACTGATTTGCCAGAAACTCCTTCCTATACTGAAGGTGATACCCTTAAAGCTAAGAGCAAGGGCTTTCAAGAAGATCATATGGGGTGGCTCCAAAAGGACGGACTCCTTTTTCTTCCGGGTAACCTCCAATGGAAGTTGGTTAACTCGTTACATGCCACTACTCATTTAGGAGAAAAGGCCCTCCAGAGATTATTAGAAAGGTCCTTCAGAGGAACAGGCTTCCAAACAACTATAAGACAGGTGCTGTCCTCTTGTCCCACTTGCCAATGAAACAATCCCCAAGGAGCTCTAAGACCCCAGCTGGCCCAGCCCATCCAACGACGTGGGGCCTACCCAGGAGAGGACTGGCAGATGGACTTCACCCAGTTGCCAGTTTCTCAAGGGTATAGATAGCTATTAGTCATGATAGATAAATTCACAGGATGGGTTGAAGGCTTTCCCACCCGGACTGAGAAGGCTGAGGAGGTGGTAAAAATACCGCTCCATGAAATCATTCCAAGATTTGGTCTGCCCAGGTCATTACAAAGTGACAATGGGACATCATTTACTTCCAAGGTCACCCAAGGGGTCTCGAAAGCATTGGGGATTACTTATCTCCATTGTGCCCGGAGACCTCAATCTTTGGCAAAAGTAGAAAGAGCCAATCAATTCTTAAAATCAGCTATAAGAAAGATAACCCAGGAGACCTCCTTGGGGTGGAAGGAGGCTTTACCAATAGCTCTCCTCCACACCCGCATTGCCCCTAAGGAACAGCTTGGTCTTAGTCCTTATGAGATGCTATATGGGAGACCTTTCATTTATGTCAATGACCTCTTCCTAGATCCAGAGGTTCAGACCCTCCAGTCTTATACCATAGCCATTGGGCAATTCCAACAGGATATACGCTTGTGGGGTATAAACCAGGACCCAAAAGATTCTAACGAGTCACCACGATATGCTCCAGGGACTCAAGTCCTAATTAAAGTCTGGAAAGATGGGTCCCCAAAAGCTCAACTGCAGCCCACATGGAAGGGCCCCTACCCTGTAATATTTTCTACCCCCACAGCAGTCAAGGTACCAGGACATGACTCCTGGATTCACTACTCACGAGTCAAGCCATGGAAGAAGACAGAAGAGGACACTCAATACACCTGTGAGCCCCTGGGAGATCTCAGATACCTATTCAGGACTACCAATGAGTGCCATTCTAATGAACACCCCCCAAATCTGGTTTCTGGGGATAAGATTTCTCAGGATAGCTCTACACAGCCAACACAGCTTGACAGAGATTGTATTCCAAAACAGACAAGAGATAGAACTTCTGATCCCTGAACAAGGAAGGACTTGAATCATTCTGGCAATGTGAATTTAAAATTGATGAATGCCCATACTAGTCCTTGTTATGCTACAATGATGATGCTTATGATTATTCCATGAACTGTCAATTGTCTAACCTCTTTTGTCTCTGCCCAGGTCAACAAGCTACAACACGCAGTGCCAGTTCAAAGTTATGAAACTACAGCCGACCACGAAAAATATCACACCCTTAGATGGACTCTGCTATAAGGACTCTGAGGCTTGAGACTAGCAAGAGGGGAAGGCCCAATACCCCTCGCTGCCCCAGTTCAGCAGGAAGTAGCCAGAAAGACCTCGACACCCCTATTCCCAAAGAATTGGGCCTCCCATCTCTTGAGGGGGGAATGTTAGGTAGGTAGAATAGGGAAAAGGAGTCCAAAATGGCTGTGGCTAAAAGACAAGGAAGGGCAAAGCCCGCGATAATAGAACTAAAGCAGGTCCGAGGACCAGAGTGAAGACTTCAGGTAGAACAAACAGCACTCCTGGCTAAGCCCAATTTGCACAGGGCAGGCCCAGGGGGAGGCAAAAGCATTTAAAAGGAGGAGCCAAAGCACTCTCTCTCTCTCTCTTCCTCTCCTGCATGAGTGCACTCTTTCTCTCTCTCTCCCTCTCTCTCTTCCCCTCTCCCACGTGCTCCTTCACTCTCTTCCCTTCACATCTTTAGGTTATCACACCCCCACGCTTCGAGGATCGATTCTCCTGCTATCTTCTAAATAAAATAGAGTTGTAACACTGATTTGCATAAGAGCTATAACACTGTTTGTCCAAAGCCCAAGAGCTGTGACGAGCTGAGGGCTCTAATGTCTGTTGCTCCAAATCTTTGTTGTGACGAGACAAAGAACCGAGAAACATACACTCGCGTGACAAAATACTTTGTTACTTTTTGTTTTAACATCATTCACTGATCTTTCTTGTATAAACCCTTTCCTGTTTTCTCAACTACATTTGGGATGAACCTCTTTCATCACTTATTACATTACTAGAATTTCTCTCCAGTATGTACTCTGCATATGCATTAAATAATCAGGGTGATGATATACAGCCTTGACATACTCCTTTCCCCATTTGGAACCAGTCTGTTGTTCCATGTCCGGCTCTGACTGTTGCTTCTTGACCTGCATACAGGTTTCTCAGGGGGCAGCTAAGGTGGTCTGGTATTCTCATCTGTTTAAGAATTTTCCACAGTTTGTTGTGATCCACACAGTCAAAGGCTTTAGTGTGCTAGGTAAAGCAGAAGTGGATGTTTTTCTGGAATTCCCTTTTTCAATGACCCAATGAATGATGGCAATTTAATCTCTGATTCCTCTGCATTTCCTAAATCCAGCTTGTACATCTGCAAGTTCATGGTTCACGTACAGTTGAAGGCTGGCTTGAAGGAGTTTGAGCATTACCTTGCTAGCATGTGAAATGAGCACTATTGTGCAGCAGTTTGAACATTCTTTGGCATTGCCCTTCTTTGGGACTGAAATGAACACTGACCTTTTCCAGTCCTGTGGCCACTGCTGAGTTTTCCAGATTTGCTGGCATACCTAGTGCAGCACTTTCACAGCATCGTCTTTCAGGATTTGAAATAGCTCAGCTGGAATTCCATCACCTCCACGAGCTTTGTTGGTAGTAATTCCTCCTAAGGCCCACTTGACTTCACACTCCAGGATGTCTGGCTCTAGGTGAGTGACAACACCATTGTGGTTATCCAGGTCATTAAGACCTTTGTTGTACAGTCCTGTGTATTCTGGCCACCTCTTCTTAATCTCTTCTGCTTCTGTTAGGTCCATGGCATTTCTGTCCTTTATCGAGCCCATCTTTGCATGAATTGTTCCCTTGGTATCTCTAATTTGCTTAAAGAGACCTCTAGTCTTTCCCATTCTATTGTTTTCTTCTATTTCTTTGCATTGTTCACTTAAGAAGGCTTTCTTATCTCTCCTTGCTAGTCTTTGGAACGCTGCATTCAGATGGGTATATCTTTCCTTTTCTCCTTTGCCTTTCGCCTCTCTTCTTTCCTCAGCTCTTTGTAAGGCTTCCTCAGACAACCATTTTGCCTTTTTGCATTTCTTTTTCTTGGGGATGGTTTTGGTCACTGCCTCCTGTACGATGTTACAAACCTCTGTCCATAGTTCTTCAGGCACTCTGTCTATCAGATCGAATCCCTTGAATCTACTTGTCACTTCCACTGTATAATCATGTTGCTGTTGTTCAGTTGCTCAGCCGTGTCTGACTTTGCAACCCCATGGATTACACCACACCAGGCTTCCCTGTCCATCACCAACTCTGGAGCTTGCTCAAACATGTCCATTGAGTTGGTGATGCTATCCATTATCCTGTTCTCTTTTGTCCCCTTCTCCTCCTGCCTTCAGTCTTTCCCAGCATCAGGGTCTTTTCCAATGAGCCAGCTCTTCACATCCGATGGCTAAAGTATTGGAGTTTCAGCTTCAGCATTAGTCTGTCTAGTGAATATTTGGGACTGATCTCCTTTAGGATGGACTGGTTGGATCTCCTTGCAGTCCAAGAGACTCTCAAGAGTCTTCTCCAACACTGCAGTTTAAAAGCATCAATTCTTCGGCACTCAGCTTTCTTTATAGTCCAACTTTCACATCCATACATGACTACTGGAAAAACCAAAGCTTTGGCTAGACAGACCTTTGTTGGCAAATAATGTCTCTGCTTTTTAATATGTTGTCTAGGTTGGTCATAACTTTTCTTCCAAGGAACAAGTGTCTTTTAATTTCATGGCTGCAGTCACCATCTGCAGTGATTCTGGAGCCCCAAAGTTTATTTTGTTTTTACTTCATTACTCTAAGAGGTGGATCCAAACAGAGTTGGAGTTTATATCAAAGCATGTTCTGTCTGTCTGTCCTACCTATATTTCCCTCAAGAGGTTGAGACTATCAGCCCTCTTTTAAGCTCTTTCATCAATTTGGAGTTGCTTTTTCTGTCTGGGTTCAGGCAGTGTGCGAATTTCATTCTCTTTTCACTTGAGAGACCTCTGCACTGTCGTACAGTCTGGCTGTTAACAATTGACATTGCCAGCATCCAACATGTAGGAGGGCTTGCTTCTCTCTACAACCCTTTCCAGCGTTTATTGGTTTTAGACTTCTTGCCAATGTCCATTCTGACCTGTGTGAGTTTTGATTGGCATTTCTCTTAGGATTTCACCATGTTGAAATATTTTCATATGATTTTTCAAAAAACAGTGTGAGTAAAACTGACCTCTGTCCCCTTGACTGACTGCCCGTTTCAAAGTCTTTTTTTAGGATCTACCCGAGGACATTTGTTGAGAATAGATGTTTTTTTCCTTTCAGCCCCATGAAAGTGGAGTCCCTCAGTCATGTCCGACTCTTTGCGACCCCATGGACTGTAGCCTATCAGGCTCCTCTGTCCATGGGACTTTCCAGGCAGGAATACTGGAGTTGGTTGCCATTTCCTTCTCCAGGGGATCTTCCCGACCCAGGGATTAAACCCGGGTCTCCCACATTGTAGGCAGACGCTTTACCGTCTGAGCTACAGAATTCTAAGCCCCATGCATGCATACATGCATGCTAAGTCACTCTAGTCGTGTCGGACTCTGTGCGACCCCATGGAAAGCAAGCCCACCAGGCTCCTCTGAACACTGGAGTGGGTTGCCATTTCCTTGGCTCCAGTATTCTTGCCTAGAGAATCCCGGGGATGGGGGAGCCTGGTGGGTTGCCGTCTATGGGGTTGCACAGAGTCAGACACGACTGAAGCGACTTAGCAGCAGCAGCAGCAGCAAGCCCCATAGACCTGGTGATTATGAAGTGCCCGTGAGCACAGGTTTTTCAGTCGTTACCAAACGTGGCCACGAGGTGGCAGCATCTCTTCCTGCTCCATTGCTAGCGTTTTCTGTTGTTTGTTTTTTATTGTTTATTTTCTGTTCGAGTAGGGTTGATTTCCGATGTGTTTGTTTCAAGTGTACAGGAACTTGGTTTAGTTATGCATGAACGGATCTCTATTCCCTTTCGGGTTCTTTTCCTATATTGGTTCTCTTGCTGTATTCAGTAGACTTCCCTGTGCTATTCCGTTATTTTGGATTATCTATCTGATAATAAGCAGTGAGTATGTTAATCCCAACCTCATAATGTCTTCCTTCCCCTACCTTAAAAAAAAAGTCATTATAAGTGAGTTTTCTAAGTCTGTGAGACTGTTTGTTAATAAATTAGTTCATTTTGATGAATTTATAGATTCCACCTGTAAGTGATATATTTCTCTTTCCTTCTCTAATTGACTTCACTCCGTATAATAAATCTCTCAGTCCATCCATGCCGCTGCCAGTGGCATTTTTTCGTTTTGTTGATGGCTGAGTGTATTTGGTATGCAAATGAACCATTTTCTCTTCATTTCTCTATTGATGGACATTTTGGTTGATGCTCTGTCTTGGATATTGTCAATAGTGCTGCCCTGAAGAGAGGGGTGCATGTATCATTTTAAATTAATGTTCTTTCCGGATCTAACCTGAGGAGTGGGCTTGCCGGATCATGTACTAAGTCTATAGTTAGTGTTTTAAGGAACGCCCATACTGTTTTCCTTCGTGGCTGCCCCCGCCCATTTCCATTCCTGCCCGCAGTGTAGGAGGAGTCCCTGTTCCCCTCGCCTTCGGCAGCATTAATCCTTGTTCATGTTTTGGAGGATGGCTGTTCTGTGGGGTGTGAGGTGATACCACGGCCCAGTTTTGATTTGCATTTCTCCAATAGTTAGTGATGCTGAGCATCTTTGCAGGTGCTTTATATGGCCACCTGGATGTCTTCTTTGGACAAATGCCCATTTAGATCTTTGGTCCATTTTTTCTAGTGGGATGATTTTTTAAATATATATATATATATTGAGCTGCATGAGCTGTTTGCATATTTTGGAGATAAATTCCTTGTTTCTAAATTCAGTTCCAAACATTTTTTCCCATTCTGAGGGTTTCGTTTTTTTAGTTTGGTTTACACTTTCCCTTGCAGTGCAAACGTTTTTGAGGTTAGAGAAACTCAAGTCTTTTGTTGAGTTTTGTTTAATTTTTCATTATTCTAAAAGTGGATCCAAAAGGGTTTGCTATGATTTCTGTCAAAGCTTCTTCTTCCTATAATTTCCTCAAGGGGTTTAGAGTAATTGTCGCTCCGTTAAGCTCTTAATTGGTTTGGAGTTACTTTCTCTGTGTGAGGGTAGGGAACGCCACAATTTCATTCACTATTATCTTGTTGTTATCTTGTTACCATCTCCTCTGTATGGACTCTTAACAATTTAACTTGGTAGCCTCCGTGCAGGAGAATTAATTCCCTTTTCTCCAAAACCTTCCAGCATTTATTGTTTGTAGACTTTTTGACAAAGGTCATTTTGACCAGTGTGAGGCAATACCTCATAGTTTTGATTTGCATTTTGGTAAGATTGCAGGGTATGGAGGCTTTTCATGGGATTAAAAAAAGCAAGTGCGAGTAAAACTAATATATCGAGACTGGCCTCCTGACCGTCTGCCCTCTCTTTTGAACTCTTTTTCCAGGACCCACTCGAGGACATTTTTTGAGGACAGGTGTTTTTTCACTAAATCCCTGCAAGCCTGGTAAACTATCCGCACAGGTTTTTCAGTTGCTGTTACCAGATGTGGCCACGAGGGGCAGCAGTTCTTCACGCTCGGCTTTTGTTTCGAATTTCTGTTTATTTTCTGTTGGAACAGAGTTGATTCCTGTTGGGCTTGTTTTAGGTTTACAAGAACTTGATTCAGTTATACATAAATGTATGTCTATTCTCTTATTTTTAGGGATCTTTTCCCATATAGGTTCTTTCAGTGTTTTCAGTACACTTCCCTGTGCTATTCAGTAGGTGTTTTTTGGATTATCTATCTGATAATAAGCAGTATGTATGTTAATTCCAACTTCTTAATGTCTCCCTACCCTTCCCTTTTTTGAAATAATCATAGGTGAGTTTTATTAGTCCAAGTCTATTTCTGTTTATAAATCTGTTCACTTGAAAGAACTTATAGATTCCACCTATAAGTGATATAATATTTCTTTCCCTGACTTCTCTCAGGATAAATCTCTTGGTCCATCCACGCTGCTGTTAATGGCATTATTTTTGTTGTTGTTCTTTTTGATGGCTGAGTGTATTCCAGTGTCTAGATGGGTCAGTTACACTTCATTTCTCTCTATTGATGGATATTTTGGTTGAAGCTCTGTCTTGGAATTTGTGAATAGTGCTGCCATGAAAACAGAGGAGCAAGTATCACTTTAAATTATGATTTTATCCAGACCTAAGGGAAGGAGTAGGCTTGCTTCATCAGGTGGCAACTATATTTAATGTTTTAAGGAATCTCCATACTGTTTTTCTTGTGGCTGCACCCACCCATTTCCATCCCTGCCCACAGTGTAGGAGGCCTCCCTGTTCCCCTCTCCTCTGAAGCATTGAATCTTTGTAGATCTGTTGGAGGATGGTCATTCTGAGGGGGTGAGCTGATACCTTGTTGCAGTTTGATTGGCATTTCTCTAACAGAGATGCTGAGCATCTTTTCATAGGCTTTATGGCCATCTCGATGCCTTCTTTGAGGATACATCCATTCAGATCTTTGGCCAGTTTTTTCTCTTGGGTTGATTGTATTTTGATATTGAGCTGCAGGAGCTGTTTGCATATTTTGGAGATGAACACGTTGTTTTAAAATTCGGTTGCATTTTCCCCCTGATGTTTAGGGTTGTCTTTATCTTTCGTTTTGGGTTTCCCTTGCTGTGCAAAAGCTTTTGAAGTTAACGAAGTCCCTTTTGTTGAGTCTTATTTTTCATTATCCTAAAAGTGGGTCCAAAAACAACTTGCTGTGATTTGTGTCAAACCGTGTTCTGCCTATATTTTCTTAAGAGGGTTAGAGTAATCATCCCTCAGTTTAGTTCTTTAACGGATTTGAAACGTCTTTTTCTGTAATTGGTTAGGGACTGTCAGTTTCATCACTTTTCACTTGTTTAAGGAACCTCCACCCTCTCCTCCACACTGGTTGTTAGCAATTTATTTTGCCAGCATCAGTGTAGGAAGGTTCCCTTTTCTCCACAACCGCTCTAGCATTTCCTGTTGGTAGACTTTTTGACAAAGGCCGTTTAACCAATTGTAGTTTTGATGTGGGTTTCTATACGATTTCATGATGTGAAGGCCGTTCATGTGATTTTTTTTTAAACAGTGTGAGTAAAACTGACCTCTCAGGGTGGACCTCTGGACCGTCTGCTCTGCCTTAAATTCTCTTTCCAGGACCTACTCGAGGGCATTAGCTGAGGACAGGTGTTTTTTCCTTATATCAGAGCAGGCCTGGTGAATATGAAGTGCCCATCTTCGCAGGTTTTTCAGCTGATGTTACCAAAAGCGGCCACAAGATGGCAGCATTTCTTCATGCCCACCGGAGCCTTAGGGCAAGTCCTGTTCTGGGTTGTTAATTAGAATGGATACACCCAAGCCTGTGTCTCCTTCCTTCTCTCTGAGCCTTTATCCCCGGACAGATCTCAACGATTGCCACACCACTCTGCAGAAGAAGCTGTCCTCTGAGTGGGGTGACCCTAAAGAAGGAGGCCGGAGGTGGGAACCCTGCCACCAGGAGACACGGAGCCCAGAGCACTTTGCAAAGCTCTTCCAGCCCTGAGACCCCACCGTCCTTTGGGAGCACTAGGGTTGGTTCTGCTACAGGAGGGTCCCCTGGATCTGGAGACTGTGGGCTCATGCAGAGGGGAACAGGCAGTCCAAGTCCATAGCGTTGGGGGTAGGGGGCTGTTTGCCTAGCAAACCCTCCCCACCACCCTCAGCCCCAGGACAGTCCCGCCTGGGGACCCAAGCCTGCTCAGACTCCAGGAATGTGACACCAGGCCAGGTCGCCAAGGCCTGATGGGAACAGAGTCAGCAGTTCTTTTCTCTTTAAAAAAAAAAAAAAATGTTTTTGAATTGTAGTTTACAGGTGAGTTACATTGTGGTGGCTTGTACAGAAACTTGATTCATTTAATCGTGAGTGAAGTGAAGTTGCTCAGTCGTGTCTGACTCTCTGCGACCCCATGGACTGTAGCCTACCAGACTCCTCTGTCCATGGGATTATCCAGGCAATAGTCCTGGAGTGGATTGCCATTTCCTTCTCCAATATTCTTTATCGTTTTCTTTTCCCATAGAGGTTATTACAGAGTTTTGAGAGGGTTTCTTGTGCTCTGTGGTGGGTCCTTGTGGATTATTTTAGAAGTATAAATAGTAGTGTGTTTATGTTCTTCTCAACCTGCTAATTTCTCCCTGCCCCACACATTTCACTTTGGGGAACCATGAATTTATTTTCTAAGTCTGTGATGCTGTTTCTGTTTTGTAAAGAAGTTCACTTGTATCCGTGTTTAGGTTCCACCTAGAAGTGGTCTTATAGGATATGTTTTTTTCCAAATGTAAACCAAGGGCCAGAAGGGCGTCCTGTGTGAGTGATGTGAGTCTCCTCTCACTGGGCTCTCACCCAGGACTCCGGCACTCCTCACCTGGTGTGCGCTGCCTAGTCTCGGTCTTAAATAAATAAACTGCTTCTGTGTGCTTGCCCAGACATTTTGTGTGTCTCTAATAGTGACCTTTGTATATGTAAAAGGAGAAAAGGAAGGATATACCTATTTGAATGCAGAGTTCCAAAGATAGCAAGGAGAGATAAGAAAGCCTTCCTCAGTGATCAGTGCAAAGAAATAGAGAAAACAATAGAATGGGAAAGACGAGAAATCACTTCAGGAAAATTAAAGATACCAGGAGGATATTTCATGCAGAAATGGGCAAAATAAAGGACAGAACTGGTAAGGACCTAACAGAAGCAAAAGATATTAAGAAGAGGTGGCAAGAAAACACAGAAGAACTATCCAAAGAAATCTTAATGCCCAAGATAACCACCATGGTGTGATCACTGACCTAGAGCCAGACATCCTGGAATGCGAAGTCAAGTGGGCCTTAGTGTTATGCCCAGAGTCCGAGTCCCCAAAACTGAGAGAATAAGACGTCCACAGCAATGCAAAAGCATAAAAGGGGTTTATTACTAGCTCGAGCCAGGACCCATGTTTCATCCAGCACAGTGGAATCAGACAAAGGCCCCGAGCTCTGAATCACAGATACTTTTATACAGATGGTTCTTTGTTTCTGTAACAGCATAGCTGATTGGTTAAACTGTACACGTGCTAGCGCGCGCGACTTTTAAACCTCGCATCCCTATCCAGATTGGCTCAGGTCTGGCAGGGGAGGGGGGCTACGGGGATTTTTTTCTGATTGGTCGAGCTACACTGCCTGCGGGAATTCCCAGAGCCTCAGCTTTTCTCAGGCCTAGCCCACCCCTTAGAGCCTGTCCTGGCTTTGGTTTGGTCCTAACATTCCCCCCTGCCTTTTTATCCTTGAGAGGAATCTTCCTCTCCATTCTGAGACACTGCCTGATATTGTTGCCTCAGTACCATTACCTGAACGGTACTGATTTGTTTTTTTGTTTTTTGTTTTTACAAAGGTTATCAATTTATTTAAAATACATGGGCCAAAAGTTAGAATGAGTAGGAGTATAATGAGCGGTCTGAGTAGGGTAGAAATTAGTGTTGTTAACCACAGGGACTGTTGGAACCAGGACTCAAATTAATTTTGAGACTTTTTTTTTTTAGCCCTTTTCTTATCTTGGCCAGGGACTCACTGATTATCCCTGAGTGATTTACATAAAAACAACGTTTTTCCCCTAACACAGCACATGGGCCCCCTGAGAGACTTCATACTCAAGATACTTTTTGAGAATTGGGGCGGAGGTCTCTTTCTTCTGTAATTTCTTCCTGCTGTGCATGGGCGTAGGCCTGCCTAGCAGAGCAGAAGTCTCTCTACCTGATCTAAGTTGGGGTTTTTCACATCTGAAACCAGCTTTTACCCTTGTAGTTGCAGCAATTTAGTTGGCCCCTCTCAGAGATGAAATAGACAAGGGCCAAGAGACCTAACAGGATGGTCATCTCTGGTCCCCGGAAAGAGAAGGCAACATTTGGGGTGAGGGTTACAGGTTTGTGACCCCTTCTGACTGGTTGGTGGTGAGGCAACAGAGCAGTGCTCCAAGAATCTTGTGTTTAGTCTGAAGTCACTATCTTTTACCTGGGTGGGGGCTCAAAGACATTGCTATGCATATTTCTCTGAGTAGGAACCAGGACTCTGTCTGGAGGCTGTATCAACCTTTGATGGTTTTTGTTTTCGTATCCCCTCCCTTCCCTGATTAGCAATTGTTTGAATCTATGCTTTAGAATTCAGGGAAGGCCAAGGAGGCTGAACAAAGTCTATATCTTACAGATAAGAAAAGGAGAACACAGAGCAGATCTGTACTCCAGAGCCCCACAGAGTCTCGCTCAGTTTTAATTTTAGGGAACTAGGCAACAATGACTATGATAACATCCTGTCAAAATGGGGCATAGGACTGCCCCAGCTTGGAACACTAGAAGCTCTGATCTGAAAGCACACCCATAGCATCACCTAGTTATTTTCCAGGATATCTGAACCATAGCTACTCTATTTTGACTTTTAATTGTAAACTACTTTTTACTAGCCAAAGCATATTTTACCGTTAATGACCGTGTTTTTCTAGATATGAGAAGATGCAAGAATTGGGACTCATAAAATCTTTTCCTGAAAAGATCTAACTATCTGATGGCCTGTTTTGCCAGTTTTTTTTTCCAGAGCACAGAGTGCCTCATTTCTGATTTTTACCCTGAACTCCTTTCAGGGGCATTGAAAGTCAGCAGTTGCAGCGGCCATGGTTTAATCTTTGTAGATGCAGATGGCGAGTGTCAGTCTTCAGTTGGCAGAGCCTCTTTTTGCTCATAAACTTGACCATGATTATGAGGGGGGCAGTTCATGACCATTTTATCCCATGGTGCTGAGAGTGTCCATTTTCAGGTAAACAGGCCACTCAATGTGCTGTTACTGGACTAGGCCATGAAACAGTATGTAACATTCTCTGGACCACCTGTCTTACTAGCGTTTTGGTCCAGGAGAATATTCCCTCTTGTTGCTTCTTGCCATATCTAGAGTTACACTGTTACCATCATTGATCTCATACGGGACTATATATTATTCTATTAGCGGCCTCACACACATACAGTGTAAGAAACAGCAATTTTGTAAAACAGGTGAAATACAAATAACATAGCCAGCAGTATTAGTAAAGTCACAAGTAAGACTTATGTTAAGAACTTTCATTAGATGTAGCCCAGTATATCTTCAGGTCATCTGACTTAGTCTGCCCTGTAGAATCTTTATCTTTCAGGGAAATTATATATTGGCACCATCTATAAGGAACATAGCTCAGTTTTTTTAGTGTCACTAGACTGATTATCTTTAGTATGATTTAATTTTTTAAGTAAATTTTTCAGGGCCAACCAGTTAAAGTCTGGTAATAGAGAAATTTACCAAGATAACCCAGAACTAGACATAGGTTATTGGCCACAAACCCAACAATTGGATTGATTTTGAAACTAGCATAGGATCAGGCCTATGACAGAAAAGCATTTGACTTATATGCAAAGGTCTAAGAAGTCAAGAAAACATAAATGATCATACGAATCAGGTCCTGCATCTCGGGGAAGCGGTCTACCTCTGATGTTGTCGTCTTCTCATCCTGGTGTACTGTAGTTTCTCCTGATAAAAAAAGTCCTTCTATCCATGTTGGAGACAGTCCCTTAAATTATGTCTTTTTCCAGTCCTGGTTGCAGGTCATGAGTCATCTGATCTTCATCCAAAGATAGATTGCTGAGATCAGCTTCAGAAACAAACTTAGGGTGTTCTTCAAGAATTTAATTAAATTTTATATTAACATTACATAACAGCAAAGAACTATCTAAGAGATGAGTCTTACTAGATGCAGACTTCCATTAACAAACTGGTATTTAACATTTTGAAATATCTCTTTTTTCCCTTAAAGTTACCCTTATTTTTATTAAATATAACCAAATTAAGGCTAGTTTGTTTGCAAAATAGGTCTGTTCTCACTGATTTTGGTCTGATAATTTTTATAACCATAATTGATTATAGGCTTTTTATTTTGCTGAAACATTTATAGAGTCTCAGACTGAACTTTTAAAAGAAAACAGGGCTGGGAAACTCACACCAAAGGCTTATCACAGATTTTGCCAAACAAATCTAGGTGAATTTTTTCCTTTTTAAGGTCTCAAAAATTTTTTGAGATTTGTATCCGTGAGATAAACTTCCTAACTCATTTGATAAACTTACTGGGAACCTAAGAACTTCCAATTTTTGGAGGAGTCAGATAGAAAATATAATTGTTTTGTTTATAACGTTTAATTTTACCGAAGTATTGAGAGGAAGATTTTCCCTACTCCCTGAAAACATAAGATTTAACCCCATAATTTTTCAGATAGAAACCATAAAAGTTATAAGCATATTCACTGGTTTATTCAGTCCTTTTGCTAACTTTTATGAAGTCATCAGGTTTTCCATTAAAATACCAGGACATATCAGAATGTTAAAAACTCCATATAATTTTTAGGATATCTGTATTAGTAATTTTACCCTACATTATAATATGAGCAGATTTATTACTCATTTGATAATCTTTTTTATGTAATTTAACCAAACAAATAAACACAGTTTAATATCTCTCTTTGGGATGCTTCAGGGGCCCTCTGAAGCACCCCAAAGTCATCTAGAAGCCAAAAGTGCTTCATAGAATGATTTAGTAAGTTTTGTCAACAAATATCAGAAAGGTTTTGAGCACTCAGTCAGATGGGACTATAGGTCACTGTGAAACAATAGCTATTCACTCAGCCAAAGTAACAATATGGGATTTCAGAGGCAAATACAGAACAGACCATTTAAGAGGCAAATGAACTTAAATCTATTGTTAAATGCAGTTCAACATCTGAAGAAAGTGTGTCCTTTTAACAGAGAGAAAAGCCAAATTCAAGTTTTTGCGCCAGCTCATTTTTAGTCACTAACAGTCCCAAATTTCTTTAGCTTCTTTGTAAGAGGAAACTAATGTTCAGTAATAAATGTTTTAAAATTTTATTTTATTTGGAAGTGAGCTAGCTAGTCAGTGAACTTTTATCACTTAGTTTAGCACAACCCAATTTAAGTTACCCCAATTTGGACAGACTATTTCAGACAGACATTCCTAAAGCATAATTATTAATAGAGTTTATCTAAAAGCTCATATCTCATTTACATTTTTTTTGAAGTTTTTTACTTGAGGTAATTTTCTTGTTGACAAACTTGTAACAGATATAATATTTAACATATTAAACCTAGGTACAATGAATATATATTTTTTTAACGTTAAGTACTCAAAGACATGTCTATATTAAATAGGTCAACAAACAAACATTAATATCACGTATTTAACACTGAATATTTCCCAGTTCACATAAACCTGGAATTTATTGTTTAATTTAGAATTACTTGATTTGTAAGTGCTTATCTTTTTTAAGCCAAATAAATAGATCTTATATACAAATTAACTTTAAAAATATTACCCAGAGACAGAGACATACTAAGACATATTTAGACAGACACAGTGCAAGATTTAGCTTTAAGTCTTTGTTTTTCTTTTCAGTGTCAGGAGTTAGAGATAGTCTAGATAAGTGTTCTTAAGAGCCCTGGTCTCAAGGCACGGGGAAAGAAAATCAAGTTCTAACAAATGGAGGCAGGTCTAAACCACATGGTGGCCAGACAAAGCAAAATGGCCATCAAAAATCCTCAGGTCACAGAGTTAAAACACACACATATAAACCCGGCAGTCTTCATCAAAGTGAAGGTGAAGTCGCTCAGTCGTATCAGACTGTTTGCGACCTGTGGACTGTAGCCCACCAAGCCTTTCTGTGACATCAAAGATTTTAAGGGAGGAAAGGAAGCCAGGTTGAAAGAAAGGGGAGGAGGCGGGAAAGGGGGCAAAAGGGGTGGCCTTACAGACGTCTCCTGCCACCTACAGATACCCAGGCCTTACGGGACTTTTCCCTGGGCTTCCAGAGAAGGGAGGACTGGACTCAGCCCTACCAGAAATCAGAACCAGAATTTGAGTTTTCTGCCAAGAGGAGGTGATCAGTCCCCAATCCTCAGCTCAGGCTGAGGGCCCTTTGACCAGATTTCTGCGTCTAGGACCAGGGGACTAGAAAAACAGGGAAGGATAGGAAGGGTTAAGGAGAGGAGACAGAGGGAAGGGGAGAGAGATCAATAAAGTTTCTTGTTTCTTACCGGTCGGGGCACTCTGGCCAGTTGTCCGCGTCAGGAGGAGACCAGGGACAAAAGGGTCCCAGTTGCAGCCGCTGGGTCTGGTCCATTGGCAGGCAAGCTGACCCCTGAGTACCCTGAGTAGTCAGGATGTCAGTCTCAGTGAAGAAGAATCTCACCAGAATCACCATTTGTTGCAGGAAGAGGGACCCCTTCCAGGGCCCGAAACTGGGCTCTTGCCTAACACTCGGAAATGAATTGTCCGAGGAGACGTATGTGCTGACAAAGCAAGAGATTTTATTGGGAAAGGGCACCCGGGTGGAGAGCAGCAGGGTAAGGAAACCCAAGAGAACTGCTCTGCCGCGTGGCTCACAATGTACAGGCGGTGTCTCCTTTAAACCTTTCCCGAACTCTTCCGGTTGGTGGAGGCTTATTAGTTCCGCATTCCTAATCAGGATCTCCTGTCATAAAACAACTCATGCAAATGGTTACTATGGTGCCTGGCCAGGGTGGGGAGGTTTCAATCAGTGTGCTTCCCCTAACAATTCCCCCTGCAAGATGGGGCATATAGCGGCGCCGTTGGTTCAGGCTCCTTGAGATTTTTGGGGGGTTTATTTTCTTACATGTGTCGCCAACACCTGAGGGGTAGAAAATCCCTGTTGAGGCAAAAACAGGTTTTACCCAAGGAGGGGGCTTGGTCAGGGTGTCTGATCCGTGGTCGGAAGACGATATCTCGGACTTGGTGTACAGTTCCCAAGTCAAAGGTGCCTTCTGAGGGCCAGCCTACATGGAAGGTCGGCCATTCTGCACTGCAAAAAGTTATTAATTTGTTCTTCTTCACCAGCACCGATAGATTCTGTGCCCTAGACTTAAAATCAGAAAAATGGTCAGTCATAAGGGACAATGGAGTGGAAGTCTCTTGCCCCATGATTACAGGATAGAACACAGGAGACAAGACGAACACACAGAGAGCAGTGACAATACCGGCACACACAAAGATGCGGCGAACAGAGGAGAGACAAACCTCGGCCGAGAACACAGTACTAGGTCTTCCAGAGCCAGCCGCCTTCCCAGCACGATGCCGGGCCTCGGCCTTACGCCAGCTAAGACGACTAATTCGCCCCTGATTAAGCCTGACAAGCTGGGCCTCGGTCTTATGCCGGCTAACCAAACTTAACACCGGTGTTCAGATAGCTTTCCTCTAAGTGAGGAAACCCCTTCTACCGGGAGACTGTTATTCTTCCCAGTTAAAAGGATCCCGGACGAGTCCCCAAATATTATGCCCAGAATCCGAGTCCACAAAACTGAGAGAATAAGACGTCCACAGCAATGCAAAAGCATAAAAGGGGTTTATTACCAGCTCGAGCCAGGACCCATGTTTCATCCAGCACAGTGGAATCAGACAAAGGCCCCCAGCTCTGAACCACAGATACTTTTATACAGATGGTTCTTTGTTTCTGTAACAGAATAGCTTATTGGTTAAACCGTATGCGCGCGCGGGACTTTTAAACCTCGCATCCCTATCAGGATTGACTCAGGTCTGGCACCGGCAGGGGGCTACGGGGATTTTTTCTGATTGGTCGAGCTACACTGCCTGCGGGAATTCCCAGAGCCTCAGCTTTTCTCAGGCCTAGCCCACCCCTTAGAGCCTGTCCTGGCTTCAGTTTGGTCCTAACACTTAGGAAACATCACTATGAACAAACTAGAGATGATGGAATTCCAGCTGAGCTATTTCAAATCCTAAAAGATAATGCTGTTAAAGTCCTGCACTCAATACGCATGGAAATTTGGAAAACTCAGCAGTGGCCACACGACTGCAAAAGGTCAGTTTTCCTTCCATCTGAAAGAAAGGCAATGCCAAAGGATGCTCAGACTACTGCACAGTTACACACATCTCACACACCAGTAAAGTAATGCTCAAAATTCTTCAAGCGAGGCTTTAACAGTATATGAACAGAGAACTTCCAGATGTTCAAGTTGGATTTAGACAAGGCAGAGGAACCAGAGATCAAAAGGAGGGGAACCCTAAAGGAAAAACAAAATAACCCTCAGGATAAAAAATGTTACAACCAAGGTGAAAATAAGGAATTCATCCCCAAAACATGCAAGCAACCCATGCTGTTTAATAAAAAATGTGGTGGAGGGCAAAGATCTAAAGGGATGTTTCTCCCCAGAAGACATCCAGGTGGCTATAAAGCCCATGAAAAGATGCTCACATAGCTAACTATTAAAGAAATTAAAATCAAAGCTACAAGAACATCTCACCTCACCCAGCTCAGAGTGGCCTATGTCCTAAGGTTTGCTAACAAAATGGCAGAGAGGACGTGGAGACACGGGAAGTCTCCTACACTGATGCTGGCAATGTAAGCTGTTAACAGTCAGGATGGACAGGGAGGAGCTTTCTTAAACAAGGGGAAAGGGAAAGAATTTACGTCTCTCCCTAACTGCTTACAGAAGAAAAAATCCAAATAACTTGAAGAGTTAAATGGATGGAAGATTACTCTAATCCTCTTGAGGAAAATATAGGCAAACACACTTTGACATGAATCACAAGTTCTTTTTAAATCTATGCTTAGAATAATTAAAACTAAAAGAAAACTTTAAAAAGGCACCTCATCACCTAAAAAGATTTTGCACTGCAAAGGCAACCTAAAGGAAAGAAAAAGACAGCCCTCAGAATGGGAAAATGAATGTTTGCAACAGATGTTTAAAATAATGAATTCATCTCCCAACATGCAAACTGCTCATGCAGCTCATGATAAAGCTGGAAAAACAAACAAACAAACAAACAAACAAAAAAACAAAAAAAAAACAAAAAAAAAAACCCAACACCACAAAACCTATCAATCCAATAGAAAAACCACAAACATCTAAATGGATATGTCTCCAAGGAAGGCATCCAGATGGCCATAAAACACATGAAAAGATGCTCAGGATCACTTTTAGAGAAATGCTAACTGAAACTGCGATGAGGTATCACCTCACACCTCACAGAATATCCATCTTCCAAAAGGTCTACAAAGGAATCCTCTGCGTCCTACAAAGCTTAATTGCTGCTGAGGGCGAGGGTCACAGAGAAACCTCCTATACTGTGGGCAGGAGTGTAACTGAGTGGGTACAGCCACAAGGAAAAGAATATGGAAATTCCTTAAAACACTAAATATAGACATACCACATTATCTGGCAAGCCCACTCCTTGCCGTAGAAGACCCAGAGAAAATCATATTTAAAATGATAGCTGCACCTCAAATTTCAGGTTAGTGCTATTGACAATATCTAAGACAGAGCATCAAGCAAAGTTCCATCTGTAGAGAAATGAAGAGTCAGGTGTCCATCTAAACACTGGCATGCACTCAGCCATCCAAAAGGATGAATGAATGACATTTTCAGGAGCATGGGTGGACTGAGAATTCATCATACTCAGTGAAGTCAGAGATGAAAGAAGTATCACTTAGAGGGGGAATCTATAAATTTATACAGATTAACTAACTATAAACAGAAACAGACTCACAGACTTAGAAACCCAACTTATGACTTAAAAAAAAAAATGTAGTGGAAGGGAGACATTGAGAGGCTGTGATTAAAAAAACACATCGATTACCATATAGATAATGCCAGTGGACCTACCAAATAGCACAGGGAAGTCGACTGGATACACAGAATAGATATACATCTGTGTATAACTGAATCATGTTCTTGTAAACCTAAAACAAACACATCAGAAATCAACTCTACTCCAATAGAAAATAAAAATTAACCAAAAAAGGAAAAAAGAGAAAGAGAGATACCAAGGGAATATTTCATGCAAAGACAGGCACAATAAAGGACAGAAACAGTATGGACCTAACAAAAGCAGAAGATAATAAGGAGAGGTGGTGAAAATACACAGATGAACTATACTGAGTTTCCCCTGTGGCTCAGCTGGTAAAGAATCCGCCTACAATGCAGGAGACCTAGGTTTGAACCCTGGGTTGGGAAGATCCCCGGGAGAAGGGAAAGGCTACCCACTCCAGTATTCTGCCCTTGAGAATTCGACAGACTGTATAGTCCATGGGGTCACAAAGCGTTGGACACGACTATTGAGGAGAGGTGGTGAAAATACACAGATGAACTATACTAAAAAGATCTTATCACACCAGATAATCCTGATGGTGTGACCACTACCTGGAGCCAGAAATCCTGGAGTGAGAAGTCAAGTGGGTCTTAGGAAGCATCACTATAAACAGAGCTAGTAGAGAGGATGGAATTCCAGCTTAGCTATTTTAAATTACAAAGGATGATGCTCTTAAAGAGCTTCATTCAATATGACAGCAAATTTGGAAAACGCAGCAGTGGCTACAGGTTGGAAAAGGTCAGTTTTCATTCCAGTCCCAAAGAAGATTAATGCCAAAGAATGTTCAAACTTCTGCACAATTTCACCCATTTTACATGCCAGCAAAGTAATGCTCAAAATCCTTCAAGCTAGGCTTCAACAGAATGTGAACTGAAAACGTCCAGATGTACAAGCTGGATTTAGAAAAGGCAGATGAATGAGAGATCAAATAGCCAACATCTGCTGGATCACAGAAAAAGTAAGGGAATTCCAGAAAACATCTACTTCCGCTTCATTGACTATGCTAAAAGCTTTGTGTGGATCACAACAAACTGTGGAAAATTCTGAAAGAGATGGGAATACCAGACCACCTGACCTGCCTCTTGAGAAATCTGTATGCAGGTCAGGAAGCAACAGTTAGAACTGGACATGGAACAACAGACTGGTTCCAAATAGGAAAAGGAGTACGTCAAGGCTGTCTATTGTCACCCTGCTTATTTAACTTCTATGCAGAGTACATCATGAGAAACGCTGGACTGGAAGAAACACAAGCTGGAATCAAGATTGCCGGGAGAAATATCAATAACCTCAGATATGCAGATGACACCACCCTTATGGCAGAAAGTGAAGAGGGGCTAAAAAGCCTCTCGATGAAAGTGAAAGAGGAGAGTGAAAAAGTTGCCTTACTGCTCAACATTCAGAAAACGAAGACCGTAGCATCTGGTCCCATCACTTCATGGGAAATAGATGGAGAAACAGTGGAAACAGTGTCAGACTTTATTTTTCTGGGCTCCAGAATCACTGCAGATGGTGACTGCAGCCATGAAATTAAAAGACGCTTACTCCTTGGAAGAAAAGTTATGACCAACCTAGACAGCATATTCAAAAGCAGAGACATTACTTTGCTGACTAAGGTTTGTCTAGTCAAGGCTATGGTTTTTCCTGTGGTCATGTATGGATGTGAGAGTTGGACTGTGAAGAAAGCTGAGTGCCAAAGAATTGATGCGTTTGAACTGTGGTGTTGGAGAAGACTCTTGAGAGTCCCTTGGATTGCAAGGAGATCCAACCAGTCCATTCTGAAGGAGATCAACCCTGGGATTTCTTTTGAAGGAATGATGCTAAAGCTGAAACTCCAGTACTTTGGCCACCTCATGTGAAGAGCCGACTCATTGGAAAAGACTCTGATGCTGGGAGAGATTGGGGACAGGAGGAGAAGGGGACGACCGAGGATGAGATGGCTGGATGCTATCACGGATTTGACGGACTTGAGTCTGAGTGAACTCAGGGAGATGGTGTTGGACAGAGAGGCCTGGTGTGCTGCGATTCATGGGGTCGCACAGAGTCGGACACGACTGAGTGACTGAACTGAACTGAACTGAAAGTAGAAAAGAGATAGAGAAAGCTTCTGACGTAGACATCATAAGGGGGCAGAAAGAGCGCCCACTCACTAGTGTTAGCAAGGGAGTTATATACCTTTTAATTAGTTATCCCAATGAAACAAAAGAATGTCTGGAGTTTGTAAAGATCTTACTAGACCCACTCCCATAATTTACATTTAAAATAACAGGATTAACCAGAAGGTTTTCAGGAAGGAGAAACTGTCCTCAAGCAGGATACATTGTTGTTGTATAATCCCTAGTACAGGGGCTTCCCTGGTGGCTCAGAGGTTAAAGCGTCTGCCTTTGATGCAGAAGACCCAGGTTTGAACCCTGGGTCGGGAAGATCCCCTGGAGAAGGAAATGGCAATCCACTCCAGTATTGTTGCCTGGAGAATCCTGTGGACAGTGAAGCCTAGTAGGTTACAGTCCACGGGGTCACAAAGAGTCAGACACGACTGAGCGACTTCACCTTCACCTTCAATCCCTAGTATAGAGTTTAAACTGACTTGTGTAATTGACTAAGACTAAGGAATGCAGACAAAAAGGTCTTTCCTTTCCTTCTCCTTGAGAATTCCAGACCCCTCCCTCCTTGGGAACCCCCGGACTTCTTATCAACCTGCTTAGGAATTGACTCTCTCACTCTTGAGTGAAGTCTATGGCCGCAGCCCAGAATGTCAGCCATCCCTGGAATACAATGGACAGATGCCATGTGACTGTGGGAAGATTTCCTAATGTGACCCAAGTTGAAAACAGCAAGTACAGAGAGCTAGTTTTTCAATGAGAAGAGTGTCTGATGGTATACAATAATATACTTTTTTACATAGTAATATGCTCTAGCACTCTTTACAGCATCAGACCTTGCTTCTATCACCACAGTCACATCCACAGCTGGTTTTTGTTTTTGCTTTGGCTCCATCCCTTCTTTCTTTCTGGAGTTATTTCTCCACTGATGTCCAGTAGCATATTGGGCACCTACTGACCTGGGGAGTCCTCTTTCAGTATCCTATCAATTTGCCTTTTCATACTGTTCATGTGGTTCTCTAGGCAAGAATACTGAAGTGGTTTGCCATTCCCTTCTCCAGCGGACCACATTCTGTCAGACCTCTCCACCATGACCCGCCCATCTTGGGTTGCCCCACAGGCATGGCTTAGTTTCGTTGAGTTAGACAAGGGTGTGAACCTAGTGTGAGTACACTTACTTGTTTTCTGTGAATATGGTTTCGGTGTGTCTGCCCTCTTATGCCCTCATGCAACATCTACCATTTTACTTGGGTTTCTCTTACCTTGGGAGTGGGGTATCTCTTCACAGCTGCTCCAGCAAAGTGCAGCTGCTGCTCCTTACCTTCGATGAGAGGTATCTCCACACCACTGCCCTTCCTGCCCTTCAACGTGAGATAGCTCCTCTAGGCCTTCCTGCGCCCACTCAGCCACAGCTCCTTGGACTTTGGGTTGCTCCTCCTGGCCACTGCCCCTGGCCTCAGGCGCCGCCTCTGGCCTCAGGCATAGGGTGGCTCCTCCCGGCCGTTGCCCCTGGCCTCAGACGTGGGGTGGCTCCTCCCATCTGCTGCCGGTTGCACTCAATATGCCAGCAAATTTGGAAAACTCAGCAGTGGCCATAGGACTGGAAAAGGTCAGTTTTCATTCCAATCCCAAAGAAAGGCAATGCCAAAGAATGCTCTAACTACCGCACAATTGCACTCATCTCACATGCTAGTAAAGTAATGCTCAAAATTCTTCACGCCAGGCTTCAGCAATACGTGAACCATGAGCTTCCTGATGTTCAAGCAGGTTTTAGAAAAGGCAGAGGAATAAGAGATCAAATTGCCAACATCCGCTGGATCATGGAAAAAGCAAGAGTGTTCCACAAAAACACCTATTTCTGCTTTACTTACTATGCCAAAACCTTTGACTGTGTGGATCACAAGAAACTGTGGAAAATTCTTCAAGAGATGGGAATACCAGACCACCTGACCTGCCTCTTGAGAAATCTGTATGCAGGTCAGGAAGCAACAGTTAGAACTGGACATGGAACAACAGACTGGTTCCAAATAGGAAAAGGAGTACGTCAAGGCTGTATATTGTCACCCTGCTTATTTAACTTCTATGCAGAGTATTTCATGAGAAACGCTGGACTGGAAGAAACACAAGCTGGAATCAAGATTGCTGGGAGAAATATCAATAACCTCAGAAATGCAGATGACACCACCCTTATGGCAGAAAGTGAAGAGGAACTGAAAAGCCTCTTGATGAAAGTGAAAGAGGAGATTGAAAAAGTTGGCTTAAAGCTCAACATTCAGAAAACGAAGATCATGACATCCAGTCCCATCACTTTATGGGAAATAGAGAGGGAAACAGTGGAAACAGTGTCAGACTTTATTTTTCTGGGCTCCAAATTCACTGCAGATGGTGACTGCAGCCATGAAATTAAAAGATGCTTACTCCTTGGAAGAAAAGTTATGACCAACCTAGATAGCATATTGAAAAGCAGAGACATTACTTTGCCAACTAAGGTCCGTCTAGTCAAGGCTATGGTTTTTCCTGTAGTCATGTATGGATGTGAGAGTTGGAGTGTGAAGAAGGCTGAGCGCCTAAGAATCAATGGTTTTGAACTGTGGTGTTGGAGAAGACTCTTGAGAGTCCCTTGAACTGCAAGAAGAGCCAACCAGTCCATCCTAAAGGAAATTTGTCCTGAATATTCATTGGAAGGACTGATGCTGAAGCTGAAACTCCAATACTTTGGCCACCTGATGCCAAGAACTGACTCATTGGAAAAGAGCCTGATGCTGGGAAAGATTGAAGGCGGGAGGAGAAGGGGACAACAAAGGTTGAGATGGTTGGATGGTGTCACGGACTCTATGGATACATGGTTGAGTAAGCTCTGGGAGTTGGTGATTGTCAGATGTGCTGCAGTCCATGGGGTGGCAAAGAGTTGGACACAACTGAGTGACTGAACTGAACTGAAAAGAGCCAGGTACAAATCCATAGTTATTGAACTTTATGTGCTGTACAGATTTTACTGGTTTAATAGATTAGTAAGCAGAGAAAACAATCCTTTTGACCAGTTCTGAACCATTTCTAACCATTTCTATATAACTTTCTAAGTTTTTCCTTTGTAATCTTGAATGAGCCACATAAATAATTTTAGATTAAACAATATTGCTGTTCAAAATTGTTTGGAATATTTGATCAAATATTCAGAAAATGTAGAGCTTTGGATTTACTTCATTGGATCTGAGCTCGATTTTATGTAAAAAGAATTAAGTCAACACAGAGACCTTACTGAGCAACTGCATTGAACTGAACGCAGAGACCACTCTAATGGATGTTTTACCAGTAGAGGTAACTGGCAAAAGTATCAAAAACAGAAAAAATGTCATATACTATTAACATTTTCATGCACACAAACATATACTAGTTGGGAGAAAAATGATTCATGTTTATAAAATCAGGAATAGATTTCTGTGCTTAAATCTTATAATTTATTTGTGGCAATATTCTGTATCTTTAAAATACACTAGGGTGGAAAAACACATAATGACAAAATTAGAGCTCTTCGTTCTGAATCTTTTATTCCTTTCAAAATCTCTATCATTTGTGTTGCATTATATTTTAGATATAACATTTAAAGATTCATAAGTAATAACATTCTTGTAAATATTGTAGAAAATACAAAGATGTGATAAGAATTCTGTCTGGAAAATGAGTGTGGAGTGTATTACCAATGGAAATGATCAGACCTGGGCTTGAGTGATGAAAACCTCCATTCTCAAAATGCAAGAACCTTACTAAACAGAGGTGAGTGTTCATTTTCCAAAGCAAAGGGAACTAAGAAGGCGCAGTTTGCTACATTAATTTTGGCAGCTTATACACATCCCTCACTAAATCTTTCAAAAATCCGTATTAAAGTCAAAAAGCAGGAACATCACAGTTCACAATATCACAATATCGCAGAAGCACCTGAACCAGGGAACGTGAGGTGTAGTGGGATAAATGTTAGCAGTGATCTGAATCCTGAAAAATATCAGTTTTATACAAAATTCACTTCTTATACAACTTCCATGTTCTGTATCCTAAGACTACACTTAAGAGTGAGTCCTTCCTGCCAATATAGACAAAGGTCTCATACTTTTCTCCTTCTATTCCCCAAACTTTCTGTGGAATTTTGGACCACTGAGGTAATTCTGTTCATGAGGACAATTTCTCAATCCTGTTCTAAATGTGTCAAGTTTATATGCATATATATGTAAATTGATCCCTAATTTCCTCTGCTTCTCTAAGGTCCCAAACTGAACCACATGCCAATGAGAATCTCAGAACCTATGCCTCCCCATGTTGATCTCTCACAAAGGGAATATTTTCACCAGTTGAACGTCACTCATTCAGGTTAAGAATTCATCATGCTCTATAGAAAGCCAGGATACAGACAAGGGAGACAAGGTTCTGGGACACAAGGGAGAAGTGATCTAAAGAGCTGGTCCTCACTATGACAAGAAAAGGAAAAAATAAGAAGTTGATAACCAACTCCCCAGGCAGAAAAATTAGAAGCAGAGAACTAAAGGTTTGCAGGTTCCCTCAGTTCAAGTATTTTAGGGGAAAAAGCAGACACAGCCCCAGACCCAGGACAGAACTGTCATTTCCTCCTCTTCTTCCTCCTGCTCTGTCTTCTCTGAGGATGTTATGTAGCAAACACATTTCTGCATATTGAAAATATACCTTCAAAGGCATCTGCACAGCTCTTTAACCTGCAACTACTTCACCTACAGACAGAAGAACCTTGAAAAGCTGAAAAGACCCACCTCTCCTGTCCTGTCTCAGGAGAGATTCAGGAACAATTACTTCCTACCTGGAGACCAGCCTTTCAACTTATTTCTTGATTTTTTTTCTCCTCAGAGAGAGCTCCTAACCCTCTGCTCACACAGGTGATGTAAGCTGACTGATTTCCCTGGTCCAAATCCAGCTAGACCATTCCTGCAGCCTCTCCTCAGACTGACGCCAGGCCTCAGCTCTCACAGATGGACCAGGAGCCACGTCCTTAGCCCGGGCCTCCCCTTAGGGAGGGCTCCCTCTTCCTCAGGGAAGAGTCCCCTGGAGCACTTCCTACACACCACACTGATGCTCCCACAGGACCAAGACAGAACTTTGTGGGGAGGTTATCGCTTAACACTGGTCAGGTGATCTTGATAGGAAACCGGGTTGAAACCACTTACAAGGTTCTTTCTGAACCATTTCAGTGAATATGAACCCCTCGAAGTCAGGTCCCCACTCTAAGAAGTTATAAATCTGCAGTTCTGAAGAGGGGCCATGAAATGACTCTTCAGGAAGTTCCCTGTTTATTTTGACACTTCTCCGCCAAGACCCACACTCAGAAGCCCTGAGCTTCAGCCCTCACCCTCAGCACACCTGAGACCTCCCAGGAGAGGAGGTTCTAGGGCAGGAATTTCTTAGGTCAAGGTTAGGACCAAGCAGAGAAAGCTCCAGTACTTGTGGTTCAGGTCTTTATAAGAGTCCTTGGGTGAAGTGCTGTGGGCTCCCCAGGCTGAGTGTGGATCGGTCCATTCAAACCAAGAGGAGCAGGAATCTGGTGAGCTCTGAGAGTGTCACTGAAGTGGGGCCTGTGCAGTAGACCCTGGGGTTCAGCAAGACTGCTGGTCTCAAGGTGGGTAGTCATCTAGTAGAGGTGCTCACAGGACTGGCTGGTGCGAGTTCAAGGACCTGCAGGCTGCCTGCTCCCCAGACAGATGCTGAGGCAGCAACAGCATGGAGTAGTTCAGGTCTGTATGATCCTTCTTAGAACCATCACAATGTCCCAGCAGTTACAGAAAGGGGGAAAAGTACAATGGAGAAATGATGGGGAATATCCAATTATTTGAGGCTTAAAGGCAGGATGGAAACTAACTGTTACAGATATCATCCCTCTGTGCTAACAAAGAGTTTATTGTTAGGTATTTTCCCTCCAACCTTAAATCAGTAGGTTGACACTTCATTACACACCAACTTCATCACAAGAAACCGTCCAGTTTTATTAACATGTCATATCACACAGTCAGAATAAAACCGTTTCCAACCCACTGTGTAACTGAATAAAATACAGATTACAAGCATAAACAATGATATTCATTGCTCTGATACAATGATCTGAGAACTGTGATTCTTATGGTTACAAAATGGAGGTTAATCATTTACGAAACGAGACATACACTAATTACATGACTTTTCTGTGACCGATTTCCATACATTTCTAGGGGATCAGAAATGTCTTTATTTGAAACATGTCAACTAATATTCATGACTTCTGTTGATATTATAAAGATACATCAAGATTTCAGTGAACTGTCATTGTATTTTACTTAAAAAGCAAGCGACATAACTATTGATAATGTGCATCTTACTTTAATATGTGGAATTACTCCCTGAACACTTACCTCATGGTGACCTATAGGGATGTTTGCCATGAATGACTAACACCTCCATTTAGTTGTACATATTACATTACTGTGTCCTTAATCTTCTAATGGAGAATAAATATAAATGATTTCTCCCTAGGATAGAAGGCCTTGTCTCATCTTTGAGATAGCAACCATCAACCATAAGTTTGCCTACACACTAGAAATGAAGAATAGCAGCATGGAGTAATTTAGAGAGTTGAATCACATTTATTTTGGTTTTCAAATAATCACAAATCATGTTAATATAAACAAAGACATATTTTAAAAATTGTGCATTTCTAAATACCAACCTTCATCTTGTGATCCATACTAACATATCAATTTTTTATCTGTTTTACCTATGGATTAATATCTGCAATACTTCTCCTGAAGAGGAACTTGAAAAAACAGGATTGATGAAATGCTTTCTATTGTGTGGGCTTCCCTGATAGCTCAGCTGGTAAAGAATCCACCTCCCACTCCACTATTCTGGCCTGGAGAATTCCATGGACACAGTCCATGGGGTTGCAAAGTGTTGGACACAACTGAGTGACTTTCACTTTTTCTAGTGTGCAATTTCTGATATTTCTTTAGATTTAATTTTTATTAAATAATTTTTGACATTTTGTTTATGTCATTCCTTATCTTTCTTAAATAAATGGTCTTGTATTTTCTGAAGTGTATGTTTTGGACAAACCTCTTCCATCACTTATTACTATGGTTTCTCTACAGTACATGCTCTCTGATGTCTAATAAGGTGAGAGCTTTGATTAAAGCCTTTGCCACTTCTCTAGTATGAAGTCTCTGATGTTGAGTAAGATGTGAGTGCTTGATGAAGGATTTTCCACATTCTTTACATTTGTAAGGTTTCTCTTCAGTATGAATTCGCTGGTGTCGAATAAGACTTGAGTGGTGACTGAGGGCTTTTCCTCATACTTTATATTTGTAAGGTTTTTCTCCATTCAAAACATCTATTTCTGCTTTATTGACTTTGCCAAAGCCTTTGACTATGTGGATCACAATAAACTGTGGAAAATTCTGAAAGAGATGGGAATACCAGAGCACCTGACCTGCTCTTGAGAAATCTGTCTGCAGGCCAGGAAGCAACAGTTAGAACTGGACATGAAACAACAGACTGGTCCAAATAGGAAAAGGAGTATGTCAAGGCTGTATGTTGTCACCCTGCTTATTTAACTTATATACCGAGTACATCATGAGAAACGCTGGACTGGAAGAAACACAAGCTGGAATCACGATTGCCAGGAGAAATATCAATAACCTCAGATATGCAGATGACACCACCCTTATGGCAGAAAGTGAAGAACTAAAAAGCCTCTTTATGAAAGCAAAAGAGGAGAGTGAAAAAGTTGGCTTAAAGCTTAACATTCAGAAAACGAAGATCATGACATCCGGTCCCATCACTTCATGGGAAATAGATGGGGAAACAGTGGAAACAGTGTCAGACTTTATTTTTTGGGGCTCTAAAATCGCTGCAGATGGTGACTGCAGCCATGAAATTAAAAGACGCTTACTCCTTGGAAGAAAAGTTATGACCAACTTAGCATATTCAAAAGCAGAGGCATTACTTTGCCGACTAAGGTCCGTCTGGTCAAGGCTATGGTTTTTCCAGTAGTCATGTATGGATGTGAGAGTTGGAGTGTGAAGAAGGCTGAGCGCCTAAGAATTGATGCTTTTGAACTGTGGTGTTGGAGAAGACTCTTGAGAGTCCCTTGGACTGCAAGGAGATCCAACCAGTCCATTCTGAAGGAGATCAGCCCTGGGATTTCTTTGGAAGGAATGATGCTAAAGCTGAAACTCCAGTACTTTGGCCAACTCATGAGAAGAGTTGACTCATTGGAAAAGACCCTGATGCTGGGAGGGGTCGACCGAGGATGAGATAGCTGGATGGCATCACTGACTTGCTGGATGTGAATCTGAGTGAACTCTGGGAGATGGTGATGGACAGGGAGGCCTGACGTGCTGCAATTATGGGGTCTCAAAGAGTCGGACACTACTGAGCAACTGAACTGAACTGAACTGAACTGAACTGAACTGTAGCTTCCCGTGTTTTAGAAATTATGTCAGAAAAAAAAAAAACAAAAAAACACCTTGGTCCCCAATATTCCTAGAACTTTGGCAGTATATCTACAATTCCACTCACACACAGCCATCTAGAGTTAGAAACTTTAATAGAAGCATCTTAGAGTTTTTCAGAAATGTGCAATTTTCCTAGCCACCCTACACCCTGCCCCCCGAAGAAATGGAATAGTAATCGATTCATGCAGGTTGTCACAGGCCAAGAGAAGGGTTTCAGTTCTCACTGTGATTGAGAAAAGTAATCACTGGAGATGAATTCAGGAATGATTTAAAGAGACAGAATGGGGCAGGTGATATCTGCCTATGACAGCAACAGAAAGAAACTCAGACTTCTCTAAAACCATTTCCATTGAAGCAGATCTTCCCAAACCACATGACAAAGGATGAATTCCTCACTAATCCTTGGACCTGTCATTGACTCATCGGCTCCATCCATTCACACCTACCTGTGTATATGGCTGGCGTCTCCAGTCTCCTTTCATCCCAGGGAGTCTTCATTTGCTCCAGAAAGGTGACCAGGTCTGGCTTAGAGACCACAAGACCTGCTATCAGGAAAAGGAATATTTGTTTTGCTAGAGATTCATCAGTTTGCAATCTAATATGTATTCAAGTGAGAAGAAAAGCTATATGTGCTAAATCTCTCCAGTCCTGTCTGACTCTTTGCCACCCTATGGACTGTAGCCCACCAGGCTCTTCTATCCATGGGAGTGTTCAGGCAAAACTACTGAGTGGGTTGTCATGTCCTCCTCCCAGAGTTTGTCCCAACCCAGGGATCGAACTCACTTCTTTTACATCTCCTGCATTGGCAGGCAGGTTCATTACAACTAGTGCCACCTGGGAAGCCCAGAGAAGGCACGGTAGAATCTTAATACAGCCTAAAAATAAAGTATTTGGGAACATAATTTCCTAAGCTGTATTAACATTCCCTGGTGACTCAGCTGGTAAAGAAGCCACCTGCACTGTGGGAGACCTGTGTTTGATGCCTGGGTTAGGAAGATCCTCTGGAGAAGGGAACGGCTACCCACTCCAGTATTCTGCCCTGGAGAATTCCATGGACTATTCCATAGGCTCGCAAAGAGTCAGACATGACTGGAATCTTGCTCATTACATTATTACATTATTAACACTCTAGAGAAGGCATGGTTGAATGTTAACATAGCCTAGAAAATTATATCCCCAAATACTTTATCGAAGCACTTTTCTAACTAACAAATACATAAAGAAAAGATCTTGAGATTCTAGTCAAGTGCTACTAAGGCCAAAGTAAGTCAGTGGGAGATATCTGATTTATAAAGGAGAGTGGCACCGTTTTATACTGCAGAACCTACAGAATTACCACTAATCTGGAAGAAGGAGGCAGATTCCATCAAGGAAAAGTGAGAATCATAATGAATCATCATGAAGTCTTCTTTCTCAACTCATAAATATCCATTTTCCCATAGAAAGCAGGGATCTGAAACTATTATAAGGAGCAGAAGATTCTAGGAGTCATTCTAGAAATACAGGAACCAAAACCCAGTGGGTAAGAAGGGATTCTGGAAGTTATCCTCACCCAAGGAGGCCAGGTTGCTGTAGTTCTCTAACATCACGTCCCTGTACAATTCTCGCTGACCGAGGTCCAGGCGTTCCCACTCCTCTTGAGTGAAGTCTATGGCCACATCCTGAAATGTCAGCCGTCCCTGAAATACAAAGTACAGGTTCCATGTGGCCATGGGAAGACTCCGTAGTGTGACCCAAGAGGAAACCAGCAAGAGAAATGGTTTTGATTTAGGAGAATGTCTGGTGTTACACAAGAATATAATTTTTACACAGCAATATCTTCTACCACATTTTTAACCCCAAGAAAAGAGGATGAGATACGATCGATCAACCACTATAGCAATTATTCTGATCTGGAAGAGAAATTATAATCAGATCAACATTGGCATATTTATTTTTGAGTGTTGTACTCAGTTGACAGACGATAAACTGTCTATCAAAAGAAACAGGAAATATTTTTTAAAAGCACTTCCTGATCCAAATATTCAGGAGTGGGCTCAGTGTGCCACATTTTTCACAAGCTTATTTGAACTAGCAATGTTGAAAATTCTGCTCCATGAGTGACAATGTTTGAACAGCAACGAAGTAGAACAGTAAGGAAGGAATTCACATTTAACTTTGAACTTTAAGTACTTTACAGATTTTACAGGTCAGATAAGATAGCAACCTCGGCAACAAGAATCATTTTAACGATCTGGTATATACTACTTTCTGACAGTTTTCAGAGTCTTGAATGTATAACAGAAATAATTTAAAATCAATAATGTTGCTGTAGCATCTTTTGGCAAATATTTTAACAACCATTCTTTAAATGACAGCTTAAGGGACGGGGGAGCCTGGTGGGTTGCCGTCTATGGGGTCGCACAGAGTAGGACACCACTGGAGTGACTTAGCAGCACCAGCAACTTTTACTTCAGTTTGTGACTCTAGACTTTAATCAAACACAGACAAATGCACAGAGCTAACTCTAATGAAAGTTTATAGAAATTTCTGTATTTGTAAATAATACTAAAAACAAGAAAAGTGTTAGTCACTCAGTCATGTGCAACCCCAGGGACTGTAGCCTGCCAGGCTTCTCTGTCCATGGGATTCTCAAGGCACGAATACTGGAGTGGGTAGCTATTTCCTGCTTCAGAGAATCTTCAAAACAGAAAAAGAAAAAAAATCAGTCAAATGATGTTAACATGTTCATGCATACAGACATACACTAAAATGGAACTGTATACTTATGAAGAGAAAAATGGTCATGTCAATAAAATCAGGATAATTTTTAACTGACTGAAAATGTACATAAATATTTGAGGATGATATTTTTAGGTAGGTAGAATCGGGAAAAGGAGTCCAAAATGGCGGAGACTAAAAGACAAGGAAGGTCAAAGAAAGGTCCAAGGACAAGAGTGAAGACTTCAGGTAGAACAAACAACACTCCTGGCTAAACCCAATTTCATAGGACAGGCCCAGGTCAAGGAAAAATCATATAAAAGGAGGAGCCAAAGCGCTTTCTCTCTCTCTTTCTCTCCCAGGTGCGTGCGCTCTTTCTCTCTTTCTCCCTCCCCCACACACTCCTCCACTCTCTTCTCTTCGAGTCTTTGGGTTGACATGCCCTCATGTTTCAAGGATGGATTCTCCTGCTATCTTCTAAATAAAATAGAGCTCTAACACTGATTTGCCTAAGAGGTATAATATGGCATGTCCAAGACCCTAGGGCTGTGATGTGCTGAGGGATTTAATGACCTTCGCTCCAAATGTTTGTTGTGACGAGACAAAGAACCACGGAACATACACTTGCGTGGCAATATTATTCTAATTTTTAAAAATACACTAGGGAGCAGACATACACAATGATTTGAAAAATAGACAGCTCTTGTTCTGAATTTTTTAATTTCCTGAAGAATCTACCATTTGCATGGAACTATATTTTAAAATTTAAAACCTTTGGACATAGATTAGCAGTAATATGATTCTTGTAAACATTTTGGAAAATACAGAAATGTGATGAGACTTTATCTGTGATGTGAGCATGGAGTGTACTGGAAATGATCAGACCTGGGCTTGAGTGATGAAAATCCCCACTCCCAAATCCCAGCATCTCTAGTAAACACATAGGAGTGTTGTTAACTACAAATCAGCACTTGCCAAGAGCAATGCCAACGACTGAACAAGATGTTTTAGAACTAACACCCAGAAAAGATGTCCTCTTCATTATAGGGGAGTGGAATGCAAAAGTAGGAAGTCAAGAAACACCTGGAGTAACAGGCAAATTTGGCCTTGGAATGTGGAATGAAGCAGGACAAAGACTAATCGAGTTCTGCCAAGGAAATGCACTGGTCATAGCAAACATCCTCTTCTAACAACACAAGAGAAGACTCTACACATGGACATCACCAGATGGTCAGAACCAAAATCAGATTAATTATATTCTTTGCAGCAAAAGATGGAGAAGCTCTATACATTCAACAAAAAGAAGACCAGGAGCTGACTGTGGCTCAGATCATGAACTGCTTATTACCAAATTCAGACTGAAATTCAAGAAAAGTAGGGAAAACCACTAGACCATTCAGGTATGATCTAAATCAAATCTTTTATGATTATACAGTGGAAGTGAGAAATAGATTTAAAGGCCTAGATATGATAGAGTGCCTGATGAACTATGGAATGAGGTTCATGACATTGTACAGGAGACAGGGATCAAGACCATCCCCATGGAAAAGAAATGCAAAAAAGCAAAATGGCTGTCTGGGGAGGCCTTGCAAATAGCTGTGAAAAAAAGAGAAGTGAAAAGCAAAGGAGAAAAGGAAAGATATAAGCATCTGTATGCAGAGTTCCAAAGAACAGCAAGAAGAGATAAGAAAGCTTTCTTCAGTGATCAACACAAAGAAATAGAGGAAAAGAACAGAATGGGAAAGACTAGAGATCTCTTCAAGAAAAGTAGAGTTACAAAGAGAATATTTCATGGAAATATGGGCTCGATAAAGGACAGAAATGGGATGTACCTAACAGAAGCAGAGGATATTAAGAAGGGGTCGCAAGTACATGGAAGAACTGTAGTAAATAGATCTTTTCGACCAGGATAATCACGATGGTGTGATCACTCATCTAGAGCCAGACCTCTTGGAATGTGAAGTCAAGTGGGCCTTAGAAAGCATCACTATGAACTAAGCTAGTGGAGATGATGGAATTCCAGTTGAGCTATTTCAAATCCTGGAAGATGATGCTGTGAAAGTGCTGCACTCAATATGCCAGCAAATTTGGAAAAGTCAGCAGTGGCCATAGGATTGGAAAAGGTCAGTTTTCATTCTAATCCCAAAGAAAGGCAATGCCAAAGAATGCTCAAACTACTGCACAATTGCACTCATCTCACATGCTGGTAAAGTAATGCTCAAAATTCTCCAATCCAGGCTTCAGCAATATGTGAACCGTGAACTTCCTGATGTTCAAGCTGGTTTTGAAAAAAGGCAGAGGATTCAGAGAACAAATTGCCAACATCCGCTGGATCATGGAAAAAGCAAGTACTTCCAGAAAAACATCTATTTCTGCTTTACTGACTATGCCATAGCCTTTGACTGTGTGGATGACAATAAACTGTGGAAAATTCTGAAAGAGATGGGAATACCAGACCACCTGACCTGCCTCTTGAGAAATCTGCATGCAGGTCAGGAAGCAACAGTTAGAATGGACATGGAACAACAGACTGGTTCCAAATAGGAAAAGGAGGATGTCAAGGCTGTATATTGTCACCCTGCTTATTTAACTTCTATGCAGAGTACATCAGGAGAAACACTGGACTGGAAGAAACACAAGCTGGAATCCAGATTGCCAGGAAAAATATCAATAACCTCAGATATGCAGATGATCCCACCCTTATGGCAGAAAGTGAAGAGGAACCAAAAAGCCTCTTGATGAAAGAGAAAGAGGAGAATTAAAAAGTTGTCTTAAAGTTCAACATTTAGAAAACGAAGATCATGGCATCCGGTCCCATAACTTCATGGGAAATAGATGGGAAACAGTGGAAACAGTGTCAGACTTTATTTTGGGGGGCTCCAAAATCACCGCAGATGGTGACTGCAGCCATGAAATTAAAAGATGCTTACTCCTTGGAAGAAAAGTTATGACCAATCTAGATAGCATATTCAAAATCAGAGACATTACTTTGCCGACTAATGTCTGTCTAGTCAAGGCTATGGTTTTTCCTGTGGTCATGTATGGATGTGAGAGTTGGACTGTGAAGAAGGCTGAGCACCAAAGAATTGATGAGTTTGAACTGTGGTGTTGGAGAAGACTCTTGAGAGTCCCTTGGACTGCAAGGAGATCCAACCAGTCCATTCTGAAGGAGATCAGCCCTGGGATTTCTTTGGAAGGAATGATGCTAAAGCTGAAACTCCAGTACTTTGGCCACCTCATCCAAAGAGTTGACTCATTGGAAAAGACTCTGATGCTGGGAGGGATTGGGGGCAGGAGGAGAAGGGGACGACAGAGGATGAGATGGCTGGATGGCATCACTGACTTGATGGACGTGAGTCTAAGTGAACTCCAGGTGTTGGTGATGGACAGGGAGGCCTGGCGTGCTGCGATTCTTGGGGTTGCAAAGAGTCAGACATCACTGAGCAACTGAACTGAACAACAACAAGGGCGTTTGCGATCTGCCTCTGGGAAGAATGAACCCTATGGTGCTGCACCTGACTTCAATCCCTTCGAGGGAGTTCAGGGTGAATTGAAGCACTCTGCTCCAGGGAATCTGGTGGAACAGGTCTTTAGAGAGTCAGATTTTTCAGGAACTGCTTTCATGATCCCAATCCTTGCATCTCTTCATATCTAGAAAAACACTAAACCACTGAATGATGACTTCAGTTTCTCAAGCCTGCCAGAAAACCTTTTGCAAAATAAGTGCTTAATTGCACTGAACTCCCCCTTCACCAAAGTCACATACTGACCTTCCCCCACTGTCTCTTTGTAGCAGTTTCAAAGAGTTCTCTGAGATGCTGTCTCCTGGGCTTCTGTCCTCATTTTGCCCAAAATAAAACCTCATTCACGTCTCTCAAATTGTGCATCTGTTTTAGCTAACAGTGTTCATTTCTCAAAGCAAAGAGTAACTAAGAAGATACGGCATTTTCTCATTAATTGTGATAGGCATATCTATCACTTTTTCTTTCCAAGATCCTTGTTCAAGACAAAAAAAAAAAAAAGAATTTCATAGCATGGAGATCTCACAGAAGCATCTGAACCAGTGCACATCAGAGGTCACGGGGTAAGAGTACATGGAAAATGCATTACCACTGCCAGGCATTTTGGCAATATTAGGAAAACCATGATCTCAATCTATCATGAGAAATGTCAGGTTTCTGCAAATTCCACCTCCTATATACCTCCCATGATCTGTAGCTTAATAGTCCATTTAATTAGTGTATTTTTCTTATCGGTATAGAGGACTGTCTCTGCTACTTTAACTTCTGAAGAATTCTGGAATGCTGAGTTCATTCTATTAACAAGGGCATTTTCTTACTCTTGTTCTAGAGAGCTGAATTGCATCCGCATGAGATTCATCAAGGCATTTCCCCGACTTCCCTAAGATCCTAACACTGAACCACATCCGAATGGGAATCTCAGATACCAGTACCTCCCCGTATTGGTCTCTCACAAAGGGAATGTATTCAACATTGAAAGTCACTATTTCATATTGAGAATTCATCATGCTCTATAGAAAGCCAGGATACAGACAATGGAGAAAAGGCTCTGGAATATGAGAGAGACAAAACCTGAAGAGCTGGTTTTCACTATTTAAGAAAAAAAAAAAAAAAAAAAGGAAAAAATAAGAAGGTGATAACAAGCACTCCAGGCAGAAAACTTAGAAGCAGAGAACTAAAGGTCTGCAGATTCTCAGTCCAGGCATGTCAGGAGGAAAAGCAGACACAGCCCCACACCCGGGACAGGACAATTACCTGAGAAGCTGCCATTTCCTCCTCTTCTTCCTCCTGCTCTGTGTCTTCTGTGGGGCTATGACGTTTCAAACTCACATCTGCATGTTGAGAAAATACCTTCAATGGCATCCATACAGCCGTTTAACCTGCAACTGCTGCAGTGAAAAACAAGAAAACGTTTTCTTGTTTCTCTCACCCTTTTCGGAGCGCTTTGCTGACTTTCTGTGTTCCTGATCTGTAGTGGGTAATTAAGACTAACCTGATATGCTAATCACATCCTGCTGCTCCACTCTGTTGGCAGATCTTCCCGGCTAGTTCCTCTCCTTCCTTTTTGCATTAGAGAGAGCAGGCCACAGAACAATTCACCAGAGAAAACGGACCCTACTTCTGGGCTACTTGACCCAGCCTACCAGGGTTTTAAAAAAATGCAAGAGGAAGACCTGCATTCAGGAGCCCTGCAGGAAACCTCACATTTGGCACATCTGAGACCTCAGGAAGGGAAGATTTAGGGCGGGAACTTCTAGAAGCAAAGGTCAACCTGATTCCCTGGGGAGGGGCTCTTTCTCGGATGGGTGTGGTGGTACTCAGCCTGTGCCTGCGCCCTTGGGGGAGTGGAGGGGAGAGGTGAGCCTTTGGTGGAAATCAGCTGGGGGTCTTGGGTCCTACCAGGCATTACTTGCAGAATTCTTCCCAAAGATCTCCCGTGTCCTTAGTTTTTATCACCCCCGTCTGCAACCTTTGGACACAGGTTTTCACAAAATGATTTGCATTGCCACCACCTCTCTGCAGGTCCAACTTCAGAGACCAGGAGCCTGGAAGTGTTTCCATCACAGCTTTCTTTGAAAATAAACCAGAGGCAGCAGGAGGCCTGGCGAGCTGCAGTACATGGGGTTACAAAGTGTAGGACAGGACTGAGCAGGTGAACTGAACTGAACTGAGCAGGATATGCTAGATTAACAAGTGTGTGTGGGCAGAGACAAATGCCTTTGAAAATGATGCCCTAAATGCTATCTGATGACCAACCAAGGAAATAATGATCGGTGTTGTCATAAGTTACATTACACATGAATTAACACGCGAGAGCATTCTACTTCCTGTGTGTGTTTTTCTAGGTTTTATGAATCAACTGCTACAGTTTGTTGTCTGCGCCATTTAGAGAGCTCTATTTTCTCACATCTTTAAAGCATAATGACTAAGGAAAAATTAAAGATAGCAGCATGTCCATCTTTCTAATATTATATATTCTAAAAAGTATTCAGTGTATTCACCAGTGCCAACTTTGTAGATTTCGTTTCACAGCAGAATTGAGAATAAGTTATAGACGTTTCCCATATACCTCTTGTTCCCACACGTGGACAATCTCCCTACTTACCTTCCCCCATCCCCCCAACCCCCGAGTGAGCATTTGTTCCCATTGATGACACTACAAGGACAGTAAATACACAAACCCTTTAGTTTACCCTTATGTTTCTCTTTTAAGGATGTGCACTCCATACCTCTGGATAAATGTATAATAACATGTGTCCATCACAACAGTTTAACACTGTTATGCCCAAAGTCCCAATCCCCAGAACTGAGAGAACAAAACATCCACAGCAATGCAAACGCAAAAAGGGAATTTTATTGCTAGCTCAAGCCAGGACCCAAGTTTCATCCAATGCAATGGAGTGGAATAAGGGCCCCGAGCACTGAATTGCAGCAGTACTTATAAGGTTAAGACAAAGACAGGGAGTTGACAGGGGCGGATTGATTGCAAGGGTTCCTTAGCATCTGCTAATTGGCTAGATTTTCGCACGCGCAGGCTTTCTCGGGGGGCTTTCATCCTCATGCTGATAGGCTTGGACCTGGCTACAGTGAGTATACTGATTGGTCGAGTTTTGTTGCTGGCAGAGGATGATCTCAGCTCCTCCTTGGCGATAAACTCAGCCCCGCTGTAAAGGAGACTTAGGCTTACCGTGGCCCCACAGAAGCCTGTCGTGGCGTCTGCTTGGTCCTAACAAACACAAGTTATTTCATGGTCCTGAAAGTTCTCTAGATTTAGGATATTCATAGTCCCTCCTTGAAAACCCATGGCAACCACAGACCTTTTTAATCTCTTCTATATTTCCTACTAGATTCCCAGGTGACTGAGTGGGAAGAAATCTATCACACGATGCAGGACATCCAGATGATGCAGGTTCGATCCTTGGGTCAGGAAGATGCCCTGGAAGAAGAAATGGAAACCCACTCCAGTATCCTTTCCTGGGAAATCGATGGAGAGAGGAGCCTGGCAGGCTACAGCCCCCAGGCTCACAAAGACTCAGACACCACTGAGCACATATGAACATTTACTTACAGCAAAGTGTCATATTGTAAAATTCCTACTTTCTGTAGCATTTTTGAATGGGCTTCTTTCACTTAGTAAAATGTATGGAATGATTGTCCATGTATTTTATGCCTTGAAAGCTTAACATCCAAAAGCTTAAGAACTACCTCTGCGCCTATAGTCCTGCTCAGTAAATAAGTTCATCAACACCATTTTTTTAGATTCCATGTATAACTGTTAAGACAATATTTGCACAAATATAGAGAACAGATGTGTGGCCATGGCAGGAGAAGAGGGGGACAAACTGAAGAGCCCACTAACACACACACACCACCGTGGCTGAAATGCTGGGGAAGACTCTTTCGAGGCCCTTGGACTGCATGGAGACCCAGCCAGCCCATCCCAAGGGAGATCAGTCCTGGGTGTTCATTGGAAGGACTGAAGCTGAAGCTGAAACTGCAGTACACTGGCCACCTCATGTGAAAAGCTGACTCATTTGAAAAGCCCCTGATGCTGGGAATGATTGAAGTGGGGAGGAGAAGGGGACGACAGAGGATGAGCTGGTTGGATGGCATCACCGACTCAGTGGACATGAGTTTGAGTAAACTCTGCGAGTTGGTGATGGACAGGGAGGCCTGGCATGCTGCCGTCCATGGGGTCGCAAACACTTGGACATGACGGAGCAAGTGAACTGAACTGAACTGATGGTTAAAACAGGGAGCTAATGGGAAGCTGCTGGATAGCACAGGCAGCTCAGCTTGGTGCTCTGTGCTGACCAGAGGGGTGAAATGGAGATCACGGGAGGGAGGTTCAAGAGAGAGCAGATTCATGTATACTTATGGCTGATTGATGATGTCGTACAGCAGAAACTAACACAACATTGTAAAGCAATTATATTCCAATACAAAATATATATATGCATCTCAAAAGGAAAAAAAAGGTAAACAGACAGGTCACCCAGCGGTGGAGAATCCATCTGACAGTGCAGGGGACATGGGCTTGATCCCTGGTCCAGGAATACTCCACATGCTTTGGGGCAACTGAGCCTGTGCGCCACAACTGCTGAGCCTGGGTGGGGCAACTTGCTCTTTTAGATGGGCAAGAGGCAAATGAAAGATGCTCACCAGCGCTAAACAATAAGAAATGCAAAACAAAGCTACAATGATGCATCACCTCATGCCAGTCAGAATAACAGTTAGCAAAGAACCCACTAATAATATCAAAAACGCTGCCGAGGCTTGGAGATCAGGGAACCTCCTACAGGGCTAGAGGGAATGTAAACTGGGGCAGTCACGGGGGTTGGCGGGGGGGCACAGTGTGGAAGTTCCTTAAAAAGTGTAACCTCCTGACATTTAAGGAAATGAATTCCATGAAAAATAGACAAAACAGATTAATTGACAAATTGACAAGTTTTGCAGTATTTAGTCAATCATCTGCAAGTCGAAAATGACCAGTTTTGATCTAGCACTTCTAAATTCTCTAAGTTAAATGTGTACGAATACACATACACTCACATATTCCTTCTTGGTTTTCTCGCTGCTAACGTGTATACCTTCAGATATTTATATATTGTATTCAAAGTATGCCAAGGCCATGAGAAAACAGTTCCTTCAAGCCTAGACAAGAAACTTGTGCTAAGAATTATACAGGGGAATATTTTATAAATCTTGGTTCAGAACTTTCCCATCATGGCTTTTAATTATGCTTTTTGTGACTTTGTTAAATTGACATTTGCTTAAATGAGCCCCTGAAAAGTTTTAGCTAACAGAAGAACAATGGACAATTGAAGCAGGTGAGTTTATGACTCTAGGTCCTGAGAGAATTCACAGGAAGCCTTGAGGGCCCCTGAGGAAGGTCAAGATTAGAACCAGGCAGAGAAAGCCCCAGTAAGTGAGGTTCAGGCCTTTCTAAGGGGCCCTGGGTGAAGTGCTGTGGGCTCCCCAGGCTGAGTGTGGATCGGTCCATTCAAACCAGAGGAGTAGGATTCTGGTGAGCTCTGAGGGTGTCATTGAAGGGAGGCCTGTGAAGTAGACCCTGGGGTTTGGCAAGACTGCTGGTCTCCAGGAAGGGGGTCATCTAGTGGAGGTGCTCACAGGATTGGCTGGTGTGAGTTCAAGGACCTTCAGGCTGCCTGCTGCCTGGACAGATGCTGAGGCAGCAACAGCACGGAGCACTCAGGGAAGGTCTCAGCCGTACCCTGTATGATCCTTCTTATTCAAACCTTCACAATGTCCGAGTAGTTTCAAAATGGGAAAGGAGATACAACATAGAAATGGTGGGAAATATATGAATTTATGAGAGTTTAACACCAGTAAGGAACTAATTTCTACAGATGCCATCCCCCTGTGCTACAAATAGTTTCTTATAACGTTATCTTTCCTGCAACCTTAAACAGGTGGGAGACGTTAATGCTGGTGGTGCGTTCACCCTTCCTTCATTCCACATCAACTGTAACACTAAAAAATCATTCACTTTTATTAATGAACATACATTAATTATACACAGATGGAATAAAACTTTTTACAACTATTGTTTGATCCTTGATTAAAATACAGATTACAAGCTTCTAAAAACTTTCCTGATTCTCTAATGAAATGATCAGTGAATGTGATTTATGTGGTTTACAAAATGGGGGCTAATGTAGTAAACATGGATGGACATTAATTATATTAATATGACTTTTCCAGGAAGAGTTTTCTATACTTACATCAGGTAGAAGAGAAGGTGTCCTTACTCCAAGCCTGCCAGGTAATATGCATGATTTCTCGATGTTGATGTTGTAAAAAGAGTTTCGATTTTAATGAACAATAGTTGGTTTATGCTTAAGAAGCAATTAACATAATTATTGAAAACTAAGAGCAAACTCCCGTCTTACTTTGAATTATTTCCTGATAACTTACATCATGGTGACAACACAGATGTTTGACATCAGTGACAAATACCTCCATTTAGAGGTTTAGTGTGCATATAACATTACTGTGTTCTTAATCTTATAAATTGCAGAATAAATGTAAATGATTCCCACCTAATATAGAAGGGCTTCTCTTACAATTGAGGTAACAACATCAAAAACAGATGTTCATATATACAATAGAAACAAAGCACAGCATAGTAACTTGAGAGTTGAATGACATGTGCTTTGGTTCCTTAATGATCTCAAATAATGTTAATATAAACAAGGATACATGATTAATAATTATACCTCTGAAAATATCCACCCCTTCATCTTGTGATCCATACGAACATATCAATTTAGTACATGTTTTAAATGTGGAATACTTGCTACAGTGTTTCTGTTTAGAGTAATTCAACAAAAGTGGTACCAATGAAATGCTTTCTAGTATGAATTCTCTGGCATTGATTTACTTCTGATGTTTGATTAAACTCTTGTCTATATTTTTGTATTTCATTCATGTATCTTTCCAAAGTAAACACTCGTTGCTTCAAAATTGTATATTTAGGACCAACTTTTTTTTATCACTGACTCATTTCTAGGGTTTCTCTGCAGTATGTATTCTCTGACGGGGAGTGAGGTGATGGCTGTGACGAAATCCTTTGCCACATTCCTTACATGTCTAACATTTCTCTGCAGTATGAATTCTCTGATGTTGAGAAAGACCTGAACTCTGGGGAAAGGCTTTGCCACAGTCTGTACATTTATCAAGTCTCTCCCCAGTATGGACCCGTTGATGTCGAGTAAGATGTGAACAATGGATAAAGGTTTTGCCACATTTTTTACATTTGTATAGTTTCTCCCCAGTATGAGTTCACTGAGGCACAGTAAGACTCAGATGCCAGTTAAAGGCTTTGCCACATCCTGTACGTTTACAAGGTCTCTCCCCAGTGTGGATTCGTTGATGTTGAGTAAGGAGTGAATAATGGGTAAAGGATTTGCCACATTCTGTACATTTATAAGGTCTCTCCCCAGTATGGATTCACTGATGTTCAGTTAAAGTTGAACTCTGCTTAAAAGCCTTGCCACATGCTGTACATTTATATTTTGGCCATCTGATGCAAAAAGCTGACTCATTCGAAAAGACCCTGATGATGGGAGAGACTGAAGGCAGGAGGAGAAGGGGACGACAGAGGATGAGATGGTTGGATGGCATCACTGACTCAATGGACATGAGTTTGAGTAAACTCCAGGAGTTGTTGATGAACAGGGAGACCTGGTGTGCTGTGTTCATGGGGTCGCAAAGAGTTGGACACGACTGAGCGACTGAACTGAATTGATTCATGTCAATAAAATCAAGATTATTTTTAATGGGTTAAAAAATGTACATCTACTTGTGAGTGATAGTCTTTGTATATTTTAAATACACTAGGGTGCAAACATATTCAATGGTATAAGATAAATTAGAGCTCTTGGTTCTGAAACTTTAATTTCTTGACAAACTGTATCATTTTGTTGAGCTGTAGCTTAGAAATTCAACACAGGTGAAAACAGATTAGCACCAATATGATTATTGCAAATATTTTGGAAAAAAAATGTGAATAAGAAGACTATGTGTGATATGAGTGTGGAGTGTACTGGAAACATCATACCTGGGCTTCAGTGATGAAAATGCCCACTCCCAAAACCCAGTATCTATCATCAACAGAGTGAACGTTCGTTTTCCAAAGTAAAGAGAAACCAAAAAGATGCGGAATTTCTCCATTAACTGTGAGGGTTTTCACACGCTCCCCACTCCATTTTTCCACAGGCTTGCTAAAGACAGAGGGGAAAAAATGAACTTCCTAGCCTGATTATCTCAGAGAAATCGCCAGAGCCACTGGACTCATCTGTCATGGTGTAAATGAATCACACGGAAGATGCACTATCAGAGCCTGGGCATTTAGGAAAAAATAAGGAAATTATAACTTGAACCTAACAAAAAGATATCAGTTTTATGCAAAATTCATTTTATATATACTTCCTCTGTTTTGTATCCTAACAGTGTGTTTAACTAGTAAGCCTTAGCATCACAGAGGACAGTGTCTCCTAGTTTTCTTTTTATTTCTGCGCATTTTCTGAAAAATTCTGGATCACTGAGTTGATTCAACATATAAGGGCATTTTCTAACTCCTAAAGAGCTGAATTGCATCCACGTGTGAACTCATCATGGCATTTCCCCTACTTCCCAAAGATCCCAACACTGAACCACATCCCAGTGGGAATCTCGGATACCAGTGCCTCTCCGTGTTGATCTCTCACTAAGGGAATATGTTCACCAGCTGAAAGTCACTCATTCAGGTTGGGAATTCATCATGTTCTATAGAAAGCCAGGATAAGGACAATGGAGAACAGGATCTGGGACACAAGGGAGAGATGGTCTTAAGAGCCGGTCTTCACTATGATAAGAAGAAAAGGAAAAAATAAGAAGTGGATAACAAACACCCCAGGCAGAAAAAGTAGAAGCAGAGAACTAAAGGCTGGCAGATTCTCAGTCCAGGCATTTCAGGAGGAAAGCAGACACAGCCCCAGGCCCGGAACAGAACATGTACCTGAGAAGCTGCCATTTCCTCCTCTTCTTCCTCCTGCTCTGTCTTCTCTGGGGATGTTATGTAGCAAACAAACCTCTGCACCTTGAGAAAATACCTTCAAAGGCATGCGCAGGGCTCCTTAACCTGCAACTACTTCACCTACAGACAGAAGGACTTGAAAACCTGAAAAGACCCACCTCTCCTGTCCTGTCTCAGGAGAGGTTCGGGAACAATCACCTCTTACCTGGAGACCAGCCTGTGAACTTATTTCTTGATTGTTCTCTCACCATAGAGAGCTCCTAACCCTCTGCTCACACAGATAATGTGAGCTGACTGCCTTCCCCAGTCCAAATCCAGCTAGACCAACCCTGCAGCCTCTCCTCAGACTGAAGCTGGTCCTCAGCTCTCACAGATGGACCAGGAGCCATGTCCTTAACCCAGGCCTCTCCTTAGAAGCCCCTGGAGCACTTCCTACACACCACACTGATGCCCCCACAGGACCACGAGAGAACTCTGTGGGGCGGGCACCAGGGAGGTCCTTTCCTAACACTGGTCACGTGACTCTGATGGGAAACAGATGGAAATCACTTGGCCAATGGTTCAGATTCTTTCTGAACCATTTCAGTGAATATGAACCCCTCGAGGTCAGGTCCCCACTCTAAGAAGTTATGAATCTGCAGGTCTGAGGTGGGGTCATTAAATACGTCTTTAGCAAGTTCTCTGTTCTGATGCTTCTTCCCCAAGACCCACACTCAGGAGCCCTGAGCTTGAGCCTTCTCACTCAGTACAGCTGAGACAGCTCAGGAGGGGAGAGTTTAGGGTGGGAATTTCTGAGGGAGGTCAGACTAGAACCAGGCAGAGACAGTTCCAGTACTTGGGGTTCAGGCCTTTCTAAGGGACCCTGGGTGAAGTGCTGAGGGCTCCCCAGGCTGAGCGTGGATGGGTCCATTCAAACCAGAGGAGCAGGAATCTGGTGAGCTCTGAGGGTGTCATTGAAGGGGGGCCTGTGCAGTAGACCTAGGGGTTCAGGAAGACTGCTGATCTCAAGGAAGGGGGTCGTCTAGTGGAGGTGCTCACAGGACTGGCTGCTGTGAGTTCAAGGATCTGCAAGCTGCCAGCTCCCCAGACAGATGCTGAGGCAGCAACAGCACGGGGCAGTCAGGGAAGCTCTCAACAATACTCTGTATGATCCTTCTTATTAGAACCATCACAATGTCCCTGCCGTTACAGAGAGGGGGAAAAAGTACAATGGATAAATGATGGGAAATACATGATCAAATTATATGAGGCTAAAAGGCAGTAACAGATGTCATCCCACTGTGCTACCTAATAGTTCACTGTTATGCATTCTTCCCTGCAACCTTAAATAAGGCTGGAGAGGTTAACGTCGGTGGTAGGTAAACACTTCATTCATTACACAGCAACTGCATCACCAGAAACCATTCACTTTTACTGATTAACATGTATGAATATCACACGTAATCAGAATGAAACCTTTTACAATCCACTGTGTGACCCTTGATTAGAATACACATTATAAGCATAGACAACGATATTCATTTTTCTGATACAATAGTCTGAGAGTTGCACTTTCTATGGTTACAAAAGGAAGGCTAATCATTTAATCAAGAAGGCATAGATTAATTACATGATTTTTCTGGGAAGGGTTTCCCATACTTTTCCAGGGTATTAGAGAAGTCTTTGTTTCAAACATGTCAATTAATATTCATGACTTCTGTTGATATTATAAAAATATATCAAAATTTCAGTCAACTGTCATTGTATTATCCTTAAAAAGCCAGTGACATTGAAAATTTAGAACTAACCTCTGTCTGACTTTAATATGTGGAATTAGTCCCTAAACACTTACATCATGGTGACCTACAGGGTTGTTTGACACCAATGACAAACACCTCCATTAGATGTTCAGTGTACACGTTATATTACTACGTACTTAACTTCCTTATTAGAGAATAAATACCAATGGTTCCTACCTCAGATTGAAGGGATTCTCTTATCACTGAGTCAGCAACCATCAAAAACTTGATTTCACATACACAGTAGAAAAAACCATAACATGTAGTACTTTGAAATTGACTTACTTTCATTTGGTTTTCATATAATCTCAAATATGTCAAAACAAGCAAGAATACATTGCTAATACTTGTACCACTCCACACACAACCCTTCATCCTGGGATCCATTCTAACATATCAATTTTCTCTGTGTTTTAACTATGAATTGCTATCTACAGTAATTTCTCCTTCAGAGGAAATTCAGGAAAGTGAAATTGATGAAATGCTTCCTAGTATACATTCTCTGATATTAATTTAGAGTTGATTTTATTACAACTTTCCTACTTTTTTTTTTTCATCATCACATATCTTTCCTGCATAAATGCTCTCATGTTATCTAAAGTGTACATTTAGGACTAACCTCTTTCATCACTTATTACATTCCTAGAGTTTCTCTCCAGTACGTGCTCTCTGATGTCTAGTGAGGTGAGAGCTCTGATGAAAGCCTTTGCCACTTTCTTTACATTTAAGTTTTTGTTTTCTCTGAAGGATGAATTCTCTGATGTTGACAAAGACTTGAGCTCTAGGTAAAGGCTTTGCCACATTATTTACATCGGAATGGTTTCCAGTACAAATTAGCCAATGTTGAATAAAGCTAGGAATTTGGTTAAAGGCTTTGCCACAACCCTTATATTTATAAGGTTTCTCTCCAGTATGAATTATCTGATGCCTATTAAGAGTTGAACTATGACTAAAGTTTTGCCACCCTCTGTGCATTTATAAGGCTTCTCTTCAGTATGAATTCACTTATGTTGAATAAATTTTGAGTAATTGATAACGGCATTGCCACGTTCTGTACGTTTAAGTCTTGTCTGCATTACCAACATGAATCTTCAAATGTCTAGCAAGAATGGATATCAGATTAATTTTTCCACATTACATATATTTATAAGGCTTTTCTCCAGTATGAATTTGCTGATGCTGAGTGAGATATGAGTACTGGTTAAAGGCTTTGCTACATTCTGTACATATGAAAGGTTGCCTTCCTGTATGAATTTTCCTATGGCTATTTAGATGTAATGGTTTAGCAAGACTTTACCACATTTATTACACTTGTTATGCTTCTGCAGATTTTGAATACTCTGCTGTTGAATAAGTTTTAAAGATTAATTTCTCTTATATAAAGAAAGATGTGATCATTGATAAAAGATATTCATACATTTATTATTTTTAAAATCATTGTCTGAAGATTGAGGTCCCTGATGTTTCATAAGACTTGAGTCTCGGTCAACATTACCCCCAGTTTCATTGCATGAAAATCTTCTCCCTTCCCTATAAATATTCTATTGATTGTTGGAGGTAGTGTTCTTGCTTAAAGCTTTCCTCATTTTGTTACACATGAAAAATTCTTTCACATTGAGTGTACTGTGATATGTCTTCAACCATGATGGTTGGATTAGTCTCTTTCAAAATAAGCAACATTACAGACTTTGCAACAAAGAGAAAAGAGCTGTTGGTTGAAGAATATTGAACTCTGGCTAAAAGATCCCTCAAATGGATTATACTGAGAAGTTTTAACCTAAATTTTAAATACCTGTTTTTCAGACATATTTTATTGTGTATTACCTGCATTCAGAAAGGTTTGAATGAGTATTTGCAGTATAGATTAGGTGACTTTCCAGATTTTCCATATTTCCTTTCAGAGAACATGTATGTTTCAAAAAAGCATGGATCTTTGCTTACAAACATACACTTCTCAGCAGATATTAATGACTGAAATGGGCATATTTCCCAGTTTGATTCATATCCTCCTTTTCTTTTGGCATTAATATTTATATTATGAGAAGCTATCCTCATTTGGTTATGTCCATCATAACATCCTCTCAGTATTTCACATGCCCTTTCATTAAATGTAAATTTCCAGTGTGAAATCTTTCATATATTGTTAACTTTTCTTGGGGAATAAATCTTCTAAGCCTGGCTTTTGGGGCATCAAACCCTGGATGTCACGAGAAGACACAGCTGAAAGCAAATAACAAGTTATTCCACCACTTACTATTCTCACGGAATCTACATTACAACTTACATAAAATTGATACTCACTTAGCTAGGTTAGGGATAAAACAGACACAGGAGTCAAGAAGGCAGAGGATTAGGAAGACGTGGAGTTCATCTCGCTCCACGGACACATTGAGGATACATCTGTCATGGAACAATATTCACAGAGCCCCTGCTGAACACTAGCAGAAGACCTTGACACCTAAAAGGACAAAAAAGATTCCCTCATAGCCAGGTAGGACCAAAGAAACAAGAAGGAAACTGGTGAGGAGAGGAAGTGAGATGGGACCTGCAACCCTTGGGGGAGCTCACTGGGACAGAAGGGAGCCTTATTCTCTTATGGGAAGAGGAGGCAGTACCAGCTAGAGGCAGGCAGGACAGAGTGAGGCCTCTACAGATGGCACTAACCACAGCCCTGCTCCCCAAGCCTGAGAGGGGTGTCCACCGCTGCACACAAGGGCTGGGTGCTGGAATGTGGGGTTTGGAGAGCAGATCCAGGCAGAGCACTGGGGTTGGCTGCGAGGAGACATCCTGAGGGGGCAGGAGGGAGGGAGGAGCTCTGCAAACAGGAATGCTTGTGGAGGAAGCTTGAACCACCAGAGAAGCAGAGCAGCATTGTTGAGTGATGCCCGAAGGGCAGGGCGGCCATCCCATCCTCTGTCCGCGTGTTCCAGCCTTTGCCTCAGTAGGCACTAGCGAGAGCTCCCAGCACGGTCCGTTCAGTTCAGTCACTCAGTTGTGTCCGACTCTCTGTGAACCCATGGACTGCAGGGCGATCTCATGACCCCAGCTGCTGCCTCCTCCTCAGCAGTCTTAAATTTACAAAGCAAACATTTTCACCAATGCAAGGTGCCTACGAATTCTGTAATGCAGTTCTTCACACAAGCGTTTTTATTTTGGCGTGTTCTGGTAGATATTTTGAATCTGAAATCTTAAATGATCTTGATATATACTTAATCAGAAAGTAAGAACGTATGGGACACAGTCCTGGTAAGCTTCATAACAAACAAGACAGACTTAACAAAGTAACAGTTCTTATGAAAACAAACAAGAATTGAGATCTTAAAATATGGTGGAATTTTTTTAAGTTTGAATTCTTGTTTAACACAGGGAACTCTACTCATTGCTCTATGGTGACCTAAATGGTATGGAAATCTAAAATAGAGTGGATAAAATATTATATATGTGCATGCTGCTAAGTCGCTTCAGTCACATCTGACTCTTTGCGACTCTATGGACCGTAGCCCTCCAGGTTGCTCTGCCCATGGGATTCTCCAGGCAAAAATACTGTAGCGCATGGCGATGCCCTCCTCCAGGGATTATACACACACACACACACACACACACACACACACACACAGACACACACACAGACACACACACAGATATATATATATATATATATATATATATACACATATAACTGATTTACTCTGCAGTACAGCATAACCTAACATCAACATTGTAAAGCAACTATACTGAAATTATTTTTTAATTTAAAAAATTCTTTATATAATCTAAAAAGTTTAATAGTGAGAATTAACCACAAACATTTAGGTGGTAAATGTTCTAATTTCCCAAGTCAACAATTTAAAAATTCCATGAGTTGAATAAATACAAAAGTATTTTAGGTTTGTAGAAATGGGGCAGATGCACTTAACATTATTGACATTAGTTCGTACAAAGAAAAACCAAACTTTGAAGAAATTTTCAGGTTTGTATTTCTCACTGGAGAGAGGTCCCTTATGCAGTGAAGAAATGAGCCGAGTGTGAAGTTTATCAAGTCATATGTGTAGTGTGCAGGGGATTGGAAAGTATAAAGCAGAAAGCAAATACTATCTGTCCCCAGTATTCCTAGAAGTTTGGCAGTTTGTCCATGACTCCACTCACACACTTCTGTCTAGAGACAGAACCACAGCATTTAAAAGGGCAAATATATGAGGAAAATATGAAAAGGGTTATATTTCATTTTTTTGGGCTCCAAAATCTATGCGGAAATTGACTGCAGCCAGGCATTGGAAGGACTGATGCTGAGGCTGAAACTCTAATACTTTGACCATCTCATGTGAAGTGTTGGCTCATTGGAAAAGACCCTGATGCTGGGAGGGATTGGAGGCAGGAGGAGAAGGGGACGACAGAGGAGGAGATGGTTGGAAGGCATCACCAGCTCAATGGACATGGGTTTGGGTGGACTCCGGGAGTTGGTGATAGACAGGGAGGCCTGGCGTGCTGTGGTTCATGGGGTTGGAAAGAGCTGGACAAGACTGAGCGACTGAACTGAACTGAGACACCAACCTTTTGTCCGGTGATGCAGAGTAACTTATCAATTTTCTATCTGTCTTAACTATGGATTACTATCTACACTAATTCTCCTCCAGGAACTTCAGAAAAGAGAAAGTGATGAAATGCTTTCCTATACATTCTTTTTCTTTTTTTTTTTAAACAGAAGCGCGACCGTTTCTTTATTAAATTGTACAAAAAAAAGAGGACGGGAGGGGGGCAGCTGTGGGGCTCCGCCCCAACCCTGGCCCCACCCCGTCCTGGCGCTGAGAAACGGATCTGAGGGAGGAGACCCAGGGATCAGGCAGGGTAGGGATGGGCAGGGCAGAATGACCTGAGGCTGGGATGCAGAGCTTAGGAAGGAGAGGCTACTGAAGGAGGGAGAGGCTGGCTGCGGGAAGGGCGGGAAGAGAGGAGGGAGAGGGAGGGGGTGACTGGGGACCAGCTGGGGAGCTCAGATGGAGCAGGTAAGGAGGTGGAAGATGGCAGTGAGGATGCAGGTGCGGCATGAGAAGGCTGGGGGGGAGAGAGGGCGGCAACTCTGGCGCGGGGCCCAGAGCAGGGAGCCAGGTGAAGAGGGGTTGCCCGCGGCGCTCCCCACCCCCACCTCCGGGCCCCCAGCGGCCTCCCTCCACCCCCAGCCCACTGGCGGGGGGCTCATGCCGACGCCCCGTTTTCTGCCTTCTGCCGCGTGGGACCCGCTTCATCCTCCTCTTCAGCAGCCTCTTCAGCGCGGGCCCTTCGTCCTCCTCCTCTTCTTCCTCATCTTCCTCGCCCCCTTCACCCTCCTCCTCGCCGTCCTCGGCAGTTTCTTCTCCTCCTCCTCTGCGCCGTCCTCCTCCTCCTCCTCCACTTCTTTCTTCCGCTCTTCCCGGCCTGCCTTCTCCTCCACCTTCTCTTTCTTCTCCTTCAGGTCCTTGGCGCTTAACTCGGCCGCTGCCTCCACGCTCTTCTCCGACTCGGGGCCGGGGCCGGGGCCGGGGCTGGCGGGGAGCCGGGGTCCCGGGGCCTGGACGGAAGGGCCCTGGGCGGCAGAGGCGGGCCGCGGCCGGAACCTGGCGCGGGGGCGGCGGCCGCTGGGCGAGCGGGGGCTCAGGAAGAGGCGGCAGAGGCGCGCGGGGCGGGGCGGGGCGGCCGTGCCTCTACATTCTTTGATATTTACTTAGATTTGATTTAATTATTAGGTAGGTGGAATAGGGAAAAGGAGTCCAAAATGGCGGTGGCTAAAAGACAAGAAATGGAAAAGGAAGGTCCGGGGACCAGAGTGAAGACTTCAGGTAGAAGAAATACCACTCCTGGCTAAGCCCAATTTGCATAGGGCAGGCCCAGGTGGAGGCAAAAACGGATAAAAGGAGGAGCCAAAGCCCGTGCTCGCTGGCTCTCACACGCTCTCTCTTGCGGTCTCTCTCTCTCTCTCTCTCTCTCTCTCTCTCTCTCTCTCTCTCTCTCTCTCTCTCTGTCTCTCTCTCTCTCCCCCTCTCCCCCACCCTCCTCCACTGTCTTCCCTTCAAATCTCTGGGTTGGCATCCCCTTTGAGGATGGATTCTCCTGCTATCTTCTAAATAAAATAGAGCTGTAACACTGATTTGCCTAAGAGCTATAACATGGTTTGTCCAAGACTGAGACCTGTGACGAGCTGAGGGCTCTAATGTCCGTTGCTCCAAATCTTTGTTGTGACGAGACAAAGAACCAAGGAACATACACTCGCGTGACATCTATAGTGCCGTGACTCGGAGATAACCTGGCTGAAAATCTCCACGTGGAAGAGGCCAAGCACAGCCGGAGCCCAACTCAGCAAAGCTCCCGCAGTAGAGGCAGAACGCAAACAAAATCCAGCACAGGGGAAGGCCCATCGTGCTGGAAACTGGGACAGCGGAAAGCCCACGCGGCCCAGTCTCAGATCCCAGAAGACCTCCAGTTAAGGTAAGAGGTCCTTGCTCCTCTGGCTGGAGGGACATGCCTAACGAAATCTTAATTCCTTTACAATCTCTCATTTCTTGTTTCCTCGAACCTCACACGAACAGGCGGGTGGCAGGAGGCACAATTGAGGGACTCTGGAGAGGCTACTCCTCAGCATGTCCCAAAGGCGCTATCTGCTGAGCCCTAGTAGCTGTTACACAAGCCAGTGGGGGTTCTTTTGTCCTTTCTCTTCTCTGTGCCAAGGATCAGACCAATGAAATTGTGAGCACTGGTCAGATATTTAGCAAATTTTCCCGCGTGCTATGAAGGCATGTTTTTCCCACTGCTTTTTCCTCCTGTCCTTCAGCTTTCTCCCCGTACTCAAGCTCAGCCAAAACTAATGAAACTCAGGCTCTGATGTCTCATCGCAAAAATTTATTGAGAGACAAAGAGGTGGATTTGCTCTTCCAACAACACAAGAGAAGACTCTGCACATGGACATCACCAGATGGTCAACACCGAAATCAGATTGATTATATTCTATGCAGCCAAAGATGGAGCAGCTCTATACAGTCAACAAAAACAAGACCAGGAGCTGACTATGGCTCAGATCATGAATTCCTTATTATCAAATTCAGACTTAAATTGAAGAAAGTAGGGAAAACCGCTAGACCATTCAGGTATGACCTAAATCAAATCCCTAATGATTCTACAGTGGAAGTGAGAAATAGATTTAAGGGCCTAGATCTGATAGATAGAGTGCCTGATGGAATGAGGTTCGTGACATTGTACAGGAGACAAGGATGAAGACCATCCCCATGGAAAAGAAATGCAAAAAAGCAAAATGGCTGTCTGGGGAGGTCTTACAAATAGTTGTGAAAAGAAGAGAGATGAAAAGCCAAGAAGAAAAGGAAAGATATAAGTATCTGAATGCAGAGTTCCAACGAATAGCAAGAAGAGATAAGAAAGCCTTCTTCAGCAATCAATGTAAAGAAATAGAGGGAAACAACAGAATGGGAAAGAGATCTCTTCAAGAAAATTAGAGATACCAAGGGAACATTTCATGCAAAGATGGGCTTGATAAAGCACAGAAATGGCATGGACCTAACAGAAGAAGATGATATTAAGAAGAGGTGGCAAGAATACACGGAAGAACTGTACAAAAAAGATCTTCACGACCCAGATAATCATGATGATGTGATCACTAATCTAGAGACAGACATCTTGGAATGTGAAGTCAAGTGGGCCTTAGAAAGGATCACTACGAACAAAGTTAGTAGTGATGTAATTCCAGTTGAGCTGTTTCAAATCCTGAAAGATGATGCTGTGAAAGTGCTGCACTCAATATGCCAGCAAAGTTGGAAAACTCAGCAGTGACCACAGGACTGGAAAAGGTCAGTTTTCATTCCAATCCCAAAGAAAGGCAATGCCAAAGAATGCTCAAACTACCGCACAACTGCACTCATCTCACATGCTAGTAAAGTAATGCTTAAAATTCTCCAAGCCAGGCTTCAGCAATACGTGAACTGTGAAATCCCTGATGTTCAAGCTGGTTTTAGAAAAAGCAGAGGAACCAGAGATCAAATTGCCAACATCTGCTGGATCATGGAAAAAGCAAGAGAGTTCCAGAAAAACATCTATATCTGCTTTATTGACTATGCCAAAGCGTTTGACTGTGTGGATCACAATAAACTGTGGAAAATTCTGAAAGAGATGGGAGTGTCAGACCACCTTACCTGCCTCTTGAGAAACCTATATGCAGGTCAGGAAGCAACAGTTAGAACTGGACATGGAACAACAGACTGGTTCCAAATAGGAAAAGGAGTACAACAAGGCTGTACATTGTTACCCTGCTTATTTAACTTCTATGCAGCATACATCATGAGAAATGCTGGACTGGAAGAAACACAAGCTGGAATCAAGATTGCTGGGAGAAATATCAAACACCTCAGATATGCAGATGACACCACCCTATGGCAGAAAGTGAAGAGGAACTGAAAAGCCTCTTGATGAAAGTGAAAGAGGAGAATTAAAAAGTTGGCTTAAAGCTCAACGTTCAGAAAACGAAGATCATGGCATCCGGTCCCATCACTTCATCGGAAATAGATGGGGAAACAGTGTCAGACTTTATTTTGGGGGGCTCCAAAATCACTGCAGATGGTGATTGCAGCCATAAAATTAAAAGACGGTTACTCCTTGAAAGAAAAGTTATGACCAACCTAGACAGTATATTCAAAATCAGAGACATTCCTTTGCCGACTAATGTCTGTCTAGTCAAGGCTATGGTTTTTCCTGTGGTCATGTATGGATGTGAGATTTGTACTGTGAAGAAGGCTGAACAACGAAGAATTGATGCTTTTGAACTGTGGTGTTGAAGAAGACTCTTGAGAGTCCCTTGGACTGCAAGGAGATCCAACCAGTCCATTCTGAAGGAGATCAACCCTGGGATTTCCTTGGAAGGAATGATGTTAAAGCTGAAGCTCCAGTACTTTGGCCACCTCATGAGAAGGGTTGACTCATTGGCAAAGACTCTGATTCTGGGAGGGATTGGGGGCAGGAGGACAAGGGGACGACTGAGGATGAGATGGCTGGATGGCATCATGGACTCGATGGACGTGAGTCTGAGTGAACTCCGGGAGATGGTGATGAACAGGGAGGCCTGGCGTGCTGCGATTCATGGGGTCGCTAAGTGTTGGACGTTACTGAGGGACTGAACTGAACTGTTAGGATCCAGAGAGAAGCCACTCTTCAGGGTGTGAACCACTGCCAAGGGCAAGGGCTGGGATCTCGGAATTAGGCCTAGCTAGGTTTTGTGAAGGGATGGAATTCATATGCTCGTGAGTGGGAGGATCATCCCTACCATTGGGGAACCACCCACTCCTCCTTCTTTTGCCTTGGAGCTGTCCTGCCACCTCTGGTTGTGTCTGTTGGCTTATAGATTGGGGATTAAGTACTTGAATTTTACTTTTCATCTTGGACCCAGTTGGTTTTAATTGGTTTACATTATCCCCTTGTGCTATGTCATTCTTTCAAAGGTTGTGCTCTTCCCCTTTCCCTCCTGTTTCATGCTCTTTTCCTGAGCCCCATCCAGACCCACAAGGTTGCCTCTACAATCTTCTGGAGAGACAACCAGAAAATAGCTGGCCTTGGGAGGGAAATACTCTATAATATCCAACCCCCTAATCCTACCCAGTACTGGTCACACTGGAGACCTTGCGGACGCCCAAAGTCCAGTCCAGGTGTCCCAGGAGGTCATCACGTGTTGACCTGCCTAGGGATCTGGTCCTCAAAAAGTTGTCATGCCTCAACCTGCTTGAGGATCCGCTTGTCCCAGTGGTCCCAGGAGGTCGTCACGCCTCGACCTGCCCAGGGATTCGATCTCTAGGAGGCTGTCACGCCACAGCCTGCCTGGGGATCTACACCCCGACCCAGGGACGCCTCGCTGTCAGGTTCCAACAGTACTAGGTAGGATTAACTTACATCATATCTATTTCCGTCCATGGTGGGCAAACTAGCAATGAGTTACAAACCCCTTAATTCTACCCAGCACTGGTCACGCTGGAGACCTTGGAGACGCCCAAACTCCAGTTCGGGGGTCCCAGGAGGTCATCACACCTTGACCTGCCTAGGGATCAGGTCCTCGAAAGGTTGTCACACCTCAACCTGCTCGGGGATCCACTAGTTCCAGGGGTCCCAGGAGGTCATCACGCCTTGACCTGCCTAGGGATCTGGTCCTCAAAAGGTTGTCACACCTCAACCTGCTTGGGGATCCTCTAGTCCCGGGGGTCCCAGGAGGTCATCACGCCTTGACCTGCCTAGGGATCTGGTTCTCGAAAGGTTGTCACGCCTCAACCTGCTCAGGGATCTGCTAGTCCCAGGGGTCCCAGGAGGTCGTCACACCTCGACCTGCCCAGGGATTCGATCTCTAGGAGGCTGTCACACCTCAGCCTGCCTGGGGATCTGCACCCTGACCCAGGGACGCCTGGCTCTCAGGTTGCAACAGTTCTGGGTACGATAAGCTTCAGAAAGACTCACCCCCTAAAGAAGTGCACCCATGGAAACAGAAGGAAGCCTATTACTTGCGGGACTGTGCCCAGTCTCAGCAATAACTCAGGAACCCAATGAGAACCCCATTGCCTTTCTGGGAAGGCTAAAAGAGGCACTCCAAAAGTTTACCAATCTGGACTTAGACTCTTACGAGGGACAGGTGATTTTAAACGACAAATTCCTGTTCCAATGTGCATCAGATATCAGAATTAAGTTACAACAGCTACAACGGCAGGACCTTGCTGCCTCTTTAGATGAGATGGTCCAGACAGCCACCAATACCTTTTATAACAGAGAACAGGAGAAGGAGGCCAAGGCCCAGGGAAAGGAGAGAAAGAAAGAGACAAGGCATGTCCAGATGCTGGCCACCCTCCAGAGAAGCCCTACAGCAAACCCCGAGTCCTTGAAGGACAAGGCATGAGACAAATGCTGGATCTGTAGACAGGCGGGCCATTGGGCCAAAGAGTGTGCAAACCACGACAAGTCTCCTAGAATGGCTTGCCACAAATGCCATCAACTGGGACATTGGGCGGCACTCTGCCTTCGGGACCCAAGAGCCTCAAGGTCAAGCGCCAAGCCTACCCTCATGAAGGTTCAAGAAGACTGAAGCGGCCCACTCCAGCCAGCCCGCCTGTCACAGATAACCATCATGGGGCGGGAGCCAAAGGTGCAACTGGATGTGGCAGATAGGTCCAAAAATTTCTTGGTTGACACAGAGGCTACCTACTCTGTCTTGAACTCCTTCTCCAGACCCTTCTCCTCCCAAACCTGTACCATTTTGGGTACTACAGGAAAAGCAACTACTAAAAGATTCACCCAAGCACTTCTTTGTTGCTGGGATGGACAAATATTTCCCCACCAGTTTCTGGTGGTCCCTGAGTGTCCTACTCCCTTATTGGGTAGAGATATACTCACTAAACTGGGAGCCACCCTTGTGATGGGAAGTTTTTCAGCCCCTAGAGCTCTACAGCTCCTGGTTACTACTGAGCAACCCATTACACCTTCAATAGAGAGGGACCAAAAACCATGGGAAGACAAAATTAACCCCCAGGTGTGGGACCAGGGGATTCCTGGATGAGCCTGCCAAGCCGAACCGGCCATCATTGTCCTCCAAGATCCCACTCGGTTTCCTAACCAGAAACAATACACTCTCAAAAGAGAGGCTCGGGAGGGACTACAGCCTTTAATAAACAAATTCCTTGCTTGTGGGCTATTGGTCCCCACCAGTTCACCATGTAACACCCCAATCTTCTCAGTAAAGAAAAAAGAAGGAACCTGGTGAATGGTTCAAGATCCCCGGATCATAAATGAAGCTGTTGATAAATGAACCCTCATTCCCACAGTACCCAATCCCTATGTAATCTTCGGAGAAATCCCACCCAGTGCCAAGTGGTTTACAGTCTTGGATCTCAAAGATGCATTTTTGTGCATACCACTGGCTAAAGAATCCCAATATCTTTTTGCCTTTGAGTGGGAGGCCCCAGCAGAAAAACGCCAACAGATGACTTGGACAGTACTACCTCAGGGGTTCAGAGATAGCCCGCACCTGTTTGTACAGGACATTAGCCAGAATCTCCTAGATCTGGACCTGGGACCTAATGGGAAATTATTACAATACGTAGATGACCTACTAATCTGCTCTCCAGATGAGAAAAGTGCCCAACAACATGCAATTCAGGTTCTAAACTTCTTGGCAGAAAGGGGATATAAGGTCTCCTGTGCTAAGGCACAGATGGTCAAGACAAAGGTCACTTACCTAGGAGTTCAGATTACACACGGGTCCAGGAGGCTGTGCTCTGATCGAGTACAAGGAATCTTCCAGTTGTCCTCCCCCACGACTCGAAAACAATTGTGAGCTTTCCTGGGGCTAACTGGATATTGTAGAATCCGGATACCCAACTATGGTCTAATTGCCCAGCCCTTATATGAAAGCTTAAAGGGATGAGATGATTCAATCCCACTGATATGGAGAACTCCACAAAAGTAGGCAGAGGCTACACTAAAACAGACCTTAACTCAAGCACCTGCCTTGAAGTTGCCAGACCCACAAAAAGCATTCCAACTTTATGTCCATGAAAGAGAGGGAATAGCTTTGGGACTGTTAACTCAAAGGTTGGGATTTGGGCCCCAGCCTGTAGCTTACTTATCCAAAAAGCTCGATCCAACTACTGGAGGTTGGCCCCCCTGCCTTCGAAATCTTGCAGCTATTGCAATCATGATAGAAGATGCTTTAAAACTCTCCTTTGGGGGCAAACTAACTATTTTTACCAGCCACCAAGTAAAACAACTCCTAAATGGGAGAGGCCATTTATGGATGTCTGATCAAAGAATCCTCAGATGTCAAGTAATGCTGATGGAAGATCGAGGCCTCACTATATCCACTTGTGAGGTTCTTAACCCAGCCACCCTCCTGCCTACCCCCGAGGGCTCTCTCCCCTTTCACTCTTGTCTAGAAACCTTGGACCACTGGATAAAACCCGAGAGGGATTGTCAGAAGATCCTCTGACCAATCCTGAGGAAATCTGGTACACTGATGGAAGCAGCTTTGTCTTGGATGGAAAAAGAAGAGCCAGGTATGCAGTAGTCTCCAATTTCGAGACCATAGAGGCTAAGCCTCTGCCACCAGTTACTTCAGCCCAATTAGCTGAGCTCATAGCCCTGACTCGAGCTTTAGAGGTGGGAAAAGGAAAAAGAATAGCCATTTACACTGATCCCAAGTATGCCTTTCTGGTGCTACATGCACATGTGGCTATTTGGAAAGAAAGGGGCCACTTGACCACCTGAGGGTCCCCAATCAAATATGGTCATCAAATTCTTTGACCCTTGGAGGCAGTCCATCTGCCCACTGAGGTTTCAGTCTCCCACTGTAAAGGACAACAAAAAGGGAACAGAGAAGTGCCAGGAGAGAACCAAGCAGCTGATCAGGCAGCTAGGAGAGCAGCATTACAGAACCATGACCTAATAGGGGTTGCCACCTTAGTTCCACAGACTAATTTGCCAGAAACTCCTTCATATCCTGAAGGTGAGACTCTTAAAGCTAAAAGTGAGGGCTTTCAAGAAGATCATATGGGGTGATTCCAAAAGGAGGGACTCCTTTTTCTGCCTGGGAACCTCCAATGGAAGTTGGTTAACTCCTTATATGCCACTACTCATTTAGGAGAAAAGGCCCTCCAAAGATTATTAGAAAGGTCCTTCAGGGGAACAGGCTTCCAAACAACTATAAGACAGGTGGTGTCCTGTTGTCCCACTTGCCAATGAAACAACCCTCAAGGAGCTCAAAGACCCCAGCTGGCCCAGCCCAATCCAACGACATGGGACCTACGTAGGAGAGGACTGGCAGATGGATTTCACCCAGATGCCAGTTTCTCAAGGGTATAAATACCTATTAGTCATGATAGATATATTCACAGAATGGATTGAAGGCTTTCTCACCCGGACTGAGAAGGCTGAGGAGGTGGTAAAAAAAAACTGTTCCATGAAATCATTCCAAAATTTGGTCTGCCCAGGTCATTACAAAGTGACAGTGGGACATCATTTCCTTCTAAGGTCACCCAAGGGGTCTCGAAAGCATTGCGCATTACTTATTATCTCCTCTGCCTGGAAGCCTCAATCTTTGGGGAAAGTAGAAAGAGCCAATCAATTCTTAAAATCAGCAATAAAAAAAAAATAACCCAGGAGACCTCCTTGGGATGGAAGGAGGCTTTACCGATAGCTCTCCTCTGCACCCGCATTGCCCCTAAGGAACAGCTTGGTCTTAGCCCTTATGAGATGCTATATGGGAGACCTTTTGTTTATGTCAATGACCTCTTCCTAGATCCAGGGGTTCAGACCCTCCAGTCTTATACCATGGCCATTGGGCAATTCGAACAGGATATATACGCTTGTGGGGTATAAACCAGGACCCAAAAGATTCTAACGAGTCACCACGATATGCTCCAGGGACTCAAGTCCTAATTAAAGTCTGGAAAGATGGGTCCCCAAAAGCTCAACTCCAGCCCACATGGAAGGGCCTCTATCCTGTAATACTTTCTACCCCCACAGCAGTCAAGGTACCAGGAAATGACTCCGGGTTTCACTACTCACGAGTCAAGCTGTGGAAGAGGACAGAAGAGGACACTCAATATACCTGTGAGCCCCTGGGAGATCTCAGATACCTATTCAAGACTACCAATGAGTGTCATTCTAATAAACATCCCCAAAATCTAGTTTCTGGGGATAAGATTTCTCAAGATAGCTCTAAAGAGCCAACACAGCTTGACAGAGATTATACTCCAAAATAGGCAAGAGATAGATCTTCTGATCCCTGAACAAGGAGGGACTTGAGCCATCCTGGTGATGTATATATAAACTTGGCTAATGTCCCTACTAGTCCTTGTTATGCTATATTGATGATGCTTATGGTTATTCCATGTACTGTCAGTTGTCTAACCTGTTTGGTCTCTGCCCAGGTCAACAAGCTACAACATACAGTGCCAGTTCAACAAAGATGTAAACCTACAGCCAACCACAGAAAATATCACTCACCCTTAAATGGACACTGCTATAAGGACTCTGAGGCTTCAGACTAGCAAGAGGGAGAAGCCCAATACCCCCTCACTGCCCCAGTTCAGCAGGAAGTAGCCAGAAAGACCTCGACGCCCCTATTCCCAAATAATTGGGCCTCCCATCTCTTGAGGGTGGAATGTTAGGTAGGTAGAACAGGGAAGAGGAGTCCAAAATGGCGGTGGCTACAGACAAGGAAGGGAAAAGCTCGCGAAAATGAAACAAAAGAAGGTCTGAGGACTGGAGTGAGGACCTCAGGTAAAAGAAACAACACTCCTGGCTGGCCCAATTTACATAGGACAGGCCCAGGGAGAAATAAACATATAAATAAAAGAGCCAAAGCTAGCTGGCTCACTCTCTCTCCCATGCGCTGGGGCGCTCTTTCCCTCGTGTCTTTAGATCAACGTGCCCTCACGCCTCAAAGATGGATTTTCCTGCTATCTTCTAAATAAAATAGAGCTGTAACACTGAGCTGTAACACTGATTTGTCTAAGAGCTATTTGAGACCTGAGAGCTATAACAGAGTCTATCCAAGACCTGAGAGCTGTGACTTGCCGAGGGGGCTTTAATGTCCATCACTCTGAATCTTTGTTGTGATGAGACAAAGAATCGAGGAATATACACTCATGTGACAGTTCCAAACAGGAAAAGGGGTACGACAAGGCTGTATACTGTCACCCTGCTTATTTAACTTCTATGCAGAGTACATCATGAGAAACCCTGGACTGAAGGAAACACAAGCTGGAGTCAAGATTGCCAGGAGAAATATCAATAACCTCAGATATGCAGATGATACCACCTTTATGGCAGAAAGTGAAGAGGAGCTAAAAAGCCTCTGGATGAAAGTAAAAGGAGAGTGAAAAAGTTGGCTTAAAGCTCAACGTTCAGAAAATGAAGATCATGGCATCTTGTCCCATCACTTCATGGGAAATAGATGGGGAAACAGTGGAAACAGTGTCAGACTTTATTTTTCTGGGCTTCAAAATCACTGCAGATGGTGATTGCAGCCATGAAATTAAAAGACGCTTATTCTTTGGAAGAAAAGTTACGACCAACATAGAGAGTATATTCAAAAGCAGAGACATTACTTTGCAGACTAAGGTCCGTCTAGTCAAGGCTATGGTTTTTCCTGTGGTCATGTATAGCTGTGAGAGTTGGACTGTGAAGAAGACGGAGTGCTGAAGAATTGATGCTTTTGAACTGTGGTTTTGGAGAAGACTCTTGAGAGTCCTTTGGATTGCAAGGAGATCCAACCAGTCCATTCTGAAGGAGATCAGCCCTGGGATTTCTTTGGAAGGAATGATGCTAAAGCTGAAACTCCAGTACTTTGGCCACCTCATCCAAAGAGTTGACTCATTGGAAAAGACTCTGATGCTGGGAGGGCTTAGGGCAGGAGGAGAAGTGGACGACCGAGGATGAGATGGCAGGATGGCATCACGGACTCAATGGACATGAGTCTAAGTGAACTCCGGGAGATGGTGATGAACAGGGAGGCCTGGCATGCTGCGATTTATGGGGTCTCAAAGAGTTGTACACGACTGAGCGACTGAAATGAACTGAACTGAACTGAACTGATGTGTATTCGTACACATTTAACTTAGAGAATTTAGAAATGCCAGATCAAAATTGGTCATTTTAGAATTGCAGATGACTGACTGAAAACTGCAAAACTTGTCAATTTGTCAATTAATCTGTTTTGTCTATTTTTCATGGAATTCATTTCCTTAAATGTCAGGTGGTTACATTTTTTAAGGAACTTCCACACTGTCCTCCCCCTGTGACTGCCCCAGTTTACATTCCCTCCAGTCATGTAGGAGGTTCCCTGGTCTCCAAGCCTCTTCAGCGTTTATATTATTAGTGGGCTCTTTGCTAATTGTTATTCTGACTGGTACGAGATGATGCATCATTGTAGCTTTGTTTTGCATTTCTTGTTGTTTAGCGCTGGTGAGCATCTTTCATTTGCCTCATGCCCGTCTAAAAGAGCAAGTTGTCCCACCCAGGCTCAGCAGTTGCGGCGCACAGGCTTAGTTGCCCCAAAGCATGTGGAGTATTTCTGGACGAGGGATCAAGCCCATGTCCCCGGCACTGTCAGATGGATTCTCCACCACTGGGCGACCCGTCTGTTTAGCTTTATTTCCTTTTGAGATGCATGTGTATTTTGAATTGGAATATAATTGCTTTACAATGTTGTGTTAGTTTCTGCTGTACGACATCATCAATCAGCCATAAGTATACATGAATCTGCTCCCTCTTGAACCTCCCTCCCGTGATCTCCATTTCACCCCTCTGGTCAGCACAGAGCACCAAGCTGAGCTCCCTGTGCTATCCAGCAGCTTCCCACTAGCTCCCTGTTTTAACTATAAGTTCAGTTCAGTTCACTTGCTCAGTCATGTCCACGTCTTTGCGACCCCATGGACTGCAGCATGCCAGGCCTCCCTGTCCATCACCAACTCACGGAGTTTACTCAAACTCATGTCCACTGAGTAGGTGATGCCATCCAACCATCTCATCCTGTCTCTCCTCTTCTCCTCCCCACTTCTATCATTCCCAGCATCAGGGGCTTTTCATATGAGGTGGTCAAAGTACTGGAGTTTCAGCTTCAGCATCAGTCCTTCCAATGAACACCCAGGACTGGTCTCCCTTAGGATGGGCTGGCTGGATCTCCATGCAGTCCAAGGGCCTCGCAAGTCTTCTCCAGCATTTCAGCCACAGTGGTGTATGTGTGTCAGTGGGGCTCTTCAGTTTGTCCCCCTCTTCTCCTGCTGTGTCCACACATCTGTTCTCTATATTTGTGCAAATATTGTCTTAACAGATATATATGGAACCTAAAAAAATGGTGTTGATGAACTTATTTACTGAGCAGGAATATAGGCGCAGAGGTAGTTCTTAAGCTTTGGGATGTTAAGCTTTCAAGGCATAAAATACATGGACAATCGTGGCATGCATTTTATGAAGTGAAAGAAGCCCATTCAAAAATGCCAGAGAAAGTAGCAATTTTACAATAGGACACTATGGTGTAGGTAAATATTCATATGTGCTTAGTTGTATCTGAGTCTTTGTGAGCCCAGGGGCTGTAGCCTGCCAGGCTCCTCTGTCCATAGATTTCCCAGGAAAGGATACTGGAGTGGGTTTCCATTTCTTCCTCCAGGTGATCTTCCTGACCCAAGGATCAAACCCGCATCACCTGGATGTCCTGCATCGGCAGGTAGAAAGTTCTTCCCACTCAGTCACCTGGGAATCTAGTAGGAAATATAGAAGAGATTAAACTGTGGTTGCCATGGGTTTCAAAGAAAGGACTATGAATATCCTAAATCTAGAGAACTTTCAGGACCGTGAAATAATTTGTGTTAAACTGTTGTGATGGACACATGTTATTATGCATTTATCCAGAGGTATGGAGTGCACATCCCTAAAAGAGAAACATAAGAGTTTTTTTTACTGTCCTTGTAGATTCATCAGTGATAACAAATGCTCACTCTGGTGGGGAAAGGTAAGTAGGGAGATTGTCCACGTGTGGGAACAAGAGGTATATGGGAAACGTCTATACCTTATTCTCAACTCTGCTGTGAATCTAAATCTTCTACAAAGTTGGTACTGGTGCATGCACACTGAATGTTTTTTAGAATATATAATATTAGAAAGATGGACATGCTGCTATCTTTAATTTTCCTTAGTCATTATACTTTAAAGAAGTGAGAAAATAGAGCCCTCTAAATGGCGCAGACAACAAACTGTATCAGTTGATTCATAAAACCTAGAAAAACACACACACAGGAAGTAGAACAAGGCTCTCATGTGTTAATTCATGTTAATGTAACTTAAACGACAACACCAATTGCCGGGGTCCAGCCCCGGTGGATCCAGGGAATTCGAAGGGTGGACGGCGTTGGCGTGGAAAGACTTGTTTATTTATTAATGTAAGATTAGATTAAGTAACTATAGTGTAGTAAGAAGATTAAATGGAGGAAGAGGGCTGAATAGCTTGGTTTACGCGGAAGGCCAATAAAATTCCAGACAAGGAATTGGCACCATCTACGTTGGGCCACCGGCGCCCGCTTGAATATCTAAGGGTGCCTCGCCTTAAGCTCCCTTTCGTGCGGGTCTTAACAGCCAGGGCAAGTAAGTAGACCTGGCGAGCCTCCGCGCCCCAGGTGGAGATTCAGCCTGAAGTTAAAGTAAAGAGCAGAGAGAAGGAAAGGGAGAGAAGAAGAAAGAGAGAGAGAGACACGGGGGGAGCCAGAGCCCCAAGAAACCAGGCGGAGAGACTAGTTCGAGAAACTGGTCCGAGAAACTGGCCCCATCCTTTATTGTTCAGAAGGCCTTTTATACTTTTGATAAAACATGGAGATCAATGGGTAACACAAAATTATGTAGCGTTCGCAGCTCAGACTCTTTCTATACATCATTTTGTATACAAATGGTCTCAGGTGATTTACATTATCTTCTGGCCAAGAGGCTTGTTAACACTTTTTGGCTGTCTTCCTTAATGAATGTTAATTTTGTTTCCCCTGAAGTGTTTTTCTTTAATCTACATCTCCTTAAAGCATTAAAGTTACATCTCTATAGAACAAAGGTGCAGTGGGATATAACAAAGAAGGTACTTAACTCAAAGATCTAATGTTGCTAATACCAGGTCTACTACTTGCATTTCTATATATCAACTATATCTAAAAATAAAGGATATGAAAATTTGGCAGCAAGCATTGATTCAACAAATGAAACTTTTAATCAGTCCTATTTTAAAGATTTTGACTCCTCGGAAGCTCCTACATTCCTAGGATGTTTTAAGCTTCCTGTGCCTCCTGCGGTCAGGAGGCCTCAAACAATCACATGTGCAGCTGTAGGAGTCCTGCAGGCAGGCTAGAAAGCCATCAGAGGGTTTTTTGGATTGAAACACTCTTTCAAATGCAGGAGACTAAAGCCCTGAATTGACTTTTTCCAGAAAATGTCAGAAGAGTGGAAAAGCAGAGCACAAAAGCCGGCAGATTTTTGTTGGGGTACATGCTTAGGAATTTCCAGAGGGGTCCCTGAAGTCTGAGCACGCCTTGCGTATGTCAGCTTCCTTCCTCATGACCTTGTCACGGGCAGGATTCCTCACACTGGCTCCCGGCAACCAATCATTATTTCCTTGGTTGGTCATCAGATAGCATTTAGGGCATCATTTTCAAAGGCATTTGTCTCTGCCCACACACACTTGTTAACCTAGCGTGTCCTGCTCAGTTCAGTTCAGTTCAGCTGCTCAGTCCTGTCCTACTCTTTGCGACCCCATGGATTGCAGCTCGCCAGGCCTCCCGCTGCCTCCGGTTTATTGTCAAAAGAAAGCTGTGATGGAAATACCTCCAGGCTCATGGTCTCTGAAGTTGGAGGTGCCACACCTGCAGAGAGGTGGTCACAATGTAAATCATTTTGTGAAAACCGGGACACAGGCTGCAGAGGAGGGTGAAAAAAACTAAGGACATCTTTGGGAAGAATTCTGCAAGTAAAGCCTGGCAGGAACCCAAGTCCCGCAGGTGATTCCCACCAAACAGTCACCTCTCCCCTCCCTTACCCCAAGGGCGCAGGTACAGGCTGAGGACCACCACACGCATCCTAGAAAGAGCTTCTCCCCAGGAAATCAGGTTGACCTTTGCTTCTAGAAGTTCCCATCCTAAATCCTCCTTTCCTGAGGTCTCAGATGTGCCAAATGTGAGGTTTCCCTCAGGGTCCTGAATGCAGGTCTTCCTCTTGCATTTTTTCAAAACCCTCGTAGCCAGGTAGCCCTGGTAGCCCAGAAGTAGGGTCCATTGTCTTTGGTGAATTGTTCTGTGGCCTGCTCTCTGTAATGCAAAAAGGAAGGAGAGGAACTAGCCGGGAAATTTTGCAAATTGAGAGAAACACCAGCATGTGATTGGCATTCAAGTTAGTCTTGATTACCCACTACAGATCAGGAACACAGAAAGTCAGCAAAGAGCTCAGAAAAGGGTGAGAGAAACAAGAAAACTTCTTTTTCACTGCAGCAGTTGCAGGTTAAAGGGCTGTATGTGTTATGCCCAAGTCGCGAAATCTCCCAATGACCACCAGGGAGCCAATATCCGATGCAAAAGCAAGAGAGTTTTTATCACCAAGCTCCAGCTGGGGCTCTCACCTATGCAGCTGCTATAGGGAGGAGCCCCGGGTTTTGGATTACATTGCTTATATAGGGAGTATACTTGGAAAAAAAGGATTTCTAGGTAGGGGAACGTCTGATTGGTCACTTTCTTTCGAAGGGTTCTGTGTTGGTTCTTGATTGGTCCCTATTGTCTAGGTAGACTACAAGTTCCTGAGCATTAAGTCAGGAGATTTTGGTCTGGGGTCCAATTGGCTCGTGGGTGGTGGGGTGAGGTCAGGGGATTTCCAAAGGCTCTTTTCCCGGAACCTTACAAAATGGAGTTTTTCTGTTAACAAAATGGAGTAGCTTAGCTTCTTCATATGGATGCCTTTGAAGTTATTTTCTCAACATGCAGTTGTGAGTTTGAGACGTCGTATCCCCACAGAAGACACAGAGCAGGAGGAAGAAGAGGAGGAAATGGCAGCTTCTCAGGTAATTGTCCTGCCCCCCGTCTGGGGCTGTGTCTGCTTTTCCTCCTGACATGACTGGACTGAGAATCTGCAAACCTTTAGTTCTCTGCTTCTAAGTTTTCTGCCTGGAGTGCTTGTTATCACCTTCTTATTTTTTTCCTTTTTTTTTTTTTTTTAAATAGTGAAAACCTGCTCTTCAGGTTTTGTTTCCCTCATATTCCAGAGCCTTTTCTCCATTGTCTGTATCCTGGCTTTCTGTAGAGCATGATGAATTCTCAACATGAAATAGTGAGTTTCAATGTTGAATACATTCCCTTTGTGAGAGATCAATATGGGAAGGCACTGGTATTTGAGAATCCCATTGGGATGTGGTTCAGTGTTAGGATCTTAGGGAAGTCGGGGAAATGCCTTGATGAATTTACATGTGGATACAATTCAGCTCTCTAGAACAGGAGTAAGAAAATGCCCTTGTTAATAGAATGAACTCAGCATTCCTGAATTTTTCAGAAGTAGCAGAGACAATCCTCTATACCGATAAGAAAAATATGCTAATTAGATGGACTATTAAGCTACAGATCATGGGAGGTATATAGGAGGTGGAATTTGCAGAAAACTGACATTTTTCATGATAGATTGAGATCATGGTTTTCCTAATATTGCCAAGATGCCTGGCAGTGATATGCATTTTTTCATGTACTCTTACCCCGTGACCTCTAACATTCATTGCTTCTGTGAGATTTCCACGCTATGAAATTCAGGTTTTTTTTTGGTTTATTTTTGTTTTTTTGTCTTGAACAAGGGTCTTGGAAAGAAAAAGTGATGGATATGCCTATCACAGTTAATGAGGAAATGCTGTATCTTCTTAGTTACTCTTTGCTTTGAAAAATGAACACTGTCAGCTAAAAGAGATGCACAATTTGAGAGATGTGAATTAAGTTTTATTTGGGACAAAATGAGGACAGCAGCCCAAGAGACAGCATCTCAGAGAACTCTGAGAAACTGCTCCAAAGAGACAGTGGGGGAAGGTCAGTATGTGACTTTAGTGAAGGGGGAGTTCAGTGCAATCAAGCACTTACTTTACAAAAGGTTTCCTGCAAGTCGTGAGGAACTGAAGTCATCATTTAGTGGTTTAGTGCTTTTCTAGATATGAAGAGATGCAAGGATTGGGATCATAAAAGCAATTCCTGAAAATATCAGACTCTAGAATTGATGCTTTTAAACTGTGGTGTTGGAAAAGACTCTTAAGAGTCCCTTGGACTGCAAGGAGATCCAACCAGTCCATTCTGAAGAGATCAGCCCTGGGATTTCTTTGGAAGGAATGATGCTAAAGCTGAAACTCCAGTATTTTGGCCACCACATGAGAAGAGTTGACTCATTGAAAAAGACTCTCATGCTGGGAGGGATTGGGGGCAGGAGGAGAAGGGGACAACAGAGGATGAGATTGCTGGATGCCATCACGGACTCGATGGACGTGAATCTGAGTGAACTCTGGGAGTTGGTGATGAACAGGGAGGCCTGGTGTGCTGCAATTCATGGGGTTGCAAAGAGTCAGGCAGGATTGCGTGACTGAACTGAACTGAAAGACCTGTTTCAGCAGATTCCCTGGAGCAGAGTGCCTCAATCCACCCTGAACTCCCTTAAGGGGACTGAAGTCAGTTGCAGCACCATAGGGTTCATTCTCCCCAGAGACAGATGGCAAACGCCCTTGTTGTTGTTCAGTTGAGTCATGATGTACTCTGCATAGAAGTTAAATGAGCAGGGTGACAATATACAGCCTTGACATACTCCTTTCCTATTTGGAACCAGTCTGTTGTTCCATGTCCAGTTCTAACTGTTGCTTCCTGACCTGCATACAGATTTCTCAAGAGGCAGGTCAGGTGGTCTGGTATTCTCATCTCTCTCACAATTTTCCACAGTTTATTGTGATCCCCACCGTCAAAGGGTTTGGCATAGTCAATAAAGCAGAAATAGATATTTTTGTGGAATTCTCTTGCTTTTTCCATGATCCAGCAAATGTTGGCAATTTGATCTCTGATTCCTCTGCCTTTTCCAAAACCAGCTTGAACATCAGGAAGTTCACAGTTCATGTATTGCTGAAGCCTGGCAGGGAGAATTTTGAGCATTACTTTGCTAGCATGTGAGATGAGTGCAGTTATGCTGTAGTTTGAGCATTCTTTGGCATTGCTTTTCTTTGGGATTGGAATGAAAACTGATCTTTTCCAGTCCTGTGGCCACTGCTGAGTTTTCCAAATTTGCTGGCATACTGAGTACAGCACTTTCACAGCATCGTCTTTTAGGATTTGAAATAGCTCAACTGGAATTCCATCACCTCCACTAGCTTTGTTCGTAGAGATGCTTTCTAAGGCCCACTTGACTTCACATTCCAGGATGTCTGGCTCTAGATGAGTGATCACACCATCGTGATTATCCAGGTTGTGAATATCTTTTTTGTACAATTCTTCTGTGTTTTCTTTCCACCTCTTCTTAACATCTTCTGCTTCTGTTAGGTCCAGACAATTTCTGTCCTTTATCGAGCCCATCTTTGCATGAAATATTCCCTTGGTATCTCTAATTTTCTTGAAGAGACCTCTAGTCTTTCCCATTCTGTTGTTTTCCTCTATTTCTTTGCATTGATCTCTGAAGAAGGCTTTCTTATCTCTTCTTGCTATTCTTTGGAATTCTGCATTCAGATGCAGAGAAGAGAATGGAGGAGCCCGTGGCGGAGGGAGGAAGATAGAAAGACCACATGCACGCGGGAGAGAAAAAGAAGGAGAAAGCGCTTTGGCTCCTCCTTTTATATGTTTTCTCCTCGACCTGGGCCTGCCCTATGCAAATTAGGTTTAGCCAGGAGTGCTGTTTGTTCTACCTGAAGTCTTCACTCTGGTCTTTGGACCTTCCTTTGACCTTCCTTGTCTTTTAGTCACCGCCATTTTGGACTCCTTTTCCCTATTCTACCTACCTAAAAATATCATCTTCAAATATTTGTGTACATTTTCAATCAGTTAAAAATTATCCTGATTTTATTGACATGACAATTTGTCTCTTAATAAGTATACAGTCCCATTTTAGTGTATGTCTCTAGGCATGAACATGTTAACATCATTTGATTGATTTTTTTCTTTTTCTTTTTTTTGAAGAGTCCCTGAAGCAGGGAATAGCTACCCACTCCAGTATTCGTGCCTTGAGAATCCCGTGGACAGAGAAGCCTGGCAGGCTACAGGTTGCAAAGAGTAGGACAAGACTGAGTGACTAACACTTTTCCTGTTTTTAGTATTATTTACAAATACAGTAATTTCTATAAACTTTCATTAGAGTTAGCTCTGTGCGTTTGTCTGTGTTTGATTAAAGTCTAGGGTCACAAACTGAAGTAAAAGTTGCTGGTGCTGCTAAGTCACTCCAGTGGTGTCCAACTCTGTGCGACCCCATAGACGGCAACCCACCAGGCTCCCCCATCCCTTAAGCTGTCATTTCAACAAAGTTTGTTAAAATATTTGCCAGAAGATGCTACAGCAACATCATTGATTTTAAATTATTTCTGTTATACATTCAAGACTCTGAAAACTCTCAGAGAGTAGTATATACCAGATCATTAAAATGATTCTTGTCACCAAGGTTACTATCCTATCTGACCTGTAAAATCTGTAAAGCACTTAAAATTCAAAGTTAAATATGAATTCTTTGCTTACTATTCTACTTTGTTGCTGTTCAAACATTGTCACTCATGGAGCAGAATTTTCAACATTACTAGTTCAAATAAGCTTGTGAAAAATGTGGCACACTGAGCCCACTCCAGAACATTTGGATCAGGAAGTGCTTTTTAAAAATATTTCCTGTTTCTTTTGATAGACAGTTTATCGTCTGTCAACTGAGTACAACACTCAAAAATAAATATGCCAATGTTGATCTGATTATAATTTCTCTTCCAAATCAGAATAATTTCTGTAGTGGTTGATGGATCGTATCTCATCCTCTTTTCTTCGGGTTAAAAATGTGGTAGAAGATATTACTGTGTAAAAATTGTATTCTTGTGTAACACCAGACATTCTCCTAAATCAAAACCATTTCTCTTGCTGTTTTCCTATTGGGTCACATTAGGAAGTCTCCCCATGGCCACATGGCACCTGTACTTTGCATTTCAGGGACGGCTGACATTCCAGGATGTGGCCATAGACTTCACTCAAGAGGAGTGGGAATGTCTGGACCTCAGTCAGCGAGAATTGTACAGGGACGTGATGTTAGAGAACTACAGGAACCTGGCCTCCTTGGGTGAGGATAACTGCCTTCCAGAATCCCTTCTCTACCCACTGGGTTTTGGTTCCTGCATTTCTAGAATGTCTCCTAGAATCTTCTGCTCCTTATAATAGCTTCAGATCCCTGCTTTCTATGGGAAAATGGATATTTATGAGTTGAGAAAGAAGACTTCATGATGATTCATTATGATTCTGACTTTTCCTTGATGGAATCTGCCTCCTTCTTCTAGGTGAGTGGTAATTCTGTAGGTTCTGTGGTATGAAAGGGTGCCTCTCTCCTTTATAAATCAGATTTCTCCTACTTACTTACTTTGGCCTTAGTAGTACTTGACTAGAATCTCAAGATCTTTTCTTTATGTGTTAAAACTGCTTTGATAAAGTATTTGGGGATATAATTTTCTAGGCTATATTAACATTTAACCATGCCTTCTCTAGAATGTTAATAATGTAATAATGTAATGAGCAAGATTCCAGTCATGTCTGACTCTTTGCGACCCTATGGAGTAGTCCATGGAATTCTCCAGAGCAGAATAGTGGAGTGGGTGGCTGTTCCCTTCTCCAGAGGATCTTCCTAACCCAGGCATCAAATACAGGTCTCCCACAGTGCAGGTGGCTTCTTTACCAGCTGAGCCACCAGGGAATGTTAATACAGCTTAGGAAATTATGTCCCCAAATACTTTATTTCTAGGCTGTATTACATTCTACCATGCCTTCTCTGGGCTTCCCAGGTGGCACTAGTTGTAATGAACCTGCATGCCAATGCACGAAATGTAAAAAGAAATGGGTTCGATCCCTGGGTTGGGACAAACTCCTGGAGGAGGACATGGCAACCCACTCAGTATTTTTGCCTGGACACTCCCATGGACAGAAGCCTGGCGGGCTACAGTCCACAGGGTGACAAAGAGTCAGACATGACTGGAGCAACTTAGCACATGTGTCTTCTCTTCTCACTTGAATACATATTAGATTGCAAACTGATGAATCTCTAGCAAAACAAATATTCCTTTTCCTGATAGCAGGTCTTGTGGTCTCTAAGCCAGACCTGGTCACCTTTCTGGAGCAAATGAAGACTCCCTGGGATGAAAGGAGACTGGAGACGCCAGCCATATACACAGGTAGGTGTGAATGGATGGAGCCGATGAGTCAACGACGGGTCCAAGGATTAGTGAGGAATTCATCCTTTGTCATGTGGTTTGGGAAGATCTGCTTCAGTGGAAATGATTTTAGAGAAGTCTGGGTTTCTTTCTGTTGCTGTCATAGGCGGATATCACCTGCCCCATTCTGTCTCTTGAAATCATTCCTGAATTTATCTCCAGTGATTACTTTTCTTAATCACAGTGAGAATAGACATCCTTCTCTTGGCCTGTGACAACCTGCATGAATCGATTACTATTCCATTTCTTGGGTGGGGGTTGGGGTCCTAGGAAAACTGCACATTTCTGAAAAACTGTACGACGCTCCTATTAAGGTTTGTACCTCTAGATGGCAGTGTGTGAGTGGAATTGTAGACATGCTGCGAAACTTTTAAGAATATTGGGGACAGAGGTTTTGTGTGTGTGTGTGTGTGTGTGTGTGTGTGTGTGTGTGTTTTCCTGACTTTAATTTCTAAAACACTGGAAGCTTCAAATAGGATCTTGTAAATTTTGAATTTAAGTAATTTCTTCACTGCATAAACCAAAACCTCCCTAAAGAGAAAGAATGCCAATCTCAGGGTTACTTCAAAGTTTCTGGTTTCTTCATATGAACTCCTATGAAATGTTAAGTGTATTTGCCTCAAGTCCTCAATGGTAGAAGACTTAAATATATTCAATTAACTGAAAGAATTTTCAAATAAATTGGCATAACAGCTTAAAACATTTTCCAACATATTTTTAATGGTTTCAAACTATTGCAATGTTTAGATAATAGAATCTTTTTAAAACATTGTCATTGGAATACAACTGGTTTACAATGTTGTACAGCAAAGAGCATCCATTTTACGTATAGATATCTACTCTTTTTAAGATTTCCTTCCCAATTTGATCTCCACAGAGCATTGATAGTGTTCACACCATATTTTCAAAGTCTCATTTCTTAATTCCTCAAGAACTGCTTCTTTATTTAATTAATCTTGTTATCAGCTTCCCCAGACTTTGTCCTACATGTCCTCGCTTTCTGATTAGACCTATGTCAGTATCATTTATGATTTTTATATTGAAACATCATATAGAACACGCTAAAATAAAAAGTGGGTTAAAGAATTAGAGAGCACCTAGTGGTATCTGCATTTAAGATGACTTAATTCGAAGAGTAATCATTAGACTGCCGGTCCCTTCATTTAGTGGTTCTAGTAGCTTTTTGTCTTGCTCTTTCCTCTACACCATACTTCTTTGTCCTCTCATTTTGTCACATTTTCTGGGTTTGTGGTCTGTTCTGCAGGCTTCAGGATCCTAGATCCTCTAGCTCTGTTGTCTTCCCCCTAGGGGGTGAGGTTGGTCCACAGGCTTGTACCCTTATCCCCTTGATCTGGGCTTTGATTGCTGTCATTGTGACGTGAGCCTCCCCTGCATATTGAGGGGAGCTTCCCCTTGGCTCTGTGGTTGTCACTGCCCTGTCAGGGGTGGGGTCTGCTCCCTGATTGGTGGAGAAGAGCCCCCAGATCTGTTTCTTCACTGTGATTCCGATCTGTGGTCAAGGGAGGTAGGATTGGAGGACACCCACTGGGAGAGAAGCCACTAAGGATTGCTCCTCTGGGGATGTTCACCTTGGGTGTGCTCATGTGCTGTGTGAGTCTCATGTGATCCCATGTTGGCACTGCTCTTGGTCCCCCTTCAATCATGGGCATGCTGGCACATTGCTCTGGTGTCTCTCAGATGTTGTTTTCACTGGAACACCAGCACAGATCCAGTGAACTAAGGTCCCAGAATTGTATTCAGGAGCTGGACCTGCTGTGGTTCTATGAGGGCAGCTCAGACTCTGGCCTGGCACCACCCCCTAGTATACCTCCCCACAAAGTCCACAGCTGCTAAAGCTGCACCTCCCGTGACTGGGGGAGCCCTGGTTGTCCATTTGGATGTTCTGTAGGGGCTGAGTTGACAAAGCCAGTTGCAGGTGTTAAAGCATGGTTTGTGTAACCATGAGGAGAGACTTCAGGTTTTCTTCCTTAACCCTGGGGCTCAGCTGAGGTTTCAGCTCCTTCTCTGTGTGTGGGCCACCCACAGGTGTCTGCTCCAGAGGCTGCCCCAGAGCACAGGAGTCTGCTGATTGTGGAGGAGGTGCATGGGGGGAGGCTGTGGCTGGAGGTCAATAGAGCCCACCAGGGTGGTGGCCCTTCTGAATGCTGGGGGAGGAGGAGCCAGCGCAGGGGGAGAGGGGCTGCAATGGTAGGTCTTCCCTTTGGGCATCACTCAACAACGGCGCTCTGCTCTCTGGTGATTCAGGCTTCCTCCACAAGCATTCTTATTTATAGAGCTCCTCCCTTACCCCCGTCCCCTCAGGATGTCTCCTCACAGCCCGCAGCAGTCCTCTGCCTGGGTCTGCTCTCCAGACCCCACATTCCAGCACCCAGCCTTTGTCTGCAGCAGTGGACACTCTCAGGCTGGGTGGGCAGGGCTGGGATCAGTACCCTGCGTACAGGTCTCACTCTGTCCTGCTGCCAAGACTGTTGCCATGTTCTCTTCCCACAGAGAATGAGGCTCCCCTTCTGTCCCAGCTGAGCTCACACCAGCCCCAGTAGATAAGAATAGTAGATAAGAAAACTTTCATTTGGTATCTTTCAGCTCTGTCTTCTCACAACACCCATGGTTTGATGTCAAAGAATCCAAGATTAGAAAATTTAATCCAAAAAGTAAACCTAGGAATATATGAAAGAGCTCACCTTGGAAACGAACGTTTAATAAAAGACCAGGAATATACAGGGGTATGTGAAAGACCTAGAAGATGTTTATATGGACAGAAAGAAACAGAGACAGTATCACACAATGCAGACATTACTGCCAAAAGAAATCAGCAATGTGAGTCAAACTGCAGAAAACATCCATTTCAGTTATCAACATCTGCAGAGAAGTGTATCTCTTCAAGCAAAGGCTTAAATCATTTTTTGAAACATACACGTTCTCTGAAGGGAAATGTGGAAAATCTGGAAAGTCATCCAGTCTCTACTCCAAGTACTCCTACAAACCTCTCGGAACACAGGCTTCGATTACACATGCATTCAAGCACGTCTGAAAACCAGAAATTTAAAAATGATGGGGAAAACTCACAATATAATCAGTCTGAGGGATCTGTGAGCAAGGGGTCATTATTCTTCCACCAACAAACAGTTTCTCTCTGTTCCAAAATGTGTGATGTTGATAATAATGGAAGAGAGTTAATCCTACCATCATTTTTCAATACACATCATGATACGGTTAATACAGAACAACTTCTCAAGTGTAATAACAGAAGTCAGGCCTTAAGTAAGAGCTCTACACCCAATAATTACAAGCATATTTATGATGGAGTGAGAAGCCATTCATGCAATGAAAGTGAGTGTAAAACTGAACAAGACTCTAACCCTATGAAATATCAGGGACCTCAATCTTCAGACAAAGATTCTAAAAATAGTACATGGAGGAATATCTTTTATCAAACATCAGGTTTTCCACTAAATGAGAGTACACATACTGGAGAGAAGACTTACAATTGTGAATATGGTGATGTTTCTATTCAGTCTTCAAATCTCACTCAACAGCAGAGTATTCAGAATCCGCAGAAAAGTTACAAGTGTAAGCAATATGAGAAAGCCTTTACTAACTCAACCAGTCTAAGTAGACACAGGAAAATTCATTCAGGATGGAAACCTTTCAAATGTACAGGGTGTGGCAACACCCTTAATCAGAATTCAGAGCTTAGTCAAGATCAGCAAGTCCACACTGGCAAGAAACTTTATGAATGTAAAGAATGTGGAAAAGCATTTATGTCTTCCTCAAACCTTAGTCGACACCAGCGAATTCACACTGGGGAGAAGCCTTATAAATGTACAAAGTGTGGCAAAGCCTTTAATCAGAAGTCACGTCTTACCGAACACCAGAGAATTCATACTGGGGAGAAGCCTTATAAATGTAAGGATTGTGGCAAAGAATTTAACCGGTCCTCAGGGCTTACTTGCCATCAGAGAATTCACACTGGAGAGAAGCTTTATAAATGTAAAGAATGCAGAAAAGTCTTCAGTCACCACTCAAGTCTTATTCAACCCCAGCGAATTAACACTAGGGAGAAGCATTATAAATGTACAAAGTGTGGCAAAGCTTTTAATCAGAAGTCACATCTTACTCAACACCAGAGAATTCATACTGGGGAGAAGCCTTATAAGTGTAAGGATTGTGGCAAAGAATTTCACCAGTGCTCAGGTCTTACTTACCATCAGGGAAATCATACTGGAGAGAAACCTTATAAATGTACAGAATGTGGGAAATCCTTTAGACAGAACTCAATTCTTACTCAACACCAGCGAATTCATACTGGGGAGAGGCCTTATAAATGTAAGGATTGTGGCAAAGACTTTAGCAGGCACGCAGGTCTTACCTACCATCAGAGAATTCATACTGGAGAAAAACCGTATAAATGTAAAGAATGTGGAAACGCCTTCAGACACCAGTCAACTCTTACTCAACACCAGCGAATTCATACTGGGGAGAGGCCTTATAAATGTAAGGATTGTGGCAAAGACTTTAGCAGGCACTCAGGTCTTACTTACCATCAGAGAATTCATACTGGAGAAAAACCTTATAAATGTAAAGAATGTGGAAACGCCTTCAGGGACCAGTCAACTCTTGCTCAACACCAGCGAATTCATACTGGAGAGAAACCTTACAAATGCAAAGAATGTGGAAAAGCCTTCATCAAGCACTCACATCTTACTCAACATCAGAGAATTCATACTGGAGGAAAAACCTTACAAATGTAAGGAAAGTGGCAAAGGCTTTAATCAGAGCTCTCACCTTACTAGATATCAGATAGCACGTTCTAGAGAGAAACCCTAGTAATAAGTGATGGAAGAGGTTTGTCCTAAACATACACTTCAGAAAATACAAGACCATTTATTTAAGAAAGAGAAGGAATGACATCACGAAAATGTAGAAAAGTATTTAATAAAAATGAAATGTAAATAAATATCAGAAATTGCGCACTAGAAAAAGTGAAAGTTGCTCAGTTGTGTCCAACTCTTTGCATCCCCATGGACTGTGTCCATGGAATTCTCCAGGCCAGAATAGTGGAGTGGGAGGCAGATTCTTTACCAACTGAGCTATCAGGGAAGCCCGCACAATAGAAAGCATTTCATGAATCCTCTTTTTTGAAGTTCCTCTTCAGGAGTATTGTAGATAGTAATCCATAGTTAAAATAGATAGAAAATTGATATGTTAGTATGGCTTAGAACATGAAGGTTGGTATTTAGAAATGTACAATTATTAGCAATATGTCTTTGTTTATATTGACATGATTTGTCATGTCAATATTTTGAAAACCAAAATAAATATTATTCAACTCTCAAATTACTCCATGCTGCTATGCTTCATTTCTAGGGTGTATGCAAAGTTATGTTTTCGATGGTTGCTGTCTCAAAAATGAGACAAGGCCTTCTATCCTAGGAAGAAATCATTTATATTTATTCTCCATTAGAAGATTAAGGACACAGTAATGTAACACGTACATCTAAATGGAGGTGTTACTCATTCAGGTCAAACATCCCTATAGGTCACCATGATGTAAGTGTTCAGGGAGTAATTCCACATATTTAAGTAAGATGTACATTTTCAATAGTTATGTCACTTGTTTTTTAAGTAAAATACAATGACAGTTCACTGAAATCTTGATGTATCTTTATAATATCAACAGAAGTCATGAATATTAGTTGACATGTTTCAGATAAAGACATCTCTGATCCCCTAGAAATGTATGGAAACCCCCCCAGAAAAGTCATGTAGTTAGTGTATGTCTTGTTTCATTAACAATTAACCTCCATTTTGTAACCATAGGAATCACAGTTCTCAGATCCTTGTATTAGAGGAATGAAGATTGTTGTTTATGCTTGTAATCTGTATTTTATTCAGTTATACAGTGGGCTGGAAAAGATTTTATTCTGACTGTGTGATATGACATGTTAATAAAACTGGATGATTTCTTGTGATGAAGTTGGTGTGTAATGAATTGTGAACCTACCGATTTAAGGTTGAAGGGAAAATACCTAACAATAAACTCTTTGTTAGCACAGAGGGATGATATCTGTAACAATTAGTTTCCATACTGCCTTTAAGCCTCAACTAATTGGATATTCCCCATCATTTATCCATTGTACTTTTCCCCCTTTCTGTAACTGCTGGGACATTGTGATGGTTCTAAGAAGGATCATACAGACCTGAACTACTCCATGCTGTTGCTGCCTCAGCGTCTGTCTGGGGAGCAGGCAGCCTGCAGGTCCTTGAACTCACACCAGCCAGTCCTGTGAGCACCTCTACTAGATGACTACCCACCTTGAGACCAGCAGTCTTGCTGAACCCCAGGGTTTACTGCACAGGCCCCACTTCAGTGACACCCTCAGAGCTCACCAGATTCCTGCTCCTCTTGGTTTGAATGGACCGATCCACACTCAGCCTGGGGAGCCCACAGCACTTCACCCAAGGACTCTTATAAAGACCTGAACCACAAGTACTGGAGCTTTCTCTGCTTGGTCCTAACCTTGACCTAAGAAATTCCTGCCCTAGAACCTCCTCTCCTGGGAGGTCTCAGGTGTGCTGAGGGTGAGGGCTGAAGCTCAGGGCTTCTGAGTGTGGGTCTTGGTGGAGAAGTGTCAAAATAAACAGGGAACTTCCTGAAGAGTCATTTCATGGCCCCTCTTCAGAACTGCAGATTTATAACTTCTTAGAGTGGGGACCTGACTTCGAGGGGTTCATATTCACTGAAATGGTTCAGAAAGAACCTTGTAAGTGGTTTCAACCCGGTTTCCTATCAAGATCACCTGACCAGTGTTAAGCGATAACCTCCCCACAAAGTTCTGTCTTGGTCCTGTGGGAGCATCAGTGTGGTGTGTAGGAAGTGCTCCAGGGGACTCTCAGGGGAGGCCCGGGTTAAGGACGTGGCTCCTGGTCCATCTGTGAGAGCTGAGGCCTGGCGTCAGTCTGAGGAGAGGCTGCAGGAATGGTCTAGCTGGATTTGGACCAGGGAAATCAGTCAGCTTACATCACCTGTGTGAGCAGAGGGTTAGGAGCTCTCTCTGAGGAGAAAAAAAATCAAGAAATAAGTTGAAAGGCTGGTCTCCAGGTAGGAAGTAATTGTTCCTGAATCTCTCCTGAGACAGGACAGGAGAGGTGGGTCTTTTCAGCTTTTCATGGTTCTTCTGTCTGTAGGTGAAGTAGTTGCAGGTTAAAGAGCTGTGCAGATGCCTTTGAAGGTGTATTTTCAATATGCAGAGATGTGTTTGCTACATCACATCCTCAGAGAAGACAGAGCAGGAGGAAGAAGAGGAGGAAATGACAGTTCTGTCCTGGGTCTGGGGCTGCGTCTGCTTTTCCCCCTAAAATACTTGAACTGAGGGAACCTGCAAACCTTTAGTTCTCTGCTTCTAATTTTTCTGCCTGGGGAGTTGGTTATCAACTTCTTATTTTTTCCTTTTCTTGTCATAGTGAGGACCAGCTCTTTAGATCACTTCTCCCTTGTGTCCCAGAACCTTGTCTCCCTTGTCTGTATCCTGGCTTTCTATAGAGCATGATGAATTCTTAACCTGAATGAGTGACGTTCAACTGGTGAAAATATTCCCTTTGTGAGAGATCGACATGGGGAGGCATAGGTTCTGAGATTCTCATTGGCATGTGGTTCAGTTTGGGACCTTAGAGAAGCAGGGGAAATTAGGGATCAATTTACACATATATGCAACTTGACACATTTAGAACAGGATTGAGAAATTGTCCTCATGAACAGAATTACCTCAGTGGTCCAAAATTCCACAGAAAGTTTGGGGAATAGAAGGAGAAAAGTATGAGACCTTTGTCTATATTGGCAGGAAGGACTCACTCTTAAGTGTAGTCTTAGGATACAGAACATGGAAGTTGTATAAGAAGTGAATTTTGTATAAAACTGATATTTTTCAGGATTCAGATCACTGCTAACATTTATCCCACTACACCTCACGTTCCCTGGTTCAGGTGCTTCTGCGATATTGTGATATTGTGAACTGTGATGTTCCTGCTTTTTGACTTTAATACGGATTTTTGAAAGATTTAGTGAGGGATGTGTATAAGCTGCCAAAATTAATGTAGCAAACTGCGCCTTCTTAGTTCCCTTTGCTTTGGAAAATGAACACTCACCTCTGTTTAGTAAGGTTCTTGCATTTTGAGAATGGAGGTTTTCATCACTCAAGCCCAGGTCTGATCATTTCCATTGGTAATACACTCCACACTCATTTTCCAGACAGAATTCTTATCACATCTTTGTATTTTCTACAATATTTACAAGAATGTTATTACTTATGAATCTTTAAATGTTATATCTAAAATATAATGCAACACAAATGATAGAGATTTTGAAAGGAATAAAAGATTCAGAACGAAGAGCTCTAATTTTGTCATTATGTGTTTTTCCACCCTAGTGTATTTTAAAGATACAGAATATTGCCACAAATAAATTATAAGATTTAAGCACAGAAATCTATTCCTGATTTTATAAACATGAATCATTTTTCTCCCAACTAGTATATGTTTGTGTGCATGAAAATGTTAACAGTATATGACATTTTTTCTGTTTTTGATACTTTTGCCAGTTACCTCTACTGGTAAAACATCCATTAGAGTGGTCTCTGCGTTCAGTTCAATGCAGTTGCTCAGTAAGGTCTCTGTGTTGACTTAATTCTTTTTACATAAAATCGAGCTCAGATCCAATGAAGTAAATCCAAAGCTCTACATTTTCTGAATATTTGATCAAATATTCCAAACAATTTTGAACAGCAATATTGTTTAATCTAAAATTATTTATGTGGCTCATTCAAGATTACAAAGGAAAAACTTAGAAAGTTATATAGAAATGGTCAGAAATGGTTCAGAACTGGTCAAAAGGATTGTTTTCTCTGCTTACTAATCTATTAAACCAGTAAAATCTGTACAGCACATAAAGTTCAATAACTATGGATTTGTACCTGGCTCTTTTCAGTTCAGTTCAGTCACTCAGTTGTGTCCAACTCTTTGCCACCCCATGGACTGCAGCACATCTGACAATCACCAACTCCCAGAGCTTACTCAAGCATGTATCCATTGAGTCCGTGACACCATCCAACCATCTCAACCTTTGTTGTCCCCTTCTCCTCCCGCCTTCAATCTTTCCCAGCATCAGGCTCTTTTCCAATGAGTCAGTTCTTGGCATCAGGTGGCCAAAGTATTGGAGTTTCAGCTTCAGCATCAGTCCTTCCAATGAATATTCAGGACAAATTTCCTTTAGGATGGACTGGTTGGCTCTTCTTCCAGTTCAAGGGACTCTCAAGAGTCTTCTCCAACACCACAGTTCAAAAGCATCAATTCTTAGGCGCTCAGCCTTCTTCACACTCCAACTCTCACATCCATACATGACTACAGGAAAAACCATAGCCTTGACTAGACGGACCTTAGCTGGCAAAGTAATGTCTCTGCTTTTCAATATGCTATCTAGGTTGGTCATAACTTTTCTTCCAAGGAGTGAGCATCTTTTAATTTCATGGCTGCAGTCACCATCTGCAGTCATTATGGAGCCCCCAAAAATAAAGTCTGACACTGTTTCCACTATTTCCCTCTCTATTTCCCATAAAGTGATGGGACTGGATGTCATGATCTTCGTTTTCTGAATGTTGAGCTTTAAGCCAACTTTTTCAATCTCCTCTTTCACTTTCATCAAGAGGCTTTTCAGTTCCTCTTCACTTTCTGCCATAAGAGTGGTGTCATCTGCATATCTGAGGTTATTGATATTTCTCCCAGCAATCTTGATTCCAGCTTGTGTTTCTTCCAGTCCAGCGTTTCTCATGATGTACTCTGCATAGAAGTTAAATAAGCAGGGTGACAATAGACAGCCTTGACGTACTCTTTTTCCTATTTGGAACCAGTCTGTTGTTCCATGTCCAGTTCTAACTGTTGCTTCCTGACCTGCATACAGATTTCTCAAGAGGCAGGTCAGGTGGTCTGGTATTCCCATCTCTTGAAGAATTTTCCACAGTTTCTTGTGATCCACACAGTCAAAGGTTTTGGCATAGTAAGTAAAGCAGAAATAGGTGTTTTTGTGGAACACTCTTGCTTTTTCCATGATCCAGCGGATGTTGGCAATTTGATCTCTTATTCCTCTGCCTTTTCTAAAACCTGCTTGAACATCAGGAAGCTCATGGTTCACGTATTGCTGAAGCCTGGCGTGAAGAATTTTGAGCATTACTTTACTAGCATGTGAGATGAGTGCAATTGTGCGGTAGTTAGAGCATTCTTTTGCATTGCCTTTCTTTGGGATTGGAATGAAAACTGACCTTTTCCAGTCCTATGGCCACTGCTGAGTTTTCCACATTTGCTGCCATATTGAGTGCAACCGGCAGCAGCCGGGAGGAGCCACCCCACGTCTGAGGCCAGGGGCAACGGCCGGGAGGAGCCACCCTATGCCTGAGGCCAGAGGCGGCGCCTGAGGCCAGGGGCAGTGGCCAGGAGGAGCAACCCAAAGTCCAAGGGGCTGTGGCTGAGTGGGCGCAGGAAGGCCTAGAGGAGCTATCTCACGTTGAAGGTCAGGAAGGGCAGTGGTGTGGAGATACCCCTCATCGAAGGTAAGGAGCAGCAGCTGCACTTTGCTGGAGCAGCTGTGAAGAGATACCCCACTCCCAAGGTAAGAGAAACCCAAGTAAAATGGTAGATGTTGCAAGAAGGCATAAGAGGGCAGACACACCGAAACCATATTCACAGAAAACAAGTCAGTGTACTCACACTAGGTTCACACCCTTGTCTAACTCAATGAAACTAAGCCATGCCTGTGGGGCAACCCAAGATGGGCGGGTCATGGTGGAGAGGTCTGACAGAATGTGGTCCGCTGGAGAAGGGAATGGCAAACCACTTCAGTATTCTTGCCTAGAGAACCACATGAACAGTATGAAAAGGCAAATTGATAGGATACTGAAAGAGGACTCCCCAGGTCAGTAGGTGCCCAATATGCTACTGGACATCAGTGGAGAAATAACTCCAGAAAGAATGAAGGGATGGAGCCAAAGCAAAAACAAAAACCAGCTGTGGATGTGACTGGTGATAGAAGCAAGGTCTGATGCTGTAAAGAGCGCTAGAGCATATTACTATGTAAAAAAGTATATTATTGTATACCATCAGACACTCTTCTCATTGAAAAACTAGCTCTCTGTACTTGCTGTTTTCAACTTGGGTCACATTAGGAAATCTTCCCACAGTCACATGGCATCTGTCCATTGTATTCCAGGGATGGCTGACATTCTGGGCTGCGGCCATAGACTTCACTCAAGAGTGAGAGAGTCAATTCCTAAGCAGGTTGATAAGAAGTCCGGGGGTTCCCAAGGAGGGAGGGGTCTGGAATTCTCAAGGAGAAGGAAAGGAAAGACCTTTTTGTCTGCATTCCTTAGTCTTAGTCAATTACACAAGTCAGTTTAAACTCTATACTAGGGATTGAAGGTGAAGGTGAAGTCGCTCAGTCGTGTCTGACTCTTTGTGACCCCGTGGACTGTAACCTACTAGGCTTCACTGTCCACAGGATTCTCCAGGCAACAATACTGGAGTGGATTGCCATTTCCTTCTCCAGGGGATCTTCCCGACCCAGGGTTCAAACCTGGGTCTTCTGCATCAAAGGCAGACGCTTTAACCTCTGAGCCACCAGGGAAGCCCCTGTACTAGGGATTATACAACAACAGTGCATCCTGCTTGAGGACAGTTTCTCCTTCCTGAAAACCTTCTGGTTAATCCTGTTATTTTAAATGTAAATTATGGGAGTGGGTCTAGTAAGATCTTTACAAACTCCAGACATTCTTTCGTTTCATTGGGATAACTAATTAAAAGGTATATAACTCCCTTGCTAACACTAGTGAGTGGGCGATCTTTCTGCCCCCTTATGATGTCTACGTCAGAAGCTTTCTCTATCTCTTTTCTACTTTCAGTTCAGTTCAGTTCAGTCACTCAGTCGTGTCCGACTCTGTGCGACCCCATGAATTGCAGCACACCAGGCCTCTCTGTCCACCACCATCTCCCTGAGTTCACTCAGACTCAAGTCCGTCAAATCCGTGATAGCATCCAGCCATCTCATCCTCGGTCGTCCCCTTCTCCTCCTGTCCCCAATCTCTCCCAGCATCAGAGTCTTTTCCAATGAGTCGGCTCTTCACATGAGGTGGCCAAAGTACTGGAGTTTCAGCTTTAGCATCATTCCTTCAAAAGAAATCCCAGGGTTGATCTCCTTCAGAATGGACTGGTTGGATCTCCTTGCAATCCAAGGGACCCTCAAGAGTCTTCTCCAACACCACAGTTCAAACGCATCAATTCTTTGGCACTCAGCTTTCTTCACAGTCCAACTCTCACATCCATACATGACCACAGGAAAAACCATAGCCTTGACTAGACAAACCTTAGTCAGCAAAGTAATGTCTCTGCTTTTGAATATGCTGTCTAGGTTGGTCATAACTTTTCTTCCAAGGAGTAAGCGTCTTTTAATTTCATGGCTGCAGTCAGCATCTGCAGTGATTCTGGAGCCCAGAAAAATAAAGTCTGACACTGTTTCCACTGTTTCTCCATCTATTTCCCATGAAGTGATGGGACCGGATGCTACGGTCTTCGTTTTCTGAATCTTGAGCAGTAAGGCAACTTTTTCACTCTCCTCTTTCACTTTCATCGAGAGGCTTTTTAGCCCCTCTTCACTTTCTGCCATAAGGGTGGTGTCATCGGCATCTCTGAGGTTATTGATATTTCTCCTGGCAATCTTGATTCCAGCTTGTGTTTCTTCCAGTCCAGTGTTTCTCATGATGTACTCTGCATAGAAGTTAAATAAGCAGGGTGACAATATATAGCCTTGACGTACTCCTTTTCCTATTTGGAACCAGTCTGTTGTTCCATGTCCAGTTCTAACTGTTGCTTCCTGACCTGCATACAGATTTCTCAAGAGGCAGGTCAGGTGGTCTGGTATTCCCATCTCTTTCAGAATTTTCCACAGTTTCTTGTGATTCACACAGTCAAAGGCTTTGGCATAGTCAATAATGCAGAAATAGATGTTTTTCTGGAACTCTCTTGCTTTTTCCATGATCCAGCGGATGTTGGCAATTTGATCTCTCATTCCTCTGCCTTTTTCTAAAACCTGCTTGAACATCAGGGAGTTCACGGTTCACGTATTGCTGAAGCCTGGCTTGGAGAATTTTGAGCATTACTTTACTAGCATGTGAGATGAGTGCATATGTGCGGTAGTTGGAGCATTCTTTTGCATTGCCTTTCTTTGGAATTGGAATGAAAACTGACTTTTTCCAGTCTGTGGCCACTGCTGAGTTTTCCAAATTTGCTGGCATATTGAGTGCAGCACTTTCACACCATCATCTTTCAGGATTTCAAACAGCTCAATTGGAATTCCATTACCTCCACTAGCTTTGTTCCTAGTGATGCTTTCTAAGGCCCACTTGACTTCACATTCCAGGATGTCCGGCTCTAGATGAGTGATCACATCAACATGATTATCTGGGTCGTGAAGATCTTTTTTGTACAGTTCTTCCATGTATTCCTTCCACCTCTTCTTAATATCTTCTGCTTCTGTTAGGTCCAGACCATTTCTGTCCATTATCGAGCCCATCTTTGCATGAAATGTTCCCATGGTATCTCTAATTTTCTTGAAGAGATTAATAAAATTCTATTACACAAAAGCTCTGACTGATCAAGCTTGGTCTCTGGCCACGAATCGAATTCTTGTCCTTCAGAGGCCAAGAATCCCGGCGTCTTCTGTGGTTCAGCAACAGCCTTTCAAGAGGAGTGGGAGTGCCTGGACCTCGGTCAGCCAGAATTGTACAGGGACCTGATGTTAGAGAACTATGGGAACATGGCTTTCTCGGTGAGAACAGCTGCCTTCCAGAATCCCTTATCAACCCTCGGGATTTTGGTTCCTTCACTTGTAGACTGTCTCCTGGAATTGTCTGTGTCCTACAAAAGAGTTTTCTATCTCTGCTTTTGAGGGATAAATGGGAGTTGGTGAGAATAGACAGAAAGCTTCCTGATGACTCACATGATTCTAACCTTCCTCTTTCTTGAGCTCTGCCTCCTTCGCTCTAGACTAGAGGTCACTCTCTCAGTTTACTGGTATAAAATCATGCTGCCTTCCTCATAAAGACAGAGGTCAACTCTTACTTTTGACTGAGTGTTATTCTGATGGAGATCTTAGGATCTGGGTTTTAACTATTGCCTACTACAGTAAATGTGCTTTCTATAAAGTTTTTTGGGAAGTCACATCCTGGACTCTTTTCACATTCTACAATGCCTTCCTCTCTCCCGAGACCACAATGTTGTTCAGTCGCTCAGTCATGTCCGACTCTTTGTGACCCCATGGACTGCAGCATGTCAGGCTTCCCTCACCAACTCCCAGAGCTTGCTCAAACTCATGTCCATTGAGTTGATGATGCCAACAAAGCATCTCATCCTCTGTCACCTCCTTCTCCTCCTTTCCTCAATCTTTCCCAGCATCAGGGATTTTTCCAATGAGTCGGCTTTTCCCATCAAGTGGCCAAAGTATTGGAGTTTCAGCTTCAGCATTAGTCCTCCCAGTGAATATTCAGGACTGATTTCCTTTAGGGTGGACTGGTTTGATCTCCTTGCTGTCCAAGGGACTCTCAAGAGTCTTCTCCAGCACCACACTTCAAAAGCATGAATTCTTTGGCACTCAGCCTTCTTTATGGTCCAACTCTTACATCCATACATAACTACTGGAAAAACCATAGCTTTGACTAGATGGGCCTTTGTTGGCAAAGTAATGTCTCTGCTTTTTAACATGCTGTTTACGTTTGTCATTGCTTATCTTCCAAGGAGGAAGCACCTTTTAATTTCATGGCTACAGTAACCCTCTGCATTGATTTTGGAGTCCAAGGAAATAAAGTCTCTCCCTGTTACAACTGTTTCCCCTTTTATTTGCCATGAAGAGATAGGACTGGATGCCATGATCTTAGCTTTTTGAATTTTGAGTATTAAGCCAGCTTTTTCACTCTCCTTTTTCACTTTCTTCAAGAGGCTCTTTAGTTCCTCTTTGCTTTCTGCCATCAGGGTGGTGTCATCTGCATATCTGAGATCATTGATATTTCTCCTGGCAATCTTGATTCCAGGTTGAGCTTCATCCAATCTGGCATTTTGCATGATGTTATCTGCATGTAAGTTAAATAAGCAGGTGACAATATACAGCCTTGATGTACTCCTTTCCCACTTTGGAACCAGTTCATTGCTCCATGTCCAGTTCTAACTGTTGCTTCCTGACCTGCATACAGATTTCTCAGGAGGCAGGTCAGGTGGTCTGGTATTCCCATCTCTCTCACAATTTTCCACAGTTCATTGTGTTCCACAGAAAGCCTTTAGCATAGTCAATGAAGCAGAAGTAGATGTTTTCTGGAATTCTCTTACTTTTTCTCTGATCCAGTGGATGTTGGCAATTTGATCTATTGTTCATGTTTTTTCTAAATCCAGCTTATACTTCTGGATGTTCTCAGTTCACATACTGTTGAAGCCTAGCTTGAAGGATTTTGAGCATTACCTTGCTGGCATGTAAAATGAGTTCAATTGTGCAGAAGTTTGAACATTCTTTGGCATTGATCTTCTTCGGGATTGGAATGAAAACTAACCTTTTCCAACCTGTAGCCACTGCTGAGTTTTCCAAATTTGCTGGCATATTGAATGAAGCACTTTAACAGCATCATCCTTTGTAATTTAAAATAGCTCAGCTGGAATTCCATCATCTCTACTAGCTCTGTTTATAGTGATGCTTCCTAAGACCCACTTGACTTCTCACTCCAGGATTTCTGGCTCTAGGTGAGTGGTCACACCATCGGGATTATCTGGGGTGATAAGATCTTTTTTAGTATAGTTCATCTGTGTATTTTCACCACCTCTCCTTAATAGTCGTGTCCAACTCTTTGTGACCCCATGGACTATACAGTCTGTCGAATTCTCGAGGCCAGAATACTGGAGTGGGTAACCTTTCCCTCTCCAGGGGATCTTACCAACTTTCCTAGGGTTCGAACCTAGGTCTCCTGCATTGCAGGCGGATTCTTTACTAGCTGAGCCACAGGGGAAACTCAGTATAGTTCGTCTGTGTATTTTTACCACCTCTCTTATTATCTTCTGCTTTTGTTAGGTCCATACTGTTTCTGTCCTTTATTGTGCCCATCTTTGCATGAAATGTTCCCTTGGTATTTCTCTTTCTGTTTTTCCCTTTTTTGGTTAATTTTTATTTTCCATCGGAGTAGAGTTGATTTCTGTTTTGTTTGTTTTAGGTTTTCGAGAACATGATTCAGTTATACACAGATGTATGTCTATTCTGTGTATCCAGTCGACTTCCCTGTGCTATTTGGTAGGTCCACTGGCATTATCTATATGGTAATCGATGTGTTTTTTTAATCACAGCCTCTCAATGTCTCCCTTCCACTACATTATTTTTTTTTAAGTCATAAGTTGGGTTTCTAAGTCTGTGAGTCTGTTTCTGTTTATAGTTAGTTAATCTGTATAAATGTATAGATTCCCCCTCTAAGTGATACTTCTTCTTTCATCTCTGACTTCACTGAGTATGATGAATTCTCAGTCCACCCATGCTCCTGAACATGTCATTCATTCATCCTTTTGGATGGCTGAGTGCATGCCAGTGTTTAGATGGACACCTGACTCTTCATTTCTCTATAGATGGAACTTCGGTGGATGCTCTGTCTTAGATATTGTCAATAGCACTAACCTGAAATTTGAGGTGCAGCTATCATTTTAAATATGATTTTCTCTGGGTGTAAGGCAAGGAGTGGGCTTGCCAGATCATGTGGTATGTCTATATTTAGTGTTTTAAGGAATTTCCATACTCTTTTCCTTGTGGCTGCACCCACTCAATTACACTCCCGCCCACAGTATAGGAGAATTCTCTGTGACCCTTTCCCTGAGCAGCAATTAACCTTTGTAGGACGCAGAGGATTCCTTTGTAGACCTTTTGGAAGATGGATATTCTGTGAGATTTGAGGAGATACCTCATTGCAGTTTTGATTAGCGTTTCTCTAAAAGTGATCCTAAGCATCTTTTCATGTGTTTTATGGCCATCTGCATGCCTTCCTTGGAGACACATCCATTTAGATGTTTGTGGTTTTTCTATTGGATTGATAGGGTTTTGGTTTTTTGTTGTTGTTGTTGTTTTTGTTTTGCAGCTTTATCATGAGCTGCATGAGCAGTTTGCATGTTGGGAGATGAATTCATTATTTTAAACATCTGATGCAAACATTTATTTTCCCATTCTGAAGGCTGTCTTTTTCCTTCCTTTAGGTTGCCCTTGCAGTGCAAAGCTTTTTAGATGATGAGGTGCCTTTTTAAAGTTTTGTTTTAGTTTTAATTATTCTAAGCATAGATTGAAAAATAACTTCTTGTGATTCATGTCAAAGTGTGTTTGCCTATATTTTCCTCAAGAGGATTAGAGTAATCTTCTGTCCATTTAACTCTTCAAGCTATCTGGATTTTTTCTTCTGTAAGCAGTTAGGGAGAGATGTAATTCTTTCCCTTTCCCCTTGTTTAAGGAAGCTTCTCCCTGTCCATCCTGACTGTTAACAGCTTACATTGCCAGCATCATTGTAGGAGACTTCCCGTGTCTCCACGTCCTCTCTGCCATTTTGTTAGTAAACCTTAGGACATAGGCCACTCTGAGCTGGGTGAGGTGAGATGTTCTTGTAGTTTTGATTTTAATTTCTTTAATAACTGGCAATGTGAGCATCTTTTCTTGGGTTTCATAGCCACCTGGATGTCTTCTGGGGAGAAATATCCATTTAGATCTTTGCCCTCCACCACTTTTTTAACTGAACAGCATGGGTGGTTTGCGTGTTTTGCGGATGAATTCCTTATTTTCACCTTGGTTGTAACATTTTTTTCTCCTGAGGGTTATTTTGTTTTTCCTTCAGGGTTCCCCTCCTTTTGATCTCTGGTTCCTCTGCCTTTTCTAAATCCAACTAGAACATCTGGAAGTTCTCAGTTCATATACTCTTAAAGCCTCGCTTGGAGAATTTTGAGGATTACTTTATTGGTGTTGTGCAGTAGTCTGAGCATCCTTTGGCATTGCCTTTCTTTCAGATTGGAATGAACACTGACCTTTTCCAGTCCTGTGGCCACTGCTGAGTTTTCCAAATTTCCCTGCATATTGAGTGTAGGATTTAAACAGCATTGTCTTTTAGGATTTGCAATAGCTCAGCTGGAATTTCATCATCTTCACTAGTTTGTTCATAGTGATGCTTCCTAAGGCCCACTTGACTTCGCATTCCAGGACGTCTGGCTCTAGGTGAGTGATCACACCATGGTGGTTATCTTCAGTTCAGTTCAGTTCAGTTCAGTCGCTCAGTCATGTCCGACTCTGTGCGACCCCATGAATCGCAGCACGCCAGGCCTCCCTGTCCATCACCAACTCCCAGAGTTCACTCAGACTCGCATCCATCGAGTCAATGATGCCATCCAGCCATATCATCCTCGGTCATCCCCTTCTTCGCCTGCCCCCAATCCCTCCCAGCATCAGAGTCTTTTCCAATGAGTCAACTCTTTGCATGAGGTGGTCAAAGTACTGGAGTTTCAGCTTTAGCATCATTGCTTCCAAAGCAATCCCAGGGCTGATCTCCTTCAGAATGGACTGGTTGGATCTCCTTGCAGTCCAAGGGACTCTCAGGAGTCTTCTCCAACACCACAGTTCAAAAGCATCAATTCTTAGGCGCTCAGCCTTCTTCACAGTCCAACTCTCACAGCCATACATGACCACTGGAAAAACCATAGCCTTGACTAGACAAAGCTTAGTCGGCAAAATAATGTCCCTGCTTTTGAATATGCTGTCTATGTTGGTCATAACTTTTCTTCCAAGGAGTAAGCGTCTTTTAATTTCATGGCTGCAGTCACCATCTGCAGTCATTATGGAGCCCCAAAAAATAAAGTCTGACACTGTTTCCACTGTTTCTCCATCTATTTCCCATGAAGTGATGGGACCAGATGCTATGATCTTCGTTTTCTGAATGTTGAGCTTTAAGCCAACTTTTTCACTGTCCTCTTTCACTTTCATCAAGAGGCTTTTTAGCTCCTCTTCACTTTCTGCCATAAGGGTGGTGTCATCTGCATATCTGAGGTTATTGGTATTTCTCCCGGCAATCTTGATTCCAGCTTGTGTTTCTTCCAGTCCAGCGTTTCTCATGATGTACTCTGCATAGAAGTTAAATAAGCAGGGTGACAATAGACAGCGTTGATGTACTCCTTTTCCTATTTGGAACCAGTTTGTTGTTCTATGTCCAGTTCTAACTGTTGCCTCCTGACCTGCATACAGATTTCTCAAGAGGCAGGTCAGGTGGTCTGGTATTCCCATCTCTTTCAGAATTTTCCACAGTTTATTGTGATCCACACAGTCAAAGGCTTTGGCATAGTCAATAAAGCAGAAATAGATGTTTTTCTGGAACTCTCTTGATTTTTCCATGATCCAGCCGATGTTGGCAATTTAATCTCTGGTTTCTCTGCCTTTTCTAAAACCAGCTTGAACATCAGGGAGTTCGCGGCTCATGTATTGCTGAAGCCTGGCTTGGAGAATTTTGAGCATTACTGTACTAGCATGTGAGATGAGTGCAATTGTGCGGTAGTTTGAGCATTCTTTGGCATTGCCTTTCTTTGGAATTGGAATGAAAACTGACCTTTTCCAGTCCTGTGGCCACTGCTGAGTTTTCCAAATTTGCTGGCATATTGAGTACAGCACTTTCACAGCATCATCTTTCAGGATTTGAAAGAGATCAACTGGAATTCCATCACCTCCACTAGCTTTGTTTGTAGAGATGCTTTCTAAGGCCCACTTGACTTCACATTCCAAGATGTCTGGCTCTAGATGAGTGATCACATCATCATGATTATCTGGGTCGTGAAGATCTTTTTTGTACAGATCTTCCATGTATTCTTGCCACCTCTTCTTAAGGTCTTCTGCTTCTGTTAGGTCCATAATATTTCTGTCCTTTATCGAGCCCATCTTTGCATGAAATGTTCCCTTGGTATCTCTCATTTTCTTGAAGAGATCTCTAGTCTTTCCCATTCTGTTGTTTTCCTCTATTTCTTTGCATTGATCGCTGAAGAAGACTTTCTTATCTCTTCTTGCTATGCTTTGGAACTCTTCATTCAGATGCTTATATCTTTCCTTTTCTCCTTTGCTTTTTGCCTCTCTTCTTTTCACAGCTATTTGTAAGGCCTCCCCAGACAGCCATTTTGCTTTTTTGCATTTCTTTTCCATGGGGATGGTCTTGATCCCTGTCTCCTGTACAATGTCACGAACCTCATTCCATAGTTCATCAGGCACTCTATCTATCAGATCTAGGCCCTTAAATCTATTTCTCACTTCCACTGTAAAATCATAAGGGATTTGATTTAGGTCATTTGTGAATGGTCTAGTGGTTTTCCCTACTTTCTTTAATTTCAGTCTGAATTTGGTAATAAGGAGTTCATGATCTGAGCCACAGTCAGCTCCTGGTCTTGTTTTTGTTGACTGTATAGAGCTTCTCCATCTTTGGCTGCATAGAATATAATCACTCTGATTTCAGTGTTGATCATCTGGTGATATCCATGTGTAGAGTCTTCTTTTGTGTTGTTGGAAGAGGGTGTTTGCTATGACCAGAGTCGGACACGACCGAAGTCACCTAGCAGCAGCAGCAGCAGCAACAGCAGCAGCAATCTTCACGTTTCTTTCTTTCATTGCCACTCCCGCCCCTTTACGTCCCCGCCCACAGTGTAGGAAGACTTATTTGCCTCGCCTTCCGCATCATTTAAACTTCGTAGAGCTTTTGAAAGATGGCCATTCTGAGGGGTGTGCGTTGATACCACGCTGCAGCTTTGATGGGCATTTCTCCAACACTGATGGGAATCATCTTTTCATGTGCTATGGCCATCTGGATGCCAGCTGAAGACAAAGGCCTATTTAGACCTTTGGCCTATTTTTCTATTGATTGATTTTTGATGTTGAGCTGAATGAACTGTTTGCATGTTTTTGGAGATGAGTAAATTGTTTTTTATTTTTGTTTTTAATATAAATTTATTTATTTTAATTGGCAGCTAATTACAATGTTGTATTGGTTTTGCCATACATCAAAATGAATACACCATAGGTGTACACGTGTTCCCAATCAAGTATAACCATTTTTCCCAATTTAAGTGTTGTCTTTTTCTTTCATTTAGAGTTCCCCTTGCTGTGCTAAAGCTTTTGAGGTTAATGAGGTTACTTTTGTTGAGGGTTTGTTGTTGTTGTTGTTATCCTAAGAGGGAAAGCAAGAACTTGCTGTGATTTATTTCAAAACCTGTCTTGCCCATATTTTCCTCAAGAAGTTTAGAGTATCCATCCCTCCATTTAGTTCTTTAATTGATTTGGAGCTTCTTTTCAGGATGAGGTTAGGGAGAGACGCAATTTCATTGACTTTTCACTTGTTTCAGGAGCCTCCACAGGATCCTCTGCTCTGGCTGCTAATAATTGAGGTTACTAGCCTCAAGGTAGGAGAATTTCTTTTTCTCCAAAACCTCTCCAGCATTTACTGTTTGTAGAGTTTTTCACACTAGCCATTCTGACTGAGACTAGCTCATTCCTAGTTGTCGTTTTTATTTGAATTTCTCTAAAATTGCTTCATGTTGAAAGGTTTCCATTTGATTTAAAAACAAAAATAAAAACAGTGTGATTAAATCCAGCCTCTCAAGATTGGCCTCTTGACCGTCTGCCCTGTTTTGAATTCTTTTCCCCAGACCCACCCGAGGACGCGAGTTGAGGAGAGGTGTGTTTTCCTTACGTCCCCTCGGTCCATCCTGCTACTACCAATGCCACTTTCTCCTTCTGTTGCTGGTTGAATGTATTCCGGTGTCTAGATGGACCAGTTACCTTCATTTCTGTATCGATGGACATTTTGTTTGACACTCTGTCTTCAATATAGTCAATAGTGCTGTCCTAAAAATAAGGGTACATGCACATATCATTTAAATTGTTTAGTTTTTCTGGATCTATGGCAAGGAGTTGGCTTCCAGGGCGTTAGTAACTCCATGTTTAGTGTTTTAAGGAATCTCCATGTTTTCCTTCTTGGCCGCACTTACCCATTTACATCCCTGCCCCCAGGGTAGAAGGATTCCTTTCCCCCTGCTCCTGGCAGAGTTTAATCTTTGTAGATCTTTTGGAGGATCCTCACTCTCAGTGATTTTAGCTGATACCTCATTGTCGTTTTGATTTCCATTTCTCCAATCATTAGGGACGCTGAGCATCTTTTCATGTGCCTTATAGCGATCTGGATACACTTTTTTTTTTGTTTTGTTTTGTTTTGTTTTGTTTTTTAATTTTAGTTTTTTATTTTTTAAATTTTAAAATCTTTAATTCTTACATGCATTCCCAAACATGAACCCCCCTCCCACCTCCCTCCCTGGATACACTTTTTGAAAAAATATCCATTTAGATCTTTGGCCCATTTCTGTGGTGTGTGTGAGTGTGTGTGTGTGAGTGTGTGTGTGTGAGTGTGTGTGTGTGAGAGTGTGAGTGTGTGAGTGTGTGTGTGTGTGTTGAGCTGCATGTGCCGTTTGCTTGTTTTGCAGATGAATTACTTGTTGATATATTTTCTTGCCAACTTTTTTTCCACTCTGAGGGTTGCCATTTTCTTTCATTATGGTTTCCCTTGCTGTGTAAGTGCTTCTAAGGTTAATAAGATCCCTTGCTGAGTTTTTCTTATTTCTATTTTTCATTATACTAAGAGGTGGATCCAGAGGGAATTTGCTGTGATTTATGTCAAAGCCTGTTTTTCCTATGCTTTCCTCTAATTGTAGGGAGTAATTGTCTCTCCATTTAGTTCTTTAACTAATTTGGAGTTTTTCTTTAAATGGGTAGGGAGTGTTGTAATTTCATTCTCTTTTTGCTTGTTTAAGGACCCTCCTCCCTGTCCTCTGTCCTGGCTATTAACAAGTTACGTTGGCCTCTTGACCATGTGCCCTGTTTTGAATTCTTTTTCCAGGACCTATCCCAGGACTTTGTTGAGAACAGGTGTATTTTGGTCAGCAGAGTTGATTTCCGACTACGTTTTAGGTGTACAGGAACTTGATTCAGTCATAAATAGATGAACCGCTGTTCTTTTGGGGGATCTTTTCCCATGAAGGTTATCACAGTGTGTTTCCTTCAACTTGCTGTGCTGTTCATTTGGTCCTTTTAGATGACCTGTTTGATATGTAGTGATGTGAGCATTTTAATCCCTCTTAGTGTATCCCTCCTGCAACGTTTTAAAAAATAATCATGAGTTGGTTTTTTAACTCTGAGTCTGTTTCTATTTGCAAATTATTTCATTTGCATGAATTTCTGGCTTCCACCTTTCAGTACTATTTTAGGATGTTTGCCTTTGGTCTCATACCTCAGTGATAATCTCTCAGTACATCCATGCTGCTGCTCATGGTAGTTTTTTTTTTTTTTTTTTTTCCTGAGTGTATTCCACTGTACAGATGGGCCAGTTAGTCTTCATTTTTCTGTCGATGTTTGGTTAATGCTCTGACCTGGCTATTGTGAACAGTGCTGCCCTGAAAATAGAAATGTACATATTCTTTGGAATTAGGATTTTTTCCAGATCAAAGCAAGGAGTGGTATTGCTGGAAAACGTGGTAACTCTCTATTTCGTGTTTCAAAGAGCCTCCAGATATTTTCGTTCGTGGCTGCACCCACCCATTTACAACCCTGCCTACGGCATAGGAAGGTTCCCTGTTCCCCTTGCCTTCAGCAGCACTTAAGCTTCGAAGATCTTTCGAGGATGGCCGTTCTAAGCCGTGTGAGAAGATGGCTCATGGTAGTTTTAATTTGCATTTCTTCACTACTTACTGATGATGAGTATCTTTCCATGGGCTTTTTACCTTCTACGGGGGAGTACAGTTAATCTCTGGAAAGTGGCTTCTTGAAAGTCAGCCCTGTTTTGAGTTCTCTACATGTGATTTACCCGGAAGATTTCTTTAGGGCTGGTGTCATTTAGAGCCGAGCCCAGTAGCCCCGGTTTTCAAGTGCTTGTTACGGGGAATGACCACAAGGTGGCAGCATTTCTTCATGCCCGCTCTGGTTACCTGGGCAACCAGAGCCTTAGGGCAAATCTGGTTTCTGGGTTGTCAATAAGAATACATCCCAGGATCTTCCCGACCCAGGGATTGAACCCGCTTCTCCCACGTCTCCTGCACTGGCAGATGGATTCTTTGCCACCAGCACCACCTGGGAAGCACTAAGGCTTGTGTCTCCTTACTTTTTCCCCCTTCCCCTTCATCCTCCAGGCGGTCCCAATAATTGCAACACCACTCTGCAGAGGGACCTGTCCTCTCAGTGGGGTGACCCTAAGGAAGGAGGCTGGAGGTGGCAACCCCAACGCCAGGAGACACGGGGCCCGGGGCACTTTGCAAAGCTCTTCCAGCCCAGAGACCCCACCATCCTTTGGGGGCACTAGATTTAGTGCTGTTGCAGGAGGGTCCCACAGGATCTGGAGATTGTGGACTCATGCAGAGGGGAACAGGAAGCCCATGTCCACCGGGCTGGGGGGCTGATTGGCTGGCATATCCTCCCCAGCGCCCTCAGCCCCAGGACAGCCCCGCCTGGAGACCCAGCCTGCTCAGGCCCCAGGGACCTGACGCCAGCCCAGGTCCCCAAGGCCCGAGGGGAACAGAGTCAGCAGTTCTTTCTTTCCAGTTTCGTTTATTGTGAATTTGAGTATATAGGTGATTTGCACTGCTTTGGGTTTGTTTGTTTGTTTGTTTTTTAATGTGTAAAGCAACGTTATTCATTTATACATAGATGTATGTATGTTCTTTTATCTCATATAGGTTATTTACAGTCAAAGTAGGGTTCCTTGTGCCCTACAGTGGGTCCTTATGGATATTTTATAACTAGCAGTGTGTATATGTTATTTTCAAACATATATTTCTCCCTGCACCCGGCCTTTCCTTTTTAGTAACACATTTCTTTAGTAAGTGTATGAAACTGTTACTGTTTTGTAAAGAAGCTCACTTGTTTCCATGTTTGGATTCCACCTAGAAGTGATAACAGGTGATACTTTGTCTCATTTAGTTCATCTACTGTGATCATCTCTGGCTCTTCCCTGTGACTGGAAGTGGCTTTCTTTCATCCTTTTATGTCTGGGTTTGTATATCTGTAACCTGGCTTCTTTAACCATTCACCTGTCCTTCTACACTTAGGTTTCTTTTGTATCTTGGCGAGTGTATCCAGTGCTGCCATGATTGTTGGCATGCAGTATCTTGAAATTTTGGTTTTCCCAGGATCCATGCCCAGGCATGGGATGGCTGGGTCACACGGTACTTTGTTGCTGAGTGTCTGAAAGCCCCTCTGTACTGTTCTCCAGAGTGGATGCACTGATTTACATTCCCATCTGGGGTAGGAGGGTTCCCTTCTCTCCACACCCCCTCCAGCATTTATTGTTGTTGAATTTTTGAGATGGCCATGCTGACTGGTGTGAAGTGATATCTCACTGAACTTTTGATGTGCATTTCTCTAATGATTACAGACACTGAGCATCTTTTTGCATACTTTATATCCACCTGTATGCCTTCTATGGAGAAACACCCATTTCGAACTTTGGCCCACTTTTACTTTTTTCTTTTTTTTTTAAATAAATTGAGCTGCGTGGACTGTTTGCATATTTTGGAGATGAATTCCTTGTATCTCCATTTGCAAACACTTTTTTCCCCACCCATTCTGAGGGTTGTCTTTTTCTTTCGTTTATAGTTTACCCTGCTGCTCAAATGCTCTTAAGGTTAATGAAGTCCCATTTGTTGATTTTATTGTATTATTCTAAGAATGAATCCAAAAAGAACTAGCTGCGATTTATATCAAGGGATGTTCTGTATATTTTCCTCAAGGGCTTTATAGTATCCATCCGTCTGTTTAGATCTCTGCTTTGGCGTATGTTTTTCTGCATGGGGTTAAGCAGTGTAGTAATTTCGTCGCCTTTTCACTTGTTTGAGGAATCTCCATCCTGTTCCTCCGTGCTGACGGTTAACAGCTTACCTTGCCAGCATCGGTGTAGGAGGGTTCCCGTTTTCCCACATCCTCTCCAGCATTTCTCGTTTGCAGACTTTTTAACCAATGGCCATTCTGATCAGAGTGAGGTGATACCTTCATTGTAGTTTTGATTTGAATTTCTGTAAGTTTTAGTGTGGAGAAGGCAATGGCAACCCACTGCAGTATTCTTGGCTGGAGAATCCCAAGGGCGGGGGAGCCTGGTAGGCTGCCGTCTATGGGGTCGCACAGAGTCGGACACGACTGAAGCGACTTAGCAGCAGCAGCAGGAAGTTTTAGTGATACCGAAATCTTTTCGTGTGATTATTTTGAAAGAGTGTGAGTAAAACTTACCTCCCAAGGTTGGCTTCTTGACCAATTGCCAAGTTTTGAATTCTTTTTCCAGGATCTACCTAAGGTGGTTCGTTGACCACAGGCTTTTTTCCCTTGCATCCCTGAAGGCCTGGGGATATTACGTGCCTATCCTCACAAGTTTCAAATTGTTGCTACCCAAAGTGGCCACAAGGTGGCAACATTTCTTCATGCCCCACTCTTTATTATTATGGTAATTTTCTATTAGAGTAGACGCGATTTCCGATGTGTGGGGTGTTTTTTGTGTTTCTTGGTTTTTTTTTTTTTTTTGGTTTTCAGGAACTTCATTCAGTTATACATAGACGTATATCTATTAGACACGTGCCTTGTATTACCTGGAGAAAACCTGTACTTTTGAAAAATACATGTTTTTAGAGGTTCTAAAATATGTTCTTGAGTTTGCTAATCAGAGACTGCCAATGCAGCAAATAGTTCACAATCGCTTTCTTCTTGATTTTCACTAGGGGTTAATTTTTTAAAGATTAAAAATTATGGACTCAAGATCTACTAAAGTGACAAGGGAAATGTTTCAGTGTGTATGGCAAGTCGGATATGTGTTCTCAGTGAGAGAAGATATAAAGACTGGAAATATTTGTGTTGTAAAAAAGTAATGATAATTCTATTCTCCAGTCAGTCATTTATAAATGGAGGAAAGTAGAACCAATTAATAAATCTTGGCCTTAAGCGGCCTTTTGGGAATTTAGTCTAAGACTCCTGAGGAATTACAGCAGAGTCAGTGTAGAAGAAGTCTATGTGGTCAGCACACCAAACTTATTTCTTAAAACAAATTAGTCTTGGCCGAGTTTAGTGAAAATAGAGGCAACTTTAGAAAAAAAAATATGTTTCACTAAATATTAAATTCTGGTCTTGTTAATTGAGGTCTATGTTTACTAAGAAAGTCTTATGACATAGTTCCTTGCATTTATGTTATAATGCTGATGAGAGTTAACTGAATTGTAAGGGGCTCCCTACGTGTATTTCTAAAACTTATCTCAGTAATCAGTCTTTGGATAAGGGTCAGGATCTCCATGGTCTGCAACCAGGAGACTAACCCCAGGCTACAGTTATTTAACAAACTAAGTCAGAGCACCTGGGACATACTGACTGTGCTTAAAGCAGGTCCTCAGATTCCTGCTTGTGGTCCTGCTGATACTGCTAGCTGCATTGTTTCCTCTTCTGCCTGCTTTGCACAATTGTTTCTTGCGTTACCAAATGTGTGACTGAGCCTCTGATAAAATGATGATATGCGATCAGTGAGGGTAACGGTGAAACTCTAGCTATGGGAAGAAGCAACAAGAGGGAACGTTTTCACGGACCATAGAGGCTGGTGAGACAGGTGATCCAGCGTCTCTTGGCTCCTGTTTTTTGGGGTTAGTCCCGTAACAGCGCACTGAGTGGCCTGTCAGCAGAATCTTTGCCAGATCTAGGCATGAGCATTCCTAGCACCATGGGAGGAAATGGACATGAAGCGCCCCCAAAACCATGGTCAGATTGCCACGAAGGGGCCATGCCAGCTGAAAAGGGGCACTTGCCGTCTGTCTCTGCTAGGACTCAATCAGGACCCGCTGCAGTGGCTGCCCTTCAGCAGCCCTGGAAGGCACTGAGCGGGGAGGTCAGAAAAGGGGCATCCGTGCTCTGGGGAAGCTGGCAGAACAGGCCTTCAGACAGTCAGATGCTCTCAGTAAAGGTTCTCATGAGCCCAGATTCTTGCCTCTTCTCATGCCTAGAGGAGCACTAGAGTCAGCAACAGTGACAACTGGTCTAATATGTGAATTAATGTGTGAATACCACGTCAGCAGCCTGAACCTACTTAGACAAAACTGGACAACTGGCTACCAGGCTACCGGTCTCCTTGAAGTGCCAGGTCTGGACTGGGAACCCAGCTTATTCTCCTGGAAAAAAATGTGGTTGATTTTTTACAGTATTGTTCAGGTTGTCACTCCTCCAACGACTTGAAACTGAGTCTGTCACACCTACGTCAGTCACTCTGGGCTAATACAGAAGACATCAAAAGTGTGTAAGACCACAGCAAAAGTCTCCATGCCTGTGGAGAGGGTACCACCAGTGCTGACTCTATCTGGACAGGATCAAAGCTGCTAAAAAATGTAACCTGGTTCTTACTCCTGCTATAGCTCCTGCTCATAATAATTTGTGATCATTAATCACAGATATTTGGCCCCTGACTTTTTAAATCCACTTCTTATGTTTGTCTCTTTCAGATTACGATGGTTTCATATCAAGATAATGGATCCAGCTACTCTTCAGAACAGATCCTGTGGGGATAACAACAGAAGTCACCCTGGGGCCCCTGAATGAGGCAGGATGAGAGCTCTGTGACCCCAGCTAGGTAGGGTCTATGAGCCCTGTGCCAGCCTGAAGAAGCTACAGAAGACAGACCTTCACCCTTCAGCCTCCCAATAAAGACTTTTGGGGTTCATGTCTCTCAGCAGGATTTGAAATAGGAGATGGAGGGGCCTCTGGGCTGGACAGCTGGTATTTGTCAAGTGGAGTGAAATTGAAGCTGTGTTCTCACTCACACACTCCAAGGACAAATCTAATGGCAGAAGCTGAAGTCTGCAAGAGTAAAGAGATAAGAGGCCCTCTCCTGAGGTCAAAGAAGACTTCTCTGTACAAGGGCAGGAAGCCTCCTTGATGACCGAAAAGGGAGGGAGCCCCATCCCATAATAAGTGTGGACATGCACCCACAGGCCTCTGTGGGGGGATCGATCTTAGCAAATGTCGTGCCCACATCTTGGGGAGGGTGCAGGGACCAGTCAGGTGTGAAAAAGGAGAGAAGGTAATTGCTCAAAGGTAACCAAAGACCCGGAAGGACGGTCCTCAATGCGGGATTCACGTCAGCTCTCCCTGGGCTTCTCCGCAGGACCCGCACACTTCTCTCGGTTCTCTATCCCTGAGCTGCTTCTCTCTTAAACACCCTGTGTTTCTCTGTGCTCTCTGAGATGTTACACTGTGTCGATAATAATGGACTTCTATGTGTATTTATGCTTCTTGCCTCCTTAAAATATTCTTGGGTTCAAAGCAGGGAACGACCGAGGGTCGCTTTGCTTCTACACTCTGGCCACAGGCGGTCTCGGGGCTGGCAGTCCTGCTTTTCATCCAGGGCACCCTGGTTCAGCTCCGGGCAGGGAGCCGAGATCTCTCTCCAGGCCCGCTCACTGCTGTCTCCCCGAGATCACGGCCGTACGTTTTCTGTCACCGTGGCTGGAAAAGGCGCTACTTCATCGCATACTGTGTAGAGTAATATCGCCCTGTGTGTCTGTGCTGCGTCTCTTCTGTCTGTCATCTCTCCTTCTAAGCGTAGGTTGCTTCACCGTCTTGGTTATTGAAACTAGAGCTGCCGATATCGCTGGGGTGTGGCTGTCTTCTAAAATATTACTTTTTCTCCAGCTCTCTCTGCAGGCATGGAGAACAATGTCTGAAAATTTATACACATATATGATTTTTTAATTTATTTTTTATTGCTGGATAATAGCTCTGAAATTTTCTGTCAGTTTCTGACTAAGCTCATGCCAGCTGTAATGATAACTTATTCGGGGTTGAACTGATTTATGATGTACGGGCCTTAGTGAGCAGCAGATTCAGGCCCTAGTGTGGAACCAGGCCTTAGCCTTGACTAGAGTCAGGCCTGACTGAGGACCAGACTCAGGCCTAAGTGTGGACTAGAGTCAGGCTGTGGTGGGGAGTAGTATGAGGCCTCAGTGAGAACCACAGTCAGGGCTGAGAGTGGGCCACTGTCAGGCCTAAGTGTGAACTAGAGTCAGACTTAATGTGGACCAGTCAGCCCTTAAAGTGGATGAGAGTCAGGTCTTAAGTGGTTTAGAGTCAGGCCTGAGAGTGGACCAGAACCATGCCTTAGTGTGGACCCAAGTCTGTATTGAGTGTGGACCCGAGTCTGGCCTGAGTGGGTACAAGAGTCAGGCTTGGTGTAGACCAGAGTGAGGCCTAAATGAATGATAGTCATGCATCAGGAAGACTCAGTTCCACACTCAGGCCTGACTCTGGTGCACACTCAGGTGTGACTCTGGAAACACTCAGGCCTGACTCTGGTGCACACTCAGGTGTGACTCTGAAAACACTCAGGTGTGACTCTGGAAATACTCAGGTGTGACTCTGGTGCACACTCAGGCCTGACGCTGGTCACACACAGGCCTCACTTTGGTGCACACTCAGGCCTGACGCTGGTCACACTCAAGCTTGACTATGGTGCACACTCAGGTGTGACTCTGGTGCACACTCAGGCCTGACTCTGGTGCACACTCAGGCCTGAGCTGGTCATACTCCGGCCTGACGCTGGTCGCACTCAGGCCTGACTCTGGTGGACACTCAGGTGTGACTCTGGTCACACTCAGGCCTAATTCTGGTGCACATTCAGCCCTGACTGGTCCACACTCAGGCCTGACTCTGGTCCACACTCAGGCCTGATTCTGGTACACACTCAGGCCTGACTCTGGTGCACACTCAGGCCTGACCCTGGTGGACACTCAGGTCTGACTCTGGTGGACACACAGGCCTGACTCTGGTCCACACTCAGCCCTGACTCTGGTGTCCACTCAGACCTGACTCTGGTGCACATTCAGGCCTGACTCTGGTGGACACTCAGGCCTGACCCTGGTGGACACTCAGGCCTGCTATGGTCTACACTCAGGCCTAACCCTGGTAGACACTCAGGCCTGACTCAGCTCCACACTCAAGCCTACTCTGATCCACACTCAGGCCTGACCCTGGTGGACACTCAGGCCTGCTATGGTCTACACTCAGGCCTAACCCTGGTGGACACTCAGGCCTGACTCAGGTCCACACTCAAGCCTACTCTGACCCACACTCAGGCCTGACCCTGGTCCACACTGATGCCTGACTCTGGTCACACTCAGGCCTGACTCTGATGCTCACTCAGGCCTGACTTTGGACCAGGCTAAGGCCTCACTCTGGTCGACAATCAGGACTGAATCTGGTGCACACTCAGGCAGACTCTGGGCCACATAAGGCCTTACTCTGGTACTTACTGACTCTGACTCAGGTCCATCCTGAGACCTGATTCTGGTGCATGCTAAGCCCTGACTCTGGTCCTCATTTTGGCCTGACCCTGGTCCACTCCTATGCCTGTCTGTCTTACTCACTTAGCACAGACTCTAGTCCACACTAAGGACTGACTCTGGATCACACTAAAGGCTTAGTCCTGTCCACACTAAGGACTGACTGTGGTACTCACTTAGACCTGACTGTGATACTCACTTCAGCCTGACCCTGGTCCACTCCTATGCCAGTCTGTCGTACTCACTTAGGCCTAACTCTGGTCCACTGTAAGGCCTGACTTGGTCCACACTGAGGCCTGACTGCAGTCCTCACTAAGGCCTGACTCTGGTCATCATTAGGACTGACTCTGGTCCACACTCAGGCCTGACTCTACTACACAGTAAGGCCAGAGTCTGGTACTCACTGAGGCCTGGCTGTGGTACTTCCTTAGGCCTGACTCTGTCCACACTAAGGCCTGGATCTGGTTCCCACTATGACCTCGCCTGGTCCTGAGTTAGTCCTGACTCTGGTACTGACTTAAGCCTGACTCTGGTCACACTCAGGCCTGACTGTGGTACGTACTTAGGCCTCACTCTGGTATGACTCTGGTTCTGACTTAATCCTGACCCTGGTAAGAACAGTTCAGTTCAGTCACTCAGTCGTGTCTGACTCTTCGTGACCCCATGAATTGCAGCACGCCAGGCCTCCCAGTTCATCACCATCTCCCGGAGTTCACTGAGACTCACGTCCATCGAGTCCGTGATGCCATCCAGCCATCTCATCTTCGGTCGTCCCCTTCTCCTCCTGCCCCCAATCTCTCCCAGCATCAGTCTTTTCCAATGAGTCAACCCTTCGCATGAGGTGGCCAAAGTTCTGGAGTTTCAGCTTTAGCATCATTCCTTCCAAAGAAACCCCAGGGTTGATCTCCTTCAGAATGGACTGGTTGGATCTCCTTGCAGTCCAAGGGACTCTCAAGAGTCTTCTCCAACACCACAGTTCAAAAGCATCAATTCTTAGGCGCTCAGCCTTCTTCACAGTCCAACTCTCACAGCCATACACGACCACAGGAAAAACCATAGCCTTGACTAGATGGACCTTAGTTGGCAAGGTAATGTCTTTGCTTTTGAATATGCTGTCTTGGTTGGTCATAACTTTTCTTCCAAGAGGTAAGCGTCTTTTAATTTCATGGCTGCAGTCACCATCTGCAGTCATTATGGAGCCCCAAAAAATAAAGTCTGACACTGTTTCCACTGTTTCCCCATCTATTTCCCATGAAGTGATGGGACCGGATGCCATGATCTTCATTTTCTGAACGTTGAGCTTTAAGCCAACTTTTTCATTCTCCTCTTTCACTTTCATCAAGAGGCTTTTCAGCTCCTCTTGAATATCTGCCATAAGGGTGGTGTCATCTGCATATCTGAGTTTATTCATATTTCTCCTGGCAATCTTGATTCAGCTTGTGTTTCTTCCAGTCCAGCATTTCTCATGATGTACTCTGCATAGAAGTTAAATAAGCAGGGTGACAATATATAGCCTTGACGTACTCCTTTTCCTATTTGGAACCAGTCTGTTGTTCCATGTCCAGTTCTAACTGTTACTTCCTAACCTGCATACAGATTTCTCAAGAGGCAGGTCAGGTGGTCTGGTATTCCCATCTCTTTCAGAATTTTCCACAGTTTATTGTGATCCACACAGTCAAAGGATTTGACATAGTCAATAAAGCAGAAATAGATGTTTTTGTGGAACTCTCTTGCTTTTTCATGATCCAGCAGATGTTGGCAATTTGATCTCTTGTTCCTCTGCCTGGTCCTGAGGACCAGCTTGAACATCAGGAAGTTCATGGTTCACGTATTGCTGAAGCCTGGCTTGGAGAATTTTGAGCATTACTTTACTAGCATGTGAGATGAGTGCAATTGTGTGGTAGTTAGAGCATTCTTTGGTGTTGCCTTTCTTTGAGATTGGAATGAAAACTGACCTTTTCCAGTCCTATGGCCACTGCTGAGTTTTCCAAATTTGCTGGCATATTGAGTGCAGCACTTTCACAGCATCATCTTTCAGGATTTGAAACAGCTCAATTGGAATTCCATCACCTCCACTAGCTTTGTTCATAGTGATGCTTTCTAAGGCCCACTTGACTTCACATTCCAAGATGTCTGTCTCTAGATTAGTGATCACATCATCATGATTATCTGGGTTGTGAAGATCTTTTTTGTACAGTTCTTCCGTGTGTTCTTGCCACCTCTTAATATCTTCTGCTTCTGTTAGGTCCATACCATTTCTGACCCTGGTAAAAGCAACTGTAAACATCTGCTGGGCAGCTAATACCCAGCAACAGTCACGTGTGCTCAGAGTCGTGTCCAGCTCTTTGCGACTCGATGGACTGGGGCCCTCCAGTCTCCTCTGTCCATTGGATTCTCCAGATAGGAATTCTGGAATGGCTTGCCAGGCCCTCCTCGAGGTATCTTCCTGAGCCAGGTAGCCAATCAGTGATGTCTCCTGCGTTTTCTGCATCTCAGGCAGATTCTTTACTGCTGAGCCACCCACCCGGGAAGGCCCTCACCAAGCCTGGGGACCTGCTAAACAAACCAGCAAACAAAAGCCTACACTCAACAACTGTTCTCTGAAAGGTAGTGGACAAAGAGCCTAAGACCCAAATCACTAAGGCCCCACCTCAGCCACACCCCGAAGGCCCCACCTTGGCAGGGCCCACCCTGCCTTGCTTCTCCACAGGAGGCACCCCGCCCCTCCCCACCCCTTTCCTCCCCTCCCCAGGGTCCCACCCTCCCCTCCCCTCCTCTCCCCTCCCCTCCTCAGGGTCCCACCATCCCCTCTCCTTCCCTCCCCTCTCCTCCCCAGGGGTCCCAACCCTCCCCTCCCCCACTCCTCTCACCAGCCACCCTCCCCTCCTCCCCACCTCTCAACCCTCCCCCACTCCCCTCCCCTCCCAGAGTGACTGATGTAGGTGTGACAGACTCAGTTTGAAGTAGTTGGAGTAGGGACAACCTGAACAATAATAAGCAAAATAGATCTCTCTTTTTTTTTTTCCCAGGAGAGTAAGCCTGAGTTCCAGTCTAGACCTGGCACTTCAAGGAGACCTTTAGCCTGGTAGCCAGTTGTCTAGATTTATCTAAATAGACTTTAACCTCTGATGTGGTATTATTAACAACAAAAAAAATCACAAAACCCAAAGCAGTTGTCACAGTTACTGACTTTGGTGCTTCTCTAGGCATGAGTAGTAGATATAATGGTCATCTGAGTTAAATTCACCCATTCCAGTCCATTTTAGTTCGCTGATTCCTAGAATGTTGATGTTCACCCTTGCCATCTCTTGTTTGCTTTATTGACTATGCCAAAGCCTTTGACGGTGCGGATCACAGTAAACTGTGGGAAATTCTGAAAGAGATGGGAATACCAGACCACCTGACCTGCCTCTTGAGAAATCTGTATGCAGGTCAGGAAGCAACAGTTAGAACTGGGCATGGAACAACAGACTGGTTCCAAATAGGAAAAAGAGTACGTCAAGGCTGTATATTGTCACCCTGCTTATTTAACTTCTATGCAGAGTACATCATGAGAAATGCTGGACTGGAAGAAACACAAGCTGGAATCAAGATTGCCAGGAGAAATCTCAATAACCTCAGACATGCAGATGACACCACCCTTATGGCAGAAAGTGAAGAGGAACTAAAAAGCCTCTTGATGAAAGTGAAAGAGGAGAATGAAAAAGTTGGCTTAAAGCTCAACATTCAGAAAATGAAGATCATGGCATCCGGTCCCATCACTTCATGGGAAATAGATGGGGAAACAGTGGAAACAGTGTCAGACTTTATTTTTTGGGGCTCCATAATGACTGCAGATGGTGACTGCAGCCATGAAATTAAAAGACGCTTACCTCTTGGAAGAAAAGTTATGACCAAACTAGATAGTATATCCAAAAGCTGAGACATTACCTTGCCAACTAAGGTCCGTCTAGTCAAGGCTATGGTTTTTCCTGTGGTCATGTATGGATGTGAGAGTTGGACTGTGAAGAAGGCTGAGCGCCTAAGAATTGATGCTTTTGAACTGTGGTGTTGGAGAAGACTCTTGAGAGTCCCTTGGACTGCAAGGAGATCCAACCAGTCCATTCTGAAGGAGATCAACCCTGGGATTTCTTTGGAAGTAATGATGCTGAAGCTGAAACTCCAGGACTTTGGCCACCTCATGCAAAGAGTTGACTCATTGGAAAAGACTCTGATGCTGGAAGGGATAGGGGGCAGGAGGAGAAGGGGACAACAGAGCATGAGATGGCTGGATGGCATCACGGACTCAATAGACATGAGTCTGAGTGAACTCCGGGAGTTGGTGATGGACAGGGAGGCCTGGCATACTGTGATTCATGGCGTTGCGAAGAGTTGGACACGACTGAGAGACTGAACTGAACTGAACTGGGCATGAGAGAGGCAAGAATGGGCTCATGAAAATCTTCCCTGAAGGCATCTAACCGGCTTGCTCTGCCATCTTCCCCAGAGCGCGAGGCCTCGTTCCTGACTGCCGCCTCCGTGCCATTCAGGCTGTGCTGAAGGCCAGCAGCGGCAGTGGCCCCTGGTTCAGTCTTTGCAGGAGCAGACGGCGGTGCCCGTCTCCTGTCAGCATTGCCCCTCCTGGCTGTCGGTGTGACCACGGTTTTGGTAGCATCTCACATCCGTTTTGAGCCATGGTGCTAAGCACGCTCGTTCCTAGGTCTGGCAAAGATTCCGCTGACAGGCCACTCAGTGTGGCGTTACTGGACAAGACCATACAGCAGTAGCCAGGAGCCGCTGGACCACCTGTCTCTCCAGCCTCTGTAGTCCGTGAAAATATTCCCATTTGAAGCTTCTTCCCATATTTAGAGTTAAACCACTACCATCACTGAGCTCATGAGGAATTATATGATATTATTGTTTTATCCAGAGAAGGCAATGGCACCCCACTCCAAGACTCTTGCCTGGAAAATCCCATGGATGGAGGAGCCTGGAGGCTGCAGCCCATGGGGTTGCTGAGGGTCAGACAGGACTGAGCAACTTCACTTTCACTTTTCACGTTCATCCATTGGAGAAGGAAATGGCAACCCACTCCAGTGTTCTTGCCTGGAGCATCCCAGGGACAGGGGAGCCTGGTGGGCTTCCATCTATGGGGTCACACAGTGTCAGACAACTGAAGTGACTTAGCATTGTTGTATCAGAGGCTCAGTCGTATATTTGGTAATGCAAGAAGCAACTCGAAAGCAGGCAGAAAAAGAAATAACACAGCTCGCAGTACTAGTCGGGTCACAAGCAAGAATCTGAGAACCTATACGAAGTGTAGCCAGTGTAATCCAGGTCCTACGTCTACTAAGATGAAAAAGTCTTAGTAAACATAGACCTTAATTACCAAAACTAGAATTTAATATTTAATGAAACAAGTTTTTTCTAAAATTACCCCCATTTTTATTAAACTAGGCCAAGACTAAGTTGTTTTAAAACTAAGTTTGGTGTACTGACCACACAGCTTCTTTACACGGTCTCTGCTATAATTCCTCAGGAGTCTTGGGCTAAAATTTCCCAAGGCCTCTCAAGGCCAAGAAGTCATGCCAAAGGCCTGCCATCAGATTCTGCCTAAGTGGATTTTCCTCTCTTCTAAAGGTCCCCCAAATCTCAAAATCTTTGAGATTCCTGTACGTGTCAGGAGACGGTCTTTTCATTTTCCTGATAAGGCTGCTCAGAACCCAAGTGTCTCTAATTTCTGGAGGGACAAGGCAGAGAGAAAAGAAAAGATGTTTGAATTTTACCCAGAGGTGTAAATTACCAAACTGTTGTAAGTCTTAAGTAGCCTGAGGAGAAGAGCTTCTTTATACCTGAAAAGAGTGGAAGCCAGTAATACGTCACCCCAAAGGTCATGAACATTATAATCACGTTTAGCAGTTTATTTAACCTCACGTAATTAATCTTTGTTCTGTTGTCCTTGACTGATGATTGAATATGATGATGACGGTGATAGCTGTAAGAAGTTTGTGAAGTTTTTGTTAAGGCTTGCATGGTTTGTCCAGTGAAGTGGGTGCCATGATCCCTGGAGACTGTGGTAAATGTACCCCAAGTGGAAAACACATTTTAAACTATGTTTTCCATTGTGAGGCCATCAGATTTGTAACATGTACCCAGGAAAGGCTGTAAGCCATCAAATGTAAATGAGGTCTGTCTGGGAGCTGGGAAGAGCTGAGTGGCCGTCTTGGATTTCCCGTGGCCCTGACTGAGTTACAGCTAGTGTTTACCACTGTAAATTCCTTACTTTAGGAGACTATTGCCAACTCCTAAGGACATCAGGAAAACAAAAGTCTGACAATGAGGGGTTAATTCTTTGTAGAAGCAGAATTGGCTTTATCTACATGTACCACAATCTTCATAGGTCACTGTGAAATAATATCTACTTCACCAAAGTAACCGGAGATTTTAAAAACAAATATAAATCACTTTAAGGCAAAGAAATTCACATAGACCATTATCTAAAGCCACGTTCCAAGAAAACTTTATTCTCTTAACAGGGAGAGAAAACCAAATTCCAGTCTGGTCACAGCTTTCTGTTAATCACAAAATTTATTTACCTAATCAAATCTAGTGTAGTCTTAGAGAGTCCTGACCACATATAACATTATCTTCCCTATCTCAGTTCAGTTCAGTGGCTCAGTGGTGTCTGACTCTTTGCGACCCCATGGACTGCAGCTCGCCCGGCCTCCCTGTCCATCACCAGCTGCCAGAGTTTACTCAAACTTATGTCCATCGATACTCCTTTCAATCATGTCCATCCCAATGTTTTAACGCAAACCTTGAACTCCCGGATTTCTGGTTTCAGCACGAAGTGGTCTCGCAGGCAGCAGTGAGCCGTCCTGAACTGAATGTGGGGAGCCCGGAAGAGAACCAGGAGTCCTTGCTGCCAGACCAGCAGGGGCCAGAGGCGAGAAGCAAAGTGACCCTGGGTCTTTCCTCTGCTGGAAAGCAAGAATGTGTCTCAAAGAGGCACACCCCGTAAAAACAGATACAAAGGTCACTATTAGAGACACACAGAATGTCTGGGCAAGCACACAGAAGCAGTTTATTTATTTAAGACCGAGACTAGGTAGCGCACACCGGGTGAGGAGTGCCAGAGTCCTGGGTGAGAGCCCAGTGAGAGGGGACTCACATCACTAACACAGGAAGCCCTTCTGGGCCTTTGTCTGCATTTGGAAAAAACATATATCCTATAAGACCACTTCTAGGTAGAACCTAAACATGGATACAAGTGAACTTCTTTACAAAACAGAAACAGCATCACAGACTTAGAAAATAAATTCATGGTTCCCCAAAGTGAAATGTGTGGGGCAGGGAGAAATTAGCAGGTTGAGAAGAACATAAACACACTACTATTTATACTTCTAAAATAATCCACAAGGACCCACCACAGAGCACAAGAAACCCTCTCAAAACTCTGTAATAACCTCTATGGGAAAAGAAAACGATAAAGAATATATGTACTTCCACAAATAAATGAATCAAGTTTCTGTACAAGCCACCACAGTGTAAGTCACCTGTAAACTACAATTCAAAAACATTTTTAAAAAAAAGAGAAAAGAACTGCTGGCTCTGTTCCCATCTGGCCTTGGCGACCTGGGCTGGTGTCACATGCCTGGAGTCTGAGCAGGCTTGGGTCCCCAGGCAGGACTGTCCTGGGGCTGAGGGTGCTGGGGAGGGTTTGCCAGGCAAACAGCCCCCCACCCCCCACCCCATGGACTTGGACAGCCTGTTCCCTTCTGCATGAGCCCACAGTCTCGCAGCAGAGCCAACCCTGGTGCCCCCAAAGGATGGTGGGGTCTCCGGGCTGGAAGAGCTTTGCAAAGTGCTCTGGGTACCATGTCTCCTGGTGACAGGGTTCCCCCACCTCCAGCCTCCTTCCTTAGGGTCACCCCACTGAGAGGACAGCTTCTTCTACAGAGTGGTGTGGCAATCCTTGAGACCTGTCCCGATAAAGGCTCAGAGAGAAGGAAGGAGACACAGCCTTGGGTGTATCCATCCTAATTAACTACCCAGAACAGGACTTGCCCTAAGGCTCTGGTGGGCATGAAGAAATGCTGCCGTCTTGTGGCCGCTTTTGGTAACATCAGCTGAAAAACCTGCGCTGATGGCCACTTCATATTCACCAGGCCTGCTCTGATGTAAGGAAAAAACACCTGTCCTCAGCTAGTGCCCTCGAGTAGATCCTGGAAAGAGAATGTAAAGCAGAGCAGACGGTCCAGAGGCCAACCTTGAGAGGTCAGTTTTACTCACACTGTTTAAAAAAAAAAAATCACATGAACAGCCTTCACATGATGAAATCTTATAGAATCCAAATCAAAACTACAATTGGTTAAATGGCCTTTGTCAAAAAGTCTACCAACAGGAAATGCCGGAGCGGTTGTGGAGAAAAGGGAACCTTCCTACACTGATGCTGGCAAAATAAATTGCTAACAACCAGTGTGTAGGAGAGGGGGGAGGTTCCTTAAACAAGTGAAAAGTGAGGAAACTGACAGTCCCTAACCAATTACAGAAAAAGACGTTTCAAATCCATTAAAGAACTAAACTGAGGGACGATTACTCTAAACCTAGGAAAATATAGGCAGAACACGGTTTGACACAAATCACAGCAAGTTGTTTTTGAACCCACTTTTAGGATAATGAAAAATAAGACTCAACAAAAGGGACTTCATTAACTTCAAAAGCTTTTGCACAGCAAGGGAAACCCAAAACGGAAGAAAAAGACAACCCTGAACATCAGGGGGAAAATGCAACCGAATTTAAAAGCAACATATTCATCTGAAAAACATGCAAACAGCTCCTGCAGCTCAATATCAAAATACAATCAACCCAAGAGAAAAAATTGACCAAAGATCTAAATGGATGTATCTTCAAAGAAGGCATCGAGATGGGCATAAAGCCTATGAAAAGATGCTCAGCATCTCTGTTAGAGAAATGCCAATCAAACTGCAACAAGGTATCAGCTCACCCCCTCAGAATGACCATCCTCCAACAGATCTACAAAGATTCAATGCTTCAGAGGGCGAGGGGAACAGGGAGGCCTCCTACACTGTGGGTGGGGATGGAAATGGGTGGGTGCAGCCACAAGAAAAACAGTATGGAGATTCCTGAAAACATTAAATATAGTTGCCACCTGATGAAGCAAGCCCACTCCTTCCCTTAGGTCTGGATAAAATCATAATTTAAAATGATACTTGCTCCTCTGTTTTCATGGCACCACTATTTACAAATTCCGAGAGAGAGCTTCAGCCAAAATGTCCATCAATAGAGAGAAATGAAGAGCAACTGACCCATCTAGACACTGGAATACACTCAGCCATCAAAAAGAACAACAAAAATAATGCCATTAACAGCGGCATAGATGGATCAAGAGATTTATTGTCCTGAGAGAAGTCAGGGAAAGAGAAAGATTATATCACTTACAAGTGGGATCTATAAGTTCTTTCAAGTGAACAGATTTATAAACAGAAATAGACTCAGACTAATAAAACTCACCTATGATTATTTCAAAAAAGGGAAGGGTAGGCAGACATTAAGAAGTTGGAATTAACATACATACTATGTATTATCAGATAGCTAACCCAAAAACATACCTACTGAAAAGGTCAAAATGACCTTTGTCAAAAAGTCTACAAACAATAAATGCTGGAAGGTTTTGGAGAAAAGGGAATTAATTCTCCTGCACGGAGGCTACCAAGTTAAATTTCTAAGAGTCCATACAGAGGAGAGGCTAACAAGATAACAATAAGATAACAGTGAATGAAATTGTCACAATTCCCTATCCTCATACAGAGAAAATAACTCCAAACCAATTAAAGAGCTTAATGGAGGGGCAATTACTCTAAACCCCTTGAGGAAATTATAGGAAGAACAAGCTTTGACAGAAATCATAGCAAACCCTTTTGGATCCACTTTTAGAATAATGAAAAATTCAACAAAACTCAACAAAAGACTTGAGTTTCTCTAACCTCAAAAACATTTGCACTGCACAGGAAACTGTAAACCAGACTAAAAAAAAAAAGAAATCTTTGGAATGGGGAAAAAAATGTTTGGAACTCAATTTAGAAACAAGGAATTTATCTCCAAAATATGCAAACAGATCATGCATCTCAATATATATATATATTTAAAAAAAAATCCCATTAGAAAAAATGGACCAAAGATCTAAATGGGCATTTGTCCAAAGAAGACATCCAGGTGGCCATATAAAGCACCTGCAAAGATGCTCAGCATCACTAACTATTGAAGAAATAGAAATCAAAACTGGGCCATGGTATCACCTCCCACCCCTCAGAACAGCCATCCTCCAAAAGATGAACAAGGATTAACTGCTGCTGAGGGCAAGGGGAACAGGGACTCCTCCTACACTGCAGGCAGGAATGGAAATCGGCGCGGGCAGCCACAAGGAAAACAGTATGGGCGTTCCTTAAAACACTAACTATAGACTTAGTACATGATCCGGCAAGCCCACTCCTTGGGTTAGATCCGTAAAGAACATTAATTTAAAATGATACATGCACCCCTCTCTTCAGGGCAGCACTATGGACAATATCCAAGACACAGCATCAACCACAATGTCCATCAATAGAGAAATGAAGAGAAAATGGTTCATTTGTACACCGAATACACTCAGCCATCAACAGAACGAAAAAATGCCACCGGCAGCAGCATGGATGGACCGAGAGATTTATTATACGGAGTAAAGTCAACTAGAGAAGGAAAGAGAAATATATCACTTACAGGTGGAATCTATAAATTCATCAAAATGAACTAACTTATAAACAAACAGTCTCACAGACTTAGAAAACTCACTTATGATTATTATTTTTTTTATGGTAGGGGAAGGAAGACATTAAGAGGTTGGGATTAACATACTCACTGCTTCTTATCAGATAGATAATCCAAAATAACGGAATAGCACAGGGAAGTCTACTGAACACACGGAGAGAACCAATATAGGAAAAGAACCCAAAAGGGAATAGAGATACGTTCGTGCACAACTAAACCAAGTTCCTGTACACTTAAGACAAACACATCGGAAATCAACTCTACTCAAACAGAAAATAAACACTAAAAAACAACAAAAAACCCAGCAGTGGAGCAGGAAGAGATGCTGCCACCTTGGGGCCATGTTTGGTAACGACAGAAAAACCTGTGCTCTCGGGCACTTCATATTCACCAGGTCTATGGGGCTTAGGGAGAAGGCAATGGCACTCCACTCCAGTACTCTTGCCTGTAAAATCACATGGACGGAGGAGCCTGGTGGGCTGCACTCCATGGGGTGGCTGAGTCGGACACGGCTGAGCGACTTCACTTTCACTTTTCACTTTCATGCATTGGAGAAGGAAACGGCAACCTATTCCAGTGTTCTGGCCTGGAGAATCCCAGGGAAGGGGGAGCCTGGTGGGCTGCCGTCTATGGGGTTGCACAGAGTCGGACACGACTGAAGCGACTTAGCAGCAGCAGCAGCAGCAGCATGGGGCTTAGGGAGAAGGAAATGGCAACCCACTCCAGTATTCCTGCCTGGAAAGTCCCATGGACGGAGGAGCCTGGTAGGCTACAGTCGATGGGGTCGCAAAGAGTTGGACAGGACTGAGCAACTCCACTTTCACAGGGCTGAAAGGAAAAAAAAAAAATCTATTCTGAACAAATGTCCTCTGGTAGATCCTAAAGAAAGAATTTGAAACAGGGCAGTCGGTCAAGGGGACAGAGGTGTTTTACTCACACTGTTTTTTAAAAAATCATATGAAAATATTTCAACATGGTGAAATCTTAAGAGAAATGCCAATCAAAACACACACAGGTCAGAATGGACATTGGCAAGAAGTCTAAAACTAATAAACGCTGGAAAGGGTTGCAGAGAGAAGGGACCCCTCCTACATGTTGGATGCTGGCAATGTCAATTGTTAACAGCCAGACTGTAGGACAGTGCGGAGGTCTCTCAAGTGAAAAGAGAATGAAATGCCCACACTGCCTGAACCCAGACAGAAAAAGAAACTCCAAATTGATGAAAGAGCTCAAAAGAGGGCTGATAATCTCAACCTCTTGAGGGAAATATAGGTAGGACAGACAGACAGAACATGCTATGCTATAAACCGCAACTCTGTTTGGATCCACCTCTTAGAGTAATGAAATAAAAACAAAATAAACTTTTTGGGGCTCCAGAATCACTGCAGATGGTGACTGCAGCCATGAAATTAAAAGACACTTGTTCCTTGGAAGAAAAGTTATGACCAACCTAGACAACAAGAGACATTAGTTTGCCAACAAAGGTCTGTCTAGCCAAAGCTTTGGTTTTTCCACTAGTCATGTATGGACGTGAGTTGGACTATAAAGAAAGCTGAGTGCCGAAGAATTGATGCTTTTGAACTGCAGTGTTGGAGAAGACTCTTGAGAGTCCCTTGGACTGCAAGGAGATCCAACCAGTCCATCCGAAAGGAGATCAGTCCCAAATATTCACTGGACAGACTAATGCTGAAGCTGAAACTCCAATACTTCGGCCACCTGTTGTGAAGAGCTGACTCATTGGAAAAGACCCTGATGCTGGGAAAGACTGAAGGCAGGAGGAGAAGGGGACAAAAGAGAACAAGACAATGAATAGCATCACCAACTCAATGGACATGTTTGAGCAAGCTCCAGAGGTGGTGATGGACAGGAAAGCCTGGTGTGGTACAATCCATGCGGTTGCAAAGTCAGACACAGCTGAGCGACTGAACAACAGCAACATGATTATACAGTGGAAGTGACAAGTAGATTCAAGGGATTCGATCTGATAGACAGACTGCCTGAAGAACTATGGACAGAGGTTTGTAACCTTGTACAGGAGGCAGTGACCAAAACCATCGCCAAGAAAAAGAAATGCAAAAAGGAAAAATGGTTGTCTGAGCAAGGCTTACAAAGAGCTGAGAAAAGAAGAGAGGCGAAAGGCAAAAGAGAAAAGGGAAGATATACCTATCTGAATGCAGAGTTCCAAAGACTAGCAAGGAGAGATAAGAAAGCCTTCTTAAGTGAACAATGCAAAGAAATAGAAGAAAACAATAGAATGGGAAAGACTAGAGGTCTCTTTAAGCAAATTAGAGATACCAAGGGAACAATTCATGCAAAGATGGGCTCGATAAAGGACAGAAATGCCATGGACCTAACAGAAGCAGAAGAGATTAAGAAGAATACACAGGACTGTACAACAAAGGTCTTAATGACCTGGATAACCACAATGGTGTTGTCACTCACCTAGAGCCAGACATCCTGGAGTGTGAAGTCAAGTGGGCCTTAAGAAGAATTACTACCAACAAAGCTTGTGGTGGTGATGGAATTCCAGCTGAGCTATTTCAAATCCTAAAAGACGATGCTGTGAAAGTGCTGCGCTAGGTATGCCAGCAAATTTGGAAAACTCAGCAGTGGTCACAGGACTGGAAAAGTGAAGTGTTCATTCCAGTCCCAAAGAAGGGCAATGCCAAAGAATGATCAAACTGCTACGCAAGAGCGCTCATTTCACATGCTAGCAAGGTAATGCTCAAAATCCTTCAAGCCAGCCTTCAACTGTACGTGAACCGTGAACTTGCAGATGTACAAGCTGGATTTACAAAATGCAGAGGAATCAGAGATTAAAATGCCAACATTCATTGGATCATAGGAAAAGGGAATTCCAGAAAAACATCCAGTTCTGCTTTATTGAGCAGACTAAAGCCTTTGACTGTGTGGATCACAACAAACTGTGGAAGATTCTTAAACAGATGAGAATCCTAGACCACCTTAGCTGCCCCCTGAGAAACCTCTATGCAGATCAAGAAGCAACAGTTAGAACCAGACATGGAACAACAGACTGGTTCCAAATGGGGAAAGGAGTATGTCAAGGCTGTATATATCATCACCCTGATTATTTAATGTATATGCAGAGTACATACTGGAGAGAAATTCTAGTAATGTAAGATATGCAGATGACACCACCCTTATGGCAGAAAGTGAAGAGGAACTAAAAAGCCTCTGGATGAAAGTAAAAGAGGAGAGTGAAAAAGTTGGCTTCAAGCTCAACATTCAGAAAACGAAGATGATGGCATCCGGTCCTATCACTTCCATGAGAAATAGATCGAAAAACAGTGTTAACAGTGTTAGACTTTATTTTGGGGGGCTCCAAAATCACTGCAGATGGTGATTGCACCCATGAAATTAAAAGACGCTTACGCCTTGGAAGAAAAGTTATGACCAATCTAGATAGCATATTTAGAAGCAGCGACATTACACTGCCCACTAAGGTCTGTCTAGTCAAGGCTATGGTTTTTCCTGTGGTCATGTATGCATGTGAGAGTTGGACTGTGAAGAAGGCTGAGCACTGAAGAATTGATGCTTTTGAACTGTGGTGTTGGAGAAAACTCTTGAGGGTCCCTTGGACTGCAAGGAGATCCAACCAGTCCATTCTGAAGGAGATCAGCCCTGGGATTTCTTTGGAAGGAATGATGCTAAAGCTGAAACTCCAGTACTTTGGCCACCTCATGCGAAGGGTTGACTCATTGGAAAAGACTCTGATGCTGGGAGGGATTGGGGGCAGGAGAAGAAGGAGACGACCGAGGACGAGATGGCTGGATGGCATCACTGACTCGATGCACGCGAGTCTGAGTGATGGACAGGGAGGCCTGGCGTGTTGCGATTCATGGGGTAGCAAAGAGTCGGACACGACTGAGCGACTGAACTGAATAACTGATGAAAGAGTTTCCTCCCAAATGTAGTTTAGAAAACAGGAAAGGGTGTATACAAGAAAGACAAGTGAGTGATGTGAAAACAAAAAGTACAAACTATTTAATCACATCTAAATAAATATCAAAGACTGTATAGGCCGGGCCGGTCCGCGGCAGCTCTGCGGGTGCAGGGGCGGCGAGCCGAGGACCAAGCCACCACGGCCGGAGCGCCGGCACCGCCCGCACCGCCCTTCCGCCCGCCCTCCGGAAGCGCAGCCCCGCGGCCTCCGCTGCAGACCCGCCGCCCCGCCCCGCCCCGCGCCGCCCCGCCCCGCCCCGCGCCGCCCCGCCCCGCCCCGCGCCGCCCCGCCCCGCGCCGCCCCGCCCCGCCCCGCGCCGCCCCGCCCCGCCCCGCGCCGCCCCGCGCCGCCCCGCCCCGCCCCGCGCCGCCCCGCCCCGCCCCGCGCCGCCCCGCCCCGCCCCGCGCCGCCCCGCCCCGCCCCGCGCCGCCCCGCCCCGCCCCGCGCCGCCCCGCCCCGCCCCGCGCCGCCCCGCCCCGCCCCGCGCCGCCCCGCCCCGCCCCGCGCCGCCCCGCCCCGCCCCGCGCCGCCCCGCCCCGCGCGCCTCTGCCGCCTCTTCCTGAGCCCCCGCTCGCCCAGCGGCCGCCCCGCCCCCGCGCCAGGTTCCGGCCGCGGCCCGCCTCTGCCGCCCAGGGCCCTTCCGTCCAGGCCCCGGGACCCCGGCTCCCCGCCAGACCCGGCCCCGGCCCCGGCCCCGAGTCGGAGAAGAGCGTGGAGGCAGCGGCCGAGTTAAGCGCCAAGGACCTGAAGGAGAAGAAAGAGAAGGTGGAGGAGAAGGCAGGCCGGGAAGAGCGGAAGAAAGAAGTGGAGGAGGAGGAGGAGGACGGCGCAGAGGAGGAGGAGAAGAAACTGCCGAGGACGGCGAGGAGGAGGATGAAGGGGGCGAGGAAGATGAGGAAGAAGAGGAGGAGGACGAAGGGCCCGCGCTGAAGAGCGCTGCTGAAGAGGAGGATGAAGCGGGTCCCACGCGGCAGAAGGCAGAAAACGGGGCCTCGGCATGAGCCCCCCGCCAGTGGGCTGGGGGTGGAGGGAGGCCGCTGGGGGCCCGGAGGTGGGGGTGGGGAGCGCCGCGGGCAACCCCTCTTCACCTGGCTCCCTGCTCTGGGCCCCGCGCCAGAGTTGCCGCCCTCTCTCCCCCCAGCCTTCTCATGCCGCACCTGCATCCTCACTGCCATCTTCCACCTCCTTACCTGCTCCATCTGAGCTCCCCAGCTGGTCCCCAGTCACCCCCTCCCTCTCCCTCCTCTCTTCCCGCCCTTCCCACAGCCAGCCTCTCCCTCCTTCAGTAGCCTCTCCTTCCTAAGCTCTGCATCCCAGCCTCACGTGATCCTGCCCAGCCCATCCCTGCCCTGCCTGATCCCTGGGTCTCCTCCCTCAGATCCCTTTCTCAGACAGCGCCAGGACGGGGTGGGGCCGAGCCCCACAGCTGCCCCCCTCCCGTCCTCCTTTTTTGTACAATTTAATAAAGAAACGGTCGCGCTTCTGTTTAAAAAAAAAGAAAAAGAATGTATAGGAAAGCATTTCATCACTTTCTCTTTTCTGAAGTTCCTGGAGGAGAATTAGTGTAGATAGTAATCCATAGTTAAGACAGATAGAAAATTGATAAGTTACTCTGCATCACCAGACAAAAGGTTGGTGTCTCAGTACAGTTCAGTCTCTCAGTCTTGTCCAACTCTTTCCAACCCCATGAACCACAGAACGCCAGGCCTCCCTGTCCATCACCAACTTCCAGAGTCCACCCAAACCCATGTCCATTGAGCTGGTGATGCCTTCCAACCATCTCACCCTCTGTCATCCCTTTCTCCTCCTGCCTCCAATCCCTCCCAGCATCAGAGTCTTTTCCAATGAGCCAACTCTTCACATGAGATGGTCAAAGTATTAGAGTTTCAGCCTCAGCATCAGTCCTTCCAATGCATGGCTGCAATCAATTTCTGCATAGATTTTGGAGCTCAAGAAAATGAAATATAACCCTTTTTCATATTTTCCTCATATATTTGCTCTTTTAAATGCTCTGCTTCTGTCTCTAGACAGAAGTGTGTGAGTGGAGTCATGGAAAACTGCCAAACTTCTAGGAATACTGGGGACAGATAGTATTTGCTTTCTGCTTTATAATTTCCAATCCCCTGCAAACTACACATATGACTTGATAAATTTCATACTCAACTGAATTCTTCACTGCATAAGGGACCTCTCTCCAGTGAGAAATACAAACCTGAAGATTTCTTCAAAGTTTGGTTTTTCTTTGTACAAACTAATATCAATAATGTTAAGTGTATCTGCCGCATTTCCACAAACCTAAAATACTTTTATATTTATTCAACTCATGGAATTTTTAAATTGTTGACTTGGGAAATTAGAACATTTACCACCTAAATGTTTGTGGTTAATTCTCACTATTAAACTTGTTAGATTATATACAGTATTTTTTTAATGAAAAAAATAATTTGAGTATAGTTACTTTACAATGTTGATGTTAGGTTATGCTGTACTGCAGAGTAATCACTTATATGTATATATACATGTATATATATATGTGTGTGTGTGTGTGTGTGTGTGTATAATCCTTGGAGGAGGGCATGGCCACCCACTACAGTATTTTTGCCTGGAGAATCCCATGGGCAGAGGATCCTAGCGGGCTACCGTCCACAGAGTGGCAAAGAGTCAGATGTGACTGAAGCAACTTAGCAGCATGCACATATACAATATTTATCCACTCTATTTTAGATTTCCATACCATCTAGGTCACCACAGAGCAATGAGTAGAGTTCCCTGTGTTAAACAAGAATTGAGACTTAAAAACATTCCACCATATTTTAAGATCTCAATTCTTGTTTGTTTTCGTAAGAACTGTTACTTTGTTAAGTTTGTCTTGTTTGTTATGAAGCTTACCAGGACTGTGTCCCATACGTTCTTACTTTCTGATTAAGTATATATCAAGATCATTTAAGATTTTAGATTCAAAACATCTACTAAAACACAGCAAAATAAAAACACTTGTGTGAAGAACTGCATTACAGAATTCGTAGGCACCTAGCATTGGTGAAAATGTTTGCTTTGTAAATTTAAAATTGCTGAGGAGGAGGCAGCAGCTGGGGTCATGAGATCGCCCTGCAGTCCATGGGGTCGCAGAGAGTCGGACACAACTGAGAGACTGAACTGAACGGACCGTGCTGGGAGCCCTCGCTACTGCCTAGTGAGGCAAAGGCTGGAACACGCGGACAGAGGATGGGATGGCGGCCCTGCCCTTCGGGCATCACTGAACAACGCTGCTCTGCTTCTCTGGTGGTTCAGGCTTCCTCCACAAGCACTCCCGTTTGCAGAGCTCCTCTCTCCCTCCTGCCCACTCAGGTTGTCTCCTCACAGCCAACCCCAGTCCTCTGCCTGGATCTGCTCTCCAAACCCCACATTCCAGCACCCAGCCCTTGTGTGCAGCGGTGGACACCCCTCTCAGGCTTGGGGAGCAGGGCTGTGGTTAGTACCATCTGTAGAGGTCTCACTCTGTCCTGCCTCTGGTACTGCCTCCTCTTCCCATAAGAGAATGAGGCTTCCTTCTGTCCCACTGAGCTCCCCCAAGGGTTGCAGGTCCCATCTCACTTCCTCTCCTCACCAGTTTCCTTCTTGTTTCTTTGGTCCTACCTGGCTATGAGGGAATCTTTTTGTCCTTTTAGGTGTCAAGGTCCTCTGCTCGTGTTCAGCAGGGGCTCTGTGAATATTGTTCCATGACAGATGTATTCTCGATGTGTCTGTGGAGCGAGATGAACTCCACGTCTTCCTAATCCTCTGCCGTCTTGACTCCTGTGTCTGTTTTATCCCTAACCTAGCTAAGCGAGTATCAATTTTATTTAAGTTGTAAAGTAGATTCCGTGAGAATAGTAAGTGGTGGAATAACTTGTTATTTGCTTTCAGCTGTGTCTTTTCAGGACATGCAGGGTTTGATGCCCCAAAAGCCAGGCTTAGATTTATTCCCCAAGAAAAGTTAATAATATATGAAAGATTTCACATTGGAAATTTACATTTAATGAAAGGGCATGTGAAATACTGAGAGGAAGTTATGATGGACATAACCAAATGAGGACAGCTTCTCATTATACAAACATTACTGCCAAAAGAAAAGGAGGATATGAACCAAACTGGGAAATATGCCCATTTCAGTCATTAATATCGGCTGAGAAGTGTATGTTTGTAAGCAAAGACCCATGCTTTTTTAAACGTACATGTTCTCTGAAAGGAAATATGGAAAATCTGGAAAGTCACCTAATCTATACTGCAAATACTCATTCAAACCTTTCTGAATGCAGGTTTCAATTTAGCACACAGTAAAATATGTCTGAAAACCAGGTATTTAAAATTTAGGTTAAAAATTCCCAGCATAATCCATTTGAGGGATCTTTTAGCCAGAGTTCAATATTCTTCAACCAACAGCTATCTTCTCTTTGTTCCAAAGTCTGTAATGTTGCTTATTTTGAAAGAGACTAATCCAACCATCATGGTTGAAGACATATCACAGTATACTCAATGTGAAAGAATTTTTTATGTGTAATAAAATGGGGAAAGCTTTAAGCAAGAACGCTACCTCCAACAATCACAAGAATATTTATAGGGAAGGGAGAAGATTTTCATGCAATGAAACTGGGCATAATGTTGACTGAGACTCAAGTCTTATGAAACATCAGGGACCTCAGTCTTCAGACAATGATTTTAAAAGTAATAAATGTATGAATATCTTTTATCAATGATCACATCTTTCTCTATATAAGAGAAACTAATCTTTAAAACTTATTCAACAGCAGAGTATTCAAAATCTGCAGAAGCATAACAAATGTAATAAATGTGGTAAAGTCTTGCTAAACCATTACATCTAAATAGACATAGGAAAATTCATACAGGAAGGCAACCTTTCATATGTACAGAATGGAGCAAAGCTTTTACCTAGTACTCATATCTCACTCAGCATCAGCAAATTCATACTGGAGAGAAGCCTTATAAATATATGTACTGTGGAAAAACTAATCTGATATCCATTCTTGCTAGACATTTGAAAATTCACGTTGGCAATGCAGAGAAGACTTAAATGTACAGAACGTGGCAAAGCCTTTATGCATTGCTGAAAATTTATTCAACATAAGAGAATTCATAATAAGGAGAAGCCTTATAAATGCACAGAGTGTGGCAAAACTTTAATCATAGTTCAACTCTTAATAGGCATCAGATAATTCATACTGGAGAGAAACCTTATAAATATAAGGGTTGTGGCAAAGTCTTTAACCAAATTCCTAGCTTTATTCAACATTGGCGAATTTGTACTGGAAACCATTCCTATGTAAGAGAATGTGGCAAAGTCTTTACCCAGAGCTCAAGTCTTCGTCAACAGCAGAGAGTTCATCCTTCAGAGAAAACTTAAAAACTTAAATGTAAGGAAAGTGGCAAAGGCTTTCATCAGAGCTCTGACCTCACTAGACATCAGAGAGCACATACTGGAGAGAAACTCTAGGAATGTAATAAGTGATGAAAGAGGTTAGTCCTAAATGTACACTTTAGAAAACATGAGAGCATTTATGCAGGAAAGATATGTGATGATGTAAAAAAAAAAAGTAGGAAAGTTGTAATAAAAATCAACTCTAAATAAATATCAGAGAAGGCATACTAGGAAGCATTTCATCAACTCCTCTTTCCTGAATTTCCTCTGAAGGTGAATTACTGTGCATAGCAATCCACAGTTAAAACACAGAGAAAATTGATATGTTAGAATGAAGGGTTGTGTGTGGAGTGGTACAAGTATTAGCAATGTATTCTTGCTTGTTTTGACATATTTGAGATTATTTGAAAACCGAATGAAAGTAACTCAATCTCAAAATACTACATGTTATGGTTTGTTCCTACTGTGTATGTGAACTCACGTTTTTGATGGTTGCTGACTCAGTGATAAGAGAATCCCTTCTATCTGAGGTAGGAACCATTGGTATTTATTCTCCATTAAGGACGTTAAGTACGTAGTAATATAACACGTACGCTGAACATCTAAATGGAGGTGTTTGTCACTGGTGTCAAACATCCCTGTAGGTCACCATGATGTAAGTGTTCAGGGACTAATTCCACATATTAAAGTCAGACAGAGGTTTGTTCTAAATTTTCAATGTCACTGGCTTTTTAAGGATAATACAATGACAGTTGACTGAAATTTTGATGTATTTTTATAATATCAAGAGAAGTCATGAATATTAATTGACATGTTTGAAACAAAGATTTCTCTGATACCCTGGAAAACTATGGGAAACCCTTCCCAGAAAAATCATGTAATTAATCTATGCCTTGTTTATTAAATGATTAGCCTTCCTTTTGTAAGCATAGAAACTGCAACTCTCAGACCATTGTATCAGAAAAATGAATATCGTTGTCTATGCTTGTAATCTGTATTCTAATTAAGGGTCACACAGTGGATTGTAAAAGGTTTCGTTCTGACTACGTGTGATATTCATACATGCTAATCAATAAAACTGAATGGTTTCTGGTGATGCAGTTGCTGTGTAATGAATGAAGTGTTTACCTACCACCGACATTAACCTCTCCACCTTATTTAAGGTTGCAGGGAAGAATGCATACCAGTGAACTATTAGGTAGCACAGTGGGATGGCATCCGTTACTGCCCTTTAGCCTCATATATTTTGATCATGTATTTCCCATCATTTATCCATTGTACTTTTCCCCCCTCTCTGTAACGGCAGGGATATTGTGATGGTTCTAATAAGAAGGATCATACAGAGTATTGTTGAGAGGTTCCCAGACTGCCCCGTGCTGTTGCTGCCTCAGCATCTGTCTGGGGAGCTGGCAGCTTGCAGATCCTTGAACTCACAGCAGCCAGTCCTGTGAGTACCTCCTCTAGACGACCCCCTTCCTTGAGATCAGCTGTCTTCCTGAACCCCAAGGTCTACTGCACAGGCCCCCCTTCAATGACACCCTCAGAGCTCACCAGATTCCTGCTCCTCTCGTTTGAATGGACCCATCCACGCTCAGCCTGGGGAGCCCACAGCACTTCACTCAGGGTCCCTTAGAAAGGCCTGAACTCCAAGTACTGGAGCTTTCTCTGCCTGGTTCTAGCCTGACCTCCCTCAGAAATTCCCACCCTAAACCCTCCCCTCCTGAGATGTCTCAGCTGTACTGAGTGAGAAGGCTATAGCTCAGGGCTCCTGAGTGTGGGTCTTGGGGAAGAAGCATCAGAACAGAGAACTTGCTAAAGATGTATTTAATGACCCCACGTCAGACCTGCAGATTCATAACTTCTTAGAGTGGGGACCTGACCTCGAGGGGTTCATATTCACTGAAATGGTTCAGAAAGAATCTGAACCATTGGCCAAGTGATTTCCATCTGTTTCCCGTCAGAGTCACGTGACCAGTGTTAGGAAAGGACCTCCCTGGTGCACGCCCCAGAGTTCTCTCTTGGTCCTGTGGGGGCATCAGTGTGGTGTGTAGGAAGTTCTCCAGGGGCTTCTAAGGGGAGGCCTGGGTTAAGGACGTGGCTCCTGGTCCATCTGTGAGAGCTGAGGACCAGCTTCAGTCTGAGGAGAGGCTGCAGGGTTGGTCTAGCTGGATTTGGACTGGGGAAGGCAGTCAGCTCACATCATCTGTGTGAGCAGAGGGTTAGGAGCTCTCTATGACGAGAGAACAATCAAAGAAAAAAAAGTTCACAGGCTGGTCTCCAGGTAGGAGGTGATTGTTCCCAAACCTCTCCTGAGACAGGACAGGAGAGGTGGGTCATTTCAGGTTTTCAAGTCCTTCTGTCTGTAGGTGAAGTAGTTGCAGGTTAAAGAGCTCTGCGGATGCCTTTGAAGGTATTTTCTTAAGATGCAGAGGTGTGTTTGCTACATGACATCCCCAGAGAAGACAGAGCAGGAGGAAGAAGAGGAGGAAATGGCAGCTTCTCAGGTACATGTTCTGTTCCGGGCCTGGGGCTGTGTCTGCTTTCCTCCTGAAATGCCTGGACTGAGAATCTGCCAACCTTTAGCTCTCTGCTTCTAATTTTTCTGCCTGGGGTGTTTGTTATCCAATTCTTATTTTTTCCTTTTCTTCTTATCATAGTGAAGACTGGCTCTTTAGACCACCTCTCCCTTGTGTCCCAGATCCTGTTCTCCATTGTCTCTATCCTGGTTTCTATAGAACATGATGAATTCCCAACCTGAATGAGTGACTTTCAGCTGGTGAACATATTCCCTTTGTGGGAGATCAACACGGAGAGGCACTGGTATCCGAGATTCCCATTGGGATGTGGTTCAGTGTTGGGATCTTCGGGAAGTAGGGGAAATGCCATGATGAGTTCAGACGTGGATGCAATTCAGCTCTTTAGGAGTTAGAAAATGCCCTTATATATTGAATCAACTCAGTGATCCAGAATTTTTCAGAAAATGCGCAGAAATAAATAGAAAACTAGGAGACACTGTCTTCTGTAATGATAAGGCTTACAAGTTAAACACACTGTTAGGATACAAAACAGAGGAAGTATATATAAAATGAATTTGCATAAAACTGATATCTGCTTGTTAGGTTCAAGTTATAATTTCCTTATTTTTCCCTAAATGCCCAGGCTCTGATAGTGCATCTTCCGTGTGATCCATTTACACCATGACAGATGATGTCCACTGGCTCTGGTGATTTCTCTGAGATTATCAGGCTAGGAAGTTCATTTTTTCCCCTCTGTCTTTAGCAAGCCTGTGGAAAAACGGAGTGGGGAGCGTGTGAAAACCCTCACAGTTAATGGAGAAATTCCGTGTCTTTTTGGTTTCTCTTTGCTTTGGAAAATGAACGCTCATTCTGTTGATGATAGACACTGGGTTTTGGGAGTGGGCATTTTCATCACTGAAGCCCAGGTGTGATGTTTCCAGTACACTCCACACTCGTATCCCACATAGTCTTCTTATTCACTTTTTTTTTTTTCCAAAATATTTGCAATAATCATATTGGTGCTAATCTGTTTTCACCTGTGTTGAATTTCTAAGATACAGCTCAACAAAATGATATAGTTTGTCAAGAAATTAAAGTTTCAGAACCAAGAACTCTAATTTATCTTATATCGTTGTATAAGTTTGCACCCTAGTGTATTTAAAATATACAAAGAATATCACTCACAAGTAGATGTATATCTTTTAACCCATTAAAAATGATCTTGATTTTACTGACATGAATCAGTTCAGTTCAGTCACTCAGTCGTGTCCAACTCTTTGCCACCCCATGAACCACAGCACGTCAGGTCTCCCTGTTCATCACCAACTCCTGGAGTTTACTCAAACTCATGTCCATTGAGTCAGTGATGCCATCCAACCATCTCATCCTCTGTCGTCCCCTTCTCCTCCTGCCTTCAGTCTCTCCCATCATCAGGGTCTTTTCGAATGAGTCAGCTTTTCGCATCAGATGGCCAAAATATAAATGTACAGCATGTGGCAAGGCATTCAAGCAGAGTTCAACTTCAACTGAACATCAGCGAATCCATACTGGGGAGAGACCTTATAAATGTACAGAATGTGGCAAATCCTTTACCCGTTATTCACTTCTTACTCAGCATCAAGGAATCCACACTGGGGAGAGACCTTGTGAATGTACAGAATATGGCAAAGCCTTTAACTAGCATCTGAGTCTTCCTGTACCTCAGCAAACTCATACTGGGGAGAAACCATACAAATGTAAAAAAGGTGGCAAAGCCTTTATCCATTGTTCACATCTTACTCTACATCAACGAATCCATATTGGGGAGAGACTTGATAAATGTACAGACTGTGGCAAAGCCTTTCCCCAGAGTTCAGGTCTTTCTCAACATCAGAGAATTCATACTGCAGAGAAATGTTAGACATGTAAGGAATGTGGCAAAGGATTTCGTCACAGCCATCACCTCACGCCCCATTAGAGAATACATACTGCAGAGAAACCCTAGGAATGAATCAGTGATAAAAAAAAAGATTGGCCCTAAATATACAATTTTGAAACAATGAGTGTTTACTTTGGAAAGACACATGAATGAAATACAAAAATATACACAAGATTTTAATCAAACATCAGAAGTAAATCAATGCCAGAGAATTCATACTAGAAAGCATTTCATTGGTACCACTTTTGTTGAATTACTCTAAACAGAAACACTGTAGCAAGTATTCCATATTTAAAACATGTACTAAATTGATATGTTCGTATGGATCACAAGATGAAGGGGTGGATATTTTCAGAGGTATAATTATCAATCATGTATCCTTGTTTATATTGACATTATTTGAGATCATTAAGGAACCAAAACGCATGTCATTCAGCTCTCAAGTTACTATGCTGTGCTTTGTTTCTACTATATATATGAACGTCTGTTTTTGATGTTGTTCCCTCAGTTGTAAGAGAAGCCCTTCTATACTAGGTGGGAATCATTTATATTTATTCTCCAATTTATAAGAATAAGAACACAGCAATGTTATATGCACACTAAACCTCTAAATGGAGGTATTTGTCACTGATGTCAAACATCTGTGTTGTCACCATGATGTAAGTTATCAGGAAATAATTCAAAGTAAGACGGAAGTTTGCTCTAAGTTTTCAATAATTATGTCCATTGTTTTTAACCATAAAACAAGGATTGTTCATTAAAATCAAAGGTCTTTTTATGACATCAACATCGAGAAATCATGCATATTACCTGGCAGGCTTGAAGTAAGGATACCTTCTCTTCTACCTGATGTAAGTATAGAAAACTATTTCTAGAAAAGTCATATTAATATAATTAATGTCCATCCATGTTTACTACATTAGCCTCCATTTTGTAAACCACATAAATCACATTCACTGATCATTTCATCAGAGAATCAGGAAAGTTTTTAGAAGCTTGTAATCTGTATTTTAATCAAGGATCAAACAACAGTTGTAAAAAGTTTTATTCCCTCTGTGTAAAATTAATGTATGTTTATTAATAAAAGTGAATGGTTTTCTCATGTTACAGTTGATGTGGAATGAAGGAAGGTTGAACGCACCACCAGCATTAACCTCTCCCACCTGTTTAAGGTTGCAGGAAAGATAACGTCATAAGAAACTATTTGTAGCACAAGGGGATGGCATCTGTAGAAATTAGTTCCTTACTGGTGTTAAACTCTCATGAATTCATATATTTCCCACGATTTCTATGTTGCATCTCCTCTCCCACTTTGAAAGTACTCGGACATTGTGTTGGTTCGAATAAGAAGGATCATACAGAGTACTGTTGAGAGCTTCCCCGACTGCTCCATGCTGTTGCTGCCTCAGCGTCTGTCTGGGGAGCAGGCAGCCTGCAGGTCCTTGAACTCACACCAGCCAATCCTGTGAGCACCTCCACTAGATGACCCCCTTCCTTGAGACCAATAGTATTTCTGAACCCCAGGGTCTACTGCACAGGCCCCCCTTCAATGACACCCTCAGAGTTCACCAGAATCCTACTCCTCTGGTTTGAATGGACCAATCCACACTCAGCCTGGGGAGCCCACAGCCCTTCACCCAGGGCCCCTTAGAAAGGCCTGAACCCCAAGTACTGGAGCTTTCTCTGCCTGGTTCTAGCCTTGACCTTCCTCAGGGGCCCTCAAGGCTTCCTGTGAATTCTTTTAGGACCTAGAGTCATAAACTCATCTACTTCAATTGTCCTTGGTTCTTCTGTTAGCTAAAACTTTTCAGGGGCTCATTTAAGCAAATGTCAATTCAACGAAGTCACAAAAAGCATAATTAAAAGCCATGATGGGAAAGTTCTAAACCAAGATTTATAAAATCTTCCCCTGTATAATTCTTAGCACAAGTTTCTTGTCTAGGCTTAAAGGAACTCTTTTCTCATGGCCTTGGCATACTTTGAATGCAAGATATAAATATCTGAAGATATATACATCATATAATTTATATAACACACATTGAATACAATATATAAATATCTGAAGGTATACACGTTAGCCGTGAGAAAACCAAGAAGGAATATGTGAGTGTATGTGTATTCATACACATTTAAGTTGGAGAATTTAGAAATGCTAGATCAAAACTGGTCATTTTAGACTTGCAGATGATTGACTAAAAACTGCAAAACTTCTCAATTTGTCAATCAATCTGTTTTGTCTATTTTTCATGGAATTCATTTCCTTAAATGTCAGGAGGTTACACTTGTTAAGGAACTTCCACACTGTGCTCCCCCTGTGACTGCCCCAGTTCACATTCCCTCCAGCCATGCAGGAGGTTCCCTGATCTCCAAGCCTCGTCAGCGTTTACAATATTATTAGTGGGCTCTTTGCTAATTGTTATTCTGACTGGCATGAGGTGATGCATCATTGTAGCTTTGTTTTGCATTTCTTATTGTTTACGCTGGTGAGCATCTTTCATTTGCCTCTTGCCCGTCTAAAAGAGCAAGTTGCCCCACCCAGGCTCAGCAGTTGTGGCACACAGCTTAGCTGCCCCAATGCATGTGGAGTATTCCTGGACCAGGGATCAAGCTCACGTCCCTGGCACTGTCAGATGGATTCTCCACCACTGGGTGACCCGTCTGTTTAGCTTTTTTTCCTTTTGAGATGCATGTGTATTTTGTATTGGAATATAATTGCTTTACAATGTTGTGTTAGTTTCTGCTGTACGACATCGTCAATCAGCCATAAGTATACATGAATCTGCTCCCTCTTGAAACTCCCTCCCGTGATCTCCATTTCACCCCTCTGGTCAGCACAGAGCACCAAGCTGAGCTCCCTGTGCTATCCAGCAGCTTCCCACTAGCTACCTGTTTTAACCATCAGTTCAGTTCAGTTCACTTGCTCAGTCATGTCCAAGTGTTTGCCACCCCATGGACTGCAGCACACCAGGCCTCCCTGTCCATCACCAACTCACAAAGTTTACTCAAACTCATGTCCACTGAGTCGGTGATGCCATCCAACCATCTCATCCTCGGTCGTCCCCTTCTCCTCCCCACTTCAATCATTCCCAGCATCAGGGGCTTTTCAAATGAGTCAGCTTTTCGCATGAGGTGGCCAAAGGACTGGAGTTTCAGCTTCAGCATCAGTCCTTCCAATGAACACCCAGGACTGATCTCCCTTAGGATGGACTGGCTGGATTTCCGTGCAGTCCAAGGGCCTCGCAAGAGTCTTCTCCAGCATTTCAGCCATGGTAGTGTATGTGTGTCAGGGAGGCTCTTCAGTTTGTCCCCCTCTTCTCCTGCCGTGTCCACACATCTGTTCTCTATATTTGGACAAATATTGTAACAGATATACATGGAATCTAAAAAAAATGGTGTTGATGAACTTATATACTGAGCAGGATATAGGCGCAATGGTAGTTCTTAAGCTTTTGGATGTTAAGGTTTCAAGGCATAAAATACATGGACAATCATGGCATGCATTTTATGAAGTGAAAGAAGCTCATTCAAAAATGCTACAGAAAGTAGCAATTTTACAATATGACACTTTGGTGTAGCTAAATATTCATATGTGCTCAGTGGTGTCTGAGTCTTTGTGAGCCCAGGGGCTGTAGCCTGTCAGGCTCCTCTGTCCATAGATTTCCCAGGAAAGGATACTAGAGTGGATTTCCATTTCTTCGTCCAGGGCATCTTCCTGATCCAAGGATGGAACCTGCATCACCTGGATGTCCTGCATCGGCAGGTAGAAAGTTCTTCCCACTCAGTCACCTGGGAATCTCATAGGAAATATAGAAGAGATTAAAAAGGTCTGTGGTTGCTATCGGTTTCAAAGGAGGGACTCTGAATATCCTAAATCTAGAGAACTTTCAGGACCGTGAAATAATTTGTGTTAAACTGTTGTGATGGACACTTATTATTATACATTTATCCAGAGGTATGGAGTGCACATCCCTAAAAGAGAAACATAAGGGTAAACTAAAGAGTTTATGTATTTACTGTCCTTGTAGATTCATCGGTGGTAAGAAATGCTCACTCTGGTGGGGAAAGGTAAGTAGGGAGATTGTCCACGTGTGCAAACAAGAGTCATATGGGTATGGGAAACGTCTATACCTTATTCTCAACTCTGCTGTGAAACGAAATCTTCTACAAAGTTGGTACTGGTGCATGCACACTGAATATTTTTTAGAATATATAATATTAGAAAGATGGACATGCTTCTAACTTTAATTTTTCCTTAGTCATTATACTTTAAAGATGTGAGGAAATAGAGCTCTCTAAATGGCACAGACAACAAACTGTAGCAGTTGATTCATAAAACCTAGAAAAACACACACACAGGAAGTAGAACAAGGCTCTCACGTGTTAATTCATGTTAATGTAACTTAAACGACAACACCGATCATTATTTCCTTGGTCGGTCATCAGATAGCATTTAGAGCATCATTTTCAAAGGCATTTGTCTCTGCCCACACACACTTGTTAACCTAGCATGTCCTGCTCAGTTCAGTTCAGTTCAGCTGCTCAGTCCTGTCCTACTCTTTGTGACCCCATAGACTGCAGCTCGCCAGGCCTCCTGTTGCCTCTGGTTTATTTTCAAAGAAAGCTGTGATGGAAATACCTCCAGGTTCCTGGTCTCTGATGTTGGAGGTGCCACAGCTGCAGAGAGGTGGTCACAATGCAAATCATTTTGTGAAAACGTGTGTCCCCAGGCTGCAGAGAGGGGTGAAAAAAACTAAGGACACGGAAGATCTTTGGGAAGAAGTCTGCAAGAAAGCCTGGCAGGAACCCAAGACCCCCAGGTGATTCCCACCACTCACCTCTCCCCGCCCCTCCCCCAAGAGGGCAGGCACAGGCGGGGACCACCGCACCCATCCTAGAAAGAGCCCCTCCGCAGGGAATCAGGTTGACCTTTGCTTCTAGAAGTTCCCGCCCTAAATCCTCCCTTCCTGAGGTCTCAGATGTGCCAAAGGTGAGGTTTCCCCCAGGGCTCCTGAATGCAGGTCTTCCTCTTGCATTTTTTTCAAAACCCTGGTAGGCTGGGTCAGGTAGCCCAGAAGTAGGGTCCATTGTGTCTGGTGAATTGTGCTGCCTGCTCTCTGTAATGCAAAAAGGAAGGAGATGAACTAGCCCGGAAGATCTGCTAATAGAGTGGAGCAGCAGGATGTGATTAGCATATCAGGTTAGTCTTGATTACCCACTACAGATCAGGAACACAGAAAGTCAGCAAAGAGCTCCGAAAAGGGTGAGAGAAACAAGAAAACGTTTTCTTCTTTTTCACTGCAGCAGTTGCAGGTTAAAGGGCTGTATGGATGTCTTTGAAGGTATCTTCTCAAAATGCAGATGTGAGTTTGAGACGTCGTATCCCCACAGAAGACGCAGAGCAGAAGGAAGAAGAGGAGGAAATGGCAGCTACTCAGGTAATTGTCCTGTCCCGGGTGTGGGGCTGTGTCTGCTTTTCCTCCTGACATGCCTGGACTGAGAATCTGCAAACCTTTAGTTCTCTGCTTCTAAGTTTTCTGCCTGGAGTGCTTGATATCACCTTCTCATTCACCCCCCCCCCTTTTTTTTAAATTTTAAATAGTGAAAACCAGCTCTTTTGGTTTCGTCTCACTCATATTCCAGAGCCTTTTCTCCATTGTGTGTTTCCTGGCTTTCTGTAGAGCATGATGAATTCTCAACATGAAATGGTGACTTCCAATGTTGAATACATTCCCTTTGTGAGAGATCAATACGGGGAGGCACTGGTATCCGAAATTCCCTTTGGGATGTGGTTCGGTGTTAGGATCTTAGGGAAGTCGGGGAAATGCTGTGATGAATTTACATGTGGATGCAATTCAGCTCTCTGTAACAGGAGTAAGAAAATGCCCTGTTAATAGAATGAACTCAGCATTCCAGAATTTTTCAGAAGTTAAAGTAGCAGAGAGAATCCTCTATACCGAAAAGAAAAATATACTAATTAAGTGGACTATTGTCACGCCAGTGTATGTTCCTTGGTTCTTTGTCTCGTCATAACAAAGATTTGGAGCAATGGACATTAGAGCCTTCGCCGCATCACAGCTCTCGGGTCTCTTACGGCTCTATTTTATTGAGAAGATAGCAGGAGAATCCATCCTCGAAGCGTGGGGGCATGCCAACCCAAAGATTTGAAGAGAGGAGAGTGGAGGAGCGTGTGGGAGAGGGGGAGAGAGAGGGAGAGAGAGAGAAAGAGCACACGCACGCGGGATAGGAACAGAGAGAGACAGCGCTTTGGCTCTTCCTTTTATATGTTTTTGCCTCCACCTGGGCCTGCCCTGTGCAAATTGGGCTTAGCCAGGAGTGCTGTTTGTTCTACCTGAAGTCTTCACTCACTCTGGTCCTCGGACCTGCTTTAGTTCTATTATCGCGGGCTTTGCCCTTCCTTGTCTTTTAGCCACTGCCATCTTGGACTCCTTTTCCCTATTCTACCTACCTAACATTCCCCCCTCTAGAGATGGGAGGCCCAATTCTTTGGGAATAGGGGTGTCGAGGTCTTTCTGGCTACTTCCTGCTGAACTGGGGCGGTGAGGGGTATTGGGCCTCCCCCTCTTGCTAGTCTCAAGCCTCAGAGTCCTTATAGCGGTGTCCATCTTAGGGTGTGATATTTTTCATGGTCGGCTGGAGTTTTCTATCTTTGCTGAACTGGCACTGCATGTTGTAGCTTGTTGACCTGGGCAGAGACAAAACAGGTTAGACAATCGACAGTTCATGGAATAATCATAAGCATCATCAATGCAGCATAACAAGGACTAGTAGGGGCATTCGTCAATTTTAAATTCACATCGCCAGGATGGCTCAAGTCCTTCCTTGTTCAGGGATCAGAAGATCTATCTCTTGTCTGTTTTGGAATACAATCTCTGTCAAGCTGGGTTGGCTGTGTAGAGCTATCCTGAGAAATCTTATCCCCAGAAACCAGATTTGGGGGGTGTTCATTAGAATGGCACTCATTGGTAGTCCTGAATAGGTATCTGAGATCTCCCAGGGGCTCACAGGTGTATTGAGTGTCCTCTTCTGTCTTCTTCCATGGCTTGACTCGTGAGTAGTGAATCCAGGAGTCATGTCCTGGTACCTTGACTGCTGTGGGGGTAGAAAGTGTTACAGGGTAGGGGCCCTTCCATGTGGGCTGGAGTTGAGCTTTAGGGGACCCATCTTTCCAGACTTTAATTAGGACTTGAGTCCCTGGAGCATATCGTGGTGACTCGTTAGAATCTTTTGGGTCCTGGTTTATACCCCACAAGCGTATATCCTGTTGGAATTGCCCAATGGCCATGGTATAAGACTGGAGGGTCTGAACCTCTGGATCTAGGAAGAGGTCATTGACATAAACAAAAGGTCTCCCATGTAGCATCTCATAAGGACTAAGACCAAGCTGTTCCTTAGGGGCAATGCCAGTGCGGAGGAGAGCTATTGGTAAAGCCTCCTTCCACCCCAGGGAGGTCTCCTGGGTTGTCTATTTTATAGCTGATTTTAAGAATTGAGTGGCTCTTTCTACTTTTCCCAAAGATTGAGGCCTCTGGGCACAATGGAGATAATAAGTAATGCCCAATGCTTTTGAGACCCCTTGGGTGGCCTTGGAAGTATATGATGTCCCATTGTCACTTTGTAATGACCTGGGCAGACCAAATCTTGGAATAATTTCATGAAGCAGTTTTTTTTTACACCTCCTCAGCCTTCTTAGTCTGGGTGGGAAAGCCTTCAACCCATCCTGTGAATGTATCTATCATGACTAATAGGTATCTATACCCTTGAGAAACTGGCATCTGGGTGAAGTCCATCTGCCAGTCCTCTCCTGGGTAGGCTCCACGTCGTTGGATGGGCTGGGCCAGCTGGAGTCTTCGAGCTCCTTGGGGGTTGTTTAATTGGCAAGTGGGACAAGAGGACACCGCCTGTCTTATAGTTGTTTGGAAGCCTGTTCCCCTGAAGGACTTTTCTAGTAATCTTTGGAGGGCCTTTTCTCCTAAATGAGTAGTGGCATGTAAGGAGTTAACCAACTTCCATTGGAGGTTCCCAGGCAGAAAAAGGAGTCCCTCCTTTTGGAATCATCCCATATGACCTTCTTGAAAGCCCTCTCTCTTAGCTTTAAGAGTCTCACCTTCAGTATATGAAGGAATTTCTGGCAAATTAGTCTGTGCAACTAAGGTGGCAACCCCTATTAGGTCATGGTTCTGTAATGCTGCTCTCCTAGCTGCCTGATCAGCTGCTTGGTTCCCTCGTGCCACTTCTGTGCTCCCATCTTTTGTGTCCTTTACAGCGGGAGACTGAAACCTCAGTGGGCAGATGGACTGCCTCCAAAAGTCAAAGATTTTTGTCACCATATTTGATTGGGGACCCTCGGGTTGTCAAGTGGCCCCTTTCTTTCCAAATAGCAGCAAGTGCATGTAGCACCAGAAAGGCATACTTGGGATCAGTGTAAATGGCTATTCTTTTACCTTTTCCCACCTCTAAAGCTCGAGTCAGGGCTATGAGCTCAGCTAATTGGGCTGAAGTACCTGGTGGCAGAGGCTTAGCCTCTATGATCTCAAAATTGGAGACTACTGCATACCCGGCTCTTCTTTTTCCATCCAAGACAAAGCTGCTTCCATCAGTGTACCAGATTTCCTCAGGATTGGTCAGAGGATCTTCTGACAATCCCTCCCAGGGTTTTATCTAGTGGTCCAAGGTTTCTAGACAAGAGTGAAAGGGGAGAGAGTTCTCGGGGGTAAGCAGGAGGGTAGCTGGGTTAAGAACCTCAAAAGGGGATATAGTGAGGCCTGGATTTTCCATCAGCATTACTTGATATCTGAGGATTCTTTGATCAGACATCCCTAAATGGCCTCTCCCATTTAGGAGTTGTTTTACTTGGCGGCTGGTAAAAAATAGTTAGTTTGCCCCCAAAGGAGAGTTTTAAAGCATCTTCTATCATGATTGCAATAGCTGCAAGATTTCGAAGGCAGTAGGGCCAGCCTTGGGTAGGTGGATCGAGCTTTTTAGATCACTAAGCTACGGGCTGGGGCTCAGATCCCAACCTTTGAGTTAACACTCCCAAAGCTATTCCCCCTGTTTCATGGGCATAAAGTTGGAATGCTTTTTCTGGGTCTGGCAACTTCAAGGCAGGTGCTCGAGTTAAGGCCTGTTTTAGTGTAGCCTCTGCCTTCTTTTGAGGAGTTCCCCATATCAGTGGGGTTGAATCATCTCGTCCCTTTAAGCTTTAATATAAGGACTGGGCAATTAGACCATAGTTGGGTATCCGGATTCTACAATATCCAGTTAGCCCCAGGAAAGCTCGCAATTGTTTTTGAGTCATGGGGGAGGGCAACTGGAGGATTCCTTGTACCCGATCAGAGGACAGCCTCCTGGACCCGTGTGTAATCTGAACTCCCAGGTAAGTGACCTTTGTCTCGACCATCTGTGCCTTAGCACGGGAGACTTTATATCCTCTTTCTGCCAAGAAGTTTAGAACCTGAATTGCATGTTGTTGGGCACTTTTCTCACCTGGATAGCAGATTAATAGGTCATCTACGTATCATAATATTTTCCCATTAGGTCCCAGGTCCAAATCTAGGAGATCCCGGGTAAGGGCCTGTGTAGGGAACAAGGTATAAAGAAGGTTGAGAAGTGCTTGCAAACGAGACTCTCAACCAGGGCTGAACATTCTTGCAAACGAGATGTTCAGCTAAGAATCCTGTTTGTTCCCATGGGAAAAGAACATTTCTTGCACACAAGGATGTTTCTCTGATTCCTCAAAAGGAACAGACCCTGGGACAAAACGGATTCTAAGTTGATAAGGAAGTTCCCCAAAACAAAGTCTTAGCTGCAGTAAATAAGCCAAGGTAAAGGTTATCTCGCCCTGCGCCTGCGCACTGTATAGTCTCTGAATCGTAGTGCTTGGCAGCTTGCCCTGTAGGTTGTTGTGCAAGGGATATAAAATAAAGCAGCTGTAAGAAGCAAGTGTTAAAATAAAAAGATTTAAACCACTCTGCAGTGTTGGTGTTTCATTCCGTCGCCGGCATCTGGCGCCCAACGTGGGGCCTGACAGAACCGAAAGGGTAAGCACCCCGGGGCAAAAGGCTAAAAGGGGGACTTTCGGGAAATAGAGAAAAAGAGAAAAGAATAAAAATCCGAAAGGGTAAACACCCCGGAGCAAAAGGCTGAAAGGGGGACTTTTGAGAAAAAGAGAAAAGAATAAAAATCCGAAAGGGTAAACACCCCGGAGCAAAAGGCTGAAAGGGGGACTTTCGAGAGAATAAGAAAAATAAGAGAAAAAGAACAGAAAAAAGAAAAAGAAAAAACTATGGGGAATTCCCCATCTTTAAAGTCACAATATATGGAGCTGGTTAAGGGGCTCCTGCATTCTATAGGAATTAAAACATCTACTCGCTGCTTGAGTGAGTTATTCTGGCTTATAGAGCAGCATTGTTATTGGTTTCAATATCAAACAGAAGTACAGCTGAATTTGAAGGAATGGAAAGTGGTGCAGAAAGAGTTAAGAAGGCAGTATCAAAAAGGAAATGTGATTCCTTTAAGGCTGTGGACTCTATGTAGCGCTATAACTCAGGCTTTAAAATTAATGGCTGCTGACAGTGAGGCCGCCTCATGTTATCTTGAGGAGGGGGCTTCACCTTGGCCTCCGCCCAAACCTCCGGATGATAGTAAAAATTCATCCACTGAGTCAGATAGAGATGTAAGTTCTGGGGAGGATTCAGATTCTGTAGAGGCAATGACTGCTGCCTTTTAAAAGGTTTTATTAAATAAAAAACAAACTTCCAAGGCTGTTAACCCTTCTGCATCACCTTATGCATCCCTATTTCTGGTAGCTGCCGACAAGGCTGAGGTAGGAAAAAAAAAGTCAATGGTTTTGAAAGTACGGGAAAAAGTATATTTTAGAAAATGCTTATTAATGACTCTCGTCCTTTAATGTCACTGATTACTGAAGGTAAACAGTTTGAAGGATTAGTGGATACAGGAGCAGATGTTTCGGTTATTTGTCTCCAGCAGTGGCCTAATGACTGGAAAAAAGAAAAAATTCCTCTTGTTTTAACAGGCTTAGGATCAATAGCAGATGTGTGGAGAAGCACTCAACCTTTGTCATGCCAATTGTCTAATGGAAAGAAAGTATTTATTTCTTTTTACATTGTTAATATACCTATTAATATCTGGGGAAGAGATCTTTTATTTTCTTTAGGAACAACGCTCATCATCTCGTCGGAAAACTTGTAGCCACTGCTCAGATTCCTCGAGCTCTCCCATTGAAATGGTTAACTGATGTCCCTAAATGGGTTGAGCAATGGCCGCTTCCAAAAGTGAAGCTCGAGGCTTTAGAACAATTAGTAAAAGAACAGCTTCAATCTGGCCATATTGAACCTTCTACGTCTCCTTGGAATTCTCCTGTTTTTGTCATTAAGAAAAAATCTGGTAAATGGAAAATGTTGACTGATTTTAAAAAAGTTAACAAATGTATAGAACCTATGGGAGCTTTGCAATTAGGTCTCCCTTCTCCTGCTTTGATTCCACAGGATTGGTCTTTGATGGTTTTAGATTTGAAGGATTTTTTTTTTAATATTCCTTTGCAAATAAAAGATAGAAATAAATTTGCTTTTACTATTCCAGTGTATAATCATGGGCAGCCCGTAAAACGTTATCAATGGACAGTGTTGCCTCAAGGAATGATTAATAGCCCTACACTTTGTCAGGAGTTTGTTGATTGTGCTCTTATTACTGTGAGACAACAATTTTCTAATTGTCTTCTCTATCATTATATGGATGATCTTCTATTGGCAGCTCCTAGTAAAGAGGAACAAGATAAATTTTTTATTCATGTAAAGAAAGCTTTAAGTGATTTTAATCTTCAAATTGCTCCTGAAAAAATTCAAACTGAATTTCCTATTTCATATTTAGGTGCTATTTTGGAACAACAGAGAATAAAACCTCAAAAAGCCCAAATTAGACGAGATAATTTGAAAACTCTTAATGATTTTCAGAAGCTTTTGGGTGATATTAACTGGTTATGTCCCATGTTAGGGATTCCTACACATCAATTGCGTCATTTATTTTCTACTTTAGAGGGTGATACTGCTCTTAACAGTCCTCGATCTCTTACTTCTCAAGCAAAAGAGGAATTACACTTTGTAGAGCAATGGTTGAATGAAGGGTTTCTTACTTATCTACAACAGGATCAACCTATATATTTCATAGTGTTCCATACTCCCTATTCTCTTACTGGAGTTATTGCTCAATCTGCAGGGTTGATTGAGTGGGTATTTTTACCCAATAACTATACAAAAAAGCTTACTACTTATATGGATAGAATTGCTTTCCTTATTTTGAAAGGTCGAGGCCATATTACTCAGTTAATTGGAAGTGACCCTCAAACAATTATTACTCAACTTACTTCCACCCAAATTTCTAATTGCTTACAGTTTAATGAAAATTGGCAGATAGCTCTTGCATCTTATTCAGGGACTTTTTCTAATCAATATCCTCAATCTAAAATGATAGATTTCCTTCGACATACATCAGTGGTTTGTAAATCTCCTATATCTAATATTCCAGTTGAAGGAAAAACTATTTTTACAGATGCCAATAAAAATACTGCTGGCTATTGGACTGATACTGCTTCTAAAGTTGTTCCACATTCCTTTTCTTCTGTGCAGCCCGCTGAACTTTGGGCCATTTGTTTGGCATTACAGGATTTTTTTTGATATTCCTATTAATATTGTTTCTGATTCTAAATATGCAGTCTTTTCATGTATTTATCTTCCTGAAGCCACTCTACCGGTAACTTTAAAAACTAATATTGATAAATTATTTTTTCAGGTTCAACAATTATTAATTAGGCGAACTAACCCTGTCTTTTTTATTCATATACGAGCTCATTCTTCTCTCCCCGGACCATTATCTCAAGGAAATGCAAATATTGATGCCTTACTTTATCCTTTACAGTCTGCAACACAAGAACATTGCTTACATCATACTAATTCTAAAGGGTTACAAAAAACTTATTCATTAACACGAAAACAAGCTCAACGCATTGTTCGTTCTTGTTCCATATGTGCACCGTTTATTTTGCCCTTTGCCCCTCCTGGAGTAAATCCCAGAGGACTACAATCTAACCAAATCTGGCAAATGGATGTTGTTTTTATTTCTTCATTCGGTAAACAGAAATATGTTCATCATACTATAGATACTTATTCTCATTTTCAATGGGCTACAGCTTTAAGTTCAGAAAAGGCAGATTCTGTTATTACTCAATTTATTATTTTGTTTTGCTATTATGGGCATACCTATAGAATTAAAAACTGATAATGCTGCCGCATATCAATCCTCTAAATTATCTCAATTTTTAGAACAATATCATATTAAGCACACTTTTGGTATTCCTTATAATAGTCAAGGACAAACTATAATTGAAAGAGCTAATAGGACTCTTCGAGAATACATTGAAAAAATAAGAAAGGGGGAGAAAGGTATGATATCACCAAGGGATGTATTAAATAAAACACTATTAACTCTCAACTTTTTGAATGTCTGGGGAAAAAGTAAGATTACTCCAGCAGAACAGCATTTTGGCAATTCAGAAAAGAAGACAAAAAGCTTTGAACTTTCCCAGGTATGGTATAAGGATGAGATAAAGGGATGGATTCCAGCAGTACTTCACTTCTTGGGGCGAGGGTATGCTTTTATTTCTGTGAATAATTCCAGGATCTGGGTTCCATTGAGATTGGTGAAGTTGCAGAATGAGCGACCCAATCGTGCACCAGTTTCAGGAACTGTCAATGCAGAGGACTTTCACCTTTGTGACAAGAGAGGCAAGTCCACCGACACGGGGACAGTTAAAGAAGCTGACTCAAGAAGCTGAAAAAACATTGCAGGGATCATGACCCTCGTCTAGTTATAAATTTCTGATTGTAACTTGACTCAATGTATAAATCGTTCCTAGTGGGAAAATGGTAAAAACAAGATGGTCCATTCCAGTGGTCATTGTGAAAGCACGGACTGAACTTTGGTTGCCTGTTAATCTTACTCGACCTTGGTCGGACTCTTTTGCTGTCACTCATCTTGTGAATGCTGTACAAACTCTTCTCCATCGATCTCGAATAATGCTTAGCATTGTCATCGCATCAATTCTCGCCGTGGTTTCAGTAACAGCAACAGCAACTGTAGCAGGTCTTGCTTTGCATCAAGGCATACAGACTGCTGATTTTGTCAGGGAATGACATAAAGATGCTCATTTATTGTGGCAACAACAGCATGATTTGGACACTCAATTGGCTACTGATGTATTGAATTTACAACACACAGTTTCCTGGCTAGGAGATCAAGTGACTGTGTTAGCTACAAAGAGTGTGTTAAAATGTGATTGAAACTCATTTCACCTGTGTGTAACCCCTGTTCCCTTTAATATGAATGAGGGTTGGGAAAAGGTGAAAAGGTCTTTAGTGGGACACCAGAATTTAACTGCTGAAATTATGGAATTGGAACAAACTATATTGTCAACTTTTAGTAAGACGCTGCCTGATATTCTTGGTTCTGATATACTAAAGAGTCTTCAAGAAGGATTAGATAACCTTAATCCTTTAGGGCATGTATCTACATTGTTAACAATATCCTTTGTGAATATTTTGTTAATTGTTGCTTTATGTTTTATTGCTTTTATAGTCTACCGCCGCTGGCGAAAAGGAAAACAATTGGAAAAAAAAGCTTTGCGTATTCAAGCGCTTATTCAGCATATACAAGAAAAGAAAGGGGGAGATGTAGGGAACAAGGTATAAAGAAGGTTGAGAAGTGCTTGCAAACGAGACTCTCAACCAGGGCTGAACATTCTTGCAAACGAGATGTTCTGCCCAGTGTAGGGAACTAGGTTTAAAGAAGGTTGAGAAGTGCTTGCAAACGAGACTCTCAACCAGGGCTGAACATTCTTGCAAACGAGATGTTCAGCTAAAAATCCTGTTTGTTCCCATGGGAAAAGAACATTACTTGCACACAAGGATGTTTCTCTGATTCCTCAAAAGGAACAGACCCTGGGACAAAACGGATTCTAAGTTGATAAGGAAGTTCCCCAAAACAAAGTCTTAGCTGCAGTAAACAAGCCAAGGTAAAGGTTATCTCGCCCTGCGCCTGCGCACTGTATAGTCTCTGAATCGTAGTGCTTGGCAGCTTGCCCTGTAGGTTGTGGTGCAAGGGATATAAAATAAAGCAGCTGTAAGAAGCAAGTGTTAAAATATAAAGATTTAAACCACTCTGCAGTGTTGGTGTTTCATTCCGTCGCCAGCAGGCCTGTCCAAACAGGTGGGGGCTATCTCTGAACCCCTGAGGTGATACTGTCCAAGTCATCTGTTGGTGTTTTTCTCCTGGGGCCTCCCACTCAAAGGCAAAAAGATATTGGGATTCTTTAGCCAGTGGTATGCAAAAAAATGCATCTTTGAATTCCAAGACTGTAAACCACTTGGCACTGGGTGGGATTTCTCCCAAGATTACATAGGGATTGGGTACTGTGGGATGGAGGGGGACTACAGCTTCATTTATGATCCGGAGATCTTGAACCATTCACCAGGTTCTGTCTTTTTTTTCTTTACTGAGAGGATTGGGGTGTACGTGGCAAACTGGTGGGAACCAATAGCCCACAAGCAAGGAATTTATTTATTAAAGGCTGTAGTCCCTCCCGAGCCTCTCTCTTGAGAGGGTATTGTTTCCGGTTAGGAAACCGAGTGGGATCTCGGAGGACAATGATAACCGGTTCGGCTTGGTAGGCTCATCCAGGAATCACCTGGTCCCACACCTGGGGGTTAATTTTGTCTTCCCATGGTTTTTGGTCCCTCTCTATTGAAGGTGTAATGGGTTCTTCAGTAGTAACCAGGAGCTGTAGAGCTCTAGGGGCTGAAAAACTTCCCATCACAAGGGTGGTCCCCAGTTTAGTGAGTATATCTCTTCCCAATAAGGGAGTAGGACACTCAGGGACCACTAGAAACTGGTGGGAAAATATTTGTCCATCCCAGCAACAAAGAAGTGCTCGGGTGAATCTTTTAGTAGTTGGTTTTCCTGTTAGCACCCAAAATGGTACAGGTTTGGGAGGAGAAGGCTCCGGAGTAGGAGATCAAGACAGAGTAGGTACCCCCTGTGCCAACCAAGAAATTCTCGGGCCTACCTGCCACATCCAGTTGCACCCTTGGCTCCAGCCCCATGATGGTTATCTGTGACAGGCGGGCTGGCTGGAGTGGGCCGCTTCAGTCCTCTTGAACCGTTGTGAGGGTAGGCTTGGCACTTGACCTTGAGGCTCTTGGGTCCCGAGGGCAGAGTGCCGCCCAATGTCCCAGTTGATGGCATTTGTGGTAAGCCTTTCTAGGAGACTTGTCCCGGTTTGGACACTCTTTGGCCCAATGGCCCGCCTGTCTACAGATCAGGCATTTGTCTCGTGCCTTGTCCTTCAGGGACCGGAGTTTGCCATAGGGCTTCTCTGGAGGGCGGCCAGCATCTGGGCATGCCTTGTCTCTTTCTTTCTCTCCTCCTCCTGGGCCTTGGCCTCCTTCTCCTGTTCTCTGTTATAAAAGGTATTGGTGGCTGTCTGGACCATCTCATCTAAAGAGGCAGCAAGGTCCTGCCGTTGTAGCTGTTGTAACTTAATTCTGATATCTGATGCACATTGGGACAGGAATTTGTCATTTAAAATCACCTGTCCCTCCTAAGAGTCTAAGTCCAGATTGGTAAACTTTTGGAGTGCCTCTTTTAGCCTTTCCAGAAAGGCAATGGGGTTCTCACTGGGTTCCTGAGTTATTGCTGAGACTGGGCACAGTCCCACAAGTAATAGGCTTCCTTCTGTTTCCATGGGTGGACTTCCTTAGGGGTGAGTCTTTCTGAAGCTTATCCTACCCAGAACTGTTGCAACCTGAGAACCAGGCATCCCCAGGTCAGGGTGCAGAGCCCCAGGCAGGCTGAGGCGCGACAGCCTCCTAGAGATCGAATCACTGGGCAGGTCGAGGTGTGACAGCCTCTCGAGAATTGGGTCCGTGGGCAGGCTGAGGCGTGATGACCTCCTGGGACCCCTGGGACTAGCAGATCCCCGAGCAAGTTGAGACATGACAACCTTTCGAGGACCAGATCCCTAGGCATGTCAAGGTGTGATGACCTACTTGGACCCCCAGACTGGAGCTGGACGTCCCCAAGATCTCCAGTGTGAACAGTGCTGGGTAGGATTAGGGGGTTGGATATTATAGAGTATTTCCCTACCAAGGCCAGCTATTTTCTGGTTGTCTCTCCAGAAGATTGTAGAGGCAAGCTTGTGGGTCTGGATGGGGCTCAGGCAAAGAGCATGCAACTGGAGGGAAGGGGGCAGAGCACAACCTTTGAAAGAATGACATTGCACAAGGGTATAATGTGAACCAATTAAAACCAAGTGGGTCCAAAATAACAAGTCAAATTCAAGTACTTAATCCCCAATCTATAAGCCAACAGACAGGTGGCAGGACAGCTCCAAGGCATATGAGGGAGGAGTGGGTGGTGCCCCAATATTTGGGGGTGATCCTCCCACTCATTAGCATATGATTTTCACCCCCTCACAAAACCTAGCCAGGCCTCATGCTGTGGCCCCAGCCCTTGCCCTTGGCAATGGTTCACACCCTGAAGAGTGGCTTCTCTCTGGATCCTAACAAATCCACCTCTTTGTCTCTCAATGAATTTTTGCAATGAGATACCAGAGCCTGAGTTTCATTAGTTTTGGCTGAGCTTGAGTCCCGGGAGAGAGCTGAAGGACAGGAGGAAAAAGCAGTGGGAACAACGTGCCAAGGAATCCCCTTCATGGCCCGCCGGAAAATTTGCTAAATATCTGACCAGTGCTCACAATTTCATTGGTCTGATCCTTGGCACAGAGAAGAGAAAGGACAGAAGAACCCCCACCAGCTTGTGTAACAGCTGCTGGGGCTCAGCAGACAGCGCCTTTGGGCATGCTGAGGAGTAGCCTCTCCAGAGTCCCTCAATTGTGCCCCCTGCCACCCGCCTGTTTGCAGGAGGTTCGAGGCAACAAGAAAGGAGAGATTGTAAAGGAATTAAGATTTCATTAGGCATATCCCTCCAGTGAGGACCTCTTACCTTAATTGGAGGTCTTCTGGGATCAGAGACTGGGCCACGTGACCTTTCTGCTGAGTTTGTTTTTCGCTGTCCTGGTATCCAGCATGATGGGCCTTCCCCTGTGCTGGGTTTCTTCGCCTTCCGCTTCTATCGCGGGAGCTTCACTGAGTTGGACTCCTGCTGTGCTTGGCCTCTTCCGCTGGGAGGTTGTTTCAGCCTGGTTACATCCGAGTCATGGCACCATAGATGTCACGCGAGTGTATGTTCCTCGGTTCTTTGTCTCATCACAACAAAGATTTGGAGCCTGCCCTATGCAAATTGGGTTTAACCAGGAGTGCTGTTTCTTTAGGAGAAGGCAGTGGCATCCCACTCCTGGTCCTTGGACCCTCCTTGACCTTCCTTGTCTTTTAGCCACCGCCATTTTGGACTCCTTTTCCCTATTCTACCTACCTAACAATATCATCCACAAATATTTGTGTATAATTTCAATCATTTAAAAATTATCCTGATTTTATTGACATGACAATTTGTCTCTTAATAAGTACACAGTCCCATTTTAGTGTATGTCTGTATATATGAACATGTTAACATCATTTGATTGATTTTTTGTTTTACTTTTTTGAAGATTCCGTGAAGGAGGGAATAGCTACCCACTCCACTATTCCTGCCTTGACAATCCCATGGACAGAGAAGCCTGGCAAGCTACAGTCCCTGGGGTGGGAAAGAGTAGGACACGACTGAGTGACTAACACTTTTCTTGTTTTTAGTATTATTTACAAATACAGAAATTTCTATAAACTTTCATTAGAGTTAGCTCTGTGCACTTCTCTATGTTTGATTAAAGTCTAGAGTCACAAACTGAAGTAAAAGTTACTGCTGCTGCTAAGTCGCTCCAGTCGTATCCGACCCTGTGTGATCCCATAGACGGAAACCCACCAGGCTCCCCAGTCCCTTAAGCTGTCATTTAAAGAATGTTCGTTAAAATATTTGCCAAAAGATGATACAGCAACAGTATTGATTTTAAATTATTTCTGTTATACATTCAAGTCTCTGAAAACTGTCAGAAAGTAGTATATACCAGAATGTTAAAATGATTCTTGTTGTCGAGGTTACTATCCTATCAGACCTGTAAAATCTGTAAAGCACTTAAACTTCAAAGTTAAATGTGAATTCTTTCCTTACTATTCTACCTCGTTGCTGTTCACACATTGTCACTCATGGAGCAGAATTTTCAACATTACTCGCTCAAATAAGCTTGTGAAAAATGTGGCACACTGAGCCCACTCCAGAACATTTAGATCAGGAAATGCTTTGTAAAAATATTTCCTGTTTCTTTTGATAGACAGTTCATCGTCTGTCAACTGAGTACAACACTCAGAAATAACTATGCCAATGTTGATCTGATCATATGATTACTCTTTCAAATCAGAATAATTTCTGTAGTGGTTCATGGATCGTATCTCATCCTCTTTTCTTGGGGTTAAAAATGTGGTAGAAAATATTACTGTGTAAACATTATATTCTTGTGTAACACCAGACATTCTCCTAAATCAAAACCATTTCTCTTGCTGGTTTCCTCTTGGGTCACATTAGGAAGTCTTCCCATGGCCACATGGCACCTGTACTTTGCATTTCAGGGACGGCTGACATTCCAGGATGTGGCCATAGACTTCACTGAAGAAGAGTGGGAATGCCTGGACCTCGGGCAGCGAGAATTGTACAGGGACGTGATGTTAGAGAACTACAGGAACCTGGCCTCCTTGGGTGAGGATAACTGCCTTCCAGAATCCCTTCTCTACCCACTGGGTTTTGGTTCCTGCATTTCTAGAATGTCTCCTAGAATCTTCTGCTCCTTATAATAGTTTCAGATCCCTGCTTTCTATGGAAAATGGATATTTATGAGTTGAGAAAGAAGACTTCATGATGATTCATTATGATTCTCACTTTTCCTTGATGGAATCTGCCTCCTTCTTCTAGGTGAGTGGTAATTCTGTAGGTTCTGTGGTATAAAAGGGTGCCACTCTCCTTTATAAATCAGATTTCTCCCACTTACTGACTTTGGCCTCAGTAGTACTTGACTAGAATCTCAAGATCTTTTCTTTATGTATTTGTTAGTTAGAAAAGTGCTTCGATAAAGTATTTGGGGATATAATTTAGTAGTCTATATTAACATTCAACCATGCCTTCTCTAGAATGTTAATAATGTAATAATGTAATGAGCAAGGTAACACTCATGTCTGACTCTGCGAGCCTATGGAATAGTCCATGGAATTCTCCAGGGCATAATAGGGGAGTGGGCAGCCGTTCCCTTTCCAGAGGATCTTCCCAACCCAGGCATCAAACACAGGTCTCCCACAGTGCAGGTGGCTTCTTTACCAGCTGAGTCACCAGGGAATTTTAATACAGGTTAGGAAATTATGTCCCCAAATACTTTAGTTCTAGGCTGTATTAACATTCTACCATGCCTTCTCTGGGCTTCCCAGGTGGCACTAGTGGTAAAGAACCTGCCTGCCAATTCAGGAGACATAAAAGAAATGGGTTTGATCCCTGGGTTGGGAAGAACTCCTGGAGGAGGACATGGCAACCCACTCAATACTTTTGCCTGGACACTCCCATGGACAGAGGACCCTGGCAGGCTACAGTCCATAGGGTGGCAAAGAGTCAGATGTGACAGGCGCGACTTAGCACATGTGCCTTTTCTTTTCACTTGAATACATATTAGATTGGAAATTGATGAATCTCTTGTAAAACGAATATTCCTTTTCCCGATAGCAGGTCTTGTGGTCTCTAAGCCAGACCTGGTCACCGTTCTGGAGCAAATGAAGACTCCCTGGGATGTAAGGAGACTGGAGACACCAGCCGTATACACAGGTAGGGGTCAATGGATGAAGCCGACCAACCACGACAGGTCCAGGGATTAGTGAGGAATTCATCCTTTGCGTGCGGTTTGGGAAGATCTGCTTCAGTGGAAATGGTTTTAGAGAAGTCTGGGTTTCTTTCTGTTGCTGTCATAGGCGGATATCACCTGCCCCATTCTGTCCCTTTAAATCATTCCTGAATTCATCTCCAGTGATTACTTTTCTCAATCACAGTGAGAACTGAAACCCTTCTCTTGGCCTGTGACAACCTGCATGAATCGATTACTATTCCATTTCGTGGGGGCAGGGGGCCCCTCGGAAAACTGAACATTTCTGAAAAACTCTAAGATGCTCCTATTAAAGCTTCTACCTCTAGATGACAGTGTGTGAGCAGAATTGAGGACATACTGCCAAAGTTCTAGGAATACTGGGGACAGAGTTTGTTTGTTTGTTTGTTTCTGACTTATAATTTCTAAAACACTGGAAGCTACAAATATGATCTTATAAATGTTAAATTCAAGTAATTTCTTCACTGTATAAACCAAAACCTCCCTAAAGAGAAAGAATGCCAATCTCAGGATTAAATCAAGGTTTCTGTTTTCTTCATATGAACTCATATGAAATGTTAAGTGTATCTGCCCCAATTCCTCAATGCTAAAAGGCTTAACTGAACTGAGTTGAACTGAAAAGACTTAAATATATTCAATTAACTCAAAAAATTTTCAAATAAATTGGCATAAGAGCTTAAAACATTTTCTACCATATTTTTAATGGTTTCACACTATTATAATGTTTAGATATAGAATCTTTTTAAAACGTTCTTATTGGAGTATAACTAATTTACAATGTTGTACTGCAAAAAGAATCCATTTTACATATAGATATCTACTCTTTTTAAGATTTCCTTCCCAATTCGATCTCCACAGAGCATTGATAGTGTTCACACCATACTTTGAAAGTCTCATTTCTTAATTTCTCAAGAACTGCTTCTTTATTTAATGAATCTTGTTATCAACTTCCCCAGACTTTGTCCTACATGTCCTTGCTTTCTGATTAGACCTATGTCAGTATCATTTATGATTTTATATTGAAACATCATATGGAACTTGCTAAAATAAAAAGTGGGTTAAAGAATTAGAGGGCACCTGATGGCATCAGCATTTAAGATGACTTAAGTGGAAGAGTAATCATTAGACTGCCTGTCTCTTCTTCATTTAGTGGTTGTTGTAGCTTTTTGTCTTGCTCCTTCCTCTACATCATACTTCGTTGTCCTCTCATTTTGTCAAATTTTCTGGGTTTGTGGTCTATTCTACAGGCTGCAGGATCCTAGCTCCTCTTGCTCTGTTGTCTTCCCCCTAGCGAGTGAGGTTGGTCCACAGGCTTGTACCCTTATCCCCTTGATCTGGGCTTTGATTGCTGTTATTGTGACCCGAGCCTCCCCAAAATATTGAGGGGAATTTCCCCTTGGCTCTATGGTTGTCACTGGTCTCTCGGGGTGGAGTCTGATTCCTGGTTCGTGGAGAAGAGCCCCCAGATGTGTTTCTTCGTGTGATTCTGATCTGTAGTGAAGGCAGGTAGGATTGGAGGACACCCACTGGGAGAGAAGCCACTAAGCATTGCTCCTCTGGGATTGTTCACCTTGGCGTGTGCTCATGCACTGTGTGAACCTCATGTGACTGCATGTTGGCACTGCATTGGCCCCCTTCAACCATGGGCATGCTGGCACATTGCTCTGGTGCCAGCAGCTTTCACTTTTAGGGATTTACATAAACTGTTTGTGAAAGCAGAGAGATGTGCCTCCTCAGATGTTGTTTTCACTGGAACACCAGCAGAGATCCAGTGAACTCAGGTCCCAGAATTGCATTCATGGAGCTGGACCTGCTCAGACTCTAGCCTGGCCCTTCCCCCTAGTATACATCCCCACAAAGTCTACAGCTGCTAAAGCTACACCTCCCAGGACTGGAGGAGCCCTGGTTGTCCATGCAGATGCTCTGTAGGGGCTGAGTTGACAAAGCCAGTTGCAGGTATAAAAGCATGGTTTGTGCAACGTGAGGAGAGACTTCAGTTTTCTGTCCTTAAAACTGGGGCTCAGCTTAGCTTTCAGTTGCTTCTATGTGTGTGGGCAACCCACAGGTGTCTGCTCCAGAAGCTGCCCCAGAGCACAGGAGTCTGCTGATTGTGGAGGAGTTGCATGGGGGGAGGCTGTGGCTGGAGCTCAGTAGAGCCCACCTGGGTGGTGGCCCTTCCTAGTGCTAGGAGAGGAGGGGCCAGCACAGGGGAAGAGGGGCTGCAATGGTGGGTCTTCCCTTTGGGCATCAGTCAACAAAGGCGCTCTACTCTCTGGTGGTCAGGTTTCCTCCATAAGCATTCTAGTTATAGAGCTCATCCCTCACCCCCGGCCCCTCAGGATGTCTCCTCACAGCCCACAGCAGTGCTCTGCCTGGCTATGCTATGCAGACCCCACATTTCAGCACCCAGACTTTGGCTGCAGCAGCAGATACCCTCTCAGGCTGGGTGGGCAGGGCTGGCATCAGTACCTTGTGTACAAGTCTCACTCTGTCCTGCTGCCACAGACTGTTGCCGTGTTCTCTTCCCACAGAGAATGAGGCTACCCTTCTGTCCCAGCTGAGCTCACACCAGCCCCAGTAGATAGGAATAGTAGATAAGAAAACTTTCATTTCATATCTTTCAGCTGTGTCCTCTCACAACACCCGTGGTTTGATGTCAAAGAATCCAAGATTAGAATATTTAATCCAAAAAGCAAACCTAGGAGTATTTGAAAGAGCTTACCTTGGAAATGAACATTTAATGAAAGACCAGGAATATATGGGGGTATGTGAAAGACCGAGAATATGTTTATATGGACAGAAAGAAACCAAGACACTTTCACACAATGTGGACATTACTGCCAAAAGAAATGAGCAATGTGAGTCAAACTGTGGAAAACACCGATTTCAGTTATCAACAGCTGCAGAGAAGTGTATCTGTTTATCCAAAGGCTTAAATCAGTTTTTGAAACATGCGCATTCTCTGAAGGGAAATGTGGAAAATCTGGAAAGTCATCCAGTCTCTACTGCAAATACTCATGCAAACCACTCTGAACACAGGCTTCGATTACACATACATTCAAGCACGTCTGAAAACCAGAAATTAAAAATGATGGGGAAGATTCACAAAATAATCAGTTTGAGGGATCTGTGAACAAGGGATCATTATTCTTCTACCAACAGACAGTTTCTCTCCATTCCAAAATGTGTAATGTTGATATTAATGGAAGAGAGTTAATCCCACCATCACTGTTCAATACACATCATGATACGGTTAATACGGAACAACTTCTCACATGTAATAACACGAGACAGGCCTTAAGTAAGAGCTCTACCCCCAATAATTACAAGAATATTTACGGTGGAGTGAGAAGCCATGCATGCAATGAAACTGGGTGTAAAACTGAACAAGACTCTCACCCTATGAAACATCAGGGACCTCAATCTTCAGACAAAGATTCTAACAATAGTACATGGAGGAATATCTTTTACCAAACATCAGGTTTTCCACTAAATGAGAGTGCACACACTGAAGAGAAGATTTACAATTGTGAATATGGTGATGTCTCTAATCAGTCTTCAAATCTCACTCAACAGCAGAGTTTTCAGAATCCGCAGAAAAGTACAAGTGTATGAAATGTGAGAAAGCCTTTACTAACTCATCCAGTCTAAGCAGACACAGGAAAATTCATTCAGGATGGAAACCTTTCAAATATACAGAGTGTGGCAACACCTCTAGTCAGAATTCAGAGATTAGTCAAGATCAGCAAATCCACACTGGCAGGAAACCTTATGAATGTAAAGAATGTGAAAAAGCATTTATGTGTTACTCAAACCTTAGTCGACATCAGCGCATTCACACTGGGAGAGGCCTTATAAACGTGCAGAGTGTGGCAAAGCCTTTAATCAGAAGTCATGTCTTACTGATCACCAGAGAATTCATACTGGAGAGAAACCTTATAAATGTAAAGAATGCGGAAATGCCTTCAGTCGCTACTCAACTCTTACTCAACATCTTCGAATTCATACTGGAGAGAAGCCTTATAAATGCATAGAATGTGTAAAAGCCTTCAGTCAGTACTCAAATCTTACTCAACACCAGAGAATTCATACTGGGGAGAGGCCTTATAAATGTAAGGTTTGTGGCAAAGACTTTAGCAAGCACTCAGGTCTAACTTACCATCAGAGAATTCATACTGGAGAGAAACCTTAGAAATGTAAAGAATGTGGAAAAGCCTTCAAAGCACTCACGTCTTACTCACCATCAGAGAATTCATACTGTAGAGAAACCTTAGAAATGTAAAGAATGTGGAAAAACCTTCATCAGGCACTCACGTCTTACTCAACATCAGAGAATTCCTACTGGAGAAGTGGCAAAGGCTTTAATCTGAGCTCTCACCTTATTAGACAGAGAGCACGTACTGGAGAGAAACCCTACTAATAAGTGATGGAAGAAGTTTGTCCTAAACATACACTTCAGAAAATACAAGACCATTTATTTAAGGAAGATAAGGAATGACATAAAGAAAATGTAGAAATTTAATAAAAATTAAATCTAAATAAATATCAGAAATTGCACACTAGAAAAAGTGAAAGTCGCTCAGTTGTTTCCAACTCTTTGCAACCCCATGGACTGTGTCCATGGAATTCTCCAGGCCAGAATAGTGGAGTGGGAGGTGGATTCTTTACCAACTGGGCTATCAGGGAAGCCCACACAATAGAAAGCATTTCATCAATCCTGTTTTTTCAAGTTCCTCTTCAGGAGAAGTATTGTAGATAGTAATCCATAGTTAAAACAGATAGAAAATTGATATGTTAGTATGGATCACAAGATGAAGGTTGGTATTTAGAAATGTACAAATAGTAGCAATATATCTTTGTTTATATTGACATGATTTGTGATTGTTTGAAAACCAAAATCAATGTGATTCAACTCTCAAATTACTCCATGCTGCTATGCTTCATTTCTAGTGTGTATGCAAAGTTAAGTTTTTGATGGTTGCTATCTCAAAGATGAGACAAGGCCTTCACTCCTAGGATGAAATCATTTATATTTATTTTCCATTAGAAGATTAAGGACCCAGGAATGTAACATGTACATCTAAATGGAGGCGTTAGTCATTCATGTCAAACATCCCTATAGGTCACCATGAGGTAAGTGTTCAGGGAGAAATTCCACATATTATAGTAAGATGTACATTTTCAATAGTTATGTCACTTCCTATTTAAGTAAAATACAATGATGGTTCACTGAAATCTTGATGTATCTTTATAATATCAACAGAAGTCATGAATATTAGTTGCCATGTTTCAAATGAAGACATCTCTGATCCCCTAGAAATGTATGGAAACCCCTCCCAGAAAAGTTATATAATTAGTGTATGTTTTATTTCATAAACAATTAACCTCCATTTTGTAAACATATGAATCACGGTTCTTAGATCATTGTATCAGAGGAATGAATATCATTGTTTGTAGGGAACTAGGTTTAAAGAAGGTTGAGAAGTGCTTGCAAACGAGACTCTCAACCAGGGCTGGACATTCTTGCAAAGGAGATGTTCTGCCCAGTGTAGGGAACTAGGTTTAAGGAAGGTTGAGAAGTGCTTGCAAACGAGACTCTCAACCAGGGCTGGACATTCTTGCAAACGAGATGTTCTGCCCAGTGTAGGGAACTAGGTTCAAGGAAGATTGAGAAGTGCTTGCTAACGAGACTGTCAACCAGGGATGAGCATTCTTGCAAACGAGATGTTCAGCTAAAAATCCTGTTTGTTCCCATGGGAAAAGAACATTGCTTACACACAAGGATGTTTCTCTGATTCCTCAAAAGGAACAGACCTTGGGACAAAACGGATTCTAAGTTGATAAGGAAGTTCCCCAAAACAAAGTCTTAGCTGCAGTAAATAAGCCAAGGTAAAGGTTATCTCGCCCTGCGCCTGCGCACTGTATAGTCTCTGAATCATAGTGCTTGGCAGCTTGCCCTGTAGGGGGTTGTGCAAAAGATATAAAAATTAAGCAGCTGTAAGAAGCAAGTGTTAAAATATAAAGATTTAAACCACTCTGCAGTGTTGGTGTGTCATTCCGTCGCCGGCAATTGTTTATGCTTGTAATCTGTATTTTATTCAGTTAAAAAGTGGGTTGGAAAAGGTTTTATTCTGACTGTGTGATATAACATGTTAATAAAACTAGACGGTTTCTTGTGATGAAGTTGGTGTGTAATGAATTGTCAACCTACCGATTTAAGGTTGAAGGGAATATACGTAACAATAAACTCTTTGTTAGCACAGGGGGATGATACCTGTTACAATTAGTTTCCATCCTGCCGTTAAGCCTCAAATAATTGGATATTTCCCATCATTTCTCCATTGTACTCCCGCCCCCCCCCCCCCCCCCTCCATAACTACTGGGATATTGTGATGGTTCTAAGAAGGATCATACAGAGTATTGTTGAGAGTTTACCTGAATTACTGCATGCTGTTGCTGCCTCAGCGTCTGTCTGGGAAGTAGGCAGCCTGCAGGCCCTTGAACTCACACCAGCCAGTCCTGTGAACACCTGCAGTAGATGACCACCCACCCTGAGACCAGCAGTCGTGCTGAACCCCAGGGTTTACTGCACAGGCCCCCCTTCATTGACCCCCTCAGAGCTCTAGATTCCTGCTCCTCTTGGTTTGAATGGAACAATCCACACTCAACCTGGGGAGCCCACAGCACTTCATCCAGGGTCCCTTAGAAAGGCCTGAACTCGAAGTACTGGAGCTTTCTCTGCCTGGTTCTAGCCTTGACCTTCCTCAGGGGCCCTCAAGGCTTCCTGTGAATTCTTTTAGGACCTAGAGTCATAAACTCATCTACTTCAATTGTCCTTGGTTCTTCTGTTAGCTAAAAGTTTCCAGGGGCTCATTTAAGCAAATGTCAATTTAACAAAGTCACAAAAAGCATAATTAAAAGCCATGATGTGAAAGTTCTGAACCAAGATGTGTAAAATCTTGCCCTGTACAATTCTTAGCACAAGTTTCTTGTCTAGGCTTAAAGGAACTGTTTTCTCATGGCCTTGGCATACTTTGAATGCAATATATAAATATCTGAAGATATATACATCATATAATTTATATAACACACATTGAATACAATATATAAATATCTAAGGTATACATGTTAGCAGTGAGAAAACCAAGAAGGAATATGTGAGTGTATGTGTATTCATACACATTTAACTTAGAGAATTTAGAAATGCTAGATCAAAACTGATCATTTTAGACTTGCAGTTGATTGACTAAATACTGCAAAACTTGTCAATTTGTCAATTAATCTGTTTTGTCTAATTTTCATGGAATTCATTTCCTTAAATGTTAGGAGGTTACATTTTTTAAGGAACTTCCACACTGTCCTCCCCCTGTGACTGCCCCAGTTTAAATTCTCTCCAGCCATGCAGGAGGTTCCCTGATCTCCAAGCCTCGTCAGCGTTTACAATATTAATAGTGGGCTCTTTGCTAATTGTTATTCTGACTGGCATGAGATGATGCATCATTGTAGCTTTGTTTTGCATTTCTTATTGTTTAGCGCTGGTGAGCATCTTTCATTTCCCTCTTGCCTTTCTAAATGAGCAAGTTGCCCCATCCAGGCTCAGCAGTTGTGGCGCACAGGCTTAGCTGCCCCAATGCATGTGGAGTATTCCTGGACCAGGGATCAATCCCACGTCCCCCGAACTGTCAGATGGATACTCCACCGCTGGGTGACCCGTCTGTTTAGCTTTTTTCCTTTTGAGATGCATGTGTATTTTGTATTGGAATATAATTGCTTTACAATGTTGTGTTAGTTTCTGCTGTATGACATCATCAATCAGCCATAAGTATATATGAATCTGCTCCCTCTTGAACCTCCCGCCCGTGATCTCCATTTCACCCCTCTGGTCAGCAAGAATACTAAGCTGAGCTCCCTGTGCTATCCAGCAGATTCCCACTAGCTACCTGTTTTAACCATCAGTTCAGTTCATTTCACTTGCTGAGTCATGTCCAAGTGTTTGTGACCCCATGGACTGCAGCACGCCAGGCCTCCCTGTCCACCACCAACTCGCAGAGTTTACTCAAACTCATGTCCACTGAGTTGGTGATGCCATCCAACCATCTCATCCTCGGTCGTCCCCTTCTCCTCCCCACTTCAATCATTCCCAGCATCAGGGGCTTTTCAAATGAGTCAGCTTTTCACATGAGGTGGCCAAAGTACTGGAGTTTCAGCTTCAGCATCAGTCCTTCCAATGAACACCCAGGACTGATCTCCCTTAGGATGGACTGGCTGGATTTCCGTGCAGTCCAAGGGCCTCGCAAGAGTCTTCTCCAGCATTTCAGCCATGGTAGTGTATGTGTGTCAGGAAGCCTCTTCAGTTTGTCCCCCTCTTCTCCTGCCGTGTCCGCACATCTGTTCTCTATATTTGGACAAATATTGTCATAACAGATATACATGGAATCTAAAAAAATGGTGTTGATGAACTTATTTACTGAGCAGGAATATAGTACAACGGTAGTTCTTAAGCTTTTGGATGTTGAGGTTTCAAGGAATAAAACACACGGACAATCGTGGCAGGCATTTTATGAAGTGAAAGAAGCCCATTCAAAAATGCTACAGAAAGTAGCAATTTTACAATATGACACTTTGGTGTAGCTAAATGTTCATATGTGCTCAGTGGTGTCTGAGTCTTTGTGAGCCCAGGGGTTGTAGCCCGCCAGGCTCCTCTGTCCATAGATTTCCCAGGAAAGGATACTAGAGTGGGTTTCCATTTCTTCCTCCAGGGGATCTTCCTGACCCAAGGATGGAACCTGCATCACCTGGATGTCCTGCATCGGCAGGTAGAAAGTTCTTCCCACTCAGTCACCTGGGAATCTAGTAGGAAATATAACAGAGATTTAAAAGGTCTGTGGTTTCCATGGGTTTCAAAGGAAGGATTATGAAAATCCTAAATCTAGAGAACTTTCAGGACCGTGAAATAATTTGTGTTAAACTGTTGTGATGGACACATGTTATTATACATTTATCCAGAGGTATGGAGTGCACATCCCTAAAAGAGAAACATAAGGGTAAACTAAAGAGTTTATTTACTGTCCTTGTAGCTTCATCAGTGGTAACAAATGCTCACTCTGGTGGGGAAAGGTAAGTAGGGAGATTGTCCACGTGTGCGAACAAGAGTCATATGGGTATGGGAAACTTTGTACCTTGTTCTCAACTCTGCTGAAACAAAATCTGTGAAACAAAATCTGTGAAACAAAATCTTCTACAAAGTTGGTACTGGTGCACGCACACTGAATATTTTTTAGAATATATAATATTAGAAAGATGGACATGCTTCTATCTTGAATTTTTCCTTAGTCATTATACTTTAAAGATGTGAGAAAATAGAGCTCTCTAAATGGCACAGACAACAAACTGTAGCAGTTGATTCATAAAACCTAGAAAAACACACACACAGCAAGTAGAACAAGGCTCTCACGTGTTAATTCATGTTAATGTAACTTAAACGACAACACCGATCATGATTTCCTTGGTTGGTCATCAGATAGCATTTAGGGCATCATTTCCAAAGGCATTTGTCTCTGCCCACACACACTTGTTAACCTTGCGTGTCCTGCTCAGTTCAGTTCAGTTCAGTTTAGCTGCTCAGTCCTGTCCTACTCTTTGTGACCCCATAGACTGCAGCTCGCCAGGCCTCCTGTTGCCTCTGGTTTATTTTCAAAGAAAGCTGTGTTGGAAACACCTCCAGGCTCCTGGTCTCTGAAGTTGGAGGTGCCACAGCTGCAGAGAGGTGGTCACAATGCAAATCATTTTGTGAAAACGTGTGTCCCCAGGCTGCAGAGAGGGGTGAAAACAACTAAGGACATGGGAGATCTTTGGGAAGAAGTCTGCAAGTAAAGCCTGGCAGGAACCCAAGACCCCCAGGTGATTCCCACCACTCACCTCTCCCCTCCCCTCCCCCAAGGGCGCAGGCACAGGTGAGGACCACCACACCCATCCTAGAAAGAGCCCCTCACCAGGGAATCAGGTTGACCTTTGCTTCTAGAAGTTCCCGCCCTAAATCCTCCCTTCCTGAGGTCTCAGATGTGCCAAATGTGAGGCTTCCCCCAGGGCTCCTGAATGCAGGTCTTCCTCTTGCATTTTTTTCAAAACCCTTGTAGGGTGGGTCAAGTAGCCCAGAAGTAGGGCCCTTTGTCTCTGGTGAATTGTTCTGAGGCCTGCTCTCTGTAGTGCAAAAAGGAAGGAGAGGAACTAGCTGGGAAGATCTGCCAATAGAGTGGAGCAGCAGGATGTGATTAGCATATCAGGTTAGTCTTGATTACCCACTACAGATCAGGAACAGAGAAAGTCAGCAAAGAGCTCCGAAAAGGGTGAGAGAAACAAGAAAACGTTTTCTTCTTTTTCACTGCAGCAGTTGCAGGTTAAACGGCTGTATGGATGCTTTTGAAGGTATTTTCTCAACATGCAGATGTGAGTTTGAGAAGTCATATCCCCACAGAAGACGCAGAGCAGGAGGAAGAAGAGGAGGAAATGGCAGCTTCTCAGGTAATTGTCCTGTCCCGGGTGTGGGGCTGTGTCTGCTTTTCCTCCTGACATGCCTGGACTGAGAATCTCCAAACATTTAGTTCTCTGCTTCTAAGTTTTCTGCCTGGAGTGCTTGTAATCACCTTCTCATTCACCCACCCCCCCCCCCCTTTTTTTTTAATTTTAAATAGTGAAAATCAGCTCTTCAGGTTTCCTCTCGCTCATATTCCAGAGCCTTTTCTCCATTGTGTGTATCCTGGCTTTCTATAGAGCATGATGAATTCTCAACATGAAATAGTGACTTTCAATGTTGAATACATTCCCTTTGTGAGAGATCAATACGGGGAGGCACTGGTATCTGAGATTCCCATTGGGATGTGGTTCCGTGTTAGGATCTTAGGGAAGTCGGGGAAATGCCGTGATGAATTTATATGTGGATGCAATTCAGCTCTCTGGAACAGGAGTAAGAAAGTGCCCTTGTTAATATGCCGCGGCCAGCACAAACAAGAGTCGCACCTGCACAGGGAGAGAACGGAGCGTCCCCGCTAAGAAAATAAGAGAGAGACAAAAGATGGGGTTGAGAGGATCAGACCAAAATGGCTGATACCTTGCTTTATTGTGCTGCAGTATATATAGGGTAAAGTACGTGACTTAAGGCACTTACAAGATTGTTTTTAATCTCAGGATACAATCACCAGACCCTTACCATTGTATATAGAACACAATCAGATAATCTATCTTCTATGAAGTATACACAATAAGATAATCTATCTTCTATGAAATGTTGCCGAAACCAAACAACTTGGAGCCTTAAGGGCTATAAAAATTCTTGAGGGTGGCGGGACAGGGAGCTTAGGCGCCTGTCCTGGGCTCTGCATACCTGCTGAGCAGCTCCCAGGACTTAACCCTTCACGGGTCATCCCCCGCAGCTCCCCTCTCTTTATTTTTTAAAAGCTCCATGAGATGTCGGTGTTGCAACATGTTTTTATGTATTAAAACTCTCATGTGTAAAAATTCTTTAACAATACTACGAATAAGACAAGGAGCTAGACAAATTATGATAAGCACAACAGTCAGAACCGCGCCCATAGCAATTATACTTCGCCACAGTGAATGAAGGCTAGGAAAGTTAGAAAATAAATTTTGTAAAAAGTTATCGACAGTATCAGCTATATTCAACGTAGCTTTTGGAGAATTTTCAATGTCAAGAATTTCATTGTGCAATTGTAAAAGATCTAAAGAACATTAGTATTAAACCAAATTCCTTGTAGATGTTTTTTCACCTTATCCCACGGAAAATCAGATGTATTGTAAGGCTTTTTTGTAACACAAATCCATTTATAATTAGCATGGCATTGAATTTTTATACGAAAATTAATGCTCTGAACTTGTTTTCCTAGAACTCTAACTACATCATATAAAGCTGATAATCTATCTTCTATTTTTTTATCTATATCTTCTTGAGTTCCCATTACTCTAGTAACATCATATGACAAGGAATCTACAGTATGAGCAGCTTGAATGGATTGTGCTAAAGATACAGAAGCAGTAACAGCAGTTGCTATAAGGGTGATTAAAGATACTATACCCAGAATAATCAGGCTTACACTTCTTGGAGTGCGGCTAAGAGCCGTGTTAATGCGTTGTAACAATTCTAAAGCGGTCTCATCATACCATTCTTCAGTTATTTCAACAGGTAACATTACAAAAGCAGGTTGTTTTACTATTATAACTTGTTCTCCTTTGGCTACACCTCTAATGCAATTAGTAAGTATGCAATTAGAACAATTTAAATGATAAATATCCAATGACAGCGTTATTTCCATATGGCCTTGTATCAACATGAATGGGTAAGGGACACAAGCTCGGGGATATAAAAATCCTGTAACTCCCACATCACCATATTTACTCCCACTAATATTGGGTTGTAAATATAGGCTATTGCCATGACCAAAAGCAGCCAAAATTTTCCACAGTTCAGTTTGAAATATAGGAGCAGTGTTTACAGAGAGAATGGGTGGATGCTGTCCTCGATATTTGGGGAAATCAGGTGTTCCCCCAGGTGCCCAGTCCCATAAAAGGGTGGTATCGGCATTGTTGATGTTATACACCGATGCGACCCGTGCTCGACATAAAGTCCAAGGAGTGTCTATTCCTATGCCGATGCTTAGATGTTTGTCACAAAACGGAATGTCGAGAGGTCCGGTTCCATCACGGTACGATCTCTTTCCGGTTTTTTCATCAATGCCTGAAATAGTCACTCGAGGATAGGATATATCAGCTGACACCTGTATACAGTGAGGATGCTGTGATTGATAAGAAAAGCACATAGGATATTGAGTAGTAAGACCATAAAAGGAGATATTGGCTTGCTGAGGAGAAATGTGAATATCTGATTTTCCTCCTAAAAGACTTGTATCATTGACATATACAGGTACTATTTCTTTATCCCATCCTAAGGATTGAATCTTAGGCGGATCGGGAATGTATGCCCAAAAAGCCGCAGCCGCCCCGTTTTGTATCCGCTGTAACAATAATAATAACATGATCAGTATATTAGTAGGTGTCACTGGAGGTTGTACATGAGCCTCATTCCAAGCATATCGCATCAACGCCTCAATCTGCCTCTGGGTAGGCAGCTCACTCGTGGGCTCGCTCAGTGTCATGCGATGCATCTGATATGTCAGGGAGTTCCTCCGCCGCGCGTACCAGCCTTTCCGGTATCCAACGCGGCGCTTCGGCATCCTGTGGAAAAACACAAACATGCCTTCGTCCCCATATTAGTACAGGGTCTGGCCCATACCACAGATTGGTAAGTGGATCCTTCCATCGTACAAGTGGTTTTTTGCATAAGGACCGTTCTCCCCAAAAACGCTGGGCTGCTGAATTGCCTTCTGCGTCTAAAGTTAAAAAATTTAAAACATAAAGAGCATGGTTTAAGGCGTTATGCGGTGAGGGGCTATACAGTTCATTCCCCTTTTTTTGTTTTAATAATTGATGTTTAAGGCGTTGATGGGCTCGTTCCACAATACCTTGTCCCTGTGGATTATATGGAATTCCTGTTTTATGATGAATTTGGAAAGAAAGACAAAAACGTTGAAAAGAACGGCTAGTATAACCAGGTCCATTATCTGTTTTAAGGGTTTGTGGGATTCCTGAAATAGAAAAGCAAAATAGCAAATGTTGAATACAGTGACGTGTCGATTCTCCAGTGTGAAGGGAGGCCATGAGAAAATTGGAAAAAGTGTCAATAGAGACATGAACATATTTCAGACGCCCAAATTGAGGAATGTGAGTGACATCTGTTTGCCAGAGATGATTAGGGCGTAAGCCTCGAGGGTTGACACCATATTGAGGAAGAACAAAGAATTGAGGACAGGTAGAGCAAGATTTAACAATTTGTCATGCAGCTTCACGGGAAATTTTAAATTGCAACCGTAAAGAATGACTATTTTGGTGATGTAAGTTATGAGATTTTCGGGCTGCATCAATAGCTGATTGAAAAAACACTTGTTTAGTAAGAACGTCCGCAGTGTGATTGCCTTGTACGAGGGCACCAGGAAGGGTGGAGTGTGCACGAATATGCCCAAAGAAACAGGGGTGTTGGCGACAGTGGAGAACCTGTTGAATCAATGTAAATAAGTTAAGAACTTCAGGAGAGGTGGTGCCGATAATTGGAACAGTTTCAATCATCTGTAAGGCACCGACCACATAGGAGCTGTCTGCAAATAAATTGAAGGAAGTAGGTACAGTTAGCAATGCTTGGTGGACTGCAAATAATTCCACAACCTGAGCAGAAGAGAAACTGGTATGTGCATAATAGGTTTGATGGTTAATAATTAAAGCTGCAGTACCATTAGACGATCCATCTGTAAATATAAGAGTCGCTTCGGGAATAGGTTGTCGGCGAACTATTTTTGGAAAAATAAAGGCATGAGAGCTAGCAAATTGTAACAATTTATCAGAAGGGTAATGATGAGTAATCCGTCCCGGGTAATTTGCAAAAGCTATAGACCAATTATCTGAAAATTGAAAAAGCCAATCTTGTTGTTCTAAAGCATAAGGAACACAAATAAAGGGGGGTTCCATGCCAAAATACTGGATAGCTTCGTGACGTCCCTTTGCTACAATTTTTGCAACAAGTTCATAGTAAGGGAGCAGATGTTTAGTTGGAGTAGCAGACAAATATATCCATCGCAAAGGTTTATCTTGATAGAGAACCCCTGTGGGTGCTCGGGGGGTAGGAAGTATATACAAAACCCATGATCGTTGGTAATCACAATAAATAATCTGTTGTTGTCTAATAGCTTCTTCTATTGATTGTAAGGCAGTTCGTCCTTCTAAAGAAAGTGTTCGGGGTGACGCAGGGTCAGAGTCACCTTTAAGGATGTCAAATAATGGCTGCAAGGTATAAGTGGGTAATTTTAAATAAGGACGTATCCAATTAATGTCTCCTAAAAGTTTTTGAAAGTCGTTTAAAGTTTTTAAGTGGTCAGTCTGTAATTTTACTAATTGGGTATTATAAACGCGAGGATATAAGGAGAAACCCAAATAATTATAAGGAAAATGAGTTTGAATTTTTTCATCAGCAATAACAAGACCATTAAGGCTTAAATGTTGTTTTAGAATCGAAAAAGCTTGATACAATAGATGTTCGTCAGCATGAGCTAGTAATATATCATCCATATAATGAACTAAATATAGCTGAGGAAAACGTTGACGAACGGGAGCTAATGCTGTAGCAACAAATTTTTGGCACAGCGTAGGGCTATTAGTCATTCCTTGTGGGAGGACTCTCCATTGATAGCGTTGCATAGGCTCTTTAAAATTAAGAGGGTAAACTGAAGGCAAATCTCTTACAATCTTGAGGTGCAAGAGGAATAGTGTAAAATCAATCTTTTAAATCTATAACAATGATATAGGATTTATCAGGTATAGCAGAAGGAGTGGGCAACCCAGGTTGTAGGGCTCCCATATGCATCATTGTTTCATTTACCTTACGAAGGTCTTGTAGCAATCTCCATTTCCCAGACTTCTTTTTAATAACAAAAATTGGGGAATTCCAAGCAGAGGTAGAGGGTTCAATATGCCCAAGTCTCAGCTGTTCCTGCACCAGCTGTTGTGCGGCAGAAAGTTTTTCCTGTGTTAGGGGCCACTGATTGACCCATACCGGTTCCTCAGATTTCCAATCAATAGGATCGGCATGTGTCACAGGAGAATCAGAGGTCCCTAGGGAAAACACCCCAAGCCTTTTCGATCTTGATTAGGTTTTAGATCAAGGGGCAAAATGATGCCTTGATGTTGTTTACCTAAACCTTGATTTGGAAGTAAGCCCTGATCTAACATCAAATCTGTTACAGTGGGTGAAGGACTATATAAATAAACACCCATTTTGCTCAATATATCACGCCCCCATAGATTAACTGGAAGATGGGGCAGAATATAAGGTTTAAATTGGCCTGTATGACCGTCTTTATCCGTCCAAGTAAGAAGGGACGAACTTTGTTCTGGATTAGTAGTTTGGCCAATACCCTGAAGAGTGGAAATAGCCATCTGTTTAGGCCATGTAGTAGGCCAGTATTTATCAGAAATGACGCTAATATCGGCCCCTGTATCAAGCACTCCGCGGAAAAGCTTACCATTAATGCGTAGCTCAAGTTCTGGTCATGCCTCGGTAACATTTTGCACCCAATAGGCGTCAGAGGACCCGAAACCTTTATCCTGACGGTCTTTATTGATTGTTTTTCCCTGTATGACTAATGAAACTAAAAGAAGTTGAGCTATACGCTGTCCTGCATTGATCACAATAATTTTGTTAGGAGCTGAGGCTAATATTTTTATCTCTCCTGTATAATCAGAGTCAATCACACCAGGATGGATAAGTATTCCCTTTAAAGACGCACTACTGTGCCCTAAAAGCAGTCCAGCTGTCCCTGGAGGTAAAGGCCCAAACACTCCTGTGGCAAGGGTTTGAACCCCCATCTCGGGAGTTAATACTGTGTAGGAGGTGGCACAGAGGTCCAATCCTGCGCTGCCTCTTGTGGCTCGACAGAGGTCTGCAATGGTCCTTTTGGAACCTGCAGTGTTGCCCCATAACATTGTTTCGGGGCCAGGGGCTGGCCCCTCACCCAGTTTCCCGAAACCGGGGGCAAAGGATTACCTTGAACATCCGTTTTAGAATGGCAATCCCGCGCCCAATGCCTTCCTTTTTTACATCGTGGGCACAAATTAGGAGTGTTAACAGGGCTTTGTTGTTTTTGAGGGCACACTGCAGCCCGATGGCCAGGTTGATCACAAACAAAGCAACCCGAATTACCTGACTTTTGAAGTCCTTTCTTGTTCCGGGCTTGCTGCTGAAAAAGTACCTCTTTTATGCTTTTTCCTTGTAATGCTGCTGCCATAGCAATGCCTTGCATGTAGGAGGGTCCAATGTCAGCACAAATGCGAATAAAATCAGACAGATCTCCCTTTTTTCGATAAGGTCTTAAGGCAGCTTGACAAGCAGAGTTAGCGTTTTCAAAAGCCAATTGTTTTGCTAATACCATCCCAGCCTTTTCATCTGACATTATCTTACATATAGTATCTAAGAGCCGTGCCACGAAGTCCTGGTAAGACTCATCAGGTCCCTGCCGGACTTTTGAAAGATCCTCTGTCTTAGTACTGGAGCTAGGAAGTTTTTCCCACGCCTGCCGAGCCGCATTTGATATTTGTGCATATGCACCAGGTAAGAAATTAAGTTGAGTATCATTAGCCTGATAAGGGCCTTCACCAATCAACATTTCATAGGAGGTCTGTATACCTCGCTGTCGGTTAACATCGGCTATACGAGCACATTGTTCAAAAAATTCAGATTTCCATAGTAAATAATCTCCCCCTGAGAGACATGCCCTAGCTGTCTGCTTCCAATCATTTGGGGGTAAAGCTTGAGTACCCAAATTTTCTATCATAGCAATGGTGAATGGAGCAGTAGGACCGTATTGTGAGCAAGCAATCTTTAACTCTTTCAGTTGTTTAAAAGGCAGTGTTTCATAATAACGCTGGTTGTTATTTTCAAAGACAGGAAAAGCAAGAGAAAAATCAGAGACAACCTCACCAAGTCGCTGTGCTTGTCTCAATGCCTTCTGCAGTGGAGACATGTTCTCAGACGGTGGAGGGGGCCCTGGAGGGGGATCGAGACCAGCCACAACAGAAGGAGCATAAGCAGGGGGACGAGGTGGACCAGAAGGAGATTTGGCATTGTTACTAGGAAGCTTGATTCCTGCGTTCTGTAAAGCAATAGTAAGGTTTTTAAAACATTCAACCAATTCATCTTTAGATATTGATGCCCCCTTTTCTTGTGCTAAAAAACCCCAATCTTCTTGATGGTATTTAGCAGCTTCTTCGTCTAATTCTGCCTCATCTGTGGATGAAAGTAAATCATCATTATCCGAAGGACGCAATAAGTTAGAAAATGGAGGGTCACCTTCAACTCCCTCGGGAACAGCATGCCTGGGTTCCGAATCAGGAACATGGAGAGGATCTTCTTCCTGTTTTAATAAATTTCCTAAACGTTTTAATTCATCATTATCAAAGTCCAGGCAATCACGAATTAGTGTCCAAAAGGATAAAGTTTCGACAGGGATTTTTTCAGGGCCATGTAAAGTATAATGAGTCCGGATTTGTTCCCCTACTTTCTTCCATGTCTCTAGATTTACCGTACCTTCTCTGGGAAACCAAGGGCAAACTTCCTCAATAAATGAAAGAAAATTGATTAATTTAGGTTTAGAAACAGTAATTCCCCGATGTTTTAACACTACAGATAACATGTGCACAAACAACTGACGACTATGCGTCTGTCCCATAATTATACTCTCAGCTATATACCTTACTACTCCTCCTCAATTTAATTCACTTGTTTACTCATATACTCACTCTTTTCAATTAATAAGAGTAGTGGCGAGGAGAACTGTCGAGCTCGAGCCCCACGTTGGGCGCCACCTGCCGCGGCCAGCACAAACAAGAGTCGCACCTGCACAGGGAGAGAACGGAGCGACCCCGCTAAGAAAATAAGAGAGAGACAAAAGATGGGGTTGAGAGGATCAGACCAAAATGGCTGATACCTTGCTTTATTGTGCTGCAGTATATATAGGGTAAAGTACGTGACTTAAGGCACTTACAAGATTGTTTTTAATCTCAGGATACAATCACCAGACCCTTACCATTGTATATAGAACACAATCAGATAATCTATCTTCTATGAAGTATACACAATAAGATAATCTATCTTCTATGAAATGTTGCCAAAACCAAACATCTTGGAGCCTTAAGGGCTATAAAAATTCTTGAGGGTGGCGGGACAGGGAGCTTAGGCGCATGTCCTAGGCTCTGCATACCTGCTGAGGAGCTCCCAGGACTTAACCCTTCACGGGTCGTCCCCCGCATTAATAGAATAAACTCAGCATTCCAGAATTTTTCAGAAGTTAAAGTAGCAGAGACAATCCTCTACCGATAAGGAAAATATATTAATTAAGTGGACTATAAGCTACAGACCATGGGAGGTATACAGGAGGTGGAACTTGCAGATAGCTGACATTTTTCATGGTAGATTGAGATCATGCTTTTCCTAATATTGCCAAGAAGCCTTGCAGTGATATGCATTTTTACATGTACTCTTACCCCGTGACCTCTGATGTTCACTGGTTCAGGTGCTTCTGGGAGATTTCCACGCTATGAAATTCATTTTTTAATTTTTTGTCTTGAACAACGGTCTTGGAAGAAAAATGATGGATATGCCTATCACAGTTAATGAGGAAATGCCGTATCTTCTTAGATACTCTGCTTTGAGAAATAAACACTGTCAGCTAAAACAGATGCACACTTTGAGAGATGTGCATTAAGTTTTATTTGGGGGAAAATGAGGACAGCAGCCCAGGAGAGAGCATCTCAGAGAACCCTGAGAAACTGCTCCAAAGAGCTAGTGGGGGAAGGTCAGTATGTGACTTTAGTGAAGGGGGAGTTCAGTGCAATCAAGCACTTACTTTACAAAAGTTTTCTGGCCAGTCGTGAGGAACTGAATTCATCATTTAGTGGTTTAGTGCTTTTCTAGATATGAAGAGATGCAAGGATTGGGATCATGAAAGCAGTTCCTGAAAATATCTGACTCTCCAAAGACCTGTTCCACCAGATTCCCTGGACAGGGTGCCTCAATCCACCCTAAACTACGACTAGGGGACTGAAGTCAGTTGCAGCACCATAATGTTCATTCTTCTCAGAGGCAGATGGCAAACGCCCTTGTTGTTGCTCAGTTCAGTTCAGTCAACTCAGCCGTCTCTGACTTTTTGCAACCGCTTGAATCACAGCCTGCCAGGCTCCCTATCCATCAACAACTCCTGGAGTTCACTTAGACTCACGTCCATTGAGTCAGTGATGCCATCCAGGCATCTCATCCTCTGTCGTCCACTTCTCCTCCTGCCCCCAATCCCTCCCAGCATCAGTCTTTTCCAATAAGTCAACTCTTCACATGAGGTGGCCAAAGCACTGGAGTTTCAGCTTTAGCATCATTCCTTCCAAGGAAATCCCAGGGCTGATCTCCTTCAGAATGGACTGGTTGGATCTCCTTGAAGTCTAAGGGACTCTCAAGAGTCTACTCCAACACCGCAGTTCAAAAGCATCAATTCTTCAGCACTCAGCCTTCTTCACAGTCCAACCCTCACATCCATACATGACCACAGGAAAATCCATAGCCTTGACTAGACGAACCTCAGTCAGAAAAGTAATCTCTCTGCTTTTAAATATGCTATCTAGGTTGGTCATAACGTTTCCTCCAAGGAGTAAGAGTCTTTTAATTTCATGGCTGCAGTCACGATCTGCAGTGATTTTAGAGCCCCAAAGAATACAGTCTGAGACTATTTCCACTGTTTCCCCATCTATTTCTAATGAAGTGATGGGACCGGATGCCATGATCTTTGTTTTCTGAATGTTGAGCTTTAAGCCAACTTTTTCACTCTCCTCTTTCACTTTCATCAAGAGGCTTTTTAGTTCCTCTTCACTTTCTGCCATAAGGGTGGTGTCATCTGCATATCTGACGTTATTGATATTTCTCCTGGCAATCTTGACTCCAGCTTGCGTTTCTTCAGTCCAGCGTTTCTCATGATGTTCTCTGCATAGAGGTTAAATAAGCAGGGTGACATATACAGTCTTGACGCACTCCTTTTCCTATTTAGAACCAGTCTAATGTTCCAAGTCCATTTCTAAGTGTTGCTTCCTGACGTGCATACCGATTTCCTTAAGAGGCAGGTCAGGTGGTCTGGTATTCCCATCTCTTTCAGAATTTTCCAAGGTTTATTGTGATCCACACAGTCAAAGGCTTTGGCATAGTCAATAAAGCAGAAATAGATGTTTTTTCTGGAACTCTCTAGCTTTTTCCATGATCCATCGGATGTTGACAATTTGATCTCTGGTTCCTTTGCCTTTTCCAAAACCAGCTTGAACATCAGGAAGTTCACGGTTCGCATATTGCTGAAGCCTGGTTTGGAGAATTTTGAGCATTACTTTACTAGCATGTGAGATGAGTGCAATTGTGCGGTAGTTTGACCATTCTTTGGCATTGCCTTTCTTTGGGATATGAATGAAAACGGACCTTTTCCAGTCCTGTGGCCAAATTTGCTGGCATATTGAGTGCAGCACTTTCACAGCATCATCTTTCATTTGAAACAGCTCAACTGGAATTCCATCACCTCCACTAGTTTTGTTCATAGTGATGCTTTCTAAGGCCCACTTGACTTCACATTCCAGGATGTTTGGCTCTAGATGAGTGATCACACAATCTTGATTATCCAGGTCGTGAAGATCTTTTTTGTACAGTTCTTCTGTGGATTCTTGCCACCTCTTCTTAATATTTTCTGCTTCTGTAGGTCCATACCATTTCTGTCCTTTATCAAGCCCATGTTTGCATGAAATGTTCCCTTGGTATCTCTGATTATCTTGAAGAGATCTCTAGTCTTTCCCATTCTGTTGTTTTCCTCTATTTCTTTGCAATAATCCCTGAAGAAGGCTTTCTTAATGTCTTCTTGCTATTCTTTGGAACTCTGCATTCAGATGCTTATATCTTTCCTTTTCTCCTTTGCTTTTCTCTTCCCTTCTTTCACAGCTATTTGTAAGTCTCCCGAGACAGCCATTTCGCTTTTTTGCATTCCTTTTCCATGGGGATGGTCTTGATCCTTGTCTCTTGTACAATATCATGAACCTCATTCCATAGATCGTCAGGCACTGTATCAGAACTAGGCCCTTAAGTCTATTTCTCACTTCCACTGTAAAATAATAAGGGATTTGATTTAGGTCATACCTGAATGGTCTAGTCATTTTCCCTGCTTTCTTCAATTTCAGTCTGAATTTGGTAATAAGGAGTTCATGATCTGAGCCACAGTCAGCTCCTGGTCTTGTTTTTATTGACTGTATAGAGCTTCTCCATCTTTGGCTGCAAAGAATATAATCAATCTGATTTTGGTGTTGACCATCTGGTGATGTCCATGTGTAGAGTCTTCTCTTGTGTTGTTGGAAGAGGGTGTTTGCTATGACCAGTGCATTTTCTTGGCAAAACTCTATTAGTCTTTGCCCTGCTTCATTCCGCATTGCAAGGCCAAATTTGCCTTTACTGCAGGTGTTTCTTGACTTCCTAGTTTTGCATTCCAGTCCCCTATAATGAAGAGGACATCTTTTTTGGGTGTTAGTTCTAAAAGGTCTTGTTCAGTCTCTGGCAATGCTTTCGGAAAGTGCCGATTTGTAGTTGACAACACTCCTGTGTGTTTACTAGAGATGCTGGGATTTGGGAGTGGGGATTTTCATCACTCAAGCCCAGGTCTGATCATTTCCAGTACACTCCACTCTCACATCACAGATAGATAGAGTCTCATCACATTTCGGTATTTTCCAAAATGTTTACAAGAATCATATTACTGCTTATCTATGTTCAGCTGTGCTAATTTTTAAAATATAGTTCCATGCAAATGGTAGTTTTTTGAGGTAATTAAAAAATTCAGAACCAAAGCTGTCTATTTTTTTAATCACTGTGTATGTCTGCAGCCTAGTCTATTTTAAAAAATTAAAATAATATTGTCACATGAGTGTATGTACCTCGGTACTTTGTCTCGTCACAACAAAGATTTGGAGTGACAGACATTAAAGCCCTTGGCGCATCACAGCTCTTGGGTCTTGGACAAACCGTGTTTTAGCTTAGGCAAATCAGTGTTACAGCTCTATTTTATTTAGAAGATAGCAGGAGAATCCATCCTTGAAGCGTGAGGCCATGCCAACCCAAGGACTTGTAGAGAAGAGATTGGAGGAGTGCGGGAGGGAGGGAGAAAGAGAGGAAGAGCACACGAACGCAGGAGAGAAAGAGAGAGAGAAAGCACTTTGGCTCCTGCTTTTATATGTTTTTCCCTCGACCTGGGCCTGCCCTATGCAAATTGGGTTTAGCCAGGAGTGCTGTTTTTTCAGGAGAAGGCAGTGGCATCCCACTCCTGGTCCTTGGACCTTCCTTGACCTTCCTTGACTTTTAGCCACCACCATTTTGGACTCCTTTTCCCTATTCTACCTACCTAACAATGTCATCCTCAAATATTTATGTACATTTTCAGTCAGTTAAAAATTATCCTGATTTTATTGACATGAGAATTTTTCTCTTAATAAGTACACAGTCCCATTTTAGTGTATGTCTGTATGCATGAACATGTTAACATCATTTGATTGATTTTTTGTTTTTCTTTTTTGAAGATTCCGTGAAGCAGGGAATAGCTACCCACTCCAGTATTCATGCCTTGAGATCCCATGGGCAGAGAAGCGTGGCAAGCTACAGTCCCTGGGGTTGGTAAGAGTAGGACAGGACTGAGTGACTAACACTTTTCTTCTTTTTAGCATTATTTACAAATACAGAAATTTCTATAAACTTTCATGAGAGTTAGCTCTGTGCATTTGTCTGTGTTTGATTAAAGTCTAGAGTCACAAACTGAAGTAAAAGTTGCTGCTGCTGCTAAGTTGCTCCAGTCGTGTCCCACTCTGTGCGACCCCATAGACGGCAACCCACCAGGCTCCCCCGTCCCTTAAGTTGTCATTTAAAGAATGTTCGTTAAAATATTTGCCAAAAGATGATAGAGCAAATTATTGATTTTAAATTATTTCTGTTATACATTCAAGTCTCTGAAAACTGTCAGAAAGTAGTATATACCAGATTGTTAAAATGATTCTTGCTGCCGAGATTACTATCCTATCAGACCTGTAAACTCTGTAAAGCACTTAAAGTTCAAAGTTAAATGTGAATTCTTTCCTTACTATTCTACCTCGTTGCTGTTCACACATTGTCTCTCATGGAGCAGAATTTTCCACGTTACTCGTTCAAATAAGCTTGTGAAAAATGTGGCACACTGAGCCCACTCCAGAACATTTGGATCAGGAAGTGCTTTGTAAAAATATTTCCTGTTTCTTTTGATAGACAGTTTATCGTCTGTCAACTAAGTACAATACTCAGAAATAACTATGCCAATGTTGATGTGATCATATGATTTCTCTTTCAAATCAGAATGATTTCTGTAGTGGTTCATGGATCGTATCTCATCCTCTTTTCTTGGGGTTAAAAATGTGGTAGAAAATATTACTGTGTAAAAATTATATTCTTGTGTAACACCAGACATTCTCCTAAATCAAAACCATTTCTCTTGCTGGTTTCCTCTTGGGTCACATTAGGAAGTCTTCCCATGGCCACATGGCACCTGTACTTTGCATTTCAGGGACGGCTGACATTCCAGGATGTGGCCATAGACTTCACTGAAGAGGAGTGGGAATGCCTGGACCTCGGGCAGCGAGAATTGTACAGGGACGTGATGTTAGAGAACTACAGGAACCTGGCCTCCTTGGGTGAGGATAACTGCCTTCCAGAATCCCTTCTCTACCCACTGGGTTTTGGTTCCTGCATTTCTAGAATGTCTCCTAGAATCTTCTGCTCCTTATAATAGTTTCAGATCCCTGCTTTCTATGGGAAAATGGATATTTATGAGTTGAGAAAGAAGACTTCATGATGATTCATTATGATTCTAACTTTTCCTTGATGGAATCTGCCTCCTTCTTCTAGGTGAGTGGTAATTCTGTAGGTTCTGTGGAATAAAAGGGTGCCACTCTCCTTTATAAATCAGATTTTTACTACATACTTACTTTGGCCTTAGTAGTACTTGACTAGAATCTCAAGATCTTTTCTTTCTGTATTTGTTAGTTAGAAAAGTGCTTCGATAAAGTATTTGGGGATATAATTTAGTAGGCTATATTAACATTCAACCATGCCTTCTCTAGAATGTTAATAATGTAATAATGTAAAGAGCAAGGTAACACTCATGTCTGACTCTTTGCGAGCCTATGGAATAGTCCATGGAATTCTCCAGGGCATAATAGTGGAGTGGGTAGCCGTTCCCTTTCCAGAGGATCTTCCCAACCCAGGCATCAAACACAGGTCTCCCACAGTGCAGGTGGCTTCTTTACCAGCTGAACTACCAGGGAATGTTAATACAGCTTAGGAAATTATAACCCCAAATACTTTAGTTCTAGGCTCTATTTACATTCTACCATGCCTTCTCTGGGCTTCCCAGGTGGCACTAGTGGTAAAGAACCTGCCTGCCAATTCAGGAGACATAAAAGAAATGGGTTTGATCCCTGGGTTGGGAAGAACTCCTGGAGGAGGACATGGCAACCCACTCAATACTTTTGCCTGGACACTCCCATGGACAGAGGACCCTGGCGGCTACAGTCTGTAGGGTGGCAAAGAGTCAGACGTGACTGGCGCGACTTAGCACATGTGCCTTTTCTTCTCACTTTAATACATAGTAGATTGGAAACTGATGAATCTCTAGCAAAACGAATATTCGTTTTCCCTGATGGTCTCTAAGCCAGACCTGGTCACCTTTCTGGAGCAAATGAAGAATCCCTGGGATGTAAGGAGACTGGAGACACCAGCCGTATACACAGGTAGAGGCCAATGGATGGAGCCGACCACTCCACGACAGGTCCAAGGATTAGTGAGGAATTCATCTTTGTCATGTGGTTTGGGAAGATCTGCTTCAGTGGAAATGGTTTTAGAGAAGTCTGGGTTTCTTTCTGTTGCTGTCATAGGCGGATATCACCTGCCCCATTCTGTCCCTTTAAATCATTCCTGAATTCATCTCCAGTGATTACTTTTCTCAATCACAGTGAGAACTGAAACCCTTCTCTTGGCCTGTGACAACCTGCATGAATCGATTACTATTCCATTTCGTGGGGGCAGGGGGCCCCTCGGAAAACTGAACATTTCTGAAAAACTCTAAGATGCTCCTATTAAAGCTTCTACCTCTAGATGACAGTGTGTGAGCAGAATTGAGGACATACTGCCAAAGTTCTAGGAATACTGGGGATAGAGTTTGTTTGTTTGTTTGTTTGTTTCTGACTTATAATTTCTAAAACACTAGAAGCTACAAATATGATCTTATAAATGTTAAATTCAAGTAATTTCTTCACTGTATAAACCAAAACCTCCCTAAAGAGAAAGAATGCCAATCTCAGGATTACTTCAAAGTTTCTGTTTTCTTCATATGAACTCATATGAAATGTTAAGTGTATCTGCCCCAATTCCTCAATGCTAAAAGGCTTAACTGAACTGAGTTGAACTGAAAAGACTTAAATATATTCAATTAACTCAAAAAATTTTCAAATAAATTGGCATAAGAGCTGAAAACGTTTTCTACCATATTTTTAATGGTTTCAACCTATTATAATGGTTAGATAATAGAATCTTTTTAAAACGTTCTTATTGGAGTATAACTAATTTACAATGTTGTACTGCAAAAAGAATCCATTTTACATATAGATATCTACTCTTTTTAAGATTTCCTTCCCAATTCGATCTCCACAGAGCATTGATAGTGTTCACACCATGCTTTGAATGTCTCATTTCTGAATTTCTCAAGAACTGCTTCTTTATTTAATGAATCTTGTTATCCACTTCCACAGATTTTGTCCTACGTGTCCTCGCTTTCTGATTAGACCTATGTCAGTATCATTTATGATTTTTATATGGAAATATCATATAGAACGTGCTAAAATAAAAAGTGGATTAAAGAATTAGAGGCATCTAGTAGCATCAGCATTTAAGATGACTGAAGTGGAAGAGCAATCATTAGACTGCCTGTCTCTTCTTCATTTAGTGGTTGTTGTAGCTTTTTGTCTTGCTCCTTCCTCTACACCATACTTCTTTGTCGTCCCATTTTGTCAAATTTTCTGTGTTTGTGGTCTGTTCTGCAGGCTGCAGGATCCTAGCTCCTCTTGCTCTGTTGTCTTCCCCCTAGGGGGTGAGGTTGGTCCACAGGCTTGTACCCTTATCCCCTTGATCTGGGCTTTGATTGCTGTTATTGTGACCCGAGCCTCCCCAAAATATTGAGGGGAGCTTCCCCTTGGCTCTGTGGTTTTCACTGGTCTCTCGGGGTGGGGTCTGCTTCTTGGTTTGTGGAGAAGAGCCCCAGATGTGTTTCTTCCCTCTGATCTGATCTGTAGTGAACGCAGGTAGGATTGGAGAACACCTACTGGGAGAGAAGCCACTAAGGATTGCTCCTCTGGGATTGTTCACCTTGGCGTGTGCTCATGCACTGTGTGAGTCTCATGTGACCCCATGTTGGCACTGCATTGGCCCCCCTTCAACCATGGGCATGCTGGCACATTGCTGTGGTGCCAGCACCTTTCACTTTTAGGGATTTACATAAACTGTTTGTGAAAGCAGAGAGATGTGCCTCCTCAGATGTTGTTTTCACTGGAACACCAGCAGAGATCCAGTGAACTCAGGTCCCAGAATTGCATTCCTGGAGCTGGACCTGCTGTGGTGCTCTGGGGGCAGCTCAGACTCTAGCCTGGCCCTTCCCCCTAGTATACATCCCCACAAAGTCTACAGCTGCTAAAGCTACACCTCTCATGTCTGGGGGAGCCCTGGTTGTCCATTCTGATGCTCTGTAGGGGCTGTGTTGACAAAGCCAGTTGCAGGTATAAAAGCATGGTTTGTGTAACCGTGAGGAGAGACTTCAGTTTTCCTTCCTTAAACCTGGGGCTCAGCTGAGCTTTCAGCTCCTTCTCTGTGTGTGGGCCACTCACAGGTGTCTGCTCCAGAAGCTGCCCCAGAGCACAGGAGTCTGCTGATTGTGGAGGAGGTGCATGGGGGGAGGCTGTGGCTGGAGCTCAGTAGAGCCCACCCGGGTGGTGGCCCTTCGTAGTGCTGGGAGAGGAGGGGCCAGCATAGGGGAAGAGGGGCTGCAATGGTGGGTCTTCCCTTTGGGCATCAGTCAACAAAGGCGCTCTGTTCTCTGGTGGTCAGGCTTCCTCCATAAGCATTCTAGTTATAGAGCTCCTCCCTCACCCCGGGCCCCTCAGGATGTCTCCTCACAGCCCACAGCAGTGCTCTACCTGGCTATGCTATCCAGAGCCCACATTTCAGCACCCAGCCTTTGTCTGCAGCAACAGATACCCTCTCAGGCTGGGTGGGCAGGGCTGGCATCAGTACCCTGTGTACAGGTCTCACTCTGTCCTGCTGCCACAGACTGTTGCCGTGTTCTCTTCCCACAGAGAATGAGGCTACCCTTCTGTACCAGCTGAGCTCAGATCAGCCCCAGTAGATAGGAATAGTAGATAAGAAAACTTTCATTTGATATCTTTCAGCTGTGTCCTCTCACAACACCCGTGGTTTGATGTCAAAGAATCCAAGATTAGAAAACTTAATCCAAAAAGCAAACCTAGGAATATATGAAAGAGCTCACCTTGGAAACGAACATTTAATGAAAGTCCGGGAATATATGGGGGTATGTGAAAGACCGAGAAGATGTTTATATGGACAGAAAGAAACCAAGACAGTTTCACACAATGCGGACATTACTGCCATAAGAAATGAGCAATATGAGTCAAACTGTGGAAAACACCCACTTCAGTTATCAACAGCAGCAGAAAAGTGTATCTGTTCAACCAAAGGCTTAAAGCAGTTTTTGAAACATACACATTCTCTGAAGGGAAATGTGGAAAATCTGGAAAGTCATCCAGTCTCTACTGCAAATACTCATGCAAACCACTCTGAACACAGGCTTCGATTACACATACATTCAAGCACGTCTGAAAACCAGAAATTGAAAAACGATGGGGAAAACTCACAATATAACCAGTCTGAGGCATCTGTGAACAAGGGATCATTATTCTTCTACCAACAGACAGTTTCTCTCCATTCCAAAGTGTGTAATGTTGATATTAATGGAAGAGAGTTAATCCCACCACCATTGTTGAATACATATCATGATACGGTTAATACGGAACAACTTCTCACATGTAATAACATGAGACAGGCCTTAAGTAAGAGCTCTACCCCCAATAATTGCAAGAATATTTACGGTGGAGTGAGAAGCCATGCATGCAATGAAACTGGGTGTACAACTGAACAAGACTCTCACCCTATGAAACATCAGGGACCTCAATCGTCAGACAAAGACTCTAAAAATAGTACATGGAGGAATATCTTTTATCAAACATCAAGTCCTCCACTAAATGAGAGTACACATACTGGAGAGAAGACTTACAATTGTGAATATGGTGATGTCTCTAATCAGTCTTCAAATCTCACTCAACAGCAGAGTATTCAGAATCCGCAGAAAAGTTACAAGTGTACGAAATGTGAGAAAGCCTTTACTAACTCATCCAGTCTAAGTAGACACAGGAAAATTCATTCAGGATGGAAACCTTTCAAATATACAAAGTGTGGCAACACCTCTAGTCAGAATTCAGAGCTTAGTCAAGATCAGCAAATCCACACTGGCAAGAAACCTTATGAATGTAAAGAATGTGAAAAAGCATTTATGTGTTCCTCAAACCTTAGTCGACATAAGCACATTCACACTGGGGAGAGGCCTTATAAATGTACAGAGTGTGGCAAAGCCTTTAATCAGAAGTCATTTCTTACTGATCACCAGAGAATTCATACTGGAGAGAAACCTTATAAATGTAAAGAATGCGGAAAAGCCTTCAGTCGCTGCTCAACTCTTACTCAACACCAGCGAATTCATACTGGAGAGAAGCCTTATAAATGTCAAGAATGTGGAAAAGCCTTCAGTTACTACTCAACTCTTACTCGACACCAGCGAATTCATACTGGAGAGAAGCCTTGTAAATGTAAAGAATGTGGGAAATCCTTTAGTCAGAACTCGACTCTTACTCAACACCAGCGAATTCATACTGCAGAGAAGCCTTATAAATGTAAAGAATGCAGAAAAGCCTTCAGTCACTACTCAACTCTTATTGAACATCAGAGTATTCATACTGGGGAGAGGCCTTATAAATGTAAGTTTTGTGGCAAAGACTTTAGCAAGCACTCACGTCTTACTCGCCATCAGGGAATTCATACTGGAGAGAGGCCTTATAAATGTGAGGATTGTGGCAAAGCGTTTAGACACCACTCATGTCTTACTAAACATCAAGTCATCCATACTGGAGAGAAATCTTACAAATGTAAAGAATGCGGAAAAGCCTTCAGTTACCACTCATCTCTTACTCGACACCAGAGAATTCATACTGGAGAGAAGCCTTATACATGTAAAGAATGTGGAAAAGCCTTCAGTTATTACTCAACTCTTACTCAACACCACCGAATTCATACTGGAGAGAAGCCTTATAAATGTATAGAATGCGGAAAAGCCTTCAGTAAGTACTCAAATCTTACTCAACACCAGAGAATTCATACTGGGGAGAGGCCTTATAAATGTAAGGATTGTGGCAAAGACTTTAGCAGGAACTCAGGTCTAACTTACCATCAGAGAATTCATACTGGAGAGAAATCTTAGAAATGTAAAGAATGTGGAAAAGCCTTCAAAGCACTCATGTCTTACTCACCATCAGAGAATTCATACTGTAGAGAAACCTTAGAAATGTAAAGAATGTGGAAAAACCTTCATCAAGCACTCACATCTTACTCAACATCAGAGAATTCATACTGGAGAAGTGGCAAAGGCTTTAATCTGAGCTCTCACCTTATTAGACAGAGAGCACGTACTGGAGAGAAACCCTAGTAATAAGTGATGGAAGAAGTTTGTCCTAAACATACACTTCAGAAAATACAAGACCTTTTATTTAAGAAAGATGAGGAATGACATAAAGAAAATATAGAAAAGTATTTAATAAAAATTAAACCTGAATAAATATCAGAAATTGCACACTAGAAAAAGTGAAAGTTGCTCAGTTGCTTCCAACTCTTTGCAACTCCATGGACTGTGTCCATGGAATTTTCCAGGCCAGAATAGTGGAGTGGGAGGCGGATTTTTACCAACTGGGCTATCAGGGAAGCCCGCACATAGAAACCATTTCATCAATTCTGTTTTTTGAAGTTCCTCTTCAGGAGAAGTATTGTAGATAGTAATCCATAGTTAAAACAAATCGAAAATTAATATGTTAGTATGGATCACAAGATGAAAGTTGGTATTTAGAAATGTACAAATAGTAGCAATATATCTTTGTTTATATTGACATGATTTGTGGTTGTTTGAAAACCAAAATCAATGTGATTCAACTCTCAAATTACTCCATGGTGCTATTCTTCATTTCTAGTGTGTAGGCTAAGTTATGTTTTTGGTGGTTAATATCCCAAAGGTGAGACAACGCCTTCAATCCTCGGGAGAAATCATTGTATTTATTCTCCATTAGAAGATTAAGGACCCAGGAATGTAACATGTACATCTAAATGGAGGTGTTAGTCATTCATGTCAAACATCCCTATAGGTCACCATGACGTAAGTGTTCAGGGAGTAATTCCACATATTATAGTAAGATGTACATTTTCAATAGTTATGTCACTTGCTTTTTAAGTAAAATACAATGACAGTTCACTGAAATCTTGATGTATCTTTATAATATCAACAGAAGTCATGAATATTAGTTGACATGTTTCAAATAAAGACATCTCTGATCCCCTAGAAATGTATGGAAATCAGTCACAGAAAAGTCATGTAATTACTGTATGTTTTATTTCATAAACAATTCACCTCCATTTTGTAACCATAGGAATCACAGTTCTCAGATCATTGTATCAGAGGAATGAATATCATAGTTTATGCTTGTAATCTGTATTTTATTCAGTTAAATAGTGGGTTGGAAAAGGTTTTATTCTGACTGTGTGATATAACATGTTAATAAAACTGGACGGTTTCTTGTGATGAAGTTGGTGTGTAATGAATTGTCAACCTACCGATTTAAGGTTGAAGGGAAAATACCTAACAATAAACTCTTTGTTTTCATAGAGGGATGATATCTGTAACAATTAGTTTCCATCCTGCCTTAAAGCCTCAAATAATTGAATAATTGGATATTTGCCATCATTTCTCCATTGTACTCCCCCCCCCCCGCCCCCCATTTCTCTGTAACTGCTGGGACATTGTGATGGCTCTAAGAAGGATCATAGAGAGTACTGTTGAGAGTTTACCTTAACTACTGCATGCTGTTGATGCCTCAGTGTCTGTCTGGGGAGCAGGCAGCCTGGAGGCTGTTGAACTCACACCAGCCAGTCCTGTGAACACCTGCAGTAGATAAACCCCACCTTGAGACCAGCAGTCATGCTGAACCCAGGGTCTACTGCACAGGCCCCCTTCAGTGACACCCTCAGAGCTCTAGATTCCTGCTCCTCTTGGTTTGAATGGACCGATCCACACTCAGCCTGGGGAGCCCACAGCACTTCATCCAGGGCCCCTTAGAAAGGCCTGAACGCCAAATACTGGAGCTTTCTCTGCCTGGTTCTAGCCTTGACCTTCCTCAGGGGCCTTCAAGGCTTCCTGTGAATTCTCTCAGGACCTAGAATCATAACATCACCCGCATCAATTGCCCTTTGTTCTCCTGTTAGCTAAAACTTTCCAGGGGCTCATTTAAGCAAATGTCAATTTAACAAAGTCACAAAAAGCATAATTAGAAGCCATGATGGTAAAGTTCTGAACCAAGATTTATAAAATCTTACCCTGTGTAAGTCTTAGCACAAGTTTCTTGTCTAGGCTTAAAGGCATTTTTCTCATAGCCTTGGCATACTTTGAATGCAATATATTAATATCTGAAGATATATGCATCATATAATTGATAAAACACACATTGAATACAATATATAAATACCTAAGGTATACATGTTAGCAGTGAGAAAACCAAGAAGGAATATGTGAGTGTATGTGTATTCATACACATTTAACTTAGAGAATTTAGAAAGGCTAGATCAAAACTGGTCATTTTAGACTTGCAGATGATTGACTAAAAACTGCAAAACGTATCAATGTCAATTAATCTGTTTTGTCTATTTTTCATGGAATTCATTTCCTTAACTGTCAGGAGGTTGCATTTTTTAAGGAGCTTCCACTCTGTGCTCCCCGCCCGCCCCCCCCGTGACTGCCCCAGTTTACATTCCCTCTAGCCCTGTAGGAGGTCCCTGATCTCCAAGCCTCCTCAGCATTTATGATATTATTAGTGGGCTCCTTGCTAATTGTTATTCTGATTGGCATGAGATGACGTATCATTGTAGCTTTGTTTTGTATTTTTTATTGTTTAGCGCTGGTGAGCATCTTTCATTTGCCTCTTGCCCATCTAAAAGAGCAAGTTGTCCCACCCATGCTCAGCAGTTGTGGCACACAGGCTTAGTTGCATGTGGAGTATTCCTGGACCAGGGATCAAGCCCACGTCCCCTGCACTGTCAGATGGATACTCCACCGCTGGGTGACCCGTCTGTTTAGCTTTTTTCCTTTTGAGATGCATGTGTATTTTGAATTGGAATATAATTGCTTTACAATGTTGTGTTAGTTTCTGCTGTATGACATCATCAATCAGCCATAAGTATACATGAATCTGCTCTCTCTTGAACCTCCCTCCCGTGATCTCCATTTCACCCCTCTGGTCAGCACAGAGCACCAAGCTGAGCTGCCTGTGCTATCCAGCAGCTTCCCATTAGCTCCCTGTTTTAACCATCAGTTCAGTTCATTTCACTTGCTCAGTCATGTCCAAGTCTTTGCGACCGCATGGACTGCAGCACGCCAGGCCTCCCTGTCCACCACCAACTCGCAGAGTTTACTCAGACTCATGTCCATTGAGTCGGTGATGCCATCCAACCATCTCATCCTCGGTCGTCCCCTTCTCCTCCCCACTTCAATCATTCCCAGCATCAGGGGCTTTTCAAATGAGTCAACTCTTCACATGAGGTGGCCACAGTACTGGAGTTTCAGCTTCAGCATCAGTCCTTCCAATGAACACCCAGGACTGATCTCCCTTAGGATGGGCTGGCTGGATCTCTGTGCAGTCCAAGGGCCTCGCAAGAGTCTTCTCCAGCATTTCAGCCATGGTGGTATATGTGTGTCAGTGGGGCTCTTCAGTTTGTCCCCCTCCTCTTCTCCTGCCATGTCCATACATCTGTTCTCTATATTTGGGCAAATATTGCCTTAAGAGATATATATGGAATCTAAAAAAATGGTGTTGATGAACTTATTTACTGAGCAGGAATACAGGCACAGAGGTAGTTCTTAAGCTTTTGGACCTTAAGCTTTCAAGGCATAAAATACGTGGACAATCATTCCATGCATTTTACGAAGTGAAAGAAGCCCATTCAAAAATGCTACAGAAAGTAGCAGTTTTACAATATGACACTTTGGTGTAGGTAAATGTTCATACGTGCTCAGTGGTGTCTGAGTCTTTGTGAGCCCAGGGGCTGTAGCCTGCCAGGCTCCTCTGTCCATAGATTTCCCAGGAAAGGATACTGGAGTGGGTTTCCATTTCTTCCTCCAGGCGATCTTCCTGACCCAAGGATCAAACCCACATCACCTGGATGTCCTTCATTGGCAGCAGACTTCTTCCCACTCAGTCACCTGGGAATCTAGTAGGAAATAGAGAAGAGATTTAAAAGGTCTGTGGTTGCCATGGGTTTCAAAGGAGGGACTCTGAATATCCTAAATCTAGAGAACTTTCAGGAACGTGAAGTAATTTGTGTTAAACTGTTGTGATGGACACATGTTATTATACATTTGTCCAGAGGTATGGAGTGCACATCCCTAAAAGAGAAACATAAGGGTAAACTAAAGAGTTTATGTATTTACTGTCCTTGTAGAGTCATCAATGGGAACAAATGCTCACTCTAGGGGGGAAAGGTAAGTAGGGAGATTGTCCACGTGTGGGAACAAGGGGTATACGGGAAATGTCTATACCTTATTCTGAACTCTGCTGTGAAACGAAATCTTCTACAAAGTTGGTACTGGTGCATGCACACTGAATATTTTTTAGAATATATAATATTAGAAAGATGGACATGCTTCTAACTTTAATTTCTTCTTAGTCATTATACTTTAAAGGTGTGAGAAAATAGAGCTCTCTAAATGGCACAGACAACAAACTGTAGCAGTAGCAACAACTGTAGTTGTAGCAATCAACTGTAGTTGACTCATAAAACCTAGAAAAACGCACACACAGGAAGTAGAACAAGGCTCTCACGTGTTAATTCATGTGTAATGTTAACTTACAACACCGATCATTATTTCCGTGGTTGGTCATCAGATAGCATTTAGGGCATCATTTTCAAAGGCATTTGTCTCTGCCCACACACACTTGTTAATCTAGCGTGTCCTGCTCAGGTCAGTTCAGTTCAGCTGCTCAGTCCTTTCCTACTCTTTGCGACACCATGGACTGCAGCTCGCCAGGCCGCCTGCTGTCCACGGTTTATTTTCAAAGAAAGCTGTGATGGAAACACCTCCAGGCTCCTGGTCTCTGAAGTTGGAGGTGCCACAGCTGCAGAGAGGTGGTCACAATGCAAATCATTTTGTGAAAACGTGTGTCCCCAGGCTGCAGAGAGGGGTGAAAACAACTAAGGACACGGGAGATATTTGGGAAGAAGTCTGCAAATAAAGCCTGGCAGGAACCCAAGACCCCCAGGTGATTCCTACCAAACAGTCACCTCTCCCCTCCCCTCCCCCAGGACGCAGACACAGGCCAAGGACACCACACACAACCTAGAAAGAGCCCCTCCCCAGGGAATCAGGTTGACCTTTGCTTCTAGAAGTTCCCGCCCTAAAACCTCCCTTCCTGAGGTCTCACACATGTGCCAAATGTGAGGTTTCCCTCAGGGCTCCTGAATGCAGGTCTCTTGCGTTTTTTCAAAACCCTCCTAGGCTGGGTCAAGTAGCCCAGAAGTAGGGTCCATTGTGTCTGGTGAATTGTTGTGCTGCCTGCTCTCTGTAGTGCAAAAAGGAAGGAGAGGAACTAGCCAGGAAGATCTGCCAATAGAGTGGAGCAGCAGGATGTGATTAGCATATCAGGTTAGTTTTGATTACCCACTACAGATCAGGAACCCAGAAAGTCAGCAAAGAGCTCCGAAAAGGGTGAGAGAAACAAGAAAACGTTTTCTTCTTTTTCACTGCAGCAGTTGCAGGTTAAAGGGCTGTATGGATGTCTTTGAAGATATTTTCTCAAAATGCAGATGTGAGTTTGAGACGTCATATCCCCCAGAAGATGCAGTGCAGGAGGAAGAAGAGGAGGAAATGGCAGCTTCTCAGGTAATTGTCCTGTCCCAGGTGTGGGGCTGTGTTTGCTTTTCCTCCTGAAATGCCTAGACTGAGAATCTGCAAAACTTTAGTTCTCTGCTTCTAAGTTTTCTGCCTGGAGTGCTTGTTATCATCTTCTTATTTTTTCCTGTTGTTTTTTTTTTTTTTTAAATAGTGGGAACCAGCTCTTCAGGTTTCGTCTCGCTCATATTCCAGAGCCTTTTCTCCATTGTGTGTATCCTGGCTTTCCATAGAGCATGATGAATTCTCAACATGAAATAGTGACTTCAATGTTCAATACATTCCCTTTGTGAGAGATCAATACGGGGAGGCACTGGTATCGGAGATTCCCACTGGGATGTGGTTCAGTGTTAGGATCTTAGAGAAGTCGGGGAAATGCCGTGATGAATTTACGTGTGGATGCAATTCAGCTCTCTAGAACAGGAGTAAGAAAATGCCCTTGTTAATAGAATGAACTCAGCATTCCAGAATTTTTCAGAAGTTAAAATAGCAGAGCCAATCCTCTATACCAATGAGAAAAAGATACTAATTAAATGGAGTATTAAGCTACAGATCATGGGAGGTATATAGGAGGTGGAATTTGCAGAAAGCTGACATTTTTCATGATAGATTGAGATCATGGTTTTCCTAATATTGCCAAAATGCCAGGCAGAGATAATGCATTTTTCTGTGTACTCTTACCCGTGATCTCTGATGTTCACTGGTTCAGGTGCTTCTGGGAGATTTCCACGCTATGAAATTCATTTTTTTCTTTTTGTCTTGAACAAGGATCTTGGAAAGAAAAAGTGATGGATATGCCTATCACAGTTAATGAGGTAATGCCGTATCTTCTTAGTTACTCTTTGCTTTGAAAAATAAGCACTGTCAGCTAAGACAGATGCACAGTTTGAGAGATGTGCATTAAGTTTTATTTGTGGCAAAATGAGGACAGCAGCCCAGGAGACAGCATCTCAGAGAACTCTGAGAAACTGCTCCAAAGAGCCAGTGGCGGAAGGTCAGTATGTGAGTTTGGTGAAGGAGGAATTCAATGGAATCAAGCACTTACTTTACAAAAGGATTTCTGCCAGGCATGAGGAACTGAAGTCATCATTTAGTGGTTTAGTGCTTTTCTAGATATGAAGAGATGCAAGGATTGGGATCATGAAAGCAGTTCCTGAAAGTATCTGACTCTCCAAAGACCTGTTCCACCAGATTCCCTGGAGCAGAGTGCTGCAATCCAACCTGAACTCCGTCGAGGGGATTTAAGTCAGTTGCAGCACCATAGGGTTCATTCTCCACAGAGGCAGATCGCAAACCCCTTGTTATTCAGTTCAGTTCAGTTGCTCAGTCGTGTCTGACTCTTTGCAACCCCATGAATCACACCACGCCAGACCTCCCTGTCCATCACCAACTCCAGGAGTTCACTTAGACTCATGTCCATTGAGTCAGTGATGCCATCCATCCAGCCATCTCATCCTCTGTCGTCCCATTCTCCCCCTGCCACCAATCCCTCCCAGCATCAGAGTCTTTTCCAATGAGTCAGCTCTTTGCATGAGGCGGCCAAAGTACTGGAGTTTCAGCTTTAGCATCATTCCTTCCAAAGAAATCTCAGGGCTGATCTTCTTCAGGATGGACTGGTTGGATCTCCTTGCAGTCCAAGGGACTTTCAAGAGTCTTCTCCAACACCACAGTTCAAACGCATCAATTTCTCGGCACTCAGCCTTCTTCACAGTCCAACTCTCACATCCATACATGACTACTGGAAAAACCATAGCCTTGACTAGATGGACCTTAGTTGGCAAAGTAATATCTGTGCTTTTGAATATGCTATCTAGGTTGGTCATAACTTTTCTTCCAAGGAGTAAGCGTCTTTTAATTTCATGGATCCAGTCTCCATCTGCAGGGATTTTGGAGCCCCCAAAAATAAAGTCTGACACAATTTCCACTGTTTCCCTATCTGTTTCCCATAAAGGCATGGGACCATATGCCATGATCTTCGTTTTCTGAATGTTGAGCTTTAAGCAAACTTTTTCACTGTCCTCTTTCACTTTCATCAAGAGGCTTTTTAGTTCTTCACTTTCTGCCATAAGAGTGGTGTCATCTGCATATCGGATGTTGTTGATATTCCTCCCGGCAATCTTCATTCTAGCTAGTGTTTCTTCAGTCCAGCGTTTCTCATGATGTACTCTGCATATAAGGTAAAGAAGCAGCGTGACAATATACAGCCTTGACGTACTCCTTTTCCTATTTGGAACTGCTCTGTTGTTCCATGTCCAGTTCTAACTGTTGCTTCCTGACCTGCATATAGATTTCTCAAGAGGCAGGTCAGGTGGTCTGCTATTCCCATCCCTTTCAGAATTTCCCACAGTGTATTATGATCCACACAGTCAAAGGCTTTAGCAGTCAATAAAGCAGAAATAATTGGTTTTCTGGAACTCTCTAGCTTTTTCCATGATCCAGCGGATGTTGGCAATTTGATTTCTGGCTCCTCTGCCTTTTCTAAAACCAGCTTGTACATCTGGAAATTCACGGTTCGCGTATTGCTGAAGCCTGGCTTGGAGAATTTTGAGCATTACTTTACTAGCATGTGAGATGAGTGCAATTGTGCGGTAGTTTGAGCATTCTTTGGCATTGCCTTTCTTTGGGATTGGAATGAAAACTGACCTTTTCCAGTTCTGTGGCCACTGTTGAGTTTTCCAAATTTGTTGGCATATTGAGTGCAGCACTTTCACAGCATCAACTTTAAGGATTTTAAACAGCTCAATTGGAATTCCATCATCTCCACTAGCTTTGTTCATAGTGATGCTTTCTAAGGCCCACTTGACTTCACATTCCAAGATGTCTGGCTCTAGATGAGTGATCACACCATCGTGATTATCCGGGTTGTGAAGATATTTTTTGTACAGTTCTTCTCTTGATTCTTGCCACCTCTTCTTCAAATCTTCTGCTTCTGTTAGGTCCCGACCATTTCTGTGCTTTATCAAGCCCATCTTTGCATGAAATGTTCCCTTGGTATCTCTGATTTTCTTGAAGAGATCTCTCGTCTTTCCCATTCTGTTGTTTCCCTTTATTTCTTTGCATTGATCTCTGAAGAAGGCTTTCTTATCTCTTCTTGCTATTTCTTGGAACTCTGCATTCAGATGCTTATATCTTTCCTTTTCTCCTTTGCTTCTCGCTTCTCTTCTTTTCACAGCTATTTGTAAGGCTTCCCCAGACAGCCATTTTGGTTTTTTGCATTTCTTTTCCATGGTGATGGTCTTGATCCCTGTCTCCTGTCCAATGTCATGAACCTTATTCCATAGTTCATCAGGCACACTATCTATCAGATCTAAGCCCTTAAATCTATTTCTCACTTCCACTGTAGAATCATAAGGGATTTGATTCAGATCATACCTGAATGGTCTAGTGGTTTTCCCTGTTTTCTTCAATTTAAGTCTGAATTTGGTAATAAGGAGTTCATGATCTGAGCCACAGTCAGCTGCTGGTCTTATTTTTATTGACTGTATAGAGCTTCTCCATCTTTGGCTGCAATGAATATAATCAATCTGATTTCGGTGTTGACCATCTGGTGATGTCCATATGTAGAGTCTTCTCTTGTGTTGTTGGAAGAGGGTGTTTGCTATGACCAGTGCATTTTTTTGGCAAAACTCTATTAGTCTTTGCCCTGCTTCATTCTGCTTTCCAAGGCCAAATTTGCCTGTTACTCCAGGTGTTTCTTGACTTCCTAGTTTTGCATTCCAGTCCCCTATAATGAAGAGGACATCTGTTTTGGGTGTTAGTTCTAAAAGGTCTTGTTCAGTCGCTGGCAATGCTCTTGGCAAGTGCCGATTTGCAGTTGACAACACTCCTGTGTATTTAGTAGAGATGCTGGGATTTGGGAGTAGGGATTTTCACCACTCAAGCCCAGGTCTGATCATTTCCAGTACACTCCACGCTCACATCACAGATAGAGTCTCATCACATTTCTGTATTTTCCAAAATGCTTACAAGAATCATATTACTGTGAATCTATGTTCAACTGTGTTAAATTTTAAAATATAGTTCCATGCAAATGGTAGATTTTTTAGGAAATTAAAAAGTTCAGAACCAGAGGTGTCTATTTTTTTAATCATTGTGTATGTCTGCACCCTAGTCTATTTTAAAAATTTTGAATAATATTGTCACACGAGTGTATGTTCCTCGGTTCTTTGTTTCCTCACAACAAAGATTTGGAGCGACGACTATTAAAGCCCTCGGCACATCACAGCTGTCGGGTCTTGGACAAACTGTGTTATAGCTCTTAGGCAAATCAGTGTTAGAGCGCTATTTTATTTAGACGATAGCAGGAGAATCCATCCTCAGAGCGTGAGGGCATACCAACCCAAAGACTCGAAGAGAAGAGCGTGGAGGAGTGCGTGGGGGAGGGAGAAAAAGAGAAGAGCTCACGCATACACGTGGGAGAGAAAGAGGGAGAGAGAGAAAGCGCTTTGGCTCCTCCTTTTATATGTTTTTTTCCTCGACCTGGGCCTGCCCTATGCAAATTTGATTTAGCCAGGAGTGTTGTTTGTTCTACCTGAAGTCTCCATTCTGGTCCTCGGACCTTCCTCAGACCTTCCTTGTCTTTTAGCCACCACTATTTTGGACTCCTTTTCCCTAATCTACCTACCTAACAATATCATCCTCAAATATTTATGTACATTTTCAATCAGTTAAAAATTATCCTGATTTTATTGCCAAGACCATTTTTCTCTTAATATGTATACAGTCCTGATTTTAGTGTATGTCTGTATGCATGAACATGTTAACATCATTTGATAGATTTTTTTCCTTTTCTTCTTTGAAGATTCTTTGAAGCAGGGAATAGCTACTCACTGCAGTATTTATGCCTTGAGAATCCCATGGACAGAGAAGCCTAGTAGGCTACAGTCCCTGGGGTTGCACACGACTGAGTGACTAACACTTTTCTTGTTTTTAGTATTATTTACAAATACAGAAATTTCTATAAACTTTCATTAGAGTTAGCTCTGTGCGTTTGTCTTTGTTTGATTACAGTCTAGAGTCACAAAATGAAGTAAAAGTTGCTACTGCTGCTAAGTCGCTCCAGACGTGTCCGACTCTGCGACCCCATAGACGGCAACCCACCAGGCTCCCCAGTCCCTTAAGCTGTCATTTAAAGGATGTTTGTTAAAATATTTGCCAAAAGATGATACAGCAACAGTATTGATTTTAAATTATGTCTGGTATACATTCAAGACTCTGAAAACTGTCTGAAAATAGTATATACCAGATCGTTAAAATGATTCCTGTCACCAAGGTTACTATCCTATCAGACCTGTAAAATCTGTAAAGCACTTACACTTCAAAGTTAACTGTGAATTCTTTCTTTACTCTTCTTCTTTGTTGCTGTTCAAACATTGTCACTCATAGAGCAGAATTTTCAACATTATTAGTTCAAATAAGCTTGTGAAAAATGTGGCACACTGAGCCCACTCCAGGACATTGGATCAGGAAGTGCTTTTTAAAAATATTTCCTGTTTCTTTTGATAGACAGTTTGTCACCTGTCAACTGAGTACAACACTCAAAAATAAATATGGCAATTTTAATCTGTTTGTAATTTCTCTTCCAAATCAGAATAATTTCTGTAGTGGTTGATGGATCGTATCTCATCCTCTTTTCTTGGGGTTAAAAATGTGGTAGAATATATTATAGTGTAAAAATTATATTCCTCTGTAACACCAGACATTCTTCTAAATCGAAGCCATTTCTCTTGCTGGTTTCCTCTTGGGTCACATTAGGAAGTCTTCCCATGACCACATGGCACCTGTACTTTGTATTTCAGGGATGGCTGACATTCCAAGATGTGGCCATAGACTTCACTCAAGAGGAGTGGGAATGCCTGGACTTCAGTCAGCGAGAATTGTACAGGGACGTGATGTTAGAGAACTACAGGAACCTGGCCTCCTTGGGTGAGGATAACTGCCTTCCAGAATCCCTTCTCTACCCACGGGTTTTGGTTTCTGCATTTCTAGAATGTCTCCTAGAATCTTCTGCTCCTTATAATAGTTTCAGATCCCTGCTTTCTATGGGGAAATGAATATTTATGAGTTGAGAAAGAAGACCTCATGATGATTCATTATGATTCTAACTTTTCCTTGATGGAATCTTCATCCTTCTTCTAGGTTAGTGGTAATTCTGTAGGTTCTGTGGAATAAAAGGGTGCCACTCTCCTTTATAAATCAGATATCTCCTACTTACTTACTTTAGACTTAGTAGTACTTGACTAGAATCGCAAGATCTTTTCTTTATGTTTCTAGTTATAAAAGTGCTTCGATAAAGTATTTGGGGATATAACTTTCTAGGCTATATTAACATTCAACCATGCCTTCTCTAGAATGTTAGTAGTAATAATGTAATGGGCAAAACTATGGTCATGTCTGACTCTTTGTGACCCTATGGAACAGTCCATGGAATTCTACAGGGCAGAATACTGGAGTGGGTAGCGGTTCCCTTTCCAGAGGATCTTCCCACCCCAGGAATCAAATACAGGTTTCCCACAGTGCAGGTGGCTTCTTTACCAGCTGAGCCACCAGGGAATTTTAATACAGCTTAGGAAATTATGTCCCCAAATACTTTAGTTCTAGGCTGTATTAACATTCTACCATGCCTTGTCTGGGCTTCCCAGGTGGCACTAGTGGTAAAGAACCTGCCTGCCAATGCAGGAGACGTAAAAGAAGTGTGTTTGATCCCTGGGTTGGGAGGAATTCCTGGAGGAGGACATGGCAACCCACTCAGTACTTTTGCCTGGACACTCCCATGGACAGAGGAGCCTGGTGGGCTACAGTCCATAGGGTGGCAAAGAGTCAGACAGGACTGGAGTGACTTAGCACATGTGCCTTCTCTTCTCACTTGAATATATATTAGATTGGAAACTGATGAATCTCTAGTAAAATGAATATTCCTTTTCCTGATAGCAGGTCTTGTGGTCTCTAAGCCAGACCTGGTCACCTTTCTGCAAATAAAAAATCCCTGGGATGTAAGGAGACTGGAGATACCAGCCATATACACAGGTATGTATGAATGGATGGAGCTGATGAGTCAACGACAGGTCCAAAGATTAGTGAGGAATTCATCCTTTGTCATGTGGTTTGGGAAGATCTGCTTCAATGGAAATGATTTTAGAGAAGTCTGAGTTTTTTTCTGTTGCTGTCATAGGCGGATATCACCTGCCCCATTCTGTCCCTTTAAATTATTCCTGAATTCATCTCCAGTGATTACTTTTCTCAATCACAGTGAGAACTGAAATCCTTCTCTTGGCCTGTGACAACCTGCATGAATCTACTACTATTCAATTTCTTCAGTGGGCGGAGGGTCGGGGGTGGTGGTGTGTGTTGGCGCCCTAGGAAACCTGGACATTTCTGAAAAACTCTAAGACGCTCCTATTAAAGTTTCTACCTCTAGATGGCAGTGAGTGAGTGGAATTGTAGACATACTGCCAAAGTTCTAAGAATATTGGGGACAGAAGTTTGTTTGTTTGTTTTCTGACATAATTTCTAAAACACTGGAAGCTACAAATATGATCTTATAAATATTAAATTCAAGTAATTTCTTCACTGCATAAACCAAAACCTCCCTAAAGAGAAAGAATGCCAGTCTCAGGGTTACTTCAAAGTTTCTGTTTTCTTCAAATGAACTCATATGAAATGTTAAGTGTATTGGCCCCAATTCCTCAATACTAAAAGACTTAAGTATATTCAATTAACTTAAAGAATTTTCAAATAAACTGGCATAAGAGTGTAAAACATTTTCCACCATATTTATAATGGTTTCACAGTATTGCAATGTTTAGATAATAGAATCTTTTTAAAACGTTCTTATTGGAGTATAACTGGTTTACAATGTTGTACAGCAAAGAGAAGCCATTTTACGTACAGATATCTAGTCTTTTTAAGATTTCCTTCCCAATTAGATCTCCACAGAGCATTGATACTGTTAACACCTCATTTTTAAAGTCTCATTTCTTAATTTCTCAAGAACTGCTTCTTTATTTAATTAATCTTGTTATCAGCTTCCCCAGACTTTGTCCTACATGCCCTCGGTTTCTGATTAGACCTATGCCAGTATCATTTATGATTTTTATATTGAAACATCATATAGAACATGTTAAAATAAGAAGTCGGTTAAAGAATTAGAGGCCGCCTAGTGGCACCTGCATTTAAGATGACTTAAGTCAAAGAGTAATCATTAGATATTTTCTGGGTTTGTGGTCTGTTCTGCAGGCTGCAGGATCCTAGCTCCTCTTGTTCTGTTGTCTTCCCCCTAGGGGGTGAGGTTGGTCCACAGGCTTGTACCCTTATCCCCTTGATCTGGGCTATGTATGCTGTTATTGTGACCCGAGCCTCCCCTGGATATTCAGGGGAGCTTCCCCTTGGTTCTATGGTTGTCACTGCCCTGTCAGGGGTGGGGTCTGCTCCTTGGTTGGTGCAGAAGAGCCCCCAGATCCACTTCTTCACTGTGATTCTGATCTGTGGTCAAGGCAGGTAGGATTGGATGATACCCACTGGGAGAGAAGCCACTAAGGATTGCTCCTCTGGGGATGTTCACCTTGGGGTGTGCTCATGCACTGTGTGAGTCTCATGTGACCCCATGTTGGCACTGCTCTTGGCCCCCCTTTAACCATGGGCATGATGGCACATTGCTCTGGTGTGTCTCAGATGTTGTTTTCACTGGAACACCAGCATAGTTCCAGTGAACTCAGGTCCCAGAATTGCATTCATGGAGCTGGACCTGCTGTGGTGCTATGGGGGCAACTCAGACTCAGGCCTGGCCCCACCCCCTAGTATACATCCCCAAAAAGTCAACAGCTACTAAAGCTACACCTCCCATGACTGGAGGAGCCCTGGTTGTCCATTCAGATGCTCTGTAGGGGCTGAGAGGACAAAGCCAATGGTAGGTATAAAACCATGGTTTGTGAAACCGTGAGGACAGACTTCAGGTTTTCTTCATTAACCCTGGGGCTCAGCTGAGCTTTCAGCTCCTTCTATGTGTGTGGGCAACCCACAGGTGTCTGCTCCAGAGGCTGCCTCAGAGCACCGGAGTCTGCTGATTGTGGAGGAGGTGCATGGGGGGAGGCTGTGGCTGGAGCTCAATAGAGCCCACCCGGGTGGTGGCCTTTCCTAGTGCTGGGGGAGGAGGGGCCAGCACAGGGGGAGAGGGGCTGCAATGGTGGGTCTTCCCTTTGGGCATCACTCAACAATGGCACTCTGCTCTCTGGTGGTTCAGTCTTCCTCCACAAGTATTCTAGCTTATAGAGCTCCTCCCTCACCCCAAACCTCTCAAGATGCCTCCTCACAGCCCACAGGAGACCTCTGCCTGGGTCTGCTCTCCAGACCCCACATTGCAGCACCCAGCCTTTGTCTGCAGCAGTGGACAGCCTCTCAGGCTGGGCGGGCAGGGTTGGGATCAGTACCCTGTGTACAGGTCTCACTCTGTCCTGCTGCCACAGACTGTTGCCGTGTTCTCCTCCCACAGAGAATGAGGCTCCCCTTCTGTCCCAGCTGAGCTCACGCCAGCCCCAGTAGATAGGAACAATAGATAAGAAAACTTTCATTTGGTATCTCTCAGCTGTGTCTTCTCACAACACCCGTGGTTTGATGTCAAAGAATCCAAGATTAGAAAATTTAATCCAAAAAGCAAACCTAGGGATATATGAAAGGTCTCACCTTGGAAATGAACATTTAATGAAAGACCAGGAATATACAGGGGTATGTGAAAGATCTAGAAGATGTTTATATGGACAGAAAGGAACCGAGACACTTTCACACAATACGGACATTACTGCCCAAAGAAATGAGCAATGTCAGTCAAACTGCAGAAAACACCCATTTCAGTTATCAACATCTGCAGAGCAATGTATCTCTTCAAGCAAAGGCATAAATCATTTTTTGAAACATGCACGTTCTTTGAAGGGAAATGTGGAAAATCTGGAAAGTCATCCAGTCTCTACTGCAAATACTCATACAAACCACTCTGACCACAGGCTTTGATTACAAATACATTCAAGCACGTCTGAAAACCAGAAATTTAAAAATGATGGGGAAAACTCGCAATATAATTAGTTTGAGGGATCTGTAAGCAAGGGGTCATTATTCTTCCACCAACAGACAGTTTCTCTGTTCCAAAATGTGTAATGTTGATAATAATGGAAGAGAGTTAATCCCAACATCATGTTCAATACACACCATGATACTGTTAATACGGACCAACTTCTCAGGTGTAATAACACGAGTCAGGCCTTAAGTAAGAGATCTACCCCCCAAGAATCATAACAATATTTACGAAGCCGTGAGATGCCATTCTTGCAATGAAACTGGGTGTAAAACTGAACAAGACTCTAACGCTATGAAACATCAGGGACCTCAATCTTCAGACAGAGATTCTGACAATAGTACATGGAGGAATATCTTTTATCAAACATCAGGTCTTCCACTAAATGAGAGTACACATACTGGAGAGAAGACTTACAATTGTGAATATGGTGATGTTTCTAATCAGTCTTCAAATCTCACTCAACAGCAGAGTATTCAGAATCCGCACTAAAGTTACAAGTGTAAGCAATGTGAGAAAGCCTTTACTAACTCATCCAGTCTAAGTAGACACAGGAAAATTCATTCAGGATGGAAACCTTTCAAATGTACAGAGTGTGGCAACACCTCTAATCAGAATTCAGAGCTTAGTCAAGATCAGCAAATCCACACTGGTAAGAAATCTTATGAATGTAAACAATGGGCAAAAGCATTTATGTGTTACTCAAACCTTAGTCGACATCAGCAAATTCACACTGGGGAAAAGGATTATAAATGTAAAAAGTGTGGCAAAGCCTTTAATCAGGTGTCACATCTTACTGAACACCAGAGAATTCATACTGGAGAGAAGCCTTATAAATGTATAGAATGTGGAAAAGCCTTCAGTCACTACACAGCTCTTACTCAACACCAGAGAATTCATACTGGGGAGAGGCCTTATAAATGTAAAGATAATGGCAAAGACTTTAGCAAGCACTCAGCTCTTACTTGCCATCAGAGAATTCATACTGGAGAGAAACCCTACATATGTAAAGAATGTGGAAAAGCCTTCATCAAGCACTCACGTCTTACTCAACAGCACAGAATTCATACTGGAGAAGTGGCAAAGTCTTTAATCTGAGCTCTCACCTTATTAGAGATCAGAGAGCACGTACTGGAGAGAAACCGTAGTAATAAGTGATGGAAGAGGTTTGTCCTAAACATACACTTGAGAAAATACAAGCCCATTTATTTAAGAAAGATAAGGAATAAAAAAAGAAAGAAAGAAAGAAAAGGAATGACATAAAATGTAGAAAAGTTTTTAATAAAAATTAAATCTAAATAAATAGAAATTGCACACTGGAAAAAGTGAAAGTCGCTCAGTTGTTTCCAACTCTTTGCAACCCCATGGACTGTGTCCATGGAATTCTCCAGGCCAGAATAGTGGGGTGGGAGGTAGATTCTTTACCAACTGAGCTAACAGGGAAGCCCACACAATAGAAAGCATTTCATCAATCCTGTTTTTTCAAGTTCCTCTTCAGGAGAAGTATTGTAGATAGTAATCCATAGTTAAAACAGATAGAAAATTGATATGTTAGTATGGATCACAAGATGAAGGTTGGTATTTAGAAATGTACAATTATTAGCAATATATCTTTGTTTATATTGACATGATTTGTGATTGTTTGAAAACCAAAATCAATGTGATTCAACTCTCAAATTACTCCATGCTGCTATGCTTCATTTCTAGTGTGTATGCAAAGTTATGTTTCTGATGGTTGCTATCTCCAAGATGAGACAAGGCCTTCAATCCTAGGGAGAAATCATTTATATTTATTCTCCATTAGAAGATTAAGGACACAGGAATGTAACATGTATATCTAAATGGAGGTGTTAGTCATTCATGTCAAACATCCCTATAGGTCACCATGAGGTAAGTGTTCAGGGAGTAATTCCACACATTAAAGTAAGATGTACATTTTTAATAGTTATGTCACTTGCTTTTTAAGTAAAATACAATGACAGTTCACTGAAATCTTGATATATCTTTATAAATCAACAGAAGTCATGAATATTAGTTGACATGTTTCAAATAAAGACATCTCTGATCCCCTAGAAATGTATGGAAATCAGCCACAGAAAAGTCATATAATTAGTGTATGTCTTGTTTCATTAACAATTAACCTCCATTTTGTAACCATAGGAATCACAGTTCTCAGATCATTGTATCAGAGGAATGAATATCATTGTTTATGCTTGTAGCCTGTATTTTATTCAGTTACACAGTGGGTTGGAAAAGGTTTTATTCTGACTATGTGATATAACATGTTAATAAAACTGGACGGTTTCTTGTGATGAAGTTGGTGTGTAATGAAGTGTCAACCTACCGATTTAAGGTTGAAGGGAAAATACCTAACAATAAACTCTTTGTTAGCACAGAGGGATGATATCTGTAACAATTAGTTTCCATACTGCCTTTAAGCTTCAAATAATTGGATATTTCCCATCATTTCTCCATTGTACCCCCCCCCACCCCACCCCCCACCGCCCACTTCTCTGTAACTGTTGGGACATTGTGATGGTTCTAGGAAGGATCATAGAGAGTACTGTTGAGAGTTTACCTGAACTACTCCATGCTGTTGCTGCCTCAGCGTCTGTCTGGGGAGCAGGCAGCCTGCAGGTCCTTGAACTCACACCAGCCAGTCCTGTGAACACCTACACTAGATGGCCACCCACCTTGAGACCAGTAGTCTTGCTGAACCCCAGGGTCTACTGCACAGGCCCTCCTTCAGTGACACCCTCAGAGCTCTAGATTCCTGCTCCTCTTGGATTGAATGGACCGATCCACACTCAGCCTGGCGAGTCCACAGCATTTCAACCAAGGTCTCTTAGAAAGGCTTGAACCCCGAGTACTGGAGCTTTCTCTGCTTGGTCCTAAGCTTGACCTAAGAAATTCCTGCCCTAGAACCTCCTCTCCTGAGAGGTCTTAGGTGTGCTGAGTGTGAGGGCTGAAGCTCAGGGCTCCTGAGTGTGGGTCTTGGGGGAGAAGCATCAAAATAAACAGGGAACTTGCTGAAGAGACATTCATGGCCCCTCTTCAGACCTGCAGATTTGTAACTTCTTAGAGTGGGGACCTGACCTCGAGGGGTTCATGTTCACTGAAATGGTTCAGAAAGAACCTTGTAAGTGGTTTCAACCTGGTTTCCTATCAAGATCACCTGACCAGTGTTAAGCGATAACCTCCCCACAGAGTTCTGTCTTGGTCCTGTGGGAGCATCAGTGTGGTGTGTAGGAAGTGCTCCAGGGGACTCTAAGGAGAGGCCCGGGTTTAGGACGTGGCTCCTGGTCCATCTGTGAGAGCTGAGGCCTAGCTTCAGTCTGAGGTGAGGCTGCAGGGATGGTCTAGCTGGATTTGGACCAGGGAAATCAGTCAGCTCACATCATCTGTGTGAGCAGAGGGTTACGAGCTCTCTCTGAGGAGAGAACAATCAAGAAATAAGTTCAAAGGCTGGTCTCCAGGTAGGAAGTAATTGTTCCTGAATCTCTCCTGAGACAGGACAGGAGAGGTGGGTCTTCTCAGCTTTTCAAGGTCCTTCTGTCTGAAGGTGAATTAGTTGCAGGTTAAAGAGATGTGCAGTTGCCTTTGAAGGTATTCTTTCAATATGCAGAGATGTGTTTGCTACATCACATCCTCAGAGAAGACAGAGCAGGAGGAAGAAGAGGAGGAAATGACAGTTCTGTCCTGGGTCTGGGGCTGCGTCTGCTTTTCCCCCTAAAATGCTTGAACCTAGGGAACCTGCAAACCTTTCGTTCTCTGCTTCTAATTTTTCTGCCTGGGGAGATTGTTATCAACTTCTTATTTTTTCCTTTTCTTATCATAGTGAGGACCGGCTCTTTAGATCACTTCTCCCTTGTGTCCCAGAACCTTGTCTCCCTTGTCTGTATCCTGGCTTTCTATAGAGCATGATGAATTCTCAACCTGAATGAGTGACGTTCAACTGGTGAAAAGATTCCCCTTATGAGAGATCAACATGGGGAGGCATAGGTTCTGAGATTCTCATTGGCATGTAGTTCAGTCTTGGGACCTTAGAGAAGTAGGGGAAATTAGGAATGAATTTACAGATATTTGCAACTTGAGATATTTAGAACAGGATTAAGAAATTGTCCTCATGAGAAGAATTACCTCAGTGCTCCAGAATTCCACAGGAAGTTTGGGAAATAGAAGGAGAAAAATATGAGAGACTTTTCTCTATATTGGTAGGAAGGACTCACTCTTAAGTGTAGTCTTAGGATACAGAACATGGAAGTTATATAAGAAGTGAATTTTGTATAAAACTGAAACTTTTCAGGATTCGGATCACTGCTAACATTTATCCCACTACACCTCACATTCCCTGGTTCAGGTGCTTCTGTGATATTGTGAACTGTCATGTTCCTGCTTTTTGACTTTCATAAGGATTTTTGAAAGATTTAGTGAGGGATGTGTATAAGCTGCCAAAATTAATGTAGCAAACTGCCCCTTCTTAGTTCCCTTTGCTTTGGAAAATGAACACTCACCTGTGTTTAGTAAGGTTCTTGCATTTTGGGCATGGAGGTTTTCATCACTCAAGCCCAGGCCTGATCATTTCCATTAGTAATATACTCCACACTCATTTTCCAGACAGAATTCTTATCACATCTTTGTATTTTCTACAATATTTACAAGAATGTTATTACTTATGTTTAACCGTTATATCTAAAATAGAATGCAATACAAATGATAGAGATTTTCAAAGGAATAAAAGATTCAGAACCAAGAGCTCTAATTTTTGTCTATGTGTTTTTGCACCCTAGTGTATTTTTTAAAAAAAACAGAATATTGCCACAAGTAAATCATAAGATTTAACCACAGAAATCTATTCCTGATTTAATAAACATGTATCATTTTTCTCCTAACTAGTATATGTTTGTGTGCATGAAAATGTTAACAGTATATGACATTTTATCTCTTTTTGATATTTTTGCCAGTTACCTCCACTGGTAAAACATGCATTAGACTGGTCTCTGCAAACAGTTCAATTCAGTCGCTCAGTCAGGTGTTTGTGTTGACTTAATTCTTTTTACATAAAATCGAGCTCAGATCCATTGAAGTAAATCCAAAGCTCTACATTTCCTGAATTTTTAATCAAATATTCCAAACAATTTTGAACACCAATATTTTTTAATCTAAAATTATTTATGTGGCTCATTCAAGATTACAAAGTAAAAAACTGTTAGAAAGTTATATAGTTCGCAAATGGTCAAAAGGATTGTTTTCTCTGCTTACTAATCAATTAAACCTGTAAAATCTGTAAAGCCCATAAAGTTCAATAATAACTATGAATTCGTACCTGGCTCTTTTCAGTTCAGTTCAGTCGCTCAGTTGTGTCCAACTCATTGCGACCCCATGGACTGCAGCACATCTGACAATCACCAACTCCCAGAGCTTACTCAACCATGTATCCATTGAGTCCGTGACACCATCCAACCATCTCAGTCTTTGTTGTCCCCTTCTCCTCCTGCCTTCAGTCTTTCCCAGCATCAGGCTCTTTTCCAGTGAGTCAGTTCTTTGCATCAGGTGGCCAAAGTATTGGAGTTTCAGCTTCAGCATCAGTCCTTCCAATGAATATTCAGGACTGATTTCCTTTAGGATGGACTGGTTGGATCAAGACTCTCAAGAGTCTTCTCCAACACCACAGTTCAAAACCATCAATTCTTTGGCGCTCAGTTTTCTTTATAGTCCAGCTCTCACATCCGTACATGACTAGTGGAAAAACCATGGCTTTGACTAGATGAAACTCTGTCGGCAAAGTAATGTCTCTGCTTTTTAATATGCTGTCTAAGTTCATCATAATTTTTCTTCCAAGGAGCAAGCATCTTTTAATTTCATGGCTGCAGTCAGCATCTGCAGTGATTTTGGAGCCCAAAACAATCAAGTTTCTCACTGTTTCCATAGTTTCCCCATCTATTTGCCCTGAAGTGATGGGACTGGATGCCATGGCTGTTTGCCATGGCTCTTTTCAGTTCAGTTCAGTTCAGCTCAGTTGCTCAGTCGTGTCCGACTCTTTGCGACCTCATGAATCGTAGCACGCCAGGCCACGCTGTCCATCACCAACTCCAGGCTATTCACAATGGCCATTGATCAACCAGACATTTAGTTAAAACTATGCTTGTTCAAGGTGAAAAACTGTGGGCCCACCCTAGAACTCTTGAATCATAATGTGCTTTAAAAAAAAAAAAAAAAAAACTCTGCTTTGACTGATATTTATCCAGTGCAACACAAGGAAAACCCTCAAAACTAAATATGCCTCTGTTGAGCACATTTAATAATTTTTCTCCCAGATGAATGAATGAATCAGTCACTCAGTCATGTCCTACTCTTCGTAACCCCATGCACTATAGCCTGCTAGGTTCCTCCCTCCATAAGATTCCCCAGGCAAGAATACTGGAGTGGGTTGCCTTCCCTTCTCCAGGGGATCTTCCCAACCTAGGGATTGAATCCAGGTCGCCTGCATTGCAGACAGATGCTTTACCATCTGAGCCACCAGGGAAGCCCAAGTGGCTTTGTGGATCATCTCTCATCCTGTTTTCTTCAGGTTAGAAATGCGCTAGAGCATATTACTCTGTAAAAAAGTATATTATTGTATACAATCAGACACTCTTCTCATTGAAAAACTAGTTCTCTGTACTTGCTGTTTTCAACTTGTCACATTAGGAAGTCTTCCCACAGTCACATGGCATCTTTCCTTTGTATTTCAGGGACGGCTGACATTCCGGGATGTGGCCATAGAGTTCACTCAAGAGTGAGAGAGTCAATTCCTAGGCAGGTTGATAAGAAGTCCGGAGGTCCCCAAGGAGAGAGGGGTCTGAAATTCTCAAGGAGAAGGAAAGGACAAACTTTTTTATCTACAGTCCTTAGTCTTAGTCAATTACACAACTCAGTTTAAACTCTGTACTAGGGATTATACAACAACAATATATCCTGCCTGAGGACAGTTTCTCCTTCCTGAAAACCTGGCTAATCCTGTTATCTTAAAATGTAAATCATGGGAGTGGGTCTAGGAAGATCTTTACAACCACCAGACAATCTTGTTTCATTGGGATAACTAATTAAAAGGTATATAATTCCCTTGCTAACACTAGTGAGTGGGCACTCTTTCTGCCCCCTTCTGATGTCTATGTCAGAAGCTTTCTCTATCTCTTTTATACTTTAATAAAACTCTATTACACAAAAGCTCTGACTGATCAAGCCTCGTCTCTGGCCATGAATCAAATTCTCCTTCAGAGGCCAAGAATCCCAGCGTCTTCTGTGGCTCAGCAACAACCTTTCAAGAGGAGTGGGAGCACCTGGACCTCAGTCAGCGGGAATTGTACAGGGATGTGATGTTAGAGAACTATGGGAACCTGGCCTTCTCGGGTGAGGACAGCTGCCTTCCAAAATCCCTTATCTACCCTCGGGATTTTGATTCCTTCATTCGTAGAATGTGTCCTGGAATCGTCTGTGTCCTACAATAGAGGTTACGATCTCTGCTTTTGAGGACAAAATGGGAGTTGGTGAATATAGACAGAAGGCTTCCTGATGATTCACATGATTCTAACCTTCCTCTTTCTTGAGCTCTCTGCCTCCTTCGCTCTAGACTAGAGGTCACTCTCTCAGCTTACTCTTATAAAATCATGCTGCCTTCCTCATAAAGACAGAGGTCCACCCTTATGTTTGACTGAGTGTTATTCTGATGGAGATCTCAGGATCTAGGTTTCAACTATTGCCTACTACATTAAATGTGCTTTCTATAAAGCCTTTTGGGAAGTCACATCCTGGACTCTTTTCACATTCTACAATGCCTTCCTCTCTCCCAAGACTACAATGTTGTTCAGTCGCTCAGTCATGTCCGACTCTTTGTGACCCCATGGACTGCAGCATGTCAGGCTTCCCTGTCTGTCACCAACTCCCAGAGCTTGCTCAAACTCATGTCCATTGAGTTGATGATGCCAACAAAGCATCTCATCCTCTGTCACCCCCTTCTCCTTTCCTCAGTCTTTCCCAGCATCAGGGTCTTTTCCAATGAGTTGGCTCTTCCCATCAAGTGGCCAAAGTATTGGAGTTTCAGCTTTGGCATTAGTCCTCCCAGTGAATATTCAGGACTGATTTCCTTCAGGGTGGACTGGATTGATCTCCTTGCTGTCCAAGGGACTCTCAAGAGTTTTCTCCAGCACCACAGTTCAAAAGCATCAATTCTTTGCACTCAGCCTTCTTTATGGTCCTACTCTTACATCGATACATAACTATCGGAAAAACCATAGCTTTCACTACATGGAACTTTGTTGGCAAAGTAATGTCTCTGCTTTTTAACAAGCTGTCTACATTTGTCATTGCTTTTCTTCCAAGGAGCAAGCATCTTTTAATTTCATGGCTGCAGTAACCCTCTGCATTGATTTTGGAGTCCGAGGAAATAAAGTCTCTCCCTGTAACCATCGGTTCCCCTTTTATTTGCCATGAAGACATGGGACTGGATGTCATGATCTTAGCCTTTTGAAATTTTAGTATTAAGACAGCTTTTTCACTCTCCTCTTTCACTTTCACCAAGAGGCTCTTTAATTCCTCTTTGCTTTCTTCCATCAAGGTGGTGTCATCTGCATATCTGAGATTATTGGTATTTCTCCTGGCAATCTTGATTCCAGGTGGAGCTTCATCCAATCTGGCATTTTGCATGATGTTATCTGCATATAAGTTAAATAAGCAGGGGACAATATACAGCTTGATGTACTCCTTTCCCAATTTGGAACCAGTTCATTGTTCCATGTCCAGTTCTAACTTTTGCTTCCTAACCGGCATACAGATTTCTCAGGAGGCAGGTCAGGTGGTCTGGTAGTCCCATCTCTTGAAGAATTTCCCACAGTTTGTTGTGATCCACAGAAAGCCTTTCGCATAGTCAATGAAGCAGAAGTAGATCTTTTCTGGAATTCTCTTACTTTTTCTGTGATCCAGCGGATGTTGGCAATTTGATCTCTCGTTCATCTGCCTTTTCTAAATACAGCTTGTACATCTGGACGTTCTCAATTCACATACTGTTGAAGCCTAGCTTGAAGGATTTTGAGCATTACCTTGCTGGCATGTAAAATGAGTGCAATTGTGCAGAAGTTTGAATATTCTTTGGCATTGATTTTCTTTGGGATTGGAATGAAAACTGACCTTTTCCAACCTGTAGCCACTGCTGAGTTTTCCAAATTTGCTGGCATATTGAATGAAGCACTTTCACAGCATCATCCTTTGTAATTTAAAATAGCTCAGCTGGCATTCCATCCTCTCTACTAGCTCTGTTTATCGTGATGCTTCCTAAGACCCACTTGACTTCTCACTCCAGGATTTCTGGCTCTAGGTGAGTGGTCACACCATCGGGATTATCTGGTGTGATAAGATCTTTTTACTATAGTTCATCTGTATTTTCACCACCTTCCTTAATAGTCGTGTCTAGCTCTTTGTGACCCCATGGACTATACAGTCTGTCGAATTCTCGAGGCCAGAATACTGGAGTGGGTAGCCTTGCCCTTCTCCAGGGGATCTTCCCAACCCAGGATTTGAACCTAGGTCTCCTGATTGCAGGCAGATTCTTTACCAGCTGAGCCACAGGGGAAACTCAGTATAGTTCGTCTGTGTATTTTCACCCCCTCTCTTTATTATCTTCTGCTATTGTTAGGTCCATACTGTTTCTGTCTTTTATTGTGCCCGTCTTTGCATGAAATATTCCCATGGTATCTCTCTCTTTCTCTTTTTTTCTTTTTTGGTTAATTTTTATTTTCTCTTGGAGTAGAGTTTATTTCTGGTGTGTTTGTTTTAGGTTTACAAGAACATGATTCAGTCATACACAGATGTATATCTATTCTGCGTATCCAGTCGACTTCCCTGTGCTCCACTGGCATTATCGATATGGTAATAAATAGTGTGATTTTGTTCATTGCAACCTCTCAACGTCTCCCTGCCACTACTTTTTTTTTTTTTAAGTCATAAGTTGGGTTTCTAAGTCTGTGAGTCTGTTTCTGTTTATAGTTAGTTAATCTGTATAAATTTATAGATTCCCCCTCTAAGTGATACTTCTTCTTTCATCTCTGACTTCACTGAATATGATACTCCTCAGTCCACCCATGCTCCTGAAAATGTCATTCATTCATTCATTTTTTTGGATGGCTGGGTGTATGCCAGTTTTGAGATGGACATGTGACTCTTCATTTCTCTATAGTTGGAAGATATTGTCAATAGCATTGCCCTGAAAATTGAGGTGCAACTATCATTTTAAATCATGATTTTCTCCGGGTCTAAGGCAAGGAGTGGGCTGGCCAGATCATGTGGTATGTCTATATTTAGTGTTTTAAGGAATTTCCCTACTCTTTTCCTTGTGGCTGCACCCACTCAATTACTCCAGCCCACAGTATAAGAGGATTCTCTGTGACCCTCGCCCTCAGCAGCAATTAACCTTTGTAGGATGCAGATGATTCCTTTGTGGACCTTTTGGAAGATGGATATTCTGTGAGGTGTGAGGTGATACCTCATTGCAGTTTTGATTAGATTTCTCTAAAAGTGATCCTGAGAATCTTTTTATGTGTTTTATGGCCATCTGGATGCCTTCCTTGGAGACACATCCATTTAGATGTTTGTGGTTTTTCTGTTGGATTGATAGGGTATTTTTGCAGCTTTATCATGAGCTGCGTGAGCATTTTGCATGTTGGGAGATGAATTCATTATTTTAAACATCTGTTGCAAACATTTGTTTTCCCATTCTGAGGGTTGTCTTTTTTTTTCCTTTAGGTTGCCCTTGCAGTGCAAAAGCTTATAACGTGATGAGGTGCCTTTTTAAAGTTTTGTTTTAGTTTTAATTATTCGAACTTGTGATTCATGTCAAAGTGTGATTGCCTATATTTTCCTCAAGAGGATTAGAGTAATCTTCCATCCATTTAACTATTCAAGCTATTTGGATTTTTTCTCCTGTAAGCAGTTAGGGAGAGATGTAAATTCTTTCCCTTTCCCCTTGCTTAAGAAAGCGCCTCCCTGTCCATCCTGACTGTTAACAGCTTACATTGCCAGCTTCAGTGTACAAGACTTCCCATGTCTCCACGTCCTCTCTGCCATTTTGTAAGTATACTTCAGGACATAGGCCACTCTGGGCTGGGTGAGATGAGATATTCTTGTAGTTTTGCTTTTAATTTCTTTAATAATTAGCAATGTGAGCATATTTCATGGGCTTTATAGCCACCAAATATCTTCTGGGGAGAAATATCCATTTAGATCTTTGCTCTCCATCACTTTTTTAATTGAACAGCATGGGTTGTTTGCATATTTGGGGGATGAATTCCTCATTTTCACCTTGGTTGTAACATTTTTTTATCCTGAGGGTTATTTTGTTTTTCCTTTAGGGTTCCCCTCCTTTTGATCTCTGGTTCCTCTGCCTCTTCTAAATCCACCTTGAACATCTGGAAGTTCTCAATTCATATACTGTTAAAGCCTCACTTGAAGAATTTTGAGCATTACTTTACTGGTGTGTGAGATGAGTGCAATTGTGCAGTAGTCTGAGCATCCTTTGACATTGCCTTTCTTTCAGATTGGAATGAAAACTGGCCTTTTTCAGTCCTGTGGCCACTGCTGAGTTTTCCAAATTTCCCTGCATATTGAGTATAGGACTTTAACAGTATTATCTTTTAGGATTTGCAGTAGCTCAGCTGGAATTCCATCACCTCCACTAGCTTGTTCATAGGGATGCTTTCTAAGGCCCACTTGACTTCGCATTCCAGGACGTCTGGCTCTAGGTGAGTGATCACACCATGGTGGTTATCTTGGTCATTAAAGTTCTTTTGGATAGTTCTTCTGTGTTTTCTTGCCACCTCTTCTTAATATCTTCTGCTTCTGTTTGGTTCTTACCAGTTCTGTCCTTTATTTTGCCCATTTCTGCATGAAATATTCTCCAGGTATCTCTAATTTTCCTGAAGCGATTTCTAGTCTTTCCCATTCTATCGTTTTCCTCTATTTCTTTGCACTGATCATGGAGGAAGTCTTTCTTATCTCTCCTTGTTATTCTTTGGAACTCTGCATCCAAATAGGTATATCTTTCCTTTTCTCCTGTTACATTTTTGATTTGCAGTTTTGATTTACATTTCTATAACATTTCACAAAGTTGAAAGCTTTTCATGTGACATGTTTAAGAACAGTGTGAGTAAAACTGAGCTTTGGAGATCGGCATCGTGATCTTTTGCCCTGATTTGATTCTTTTCCCCTGACGAACCTAGGACATTTCTTCAGGCAGGTGTTTCTTCCCTAGAGCCCCTGAGTTCAGTTCAGTTCGGTCGCTCAGTCGTGTCCGACTCTTTGCGACCACATGAATCACAGCACACCAGGCCTCCCTGTCCATCACCATCTCCTAGAGATCACTCAGACTCATGTCCATCCAGTCCATGATGCCATCCAGCCTTCTCATCCTCGGTCGTCCCTTTCTCCTACTGCCCCTAATCCCTCCCAGCATCAGAGTCTTTTCCAATGAGTTAACTCTTTGCATGAGGTGGCCAAAGTACTGGAGTTTCAGCTTTAGCATCATTTCCTCCAAAGAAATCCCAGGGTTCATCTCCTTCAGAATGGACTGGTTGGATCTCCTTGTAGTCCAAGGGACTCTCAAGAGTCTTCTCCAACACCACAGTTCAAAAGCATCAATTTTTTGGCACTCAGCCTTCTTCACAGTCCAACCCTCACATCCATACATGAACACTGGAAAACCATAGCCTTGACTAGACGGACCTTTGTCAGCAAAGTAATGTCTCTGCTTTTGAATATGCTATCTAGGTTGGTCATAACTTTTCTTCCAAGGAGTAAGCGTCTTTCAATTTCATGGCTGCAGTCACCATCTGTGGTGATTTTTGAGCCCAAAAAAATAAAGTCTGACACTGTTTCCACTGTTTCCCCATCTATTTCCCATGAAGTGATTGGACTGGATGCCATGATCTTCGTTTTCTGAATGTTGAGCCTTAAGCCAACTTTTTCACTCTCCTCTTTCACTTTCATCAAGAGGCTGTTTAGCTCCTCTTCAGTTTCTGCCATAAGGGTGGTGTCATCTGCATATCTGAGGTTATTGATATTTCTCCCGGAAATCTTGATTCCAGCTTGTGTTTATTCCAGACCAGCGTTTCTCATGATGTACTCTGCATAGAAGTTAAACAAGCAGGGTGACAATATACAGCCTTGACGTACACCTTTTCCTATTTGGAACCAGTCTGTTGTTCCAGGTCCAGTTACAACTGTTGCTTCATGGCTTGCATACAGATTTCTCAAGAGGCAGGTTAGGTGGTCTGGTATTCCCATCTCTTTTAGAAATTGCCACAGTTTATTGTGATCCACAGAGTCAAAGGCTTTGGCATAGTCAATAAAGCAGAAATAGATGTTTTTCTGGAACTCTCTAGCTCTTTCCGTGATCCAGCAGATGTTGGCAATTTGACCTCTGGTTCCTCTGTCTTTTCTAAAACCAGCTTGAATGTCAGGGAGTTCACAGTTCACGTATTGCTGAAGCCTGGCTTGGAGAATTTTGAGCATTACTTTACTAGCATGTGAGATGAGTGCAATTGTGCGGTAGTTTGAGCATTCTTTGGTGTAGCCTTTCTTTGGGATTGGAATGAAAACTGACCTTTTCCAGTCCTGTGGCCACTGCTGAGTTTTCCAAATTTGCTGGCATATTGAGTGCAGCACGTTCACAGCATCATCTTTCAGGATTTGAAACAGCTCAACTGGAATTCCATCACCTCCACTAACTTTGTTCGTAGTGATCCTATCTAAGGCCCACTTGACTTCACATTCCAAGATGTCTGGCTCTAGATTAGTGATCACATCATCATGATTATCTTGTGAAGATCTTTTTTGTACAGTTCTTCCGTGTATTCTTGCCACCTCTTGTTAAGATCATCTTCTTCTGTTAGGTCCATGCCATTTCTGTGCTTTATCAAGCCCATCTTTGCATGAAATGTTCCCTTGGTATCTCTCATTTTCTTGAAAAGATCTCTAGTCTTTCCCATTCTGTTGTTTCCCTCTATTTCTTTACATTGATCGCTAAAGAAGGCTTTCTTATCTCTTCTTGCTATTCTTTGGAACTCTGCATTCAGATACTTATATCTTTCCTTTTCTTCTTTGCTTTTCACCTCTCTTCTTTTCACAGCTCTTTGTAAGACCTCCCCAGACAGCCACTTTGCTTTTTTGCATTTCTTTTCCATGGGGATGGTCTTGATCCTTGTCTCCTGTACAATGTCACGAACCTCATTCCATAGTTCCTCAGGCACTCTATCTCTCAGATCTAGGCCCTTAAATCTATTTCTCACTTCCACTGTAGAATCATTAGGGATTCGATTTAGGTCATACCTGAATGGTCTAGCAGTTTTCCCTACTTTCTTCAATTTAAGTCTGAATTTGGTAATAAGGTGTTCATGATCTGAGCCACAGTCAGATCCTGGCCTTGTTTTTGCTGACTGTATAGAGCTTCTCCATCTTTGGTTGCATAGAATATAATCAATCTGATTTTGGTGTTGACCATCTGGTGATACCCATGTGTAGGGTCTTCTCTTGTGTTGTTGGAAGAGCAAATCCACCTCCTTGTCTCTCAATAAATTTTTGCATTGAGACATCAGAGCCTGAGTTTCATTAGTTTTGGCTGATCTTTAGTACAGTGAGAAAGCTGAAGGACAGGAGGAAAAAGCAGTGGGAACAACGTGCCAAGGAATCCCCTTCATAGCCCGCCAGAAAATTTGCTAAATATCTGACTGGTGCTCACAATTTCATTGGTCTGATCCTTGGCACAGAGAAGAGAAAGGACAGAAGAACCCCCCACTGGCTTGTGTAACAGCTACTAAGGCTCAGCAGATAGCGCCTTTGGGACATGTTGAGGAGTAGCCTCTCCAGAGTCCCTCAATTGTGCCCCCTGCTGCCCGCCTGTTCGTGGGAGGTTCGAGGAAACAAGAAATGAGAGATTGTAAAGGAATTAAGATTTCGTTAGGCATGTCCCTCCAGCCAGAGGAGCGAGGACCTCTTACCTTAACTGGGAGGTCTTCTGGGATCTGAGAATGGGCCGCGTGGGCTTTCCGCTGTCCCAGTTTCCAGCACGATGGGCCTTCCCCTGACCTGGATTTTCTTTGCATTCTGCCTCTACCAGGGGAGCTTCGCTGAGTTGGGTTCCGGCTGTGCTTGGCCTCTTCTACGCGGAGATTGTTTCAGCCAGGTTATATCCGAGTCACGGCACCATAGATGTCACGCGAGTGTATGTTCCTTGGTTGTTTGTCTCGTCACAACAAAGATTTGGAGCAAAGGACAATAGAGCCCTCAGGTCGTCACAGCTCTCGGGTCTTGGACAAACCGTGTTATAGCTCTTAGGCAAGTCAGTGTTACAGCGCTATTTTATTTAGAAGATAGCAGGAGAATCCATCCTCAAGCGTGGGGGCATGACAACCCAAAGATTTGAAGGGATGACAGTGGAGGAGGGCGGGGGAGAGGGGGAGAGAGAGAGAGAGGGAGAGAGAGAGAAAGAGCGCAGGCACGAGGGAGAGGAAGAGAGAGACAGCTCGCGCTTTGGCTCCTCCTTTTATGTTTTTGCCTCCACCTGGGCCTGCCCTGTGCAAATTGGGCTTAACCAGGAGTGCTGTTTGTTCTACGTGAAGACTTCACTCTGGTCCCGGGACCTTCCTTTTCCATTTCTTGTCTTTTAGCCACCGCCATTTTGGACTCCTTTCCCCTATTCTACCTACCTAACAATTTAATCACATCTAAATAAATATCAAAGAATGTATAGGCGCGGCTGGTCGGCGGCAGCTCTGCGGGTGCTGGGGCGGCGAGCCGAGGACCAAGCCACCACGGCCTGAGCGCCGGCACCGCCCGCACCGCCCTTCCGCCCGCCCTCCGGACGCGCAGCCCCGCTGCCTCCCCTGCAGACCCGCCCCGCCCCGCGCCGCCCCGCCCCGCCCCGCGCCGCCCCGCCCCGCCCCGCGCCGCCCCGCCCCGCCCCGCGCCGCCCCGCCCCGCCCCGCGCCGCCCCGCCCCGCCCCGCGCCGCCCCGCCCCGCCCCGCGCCGCCCCGCCCCGCCCCGCGCCGCCCCGCCCCGCCCCGCGCCGCCCCGCCCCGCCCCGCGCCGCCCCGCCCCGCGCCGCCCCGCCCCGCCCCGCGCCGCCCCGCCCCGCGCGCCTCTGCCGCCTCTTCCTGAGCCCCCGCTCGCCCAGCGGCCGCCGCCGCCCCCGCGCCAGGTTCCGGCCGCGGCCCGCCTCTGCCGCCCAGGGCCCTTCCGTCCAGGCCCCGGGACCCGGCTCCCCGCCAGCCCCGGCCCCGGCCCCGGCCCCGAGTCGGAGAAGAGCGTGGAGGCAGCGGCCGAGTTAAGCGCCAAGGACCTGAAGGAGAAGAAAGAGAAGGTGGAGGAGAAGGCAGGCCGGGAAGAGCGGAAGAAAGAAGTGGAGGAGGAGGAGGAGAAACTGCCGAGGACGGCGAGGAGGAGGGTGAAGGGGGCGAGGAAGATGAGGAAGAAGAGGAGGACGAAGGGCCCGCGCTGAAGAGCGCTGCTGAAGAGGAGGATGAAGCGGGTCCCACGCGGCAGAAGGCAGAAAACGGGGCGTCGGCATGAGCCCCCCGCCAGTGGGCTGGGGGTGGAGGGAGGCCGCTGGGGGCCCGGAGGTGGGGGTGGGGAGCGCCGCGGGCAGCCCCTCTTCACCTGGCTCCCTGCTCTGGGCCCCGCGCCAGAGTTGCCGCCCTCTCTCCCCCCCAGCCTTCTCATGCCGCACCTGCATCCTCACTGCCATCTTCCACCTCCTTACCTGCTCCATCTGAGCTCCCCAGCTGGTCCCCAGTCACCCCCTCCCTCTCCCTCCTCTCTTCCCGCCCTTCCCACAGCCAGCCTCTCCCTCCTTCAGTAGCCTCTCCTTCCTAACCTCTGCATCCCAGCCTCACGTGATCCTGCCCAGCCCATCCCTGCCCTGCCTGATCCCTGGGTCTCCTCCCTCAGATCCCTTTCTCAGACAGCGCCAGGACAGGTTGGGGCCAGGGTTGGGGCTGAGCCCCACAGCTGCCCCCCTCCCCTCCCCTTTTTTTTGTATAATTTAATAAAGAAACGGTCGCTCTTCTGTGTGTTTTTTTTTTTTCTCTTTTAAAAGAATGTATCGGAAAGCATTTCATCACTTTCTCTTTTCTGAAGTTCCTGGAGGAGAATTAGTGTAGATAGTAATCCATAGTTAAGACAGATAGAAAAGTGCTATGTTACTCTGCATCACCAGACAAAAGGTTGGTGTTTCAGTTCAGTTCAGTCGCTCAGTCTTGTCCAACTCTTTCCAACCCCATGAACTACAGCACGCCAGGCCTCCCTGTCTATCACCAACTTCCAGAGTCCACCCAAACCCATGTCCATTGAGCTGGTGATGCCTTCAACCATCTCATCCACTGTCGTCCCCTTCTCCTCCTGCCTCCAATCCCTCCCAGCATCAGGGTCTTTTCCAATGAGCCAACTCTTCACATGAGATGGTCAAAGTATTAGAGTTTCAGCCTCAGCATCAGTCCTTCCAATACCTGGCTGCAGTCAATTTCTGCATAGATTTTGGAGCCCAAGAAAGTGAAATATAACCCTTTTCATATTTTCCTCATATATTTGCCCTTTTAAATGCTCTGGTTCTGTCTCTAGACAGAAGTGTGTGAGTGGAGTCATGGACAAACTGCCAAATTTCTAGGAATACTGGGGACAGATAGTATTTGTTTTCTGCTTTATAATTTCCAATCTCCTGCAAACTACACATATGACTTGATAAATTTCACACTCGGCTGACTTCTTCACTGCATAAGGGACCTCTCTCCAGTGAGAAATACAAACCTGAAGATATCTTCAAAGTTTGGTTTTACTTTGTATGAACTAATGTCAATAATGTTAAGTGTATCTGCCCCATTTCCACAAACCTAAAATACTTTTATATTTATTCAACTCATGGAATGTTTAAATTGTTCACTTGGGAAATTAGAACATTTACCACCTAAATGTTTGTGGTTAATTCTCACTATTAAACTTTTTAGATTATATAAAGAATTTTTTTAATTAAAAAATAATTTGAGTATAGTTGCTTTACAATGTTGATGTCAGGTTATGCTGTACTGCAGAGTATATCAGTTATATGTGTGTGTATATGTGTGTGTGTGTGTGTGTGTGTGTGTGTGTGTGTGTAATCCCTGGAGGAGGGCATGGCCATCCACTACAGTATTTTTGCCTGGAGAATCCCATGGGCAGAGCAGCCTGGCGGGCTACAGTCCATAGAGTCGGAAAGAGTCAGATGTGACTGAAGCGACTTAGCAGCATGCACATATATAATATTTATCCACTCTATTTTAGATTTCCATACCATTTAGGTCACCACAGAGCAATGAGTAGAGTTCCCTGTGTTAAACAAGAATTGAGACTTAAAAAAATTCCACCATATTATAAGATCTCAAGTCTTGTTTGTTTTCGTAAGAACTGTTACTTTGTTAAGTTTGTCTTGTTTGTTATGAAGCTTACCAGGACTGTGTCCCCTATGTTCTCGGTTTCTGATTAATTATATATCAAGATCATTTAAGGTTTCAGATTCAAAACATCTACTAGAACACGCCAAAATAAAAACACTTGTGTATGAAGAACTGCATTACAGAATTTGTAGGCACCTTGCATTGGTGAAAATGTTTGCTTTGTAAATTTAAGACTGCTGAGGAGGAGGCAGCAGCTGGGGTCATGAGATCGCCCTGCAGTCCATGGGGTCGCAGAGAGTCGGACACAACTGAGCGACTGAACTGGACTGACCGTGCTGGGAGCCCTCGTTAGTGTCTAGTGAGGCAAAGGCTGAAACACGCGGACAGAGGATGGGATGGCGGCCCTGCCCTTGGGGCATCACTCAACAACGCTGCTCTGCTTCTCTGGTGGTTCAGGCTTCCTCCACAAGCATTCCCGTTTGCAGAGCTCCTCCCTCCCTCCTGCCCACTCACGATGTCTCCTCGCAGCCAACCCCAGTCCTCTGCCTGGATCTGCTCTCCAAACCCCTCATCCAAGCACCCAGCCTTTGTGTGCAGTGGTGGACACCCCTCTGAGACTTGTGGAGCAGGGCTGTGGTTAGCGCCATCTGTAGAGGTCTCACTCTGTTCTGCCTGCCTCTAGCTGGTAGTGCCTCCTCTTCCCATAAGAGAATGAGGCTCCCTTCTGTCCCACTGAGCTCCCCCAAGGGTTGCAGGTCCCATCTCACTTCCTCTCCTCACCAGTTTCCTTCTTGTTTCTTTGGTCCTACCTGGCTATGAGGGAATCTTTTTTGTCCTTTTAGGTGTCAAGGTCCTCTGCTCGTGTTCAGCAGGGGCTCTGTGAATATTGTTCCATGACAGATGTATTCTCGATGCGTCTGTGGAGCGAGACGAACTCCACATCTTCCTAATCCTCTGCCGTCTTGACTCCTGTGTCTGTTTTATCCCTAACCTAGCTAAGCGAGTATCAATTTTATGTAAGTTGTAAAGTAGATTCCCTGAGAATAGTAAGTGGTGGAATAACTTGTTATTTGCTTTCAGCTGTGTCTTTTCAGGACATGCAGGGTTTGATGCCCCAAAAGCCAGGCTTAGAAGATTTATTCCCCAAGAAAAGTTAACAATATATGAAAGATTTCACATTGGAAATTCACATTTAATGAAAGGGCATAGGAAATACTGAGAGGATGTTATGATGGACATAACCAAATGAGGACAGCTTTTCATAATATAAATATTAATGCCAAAAGAAAAGGAGGACATGAACCAAACTGTGAAATATGCCCATTTCAGTCATTAATATCTGCTGAGAAGTGTATATATGTAAGCAAAGATCCATGCTTTTTTGAAACATACATGTTCTCTGAAAGGAAATATGGAAAATCTGGAAAGTCACCTAATCTATACTGCAAATATTCATTCAAACTTTTCTGAATGCAGGTAACACACAATAAAATGTGTCTGAAAACTAGGTATTTAAAATTTAGGTTAACAACTCCCAGTATAATCCATTTGAGGGATCTTTTAGCCAGAGTTCAATATTCTTCAACCAACAGCTCTTTTCTCTTTGTTCCAAAGTCTGTAATGTTGCTTATTTTGAAAGAGACTAATCCAACCATCATGGTTGAAGACATATCACAGTATACTCAATGTGAAAGAATTTTTCACGTGTAATAAAATGGGGAAAGCTTTAAGCAAGAACGCTACCTCCAACAATCACAAGAATATCTATAGGGAAGGGAGAAGATTTTCATGCAATGACCTGGGCATAATGTTGACCGAGACTCAAGTCTTATGAAACATCAGGGACCTCAGTCTTCAGACAATGATTTTAAAAGTAATAAATGTATGAATATCTTTTATCAATGATCACATCTTTCTCTATATAAGAGAAATTAATCTTTAAAGCTTATTCAACAGCAGAGTATTCAAAATCCACAGAAGCATAACAAGTGTAATAACTGTGGTAAAGTCTTGCTAAACCATTACATCTAAATAGACATAAGAAAATTCATATAGGAAGGCAACCTTTCATATGTACAGAATGGAGCAAAGCCTTTAACCAGTACTCATATCTCACTCAGCATCAGCAAATTCATACTGGAGAGAAGCCTTATAAATATATGTAATGTGGAAAAACTAATCTGATATCCATTCTTGCTAGACATTTGAAAATTCACGTTGGTAATGCAGAGAAGACTTAAATGTACAGAACATGGCAAAGCCTTTATGCATTGCTCAAAATTTATTCAACATAACAGAATTCATACTGAGGAGAAGCCTTATAAATGCACAGAGGGTGGCAAAGCTTTAATCATAGTTCAACTCTTAATAGGCATCAGATAATTCATACTGTAGAGAAACCTTATAAATCTAAGGGTTGTGGCAAAGCCTTTAACCAAATTCCTAGCTTTATTCAACATTGGCGAATTTGTACTGGAAACCATTCTGATGCAAAGAATGTGGCAAATCCTTTGCCCAGAGCTCAAGTCTTTGTCAACATCAGAGAACTCATCCTTCAGAGAAAACAAAAACTTATATGTAAGGAAAGTGGCAAAGGCTTTCATCAGAGCTCTCACCTCACTAGACATCAGAGAGCATGTATTGGAGAGAAACCCTAGTAATGTAATAAGTGATGAAAGAGGTTAGTCCTAAATGTACACTTTAGATAACATGAGAGCATTTCTGCAGGAAAGATATGTGATGATGTACCAAGAAAAGTAGGAAAGTTGTAATAAAAATCAACTCTAAATAAACATGAGAGAATGTATACTAGGAAGCATTTCATCAGTTCCACTTTCCTGAATTTCCTCTGGAGGAGAATTACTGTAGATAGCAATCCACAGTTAAAACACAGAGAAAACTGATATGTTAGAATGGATCCCAGGATGAAGGGTTGTGTGTGGAGTGATACAATTATTAGCAATGTATTCTTGCTTGTTTTTGACATATTTGAGATTATTTGAAAACCAAATGGAAGTAAGTCAATCTCAAAATACTACATGTTTTGGTTTTTTCTACTGTGTATGTGAACTCAAGTTTTTGATGGTTGCTGACTCAGTGATAAGAGAATCCCTTCTATCTGAGGTAGGAACCATTGGTATTTATTCTTCATTAAGGACGTTAAGTACGTAGTAATATTACGTGTACACTGAACATCTAATGGAGGTGTTTGTCATTGGTGTCAAACAACCCTGTAGGTCACCATGATGTAAGTGTTCAGGGACTAATGCCACATATTAAAGTCAGACAGAGGTTTGTTCTAAATTTTCAATGTCACTGGCTTTTTAAGGATAATACAATGACAGTTCACTGAAATTTTGATGTATTTTTATAATATCAAGAGAAGTCATGAATATTAATTGACATGTTTGAAATAAAGACTTCTCTGATACCCTGGAAAAGTATGGGAAACCCTTCCCAGAAAAATCATGTAATTAATCTATGCCTTGTTTATTAAATGATTAGCCTTCCTTTTGTAACCATAGAAAGTGCAACTCTGAGACCATTGTATCAGAAAAATGAATATCGTTGTCTATGCTTGTAATCTGTATTCTAATCAAGGGTCACACAGTGGATTGTAAAAGGTTTCATTCTGACTATGTGTGATATTCATACATGTTAATCAATAAAACTGGATGGTTTCTGGTGTTACAGTTGCTGTGTAATGAATGAAGTGTTTACCTACCACCGACGTTAACCTCTCCACCTTACTTAAGGTTGCAGGGAAGAATGCATACCAGTGAACTATTAGGTAGCACAGTGGGATGACATCTGTTACTGTCCTTAAGCCTCATATATTTTGATCATGTATTTCCCATCATTTATCCATTGTACTTTTCCCCCCTCTCTGTACCTGCAGGGACATTGTGATGGTTCTAATAAGAAGGATCAGACAGAGTATTGTTGAGAGCTTCCCTGACTGCTCCGTGCTGTTGCTGCCTCAGCATCTGTCTGGGGAGCAGGCAGCCTGCAGGTCCTTGAACTCACACCAGCCAATCCTGTGAGCACCTCCACTAGACGACCCCCTTCCTTGAGATCAGCAGTCTTGCCGAACCCCTGGGTCTACTGCACAGGCCCCCCTTCAATGACACCCTCAGAGCGCACCAGATTCCTGCTCCTCTGGTTTGAATGGACCCATCCACGCTCAGCCTGGGGAGCCCACAGCACTTCACCCAGGGTCCCTTAGAAAGGCCTGAACCCCAAGTACTGGACCTTTCTCTGCCTGGTTCTAGCCTGACCTCCCTCAGTAATTCCCACCCTAAACCCTCCCCTCTGAGATGTCTCAGCTGTGCTGAGTGAGAAGGCTCAAGCTCAGGGCTCCTGAGTGTGGGTCTTGGGGAAGAAGCATCAGAACAGAGAACTTGCTAAAGACGTATTTAATGACCCCATCTCAGACCTGCAGATTCATAACTTCTTAGAGTGGGGACCTGACCTCGAGGGGTTCATATTCACTGAAATGGTTAAGAAAGAATCTGAACCAATGGCCCAGTGATTTCCATCTGTTTCAAATCAGGGTCACGTGACCAGTGTTAGGAAAGGACCTCCCTGGTGCACGCCCCACAGAGTTCTCTCTTGGTCCTGTGGAGGCATCAGTGTGGTGTGTAGGAAGTGCTCCAGGGAACTCTAAAGCAAGGCCCAAGTTAAGGACGTGGCTCCTGGTCCATCTGTGAGAGCTGAGGACCAGCTTCAGTCTGAGGAGAGGCTACAGGTTTGGTCTAGCTGGATTTGGACCAGGGAAGGCAGTCAGCTCACATCATCTGTGTGAGCAGAGGGTTAGGAGCTCCCTATGGGGAGAGAACAATCAAGAAATAAGTTCAAAGGCTGGTCTCCAGGTAGGAGGTGAGTGTTCCCGAATCTCTCCTGAGACAGGACAGGAGAGGTTGGCCTTTTCAGCTTTTCAAGGTCCTTCTGTCTGTAGGTGAAGTAGTTGCAGGATAAAGAGCTCTGTGGATGCCTTTGAAGGTATTTTCTCAAGATGCAGAGGTGTGTTTGCTACATAACATCCCCAGAGAAGACAGAGCAGGAGGAAGAAGAGGAGGAAATGGCAGCTTCTCAGGTCCATGTTCTGTTCCGGGCCTGGGGCTGTGTCTGGTTTTCCTCCTGAAATGCCTAGACTGAGAATCGGCAAACCTTTAGTTCTCTGCTTCTAATTTTTCTGCCTGAGGTGTTTGTTATCAACTCTTTTTTCCCTTTTCTTCTTATCATAGTGAAGACTGGCTCTTTAGACCACCTCTCCCTTGTGTCCCAGATCCTGTTCTCCATTGTCTGTATCCTGGCTTTCTATAGAACATGACGAATTCCCAACCTGAATGAGTGACTTTCAGCTGGTGAACATATTCCCTTTGTGAGAGATCAACACGGAGACGCACTGGTATCCGAGATTCCCACTGGGATGTGGTTCAGTGTTGGGATCTTCGGGAAGTAGGGGAAATGCCATGATGAGTTCACACGTGGACACAACTCAGCTCTTTAGGAGTTAGAAAATGCCCTTATATATTGAATCAACTCAGTGATCCAGAATTTTTCAGGAAATGTGCAGAAATAAAAAGAAAACTAGGAGACACTGTCCTCTGTGATGCTAAGGCTTACTAGTTAAACGCACTGTTAGGATACAAAACAGAGGAAGTATATATAAAATGAATTTTGCATAAAACTGATATCTTTTTGTTAGGTTCAAGTTATCATTTCCTAGCTGCTGCTACTGCTGCTGCTAAGTCGCTTCAGTCGTGTCCGACTCTGTGCGACCCCATAGACGGCAGCCCACCAGGCTTCTCCGTCCCTGGGATTCTCCAGGCAAGAACACTGGAGTGGGTTGCCATTTCCTTCTCCAATGCGTGAAAGTGAAAAGTGAAAGTGAAGTCGCTCAGTTGTGTCCGACTCTTGGCGGCCCCATGGACTGCAGGCCACCAGGCTCCTCTGTCCATTGGATTTTCCAGGCAAGAGTACTGGAATGGGGCGCCAGTGCCTTCTCCTAAGTGCCCAGGCTCTGATAGTGCATCTTCCGTGTGATCCATTTACACCATGACAGGTGATGTCCACTGGCTCTGGTGATTTCTCTGAGGTTATCAGGCTAGGAAGTTCATTTTTTTTCCCTCTGTCTTTAAACAAGGCTGTGGAAAAATGGAATGGGGAACGTGTGAAAACCCTCACAGTTAATGGCGAAATTCCGCGTCTTTTTGGTTTCTCTTTGCTTTGGAAAATGAACCCTCACTGTGTTGATGATAGACACTGGGTTTGGGGAGTGGGCGTTTTCATCACTCAAGCCCACGTGTGATGTTTCCAGTACACTCCATGCTCATATCACACATAGTCTTCTTATTCACATTTTTTTTTCAAAATATTTGCAATAATCATATTGGTGCTAGTCTGTTTTCACCTGTGTTGAATTTCTAAGATACAGCTCAACAAAATGATACAGATTGTCAAGAAATTAAAGTTGCAGAACCAGGAGCTCTAATTTATCTTATACCATTGTATATGTTTGTACCCTCGTGTATTTAAAATATACAAAGAATATCATTCACAAGTAGATGTATATATTTTAACCCATTAAAAATAATCTTGATTTTATTGACATGAATCAGTTCAGTTCAGTTGCTCAGTCGTGTCCAACTCTTTGTGACCCCGTGAACCACAGCACACCAGGTCTCCCTGTCCATCACCAACTCCTGGAGTTTACCCAAACTCACGTCCATTGAGTCAGTGATGCCATCCAACCATCTCATCTTCTGTCGTCCCCTTCCCCTCCTGCCTTCAATCTTTCCCAACACCAGGGTCTTTTCGAATGAGTCAGCTTTTTGCATCAGATGGCCAAAATATAAATGTACAGCATGTGGCAAGGCTTTTAAGCAGAGTTCAACTTTAACTGAACATCAGCAAGTCCATACTGGGGAGAGACCTTGTAAAGGTACAGAATGTGGCAAAGCCTTTAACTGGCATCTGAGTCTTACTGTACATCAGCGAACTCATCCTGGGGAGAAGCCATACAAATGTAACAAATGTGGCAAAGCCTTTATCCATTGTTCACATCTTACTCGACATCAACGAATCCATACTGGGGAGAGACTTGATAAATGTACAGACTGTGGCAAAGCCTTTCCCCAGAGTTCAGATCTTTCTTGACATCAGAGAATTCATACTGCAGAGAAATGTTAGACATGTAAGGAATGTGGCAAAGGATTTCACCACAGCCATCACCTCACTCCCCGTCAGAGAATACATACTGCAGAGAAACCCTAGAAATGAGTCAGTGATAAAAAAAGGTTGGTCCTAAATATACAATTTTGAAGCAACGAGTGTTTACTTTGGAAAGATACACGAATGAAATACAAAAATGTAGACAAGTGTTTAATCAAACATCAAAAGTAAATCAATGCCAGAGAATTCATACTAGAAAGCATTTCATTCGTACCGCTACCAAATGAATATCATTCGACTCTCAAGTTACAATGCTATGATTTGTTTCCACTGTATATACGAACCTCTATTTTTGATGGTTGTTACCTGAATTGTAAGAGAAGCCCTTCTATACTAGGTGGGAATCATTTATATTTATTCTCCAATTTATAAGATTAAGAACACAGTCATGTTATATGCACACTAAACCTCTAGATGGAGGTATTTGTCACTGATGTCAAACATCTGTGTTGTCAGCATGATGTAAGTGTGCAGGAAATAATTCAAAGTAAGACGGAAGTTTGCTCTCAGTTTTCAATAATTATGTCAATTGCTTTTTAAGCATAAACCAAGGATTGTTCATTAAAATCCAAAGTCTTTTTATAACATCAACATCGAGAAATCATGCATATTACCTGACAGGCTTGAAGTAAGGACACCTTCTCTTCTACCTGATGTAAGTATAGAAAACTCTTTCTGGAAAAGTCATATTAATATAATTAATGTCCATCCATGTTTACTACATTAACCTCCATTTTGTAAACCACATGAATCACATTCACAGATCATTACATCAGAGAAACAGCAAAGTTTTTAGAAGCTTGTAATCTGTATTTTAATCAAGGATCAAACAACAGTTGTAAAAAGTTTTATTCCCTCTGTGTAAAATTAATGTACGTTCATTAATAAAAGTGGATGATTTTTTAGTGTTACAGTTGATGTGGAATGAAGGAAGGGTGAACGCACCACCAGCATTAACGTCTCCCACCTGTTTAAGGTTGCAGGAAAGATAACGTTATAAGAAACTATTTGTAGCACAGGGGGTGGCATCTGTAGAAATTAGTTCCTTACTGGTGTTAAACTCTCACGAATTCATATATTTCCCACCGTTTCTATGTGGTATCTCCTCTCCCATTTTGAAACTACTCGGACATTGTGAAGGTTTGAATAAGAAGGATCATACAGGGTACGGCTGAGACCTTCCCTGAGTGCTCCGTGCTGTTGCTGCCTCAGCGTCTGTCCAGGCAGCAGGCAGCCTGCAGGTCCTTGAACTCACACCAGCCAGTCCTGTGAGCACCTCCACTAGATGACCCCCTTCCTGGAGACCAGCAGTCTTGCCAAACCCCAGGGTTTACTTCACAGGCCTCCCTTCGATGACACCCTCAGAGCTCACCAGAATCCTGCTCCTCTGGTTTGAATGGACCGATCCACACTCAGCCTGGGGAGCCCACAGCCCTTCACCCAGGGCCCGTTAGAAAGGCCTGGACCTCAAGTACTGGAGCTTTCTCTGCCTGGTTCTAGCCTTGACCTTCCTCAGGGGCCCTCAAGGCTTCCCGTGAATTCTCTCAGGACCTAGAGTCATAAACTCACCTGCCTCAATTGTCCATTGTTCTTCTGTTAGGTAAAACTTTTCAGGGGCTCATTTAAGCAAATGTCAATTTAACAAAGTCACAAAAAGCATAATTAAAAGCCATGATGGGAAAGTTCTGAACCAAGATTTATAAAATCTTGCCCTGTATAATTCTTAGCACAAATTTCTTGTCTAGGCTTAAAGGAACTCTTTTCTCATGGCCTTGGCATACTTTGAATGCAATATATAAATATCTGAAGATATATACATCATATAATTTATATAACACACATTGGATACAATATATAAATATCTGAAGGTATACACGTTAGCAGTGAGAAAACCAAGAAGGAATATGTGAGTGTATGTGTATTTGTACACATTTAACTTAGAGAATTTAGAAAGGCTAGATCAAAACGGGTCATTTTAGACTTGCAGATGATTGACTAAATACTGCAAAACTTGTCAATTTGTCAATTAATCTGTTTTGTCTATTTTTCATGGAATTCATTTCCTTAAATGTTAAGAGGTTACATTTTTTAAGGAACTTCCACACTGTGCTCCCCCTGTGACTGCCCCAGTTCACATTCTCTCCAGCCATGCAGGAGGTTCCCTGATCTCCAAGCCTCGTCAGCGTTTACAATATTAATAGTGGGCTCTTTGCTAATTGTTATTCTGACTGGCATGAGATGACGCATCATTGTAGCTTTGTTTTGCATTTCTTATTGTTTAGCGCTGGTGAGCATCTTTCATTTGCCTCTTGCCCATCTAAAAGAGCAAGTTGCCCCACCCAGGCTCAGCAGTTGTGGCGCACAGGCTTAGCTGCCCCAATGCATGTGGAGTACTCCTGGACCAGGGATCAAGCTCACGTCCCCCGAACTGTCAGATGGATACTCCACCGCTGGGTGACCCGTCTGTTTAGCTTTTTTCCTTTTGAGATGCATGTGTATTTTGTATTGGAATATAATTGCTTTACAATGTTGTGTTAGTTTCTGCTGTACGACATCATCAATCAGCCATAAGTATACATGAATCTGCTCCCTCTTGAACCTCCCTCCCGTGATCTCCATTTCACCCCTCTGGTCAGCAAGAACACCAAGCTGAGCTCCCCGTGCTATCCAGCAGATTCCCACTAACTACCTGTTTTAACCATCAGTTCAGTTCATTTCACTTGCTCCGTCATGTCCAAGTGTTTGTGACCCCATGGACTGCAGCACGCCAGGCCTCCCTGTCCATCACCAACTCGCAGAGTTTACTCAAACTCATGTCCACTGAGTTGGTGATGCCATCCAAGCATCTCATCCTCGGTCGTCCCCTACTCCTCCCCACTTCAATCATTCCCAGCATCAGGGGCTTTTCAAATGAGTCAGCTTTTCACATGAAGTGGCCAAAGGACTGGAGTTTCAGCTTCAGCATCAGTCCTTCCAATGAACACCCAGGACTGATCTCCCTTAGGATGGACTGGCTGGATTTCCGTGCAGTCCAAGGGCCTCGCAAGAGTCTTCTCCAGCATTTCAGCCATGGTAGTGTATGTGTGTCAGGAAGGCTCTTCAGTTTGTCCCCCTCTTCTCCTGCCGTGTCCACACATCTGTTCTCTATATTTGGACAAATATTGTCGTAACAGATATACATGGAATCAAAAAAAATGGTGTTGATGAACTTATTTACTGAGCAGGAATATAGGCACAACGGTGGTTCTTAAGCTTTTGGATGTTGAGGTTTCAAGGCATAAAATACACGGACAATCGTGGCATGCATTTTATGAAGTGAAAGAAGCCCATTCAAAAATGCTACAGAAAGTAGCAATTTTACAATATGACACTTTGGTGTAGGTAAATGTTCATATGTGCTCAGTGGTGTCTGCATCTTTGTGAGCCCAGGGGCTGTAGCCCACCAGGCTCCTCTGTCCATAGATTTCCCAGGAAAGGATACTAGAGTGGGTTTCCTTTTCTTCCTCCAGGGGATCTTCCTGACCCAAGGATGGAACCTGCATCACCTGGATGTCCTGCATCGGCAGGTAGAAAGTTCTTCCCACTCAGTCACCTGGGAATCTAGTAGGAAATATAACAGAGATTTAAAAGGTCTGTGGTTGCCATGGGTTTCAAAGGAAGGATTATGAATATCCTAAATCTAGAAAACTTTCAGGACCGTGAAATAATTTGTGTTAAACTGTTGTGATGGACACATGTTATTATACATTTATCCAGAGGTATGGATTGCACGTCCCGAAAAGAGAAACAAGGGTAAACTAAAGAGTTTATTTACTGTCCTTGTAGCTTCATCAGTGGTAACAAATGCTCACTCTGGTGGGGAAAGGTAAGTAGGGAGATTGTCCACGTGTGCAAACAAGAGTCATATGGGTATGGGAAACGTTGTACCTTGTTCTCAACTCTGCTGTGAAGCGAAATCTTCTACAAAGTTGGTACTGGTGCATGCACACTGAATATTTTTTAGAATATATAATATTAGAAAGATGGACATGCTTCTATCTTTAATTTTTCCTTAGTCATTATACTTTAAAGATGTGAGAAAATAGAGCTCTCTAAATGGCACAGACAACAAACTGTAGCAGTTGATTCATAAAACCTAGAAAAACACACACACAGCAAGTAGAACAAGGCTCTCACGTGTTAATTCATGTTAATGTAACTTAAACGACAACACCGATCATGATTTCCTTGGTTGGTCATCAGATAGCATTTAGGGCATCATTTCCAAAGGCATTTGTCTCTGCCCACACACACTTGTTAACCTAGCGTGTCCTGCTCAGTTCAGTTCAGTTTAGCTGCTCAGTCCTGTCCTACTCTTTGTGACCCCATAGACTGCAGCTCGCCAGGCCTCCTGTTGCCTCTGGTTTATTTCCAAAGAAAGCTGTGTTGGAAACACCTCCAGGCTCCTGGTCTCTGAAGTTGGAGGTGCCACAGCTGCAGAGAGGTGGTCACAATGCAAATCATTTTGTGAAAACGTGTGTCCCCAGGCTGCAGAGAGGGGTGAAAACAACTAAGGACATGGGAGATCTTTGGGAAGAAGTCTGCAAGAAAGTCTGGCAGGAACCCAAGACCCCCAGGTGATTCCCACCACTCACCTCTCCCCTCCCCTTCCCCAAGGGCGCAGGCACAGGTGAGGACCACCACACCCATCCTAGAAAGAGCCCCTCGCCAGGGAATCAGGTTCACCTTTGCTTCTAGAAGTTCCCGCCCTAAATCCTCCCTTCCTGAGGTCTCAGATGTGCCAAATGTGAGGCTTCCCTCAGGGCTCCTGAATGCAGGTCTTCCTCTTGCATTTTTTCAAAACCCTGGTAGGCTGAGTCAGGTAGCCCAGAAGTAGGGTCCATTGTGTCTGGTGAATTGTTCTGAGGCCTGCTCTCTGTAGTGCAAAAAGGAAGGAGAGGAACTAGCTGGGAAGATCTGCCAATAGAGTGGAGCAGCAGGATGTGATTAGCATATCAGGTTAGTCTTGATTACCCAGTACAGATCAGGAACAGAGAAAGTCAGCAAAGAGCTCCGAAAAGGGTGAGAGAAACAAGAAAACGTTTTCTTCTTTTTCACTGCAGCAGTTGCAGGTTAAACGGCTGTATGGATGCTTTTGAAGGTATTTTCTCAACATGCAGATGTGAGTTTGAGAAGTCATATCCCCACAGAAGACGCAGAGCAGGAGGAAGAAGAGGAGGAAATGGCAGCTTCTCAGGTAATTGTCCTGTCCCGGGTGTGGGGCTGTGTCTGCTTTTCCTCCTGACATGCCAGGACTGAGAATCTGCAAACCTTTAGTTCTCTGCTTCTAAGTTTTCTGCCTGGAGTGCTTGCAATCACCTTCTCATTCACCCCCCCCCCTTTTTTTTTTTAATTTTAAATAGTGAAAACCAGCTCTTCAGGTTTCGTCTCGCTCATATTCTAGAGCATTTTCTCCATTGTGTGTATCCTGGCTTTCTATAGAGCATGATGAATTCTCAACATGAAATAGTGACTTTCAATGTTGAATACATTCCCTTTGTGAGAGATCAATACGGGGAGGCACTGGTATCTGAGATTCCCATTGGGATGTGGTTCGGTGTTAGGATCTTAGGGAAGTCAGGGAAATGCCGTGATGAATTTACATGTGGATGCAATTCAGCTCTCTGGAACAGGAGTAAGAAAGTGCCCTTGTTAATAGAATGAACTCAGCATTCCAGAATTTTTCAGAAGTTAAAGTAGCAGAGACAAGCCTCTATACCGATAAGGAAAATATACTAATTAAGTGGACTATAAGCTACAGATCATGGGACGTATACAGGAGGTGGAACTTGCAGAAAGCTGACATTTTTCATGGTAGATTGAGATCATGCTTTTCCTAATATTGCCAAGAAGCCTGGCAGTGATATGCATTTTTACATGTACTCTTACCCCGTGACCTCCGATGTTCACTGGTTCAGGTGCTTCTGGGAGATTTCCACGCTATGAAATTCATTTTTTAATTTTTTGTCTTGAACAAGGGTCTTGGAAAGAAAAATGATGGATATGCCTATCACAGTTAATGAGGAAATGCCGTATCTTCTTAGTTACTCTGCTTTGAGAAATAAACACTGTCAGCTGAAACAGATGCACACTTTGAGAGATGTGCATTAAGTTTTATTTGGGGCAAAATGAGGACAGCAGCCCAGGAGACAGCATCTCAGAGAACTCTGAGAAACTGCTCCAAAGAGCCAGTGGGGGAAGGTCAGTATGTGACTTTAGTGAAGGGGGAGTTCAGTGCAATCAAGCACTTACTTTACAAAAGTTTTCCGGCCAGTCGTGAGGAACTGAATCGTCATTTAGTGGTTTAGTGCTTTTCTAGATATGAAGAGATGCAAGGATTGGGATCATGAAAGCAGTTCCTGAAAATATCTGACTCTCCAAAGACCTGTTCCACCAGATTCCCTGGAGCAGAGTGCCTCAATCCACCCTAAACTACGACTAGGGGACTGAAGTCAGTTGCAGCACCATAGGGTTCATTCTTCCCAGAGGCAGATGGCAAACGCCCTTGTTGTTGCTCAGTTCAGTTCAGTCAACTCAGCCGTCTCTGACTTTTTGCAACCGCTTGAATCACAGCCTGCCAGGCCTCCCTATCCATCAACAACTCCCGGAGTTCACTTAGACTCACGTCCATCGAGTCAGTGATGACATCCAGCCATCTCATCCTCTGTCGTCCACTTCTCCTCTTGCCCCCAATCCCTCCCAGCATCAGAGTCTTTTCCAATAAGTCAACTCTTTACATGAGGTGGCCAAAGCACTGGAGTTTCAGCTTTAGCATCATTCCTTCCAAAGAAATCCCAGGGCTGATCTCCTTCAGAATGGACTGGTTGGATCTCCTTGCAGTCCAAGGGACTCTCAAGAGTCTTCTCCAACACCGCAGTTCAAAAGCATCAATTCTTCAGCACTCAGCCTTCTTCGCAGTCCAACTCTCACATCCATACATGACCACAGGAAAATCCATAGCCTTGACTAGACGAACCTCAGTCAGAAAAGTAATGTCTCTGCTTTTAAATATGCTATCTAGGTTGGTCATAACGTTTCTTCCAAGGAGTAAGAGTCTTTTAATTTCATGGCTGCAGTCACCATCTGCAGTGATTTTAGAGCCCCAAAGAATACAGTCTGAGACTATTTCCACTGTTTCCCCATCTATTTCTCATGAAGTGATGGGACCGGATGCCATGATCTTTGTTTTCTGAATGTTGAGATTTAAGCCAACATTTTCGCTCTCCTCTTTCACTTTCATCAAGAGGCTTTTTAGTTCCTCTTCACTTTCTGCCATAAGGGTGGTGTCATCTGCATATCTGACGTTATTGATATTTCTCCTGGCAATCTTGACTCCAGCTTGTGTTTCTTCAGTCCAGCGTTTCTCATGATGTTCTCTGCATAGAGGTTAAATAAGCAGGGTGACATATACAGTCTTGACGCACTCCTTTTCCTATTTGGAACCAGTCTGATGTTCCAAGTCCAGTTCTAATTGTTGCTTCCTGACGTGCATACCGATTTCCTTAAGAGGCAGGTCAGGTGGTCTGGTATTCCCATCTCTTTCAGAATTTTCCAAGGTTTATTTTGATCCACACAGTCAAAGGCTTTGGCATAGTCAATAAAGCAGAAATAGGTGTTTTTTTCTGGAACTCTCTAGCTTCTTCCATCATCCATCGGATGTTGACAATTTGATCTCTGGTTCCTTTGCCTTTTCCAAAACCAGCTTGAACATCAGGAAGTTCACTGTTCGAGTATTGCTGAAGCCTGGCTTGGAGAATTTTGAGCATTACTTAACTAGCATGTGAGATGAGTGCAATTGTGCGGTAGTTTGACCATTCTTTGGCATTGCCTTTCTTTGGGAGATGAATGAAAACGGACCTTTTCCAGTCCTGTGGCCAAATTTGCTGGCATATTGAGTGCAGCACTTTCACAGCATCATCTTTCATTTGAAACAGCTCAACTGGAATTCCATCACCTCCACTAGTTTTGTTCATAGGGATGCTTTCTAAGGCCCACTTGACTTCACATTCCAGGATGTCTGGCTCTAGATGAGTGGTCACACAATCTTGATTATCCAGGTCGTGAAGATCTTTTTTGTACAGTTCTTCTGTGGATTCTTGCCACCTCTTCTTAATATTTTCTGCTTCTGTAGGTCCATACCATTTCTGTCCTTTATCAAGCCCATGTTTGCATGAAATGTTCCCTTGGTATCTCTGATTTTCTTGAAGAGATCTCTCGTCTTTCCCATTCTGTTGTTTTCCTCTATTTCTTTGCAATGATCTCTGAAGGAGGCTTTCTTAATCTCTTCTTGCTATTCTTTGGAACTCTGCATTCAGATGCTTATATCTTTCCTTTTCTCCTTTGCTTTTCTCTTCCCTTCTTTCACAGCTATTTGTAAGGCTCCCGAGACAGCCATTTCGCTTTTTTGCATTCCTTTTCCATGGGGATGGTCTTGATCCTTGTCTCTTGTACAATATCATGAACCTCATTCCATAGATCATGAGGCACTCTATCAGAACTAGGCCCTTAAGTCTATTTCTCACTTCCACTGTAAAATCATAAGGGATTTGATTTAGGTCATACCTGAATGGTCTAGTCATTTTCCCTGCTTTCTTCAGTTTCACTCTGAATTTGGTAATAAGGAGTTCATGATCTGAGCCACAGTCAGCTCCTGGTCTCATTTTTATTGACTGTATAGAGCTTCTCCATCTTTGGCTGCAAAGAATATAATCAATCTGATTTTGGTGTTGACCATCTGGTGATGTCCATGTGTAGAGTCTTCTCTTGTGTTGTTGGAAGAGGGTGTTTGCTATGACCAGTGCATTTTCTTGGCAAAACTCTATTAGTCTTTGCCCTGCTTCATTCCGCATTGCAAGGCCAAATTTGCCTGCTACTGCAGGTGTTTCTTGACTTCCTACTTTTGCATTCCAGTCCCCTATAATGAAGAGGACATCTTTTTTGGGTGTTAGTTCTAAAAGGTCTTGTTCAGTCGCTGGCAATGCTTTTGGAAAGTGCTGATTTGTAGTTGACAACACTCCTGTGTGTTTACTAGAGATGCTGGGATTTGGGAGTGGGGATTTTCATCACTCAAGCCCAGGTCTGATCATTTCCAGTACACTCCACTCTCACATCACAGATAGATAGAGTCTCATCACATTTCGGTATTTTCCAAAATGTTTACAAGAATCATATTACTGCTTATCTATGTTCAGCTGTGCTAATTTTTAAAATATAGTTCCATGCAAATGGTAGTTTTTTGAGGTAATTAAAAAATTCAGAACCAAAGCTGTCTATTTTTTTAATCACTGTGTATGTCTGCAGCCTAGTCTATTTTAAAAAATTAAAATAATATTGTCACATGAGTGTATGTACCTCGGTACTTTGTCTCGTCACAACAAAGATTTGGAGTGACAGACATTAAAGCCCTTGGCGCATCACAGCTCTTGGGTCTTGGACAAACCGTGTTTTAGCTTAGGCAAATCAGTGTTACAGCTCTATTTTATTTAGAAGATAGCAGGAGAATCCATCCTTGAAGCGTGAGGGCATGCCAACCCAAGGACTTGTAGAGAAGAGATTGGAGGAGTGCAGGAGGGAGGGAGAAAGAGAGGAAGAGCGCAAGAACGCGGGAGAGAAAGAGAGAAAGCACTTTGGCTCCTGCTTTTATATGTTTTTCCCTCTACCTGGGCCTGCCCTATGCAAATTGGGTTTAGCCCAGAGTGCTGTTTTTTCAGGAGAAGGCAGTGGCATCCCATTCCTGGTCCTTGGACCCTCTTTGACCTTCCTTGACTTTTAGCCACCGCCATTTTGGACTCCTTTTCCCTATTCTACCTACCTAACAATATCATCCTCAAATATTTATGTACATTTTCAGTCAGTTAAAAATTATCCTGATTTTATTGACATGAGAATTTGTCTCTTAATAAGTACACAGTCCCATTTTAGTGTATGTCTGTATGCATGAACATGTTAACATCATTTGATTGATTTTTTGTTTTTCTTTTTTGAAGATTCCGTGAAGCAGGGAATAGCTACCCACTCCAGTATTCGTGCCTTGAGATCCCATGGGCAGAGAAGCGTGGCAAGCTACAGTCCCTGGGGTTGGTAAGAGTAGGACAGGACTGAGTGACTAACACTTTTCTTCTTTTTAGCATTATTTACAAATACAGAAATTTCTATAAACTTTCATGAGAGTTAGCTCTGTGCATTTGTCTGTGTTTGATTAAAGTCTAGAGTCACAAACTGAAGTAAAAGTTGCTGCTGCTGCTAAGTCGCTCCAGTCGTGTCCGACTCTGTGCGACCCCATAGACGGCAACCCACCAGGCTCCCCCGTCCCTTAAGTTGTCATTTAAAGAATGTTCGTTAAAACATTTGCCAAAAGATGATACAGCAACATTATTGACTTTAAATTATTCCTGTTATACATTCAAGTCTCTGAAAACTGTCAGAAAGTAGTCTATACCAGATTGTTAAAATGATTCTTGCTGCCGAGATTACTATCCTATCAGACCTGTAAAATCTGTAAAGCACTTAAAGTTCAAAGTTAAATGTGAATTCTTTCCTTACTATTCTTCCTCGTTGCTGTTCACACATTGTCACTCATGGAGCAGAATTTTCCACGTTACTCGTTCAAATAAGCTTGTGAAAAATGTGGCACACTGAGCCCACTCCAGAACATTTGGATCAGGAAGTGCTTTGTAAAAATATTTCCTGTTTCTTTTGATAGACAGTTGATCGTCTGTCAACTGAGTACAACACTCAGAAATAACTATGCCAATGTTGATCTGATCATATGATTTCTCTTTCAAATCAGAATAACTTCTGTAGTGGTTCATGGATCGTATCTCATCCTCTTTTCTTGGGGTTAAAAATGTGGTAGAAAATAGTACTGTGTAAAAATTATATTCTTGTGTAACACCAGACATTCTCCTAAATCAAAACCATTTCTCTTGCTGGTTTCCTCTTGGGTCACATTAGGAAGTCTTCCCATGGCCACATGGCACCTGTACTTTGCATTTCAGGGACGGCTGACATTCCAGGATGTGGCCATAGACTTCACTGAAGAGGAGTGGGAATGCCTGGACCTCGGGCAGCGAGAATTGTACAGGGACGTGATGTTAGAGAACTACAGGAACCTGGCCTCCTTGGGTGAGGATAACTGCCTTCCAGAATCCCTTCTCTACCCACTGGGTTTTGGTTCCTGCATTTCTAGAATGTCTCCTAGAATCTTCTGCTCCTTATAATAGTTTCAGATCCCTGCTTTCTATGGGAAAATGGATATTTATGAGTTGAGAAAGAAGACTTCATGATGATTCATTATGATTCTAACTTTTCCTTGATGGAATCTGCCTCCTTCTTCTAGGTGATTGGTAATTCTGTAGGTTCTGTGGTATAAAAGGGTGCCACTCTCCTTTATAAATCAGATTTCTCCCGCTTACTGACTTTGGCCTTAGTAGTACTTGACTAGAATCTCAAGATCTTTTCTTTATGTATTTGTTAGTTAGAAAAGTGCTTCGATAAAGTATTGGGGGATATAACTTTCTAGGCTATATTAACATTCAACCATGCCTTCTCTAGAATGTTAATAATGTAATAATGTAATGAGCAAGGTAACAGTCATGTCTGACTCTTTGCGAGCCTATGGAATAGTCCATGGAATTCTCCAGGGCATAATAGTGGAGTGGGTAGCCGTTCCCTTTCCAGAGGATCTTCCTAACCCAGGCATCAAACACAGGTCTCCCACAGTGCAGGTGGCTTCTTTACCAGCTGAGCTACCAGGGAATGTTAATACAGCTTAGGAAATTATGTCCCCAAATACTTTAGTTCTAGGCTCTATTAACATTCTACCATGCCTTCTCTGGGCTTCCCAGGTGGCACTAGTGGTAAAGAACCTGCCTGCCAATTCAGGAGACATCAAAGAAATGGGTTTGATCCCTGGGTTGGGAAGAACTCCTGGAGGAGGACATGGCAACCCACTCAGTACTTGTGCCTGGACACTCCCATGGACAGAGGACCCTGGCAGGCTACAGTCTATAGGGTGGCAAAGAGTCAGACGTGACTGGCGCGACTTAGCACATGTGCCTTTTCTTCTCACTTGAATACATATTAGATTGGAAACTGATGAATCTCTTGTAAAACGAATATTCCTTTTCCTGATATCAGGTCTTGTGGTCTCTAAGCCAGACCTGGTCACCTTTCTGGAGCAAATGAAGAATCCCTGGGATGTAAGGAGACTGGAGACACCAGCCGTATACACAGGTAGGGGTCAATGGATGGAGCCGACCACTCCACGACAGGTCCAAGGATTAGTGAAGAATTCATCTTTGTCATGTGGTTTGGGAAGATCTGCTTCAGTGGAAATGGTTTTAGAGAAGTCTGGGTTTCTTTCTGTTGCTGTCATAGGCGGATATCACCTGCCCCATTCTGTCCCTTTAAATCATTCCTGAATTCATCTCCAGTGATTACTTTTTTCAATCACAGTGAGAACTGAAACCCTTTTCTTGGCCTGTGACAACCTGCATGAATCGATTACTATTCCATTTCGTGGGGGCAGGGGGCCCCTCAGAAAGCTGAACATTTCTGAATAACTCTAAGACGGTCCTATTAAAGCTTCTACCTCTAGATGACAGTGTGTGAGCGGAATTGAGGACATACTGCCAAAGTTCTAGGAATACTGGGGCAGAGTTTGTTTGTTTGTTTGTTTCTGACTTATAATTTCTAAAACACTGGAAGCTACAAATATGATCTTATAAATGTTAAATTCAAGTAATTTCTTCACTGTATAAACCAAAACCTCCCTAAAGAGAAAGAATGCCAATCTCAGGATTACTTCAAAGTTTCTGTTTTCTTCATATGAACTCATATGAAATGTTAAGTGTATCTGCCCCAATTCCTCAATGCTAAAAGGCTTAACTGAACTGAACTGAACTGAAAAGACTTAAATATATTCAATTAACTCAAAAAATTTTCAAATAAATTGGCATAAGAGCTTAAAACGTTTTCTACCATATTTTTAATGGTTTCAAACTATTATAATGTTTAGATAATAGAATCTTTTTAAAACGTTCTTATTGGAGTATAACTCATTTACAATGTTGTACTGCAAAAAGAATTCATTTTACATATAGATATCTACGCTTTTTAAGATTTCCTTCCCAATTCGATCTCCACAGAGCATTGATAGTGTTCGCACCATACTTTGAAAGTCTCTTTTCTGAATTTCTCAAGAACTGCTTCTTTATTTAATGAATCTTGTTATCAACTTCCACAGATTTTCTCCTACGTGTCCTCGCTTTCTGATTAGACCTATGTCAGTATCATTTATGATTTTTATATTGAAACATCATATAGAACGTGCTAAAATAAAAAGTGGATTAAAGAATTAGAGGCATCTAGCGGCATCAGCATTTAAGATGACTGAAGTGGAAGAGTAATCATTATACTGCCTGTCTCTTCTTCATTTAGTGGTTCTTGTAGCTTTTTGTCTTGCTCCTTCCTCTACACCATACTTCTTTGTCGTCCCATTTTGTCAAATTTTCTGTGTTTGTGGTCTGTTCTGCAGGCTGCAGGATCCTAGCTCCTCTTGCTCTGTTGTCTTCCCCCTAGGGGGTGAGGTTGGTCCACAGGCTTGTACCCTTATACCCTTGATCTGGGCTTTGATTGCTGTTATTGTGACCCATGCCTCCCCAAAATATTGAGGGGAGCTTCCCCTTGGCTCTATGGTTTTCACTGGTCTCTCGGGGTGGGGTCTGCTTCTTGGTTTGTGGAGAAGAGCCCAGATGTGTTTCTTCCCTCTGATTCTGATCTGTAGTCAAGGCAGGTAAGATTGGAGAACTCCTACTGGGAGAGAAGCCACTAAGCATTGCTCCTCTGGGATTGTTCACCTTGGCGTGTGCTCATGCACTGTGTGAGTCTCATGTGACCGCATGTTGGCACTGCATCGGCCTGCCTTCAACCATGGGCATGTTGGCACATTGCTCTGGTGCCAGCAGCTTTCACTTTTAGGGATTTACATAAACTGTTTGTGAAAGCAGAGAGATGTGCCTCCTCAGATGTTGTTTTCACTGGAACACCAGCAGAGATCCAGTGAACTCAGGTCCCAGAATTGCATTCATGGAGCTGGACCTGCTGTGGTGCTCTGGGGGCAGCTCAGACTCTAGCCTGGCCCTTCCCCCTAGTATACATCCCCACAAAGTCTACAGCTGCTAAAGCTACACCTCCCATGTCTGTGGGAGCCCTGGTTATCCATTCAGATGCTCTGTAGGGGCTGAGTTGACAAAGCCAGTTGCAGGTATAAAAGCATGGTTTGTGTAACCGTGAGGAGAGACTTAAGTTTTCCTTCCTTAACCCTGGGGATCAGCTGAGCTTTCAGCTCCTTCTATGTGTGTGGGCCACCCACAGGTGTCTGCTGCAGAAGCTGCCCCAGAGCACAGGAGTCTTCTGATTGTGGAGGAGGTGCATGGGGGGAGGCTGTGGCTGGAGCTCAATAGAGCCCACCTGGGTGGTGGCCCTTCGTAGTGCTGGGAGAGGAGGGGCCAGCACAGGGGGAGAGGGGCTGCAATGGTGGGTCTTCCCTTTGGGCATCAGTCAACAAAGGTGCTCTGCTCTCTGGTGGTCAGGCTTCCTCATATACATTCTAGTTATAGAGCTCCTCCCTCACCCCTGGCCCCTCAGGATGTCTCCTCACAGCCCACAGCAGTCCTCTGCCTGGCTATGCTCTCCAGACCCCACATTTCAGCACCCAGCCTTTGTCTGCAGCAACAGATACCCTTTCAGGCTGGGTGGGCAGGGCTGGCATCAGTACCCTGTGTACAGGTCTCACTCTGTCCTGCTGCCACAGGCTGTTGCCGTGTTCTCTTCCCACAGAGAATGAGGCTCCCCTTCTGTCCCAGATGAGCTCACATCAGCCCCAATAGATAGGAATAGTAGATAAGAAAACTTTCATTTGATATCTTTCAGCTGTGTCCTCTCACAACACCCGTGGTTTGATGTCAAAGAATCCAAGATTAGAAAACTTAATCCAAAAAGCAAACCTAGGAATATATGAAAGAGCTTACCTTGGAAACGAACACTTAATGAAAGTCCGGGAATATATGGGGGTATGTGAAAGACCGAGAAGATGTTTATATGGACAGAAAGAAACCAAGACAGTTTCACACAATGGGGACATTACTGCCATAAGAAATGAGCAATATGAGTCAAACTGTGGAAAACACCCACTTCAGTTATCAACAGCTGCAGAAAAGTGTATCTGTTCAACCAAAGGCTTAAAGCAGTTTTTGAAACATACACATTCTCTGAAGGGAAATGTGGAAAATCTGGAAAGTCATCCAGTCTCTACTGCAAATACTCATGCAAACCACTCTGAACACAGGCTTCGATTACACATACATTCAAGCACGTCTGAAAACCAGAAATTGAAAAACGATGGGGAAAACTCACAATATAACCAGCTTGAGGGATCTGTGAACAAGGGGTCATTATTCTTCCACCAACAGACAATTTCTCTCCATTCCAAAATGTGTAATGTTGATATTAATGGAAGAGAGTTAATCCCACCACCATTGTTGAATACACATCATGATACGGTTAATACGGAACAACTTCTCACGTGTAATAACACGAGACAGGCCTTAAGTAAGAGCTCTACCCCTAATAATTGCAAGAATATTTATGATGGAGTGAGAAGCCATTCATGCAATGAAACTGGGTGTACAACTGAACAAGACTCTCACCCTATGAAATATCAGGGACCTCAATCTTCAGACAAAGACTCTAAAAATAGTACATGGAGGAATATCTTTTACCAAACATCAACTTCTGCACTAAATGAGAGTACACATACTGGAGAGAAGACTTACAATTGTGAATATGGTGATGTCTCTAATCAGTCTTCAAATCTCACTCAACAGCAGAGTATTCAGAATCCGCAGAAAAGTTACAAGTGTACGAAATGTGAGAAAGCCTTTACTAACTCATCCAGTCTAAGTAGTCACAGGAAAATTCATTCAGGATGGAAATCTTCCAAATATACAGAGTGTGGTAACACCTCTAATCAGAATTCAGAGCTTAGTCAAGATCAGCAAATCCACACTGGCAAGAAACCTTATGAATGTAAAGAATGTGATAAAGCATTTATGTGTTACTCAAACCTTAGTCGACATAAGCGCATTCACACTGGGGAGAGGCCTTATAAATGTACAGAGTGTGGCAAAGCCTTTAATCGGAAGTCATGTCTTACTGATCACCAGAGAATTCATACAGGAGAGAAACCTTATAAATGTAAAGAATGTGGAAAAGGCTTCAGTTACTGCTCAACTCTTATTCAACACCAGCGAATTCATACTGGAGAGAGGCCTTATAAATGTGAGGATTGTGGCAAAGCGTTTAGACAGCAGTCATGTCTTACTAAACATCAAGTAATCCATACTGGAGAGAAATCTTATAAATGTAAAGAATGCGGAAAAGCCTTCAGTTACCACTCATCTCTTACTCAACACCAGCGAATTCATACTGGAGAGAAGCCTTATAAATGCAAAGAATGTGGGAAATCCTTTAGTCAGAACTCAACTCTTACTGAACACCAGCGAATTCATACTGGAGAGAAGCCTTATAAATGTATAGAATGCGGAAAAGCCTTTAGTCAGTACTCAAACCTTACTCAACACCAGCGAATTCATACTGGAGAGAAGCCTTATAAATGCAAAGAATGTGGGAAATCCTTTAGTCAGAACTCAACTCTTACTGAACACCAGCGAATTCATACTGGAGAGAAGCCTTATAAATGTAAAGAATGCAGAAAAGCCTTCCGTCACTACTCAACTCTTATTGAACACCAGAGTATTCATACTGGGGAGAGGCCTTATAAATGTAAGTTTTGTGGCAAAGACTTTAGGATGCACTCACATCTTACTAGCCATCAGAGAATTCATACTGGAGAGAGGCCTTATAAATGTGAGGACTGTGGCAAAGCGTTTAGATACCACTCAGGTCTTAATAAACATCAAGTAATCCATACTGGAGAGAAATCTTATAAATGTAAAGAGTGTGGAAAAGCCTTCAGTTACCACTCATCTCTTACTCAACACCAGAGAATTCATACTGGAGAGAAGCCTTATAAATGTAAAGAATGTGGAAAAGCCTTCAGTCAGTACTCAACTCTTACGCAACACCACCGAATTCACACTGGAGAGAAGCCTTATAAATGTATAGAATGCGGAAAAGCCTTCAGTCAGTACTCACATCTTACTCAACACCAGAGAATTCATACTGGGGAGAGGCCTTATAAATGTAAGGATTGTGGCAAAGACTTTAGCAGGCACTCAGGTCTAACTTACCATCAGAGAATTCATACTGGAGAGAAACCTTAGAAATGTAAAGAATGTGGAAAAGCCTTCAAAGCACTCATGTCTTACTCACCATCAGAGAATTCATACTGTAGAGAAACCTTAGAAATGTAAAGAATGTGGAAAAACCTTCATCAAGCACTCACGTCTTACTCAACATCAGAGAATTCCTACTGGAGAAGTGGCAAAGGCTTTAATCTGAGCTCTCACCTTATTAGACAGAGAGCACGTACTGGAGAGAAACCCTACTAATAAGTGATGGAAGAAGTTTGTCCTAAACATACACTTCAGAAAATACAAGACCATTTATTTAAGGAAGATAAGGAATGACATAAAGAAAATATAGAAAAGTATTTAATAAAAATTAAATCTAAATAAATATCAGAAATTGCACACTAGAAAAAGTGAAAGTCGCTCCGTTGCTTCCAACTCTTTGCAACTCCATGGACTGTGTCCATGGAATTTTCCAGGCCAGAATAGTGGAGTGGGAGGTGGATTTTTACCAACTGAGCTATCAGGGAAGCCCGCAGATAGAAACCATTTCATCAATTCTGTTTTTTGAAGTTCCTCTTCAGGAGAAGTATTGTAGATAGTAATCCATAGTTAAAACAAATCGAAAATTGATATGTTAGTATGGATCACAAGATGAAAGTTGGTATTTAGAAATGTACAAATAGTAGCAATATATCTTTGTTTCTATTGACATGATTTGTGGTTGTTTGAAAACCAAAATCAAAGTGATTCAACTCTCAAATTACTCCATGCTGCTATTCTTCATTTCTAGTGTGTAGGCTAAGTTATGTTTTTGGTGGTTAATATCTCAAAGGTGAGACAAGGCCTTCAATCCTAGGGAGAAATCATTTGTATTTATTCTGCATTAGAAGATTAAGGACCCAGGAATGTAACATGTATATCTAAATGGAGGTGTTAGTCATTCATGTCAAACATCCCAGTAGGTCACCATGAGGTAAGTGTTCAGGGAGTAATTCCACATATTAAAGTAAGATGTACATTTTCAATAGTTATGTCACTTGCTTTTTAAGTAAAATACAATGACAGTTCACTGAAATCTTGATATATCTTTATAAATCAACAGAAGTCATGAATATTAGTTGACATGTTTCAAATAAAGACATCTCTGATCCCCTAGAAATGTATGGAAATCAGTCACAGAAAAGTCATGTAATTAGTGTATGTTTTATTTCATAAACAATTCACCTCCATTTTGTAACCATAGGAATCACAGTGCTCAGATCATTGTATCAGAGGAATGAATATCATAGTTTATGCTTGTAATCTGTATTTTATTCTGTTAAATAGTGGGTTGGAAAAGGTTTTATTCTGACTGTGTGATATAACATGTTAATAAAACTGGACGGTTTCTTGTGATGAAGTTGGTGTGTAATGAATTGTCAACCTACCGATTTAAGGTTGAAGGGAAAATACCTAACAATAAACTCTTTGTTAGCACAGAGGGATGATATCTGTAACAATTAGTTTCCATCCTGCCTTAAAGCCTCAAATAATTGAATAATTGGATATTTCCCATCATTTCTCCATTGTACTCCCCCCACCCCCAACTTCTCTGTAACTGCTGGGACATTGTGATGGTTCTAGGAAGGATCATAGAGAGTACTGTTGAGAGTTTACCTGAACTACTCCATGCTGTTGCTGCCTCAGCGTCTGTCTGGGGAGCAGGCAGCCTGCAGGTCCTTGAACTCACACCAGCCAGTCCTGTGAACACCTACACTAGATGACCACCCACCTTGAGACCAGTAGTCGTGCTGAACCCCAGGGTCTACTGCACAGGCCCTCCTTCAGTGACACCCTCAGAGCTCTAGATTCCTGCTCCTCTTGGATTGAATGGACCGATCCATACTCAGCCTGGCGAGTCCACAGCATTTCAACCAAGGTCTCTTAGAAAGGCCTGAACCCCGAGTACTGGAGCTTTCTCTGCTTGGTTCCTAAGCTTGACCTAAGAAATTCCTGCCCTAGAACCTCCTCTCCTGAGAGGTCTTAGGTGTGCTGAGTGTGAGGGCTGAAGCTCAGGGCTCCTGAGTGTGGGTCTTGGGGGAGAAGCATCAAAATAAACAGGGAACTTGCTGAAGAAACATTCATGAGCCCTCTTCAGACCTGCAGATTTATAACTTCTTAGAGTGGGGACCTGACCTCGAGGGGTTCATATTCACTGAAATGGTTCAGAAAGAACCTTGTAAGTGGTTTCAACCTGGTTTCCTATCAAGATCACCTGACCAGTGTTAAGCGATAACCTCCCCACAGAGTTCTGTCTTGGTCCTGTGGGAGGATCAGTGCGGTGTGTAGGAAGTGCTCCAGGGGACTCTAAGGAGAGGCCCGGGTTTAGGACGTGGCTCCTGGTCCATCTGTGAGAGCTGAGGCCTAGCTTCAGTCTGAGGTGAGGCTGCAGGGATGGTCTAGCTGGATTTGGACCAGGGAAATCAGTCAGCTCACATCATCTGTGTGAGCAGAGGATTACGAGCTCTCTCTGAGGAGAGAACAATCAAGAAGTAAGTTGAAAGACTGGTCTCCAGGTAGGAAGCAATTGTTCCTGAATCTCTCCTGAGACAGGACAGGAGAGGTGGGTCTTCTCAGCTTTTCAAGGTCCTTCTGTCTGAAGGTGAATTAGTTGCAGGTTAAAGAGATGTGCAGTTGCATTTGAAGGTATTCTTTCAATATGCAGAGATGTGTTTGCTACATCACATCCTCAGAGAAGACAGAGCAGGAGGAAGAAGAGGAGGAAATGACAGTTCTGTCCTGGGTTTGGGGCTGCGTCTGCTTTTCCCCCTAAAATGCTTGAACGTAGGGAACCTGCAAACCTTTCGTTCTCTGCTTCTAATTTTTCTGCCTGGGGAGATTGTTATCAACTTCTTATTTTTTCCTTTTCTTATCATAGTGAGGACCGGCTCTTTAGATCACTTCTCCCTTGTGTCCCAGAACCTTGTCTCCCTTGTCTGTATCCTGGCTTTCTGTAGAGCATGATGAATTCTGAACCTGAATGAGTGACGTTCAACTGGTGAAAAGATTCCCCTTATGAGAGATCAACATGGGGAGGCATAGGTTCTGAGATTCTCATTGGCATGTAGTTCAGTCTTGGGACCTTAGAGAAGTAGGGGAAATTAGGAATGAATTTACATATATTTGCAACTTGAGATATTTAGAACAGGATTAAGAAATTGTCCTCATGAACAGAATTACCTCAGTGCTCCAGAATTCCACAGGAAGTTTGGGAAATAGAAGGAGAAAAATATGAGAGACCTTTCTCTATATTAGTAGGAAGGACTCACTCTTAAGTGTAGTCTTAGGATACAGAACATGGAAGTTATATAAGAAGTGAATTTTGTATAAAACTGATATTTTTCAGGATTCAGATCACTGCTAACATTTATCCCACTACACCTCACATTCCCTGGTTCAAGTGCTTCTGCGATATTGTGATATTGTGAACTGTGATGTTCCTGCTTTTTGACTTTCATAAGGATTTTTGAAAGATTTAGTGAGGGATGTGTATAAGCTGCCTAAATTAATGTAGCAAACTGCCCCTTCTTAGTTCCCTTTGCTTTGGAAAATGAACACTCACCTGTGTTTAGTAAGGTTCTTGCATTTTGGGCATGGAGGTTTTCATCACTCAAGCCCATGTCTGATCATTTCCATTAGTAATATACTCCACACTCATTTTCCAGACAGAATTCTTATCACATCTTTGTATTTTCTACAATATTTACAAGAATGTTATTACTTATGTTTAACCATTATATCTAAAATAGAATGCAATACAAATGATAGAGATTTTCAAAGGAATAAAAGATTCAGAACCAAGAGCTCTAATTTTTGTCTATGTGTTTTTGCACCCTAGTGTATTAAAAAAAAAAAAAACAGAATATTGCCACAAATAAATTATAAGATTTAAGCACAGAAATCTATTCCTGATTTAATAAACATGAATCATTTTTCTCCTAACTAGTGTATGTTTGTGTGCATGAAGATGTTGACAGTATATGACATTTTATCTCTTTTTGATATTTTTGCCAGTTACCTCCACTGGTAAAACATGCATTAGAGTGGTCTCTGCAAACAGTTCAATTCAGTCGCTCAGTCAGGTCTTTGTGTTGACTTAATTCTTTTTACATAAAATCGAGCTCAGATCCATTGAAGTAAATCCAAAGCTCTACATTTTCTGAATATTTAATCAAATATTACAAACAATTTTGAACACCAATATTTTTTAATCTAAAATTATTTATGTGGCTCATTCAAGATTACAAAGTAAAAAACTGTTAGAAAGTTATATAGTTTGCAAATGGTCAAAAGGATTGTTTTCTCTGCTTACTAATCAATTAAACCTGTAAAATCTGTAAAGCCCATAAAGTTCAATAATAACTATGAATTCGTACCTGGCTCTTTTCAGTTCAGTTCAGTCGCTCAGTTGTGTCCAATTCTTTGCGACCCCATGGACTGCAGCACATCTGACAATCACCAACTCCCAGAGCTTACTCAACCATGTATCCATTGAGTCCGTGACACCATCCAACCATCTCAGTCTTTGTTGTCCCCTTCTCCTCCTGCCTTCAGTCTTTCCCAGCATCAGGCTCTTTTCCAGTGAGTCAGTTCTTTGCATCAGGTGGCCAAAGTATTGGAGTTTCAGCTTCAGCATCAGTCCTTCCAATGAATATTCAGGACTGATTTCCTTTAGGATGGACTGGTTGGATCTTCTTGTGGTTCAAGGGACTCTCAAGAGTCTTCTCCAACACCACAGTTCAAAACCATCAATTCTTTGGCACTCAGTTTTCTTTATAGTCCAGCTCTCATATCCGTACATGACTAGTAGAAAAACCATGGCTTTGACTAGATGAAACTCTGTCGGCAAAGTAATGTCTCTGCTTTTTAATATGCTGTCTAAGTTCATCATAATTTTTCTTCCAAGGAGTAAGCATCTTTTAATTTCATGGCTGCAGTCAGCATCTGCAGTGATTTTGGAGCCCAAAACAATCAAGTTTCTCACTGTTTCCATTGTTTCCCCATCTATTTGCCCTGAAGTGATGGGACTGGATGCCATGGCTGTTTGCCATGGCTCTTTTCAGTTCAGTTCAGTTCAGCTCAGTTGCTCAGTCGTGTCCGACTCTTTGCGACCTCATGAATCGTAGCACGCCAGGCCACGCTGTCCATCACCAACTCCATGCTATTCACAATGGCCATTTATCAACCAGACATTTAGTTAAAACTATGCTTGTTCAAGGTGAAAAACTGTGGGCCCACCCTAGAACTCTTGAATCATAATGTGCTTTTTAAAAAAAAAAATCTGCTTTGACTGATATTTATCCAGTGCAACACAAGGAAAACCCTCAAAACTAAATATGCCTCTGTTGAGCACATTTAATAATTTTTCTCCCAGATGAATGAATGAATCAGTCACTCAGTCATGTCCTACTCTTCGTAACCCCATGCACTATAGCCTGCTAGGTTCCTCCCTCCATAAGATTCCCCAGGCAAGAATACTGGAGTGGGTTGCCTTCCCTTCTCCAGGGGATCTTCCCAACCTAGGGATTGAATCCAGGTCGCCTGCATTGCAGACAGATGCTTTACCATCTGAGCCACCAGGGAAGCCCAAGTGGCTTTGTGGATCATCTCTCATCCTGTTTTCTTCAGGTTAGAAATGCGCTAGAGCATATTACTCTGTAAAAAAAGTATATTATTGTATACCATCAGACACTCTTCTCATTGAAAAACTAGCTCTCTGTACTTGCTGTTTTCAACTTGGGTCACATTAGGAAGTCTTCCCACAGTCACATGGCATCTGTCCTTTGTATTTCAGGGACGGCTGACATTCCAGGATGTGGCCATAGAGTTCACTCAAGAGTGAGAGAGTCAATTCCTAGGCAGGTTGATAAGAAGTCCGGAGGTCCCCAAGGAGAGAGGGGTCTGAAATTCTCAAGGAGAAGGAAAGGACAAACTTTTTTATCTACAGTCCTTAGTCTTAGTCAATTACACAACTCAGTTTAAACTCTGTACTAGGGATTATACAACAACAATATATCCTGCCTGCGGACAGTTTCTCCTTCCTGAAAACCTTCTGGCTAATCCTGTTATCTTAAAATGTAAATCATGGGAGTGGGTCTAGGAAGATCTTTACAACCACCAGACAATCTTTTGTTTCATTGGGATAACTAATTAAAAGGTATATAATTCCCTTGCTAACACTACTGAGTGGGCACTCTTTCTGTCCCCTTCTGATGTCTATGTCAGAAGCTTTCTCTATCTCTTTTATACTTTAATAAAACTCTATTACACAAAAGCTCTGACTGATCAAGCCTCGTCTCTGGCCATGAATCAAATTCTCCTTCAGAGGCCAAGAATCCCAGCGTCTTCTATGGCTCAGCAACAACCTTTCAAGAGGAGTGGGAGCGCCTGGACCTCGGTCACCGGGAATTGTACAGGGATGTGATGTTAGAGAACTATGGGAACCTGGTCTTCTCGGGTGAGGACAGCTGCCTTCCAAAATCCCTTATCTACCCTCGGGATTTTGATTCCTTCATTCGTAGAATGTCTCCTGGAATCGTCTGTGTCCTACAATAGAGGTTACGATCTCTGCTTTTGAGGAGAAAATGGGAGTTGGTGAATATAGACAGAAAGCTTCCTGATGATTCACATGATTCTAACCTTCCTCTTTCTTGAGCTCTCTGCCTCCTTCGCTCTAGACTAGAGGTCACTCTCTCAGCTTACTCGTATAAAATCATGCTGCCTTCCTCATAAAGACAGAGGTCCACCTTTATGTTTGACTGAGTGTTATTCTGATGGAGATCTCAGGATCTAGGTTTCAACTATTGCCTACTACATTAAATGTGCTTTCTATAAAGTCTTTTGGGAAGTCACATCCTGGACTCTTTTCACATTCTACAATGCCTTCCTCTCTCCCGAGACCACAATGTTGTTCAGTCGCTCAGTCATGTCCGACTCTTTGTGACCCCATGGACTGCAGCATGTCAGGCTTCTCTGTCCATCACCAACTCCCAGAGCTTGCTCAAACTCATGTCCATTGAGTTGATGATGCCAACAAAGCATCTCATCCTCTGTCGTCCCCTTCTCTTCCTGTCCTCAATCTTTCCCAGCATCAGGGTCCTTTCCAATGAGTTGGCTCTTCCCATCAAGTGGCCAAAGTATTGGAGTTTTAGCTTTGGCATTAGTCCTCCCAGTGAATATTCAGGACTGATTTCCTTTAGGGTGGACTGGATTGATCTCCTTGCTGTCCAAGGGAACTCTCAAGAGTTTTCTCCAGCACCACTGTTCAAAAGCATCAATTCTTTGGCACTCAGCCTTCTTTATGGTCCATCTCTTACATCCATACATAACTACTGGAACAACCATAGATTTGACCAGATGGACTTTTGTTGGCAAAGTAATGTCTCTGCTTTTTAACACGCTGTCTAGGTTTATCATTGCTTTTCTTCCAAGGAGCAAGCATCTTTTAATTTCATGGCTGCAGTAACCCTCTGCATTGATTTTGGAGTCCAAGCAAATAAAGTCTCTCCCTGTTACCATCGTTTCCCCTTTTATTTGCCATGAAGAGATGGGACTGGATGTCATGATCTTAGTTTTTTGAATTTTGAGTATTAAGCCAGCTTTTTCACTCTCCTCTTTCACTTTCACCAAGAAGCTCTTTGGTTCCTCTTTGCTGAGATTATTGATATTTCTCCTGGCAATCTTGATTCCAGGTTGAGCTTCATCCAATCTGGCATTTTGCATGATGTTATCTGCATATAAGTTCAATAAGCGGAGGACAATATACAGGCTTGATGTACTCCTTTCCCAATTTGGAATGAGTTCATTGTTCCATATCCAGTTCTGTTGTTTCCTGACCTGTATACAGATTTCTCAGGAGGCAGGTCAGGTGGTCTGGTAGTCCCATCTCTTGAAGAATTTCCCACAGTTTGTTGTGATCCGCACAAAGCCTTTCGCATAGTCAATGAAGTAGAAGTAGATGTTTTCTGGAATTCTCTTGCTTTTTCTGTGATCCAGTGGATGTTGGCAATTTGATCTCTCGTTCATCTGCCTTTTCTAAATCCAGCTTGTACATCTGGACATTCTCAGTTCACATACTGTTGAAGCCTAGCTTGAAGGATTTTGAGCATTACCTTGCTGGCATGTAAAATGAGTGCAATTGTGCAGAAGTTTGAACATTCTTTGGCATTGATCTTCTTTGGGATTGGAATGAAAACTAACCTTTTCCAACCTGTAGCCACTGCTGAGTTTTCCAAATTTGCTGGCATATTGAATGAAGCACTTTAACAGCATCATCCTTTGTAATTTAAAATAGCTCAGCTGGAATTCCATCCTCTCTACTAGCTCTGTTTATAGTGATGCTTCCTAAGACCCACTTGACTTCTCACTCCAGGATTTCTGGCCCTAGGTGAGTGGTCACACCATTGGGATTATCTGGTGTTATAAGATCTTTTTAGTATAGTTCATCTGTGTATTTTCACCACCTCTCCTTAATAGTCGTGTCCAACGCTTTGTGACCCCATGGACTATACAGTCTGTCGAATTCTCGAGGCCAGAATACTGGAGTGGGTAGCCTTTCCCTTCTCCAGGGGATCTTCCCAACCTTTCTAGGGTTCGAACCTAGGTCTCCTGCATTGCAGGCAGATTCTTTACCAGCTGAGCCACAGGGGAAACTCAGTATAGATCGTCTGTGTATTTTCACCACCTCTCCTTACTGTCTTCTGCTTTTGTTAGGTCCATACTGTTTCTGTCCTTTCTTGTGCCCATCTTTGCATGAAATGTTCCCTTGGTATCTCTCTTTCTCTTTTTTCTTTTTTGGTTAATTTTTATTTTCTATCGGAGTAGAGTTGATTTCTGTTGTGTTTGTTTTAGGTTTACAAGAACATGATTCAGTTATACACAGATGTATATCTATTCTGCGTATCCAGTCGACTTCCCTGTGCTATTTGGTAGGTCGACTGGCATTATCTATATGGTAATAAACAGTGTGTTTTTGTTAACCACAACCTCTCAAGGTCTCCCTGCCACTACATTTTTTTTTTAAGTCATAAGTTGGGTTTCTAAGTCTGTGAGTCTGTTTCTGTTTATAGTTAGTTAATCCGTATTCTTGCCTGGAGAATCCCATGGATGGAGGAGTCTGGTGGGCTATAGTCCATGGGGTCACAAAGAGTCGGACATGACTGAGCAACTTAACTAACTAACTAACTAATCTGTATAAATTTATAGATTCCCTCTCTAAGTGATACTTCTTCTTTCATCTCTGACTTCACTGAGTATGATAAATTCTCAGTCCACCCATGCTCCTGAAAATGTCATTCATTCATTCTTTTGGATGGCTGAGTGTATGCCAGTTGTTAGATGGACAGGTGACTCTTCACTTCTCTATAGATGGAACTTCGGTTGATGCTCTGTCTTAGATATTGTCAATAGCACTGCCCTGAAAATTGAGGTGCAACTATCATTTTAATGTGTGGATGTGAGAGTTGGACTGTGAAAAAGGCTGAGCGCTGAAGAATTGATGCTTTTGAACTGTGGTGTTGGAGAAGACTCTTGAGAGTCCCTTGGACTGCAAGGAGATCCAACCAATCCATTCAGAAGGAGAGCAGCCCTAGGATTTCTTTGGAAGGAATGATGCTAAAGCTAAAACTCCAGCACTTTGGCCACCTCATGCAAAGTGTTGACTCACTGGAAAAGACTCTGATGCTGGGAAGGATTGGGGGCAGGAGGAGAAGGGGACGAGATGAGATGACTGGATGGCATCACGGACTTGATGAACGTGAGTCTGAGTGAACTCTAGGAGATGGTGATGGACAGGGAGGCCTGGCATGCTGTGATTCATGTGGTCACAAAGAGTCGGACACCACTGAGTGACTGAACTGAACTGAAGTCAAGGAGTGGGCTTGCCAGTTCAAGTGGTATGTCTGTATTTAGTGTTTTAAGGAATTTCCATACTCTTTTCCTTGTGGCTGCACCGACTCAATTACACTCCTGCCCACAGTATAGGAGGATTCTCTGTGACCCTCGCCCTCAGCAGCAATTAACCTTTGTAGGACGCAGATGATTCCTTTGTAGACCTTTTGGAAGATGGATATTCTGTGAGGTGTGAGGTGATACCTCATTGCAGTTTCGATTAGATTTCTCTAAAAGTGGTCCTGAGCATCTTTTCATGTGTTTTATGGCCATCTGCATGCCTTCCTTGGAGACACATCCATTTAGATCTTTGCGGTTTTTCTACTGGATTGATAGGGGGGTTTTTTGTTTTGTTTTGTTTTGTTTTGTATTGCAGCTTTATCATGAGCTGCATGAGCAGTTTGTATGTTGGGAGATGAATTCGTTATTTTAAACATCTGTTGCAAACTTTTATTTTCCCATTCTGAGGGTTGTCTTTTTCTTTCCTTTAGGTTGCCCTTGCAGTGCAAAAGCTTTTTAGGTGATGAGGTGCCTTTTTAAAGTTTAGTTTTAGTTTTAATTATTCTAAGCATAGATTCAAAAAGAACTTGTTGTAATTCATGTCAAGGTGTGTTTGCCTATATTTTCCTCAAGAGGATTAGAGTAATCTTCTGTCCATTTAACTCTTCAAGCTATTTGGATTTTTTCTTCTGTAAGCAGTTAGGGAGAGACGTAAATTCTTTCCCTTTCCCCTTGTTTAACGAAGCTCCCTGTCCATCCTGACTGTTAACAGCTTACATTGCCAGCATCATTGTAGGAGACTTCCCGTGTCTCCACGTCCTCTCTGCCATTTTGTTAGTAAACCTCAGGAGATAGGCCACTCTGAGCTGGGTGAGGTGATATGTTCTGGTAGTTTTGCTTTTAATTTCTTTAATAATTAGCAATGTGAGCATTTTTCATGGCTTTATAGCCACCTGGATGTCTTCTGGGGAGAAATATCCATTTAGATCTTTGCCCTCCACCACTTTTTTAATTGAACAGCATGGGTGGTTTGCATATTTGGGGGATGAATTCCTTATTTTCACCTTGGTTGTAACATTTTTTTATCCTGAGGGTTATTTTGTTTTTCCTTTAGGGTTCCCCTCCTTTTGATCTCTGGCTCCTCTGCCTCTTCTAAATCCACCTTGAACATCTGGAAGTTCTCAGTTTATATACTGTTAAAGCCTTGCTTGGAGAATTTTGAGCATTACTTTACTGGTGTGTGAGATGAGTGCAATTGTGCAGTAGTCTGAACATCCTTTGGCATTCCCTTTCTTTCAGATTGGAATGAAAACTGACCTTTTCCAGTCCTGTGGCCACTGCTGAGTTTTCCAAATTTCCCTGCATATTGAATACAGGACTTTAACAGCATTATCTTTTAGGATTTGCAATAGCTGAGCTGGAATTCCATCACCTCCACTAGCTTGTTCATGGTGATGCTTCCTAAGGCCCACTTGACTTTGCATTCCAGGACGTCTGGCTCTAGGTGAGTGATCACACCATGGTGGTTATCTTGGTCATTAAGATTTTTTTGGATAGTTCTTCTGTGTTTTCTTGCCACCTCTTCTTAATATCTTCTGCTTCTGTTAGGTCCTTACCAGTTCTGTCCTTTATTTTGCCCATTTCTGCATGAAATATTCTCCTGGTATCTCTAATTTTCCTGAAGCGATTTCTCGTCTTTCCCATTCTATGTTTTCCTCTATTTCTTTGCACTGATCACTGAGGAAGGCTTTCTTATCTCTCCTTGCTATTCTTTGGAACTTTAAATTCAAATAGGTATATCTTTCCTCTTCTCCTTTTACATTTTTGATTTTCAGTTTTGATTTACATTTCTATAACATTTCACAAAGTTGAAAGCTTTTCATGTGACATGTTTAAGAACAGTGTGAGTAAAACAGTTTGGCGATTGGCCTCGTGATCTTTTGCCCTGGTTTGACTCTTTTTCCCCTGACGCACCTAGGACATTTCTTCAGGCAGGTGTTTCTTCCTTCAGTTCAGTTCAGTTCAGTTCAGTTCACTCGCTCAGTCGTGTCCGACTCTTTGCGACCCCAAGAATCGCAGCACGCCAGGCCTTCCTATCCATCACCAATTCCCGGAGTTCACTCAGGCTCACGTCCATCGAGTCAGTGATGCCATCCAGCCATCTCATCCTCTGTGGTCCCCTTCTCCTTTTGCCCCCAATCCCTCCCAGCACCAGAGTCTTTTCCAATGAGTTAACTCTTCTCATGAGGTGGCCAAAGTTTCTTCCTTAGAGCCCCTCAGCCCTGATGAAAATGAAGTGCCATCCGCACAGGATTTTCCATTGCTGTTCCAAAAGTGGCCACAAGGCGGCAGCATTTCCTTATGCTGCACAATTAGGTGTTTATTATGGTTAACTTTTATTTTCTAATGAAGTAGAGTTGATTTCTGTTGTGTTTGTTTTAGGGTGACAGGAACTTGATTTTGTTATACATAAAGGTACATCTAATTCTCCTCCTTTTCGGGGTCTTTTCCCAAATAGGTTCTTTGAGTGTGTTGAGTAGACTTCCCTGTGCTCTTCAGTAGGTCCATTTCAGTTATCTCTCTGACAATAAGTAGTGTGTCTCTGTAAGCCCCAATCTCTTATTGTTCCCCTTCCCCAACCTTAAAAAATAATCATAAACTCGTGTTTCTATGTCTGTGAGTCTGTCTCAGTTTATGAATTGGTTCACTTGAGGAATCTGTCGATTCTCCCTGTATGTCATCCTTTTCTTTCCCTCTCTGACTGGCTTCACTCAGTGTGATAAATCTCTCGGTCCATCCATGCTCCTGAAAATGACTTTTTCTTTCATTCGTTTCGATGGCTGAGTGGACTGCAGCGTTTTGATGGACAATTTCCTCATTATTTCTCTGTTGATGGACAGCTTGGTTTATGCTCTGTCTTGGATATTGTCAATAATGCTGCCCTGAAAATAGGGGTGCAACTATCATTTCAGTTTTGATTTTCTACTGATCTAAGACCAGGAGTGGGCTTGCCAGACCATGCGGTAAGTCTGTTTAGTGTTCTAAGGAATCTCCATACTGCTTTCTCTTGTGGCTGCACCCACCCTTTTCCATCCCCACCCACAGAGTAGGAGGAGTCCCTGTTTTCCTTGCCCTCTGCAGCATTTCATCCTTGGAGATCTTTTGGAGGATGGCTCTTCTGAGGGGCGTCATTGATAGCTGGTTGCAGTTTGACTGGCATTTCTATAAGAGTGGTCCTGAGCATCTTTTCACGTGCTTTGTGGACATCTGGGTGCCTTCTTTGGAGAAATGTCCATTTAGATTATTGCCAGTTTTTCTTCTGGGCTGATTCTTTTCTTGATCATGAGCTGTGGGGGCTTCCCTGGTGGCTCAACTGGTAAAGAATCCGCTTGCAATGCAGGAGACTTGGGTTCGAATCCTGGGTTGGGAAGATCCCCTGGAGATAGGAAAGGCGGCTCACTCCAGTATTCCGGCCTGGAGAAGTCCATGGGCTGTACAGTCCATGGGTCACAGAGAGTCGGACACAGCTGAGCGAGTTTCACTTTCACTGTGTGAGCACTCTGTGTCTTTGGAGATGAATTCCTTGTTTCTAACTTCAGTTGCAAATGTTTATTTTCCCATTCTGAGGGTTGTCTTTTTCTTTCCTTCAGGGTTGCCCTTACTCTGCAAAAGCTTTTCAGGTTAATGAGATGCCTTTTTAAAGTTTAGTTTTATTTTGAAATATTCTGAATGTAGATCCAAAAAAAAAAAAAAATTTGCTGTGGTTTATTTATGTAAAGTGTGTGCTGCCTATATTTTCTTCTAGAGGTTTAGAGTAATTGTCCCTCCAGGTAACTCTTTATTCGATTTGGAGTTTGTGTGTAATCGGTTAGCCAGAGATGTAAATGCTTTAACTTTTCCCTTGTTTAAGGAACCTCCACCCCGTCCTCTATCGTGGCTGTTAAGAACTTACATTCCCAGCATCAGCGTAGGAGGGCTTGCTTTTCTCCACAACCTCTCCAGCCTTTATTTTTCCTAAGACTTTTTGACAGAGTCCATTCTGACCAGTACGAGCTCATACCTCATTTTAATTTTCATTTACATTTCGATAACATTTCACAAAGTTGAAAGCTTCTCATGAGATATTTTTAATACCAGTGTGAGTAAAACGGGCTTCGGAGATCGACCTCGTGATCTTTTGCCCTCTTTTGAAAAATTTCCCGGACTCACCTAGGACATTTCTTCAGGCAGGTGTTTCTTCCTTAGAGCCCCTCAGTCCTCGTGAATAGCAAGTACCCTCAGCCCAGGCTTTTCCATTGTACCAATAGCGGCCACAAGGGGGCAGCATTTGCTTATGCTGCACAATTATTCATTTCAGTGAATTTATTTACTGCTGTTAATTTTTATTTTCTATTGAAGTAGAGTTGATTTCTGCGGTGTTTGTTTCAGGTTGACAGGAACTTGATTCAATTATACATAGAGGTATATCTATTCTGTTCTTTTCTGGAGTATTTTCCCATATAGGTTCCTTCAGTGTGTTTTTTACTTTCTTGTGCTATTCAGTAGGTTCATTTGGATGATCTGACAGTAAGTAGCGTGTATCTGTTAATCCCTGTCTTTTATTGTCTCCCTTCCCCAACCTTTTTAAAGAAATAATCATAAACTTATGTTTCTAAGTCTGTGAGGCTCTTTCTTTTTATGAATTGGTTCATTTGAGGAATTTATCAATTCCCCATGTGTGTGATAGTTTGCTTTCTCTCTCAGACTGATTTCGTTCAGTATTGTAAACTCTCAGCCCATCCATGCTCCTGAAAATGACGTTTTTCCATTTGTTCCGATGGCTGAGTGTATTCCAGTGTTTCGATGGACAGGTTCCTCTTTATGTCTCTATTGATGGACACGTTGGTTGATGCTCTGTCTTGGAGATTCAATAGTGCTGCCCTGGAAATAGGGGTGCAAGTATCATCTTGAATTATGCTTTTCTCTGGATATAAAGCAAGGGGTGGCCTTGCCAGATCAGGTAGTAAGTCTATGTTTCGTGTTGTAAGGAATGTCCATACTGTTTTTCTTGTGGCCACACCCACCCATTTCCTTCCCTGCCCACAGTGTGGGAGGATTCCCTGTTCCCCCGGCTCTCACAGCATTTAACCTTTGTAAGTCTTTGGGGGGCTGTATGAGGGGCGTGAGGTGATACCTCATCGAGGTTTCAATTGACATTTCTGTAAGCGTGGTCCTGAGCATTTTTTCATGTGCTCTATGGCCATCTGGATGCCTTCTTTAAAATGTCCTTTTAGATCTTTGCCTGTATTCCTGCTGCGTTCTTTTTTTTTTTTTTTTAATCTTGGGCTGCATGAGCATTTTGCATCTTTGGAAACCAATTCCTTATTTTTAAGTTCGGCTGCAAACATTTATTTTCCCATTCTGAGGGTTGTCTTTTTCTTTCCTTTAGGGTTACCCTTCCTGTGCAAAACCTTTTTAGGTTAATGAGGTGCCTTTTTTTTTAGTTTAGTTTTATTTTTAATAATTCTGAATATAGATCTGTCGTGCAAGTGTATGTTCCTTGATTTTTTGTCTCATCACAACAAAGATTTGGAGTGACGGACATTAAAACCCACTCGGCATGTCACAGCTCTCAGGTCTTGGATAGACCATTTTATAGCTCTCAGTTCTCGAATGGACCATGTTATAGCTCTTAGACAAATCAGTGTTACAGCTCAGTGTCACAGCTCTATTTTATTTAGAAGATAGCAGGAAAATCCATCTTCAAGGCGTGAGGGCACGTTGATCTAAAGACCGGAGGAGAAGAGCACCCCAGCGTGCCGGAGAGAGAGCGAGCTGGCTTTGGCCCCTCTGTTTATATGTTTCTCTCTCCCTGGGCCTGTCCTGTGTAAGTTGGGCCAGTCAGGAGTGTTGTTTGGTTTCCCTGAGGTCCTCACTCCGGTCCTCGGGCCTTCTTTTGTTTCATTTTCGCGGGCTTTTCCCTTCCTTGTCTTGTAGCCGCCGCCATTTTGGACTCCTTTTCCCTATTCTACCTAAGAGACCCAAAAAGAGCTTGCTGTGATTTATGTCAAAGTGTGTTGTGCATATATTTTCCTCAAGAGATTTAGAGGAATCATCCCTACATAAAACTCTTTACTCGATTTGAAAGTCCTTCATCTGTCAGCGGTTAGGGAGAGATGTAAATTCTTTCGCTGATCACAAGTTGAAGGACCCTCCACTCCGTCCTCTGTCGTGGCTGTTAGCAACTTTCAGCCCCAGCATCAGTGTAGGAGGGCCCCCTTTTCTCCACAACCTCTCCAGCCTTTATCGTTTTTAAGGCTTTTTGACAAAGGCTGTTCTGACCTTTATGAGCTGATACCTCCTTGTACTTTTTTGAGTTACATTTCTGTAACATTTCACAATGCTGAAAGCTTTTCATGTGATATTGTTAAAAACAGTGTGAGTAAAGCTGATCTTTTGAGATGGGCCGTGTGGTCACTGGCCCTGTTCTGAATCTTCCCCCAGCCCACCGAGGGCCTCAGCTGAGGACGGGTGCGTCTTCCTACAGCCCTCGGTCCTGGTGCCTGTTAAGTGCCGGTCTGCAGTTTTCTCACTGTTGTTACCAAAAGCGGCCACAAGGCGGCAGCACATCACGCTCCGCTGTTTCGTTTTGTGGGCTAAATTAATATTTATTTTCTCTTGGAGTAGAGTGGATTTCCGCTGTTGTGCTTGTTTCAGGTTTACAGGAACTTGATTCAGTTATATAGAGAACTGTATCTATTCTCTTTCTGGTTTGTCCCAGGTTGGTTCTTTCAGTGTGTTTGGTAGACTTCTCTGTGTTATTCAGGAGGTCCTTTTGGATTATCTACCTGATAATACGTTATAAGTATATGTTAATCGAAACCTGTTAATGTCTCCCTCTCTGTACCTGTTTTTCTTCTTTTTTAATAATCGTAAGTTGGTTTTCTAAGTCTGAGAGTCTGTTTGTCTTTATAAATTCTTTCATTCGTATGAGTTTATAGATTCCACCCGTGATATATTTATTTCCCTTCCTGACTGACTTCACTCACTATGATAAATCTCGGTCCATCCATGCTGCTGTCAATGATATTTTTTCGCTCTTTTTGACAGCTGAGTGATTCCCGTGCATAGATGGGTCAGTGACTTTATCCCTCTATTGATGGACATTTCGACTGATGCTCTTTATTGTGCTGGGCTTAGTCGCTCAGTCGTGTCTGACTCTCTGCGACCCCATCGACTGTAACCCGCCAGGCTCTGCTGTTCTTGGGGATTCTCCAGGCAGAAATACTGCAGTGGGTTCCCACGCCCACCTCCAGGGGATCTTCCCAATCTAGGGACTGAACCCAGGTCTCGAATTGCTGGCGGATTCTTTACCAGCTCAGCCACTGGGGAGGCTCTCTATTAAATATTGTCAATATTGCTGCCTTGAAAATAGGGTTGCAAGTATCATTCTAAATTAGGTTTTCTCCGAACCTAAGGCAATGGGTGGGCTTGCCCGATCATGCAGTAACTCTGTTTAATGTGTTTCAGCAGTCTTCACACTGCTTTCTTTCATTGCCGCCCCCGCCCATTTACATCCCCGCCCACAGTGTAGGAAGACTTCTTGTTTGCCTCGCCTTCCGCATCATTTAAACTTCATAGAGCTTTTGGAAGATGGCGGTTCTGAGGGGTGTGCGTTGATACCACGTTGCAGTTTTGATGGGCATTTCTCTATGAATCATCGTTTCATGAGCTTTATGGCCTGGAAAATCCCATGGACAGAGGAGCCTGGTGGGCTACAGTCCATGGGGTCGCTAAGAGTTGGAGACGACTAAGCAACTTCATTTTCACTTTTCACTTTAATGCATTGGAGAAGGAAATGGCGACTGAACTGAACTCAACTGAACTATAGCGATCTGGATACGTTCTTTGAAAAAATATCCATTTAGATCTTTGGCCCATTTCTGGTGTGTGTGTGTGTGTGTGTGTGTGTGTGTGTGTGTTTGTTTTTTTGTTGGGTTTTTTTTTTTTTTTTTGAGCTGCATGCGCCGTTTGCTTGTTTTGCAGATGAATTACTTGTTGATATATTTTCTTGCCAACTTTTTTCCACTCTGAGGGTTGTCATTTTCTTTTGTTATGGTTTCCCTTGCTGTGGAAGTGCTTCTAAAGTTAATGAAGACCTTTGCTGAGTTTTTCTTATTTCTATTTTTCATTATTCTAAGAGGTGGATCCAGAGGGAATTTGCTGTGATTTATGTCAAAGCCTGTTTTACCTATGCTTTCCTCTAATGGTAGGGAGTAATTGTCTCTCCATTTACTTCTTTAACTAATTTGGAGTTTTTCTTTAAATGGGTAAAGAATGTTGTAATTTCATTCTCTTTTTGCTTGTTTAAGGACCCTCCTCCCTGTCCTCTGTTGCCGGGGGCCAGCGTGAGGAATTCCACCCATGGCAAAGGTCGTGAGGAATAAGGCTTGGCATACGCAAAGGCGTGATCAAGCCTCAGGAAACCCCCTGTTCCCGAGCATCAGCCCTAAAACCAGAGTCTGTTTTATGCTCTCACCTACACCTCTGACTTTACGGGGGGCTCTCCCCCATAACTGTTTCTCTCTGAGAAGGAGTAAACGTGCAGCTCCAAGGCAATAAAAATTCTTGGGCGTGACAAGAGTGTTTCAGCTTACGGACTCCTCTGAAGTTTATCTAGCCCGCCTGTATAGGTTTGTCCGGCTGCATGTGATTGTTTACAGCCTCCCAACCTGAGAGGCATGAGATGTTTTAGACTTACTAAAGGCAAATTCTTTTGGGGAGTTAGAAATTATTAGTATGATGGGTTGGTTAGGAATTATTTGGTGAAGGGTTCTTCATTTATTGTGTCAATAATTGTTGCTAATTCCCTGCGCTGGGTGGGACAAGGATGTCTCAGGTCAAACCTCTCTGCTGACAGACTAGCTTGTGTGACAGGATTATCCTTACTGCCGCCACTAGGCACATGATTGTTTACTACCTCTCAACCATAAACAGCACAGAGAGTTTTGGAGTATTTTGAGAGTCTTAATTAGCGTAGGACTTTTTCTTCTTGTTGAGTCAATGATCGCCACCAGGCCTCTATATCCTTAGGCACCTGGGAATATATTAATCAATGTATTTGGAATATAGCAAAGGAAATATGGTAGTTTTTGATGTTAGCAATACTAGACTTTTTGAGTTAATGGATTTTCTCTTTTGTAATAGATCACTGTACTTATATATCACTGTGTCCTTGCTGCGTAAGAATGTAACTTTATCATATCTTAAGACTAAATAGATCTTAAGGGGAGCATTGGTGAAAGGATTTTCATTTGTTGGGTTGATGTTTGCTGCTAAATCTCCATGTTCCCTACCCTTATAATGAATATAACTAGCATATAGGAAGAAATAAGTATTAACCTTTAAGCATATAGGAGAAATAAGTATTAACCTTTAAGACTAATCATGTTAACCTTGGGTTGAATAAATTCCTTTCTTGATTGTAACTCACTACACCCTCACCCTATAGGAATGTAACTTTATTTGGAGGGTGGTGCCTGGTTTAAGAAAAAACACCCTTGGAAGAAATAAGTTTTTTTGGTTATCAGAAAGAAAGGATCATAAAATGTCAGCAGGTCTCACTCATGGCCAGAAGATGATGTAATATCCCTAAGACCTTTTTTTTATATACATTTATGTGAAGCACCTGATTTTGATAAAGGTCAGGACTGCTGACCCCCACGTGACTCTGTATTCATCCCTATGTGTAACAAAAGGTATATAAGCAAACCCAAAAATAAAGAAATCGGATCAGTTTCCGGAAAGACTGATTCCCCCATGTCGCTTCTTTCTTGCTCCCGTTTTTCTGGCTGAATTCCCATCTGGAGCATGGATGCTATTCCACGTAATCCAAGTTATTCAGCCTCCTTTTCTCCACTGATCTTCCTACTACACTATCCATTTCTAATCTCTCTATATCTGTGATTAAATATGTATTTTTCCAAAGACGCCGACTCCGTCCCCACCTTCGAATCACCCTGGATCCACCGGGGCTGGACCCCGGCACTCTGTCCTGGCTATTAACAAGTTACGTTGGCCTCTTGACCATCTGCCCTGTTTTGAATTCTTTTTCCAGGACCTATCCCAGGACATTTGTTGAGAACAGGTGTATTTTGGTCAGCACAGGTTTTTCAGTTGTTACCAAAAGCAGCCACAAGGCGGCATTTTTCATCCTCCACTTTTTGGGATAATTTAGTTTTTTCTCATAGAGTTGATTTCCGACTCTGTTTGTTTTAGGTGTACAGGAACTTAATTCAGTCATAAATAGATGTACCGCTGTTCTTTTGGGGGATCTTTTCCCATGAAGGTTATCACAGTGTGTTTCCTTCAACTTGCTGTGCTGTTCAGTTGGTCCTTTTAGATGACCTGTTTGATATGTAGTGATGTGAGCATTTTAATCCCTCTTAGTGTATCCCTCCTGCAACGTTTTAAAAAAATAATCATGAGCTGGTTTTTAACTCTGAGTCTGTTTCTATTTGCAAATTATTTCATTTGCATGAATTTCTGGCTTCCACCTTTCAGTACTATTTTAGGATGTTTGCCTTTGGACTCATACCTCAGTGATAATCTCTCAGTACATCCATGCTGCTGCTCATGGTAGTTTTTTTTTTTTTTTCCTGAGTGTATTCCACTGTACAGATGGGCCAGTTAGTCTTCATTTTTCTGTCGATTTTTGGTTAATGCTCTGACTTGGCTATTGTGAATAGTGCTGCCCTGAAAATAGAAATGTACATATTCTTTGGAATTAGGAGTTTTTCCAGATCAAAGCAAGGAGTGGTATTGCTGGAAAACGTGGTAACTCTCTATTTCGTGTTTCAAGGAGCCTCCAGATATTTTCCTTCGTGGCTGCACCCACCCATTTACAACCCTGCCCACGGTGTAGGAGGGTTCCGTGTTCCCCTCGCCCTCGGCAGCACTTAAGCTTCGAAGATCTTTTGAGGATGGCCGTTCTGAGCCGTGTGAGAAGATGGCTCATGGTAGTTTTAATTTGCATTTCTTTGCTACTTACTGATGATGAGTATCTTTCCACGGGCTTTTTACCTTCTATGGGGGAGTACAGTTAACCTCCGGAAAGTGGCTTCTTGAAAGTCAGCCCTGTTTTGAATTCTCTTCATGTGATTTACCCCGGAAGATTTCTTTAGGGCTGGTGTCATTTTTTTTTTTTACCTTCTTGTTAACATTTTTATTATAGTATTTCCTTTTAAATTCATTCAAAACAAACAAAAAAGGAAAACAAAGACAATGGTCCCAGAAGGAATGCACGATTCGTTTTAGTTACAGCACAGAGATTCTTCTCTCAGTGGGAACTGTGCTCTTGGTTTCAGCAGTTAAGTGAGGGGAAGGTCTTGCGCTTTTGAAGTTCTGAGGGGTGCAGGGCGTCCGCGTTAGTAGGGGTAGATAGGAAATGCTATCTGCAACGGTCCAAGGCTGGAACGGTCTTCCAGTCACTGTGGCGTCCACCTGCTGTCAGGGTTAGTTCCAGATTTTGAGGAAGCTGTCCCAGGACCCCGTCGCCACGGCCATCCCGTCATCAGTTACCCCCAGGCAGCTCACGCCGTTGTCATGCCCGGCCAAGACCCCTGCCCTGTCGGCTTTGAGGGCGTCCCAGACGTTGCAGTTGAAGTCGTCGTACCCTGCGAGAAGGAGGCGCGCACTCTTGGAGAAGGAGACGGAGGTGATCCCGCAGATGATGCTGTCGTGGGAGTAGGCCCTGAGCTCCTGGTCCGCACGGAGGTCGAACAGCCGGCAGGTGGCGTCGTCTGAGCCAGTGGCAAATGCGTTGCGGTTCGGGAAGAAACAGATGGCGTTGATACCGGGCTCGTGGCCGGTGAAGGTTTGCCGGCACACCCCTTCTCGCACGACCCAGAGTTTGGCTGAAGCGTCACAAGCACCAGAGACAGTCTGGTGTCCGGAGCGAGTGAAAGGCTCATGGCGTCCCCGGTGTGTCCGGTGAATGTGGTCGTCTGCTGGCCAGTCTCGATGTCCCACAGGGCACAGGTGGTGTCTCCAGAGCCGGTAACGATCTGATCGTCATCCAGAAAACGGCAGCACGACAGGTAACCTGTGTCCAGCCAGCTCACGATTCACACGACATTCCCTTCACGAGTTTTCAGACTGTAAATGGAGCAGATGTTATCCAGGCCTCCGCAGGCCACGTAGTTCCCAGAAGGGGCATAAGCGCACGTCATGACCCGCGAGGAGCGCAGAGGGATGGCATGGACCTTGTTTGTGGTGTAGCTGTCCCAGATAACAAGTTTACCGTCCTGCGAGGCACTGACCAGAAGCCTGGAGTCGGTGCCGCAGTGCATGGCATAGATCTTGGCCAAGCGTCCCCTCAGCGTCCTCCTGGTGCGCGTCTGGACTCTTCCCGCAGGGTCAGTGTTTGTGATCTGAGAGAGAGTCGCGTCTGCACTCGCCTTCCGAGCATCTCTAATTTGGTCTTTAAGCGGTTCGGCCTCCTGCCGTAACTGGTCAAGTTCACTCATCTTCTAATCTTAGTGCTCTTCAAAGCCACCTCAAAGAATCTGAGATCTTAATTCAGAAGTGCTGCTGGTCTGTTCTCCCAAACATGTAAAACTGTCTGCAACAGAGAAAAGGCTCGCCGCCTCGTCCCGCCTGCCGCGCCCGCTCCCCGCCGCCTCAGCCGCCGCTCCGGGAGGTGGTCGTGCTCCGGCCGCTCCGCGGGCGCTGCGGGCAGGTGCGCCGGCGAAGCTCGGTCCGGTCGGTCCCGCGGCGGCTGCTCCACGCCCGCTCCCGCTCCCGCTCCCGCTGCCGCCGCCGCCGCCTCCGTCCGCCCCTCAGACGCCTCCAGCCATCGGGATGGGCGCGGCGGCCCCTCGGCTGGTGTCATTTAGAGCCGAGCCCAATAGCCCCGGTTTTCAAGTGCTTCTTACGGGGAATAACCACAAGGTGGCAGCATTTCTTCATGCCCCCTCTGGTTACCTGGGCAACCAGAGCCTCAGGGCAAATCTGGTTTCTCGGTTGTCAGTAAGAATGGATCCCTGGGATCTTCCCGACCCAGGGATTGAACCCGCTTCTCCTCCGTCTCCTGCATTGGCAGATGGATTCTTTACCACTAGCGCCACCTGGGAAGCCCTAAGGCTTGTGTCTCCTTACTTCTTCCCCCTTCCCCTTCATCCCCCAGGCGGTCCCAATGATTGCAACACCATTCTGCAGAGGGACCTGTCCTCTCAGTGGGGTGACCCTAAGGAAGGAGGCTGGAGGTGGGAACCCCACCACCAGGCGACACGGGGCCCAGGGCACTTTGCAAAGCTCTTCCAGCCCAGAGACCCCACCATCCTTTGGGGGCACTAGGTTTAGTGCTGCTGCAGGAGGGTCCCACAGGATCTGGAGACCGGGCTGGGGGGCTGATTGGCTGGCATATCCTCCCCAGCGCCCTCAGCCCCAGGACAGCCCCGCCTGGGGACCTAGCCTGCTCAGGCCCCAGGGACGTGATGCCAGCTCAGGTCCCCAAGGCCCGAGGGGAACAGAGTCAGCAGCTCTTTTGTCTTTCTTTCTTTCCTGTTATGTTTATTTTGAATTTGAGTATATAGGTGATTTGCACTGTTGTGGGTTTTTTTTTTTAATGTCTAAAGCAACGTTATTCATTTATACATAGATGTATATATGTTCTTTTGGGGTTCTTTTTATCATATAGGTTATATACAGTTAAAGTAGGGTTCCCTGTGCTCTACAGTGGGTCCTTATGGATTATTTTATAACTAGTAGTGTGTATATGTTATTCTCAACATATGTTTCTCCCTGCACCTGGCCTTTCCTTTTTGGTAACACGATTCTTTACTAAGTATATGAAGCTGTTACTGTTTTGTAAAGAAGCTCATTTGTTTCCATGTTTGGATTCCGCCTAGAAGTGATAACAGGCGATACTTCGTCTCACTTAGTTCATCTAGTGTGATGGTCTCTGGCCCTTCCCTGTGACTGGAAGTGGCTTTCTTTCATCCTTTTATGTCTGGGTTTGTATATCTGAGTTGACTCACTGAAAAGGGGATGACAGAGGATGAGATGGCTGGATGGCATCACTGGCCTGATGGACACGAGTCTGAGTGAACTCCGGGAGTTGGTGATGGACAGGGAGGCCTGGCGTGCTGCTATTCATGGGGTCGCATAGAGTCGGACACAACTGAGCGACTGAACTGAACTGAGCTGACCTGACCCCGGCTGCTTTAACCGTTCACCTGTCCTTCTGCACACAGGTTTCTTTCGTATCTTGGCGAGTGTATCCAGTGCTGCCATGATGGTTGGCGTGCAGTATCTTGAAATTTTGGTTTTCCCAGGATCCATGCCCAGGCATGGGATGGCTGGGTCACATGGTACTTTGTTGCTGAGTGTCTGAAAGCCCCTCTGTACTGTTCTCCAGAGTGGATGCACTGATTTACATTCCCATCTGGGGTAGAAGGGCTCCCTTCTCTCCACACCCCCTTCAGCATTTATTGTTGTCGAATTTTTGAGATGGCCATGCTGACTGGTGTGAAGTGACATCTCATTGAACTTTTGATTTGCATTTCTCTAATGATTAGGGACGCTGAGCATCTTTTTGCGTACTTTATGTCCACCTGGGTGCCTTCTATGGAGAAACGCCCATTTCGAACTTTGGCCCACTTTTCCATTGTTTTATTTTTTTTAATTGAGCTACCTGGACTGTTTGCATGTTTTGGAGATGAATTCCTTGTATCTCCATTTGCAAACACTTTTTTTTCCCCACCCATTCTGAAGGTTGTCTTTTTCTTTCGTTTATAGTTTACCCTACTGCTCAAATGCTCTTAAGGTTAATGAAGTCCCATTTGTTGATTTTATTGTATTATTCTAAGAATGAATCCAAAAAGAACTGGCTGCGATTTATATCAAGCCATGTTCTGTATATGTTCCTCAAGAGCTTTATAGTATCCACCCCTCCATTTAGATCTCTGCTTTGATGTATGTTTTTCTGCAGGGGGTTAAGCAGTGTAGTAATTTCATCGTCTTTTCACTAGTTTGCGGAACCTGCAGCCTGTTCCTCCATGCTGACGGTTAACAGCTTACCCTGCCAGCATCGGTGTAGGAGGGTTCCCGTTTTCCCACATCCTCTCCAGCATTTCTTGTTTGCAGACTTTTTACCAATGGCCATTCTGATCGGAGTGAGGTGATACCTTCATTGTAGTTTTGATTTGAATTTCTGTGAGTTTTCGTGTGGAGAAGGCAATGGCAACCCACTCCAGTATTCTTGCCTGGAGAATCCCAGGGGCGGGGGAGCCTGGTGGGCTGCAGTCTATGGAGTCGCACAGAGTCGGACACGACTGAAGCAACTTAGCAGCAGCAGCAGGAAGTTTCAGTGATACCGAAATCTTTTCGTGTGATTATTTTGAAAGAGTGTGAGTAAAACTTAACTCCCAAGGTTGGCTTCTTGACCAATTGCCAGGTTTTGAATTCTTTTTCCAGGATCTACCTAAGGTCGTTCGTTGACGACAGGGTTTTTTTCCCCTTGCATCCCTGAAGGCCTGGGGATATTACGTTCCCATCTTCACAGGTTTTAAATTGTTGCTACCCAAAGTGGCCACAAGGTGGCAACATTTCTTCATGCCCCACTCTTTTTATTATTTTGGTAACTTAAATTTTTATACTCTATTAGAGTAGACGTGATTTCCGATGTGGGTTTTTTTTTTTTTTTTTTTTTGGTTTTCAGGAACTTCATTCAGTTATACATAGACATATATCTATTAGACACGTGCCTTGTATTACATGGAGAAAAACTGTACTTTGGAAAAATACATGTTTTTAGAGGTTCTAAAATATGTTCCTGAGTTTGCTAATCAGACTGCGAATGCAACAAATAGTTCACAATTGCTTTCTTCTTGATTTTCACTAGGGGTTAATTTTTTTTTTTAGGGGTTAATTTTTTAAAGATTAAAAATCATGGACTCAAGATCTACTAAAGTGACAAGGAAAATGTTTCAGTGTGTATGGCAAGTCAGATATGTGTTGTCAGTGAGAGAAGATATAAAGACTGGAAATATTGTTGTAAGAAAGTAATGATCATTCTATTCTACAGTCAGTCATTTATAAATGGGGGAAAGTAGAACCAATTAATAAATCTTGGCCTTGAGAGGCCTTTTGGGGATTTAGTCTAAGACTCCTGAGGAATTACAGCAGAGTCAGTGTAGAAGAAGTCTATGTGGTCAGCACACCAAACTTATTTCTTAAAACAAATTAGTCTTGGCCTAGCTTAATGAAAATAGAGGCAACTTTAGGAAAAAAAAAATACGTTTCACTAAATGTTAAATTCTGGTCTTGTTAATTGAGGTCTATGTTTACTAAGAAAGTCTTATGACATAGTTCCTTGTGTTTAGGTTATAATGCTGATGAGAGTGAACTGAATTGTAAGGGGCTCCCTGAGTGTATTTCTAAAACTTATCTCAGTAATCAGCCTTTGGGTAAGGGTCAGGATCTCCATGGTCTGCAACCAGGAGACTAACCCCAGGCTACAGTTATTTAACAAACTAAGTCAGAGCACCTGGGACATACTGACTGTGCTTAAAGCAGGTCCTCAGATTCCTGCTTGTGGTCCTGCTGATACTGCTAGCTGCATTGTTTCCTCTTCTGCCTGCTTTGCACAATTGTTTCTTGCGTTGCCAAATGTGTGACTGAGCCTCTGATAAAATGATGATATGCGATCAGTGAGGGTAGCGGTGAAACTCTAGCTATGGGAAGAAGCAACAAGAGGGAACGTTTTCACGGACCATAGAGGCTGGTGAGACAGGTGATCCAGCATCTCTTGGCTCCTGTTTTTTGGGGTTAGTCCCATAACAGCGCACTGAGTGGCCTGTCAGCAGACTCTTTGCCAGAGCTAGGCATGAGCATTCCTAGCACCATGGGAGGAAATGGACATGAAGCGCCCCCAAAACCACGGTCAGATTGCCACGAAGGGGCAGTGCCAGCTGAGAAGCGGCACTTGCCGTCTGCCTCTGCTAGGACTCAATCAGGACCCGCTGCAGCGGCTGCCCTTCAGCAGCCCTGGAAGGCACCCAGTGGGGAGATCGGGAACGGGACATCCGTGCTGGGGAAGCTCACAGAACAGGCCTTCAGACAGTCAGATGCTCTCAGTAAAGGTTCTCATGAGCCCAGATTCTTGCCTCTTCTCATGCCTAGAGGAGCACTAGAGTCAGCAACAGTGACAACTGCTCTGACTAATATGTGAATTAATGTGTGAATACCACGTCAGCAGCTAGAACCTACTTAGGCAAAACTGGACAACTGGCTACCGGTCTCCTTGAAGTGCCAGGTCTGGACTGGGAACCCAGCTTATTCTCCTGGGAAAAAATTGTGGTTGATGTTTTACAGTACTGTTCAGGTTGTCACTCCTCCAACGACTTGAAACTGAGTCTGTCACACCTGCGTCAGTCACTCTGGGCTAATACAGAAGATATCCACAGTGTGCAAGACCACAGCACAAGGCTCCATGCCTGTGGAGAGGGTACCACCAGTGCTGACTCTATCTGGACAGGATCAAAACTGCTAAAAAATGTAACCTGGTTCTCACTCCTGCTGTAGCTCCTGCTCACAATAATTTATGATCATTAATCACAGATCTTTGGCCCCTGACTTTTTAAATCCACTTCTTATGTTTGTCTCTTTCAGATTACTATGGTTTCACATCAAGATAATGGTTCCAGCTACTCTTCGGAACAGATCCTGTGGGGATAACAACAGAGGTCACCCTGGGGCCCCCGAATGAGGCAGATCGAGAGCTCCATGACCCCAGCTAGGTAGGGTCTATGAGACACGTGCCAGCCTGAAGAAGCTACAGAAGACAGACCTTCACCCTTCAGCCTCCCAATAAAGATTTTTGGGGTTCATGTCTCTCAGCAGGATTTGACATAGGAGATAGAGGGGCCTCTGGGCTGGACTGCTGGTATTTGTCAAGTGGATTGAAATTGAAGCTGTGTTCTCACTCACACACTCCAAGGACAAATCTAGTGGCAGAAGCTGAAGTCTGCGAGAGTAAAGAGATAAGAGGCCCACTCCTGAAGTCAAAGAAGACTTCTCTGTACAAGGGCAGGAAGCCTCCTTGATGGCTGAAAAGGGAGAGGGCCCCATCCCATAATAAGTGTGGACATGCACCCACAGGCCTCTGTGGGGGGATCAATCTTAACAAATGTCATGCCCACATCTTGGGGAGGGTGCAGGGACCAGTCAGGTGTGAAAAAGAGAGAAGGTAATTGCTCAAAGGTAACCAAAGACCCGGAAGGACGGTCCTCAATGTGGGATTTACGTCAGCTCTTTCTGGGCTTCTCCGCAGGACACGCACACTTCTCTCGGTTCTCTATCCCTGAGCTGCTTCTCTCTTAAACACCCTGTGTTTCTCTGTGCTCTCTGAGATGTTACGCTGTGTCGATAATAATGGACTTCTATGTGTATTTATGCTTCTTGCCTCCTTAAAATATTCTTGGGTTCAAAGCAGGGAATGACCGAGGGTCGCTTTGCTTCTACACTCTGGCCACGGGCGGTCTCGGGGCTGGCAGTCCTGCTTTCCATCCAGGGCACCCTGGTTCAGCTCCGGGCAGGGAGCCGAGATCTCTCTCCAGGCCCGCTCACTGCTGTCTCCCCGAGATCACGGCCGTACGTTTTCTGTCACCGTGGCTGGAAAAGGCGCTACTTCATCGCATACTGTGTAGAGTAATATCGCCCTGTGTGTCTGTGCTGCGTCTCTTCTGTCTGTCATCTCTCCTTCTAAGCGAAGGTTGCTTCACTGTCTTGTTTATTGAAACTAGAGCTGCAGATATCGCTGGGGTGTGGCTGTCTTCTAAAATATTACTTTTTCTCCAGCTCTCTCTGCAGGCATGGAGCACAATGACTGAGAATTTATACACATACATGATTTTTTAATTTTTTTTTTATTGCTGGATAATAGCTCTGAAATTTTCTGTCAGTTTCTGACTAAGCTCATGCCAGCTGTAATGATAACTTATTCGGGGTTGAACTGATTTATGATGTGCGGGCCTTAGTGCGCAGCAGATTCAGGCCCTAGTGTGGAACCAGGCCTTAGACTTGACTAGAGTCAGGCCTGACTGAGGACCAGACTCAGGCCTGAGTGTGGACTAGAGTCAGGCTGTGGTGGGGAGTAGTATGAGGCCTCAGTGAGAACCACAGTCAGGCCTGAGTGTGGGCCACTGTCAGGCCTAAGTGTGAACTAGAGTCAGACTTAACGTGGACCAGTCAGCCCTTAAAGTGGACGAGTGTCAGGTCTTAAGTGGTTTAGAGTCAGGCCTGAGTGTAGACCCGAGTCTGGCCTGAGTGGGTATGAGTCAGGCCTTGGTGTAGACCAGAGTGAGGCCTAAGTGAATAATAGTGATGCATCAGGAAGACTGGGTTCCACACTCAAGCCTGACTATGGTGTACACTCAGGTATGACTCTGGTGCACACTCAGACCTGACTCTGGAAACACTCAGGCGTGACTCTGGAAACACTCAGGCGTGACTCTGGAAACACTCAGGCGTGACTCTGGTGCACACTGAGGCCTGACGCTGCCTGACGCCAGTCACACTCAGGCCTGACTCTGAAAACACTCAGGCCTGACTTTGGAAACACTCAGGCCTGACTTTGGAAACACTCAGGCCTGACTCTGGTCCACACTCAGGCCTACTCTGACCCACACTCAGGCCTGACCCTGGTCCACACTCAGGCCTGACCCTGGTAGACACTCAGGCCTGACTCAGCTCCACACTCAGGCCTACTCTGACCCACACTCAGGCCTGACCCTGGTCCACACTGATGCCTGACTCTGGCCACACTCAGGCCTGACTCTGATGCTCACTCAGGCCTGACCTTGGACCAGGCTAAGGCCTCACTCTGGTCCACAATCAAGACTGACTCTGGTGCACACTCAGGCAGACTCTGGGCCACATAAGGCCTGACTCTGGTACTTACTTACCCCGACTCAGGTCCATCCTGAGACCTGATTCTGGTGCATGCTAAGCCCTGACTCTGGTCCTCATTTTGGCCTGACCCTGGTCCACTCCTATGCCTGTCTGTCGTACTCACGTAGCACAGACTCTAGTCCACACTAAGGCCTGACTCTGGACCACACTAAAGGCTTAGTCCTGTCCACACTAAGGACTGACTGTGGTACTCACTTAGACCTGACTGTGGTACTCACTTCAGCCTGACCCTGGTCCACTCCTATGCCTGTCTGTCGTACTCACTTAGGCCTAACTCTGGTCCACTGTAAGGCCTGACTTGGTCCACACTGAGGCCTGACTGCAGTCCTCACTAAGGCCTGACTCTGGTCGTCATTAGGACTGACTCAGGTCCACACTCAGGCCTGACTCTACTACACAGTAAGGCCAGACTCTGGTACTCACTGAGGCCTGGCTGTGGTACTTCCTTAGGCCTGACTCTGTCCACACTAAGGCCTGGATCTGGTTCTCACTATGGCCTGGCCTGGTCCTGAGTTAGTCCTGACTCTGCTACTGACTCAGGCCTGACTCTGGTCACACTCAGGCCTGACTGTGGTACGTACGTAGGCCTCACTCTGGTATGACTCTGGTTCTGACTTAATCCTGACCCTGGTAAAAGCAACTGTAAACATCTGCTGGGCAGCTAATACCCACCAACCCTCACGCGTGCTCAGTCACTTCAGTCGTGTCCAACTCTTCGTGACTCAATGGACTGTGGCCTGCCAGTCTCCTCTGTCCATTGGATTCTCCAGATAGGAATTCTGGAATGGGTCGCCAGGCCCTCCTCAAGGTATCTTCCTGAGCCAGGTAACCAATCAGTGATGTCTGCTGCGTTTTCTGCATCTCAGGCAGATTCTTTACTGCTGAGCCACCCAGGAAGGCCCTCACCAAGCCTGGGGACCTGCTAAACAAACAAGCGAACAAAAGCCTACACTCAACAACTGTTCTCTGAAAGGTAGTGGACAAAGAGCCTAGGACCCAAATCACTAAGGCCCCACCTCGCAGCCCCTCCCCTGGTTCAGTCTTCGCAGGAGCAGACGGCGGAGCCCGTCTCCTGTCAGCGTGGCCCCTCCTGGCTGTCAGTGTGACCACGGTTTTGGTGGCATCTCACATCCGTTTTGAGCCATGGTGCTAGGCACGCTCGTTCCCGGGTCTGGCAAAGATTCCGCTGACAGGCCACTCAGTGTGGCGTTACTGGACAAGGCCATAGACCAGCAGCCAGGAGCCGCTGGACCTCCTGTCTCTCCAGCCTCTGTGGTCCATGAAAATATTCCCATTTGGAGCTTCTTCCCATATTTAGAGTTAAACCACTACCATCACTGAGCTCATGAGGAGTTATATAATATCATTGTGTTATCAGAGGCTCAGTCGTATATTTAGTAATGCAAGAAGCAACTCGAAAGCAGGCAGAAAAAGAAATACAGCTCACAGTACTAGTCGGGTCACAAGCAAGAATCTGAGAACCTGTACGAAGTGTAGCCAGTGTAATCCAGGTCCTACATCTACTAAGACGAAAAAGTCTTAGTAAACACAGACCTTCAAAACTAGAATTTAATATTTAATGAAACAAGTTTTTTCTAAAATTACCCCCATTTTTATTAAACTAGGCCAAGACTAAGTTGTTTTAAAAGTAAGTTGGGTGTACTGACCACACAGCTTCTTTACACGGTCTCTGCTGTAATTCCTCAGGAGTCTTGGGCTAAAATTCCCCAAAGGCCTCTCAAGGCCAAGAAAGTCATGCCAAAGGCCTGCCATCAGATTCTGCCTAAGTGGATTTTTCTCTCTTCTAAAGGTCCCCCAAATCTCAAAAATCTTTGACATTCCTGTACGTGTCAGGAGACGGTCTTTTCATTTACCTGATAAGGCTGCTCAGAACCCAAGTGTCTCTAATTTCTGGAAGGACAAGGCAGAGAGAAAAGAAAAAAGGTTTGAATTTTACCCAGAGGTGTAAATTACCAAACTGTTGTAAGTCTTAAGCAGCTTGAGGAGAAGAGCTTCTCTATACCTGAAACAGTGGAAGCCAGTAATACGTCACCCCAAAGGTCATGAACATTATAATCACGTTTAGCAGTTTATTTAACCCCACGTAGTTCATCTTTGTTCTGCTGTCCTTGACTGATGATTGAGTATGATGATGACGGTGACAGCTGTAAGAAGTTTGTGACGTTTTTGTTAAGGCTTGCATGGTTTGTCCAGTGAAGTGGGTGCCATGATCACTGGAGACTGTGGTAAATGTACCCCAAGTGGAAAACACATTTTAAACTATGTTTTTCCATTGTGAGGCCATCAGACCTGTAACATGTACCCAGGAAAGGCTGTAAGCCATCAAATGTAAATGAGGTCTGTCCGGGAGCTGGGAAGAGCTGAGTGGCCGTCTTGGATTTCCCGTGGCCCTGACTGAGTTACAGCTAGTGTTTACCACTGTAAATTCCTTGCTTTAGGAGACTATTGCCAACTCCTAAGGACATCAGGAAAACAAAAGTCTGACAATGAGGGGTTAATTCTTTGTAGAAGCAGAATTGGCTTTACCTACATGTACCACAATCTTCATAGGTCATTGTGAAATAATATTTACTTCACCAAAGTAACCAGAGATTTTAAAAACAAATATAAATCACTTTAAGGCAAAGAAATTCACATAGACTGTTATCAAAAGCCACATTCCAAGAAAACTTCAGTCTCTTAACAGGGAGAGAAACCAAATTCCAGTCTGGTCACAGCTTACTGTTAATCACAAAATTTATTGACCTAATCAAATCTAGTGTAGTCTTAGAGAGTCCTGACCACATATAACATTATCTTCCCTATCTCAGTTCAGTTCAGTGGCTCAGTGGTGTCCGACTCTTTGCGACCCCATGGACTGCAGGTCGCCCGGCCTCCCTGTCCATCACCAGCTGCCAGAGTTACTCAAACTCATGTCCATCGACACTCCTTTTGATCATGTCCTTCCCAATGTTGTTTTAATGCAAACCTTGAACTCCCGGATTTCTGGTTTCAGCACGAAGTGGTCTCGCAGGCAGCAGTGAGCCATCCTGAACTGAACGTGTGGAGCCTGGATGAGAACCAGGAGTCCCCGCTGCCAGACCAGCAGGGGCCAGAGGCGAGAAGCAAAGTGACCCTGGGTCTTTCCTCTGCTTGAAAGCAAGAATGTCTCAAAGAGGCACACCCCATAGAAACAGATACAAAGTTCACTATTAGAGACACACACAATGTCTGGGCAAGCACACAGAAGCAGTTTATTTATTTAAGACCAAGACTAGGTAGCGCACACCGGGTGAGGAGTGCCAGAGTCCTGGGTGAGAGCCCAGTGAGAGGGGACTCACATCACTCACACAGGACGCCCTTCTGGGCCTTTGTTTACATTTGGAAAAAACATATATCCTATAAGACCACTTCTAGGTGGAACCTAAACACAGATACAAGTGAACTTCTTTACAAAACAGAAACAGCATCACAGGCTTAGAAAATAAATTCATGGTTCCCCAAAGTGAAATGTGTGGGGCAGGGAGAAATTAGCAGGTTGAGAAGAACATAAACACACTACTATTTATACTTCTAAAATAATCCACAAGGACCCACCACAGAGCACAAGAAACCCTCTCAAAACTCTGTAATAACCTCTATGGGAAAAGAAAATGATAAAGAATATATGTACTTCTATGAATAAATGAATCAAGTATCTGTGCAAGCCACCACAATGTAAGTCACCTGTAAACTACAGTTCAAAAACATTTTTTTAAAAAACAGAAAAGAACTGCTGGCTCTGTTCCCATCTGGCCTTGGCGACCTGGGCTGGTGTCACATTCCTGGAGTCTGAGCAGGCTTGGCTCCCCAGGCGGGACTGTCCTGGAGCTGAGGGCGCTGGGGAGGGTTTGCCAGGCAAACAGCCCCGCACCACCCCCCACCCCCCACGCCATGGACTTGGACTCCCTGTTCCCCTCTGCATGAGCTCACAGTCTCCAGATCCAGGGGACCCTCCTGCAGCAGAGCCAACCCTGGTGCCCCCAAAGGATGGTGGGGTCTCTGGGCTGGAAGAGCTTTGCAAAGTGCTCTGGGCTCCGTGTCTGCTGGTGGCAGGGTTCCCACCTCCGGCCTCCTTCCTTAGGGTCACACCACTGAGAGGACAGCTCCTCTGCAGAGTGGTGTGGCAATCGTTGAGATCTGTCCAGGGATAAAGGCTCAGAGAGAAGGAAGGAGACACAGCCTTGGGTGTATCCATTCTAATTAACAACGCAGAACAGGACTTGCCGTGAGGCTCTGGTGGGCATGAAGAAATGCTGCCATCTTGTGGCCGCTTTTGGTAACATCAGCTGAAAAACCTGCTCTGATGGGCACTTCACATTCACAAGCTCTGCTGGGATGTAAGGAAAAAACACCTGTCCTCAGCTAATGCCCTGGAGTAGGTCCTGGAAAGAGAATTTAAAGCAGAGCAGACGGTCCAGAAGCCAACCTTGAGAGGTCAGTTTTACTCACCCTGTTTAAAAAAAAAAATCACATGAACGGCCTTCACATCATGAAATGTTATAGAAACCCAGATCAAAACTTCAATTGGTTAAATGGCCTTTGTCAAAAAGTCTACCAACAGGAAGTGCCAGAGCGGTTGTGGAGAAAAGGGAACCTTCCTACACTGATGCTGGCAACATAAATTGCTAACAACCAGTGTGGAGGAGAGGGTGGAGGTTCCTTAAACAAGTGAAAAGTGATGAAACTGACAGTCTGTAACCAATTACAGAAAAAGACATTTCAAATCCATTAAAGAACTAAACTGAGGGACGATTACTCTAACCCTTTTAAGGAAAATATACGCAGTACACGGTTTGACACAAATCGCAGCAAATTGTTTTTGGACCCACTTTTAGGATAATGAAAAATAAGACTCAACAAAACGGACTTCGTTAACTTCAAAAGCTTTTGCACAGCAAGGGAAACCCAAAATGAAAGAAAAAGACAACCCTGAACATCAGGGGGAAAATGCAACCGAATTTTAAAGCAACGTGTTCATCTCCAAAATATGCAAACATCTCCTGCAGCTCAATATCAAAATACAGTTGACCCAAGAGAAAAAATTGGCCAAAGATCTAAATGGATGTATCCTCAAAGAAGGCATCGAGATGGCCATAAAGCCTATGAAAAGATGCTCAGCATCTCTGTTAGAGAAATGCCAATCAAACTGCAACAAGGTATCAGCTCACCCCCTCAGAATGACCATCCTCCAAAAGATCTACAAAGATTCAATGCTTCAGAGGGCGAGGGGAACAGGGAGGCCTCCTACACTGTGGGCGGGGATGGAAATGGGTGGGTGCAGCCACAAGAAAAACAGTATGGAGATTCCTTAAAACATTAAATATAGTTGCCACCCGATGAAGCAAGCCCACTCCTTCCCTTAGATCTGGATAAAATCATAATTTAAAGTGATACTTGCTCCTCTGTTTTCATGGCAGCACTATTCACAAATTCCAAGAGAGAGCTTCAGCCAAAATGTCCATCAATAGAGAGAAATGAAGAGCAACTGATCCATCTAAACACTGGAATACACTCAGCCATCAAAAAGAACAACAACAAAAGTAATGCCATTAACAGCAGCGTGGATGGACCAAGAGATTTATCCTCCTGAGAGAAGTCAGGGAAAGAAATATTATATCACCTACAGGTGGAATCTATAAGTTCTTTCAAGTGAACAGATTTATAAACAGAAACAGACTCAGACTAATAAAACTCACCCATGATTATTTCAAAAAAGGGAGGGGTAGGGAGACATTAAGAAGCTGGAATTAACATACATACTACTTATTATCAGATAGATAATCCAAAAAACACCTACTGAATAGCACAGGGAAGTGTACTGAAAACACTGAAAGAACCTATATGGGAAAAGGCCCCTAAAGATAAGAGAACAGACATACATTTATGTATAACTGAACCAAGTTCTTGTAAACCTAAAACAAGCCCAGCAGGAATCAACTCTATTCCAACAGAAAATAAACATAAATTCGAAACAAAAGCCTAGCGTGAAGAACTGCTGCCCCTCGTGGCCACATCTGGTAACAGCAACTGAAAACCCTGTGTGGATGGGTACTTCGTTGTTTACCAGGCTTGCAGGGATTTAATGAAAAACCACCTGTCCTCAATAAATGTCCTCGGGTGGGTCCTGGAAAAAGAGTTAAAAAGAGAGGGCAGACGGTCAAGCGGCCAGTCTCGATATATTAGTTTTACTCCAATTTTTTTTTAAATCCCATGAAAAGCCTCCACACCCAGCAAATCAAATCAAATGCAAATCAAAACTATGAGGTATTGCCTCACACTGGTCAAAATGACCTTTGTCAAAAAATCTACAAACAATAAATGCTGGAAGGTTTTGGAGAAAAGGGAATTAATTCTCCTGCACGGAGGCTACCAAGTTAAATTTCTGAGTCCATACAGAGGAGAGGGTAACAAGATAACAAGATAACTGAATGAAATTGTGACATTCCCCATCCTCATACAGCGAAAGTTACTCCAAACCAATTAAAGAGCTTAATGGAGGGACAATTACTCTAAACCCCTTGAGGAAATTATAGGAAGAAGAAGCTTTGACAGAAACCATAGCAAACCCTTTTGGACCCACTTTTAGAATAATGAAAAATTAACAAAACTCAACAAAAGACTTGAGTTTCTCTATCCTCAAAAACGTTTGCACTGCAAGGGAAACTGTAAAACAAACTAAAAAAAAAAGAAACCCTCGGAATGGGAAAAAAAATGTTTGGAACTGAATTTAGAAACAAGAAATTTATCTCCAAAATATGCAAACGGCTCATGCAGCTCAATATATACCTTAAAAAAAAATCATCCCATTAGAAAAAATGGACCAAAGGTCTAAATGGACATTTGTCCAAAGAAGACATCCCGGTGACCATATAAAGCACCTGAAAAGATGCTCAGCATCACTAACTATTGGAGAAATGCAAATCAAAACTGGGCCATGGTATCACCTCACACCCCTCAGAACAGCCATCCTCCAAAAGATCTACAGGGATTAAATGCTGCTGAGGGCGAGGGGAACAGGGACTCCTCCTACACTGTGGGCAGGAATGGAAATGGGCAGGGGCAGCCACGAAGGAAAACAGTATGGGCATTCCTTAAAACACTAACTATAGACTTAGTACATGATCCAGCAAGCCCACTCCTTGGGTTAGATCCGGAAAGAATATTAATTTAAAATAATACATGCACCCCTCTCTTCAGGGCAGCACTATGGACAATATCCAAGACACAGCATCAACCACAATGTCCATCAATAGAGAAATGAAGAGAAAATGGTTCATTTGTACACCAAATACACTCAGCCATCAACAGAATGAAAATATGCCACCGGCAGCGGCATGGATGGACCCAGAGATTTATTATACGGAGTAAAGTCAACTAGAGAAGGAACAAGAAATATATCACTTACAGGTGCAATCTATAAATTCATCAAAATGAACTAATTTATAAACAGTCTCACAGACTTAGAAAACTCACTTATGATTATTTTTTTTTAAGGTAGGGGAAGGAAGACATTAAGAGGTTGGGATTAACATACTCACTGCTTCTTATCAGATAGATAATCCAAAATAACGGAATAGCACAGGTAGGTCTACTGAACACACCGAGAGAACCAATATAGGAAAAGAACCCGAAAGGGAATAGAGATCCGTTCATGCATAACTAAACCAAGTTCCTGTACACTTAAGACAAACACATCGGAAATCAACTCTACTCGAACAGAAAATAAACACTAAAAAACAAAGAACAACAGAAAACGCAAGAGTGGTACAGGAAGAGATGCTGCCACCTTGTGGCCACGTTTGGTAACGACGGAAAAACCTGTGCTCACGGGCACTTCATATTCACCAGGTCAAGGGGCTTAGGGAGAAGGAAATGGCAACCCACTCCAGTGTTCGGAGGAGCCTGGTGGGCTGCTGTCCATGGGGTCGCAGATTCGGACACGAATGAAGCAACTTAGCATGCATGCGTGCATGCATGGGGCTTAGAGTTCTGTAGCTCAGACGGTAAAGCGTCTGCCTACAATGCGGGAGACCCAGGTTTAATCCCTGGGTCGGGAAGATCCCCTGGAGAAGGAAATGGCAAACCAGTCCAGTATTCCTGCCTGGAAAGTCCCATGGACGGAGGAGCCTGGTAGGCTACAGTTCATGGGGTCGCAAAGAGTCAGACACGACTGAGGGACTCCGCTTTCATGGGGCTGAAAGGAAAAAAACATCTATTCTCAACAAATGTCCTCGGGTAGATCCTAAAAAGAGAATTTAAAACAGGGCTGTCAGTCAAGGGGACAGAAGTCAGTTTTATTCACACTGTTTTTCAAAAATCATATGAAAATATTTCAACGTGGCGAACTCTTAAGAGAAACGCCAATCAAAACTCACACAGGTCAGAATGGACATTGGCAAGAAGTCTAAAACCAATAAATGCTAGAAAGGGTTGTAGAGAGAAGCGAGCCCTCCTACATGTTGGATGCTGGCAATGTCAATTGTTAACAGCCAGACGGTAGGATAGCGCGGAGGTCTCTCAAGTGAAAAGAGAATGAGATTACCACACTGCCTGAACCCAGACAGAAAAAGAAACTCCAAATTGATGAAAGAGCTCAAAGAAGGGCTGATAGTCTCAACCTCTTGAGGGAAATATAGGTAGGACAGACAGACAGAACATGCTATGCTATAAACTGCAACTCTGTTTGGATCCACCTCTTAGAGTAATGAAATAAAAACAAAATAAACTTTTTGGGGCTCCAGAATCACTGCAGATGGTGACTGCAGCCATGAAATTAAAAGACACTTGTTCCTTGGAAGAAAAGTTATGACCAACCTAGACAACATATTAAAAAGCAGAGACATTACTTTGCCAACAAAGGTCTGTCTAGCCAAAGTCTTGGTTTTTCCAGTAGTCGTGTATGGATGTGAGGGTTCGACTATAAAGAAAGCTGAGTGCCAAAGAACTGATGCTTTTGAACTGTGGTGTTGGAGAAGACTCTTGAGAGTCCCTTGGACTGCAAGGAGATCCAACCAGTCCATCCGAAAGGAGATCAGTGCCAAATATTCACTGGACAGACTAATGCTGAAGCTGAAACTCCAATACTTTGGCCACCTGATGTGAAGAGCTGGCTCATTGGAAAAGACTGTGATGCTGGGAAAGACTGAAGGCAGGAGGAGAAGGGGACAAAAGAGAACAGGATAATGGATAGCATCACCAACTCAACGGACATGTTTGAGCAAGCTCCAGAGTTGGTGATGGACAGGGAAGCCTGGTGTGGTGTAATCCATGGGGTTGCAAAGTCAGACACCGCTGAGCGACTGAACAACAACAACATGATTATACAGTGGAAGTGACAAGTAGATTCAAGGGATTCGATCTGATAGACAGACTGCCTGAAGAACTATGGACAGAGGTTTGTAACATTGTACAGGAGGCAGTGACCAAAACCATCCCCAAGAAAAAGAAATGCAAAAAGGCAAAATGGTTGTCTGAGGAAGCCTTACAAAGAGCTGAGGAAAGAAGAGAGGCAAAAGGCAAAGGAGAAAAGGAAAGTTATACCCATCTGAATGCAGAGTTCCAAAGACTAGCAAGGAGAGATAAGAAAGCCTTCTTAAGTGAACAATGCAAAGAAATAGAAGAAAACAATAGAATGGGAAAGACTAGAGGTCTCTTCAAGCAAATTAGAGATACCAAGGGAACATTTCATGCAAAGATGGGCTCGATAAAGGACAGAAATGCCATGGATCTAACAGAAGCAGAAGAGATTAAGACGAGGTGGCCAGAATACACAGGACTGTACAAAAAAGGTCTTAATGACCTGGACAACCACAGTGGTGTTGTCACTCACCTAGAGCCAGACATCCTGGAGTGTGAAGTCAAGTGGGCCTTAGGAAGAATCACTACCAACAAAGCTCGTGGAGGTGATGGAATTCCAGCTGAGCTATTTCAAATCCTGAAAGACAATGCTGTGAAAGTGCTGCGCTAGGTATGCCAGCAAATTTGGAAAACTCAGCAGTGGCCACAGGACTGGAAAGGGGCAGTGTTCATTCGAGTCCCAAAGAAGGGCAATGCCAAAGAATGTTCGAACTGCTGCACAATAGAGCTCATTTCACATGCTAGCAAGGTAATGCTCAAACTCCTTCAAGCCAGCCTTCTAATGTACATGAACTGTGAACTGCAGATGTACAAGCTGGATTTAGCAAATGCAGAGGAATCAGAGATTAAATTGCCAACATTCATTGGATCATAGGAAAAGGGAATTCCAGAAAAACACCCACTTCTGCTTTATTGAGCACACTAAAGCCTTTGACTGTGTGGATCACAACAAACTGTGGAAAATTCTTAAACAGATGAGAGTACCAGACCACCTTAGCTGCCCCCTGAGAAACCTGTATTCAGGTCAAGAAGCAACAGTTAGAACCGGACATGGAACAACAGACTGGTTCCAGATCGGGAAAGGAGTATGTCAAGGCTGTATATATCATCACCCTGATTATTTAATGTATATGCAGAGTACATACTGGAGAGAAATTCTAGGAATGTCATAAGTGATGAAAGAGATTAGTCCTAAATGTACACTTTAGATAACCCGAGAGCATTTCTGCAGGAAAGATATATGATGATGTGAAAAAAAGAAAAAAGTAAGAAAGTTGTAACAAAAATCAACTCTAAATAAATATCAGAGAATTCATCCTAGGAAGCATTTCATCAATTCCTCTTTCCTGAATTTCCTCTGAAGTAGAATTACTATAGATAGCAATCCATACTTAAAACACAGAGAAAACTGTATGTTAGAATGGATCCCAGGATGAAGGGTTGTGTGTGGAGTGGTACAAGTATTAGCAATGTATTCTTGCTTGTTTTGACATATTTGAGATTTTTGAAAACCAAACGAAAGTAACTCAACTCTCAAAATACTACATGCTATGGTTTGTTTCTACTGTGTATGTGAACTCAAGTTTTTGATGGTTGCTGACTCAGTGATAAGAGAATCCCTTCTATCTGAGGTAGGAACCATTGGAATTTATTCTCCTTTAAGGACGTTACGGACGTAGTCATATAACGTGTACACTGAACATCTAAATGGAGGTGTTTGTCATTGGTGTCAAACAACCCTGTAGGTCACCATGATGTAAGTGTTCAGGGACTAATTCCACATATTAAAGTCAGACAGAGGTTTGTTCTAAATTTTCAATGTCACTGGCTTTTTAAGGAGAAAACAATGACAGTCCACTGAAATTTTGATGTATTTTTATAATATCAAGAGAAGTCATGAATATTAATTGACATGTTTGAAATAAAGACTTCTCTGATACCCTGGAAAAGTATGGGAAACCCTTCCCAGAAAAATGATGTAATTAATCTATGCCTTCTTGATTAAATGATTAGCCTTCCTTTTGTAAGCATAGAAAACACAACTCTGAGACCATTGTATCAGAAAAATGAATATCGTTGTCTATGCTTGTAATCTGTATTCTAATCAAGGATCACACAGTGGATTGTAAAATGTTTCATTCTGACTACGTGTGATATTCATACATGTTAATCAATAAAACTGAATGGTTTCTGGTGATGCAGTTGCTGTGTAATGAATGAAGTGTTTACCTACCACCAACATTAACCTCTCCCACTTATTTAAGGTTGCAGGGAAGAATGCATAACAGTGAACTATTAGGTAGCACAGTGGGATGACATCTGTTACTGCCCGTAAGCCTCATATAATTTGATCATGTATTTTCCATCATTTATCCATTGTACTTTTTCCCCCTCTCTGTAACGGCAGGGACATTGTGATGGTTCTAATAAGAAGGATCATACAGAGTATGGCTGAGACCTTCCCTGACTGCCCCGTGCTGTTGCTGCCTCAGCATCTCTCTGGGCAGCAGGCAGCCTGCAGGTCCTTGAACTCACACTAGCCAATCCTGTGAGCACCTCCTCTAGACGACCCCCTTCCTGGAGACCAGCTGTCTTGCTGAACCCCTGGGGCTACTGCACAGGCCCCCCTTCAATGACACCCTCAGAGCGCACCAGATTCCTGCTCCTCTGGTTTGAATGGACCCATCCACGCTCAGCCTGGGGAGCCCTCAGCACTTCACACAGGGCCCCTTAGAAAGGCCTGAACCCCAAGTACTGGAGCTTTCTCTGCCTGGTTCTAGCCTTGACCATCCCCAGGGGCCCTCAAGGCTTCCCGTGAATTCTCTCAGGACCTAGAGTTATTAACTCATCTACTTCAATTGTCCTTGGTTCTTCTGTTAGCTAAAACTTTCCAGGGGCTCATTTAAGCAAATGTCAATTTAACAAAGTCACAAAAAGCATAATTAAAAGCCATGATGGGAAAGTTCTGAACCAAGATTTATAAAATCTTCCGCTGTATAATTCTTAGCACAAGTTTCTTGTCTAGGCTTAAAGGAACTCTTTTCTCATGGCCTTGGCATACTTTGAATACAATATATAAATATCTGAAGATATATACATCATATAATTTATATAACACACATTGAATACAATATATAAATATCTGAAGGTATACACGTTAGCCGTGAGAAAACCAAGAAGGAATATGTGAGTGTATGTGTATTCGTACACATTTAACGTAGAGAATTTAGAAAGGCTAGATCAAAACTGGTCATTTTAGAATTGCAGATGATTGACTAAAAACTGCAAAACTTGTCAATTTGTCAATTAATCTGTTTTGTCTATTTTTTATGGAATTCGTTTCCTTAAATGTTAGGCGGTTACATTTTTTAAGGAACTTCCACACTGTCCTCCCCCTGTGACTGCCCCAGTTTACATTCCCTCCAGCCGTGTAGGAGGTTCCCTGATCTCCAAGCCTCTTCAGCGTTTATGATATTATTATGGGCTCTTTGCTAATTGTTATTGACTGGCATGAGGTGATGCATCATTGTAGCTTTGTTTTGCATTTCTTATTGTTTATCGCTGGTGAGCATCTTTCATTTCCCTCTTGCCTGTCTGAAAGAGCAAGTTGCCCCACCCAGGCTCAGCAGTTGTGGCGCATAGGCTTAGCTGCCCCAAAGCATGTGGAGTATTCCTGGACCAGGGATCAAGCCCATGTCCCCTGCACTGTCAGATGGATTCTCCACCGCTGGGTGACCCTTCTGTTTAGCTTTTTTCCTTTTGAGATGCGTATATATTTTATATTGGAATATAATTGCTTTACAATGTTGTGTTAGTTTCTGCTGTACGACATCGTCAATCAGCCATAAGTATACATGAATCTGCTCCCTCTTGAACCTCCCTCCCGTGATCTCCATTTCACCCCTCTGGTCAGCACAGAGCACCAAGCTGAGCTCCCCGTGCTATCCAGCAGCTTCCCACTAGCCCCCTGTTTTAACCAACAGTTCAGTTCAGTTCAGTTCACTTGCTCAGTCATGTCCAAGTCTTTGCGACCCCATGGACTGCAGCACGCCAGGCCTCCCTGTCCATTACCAACTTGCAGAGTTTACTCAAACTCATGTCCATTGAGTCGGTGATGCCATCCAACCATCTCATCCTCTGTCGTCCCCTTCTCCTCCCCACTTCAATCGTTCCCAGCATCAGGGGCTTTTCAAATGAGTCAGCTTTTCGCATGAGGTGGCCAATGTACTGGAGTTTCAGCTTCAGCTTCAGTCCTTCCAATGAACACCCAGGAGCAAAAGATTCTAGGAGACATTCTAGAAATACAGGAACCAAAACCCAGTGGGTAGAGAAAGGATTCCAGAAGGCAGTTATCCTCACCCAAGGAGGCCAGGTTCCTGTAGTTCTCTAACATCACGTCCCTGTACAATTCTCGCTGACTGAGGTCCAGGCATTCCCACTCCTCTTGATTGAAGTCTATGGCCACATCCTGAAATGTCAGCCATCCCTGAAATACAAAGTACAGGTTCCATGCCGCCATGGGAAGACTTCCTAATGTGACCCAAGAGGAAATCAGCAAAAGAAATGGTTTTGATTTTGGAGAATGTCTGGTGTTACATAAGAATATAATTTTTACACAGTAATATTTTCTACCACATTTTTAACCCCAAGAAAAGAGGATGAGATATGATCCATCAACCACTACAGAAATTATTCTGATTTCGAAGAGAAATTATATAATCAGATCAACATTGGCATATTTATTTTTGAGTGTTGTACTCAGTTGACAGAGGATGAACTGTCTATCAAAAGAAACAGGAAATATTTTTTCAAAGCACTTCCTGATCCAAATGTTCTGGAGTGGGCTCAGTGTGCCACATTTTTCACAAGGTTCTTTGAACTAGTAATGTTGAAAATTCTGCTCCATGAGTGACAATGTGTGAACAGCAGTGAAGTACAATAGTAAGGAAAGAATTCACATTTAACTTTGAACTTTAAGTGCTTTACAGATTTTGCAGGTCTGATAGCACAGTAACCTCGGCAACAAGAATCATTTTAATGATCTGGTAAATACTACTTTCTGACAGTTTTCAGAGACTTGAATGTATAACAGAAATAATTTAAAATCAATAATGTTGTTGTAGCATCTTTTGGCAAATATTTTAACAACCATTCTTTAAATGACAGCTAAAGGGACGGGGTAGCCTCTTGGGTTGCCATCTATGGGGTTGCACAGAGTCGGACACGACTGGAGCAACTTAGCAGAAGCAACTTTTACTTTAGTTTGTGACTCTAGACTTTAAGAAAACACAGACAAATGCACAGAGCTAACGCTAATGAAAGTTTATAGAAATTTCTCTATTTGTAAATAATACTAAAAACAAGAAAAGTGTTAGTCACTCAGTCGTGTCCTACTCTTTGCAACCCCAGGGACTGTAGCCTGCCAGGCTCCTTTGTCCATGGGATTCTCAAGGCCTGAATACTGGAGTGGCTAGCTATTCCATGCTTCATGGAATCTTCAAAAAAGAAAAAGAAAAAATCGATCAAATGATGTTAACATGTTCATGCATACTGACATACACTAAAATGGGACTGGATACTTACTAAGAGAAAAATTGTCATCTCAATAAAATCAGGATAATTTTTAACTGATTGAAAATGTACATAAATATTTGAGGATAATATTGTTAGGTAGGTAGAATAGGGAAAAGGAGTCCAAAATGGTGGTGGAGACAAGGCTAAGAGATAAGGAAGGTCCGAGGACCAGAGTGAAGACTTCACGCAGAACAAACAGCCCTCCTGGCTAAGCCCAGTTTGCACGGGGCAGGCCTGGGCCCAGGAGAAAGGATCGGCCCATTCAAACCAGAGGAGTAGGAATCTGGTGCGCTCTGAGGGTGTCATTGAAGGCGGGCCTGTGCAGTAGACCCTGGGGTTTGGCAAGACTGCTGGTCTCCAGGAAGGGGTCGTCTAGTGGAGGTGCTCACAGGACTGGCTGCTGTGAGTTCAAGGACCTGCAGGCTGCCTGCTGCCCAGACAGACGCTGAGGCAGCAACAGCACGGAGCCGTCAGGAAGCTCTCAACAGTACTCTGTATGATCCTTCTTATTCGAACCATCACAATGTCTGAGTACTTTCAAAATGGGAGAGGAGATACAACATAGAATTGGTGGGAAATATATGAATTTATGAGAGTTTAACACCAGTAAGGAACTAATTTCTACAGATGCCACCCCCTGTGCTACAAATAGTTTCTCATAACGTTATCTTTCCTGCAACCTTAAACAGGTGGGAGAGGTTAATGCTGGTGGTGCGTTCACCCTTCCTTCATTCCACATCAACTGTAACACGAAAAAACCATCCACTTTTATTAATGAACATGCATTAATTTTACACAGAGGGAATAAAACTTTTTACAACTGTTCTTTGATCCTTGATTAAAATACAGATTACAAGCTTCTAAAAACTTTCCTGTTTCTCTGATGAAATGATCTGTGAATGTGATTCATGTGGTTTACAAAATGGAGGCTAATGTAGTAAACATGAATGGACATTAATTATGTTAATATGAATTTTCCAGAAAGAGTTTTCTATACTTTCATCAGGTGGAAGAGAAGGTGTCCTTACTTCAAGCCTGCCAGGTAATATGCATGATTTCTCAATGTTGATGTTATAAAAAGACCTTCGATTTTAATGAACAATCCTTGTTTTATGCTTAAAAAGCAATTGACATAATTATTGAAAACTTAGAGCAAACTTCCGTCTTACTTTGAATTATTCCCTGAACACTTACATCATGGTGACAACACAGATGGGTGACATCAGTGACAAATACCTCCATTTAGAGGTTTAGTGTGCATATAACATTACTGTGTTCTTAATCTTATAAACTGGAGAATAAATATAAATGATTCCCACCTAATATAGAAGGGCTTCTCTTACAATTGAGGTAACAACCATCAAAAACAGAAGTTCATATATATAGTAGAAACAAATCATAGCATAGTAACTTGAGAGTTGAATGACATTCCTTTGGGTTCCTTAATGATCTTAAATAACGTTAATATAAACAAGGATACATGACTAATAATTATACTTCTGCAAATATCCACCCCTTCATCTTGTGATCCATATGAACATATCAATTTAGTACATGTTTTAGATATGGAATACTTGCTACAGTGTTTCTGTTTAGAGTAATTCAACAAAAGTGGTACTAATGAAATGTTTTCTAGTATGAATTCTCTGGCATTGATTTACTTGTGATGTTTGATTAAACAGTTGTCTACAATTTTGTATTTCATTCATGTATCTTTCCAAAGTAAACACTCATTTTTTCAAAATTGTATATTTAGGATCTATCTTTTTTATCACTGATTCATTTCTAGAGTTTCTCTGCAGTATGTATTCTCTGACGGGGAGTGAGGTGATGGCTGTGATGAAATCCTTTGCCACATTCCTTACATGTCTAACATTTCTCTACAGTATGAATTCTCTGATATCGAGAAAGACCTGAACTCTGAGGAAAGGCTTTGCCAAAGTCTGTACATTTATCAAGTCTCTCCCCAGTATGGATTCGTTGATGTCGAGTAAGATGTGAACAATGGATAAAGGCTTTGCCACATTTTTTACATTTCTATGGTTTTTCCCCAGTATGAGTTCACTGATGTACAGTAAGACTCAGGTACCAGTTAAAGGCTTTGCCACATTCTGTACATTTACAAGGTCTCTCCCCAGTGTGAATTCGTTGATGTTGAGTAAGAAGTGAATAACGGGTAAAGGATTTGCCACATTCTGTACATTTATAAGGTCTCTCCCCAGAATGAATTCACTGATGTTCAGTTAAAGTTGAACTCTGCTAAAAAGCCTTGCCACATGCTGTACATTTATATTTTGGCCATCTGATGCGAAAAGCTGACTCATTTGAAAAGACCCTGATGTTGGGAAAGATTGAAGGCAGGAGAAGAAGGGGATGACAGAGTTTGAGATAGTTGGATGGCATGACCGACTCAAAGGACATGCGTTTGGGTAAACTGCAGGAGTTGGTGATGGACAGGGAGACCTGGCATGCTGTGGTTCATGGGGTCCCAAAGAGTTGGACACGACTGAGCGACTGAGCTGAACTGATTCATGTCAATAAAATCAAGATGATTTTTAATGGGTTAAAATATATACATCTACTTGTGAATGATATTCTTTGTATATTTTAAATACACTAGGGGAAACATATACAACAGTATAAGATAAATTAGAGCTCTTGGTTCTGAAACTTTAATTTCTTGACCAACTGTATCATTTTGTTGAGCTGTAGATTAGAAATTCAACACAGGTGAAAACAGATTAGCACCAATATGATTATTGCAAATATTTTGAAAAAAAAATGTGAATAAGAAGACTATGTGTGATATGAGCGTGGAGTGTACTGGAAATATCACCTGGGCTTGAGTGATGAAAATGCCCACTCCCAAAACCCAGTGTCTATCATCAGCACAGTGAGCATTCATTTTCCGTGAGAAACCAAAAAGACGCAGAATTTCTCCATTAACTGTGAGGGGTTTCACACGCTCCCCACTCCATTTTTCCACAGCCTTGTTTAAAGACAGAGGATAAAAATGAACTGCCTAGCCTGATAATCTCAGAGAAATCACCAGAGCCAGTGGACAGCATCTGTCATGGTGTAAATGGATCACACGGAAGATGTACTATCAGAGCCTGGGCATTTAGGAAAAAATAAGGAAATTATAACTTGAACCTAACAAACAGATATCAGTTTTATGCAAATTCATTTTATATATATTTCCTCTGTTTTGTATCCTAACAGTGTGCTTAACTAGTAAGCCTTAGCATTACAGAGGACAGTGTCTCCTAGTTTTCTTTTCATTTCTGTGCATTTTCTGAAAAATTCTGGATCACTGAGTTGATTCAATATATAAGGGCATTTTCTAACGCCTATGGAGCTGAATTGTATCCACGTGTAACTCATCATGGCATTTCCCCTACTTCCCGAAGATCCCAACACTGAACCACATTCCAGTGGGTATCTCAGATACCAGTGCGTCTCCGTGTTGATCTCTCACAAAGGGAATATGTTCACCAGCTGAAAGTCACTCATTCAGGTTGGGAATTCGTCATGTTCTATAGAAAGCCAGGATACAGACAATGGAGAACAGGATCTGGGACCCAAGGGAGAGGTGGTCTAAAGAGCCGGTCTTCACTATGATAAGAAGAAAAGGGAAAAATAAGAAGTGGATAACAAACACCCCAGGCAGAAAAATCAGAAGCAGAGAACTAAAGGTCTGTCGATTCTCAGTCTAGGCATTTCAGGAGGAAAACCAGACACAGCCCCAGGCCCGGAACAGAACATGTACCTGAGAAGCTGCCATTTCCTCCTCTTCTTCCTCCTGTTCTGTCTTCTCTGGGGATGTTATGTAGCAAACACACCTCTGCATCTTGAGAAAACACCTTCAAAGGCATCTGCAGAGCTCTTTAACCTGCAACTACTTCACCTACAGACAGAAGGACTTGAAAAGCTGAAAAGATCCACCTCTCCTGTCCTGTCTCAGGAGAGATTTCGGAACAATCACCTCCTACCTGGAGACCAGCCTGTGAACTTCTTTCCTGATTGTTCTCTCCCCATAGAGAGAACAACCCTCCCCATAGAGAGCTCCTAACTCTCTGCTCACACAGATGATGTGAGCTGACTGACTTCCCCGGTCCAAATCCAGCTAGACCAACCCTGTAGCCTCTCCTCAGACTGAAGCTGGTCCTCAGCTCTCACAGATGGACCAGGAGCCATGTCCTTAACCCGGGCCTCCCCTTAGAGTCCCCTGGAGCACTTCCTACACACCACACTGATGCCCCCACAGGACCAAGAGAGAACTCTCTGGGGAAGGCACCAGGGAGGTCCTTTCCTAACACTGGTCACATGACCCTGATGGGCAACAGATGGAAATCACTGGGCCAATCGTTCAGATTCTTTCTGAACCATTTCAGTGAATATGAACCCCTTGAGGTCAGGTCCCAACTCTAAGAAGTTATGAATCTGCAGGTCTGAGGTGGGGTCATTAAATACGTCTTTAGCAAGTTCTCTGTTCTGATGCTTCTTCCCCAAGACCCACACTCAGGAGCCCTGAGCTTGAGCCTTCTCACTCAGCACAGCTGAGACATCTCAGGAGGGGAGGGTTTAGGGTGGGAATTTCTGAGGGAGGTCAGGCTAGAACCAGGCAGAAAAAGCTCCAGTACTTGGGGTTCAGGCCTTTCTAAGGGACCCTGGGTGAAGTGCTGAGGGCTCCCCAGGCTGAGCATGGATGGGTCCATTCAAACCAGAGGAGCAGGAATCTGGTGAGCTCTGAGGGTGTCATTGAAGGGGGGCCTCTGCAGTAGACCCTGGAATTCAGCAAGACTGCTGATCTCAAGGAAGGGGGTCATCTAGTGGAGGTGCTCACAGGACTGGCTGCTGTGAGTTCAAGGACCTGCAGGCTGCCTGCTCCCCGGACAGACGCTGAGGCAGCAAGAGCACGGAGCAGTCAGGGAAGCTCTCAACAATACTCTGTATGAACCTTCTTATTAGAACCATCACAATGTCCCTGCAGTTACGAGAGGGTAACAGGCAGGAAGGCCAGGGGTCTCCAAATAGAGGAAATAGCCTGCAAGTGTCAGACATTTTTCTCTCTCTCAAGTGGCAGGAGGAAACAAAGTAGCGATATTTTTTCCTTCCCTATACTAATTTAAAAGGTTTCTCTTAAAATTCTGTGTTGCCATGACACCTGGTTTCACCTGAAGTTAAGCAATGCCTTTTTCTTATGGAAATGTTTATCTTGGGCTATGCTAATGTACTATGCATTTACCCCAAACTCTGTCTTCAAGTCAGTTCCGCCTTTTGGCTCAGGACCTACTTGATAAACCAGTATGTTCTACTCTGATATTGTTCCTCTAATCTATGTAAATAAAACTATTTGTATGGTGCTCTGCCCTTATACAGGATTCAAGTTAATCCTTTTATGGCCCAAGATGAACCATTTGGAGCCAACATTATCCCAAAATACATCCTATGGGCGAGGGGCCTGGTGCCATTCTAAGTTTTGAGACATTCCTTTCTTTCATTAACAGACTGCTGGTGACTATATAACATCCAGCTGAAGACTAGCAGGGGGGCACTCTTTCTGCCCCCTTCTGATGCCTATGTCAGAAGCTTTTCTATCTCCTTTATACTTTAATAAAACTTTGTTACACAAAAGCTCTGAGCGATCAAGCCTCGTCTCTGGCCCTGGATTGAATTCTCCTCCAGGGGCCAAGGATCCTGGCATCGTAATTCAACAACAACCTTTCACTGGTCCCTGCACCCTCCCCAGGATGTGGGCATGACATTTGCTAAGATCCATCCCCCTACAGAGGCTTGTGGGGGCATGTCCACACTTATTATGGGATGGGGCCCTCTCCCTTTTCAGCCATCAAGGAGGCTTCCTGCCCTTGTACAGAGAAGTCTTCTTTGACCTCAGGAGTGGGCCTCTTATCTCTTTACTCTCGCAGACTTCAGCTTCTGCCACTAGATTTGTCCTTGGAGTGTGTAGGGAGAACAAAGCTTCAGTTTCACTCCACTTGACAAATACCAGCGGTCCAGCACAGAGGCCCCTCTATCTCCTATGTCAAATCCTGCTGAGAGACATGAACCCCAAAAATCTTTATTGGGAGGCTGAAGGGCGAAGGTCTGTCTTCTTCAGGCTGGCACTGTGCTCATAGAACCTACTTAGCTGGGGTCATGGAGCTCTCATCCTGTCTCATTTGGGGGCCCCAGGGTGACCTCTGTTGTTATCCCCACAGGATCTGTTCCGAAGAGTAGCTGGAACCATTATCTTGATGTGAAACCATCGTAATCTGAAAGAGTCAAACATAACAAGTGGACTTGAAAAGTCAGGGGCCAAAGATCTGTGATTAATGATCAGAAATTACTGTGAGCAGGAGCTACAGCAGGAGTGAGAACCAGGTTACATTTTTTAGCAGTTTTGATCCTGTCCAGATAGAGTCAGCACTGGTGGTACCCTCTCCACAGGCATGGAGCCTTGTGCTCTGGTCTTGCACACTGCGGATGTCTTCTGTATCAGCCCAGAGTGACTGACGCAGGTGTGACAGACTCAGTTTCAAGTCGTTGGAGGAGTGACAACCTGAACAATACTGTAAAAAATCAACACATTTTTTCCCAGGAGGATAAGCTGGGTTCCCAGTCCAGACCTGGCACTTCAAGGAGACCGGTTGCCCGGTAGCCAGTTGTCCAGTTTTGCCTACGTAGGTTCAGGCCGCTGACGTGGTATTCACATATTAATTCACATATTAGAGCAGTTGTCACTGTTGCTGACTCTAGTGCTCCTCTAGGCATGAGAAGAGGCAAGGATCTGGGCTCATGAGAACCTTTACTGAGAGCATCTGACTGTCTGAAGGCCTGTTCTGCCAGCTTCCCCAGAGCGCGGATGCCCCATTCCCGATCTCCCCGTTCAGTGCCTTCCAGGGCTGCTGAAGGGCAGCCGCTGCAGCGGGTCCTGATTGAGTCCTAGCAGAGGCAGAAGTGCCGCTTTTCAGTTGGCACGGCCCTTTTGTGGCAATCTGACCATGGTTTTGGGGGCGCTTCATGTCCATTTCCTTGCATGGTGCTAGGAATGCTCATGCCTAGATCTGGCAAAGATTCTACTGATGGGCCACTCAGTGTGCTGCTACAGGACTAACAAAAAACAGGAGCCAAGAGACGCTGGATCACCTGTCTCACCAGCCTCTATGGTCCGTGAAAACGTTCCCTCTTGTTGCTTCTTCCCATAGCTAGAGTTTCACCATTACCCTCACTGATCGTATATCATCATTTTATCAGAGGTTGTCACACATTTGGCAACGCAAGAAACAATTGTGCAAAGCAGGCAGAAGAGGAAATAATGCAGCTAGCAGTATCAGTAGGACCATAAGTAGGAATCTGAGAACCTGTTTTAAGCACAGTCAGTATGTCCCAGGTCCTCTGACTTAGTTTGTTAAATAACTGTAGCCTGGGGTTAGTCTCCTGATTGCAGACCATGGAGATCCTGACCCTTATCCAAAGCCTGATTACTGAGATAAGTTTTATAAAGAAACTTAGAGAGCCCCTTACTAATTCAGTTAACTCTCCTCAGCATTATAACATAAACGCAAGGAACTAAGTCATAAGACGTTCTTAGTAAACATAGATCTTAATTAACAAAATCGGAATTTAATATTTAGTGAAACTTTGTTTTTTTGGTAAGTTGCCTCTATTTCATTAAACTAGGCCAAGACTAATTTGTTTCAAAAAATAAGTTTGGTGTGCTGACCACATAGACTTCTTCTACACTGACTCTGCTGCAATTCCTCGAGAGTCTTAGACTAAATTCCCAAAAGGCCTCTCGAGGCCAAGAATTTATTAATTGGCTCAACTTTCCCCCATTTATGAATGACTCACTAGAGAATAGAATTATCATTACTTTTTTACAACAAAAATATTTCCAGTCTTTATATCTTCTCTCACTGACAACACATATCCGACTTGCCATACACACTGAAACATTTTCCTTGTCACTTTAGTAGATCCTGAGTCCATAATTTTAATCTTTAAAAAATTAAACCCTAGTGAAAATCAAGAAGAAAGCAATTGTGAACTATTTGTTGCATTGGCAGTCTCTGATTAGCAAACTCAAGAACATATTTTAGAACCTCTAAAAACATGTATTTTTCCAAAGTACTGTTTTTCTCAATGTAACACAAGGCACGTGTCTAGTAGATATACGTCTATGTATAACTGAATGAACTTCCTGGAAACCAAAACACACACACACACACACACACACACATCGGAAATCACGTCTACTCTAATAGAATATAAAAATTCAAATTATCAAAATAATAAAAAGAGTGGGGCATGAAGAAATGTTGCCACCTTGTGGCCACTTTGGGCAGCGACAACTTAAAACCTGTGAAGATAGGCCTGCAATATCCCCAGGCCTTCAGGGATGTAAGGGGAAAAAGCCTGTTGTCAAAGAACGACTTTAGGTAGATTCCGGAAAAAGAATTAAAAACCTGGCAATTGGTCAAGAAGCCAACCTTGGGAGGTAAGTTTTACTCACACTCTTTCAAAGATATCACATGGAAAGATTTCTGTATCACTGAAACTTCCTGCTGCTGCTGCTAAGTCGCTTCAGTCGTGTCCGACTCTGGGTGATCCCATAGACGGCAGCGCACCAGGCTCCCCAGTCCCTGGGATTTTCCAGGCAAGAATATTGCAGTGGGTTGCCATTGCCTTCTCCACACGAAAACTTACAGAAATTCAAATCAAAACTGCAATGAAGGTATCACCTCACTCTGATCAGAATGGCCACTGGTAAAAAGTCTTCAAACAAGAAATGCTGGAGAGGATGTGGGAAAATGGGAACCCTCCTACACCGATGCTGGCAAGGTAAGCTGTTAACCGCCAGCATGGAGGAACAGGCTGGAGGTTCCTCAAACAAGTGAAAAGACAATGAAGTTACTACACTGCTTAACCCCATGCAGAAAAACATACGCCAAAGCAGAGATCTAAATGGACGGATGGATACTATAAAGCTCTTGAGGAACATATACAGAACATGCCTTGATATAAATCGGAGCCAGTTCTTTTCGGATTCATTCTTAGAATAATACAATAAAATCAACAAATGGGAATTCATTACTCTTAAGAGCATTTGAGCAGCAGGGTAAACTATAAATGAAAGAAAAAGACAACCTTCAGAATGGGTGGGGAAAAAAAGTGTTTGCAAATGGAGATACAAGGAATTCATCTCCAAAACATGTGAACAGTCCATGCAGCTCAATTTACAAAAAAAAAAAAAAAAAGGAAAAGTGGGCCAAAGATCGAAATGGGCGATAGAAGGCATCCAGGTGGACATAAAGTACGCAAAAAGATGCTCAGCGTCCCTAATCATTAGAGAAATGCAAATCAAAAGTTCAGTGAGATATCACTTCACACCAGTCAGCATGGCCATCTCAAAAATTCGGCAACAATAAATGCTGGAGGGAGTCTGGAGAGAAGGGAGCCCTCCTACCTCAGATGGGAATGTAAATCAGTGCATCCACTCTGGAGAACAGTACGGAGGGGCTTTCAGACACTCAGCAACAAAGTACCATGTGACCCAGCCATCCCATGCCTGGGCATGGATCCTGGGAAAACCAAAATTTCAAGATACTGCACGCCAACCATCATGGCAGCACTGGATACACTCGCCAAGATACGAAAGAAACCTGAGTGCAGAAGGACAGGTGAACGGTTAAAGCAGCCGGGGTCAGTTCAGTTCAGTTCAGTTCAGTCGCTCAGTCGTGTCCGACTCTATGCGACCCCATGAATCGCAGCATACCAGGCCTCCCTGTCCATCACCAACTCCCAGAGTTCACTCAGACTCGTGTCCATCGCGCCAGTGATGCCATCCAGCCATCTCATCCTCTGTCATCCCCTTTTCAGTGAGTCAACTCAGATACACAAACCCAGACATAAAAGGATAAAAGAAAGCCACTTCCAGTCACAGGGAAGAGCCAGAGACGATCACACTAGATGAACTAAGTGAGACGAAGTATCGCCTGTTATCACTTCTAGGTGGAATCCAAACATGGAAACAAATGAGCTTCTTTACAAAACAGTAACAGCTTCATATACTTAGTAAAGAAACGTTACCAAAAAGGAAAGGCCAAGTGCAGGGAGAAATATATATTGAGAATAACATATACACACTACTAGTTATAAAATGATCCATAAGGACCTACTGTAGAGCACAAGGAACCCTACTTTGACTGTAAATAACCTATATGAGGAAAAGAACCCCAAAAGAACATATATACATCTATGTATAAATGAACAACGTTGCTTTACACATTTAAAAAAAAAAAAAAAACCACAACAGTGCAAATCACTTATATACTCAAATTCAAAATAAACGTACCAGGAAAGAAAGAAAGACAAAAGAACTGCTGACTCTGTTCCCCTCGGGCCTTGGGGACCTGGGCTGGCGTCACGTCTCTGGGGCCTGAGAAGGCTGGGTCCCCAGGCGGGGCTGTCCTGGGGCTGAGGGCGCTGGGGAGGATATGCCAGCCAATCAGCCCCCCAGCCCGGTGGACATGGGCTTCCTGTTCCCCTCTGCATGAGTCCACAGTCTCCAGATCCTGTGGGACCCTCCTGCAGCAGCACTAAATCTAGTGCCCCCAAAGGATGGTGGGGTCTCTGGGCTGGAAGAGCTTTGCAAAGTGCCCTGGGCCCTGTGTCTCCTGGTGGTGGGGTTTCTACCTCCAGCCTCCTTCCTTAGGGTCACTCCACTGAGAGGACAGGTCCCTCTGCAGAGTGGTGTTGCAATCATTGGGACTGACTGGGGGATGAAGGGGAAGGGGGAAGAAATAAGGAGACACAAACCTTAGGGCTTCCCAGGTGGCGCTAGTGGTAAAGAATCCATCTGCCAGTGCAGGAGACCCGAGGAGAAACGGGTTCAATCCCTGCGTCTGGAAGATCCCCGGGAGGCATTCTTATTGACAACCCAGAAACCAGATTTGCCCTAAGGCTCTGGTTGCCCAGGTAACCAGAGGGGGCATGAAGACATGCTGCCACCTTGTGGTCATTCCCTGTAACAAGCACTTGAAAACCGGGGCTATTGGGCTCGGCTCTAAATGACACCAGCCGAGGGGCCGCCGCGCCCATCCCGATGGCTGGAGGCGTCTGAGGGGCGGACGGAGGCGGCGGCGGCGGCGGCAGCGGGAGCGGGAGCGGGCACGGGAGTGGAGCAGCCGCCGCGGGACCGACCGGACCGAGCTTCGCCGGCGCACCTGCCCGCAGAGCCCGCGGAGCGGCCGGAGCACGACCACCTCCCGGAGCGGCGGCTGAGGCGGCGGGGAGCGGGCGCGGCAGGCGGGACGAGGCGGCGAGCCTTTTCTCTGTTGCAGACAGTTTTACATGTTTGGGAGAACAGACCAGCAGCACTTCTGAATTAAGATCTCAGACTCTTTGTGGTGGCTTTGAAGAGCACTAAGATTAGAAGATGAGTGAACTTGACCAGTTACGGCAGGAGGCTGAACAGCTTAATGACCAAATTAGAGATGCTCGGAAGGCGTGTGCAGACGCGACTCTCTCTCAGATCACAAACACTGACCCTGCGGGAAGAGTCCAGACGCGCACCAGGAGGACGCTGAGGGGACACTTGGCCAAGATCTATGCCATGCACTGCGGCACCGACTCCAGGCTTCTGGTCAGTGCCTCGCAGGACGGTAAACTTGTTATCTGGGACAGCTACACCACAAACAAGGTCCATGCCATCCCTCTGCGCTCCTCGCGGGTCATGACGTGCGCTTATGCCCCTTCTGGGAACTCCGTGGCCTGCGGAGGCCTGGATAACATCTGCTCCATTTACAATCTGAAAACTCGTGAAGGGAATGTCGTGTGAATCGTGAGCTGGCTGGACACACAGGTTACCTGTCGTGCTGCCGTTTTCTGGATGACGATCAGATCGTTACCGGCTCTGGAGACACCACCTGTGCCCTGTGGGACATCGAGACTGGCCAGCAGACGACCACATTCACCGGACACACCGGGGACGTCATGAGCCTTTCACTCGCTCCGGACACCAGACTATCTCTGGTGCTTGTGACGCTTCAGCCAAACTCTGGGACGTGCGAGAAGGGGTGTGCCGGCAAACCTTCACCGGCCACGAGCCCGATATCAACGCCATCTGTTTCTTCCCGAACCGCAACGCATTTGCCACTGGCTCAGACGACGCCACCTGCCGGCTGTTCGACCTCCGTGCGGACCAGGAGCTCAGGACCTACTCCCACGACAGCATCATCTGCGGGATCACCTCCGTCTCCTTCTCCAAGAGTGGGCGCCTCCTTCTCGCAGGGTACGACGACTTCAACTGCAACGTCTGGGACGCCCTCAAAGCCGACGGGGCAGGGGTCTTGGCCGGGCATGACAACCGCGTGAGCTGCCTGGGGGTAACTGATGACGGGATGGCCGTGGTGACGGGGTCCTGGGACAGCTTTCTCAAAATCTGGAACTAACCCTGACAGCAGGTGGACGCCACAGTGACTGGAAGACCGTTCCAGCCTTGGACGGTTGCAGATAGCATTTCCCATCTACCCCTACGAACGCGGACGCCCTGCACCCCTCAGAACTTCAAAAGTGCAAGACCTTCCCCTCACTTATTGCTGAAACCAAGAGCACAGTTCCCACTGAGAGAAGAATCTCTGTGCTATAACTAAAACGAATCCCGCATTCCTCCTGGGACCATTGTCTTTGTTTTCCTTTTTTGTTTGTTTTGAATGAATTTAAAAGGAAATACTATAATAAAAATATTACCAAGAAGGTAAAAAATAAATAAATAAAATTAAATTTAAAAAAATGACACCAGCCCTAAAGAAATCTTCCGGGGTAAATCATATGAAGAGAATTCAAAACAGGGCTGACTTTCAAGAAGCCACTTTCTGGAGGTTAACTGTACTCCCCCGTAGAAGGTAAAAAGCCCTTGGAAAGATACTCATCATCAGTAAGTAGTAAAGAAATGCAAATTAAAACTACCATGAGCCATCTTCTCACACGGCTCAGAACGGCCATCCTCAAAAGATCTTCGAAGCTTAAGTGCTGCTGAGGGCAAGGGGAACAGGGAACCGTCTTACGCCGTGGGCAGGGTGGTAAATGGGTGGGTGCAGCCACGAAGGAAAATATCTGGAGGCTCCTTGAAACACGAAATAGAGAGTTACCCCGTTTTCCAGCAATACCACTCCTTGCTTTGATCTGGAAAAAATCCTAATTCCAAAGAATATGTACATTTCTATTTTCAGGGCAGCACTGTTCACAATAGCCAAGTCAGAGCATTAACCAAAATATCCATCAACAGAAAAATGAAGACTAACTGGCCCATCTAGACAGTGGAATACACTCAGAAAAAAAAAAAAAAAACTACCACGAGCAGCAGCATGGATGTACTGAGAGATTATCACTGAGGTATGAGACCAAAGGCAAACATCCTAAAATAGTACTGAAAGGTGGAAGCCAGAAATTCATGCAAATGAAATAATTTGCAAATAGAAACAGACTCGGAGTTAAAAAACCAGCTCATGATTATTTTTTTAAAACGTTGCAGGAGGAATACACTAAGAGGGATTAAAATGCTCACATCACTACATATCAAACAGGTCATCTAAAAGGACCAATTGAACAGCACAGTAAGTTGAAGGAAACACACTGTGATAACCTTCATGGGAAAAGATCCCCCAAAAGAACAGCGGTTCATCTATTTATGACTGAATCAAGTTCCTGTACACCTAAAACAAACAGAGTCGGAAATCAACTCTATTAGAAAACAATAAATTATCCCAAAAAGTGGAGGATGAAAAATGATGCCGCCTTGTGGCTACTTCTGGTAACAATAACTGAAAAACCTGTGCTGACCAAAATATACCTGTTCTCAACAAATGTCCTGGGATAGGTCCTGGAAAGGCCAACGTAACTTGTTAATAGCCAGGACAGAGGACAGGGAGGAGGGTCCTTAAACAAGCAAAAAGACAATGAAATTACAACACTCCTTACCCATTTAAAGAAAAACTCCAAATTAGTTAAAGAACTAAATGGAAAGACAATTACTCCTTACCATTAGAGGAAAGCATAGGAAAAACAGGCTTTGACATAAATCACAGCAAATTCCCTCTGGATCCACCTCTTAGAATAATGAAAAATAAGAAAAACTCAGCAAGGTACCTCATTAACCTTAAAAGCACTTACACAGCAAGGGAAACCATAACGAAAGAAAATGACAACCCTCAGAGTGGAAAAAAAGTTTGCAAGCAAATATATCAGCAAGTAATTCATCTGCAAAACAAGCAAACGGCGCATGCAGCTCAAAACACAAAACAAAACACACACACACACACACACACACACACACACACCAGAAATGGGCCAAAGATCTAAATGGATATTTTTTCAAAGAACGTATCCAGATCGCTATAGTTCAGTTGAGTTCAGTTCAGTCGCTCAGTCGTGTCCGACTCTGTGCGACCCCATAGATGGCAGCACACCAGGCTCCGCCGTCCCTGGGATTCTCCAGGCAATACTGGAGTGGGTTGCCATTTCCTTCTCCAATGCACTAAACTGAAAAGTCAAAGTGAAGTCGCTTAGTCGTCTCCAACTCTTAGCGACCCCCTGGACTGTAGCCCACCAGGCTCCTCTGTCCATGGGATTTCTCAGGCCATAAAGCACATGAAACAATGATTCACATCACTGTTAGAGAAATGCCCATCAAAACTGCAACGTGGTATCAACGCACACCCCTCAGAACCGCCATCTTCCAAAAGCTCTACGAAGTTTAAATGATGCGGAAGGCGAGGCAAACAAGAAGTCTTCCTACACTGTGGGCGGGGATGTAAATGGGCGGGGGCGGCAATGAAAGAAAGCAGTGTGAAGACTGCTGAAACACATTAAACAGAGTTACTGCATGATCGGGCAAGCCCACCCATTGCCTTAGGTCTGGAGAAAACCTAATTTAAAATGATACTTGCAACCCTATTTTCAAGGCAGCAATATTGACAATATTTAATAGAGAGCCTCCCCAGTGGCTGAGCTGGTAAAGAATCCGCCTGCAATTCGAGACCTGGGTTCAATCCGTAGATTGGGAAGATCCCCTGGAGGTGGGCGTGGGAACCCACTGCGGTATTTCTGCCTGGAGAATCCCCAAGAACAGCAGAGCCTGGCGGGTTACAGTCCATGGGGTGGCAGAGAGTCAGACACAACTGAGCGACTAAGCCCAGCACAATAAAGAGCATCAGTCGAAATGTCCATCGATAGAGAAATAAAGTCACTGACCCACCTACACACGGGAATCACTCAGCTGTCACAAAGAGCAAAAAAATATCATTGTCAGCAGCATGGATGGACCGAGATTTATCATAGTGAGTGAAGTCAGTCAGGAAGGGAAAGAAATATATCACGGGTGGAATCTATAAATTCATACGAATGAAAGAATTTATAAAGATAAACAGACTCTCAGACTTAGAAAACCAACTTATGATTATTTAAAAAAACCAACAAAACAGGTACAGAGAGGGAGACATTAACAGCTTTGGGTTAACATATACTTATAACCTATTATCAGGTAGATAATCCAAAAGGACCTCCTGAATAACACAGAGAAGTCTACCGAACACACTGAAAGAACCGACCTGGGACAAACCAGAAAAAGAATAGATACAGTTCTCTATATAATTGAATCAAGTTCCTGTAAACCTGAAACAAGCACAACAGCAGAAATCCACTCTACTCCAAGAGAAAATAAATATTAATTTAGCCCACAAAACAAAACAGCGGAGCGTGATGTGCTGCCACCTTGTGGCCGCTTTTGGTAACAACAGTGAGAAAACTGCAGACCGGCACTTAACAGGCATCAGGACCGAGGGCTGTAGGAAGACGCACCCGTCCTCAGCTGAGGCCCTCGGTGGGCTGGGGGAAGATTCAGAACAGGGCCAGTGACCACACGGCCCATCTCAAAAGATCAGCTTTACTCACACTGTTTTTAAAAATATCACATGAAAAGCTTTCAGCATTATGAAATGTTACAGAAATGTAACTCAAAAAAGTACAAGGGGTATCAGCTCATAAAGGTCAGAACAGCCTTTGTCAAAAAGCCTTAAAAACGATAAAGGCTGGAGAGGTTGTGGAGAAAAGGGGGCCCTCCTACACTGATGCTGGGGCTGAAAGTTGCTAACAGCCACGACAGAGGACGGAGTGGAGGGTCCTTCAACTTGTGATCAGCGAAAGAATTTACATCTCTCCCTAACCACTTACAGATGAAGGAATTTCAAATCGATTCAAGAGTTTTATGTAGGGATGATTCCGCTAAATCTCTTGAGGAAAATATATGCACAACACACTTTGACATAAATCACAGCAAGCTCTTTTTGGGTCTCTTAGGTAGAAAAGGGAAAAGGAGTCCAAAATGGCGGCGGCTACAAGACAAGGAAGGGAAAAGCCCGCGAAAAGGAAACAAAAGAAGGCCCGAGGACCGGAGTGAGGACCTCAGGGAAACCAAGCAACACTCCTGGCTGGCCCAACTTACACAGGACAGGCCCAGGGAGAGAGAAACATATAAACAGAGGGGCCAAAGCCAGCTCGCTCTCTCTCCGGCACGCTGGGGTGCTCGTCTCCTCCGGTCTTTAGATCAACGTGCCCTCACGCCTTGAAGATGGATTTTCCTGCTATCTTCTAAGTAAAATAGAGCTGTAACACTGAGCTGTAACACTGATTTGTCTAAGAGCTATAACATGATCCATTCGAGAACTGAGAGCTATAAAATGGTCTATCCAAGACCTGAGAGCTGTGACATGCTGAGTGGGTTTTAATGTCTGTCACTCCAAATCTTTGTTGTGTTGAGACAAAGAATTGAGGAACATACACTCGCGTGACAGATCTATACTCAGAATTATTAAAAATAAAACTAAACTAAAAAAAAAAGGCACCTCATTAACCTAAAACAGTTTTGCACAGGAAGGGTAACCCTAAGGGAAAGAAAAAGACAACCCTCAGAATGGGAAAATAAATGTTTGCAACCGAACTTAAAAATAAGGAATTGGTTTCCAAAGATGCAAAATGCTCATGCAGCCCAAGATTTAAAAAAAAAAAAAAAAAAAAAGAACGCAGCAGGAATACAGGCAAAGATCTAAAAGGACATTTTAAAGAAGGCATCCAGATGGCCATAGAGCACATGAAAAGATGCTCAGGACCACACTTACAGAAATGTCAATTAAAACCTCGATGAGGTATCACCTCACACCCCTCATACAGCCCCCCAAAGACTTACAAAGGTTAAATGCTGTGAGAGCCAGGGGAACAGGGAATCCTCCCACACTGTGGGCAGGGAAGGAAATGGGTGGGGGCGGCCACAAGAAAACAGTATGGACATTCCTTACAACAGTAAACATAGACTTACTACCTGATCTGGCAAGGCCACCCCTTGCTTTATATCCAGAGAAAAGCATAATTCAAGATGATACTTGCACCCCTATTTCCAGGGCAGCATTATTGAATCTCCAAGACAGAGCATCAACCAACGTGTCCATCAATAGAGACATAAAGAGGAACCTGTCCATCGAAACACTGGAATACACTCAGCCATCGGAACAAATGGAAAAACATCATTTTCAGGAGCACGGATGGGCTGACAGTTTACAATACTGAACGAAATCAGTCTGAGAGAGAAAGCAAACTATCACACACATGGGGAATTGATAAATTCCTCAAATGAACCAAGTCATAAACAGAAACAGCCTCACAGACTTAGAAACATAAGTTTATGATTATTTCTTTAAAAAGGTTGGGGAAGGGAGACAATAAAAGACAGGGATTAACAGATACACACTACTTACTGTCAGATCATCCAAATGAACCTACTGAATAGCACACGAAAGTACAAAACACACTGAAGGAACCTATATGGGAAAATACTCTGGAAAAGATCAGAATAGATATACCTCTATGCATAACTGAATCAAGTTCCTGTCAACCTAAAACAAACACAGCAGAAACAACTCTACTTCAATAGAAAATAAAAATTAACAGCAGTAAATAAATTCACTGAAATGAATAATTGTGCAGCATAAGCAAATGCTGCTGCCTTGTGGCCGCTATTGGTACAACAATGGAAAATCCTGGGCTGAGGGTACTTCCTATTCACGACGACTGAGGGGCTCTAAGGAAGAAACACCTGCCTGAAGAAATGTCCTAGGTGCGTCCGGGAAATTTTCAAAACAGGGCAAAAGATCACGAGGTCGATCTCCGAAGCCCGTTTTACTCACACTGGTATTAAAAATATCTTATGAGAAGCTTTCAACTTTGTGAAATGTTATCGCAATGTAAATTAAAACTACAATGATATATGAGCTCGTACTGGTCAGAATGGACTCTGTCAAAAAGCCTTAGAAAAAATAAAGGCTGGAGAGTTTGTGGAGAAAAGCAAGCCCTCCTACGCTGATGCTGGGAATGTAAGTTCTTAACAGCCACGATAGAGGACCAGGTGGAGGTCCCTTAAACAAGGGGAAAGTTAAAGCATTTACATCTCTGGCTAACCGATTACACACAAACTCCAAATCGAATAAAGAGTTACCTGGAGGGACAAATTACTCTAAACCTCTAGAGGAAAATATAGGCAGTGCACACTTTACATAAATAAACCACAGCAAGATTTTTTTTTTTTGATCTACATTCAGAATATTTCAAAATAAAACAAAACTTTAAAAAGGCATCTCATTAACCTGAAAAGCTTTTGTACAGGAAGGGCAACCCTGAAGGAAAGAAAAAGACAACCCTCAGAATGGGAAAATAAACATTTGCAACTGAAGTTAGAAACAAGGAATTCATCTCCAAGGACACAGAGTGCTCACACAGTGAAAGTGAAACTCGCTCAGCTGTGTGCGACTCTCTGTGACCCATGGACTGTACAGCCCATGGACTTCTCCAGGCCGGAATACTGAAGTGAGCCGCCTTTCCCTTCTTCAGGGGATCTTCCCAACCCAGGGATCCAACCCAAGTCTCCTGCATTGCAAGCGGATTCTTTACCAGCTGAGCCACCAGGGAAGCCCCCACAGCTCATGATCAAGAAAAGAATCAGCCCAGGAGAAAAACTGGCAAAAATCTAAACGGACATTTCTCCAAAGAAGGCACCCAGATGTCCACAAAGCACATGAAAAGATGCTCAAGACCACTCTTACAGAAATGCCAATCAAACTGCAACCAGCTATCACTGACGCCCCTCAGAAGAGCCATCCTCCAAAAGATCTCCAAGGATGAAATGCTGCAGAGGGCAAGGAAAACAGGGACTCCTCCTACCCTGTGGGCGGGGATGGAAAAGGGTGGGTGCAGCCACAAGAGAAAGCAGTATGGAGGTTCCTTAGAACACTAAACAGACTTACCGCATGGTCCGGCAAGCCCACTCCTGGTCTTAGATCAGTAGACAATCAAAACTGAAAATGATAGTTGCACCCCTATTTTCAGGGCAGCATTACTGACAATATCCAAGACAGAGCATAAACCAAGCTGTCCATCAACAGAGAAATAACGAGGAAATTGCCCATCAAAACGCTGCAGTCCACTCAGCCATCAAAACGAATGAAAGAAAAAGTCATTTTCAGGAGCATGGATGGACCGAGAGATTTATCACACTGAGTGAAGCCAGTCAGAGAGGGAAAGCAAAGGATGACATACAGGGAGAATCTACAGATTCCTCAAGTGAACCAATTCATAAACTGAGACAGACTCACAGACATAGAAACACGAGTTTACGATTTTTTTTTTAAGGTTGGGGAAGGGGAACAATAATAGATTGGGGCTTACAAATACACACTACTAATTGTCAGAGAGATAACTGAAATGGACCTACTGAATAGCACAGGGAAGTCTACTCAACACACTCAAAGAACCTATATGGGAAAAGACCCCGAAAAATAGGAGAATAGATGTACCTTTATGTATAACAAAATCAAGTTCCTGGCTACCTAAAACAAACAACAGAAATCAACTCTACTTCGTTAGAAAATAAAAGTTAACCGTAATAAACACCTAATTGTGCAGCATAAGGAAATGCTGCCGCCTTGTGGCCACTTTTGGAACAGCAACGGAAAGTCCCCTGCGATGGCACTTCATTTTTATCAGGACTGAAGGGCTCTAAGGAAGAAACTTTGGCCACCTCATGCGAAGAGTTAACTCATTGGAAAAGACTCTGATGCTGGGAGGGATTGGGGGCAAAAGGAGAAGGGGACCACAGAGGATGAGATGGCTGGATGGCATCACTGACTCGATGGACGTGAGCCTGAGTGAACTCCGGGAGTTGGTGATGGACAGGAGGCCTGGCGTGCTGCGATTCTTGGGGTCGCAAAGAGTCAGACATGACTGAGTGACTGAACTGAACTGAACTGAAGGAAGAAACACCTGCCTGAAGAAATGTCCTAGGTGCGTCAGGGGAAAAAGAGTCAAACCAAGGCAAAAGATCACAAGGCCAATAGCCAAACTGTTTTACTCACACTGTTCTTAAAAATGTCACACGAAAAGCTTTCAACTTTGTGAAATGTTATAGAAATGTAAATCAAAACTGCAAATCAAAAATGTAAAAGGAGAAAAGGAAAGACATACCCATTTGAATGCAGAGTTCCAAAGAATAGCAAGGAGAGATAAGAAAGCCTTCCTCAGTGATAAGTGCAAAGAAATAGAGGAAAACAATAGAATGGGAAAGACTAGAAATCGCTTCAGGAAAATTAGAGATACCAGGAGAATATTTCATGCAGAAATGGGCAAAATAAAGGACAGAACTGGTAAGGACCTACCAGAAGCAGAAGATATTAAGAAGAGGTGGCAAGAAAATGCAGAAAAACTATCCAAAAAAATCTTAATGACCAAGATAACCACCATGGTGTGATCACTCACCTACAGCCAGACGTCCTGAAATGCGAAGTCAAGTGGGCCTTAGGAAGCATCACCATGAACAAGCTAGTGGAGGTGATGGAATTCCAGCTGAGCTATTGCAAATCCTAAAAGATAATGCTGTTAAAGTCCTGCTCTCAATATGCAGGGAAATATGGAAAACTCAGCAGTGGCCACAGGACTGGAAAAGGTCAGTTTTCATTCCATCTGAAAGAAAGGCAATGCCAAAGGATACTGAGACTACTGTACAATTGCACTCATCTCACACACCAGTAAAGTAATGCTCAAAACTCTCCAAGCAAGGCTTTAACAGTATATAAACTGAGAACTTCCAGATGTTCAAGTTGCATTTAGACAAGGCAGAGGAACCAGAGATTAAAAGGAGGGGAACCCTAAAGGAAAAACAAAATAACCCTCAGGATAAAAAAATGTTACAACCAAGGTGAAAATAAGGAATTCATCCCCCAAATATGCAAACAACCCATGCTGTTCAATTAAAAAAGTGATGGAGGGCAAAGATCTAAATGGATATTTCTCCCCAGAAGACATCCAGGTGGCTATAAAGCCCATGAAATATGCTCACATAGCTTATTATTAAAGAAATTAAAATCAAAACTACAAGACCATCTCACCTCACCCAGCTCAGAGTGGCCTATGTCCTAAGGTTTACTAATAAAATGGCAGAGAGGACGTGGAGACATGGGAAGTCTCATACACTGATGCTGGCAATGTAAGCTGTTAACAGTCAGGATGGACAGGGAGGAGCTTCGTTAAACAAGGGGAAAGGGGAAGAATTTACGTCTCTCCCTAACTGCTTACAGAAGAAAAAATCCAAATAGCTTGAAGAGTTAAATGGACAGAAGATTAATCTTATTGAGGAAAATATAGGCAAACACACTTTGACATGAATCACAAGAAGTTCTTTTTGAATCTATGCTTAGAATAATTAAAACTAAAACTAAACTTTAAAAAGGCACCTCATCACCTAAAAAGCATTTGCACTGCAAGGGCAAGCTAAAGGAAAGAAAAAGACAACCCTCAGAATGGGAAAATAAATGTTTGCAACAGATGTTTGAAACATGAATTCATCTCCCAACATGCAAACTGCTCATGCAGCTCATGATAAAGCTGCAAAACAAAACAAAATAAAACAAAACAAAAAAAACCCCTATCAATCCAATAGAAAAACCGCAAAGATCTAAATGGATGTGTCTCCAAGGAAGGCATCCAGATGGCCATAAAACACATGAAAAGACGCTCAGGACCACTTTTAGAGAAATCTAATCAAAACTGCAATGAGGTATCACCTCACACCTCACAGAATATCCATCTTCCAAAAGGTCTACAAAGGAATCATCTGCGTCCTGCAAAGGTTAGTTGCTGCTGAGGGCAAGGGTCACAGAGAACCCTCCTATACTGTGGGTAGGAATGTAATTGAGTAGGTGCAGCCACAAGGAAAAGAGTATGGAAATTCCTTAAAACACTAAATACAGACATACCACTTGAACTGGCAAGCCCATTCCTTGACTTCAGTTCAGTTCAGTCACTCAGTCATGTCTGACTCTTTGTGACCCCATGGACTGTAGCCCACCAGACTCCTCCATCCATGGGATTCTCCAGGCAAGAATACTGATTAACTAACTATAAGCAGAAACAGACTCACAGACTTAGAAACCCAACTTATGACTTAAAAAAAAAAAAATGTAGTGGCAGGGAGACCTTGAGAGGTTGTGGTGAACAAAAACACACTATTTATTACCATATAGATAATGCCAGTGGACCTACCAAATAGCACAGAGAAGTCGACTGGATACGCAGAATAGATATATCTCTGTGTATAACAAATTCATGTTCTCGTAAACCTAAAACAAACACAACAGAAATCAACTCTACTCCCATAGAAAATAAAAATTAACCAAAAAAGAAAAAGAGAGAAAGAGAGATACCAAGGAAACATTTCATGCAAAGATGGGCACAAGAAAGGACAGAAACAATATGGACCTAACAAAAGCAGAAGATAATAAGGAGAGGTGGTGAAAATACACAGACGAACTATACTGAGTTTCCCCTGTGGCTCAGCTGGTAAAGAATCCGACTGCAATGCAGGAGACCTAGGTTCGAACCCTAGAAAGGTTGGGAAGATCCCCTGGAGAAGGGAAAGGCTACCCACTCCAGTATTCTGGCCTCGAGAATTTGACAGACTGTATAGTCCATGGGGTCACAAAGAGTTGGACACGACTATTAAGGAGAGGTGGTGAAAATACACAGATGAACTATACTAAAAAGATCTTATCACACCAGATAATCCTGATGGTGTGACCACTGACCTAGAGCCAGAAATCCTGGAGTGAGAAGTCAAGTGGGTCTTAGGAAGCATCACTATAAACAGAGCTAGTAGAGATGATGGAATTCCAGCTGAGCGATTTTAAATTACAAAGGATGATGCTGTTAAAGTGCTTCATTCAATATGCCAGCAAATTTGGAAAACTCAGTGGCTACAGGTTGGAAAAGGTCAGTTTTCATTCCAGTCCCAAAGAAGATCAATGCCAAAGAATGTTCAAACTTCTGCACAATTGAACTCATTTTACACGCCAGCAAGGTAATGCTCAAATCCTTCAAGCTAGGCTTCAACAGTATGTGAACTGAGAACGTCCAGATGTACAAGCTGGATTTAGAAAAGGCAGACGAACGAGAGATCAAATTGCCAACATCCGCTGGATCACAGAAAAAGCAAGAGAATTCCAGAAAACATCTACTTCTGCTTCATTGACTATGCGAAAGGCTTTGTGTGGATCACAACAAACTGTGGGAAATTCTTCAAGAGATGGGAATACCAGACCACCTGACCTGCCTCCTGAGAAATCTGTATGCAGGTCAGGAAGCAACTGTTTGAACTGGATATGGAACAATGAACTGGTTCCAAATTGGGAAAGGAGTACATCAAGGCTGTATATTGTCACCTGCTTATTTAACTTATATGCAGATAACATCATATAAAATGCCAGACTGGATGAAGCTCAACCTGGAATCAAGATTGCCAGGAGAAATATGAATAATCTCAGATATGCAGATGACACCACCCTGATGGCAGAAAGCAAAGAGGAATTAAAGAGCCTCTTGGTGAAAGTGAAAGAGGAGAGTGAAAAAGCTGGCTTAATACTCAAAATTCAAAAAACTAAGATCATGGCATCCAGTCCCATCTCTTCATGGCAAATAAAAGGGGAACCGATGGTAACAGGGAGAGACTTTATTTCCTTGGACTCCAAAATCAATACAGAGGGTGACTGCAGCCATGAAATTAAAAGATGCTTGCTCCTTGGAAGAAAAGCAATGATAAACCTAGACAGGGTGTTAAAAAGCAGACACATTACTTTGCCAACAAAAGTCCATCTAGTCAAATCTATGGTTGTTCCAGTAGTTATGTATGGATGTAAGAGATGGACCATAAAGAAGGCAGAGTGCCAAAGAACTGATGCTTTAGAACTGTGGTGCTAGAGAAGACTCTTGAGAGTTCCCTTGGACACCAAGGAGATCAAACAAGTCCACCCTAAAGGAAATCAGTCCTGAATACTCACTGGGAGGACTAATGCCAAAGCTGAAACTCCAATACTTTGGCCACTTGATGGGAAGAGCTGACTCATTGGAAAAGACCCTGGTGCTGGGAAAGATTGAGGACAGGAGGAGAAGGGGGCGACAGAGGATGAGATGCTTTGTTAGCATCATCAACTCAATGGACATGAGTTTGAGCAAGCTCTGGGAGTTGGTGATGGACAGGGAAGCCTGACATGCTGCAGTTCATGGGGTCACAAAGAGTCGGACATGACTGAGTGACTGAACAACATTGTGGTCTCGGGAGAGAGGAAGGCATTGTAGAATGTGAAAAAGAGTCCAGGATGTGACTTCCCAAAAGACTTTATAGAAAGCACATTTACTGTAGTAGGCAATAGTTAAAATCCAGATCCTGAGATCTCCATCAGAATAACACTCAGTCAAAAATAAGGGTGGACCTCTGTCTTTATGAGGAAGGCAGCGTGATTTTATACCAGTAAACTGAGAGAGTGACCTCTAGTCTAGAGCGAAGGAGGCAGAGAGCTCAAGAAAGACGAAGGTTAGAAACATGTGAGTCATCAGGAAGCTTTCTGTCTATTCTCACCAACTCCCATTAATCCCTCAAAAGCAGAGATCATAAACTCTATTGTAGGACACAGATGATTCCAGGAGACATTCTACAAGTGAAGAAACCAATATCCCGAGTGTAGATAAGGGATTCTGGAAGGCAGCTGTCCTCACCCGAGAAGGCCAGATTCCCATAGTTCTCTAACATCACATCCCTGTACAATTCCCGCTGACCGAGGTCCAGGCGCTCCCACTCCTCTTGAAAGGTTGTTGCTGAGCCACAGAAGACACCAGGATTCTTGGCCTCTGAAGGAGAAGAATTCCATTTGTGGCCAGAGACAAGGCTTGATCACCCAGAGCTTTTGTGTAATAGTTTTATTAAAATATAAAAGAGATAGAGAAACCTTCTGACATAGACATCAGAAGGGGGCAGAGAGAGTGCTCACTCACTAGCGTTAGCAAAGGAGTTATATAACTTTTAATTAGTTATCCCAATGAAACAAAAGAATGTCTGGAGGTTGTAAAGATCTTACTAGACCCACTTTCATAATTTACATTTTAAGATAACAGGATTAGCCAGATTTTCAGGAAGGAGGAACTGTCCTCAAGCAGGATACATTATTATTGTATAATCCCAAGTACAGAGTTTAAACTGAGTTGTGTAATTGACTAAGACTAAATATATTCTTTGCAGCCAAAGATGGAGAAGCTCTATACTGTCAAAAAAAACAAGACCAGGAGCTGACTGTGGCTCAGATCATGAACTCCTTAATACCAAATACAGACTCAATTTGAAGAAAGTAGGGAAAATCGCTAGACCATTCACGTATGACCTAAATCAAATCCCTTATGATTTTACAGTGGAAGTGAGAAATAGATTTAAGGGCCTAGATCTGATAGATAGAGTGCCTGATGAACTATGGAATGAGGTTCGTGACATTGTACAGGAGACAGGGATCAAGATCATCCCCATGGAAATGAAATGCAATAAAGCAAAATGGCTGTTTGGGGCGGTCTTACAAATACCTCTGAAAAGAAGAGAGGGGAAAAGGAAAGGACAAAAGGACAGATATAAGCATCTGAATGCAGAGTTCCAAAGAGTAGCAAGAAGAGATAAGAAAGCCTTCTTCAGCGATCAATGCAAAGAAACAGAGGAAAACAACAGAATGGGAAAGACTAGAGATCTCTTCAAGAAAATCAGAGATACCAAGGGAACATTTCATGCAAAGATGGGCTCGATAAAGGACAGAAATGGTCTGGACCTAACAGAAGCGGGAGATATTAAGAAGAAGTGGCAAGAATACACAGAAGGACTGTACAAAAAAGATTTTCATGACCCAGATAATCATGATGGTGTGATCACTCATCTAGAGTTAGACATCCTGGCATGTGAAGTCAAGTGGGCCATAGAAAATATCACTATGAACAAACCTAGTGGAGGGGATGGAATTCCACTTTAGCTGTTTCAAATGCTGAAAGATGATGCTGTGAAAGTGCTGTACTCAATATGCGAGCAAATTTGGAAAACTCAGCAGTGGCCACAGGACTGGAAAAGATCAGTTTTCATTCCAATCCCAAAGAAAGGCAATGCCAAAGAATTCTCAAACTACCTCACAATTGCACTTATCTCACACATTAGTAAAGTAACGCTCAAAATTCTGCAGGCCAGGCTTCAGCACTACGTGAACCATGAACTTCCTGATGTTCAAGCTGGTTTTAGAAAAGGCAGAGGAACCAGAGATCAAATTGCCAACATCTGCTGGATCATGGAAAAAGGAAGAGAGTTCCGCAAAAACATCCATTTCTGCTTTATTGACTATGCCAAAGCCTTTGACTGTGTGGATCACAATAAACTATGGAAAATTCTCAAAGAGATGGGAATACCAGACCACCGGACCTGTCTCTTGAGAAATCCATATGCAGGTCAGGAACCAACAGTTAGAACTGGACATGGAACAACAGACTGGTTCCAAATAGGAAAAGGAGTATCTCAAGGCTGTATATTGTCACCCTGCTTATTTAACTTCTATGCAGAGTACATCATGGGAAACGCTTGACTCACACCTGGAGTCAAGATTGCTGGTAGTAATATCAATAACCTCAGATATGCAGATGACACCACTCTTATGGCAGAAAGTGAAGAGGAGCTAAAAGGCCTCTTGATGAAAGTAAAAGAGGAGAGTGAAAAAGTTGTCTTAAAGCTCAACGTTCAGAAAACAAAGATCATGGCATCTGGTCCCATCACTTCATGGGAAATAGATGGGGAAACAGTGGAAACAGTGTCAGACTTTATTTTTCTGGGCTCCAAAATCACTGCAGATGGTGATTGCAGCCATGAAATTAAAAGACGCTTATTCTTTGGAAGAAAAGTTACGACCAACGTAGATAGTATATTCAAAAGCAGAGACATTACTTTGCCGACTAAGGTCCGTCTAGTCAAGGGTATGGTTTTTCCTGTGGTCATGTATGGATGTGAGAGTTGGACTGTGAAGAAGATGGAGTGCTGAAGAATTGATGCTTTTGAACTGTGGTTTTGGAGAAGACTCTTGAGAGTCCTTTGGACTGCAAGGAGATCCAACCAGTCCATTCTGAAGGAGATCAGCCCTGAGATTACTTTGGAAGGAATGATGCTAAAGCTGAAACTCCAGTACTTTGGCCACCTCATGAGTAGAGTTGACTGATTGGAAAAGACTCTGATGCTGGGAGGGATTAGGGCAGGAGGAGAAAGGGACAACAGAGGATGAGATGGCTGGATGACACCAGACTCGATGGACGTGAGTCTGGGTGAACTCCGGGAGTTGGTGATGGAGAGGGAGGCCTGGCGTGGTGCAATTCATGGGGTCGCAAAGAGTCGGACGCGACCGAGTGACTGAACCGAACTGAACTGAAGGAATGTAGACAAAAAGTTTGTCCTTTGCTTCTTCTTGAGAATTCCAGACGCGTCTCTCCTTGGGGACCCTTGGACTTCTTATCAACCTGCCTAGGAATTGACTCTCTCACTCTTGAATGAACTCTATGGCCACATCCCAGAATGTCAGCTGCCCCTGAAATACAACGGACAGATGCCATGGGACTGTGGGAAGACTTCCTAATGTGACCCAAGTTGAAAACAGAAAGTACAGAGAACTAGTTTTTCAATGAGAAGAGTGTCTGTAGGTATAGAATAAGATACTTTTTTACATAGTAATATGCTCTAGTGTATCTCTAACCTGAAGAAAACAGGATGACAGATGATCCAGAAAGCCACTTGGGTTTCCCTGGTAGCTCAAATGGTAAAGCATCTGTCTGTAATGCGGGTGACCTGGATTCAATGCCTAGGTGGGGAAGATCCCCTGGAGAAGGGAATGGCAACCCACTCCAGCATTCTTGCCTGGGGAATCTTATGGAGAGAGGAACCAGGCAGGCTATAGTCCATGGGGTCACAAAGAATGGGACGTGACTGAGTGACTAGGATTCATTCATTCATCTGGGAGAAAAATTATTAACTGTGATCAACAGAGGCATATTTAGTTTTGAGGGTTTTCCTTGTGTTGCACAGGATAAATATCAGTCAAAGCAGGAATATTTTTAAAAAGCACATTATGATTCAAGAGTTCTAGGGTGGGCCCACAGTTTTTCACCTTGAACAAGCATAGTTTTAACTAAATGTCTGGTTGATAAATGGCCATTGTGAATAGCACGGAGGTAAAAGAGTCATGGCAAACAGCCACGCATCCAGTCCCATCACTTCATGGCAAATAGACGGGGGAACAATGGAAACAGTGAGAGACTTTGTTGTTTTGGGCTCCAAAGTCACTGCAGATGGTGACTGCAGCCATGAAATTAAAAGACGCTTGCTCCTTGGAAGAAACACCATGACCAACTTAGACAGCATAATAAAAAGCAGAGACACGATTTTGCCGACAAAGTTCTATCTAGTCAAAGCTTTTTGGATGTGAGAGCTGGAGTATAGAGAAAACTGAGCACCAAAGAATTGATGGTTTTGAACTGTGGTGTTGGAAAAGACTCTTCAGAGTCCCTTGAACTGCAAGAAGAGCCAACCAGTCCATCCTAAAGGAAATCAGTCCTGAATATTCAATGGAAGGACTGATGCTGAAGCTGAAACTCCAATACTTTGGCCACCTGATGCAAAGAACTGACTCACTGGAAAAGAGCCTGATGCTGGGAAAGATTGAAGGCAGGAGGAGAAGGGGATGACAAAGGTTGAGATGGTGGGATGGTATCAAGGACTCAATGGATACATGGTTGAGTAAGCTCTGCGGGTTGGTGATTGTCAGATGTGCTGCAGTCCATATGGTCACAAAGAGTTGGACACAACTGAGTGACTGAACTGAACTGTAAAGAGCCAGGTATGAATTCATAGTTATTATTGAACTTTATGCGCATTACAGATTTTACAGGTTTAATCGATTAGTAAGCAGAGAAAACAATCCTTTTGATCATTACTGAACCATACAACATTCTAACAGTTTTTTACTTTGTAATCTTGAATGAGCCACATAAATAATTTTAGACTAAAAAACATTGCTGTTCAAAATTGTTTGGAATATTTGATCAAATATTCAGAAAATGTAGAGCTTGGGATTTACTTCAATGGATCTGAGCTCAATTTTATAAAAAGATTTAAGGCAACACAGAGACCTGACTGAGCGACTGAATTGAACTGAACGCAGAGACCACTCTAATGGATGTTTTACCAGTTGAGGTAACTGGCAAAAATATCAAAATCAGAAAAACTGTCATATACTGTTAACATTTTCATGCACACAAACATACATTAGTTGGGAGAAAAATGATTCATGTTTATAAAATTAGGAATAGATTTCTGTGCTTAAATTTTATAAATTTGTGGCAATATTCTGTATTTTTTAAATACACTAGGGTGCAAAAACACATAAAGACAAAAATTAGAGCTCTTGGTTCTGAATCTTTTATTTCTTTTAAAATCTGTCATTTGTGTTACATTCTATTTTAGATTTACCAGTTAAACATATTAAGTAATAACATTCTTGTAAATATTGTAGAAAATACAAAGATGTGGTAAGAATTCTGTCTGGAAAATGAGTGCGGAGTATATTACTAACGGAAACTATTAGACCTGGGCTTGAGTGATGAAAACCTCCATTCCCAAAATGCAAAAACTGTATTAAACACAGGTGAGTGTTCATTTTCCTTAGGAAAGGCAACTAAGAACGCGCAGCTTGCTACATTAATTTCGGCAGCTTATACACATTCCTCACTAAATCTTTCAAAAATCCTTATTAAAGTCAAAAAGCAGGAACATCACAGTTCACAATATCACAATATCACAGAAGCACCTGAACCAGGAAACGTGAGGTGTAGTGGGATAAATGTTGCCAGTGATCTAAATCCTGAAAAATCAGGTTTATACAAAATTCACTTCTTATATAACTTCCATGTTCTGTATCTTAAGACTACACTTAAGAGTGAGTCCTTCTTACCAATATAGACAAAGGTCTCTCATACTTTTCTCCTTCTATACACCAAATTTCCTGTGGAATTCTGGACCACTGAGGTAATTATATTCATAAGGACAATTTCTTAATCCTGTTCTACATGTCTCAAGTGGCATATATATGTAAATTCATTCCGAATTTCCCCTACTTCTCTAAGGTCCCGAGGCTGTATTTAGTATTTTACTTAAAAAGTATTTTAAGTATTTTACTTAAAAAGCAAGTGACATAACTATTGAAAATGTACATCTTACTATAATGTGGAATTACTCCCTGAACGCTTACCTCATGGTGACCTATAAGGATGTTTGACACGAATGACTAACATCTCCATTTAGATGTACATGTTACATTACTGGGTCCTTAATCTTCTAATGGAGAAAAAATGTAAATGATTTCTCCCTAGGATAGAGGACCTTGTCTCATCTTTGAGATAGCAACCATTAAAAACATAACTTTGCCTACACACTGGAAATGAAACACAGCAGCATGGTGTAATTTCAGAGTTGAATGACATTTATTTTGGTTTTCAAATAATCACAAATCATGTCAATATAAACAAAGATATATTGCTAATAATTGTACATTTCCAAATACCAACCTTCATCTTGTGTTCCATAATAACATATTAATTTTCTGTTTGAACTATGGATTACTATCTACAATAGTTCTCCTGAAGAGGAATTTCAAAAAACAGGATTGATGAAATGCTTTCTATTGTGCGGGCTTCCTTGATAGCTCAGTGGGTAAAGAATCTGCCTCCCACTATAGTATCCCAGCCTGGAGAATTCCATGGACACAGTCCATGGGGTTGCAAAGAGCTGGACACGACTGAGCGACTTTCACTTTTTCTAGTGTGCAATTTCTGGTATTTATTTAGATTTAATTTTTATTAAATACTTTTCTACATTTTTTTAATGTCATTCCTTCTCTTTCTTAAATAAATGGTCTTGTGTTTTCTTAAGTGTGTGTTTAGGACAAACCTCTTCCATCAGTTATTACTAGGGTTTCTCTCCAGTATGTGCTGTCTGGTATCTAATAAGGTGAGAGCTCTGATTAAAGCCTTTGGCACTTTCCTTACATTTGTAAGGTTTTTCCTCCAGTATGAGTTCTCTGATGTTGAGTAAGATGTGAGTGCTTGATGAAGGCTTTTCCACATTCCTTACATTTGTAAGGTTTTTCCTCCAGTATGAACTGTCTGATGTTGAGTAAGATGTGAGTGCTTGATGAAGGCTTTTCCACATTCTTTACATTTGTAAGGTTTCTCTCCAGTAGGAATTCGCTGGTGTTGAATAAGACTTGAATGGTGACTGAAGGCTGTCTGCATTCTTTCCATTTATACGGTTATTCTCCAGTATGAATTCTCTGATGGTAAGTAAGACTTGAGTGCCTGCTAAAGTCTTTGCCACAATCCTTAGATTTATAAGGCCTCTCCCCAGTATGAATTCGCTGGTGTTGAGTAAGAGTTGAGTTCTGAGTAAAGGATTTCCCACATTCTGTACATTTATAAGGTTTCTCTCCAGTATGAATTCTCTGATGGTAAATAAGACCTGAGCACTGGTTAAATTCTTTGCCACAATCCTTACATTTATAAGGCTTCTCTCCAGTATGAATTCGCTGGTGTTGAATAACAGTTGAGTATTGACTGAAGGCTTTTCCGCATTCTTTACATTTATAAGGCTTCTCTCCAGTATGAATTCGCTGGTGCTGAGTAAGAGTTGAGTTCTGACTAAAGGATTTCCCACATTCTGTACATTTATAAGGCTTCTCTCCAATATGAATTCTTTGATGGTAAGTAAGACCTGAGCTCTGGTTAAATTCTTTGCCACAATCCTTACATTTATAAGGCTTCTCTCCAGTATGAATTTGCTGGTGTTGAGTAAGAGTTGAGTTCTGAGTAAAGGATTTCCCCCATTCTGTACATTTATAAGGTTTCTCTCCAGTATGAATTCTCTGATGGTAAATAAGACCTGAGCACTGGTTAAATTCTTTGCCACAATCCTTACATTTATAAGGCTTCTCTCCAGTATGAATTCTCTGGTGTTGAGTAAGATTTGACTTCTGATTAAAGGCTTTACCACACTTTATACATTTATAATGCTTCTCCCCCGTGTGAATTCGCTGATGTTGACTAAGGTTTGAGTAACACATAAATGCTTTTCCACATTCTTTACATTCATAAGGTTTCTTGCCAGTGTGGATTTGCTGATCTTGACTAAGCTCTGAATTCTGATTAGAGGTGTTGTCACACTCTGTACATTTGAAAGGTTTCCATCCTGAATGAATTTTACTGTGTCTACTTAGTCTGGATGAGGTAGTAAAGGCTTTCTCACATTTCGTACACTTGTAACTTTTCTGCGGATTCTGAATACTCTGCTGTTGAGTGAGATTTGAAGACTGATTAGAAACATCACCATATTCACAATTGTAAGTCTTCTCTCCAGTATGTGTACTCTCATTTAGTGGAAGACCTGATGTTTGATAAAAGATATTCCTCCATGTACTATGTTTAGAATCTTTGTCTGAAGATTGAGGTCCCTGATGTTTCATAGGGTTAGAGTCTTGTTCAGTTGTACACCCAGTTTCATTGCATGAATGGCTTCTCACTCCATCATAAATATTGTTATAATCATTGGGAGTAAAGCTCTTACTTAAGGCCTGACTTGTGTTATTACATGTGAGAAGTTGTTCCATAATAACTGTATCATGATGTGTATTGAACAATGATGGTGGGGTTAAATCTCTTCCATTATTATCAACATTACACATTTTGGAAACATTACACATTTTGGAACAGAGAGAAATTGTCTGTTGGTGGAAGAATAATGACCCCTTGCTCACAGATCTCTCAAACTGGTTATATTGTGAGTTTTTCCCATCGTTTTTCAATTTCTGGTTTTCAGACGTGCTTGAATGTATGTGTAATTGAAGCCTGTGTTCAGAGTGGTTTGCATGAGTATTTGCAGTAGAGACTGGATGACTTTCCAGGTTTTCCACATTTCCCTTCAGAGAACATGTGTGTTTCAAAAACTGATTTAAGCCTTTGCTTGTAGAGATACAGTTCTCTGCACATGTTGATAACTGAAATGGGTGTGTTCTGCAGTTTGACTCACATTGCTCACTTCTTTGGGCAGTAATGTCCACATTGTGTGAAACTGTCTCGGTTTCTTTCTGTCCATATAAACACCTTCTAGGTCTTTCACATACCCCCGTATATTCCTGGTCTTTCATTAAATGTTCGTTTCCAAGGTGAGCTCTTTCATATATTCCTAGCTTTGTTTTTTGGATTAAATTTTCTAATCTTGTATTCTTTGACATCAAACAACACGTGTTGTGAGAAGACACAGCTGAAAGATACCAAATGAAAGTTTTGTTATCTACTATTCTTATCTACTGGCGCTAGTGTGAGCTCAGCTGGGACAGAAGGGGTGCCTCATTCTCTGTGGGAAAAGAACACGGCAACAGTCTGTGGCAGCAGGACAGAGTGAGACCTGTACACAGGGTACTGATCCCAGCCCTGCCCACCCAGCCTGAGAATGTCCACTGCTGCAGACAAAGGCTGGGTGCTGAAATGTGGGGTCTGGAGAGCAGACTCAGGCTGAGGACTGCTGTGGGCTGTGAGGAGACATCCTGAGGGGATGGGGTGAGGGAGGAGCTCTATAAACAAGAATGCTTGTAGAGGAAAAAAAAAAAAGAAAAAAAAAAAAAAAGAATGCTTGTAGAGGAAGCCTGAATCACCAGAGAGCAGAACGCCATTGTTGAGTGATGCCCAAAGGAAAGACCCACCATTGCAGCCTCTTTCCCCCTGTGCTGGGCCCTTCTCCCCAAGCACTAGGAAGGGCCACCACATGGGTGGGCTCTATTGAGCTCCAGGCACAGCTTCCCCCCATGCACCTTCTCCACAATTAGCAGACTCCTGTGCTCTGTGGGTGGCTGAAAGCTCAGCTAATCCCCAAGGTTAAGGAAGAAAACCTGAAGTCTCTCCTCACAGTTGCAAAAACCATGCTTTTCTACCTGCAACTGGCTTTGTCAACTCAGCCCTTGCAGAGCATCTGAATGGACAACAGGGCTCCCCCAGCCATGGGAGGTGTAGGTTTAACAGCTGTAGACTTTGTGGAGATGTATACTAGGGGCTGGGGCCAGGCCAGAGTCTGAGCTGCCCGCATAGCACCAGAGCAGGTCCAGCTCCATGAATCTAATTCTGGGACCTGAGTTCACTGGATCTATTCTGGTGTTCTAGTGAAAACAACATCTGAGGAGGCAGACCTCTCTGCTTTCTCAAATAGTGGATGTAAATCCCTAAAAGTGAAAGCTGCTGGCACCAGAGCAATGTGCCAGCATGCCCATGGTTGAAAGGGGGCCAAGAGCAGTGCCAACATGGGGTCACGTGAGACTCACACAGCGCCTGAACACACCCCAAGGTGAACAATCCCAGAGGAGCAATCCTTAGTGGCTTCTCTCCCAGCAGGTGTCCTCCAGTCCTAACTGCCTTGACCACAGGTCAGAATCCAGTGAAGAAATGGATCTGGGGGCTCTTTTCCACCAACCAGGGAGCAGACCCTACACCTGACAGGGCAGTGACAACCATAGAGCCAAGGGGAAGCTCCCCTCAATATCCAGGGGAGGCTCGGGTCACAATAACAGCAATCAAAGCCCAGATCGAGGGGGTAAGGGTACAAGCCTGCGGACCAACCTCACCCCCTAGGGGGAAGAGAACAGAGGAAGAGGAGCTAGGATCCTGCAGCCTGCAGAACAGACCACAAACCCAGAAAATGTGACAAGATGAGAGGACAAAGAAGTATGATGTAGAGAAAAGAGCAAGACAAAAAGCTACAAGAACCACTAAATGAAGAGACCGGCAGTCTAATGATTACTCTTCCACTTAAGTCATCTTAAATGCTAATGCCACTAGGTGCCCTCTAATTCTTTAACCCACTTTGTATTTTAGCATGTTCTATATGAGGTTTCAATATAAAAATCATGAATGATACTGACATGGGTCGAATCAGAAAGCAAGGACATGTAGGACAAAGTCTGGGGAAGCTGATAACAAGATTAAAAGAAGCAGTTCTTGAGAAATTAAGAAATGAGACTTTAAAAACCTGGTGTGAACACTATCAATGCTCTGTGGAGATCTAATTGGAAGGAAATCTTAAGAGAAGACTAGATATCTACACGTAAAATGGATTCTCTTTGCTGTACAACATTGCAAACCAGTTATACTCCAATAAGAACGTTTTTAAAAGATTATATTATCTAAGCATTGTAATAGTTTGAAACCATTAAAAATATGGTGGAAAATGTTTTAAGCTCTTATGCCAATTTATTTGAAAATTCTTTGAGTTAATTGAATATGCTTAAGTCTTTTAGTATTGAGGAATTGGGGCAAATGCACTTAACATTTCATATGAGTTCATATGAAAAAAAAACAGAAACTTTGAAGTAACCCTGAGATTGGCATTCCTTCTCTTTAGGGAGGTTTTCATTTATTCAGTGAATAAATTACTTGAATTTAAAATCTATAAGATCATATTTGAAGCTTCCAGTGTTTTAGAAATTATAAGTCAGAAAAAAGAAAAATCCACTCTGTACCCAATATTCCTAGAATTTTGGTGGTATGTCTACAATTCTGCTCACATACAGCCATCTAGAGGTAGAAACTTTAATAGGAGCATCTTAGAGTTTTTCAGAAATGTGCAGTTTTCCTAGCCCCCCCCCACCCCCCGCCCCCAAGAAATGGAATAGTAATCGATTCATGCAGGTTGTCACAGGCCAAGAGAAGGGTTTCAGTTCTCACTGTGATTGAGAAAAGTAATCACTGGAGATGAATTCAGGAATGATTTAAAGAGACAGAATGGGGCAGGTGATATCCGCCTATGACAGCAACAGAAAGAAACTCAGACTTCTCTAAAACCATTTCCATTGAAGCAGATCTTCCCAAACCACATGACAAAGGATGAATTCCTCACTAATCCTTGGACCTGTCATTGGCTCATCGGCTCCAGCCATTCACACCTACCTGTTTATATGGCTGGCATCTCCAGTCTCCTTACATCCCAAGGATTCTTCATTTGCTCCAGACAGGTGACCAGGTCTGGCTTAGAGACCACAAGACCTGCTATCAGGAAAAGGAATATTTGTTTTGCTAGAGATTCATCAGTTTCCAATCTCATATGTATTCAAGCGAGAAGAGAAGGCACATGTGCTAAGTCCCTCCAGTCATGTCTGACTCTTTGCCACCCTATGGACTGTAGCCTGCCAGGCTCCTCTGTCCATGGGAGTGTCCAGGCAAAAATACTGAGTGGGTTGCCATGTCCTCCTCCAGGAGTTCGTCCCAACCCAGGGATCAAACTCACTTCTTTTACATCTCCTGCATTGGCAGGCAGGTTCTTTACCACTAGTGCCACCTGGGAAGCCCAGGGAAGGCATGGTAGAATGTTAATAGAGCCTAGAACTAAAGTATTTGGGGACATAATTTCCTAAGCTGTATTAACATTCTCTGGTGACTCAGCTGGTAAAGAAGCCACCTGCACTGTGGGAGACCTGTGTTTGATGCCTGGGTTGGGAAGATTCTCTGGAAAGGGAACGGCAACCCACACCAGTATTCTGCCCTGGAGAATTCCATGGACTATTCCATAGGCTCGCAAAGAGTCAGACATGACTGTAATCTTGCTCATTACATCATTACATTATTAACATTCTAGAGAAGGCATGGTTGAATGTTAATATCGCCTAGAAAATTATATCCCCAAATACTTTATTGAAGCACTTTTATAACTAACAAATACATAAAGAAAAGATCTTGAGATTCTAGTCAAGTACTACTAAGGCCAAAGTAAGTACGTAGTAAAAATCTGACTTATAAAGGAGAGTGGCACCCTTTTATACCACAGAACCTACAGAATTAGCACTAACCTAGAAGAAGGAGGCAGATTCCATCAAGGAAAAGTGAGAATCATAATGAATCATCATGAAGTCTTCTTTCTCAACTCATAAATATCCATTTTCCCATAGAAAGCAGGGATCTGAAACTATTACAAGGAGCAGAAGATTCTAGGAGGCATTCTAGAAATGCAGGAACCAAAACCCAGTGGGTAGAGAAGGGATTCTGGAAGGCAGTTATCCTCACCCAAGGAGGCCAGGTTCCTGTAGTTCTCTAACATCACGTCCCTGTACAATTCTCGCTGCCCGAGGTCCAGGCATTCCCACTCCTCTTGAGTAAAGTCTATGGCCACATCCTGGAATGTCAGCCATCCCTGAAATACAAACTACAGGTTTCATGTGGCCATGAGAATACTTCCTAATGTGACCCTAGAGGAAACCAGCAAGAGAGATGGTTTTGATTTCGGAGAATGTCTGGTGTTACACAAGAATATAATTTTTACGCGGTAAAATTTTCTACCACAATTTTAACCCCAAGTAAAGAGGTTGCGATACGTTCCATCAACCACTACAGCAATTATTCTGATTTGGAAGAGAAATTATAATCAGATCAACATTGGCATATTTATTTTTGAGTGTTGTACTCAGTTGACAGAGGATAAACTATCAAAAGAAACAGGAAATATTTTTTAAAAGCACTTCCTGATCCAAATGTCCTGGAGTGGGCTCAGTGTGCCACATTTTTCACAAGCTTATTTGAACTAGCAATGTTGAAAATTCTGCTCCATGAGTCACAATGTTTGAACAGCAATGAAGTAGAATAGTAAGGAAAGAATTCACAGTTTGAACTTTAAGTGCTTTACAGATTTTACATGTCTGATAGGATAGTAACCTCGGCGACAAGAATCATTTTAACGATCTGGTATATACTACTTTCTGACAGTTTTCAGAGTCTTGAATGTATACCAGAAATAATTTAAAATCAATAATGTTGCTGTAGCATCTTTTGGCAAATATTTTAACAACCATTCTTTAAATGACAGCCTAAGGGACGGGGGAGCCTGGTGGGTTGCCGTCTATGGGGTCGCACAGAGTCGGACACCACTGGAGCGACTTAGCAGCACCAGCAACTTTTACTTCAGTTTGTGACTCTAGACTTTAATCAAACACAGACAAATGCATAGAGCTAACTGTACTGAAAGTTTATAGAAATTTCTGTATTTGTAAATAATACTAAAAACAAGAAAAGTGTTAGTCACTCAGTCGTGTGCAACCCCAGGGACTGTAGCCTGCCAGGCTTCTCTGTCCATGGGATTCTCAAGGCACGAATACTGGAGTGGGTAGCTATTTCCTGCTTCAGAGAATCTTCAAAACAGAAAAAGAAAAAAAATCAGTCAAATGATGTTAACGTGTTCATGCATACAGACATACACTAAAATGGAACTGTATACTTATTAAGAGAAAAATGGTCATGTCAATAAAATCAGGATAATTTTTAACTGACTGAAAATGTACATAAATATTTGAGGATGATATTGTTAGGTAGGTAGAATAGGGAAAAGGAGTCCAAAACGGTGGAGACTAAAAGACAAGGAAGGTCAAAGAAAGGTCCAAGGACAAGAGTGAAGACTTCAGGTAGAACAAACAACACTCCTGGCTAAACCCAATTTGCATAGGGCAGGCCCAGGTCAAGGAAAAATCATATAAAAGGAGGAGCCAAAGTGCTTTCTCTCTCTCTTTCTCTCCCAGGTGCGTGCACTCTTTCTCTCTTTCTCCCTCCCCCACACGCTCCTCCACTCTCTTCTCTTCGAGTCTTTGGGTTGACATGCCCTCACACTTCAAGGATGGATTCTCCTGCTATCTTCTAAATAAAATAGAGCTCTAACACTGATTTGCCTAAGAGGTATAATATGGCATGTCCAAGACCCTAGGGCTGTGATGTGCTGAGGGATTTAATGACCGTCGCTCCAAATGTTTGTTGTGACGAGACAAGGAACCGTGGAACATACACTCGCGTGGCAATATTATTCTAATTTTTAAAAATACACTAGGGAGCAGACATACACAATGATTTGAAAAATAGACAGCTCTGGTTCTGAATTTTTTAATTTCCTGAAAAATCTACCATTTGCACGGAACTATATTTTAAAATTTAAAACCTTTGGACATAGATTAGCAGTAATGATTCTTGTAAACATTTTGGAAAATACCGAAATGTGATGAGACTTTATCTGTGATGTGAGCATGGAGTGTACTGGAAATGATCAGACCTGAGCTTGAGTGATGAAAATCCCCACTCCCAAATCCCAGCATCTCTAGTAAACACACAGGAGTGTTGTCAACTACAAATCGGCACTTGCCAAGAGCATTGCCAACGACTGAACAAGCTGTTTTAGAACTAACGCCCAAAAAAGATATCCTCTTCATTATAGGGGAGTGGAATGCAAAAGTAGGAAATCAAGAAACACCTGGAGTAACAGGCAAATTTGGCCTTGGAATGCAGAATGAAGCAGGACAAAGACTAATAGAGTTCTGCCAAGGAAATGCACCGGTCATAGCAAACATCCTCTTCCAACAACACAAGAGAAGACTCTACACATGGACATCACCAGATGGTCAACACCAAAATCAGATTAATTATATTCTTTGCAGCAAAAGATGGAGAAGCTCTATACATTCAACAAAAAGAAGACCAGGAGCTGACTGTGGCTCAGATCATGAACTGCTTATTACCAAATTCAGACTTAAATTGAAGAAAAGTAGGGAAAACCACTAGACCATTCAGGTATGACCTAAATAAAATCTTTTATGATTATACAGTGGAAGTGAGAAATAGATTTAAAGGCTAGATATGATAGAGTGCCTGATGAACTATGGAATGAGGTTCGTGACATTGTACAGGAGACAGGGATGAAGACCATCCCCATGGAAAAGAAATGCAAAAAACCAAAATGGCTGTCTGGGGAGGCCTTACAAACAGGTGTGAAAAGAAGAGAAGTGAAAAGCAAAGGAGAAAAGGAAACATATAAGCATCTGAATGCAGAGCTCCAAAGAATAGCAAGAAGAGATAAGAAAGCTTTCTTCAGCGATCAAGGTAAAGAAATAGAGGAAAAGAACAGAATGGGAAAAGAACTAGAGGTCTCTTCAAGAAAAGTAGAGATACAAAGAGAATATTTCATGGAAATATGGGCTCGATAAAGGACAGAAATGGGATGTACCTAACAGAAGCAGAGAATATTAAGAAGAGGTCGCAAGTACGCGGAAGAACTGTAGTAAATAGATCTTTTTGACCAGGATAATCACGATGGTGTGATCACTCATCTAGAGCCAGACCTCTAGGAATGTGAAGTCAAGTGGGCCTTAGAAAGCATTACTACGAACAAAGCTAGTGGAGATGATGAAATTCCAGTTGAGCTATTTCAAATCCTGAAAGATGATGCTGTGAAAGTGCTGCACTCAATATGCCAGCAAATTTGGAAAACTCAGCAGTGGCCACAGGACTGGAAAAGGTCAGTTTTCATTCTAATCCCAAAGAAAGGCAATGCCAAAGAATGCTCAAACTACTGCACAATTGCACTCATCTCACATGCTAGTAAAGTAATGCTCAAAATTCTCCAATCCAGGCTTCAGCATTATGTGAACCGTGAACTTCCTGATGTTCAAGCTGGTTTTGAAAAACGGCAGAGGAATCAGAGAACAAATTGCCAACATCTGCTGGATCATGGAAAAAGCAAGTACTTCCAGAAAAACATCTATTTCTGCTTTACTGACTATGCCAAAGCCTTTGACTGTGTGAATCACAATAAACTGTGGAAAATTCTGAAAGAGATGGGAATACAAGACTACCTGACCTGCCTCTTGAGAAATCTGTATGCAGGTCAGGAACCAACAGTTAGAACTGGACATGGAACAACAGACTGGTTCCAAATAGGAAAAGGAGTACGTCAAGGCTGTATATTGTCACCCTGCTTATTCAACTTCTATGCAGAGTACATCATGAGAAACTCTGGACTGGAAGAAACACAAGCTGGAATCCAGATTGCCAGGAAAAATATCAATAACATCGGATATGCAGATGACCCCACCCTTATGGCAGAAAGTGAAGAGGAACCAAAAAGCCTCTTGATGAAAGAGAAAGAGGAGAATTAAAAAGTTGGCTTAAAGCTCAACATTCAGAAAACGAAGATCATGGCATCCGGTCCCATCACTTCATGGGAAATAGATGGGGAAACAGCAGAAACAGTGTCAGACTTTATTTTGGGGCTCCAAAATCACTGCAGATGGTGACTACAGCCATGAAATTAAAAGACGCTTACTCCTTGGAAGAAAAGTTATGACCAATCTAGATAGCATATTCAAAATCAGAGACATTACTTTGCCGACTAATGTCTGTCTAGTCAAGGCTATGGTTTTTCCTGTGGTCATGTATGGATGTGAGAGTTGGACTGTGAAGAAGGCTGAGCACCGAAGAATTGATGCGTTTGAACTGTGATGTTGGAGAAGACTCTTGATAGTCCCTGGGACTGCAAGGAGATCCAACCAGTCCATTTGAAGGAGATCAACCCTGGGATTTCTTTGGAAGGAATGATGTTAAAGCTGAAACTCCAGTACTTTGGCCACCTCATCCAAAGAGTTGACTCATTGGCAAAGACTCTGATTCTGGGAGGGATTGGGGGCAGGAGAAGGGGACGACCGGGGATGAGATGGCTGGATGGCATCACTGACTTGATGGACGTGAGTCTAAGTGAACTCCAGGTGTTGGTGATGGACAGGGAGGCCTGGGGTGCTGCGATTCTTGGGGTTGCAAAGAGTCAGACATCACTGAGCAACTGAACTGAACAACAACAAGGGCGTTTGCGATCTGCCTCTGGGAAGAATGAACCCTATGGTGCTGCACCTGACTTCAATCCCTTCGAGGGAGTTCAGGGTGAATTGAAGCACTCTGCTCCAGGGAATCTGGTGGAACAGGTCTTTAGAGAGTCAGATATTTTCAGGAACTGCTTTCATGATCCCAATCCTTGCATCTCTTCATATCTAGAAAAACACTAAACCACTAAATGATGACTTCAGTTTCTCAAGCCTGCCAGAAAACCTTTTGTAAAATAAGTGCTTGATTGCGCTGAACTCCCCCTTCACCAAACTCACATACTGACCTCCCCCCACTGTCTCTTTGTAGCAGTTTCAAAGAGTTCTCTGAGATGCTGTCTCCTGGGCTGCTGTCCTCATTTTGCCACAAATAAAACTTAATTCACGTCTCTCAAATTGTGCATCTGTTTTAGCTAACAATGTTCATTTCTCAAAGCAAAGAGTAACTAAGAAGATACGGCATTTCCTCTTTGTAGCAGTTTCAAAGAGTTCTCTGAGATGCTGTCTCCTGGGCTGCTGTCCTCATTTTGCCACAAATAAAACTTAATTCACGTCTCTCAAATTGTGCATCTGTTTTAGCTAACAATGTTCATTTCTCAAAGCAAAGAGTAACTAAGAAGATACGGCATTTCCTCATTAATTGTGATAGGCATATCCATCACTTTTTCTTTCCAAGACTGTTCAAGACAAAAAAAAAAGAATTTCATAGCGTGGAGATCTCACAGAAGCACCTGAACCAGTGCACATCAGAGGTCACGGGGTAAGAGTACATGGAAAAATGCATTACCACTGCCAGGCATTTTGGCAATATTAGGAAAACCGTGATCTCAGTCTATCATGAAAAATGTCAGGTTTCTGCAAATTCCACCTCCTTTATACCTCCCATGATCTGTAGCTTAATAGTCCATTTATTTTATTTTATTTTTTATTTTTTTTATTTTTATTTTTATTATTTTTTTTAATTTTAAAATCTTTAATTCTTACATGCATTCCCAAACATGAACCCCCCTCCCACCTCCCTCCCCATAACATCTCTCTGGGTCATCCCCATGCACCAGCCCCAAGCATTAATAGTCCATTTAATTAGTATATTTTTCTTATCGGTATAGAGGATTGTCTCTTCAACTTTACCTTCTGAAAAATTCTGGAATGCTGAGTTCATTCTATTAACAAGGGCATTTTCTTACTCTTGTTCTAGAGAGCTGAATTGCATCCGCATGAAATTCATCAAGGCATTTCCCCGACTTTCCTAAGATCCTAACACTGAACCACATCCGAATGGGAATCTCAGATACCAGTGCCTCCCCGTACTGGTCTCTCACAAAGGGAATGTATTCAACATTGAAAGTCACTATTTCATGTTGAGAATTCATCATGCTCTATAGAAAGCCAGAATACAGACAATGGAGAAAAGGCTCTGGAATATGAGAGAGACAAAACCTGAAGAGCTGGTTTTCACTATTTAAGAAAAAAAAAAAAAAAAAAAAGGAAAAAATAAGAAGGTGATAACAAGCACTCCAGGCAGAAAACTTAGAAGCAGAGAACTAAAGGTTTGCAGATCCTCAGTCCAGGCATGTCAGGAGGAAAAGCAGACACAGCCCCACACCCGGGACAGGACAATCACCTGAGAAGCTGCCATTTCCTCCTCTTCTTCCTCCTGCTCTGCGTCTTCTGTGGGGATACGACGTCTCAAACTCACATCTGCATGTTGAGAAAATACCTTCAAAAGCATCCATACAGCCGTTTAACCTGCAACTGCTGCCGTGAAAAACAAGAAAACGTTTTCTTGTTTCTCTCACCCTTTTCGGAGCGCTTTGCTGACTTTCTGTGTTCCTGATCTGTAGTGGGTAATCAAGACTAACCTGATATGCTAATCACATCCTGCTGCTCCACTCTATTTGCAGACCTTCCTGGCTAGTTCCTCTCCTTCCTTTTTGCATCACAGAGAGCAGGCCTCAGAACAGTTCACCAGAAACAATGGACCCTACTTCTGGGCTACCTGACCCAGCCTACCAGGGTTTTGAAAAAATGCAAGAGGAAGACCTGCATTCAGGAGCCCTGAGGGAAACCTCACATTTGGCACATCTGAGACCTCAGAAAGGGAGGATTTAGGGCGGGCACTTCTAGAAGCAAAGGTCAACCTGATTCCCTGGGGAGGAGCTCTTTCTAGGATGGGTGTGGTGGTACTCAGCCTGTGCCTGCGCCCTTGGGGGAGTGGAGGGGAGAGGTGAGCCTTTGGTGGAAATCAGCTGGGGGTCTTGGGTCCTGCCAGGCTTTACTTGCAGAATTCTTCCCAAAGATCTCCCGTGTCCTTAGTTTTTTTCACCCCCGTCTGCAGCCTTTGGACACAGGTTTTCACAAAATGATTTGCATTGTGACCACCTCTCTGCAGGTCCAACTTCAGAGACCAGGAGCCTGGAAGTGTTTCCATCACAGCTTTCTTTGAAAATAAACCAGAGGCAGCAGGAGGCCTGGCGAGCTGCAGTCCATGGGGTCACAAAGAGTAGGACAGGACTGAGCAGGTGAACTGAACTGAACTGAGCAGGATATGCTAGATTAACAAGTGTGTGTGGGCAGAGACAAATGCCTTTGAAAATGATGCCCTAAATGCTATCTGATGACCAACCAAGGAAATAATGATCGGTGTTGTCATAAGTTACATTACACATGAATTAACACGCGAGAGCATTCTACTTCCTGTGTGTGTTTTTCTAGGTTTTATGAATCAACTGCTACAGTTTGTTGTCTGCGCCATTTAGAGAGCTCTATTTTCTCACATCTTTAAAGCATAATGACTAAGGAAAAATTAAAGATAGAAGCATGTCCATCTTTCTAATATTATATATTCTAAAAAATATTCAGTGTATTCACCAGTGCCAACTTTGTAGATTTAGTTTCACAGCAGAATTGAGAATGAGGTATAGACGTTTCCCATATACCTCTTGTTCCCACACGTGGACAATCTCCCTACTTACTTCCCCCACCCCCCCACCCCCGAGTGAGCATTTGTTCCCATTGATGACACTACAAGGACAGTAAATACATAAACCCTTTAGTTTACCCTTATGTTTCTCTTTTAGGGATGTGCACTCCATACCTCTGGATAAATGTATAATAACATGTGTCCATCACAACAGTTTAACACTGTTATGCCCAAGGTCCCAATCCCCAGAACTGAGAGAAGAAGACATCCGCAGCAATGCAAACGCAAAAAGGGAATTCTATTGCTAGCTCAAGCCAGGACCCAAGTTTCATCCAATGCAATGGAGTGGAACAAGGACCCCGAGCCCTGAATTACAGCAGTATTTATAAGGTTAAGACAAAGACAGGGAGTTGACAGGGGCGGATTGGTTGCAAGGGTTCCTTAGCATCTGCTAATTGGCTAGATTTTCGCACATGCAGGCTTTCTCAGGGGGTTTTCATCCTCATCCTGATAGGCTTGGACCTGGCTACAGTGAGTATACTGATTGGTCGAGTTTTGTTGCTGGCAGAGGATGATCTCAGCTCCTCCTTAGCGATAAACTCAGCCCCGCTGTAAAGGAGACTTAGGCTTACCTTGGCCCCCTAGAAGGCTGTCGTGGCGCCTGCTTGGTGCTAACAAACACAAATTACTTCATGGTCCTGAAAGTTCTCTAGATTTAGGATATTCATAGTCCCTCCTTTGAAACCCATGGCAACCACAGACCTTTTTAATCTCTTCTATATTTCCTACTAGATTCCCAGGTGACTGAGTGGGAAGAAATCTATCACACGATGCAGGACATCCAGATGATGCAGGCTCGATCCTTGGGTCAGGAAGATCCCCTGGAAGAAGAAATGGAAACCCACTCCAGTATCCTTTCCTGGGAAATCGACGGAGAGAGGAGCCTGGCAGGCTACAGCCCCTGGGCTCACAAAGACTCAGACACAACTGAGCACATATGAATATTTACCTACACCAAAGTGTCATATTGTAAAATTCCTACTCTCTGTAGCATTTTTGAATAGGCTTCTTTCACTTCGTAAAACGTATGGAATGATTGTCCACGTATTTTATGCCTTGAAAGCTTAACATCCAAAAGCTTAAGAACTACCGTTGCGCCTATATTCCTGCTCAGTATATAAGTTCATCAACACCATTTTTTTAGATTCCATGTATAACTGTTAAGACAATATTTGCACAAATATAGAGAACAGATGTGTGGCCATGGCAGGAGAAGAAGAGGGGGACAAACTGAAGAGCCCACTGACACACACACACCACCGTGGCTGAAATGCTGGAGAAGACTCTTGCGAGGCCCTTGGACTGCACGGAGATCCAGCCAGCCCATCCCAAGGGAGATCAGTCCTGGGTGTTCTTTGGAAGGACTGAGGCTGAAGCTGAAACTGCAGTACATTGGCCACCTCATGCGAAAAGCTGACTCATTTGAAAAGCCCCTGATGCTGGGAATGATTGAAGTTGGGAGGAGAAGGGGACGACAGAGGATGAGCTGGTTGAATGGCATCACTGACTCAGTGGACATGTGTTTGAGTAAATTCTGCGAGTTGGTGATGGACAGGGAGGCCTGGCATGCTGCAGTCCATGGGGTCACAAAAACTTGGACATGACTGAGCAAGTGAACTGAACTGAACTGATGGTTAAAACAGGGAGCTAGTGGGAAGCTGCTGGATAGCACAGGGAGCTGAGCTTGGTGCTCTGTGCTGACCAGAGGGGTGAAATGGAGATCACAGGAGGGAGGTTCAAGAGAGAGCAGATTCATGTATACTTATGGCTGATTGACGATGTAGTACAGCAGAAACTAACACAACATTGTAAAGCAATTATATTCCAATACAAAATATATATGCATCTCAAAAGGAAAAAAAAGGTAAATAGACGGGTCACCCAGTGGTAGAGAATCCATCTGACAGTGCCGGGGACATGGGCTTGATCCCTGGTCCAGGAATACTCCACATGCTTTGGGGCAACTAAGCCTGTGCGCCACAACTGCTGAGCCTTGGTGGGGCCACTTGCTCTTTTAGATGGGCAAGAGGCAAATGAAACATGCTCACTAGCGCTAAACAATAGGAAATGCAAAACAAACCTACAATGATGCATCACCTCATGCCAGTCAGAATAACAGTTAGCAAAGAACCCACTAATAATATCAAAAATGCTGCTGAGGCTTGGAGATCAGGGAACCTCCTACAGGGCTAGAGGGAATGTAAACTGGGGCAGTCACGGGGGGGCGGGGGGGGGGGCGCGGGGCACAGTGTGGAAGTTCCTTAAAAAGTGTAACCTCCTGACATTTAAGGAAATGAATTCCATGAAAAATAGACAAAACAGATTAATTGACAAATTGACCAGGTTTGCAGTTTTTAGTCAATCATCTGTAATTCTAAAATGACCAGTTTTGATCTAGCACTTCTAAATTCTCTAAGTTAAATGTGTACGAATACACATACACTCACATATTCCTTCTTGGTTTTCTCACTGCTAACGTGTATACCTTCAGATATTTATATATTGTATTCAATGTGTGTTATATAAATTATATGATGTATATATCTTCAGATATTTATATATTGCATTCAAAGTATGCCAAGGCCATGAGAAAAGAGTTCCTTTAAGCCTAGACAAGAAACTTGTGCTAAGAATTATACAGGGTAAGATTTTATAAATCTTGGTTCAGAACTTTCCCATCATGGCTTTTAATTATGCTTTTTGTGACTTTGTTAAATTGACATTTGCTTAAATGAGCCCCTGAAAAGTTTGAGGTAACAGAAAAACAAAGGGCAATTGAAGCAGGTGAGTTTATGACTCTAGGTCCTGAGAGAATTCACAGGTAGCCTTGAGGGCCCCCTGAGGAAGGTCAAGGCTAGAACCAGGCAGAGAAAGCTCCAGTACTTGAGGTTCAGGCATTTCTAAGGGACCCTGGGTGAAGTGATGTGGGCTCCTCAGGCTGAGCATTGATCGGTCCATTCAAACCAGAGGAGTAGGATTCTGGTGAGCTCTGAGGGTGTCATTGAATGGGGGCATGTGAAGTAGACCCTGGGGTTTGGCAAGACTGCTGGTCTCCAGGAAGGGGGTCATCTAGTGGAGGAGCTCACAGGATTGGCTGGTGTGAGTTCAAGGACCTTCAGGCTGCCTGCTGCCTGGACAGACGCTGAGGCAGCAACAGTATGGAGCACTCAGGGAAGGTCTCAGTTGTACTCTGTATGATCCTTCTTATTCACACCATCACAATGTCCAAGTAGTTTCAAAATGGGAGAGGAGATACAACATAGAAATGGTGGGAAATATATGAATTTATGAGAGTTTAACACCAGTAAGGAACTAATTTCTACAGATGCCATCCCCCTGTGCTACAAATAGTTTCTTATAACGTTATCTTTCCTGCAACCTTAAACAGGTGGGAGACGTTAATGCTGGTGGTGCCTTCACCCTTCCTTCATTCCACATCAACTGTAACACGAAAAAGCCTGCATTAATTTTACACAGATGGAATAAAACCTTTTACAACTATCGTTTGATCCTTGGTTAAAATACAGATTACAAGCTTCTAAAAACTTTCCTATTTCTCTAATGAAATGATCAGTGAATGCGATTTATGTGGTTTACAAAATGGAGGCTAATGTAGTAAACATGGGTGGACACTAATTATATTAATATGACTTTTCCAAAAAGAGTTTTCTATACTTACATCAGGTGGAAGAGAAGGTGTCCTTACTTCAAGCCTACCAGGTAATATGCATGATTTCTCGATGTTGATGTTATAAAAAGACTTTCGATTTTAATGAACAATCCTTGGTTTATGCTTAAAAAGCAATTGACATAATTACTGAAAACTAAGAGCAAACTTCCGTCTTACTTTGAATTATTTCCTGAACACTTACATCATGGTGACAACACAGATGTTTGGCATCAGTGACAAATACCTCCATTTAGAGGTTTAGTGTGCATATAACATGACTGTGTTCTTAATCTTATAAATTGGAGAATAAATATAAATGATTCCCACCTAATATAGAAGGGCTTCTCTTACAATTGAGGTAACAACATCAAAAACAGATGTTCATATATATAGTAGAAAGAAAGCACAGCATAGTAACTTGAGAGTAGAATGACATGCGTTTTGGTTCCTTAATGATCTCAAATAATGTTAATATAAACAAGGATACATGATTAATAATTATACCTCTGAAAATATCCACCCCTTCATCTTGTGATCCATACGAACATATCAATTTAGTACATGTTTTAAATATGGAATACTTGCTACAGTGTTTCTGTTTAGAGTAATTCAACAAAAGTGGTACCAATGAAATGCTTTCTAGTATGAATTCTCTGGCATTGATTTACTTACTGATTTACTTCTATATTTTTGTATTTCATTCATGTATCTTTCCAAAGTAAACACTCGTTGTTTCAAAATTGTATATTTAGGACCAACCTTTTTTATCAGTGACTCATTTCTAGGGTTTCTCTGCAGTATGTATTCTCTGACGGGGACTGAGGTGATGGCTGTGATGAAATCCTTTGCCACATTCCTTACATGTCTAACATTTCTCTGCAGTATGAATTCTCTGATGTTGAGAAAGACCTGAACTCTGGGGAAAGGCTTTGCCACAGTCTGTACATTTATCAAGTCTCTCCCCAGTATGGATTCGTTGATGTCGAGTAAGATGTGAACAATGGATAAAGGCTTTGCCACATTTTTTACATTTGCATGGTTTCTCCCCAGTATGAGTTCACTGAGGTACAGTAAGACTCAGATGCCAGTTAAAGGCTTTGCCACATTCTGTACGTTTATAAGGTCTGTCCCCAGTGTGGATTCGTTGATGTTGAGTAAGAAGTGAATAACGGGTAAAGGATTTGCCACATTCTGTACATTTATAGGTCTCTCCCCAGTATGGATTCACTGATGTTCAGTTAAAGTTGAATTCTGCTTAAAAGCCTTGCCACATGCTGTACATTTATATTTTGGCCATCTGATTGCAAAAAGCTGACTCATTCGAAAAGACCCTGATGATGGGAGAGACTGAAGGCAGGAGGAGAAGGGGACGACAGAGGATGAGATGGTTGGATGGCATCACTGACTCAATGGACATGAGTTTGAGTAAACTCCAGGAGTTGGTGATGAACAGGGAGACCTGGTGTGCTGTGGTTCATGGGGTGGCAAAGAGTTGGACATGACTGAGTGACTGAACTGAACTGATTCATGTCAATAAAATCAAGATGATTTTTAATGGGTTAAAATATATACATCTACTTGTGAGTGATATTCTTTGTATATTTTAAATACACTAGGGTGCAAACATATTCAATGGTATAAGATAAATTAGAGCTCTTGGTTCTGAAACTTTAATTTCTTGACAAACTGTATCATTTTGTTGAGCTGTAGATTAGAAATTCAACACAGGTGAAAACAGATTAGCACCAATATGATTATTTCAAATATTTTGAAAAACAAATGTGAATAAGAAGACTATGTGTGATATGAGTGTGGAGTGTACTGGAAACATCACACCTGGGCTTCAGTGATGAAAATGCCCACTCCCCAAACCCAGTGTCTATCATCAACAGAGTGAGCGTTTGTTTTCCAAAGTAAAGAGAAACCAAAAAGACGCGGAATTTCTCCATTAACTGTGAGGGTTTTCACACGCTCCCCACTCCATTTTTCCACAGGCTGGCTAAAGACAGAGGGGAAAAAATGAACTTCCTAGCCTGATAATCTCAGAGAAATCGCCAGAGACAGTGGACAGCATCTGTCATGGTGTAAATGAATCACACGGAAGATGCACTATCAGAGCCTGGGCATTTAGGAAAAAAATAAGGAAATTATAAATTGAACCTAACAAAAAGATATCAGTTTTATGCAAAATTCATTTTATATATACTTCCTCTGTTTTGTATCCTAACAGTGTGTTTAACTAGTAAGCCTTAGCATTAGAGAGGAGAGTGTCTCCTAGTTTTCTTTTTATTTCTGCGCGTTTTCTGAAAAATTCTGAATCAGTGAGTTGATTCAATATATAAGGGCATTTTCTAACTCCTAAAGAGCTGAATTGCATCCACGTCTGAACTCATCATGGCATTTCCCCTACTTCCTGAAGATCCCAACACTGAACCACATCCCAGTTGGAATCTCGGATACCAGTGCCTCTCCATGTTGATCTCTCACAAAGGGAATATGTTCACCAGCTGAAAGTCACTCATTCAGGTTGGGAATTCATCATGTTCTATAGAAAGCCAGGATACAGACAATGGAGAACAGGATCTGGGACACAAGGGAGAGATGGTCTAAAGAGCCAGTCTTCACTATGATAAGAAGAAAAGGGAAAAATAAGAAGTGGATAACAAACACCCCAGGCAGAAAAATCAGAAGCAGAGAACTAAAGGCTGGCAGATTCTCAGTCTAGGCTTTTCAGGAGGAAAGCAGACACAGCCCCAGGCCCGGAACAGAACATGTACCTGAGAAGCTGCCATTTCCTCCTCTTCTTCCTCCTGCTCTGTCTTCTCTGGGGATGTTATGTAGCAAACACACCTCTGCACCTTGAGAAAATACCTTCAAAGGCATCCGCAGGGCTCCTTAACCTGCAACTACTTCACCTACAGACAGAAGGACTTGAAAACCTGAAAAGACCCACCTCTCTTGTTCTGTCTCAGCAGAGGTTCGGGAACAATCACCTCCTACCTGGAGACCAGCCTGTGAACTTATTTCTTGATTGTTCTCTCACCATAGAGAGCTCCTAACCCTCTGCTCACACAGATGATGTGAGCTGACTGCCTTCCTCAGTCCAAATCCAGCTAGACCAACCCTGCAGCCTCTCCTCAGACTGAAGCTGGTCCTCAGCTCTCACAGATGGACCAGGAGCCATGTCCTTAACCCAGGCCTCCCCTTAGAAGCCCCTGGAGCACTTCCTACACACCACACTGATGCCCCCACAGGACCAAGAGAGAACTCTGTGGGGCGTGCACCAGGGAGGTCCTTTCCTAACACTGGTCACGTGACTCTGATGGGAAACACATGGAAATCACTTGGCCATTGGTTCAGATTCTTTCTGAACCATTTCAGTGAATATGAACCCCTCGAGGTCAGGTCCCCACTCTAAGAAGTTATGAATCTGCAGGTCTGAGGTGGGGTCATTAAATACGTCTTTAGCAAGTTCTCTGTTCTCATGCTTCTTCCCCAAGACCCACACTCAGGAGCCCTGAGCTTGAGCCTTCTCACTCAGCACAGCTGAGACATCTCAGGAGGGGAGGGTTTAGGGTGGGAATTTCTGAGGGAGGTCAGGCTAGAACCAGGCAGAGAAAGCCCTAGTACTTGGGGTTCAGGCCTTTCTAAGGAACCCTGAGTGAAGTGCTGAGGGCTCCCCAGGCTGAGCGTGGATGGGTCCATTCAAACGAGAGAAGCAGGAATCTGGTGCGCTCTGAGGGTGTCATTGAAGGGGAGCCTGTGCAGTAGACCCAGGGGTTCAGGAAGACTGCTGGTCTCCAGGAAGGGGGTCGTCTAGTGGAGGTGATCACAGGACTAGCTGCTGTGAGTTCAAGGACCTGCAGGCTGCCTGCTCCCCAGACAGACGCTGAGGCAGCAACAGCACGGGGCAGTCAGGGAAGCTCCCAACAATACTCTGTATGATCCTTCTTATTAGAACCATCACAATGTCCCTGCCGTTATAGAGAGGGGGAAAAAGTACAATGGATAAATGATGGGAAATACATGATCAAATTATATGAGGCTAAAAGGCAGTAACAGATGTCATCCCACTGTGCTAGCTAATAGTTCACTGTTATGCATTCTTCCCTGCAACCTTAAATAAGATGGGATAGGTTAATGTCGGTGGTAGGTAAACACTTCATTCATTACACAGCAACTGCATCACCAGAAACCATTCAGTTTTATTGATTAACATGTATGAATATCACACGTAGTCAGAACGAAACCTTTTACAATCCACTGTGTGACCCTTGATTAGAATACACATTATAAGCATAGACAACGATATTCATTTTTCTGATACAATGGTCTGAGAGTTGCACTTTCTATGGTTACAAAAGGAAGGCTAATCATTTAATCAAGAAGGCATAGATTAATTACATGATTTTTCTGGGAAGGGTTTCCCATACTTTTCCAGGGTATCAGAGAAATCTTTGTTTCAAACATATCAATTAATATTCATGACTTCTGTTGATATTATGAAAATATATCAAAATTGCAGTCAACTGTCATTGCATTATCCTTAAAAAGCCAGTGACATTGAAAATTTAGAACAAACCTCTGTCTGACTTTAATATGTGGAATTAGTCCCTGAACACTTACATCATGGTGACCTACAGGGTTGTTTGACACCAATGACAAACACCTCCATTAGATGTTCAGTGTACACGTTATATTACTATGTACTTAACGTCCTTAATGAAGAATAAATATCAATGGTTCCTACCTCAGATTGAAGGGATTCTCTTATCACTGAGTCAGCAACCATCAAAAACTTGAGTTCACATACACAGTGGAAAAAACCATAACATGTAGTACTTTGAAATTGACTTACTTCCATTTGGCTTTCAAATAATCTCAAATATGTCAAAACAAGCAAGAATACATTGCTAATAATTGTACCACTCCACACACAACCCTTCATCCTGGGATCCATTCTAACATATCAATTTTCTCTGTGTTTTAACTATGGATTGCTATCTACAGTAATTCTCCTTCAGAGAAAATCCAGGAAAGTGAAATTGATGAAATGCTTCCTAGTATACATTCTCTGATATTTATTTAGAGTTGATTTTTATTACAACTTTCCTACTTTTTTTTTTCATCATCACATATCTTTCCTGCAGATATGCTCTCATGTTATCTAAAGTGTACATTTAGGACTAACCTCTTTCATCACTTATTACATTCCTAGAGTTTCTCTCCAGTACGTGCTCTCTGATATCTAGTGAGGTGAGAGCTCTGATGAAAGCCTTTGCCACTTTCTTTACATTTAAGATTTTGTTTTCTCTGAAGGATGAATTCTCTGATGTTGACAAAGACTTGAGCTCTGGGTAAAGGCTTTGCCACATTCTTTACATTGGAATGGTTTCCTGTACAAATTTGCCAATGTTGAATAAAGCTAGGAATTTGGTTAAAGACTTTGCCACAACCCTTATATTTATAAGATTTCTCTCCAGTATGAATTATCTGATGCCTATTAAGAGTTGAACTATGATTAAAGTTTTGCCACCCTCTGTGCATTTATATGGCTTCTCCTCAGTATGAATTCACTTATGTTGAATAAATTTTGAGCAATGCATAAAGTCCTTGCCACATTCTGTACATTTAAGTCTTCTCTGCATTACCAACATGAATTTTCAAATGTCTAGCAAGAATGGATATCAGATTAATTTTTCCACATTACATATATTTATAAGGCTTCTCTCCAGTATGAATTTGCTGATGCTGAGTGAGATATGAGTACTGGTTAAAGGCTTTGCTCCATTCTGTACATATGAAAGGTTGCCTTCCTGTATGAATTTTCCTATGTCTATTTAGATGTAATGGTTTAGCAAGACTTTACCACATTTATTACACTTATTATGCTTCTGCAGATTTTGAATACTCTGCTGTTGAATAAGTTTTAAAGATTAATTTCTCTTATATAAAGAAAGATGTGATCATTGATAAAAGATATTCATACATTTATTACACTTAAAATCATTGTCTGAAGATTGAGGTCCCTGATGGTTCATAAGACTTGAGTCTCAGTCAACATTACCCCCAGTTTCATTGCATGAAAATCTTCTCCCTTCCCTATAGATATTCTTGTGATTGTTGGAGGTAGCATTCTTGCTTAAAGCTTTCCTCATTTTATTAAACATGAAAAATTCTTTCACATTGAGTGTACTGTGATATGTCTTCAACCATGATGGTTGGATTAGTCTCTTTCAAAATAAGCAACATTACAGACTTTGGAACAAAGAGATAACAGCTGTTGGTTGAAGAATATTGAACTCTGGCTAAAAGATCCCTCAAATGGATTATACCAGGAATTGTTAACCTAAATTTTAAATACCTGGTTTTCAGACATATTTTATTGTGTGTTACCTGCATTCAGAAAAGTTTGAATGAATATTTGCAGTATAGATTAGGTGACTTTCCAGATTTTCCATATTTCCTTTCAGAAAACATGTATGTTTCAAAAAAGCATGGGTCTTTGCTTACAAACATACACTTCTCAGCTGATATTAATGACTGAAATGGGCGTTTTTCCCAGTTTGGTTCATATCCTCCTTTTCTTTTGGCATTAATATTTATATTATGAGAAGCTGTCCTCATTTGGTTATGTCCATCATAACATCCTCTCAGTATTTCACATGCCCTTTCATTAAATGTAAATTTCTAGTGTGAAATCTTTCATATATTGTTAACTTTTCTTGAGGAATAAATCTTCTAAGCCTGGCTTTTGGGGCATCAAACCCTGCATGTCATGAAAAGACACAGCTGAAAGCAAATAACAAGTTATTCCACCACTTACTATTCTCAGGGAATCTACTTTACAACTTACATAAAACTGATACTCGCTTAGCTAGGTTAGGGATAAAACAGACACAGGAGTCAATACGGCAGAGGATTAGGAAGACGTGGAGTTCGTCTCGCTCCACAGACGCATCGAGAATACATCTGTCATGGAACAATATTCACAGAGCCCCTGCTGAACACGAGCAGAGGACCTTGACACCTAAAAGGGCAAAAAAGATTCCCTCATAGCCAGGTAGGACCAAAGAAACAAGAAGGAAACTGGTGAGGAGAGGAAGTGAGATGGGACCTGCAACCCTTGGGGGAGCTCAGTGGGACAGAAGGAAGCCTCATTCTCTTATGGGAAGAGGAGGCAGTACCAGCTAGAGGCAGGCAGGACAGAGTGAGACCTCTACAGATGGTACTAACCACAGCCCTGCTCCCCAAGCCTGAGAGGGGTGTTCACCGCTGCACACAAGGGCTGGGTGCTGGAATGTGGGGTTTGGAGAGGAGATCCAGGCAGAGGACTGGGGTTGGCTTCGAGGAGACATCGTGAGTGGGCAGGAGGGAGGGAGGAGCTCTGCAAACGGGAATGCTTGTGGAGGAAGTCTGAACCACCAGAGAAGCAGAGCAGCGTTGTTGCTGCTCTGTGGTGCCCCAAGGGCAGGGCCGCCATCCCATCCTCTGTCCGCGTGTTCCAGCCTTTGCCTCACTAGGCACCAGCGAGGGCTCCCAGCACGGTCCCTTCAGTTCAGTCGCTCAGTTGTGTCCGACTCTCTGCGACCCCATGGACTGCATGGCAATCTCATGACCCCAGCTGCTGCCTCCTCCTCAGCAATCTTAAATTTACAAAGCAAACATTTTCACCAATGTAAGGTGCCTACGAATTCTGTAATGCAGTTCTTCACACAAGTGTTTTTATTTTGGCGTGTTCTAGTAGATGTTTTGAATCTAAATCTTAAATGATCTTGATATAAAATTAATCAGAAAGCAAGAACGTATGGGACACAGTCCTGGTAAGCTTCATAACAAACGAGACAAACGTAACAAAGTAACAGTTCTTACGAAAACAAACAAGAATTGAGATCTTAAAATACGGCGGAATTCTTTTTAAGTCTCAATTTTTGTTTAACACAGGGAACTCTACTCATTGCTCTGTGGTGACCTAAATGGTATGGAAATCTAAAATAGAGTGGATAAATATTATATATGTGCATGCTGCTAAGTCGCTTCAGTCACATCTGACTCTTTGCCACTCTATGGGCCGTAGCCCGCCAGGCTGCTCTGCCCATGGGATTCTCCAGGCAAAAATACTGTAGTGCATGGCGATGCCCTCCTCCAGGGATTATACACACACACACGCACACACACGCACACACACACACACACACACATATATATATATATATACACACATATAACTGATTTACTCTGCAGTAAAGCATAACCTAACATCAACATTGTAAAGCAACTATACTCAAATTATTTTTTAATTAAAAAAATTCTTTATATAATCTAAAAAGTTTAATAGTGAGAATTAACCACAAACATTTAGGTGGTAAATGTTCTAATTCCCCAAGTCAACAATGTAAAAATTCCATGAGTTGAATAAATATAAAAGTATTTTAGGTTTGTAGAAATGGGGCAGATACACTTAACATTATTGACAATAGTTTGTACAAAGAAAAACCAAACTTTGAAGAAATCTTCAGGTTTGTATTTCTCACTGGAGAGAGGTCCCTTATGCAGTGAAGAAATCAGTTGAGTGTGAAGTTTATCCAGTCACATGTGTAGTTTGCAGGGGATTGGAAAGTATAAAGCAGAAAGCAAATACTATCTGTCCCCAGTATTCCTAGAAGTTTGGCAGTTTGTCCATGACTCCACTCACACACTCTGTCTAGATACAGAAGCGGAGCATTTAAAAGGGCAAATATATGAGGAAAATATGAAAAGGGTTATATTTCACTTTGTTGGGCTCCAAAATCTATGCGGAAATTGACTGCAGCCAGGCATTGGAAAGACTAATGCTGAGGCTGAAACTCTAATACTTTGACCATCTCATGTGAAGAGTTGGCTCATTGGAAAAGACCCTGATGCTGGGAGGGATTGGAGGCAGGAGGAGAAGGGGACGACAGAGGATGAGATGGTTGGAAGGCATCTCCAGCTCAATGGACATGGGTTTGGGTGGGCTCCGGGAGTTGGTGATGGACAGGGAGGCCTGGTGTGCTGTAGTTCATGGGGTTGGAAAGAGTTGGACATGACTGAGCGACTGAACTGAACTGAAACACCAACCTTTTGTCTGGTGATGCAGAGTAACATCAATTTTCTGTCTGTCTTAACTATGGATTACTATCTACACTAATTCTCCTCGAGGAACTTCAGAAAAGAGAAAATGATGAAATGCTTTCCTATACATTCTTAAAAGCAAACAAACAGAAGCGCGACCGTTTCTTTATTAAATTATACAAAAAAAGAGGAGGGGAGGGGGGCAGTTGTGGGGCTCGGCCCCAACCCTGGCCCCAACCTGTCCTGGCGCTGTCTGAGAAAGGGATCTGAGGGAGAGACCCAGGGATCAGGCAGGGGAGGGATAGGCTGGGCAGAATGACCTGAGGCTGGGATGCAGAGCTTAGGAAGGAGAGGCTACTGAAGGAGGGAGAGGCTGGCTGTGGGAAGGGCGGGAAGAGAGGAGGGAGAGGGAGGGGGTGACTGGGGACCAGCTGGGGAGCTCAGATGGAGCAGGTAAGGAGGTGGAAGATGGCAGTGAGGATGCAGGTGCGGCATGAGAAGGCTGGGGGGGAGAGAGTGCGGCAACTCTGGCGCGGGGCCCAGAGCAGGGAGCCAGGTGAAGAGGGGTTGCCTGCGGCGCTCCCCACCCCCACCTCCGGGCCCCCAGCGGCCTCCCTCCACCCCCAGCCCACTGGCGGGGGGCTCATGCCGACGCCCCGTTTTCTGCCTTCTGCCGCGTGGGACCCGCTTCATCCTCCTCTTCAGCAGCGCTCTTCAGCGCGGGCCCTTCGTCCTCCTCTTCTTCCTCATCTTCCTCGCCCCCTTCATCCTCCTCCTCGCCGTCCTCGGCAGTTTCTTCTCCTCCTCCTCTGCGCCGTCCTCCTCGTCCTCCTCCACTTCTTTCTTCCGCTCTTCCCGGCCTGCCTTCTCCTCCACCTTCTCTTTCTTCTCCTTCAGGTCCTTGGCGCTTAACTCAGCCGCTGCCTCCACGCTCTTCTCCGACTCGGGGCCGGCGCCTGGCCCGGGGCCGGGGCTGGCGGGGAGCCGGGTCCCGGGGCCTGGACGGAAGGGCCCTGGGCGGCAGAGGCGGGCCGCGGCCGGAACCTGGTGCGGGGACGGCGGCGGCCGCTGGGCGAGCGGGGGCTCAGGAAGAGGCGGCAGAGGCGCGCGGGGCGGGGCGGCGCGGGGCGGGGCGGGGCGGCGCGGGGCGGGGCGGGGCGGCGCGGGGCGGGGCGGGGCGGGGCGGGGCGGGGCGGGGCGGGGCGGGGCGGGGCGGGGCGGGGCGAGGTGGGTCGGGTCTGGAGCGGAGACCGCAGGGCTGCAGCCCCCCGGGAGGGCGAGCAGAAGGGCGGTGCGGGCGGCACGTTCAGGCCGCGGTGGCTCGGTCCTCGGCTCCCCGCCCCCGCCTCTGCAGAGCAGCCGGGCCTATACATTCTTTGATATTTACTTAGTTTTGATTAAATTGTTAGGTAGGTAGAATAGGGAAAAGGAGTCCAAAATGGCGGTAGCTAAAAGACAAGAAATGGAAAAGGAAGGTCCAGGGACCAGAGTGAAGACTTCAGGTAGAAGAAATACCATCTCTGGCTAAGCCCAATTTGCACAGGGCAGGCCTAGGTGGAGGCAAAAACATATAAAAGGAGGAGCCAAAGCCCATGCTCACTCTCTCTCGCACGCTCTCTCTCTCTCTGTCTCTCTCTCTCCCCCTCTCCCCCACCCTCCTCCACTGTCTTCCCTTCAAATCTCTGGGTTGGCATGGCCCCACACTTTGAGGATGGATTCTCCTGCTATCTTCTAAATAAAATAGCGCTGTAACACTGATTTGCGTAAGAGCTATAACACGGTTTGTCCAAGACCGAGACCTGTGATGAGCTGAGGGCTCTAATGTCCGTTGCTCCAAATCTTTGTTGTGACCAGACAAAGAACCAAGGAACATACAATCCCGTGACATCTATGGTGCCGTGACTTGGAGATAACCTGGCTGAAACAATCTCCGCGTAGAAGAGGCCAAGCACAGCCGGAGCCCAACTCAGCGAAGCTCCCGCGGTAGAGGCAGAACGCAAACAAAATCCAGCACAGGGGAAGGCCCATCGTGCTGGAAACCGGGACAGCGGAAAGCCCACGTGGCCCAGTCTCAGATCCCAGAAGACCTCCAGTTAAGGTAAGAGGTCCTCGCTCCTCTGGCTGGAGGGACGTGCCTAACGAAATCTTAATTCCTTTACAATCTCTCGTTTCTTGTTTCCTCGAACCTCCCATGAACAGGCAGTTGGCAGGGGGCACAATTGATGGACTCTGGAGAGGCTACTCCTCAGCATGTCCCAAAGGCACTATCTGCCGAGCCCTAGTAGCTGTTACACAAGCCAGTGGGGGTTCTTCTGTCCTTTCTCTTCTCTGTGCCAAGGATCAGACCAATGAAATTGTGAGCAGCAGTCAGATATTTAGCAAATTTTCTGGCGGGCTATGAAGGGGATTCCTTGGCACGTTGTTCCCACTGCTTTTTCCTCCTGTCCTTCAGCTTTCTCCCCGTACTCAAGCTCAGCCAAAACTATTGAAACTCAGGCTCTGATGTCTCATTGCAAAAATTTATTGAGAGACAAAGAGGTGGATTTGCTCTTCCAACAACACAAGAGAAGACTCTACACGTGGACATCACCAGATGGTCAACACCGAAATCAGATTGATTATATTCTCTGCAGCAAAAGATGGACAAGCTCTATGCAGTCAACAAAAACAAGACCAGGAGCTGACTGTGGCTCAGATCATGAACTCCTTATTACCAAATTCAGACTTAAATTGAAGAAAGTAGGGAAAACCACTAGACCATTCAGGTATGACCTTAATCGAATCCCTTATGATTCTACAGTGGAAGTGAGAAATAGATTTAAGGGCCTAGATCTGATAGATAGAGTGCTTGATGGAATGAGGTTCATCACATTGTACAGGAGACAAGGATCAAGACCATCCCCATGGAAAAGAAATGCAAAAAAGCAAAATGGCTGTCTGGGGAGGTCTTACAAAGAGCTGTGAAAAGAAGAGAGGTGAAAAGCAAAGAAGAAAAGGAAAGATATAAGTATCTGAATGCAGAGTTCCAAAGAATAGCAGGAAGAGATAAGAAAGCCTTCTTCAGTGATCAATGTAAAGACATAGAGGGAAACAACAGAATGGGAAAGGCTAGAGAGCTCTTCAAGAAAATGAGAGATACCAAGGGAACATTTCATGCAAAGATGGGCTTGATAAAGCACAGAAATGGCATGGACCTAACAGAAGAAGATGATATTAAGAAGAGGTGGCAAGAATACACGGAAGAACTGTACAAAAAAGATCTTCCGACCCAGATAATCATGATGATGTGATCACTAATCTAGAGCCAGACATCTTGGAATGTGAAGTCAAGTGGGCCTTAGAAAGGATCACTACGAACAAAGTTAGTAGTGATGTAATTCCAGTTGAGCTGTTTCAAATCCTGAAAGATGATGCTGTGAACGTGCTGCACTCAATATGCCAGCAAGTTTGGAAAACTCAGCAGTGACCACAGGACTGGAAAAGGTCAGTTTTCATTCCAATCCCAAAGAAAGGCAATGCCAAAGAATGCTCAAACTACCGCACAACTGCACTCATCTCACATGCTAGTAAAGTAATGCTCAAAATTCTCCAAGCCAGGCTTCAGCAATACGTGAACTGTGAAATCCCTGATGTTCAAGCTGGTTTTAGAAAAGGCAGAGGAACCAGAGATCAAATTGCCAACATTTGCTGGATCATGGAAAAAGCAAGAGAGTTGCAGAAAAACATCTATATCTGCTTTATTGACTATGCCAAAGCGTTTGACTGTGTGGATCACAATAAACTGTGGAAAATTCTGAAAGAGATGGGAGTACCAGACCACCCTACCTGCCTCTTGAGAAATCTGTATGCAGGTCAGGAAGCAACAGTTAGAACTGGACATGGAACAACAGACTGGTTCCAAATAGGAAAAGGAGTACGACAAGGCTGTATATTGTCACCCTGCTTATTTAACTTCTATGCAGAGTACATCATGAGAAACGCTGGACTGGAAGAAACACAAGCTGGAATCAAGATTGCCAGAAGAAATATCAAACACCTCAGATATGCAGATGACACCACCCTTATGGCAGAAAGTGAAGAGGACCTGAAAAGCCTCTTGATGAAAGTGAAAGAGGAGAATGAAAAAGTTGGCTTAAAGCTCAACATTCAGAACACGAAGATCATGGCATCCGGTCCCATCACATCATGGGAAATAGATGGGGAAACAGCAGAAACAGTGTCAGACTTTATTTTTTTGGGCTCCAAAATCACTGCAGATGGTGATTGCAGCCATAAAATTAAAAGACGATTACTCCTTGGAAGAAAACTTATGACCAACCTAGTCAGTATATCAAAATCAGAGACATTACTTTGCCGACTAATGTCTGTCTAGTCAAGGCTATGGTTTTTCCTGTGGTCATGTATGGATGTGAGAGTCGGACTGTGAAGAAGGCTGAACAACGAAGAATTGATGCGTTTGAACTGTGGTGTTGGAGAAGACTCTTGAGAGTCCCTTGGACTGCAAGGAGATCCAACCAGTCTATTCTGAAGGAGTTCAACCCTGGGATTTCCTTGGAAGGAATGATGTTAAAGCTGAAGCTCCAGTACTTTGGCCACCTCATGAGAAGGGTTGACTCATTGGCAAAGACTCTGATTCTGGGAGGGATTGGGGGCAGGAGGACAAGGGGACGACCGGGGATGAGATGGCTGGATGGCATCATGGACTCGATGGACGTGAGTCTGAGTGAACTCCGGGAGATGGTGATGAACAGGGAGGCCTGGCATGCTGCGATTCATGGGGTCGCTAAGAGTCGGACATTACTGAGGGACTGAACTGAACTGTTAGGATCCAGAGAGAAGCCACTCTTCAGGGTGTGAACCATTGCCAAGGGCAAGGGCTGGGGCCTCGGAATTAGGCCTAGCTAGGTTTTGTGAAGGGATGGAATTCATATGCTAATGAGTGGGAGGATCATCCCTACCATTGGGGAACCACCCACTCCTCCCTCTTTTGCCTTGGAGCTGTCCTGCCACCTCTGGTTGTGTCTGTTGGCTTATAGATTGGGGATTAAGTACTTGAATTTTACTTTTCATCTTGGACCCAGTTGGTTTTAATTGGTTTACATTATCCCCTTGTGCTATGTCATTCTTTCAAAGGTTGTGCTCTGCCCCCTTCCCTCCTGTTTCATGCTCTTTCCCTGAGCCCCATCCAGACCCACAAGGTTGCCTCTACAATCTTCTGGAGAGACAACCAGAAAATAGCTGGCCTTGGGAGGGAAATACTCTATAATATCCAACCCCCTAATCCTACCCAGTACTGGTCACACTGGGGACCTTGTGGACGCCCAAACTCCAGTCCGGGTGTCCCAGGAGGTCATTTCGTGTTGACCTGCCTAGGGATCTGGTCCTCGAAAAGTTGTCACGCCTCAACCTGCTTGAGGATCCGCTAGTCCCAGTGGTCCCAGGAGGTCGTCACGCCTCGACCTGCTCAGGGACCCAATTCTTGGGAGGCCGTCATGCCTCGACCTGCCCAGGGATTCGATCTCTAGGAGGCTGTCACGCCACAGCCTGCCTGAGGATCTACACCCTGATCCGGGGACGCCTGGCTGTCAGGTTGCAACAGTACTAGGTAGGATTAACTTACATCATATCTATTTCCGTCCATGGTGGGCAAACTAGCAATGAGTTACAAACCCCTTAATTCTACCCAGCACTGGTCACGCTGGAGACCTTGGAGACGCCCAAACTCCAGTTCGGGGGTCCCAGGAGGTCATCACGCCTTGACCTGCCTAGGGATCTGGTCCTCAAAAGGTTGTCACGCCTCAACCTGCTTGGGGATCCTCTAGTCCCGGGGGTCCCAGGAGGTCATCATGCCTTGACCTGCCTAGGGATCTGGTTCTCAAAAGGTTGTCACGCCTCAACCTGCTCGGGGATCCGCTAGTCCCAGGGGTCCCAGGAGGTCGTCACACCTCGACCTGCCCAGGGATTCAATCTCTAGGAGGCTGTCACACCTCAGCCTGCCTGGGGATCTGCACCCTGACCCGGGGATGCCTGGCTCTCAGGTTGCAACAGTTCTGGGTAGGATAAGCTTCAGAAAGACTCACCCCCTAAAGAAGTGCACCCATGGAAACAGAAGGAAGCCTATTACTTGTGGGACTGTGCCCAGTCTCAGCAATAACTCAGGAACCCAATGAGAACCCCATTGCCTTTCTGGAAAGGCTAAAAGAGGCACTCCAAAAGTTTACCAATCTGGACTTAGACTCTTATGAGGGACAGGTGATTTTAAAGGACAAATTCCTGTCCCAATGTGCATCAGATATCAGAATTAAGTAACAACAGCTACAACAGCAGGACCCCGCTGCCTCTTTAGATGAGATGGTCCAGACAGCCACCAATACCTTTTATAACAGAGAACAGGAGAAGGAGGCCAAGGCCCAGGAAAAGGAAAGAAAGAAAGAGACAAGGCATGCCCAGATGCTGGCCGCCCTCCAGAGAAGCCCTATGGCAAACCCCGTGTCCTTGAAGGACAAGGCATGAGACAAATGCCGGATCTGTAGACAGGCGGGCCATTGGGCCAAAGAGTGTCCAAACCGGGACAAGTCTCCTAGAATGGCTTGCCACAAATGCCATCAACTGGGACATTGGGCGGCACTCTGCCTTCAGGACCCAAGAGCCTCAAGGTCAAGCGCCAAGCCTACCCTCATGAAGGTTCAAGAGGACTGAAGCGGCCCACTCCAGCCAGCCCGCCTGTCACAGATAACCATCATGGGGCGGGAGCCAAAGGTGCAACTGGATGTGGCAGGTAGGTCCAAAAATTTCTTGGTTGACACAGAGGCTACCTACTCTGTCTTGATCTCCTTCTCCAGACCCTTCTCCCAAACCTGTACCATTTTGGGTGCTACAGGAAAAGCAACTACTAAAAGATTCACCCGAGCACTTCTTTGTTGCTGGGATGGACAAATATTTTCCCACCAGTTTCTGGTGGTCCCTGAGTGTCCTACTCCCTTATTGGGAAGAGATATACTCACTAAACTGGGAGCCACCCTTGTGATGGGAAGTTTTTCAGCCCCTAGAGCTCTACAGCTCCTGGTTACTACTAAGCAACCCATTACACCTTCAATAGAGAAGGACCAAAAACCATGGGAAGACAAAATTAACCCCCAGGTGTGGGACCAGGGGATTCCTGGACGAGCCTACCAAGCCGAACCGGCCATCATTGCCCTCCGAGATCCCACTCTGTTTCCTAACCAGAAACAATACCCTCTCAAAAGAGAGGCTTGGGAGGGACTACAGCCTTTAATAAATAAATTCCTTGCTTGTGGGCTATTGGTCCCCACCAGTTCGCCATGTAACACCCCAATCCTCTCAGTAAAGAAAAAAGACGGAACCTGGTGAATGGTTCAAGATCTCTGGATCATAAATGAAGCTGTAGTCCCCCTCCATCCCACAGTACCCAATCGCTATGTAATCTTGGGAGAAATCCCACCCAGTGCCAAGTGGTTTACAGTCTTGGATCTCAAAGATGCATTTTTTTGCATACTATTGGCTAAATAATCCCAATATCTTTTTGCCTTTGAGTGGGGGGCCCCAGGAGAAAAACACCAACAGATGACTTGGACAGTATTACCTCAGGAGTTCAGAGATAGCCCCCACCTGTTTGGACAGGCCCTTACCCGGGATCTCCTAGATCTGGACCTGGGACCTAATGGGTAAATATTACAATACGTAGATGACCTACTAATCTGCTTTCCAGATGAGAAAACTGCCCAACAACATGCAATTCAGGTTCTAAACTTCTTGGCAGAAAGGGGATATAAAGTCTCCCGGGCTAAGGCACAGATGGTCGAAACAAAGGTCACTTACCTGGGAGTTCAGATTACACACGGGTCCAGGAGGCTGTCCTCTGATCAGGTACAAGGAATCCTCCAGTGGCCCTCCCCCATGACTCAAAAGCCATTGCGAGCTTTCCTGGGGTAAGTGGATATTGTAGAATCTGGATACCCAACTATGGTCTAATTGCCCAGCCCTTATATGAAAGCTTAAAGGGACGAGATGATTCAATCCCACTGATGTGGGGAACTCCTCAAAAGAAGGCAGAGGCTACACTAAAACAGACCTTAACTTGACCACCTGCCTTGAGGTTGCCAGACCCAGAAAAAGCATTCCAACTTTATGTCCAGGAAAGAGAGGGAATAGCTTTGGGAGTGTTAACTCAAAGGTTGGGATCTGAGCCCCAGCCTGTAGCTTACTTGTCCAAAAAGCTCGATCCAACTACCCGAGGCTGGCCACCCTGCCTTCGAAATCTTGCAGTTATTGCAGTCATGATAGAAGATGCTTTAAAACTCTCCTTTGGGGGCAAACTAACTATTTTTACCAGCCACCAAGTAAAACAACTCCTAAATGGGAGAGGCCATTTATGGATGTCTGATCAAAGAATCCTCAGATGTCAAGTAATGCTGATGGGAAATCCAGGCCTCACTATATCCCCTTGTGAGGTTCTTAACCCAGCCACCCTCCTGCCTACCCCTGAGGGCTCTCTCCCCTTTCACTCTTGTCTAGAAACCTTGGACCACTGGACAAAACCCCGAGAGGGATTGTCAGAAGATCCTCTGACCAATCCTGAGGAAATCTGGTACACTGATGGAAGCAGCTTTGTCTTGGATGGAAAAAGAAGAGCCGGGTATGGAGTATGCCACCAGGTACTTCAGCCCAATTAGCTGAGCTCATAGCCCTGACTCAAGCTTTAGAGCTGGGAAAAGGAAAAAGAATAGCCATTTACACTGATTCCAAGTATGCCTTTCTGGTGCTACATGCACATGTGGCTATTTGGAAAGAAAGGGGCCACTTGACCACCTGAGGGTCCCCAATCAAATATGGTCATCAAATTCTTCGACTCTTGGAGGCAGTCCATCTGCCCACTGAGGTTTAGTCTCCCACTGTAAAGGACAACAAAAAGGGAACAGAGAAGTGCCAGGAGAGAACCAAGCAGCTGATCAGGCAGCTAGGAGAGCAGCATTACAGAACCATGACCTAATAGGGGTTGCCACCTTAGTTCCACAGACTAATTTGCCAGAAACTCCTTCATATACTGAAGTTGAGACTCTTAAAGCTAAGAGCGAGGGCTTTCAAGAAGAGCATATGGGGTGGCTCCAAAAGGAGGGACTCCTTTTTCTGCCTGGGAACCTCCAATGGAAGTTGGTTAACTCCTTACATGCCACTACTCATTTAGGAGAAAAGGCCCTCCAGAGATTATTAGAAAGGTCCTTCAGGGGAACAGGCTTCCAAACAGCTATAAGACAGGCGGTGTCCTCTTGTCCCACTTGCCAATTAAACAACCCCCAAGGAGCTCGAAGACTCCAGCTGGCCCAGCGCATCCAATGACGTGGGACCTACTCAGGAGAGGATCGGCAGATGGCCTTCACCCAGATGCCAGTTTCTCAAGGGTATAGATACCTATTAGTCATGATAGATACATTCACAGGATGGATTGAAGGCTTTCCCACCCAGACTGAGAAGGCTGAGGAGGTGGTAAAAAAAGCACTCCATGAAATCATTCCAGGATTTGGTCTGCCCAGGTCATTACAAAGTGACAATGGGACATAATTTACTTCCAAGGTCACCCAAGGGGTCTCAAAAGCATTAGGCATTACTTATTATCTCCATTGTGCCTGGAGGCCTCAATCCTCAGGAAAAGTAGAAAGAGCCAATCAATTCTTAAAATCAGCTATAAAAAGGATAACCCAGGAGACCTCCTTGGGATGGAAGGAGGCTTTAGCAATAGCTCTCCTCCACACCCGCATTGCCCCTAAGGAACAGGTTGGTCTTAGCCCTTATGATATGCTATATGGGAGACCTTCTGTTTATGTCAATGACCTCTTCCTAGATCCAGAGGTTCAGACCCTCCAGTCTTATACCATAGCCATTGGGCAATTCCAACAGGATATACGCTTGTGGGGTATAAACCAGGACCCAAAAGATTCTAAGGAGTCAGCACTATATGCTCCAGGGACTCAAGTCCTAATTAAAGTCTGGAAAGATGGGTCCCCAAAAGCTCAACTCCAGCCCACATGGAAGGGCCTCTACCCTGTAATACTTTCTACCCCCACAGCAATCAAGGTACCAGGACATGACTCCTGGTTTCACTACTCATGAGTCAAGCTGCGGAAAAAAAACAGAAGCGGACACTCAAAACACCTGTGAGCCCCTGGGAGATCTCAGATACCTATTCAGGACTACCAATGAGTGCCATTCTAATGAACACCCCCAAAATCTAGTTTCTGGGGATAATAAGATTTCTCAAGATAGCTCTAAAGAGCCAACACAGCTTGACAGAGATTATACTCCAAAACAGACAAGAGATAGATCTTCTGATCCCTGAACAAGGAGGGACTTGAGACATCCTGGCGATGTGAATTTAAACTTGGCTAATGTCCCTACTAGTCCTTGTTATGCTATGTTGATGATGCTTATGATTATTCCATGTACTGTCAGTTGTTTAACCTCTTTTGTCTCTGCCCAGGTCAACAAGCTACAACATAGAGTGCCAGTTCAACAAAGATGGGAAACTACAGCTGACCACAGAAAATACCACTTACCCTTAAATGGACACGGGTATAAGGACTCTGAGGCTTGAGACTAGCAAGAGGAGGAGGCACAATACCCCTCGCCGCCCCAGTTCAGCAGGAAGTACCCAGAAAGACCTTGACGCCCCTTAGCCCAAAGAATTGGGCCTCCCATCTCTTGAGGGTGGAATGTTAGCTAGGCAGAACAGGGAAGAGGCGTCCAAAATGGTGGTGACTACAGACAAGGAAGGGAAAAGCTCGCGAAAATGAAACAAAAGACGGTCCGAGGACCGGAGTGAGGACCTCAGATGAAACAAACAACACTCCTGGCTGGCCCAATTTACATAGGACAGGCCCGGGGAGAGATAAACATATAAATAAAAGAGCCAAAACTAGCTGGCTCACTCTCTCTCCCACGTGCTGGGGCGCTCTCTCCTCGTGTCTTTAGATCGACTTGCCCTCACGCCTCAAAGATGGATTTTCCTGCTCTCTTCTAAATAAAATAGAGCTGTAAAACAGCTGTAACACTGATTTGTCTAAGAGCTATAACACGGTCCATTGGAGACCTGAGAGCTACAACACGGTCTATCCAAGACCTGAGAGCTGTGACACGCCAAGGGGTCTTTAAAGCCCGTCACTCCAAATCTTTGTTGTGATGAGACAAAGAATCGAGGAACATACACTCATGTGACAATTCCAAATAGGAAAAGGAGTACGTCAAGGCTGTATATTGTCACGCTGCTTATTTAACTTCTCTGCAGAGTACATCGAGAAACGCTGGACTGGAAGAAACACGAGCTGGAATCAAGATTGCTGGGAGAAATATCAATAACCTCAGATATGCAGATGACACCACCCTTATGGCAGAAAGTGAAGAGGAACTAAAAAGCCTCTTGATGAAAGTGACAGAGAAGAGCAAAAAAGTTGGCTTAAAGCTCATCATTCAGAAAATGAAGATCATGGCATCCGGTCCCATCACTTCATGGGAAATAGATGGGGAAACAGTGTCAGACTTTATTTTGGGGGGTTCCAAAATCACTGCAGATGGTGACTGCAGCCATGAAATTAAAAGACACTTAAGCCTTGGAAGAAAAGTTATGACCAACCTAGATAGCATATTCAAAAGCAGAGACATTACTTTGCCTACTAAGGTCCTTCTAGTCAAGGTTATGGTTTTTCCTGAGGTCATGTATGGATGTGAGAGTTGGACTGTGAAGAAGGCTGATCGCCGAAGAATTGATGCTTTTGAACTGTGGTGTTGAAGACTCTTGAGAGTCCCTTAGACTGCAAGGAGATCCAACCAGTCCATTCTGAAGGAGATTAGCCCTGGGATTTCTTTGGAAGGAATGATGCTAAAGCTGAAGCTCCAATACTTTGGCCACCTCATGCAAAGAGTTGACTCATTGGAAAAGACTCTGATGCTGGGAGGGATTGGGGGCAGGAGGAGAAGGGGACGACTGAGGATGAGATGGCTGGATGGCATCACTGACTCAATGGACATGAGTCTGAGTGAGTTCCGGGAGATGGTGATGAACAGGGAGGCCTGCCCTGCTGCAATTCATGGGGTCTTGAAGAGTTGGACACGACTGAGCTACTGAACTGAGCTGAACTGAACTGATGTGTATTCGTACACATTTAACTTAGAGAAGTTAGAAATGCTAGATCAAAACTGGTCATTTTAGAATTGCAGATGATTGACTAAAAACTGCAAAACTTGTCAATTTGTCAATTAATCTATTTTGTCTATTTTTCATGGAATTCATTTCCTTAAATGTTAGGAGGTTACGTTTTTTAAGGAACTTCCACACTGTGCTCGCCCCATGACTGCCCCAGTTTACATTCCCTCCAGCCGTGTAGGAGGTTCCCTGATCTCCAAGCCTCGTCAGCGTTTATGATATTATTAGTGGGCTCTTTGTTAACTGTTATTCTGACTGGCATGAGGTGATGCATCATTGTAGCTTTGTTTTGCATTTCTTATTGTTTAGCGCTGTGAACATCTTTCATTTGCCTCTTGCCCATCTAAAAGACCAAGTTGCCCCACCCAGGATCAGCAGTTGTGGCGCACAGGCTTAGTTGCCCCAAAGCATGTGGAGTATTCCTGGACCAGGGATCAAGCCCGTGTCCCCGGCACTGTCAGATGGATTCTCCACCACTGGGTGACCCGTCTGTTTAGCTTTTTTTCCTTTTGAGATGCATGTATATTTTGTATTGGAATATAATTGCTTTACAATGTTGTGTTAGTTTCTGCTGTACGACATCATCAATCAGCCATAAGTATACATGAATCTGCTCCCTCTTGAACCTCCCTCCTGTGATCTCCATTTCACCCCTCTGGTCAGCACAGAGCACCAAGCTGAGCTCCCCATGCTATCCAGCAGCTTCCCACTAGCTATCTGTTTTAACCATCAGTTCAGTTCAGTTCACTTGCTCAGTCATGTCCAAGTCTTTGCGACCCCATGGACTGCAGCACGCCAGGCCTCCCTGTCCATCACCAACTCGCAGAGTTTTCTCAAACTCATATCCATTGAGTCGGTGATGCCATCCAACCATCTCATCCTCTCTCTCCCCTTCTCCTCCCAACTTCTATCATTCCCAGCATCAGGGGCTTTTCAAATGAGTCAGCTTTTCACATGAGGTGGCCAAAGGACTGGAGTTTCAGCTTCAGCATCAGTCCTCCCAATGGACACCCAGGACTGGTCTCCCTTAGGATGGGCTGGCTGGATCTCCGAGCAGTCCAAGGACCTCGAAAGTCTTCTCCAGCATTTCAGCCATGGTGGTGTATGTGTGTCAGTGGGGCTCTTCAGTTTGTCCCCCTCTTCTTCTCCTGTGGTGTCCGCACATCTGTTCTCTATATTTGTGCAAATATTGTCTTAACAGATATATATGGAATATAAAAAAATGGTGTTGATGAACTTATTTACTGAGCAGGAATATAGGCGCAGAGGTAGTTCTTAAGCTTTTGGATGTTAGGCTTTCAAGGCATAAAATACATGGACAATCATTCCATGCATTTTACGAAGTGAAAGAAGGCCATTCAAAAATTCTAAAGAAAGTAGGAATTTTACAATATGACACTTTGGTGTAGGTAAATGTTCATATGTGCTCAGTTGTGTCTGAGTCTTTGGGAGCCCAGGGGCTGTAGCCTGCCAGGCTCCTCTGTCCATAGACTTCCCAGGAAAGGATACTGGAGTGGGTTACCAATCTTCCTCCAGGGGATCTTCCTGACCCAAGGATCGAACCCGCATCACCTGGATGTCCTGCATTGGCAGGTAGATTTCTTCCCACTCAGTTACCTGGGAATCTAGTAGGAAATATAGAAGAGATTAGAAAGATCTGTGGTTGCCCTGGGTTTCAAAGGAAGGACTCTGAATATCCTAAATCTAGAGAACTTTCAGGGCCGTGAAATAATTTGTGTTAAGCTGTTGTGATGGACTCATTTTATTATACATTTATCCAGAGGTATGGAGTGCACATCCCTAGAAGAGAAACATAAGAGTTTGTTGATTTACTGTCCTTGTAGCTTCATCAGTGGTAACAAATGCTCACTCTGGTGGGGAAAGGTAAGGAGGGAGATTGTCCACGTGTGGGAACAAGAGTTATATGGAAACGTCTGTACCTTATTCTCAACTCTGCTGTGAAACGAAATCTTCTACAAAGTTGGTACTGGTGCATGCACACTGAATGTTTTTTAGAATATATAATATTAGAAAGATGGACATGCTTCTAACTTTAATTTTTCCTTAGTCATTATACTTTAAAGATGTGAGAAAATAGAGCTCTCTAAATGGCGCAGACAACAAACTGTAGCAGTTGATTCATAAAACCTAGAAAAACACACACACACAGGAAGTAGAACAACGCTCTCACGTGTTAATCCATGTGTAATGTAACTTACGACAAGACAGATCATTATTTCCTTGGTTGGTCATCAGATAGCATTTAGGGCATCATTTCCAAAGGCATTTGTCTCTGCCCACACACACTTGTTAACCTAGCGTGTCCTGCTCAGTTCAGTTCAGTTCAGCTGCTCAGTCCTGTCCTACTCTTTCCGACGCCATGGACTGCAGCTCGCCAGGCCTCCAGCTGCCTCCGGTTTATTGTCAAAAGAAAGCTGTGATGGAAATACCTCCAGGCTCCTGGTCTCTGAAGTTGGAGGTGCCACACCTGCAGAGAGGTGGTCACAATACAAATCATTTTGTGAAAACTTGTGTCCCCAGGCTGCAGAGGAATGTGAAAAAAACTAAGGACGTCTTTGGGAAGAATTCTGCAAGTAAAGCCTGGCAGGAACCCAAGTCCCCCAGGTGATTCCCACCAAACACTCACCGCACCCCTCCCCTACCCCAAGGGCTCAGGCGCAGGCTGAGGACAACCACACCCATCCTAGAAAGAGCCCCTCCCCAGGAAATCAGGTTGAGCTTTGCTTCTAGAAGTTCCCGCCCTAAATCCTCCCTTCCTGAGGTCTCAGATGTACCAAATGTGAGGTTTCCCTCAGGGTCCTGAATGCAGGTCTTCCTCTTGCATTTTTTCAAAACCCTCATAGCCAGGTAGCCCAGAAGTAGGGTCCATTGTCTTTGGTGAATTGTTCTGTGGTCTGCTCTCTGTAATGCAAAAAGGAAGGAGAGGAACCAGCCAGGAAGATCTGCAAATAGAGTAGAACACCAGCATGTGATTAGCAGTCAAGTTAGTCTTGGTTACCCACTACAGATCAGGAACACAGAAAGTCAGCAAAGAGCTCAGAAAAGGGTGAGAGAAACAAGAAAACTTCTTCTTTTTCACTGCAGCAGTTGCAGGTTAAAGGGCTGTATGTGTTATGCCCAAGTCACGAAATCTCCCAATAACCACCAGGGAGCCGATATCCGATGCAAAAGCAAGAGAGTTTTTATTACCAAGCTCCAGCTGGGGCTCCCAAGGATACCTACACAGCGGCTATAGGGAGGAGCTCTAGGTTTTGGATTACATTGATTATATAGGGAGTATACATGGAAAAAAAGGATTTCTAGGTAGGGGAACGTCTGATTGGTCACTTTCTTTCAAAGGGTTCTGTGTGGGTTCTTGATTGGTCCCTATTGTCTAGGTAGACTACAGGTTCCTGAGCATTAAGTCAGCAGATTTTGGTCTGGGGTCCGATTGGCACGTGGGCGGTGGAGTGAGGTCAGGGGATTTCCAAAGGCTCTTTTCCTGGAACCTTACAAAATGGAGTTTTTCTGTTAACAAAATGGAGTAGCTTAGATTCTTCATATGGATGCCTTTGAAGGTATTTTCTCAACATGCAGATGTGAGTTTGAGACATCGTATCCCCACAGAAGACGCAGAGCAGGAGGAAGAAGAGGAGGAAATGGCAGCTTCTCAGGTAATTGTCCTGTCCCGGGTGTGGGGCTGTGTCTGCCTTTCCTCCTGACATGCCTGGACTGAGAATCTGCAAACCTTTAGTTCTCTGCTTCTAGGTTTTCTGCCTGGAGTGCTTGTTATCACCTTCTTATTTTTTCCTTTTTTTTATTTTAAATAGTGAAAAGCAGCTCTTCATGTTTCGTTTCCCTCATATTCCAGAGCCTTTTCTCCATTGTCTGCATCCTGGCTTTCTATAGAGCATGATGAATTCTCAATATGAAATAGTGACTTTCAATGTTGAATACATTCCCTTTGTGAGAGATCAATATGGGGATGCACTGGTATCTGAGAGTCCCATTGGGATGTGGTTCAGTGTTAGGATCTTAGGGAAGTCGGGGAAATGCTGTGATGAATTTACATGTGGATGCAATTCAGCTCTCTAGAACAGGAGTAAGATAATGCCCTTGGTAATAGAATGAACTCAGCATTCCAGAATTTTTCAGAAGTAGCAGAGACAATCCTCTATACCGATAAGAAAAATATACTAATTAGATGGACTATTAAGCTACAGATCATGGGAGGTATATAGGAGGTGGAATTTGCAGAAAACTGACATTTTTCATGATAGCTTGAGATCATGGTTTTCCTAATATTGCCAAGATGCCTGGCAGTGATATGCATCTTTCCATGTACTCTTACCCCATGACCTCTGATGTTCACTGCTTCTGTGAGATTTCCACGCTATGAAATTCTTCTTTTTTTTTTTTTTCTTGAACAAGGGTCTTGGAAGGAATAAGTGATGTATATGCCTGTCACAGTTAATGAGGAAATGCCGTATCTTCTTAGTTACTCTTTGCTTTGAAAAATGAACACTGACAGGTAAAACAGATGCACAATTTGAGAGATGTCAATTAAGTTTTATTTGGGGCAAAATGAGGACAGCCGCCCAGGAGACAGCATCTCAGAGAACTCTGAGAAACTGCTCCAAAGAGACAGTGGGGTAAGGTCAGTATGTGAGTTTGGTGAAGGGGGAGTTCAATGCAGTCAAGCACTTGCTTTGCAAAAGGTTTCCTGCCAGTCGTGAGGAATTGAAGTCATCATTTAGTGGTTTAGTGTATTTCTAGATATGAAGAGATGCAAGGATTGGCATCATGAAAGCAGTTCCTGAAAATATCTTACTCTAGAATTTATGCTTTTGAACTGTGGTGTTGGAGAAGACTCTTGAGAGTCCCTGGGACTGCAAGGAGATCCAACCAGTCCATTCTGAAGAGATCAGCCCTGGGATTTCTTTGGAAGGAATGATGCTAAAGCTGAAACTCCAGTACTTTGGCCACCTCATGAGAAGAGTTGACTCATTGGAAAAGACTCTGATGCTGGGAGGGATTGGGGGCAGGAGGAGAAGGGGACGACAGAGGATGAGATGGCTGGATGGCATCACTGACTCAATGGACGTGAGTCTGAGTGAACTCTGGGAGTTGGTGATGGACAGGGAAGCCTGGCGTGCTGCGATTCATGAGGTTGCAAAGAGTCGGACACGACTGAGCGACTGAACTGAACTGAAAGACTTGTTCCAGCAGATTCCCTGGAGCAGAGTGCCTCAATCCACCCTGAACTCCCTTAAGGGAACTGAAGTCAGTTGCAGCACCATAGGGTTCATTCTCCCCAGAGACAGATGGCAAACGCCCTTGTTGTTATTCAGTTCAGTCATGATGTACTCTGCATAGAAGTTAAATAAGCAGGGTGACAACATACAGCCTTGATGTACTCCTTTTCCTATTTGGAACCAGTCTGTTGGTCCATGTCCAGTTCTAACTGTTGCTTCCTGACCTGCATACAGATTCCTCAAGAGGCAGGTCAGGTGGTCTGGTATTCCCGTCTGTCTCAGAATTTTCCACAGTTTATTGTGACCCACACTGAAAGGCTTTGGCATATTCAATAAAGCAGGAATAGATGTTTTTCTGGAACTGTCTTGCTTTTTCCATGATCCAGCAGATGTTGGCAATTTGATCTCTGGTTCCTCTGCCTTTTCTAAAACCAGCTTGAACATCAGGAAGTTCATGGTTCACATATTGCTGAAACCTGGTTTGGAGAATTCTGAGCATTACTTTACTAGCATGTGAGATGAGTGCAATGGTGCAGTAGTGTGAGCATTCTTTTGCATTGCCTTTCTTTGGGATTGGAAGGAAAACTGACCTTTTCCAGTCCTGTGGCCACTGCTGAGTTTTCCAAATTTGCTGGCATATTGAGTGCAGCACTTTCACAGCATCATCTTTCAGGATTTGAAACAGCTCCACTGGAATTCCATCATCTTCACTAGCTTTGTTCCTAGTGATGCTTTCTAAGGCCCACTTGACTTCACATTCCAGGATGTCTGGCTCTAGATGAGTGATCACACCATCGTGATTATCTGGGTCATTAAGATCTTTTTTGTTCAGTTCTTCTGTGTTTTATTGCCACCTCTTCTTAACATCTTCTGCTTCTGTAAGGTCCAGACCATTTCTGTCCTTTATCAAGCCCTTCTTTGCATAAAATGTTCCCTTGGTATCTCTAATTTTCTTGAAGAGATCTCTAGTCTTTCCCATTCTGTTGTTTTCCTCTATTTCTTTGCATTGATCTCTGAAGAAGGCTTTCTTATCTCTTCTTGCTATTCTTTGGAACTCTGCATTCAGATGCTTATATCTTTCCTTTTCTCCTTTGCTTTTCCCCTACTTCTTTTCACAGCTATTTGTAAGGCCTCCCCAGACAGCCATTTTGCTTCTTTGCATTTCTTTTCCATGGGGATGGTCTTGATCCCTGTCTCCTGTACAATGTCATGAACCTCATTCCATAGTTCATCAGGCACTCTATCTATCAGATCTTGGCCCTTAAATCTATTTCTCACTTCCATTGGAAAATCATAAGGGATTTGATTTAGGTCATACCTGAATGGTCTAGCGGTTTTCCCTACTTTCTTCAATTTCAGTCTGAATTTGTTAATGAGGAGTTCATGATCTGAGCCACAGTCAGCTCCTGGTCTCCTTTTTGTTGACTGTATACAGCTTCTCCATCTTTGGCTGCAAAGCATATAATCAATCTGATTTTGGTGTTGACCATCTGATGATGTTCTTGTCTAGAGTCTTCTCTTGTGTTGCTGGAAGAGGGTGTTTGCTATGACCAGTGTATTTTCTTGGCAAAACTCTATTAGTCTTTGCCCTGCTTCATTCCGCATTTAAGGCCAAATTTGCCTGCTACTCTAGGTGTTTCTTGACTTCCTACTTTTGCATTCCAGTCCCCTATAATGAAGAGGACATCTTTTTTGGGTGTTAATTCTAAAAGGTCTTGTTTAGTGGCTGGCAATGCTCTTGGCAAGTGCCGATTTGCAGTTGACAACACTCCTGTGTGTTTAGGAGAGATGCTGGGATTTGGGAGTGGGGATTTTCATCACTCAAGCCCAGGTCTGATCATTTCTAGTACACTCCATGCTCACATTACAGATAGAGTCTCATCACATTTCTGTATTTTCCAAAATGTTTACAAGAATCATATTACTGCTAATCTATGTTCAGCTGTGCTAAATTTTAACATATAGTTCCATGCAAATAGTAGATTTTTCAAGAAATTAAAAAATTCAGAATCAGAGCTGTCTATTTTTTTAGTCACTGTGCATGTCTGCAGCCTAGTCTATTTTTAAAAATTAAAATAATATTGTCACACAAGTGTATGTCCCTTGGTTCTTTGTCTCGTCACAACAAAGATTTGGAGTGACAGACATTAACATCCTTGGCGCGTCACAGCTCTTGGGTCTTGGACAAACCGTGTTATAGCTCTTAGGCAAATCAGTGTTACAGCCCTATTTTATTTAGAAGATAGCAGGAGAATCCATCCTCGAAGTGTGAGGGCATGCCAACCCAAAGACTCAAAGAGAAGAGATTGGAGGAGCGCGTGGGGGAGGGAGAAAAAGAGAAAGAGCGCGCGCGCACACACACACACACACACACACACACACACACACACACACACGGGAGAGAAAGTGGGAGAGAGAGAAAGCACTTTGGCTCCTCCTTTTATATGTTTTTCCCTCGACATGGGCCTGCCCTATGCAAATTGGGTTTAGCCAGGAGTGCTGTTTGTTCAGGAGAAGGCAGTGGCATCCCACTCCTGTTCCTTGGACCCTCCTTGATGTTCCTTGTCTTTTAGCCACCACCATTTTGGACTCCTTTTCCCTATTCTACCTACCTAACAATATCATCCTCAAATATTTATGTAAATTTTCAATCAGTTAAAAAATATCCTGATGTTATTGACATGACAATTTGTCTCTTAATAAGTACACAGTCCCATTTTAGTGTATGTCTGTATGCATGAACATGTTAACATCATTGATTGATTTTTTCTTTTTCTTTTCTGAAGATTCCCTGAAGCAGGGAATAGCTACCCACTCCAGTATTCGTGCCTTGAAAATCCCATGGACAGAGAAGCCTGGCAAGCTACAGTCCCTGGGGTTGCAAAGAGTAGGACACGACTGAGTGACTAACACTTTTCTTGTTTTTAGTATTATTTACAAATACAGAAATTTCTATAAACTTTCATTAGAGTTAGCTCTGTGCATTTGTCTGTGTTTGATTAAAGTCTAGAGTCACAAACTGAAGTAAAAGTTGCTGCTGCTGCTAAGTCGCTCCAGTCGTGTCTGACTCTATGCGACCCCATAGATGGCAACCCACCAGGCTCCCCCGTCCCTTAAGCTGTCATTTAAAGAAAGTTCGTTAAAATATTTGCCAAAAGATGCTACAGCAACATTATTGATTTTAATTTGTTATACATTCAAGTCTCTGAAAACTGTCAGAAAGTAGTATATACCAGATCGTTAAAATGATTCTTGTTCCCGAGGTTACTATCCTATCAGACATGTAAAATCTGTAAAGCACTTAAAGTTCAAAGTTAAATGTGAATTCTTTCCTTGCTATTCTACTTCGTTGCTGTTCAAACATTGTCACTCATGGAGCAGAATTTTCAACATTACTAGTTCAAATACGCTTGTGAAAAATGTGGCACACTGAGCTCACTCCAGAACAAAGTGCTTTTAAAAAATATTTCCTGTTTCTTTTGATAGTTTATTCTCTGTCAACTGAGTACAACACTCAAAATAAATATGCCAATGTTGATCTGATTATAATTTCTCTTCCAAATCAGAATAATTTCTGTAGTTGTTGATGGATCATATCTCATCCTCTTTTCTTGGGGTTAAAAATGTGGTAGAATATATTACTGTGTAAAAATTATATTCTTGTGTAACAACAGACATTCTCCTAAATCAAAACCATTTCTCTTGCTGGTTTCCTCTTGGGTCACATTAGGGAGTCTTCCCATGGCCACATGGAACCTGTACTTTGTATTTCAGGGACGGCTGACATTCCAGGATGTGGCCATAGACTTCACTCAAGAGGAGTGGGAACGCCTGGACCTCAGTCAGCGAGAGTTGTACAGGGACGTGATGTTAGAGAACTACAGCCACCTGGCCTCCTTGGGTGAGGATAACTGCCTTCCAGAATCCCTTCTCTACCCACTGGGTTTTGGTTCCTGCATTTCTAGAATGTCTCCTAGAATCTTCTGCTCCTTGTAATAGTTTCAGATCCCTGCTTTCTATGGGAAAATGGATATTTATGAGTTGAGAAAGAAGGCTTCATGATGATTCACTATGATTCTAACTTTTCCTTGATGGAATCTGCCTCCTTCTTCTAGGTGATTGGTAATTCTGTAGGTTCTGTGGTATAAAAGGGTGCCACTCTCCTTTATAAATCAGATTCTCCTACTTACTTTGGCCTTAGTAGTACTTGACTAGAATCTCAAGATCTTTTCTTTATACATTTGTTAGTTATAAAAGTGCTTTGATAAAGCATTTGAGGATATAATTTTCTAGGCTATATTAGCATTCAACCATGCCTTCTCTAGAATGTTAATAATGTAATAATGTAATGAGCAAGATTACAGTCATGTCTGACTCTTTGTGACCCTACGGAATAGTCCATGGAATTCTCCAGGGCAGAATACTGGAGTGGGTAGCCGTTCCCTTCTCCAGAGGATCTTCCCAACCCAGGCATTAAACACAGGTCGCCCACAGTGCAGGTGGCTTCTTTACCAGCTGAGCCACCAGAGAATGTTAATACAGCTTAGGAAATTATGTCCCCAAACACTTTAGTTCTAGGCTGTATTAACATTCTACCATGCCTTCTCTGGGCTTCCCAGGTGGCACTAGTGGTAAAGAACCTGCCTGCCAATGCAGGAGACATAAAAGAAGTGGATTCGATCGCTGGGTTGGGAAGAACTCCTGGAGGAGGACATGGCAACCCACTCAGTATTTTTGCCTGGACATTGCCATGGACAGAGGAGCCTGGCGGGCTACAGTCCATAGGGTGGCAAAGAGTCAGACATGACTGGAGGGACTTAGCACATGTGCCCTGTTTTCTCACTTCAATACATATTAGATTGGAATCTGATGAATCTCTAGCAAAACAAATATTCCTTTTCCTGAGCAGGTCTTGTGGTGTCTAAGCCAGACCTGGTCACTTTTCTGGAGCAAATGAAGAATCCCTGGGATGTAAGGAGACTGGAGACGCCAGCATTATACACAGGTAGGGGTCAATGGATGGAGCCGATGAGTCAACGACAGGTCCAAGGATTAGTGAGGAATTCATCCTTTGCATGTGGTTTGGGAAGATCTGCTTCAGTGGAAATGATTGTAGAGAAGTCTGGGTTTCTTTCTGTTGCTGTCAAAGGCGGATATCACCTGCCCCATTCTGTCTCTTTAAATCTGTCTCTTTAAATTCACCTCCAGTGATTACTTTTCTCAATCACAGTGAGAACTGAAATCCCTCTCTTGGCCTGTGACAACCTGCATGAATCGATTACTATTTCCATTTCTTGGGGGGCGGCGGGGCCCTAGGAAAACTGCACATTTCTGAAAAACTCTAAGACGCTCCTATTAAAGTTTCTACCTCTAGATGGCAGTGTGTGAGCGGAATTGTAGACATGCTGCCAAAGTTCTAGGAATATTGGGGACAGAGGTTTTTATTTTTCTTTTTTCTGACATAATTTCTAAAAGACTGGAAGCTTCAAATATGATCTTATAAATTTTAAATTCAAGTAATTTCTTCACTGCATAAACCAAAATCTCCCTAAAGAGAAAAAATGCCAATCTCAGGGTTACTTCAAAATTTCTGTTTTCTTCATACGAACTCATATGAAATGTTAAGTGTATCTGCCTCAATTCCTCAATGCTAAAAGACTTAATTGAACTGAACTGATCTGAAAAGACTTAAATATATTCAATTAACTCAAAGAATTTTCAAATAAATTGGCATAAGAGCTTAAAACATTTCCCTCCATATTTTTAATAGTTTCAAAGTATTACAATGTTTAGATAATATAATCTTTTTAAAACGTTCTTATTGGAGTATAACTGGTTTACAATGTTGTACAGCAAAAAGAATCCATTTTACGTAGAGATATCTACTCTTCTCTTAAGATATCCTTCCCGATTAGATCTCCACAGAGCATTGAGAGTGCTCACTCCATATTTTGAAAGTCTTATTTCTTAATTTCTCAAGAACTGCTTATTTAATGAATCTTGTTATCAACTTCCCCAGACTTTGTCCTACATGTCCTCGCTTTCTGATTAGACCTATGTCAGTATCATTTATGATTTTTATATTGAAACCTCATATAGAACATGCTAAAATAAAAAGTGGGTTAAAGAATTGGAGGGCACCTAGTGGCATCTGCATTTAAGATGACTTAAGTGGAAGAGTAATCATTAGACTGCCGGTCTCTTCATTTAGTGGTTCTTGTAGCTTTTTGTCTTGCTCCTTCCTCTACACCATACTTCTTTGTCCTCTCATTTTGTCACATTTTCTGGGTTTGTGGTCTGTTCTGCAGGCTGCAGGATCCTAGCTCCTCTAGCTCTGTTGTCTTCCCCCTAGGGAGTGAGGTTGGTCCACAGGCTTTACCCTTATCCCCTTGATCTGGGCTTTGATTGTTGTTATTGTGACCCATGCCTCCCCAAAATATTGAGGGGAGCTTCCCCTTGGCTCTATGGTTGTCACTGCCCTGTCAGGGGTGGGGTCTGCTCCCTGATTGGTGGAGAAGAGCCCCCAGATACGTTTCTTCACTGTGATTCTGATCTGTGGTCAAGGCAGGTAGTATTGGAGGACACCCACTGGGATAGAAGCCACTAAGGATTGCTCCTCCGGGATTGTTCACCTTGGCGTGTGCTCATGCGCTGTGTGAGCCTCATGGGACCCCATGTTGGCACTGCTCTTGGCCCCCCTTCAACCATGAGCATGCTGGCACATTGCTCTGGTGCCAGCAGCTTTCACTTTTAGGGATTTACATCCACTGTTTGTGAAAGCAGAGAGATTTGCCTCCTCAGATGTTCTTTTCACTGGAACACCAGCAGAGATCCAGTGAACTCAGGTCCCAGAATTGCTTTCATGGAGCTGGACCTGCTGTGGTGATATGGGGGCAGCTCAGACTCTGGCCTAGCCCCAAACCCTAGTATACATCCCCACAAAGTCTACAGCTGCTAAAGCTACACCTCCCACGACAGGGGGAGCCCTGGTTGTCCATTCAGATGTTCTGTACAGGCTGAGTTGACAAAGCCAGTTGCAGGTATAAAAGCATGGTTTGTGTAACCGTGAGGAGAGACTTCAGTTTTCCTTCCTTAACCCTGGGGCTCAGCTGAGCTTTCAGCTCCTTCTCTTTGTGGGCCACCCACAGGTGTCTGCTCCAGAAGCTGCCCCAGAGCACAGCAGTCTGCTGATTGTGGAGGAGGTGCATGGGGTGAGGCAGTGGCTGGAGCTCAACAGAGCCCACCCGGGTGGTGGCCCTTCCTAGTGCTGGGAGAGGAGGGGCCAGCACAGGGGGAGAGGGACTGAAATGGTGGGTCTTCCCTTTGGGCATCACTCAACAATGGCGCTCTGCTGTCTGGTGGTTTGCATTCTAGCTTATAGAGCTCCTCCCTCAACCCATTCCCTCAGGATGTCTCCTCACAGCCCACAGCAGTCCTCTGCCTGGCAATGCTCTCCAGAACCCATATTTCAGCACCCAGCCTTTGTCTGCAGCAGCTGATACCCTCTCAGGCTGGGTGGGCAGGACAGGGGTCAGTACCCTGTGCACAGGTCTCACTCTGTCCTGCTGCCACAGACTGTTGCCGTGTTCTCTTCCCACAGAGAATGAGGCTCCCCTTTTGTCCCAGCTGAGCTCACACCAGCCCCAGTAGATAAGAATAGTAGATAAGAAAACTTTCATTTGATATCTTTCAGCTGTGTCTTCTCACAACACCCGTGGTTTGATGTCAAAGAATCCAAGATTAGAAAATTTAATCCGGAAAGGAAACCTAGGAATATATGAAAGAGCTCACCTTGGAAACGAACATTTAATGAAAGACCAGGAATATACGGGGGTATGTGAAAGACCTAGAAGATGTTTATATGGACAGAAAGAAACCAAGACAGTTTCACACAATGCGGACATTACTGCCCAAAGAAATGGGCAATGTGAGTCAAACTGTGGAAAACACCCATTTCAGTTATCAACATCTGCAGAGAAGTCTATCTCTTCAAGCAAAGGCTTAAATCAGTTTTTAAAACATACACATTCTCTGAAGGGAAATGTGGAAAATCTGGAAAGTCATCCAGTCTCTACTGCAAATACTCATGCAAACCACTCTGAACACAGGCTTCAATTACACATACATTCAAGCATGTCTGAAAACCAGAAATTTAAAAATGATGGGGAAAGCTCACAATATAATCAGTTTGAGGGATCTGTGAGCAAGGCGTCATTATTCTTCCACCAACAGACAGTTTCTCTCTGTTCCAAAATGTGTAATGTTGATAATAATGGAATAGAGTTAATCCCACCATCATTGATCACTACACATCATGATACGGTTAATACGGAACAACTTCTCATGTGTAATAACACGAGTCAGGCCTTAAGTAAGAGCTCTACTCCCAATAATTACAAGAATATTTATGATGGAGTGAGAAGCCATTCATGCAATGAAACTGGGTGTAAAACTACACAAGACTCTAACTCTATGAAACATCAGGGACCTCAATCTTCAGACAAAGATTCTAACAATAGTACATGGAGGAATATCTTTTATCAAACATCAGGTCTTCCACTATATGAGAGTACACACACTGGAGAGAAGACTTACAATTGTGAATATGGTGATGTTTCTAATCAGTCTTCAAATCTCACTCAACAGCAGAGTATTCCGAATCTGCAGAAAAGTTACAAGTGTAAGCAATGTGAGAAAGCCTTTACTAACTCAACCAGTCTAAGTAGACACAGGAAAATTCATTCAGGATGGAAACCTTTGAAATATACAGAGTGTGGCAACACCTATAATCAGAATTCAGAGCTTAGTCGAGATCAACAAATCCACACTGACAAGAAACCTTATGAATGTAAAGAATGTGAAAAAGCATTTAGGTCTTACTCAAACCTTAGTCGATATCAGCTAATTCACACTGGGGAGAAGCATTATAAATGTACAGAGTGTGGCAAAGCCTTTAATCAGAAGTCACGTCTTACTGAACACCAGAGAATTCATACTGGAGAGAAGCCTTATAAATGTAAAGAATGCGGAAAAGCCTTCAGTCACAACTCATCTCTTACTCAACACCAGAGAATTCATACTGGAGAGAAGCCTTATAAATGTACAGAGTGTGGGAAATCCTTTCGTCAGAACTCATCTCTTACTCAACACCAGCGAATTCATACTGGGGAGAGGCCTTATAAATGTAAGGATTGTGGCAAAGACTTTAGCAAGCACTCAGGTCTTACTCGCCATCAGAGAATTCATACTGGAGAAAGGCCTTATAAATGCAAGGATTGTGGCAAAGCGTTTAGACAGCACTCATGTCTTACTAAACATCAAGTAATCCATTCGGGAGAGAAATTTTATAAATGTAAAGAATGCGGAAAAGCCTTCGGTTACCACTCATCTCTTACTCAACACCAGAGAATTCATACTGGAGAGAAGCCTTATAAATGTAAAGAATGCAGAAAAGCCTTCAGTTACTACTCATCTCTTTCTCAACACCAGCGAATTCATACTGGAGAGAAGCCTTATAAATGTAAAGAATGCGGAAAAGCCTTCAGTCACTACTCAACTCTTACTCAACACCAGAGAATTCATACTGGGGAGAGGCCTTATAAATGTAAGGATTGTGGCAAAGACTTTAGCAGGCACTCAGGTCTTACTTACCATCAGAGAATTCATACTGGAGAATAACCTTATAAATGTAAAGAATGTGGAAAAGCCTTCAGTCACCACTCAAGTCTTATTCGACACCAGCAAATTCATATTGGAGAGAAGCCTTACAAATGTAAAGAATGCGGAAAAGCCTTCATCAAGCACTCACGTCTTACTCAACATCAGAGGATTCATCCTGGAGAAGTGGCAAAGGGTTTAATCAGAGCTCTCACCTTGTTAGACATCAGAGAGCACGTACTGGAGAGAAACCCTAGTAATAAGTGATGGAAGAGGTTTGTCCTAAACATACACTTCAGAAAATACAAGACCATTTATCTAAGAAAGAAAAGGAATGACATAAAGAAAATGTAGAAAAGTATTTAATAAAAATTAAATCTAAATAAAGAGAAATTGTACACTAGAAAAAGTGAAAGTCACTCAGTTTCCAACTCTTTGCAACCCCATGGACTGTGTCCATGGAATTCTCCAGGCCAGAATAGTGGAGTGGGAGGTGGATTCTTTAGCAACTGAGATATCAGGGAAGCCTATACAATAGAAAGCATTTCATCAATCCTGGTTTTTGAAGTTCCTCTTCGGGAGAAGTATTGTAGATAGTAATCCATAGGTAAAACAGATAAAAAATTGATATGTTAGTATAGATCACAAGATGAAGGTTGGTATTTAGAAATGTACCATTTTTAGCAATATGTCTTTGTTTATATTAACATGATTTGTGATTAGTTGAAAACCAAAATAAATGTGATTCAACTCTCAAATTACTCCATGCTGCCGTGCTTCATTTCTAGTGTGTATGCAAATTTATGTTTTTGATGGTTGCTATCTCAAAGATGAGACAAGGCCTTCAATCCTAGGGAGAAATCATTTTTATTTATTCTCCATTAGAAGATTAAGGACCCAGCAATGTAACATGTACATTTAAATGGAGGTGTTAGTCATTCATGTCAAACATCCCTGTCGGTCACCGTGAGGTAAGTGTTCAGGGAGTAATTCCACATACTAAAGTAAGATGTACATTTTCAATAGTTATGTCACTTGCTTTTTAAGTAAAATACAATGACAGTTCACTGAAATCTTGATGTATCTTTATATCAACAGAAGTCATGAATATTAGTTGACATGTTTCAAATAAAGACATTTCTGATCCCCTAGAAATGTATGGAAATCGGTCACAGAAAAGTCATGTAATTAGTGTATGTCTTGTTTCGTAAACGATTAACCTCCATTTTGTAACCATAAGAATCACAGTTTGCAGATCATTGTATCAGAGCAATGAATATCATTGTTTATGCTTGTAATCTGTATTTTATTCAGTTACACAGTGGGTTGGAAAAGGTTTTATTCTGACTGTGTGATATGACATGTTAATAAAACTGGATGGTTTCTTGTGATGAAGTTGGTGTGTAATGAAGTGTCAACCTACGGATTTAAGGTTGAATGGAAAATACCTAACAATAAACTCTTTGTTAGCACAGAGGGATGCTTTCTGTAACAGTTAGTTTCCATACTGCCTTTAAGCCTCAAATAATTGGATATTTCCCATCATTTCTCCATTGTACTTTTTTCCCCTCTCTGTAACTGCTGGGACATTGTGATGGTTCTAAGAAGGATCATACAGAGTATTGTTGAGAGTTTACCTGAACTACTCCATGCTGTTGCTGCCTCAGTGTCTGTCTGGGGAGCAGGCAGCCTGCAGGTCCTTGAACTCACACCAGCCAGTCCTGGGAACACCTGCACTAGATGACCACCCACCTTGAGACCAGCAGTCTTGCTGAACCCCAGGGTCTACTGCACAGGCCCCCCTTCAGTGACACCCTCAGAGCTCACCAGATCCCTGCTCCTCTTGGTTTGAATGGACCGATCCACACTCAGCCTGGGGAGCCCACAGCACTGCACCCAAGGTCTCTTATAAAGGCCTGAACCCCAAGTACTGGAGCTTTCTCTGCTTGGTCCTAACCTTGACCTAGGAAATTCCTGCCCTAGAACCTCCTCTCCTGAGAGGTCTCAGGTGCGCTGAGACTGAGGGCTGAAGATCAGGGCTCCTGAGTGTGGGTCTTGGGGGAGAAGCTTCAAAATAAACAGGGAACTTGCTGAAGAGTCATTCATGGCCCCTCTTCAGATCTGCAGATTTATAACTTCTTAGAGTGGGGACCTGACCTCGAGGGGTTCATATTCACTGAAATGGTTCAGAAAGAACCTTGTAAGTGGTTTCAGCCCAGTTTCCAATCAAGATCACCTGACCAGTGTTAAGCGATAACCTCCCCACAGAGTTCTCTCTTGGTCCTGTGGGGGCATCTGTGTAGGTGTGTAGGAAGTGCTCCAGGGGCTTCTACGAGGAGGCCTGGGATGAGGACGTGGCTCCTGGTTCATCTGCGAGAGCTGAGGCCTGGCTTCAGTCTGAGGAGACACTGCAGGGATGGTCTAGCCGGATTTGGACCAGGGAAATCAGTCAGCTCACATCATCTGTGTGAGCAGAGGGTTAGGAGCTCTTTCTGAGGAGAGAACAGTCAAGAAATAAGTTCAAAGGCTGGTCTCCAAGAAAGGAAGTAATTGTTCCTGAATCTCTCCTGAGACAGGACAGGAGAGGTAGGTCTTTTCAGCTTTTCAAGGTTCTTCTGTCTGTAGGTGAAGTAATTGCAGGTTAAGGAGCTGTGCAGATGCCTTTGAAGGTATTTTTTCAATGTGCAGAGATGTGTTTGCTACATAACATCCTCAGAGAAGACAGAGCAGGAGGAAGAAGAGGAGGAAATGACAGTTCTGACCTGGGTCTGGGGCTGTGTCTGCTTTTCCCACTAAAATGCTTGAACTGAGGAAACCTGCAAACCTTTAGTTCTCTGCTTCTAATTTTTCTGCCTGGGGAGTCTATTATCAACTTCTTATTTTTTCCTTTTCTTATCATAGTGAGGACCAGCTCTTTAGATCACTTCTCCCTTGTGTCCCAGAACCTTGTCTCCCTTGCTGTATCCTGGCTTTCTTTAGAGCATGATGAATTCTCAACCTGAATGAGTGACGTTCAACTGGTGAAAATATTCCCTTTGTGAGAGATCAACATGGGGAGGCATAGGTTCTGAGATTCTCATTGGCATGTGGTTCAATCTTGGGACCTTAGAGAAGAAGGGGAAATTAGGGATGAATTTACATGTATATGCAGCTTGAGACATTTAGAACAGGATTAAGAAATTGTCCTTATTAATAGAATTACCTCAGTGGTCTAGAATTCTGCAGGATGTTTGGGGAATAGAAGGAGAAAAGTATGAGAGACCTTTCTCTATACTGGTAGGAAGGATTCACTCTTAAGTGTAGTCTTAGGATACAGAACATGGAAGTTGTATAAGAAGTGAATTTTGTACAAAACTGATATTTTTCAGGATTCAGATCACTGCTAACATTTATCTCACTACATCTCACGTTCTCTGGTTCTGGTGCTTCTGCGATATTGTGATATTGTGAACTGTGATGTTCCTGCTTTTTTACTTTAATAAGGATTTTTGAAAGATTTAGTGAGGGATGTGTATAAGCTGCCAAAATTAATGTAGCAAACTGTGCCTTCTTAGTTCCGTTTGCTTTAGAAAATGAACACTCACCTGTGTTCAGTAAGGTTCTTGCATTTTGGGAATGGAGGTTTTCATCACTCAAGCCCAGGTCTGATCATTTCCGTTAGTAATATACTCCGCACTCATTTTCCAGACAGGGTTCTTATCACGTCTTTGTATTTTCTACAACATTTACAAGAATGTTATTACTTATGTATGTTTAACTGCTAAAATTAAGATATAGTGCAACACAAATGATAGAGATATTCAGAGGAATAAAAGATTCAGAACCAAGAGCTCTAATATTTTTCATTATGTGTTTTTGCACCCTGGTGTATTTAAAAAATACAGAATATTGTCACAAATAAATTATAAGATTGAAGCACAGAAATCTATTCCTGATTTTATAAACATGAATCATTTTTCTCCCAACTAGTGTATGTTTGTGTGCATGAAAATGTTAACAGTATATGGCATTTTTTCTGTTTTTTATATTTTTGCCAGTTACCTCAACTGGTAAAACATCCATTAGAGTGGTCTCTGCATTCAGTCCAATTCAGTCGCTCAGTCAGGTCTCTGTGTTGACTTAATTCTTTTTACATAAAATCGAGCTCAGATCCATTGAAGTAAATCCCAAGCTCTACATTTTCTGAATATTTGATCAAATATTCCAAATAATTTTGAACAGCAATATTTTTTAATCTAAAATTATTTATGTGGCTCATTCAAGATTACAAAGTAAAAAACTGTTAGAAAGTTATATAGTTCAGAAATGGTCAAAAGGATTGTTTTCTCTGCTTACTAATCGATTAAACCTATAAAATCTGTGAAACGCATAAAGTTCAATAATAACTATGAATTCATACCTGGCTCTTTTCAGTTCAGTTCAGTCTCTCAATTGTGTCGAACTCTTTGCGACCCCATGGACTGCAGCACACCTGACAATCACCAACTCCCAGAGCTTACTCAACCATGTATCCATTGAGTCTGTGACACCATTCTGCCATTTCAACCTTTGTTGTCCCCTTCTCCTCCCAACTTTAATCTTTCCCAGCATCAGGCTCTTTTCCAGTAAGTCAGTTCTTTGCATCAGGTGGCCAAAGTATTGGAGTTTCAGCTTCAGCATCAGTCCTCCCAATGAATATTCAGGACTGATTTCCTTTAGGATGGACTGGTTGGATCTTCTTGCAGTTCAAGGGACTCTCAAGAGTCTTCTCCAACACCACAGTTCAAAACCATCAATTCTTTGGTGCTCAGTTTTCTTTATAGTCCAGCTCTCACATCCATACACGACTAGTGGAAAAACCACGGCTTTGACTAGATGGAACTTTGTCAGCAAAGTAATGTCTCTGCTTTTTAATATGCTGTCTAAGTTGGTCATAGTTTTTCTTCCAAGGAGCAAGCATCTTTTGATCTTATGGCTGCAGTCACCATCTGCAGTGACTTTGGAGCCCAAAACAATCAAGTCTCTCACTGTTTCCACTGTTCCCCCGTCTATTTGCCCTGAAGTTATGGGACTGGATGCTGTGGCTGTTTGCCATGGCTCTTTTACCTCCGTGCTATTCACAATGGCCATTTATCAACTGGACATTTAGTTAAAACTAAGCTTGTTCAAGATGAAAAACTGTGGCCCCACCCTAGAACTCTTGAATCACAATGTGCTTTTTAAAAATATTCCTGCTTTGACTGATATTTATCCTGTGCAACACAAGGAAAACACTCAAAACAAAATATGCCTCTGTTGAGCACATTTAGTAATTTTTCTCCCAGATGAATGAATGACTCCTAGTCACTCAGTCACGTACCACTCTTTGTCACTCCATGGACTATAGCCTGCCATGTTCCTGTCTCCGTAAGATTCCCCAGGCAAGAATACTGGAGTGGGTTGCCATTCCCTTCTCCAGGGGACCTTCCCAACCTAGGGACTGAATCCAGGTCACCCACATTGCAGACAGATGCTTTACCATCTGAGCCACCAGGGAAGCCCAAGTGGCTTTCTGGATCATCTGTCATCCTGTTTTCTTCAGGTTAGAAATGCGCCAGAGCATATCACTAGGTAAAAAAGTATATTATTGTATACCATCAGACACTCTTCTCATTGCAAATCTAGTTCTCTGTACTTGCTGTTTTCAACTTGGGTCACATTAGGAAGTCTTCCCACAGTCACATGGCATATGTCCTTTGTAGTTTAGGGATGGCTGACATCCCGGGATGTGGCCATAGACTTCAAGAGTGAGAGAGTCAATTCCTAGGCAGGTTGATAAGAAGTCCGGGGGTCCCCAAGGAGAGAGGGGTCTGGAATTCTCAAGGAGAAGGAAGGAAAAACTTTTGTGTCTACATTCCTTAGTCTTACTCAATTACACAACTCAGTTTAAACCCTGTACTAGGGATTTTACAACAACAATGTATCCTGCTTGAGGACAGTTTCTTCTTCCTGAAAATCTTCTGGCTAATCCTGTTATCTTAAAATGTAAATCATGGGAGTGGGTCTAGTAAGATCTTTACAACCTCCAGACATTCTTTTGTTTCATTGGGATAACTAATTAAAAGGTATATAACTCCCTTGCTAACACTAGTGAGTGGGCACTCTTTCTGCCCCCTTTGATGTTTACATCAGAAGCTTTCTCTATCTCTTTTATACCTTAATAAAACTCTATTACCCAAAAGCTCTGAGTGATCAAGCCTCGTCTCTGGCCACGAATCGAATTCTCCTTCAGAGGCCAAGAATCCGGGCATCTTCTGTGGCTCAGCAACAACCTTTCAAGAGGAGTGGGAGCGCCTGGACCTCGGTCAGCGGGAATTGTACAGGGACGTGATGTTAGAGAACTATGGGAACCTGGCCTTCTCGGGTGAGGACAGCTGCCTTCCAGAATCCCTTATCTACCCTCGGGATTTTGGTTACTTCACTTGTAGAATGTCTCCTGGAATTGTCTGTGTCCTACAATAGAGTTTATGATCTCTGCTTTTGAGGAAAAAATGGGAGTTGGTGAGAATAGACAGAAAGCTTCCTGATGATTCACATGATTCTAACCTTCCTCTTTCTTGAGCTCTCTGCCTCCTTCACTCTAGACTAGAGGTCACTCTCTCAGCTTACTGGTATAAAATCATGCTGCCTTCCTCATAAAGACAGAGGTCCACCCTTATTTTTGACTGAGTGTTATTCTGATGGAGATCTCAGGATCTGGGTTTTAACTATTGCCTACTACAGTGAATGTGCTTTCTATAAATTTTTTTGGGAAGTCATGTCCTGGACTCTTTTCACATTCTACAATGCCTTCCTCTCTCCCGAGACCACAATGTTGTTCAGTCGCTCAGTCATGTCCGACTCTTTGTGACCCCATGGACCGCAGCATGTCAGGCTTCCCTGTCCATCACCAACTCCCAGAGCTTGCTCAAACTCATGTCCATTGAGTTGATGATGCCAACAAAGCATCTCATCCTCTGTCGCCCCCTTCTCCTCCTGTCCTCAATCTTTCCCAGCACCAGGGTCTTTTCCAATGAGTCAGCTCTTCCCATCAAGTGGCCAAAGTATTGGAGTTTCAGCTTTGGCATTAGTCCTCCCAGTGAATATTCAGGACTGATTTCCTTTAGGGTGGACTGGTTTGATCTCTTTGCAGTTCAAGGGACTCTCAAGAGTCTTCTCCAGCACCACAGTTCAGAAGCATCAATTCTTTGGCACTCAGCCTTCTTTATGGTCCATCTCTTACATCCATACATAACTACTGGAACAACCCATAGCTTTGACCAAATGGACCTTTGTTGGCAACGTAATGTGTCTGCTTTTGCTTTCTAGGTTTGTGATTGCTTTTCTTCCAAGGAGCAAGCATCTTTTATTTTCATGGCTGCAGTCATGCTCTACATTGATTTTGGAGTCCAAGGAAATAAAGTCTCTCCCTGTTACCATTGTTTCCCCTTTTATTTGCCATGAAGAGATGGGACTGGATGCCATGATCTTAGCCTTTTGAATTTTGAGTATTAAGTCAGCTTTCTCACTCTCCTCTTTCACTTTCATCAAGAGCCTCTTTAGTTCCTCTTTGCTTTCTGCCATAATGATGGTGCAATCTGCATATCTGAGATTATTGATATTTCTCCCGGCAATCTTGATTCCAGGTTGAGCTTCATCCAGTCTGGCATTTTGCATGATGTTATCTGCATATAAGTTAAATAAGCAGGGGACAATACACAGGCTTGATGTACTCCTTTCCCAATTTGGAACCAGTTCATTGTTCCATATCCAGTTCTAACTGTTGCTTCCTGACCTTCATACTGATTTCTCAGGAGGCAGGTCAGGTGGTGTGGTATTCCCATCTTTTGAAGAATTTTCCACAGTTTGTTGTGATCCGCACAAAGCCTTTAGCATAATCAATGAAGCAGAAGTAGATGTTTTGTGGAATTCTCTTACTTTTTCAGTGATCTAGTGGATGTTGGCAATTTGATCTCTCGTTCAGCTGTCTTTTCTAAATCCAGCTTGTACAGCTGGATGTTCCCAGTTCTCATACTGTTGAAGCCTAGCTTGAAGAATTTTGAGCATTACCTTGCTAGCATGTAAAATGAGTTCAATTGTGCAGAAGTTTGAACATTCTTTGGCATTGGTCTTCTTTGGGAGTGGAATGAAAACTGACCTTTTCCAGTCCTGTGGCCGCTGCTGAGTTTTCCAAATTTGCTGGCACATTGAATGAAGCACTTTAACAGCATCATCCTTTGTAATTTAAAATAGCTCAGCTGGAATTCCATCGTCTCTACTAGCTCTGTTTATAGTGATGCTTCCTAAGACCCACTTGACTTCTCACTCCAGGATTTCTGGCTCTAGGTGAGTGGTCACACCATCAGGATTATCTGGTGTCATAAGATCTTTTTAATATAGTTCATCTGTGTATTTTCACCACCTCTCCTTAATAGTCATGTCCGACTCTTTGTGACCCCATGGACTATACAGTCTGTCGAATTCTCGAGGGCAGAATACTGGAGTGGGTAGCTCCAGGGGATCTTCCCAACCTTCCTAGGGTTTGAACCTAGGTCTCCTGCATTGCAGTCGGATTCTTTACCAGCTGAGCCACAGGGGAAACTCAGTATAGTTCGTCTGTGTATTTTCACCACCTCTCCTTATTATCTTCTGCTTTTGTTAGGTCCATACTGTTTCTGTCCTTTATTGTGCCTGTCTTTGCATGAAGTGTTCCCTTGGTATCTCTCTTCCTCTTTTTTTCTTTTTTCGTTAATTTTTATTTTCTATTGGAGTAGAGTTGATTTCTGTTGTGCTTGTTTTACGTTTATGAGAACATGATTCAGTTATGCACAGATGTATATCTATTGTACGTATCCAGTTGACTTCCCTGTGCTATTTGGTAGGTCCACTGGCATTATCTATATGGTAATAAATAGTGTGTTTTTGTTCATCGCAACCTCTCAAGGTCTCCCTGCCACTACATTTTTTTTTTTAAGTCATAACGTGTGTTTCTAAGTCTGTGAGTCTGTTTCTGTTTATAGTTAGTTAATCTGTATAAATTTATAGATTCCCCCTCTAAGTGATACTTCTTCTTTCATCTCTGACTTCACTGAGTATGATACTTCTCAGTCCACTCATGCTCCTGAAAATGTCATTCATTCATTCTTTTGGATGGCTGAGTGTATGCCAGTTTTGAGAAGGACACGTGACTCTTCACTTCTCTATAGATGGAACTTCGGTTGATGCTCTGTCTTAGATATTGTCAATAGCACTGCCCTGAAAATTGAGGTGCAACTATCATTTTAAATCATGATTTTCTCCGGGTCTAAGGCAAGGAGTGGGATGGCCAGATCATGTGGTATATCTATATTTAGTGTTTTAAGGAATTTCCATACTCTTTTCCTTGTGGCTGCACCCAGTCAATTACACTTCCGCCCACAGTATAAGAGGATTCTCTGTGATCCTTGCCCTGAGCAGCAATTAATCCTTGTAGGAAGCAGATGATTTTTTTGTAGACCTTTTGGAAGATGGATATTCTGTGAGGTGTGAGGTGATACCTCATTGCAGTTTTGATTAGATTTCTCTAAAAGTGATCCTGAGCATCTTTTCATGTGTTTTATGGCCATCTGCATGCCTTCCTTGGAGACACATCCATTTAGATGTTTGTGGTTTTTCTATTAGATTGATAGGGGTTTTTTGCAGCTTTATCATGAGCTGCGTGAACAGTTTGCATATTGGGAGATGAATTCATTATTTTAAACATCTGTTGCAAACATTTATTTTCCCATTCTAAGGGTTGTCTTTTTCTTTTCTTTAGGTTGCCCTTGCAGTGCAAAAGCTTTTTAGGTGATGAGGTGCCTTTTCAAAGTTTTGCTTTAGTTTTAATTATTCTAAGCATAGATTCAAAAAGAACTTGCTTTGATTCATGTCAAAGTGTGTTTGCCTATATTTTCCTCAAGAGGATAAAGTAATCTTCCTTCCATTTAACTCTTCAAGCTATTTGGATTTTTTCTTCTGTAAGCAGTTAGGGAGAGACGTAAATTCTTTCCCTTTCCCCTTGTTTAATGAAGCTTCTCCCTGTCCATCCTGACTGTTAACAGCATACATTGCCAGCATCATTGTATGAGACTTCCCATGTCTCCACGTCTTCTCTGCCATTTTGTTAGTAAACCTCAGGAGATAGGCCACTCTGAGCTGGGTGAGGTGAGATGTTCTTGTAGTTTTGATTTTAATTTCTTTAATAATTAGCAATGTGAGCACCTTTTCATGGGCTTTATAGCCACCTGGATGTCTTCTGGGGAGAAATATCCATTTAGATCTTTGCCCTCCACCACTTTTTTAATTGAACAGCATGGGTTGTTTGCATATTTGGGGGATGAATTCCTCATTTTCACCTTGGCTGTAACACTTTTTTATCCTGAGGGTTATTTTGTTTTTCCTTTAGGATTCCCCTCCTTTTGATCTCTGGTTCCTCTTCTTCTAAATCCACCTTGAACATCTGGAAGTTCTCAATTCATATACTGTTACAGCCTCGCTTGGAGAATTTTCAGCATTACTTTACTGGTGTGTGAGATGAGTGCAATTGTGCAGTAGTCTCAGTATCCTTTGGCATTCCCTTTCTTTCAGATTGGAATGAAAACTGACCTTTTCCAGTCCTGTGGCCACTGCTGAGTTTTCCATATTTCCCTGCATATTGAGAGCAGGACTTTAACAGCATTATCTTTTAGGATTTGCAATAGCTCAGCTGGAATTCCATCACCTCCACTAGTTTGTTCATGGTGATGCTTCCTAAGGCCCACTTGACTTTGCATTCCAGGACGTCTGGCTCTAGGTGACTGATCACACCATGGTGGTTGTCTTGGTCATTAAGATTTTTTTGGATAGTTCTTCTGTGTTTTCTTGCCACCTCTTCTTAATATCTTCTGCTTCTGTTAGGTTCTTACCAGTTCTGTCCTTTATTTTGCCCACTCCTGCATGAAATATTCTCCTGGTATCTCTAATTTTCCTGAAGAGATTTCTAGTCTTTCCCATTCTATTGTTTTCCTCTATTTCTTTGCACTGATCACAGAGGAAGGCTTTCTTATCTCTCCTTGCTATTCTTTGGAACTCTGCATTCAAATAGGTATATCTTTCCTTTTCTCCTTTTACATTTTTGATTTGCAGTTTTATAACATTTCACAAAGTTGAAAGCTTTTCATGTAACATTTTTAAGAACAATGTGAGTAAAACTGAGCATTGGAGATTGGCCTCGTGATCGTTTGCACTAATTTGATTCTTTTCCCCCGACGCACCTAGGACATTTCTTCAGGCAGGTGTTTCTTCCTTAGAGCCCCTCAGTCCTGATGAATATGAAGTGCCATCCGCACAGGATTTTCCGTTGCTGTTCCAGAAGTGGCCACAAAGTGGCAGCATTTCCTTATGCTGCACAATTAGGTGTTTATTGCAGGTAACTTTTATTTTCTATTGAAGTAGAGTTGATTTCTGTTGTGTTTGTTTTAGGTTGACAGGAACTTGATTCAGTTATACATAGAGGTACATCTATTCTCCTCTTTTTCGGGGTCTTTTCCCATATAGGTTGTTTGAGTGTGTTCAGTAGACTTCCCTGTGTTATTCAGTAGGTCCATTTCAATTATCTCTCTGACAATAAGTAGTGTGTCTCTGTAAGCCCCAATCTCTTATTGTTCCCCTTCCCCAACCTTTAAAAAAAAATCATAAACTCGTGTTTCTGTCTGTGAGTCTGTCTCAGTTTATGAATTGGTTCACTTGAGGAATCTGTCGATTCTCCCTGTATGTCATCCCTTGCTTTCCCTCTCTGACTGGCTTCACTCAGTGTGATAAATCTCTCGGTCCATCCATGCTCCTGAAAATGACTTTTTCTTTCATTCGTTTCGATGGCTGAGTGGACTGCAGCATTTTGATGGACAATTTCCTCCTTATTTCTCTGTTGATGGACAGCTTGGTTTATGCTCTGTCTTGGATATTGTCAGTAATGCTGCCCTGAAAATACGGGTGCAGCTATCATTTTCAGTTTTGATTGTCTACTGATCTAAGACCAGGAGTGGGCTTGCCGGACCATGCGGTAAGTCTGTTTAGTGTTCTAAGGAATCTCCTTACTGCTTTCTCTTGTGGCTGCACACACCCGTTTCCATCCCCCCACAGGGCAGGAGGAGTCCCTGTTTTCCTTGCCCTCTGCAGCATTGCATCCTTGGAGATCTTCTGGAGGATGGCTCTTCTGAGGGGCGTCAGTGATAGCTGGTTGCAGTTTGACTGGCATTTCTGTAAGAGTGGTCCTGAGCATCTTGTCATGTGCTTTATGGACATCTGGGTACCTTCTTTGGAGAAATGTACTTTTAGATTTTTGCCAGTTTTTCTACTGGGCTGATTGCTTTTTTGATCATGAGCTGTGGGGGCTTCCCTGGTGGGTCAGCTTTAAGGTAAAGAATCCGCCTTCAATGCAGCAGACCTGGGTTCGATCCCTGGGTTGGGAAGATCCCCTGGAGAAGCAAAAGGCGGCTCACTCCAGTATTCCGGCCTGGAGAAGTCCATGGGCTGTACAGTCCATGGGTCTCAGAGAGTTGGACACAACTGATCGACTTTCAGTTTCACTGTGTGAGCACTTTGCATCTTTGGAGATGAATTCCTTGTTTCTAACTTCAGTTGCAAATGTTTATTTTCCCATTCTGAGGGTTTTCTTTTTCTTTCCTTCAGGATTGCCCTTCCTGTGCAAAAGCTTTTCAGGTTTATGAGATGCCTTTTTAAAGTTTAGTTTTATTTTGAAATATTCTGAGTGTAGATCAAAAAAAAAAAAAAATCTTGCTGCAGTTTATTTACGTAAAGTGTGCGCTGCCTATATTTTCCTCTAGAGGTTTAGAGTAATTGTCCCTCCAGGTAACTCTTTATTCGATTTGGAGTTTGTCTGTAAGGAGTTAGCCAGAGATGTAAATTCTTTCACTTTCCCTTTGTTTATGGAACCTCCACCCCGTCCTCTATCGGGGCTGTTAACAAATTACATTCCCAGCATCAGCGTAGGAGGGCTCCCTTTTCTCCACAACCTCTCCAGCCGTTATTTTTTCTAAGACTTTTTGACAGAGTCCATTCTGACCAGTACGAACTCATACCTCATTGTAGTTTTGATTTACATTGCGATAACATTTCACAAAGGTGAAAGCTTCTCATGAGATGTTTTAATACCAGTGTGAGTAAAACGAGCTTCGGAGTTCGGCCCCTTGATCTTTTGCCCTCTTTTGAAAAACTTCCCGGACGCACCTAGGACATTTCTTCAGGCAGGTGTTTCTTCCTTGGAGCCCCTCAGTCCTGGTGAATAGGAAGTGCCCTCAGCCCAGGATTTTCTGTTGTTGTACCAAAAGCGGCCACAAGGCGGCAGCATACTGCACAATTATTTATTTCAGTGAATTTATTTACTGCTGTTAATTTTTGTTTTCTATTGAAGTAGAGTTGATTTCTGCTGTGTTTGTTTTAGGTTGACAGGAACTTGATTCAGTTATACATAGAGGTATATCTATTCTGTTCTTTTCCGGAGTATTTTCCCATATAGGTTCCTTAGTGTGTTTTGTACTTTCTTGTGCTATTCAGTAGGTTCTATTTCTGTAAGTAGTGTGTATCTGTTAATCCCAGTCTTTTATTGTCTCCCTTCCCCAACCTTTTTTAAAAAAATAATCATAAACTTATGTTTCTAAGTCTGTGAGGCTGTTTCTGTTTATGAATTGGTTCATTTGAAGGATTTATCGATTGCCCATGTGTGTGATAGTTTGCTTTCTCTCTCAGACTGATTTCGTTCAGTATTGTAAACTCAGTCCATCCATGCTCTTGAAAATGACGTTTTTCCATTTGTTCTGATGGCTGCATGTCTTCTGGTGTTTCGATGGACAGGTTCCTCTTTATGTCTCTATTGATGGACACTTTGGTTGATGCTCTGTCTTGGAGCTTCAATAGTGCTGCCCTGGAAATAGGGGTGCAAGTATCATCTTCAATTATGCTTTTCTCTGGATATAAAGCAAGGGGTGCCCTTGCCAGATCAGGTAGTAAGTCTATGTTCAGTTTTAAGGAACGTCCATATTGGTTTTCTTGTGGCCACACCCACCCATTTCCTTCCCCGCCCACAGTGTAGGACAATTCCCTGTTCCCCTTGCTCTCGCAGCATTTAACCTTTGTAGGTCTTCGGGGGGCTGTCTGAGGGGTGTGAGGTGATACCTCATTGAGATTTCAATTGACATTTCTGTAAGAGTTGTCCTGAGCATCTTTTCATGCGCTCTATGGCCATCTGGATGCCTTCTTTGGAAAATGTCCATTTAGATCTTTGCCTGTATTCCTGCTGGGTTCTTTTTTTTTTTTTTTAATCTTGAGCTGCGTGAGCAGTTTGCATCTTTGGAGACGAATTCCTTATTTTTAACTTCGGTTGAAACATTTATTTTCCCACCTCCAGGGGATCTTCCCAACCTAGGGATGGAACCCAGGTCTCCCACATTGCAGGTGGATTCCTTACCAGCTGACCCACTGGGGAAGCTCTCTATTAAATGTTGTCAATATTGCTGCCTTGAAAATAGGGTTGCAAGTATCATTTAAATTAGGTTCTCTCTGGACCTAAGGCAATGGGTGGGCTTGCCCAATCATGCAGTAACTCTGTTTAATGTGTTTCAGCAATCTTCACACGGCTTTCTTTCATTGCCACCCCCACCCCTTTACATCCCCGCCCACAGTGTAGGAAGACTTCTTGTTTGCCTCACCTTCCTCATCATTTAAACTTCGTAGAGCTTTTGGAAGATGGCCATTCTGAGGGGTGTACATTCATACCACGCTGCAGCTTTGATGGGCATTTCTTCAACACTGATGCAAATCATCTTTTCATGTGCTGTATGGCCATCTGGATGCCAGCTGAAGACAAAGGCCTATTTAGACCTTTGGCCTATTTTTCTATTGATTGATTTTTGATGTTGAGCTGAATGAACTGTTTGCATGTTTTTGGAGATGAATAAATTGTTTTTTATTTTTATTTTTATATAAATTTATTTCTTTAATTGGCAGCTACTTACAATGTTGTATTGGTTTTGCCATACATCAAAATGAATCCACCACGGGTGTACAAGTGTACACCATCAAGTGTAACCATTTTTCCCAATTTAAGTGTTGTCTTTTTCTTTCATTTAGGGTTGCCTTTGCTGTGCTAAAGCTTTTGAGGTTACTAACGTTACTTTTGTTGAGGTTTTCTTGCTGTTGTTATCCTAAGAAGGAAACAAAGAACTTGTTGTGATTTATTTCAAAACCTGTCTTGCCCATATTTTCCTCAAGAAGTTTAGAGTATCCATCCCTCCATTTAGTTCTTTCATTGATTTGGAGTTTCTTTTCTGGATGAGGTTAAGGAGAGATGCAATTTCATTGACTTTTCACTTGTTTCAGGAGCCTCCACACGATCCTCTGCTCTGGCTGTTAACAATGGACATTACTAGCATCAATGTAGGAGAATTTCTTTTTCTCCAAAACCTCTCCAGCATTTACTGTTTGTAGAGTTTTTGACACTAGCCATTCTGACTGGGACTAGCTCATTCCTAGTTGTAGTTTTCATTTGAATTTCTCTAAAATTACTTCATATTGAAAGGTTTCCATTTGATTAAAAAAAAAAAAGTGTCATTAAAACTGGCCTCTCAAGATTGGCCTCTTGACTATCTGCCCTGTTTTGAATTCTTTTCCCCGGACACACCCGAGGACGCGAGTTGAGGAGAGGTGTGTTTTCCTTACGTCCCCTCGGTCCATCCTGCTGCCGCCAATGCCACTTTCTCCTTCTGTTGCTGGTTGAATGTATTCCGGTGTCTAGATGGACTAGTTACCTTCATTTCTGTATCGATGGACATTTTGTTGGACACTCTGTCTTCAATATAGTCAATAGTGCTGTCCTAAAAATAAGGGTACATGCACATATCATTTAAATTGTTTAGTTTTTCATGGTCTAAGGCAAGGAGTTGGCTTCCAGGGCGTTAGTAACTCCATGTTTAGTGTTTTAAGGAATCTCCATGCCATTTTCCTTCTTGGCCGCACTTACCCATTTACATCCCTGCCCCCAGGGTAGAATGATTCCTTTTCCCCCTGCTCCTGGCAGAGTTTAATCTTTGTAGTTCTTTTGGAGGATAGTCACTCTCAGTGATTTTAGCTGATACCTCAGTGTCGTTTTGATTTGCATTTCTCCAATCATTAAGGATGCTGAGCATGTTTTCATGCGCCTTATAGCAAACTGGATATATTCTTTGGAAAACTTTCTGTTGCTTTTTTTTTCTTCTTCTTCTTTTTCATTTTATTTGTTTATTTATTCTTTGAGCTGCATGTGCTGTTTGCTTGTTTTGCAGATGAATTACTTGTTGATATATTTGCTTGCAAACTTTTTTTCCATGCTGAGGGTTGTCATTTTCTTTTGTTATAGTTTTCCTTGCTGTGTACAGCTAACCTCCGGAAAGTGGCTTCTTGAAAGTCAGCCCTGTTTTGCGCTGTCTTCATGTACATACTTAGGCCTGACCTGGCTCACACTAAGGTGTGAATCTCGTCCACGCTAAGGCCTGGATCTGGTTCTCACTATGGCCTCGCCTGGTCCTGAGTTAGTCCTGACTCGGTACTGACTCAGGCCTGACTGTGGTCACACTCAGGCCTGACTGTGGTATGTACTTAGGCCTCACTCTGGTATGACTCTGGTTCTGACTTAATCCTGACCCTGGTAAAAGCAACTGTAAACATCTGCTGGGCAGCTAATACCCACCAACCCTCACGCGTGCTCAGTCACTTCAGTCGTGTCCAACTCTTCGTGACTCAATGGACTTTGGCCCGCCAGTCTCCTCTGTCCATTGGATTCTCCAGATAGGAATTCTGGAATGGGTTGCCAGGCCCTCCTCGAGGTATCTTCCTGAGCCAGGTAACCAATCAGTGATGTCTGCTGCATTTTCTGCATTTCAGGCAGATTCTTTACTGCTGAGCCACCCAGGAAGGCCCTCACCAAGCCTGGGGACCTGCTAAACAAACAAGCAAACAAAACCTACACTCAACAACTGTTCTCTGAAAGGTAGTGGACAAAGAGCCTAAGACCCAAATCACTAAGGCCCCACCTCTCAGCCCTTTCCTGGAGGACCACCTTGGCAGGGCCCACCCTGCCCTACTTCTCCACAGGAGGCACCCCACCCCTCCCCACTCCATTCCTCTCCTCCCGAGGGTCCCACCCCACCCTCCCCTCCCCTCCCCTCCCCAGGGGTCCCAACCCTCCCCTCCCCCACTCCTCTCACCACCACCTCCGCCCCAAGGCACCCCCCAACCCCACCCTCCCCAGGGTCCCCCACACCACTCCACCCTCTCCTCCCTAGGATCCCACCCTCTCCTCCCCTCCCCTCCCCTCCCCTCCCCCCTTCACCTCTCCCAGAGTGACTGATGTAGGTGTGACAGACTCAGTTTGAAGTAGCTGGAGTAGGGATAACCTGAACAGTAATAAGCAAAATAGATCTCTTTTTTTTCCCCCCAGGAGAGTAAGCCTGAGTTCCAGTCTAGACCTGGCACTTCAGGGAGACCTTTAGCCTGGTAGCCAGTTGTCTAGATTTATCTAAATAGAGTTTAACCTCTGATGTGGTATTATCAACGCAAAAAAATCACAAAGCCCAAAGCCGTTTGCACAGTTACTGACTTTAGTGCTTCTCTAGGCCTGAGAAGAGGCAAGAATCTGGGCTCATGAAAATCTTCCCTGAAGACATCTAACCCTCTGAAGGCTTGCTCTGCCATCTTCTCCAGAGCGCAGTGGCAGTGGCCCCTGATTCAGTCTTCGCAGGAGCAGACGGCGGAGCCCGTCTCCTGTCAGCGTGGCCCCTCCTGGCTGTCGGTGTGACCACGGTTTTGGTGGCATCTCACATCCGTTTTGAGCCATGGTGCTAGGCACGCTCGTTCCCAGGTCTGGCAAAGATTCCGCTGACAGGCCACTCAGTGTGGCGTTACTGGACAAGGCCATAGAGCAGCAGCCAGGAGCTGCTGGACCACCTGTCTCTCCAGCCTCTGTGGTCCATGAAAATATTCCCATTTGGAGCTTCTTCCCATATTTAGAGTTAAACCACTACCATCACTGAGCTCATGAGGAATTATACGATATCATTGTGTTATCAGAGGCTCAGTCGTATATTTGGTAATGCAAGAAGCAACTCGAAAGCAGGCAGAAAAAGAAATAATACAGCTCGCAGTCGGGTCACAAGCAAGAATCTGAGAACCTGTGTGAAGTGTAGCCAGTGTAATCCAGGTCCTACGTCTACCAAGATGAAAAAGTCTTAGTAAACATAGACCTTCATTAATGAAACTAGAATTTAATATTTAATGAAACAAGTTTTTTCTAAAATTACCCCCATTTTTATTAAACTAGGCCAAGACTAAGTTGTTTTAAAAGTAAGTTTGGTGTACTGAGCACACAGCTTCTTTACACGGTCTCTGCTGTAATTCCTCAGGAGTCTTGGACTAAAATTTCCCAAGGCCTCTCAAGGCCAAGAAAGTCATGCCAAAGACCTGCCATCAGATTCTGCCTAAGTGGATTTTCCTCTCTTCTAAAGGTCCCTCAAATCTCAAAATCTTTGAGATTCCTGTACGTGTCAGGAGACGGTCTTTTCATTTACCTGATAAGGCTGCTCAGAATCCAAGTGTCTCTAATTTCTGGAGGGACAAGGCAGAGAGAAAAGAAAAAATGTTTGAATTTTATCCAGAGGTGTAAATTACCAAACTGTTGTAAGTCTTAAGTAGCTTGAGGAGAAGAGCTTCTTTATACCTGAAAAGAGTGGAAGCCAGTAATACGTCACCCCAAAGGTCATGAACATTATAATCACGTTTAGCAGTTTATTTAACCCCACGTAGTTCATCTTTGTTCTGCTGTCCTTGACTGATGATTGAGTATGATGATGACGGTGACAGCTGTAAGAACTTTGTGACATTTTTGTTAAGGCTTGCATGGTTTGTCCAGTGAAGTGGGTGCCATGATCACTGGAGACTGTGGTAAATGTACCCCAGTGGAAAACACATTTTAAACTATGTTTTTCCATTGTGAGGCCATCAGACCTGTAACAGGTACCCAGGAAAGGCTGTAAGCCATCAAATGTAAATGAGGTCTGTCCGGGAGCTGGGAAGAGCTGAGTGGCCGTCTTGGATTTCCCGTGGCCCTGAGTTACAGCTAGTGTTTACCAGAGTAAATTCCTTGATTTAGGAGACTATTGCCAAGTCCTAAGGACATCAGAAAAACAAAAGTCTGACAATGAGGGGTTAATTCTTTGTAGAAGCAGAATTGGCTTTATCTACATGTACCACAATCTTCATAGGTCACTGTGAAATAATATTTACTTCACCAAAGTAATCAAAGATTTTAAAAACAAATATAAATCACTTGAAGGCAAAGAAATTCACATAGACCATTATCAAAAGCCACGTTCCAAGAAAACTTTATTCTCTTAATGGAGAGAAAACCAAATTCCAGTCTGGTCACAGCTTACTGTCAATCACAAAATTTATTTACCTAATCAAATTTAGTGTAGTCTTAGAGAGTCCTGACCACATATAACATTATCTTCCCTATCTTCAGTTCAGTTCAGTCGCTCAGTGGTGTCCGACTATTTGCGACCCCATGGACTGCAGCTCGCCCGGCCTCCCTGTCCATCACCAACTGCCGGAGTTACTCAAACTCATGTCCATCGATACTCCTTTCAATCATGTCCATCCCAATGTTGTTTTAATGCAAACCTTGAACTCCCAGATTTCTGGTTTCAGCACCAGGTGGTCTCGCAGGCAGCAGTGAGCCATCCTGAACTGAATGTGGGGAGCCCACATGAGAACCAGGAGACCTTGCTGCCAAACCAGCAGGGGCCAGAGGTGAGAAGCAAAGTGACCCTGGGTCTTTCCTCTGCTTGAAAGCAAGAATGTGTCTCAAAGAGGCACACCCCGTAAAAACAGATACAAAGGTCACTATTAGAGACACACAGAACGTCTGGGCAAGCACACAGAAGCAGTTTATTTATTTAAGACCGAGACTAGGTAGCGCACACCGGGTGAGAAGTGCCAGAGTCCTGGGTGAGAGCCCAGTGAGAGGGGACTCACATCACTCACACAGGACGCCCTTCTGGACCTTTGTCTGCATTTGGAAAACACATATATCCTATAAGACCACTTCTAGGTAGAACCTAAACACGGATACAAGTGAACTTCTTTACAAAACAGAAACAGCATCACAGACTTAGAAAATAAATTCATGGTTCCCCAAAGTGAAATGTGTGGGGCAGGGAGAAATTAGCAGGTTGAGAAGAACATAAACACACTACCATTTATACTTCTAAAATAATCCACAAGGACCCACCACAGAGCACAAGAAACCCTCTCAAAACTCTGTAATAACCTCTATGGGAAAAGAAAACAATAAAGAATATATGTACTTCCACAAATAAATGAATCAAGCCACCACAATGTAAGTCACCTGTAAACTACAATTCAAAAACATTTTTTTAAAAAAGAGAAAAGAACTGCTGACTCTGTTCCCATCTGGCCTTGGGGACCTGAGCTGGTGTCACATGCCTGGAGTCTGAGCAGGCTTGGGTCCCCAGGTGGGACTGTCCTGGGGCTGAGGGTGCTGGGGAGGGTTTGCCAGGCAAACAGCCCCCCACCCCCCACCCCATGGACTTGGACTGCCTATTCCCCTCTGCATGAGCCCACAGTCTCCAGATCCAGGGGACCCTCTTGCAGCAGAGCCAACCCTGGTGCCCCCAAAGGATGGTGGGGTCTCCAGGCTGGAAGAGCTTTGCAAAGTGCTCTGGGTACCATGTCTCCTGGTGACAGGGTTCCCCCATCTCCAGCCTCCTTCCTTAGGGTCACCCCACTGAGAGGACAGCTTCTTCTGCAGAGAGGTGTGGCAATCGTTGAGATCTGTCCGGGGATAAAGGCTCAGAGAGAAGGAAGGAGACACAGCCTTGGGTGTATCCATTCTAATTAGCAACCCAGAACAGGACTTGCCCTAAGGCTCTGGTGGGCATGAAGAAATGCTGCCGTCTTGTGGCCGCTCTTGGTAACATCAGCTGAAAAACCTGCGCTGATGGGCACTTCATATTCACCAGGCGTGCTAGGATGTAAGGAAAAAACACCTGTCCTCAGCTAGTGCCCTCGAGTAGATCCTGGAAAGAGAATTTAAAGCAGAGCAGACGGTCCAGAGGCCAACCTTGAGAGGTCAGTTTTACTCACACTGTTAAAAAAAAAAAATCACATGAACAGCCTTCACATGATGAAATCTTATAGAAATCCAAATCAAAACTACAATTGGTTAAATGGCCTTTGTCAAAAAGTCTACCAACAGGAAATGCCGGAGCGGTTGTCGAGAAAAGGGAACCTTCCTACACTGATGCTGGCAAAATAAATTGCTAACAACCAGTGTGGAGGAGAGGGTGGAGGTTCCTTAAACAAGTGAAAAGTGAGGAAACTGACAGTCCCTAACCAATTCCAGAAAAAGACATTTCAAATCCATTTAAGAACTAAACTGAGGGACTCTTAAGGAAAATATAGGCAGAACATGGTTTGACACAAATCACAGCAAATTGTTTTTGGACCCACTTTTAAGATAATGAAAAATAAGACTCAACAAAAGGGACTTCGTTAACTTCAAAAGCTTTTGCACAGCAAGGGAAACCCAAAACAGAAGAAAAAGACAACCCTGAACATCAGGGGGGAAATGCAACCGAATTTAAAAGCAACGTATTCATCTCCAAAACATGCAAACAGCTCCTGCAGCTCAATATCAAAATACAATCAACCCAAGAGAAAAAATTGACCAAAGATCTAAATGGATGTATCTTCAAAGAAGGCATCTAGATGGGCATAAAGCCTATGAAAAGATGCTCAGCATCTCTGTTAGAGAAATGCCAATCAAACTGCAACAAGGTATCAGCTCACCCCCTCAGAATGACCATCCTCCAAAAGATCTACAAAGATTCAATGCTTCAGAGGGCGAGGGGAACAGGGAGGCCTCCTACACTGTGGGCGGGGATGGAAATGGATGGGTGCAGCCACAAGAAAAACAGTATGGAGATTCCTTAAAACATTAAATATAGTTGCCACCTGATGAAGCAAGCCCACTCCTTCCCTTAGGTCTGGATAAAATCATAATTTAAAATGATACTTGCTCCTCTGTTTTCATGGCACCACTATTTACAAATTCTGAGGGAGAGCTTCAGCCAAAATGTCCATCAATAGAGAGAAATGAAGAGCAACTGACCCATCTAGACACTGGAATACACTCAGCCATCAAAAAGAACAACAAAAATAATGCCATTAACAGCAGCATAGATGGACCAAGAGAGTTATCGTCCTGAGAGAAGTCAGGGAAAGAGAAAGATTATATCACTTACAAGTGGGATCTATAAGTTCTTTCAAGTGAACAGATTTATAAACAGAAATAGACTCAGACTAATAAAACTCACCTATGATTATTTCAAAAAAGGGAACGGTAGGGAGACATTAAGAAGTTGGAAGTAACATACATACTATGTATTATCAGATAGCTAATCCAAAAAAATACCTACTGAAAAGGTCAAAATGACATTTGTCAAAAAGTCTACAAACAATAAATACTGGAAGGTTTTGGAGAAAAGGGAATTAATTCTCCTGCACAGAGGCTACCAAGTTACATTTCTAAGAGTCCATACAGAGGAGAGGGTAACAAGATAACAACAAGATAACAGTGAATGAAATTGTGACATTCCCCATCCTCATACAGAGAAAGTAGCTCCAAACCAATTAAAGAGCTTAATGGAGGGACAATTACTCTAAACCCCTTGAGGAAATTATAGGAAGAACAAGCTTTGACAGAAATCATAGCAAACGCTTTTGGATCCACTTTTAGAAAAATGAAAAATTAAACAAAACTCAACAAAAGACTTGAGTTTCTCTAACCTCAAAAACGTTTGCACTGCAAGGGAAACTGTAAACCAAACTAAAAAAAAGAAACCCTCGGAATGGGAAAAAAATGTTTGGAACTGAATTTAGAAACAAGGAATTTATCTCCAAAATATGCAAGCAGATCATGCAGCTCAATATATATATTTTTAAAAAATCATCCCATTAGAAAAAATGGACCAAAGATCTAAATGGGCATTTGTCCAAAGAAGACATCCAGGTGGCCATATAAAGCACCTGAAAAGATGCTCAGCATCACTAACTATTGAAGAAATAGAAATCAAAACTGGGCCATGGTATCACCTCCCACCCCTCAGAACAGCCATCCTCCAAAAGATGAACAAGGATTACCTGCTGCCGAGGGCGAGGAGAACAGGGACTCCTCCTACACTGTGGGCAGGAAATGAAATGGGCAGGGGCAGCCACGAAGGAAAACAGTATGGGCGTTCCTTAAAACACTAACTATAGACTTAGTACATAATCCGGCAAGCCCACTCCTTGGGTTAGATCCGGAAAGAACATGAATTTAAAATGATACATGAAAATAAAATAAAATAAAGTGATACATGCACCCCTCTCTTCAGGGCAGCACTATTGACAATATCCAAGACACAGCATCAACCACAATGTCCATCAATAGAGAAATGAAGAGAAAATGGTTCATTTGTACACCAAATACACTCAGCCATCAACAGAACGAAAAAATGCCACCGGCAGCAGCATGGATGGACCGAGAGATTTATTATACGGAGTAAAGTCAACTAGAGAAGGAAAGAGAAATATATCACTTACAGGTGGAATCTATAAATTCATCAAAATGAACTAACTTATAAACAAACAGTCTCACAGACTTAGAATACTCACTTATGATTATTATCTTTTTTATGGTAGGGGAAGGAAGACATTAAGAGGTTGGGATTAACATACTCACTGCTTCTTATCAGATAGGTAATCCAAAATAACGCAATAGCACAGGAAGGTCTACTGAACACACCGAGAGAACCAATATAGGAAAAGAACCCGAAAGGGAACAGAGATCCGTTCATGCGTAACTAAACCAAGTTCCTGTACACTTAAAACAAACACATCGGAAATCAACTCTACTCGAACAGAAAATAAACACTAAAAAACAAACAACAACAAAAAACCCAACAGTGGAGCAGGAAGAGATGCTGCCACCTTGTGGCCACGTTTGGTAACGACAGAAAAACCTGTGCTCACGGGCACTTCATATTCACCAGGTCTATGGGGCTTAGGGAGAAGGCAATGGCACTCCACTCCAGTGCTCTTGCCTGTAAAATCACATGGACGGAGGAGCCTGGTAGGCTGCAGTCCATGGGGTGGCTGAGTCGGACACGGCTGAGCGACTTCACTTTCACTTTTCACTTTCATGCATTGGAGAAGGAAACGGCAACCTACTCCACTGTTCTTGCCTGGAGAATCCCAGGGACGGGGGAGCCTGGTGGGCTGCCGTCTATGGGGTCGCACAGAGTCGGACACGACTGAAGCGACTTAGCAGCAGCAGCAGCAGCATGGGGCTTAGGGAGAGGGAAATGGCAACCCACTCCAGTATTCCTGCCTGGAAAGTCCCATGGACGGAGGAGCCTGGTAGGCTACAGTCCATGGGGTCGCAAGGAGTCGGACAGGACTGAGCAACTCCACTTTCACAGGGCTGAAAGGAAAAAAAAAAAATCTATTCTGAACAAATGTCCTCTGGTAGATCCTAAAAAAAGAATTTGAAACAGGGCAGTCGGTCAAGGGGACAGAGGTGTTTTACTCACACTGTTCTTTAAAAAAATCATATGAAAATATTTCAACATGGCGAAAGCTTAAGAGAAACGCCAATCAAAACACACACAGGTCAGAATGGACACTGGCAAGAAGTCTAAAACTAATAAACGCTGGAAAGAGTTGCAGAGAGAAGGGACCCCTCCTACATGTTGGATGCTGGCAATGTCAATTGTTAACAGCCAGACTGTAGGACAGTGCGGAGGTCTCTCAAGTGAAAAGAGAATGAAATTCCCACACTGCCTAAACCCAGACAGAAAAAGAAACTCCAAACTGATGAAAGAGCTCAAAAGAGGGCTGATAATCTCAACCTCTTGAGGGAAATATAGGTAGGACAGACAGACAGAACATGCTATGCTATAAACCACAACTCTGTTTGGATCCGCCTCTTAGAGTAATGAAAAGAAACAAAATAAAGTTTTTGGGGCTCCAGAATCACTGCAGATGGTGACTGCAGCCATGAAATTAAGACACTTGTTCCTTGGAAGAAAAGTTATGACCAACCTAGACAACATATTAAAAAGCGGAGACATTACTTTGCCAACAAAGGTCTGTCTAACCAAAGCTTTGGTTTTTCTACTAGTCATGTATGGATGTGACAGTTGGACTCTAAAGAAAGCTGAGTGCCAAAGAATTGATGCTTTTGAACTGCAGTGTTGAAGAAGACTCTTGAGAGTCCCTTGGACTGCAAGGAGATCCAACCAGTCCATCCGAAAGGATATCAGTCCCAAATATTCACTGGACAGACTAATGCTGAAGCTGAAACTCCAATACTTTGGCCACCTGATGTGAAGAGCTGGCTCATTGGAAAAGACCCTGATGCTGGGAAAGACTGAAGGCAGGAGGAGAAGGGGACAAAAGAGAACAAGACAATGGATAGCATCACGAATTCAATGGACATGTTTGAGCAAGTTCCAGAGGTGGTGATGGACAGGGAAGCCTGGTGTGGTACAATCCATGGGGTTGCAAAGTCAGACATAGCTGAGCGACTGAACAACAACAACATGATTATACAGTGGAAGTGACAAGTAGATTCAAGGGATTCGATCTGATAGACAGACTGCCTGTAGAACTATGGACAGAGGTTTGTAACCTTGTACAGGAGGCAGTGACCAAAACCATCCCCAAGAAAAAGAAATGCAAAAAGGAAAAATGGTTGTCTGAGCAAGGCTTACAAAGAGCTGAGGAAAGAAGAGAGGTGAAAGGCAAAGGAGAAAAGGAAAGATATACCCATCTGAATGCAGAGTTCCAAAGACTAGCAAGGAGAGATAAGAAAGCCTTAAGTGAACAATGCAAAGAAAGAGAAGAAAACAATAGAATGGGAAAGACTAGAGGTCTCTTCAAGCAAATTAGAGATACCAAGGGAACATTTCATGCAAAGATGGGCTCGATAAAGGACAGAAATGCCATGGACCTAACAGAAGCAGAAGAGATTAAGAAGAGGTGGCCAGAATACACAGGACTGTACAAAAAAGGTCTTAATGACCTGGACAACCACAGTGGTGTTGTCACTCACCTAGAGCCAGACATCCTGGAGTGTGAAGTCAAGTGGGCCTTAAGAAGAATCACTACCAACAAAGCCTGTGGTGGTGATGGAATTCCAGCTGAGCTATTTCAAATCCTAAAAGACGATGCTGTGAAAGTGCTGCGCTAGGTATGCCAGCAAATTTGGAAAACTCAGCAGTGGCCACAGGACTGGAAAAGTGAAGTGTTCATTCCAGTCCCAAAGAAGGGCAATGCCAAAGAATGCTCAAACTGCTGCGCAGTAGCGCTCATTTCACATGCTAGCAAGGTAATGCTCAAAATCCTTCAAGCCAGCCTTCAACTGTACGTGAACCGTGAACTTGCAGATGTACAAGCTGGATTTACAAAATGCAGAGGAATCAGAGATTAAAATGCCAACATTCATTGGATCATAGGAAAAGGGAATTCCAGAAAAACATCCAGTTCTGCTTTATTGAGCAGACTAAAGCCTTTGACTGTGTGGATCACAACAAACTGTGGAAGATTCTCAAACAGATGAGAACACTAGACCACCTTACCTGCCCCCTGAGAAACCTGTAGGCAGGTCAAGAAGCAACAGTTAGAACCAGACATGAAACAACAGACTGGTTCCAAATGGGGAAAGGAGTATGTCAAGGCTGTATATATCATCACCCTGATTATTTAATGTATATGCAGAGTACATACTGGAGAGAAATTCTAGTAATGTAAGATATGCAGATGACACCACCCTTATGGCAGAAACTGAGAGGAGCTAAAAAGCCTCTTGATGAAAGTAAAAGAGGAGAGTGAAAGAGTTGGCTTCAAGCTCAACATTCAGAAAACGAAGATCATGGCATCCGGTCCTATCACTCCATGAGAAATAGATCGAGAAACAGTGGAAACAGTGTTAGACTTTATTTTGGGGGGCTCCAAAATCACTGCAGATGGTGACTGCAACCATGAAATTAAAAGACGCTTATGCCTTGGAAGAAACGTTATGACCAACCTAGATAGCATATTCAAAAGCAGAGACATTACACTGCCCACTAAGGTCCGTCTAGTCAAGGCTATGGTTTTTCCAGGAGTCATGTATGGATGTGAGAGTTGGACTGTGAAGAAGGCTGAGCGCCAAAGAATTGATGCTTTTGAACTGTGGTGTTGAAGAAGACTCTCGAAAGTCCCTTGGACTGCAAGGAGATCCAACCAGTTCATTCTGAAGATCAATCCTGGGATTTCTTTGGAGGGAATGATGCTAAAGTTGAAACTCCAGTACTTTGGCCACCTCATGCGAAGGGTTGACTCATTGGAAAAGACTGTGATGCTCGGAGGGATTGGGGGCAGGAGGAGAAGGGGACGACCGAGGACGAGATGGCTGGATGGCATCACTCACTCGATGGACGCGAGTCAGTGATGGACAGGGAGGCCTGGCGTGCTGCGATTCATGGGGTCGCAAAGAGTCGGACACGGCTGAGCGACTAAACTGAACTGAACTGAATAAGTGATGAAAGAGGTTCATCCCAAATGTAGTTTAGAAAACAGGACAGGGTGTATACAAGAAAGACAAGTGAGTGATGTGAAAACAAAAAGTACAAACTATTTCATCACATCTAAATAAATATCAAAGAATGTAGAGGCCCGGCTGGTCCGCGGCAGCTCTGCGGGGGCTGGGGCGGCGAGCCGGGGACCGAGCCACCGCGGCCTGAGCGCCGGCACCGCCCGCACCGCCCTTCCGCCCGCCCTCCGGACGCGCAGCCCCGCGGCCTCCGCTGCAGACCCGCCCCGCCCCGCCCCGCGCCGCCCCGCCCCGCCCCGCCCCGGCCCGCGCCGCCCCGCCCCGCCCCGCCCCGCCCCGCCCCGCCCCGCCCCGCCCCGCGCAGCCCCGCCCCGCCCCGCCCCGCCCCGCCCCGCGCAGCCCCGCCCCGCCCCGCGCCGCCCCACCCCGCCCCGCGCCGCCCCGCCCCGCCCCGCGCCGCGCCGCCCCGCCCCGCGCCGCCCCGCGCCGCCCCGCGCCGCCCCGCCCCGCGCCGCCCCGCCCCGCCCCGCGCCGCCCCGCCCCGCGCGCCTCTGCCGCCTCTTCCTGAGCCCCCGCTCGCCCAGCGGCCGCCGCCCCCGCGCCAGGTTCCGGCCGCGGCCCGCCTCTGCCGCCCAGGGCCCTTCCGTCCAGGCCCCGGGACCCCGGCTCCCCGCCAGCCCCGGCCCCGGCCCCGGCCCCGAGTCGGAGAAGAGCGTGGAGGCAGCGGCCGAGTTAAGCGCCAAGGACCTGAAGGAGAAGAAAGAGAAGGTGGAGGAGAAGGCAGGCCGGGAAGAGCGGAAGAAAGAAGTGGAGGAGGACGAGGAGGACGGCGCAGAGGAGGAGGAGAAGAAACTGCCGAGGACGGCGAGGAGGAGGATGAAGGGGGCGAGGAAGATGAGGAAGAAGAGGAGGAGGACGAAGGGCCCGCGCTGAAGAGCGCTGCTGAAGAGGAGGATGAAGCGGGTCCCACGCGGCAGAAGGCAGAAAACGGGGCGTCGGCATGAGCCCCCCGCCAGTGGGCTGGGGGTGGAGGGAGGCCGCTGGGGGCCCGGAGGTGGGGGTGGGGAGCGCCGCGGGCAACCCCTCTTCACCTGGCTCCCTGCTCTGGGCCCCGCGCCAGAGTTGCCGCCCTCTCTCCCCCCAGCCTTCTCATGCCGCACCTGCATCCTCACTGCCATCTTCCACCTCCTTACCTGCTCCATCTGAGCTCCCCAGCTGGTCCCCAGTCACCCCCTCCCTCTCCCTCCTCTCTTCCCGCCCTTCCCACACCCAGCCTCTCCCTCCTTCAGTAGCCTCTCCTTCCTAAGCTCTGCATCCCAGCCTCAGGTCATTCTGCCCAGCCCATCCCTACCCTGCCTGATCCCTGGGTCTCCTCCCTCAGATCCGTTTCTCAGACAGCGCCAGGACGGGGTGGGGCCAGGGTTGGGGCGGAGCCCCACAGCTGCCCCCCTCCCGTCCTCTTTTTTTTGTACAATTTAATAAAGAAACGGTCGCGCTTCTGTTTAAAAAAAAAAAAAAGAAAAAGAATGTATAGGAAAGCATTTCATCACTTTCTCTTTTCTGAAGTTCCTGGAGGAGAATTAGTGTAGATAGTAATCCATAGTTAAGACAGATAGAAAATTGATATGTTACTCTGCATCACCGGACAAAAGGTTGGTGTCTCAGTTCAGTTCAGTCGCTCAGTCTTGTCCAGCTCTTTCCAACCCCATGAACCACAGCACGCCAGGCCTCCCTGTCCATCACCAACTCCCGGAGTCCACCCAAACCCATGTCCATTGAGCTGGTGATGCCTTCCAACCATCTCATCCACTGTCGTCCCCTTCTCCTCCTGCCTCCAATCCCTCCCAGCATCAGGGTCTCTTCCAATGAGCCAATTCTTCACACGAGGTGGCCAAAGTATTAGAGTTTCAGCCTCAGCATCAGTCCTTCCAATGCATGGCTGTAGTCAATTTCCGCATAGATTTTGGAGTCCAAGAAAATGAAATATAACCCTTTTCATATTTTCCTCATATATTTGCCCTTTTAAATGCTCTGGTTCTGTCTCTAGACAGAAGTGTGTGAGTGGAGTCATGGACAAACTGCCAAACTTCTAGGAATACTGGGACAGATAGTATTTATTTTCTGCTTTATACTTTCCAATCCCCTGCACACTACACATATGACTTGATAAACTTCACACTCGGCTGACTTCTTCACTGCATAAGGGACCTCTCTCCAGTGAGAAATACAAACCTGAAGATTTCTTCAAAGTTTGGTTTTTCTTTGTACAAACTAATGTCAATAATGTTAAATGTATCTGCCCCATTTCCACAAACCTAAAATACTTTTATATTTATTCAACTCATGGAATTTTTAAATTGTTGACTTGGGAAATTAAAACATTTACCACCTAAATGTTTGTGGTTAATTCTCACTATTAAACTTGTTAGATTATATAAAGTATTTTTTTAATGAAAAAAATAATTTGAGTATAGTTGCTTTACAATGTTGATGTTAGGTTATGCTGTACTGCAGAGTAAATCAGTTATATGTATATATACATGTATATATATGTGTGTGTGTGTGTGTGTGTGTATAATCCCTGGAGGAGGGCATGGCCACCCACTACAGTAGTTTTGCCTGGAGAATCCCATGGGCAGAGCAGCCTGGCGGGCTACGGTCCACAGAGTCGTAAAGAGTCAGATGTGACTGAAGCGACTTACCAGCATGCACATATACAATATTTATCCACTCAATTTTAGATTTCCATACCATTTAGGTCACCATAGAGCAATGAGTAGAGTTCCCTGTGTTAAATTAAACAAGAATCGAGACTTTAAAAAATTCCACCATATTTTAAGCTCTCAATTCTTGTTTGATTTCGTAAGAACTATTACTTTGTTAAGTTTATCTTGTTTGTTATGAAGCTTACCAGGACTGTGTCCCCTACGTTCTTACTTTCTGATTAATTATATATCAAGATCATTTAATATTTTAGATTCAAAACATCTACTAAAACACACCAAAATAAAAACACTTCTGTGAAGAACTGCATTACAGAATTTGTAGGCACCTTGCATTGGTGAAAATGTTTGCTTTGTAAATTTAAGATTGCTGAGGAGGAGGCAGCAGCTGGGGTCATGAGATTGCCATGCAGTCCATGGGTTCGCAGAGAGTCGGACACAACTGAGCGACTGAACTGAACGGACCGTGCTTGGAGCCCTCGCTGGTGCCTAGTGAGGCAAAGGCTGGAACACGCAGACAGAGGATGGGATGGCTGCCCTGCACTTCGGGCATCACTCAACAACGCTGCTCTGCTTCTCTGGTGGTTCAGGCTTCCTCCACAAGCATTCCCGTTTGCAGAGCTCTTCCCTCCCTCCTGTCCCCTCAGGATGTTTCCTTGCAGTCAACTCCAGTCCTCTGCCTGGATCTGCTCTCCAAACCCCACATTCCAGCACCCAGCCCTTGTGTGCAGCAGTGGACACCCCTCTCAGGCTTGGGGAGCAGGGCTGTGGTTAGTACCATCTGTAGAGGTCTCACTCTGTCCTGCCTGCCTCTAGCTGGTACTGCCTACTATTCCCATAAGAGAATGAGGCTCCCTTCTGTCCCACTGAGCTCCCCCAAGGGTTGCAGGTCCCATCTCACTTCCTCTCCTCACCAGTTTCCTTCTTGTTTCTTTGGTCCTACCTGGCTATGAGGGAATCTTTTTTGTCCTTTTAGGTGTCAAGGTCCTCTGCTCGTGTTCAGCAGGGGCTCTGTGAATATTGTTCCATGACAGATGTATTCTCGATGCATCTGTGGAGCAAGACGAACTCCACATCTTCCTAATCCTCTGCCGTCTTGACTCCTGTGTCTGTTTTATTCCTAACCTAGCTAAGCGAGTATCAATTTTATGTAAGTTGTAAAGTAGATTCCCTGAGAATAGTAAGTGGTGGAATAACTTGTTATTTGCTTTCAGCTGTGTCTTTTCATGACATGCAGGGTTTGATGCCTCAAAAGCCAGGCTTAGAAGATTTATTCCCCAAGAAAAGTTAACAATGTATAAAAGATTTAACATTGGAAATTTACATTTAATGAAAGGGCATGTGAAATACTGAGAGGATGTTATGATGGACATAACCAAATGAGGACAGCTTCTCACAATATAAACATTACTGTCAAAAGAAAAGGAGGATATGAACCAAACTGGGAAAAACGCCCATTTCAGTCATAAACATCAGCTGAGAAGTGTATGTTTGTAAGCAAAGACCCATGCTTTTTTGAAACGTACATGTTCTCTGAAAGGAAATATGGAAAATCTGGAAAGTCACCTAATCTATACTGCAAATACTCATTCAAACCTTTCTGAATGCAGGTTTCAATTTAACACACAGTAAAATATGCCTGAAAACCACGTATTTAAAATTCAGTTTAAAAATTCCCAGCATAATCCATTTGAGGGATCTTTTAGCCAGAGTTCAATATTCTTCAACCAACAGCTATTTTCTCTTTGTTCCAAAGTCTGTAATGTTGCTTATTTTGAAAAAGACTAATCCAACCATACATGGTTGAAGACATATCACAGTATACTCAATGTGAAAGAATTTTTCATGTGTAATAAAATGGGGAAAGCTTTAAGCAAGAATGCTACCTCCAACAAGCACAAGAATATTTACAGGGAAGGGAGAAGATTTTCATGCAATGAAACTGGGCATAATGTTGACTGAGACTCAAGTCTTATGAAACATCAGGGACCTCAGTCTTCAGACAATGATTTTAAAAGTAGTAAGTGTATGAATATCTTTTATCAATGATCACATCTTTCTCTATATAAGAGAAATTAATCTTTAAAACTTATTCAACAGCAGAGTATTCAAAATCTGCAGAAGCATAACAAGTGTAATAAAGGTGGTAAAGTCTTGCTAAACCATTAAGTCTAAATAGACATAGGAAAGTTCATATAGGAAGGCAACCTTTCATATGTACAGAATGGAGCAAAGCTTTTAACCGGTACTCATATCTCACTCAGCATCAGCAAATTCATGCTGGAGAGAAGCCTTATAAATATATGTAATGTGGAAAAATTAATCTGATATCCATTCTTGCTAGACATTTGAAAATTCATGTTGGTAATGCAGAGAAGACTTAAATGTACAGAATGTGGCAAGGCCTTTATGCATTGCTCAAAATTTATTCAACATAAGTGAATTCATACTGAGGAGAAGCCTTATAAATGCACAGAGTGTGGCAAAACTTTAATTATAGCTCAACTCTTAATAGGCATCAGATAATTCATACTGTAGAGAAACCTTATAAATCTAAGGGTTGTGGCAAAGCCTTTAACCAAATTCCTAGCTTTATTCAACATTGGCAAATTTGTACTGGAAACCATTCCTATGTAAAAGAATGTGGCAAAGCCTTTACCTAGAGCTCAAGTCTTTGTCAACATCAGAGAATTCATCCTTCAGGGAAAACTTAAAAACTTAAATGTAAGGAAAGTGGCAAAGGCTTTAATCAGAGATCTCACCTCACTAGACATCAGAGAGCACGTACTGGAGAGAAACTCTAGGAATGTCATAAGTGATGAAAGAGGTTAGTCCTAAACGTACACTTTAGATAACATGAGAGCATTTCTGCAGGAAAGATATGTGATGATGTACCCAAAAAAGTAGGAAAGTTGTAATAAAAATCAACTCTAAATAAATATCAGAGAAGGCATACTAGGAAGCATTTCATCAATTCCTCTTTCCTGAATTTCCTCTGAAGGTGAATTACTGTGCATAGCAATCCACAGTTAAAACACAGAGAAAATTGATATGTTAGAATGAAGGGCTGTGTGTGGAGTGGTACAAGTATTAGCAATGTATTCTTGCTTGTTTTTGACATATTTGAGATTATTTGAAAACCGAATGAAAGTAACTCAGTCTCAAAATACTACATGCTATGGTTTGTTCTACTGTGTATATGAACTCAAGTTTTCGATGGTTGCTGACTCAGTGATAAGAGAATCTCTTCTATCTGAGGTAGGAACCATTGGTATTTATCCTCCATTAAGGACATTACGGACGTACTAATATAACCTGTACGCTGAACATCTAAATGGAGGTGTTTGTCATTGGCGTCAAACAACCCTGTAGGTCACCATGATGTAAGTGTTCAGGGACTAATTCCACGTATTAAAGTCAGACAGAGGTTTGTTCTAAATTTTCAATGTCACTGGCTTTTTAAGGATAATATAAATGACAGTTCACTGAAATTTTGATATATTTTTATAATAGCAACAGAAGTCATGATATTAATTGACATGTTTGAAACAAAGATTTCTCTGATACCCTGGGAAAGTATGGGAAACCCTTCCCAGAAAAATCATGTAATTAATCTATGCCTTGTTTATTAAATGATTAGCCTTCCTTTTCTAACCATAGAAAGTGCAACTCTCAGACCATTGTATTAGAAAAATGAATATCGTTGTCTATGCTTGTAATCTGTATTCTAATCAAGGGTCACACATTGGATTGTAAAAGGTTTCGTTCTGACTATGTGTGATATTCATACATGTTAATCAATAAAAGTGAATGGTTTCTGGTGATACAGTTGCTGTGTAATGAATGAAGTGTTTACCTACCACCGACATTAACCTCTCCAGCCTTATTTAAGGTTGCAGGGAAGAATGCATAACAGTGAACTATTAGCTAGCACAGTGGGATGACATCTGTTACTGTCCTTAAGCCTCATATAATTTGATCATGTATTTCCCATCATTTATCCATTTTACTCTTTCCCCCTCTCTGTAACTGCAGGGACATTGTGATGGTTCTAATAAGAAGGATCAGACAGAGTATTGTTGAGAGCTTCCCTGACTGCCCCGTGCTGTTGCTGCCTCAGCGTCTGTCTGGGGAGCAGGCAGCCTGCAGGTCCTTGAACTCACAGCAGCCAGTCCTGTGAGCACCTCCACTAGACGACCCCCTTCCTTGAGATCAGCAGTCTTCCTGAACCCCTGGGTCTACTGCACAGGGCCCCCTTCAATGACACCCTCAGAGCGCACCAGATTCCTGCTCCTCTGGTTTGAATGGACCCATCCACGCTCAGCCTGGGGAGCCCACAGCACTTCACCCAGGGTCCCTTAGAAAGGCCTGAACCCCAAGTACTGGACCTTTCTCTGCCTGGTTCTAGCCTGACCTCCCTCAGAAATTCCCACCCTAAACCCTCCCCTCCTGAGATGTCTCAGCTGTGCTGAGTGAGAAGGCTCAAGCTCAGGGCTCCTGAGTGTGGGTCTTGGGGAAGAAGTATCAGAACAGAGAACTTGCTAAAGACTTATTTAATGACCCCACCTCAGACCTGCAGATTCATAACTTCTTAGAGTGGGGACCTGACCTCGAGGGGTTCATATTCACTGAAATGGTTCAGAAAGAATCTGAACCAATGGCCAAGTGATTTCCATCTGTTTCCCATCAGGGTCACGTGACCAGTGTTAGGAAAGGACCTCCCTGGTGCCCGCCCCACAGAGTTCTGTCTTGGTCCTGTGGGGGCATCAGTGTGGTGTGTAGGAAGTGCTCCAGGGGCCTCTAAGGGGAGGCCTGGGTTAAGGACTTGGCTCCTGGTCCATCTGTGAGAGCTGAGGACCAGCTTCAGTCTGAGGAGAGGCTGCAGGGTTGGTCTAGCTGGATTTGGACCAGGGAAGTCAGTCAGCTCACATCATCTGCGTGAGCAGAGGGTTAAGAGCTCTCTATGAGGAGAGAACAATCAAGAAAAAAGTTCACAGGCTGGTCTTCAGGTAGGAGGTGATTGTTCCCGAACCTCTCCTGAGACAGAACAAGAGAGGTGGGTCTTTCCAGCTTTTCAAGTCCTTCTGTCTGTAGGTGAAGTAGTTGCAGGTTAAAGAGCTCTGCGGATGCTTTTGAAGGTATTTTCTTAAGATGCAGAGGTGTGTTTGCTACATGACATCCCCAGAGAAGACAGAGCAGGAGGAAGAAGAGGAGGAAATGGCAGCTTCCCAGGTACAAGTTCTGTTCCGGGCCTGGGGCTGTGTCTGCTTTCCTCCTGAAATGCCTGGACTGAGAATCTGCCAACCTTTAGCTCTCTGCTTCTAATTTTTCTGCCTGGGGTGTTTGTTATCCACTTCTTATTTTTCCCTTTTCTTCTTATCATAGTGAAGACCGGCTCTTTAGCCCACCTCTCCCTTGTGTCCCAGATCCTGTTCTCCATTGTCTGTATCCTGGCTTTCTATAAAGCATGATGAATTCCCAACCTGAATGAGTGACTTTCAGCTGGTGAACATATTCCCTTTGTGAGAGATCAACACGGAGAGGTACTGGTATCCGAGATTCCCATTGGGATGTGGTTCAGTGTTGGGATCTTCAGGAAGTAGGGGAAATGCCATGATGAGTTCAGACGTGGATACAATTCAGCTCTTTAGGAGTTAGAAAATACCCTTATATATTGAATCAACTCAGTGATCCAGAAGTTTTCAGAAAATGCGCAGAAATAAAAAGAAAACTAGGAGACACTGTCCTCTGTGATGCTAAGGCTTACAAGTTAAACACACTGTTAGGATACAAAACAGAGGAAGTATATATAAAATGAATTTGCATAAAACTGATATCTTTTTGTTAGGTTGAAGTTATAATTTCCTTATTTTTTTCCTAAATGCCCAGGCTCTGATAGTGCATCTTCCGTGTGATCCATTTACACCATGACAGGTGATGTCCACTGGCTCTGGTGATTTCTCTGAGATTATCAGGCTAGGAAGTTCATTTTTTCCCCTCTGTCTTTAGCAAGCCTGTGGAAAAATGGAGTGGGGAGCGTGTGAAAACCCTCACAGTTAATGGAGAAATTCCGCGTTTTTTTGGTTTCTCTTTGCTTTGGAAAATGAACGCTCACTGTGTTGATGATAGATACTGGGTTTTGGGAGTGGGCATTTTCATCACTGAAGCCCAGGTGTGATGTTTCCAGTACACTCCACACTCATATCACACATAGTCTTCTTATTCACTTTTTTTTTTTTCAAAATATTTGCAATAATCATATTGGTGCTAATCTGTTTTCACCTGTGTTGAATTTCTCAGATACAGCTCAACAAAATGATACAGTTTGTCAAGAAATTTAAGTTTCAGAACCAAGAGCTCTAATTTATCTTATACCGTTGTATATGTTTGCACCCTAGTGTATTTAAAATAAACAAAGAATATCACTCACAAGTAGATGTATATATTTTAACCCATTAAAAATAATCTTGATTTTATTGACATGAATCAGTTTAGTTCAGTCACTCAGTCGTGTCCAACTCTTTGTGACCCCATGAACCACAGCACACCAGGTCTCCCTGTTCATCACCAACTCCTGGAGTTTACTCAAACTCATGTCCATTGAGTTGGTGATGCCATCCAACCATCTCATCCTCTGTTGTCCCCTTCTCCTCCTGCCTTCAATCTTTCCCAACACCAGGGTCTTTTCGAATGAGTCAGCTTCTCACATCAGATGGCCAAAATATAAATGTACAGCATGTGGCAAGGCTTTTAAGCAGAGTTCAACTTTAACTGAACATCAGCGAATCAATACTGGGGACAGACCTTATAAATGTACAGAATGTGGCAAATCCTTTACCCATTATTCACTCCTTACTCAACATCAACGAATCCACACTGGAGAGAGACCTTATAAACGTACAGAATGTGGCAAAGCCTTTAACTGGTATCTGAGTCTTACTGTACCTCAGCAAACTCATATTGGAGAGAAACCATACACATGTAACAAATGTGGCAAAGCCTTTATCCATTGTTCACATCTTACTCGACATCAACGTGTCCATACTGGGGAGAGACTTGATAAATGTACAGACTGTGGCAAAGCCTTTCCCCAGAGTTCAGGTCTTTCTCAACATCAGAGAATTCATACTGCAGAGAAATGTTAGACATGTAAGGAATGTGGCAAAGGATTTCGTCACAGCCATCACCTCACTCCCCGTCAGAGAATACATACTGCAGAGAAACCCTAAAAATGAATTAGTGATAAAAAAGGTTGGTCCTAAATATACAATTTTGAAACAACGAGTGTTTACTTTGGAAAGATACATGAATGAAATACAAAAATACAGACAAGAGTTTAATCAAACATCAGAAGTAAATCAATGTCAGAGAATTCATACTAGAAAGCATTTCATTTGTACCACTTTTGTTGAATTTCTCTAAACAGAAACACTGTAACAAGTATTCCATATTTAAAACATGTACAAAATTGATATGTTCATATGCATCACAAGATGAAGGGGTGGATATTTGCAGAGGTATAATTATTAATCATGTATCCTTGCTTATATTAACATTATTTGAGATCATTAAGGAACCAAAATGAATGTCATTCAACTCTCAAGTTACTGTGCTGTGATTTGCTTCTACTGTATATATGAGCGTCTATTTTTGATGGTTGTAACCTCAATTGTAAGAGAAGCCCTTCTATACTAGGTGGGAATCATTTATATTTATTCTCCAATTTATAAGATTAAGAACACAGTCATGTTATATGCACACTAAACCTCTAGTTGGAGGTATTTGTCACTGATGTCAAACATCTGTGTTGTCACCATGATCTAATTGTTCAGGGAATAATTCAAAATAAGACGGAAGTTTGCTCTAAGATTTCAATAACTATGTCAATTTTTTTTAACCATAAAACAAGGATTGTTCATTAAAATCGAAGGTCTTTTTATAATATCAACATAGAGAAATCATGCATATTACCTGGCAGGCTTGAAGTAAGGATACCTTCTCTTCTACCTGATGTAAGTATAGAAAACTCTTTCTGGAAAATTCATATTAATATAATTAATGTCCATCCATGTTTACTACATTAGCCTCCATTTTGTAAACCACATAAATCACATGCACTGATCATTTCATCAGAGAATCAGGAAAGTTTTTAGAAGCTTGTAATCTGTATTTTAATCAAGGATCAAACAACAGTGGTAAAAAGTTTTATTCCCTCTGTGTAAAATTAATGTACATTCATTAATAAAAGTGAATGATTTTTTAGTGTTACAGTTGATGTGGAATGAAGGAAGGGTGAACGCACCACCAGCATTAACCTCTCCCACCTGTTTAAGGTTGCAGGAAAGATAACGTTATAAGAAACTATTTGTGGCACAGGGGGTGGCATCGGTAGAAATTAGTTCCTTACTGGTGTTAAACTCTCATAAATTCATGTATTTCCCACCATTTCTATGTTGTATCTCCTCTCCCATTTTGAAACTACTCGGACATTGTGATGGTTTGAATAAGAAGGATCATACAAGGTACTGCTGAGAGCTTCCCTGAGTGTTCCGTGCTGTTGCTGCCTCAGCGTCTGTCTAGGCAACAGGCAGCCTGCAGGTCCTTGAACTCACACCAGCCAGTCCTGTGAGCACCTCCACTAGATGACCCCCTTCCTGGAGACCAGCAGTCTTGCTGAACCCCAGGGTCTACTGCACAGGCCCCCCTTCAATGACACCCTCAGAGCTCACCAGAATCATACCCCTCTGGTTTGAATGGACCGATCCACAATCAGCCTGGGGAGCCCACAGCACTTCACCCAGGGTCCCTTAGAAAGTCCTGAACCTCAAGTACTGGAGCTTTCTCTGCCTGGTTCTAGCCTTGAGCTTCCTCAGGGGCCCTCAAGGATTCCTGTGAATTCTCTCAGGACCTAGAGTCATAAACTCACCTGCTTCAATTGCCCTTTGTTCTTCTGTTAGCTAAAACTTTCCAGGGGCTCATTTAAGCAAATGTCAATTTAACAAAGTCACAAAAAGCATAATTAAAAGCCATGATGGGAAAGTTCTGAACCAAGATTTATAAAATCTTACCCTGTATAACTCTTAGCACAAGTTTCTTGTCTAGGCTTAAAGGAACTGTTTTCTCAAAGCCTTGGCATACTTTGAATGCAAGATATAAATATCTGAAGATATATACATCATATAATTTATGTAACACTATTGAATACAATATATAAATATCTGAAGGTATACACGTTATCAGTGAGAAAACCAAGAAGGAATATGTGAGTGTATGTGTATTCATACACATTTAACTTAGAGAATTTAGAAATGCTAGATCAAAACTGGTCATTTTAGAATTGCAGATGATTGACTAAGTACTGCAAAACTTGTCAATTTCTCAATTAATCTGTTTTGTCTATTTTTCATGGAATTCATTTCCTTAAATGTTAGGAGGTTACATTTTTTAAGGAACTTCCGCACTGTCCTCCCCCTGTGACTGCCCCAGTTTACATTCCCTCCAGCCATGTAGGAGGTTCCCTGATCTCCAAGCCTCCTCAGCGTTTATGATATTATTAGAGGGCTCTTTGCTAATTGTTATTCTGACTGGCATGAGGTGATGCATCATTGTAGCTTTGTTTTGCATTTCTTATTGGTTAGTGCTGGTGAGCATCTTTCATTTGCCTCTTGCCCATCTAAAAGAGCAAGTTGTCCCACCCAGGCTCAGCAGTTGTGGTGCACAGGTTTAGCTGCCCCAATGCATGTGGAGTATTCCTGGACCAGGGATCAAGCCCATGTCCTCGGCACTGTCAGATGAATTCTCCACCACTGGGCGACCCGTCTGTTTAGCTTTATTTCCTTTTGAGATGCATGTATATTTTGTATTGGAATATAATTGCTTTACAATGTTGTGTTAGTTTCTGCTGTACGACATCATCAATCAGCCATAAGTATACATGAATCTGCTCCCTCTTGAACCTCCCTCCCGTGATCTCCATTTCACCCCTCTGGTCAGCACAGAGCACCAAGCTGAGCTCCCCATGCTATCCAGCAGCTTCCCACTAGTTCCCTGTTTTAACCATCAGTTCAGTTCAGTTCACTTGCTCAGTCATGTCCAAGTCTTTGCGACCCCATGGACTGCAGCACGCCAGGCCTCCCTGTCCATCATGAACTCGCAGAGTTTACTCAAACTCATGTCCATTGAGTCGGTGATGCCATCCAACCATCTCATCCTCGGTCGTCCCCTTCTCCTCCCCACTTCAATCATTCCCAGCATCAGGGGCTTTTCAAATGAGTCAGCTTTTCACATGAGGTGGCCAAAGTACTGGAGTTTCAGCTTCAGCATCAGTCCTTCCAATGAACACCCAGGACTGATCTCCCTTAGGATGGACTGGCTGGATCTCCATGCAGTCCAGGGGCCTCGCAAGAGTCTTCTCCAGCATTTCAGCCATGGTAGTGTATGTGTGTCAGGGAGGCTCTTCAATTGTCCCCCTCTTCTCCTGCTGTGTCCACACATCTGTTCTCTATATTTGGACAAATATTGTCGTAACAGATATACATGGAATCTAAAAAAATGGTATTGATGAACTTATTTACTGAGCAGGAATATAGGCACAACGGTGGTTCTTAAGCTTTTGGATGTTAAGGTTTCAAGGCATAAAATACATGGACAATCGTGGCATGCATTTTATGAAGTGAAAGAAGCCCATTCAAAAATGCTACAGAAAGTAGCAATTTTACAATATGACACTTTGGTGTAGGTAAATGTTCATATGTGCTCAGTGGTGTCTGAGTCTTTGTGAGCCCAGGGGCTGTAGCCCGCCAGGCTCCTCTGTCCATAGATTTCCCAGGAAAGGATACTAGAGTGGGTTTCCATTTCTTCCTCCAGGGGATCTTCCTGACCCAAGGATGGAACCTGCATCACCTGGATGTCCTGCATCGGCAGGTAGAAAGTTCTTCCCACTCAGTCACCTGGGAATCTAGTAGGAAATATAGAAGAGATTAAAAAGGTCTGTGGTTTCTATGGGTCTCAAAGGAGGGATTATGAACATCCTAAATCTAGAAAACTTTCAGGACCGTGAAATAATTTGTGTTAAACTGTTGTGATGGACACATGTTATTATACATTTATCCAGAGGTATGGAGTGCACATCCCTAGAAGAGAAACATAAGGGTAAACTAAGGAGTTTATTTACTGTCCTTGTAGCTTCATCAGTGGTAACAAATGCTCACTCTGGTGGGGAAAGGTAAGTAGGGAGATTGTCCACGTGTGCAAACAAGAGTCATATGGGTATGGGAAACGTCTATACCTTATTCTCAACTCTGCTGTGAAACGAAATCTTCTACAAAGTTGGTACTGGTGCATGCACACTGAATATTTTTTACAATATATAATATTAGAAAGATGGACATGCTTCTAACTTTAATTTTTCCTTAGTCATTATACTTTAAAGATGTGAGAAAATAGAGCTCTCTAAATGGCGCAGACAACAAACTGTAGCAGTTGATTCATAAATCCTAGAAAAACACACACACAGGAAGTAGAACAAGGCTCTCACGTGTTAATTCATGTGTAATGTAACTTAAACGACAACACCGATCATTATTTCCTTGGTTGGTCATCAGATAGCATTTAGGGCATCATTTTCAAAGGCATTTGTCTCTGCCCACACACACTTGTTAATCTAGTGTGTCCTGCTCAGTTTAGTTCAGTTTAGCTGCTCAGTCCTGTCCTACTCCTTGTGACCCCATAGACTGCAGCTCGCCAGGCCTCCTGCTGCCTCTGGTTTATTTTCAAAGAAAGCTGTGATGGAAACACCTCCAGGCTCTTGGTCTCTGAAGTTGGAGGTGCCACACCTGCAGAGAGGTGGTCACAATGCAAATCATTTTGTGAAAACGTATGTCCCCAGGCTGCAGAGAGGGGTGAAAAGAACTAAGGACAGGGAAGATCTTTGGGAAGAAGTCTGCAAGTAAAGCCTGGCAGGAACCCAAGACCCCCAGGTGATTCCCACCACTCACCTCTCCCCTCCCCTCCCCCAAGGGCACAGGCACAGGTGAGGACCACCACACCCATCCTAGAAAGAGCCCCTCACCAGGGAATCAGGTTGACCCTTCCTTCTAGAAGTTCCCGCACTAAATCCTCCCTTCCTGAGGTCTCAGATGTGCCAAATGTGAGGTTTCCCTCAGGGCTCCTGAATGCAGGTCTTCCTCTTGCATTTTTTCAAAACCCTGGTAGGCTGGGTCAGGTAGCCCAGAAGTAGGGTCCATTGTGTCTGGTGAATTGTTCTGAGGCCTGCTCTCTGTAGTGCAAAAAGGAAGGAGAGGAACTAGCTGGGAAGATCTGCCAACAGAGTGGAGCAGCAGGATGTGATTAGCATATCAGGTTAGTCTTGATTACCCACTACAGATCAGGAACAGAGAAAGTCAGCAAAGAGCTCCGAAAAGGGTGAGAGAAACAAGAAAACATTTTCTTCTTTTTCACTGCAGCAGTTGTAGGTTAAAGGGCTGTATGCATGCTTTTGAAGGTATTTGCTCAAAATGCAGATGTGAGTTCGAGACGTCATATCCCCACAGAAGACGCAGAGCAGGAGGAAGAAGAGGAGGAAATGGCAGCTTCTCAGGTAATTGTCCTGTCCCGGCTGTGGGGCTGTGTCTGCCTTTCCTCCTGAAATGCCTGGACTGAGGATCTGCAAACCTTTAGTTCTCTGCTTCTAAGTTTTCTGCCTGGAGTGCTTGTTATCACCTTCTCATTCACCACCCCCCCTTTTTTTTTTTAATTTTAAATAGTGAAAACCAGCTCTTCAGGTTTTGTCTCGCTCATATTCCAGAGCCTTTTCTCCATTGTGTGTATCCTGGCTTTCTATAGAGCGTGATGAATTCTCAACATGAAATAGTGACTTTCAATGTTGAATACATTCCCTTTGTGAGAGATCAATACAGGGAGGCACTGGTATCCGAAATTCCCTTTCGGATGTGGTTCGGTGTTAGGATCTTAGGGAAGTCGGGGAAATGCTGTGATGAATTTACATGTGGATGCAATTCAGCTCTCTAGTACAGGAGTAAGAAAATGCCCTTGTTAACAGAATGAACTCAGCATTCCAGAATTTTTCAGAAGTTAAAGTAGCAGAGACTATCCTCTATACTGAAAAGAAAAATATACTAATTAAGTGGACTATTGTCATGCCAGTGCATGTTCCTTGGTTCTTTGTCTCGTCATAACAAAGATTTGGAGCAATGGACATTAGAGCCTTCGCCGCATCACAGCTCTCGGGTCTTGGACAAACTGTGTTATAGCTCTTACGCAAATCAGTCTTACGGCTCTATTTTATTGAGAAGATAGCAGGAGAATCCATCCTCGAAGCGTGGGGGCATGCCAACCCAAAGATTTGAAGAGAGGAGAGTGGAGAAGAGCCTGGGAGAGGCGGAGAGAGAGAGAAAGCACTTTGGCTCCTCCTTTCATATGTTTTCTTCCACCTGGGCCTGCCCTGTGCAAATTGGGCTTAGCCAGGAGTGCTGTTTGTTCTACCTGAAGTCTTCACTCTGGTCCTTGGACCTGCTTTAGTTCTATTATCGCGGGCTTTGCCCTTCCTTGTCTTTTAGCCACTGCCATTTTGGACTCCTTTTCCCTATTCTACCTACCTAATATTCCCCCCTCAAGAGATGGGAGGCCCAATTCTTTGGGAATAGGGGTGTCGAGGTCTTTCTGGCTACTTCCTGCTGAACTGGGGCGATGAGGGGTATTGGGCCTCCCCCTCTTGCTAGTCTCAAGCCTCAGAGTCCTTACAGCAGTGTCCATCTTAGGGTGTGATATTTTTCATGGTTGGCTGGAGTTTTCTATCTTTGCTGAACTGGCACTGCATGTTGTAGCTTGTTGACCTGGGCAGAGACAAAACAGGTTAGACAATCGACAGTTCATGGAATAATCATAAGCATCATCAATGCAGCATAACAAGGACTAGTAGGGGCATTCGTCAATTTTAAATTCACATCATCAGGATGGCTCAAGTCCCTCCTTGTTCAGGGATCAGAAGTTCTATCTCTTGTCTGTTTTGGAATACAATCTCTGTCAAGCTGGGTTGGCTCTGTAGAGCTATCCTGAGAAATCTTATCCCCAGAAACCAGATTTGGGGGGTGTTCATTAGAATGGCACTCATTGGTAGTCCTGAATAGTATCTGAGATCTCCCAGGGGCTAACAGGTGTATTGAGTGTCCTCTTCTGTTTTTTTCCATGGTTTGACTCATGAGTAGTGAATCCAGGAGTCATGTCCTGGTACCTTGACTGCTGTGGGGGTAGAAAGTATTACAGGGTAGGGGCCCTTCCATGTGGGCTGGAGTTGAGCTTTAGGGGACCCATCTTTCCAGACTTTAATCAGGACTTGAGTCCCTGGAGCATATCGTGGTGACTCGTTAGAATCTTTTGGGTCCTGGTTTATACCCCACAAGCGTATATCCTGTTGGAATTGCCCAATGGCCATGGTATAAGACTAGAGGGTCTGAACCTCTGGCTCTAGGAAGAGGTCATTGACATAAACAAAAGGTCTCCCATATAGCATCTCATAAGGACTAAGACCAACCTGTTCCTTAGGGGCAATGCCAGTGCAGAGGAGAGCTATTGGTAAAGCCTCCTTCCACCCCAGGGAGGTCTCCTGGGTTGTCTATTTTATAGCTGATTTTAAGAATTGATTGGTTCTTTCTACTTTTCCCGAAGATTGAGGCCTCCAGGCACAATGGAGATAATAAGTACTGCCCCATGCTTTTGAGACGCCTTGGGTGACCTTGGAAGTATATGATGTCCCATTGTCACTTTGTAATGACCTGGGCAGACCAAATCTTGGAATAATTTCATGGGGCAGTTTTTTTACCACCTCCTCAGCCTTCTCAGTCCGGGTGGGAAAGCCTTCAACCCATCCTGTGAAGGTATCTATCATGACTAATAGGTGTCTATACCCTTGAGAAACTGGCATCTGGGTGAAGTCCATCTGCCAGTCCTCTCCTGGTTAGGCTCCACGTCGTTGGATGGGCTGGGCCAGCTGGAGTCTTCGAGCTCCTTGGGGGTTGTTTAATTGACAAGTGGGACAAGAGGACACCGCCTGTCTTATAGTTGTTTGGAAGCCTGTTCCCCTGAAGGACTTTTCTAGTAATCTTTGGAGGGCCTTTTCTCCTAAATGAGTAGCGGCATGTAAGGAGTTAACCAACTTCCATTGGAGGTTCCCAGGCAGAAAAAGGAGTCCCTCCTTTTGGAATCACCCCATATGATCTTCTTGAAAGCCCTCTCTCTTAGCTTTAAGAGTCTCACCTTCAGTATATGAAGGAATTTCTGGCAAATTAGTCTGTGGAACTAAGGTGGCAACCCCTATTAGGTCATGGTTCTGTAATGCTGCTCTCCTAGCTGCCTGATCAGCTGCTTGGTTCCCTCGTGCCTTTTCTGTGCTCCCATCTTTGGTGTCCTTTACAGCGGGAGACTGAAACCTCAGTGGGCAGATGGACTGCCTCCAAGAGTCAAAGATTTTTGTCACCATATTTGATTGGGGACCCTCGGGTGGTCAAGTGGCCCCTTTCTTTCCAAATAGCAGCAAGTGCATGTAGCACCAGAAAGGCATACTTGGGATCAGTGTAAATGGCTATTCTTTTACCTTTTCCCACCTCTAAAGCTCGAGTCAGGGCTATGAGCTCAGCTAATTGGGCTGAAGTACCTGGTGGCAGAGGCTTAGCCTCTATGATCTGGAAATTGGAGACTACTGCATACCCGGCTCTTCTTTTTCCATCCAAGACAAAACTGCTTCCATCAGTGTACCAGATTTTCTCAGGATTGGTCAGAGGATCTTCTGACAATCCCTCCCAGGGTTTTATCTAGTGGTCCAAGGTTTCTAGACAAGAGTGAAAGGGGAGAGAGCTCTCGGGGGTAAGCAGGAGGGTGGCTGGTTTAAGAACCTCACAAGGGGATATAGTGAGGCCTGGATTTTCCATCAGCATTACTTGATATCTGAGGATTCTTTGATCAGACATCCATAAATGGCCTCTCCCATTTAGGAGTTGTTTTACTTGGTGGCTGGTAAAAATAGTTAGGTTGCCCCCAAAGGAGAGTTTTAAAGCATCTTCTATCATGATTGCAATAGCTGCAAGATTTCGAAGGCAGTAGGGCCAGCCTCGGGTAGGTGGATCGAGCTTTTTAGATCACTAAGCTACGGGCTGGGGCTCAGATCCCAACCTTTGAGTTAACACTGCCAAAGCTATTCCCTCTCTTTCATGGGCATAAAGTTGGAATGCTTTTTCTGGGTCTGGCAACTTCAAGGCAGGTGCTCGAGTTAAGGCCTGTTTTAGTGTAGCCTCTGCCTTCTTTTGAGGAGTTCCTCATATCAGTGGGATTGAATCATCTCGTCCCTTTAAGCTTTAATATAAGGACTGGGCAATTAGACCATAGTTGGGTATCCGGACTCTACAATATCCAGTTAGCCCCAGGAAAGCTCGCAATTGTTTTCGAGTCGTGGGGGAGGGCAACTGGAGGATTCCTTGTACCCGATCAGAGGACAGCCTCCTGGACCCGTGTGTAATCTGAACTCCCAGGTAAGTGACCTTTGTCTCGACCATCTGTGCCTTAGCATGGGAGACTTTATATTCTCTTTCTGCCAAGAAGTTTAGAATCTGAATTGCATGTTGTTGGGCACTTTTCTCACCTGGATAGCAGATTAGTAGGTCATCTATGTATTGTAATATTTTCCTGTTAGGTCCCAGGTCCAGATCTAGGAGATCCCGGGTAAGGGCCTGTCCAAACAGGTGGGGGCTATCTCTGAACCCCTGAGGTAATACTGTCCAAGTCATCTGTTGGCTGTTTTCTCCTGGGGCCTCCCACTCAAAGGCAAAAAGATATTGGGATTCTTTAGCCAGTGGTATTCAAAAAAATGCATCTTTGAATTCCAAGACTGTAAACCACTTGGCACTGGGTGGGATTTCTCCCAAGATTACATAGGGATTGGGTACTGTGGGATAGAGGGGGACTACAGCTTCATTTATGATCCAGAGATCTTGAACCATTCACCAGGTTCCCTCTTTTTTTTCTTTATTGAGAGGATTGGGGTGTACGTGGCAAACTGGTGGGAACCAATAGCCCACAAGCAAGGAATTTATTTATTAAAGGCTGTAGTCCCTCCCGAGCCTCTCTCTTGAGAGGGTATTGTTTCTGGTTAGGAAACCGAGTGGGATCTCGGAGGACAATGATGACCGGTTCGGCTTGGTAGGCTCATCCAGGAATCACCTGGTCCCACACCTGGGGGTTAATTTTGTCTTCCCATGGTTTTTGGTCCCTCTCTATTGAAGGTGTAATGAGTTCTTCAGTAGTAACCAGGAGCTGTAGAGCTCTAGGGGCTGAAAAACTTCCCATCACAAGGGTGGTCCCCAGTTTAGTGAGTATATCTCTTCCCAATAAGGGAGTAGGACACTCAGGGACCACTAGAAACTGGTGGGAAAATATTTGTCCATCCCAGTAACAAAGAAGTGCTCGGGTGAATCTTTTAGTAGTTGGTTTTCCTGTAGCACCCAAAATGGTACAGGTTTGGGAGGAGAAGGCTCCGGAGTAGGAGATCAAGACAGAGTAGGTACCCCCTGTGTCAACCAAGAAATTCTCGGGCCTACCTGCCACATCCAGTTGCACCCTTGGCTCCAGCCCCATGATGGTTATCTGTGACAGGCGGGCTGGCTGGAGTGGGCCGCTTCAGTCCTCTTGAACCATTGTGAGGGTAGGCTTGGCACTTGACCATGAGGCTCTTGGGTCCCGAGGGCAGAGTGCTGCCCAGTGTCCCAGTTGATGGCATTTGTGGCAAGCCGTTCTAGGAGACTTGTCCCGGTTTGGACATTCTTTGGCCCAATGCCCCGCCTGTCTACAGATCAGGCATTTGTCTCGTGCCTTGTCCTTCAGGGACTCGGGGTTTGCCATAGGGCTTCTCTGGAGGGCAGCCAGCATCTGGGCATGCCTTGTCTCTTTCTTTCTCTCCTCCTCCTGGGCCTTGGCCTCCTTCTCCTGTTCTCTGTTATAAAAGGTATTGGTGGCTGTCTGGACCATCTCATCTAAAGAGGCAGCAAGGTCCTGCCGTTGTAGCTGTTGTAACTTAATTCTGGTATCTGATGCACACTGGGACAGGAATTTGTCATTTAAAATCACCTGTCCCTTGTAAGAGTCTAAGTCCAGATTGGTAAACTTTTGGAGTGCCTCTTTCAGCCTTTCCAGAAAGGCAATGGGGTTCTCACTGGGTTCCTGAGTTATTGCTGAGACTGGGCACAGTCCCACAAGTAATAGGCTTCCTTCTGTTTCCTTAGGGGTGAGTCTTTCTGAAGCTTATCCTACCCAGAACTGTTGCAACCTGAGAACCAGGCGTCCCCAGGTCAGGGTGCAGAGCCCCAGGCAGGCTGAGGCGTGACAGCCTCCTAGAGATCGAATCACCAGGCAGGTCGAGGTGTGACAGCCTCTTGAGAATTGGGTCCGTGGGCAGGCTGAGGCGTGACGACCTCCTGGGACCCCTGGGACTAGCAGATCCCCAAGCAAGTTGAGACATGACAACCTTTCGAGGACCAGATCCCTAGGCATGTCAAGGTGTGATGACCTCTTTGGACCCCCAGACTGGAGCTGGACGTCCCCAAGATCTCCAGTGTGAACAGTGCTGGGTAGGATTAGGGGGTTGGATATTATAGAGTATTTCCCTACCAAGGCCAGCTATTTTCTGGTTGTCTCTCCAGAAGATTTAGAGGCAAGCTTGTGGGTCTGGATGGGGCTCAGGCAAAGAGCATGAAACTGGAGGGAAGGGGGCAGACACAACCTTTGAAAGAATGACATTGCACAAGGGTATAATGTGAACCAATTAAAACCAAGTGGGTCCAAAATAACAAGTCAAATTCAAGTACTTAATCCCCAATCTATAAGCCAACAGACAGGTGGCAGGACAGCTCCAAGGCATATGAGGGAGGAGTGGGTGGTGCCCCAATGGTTGGGGTGATCCTCCCACTCATTAGCATATGATTTTCACCCCCTCACAAAACCTAGCCAGGCCTAATGCTGTGGCCCCAGCCCTTGCCCTTGGCAATGGTTCACACCCTGAAGAGTGGCTTCTCTCTGGATCCTAACAAATCCACCTCTTTGTCTCTCAATGAATTTTTGCAATGAGATACCAGAGCCTGAGTTTCATTAGTTTTGGCTGAGCTTGAGTCCAAGGAGAGAGCTGAAGGACAGGAGGAAAAAGCAGTGGGAACAACGTGCCAAGGAATCCCCTTCATGGCCCGCCGGAAAATTTGCTAAATATCTGACCAGTGCTCACAATTTCATTGGTCTGATCCTTGGCACAGAGAAGAGAAAGGACAGAAGAACCCCCACCGGCATGTGTAAACAGCTGCTGGGGCTCAGCAAACAGCGCCTTTGGGGCATGCTGAGGAGTAGCCTCCCCAGAGTCCCTCAATTGTGCCCCCTGCCACCCGCCTGTTTGCAGGAGGTTCGAGGCAACAAGAAAGGAGAGATTGTAAAGGAATTAAGATTTCATTAGGCATATCCCTCCAGTGAGGACCTCTTACCTTAATCGGAGGTCTTCTGGGATCAGAGACTGGGCCACGTGACCTTTCTGCTGAGTTTGTTTTTCGCTGTCCCGGTATCCAGCATGATGGGCCTTCCCCTGTGCTGGGTTTCTTCGCCTTCTGCTTCTAGCGCAGGAGCTTCGCTGAGTTGGACTCCTGCTGTGCTTGGCCTCTTCCGCTGGGAGGTTCTTTCAGCCTGGTTACATCCGAGTCATGGCACCATAGATGTCACGCGAGTGTATGTTCTTCGGTTCTTTGTCTCATCACAACAAAGATTTGGAGCCTGCCCTATGCAAATTGGGTTTAGCCCGGAGTGCTGTTTCTTTAGGAGAAGGCAGTGGCATCCCACTCCTGGTCCTTGGACCCTCCTTGACCTTCCTTGTCTTATAGCCACCGCCATTTTGGACTTCTTTTCCCTATTCTACCTACCTAACAATATCATCCTCAAATATTTATGTATAATTTCAATCATTTAAAAATTATCCTGATTGTATTGACATGACAATTTGTCTCTTAATAAGTACACAGTCCCATTTTAGTGTATGTCTGTATGCATGAACATGTTAACATCATTTGATTGATTTTTTGTTTTACTTTTTTGAAGATTCCGTGAAGCAGGGAATAGCTACCCACTCCAGTATTCGTGCCTTGACAATCCCATGGACAGAGAAGCCTGGCAAGCTACAGTCCATGGGGTGGGAAAGAGTAGGACACGACTGAGTGACTAACACTTTTCTTGTTTTTAGTATTATTTACAAATACAGAAATTTCTATAAACTTTCATTAGAGTTAGCTCTGTGCATTTGTCTGTGTTTGATTAAAGCCTAGAGTCACAAACTGCAGTAAAAGTTGCTGCTGCTGCTAAGTCGCTCCAGTCGTGTCCGACTCTGTGCGACCCCATAGACGGAAAACTACCAGGCTCCCCAGTCCGTTAAGCTGTCATTTAAAGAATGTTTGTTAAAATATTTGCCAAAAGATGCTACAGCAACATTATTGATTTTAAATTATTTCTGTTATACATTCAAGTCTCTGAAAACTGTCAGAAAGTAGTATATACTAGACTGTTAAAATGATTCTTGTTGCCGAGGTTACTATCCTATCAGACCTGTAAAACCTGTAAAGCACTTAAACTTCAAAGTTAAATGTTAATTCTTTCCTTACTATTCTACCTCGTTGCTGTTCACACATTGTCACTCATGGAGCAGAATTTTCAACATTACTCGTTCAAATAAGCTTGTGAAAAATGTGGCACACTGAGCCCACTCCAGAACATTTGGATCAGGAAGTGCTTTGTAAAAATATTTCCTGTTTCTTTTGATAGACAGTTTATCGTCTGTCAACTGAGTACAATACTCAGAAATAACTATGCCAATGTTGATCTGATCATATGATTTCTCTTTCAAATCAGAATAATTTCTGTAGTGGTTCATGGATCGTATCTCATCCTCTTTTCTTGGGGTTAAAAATGTGGTAGAAAATATTACTGTGTAAAAATTATATTCTTGTGTAACACCAGACATTCTCCTAAATAAAAACCATTTCTCTTGCTGGTTTCCTCTTGGGTCACACTAGGAAGTCTTCCCATGGCCACATGGCACCTGTACTTTGCATTTCAGGGACGGCTGACATTCCAGGATGTGGCCATAGACTTCACTGAAGAGGAGTGGAAATGCCTGGACCTCGGGCAGCGAGAATTGTACAGGGACGTGATGTTAGAGAACTACAGGAACCTGGCCTCCTTGGGTGAGGATAACTGCCTTCCAGAATCCCTTCTGTACCCACTGGGTTTTGGTTCCTGCATTTCTAGAATGTCTCCTAGAATCTTCTGCTCCTTATAATAGTTTCAGATCCCTGCTTTCTATGGGAAAATGGATATTTATGAGTTGAGAAAGAAGACTTCATGATGATTCATTATGATTCTCACTTTTCCTTGATGGAATCTGCCTCCTTCTTCTAGGTTAGTGGTAATTCTGTAGGTTCTGTGGTATAAAAGGGTGCCACTCTCCTTTATAAATCAGATATCTCCTACTTACTTACTTTGGCCTTAGTAGTACTTGACTAGAATCTCAAGATCTTTTCTTTCTGTATTTGTTAGTTAGAAAAGTGCTTCGATAAAGTATTTGGGGATATAACTTTCTAGGCTGTATTAACATTCAACCATGCCTTCTCTAGAATGTTAATAATATAATAAGCAAGGTAACAGTCATGTCTGACTTTTTGCAAGCCTATGGAATAGTCCATGGAATTCTCCAGGGCATAAGAGTGGAGTGGGTAGCCGTTCCCTTTTCAGAGGATCTTCCCAACCCAGGCATCAAACACAGCTCTCCCACAGTGCAGGTGGCTTCTTTACCAGCTGAGCCACCAGGGAATTTTAATACAGCTTAGGAAATTATGTCCCCACATACTTTAGTTCTAGGCTCTATTAACATTCTACGATGCCTTCTCTGGGCTTCCCAGGTGGCAGTAGTGGTAAAGAACCTGCCTGCCAATGCAGGAGACATAAAAGAAGTGCGTTTGATCCCTGGGCTTGGAAGAACTCCTGGAGAAGGATATGGCAACCCACTCAGTATTTTTGCCTGGATACTCCCATGGACAGAGGACACTGGCGGGCTACAGTCTATAGGGTGGCAAAGAGTCAGACGTGACTGGCGCGACTTAGCACATGTGCCTTTTCTTTTCACTTGAATACATATTAGATTGGAAACTGATGAATCTCTAGCAAAACGAATATTCCTTGTCCTGATAGCAGGTCTTGTGGTCTCTAAACCAGACCTGGTCACCTTTCTGGAGCAAATGAAGACTCCCTGGGATGTAACGAGACTGGAGACGCCAGCCGTATACACAGGTAGGGGCCAACGGATGAAGCCGACCAGGCCACGACAGGTCCAAGGATTAGTGAGGAATTCATCTTTGCCATGTGGTTTGGGAAGATCTGCTTCAATGGAAATGATTTTAGAGAAGTCTGGGTTTCTTTCTGTTGCTGTCATAGGCGGATATCACCTGCCCCATTCTGTCTCTTTGAATCATTCCTGAATTCATCTCCAGTGATTACTTTTCTCAATCACAGTGAGAACTGAAACCCTTCTCTTGGCCTGTGAAAACCTGCATGAATCGATTACTATTCCATTTCGTGGGGGGCAGGGGGCCCCTCGGAAAACTGAACATTTCTGAAAAACTCTAAGACGCTCCTATTAAAATTTCTACCTCTAGATGACAGTGTGTGAGCGGAATTGAGGACATACTGCCAAAGTTCTAGGAATATGGGGACAGTTTTTTTTTTTTTTTTTCTGACATAATTTCGAAAACACTGGAAGCTACAAATATGATCTTATAAATGTTAAATTCAAGTAATTTCTTCACTGTATAAACCAAAACCTCCCTAAAGAGAAAGAATGCCAATCTCAGGATTACTTCAAAGTTTCTGTTTTCTCCATATGAACTCATATGAAATGTTAAGTGTATCTGCCCCAATTCCTCAATGCTAAAAGGCTTAACTGAACTGAACTGAACTGAAAAGACTTAAATATATTCAGTTAACTCAAAAAATTTTCAAATAAATTGGCATAAGAGCTTAAAACGTTTTCCACCATATTTTTAATGGTTTCAAACTATTATAATGTTTAGATATAGAATTTTTTTTAAATGTTCTTATTGGAATATAACTCATTTACAATGTTGTACTGCAAAAAGAATCCATTTTACATATAGATATCTACTCTTTTTAAGATTTCCTTCCCAATTCGATCTCCACACAGCATTGATAGTGTTCACACCATACTTTGAAACTCTCATTTCTTAATTTCTCAAGAACTGCTCCTTTATTTAATGAATCTTGTTATCAGCTTCCCCAGACTTTGTCCTACATGTCCTCGCTTTCTGGTTAGACCTATGTCAGTATCATTTATGATTTTTATATTGAAACAACATATGGAACTTGCTAAAATAAAAAGTGGGTTAAAGAATTAGAGGGCACATAGTGGCATCAGCATTTAAGATGACTTAAGTGGAAGAGTAATCATTAGACTGCCTGTCTCTTCTTCATTTAGTGGTTCTTGTAGCTTTTTGTCTTGCTCCTTCCTCTACACCATACTTCTTTGTCATCCCATTTTGTCACATTTTCTGTGTTTGTGGTCTGTTCTGCAGGCTGCAGGATCCTAGCTCCTCTTGCTCTGTTGTCTTCCCCCTAGGGGGTGAGGTTGGTCCACAGGCTTGTACCCTTATCCCCTTGATCTGGGCTTTGATTGCTGTTATTGTGACCCGTGCCTCCCCAAAATATTGAGGGGAGCTTCCCCTTGGCTCTGTGGTTGTCACTGGTCTGTTGGGGTGGGGTCTGCTTCTTGGTTTGTGGAGAAGAGCCCCCAGATGTGTTTCTTCGCTCTGATTCTGATCTGTAGTCAAGGCAGGTAGGATTGGAGGACACCCAGTGGGAGAGAAGCCACTAAGCATTGCTCTTCTGGGATTGTTGACCTTGGGGTGTGCTCATGCACTGTGTGAGTCTCATGTGACCCCATGTTGGCACTGCATTGGCCCCCCTTCAACCATGGGCATGCTGGCACATTGCTGTGGTGCCAGCAGCTTTCACTTTTAGGGATTTACATAAACTCTTTGTGAAAGCAGAGAGATGTGCCTCCTCAGATGTTTTCACTGGAACACCAGCAGAGATCCAGTGAACTCAGGTCCCAGAATTGCATTCATGGAGCTGGACCTGCTGTGGTGCTCTGGGCGCAGCTCAGACTCTAGCCTGGCCCTTCCCCCTAGTATACATCCCCACAAAGTCTACAGCTGCTAAAGCTACACCTCACATGTCTGTGGGAGCCCTGGTTGTCCATTCAGATGTTCTGTACGGGCTGAGTTGACAAAGCCAGTTGCAGGTATAAAAGCATGGTTTGTGTAACCGTGAGGAGAGACTTCAGTTTTCCTTCCTTAACCCTGGGGCTAGCTGAGGTTTCAGTTCCTTCTATGTGTGTGGGCCACCCACAGGTGTCTGCTGCAGAAGCTGCCCCAGAGCACAGGAGTCTTCTGATTGTGGAGGAGGTGCATGGGGGGAGGCTGTGGCTGGAGCTCAATAGAGCCCATCTGGGTGGTGGCCCTTCCTAGTGCTGGGAGAGGAGGGGCCAGCACAGGGGAAGAGGGGCTGCAATGGCGGGTCTTCCCTTTGGGCATCAGTCAACAAAGGCTCTCTGCTCTCTGGTGGTCAGGCTTCCTCCATAAGCATTCTACTTATAGAGCTCCTCCATCACCCCCGGCCCCTCAGGTTGTCTCCTCACAGCCCACAGCAGTCCTCTGCCTGGCTATGCTCTCCAGACCCCACATTTCAGCACCCAGCCTTTGATGCAGCAGCAGATACCCTCTCAGGCTGGGTGGGCAGGGCTGGCATCAGTACCCTGTGTACAGGTCTCACTCTGTGCTGCTGCCACAGACTGTTGCCGTGTTCTCTTCCCACAGAGAATGAGGCTCCCCTTCTGTCCCAGCTGAGCTCACACCAGCCCCAGTAGATAGAAGCAGTAGATAAGAAAACTTTCATTTGATATCTTTCAGCTGTGTCTTCTCACAACACCTGTGGTTTGATGTCAAAGAATCCAAGATTAGAAAACTTAATCCAAGAAGCAAACCTAGGAATATATGAAAGAGCTTACCTTGGAAACGAACATTTAATGAAAGTCCGGGAATATATGGGGGTATGTGAAAGACCGAGAAGATGTTTATATGGACAGAAAGAAACCAAGACAGTTTCACACAATGTGGACATTACTGCCATAAGAAATGAGCAATGTGAGTCAAACTGTGGAAAACACCCATTTCAGTTATCAACAGCTGCAGAGAAGTGTATCTGTTCAACCAAAGGCTTAAAGCAGTTTTTGAAACATACACATTCTCTGAAGGGAAATGTGAAAAATCTAGAAAGTCATCCAGTCTCTATTGCAAATACTCATGCAAACCACTCTGAACACAGGCTTCGATTACACATACATTCAAGCATGTCTGAAAACCAGAAATTTAATAATGATGGGGAAAACTCACAAAATAATGGGCTTGAGTGATCTGTGACCAAGGGGTCATTATTCTTCTACCAACAGACTGTTTCTCTCCATTCCAACATGTGTAATGTTGATATTAATGGAAAAGAGTTAATCCCACCATCACTGTTCAATACACATCATGATACGGTTAATACGGAACAACTTCTCACGTGTAATAACACGAGTCAGGCCTTAAGAAGGAGCTCTACCCCCAATAATTACAAGAATATTTACAGTGGAGTGAGAAGCCATGCATGCAATGAAACTGGGTGTAAAACTGAACCAGACTCTAACCCTATGAAACATCATGGACCTCAATCTTCAGACAGAGATTCTAACAAAAGTACATGTAGGAACATCTTTTATCAAACATCAAGTCCTCCACTAAATGAGAGTACACATACTGGAGAGAAGACTTACAATTGTGAATATGGTGATGTTTCTAATCAGTCTTCAAATCTCACTCAACATCAGAGTATTCAGAATCCGCACAAAAGTTACAAGTGTAAGCAATGTGAGAAAGCCTTTACTAACTCATCCAGTATAAGTAGACACAGGAAAATTCATTCAGGATGGAAACCTTCCAAATATACAGAGTGTGGCAACACCTCTAGTCAGAATTCAGAGATTAGTCAAGATCAGCAAATCCACACGGGCAAGAAACCTTATGAATGTAAAGAATGTGAAAAAGCATTTATGTGTTACTCAAACCTTAGTCGACATCAGCGCATTCACACTGGGGAGAGGCCTTATAAATGTACAGAGTGTGGCAAAGCCTTTAAACAGAAGTCATATCTTAATGATCACCAGAGAATTCATACTGGAGAGAAACCTTATAAATGTAAAGAATGCGGAAAAGCCTTCAGTCGCTGCTCAACTCTTACTCAACACCAGCGAATTCATACTGGAGAGAAGCCTTATAAATGTAAAGAATGTGGAAAAGCCTTCAGTTACTACTCAGCTCGTCATGAACACCAGCGAATTCATTCTGGAGAGAAGCCTTATAAATGTAAAGAATGCAGAAAAGCCTTCAGTCGAGGCTCAACTCTTACTCAACACCAGCAAATTCATACTGGAGAGAAGCCTTATAAATGCAAAGAATGTGGGACAGCCTTCAGTTACTACTCAGCTCTTCATGAACATCAGCGAATTCATACTGGGGAGAGGCCTTATAAATGTAAGTGTTGTGGCAAAGACTTTAGCAAGCACTCTTGTCTTACTCGCCATCAGAGAATTCATACTGGAGAGAGGCCTTATAAATGTGAGGATTGTGGCAAAGCTTTTAGACACCAGTCATGTCTTACTAAACATCAAGTAATCCATACTGGAGAGAAATCTTATCAATGTAAAGAATGCGGAAAAGCCTTCAGTTACCACTCAACTCTTACTCAACACCAGAGAATTCATACTGGAGAGAAGCCTTATAAATGTCAAGAATGTGGAAAAGCCTTCAGTTACTACTCAACTCTTACTCAACACCACCGAATTCATACTGGAGAGAAGCCTTATAAATGTATAGAATGCGGAAAAGCCTTCAGTCAGTACTCACATCTTACTCAACACCAGAGAATTCATACTGGGGAGAGGCCTTATAAATGTAAGGATTGTGGCAAAGACTTTAGCAGTTACTCAGGTCTAACTTACCATCAGAGAATTCATACTGGAGAGAAACCTTAGAAATGTAAAGAATGTGGAAAAACCTTCATCAGGCACTCACGTCTTACTCAACATCAGAGAATTCCTACTGGAGAAGCGGCAAAGGCTTTAATCTGAGCTCTCACCTTATTAGACAAAGAGCACGTACTGGAGAGAAACCCTACTAATAAGTGATGGAAGAAGTTTGTCCTAAACATACACTTCAGAAAATACAAGGCCTTTTATTTAAGAAAGATAAGGAATGACATAAAGAAAATGTAGAAAAGTATTTAATAAAAATTAATTCTAAATAAATATCAGAAATTGCACACTAGAAAAAGTGAAAGTCGCTCAATTGCTTTCAACTCTTTGCAACCCCATGGACTGTGGCCATGGAATTTTCCAGGCCAGAATAGTGGAGAGTGAGGTGGATTTTTACCAACTGAGCTATCAGGGAAGCCCGCACATAGAAACCATTTCATCAGTTCTGTTTTTTGAAGTTCCTCTTCAGGAGAAGTATTGTAGATAGTAATCCATAGTTAAAACAGATAGAAAATTGATATGTTAGTATGAATCACAGGATGAAGGTTGGTATTTAGAAATCTACAAATATTAGCAATGTATCTTTGTTTATATTGATATGATTTGTGATTGTTTCAAAACCAAAATCAATGTGATTCAACTCTCAAATTACTCCATGCTGTTATGCTTCATTTCTACTGTGTATGCAAAGTTATATTTTTGATGGTTGCTATCTCAAAGATGAGACAAGGCCTTCAATCCTAGGGAGAAATAATTTATATTTATTCTCCATTAGAAGATTAAGGACACAGGAATGTAACATGTACATCTAAATGGAGGTGTTAGTCATTCATGTCAAACATCCCTGTAGGTCACCATGAGGTAACCATTCAGGGAGTAATTCCACATATTATAGTAAGATGTACATTATCAATAGTTATGTCACTTGCTTTTTAAGTAAAATACAATGACAGTTCACTGAAATCTTGATGTATCTTTATAATATCAACAGAAGTCATGAATATTAGTTGACATGTTTCAAATAAAGATATCTGATACCCTAGAAATGTATGGAAACCCCTTGCAGAAAAGTCTTGTAATTAGTGTATGTTTTATTTCATAAACAATTCACCTCCACTTTGTATCCATAGGAATCACAGTTCTCACATCATTGTATCAGAGGAATAAATATCATAGGTTATGCTTGTAATCTGTATTTTATTCAGTTAAATAGTGGGTTGGAAAAGGTTTTATTCTGACTGTGTGATATAACATGTTAATAAAACTGGACGGTTTCTTGTGATGAAGTAGGTATGTAATGAATTGTCAACCTACCGATTTAAGGTTGAAGGGAAAATACCTAATAATAAACTCTTTGTTAGCACAGAGGGATGATATCTGTAACAATTAGTTTCCACCCTGCCTTTAAGCCTCAAATAATTGGCTATTTCCCATCATTTCTCCATTGTACTCCCCCCACCCCCAACTTCTCTATAACTGCTGGGACGTTGTGATGGTTCTAAGAAGGATCATAGAGAGTACTGTTGAGAGTTTACCTGAACTACTGCATGCTGTTGCTGCCTCAGCGTCTGTCTGGGGAGCAGGCAGCCTGCAGGTCCTTGAACTCACACCAGCCAGTCCTGTGAACACCTGCAGTAGACGAACACCCACCTTGAGACCAGCAGTCGTGCTGAACCCCAGGGTCTACTGCACAGGCCCCCCCTTCAGTGACACCCTTGGAGCTCTAGATTCCTGCTCCTCTTGGATTGAATGGACCGATCCACACTCAGCCTGGGGAGCCCACAACACTTCATCCGGGGCCGCTTAGAAAGGCCTGAACGCCAAATACTGGAGCTTTCTCTGCCTGGTTCTAGCCTTGACCTTCCTCAGGGGCCTTCAAGGCTTCCTGTGAATTCTCTCAGGACCTAGAGTCATAAACTCACCCGCTTCATTTGCCCTTTGTTCTTCTGTTAGCTAAAACTTTTCAGGGGCTCATTTAAGAAAATGTCAATTTATCAAAGTCATAAAAAGCATAATTAAAAGCCATGATGGGAAAGTTCTGAACCAAGATTTATAAAATCTTACCCTGTATAACTCTTAGCACAAGTTTCTTGTCTAGGCTTAAAGGAATTTTTAGCATGGCCTTGGCATAGTTTGAATGCAATATATAAATATCTGAAGATATATACATCATATAATTTATATAACACACATTGAATACAATATATAAATATCTGAAGGTATACACATTATCAGTGAGAAAACCAAGAAGGAATATGTGAGTGTATGTGTATTCATACACATTTAACTTAGAGAATTTAGAAAAGCTAGATCAAAACGGGTCATTTTAGACTTGCAGATGATTGACTAAAAACAGCAAAACTTATCAATATGTCAATTAATCTGTTTTGTCTATTTTTCATGGAATTCATTTCCTTAAATGTCAGGAGGTTGCAGTTTTTAAGGAGCTTCCACTCTGTGCTCCCCCCCCCCGTGACTGCCCCAGTTTACATTCCCTCTAGCCCTGTAGGAGGTCCCTGATCTCCAAGCCTCCTCAGCATTTATGATATTATTAATGGGCTCTTTGCTAACTGTTATTCTGACTAGCATGAGGTGATGCATCATTGTAGCTTTGTTTTGCATTTCTTATTGTTTAGCACTGGTGAGCATCTTTCATTTCCCTCTTGCCCATCTAAAAGAGCAAGTTGTCCCACCCAGGCTCAGCGGTTGTGGCGCACAGGCTTAGTTGCCCCAAAGCATGTGGAGTATTCCTGGACCAGGGATCAATCCCACATCCCCTGCACTGTCAGATGGATTCTCCACCACTGGGCGACCCGTCTGTTTTGCTTTTTTTCCTTTTGAGATGCATGTATAATTTGTATTGGAATATAATTGCTTTACAATGTTGTGTTAGTTTCTGCTGTATGACATCATCAATCAGCCATAAGTATACATGAGTCTGCTCCCTCTTGAACCTCCCTCCCATGATCTCCATTTCACCCCTCTGGTCAGCACAGAGCACCAAGCTGAGCTCCCCATGCTATCCAGCAGCTTCCCACTAGTTCCCTGTTTTAACCATCAGTTCAGTTCAGTTCACTTGCTCAGTCATGTCCAAGTCTTTGCGAACCCATGGACTGCAGCACGCCAGGCCTCCCTGTCCATCATGAACTCGCAGAGTTTACTCAAACTCATGTCCATTGAGTCGGTGATGCCATCCAACCATCTCATCCTCGGTCATCCCCTACTCCTCCCCACATCAGTCATTCCCAGCATCAGGGGCTTTTCAAATGAGTCAGCTTTTCGCATGAAGTGGCTAAAGTACTGGAGTTTCAGCTTCAGCATCAGTCCTTTCCAATGAACACCCAGGACTGATCTCCCTTAGGATGGGCTGGCTGGATCTCTGTGCAGTCCAAGGGCCTCGCAAGAGTCTTCTCCAGCATTTCAGCCACGGTGGTATATGTGTGTCAGTGGGGTCTTCAGTTTGTCCCCCTCCTCTTCTCCTGCCATGTCCATACATCTGTTCTCTATATTTGGGCAAATATTGTCTTAACAGATATATATGGAATCTAAAAAAATGGTATTGATGAACTTATTTACTGAGCAGGAATATAGGCACAGAGGTAGTTCTTAAGGTTTTGGACGTTAAGCTTTCAAGGCATAAAATACATGGACAATCATTCCATGCATTTTACGAAGTGAAAGAAACCCATTCAAAAATGGTACAGAAAGTAGGAGTTTTACAATATGACACTTTGGTGTAGGTAAATGTTCATATGTGCTCAGTTGTGTCTGAGTCTTTGTGAGCCCAGGAGCTGTAGCCTGCCAGGCTCCTCTGTCCATAGATTTCCCAGGAAAGGATACTGGAGTGGGTTTCCATTTCTTCCTCCAGGCGATCTTCCTGACCCAAGGATCAAACCCGCATCACCTGGATGTCCTTCATTGGCAGCAGACTTCTTCCCACTCAGTCACCTGGGAATCTAGTAGGAAATATAGAAGAGATTTAAAAGGTCTGTGGTTGCCATGGGTTTCAAAGGAGGGACTCTGAATATCTTAAATCTAGAGAACTTTCAGGACCGTGAAGTAATTTGTGTTAAACTGTTGTGATGGACACATGTTATTATACATTTGTCCAGAGGTATGGAGTGCACATCCCTAAAAGAGAAATATAAGGGTAAACTAAAGAGTTTATGTATTTACTGTCCTTGTAGAGTCATCGGTGGTAACAAATGCTCACTCTGGTGGGGAAAGGTCAGTAGGGAGATTGTCCAAGTGTGCAAACAAGAGTCATATGGGTATGGGAAACGTTGTGCCTTATTCTCAACTCTGCTGTGAAATGAAATCTACAAAGTTGGTACTGGTGCATGCACACTGAATATTTTTTAGAATAGATAATATTAGAAAGATGGACATGCTTCTAACTTTAATTTCTCCTTAGTCATTATACTTTAAAGGTGTGAGAAAATAGAGCTCTCTAAATGGCACAGACAACAAACTGTAGCAGTTGATTCATAAAACCTAGAAAAACACACACACAGGAAGTAGAACAAGGCTCTCACGTGTTAATTCATGTGTAATGTAAGTTACAACACCGATCATTATTTCCTTGGTTGGTCATCAGATAGCATTTAGGGCATCATTTTCAAAGGCATTTATCTCTGCCCACATACACTTGTTAACCTAGCGTGTCCTGCTCAGTTCAGTTCAGTTCATTTCAGCTGCTCAGTCCTTTCCTACTCTTTGCAACACCATGGACTGCAGCTCGCCAGGTCGCCTGCTGCCCACGGTTTATTGTCAAAGAAAGCTGTGATGGAAACACCTCCAGGCTCCTGGTCTCTGAAGTTGGAGGTGCCACAGCTGCAGAGAGGTGGTCACAATGCAAATCATTTTGTGAAAACGTGTGTCCCCAGGCTGCAGAGAGGGGTGAAAAAAACTAAGGACACGGGAGATCTTTGGGAAGAAGTCTGCAAGTAAAGCCTGGCAGGAACCCAAGACCCCCAGGTGATTCCTACCAAACAGTCACCTCTCCCCTCCCTTCCCCCAGGGCGCAGACACAGGCCAAGGACACCACACACATCCTAGAAAGACACCCCCCCCCCCAACAGGGAATCAGGTTGACCTTTGCTTCTAGAAGTTCCAGCCCTAAAACCTCCCTTCCTGAGTCTGACATGTGCCAAATGGGAGGTTTCCCTCAGGGCTCCTGAATGCAGGTCTCTTGCGTTTTTTCAAAACCCTCCCTGGCTAGGTCAAGTAGCCCAGAAGTAGGGTCCATTGTGTCTGGTGAATTGTGCTGCCTGCTCTCTGTAATGCAAAAAGGAAGGAGAGGAACTAGCCAGGAAGATCTGCAAATAGAGTGGAGCAGCAGGATGTGATCAGCATATCAGTTTAGTTTTGATTACCCACTACAGATCAGGAACCCAGAAAGTCAGCAAAGAGCTCCGAAAAGGGTGAGAGAAACAAGAAAACGGTTTCTTCTTTTTCACTGCAGCAGTTGCAGGTTAAACGGCTGTATGGATATCTTTGAAGGTATTTTCTCAACATGCAGATGTGAGTTTGAGACATCATATCCCCCAGAAGATAAAGTGCAGGAGGAAGAAGAGGAGAAAATGACAGCTTCTCAGGTAATTGTCCTGCCTGGGTGTGGGGCTGTGTCTGCTTTTCCTCCTGAAATGCCTGGACTGAGAATCTGCAAAACTTTAGTTCTCTGCTTTTAAGTTTTCTGCCTGGAGTGCTTGTTATCACCTTCTTATTTTTTCCTGTTTTTTTTTGTTTGTTTGTTTTGTTTTGTTTGTTTTTTTCATAGTGAAACCCAGCTCTTCAGGTTTCGTCTCCCTCATATTCCAGAGCCTTTTCTCCATTGTGTGTATCCTGGCTTTCTATAGAGCATGATGAATTGTCAACATGAAATAGTGACTTTCAATGTTCAATACATTCCCTTTGTGAGAGATCAATACAGGGAGGCACTGGTATCTGAGTTTCCCACTGGGATGTGGTTCAGTGTTAGGATCTTAGAGAAGTCGGGGAAATGCCGTGATGAATTTACGTGTGGATGCAATTCAGCTCTCTAGAACAGGAGTAAGAAAATGCCCTTGTTAATAGAATGAACTCAGCATTCCAGAATTTTTCAGAAGTTAAAGTAGCAGAGACAATCCTCTATACCAATGAGAAAAATATACTAATTAAATGGATTATTAAGCTACAGATCATGGGAGGTATATAGGAGGTGGAATTTGCAGAAACCTGACATTTTTCATGATAGATTAAGATCATGGTTTTCCTAATATTGCCAAAATGCCAGGCAGTGATAATGCATATTTCTGTGTACTCTTACCCGTGACCTCTGATGTTCACTGGATCAGGTGCTTCTCTGAGATTTCCACACTATGAAATTTATTTTTTTCTTTTTGTCTTGAACAAGGATCATGGAAAGAAAAAGTGATGGATATGCCTATCACAGTTAATGAGGAAATGCCGTATCTTCTTAGTTACTCTTTGCTTTGAAAAATAAACACTGTCAGCTAAGGCAGATGCACAGTTTGAGAGATGTGAATTAAGTTTTATTTGTGGCAAAATGAGGACAGCAGCCCAGGAGACAGCATCTCAGAGAACTCTGAGAAACTGCTCCAAAGAGCCAGTGGGGGAAGGTCAGGATGTGAGTTTGGTGAAGGGGGAATTCAATGGAATCAAGCACTTACTTTACAAAAGGATTTCTGCCAGGCATGAGGAACTGAAGTCATCATTTAGTGGTTTAGTGCTTTTCTAGATATGAAGAGATGCAAGGATTGGGATCATGAAAGCAGTTCCTGAAAATATCTGACTCTAAAGACCTGCTCCACCAGATTCCCTGGAGCTGAGTGCCACAATCCAACCTGAACTCCGTCGAGGGGGCTGAAGTCAGTTGCAGCACCATAGGGTTCATTCTCCCCAGAGGCAGATCGCAAAACCCCTTGTTATTCAGTTCAGTTCAGTTGCTCAGTCGTGTCTGACTCTTTGCAACTCCATGCATCACACCACGCCAGACCTCCCAGTCCATCACCGATGCCAGGAGTTCACTTAGACTCATGTCCATTAAGTCAGTGATGCCATCCAACCATCTCATCCTCTGTCGTCCCATTCTCCCCTGCCCCCAATCCCTCCCAGCATCAGAGTCTTTTCCAATGAGTCAACTCTTTGCATGAGGTGGCCAAAGTACTGGAGTTTCAGCTTTAGCATTATTCCTTCCAAAGAAATCTCTGGGCTGATCTTCTTCAGAATGGACTGGTTGGATCTCCTTGCAGTCCAAGGGACTCTCAAGAGTCTTCTCCAACACCCCAGTTCAAACGCATCAATTTCTCTGCACCCAGCCTTCTTCACAGTCCAACTCTCACATCCATACATGACTACTGGAAAAACCATAGCCTTGACTAGATGGACCTTAGTTGGCAAAGTAATATCTGTGCTTTTGAATATGCTATCTAGGTTGGTCATAACTTTTCTTCCAAGGAGTAAGAGTCTTTTAATTTCATGGATGCAGTCTCCATCTGCAGGGATTTTGGAGTCCCAAAAAATAAAGTCTGACACAATTTCCACTGTTTCCCCATCTGTTTCCCATAAAGGCATGGGACCATATGCCATGATCTTCGTTTTCTGAATGTTGAGCTTTAAGCAAACTTTTTCACTGTCCTCTTTCACTTTCATCAAGAGGCTTTTTAGTTCTTCACTTTCTGCCATAAGAGTGGTGTCATCTGCTTATCGGATGTTGTTGATATTCCTCCTGGCAATCTTCATTCTAGCTTGTGTTTCTTCAGTCCAGCGTTTCTCATGATGTACTCTGCATATAAGGTAAAGAAGCAGCGTGACAATATACAGCCTTGACGTACTCCTTTTCCTATTTGGAACTGCTCTGTTGTTCCATGTCCAGTTCTAACTGTTGCTTCCTGACCTGCATATAGATTTCTCAAGAGGCAGGTCAGGTGGTCTGCTATTCCCATCCCTTTCAGAATTCCCACAGTGTATTATGATCCACACCGTCAAAGGCTTTAGCAGTCAATAAAGCAGAGATAATTGTTTTTGGAACTCTCTAGCTTTTTCCATGATCCAGCGGATGTTGGCAATTTGATCTCTGGCTCCTCTACCTTTTCTAAAACCAGCTTGAACATCTGGAAATTCATGATTCGCGTATTGCTGAAGCCTGGCTTGGAGAATTTTGAGAATTACTTTACTAGTATGTGAGATGAGTGCAATTGTGCGGTAGTTTGAGCATTCTTTGGCATTGCCTTTCTTTGGGATTGGAATGAAAACTGACCTTTTCCAGTTCTGTGGCCACTGTTGAGTTTTCCAAATTTGCTGACATATTGAGTGCAGCACTTTCACAGCATCATCTTTCAGGATTTGAAACAGCTCAATTGGAGTTCCATCATCTCCACTAGTTTTGTTCATAGTGATGCTTTCTAAGGCCCACTTGACTTCACATTCCAGGATGTCTGGCTTTAGATGAGTGATCACACCATCGTGATTATCTGGGTCGTGAAGATATTTTTTGTACAGTTCTTTTGTTGATTCTTGCCACCTCTTCTTCAAATCTTCTGCTTCTGTTAGGTCCCAACCATTTCTGTGCTTTATCAAGCCCATCTTTGCATGAAATGTTCCCTTGGTATCTCTTATTTTCTTGAAGAGATCTCTCGTCTTTCCCATTCTGTTGTTTCCTTCTATTTCTTTGCATTGATCTCTGAAGAAGGCTTTCTTATCTCTTCTTGCTATTCTTTGGAACTCTGCATTCAGATGCTTATATCTTTCCTTTTCTTCTTTGCTTCTCGCTTCTCTTCTTTTCACAGCTATTTGTAAGGCTTCCCCAGACAGCCATTTTGGTTTTTTGCATTTCTTTTCCATGGTGATGGTCTTGATCCCTATCTCCTGTACAATGTCACGAACCTTATTCCATAGTTCATCAGGCATTCTATCTATCAGATCTAAGCCCTTAAATCTATTTCTCGCTTCTGCTGTAGAATCATAAGAGATTTGATTTAGATCATACCTGAATGGTCTAGTGGTTTTCCCTGCTTTCTTCAATTTAAGTCTGATTTTGGTAGTAAGGAGTTCATGATCTGAGCCACAGTCAGCTGCTGGTCTTGTTTTTATTGACTGTATAGAGCTTCTCCATCTTTGGCTGCATAGAATATAATCAATCTGATTTTGGTGTTGACCTTCTGGTGATGTCCATGTGTAGAGTCTTCTCTTGTGTTGTTGGAAGAGGGTGTTTGCTATGACCAGTACATTTTTTTGGCAAAACTCTATTAGTCTTTGCCCTGCTTCATTCTGCTTTCCAAGGCCAAATTTGCCTGTTACTCCAGGTGTTTCTTGACTTCCTACTTTTGCATTCCAGTCCCCTATAATGAAGAGGACATCTTTTTGGGGTGTTAGTTCTAAATGGTCTTGTTCAGTCGCTGGCGATGCTCTTGGCAAGTGCCGATTTGTAGTTGACAACACTCCTGTGTGTTTAGTAGAGATGCTGGGATTTGGGAGTAGGGACTTTCACCACTCAAGCCCAGGTCTGATCATTTCCAGTACACTCCACGCTCACATCACAGATAGAGTCTCATCACATTTCTGTATTTTCCAAAATGTTTATAAGAATCATATTACTGTGAATCTATGTTCAACTGTGTTAAATTTTAAAATATAGTTCCATGCAAATGGTAGATTTTTCAGGAAATTAAAAAATTCAGAACCAGAGGTGTCTATTTTTTAAAATCATTGTGTATGTCTGCACCCTAGTCTATTTAAAAAATTTTGAATAATATTGTCACACGAGTGTATGTTCCTTGGTTCTTTGTCTCCTCAAAACAAAGATTTGGAGTGACGAATATTAAAGCCCTTGGCGCATCACAGCTCTCGGGTCTTGGACAAACTGTGTTATAGCTCTTAGGCAAATCAGTGTTAGAGCTCTATCTTATTTAGGCGATAGCAGGAGAATCCATCCTCGAAGCGTGAGGGCATACCAACCCAAAGACTCGAAGAGAAGAGCGTGGAGGAGCGCGTGGGGGTGGGAGAAAAAGAGAAGAGCTCACGCATACATGCGGGAGAGAAAGAAAACACTTTGGCTCCTCCTTTTATATGTTTTTTCCTCGACCTGGGCCTGCCCTATGCAAATTCAATTTAGCCAGGAATGTTGTTTGTTCTACCTGAAGTCTCCATTCTGGTCCTCAAACCTTCCTCAGACCTTCCTTGTCTTTTAGCCACCACTATTTTGGACTCCTTTTCCCTAATCTGCCTACCTAACAATATCATCCTCAAATATTTATGTACGTTTTCAATCAGTTAAAAATTATCCTGATTTTATTGCCAAGACCGTTTTTTCTCTTAATATGTATACAGTCCTGATTTTAGTGTATGTCCATATGCATGAACATGTTAACATCATTTGATAGATTTTCTTTCCTTTTCTTGCTTGAAGATTCGTTGAAGCTACCCACTGCAGTATTCATGCCTTGAGAATCCCATGGACAGAGAAGCCTGGTAGGCTACAGTGCCTGGGGTTGCACACGACTGAGTGACCAACACTTTTCTTGTTGTTAGTATTATTTACAAATACAGAAATTTCTATAAACTTTCATTAGAGTTAGCTCTGTGCGTTTGTCTTTGTTTCATTAAAGTCTAGAGTCACAAACTGAAGTAAAAGTTGCTACTGCTGCTAAGTCGCTCCAGACGTGTCCGACTCTGCGACCCCATAGACGGCAACCCACCAGGCTCCCCAGTCCCTTAAGCTGTCATTTAAAGGATGTTTGTTAAAATATTTGCCAAAAGATGATACAGCAACAGTATTGATTTTAAATTATGTCTGGTATACATTCAAGACTCTGAAAACTGTTGGAAAATAGTATATACCAGATCATAAAAATGATTCCTGTCACCGAGGTTACTATCTTACCAGACCTGTAAAATCTGTAAAGCACTTACAGTTCAAAGTTAACTGTGAATTCTTTCTTTACTCTTCTTCTTTGTTGCTGTTCAAACATTGTCACTCATAGAGCAGAATTTTCAACATTATTAGTTCAAATAAGCTTGTTAAAAATGTGGCACACTGAGCCCACTCCAGAACATTTGGATCAGGAAGTGCTTAGTAAAAATATTTCCTGTTTCTTTTGATAGACAGTTTGTCGTCTGTCAACTGAGTACAACACTCAAAAATAAATATGGCAATTTTTATCTGATTGTAATTTCTCTTCCAAATCAGAACAATTTCTGTAATCGCTGATGGATCGTATCTCATCCTCTTTTCTTGGGGTTAAAAATGTGGTAGAATATATTATAGTGTAAAAATTATATTCCTGTGTAACACCAGACATTCTTCTAAATCAAAGCCATTTCTCTTGCTGGTTTCCTCTTGGGTCACATTAGGAAGTCTTCCCATGACCACATGGCACCTGTACTTTGTATTTCAGGGATGGCTGACATTCCAAGATGCGGCCATAGACTTCACTCAAAAGGAGTGGGAATGCCTGGACTTCAGTCAGCGAGAATTGTACAGGGACGTGATGTTAGAGAACTACAGGAACCTGGCCTCCTTGGGTGAGGATAACTGCCTTCCAGAATCCCTTCTCTACCCACAGGTTTTGGTTCCTGCATTTCTAGAATGTCTCCTAGAATCTTCTGCTCCTTATAATAGTTTCAGATCCCTGCTTTCTATGGGAAAATAAATATTTATGAGTTGAGAAAGAGGACCTCATGATGATTCATTATGATTCTAACTTTTCCTTGATGGAATCTTCATCCTTCTTCTAGGTTAGTGGTAATTCTGTAGGTTCTGTGGTATAAAAGGGTGCCACTCTCCTTTATAAATCAGATATCTCCTACTTACTTACTTTGGCCTTAGTAGTACTTGACTAGAATCGCAAGATCTTTTCTTTATGTACTTTCTAGTTATAAAAGTGCTTCGATAAAGTATTTGGGGATATAACTTTCTAGGCTATATTAACATTCAACCATGCCTTCTCTAGAATGTTAGTAGTAATAATGTAATGGGCAAAACTATGGTCATATCTGACTCTTTGTGACCCTATGGAATAGTCCATGGAATTCTCCAGGGCAGAATACTGGAGTGGGTAGAGGTTCCCTTTCCAGAGGATCTTCCCACCCCAGGCATCAAACACAGCTCTCCCACAGTGCAGGTGGCTTCTTTACCAGCTGAGCCACCAGGGAATTTTAATACAGCTTAGGAAATTATGTCCCCAAATACTTTAGTTCTAGGCTGTATTAACATTCTACCATGCCTTGTCTGGGCTTCCCAGGTGGCACTAGTGGTAAAGAACCTGCCTGCCAATGCAGGAGTCGTAAAAGAAGTGTGTTTGATCCCTGGGTTGGGAGGAATTCCTGGAGGAGGACATGGCAACCCACTCAGTACTTTTGCCTGGACACTCCCATGGACAGAGGAGCCTGGTGGGCTACAGTCCATAGGGTGGCAAAGAGTTCAGACAGGACTGGAGTGACTTAGCACATGTGCCTTCTCTTCTCACTTGAATACATATTAGATTGGAAACTGATGAATCTCTAGTAAAATGAATATTCCTTTTCCTGATAGCAGGTCTTGTGGTCTCTAAGCCAGACCTGGTCACCTTTCTGCAAATAAAAAATCCCTGGGATGTAAGGAGACTAGAGATGCCAGCCATATACACAGGTATGTATGAATGGATGGAGCTGATGAGTCAACGACAGGTCCAAAGATTAGTGAGGAATTCATCCTTTGTCATGTGGTTTGGGAAGTTCTGCTTCAATGGAAATGATTTTAGAGGAGTCTGAGTTTCTTTCTGTTGCTGTCATAGGCGGATATCACCTGCCCCATTCTGTCTCTTTAAATTATTCCTGAATTCATCTCCAGTGATTACTTTTCTCAATCACAGTGAGAACTGAAATCCTTCTCTTGGCCTGTGACAACCTGCATGAATCTACTACTATTCAATTTCTTCAGTGGGCGGGGGGGTCGGCGGGGGGAGGCGGGTGTGTGTTGGCGCACTAGGAAAACTGGACATTTCTGAAAAACTCTAAGACGCTCCTATTAAAGTTTCTACCTCTAGATGGCAGTGTGTGAGTGGAATTGTAGACATACTGCCAAAGTTCTAAGAATATTGGGGACAGAAGTTTGTTTTGTTTTCTTTTTTCTGACTTATAATTTCTAAATCACTGGAAGCTACAAATATGATCTTATAAATATTAAATTCAAGTAATTACTTCACTGCATAAACCAAAACCTCCCTAAAGAGAAAGAATGCCAGTCTCAGGGTTACTTCAAAGTTTCTGTTTTCTTCAAATGAACTCATATGAAATGTTAAGTGTATTGGCCCCAATTCCTCAATACTAAAAGACTTAAGTATATTCAATTAACTTAAAGAATTTTCAAATAAATTGGCATAAGACTGTAAAACATTTTCCACCATATTTTTAATGGTTTCACAGTATTACAATGTTTAGATAATAGAATCTTTTTAAAACATTTTTATTGGAGTATAACTGGTTTACAATGTTGTACAGCAAAGAGAAGCCATTTTACGTACAGATATCTAGTCTTTTTAAGATTTCCTTCCCAATTAGATCTCCACAGAGCATTGATACTGTTAACACCACATTTTTTAAGTCTCATTTCTTAATTTCTCAAGAACTGCTTCTTTATTTAATTAATCTTGTTATCAGCTTCCCCAGACTTTGCCCTGCATGCCCTCGGTTTGTGATTAGACCTATGCCAGTATCATTTATGATTTTTATATTGAAACATCATATAGAACATGTTAAAATAAGAAGTCGGTTAGAGAATTAGAGGCCACCTAGTGGCACCTGCATTTAAGATGACTTAAGTCAAAGAGTAATCATTAGACATTTTCTGGGTTTGTGGTCTGTTCTGCAGGCTGCAGGATCCTAGCTCCTCTTGCTCTGTTGTCTTCCCCCTAGGGGGTGAGGTTGGTCCACAGGCTTGTACCCTTATCCCCTTGATCTGGGCTTTGATTGCTGTTATTGTGACCCGTGCCTCCCCAAAATATTGAGGGGAGCTTCCCCTTGGCTCTGTGGTTTTCACTGGTCTCTCGGGGTGGGGTCTGCTTCTTGGTTTTTGGAGAAGAGCCCCAGATGTGTTTCTTCCCTCTGATTCTGATCTGTAGTCAAGGCAGGTAGGATTGGAGAACACCTACTGGGAGAGATGCCACTAAGCATTGCTCCTCTGGGATTGTTCACCTTGGCGTGTGCTCATGCACTGTGTGAGTCTCATGTGACCCCATGTTGGCACTGCTCTTGGCCCCCCTTTAACCATGGGCATGATGGCACATTGCTCTGGTGTGTCTCAGATGATGTTTTCACTGGAACACCGGCATAGTTCCAGTGAACTCAGGTCCCAGAATTGCATTCATGGAGCTGGATCTGGTGTGGAGCTATGGGGGCAACTCAGACTCAGGCCTGGCCCCACCCCCTAGTATACATCCCCAAAAGTCAACAGCTGCTAAAGCTGCACCTCCCATGACTGGAGGAGCCCTGGTTGTCCATTCAGATGCTCTGTAGGGGCTGAGAGGACAAAGCCAATGGCAGGTATAAAAGCATGGTTTATGAAACCGTGAGGAGAGACTTCAGGTTTTCTTCCTTAACCCTGGGGCTCAGCTGAGCTTTCAGCTCCTTCTATGTGTGTGGGCCACCCACAGGTGTCTGCTCCAGAGGCTGCCCCAGAGCACAGGTGTCTGCTGATTGGGAGGAGGTGCATGGGGGGAGGCTGTGGCTGGAGCTCAATAGAGCCCACCAGGGTGGTGGCCTTTCCTAGTGCTGGGGGAGGAGGGGCCAGCACAGGGGGAGAGGGGCTGCAATGGTGGGTCTTCCCTTTGGGCATCACTCAACAATGGCACTCTGCTCTCTGGTGGTTCAGACTTCCTCCACAAGTATTCTAGCTTATAGAGCTCCTCCCTCACCCCCAACCTCTCAGGATGCCTCCTCACAGCCCACAGGAGACCTCTGCCTGGGTCTGCTCTCCAGACCCCACATTTCAGCACCCAGCCTTTGTCTGCAGCAGTGGACACCCTCTCAGGCTGGGTGGGCACGGTTGGGATCAGTACCCTGTGTACAGGTCTCACTCTGTCCTGCTGCCACAGACTGTTGCCGTGTTCTCCTCCCACAGAGAATGAGGCTCCCCTTGTGACCCAGCTGAGCTCACACCAGCCCCAGTAGATACGAACAGTAGATAAGAAAACTTTCATTTGGTATCTTTCAGCTGTGTCTTCTCACAATACCCGTGGTTTGATGTCAAAGAATCCAAGATTAGAAAATTTAATCCAAAAAGCAAACCTAGGAATATATGAAAGAGCTTACCTTGGAAACGAACATTTAATGAAACACCAGGAATATACGGGGGTATGTGAAAGATCTAGAAGATGTTTATGTGGATAGAAAGAAACCGAGACACTTTCACACAATATGGACATTACTGCCGAAAGAAATGAGCAATGTCAGTCAAACTGCAGAAAACACCCATTTCAGTTATCAACATCTGCAGAGCAATGTATCTCTTCAAGGAAAGGCATAAATCATTTTTTGAAACATGCACGTTCTTTGAAGGGAAATGTGGAAAATCTGGAAAGTCATCCAGTCTCTACTGCAAATACTCATACAAACCACTCTGACCACAGGCTTCAATTACACATACATTCAAGCACGTCTGAAAACTAGAAATTCAAAAATGATGGGGAAAACTCACAATATAATCAGTTTGAGGTATCTGTAAGCAAGGGGTCATTATTCTTCCACCAACAGACAGTTTCTCTCTGTTCCAAAATGTGTAATGTTGGTAATAATGGAAGAGAGTTAATCCCAACATCATGTTCAATACACACCATGATACTGTTAATACGGAACAACTTCTCAGGTGTAATAACACGAGTCAGGCCTTAAATAAGAGATCTATCCCCAAGAATCATAACAATATTTATGAAGCCGTGAGAAGCCATTCATGCAATGAAACTGGGTGTAAAACTGAACAAGACTCTAACGCTATGAAACATCAGGGACCTCAGTCTTCAGACAGAGATTCTGACAATAGTACACGTAGGAATATCTTTTATCAAACATCAGGTCTTCCACTACATGAGAGTACATATATGGAGAGAAGACTTACAATTGTGAATATGGTGATGTTTCTAATCAGTCTTCAAATCTCACTCAACAGCAGAGTATTCAGAATCCGCACTAAAGTTACAAGTGTAAGCAATGTGAGAAAGCCATTGGTAACTCATCCAGTCTAAGTAGACACAGGAAAATTCATTCAGGATGGAAACCTTTCAAATGTACAGAGTGTGGCAACACCTCTAATCAGAATTCAGAGCTTAGTCAAGATCAGCAAATTCACACTGGTAAGAAATCTTATGAATGTAAACAAAGGGCAAAAGCATTTATGTGTTACTCAAACCTTAGTCGACATCAGCAAATTCACACTGGGGAAAAGGATTATAAATGTAAAAAGTGTGGCAAAGCCTTTAATCAGGTGTCACATCTTACTGAACACCAGAGAATTCATACTGGAGAGAAGCCTTATAAATGTCAAGAATGTGGAAAAGCCTTCAGTCACTACTCAACTCTTACTCAACACCAGAGAATTCATACTGGGGAGAGGCCTTATAAATGTAAAGATAATGGCAAAGACTTTAGCAAGCACTCAGCTCTTACTTGCCATCAGAGAATTTATACTGGAGAGAAGCCTTATAAATGTAAGGGTTGTGGCAAAGAATTTATGAAGTGCTCAGGTCTTACTTACCATCAGAGAATTCATACTGGAGAGAAACCTCATAAATGGACAGAATGTGGGAAATCGTTTAGTCAGAACTCAACTCTTATCCAACACCAGAGATTCATACTGGGGAGAGGCCTTATAAATGTAAAGATTATGGCAAAGACTTTAGCAAGCACTCAGCTCTTTACTTGCCATCAGATAATTCATACTGGAGAGAAGCCTTATAAATGTACAGAGTGTGGGAAACCCTTTCGTCAGAACTCAACTCTTACTCAACACCAGCAAATTCATACTGGAGGGAAGCCTTATAAATGTGAGGATTGTGGCAAAGAATTTAAGAAGTGCTCAGGTCTTACTTACCATCAGAGAATTCATACTGGAGAGAAACTTTATAAATGTACAGAATGTGGGAAATCCTTTAGTCAGAACTCAACTCTTACTCAACACCAAGAATTCATACTGGGGAGAGGCCTTATACATGTAAGGATTGTGGCAAAGACTTTAGCAAGCACTGACATCTTACTCGCCATCAGAGAATTCATACTAGAGAGAGGCCTTATAAATGTAAGGATTGTGGCAAAGCGTTTAGACAGCACTCATGTCTTATTAAACATCAACTAATCCCTACTGGAGAGAAATCTTATAAATGTAAAGAATGCGGAAAAGCCTTCAGTTACCACTCAACTCTTACTCAACACCAGAGAATTCATACTGGAGAGAAGCCTTATAAATGTCAAGAATGTGGAAAAGCCTTCAGTCACTACTCAAATCTTACTCAACACCAGAAAATTCATACTGAGGAGAGGCCTTATAAATGTAAGGATTGTGGCAAAGACTTTAGCAAGCACTCAGCTCTTACTTACCATCAGAGAATTCATCCTGGAGAGAAACCCTACAAATGTAAAGAATGTGGAAAAGCCTTCATCAAGCACTCACGTCTTACTCAACAGCAGAGAATTCATACTGGAGAAGTGGCAAAGTCTTTAATCTGAGCTCTCACCTTATTAGAGATCAGAGAGCACGTACTGGAGAGAAACCGTAGTAATAAGTGATGGAAGAGGTTTGTCCTAAACATACACTTCAGAAAATACCAGACCATTTATTTAAGAAAGATAAGGAATAAAAAAAGAAAAAGAAGGAATGACATAAAGAAAATGTAGAAAAGTTTTTAATAAAAATTAAATCTAAATAAATAGAAATTGCACACTGGACAAAGTGAAAGTCACTCAGTTGTTTCCAACTCTTTGCAACCCCATGGACTGTGTCCATGGAATTCTCCAGGCCAGAATAGTGGAGTGGGAGGTGGATTCTTTACCAACTGAGCTATCAGGGAAGCCCACACAGGAGAAAGCATTTCATCAATCCTTTTTTTTCAAGTTCCTCTTCAGGAGAAGTATTGTAGATAGTAATCCATAGTTAAAACAGATAGAAAATTGATATGTTAGTATGGATCACAAGATGAAGGTTGGTATTTAGAAATGTACAATTATTAGCAATATATCTTTGTTTATATTGACATGATTTGTGATTGTTTGAAAACCAAAATCAATGTGATTCAACTCTCAAATTACTCCATGCTGTTATGCTTCATCTCTATTGTGTATGCAAAGTTATGTTTTTGATGGTTGCTATCTCAAAGATGAGACAAGGCCTTCAATCCTAGGGAGAAATCATTTATATTTTTTCTCCATTAGAAGATTAAGGACACAGGAATGTAACATGTACATCTAAATGGAGGTGTTAGTCATTCATGTCAAACATCCCAGTAGGTCACCATGAGGTAAGTGTTCAGGGAGTAATTCCACATATTAAAGTAAGATGTACATTTTCAATAGTTATGTCACTTGCTTTTTAAGTAAAATACAATGACAGTTCACTGAAATCTTGATGTATCTTTATAATATCAACAGAAGTCATGAATATTAGTTGACATGTTTCAAATAAAGACATCTCTGATCCCCTAGAAATGTATGGAAATCGGTCACAGAAAAGTCATGTAATTAGTGTATGTCTTGTTTCATTAACAATTAACCTCCATTTTGTAACCATAGGAATCACAGTTCTCAGATCATTGTATCAGAGGAATGAATATCATTGTTTATGCTTGTAATCTGTATTTTATTCTGTTAAATAGTGGGTTGGAAAAGGTTTTATTCTGACTATGTGATGTAACATGCTAATAAAACTGGACGGTTTCTTGTGATGAAGTTGGTGTGTAATGAAGTGTCAACCTACCGATTTAAGGTTGAAGGGAAAATACCTAACAATAAACTCTTTGTTAGCACAGAAGGATGATATCTGGAACAATTAGTTTCCATACTGCCTTTAAGCTTCAAATAATTGGATATTTCCCATCATTTCTCCATTGTACTCCCCCCCCGCCCCCCGCGCCCCCCACTTTTCTGTAACTGCTGGGACATTATGATGGTTCTAGGAAGGATCATAGAGAGTACTGTTGAGAGTTTACCTGAACTACTGCATGTTGTTGATGCCTCAGCGTCTGTCTGGGGAGCAGGCAGCCTGCAGGTCCTTGAACTCACACCAGCCAGTCCTGTGAACACCTACACTAGATGGCCACCCACCTTGAGACCAGTAGTCTTGCGGAACCCCAGGGTCTACTGCACAGGCCCTCCTTCAGTGACACCCTCAGAGCTCTAGATTACTGCTCCTCTTGGATTGAATGGACCAATCCCTACTCAGCCTGGTGAGCCCACAGCATTGCAACCAAGGTCTCTTAGAAAGGCCTGAACCCCGAGTACTGGAGCTTTCTCTGCTTGGTCCTAAGCTTGACCTAAGAAATTCCTGCCCTAGAACCTCCTCTCCTGAGAGGTCTTAGGTGTGCTGAGTGTGAGGGCTGAAGCTCAGGGCTCCTGAGTGTGGGTCTTGGGGGAGAAGCATCAAAATAAACAGGGAACTTGCTGAAGAAACATTCATGACCCCTCTTCAGACCTGCAGATTTATAACTTCTTAGAGTGGGGACCTGACCTCGAGGGGTTCATATTCACTGAAATGGTTCAGAAAGAACCTTGTAAGTGGTTTCAACCTGGTTTCCTATCAAGATCACCTGACCAGTGTTAAGCGATAACCTCCCCACAGAGTTCTGTCTTGGTCCTGTGGGAGCATCAGTGTGGTGTGTAGGAAGTGCTCCAGGGGACTCTAAGGAGAGGCCCGGGTTTAGGGCGTGGCTCCTGGTCCATCTGTGAGAGCTGAGGCCTAGCTTCAGTCTGAGGTGAGGCTGCAGGGATGGTCTAGCTGGATTTGGACCAGGGAAATCAGTCAGCTCACATCATCTGTGTGAGCAGAGGGTTACGAGCTCTCTCTGAGGAGAGAACAATCAAGAAATAAGTTCAAAGGCTGGTCTCCAGGTAGGAAGTAATTGTTCCTGAATCTCTCCTGAGACAGGACAGGAGAGGTGGGTCTTCTCAGCTTTTCAACGTCCTTCTGTCTGAAGGTGAATTAGTTGCAGGTTAAAGAGATGTGCAGTTGCCTTTGAAGGTATTCTTTCAATATGCAGAGATGTGTTTGCTACATAACATCCTCAGAGAAGACAGAGCAGGAGGAAGAAGAGGAGGAAATGACAGTTCTGTCCTGGGTCTGGGGCTGCATCTGCTTTTTCTCCTAAAATGCTTGAACGTAGGGAACCTGCAAACCTTTCGTTCTCTGCTTCTTATTTTTCTGCCTGGGGAGATTGTTATCAACTTTTTATTTTTTCCTTTTCTTATCATAGTGAGGACCGGCTCTTTAGATCACTTCTCCCTTGTGTCCCAGAACCTTGTCTCCCTTGTCTGTATCCTGGCTTTCTGTAGAGCATGATGAATTCTGAACCTGAATGAGTGACGTTCAACTGGTGAAAAGATTCCCCTTATGAGAGATCAACATGGGGAGGCATAGGTTCTGAGATTCTCATTGGCATGTAGTTCAGTCTTGGGACCTTAGAGAAGTAGGGGAAATTAGGAATGAATTTACATATATATGCAACTTGAGATATTTAGAACAGGATTAAGAAATTGTCCTCGTGAGTAGAATTACCTCAGTGCTCCAGAATTCCACAGGAAGTTTGGGAAATAGAAGGAGAAAAATATGAGAGACCTTTCTCTATATTGGTAGGAAGGACTCACTCTTTAGTGTAGTCTTAGGATACAGAACATGGAAGTTATATAAGAAGTGAATTTTGTATAAAACTGAAACTTTTCAGGATTCGGATCACTGCTAACATTTATCCCACTACACCTCACATTCCCTGGTTCAGGTGCTTCTGTGATATTGTGAACTGTGATGTTCCTGCTTTTTGAGTTTCATAAGGATTTTTGAAAGATTTAGTGAGGGATGTGTATAAGCTGCCAAAATTAATGTAGCAAACTGCCCCTTCTTAGTTCCTTTTGCTTTGGAAAATGAACACTCACCTGTGTTTAGTAAGGTTCTTGCATTTTGGGAATGGAGGTTTTCATCACTCAAGCCCAGGTCTGATCATTTCCATTAGTAATATACTCCACACTCATTTTCCAGACAGAATTCTTATCACATCTTTGTATTCTCTACAATATTTACAAGAATGTTTTAACTTATGTTTAACTGTTATATCTAAAATAGAATGCAATACAAATGATAGAGATTTTCAAAGGAATAAAAGATTCAGAACCAAGAGCTCTAATTTTGTCTATGTGTTTTTGCACCCTAGTGTATTTAAAAAAAAAAAAAAAACCGAATATTGCCACAAATAAATCATAAGATTTAAGCACAGAAATCTATTCCTGATTTAATAAACATGAGTCATTTTTCTCCTAACTAGTATATGTTTGTGTGCATGAAAATGTTAACAGTATATGACATTTTATCTCTTTTTGATATTTTTGCCAGTTACCTCCACTGGTAAAACATGCATTAGACTGGTCTCTGCAAACAGTTCAATTCAGTCGCTCAGTCAGGTGTTTGTGTTGACGTAATTCTTTTTACATAAAATCAAGCTCAGATCCATTGAAGTAAATCCAAAGCTCTACATTTTCTGAATATTTAATCAAATATTCCAAACAATTTTGAACACCAATATTTTTTAATCTAAAATTATTTATGTGGCTCATTCAAGATTACAAAGTAAAAAACTGTTAGAAAGTTATATAGTTCACAAATGGTCAAAAGAATTGTTTTCTCTGCTTACTAATCAATTAAACCTGTAAAATCTGTAAAGCCCATAAAGTTCAATAATAACTATGAATTCGTACCTGGCTCTTTTCAGTTCAGTTCAGTCGCTCAGTTGTGTCCAACTCTTTGCGACCCCATGGACTGCAGCACATCTGACAATCACCAACTCCCAGAGCTTACTCAACCATGTATCTATTGAGTCCATGACACCATCCAACCATCTCAATCTTTGTTGTCCCCTTCTCCTCCTGCCTTCAGTCTTTCCCAGCATCAGGCTCTTTTCCAGTGAGTCAGTTCTTTGCATCAGGTGGCCAAAGTATTGGAGTTTCAGCTTCAGCATCAGTCCTTCCAATGAATATTCAGGACTGATTTCCTTTAGGATGGACTGGTTGGATCTTCTTGTGGATCAAGGGACTCTCAAGAGTCTTCTCCAACACCACAGTTCAAAACCATCAATTCTTTGGCGCTCAGTTTTCTTTATAGTCCAGCTCTCACATCCGTACATGACTAGTGGAAAACCCATGACTTTGACTAGATGAAACTCTGTCGGCAAAGTAATGTCTCTGCTTTTTAATATGCTGTCTAAGTTCATCATAATTTTTCTTCCAAGGAGCAAGCATCTTTTAATTTCATGGCTGCAGTCAGCATCTGCAGTGATTTTGGAGCCCAAAACAATCAAGTCTCTCACTGTTTCCATTGTTTCCCCATCTATTTGCCCTGAAGTGATGGGACTGGATGCCATGGCTGTTTGCCATGGCTCTTTTCAGTTCAGTTCAGTTTAGTTCAGTTGCTCAGTCGTGTCTGACTCTGCGACCTCATGCATCGTAGCACGCCAGGCCACGCTGTCCATCACCAACTCCAGGCTATTCACAATGGCCATTTATCAACCAGACATTTAGTTAAAACTACGCTTGTTCAAGGTGAAAAACTGTGGGCCCACCCTAGAACTCTTGAATCATAATATGCTTTTTAAAAAAAAATTCTGCGTTGACTGATATTTATCCAGTGCAACACAAGGAAAACCCTCAAAACTAAATATGCCTCTGTTGAGCACATTTAATAATTTTTCTCCCAGATGAATGAATGAATCAGTCACTCAGTCATGTCCTACTCTTTGTGACCCCATGGACTATAGCCTGCTTGTTTCCTCCCTCCATAAGATTCCCCAGGCAAGAATACTGGAGTGGGTTGCCTTCCCTTCTCCAGGGGATCTTCCCAACCTAGGGATTGAATCCAGGTCGCCTGCATTGCAGACAGATGCTTTACCATCTGAGCCACCAGGGAAGCCCAAGTGGCTTTGTGGATCATCTCTCATCCTGTTTTCTTCAGGTTAGAAATGCGCTAGAGCATATTACTCTGTAAAAAAGTATATTATTGTATACCATCAGACACTCTTCTCATTGAAAAACTAGCTCTCTGTACTTGCTGTTTTCAACTTGGGTCACATTAGGAAGTCTTCCCACAGTCACATGGCATCTGTCCTTTGTATTTCAGGGACGGCTGACATTCCAGGATGTGGCCATAGAGTTCACTCAAGAGTGAGAGAGTCAATTCCTAGGCAGGTTGATAAGAAGTCCGGAGGTCCCCAAGGAGAGAGGGGTCTGAAATTCTCAAGGAGAAGGAAAGGACAAACTTTTATCTACAGTCCTTAGTCTTAGTCAATTACACAACTCAGTTTAAACTCTGTACTAGGGATTATACAACAACAATATATCCTGCCTGCGGACAGTTTCTCCTTCCTGAAAACCTTCTGGCTAATCCTGTTATCTTAAAATGTAAATCATGGGAGTGGGTCTAGGAAGATCTTTACAACCACCAGACAATCTTTTGTTTCATTGGGATAACTAATTAAAAGGTATATAATTCCCTTGCTAACACTAGTGAGTGGGCACTCTTTCTGCCCCCTTCTGATGTCTATGTCAGAAGTTTTCTCTATCTCTTTTATACTTTAATAAAACTCTATTACACAAAAGCTCTGACTGATCAAGCCTCGTCTCTGGCCATGAATCAAATTCTCCTTCAGAGGCCAAGAATCCTGGCGTCTTCTTGGTTCAGCAACAACCTTTCAAGAGGAGTGGGAGTGCCTGGACCTCGGTCAGCGGAAATTGTACAGGGATGTGATGTTAGAGAACTATGGGAACCTGGCCTTCTTGGGTGAGGACAACTGCCTTCCAGAATCCCTTATCTACCCTTGGGATTTTGATTCCTTCATTCGTAGAATGTGTCCTGGAATCGTCTGTGTCCTACAATAGAGTTTACAATCTCTGCTTTTGAGGAAAAAATGGGAGTTGGTGAATATAGACAGAAAGCTTCCTGATGATTCACATGATTCTAACCTTCCTCTTTCTTGAGCTCTCTGCCTCCTTCGCTCTAGACTAGAGGTCACTCTCTCAGCTTACTCTTATAAAATCATGCTGCCTTCCTCATAAAGACAGAGGTCCACCCTTATGTTTGACTGAGTGTTATTCTGATGGAGATCTCAGGATCTAGGTTTCAACTATTGCCTACTACATTAAATGTGCTTTCTATAAAGCCTTTTGGGAAGTCACATCCTGGACTCTTTTCACATTCTACAATGCCTTCCTCTCTCCCAAGACTACAATGTTGTTCAGTCGCTCAGTCATGTCCGACTCTTTGTGACCCCATGGACTGCAGCATGTCAGGCTTCCCTCACCAACTCCCAGAGCTTGCTCAAACTCATGTCCATTGAGTTGATGATGCCAACAAAGCATCTCATCCTCTGTCACCCCCTTCTCCTCCTTTCCTCAGTCTTTCCCAGGGTCTTTTCCAATGAGTTGGCTCTTCCCATCAAGTGGCCAAAGTATTGGAGTTTCAGCTTTGGCATTAGTCCTCCCAGGGAATATTCAGGACTGATTTCCTTCAGGGTGGACTGGATTGATCTCCTTGCTGTCCAAGGGACTCTCAAGAGTCTTCTCCAGCACCACAGTTCAAAAGCATCAATTCTTTGCACTCAGCCTTCTTTATGGTCCTACTCTTACATCGATACATAACTATCAGAAAAACCATAGCTTTCACTACATGGAACTTTGTTGGCAAAGTAATGTCTCTGCTGTTTAACAAGCTGTCTACATTTGTCATTGCTTTTCTTCCAAGGAGCAAGCATCTTTTAATTTCATGGCTGCAGTAACCCTCTGCATTGATTTTGGAGTCCGAGGAAATAAAGTCTCTCCCTGTAACCATCGGTTCCCCTTTTATTTGCCATGAAGACATGGGACTGGATGTCATGATCTTAGCCTTTTGAAATTTTAGTATTAAGCCTTTTCACTCTCCTCTTTCACTTTCACCAAGAGGCTCTTTAGTTCCTCTTTGCTTTCTGCCATCAAGGTGGTGTCATCTGCATATCTGAGATTATTGATATTTCTCCTGGCAATCTTGATTCCAGGTGGAGCTTCATCCAATCTGGCATTTTGCATGATGTTATCTGCATATAAGTTAAATAAGCAGGGGACAATATACAGCTTGATGTACTCCTTTCCCAATTTGGAACCAGTTCATTGTTCCATGTCCAGTTCTAACTTTTGCTTCCTAACCGGCATACAGATTTCTCAGGAGGCAGGTCAGGTGGTCTGGTAGTCCCATCTCTTGAAGAATTTCCCACAGTTTGTTGTGATCCACACAAAGCCTTTCGCATAGTCAATGAAGCAGAAGTAGATGTTTTCTGGAATTCTCTTACTTTTTCTGTGATCCAGCGGATGTTGGCAATTTGATCTCTCGTTCATCTGCCTTTTCTAAATCCAGCTTGTACATCTGGACGTTCTCAATTCACATACTGTTGAAGCCTAGCTTGAAGGATTTTGAGCATTACCTTGCTGGCATGTAAAATGAGTGCAATTGTGCAGAAGTTTGAATATTCTTTGGCATTGATTTTCTTTGGGATTGGAATGAAAACTGACCTTTTCCAACCTGTAGCCACTGCTGAGTTTTCCAAATTTGCTGGCATATTGAATGAAGCACTTTCACAGCATCATCCTTTGTAATTTAAAATAGCTCAGCTGGCATTCCATCCTCTCTACTAGCTCTGTTTATAGTGATGCTTCCTAAGACCCACTTGACTTCTCACTCCAGGATTTCTGGCTCTAGGGGAGTGGTCACACCATCGGGATTATCTGGTGTGATAAGATCTTTTTAGTATAGTTCATCTGTATTTTCACCACCTTCCTTAATAGTCGTGTCTAGCTCTTTGTGACCCCATGGACTATACAGTCTGTCGAATTCTCGAGGCCAGAATACTGGAGTGGGTAGCCTTGCCCTTCTCCAGGGGATCTTCCCAACCCAGGATTTGAACCTAGGTCTCCTGATTGCAGGCAGATTCTTTACCAGCTGAGCCACAGGGGAAACTCAGTATAGTTCGTCTGTGTATTTTCACCCCCTCTCTTTATTATCTTCTGCTATTGTTAGGTCCATACTGTTTCTGTCTTTTATTGTGCCCGTCTTTGCATGAAATATTCCCATGGTATCTCTCTCTTTCTCTTTTTTCTTTTTTGGTTAATTTTTATTTTCTATTGGAGTAGAGTTTATTTCTGGTGTGTTTGTTTTAGGTTTACAAGAACATGATTCAGTCATACACAGATGTATATCTATTCTGCGTATCCAGTCGACTTCCCTGTGCTCCACTGGCATTATCGATATGGTAATAAATAGTGTGATTTTGTTCATTGCAACCTCTCAACGTCTCCCTGCCACTACTTTTTTTTTTTTAAGTCATAAGTTGGGTTTCTAAGTCTGTGAGTCTGTTTCTGTTTATAGTTAGTTAATCTGTATAAATTTATAGATTCCCCCTCTAAGTGATACTTCTTCTTTCATCTCTGACTTCACTGAATATGATACTTCTCAGTCCACCCATGCTCCTGAAAATGTCATTCATTCATTCATTCTTTTGGATGGCTGAGTGTATGCCAGTTTTGAGATGGACATGTGACTCTTCATTTCTCTATAGTTGGAAGATATTGTCAATAGCATTGCCCTGAAAATTGAGGTGCAACTATCATTTTAAATCATGATTTTCTCCGGGTCTAAGGCAAGGAGTGGGCTGGCCAGATCATGTGGTATGTCTATATTTAGTGTTTTAAGGAGTTTCCGTACTCTTTTCCTTGTGGCTGCACCCACTCAATTATTCCAGCCCACAGTATAAGAGGATTCTCTGTGACCGTCGCCCTCAGCAGCAATTAACCTTTGTAGGATGCAGATGATTCCTTTGTGGACCTTTTGGAAGATGGATATTCTGTGAGGTGTGAGGTGATACCTCATTGCAGTTTTGATTAGATTTCTCTAAAAGTGATCCTGAGCATCTTTTTATGTGTTTTATGGCCATCTGGATGCCTTCCTTGGAGACACATCCATTTAGATGTTTGTGGTTTTTCTATTGGATTGATAGGGTATTTTTGCAGCTTTATCATGAGCTGCGTGAGCATTTTGCATGTTGGGAGATGAATTCATTATTTTAAACATCTGTTGCAAACATTTGTTTTCCCATTCTGAGGGTTGTCTTTTTTTTTTCCTTTAGGTTGCCCTTGCAGTGCAAAAGCTTATAAGATGATGAGATGCCTTTTTAAAGTTTTGTTTTAGTTTTAATTATTCGAACTTGTGATTCATGTCAAAGTGTGATTGCCTATATTTTCCTCAAGAGGATTAGAGTAATCTTCCGTCCATTTAACTCTTCAAGCTATTTGGATTTTTTCTTCTGTAAGCAGTTAGGGAGAGATGTAAATTCTTTCCCTTTCCCCTTGCTTAAGAAAGCTCCTCCCTGTCCATCCTGACTGTTAACAGCTTACATTGCCAGCATCAGTGTACGAGACTTCCCATGTCTCCACGTCCTCTCTGCCATTTTGTAAGTATACTTCAGGACATAGGCCACTCTGGGCTGGGTGAGATGAGATATTCTTGTAGTTTTGATTTTAATTTCTTTAATAATTAGCAATGTGAGCATATTTCATGGGCTTTATAGCCACCAAATATCTTCTGGGGAGAAATATCCATTTAGATCTTTGCTCTCCATCACTATTTTAATTGAACAGCATGGGTTGTTTGCATATTTGGGGGATGAATTCCTCATTTTCACCTTGGTTGTAACATTTTTTTTATCCTGAGGGTTATTTTGTTTTTCCTTTAGGGTTCCCCTCCTTTTGATCTCTGGTTCCTCTGCCTCTTCTAAATCCACCTTGAACATCTGGAAGTTCTCAATTCATATACTGTTAAAGCCTCGCTTGAAGAATTTTGAGCATTACTTTACTGGTGTGTGAGATGACTGCAATTGTGCAGTAGTCTGAGCATCCTTTGACATTGCCTTTCTTTCAGATTGGAATGAAAACTGGCCTTTTTCAGTCCTGTGGCCACTGCTGAGTTTTCCAAATTTCCCTGCATATTGAGTATAGGACTTTAACAGTATTACCTTTTAGGATTTGCAATAGCTCAGCTGGAATTCCATCACCTCCACTAGCTTGTTCATAGGGATGCTTTCTAAGGCCCACTTGACTTCGCATTCCAGGACGTCTGGCTGTAGGTGAGCGATCACACCATGGTGGTTATCTTGGTCATTAAAGTTCTTTTGGATAGTTCTTCTGTGTTTTCTTGCCACCTCTTCTTAATATCTTCTGCTTCTGTTTGGTTCTTACCAGTTCTGTCCTTTATTTTGCCCATTTCTGCATGAAATATTCTCCAGGTATCTCTAATTTTCCTGAAGCGATTTCTAGTCTTTCCCATTCTATTGTTTTCCTCTATTTCTTTGCACTGATCATGAAGTCTTTCTTATCTCTCCTTGTTATTCTTTGGAACTCTGCATCCAAATAGGTATATCTTTCCTTTTCTCCTGTTACATTTTTGATTTGCAGTTTTGATTTACATTTCTATAACATTTCACAAAGTTGAAAGCTTTTCATGTGACATGTTTAAGAACAGTGTGAGTAAAACTGAGCTTTGGAGATCGGCATCGTGATCTTTTGCCCTGATTTGATTCTTTTCCCCTGACGAACCTAGGACATTTCTTCAGGCAGGTGTTTCTTCCCTAGAGCCCCTGAGTTCAGTTCAGTTCGGTCGCTCAGTCGTGTCCGACTCTTTGCGACCACATGAATCACAGCACACCAGGCCTCCCTGTCCATCACCATCTCCTAGAGATCACTCAGACTCATGTCCATCCAGTCCATGATGCCATCCAGCCTTCTCATCCTCGGTTGTCCCTTTCTCCTACTGCCCCTAATCCCTCCCAGCATCAGAGTCTTTTCCAATGAGTCAACTCTTTGCATGAGGTGGCCAAAGTACTGGAGTTTCTCCTGCAAAGAAATCCCAGGGCTGATCTCCTTCAGAATGGACTGGTTGGATCTCCTTGTAGTCCAAGGGACTCTCAAGAGTCTTCTCCAACACCACAGTTCAAAAGCATCAATTTTTTGGCACTCAGCCTTCTTCACAGTCCAACCCTCACATCCATACATGAACACTGGAAAACCATAGCCTTGACTAGACGGACCTTAGTCGGCAAAGTAATGTCTCTGCTTTTGAATATGCTATCTATGTTGGTCATAACTTTTCTTCCAAGGAGTAAGCGTCTTTTAATTTCATGGCTGCAGTCACCATCTGTGGTGATTTTTGAGCCCCCAAAAATAAAGTCTGACACTGTTTCCACTGTTTCCCCATCTATTTCCCATGAAGTGATTGGACTGGATGCCATGATCTTCGTTTTCTGAATGTTGAGCCTTAAGCCAACTTTTTCACTCTCCTCTTTCACTTTCATCAAGAGGCTGTTTAGCTCCTCTTCAGTTTCTGCCATAAGGGTGGTGTCATCTGCATATCTGAGGTTATTGATATTTCTCCCGGAAATCTTGATTCCAGCTTGTGTTTATTCCAGACCAGCGTTTCTCATGATGTACTCTGCATAGAAGTTAAACAAGCAGGGTGACAATATACAGCCTTGACGTACACCTTTTCCTATTTGGAACCAGTCTGTTGTTCCAGGTCCAGTTACAACTGTTGCTTCATGGCTTGCATACAGATTTCTCAAGAGGCAGGTTAGGTGGTCTGGTATTCCCATCTCTTTTAGAAATTTCCACAGTTTATTGTGATCCACAGAGTCAAAGGCTTTGGCATAGTCAATAAAGCAGAAATAGATGTTTTTCTGGAACTCTCTAGCTCTTTCCGTGATCCAGCAGATGTTGGCAATTTGACCTCTGGTTCCTCTGTCTTTTCTAAAACCAGCTTGAACGTCAGGGAGTTCACAGTTCACGTATTGCTGAAGCCTGGCTTGGAGAATTTTGAGCATTACTTTACTAGCATGTGAGATGAGTGCAATTGTGCGGTAGTTTGAGCATTCTTTGGTGTTGCCTTTCTTTGGGATTGGAATGAAAACTGACCTTTTCCAGTCCTGTGGCCACTGCTGAGTTTTCCAAATGTGCTGGCATATTGAGTGCAGCACGTTCACAGCATCATCTTTCAGGATTTGAAACAGCTCAACTGGAATTCCATCACCTCCACTAACTTTGTTCGTAGTGATCCTATCTAAGGCCCACTTGACTTCACATTCCAAGATGTCTGTCTCTAGATTAGTGATCACATCATCATGATTATCTGGGTTGTGAAGATCTTTTTTGTACAGCTCTTCCGTGTATTCTTGCCACCTCTTGTTAAGATCATCTTCTTCTGTTAGGTCCATGCCATTTCTGTGCTTTATCAAGCCCATCTTTGCATGAAATGTTCCCTTGGTATCTCTCATTTTCTTGAAAAGATCTCTAGTCTTTCCCATTCTGTTGTTTCCCTCTATTTCTTTACACTGATCGCTGAAGAAGGCTTTCTTATCTCTTCTTGCTATTCTTTGGAACTCTGCATTCAGATACTTATCTTTCCTTTTCTTCTTTGCTTTTCACCTCTCTTCTTTTCACAGCTCTTTGTAAGACCTCCCCAGACAGCCACTTTGCTTTTTTGCATTTCTTTTCCATGGGGATGGTCTTGATCCCTGTCTCCTGTACAATGTCACGAACCTCATTCCATAGTTCATCAGGCACTCTATCTCTCAGATCTAGGCCCTTAAATCTATTTCTCACTTCCACTGTAGAATCATTAGGGATTCGATTTAGGTCATACCTGAATGGTCTAGCAGTTTTCCCTACTTTCTTCAATTTAAGTCTGAATTGGGTAATAAGGAGTTCATGATCTGAGCCACAGTCAGATCCTGGCCTTGTTTTTGCTGACTGTATAGAGCTTCTCCATCTTTGGTTGCATAGAATATAATCAATCTGATTTTGGTGTTGACCATCTGGTGATGTCCATGTGTAGGGTCTTCTCTTGTGTTGTTGGAAGAGCAAATCCACCTCCTTGTCTCTCAATAAATTTTTGCGGTGAGACATCAGAGCCTGAGTTTCATTAGTTTTGGCTGATCTTTAGTACAGTGAGAAAGCTGAAGGACAGGAGGAAAAAGCAGTGGGAACAACGTGCCAAGGAATCCCTTCATAGCCCACCAGAAAATTTGCTAAATATCTGACTGGTGCTCACAATTTCATTGGTCTGATCCTTGGCACAGAGAAGAGAAAGGACAGAAGAACCCCCCCCCCCCCCCCCCCCACTGGCTTGTGTAACAGCTACTAGGGCTCAGCAGATAGCGCCTTTGGGACATGTTGAGCAGTAGCCTCTCCAGAGTCCCTCAATTGTGCCCCCTGCTGCCCGCCTGTTCGTGGGAGGTTCGAGGAAACAAGAAATGAGAGCTTGTAAAGGAATTAAGATTTTGTTAGGCATGTCCCTCCAGCCAGAGGAGCGAGGACCTCTTACCTTAACTGGGAGGTCTTCTGGGATCTGAGAATGGGCCGCGTGGGCTTTCCGCTGTCCCAGTTTCCAGCACGATGGGCCTTCCCCTGCGCTGGATTCTCTTTGCATTCTGCCTCTACCACGGGAGCTTCGCTGAGTTGGGCTCCGGCTGTGCTTGGCCTCTTCTACGCGGAGATTGTTTCAGCCAGGTTATCTCCGAGTCACGGCACCATAGATGTCACGCGAGTGTATGTTCCTTGGTTGTTTGTCTCGTCACAACAAAGATTTGGAGCAAAGGACAATAGAGCCCTCAGGTCGTCACAGCTCTCGGGTCTTGGACAAACTGTGTTATAGCTCTTAGGCAAATCAGTGTTACAGCTCTATTTTATTGAGAAGATAGCAGGAGAATCCATCCTCAAAGCGTGGGGGCATGACAACCCAAAGATTTGAAGGGAAGACAGTGGAGGAGGGCAGGGGAGAGGGGGAGAGAGAGAGGGAGAGAGGGAGAGAGAGAGAAAGAGCGCAGGCACGAGGGAGAGGAAGAGAGAGAGAGAGACAGCTCGCGCTTTGGCTCCTCCTTTTATGTTTTTGCCTCCACCTGGGCCTGACCTATGCAAATTGGGCTTAACCAGGAGTGCTGTTTGTTCTACGTGAAGACTTCACTCTGGTCCCCGGACCTTCCTTTTCCATTTCTGTCTTTTAGCCACCGCCATTTTGGACTCCTTTCCCCTATTCTACCTACCTAACAATTTAATCACATCTAAATAAATATCAAAGAACGTATAGGCGCGGCTGGTCGGCGGCAGCTCTGCGGGTGCTGGGGCTGCGAGCCGAGGACCAAGCCACCGCGGCCTGAGCGCGCCGGCACCGCCCGCACCGCCCTTCCGCCCGCCCTCCTGACGCGCAGCCCCGCGGCCTCCGCTGCAGACCCGCCCCGCCCCGCGCGCCTCTGCCGCCTCTTCCTGAGCCCCCGCTCGCCCAGCGGCCGCCGCCCCCGCGCCAGGTTCCGGCCGCGGCCCGCCTCTGCCGCCCAGGGCCCTTCCGTCCAGGCCCCGGGACCCGGCTCCCCGCCAGCCCCGGCCCCGGCCCCGGCCCCGAGTCGGAGAAGAGCGTGGAGGCAGCGGCCGAGTTAAGCGCCAAGGACCTGAAGGAGAAGAAAGAGAAGGTGGAGGAGAAGGCAGGCCGGGAAGAGCGGAAGAAAGAAGTGGAGGAGGACGAGGAGGACGGCGCAGAGGAGGAGGAGAAGAAACTGCCGAGGACGGCGAGGAGGAGGATGAAGGGGGCGAGGAAGATGAGGAAGAAGAGGAGGAGGACGAAGGGCCCGCGCTGAAGAGCGCTGCTGAAGAGGAGGATGAAGCGGGTCCCACGCGGCAGAAGGCAGAAAACGGGGCGTCGGCATGAGCCCCCCGCCAGTGGGCTGGGGGTGGAGGGAGGCCGCTGGGGGCCCGGAGGTGGGGGTGGGGAGCGCCGCGGGCAACCCCTCTTCACCTGGCTCCCTGCTCTGGGCCCCGCGCCAGAGTTGCCGCCCTCTCTCCCCCCAGCCTTCTCATGCCGCACCTGCATCCTCACTGCCATCTTCCACCTCCTTACCTGCTCCATCTGAGCTCCCCAGCTGGTCCCCAGTCACCCCCTCCCTCTCCCTCCTCTCTTCCCGCCCTTCCCACAGCCAGCCTCTCCCTCCTTCAGTAGCCTCTCCTTCCTAACCTCTGCATCCCAGCCTCACGTGATCCTGCCCAGCCCATCCCTACCCTGCCTGATCCCTGGGTCTCCTCCCTCAGATCCCTTTCTCAGACAGCGCCAGGACAGGTTGGGGCCAGGGTTGGGGCCGAGCCCCACAGCTGCCCCCCTCCCCTCCCCCTTTTTTTTTGTATAATTTAATAAAGAAACGGTCGCTCTTCTGTTTTTTTTTTTTTTCTCTTTTAAAAGAATGTATCGGAAAGCATTTCATCACTTTCTCTTTTCTGAAGTTCCTGGAGGAGAATTAGTGTAGATAGTAAGCCATAGTTAAGACAGATAGAAAAGTGCTATGTTACTCTGCATCACCAGACAAAAGGTTGGTGTTTCAGTTCAGTTCAGTCGCTCAGTCTTGTCCAACTCTTTCCAACCCCATGAACTACAGCACGCCAGGCCTCCCTGTCTATCACCAACTTCCAGAGTCCACCCAAACCCATGTCCATTGAGCTGGTGATGCCTTCAACCATCTCATCCACTGTCGTCCCCTTCTCCTCCTGCCTCTAATCCCTCCCAGCATCAGGGTCTTTTCCAATGAGCCAACTCTTCACATGAGATGGTCAAATTATTAGAGTTTCAGCCTCAGCATCAGTCCTTCCAATACCCGGCTGCAGTCAATTTCTGCATAGATTTTGGAGCCCAAGAAAGTGAAATATAACCCTTTTCATATTTTCCTCATATATTTGCCCTTTTAAATGCTCTGGTTCTGTCTCTAGACAGAAGTGTGTGAGTGGAGTCATGGACAAACTGCCAAATTTCTAGGAATACTGGGACAGATAGTATTTGTTTTCTGCTTTATAATTTCCAATCCCCTGCAAACTACACATATGACTTGATAAATTTCATATTCAACTGACTTCTTCACTGCATAAGGGACCTCTCCAGTGAGAAATACAAACCTGAAGATATCTTCAAAGTTTGGTTTTACTTTGTATGAACTAATGTCAATAATGTTAAGTGTATCTGCCCCATTTCCACAAACCTAAAATACTTTAATATTTATTCAACTCATGGAATTTTTAAATTGTTCACTTGGGAAATTAGAACATTTACCACCTAAATGTTTGTGGTTAATTCTCACTATTAAACTTTTTAGATTATATAAAGAATTTTTTTAATTAAAAAATAATTTGAGTATAGTTGCTTTACAATGTTGATGTTAGGTTATGCTGTACTGCAGAGTAAATCAGTTATATGTGTATGTGTGTGTGTGTGTGTGTGTGTGTGTGTGTGTGTGTATAATCCCTGGAGGAGGGCATGGCCACCCACTACAGTATTTTTGCCTGGAGAATCCCATGGGCAGAGCAGCCTGGCGGGCTACGGTCCATAGAGTCGCAAAGAGTCAGATGTGACTGAAGCGACTTAGCAGCATGCACATATATAATATTTATCCACTCTATTTTAGGTTTCCATACCATTTAGGTCACCACAGAGCAATGAGTAGAGTTCCCTGTGTTAAACAAGAATTGAGACTTTAAAAAATGCCACCATATTATAAGACCTCAATTCTTGTTTGTTTTCGTAAGAACTGTTACTTTGTTAAGTTTGTCTTGTTTGTTATGAAGCTTACCAGGACTGTGTCCCATACGTTCTCGGTTTCTGGTTAATTATATATCAAGATCATTTAAGGTTTCAGATTCAAAACATCTACTAGAACACGCCAAAATAAAAACACTTGTGTGAAGAACTGCATTACAGAATTCGTAGGCACCTAGCATTGGTGAAAATGTTTGCTTTGTAAATTTAAGACTGCTGAGGAGGAGGCAACAGCTGGGGTCATGAGATTGCCCTGCAGTCCATGGGGTAGCAGAGAGTCGGACACAACTGAGCGACTGAACTGGACTGACCATGCTGAGAGCCCTCGCTAGTGCCTAGTGAGGCAAAGGCTGGAACACGCGGACAGAGGATGGGATGGCGGCCCTGCCCTTGGGGCATCACTCAACAACGCTGCTCTGCTTCTCTGGTGGTTCAGGCTTCCTCCACAAGCATTCCCGTTTGCAGAGCTCCTCCCTCCCTCCTGCCCCCTCAGGATGTCTCCTCGCAGCCAACCCCAGTCCTCTGCCTGGATCTCCTCTCCAAACCCCACATCCCAGCACCCAGCCTTTGTGTGCAGCGGTGGACACCCCTCTCAGGCTTGGGGAGCAGGGCCGTGGTTAGTGCCATCTGTAGAGGTCTCACTCTGTCCTGCCTGCCTCTAGCTGGTACTGCCTCCTCTTCCCATAAGAGAATGAGGCTTCCTTCTGTCCCACTGAGCTCCCCCAAGGGTTGCAGGTCCCATCTCACTTCCTCTCCTCACCAGTTTCCTTCTTGTTTCTTTGGTCCTACCTGGCTATGAGGGAATCTTTTTTGTCCTTTTAGGTGTCAAGGTCCTCTGCTCGTGTTCAGCAGGGGCTCTGTGAATATTGTTCCATGACAGATGTATTCTCGATGCGTCTGTGGAGCGAGACGAACTCCACGTCTTCCTAATCCTCTGCCGTCTTGACTCCTGTGTCTGTTTTATCCCTAACCTAGCTAAGCGAGTATCAATTTTATGTAAGTTGTAAAGTAGATTCCCTGAGAATAGTAAGTGGTGGAATAACTTGTTATTTGCTTTCAGCTGTTTCTTTTCATGACATGCAGGGTTTGATGCCCCAAAAGCCAGGCTTAGAAGATTTATTCCCCAAGAAAAGTTAACAATATATGAAAGAGTTCACACTGGAAATTCACATTTAATGAAAGGGCATATGAAATACTGAGAGGATGTTATGAAGGACATAACCAAATGAGGACAGCTTCTCATAATATAAATATTAATGCCAAAAGAAAAGGAGGATATTAACCAAACTGTGAAATATGCCCGTTTCAGTCATTAATATCTGCTGAGAAGTGTATATATGTAAGCAAAGACCCATGCTTTTTTGAAACGTACATGTTCTCTGAAAGGAAATATGGAAAACCTGGAAAGTCACCTAATCTATACTGCAAATATTCATTCAAACTTTTCTGAATGCAGGTAACACACAATAAAATATGTCTGAAAACTAGGTATTTAAAATTTAGGTTAACAACTCCCAGTATAATCCATTTGAGGGATCTTTTAGCCAGAGTTCAATATTCTTCAACCAACAGCTCTTTTCTCTTTGTTCCAAAGTCTGTAATGTTGCTTATTTTGAAAGAGACTAATCCAACCATCATGGTTGAAGACATATCACAGTATACTCAATGTGAAAGAATTTTTCACGTGTAATAAAATGGGGAAAGCTTTAAGCAAGAACGCTACCTCCAACAATCACAAGAATATCTATAGGGAAGGGAGAAGATTTTCATGCAATGACCTGGGCATAATGTTGACCGAGACTCAAGTCTTATGAAACATCAGGGACCTCAGTCTTCAGACAATGATTTTAAAAGTAATAAATGTATGAATATCTTTTATCAATGATCACATCTTTCTCTATATAAGAGAAATTAATCTTTAAAGCTTATTCAACAGCAGAGTATTCAAAATCCACAGAAGCATAACAAGTGTAATAAATGTGGTAAAGTCTTGCTAAGCCATTAAATATAAAAGGACATAGGAAAATTCGTACAGGAAGGCAACCTTTCATATATACAGAATGGAGCAAAGCCTTTAACCAGTACTCATATCTCACTCAGCATCAGCAAATTCATACTGGAGAGAAGCCTTATAAATATATGTAATGTGGAAAAACTAATCTGATATCCATTCTTGCTAGACATTTGAAAATTCACGTTGGTAATGCAGAGAAGACTTAAATGTACAGAACATGGCAAAGCCTTTATGCATTGCTCAAAATTTATTCAACATAACAGAATTCATACTGAGGAGAAGCCTTATAAATGCACAGAGGGTGGCAAAGCTTTAATCATAGTTCAACTCTTAATAGGCATCAGATAATTCATACTGTAGAGAAACCTTATAAATCTAAGGGTTGTGGCAAAGCCTTTAACCAAATTCCTAGCTTTATTCAACATTGGCGAATTTGTACTGGAAACCATTCTGATGCAAAGAATGTGGCAAATCCTTTGCCCAGAGCTCAAGTCTTTGTCAACATCAGAGAACTCATCCTTCAGAGAAAACAAAAACTTATATGTAAGGAAAGTGGCAAAGGCTTTCATCAGAGCTCTCACCTCACTAGACATCAGAGAGCATGTATTGGAGAGAAACTCTAGAAATGTAATAAGTGATGAAAGAGGTTAGTCCTAAATGTACACTTTAGATAACATGAGAGCATTTCTGCAGGAAAGATATGTGATGATGTACCAAACAAAGTAGGAAAGTTGTAATAAAAATCAACTCTAAATAAATATCAGAGAAGGCATACTAGGAAGCATTTCATCAGTTCCACTTTCCTGAATTTCCTCTGGAGGAGAATTACTGTAGATAGCAATCCACAGTTAAAACACAGAGAAAATTGATATGTTAGAATGGATCCCAGGATGAAGGGTTGTGTGTGGAGTGGTACAATTATTAGCAATGTATTCTTGCTTGTTTTGACATATTTGAGATTATTTGAAAACCAAATGAAAGTAAGTCAATCTCAAAATACTACATGTTTTGGTTTTTTCTACTGTGTATGTGAACTCAAGTTTTTGATGGTTGCTGACTCAGTGATAAGAGAATCCCTTCTATCTGAGGTAGGAACCATTGGTATTTATTCTTCATTAAGGACGTTAAGTACGTAGTAATATTACGTGTACACTGAACATCTAATGGAGGTGTTTGTCATTGGTGTCAAACAACCCTGTAGGTCACCATGATGTAAGTGTTCAGGGACTAATGCCACATATTAAGGTCAGACAGAGGTTTGTTCTAAATTTTCAATGTCACTGGCTTTTTAAGGATAATACAATGACAGTTCACTGAAATTTTGATGTATTTTTATAATAGCAACAGAAGTCATGAATATTAATTGACATGTTTGAAATAAAGACTTCTCTGATACCCTGGAAAAGTATGGGAAACCCTTCCCAGAAAAATCATGTAATTAATCTATGCCTTGTTTATTAAATGATTAGCCTTCCTTTTGTAACCATAGAAAGTGCAACTCTGAGACCATTGTATCAGAAAAATGAATATCGTTGTCTATGCTTGTAATCTGTATTCTAATCAAGGGTCACACAGTGGATTGTAAAAGGTTTCATTCTGACTATGTGTGATATTCATACATGTTAATCAATAAAACTGGATGGTTTCTGGTGTTACAGTTGCTGTGTAATGAATGAAGTGTTTACCTACCACCGACATTAACCTCTCCAGCCTTACTTAAGCTTGCAGGGAAGAATACATACCAGTGAACTATTAGGTAGCACAGTGAGATGACATCTGTTACTGCCCTTTAGCCTCATATAATTTGATCATGTATTTCCCATCATTTATCCATTGTACTTTTCCCCCCTCTCTGTACCTGCAGGGACATTGTGATGGTTCTAATAAGAAGGATCAGACAGAGTATTGTTGAGAGCTTCCCTGACTGCCCCGTGCTGTTGCTGCCTCAGCATCTGTCTGGGGAGCAGGCAGCCTGCAGGTCCTTGAACTCACACCAGCCAATCCTGTGAGCACCTCCACTAGACGACCCCCTTCCTTGAGATCAGCAGTCTTGCCGAACCCCTGGGTCTACTGCACAGGCCCCCCTTCAATGACACCCTCAGAGCGCACCAGATTCCTGCTCCTCTGGTTTGAATGGACCCATCCACGCTCAGCCTGGGGAGCCCACAGCACTTCACCCAGGGTCCCTTAGAAAGGCCTGAACCCCAAGTACTGGACCTTTCTCTGCCTGGTTCTAGCCTGACCTCCCTCAGTAATTCCCACCCTAAACCCTCCCCTCTGAGATGTCTCAGCTGTGCTGAGTGAGAAGGCTCAAGCTCAGGGCTCCTGAGTGTGGGTCTTGGGGAAGAAGCATCAGAACAGAGAACTTGCTAAAGACGTATTTAATGACCCCATCTCAGACCTGCAGATTCATAACTTCTTAGAGTGGGGACCTGACCTCGAGGGGTTCATATTCACTGAAATGGTTAAGAAAGAATCTGAACCAATGGCCAAGTGATTTCCATCTGTTTCAAATCAGGGTCACGTGACCAGTGTTAGGAAAGGACCTCCCTGGTGCACGCCCCACAGAGTTCTCTCTTGGTCCTGTGGAGGCATCAGTGTGGTGTGTAGGAAGTGCTCCAGGGAACTCTAAAGCAAGGCCCAAGTTAAGGACGTGGCTCCTGGTCCATCTGTGAGAGCTGAGGACCAGCTTCAGTCTGAGGAGAGGCTACAGGTTTGGTCTAGCTGGATTTGGACCAGGGAAGGCAGTCAGCTCACATCATCTGTGTGAGCAGAGGGTTAGGAGCTCCCTATGGGGAGAGAACAATCAAGAAATAAGTTCAAAGGCTGGTCTCCAGGTAGGAGGTGAGTGTTCCCGAATCTCTCCTGAGACAGGACAGGAGAGGTTGGCCTTTTCAGCTTTTCAAGGTCCTTCTGTCTGTAGGTGAAGTAGTTGCAGGATAAAGAGCTCTGTGGATGCCTTTGAAGGTATTTTCTCAAGATGCAGAGGTGTGTTTGCTACATAACATCCCCAGAGAAGACAGAGCAGGAGGAAGAAGAGGAGGAAATGGCAGCTTCTCAGGTCCATGTTCTGTTCCGGGCCTGGGGCTGTGTCTGGTTTTCCTCCTGAAATGCCTAGACTGAGAATCGGCAAACCTTTAGTTCTCTGCTTCTAATTTTTCTGCCTGAGGTGTTTGTTATCAACTCTTTTTTCCCTTTTCTTCTTATCATAGTGAAGACTGGCTCTTTAGACCACCTCTCCCTTGTGTCCCAGATCCTGTTCTCCATTGTCTGTATCCTGGCTTTCTATAGAACATGACGAATTCCCAACCTGAATGAGTGACTTTCAGCTGGTGAACATATTCCCTTTGTGAGAGATCAACACGGAGACGCACTGGTATCCGAGATTCCCGCTGGGATGTGGTTCAGTGTTGGGATCTTCGGGAAGTAGGGGAAATGCCATGATGAGTTCACACGTGGACACAACTCAGCTCTTTAGGAGTTAGAAAATGCCCTTATATATTGAATCAACTCAGTGATCCAGAATTTTTCAGGAAATGTGCAGAAATAAAAAGAAAACTAGGAGACACTGTCCTCTGTGATGCTAAGGCTTACTAGTTAAACGCACTGTTAGGATACAAAACAGAGGAAGTATATATAAAATGAATTTTGCATAAAACTGATATCTTTTTGTTAGGTTCAAGTTATCATTTCCTAGCTGCTGCTACTGCTGCTGCTAAGTCGCTTCAGTCGTGTCCGACTCTGTGCGACCCCATAGACGGCAGCCCACCAGGCTTCTCCGTCCCTGGGATTCTCCAGGCAAGAACACTGGAGTGGGTTGCCATTTCCTTCTCCAATGCATGAAAGTGAAAAGTGAAAGTGAAGTCGCTCAGTTGTGTCCGACTCTTGGTGGCCCCATGGACTGCAGGCCACCAGGCTCCTCTGTCCATTGGATTTTCCAGGCAAGAGTACTGGAATGGGGCACCAGTGCCTTCTCCTAAGTGCCCAGGCTCTGATAGTGCATCTTCCGTGTGATCCATTTACACCATGACAGGTGATGTCCACTGGCTCTGGTGATTTCTCTGAGATTATCAGGCTAGGAAGTTCATTTTTTTTCCCTCTGTCTTTAAACAAGGCCGTGGAAAAATGGAATGGGGAACGTGTGAAAACCCTCACAGTTAATGGAGAAATTCCACGTCTTTTTGGTTTCTCTTTGCTTTGGAAAATGAACCCTCACTGTGTTGATGATAGACACTGGGTTTTGGGAGTGGGCGTTTTCATCACTCAAGCCCACGTGTGATGTTTCTAGTACACTCCACACTCATATCACACTTAGTCTTCTTATTCACATTTTTTTTTCAAAATATTTGCAATAATCATATTGGTGCTAATCTGTTTTCACCTGTGTTGAATTTCTAAGATACAGCTCAACAAAATGATGCAGTTTGTCAAGAAATTAAAGTTGCAGAACCAGGAGCTCTAATTTATCTTATACCGTTGTATATGTTTGCACCCTAGTGTATTTAAAATATACAAAGAATATCATTCATAAGCAGATGTATATATTTTAACCCATTAAAAATAATCTTGATTTTATTGCCATGAATCAGTTCAGTTCAGTTGCTCAGTCGTGTCCAACTCTTTGTGACCCCATGAACCACAGCACGCCAGGTCTCCCTGTCCATCACCAACTCCTGGAGTTTACCCAAACTCATGTCCATTGAGTCAGTGATGCCATCCAACCATCTCATCCTCTGTCGTCCCCTTCTCCTCCTGCCTTCAATCTTTCCCAACACCAGGGTCTTTTCAAATGAGTCAGCTTTTCGCATCAGATGGCCAAAATATAAATGTACAGCATGTGGCAAGGCTTTTAAGCAGAGTTCAACTTTAACTGAACATCAGCAAGTCCATACTGGGGACAGACCTTATAAATGTACAGAATGTGGCAAATCCTTTACCCATTATTCACTCCTTACTCAACATCAACGAATCCACACTGGGGAGAGACCTTGTAAAGGTACAGAATGTGGCAAAGCCTTTAACTGGCATCTGAGTCTTACTGTACATCAGCGAACTCATCCTGGGGAGAAGCCATACAAATGTAACAAATGTGGCAAAGCCTTTATCCATTGTTCACATCTTACTCGACATCAACGAATCCATACTGGGGAGATACTTGATAAATGTACAGACTGTGGCAAAGCCTTTCCCCAGAGTTCAGATCTTTCTTGACATCAGAGAATTCATCCTGCAGAGAAATGTTAGACATGTAAGGAATGTGGCAAAGGATTTCACCACAGCCATCACCTCACTCCCTGTCAGAGAATACATACTGCAGAGAAACCCTAGAAATGAGTCAGTGATAAAAAAAGGTTGGTCCTAAATATACAATTTTGAAGCAACGAGTGTTTACTTTGGAAAGATACACGAATGAAATACAAAAATGTAGACAAGTGTTTCATCAAACATCAAAAGTAAATCAATGCCAGAGAATTCATACTAGAAAGCATTTCATTCGTACCACTACCAAATGAATGTCATTCGACTCTCAAGTTACAATGCTATGATTTGTTTCCACTGTATATACGAACCTCTATTTTTGATGGTTGTTACCTGAATTGTAAGAGAAGCCCTTCTATACTAGGTGGGAATCATTTATATTTATTCTCCAATTTATAAGATTAAGAACACAGTCATGTTATATGCACACTAAACCTCTAGATGGAGGTATTTGTCACTGATGTCAAACATCTGTGTTGTCACCATGATGTAAGTGTTCAGGAAATAATTCAAAGTAAGACGGAAGTTTGCTCTCAGTTTTCAATAATTATGTCAATTGCTTTTTAAGCATAAACCAAGGATTGTTCATTAAAATCGAAAGTCTTTTTATAACATCAACATCGAGAAATCATGCATATTACCTGGCAGGCTTGAAGTAAGGACACCTTCTCTTCTACCTGATGTAAGTATAGAAAACTCTTTCTGGAAAAGTCATATTAATATAATTAATGTCCATCCATGTTTACTACATTAACCTCCATTTTGTAAACCACATGAATCACATTCACAGATCATTACATCAGAGAAACAGGAAAGTTTTTAGAAGCTTGTAATCTGTATTTAAATCAAGGATCAAACAACAGTTGTAAAAAGTTTTATTCCCTCTGTGTAAAATTAATGTACATTCATTAATAAAAGTGGATGATTTTTTAGTGTTACGGTTGATGTGGAATGAAGGAAGGGTGAACGCACCACCAGCATTAACGTCTCCCACCTGTTTAAGGTTGCAGGAAAGATAACGTTATAAGAAACTATTTGTGGCACAGGGGTGGCATCGGTAGAAATTAGTTCCTTACTGGTGTTAAACTCTCACAAATTCATATATTTCCCACCGTTTCTATGTTGTATCTCCTCTCTCATTTTGAAATTACTCGGACATTGTGATGGTTCAAATAAGAAGGATCATACAGAGTACTGTTGAGAGCTTCCCTGACGGCTCCGTGCTGTTGCTGCCTCAGCGTCTGTCTAGGCAACAGGCAGCCTGCAGGTCCTTCAACTCACACCAGCCAGTCCTGTGAGCACCTCCACTAGATGACCCCCTTCCTTGAGACTAGCAGTCTTGCCAAACCCCAGGGTTTACTTCACAGGCCTCCCTTCAGTGACACCCTCAGAGCTCACCAGAATCCTGCTCCTCTGGTTTGAATGGACCGATCCACACTCAGCCTGGGGAGCCCACAGCCCTTCACCCAGGGCCCGTTAGAAAGGCCTGGACCTCAAGTACTGGAGCTTTCTCTGCCTGGTTCTAGCCTTGACCTTCCTCAGGGGCCCTCAAGGCTTCCTGTGAATTCTCTCAGGACCTAGAGTCATAAACTCACCTGCCTCAATTGTCCATTGTTCTTCTGTTAGGTAAAACTTTTCAGGGGCTCATTTAAGCAAATGTCAATTTAACAAAGTCACAAAAAGCATAATTAAAAGCCATGATGGGAAAGTTCTGAACCAAGATTTATAAAATCTTGCCCTGTATAATTCTTAGCACAAGTTTCTTGTCTAGGCTTAAAGGAACTCTTTTCTCATGGCCTTGGCATACTTTGAATGCAATATATAAATATCTGAAGATATATACATCATATAATTTATATAACACACATTGGATACAATATATAAATATCTGAAGGTATACATGTTAGCAGTGAGAAAACCAAGAAGGAATATGTGAGTGTATGTGTATTTGTACACATTTAACTTAGAGAATTTAGAAAGGCTACATCAAAACGGGTCATTTTAGACTTGCAGATGATTGACTAAATACTGCAAAACTTGTCAATTTGTCAATCAATCTGTTTTGTCTATTTTTCATGGAATTCATTTCCTTAAATGTCAGGAGGTTACACTTGTTAAGGAACTTCCACACTGTGCTCCCCCTGTGACTGCCCCAGTTTAAATTCTCTCCAGCCGTGTAGGAGGTTCCCTGATCTCCAAGCCTCGTCAGCGTTTACAATATTAATAGTGGGCTCTTTGCTAATTGTTATTCTGACTGGCATGAGATGACGCATCATTGTAGCTTTGTTTTGCATTTCTTATTGTTTAGCGCTGGTGAGCATCTTTCATTTGCCTCTTGCCCATCTAAAAGAGCAAGTTGCCCCACCCAGGCTCAGCAGTTGTGGCGCACAGGCTTAGCTGCCCCAATGCATGTGGAGTACTCCTGGACCAGGGATCAAGCTCACGTCCCCCGAACTGTCAGATGGATACTCCACCGCTGGGTGACACGTCTGTTTAGCTTTTTTCCTTTTGAGATGCATGTGTATTTTGTATTGGAATATAATTGCTTTACAATGTTGTGTTAGTTTCTGCTGTATGACATCATCAATCAGCCATAAGTATACATGAATCTGCTCCCTCTTGAACCTCCCTCCCGTGATCTCCATTTCACCCCTCTGGTCAGCAAGAACACCAAGCTGAGCTCCCCGTGCTATCCAGCAGATTCCCACTAGCTACCTGTTTTAACCATCAGTTCAGTTCATTTCACTTGCTCAGTCATGTCCAAGTGTTTGTGACCCCATGGACTGCAGCACGCCAGGCCTCCCTGTCCATCACCAACTCGCAGAGTTTCCTCAAACTCATGTCCACTGAGTCGGTGATGCCATCCAACCATCTCATCCTCGGTCGTCCCCTTCTCCTCCCCACTTCAATCATTCCCAGCATCAGGGGCTTTTCAAATGAGTCAGCTTTTCACATGAGGTGGCCAAAGTACTGGAGTTTCAGCTTCAGCATCAGTCCTTCCAATGAACACCCAGGACTGATCTCCCTTAGGATGGGCTGGCTGGATTTCCGTGCAGTCCAAGGGCCTCGCAAGAGTCTTCTCCAGCATTTCAGCCATGGTAGTGTATGTGTGTCAGGAAGGCTCTTCAGTTTGTCCCCCTCTTCTCCTGCCGTGTCCGCACATCTGTTCTCTATATTTGGACAAATATTGTCATAACAGATATACATGGAATCTAAAAAAATGTCGTTGATGAACTTATTTACTGAGCAGGAATATAGGCACAACGGTGGTTCTTAAGCTTTTGGATGTTGAAGTTTCAAGGCATAAAATACACAGACAATCGTGGCATGCATTTTATGAAGTGAAAGAAGCCCATTCAAAAATGCTACAGAAAGTAGCAATTTTACAATATGACACTTTGGTGTAGGTAAATGTTCATATGTGCTCAGTAGTGTCTGAGTCTTTGTGAGCCCAGGGGCTGTAGCCCACCAGGCTCCTCTGTCCATAGATTTCCCAGGAAAGGATACTAGAGTGGGTTTCCATTTCTTCCTCCAGGGGATCTTCCTGACCCAAGGATGGAACCTGCATCACCTGGATGTCCTGCATTGGCAGGTAGAAAGTTCTTCCCACTCAGTCACCTGGGAATCTAGTAGGAAATATAACAGAGATTTAAAAGGTCTGTGGTTGCCATGGGTTTCAAAGGAAGCATTATGAATATCCTAAATCTAGAAAACTTTCAGGACCGTGAAATAATTTGTGTTAAACTGTTGTGATGGACACATGTTATTATACATTTATCCAGAGGTATGGATTGCACATCCCGAAAAGAGAAACAAGGGTAAAGAGTTTATTTACTGTCCTTGTAGCTTCATCAGTGGTAACAAATGCTCGCTCTGGTGGGGAAAGGTAAGTAGGGAGATTGTCCACGTGTGCAAACAAGAGTCATATGGGTATGGGAAACGTTGTACCTTGTTCTCAACTCTGCTGTGAAACGAAATCTTCTACAAAGTTGGTACTGGTGCATGCACACTGAATATTTTTTAGAATATATAATATTAGAAAGATGGACATGCTTCTATCTTTAATTTTTCCTTAGTCATTATACTTTAAAGATGTGAGAAAATAGAGCTCTCTAAATGGCACAGACAACAAACTGTAGCAGTTGATTCATAAAACCTAGAAAAACACACACACAGCAAGTAGAACAAGGCTCTCACGTGTTAATTCATGTTAATGTAACTTAAACGACAACACCGATCATGATTTCCTTGGTTGGTCATCAGATAGCATTTAGGGCATCATTTCCAAAGGCATTTGTCTCTGCCCACACACACTTGTTAACCTAGCGTGTCCTGCTCAGTTCAGTTCAGTTTAGCTGCTCAGTCCTGTCCTACTCTTTGTGACCCCATAGACTGCAGCTCGCCAGGCCTCCTGTTGCCTCTGGTTTATTTCCAAAGAAAGCTGTGTTGGAAACACCTCCAGGCTCCTGGTCTCTGAAGTTGGAGGTGCCACAGCTGCAGAGAGGTGGTCACAATGCAAATCATTTTGTGAAAACGTGTGTCCCCAGGCTGCAGAGAGGGGTGAAAACAACTAAGGACATGGGAGATCTTTGGGAAGAAGTCTGCAAGAAAGTCTGGCAGGAACCCAAGACCCCCAGGTGATTCCCACCACTCACCTCTCCCCTCCCCTTCCCCAAGGGCGCAGGCACAGGTGAGGACCACCACACCCATCCTAGAAAGAGCCCCTCGCCAGGGAATCAGGTTCACCTTTGCTTCTAGAAGTGCCCGCCCTAAATCCTCCCTTCCTGAGGTCTCAGATGTGCCAAATGTGAGGTTTCCCTCAGGGCTCCTGAATGCAGGTCTTCCTCTTGCATTTTTTCAAAACCCTGGTAGGCTGGTTCAGGTAGCCCAGAAGTAGGGTCCATTGTCTCTGGTGAATTGTTCTGAGGCCTGCTCTCTGTAAGGAAGGAGAGGAACTAGCTGGGAAGATCTGCCAATAGAGTGGAGCAGCAGGATGTGATTAGCATATCAGGTTAGTCTTGATTACCCAGTACAGATCAGGAACAGAGAAAGTCAGCAAAGAGCTCCGAAAAGGGTGAGAGAAACAAGAAAACGTTTTCTTCTTTTTCACTGCAGCAGTTGCAGGTTAAACGGCTGTATGGATGCTTTTGAAGGTATTTTCTCAACATGCAGATGTGAGTTTGAGAAGTCATATCCCCACAGAAGACGCAGAGCAGGAGGAAGAAGAGGAGGAAATGGCAGCTTCTCAGGTAATTGTCCTGTCCCGGGTGTGGGGCTGTGTCTGCTTTTCCTCCTGACATGCCAGGACTGAGAATCTGCAAACCTTTAGTTCTCTGCTTCTAAGTTTTCTGCCTGGAGTGCTTGCAATCACCTTCTCATTCACCCCCCCCCCCTTTTTTTTTTTTTAAATTTTAAATAGTGAAAACCAGCTCTTCAGGTTTCGTCTCGCTCATATTCTAGAGTATTTTCTCCATTGTGTGTATCCCGGCTTTCTATAGAGCATGATGAATTCTCAACATGAAATAGTGACTTTCAATGTTGAATACATTCCCTTTGTGAGAGATCAATCCGGGGAGGCACTGGTATCTGAGATTCCCATTGGGATGTGGTTCGGTGTTAGGATCTTAGGGAAGTCGGGGAAATGCCGTGATGAATTTACATGTGGATGCAATTCAGCTCTCTGGAACAGGAGTAAGAAAGTGCCCTTGTTAATAGAATGAACTCAGCATTCCAGAATTTTTCAGAAGTTAAAGTAGCAGAGACAAGCCTCTATACCGATAAGGAAAATATACTAATTAAGTGGACTATAAGCTACAGATCATGGGACGTATACAGGAGGTGGAACTTGCAGAAAGCTGACATTTTTCATGGTAGATTGAGATCATGCTTTTCCTAATATTGCCAAGAAGCCTGGCAGTGATATGCGTTTTTACATGTACTCTTACCCCGTGACCTCTGATGTTCACTGGTTCAGGTGCTTCTGGGAGATTTCCACGCTATGAAATTCATTTTTTAATTTTTTGTCTTGAACAAGGGTCTTGGAAAGAAAAATGATGGATATGCCTATCACAGTTAATGAGGAAATGCCGTATCTTCTTAGTTACTCTGCTTTGAGAAATAAACACTGTCAGCTAAAACAGATGCACACTTTGAGAGATGTGCATTAAGTTTTATTTGGGGCAAAATGAGGACAGCAGCCCAGGAGACAGCATCTCAGAGAACTCTGAGAAACTGCTCCAAAGAGCCAGTGGGGGAAGGTCAGTATGTGACTTTAGTGAAGGGGGAGTTCAGTGCAATCAAGCACTTACTTTACAAAAGTTTTCCGGCCAGTCGTGAGGAACTGAATCGTCATTTAGTGGTTTAGTGCTTTTCTAGTTATGAAGAGATGCAAGGATTGGGATCATGAAAGCAGTTCCTGAAAATATCTGACTCTCCAAAGACCTGTTCCACCAGATTCCCTGGAGCAGAGTGCCCCAATCCACCCTAAACTACGACTAGGGGACTGAAGTCAGTTGCAGCACCATAGGGTTCATTCTTCCCAGAGGCAGATGGCAAACGCCCTTGTTGTTGCTCAGTTCAGTTCAGTCAACTCAGCCGTCTCTGACTTTTTGCAACCGCTTGAATCACAGCCTGCCAGGCCTCCCTATCCATCAACAACTCCCGGAGTTCACTTAGACTCACGTCCATCGAGTCAGTGATGCCATCCAGGCATCTCATCCTCTGTCGTCCACTTCTCCTCCTGCCCCCAATCCCTCCCAGCGTCAGAGTCTTTTCCAATAAGTCAACTCTTCACATGAGGTGGCCAAAGCACTGGAGTTTCAGCTTTAGCATCATTCCTTCCAAAGAAATCCCAGGGCTGATCTCCTTCAGAATGGACTGGTTGGATCTCCTTGCAGTCCAAGGGACTCTCAAGAGTCTTCTCCAACACCGCAGTTCAAAAGCATCAATTCTTCAGCACTCAGCCTTCTTCGCAGTCCAACTCTCACATCCATACATGACCACAGGAAAATCCATAGCCTTGACTAGACGAACCTCAGTCAGAAAAGTAATGTCTCTGCTTTTAAATATGCTATCTAGGTTGGTCATAACGTTTCTTCCAAGGAGTAAGAGTCTTTTAATTTCATGGCTGCAGTCACCATCTGCAGTGATTTTAGAGCCCCAAAGAATACAGTCTGAGACTATTTCTCCTGTTTCCCCATCTATTTCTCATGAAGTGATGGGACCGGATGCCATGATCTTTGTTTTCTGAATGTTGAGCTTTAAGCCAACATTTTCGCTCTCCTCTTTCACTTTCATCAAGAGGCTTTTTAGTTCCTCTTCACTTTCTGCCATAAGGGTGGTGTCATCTGCATATCTGACGTTATTGATATTTCTCCTGGCAATCTTGACTCCAGCTTGTGTTTCTTCAGTCCAGCGTTTCTCATGATGTTCTCTGCATAGAGGTTAAATAAGCAGGGTGACATATACAGTCTTGACGCACTCCTTTTCCTATTTGGAACCAGTCTGATGTTCCAAGTCCAGTTCTAAGTGTTGCTTCCTGACGTGCATACCGATTTCCTTAAGAGGCAGGTCAGGTGGTCTGGTATTCCCATCTCTTTCAGAATTTTCCAAGGTTTATTTTGATCCACACAGTCAAAGGCTTTGGCATAGTCAATAAAGCAGAAATAGGTGTTTTTTTCTGGAACTCTCTAGCTTCTTCCATGATCCATCGGATGTTGACAATTTGATCTCTGGTTCCTTTGCCTTTTCCAAAACCAGCTTGAACATCAGGAAGTTCACGGTTCGAGTATTGCTGAAGCCTGGCTTGGAGAATTTTGAGCATTACTTAACTAGCATGTGAGATGAGTGCAATTGTGCGGTAGTTTGACCATTCTTTGGCATTGCCTTTCTTTGGGATATGAATGAAAACGGACCTTTTCCAGTCCTGTGGCCAAATTTGCTGGCATATTGAGTGCAGCACTTTCACAGCATCATCTTTCATTTGAAACAGCTCAACTGGAATTCCATCACCTCCACTAGTTTTGTTCATAGGGATGCTTTCTAAGGCCCACTTGACTTCACATTCCAGGATGTCTGGCTCTAGATGAGTGATCACACAATCTTGATTATCCAGGTCGTGAAGATCTTTTTTGTACAGTTCTTCTGTGGATTCTTGCCACCTCTTCTTAATATTTTCTGCTTCTGTAGGTCCATACCATTTCTGTCCTTTATCAAGCCCATGTTTGCATGAAATGTTCCCTTGGTATCTCTGATTTTCTTGAAGAGATCTCTAGTCTTTCCCATTCTGTTGTTTTCCTCTATTTCTTTGCAATGATCTCTGAAGGAGGCTTTCTTAATCTCTTCTTGCTATTCTTTGGAACTCTGCATTCAGATGCTTATATCTTTCCTTTTCTCCTTTGCTTTTCTCTTCCCTTCTTTCACAGCTATTTGTAAGGCTCCCGAGACAGCCATTTCGCTTTTTTGCATTCCTTTTCCATGGGGATGGTCTTGATCCTTGTCTCTTGTACAATATCATGAACCTCATTCCATAGATCATGAGGCACTCTATCAGAACTAGGCCCTTAAGTCTATTTCTCACTTCCACTGTAAAATCATAAGGGATTTGATTTAGGTCATACCTGAATGGTCTAGTCATTTTCCCTGCTTTCTTCAGTTTCAGTCTGAATTTGGTAATAAGGAGTTCATGATCTGAGCCACAGTCAGCTCCTGGTCTCATTTTTATTGACTGTATAGAGCTTCTCCATCTTTGGCTGCAAAGAATATAATCAATCTGATTTTGGTGTTGACCATCTGGTGATGTCCATGTGTAGAGTCTTCTCTTGTGTTGTTGGAAGAGGGTGTTTGCTATGACCAGTGCATTTTCTTGGCAAAACTCTATTAGTCTTTGCCCTGCTTCATTCCGCATTGCAAGGCCAAATTTGCCTGCTACTGCAGGTGTTTCTTGACTTCCTACTTTTGCATTCCAGTCCCCTATAATGAAGAGGACATCTTTTTTGGGTGTTAGTTCTAAAAGGTCTTGTTCAGTCGCTGGCAATGTTTTTGGAAAGTGCCGATTTGTAGTTGACAACACTCCTGTGTGTTTACTAGAGATGCTGGGATTTGGGAGTGGGGATTTTCATCACTCAAGCCCAGGTCTGATCATTTCCAGTACACTCCACTCTCATATCACAGATAGATAGAGTCTCATCACATTTCGGTATTTTCCAAAATGTTTACAAGAATCATATGTTATCATATGCTTATCTATGTTCAGCTGTGCTAATTTTTAAAATATAGTTCCATGCAAATGGTAGTTTTTTGAGGTAATTAAACAATTCAGAACCAAAGCTGTCTATTTTTTTAATCACTGTGTATGTCTGCAGCCTAGTCTATTTTTAAAAATTAAAATAATATTGTCACATGAGTGTATGTACCTCGGTACTTTGTCTCGTCACAACAAAGATTTGGAGTGACAGACATTAAAGCCCTTGGCGCATCACAGCTCTTGGGTCTTGGACAAACCGTGTTTTAGCTTAGGCAAATCAGTGTTACAGCTCTATTTTATTTAGAAGATAGCACGAGAATCCATCCTTGAAGCGTGAGGGCATGCCAACCCAAGGACTTGTAGAGAAGAGATTGGAGGAGTGCAGGAGGGAGGGAGAAAGAGAGGAAGAGGGCACGAACGCGGGAGAGAAAGAGAGAAAGCACTTTGGCTCCTGCTTTTATATGTTTTTCCCTCGACCTGGGCCTGCCCTATGCAAATTGGGTTTAGCCCGGAGTGCTGTTTTTTCAGGAGAAGGCAGTGGCATCCCATTCCTGGTCCTTGGACCCTCTTTGACCTTCCTTGACTTTTAGCCACCGCCATTTTGGACTCCTTTTCCCTATTCTACCTACCTAACAATATCATCCTCAAATATTTATGTACATTTTCAGTCAGTTAAAAATTATCCTGATTTTATTGACATGAGAATTTGTCTCTTAATAAGTACACAGTCCCATTTTAGTGTATGTCTGTATGCATGAACATGTTAACATCATTTGATTGATTTTTTGTTTTTCTTTTTTGAAGATTCCGTGAAGCAGGGAATAGCTACCCACTCCAGTATTCGTGCCTTGAGATCCCATGGGCAGAGAAGCGTGGCAAGCTACAGTCCCTGGGGTTGGTAAGAGTAGGACAGGACTGAGTGACTAACACTTTTCTTCTTTTTAGCATTATTTACAAATACAGAAATTTCTATAAACTTTCATGAGAGTTAGCTCTGTGCATTTGTCTGTGTTTGATTAAAGTCTAGAGTCACAAACTGAAGTAAAAGTTGCTGCTGCTGCTAAGTCACTCCAGTCGTGTCCGACTCTGTGCGACCCCATAGACGGCAACCCACCAGGCTCCCCCGTCCCTTAAGTTGTCATTTAAAGAATGTTCGTTAAAATATTTGCCAAAAGATGATACAGCAACATTATTGATTTTAAATTGTTCCTGTTATACATTCAAGTCTCTGAAAACTGTCAGAAAGTAGTCTATACCAGATTGTTAAACTGATTCTTGCTGCCGAGATTACTATCCTATCAGACCTGTAAAATCTGTAAAGGACTTAAACTTCAAAGTTAAATGTGAATTCTTCCCTTATTATTCTACCTCGTTGCTGTTCACACATTGTCACTCATGGAGCAGAATTTTCCACGTTACTCGTTCAAATAAGCTTGTGAAAAATGTGGCACACTGAGCCCACTCCAGAACATTTGGGTCAGGAAGTGCTTTGTAAAAATATTTCCTGTTTCTTTTGATAGACAGTTCATCGTCTGTCAACTGAGTACAACACTCAGAAATAACTATGCCAATGTTGATCTGATCATATGATTACTCTTTCAAATCAGAATAATTTCTGTAGTGGTTCATGGATCGTATCTCATCCTCTTTTCTTGGGGTTAAAAATGTGGTAGAAAATATTACTGTGTAAAAATTATATTCTTGTGTAACACCAGACATTCTCCTAAATCAAAACCATTTCTCTTGCTGGTTTCCTCTTGGGTCACATTAGGAAGTCTTCCCATGGGCACATGGCACCTTTACTTTGCATTTCAGGGACGGCTGACATTCCAGGATGTGGCCATAGACTTCACTGAAGAGGAGTGGGAATGCCTGGACCTCGGGCAGCGAGAATTGTACAGGGACGTGATGTTAGAGAACTACAGGAACCTGGCCTCCTTGGGTGAGGATAACTGCCTTCCAGAATCCCTTCTCTACCCACTGGGTTTTGGTTCCTGCATTTCTAGAATGTCTCCTAGAATCTTCTGCTCCTTATAATAGTTTCAGATCCCTGCTTTCTATGGGAAAATGGATATTTATGAGTTGAGAAAGAAGACTTCATGATGATTCATTATGATTCTCACTCTTCCTTGATGGAATCTGCCTCCTTCTTCTAGGTTAGTGCTAATTCTGTAGGTTCTGTGGTATAAAAGGGTGCCACTCTCCTTTATAAATCAGATTTCTCCCACTTACTGACTTTGGCCTTAGTAGTACTTGACTAGAATCTCAAGATATTTTCTTTATGTATTTGTTAGTTAGAAAAGTGCTTCGATAAAGTATTTGGGGTATAATTTTGTAGGCTATATTAACATTCAACCATGCCTTCTCTAGAATGTTAATAATGTAATAATGTAAAGAGCAAGGTAACAGTCATGTCTGACTCTTTGCGAGCCTATGGAATAGTCCATGGAATTCTCCAGGGCAGAATACTGGAGTGGGTAGCCGTTCCCTTTCCAGAGGATCTTCCTAACCCAGGCATCAAACACAGGTCTCCCACAGTGCAGGTGGCTTCTTTACCAGCTGAGCTACCAGGGAATGTTAATACAGCTTAGGAAATTATGTCCCCAAATACTTTAGTTCTAGGCTCTATTAACATTCTACCATGCCTTCTCTGGGCTTCCCAGGTGGCACTAGTGGTAAAGAACCTGCCTGCCAATGCAGGAGACGTAAAAGAAGTGTGTTTGATCCCTGGGTTGGGAGGAATTCCTGGAGGAGGACATGGCAACCCACTCAGTACTTTTGCCTGGACACTCCCATGGACAGAGGACCCTGGCAGGCTACAGTCTATAGGGTGGCAAAGAGTCAGACGTGACTGGCACGACTTAGCACATGTGCCTTTTCTTCTCACTTGAATACATATTAGATTGGAAACTGATGAATCTCTTGTAAAACGAATATTCCTTTTCCTGATATCAGGTCTTGTGGTCTCTAAGCCAAACCTGGTCACCTTTCTGGAGCAAATGAAGAATCCCTGGGATGTAAGGAGACTGGAGACACCAGCCGTATACACAGGTAGGGGTCAATGGATGGAGCCGACCACTCCACGACAGGTCCAAGGATTAGTGAAGAATTCATCTTTGTCATGTGGTTTGGGAAGATCTGCTTCAGTGGAAATGGTTTTAGAGAAGTCTGGGTTTCTTTCTGTTGCTGTCATAGGCGGATATCACCTGCCCCATTCTGTCCCTTTAAATCATTCCTGAATTCATCTCCAGTGATTACTTTTCTCAATCACAGTGAGAACTGAAACCCTTCTCTTGGCCTGTGAAAACCTGCATGAATCGATTACTATTCCATTTCGTGCGGGGCAGGGGGCCCCTCAGAAAACTGAACATTTCTGAAAAACTCTAAGACGCTCCTATTAAAGCTTCTACCTCTAGATGACAGTGTGTGAGCGGAATTGAGGACATACTGCCAAAGTTCTAGGAATACTGGGGACAGAGTTTGTTTGTTTGTTTGTTTCTGATATAATTTCTAAAACACTGGAAGCTACAAATATGATCTTATAAATTTTAAATTCAAGTAATTTCTTCACTGTATAAACCAAAACCTCCCTAAAGAGAAAGAATGCCAATCTCAGGATTACTTCAAAGTTTCTGTTTTCTTCATATGAACTCATATGAAATGTTAAGTGTATCTGCCCCAATTCCTCAATGCTAAAAGGCTTAACTGAACTGAACTGAACTGAAAAGACTTAAATATATTCAATTAACTCAAAAAATTTTCAAATAAATTGGCATAAGAGCTTAAAACGTTTTCTACCATAGTTTTAATGGTTTCAAACTATTATAATGTTTAGATAATAGAATCTTTTTAAAACATTCTTATTGGAGTATAACTAATTTACAATGTTGTACTGCAAAAAGAATTCATTTTACATATAGATATCTACGCTTTTTAAGATTTCCTTCCCAATTCCATCTCCACAGAGCATTGATAGTGTTCACACCGTACTTTGAAAGTCTCATTTCTGAATTTCTCAAGAACTGCTTCTTTATTTAATGAATCTTGTTATCAACTTCCACAGACTTTGTCCTACGTGTCCTCGCTTTCTGATTAGACCTATGTCAGTATCATTTATGATTTTTATATTGAAACATCATATAGAACGTGCTAAAATAAAAAGTGGATTAAAGAATTAGAGGCATCTAGTGGCATCAGCATTTAAGATGACTGAAGTGGAAGAGTAATCATTAGACTGCCTGTCTCTTCTTCATTTAGTGGTTCTTGGAGCTTTTTGTCTTGCTCCTTCCTCTACACCATACTTCTTTGTCGTCCCATTTTGTCAAATTTTCTGTGTTTGTGGTCTGTTCTGCAGGCTGCAGGATCCTAGCTCCTCTTGCTCTGTTGTCTTCCCCCTAGGGGGTGAGGTTGGTCCACAGGCTTGTACCCTTATCCCCTTGATCTGGGCTTTGATTGCTGTTATTGTGACCCGTGCCTCCCCAAAATATTGAGGGGAGCTTCCCCTTGGCTCTGTGGTTTTCACTGGTCTCTCGGGGTGGGGTCTGCTTCTTGGTTTTTGGAGAAGAGCCCCAGATGTGTTTCTTCCCTCTGATTCTGATCTGTAGTCAAGGCAGGTAGGATTGGAGAACACCTACTGGGAGAGAAGCCACTAAGCATTGCTCCTCTGGGATTGTTCACCTTGGCGTGTGCTCATGCACTGTGTGAGTCTCATGTGACCGCATGTTGGCACTGCATTGGCCCCCCTTCAACCATGGGCATGCTGGCACTTTGCTCTGGTGCCAGCAGCTTTTACTTTTAGGGATTTACATAAACTGTTTATGAAGGCAGAGAGATGTGCCTCCTCAGATGTTGTTTTCACTGGAACACCAGCAGAGATCCAGTGAACTCAGGTCCCAGAATTGCATTCATGGAGCTGGACATGCTGTGGTGCTCTGGGGGCAGCTCAGACTCTAGCCTGGCCCTTCCCCCTAGTATACATCCCCACAAAGTCTACAGCTGCTAAAGCTACACCTCACATGTCTGTGGGAGCCCTGGTTATCCATTCAGATGCTCTGTAGGGGCTGAGTTGACAAAGCCAGTTGCAGGTATAAAAGCATGGTTTGTGTAACCGTGAGGAGAGACTTCAGTTTTCCTTCCTTAACCCTGGGGCTAGCTGAGCTTTCAGCTCCTTCTATGTGTGTGGGCCACCCACAGGTGTCTGCTGCAGAAGCTGCCCCAGAGCACAGGAGTCTGCTGATTGTGGAGGAGGTGCATGGGGGGAGGCTGTGGCTGGAGCTCAATAGAGCCCACCTGGGTGGTGGCCCTTCGTAGTGCTGGGAGAGGAGGGGCCAGCACAGGGGGAGAGGGGCTGCAATGGTGGGTCTTCCCTTTGGGCATCAGTCAACAAAGGCGCTCTGCTCTCTGGTGGTCAGGCTTCCTCCATAAGCATTCTAGTTATAGAGCTCCTCCATCACCCCCGGCCCCTCAGGATGTCTCCACACAGCCCACAGCAGTCCTCTGCCTGGCTATGCTCTCCAGACCCCACATTTCAGCACCCAGCCTTTGTCTGCAGCAACAGATAACCCTCTCAGGCTGGGTGGGCAGGGCTGGCATCAGTACCCTGTGTACAGGTCTCACTCTGTCCTGCTTCCACAGACTGTTGCCGTGTTCTCTTCCCACAGAGAATGAGGCTCCCCTTCTGTCCCAGCTGAGCTCACATCAGCCCCAATAGATAGGAATAGTAGATAAGAAAACTTTCATTTGATATCTTTCAGCTGTGTCCTCTCACAACACCCGTGGTTTGATGTCAAAGAATCCAAGATTAGAAAACTTAATCCAAAAAGCAAACCTAGGAATATATGAAAGAGCTTACCTTGGAAACGAACACTTAATGAAAGTCCGGGAATATATGGGGGTATGTGAAAGACCGAGAAGATGTTTATATGGACAGAAAGAAACCAAGACAGTTTCACACAATGCGGACATTACTGCCATAAGAAATGAGCAATATGAGTCAAACTGTGGAAAACACCCATTTCAGTTATCAACAGCTGCAGAGAAGTGTATCTCTTCAACCAAAGGCTTAAAGCAGTTTTTGAAACATACACATTCTCTGAAGGGAAATGTGGAAAATCTGGAAAGTCATCCAGTCTCTACTGCAAATACTCATGCAAACCACTCTGAACACAGGTTTCAATTACACATACATTCAAGCACGTCTGAAAACCAGAAATTGAAAAACGATGGGGAAAACTCACAATATAACCAGCTTGAGGGATCTGTGAACAAGGGGTCATTATTCTTCCACCAACAGACAGTTTCTCTCCATTCCAAAATATGTAATGTTGATATTAATGGAAGAGAGTTAATCCCACCATCATTGATCACTACACATCATGATACGGTTAATACGGAACAACTTCTCACATGTAATAACACGAAACAGGCCTTAAGTAAGAGCTCTACCCCTAATAATTACAAGAATATTTATGATGGAGTGAGAAGCCATTCATGCAATGAAACTGGGTGTACAACTGAACAAGACTCTCACCCTATGAAACATCAGGGACCTCAATCTTCAGACAAAGATTCTAACAATAGTACATGGAGGAATATCTTTTACCAAGCATCAAGTCCTACACTAAATGAGAGTACACATACTGAAGAGAAGACTTACAATTGTGAATATGGTGATGTCTCTAATCAGGCTTCAAATCTCACTCAACAGCAGAGTATTCAGAATCCGCAGAAAAGTTACAAGTGTACGAAATGTGAGAAAGCCTTTACTAACTCATCCAGTCTAAGTAGACACAGGAAAATGCATTCAGGATGGAAACCTTCCAAATATACAGAGTGTGGCAACACCTCTAATCAGAATTCAGAGCTTAGTCAAGATCAGCAAATCCACACGGGCAAGAAACCTTATGAATGTAAAGAATGTGAAAAAGCATTTATGTGTTACTCAAACCTTAGTCGACATCAGCGCATTCACACTGGGGAGAGGCCTTATAAATGTACAGAGTGTGGCAAAGCCTTTAAACAGAAGTCATGTCTTACTGATCACCAGAGAATTCATACTGGAGAGAAACCTTATAAATGCAAAGAATGTGGGAAATCCTTTAGTCAGAACTCAACTCTTACTGAACACCAGCGAATTCATACTGGAGAGAAGCCTTATAAATGTATAGAATGCGGAAAAGCCTTTAGTCATTACTCAAACCTTACTCAACACCAGCGAATTCATACTGGAGAGAAGCCTTTTAAATGCAAAGAATGTGGAAAATCCTTTAGTCAGAACTCAACTCTTACTGAACACCAGCGAATTCATACTGGAGAGAAGCCTTATAAATGTATAGAATGCGGAAAAGCCTTTAGTCACTACTCAAACCTTACTCAACACCAGCGAATTCATACTGGAGAGAAGCCTTATAAATGCAAAGAATGTGGGAAATCCTTTAGTCAGAACTCAACTCTTACTGAACACCAGCGAATTCATACTGGAGAGAAGCCTTATAAATGTAAAGAATGCAGAAAAGCCTTCCGTCACTACTCAACTCTTATTGAACACCAGAGTATTCATACTGGGGAGAGGCCTTATAAATGTAAGTTTTGTGGCAAAGACTTTAGGATGCACTCACATCTTACTAGCCATCAGAGAATTCATACTGGAGAGAGGCCTTATAAATGTGAGGACTGTGGCAAAGCGTTTAGATACCACTCAGGTCTTAATAAACATCAAGTAATCCATACTGGAGAGAAATCTTATAAATGTAAAGAGTGTGGAAAAGCCTTCAGTTACCACTCATCTCTTACTCAACACCAGAGAATTCATACTGGAGAGAAGCCTTATAAATGTAAAGAATGTGGAAAAGCCTTCAGTCAGTACTCAACTCTTACGCAACACCACCGAATTCACACCGGAGAGAAGCCTTATAAATGTATAGAATGCGGAAAAGCCTTCAGTCAGTACTCACATCTTACTCAACACCAGAGAATTCATACTGGGGAGAGGCCTTATAAATGTAAGGATTGTGGCAAAGACTTTAGCAGTTACTCAGGTCTAACTTACCATCGGAGAATTCATACTGGAGAGAAACCTTAGAAATGTAAAGAATGTGGAAAAGCCTTCAAAGCACTCACGTCTTACTCAAAATCAGAGAATTCATACTGTAGAGAAACCTTAGAAATGTAAAGAATGTGGAAAAACCTTCATCAAGCACTCACGTCTTACTCAACATCAGAGAATTCCTACTGGAGAAGTGGTAAAGGCTTTAATCTGAGCTCTCACCTTATTAGACAGAGAGCACATACTGGAGAGAAACCCTACTAATAAGTGATGGAAGAAGTTTGTCCTAAACATACACTTCAGAAAATACAAGACCTTTTATTTAAGAAAGATGAGGACTGACATAAAGAAAATGTAGAAAAGTATTTAATAAAAATTAAATCTAAATAAATATCAGAAATTCCACACTAGAAAAAGTGAAAGTCGCTCCGTTGCTTCCAACTCTTTGCAACTCCATGGACTGTGTCCATGGAATTTTCCAGGCCAGAATAGTGGAGTGGGAGGCGGATTTTTACCAACTGAGCTATCAGGGAAGCCCGCAGATAGAAACCATTTCATCAATTCTGTTTTTTGAAGTTCCTCTTCAGGAGAAGTATTGTAGATAGTAATCCATAGTTAAAACAAATCGAAAATTGATATGTTAGTATGGATCACAAGATGAAAGTTGGTATTTAGAAATGTACAAATAGTAGCAATATATCTTTGTTTATATTGACATGATTTGTGGTTGTTTGAAAACCAAAATCAAAGTGATTCAACTCTCAAATTACTCCATGCTGCTATTCTTCATTTCTAGTGTGTAGGCTAAGTTATGTTTTTGGTGGTTAATATCTCAAAGGTGAGACAAGGCCTTCAATCCTAGGGAGAAATCATTTGTATTTATTCTGCATTAGAAGATTAAGGACCCAGGAATGTAACATGTATATCTAAATGAAGGTGTTAGTCATTCATGTCAAACATCCCTATAGGTCACCATGAGGTAAGTGTTCAGGGAGTAATTCCACATATTAAAGTAAGATGCACATTTTCAATAGTTATGTCACTTGCTTTTTAAGTAAAATACAATGACAGTTCACTGAAATCTTGATGTATCTTTATAATATCAATAGAAGTCATGAATATTAGTTGACATGTTTCAAATAAAGACATCTCTGATCCCCTAGAAATGTATGGAAATCAGTCACAGAAAAGTCATGTAATTAGTGTATGTTTTATTTCATAAACAATTCACCTCCATTTTGTAACCATAGGAATCACAGTGCTCAGATCATTGTATCAGAGGAATGAATATCATAGTTTATGCTTGTAATCTGTATTTTATTCTGTTAAATAGTGGGTTGGAAAAGGTTTTATTCTGACTGTGTGATATAACATGTTAATAAAACTGGACGGTTTCTTGTGATGAAGTTGGTGTGTAATGAATTGTCAACCTACCGATTTAAGGTTGAAGGGAAAATACCTAACAATAAACTCTTTGTTAGCACAGAGGGATGATATCTGTAACAATTAGTTTCCATCCTGCCTTAAAGCCTCAAATAATTGAATAATTGGATATTTCCCATCATTTCTCCATTGTACTCCCCCCACCCCCAACTTCTCTGTAACTGCTGGGACATTGTGATGGTTCTAGGAAGGATCATAGAGAGTACTGTTGAGAGTTTACCTGAACTACTGCATGCTGTTGCTGCCTCAGCGTCTGTCTGGGGAGCAGGCAGCCTGCAGGTCCTTGAACTCACACCAGCCAGTCCTGTGAACACCTACACTAGATGACCACCCACCTTGAGACCAGCAGTCTTGCTGAACCCCAGGGTCTACTGCACAGGCCCCCCTTCAGTGACACCCTCAGAGCTCTAGATTCCTGCTCCCCTTGGTTTGAATGGGCCGATCCACACTCAGCCTGGGGAGCCCACAGCACTTCATCCAGGGCCCCTTAGAAAGACCTGAATGCCAAATACTGGAGCTTTCCTTGCCTGGTTCTAGCCTTGACCTTCCTAAGGGGCCCTCAAGGCTTCCTGTGAATTCTCTCAGGACCTAGAGTCATGAACTCACCCGCTTCAATTGCCCTTTGTTCTTCTGTTAGCTAAAACTTTCCAGGGGCTCATTTAAGCAAATGTCAATTTAACAAAGTCACAAAAAGCATAATTAGAAGCCATGATGGTAAAGTTCTGAACCAAGATTTATAAAATCTTACCCTGTATAAGTCTTAGCACAAGTTTCTTGTCTAGGCTTAAAGGCATTTTTCTCATAGCCTTGGCATACTTTGAATGCAATATATAAATATCTGAAGATATATGCATCATATAATTGATATAACACACATTGAATACAATATATAAATATCTGAAGGTATACATGTTAGCAGTGAGAAAACCAAGAAGGAATATGTGAGTGTATGTGTATTCATACACATTTAACTTAGAGAATTTAGAAAGGCTAGATCAAAACTGGTCATTTTAGACTTGCAGATGATTGACTAAAAACAGCAAAACTTATCAATATGTCAATTAATCTGTTTTGTCTATTCTTCATGGAATTCATTTCCTTAAATGTCAGGAGGTTGCATTTTTTAAGGAGCTTCCACTCTGTACTCCCCCCCGTGACTGCCCCAGTTTACATTCCCTCTAGCCCTGTAGGAGGTCCCTGATCTCCAAGCCTCCTCAGCATTTATGATATTATTAGTGGGCTCTTTGCTAATTGTTATTCTGACTGGCATGAGATGACGCATCATTGTAGCTTTGTTTTGTATTTTTTATTGTTTAGCGCTGGTGAGCATCTTTCATTTCCCTCTTGCCCATCTAAAAAGGCAAGTTGTCCCACCCAGGCACAGCAGTTGTGGCACACAGGCTTAGTTGCCCCAAAGCATGTGGAGTATTCCTGGACCAGAGATCAAGTCCATGTCCCCGGCACTGTCAGATGGATTCTCCACCACTGGGTGACCCTTCTGTTTAGCTTTTTTTCCTTTTGAGATGCATGTATAATTTGTATTGGAATATAATTGCTTTACAATGTTGTGTTAGTTTCTGCTGTATGACATCATCAATCAGCCATAAGTATACATGAGTCTGCTCCCTCTTGAACCTCCCTCCTGTGATCTCCATTTCACCCCTCTGGTCAGCACAGAGCACCAAGCTGAGCTCCCTGTGCTATCCAGCAGCTTCCCACTAGTTCCCTGTTTTAACCATCAGTTCAGTTCAGTTCACTTGCTCAGTCATGTCCAAGTCTTTGCGACCCCATGGACTGCAGCACGCCAGGCCTCCCTGTCCATCACCAACTCGCAGAGTTTCCTCAAACTCATGTCCATTGAGTCGGTGATGCCATCCAACCATCTCATCCTCGGTCGTCCCCTTCTCCTCCCCACTTCAATCATTCCCAGCATCAGGGGCTTTTCAAATGAGTCAGCTTTTCACATGAGGTGGCCAAAGTACTGGAGTTTCAGCTTCAGCATCAGTCCTTCCAATGAACACCCAGGACTGATCTCCCTTAGGATGGGCTGGCTGGATCTCTGTGCAGTCCAAGGGCCTTGCAAGAGTCTTCTCCAGCATTTCAGCCACGGTGGTATATGTGTGTCAGTGGGGCTCTTCAGTTTGTCCCCCTCCTCTTCTCCTGCCATGTCCATACATCTGTTCTCTATATTTGGGCAAATATTGCCTTAAGAGATATATATGGAATCTAAAAAAACGGTGTTGATGAACTTATTTACTAAGCAGGAATATAGGCACAGAGGTAGTTCTTAAGCTTTTGGACGTTAAGCTTTCAAGGCATAAAATACGTGGACAATCATTCCATGCATTTTACGAAGTGAAAGAAACCCATTCAAAAATGGTACAGAAAGTAGGAGTTTTACAATATGACACTTTGGTGTAGGTAAATGTTCATATGTGCTCAGTGGTGTCTGAGTCTTTGTGAGCCCAGGGGCTGTAGCCTGCCAGGCTCCTCTGTCCATAGATTTCCCAGGAAAGGATACTGAACTGGGTTTCCATTTCTTCCTCCAGGCGATCTTCCTGACCCAAGGATCAAACCCATATCACCTGGATGTCCTTCATCGGCAGCAGACTTCTTCCCACTCAGTCACCTGGGAATCTAGTAGGAAATAGAGAAGAGATTTAAAAGGTCTGTGGTTGCCATGGGTTTCAAAGGAGGGACTCTGAATATCCTAAATCTAGAGAATTTTCGAGACCGTGAAGTAATTTGTGTTAAACTGTTGTGATGGACACATGTTATTATACATTTGTCCAGAGGTATTGAGTGCACATCCCTAAAAGAGAAATACAAGGGTAAACTAAAGAGTTTATGTATTTAGTGTCCTTGTAGCTTCATCAGTGGTAACAAATGCTCGCTCTGGTGGGCAAAGATAAGTAGGGAGATTGTCCACGTGTGGGAACAAGGGGTATACGGGAAACGTCTATACCTTATTCTCAACTCTGCTGTGAAACGAAATCTTCTACAAAGTTGGTACTGGTGCATGCACACTGAATATTTTTTAGAATATATAATATTACAAAGATGGACATGCTTCTAACTTTAATTTCTTCTTAGTCATTATACTTTAAAGGTGTGAGAAAATAGAGCTCTCTAAATGGCACAGACAACAAACTGTAGCAATTGATTCATAAAACCTAGAAAAACGCACACACAGGAAGTAGAACAAGGTCTCACGTGTTAATTCATGTGTAATGTAACTTAAACGACAACACCGATCATTATTTCCTTGGTTGGTCATCAGATAGCATTTAGGGCATCATTTTCAAAGGCATTTGTCTCTGCCCACACACACTTGTTAATCTAGCGTGTCCTGCTCAGGTCAGTTCAGTTCAGCTGCTCAGTCCTTTCCTACTCTTTGCAACACCATGGACTGCAGCTCGCCAGGCCGCCTGCTGTCCACGGTTTATTGTCAAAGAAAGCTGTGATGGAAACACCTCCAGGCTCCTGGTCTCTGAAGTTGGAGGTGCCACACCTGCAGAGAGGTGGTCACCATGCAAATCATTTTGTGAAAACGTGTGTCCCCAGGCTGCAGAGAGGGGTGAAAAAAACTAAGGACACGGGAGATCTTTGGGAAGAAGTCTGCAAATAAAGCCTGGCAGGAACCCAAGACCCCCAGGTGATTCCTACCAAACAGTCACCTCTCCCCTCCCCTCCCCCAGGGCGCAGACACAGGCCAAGGACACCACACACATCCTAGAAAGAGCCCCTCCCCAGGGAATCAGGTTGACCTTTGCTTCTAGAAGTTCCCGCCCTAAAACCTCCCTTCCTGAGGTCTCACACATGTGCCAATGGGAGGTTTCCCTCAGGGCTCCTGAATGCAGGTCTCTTGCGTTTTTTCAAAACCCTCCTAGGCTGGGTCAAGTAGCCCAGAAGTAGGGTCCATTGTGTCTGGTGAATTGTTGTGCTGCCTCCTCTCTAGTGCAAAAAGGAAGGAGAGGAACTAGCCAGGAAGATCTGCAAATAGAGTGGAGCAGCAGGATGTGATTAGCATATCAGTTTAGTTTTGATTACCCACTACAGATCAGGAACCCAGAAAGTCAGCAAAGAGCTCCGAAAAGGGTGAGAGAAACAAGAAAACCTTTTCTTGTTTTTCACTGCAGCAGTTGCAGGTTAAACGGCTGTATGGATGTCTTTGAAGGTATTTTCTCAAAATGCAGATGTGAGTTTGAGACGTCATATCCCCCAGAAGATGCAGTGCAGGAGGAAGAAGAGGAGGAAATGGCAGCTTCTCAGGTAATTGTCCTGTCCCAGGTGTGGGGCTGTGTTTGCTTTTCCTCCTGAAATGCCTAGACTGAGAATCTGCAAAACTTTAGTTCTCTGCTTCTATTTTTTCTGCCTGGAGTGCTTGTTATCACCTTCTCATTCACCCCCCCCCTTTTTTTTTTTTAATTTTAAATAGTGAAAACCAGCTCTTCATGTTTCGTCTCCCTCATATTCCAGAGCCTTTTCTCCATTGTGTGTATCCTGGCTTTCTATAGAGCATGATGAATTGTCAACATGAAATAGTGACTTCAATGTTCAATACATTCCCTTTGTGAGAGATCAATACAGGGAGGCACTGGTATCTGAGATTCCCACTGGGATGTGGTTCAGTGTTAGGATCTTAGAGAAGTCGGGGAAATGCCGTGATGAATTTACATGTGGATGCAATTCAGCTCTCTAGAACAGGAGTAAGAAAATGCCCTTGTTAATAGAATGAACTCAGCATTCCAGAATTTTTCAGAAGTTAAAATAGCAGAGCCAATCCTCTATACCAATGAGAAAAATATACTAATTAAATGGAGTATTAAGCTACAGATCATGGGAGGTATATAGGAGGTGGAATTTGCAGAAAGCTGACATTTTTCATGATAGATTGAGATCATGGTTTTCCTAATATTGCCAAAATGCCAGGCAGAGATAATGCATTTTTCTGTGTACTCTTACCCGTGATCTCTGATGTTCACTGGTTCAGGTGCTTCTCTGAGATTTCCACGCTAATGAAATTCATTTTTTTCTTTTTGTCTTGAACAAGGATCTTGGAAAGAAAAAGTGATGGATATGCCTATCACAGTTAATGAGGTAATGCCGTATCTTCTTAGTTACTCTTTGCTTTGAAAAATAAGCACTGTCAGCTAAGACAGATGCACAGTTTGAGAGATGTGCATTAAGTTTTATTTGTGGCAAAATGAGGACAGCAGCCCAGGAGACAGCATCTCAGAGAACTCTGAGAAACTGCTCCAAAGAGCCAGTGGCGGAAGGTCAGTATGTGAGTTTGGTGAAGGAGGAATTCAATGCAATCAAGCACTTACTTTACAAAAGGATTTCTGCCAGGCATGAGGAACTGAAGTCATCATTTAGTGGTTTAGTGCTTTTCTAGATATGAAGAGATGCAAGGATTGGGATCATGAAAGCAGTTCCTGAAAATATCTGACTCTCCAAAGACCTGTTCCACCAGATTCCCTGGAGCAGAGTGCTGCAATCCAACCTGAACTCCATCAAGGGGATTTAAGTCAGTTGCAGCACCATAGGGTTCATTCTCCCCAGAGGCAGATCGCAAACCCCTTGTTATTCAGTTCAGTTCAGTTGCTCAGTCGTGTCTGACTCTTTGCAACCCCATGAATCACACCACGCCAGACCTCCCTGTCCATCACCAACTCCAGGAGTTCACTTAGACTCACGTCCATTGAGTCAGTGATGCCATCCATCCAGCCATCTCATCCTCTGTCGTCCCATTCTCCCCCTGCCACCAATCCCTCCCAGCATCAGAGTCTTTTCCAATGAGTCAACTCTTTGCATGAGGCGGCCAAAGTACTGGAGTTTCAGCTTTAGCACCATTCCTTCCAAAGAAATCTCAGGGCTGATCTTCTTCAGGATGGACTGGTTGGATCTCCTTGCAGTCCAAGGGACTCTCAAGAGTCTTCTCCAACACCACAGTTCAAACGCATCAATTTCTCGGCACTCAGCCTTCTTCACAGTCCAACTCTCACATCCATACATGACTACTGGAAAAACCATAGCCTTGACTAAATGGACCTTAGTTGGCAAAGTAATATCTGTGCTTTTGAATATGCTATCTAGGTTGGTCATAACTTTTCTTCCAAGGAGTAAGCGTCTTTTAATTTCATGGATCCAGTCTCCATCTGCAGGGATTTTGGAGCCCCCAAAAATAAAGTCTGACACAATTTCCACTGTTTCCCTATCTGTTTCCCATAAAGGCATGGGACCATATGCCATGATCTTCGTTTTCTGAATGTTGAGCTTTAAGCAAACTTTTTCACTGTCCTCTTTCACTTTCATCAAGAGGCTTTTTAGTTCTTCACTTTCTGCCATAAGAGTGGTGTCATCTGCATATTGGATGTTGTTGATATTCCTCCCGGCAATCTTCATTCTAGCTAGTGTTTCTTCAGTCCAGCGTTTCTCATGATGTACTCTGCATATAAGGTAAAGAAGCAGCGTGACAATATACAGCCTTGACGTACTCCTTTTCCTATTTGGAACTGCTCTGTTGTTCCATGTCCAGTTCTAACTGTTGCTTCCTGACCTGCATATAGATTTCTCAAGAGGCAGGTCAGGTGGTCTGCTATTCCCATCCCTTTCAGAATTTCCCACAGTGTATTATGATCCACACAGTCAAAGGCTTTAGCAGTCAATAAAGCAGAAATAATTGGTTTTCTGGAACTCTCTAGCTTTTTCCATGATCCAGCGGATGTTGGCAATTTGATTTCTGGCTCCTCTGCCTTTTCTAAAACCAGCTTGAACATCTGGAAATTCACGGTTCGCGTATTGCTGAAGCCTGGCTTGGAGAATTTTGAGCATTACTTTACTAGCATGTGAGATGAGTGCAATTGTGCGGTAGTTTGAGCATTCTTTGGCATTGCCTTTCTTTGGGATTGGAATGAAAACTGACCTTTTCCAGTTCTGTGGCCACTGTTGAGTTTTCCAAATTTGTTGGCATATTGAGTGCAGCACTTTCACAGCATCATCTTTAAGGATTTGAAACAGCTCAATTGGAATTCCATCATCTCCACTAGCTTTGTTCATAGTGATGCTTTCTAAGGCCCACTTGACTTCACATTCCAAGATGTCTGGCTCTAGATGAGTGATCACACCATCGTGATTATCCGGGTTGTGAAGATATTTTTTGTACAGTTCTTTTGTTGATTCTTGCCACCTCTTCTTCAAATCTTCTGCTTCTGTTAGGTCCCGACCATTTCTGTGCTTTATCAAGCCCATCTTTGCATGAAATGTTCCCTTGGTATCTCTTATTTTCTTGAAGAGATCTCTCGTCTTTCCCATTCTGTTGTTTCCCTTTATTTCTTTGCATTGATCTCTGAAGAAGGCTTTCTTATCTCTTCTTGCTATTCCTTGGAACTCTGCATTCAGATGCTTATATCTTTCCTTTTCTCCTTTGCTTCTCGCTTCTCTTCTTTTCACAGCTATTTGTAAGGCTTCCCCAGACAGCCATTTTGGTTTTTTGCATTTCTTTTCCATGGTGATGGTCTTGATCCCTGTCTCCTGTCCAATGTCATGAACCTTATTCCATAGTTCATCAGGCACACTATCTATCAGATCTAAGCCCTTAAATCTATTTCTCACTTCCGCTGTAGAATCATAAGGGATTTGATTCAGATCATACCTGAATGGTCTAGTGGTTTTCCCTGTTTTCTTCAATTTAAGTCTGAATTTGGTAATAAGGAGTTCATGATCTGAGCCACAGTCAGCTGCTGGTCTTGTTTTTATTGACTGTATAGAGCTTCTCCATCTTTGGCTGCAATGAATATAATCAATCTGATTTCGGTGTTGACCATCTGGTGATGTCCATATGTAGAGTCTTCTCTTGTGTTGTTGGAAGAGGGTGTTTGCTATGACCAGTGCATTTTTTTGGCAAAACTCTATTAGTCTTTGCCCTGCTTCATTCTGCTTTCCAAGGCCAAATTTGCCTGTTACTCCAGGTGTTTCTTGACTTCCTACTTTTGCATTCCAGTCCCCTATAATGAAGAGGACATCTTTTTTGGGTGTTAGTTCTAAAAGGTCTTGTTCAGTCGCTGGCGATGCTCTTGGCAAGTGCCGATTTGTAGTTGACAACACTCCTGTGTGTTTAGTAGAGATGCTGGGATTTGGGAGTAGGGATTTTCACCACTCAAGCCCAGGTCTGATCATTTCCAGTACACTCCACGCTCACATCACAGATAGAGTCTCATCACATTTCTGTATTTTCCAAAATGCTTACAAGAATCATATTACTGTGAATCTATGTTCAACTGTGTTAAATTTTAAAATATAGTTCCATGCAAATGGTAGATTTTTTAGGAAATTAAAAAGTTCAGAACCAGAGGTGTCTATTTTTTAAAATCATTGTGTATGTCTGCACCCTAGTCTATTTTAAAAATTTTGAATAATATTGTCACACGAGTGTATGTTCCTCGGTTCTTTGTTTCCTCACAACAAAGATTTGGAGCGACGAATATTAAAGCCCTCGGCACATCACAGCTGTCGGGTCTTGGACAAACTGTGTTATAGCTCTTAGGCAAATCAGTGTTAGAGCTCTGTTTTATTTAGACGATAGCAGGAGAATCCATCCTCAAAGCGTGAGGGCATACCAACCCAAAGACTCGAAGAGAAGAGCGTGGAGGAGTGCGTGGGGGAGGGAGAAAAAGAGAAGAGCTCACGCATACACGTGGGAGAGAAAGAGGGAGAGAGAGAAAGCGCTTTGGCTCCTCCTTTTATATGTTTTTTTCCTCGACCTGGGCCTGCCCTATGCAAATTTCATTTAGCCAGGAGTGTTGTTTGTTCTACCTGAAGTCTCCATTCTGGTCCTCGGACCTTCCTCAGACCTTCCTTGTCTTTTAGCCACCACTATTTTGGACTCCTTTTCCCTAATCTACCTACCTAACAATATCATCCTCAAATATTTATGTACATTTTCAATCAGTTAAAAATTATCCTGATTTTATTGCCAAGACCATTTTTCTCTTAATATGTATACAGTCCTGATTTTAGTGTATGTCTGTATGCATGAACATGTTAACATCATTTGATAGATTTTTTTTCCTTTTCTTCTTTGAAGATTCTTTGAAGCAGGGAATAGCTACTCACTGCAGTATTTATGCCTTGAGAATCCCATGGACAGAGAAGCCTAGTAGGCTACAGTCCCTGGGGTTGCACACGACTGAGTGACTAACACTTTTCTTGTTTTTAGTATTATTTACAAATACAGAAATTTCTATAAACTTTCATTAGAGTTAGCTCTGTGCGTTTGTCTTTGTTTCATTAAAGTCTAGAGTCGAGTCGCTCCAGACGTGTCCGACTCTGCGACCCCATAGACGGCAACCCACCAGGCTCCCCAGTCCCTTAAGCTGTCATTTAAAGGATGTTTGTTAAAATATTTGCCAAAAGATGATACAGCAACAGTATTGATTTTAAATTATGTCTGGTATACATTCAAGACTCTGAAAACTGTCAGAAAATAGTATATACCAGATCGTTAAAATGATTCCTGTCACCGAGGTTACTATCCTATCAGACCTGTAAAATCTGTAAAGCACTTACAGTTCAAAGTTAACTGTGAATTCTTTCTTTACTCTTCTTCTTTGTTGCTGTTCAAACATTGTCACTCATAGAGCAGAATTTTCAACATTATTAGTTCAAATAAGCTTGTGAAAAATGTGGCACACTGAGCCCACTCCAGGACATTGGATCAGGAAGTGCTTTTAAAAAATATTTCCTGTTTCTTTTGATAGACAGTTTGTCATCTGTCAACTGAGTACAACACTCAAAAATAAATATGGCAATTTTAATCTGATTGTAATTTCTCTTCCAAATCAGAATAATTTCTGTAGTGGTTGATGGATCGTATCTCATCCTCTTTTCTTGGGGTTAAAAATGTGGTAGAATATATTATAGTGTAAAAATTATATTCCTCTGTAACACCAGACATTCTTCTAAATCGAAGCCATTTCTCTTGCTGGTTTCCTCTTGGGTCACATTAGGAAGTCTTCCCATGACCACATGGCACCTGTACTTTGTATTTCAGGGATGGCTGACATTCCAGATGTGGCCATAGACTTCACTCAAGAGGAGTGGGAATGCCTGGACTTCAGTCAGCGAGAATTGTACAGGGACGTGATGTTAGAGAACTACAGGAACCTGGCCTCCTTGGGTGAGGATAACTGCCTTCCAGAATCCCTTCTCTACCCACGGGTTTTGGTTTCTGCATTTCTAGAATGTCTCCTAGAATCTTCTGCTCCTTATAATAGTTTCAGATCCCTGCTTTCTATGGGGTAATGAATATTTATGAGTTGAGAAAGAAGACCTCATGATGATTCATTATGATTCTAACTTTTCCTTGATGGAATCTTCATCCTTCTTCTAGGTTAGTGGTAATTCTGTAGGTTCTGTGGTATAAAAGGGTGCCACTCTCCTTTATAAATCAGATATCTCCTACTTACTTACTTTAGACTTAGTAGTACTTGACTAGAATCGCAAGATCTTTTCTTTATGAACTTTCTAGTTATAAAAGTGCTTCGATAAAGTATTTGGGGATATAACTTTCTAGGCTATATTAACATTCAACCATGCCTTCTCTAGAATGTTAGTAGTAATAATGTAATGGGCAAAACTATGGTCATGTCTGACTCTTTGTGACCCTATGGAACAGTCCATGGAATTCTCCAGGGCAGAATACTGGAGTGGGTAGCGGTTCCCTTTCCAGAGGATCTTCCCACCCCAGGAATCAAATACAGGTTTCCCACAGTGCAGGTGGCTTCTTTACCAGCTGAGCCACCAGGGAATTTTAATACAGCTTAGGAAATTATGTCCCCAAATACTTTAGTTCTAGGCTGTATTAACATTCTACCATGCCTTGTCTGGGCTTCCCAGGTGGCACTAGTGGTAAAGAACCTGCCTGCCAATGCAGGAGACGTAAAAGAAGTGTGTTTGATCCCTGGGTTGGGAGGAATTCCTGGAGGAGGACATGGCAACCCACTCAGTACTTTTGCCTGGACACTCCCATGGACAGAGGAGCCTGGTGGGCTACAGTCCATAGGGTGGCAAAGAGTCAGACAGGACTGGAGTGACTTAGCACATGTGCCTTCTCTTCTCACTTGAATATATATTAGATTGGAAACTGATGAATCTCTAGTAAAATGAATATTCCTTTTCCTGATAGCAGGTCTTGTGGTCTCTAAGCCAGACCTGGTCACCTTTCTGCAAATAAAAAATCCCTGGGATGTAAGGAGACTGGAGATACCAGCCATATACACAGGTATGTATGAATGGATGGAGCCAATGAGTCAACGACAGGTCCAAAGATTAGTGAGGAATTCATCCTTTGTCATGTGGTTTGGGAAGATCTGCTTCAATGGAAATGATTTTAGAGAAGTCTGAGTTTTTTTTCTGTTGCTGTCATAGGCGGATATCACCTGCCCCATTCTGTCCCTTTAAATTATTCCTGAATTCATCTCCAGTGATTACTTTTCTCAATCACAGTGAGAACTGAAATCCTTCTCTTGGCCTGTGACAACCTGCATGAATCTACTACTATTCAATTTCTTCAGTGGGCGGAGGGTCGGGGGTGGTGGTGTGTGTTGGCGCCCTAGGAAACCTGGACATTTCTGAAAAACTCTAAGATGCTCCTATTAAAGTTTCTACCTCGAGATGGCAGTGAGTGAGTGGAATTGTAGACATACTGCCAAAGTTCTAAGAATATTGGGGACAGAAGTTTGTTTGTTTGTTTTCTGACATAATTTCTAAAACACTGGAAGCTACAAATATGATCTTATAAATATTAAATTCAAGTAATTTCTTCACTGCATAAACCAAAACCTCCCTAAAGAGAAAGAATGCCAGTCTCAGGGTTACTTCAAAGTTTCTGTTTTCTTCAAATGAACTCATATGAAATGTTAAGTGTATTGGCCCCAATTCCTCAATACTAAAAGACTTAAGTATATTCAATTAACTTAAAGAATTTTCAAATAAACTGGCATAAGAGCGTAAAACATTTTCCACCATATTTATAATGGTTTCACAGTATTGCAATGTTTAGATAATAGAATCTTTTTAAAACGTTCTTATTGGAGTATAACTGGTTTACAATGTTGTACAGCAAAGAGAAGCCATTTTACGTACAGATATCTAGTCTTTTTAAGATTTCCTTCCCAATTAGATCTCCACAGAGCATTGATACTGTTAACACCTCATTTTTAAAGTCTCATTTCTTAATTTCTCAAGAACTGCTTCTTTATTTAATTAATCTTGTTATCAGCTTCCCCAGACTTTGTCCTACATGCCCTCGGTTTCTGATTAGACCTATGCCAGTATCATTTATGATTTTTATATTGAAACATCATATAGAACATGTTAAAATAAGAAGTCGGTTAAAGAATTAGAGGCCACCTAGTGGCACCTGCATTTAAGATGACTTAAGTCAAAGAGTAATCATTAGATATTTTCTGGGTTTGTGGTCTGTTCTGCAGGCTGCAGGATCCTAGCTCCTCTTGTTCTGTTGTCTTCCCCCTAGTGGGTGAGGTTGGTCCACAGGCTTGTACCCTTATCCCCTTGATCTGGGCTATGTATGCTGTTATTGTGACCCGAGCCTCCCCTGGACATTCAGGGGAGCTTCCCCTTGGTTCTATGGTTGTCACTGCCCTGTCAGGGGTGGGGTCTGCTCCTTGGTTGGTGCAGAAGAGCCCCCAGATCCACTTCTTCACTGTGATTCTGATCTGTGGTCAAGGCAGGTAGGATTGGATGATACCCACTGGGAGAGAAGCCACTAAGGATTGCTCCTCTGGGGATGTTCACCTTGGGGTGTGCTCATGCACTGTGTGAGTCTCATGTGACCCCATGTTGGCACTGCTCTTGGCCCCCCTTTAACCATGGGCATGATGGCACATTGCTCTGGTGTGTCTCAGATGTTGTTTTCACTGGAACACCAGCATAGTTCCAGTGAACTCAGGTCCCAGAATTGCATTCATGGAGCTGGACCTGCTGTGGTGCTATGGGGGCAACTCAGACTCAGGCCTGGCCCCACCCCATAGTATACATCCCCAAAAAGTCAACAGCTACTAAAGCTACACCTCCCATGACTGGAGGAGCCCTGGTTGTCCATTCAGATGCTCTGTAGGGGCTGAGAGGACAAAGCCAATGGTAGGTATAAAACCATGGTTTGTGAAACCGTGAGGACAGACTTCAGGTTTTCTTCATTAACCCTGGGGCTCAGCTGAGCTTTCAGCTCCCTCTATGTGTGTGGGCAACCCACAGGTGTCTGCTCCAGAGGCTGCCCCAGAGCACCGGAGTCTGCTGATTGTGGAGGAGGTGCATGGGGGGAGGCTGTGGCTGGAGCTCAATAGAGCCCACCCGGGTGGTGGCCTTTCCTAGTGCTGGGGGAGGAGGGGCCAGCACAGGGGGACAGGGGCTGCAATGGTGGGTCTTCCCTTTGGGCATCACTCAACAATGGCACTCTGCTCTCTGGTGGTTCAGTCTTCCTCCAGAAGTATTCTAGCTTATAGAGCTCCTCCCTCACCCCAAACCTCTCAAGATGCCTCCTCACAGCCCACAGGAGACCTCTGCCTGGGTCTGCTCTCCAGACCCCACATTGCAGCACCCAGCCTTTGTCTGCAGCAGTGGACAGCCTCTCAGGCTGGGCGGGCAGGGTTGAGATCAGTACCCTGTGTACAGGTCTCACTCTGTCCTGCTGCCACAGACTGTTGCCGCGTTCTCCTCCCACAGAGAATGAGGCTCCCCTTCTGTCCCAGCTGAGCTCACACCAGCCCCAGTAGATAGGAACAATAGATAAGAAAACTTTCATTTGGTATCTCTCAGCTGTGTCTTCTCACAACACCCGTGGTTTGATGTCAAAGAATCCAAGATTAGAAAATTTAATCCAAAAAGCAACCCTAGGAATATATGAAAGGTCTCACCTTGGAAATGAACATTTAATGAAAGACCAGGAATATACAGGGGTATGTGAAAGATCTAGAAGATGTTTATATGGACAGAAAGGAACCGAGACACTTTCACACAATACGGACATTACTGCCCAAAGAAATGAGCAATGTCAGTCAAACTGCAGAAAACACCCATTTCAGTTATCAACATCTGCAGAGCAATGTATCTCTTCAAGCAAAGGCATAAATCATTTTTTGAAACATGCACGTTCTTTGAAGGGAAATGTGGAAAATCTGGAAAGTCATCCAGTCTCTACTGCAAATACTCATACAAACCACTCTGACCACAGGCTTTGATTACATATACATTCAAGCACGTCTGAAAACCAGAAATTTAAAAATGATGGGGAAAACTCGCAATATAATTAGTTTGAGGGATCTGTAAGCAAGGGGTCATTATTCTTCCACCAACAGACAGTTTCTCTGTTCCAAAATGTGTAATGTTGATAATAATGGAAGAGAGTTAATCCCAACATCATGTTCAATACACACCATGATACTGTTAATACGGACCAACTTCTCAGGTGTAATAACACGAGTCAGGCCTTAAGTAAGAGATCTACCCCCCAAGAATCATAACAATATTTACGAAGCCGTGAGATGCCATTCTTGCAATGAAACTGGGTGTAAAACTGAACAAGACTCTAACGCTATGAAACATCAGGGACCTCAATCTTCAGACAGAGATTCTGACAATAGTACATGGAGGAATATCTTTTATCAAACATCAGGTCTTCCACTAAATGAGAGTACACATACTGGAGAGAAGACTAACAATTGTGAATATGGTGATGTTTCTAATCAGTCTTCAAATCTCACTCAACATCAGAGTATTCAGAATCCGCACTAAAGTTATAAGTGTAAGCAATGTGAGAAAGCCTTTACTAACTCATCCAGTCTAAGTAGACACAGGAAAATTCATTCAGGATGGAAACCTTTCAAATGTACAGAGTGTGGCAACACCTCTAATCAGAATTCAGAGCTTAGTCAAGATCAGCAAATCCACACTGGTAAGAAATCTTATGAATGTAAACAATGGGCAAAAGCATTTATGTGTTACTCAAACCTTAGTCGACATCAGCAAATTCACACTGGGGAAAAGGATTATAAATGTAAAAAGTGTGGCAAAGCCTTTAATCAGGTGTCACATCTTACTGAACACCAGAGAATTCATACTGGAGAGAAGCCTTATAAATGTATAGAATGTGGAAAAGCCTTCAGTCACTACTCAGCTCTTACTCAACACCAGAGAATTCATACTGGGGAGAGGCCTTATAAATGTAAAGATAATGGCAAAGACTTTAGCAAGCACTCAGCTCTTACTTGCCATCAGAGAATTCATACTGGAGAGAAACCCTACAAATGTAAAGAATGTGGAAAAGCCTTCATCAAGCACTCACGTCTTACTCAACAGCACAGAATTCATACTGGAGAAGTGGCAAAGTCTTTAATCTGAGCTCTCACCTTATTAGAGATCATAGAGCACGTACTGGAGAGAAACCGTAGTAATAAGTGATGGAAGAGGTTTGTCCTAAACATACACTTGAGAAAATACAAGCCCATTTATTTAAGAAAGATAAGGAATAAAAAAAGAAAGAAAGAAAGAAAAGGAATGACATAAAATGTAGAAAAGTTTTTAATAAAAATTAAATCTAAATAAATAGAAATTGCACACTGGAAAAAGTGAAAGTCGCTCAGTTGTTTCCAACTCTTTGCAACCCCATGGACTGTGTCCATGGAATTCTCCAGGCCAGAATAGTGGGGTGGGAGGTGGATTCTTTACCAACTGAGCTAACAGGGAAGCCCACACAATAGAAAGCATTTCATCAATCCTGTTTTTTCAAGTTCCTCTTCAGGAGAAGTATTGTAGATAGTAATCCATAGTTAAAACAGATAGAAAATTGATATGTTAGTATGGATCACAAGATGAAGGTTGGTATTTAGAAATGTACAATTATTAGCAATATATCTTTGTTTATATTGACATGATTTGTGATTGTTTGAAAACCAAAATCAATGTGATTCAACTCTCAAATTACTCCATGCTGCTATGCTTCATTTCTAGTGTGTATGCAAAGTTATGTTTCTGATGGTTGCTATCTCCAAGATGAGACAAGGCCTTCAATCCTAGGGAGAAATCATTTATATTTATTCTCCATTAGAAGATTAAGGACACAGGAATGTAACATGTACATCTAAATGGAGGTGTTAGTCATTCATGTCAAACATCCCTATAGGTCACCATGAGGTAAGTGTTCAGGGAGTAATTCCACATATTAAAGTAAGATGTACATTTTTAATAGTTATGTCACTTGCTTTTTAAGTAAAATACAATGACAGTTCACTGAAATCTTGATATATCTTTATAAATCAACAGAAGTCATGAATATTAGTTGACATGTTTCAAATAAAGACATCTCTGATCCCCTAGAAATGTATGGAAATCAGTCACAGAAAAGTCATATAATTAGTGTATGTCTTGTTTCATTAACAATTAGCCTCCATTTTGTAACCATAGGAATCACAGTTCTCAGATCATTGTATCAGAGGAATGAATGTCATTGTTTATGCTTGTAGTCTGTATTTTATTCAGTTACACAGTGGGTTGGAAAAGGTTTTATTCTGACTATGTGATATAACATGTTAATAAAACTGGACGGTTTCTTGTGATGAAGTTGGTGTGTAATGAAGTGTCAACCTACCGATTTAAGGTTGAAGGGAAAATACCTAACAATAAACTCTTTGTTAGCACAGAGGGATGATATCTGTAACAATTAGTTTCCATACTGCCTTTAAGCTTCAAATAATTGGATATTTCCCATCATTTCTCCATTGTACCCCCCCCACCCCACCCCCCACCGCCCACTTCTCTGTAACTGTTGGGACATTGTGATGGTTCTAGGAAGGATCATAGAGAGTACTGTTGAGAGTTTACCTGAACTACTCCATGCTGTTGCTGCCTCAGCGTCTGTCTGGGGAGCAGGCAGCCTGCAGGTCCTTGAACTCACACCAGCCAGTCCTGTGAACACCTACACTAGATGGCCACCCACCTTGAGACCAGTAGTCGTGCTGAACCCCAGGGTCTACTGCACAGGCCCTCCTTCAGTGACACCCTCAGAGCTCTAGATTCCTGCTCCTCTTGGATTGAATGGACCGATCCACACTCAGCCTGGCGAGTCCACAGCATTTCAACCAAGGTCTCTTAGAAAGGCCTGAACCCCGAGTACTGGAGCTTTCTCTGCTTGGTCCTAAGCTTGACCTAAGAAATTCCTGCCCTAGAACCTCCTCTCCTGAGAGGTCTTAGGTGTGCTGAGTGTGAGGGCTGAAGCTCAGGGCTCCTGAGTGTGGGTCTTGGGGGAGAAGCATCAAAATAAACAGGGAACTTGCTGAAGAGACATTCATGACCCCTCTTCAGACCTGCAGATTTATAACTTCTTAGAGTGGGGACCTGACCTCGAGGGGTTCATATTCACTGAAATGGTTCAGAAAGAACCTTGTAAGTGGTTTCAACCTGGTTTCCTATCAAGATCACCTGACCAGTGTTAAGCGATAACCTCCCCACAGAGTTCTGTCTTGGTCCTGTGGGAGGATCAGTGCGGTGTGTAGGAAGTGCTCCAGGGGACTCTAAGGAGAGGCCCGGGTTTAGGACGTGGCTCCTGGTCCATCTGTGAGAGCTGAGGCCTAGCTTCAGTCTGAGGTGAGGCTGCAGGGATGGTCTAGCTGGATTTGGACCAGGGAAATCAGTCAGCTCACATCATCTGTGTGAGCAGAGGATTACGAGCTCTCTCTGAGGAGAGAACAATCAAGAAATAAGTTGAAAGACTGGTCTCCAGGTAGGAAGTAATTGTTCCTGAATCTCTCCTGAGACAGGACAGGAGAGGTGGGTCTTCTCAGTTTTTCAAGGTCCTTCTGTCTGAAGGTGAATTAGTTGCAGGTTAAAGAGATGTGCAGTTGCCTTTGAAGGTATTCTTTCAATATGCAGAGATGTGTTTGCTACATCACATCCTCAGAGAAGACAGAGCAGGAGGAAGAAGAGGAGGAAATGACAGTTCTGTCCTGGGTCTGGGGCTGCGTCTGCTTTTCCCCCTAAAATGCTTGAACGTAGGGAACCTGCAAACCTTTCGTTCTCTGCTTCTAATTTTTCTGCCTGGGGAGATTGTTATCAACTTCTTATTTTTTCCTTTTCTTATCATAGTGAGGACCGGCTCTTTAGATCACTTCTCCCTTGTGTCCCAGAACCTTGTCTCCCTTGTCTGTATCCTGGCTTTCTGTAGAGCATGATGAATTCTGAACCTGAATGAGTGACGTTCAACTGGTGAAAAGATTCCCCTTATGAGAGATCAACATGGGGAGGCATAGGTTCTGAGATTCTCATTGGCATGTAGTTCAGTCTTGGGACCTTAGAGAAGTAGGGGAAATTAGGAATGAATTTACAGATATTTGCAACTTGAGATATTTAGAACAGGATTAAGAAATTGTCCTCGTGAGTAGAATTACCTCAGTGCTCCAGAATTCCACAGGAAGTTTGGGAAATAGAAGGAGAAAAATATGAGAGACTTTTCTCTATATTGGTAGGAAGGACTCACTCTTAAGTGTAGTCTTAGGATACAGAACATGGAAGTTATATAAGAAGTGAATTTTGTATAAAACTGAAACTTTTCAGGATTCGGATCACTGCTAACATTTATCCCACTACACCTCACATTCCCTGGTTCAGGTGCTTCTGTGATATTGTGAACTGTGATGTTCCTGCTTTTTGACTTTCATAAGGATTTTTGAAAGATTTAGTGAGGGATGTGTATAAGCTGCCTAAATTAATGTAGCAAACTGCCCCTTCTTAGTTCCCTTTGCTTTGGAAAATGAACACTCACCTGTGTTTAGTAAGGTTCTTGCATTTTGGGCATGGAGGTTTTCATCACTCAAGCCCAGGCCTGATCATTTCCATTAGTAATATACTCCACACTCATTTTCCAGACAGAATTCTTATCACATCTTTGTATTTTCTACAATATTTACAAGAATGTTATTACTTATGTTTAACCATTATATCTAAAATAGAATGCAATACAAATGATAGAGATTTTCAAAGGAATAAAAGATTCAGAACCAAGAGCTCTAATTTTTGTCTATGTGTTTTTGCACCCTAGTGTATTTAAAAAAAAAAAAAACAGAATATTGCCACAAATAAATCATAAGATTTAACCACAGAAATCTATTCCTGATTTAATAAACATGTATCATTTTTCTCCTAACTAGTATATGTTTGTGTGCATGAAAATGTTAACAGTATATGACATTTTATCTCTTTTTGATATTTTTGCCAGTTACCTCCACTGGTAAAACATGCATTAGACTGGTCTCTGCAAACAGTTCAATTCAGTCGCTCAGTCAGGTGTTTGTGTTGACTTAATTCTTTTTACATAAAATCGAGCTCAGATCCATTGAAGTAAATCCAAAGCTCTACATTTTCTGAATATTTAATCAAATATTCCAAACAATTTTGAACACCAATATTTTTTAATCTAAAATTATTTATGTGGCTCATTCAAGATTACAAAGTAAAAAACTGTTAGAAAGTTATATAGTTCGCAAATGGTCAAAAGGATTGTTTTCTCTGCTTACTAATCAATTAAACCTGTAAAATCTGTAAAGCCCATAAAGTTCAATAATAACTATGAATTCGTACCTGGCTCTTTTCAGTTCAGTTCAGTCGCTCAGTTGTGTCCAACTCTTTGCGACCCCATGGACTGCAGCACATCTGACAATCACCAACTCCCAGAGCTTACTCAACCATGTATCCATTGAGTCCGTGACACCATCCAACCATCTCAGTCTTTGTTGTCCCCTTCTCCTCCTGCCTTCAGTCTTTCCCAGCATCAGGCTCTTTTCCAGTGAGTCAGTTCTTTGCATCAGGTGGCCAAAGTATTGGAGTTTCAGCTTCAGCATCAGTCCTTCCAATGAATATTCAGGACTGATTTCCTTTAGGATGGACTGGTTGGATCAAGACTCTCAAGAGTCTTCTCCAACACCACAGTTCAAAACCATCAATTCTTTGGCGCTCAGTTTTCTTTATAGTCCAGCTCTCACATCCGTACATGACTAGTGGAAAACCCATGGCTTTGACTAGATGAAACTCTGTCGGCAAAGTAATGTCTCTGCTTTTTAATATGCTGTCTAAGTTCATCATAATTTTTCTTCCAAGGAGCAAGCATCTTTTAATTTCATGGCTGCAGTCAGCATCTGCAGTGATTTTGGAGCCCAAAACAATCAAGTTTCTCACTGTTTCCATAGTTTCCCCATCTATTTCCCCTGAAGTGATGGGACTGGATGCCATGGCTGTTTGCCATGGCTCTTTTCAGTTCAGTTCAGTTCAGCTCAGTTGCTCAGTCGTGTCCGACTCTTTGCGACCTCATGAATCGTAGCACGCCAGGCCACGCTGTCCATCACCAACTCCAGGCTATTCACAATGGCCATTGATCAACCAGACATTTAGTTAAAACTATGCTTGTTCAAGGTGAAAAACTGTGGGCCCACCCTAGAACTCTTGAATCATAATGTGCTTTTAAAAAAAAAAAAAAAAAACTCTGCTTTGACTGATATTTATCCAGTGCAATACAAGGAAAACCCTCAAAACTAAATATGCCTCTGTTGAGCACATTTAATAATTTTTCTCCCAGATGAATGAATGAATCAGTCACTCAGTCATGTCCTACTCTTCGTAACCCCATGCACTATAGCCTGCTAGGTTCCTCCCTCCATAAGATTCCCCAGGCAAGAATACCGGAGTGGGTTGCCTTCCCTTCTCCAGGGGATCTTCCCAACCTAGGGATTGAATCCAGGTCGCCTGCATTGCAGACAGATGCTTTACCATCTGAGCCACCAGGGAAGCCCAAGTGGCTTTGTGGATCATCTCTCATCCTGTTTTCTTCAGGTTAGAAATGCGCTAGAGCATATTACTCTGTAAAAAAGTATATTATTGTATACAATCAGACACTCTTCTCATTGAAAAACTAGTTCTCTGTACTTGCTGTTTTCAACTTGTCACATTAGGAAGTCTTCCCACAGTCACATGGCATCTGTCCTTTGTATTTCAGGGACGGCTGACATTCCAGGATGTGGCCATAGAGTTCACTCAAGAGTGAGAGAGTCAATTCCTAGGCAGGTTGATAAGAAGTCCGGAGGTCCCCAAGGAGAGAGGGGTCTGAAATTCTCAAGGAGAAGGAAAGGACAAACTTTTTTATCTACAGTCCTTAGTCTTAGTCAATTACACAACTCAGTTTAAACTCTGTACTAGGGATTATACAACAACAATATATCCTGCCTGAGGACAGTTTCTCCTTCCTGAAAACCTTCTGGCTAATCCTGTTATCTTAAAATGTAAATCATGGGAGTGGGTCTAGGAAGATCTTTACAACCACCAGACAATCTTGTTTCATTGGGATAACTAATTAAAAGGTATATAATTCCCTTGCTAACACTAGTGAGTGGGCACTCTTTCTGCCCCCTTCTGATGTCTATGTCAGAAGCTTTCTCTATCTCTTTTATACTTTAATAAAACTCTATTACACAAAAGCTCTGACTGATCAAGCCTCGTCTCTGGCCATGAATCAAATTCTCCTTCAGAGGCCAAGAATCCCAGCGTCTTCTGTGGCTCAGCAACAACCTTTCAAGAGGAGTGGGAGCACCTGGACCTCAGTCAGCGGGAATTGTACAGGGATGTGATGTTAGAGAACTATGGGAACCTGGCCTTCTCGGGTGAGGACAGCTGCCTTCCAGAATCCCTTATCTACCCTCGGGATTTTGATTCCTTCATTCGTAGAATGTCTCCTGGAATCGTCTGTGTCCTACAATAGAGGTTACGATCTCTGCTTTTGAGGACAAAATGGGAGTTGGTGAATATAGACAGAAAGCTTCCTGATGATTCACATGATTCTAACCTTCCTCTTTCTTGAGCTCTCTGCCTCCTTCGCTCTAGACTAGAGGTCACTCTCTCAGCTTACTCTTATAAAATCATGCTGCCTTCCTCATAAAGACAGAGGTCCACCCTTATGTTTGACTGAGTGTTATTCTGATGGAGATCTCAGGATCTAGGTTTCAACTATTGCCTACTACATTAAATGTGCTTTCTATAAAGCCTTTTGGGAAGTCACATCCTGGACTCTTTTCACATTCTACAATGCCTTCCTCTCTCCCAAGACTACAATGTTGTTCAGTCGCTCAGTCATGTCCGACTCTTTGTGACCCCATGGACTGCAGCATATCAGGCTTCCCTGTCCGTCACCAACTCCCAGAGCTTGCTCAAACTCATGTCCATTGAGTTGATGATGCCAACAAAGCATCTCATCCTCTGTCACCCCCTTCTCCTCCTTTCCTCAGTCTTTCCCAGGGTCTTTTCCAATGAGTTGGCTCTTCCCATCAAGTGGCCAAAGTATTGGAGTTTCAGCTTTGGCATTAGTCCTCCCAGGGAATATTCAGGACTGATTTCCTTCAGGGTGGACTGGATTGATCTCCTTGCTGTCCAAGGGACTCTCAAGAGTTTTCTCCAGCACCACAGTTCAAAAGCATCAATTCTTTGCACTCAGCCTTCTTTATGGTCCTACTCTTACATCGATACATAACTATCGGAAAAACCATAGCTTTCACTACATGGAACTTTGTTGGCAAAGTAATGTCTCTGCTGTTTAACAAGCTGTCTACATTTGTCATTGCTTTTCTTCCAAGGAGCAAGCATCTTTTAATTTCATGGCTGCAGTAACCCTCTGCATTGATTTTGGAGTCCGAGGAAATAAAGTCTCTCCCTGTAACCATCGGTTCCCCTTTTATTTGCCATGAAGACATGGGACTGGATGTCATGATCTTAGCCTTTTGAAATTTTAGTATTAAGCCTTTTCACTCTCCTCTTTCACTTTCACCAAGAGGCTCTTTAGTTCCTCTTTGCTTTCTGCCATCAAGGTGGTGTCATCTGCATATCTGAGATTATTGATATTTCTCCTGGCAATCTTGATTCCAGGTGGAGCTTCATCCAATCTGGCATTTTGCATGATGTTATCTGCATATAAGTTAAATAAGCAGGGGACAATATACAGCTTGATGTACTCCTTTCCCAATTTGGAACCAGTTCATTGTTCCATGTCCAGTTCTAACTTTTGCTTCCTAACCGGCATACAGATTTCTCAGGAGGCAGGTCAGGTGGTCTGGTAGTCCCATCTCTTGAAGAATTTCCCACAGTTTGTTGTGATCCACACAAAGCCTTTCGCATAGTCAATGAAGCAGAAGTAGATGTTTTCTGGAATTCTCTTACTTTTTCTGTGATCCAGCGGATGTTGGCAATTTGATCTCTCGTTCATCTGCCTTTTCTAAATCCAGCTTGTACATCTGGACGTTCTCAATTCACATACTGTTGAAGCCTAGCTTGAAGGATTTTGAGCATTACCTTGCTGGCATGTAAAATGAGTGCAATTGTGCAGAAGTTTGAATATTCTTTGGCATTGATTTTCTTTGGGATTGGAATGAAAACTGACCTTTTCCAACCTGTAGCCACTGCTGAGTTTTCCAAATTTGCTGGCATATTGAATGAAGCACTTTCACAGCATCATCCTTTGTAATTTAAAATAGCTCAGCTGGCATTCCATCCTCTCTACTAGCTCTGTTTATAGTGATGCTTCCTAAGACCCACTTGACTTCTCACTCCAGGATTTCTGGCTCTAGGGGAGTGGTCACACCATCGGGATTATCTGGTGTGATAAGATCTTTTTAGTATAGTTCATCTGTATTTTCACCACCTTCCTTAATAGTCGTGTCTAGCTCTTTGTGACCCCATGGACTATACAGTCTGTCGAATTCTCGAGGCCAGAATACTGGAGTGGGTAGCCTTGCCCTTCTCCAGGGGATCTTCCCAACCCAGGATTTGAACCTAGGTCTCCTGATTGCAGGCAGATTCTTTACCAGCTGAGCCACAGGGGAAACTCAGTATAGTTCGTCTGTGTATTTTCACCCCCTCTCTTTATTATCTTCTGCTATTGTTAGGTCCATACTGTTTCTGTCTTTTATTGTGCCCGTCTTTGCATGAAATATTCCCATGGTATCTCTCTCTTTCTCTTTTTTCTTTTTTGGTTAATTTTTATTTTCTATTGGAGTAGAGTTTATTTCTGGTGTGTTTGTTTTAGGTTTACAAGAACATGATTCAGTCATACACAGATGTATATCTATTCTGCGTATCCAGTCGACTTCCCTGTGCTCCACTGGCATTATCGATATGGTAATAAATAGTGTGATTTTGTTCATTGCAACCTCTCAACGTCTCCCTGCCACTACTTTTTTTTTTTTAAGTCATAAGTTGGGTTTCTAAGTCTGTGAGTCTGTTTCTGTTTATAGTTAGTTAATCTGTATAAATTTATAGATTCCCCCTCTAAGTGATACTTCTTCTTTCATCTCTGACTTCACTGAATATGATACTTCTCAGTCCACCCATGCTCCTGAAAATGTCATTCATTCATTCATTCTTTTGGATGGCTGAGTGTATGCCAGTTTTGAGATGGACATGTGACTCTTCATTTCTCTATAGTTGGAAGATATTGTCAATAGCATTGCCCTGAAAATTGAGGTGCAACTATCATTTTAAATCATGATTTTCTCCGGGTCTAAGGCAAGGAGTGGGCTGGCCAGATCATGTGGTATGTCTATATTTAGTGTTTTAAGGAGTTTCCGTACTCTTTTCCTTGTGGCTGCACCCACTCAATTATTCCAGCCCACAGTATAAGAGGATTCTCTGTGACCGTCGCCCTCAGCAGCAATTAACCTTTGTAGGATGCAGATGATTCCTTTGTGGACCTTTTGGAAGATGGATATTCTGTGAGGTGTGAGGTGATACCTCATTGCAGTTTTGATTAGATTTCTCTAAAAGTGATCCTGAGCATCTTTTTATGTGTTTTATGGCCATCTGGATGCCTTCCTTGGAGACACATCCATTTAGATGTTTGTGGTTTTTCTATTGGATTGATAGGGTATTTTTGCAGCTTTATCATGAGCTGCGTGAGCATTTTGCATGTTGGGAGATGAATTCATTATTTTAAACATCTGTTGCAAACATTTGTTTTCCCATTCTGAGGGTTGTCTTTTTTTTTTCCTTTAGGTTGCCCTTGCAGTGCAAAAGCTTATAAGATGATGAGATGCCTTTTTAAAGTTTTGTTTTAGTTTTAATTATTCGAACTTGTGATTCATGTCAAAGTGTGATTGCCTATATTTTCCTCAAGAGGATTAGAGTAATCTTCCGTCCATTTAACTCTTCAAGCTATTTGGATTTTTTCTTCTGTAAGCAGTTAGGGAGAGATGTAAATTCTTTCCCTTTCCCCTTGCTTAAGAAAGCTCCTCCCTGTCCATCCTGACTGTTAACAGCTTACATTGCCAGCATCAGTGTATGAGACTTCCCATGTCTCCACGTCCTCTCTGCCATTTTGTAAGTATACTTCAGGACATAGGCCACTCTGGGCTGGGTGAGATGAGATATTCTTGTAGTTTTGATTTTAATTTCTTTAATAATTAGCAATGTGAGCATATTTCATGGGCTTTATAGCCACCAAATATCTTCTGGGGAGAAATATCCATTTAGATCTTTGCTCTCCATCACTATTTTAATTGAACAGCATGGGTTGTTTGCATATTTGGGGGATGAATTCCTCATTTTCACCTTGGTTGTAACATTTTTTTTATCCTGAGGGTTATTTTGTTTTTCCTTTAGGGTTCCCCTCCTTTTGATCTCTGGTTCCTCTGCCTCTTCTAAATCCACCTTGAACATCTGGAAGTTCTCAATTCATATACTGTTAAAGCCTCGCTTGAAGAATTTTGAGCATTACTTTACTGGTGTGTGAGATGACTGCAATTGTGCAGTAGTCTGAGCATCCTTTGACATTGCCTTTCTTTCAGATTGGAATGAAAACTGGCCTTTTTCAGTCCTGTGGCCACTGCTGAGTTTTCCAAATTTCCCTGCATATTGAGTATAGGACTTTAACAGTATTACCTTTTAGGATTTGCAATAGCTCAGCTGGAATTCCATCACCTCCACTAGCTTGTTCATAGGGATGCTTTCTAAGGCCCACTTGACTTCGCATTCCAGGACGTCTGGCTGTAGGTGAGCGATCACACCATGGTGGTTATCTTGGTCATTAAAGTTCTTTTGGATAGTTCTTCTGTGTTTTCTTGCCACCTCTTCTTAATATCTTCTGCTTCTGTTTGGTTCTTACCAGTTCTGTCCTTTATTTTGCCCATTTCTGCATGAAATATTCTCCAGGTATCTCTAATTTTCCTGAAGCGATTTCTAGTCTTTCCCATTCTATTGTTTTCCTCTATTTCTTTGCACTGATCATGAAGTCTTTCTTATCTCTCCTTGTTATTCTTTGGAACTCTGCATCCAAATAGGTATATCTTTCCTTTTCTCCTGTTACATTTTTGATTTGCAGTTTTGATTTACATTTCTATAACATTTCACAAAGTTGAAAGCTTTTCATGTGACATGTTTAAGAACAGTGTGAGTAAAACTGAGCTTTGGAGATCGGCATCGTGATCTTTTGCCCTGATTTGATTCTTTTCCCCTGACGAACCTAGGACATTTCTTCAGGCAGGTGTTTCTTCCCTAGAGCCCCTGAGTTCAGTTCAGTTCGGTCGCTCAGTCGTGTCCGACTCTTTGCGACCACATGAATCACAGCACACCAGGCCTCCCTGTCCATCACCATCTCCTAGAGATCACTCAGACTCATGTCCATCCAGTCCATGATGCCATCCAGCCTTCTCATCCTCGGTTGTCCCTTTCTCCTACTGCCCCTAATCCCTCCCAGCATCAGAGTCTTTTCCAATGAGTCAACTCTTTGCATGAGGTGGCCAAAGTACTGGAGTTTCTCCTGCAAAGAAATCCCAGGGCTGATCTCCTTCAGAATGGACTGGTTGGATCTCCTTGTAGTCCAAGGGACTCTCAAGAGTCTTCTCCAACACCACAGTTCAAAAGCATCAATTTTTTGGCACTCAGCCTTCTTCACAGTCCAACCCTCACATCCATACATGAACACTGGAAAACCATAGCCTTGACTAGACGGACCTTAGTCGGCAAAGTAATGTCTCTGCTTTTGAATATGCTATCTATGTTGGTCATAACTTTTCTTCCAAGGAGTAAGCGTCTTTTAATTTCATGGCTGCAGTCACCATCTGTGGTGATTTTTGAGCCCCCAAAAATAAAGTCTGACACTGTTTCCACTGTTTCCCCATCTATTTCCCATGAAGTGATTGGACTGGATGCCATGATCTTCGTTTTCTGAATGTTGAGCCTTAAGCCAACTTTTTCACTCTCCTCTTTCACTTTCATCAAGAGGCTGTTTAGCTCCTCTTCAGTTTCTGCCATAAGGGTGGTGTCATCTGCATATCTGAGGTTATTGATATTTCTCCCAGAAATCTTGATTCCAGCTTGTGTTTATTCCAGACCAGCGTTTCTCATGATGTACTCTGCATAGAAGTTAAACAAGCAGGGTGACAATATACAGCCTTGACGTACACCTTTTCCTATTTGGAACCAGTCTGTTGTTCCAGGTCCAGTTACAACTGTTGCTTCATGGCTTGCATACAGATTTCTCAAGAGGCAGGTTAGGTGATCTGGTATTCCCATCTCTTTTAGAAATTTCCACAGTTTATTGTGATCCACAGAGTCAAAGGCTTTGGCATAGTCAATAAAGCAGAAATAGATGTTTTTCTGGAACTCTCTAGCTCTTTCCGTGATCCAGCAGATGTTGGCAATTTGACCTCTGGTTCCTCTGTCTTTTCTAAAACCAGCTTGAACGTCAGGGAGTTCACAGTTCACGTATTGCTGAAGCCTGGCTTGGAGAATTTTGAGCATTACTTTACTAGCATGTGAGATGAGTGCAATTGTGCGGTAGTTTGAGCATTCTTTGGTGTTGCCTTTCTTTGGGATTGGAATGAAAACTGACCTTTTCCAGTCCTGTGGCCACTGCTGAGTTTTCCAAATGTGCTGGCATATTGAGTGCAGCACGTTCACAGCATCATCTTTCAGGAATTGAAACAGCTCAACTGGAATTCCATCACCTCCACTAACTTTGTTCGTAGTGATCCTATCTAAGGCCCACTTGACTTCACATTCCAAGATGTCTGGCTCTAGATTAGTGATCACATCATCATGATTATCTGGGTTGTGAAGATCTTTTTTGTACAGTTCTTCCGTGTATTCTTGCCACCTCTTGTTAAGATCATCTTCTTCTGTTAGGTCCATGCCATTTCTGTGCTTTATCAAGCCCATCTTTGCATGAAATGTTCCCTTGGTATCTCTCATTTTCTTGAAAAGATCTCTAGTCTTTCCCATTCTGTTGTTTCCCTCTATTTCTTTACACTGATCGCTGAAGAAGGCTTTCTTATCTCTTCTTGCTATTCTTTGGAACTCTGCATTCAGATACTTATATCTTTCCTTTTCTTCTTTGCTTTTCACCTCTCTTCTTTTCACAGCTCTTTGTAAGACCTCCCCAGACAGCCACTTTGCTTTTTTGCATTTCTTTTCCATGGGGATGGTCTTGATCCTTGTCTCCTGTACAATGTCACGAACCTAATTCCATAGTTCCTCAGGCACTCTATCTCTCAGATCTAGGCCCTTAAATCTATTTCTCACTTCCACTGTAGAATCATTAGGGATTCGATTTAGGTCATACCTGAATGGTCTAGCAGTTTTCCCTACTTTCTTCAATTTAAGTCTGAATTGGGTAATAAGGTGTTCATGATCTGAGCCACAGTCAGATCCTGGCCTTGTTTTTGCTGACTGTATAGAGCTTCTCCATCTTTGGTTGCATAGAATATAATCAATCTGATTTTGGTGTTGACCATCTGGTGATATCCATGTGTAGGGTCTTCTCTTGTGTTGTTGGAAGAGCAAATCCACCTCCTTGTCTCTCAATAAATTTTTGCGGTGAGACATCAGAGCCTGAGTTTCATTAGTTTTGGCTGATCTTTAGTACAGTGAGAAAGCTGAAGGACAGGAGGAAAAAGCAGTGGGAACAACGTGCCAAGGAATCCCCTTCATAGCCCACCAGAAAATTTGCTAAATATCTGACTGGTGCTCACAATTTCATTGGTCTGATCCTTGGCACAGAGAAGAGAAAGGACAGAAGAACCCCCCACTGGCTTGTGTAACAGCTACTAAGGCTCAGCAGATAGCGCCTTTGGGACATGTTGAGGAGTAGCCTCTCCAGAGTCCCTCAATTGTGCCCCCTGCTGCCCGCCTGTTCGTGGGAGGTTCGAGGAAACAAGAAATGAGAGATTGTAAAGGAATTAAGATTTCGTTAGGCATGTCCTTCCAGCCAGAGGAGCGAGGACCTCTTACCTTAACTGGGAGGTCTTCTAGGATCTGAGAATAGGCCGCGTGGGCGTTCCGCTGTCCCAGTTTCCAGCACGATGGGCCTTCCCCTGACCTAGATTTTCTTTGCATTCTGCCTCTACCAGGGGAGCTTCGCTGAGTTGGGTTCCGGCTGTGCTTAGCCTCTTCTACGCGGAGATTGTTTCAGCCAGGTTATCTCCGAGTCACGGCACCATAGATGTCACGCGAGTGTATGTTCCTTGGTTGTTTGTCTCGTCACAACAAAGATTTGGAGCAAAGGACAATAGAGCCCTCAGGTCGTCACAGCTCTCGGGTCTTGGACAAACCGTGTTATAGCTCTTAGGCAAGTCAGTGTTACAGCGCTATTTTATTTAGAAGATAGCAGGAGAATCCATCCTCAAAGCGTGGGGGCATGACAACCCAAAGATTTGAAGGGAAGACAGTGGAGGAGGGCGGGGGAGAGGGGGAGAGAGAGAGAGAGAGGGAGAGAGAGAGAAAGAGCGCAGGCACGAGGGAGAGGAAGAGAGAGAGAGAGACAGCTCGCGCTTTGGCTCCTCCTTTTATGTTTTTGCCTCCACCTGGGCCTGCCCTGTGCAAATTGGGCTTAACCAGGAGTGCTGTTTGTTCTACGTGAAGACTTCACTCTGGTCCCGGGACCTTCCTTTTCCATTTCTTGTCTTTTAGCCACCGCCATTTTGGACTCCTTTCCCCTATTCTACCTACCTAACAATTTAATCACATCTAAATAAATATCAAAGAATGTATAGGCGCGGCTGGTCGGCGGCAGCTCTGCGGGTGCGGGGGCGGCGAGCCGAGGACCAAGCCACCGCGGCCTGAGCGCCGGCACCGCCCGCACCGCCCTTCCGCCCGCCCTCCGGACGCGCAGCCCCGCGGCCTCCGCTGCAGACCCGCCCCGCGCCGCCCCGCCCCGCCCCGCCCCGCGCGCCTCTGCCGCCTCTTCCTGAGCCCCCGCTCGCCCAGCGGCCGCCGCCCCCGCGCCAGGTTCCGGCCGCGGCCCGCCTCTGCCGCCCAGGGCCCTTCCGTCCAGGCCCCGGGACCCCGGCTCCCCGCCAGCCCCGGCCCCGGCCCCGGCCCCGAGTCGGAGAAGAGCGTGGAGGCAGCGGCCGAGTTAAGCGCCAAGGACCTGAAGGAGAAGAAAGAGAAGGTGGAGGAGAAGGCAGGCCGGGAAGAGCGGAAGAAAGAAGTGGAGGAGGACGAGGAGGACGGCGCAGAGGAGGAGGAGAAGAAACTGCCGAGGACGGCGAGGAGGAGGATGAAGGGGGCGAGGAAGATGAGGAAGAAGAAGAGGAGGACGAAGGGCCCGCGCTGAAGAGCGCTGCTGAAGAGGAGGATGAAGCGGGTCCCACGCGGCAGAAGGCAGAAAACGGGGCGTCGGCATGAGCCCCCCGCCAGTGGGCTGGGGGTGGAGGGAGGCCGCTGGGGGCCCGGAGGTGGGGGTGGGGAGCGCCGCGGGCAACCCCTCTTCACCTGGCTCCCTGCTCTGGGCCCCGCGCCAGAGTTGCCGCACTCTCTCCCCCCCAGCCTTCTCATGCCGCACCTGCATCCTCACTGCCATCTTCCACCTCCTTACCTGCTCCATCTGAGCTCCCCAGCTGGTCCCCAGTCACCCCCTCCCTCTCCCTCCTCTCTTCCCGCCCTTCCCACAGCCAGCCTCTCCCTCCTTCAGTAGCCTCTCCTTCCTAACCTCTGCATCCCAGCCTCACGTGATCCTGCCCAGCCCATCCCTGCCCTGCCTGATCCCTGGGTCTCCTCCCTCAGATCCCTTTCTCAGACAGCGCCAGGACAGGTTGGGGCCAGGGTTGGGGCCGAGCCCCACAGCTGCCCCCCTCCCCTCCCCTTTTTTTTGTATAATTTAATAAAGAAACGGTCGCTCTTCTGTTTTTTTTTTTTTCTCTTTTAAAAGAATGTATCGGAAAGCATTTCATCACTTTCTCTTTTCTGAAGTTCCTGGAGGAGAATTAGTGTAGATAGTAAGCCATAGTTAAGACAGATAGAAAAGTGCTATGTTACTCTGCATCACCAGACAAAAGGTTGGTGTTTCAGTTCAGTTCAGTCGCTCAGTCTTGTCCAACTCTTTCCAACCCCATGAACTACAGCACGCCAGGCCTCCCTGTCTATCACCAACTTCCAGAGTCCACCCAAACCCATGTCCATTGAGCTGGTGATGCCTTCAACCATTTCATCCACTGTCGTCCCCTTCTCCTCCTGCCTCCAATCCCTCCCAGCATCAGGGTCTTTTCCAATGAGCCAACTCTTCACATGAGATGGTCAAAGTATTAGAGTTTCAGCCTCAGCATCAGTCCTTCCAATACCTGGCTGCAGTCAATTTCTGCATAGATTTTGGAGCCCAAGAAAGTGAAATATAACCCTTTTCATATTTTCCTCATATATTTGCCCTTTTAAATGCTCTGGTTCTGTCTCTAGACAGAAGTGTGTGAGTGGAGTCATGGACAAACTGCCAAATTTCTAGGAATACTGGGGACAGATAGTATTTGTTTTCTACTTTATAATTTCCAATCTCCTGCAAACTACACATATGACTTGATAAATTTCACACTCGGCTGACTTCTTCACTGCATAAGGGACCTCTCTCCAGTGAGAAATACAAACCTGAAGATATCTTCAAAGTTTGGTTTTACTTTGTATGAACTAATGTCAATAATGTTAAGTGTATCTGCCCCATTTCCACAAACCTAAAATACTTTTATATTTATTCAACTCATGGAATGTTTAAATTGTTCACTTAGGAAATTAGAACATTTACCACCTAAATGTTTGTGGTTAATTCTCACTATTAAACTTTTTAGATTATATAAAGAATTTTTTTAATTAAAAAATAATTTGAGTATAGTTGCTTTACAATGTTGATGTCAGGTTATGCTGTACTGCAGAGTATATCAGTTATATGTGTGTGTATATGTGTGTGTGTGTGTGTGTGTGTGTGTAATCCCTGGAGGAGGGCATGGCCATCCACTACAGTATTTTTGCCTGGAGAATCCCATGGGCAGAGCAGCCTGGCGGGCTACAGTCCATAGAGTTGGAAAGAGTCAGATGTGACTGAAGCGACTTAGCAGCATGCACATATATAATATTTATCCACTCTATTTTAGGTTTCCATACCATTTAGGTCACCACAGAGCAATGAGTAGAGTTCCCTGTGTTAAACAAGAATTGAGACTTAAAAAAATTCCACCATATTATAAGATCTCAATTCTTGTTTGTTTTCGTAAGAACTGTTACTTTGTTAAGTTTGTCTTGTTTGTTATGAAGCTTACCAGGACTGTGTCCCCTATGTTCTCGGTTTCTGATTAATTATATATCAAGATCATTTAAGGTTTCAGATTCAAAACATCTACTAGAACACGCCAAAATAAAAACACTTGTGTGTGAAGAACTGCATTACAGAATTTGTAGGCACCTTGCATTGGTGAAAATGTTTGCTTTGTAAATTTAAGATTGCTGAGGAGGAGGCAGCAGCTGGAGTCATGAGATCGCCCTGCAGTCCATGGGGTCGCAGAGAGTCGGACACAACTGAGCGACTGAACTGGACTGACCATGCTGGGAGCCCTTGCTAGTGCCTAGTGAGGCAAAGGCTGGAACACGCGGACAGAGGATGGGATGGCAGCCCTGCCCTTGGGGCATCACTCAACAACGCTGCTCTGCTTCTCTGGTGGTTCAGGCTTCCTCCACAAGCATTCCCGTTTGCAGAGCTCCTCCCTCCCTCCTGCCCCCTCAGGATGTCTCCTCGCAGCCAACCCCAGTCCTCTGCCTGGATCTGCTCTCCAAACCCCTCATCCAAGCACCCAGCCTTTGTGTGCAGTGGTGGACACCCCTCTGAGACTTGTGGAGCAGGGCTGTGGTTAGCGCCATCTGTAGAGGTCTCACTCTGTCCTGCCTGCCTCTAGCTGGTACTGCCTCCTCTTCCCATAAGAGAATGAGGCTCCCTTCTGTCCCACTGAGCTCCCCCAAGGGTTGCAGGTCCCATCTCACTTCCTCTCCTCACCAGTTTCCTTCTTGTTTCTTTGGTCCTACCTGGCTATGAGGGAATCTTTTTTGTCCTTTTTGGTGTCAAGGTCCTCTGCTCGTGTTCAGCAGGGGCTCTGTGAATATTGTTCCATGACAGATGTATTCTCGATGCGTCTGTGGAGCGAGATGAACTCCACGTCTTCCTAATCCTCTGCCGTCTTGACTCCTGTGTCTGTTTTATCCCTAACCTAGCTAAGCGAGTATCAATTTTATGTAAGTTGTAAAGTAGATTCCCTGAGAATAGTAAGTGGTGGAATAACTTGTTATTTGCTTTCAGCTGTGTCTTTTCATGACATGCAGGGTTTGATGCCCCAAAAGCCAGGCTTAGAAGATTTATTCCCCAAGAAAAGTTAACAATATATGAAAGATTTCACATTGGAAATTCACATTTAATGAAAGGGCATAGGAAATACTGAGAGGATGTTATGATGGACATAACCAAATGAGGACAGCTTTTCATAATATAAATATTAATGCCAAAAGAAAAGGAGGACATGAACCAAACTGTGAAATATGCCCATTTCAGTCATTAATATCTGCTGAGAAGTGTATATATGTAAGCAAAGATCCATGCTTTTTTGAAACATACATGTTCTCTGAAAGGAAATATGGAAAATCTGGAAAGTCACCTAATCTATACTGCAAATATTCATTCAAACTTTTCTGAATGCAGGTAACACACAATAAAATGTGTCTGAAAACTAGGTATTTAAAATTTAGGTTAACAACTCCCAGTATAATCCATTTGAGGGATCTTTTAGCCAGAGTTCAATATTCTTCAACCAACAGCTCTTTTCTCTTTGTTCCAAAGTCTGTAATGTTGCTTATTTTGAAAGGGACTAATCCAACCATCATGGTTGAAGACATATCACAGTATACTCAATGTGAAAGAATTTTTCACGTGTAATAAAATGGGGAAAGCTTTAAGCAAGAACGCTACCTCCAACAATCACAAGAATATCTATAGGGAAGGGAGAAGATTTTCATGCAATGACCTGGGCATAATGTTGACCGAGACTCAAGTCTTATGAAACATCAGGGACCTCAGTCTTCAGACAATGATTTTAAAAGTAATAAATGTATGAATATCTTTTATCAATGATCACATCTTTCTCTATATAAGAGAAATTAATCTTTAAAGCTTATTCAACAGCAGAGTATTCAAAATCCACAGAAGCATAACAAGTGTAATAAATGTGGTAAAGTCTTGCTAAACCATTACATCTAAATAGACATAAGAAAATTCATATAGGAAGGCAACCTTTCATATGTACAGAATGGAGCAAAGCCTTTAACCAGTACTCATATCTCACTCAGCATCAGCAAATTCATACTGGAGAGAAGCCTTATAAATATATGTAATGTGGAAAAACTAATCTGATATCCATTCTTGCTAGACATTTGAAAATTCACGTTGGTAATGCAGAGAAGACTTAAATGTACAGAACATGGCAAAGCCTTTATGCATTGCTCAAAATTTATTCAACATAACAGAATTCATACTGAGGAGAAGCCTTATAAATGCACAGAGGGTGGCAAAGCTTTAATCATAGTTCAACTCTTAATAGGCATCAGATAATTCATACTGTAGAGAAACCTTATAAATCTAAGGGTTGTGGCAAAGCCTTTAACCAAATTCCTAGCTTTATTCAACATTGGCGAATTTGTACTGGAAACCATTCTGATGCAAAGAATGTGGCAAATCCTTTGCCCAGAGCTCAAGTCTTTGTCAACATCAGAGAACTCATCCTTCAGAGAAAACAAAAACTTATATGTAAGGAAAGTGGCAAAGGCTTTCATCAGAGCTCTCACCTCACTAGACATCAGAGAGCATGTATTGGAGAGAAACTCTAGAAATGTAATAAGTGATGAAAGAGGTTAGTCCTAAATGTACACTTTAGATAACATGAGAGCATTTCTGCAGGAAAGATATGTGATGATGTACCAAACAAAGTAGGAAAGTTGTAATAAAAATCAACTCTAAATAAATATCAGAGAAGGCATACTAGGAAGCATTTCATCAGTTCCACTTTCCTGAATTTCCTCTGGAGGAGAATTACTGTAGATAGCAATCCACAGTTAAAACACAGAGAAAATTGATATGTTAGAATGGATCCCAGGATGAAGGGTTGTGTGTGGAGTGGTACAATTATTAGCAATGTATTCTTGCTTGTTTTGACATATTTGAGATTATTTGAAAACCAAATGAAAGTAAGTCAATCTCAAAATACTACATGTTTTGGTTTTTTCTACTGTGTATGTGAACTCAAGTTTTTGATGGTTGCTGACTCAGTGATAAGAGAATCCCTTCTATCTGAGGTAGGAACCATTGGTATTTATTCTTCATTAAGGACGTTAAGTACGTAGTAATATTACGTGTACACTGAACATCTAATGGAGGTGTTTGTCATTGGTGTCAAACAACCCTGTAGGTCACCATGATGTAAGTGTTCAGGGACTAATGCCACATATTAAAGTCAGACAGAGGTTTGTTCTAAATTTTCAATGTCACTGGCTTTTTAAGGATAATACAATGACAGTTCACTGAAATTTTGATGTATTTTTATAATAGCAACAGAAGTCATGAATATTAATTGACATGTTTGAAATAAAGACTTCTCTGATACCCTGGAAAAGTATGGGAAACCCTTCCCAGAAAAATCATGTAATTAATCTATGCCTTGTTTATTAAATGATTAGCCTTCCTTTTGTAACCATAGAAAGTGCAACTCTGAGACCATTGTATCAGAAAAATGAATATCGTTGTCTATGCTTGTAATCTGTATTCTAATCAAGGGTCACACAGTGGATTGTAAAAGGTTTCATTCTGACTATGTGTGATATTCATACATGTTAATCAATAAAACTGGATGGTTTCTGGTGTTACAGTTGCTGTGTAATGAATGAAGTGTTTACCTACCACCGACATTAACCTCTCCAGCCTTACTTAAGCTTGCAGGGAAGAATACATACCAGTGAACTATTAGGTAGCACAGTGAGATGACATCTGTTACTGCCCTTTAGCCTCATATATTTTGATCATGTATTTCCCATCATTTATCCATTGTACTTTTCCCCCCTCTCTGTACCTGCAGGGACATTGTGATGGTTCTAATAAGAAGGATCAGACAGAGTATTGTTGAGAGCTTCCCTGACTGCTCCGTGCTGTTGCTGCCTCAGCATCTGTCTGGGGAGCAGGCAGCCTGCAGGTCCTTGAACTCACACCAGCCAATCCTGTGAGCACCTCCACTAGACGACCCCCTTCCTTGAGATCAGCAGTCTTGCCGAACCCCTGGGTCTACTGCACAGGCCCCCCTTCAATGACACCCTCAGAGCGCACCAGATTCCTGCTCCTCTGGTTTGAATGGACCCATCCACGCTCAGCCTGGGGAGCCCACAGCACTTCACCCAGGGTCCCTTAGAAAGGCCTGAACCCCAAGTACTGGACCTTTCTCTGCCTGGTTCTAGCCTGACCTCCCTCAGTAATTCCCACCCTAAACCCTCCCCTCTGAGATGTCTCAGCTGTGCTGAGTGAGAAGGCTCAAGCTCAGGGCTCCTGAGTGTGGGTCTTGGGGAAGAAGCATCAGAACAGAGAACTTGCTAAAGACGTATTTAATGACCCCATCTCAGACCTGCAGATTCATAACTTCTTAGAGTGGGGACCTGACCTCGAGGGGTTCATATTCACTGAAATGGTTAAGAAAGAATCTGAACCAATGGCCAAGTGATTTCCATCTGTTTCAAATCAGGGTCACGTGACCAGTGTTAGGAAAGGACCTCCCTGGTGCACGCCCCACAGAGTTCTCTCTTGGTCCTGTGGAGGCATCAGTGTGGTGTGTAGGAAGTGCTCCAGGGAACTCTAAAGCAAGGCCCAAGTTAAGGACGTGGCTCCTGGTCCATCTGTGAGAGCTGAGGACCAGCTTCAGTCTGAGGAGAGGCTACAGGTTTGGTCTAGCTGGATTTGGACCAGGGAAGGCAGTCAGCTCACATCATCTGTGTGAGCAGAGGGTTAGGAGCTCCCTATGGGGAGAGAACAATCAAGAAATAAGTTCAAAGGCTGGTCTCCAGGTAGGAGGTGAGTGTTCCCGAATCTCTCCTGAGACAGGACAGGAGAGGTTGGCCTTTTCAGCTTTTCAAGGTCCTTCTGTCTGTAGGTGAAGTAGTTGCAGGATAAAGAGCTCTGTGGATGCCTTTGAAGGTATTTTCTCAAGATGCAGAGGTGTGTTTGCTACATAACATCCCCAGAGAAGACAGAGCAGGAGGAAGAAGAGGAGGAAATGGCAGCTTCTCAGGTCCATGTTCTGTTCCGGGCCTGGGGCTGTGTCTGGTTTTCCTCCTGAAATGCCTAGACTGAGAATCGGCAAACCTTTAGTTCTCTGCTTCTAATTTTTCTGCCTGAGGTGTTTGTTATCAACTCTTTTTTCCCTTTTCTTCTTATCATAGTGAAGACTGGCTCTTTAGACCACCTCTCCCTTGTGTCCCAGATCCTGTTCTCCATTGTCTGTATCCTGGCTTTCTATAGAACATGACGAATTCCCAACCTGAATGAGTGACTTTCAGCTGGTGAACATATTCCCTTTGTGAGAGATCAACACGGAGACGCACTGGTATCCGAGATTCCCGCTGGGATGTGGTTCAGTGTTGGGATCTTCGGGAAGTAGGGGAAATGCCATGATGAGTTCACACGTGGACACAACTCAGCTCTTTAGGAGTTAGAAAATGCCCTTATATATTGAATCAACTCAGTGATCCAGAATTTTTCAGGAAATGTGCAGAAATAAAAAGAAAACTAGGAGACACTGTCCTCTGTGATGCTAAGGCTTACTAGTTAAACGCACTGTTAGGATACAAAACAGAGGAAGTATATATAAAATGAATTTTGCATAAAACTGATATCTTTTTGTTAGGTTCAAGTTATCATTTCCTAGCTGCTGCTACTGCTGCTGCTAAGTCGCTTCAGTCGTGTCCGACTCTGTGCGACCCCATAGACGGCAGCCCACCAGGCTTCTCCGTCCCTGGGATTCTCCAGGCAAGAACACTGGAGTGGGTTGCCATTTCCTTCTCCAATGCGTGAAAGTGAAAAGTGAAAGTGAAGTCGCTCAGTTGTGTCCGACTCTTGGCGGCCCCATGGACTGCAGGCCACCAGGCTCCTCTGTCCATTGGATTTTCCAGGCAAGAGTACTGGAATGGGGCGCCAGTGGCTTCTCCTAAGTGCCCAGGCTCTGATAGTGCATCTTCCGTGTGATCCATTTACACCATGACAGGTGATGTCCACTGGCTCTGGTGATTTCTCTGAGGTTATCAGGCTAGGAAGTTCATTTTTTTTCCCTCTGTCTTTAAACAAGGCTGTGGAAAAATGGAATGGGGAACGTGTGAAAACCCTCACAGTTAATGGAGAAATTCCGCGTCTTTTTGGTTTCTCTTTGCTTTGGAAAATGAACCCTCACTGTGTTGATGATAGACACTGGGTTTTGGGAGTGGGCGTTTTCATCACTCAAGCCCACGTGTGATGTTTCCAGTACACTCCATGCTCATATCACACATAGTCTTCTTATTCACATTTTTTTTTCAAAATATTTGCAATAATCATATTGGTGCTAGTCTGTTTTCACCTGTGTTGAATTTCTAAGATACAGCTCAACAAAATGATACAGATTGTCAAGAAATTAAAGTTGCAGAACCAGGAGCTCTAATTTATCTTATACCATTGTATATGTTTGTACCCTCGTGTATTTAAAATATACAAAGAATATCATTCACAAGTAGATGTATATATTTTAACCCATTAAAAATAATCTTGATTTTATTGACATGAATCAGTTCAGTTCAGTTGCTCAGTCGTGTCCAACTCTTTGTGACCCCGTGAACCACAGCACACCAGGTCTCCCTGTCCATCACCAACTCCTGGAGTTTACCCAAACTCACGTCCATTGAGTCAGTGATGCCATCCAACCATATCATCTTCTGTCGTCCCCTTCCCCTCCTGCCTTTAATCTTTCCCAACACCAGGGTCTTTTCGAATGAGTCAGCTTTTTGCATCAGATGGCCAAAATATAAATGTACAGCATGTGGCAAGGCTTTTAAGCAGAGTTCAACTTTAACTGAACATCAGCAAGTCCATACTGGGGAGAGACCTTGTAAAGGTACAGAATGTGGCAAAGCCTTTAACTGGCATCTGAGTCTTACTGTACATCAGCGAACTCATCCTGGGGAGAAGCCATACAAATGTAACAAATGTGGCAAAGCCTTTATCCATTGTTCACATCTTACTCGACATCAACGAATCCATACTGGGGAGATACTTGATAAATGTACAGACTGTGGCAAAGCCTTTCCCCAGAGTTCAGATCTTTCTTGACATCAGAGAATTCATACTGCAGAGAAATGTTAGACATGTAAGGAATGTGGCAAAGGATTTCACCACAGCCATCACCTCACTCCCCGTCAGAGAATACATACTGCAGAGAAACCCTAGAAATGAGTCAGTGATAAAAAAAGGTTGGTCCTAAATATACAATTTTGAAGCAACGAGTGTTTACTTTGGAAAGATACACGAATGAAATACAAAAATGTAGACAAGTGTTTAATCAAACATCAAAAGTAAATCAATGCCAGAGAATTCATACTAGAAAGCATTTCATTCGTACCGCTACCAAATGAATGTCATTCGACTCTCAAGTTACAATGCTATGATTTGTTTCCACTGTATATACGAACCTCTATTTTTGATGGTTGTTACCTGAATTGTAAGAGAAGCCCTTCTATACTAGGTGGGAATCATTTATATTTATTCTCCAATTTATAAGATTAAGAACACAGTAAGTTATATGCACACTAAACCTCTAGATGGAGGTATTTGTCACTGATGTCAAACATCTGTGTTGTCAGCATGATGTAAGTGTGCAGGAAATAATTCAAAGTAAGACGGAAGTTTGCTCTCAGATTTCAATAATTATGTCAATTGCTTTTTAAGCATAAACCAAGGATTGTTCATTAAAATCCAAAGTCTTTTTATAACATCAACATCGAGAAATCATGCATATTACCTGACAGGCTTGAAGTAAGGACACCTTCTCTTCTACCTGATGTAAGTATAGAAAACTCTTTCTGGAAAAGTCATATTAATATAATTAATGTCCATCCATATTTACTACATTAACCTCCATTTTGTAAACCACATGAATCACATTCACAGATCATTACATCAGAGAAACAGCAAAGTTTTTAGAAGCTTGTAATCTGTATTTTAATCAAGGATCAAACAACAGTTGTAAAAAGTTTTATTCCCTCTGTGTAAAATTAATGTACATTCATTAATAAAAGTGGATGATTTTTTAGTGTTACAGTTGATGTGGAATGAAGGAAGGGTGAACGCACCACCAGCATTAACGTCTCCCACCTGTTTAAGGTTGCAGGAAAGATAACGTTATAAGAAACTATTTGTAGCACAGGGGGTGGCATCAGTAGAAATTAGTCCTTACTGGTGTTAAACTCTCATAAATTCATATATTTCCTACCGTTTCTATGTTGTATCTCCTCTCTCATTTTGAAATTACTCGGACATTGTGATGGTTCAAATAAGAAGGATCATACAGAGTACTGTTGAGAGCTTCCCTGACAGCTCTGTGCTGTTGCTGCCTCAGCGTCTGTCTAGGCAACAGGCAGCCTGCAGGTCCTTCAACTCACACCAGCCAGTCCTGTGAGCACCTCCACTAGATGACCCCCTTCCTTGAGACTAGCAGTCTTGCCAAACCCCAGGGTTTACTTCACAGGCCTCCCTTCAGTGACACCCTCAGAGCTCACCAGAATCCTGCTCCTCTGGTTTGAATGGACTGATCCACACTCAGCCTGGGGAGCCCACAGCCCTTCACCCAGGGCCCGTTAGAAAGGCCTGGACCTCAAGTACTGGAGCTTTCTCTGCCTGGTTCTAGCCTTGACCTTCCTCAGGGGCCCTCAAGGCTTCCCGTGAATTCTCTCAGGACCTAGAGTCATAAACTCACCTGCCTCAATTGTCCATTGTTCTTCTGTTAGGTAAAACTTTTCAGGGGCTCATTTAAGCAAATGTCAATTTAACAAAGTCACAAAAAGCATAATTAAAAGCCATGATGGGAAAGTTCTGAACCAAGATTTATAAAATCTTGCCCTGTATAATTCTTAGCACAAATTTCTTGTCTAGGCTTAAAGGAACTCTTTTCTCATGGCCTTGGCATACTTTGAATGCAATATATAAATATCTGAAGATATATACATCATATAATTTATATAACACACATTGGATACAATATATAAATATCTGAAGGTATACACGTTAGCAGTGAGAAAACCAAGAAGGAATATGTGAGTGTATGTGTATTTGTACACATTTAACTTAGAGAATTTAGAAAGGCTAGATCAAAACGGGTCATTTTAGACTTGCAGATGATTGACTAAATACTGCAAAACTTGTCAATTTGTCAATTAATCTGTTTTGTCTATTTTTCATGGAATTCATTTCCTTAAATGTTAAGAGGTTACACTTGTTAAGGAACTTCCACACTGTGCTCCCCCTGTGACTGCCCCAGTTCACATTCTCTCCAGCCATGCAGGAGGTTCCCTGATCTCCAAGCCTCGTCAGTGTTTACAATATTAATAGTGGGCTCTTTGCTAATTGTTATTCTGACTGGCATGAGATGACGCATCATTGTAGCTTTGTTTTGCATTTCTTATTGTTTAGCGCTGGTGAGCATCTTTCATTTGCCTCTTGCCCATCTAAAAGAGCAAGTTGCCCCACCCAGGCTCAGCAGTTGTGGCGCACAGGCTTAGCTGCCCCAATGCATGTGGAGTACTCCTGGACCAGGGATCAAGCTCACGTCCCCCGAACTGTCAGATGGATACTCCACCGCTGGGTGACCCGTCTGTTTAGCTTTTTTTCCTTTTGAGATGCATGTGTATTTTGTATTGGAATATAATTGCTTTACAATGTTGTGTTAGTTTCTGCTGTATGACATCATCAATCAGCCATAAGTATACATGAATCTGCTCCCTCTTGAACCTCCCTCCCGTGATCTCCATTTCACCCCTCTGGTCAGCAAGAACACCAAGCTGAGCTCCCCGTGCTATCCAGCAGATTCCCACTAGCTACCTGTTTTAACCATCAGTTCAGTTCATTTCACTTGCTCAGTCATGTCCAAGTGTTTGTGACCCCATGGACTGCAGCACGCCAGGCCTCCCTGTCCATCACCAACTCGCAGAGTTTCCTCAAACTCATGTCCACTGAGTCGGTGATGCCATCCAACCATCTCATCCTCGGTCGTCCCCTTCTCCTCCCCACTTCAATCATTCCCAGCATCAGGGGCTTTTCAAATGAGTCAGCTTTTCACATGAGGTGGCCAAAGTACTGGAGTTTCAGCTTCAGCATCAGTCCTTCCAATGAACACCCAGGACTGATCTCCCTTAGGATGGACTGGCTGGATTTCCGTGCAGTCCAAGGGCCTCGCAAGAGTCTTCTCCAGCATTTCAGCCATGGTAGTGTATGTGTGTCAGGAAGGCTCTTCAGTTTGTCCCCCTCTTCTCCTGCCGTGTCCACACATCTGTTCTCTATATTTGGACAAATATTGTCGTAACAGATATACATGGAATCTAAAAAAATGGTGTTGATGAACTTATTTACTGAGCAGGAATATAGGCACAACGGTGGTTCTTAAGCTTTTGGATGTTGAGGTTTCAAGGCATAAAATACACGGACAATCGTGGCATGTATTTTATGAAGTGAAAGAAGCCCATTCAAAAATGCTACAGAAAGTAGCAATTTTACAATATGACACTTTGGTGTAGGTAAATGTTCATATGTGCTCAGTGGTGTCTGCATCTTTGTGAGCCCAGGGGCTGTAGCCCACCAGGCTCCTCTGTCCATAGATTTCCCAGGAAAGGATACTAGAGTGGGTTTCCATTTCTTCCTCCAGGGGATCTTCCTGACCCAAGGATGGAACCTGCATCACCTGGATGTCCTGCATCGGCAGGTAGAAAGTTCTTCCCACTCAGTCACCTGGGAATCTAGTAGGAAATATAACAGAGATTTAAAAGGTCTGTGGTTGCCATGGGTTTCAAAGGAAGCATTATGAATATCCTAAATCTAGAAAACTTTCAGGACCGTGAAATAATTTGTGTTAAACTGTTGTGATGGACACATGTTATTATACATTTATCCAGAGGTATGGATTGCACATCCCGAAAAGAGAAACAAGGGTAAACTAAAGAGTTTATTTACTGTCCTTGTAGCTTCATCAGTGGTAACAAATGCTCGCTCTGGTGGGGAAAGGTAAGTAGGGAGATTGTCCACGTGTGCAAACAAGAGTCATATGGGTATGGGAAACGTTGTACCTTGTTCTCAACTCTGCTGTGAAACGAAATCTTCTACAAAGTTGGTACTGGTGCATGCACACTGAATATTTTTTAGAATATATAATATTAGAAAGATGGACATGCTTCTATCTTTAATTTTTCCTTAGTCATTATACTTTAAAGATGTGAGAAAATAGAGCTCTCTAAATGGCACAGACAACAAACTGTAGCAGTTGATTCATAAAACCTAGAAAAACACACACACAGCAAGTAGAACAAGGCTCTCACGTGTTAATTCATGTTAATGTAACTTAAACGACAACACCGATCATGATTTCCTTGGTTGGTCATCAGATAGCATTTAGGGCATCATTTCCAAAGGCATTTGTCTCTGCCCACACACACTTGTTAACCTAGCGTGTCCTGCTCAGTTCAGTTCAGTTTAGCTGCTCAGTCCTGTCCTACTCTTTGTGACCCCATAGACTGCAGCTCGCCAGGCCTCCTGTTGCCTCTGGTTTATTTCCAAAGAAAGCTGTGTTGGAAACACCTCCAGGCTCCTGGTCTCTGAAGTTGGAGGTGCCACAGCTGCAGAGAGGTGGTCACAATGCAAATCATTTTGTGAAAACGTGTGTCCCCAGGCTGCAGAGAGGGGTGAAAACAACTAAGGACATGGGAGATCTTTGGGAAGAAGTCTGCAAGAAAGTCTGGCAGGAACCCAAGACCCCCAGGTGATTCCCACCACTCACCTCTCCCCTCCCCTTCCCCAAGGGCGCAGGCACAGGTGAGGACCACCACACCCATCCTAGAAAGAGCCCCTCGCCAGGGAATCAGGTTCACCTTTGCTTCTAGAAGTGCCCGCCCTAAATCCTCCCTTCCTGAGGTCTCAGATGTGCCAAATGTGAGGTTTCCCTCAGGGCTCCTGAATGCAGGTCTTCCTCTTGCATTTTTTCAAAACCCTGGTAGGCTGGTTCAGGTAGCCCAGAAGTAGGGTCCATTGTCTCTGGTGAATTGTTCTGAGGCCTGCTCTCTGTAAGGAAGGAGAGGAACTAGCTGGGAAGATCTGCCAATAGAGTGGAGCAGCAGGATGTGATTAGCATATCAGGTTAGTCTTGATTACCCAGTACAGATCAGGAACAGAGAAAGTCAGCAAAGAGCTCCGAAAAGGGTGAGAGAAACAAGAAAACGTTTTCTTCTTTTTCACTGCAGCAGTTGCAGGTTAAACGGCTGTATGGATGCTTTTGAAGGTATTTTCTCAACATGCAGATGTGAGTTTGAGAAGTCATATCCCCACAGAAGACGCAGAGCAGGAGGAAGAAGAGGAGGAAATGGCAGCTTCTCAGGTAATTGTCCTGTCCCGGGTGTGGGGCTGTGTCTGCTTTTCCTCCTGACATGCCAGGACTGAGAATCTGCAAACCTTTAGTTCTCTGCTTCTAAGTTTTCTGCCTGGAGTGCTTGCAATCACCTTCTCATTCACCCCCCCCCCCTTTTTTTTTTTTTTAAATTTTAAATAGTGAAAACCAGCTCTTCAGGTTTCGTCTTGCTCATATTCTAGAGTATTTTCTCCATTGTGTGTATCCCGGCTTTCTATAGAGCATGATGAATTCTCAACATGAAATAGTGACTTTCAATGTTGAATACATTCCCTTTGTGAGAGATCAATACGGGGAGGCACTGGTATCTGAGATTCCCATTGGGATGTGGTTCGGTGTTAGGATCTTAGGGAAGTCGGGGAAATGCCGTGATGAATTTACATGTGGATGCAATTCAGCTCTCTGGAACAGGAGTAAGAAAGTGCCCTTGTTAATAGAATGAACTCAGCATTCCAGAATTTTTCAGAAGTTAAAGTAGCAGAGACAATCCTCTATACTGATAAGGAAAATATACTAATTAAGTGGACTATAAGCTACAGATCATGGGACGTATACAGGAGGTGGAACTTGCAGAAAGCTGACATTTTTCATGGTAGATTGAGATCATGCTTTTCCTAATATTGCCAAGAAGCCTGGCAGTGATATGCGTTTTTACATGTACTCTTACCCCGTGACCTCTGATGTTCACTGGTTCAGGTGCTTCTGGGAGATTTCCACGCTATGAAATTCATTTTTTAATTTTTTGTCTTGAACAAGGGTCTTGGAAAGAAAAATGATGGATATGCCTATCACAGTTAATGAGGAAATGCCGTATCTTCTTAGTTACTCTGCTTTGAGAAATAAACACTGTCAGCTAAAACAGATGCACACTTTGAGAGATGTGCATTAAGTTTTATTTGGGGCAAAATGAGGACAGCAGCCCAGGAGACAGCATCTCAGAGAACTCTGAGAAACTGCTCCAAAGAGCCAGTGGGGGAAGGTCAGTATGTGACTTTAGTGAAGGGGGAGTTCAGTGCAATCAAGCACTTACTTTACAAAAGTTTTCCGGCCAGTCGTGAGGAACTGAATCGTCATTTAGTGGTTTAGTGCTTTTCTAGTTATGAAGAGATGCAAGGATTGGGATCATGAAAGCAGTTCCTGAAAATATCTGACTCTCCAAAGACCTGTTCCACCAGATTCCCTGGAGCAGAGTGCCCCAATCCACCCTAAACTACGACTAGGGGACTGAAGTCAGTTGCAGCACCATAGGGTTCATTCTTCCCAGAGGCAGATGGCAAACGCCCTTGTTGTTGCTCAGTTCAGTTCAGTCAACTCAGCCGTCTCTGACTTTTTGCAACCGCTTGAATCACAGCCTGCCAGGCCTCCCTATCCATCAACAACTCCCGGAGTTCACTTAGACTCACGTCCATCGAGTCAGTGATGCCATCCAGGCATCTCATCCTCTGTCGTCCACTTCTCCTCCTGCCCCCAATCCCTCCCAGCGTCAGAGTCTTTTCCAATAAGTCAACTCTTCACATGAGGTGGCCAAAGCACTGGAGTTTCAGCTTTAGCATCATTCCTTCCAAAGAAATCCCAGGGCTGATCTCCTTCAGAATGGACTGGTTGGATCTCCTTGCAGTCCAAGGGACTCTCAAGAGTCTTCTCCAACACCGCAGTTCAAAAGCATCAATTCTTCAGCACTCAGCCTTCTTCGCAGTCCAACTCTCACATCCATACATGACCACAGGAAAATCCATAGCCTTGACTAGACGAACCTCAGTCAGAAAAGTAATGTCTCTGCTTTTAAATATGCTATCTAGGTTGGTCATAACGTTTCTTCCAAGGAGTAAGAGTCTTTTAATTTCATGGCTGCAGTCACCATCTGCAGTGATTTTAGAGCCCCAAAGAATACAGTCTGAGACTATTTCTCCTGTTTCCCCATCTATTTCTCATGAAGTGATGGGACCGGATGCCATGATCTTTGTTTTCTGAATGTTGAGCTTTAAGCCAACATTTTCGCTCTCCTCTTTCACTTTCATCAAGAGGCTTTTTAGTTCCTCTTCACTTTCTGCCATAAGGGTGGTGTCATCTGCATATCTGACGTTATTGATATTTCTCCTGGCAATCTTGACTCCAGCTTGTGTTTCTTCAGTCCAGCGTTTCTCATGATGTTCTCTGCATAGAGGTTAAATAAGCAGGGTGACATATACAGTCTTGACGCACTCCTTTTCCTATTTGGAACCAGTCTGATGTTCCAAGTCCAGTTCTAAGTGTTGCTTCCTGACGTGCATACCGATTTCCTTAAGAGGCAGGTCAGGTGGTCTGGTATTCCCATCTCTTTCAGAATTTTCCAAGGTTTATTTTGATCCACACAGTCAAAGGCTTTGGCATAGTCAATAAAGCAGAAATAGGTGTTTTTTTCTGGAACTCTCTAGCTTCTTCCATGATCCATCGGATGTTGACAATTTGATCTCTGGTTCCTTTGCCTTTTCCAAAACCAGCTTGAACATCAGGAAGTTCACGGTTCGAGTATTGCTGAAGCCTGGCTTGGAGAATTTTGAGCATTACTTAACTAGCATGTGAGATGAGTGCAATTGTGCGGTAGTTTGACCATTCTTTGGCATTGCCTTTCTTTGGGATATGAATGAAAACGGACCTTTTCCAGTCCTGTGGCCAAATTTGCTGGCATATTGAGTGCAGCACTTTCACAGCATCATCTTTCATTTGAAACAGCTCAACTGGAATTCCATCACCTCCACTAGTTTTGTTCATAGGGATGCTTTCTAAGGCCCACTTGACTTCACATTCCAGGATGTCTGGCTCTAGATGAGTGATCACACAATCTTGATTATCCAGGTCGTGAAGATCTTTTTTGTACAGTTCTTCTGTGGATTCTTGCCACCTCTTCTTAATATTTTCTGCTTCTGTAGGTCCATACCATTTCTGTCCTTTATCAAGCCCATGTTTGCATGAAATGTTCCCTTGGTATCTCTGATTTTCTTGAAGAGATCTCTAGTCTTTCCCATTCTGTTGTTTTCCTCTATTTCTTTGCAATGATCTCTGAAGGAGGCTTTCTTAATCTCTTCTTGCTATTCTTTGGAACTCTGCATTCAGATGCTTATATCTTTCCTTTTCTCCTTTGCTTTTCTCTTCCCTTCTTTCACAGCTATTTGTAAGGCTCCCGAGACAGCCATTTCGCTTTTTTGCATTCCTTTTCCATGGGGATGGTCTTGATCCTTGTCTCTTGTACAATATCATGAACCTCATTCCATAGATCATGAGGCACTCTATCAGAACTAGGCCCTTAAGTCTATTTCTCACTTCCACTGTAAAATCATAAGGGATTTGATTTAGGTCATACCTGAATGGTCTAGTCATTTTCCCTGCTTTCTTCAGTTTCAGTCTGAATTTGGTAATAAGGAGTTCATGATCTGAGCCACAGTCAGCTCCTGGTCTCATTTTTATTGACTGTATAGAGCTTCTCCATCTTTGGCTGCAAAGAATATAATCAATCTGATTTTGGTGTTGACCATCTGGTGATGTCCATGTGTAGAGTCTTCTCTTGTGTTGTTGGAAGAGGGTGTTTGCTATGACCAGTGCATTTTCTTGGCAAAACTCTATTAGTCTTTGCCCTGCTTCATTCCGCATTGCAAGGCCAAATTTGCCTGCTACTGCAGGTGTTTCTTGACTTCCTACTTTTGCATTCCAGTCCCCTATAATGAAGAGGACATCTTTTTTGGGTGTTAGTTCTAAAAGGTCTTGTTCAGTCGCTGGCAATGCTTTTGGAAAGTGCCGATTTGTAGTTGACAACACTCCTGTGTGTTTACTAGAGATGCTGGGATTTGGGAGTGGGGATTTTCATCACTCAAGCCCAGGTCTGATCATTTCCAGTACACTCCACTCTCATATCACAGATAGATAGAGTCTCATCACATTTCGGTATTTTCCAAAATGTTTACAAGAATCATATGTTATCATATGCTTATCTATGTTCAGCTGTGCTAATTTTTAAAATATAGTTCCATGCAAATGGTAGTTTTTTGAGGTAATTAAACAATTCAGAACCAAAGCTGTCTATTTTTTTAATCACTGTGTATGTCTGCAGCCTAGTCTATTTTTAAAAATTAAAATAATATTGTCACATGAGTGTATGTACCTCGGTACTTTGTCTCGTCACAACAAAGATTTGGAGTGACAGACATTAAAGCCCTTGGCGCATCACAGCTCTTGGGTCTTGGACAAACCGTGTTTTAGCTTAGGCAAATCAGTGTTACAGCTCTATTTTATTTAGAAGATAGCACGAGAATCCATCCTTGAAGCGTGAGGGCATGCCAACCCAAGGACTTGTAGAGAAGAGATTGGAGGAGTGCAGGAGGGAGGGAGAAAGAGAGGAAGAGGGCACGAACGCGGGAGAGAAAGAGAGAAAGCACTTTGGCTCCTGCTTTTATATGTTTTTCCCTCGACCTGGGCCTGCCCTATGCAAATTGGGTTTAGCCCGGAGTGCTGTTTTTTCAGGAGAAGGCAGTGGCATCCCATTCCTGGTCCTTGGACCCTCTTTGACCTTCCTTGACTTTTAGCCACCGCCATTTTGGACTCCTTTTCCCTATTCTACCTACCTAACAATATCATCCTCAAATATTTATGTACATTTTCAGTCAGTTAAAAATTATCCTGATTTTATTGACATGAGAATTTGTCTCTTAATAAGTACACAGTCCCATTTTAGTGTATGTCTGTATGCATGAACATGTTAACATCATTTGATTGATTTTTTGTTTTTCTTTTTTGAAGATTCCGTGAAGCAGGGAATAGCTACCCACTCCAGTATTCGTGCCTTGAGATCCCATGGGCAGAGAAGCGTGGCAAGCTACAGTCCCTGGGGTTGGTAAGAGTAGGACAGGACTGAGTGACTAACACTTTTCTTCTTTTTAGCATTATTTACAAATACAGAAATTTCTATAAACTTTCATGAGAGTTAGCTCTGTGCATTTGTCTGTGTTTGATTAAAGTCTAGAGTCACAAACTGAAGTAAAAGTTGCTGCTGCTGCTAAGTCGCTCCAGTTGTGTCCGACTCTGTGCGACCCCATAGACGGCAACCCACCAGGCTCCCCCGTCCCTTAAGTTGTCATTTAAAGAATGTTCGTTAAAACATTTGCCAAAAGATGATACAGCAACATTATTGACTTTAAAGTATTCCTGTTATACATTCAAGTCTCTGAAAACTGTCAGAAAGTAGTATATACCAGATTGTTAAAATGATTCTTGCTGCCGAGATTACTATCCTATCAGACCTGTAAAATCTGTAAAGCACTTAAAGTTCAAAGTTAAATGTGAATTCTTTCCTTACTATTCTACCTCGTTGCTGTTCACACATTGTCACTCATGGAGCAGAATTTTCCACGTTACTCGTTCAAATAAGCTTGTGAAAAATGTGGCACACTGAGCCCACTCCCGAACATTTGGATCAGGAAGTGCTTTGTAAAAATATTTCCTGTTTCTTTTGATAGACAGTTTATTGTCTGTCAACTGAGTACAACACTCAGAAATAACTATGCCAATGTTGATCTGATCATATGATTTCTCTTTCAAATCAGAATAATTTCTGTAGTGGTTCATGGATCGTATCTCATCCTCTTTTCTTGGGGTTAAAAATGTGGTAGAAAATATTACTGTGTAAAAATTATATTCTTGTGTAACACCAGACATTCTCCTAAATCAAAACCATTTCTCTTGCTGGTTTCCTCTTGGGTCACATTAGGAAGTCTTCCCATGGGCACATGGCACCTTTACTTTGCATTTCAGGGACGGCTGACATTCCAGGATGTGGCCATAGACTTCACTGAAGAGGAGTGGGAATGCCTGGACCTCGGGCAGCGAGAATTGTACAGGGACGTGATGTTAGAGAACTACAGGAACCTGGCCTCCTTGGGTGAGGATAACTGCCTTCCAGAATCCCTTCTCTACCCACTGGGTTTTGGTTCCTGCATTTCAAGAATGTCTCCTAGAATCTTCTGCTCCTTATAATAGTTTCAGATCCCTGCTTTCTATGGGAAAATGGATATTTATGAGTTGAGAAAGAAGACTTCATGATGATTCATTATGATTCTCACTTTTCCTTGATGGAATCTGCCTCCTTCTTCTAGGTTAGTGCTAATTCTGTAGGTTCTGTGGTATAAAAGGGTGCCACTCTCCTTTATAAATCAGATTTCTCCCACTTACTGACTTTGGCCTTAGTAGTACTTGACTAGAATCTCAAGATCTTTTCTTTATGTATTTGTTAGTTAGAAAAGTGCTTCGATAAAGTATTGGGGGATATAACTTTCTAGGCTATATTAACATTCAACCATGCCTTCTCTAGAATGTTAATAATGAAATAATGTAAAGAGCAAGGTAACAGTCATGTCTGACTCTTTGCGAGCCTATGGAATAGTCCATGGAATTCTCCAGGGCAGAATACTGGAGTGGGTAGCCGTTCCCTTTCCAGAGGATCTTCCTAACCCAGGCATCAAGCACAGGTCTCCCACAGTGCAGGTGGCTTCTTTACTAGCTGAGCTACCAGGGAATGTTAATACAGCTTAGGAAATTATGTCCCCAAGTACTTTAGTTCTAGGCTCTATTAACATTCTACCATGCCTTCTCTGGGCTTCCCAGGTGGCACTAGTGGTAAAGAACCTGCCTGCCAATTCAGGAGACATAAAAGAAATGGGTTTGATCCCTGGGTTGGGAAGAACTCCTGGAGGAGGACATGGCAACCCACTCAGTACTTTTGCCTGGACACTCCCATGGACAGAGGACCCTGGCGGCTACAGTCTATAGGGTGGCAAAGAGTCAGACGTGACTGGCACGACTTAGCACATGTGCCTTTTCTTCTCACTTGAATACATATTAGATTGGAAACTGATGAATCTCTTGTAAAACGAATATTCCTTTTCCTGATATCAGGTCTTGTGGTCTCTAAGCCAAACCTGGTCACCTTTCTGGAGCAAATGAAGAATCCCTGGGATGTAAGGAGACTGGAGACACCAGCCGTATACACAGGTAGGGGTCAATGGATGGAGCCGACCACTCCACGACAGGTCCAAGGATTAGTGAAGAATTCATCTTTTTCATGTGGTTTGGGAAGATCTGCTTCAGTGGAAATGGTTTTAGAGAAGTCTGGGTTTCTTTCTGTTGCTGTCATAGGCGGATATCACCTGCCCCATTCTGTCCCTTTAAATCATTCCTGAATTCATCTCCAGTGATTACTTTTTTCAATCACAGTGAGAACTGAAACCCTTCTCTTGGCCTGTGAAAACCTGCATGAATCGATTACTATTCCATTTCGTGGGGGGCAGGGGGCCCCTCAGAAAACTGAACATTTCTGAATAACTCTAAGACGCTCCTATTAAAGCTTCTACCTCTAGATGACAGTGTGTGAGCGGAATTGAGGACATACTGCCAAAGTTCTAGGAATACTGGGGCAGAGTTTGTTTGTTTGTTTGTTTCTGACTTATAATTTCTAAAACACTGGAAGCTACAAATATGATCTTATAAATTTTAAATTCAAGTAATTTCTTCACTGTATAAACCAAAACCTCCCTAAAGAGAAAGAATGCCAATCTCAGGATTACTTCAAAGTTTCTGTTTTCTTCATATGAACTCATATGAAATGTTAAGTGTATCTGCCCCAATTCCTCAATGCTAAAAGGCTTAACTGAACTGAACTGAACTGAAAAGACTTAAATATATTCAATTAACTCAAAAAATTTTCAAATAAATTGGCATAAGAGCTTAAAACGTTTTCTACCATATTTTTAATGGTTTCAAACTATTATAATGTTTAGATAATAGAATCTTTTTAAAACGTTCTTATTGGAGTATAACTCATTTACAATGTTGTACTGCAAAAAGAATTCATTTTACATATAGATATCTACGCTTTTTAAGATTTCCTTCCCAATTCGATCTCCACAGAGCATTGATAGTGTTCGCACCATACTTTGAAAGTCTCTTTTCTGAATTTCTCAAGAACTGCTTCTTTATTTAATGAATCTTGTTATCAACTTCCACAGATTTTCTCCTACGTGTCCTCGCTTTCTGATTAGACCTATGTCAGTATCATTTATGATTTTTATATTGAAACATCATATAGAACATGCTAAAATAAAAAGTGGATTAAAGAATTAGAGGCATCTAGCGGCATCAGCATTTAAGATGACTGAAGTGGAAGAGTAATCATTAGACTGCCTGTCTCTTCTTCATTTAGTGGTTCTTGTAGCTTTTTGTCTTGCTCCTTCCTCTACACCATACTTCTTTGTCGTCCCATTTTGTCAAATTTTCTGTGTTTGTGGTCTGTTCTGCAGGCTGCAGGATCCTAGCTCCTCTTGCTCTGTTGTCTTCCCCCTAGGGGGTGAGGTTGGTCCACAGGCTTGTACCCTTATCCCCTTGATCTGGGCTTTGATTGCTGTTATTGTGACCCATGCCTCCCCAAAATATTGAGGGGAGCTTCCCCTTGGCTCTGTGGTTTTCACTGGTCTCTCGGGGTGGGGTCTGCTTCTTGGTTTGTGGAGAAGAGCCCAGATGTGTTTCTTCCCTCTGATTCTGATCTGTAGTCAAGGCAGGTAAGATTGGAGAACACCTACTGGGAGAGAAGCCACTAAGCATTGCTCCTCTGGGATTGTTCACCTTGGCGTGTGCTCATGCACTGTGTGAGTCTCATGTGACCGCATGTTGGCACTGCATCGGCCTGCCTTCAACCATGGGCATGTTGGCACATTGCTCTGGTGCCAGCAGCTTTCACTTTTAGGGATTTACATAAACTGTTTGTGAAAGCAGAGAGATGTGCCTCCTCAGATGTTGTTTTCACTGGAACACCAGCAGAGATCCAGTGAACTCAGGTCCCAGAATTGCATTCATGGAGCTGGACATGCTGTGGTGCTCTGGGGGCAGCTCAGACTCTAGCCTGGCCCTTCCCCCTAGTATACATCCCCACAAAGTCTACAGCTGCTAAAGCTACACCTCCCATGTCTGTGGGAGCCCTGGTTATCCATTCAGATGCTCTGTAGGGGCTGAGTTGACAAAGCCAGTTGCAGGTATAAAAGCATGGTTTGTGTAACCGTGAGGAGAGACTTCAGTTTTCCTTCCTTAACCCTGGGGCTAGCTGAGCTTTCAGCTCCTTCTATGTGTGTGGGCCACCCACAGGTGTCTGCTGCAGAAGCTGCCCCAGAGCACAGGAGTCTGCTGATTGTGGAGGAGGTGCATGGGGGGAGGCTGTGGCTGGAGCTCAATAGAGCCCACCTGGGTGGTGGCCCTTCGTAGTGCTGGGAGAGGAGGGGCCAGCACAGGGGGAGAGGGGCTGCAATGGTGGGTCTTCCCTTTGGGCATCAGTCAACAAAGGTGCTCTGCTCTCTGGTGGTCAGGCTTCCTCATAAGCATTCTAGTTATAGAGCTCCTCCATCACCCCCGGCCCCTCAGGATGTCTCCTCACAGCCCACAGCAGTCCTCTGCCTGGCTATGCTCTCCAGACCCCACATTTCAGCACCCAGCCTTTGTCTGCAGCAACAGATACCCTTTCAGGCTGGGTGGGCAGGGCTGGCATCAGTACGCTGTGTACAGGTCTCACTCTGTCCTGCTTCCACAGACTGTTGCCGTGTTCTCTTCCCACAGAGAATGAGGCTCCCCTTCTGTCCCAGCTGAGCTCACATCAGCCCCAATAGATAGGAATAGTAGATAAGAAAACTTTCATTTGATATCTTTCAGCTGTGTCCTCTCACAACACCCGTGGTTTGATGTCAAAGAATCCAAGATTAGAAAACTTAATCCAAAAAGCAAACCTAGGAATATATGAAAGAGCTTACCTTGGAAACGAACACTTAATGAAAGTCCGGGAATATATGGGGGTATGTGAAAGACCGAGAAGATGTTTATATGGACAGAAAGAAACCAAGACAGTTTCACACAATGGGGACATTACTGCCATAAGAAATGAGCAATATGAGTCAAACTGTGGAAAACACCCACTTCAGTTATCAACAGCTGCAGAAAAGTGTATCTGTTCAACCAAAGGCTTAAAGCAGTTTTTGAAACATACACATTCTCTGAAGGGAAATGTGGAAAATCTGGAAAGTCATCCAGTCTCTACTGCAAATACTCATGCAAACCACTCTGAACACAGACTTCGATTACACATACATTCAAGCACGTCTGAAAACCAGAAATTGAAAAACGATGGGGAAAACTCACAATATAATCAGCTTGAGGGATCTGTGAACAAGGGGTCATTATTCTTCCACCAACAGACAATTTCTCTCCATTCCAAAATGTGTAATGTTGATATTAATGGAAGAGAGTTAATCCCACCACCATTGTTGAATACACATCATGATACGGTTAATACGGAACAACTTCTCACGTGTAATAATACGAGACAGGCCTTAAGTAAGAGCTCTACCCCTAATAATTACAAGAATATTTATGATGGAGTGAGAAGCCATTCATGCAATGAAACTGGGTGTACAACTGAACAAGACTCTCACCCTATGAAATATCAGGGACCTCAATCTTCAGACAAAGACTCTAAAAATAGTACATGGAGGAATATCTTTTACCAAACATCAACTTCTGCACTAAATGAGAGTACACATACTGGAGAGAAGACTTACAATTGTGAATATGGTGATGTCTCTAATCAGTCTTCAAATCTCACTCAACAGCAGAGTATTCAGAATCCGCAGAAAAGTTACAAGTGTACGAAATGTGAGAAAGCCTTTACTAACTCATCCAGTCTAAGTAGTCACAGGAAAATTCATTCAGGATGGAAATCTTCCAAATATACAGAGTGTGGTAACACCTCTAATCAGAATTCAGAGCTTAGTCAAGATCAGCAAATCCACACTGGCAAGAAACCTTATGAATGTAAAGAATGTGATAAAGCATTTATGTGTTACTCAAACCTTAGTCGACATAAGCGCATTCACACTGGGGAGAGGCCTTATAAATGTACAGAGTGTGGCAAAGCCTTTAATCGGAAGTCATGTCTTACTGATCACCAGAGAATTCATACAGGAGAGAAACCTTATAAATGTAAAGAATGTGGAAAAGGCTTCAGTTGCTGCTCAACTCTTACTCAACACCAGCGAATTCATACTGGAGAGAGGCCTTATAAATGTGAGGATTGTGGCAAAGCGTTTAGACAGCAGTCATGTCTTACTAAACATCAAGTAATCCATACTGGAGAGAAATCTTATAAATGTAAAGAATGCGGAAAAGCCTTCAGTTACCACTCATCTCTTACTCAACACCAGCGAATTCATACTGGAGAGAAGCCTTATAAATGCAAAGAATGTGGGAAATCCTTTAGTCAGAACTCAACTCTTATTGAACACCAGCGAATTCATACTGGAGAGAAGCCTTATAAATGTATAGAATGCGGAAAAGCCTTTAGTCAGTACTCAAACCTTACTCAACACCAGCGAATTCATACTGGAGAGAAGCCTTATAAATGCAAAGAATGTGGGAAATCCTTTAGTCAGAACTCAACTCTTACTGAACACCAGAGAATTCATACTGGAGAGAAGCCTTATAAATGTAAAGAATGCAGAAAAGCCTTCCGTCACTACTCAACTCTTATTGAACACCAGAGTATTCATACTGGGGAGAGGCCTTATAAATGTAAGTTTTGTGGCAAAGACTTTAGGATGCACTCACATCTTACTAGCCATCAGAGAATTCATACTGGAGAGAGGCCTTATAAATGTGAGGACTGTGGCAAAGCGTTTAGATACCACTCAGGTCTTAATAAACATCAAGTAATCCATACTGGAGAGAAATCTTATAAATGTAAAGAGTGTGGAAAAGCCTTCAGTTACCACTCATCTCTTACTCAACACCAGAGAATTCATACTGGAGAGAAGCCTTATAAATGTAAAGAATGTGGAAAAGCCTTCAGTCAGTACTCAACTCTTACGCAACACCACCGAATTCACACTGGAGAGAAGCCTTATAAATGTATAGAATGCGGAAAAGCCTTCAGTCAGTACTCACATCTTACTCAACACCAGAGAATTCATACTGGGGAGAGGCCTTATAAATGTAAGGATTGTGGCAAAGACTTTAGCAGGCACTCAGGTCTAACTTACCATCAGAGAATTCATACTGGAGAGAAACCTTAGAAATGTAAAGAATGTGGAAAAGCCTTCAAAGCACTCATGTCTTACTCACCATCAGAGAATTCCTACTGGAGAAGTGGCAAAGGCTTTAATCTGAGCTCTCACCTTATTAGACAGAGAGCACGTACTGGAGAGAAACCCTACTAATAAGTGATGGAAGAAGTTTGTCCTAAACATACACTTCAGAAAATACAAGACCATTTATTTAAGGAAGATAAGGAATGACATAAAGAAAATATAGAAAAGTATTTAATAAAAATTAAATCTAAATAAATATCAGAAATTGCACACTAGAAAAAGTGAAAGTCGCTCAGTTGCTTCCAACTCTTTGCAACTCCATGGACTGTGTCCATGGAATTTTCCAGGCCAGAATAGTGGAGTGGGAGGTGGATTTTTACCAACTGAGCTATCAGGGAAGCCCGCAGATAGAAACCATTTCATCAATTCTGTTTTTTGAAGTTCCTCTTCAGGAGAAGTATTGTAGATAGTAATCCATAGTTAAAACAAATCGAAAATTGATATGTTAGTATGGATCACAAGATGAAAGTTGGTATTTAGAAATGTACAAATAGTAGCAATATATCTTTGTTTATATTGACATGATTTGTGGTTGTTTGAAAACCAAAATCAAAGTGATTCAACTCTCAAATTACTCCATGCTGCTATTCTTCATTTCTAGTGTGTAGGCTAAGTTACGTTTTTGGTGGTTAATATCTCAAAGGTGAGACAAGGCCTTCAATCCTAGGGAGAAATCATTTGTATTTATTCTGCATTAGAAGATTAAGGACCCAGGAATGTAACATGTATATCTAAATGGAGGTGTTAGTCATTCATGTCAAACATCCCTATAGGTCACCATGAGGTAAGTGTTCAGGGAGTAATTCCACATATTATAGTAAGATGTACATTTTCAATAGTTATGTCACTTGCTTTTTAAGTAAAATACAATGACAGTTCACTGAAATCTTGATGTATCTTTATAATATCAACAGAAGTCATGAATATTAGTTGACATGTTTCAAATAAAGACATCTCTGATCCCCTAGAAGTGTATGGAAATCAGTCACAGAAAAGTCATGTAATTAGTGTATGTTTTATTTCATAAACAATTCACCTCCATTTTGTAACCATAGGAATCACAGTGCTCAGATCATTGTATCAGAGGAATGAATATCATAGTTTATGCTTGTAATCTGTATTTTATTCTGTTAAATAGTGGGTTGGAAAAGGTTTTATTCTGACTGTGTGATATAACATGTTAATAAAACTGGACGGTTTCTTGTGATGAAGTTGGTGTGTAATGAATTGTCAACCTACTGATTTAAGGTTGAAGGGAAAATACCTAACAATAAACTCTTTGTTAGCACAGAGGGATGATATCTGTAACAATTAGTTTCCATCCTGCCTTAAAGCCTCAAATAATTGAATAATTGGATTTTCCCATCATTTCTCCATTGTACTCCCCCCACCCCCAACTTCTCTGTAACTGCTGGGACATTGTGATGGTTCTAGGAAGGATCATAGAGAGTACTGTTGAGAGTTTACCTGAACTACTCCATGCTGTTGCTGCCTCAGCGTCTGTCTGGGGAGCAGGCAGCCTGCAGGTCCTTGAACTCACACCAGCCAGTCCTGTGAACACCTACACTAGATGACCACCCACCTTGAGACCAGCAGTCGTGCTGAACCCCAGGGTCTACTGCACAGGCCCTCCTTCAGTGACACCCTCAGAGCTCTAGATTACTGCTCCTCTTGGATTGAATGGACTGATCCATATTCAGCCTGGCGAGTCCACAGCATTTCAACCAAGGTCTCTTAGAAAGGCCTGAACCCCGAGTACTGGAGCTTTCTCTGCTTGGTCCTAAGCTTGACCTAAGAAATTCCTGCCCTAGAACCTCTTCTCCTGAGAGGTCTTAGGTGTGCTGAGTGTGAGGGCTGAAGCTCAGGGCTCCTGAGTGTGGGTCTTGGGGGAGAAGCATCAAAATAAACAGGGAACTTGCTGAAGAAACATTCATGACCCCTCTTCAGACCTGCAGATTTATAACTTCTTAGAGTGGGGACCTGACCTCGAGGGGTTCATATTCACTGAAATGGTTCAGAAAGAACCTTGTAAGTGGTTTCAACCTGGTTTCCTATCAAGATCACCTGACCAGTGTTAAGCGATAACCTCCCCACAGAGTTCTGTCTTGGTCCTGTGGGAGGATCAGTGCGGTGTGTAGGAAGTGCTCCAGGGGACTCTAAGGAGAGGCCCGGGTTTAGGACGTGGCTCCTGGTCCATCTGTGAGAGCTGAGGCCTAGCTTCAGTCTGAAGTGAGGCTGCAGGGATGGTCTAGCTGGATTTGGACCAGGGAAATCAGTCAGCTCACATCATCTGTGTGAGCAGAGGATTACGAGCTCTCTCTGAGGAGAGAACAATCAAGAAATAAGTTGAAAGACTGGTCTCCAGGTAGGAAGTAATTGTTCCTGAATCTCTCCTGAGACAGGACAGGAGAGGTGGGTCTTCTCAGTTTTTCAAGGTCCTTCTGTCTGAAGGTGAATTAGTTGCAGGTTAAAGAGATGTGCAGTTGCCTTTGAAGGTATTCTTTCAATATGCAGAGATGTGTTTGCTACATCACATCCTCAGAGAAGACAGAGCAGGAGGAAGAAGAGGAGGAAATGACAGTTCTGTCCTGGGTCTGGGGCTGCGTCTGCTTTTCCCCCTAAAATGCTTGAACGTAGGGAACCTGCAAACCTTTCGTTCTCTGCTTCTAATTTTTCTGCCTGGGGAGATTGTTATCAACTTCTTATTTTTTCCTTTTCTTATCATAGTGAGGACCGGCTCTTTAGATCACTTCTCCCTTGTGTCCCAGAACCTTGTCTCCCTTGTCTGTATCCTGGCTTTCTGTAGAGCATGATGAATTCTGAACCTGAATGAGTGACGTTCAACTGGTGAAAAGATTCCCCTTATGAGAGATCAACATGGGGAGGCATAGGTTCTGAGATTCTCATTGGCATGTAGTTCAGTCTTGGGACCTTAGAGAAGTAGGGGAAATTAGGAATGAATTTACAGATATTTGCAACTTGAGATATTTAGAACAGGATTAAGAAATTGTCCTCATGAGTAGAATTACCTCAGTGCTCCAGAATTCCACAGGAAGTTTGGGAAATAGAAGGAGAAAAATATGAGAGACCTTTCTCTATATTGGTAGGAAGGACTCACTCTTAAGTGTAGTCTTAGGATACAGAACATGGAAGTTATATAAGAAGTGAATTTTGTATAAAACTGATATTTTTCAGGATTCAGATCACTGCTAACATTTATCCCACTACACCTCACATTCCCTGGTTCAAGTGCTTCTGCGATATTGTGATATTGTGAACTGTGATGTTCCTGCTTTTTGACTTTCATAAGGATTTTTGAAAGATTTAGTGAGGGATGTGTATAAGCTGCCTAAATTAATGTAGCAAACTGCCCCTTCTTAGTTCCCTTTGCTTTGGAAAATGAACACTCACCTGTGTTTAGTAAGGTTCTTGCATTTTGGGCATGGAGGTTTTCATCACTCAAGCCCAGGTCTGATCATTTCCATTAGTAATATACTCCACACTCATTTTCCAGACAGAATTCTTATCACATCTTTGTATTTTCTACAATATTTACAAGAATGTTATTACTTATGTTTAACCATTATATCTAAAATAGAATGCAATACAAATGATAGAGATTTTCAAAGGAATAAAAGATTCAGAACCAAGAGCTCTAATTTTTGTCTATGTGTTTTTGCACCCTAGTGTATTTAAAAAAAAAAAAAACAGAATATTGCCACAAATAAATCATAAGATTTAACCACAGAAATCTATTCCTGATTTAATAAACATGAATCATTTTTCTCCTAACTAGTGTATGTTTGTGTGCATGAAGATGTTGACAGTATATGACATTTTTTCTCTTTTTGATATTTTTGCCAGTTACCTCCACTGGTAAAACATGTATTAGAGTGGTCTCTGCAAACAGTTCAATTCAGTTGCTCAGTCAGGTCTTTGTGTTGACTTAATTCTTTTTACATAAAATCGAGCTCAGATCCATTGAAGTAAATCCAAAGCTCTACATTTTCTGAATATTTAATCAAATATTACAAACAATTTTGAACACCAATATTTTTTAATCTAAAATTATTTATGTGGCTCATTCAAGATTACAAAGTAAAAAACTGTTAGAAAGTTATATAGTTCGCAAATGGTCAAAAGGATTGTTTTCTCTGCTTACTAATCAATTAAACCTGTAAAATCTGTAAAGCCCATAAAGTTCAATAATAACTATGAATTCGTACCTGGCTCTTTTCAGTTCAGTTCAGTCGCTCAGTTGTGTCCAATTCCTTGCGACCCCATGGACTGCAGCACATCTGACAATCACCAACTCCCAGAGCTTACTCAACCATGTATCCATTGAGTCCGTGACACCATCTAACCATCTCAGTCTTTGTTGTCCCCTTCTCCTCCTGCCTTCAGTCTTTCCCAGCATCAGGCTCTTTTCCAGTGAGTCAGTTCTTTGCATCAGGTGGCCAAAGTATTGGAGTTTCAGCTTCAGCATCAGTCCTTCCAATGAATATTCAGGACTGATTTCCTTTAGGATGGACTGGTTGGATCAAGACTCTCAAGAGTCTTCTCCAACACCACAGTTCAAAACCATCAATTCTTTGGCGCTCAGTTTTCTTTATAGTCCAGCTCTCACATCCGTACATGACTAGTGGAAAACCCATGGCTTTGACTAGATGAAACTCTGTCAGCAAAGTAATGTCTCTGCTTTTTAATATGCTGTCTAAGTTCATCATAATTTTTCTTCCAAGGAGCAAGCATCTTTTAATTTCATGGCTGCAGTCAGCATCTGCAGTGATTTTGGAGCCCAAAACAATCAAGTTTCTCACTGTTTCCATAGTTTCCCCATCTATTTCCCCTGAAGTGATGGGACTGGATGCCATGGCTGTTTGCCATGGCTCTTTTCAGTTCAGTTCAGTTCAGCTCAGTTCCTCAGTTGTGTCCGACTCTTTGCGACCTCATGAATCGTAGCACGCCAGGCCACGCTGTCCATCACCAACTCCAGGCTATTCACAATGGCCATTGATCAACCAGACATTTAGTTAAAACTATGCTTGTTCAAGGTGAAAAACTGTGGGCCCACCCTAGAACTCTTGAATCATAATGTGCTTTTAAAAAAAAAAAAACTCTGCTTTGACTGATATTTATCCAGTGCAACACAAGGAAAACCCTCAAAACTAAATATGCCTCTGTTGAGCACATTTAATAATTTTTCTCCCAGATGAATGAATGAATCAGTCACTCAGTCATGTCCTACTCTTCGTAACCCCATGCACTATAGCCTGCTAGGTTCCTCCCTCCATAAGATTCCCCAGGCAAGAATACTGGAGTGGGTTGCCTTCCCTTCTCCAGGGGATCTTCCCAACCTAGGGATTGAATCCAGGTCGCCTGCATTGCAGACAGATGCTTTACCATCTGAGCCACCAGGGAAGCCCAAGTGGCTTTGTGGATCATCTCTCATCCTGTTTTCTTCAGGTTAGAAATGCGCTAGAGCATATTACTCTGTAAAAAAAGTATATTATTGTATACCATCAGACACTCTTCTCATTGAAAAACTAGCTCTCTGTACTTGCTGTTTTCAACTTGGGTCACATTAGGAAGTCTTCCCACAGTCACATGGCATCTGTCCTTTGTATTTCAGGGACGGCTGACATTCCGGGATGTGGCCATAGAGTTCACTCAAGAGTGAGAGAGTCAATTCCTAGGCAGGTTGATAAGAAGTCCGGAGGTCCCCAAGGAGAGAGGGGTCTGAAATTCTCAAGGAGAAGGAAAGGACAAACTTTTTTATCTACAGTCCTTAGTCTTAGTCAATTACACAACTCAGTTTAAACTCTGTACTAGGGATTATACAACAACAATATATCCTGCCTGAGGACAGTTTCTCCTTCCTGAAAACCTTCTGGCTAATCCTGTTATCTTAAAATGTAAATCATGGGAGTGGGTCTAGGAAGATCTTTACAACCACCAGACAATCTTTTGTTTCATTGGGATAACTAATTAAAAGGTATATAATTCCCTTGCTAACACTAGTGAGTGGGCACTCTTTCTGCCCCCTTCTGATGTCTATGTCAGAAGCTTTCTCTATCTCTTTTATACTTTAATAAAACTCTATTACACAAAAGCTCTGACTGATCAAGCCTCGTCTCTGGCCATGAATCAAATTCTCCTTCAGAGGCCAAGAATCCCAGCGTCTTCTATGGCTCAGCAACAACCTTTCAAGAGGAGTGGGAGCGCCTGGACCTCGGTCAGTGGGAATTGTACAGGGATGTGATGTTAGAGAACTATGGGAACCTGGTCTTCTCGGGTGAGGACAGCTGCCTTCCAAAATCCCTTATCTACCCTCGGGATTTTGATTCCTTCATTCGTAGAATGTCTCCTGGAATCGTCTGTGTCCTACAATAGAGGTTACGATCTCTGCTTTTGAGGAAAAAATGGGAGTTGGTGAATATAGACAGAAAGCTTCCTGATGATTCACATGATTCTAACCTTCCTCTTTCTTGAGCTCTCTGCCTCCTTCGCTCTAGACTAGAGGTCACTCTCTCAGCTTACTGGTATAAAATCATGCTGCCTTCCTCATAAAGACAGAAGTCCACCTTTATGTTTGACTGAGTGTTATTCTGATGGAGATCTCAGGATCTAGGTTTCAACTATTGCCTACTACATTAAATGTGCTTTCTATAAAGCCTTTTGGGAAGTCACATCCTGGACTCTTTTCACATTCTACAATGCCTTCCTCTCTCCCGAGACCACAATGTTGTTCAGTCGCTCAGTCATGTCCGACTCTTTGTGACCCCATGGACTGCAGCATGTCAGGCTTCTCTGTCCATCACCAACTCCCAGAGCTTGCTCAAACTCATGTCCATTGAGTTGATGATGCCAACAAAGCATCTCATCCTCTGTCGTCCCCTTCTCTTCCTGTCCTCAATCTTTCCCAGCATCAGGGTCCTTTCCAATGAGTTGGCTGTTCCCATCAAGTGGCCAAAGTATTGGAGTTCTAGCTTTGGCATTAGTCCTCCCAGGGAATATTCAGGACTGATTTCCTTTAGGGTGGACTGGATTGATCTCCTTGCTGTCCAAGGGAACTCTCAAGAGTCTTCTCCAGCACCACTGTTCAAAAGCATCAATTCTTTGGCACTCAGCCTTCTTTATGGTCCATCTCTTACATCCATACATAACTACTGGAACAACCATAGATTTGACCAGATGGACTTTTGTTGGCAAAGTAATGTCTCTGCTTTTTAACACGCTGTCTAGGTTTTTCATTGCTTTTCTTCCAAGGAGCAAGCATCTTTTAATTTCATGGCTGCAGTCACCCTCTGCATTGATTTTGGAGTCCAAGCAAATAAAGTCTCTCCCTGTTACCATCATTTCCCCTTTTATTTGCCATGAAGAGATGGGACTGGATGTCATGATCTTAGTTTTTTGAATTTTGAGTATTAAGCCAGCTTTTTCACTCTCCTCTTTCACTTTCACCAAGAGGCTCTTTAGTTCCTCTTTGCTGAGATTATTGATATTTCTCCTGGCAATCTTGATTCCAGGTTGAGCTTCATCCAATCTGGCATTTTGCATGATGTTATCTGCATATAAGTTCAATAAGCGGAGGACAATATACAGGCTTGATGTACTCCTTTCCCAATTTGGAATCAGTTCATTGTTCCATATCCAGTTCTGTTGTTTCCTGACCTGTATACAGATTTCTCAGGAGGCAGGTCAGGTGGTCTGGTAGTCCCATCTCTTGAAGAATTTCCCACAGTTTGTTGTGATCCACACAAAGCCTTTCGCATAGTCAATGAAGCAGAAGTAGATGTTTTCTGGAATTCTCTTGCTTTTTCTGTGATCCAGTGGATGTTGGCAATTTGATCTCTCGTTCATCTGCCTTTTCTAAATCCAGCTTGTACATCTGGACATTCTCAGTTCACATACTGTTGAAGCCTAGCTTGAAGGATTTTGAGCATTACCTTGCTGGCATGTGCAATGAGTGCAATTGTGCAGAAGTTTGAACATTCTTTGGCATTGATCTTCTTTGGGATTGGAATGAAAACTGACCTTTTCCAACCTGTAGCCACTGCTGAGTTTTCCAAATTTGCTGGCATATTGAATGAAGCACTTTAACAGCATCATCCTTTGTAATTTAAAATAGCTCGGCTGGAATTCCATCCTCTCTACTAGCTCTGTTTATAGTGATGCTTCCTAAGACCCACTTGACTTCTCACTCCAGGATTTCTGGCTCTAGCTGAGTGGTCACACCATTGGGATTATCTGGTGTTATAAGATCTTTTTAGTATAGTTCATCTGTGTATTTTCACCACCTCTCCTTAATAGTCGTGTCCAACGCTTTGTGACCCCATGGACTATACAGTCTGTCGAATTCTCGAGGCCAGAATACTGGAGTGGGTAGCCTTTCCCTTCTCCAGGGGATCTTCCCAAACTTTCTAGCGTTCGAACCTAGGTCTCCTGCATTGCAGGCAGATTCTTTACCAGCTGAGCCACAGGGGAAACTCAGTATAGATCGTCTGTGTATTTTCACCACCTCTCCTTACTGTCTTCTGCTTTTGTTAGGTCCATACTGTTTCTGTCCTTTCTTGTGCCCATCTTTGCATGAAATGTTCCCTTGGTATCTCTCTTTCTCTTTTTTTCTTTTTTGGTTAATTTTTATTTTCTATCGGAGTAGAGTTGATTTCTGTTGTGTTTGTTTTAGGTTTACGAGAACATGATTCAGTTATACACAGATGTATATCTATTCTGCGTATCCAGTCGACTTCCCTGTGCTATTTGGTAGGTCCACTGGCATTATCTATATGGTAATAAATAGTGTGTTTTTGTTAACCACAACCTCTCAAGGTCTCCCTGCCACTACATTTTTTTTTTAAGTCATAAGTTGGGTTTCTAAGTCTGTGAGTCTGTTTCTGTTTATAGTTAGTTAATCCGTATTCTTGCCTGGAGAATCCCATGGATGGAGGAGTCTGGTGGGCTATAGTCCATGGGGTCACAAAGAGTCGGACATGACTGAGCAACTTAACTAACTAACTAACTAACTAATCTGTATAAATTTATAGATTCCCCCTCTAAGTGATACTTCTTCTTTCATCTCTGACTTCACTGAGTATGATAAATTCTCAGTCCACCCATGCTCCTGAAAATGTCATTCATTCATTCCTTTGGATGGCTGAGTGTATGCCAGTTGTTAGATGGACAGGTGACTCTTCACTTCTCTATAGATGGAACTTCGGTTGATGCTCTGTCTTAGATATTGTCAATAGCACTGCCCTGAAAATTGAGGTGCAACTATCATTTTAATGTGTGGATGTGAGAGTTGGACTGTGAAGAAGGCTGAGCGCTGAAGAATTGATGCTTTTGAACTGTGGTGTTGGAGAAGACTCTTGAGAGTCCCTTGGACTGCAAGGAGATCCAACCAATCCATTCAGAAGGAGAGCAGCCCTAGGATTTCTTTGGAAGGAATGATGCTAAAGCTAAAACTCCAGCACTTTGGCCACCTCATGCAAAGTGTTGACTCACTGGAAAAGACTCTGATGCTGGGAAGGATTGGGGGCAGGAGGAGAAGGGGACGAGATGAGATGACTGGATGGCATCACGGACTTGATGAACGTGAGTCTGAGTGAACTCTAGGAGATGGTGATGGACAGGGAGGCCTGGCATGCTGTGATTCATGTGGTCACAAAGAGTCGGACACCACTGAGTGACTGAACTGAACTGAAGTCAAGGAGTGGGCTTGCCAGTTCAAGTGGTATGTCTGTATTTAGTGTTTTAAGGAATTTCCATACTCTTTTCCTTGTGGCTGCACCGACTCAATTACACTCCTGCCCACAGTATAGGAGGATTCTCTGTGACCCTCGCCCTCAGCAGCAATTAACCTTTGTAGGACGCAGATGATTCCTTTGTAGACCTTTTGGAAGATGGATATTCTGTGAGGTGTGAGGTGATACCTCATTGCAGTTTCGATTAGATTTCTCTAAAAGTGGTCCTGAGCATCTTTTCATGTGTTTTATGGCCATCTGCATGCCTTCCTTGGAGACACATCCATTTAGATCTTTGCGGTTTTTCTACTGGATTGATAGGGGGGTTTTTTGTTTTGTTTTGTTTTGTTTTGTATTGCAGCTTTATCATGAGCTGCGTGAGCAGTTTGTATGTTGGGAGATGAATTCGTTATTTTAAACATCTGTTGCAAACTTTTATTTTCCCATTCTGAGGGTTGTCTTTTTCTTTCCTTTAGGTTGCCCTTGCAGTGCAAAAGCTTTTTAGGTGATGAGGTGCCTTTTTAAAGTTTAGTTTTAGTTTTAATTATTCTAAGCATAGATTCAAAAAGAACTTGTTGTAATTCATGTCAAGGTGTGTTTGCCTATATTTTCCTCAAGAGGATTAGAGTAATCTTCTGTCCATTTAACTCTTCAAGCTATTTGGATTTTTTCTTCTGTAAGCAGTTAGGGAGAGACGTAAATTCTTTCCCTTTCCCCTTGTTTAACGAAGCTCCCTGTCCATCCTGACTGTTAACAGCTTACATTGCCAGCATCATTGTATGAGACTTCCCGTGTCTCCACGTCCTCTCTGCCATTTTGTTAGTAAACCTCAGGAGATAGGCCACTCTGAGCTGGGTGAGGTGATATGTTCTGGTAGTTTTGCTTTTAATTTCTTTAATAATTAGCAATGTGAGCATTTTTCATGGCTTTATAGCCACCTGGATGTCTTCTGGGGAGAAATATCCATTTAGATCTTTGCCCTCCACCACTTTTTTAATTGAACAGCATGGGTGGTTTGCATATTTGGGGGATGAATTCCTTATTTTCACCTTGGTTGTAACATTTTTTTATCCTGAGGGTTATTTTGTTTTTCCTTTAGGGTTCCCCTCCTTTTGATCTCTGGCTCCTCTGCCTCTTCTAAATCCACCTTGAACATCTGGAAGTTCTCAGTTTATATACTGTTAAAGCCTTGCTTGGAGAATTTTGAGCATTACTTTACTGGTGTGTGAGATGAGTGCAATTGTGCAGTAGTCTGAACATCCTTTGGCATTCCCTTTCTTTCAGATTGGAATGAAAACTGACCTTTTCCAGTCCTGTGGCCACTGCTGAGTTTTCCAAATTTCCCTGCATATTGAATACAGGACTTTAACAGCATTATCTTTTAGGATTTGCAATAGCTGAGCTGGAATTCCATCACCTCCACTAGCTTGTTCATGGTGATGCTTCCTAAGGCCCACTTGACTTTGCATTCCAGGACGTCTGGCTCTAGGTGAGTGATCACACCATGGTGGTTATCTTGGTCATTAAGATTTTTTTGGATAGTTCTTCTGTGTTTTCTTGCCACCTCTTCTTAATATCTTCTGCTTCTGTTAGGTCCTTACCAGTTCTGTCCTTTATTTTGCCCATTTCTGCATGAAATATTCTCCTGGTATCTCTAATTTTCCTGAAGCGATTTCTCGTCTTTCCCATTCTATGTTTTCCTCTATTTCTTTGCACTGATCACTGAGGAAGGCTTTCTTATCTCTCCTTGCTATTCTTTGGAACTTTAAATTCAAATAGGTATATCTTTCCTCTTCTCCTTTTACATTTTTGATTTTCAGTTTTGATTTACATTTCTATAACATTTCACAAAGTTGAAAGCTTTTCATGTGACATGTTTAAGAACAGTGTGAGTAAAACAGTTTGGCAATTGGCCTCGTGATCTTTTGCCCTGGTTTGACTCTTTTTCCCCTGACGCACCTAGGACATTTCTTCAGGCAGGTGTTTCTTCCTTCAGTTCAGTTCAGTTCAGTTCAGTTCACTCGCTCAGTCGTGTCCGACTCTTTGCGACCCCAAGAATCGCAGCACGCCAGGCCTTCCTATCCATCACCAATTCCCGGAGTTCACTCAGGCTCACGTCCATCGAGTCAGTGATGCCATCCAGCCATCTCATCCTCTGTGGTCCCCTTCTCCTTTTGCCCCCAATCCCTCCCAGCACCAGAGTCTTTTCCAATGAGTTAACTCTTCTCATGAGGTGGCCAAAGTTTCTTCCTTAGAGCCCCTCAGCCCTGATGAAAATGAAGTGCCATCCGCACAGGATTTTCCATTGCTGTTCCAAAAGTGGCCACAAGGCGGCAGCATTTCCTTATGCTGCACAATTAGGTGTTTATTATGGTTAACTTTTATTTTCTAATGAAGTAGAGTTGATTTCTGTTGTGTTTGTTTTAGGTTGACAGGAACTTGATTTTGTTATACATAAAGGTACATCTAATTCTCCTCCTTTTCGGGGTCTTTTCCCAAATAGGTTCTTTGAGTGTGTTGAGTAGACTTCCCTGTGCTCTTCAGTAGGTCCATTTCAGTTATCTCTCTGACAATAAGTAGTGTGTCTCTGTAAGCCCCAATCTCTTATTGTTCCCCTTCCCCAACCTTAAAAAATAATCATAAACTCGTGTTTCTATGTCTGTGAGTCTGTCTCAGTTTATGAATTGGTTCACTTGAGGAATCTGTCGATTCTCCCTGTATGTCATCCTTTTCTTTCCCTCTCTGACTGGCTTCACTCAGTGTGATAAATCTCTCGGTCCATCCATGCTCCTGAAAATGACTTTTTCTTTCATTCGTTTCGATGGCTGAGTGGACTGCAGCGTTTTGATGGACAATTTCCTCATTATTTCTCTGTTGATGGACAGCTTGGTTTATGCTCTGTCTTGGATATTGTCAATAATGCTGCCCTGAAAATAGGGGTGCAACTATCATTTCAGTTTTGATTTTCTACTGATCTAAGACCAGGAGTGGGCTTGCCAGACCATGCGGTAAGTCTGTTTAGTGTTCTAAGGAATCTCCATACTGCTTTCTCTTGTGGCTGCACCCACCCTTTTCCATCCCACCCACAGAGTAGGAGGAGTCCCTGTTTTCCTTGCCCTCTGCAGCATTTCATCCTTGGAGATCTTTTGGAGGATGGCTCTTCTGAGGGGCGTCATTGATAGCTGGTTGCAGTTTGACTGGCATTTCTATAAGAGTGGTCCTGAGCATCTTTTCACGTGCTTTGTGGACATCTGGGTGCCTTCTTTGGAGAAATGTCCATTTAGATTATTGCCAGTTTTTCTCCTGGGCTGATTCTTTTCTTGATCATGAGCTGTGGGGGCTTCCCTGGTGGCTCAACTGGTAAAGAATCCGCTTGCAATGCAGGAGACTTGGGTTCGAATCCTGGGTTGGGAAGATCCCCTGGAGATAGGAAAGGCGGCTCACTCCAGTATTCCGGCCTGGAGAAGTCCATGGGCTGTACAGTCCATGGGTCACAGAGAGTCGGACACAGCTGAGCGAGTTTCACTTTCACTGTGTGAGCACTCTGTGTCTTTGGAGATGAATTCCTTGTTTCTAACTTCAGTTGCAAATGTTTATTTTCCCATTCTGAGGGTTGTCTTTTTCTTTCCTTCAGGGTTGCCCTTACTCTGCAAAAGCTTTTCAGGTTAATGAGATGCCTTTTTAAAGTTTAGTTTTATTTTGAAATATTCTGAATGTAGATCCAAAAAAAAAAAAAATTTGCTGTGGTTTATTTATGTAAAGTGTGTGCTGCCTATATTTTCTTCTAGAGGTTTAGAGTAATTGTCCCTCCAGGTAACTCTTTATTCGATTTGGAGTTTGTGTGTAATCGGTTAGCCAGAGATGTAAATGCTTTAACTTTTCCCTTGTTTAAGGAACCTCCACCCCGTCCTCTATCGTGGCTGTTAAGAACTTACATTCCCAGCATCAGCGTAGGAGGGCTCGCTTTTCTCCACAACCTCTCCAGCCTTTATTTTTCCTAAGACTTTTTGACAGAGTCCATTCTGACCAGTACGAGCTCATACCTCATTTTAATTTTCATTTACATTTCGATAACATTTCACAAAGTTGAAAGCTTCTCATGAGATATTTTTAATACCAGTGTGAGTAAAACGGGCTTCGGAGATCGACCTCGTGATCTTTTGCCCTCTTTTGAAAAATTTCCCGGACTCACCTAGGACATTTCTTCAGGCAGGTGTTTCTTCCTTAGAGCCCCTCAGTCCTCGTGAATAGCAAGTACCCTCAGCCCAGGCTTTTCCATTGTTGTACCAATAGCGGCCACAAGGGGGCAGCATTTGCTTATGCTGCACAATTATTCATTTCAGTGAATTTATTTACTGCTGTTAATTTTTATTTTCTATTGAAGTAGAGTTGATTTCTGCGGTGTTTGTTTCAGGTTGACAGGAACTTGATTCAATTATACATAGAGGTATATCTATTCTGTTCTTTTCTGGAGTATTTTCCCATATAGGTTCCTTCAGTGTGTTTTTTACTTTCTTGTGCTATTCAGTAGGTTCATTTGGATGATCTGACAGTAAGTAGCGTGTATCTGTTAATCCCTGTCTTTTATTGTCTCCCTTCCCCAACCTTTTTAAAGAAATAATCATAAACTTATGTTTCTAAGTCTGTGAGGCTGTTTCTTTTTATGAATTGGTTCATTTGAGGAATTTATCAATTCCCCATGTGTGTGATAGTTTGCTTTCTCTCTCAGACTGATTTCGTTCAGTATTGTAAACTCTCAGCCCATCCATGCTCCTGAAAATGACGTTTTTCCATTTGTTCCGATGGCTGAGTGTATTCCAGTGTTTCGATGGACAGGTTCCTCTTTATGTCTCTATTGATGGACACGTTGGTTGATGCTCTGTCTTGGAGATTCAATAGTGCTGCCCTGGAAATAGGGGTGCAAGTATCATCTTGAATTATGCTTTTCTCTGGATATAAAGCAAGGGGTGGCCTTGCCAGATCAGGTAGTAAGTCTATGTTTCGTGTTGTAAGGAATGTCCATACTGTTTTTCTTGTGGCCACACCCACCCATTTCCTTCCCTGCCCACAGTGTGGGAGGATTCCCTGTTCCCCCGGCTCTCACAGCATTTAACCTTTGTAAGTCTTTGGGGGGCTGTATGAGGGGCGTGAGGTGATACCTCATCGAGGTTTCAATTGACATTTCTGTAAGCGTGGTCCTGAGCATTTTTTCATGTGCTCTATGGCCATCTGGATGCCTTCTTTAAAATGTCCTTTTAGATCTTTGCCTGTATTCCTGCTGCGTTCTTTTTTTTTTTTTTTTAATCTTGGGCTGCATGAGCATTTTGCATCTTTGGAAACCAATTCCTTATTTTAAAGTTCGGCTGCAAACATTTATTTTCCCATTCTGAGGGTTGTCTTTTTCTTTCCTTTAGGGTTACCCTTCCTGTGCAAAACCTTTTTAGGTTAATGAGGTGCCTTTTTTTTTAGTTTAGTTTTATTTTTAATAATTCTGAATATAGATCTGTCGTGCAAGTGTATGTTCCTTGATTTTTTGTCTCATCACAACAAAGATTTGGAGTGACGGACATTAAAACCCACTCGGCATGTCACAGCTCTCAGGTCTTGGATAGACCATTTTATAGCTCTCAGTTCTCGAATGGACCATGTTATAGCTCTTAGACAAATCAGTGTTACAGCTCAGTGTCACAGCTCTATTTTATTTAGAAGATAGCAGGAAAATCCATCTTCAAGGCGTGAGGGCACGTTGATCTAAAGACCGGAGGAGAAGAGCACCCCAGCGTGCCGGAGAGAGAGCGAGCTGGCTTTGGCCCCTCTGTTTATATGTTTCTCTCTCCCTGGGCCTGTCCTGTGTAAGTTGGGCCAGTCAGGAGTGTTGTTTGGTTTCCCTGAGGTCCTCACTCCGGTCCTCGGGCCTTCTTTTGTTTCATTTTCGCGGGCTTTTCCCTTCCTTGTCTTGTAGCCGCCGCCATTTTGGACTCCTTTTCCCTATTCTACCTAAGAGACCCAAAAAGAGCTTGCTGTGATTTATGTCAAAGTGTGTTGTGCATATATTTTCCTCAAGAGATTTAGAGGAATCATCCCTACATAAAACTCTTTACTCGATTTGAAAGTCCTTCATCTGTCAGCGGTTAGGGAGAGATGTAAATTCTTTCGCTGATCACAAGTTGAAGGACCCTCCACTCCGTCCTCTGTCGTGGCTGTTAGCAACTTTCAGCCCCAGCATCAGTGTAGGAGGGCCCCCTTTTCTCCACAACCTCTCCAGCCTTTATCGTTTTTAAGGCTTTTTGACAAAGGCTGTTCTGACCTTTATGAGCTGATACCTCCTTGTACTTTTTTGAGTTACATTTCTGTAACATTTCACAATGCTGAAAGCTTTTCATGTGATATTGTTAAAAACAGTGTGAGTAAAGCTGATCTTTTGAGATGGGCCGTGTGGTCACTGGCCCTGTTCTGAATCTTCCCCCAGCCCACCGAGGGCCTCGGCTAAGGACGGGTGCGTCTTCCTACAGCCCTCGGTCCTGGTGCCTGTTAAGTGCCGGTCTGCAGTTTTCTCACTGTTGTTACCAAAAGCGGCCACAAGGTGGCAGCACATCACGCTCCGCTGTTTCGTTTTGTGGGCTAAATTAATATTTATTTTCTCTTGGAGTAGAGTGGATTTCCGCTGTTGTGCTTGTTTCAGGTTTACAGGAACTTGATTCAGTTATATAGAGAACTGTATCTATTCTCTTTCTGGTTTGTCCCAGGTTGGTTCTTTCAGTGTGTTTGGTAGACTTCTCTGTGTTATTCAGGAGGTCCTTTTGGATTATCTACCTGATAATACGTTATAAGTATATGTTAATCGAAACCTGTTAATGTCTCCCTCTCTGTACCTGTTTTTCTTCTTTTTTAATAATCGTAAGTTGGTTTTCTAAGTCTGAGAGTCTGTTTGTCTTTATAAATTCTTTCATTCGTATGAGTTTATAGATTCCACCCGTGATATATTTATTTCCCTTCCTGACTGACTTCACTCACTATGATAAATCTCGGTCCATCCATGCTGCTGTCAATGATATTTTTTCGCTCTTTTTGACAGCTGAGTGATTCCCGTGCATAGATGGGTCAGTGACTTTATCCCTCTATTGATGGACATTTCGACTGATGCTCTTTATTGTGCTGGGCTTAGTCGCTCAGTCGTGTCTGACTCTCTGCGACCCCATCGACTGTAACCCGCCAGGCTCTGCTGTTCTTGGGGATTCTCCAGGCAGAAATACTGCAGTGGGTTCCCACGCCCACCTCCAGGGGATCTTCCCAATCTAGGGACTGAACCCAGGTCTCGAATTGCTGGCGGATTCTTTACCAGCTCAGCCACTGGGGAGGCTCTCTATTAAATATTGTCAATATTGCTGCCTTGAAAATAGGGTTGCAAGTATCATTCTAAATTAGGTTTTCTCCGAACCTAAGGCAATGGGTGGGCTTGCCCGATCATGCAGTAACTCTGTTTAATGTGTTTCAGCAGTCTTCACACTGCTTTCTTTCATTGCCGCCCCCGCCCATTTACATCCCCGCCCACAGTGTAGGAAGACTTCTTGTTTGCCTCGCCTTCCGCATCATTTAAACTTCATAGAGCTTTTGGAAGATGGCGGTTCTGAGGGGTGTGCGTTGATACCACGTTGCAGTTTTGATGGGCATTTCTCTATGAATCATCGTTTCATGAGCTTTATGGCCTGGAAAATCCCATGGACAGAGGAGCCTGGTGGGCTACAGTCCATGGGGTCGCTAAGAGTTGGAGACGACTAAGCAACTTCATTTTCACTTTTCACTTTAATGCATTGGAGAAGGAAATGGCGACTGAACTGAACTCAACTGAACTATAGCGATCTGGATACGTTCTTTGAAAAAATATCCATTTAGATCTTTGGCCCATTTCTGGTGTGTGTGTGTGTGTGTGTGTGTGTGTGTGTGTGTGTGTTTGTTTTTTTGTTGGGTTTTTTTTTTTTTTTTTGAGCTGCATGCGCCGTTTGCTTGTTTTGCAGATGAATTACTTGTTGATATATTTTCTTGCCAACTTTTTTCCACTCTGAGGGTTGTCATTTTCTTTTGTTATGGTTTCCCTTGCTGTGTAAGTGCTTCTAAAGTTAATGAAGACCTTTGCTGAGTTTTTCTTATTTCTATTTTTCATTATTCTAAGAGGTGGATCCAGAGGGAATTTGCTGTGATTTATGTCAAAGCCTGTTTTACCTATGCTTTCCTCTAATGGTAGGGAGTAATTGTCTCTCCATTTACTTCTTTAACTAATTTGGAGTTTTTCTTTAAATGGGTAAAGAATGTTGTAATTTCATTCTCTTTTTGCTTGTTTAAGGACCCTCCTCCCTGTCCTCTGTTGCCGGGGGCCAGCGTGAGGAATTCCACCCATGGCAAAGGTCGTGAGGAATAAGGCTTGGCATACGCAAAGGCGTGATCAAGCCTCAGGAAACCCCCTGTTCCCGAGCATCAGCCCTAAAACCAGAGTCTGTTTTATGCTCTCACCTACACCTCTGACTTTACGGGGGGCTCTCCCCCATAACTGTTTCTCTCTGAGAAGGAGTAAACGTGCAGCTCCAAGGCAATAAAAATTCTTGGGCGTGACAAGAGTGTTTCAGCTTACGGACTCCTCTGAAGGTTATCTAGCCCGCCTGTATAGGTTTGTCCGGCTGCATGTGATTGTTTACAGCCTCCCAACCTGAGAGGCATGAGATGTTTTAGACTTACTAAAGGCAAATTCTTTTGGGGAGTTAGAAATTATTAGTATGATGGGTTGGTTAGGAATTATTTGGTGAAGGGTTCTTCATTTATTGTGTCAATAATTGTTGCTAATTCCCTGCGCTGGGTGGGACAAGGATGTCTCAGGTCAAACCTCTCTGCTGACAGACTAGCTTGTGTGACAGGATTATCCTTACTGCCGCCACTAGGCACATGATTGTTTACTACCTCTCAATCATAAACAGCACAGAGAGTTTTGGAGTATTTTGAGAGTCTTAATTAGCGTAGGACTTTTTCTTCTTGTTGAGTCAATGATCGCCACCAGGCCTCTATATCCTTAGGCACCTGGGAATATATTAATCAATGTATTTGGAATATAGCAAAGGAAATATGGTAGTTTTTGATGTTAGCAATACTAGACTTTTTGAGTTAATGGATTTTCTCTTTTGTAATAGATCACTGTACTTATATATCACTGTGTCCTTGCTGCGTAAGAATGTAACTTTATCATATCTTAAGACTAAATAGATCTTAAGGGGAGCATTGGTGAAAGGATTTTCATTTGTTGGGTTGATGTTTGCTGCTAAATCTCCATGTTCCCTACCCTTATAATGAATATAACTAGCATATAGGAAGAAATAAGTATTAACCTTTAAGCATATAGGAGAAATAAGTATTAACCTTTAAGACTAATCATGTTAACCTTGGGTTGAATAAATTCCTTTCTTGATTGTAACTCACTACACCCTCACCCTATAGGAATGTAACTTTATTTGGAGGGTGGTGCCTGGTTTAAGAAAAAACACCCTTGGAAGAAATAAGTTTTTTTGGTTATCAGAAAGAAAGGATCATAAAATGTCAGCAGGTCTCACTCATGGCCAGAAGATGATGTAATATCCCTAAGACCTTTTTTTTATATACATTTATGTGAAGCACCTGATTTTGATAAAGGTCAGGACTGCTGACCCCCGCGTGACTCTGTATTCATCCCTATGTGTAACAAAAGGTATATAAGCAAACCCAAAAATAAAGAAATCGGATCAGTTTCCGGAAAGACTGATTCCCCCATGTCGCTTCTTTCTTGCTCCCGTTTTTCTGGCTGAATTCCCATCTGGAGCATGGATGCTATTCCACGTAATCCAAGTTATTCAGCCTCCTTTTCTCCACTGATCTTCCTACTACACTATCCATTTCTAATCTCTCTATATCTGTGATTAAATATGTATTTTTCCAAAGACGCCGACTCCGTCCCCACCTTCGAATCACCCTGGATCCACCGGGGCTGGACCCCGGCACTCTGTCCTGGCTATTAACAAGTTACGTTGGCCTCTTGACCATCTGCCCTGTTTTGAATTCTTTTTCCAGGAACTATCCCAGGACATTTGTTGAGAACAGGTGTATTTTGGTCAGCACAGGTTTTTCAGTTGTTACCAAAAGCAGCCACAAGGCGGCATTTTTCATCCTCCACTTTTTGGGATAATTTAGTTTTTTCTCATAGAGTTGATTTCCGACTCTGTTTGTTTTAGGTGTACAGGAACTTGATTCAGTCATAAATAGATGTACCGCTGTTCTTTTGGGGGATCTTTTCCCATGAAGGTTATCACAGTGTGTTTCCTTCAACTTGCTGTGCTGTTCAGTTGGTCCTTTTAGATGACCTGTTTGATATGTAGTGATGTGAGCATTTTAATCCCTCTTAGTGTATCCCTCCTGCAACGTTTTAAAAAAAATAGTCATGAGCTGGTTTTTAACTCTGAGTCTGTTTCTATTTGCAAATTATTTCATTTGCATGAATTTCTGGCTTCCACTTTTCAGTACTATTTTAGGATGTTTGCCTTTGGTCTCATACCTCAGTGATAATCTCTCAGTACATCCATGCTGCTGCTCATGGTAGTGTTTTGTTTTTTTTTTTTTTTCCCTGAGTGTATTCCACTGTACAGATGGGCCAGTTAGTCTTCATTTTTCTGTCGATTTTTGGTTAATGCTCTGACCTGGCTATTGTGAATAGTGCTGCCCTGAAAATAGAAATGTACATATTCTTTGGAATTAGGATTTTTTCCAGATCAAAGCAAGGAGTAGTATTGCTGGAAAACGGGGTAACTCTCTATTTTGTGTTTCAAGGAGCCTCCAGATATTTTCCTTCGTGGCTGCACCCACCCATTTACAGCCCTGCCCACGGTGTAGGAGGGTTCCCTGTTCCCCTCGCCCTCGGCAGCACTTAAGCTTCGAAGATCTTTTGAGGATGGCCGTTCTGAGCCGTGTGAGAAGATGGCTCATGGTAGTTTTAATTTGCATTTCTTTACTACTTACTGATGATGAGTATCTTTCCACGGGCTTTTTACCTTCTATGGGGGAGTACAGTTAACCTCCGGAAAGTGGCTTCTTGAAAGTCAGCCCTGTTTTGAATTCTCTTCATGTGATTTACCCCGGAAGATTTCTTTAGGGCTGGTGTCATTTTTTTTTTTTTTACCTTCTTGTTAACATTTTTATTATAGTATTTCCTTTTAAATTCATTCAAAACAAACAAAAAGGAAAACAAAGACAATGGTCCCAGGAGGAATGCACGATTCGTTTTAGTTACAGCACAGAGATTCTTCTCTCAGTGGGAACTGTGCTCTTGGTTTCAGCAATAAGTGAGGGGAAGGTCTTGCGCTTTTGAAGTTCTGAGGGGTGCAGGGCGTCCGCGTTAGTAGGGGTAGATAGGAAATGCTATCTGCAACGGTCCAAGGCTGGAACGGTCTTCCAGTCACTGTGGCGTCCACCTGCTGTCAGGGTTAGTTCCAGATTTTGAGGAAGCTGTCCCAGGACCCCGTCGCCACGGCCATCCCGTCATCAGTTACCCCCAGGCAGCTCACGCCGTTGTCATGCCCGGCCAAGACCCCTGCCCTGTCGGCTTTGAGGGCGTCCCAGACGTTGCAGTTGAAGTCGTCGTACCCTGCGAGAAGGAGGCGCCCACTCTTGGAGAAGGAGACGGAGGTGATCCCGCAGATGATGCTGTCGTGGGAGTAGGCCCTGAGCTCCTGGTCCGCACGGAGGTCGAACAGCCGGCAGGTGGCGTCATCTGAGCCAGTGGCAAATGCGTTGCGGTTCGGGAAGAAACAGATGGCGTTGATATCGGGCTCGTGGCCGGTGAAGGTTTGCCGGCACACCCCTTCTCGCACGACCCAGAGTTTGGCTGAAGCGTCACAAGCACCAGAGACAGTCTGGTGTCCGGAGCGAGTGAAAGGCTCATGGCGTCCCCGGTGTGTCCGGTGAATGTGGTCGTCTGCTGGCCAGTCTCGATGTCCCACAGGGCACAGGTGGTGTCTCCAGAGCCGGTAACGATCTGATCGTCATCCAGAAAACGGCAGCACGACAGGTAACCTGTGTGTCCAGCCAGCTCACGATTCACACGACATTCCCTTCACGAGTTTTCAGACTGTAAATGGAGCAGATGTTATCCAGGCCTCCGCAGGCCACGGAGTTCCCAGAAGGGGCATAAGCGCACGTCATGACCCGCGAGGAGCGCAGAGGGATGGCATGGACCTTGTTTGTGGTGTAGCTGTCCCAGATAATAAGTTTACCGTCCTGCGAGGCACTGACCAGAAGCCTGGAGTCGGTGCCGCAGTGCATGGCATAGATCTTGGCCAAGCGTCCCCTCAGCGTCCTCCTGGTGCGCGTCTGGACTCTTCCCGCAGGGTCAGTGTTTGTGATCTGAGAGAGAGTCGCGTCTGCACACGCCTTCCGAGCATCTCCAATTTGGTCTTTAAGCGGTTCGGCCTCCTGCCGTAACTGGTCAAGTTCACTCATCTTCTAATCTTAGTGCTCTTCAAAGCCACCTCAAAGAATCTGAGATCTTAACTCAGAAGTGCTGCTGGTCTGTTCTCCCAAACATGTAAAACTGTCTGCAACAGAGAAAAGGCTCGCCGCCTCGTCCCGCCTGCCGCGCCCGCTCCCCGCCGCCTCAGCCGCCGCTCCGGGAGGTGGTCGTGCTCCGGCCGCTCCGCGGGCGCTGCGGGCAGGTGCGCCGGCGAAGCTCGGTCCGGTCGGTCCCGCGGCGGCTGCTCCACTCCCGCGCCCGCTCCCGCTCCCGCTCCCGCTCCCGCTGCCGCCGCCGCCGCCTCCGTCCGCCCCTCAGACGCCTCCAGCCATCGGGATGCGCGCGGCGGCCCCTCGGCTGGTGTCATTTAGAGCCGAGCCCAATAGCCCTGGTTTTCAAGTGCTTCTTACGGGGAATAACCACAAGGTGGCAGCATTTCTTCATGCCCGCTCTGGTTACCTGGGCAACCAGAGCCTTAGGGCAAATCTGGTTTCTGGGTTGTCAGTAAGAATGGATCCCTGGGATCTTCCCGACCCAGGGATTGAACCCGCTTCTCCTCCGTCTCCTGCATTGGCAGATGGATTCTTTACCACTAGCGCCACCTGGGAAGCCCTAAGGCTTGTGTCTCCTTACTTCTTCCCCCTTCCCCTTCATCCCCCAGGCGGTCCCAATGATTGCAACACCACTCTGCAGAGGGACCTGTCCTCTCAGTGGGGTGACCCTAAGGAAGGAGGCTGGAGGTGGGAACCCCACCACCAGGCGACACGGGGCCCGGGGCACTTTGCAAAACTCTTCCAGCCCAGAGCCCCCACCATCCTTTGGGGGCACTAGGTTTAGTGCTGCTGCAGGAGGGTCCCACAGGATCTGAAGACCGGGCTGGGGGGCTGATTGGCTGGCATATCCTCCCCAGCGCCCTCAGCCCCAGGACAGCCCCGCCTGGGGACCTAGCCTGCTCAGGCCCCAGGGACGTGATGCCAGCTCAGGTCCCCAAGGCCCGAGGGGAACAGAGTCAGCAGCTCTTTTGTCTTTCTTTCTTTCCTGTTATGTTTATTTTGAATTTGAGTATATAGGTGATTTGCACTGTTGTGGGTTTTTTTTTTTTAATGTCTAAAGCAACGTTATTCATTTATACATAGATGTATACATGCTCATTTGGGGTTCTTTTTCTCATATAGGTTATATACAGTCAAAGTAGGGTTCCCTGTGCTCTACAGTGGGTCCTTATGGATTATTTTATAACTAGTAGTGTGTATATGTTATTCTCAACATATGTTTCTCCCTGCACCTGGCCTTTCCTTTTTGGTAACACGATTCTTTACTAAGTATATGAAGCTGTTACTGTTTTGTAAAGAAGCTCATTTGTTTCCATGTTTGGATTCCGCCTAGAAGTGATAACAGGCGATACTTCGTCTCACTTAGTTCATCTAGTGTGATGGTCTCTGGCCCTTCCCTGTGACTGGAAGTGGCTTCCTTTCATCCTTCTATGTCTGGGTTTGTGTATCTGAGTTGACTCACTGAAAAGGGGATGACAGAGGATGAGATGGCTGGATGGCATCACTGGCCTGATGGACACGAGTCTGAGTGAACTCCGGGAGTTGGTGATGGACAGGGAGGCCTGGCGTGCTGCGATTCATGGGGTCGCATAGAGTCGGACACAACTGAGCGACTGAACTGAACTGAGCTGACCTGACCCCGGCTGCTTTAACCGTTCGCCTGTCCTTCTGCACTCAGGTTTCTTTCGTATCTTGGCGAGTGTATCCAGTGCTGCCATGATTGTCGGCGTGCAGTATCTTGAAATTTTGGTTTTCCCAGCATGCCCAGGCATGGGATGGCTGAGTCACATGGTACTTTGTTGCTGAGTGTCTGAAAGCCCCTCTGTACTGTTCTCCAGAGTGGATGCACTGATTTACATTCCCATCTGGGGTAGGAGGGTTCCCTTCTCTCCACACCCCCTTCAGCATTTATTGTTGTCGAATTTTTGAGATGGCCATGCTGACTGGTGTGAAGTGACATCTCATTGAACTTTTTGATTTGCATTGCTCTAATGATTAGGGACGCTGAGCATCTTTTTGCATACTTTATGTCCACCTGGATGCCTTCTATGGAGAAACGCCCATTTCGATCTTTGGCCCACTTTTCCATTGTTTTATTTTTTTTAATTGAGCTACCTGGACTGTTTGCATGTTTTGGAGATGAATTCCTTGTATCTCCATTTGCAAACACTTTTTTTTCCCCACCCATTCAGAAGGTTGTCTTTTTCTTTCGTTTATAGTTTACCCTGCTGCTCAAATGCTCTTAAGGTTAATGAAGTCCCATTTGTTGATTTTATTGTATTATTCTAAGAATGAATCCAAAAAGAACTGGCTGCGATTTATATCAAGCCATGTTCTGTATATGTTCCTCAAGAGCTTTATAGTATCCATTTAGATCTCTGCTTTGATGTATGTTTTTCTGCAGGGGGTTAAGCAGTGTAGTAATTTCATCGTCTTTTCACTAGTTTGCGGAACCTCCAGCCTGTTCCTCCATGCTGACGGTTAACAGCTTACCCTGCCAGCATCCGGTGTAGGAGGGTTCCCGTTTTCCCACATCCTCTCCAGCATTTCTTGTTTGCAGACTTTTTACCAATGGCCATTCTGATCGGAGTGAGGTGATACCTTCATTGTAGTTTTGATTTGAATTTCTGAGTTTTAGTGTGGAGAAGGCAATGGCAACCCACTCCAGTATTCTTGCCTGGAGAATCCCAGGGGCGGGGGAGCCTGGTGGGCTGCAGTCTATGGAGGTGCACAGAGTCGGACACGACTGAAGCAACTTAGCAGCAGCAGCAGGAAGTTTCAGTGATACCGAAATCTTTTCGTGTGATTATTTTGAAAGAGTGTGAGTAAAACTTAACTCCCAAGGTTGGCTTCTTGACCAATTGCCAGGTTTTGAATTCTTTTTCCAGGATCTACCTAAGGTCGTTCGTTGACGATAGGGTTTTTTTCCCCTTGCATCCCTGAAGGCCTGGGGATATTACGTTCCCATCTTCACAGGTTTTAAATTGTTGCTACCCAAAGTGGCCACAAGGTGGCAACATTTCTTCATGCCCCACTCTTTTTATTATTTTGGTAACTTAAATTTTTATACTCTATTAGAGTAGACGTGATTTCCGATGTGGGTTTTTTTTTTTTTTTTGGTTTTCAGGAACTTCATTCAGTTATACATAGACATATATCTATTAGACACGTGCCTTGTATTACATGGAGAAAAACTGTACTTTGGAAAAATACATGTTTTTAGAGGTTCTAAAATATGTTCCTGAGTTTGCTAATCAGACTGCGAATGCAACAAATAGTTCACAATTGCTTTCTTCTTGATTTTCACTAGGGGTTAATTTTTTTTTTTAGGGGTTAATTTTTTAAAGATTAAAAATCATGGACTCAGGATCTACTAAAGTGACAAGGAAAATGTTTCAGTGTGTATGGCAAGTCAGATATGTGTTGTCAGTGAGAGAAGATATAAAGACTGGAAATATTGTTGTAAGAAAGTAATGATCATTCTATTCTACAGTCAGTCATTTATAAATGGGGGAAAGTAGAACCAATTAATAAATCTTGGCCTTGAGAGGCCTTTTGGGGATTTAGTCTAAGACTCCTGAGGAATTACAGCAGAGTCAGTGTAGAAGAAGTCTATGTGGTCAGCACACCAAACTTATTTCTTAAAACAAATTAGTCTTGGCCTAGCTTAATGAAAATAGAGGCAACTTTAGGAAAAAAAAAAATGCGTTTCACTAAATGTTAAATTCTGGTTTTGTTAATTGAGGTCTATGTTTACTAAGAAAGTCTTATGACATAGTTCCTTGCGTTTAGGTTATAATGCTGATGAGAGTGAACTGAATTAGTAAGGGGCTCCCTAAGTGTATTTCTAAAACTTATCTCAGTAATCAGCCTTTGGATAAGGGTCAGGATCTCCATGGTCTGCAACCAGGAGACTAACCCCAGGCTACAGTTATTTAACAAACTAAGTCAGAGCACCTGGGACATACTGACTGTGCTTAAAGCAGGTCCTCAGATTCCTGCTTGTGGTCCTACTGATACTGCTAGCTGCATTATTTCCTCTTCTGCCTGCTTTGCACAATTGTTTCTTGTGTTGCCAAATGTGTGACTGAGCCTCTGATAAAATGATGATATGCGATCCGTGAGGGTAACGGTGAAACTCTAGCTATGGGAAGAAGCAACAAGAGGGAACGTTTTCACGGACGATAGAGGCTGGTGAGACAGGTGATCCAGCGTCTCTTGGCTCCTGTTTTTTGGGGTTAGTCCCATAACAGCGCACTGAGTGGCCTGTCAGCAGAATCTTTGCCAGAGTTAGGCATGAGCATTCCTAGCACCATGGGAGGAAATGGACATGAAGCGCCCCCAAAACCATGGTCAGATTGCCACGAAGGGGCCGTGCCAGCTGAGAAGCGGCACTTGCCGTCTGCCTCTGCTAGGACTCAATCAGGACCCGCTGCAGCGGCTGCCCTTCAGCAGCCCTGGAAGGCACCAAGTGGGGAGATCGGGAACGGGACATCCGTGCTGGGGAAGCTCACAGAACAGGCCTTCAGACAGTCAGATGCTCTCAGTAAAGGTTCTCATGAGCCCAGATTCTTGCCTCTTCTCATGCCTAGAGGAGCACTAGAGTCAGCAACAGTGACAACTGCTCTGACTAATATGTGGATTAATGTGTGAATACCACGTCAGCAGCTAGAACCTACTTAGGCAAAACTGGACAACTGGCTACCGGTCTCCTTGAAGTGCCAGGTCTGGACTGGGAACCCAGCTTATTCTCCTGGGAAAAAATTGTGGTTGATGTTTTACAGTACTGTTCAGGTTGTCACTCCTCCAACGACTTGAAACTGAGTCTGTCATACCTGCGTCAGTCACTCTGGGCTGATACAGAAGACATCCGCAGTGTGCAAGACCAGAGCACAAGGCTCCATGCCTGTGGAGAGGGTACCACCAGTGCTGACTCTATCTGGACAGGATCAAAGCTGCTAAAAAATGTAACCTGGTTCTCACTCCTGCTGTAGCTCCTGCTCACAATAATTTATGATCATTAATCACAGATCTTTGGCCCCTGACTTTTTAAATCCACTTGTTATGTTTGTCTCTTTCAGATTATGATGGTTTCACATCAAGATAATGGATCCAGCTACTCTTCCGAACAGATCCTATGGGGATAACAACAGAGGTCACCCTGGGGCCCCTGAATGAGACAGGACGAGAGCTCCATGACCCCAGCTAGGTAGGGTCTATGAGACACGTGCCAGCCTGCAGAAGCTACAGAAGACAGACCTTCACCCTTCAGCCTCCCAATAAAGATTTTTGGGGTTCACGTCTCTCAGCAGGATTTGACATAGGAGATAGAGGGGCCTCTGGGCTGGACCGCTGGTATTTGTCAAGTGGAGTGAAATTGAAGCTGTATTCTCACTCACACACTCCAAGGACAAATCTAATGGCAGAAGCTGAAGTCTGCAAGAGTAAAGAGATAAGAGGCCCTCTCCTGAGGTCAAAGAAGACTTCTCTGTACAAGGGCAGGAAGCCTCCTTGATGACCGAAAAGGGAGGGGGCCCCATCCCATAATAAGTGTGGACATGCACCCACAGGCCTCTGTGGGGGGATCGATCTTAGCAAATATTGTGCCCACATCTTGGGGAGGGTGCAGGGACCAGTCAGGTGTGAACAAAGAGAGAAGGTAATTGGTGAAAGGTAACCAAAGACCCGGAAGGACGGTCCTCAATGCGGGATTCACGTCAGCTCTCCCTGGGCTTCTCCGCAGGACCCGCACACTTCTCTCGGTTCTTTATCTCTGAGCTGCTTCTCTCTTAAACATCCTGTGTTTCTCTGTGCTCTCTGAGATGTTACGCTGTGTCGATAATAATGGACTTCTATGTGTATTTATGCTTCTTGCCTCCTTAAAATATTCTTGGGTTCAAAGCAGGGAACGACCGAGGGTCGCTTTGCTTCTACACTCTGGCCACAGGCGGTCTCGGGGCTGGCAGTCCTGCTTTTCATCCAGGGCACCCTGGTTCAGCTCCGGGCAGGGAGCCGAGATCTCTCTCCAGGCCTGCTCACTGCTGTCTCCCCGAGATCACGGGCGTACGTTTTCTGTCACCGTGGATGGAAAAGGCGCTACTTCGTCGCATACTGTGTAGAGTAATATCGCCCTGTGTGTCTGTGCTGCGTCTCTTCTGTCTGTCACCTCTCCTTCTAAGCGTAGGTTGCTTCACTGTCTTGTTTATTGAAACTAGAGCTGCAGATATCGCTGGGGTGTGGCTGTCTTCTAAAATACTACTTTTTCTCCAGCTCTCTCTGCAGGCATGGAGCACAATGACTGAGAATTTATACACATACATGATTTTTTAATTTATTTTTTATTGCTGGATAATAGCTCTGAAATTTTCTGTCAGTTTCTGACTAAGCTCATGCCAGCTGTAATGATAACTTATTCGGGGTTGCACTGATTTATGATGCGCGGGCCTTAGTGCGCAGCAGATTCAGGCCCTAGTGTGGAAGCAGGCCTTAGCCTTGACTAGAATCAGGCCTAACTGAGGACCAGACTCAGGCCTGAGTGTGGACTAGAGTCAGGCTGTGGTGGGGAGTAGTATGAGGCCTCAGTGAGAACCACGGTCAGGCCCGAGAGTGGGCCACTGTCAGGCCTAAGTGTGAACTAGAGTCAGACTTAATGTGGACCAGTCAGCCCTTAAAGTGGATGAGAGTCAGGTCTTAAGTGGTTTAGAGTCAGGCCTGAGAGTGGACCAGAACCGTGCCTTAGTGTGGACCCAAGTCTGTATTGAGTGTGGACCCGAGTCTGGCCTGAGTGGGTACCCGCGTCAGGCCTTGGTGTAGACCAGAGTGAGGCCTAAGTGAGTAACAGTCATGCATCAGGAAGACTCGGTTCCACACTCAGGCCTGATTCTGGTGCACACTCAGGGGTGACTCTGGAAACACTCAGGCCTGACTCTGGTGGACACTCAGCCCTGACTGGTCCACACTCTGGCCTGACCCTGGTGGAGACTGAGGCCTATTCTGGTCCACATTCAGGCCTGACCCTGGTGGACACTCAGCCCTGACTCTGGTGCACACTCAGCCCTGACTCTGATGCACACTCAGCCCTGACTCTGGTGCACACTCAGGCCTGACTCTGGTGCACACTCAGCCCTGACTCTGGTGCACACTCAGGCCTGACTCTGGTGCACACTCAGGCCTGACTCTGGTGCACACTCAGGCCTGACTCTGGTGGACATTCAGGCCTGACTCTGGAGGATACTCAGGCCTACTCTGGTCCATGCTCAGGCCTGATCCTGGTGGACACTCAGGCCTGACTCTGGTGCACACTCAGCCCTGACTCTGGTGCACACTCAGGCCTGACACTAGTCACACTCAGGCATGACTCTGGTGCACACTCAGCCATGACTGGTCCACACTCAGCCCTGACTCTGGTGCACACTCAGGCCTGACTCTGGTGCACACTCAGGCCTACTCTGATCCACACTCAGGCCTGACCCTGGTCCACACTGATGCCTGACTCTGGTCACACTCAGGCCTGACTCTGGTGCTCACTCAGGCCTGACTTTGGACCAGGCTAAGGCCTCACTCTGGTCCACACTGATGCCTGACTCTGGTCACACTCAGGCCTGACTCTGATGCTCACTCAGGCCTGACTTTGGACCAGGCTAAGGCCTCACTCTGGTCGACAATCAGGACTGACTCTGGTGCACACTCAGGCAGACTCTGGGCCACATAAGGCCTGACTCTGGTACTTACTGACTCTGACTCAGGTCCATCCTGAGACCTGATTCTGGTGCATGCTAAGCCCTGACTCTGGTCCTCATTTTGGCCTGACCCTGGTCCACTCCTATGCCTGTCTGTCGTACTCACTTAGCACAGACTCTAGTCCACACTAAGGACTGACTCTGGACCACACTAAAGGCTTAGTCCTGTCCACACTAAGGACTGACTGTGGTACTCACTTAGACCTGACTGTGATACTCACTTCAGCCTGACCCTGGTCCACTCCTATGCCTGTCTGTCGTACTCACTTAGGCCTAAATCTGGTCCACTGTAAGGCCTGACTTGGTCCACACTGAGGCCTGAATGTAGTCCTCACTAAGGCCTGACTCTGGTCATCATTAGGACTGACTCAGGTCCACACTCAGGCCTGACTCTACTACACAGTAAGGCCAGACTCTGGTACTCACTGAGGCCGGGCTATGGTACTTCCTTAGGCCTGACTTGATCCACACTAAGGCCTGGATCTGGTTCTCACTATGGCCTGGCCTGGTTCTGAGTTAATCCTGATTCTGGTACTGACTTAGGCCTGACTCTGGTCACACTCAGGCCTGACTGTGGTACGTACTTAGGCCTGACCTGGCTCACACTAAGGTGTGAATCTCTTCCACACTAAGGCCTGGATCTGGTTCTCACTATGGCCTGGCCTGGTCCTGAGTTAGTCCTGACTCTGCTACTGACTCAGGCCTGACTCTGGTCACACTCAGGCCTGACTGTGGTACATACGTAGGCCTCACTCTGGTATGACTCTGGTTCTGACTTAATCCTGACCCTGGTAAAAGCAACTGTAAACATCTGCTGGGCAGCTAATACCCACCAACCCTCACATGTGCTCAGTCACTTCAGTCGCGTCCAACTCTTCGTGACCCGATGGACTGTGCCCTGCCAGTCTCCCCTGTCCATTGGATTCTCCAGATAGGAATTCTGGAATGGGTCGCCAGGCCCTCCTCGAGGTATCTTCCTGAGCCAGGTAACCAACCAGTGATGTCTGCTGCGTTTTCTGCATCTCAGGCAGATTCTTTACTGCCGAGCCACCTGGGAAGGCCCTCACCAAGCCTGGGGACCTGTTAAACAAGCAAACAAAAACCTACACTCAACAACTGTTCTCTGAAAGGTAGTGGACAAAGAGCCTAAGACCCAAATCACTAAGGCCCCACCTCTCAGCCCTTTCCTGGAGGACCACCTTGGCAGGGCCCACCCTGCCCTGCTTCTCCACAGGAGGCACCCCACCCCTCCCCACCCCTTTCCTCCCCTCCCGAGGGTCCCACCCCACCCTCCCCTCCCCTCTCCTCCCCAGGGGTCCCAACCCTCCCCTCCCCCACTCCTCTCACCACCACCTCTGCCCCAAGGCGACCCCCAACCCCACCCTCCCCAGGGTCCCCCACACCACTCCACCCTCTCCTCCCTAGGATCCCACCCTCCCCTCCCCTCCCCCTCACCACTTCCCTCTCCTTCCCCCCTCCCCTCCCCTCCCCCCACCTCCCCTCCCCTCCCCCCTCCCCCTCTCCCAGAGTGACTGATGTAGGTGTGACAGACTCAGTTTGAAGTAGTTGGAGTAGGGACAACCTGAACAGTAATAAGCAAAATAGATCTCTTTTTTTTTCCCCCAGGAGAGTAAGCGTGAGTTCCAGTCTAGACCTGGCACTTCAGGGAGACCTTTAGCCTGGTAGCCAGTTGTCTAGATTTATCTAAATAGAGTTTAACCTCTGATGTGGTATTATCAACGCAAAAAAATCACAAAGCCCAAAGCCGTTGTCACAGTTACTGACTTTAGTGCTTCTCAAGGCCTGAGAAGAGGCAAGAATCTGGGCTCATGAAAATCTTCCCTGAAGACTGTTAGGTTATCGGAAGACTTAGTGAGGTGTGTAACTACATCAGGGACCTGGGACAGTAGCTCCTGCGCTAAACATTCCATAACCAAATAAGGAGGTCAGTAGCTCCTGCGCTAAACATTCCATACCAAATAAGAAAAATCTATAGGGAAGCAGCATCAGGGGAATGTATGAGCTCAGCTTCGCATGTAACCAATCAGGTAGTGCCAACTATGCCTGTTGCTGGACTAAGGGACAAACTGTATATAAACCGCCATACCTCTTTGTTCGGGGTCCAGCCGCATTCTGCTGTGTCGGAGAGGCTAGGACCCTGGCGCGCCAGAAATAAACTCCCTTTATGCCTTTTGCATTACTTTGGTGGACTTGTTCATTCGGTCGGGTAGGGGACACGGACAAGGAGCATAACATTTGGGGGCTCGTCCAGGATCTCCGCCCCACCGGAGGAATAATTCCCCTGGTAAGAGGGAGAAGCCCCGCTGAGAGGCAAAGAGCTCTGAACTCCGAAGCACCGGTGCTAATAGTACAGGCCTAGATTAAGTCCGGGGCCCAGTATCGTACTGGGGAGGCATCTAGGTGTGAGAGACAAGGCAAGCCCAGCGTAAGGCCGAGTCCCCGGTAGCCTACCGGGAAGGCGGCTGGCACTGAGGACGTCCTGACGGTAAGACATTTGCAAATAGAAAAGGGGTCTCTAGTGCTAAAAGAGACTGAATTGGAATCTGTTTGTTGTGTCATTTTTGTGACTCTGTGTGCCGGCACTGTCTGTGTGAGTGTCTTGTTGTCATTGTCTGTGTTCTCTGTGCCCATGGGGCAATCTACTTCTACTCCGCTGTCCCTGATGACTGACCATTTTTCTGATTTTAAGTCTAGAGCTCGGAATCTTTCGTTACTAGTAAAGAAGAGCAAACTGGTGACGTTCTGTTCCGCCGAATGGCCCACCTTTGATGTCGGATGGCCACAAGAGGGAACCTTCAATCCCCAGATCATCCAGGCAGTTAAAGAGAGGGTGCTTACTCCTGGTCCTGCTGGGCACCCAGACCAGACTCCCTACATTCTGGTCTGGCAGGATCTAGTGAAGAACCCACCGGAATGGCTTAAACCCTTTGTTCTTGCTTCTCCTAAACCTCCCCATCCCTCTTCCCCGGCTCCAACCTTACTAAACCCACAGGTGCTAGTCATGAAAGCGTCTGAAAAAACGAAAGAAAACCAGGACGAAAAACGACCCAAGCCGGTGTTCCAGGAATCTTCCTCTCTGTACCCTAATTTGATTGACTTGGAAACCGAACTGTCCCCACCCCCGTATGCGGATCCAAATCCACCTTTGCTTCCACAGGTTCCTCAAGTCTCGTCGGGAGAAGCCCAGAGGAGGGCCGAGCCCTCAGCTCCCCCTAGGGGAGGAGGCCCCGCCCAGGGAACTCGGGGAAGGGCAAGGGAGATGGCTAGCGCAGCGGAGGAGGAAGGCCCGGAATTGCCCTCCTCCACTGTCCACGCATTTCCGGTCCGGGCGGGGCCAGCCAGAGAGGGTGGGAAACGCACATATCAGTACTGGCCTTTTGCTACTAGTGATTTGTACAATTGGAAAACCCAAACCCCCTCTTTCTCTGAGAAACCTCAAGGTCTTATTGATCTTTTAGAATCTATCCTCTTTACTCACAACCCCACTTGGGATGATTGCCAACAACTGCTACAAGTACTTTTCACTACAGAAGAGCGTGAACGGATCCTGTCAGAAGCCCGGAAAAATGTGCCGGGGGTGGATGGGAGGCCCACAGTACAGCCTCACCTCATTGAAGAGGGGTTCCCCTTGGTGCGACCCACCTGGGACTTCGAACGCGCTGAAGGTAGGGAGCGTCTCCGAGTGCACCGTCAGATCCTCATGGCTGGCCTTAGAGCGGCCGCCAGAAAACCAACTAATTTGGCCAAGGTAAATTCGGTGAGGCAAGAGCCAAATGAGAGCCCGGCAGCCTTCCTTGAAAGGATAATGGAAGCTTTTAGACAGTATACCCCCATGGACCCCCAGGCAGATGAGTCTAGGGCAGCAGTCATGCTAGCATTTGTAAATCAGGCAGCCCCCGATATTAGGAAAAAGTTACAAAAGATAGAGAGGCTCGGTGAACAGTCCCTACAAGATTTAGTGAGGGCAGCAGAGAGGGTTTTCAATCATAGAGAGACCCCGGAAGAAAGAGAGGACCGCATTAGAAGGGAAGACAGAGAATTTAGGGCTGAAGAAAACCGTAAAAATCAAAAGGAGCTGGCTCAGATATTTTTCGCTGGGATTGAAAACAAAAATAGATCCCAAAAAGGAAAAAAGCCAGATTCAAAAACTGAGGAGAAACCTGCAAGGCGCAAGCTTGAAAAGAACCAATGTGCATTTTGTAAAGAGTTTGGACACTGGAAAGATAAATGCCCCAAGAAAAACCTAAAAGAGGGGCCAAAAAATTCCAAGAACGAGACCCCCCCTCCTGACAGTCATATCCTCTACGCAGGAGAGGATAGTGACTAGGGGGGTCAAGGCTTGACGCCCCTCCCCGAGTCCTGGATAACTATAAATGTGGAGGGGAAACCAGTTGGCTTTATGGTAGACACGGGAGCTCAATACTCAGTCTTAAACCAAAGAGATGGGCCTATGTCTAAAAAAAGTAGCTGGGTACAGGGAGCAACCGGGACTAAGCGATATGGATGGACTACAAAACGGCATGTGGATTTGGGGACCCACCAAGTAACTCATTCCTTTCTGGTGATACCCGAATGCCCAGCGCCCTTGCTGGGAAGAGATTTACTGTCTAAAGTGAATGCCCAAATTCATTTTGGCCATGGACAAGTGTCAGTTTTAGATGGAACCGGGCACCCTCTACAGGTTCTGTCTCTGGCATTGAAGGATGAATACAGACTGTACTTGCCAGAGGCCCCAGCGACAGTAAGTCCTGAAGTACAGCCATGGGTTCAAAGATACCCTCAGGCCTGGGCTGAAACAGCAGGAATGGGATTGGCCAGACAGAGACCCCCTATTGTTGTGGAGTTAAAAGCGGGTGCCACACCAGTGAGGGTACGGCAATATCCCATGAGTCAAGAAGCCCGGCGAGGAATCACTCCTCACATACAACGCCTCACAGACGCTGGGGTCTTAAAGAGATGCCGGTCCCCATGGAACACCCCCCTGCTTCCCATAAAGAAGCCTGGGGGAACTGATTTTAGACCAGTTCAAGACCTGCGAGAGGTCAACAAGCGGGTGAGTGACATCCATCCTACGGTCCCTAACCCTTATACATTGCTAAGCAGTTTGCCACCAAGCTACGTATGGTATACTGTTTTAGATTTAAAAGATGCCTTTTTCAGTCTGCCTCTCGCCCTGGCGTGCCAAGATATCTTCGCCTTCGAATGGCTAGAAGACGGTGGACAGACTCCTGTGCAGCTGACATGGACTCGCCTACCACAGGGGTTTAAGAACTCACCCACGTTGTTTAACGAGGCCTTAGATGAAGACCTCCGTGAGTACCGGGTTGAACACCCTACCATTGTTATATTACAATATGTTGATGACCTTATGCTGGCGGCGACTACAGAAAAAGAGTGCCAGGAGGCAACAGGTGACCTTCTCCAAACCCTTGGGACTTTAGGTTACAGGGCTAGCGCCAAAAAGGCCCAGATCGTCAAGCAAGAGGTTACATACCTTGGTTACAAGATAAAACAGGGCCAGAGGTGGCTAACACAGGCTATGAAAGACACCATCCTTCAGATCCCTAAACCTACCACTCCTAGGCAAGTGAGAGAGTTTCTGGGAACTGTAGGATATTGCCGATTGTGGATCTTGGGGTTTGCAGAAAAAGCCAGGCCCTTATATGAAGGGACCAAAGAAAACAAAGACTGGAAGTGGACTGAATCAATGAAAACGGCTTTTCAGGAGCTCAGGCGTGCCTTGCTGGAAGCTCCTGCCCTGGCCCTTCCTGACCCATCTAAGCCGTTCCAATTATTTGTGGATGAAAAGCGAGGGATAAGAAAAGGGGTACTAACACAGAAATGGGGACCTTGGAAGCGTCCCATAGCCTACCTTTCAAAGAAATTAGACCCAGTGGCAGCCGGGTGGCCACCTTGCCTCCGAATTATTGCAGCCACTGCGCTTCTAGTCCATGATGCTGAAAAGCTGACTTATGGCCAGAAACTCTTGGTTTACACTCCTCATGCTATAGAGAGAGTCCTGAAACAACCTCCGGGCAAATGGATTTCCAATGCCCGCTTAACACACTACCAGGCCTTGCTGCTCGACACCTCCCGGATTCATTTTCAAACACCCTGCACTCTAAACCCAGCTACTCTTTTGCCCAATCCGGAAATAGATAGCCCCCTCCACGATTGTGACGAGATACTAGCCGGAGTAACAGCAGTACAAAAGGACTTAACAGACACGCCACTGGATAACAGTGACCTAATATGGTTCACAGATGGAAGCAGTTATGTTAGAGATGGACAGAGACGGGCGGGAGCCGCAATAGTAGATGACTCTGGACAGACGATATGGGCAGAGACTCTTTCCCCAGACACCTCAGCCCAAAGAGCAGAGTTAATTGCCCTGATTCAGGCATTAGAGAGAGCTAAAGGTAAAAGAATAACTATTTTCACTGACAGTCGCTATGCTTTTGGCACGGTGCACATTCAGGGCCCGATTTATCGGGAACGCGGGTTTTTAACAGCTGAAGGAAAAGAGATCAAAAACTTACCAGAAATCCGTCGACTTCTGGAAGCTGTGCAGTTGCCTCGAGCTGTATCAATAGTACATGTACCTGGACATCAAAAGGGGGACAGCCTCACAGCCCGAGGAAATCGTGCCGCTGATTTGGCGGCTCGGAAGGCGGCTGACAAAGAGTACACCACTCCGGTGCTGGCAATCGGACTTCCGCCCCCAGGTATGGGAACTTTGCCCCCAACCCCTGAGTATTCGTCCACAGACCTGGCCTGGATCCAGGAATATCCCAACCTCCAACAAGGAGAGGATAAATGGTACCGGGACTCCGATGGCTACTTGATACTTCCTGCTCAGTTGGGACGACAACTGTGTGAACATCTGCACTCATCTACTCATCTGGGAGAGAAAAAGACTCTGCTGCTTTTTCAAACCGCGCGCCTACGATTTCCCCGGCACCAAACAACCGTAAAAAACATAGTACAAGCTTGTAAGACATGCCAACAGATGAAGCCAGGAAAGAGGCAACACGCAGGACTGAGGTATCGAGGGGAAGGCCCAGGACAGCACTGGGAGATAGATTTTACTGAGGTAAGGCCAGGCAAGTATGGTTACCGCTACTTGCTAGTGTTGGTAGATACCTTCTCAGGGTGGGTAGAGGCTTTTCCTACTAAGGGAGAAACTGCAATGGTAGTGGCTAAAAAGATTTTAGAAGAGATAGTACCCAGGTTTGGCCTGCTGGTGACCGTTGGCTCTGATAATGGCCCTGCTTTTGTGAGCCAAATAATACAGAACCTTGCCCGGGCTCTAGGAACTAAGTGGAAATTACATTGTGAATACAGCCCACAGAGCTCGGGGCAAGTTGAAAGAATGAATCGGACCCTAAAAGAAACTTTAACTAAATTGGTTATGGAGACTGGCGGGGACTGGGTGACTCTCCTTCCCTTCGCCCTTTTTCGCGTGCATAATACTCCTTATCAGCTCAATTTGACCCCATTTGAAATTCTGTATGGGCGCCACCCTCCCGTATGTCCAAAATTTGAAGGGAAAAAGTTTCCACTTCCCACCTTGGGACAATTCCAGGAGGCTTTGATGTCTTTGGGCAAAGTACACTCTCGCGTCTGGAAACTACTCCGAGAGGTACATGAGGGTCAAGGTGAGGGAATTAGCCCCTCACATAACATTGGCCCCGGGGACTGGGTGTGGGTCAAAAGGCACCACGCCAGGGCACTGGAACCCAGATGGAAAGGTCCTTATGTTGTTCTTCTTACCACCCCAACTGCCTTGAAGGTCGACGGTATCGGGCCCTGGGTGCATTGCAATCACGTACGCCCAGCTACTTCAGCCAAACAAAAAGACACGAAAAGACAATGGGAAGCGTCTCTACACCCGTCCAACCCTTTAAAATTGAAGATCCAGCGCCGGCCGCAGGACCGACGAGACTCATCTGGACCGTCATCTGGATGACTGTGTTGCTTTGTCCTGTGACTGCCAGTGTGAACCCCCACCAACCTGTTAAGATCACCTGGACGCTCTGGAACGGACTGACTCGAGAGGTACTCAATTTGACCACCGGAATTCACCCCCCTAATACGTGGTGGCCGGATCTGTATTTCAACCTCAAAGACCTTATAAAGACTACTTGGACAGCGGCCCAGACCAGAAACTTTGGATTCTGGGCATGTCCCGGACACCTGAAGAGACATAATTGGGAGACTTGTGGGGGGCTGCAACATTATTTCTGTTGGTCCTGGAGCTGTGTGACCTCCAATGATGGGAGATGGAAATGGGAGGTCGGGAACCGGGACTTAGTCAATTTCTCGTTTGTCCAGCCCTATCGCGGGCCCTGGAACCAAGACTACCAAAACCTGTTCGGAGATTATGTCGGGCGGCAATGGGAACAGCACTGGAGCCCAATTGCTCAGGTGAAAGTAATGTTCAACCAGGAAGCGGCTAAACTGGAGAGGTCTTGGGTCTCCGGGCTATCATGGGGCCTCCAACTCTACGCTGAGTGGTTTGAAGCAAAGCCTGGGGGAATTCTGGTTATTAGTCAGACAATAGAACCGATATTAGTACACAGTATCGGACCTAATAAGGTAGAAAAATTAGGTGCTGTGACCCTATCAACCACACCCCAACCAACTTCGTTGACTTTAACTAAACCTAACAAGGATGAAGCTCTTGCTGAGACAGACCCATTGTGGAAATTAGTCAAGGCTGCATACACCGCCTTAAACCAGACTCATCCTGAGGCAACTAGATCCTGTTGGTTATGTTACAACGTAGCTCCCCCATACTATGAAGCCATAGGCCTCAATGCTTCTTACAGCTTGGTCAACGCCTCAGATCCCTCCCAGTGTCAATGGGGAGACCGTAAGGTAGGACTCATGATGAGGCAGGTATGGGGAAAGGGGCTATGTATAGGCACAGTGCCGTCAGGTAAAACCTCCCTATGTGTCAACGTCACAAGATCTGTAAACGGGCCTCTGGCTAGCTGGATGATTCCCCAGATGGGAGGATGGTGGGTATGTTCCAGAACCGGGTTGACCCCTTGTGTACATGAGTCAATTTTTGATCCCAAAGAAAAATTTTGTGTCATGGTAGCAGTAGTACCTAAAATAATATACAGGTCGGAAAAAACTGTACGACTATTGGGCCCATAGGTCAACCCTCAATCAGCAAGAAAGAGCATATAGAATTAAAAGAGAACCCCTTACTGCAATTACTATAGCCACTATGTTTGGCTTAGGGATAGCCGGAGCTGGAACTGGAATTACAGCTTTGTCTATGCAAAGTCAAGGATTTAACTCTTTAAGGGCAGCGATAGATGAAGATATCACCCGACTAAAACAGTCTATAAGTCATTTAGAGTCTTCTTTAACTTCCTTGTCTGAAGTAGTTTTGCAAAATAGAAGAGGGCTAGATTTGCTATTTCTACAACAGGGGGGACTTTGTGCCGCCCTGGGAGAGAAATGTTGTTTTTACGCAGACCATATGGGTATAGTTAGAGAATCTATGGCCAAAGTGAGAGAGGGGCTAGCCCAGCGTAAACGAGAGCGGGAGGCCCAACAAGGATGGTTTGAGTCTTGGTTTCAACAATCCCCTTGGCTGACTACTTTAATCTCAACCTTACTAGGACCCTTGATAATCCTTCCAATAATGCTCACGTTCGGTCCCTGCATCATCAACAGACTTGTAGCCTTTGTAAAAGAACGTATTAACACAGTGCAGTTGTTTGTGCTACGGCAACAATATCAAACTATATCACCGGGAACAGAGGAAGATTCCTCTGTATGATCAAAGAACAGGGGGGAATGTTAGGTTATCGGAAGACTTAGTGAGGTGTGTAACTACATCAGGGACCTGGGACAGTAGCTCCTGCGCTAAACATTCCATAACCAAATAAGGAGGTCAGTAGCTCCTGCGCTAAACATTCCATACCAAATAAGAAAAATCTATAGGGAAGCAGCATCAGGGGAATGTATGAGCTCAGCTTCGCATGTAACCAATCAGGTAGTGCCAACTATGCCTGTTGCTGGACTAAGGGACAAACTGTATATAAACCGCCATACCTCTTTGTTCGGGGTCCAGCCGCATTCTGCTGTGTCGGAGAGGCTAGGACCCTGGCGCGCCAGAAATAAACTCCCTTTATGCCTTTTGCATTACTTTGGTGGACTTGTTCATTCGGTCGGGTAGGGGACACGGACAAGGAGCATAACAAAGACGTCTAACCGTCTGAAGGCTTGCTCTGCCATCTTCTCCAGAGCGTGAGGCCTTGTTCCTGACCGCCGCCTCTGTGCTGTTCAGGCTGTGCTGTAGGCCGGCAGTGGCAGTGGCCCCTGATTCAGTCTTCACAGGAGCAGATGGCAGTGCGTGTCTCCTATCAGCGTGGCCCCTCATGGCCGTCAGTTTGACCATGGTTTTGGTGGCACTCACATCCGTTTTGAGCCATGGTGCTAGGCACGCTTGTTCCCAGGTCTGGCAAAGATTCCGCTGACAGGCCACTCAGTGTGGCGTTACTGGACAAGGCCATAGAGCAGCAGCCAGGAGCCGCTGGACCACCTGTCTCTCCAGCCTCTGTGGTCCGTGAAAATATTCCCATTTGGAGCTTCTTCCCATATTTAGAGTTAAACCACTACCATCACTGAGCTCATGAGGAATTATACGATATCATTGTGTTATCAGAGGCTCAGTCGTATATTTGGTAATGCAAGAAGCAACTCGAAAGCAGGCAGAAAAAGAAATAACACAGCTCGCAGTACTAGTCGGGTCACAAGCAAGAATCTGAGAACCTGTGTGAAGTGTAGCCAGTGTAATCCAGGTCCTACGTCTACTAAGACGAAAAAGTCTTAGTAAACATAGACCTTCATTAATGAAACTAGAATTTAATATTTAATGAAACAAGTTTATTCTAAAATTACCCCCATTTTTAATAAACTAGGCCAAGACTAAGTTGTTTTAAAAGTAAGTTTGGTGTACTGACCACACAGCTTCTTTACATGGTCTCTGCTGTAATTCCTCAGGAGTCTTGGACTAAAATTCCCCAAAGGCCTCTCAAGGCCAAGAAAGTCATGCCAAAGGCCTGCCATCAGATTCTGCCTAAGTGGCTTTTCCTCTCTTCTAAAGGTCCCCCAAATCTCAAAATCTTTGAGATTCCTGTACGTGTCAGGAGACGGTCTTTTCATTTACCTGGTAAGGCTGCTCAGAACCCAAGTGTCTCTAATTTCTGGAGGGACAAGGCAGAGAGAAAAGAAAAAAGGTTTGAATTTTACCCAGAGGTATAAGTTACCAAACTGTTGTAAGTTTTAAGTAGCTTGAGGAGAAGACCTTTATACCTGAAAAGAGTGGAAGCCAGTAATACGTCACCCCAAAGGTCATGAACATTATAATCACGTTTAGCAGTTTATTTAACCCCACGTAATTAATCTTTGTTCTGCTGTCCTTGCCTGATGGTTGAGTATGATGATGACGGTGACAGCTGTAAGGAGTTTGTGACGTTTTTGTTAAGGCTTGCATGGTTTGTCCAGTGAAGTGGGTGCCATGATCACTGGAGACTGGTAAATGTACCCCAAGTGGAAAACACATTTTAAACTATGTTTTTCCATTGTGAGGCCATCAGACCTGTAACATGTACCCAGGAAAGGCTGTAAGCCATCAAATGTAAATGAGGTCTGTCAGGAAGCTGGGAAGAGCTGAGTGGCCGTCTTGGATTTCCCATGGCCCTGACTGAGTTACAGCTAGTGTTTACCAGTGTAAATTCCTTGATTTAGGAGACTATTGCCAACTCCTAAGGACATCAGGAAAACAAAAGTCTGACAACGAGGGGTTAATTCTTTGTAGAAGCAGAATTGGCTTTATCTACATGTACCATAATCTTCAGAGGTCACTGTGAAATAATATTTACTTCACCAAAGTAACCAAAGATTTTAAAAACAAATATAAATCACTTTAAGGCAAAGAAATTCACATAGAATGTTATCAAAAGCCACATTCCAAGAAAACTTTATTCACTTAACAGGGAGAGAAAACCAAATTCCAGTCTGGTCACAGCTTTCTGTTAATCACAAAATTTATTTACCTAATCAAATCTAGTGTAGTCTTAGAGAGTCCTGACCACATATAACATTATCTTCCCTTTCTTCAGTTCAGTTCAGTCACTCAGCGGTGTCCGACTGTTTGTGACCCCATGGACTGCAGCTCGCCCGGCCTCCTTGTCCATCACCAGCTGCCGGAGTTACTCAAACTCACGTCCATCGATACTCCTTTCAATCATGTCCATCCCAATGTTGTTTTAATGCAAACCTTGAACTCCCGGATTTCTGGTTTCAGCACCAGGTGGTCTCTCAGGCAGCAGTGAGCCATCCTGAACTGAATGTGGGGAGCCCAGATGAGAACCAGGAGTCCTCGCTGCCAGACCAGCAGGGGCCAGAGGCGAGAAGCAAAGTGACCCTGGGTCTTTCCTCTGCTTGAAAGCAAGAATGTCTCCAAGAGGCACACTCCGTAAAAACAAAGTTCACTATTAGAGGCACACAGAATGTCTGGGCAAGCACACAGAAGCAGTTTATTTATTTAAGACAGAGACTAGGTAGCACACACCGGGTGAGGAGTGCCAGAGTCCTGGTGAGAGCCCAGTGAGAGGAGACTCACATCACTCACACAGGACGCCCTTCTGGGCCTTTGTTTACATTGGGAAAAAACATATATCCTATAAGACCACTTCTAGGTGGAACCTAAACACGGATACAAGTGAACTTCTTTACAAAACAGAAACAGCATCACAGACTTAGAAAATAAATTCATGGTTCCCCAAAGTGAAATGTGTGGGGCAAGGAGAAATTAGCAGGTTGAGAAGAACATAAACACACTACTATTTATACGTCTAAAATAATCCACAAGGACCCACCACAGAGCACAAGAAACCCTCTCAAAACTGTAATAACCTCTATGGGAAAAGAAAACGATAAAGAATATATGTACTTCTATGAATAAATGAATCAAGTTTCTGTGCAAGCCACCACAATGTAAGTCACCTGTAAACTACAATTCAAACACATTTTTTTAAAAAAGAGGAAAGAACTGTTGGCTCTGTTCCCATCTGGCCTTGGCGACCTGGGCTGGTGTCACATGCCTGGAGTCTGAGCAGGCTTGGGTCCCCAGGCGGGACTGTCCTGGGGCTGAGGGCGCTGGGGAGGGTTTGCCAGGCAAACAGCCCCCCACCCCCCACCCCATGGACTTGGACTGCCTGTTCCCCTCTGCATGAGCCCACAATCTCCAGATCCAGGGGACCTTCCTGCAGCAGAGCCAACCCTAGTGCCCTCAAAGGATGGTGGGGGCTCTGGTCTGGAAAAGCTTTGCAAAGTGCTCTGGGCTCTGTGTCTCCGGGTGGCAGGGTTCCGACCTCCAGCCTCCTTCCTTAGGGTCACCCCACTGAGAGGACAGCTCCTCTGCAGAGTGGTGTGGCAATCGTTGAGATCTGTCCAGGGATAAAGGCTCAGAGAGAAGGAAGGAGACACAGCCTTGGGTGTATCCATTCTAATTAACAACCCAGTTTAGGACATGCCCTAAGGCTCTGGTGGGCATGAAGAAATGCTGCCATCTTGTGGCCGCTTTTGGTAACATCAGCTGAAAAACCTGTGCTGATGGGCACTTCATATTCACCAGGCCTGCTCGGATGTCGGAGAAGGCAATGGCACCCCACTCCAGTACTCTTGCCTGGAAAATCCCATGGACGGAGAAGCCTGGTAGGCTGCAGTCCATGAGGTCGCTAAGAGTCGGACACGACTGAGTGACTTCACTTTCACTCTTCACTTTCATGCATTGGAGAAGGAAATGGCAACCCACTCCAGTGCTCTTGCCTGGAGAATCCCGGGGACGGGGGAGCCTGGTGGGCTGCCGTCTATGCGGTTGCACAGAGTCAGACACGACTGAAGCGACTTAGCAGCAGCAGCTCGGATGTAAGGAAAAAACACCTGTCCTCAGCTAATGCCCTCGAGTAGGTCCTGGAAAGAGAATTTAAAGCAGAGCAGACGGTCTAGAGGCCAACCTTGAGAGGTCAGTTTTACTCACACTGTTTAAAAAAAATCACATGAACGGCCTTCACATCATGAAATCTTATAGAAACCCAAATCAAAACTACAATTGGTTAAATGGCCTTTGTCAAGAAGTCTATAAACAGTAAATGCTAGAGCGGTTGTGAAGAAAAGGGAACCTTCCTACACTGATGCTGGCAAAATAAACTGGTAACAACCAGTGTGGAGGAGAGGGTGGAGGTTCCTTAAACAAGTGAAAAGTGATGAAACTGACAGTCTGTAACCAATTACAGAAAAAGACGTTTCAAATCCATTAAAGAACTAAACTGAGGGACGATTACTCTAACCCTCTTAAGGAAAATACAGGCAGAACACGATTTGACATAAATCGCAGCAAATTGTTTTTGGACCCACTTTTAGGATAATGAAAAATAAGACTCAACAAAAGGGACTTCCTTAACTTCAAAAGCTTTTGCACAGCAAGGGAAACCCAAAACAGAAGAAAAAGACAACCCTGAACATCAGGGGGAAAATGCAACCGAATTTAAAAGCAACGTGTTCATCTACAAATCATGCAAACAGCTCCTGCAGCTCAATATCAAAATACAATCAACCCAAGAGAAAAAATTGGCCAAAGATCTGAATGGATGTATCCTCAAAGAAGGCATCGAGATGGCCATAAAGCCTATGAAAAGATGCTCAGCATCGCTGTTAGAGAAATGCCAATCAAACTGCAACAAGGTATCAGCTCACCCCCTCAGAATGACCATCCTCCAAAACATCTACAAAGATTCAATGCTTCAGAGGGCGAGGGGAACAGGGAGGCCTCCTACACTGTGGGCGGGGATGGAAATGGGTGGGTGCAGCCACAAGAAAAACAGTATGGAGATTCCTTAAAACATTAAATATAGTTACCACCCGATGAAGCAAGCCCACTCCTTCCCTTAGATCTGGATAAAATCATAATTTAAAGTGATACTTGCTCCTCTGTTTTCATGGCAGCACTATTCACAAATTCCAAGAGAGAGCTTCAGCCAAAATGTCCATCAATAGAGAGGAATGAAGAGCAACTGATCCATCGAAACACCGGAATACACTCAGCCATCAAAAAGAACAACAACAAAAGTAATGCCATTAACAGCAGCGTGGATGGACCAAGAGATTTATCGTCCTGAGAGAAGTCAGGGAAAGAAAAATATTGTATGACTTAGAGGTGGAATCTATAAGTTCTTTCAAGTGAACAGATTTATAAACAGAAATAGACTAATAAAACTCACCTATGATTATTTCAAAAAAGGGAAGGGTAGGGAGACATTAAGAAGCTGGAATTAACATACATACTACTTATTATCAGATAGATAATCCAAAAAACACCTACTGAATAGCACAGGGAAGTGTACTGAAAACACTGAAAGAACCTATATGGGAAAAGGCCCCTAAAGATAAGAGAATAGACATACATTTATGTATAACTGAATCAAGTTCTTGTCAACCTAAAACAAGCCCAACAGGAATCAACTCTATTCCAACAGAAAATAAACAGAAATTCGAAAAAAATCGGAGCATGAAGAAATGCTGCCCCTTGTGGCCACATCTGGTAACAGCAACTGAAAAACCTGTGCGGATGGGTACTTCATTGTTTACCAGGCTTGCAGGGATTTAATGAAAAAACACCTGTCCTCAATAAATGTCCTCGGGTGCATCCTGGAAAAAGAGTTCAAAAGAGAGGGCAGACGGTCAAGAGGCCAGTCTCGATATATTAGTTGTACTCACACTTTTTTTTTAATCCCATGAAAAGCCTCCATACCCTGCAATCTTACCAAAATGCAAATCAAAACTATGAGGTATTGCTTCACACTGGTCAAAATGACCTTTGTCAAAAAGTCTACAAACAATAAATGCTGGAAGGTTTTGGAGAAAAGGGAATTAATTCTCCTGCATGGAGGCTACCAAGTTAAATTGTTAAGAGTCCATACAGAGGAGAGGGTAACAAGATAACAGTGAATGAAATTGTGACATTCCCTATCCTCATACAGAGAAAGTAACTCCAAACCAATTAAAGAGCTTAATGGAGGGACAATTACTCTAAACCCCTTGAGAAAATCATAGGAAGAACAAGTTTTGACCTGAACCCTAGCAAACCCTTTTGGATCCACTTTAAGAATAATGAAAAATTAAACAAAACTCAACAAAAGACTTGAGTTTCTCTAACCTCAAAAACGTTTGCACTGTAAGGGAAACTGTAAACCAAACTAAAAAAAAAGAAACCCTCAGAATGGGAAAAAAAAATGTTTGGAACTGAATTTAGAAACAAGGAATTTATCTCCAAAATATGCAAACAGCTCATGCAGCTCAATACATATATTAAAAAAAAATCATCCCGTTAGAAAAAATGGACCAAAGATCTAAATGGGCATTTGTCCAAAGAAGATATCTAGATAGCCATATAAAGCACCTGAAAAGATGCTCAGCATCACTAACTATTGGAGAAATGCAAATCAAAACTGGGCCATGGTATCACCTCACACCCCTCAGAACAGCCATCTTCCAAAAGATCTACAGGGATTAAATGCTGCCAAGGGCGAGGGGAACAGGGACTAGTCCTTCCTGTGGGCAGGAATGGAAATGGGCGGGGGCAGCCACGAAGGAAAACAGTATGGGCATTCCTTAAAACACTAACTATAGACTAAGTACATGATCCGGCAAGCCCACTCCTTGGGTTAGATCTGGAAAGAATATTAATTTAAAATGATACATGCACCCCTCTCTTCAGGGTAGAACTATTGACAATATCCAAGACAGAGCATCAACCAAAACGTCCATCAATAGAGAAATGAGAAAATGGTTCATTTGTACACCGAATACACTGAGCCATCAACAGAACGAAAAAATGCCACCGGCAGCAGCATGGATGGACCCAGAGTTTTATTATACGGAGTGAAGTCAATTAGAGAAGGAAAGAGAAATATATCACTTACAGGTGGAATCTATAAATTCATCAAAATGAACTAATTTATAAACAAAAACAGACTCAGAGACTTAGAAAACTCACTTATGATTTTTTTTTTTAAAGGTAGGGGAAGGAAGACATTAAGAGGTTGGGATTAACATACTCACTGCTTATTACCAGATAGATAATCCAAAATAACGGAATAGCACAGGGAAGTCTACTGAACACACGGAGAGAACCAATATAGGAAAAGAACCCGAAAGGGAATAGAGATCCGTTCGTGCACAACTAAACCAAGTTCCTGTACACTTAAAACAAACATTGGAAATCAGCTCTACTCGAACAGAAAATAAACACTAAAAAACAAACAACAGAAAACGCCACAGTGGAGCAGGAAGAGATGCTGCCACCTTGTGGCCACTTTTGGTAACGACTGAAAAACCTGTGCTCATGGGCACTTCACATTCACCAGGTCTCTGGGGCTTCCCTGGTGGCTCAGACGGTAAAGTGTCTGCCTACAATGCGGGAGACCTGAGTTCGATTCCTAGGTCGGGAAGATCCCCTGGAGAAGGAAATGGCAACCCACTCTAGTATTCCTGCCTGGAAAGTCCAAAGAGTCGGACCCGACTCCACTTTAATGGGGTGGTAAGGAAAAAAAATCTATTCTCAACAAATGTCCTCAGGTAGATCCAAAAAAGAGAATTCGAAACAGGGCAGTCTGTCAAGGGGACAACCTCAAGAGGTCAGTTTTACTCACACTGTTTTTTTCAAAATCATATGAAAATATTTCAACATGGCGAAATCTTAAGAGAAATGCCAATCAAAACCCACACAGGTCAGAACGGACATTGGCAAGAAGTCTAAAACCAATAAACGCTGGAAAGGGTTGTAGAGAGAAGAGAGCCCTCCTACATGTTGGATGCTGGCAGTGTCAATTGTTAACAGCCAGACTGTAGGACAGTGCGGAGGTCTCTCAAGTGAAAAGAGAATGAAATGCCCACACTCCCTGAACCCAGACAGAAAAAGAAACTTCAAATTGATAAAAGAGCTCAAAAGAGGGCTGATAATCTCAACCTCTTGAGGGAAATATAGGTAGGACAGACAGACAGAACACACTTTGATATAAAGCACAACTCTGTTTGGATCCACCTCTTAGAGCAATGAAATAAAAACAAAACTAATTTTGGGGGGCTCCAGAATCACTGCAGATGGTGACTGCAGCCATGAAATTAAAAGACACTTGTTCCTTGGAAGAAACGTTATTAAACGTATGTTGACCTAGACAACATATTAAAAAGCAGAGACATTACTTTGCCAACAAAGGTCTGTCTAGCCAAACCTTTGGTTCTTCCAGTAGTCATGTATGGACGTGAGAGTTGGACTATAAAGAAAGCTGAGCACCCAAGAATTGATGCTTTTGAACTGTGGTGTTGGAGAAGACTCTTGAGAGTCCCTTGGACTGCAAGGAGATCCAAGCAGTCCATCCTAAGGGAGATCAGTCCTGGGTGTTCATTGGAAGGACTGATGTTGAAGCTGAAACTCCAATACTTCGGCCACTTGGTGTGAAGAGCTGACTCCTTGGAAAAGACCCTGATGCCAGGAAAGATTGAGGGCAGGAGAAGGGGATGACAGAGAACAAGATAATGGATAGCACCACCAACTCAATGGACATGTTTGAGCAAGCTCCAGAGTTGGTGATGGACAGGGAAGCCTGGTGTGGTACAATCCATGGGGTTGCAAAGTCAGACACAGCTGAGCGACTGAACAACAACATGATTATACTGTGGAAGTGACAGTAGATTCAAGGGATTCGATCTGATAGACAGACTGCCTGAAGAACTATGGACAGAGGTTTGTAACACTGTACAGGAGGCAGTGACCAAAACCATCCCCAAGAAAAAGAAATGCAAAAAGGCAAAATGGTTGTCTGAGGAAGGCTTACAAAGAGCTGAGAAAAGAAGAGAGGCGAAAGGCAAAGGAGAAAAGGAAAGATATACCCATCTGAACGCAGGGTTCCAAAGAGCAGCAAGGAGAGATAAGAAAGGCTTCTTTAGTGAACAATGCAAAGAAAGAGAAGAAAACAATAGAATGGGAAAGACTAGAGGTCTCTTCAAGCAAATTAGAGATACCAAGGGAACATTTCATGCAAAGATGGGCTCGATAAAGGACAGAAATGCCATGGACCTAACAGAAGCAGAAGAGATTAAGAAGAGGTGGCCAGAATACACAGAACTGTACAACAAAGGTCTTAATGACCTGGATAACCACAATGGTGTTGTCACTCACCTAGAGCCAGACATCCTGGAGCGTGAAGTCAAGTGGGCCTTAAGAAGAATTACTACCAACAAAGCTTGTGGAGGTGATAGAATTCCAGCTGAGCTATTTCAAATCCTGAAAGATAATGCTGTGAAAGTGCTGTGCTAGGTATGCCAGCAAATTTGGAAAACTCAGCAGTGGCCACAGGACTGGGAAAGGGCAGTGTTCATTCCAGTCCCAAAGAAGGGCAATGCCAAAGAATGTTCGAACTACTGCACAATAGCGCTCATTTCACATGCTAGCAAGGTAATGCTCAAAATCCTTCAAGCCAGCCTTCAACTGTACGTGAACCGTGAACTTGCAGATGTACAAGCTGGATTTAGAAAATGCAGAGGAATCAGAAATTAAATTGCCAACATTCATTGGATCATGCTGCTGCTGCTGCTAAGTCCCTTCAGTCGTCTCCGACTCTGTGTGACCCCATAGACAGCAGCCCACCGGGCTCCCCCATCCCTGGGATTCTCTAGGCAAGAACACTGGAGTGGGTTGCCATTTCCTTCTCCAATTCATGAAAGCAAAAAGTCAAAGTGAAGTCACTCAGTCATGTCGGACTCTTAGCGACCCCATGGACTGCAGCCTACCAGGCTCCTCCATCCATAGGATTTTCCAGGCAAGAGTACTGGAGTGGGGTGCCATTGCCTTCTCCTCATTGGATCATAGAAAAAGGGAATTCCAGAAAAACATCCACTTCTGCTTTATTGAGTACACTAAAGCCTTTGACTGTGTGGATCACAACAAACTGTGGAAAATTCTTAAACAGATGAGAATACCAGACCACCTTAGCTGCCCCCTGAGAAACCTGTATGCAGGTCAAGAAGCAACAGTTAGAACCGGACATGGAACAACAGACTGGTTCCAAATTGGGAAAGGAGTATGTCAAGGCTGTATATCATCACCCTGATTATTTAATGCATATGCAGAGTACATACTGGAAAGAAACTCTAGTAATGTAATAAGTGATGAAAGAGGTTCATCCCAAATGTAGTTTAGAAAACAGGAAAGGGTTTATACAAGAAAGATAAGTGAATGATGTTAAAACAAAAAGTAACAAAGTATTTAATCAAATCTAAATAAATATCAAAGAATGTATAAGAAAACATTTCATCAATTTCTCTTTTCTGAAGTTCCTGGAGGAGAATTACTGTAGATAGTTCAGCTGTAGATAGTTCAGTTCAGTTCAGTTGCTCAGTCATGTCCGACTCTTTGCGACCACATGAATCTCAGCACGCCAGGCCTCCCTGTCCATCACCAACTCCCGGAGTTTACTCAGACTCACGTCCATCGAGTCAGTGATGCCATCCAGCCATCTCATCCTCTGTCGTCCCCTTCTCCTCCTGCCCCCAATGCCTCCCAGCATCAGAGTCTTTTCCAATGAGTCAACTCTTCGCATGAGGTGGCCAAAGCACTGGAGTTTCGGCTTTAGCATCATTCCTTCCAAAGAAATCCCAAGGCTGATCTCCTTCAGAATGGACTGGCTGGATCTCCTTGAAGCCTAAGGGACTCTCAAGAGTCTTCTCCAACACCACAGTTCAAAAGCATCAATTCTTCAGTGCTCAGCCTTATTCACAGTCCAACTCTCACATCCATACATGACCACAGGAAAAACCATAGCCTTGACTAGACGAACCTCAGTCAGAAACGTAATGTCTCTGCTTTTAAATATGCTATCTAGGTGGGTCATAACGTTTCTTCCAAGGAGTAAGCGTCTTTTAATTTCATGGATGCAGTCACCATCTGCAGTGATTTTGGAGCCCCCCAAAATAAAGTCTGACACTGTTTCCAGTTTCTCCATCTATTTCCCATGGAGTGATGGGACCGGATGCCATAGTAATCCATAGTTAAGACAGATAGAAAATTGATATGTTACTCTGTATCACCAGACAAAAGGTTGGTGTTTCAGTTCAGTTCAGTTCAGTCGCTCAGTCATGTCCAACTCTTTCCAACCCCATGAACCACAGCACGCCAGGCCTCCCTGTCCATCACCATCTCCCGGAGTCCACCCAAACCCATGTCCATTGATCTGGTGATGCCTTCCAACCATCTCAACCTCTGTTGTCCCCTTCTCCTCTTGCCCTCAATCTTTCCCAGCATCAGGGTCTTTTCAAATGAGTCAGCTCTCCGCCTCAGGTGGCCAAAGTATTGGAGTTTCAGCTTCAACATCAGTCCTTCCAATGAACACCCAGGACTGATCTCCTTTAGGATGGACTGGTTGGATCTCCTTGCAGTCCAAGGGACTCTCAAGAATCTTCTCCAATACCACAGTTCAAAAGCATCAATTCTTCTGCGCTCGGCTTTTTTTATAGTCCAACTCTCACATCCATACATGATCACTGGAAAAACCATAGCCTTGACTAGACGGTTGGTGTTTAGAAAGGTATAATTATTAGCAATGTTTTCGGGTTTTATCAACATGATTTGAGATTATTTGAAAACCAAAATGACTGTAATGCCACTCTCAAATTATTCCATGCTATGCTTTGTTTCTAGTGTATGTGAAGTTATGTTTGTGAAGGCTGCTGCCTCAAAGATAAAAGAACCCCTTCTATCCTAGGGAGAAATCATTTATATTTATTCTCCATTAGAAGATTAACTGCAATGTAATGTATACACTGAACATCTAAATGGTGGTGTTTGTCATTCATGTGAAACATCCCTATAGGTCACCATGATGTAAGTGTTCAGGAATAAATTCCATGTATCAAAGTAAGACAAAATTCTAAATTTTCAACAGTTATGTCATTTGCTTATTAAGGATAAGACAATGAGAGTTCACTGGAATCTTAATGTATCTTTATCATGTCAACCGAAGTCATGAATATTAGTTGACATGTTTGGGATAATGACATCTCTGATACCCTAGAAAAGTATGTAAAAGCCTTCCCAGAAAAGTCATGTAGCTAGTTACGTCTTGTTTATTAAATGATTAGCCTCCATTTTGCAACCATAGAAGTCACAATTCTCAGATCATTGTAGCAGACAAATGAATATTGTTGTCTATGCTTGTAAATCTGTATTTTAATTAAGGTCACACAGTGGATTGTAACAGGTTTTATTCTATGTGTGATATTCATATATGTTAATTAATAAAACTGAATGGTTTCTGGTGATAAAGTTGATGTGTAATGAATGGTTAACCCACCACCAACATTAACCTCTCCCACCTTCTTTAAGGTTATGGGGGAGAGATTGTGATAATAAACCATTAGGTAGCACAGAGGGATGGCATCTGTAACAGTTAGTTTCCTTACTGGCCTTAACCCTCAAATAATGCCACATATTTTCCATAATTTCTACAATGTACCTTCCCCCGCTCCCTCTCTGTAACTGCTGGGACACTGCAGTGGTTCTAATAAGAAGGATCAGACAGAGTACTGTTGAGAGCTTCCCTGACTGCTCCGTGCTGTTGCTGCCTCAGTGTCTGTCTGGGGAGCAGGCAGCCTGCTGGTCCTTGAACTCACAGCAGCCAGTCCTGTGAGCACCTCCACTAGATGACCCCCTTCCTGGAGACCAGCAGTCTTCCTGAACCCCTGGGTCTACTGCACAGGCCCCCCTTCAATGACACCCTCAGAGCGCACCAGATTCCTGCTCCTCTGGTTTGAATGGACCCATCCACGCTCAGCCTGGGGAGCCCACAGCACTTCACCCAGGGCCCCTTAGAAAGGCCTGAACCCCAAGTACTGGAGCTTTCTCTGCTTGGTTCTAGCCTGACCTCTCCAAGAAATTCCTGCCCTAAACCCTCCCCTCCTGGAGGTCTCAGCTGTGCTGAGTGTGAGGGCTCAAGCTCAGGGCTCCTGAGTGTGGGTCTTGGGGAAGAAGCATCAGAATAAACAGTGAACTTGCTGAAGACTCATTTCATGGCCCCACCTCAGACCTGCAGATTCATAACCTCTCAGAGTGGGGCTCTGACCTCATGGGATTGTATACGCTGAACTGGTTCAGAAAGAATCTTTGGCCAAGTGGTTCTCCACCTGTTTCCCATCAGGGTCATGTGACCAGTGGTAAGCGCTAACCTCCCCGGTGCCCTCCTCACAGAGTTCTCTCTCGGTCCTGTGGGAGCATCAGTGTGGTGTGCAGGAAGTGCTCCAGGGGATTCTAAGGGGAGGCCCGGGTTAAGGACGTGGCTCCTGGTCCATTTGTGAGAGCGGAGGCCAGGCTTCAGTCCAAGCAGAGGCAACAAGTTCTGCTCTGCATGAGCTTTAAAGGGGCAAGTCAGTGCAGCCCACACACCCCGTGTTAGCAGAATTTGGGGGACTTTATATGAAGAAAGAAGAGTAGACAACAACAACCACAAATTGATAGATTGGTCTCCACAGAGGAGCTGATTGTCCTGAAACTCTCCTGAGACGAAGTACAGGAGAGGTTGGCCTTTCCCGCTTTTCAAGGTCCTTCTGCCTGTGGGTGCTGGGAGCAGGTGAAGGAGCCGTGCTGACGCCTCTGAAGGTGTAATCTCATGGCACTGAGGTGATTCCTCCACAGTCTTGATGCGAAAACGACCCAGGGCAGGAGGAAGAAGAGGAGGAGATGGCAGCTTCTCAGGTGAATGTCTTGATCCAGGTTAGAGGCTGTGTCTGCTTTTTCCTCCTTAAATGCCCTGGATTGAAAACATTCAAATCTTTAATTCTCTTTTTCTGATATTCTTGCCTGGTGAGGTGGTTTTCAACTATTAAACACTGTTTTTTCTTTTATTTTTATGAGTCACAATCAGACTCCTCTCTCCATGAGCCTCTTCTCTTTGTCTGCCTCCAGGCTCCCTACAGGGCATGAAGCATTCCCAGTGTGAATTAACGACTTTAAGTTTTTAAAAATATTCCCTTTTCGAAAGACCAACAAGGGAAGGCATTGATATGCAGAATTTCTGTTGGGATGGGGTGGGGTCAAAAAGAGTCAGACAGGACTGAGGGACTGCACTGAACTGAAACAGGATGACCTTAGTGGTCTAGAGTTCCTTAGAGACTTTTGACAAAAATCTGACTATTCTCTACATTGGTAAGAAAGGTCTATTATTTAAATGTGCTATTAGGGATGCAGAACAGGGGAGGTATTTTTGGAGTAAAAATGCAGAAAAGTGAAATTTTTTCACGATACATTGACATTTCCTTATTTTTGCCGAAAGTACCTGAGCAGTGACCAAGTGTCTTCTTGAGTGTTTCTCTCACCTGACACCAGTTTATCCTATTATACCTGATGATCACCGATTCGGGGGTTTTCTGCCAGATTCCCACACCATCAAGTTCCATTTTTTTCTCTTTATCTTTAATAAAATCTTGGCAAGATGTAGTGAGGGAGGTGCACAATCCAACGCAGTTAAGGCAGAAACTCCATTTCCTCCTAGTGTCTCTTTGCTGCTAGTTGGCTTTGAAATATGAACACTCGACAGTGTTCAGGAGAGATACTGAGTTTTGCAAGGAGAGGTTTCCATCAGTCAAGTCAGACACTTTTTGCTTATAGGTTATCACGATATTGAGAATAGTTCCCTGCGCTATGCAGCAGATTATTGTTGGTTATTTTTGTATATACTAGAGTGTATATGTTAAACCCAAAGTCCTAACTATGTTCATTTTTCTAATGAGCAGGTCCCCTTTGGAGTAAAGGAAGAATCCTGGTGCTAGGTGCAAAGGAATGAAGCGCATGATACAGGTAAGAGGTCCAAAGACCACAGAGGAAGCCAGACTTGTTCAGATGGTTTGGGGAGGCCCGCTTCGCTAGAATGAGAAGCCTGGGTTTATGTCTGCCAAAGAGGGACATGACTTGCCCCGTTCTTCTGCTCTTGTATCTCCACATGTTCTTCTTCAGCTCCAGTGGGTTTTCCCTCACTTTCACTGAGAGCCAAAATCTTCCTCCCGGTCTGTAAGGACCTGTATACTCTCGCTGCTTTGGGGGACCTAGGAAAAGCTGCTAACAGTTCTGACAAACTGTGCCTTAAGGCCTTTCCAAATTTCCATCTCTGCCTCAAGTCAGAAAAGTGTGAGGAGAGTTGTGGAGATCCCGGGATTAGTTGACAAAATTCCAGAAATGCTGGGAACAGATATATGCTTCCTGATTTCTGATTTCCAATGGAAACTTCAAACATGGCTCTCTGAAGTTCATACTCAGTCCCTGAAATCATAAAATGTAATCCCCAATTTCTACTTCCCAATTTTTTCTTCTATGAACAAATTTTAGACATTTTAAGTGCATTTACCCCAACTCATCAATGCTAAAACCATTTAATATATCTATTAACTCACAGAAGTATTTTTTACTGTTCTTTTATTTTGTATTGGAGTATAACTGGTTAACAATGTTGTGATAGTTTCAGGTGGGTAGCAGAGGGACTCAGCCGTCCATACACATGTATCCATTCTCCCCCAAACTCCCCTCCCATCTAGGCAGCCACATAACATTGAGCAGAGTTCCCTGTGCAGTACAGTAGGACCTTGTTGGCTCTCCATTTTAAATATTGCAATGTGTACATGGTGATCCCTTATGGAGAACTGATATTTCTTTTTCTTGAAATGTTGTTGGAATTTTCTAGTTAACTCATCTACTCCAAGGATTTAAAAAAATTACTTTTTAACTCTAATTAATAGTTGTAGATGTGTTATAGTTTTTAAATCACTCATGCTAACATCTAAGGTGTTCTGTGTTTCTAAAAATTGAAACTTCCTTTGAGGTATTCAACTTTTTGGTATAGTATCATTCATTATAACCTGATAGAATTACTCTTTGTTCTATGTAACATGTACAGTGCCATTATTTTTACTTCTGATCTTCCTTGCATCTCACCTCTCATTAATCTAGCTAAGGGTTTGTCAATATTGCATACAACTGTAAAGCATATTCACTCAAGGTACTAAGTGGGATCTTGGTTATTTGTTATCTTTCAGCGATATCTTCTCATGATACCCAGGGTTTGTTCCCAAAGAAGTCATGGATAGGAGATTCATGTGTAATGTGCTCGGAAATTCTGAGAGCTCTCAGCTTGGAAATTTGTACTTAATGAAAGACTGGGAAAGTAAGGGGGACTGTGAAGGGCCAAAAGGATGTTGCTTTAGATGTAACCAAATCGGTACAATTATTCATGATGAAAACATGATTGCCAAAAGAAATTGAGGATATGCATCAAATTGGGAAAAATTCCATTTGAAGTTCAGTAAGTTCAGCAGAAAAATATGTTTTTGTAAGCAAGAACCCACATGATTTAAAAAAAATATATTCTCTGATGTGAAATTTTGAAAACATGGAAAGTCATCTAGTCTATGCTACAAATAATCACTCAAACCAGTATGAATATAGGTTTGAATTAAACAGTCAGTCATACATGTCTGAGAGCCAGAGATTTGAAAATGAAGGAAGAAAATCTCATTATGATCAGTTTGAGAGATCTTTTAGTGAAGGCTCATTATTTCTCCACCAAGAAACATTTTCTCCTTATTCCAATATCTATAATGTCAATAATAATGAGACAGTCTTTATCCAGCTGCCATCATTCAATGGGTATCATAGTACAGATAATGAGGAACAACCTTCCATGTGTAATCCCACGAGTGAGGCCTTAAGTGAGAGCTCCAGCTTCAATAATTACAACAGTGTTTATGATGGAGCCAGAATCTACCCATGCCTTGAACCTGGGAATCACTTTGACCAAGACTCAGATCTCATGAATCATCAGAGAACTCAATGTTCAGAGAACCATAGGCATGAATGTAGAAATGTCTTTTATCAAAGCTCAAATCTTATTACAGATAGGAATATACATATTGAAGAGAATAATTACAAATTTAGTGAATGTGGTCAAGTCTCTAACCAGTCATCAGAACTTACTCAACATCTGAGTATTCATGCTAAGGAGAAACACTGCAAGTCAAATAAATGTGGGAAAGTCTTCCCTCAATTATCAAATCTAAATAGACACAGGAAAATCCACACCGGAGGGAAACCTAACCAATATGCAGAATATGGCAAAACCTTCAGCAAGCCCTCAAACCTTACTCGAAGTCTCATAATTCATACTTTAGAGAACACTCACAAATGTACAGAATGTGGCAAAACCTTTGGCAAGCCCTTAAGCCTTACTCAACATCTCACTGTTCATACTGCAGAGAAGACTTATGAATGTACAGAGTGTGGCAAAGCCTTTAATCAGAGCTCACACCTTAATCGACATATGCGAATCCATACTGGGGAGAAACCATATAAATGTCAAAATTGTGGGAAAGCCTTTAACCAAAGTATAACACTTACTCAACATCAGCGAATCCATACTGGGGAGAAACCATACAAGTGTAAAGAATGTAGCAAAGCTTTTATCAGTTGCTCCAAACTTACTCAGCATCAGAGAATTCATACTGGGGAGAAGCCTTATAAATGTACAGAATGTGGCAAAGCCTTTAGTCAGAGTTCAAACCTTAGTCGACATAGGCAAATTCATACTGGGGAGAAACCATACAAATGTAAAGAATGAGGCAAAGCTTTTAATTGCCACTCAAATCTTACTTGCCATAAAATAACTCATATTGCCAAGTAGTCTTACAAATATAAATAATATGACAAAGCCTTGAAGTGAGCTGTCACCTCACTCAGCATCAGAGAGCATGTGCTGGAGAGAGACCCTACAAATGTAATAAGTGATGAAAGAGGTTTGTCCTAAGCATACACATCAGAAAATGCCAGAGAGTTCATACTAGGAAGAATGCTTAATGCTGTAAAAAATGTACAACATGAATTTAAAAACTCAGGTCTAAGTAAATATCAGAGAATTCATCAAAGACAGCATTCAGTCAATAATCCTTTTCTGGTATTACTTTAAATCAGGATATTATAGAAAATAATCCAAAGTTAAAACACTTAGAAAAATTATTTGTTACTTGGACCATAGGATCAAGGCGAGAGATGTTGGACAATATAATTATTATCATTGTATCCTTATTCATATTGACTGTATGTGAAAATGAAATTTAATATAACTCAACTTTCAAAGTACTACATGCCATACCTTTGTTTCTAGTGTGTATGTGAACTAATATGCTTTTTAAAAAACTAATATTCTTGATCTTTGCTGCCTCAAAGTTAAACAAAACCCTTCTATATTAGGTGGAAATAATTTTTATCTACTTTTTAATGTACTATTAAGGATCTTGTAATGTGAAATGTACAGTGGAAGTCTAAATAAAGGTGATGATTGTCATTGTTTAAAACATCCCTCTATGTCACCATTAGGTAAGTATTCAGAGAATAATTTGTATTAAAGTAAGACAGAGTCGAAATTTTAAATAGTTGCGCCAATGGTTTTTTATGGATATAAAGATGGCAGTTCACTGAAATCCTGATGTATTTTTATAAGAGCAATAACTAGAAGTCATGAATTTTAGTTGACATAGTAGCAATCAGGAAATCTTCACAGATACCCAAGAAAAATATATGTAACCTTTTCCTGAAAGGTCATGTAATTAATGTACATTCTTGTTTACTAAATAATTGCTCTCTCTGTTTTGTAAACCATAAATATCACATTTCTCTGACCATTGTATCAGAAGAACAAGAATGTTTCCAAATGCTTGTAATCTGTATTTTGATCAAAGATTATAGAGTAAACTTTGGAAAGTTTTATTTAGATTATGTGTGAACTTACTATATGTTAATTAATAAAAGTGAACAGCTTTTCATATATTAAACTTGATGTATATTTGAAGAAGTGTTCTCATCAGTAACATGCTTCCAGGTGGTTCAGTGGTAAAGAACCTGCCTGCCAATGCAGGAGACACAGGAGATGTAGGTTTGATCCTTGGGTCAGGCAGATACCCTGGAGAAGGAAATGGCAATCCACTCCAGTATTTTTGCCATGGGAAATCCCATTGACAGAGGAGGCTGGTGGGCTCCAGTCCATGGGGTTGCAAAGAGTCAGACACAACTGAGCATGCACATACGTGTTCCACCACCAATGTTAACATTAATACAAGCATTATCATCCCCTTGGTTTTTTTTTTTTTAAGTCGTCGTTAACTGATGGTGAATAGAAAGTATCTGTAACACAGTAGGATGACTCTCATGGGGCTTCCCAGGTAGTGCTAGTGGTAAAGAATTTGTCTGCCAATGCAAGAGATATAAGAGATGCTGGTTCAATCCCTGGGTCTGGAAGATCCCCTGGAGGAGGGCAGGGCAACCCATTCCAATATTCTTGCCTGGAGAATCCCATGGACAGAGAAGTCTGGCAGGCTACAGTCCACGCGGTCACAAAGAGTTGGACACATCTGAAGTGACTTAGGATGCACACAGAATGACCTCTCATAGTAATTCCCTTTTTCTACTGGCCATCTTTTCAGTTCAGTTCAGTAGCTCAGTCGTGTCTGACTCTCTGTGACCCCATGAATCACAGCACGCCAGGCCTCCCTGTTCATCACCATCTCCTGGAGTTCACTCAGACTCACGTCCATCGAGTCAGTGATGCCATCCAGCCATCTCATCCTCTGTCGTCCGCTTCTCCTCCTGCCCCCAATCCCTCCCAGCATCAGAGTCTTTTCCAATGAGTCAACTCTTCGCATGGGGTGGCCAAAGTACTGGAGTTTCAGCTTTAGCATCATTCCTTCCAAAGAAATCCCAGGGTTGATCTCCTTCAGAATGGACTGGTTGGATCTCCTTGCAGTCCAAGGGACCCTCAAGAGTCTTCTCCAACACCACAGTTCAAAAGCATCAATTCTTTGGCACTCAGCCTTCCTCACAGTCCAATTCTCACATCCATACATGACCACTGGAAAAATCATAGCCTTGACTAGACCAACCTTAGTCGGCAAAGTAATGTCTCTGCTTTTGAATATGCTGTCTAGGTTGGCCATAACTTTCCTTCCAAGGAGTAAGCGTCTTTTAATTTCATGGCTGCAGTCACCATCTGCAGTGATTTTGGAGCCCCCAAAAATAAAGTCTGACACTGTTTCCACTGATTCCCCATCTATTTCCCATGAAGTGATGGGACCAGATGCCATGATCTTGGTTTTCTGAATGTTGAGCTTTAAGCCAACTTTTTCACTCTCCTCTTTCACTTTTATCAAGAGGCTTTTTAGCTCCTCTTCACTTTCTGCCATAAGGGTGGTGTCATCTGCATATCTGAGGTTATTGATATTTCTCCCAGCAATCTTGATTCCAGCTTGTGTTTCTTCCACTCCAGGATAACCCTCAAATAACTTGAGATCATATTTTCCATAAATGGTACAGTGTGTCATTTCCTCATTTTTAACTACTGAAACATTATGATGCTTACAATATGGATTGCATAGGAGTATTGCTGAGAGTTATCTACACTGCTCCATGATATTGCTGCCTTGGCAGCATTTGTATAGACCAGAAGCCCACGGGTGCCTTGCTTTGACACTAGTTATTCTCATAAGCACAGGTGCTAGATAACAGCCTGCAAGTTCATAAGCCAATGTAAATTCCTCATAGGTCTTCCCCAGCATCCCTGGTCACCAGCAGTCTTTCTACATCCCAGGCCCTTCTATTTTTACTTACTCGTTTATTTCTGGCTGTGCTGGGTCTTGGTTGCTGTGCGGGCTTTTCCTTGTGGGGGCTTCTCTTGTTGTGCAGCGCAGGCTCCAGGGCGCACACTTCCGTAGTTGCGGCTCCCGGGCTCCAGAGCGCAGGCTCAGTACTTGTGGGCATGGGCTTAGTTGCTCCGTGGCCCGTGGGATCTTCCCGGGCCGGGCATGGAACCCGTGTCCCCTGCATTGGCCCGTGTCCCCTCTTTTCCTCCTGCCCTGGGTCGTTTTCTCCTCAAGGTCATGGGGAAGGATCACCTCAGCATCATGAGATAACACCTTGCAAGGCATCAGCGCAGCGTCTTCGCCTGCTCGCAACACGCCCACAGGCAGAAGGAGCTTGAAAAGCTGAGAGGGCCCACCTCTCCTGCCCTTCGTCTCAGGAGAGACTCAGGACGATTAGCTCCTCCTGGAGACGCACGTCAAGTTCTCCTTTGCTGTCCACACGTGTTCTCTCCCCGGATTCTGCCAACACGGGACAGGTGAGCGGCACTGACGTCCCCCTCCCGACCCCAGAACAGCAGACCCCGCCGCCCCTCCCGGCCTGAAGCTGGCTCTGAGCTCTCACAGACGCGCCCGAAGCCCCGTGTTCAGCCCGGGCCTTGCCTGGAGCAGGAAGACAAGCGGCGCTGATGCTCCTCCAGGGCCAGGGGCCAGAGTTTGCGAGGAGGATCCTCCTGGGACCCCAGACGAGAACCGCTTGCCTAAAGATATTCTCTGCAGCTTTAAAGTGGATACAAACCCTCCCCAGTCTAAGAAGTTATGAATTAGCAGGTTTGAGGGGAAACCATGAAATGACACGTTGAACAAGCCCCCTGTGGGTGCTGACGCTGCTCCTGTAACACCTGTCTTCCGTGGCACTGAGCTGGAGCCATCCCACACAGCACACCTGGGAGCCCTGAGCCGGTGAGGGCGCGGGGCTGGAACCTCTGAAAACACCTGCTCCCTCCGCCTGATGCCCCACGAAGGGGCTCCTCCTGGGGTGTGCCCTCCGTGGCCTCGAGCTGCGCTTGGGGAAGGGGAGGCGGGAGGCCAGTGGTGCACAAAGTCACATGATGCCCTTGCGGGGAGTGGGGGGTGCGGTGAGGCTCGCTCTCCGAGATCTTCCCAAAGTTACCCTGAGTCCTTGGGCCCTCTCTCCCCCTCCCCTGCCTGGGGCCACGTGCTTTCCTTCTCAGTAGCTCAGTCGTGTCCCACTCTTTTGCAACCCTGTGGACTATAGCCCTCCAGGCTCCTCTGCCCTTGGGATTTCCCAGGCACGAATACTGGAGTGGGTTGCTATTCCCTTCTCCAGGGGATCTTCCTGACCCAGGGATCGAACCTGCGTCTCCTGGGTCTCCTACATCGGGAGCTGGATTCTTTACCACTGAGCCACCTGGGAAGACACCCTGGGCCCACACTGATTCACAAAATGATTAGCGTTGTGACTGTCTACCGGCAGGTGAGGGGGCCTCCATCTTCAGAGACCATGGGCACGAAGGTATTTACATCACAACTTTCTTTGAAAATGAACCAAAGGCAGTCATGGAGGATTAAAATGTATGTTGGGAAGGGACCAAAGCCTTTGGAAATGATGCCATAAATGCCACAAAGGAAGTAGTGATTAATATTAAGTAAAAAGGCACATTGTAACTGAATTAGCAGATGAGATTTTTGTTTTTGGTGTTGCTGCCCTATTGTATGTGTGTTTCTATGCTTTAAAAATTGTATGAGGGATTTCCCTGGTGGGCCAATGGTTAAGAATCTGCCTTGCAATGCAGAGGAGGCAGGTTTGATCCCTGGTCAGGGAACTAGGATCCCACATGCCACAGGGCAACTAAGCCCATGCTCCCACAACTAGAACCTGATTCAGTCAAATAAATAAATATTAACAAAAAAAAAGAAAGAAAAGGGTTATGTGGCTATAGTTTATTCTCTCCCTACTCTTTACCTGATATCTTATCTCATCTATAAAGTGCATTAATTGAGGTAAAAATAAAACAGGGGAAACATACCCATTTTCTAAATATTATTTGAGAGCATTAAATCTTTTCAAATATCCTATGAAGGGTGCATACACCAATAACAATGTATTTTTTAAAGTTTAAAGATTTTTTTAGAGAAGGTTTAGTTTCACAGCAAAATTCAGAGAAAGGTACAGAAATTTTCATATGGTTCTTATTCCCACATATGTATAACCTCCTTCTTTATCATCATCTTCCACCATAGGGGTACTTCTGTTACCTCTGATGAATCTATAGTGACATCCTAAGTATTTAAGGTCCATAGTGTACCTTATAGTTAGTTCACTTTCAGGGTTGTACAGTTTGTGACATTGGAGAAACATATAATGACATGTATCCATTATTAAAGTTTTCCATTTATTTTTGTTTAGTTTTTTTTTTTTTTAAAGGAAACTTCATACTGTTCTCCACATTAGCTGTACCAGTTTACATTCTTTCTAACAGTGATGTTCCCACCAAGGAGGCTTCTCTTTTCTCCAGACCCTTTTTAGCACTTATTATTTGTAGATTTCTTTGATGATGGGCATTCTGTTGTAAGGTGATATGTCATTGCAGTTTTGATTTGCATTTCTCTAATGATTAGTGATGTTGAGCATCTTTTCATGTGCCTCTTGACCATTTGTATGTCTTCTTTGAAGAAATGTCTGTTTAGGTCTTCTGCCCATTTTTTGATTGGGTTGTTTGTTTTTTGGATACTCAGTTACATGAACTATTTGTAAATTTTGGAGACTAATTCCTTGTCAGTCACATCCTTCACAAATATTTTCTCCCATTTTGTGGGCTTTTTTGTTTTATTTGTGGTTTCCTTTGCTGTGCAAAAGCTTTTGAGTTAAATTAGATCTGATTTGTTTGCTTTTGCTTTTATTTCCATTACTATAGTAGATGAATCAAAAAAGATGTTATTGAGATTTATGTCAAATAGTGTTCTGCCTATGTTTTTCTCTAGAAGTTTTATAGTATTCAGACTTAATAATATGAAAACCAAAGACCCTTCTCAATGCACTTTTTAATACTTCCAAGTTCAATGGTATATGGAGTTCAAGGGACTGAAATATTTCTTGAGACATCTGGTACCCACGTTATTGACTATTCTTTTAGAATTCAAATTCTTTGAATTAAAAAATTGACTGGTAAAAAAAAAATAAAAGGTTCCCACAAATAGTTTTCACTGTCCAGAAAATCCTCTAGACACAGAATATTCATAGCCTCACCTCTGCCAATCCTTGGATAACACTGAAATTTTTAAAATTAATTCTTACTAGAGTACACTTGCTTTACAAAGTTGGGTTAGTTTATACTGCACAGCAAAATGAACCAGTCATACATATACATACACCTGCTCCCTTTGGGGCTTCTTTCTGACCCAGGTCACCACAGAGCATTGAGTAGACTTCCCTGTGCTATAGAGTACATTCTCATCAGTTATCTATTTTATACATAGCATCAATAGTGTATGCATGTCAATCCCAATCTCCCAATTCATCCCCCTCACGCCCTTTCCCCCCTTGGTGTCCATACATTTCTTCCCTATGTCTTTGTCTCTGCTTCTAGTTTGAAAATAGGATCATCTATACCTTTTTTCTAGATTCCACATATATGTGTTGATATATGATATTTTTCTTTTTTTTTTTACTTAAGCTCAACATTCAAAAAACTAAGATCATGACACACACTCCCATCACTTCACAGCAAATAGATGGGGAAAAAGAGGAAACAGTGATGTAAGACAAACATAGAGACAAAGAGAGCGAGCTGGACAGTCAGGCAGAGAAAGATTTATTATAGGAAGAGAGAAAGTGGCTGGCTTTAGAGAGAAGCCAGTGCTCCCCCTTTACAGCCAACCCTTCTTATACCCTATTGAGGGGAAATTGTGCCCCAAAGGGAGGGGGCCTTAGTGTATCTTTAGCCCGCAGCTGGGGTCTTGTTATCAGGGAGTTGAAGGGGTCTCATGGTTGGTGGGCATTGCATAGTCTTGAGAAACTGGCACCAGCAGGGGGAAACAGGATATCACCTTAAGGAAAAAACAGGATGCCATCAGGGCAATTTGGTCACTGTGACTTCATGCACTGTTTGCCAGGTCACCACAACAGGCCATTTTTAAACTCTACACTATGAGCCCCTTGTAAACGCTAACAAGAGACAGACTTTATTTCCTGGACTCCAAAACCACTGTGGATGGTGACTGCAGCCACAAAATTAAAAGACGCTTGCTCTGTGGAAGAAAAACTATGGCAAACCTAGACAGCATATTAAAAAGCAGAGACATTACTTTGCCAGCAAAGGTCTATCTAGTCAAAGCTATGGTTTTTCCCATAGTCAGGAATGGATGTCAGAGTTGGACCATAAAGAAGGCTAAGCGCTGAAGAACTGATGCTTTCAAATTGTGGTGCTAGAGAGGACTCTTAAGAGTCCCTTGGACTGCAAGGAGATCAAACCAGTCTATCCTAAAGGAAATCAACCCTGAATATTCATTGGAAGGACTGATGCTGAAGCTGAAGCTCCAATAGTTTGGCCACTTGATATGCAAATTGACTGAATGCAAAAGGAGAAGGGGGTGGCAGAGGATGACATGGTTAGATATCATCACCAATTCAACAGACATGAATTTAAGCAAACTCCTGGGGATAGTAAAGGACAGGGGAGCCTGGTGTGCTGCAGTCCATGGGATCTCAAAGAGTCGGACACAACTTAGTGGCCAAACAACATAAGATTAGGTGATTATTTCATCTTTATCCAAGAAAAGGAGAGCCTGGGTACTCTGCAACCATGACCTATGAGAGTGTAGGGGCTTACAGTTGGGAAGCATGCAGTAATGGGTGCAGCAGAGGTCACCAGCCACCAGCTGCGATTGTTAAAAAGAGCCAAACAAATGTAAAAGATGGAGGAGACACTGTATACAAAGACACAAAGGTGCTCACCAGGACAGGGATGCTCTGGGTGGCTCTAGGTTTTGGGGAGGATCTTGAAGAGATGCTGGTCCTATGAACGTATTGCACCCTTTGCTTGTGGCTGTCCAAGATGAAAACCATGGAGTCACTGGACCAGATCGTGAGCACCAGACATGAAACAGCAGGAAGTAAAAACCATCCTACATTCAGTAAGACTTTGATTCTATTATGAATCAAACCATAACACAATCCCAAATCTTTCTTCTTTGTGATGTTTCTGTTACTCCAATGATCTTTCACATACCTAGTAAATCGAATATTTATCAGCATATGCACAACCCAGCAGAGGAAAATAGTGGATCCAATGTACGTGGGAGATTTCATTTTAAGCTGTCCCCACCTGGAGTTCCTGGGACTGATGGTGATGGCCTGGCAGACCCTCAAGAGGCAGATGCTACCAATGGACACTCCCCTGGCCATTCTGTGGCTATAGTAAACAATTTTGCATTCAGTATCACTGAGAAAATATTTCCACCCAAACGCTTCCATTGTCCTTGGGGTTCCTGTAGAGAGCATGACCAAGGAGTTGGCTATAAGCAGATACTCAATGATCAGCTCTGTGGATCTTAGCCTGCACCCAGTGACGTGAAGGAAGAGATAATGGTAAAGAAGAGAGAAATTTCCCAGGATTCCAAATATATTCTGGGATAAGAAGATCAATTCTACTACAAAATCTCTGGTGGCCATCCTTCCAGTTCTCTGTGAAGGATATTTGCCTTCTGAGCTAGAGTTTCCTGCACAGAAAAATGGGCCACATGCATTACACCAAGTGAAATTTAATCTTGTCCACTTATTATTCATTTCCACAGAGATATATTACCTTCTCATTTTTATTTTACTAAGAGGTTTCCAAGATTTTAATGTACAAATTTTAAAGAGCTCTTATATATATCATATGATATCACTTATATGTGGAATCTAGAACAAAATTGTACAAATGAACCTATATATGAAATAAAAATTGAGTCACAGATGTAGAAAACAAACATAGTTAATGAGGGGGAAGTGGGGAAGGGATAAATTGGAAAACTGGGATAGATATATACACGCTGAAGTAGTGGAAGTGTTAGTTGTCAGTCATGTCTGACTCTTTGTGACCCCATGGACTGTAGCCCACCAGGCTCCTCTGTCCATGGAATTCTCCAGGCAAGAATACTGGAGTGCGTAGACATTTCCTTCTCCAGGGGATCTTCCCAACCCATTCTTTACCATCTGAGCCACCAGGAAAGCCCCATATACACACTACTAGATGTAAAATAGACAACTGATAAGGACCTCCTGCACAGCACAGGAGACTCTACTCAGTACTCTGTAATGATCTATATGAGAAAAGAATCTAAAAGAGAGTGGATATATGTATATGTATACTGATTCCCTTTGCTGTACTGCGGAAACTAATGCAACATTATAAATCAACCATGCTGTGCGGAGTCTTGCCCCAAGGCCACAGACATGGAGCCCAGGAACAAGGTCATCTCTGGAACTGTCTGAGCCTCTTTGTTGTTGTTCAGTCGCTCACTTGTGTCTGACTCTTTGCGACTCCATGGACTGCAGCACTCCAGGTTTCCCTGTCCTTCAGTATCTCCTAGAGTTTGCTCAACTCATATCCAGTGAGTTGGTGATGCCATCCAACCATCTCATTCACTGTCACCCCCTTCTCCTCCTGCCTTCAATCTTTTCCAGCATCAGGGTCTTTTCCAGTGAATTGGCTCTTCACATCAGGTGGCCAAAGTATTGGAGCTTCAGCTTCAGCATCAGTCCTTCCAATGAATATTCAGGATTGACTTCCTTTAGGCTTGACTGGTTGGATCTCCTTGCTGTAAAGGGACTCTTAAGAGTATTCTCTATCACCACAGGTCGAAGGCATCAATTCTTCGGCACTTGGCCTTCTTTATGGTCTAACCCACACATCCATACGTGACTATTGGAAAAACCCCTTTGTAACCACTGCCAAAAGCTCTACCCCCACCTCCTGCTATCATCACCAGCAGACTTCCTAACCCCAAATTAGACAAAAATGCCCATCCTGGTAGTTACCCTATACTGCCCTATCCAATAACCTAATGCTAGCCTTCCAGCAGGAATCTTCTTTGTCTTGAGGCTATAAAAATCAGTTACTAACCCACGAAAAGCACAAGCTCTCTCCAGCCAGCTGCATTTGTAGCACCTTCATTATCTCTGCTCCCTGCTCTTAATAAGGGTGCTCCCTTCTGAAATACTCTGTATCTGGAAATTCTTTTCCAACCCATGCTCAGACTGCCCCCACAAACTCAAATAAAAAATTAACATAAAATGAATAAAATAAAAACAGGAAAAAATCTGAAAAAAAGAGCTCTTATAAATGAGTGAATCACTGCTATGAAGGTCTAGATAGCATATTAAAAAGTGGAGACATCACTTTGCTGACAAAGATCTGTATAGTCAAAGCTATGGTTTTTCCAGTAATCATGTATGGATGTGAGAGTTGGACCATAAAGAAGGCTGAGTGTCAAAGAATCGATGTTCAAACTGTGGTGCTGGAGAAGACTCGTAAGGGTCCCCTGGGCAGCAAGGAGATCAAATCAGTCAATCCTAAAGGAAATCAACCCTGAATATTCATTGGAAGGATTAATGCTGAAGCTGAAGCTCCAATATTTTGGCTATCTAAGGTGATGAGCTAACTAACTGGAAAAGAACCTGATATTGGGAAAGATTGAGGGCAAGAGGAGAAGGAGGTGACAGAGGATGAGATGGTTGGATGGCATCACTGACTCAATGAACATAAGTCTGAGCAAACTCAGGGAGATGGTAAAGGACGGGGAAGCCTGGCATGACTTAGCAACTAAACCAGCATAGGCAAGAAAGGACTTAAACCTGACTTGGCTCGTAACAAATCTAGCACATTTAATCACTGTGATATCTGACAAATCCAGGTAGCTCTGTTCTCCCAATAGTTTAAATAGATATTGAGCTCTTTTGGTAATGTGTCATTATATTTTGGGCTTCCCTGGTGGCTCAGTGGTAAAGAAACTGCCTGCCAATGCAGGAGATATGGGTTCAGTCCCTAGGTCAGGAAGATCCCCTGGAGAAAGAAACGGCAACCTACTCCAGTATTCTTTCCTGGGAAATCCCAATGACAAAGGCAGCTGGTGGGCTATAGTCCATGGGGTCACAAAGAGTCGGACACGACTTACAGCTAAACAACAACAACAATTGATAGTAGAATATTTTTAGATGAGTGAAAGTATCATGGTGTACTTGGGCCTGACTGGGGCTATCTGAAACTCATTACTATAAATGTACACTTTTCTTATGTGCTGATTCCTTTTCTTCAATAGGGAAAACAGTCTCATCAATTTAACAGACCTAAGACATTTTCTCTTGCCTGGAAAATCCCAGGGACAGAGGAGCCCGGTAGGCTGCAGTCCATGGCGTCACTAAGAATCGGATGTGACTGATTGACTTTACTTTCACTTTTCACTTTCATGCATTGGAGAAGGAAATTGCAACCCACTCCAGTATTGCCTGGAGAATCCCAGGGACAGGGGAGCCTGGTGGGCTGCCGTCTATGGGGTCACACAGAGTTGGACACGACTGAAGCGACTTAGCAGAGCAAAAAAGACATTCCCGTCCCTGGGATTCTCCAGGCAAGAACACTGGAGTGGGTTGCCATTTTCTTCTCCAGTAAGACATTTTCAGGAGGTAACAATTACTGTCTCCAGTAAGCACTTCATATACTCAGAGATAAAGCAAACAGTTTTATACCAGGAACTATCATTTGGGTTCACCATTTCTGCACAGGACCAAGTGACCTGTAGATTCATCTTACTCATTACTAGAAGCAGAAGTTGTCATAAGCGCACACACCTGCAATAACCCTGACAATATAATCTATGATTTCAGAAATGAGGCTGAACTTCAGACTGAGTTCAAAACTACAGTTCTTAAGGACTCCCCTGGTGGCACAGTAGATAAGAATCCAGCTCCCAGTGCAGGGGACACAGGTTCAATCCTTGGCCCGTCCGGGAAGATTCCATATGTCCTTGAGCAACTAAGCCTGTGTGCCGGCACTTTTGAGCCTGCTCTCTAAAGCGGCACACCGCAACTACTGAGCCCACATGCTGCAAATACTGAAGACTGAGTGCCTAGAATCTGTGCTCTGCAGCAAGAGAAGCCACTGCAATGAGAAGCCTGGGCACCACAACAAGGAGTGGCCCCTGCTCACCCCGACTAAAACCCCATGCACCAATGAAGACTCAGTGCAACCAAAAATAAACAAATAAAAGAAAAAAAACCCATTGTGTATATGTACCACAGCTTTCTTATCCATTCATCTGCTGATGGACATCTAGGTTGCTTCTATGTCCTGGTTATTATAAACAGTGCTGCGATGAACATTGGGGTACATGTGTCTCTTTCAATTATGGTTTCCTCAGTGTGTATGCCCAGCAGTAGGATTGCTGGGTCATAAGCAGTTCTATTTTTAGTTTTTTAAGGAATCTCCACACTGTTCTCCATAGTGGCTGTACTAGTTTGCATTCCCACCAACAGTGTAAGAGGGTTCCCTTTTCTCCACAGCCTCTCCAGCATTTATTGCTTGTAGACTTTTGGATTGCCGCCATTCTGACTGGCATGAAATGGTACGTCATTGTGGTTTTGATTTGCATCTCTCCGATAATGATACACAATGGAGTATTACTCAGCCATTAAAAAGAATACATTTGAATCAGTTCTAATGAGGTGGATGAAACTGGAGCCTATTATACAGAGTGAAGTAAGCCAGAAAGAAAAACACCAATACAGTATACTAACGCATATATATGGAATTTAGAAAGATGGTAACGATAACTCTGTATGCGAGATAGCAAGAGACACATGTATAGAACAGTCTTTTGGACACTGTGGGAGAGGGAGTAGGTGGGATGATTTGGGAGAATGGCATTAAAACATGTATATCATATATGAAACGAATCGCCAGTCCAGGTTTGATGCATGATACTGGAAACTTGGGGCTGGAGCACTGGGACGACCCAGAGGGATGGTATGGGGAGGGAGAAGGGAGGGGTGTATACCCATGGCAGATTCATGTTGATGTGTGGCAAAACCAATACAATATCGTAAAGTAATTAGCCTCCAATTAAAATAAATAAATTTATATTTAAAAAGAAGAAAGAAAAAAACCCTATGGTTCTTAAGAAAATTAAAAGTCAAGCTGCATTATCACTCACATTCAATGCCAGGAATCAAAGTCATTGTGGATTACACTAAATTATACACTATAAATTCAGAGCGGTCATGGATTGCTGTTGGATCTCTAGTCCTGGCCTCTCTTTACTGGTCCAGCTCAAGAGTCAGAATCCTTTCTGTGTGGCTTTGGCACTGGACTAGATTTGAACCCTGAAGAATTTCTTTTTTATCTGAAATAACCACTTACCCCAGTTCCTGATACTCCTCGTCTGCAGACTCTTCCTCTCAGATTGAAATAGAAAATGGGTATCTGACTCCTTTCTGTTGCCAGGACACTGTGGGAGGAGGTGTGCTGGTTTGAAAATCAGCACCTGTGTTAGACAAAGGCAGTCACACCCCTAGACATGGATTTGTGATTCCATGATCTCCTCTTCCCTCAGAATTGCAATTATCTTTTCACTTTTGGCTGCAATGAGAGGTAGGTTCATGGAACAAGAGGATACTTGTGTAAAACTTTTAATTAACTTTCTGAAAACTGTCAATTACCCTCCCTCCAAAAAATTACAATCAACTTGTCATTCCAAAAGAGACCACTGCAGTGCTCTGAGAGGCTTTTTCTTTTATATGACCTGGGGAGGCAGACAGGTTCTCATATGGAATGAGCAGGAAATGCTGAGTTGACAGCTGAGAGCCTGGCAATGAAACTCTTGTATTGTGCTGACTTCTTTGTTCCTCTGAGAAATTTTTCTACCCAACAGTGAATTCTTTCCTGACCCCTGAGCTTCAGCATCGCTTTAGTATGATCAGAGAAATAGAACCAAACTGCCTGAGGATTTCTAAGCCCTATAATTAAAAGGAAGACCATGATGACAGCAATTTTTATATTAAAAATTATTGTATATATTTGTGCAACTCAATGCCAACTAATTTGGAAGTCTAGGTGGTGATAAAGATGTTTTCCACTAAAATATGTTTTACCAATATGGACCCATTCCCAAGTAGTTACAGAAAGCCTAAATAGAAAAATGTTCACAGAAAGATGGAAATTTATAAATTTCTCCCCCTAAAAGTACCCCCAATAGTAAGTTAACAGGTGCTTTCTTGTTTAGTCTCTCAGTCATGTCTGACTCTTTGCAAACCCATGGACTGCAGCATACCAGCCTTCCTTGTCTTTCACTATCTCTAAGAGTTTGCTCAAACTTGTGTCCATTGAATCAGTGATGCCATCCAACCATCTCACCCTCTGTCATCCCCTTCTCCTCCTGACTTCAATCTTTCCCAGCATCAAGGTCTTTTCCAATGGGTCGGCTCTTTACATCAAGTAGCCAAAGTATTGGAGCTTTAGCTTCAACATCAGTTCTTCCAATGAATATTCAGGGTTGATTTTCTTTAGGACTGATTGATCTCCTTGCAGTCCAAGAGACTCTCAAGAGTCTTCTCTTGCACCACAGTTTGAAAGCATCAATTCCTTTGCACTCAGCCTTCTTTATGGTCCAACTCTCACATCCGTATATGACTACTGGAAAAACCATAGCTTTGACTATACAGACCTTTGTCAGCAAAGTGATGCCTCTACTTTTTAATATGCTATGTTTGTTTTGATTGTGTGGATCACAACAAACTGTGGAAAATTCTTAAAGAGATGGGAATACCAGACCATCTTACCTGCCTCCTGAGAAATCTATACACAGGTCAAGAAGCAACAGTTAGAACTGGACATGGAAAAATGGACTGGTTCCAAATTGGGAAAGGAGGATGTCAAGGCTGCATATTGCCACCCTGTTTATCTAACTTATATGTAGAATGCAGGGCTGGATGAAGCACAAGCTGGAATCATGATTGCCGGGAGAAATAACAATAACCTCAGATACGTAGATGACACCACCCTTACGGCAGAAAGTGAAGAGGAACTGAAGAGACTCTTGATGAAAGTGAAAGAGGAAGGTGAAACAGCTGGCTTAAAACTCAACATTCAAAAAACTAAGACTGTGGCATCCAGTACCATCACTTCATGGCAAATAGATGGGGAAGCAATGGAAACAGTGACAGACTTTATTTTCTTGGGCTCCAAAATCACTGCAGACTGTGACTGCAGCCATGAAATTAAAGAAACTTGCTCCTTTAAAGAAAAGCTATGACCAATCTAAACAGCATATTAAAAAGCAGAGCCATTACTTTGCTGACAAACATCTGTCTAGTCAAAGCTATGGTTTTTCCAGTAGTCATATACAAATGTGAGAGTTGGACCATACAGTTGAGCACCAAAGAATTGATGCTTTTGAACTGTGGTGTTGGAGAAAACTCTTGTGAGTTCCTTGGACTGCAAGGAGATCCAACCAGTCCATCCTAAAGGAAAGCAGTTCTGAATATTCATTGGAAGGACTGATGCTGAAACTGAAACTCCAATACTTTGGCCACCTGATATGAGGAACTGACTCATTGGAAAAGAACCTGATGCTGGGAAAGATTGAAGGTGGGAGGAGAAGGGGATGACAGAGGATGAGATGGTGGATGGCATCATCGACTTGATGGAGATGAGTTTGAGCAAGCTCTGGGAGTTGGTGATGGACAGGGAATCCTGTGTGCTGCAGTCCATGGGGTCACAAAGAGTCAGACACAACTGAGCAACTGAACTGAACTGTCATAGCTTTTCTTCCAAGGAGCAAGCATCTTTTCATTTCATGGCTGCAGTAACAATCTGCAGTGATTTTGGAGCCCAAAAAAAGAAAGTCTGTCACTGTTTCCATTTTTCCCAGATCTAAGTCTGTTGCTGCTGCTGCTGCTGCTGCTGCTGCTGCTGCTGCCAAGTCACTTCAGTCGTGTCTGACTCTGTGCGACCCCATAGACGGAAGCCCTCCAGGCTCCACTGTCCGTGGGATTCTCCAGGCAAGAACACTGGAGTGGGTTGCCATTTCCTTCTCCATTGCATGAAAGTGAAAAGTGAAAGTGAAGTCACTCAGTCGTGTCTGAGTCTTAGCGACCCCATGGACTGTAGCCCACCAGGCTCCTCCATTCATGGGATTTTCCAGGCAAGAGTACTGGAGTGGGGTGCCATTGCCTTCTCCAGATCTAAGTCTGGGGAAGTATAATAACCTCTGTCTAGTGGTGTTAGTGTTCTGTGCTGCCCAGAAACTCTTCTAACTCAGGAGGACAGAATTTTATTTTCTGGATTCTCAGAAACCTACTGTATTTGCCACATTCTCATACCTGTCATTTGTTCATCAGAACACCACCTCCCCCCACCCCACTAGCAGCCTAAGACTTAGGAGGGATCAAAGAGAGCTTCCATGCAGTTTCCTCCATGCATTTCTAGAGAGCTCTCCTGTGTACTCTCAATGAGTTGTGTGTTCCTCACTAAGAAAAACAGCATCACACAGCATCTGGGGCTTCCTTGGTGGCTCAGTGGGTAAAAAAAATCCTTGTACCAATGCAGGAGACACAGGTTTGATCCCTGATCTAGGAAGATCCCACATGCCTTGGAGCAACTAAACCCCTGAACCATAACTATTGATTCTGTGCTCTAGGGCCCGGGAGCCACAACTACTGAGCCCAGGAGCTGCAGCTACTGAAGCCTGTGTGCCCTACAGCCTGTGCTCCGCAACAAGAGAAACTACCACAATGAGAACCCCACACACTTCAAGGAAGAGTAGCTCCCCTCTTCACAACTAGAGAGTAGCCCCTGCTCACCACAACTACAGAAAAGCCTGCACAGCAATGAAGGCCCAGCACAGCCAAAAATAAATAAATTTTTTTTTTAAAGGATGTTTTTGCATATCTTGGTCAGTTATAACTGCCTGAATGAAACCTCTAGAACTTGATGCTGTTCCCCTTTTATCTCAATTAAGGGATCAGAAAGTTTCATTCAAATCTCCTAAGTGGCATCAATTTCTTCAGTTAAAATTAATTTCTAAATGCATGAGAAAATTCAAAAGCACTCATAAAATCCTATCAGGTCCTGCATGGATGACACACGTGAGAACACCGAGAACTCTGTAGTCATAACACAGACAAGCAAGGCTCATGAGTGCGACTCATGTAGCAAAAATATCTACAAGGAAAATACAAAAACTGAGATAACTCAGCAATAAAACACATAGATTTTTCTCCTAAATTTAGAGTCTCAGTTTGTGCCACAAGATAGCAGGTACCCTCTCTCCACACGAAGAATTCTTCATCCTGTGTATTTTCTACCTCTTACTTCAGACTATAGCCTCAATCTATTGAATTCTTTTTCTTTTTCAAAACTCATTTTATTTATTTATCTTTGGCTGTGCTGGGTCTCGGAGAAGGCAATGGCACCCCACCCCAGTACTCTTGCCTAGAAAATCCCACGGACGGGGGAGCCTGGTGGGCTGCCGTCTATGGGGTCGCACAGAGTCGGACACGACTGAAGCGACTTAGCAGCAGCAGTGCTGGGTGTGCATTGCTGTGTGGTCTTTACTCTAGCTGCAGTGAGGTGGGGCTACTCCCTAGTTGCAGTTGAGGGCTTCTCATTGCAGTGGCATCTCTTGTTGAGGAGCACAAGTTCCAGGTGTGTGGGCTTCAGTAGCTGTGCATGAGGGTTCAGGAGTTGTGGCTTGTGGGCTCTGGCCACAGGTTCTATAGCTGCGGCCACAGGCTTAGTTACTCTGCAGCATGCACTGGTTCCAAATAGGAAAAGGAGTACGTCAAGGCTGTATATTGTCACCCTGCTTATTTAACTTCTATGCAGAGCACATGATAAGAAGCACTTGGCTGGATAAAGCACAAGCTGCAATCAAGATTGCCGGGAGAAATATCAATAACCTCAGATATACAGATAACACCACCCTTATGGCAGAAAATGAAGAACTAAAGAGCCTCCTGATGAAAGTGAAAGAGGAGAGTAGAAAAGTTGGCTTAAAGCTCAACATTCAGAAAACCAAGATCATGGCATCCAGTCCTATCACTTCATGGCAAATAGATGGGGAAACAGTGGAAACAGTGGCAGACTTTATTTTTTGGGGCTCCAAAATCACTGCAGATGGTGACTGCAGCCATGAAATTAAAAGACGCTTACTCCTTGGAAGGAAAGTTATGACCAACCTAGACAGCATATTAAAAAGCAGAGACATTACTTTGTCAACAAAGGTCTGTCTAGTCAAGGCTATGGTTTTTCCAGTGGTCATGTATGGATGTGAGAGTTGGATTGTGAAGAAAGCTGAACGCCAAAGAATTGATGCTTTTGAACTGTGGTGTTGGAGAAGACTCTTGAGAGTCCCTTGGACTGCAAGGAGATCCAACCAGTCGATCCTAAAGGAGACCAGTCCTGGGTGTTCATTGGAAGGACTGATATTGAAACTGAAACTCCAATACTTTGGCCACTTGATGCAAAGAGCTGACACATTTGAAAAGACCCTGATGCTGGGAGGGATTGGGGGCAGGAGGAGAAGGGGACGACAGAGGATGAGATGGCTGGATGGCATCACCAACTCAATGGACATGAGTTTGAGTGAACTCTGGGAGTTGGTGATGGACAGGGAGGCCTGGAGTGCTGCAGTTCATGGGGTCGCAAAGAGTTGGACATGACTGAGCAACTGAACTGAACTGATGAGGGATCTTTCTAGATCAGGGATTGAACCTATGTCTTCTGCCTTATTTTTGTTGTTCAGTTGCTCAGTCATGTCTGACTCTTTGCCTTAGTAGGCAGATTCTTTACCACTGAGCCACCAGGGAAGCCCCTGAAGTATTTTTCTTTTAATTACAGATACTCTATCATGCATCCATCAGCTTCAGTGTATTTGTTCACTTCTTATAATTGCCTAAGCAACACGATCACTTATGAAGTTTCCAGATTTTCTCCTGATCAATTGTCACAATAAACTGTTTAACCCTGATGAAGTCAATTATAAGAAATGAAAGAAACAATCAGAAAAAAATGATTCTCTTAGTGTTCCTCTCAAATTAAGAAGGAAGGAATGGAACATATTAAACAAAATCAAATTAATATGCTCGTGGGGAAATTAATCTCATCTTAAAGCTAATTTCTGATCTCCATGAAATTTAATAAAAGCTATTCTTAAAATCCTTGAGCAGATAAGTAAAGTTCATAAATTTTGAACTAAAAAAAAAAACCCACAAAATAGATTTTTCATAATTAACAGGCCAGTAAGCAAAATAGGATCTGCATGGAAAGAATCTCAAAACAAGGATTCATGAAATTTGGGAGAAATGAATTCAATGAAAAGTAAACAAATTAGATTTGCTTTATGAATCTAAGGTTTTTAGTTAGTAACTCATCAAAAGTTTTGAAATGACCAGTTTTGATGTAACATTTCTAAACTCTGCTTCCCTGGTGGCTCAGAGGTTAAAGCGTCTGCCTGGAATGCAGGAGACCTGGGTTCGATTCCTGAGTCTGGAAGATCCCCTGGAGAAGGAAATGGCAAACCCACTCCAGTACTCTTGCCTGGAGAATCCCATGGAGGAAAGAGCCTGGTAGGCTACAGTCCACGGGGTCACAAAGAGTCGGACACAACTGAGCGACTTCACTTCACTTCACTTCAAACTCTGCAAAGACATGTGTATAAACACATATACCCACACTGCTCTTCTTCTTAGGCTTCATACTCTTAAAATATACCTTCATATATTTACATTTTGCATTCAGTATAGGTCAAAACCATGAAATACTGTGTTCCATAAGTTGAGACAAAGAACATGTGCAAAGAAATAGGTAGCATGCTGCTGCTGCTAAGTCGCTTCAGTCGTGTCCGACTCTGTGCGACCCCATAGACGGAAGCCCACCAGGCTCCCCCGTCCCTGAGATTCTCCAGGCAAGAACACTGGAGTGGGTTGCCATTTCCTTCTCCAATGCATGAAAGTGAAAAGTGAAAGGGAAGTCGCTCAGTCGTGTCCGACTCTTAGCGACCCCATGGACTACAGCCTACCAGGCTCCTCCATCCATGGGATTTTCCAGGCAAGAGTACTGGAGTGGGGTGCCATTGCCTTCTCCATAGATAGCATAAAATTGTATAAATATGATTTCAGATTTTGATAAATATGGCTCTAATTATATATTTTGTGACTTTCTTAAATTTACATTTGTTAAAAGGAACCTCCAGCAGGAATGGAGAGTCTCAGTTCAACAAAAAAGCACAATGGAAATTGATGCAGATGAGTTTATTACTCAAGGTCTTGAGTGAATTAACAGCAAGACTTGAGGGCCCCCTGAGGGAGGTCAAGGCTAGAACCAGGCAGAGAAAACTCCAGTACTTGGGGTTCAGGCCTTTCTAAGGGACCCTGCTGTGGGCTCCCCAGGCTGAGCATGGATGGGTCCCTTCAAACCAAGAGGAGCAGGATTCTGGTGAGCGCTGTGAGGGTGTCATTGAAGGGGGGCCTGTGCAGTAGACCCTGGGGTTCAGCAAGACTGCTGATCTCAAGGAAGGGGGTCATCTAGTGGAGGTGCTCACAGGACTGGCTGCTGTGAGTTCAAGGACCTGCAGGCTGCCTGCTCCCCAGACAGACGCTGAGGCAGCAACAGCACGGGGCAGTCAGGGAAGCTCTCAACAGTACTCTGTCTGATCCTTCTTATTAGAACGGTCACCATGTCCCAGCAGTTACAGAGAAGGGGCGGGGGAAGATACATTGTAGAAATTATGGAAAATATGTGACATTATTTGAGGATTAAGGGCAGTAAAGAAACTAATTTCTATAGATGCCATCCCTCTGTGCTAGCAAATAGTTTATGCTCAATTCTTCCCTGCAACCTTAGACAAGGTGGGAGAGGTTAAAGTTGGTGGTGGGTTAACACTTCATTCCACATCAACTGTAACACTAAAAACCACTCCGTTTTATTAATTAACATATATTAATAGCACATACAGTTGACATAAAACCTTTTACAGTTCACTGTGGGATCCTTGATCAAAATAACTGATTACAAGCACAGAGAAAGATATTCATTCCTTTGATATAATGATCTGAGAAAAGTATTTCTATCGTGTACAGAATGGAGGCTAATTGTTTCATAAACAGGAACCTATGTTAATCACATGACTCTTCCAGGAAGGGTGTCCAGTACTTTTCTAGGGTATCAGAGATGTCATTATTTCATGTCAACCAATATTCTATTGATATTATAAAGACATATATAAAGATATATCAAGATTTAAGTGAACTGTTGATATGATAAAGATACATCAAGATTTTGGTGATATTATAAAGATATACCAAGATTTTAGTGAACTGTCATTGTTTCATCCTTAAAAAACAAGTGACATAACTAGTGAAAACTTAGAACAAACCTGTCTTACTTTAATACACAGAATAATTCCCTGATCACTGACATCATGGGGACCTCCAGGGATATTTGACTTCAGTGACAGAATGCCTCCATTTAGATGTTCACTGTACATTTTACATTACTGTGTCCTTAATCTTCTAATGAAGAATAAATATAAATCATGCCCATCTAATACACAAGGGCTTCTCTTATCTTTAAGGCATCAACCATCAAAAACATAAGTTCATATACAGTAATTCTCCTTTAGAGTGAATTCGGAGAAGAGCAACTGATGAAATGCCTTCTAGCACACATTCTCTGATAGTTATTTAGATTTGATTATTGATTAACTACTTTCCTACATCTGTTTTTACATCATTCACATATCTTTCTTGTATAAACACACGCTCATGTTTTCTAAAGTGTGTATTTAGGACAAATCTCTTTCATCACTTATTATATTACTAGGGTTTCTCTTCAATATGTGTTCTCTGATGTTGAGTGAGGTGAGAGCTCTGATTAAAGCCTTTGCCACTTTCCTTCCATTCAGGTTTTTAAGTTTCTCTGAAAGATGAATTCTCTGATGTTGACCAAGACTTGAGCTTTGGGTAAAGGCTTTGCCATGTTTCTTTACATCTGGATGATTTCTGCCCAATGTGAACTCGCTGACGTTGAGTAAGGCTTGAAATTTGGTAAGATTTTGCCACAATCCTTACATTTATAAGGTTTCTCTCCAAGTACGAATTATCTGATGTCTAGAAAAACTTGACTTCTGATTAAAGGCTTTACCACATTCTGTACATTTATAAGACCTTCTTGTAGGATGAATTTGCTCATGTTGAGTAACATGTGATTTACAATTAAAGGCTTTGCCATAATATTTACATTTATAAGGTTTCTCTCTAGTATGGATTCGCTGATGTTGAGGAAGACTTGAGCTGTGCCTAAAGGCTTCGCCACACTCTGCACATTCATACTGCTTCTCCCCAGTATGAATTATCTGATATTGAGTTAGGCTTCCATGCCGCTTAAAAGACTTGCCACATTCTGTGCATTTATAAGGCTTCTTTTCAGTGTGAATTTGCTGATGTTGAATAAGATGTGAGCCACAGATAAAGGCTTTGGCACATTCTCTGCATTTGTATAGAGTATCCCCAGTATGAATTCGCTGATGCATAGTGAAATATGAACACCTATTAAAGGCTTTGCCACATTGTCTACAGCCGTAATGCTTTTCTCCAGTATGAATTACCTGAGTAAGATTTAAGCAACAGGTATAGACTTTGCCACATTCCTTACATTTATAAGGTCTCTCCCCAGCATGGGTTCGTTGATGTTGAGTAAGACACGAGGGACAGATAAAGGCTTTGCCACACTCTGTACATTTGAAAGGCTTCCTTTCTGTATGGATTTTCCTATGGCTACTTAGTTTTAATGATTTAGTGACTATTTCCCCACATGTGTTACTCTTGTAATGTTTCTCCACATTCTCAGTACTCTGCTGTTGAATAAGTTTACAAGACTGATTACAAACTTTACTATATTCACTACAATTATAAGCCTTCTTTCCAATATCCACACTTTTATACAGAGAAACATCTGCTCTTTGATAAAAGATATTCCTACATTTATTACTTCCAGAATCATTGTCTAAAAATTGATTTCCCTGGTGTTTCATGAAGCTTGAGCCTTGGTCAATGTTATGTCCAGTTTCATTGAATAAATACTTTCTCACTCCATCATAAAGACTCTTGTAATTATTGGGGGTAGAGCTCTTGCTTAAAGCCTTACTCATTTTACGACACATGAAAAGTTGTCCTGCATTAACTACACCCCATATGCATTGACCATTGATGTTTGAATAAAGTCTCTTCCATTATTATCAACATTGCAGATTTTGGAAAAGGGAAAAAATATTTGTTGTTTGAAGAATACTGAACCCTTGCTAAAGGATCCTTCAAGCTGATTGCACTGGGAATCTTTTCCCTCATTCAAAAATTTCTGGTCTTCAGACATATTTGAATGTATGTTTAATTGAATATTGCATTTAGAGTGGTTTGAATGATTATCTGCAGTGGAGACTAGATGACTTTCCAGATTTTCCACAGTTCCTTTCAGAGAACATGTATATGTCAAAAAATGATGTGGGTCTTTGCTGACAAACATACACTTCTCTGCAGATGTTAATGACTTAAATTGGTGTTTTTTCCAGTTTGAATCACAACCTTGATTTCTCTTGGCAGTAATGCTTACATTATGAGAAACTGTCCCAGTTGGGTTATGTCCATCATAACAACCTCTCTGCCCTTCACATGCCCTTGTATGTTCCCAGTCTTTCATTAAATGTAAATTTACAAGGTGAAATATTTCATATATTTTTAGGTTTTCTATTGGGCATAAATCTTCAAAGCCTGGATTTCTTGGCATCACACACTGAGTGTGTAGAGAAGACGCAGCTGAAAGGGCAAATAATAAGTTATTCTACTTACTATTCTCAGTGAATATAGTTTACAATTTACATAAAACTGATACACCCTTAGCTAGATTAACAATGAAACAGAAGGAAGGAGTCAAAATGACAGGGGATTAGGAAGACATGGAATTCATCTCTCTACACAAATGCATCAATACATCTAGAAATGGATTAAGTCTCACAGAGCCCCTACTGAACACTAGCAGAGGACCATGGACACTTAAAAGGGCAAGAAAGATTCTGTTTAGCCAGGTGGGGCCAAAGAAAATGAAGGAAAGGGAAGAGGAGAGGAAGTGGGATGGGACCTGCAACCCTTGGGGGAGCTCACTGGGACAGAAGGGATCCTCATTCTCTTATGGGAAGAGAAGGCAGAACCTGCTAGAGGCAGGCAGGACAGAGTGAGACCTCTACAGATGGTACTAACCACAGCCCTGCTCCCCAAGCCTGAGAGGGGTGTCCACCGCTGCACACAAGGGCTGGGTCCTGAAATGTGGGGTTTGGAGAGGAGACCCAGGCAGAGGACTGCTGTTGACTGTGAGGAGACATCCTGAGGGGATAGGAGGGAGGGAGGAGCTCTGCAAACAGGAATGCTTGTGGAGGAAGCCTGAACTACCAGAGAAGCAGAGCAGCGTTGTTGAGTGATGCCCAAAGGGAAGAACCACCACTGCAGCCCCTCTCCTCCTATGCCAGCCCCTTCTGGAGAGGCACTAGCAAGGACTCCCACAGGGTTGGGTGATCTCACAACCCCAGCTGCTGCCTCCTCCCCTATGACCCTCCCCACCAGGGTGGACTCCTGTGCTCCAGGGCAGCCCTAGGAGAAGGTGCCTGTGGGTGGCCCACATGCACTGAGGGGGTGGAAAACACAGCTGAGCCCCAGGGTCATGCACCTAAGGAAGAAAAGTGAAATCTCACAGCTGCACAGACCACGATTTTATACCCCTACAATTGGCTTTGTCAACTCAGCACCTACAGAAAGCCTGATTAGACAATAAGGACTCCCACAGTCCTGATAGGTGTAGCTTTAGCAGCTGTAGACTTTGTGAGCTTGTACTTGAGGGAGCTGGACCACGCCAGTCTGAGCGGCCCCCATGGCGCCACAGCGGGTCCAGCTACATGAATGCAATCCTGGGCCCTTACTTCAGTGGATCTATGCTGGTAACCTGCTGAAAACATCTGAGAGACACCAGGGCCATATGCCAGCATGCCGATGGTTCAGGTGGGGCCAAGGGCAGTGCCAACCAGGATCGCATGAGAGCTCGCAGAAGGCATGAGACGTGACACACAGAACACTCCCCGAGGTGAACCTCCCCAGAGGAGCCATCCTCAGTGGCTTCTCTCCCAGCGGGTGTGCTCCAGTCCCACTGCCTCCACCACAGATTAGAATCACGGTGAAGAAACAGATCTGGGGGCTTCTACTCCACAAACCATGGAGCAGACCCCGCCACAGACAGGGCAGTGACAACCACAGAGCCAAGGAGAAGCTCCCCTCAATATTCAGGGCAGGCTCAGGTCACAATAACAGCAATCAAAAGTCCATCAAGGGGATAAGGGTACAAGCCTCTGGACCAGCTTCACCCCCAGGGGGCAGACACCAGGAGCAAGAGGAACTATTAACACGATCCTGCAGGCTGCAGAAAGGAGACCACAAGCACAGAAAATTTCACAAAATGAGATGAAGAATGAAAAAGAAATATGTTGTAGAGAAAGGACCAAGATAAAAACCTACAAGAACAACTAAGTCAAGAATAGTTAATCTAATGATTACTTTTTGCTTTAACTAATCTTAAATTGAGATACCAAGCATTTTCACAGATACTAGGTGCCTATTAATTCTTTAACCCACTTTTTCCACATGTTTTCACTTGAGCATATTCTATTAGATGTTTGAATCTAAAAATAAGTGATATTGGCAGAGAGCTAATCAGAAAGTGAGGATGTATAGGATAAAGTCCTGGGATGCTTCATAACAAACAAGACAAACATAATAAAAGTAGTAGTTCTTATGAAATTAAATAAGAAGTGAGACTTTATAAATGTGGTAAGAACACAGGGAACTCTACTCAGTGCTCTGCGGAGACCTAAGTGGGGAGGAAATATAAAAAAGTATATATATATATATATATATATATATATATATATATATATATATGATTTTCTTTGCTATACAGCAGCACATTGTTAAACATCTACAGTCAAATAAAAATTTTTTAAAGATTTCTTCACATAATCTAAAAAGCTTAAGAGTGAGAAACAACCAGAAAAAATATGGTAGAAAATGTTCTAAGCTCTCATGCCAATTTATTTTAACATTCTTTGAGTTAAATGAATATATTAAAGTATTTTAACATTGAAGAATTGGGGCAAATACACGTAAGATATTTAACATGAGTTCATATAAAGGAAAAAGAAACTTTGAAATAAACCTGGGATTTGCATTTTCTCATTTTAGGAAGATTTGGCTTTATGCAGTGAAGAAATTATTTGAGTATGAAATTTATAAGGCCATATTTGTAGTTTCCAGTGGATTAGAAATTATAAGAAAACAAATGTCTGTCCCCAGTATTTCTAGAACTTTGGCAGTTTGTCTACAACTCCACCAAAACATTTCTGTCTAGAGTTAGAAACAAACTTTAAAAGAAGTGTCATGGACACAGTTTTCCTAGAATCCCCAAGAAATGAAAGAGCAGCCAACTCATACAGGTTGTTGCAGGCCAAGGGGAGAATTTCAGTTCTCATTGTGATTGAGAAAAGTAATCACTGGAGATGAATTCATGCATGATTAAAGAGACAGAATGGAAACTGTGATATTCATCTATGACAGCAACAGAAAGAAACCCAGACTTCTCCAAAATCATTTCCACTGAAGCAGATCTTCCCAAACCACATGACAAAGGATGACTTCCTCACTGATCCTTGGAGCTCTCACCTGAGTCATAAGCCCCATCCATTCAGACATACCTGTGTATACAGGTATTGTCTCCATTCTCCTTATATTCCTGGAATCCTTCATTCACTCCAGAAAGGTAACCAGGTCCAGCTTAGAGACCACGAGGCCTGTTTATCAGAGAAAGGAGATTCATCAGTTTCCAATCCAATATGTATTCAGGTGAGAAGACAAGGTGTGGTAGAATATTGACACAGCCTAGAAAAATGATTTCCCCAAATACTTTATTGAAAGCACCTATAAACACTAACAAAAACATAAAGAACAGATCCTGAGATTCTGGTCTAGTACTACTAGGGAAAAGTAAGTAGTAGAAATGAGGATACAACTATTTTATACTGAACTCATAAAACTCCTAGTAATCTAGAGAGAAGGAGGCAGATTAGCTCAAGAAAGAGGAAGGTTGGAATAATAAAGAATCACCATGAAGTCTTTCTAATCTCATAAACTCCCATTCTTTTCCTAGAAAGCAGGGATCTGAAACTCTATTATAAGAAGCAGAAGATTTCAGGAGATATTCTAGAAATGCAGGAACCAAAACCCAGTGGGTAGAGAAGGGATTCTGGAAGGCAGTTATCCTCACCCAAGGAGGCCAGGTCCCTGTACAATTCTCTCTGCCCGAGGTCCAAGCATTCCCACTCCTCTTGAGCGAAGTCTATGGCCACATCCCGGAATGTCAGCAGTCCCTGAAATACAAAGTACAGGTTCCATGTGGCCATGGGAAGACTTCTAATGTGACCCAAGAGGAAACCAGCAGGAGAAATGGTTTTGTAATACCAGAAGAATGTCTGGTATTACACAAGAATAAAATTTTCCAATGTTCTCTACCATATTTCTAACCTCAGAAAAAAAGGAGATGGTATATGATTCACAAAAGCACTGTAGAGATCCTTTTTATCTGGGAGAAAAACTATGGTATGATGTGATCTATAGAGGCATGTTTACTTGGAGTGTTGTTCTTGTGTTATACAGGATAAACTGTCTATCAACCAAACTGGGAATAGTTTTCTCCAAACTGGGAATATTTTTTAAAAGGAGATTCTAATTCAGGAATTCTGGAGTGGGGCCAGAGTTGTTCTTTAACAAGCTCATTTCTAATTGAATCAGGTTCATGAATGGCATTGTGAGTAGCACAGAGGTAGAAGAGCCAGGTAGGGCTTCTCTGGTGGCTCAGCTGGTAAAGAATCTGCATGCAATGTGGGAGACCTGGGTTTGATCCCTGGGTTGAGAAGATCCTCTGGAGAAGGGGATCTTCAGTATTCTGGCCTGGAGAATTCCATGGACTGTATAGTCCATGGGATTGCAAAGACTTGAACAGCCAGGTAAGAATTCATAGTTAATATTGAACTGTACATATTTTACAGACTTTACAGGTTTAATGGAATAGTAAGCATAGAAAAAAACAGTCCTGTTGATATTTAGTATATACCATATATCTTTCTAAAAGTTTTTACATAGTCTTGAATGAGCCACATAAATAATTTAGATCAATAATATTGCTATAATGCTTATTTTAGAATATTTTGACAGGTATTCAGTAAATGGTAGAGCTTGGGTTTTCTTTAGTTGATATGAACTACAATTTATTTTTTAAAAAACACATTTTTTCCTGTCTTCTAACTTCATTGAGGTTTTCAATGGCTAAGTCAAGGATCTCTCTTGGTAAATGTCACACTGCACTTGAAAACATCTTTTGATATTTGTTCTAAGACAATTCCACATTGATATGAGAACAGACTCTATGATTTCAAAAACTTTAGACCATGAAATTTTTGTACCTTGTTTTATGTAGCAAGATATGTTCCAGTTGGAGAAGAAAATGGAAACCCACTCCAGTATTCTTGCCTGGAGAATCCCATGGATAGAAGAGCCTGGTAGGCTACAGTCCATGGGGTCACAAAGAGTCAGATACAACTGAAGTGACTTAACACATATGTTCCAGTGTCTCCTAGTTTGCAGGATATTGGAAGTCAAATAGAATTTGTATCCTACTGTTGTGTCCAAATTATATAAATCTTAATTATGTTGAATTGGTTCATGGTGCTTTTCAGGTCTAAATATATCCTTCTACTTTTAGAAATTAAATTGAATTAACTTCAATAAATCATAATTCATTCATTTTAGAATGAATATTCCGTTAACTTTGGAGAGCTTGATATTGAAACTCCAACTAAAAATCTTAATTTATCTACTTAAAAAGACAATAAAATCAAGATGATTTTTCACTGGTTAAATCTCATCACATTTTTGTGGACGATAATCTGTATTTTTTAAACACACTAATGTGCAAACACACAAACCAATATGAAATAAATTAGGACTCTAAATTAGAGTCCTTTATTTCTTTCAAAATCTGTATCACTTGTGCTGAGCTATATTTTAGAAATTTAACATAGTCGCACAAACATTAGGAATATGACTATTATAAGTGCTTTGGAAAATAAAAAGAGGTGATAAGATTATGTCTGAAATATGAGGGTGGAGTGTAATGGAAACTACTGGACCTGGGCTTGAGTAAGGAAACCTCTACTCCCCAAATCCAATATCCCTACTAAACACAGGTGTGTTCATTATTCAAAGCAAAGATAAACCAAGAAGGTATGGATTTCTACCATAACTGGTGGCTTATGCATGTCTCTCACTAACCAGTTCAGTGTATACAATCCCTTGAGGTCAGGTCCCCACTCTAAGAAGTTCTGAATCTGCAGGTCTGAAGTAGGGCCATGAAATGAGTCTTTAGCAAATTCCCTGTTTGTTCTTATGTTTCTCCCTCATGACCCACATTCAGGAGCCCTAAGGTCGAGCCCTTACACTCAGCACACCTGAGACTTCTCTGTGGGGTAGGGTTTAGGAAAGGGATTTCTTAGGGCGGTCAAGGCGAGAACCAGCCACAGAAAGAGGCAGTAATTGGGATTTAGGCCTTTCTAAGTGACCCTGAGTGAAGTGCTGTGGGCTCCCCAGGCCGAGTGTGGATGGGTCCATTCAAACCAAAAGGAGCAGGATTCTGGTGAGTGCTGTGAGGGTGTCACTGAAGGGGGGCCTGTGAACAGACCCTGGGGTTCAGCAAGACTGCTGGTCTCAAGGAAGGGGGTCATCTATTGGAGGTGCTCACAGGACTGGCTGCTGTGGGTTCAAGGGCCTGCAGGCTGCCTGCTCCCCAGACAGACGCTGAGGCAGCAACAGCACGGAGCAGTCAGGGAAGCTCCCAACATTACTCTGTCTGATCCTTCTTATTAGAACCAACACAGTGTCCCTGCAGTTACAGAGAGGGAAAAAGATATTGTAGAAATGGTGGAAAATATATGACGTTATTAGAGATTTAAAGCCAGTAAGGAAACTAATTTCTACAGATGCCATCTCTCTGTGCTACCAAATAGTTTATTGTTGTTATTTCTTCCCTGAAACCTCTAATAAGGTGGGAGAGGTTAATGGTGGTGGTGGGCTAACACTTCATTCATTAAAATCAATAACAGAAACCATTCACTTTTTGTTAATTAGCATGTATTAATTTCACACATAGTTGAAATAAAACATTTTACAATTCACTGTGTGATCATTGATTAAAATCCAAATTACAAGTGTAGAGAAAGCTATTTATTTTCCTGATATAGCAATCTGAGAATTGTGATTTCTGTGATTTACAGAACAGAAGCTAGTAAACAGACATATACTAAATTATATGACTTTTTCAGGAAGGGTTTCCCATACATTTCTAGGTTATCACAGAAGATGTCTTTATTTCAACGTTGTCAACTAATGTTCATGACTTCTGATGATATTATAAAGATAACATCAATATTTTAGTGAGCTGTCATTGTGATCTCTTATCACAAATCAAGTGATATAACTATTGAAAATTTAGAAGCAATCTGTCTTACTTTAATACATGAAAAGATTCCATGATCGCTTACATCATGGTGACCTATTTGACACGAATAACAAACACTTCTAGTTAGATGTTCATTGTACATTTTACATTATAGTGTCCATCTTCTAATGGAGAATAGATATAAATGGTTGCAACACAATATAGAAGGGTTTCTCTTCTCTTTGAAGCACAAACCATCAAAAACCTACGTTTGCATACACACTAGAAACGAAGCATAGTGTGGATTATTTGAGAGTTGAATGACATTCATTTGGTTTTCAAATAATTTCAAATGATGTCATTATAAACAAGGGTACATCGCTAACAATTGTCACTTTCTAAGCATTAACCCTCCCTCTCCGGAACCATACTAAGCCACTCAGGCACTGATTGGCTGGGAGGCAGGCCCGTGCAGTCGTTGATTGGCTGCTGGGTATACGCTTACGTCACACGCTCAGGAGGCACACAGCCAGGATCTAGGGTGGTTTCCACACAGCCTTCTTTTTGTAGATACGTAGGTCGTCGTGGGGCCTCACGAGGCCTCACGGGGCTGCACTCTGGCTGTTGGCTCTCCTGTCAGTCGTTGAGTGGAGAGCCTGTGCTGGCACTGGCCAAACTGGGCTTCCATGAGAGTCGGGCATCTCTGTCAGTCACTGTGACCTTGGGCAGTTAGGCAGCCGGAGGTGAGTAGGCCTCCCAAGGTGGCTGTCCGGCCTGAGAGGCCCCCGAGGCCAATTCTGGATCAGGTTGGGAGGCCTCCTGAGAGCCAGCTCACCAGCTAGCCAGTCAGTTCACCGGGATCCTGTCTCTGTATTCCTCAGCCTGCCACCAAGTGGGTCACCCGGTCAGCCTGAAGAGCAGCCAGGGGATCACCAATCTGCCAATAAGACCGTCAGTCTCTGTGTCAACAGAGGATCAGGCTAGTGCCCTGATGAGTCTGCTGTGAGTCCCCTCATAAATCATTTAATCGGATAATCCACCCCCTTCACAGCCTGCCCTGTTAATCAGTCCAATTAGGCTCCCTGTAAATCTGCTTCCTAATAAGCTAATCCCCCTGCCAGGCACTCAGTCATTAGTCACACAGTTATCCTGCCTGTAAGCCAGCTAATCGGTTTCACTGTTAGTCCCTGATTTCTCTAGAAAATTCATTTTCCAGGCTTCTAAGTAGGTCAGTCATCCAAAAGTCAGTCCCGCCCTTACCAAGTCTGGAAAATTTGCTGCATCTCCTGCATTCTGCTTCAGAAATATTCAGACAGAGGTGTGCTAAGGTCAAAGAACTGCCTGGGGCCCTTGGAACAAGACACAGAGGTAAAATTGAGAGGAGAGGCAATGCATGAAGGGAAATAGAAGGAGAGGGGAAAAAGAGGGTGCATGAGGAGTCATTCAACTCATCTCTAAAGGCTGGCAGAGAGGAGCAAGAAGAAATCAGAATTTTAGAGCTTGGCTGATCATCACATCTCAAACAGTCAAGCTCACTCATGTTATAGATGAAGAAATAAAAGGAGGGTCCCTTGTGTTCCAGTGGCTAAGACTGTGCTCCCAATGAAGGGAGGCTCAGTTCAATCCCTGGTCAGGGAACTAGATCCCATGAGCCACAACTAAGATGCCATGGAGTCAAATAGATAAATACAGATTTTAAAAAAGAAGAAGAAATAAAAAAACAGAGAGGGTAAAATAGTTGACCAAGGTTATTTAGTGATTTACTGGCCAAGCCTGGGCCAAGACCCAGACAGGGCTCATCCTAACACCCAAATGCAGTTTTAAATTGGAGAAAGGAAAAGGGAATAAAAATGGCAGTGCAAAAAGGGAATGGCTGTAGGGTGTGAAGAAGAGAAAATACTATCATTTCACCCCAGAATCTATCCTCAGTACAGTAAGGATCTCCAGAGCTGCCACCTTGGGCCAAGTCATCATCACATTTTCTGACTGACTGCATGGTCTCCCACTGGTCTCTGTGCTTTTGCTCTAGCCCCTGATGTGGTCCATTTTTCACACACCAGCCAGAGGGAACTCAAAACCAAATTAATCAGTTTATAGTCACGCCTCTTAATACACTCCAGTGGAATTGCATTCATACTCCTCCTTGTGCCTTTTAGGAGCTCAGCCCTCTTGGTATGTGACCTTGTCTCATGCCAGTCTCCCCCGCCCTTCACTGCCCTTCAGCAGCCCACTTTTTTTTCCCTCTCTCTTTTAAACATGCTGAACTCCTCAAGCTTTGCAGTTGCTGTTCCCTCAACCTGCAATTTTCCTTCCCCCAGCGTGGCCTGGCATTCCTTCCTCTAGGTTTCTGCTCAAATGTCACTGCCTTCAAGAAGCCTTCTTTGACCATCCTATCTAAACTGTTTCCCCGTTGTCCCCCATCCCATAATTCCTATCATGTTGTCCTGGGTTCTTTTTCTTCATTGTATTTACAGTTATCAAGTTATGCTCACCGTCAGCTTGTTTTTTTGAGGACAGGGATTGTGTCATTCTTGCTTACTGCTAAAACCCTAAAGGAGTGCCTGGCATAAAGGAGGTGCTCAAACATGTTGGTTGACTGAAAGAATAAATGAAGAGTGCCATCACAAAGGCATGTGCTTCTTGGGACTTCTCTGGTGGTCCAGTGGTTAAGACTCTGTGCTGCCAATGTAGGGGGCCTGGGTTTGAGCCCTCCTGGGGGAACTAAGATCCCACATGCTGGCTGTGTGTCATGGCCAAAAACAAAAATGGCATGTGCTTCTCAAGAAAGGTTCCTGAGAAGGGGAAGACTGCTCATTGATGTAGAGTTTCTGGAGAGTGGTAGGGGATGAGATCAGACAAGGAAAGAGAATGGAGGGAATGGACCACGTCGTGCAGAACTTTGCCTTTTACTCTTGAGTGAGATGAGAACCGTTTGGAGACTTTTGAGAAGAGAAGGGGGCAGGATGATACTGAGGTGTTGATGGAATCCCTCCAGCTGCCATGCAGGGAGTAGCATGTACAGGACACAGATGAAGCAGCCAAGCCAGTGAGAAGATCATCGAACTATCTGGGTGAGGGGATGGTGGTTTGGGCCAGGGTGGCAGCAGTGCAGCTGGTTAAAAGTGGCCAGACTTTGAATATATTTTGGAAAACAATACCAACAAGGTTTTCTGACGTATAAAAGAGTAGTGAAAGTGGACTCTGAAGTCTTGATTCTTGATTTCTTCTTGAATGTATTTTCTTTGATTTAGAGACATATTTCCTAAATTTTAGGTGATTGACTTTTTCCATTTTCTGAGATGAGGGCTGCGTTGCTGTGTGTGTGCTCAGTCTTGTCCAGCTCTTTTTGACCCCCTGTACTGGAGCCCACCAGGCTCCTCTGTCCATGGGATTCTCTGGGCAAGAATACTGGAGTGGCTTGCCATTTTCTTCTCCAGTGGAGCTTCCCAATGCAGGGCTCGAACCCACGTCTCCTGCACTGGCAGAAGGATTCTTTACCTCTGAGCACCTGGGAAGCCCTGAGAATAGGGCAAGGCTGTTTAAACATTTAATAGTAATTTGTACAGTACCCATAGTGCCAGTTGGTCAGAGAATTTGGGGAGCTTATAATCTCTACACTCCTGAAAGTTGGTGTGGAAAAAGAGAAACGAGTTTTAAGTTCATCTCTAACTGTATTTGCTTAGCGACTCTGGGAAAATCACTTATTTCTCTGAGTTTCCATGTTCTCCTCTATGAAGAGCAAATCATAACATTTAATTCTATAAGGCTTGTGGAAATAAATGAAAACCACCCAAATGAGAACAAACAGATTGATTCAGAGCTTGCTGTAGTGAGAGAGCCAGCTACCACCATTTGCATTCGGCAAAGACTACAAAGGCGGGCAGGGCAGTGGGAGTCCTTCAGAGTGGAAAAAAGTGAAGGAGTGTCAGCAGTGTTGGGAGATGATTTTAATCATGAGAAAGTTGGGGGTTAGCACCTTCTGTGGTTGGATTGGAGAGCATATTTGGTTTTCTTTGGTTGGTTCTGAGCTGGAAACAGGGGTAAACAATAAGGAACCTGATATGGAACAAACTGACTGTTCTAGGCTAACTGTCACTGCAGAAGTGGTTTGGTTTCTTGGACTAGTTGCTGGTAATTGAGGACCAGAGTCATATATGTCATACAGCTGAGACTTGAGGGTCATATCTCTCAGGTTGTTGACAGGGATGTAAATGAGACTATGTGTATGTGAAATTGACAGATACATAGTAAACAATAAATACTAGTTTCAGTTAAAGGTTTTTAAAATCTCATCATAGCCTAATTAGGTGATTCTTTTTTTCCGCTTACTAATCCATCTTTGCTTCCCAAGTGGCTCAGCCTGCAATGCAGGAGATGCCAGCTGGATCCCTGGTTGAGGAACTAAGATTCCGCATGTCACGAGGTGCAGCCAAAACAAAAATAAATAAATAAAACTTTTACATAAATGAAATGATCAATTTTTCATTTCTCCTCTGTCCATGGAATTCTCCAGGCAAGAATACTGGAGTGGGTTGCCATTCCCTTCTCCAGGGGATATTCCCGACCCAGGGATCAAACCCGGTTCTCCCACATTGCTGGCAGATTCTTTACAGAACTGTATAAAAATGGTATATAAAAGAGCATGCACCTACCATCCAGCTTAAAATTTAAAACACTCACCGTTTGTACCCCTTCCCCAACCATATCTCCCACTAAAATCTAGTGATAACTGCTACCTTGAATTTAGCTCACATCATTCTGTGTAGTAAGGAACTTAATGAAGCCCAAAGAGAGGTCTGGCCTTTGCCCTTGGATTCCAGGAGGTATAATCTCTAAACCCTGGGAAGTCCTGCCTGATGGAGAGTCTCTGTTTGCCTGAGGTCCTGGCATCACACTGAAGAGTCTTCAACTGTGATTAAGGGCAGGAGCTGGCCGCACAAGACAGTTTAACAGCATGATTTCCAGTGGGATCTTTGGATCCTGTGGTATCAGTCCACCTTCAGAAGGAGCAGGAGAATAAAATCTGCCGCAAGGGCAGATGCCCTCATGCTAGAGGTCCAATAAAAACTCTGGTCACAGGGTTTGGGTGAGCTTCTCTGGTTGTCAGTCTTCTGGGCCTGTTGTCAGGCATAAACTCCAGAGCAGTTAAGTTGCTCTGTCTCTGACTCCTCAGGGAGAGGAGAACAGGAAGCTGTCTGGCTGGAACTTTCCCAGACTCTGCCCTCTGTGCTCCTTCTCTTGGCAGATTCTAATCTGTGTCCTTTAGTTGCAAAAAAAAAAAAAAAACCCGTAACCTAAAACACCTTTCAGTGAATTCTGGAAGTGGATTCTTTTGTTTCCTATTTTTGGCTGAAACCTGCAGCATGTGGGGTCTTGGTTCCCTGACAAGGGATTGAACTCATGACCCCTGCATCAGAAGTGCTGAGTCTTAACCACTGGACCACCAGGGAAGTCCTTCTGTGAATTCTGGGAGTACTTCCAGTGAATTATCAAATCTGAGGGTAGTCTTGAGGGCCCCCAAACTTTCAATAGATGTCAAAAGTGAGGGGCTTTTAGAAACCCCTGCAATCTGCGGTCACTGTCAGGAATGAGGCATCTTGCAGACTGTTCCCTAGCTTTGCTGCTGGCATAGAAATGAAATCCACTAGAGCAAACAGGACCCACTGAAGCACATAATTTGGGAAAAGGAAGGATATGAGGACAGGAGATGATGACTCTGATTCCTGGGTGACCCCAGGGTTACTCAAGGCTTCCTGAAATACAACTGTTCTGTAATTAGTTACAGGAGGTTAAAAGTTACCTTTTTTTTTTTTTAATGATGGATACAACATCCAAGAAGTTGACTCACTAGATGCATAAGAAAATGCAACATAACAAGAACAAGCTAAATGCATGATCCTGGGTTATTTTTATCTGTAATAGCTAAGATGAAAGAAAAGGAAAAGGCCGGGCTGGATCCTGACACAGAGTCCAGTTTGGGTTCTGTCCAGCCCAAGATAAAGCTGTTAGCCTCGGGCTGCTGCTACTAAAGGGAAGCGTTATGTTGAAACCACAGGGAGCACAAAATATTAAAGTGATTCACCAGAGAATGAAGAAAGATGAATGGGAGAGTCAAAGTCCGACAGGATGGAAATCTTTAAACAGTCCTTAAGAAATGGGATAAATAGGAACTTCCCTGGTGGTCCAGTGGTTAAGAATCCTCCTGGCAGTTCAGAGGACACGGGTTCCATCCTTGGTCCAAGAAGATTCCACGTGTCAGAGGGGCAACTCAGCCTGTACGCTGTAACTACTGAAGCCCGTGCGCCTAGAGCCTGTGTTCCACAACCGAGAAGCCACTGCAATGAGAAACCCACGTGCTGCAAACAGAGCAAGCCCACATGCAGCAACGAGGACCCAGCCCAGCCAAAAATTAGTAGATTCATTTTAAAAAGAATTGGGATAAAGGGGACATTGATGGGGTCAAAACAAAGGTCTCAGTGCAGCACTCTGGGAGACTGGGTGGACCAGGGGGAACCCTGGATCGTCCCCCAGCACTGAAGGACCTCAATCAAGTCTGCTCTATCTACCCTAGTTTGGGGGAATTTAAAAAGCCACAAGACAGATAAGACAATGAGAAATCTGACTGCAAATCACCTGAGGTGATGGTCCCATAAGCTAATCAAAATAAAGATTCATTAAAGGGCCTAGGTTCCTTGGCCCCACTTCCAGCAGGGCACTCAAAGCCATATGCACATTAGCAATAAAATGAAGACATGTTTCTGAGACTCCTTAACACGGGAGCCTCATGCTCTATGATTCTAAAACTTGTTGTTTAGTCACTCAATCATATCTGACTCTTTGTGACCCCCACAAACTGCAGCATGCCAGGCTCCCCTGTCTTTCACTATCTCTCAGAGTTTGCTCAAATTCATGAGCAAATAGATAGTCAATGATGCTAACTATCTCATCCTCTGTCGTCCCCTTTCTCCTTTTGCCTTCAGTCTTTCCCAGCATCAGGGTCTTTTCCAATAAGTCAGCTCTTTGTATGACGTGGCCAAAGCATTGGAGCTTCAGCTTCAGTGTCAGTCCTTCCAGTGAATATTCAGGGTTGATTTCTTTTAGCCTTGACTAGTTTGAACTCTTTGCTGTCCACGGGACTCTCAAGAGTCCTCTCCAGCACCACAGTTTGAAAGCATCAGGTCTTTGGTGCTCTGCCTTCTTTATGGTCCAACTCTCCCATCTGTACATGACTACTGGAAAAACCATAGCTTTGACCATACAGACTTTTGTCAGTGAAGTGATGTCTCTGCCTTTTTGATACGCTGTCTAGGTTTGTCATAACTTTGCTTCCAAGCAGCAAGCATCTTTTAATTTCATGACTGCAGTCACCATCTGCAATGATTTTGGAACCCAAGAAAATAAAATCTGTCACTGCTTCCACTTTTTCTCTTCCTATTTGCCATGCAGTGATGGGACCGGATGCTGGTCAGTCCTAATAGGAGTTATAGTTGACTGGGGAAGCTATGGAAATTCAAGAATTGATGGGATTACTGTGGGAGTTTAGAGGAAGATTGGAATGTTTAAACAAATTTCATGGAAAGTCATTGGATCTCCTCCTTTACCTCAATGTATTAATAAATAGATACCCTGTATGACTGGGGAACATTTCCCCTTTCTAGTATTATTAAACAGGAGACATGTAAATCCTCCCTTCAACCAAAATTGATTGGATATAATAAATGGGAACCAATAAAACTGCCCAAACCCACACAGGTTGTTAATTTGAAAAGTACAGGGTGTCTGGCAGAAAAAAGAAGCTAGAAGCCCAGTGTCTGATTGGCCTATTTGGATTTTGGAGGACATGCACATAGTCTACATGAGGGATTGTTGCTAGCCCCTGTCTACAAAATTACTGGAAAGAAGTCTCAGAATCCTTATGCAGACAGGAGTTTATGGCAAAAGGCATTGAGCTCCACGAAGTGGCGGCTGCTGGAATATTTTACCAGAAATCAATTGAGACCAACCCAATATCTGCGGACATAAAATAACCCTGGAACCTGAAATACCCATGATGTCTTTGGTAATGCTTGATTAAAATGCTAATAAGGGAGGTCATGCCCAGACGTATTTCTTCATTCTGCCTCTTTCCCAGGAATTATTGCAGAATTATTGCAGAAATGGCCCAGAGAGGAAAAGCAGTTGTCTGTGGTTTCCCAATGAATCAGTGTCGTGGCCGACATAATCGGCACTCAAACCCTGGGCTCCTGCTCTGAAGTCGGTGCTTTTCAAAAAAAACAAGTATGTGTGGGAGCTATAGTTTCAAGGGAGGTTAGATTGATGTGAACATTGTATCAGTGACTATCAAACAAGTTCGTTTCTAAGCTCTGCAGAGGGCACAGGGGTTTATTTGATACAGGATTGTCAGGGTTGATGTAGGTTGTCAAGAGGGAGCTGGGTGGGGGAGGGATGGATTGGGAATACAGAATGGATAAACAACAAGGTTCTGTATTCAATATCTTATGATAAACCATAATGAAAAGGAATATATATATAGGGATTCCATCATAGCTCAGATGGTAAAGAAATCAGCCTGCAATGCAGGAGACCTGGGTTCAATTCCTGGGCTGGGGCAATCCCCTAGAGAAGGAAATGGCAACCCACTCCAGTATTCTTGCCTGTCACAAGAGTCGGACACAACTTAGCAACTAAACCACCACCATATATATATATATATATATATATATATATATATGTATGTATGTATGTATGTATGTATATATATCATGTCCGTTGCTAAGTTGTGTCCGACTCTTGCGACCCCACGGACTGCAGCCCCCCAGGGTCCTCTGTCCATGGGATTCTCCAGGCAAGAATACTGGAGTGGGTTGCCATTTTCTTCTCCAGATAAAAAACTGAATCTCTTTGCTATATAGCAGAAATGAACATTAAATCAGCTATACATCAATTAAAAAAGAAAGATGTGCAGAGCTAGGCTGTGCAGGGTTGGCATAGCAGCTCTACAAGCCGTCAGGGGACTAGGCTTCTTGAGTTGTTCTGCTAAAGCATCCTTAAGTGAACATCAGCCATGAGTGGCTTTCTTCCTCATGGTTACCTCATGGTTGCCAAATTGCTGCTCCACCTCCAGTATCACCTCCATATTCTAGGAAGAAGAAGAAGGAAGTGACAGGAAAGAGGAAAGGACAGTATCAAGAAAGCAAAAACTTTCCCAAGGATCCCCAGCTGACTTCCACTAAAACAATGTCACACGGTCCCCTCTTAATTGCAAAGGAAGCCAAAGTAGTGCTTTAGCAGGCAATATTGCATCCCTTAACAGGTTGAATTTGTGAGTGATGAAAAGAAGGGTAAGTTACTATCTGGCATCTACACAAAAACAAGTCACTCTGTCATGAGGGAAAAATCACTTCTCCAAAAAAGAACAAATAACATCACTTGATAGGGGCTTCCCTGGTGGTCCAGTGGTTAAGACTCCGCCTCCCGGTGTAGGCAACACAGGTTCCATCCCTGGTCTGGGAACTAAGATCCCACCTGCTGCAGAGCAACTACATGCCCTGTAGCCAGCGTGCTACAACTAAGACACAACGCAGCCAATTTTTTTTTTTTTTAATCACTTGGTAATTCTGAGAGGGGAGAGATTACGCACTTCTGACTGGGTGGGGCAATCAGGAAAGGCTACATCAAGGAAGCAGCGTTGAACTCAGTTATGAAATTGAAGAAGGATTTGAATGTGGACAGAGGAGAGCTACAGAAGAAAAAGCTGGGAAACAGAAGAGTCCCTGATGACAGGAGAGCTATGTTAAGGGTGAAATTTGGAAAGGGGAACACTGGGAAAAGGTTGAGAAAGACACGGGGACATAAGACAAGGGCGAAGCAAACTTGTGGGGACCCTCATTTACAATGCAAGAAGGCTTGGAACTTTTCCCATCAGCAGTAGGAACCCCCATCTGTTTTTATTCCCCTCAAATGTTAAGTCGGTCCCATCCTCTCCATTTCTCACAGCCTGTGCCCCAACTCCAGCCTGCCATTCGTCCCCAGCCACCGTCTCTCTCCCCTGACCACCTGGCCTGCGGTCACTCCCCCTCCAAGCCATTTTTCACCAGGGCCCCAGGGGGACATTCCAAACCCCCAGACCTGACCCTGTCTCCCTGTGGCACACAGTTATGTGGTACCCGTAAACTTTAGAGGAAGCCTGCAGACCTGGAACTAAAGACCCTCCTAAGGGAACTGGGGAGGGGGTGACAGACTGGGGGTGGGGGAAGGAGACATGCCTTTGGAGCATCACAGAGGATCATGGTGGTGCCGTCCTGTCTGCAGGCCTTCAGACATCACATCCCACAAAATTCCTGCTTCTCAGAGGGGACGTGCCTTCAGGATGACTGAAGAGGCTGAAGCCCCTGGCTGGCTAAGAGTTCTTTCTGCTCTCCCCACCCCTGCAGCCTCTTCCAGGTATTCATCACATCACCCCATCTGAACCAGACAGCTCCGGTTTCGGGACCAGCTGTGGTCTAAGCCCCTGTCTCTCCTGTGTGGAAAACAACTGCTGCTGCTCATGGCACCGCCAGGGCTCCAGCTGGGTGAGTGGGAAGAGACGCAGCGCTGGAAGGGTCTGAGGAAGCCAAGGCTCCAGAGCCAGGGCTAGGTCAGGTTGTGGTGACGTAATACAAAAGGACTTAAGGGTTTAGGGTGGGCTTCCCTGATGGCTCAGCTTCCCTGGTGGCTCAGAGGTTAAAACGTCTGCCTGCGATGCAGGAGACCTGGGTTCAATCCCTGGGTCAGGAAGATCCTCTGGAGAAGGAAATGGCACCCCACTCCAGTATTCTTGCCTGGAGAATCCCATGGACAGAGGAGCCTGGTGGGCTACAGTCTGCGGGGTCACAAAGAGTTGCACAAGACTGAGCGACTTCACTTTCCCTGATGGCTCAGTGGCAAAGAATCTGCTTGGAATGCAGGAGCCTGGTGGGCTACAGTCCATAGGGTCTCAAAAAGTTGGACACAACTAAGCAGGCACACAAGGGTTTAAGGCACCAAGGAACCAATGTGGGTTAAGCATCTGCAGGCCAGATTCTGACAGGAGTGGGGGAATTGGGGAGGTTGCAGGGGGCAGGGGCCAGGGAATAGAGCTGAGGGTAAAGGTGGGAGCTCATCAGGGGGCTCTGAAGATATTTGAGCACAGGAGCCATCTGAATATTGCTAGCACACTCCAAGTTCCAAAGTTAGTAAGTTTTTTTCAGCCTCTTTCGATCGCTCTCCATGGCCTGCTTCTCCAGATGGTGAAAATGAATAATGTGGAGGTCAGCAAGGGAAGTGGAGGAAAGGCCTGCGAATTCCTCATCCCCTCAAGTGACCCAAATGGAAAGCCCAAGATCAAGGGCAACTGTTCAGGGGGAAATGACCCATTTCCTCCAGTAACCCCAAACAACTCCAATGACTAAGTACATGGAAATGCTAAGGACCAATTCCTCACTATTGGAGACCTTGAAGAGAGTGACTATTAACTCACAATCTCTGACCTGTTCTACAGAGAGTGAGGTGGTTTCATGGTGTTCTTACTCAGAAATCAGCATAGCAGTCTTTGCTTAAGATGAATGCTCAGTCCACGTCCACCTGGACAGGGAAGAGGAAAATCTAAAAATGTTCATTGAATGGGTGGTACTTGGTCCTGAATTGAGGCAGGACACAGTAAACCTCAGGCATTCATTGTATGCCTCTTCCAGCAATGATAATGTGAGTCGGGCTCAGGAAGTCTCTCTGTTTTCCAGACTAGGGAAGAGTAGAGAGGGAAGTGACTTGCCAGGAGCATCCAGACAGTGATGGAGGGAAAAATCTGACCACAGGTGGAGCTGGAAGGGCCAGAGCTCAGAAAGAGAGTTACTGAGGTTGGGCACTTTAGCCTGGTGGGGGTGGATAGATGAGGGATCGCAGGCAATGCAGGTCTTCAAGAGACTCCTCTGCCATCGGTCTGGAAAGTTGAGTGTGCTGGTTCAGGCCAGACGAGGAGAAAGGGTGAAGGGCAACTGGTCTGTGAGGCCTGACTCCTCTGGACTTCAAAAAAATATATATTTTTTTAATATATAATTTTGTTCACTTATTTATCTTTGACTTTCCTGGGTCTTCATTACTGTGTGGGCTTTTCTCTAGTTGCAATGAGCGGGCTTCTCACTGCAGCGGCTCCTCTTGCTGCAGAGCACAGCACCTAGGGTGCCCGGCCTTCAGTAGTTCTGGCTCACGGGCTCAGCTGGTGTGGTTCCCGGGCTCTAGAGCACAGGCCCAGAAGTTGTGGCTTAGTTCTTCCGTGGCATGTGGGATCTTCCAGGACCAGCAATTGAACCCGTGTCTCCTGCACTGGCAGGCAGATTCTTTACCACTGAGCCACTGGGGAAGACCCAGAAAGTCTCTCTCAAGTTCCTGGTTTATCACGAATAAAGAAAAGGCTGGGTCCTGAAGGCGGCAGACAGGGAATCAGGATGCTTGCTGACTCCTGACCCTCACTCCCCCATAGCCCCCACCAGGCTGCTCGATTCCTCTTGCTCCTTGAAGAAGACTCTGCAGTGCAGCTGCTCCTTCCGTGGGACCCCCACGCCCTCCGTGCGGTGGTGGGTGGGGGTCGCTCCCGTGGTCATGAACCGCACAGGCTTTCGGGTGACTTCTACCACGCTTGGCCCCTGGGCCAACAGCACCATCCATCTGACCAAGCCACCTGAAACGGGCACAAGCCTGCTCTGTGAGGGCAGGAACCCAGAGGGAACCCACGCCCTGACCATCCTGCTGAAGTCAGGTGATGGTGGAGGGGCACTGTGTGGGTGGGGAAGAGGGGGTGGGCCCTGGGGCCAGGGGAGGCAGCTGGGAGGTCCCCAAGGAGAACCCCTTCGCACTAGCTCTCTACCTCCAGGAAGGAGTTCTTTGGTTGCCCAGACTTTCATGAAAGGGCTGATTCGGGGCGTGTTCTACGGAGCCATCGGTGTCACACTGTTCTTCCTCTGCCTCGTCCCACTCATGTGAGTACCGAGGTTAAGATTCACTGTAAGCTTAGCACAGCTTTAGGCAGCCTGTCTGTTGATGGGTGGGTTTGCGTTCCTGTCTTCTTTGTTGTTTGGCATGAGGTCAGGGTGGGATGAGTTGGGAGAGTAGCGCTGACATACGTACCCTACCTTGTGTAAAATATTTAGCTAATGGGAAGATGCTGGATAGCACGGGGATCTCAGCCCCATGCTCTGTGATGACCTGGAAGGGTGGGATGGGGGCACGAGGGAGGGGGGGCTCAAGAGGGAGGGGATATAGGCATACATCCAGCTGATTCACTCTGTTGTATAGCAGAAACCATCACAACATCGTAAAGCAATAGTCCTCCAATTAAAAACGTTCACCATTCAGCCTCTCCCAGAGCCTGCTACCCCCAGGCCTGTGGCACTGGATGGATGCCCCCACCCTTGAGGAACTCAGGGTCTGGCAGCAAACAGGGTCCCCATGAGCCAGGGCCATCGGGACTATATGGAGCCAGAAAACAGGCCCAAGGGACCGAGGCTTTCAAAGAATTTTATAAAAGAGAAAGCGGAGGAGGAAGTGAAACCAGTGGAGTCCCCAGGGAGCTGTCTCAAGCGGCAGCAGGGCTGAGCAGTTGCGCATGTGGTGGAAAGTCAGGTACAGAGACCCTGGGAACACACCTGAGAAACTTCTGGTGTCTTTGTGCAACCTCAGGTGCATTGAGAGTGCACCTAAGTAACAGCTAAAAACGAAGTCGATAAAGGTTCTTGGGGTTGGTTCATAAAGACTCCTGAGACTTGGCTAAATGTGCTGGCTGGAAGTCTGGAGTGAGAAGGGCAGAGATGCCAGAGGCAGGGCAGAGAGCTGGGCAGGGGAGCCTCTGGCCAGTCCAGACGTCTTGGAGTTAATCCTTAGTTGAGGACCATGGAGGAGTCAGCTGGGAGGGGAGGTGTGAACTTGGGGTGGGCACAGTCCACAGAGGGAAAGGCAAGAGGCTGATGTCATGATCTAAGCCAGGCCTGAGCTGGGCAAGTGATGAGGGGCAGAGAGAGTTGGGGGCAACTGTCCATTAGGGTGAGGAAGAAGAGGAGTGAGGTGGCAGGGCAAGCTGGGTTGCTGGGTGTTTTGGGGGGGCCATGCTACAATGGCATGTAGGATCTAGTTCCCCAATCAGGGATTGAACTGGTGACCCCTGCAGTGGGAACACTGAATGCTAGCCACTTGACCACCAGGGAAATCCCTGGGGAGCTATGTTTTAAGTATAGCCAGCTGGACTTGAAGACCAACAAGAATCAGAGCTTGCAAAGCCCTTTCATAGCTGACCTCATCTGAGACCCACAGCCTGACAAGCATGCGTCTCTGTTGTCCACGACAGGAAAGCAAGCCCCAGAGAGGCTGCATGGCTCACCCCAGGCTCTAAACCAGCACTTCCCAGCAAGATCAGAGCCCATATTGTGGGTAGAGAGCCCGAACTGATCAAGAGCATCTTTTCCTTAGAGTGAAACATATCAGAATGAAGCAGGCAAAGAAAATTGCAGCAATGAAGGCAGAAAAGAGCCCTAAAATCAGAGCCTGCCAAGGACTCGAGACGTCTCTAAGGCCCAAGGAACCAGGAAAATCCAGAGTCACCCCGTCTCCTGAGCAGCGGATATTGGTAGATACCCCATGTGTCTGGAATCCAGCCTATCAGAATAATGATCACAAGACCCATGAGGAGAGGCACATACAGTGTGTAAAGGCAATATTAATACCATCCTCAATGGCACCCCACTCCAGTACTCTTGCCTGGAAAATCCCATGGACGGAGGAGCCTGGTAGGCTGCAGTCCATGGGGTCGCTAAGAGTCAGACACAACTGAGTGACTTCACTTTCACTTTTCACTTTCATGCATTGGAGAAGGAAACAGCAACCCACTCCAGTGTTCTTGCCTGGAGAATCCCAGGGACTGGGGAGGCTAGTGGGCTGCTGTCTATGGGGTCGCAACAGAGTCAGACACGACTGTAGTGACTTAGCAGCAGCAGCAGCAGTCTTACAGGACTTCTAGAATGCCAGAGCATGCTTACGCATCACCTTATAGATGGTGACGCTAAGACCCAAGGAGGGGAAGACAGATGAAAATTAAGAGGAGTAACTTGAAAGGTCATTAGAATCAACAACTCATGCTCCCTACACACACACACACACACACTCACACACTGAGTCCCCATTGAGAAGAGGATTGGGAGAACCCTTAACAGCAGTTGAGCATTGGAGTGGAAATCAAAGGGTTTGGTCTCTGATCGCTTGGCAGGCTGCAGTCAGCACAGCCTGTAGGTGCCACAGACCCAGGTTAGCCTGAAAGACTTGAAGACCAGGCCACGCCCAGGTTACCCCTTTATTTGTCCTGCACCCCCTATCCTCAGTAGGGCTTAGAGGGGTCAGCACCAGAGTAGCCGGGTCTCACCATTCTTTAGTCATTACGATTCTCTAGGGCCAGAAGCACCCTGCTGCTCTCCTTACACCCTGCTGCTCTCCTTACACCCTGCTGCTCTCCTTACACCCTGTACTGGGAGCTGGTGTCCCTTTGTGGGTCAACCAGACATCTGTTAAAATTCCACCAGTATTTCCTGCAGTATCTCCTGTTCTCCATGCTGGGGTCTCAGAAGAGGACTGGGCCCAGGCCCCGCCCTCAAAGCGGCCAGGCTGGAGGGGAAGGCAGCATCACAGTAGCAGGGCTGGGCTGGGGTGATGGTCGCCCAGAGGGGTGAGAGACTGAACCTCCCTGGAGAAGTCAGGCAAAACTTCCCAGGGAAGTCTGGGAACAGCTGGGTGGCTCATGGTGCTGAGAATGCACAGGGAGGAAGGATCAGTAGGAGAAGACAGGGTGGCAGGCTCCAACCATGGGGATTTTGATGAAAGGTGAAGCCAATCCCTTGCTCCACACTGCCTTTGATTCAGTGCTCAAAGAAAGGGACAGAATTCTGTCCTTTTCAGATTTGGGTACCTGTTCCAACATCCTTCTTTCTTTGCTCTGCCCTGCAGGACCCATCGCCCCAAACTTCCAGGAAGAGCAGGATAAACTGAAGCTGACAAAGCCTGTGAAAACAACATTCATACCTGAAGTCCCCATCACCCTTGGAGTCACCAAAGCCCATAGAATCCTTAGAGACCCCAGGAACCCTGGAGTCTACAACAAACTTGGAGCCCCCAGAGTATCCTTGGCCCACGAAGCCCTCTCCAGTCCCACCTGCCCCCTCACTGGTTATCCACTGAATAATAGGGTTACCTTGGACCTGGTCTTTGAATCCCTGAAAGCAAACTATATGATATGTTGTTTGGATTAGCCAGAAGACAGGTGCTCCATCTTGGGAGCTCCTTCAAAAGAAGGAGAAATAAATGTGAGATTGTGAAATATGTCCACCAAGAAATAGTTTTTGAGCCCCTATTATGCACCTAGTACCTGAAATATATACAAAGAGCCAACACTCACACGGATTGGATCCTTGCTTGAATGCTTAGTGGTTTTGTCTTTGGATAAGATCTTTGGCAAACCCCACCCCTTCTCTTTGAACTTGAGTATCGTTACTTGGGGTATACCTGGGTAGAAAGTGAGTGAAAAGTGGTATTGAGAGATGTAGGAGGAGAAATGACATAAAAGCCTTGAATGCCATCACAAGACATTGGGACCTTATCTGTGGGAACTTGTCCCAACTCCCTTAAATGTAAGTTCCATGAAAACAGGGATCTTGTCTGTCTTGCTTTCTATTTGTATCACCGGCACCAGAATGGTTCCTAAAATAGACTTTAAAACATGTTTGTTGAATAACTGAGTGAATGAATAAACTGTTAGAAGGTTTGAAACAAAGAAATAGAGTGACTAGTTATACAGTGAGAGACGATCCCAGGAGTAGTTATTGAGGTGTACTTTTTAAAGCTTAATTAATCAATTTTTGGCTGTACTGGGTCTTCATTGCTGCTTCAAAGCTTGTTCTAGTTGCAGTTAGTGGGGCTTCTCTTGTTGCGGAGTACAGGCTCTAGAGCACAGTTCAGTATTTGTGGTGTGCGGGCTTAGTTGCCCCGAGGCATGTGGAACACAATCTTTCCGGACCAGGGCTCGAACCTGTGTCCGCTGCACTGACAGAGTCTTAACCACCAGACCACCAGCGAAGCCCTGAGGTGTATTTAGAAGAGGTAAGACTGGAGGCAAAGAGCCCAGTTAAATGGAGGTTATTGCAGTATTTCTTGACCACAAAGGAATACCAGGAATGAGAACTGGATTCTGGCATGAGAATGGACCCCAGCTGTGTGTTTCCTTCAGAATGAATGACAACTTCCTTTTTTGGAGCCAGATGTTGGTAATTTTTTAGAAGATAAGAAAAGTGTCATCTCTCTGCTGGGGCATTTTTTATAAGTCTGTGGGTTCTCCCATCTGTCATCACCAGTGAGATGGTCATCTTGTGCTCAAGGCAGATTTGACATAAGCCACCCATGTATGCATGCAGTTCACACATCCCACAGAAATACGGGCACCTACCGTGCGCCATACAATGAGGCAAAGAAGCCAGACACTGGACCTCACGGTCTGCATAAAATTCTAGCTCAAAATGTTGACAATTGCCTGATGTCAAGCTGTTTTGGTGAAAAACTTACTTGAGCATTTAATTTACAAAAGAGGGACTGGACACACTGGCACATATAAGAAGCTGTGTTTCAGGTTGAGGTCCCCTAATTGGCATTCCAGAGGTTGTAAGAAAGAACAGCTTTACACTTCTCCAGAAACTCCTGTGACTGGGATGGGCTGAGATGTTCTCTGGGCCATCTTGGTGTTTACCAGAGTATGTTGCACTGTATCTATCAGAAAGTCAGCTTGTCCCCACTGTCAAAGTTACCTGGAGTTCCTGGAGCATCATCAGAGTCTTCTCTCTCTCTACCACATGAGAGGCTCCTATCTGTCTTTTATTGTTTTCCTCTATTCCGGTTAGTCTCTGGGAATCCTCTGCTGCAGCCAGGTGAGTGGCTTTCAGTCTTGTATCCTCTTGCTTCTTCCTCATTGTTCCCTGTTGTTGAACACTTACGAAGGGTTCATTCCAAATGCACCATTTAACTTTTGTGATTTGCTTCTTATATCTGGGGTGCTTGGCCTAATTAAAGTCATGTGTACCATTCTCATATTTTCAGGGGCCTCAGGGCCTGTATCAGTGTGGTTTCTCTTTCTAGAAACTCTGATGAATCATCATTGGGTTTTGGTATATCTCCTAAATTGTATCTAAGCCATTTTGGCTGGGTACTCCTTTTCAAAGACCTGCTAAGATACACTTTCTATAATGCTCTAGGTGCGTTCTTTCTCCATTATTAGGATCCCAGTCAGGCAATCCACTCCAGTACTCTTGCCTGGAAAACCCCATGGACAGAGGAGCCTGGTAGGCTACAGTCCGGACAGGACTGAGCGACTTCACTTTCACTTTCAGTCAGGCTCAGCAGTGGGAACGTCCACCAGATTTGCTCCTGGAGTTCCATCTGGATCCACCAGATGGAGCTGGTGCACTTCCTCTCTAGCCTTGTCAATGACTACCCTCCTTTCATCCCCCTCCAACGTATATTCTGCCCAAGAGGGATGGTGAGTGACAGAGACAGAAGTGAAAAGTTCAGTCATGCAGAGGGGGTCCTCTCGATAAGCAGGGTTACGGTTTTTCCAATTAAACAAATCTGAAGTTGAGGATAGAAACTCAGCTGGTTGACCATTTGCACTGAGACCTCCTACAGGATATCACAGCAAGAGCAATTGCCCTGCTCTAGAAGTGGCTCCATGGAGGAGCCTGGTGGGCTGCAGTCCATGGGGTCGCGAAGAGTCGGACCAGACTGAGCGACTTCCCTTTCACTTTCATGCACTGGAGGAGGAAATGGCAACCCACTCCAGTGTTCTTGCCTGGAGAATCCCAGGGACGGGGGAGCCTGGTAGGCTACCGTCTACGGGGTCACACAGAGTCGGACACGACTGAAGTGACTTAGCAGCAGCAGCAGAAGTGGCTCCAGGTCTAAATGGGCTTCCTCGATGGCTCAGCAGGTTAAGAATCTGCCTGCAATGCAGGAGATATGGGTTTGATCCCTGAGTCAGGAAGATCCCCTGGAGAAGGGAATGACTACCCACTCCAGTATTCTTGCCTAGGAAATCCCATGGACAGAGGAGTCTGGTGGGGTAGCGGTCCCTCGGGTCACAAAGAATCAGACATGACTGAATGAATTAGCATGTACACACAGAAGTGGCTCCCTATCCAAATGGGGTACGCTGTCCTGTCTTAGATGATGACACAGTACCAAGCCCCTGTGCTCCACGGGTTAACATAGAAACTTCTATCTGATCCCTGTAAGTAGGAGAAACAGGAAGTATTGACAGGAGCGAATATGTTGGCGACATGGGGTTGGTTGGAACAACAGTCAATGCAGTCTATTCAGGCAGTGGAGGAGCCAAGTTGGCCAGAGGGGAGTTTAAGTTTTGAAATAATGTGTCCTCAGTCTCACTTTCTTCCTCTTTCTCTTGTAAAACAGATTTCCCCCTGGTTTTCCTTTCAAACCTCTGTACCATAAGGCAGCAGCTGTCTGACTTCTTTTCCTCCTGATACAACAGTGTAAGCGCTTCTGCATATGGAATCTCATCATTTTCACTTGCTCTTTCACAAAACAATTCTAAATGCAATATCGTATAATAATGAAGTGAGCCATTCAAGGGTCATCACTCTCTTGATCCTAATGTATAATGGGGCCACACACTATTACAATAGAATATCATCTCCTTCTTAGTCACAGACTCACAGCCATATTTTGTCCATTAAAAAAAAAATTATATATATATATATGCCCCCAAAGGGTTTTCCTTAGGGACAGATGATATTTTCCCCACATTTATAAGTTAAGAAAACAACAGAACACAAAAACCACAAGCAAATGCTCCAATACCAAAAGGGCAAGCAGATTCCATCATGAATGAATGCAAACAAAAGCAAACCAACCGGTTCATGAGTCAGAGGTCAACAGTTCCCATCTCCAGCAAAGCACCCCAATCAAATGCAAAACCAGCTGGCTTTCCCCTTAAGGAAAAGTCAGAATTGAGAAGGGAGAATATCCCCGGCTGTACACACCGAAGCCACTTACCCTACTGTATGGAGCCCGACGACTCCCACTTGTCCACTCCTTGCTTCAACCGCCAAGCTGGTGCTGCTTCAGGGAATTTTGAAAGGAAAATTCTCAGGGCAAAATGTTCCTGGCAGCTGCTAGGGCCTTACCTTACCTGAAAATTCCCCAACCAGGGCCGCTGGTCACAGCAGCAAGACTCCTGGGTGGCTTGGTCAGAGTTGTTACCAAGCTCAAACTTGTTTTGCTCACCACACGGCAGGCCAACAAATCTGGAGTTGTTGGGGCAAGTACTAAGGACTTTAATCAGGAAGATATCAGACCAAGAAGTGGCAGATAGTGCGGCAGATAAAAACATCTTCCATCAGTCTGAATTCCAGGTTCCTTCTATACAGGGAAAGGGGAGGGGAGGGTGCCACTGCAATTCCAACCAAAGACTGACAGGGACCCCTAACTGGTGGCTCACTAACGGTCCCTAACGGTCACTGGCTTGTGGGAGGGGCCCACTGCAGCTCCAACCAATGGCTGGGCAGGACTTCTAACGGTTGCTCACTTGGGGGGCGTGGCCTGTTGCAGTGAGGACCAATGGCTGAGCAGGACTGCTACGGTCATCGTTTACGGCTGGCATACCGGCTGCGCCCCTATTACAGGAATAGGTCAGTGACGGGTTTGGGCATGAAAGCTGGGTCTTGCTTTGTTCACGATAGAGGCCTTGATGACAGGACAGGAAACAAGAGGGTACCAAGATGACTTCTGATTGACCCTAAGGGGAGCATACTCGGCATTTTGATCCTTGACCAGTGGCTTCCAATGTGCCCATCACCTTCTTGTCCACATGTACTGGATTGAAGGAGCAGTGTCCTTAAAGCTGATTAGATCTGGAGTCTCAAGGTCTAGCAGGGGTCTAGAACCCCTGCTTGAGAAAGAGGATTCTCCCAAGGGCCGCTGGAGCCCAAGGGGCCCAGTAGGGATGGTTCTTCAATTGTTTCCGGCTGGCGCAGACAGTGGAGACTAGCCCGGTTCCCCTTCGCGGCTCCTCAGAGTCCCAGCCGCTTCCACAAGCATCATCAGGCCCCACTGGCTCTGGATGGACTCCTACATGCTCCCTGGCCCTCCTGCCGAGCAGAGCTTGGTGAGGACGAGGAAGTGGGGTGGGAATCCCTGCGGGACCTCCACAGTGATGGGGTGTTGGTGAGGCTTGGGGACTTTCAGGCCGCCTGATGAACTGGTTATAGAACAGCTAAGTTTTCCTCTACCTTAGTCGTTTTCCCGAGAGTCAGTCTTTGTGTACAAGGTTATCCCATTTGTCAGTTCATCTGGCTCCTTGTGGGGTGTTAAATCAACAAGTCGTCCCTCTGGAAAGTAGGTCCTCCAGTCAGCGTTTCTGTAAGTCAGTCCTTCACTTGATGCACTCAGCAAAGGTCAAGGAGGATACTCAGTTTTCAAGGAAATAGCCAGATGGTGTTGTGCTGAAGAAGCTCTAGGCTGGAACTCTCCCAACCCCTGACAAGGTAGTAAATTAGGAAAAGGAAATGATTGTCTAGAGGGAGGAGAAAGGTTGCCCGTGGAGACAACCCATGGAGGCGCTAAAGTCCAAGGAAGGGAATGAGACTTGGACAAGATCAGAATTTTCAAGTCTGAAGGACCATTATGTGCTGGTCAATAAAACCCATGTTCACACAGTTTTGGAGGCTAGAAGTCCAAGATCAGGGTATTGGCAGGGTTGCTTCCTTCTGAGGGAGAATCTGTTCCCTGCTTCTCTTTTAGTTTATGGTGACTGGCAATCAGGGCACTGGCAGGGTTGCTTCCTTCTGAGGGAGAATCTGTTCCCTGCTTCTCTTTTAGTTTATGGTGACTGGCAATCCTTCTAGTTCCTTGGCCCTCATCTTCTCATGACCTTATCCACATGTCCTGGATAAGTGTGTCTGCATTGAAATTTCCCTCTTCTTATAGGGATACTAGTTGTGTTGGACAGTAGTGGTGTAATCACCCTTAACCTGATTACACAGGTAATCTGCAAAGACCTTATTTCAAATTAGGTCACATTCACAGATATGTAGGGATAAGTCTTTAGCATATCTTCTTGGGGACACAATTCAATCCATGGCACAAAAGAAATTAGAAAATATTTAGAATTGAATGTATTTTAAAAACATACTAAAAGCTGTAAGATGCCACTAAAGCTGTGCTTAGACTAGCCCTTGTAGACTAGAGAATAACTCCTCAAATCCATGGTAAGGACTGTTACTTTAAGAAAAGAAGGAGAAGGAAGGTGGGGAGGGAGAGGAGAAAGAGGGCAAATTAAACCAGAAACAAGCAGAAGGAAGGAAATAAGAGAAAGCAGAAATCAATTAAAAAGAGAGAAGCAATACAGAAAAATCAGTTAAAACCAAAATCTTGTTCTTTAAAAAAACAAAAACTCAGTAAACTCGATAGATCTTACATAAGCTAATTGAGAAACGAGAGAAGGCACAAATTGCAAATACCAGAAATGAAAGAGTGGCTATCATCACAGATCCTAAAGACATTTCAAGGCTAATAAGGAATATATTTTTCAGAAGGGAACCTTTCTAAGCACTGGGAAGGACACAAAGATATATCTGATGTTGGGCCTTACCGCAAGGAGCTCATTCTTGCATAGATTTCCTGGTAGGGTGTTTCATCAGTTTGCCACTGAGAGCAGTAACCAAATGAAAAACATGTAGTAAACTATGCAGGGTGGTATAGTGGCTCCACAAGGCTGTCAGAGAACCAGGATCCCTGTGCTGTCATCAAGAATATCCTCAGTCTGTGGTTTGGATCTGTAAGGGTTCCTCATGGTTACCAGGGGGCTGCTCTACCTCCAGCATCTCATCTGTATTCCAGGGGAAAAGAAGAAGAAAAGCAATGAGAAGAAAGTAGTGGCGCTAATATAAAAAAAAAAAACAAAAACAAAAACAGAACTTCCCAAAAGTCTCCAGCAGATAGCCTCAGATGTTTGGTATTTCAAGCAGGCAACTCTCTCACAATATTTGCTTAACAATAAATATAACAACAGAGTCCATGGTTTTTATTTTGCATTGTCCACTTGGGAGAAGAAGAGAGTACAATCCTACAGATAGGTACACAATCTAAGAAAACAGAGGTGTCAATTACAACCTACTGTTACCAGAGCAAGAAATCATTAAGTAAGACAACTGGCCCGAATTCCATTTTATTTGGATATCATTTTCAGAAGTCATGTAATAATTTCTAACATCTTTGGAGTCTCATAAGACCACTTTATTTAAATTGTTCTTCCAAGGGCGGATTTGTAACAGCCTAGAACAAGTCAGTAACAGTCATGAATATTCATGGGAAACTGTATATTGCAGAGGAGAAAAATTATGTTCTTATAAACATCCTCAGTTTTGCACAATATCAGATCAGACTCCTTGAACCCTCTTATAACACAAACAATATCTTTTGATCTATAGCTGCAGGGGACCAGGACATCTTAAATTCTAACCTATGTTTCCTTTATCATGAATACTTGTGTTTTCTTAAAACCAGGCTCTCAAATTTCATTAGTTAGTATTATATGCAAAAAGCAGAACTTCAGAGCTCAACTGGGATGGCAAAAAAAAAGGGGGGGGGGGGTAAATGTTGAATAGGCTTCTATTTGGTGATGATAATTCAATAGTGTTTTTCTTGTGCTTGGCCCATTGGCCAGAACTATATCACATGACCAGGAGGAAGGGAAATAGGTGTTTTTATTTTTGAACTGTTAACTTCACCACCAAAACAAATCTGAAAGAATAAGAACATATAGGACTTCCCTAGTAATCCACTGGTTAAGAATCCGCCTGCCAAAGTAGGGGATGCAGATTCAATCCCTGGTCCAGGAAGATCCCACATGCCACAGGGCAACTAAGCCTGTGCACTGCAACTCCTGAGCCCGTGTACTCTAGAGCCTGTGCTTTGCAACAAGAACAGCCATTGTAATGAGAAGCCTGCACACCATAACTAGAGAAAGCCCACGCTCAGCAGTGACAATCCAACACAGCCAAAAATAAACAAAAATTAGAAATAAAACAAAAACATACAGGAGGGTCAGTCAGTTCAGTTCAGTCACTCAGTCATGTCCGACTCTTTGTGACCCATGGACTGCAGCAGGCCAGGCCTCCCTGTCCATCATCATCTCCCAAAGTTTACTCAAACACATGTCAATTGAGTCGGTGATGCCATCCAACCATCTCATCTTCTGTTGTCCCCTACTCTTCCCACCTTCAATCTTTCCCAGCATCAGGGGCTTTTCCAATGAGTCAGTTCTTCACATCAGGTGCCCCAAGTATTGGAGTTTCAGCTTCAGCATCAGTCCTTCCAATGAATATTCAGGAGTGATTTCCTTTAGAATGGACTGGTTGGATCTTCTTGCAGTCCAAGGGACTCTCAAGAGTCTTCTCCAACACCACAATTCAAAATTCTTCAGTACTCAGGTTTCTTTATAGCCCAACTCTCACATCCATACGTGACTACCGGAAAAACCATAGCTTTGACTAGATGGACCTTTGTTGGTAAAGTAATGTCTCTGCTTGTTAATATGCTGTCTAGCTTGGTCATAGTTTTTCTACCACAGAGCAAACGTCTTTTAATTTCATGGCTGCCATCACCATCTGCAGTGATTCTGGTGCCCCAAAAATAAAGTCAGCCAATGTTTCCACTGTTTCCCCATCTATTTGCCATGAATTGATGGGACTGGATGCCATGATCTTAGTTTTCTGAATGTTGAGTTTTAAGCCAACTTTTTCACTCTCCTCTTTCACTTTCATCAAGAAGCTCTTTAGTTCCTCTTCATTTTCTGCCAAAAGCGTGGTGTCATCTGCATATCTGAGGTTATTAATATTTCTCCCAGCAATCTTGATTCCATCTTGTGCTTCGTCCAGCCCAGCATTTTGCTTGATGTACTCTGCATATAAGTTAAATAAGCAGGGTGACAATATACAGCCTTGATGTACTCCTTTCCCTGTTTGGAACCAGTCTGTTGGTCCATGTCCAGTTCTAACTGTTGCTTCTTGACCTGCATACAGATTTCTCAAGAGGCAGGTCAGGTGGTCTGGTATTCTTTCAGAATTTTCCACAGTTTGTTGTGATCCACGCAGTCAAAGACTTTGGCATAGTCAATAAAGCAAAAGCAGATGTTTTTCTGGAACTCTCTTGCTTTTTCTATGATCCAGCAGATGTTGGCAATTTGATCTCTGGTTCTTCTGCCTTCTCTAAATCCAGCTTGAACATCTGGAGGTTCATGGTTCACATACTGTTGAAGCCTGCCTTGGAGAATTTTGAGCATTACTTTGCTAGCATGTGAGATGAGTGCAATTGTGCGGTAGTTTGAACATTCTTTGGCATTACCTTTGTGATTGGAATGAAAACTGATCTTTTCCAGTCCTGTGACCACTGCTGAGTTTTCCAAATTTGCTGGCATGTAGAGTGCAGCACTTTCACAGCATCATCTTTGAGGATTTGAAATAGCTCAGCTGGAATTCCATCACCTCCACTAGCTTTGTTCCTAGTGATGCGTCCTAAGGTCCACTTGACTTCACAGTCCAGAATGTCTGGCTCTAGGTGAGTGATCACACCATCTTCATCTGGGTAAGGAAGATCTTTTTTGTATAGTTCTTCTTCTGTGTATTCTTGCCACCTCTTCTTAATATCATCTGCTTCTGTTAGGTCTAGGTAATTTCTGTCCTTTATTGTGCTCATCTTTGCATGGAAAGTTCCCTTGGTATCTCTGATTTTCTTGAAGAGATCTCTAGTCTTTCCCAGGCGGGTAGATAGCAGACGACTCTGGGGTTCTGCCTGAGACATTCCCCTAAAAGAGGTGAATGTATGGAGGTGCTGAAGTATGAAAACGGAGACTTTTTTGTGCTTGTGGGGATCCAGGAAGGCTCCCAGGAGGAAGTTACATGGGCAGAGAGGAGAGTTGCAGGAGGATACCATGAGAAGGCGATGGCACCCCACTCAGTACTCTTGCCTGGAAAATCCCATGGATGGAGGAGCCTGGTGGGCTGCAGTCCATGGGATCGTGAAGAGTCAGACACAACTGAGCGACTTCACTTTCACTTTTCACTTTCATACATTGGAGAAGAAAATGGCAACCCACTCCAGTGTTCTTGCCTGGAGAATTCCAGAGACAGAGGAGCCTGGTGGGCTGCCATCTATGGGGTCGCACAGAGTCGGACACGACTGAAGCGACTTAGCAGCAGCAGCAGCAGCCATGAGAAGGGAGGTGGCCCAAGGAAACACCCAGAGGTGGGACTGTATGGACTAGGTGTGCTGTACATATATGTAGCTCTTGGGCTGGCAAAGTGTGACGGGAAGGTGGGCAGCAGAGAAAGGGGAAGTGCAAGCTCAAGTCACGGACAGCCTGAATGCAAGGCAAGGGAATTTGGAATTTATCTTGCCGGTCATAAGAATGTCTTTTATGGCTGAAATATCTCTTAAATACACCCCATCCTCTCCATCCCCCGTAGGCACAGGGCCAGCTCAGCTCACATCATCATTCTCTTGAGCTATTGCTTCGTCCTCAATGAAGACCAGAGAGCCCTTTTTTTTTTTAATTGCCTGCTCCCAGGAGTTCCTTATTTACTTCTTTATTTTTGGCTGCCCTGAGTCTCTGTTGCTGTGAGCAAACTTTCTCTAGTCGCAGCGAGCAGGGGCTACTCTTCATTGTGGTGCGAGGGCTTCTCACTCCGGTGACTTCTCTTGTTATGGAGCACAGGCTTTGGGCACGGCAAGCCCTAGAATGCAGGTTCAGTAGTTGTGGAATACAGGCTTACTTGCTCCAAGGCATGTGAAATCTTCCCAGACCAGGAACTGAACCTATGTCCCCTGCATTGGCAGGTGAATTCCCCACCAGGGAAGTCCCCAGAGAGACCTTTATAGTAATAACTCCCATACCTGCCCCCTACTCCATGATTCAAAACCTTTCCATGATTTTCATGACTTCCCCATAGACTTGGGAAAAAGCCCAAGCTCTTCAGCCTGGCCTGTGAGACCCTTTAAAGGGCTAAGGGGCTGGGAGTGAAGACTAGAGGAAAGAAAAGAAAGCGGATGTGGTCTTGGGACTCCACAGAGAGTCATGGGGACCCGTCCCTGTCCCTGTCCTAGAAGCTGTCCAGCCTCCGGTCCCCTGAGGCCCCTAACACAATGGACAAACTTCAAGGATGATTGCAGATTCACGAGGCCCTAGTAAACAGTGCATTTATACTGCTGCCCCTCTCCTCATTCATTCCAGATCCTGCCCTCCGGGAGGTGTGGGTCTGAGGCCAACATTTGGCAGCATGTTAGGTCCTGAACCTCTCGTGTCTGTGCCATCCTGTTGGTGTTGATGGTACCACCACCATTATGGCTGGGTAAGTGGAATGAGAGGCAGGGTGGGGGTGTTTGAGAAAGCCCAGGAAGGGCTGGGGTGGGTGTGGGCGGGGGGTGGTGGAAGCTGGGCTGGACTGGGGTAAGGTGAAGAGGTGGGGACCTAAAGAATTAAGTGCATGAAAAATCATACATAACAGACACCTTCCATGTGCATATGCTGGGGAGGCCACTGTGACTCACCACGTGTTCCATTTTCTCTACCCTGAGGAATTATAATCCCCATTTCACAGATGAGGAAACAGGCTTTGGGAGACTAAGCAACTGGCCCCAAGTCACTAGAAATTTAACTAGTGGAGCGTCCACGTTTTCTGACTCCTAGTTCCTCTTTTTTTTTTTGGCCACGCAGCGTGTGGAATCTTATTTCCCTGACCAGGGATTGAACCAGCACCCCCTGCACAGACTCTTAACCGCTGGACCACCAGGGAAGTCCCACCTACTTCCATTTTAATGGTGTGCCCCAGTAACTCTAGAACCCAAATGATAAATGTATCCACATCTGTTCTCTCAACATCATCAGCTGTTTGGTGGATGTCATTAAGTCTAATCTTACCGAAGAGGAAAGCATGGCGGCCAAGTAGGTCAAGATCCCCCGACCTGGAGACTGGACTTTGCAAGTAGAAAGCCTGGGTCCAGGCCTGAGGCTTCGATTCTATAACCTCAGGCAGGGCCCTTACTCTCTCTGGAGCCTCAGTTTCCTCACATGTCTAGGGGAGTAGCAAAACTAATATGAGTGAAGTTGTTCAGTCACGTCCAACTCTGCGACCCCACTGACTGTAGCCTACCAGGCTCCTCCATCCATGGGCTTTTCCAGGCACGAATACTGGAGTGGGTTGCCATTTCCTTCTCCAGGAGATCTTCCTGACCCAGGGACTGAACCCAGGTCTCCTGCATTGTAGGCAGACACTTTACCATCTGAGCCACCAGGGAATCTAGAATGGCTTAAACTGATTCCTGTGTAGGTATTTGGAAATCTATAAAAACTCACATAGAGGGACTTGCCTGGCGGTCCAGTGGTTAGGACTTCAGGCTCCCACTGCAGGGGTCATGGGTTCCTTCCCTGGTCCAGGAACTAAGATCCCGCAAGCCACACAGTGCAGCAAACAAAACAGAGAAACTTACGCAAGTTGGCATCACGACCATCATTTTAGATGTCATTCCTAGAAGTGGTCTCAAGAACCGTGGCATTTACCAGTCCATCCATTTTGTACATGACAGAGCAGTCACCTAGGAAACAGGGAAGAAAGGGGAAGAAATAATTGTTCAGAGAGTCAATGGCTATGTTATAGCCTGCAATTATGGCTACAGAGGAGTGCCACATGCCTCTGTAGCTAATATCTTTAATTCTCACAACATTGCAGCACTTGGTATTATTTTACTCTCTTTTCTAATCAAAAAACCAAGATATAGAAATGATGCGATGTGACCAAGGATACGAGATATAGTTGCTACCAAACCAAGAGAAATTGTAAACACAGAAGACTAGATTGGGATGGTACAGGATCCCCAAGACCACCCTCAGGCTCAATAACTCACAAGGTCTTGCAGAATTCAGCATAACTGTTATATTCATGGTTACAGCTTATTATAGCAAAAGGACAGAGATTAAAATCAGCAGAGGTGGGGACTTCCCTGGCTAAGAGTGGTTGAGAGTCTGAGCTTCCTTTGCAGGGAGCTAGAGTTCGATCCCTGGTCAGGGAACTAGGATCCCACATGCCAAGCAGCCAAAAAAAAAAAAAAAAACCTAATTAAAAAAAATGTAAAAATCGGCAGAGGGCAGAACATCCAGGGCAGGATGTAGGACAGACCAGGAGCCAGCTTCCAGTTGTCTTCTCCTTGTTGTTCAAAGTGTGGCAACAAGCAGGGTATTTCCAAGCAGGGAAACGCTGAAACTTGGTGTCCAGGGTTTTTACTGGGGCTCAGCACGTAAACATGGCTGACCATCCCCTTGGCTGAGCTTCATCTCCAGCCCCGCCAGAGGTCAAATTGATTCTGCATAGCCCAAGGCTCCCTTGTAAATCATTCTGTTAGCATAACTGTCTGGTGTGGCCCCAGGCCCCATGTAAACCAAGACACTGGTCATCACCAGACAGAACATTACCAGAGCTCAGCGCTTTCCTCGCAGAAGCTGGGCAAGAGCCAACCCTTGCTAGGATGAGATTGATCCTTTAATGCACAGGTAGGGTACTAGAGGGGTTTCCCAGGTGGCTCTAGTGGTAAAAAAAAAATCTGCCTGCCAATGCAGGAGACATGGGTTTGATCCCTAGATGGAGGAGATCCCCTGGAGGAGGGCATGGCAACCCACTCCAGTATTCTTGCCTGGGAAATCCCATGGACAGAGGAGACTGGTGGGCTACAGTCCATGGGGTCGCAAAGAGCTGGACACGACAAAGCAACTTAGCACTCACAAGATGCTAGTGGATGGTGAAGCTGCTAAGTTGTGTCCAACTCTTTGCAATCCCATGTCTGTGGGATTTGGAGTGGGTTGCCATTTCCTTCTCCAGAACTAGTGGATGAGATGAGTCTATTTTTCAACTTGAATCTCTCCGCACAGGGTTAATTTCTCACAAGTCATTGGAAGTTGAGACGATATCGGTGGAAGAGAGCCGGTGGCTCCGCCAGAGTCTGCCGTCTCTTGCATATTTGAATTTCCTGAAGAATCCCCAAGCAGCTCCACGACCCTGTGCACCCGGCTCAGTAAAAGTATCAGCTCCTCTGTAGCTACAAATCAACGCAGTGCTGCCCTCTGAAATAACACCCAGGACACACCTCACGCTGTTTGGAGTATTGAAGAGCCAGAATGTACCCACCTGATCCACAGCATACTCAAAAGAGACAATAGGACACACCACTCTGTGCCAATCTAGGAGAACACAGGAGTGCTTTCCTGAGGGACAGTATCGAAATCTTGGTCTCAGGTGAAGTTCAATCTCATGCAGTGGATGGCTTAAAAAGAAGGAACTCCAGACTGCGTTCTGGTTCGTGCGTGGTTTTTGTTTCACCTGGTGCCAGGCTTTACAAAACCTTAGGTATTTCATTCTTACAACCATAATACAATGTGACAGATACAACTGATAAGACCTTCTGCTCCCCAAATAGGAATGGCAAAATGGGGGTTAGTGACTTGTCCATAGCATCTAGCCAGTAAGAGTTGGAGGCATAAATGATCCTAGATCATCATGGAAGGGGCAGAGCCTAAGGGGAGAGATGGATTGGAGGGGGAGGAGACAGAGTAGGAGCTGGCCTGAAAGAGTCTAGGCTGGGAGACAGGTAGAGAATCATGTTGTTGCTGCTCAGTTGCTAAGTTTTGTGTCCGAGTCTTTGCAACCCCATAGACTATAGCATGTTGGGCTCCTCTCAGAGACAATGTAGATTCTCAGAAAATTTGCTCATCCTCAGTCTTGAAAAGTCAGGGTTCTGGTTCAAACTCTGCCACCTGAAGCAACTCTCTTCAGTTTGCTCACCTAGACACTGAAGTGTGCCCCTTCCGTGTAGAGAAGGGAAATAAACTTATGAAAAGCCACCCAGTAATCACAATCCCAGCTTCTAGGGGGTTGTCAGATTAGGGGAGCGGAACCAAATCAGCTTCCCTGGTGGCCCAGATAGTAAAGAATCTGCCCGTAATGCAGGAGACCTGGGTTCGACCCCTAGTTCGGGAAGATCCCGGGGAGAAGGGAATGGCTACCCACTCCAGTATTCTTGCTTGGGAAATCCCAGAGAAGCCTGACAGGCTACAGTCCATGGGAGTGGCAAGGAGTCAGACACGACTGGGCAACTTTCACTTTTCACCAAATCAGCTAATGGGATTTGCCGCTTTGCCACCTGGAACACTGCACATCACTGAGGTGTCCACGAGGGCCCCTTGTGTCCAAGTTTGGGGTCCAACCTGTCTCTCTCTTCCAGATCTGACCCAGAAACCAGAGCTCCACGTCCCAGGGACTCTGGCAGCTGGGGGACCTGCGACCTTGGCCTGTAGCTTCAGAGGCGCCTGCAAAGAAACCAAAGCCCTCTTCATCTCCTGGAAAGGGCCCAACGTGTCCGCATGCACAGACGGCTCCAGCAACTCCTCCTCCCCATACCCCTCCTCCCTTGTGCTGCACTTCACCCTGAAACCTAAGGACCGCTGCCCCACCCTCAGGTGTCATCTGAACTTCTGCCTGGCCCACCTGCCCGGAAGTAGCATGGTCAGGCTCCAGGTGGCCTGTGAGTGCTGGTGGATGCGGGACGATTCAGAGCCTGGGAGGGATGCGGACCCAAGAGAAAGACACGTGTCCTGGGCTGGGGGACAGGAGTGGTCTGGGGAGCAGTCACACCTCCCCCTAGATTCTGGAGCTGTAAGGCCAGAGGTAAGCACTGAGCTCGGGTGTGAAGTGGATGAGGAAAGAGGATGAAAGAGGAACTAGTCTGAGTCACAGTCCCTCGGGGCTTCCTGGGCTTCCAGAAAGCCTTTCTGGAGCCCCATGGGAGTCACAGACAAGGAGAGGGCTGAGTCCTGGAGGAGGCGGAGACGAAGTCAGGATGCTCGCCGACTCCAGGCCCTCCTTTTCCACAGCACCGGCCAGGCTGCTCTACTTTTCTTGTTCCTTGGAGAAGACTCTGCAGTGCAGCTGTTCCTTCCGTGGGACCCCCACGCCCTCCGTGCGGTGGTTGATGGGAGGTGATCCTGTGGATCTGAACAGCATGCATAAAAACTTCCAGGTGACTTCCAACATAGCTGCCCCTTGGGCCAACAGCACCATCAGCCTCCTCGGGGAGCCAGAAATAGTCACGGGCCTCCACTGTGAGGGGAGGAACCAACACGGAATCCATACCTCAAGCATCTTCCTGATACCACCAGGTAAGTGTGCAGGAGTCTGGTGACTGGGCTAGAACAACAACACCTGGACCACAATGAGGTCGGGTACAGGGCTTCCCTGGTGGCTCAGTTGGTAAAGAATCTGCCCAGATTCGATCCCTGGGTCGGGAAGATCCCCTGGAGAAGGATGTAGCAACCCACTCCAGTATTCTTGCCTGGAGAATCCCATGGACAGAGGAGCCTAGCGGGCTACAGTCCATGGGGTTGCAAAGAGTTAGACACGACTGAACTTTTTTCACAGAGCCAGCAGAAAGAGTAAGGCTCAGACCTTATAGCCGTAGGAGAAACATTGCTCTCACTTCTCTTTGATTCCAGATAAGAATTCAGTTTCTAATGCACTGGTGAAAGGGCTGATCCAGGGCGTTGTGTATGGATCCATTGCGACAGCTCTATTCTTCTTCTTCCTCGTCCTCCTTGCGTGAGTATCAAATTAAAACCCACGAGCGAGCTCTCCCCAAAGTCTGCCACGTTTACGTATGCAAATGTGCTTTACAATAAAGCACTACATTTGTAGCACTTGTAGTACTAATTTACTACATTACTGCATGTAAAGCATTTCATTCACTTTATTTCCTTCCTTATGATTCTTCCAGCTTCGTCCTCCCTCTTGATACAGACGCTTACATCAGCCATCTTCTTTTCCCGTTTTCCATTTAAAGGCTATAAATTTCCCTCTATGCATGACTTTAGCTGGGTCTCACAAATTTTAATAGAAAGTCTTTTATTTTAAATTAGTTAAATACCTCTAATTTCTGTTAACATTTTTTTCACCCATGAGGTTTTTTTTTAAGACACATCACTATTTTCTAATAATCCTCTTTTCTTTATTTCTATTTAAATCCAGTAAGTTCAAAGAATATGCTATGCATGATTTCAGTTCTTTATTTCTTTGTGGCAGAATTTTTGCTTAGTGTTTATAAATAAATATTCCATGTGGACTTGAATAGAGTATGCATTCTACACTTGTTGAATGCAGCGTTTATATAAATACAATATATTGTACAGGTATATATATACATAGGCTTCCCAGGTGGCTCAGTGGTAAAGAATCTGCCTGCAATGCAGGAGACATGGGTTTAATCCCTGGGTCGGGAAGATCCCCTGGAGAAGGAAATGGCAACCACTCCAATATTCTTGTCTGGGAAATCCCATGGACAGAGGAGCCTTGTGGGCTACATTCCATGGGTCACAAAAGAGTCAGACACGACTGAGCGAGTAAACAATAACTATATATATATGTGTGTGTGTGTATGTGTGTGTGCTGAGGCAAGCCACAAATATCAGAAAACAAACTACAGACAGGCAGGCATGGAAAAATTCTGATGGTCATAAGGCAACCAAACATGTTAAATATAAAATGCTGATGCTAAATATAAAAGTTAATTTTGGGGAACTCTGGGGTTTTCAAGTTGTTGTTGTTCAGTGGCTAAATCATGTCCAAGTCTTCTTGATGCTATCTAACCACCTCATCCTCTGCTGCCCCTTTCTCCTTTTGCTTTCAATTTTTCCCAGCATCAGGGTCTTTTCCAGTGAGTTGGCTCTTCGCGTCAGGTGGCCTAACTATTGAAGCCTCAGCTGCAGCATTTCAGTCCTTCCAAGGAATAGTCAGGGTTGATTACCCTTAGGATTGACTGGTTCGATCTCCTTGCAGTCCAAGTTTGCTTTGGTGTCTTTTATCAATTTTAGAAAATTCTCAAACATCTTTCACAGATTGCCTCTGGCATTTCCTTTCAGATTGGGGTTCTCATTTTGTTTTGGGGGTTTTAAATATATACATATTTATTTATCTATTTGATGGTGTCAGATCTTTGTTGCAGTATGCAGGGTCTTTTATTGAGGCATACAGACTCTCCATGGAAGCTACTGGCTCAGGCTCGGCAGTTGCAGGATACGGACTAAATTTCTCCACAGCATGTGGGATCTTATGTTCCCACATCAGGGATTGAATCTGCATCCCCTGCACTGCAGAGAAGATTCTTAACCACTGAACCACCAGAGCAGTCCCAGGGTTCTCATTTAATATGCCTTAATCCTCCTTCTCTCTCTCTTTTTTCCCCCTCTTACCCTGTCTCCTGTATTTTGTAAGCAAAGTAAACAAGTGCTAGGTTAGAGCATCCTGCACAAGTGAGATACTAAGGGAAGCCTGCCCCTTCAGTATCTCCTTTATCCCCCGGGAGGGAGCATCAGTACAGCCCAGAAATCCCTCAGCCTACCTCGAGTCAGCCCTTTCTTTGTCAGTACTACAAAGGATTCCCTTCCTCCGCCTAAGTTTCTTATCTCCTCCCTTCTCACTCTTAGCTATAAGGTTTCCCTAACTTCACAGGAAAAAAGCAACTCCCCAAACCTATGGCGTTATTACCATCGGCACTGATGATTTACTCCTCGCCTTTTTCAGAGAAAGGCATCTCTCTTCCTGTCCAAGGTTAGCACTCCCTCCTCTGCCTTGGGAATCCATCTCCTGCACACTCCATTGATCATGCCTTCTGTCTCTCAAACACTCAATCACTCTTCCTTCGTTGGCTCTTTCTCTGAATTATATAAGCATGTCCAAATCTCTCCCACCTCAGCCCCACAAGCTCCTTCTAAGGACCATCCAGTGTTTTTCTTTTTTTTTTGAAAGAGAGACTAGCTTACACCCACTTCCTGATTCTCATCACTCCTACATTCTTGAATCCACTTCAATCTGCTCTCCAGCACCACGCCACTGAAATGACATTGTCTAAGCCAACCAGTTGTCCTTACTCTTGAGACCCAAGAGCAGCTCTTCTTTTCTTGTTCATTTTGAGGTGACATTTTGATTGGGTAGCCTTCTACTCAATGGCTCCTTGTTAGGGAGAAGGAATATCGCAAAGCCATCTGCTGGAAATGATGTGGATGGAAGCCAGAATGAGGAGTAGAGAATTGAGAGGAGTGATGGTGTTAGGTGTGGTTAGAACAGCCACTGAGAATAGTTGGGGTCTGTATAAGGACAAGGAAAACACTTGGTAAGCAGCTGTAAAGGCCCAGCAATGACTGGAGACTATTCACTGTTATTGGCACCAGGCGCCATTGCCCTGTGATATTTCCTCCCAGCAGTGGTCATAGGAAAGAAAAAGCAGATGGTGGCATCAATCTAGGTTTTGGTCTTTGCAGGCAGGGTGCTGTGGAAGGGTGATGGAGGGGAGAGGCAGGGGAGGCAGGGGGGCTGGAGGGAAAGAGCCCATCAAGAAGGCTGGTAAGAGGGTCCAGGCTAAGCAAATAGGAACTTGTATCCCCATTCGACGAGGGGAGGAGAGTGCCGGTCACAGAACCAGCAAACAGAGGGAAACATGGTCCTCTAACCCCAGCCCAGGCCTCCTTCTGGGAACCAGTGGGTACTCAGCACAGCATTAACCTTGGGGCTCACTGCCTTAGAATGAAGATGCTTAAGTGGTGGGAGGAGAGTCACATTCCTAAGGCCAGTGAGGCCCTGATCCCTGAGAAACCAGAGATGCTGGAGGAGCCGAAAATACCCCAGGAGTCTGCAGCTGAACCCTCGCCCGCTTCTGTAGCAGGTAAGTCCCTGGGCTGGGCTGCTGCACTCGGAGGCCCCTGGAGGGCGCTGGTTAGAAACAAGGACTTCCAGGACCCCTGGAGTTGGAAACCACATCGCTAGCACCAGAGCCCAGAGGGTCTACACTCAGGGAGAACAGGCCAGCTCATTTTGATGTGTGGGCACCAGCAGGGATAGCCAGGGCTCAGCCTTGTCTGAGCATCTGTCTGCTTCTTCAAGCCGAGGTCCCCTTCCAGCAGCTGAGCCCCTCTGTGCCACAGATGGTGATGACCCTAGAGGGTGCCAGCCCAGCCCCAGACCCGTGGAGGAGGTAGGCTCACCCACTAGCAGCCACCACCTTGCCAGGAAAGGACAGTAAAATCTAGAAGTGGAGTGTGAGCCTGCTTGCACGGCCAGAACAAAGCACCACAGCCTGGTGAGCTTAAACAACAGAAAAATTTTTTTCACCATCCTGGAACCCATGAGTCCAAGATCAAGGCGTGGGCAGAGCCGAGTCCTCCTGAGGCCTCTCTCCTGGCTTGCAGACAGCCATCTTCCCCTCTGCGTGCTCACGTGGCCATCTCTCTGTGCATGTGTGTGTCCTAATCTCCTCTTAATGAGGACACCAGTCCTACTGGACGAGGGCCCACCCGTGTGGCCTCATTTTACCTTAATTATCTCTTTAAAGGCCCTGTCTCCAAAAGCAACTCTGAGGCGCTGAGGGTTACTGCTTCAACGTACCGAGCAGGGTGGGGAGAAGGGACTCAGTTCAGCCCATGAAGGAGGCTTCAAGGAGCCAGTTGGGTCCCTCTGTTTGTGGGAGACGTCAAGAGGGGAACGGGCTTGCCCACAGCAGAGGGAACCCAGGATCTGGTTCTCGCACAGTCTAGCTCGTGAGAGAGAAAGAAGACCGAGGAAGTACAGACTCCAGGGCAGATGAAGAACATGGCTCACAGCTGCCAAGACCCAGCAGCCGCAGGGCAGGAGCAGCGGCTGCATCTCAGGTCCTGTGAGCAGAGGCCCCACTCCGCACTTGCGTTCACTGGACAGACATGCCTGAGGCCTCCAGTCAGGCCCTGGGGACAAGCCTTCTCCCTGCCCTGGAGGAACAAGGTCTGGGCCAGCCTCTGTCACCCAGGGTGCACCCAGGAGCACAGGCGAAACACTGGAGCCCTGGACCGTTACTGTGGCAGCAACCACATGCCACCCTGTAGGCCAGACTGACAGTGACCACCGCAACCAAGTCCAGCCCCAGGATTCTGCAGAGACACAGAGATCCGCAGAAGTGAGACCCTAAAGGTCTCTCTCTGCAGGGACACTGGGGATCCTCCCCACCCCCTACACAGCAGATGGGGAAACAGACTCACAGCTCCCCAGGCCACACAGCAAGACCGTGCCCTGCTCAGGACGCCTGGGTCCCAGGGCCCTGGGGCTCCGGAGCAGCTGTCCCACTCGCTGGTCACTTTCCCTTGAGCTAATGAGGCTCCAGCGCAGAGGTGGCAAACTCAAGGCCACAAGAACCAGACAGGTAACAAAACAAACAAAACCAGTGCCTGGGGCCCTGTGGGGGGCGGGGGGAGGGGGCATGCAGCGGGCAGGCAAGGGGGTGCTCTCTGCCCAAAGGGGCGCTTGGCAGCAGACATCTCCGTCCCATGCCTCCCCCCATCCTCCCACACAGAGCAGGAATGACATCTCTGTCGCCAGATCTTCTGATTTTTTTTTCCCCTCAGAGGAATCCAGAGATCCAGGTTTCAGAGAGACATTTCTGGATTCTGGATCCAAATATGTTAGCAATCAAAAAACCAGCGTGGGGACTTCCTTGGCTGTTCAGTGGTTAAGATTCTGGGCTTCCACTGCCAGGGGCACTGGTTTGATCCCTCCTCAGGGAACTAAGATCTCACATGCTACTCGACCAAATAACAATCATTAATAAAATTAAATATAAATACATTAAAAAAACAACAATGCAAGCCCAAGAGAAGCCATAGGTGGGCCTCTCATTTGTCAATTTGATCAGAAGCACAGACGTGGAGGGGTGGGACTCCCTTTCTCTAAACCCACCGCCTGCCTCCAGAATGCCAACACCTGCAAAGCGCAAACAGAAGCCCCAGACGCCAGGAAGAAGCTCGGGGCTGGTGGGATGTGGACCAGCTTCAGGTGGAGATTCAGGAGGTCATTCACTCGTGCTTCCGCAAACGTCGCTGGAGGCCTCCCGTGCGCCAGGCCCTGGAGTGGGGACACGGAGATGGTTCAGATCCAGGTCCTGCCACTGGCCCCGGGAAAGGTGATGGCCGTCCAGCCACGGGAAGCGACAGGATCGTCGTAAAAGCGCGGCGCTGGGGGCTGGTGCGCTCCAGCCGGGGCAAGGCAAGCAGCGTGTCTTGGCAGGGGGCAGTCGACAGGGAGAAATGAGCCAGGCAAAGTGCCACCACCTGGGCCTGTGTGAGGCTCCCTGCACACAGGCCTCCACCTTCACCCAATCCACTCTTGGGAGAATCAAAAGAGGCTGAGGCCTGGCTGACTCCGCCCACCCTCTAGGAACAACGGGGTGCAGAAGCCAAAGCTGGGGTATTGCGCTGAGCATACGCAGCTTGTGACTTGCTGAAAGAGGAGGCAGGAGCCACAGACACGCTGGGCTGGCAGGCGGCTCGCTCAGCATCCAGCTCCCACTTTGGGGAAGGGGCGGTTTCAGTATCACCTGCACGCAGCGAGTAGCGACTCAGGATTTATGGTAACTTACAGATCCCAGACGTGAGGGGGCGCGGTTGAGCCGGGACGGGGCAGTCTCCGTCCCAGGGCACCTGCGAGCCCCAGATGGCAAGGTAGGAGCGCCTGTTACTCCCAAGACGATTGGGGCCAGGACACTAGGTCACTAATTGGTTCTGGCCCGACTCTATGTGGTTATTTTAAAAGGTGTCCAGGGAAAAACAAAGCGTGAACTTACCGCGAGCAGCCTACACTCAAGTCCTTATCTAACGTTCAGACTCCGGATGTGAGCAGGGTTATCATAACGGTAAAATGGCCAGGCGGCAGCTGGGGAAAACAAAATTGTTTTCCTCAAAAGTTGTTTTTCTCATCTTAAGAACATACGTGGCAACACCCTTGAGCTGGACTTCACAGACCCCATACCCCACCAGTTAGGGCATCGTGGAGACATGGAGATCAAGTTCAGGAAAAGTGGGATGTTCCCATGAGTGGGTGGCATGGTGAGGAGGGCCGCAGCAGCTCCATGAATCCAGACAAGGTTGGAAAGTGGATCATCTTCCAAGAAGAGGCTACGAGGTGGACCTCTTCCTCCAAAGTCAAGGGAGAGACAGGAGAGGATGCTAAGGGGTCAGACAGACAGGGCTCCAGTCCCACGCTGGGTGCCATGGGGCCAGGCACAGCCTCTCTGAACCAGGATAAGAATCAAGTGCTTAGACTGCCCTGGTGATCCAGTGGCTAGGACTCCACACTCCCAATGCAGGGGGGACCAGGTTCAGTCCCTGGTCAGGGAACTAGATCCCACATGCTGCAACTAAGACCCTGAGCAGCCAAATAAATGTTTTTAAAAAAAAAAAAAAAGTTAGAAGCTTGAAGTGTAGTCATGAAGTTCATGGCTTGGGGGGGCCATGAAGAGGGCCCCCAGGAGCCTACCGCTCACCACCTTCTGAGCAGACATTTGCTGATGTTCACTGGGTTTCAAGATGCACTGAAAGGATTTGGCAAAGCTGTTATACTCATAGCTATGGTTTATTGAAGCCAAAAGATAGAGATGAAAACTAACCGCGGGAAAAATAACACACAAGGCAGAGTCCCAAAGAGGCAGGAGCCCCCAGTGGTCCTGTCCCAGCAGAGTTGGGAGTCTGCGTGATCTCCCAGCAGCAATATGTGACAAAAGGCACAGAGTGTCATCAACCAGGGGCTCACCTGAGCCTTGATGTTCAGGGTTTTCTTGGAGGTTGGTTATGTAGCCCTTAGTTTCCAGCATCACCACCCTTCCCAGGAGGTCAAGCTGATAGCACATGACCCAAGGTGTCCTCCATAAATCACACTGCTAGCACAGAATATCTGGTGTGACCTGAGGTCCCCAGATAAACAAAGATACTCCTATCCAGACATTCCAAGGGCTTAGAGGTTCCCTCCTAGGAGCCAATAAAGAGCCAGTCCTCTGTTCGGGGTGGGCAGAGTTTGGACAATTCAGGCCTGCTGAGTTAACCCTTCACTGCACACCTGTCCTGAGGCCAGCTGGGAGTGCAGGAGATGCAGATGAGTCAGCCCAGATGGGGACTAGAGCATCTTTCTCTGAGGGATAATGGGTCTTGGTGGTGTAGGCTGTTCAGTGCCCACCTCTGAGCCCCAGCAATGCCCTGCCATGCCCCGGGTTGATTCGGGTCCCCGTCTGGACTGGGAGAGGTCTGTCTCATCTCCAGGTCCCTGCAGTGCTCAGCACAGAGTGTGGCACCCGGGGGCTTGAGAAAACATTTGCTAGATGAGTGACAGAAGGAAGGACTGAGAAACAGTGAGGGAGAGACAGAAGGGGAGGAGGAGAGAGAGAGCTGGATGGTGATCGTGGTGGAGGAAGACAAGGAGGCGGAGACAGGGACATAAACCAGAGACAGAAGGATGAAGGGGAGATGCCTGGAGGGAGAGAAAGAGGAGAACATGGGGAGGCAGGTTTGCATGAACCTCCTCTGTCCCTTCAGGAGGTGATGGCAGCAACTGTGACAATGATGCCAACGAGGGCAGAGTGCCTTCCACGCCCTCAGCCGTCATGCATTCAACCCAGCAGCCCTGTGCCCGTCACTGCGCCCCTTTCCCAGAGGAGTGAACTGAGGGCCAGAGAGGTTCAGAAGCCTCCCTGCCGTCACACAGCAGTCTTGTGAGATGGGAGCTGGTCCCCCACCCTTACCCTTGAGGATGAGGATGCTCAGGTTCAGAAAAGGGGAGGATCCTTCCCAGGGGCTTGTAGCCTGAGAGGCATCTGCCTTCTCCTGGCTGCCCTGGGAGCAGCCCCCATCAGGGCCCCTTCTCTTCATCTGGAGTGCAGCCCTGCCCCCAACCCTATCCATCCCTGCCCCCGCCATAGACAAAGGTTGTTCTGGTGCCTGGTGTTTCCTCCCAGAGGGATGGATCTCAACTGGGAGCCAGGTTACCCTTCTCTGGGTTGTCAGGACTTCGGCAGAAGGCGTGTTACCTACATCTAGAGGGTGGGGTACCTACATGCTGCTCAACACCCTGCCCCCATCACAAAGACTCACCCAGCCACCAAATATCAGTGATACCAAGATTAAGAGAGCCTATATTCTAGGGACTTCCTCCCTGCTAGGCCAGTGGTTAAGACTTCTCCTTCCCATGCAGGGGACTCAGGTTTGATCCCTGGTCAGGGAGCTAAAATCCCACATGCCTCATGGCCCAAAAAAACAAAACATAAAAAACAACAGAAGCAATATTGTAACAAATTCAATAAAGACTTTTTAAAAATGATCCACATTAAAAAAAAAACCAACTTAAAAAAATGGCCTATTCTAGAAGAATAGGATACACATACAAACTTTTGTGTGTTACATTTTCGAATCATGTACTTTGTTTCCCTTTCCTTACAGAATTCTACATAGTCTGGGTCATCAACCTCAGTCTTTTAACAGCTGCCCATCAATGCAGTAATGTATCAAACCAGTCTCTCATGGAGGATTTAGTTTGTCCTCTGAGCACTGCAGACAACACTACATTGATGATTCAGTCCCTTAGCTGCTGGGCGTTTATAAGAATACTTTTGCAGGGGAAAATTCTGGAAGTGGACTTTCAAGGTCAAGGGGTCATGTACACAGTTTTCAAGGGTAATGCCAACTTGCCCTCCATAGAAAGGGGACTGATTTCACTCCTGTCAACAACTGTCATCGCCAACCTGGTGTGTTCCTGGGTCCTTTGAACTTTGCCCATTTGATGGATGAAAAGGTGGTACCTGAGGCCATCATAATTTTTATTTCGCTTGTTAGGGCTGAAATGGAGCATCTTCGATATCCCTGGGCCTTCTAAGCATCATCTTCAGGGAGCTTCATGTCTTAACTGTGAAACCCCTAGCACAAGAGTGGCACTCCATGAATAATAACAAAAGTCAGTAGTCAGAACGACCATCATTTTTTTTAAAAATCTACAAATAATAAATGCTGAAGACGGTGGGGAGAAAAGAGAACACTTTCACACTATTGCGGGCGGAATGTAAACTGGGGCAGCCACCTTGGGAAGTCTGGAGATGCCTCAAAAAAGTAAAGACAGAACAACCATATATATATATATGAATACTACTCAGCCATAAAGAAAGAATGAAGGTTTGCCTATTGCAACAACATGGATGGACCTGGAGGGTATTGCACTTAGCAAAATAAGTCAGACAGAGAAAGACAAATATTGTACATGTGAAGCCTAAAAAATAAAACAAACAGATGAGTATAACAAAACAGAAACAGACTCACAGATATAGAAAACAAGTGGTTCTCTAGTGGTTTCTTGTGGGAAGTAGGGGAGGGAAGAGGGGAGAGGCAAGATGGGGTGGAGGATTAAGAGATATAAATTACTGTGTATAAAAGAAATAAGCCACAAGATTATATTGTTCAGCACAGGGAATATAACCAATATTTTATAACTTTAAATGGATATAATCTATAAAAACTTTGAATCACTATGTTGTACTCTTGAAACTAATATGATATTGTAAATCAACTATACCTCAATGAAACAAACAAAACCACAAAACCCTGCCTTAGCAAAGCTTACATTCTGGAACTGGGAGACGGGAGTGAGGAAGGGAAGTGACTGGAAATAACAAGTGAACACACGGCATAAAGGAATGGCAAAGGCCAGGGAGAAAAACAAAACCGGTGTGGCAGAGAGTGGTTGCATTGGGAGCAAGGGTTACTTTGGATAGCAGGATCAACCAAGGCTTCTTAAGGGTGAGACCTGAATGATAAGAAAGAGTCTTGTGCCAATTTGATGAGAAGAGCCTTTCAGCAGAGGAAACAGCAAGTGCAAAGGCCCTGGGGTTGGTAGGAGATGGTTGGGCTTGTTCAAGCAGCAGAATGGATGGCAGAGCAGTTGGAGCTGAGTGAGCGAGTGAGGCAGGGCGGTAGCATCAGGCGGTTTGCGTGTTCTGTGCTTGTTGATCTGAGGGTGGAGACCGAGGTGGAGGCCAGGAGACCAGGGCATTGGCTGCTGCCATCAGAGCAGCCATCCAGGGGAGAGGTGACAGCTCAGAGCAGGGCAGAGTGGGGAGAAGAGGACACAGCAGAGATCCATTTTGGAGGCCGAGCCAGCTGCTTCTGCAAACAGAGTGGATGTGGGGGGATCAGGGAGGAACAGAGGACTGGAAGGTTCCTGGGAGAAGAGAATGGCAACCCACTCCAGTATTCTTGCCTGGAGAACTGGGATTGGACACGACTGAGCGATTTACACTTTCACTTTTCCTGCTTTTGCGGTAAAATGGCCCCTAGAGGGTGACTTCAGTAACTCCTGCCTCCAAGTGTCCCAGACAGGCAGTAGGCTCAGGGGTGGTTCTCTTGCCTCAAAGCCTCTGGGAGGACAGGGACCAGGACACCTCATCTGGTGGACAGGACAGAGGGCTGCACCTAGTAAATGGATGCATAGTGGAACCAGGAGGAAAGCACTAACTACAGGCTGTTGGGGCACCAGGGAGAGCTGGCACCTCCCAGGATCTCTCTCATTCTTCTCAGTAACCTTGAGATATAGAGATGATTCCATCTCACAGGGAAGACACCGAGATTCTGGGAAGAGAAGGGACTGGTCCAAGGTCATACTGACAAGGAAGTGAAGAAATGAGCAGTGAGGCTTTTTCATCCCTAAACCCTGAATCACCACCTCCCAAGGTCAGGTCCCCCAGTCTCTCCCCATTCCCTTGTTATCCTGGAAATGAGGGATGGGGAGAAGGGTGGGGAACCAAAGGAGATTTCACCCCAGAGTCACTGTTATTCATGAAAGTAGACAGAGAAGCAGAACTCTGTCCCACAAGAAGACGGGGACTGGGCGTCCAATTCCTGGGCCTGGGGGCCCTGATGACTAGGGGACCAGATTCCAGGGTCTGAGGGGCCTGGGAGCCCGGACTGCTGAGGGGCTAGGAGACAAGGGGGCTGGGGATCAGGATTCCTGGATCTGGGTGGGGGAGGGCACTGGGGACTCTGGGTCCTGGGTCTAGGGGAAGGGAGACTGGGGGAGCAGACTCCTGGGTCTGGAGGGGTTGGGTGCTGGCACTCCTGGGGCTGGGGCCAGGATTTCTGGGTCTGGGTTGGAGAGGGCTTTGGGGGGCTCTGGTTCCTGGCTATGGGGGGCAGTGAGGACTGGGGAACCAGACTCCAGGGTCTGGGGGTGCTGGGAGCCCGGACTCCTGGGGCTATGGGAGAAGGAGGCTGGGGACCAGAATTCCTGGGTCTGGGTGCTGGAGGGCACTGGGGACTCTGGTTCCTGGGTCTAGGGGCAGCGAGGACCGGGGGACCAGTCTCCAGGTTCTGGGGAGCCGGGATTTCTGGGTCTGCGGGAGGAGGAGGCTGGGGCCTGAAGCAGGAGGAAGGTAGCCTCCAGGGAGAGTGTCCCGGCCCGGGGTCCTAGGGATCCGAGGCGGGGAAGCCGCGGGGACGGCCGGGGCTGGAGGGGGTAGGGGCCGGGCCGCAGTAACAAAGGCCTCTCCCTCCAACAAACGCCCCCCCTCGGCCCCGCCTCCCCGGCCCCCCGCCTGCCCTGATTGGTCGGCCTTCCTGCCCGTCAGCGCCGCCCCCTCCCCGGGTCTGCAGCAGCTCCGGCCGCCTCGTCGCGCCCCCCCAGCCCCCTCCCCCCGCCCCCGCCGCCCCCCGGGCCGGTGCAGCCGCAGGCGGGGTCCCCCTCCCCCTTCCCCCTCTCCCCCCAGGCCTCGCGCGCCCCGGACCGGCCCCCCCTTTCCCCTCCCCCTTCGCGCCGCCGCTGCCGCGATGCCCCCCCCCGCGCCCGGGGCCCGGCTCCGGCTTCTCGCCGCCGCCGCCCTGGCCGGCCTGGCCGTCATCAGCCGAGGTACCGCAGCGCCGGGGGCGGGGGGCTCGACCGGGACTTCAGGGTCCCGGGCGGGGATTGGGGGCGGGGGATAGAGCATCCCCGGGCGGGGAGGAGGAGGCCCCCGGACGCCGAGGTCTGGGCCGGGGGGGCGGGGGCAGCATCCTCTGGCTGGGAGAGGGGTCCTCAGACGTCTGGCTCCATGCCCGGGGGCAGGGGTCCGCGTCCTGGGGCCCGAGCCTGGGCCTAGGGGCGGAGGTCTGCTTCTCCCGGTCGGCGAGAGGGTCGCGGACACCTGGTCCCGGCCTGGGGGCGGGAGTCTGCGGCTCGGGATCGTGGTGGGGAAATCTGACGCTAAGTAAGGGTCCCCGGGCAGGATCTCTGAACTGAGTTGGTGGGGGGTAGGCAGAGAGATGCCCCGTCGGGGGTCTTCATCTCTGCCTGCGAGGGTCCCCTGGGGGTCCCGGCCTGCGGGCTAGGGTCGGCGTTTCAGGGGGAAGGTTGAGGGGATGATGTCTTCCCAGGTTCCCAGGGTCAGTAAGAGATGGGGGCAGGGGTGTCCAGAGACCTCCGTCCCGGGCGGCAAAAGAAGGGGGTGGGGCTGGTCTCTCAGCTGGGAAAGGACAGAAATTCCCCAGCTGGGTCGTCTAGGTTGGGAGAAAGTGTTAGTATTTGGAGGGTTACATTTATGTGTAAGGGGAGATGGGGCTGGAGATCCAAGAAGTTGGGGTGCTGAGCTGGGGACTCCAGATGTGGAAAGCCCTGGCTGAATATTTGGGTTTGGGGCAGGACAGAGGGTGACTGAGGACCGCGGGAAGGGAAGGGTTAACCCGGGGTCAAGGGTTAGTATCAGTCTTCCTAGTTGAGGCGAGGCGGGGGGCGGGGAGCGGGGGCGGGCTGGGGGCTGGTCTTTTGTAGAGCTGGAAGGGAAGAATGGTAGGGGAGAGGCTGGGGGGTGGTGAACTTGGCAGTCTCTGTTTAGAAGATGTATAGCTGGACCTTGTATCTCCCAGCAGGCAGGCGACCTGGGGGTGGTCCAAGAGATGACCCCCTAAGGAGGGGAGGGGAGAGCTAGGAGGCTGGAGGCAGGGCCCGGGGTTCATTTAGTGCTTCTGGAGAATCACCCTCAGGCCCTGCCCTGCCCCAGAATCACAGAGGCAGGACACACAGTCGGGAACATCCTAGAACCTCCGACAGTCTCCGCGAGACAGCTGCGAGACAGCGGCTCTCCGGCTCCCACCCACACAACGCCCGTCAGGCACAGCCACATAAACACCCGTCACCCCGTCCGACCCGGAGCCGCACCTGCAGACAGCCGGAGTCACACGGGATGCTGGCGGCTGGGGCGGGGCGGGGCGGGTGGCGGGGATCACCCCCTCCCTGGTGCAAAGCGTCTGGGTGCCCCTCCCACCTGGCCCGTCTGAATCCCTGTCTGACTTTCTGCCTGCCTGTCTGTGTCTCTGTCTCTGTCGCTTGTCTCTCTCGGTCTCTCTCACGTCTCGGCCATTTCTGGAGGCTTCCTGGCTTGGGGTGACATCCTGTTGGTCTCCGTGGCTGGGTCGCTGGCTCTCCATCGCTGCTGGGTTCAGCGCAATTCCACACCTGGCCCGCTCGGCCTCTGGAACTGCTTGTCCCCGTCACACCCTGTGTGTCTCTCTCTGTCTCTTTCCAGCCCCTCACATGGTGCCTTGATCCTCATCCACTTCTGGGAACTCATGTCCCATCCCGGGTCACTCATTCTCCTCCTTGTCCTTTGAAATGTCTCTGACCTTCTCCCTTCACCTCTCCATTTTCCTCTCTCTTTTCCTTTACTCTCAAGATCACTTTCCATTTGCCTTCTACTTTGACTCTTCAGAACCCTAGAAATAACTGTTGTTCACACGTGCAGGGCTGGGAGCTCAGTGGAACCAGGAGATGGTCTGTGACCTAGGTCAAGTCCATTCCCACCTCTGGGCCATTTGTTCCCTACCAGGGACTTCGACCAGAGGGACAGAGGGCAGAGTGGCTGGCAGGTGAGCTGAGACAGGATTAGAGGGTTGGAAAGACAGCCCCACCTACCCACCACTGCTTGACGGCTGAGGCTGAGAAAAAGCCGGTGGAAGTCACGCCAGATTGCATCTCCTCCTCTCTTTTATTCATTTGATGGTTTCCAGATTACAGGAGGAGAGCATACCAGTGAGCCATCCACTACAAGAATGCATAAAAGCAAACCCCGCCACGTCCCCACCCCGCCATGTTCCAGTCTCAAGAGAGAGCCAGGGTCCTCAGCCTCCCCAGTAGCCTCTCACTTGCACGGTCAGACAGGCGGAGTTCAGCGTCTGTAAAGGATTGGTTAGTTTGTTGATGTTTCTCCCAAGATAGAAACAAAGTAAAGCCATTTCTCTGCAACTGGCTTTTTTCCACTCACCTCTACCTCCCTGGCATCTGTAGATATTGCTCTGTCTTTACTTTTTTCCCCTCTAAATTCTTTATGCCAACATACACACACATCCACTTAGAAAAGTAGCTGCAGCTGGTGATTTGGGGGTGGTTCCTTTGCCGTATTAAATGAAGCAGGGGAAGGGTGAACACAGGCTGCGGACCCTTCTCTAGGGGGTCCCCCAAGCACCCAGTTTGTCTAGACTGTGGGCGCTGCCTTGTTAGCTCATTTAACACATATTTACTAGGTACACAGACACTGCTCTATACACTGGGGATCTATAAACACAGCAGTGGAGTCCCTGACCTCCTGGAGCGTACATCCTAGTGGGATGGAGAGAGATCCACCAACTAAAACCAAACCTACAAAGTAAACAGGTGATTTTAGAGAGTGATGAGCACAGAGGAAATGAGCATGACTCGGCAGGCAGACGAGTTGGCCTTGGGAGCTCAGGTAACATCTGAGCCGCTGAGTGGAGTTCAGACTGAAAGGAGGGGAGGAGTCAGCCTTGGAAAGATTCCTTGGGAACAGCAGAAGCAAAGGCCCTGCAGTGGGAAAGTGAAAGTGAAAGTCGCTCAGTTGTGTCCGATTCTTTGTGACCCCATGGACTATATAGTCCATGGAATTCTCCAGGCCAGAATACTGGAGTGGATAGCCTTTCCGTTCTCTAGGGAATCTTCCCAACCCAGGGTTCGAACCCAGGTCTCCTGCATTGCAGGCGGATTCTTTACCAGCTGAGCCACAAGGGACCAGTGGAAAGAAACGGCCAGCACATGGAAAGTTCCAGGGCTCTAGGCTCAGCCTAAAGACACTGGACATCAGTGATAAGGAAGATTTGGGAGGTCAGCCAAGAGGGAGAGGGGTCTGGGGGCTCTTCAGTGGCAGTTAGACTAGCCTTTTCTTGGGCTTCCCAGGTGGCTCAGTGGGTAAAGAACCCACCTGCCAATGCAGGAGACTTAAGAAACACTGGTTCAATCCCTGGTTCAGGAAGATTCCCTGGAGGAAGGCATGGCTATCCACTGCAGTATTCTTGCCTGGAGAATCCCATGGACAGAGGAGCCTGGCGGGCTACAGTCCCTAGGGTTGCAAAGAGTTGGACATGACTGAAGCGACCTAGCACAGCACAGCACAGCACATGAGAGTCACCTGTCTGGAATGGCAGAGACCCACATGGTCCCTCCCATCACAATTGGATCCACTGCCAGGCTGCTCCCTGCCCCATAACCATCCCACCAGCCAACACAAGTAGAGCTGTTTGCGGGTGCTTAACTAGCAGAAACCTGCTTGGGTGACCTTTCATCCTCTCCCCCTCAAGCCAGTGAGTGAGGCATGATGATGGTCCCCTGATGGGCCCCATTTAGAGGTGGGAAAACTGAGTCCCTGGTATAGGAAGTAACTTGTGCAGCTAGGTGGTGCAGCTGGGATTTGAACCTAGGCAGCCAGGCTCCCCAGTCCATTCATTTAGCAGGCTGGTTATGCTTGCTTAGTAGTAGCAGAGCAGACGCTGAGTCCCGGACTCAGGGGTGGGTGCTGGGCATAGAGCAACCTACAACCCAGAACCGCCCTGCCCTTCCCCCACCCCCAGGGGACTGACACCGAACCTGGGATAGCAGTAGATGTTTCTTTAAAAAGAAGGTGCTGTTAAGAGCAGCAAGCATTTCTGCCTGCTAAGCGCTGAGTTAAACATTTTGCTTGCATGTTCTCATGGAATCCCTGACAAAAAGTCTGCTGAGGGAAGAAATACCATTTTTCTCCTTTCTACAGTTGAGGAAACTGAGGCTCAGACTGGCCGGGGGTCATCCAGTCAGGAAATGATGGGACAGACATTTGGTCTATCAGCCCAGGCTCCTCAGGGCTTTCTTATCCAATCTCTAGAGATATCCAGCCCCCCTACCAACAGTTCTCTAAGTCCAGTTTGGGGGAGGCCTTCAGAGAACTCCTGGTCAGGAAGGGAAAACACCTGGATGCTGTAACAGCTGAGTCAGAGGGTACTCAATAGAGACAGTGGGAACTGTCCACCTTGTATAGTCAGGGATGTACTTCTGGAGGAGGGGGCATTTGAGCTGGGGTTTTGAAGAATGCATAAGAGTTCAAGAGTTGGCACAGCATGTTGCAGGCATCCATTTACGTTCACTCATTCAACAAATTTTTCCCAAGGCCTTCCAGGCCAGGCCTGGTGCTGGGAGATCCTGGGGACACAAACCTGAGTCAGACTCAGGCTCTGCCCCCAAGAAACTTATAGTCTGATAGGGGAGAGAGACACAGACAGTCACCACAGTGTGATCTGAGCTCTAAGGTAGGTAGTGCAGGCATTGTGGGAAAACAAAAGAGGACTAGAAAGAGTAGGGATTCAGTGTTTTCCAAGCAGAATTCCTACAGAGGGGACCTCATGTGCACTGGCTTATTTATTTAGCTATTAAACATGTCTTGAGGCCGCCTATGGGTCAGACTGTGCATAGGGTGATGCTGCAGGTGAGGAGCCCAGGCCCCACCCTGAGAGGCTCCCATCTGGTGAGGAAAGCAGAGCGAGACAGTCCAAGTGATTGAGACTAAGAGGGAGGGACAGTGAATGGGACTCAGACAGATGGTGGGGCCGGGCCCAGCGACAGACAGGGTGGTGGGATGGCTCACCTGACCCTCTCCTCCATTTACTGACACGCAGAGAGGGGAAGGGACTTACTCAAGGTCACACAGCACACAGGGTCCTCCTGAGCCTGGAGTCTGGGAACTGCAAGAGCCAGACAGGCAGACATCCAAATTTATAGACACACAGACCAGGCATACAAGACCCACTTGAGATAACTTCATCACTCATGTCCTGAGACCGCCCTCAGCCAGGGCCCAGCTGGGCGTGCTGGGGACGCAGATGGTCTGAGCCGGGCCTTGCCCTGGAGGAGCAGGTGGGGGAGGCAGACGCCTCTGATAAACGGAGCCCTGGGAAAAGAGCGAGAGGCTGTGTGGGCTCGGATGGGCCGTCTCTCCTCCGAGAGGCCCCATATACCAGGTGCCTGGAGAAGGAGAAGCGTTTTGATTGGGAATAGTGGGAGGGAGAGAGGGGGAAGAAAAATGGGGAATGCAGACTTGGGTCGCACTAGGGGAGGGGAGGCAGGAGACAGAGATGTCAGGGCCCTGGATGCCAGGCTGAGGGGTGGGGACTTTGTCCTGGAGGCCCTCTGAGTGTTGGAAAGATCCCTCTGGCAAACAGTGTGTGTGTGTCTGTCTGTTTCTCTGTCTCCTGGGACATGTGATTAAGATCCTGCCCTCTCCTGTGAGGTCCGCACCCTACCCCAGGGCCCGAGGCTGAGCTCAGGAGCCCTTGGTTCTACCCTGAGGCTTTGGGGGCACCTTGGACAGCTCCTTCTTCAATCCCCCGGCCTGGGGCAGGCCTCCTTGAACCTGGGACAGTTGCTATCAGAGGGCTGGGGAAGTGGCGGGCGGGGAGGGCAGGGTGATTTTGGCTCCCAGGAGGCATCTAACGACGCCGGCATTTTTGGTTAGGGTGAGGGAGCTCCTGGCATCTGGGGGGGTCAAAGCCGGGATGCTCTCAAACATTCTACACTGCATAGGACGGCCCCATGATGAAGAATCATCCGGCCCCCGATGTCAACGGTGCTGAAATGGCGCAAGCTTGGTCTGGGATGTGTGTGCCCAGGAGTGTGACAGATCTATGGGGTGTGCATATGCGTGTGTGTGTGTGCATGGCTGTGTGTGATCTGATTGTAGGTGACAGCATGGCTGCATGTGCCCAACTCTTGGCCCAGGGCAGTTGCTTTGTATTTGAAAGCCTCCGTCCGTGTGTCGCTGTTTCAGGCTGTAGCTTCATGCACGACTGTCCGGGGTCGGGGGTGGGGATGAGCATAGCCCTCCAGCTGGGAGGTCACTGTGACCGATGAAGCCTCTGTGTGTGTGTGTGTGTGTGTGTGTGTGTGTGTGAGTGTGAGAGAGAGAGAGAGTCTTTGGGCAGGGCTGTAACTGTGTGTAGACTTGGCACCTGTGTGTGCTGGGCTACATGTGTGTAACCGTGTGCATCTGGTTATGTCTGGGGGGGCTGGTCAGGGTGTTGTGGCTGCTGGCCGACTGGCGTGCTTCCGGGAAAGGGCTGTCTCTTCTAACTGACCTTCTCCCGGGGGTGTGTCCCGGGCTGTGTGCCTCAGCCCAAGTGCGTATGCCTCTGTCCCTCGGCGGACCCGCTTGTCGTGGGTGGGACTTTTTCCTGTCCCTGGGGCTGACTCTTTCCTGGGCCCTGATGACTGTGTGTGTGTGTGTGTCTGTCCCCTGGCTGCCCCTTCCTCTTCCTAGGGCTGTCCTGGCACATCCTCTCCGCCAGGCTCAAGGCTGGCGAGTCCCTTCCCTCTCTCCAGGGCTCACCAAATGACCAGAGCAGCTCCAGCGCGGGTGAGCTGGGGGTGAGGGCTGCGGGATCCGGGCCCCAAATCCTGGGGCCTGGTAAGCCCACCGCCCTGGCTCTGCCCCAGCTGCGTCCAGAGGGGCTGCAGATGGAGAGGGCCTCCGGGAGTCATCGGGGTGGTGCAGGCAATTAATTCATCAGATTAATCAGTTCCTCATTCCGGGGCAGGTGCCGGGGCAGCCCTGAGCTGGGCAGAGCCTCCCCTGGCGTCCAAGGTCACCCGGCCTCTTCCTCTCCCCCGCCTGGTGCTGTCTCCATCCGCTGCCTCCGCGGGCCCAGCCCCCACTCCCTGGCCCTGGTCCAGCCTCTGGCCACAGTCCACGGAGAGATGAATGGGTGGGGGTGGGGGTTCTGCCAAGCGCCGGGGCACTGGAGCGGGCAGGCAGGAGTGGGCATGCGCCTGCCAGAGTGCCCCGCTGGGCCCAGGCACACGGGGCAGTCTGTGTGCACACGGGGATCGCTACACCACGCCAGAGGGCGTCCTGGGTGTCTGTGATAGATGTGCGTCCGTGGATATTCGCACACACCCGTGTTTGTGTGTGTGCTGGCGTTTGTGTGTCTGGGTGTCTGTGTGCACATGTGTGGGTGTTGAGTGTCTGCCTGCAGCCTGTCTTTCCGTGTATTTCTGAGTTAATGTGTGTATATGTGTGTACCTGTCTGTTACATCTGTACATACATCTGTGTACATGAGTGTGTACTTGTGGGTCTGTGAATATGTATGTGCCTCTGTGTATGTGGATATGTGTGTGTGTGTACTTTTGAATCTGTGTGTTCACTTGAACATGTATGTGTGTGCCGTGTTTACACATGTCTCTGTGTGTGTGCACAGCTTTGTGTGTCTCTACCTGCACATGTGCATTTCTGTGTTTATGAGTGTGCATGTGTCTCTGTGTGTGCACACATCTGTACACAGCATCTGTGAGTGTATACTTGAGCTTTGATGTACGTGTGTCTGTGTGCATATACATGTGTTTATGTGCTGTGATTGTGTTGTCCCAGTGCCTTGGGAGGTGTGTAGGTTTGTGTGTCCCAGCCTGTCTGGGTCAGCATGGGCATGTGGGAAGGTACGTTGTGTGTGTCTGTGGTGAGTGTCTCTGGAAACATCAATGAATGTGTGTGCCAGTGGGTGTGGGAAGTGTGTGTCTGCCAGGGTGTGTGTGTGTGTGTGTGTACACATGTGCACGGTCCTGCCCAGCTGAGCTACCCTCCCTTCCGCAGGACTGCTGTCTCAGAGTCTGGAGTTCAGCTCTCCTGCTGACAACTACACGGTGTGTGAAGGCGACAACGCCACACTCAGGTAGGGGGACGCAGAAGTGCTGCCCCTTCGCCCTCCTTAGAGGGGAACTGTCCTGACCCACAGGCTCCACCCATACCTCCCCCCTCATCGGGACAGAGGCCATCAGGGCCCAGACTCTGGGCCCGGCTCCACCCTGGGCCTCAGTGTGCCCATCTGTCAAATGGGTGGAGGAGCGGTGACCACCACCTGGGTTGTTGGAGGATGCATGAGTCTGTACATACACCCCGGGGGCTTCCCTGGTGGCTCAGTGGTAAAGAAACCACCTGCCAATTCAGGAGACCCGGGTTCAATCCCTGGGTCTGGAAGATCCCCTGGAGAAGGGAATGGCAACCTGCTCCAGTATTCTTACCTGGGAAATTCCACGGATGGAAGAGACTGGCAGGCTGCAGTCCATAAAGTCACGAAAAAGTCAGACACCACTTAGGAACTAAACAACAACAACACACGCTGAGCTTAGAGAGCTTAGCCCACTGACCGTTTAATCAGAACTGGTGTTACCCTCCCCCAGCTCTCTGCCCTCCTGTGGGTCTGTCCCCCCATCTCTGTCGCTCTCTCTGAGTGTCTGTCCACCTCTCTCTGGGTCCCTTGTCATTCTGTATCTCTGTCCCTCTCCCCCGGGGTGTCTGTCCCCCTCTTTTTGGGTCTCTGACACACAGCAGTCACTCAGTAAACATCAGCTGTCATCCCATTGTGCACTTGGGCTCACAACTATCCCTCTCTGAGGCTGTTTGCCCACCTGTAAAGTGGGCGCAGTCACAGCTGCCTCCCAGGACTGCTGTGGGAACTGGAGATGCAGCGAGCCTTCCTCTCTCCACCTCCAAGCCCCCTTGACAGGGGGGACCCTGGAGGGCCAGGCGGGGATGAGGGAGAGAAGAACTGCCCTCCCCTCGTCCTCCCCTCCAGCTGCTTCATTGATGAGCATGTGACCCGAGTAGCCTGGCTGAACCGCTCCAACATCCTGTATGCGGGCAACGACCGCTGGACCAGTGACCCGAGGGTGCGGCTGCTCACCAACACTCCCGAGGAGTTCTCCATCCTCATCACCCAGGTGGGGCTGGGCGACGAGGGCCTCTACACCTGCTCCTTCCAGACCCGCCACCAGCCGTACACCACTCAGGTCTACCTCATCGTCCACGGTGAGCCTTCCGCCGGGGCCCTGGCGGGGGAGGGGGAGCCGGGGATGGGCGCTGGGGAGAGGGGACACTCGTGTCCTCGTCAATCCCAGGGACATCCAGGGAAGACAGACACACTCCCTGCCCTCACGGATTCCAGCCAGGCAGAGGGAGAGAAAGTCAGAGACAGCCTCCAGGGCAGGAGAGATACGCGGGCCAGGGGGCACTTGAAGGAAAACCCCGCGTTCGTTGGCTCAGCCCTGTTTCTTGAGCACCTGCTGCGTGCAGGCACTGCTCCACAGGCCAGGGACAGAGAGGAGCCAGGCAGGCTGGCCCTGCCCTTCTGGAGGTGTCTTTCCGAGGAGAGGCAGTTTCCCAGACATCACGTCTGAGCTGAGACCTTCAGGAAACAGAACAGCACGTGCGGAGGCTGGATGCTCAGAGCGGGAGAGGTGGGGGTGGAGAGACCCATGGCGGGGGACGGGAGGCTGGAGAGACCCATGGCATCAGAGGTGGTCTGGAAGGCAGCGAGCACGTGGAGAGACAGGAAGCCAGGGACGGCTCAGCCCTGCTCTTGACAAGCCCTGACCTGGGAGCCAAATCCTCCGGTTCCAACCTTGCCGCTGCCACCCAGGGCTGAGGCACCCAAAGCGAGACGGACGTTCAGACTCCTCATCTGCAAAACCGAGATGACGCTGTCATATATCAAATTCAAGACGTCATCCGTTGGAAGGGACACCTTTACTTTATTCTGCTTGCTAGAAACGGGGTGGGAGGGTAACCTGCCAGTTAAACACTGGAGTCCTTCATAAGGCCACCCTGATTGGAGAAATGTTCATAGGGGGCGGGGTCGAGGCGGGGAACGCCCCCATGTGTTAGAATTGATGAACAGAGCAACATCTCGCTTCCCTGGTGGCTCAGTTGGTAAAGAATTCGCCTGCGATGAGGGAGTCGAGTTCGATCCCTGGGTCAGGAAGATCCCCTGGAGGAGGGCATGGCAACCTACTCCAGCATTCTTGCCTGGACAATTCCATGGGCAGAGGAGCCTGGCAGGCTACAGTCCACGGGGTCACAAAGAGTCAGACAGGACTGAAGCGACTGAGCAAGAATGCATGCACCCAGAGGGGAGTAGTGAGGGTTTCATGGGTTCATTTTTGTGAAATACTTAAAACAGGGTAAGCTTACACTCAGTAGGCACCATACAAGCATTAGCTAAACAAATTAGCTGAGAATAATAGTACTAATCAATACAAATAGAGATGGGAAGGGAGGAATTCAGACCCAAAGATAGAAGATAGAAACCACGTGAGAAGGAAGGTGGAGAGAGACTGAGAAAGTGAGGAAGACACAAGACCAGCGACTGGAGAAGGGGCCAGATCCAGAGGGGAGAGGAAACAGGAATTCTTACAGAGAGTCAGGAATATCAGCTGAACCCCTGGGTCTGAGGGAGGAGGGGCTAGGGGTCTGGACTCCTGGTCTGAGGGAGGAGGGACCAGGCCTAGATCCTGGGTCCTGGGAACCCACAGGGCCTCTCACTGACCTTCCCTCCGGTCTGCAGTCCCTGCCCGCATCGTGAATATCTCTTCGCCCGTGACAGTGAATGAGGGGAGCAACGTGAACCTGCTTTGCCTGGCTGTGGGGCGGCCGGAGCCCACGGTCACCTGGAGGCAGCTCCGAGGTGAGGACCCCACCCCTGGCTGAAAGTCCTTTCCCCCACTCCACAGGCTGGGCCCAAAGCTCCTCATGTTCCTAGCTAGATACCCAGAACCTCCCACTCCCACCTCCTTTGATTCCCCCAGAAGCTTTGTCATGACCAGATTTACCCCTCCTACTTGGTCCTGTTATTTCTCCAACGGACCCCAGAGCCTTAGGGCCTACCCACGTGCCCTCCCAGGCTGGGGCTGTTTCCTCCACCCACCTGCTAGATCCCAGCTTGCCCCCCATCCCCGACTCCAGCAGCCCCAGTCTCTTCCCTACCAGCTCACAGGATTCTCCTGGACTCAGACTCCCATCCACTAGATGACCGGAGTCAGGTTAGCGCCACAGCCCCTGCCCACATTCCCGTCTCCTGTTCACATTACTGAATCTCTGCCGGATGCCTCAGGCCAGCGGTTCTCTTAGTATGGTCCCCAGACTCACAGCAGGAGCATCACCTGGAGACTTGCCAGAAAGGCATGAGTCAGAACCACCCCTCCCCCTATCACCACCACAATCTGTCCTAACAAGCCCTTCAAGTGATCCCAAGGTAGAGCTGAGAAGCATGGCGGCCCCCAAACAGAGGGATCTGAATGGGAAATTCCAGATCCTACACATTGCACACTGTCCCCTTTACTTGGATTTCCACCACCATTTCCCAGACCCCTAGATCCTCACTCACTGGGTCTTGGGAGACCAAATATGCCAGCCCCTAGATTTCTTGGGGCCCCAGAACGCAATAACTAGGTCTCGGATCCCTGGATCCTCCCCTGCCACTTCATCTGAGCCCCACAGTTCTGGTCTTGAGTTCCTGGATCCCCGAATGCTGTGAGTCCCAAAGGGTCTTCTGAGCAGGCGCGCTGTTCTAAGACACCCAATACCTGGATTGCTGATTGCAGTCACCAGCTCCTGATTCCCTGGGCCCCAAGGGCTAGACCCCAGAATCCTGGATCCTCCCTCGCCAGGGCTGTTTTCTGGATCTTTCTGAGCCCCAGGAGCTCCTGGCACCCTCCCCACTGGGTTCTAGTTACTAAGTCCCAGCTCCTCAGTCCCTGTCCCACCGCAGCAACCCCCACCCCGCACTGACCCCGGCACTCCAGGCCCTGCGCCTGTCCGCCCCGCTGATGTTTGTCCGTGTTGTGCCCGTGTTGTCCCGTGTTAAGTGTTTGTGTCCGGCCCCGCCCCCTCCCCTCCCCTCCCCCCACAGACGGCTTCACCTCCGAAGGCGAGATCCTGGAGATTTCCGACATCCAGCGGGGCCAGGCTGGGGAATACGAGTGCGTGACTCACAACGGGGTTAACTCTGCACCGGATAGCCGCCGCGTGCTGGTCACAGTCAACTGTGAGCCGCCCCCCCACCCCCTGCTCCCCCTCCACCCCGCCGGCACGGGGCACAGAAGTGGGGCGGGCCCTGGGTCCCTGCGACAGGAGGAAGGGGGAGGGTCTGCGGGAGGAAGGGGTCCAAGAGGCGGGGGCTCGAGAACTCCCAGGAAGGAGGAAGGAGGGGCTGGGGGGTGAGACCCTTTCGTCCGCACGAGCAGGGAAAATTCGCTGACCCTGTCCCTCGCCAGATCCTCCAACCATCACCGACGTGACCAGCGCCCGCACGGCCGTGGGCCGGGCCGCCCTCCTCCGCTGCGAAGCCATGGCGGTGCCTCCGGCGGATTTCCAGTGGTACAAGGATGACAGACTGTGAGGATGGCACCGGGGCGGGCCGCGGTGGTGGTGGTGTGGCGGGGGTGGGGGTGGGGGTCCTCGGTCCTTTGGGACTCGGGGAGGGGGCAGAGGGAGCAGAGTTCTGGGTCCTGGGAACTAGGGGGTGGTGGGGGTGGTGTCCGGGTTCTAGGTGTTGGGGTCCTCTGGGCCCCAGGGCAACTGCAGTGGCTTACTGGAAATTTAGGTCCTGGGATAATGAATGATGGAACCTGGCCTCCTCCTACTATTCAGGAAGAAGGTCTGGGGTGGGGGTGATGCTGAGACTTGTCAGCATCAGGGTTTTAGGGTACCCCACCAGCTTTAGGGTTAGGGGACCACTGGATCTGAGGTTTAGCAGGGCCTGGGGATCCCTAGAGGTTGGAGGTGAGGGTCTGGGTGCCTGGAGAGGGGCGTCGGTGGGAGTGGCCCGGGTTCCACAGGCAGTTAGAACCAGAGGCTCGGGGTCGCTGGGATGGGGGACAGAATGTAGGATCTACAGGGAATCGGGGAGTCTAATAGTCAGGGGGCTGGGCTTTTTGTCCGGAGGGGGTCCCGGCCCAGGGTCCTGCGGTCTGGTCCCTGACCCGGATCCCCGGCAGGCTGAGCAGTGGCACGGCCGAGGGCCTGAAGGTACAGACGGAGCGCACCCGCTCAATGCTTCTCTTCGCCAACGTGAGCGCCCGGCATTACGGCAACTACACGTGCCGCGCAGCCAACCGGCTGGGAACATCCAGCGCCTCCATGCGGCTCCTGCGTGCGTCCCCCGAGGAGCGGAAGGGGCGGGGCCGGGGCTTGGGCGGGGCCGACCTGAATGGGCGTGGCCAGGGAGGTAGAGATGCAGAACCGCCCCTCGACTGACCCCGAGCTTAGGAAAGAGCCCAAGACCGGTGTTCATTGAGAACCCACTAAGGGAGGGAATTGGATGCTGGGGACACTGCAAGGCACAAAAGAGGCAAGGTCTGGTGGCTCAGACGATAAAGAATATGCCTGCAATGCAGGAGACCTGGGTTCGATCCCTGGGTTGGGAAGATTCCCCTGGAGAAGGGAATGGCTACCCACTCCAGTGTTCTTGGCTAGGAAATCCCATGTACAGAGGAGCCTGGAGGGCTGCAGTCCATGGGATAGCAAAGAGTCGGACACAACTGAGCGACTAACACTTTCACTTTTGTCTAGGGACTGGTACAGCTAGTAGCAGTAGTAGTAAAGCAACAAAGTACACAAATAAAATGAAAAGTCAACAAATACATAAGCAAAAAACAATTTTGCATATTGATAAGGACTATCAAGAAAATAAACAATAGAATTGGGGATGGTAGCAGTAGACATACGCATCAGAGAAGGCTTCCTGGAGGAAGCAACCTTTGAAATGAGACCTGAAAGGTCAAAAGAATCCAGCCCTGCCAAGATCTACCAAAGAGCTTTGCAGCGGGGTGGGCTGGGGGAGCGGGTGCGGGGACAGAGATGAGCCAGATGATTAGATTAAGAGTGTGGTGTGGGCAGGGTCCCTGAGTGAAAACCCAGAAAGGCCCTTAGGAGGCGGCCTCAGACAAGACCCTCAGAAGCAAGACACCCAGGAGACACACGCATGGGGTCTTCCCACTCCAGGCCTCCTCCCTTGACCCCTCTCTCTTTCCCCAGGCCCAGGATCCCTGGAAAACTCGGCCCCGAGGCCCCCAGGGCCCCTAACCCTCCTCTCTGCCCTGGGCTGGCTGTGGTGGAGGATGTAGGAAGAACTCAGTGCCGCTGGTGTCCCCCTGCGAGGGGGGGCTGAGGCCGAGAGCGAGAGGAGCAGGGGGAGCAAGCGCCGTGGGTCTCGAGGGGCGGAGGAGCTCTCGGCCGCTGAGGAAGAAGAGGAAAAGGAAGAGGAGGAGGGAAGATCTATAGAGAACCCATCACTGTGAGGGATAACGCAAAATTATGCATCTTTCTACAGCCATTCTCGCCACCGTTCACCTTTCCAATTGACCCACCCCTGGCCACCCCCACACCCCTCTCTTAGCTCAGGCTGTCAACTGGATCGCGCGTGTGTGGTAGGTGTGAGCATGTGTGTGTGTGTGTGTGTATGGATGAGGGGTGGGTGGGTGGGGAAGGGGGCTCAGCACTCTTCCCTCCTGGGCACCCCCCCTCCCCGACATCCACTGCCCCCATCCCCGCTGTCTCTCACCTCTGGCTGGAGGTAGGTATGGGGTCTTCGTGCTGGAAGCTGTGAGGGGAGGTTTTCCAGGCTCCCGCTTTCCCAGTATATGCACGTACCCCGCCCCCTCCCCTCCCTGCTGAAAGGCTGTCTCCCGGGCAGGTTGGAAGTGGGAGGGGCATCAGACTTGCCTGGCAAGCTGTCACTCAACCTCTGCGAGCAGGTGCGGGATCTCCACTTTGGCTCTGGGCCTCCCTGCTGTCAACCAACCACCTGCCTGGAGCCAGAGGCCCCATCACCGGCTCAGCGGCCTGAGACCTTCCCGCTTTCCCTGTCCCTCCCCGCCCTGGACTTTCTGGCCCTCTCCCGGGCCGATCGGTGCTTCCATCCAACTGTCAGGCCGGTGCCTGCTGTCACCTGCCTGTCTCAGTGCTTTGCCCTAGCCCTCCCCCACTCCCTTCGGCCGCCTGCAGCGCCCCTACGGTCGGCCCACAGGTGTGAGCTTGCTCGTCCACCACTGCCTGGCCTCTCCACCAACTGACCCTCCCAAAGGCTGACCTGACCACCCTCACACACACTCAGACACACACACACACACACCAGCGACTGTGACCAGCAATAGCCCCCTGGCTCCAGCTGTCCTGTAGCCGGTGACCAGCTGTGGTTCCCCCGAGGATGAGCAATTATGTCAGAAAGGCACTCCGAGGCTGTAACTTCAGCTTGGATTGTAGGCATACCCCACGCTGGCACACCACATCCCACAACGTGGGGGAAGAGAGGGGCATCACACAAACGTCCCCAGCCCAGACCAAGATGTTACCAACTCCAGCTCCCGGGAGACCCTCTTATAAACACCCACCCCAAACTATACCACCCAGCAGGAGCTTGGGAGGACGAGAGAGGGCAGAGCAGGGGCAGGGGGGGCAAGGGGCAGTGACTGTACCTCAGATGGGGGCCCCATCCCACATTGTCTTCCATTCCCAGGGTCCAGGGGACAGGGAGGGGAGGGGGAGGGTGCCAGGGAGGGGGGCGGGGGGGCCCTGGGGGCCGTGTGTTCCGATTCATGGGGAGTGTTGAGACCGCCACACCAATAAACGCCTTTTTCCAAAGTCTCCGCCTACTAGTGTCACCGTCAGTAAGCATATGGGTGAGTGGAGTGCAGACTCCTGGTCATTGGTGGTGCCTCCCCAGCGTCACTTCTGCCCTCCCCTTTCTCTTTGGTAGATGTGGAATTGACCTATTTACAGAGGTGGCCCCTGATTGGCTGAAGCTACTCGGCATAGCCCGTTTCCCACTGTGACTGGTTCAGAGGTGGCACATGGCCCAGCCAGGCTAATGAGAGAAGGAACACCAGAGCAGTGTGGATTTCCCAGGAAGAGCTGCTCTTCTGTTGGGATAATGTGGCTCAATGGTATGAAGTCAAGATCTGCAGATGTCCATTCTCCATCACATGGAGAGATCTTGGGTCTATGGGGATAGCACTGGTGGGGAAGACAATACATGGAGCCTGCGAGTGATAGAAACACCATGGAATGCAGAGTGGAAAGTCTAGAGAAACTGAGTCCTTGATGACATCATTTGAACAACTGGATCAAAATTTACCTGGTGCCTACCTTCACTTACATAAGCAATAAAGTCCAATGTATGTTTAAACCAACTCAAGTTAGGTTTTCAATTTCTAGTGATTACAAAAGAAATGAAAATTCTCACTGACATAGAAGAGATGTAGAGGTTCCAGGACTCCAGCCATCACCTTTCTAAAAAGATCCAAGGTCTCTATTTTCCAAAGGCCTCTTTCACACCAAACTTTAGCCAGAATGGCTCACATCCTTTCTTCCCCTGAGACAGATATTGTTGCCTATGCTTTAATTTATTTGTTTACAATTTCATCTTTGCCCACCTTCCATGACACAGACTGAGACATTTGGTTTCCCAGCCTCCCTCACAGTGATATGGCTTGGTCAATGAGACTTAAGGGAAGTTTGCTATCAGGCTTCCAGGAAATTTTCGCCTCATTCATGTGAGGAAAGGAACCCTGCTCCCTTCCTTTTGTCATTAGATACAGTTGTGTGAAGATGTGATGCCTGGAGCTGCAGCAGCCATCTTGTTACTTGAGACAATATGCTAACACACTGAGGGTGGCAAAGCAGAAGGACCCAAAGAAACCAAATACTTGATGGTGTCACTAAGTTGTTGAGCCACACTGAAACTACCTACCTCCATATTTCTTTCCCTCATTTACTTTATTACTTATAGCCAAAATAATCTTCATTGATGCACTCTTTCCATTTCCAGTGAGAAACTCAATTGGAAAAGGAAGTCATCCTGCTGGGGAGAGCAGCAACAAGCCCTGAATTTCACTGGCCCCAGACAGTTGATCAGATGACAAATACTTATGGATGTTTTTGTGCCAAACTCTGTGTTAAATGCTGGTGATAACGACATGGTCTCTACCTTTGTGTAACTCTCAGTTCAGAGAGGAAGTCAGAGGTTAAACAAGTAATTACATATTTACATACAAGAAGCAGGAAGTTCAGAGCCTCTAGGACCTAATTCATAGCCAAGACAGGTTTGGGTCATGGGTTAGAGAAGGGTCCTCTAAGATGATAACATTTCCCTTTATACTTGAAATATTAATGATGCAGAGCAAAGAATCCTGCTCCAGGTGCAGTAAACTCTAGAACAAAGGCCTGGAGGCAAACTAAAGTATGAAGAAGAGAAGCAGGGGTGAAATTTCTGGAACGAGAGGTTAGAGAGGCCAACAGAGGCCAAACCGCTAGGCTTCAAAGGTCCCAATGAGGAGCTTGGACAATATCTGAAGGGCAATGGGCAGCCCTAGAAGGGCTTAAAGAGAAGAGGTATGTGATCTGATTTGAGATGAAGATTCTGGGAACTGGATGGGGCGTAGCCTGGAGGAGGCAAACATCGATATAGGAAGACCTTTCCAGAGAATGAGGCAGGGCACCCTCTCCAGCTCCCAGCTGCACAGCACGCCCTGCCCGGCCGCCACAGACCCTTGCCCGCTTGAAGGATGTACAAACCACACTGTTCGGTTAGCAGGAGTCCCTCCCAGCCGTGGAGTCCCATCTCCTTAGTTGCATGAATACAGGGAGAATCTTCCTGGGCGCTGAGAGAGGGAGACGGGAAGTCCCACTTTCCAGGTCAAACCATCAATCATAGTGGGACAGGAAGTCCCTGACTGCTACGAAGGCGAAACAGGAAGTCCCGCCCCCAAAGTCCTGCACAGAGCGAGCCACTCGGCCAGCTCACACCTGTGTAGCCGTCCGAACGGTTTTGGGGTCCCCACCTGGAGGCATGCCGGTGGCCTAGAAGAAAGAAGAGGGACGGGGAACAACCACAAAAGTTACCCTGGATGTGACATAACTCACCCTTTCCCAGCGCTAGCTCGCACCATTCCAAAATTAGCTGAGTTCCCAACATTTGCAAGGGGGGAAAAAGGTCTAGTCACCCTTGGGAGAAATAAGGCATGCAACAACTCAAATTTTATGGGGAAGAGATGTTCTATCCCACTTCAGAGAGAAAATGGAAGTTTCCCAATTTTTATGGAAATGAATGAAGGCATTTTGGGAAAATTGGAATTTCATGCATATATATATATATAATGGAAAGTCCTGTCCAACTTCTGTGTATCAAAAAAAAAAAAAAAAGAGAGAGAGAGAGAGGGAAAATCTATCAACTTTCTGAACCAACAAAAAAAGCTGGAGGAAGAGAATTCTGACCATCTCCTCCACCTGACTAAAACACAAAAATTTCCACCCCCATTCTAGGACCCTGGGGCACCCATACTCACTGGGTGGGCCCTGATTGGGCTAGGGTTCTCCAGTGGTACTTTGAGGGGCAGAGGCTGTGGGGTGTGCACTGGGGTCAAGCCCTGCACCTTCTTTTCCGGTTGGGGGACTACAGGGGTCCATGTGCCGGGTTGCTTCTTTTTCTTATGCACCTCTCCTGGGCAAGGGAAGAGGAAGAGAAATAGGAACACTTGATTGGTGTGCCCACATGCCCATTCAGTCAATGGCAAAGGAAGCTGGGCTGAAGGTGGATTAAATGGACTGGAGGTAACTGCTGCTGATTGGTTCAGAGGCTGAACCAGTGGGACTCTTTTCAGGGGTGGGTTCCCCACTTACTTCGAAAGCGGCACAGACAGCAGATGCACAGGAGGAGAAGAGCTGCCAGGAGCGCCAGGCCTAGTAGGGACCCCAGAACGATGCCAGCGATGGCCCCGGGGCCCAGGGTGGGACCTGGAAGAAACCAAGAGAAAGGGAGTAAGGGGAAAGGAACCAAAGCTGGACCTGTTTCCTGAGCCTTCTGCCTCAACCCTCCGCTCGTCAGAACCCAGGAATCTAAGACCCCTTACACCCTCAGTTCACTAAACGTTTCCTGAATGACTGTAGTGTGTCTGGCATTCTGTCAGGTGGTGAAGATCCATTGGTGAGCAAACCAAGAAACCCGCTTTCCTGTGGGTTGATATTAATATTAGGAGGGAAATCAGAAACAAATGTGTCAATAGATAACATAATTACAGATTGTGTTCAGAAGAAAAAATAAATGTGCTATGAGAGAAAATTGCTTTTGATGTCTCTGCTTTCCGGAGCAAAAGCAGACACATCATTTTGCTGGCAAAGGTCCCTACAGTCAAAGCTCTGGTTTTTCTAGTTGTCATGTACAGATGTGAGAACTGGACCAGAAAGAAGGCTGAGCGCCAAAGGATTGATGCTTCTAAATTGTGCTAGAGAAGACTCTTGAGAGTCCCTTGCACTTCAAGGAGATCAAACCAGTCAATTCTAAAGGAAATCAACACTGAATATGCATTGGAAGGACTGCTGCTGAAACTAAAGTGCTAATCCTTTGGCCACCTGATGCGAAGAGCCTACTCATCGGGAAAGACCCTGATACTGGGAAAGATTGAAGGCAAAAGGAGAAGGGGGTGGCAGAGGATGAGATGGATGGATGGCATCTACCAATACAATGGACATGAACTTGAGCAAACTCCTGGGGATAGTGAAGGACGGGAGTCTGGCATGCTGTAGTCCATGCTGTTGCGTCAGACACGACTTAGCCACTGAACAACAACAAAAGATAGAACTAATGGAACAGGAGGTGACATTTAGAAAAGCTGGTGAGGGAAGGTCCTCGAGGAAGTAACATTTGAGCAAAGACCTGGGGAATAGGGAGCCAGGCATGCTAAACAGGGGGACAAGGGTGTTCCAAGCAGAGGGAACAGAAAATGCAGACTCAGAAGCAGGAAAGAGTTATCTGTGTTCAATGAAGGCCAGTGTGGGTGGAGGATATGGAATGAAGGTGGAAGAGGTAAGGGTTGAGGTTAGAGGGATTAAGAGGGGCCAGAGCCTGGGCATGAAAGGCTTTTAAGCAAGGCAGCAGCAACATGGTTTGATTTGCATAACTTTGGCATCTACTTGGAGGATGGACTGTAGGCTGGCAAGAGGGGGCATAAAGACACCAAGAAAATGGCTACTGCAGTCCAGGAAAGAGAGGACTGTGGTGCCTGACCAGAGTGTAGAAGTGAAGATGGAAAGAAGCAGATGATTAAGAAAGCATTTTGGAATAGAATTTGTACCCTGCTCTTGTGTGAAAATTGTATAAATTTTAATTATGTTGGATTGGCTCATAGTGCTTTTCAGATCTACTATATCCTTCTACTTTTCTGTCTATACATTCTATTAATTTTTGAGTGTGATATTGAAAGTCCAGCTAAATATCTTAATTTATCTACTTAGAAAATAATTGCAATATACAGTTGAACTACGTGTAACTTTGTTCTGTATTTTCAAAGTCTCCTGTAAAGGTATTATCATACTTTCATGGTTTAAAAAATAAAAAATTTAAAACTCAAAAAAAAAAAAAGCATTTTGGAAGGAAGTGATGGGACTCTGGAGATATTTGGGATATTACAGGTGATGTCAGCATGTGGGTGGTACCATTTTCCAGGACAGAAAGACTGGAGAGTTGACAGGAGCTGGGTGGGCAGGGTATAGTTTGGAGAAACATCAAGAGGTTTATTTTGGACATGTAAAGTCTGAAATGTCAGTTGGACATTCAAAGTGAAGATGACAAGTAGGGAGGTGGCTTTTCAAGTCTGCAGTTCAGAGGTCTGGGCTGGAGATCAGATATTTGAGCCTCATCTGAGTATTGATGATATTTAAGGCAGTGAGAGTGGAAAGGCCACACTGGGGAGAAATATAGGTGGAGAAGAGAGCTAAGGAAGGACGCATCCAGTACTTAGAAGCTCAGAGTATTCGCAACTACTGAAACCCCCACGCTTCACAGCTAGAGAGTCTGCGCACTGCCATGAAAGATCCTGCGCAATGCAAAGAAGGTCCCGTGTGTTGCAACTAAGACTGATGCAGCTAACTAAATCAATAAAAATTTTGAAAAGGAAGTTGGAGAGTGTTACTAATTGTCTCCTCCCCCAAAAGATAATAGTCCCCGTGAACGTGACTTTACTTGGAAATACAGTCTTTGCAGATGTAATCAAGTCAACATCTTGAATATGCAAAGACTTCATTTCCAAATAAGGTCACACAGCTATGTATCTACATTTTTCCCAGCATCACTACTCTGGCCCTTTGGGGTCATTAATAAGTGAAACAAGGGTTTCCTGAACACAAGCCCTGACATACCTTGACAGCTGATCTGACAACTGAGACAGTTTCAAAGTAACTAACAGGCAGGATAAGCTGGACAAAGGGACGACTCACTTCCCAGGTGAGATGGAGTGGACGGTGTGAGATCTCATCGCGCTACTCAGGCACGCAATTTCAAACTTCAGTTCAGTTCAGTTCAGTCACTCAGTTGTGTCCAACTTTTTGCGACCCCATGAATTGCTGCAGCACGCCAGGCCTCCCTGTCCATCATCCCCTCCCGGAGTTCACTCAAACTCATGTCCATCAAGTCGGTGATGCCATCCAGCCATCTCATCCTCTGTTGTCCCCTTCTTCTCCTGCCCCCAATCCCTCCCAGTAAAGTCTTTTCCAGTGAGTCAACTCTTAGCTTGAAGTGGCCAAAATATTGGAGCTTCAGCTTTACCATCAGTCCTCCCAAAGAACACCCAGGACTGATCTTTAGAATGGACTGGTTGGATCTCCTTGCAGTCCAAGGGACTCTCAAGAGTCTTCTCCAACACCACAGTTCAAAAGCATCAATTCTTTGGTGCTCAGCTTTCTTCACAGTCCAACTCCCAAATCCATACATGACTACTGGAAAAAGCATAGCCTTGACTAGACGGACCTTTGTTGGCAAAGTAATGTTTCTGCTTTTCAATATGCTATCTAGGTTGGTCATAACTTTCCTTCCAAGGAGTAAGTGTCTTTTAATTTCATGGCTGCAGTCACCATCTGCAGTAATTTTGGAGCCCAAAAAGATAAAGTCTGACACTGTTTCCACTATTTCCCCATCTATTTCCAATAAAGTGATGGGACCAGATGCCATGATCTTCATTTTCTGAATGTTGAGCTTGAAGCCAACTTTTTCACTCTCTTCTTTCACTTTCATCAAGAGGTTTTTTAGTTCCTCTTCACTTTCTGCCATAAGGGTGGTATCATCTGCATATCTGAGGTCATTGATATTTCTCCCGGCAATCTTGATTCCAACTTGTGCTTCATCCAGCTCGGTGTTTCTCATGATGTACTCAGCATATAAGTTAAATAAGCAGGGTGATAATATATAGCCTTGATGTACTCCTTTTCTTATTTGGAACCAGTCTGTTGTTCCACGTCCAGTTCTAACTGTTGCTTCCTGACCTGCATATAGGTTTCTCAAGAGGCAGGTCAGGTGGTCTGGTATTCCCATCTCTTTCAGAATCCAAGAAACACCTGGGGTAACAGGCAAATTTGGCCTTGCAATGCGGAATGAAGCAGGGCAAAGGCTAATAGAGTTTTGCCAAGAGAACGCACTGGTCATAGCAAACACCCTCTTCCAACAACACAAGAGAAGACTCTACACATGGACATCACCAGATGGTCAACACCGAAATCCGACTGATTATATTCTTTGCAGCCAAAGATGAAGAAGCTCTATACAGTCAGCAAAAACAAGACTGGGAGCTGACTGTGGCTCAGATCATGAACTCCTTATTGCCAAATTCAGACTTAAATTGAAGAAAGTAGGGAAAACCACTAGACCATTCAGGTATGACCTAAATCAAATTCCTTATGATTATACAGTAGAAGTGGGAAATAGATTTAAGGGACTAGATCTGACAGACAGAGTGCCTGATGAACTATGGATTGAGGTTCGTGACACTGTACAGGAGACAGGGATCAAGACCATCCCCATGGAAAGAAATGCAAAAAAGCAAAATGGCTGTCTGGGGAGGCCTTACAAATAGCTGTGAAAAGAAGAGAAGAGAAAAGCAAAGGAGAAAAGGAAAGATATAAACATCTGAATTCAGAGTTCCAAAGAATAGCAAGGAGAGATAAGAAAGCCTTCCTCAGTGATCAAGGCAAAGAAATAAAGGAAAACAACAGAATGGGAAAGACTAGATATCTCTTTAAGAAAATTAGAGATACTAAGGGAACATTTCATGCAAAGATGGGCTCGATAAAGGACAGAAATGGTATGGACCTAATAGAAGCAGAAAATATTAAGAAGAGGTGGCAAGAATACACAGAAGAACTGTACAAAAAAGATCTTCACGACCAAGATAATCACGAAGGTGTGATCACTCACCTAGAGCCAGACATTCTGGAATGTGAAGTCTAGTGGGCCTTAGAAAGCATCACTATGAACAAAGCTAGTGGAGGTGATGGAATTCCAGTAGAGCTATTTCAAATCCTGAAAGATGATTCTGTGAAAGTGCTGCACTCAATATGCCAGCAAATTTGGAAAACTCAGCAGTGGCCACAGGACTGGAAAAGGCCCATTTTCATTCCAATCCCAAAGAAAGGGAATGCCAAAGAATGCTCAAACTACCGCACAATTGCACTCATCTCATACAATAGTAAAGTAATGCTCAAAATTCTCCAAGCCAGGCTTCAGCAATACGTGAACCATGAACTTCAAGATGCTCAAGCTGGTTTTAGAAAAGGCAGAGGAACCAGAGATCAAATTGCCAACACCCGCTGGATCATGGAAAAAGCAAGAGAGTTCCAGAAAAACATCTATTTCTGCTTTATTGACTATGCCAAAGCCTTTGACTGTGTGGATCACAATAAACTGTGGAAAATTCTGAAAGAGATGGGAATACCAGACTACCTGACCTGCCTCTTGAGAAACCTAGTATGAATCATTTATTTCTGAGATTTTCCATTGAATATTTTAAGACCACAGCTGACCCCTGGTAACTGAAACTTTGGAAATAAAAACTGAGGATAAAGGGGCTACTGTATCTTTTGCATGGGGGAGCACAATTCAACCAATCAAGTCAAGATGAGATCATGAGGGTGGGTCCTCATCGGATATGACTTGTGTCCTTACAGGAAGACAGAGACACATACAGGGAGGAGGAAGAGACTGTGAGAGGCTAGAAGCAGAGGCTGGAGTAATGTCAAGGATTAACAGTCACTATCAGAAGATAGAGGGTCCCTGGTGGCTCAGCTGGTAAAGAATCTGCCTGCAATACGGGAGACCTGGGTCTGATCTCTGGGTTGGGAAGATCCCCTGGCGAAGGGAACGGTACCCACTCCAGTATTCTGGCCTGGAAAATTCCATGAAGTATATAGTCCATGGGGTCGCAAAGGGTCGGACATGACTGAGGGACTTTCACTTTCGCTTTATCAGAAGCTGCTGCTGCTGCTGCTGCTAAGTCGCTTCAGTCGTGTCCAACTCTGTGTGACCACAGAGACAGCAGCCCACCAGGCTCCCCCATCCCTGGGATTCTCCAGGCAAGAATACTGGAGTGGGTTGCTATTTCCTTCTCCAATGCATGAAAGTGAAAAGTGAAAGTGAAGTCGCTCAGTGGTGTCCAACTCTTAGTGACACCATGGACTGCAGCCCACCAGCCTCCTCCGTCCATGGGATTTTCCAGGTAAGAGTACTGGAGTGGGGTGCCATTGCCTTCTCCATATCAGAAGCTAGAAGGAGGCAAGTGAGGATTCTTCGTAGAATCTCAGAGGCAGGGACTTCCCTGGGGTCCTGCGGTTAAGAATCTGCCTTCCAATGCATGGGATGTGGGTTTGCTCCCTCACTGGGGAACTAAGATACAACGTGCTTTGGGGCAACTAAGCCTGTGGGCTTCAATGAAGCCCCAGTGCAGTCAAAATTTTAGAATTAATTTAAAAAAAGAATCTGCCTTATTCAGATCGGATGTGCGGTTCGATCCCTGGTCAGAGGAGATAAGATTCTACAGGCCACAGGCAGCTAAGCTCTGTGGGTCACAACTAAAGAAAAGCGCACACGCTCTAGAGCCCAGGTTCCACAAGAGAAGCCTGTGCACCGCAAGGAACACAGTACAGGAAAAAGAAAAACAACTCAACAATCTCAGAGGCAGCCTGACCCTGCACAGACTCCTGGCTTCCAGAGTTGGCAGAGAATACATTGCTGTTGTTTCCAGCCACACAATTCAAGGTACCTAATTACGGCAACCCCAGGAAACTAACGCAAAGAAAGAAGGAAGATCCAACTTAAAGAGACTTGAGATGGGGAAGTCCAGGAGAAAGGCTCCAACTCACCGGCCTGGTAGATCTGGCTTTGGGAGGGCATCCCTGGCTGGCCCCCCAGGGTGGGCAGGATACGAAAGACCCAGGTCCTGGGATTCTGAAGAGGGAGGGGTACCACAGCTGAACGCTCCCGAGGCCCCAGGATGAGCAGGGAGACCCAGTCCGAGGCGATGGCTCTGCCCGGGTCAGGGCCCTCCACCTGTGCCTGGATCTGGAAACGGCTGATCAGGGCCCCGCGCTCCACATCCCAAGTCAGCACTGCTGCGTCCCGGGTTCTCTGCAGCCTCCACGAGGAGATGGATGGTCCTGGGGGGGTGAGGGGGGTCAAGGTGGAAGCTGGATCCACCGGTCCAAGAGGGAGAGGAACAGGGGTCACAGACCTGGACTCCTAAGTCCTAGAAGCAGAGGGTCTGGAGACCCCAACTCCTGGATCTGAGAAAGGAAGAGACTGGGGGCCTGGACTCTTGGGTCTGAAGAAGCAAGGGTCTGAGGGTTCCCTGGAAGAAGTGACTGGGGTCCATGATTCCCTGAGGGATCAGGGAAATGGGGGTGGGAATCCTAGGGTCTGGGGTTGGAGGAGGCCCAGGACCAAGATTTGTGTGTCTGAGGGAGGAGGGACTGGGGGTCTGGAGCCCTAGGTCTGAGGGAGGAACTGGCTGGAATCCCAGTCTCCTGGGTTTGGGAGAAGAGAGGTTCTGGGAAAAGGTGGGACTCACCAATGAGGGTGATCTTGTCGGCCCCAGCACCCAGCGCCCCACTGCACAACACGGAGTAATTTCCCAGGTCCCGATCCAGGCTGAAGTTGCCAATGAGAAGTCTCCGCCCATCCTCGGTGAGCCGCAGGCGTCCCGCGCCTCCTGGGGCCAGGGGCCGCCCTTCCCGGGCCCAGGATGCTCGGGAAGGTGGGGGACAGCCAGACGCCTGCAGCGCTACCTCTGCCTCTCCGGACCGTGTCTCCTCTACGATCGGGTGAAGCAGGACCTTTCGGGGGGCCTCTGCAGGCGGAAGAAACCCGAGTAAGAAAGTCAAAGAAGGAGTCCTGCGCCTTTTGGTGAATCTAATAGGGTACCTTAGCCACAAGAGGAAGATCTGCCCTTTCACTCTCTCCCTCATTCATTCGTCTTTCTTAACGAGGACTTATGAAGTACGTGCAACAGACCAGGTCATACTATTCTCAACCATTTGTTGCTCTGAACACGTGGGAAAGTGTCAGTTCTCTTGGTGGGTCCAGGAAAGAAATTTTGGACCGGCCCCTGCTTGAGGTATAGAGAAAACCTCCGAACATCTGTAGGGTTAAAAACAGAGGAAATCCCCCTCCCTCGAGTCCTGAAGGACCAAAGCAGTACCCGCTCCTCCTCGGGGGAAACAGTAAGGCAATCCCACAGGCTCTCACCCGGGGTGACAGTGCACGTGCGCGTGGTCACCAGGTGGCGAGCAAGGCAGGTGACGGAGACGCCGCTGAGCCGGGGGTGGGCGGGGACCACTGCCTGGAGCACAGAGGACGCCAGTCCCTCCTGGACGCCTTCCGGGAGACCCTGGAACTTCAGGGAGGCGGCAGGGGCCCCGCCGGGCCACGAGCATCGGAAGCGGAGGCTGCGATCCCCAGGACCCCCTTCGACTGAGCACTGAGGGGACCCAGGGGGCAGATCTATGGAGGAAAGGGAGAGATCAAGGGGTCAGTCGGCTCTGTGTCCGTTCTGCCCCCAGCCCCTTCACTCCTCTTCTTCACCTGACCCCGCCCAGTAGGCACTGACCCCGCCCATTCTCCTGTAAACCCCTCTGGCTTTCCGGCAACTCCAGGGCTAAGTGGTTAGCCCCACTACCGGTCCCGGATTTCCTAAGGAAGCTTCATCTTGCCACTCTGATTCTTTTCCTTCCGCTCGTAGCCCCGCCCCCTTTTCTAGCTCCACCCCTTCCACCAGGGTCTCGGGCCCCCTCTTTGACCCTTCCCTTTTGTTGTCACCCCTGCCCTTCCTACTGGGCCCTGCCCCTTTTCTAAAATGATCCTGTCCCTTTCTAGAATGAATTCGCCCCTTCCTCTTGTGACTCCGTCCCCTTTCCCAGGTAACTTCTTTTCCTGATCCCAGTTACTGGCCCAAGCAACTTAGGCCCTTTCCTATCTCCTGCTGGTGCTGCTACTAAGTTGCTTCAGTTGTGTCTGACTGTGCGACCCCATAGACGGCAGCCCACCAGGCTTGCCTGTCCCTGGGATTCTCCAGGCAAGAACACTGGAGTGGGCTGCCATTTCCTTCTCCAATGCACTAAAGTGAAAAGTGAAAGTGAAGTCGCTCAGTCGTGTCAGACTCTTAGCGACCCCATGGACTGCAGCCTACCAGGCTCCTCCGTCCATGGGATTTTCCAGGCAAGAGTACTACTTTTTGTCATTTACTTTGTTGTTCAGTCGCTCAGTCGTGTCCGACTCTTTGCGGGCCCATGGACCGCGGCTCACCAGGCTTTCCTGTCCTTCACTATCTCCCGGAGTTTGTTCAAATGGACTCATGTCCATTGAGTCGGTGATGCCATCCAACCATCTCATCCTCTGTTGCTCCCTTCTCTTCCTACCTTCAACCTCTCCCAGCATCAGGGTCTTTTGCGATTTACATCCGCTGCTTGATTTGTAGAGATTGCCCCTTGCCCAGAAGTCTCCGCCCTCTCGGTAATGACCCAGGCCCTTCTCCTCGCCATCCTTTCTCCTCTCCTTCTCCTGGGCACCCCTGTTCCTCTACAGAGATCTCCGCCCCTCCCTGCCGGCCCCGCCCCTTCACGAGTCCCAGCCGCTCGTTGGTACCGCCCCTTCTCCCGGGCATCCCCGCCCCCGCATCCTGCCCAGCCTTGCTCACCCGCCACTGTGAGGTTCAGCAGCGAGCGGCGGCGGCTGCTGGTGCGCGGGTTCCTGGCGATACAGGCGTAGGCGCCGGCGTGGCCGGGCTGGACCGCGGGCAGCAGGAGGCGCGGGCCGGCGGGCACAGCGGCTTCGGTGGGGTCGGCCAGACTCCAGGTGATGTCGGCGGGTGGCCGCGAGGCGGCGGTGCAGCTCAGGGTCACGTTGCTGCCCGCGGTGACATACTGGGCGGGGTTGGCATCTCGGTTAGAGGACACAGTGATGACCGGCAGATCCGGGCCATCTAGGCAGAGGAAGGGGGTTGAAACCGAGAAGGTCAGGGTCATCTGGGGCCGCTCCAGGATTTCCGAAGACGGGACATCCTCCCTAGGGACTCCAGGAGCCTAAGCCCTCAGATCCGTGTCCCCGACTGGAGGCGTCCCCCTACTCACAGAAAACACTGACGTCGGCCGTGGCCTCTGTGTGGCCGAAGGGGCTGTTCACGCGGCAGGTGTACCGGGCGTGGTCGCTGCGCACCGGACGCGCGATGAGAAGCTGGTCACCCTCTGCGCGGATCCGCAGTGGCTCTGCTCCCGCAGACTCCACTGTATCCAGGGCACGTCCGTCTCGTGTCCAGCTCAGCTCCCCGCGACCCGGTCCCCACCCCATGCAGCGCAGCCGGAGCTCCGCTGCTCCTTCCTGGGTCTCCGGAGCCTTGGGCTGCATGGACAGCTTGGGCAGGGGCTCTGGGGAGGGGGCACGGGCTCAGGACTAGGCTCTCAGCCCCTGGGGCCCTTAGGTCCAAGACCGGGTCCCTGCCACCTCTTACACCCAGGACCTGGCCCAGCTGAGTCCCCGTCTAAGCCCTCCTCTTAGCCCCAGGAATCCTCTTCTCACAGACTAAGTGCCCAACTCTCTCCTCTCCGGGACTCAGGAGTCAGTGCCCCCAGGAGTTTTGGTCCCCAGGTCCAGCTTCCCTCAAGCATCGGCCTTGACCCCCAGCTCCTCTTCTGCCTCTTCCTAGCCCAGGAGTCCTCTCCCTTGTCTAGGAACCCCTTCTCTACGGAGGACACAGCTGCAGAACAGTGGTAACCTGCCCACCAGCAGGCCCCTGCAGTCAGCAATCTGGAGTTCAGAGCCCACTTACCATATACGCCCACCGTGAACTCCCGGATCTGCCGGGAGACCCCAGCCCGGATGACCTCCGCTGTGTAGACCCCAGCATCCTTCAGCTGAGCAGAGGTGAGCTCCAGGCCCCCTTGGGCCTGGTCAAATCGTAGGCGGTCTCGGTAAGTGGGGTCCAGGCTAGTCAGAGGGGCCCCTGCCCCCAGGCCCCCCGCTGCTAACACCTTGGAACCTCGGCGCCAAACCACCAGAGGGGGTGAGGGGCCAGGGCTGGGGACTGGAACCAGCCGGAGCTGGATGGTGGTCCCCACCAAGACTGCAAGAGGCTCCCCCGCCTGAGGGGGGAAGCTTGTCCCCACATGGGCCTCTGAGGACACTTTAGAACCCAGGCTCTGGGCAGAGAACTCAAGATCCCCATCCTTAGGGGAGTATTTTGAAGCTGGGGCCTCCACAGAGACTTTAGTATCAGGGAAGTGAGCAAAAATGCCCGAAGCTGGGGTTTTAACAGACAAGGAAGGCTCCCGGCTTGGGGCAGCAACTTGCAAACCCGAAGTGTCAGGAGATACATTGGAACTAGGGATTCCAGAGAAGGGTTCCAGATTCAGGTTTTCGCTCTGAGCAGAAATATTGGACTCAAAGGAATCGTTCAAATTCAGCCCCTTGGGAGACCATTCGGAAAGTGAGGTATCTGTGGAGACTTTTGAGCCTGTCGTCTGATCTGGGAATTTCCAGCTGGGGAGATTGATGGAAGGAACTTTCGCACCCGGGCCCTGGGAAGAGCTTTCTGGGTCTGAGGAGAGACTGGTTCTCTGAATTTCAGAAGAGGCTTGGAAGGCAAGGACCTCTGCTCCGGAGGCTGCAGAGGAGAGAAAGGGAGGGTGTTGCTGGGCTGCAGAAAAGGGGGCTGGTGGGGAACCGGCTGAGCTGGGGGCTTACCCAGGAGCAGGAGGAGCTGCAGAGCCCGTGAGGTGTCCATGGTGCTGGCCGCACCCACGAGGATACTGGAGCAAGACCCAGGGCCTACACTGATCCCTCTGGGGCTGGACAAGTCTGACAGGACTGGTAGCTTCCTGGGCGGGGAAGAAAGACAGATGTAGTGGGAGGTGCCAGGATCCCCCACCCAGATCTGGTGGCTGAGCCACCGACCCCACCCAATTTGTCCTCATCAACTAGTCCCAGCTTGGGGCGGGGTGCCTAACCTGACCCCTGCACTCCCCACTTGCGGGGCCTCGGGGGGTTGGGGCAGGGTAGATGGTGAGAGTGGAATCCCAGCTGGTAACTTAGTAGCAAGCTTGTGGAGAGGAGTAGGGGAGGTGAAGCCAGGAAGACTGCATGGAGGAGGGTGAGGTGTGCTTTCAGAGAGTCCCCCTCTTAATGGCTGTGGTCTTCTTCCCCCGCAGCCTCCTGGCCTCCAGTCCACTCTGTCCTGCCAGGCCTCAAATACCCCTGGTCTGATCCTGCTCCTCCTCTGCTCTCCATGGTCCCTTTTTGCCCTCAGGGCTGTTTTGAGTGGCTGTTTCCCACCCAATCAAATCTCCGGAGACCCACCCAGAGCTGTGTCTCCTTGACCCCTAGACCCCTAGTCACACTCTCTGTCCCACTAAACTTAGGATCTTTCCTCTAACCCCACCCTCAGGCGTTCTCCGTCTCCATTCAGCTCCACCTTCTAGAGGGATGCTGGAAGCCTTCCTCCTGCCTCTCTTCCCCTCACTGCTGTCAATCTCCAGATTCCATACCACCCCCTTGGCCCCCTGAATCTCTCTGCTCCATCCCTTCCTCTCTTTCTACTGGCATGACCCCAGCACAGGCCCTGACTCCTCTCTCTATCCCCTTGCTTAGCCTCCTCCCTCCAGCCCATGGATCCCCAGATGGTGGAGTCTTTCTAACCCCAGAGCTGCTCCCCCGCCCCCCCCCCCCCGCCCCTCGGCCAACCCTCACAGCCCTCCTACAGCTCCCCAGCACCTGCCCTAGGAAGACAACCAAGCTCCTCATCCAAACATCCAGGGCCTGCATCACATAGAGCCACCCACTCCTTTTCCCCTCCAGCACTTACTCTTTGAACACTCCGCCATTCTTCAGCCCATCTCTTCCCTCCCAGCCATGGCCTGGACAGTTTCCTCTGCCTGGAATGTTCTGGCTCAGTCCCCCATCCCCTCCCACCTAGCTAAACCACAACTTGTCCCTCAAGTCTCACCTTATTAGGAACCAAAATAATAATTACCCACTTATCATGGGCCAGGAACTGTGCAAAATGCTTCTCCGGCATTACCGGCTAGAGCCCCTTCTAATCGCTCTATGAGCTGAGTGTTTATGAACCAGGATACTGTGGCTCAGAGATGTGAAGGGACCTGCTGGAGATTGCCCAAGCAGAGGGAAGAGCTTAGTCTGTGACAGTCAGGCTGCTCACTCCTCCTGAGAGCTTCCCCCCAATCCCATGCTAATGATAATAATGGTCATAATACAGAGTGAGCATTTTCTGCACATCAGGTATGGTTTCTGCACATCATGGTATGGTGCTATTGTAATTAACCCTCCAAAATCCCATGGGGTAGGTTTTGTAGCTTCAAAATGGCAAAAAATGCCACACTTCTTCTGTTAAGAAATAGAGTCTATGCCCCCTTTCCTTGGATCTGGGTGGGCTCTGGGACTGTTGGACCAAGAGAGGGTACAGCACAAGTGGCCCTGTGCGTTTCTGTATCTAGGCCTTGAGAGAATGGCACTGTCCACTCTCTGTACTGTGGGGCACTCCCTCTTGGGAGTCAGCTGCCATGCTGAGAGGAAGCTCAATCACCCCCCCAGAGAGGTATCGTGGCCAACAGCCAGCTCAAGTCAACAGCTCCAGGCACGTGACTGGGGCATCTAGGACTTCCCATTAGAGCCACCCAAACAGATGCTGCGTGAAGAGGCAAGCTGTCCCTGCCAAACCCTGCCGAAACTTCAGATTTATGAGCAAAGTAATTGTAGGTTTATGCCACCAAGTTTTAGAGAGGTTACGCTGCGATGGTTTTTCCTGGTGTCTCAGTGGCAAAGAATCCGCCTGCAATGCAGGAGACGGGTTCAATCCCTGGTTCGAGATCCCCTGGAGGAGGGCATGGCAACCTACTCTAGTATTCTTGCCTGGGAAATCCCATGGACAGAAGAGACTGGCAGGCTACAGTCCATGGTGTTGCAAAGAGTCAGACAATACTGAAGCGACTTAGCACGCACCTTATATCATAACAAACAAGCAGAAAACAGGTATCATTACTGACTCCACTTGATGGAGGAAGAAGCCCAGGCTCAGAGAATAGGAGTCTGCCAAAGGTCCTCCCAGAGCCAGGGACTGGGCAGGCTGGGAGCTGAACCTGGGTTAACCAGGCCCTTAACCACTGTACCAAGCTCTTCCTGTTTTGATTGTCCAAATGAGGAAACTGAACATCAGAGACAGGAAGTAACTCACTCAAGATCTCACAACTGGTAAGTATGAGAGTGAGGCTCTAAAATCACCGTCTCTGACTCCAGGGCTCAGCTCTTCATCCCCACCCTAGGTCTGGATTGTCTGTTGCTTGCCTGTCTGCCCAACCAGGACCAGAGCTTCCGGCATCATTCCCTCTTGTGACCCAAGTCTCAGCAAAGGCCAGGCACCCATGTCTGTCCCTCCTTCAACACGGAAGCTCCTCAAAGGCAGGGGCCTGACAAAACTCACTTGGGTCCCCAGTGTTGCCCAGCACAGGACCTGGCACATGGGAGACTTGAATAAATGTTCATTGAATGAATCAAAGAAGGGATTCCCGGGGAATGAGTTAATGGAGACAGACGTCGGAGGAGTCATGGTTTTATTGCTGGGTTTCAGGGAAGGGGCTCAGATGCGCCCAATCTCCTTCAGTTTGGCCACCAGGTCCTCTGTGGTCTCCACCTTGACACCAGCCGTGCGCTCGGGCGGGTCTTCCACGCTAATCACGGAGAGCTTGGAGGTCAGGTCCACGCCCAGGTCCCCTGCCTTCATCACCTCGATCTTCTTCTTCTTGGCTTTCTGCACTCAGGAGGCCATGATTTCACAGGGCTGCCCCAGCCCCTGCCCACCCTCTTGCAGCCCCTTTGCATGTGTGCCACACCTGCAGAACCACTCCCATCGGCTGAACCCTCTGGATCTGCCCACTGGCCAGGGCACATGTGACCTCTTACAGGGCCACACTTGGTGCGGACAACTCCTGCTGGCTGGGGTGCCCTGGGGAGCCCTCCTATTGTGGAAGCCCCCTTTTAGTTAACCACCATGGGAAGTCCTTCACTGGCTGGAAAGGGTGGGAAAAGTCATCCTCTAGCAATAATAACTCAATGGACCTTTGGCCAAGATGACCGATTGTACTCCCCTTGTTGGGATGACTCAGTGAACCCTCCCTGTTAAATGAAATGACCTACTAAACACTCTCTATTGGCTGGGATGACACACTGATACCTTCCTATTGGCTGAGATAACTCACTGAACTCACCTATTGGCTATGATGAGTCAATGAACCTTCCTTGTTGGATAAATGACAGACAGGAGAATGGTTTGGCTGAGAAAACACAATGAACTCTCCCTATTGGCTGAGATGGTTCACTGAATGCACCCTATTGGCTGAGATGGCCCACAATGTTCTCCACATGCTAGAATCTAGATGAACAGTGATTTCACCATGTTTGCCAAGAGACCCCATGAACTTTTCCTAGTTAGGCCTAAATGATTCTTTCCTGTTGGTAATGATTACCAGCGGAACCCTCCCTGATGAACCAAGATGATCTAATTGGCTAAGATTACACAATCAACTTTTCCTATATGTTGGAATGACGGGTAAACCTTCCTATTGGCCAGTGAAGCCTTTCTGCTGGCTGAGGTGACCAAAAACCTGCTCCATTCGCCAAAACAGCACCCTCTCCCGGAACTCTCACTATTGGCAGAAATGATTCAGTGAACCCTCTGTCTAAGGGCAGGAATCCCTTAGAAGAAATGGAGTAGCCATCATGGTCAACAAAAGAGTCCAAAATGCAGTACTTGGATGCAATCTCGAAAACTACAGAATGATCTCTGTTCATTTCCAAGGCAAACCATTCAGTATCACAGTTATCCAAGTCTATGCCCCAACCAGTAACACTGAAGAAGCTGAAGTTGAATGGTTCTGTGAAGACCTACAAGACCTTTTAGAACTAACACCCAAAAAAGATGTCCTTTTCATTATAGGGGACTGGAATGCAAAAGTAGAAGTCAAGAAACACCTGGGGTAGCAGGCAAATTTGGCCTTGGAATGCGGAATGAAGCAGGGCAAAGGCTAATAGAGTTTTGCCAAGAGAACGCACTGGTCATAGCAAACACCCTCTTCCAACAACACAAGAGAAGACTCTACACATGGACATCACCAGATGGTCAATACCAAAATCGGACTGATTATATTCTTTGCAGCCAAAGGTGGAGAAGCTCTATACAGTCAGCAAAAACAAGACTAGGAGCTGACTGTGGCTCAGATCATGAACTCCTCATTGCCAAATTCAGACTTAAATTGAAGAAAGTAGGGAAAACCACTAGACCATTCAGGTATGACCTAAATCAAATTCCTTATGATTATACAGTAGAAGTGGGAAATAGATTTAAGGGACTAGATCTGATAGATAAGAGTGCCCGATGAACTATGGATTGAGGTTCGTGACACTGTACAGAAGACAGGGATCAAGACCATCCCCATGGAAAAGAAATGCAAAAAAGCAAAATGGCTGTCTGAGGAGGCCTTACAAATAGCTGTGAAAAGAAGAGAGGCGAAAAGCAAAGGAGAAATGGAAAGATATAAGCTTCTGAATTCAGAGTTCCAAAGAATAGCAAGGAGAGATAAGAAAGCCTTCCTCAGTGATCAAGGCAAAGAAATAGAGGAAAACAACAGAATGGGAAAGACTAGAGATCTCTTTAAGAAAATTAGAGATACTAAGGGAACATTTCATGCAAAGATGGGCTCGATAAAGGACAGAAATGGTATGGACCTAACAGAAGCAGAAGATATTAAGAAGAGGTGGCAAGAAAACACAGAAGAACTATACCAAAAAGATCTTCATGACCAAGATAATCACGATGGTGTAATCACTCACCTAGAGCCAGACATCCTGGAATGTGAAGTCAAGTGGGCCTTAGAAAGCAACACTATGAACAAAGCTAGTGGAGGTGATGGAATTCCAGTAGAGCTATTTCAAATCCTGAAAGATGATTCTGTGAAAGTGCTGCACTCAATATGCCAGCAAATTTGGAAAACTCAGCAGTGGCCACAGGACTGGAAAAGGTCCGTTTTCATTCCAATCCCAAAGAAAGGCAATGCCAAAGAATGCTCAAACTACCACACAATTGCACTCATCCCACACACTAGTAAAGTAATGCTCAAAATTCTCCAAGTCAGGCTTCAGCAATACGTGAACCGTGAACTTCTAGATGTTCAAGCTGGTTTTAGAAAAGGCAGAGGAACCAGAGATCAAATTGCCAACACCCGCTGGATCACCGAAAAAGCAAGAGAGTTCCACCTGCTACTGCTGCTGCTGCTAAGTCGCTTCAGTCGTGTCCGACTCTGTGCGACCCCAGAGACGGCAGCCCACCAGGCTCCCCCGTCCCTGGGATTCTCCAGGCAAGAACACTGGAGTGGGTTGCCATTTCCTTCTCCAATGCATGAAAGTGAAAAGTGAAAGGGAAGTCGCTCAGTCGTGTCCGACTCTTCGCAAGCCCATGGACTGCAGCGTACCAGCCTCCTCCGTCCATGGGATTTTCCAGGCAAGAGTACTGGAGTGGGGTGCCATTGCCTTCTCCAAGAGAGTTCCAGAAAAACATCTATTTCCGCTTTATTGACTATGCCAAAGCCTTTGACTGTGTGGATCACAAAAAACTATGGAAAATTCTGAAAGAGATGGGAATACCAGACCACCTGACTTGCCTCTTAAGAAACCTGCATACAGGTCAGGAAGCAACAGTTAGAACTGGATATGGAACAACAGACTGGTTCCAAATAGGAAAAGGAGTATGTCAAGGCTGTATATTGTCACCCTGCTTATTTAACTTATATGCAGAGTACATCATGAGAAATGCTGGGCTGGAAGAAGCACAAGCTGGAATCAAGATTGCAGAGACATTACTTTGCCAACAAAGGTCAGTCTAGTCAAGGCTATGGTTTTTCAAGTAGTCATGTTTGGATGTGAGAGTTGGACTGTGAAGAAAGCTGAGCACCGAAGAATTGATGCTTTTGAACTGTGGTGTTAGAAAAGACTCTTGAGAGTCCCTTGGACTGCAAGGAGATCCAACCAGTCCATCCTAAAGGAGATCAGTCCTGGGTGTTCTGTGGAAGGAATGATGCTAAAGCTGAAACTCCAGTACTTTGGCCACCTCATGCGAAGAGCTTTGGAAAAGACTCTGATGCTGGGAGGGATTGGGGGCAGGAGGAGAAGGGGACGACAGAGGATGAGATGACTGGATGGCATCACCGACTCGATGGTTGAGTTTGAGTGAACTCTGGGAGTCGGTGATGGACAGGGAGGCCCGGCGTGCTGCAATTTATGGGGTTGCAGAGTCGGACACGACTGAGCGACTGAACTGAACTGAACTGAACTGACTTTGGAGACGTCCTTTGGGTCTGCTCTCCTCCCACCTGACCACCAGTAAGGCATGGGGCCTGCAGCACCCGCCCCTTCCCAGCCCCCCAGTGGCCCCTCTGCTAAGTACTCACCATGATATTGGGCAATGTTGCATAGCGGGGCTCATTGAGCCGCAGGTCAGCAGTCACCACAGCAGGCAACTTCAAGCGCAGAGTCTCCAGGCCCCCATCAATCTCTCGCTCTACTTTGATCTTGTCCCCTTCCAGTGTCACCTGGGAGGCGAATGTGCCCTGGGGAGGGACAGCGTGGGGGGACACAGGGGAGGTTAACTAAGGAAGTCACAGAGAGGGATCTCAAAAATCCAGGGGAGGGTGTCTTTCATGGGACTCAGGGTATAGTTCCTAATATCCTAAACCTACCCACTGGATCTCCCTTTCTCAATAACGAACACATGTTGAGTATGGGACACTGTTCCAAATGACTGAAATGTATCAAATCATCAGATCCTCCTAGGAACTCTATGAGGGAAGTGCTATTATCCCACTTTACAGATGAGGAAAACTGAGGCAGAGAGAGAGAGGCTCAAAAACACGTCTAGGCTGGTTCAAGGCTCGTGTCATGGTCTCATTTACCCATCTTTCTGTCCCCAAGAGCTCCTTTGAGGCCTCTTGACAACAGAAGCTCAAGCGTACCTCGATCCTCAAAACATCCTCTGGGGCCCCACCTTCTTCACATAGTGCCCACCCTCTGGCCCAAGGCTCTTGGGTCCTTCGGTCCTGAATCACCATTTCCAGATGTGACCTACGCCCTCTGTCCTACCAATCTGTTCTCTCTATTGTGTCACTTATTCACTGGACAAATCTTTCAGGTCTCACCCGGAATGTCCCACGAGCCTGCTCTTGGAGATACACCATGAACATAACTGATAAGGTTCCGGCTTTGGGGCCATTTATCCTGCAGTGAAGACCACTGGTAACCAAGTAAACACACAGTGGCCACTGGCCACAGGTGGCTTCTGAGCACGTGAAATGTGGTTAGTTCCACTGAGGTGTGGATGGAATTTTTCATTTTATTTCGTTAATTTAAATTTTAAAACCAATAAGCAAGATCCATGATCATAACTGTGGGGATGGTTTCACGGGTGTGTAATATATGTGTAACATGTACCAAAGTTCACTTAATTGTACACTTTATATATGTGCCGGATATTTGATCATTATTTAAGCCTGTTTGCAACAACTTGGGCGTATGAATCTACTCTTTCAACACTGAGTTTTAGGAATCTGAATATTTCTGATAGAAACTGAGCATCTGAATTGAAATACTCTGTAAATATAAAATACACACTGGATTTCAAAAACCTCATACCAAAACCAAAAGAATGTAAAATAGCCCAATATTTTTTCTCTGTGACATGTTAAAATAATATTTTTGATACATGAACTAAAATAACATTGAAATAAATTTGGCCTTTTTTACTTCTGGAAAGCGGCTGTGAAAAATTTTAAATGACTCCTGTCATTTGCATTTCAGTTAGGCAGGAATGGGGCTCATGGGGTTGGAGAGGGGACATATTTCATAGATTGTGAGCAAGTAGGCCTCTCTGAAGAGGTGAAACCTGAGGAGAAATCTGGAGGTAAGTCAAAAGCCTTCAGGTGATCTGAGAGAACCCCGTTCCAGGCTGAGAGAACAGCAGGTGCAAAGGCCCTGGGGTAGGGCTAAGCTGGGTGTGGCTGAGGAGCAGCAGGATGGGGAAGGGGCACATGAAGGCCCAGAGGAGGCCTGGAGTCTTGCATATGCGACCCCACTTCTGCCCACTGGAGCAGGTGTCCAGCTTCACACCTGCCTCCCTCCAGAAGGGCAGAGATCGGGTGGCTGTGTTCTGAGCCCCCAGGCCTGGCCTTCAGCAGATGGTCCGCACTCTGGCCTTACCTGTGGCCAGTCCAGAAATCCGGCTGTCATCTGCCCTGTCTGGTTACAGTCATCATCGATGGCCTGAGTGGAGAAGAGAGAAGATTGTACAATGATGGGGTTTCTCAGGTAACATTTGGGCTTTTGTTCTAGAAAGGAGGCTGGCAAACGTTTCTATAACAGGCCAGGTAAAAAATATAAACACTCTTAGGATCACTCAGCTTTGCCCCTATAGAGCATAAGCACCCAGAGACAATAGGTGTCTACATAAACACATGTGGTAGCATTTCAGTAAAACTTTATTTATAAAATCAGTGGTGGCCATGGACCAATTTGCTGACTCCTGGTCCACAATGCTCCCTTCCCCTCACTCAGGCCCCGAGAGAGGCAGTTAGTTTTTGAGGAGCACATGAGGGGCCCTGGTATGTCTTTGCCCCTTCTCTAAATATTCCAGTGGTGTCACTCTAGGCACACCTGTTCTGGTCACACAGAGCAACCACATGGATGGCATCTGGGCCAGTGGGAACGCTTTATCTCCAACCCCAGTGATTAGTTCAAGGATGGGCACGTGACTCCAGCTAGACCAATGAAGAGTCAGCTCTGAAAGTTTTGCTGGACTCCTTGTAATAGAGGTTCCTGCCTTTCTGCTGGGGTTCTCAGGCTGCTGGGATGTGAGCCTGGAGCTACAGAGAGCAAAGCTAACACAGAGTTACAGATTATAGCATGTGGGACCTAGAATAAGCTGTGCCTGAAGCTTCCTCACATGAACTAATAAGTTTGCTTTCTGGCTTCAGCCAGTTTGAATCATGATTCTGCCACCTACCTGCTTTCCCAGCAGCACCAGGTCCACCTTCTCCTTCTCTGCCAGCTTGGCCAGGACGCGAGCCACCTGCAGGGGACCCAGGTGATTCGCTTCTGCAGCGGGCACCTCCACATGGATGCCCCGGTCTGCACCCATGGCCAGAGCGGTGCGGATTGTCTCCTGCCGGGCAAAGAAGGGGCTTGACTTGGCTTCTAGCCCGAAGGGGACCCAGGAGCACAGGCCCCCAGCCCCTCCTCCCTCAGACCCAGGGGTCCAGCCCCCGGCCCCTCCTCCCTCTGACGCAGGACGTGGGGCCCCAGCCCCTCCCTAGGCCCAGAGCACCTGGCACTGGGCAGGCCCGCAGCTGACGGCAATGATTTCCTTCACTAGCTTCTTCTCCTTGAGCCGCACGGCCTCCTCCACTGCGATTTCACAGAAGGGGTTCATGGAATGCTTCACGCCATCCGTGACCACACCCGTCTTGTCAGGCTTCACCCGGATCTGCTCAGCCAGGAGGGGAAGGGGCAAGGTCAGAGGGAAGCAGGTGAGGAGGCAGGGGCTGAGACCCCAAGCTCCACCCAGGCTGGACGGGGACCACGTGCGTGCCTGCTAAATCGCTTCGGTCTTGTCCGACTCTTTGCGACCCTATGGCCTGTAGCCCGCCAGGCTCCTTTGTCCGTGGGATTCTCCAGGCAAGAATACTGGAGGAGGTTGCCGTTTCCTTCTCCAGGGAATCTTCCCGATCCAGGGATTGAACCTGTGTCTCCTGCTTGGCAGGCGGATTCTTTACCCTGAGCCACCAGGGAAGGCCCCATATGGAAGTAACTGTCCCACAGTCATGTGGTCAGTCGGCAGTGCCCTGGGCCCCAAGCACTCTAGTCTCCTTCTGTACCACCTGACAATCCTAGAGGAGGAGTCAGGGAGCTGTAAGACAGGACGAGGGGGGCCCTGCCCAGGCTGATGTTGGAGGCTATCAGGGGAGGATTCCCTGAGGCAGTGGCAGTTGAGCCGAACCTGAAGGGGAACTGGCATTGAGGGGTAAAGTGTGTGGGAAAGTGTCAGGGGTGGGAGGAGCACGTGCAAAGGCCCTGGGGTTTGAGGAGTCCCAGGGAGCTGCTGTGGCCAGAGGAATGCAGTGTGCTGTTGCAGAGGCTGGCAAGGGCTGAACCGGCATGATCCTCAAGATGCCCACATCCTAACCCTGTGACTGTCGCCTGCATGGTGACTGTAGCCTACGTGGTAAAAGGGACTTATGCAAAAGTGCTTACATTCAGGATTCTGAGAGAGGTTACTTGGTATGAACCAGGTGGGCTCAAATGAGTCACAGCATTCCTTATAAGTGAAAGAGGGAGGGGAGAGAGTGTCAGGGTCCAAGAGAGACTGAAAATGCTATGCTACCAACTGAAGACAGAGGAAGGGGCCACAAGCCAAGGGATGCAGGGGGCCTCTAGGAGCTGGCAAAGGCAAGAGACAGATTCTCTCCTGGAGCCTCTGGAAGGCACACAGCCCTGCTGACACCTTGAACTTAATCCAGTACACTCACTGCAGACATCTGACCTCCAGACCTGGAAGAGAAGGAATCTGGGTTGTTGGGAGTCACACAAGTTTATGGTAACTAGTTTCAGGAGCAACAGGAAAGGAATATGACTGTCCAGGGCCCAGCAGGCCCCGCCAGGGAGCTGGGCCTTGATCCAAAGAACAGCATAAGAGGTGAGTGCATCCAACTTAAGTTTGCACCAGGTCATTCTGGATTCTTGGTGGAGAAAACTGGAAAAATGGCAAGAGCGGAAGTGGGGACTGGATGGCTGTCGGTCACCGAAATCAGAAATGACTGCTTTGGACAGCCGTGACAGCGGTGATGGGGAACTGGATGCACTGGAGGTCTTTGGAGGTGAAACTGACGGAGTGCCGGGGTGGAGGAGGGGAGTGGTGAGAGGGAAGAGCCGGGTGGACTCTCGGGTTTCCAGTGGGTACGTTAGCAGAGAGGGGGACACTGAATTGGGCTCCAGCCTGAGAGAGAGATGCCCAGGGGAGCTTGGCTTGGGAGCCTACATAACCTCCCTCAGGACCTCCCTCTCTCTTTTCCTTGAACAGAGCAGATCCAGGGTGACAGCATGGCCCAATGGGGGGCACTGGGATTCTCTCTTACTATTTCCCTGCACCGGTTTCTCTGGGCCTGGCGGAGGTGTGGCTGTTCCTCCCATTCACAGGACAGAACTGAGATGGGAGTGTGGGATTTGGGGAGGGGTCTCCCAGTCTGCCTGTGCCTCAGGGACTGGTAACATTAAAAGGCGGAGGGGAAAAAAAAATAAATAAAATAAAAAAAATAAAATAAAAGGAGGAGGGGGAGAAAGAGAAAAAGAACAACCCTATCCCAGTTTTGGAAAAGTCATCTTGGCACCAACAATAGGGCACAGAATCTAGAACTTAATCAATTAACTTTACAGAAAAAGCCATGGAGCAAACACCATGCACTGAGTCCATGTGTTGTTCTTCTTTTCCTACTAGAACCTCTACTGGGTGGATCACACAAGATTTCTCCAGACATGCCGTTGGCTCCATCCCTCACCTCCTTCTGCCTTCCCTGGCCATCTTCCTCAAACTGCAACCCTCTCAACTCTCCGTCTCATCTTTCTCTTCCTGTCACAATGGCCAACCCCCAGCCACATGACATATGTCAGACCTGTCTTCTCTCCAGCAAAATGTCAACTCCACGAAGACAGGAATTTATGTGCATTTTGGTCATGACCATATCCCCTGCGCCTAGCACGTGCCTGGCACATGGTGAATGCATTGTAAGTATTTGTCGGATGACTAAATGACAGCCTGCTCACAAGGGCACCTGTCCGCTGATCAGTCACTTACTAAACAGTATGGAAACTAAAACACCAAAGCCCTTTCTTTCATTAAAAAAAAAAAAAAAAAATTCAACATAGGAGCCTCCCCTTTATAAACAGGAAAGTGGCCCCCCAAATCAGTACAAGGCCTCACTGGGGGGAGTCAGTGGGGGCCAAGGGAGCGCCCCAGCCTGTTCCAGCCCTGGCAGGATGCCCAGCCCCGGACTCCCAACTCCCAGGGAGAAATAGATGTGAGTTCTCTGGTAGCGGGGACCTGTGCCAGCTCATCTCCAGGGAAGACCTTTGAAGCTTGAGTTGTTTCCAGGCTTCAGAAACACTGCTTACTTAAATTACTTAAGTCGGGAAACAATGGTTGGCCTGCAAACTCAGTATGGTCTTTTTTTCTTTTTCTGAATAAAGATGTTTTTATAAATTGAGGGAGATGATTCAGTGAAGCATCCAGGCTTTCTCTTTAAGGTGCAACAAATTAACCCTCAACAGAAACAGGCAGGCAAAGCTTCCAAGGGCTTTATAAGCCTAAACTCGTTTAACCATCCAAAGAGCCCAGGAGGCTGGTTACTGCCACTGCCATCCCCACTTGCTAGATGGGGCACCGGAGGCACAGAGAGGCCGAGCAGGTGACCACGGAAGGCCTCAGAGGCTAGGGCAATGCTGGGAACACAGAGTGTGTCAGGCCTTGCACACGCCCCGCCCCCCCCACCAAAAAAAAGCTGCCAATCTGGGGGCGGGGTGTGGACATCTGGGCAAACAGAGGATCTTAATTAATCCAGTGTGGGAAGGGCTGAGACCAAGCCCAAGGGGCTGCGGGAGGGCCCAAGGACACATCAGAGTAGCCTAAAGGGATGAGGCGGTGGGGGAGGGGGGATTTCCGGGAGGTGGTGACATCATAGAATCCCTTAGCCCTATTGCAATAGATGAGATGGGAATTAGGCAGGACAAGGGAGGGATAAGAAGCAGAGGTGGGAGGGTGGAGCTGGAAAGGCACCCAGGCAGAAGGCACAGCAGGGGCAAAGGCGCAAGGCAACCAGCAGTCTGGTCTGTTGGGAAAGTCTGAGCAGCTTGGAGCCGCGGAGGCACCAAGGAGGGGTGATGGAAGGCCAGGGAGCCAGGGCTGGACTACTGAGAGGCCTGAGCCCCAGGCTAAGGGACTGGGACTTTGTCCTCCGGGAGCTTGGGAAAACTGGGATGATGGTGGGGGCACAGGGTCAGCCCTGGGTGTAGGAAGCCCCCTCCAACTCCGAGGTTGGGAAGGGATGAACTGGAGGGGAGAGACTGGGGAACTGGGGAGGAGACGACACTGAGGGTTCAGGTAGAAGAGGAGGCCTGAACCGCCGGAGAAGAGGGAGCAGGGCAGAGAGATGGAGAGAGCAGAAGGCACCGGGCTGAGAACTGACAGACTGCGGAGGTGAAGGAAGGAAGCTGGGGTGGTGCTCCAGGTTTGGCTGGGTGATTAGGGAGTTGGCACTGTTTAAATCACTTTTTTTCTGAACAAGGAACATTAACAAACACATCCAGGGAGACACCCTGGGGCACTGTGGGAGGGGCAGGCAGCGCCAACACTTGGTGGGGGGGACGGGGTGGGAAGGACAGAAATTCATATGAGGAATTTACACTTCGGCATTCGGCACAAACACCAGAGGCCGCCATGTCCTGGTGTCAGGTCCTGTGCTGGGACCAAAGAAAACATTAGTCACTCAGTCGTGTCCGACTCTTTGCAACCCCATGGACTGGAGCCTGCCAGGCTCCTCTGTCCATGGAGTTCTCCAGGCAAGAATACTGGAGTGGGTAGCCATTCCCTTCTCCAGGGGATCTTCCCAACTCAGCGATCGAACCCGGGTCTCTAGCACTGCAGACAGATTCTTCACCTTCTGAGCCACCAGGGAAGCCCAAGCTGAGACCTAGAGCTGAGTCAAATGTGAGCCTGTCTGATGGATGAGACAGGTATCTTAGGCCAGCGACTAGGACTAGCGCTGAGGGAGGCTATGGGAGCCCAAAGGGACAGAGGGGGGAGCAAACAGGAGAACTGGGTGGCAGGACCCCAAAATAAGCTTGCCCCCCAAATGTTGGAGGCAACTCCCCTGTCACATGGTGCCAGAGCTGTCATTAGGCCAAATGGTTGTCAGGTAGAAATGAGAGGAGGCTCTGGCTACCTTTAGATCCTGACTGCTGCTGACCTGCCGGGTGATCCGACAACCAACAGAACCTCCATGGGCCTCAGTGTCCTCACCTGTCCAGTGGGATTCATATCTAGACGGTATTGAAAGGACTGAATCAATTCATCTCCCTGCCTAGTGCACAGCAAGGACCCACTTAATGTGAGCTGTCAACAATCACAGAAGTTTTCATGCGCAGACAGGCTTCCAGGCCCTGTGTTGGGCAATGCTGGGGACACAGAGGTGTACTGACGGGAGTGGGGAGGTGGGGACAAACATGGATGGACAGTCACTGCCTTCAGTCTGGTTCAAGCCAACTATTGAGACAAAGTGGCTTTTGTCTGAGGGAGTCTGTCTGATTTACCTCTGTCCAGACCAGCTTCCCTGGGGACAAGCCTGGTCCTCAGGGACCCTGCCCTCTACCCCATCTCGTGGAGGCTGTAAGCTATTTCCATCAGCTTGTCAGACTGGCTTTCATCTTTAGCAAACCTTTCTCCTTCCGAGCTACAGCCTCCTCGCTCGCCCTGGGGCTGGATAGCTTCTGGGTTCCCAGAGGACTTCCATTATAGCACACTGCCTGTGTCCAACCCCTTTGAGTGTGCAACGCAGCCGAGTGAGTGAAATCCTGGCTCGTGTTCAAAGGCACTAATTGGGGTGAGGAGTCAGCGGGACCTGGCTAGGAATCCCGGCTCAGCCCCTTCTCAGCCGAGTGGCCTCTCTGTGACTCAGTTTCTTCGTGCGTTAGGGGCCACGGCTCTTCCAGCAGGTAAGAAACAGAGACGGTAGCTCGGCCCACACGCAGTTCTCAAGACACTGAGTATAGAAGTGGCGGAAGGGGGACGGAGTCATGACCCCAGAAGGGCTGGGTTTAAATGAACCAGGACGGGAACCTAAGAACCTCTCCGTTCGGTGATCTCCGCCCTCAGATGTGACTCGGACGTTTGGGAGAGCGGCAGACACGGGAGGTACCAGAAGACCCTCATACGGTGGGCGCTCGTGACCCCGGAAGTACACGACCGCAGGGTTCAGGGACGAGGGAGAGGAGGGGGGGGCGGTCACCTTCACCGCGAAGTCGATGACCCTCTTGACAGCCACGAGCGCGCGCAGCTCCGCCATCTTCCCTCCACGGCGACCCGCCGGGTCCGAACTCACCTTCTGCCTCCCTGACCGCTCGCCCCGCCCCCTCTGCCCTCCTCTGCGCCTGCGCCACGCGCCGCCAACCGCAGCGGCGCCCGCCTCCTCGCCCCGACAGAGGACCAATCGGGAGGCCGGGAGGCAGAGTCTCCAGCAGACGTGGGCCAATGGGGAGCGGCTCCTGAGGAGGGAGGCGGAACCCGGAGGGGAAGGGACAGGAGCTTCAGGAAGGGGGCGTGGCCGGGAACTGGGGTAAAGGTCTTGTGGGGGAGGGAGCTGCCCCAAACTTTTTTCCCCCGAAGACCTCGGGGGTCGGCCCCTCCCTGAGGTCCCCACCTCTTATTCTCCCTCTCTAGAGTGGTGAGAGCGGAAGTGCTCGTGTCCCCGAGCCTCTGAGTCTGCAGGCTCCTCCAATCTCTCCGCGCTCCTTTCCTCATCCCCTCCACGATCGCACCTCTGCGTTCCCTCCGTTCCGTCCTCCCCCGCCCCCGCCTCCACTTTCCCCGCAAGTCTGCGTCCCTACCTCCTCTCCACGCGCCCCCTTGTCCCCTCCTGATTCCACAACCCCCGTGTCCCTGTTCCCATCAAAACCCATGTCCTTGGTCCTACCCACGTCGGAATCTCTCTGCGTCCCCCAAGTCTCCACTTTCCCTGTAGGTTCGCGTCCTTACTTCCTCCCCGAGCCTCCAAGTACCCCCGTGTGCGCATCCTCGGGTCCCCCAGAAAGTCATGTGAGGCCGGCTGGCAGTGGGAGCCGATCCTTTATTCTGTCCCCAGGCAGCTGCGGTCATAAGCACACGGGGAATCCACTGATGGCATCCGTGCTCTGCATGATCATGTCCGCCAGCAGAAAGCAGAAGCCTGGCAGAAAGGGGAACGGAGGGCGGGTGGAGCAGGGTGGGTCCTGGCGCAGATGACCAGGAGGACCCCGGGGACTGGGGTTTGGGACTCCAAGGGCCCAGAGTGGAGGGTGTTAGGAAGTCCCTGGGAGGGCAGCTGGGAAGACTCTGCAAGAAGCGGGGCGGGGCCCTCGGGGAAGTCTCCTCTCCACCCTCTTCCGCTGTCCAGGTTACCCGCGATAATACAGAAGGGTAAAGCCAGCCACCCCAAAAAATAGGACCAGGAATAGAAGACGTCGTCTTTCCATGCATTCTTCACTGTGTAGACTGTCAGGGCGATCAGCAGAAGCAGGCCTGGGCCCCACCCCGCCGCTAGGTGAGCGTGGCCGGGGGGGCACCCAGGCCCCACCCTGACCGCGCCCACCGCCCTGGCCACGCCCTTCTCGCCCACCCTCCGGCCCCCTTCATCCCGCCCCCGCCCTTGGCCCCTCCCCCTCGAAGCCTGTCCTCCGGAGCCCTGCCCTGCTCCTGGGCTTTCTCTTCCAGGCCCACCCTATGCCATCTCACCCGAGATAAAGAAGACGGCACACGTGGTCTGACCCCGGGAGTAGCCCTCACTGCACAGAAGCCGCAGCCCCATCACCAAGCCCATGATGCCGCAGCCCGCCGCCAGCACGATGCACGCCCCGGTCACCGCCATCGTGTCTGGGGAGAAAGGACCGTGTCAACAACCTCCGCTGGCGCCGCTCCTGCCCATCACCCCCAACCGCCGGTTCCGGGCTGGGAGCCGAGTCAGGGGTTTGGATGGTGACTCGGAAGTTACATCATGAGGGGAGGTTAATGTTGCAACAGAGAAGCAGGTCCCAAAGTGGGAGTTCGTGGTGGCCTCGGTCACGGAGGAGCCGAAGTGGAAAGAGCAGGGGGGTGGGGGTGCTGCAGGATGTGGTGTCAGGTGAGGGGACAGCTGCGGTCAGTGCTGGGGGCTGTCTGTTCACGGGGGTGGGGGGGGTGGCGGGGTAGGGGGGCGGGGGTCTGACAGCTGGGCCTCCGGGCCTCACTATCGCAAGGGATGTTGGAGCAGACGCCCTTGTTACACTCCTGCCAAAGGCCACTGTGGCCCCCGGAGTAGCGGATCCAGTAGTTGGAGGCAGTGGACAGAACGATGAAGGAGTTGGCCAAGAAGCCCAGCATGGTGCCCCCGCTCTGAAGGCTCCGCTTCACCCCCATGCCAGGGGACTGCTGCCAAGGATCACGCCTGCAAGACTGACCCATGCCCTGCTCACTGCCAGGTCCCTGGGACCCCCTCCTGCATGTCCCTCCTTATCATGCTACGGAATAGCCATCGGATGGCTACTCCTCCACCCCTGCCTGGGGCTTCTCATTCTGGGGACCCCTCGCAGGCCCCACCCAGACCTAAGACTGACCACCTTCCCCTCAGGCACCACAGCTTAGGAACCTCCCTTCTGTCCAGAGACCTCTGTTCTCTAGTGGTTGTGCCTTCCTAACACCCCACCTCTGTGCACACTCACCTAAATGACTCACCCCCAGCTCTCCCGGGGCCCTTGGACAGGGCCCAGAGGTGTGAGAGAAGGGAGACTATGTCTCTATGCGGCAGAATTCCAGAACCCCCCCTCTCCTAGCAGCCATTTAAAGAGATAACCACTCACCCAGCTATACACACACACACACACAGGAGCAGCTCTTCTGGCAAAGTGACAGAGTCAGTGTTAGGTGGCAAGTCCGAGGGAGTCTGAGGGCCTTGACACGGTAACCCATGTCCTTCTAGAAACTTCCCTTCTCTTGACCCCCATAAGCTCTCCTGGTCCTCAGTTCTTTGTGCCCTCCCAAGCCCCCAGGCAGCCTCCTGCCCCTCCTCCTCCGTCTGCTTCTCAGGGCCAGTTCTCCTGGAGAACTCCATTCTGCATCTTCTTACCAGGTGAGCTCCAGGGATGTCTGATGCTCTGAGAGCATCCCAAACCCTATCTCCAGTCTGGGTCCTCATCTGCTTCTGACCATCTCTCAGACCCTGACCCTCAACCACATCCCCACTGAGCTTGGCGTGTGACCATGCTGTGGCTCAGTCATATCTGACTCTCTCTGAGCGCGTGGACTGTAGCCCATCAGGCTCCTCTGTCCGTGGGACTTTCCAGGCAAGAATACTGGAGTGGGTTGCCATTTCCTCCTCCAGTGGGATCTTCCCCACCCAGGGAAAGAACCAGAGTTTCCTGCATGTCCTGCACTGGCAGGCAGATTTTTTTTTTTTTTTTTTAACCACTGAGCAACCTGGGAAGCCCATTTGAGCTCAGCATCTTCCACCAATCCAGGGAGGCCTCTGGCATCCCACCTAGTTAGTTGGACCACACCCTTGGGCACTATCCTTATTCCCTTCCTGCTCCTTGCCCTACAAAGTCCTTGGATCCCTGAGTCCAGTTCCTCCTGCCCTGCCTCCGAATCTATTTTTTAAAAAATAATTTTATTTATTTATTTACTTCTCTGTTGCACTGGATCTTTGTTGCTGTACTCAGTCTTTCTCTAGTTGCCACGAGCAGGGGCTACTCTTTGATGCAGTGTCCTGGCTTCTCATTGTGGTGACTTCTCTTGTAGCAGAGCGCAGATTCTAAGCACAAGGGCTTCAGTAGTTACAGCGTGCAGGCTCAGTACTTGTGGCTCATGGGCCCAGTCGCTCCAAGGCACGTAGAATCTTCCTGGACCAGGGATCGAACCTGTGTCCCTTATACTGGCAGGCGGATTCCTGTCCACTTCTCCACCAGGGAAGTCCCTCCCCCCGCCCTGAATCTTTCTGGCTCCTCCTTTCCTTCTCATGCCCTGGCCCCAGTGCAACCTTGTAATGTCTCGTGTCCCTCCTGTTGGATTGCAGTCTTTTTTCTCTCCCCTTCTGGCCTCCAGAGGGTGCAGAGTGGAGGGCTTTCTGGCACCCAAACCAGATGCTGTCCCTCCCCTGCTCCACCCTTAGCTCCCCATCACCCTCAAGAGAGTCAATTGTGGGGTTAGAGGTACTACTTCTCACCCATCCTCATTTCCTGTCACCCTCTCACATTCGACAGTGGACCACAAAGTGCTGTTCCCCATCTTGTGAGAACTCCCAGCCTCTCCATGCCTCCACTTTGGGGTCCCTCTGCCTGCATTACCTTTCCTCATCCCTGGAGAAGTTCCTAAACACATTCTCCCCAGAAAGCTCACCCCCACATCCCACCTCTCCCCCAGACACAGCCAGTCCTCCTGCAATACCAGCCCTGGGCTCTGCCTGCCCCCTTGGGACTTGGAGCCCCTGGCAGGCAGGGCCCAGTCTGAGTCACCTCGGCATCTACGGTGGAAGGCCCAGCAGAAAGGATGTGCTCAGGAAAAGCCAGCCGAAGGAGTGAATTTATTAATGAAATGAACAAGGACTAAGGATGAACGCCAGGGTGACTAAATCAGAGAGGGAGCCAAAAGACAAGAACTAAAAGGAGGAAGGTACAAGGAAGACTTCCCTGTTGGCCCAGGGGTTAAGACTCTGTGCTTCCGCTCCAGGGGGAGCAGGTTCAATCCCTGGTCCCGGAAGTTTGCACGCCATGCAGCCAAAAAGGAAAAAAAAAAAAAAAAAGACACAGGGAAGAAAAGAGATGGAAGGACAAAGAAGAGAGACAACAAGGGCCCTAAGGCCATGTCTGAGCCTAGACTGGTCCCCACACTGGGTAGGCGCTCCTGAAGGGCAGGGCGGGTGGCAGGACTGACTCCCCTCTGGGTGCCCAGCGTCACCCACCATGGAGCTGGCATGTCATCAGTTTATGTCGTAGCTGCATGATCCTTTGAATAACCAGATCCCGGCAAATTTTTGTTGAATGAATGAAGCTACAAAGGAAGAAGCTTGTGGAGGCTGGGAGTCAGGGCAGGCTGGCTGGAAGGAGAGCCAGCTGTTGCTTTCAGGATTCCTGATGATGCCTTCAGAGAACAGAGCTCTAAGGCCATCCTGCGGTTCACATGGCCTCATAGCCAGGCCGGTGGGTCGTGCAGTGAGCGCCCAGACTCAGGCCACCTGGGGTAGCAGAGAAAAGTTAGATACTTGCTCCTCTCCTGCTCCCTCAGAGCCCCCAGCCAGCCCCCACCCTCCCAGCCAGCCCCTCAAGCCAGCCCCAGAACTCCCCAGGCAGCAATCACAATCACCTGTACAGAGAAAGAGGAGTGTTGAAACCCAGCCCAGGTAGAAGGACCATGCGAAGAAGCTCTGGACCTGGGGGTTTCCAGGCTGGTTCCACCGCTCAATGGTGTAGACCGTCATGGCCACTATCAGGGACAGGGCTGGGGATGGAGACATGAGGGTCGGGTCAGCCCCCCTGCAGCAGCTCCCCCTCCTCAGCACCCCTCCTCCCCGCCCCCAAGCCCAGCACTGAGTCCTCACCTCCAGCAAAGGCCATGAAGGTGGAGACAATGGGGCCGCGTCCGGGGGCAGACAGCGAAGGGATGCAAGACATGACCAGAAAGGCCGTGGAGATCAGGCCCCACAGGACGGCCAGGATGCAGAAGCTCTGCGTCACATGGATGTAGCCTGCTCGGAAATGGGACCTCTGACTGCCCGTCCCCGCAGGCTTTTCCCCGCACCAAGACCACACCCCCAGCCCTTACCTGCTACTGAGACTTGATCCTTGCTGGGCCAGAGGCCTGAGTGAGATGAAGACTTGGGCCCCTGGGCTGCAAACCAGAAATTCGTGCTCAGAGCCACTAAGAGGGACACCAGGCCCAGGGAGCTGGTGAGGAGGGCCAGGGACCGGCAGGGCTCCATGGGGGTGAAGTCTGGGTTCCTGGGTCCTGGGTGGCAAGGACGAGGCTGGTGATCTAGCCTCCTGGGTCTCTGAAAGAGGAGGAAGTCTGTTCCCCCTCCGCCCCAGATTCCTGGGTCCTCTGGTCTCAAGAAAGAGAAACCAGCAAGCGCTAGGGGAGGCTGGGGGGTGGTCTTTGCTCCTCAACGTCAGGCCCCGTTTGGTCTCAGCCTGTCCAGGGCAGCTGCTCTGTGTGACACACCCTGCCTTCCTGGCTTGCATCGACACCCGTCCCCCCAACCCCGCCCCTCTCTGAGGTTTCCCTCACCCTGGACGGTGGCGGCGGGGGTTGGCCCTGAAGATGTCACATTGTCACTGGTTTGGAACTTGTCTGTCTCCACAGAAGCCTCTCTATATGCTGCCCTTGGGGGCCTCCGCACCAGAGGGGCTTCCTGGAAAAGGTGAGAGAAAGAGATGGGAGGTGGGTAGAGGAGTGAGCAGAGGGGGCATGCGGTGAGTGAGGCTGGGGTGTGAGTTAGATGGGAGGGGAGGTGTGACTAGAGGGAGACAGTGGGGGAATGCATCATGCTTTCCTGTAATTCTGCAATTTTCCGTTCTGGGAGGTGGGGGCCCCTAATTCTAGGGTCTCTGAAAAAAGAGAGGGGGCAGTTGGCAAGGATGCTGGGTGCTGCATGAGGAAGGTGCTAGAAGCCTAGACTCCAGGTGCTGAACTCAGACTCCCGGCTCCTTGCTTGGAGCTTGTGCCGGGGGGAAGGTAGATAGTGACCACAGTTCTGAAAGTTTGCAGAGGGGAAGACGTGCCCACATCCTGGTACAAATGAGTTCACAAACAGCTCGGCCGAGGGTAAGGCGTTCAGCCTGGTGGGCTTCATCGCCGGGATCGGGGTTTCTGTGGTCAGGGGGAGAGGGGGGATGGGTAAAGGATGTCAGGGCAAGACTTTCCGGCTCTCCTCACCTCAACCAGCGTCAGGCTCTGGGCCCCACCTCAGGCACAAGGGGAAGGTGTCACGGCCCAGCGGGGAGGCGCAGACCCTAACCCTATCTCTGTGAAGCAGGAGTGACCTGGAACAGGACTGCTGTCCCAAAGAGGAACTGAGCCGACAGTCCCAGGACAGCCGGCGAAGGGGAGAACGAGAGTGGCTGCAGGAGGCCAGTCCTCTTCCTTGGCTGGAGACTCCAGTTTGCAGAGTTTGCCCCCCATCTAGATCCTCACCACCTGGGCAACTGGTCACTCATGAGAACACGCTTGGGAGGACAGGCTCCTGGAAGGAGATCCTGGTCATGGACAGCTGGGGCACCATCTCGAAAGCGGTGATGGACCCGGCTGCTGTGAGGAGCAGCTGGACAGGCTTCAGGAAGTCTGGGCTGAGGGCATGTGATGATCACATGCTCGGAACCCATCTGTGATCTTCTGTTTTTCCTTTTTCTCCCCACCACCTCTCTCCTATTTTCTCTTTTGGCCTCACTAAATGGTGTGTGGGACCTTAGTTCCCCAATCAGGGACTGAACCCGGGCCCCTGGCAGTGAGAGTAGAGTCCTAACCACTGGACCACCAGGGAAATGTCCTCCTCTGTGATCTCGACCCCATCCCAAGCCCAACCTCATCCTGACCACAGCTCCAATCCCATTTTGAGCCCCATTCCTATCCTCCAACACCATTCTCATTCCCAAACCCAATCCCAAACTCATCTTTTCTTTTTGGCTGCACCCTGAGGGTTGCAGGATCTTAGTTCCCTGACCAGGGACTGAACCCAGGTCCCTGAATCCTAACCACTGGACCACCAGGAAATTCCCTCAATCCCATCCTTAACCCCAGTTTCAACCCCAAATTTCCACTCCAACCCCAAATTCAATCTCCCATCTCAAACCCCAAACATAACCCCATTCCTGTTCCCAAACCCAACTCTACATTCAACCTGATGCCCAAACACAACCCATATTAAACCCCTGAGTTTAACCCCAACCCTCTCCTCCCATCTAACCACTTTCTTAATCTCAAACCCAACGCCAATCTCAACCCCATCCCCAAACCCAAATCCATTTAACCCTCTTCTCATTTCTATACCTACACCGGTTCCACCCCTACTTCCTTCTTCATTCCTCTCCCCAACCCCAGGAATTCCTACCTCAATCCACACACTCCTCCATTTTTACCTTCATCCTACCTCCAGGTCCAAGCCACTGGAGGACTTAGAGCACAACGGGGACAAGATATGAATCATGTTTTAATAAAAATTCCTTTAAAAGTCTAAAAACAAAAGCTGCAGAAGGTGCAGAGAAAAAGGAACCCTCTTACGCTGTTGGTGGGAATGTAAATTGGTACACCCACTATGGAGAACAGTATGGAGGTTCCTCAAAAGACTAAAAATAGGACTTCCCCGGTGGCACAGTGAATGGGAATCCACCTGCCAGTGTGGGGGATGTGAGTTCAATCCCTGGTCTGGGAAGATCCCACGTGTCACGGAGCAATTAAGTCCATGTGTACTGAGCCTGCACTCGTTTGGGGAGATGTTGGTAGGAGCAGATGTGGGGTGTGAGAGAGATCAGGAGCTCAGCTTTAGACCAACATGTGAAAATTGAGATGCTTCTTCAAGTGGGAATGTTGAGCAAGTAGTAGTTGGAGCTGTAAGTCTGAAGTTATAACATTATTGTTATTACTAGAGTCATCGTTGTTCAGTTGCTAACTCATGTCCAGCTCTTTGCGACCCCATGAGCTGCTGCACCCCAGGCTTCCCTGTCCATCGCCAACTCCCAGAGTTTATTCAAACTCATGTCCTTTGAGTCAGTGATGCCATCTAACCATCTCATCCACTGTTGCCCCCCTTCTCCTTTCGCTCTCAATCTTTCCCAGCATCAGGATCTTTTCCAATAAGTCAGCTCTTAGAATTAGGTGGCCAGAGTATTGGAGCTTCAGCTTCATCATCAGTCTTTTGAATGAATATTCAGGGTTGATTTCCTTTAGGATGGACTGGTTTGATCTTGCAGTCCAAGGGACTCTCAAGAGCCTTCTCCAGCACCACAGTTGGAAAGCATCAATTCTTCAGTGCTTAGTTTTCTTTCTGGTCCAGCTCTCACATCCGTACACAACTATTGGAAAAACCATAGCTTTCAGCCCCTATAAATTCCTGGAGTAAGTCTCAGTAAATATTTCTACTTAAATAGGCTTCAATAAATTATAACTAAAGAAGACTTTGTGCTTGCTTTGGCGGCATATATTCTAAAGAGGAAAAGAGGAAGACTTCAATTGCTATAATTACTAGAGGAAGCCTCTATAAATACAGTATTATTGTTATTTGAGGAGGGCCTAATAAATATGTCTAGAGAGTAAGCCTCTATTAATATAACAGTTCCTAACATAGGCTGCAATAAATATTCTTGTTATTGGAACTAGCTTTCTAAACAGTCTTATTGTTTTATGATAAGCATTAGTAAATCTCATGGCAGTAGGCATGAGTTTGTTGAGTGAACTAACGAATGAGTGAATGAAGAGAAGATTAAGGTCAATGTCATGAAAGATGGATGAAAAGGCAGCTGCAGGAGGAGGTGCAGGTCAGACTTCTAGTGTTTATTCTTGGAGGGGCTCATCCAGGGAGAGACGGAAAGTTGGGAGAACCAACTGGAGATGGCATGAGTAGGCAAGGAAATTGTTTTTTTCACAGTTTTTTTTTTTTTTTTTGGCTATGCTATGCAGCATGTGGGATCTTAGTTCCCCCAGGGATTGAACTCAGGCCCCCTGCATTGGAAGCTCAGAGTCTTAACCACTGCACCACCAGGAAAGTCCCACAGCTGTTGTCATTTATCCTATTATCCTCTTGTGATATTGTGATTTATAAGTATATAAAGTATATATAAGTGGGGTCTTTGTCCCCTCTTCTGGCATCCAGAAAACAGAGGTAAGTTCTGGTGGCTCAGATGGTAAAGAATCTGCCTGCAATGCGGGAGACCTGGGTTCAGCCTCTGGGTTGGGAAGATTCCCTGGAGAAGCAAATGGCTACCCACTCCAGTATTCTTGCCTGGGAAATCCCATGGACAGAGGAGTCTGGTGAGCTACAGTCCATGGGGTGACAAAGAGTCGAATACCACTGAGCGACTAACACCTTCACTTTCAATTTTCTGGCATCCAGATGTTTAAAGTCTAAAATTTCCTAAGTTGTGAGGGCAATCAAGGTGTCTCATGTTATATTAATGTGCTGACTTTGGAACCACCCCTCCTTAACCAAAGGGAGGGGGCTGGTTGCCAGGGGGACCAAGCACTCCGTTAGAGGGCCAGAACTTGCAGTCCCAACGCCTGACCTCCTGGGAGGAAAGAGAAGTTGGAGATTGAACTCAGTCACCAATGGCCAATGATGTTCTCAGTCATAATTGTATAATGAAGCCTCCATAACAACCCAAAAGGAGAGGGTTCAGAGAGCTTCTGAGGTTGGTGAACTTGTGATTTTGGTGGGAAGAATGACTTATTTGGAGAGAGCATGGACATTTCGGGCCCCTTCCCGCTTACATTGCCCTGGGCATCCCTTCCATCCGGATGTTCTGAGTTAGATTCTTTTATAACACACTGGTGACCTAGTAAGTACAATGTTTCTCTGAGTTCTGTGAGCTGCAAATGAATCGAACCCTATCAGGGGGCTGTGGGGACCTCTCATCTATTGCTAGTCCTTCAGAAGCACAGGTGGCAACCTGGACGTGTGACTGCCATCTGCAGTTGGGGGTGGTCTTACAGGGCTGTCTTTAACCTGTGTGATCTGTCAGTTTCTTCAGGTAGATTGTATCTGAATTGAATTAATTGCTTGGTGATGTGGGGAAAACACACACACACACATCAGAACATACAGGGACCTCTCTAGTGGTCCAGTGGCGAAGATTCCATGCTCCCAATGCAGGGAGCCCAGGTTCCATCCCTGGGGAGGGAACTAGACCCAGAATGCCGCAACTAAGACCTGGTGCAGCCAAAAAAAAAAAAAAAAAAGAATTGGATTTACACACATCAGCTTCCTAGCAGTTGTGAGCCTAGGAAATTCCCTGGCAGTCACCCTGTGGTTAGAACTCCACGCTTCCACTGCAGGGGACCTGGGTTCCATGCCTGGTTGGGGAACTAAGACCCACAAGCTGCCCTCATGCCTGTGTGCTAAGTCATTTCAGTCATGTCCCACTCTTTATGACCCTATGGACTGTAGCACACCAGACTCCTCTGTCTGTGGGATTTTCCAAACAAGAATACTGGCATGGGTTGCCATGCCCTCCTCCAGGGGATCTTCCCAACCCAGGGATCAAACCTGCGTCTCCTAGGTCTCCTGCATTGGCAGGTGGGTTCTTTCCCACTAATGCCACCTGGGAAGCTCCTACAAGCTGCCTGGTGTGGCCAAAAAATTAAAGAAGTGGAACCCAGTAGCAAGGGCCTGTGTGGTTTATTCTGGTGCCCACCCCTACAGGAACTGAACAGCTTGGGCTACTATAATGCAATCACCCCTGCCCCATTCACCACAATCACCCCTCTTTCTCTCTACCCCAAGCCCTCAGGGACCACACTTCAGTAGTTTCAACCAGTTTTATTAGACTCCAGAAAGCCGCTCTAATGGATATCCCATTTCTCTAACAACCCCTTGGTGGGTGGGGTCGTAGGTCTTCTCAACTGCCTCCCCCAGGCCCCAGTCTTGCTCCCTTCCCCTTGGGACAGGAGTCAGGGGCCTCCACCCAGGGTCCGGGACCAAGCCCCCTCACGCCCCCTAGGAACCAGGATTTCAGGCCTCTAGGCCCTTCCCCTCCTCTTCAGTGACCAGACTTCTACTTCCAGGTGCAGTCGGGGCACACATTTGGGCTCAGCGGGGAGTGGACAGGCGCCGACATTCATGCATCCGGTAGGCACACATGTAGAAAATTCCTGCACGAGAAGAGACCCCAGTGGACCCCGCCCTCAAGCCCTCCCATCCCTCCATCCCCCTCAGCCAGCCCAAGATCCCAACACAGTATTCCCTTTCTCCCTGATTGTCTGCAGGGATTGGAGTCTGCCTTCTGGCTCAAAGTTGGGCGCCTCATCTGGGACTCCCCATCATTTCAGCCTCCTGGGTGCTGCCAGCTGGGACACAGACACTGACCTTCCCACCCCCAAACCCGGTACCTGCAAAGAAGGTCATGAGCAGGGCTACCCAGCCCAGGATGTAGGACCAGGAAAAGCGCCAGTCCCCAAAGCGGCGACCCAGAAAGCTGACGGTGACTCCAGTGTAAATGGCCAAGGCCAGCAGGACGAAAAAGGCTGGAGAGAGAGGGCGGGGGATGGGGATGTGCGTGGGAATGGAGTTGGGTTTAGAGATGGGGCTTCCCTGGTGACTCAGAAGATAAAGAATCTGCCTGCCATGCAGGACACCCAGGTTTGATTCCTGGGTCAGGAAGATCCCCTGGAGGAGCGAATGGCTACCCACTCCAGTATTCTTGCCAGGAGAATCCCATGGACAGACGAGCCTGGTGGGCTACAGTTCCATGGAGTCACAAAGAGTTGGACATAACTTTTTGCTTTTAGAGACGGGAGTTGGAATGAGATTGAGAAGGGGGTATGGATGCAGAGAGGGATAAGGGTGAGGATGGTGGCTGAGTTGAAAGTAGGAGTAAAAATGAATGGGGAGTAGGGTTAAGGGCAGGGATTGGGTGGGGTCATGTTGTGTCATAAAGAGTCTGACTGGTCTTCGTCTCTGGTTCCTGGGAGGGAAACTCTTAAATCCTTGGAAGTTTCTGAGTAATAGGAGTGTCTTTGTTTCTCTTGAGCCTCTCGAATCACACCTGAGTTTATATTGACGAGCAGAGATGACTCAGGGTGCGAGCTGGTCACCAGAAAGACCAACCGTATGATGGAGGGTTGAGACGGAGCCACCTGGGATCACTGCAACCTCTGGGGAGGAGAAAGGAGCTGGAGATTGAGCTCAGTCAGGTGGCCCATGATGCAATCATTCACGTCCTTGTAATGAAACCAAAAGAAACGCAGGCCACTGCTGCTCACTGGGGCTTCCTGGTTGGCAAACATATGGATGTGCTGGGGTTGGAGGGTAGGGTGATGAGCCCCAACTCTAGAGAGAGGGCATGGGAACTGTGTGTTCAGGACTCTCTCCAGCCTCACCCTATGCATTTCTTTAGTTGGCTGGTCTTGAGCTGTATTCTTGGTAATAAAACTGAAATGTTTAAGTATTATGCTTTTCCTGGGTTGTTCCAGCAAATTTTTGAGCCTGAGTGGATCCTGGGAACCCCTGAATCTGTAGCTGATAGATCAAAAGTGCAAGTGGGCTGGGGACCTCACTTGCAGCTGAAGTAGGGGCAGTCTTATTGGGAACTGTGTCTTTAAGCCTGTGGGGTCTGATGCCTGCTCCAGGTGACGAGTGCCAGAATGGAATGGCAGTACATTTAGGTGGTATAGGAATCAACGAGCGTTAGAAATAGTCATGAAGTTGTTGTTGGGAGTGGAGGTGGGATTCCGGTGCAGGTGGAGTTGAGAGCGAGGAGCAGTGGGGAATGGACGCAGCATTGGGGGTGGCATGGGTGCGGTTGGAGCTGAGCAGGGAGTCGGGGAGAGGGGTAGGTGTAGGGTGCGGTTCACTCACTGGAGGCGAAAAACATGATGCCTGCGGAGAAGGGCCGGGAGAGGCGGGTGAAGGTGGGCTGCTGAGCAAAGGCCACGATGCCCATGATGATGCCGGAGGTGGCACAGAGGGAGGACAGGATCATGAAGGCCCGGGTGGCATTCCAGTATGCTGTAAGAGCACCCCACGGTCACTGCTGTGCTGCCCCTGCCCTCAGAGGAAAGGCTGCTACCTCTGGGGGCAGGAATGCCTTCCCCCTCTCCATATCCCCGACCCAGCTCTTCCTTCACTGCTCTTCAAACACCCGCCCCCCTCTTCACCTGGCAAACTCCTATGCATCCTCCAAAGCCCACCTCCCAGATCCCCTCCTCTAGGAAGCACTCCCTCACCCCTCAGGCACCATCAGCACTCCCTCCTCTGGTTTGAGACTCTTTGTCTTTCTCCCTCTCCAGCCTGATTGCTCCCTGAGGGCAAGTACCTGGTTGATTCTCCATCACAAACATGCCCAGCAGAGGCTTGTTTGAACAGGAGTCTGGAGAAATGTTTGTTGGATGAATGAATGAGTAAATGAATGAATACCAATTTCCCATATCCCCCTGCTACTCACTGTCTACCCTCTGCCTCATGCTCCCTTTCCCTTCCTTCATACAACTTGCCCATATCTAAAAACGTCCCACTTGTTTATTTCTAACTTGTTTATGATGTCTAACTCTCTGCACTGAGTTTTCAGTTCTGTAGGGACAAGGGTCTGGCTTTCTCATTCACTGCTGTATCCCCAGCATCTAGTGCCTGGCATGTAGTAGGTGTTCAATAAACATGTTGAATGAATGAAGATCCCTGAGAACAGTCTTCATGATCTCAACTTCCACTTGGTAACTATCAAGTATGGCCCAGGTTCTCTTTTCCTGTATAACCCTATTTATTCCTTCCAAGAGTCCTATGCTGTGTTTTCCTGCCCATTTTTTTCAAGTAAAGGAAGGAATAGAGGCTCAGAGAGATTCAGTGTTTTGCCCAAGGTCCCACCATTAGCAGAGAGACTAGAGTTGAAAGTCAAGCTCAAAACTCTCAGTTTTAACTACTTGGGGTCACCTGCTGGTCATACCCAGCTGACCATGAACCCAGAGAAGGCTTGAAAAACCGGAATTTTCAACAAGAGCTAGAAGTCCAGATTTTAATGTAAAACCTCCAGATTTTTTAACACTGGTGTATTATAAAATAAAGACATCTCTTTGCCGACAAAGGTCTGTATAGTCAAAGCTATGGATACGGATAGCCGTATATGGATATGAGAACTGGACCATAAAGAAGGTTGAGCGCTGAAGAATTGATGCCTCTGAATTGTGGTGTTAGAGAAGACTCTTGAGACTGCAAGGAGATTAAACCAGTCAGTCCTAAAGGAAATCAACCCTGAATATTCACTGGAAGGACTGATGCCAAAGCTGAAACTCTAATACTTTGGCCACCTGATGCGAAAAGCCAACTCACTGGAAAAGACCCTGAGGCTGGGAAAGACTGAAGGCAAAAGAAGGGGGTGGCAGAGGATGAGATGGTTATATAGCGTCCCTGCACTGACTCAGTGGACATGAATCTGAGCAAACTCCAGGAGACAGTGAAGGACAAGGAAGCCTGGTGTGCTGCAGTCCATGGGATCACAAAGAGTCAGACACAACTTAGTGACTGAACAATGACGACGACTTTGGAAACTTTAAAAATGTTATGAATACACATCCAAGGTTGGGTTTAGCCCTGGAGAAGCAAGCTCAGGACTCCTGCTCTAATTTTGGTGATTGGATTACATCAGTCGTACAATGAATGAACAAGTTAAACCAGTTGTTTGGACAAATACTCAAAACTCTATCAGGGTGAGGTCGTTCCTGAGACCCTCAGTCTCGGGGTCGTGAAGATGTCAAATGAACTTGAAGACCTCCATCCAGCCTCCCTCTTTCCCATTCCCAGCAAAGATAAGACAGAGAAGAAACTCGGACCGTCCCAGGGCGGGGGGTCAGGTGGGGTGGTTCCCAGTCTGAGTCAGGAGGAGTGGCAGAAGCATGACAGTGGGTGCAGCCGGACACGAAAAAGATACATGAGCCTTTCCCCATGAGATGCATTTCCCATGAGCCACCTCCCATGAGATACATGGGATCCTGAAAAGATACATGATTGGCAGATGGGGTTCTGAAACCCGTAGCCCAGGGCAAGCTTTTCCGCTCCCCCCTCCTCAGTTTACTGCTCAGGTTTGGTGAGATGGGGTAGACGAAATCTCCTGTCACAAGCCTGTCACATTACAGGGCTCAGGCAAGGTGGGCTCCTCCTCCCAACCCCCTCCCCTTGCAAAAGAATTGGTTTTTCAAGGTCATGTATTCTGTCTTATTCACAGACACAAAGGAACTGCCTTCTTAGTGTTGTTGGGACAACTAAGGGAGTTAATCCAGGCAAAGTACTTAGTATAGCATGTAAGGCAGAGGAACAATACGTGCCAGTTATTATTATTATTATTACCGTTATCACTGGATACATATAGAGCATGTGATACACTGTATATCATTAATATATTGCATAACATATTACATAATATGTGTGAGGTAATATAGTATGTATCTCTATGTCTCTCTCTCTCCAGGTATGAGATTCCCAGGTGGCCCAGTGGTAGAGAGTCAGCCTGCCAAGGCAGGAGATGCAAGAGATGCAGGTTCAATCCCTGGGTTGGGAACATCCCCTGGAGAAGGCAATGGCAACCCACTGCACTATTCTTGCCTGGAGAATCCCATGGACAGAGGAACCTGGTGGGCTGCAGTCCATGGGGTTCTAAAGAGCTGAACATGACTGAGCACTCACAACTTCCATATATATGCGTATATATACACTTGACCCTTGAATAGCACAGGTTTGAACTGTGCAGGTCCACTTACACACAGATTTTTTTTTCCAATAAATACACACAGTACTATACGATCTGGGGTTGAATCCATGGATGCAGAATTGTGGCTATGGACCCATGGCTGCGGAACAGCCGATACAGAAAGCTGACTATGTGACCTGAGCATCCAGGGGCTTGGGTATCCACTATGGGTCCTGGAAACAATTCTCTGAGTATGCTGAGGGACTGAGGGATGACTGTACATACATACAAATATATAGAGATAGGGAAAGAGGTACACAGAGATACATAGCTCATTATAATAATTTATATTATATAACATAGGTTGTAAGTGGCTCAGATAGTGAAAAATCTGCCTGCAGTGCTTGAGACTGGGTTCAGTCCATGAGGCAGGAAGATCCCCTGGAGAAAGGAATGGCTACCCACCCCAGTATTCTTGCCGGGGAAATCTCACGGACAGAGGAGCCTGGTGGGCTATGGTCCATGGGGTAGCAAAGAGTTGGACCCGACTGAGCAACTGAGCATGCGTGCACATTAGTCCATCTACTGTAAGAACTGTTTTTATGCCATTTTTACAATATAGAGTGTAACGCATACACTCTATGGGCTTCCCAGGTGCCACTAGTGGTGAAGAACCTGCTGCCAGTGCAGGAGACATAAGAAATGCAGGTTCTATCTCTGGCTTGGGAAGATTCCCTGGAGGAGGGCATGGCAACCCACACCAGTATTCTTCCTGGGAAATCCCATGGACGAGGAGCCTGGTGGGCTACAGACAATAGGGTCACAAAGAGTCAGACAGGGCTGAAGCGACTTAGCAGCAACATATACGCTATACATCTATATACACATATATATACACACACACATATATATACACATATGTATTACATGGCTTGGCTCACAACAAATATTTAAAAAGACCTCATCTAGCACAGCAAATTTAGGGTCTATATTGCTTCTGCATCCTCTTAGTACTGAAAAGAGTTCTTGACACATAATAGATATTTAGAAAATGCTCTTTTGTCAGCCCCAGCCCCAACTGCTGTTACCTGACCTCTATTTCATGCCAGAAAACGTCACCTCTCTCCTTAACTTCTTAATCAGTACATCCTGTAATTGTACCAGAAAAAAATACTGGGCTCCCAACTCTGTCCCTTCCCTGCTGTGTGACCTTGGGCTGGACACTTTCCCTCACTGAACCACAAGGTTCTCCATCTGCAAAACGGGGGGGAGGGAGCCCTTCTGCTATAAGGTTCTGCCCTGCGGGAGGCTCTGGTCCCAAGCAGAGCCCAGACCCCGTTCCGGAGCCTCACCAATGCTCTCCGTCTGCAAGTAGCACTTGGTGCCCAGGCAGTATCGCCACAGGCCCTGGTGGGCGAAGGCCCCCGACAGCCGGTACTGCATCCAGTGGTCTGTCGCGGTGGCCACCACCAGGAGGATGGTCCCCACCCAGGCACAGAAGAGGCCGCCTCCCATGAAGCTGTACATGGTGACCTGTGGGCGAGGGGAGAAAGGGGGTCACGAGCTGGACTCCCGGGTCCTGGGGGAGGTGAGGGCTGGGGGATCTGAGTCCTGGTTTGAAGGAGGACGACCTGGGGACCTAGACTTCCAAATCCTAGGGTGGGGAGAGGGGGTGGGGGCTGGGACATCAGGTCCCAGTGGGAGCAAAGAACTGGGCACCTGGACCCCTGGCTCTGGGGGAGGAGAGCTTGAGGACCTAGACCTTTGTGTCCTAGGGGAGACCAAGACTGGGGGCCTAGACATCCCGGTCCTAAACTGGGAAGGGGCTGGACACTCCCTGCCCCTTGGAGCACCAACTCTCTGGGGGTAAGGAGAGGGCTGGGGCCTGGACCCCCAGATCCGAGGTAGCAGGGGGCTAGGCTAGGACCCCACCAAGTCCCGGGGAGAGAAAGCAGTCCCGGCCACCTACGTTTGGGGGGAGGAGGGGGCCACACCTGGTCCCTACCTGAGCAGCAGATTTTGCCCTGAGCCCTCCGTCTGCCTCGGCCACTCTGAGCAGACTGAGCCCGGCCAGGTCACTGGCCTCTCGGCTCCCTGGGTCCCGTCAAATCCCTTAAGCCTCCCCACACAATGGCCCCGCAGCCCAGCAGCTTCCAGCGGGCAGAGGCCCCCAGATGGAATTCGCTGAGGCAGGAATCCAGGCCCTGCCTCTCCGCAGCCCCTGGCCCCACTGGCCTCTCTCCGTGACCCTCCCAGCCACCCTGGCAGCCTTTCACCAGCCTGGCTCCCAGCACCCACGGGGTTAGCCCGAGCTGCGTAAGCACACACAGACACAAGATATAGGGACACTCAGCCATTTATTGTGTAAGCCAGTCCCCTTACCCCAAGCTGCAGTTGCCTGGATATGTTGGGACAACAGGGTTTTCTGCAAGTGGGGTCACAGGGCATGTCACCTGGGGGCTTGGGACAGGAAGGGGGTTGAGGATGAAGCGGGGCTGGCTGGGGTGGAGGACACGGCTGCACTGGGGGCTGGAGCTTCAGTGAAATGAAGGATGACGGCTAGGCCGGCCTTTAGAAAGAAGGGGACGAGGGAGCTGGGAACGAGCCTACGAGGGTGGGTCAGGGCAGAGACGGGAGCAGAAAAGGGGATGAATGGCTGGGGCCATGGGGTGGGGCTGGCGGGAATGGCTTTGGGGTTAGGAAGGGGACTGGAGATGTCCCTGGGCGTTGGGAGAGAAGCGCAGGTTGGCACTGTAGTTAGGGATGCTGTCAGAGATGGGAAGGAGCTTGGGTTTGGGCATGAGGTTCAGGGTTGTTTCCCTGGCTTGGGATCCGAAGTCAGGAGCCCCTCCTGAGGCTGTGGTTTTCAGGGAAGAGGGATGGGAGGGTGATGTTCCCTGGGTATCTCTGGCAGGGCTGGGGTCACCCCGGGCTCCAAGAAAACTCTCCTGGTGACCTCCACGGCTCCCTCCAGAATCTGGGGTGCGGGATCCTCAGGGTCTTAGTACTCGGCCTCCCAGTCCTCAGCAGGTGGCGGCTCCACGGGTGGCTCCGGACCCTGGGTGTCCTTCCCATCCTGGGCAGGCGGTGCTGGTGATGACGGCATCATCGGCGGGGTCTTGGGGCCAGCCCCACGGCCCCTGGCCCAGCCCTTCTCTGCCTGTTGAGCCCTCCCAAGTCCCCATCTCCGGTGGCCCCGGTCTGGCCTGCGCAGGACGTCCCAGCCCCCACGTCCCTTGGGTGGCCTCTTGGCAATGCCCGGCGGGGTGCAGCACGCCTGGGGGACACAGGGGCAGGAGGGCAAGGACTGCTGAAGTGAGTAGGCCCCCATCAGGGCGCTGTGCAGGAGGTAGGAGAGGGCATCCAGGCGGACGGGGACAGTCACAGAGGCCAGGCTCTTGGGGAGCCCCAGGTGGGCTGGATCTGGGGTACCCAGGAAAGAAGTGGGCAGAGCTGGGAAAGATGGAGGCGGCCACGACCCAGTCCCGGGGGACGGCAGATTGTTCCTAGAACGACCAGAGGACAGGTCAGGCAGGGGATGTCCCCAGTCTACACATGCTTTTCCTTTCCGCAGCCTCGCTGCTTCCTGCCTTCTCCCAGGCTTTCATTTCTCACCCTCAGGACCGTTTGCCTCTGATTCCTGGCCCCTTACTTTCTCTCTTTTTCTGTTCCTTCCTGTCTCTCTTTACCGACAGGCAGACAGCTCAGCTGGAGCTTCAGCGTCCCACCGAGCCTGGTTCCCATTCGAGGCTGCCCTCCTCACCCCTGTGTCTGGGCGAATCATTTCCCCCTTCCGAACCTTAAGTTTTCACACTAAGAGAGAGCTTCTGGTGGTATCAAAGGTGCCTCTGAAAGGGCTGGGTTTGGGAAGTGTTCAGTGCCTGGGGTCAATTATTATTATTATTTCCTCAGACAATTATTAGTATCTTCAATTCTCCTGGTTCCCGCTAGAAACTTCTCTTCCATTAATATCTGCTTCTAGCTCTCTCCCTATTTCTCAGTATCTCGCTCAGCTCTGTCGCTAAGATCCTCAAAGATTCTGTTTCTATGTGATGATACCAGAGGCTTTCCCCGCCCCACCCCCGCTACCCTCTCTGGATCTGCTCAACTCTCTCTCCGATTTTCTCTGTCCCTCCTCATTCTGGGTCACTGTCCTTCCCGCGGGGAGTCTCGTGTCTCTCACCCCTCAGGCTCAGTCTCTTCCTTTTGCTGTTCCATCTTTAAGGGGGTGTTTCAAGTCTTTTCTAGCACCTTCGCCTCGATTTCTCCATCGCTCAGAGAGAGGGGAAGGGTCTGGGAGAAGGTGGGCGGGACTTTGTTGGGAAGGGGCGTGGCTTGCGGGGCGTGCGGGGGACGGGGCGTGACTTCAGGGGCGCGGCTTGCGAGGTGCGCCGGAGCGGGTCACGTGGGTCGTGCTGAGCGGCGCGGAAGCGTGCGAGGGTTGGGTTGTACACGTGTCTCAGGTCGCAGCTCCCACCTCCCCGAGATCAAAGACTGCGGCCCCGAGCCCACTCCTCCCTCAGACCTAGAAGTGCAGGCCCCCAGCCTCTTCCTTCCTCAGGTCTAGAAGACTCTAGCCTCCTCTATCTTCATCTGTATTCCTGGAGGGAGTCGGGGTGGGGCCAGTGGTGTTCTCTAGGACTAAAGGGGCTTTAAAAGGAATCTGAACATTGGATGCTCCCGGGGCGGAGGGGTTAGTAGCTGGGCTACGAATCTTCGAGGCTGGATTTCATTCTAAGCTCTGTCTCTGACTTGTTTTGTGAGCGTAAACCTTTCTAGTCGCTGTTTTTTGAGAAACAGGGTTAATATTACCTTCTAGGATCTCGTGAGGTTTAAAGGCTATATCGCATGTATAAAGTAGTCAACATGCGATCTGGACTAAAATTCATCTCAACCAATGAGGGTTTCTTATTGTTATTGCTGATGACCATGGTAGTATTTTATTGAGAAGCAATGGGATGCTTGTATCTATTTATCTAAGAAATATTATCCAGTGCCTGCAATACTCTGGGCACCACGTTGGGCGCCCGACAAAATAGATGCACACTTATGAAACTTACAGGCAAGGTGAGCAACACGCAAGGCACAGATAGTACATTTCCTACATGAAAGACGGCTTTGAAAGTGTAAAGACAGGACAAGGGATACAAAGGCGCAGGGGATTATTTTAGTTAAGATAGTTAGAGAAGACTACTTGTGGGATGGAACCAGCCAACCGGGGAGCTGAGTATTCCTGGTAGAGAGACCAGCAGGTGCAAAGGTCCTTCAGGGTGAAACAAACATATTGTTTGAGGGACTGGGAAGCAATAAGCTAGGAGATGAACAGGTCTATTTTTTAAAAAATATTTTTTTAAAATTTTGGAATACCTTCACATTTACAGAAAAGTTACAAAGATAACTTTGTAACTCACCCTGCTTCCATTCTTGTTATTTCCTTACCTGGTCGTGGAACATTTGTTACAGCTAAGAAATCAGCATAGCTCTTTTAAAAAATATTTATTTTAGTTATTTATTAGACTGCGCTGGGTCTTAGGGATCTAGTTCCCTGACCAGGGATGGAACCAGGGTCCCCTACATTGGGAATTGAGTCCTAGCCACAGGACCACAAGGGAAGTTCCCTTATATGACTCTTAACTAAAACTCCAGACTTGGATTTCCCCAGTTTTCACACGAATATCTCTTTTCTTCTGTTCCAGAATCCAGTGCAAGGTCTCACTGAATCATCATATCTCAGTCGCCTCTGATTTGCAGCCATGTTTTCCCCAACTTTGACAGCTTGGAGGACTACTAGTCAGTTTTTTCCTTTTAATGAAACAGAAAGTGAAAGTGAAGTCGCTTAGTTGTGTCCAGCTCTTTGGGACCCCATGGACTGTAGCCTACCACACTCCTCTGTCCATGGGATTTTCCAGGCAAGAGTACTGGAGTGGGTTGCCATTTCCTTCTCCAGAGGATCTTCCCAATCCAGGGATTGAACCTGGGTCTCCTGCATTGTAGGTAGACGCTTTACTGTCCGAGCTGCTACCAGGGAAGTAATAACACAGAGGTCTATTTTAATTAATAATTCCAACTTATTAGTCCTCATTTCACAGAGGTTCAAACTGGGCCTCAGAGAGGCTAAGTAAGTTACTTAAGGTCACAGATCAGGTGAATAGCACAACTGGGACTTGAACCCTACATCCAGAGTCTGCTTTCAATGGAGACACAAGTAGAAGCTAGATTGTATAATATCTTATAGGCTGCATTGAAGACTATGGAATTTTTAAAATTTTAATTCTGGAACATTGAGATGACTTTGAACGTTTGCAGGCAGAGGTGTGACATAATTTATGTTTTAAGAAGAGCTCTTTGCCTGCAGTTTGGGGAATGGATTGTGGTGGGGCATAAGACTGGAAGCAGGAAGCCTAGGGAGAATGCTGTCATCCTATAGGCAAGGGTGGTGACCACCCCAAGGAAGGTGCGGTTAATGGGAATGGGAAGATGTGAGTGTATTTACAATGTATTTTGGAAGGAGAACCATCAGGATTTGCTGTAGGGCTGCTGGAGGTGAGGAATGGGGAATCAAGGATGATGCAAAGTTTTCAACCTGAGTGACGCCTTTCAACATGAATTTTCTTATAAAAGCTCAGAACATCCCGCTTTAAGGAGGATGAGAAATTGGAGAGTAACTCACTTTCCAAGTTCTCTTGAGCTAACTCTGCACCATGCTGGGGACTCAGAGTAGATGCAGAACCAATAGCTGCTCTTCAAGGGCTTTCGAGGTTTGAGGGGGTGAAATCCATGGTAGCATTCTGGGGTGATTGGGACACTGGGAGGGACAGGACAATGAGAGCTGGAAGTGGGTTAAATGTAGCCTGGAGGCCAAGAGGTGGAGGGTCAAGTCCGGGGCCAGGAGAACAGTTGCTCTCCTGCTAGAGGCTGGAGAAGAAGGTAGCGGAGGGTTTTTTGTTTGCTTGTTTTTACAGGAGGGGCCTTTGGGCTAGGTCTAGGATGAATGGACGTAGAAAAAATGGTGCGAGCAAAGGCCAGGTGGCTGGAATTGAAAAGATTTTATCAAGAAAGCTGGCTTTTCTGGCAGCTATGATTAGCATTCAGGTCTCATTAATCCGGTTACAGTCTATCCCAAAGAAGAAGCTTTTGTTGAACAGGGCTTCGAAATGACGGTTTGAATCCTCACTCTGCTTCTTACTAGCTCTTGCCCTAGAACAGGCTAAGTCTGTTTTTCCGAAACATGAAACTCAGTCCCAGCGTAACAGCACTGCTTCTGGTTTTGTTCCGTAACAGGTCCTCCTATTTCTGCGATCAGGGTCTGACCTTGTCACTTACCAAGTCAGTCAGTTCATTCCCTCAGTCGTTTCCAACTCTTCTCGACCCCATGGACCACAGCACGCCAGGCCTCCCTGTCCATCACCAACTCCTGGAGTTTACTCAAACTCATGTCCATTGAATCCGTGATGCCATCCAACCACCTCATCCTCTGTCATCCACTTCTCCTCCTGCCTTCAATCTTTTCCAGCATCAGGGTCTTTTCAAATGAGTCAACTCTTCACATCAGGTGGCCAAAGTATTGGAGCTTCAACATCAGTCCTTCCAATGACTATTCAGGACTAATTTCCTTTAGGATTGACTGGTTGGATCTCCTTGCAGTCCAAGGGACTCTCAAGAGTCTTTTCCAACACCATAGTTCAAAAGCATCAATTCTTCAGCGTTGAGCTTTCTTTATAGTCCAACTTTCACATCCGTACATGACTACTGGAAAAACCATAGCCTTGACTAGACGGACCTTTGTTGGCAAAGTAATGTCTCTGCTTTTTAATATGCTGTCTATGTTAGTCATACGGAGAAGGCAATGGCAACCCACTCCAGTACTCTTGCCTGGAAAATCCCATGGACAGAAGAGCCTGGTAGGCTGCAAGTCCATTGGGTCGCTAGGAGTCAGACACGACTGAGCGACTTCACTTTCACCTTTTACTTTTATGCACTGGAGGAGGAAATGGCAACCCACTTCAGTATTCTTGCCTGGAGAATCCCAGGGACGGGGAAGCCTGGTGGGCTGCCGTCTAGGGTTGCACAGAGCTGGACACGACTGAAGCAACTTAGCAGCAGCAGCATGTTGGTCATAACTTTTCTACCAAGGAGTAGGCGTCTTTTAATTTTATGGCTGCAGTCACCATCTGCAGTGATTTTGGAGCCCAAGAAAATAAAGTCTACCACTGTTTCCACTGTTTCTCCATCTATTTGCCATGAAGTGATGGGACCAGATGCCATGATCTTAGATTTCTGAATGTTGAGCTTTAAGCCAACTTTTTCACTCTCTTCTTTCACTTTCATCAAGAGGCTCTTTAGTTCTTCACTTTCTGCCATAAGGGTGGTGTCATCCGCATATCTGAGGTTATTGATAGTTCTCCGGGCAATCTTACCAAGTATCTGGCCCTTTAAGGCCCTCCCCCCGGAGCTAGGAGAGCGGAGGCTGGCTTTTGAGTCCTTTAAGGAAATATGCTTCGCCCAGCTTCCAAAATTGACAGGCAAGTTCTGAAAAGTGACCAATCAACTCCTGCATCGGGTGGGAAGGACGTTTCCGATTTGTTGGGGGAAAGGGCAGTCATCGGCCTGAGCTCCGCCCACTCCTTGTTACGCACGACAGCGCGAGGCGCCATCCTCAGCTCTGATTGGCGGGTGAACTCGCATTGCTTCCGGGCCCCCTCCGTCCTGCTGTCAGATCCAGGTGGGGCTCGGAAGCAATGCGAGGCTAGCATCCCAGAAAGGTTCAGTTCAGTTCAGTCGCTCAGTCGTGTCCGACTCTTTGCGACCCCATGAATCGCAGCACACCAGGCCTCCCTGTCCATCACCAATTCCCGGAGTTCACTCAGACTCACGTCCATCGAGTCCGTGATGCCATCCAGCCATCTCATCCTCTGTCGTCCCCTTCTCCTCCTGCCCCCAATCCCTCCCAGCATCAGAGTCTTTTCCAATGAGTCAACTCTTCGCATGAGGTGGCCAAAGTACTGGAGTTTCAGCTTCAGCATCATTCCTTCCAAAGAAATCCCAGGACTGATCTCCTTCAGAATGGACTGGCTGGATCTCCTTGCAGTCCAAGGGACCCTCAAGAGTCTTCTCCAACACCACAGTTCAAAAGCATCAGTTCTTCGGCGCTCAGCCTTCTTCACAGTCCAACTCTCACATCCATACATGACTACTGGAAAAACCATAGCCTTGACTAGGGACCTTAGTTGGCAAAGCACCCTCATTCTTTGGTTGGCTACGTTTCTGAGCACAAGTCTCTCTCTCGCCCTCTGATTGACTGTTTCCTTTCAGCGCCTGGGCTGTAACTGAAGGTTTTGCCCTGGTCTTATAGCGGTGTCCCTTGTCTGCTTCTCGGCGCGGTGGCAGCCTAGACCAGAAGATGCTGAGCGAAGCTAGAAAGGGAGAGGGGTCCCCAGGCTGAGGGAAGTCTTGGTCCTCTAGGGAAGCTCATTGGACTCTCCTGATGGCTTAAGTGGGTTAGGAATCCACTTGCCAACACAGGAGCCATGGATTCAATCCCTGGCTCCAGAAGATCCCCTGGAGGAGAAAATGGCAACCCACTCCAGTATTCTTGCCTGAAAAATTCCGTGGACAGTGGAGCCTGGCGGGCTAGTGCTTGGGGTCGCAAAGAGTCGGACAGGATTGAGCAACTAAGGACAGGACTGAGCAACTAAGCACGCAGCCAGTCTTAGGACGAATCTCTTCCTTCCACTGCCCCCTACAGGCCTCCGACTGTCAAAGTCCCAAGATTCCATCTTCAGAGCCTTCCTAGACCACAGGACTCAAGGATTCCCTTAAATTCCTTCCGTCTCCCTCCCTGCAGGGCACCTTCTCTCCCTTGAGCCTTACCCACTCGTTCAACGCCTCCAACTTAGGAGCCCTTCCGGTCTTGGGGTTTTCCACTATCCTCAGAAATGGTCGGGATGCTTTGGCAAGGGGTTACTGGAGTGAGACTGAGTTTAAGGGGTCAGATTTGTGGGCTGAAGTCTGTGCTGGAATGAGTGCCCCTGGGTTTACGTGGCTCTCATGATTGCTTTTTTTTCCCCTTAAGATTTTTAAATATTGTTCTTTTGAAAAATTATTTGGCTGTGCTGAGTCTTAGTTGTGGTGTTTGGGATCTTTGGTGCAGCATGTGGGTTCTAGTTCTCTGACCAGGGATGGAACCTAGGCCCCTTGCACTGGGAGGGTGGAGGCTTAGCCACTGGACCACCAGATAAATCTCCACGATTGCTTTTTAGATTGCTTGGTAGTCAGGGTTTGCTAGAAAAGTCTGCTAAAGTGGCAGTGGGAGTCTGGAGGTGAAGGGCCCCAGAAAGGGAGATCACTGAGGTACTTGCATTAAATCATTTAAATTCTCACAATCTTTTAAAAAGTACTCAAAATATTTTGCATTTGTATTATTTACCTTCTTTCAAGTACAGTAAAATTCATTCGTTTTGGTGTGCAGTTCCGAGTTTTGACAGATGTGTAGAGCAGTGTAACTGTCACGGCTAACAAGATCCAGCGTGTTTTTATCATTCCTCCACATTCTCTTGTGCTGCCTCTTTGTCATAATAACCTTTTTTAAAAAAGTTTTCATCAGTTATTTACTGAAAACTCACTAAAAACTTAACACTAGAATCATACTATATGTTGGAGGAGTTTATTTTCTATAGGTTATAATCATGCTTACTTGAAGGGCTACATGAACTTGACCTTATAGATGTCATATAAAAGTTTACTTACTCCAAGTCCTCTTATTGTCTTTAGAAAGTCTTTTTTTATTTTATTCAAATAGAGTTCATTTATAATGTTGTGTTTAATTTCTGCTGTACAACAGTGACTCATACGTATATGTATTCTTTTTCATATTCTTTTCCATATATATATATAACTGAATCACTGTGATCTACACTTGAAACTAACACAACATTGTAAACCAACTATACTGTAATTAAAAAAAAAATTTGTTTAAAGGTGCCTACCATTCCAAAAGAAGAAGCAGAAGAACCAGGAAAGCAACTAAACAACAAACTTTTCCTAATTGAAGGCTAGCTTTCTTAGGCTTAGCAAGGCAACAACTCCATTCTTCCTGAAATCAGTCATAGGCAATACAGAAAAAAAAAAAAAAAAGGGCATGACTGCGCTTCAATAAAGCTTTATTTAGGGACACTGAAATTTGAATCTCAAGTTATTTCCATGCATCATAAAACATCCTTCTTTTGATTTTTTTTTTTTTAACCCCTGAACCATTTAAAATGTAAAAAACACTCTCGGCTCACAGGTGCCATCAAAGCCGACAGCGGCCCAGACTTGACCCGTGAGGTTGTCTCGGCGACCTCACAAACAGGCGTGCTTAATCCTGTCTAAACCGCCCCCCACCCCCCCACCCCCAAACCGTTGAGAAACAGACTGTGAGTAATCAGCTGGGGTGGGGCCTGGGCTTCTCCGAGAAGAATCTTTTCCTTGCTCAGAAGAGTGTATTTGGAGAAGTGAGGGCAGGAGGAGAAGGGGGCAACAGAGGATGAGATGATTGGATGGCATCACCGACTCAGTGGACATGAGTCCGAGAAAACTCCAGGAGATGGTGAAGGACAAGGAAGCCTGGAGGGCTACAGTCCATGGGGTCGCAAAGAGTCCGATACGACTGAGCTACTGAACAAGTCTGGAGACATTCATCAAGCTGCTCCAGGGTCTGGGATGGGATGACCCATCCTCAGAGGATTAAAAAGAGAGAGACAGACAGACCACACTCTGTTCTCGTCCCAATTGCTCTGCCTCTCTCCCTGGCCTGCATCTGAGTCCTCCGGCCCAGCCGACCCTCAGTGGAACTGGATTTCAGCGTACTCTGGGTGCGTGCCCTCCGGTCTCTGGGTCTCCCATGGTCTGAGGCCTGGGAAGTTGAGGACAGCGTAATGGAGCTCCTCTTGGTTGTTCTCTGCTTCTGAGGCTTGTGGGGATGACTTGGGTCCTGGACAGTTGTGGGAGACGAGATGGAGCTCCTTTTGGTTCTTTCTGGCTTCCGGGGAGTGACCATCTGGAGGAGGAGGCTGGGAAGGACTGCTTGGTTTGGCTTTCTGTTTCTGAGCATAAGGGGGGTAAAGAAAAAACCAACCATCCTGCCTTCCTTCATTCAAAAAATACTTGAGCACCTGCCCAGTGCCAGGTACTAATTAAGGAACTGGGGTTACATCAGGCAGTGAAACAATGACTCTGCCCTCCCTGAGCTCACCTCTTGTCTCGGGACAGGAACAAACTATAAACAGAAGTCTGTTGTTTAAGCCTCCAGCCTGTGCTCTTTGCTATGGCTGCCCTAGTGAACTGACTAATGCAGGTAGGTTGGTGTGAGGACCACCACAAAACACTGAAGCGCTCCATCATCACATCCATCTCCCTCCCATATCCATAACCTCCCTTCTCATCTCCTCCCATCCTGGACCCCTCACAACTACTAACCTGTCCTCTATCTCTACAGTCGTAACACCCCGTGTAGGTGACCATTTGAAATTGGCCGCTTTTTTTTTCTTGGTCCCTAAGCTCTATCCAACCGAGGTGGGGAGAAGTGGTTTGGATGGATTTGGGAAGAAATGTGCTGATGGATTGATTGTGGGAGGATAAAATAGAGAAGAGCAAGAAGTGACTTTAAGGATGGAGGCTTGAGCAATTGGGCCAATGTGGGCTCTTTGCTGAGATGCAGAGGGTGGAGGAGAAGGGATTTAAGTGGTACTTAGTCACAGGTTTGATTCTGGATAGGCAAAGTCTGAGATGACTGTTGGACATCCGAATAGAGACGCAGCTTAGAGAGTTGGCTGTGAGTCTAGAGTTGAGGAATGAGTCTGGGAAATGTAAATTTTGGAGTCATCAGCATCTACATGTTCACTCCTGAAAATATCCAGCATTTAAACCAACACTTATTATTAGGTGCCTGGTACTCAATGTTTTATGGGTAGAAAATGAGTCTATCAAATACCCAGAATGAGCCTACATGGTCTGTACTACTATTATCCCCTTTTTACAGTTAAATCGAGGCACAGAGAAGTTAAGTGACTCATCCCAGAACACACAGCATGGAAAGCAGAAAGGAACCCCAGCAGCCTGACTTCAAAGCCCTGCCCTTATTCATCACTAGGACATACGGACCCTCAGTGATATTAATCATTGTGGCATCATTAATTATACTTAGTCATGTCGTTGGTAGTGGTGATAGTGAAATAGTTATTGCCATCTATCAAGCAATAACATGTGTTGTAATCCTCAAACCGGCTCTCAAGGAGGAAGCAACAGAGGCTCAGCAGGAAGGAAGGATATGGTCAAGGTCTCCTAGAAGTTATGTGTCAGAATCAGGGTTTGAATCCAACACCCGGGCCTTTTCCACTGTGAGGAAAATCGGGGACGGGGCTGGAGAGGAGCGCATATGGGAGTCAGAGAAGGGGAACAAGAGGCAGCGGCTTGGGAGCACTCACCAGGGGGCCGGCCTTAGGGATCACGTTGATGTAATCCAGGATCGTGCTCCTGCGTGAGAACCTGGACCGCGGAGCCTCTCCGGGGGCCGGGGCCGGGGCCGGGACCTCTCCCTGGGTCCATTTCTTCCTCAGAGTCCTCACTCTGAGGAAACACCCCACTGCCTCCTTGGTGTGCGCCCGGGTCCCGCCCCCTTTGCCAGGGTGCCCCAGATTTCACGCCCCATCCCTCGCTGCCCGCCTCGCTCCTAACTCACAAGATCAGGATGAAGCAGAGGAAGAGGAGAGTGGTGACGCCAATCCCTAGAGAGATTCCGCTGGAGAAGGCCCCGGAGGCGAGTCCCTTCTCATCTGCGCGGAAACGGTCAGCCGTCTCTGAGCCCGTCCCATTCACGTGGGTCCTCACGTCCGCCCGCCACTAGGCGCTCAGTCTTCCGGCTCCCATGCCAGAGGTTTTCCCCTGCAGCCCCTTCCCATCGACTTCTTGGAAATTCCACTACACCTCAAGCCCAGATATCAGGCTTCCCGATTTAAACTTCCCCTCTGCATCCCAAGGGGCTTCCTTGGTGGCTCAGACGGTAAAGAATCCGTCTGCAATGCGGGAGACCTGGGTTCGATCTCTGGGTGGGGAAGATCCCCTGGAGAAGGAAATGGCAACCTACTCCAGTATTCATGCCTGGAGAATCCCATGGACAGAGGAGCCTGGTGGGCTATACATTCCATGGGGCTGCAAAGAGTCGGACAGGACTGAAGGGCTAACGCGCCGGCGTGTCCCCGCCCTCCCCCAGCTCCTGATCCAACCGCAAGGCCCAGCCCTGGTCCCTTTCAACCCCCGCCTCCACGGGGGCGTCCAGTTGACCCCTGACCTGGCAGCAGCAGGACAGACCCGCTCTGGGCCCCGTGGCCGTTCAGGGCCTCGCAGCTGAGTCTGAGGCCGGAGCTGAGCCCCTCGCGGAGGCTCAGCGAACTGTTGGCCCAGGGCCCCGAAGAGCTGGAGGCGACCTCAAAGGAGGCGTTGCTGAACTCCCCCTCCAGCAGGCCCTCCCCGAGCCGCCAGCGCAGGGAGGGGGCCGGCCGGGCTCGGGAGGAGCAGCTGCAGCGCAGACCCTCGTCCTCCTGGGAGCAGGAGGGGCCTAGCAGCTGCGGGGGGGCTGTGGGGAGAGATGGGAGGGATCAGGGGCGCCCCTCCCCTCTCTGGAACCCCGGCCTCCTGTCCCCAGGGGACCCCACACTCACAAACCACGGAGAGGCTCAGGGAGATATTTTGGGAGCCTAGCAGGTTCTGAGCCAGGCAGGTGAACTCCCCTTCAAGCTCTGTTTGTATCTGAGGCAGCTCCAGGACCCCGGGATCTGAGGGCTGGGAGGGGCTCACAGTCCGTCCCTGTCGGGCCCAGCTCAACCGGGCGGGGGGGTTGCTGTGAGCGACACAGAGGAGACGCAGGCTTTGGCCCTCCAGGACCTGAAGAGATGCGCCACTCTCCAAGTTTTCCAGGGCTAGGGAGAGAAGAGGCAGGATGGATGAAGAGAGGAGGGCACAGGAACCCATCTGCCTGTTGATATGCCAGACGTCCATGCAGCAGTGTGGCACCCAGAAGCCTGGCTCTGATGCCCTTCCTTACCTGTGCGGTTTGCTTTCGAGACCATCACTTTCAGGTTCTCCGGGGCATCTGAAACAGAAACGGGGGGCTTGGCTGTAAACAGGCAGGGGTTTCCTTCTGGGCCAAGTGAATGTCCCCAGGGATGAAGGGCTCGGAGGGGGAGGAGGGTTAAATCACCCTCTGAGTGATTCTCTGAAGAGGAACCCATGCTATGTAATAGAAATAGGTCTTTGGTCTTCGTCCCTACTCCACAAACAGAGCTTCTGAAACTCCTGGATTTCCTGAATGGTAAGCATGATAAAGGTGTCTTGTTAAATAACAAACCCCTTTCCACCATCCCTGAGTATACCATTATTGAAGCCACTTTTGGAAGTGCCCAAGGCTGAGGGCTTGTTGCGGGGTGGGGGTGGGGGGGACCGGCCATGTGGTTTGAGGGTTGAAACTTCCAGTCCCACCCCCTGACCTCTGAGGAGGGGAAAGAAAGGAGATTGGAGATTGAGTTTAATCACTAATGGCTGATTTAATCAAAAGTGACTATGTACCAGGGGCTTCCCAGGTGACTCAGTGGTACAGAATCTGTCTGCTAATGCAGGAGACCCAAGTTCAATCCCTGGGTGGGGAAGATCCCCTGGAGAAGGAAGTGGCAACTCACCCTAGTATTCTTGCCTGGGAAATCCGAGGGACAGAGGAGCCTGGAGGGCTACAGTCCATGGGGTCGCAAATGTAACGAAGCCTCCATAACCACCTCCCCAAATGGGGTGAACAGATGGAAATTTGGGGAACGTGGTGCCCAGGAAGAGGGCATGGAGGGTAGGTGCCCCTTCCCCATACCTTGCCCTAAGCATCGCTTCCATCTGGCTGTTCCTGAGTTAGTCTGTTATAATAAACCAGTAATCTAGTGAGCAAACTATTTCTCTGAGCAGCTCAAGCAAATTCATGGAACCCAAGGAGGAGATCATGGGAATCCCCAATTACTGGTGGGTCAGAAGCACAAATGACACTCTGGACTTGTCGCTGGCAGCTGAGGTGGGGGCGGGGCCAGTTTGGTGGGCCCCATCCCTTAACCTTCGGGGATCTGACTGATGCTCTCTCCGGGTAGACAGGATCAGAACCGAGCTGAGCTGTAAGACAGCCTGCTGATGTGGGAGAATTGCTTGGTGGTGTGGGGAAAATCCCACCCCCTCCACTAGCCCCCCACCCGGCTCCTCCGATCAGAGCTGGAAGCAGAATCTTAAGTTGGCCTGGGGCTCCAGGTCCCCATGGAGCCCTGGGACTCTCCCCCCAGCCCCCCTGCCTCCTCCCTGGCCCCCAACCCAGGCCCCTGCTGATCACACTCACACTGCACTGAGAGGTCCAGGCTGCGGCTCAGGAAGCCAAGCCTGTTCTCAGCCCGGCAGGCATAGCGACCCGCATCCTCGGCTTTCACCCTGGGCAGCGCCAGCTCCAGAGCTGTGGAGCCCAAGGGGTGGGACCAAGAGAGGACTCTGTCCTGCAGGGTCCAGCTCAGTGTGGCCAGCGGCAAACTGTCCGCAGTACAGAGCAGCCGCAGGGACTGGCCTTTCTGGACTTCCAGGTGTGGGCTCTCTCCCCCGGGCTCCAGAGCTGCAGAGAGAGAAAGAGAGACAGCAAGAGAAGGACCGCAGGGGGAAACGCCACTCCCCCCGCCCTCCTGCACCCCCAAGTGGCCCTCAGTACCTGGCTCATCCGTGTGGGAGACGCTGATAACCAGGTCTTTGGGGGCATCTGTTAACAGGATTGGGAGTTGGCTTTGGGGAAAGTGAAAGTCGTTCAGTCGTGTCCGACTCTTTGCGATCCCACGGACTGTATAGTCCGCGGAAATCTCCAGGCCACAATACTGGAGTGGGTAGCCTTTCCCTTCTCTGGAGAATCTTCCCAACCCAGGGATCAAACCCAGGACTCTCGTATCGCAGGCGGATTCTATCCCAGCTGAACCACAAGGGAAGCCCAGGAATACTGGCGTGGGTAGCCTATCCCTTCTCCAGCGGGTCCTCCGGACCCAGGAATCCAACCGGGGTCTCCTGCATTGCAGGTGGGTTCTTTACCAGCCGAGCTATCAGGGAAGCCCGGCTTTGGGGAGGAATGATACATTCCCCACCGCCAGAGAACACCCCATCAGGGAAAAGAAAGCGTGACAGTCCCCCGGGAAGACAGGCGACGCATGAGTGCCCAAGATGCGCTTGCGGACAGAGGACCACATGGCAGCCGCGTTCCCTTCCTAGGGCCGAGCCCAGCATCGCGAGACTCCGCGCCTTCCTGCCCCGCGGGCTGCCGAGAGCTTTCGGTCATCGGTCATCGGTCATCGCCCGGCCGCCTCTCTCCACCTCCCCATCCCCCGAGCCTGGAGCGCACCGTCCTTCCCGCCCTCAGACTCACAGGCCACGCTAAGTCGGACGGTGTTCTCCGCGCTCACACCCTCTCCGAAGAAGTCCACTCTGCAGGTGAGCTCAGTGTTGTGGTCCTGGGGTCTGGGTGTGAAGGTGAGCTCTGAGAAGTAGGAAGTTCTCGGGCTGGCCTTGTGGGGGGAGACGGTGTTCCCGATCCAAGAGAGAGTAGGGACTGGACATTCGTCAAAGATCCAGTTAAACGCACAGAAGAGCGTCACCTGGTGCCCGGGCTGCAAGACCTCAGGGACGTAGATCTCCGGCTTCAGTGTCAGGGCTGGGATGGACCGAGAGAGGGTGGGATGCCAGCCCCGGATTGGGGGGTACCCTTGGGAAGCCACGTATGGTCTGTTCTCTACAGCCCCTCCCCAGTATGAGAAGGTGGGGGAGAGGTCCCCCCCACCGCGCCCCCTTCCAGTTCGAGCCAGTTCCATACCTGTCACCTCCAGATAGAACTTGTATTCCATGAAATTATATTTCACATAATCGCCTCTCTCAAACCGGAAGAAGTACAGTGCGCTGTCCTCCAGGTGTGCCTCTCTGATGAGCAAGGAGCAGCTCTGATTGGGATCGCCAAGGAGCTGGAATCGGCCCTGGGTGTCTGTGTCCACGTCCTGACCTGGCTTGTTGGTGGCCACTGGCAGACTAGGCTTGGGGGTCTTGTCTCTGAACCAGAAGCCGTAAGCTGGGGTGGTGGAACTCCATCCTCTGGAGGGGTAGAAGACAGAGCAGGGCACCACCACGCACAGGCCTTCTTGCACCATCACAAACTCCTGCATCTGCAGCTTGAATGAGTCCAGAGCCTGAGACCCTATGAGGGAGACAGAGGTTCAAGCTGCAAGCCCAGCCCAGACCACCCCCCCCAGCCCCCGGGCCCCTCCTGGCCACCCCCTTCCACTCACCGCCCCACAGCATGGCCAAGAACAGTGGCAGGAACATCTCAGGCACTTGGACCTTCCTGGGACACACTCATTCCCCAGATGCTTTGACGGGCAGTGGGTAAGGGCAGAAGGCGGAAGCTGAGCCCTGGGGGACTGATGCATGAAATGCGCTTCTGGTGCACAGACCCACACGACTCTTTTTCCTTTTCTGGACTCTCCCCACCGCCACCTGGCACCCACTTGAATTCACTCTGGGGAGCTCACCTGGTGTCTGGGCTCCCTGAGCTGGTCGCCTTTCCCAGTCATCTCTGGGGGAGGGGCTGGAGGGCATGTGTCTAACCTTGGGGCCTGGCTTTGGGTGGGTGGAGGCTGGGGGCTCTCCCACTGGACCCTGAGTCGTTACGGAAGCAGAAGTGAAAGTCCCCACTAAGCCCTTCCAGGGGCCCCTGGTGACTGCAGTGGATTTCTGGGGCAGAAGGTGGTGGTGGTGCAGGGCTGGTCTTGCCAGATAAAAGGCAGGATGCCCAGTTAAAATTGGCTTTCAGATTAATAATATATATTTTTTTAGTATAAGTATGTCTTAGAAGTATAAGCATGAGATATTCATGCGTGCGTGCTCAGTCGCTTCAGTCGTGCCTGACTCTTTGTGACCCTATGGACTGTGGCCCACCAGGCTCCTCCATCCGTGAGATTTCCCAGGCAAGAACACTGGAGTGGGTTGCCATGCCCTCCTCCAGAGGATCTTCCTGACCCAGGGATCAAACCCCGAGACTCTTATGTCTCCTGCATTGCAGGCAGATTCTTTATTGCTGAGCTACCGGGGAAGCCCATGCATGAGATATGCTTCTACTAAAATTATTCACTGTTTAGATCTGAAATTCACCTTTAACTGAGCACTTTGCATTTTTCTTGGCTACATCTGGCAATCCCAGGCTGGTCTCTGTCCCTACCCCTTCACCCTCCCTGATGGGCTCACTGGAGCCTGTCTCCCAAGATCTCTGTCTGCTTCCCAATCTCCCCTTCTGTCCCACAGTTGGATGACATACATTTGTAACACCTGCTGTGAAAAAAACTCAGGATCCCTAACGGCTCAGTGGTAAAGAATCTGCCTGCAAGGCAGGAGACTCAGGTTCAATCCCTGTGTTGGGAAGATCCCCTGGAAAAGGAAACGGCAACCCACTCCAGTATTCTTGCCTGGAGAATTCCCTGGACAGAGGAGCCTGGAGGGCTATAGCCCATGGGACGACAAAAGTCAAATTTGACTTAGAGACTAAACCACCACCCCAGCCAGGGTGATGCCGATGGTGGCATCTCTGGCAGTGTAAGAGGCATGGGAGCTGTGCAGTGAGTCAGTGTAACTGCCCCAGATCTTGACTATTGTTCCCTTCACCTTGAAATTGATTCTCTGTTTTGGTCACATAGAAATGCCAAGTTTGCCCTCTTGACCTCCACTCCCTGGGACCTTGTATGTGGCAAGTGTCCTGCTGTGAATGGGGGAGGGGGAAGACACATAGGTAAATCAGACAGTGTCTGACCTCGGGGGATCCCAGCTTGGTAAAGAGCCTTAGAAACGGAAAAGGCTGAAGTGTTCATAAATGCCCCGCCCCATACACTAAGACAGATGTCCCCGCCTGGCCCTGGGGAAAGGGTGTTCACTTCCTCCTGGCGGAGTCAGGAGGGGCTTCCTGGAGGGAGTGACATGTAGCTATCCCTGTCTTTGGATCTGCTGTGTTAATCTGCCGTCATAAAACCACACAGAATGAGTGGCTTAAACAAGAGAGATGTACTTCCTCACTGTTCTGGAGGCTGCAAGTTCAAGGTCAAGGTGTCAGTAGGGTTGATTTCTTCCAAGGTCTCTTTCCTTGACTTGGAGACGGCCGTCTTCTCTCCGAGTCTTCAGCTGGTCTGGCTTGTGTGTGTGTGTCCTTCATAAGGACAGCAGTCATATTGGACTGGGACTCTACCCTGTGACCTCATTTCAACTGAATTAGTTCTTTAAAGATTCTATCTCCAATTGTATATTCTGAGACACTGGGGGTTAAGGCGTCAACAAATGAACTTGGAGGCCGAGGGAGCGCAATTCAGCTCATAACATCCACCCTCCTCTTCATCTCCTTCCAGGTCCCCACTGCCCATCCTGAGCTTTCTCTTGGGGATGCCCTTGCGTCCAGGGACAAAGGCAGAAGGGCCTCCCAGAGGGTGGAGTGAAAAGGAGAGAAGAAGCCTGGATCCTGCTGGGGGCTTGCCCTGAAGGAGCCGAGAACTGAAGTTCCCCACCTTCAAAGTTTAGATCCAGTCTTGCCCCCACCTTGGAGCATCTGCATGCCTCTCTGAGGCTAACAGGAGCAGGAACCAGGAGGGTGGCAACATCTCAGGCCTTCCGTGGCTTTCTCCGCATTCTTCCATGCTGCTCCGTCAGCCCAAAAAGGGAGAGAGAGAGGACCCTCTGCTACCCTGGGGCCAAAAAGATACCAACCTGTGGCTACCCTGTTCCTCTGAACCAACCCAGAGGTCTCCCATTCTCCTGTCAATGAACATGAGCCACTGCGGGGTTAGATATGCCTTCGAACCTCAGCGCTGATCCCTGAGATGTGGAGGTGAGGCCTCCTGTACCAGGTGAGATCATCTGGGCAGCTTTACATCCATAGCCAGGTGGGCAGAGGCAGGTGGAAACTGAGAGGGGCCAGAGGACCCTTCAGTGACCCTGCTTGCGGACCAATCCATCCCCTTCCGCAGGCAGCTGCCAAGAGGTTCCTGGAGGCGGTCCTGAGACCATCAGCTCCCCTCCTCCGCTTTCCTGGAAACGCTGAGGGTCCACTCTTCTCATCACAGGAAAAGTATTTCCAGTCACAGGACCTGCCCTTTCTTTCCTGCCCATCCTCCTTTTCCTGGTCCCATCTTGCCTCCATCCTCATGTCACTCAAACTCTTCCTGTCAAGATCGCCGAAGACCTCAAACGCTTAAAAGCCCTAGGTAAATTATGTTCTCATCTCACTTGGATGCTGCCCACCCAGCAGCATTTGATGTGCTCGGTCGGCCCCTGCCCGCCTGCTTCTTGAAGCGCTGGTTCAGTCTGGCCTCTGAAGGCACCTGCAGGAGCTGGGCTGCAGAAGACACCGTTGTTGCTGTATTGGTTGCTCAGTCGTGTCTCCCTCTTTGTGACCCTGTGGAATGTATGCCCCTCTGTCCATGGAATTCTCCTGGCAAGAATACTGGAGTGGGGCACCATTCCCTTCTCCAGGGGGATCTTCCCGACCCTGGGATCGAGCCCAGGTCCATACTTTCCTGGTTTTCCTCCAACCTTTCTAGACACTCTTCCTCATCTTTCATAGTTCTGCCTCTTCCCCTGACTCCTAAATCTTAGAATGCATCAGGATCGCTCTCCCAAGATGTCCCATTTCCTCCATGACCTTAGAAACCTTTGCTGTGTGTGATATTGTGACTTGCAGTAAATACATATTTTGGTCTTTGTTCATGTTTCCTGGCCCACAGTTCCCCAAACCCTTGGAATTTCCTGAGTGAGAAGAGCAATAGGAGCATCTTTTGTTAAAAAAAATTTTTTTTGATCTCTTGTCCTCAATTTCTGAAAACACTTTGGAGCTAGAAATGGGTGTCTTGTTATTCTTAACAAACCCCTTTCCACCACACCAGAGTTTTTGTTAATGGGGTGACTTTTGGAAAACACAAACAGATGAGGGCTGGTTGGCAGGGGGAATGAACCCTGTGACTAGAAGGTTAGAATTTTGCGTTCAATCTCTGACCTCCCAGGAGGGGAGAGGAGCTAGAAATTGAATCAGTCCCCATGGCCACTTATCTAATCATCTGTGCCTATGGAATAAAGCCTCCAGTAAAAAAAAAAAAAAAAAAAAAAGTATGGGGTTCAGAAGGTTTTCAGGTCAGGGAATATGTGAAGACTTGGGAAGAGTGGTACTTGTCCCCAAACAGAAGGCATGGAAGCCCTGAGCCCTCTCCCCATACGTTTTTCCCTGTGCACCTTTTCCATCTGACTATTCTGAGTTACATGTCCTTTTAAAATAAGCCAGTAACCTCAGCAATAGCCTGCTTCTCTGAGCTCTTCTGCTTTACAGGGGTCCAAAGGTCATGGTTTCTGGTACCAATATCTGCCCATATCCTAGCATCACCCTGATGTCTTTGCCTCAGCCCCATGTACAATCTATCTTCATGACCCATCAGTTCAACTTTAAAAAAAATAATAATTTTGTTTATTTTCGGCTGCACTGGGTCTTTGTTGCTGCATGGGCTTTTCTCTAGCTGCAGTGAGCGGGGGCTACTCTCTAGTTGCAATGTGCGGGCTTCTCAGTGCAGCTGCTTCTCTAGATGCAGAGCACGGGCTCTCGGGCACCGAGGCCTCACCAGTTGTGGCTCCTGGCTCTAGAGCACGGGCTCAGTAGTTTGGTGCTCAGTCTTAGTTGCTTCAAGGCATGTGGGATCTTCCCAGACCAGGGATCGAACCTGTGTCTCCTGTGATGCCAAGTGAATTCTTTACCACTGAGCCACCAGGGAAGCCCTCAACTTTTTAAATATTTTTTAAAAAAAAATGTGCTCACTTATCCCCATCCCCACTTTCACTCGTTACCCTAGTCTAATGGGAACACAATGGACAACACAACTGACATTTTGAGTCAGATAGTCCTTGGTGAGTAGAAGCTGCGCTACACGTTGTGTAGAGTATTGAGGAGCATTCCTGGCCTCTCTACTCACTGCTCTTTACTCCCCTCCTTCCCATCCCAGGTTCGACAATAAAAACGTCTCCGGGCATTGTCACCTGTCGACAAAATTACCCTTGATTGAGAATGACTATTTAGGTCCTAGTCACGTTACCACTCATCTGTTTGACAAAAATCTATCAGTGATTCTCCTTGCTTCCTTTTTTTAAAAAAATGATTGACATATAGTTGAATTACAACGTGTTAATTTCTGCTGTGCGGCAAAGTGAGTCCATTGTACGTATATGTGCATTCTTTTTCCGTTATGGTTTATCACTGGATACTGACTGTGGTTCTCTGCTTCCATTGTTTTTGCTCCTTCCCTAATGCCATTTCAACACAGCAGCCAGAGTTACTGTTAAAATATAGATAAGGTCAAGTCACCCTCTTACTCAAACATTTCAATGGCATTTCACTCTATTTGAGAAAAATCTAAACGAATCACCTCAACTCACCGAACTTGACCAGGTGTAACCCCCAATGAACACTGCAAACTCATTTTGAATCCACTTCACTTTATTTCCCGCATTCTCTCCAATGATACCTACCTCCTCTGTTTCTCACATTTACCAAATTTGTTTCTGCCTCAAAAACATGATGCTAGCTGTCCCCTCTTCCAGGAATGCTCTTCTTGTGGCTGGCACCCTTTTTCACCGTTTTCAACTCAGAGGCCCTCTCTTCTGAAATGTTTTCCCTGAAGTTACAATGAAGGTGCCCCAACATTTCCCCACCTGTACACTTTTTTCCCCCCAACTCGCATATTTCTGGTGATTCCTTGGACCTCCTCTGAGCTTTCCACCTCTCCTCCGTGTGACCAGAGCACCTCCCCACTCTTCTTTGCAATTGCCTTCTCATCCAAGCCACCCTCCCCCACCCTTGGCCATACAGCAGATGAGGGGTTACCCGAGTCTGCAGGAACCTTTTTTCAGTCATCCTTGTATCTGTCTTCTCTGCCTAAGAATGTTCAGATTGTCTCTGAGCCTATTCCTTACGAACAAACAAACAAACAAAAAACACTCTGCAAGCTTCTGGTTTCCTTCTGGAATTCAACAGATGTTGAGCACCTGCTGTCTGCCTCTGAGGTCACAAGGGCAAAGACAGATACTGAGGGGAAGTGAGAGAGGGGTGGGTGGATAGGTATGGGGTTGGGGAGGTTAAGGAGGAAGAAGAGAGGTCAGTAGGTATGCGTGTGTCCGTGTAGGTAGGTGGGTAGGCAGCTTAAGATTCTGTCCTAGGAAGGATGCTGGGTGAGGGTTTGAGGACTGGACTCAGGATGGATGAATGAAACGGATGTAGGGAAGCATTCCAGGGGTGAATGGAGAATCCGAGTCTGGCTATATTTGAGTCCCTGGGGGTGCTGAGGACCCTTGGTTGGGGGAAAGGGGCTATCTTAGACACCCGCTATGTGATCAGTTGCATCCGACTCTTTGTGGCTCCATGGACTGTAGTCCACCAGGCTCCTCTGCCCATGGAATTTCCAGACAAGAATACTGAAGCGGGTTGCCATTTCCTCCTCCAGGGGATCTTCCGTACCCAGGGATCGAACTAGCGTCTCTGGCATCTCCTGCATTGACAGGCAGATTGTTTACCTACTGCGCCACCTGGGAAGCTGTTGTGCTTAGTCATGCAGTCGTTTTCGACTCTTTGCGACCCCGTGGACTGTAGCCTGCCAGGCTTCTCTGTTCATGTGGGATTCTCCAGGCAAGAATACTGGACTGGGTTGCCATGCCCTCCTCTAGGGGATCCTCCCAACCCAGGGATCAAACCGAGGTCTCCCGCACTGCAGGCGGATTCTTTAGTCTGAGCCACCAGAGAAGCCCACCTGCGAAGCTAGACACCCCCTAGCTGGCATCTTGGTGTCATTCAGATACACCTGTCTCTGTCAGTTCCCACCCACAGCGCTTGTACTGCAGTTCATAACGCTGTCCCCAGAGGGCGCTCCACTTCCCCCGGCGCAGACTGACCCCTGTGCCCCAGTCACCACGATCTGTGCTGTCCAGAGTCCTGAAGAACTGCAGCTCCCTCAGGAATGTTTCCCAGGTTCTGGACACATTTGCAAATGATGCTTGCCCAACAAGGGTGCATTCATACTCACTGAACCTAGGAACAAGGAGTCTGCTCCTCTCACTGAACCTCAGTACAGCCAAGTCTCTGCTGGAGGGAGCATATCAAAGCAAGCACTTAGTTACCACAACCACCTCACTGCCCTCACCCTTCCTGAAATTTAAAAAACCTCAATATCTACCCCCCACACACTTTCACAGTGTCATTCTCAAGTGACTTCCACCGAGACACATCAAACCTGTGATGTCTACACCAGAAAATGTTCCTGTGGCGTTTCAGTCTGTTCCTGCTGCTGTATTAGACATACCAAAAGCAAGATCTGAAATCATGAAACTCTTAGAAGAAAATATAGGCAGTAGTCTCTTTGACATTGGTCTTAAAGACATCATTTTGTCTCCTCAAGCAAGAGAAACAAAAGCAAAAATAAATCAATGAAACTCTAAGAAACTAAAAAGCTTTTCCACAGTGAAGGACAAAACAAAAACACAGCCTACTATATGGGAGAAGATATTTGCAAACAGTATATCCGGTAAGGGGTTAATATTCAAAATACACAAAAGCCTCATGCGACTCAACATCAAAAAGAAAAAAAAGCACTCTGACTAAACATAGGCAGAGGACATGAGTAAACATTTTTCCAAAGAAGACAAACACATGGCCGAGAGACACAAGAAAAGATGCTCAGCACCACTCATCTTCGAGGAAAGCACATCAAAACCAGAATGAGCTACCACCTCACACCTGTCAGAATAGCTGTTATAAAAAAGACAACAAATAACAAAGATGTGGATAAAAGGGAAACTTTGTGCACTGTTGTTAGAACTGTAAATTGGTGTAGCTGTTATGGGAACAGTACAGAGGTCCCTCAAAAAATTAAAAATAGAATTGCCATATGATCCAGCAGTTTCACTTTGGAGTATTTATTTACTCAAAGAAAATAAAAACAACAAGTTGACAATATATATGCACACCAATGTTCACTGCAGCATTATTTACAATAGTCAAGATATGAAAGCAGCTTAATGGTCCATTGATAGATGAATGAGCATATAATATGCATATGACATTACAATATGCTCAGACATAAAAATGAAATCTTGCCATTTTTGACAATTTGGATGAATCTACAGCATATTAAGGGGGCTTCCCTGGTGGCTCAGAGGGTAAACAGTCTGTCTGCAATGCAGGAGACTCAGGTTTGATCCCTGAGTCAGGAAGATCCCCTGGAGAAAGGTATGGCAACTCAGTGCAGAATTCTTGCCTGGAGAATCCCATGGACAGAGGAGCCTGGTGGGTGATGATCCATAGGACTGCAGAGTTGGACATGACTGAAGTGACTTAGCACACAGGCATGCAGGGCATATTACGCTAAGTGGAATAAGTCAGGTACAGAAATACGAATACCATATGATCCTGCACATGGAATCTAACAAATAAAGCATACACACAAAACAAAATGAAAACAGGCTCAGAAAACAAATGGGTGGTTGCTGGAGGGGAGGAAGTGGTGGTGGTGAGGCAAAACAGGCAAAGGAGATTAAGTGCAAACCACCACTTATAAAAACAATAAGCCATAAGGATGCAATAAACAACATAAGGAATATGGTCAATGATACTCTCATAACTTTGTGTTGGGACGAGTGGTGACTAGACTTACCGTGATGATCAGTTCATAATGTATGCAAACGTCGAATCACTATATAGCACCCCTGAAACTAACACAATATTGTACATCAATGCTATTTCAATAAAAATTAAAAAGCCCTTAAAATATTGACCCAACATACAAACAACTTAACTGCCATCAAGAAAAAGACTAGTGTTATTTAAAGAAATACAAGACCACGTCATCAACCACATAAAACTGACAATGTCCAGCAATCAGTGAAAAATTACTAGACATAAAGAAGTAGGAGCATATGACACTTAGTGAAAGAAAAATTGCTCAATGAGGCGTGACAGAGGAAACAGACCTAGCAGATACATTAGAGCATTTCTTACAAATATGATCCGCATACTCAAGGACATAGAGGAAAAAATTAACATGATAAAAGAAGAAATATGAGATCAAAAACTAAGGAATGAACTTCTGGAGATGAAAATAAATGATCTGAGGTGAGAATTTCACCGAATGAGACTAAGAGCTGATTCAACATTGTGGAAGAATAATCAGTAAACTTGAAGATATAGAACAGATCCTATTCAAACGGAAGAATATAGAGAAAAAAGACTGGAAATGGTGAACAGATGCTCAGGACCAAGAATGAGATCATATGTAAAATTGGAGATACAGAGGAGAATAGGAGAATAGAGACAGGAAGACTAGAAATATATACACACATATAAAAGAATAGAAATATATATAATACAAATATATATAAACTGACTTAATTTCACAAATTTGATCACAAGTATAAAATTTCAGATTCAAGATACTTAACACACTCCAAGTAGCATAATCTCTGTCTGTCTCCCTCTCGCTCACACACACATACATACACATTTACACACCACGGCACATATTAATTTAATTATTTAATTTATTTTTAAACCATGCCTCATGGCTTGTGGGATCTTAGTTCCCCAACTAGGGACTGAACCCATGCCCTTGGCAATGAAAGTGGGGAGTCCTAACCACTGGATGGCCAGAGAATTCCCTTAATCAAGTTTTTTTAAACCCAGTGAAAAAGAGAAAATGTTAAAACCAGCCAGAGAAAGATGTAAACTACAAAGAAAGATGAAAGTAACAGCAGAATTCTCATAAGAAACTAAGCGAGCCAAAATAATTTGAACAACAGAAAGGAGGAAAATTTAACCTAGAATTCCTAATCCAATAAAAGTATCTTAGGCAAAAACTGATAGGCAAACAATGGCCGAGAGAATTCATTACCAACATGCCTACACTACAAAAATATAGGGAAAGACCTTCAGGTAAAAGGAAAATGATACTATAGAGAAAATATTTGGTTTTTGTTTAGTTGCTAAGTTGTGTTCGACTCTTTTGTGACCCCATGAACTGTAGCCTGTCAGGCTCCTCTGTCCATGGGGATTCTTCAGGCAAGAATACTGGAGCAGCTTGCCATTTCCTTCTCCAGAGCCTCTTCCTGACACAGGAATCAAACCCGCATCTCCGCATGTCCTGCATCAGTAGATGGATTCTTTACCACTGAGCCACCTGGGAAGCCCAGAGCAACTATACTCTCGTCTTAAATTACAAGTAACTCTGAGAAACGAAGCAGGTTACCTTAAAGCGAAAGGGCAGCTTTATTGTTCACGAGGTTTGCATACCAGGGATAAGAGGCCTTTGGCTGTAACCCAAAGTATGTTCCTTGGAGGTGAAGGGGTGAGGGACTTTGAAAAGCACAAACCATAGAAGCAATAGGACTTGCAAAAAGAGACTGGCTGGCCCTGGCAGACCGGCCACAAGTCCTTGCTGGCTGACCTGTAGTTTCCGATGGTGGCTGTCAGCAGAGCATGTCCTGAGTGGTTTTTCTGGTAAAAGTCTTAGCACAATCAGAAGTTCTTACCGTTTTTGTTTGTGGTTTTTCTAAGAACACAGTGTACGTGGCTGAACCCTATGTCTGTCGTGCCTGCCTGGCTCCAGTTTATTTGGGGTCCCTGTTAGCCACAGTGGGCCCATTTTCCATGTTCTCTCCACAGGAAAAGCCTCTTATGTTTACTCTTCCTTGTGTGAAAGTGTTAGTGGCTCGATCAAGTCCAACTGTTTGCGACCCATGGGATTCTCCAGGCAAAAATACTGCAGTGGGGTGCTATTCCCTTCTTCAGGGGACCTGCCTGACCCAGGAATTGAACCCACGTCTCCTGTGTCTCCTGCATTGGCAGGTGGATTCTTTACCACTGAGCCACCTGGGAAGCCCCCTTAGGGGAGGTTGTTTTTACAATAAAATAATGAAGAGCAACTGAAATGATTCATATATGCTTAAACATAAAAGAGTTAATTTTTCTAATTAAAAAAAAAATCTCCTTTGGGACTTCCTTCATGGGCTAGTGGTTAAGAGTTCACCTTCTAGTGCAGGGGGTGTGGGTTGGATCCTTGGTCAGTAAGCTGAGATCTCACTTGCCTCATGGCCAAAAATCAGAAAACAGGAACAAGGGGGCTTCACTGGTGGTTCAGCTGGTAAAGAACCCACCTGCCAATGCAGGAGACCCAGGTTCGATCTTTGGATTGGGAAGATCCCCTGGAGGAGGGAATGGCTACCAACTCCAGTATTCTTGCCTGGGAAATCCCATGGACAGAGGAGCCTGGCAGGCTACAGCCCATTCGATTGTAAAGAATCGGACATGACTGAGCAACTAACACTTTCACACATTATGTTTTTATGGGTCGCGTTATGGGCATATCAAAACCACTCCAAGGTAAGCACACAGAAGAAAACCTATTACATGAGGCATAGTTCAATTTTGTAATAAGAACATCTATTTCTTCCTTGCCTTCCCAACCATTCCTGTAGAACTATCAGCAAGACACCTGGAGACCAGATGTGATGAGGTGTTATTCCTGGGTAGGGCTTGGGGCCAGGTCCTCTAGCACTTCCTTGTCCACAGGCCTCTGGAGCACCCCCAGGAAGGACCAGGCTTACTCACACCTCCTAGCCCCACTCCCCCGTGACCTTCTGAACCTGTAAGGGAAACACAGGTCAGAAATAAGAGGTCAGCTTGTCGGTTTCTTTACCGGATGTGTTGGAGTCAGTTTCATGGAGGGTTTGCTCTGGAAAGGACAAGACAGAAGGCCACAGGAGGTGTCCCTTTCCCCCTCCCCCAAATCCAGGGACACCTTGAAAGTGCTTCTCACCTGGTGTAGTAGATCCAGCTGAGGCCACAGGTAAGAAGGAAACCAGCTCCCATCAGGGCACCCCTAAGCAGGGTGAGGACCAGGGGCCAGGAGCCCTGATTCTCCCCCAAAATCTTGGGGGCAGAAAGAGGAGACACCTACAGGAGGAAGAGAGGAAGAAGGTAGAAGTGAGGTGTGAGTTCACACCTTAGCCCCGCTTACGGCCCCAGCTCTGAAAGAGAGCATCCGGATGTCCCTAGTGGTTCAGTGGTTAAGAATCCACCTGCCAATGCAGGGGACACCCATTCCATCCCTGGTCCAGGAAGATCACACTTGCTGCAAAGCAACTAAGCCCGTGTGCCACAACTACTGAGCCCATGCGCATAGAGCCTGGGCTCCGCAACTAGAGAACCCACTGCAATAAGAAGCCCGAGCAAAGCAACCAGAGAAAGATCTTATGCAGCAGTGAAAACCCAACGCAGCCAAAAAATAGAGAACTGGGGCATCCTTGCTTCTACTCACTCAGTACAACTCAGTACACATGGCTGGAGCCGCTCGGGTGCTGAGCTCTGCAGGTGACCTCTCCTCCATCCCCTAAGACCACCTGGGGCAGCTCTAGGACCCCAGTATCCAAAGGCTGGGAGGGGCTCAGGGTCAGGCTCCCCCGGGACCAGCTTACATTGGTGGGGGGGTTGCTGTCGCTAACACAGACCAGGCGCAGGGACTGGCCCTCCCAGACTCTCAGGGAGGTGGCATTGCCCAGGATCTTGGGGACTGGGAAGACAGAGAGAGCAGGAAGTGCAGGGCTGAGAGGCCCTTCTCCCCTCTCTGTCCTCCCAGATATAGGACAGTGGCCCTGAGATTTCATCACAGGCAAGGGCAAGTAGGGGTGAAGGCCCCCACCCCGGAGGTCAGGGGCAAGGGGAGGAGAGGCGACTAGGTGAACCCAGGACAGGGGGATGGATGTTAGAAGATGTTTTCTCAACCTGGGAGATAATATCCAAGGAGGTGGCCTCTGATGTGTGACCACGGGCTGGACATGGACACGTGTGGGTCTGGCCACATGCAGGCTTGCACACAGGTGATGAAGGAGAAGGGAGACACGGAGGGAAGGAGGAGGGTCAGCTCTGGGCCTGCGGACAGCGCTCTGTGGCCCCAATTATGGCAGGCTGGACAAGGCATGACTAGAGGCTGACAGGCCAGAGGGGAGGCTGCTCCAAGTCCAGATGAGAGAGAGAATGCAGGCCTGAGCTGTGAGGCTGTGGTCACGGAGGTGGAGAAGGGGAAGACATGAGGCATTTCCAGAAAGCCAAGCTTGCAAACTAAGTCTTGGGGAGGGTTGGGTGAGATATAGTCTAAAGGAATTTCTGAGATGTAGACTCTGATTACTCAGGTTGGAGGGTCCCGACCAAGGGGAAGTGGAGGACACTCAGGACAGAGATTTGTGAGGGTCTTCAGTGTGGAGGCTAGAAAACTCCAGGGTGAATGAACTTGACCTTGCCCTCCTGCACAAATGGGCAGGAACCTGGTGTTAGTTAGCGTTAGTCACCCAGTCATCTCTGACTCTTTGAAACTCCATGGACTGTAGCCTGCCAGGCTCCTCTGTCCATGGAAGTCTCCAGGTGAGAATACTGGAGTGGGTAGCCACTCCCTTCTCCAGATCGAACCTGGGTCTCCTGCATTGCAGGTGGATTCTTTACCATCTGAGCCACAAGGGAAGACCAGCGGCCTGGTAACCAGCTTGGGAACTCAGTCTCCTCCTGGGAGGTGGAGATGGCACAGTCAGGAAACTGACAGAGAATCAGGGAAAGGATGGCATGGCAAACTGAGTGGTGAGGAGAGGTGGGAAGAGAGGGAACAAGGGGAGATGACAGTGAATAGTCACCTAGGAGTCCACAGTGGCCTCAGAGAGAGGCCTGCCAGGGGACAGAGTGGGGGACTGGGGAGGGGAGACGTAGGAGCCAAGAGGGGATGAGTGATGAGGGGCCTGATTCTGTTCAGTCTTCACAGCATCCCCCCATCTGACCTCCATGCTGCCCAGGGATCTCACACCTGTGCTGTTTTCCCAGAAGACCCGAATATCCAGGTTCTGCGGGGCATCTGGAAGAGAAAGGAATAAAAATCCTGCTGCATTGTGATGGAGGGGGTCAGGAGTAAGGGATGAGGCAGAAGTCTCCGTGTCTTCACCCCAGCTTGTCTCCAAGAAGAGTCCCTGAGTGTCCCACCCAGGACCCTTCATCTCTTTCCCCTGCATCCTCCATGACTCAGGTTCTTGGCTCCCCACTCACAGGACACATTGAGCCTCATGGTCGCCTCTGTGCTCACACCAGCTCCAGGGAAGGTCACACGACACGTGAGGTTGGTGCCGTGGTCCTGGGGCCTCGGGGTGAGGGTGAGCACCGAGGAGTGGGGACTCTTGGGGTGCGGGGAGGTGAGGGCGACCCTGGTCCAGGAGAAGGTGGGGGGCGTCCCCCTCTCACAGGCCCATGGCACCGCACAGGTGAGGTTGGTGGGGCGGCCGGATGCTAGGGTCCCCTGGACGTGGACGTCAGGTGCGTCTGTCAGAGCTGGAGAGGCGGAGACGCAGACCCAGGACTGCAGGGGGGACCTCTGTGTGCCCCTCAGAGCAGTGTGTTCCCCAGCATCCTGTACCCCTGGGTCCCCCCCAGGATGAGAAGACAGGGTTCCCCTCCCACCCTGCCCTGGGGACCCTCAGGACCCCTGTATGTGTGTCCTCCCCTTGACTCCATCCTTACCTGTCACACGGATGGAGAGCGGACGCCATTTATAATTTATATCTCACAGTAGGCCCTCTCTCCAACCTAAAGAAGTATACTCCTGTGTCCCTCCTCTGGGCGTCTCTGATGTCCAGGGAGCAGTCCTTGGTCCGGGGATCTCCAAGGAGGAGGAATTGGCCCTGGGTCTCACTGAGCACTGCATGCTCTGGGTTGTTTGTGGCCACTGCCAGATCTCCGTAGTCACGGGCCGGTTTTTGGAACCAGCAGCCGGTTTTTGGAACTCTGGGTCAGAGTTGTTCCAGCCTTTCTGGGGATAGGAGACAGAGCAGGGCACGTGGACACACAGGCCCTTCTGCACCGACACAGACCGCGGTGCTTTCAGCCAGTAATTTGGATCCTGAGCCAGGGACCCTGCAAGGAATCGAGGATCAGCCGAGCCCCCGCCCCGCCGACCCCCGCCCCGCCGTCCACTCACCCGCCCATAGCAGCGGCGGCAGCAGCGGCAGCATGTCTGAGCAGGAGGGTGTCTGGGCGTCCAGTGTGTGAAAAGAGAAGGGAAGGGAGAGGGAGGTAGGGCTGCGGGGAGACGCGAGGGGAGCTGGGGAGGAGCAAGAGACTGTTCACAGAAGAGGAACTTCAGAGCCGGAGCTCCTCCCGCTCCACACACAGCGGCCGGGACACCCCTGGGCCCAGAGACCCCGGAGACCTGCCCAGAGAGGAGCAGACAAGCAGGGGACCCCTGTCCTGACCCCCATCTGGGGCTTGTCCCTCCAGCACCAGAGCTTGGACCTGTAAAGACACCGAGGGCTGGGACTCAGGTGCCCTCCTAAGGTTCTCCCATCCGAGCTCCACTGTCTACACCAGGGCGCTGCTCAACTCCACTCTTGACCTGGAGAGTCACAGCCTCACGGAGACCCTCGGGTGGTCATTCCTGCGAGATGCAGGGCTCTTTACGGTCTGTGGGAGTGTCTGGAGCAGAAGACAAGAAGGGGCTCCTGGGTGGAGTGAAGGCAGCAGCCAGCCACCCATTCACACATCCCCCCAGCAGTGAGCGTCTCTGGGTGGTGACCTGGAGGCCATAAGGGATACGATTCACCTGGTCCCGGCCGGCCAGATGCCCCCCGCCCGGGGCCCTCACTTCCTCCCCCCACACAGCACTGCTGGGTCTTACCAGCTTTCGCTGGTGACACGGCCATGTGTCCCGGCAGCATTCTGGGTCTTTTTTTGAGTGAATATGATTTCTCTCACTCCAATAAAAAAACTACTCTTTTCCAATAGAGAAACTTGCAACTCTCAACAACAAATCCTTATTTCTCTTTTTACCATCTCCTGGCCACCCCAGTTCTAATTTTCAGTCTTTAGGAAATTGACACCTTTGATACCTCGTAGATGTGGAATCATACACTATTTGGCTTTTTGTGACTGGGTTATTGAAGGTACCATAATATCCCTAGAGTTCATCCATGTGGTGGCATGTGTCAGAGATTCCCTCCTCGATTTCCCTGGTAGCTCAGTGGTTTAGAATCCGCCTGACGATGCAGGGGGCACGGGTTTGAGCCTCGGTCAGGAAGCATCCTACATGCTGGAGAGCACCTAAGCCTGTGCCACACAATTACCTGCCTGCCTGCCCTGGAAACTGGGCTGCACAAGGACAAAAGCCACCACAATGACAAATCCACACGCCACAACCAGACTGTAACCCTAGCTGGCTGCAACCAGAGAAAGCCCACGTGCAGCAACAAAGACTCAGCACAGGCAGAAATGAATAGAAACTCCTTCCTTTTCCAGGCTGAATAATTTTCCATGGTTGTTGATCCATTCATCGGCTGAGGGGTGCTTGGATTGCTTCCATTGTCTGGCTGTCGTGAACACACTACGAGAAACACAAGTGTGCTAATAATGTCTCCAAGAGTCCATCCTCTCAATTCTCCTTGGAGATAATCACAGGCAGAATGGCTGGATCATGCTAATAATATATTTAATTTCTGAGGAAGTACCATTATCTTACCATCTCACCGACCTGCTGCCCCCTGACTTAACCGCGGCTGTGATCAACTTACACTAACTATACGTTTGAAGGTGTTTATCTTGGACCCCTCTCCTGATCTCTAGACATTCCTGTCCAGCTCTCTCCCTGGCATCATAGTTGCATATCTAAGGGCTTCACAGGAAAAACTTGGCATTTCAAAGTCCTACTCTGAAGCCCTCCATGTGACACAACTCCATCTGCCCAGTTGTTCAGAAGAAACATTTGAACAACATCTTTGTTCCAGCATCATCTTAGCTCCTCTTTCTCCCTCACTTACCACCTCCACTAAAAAATCTCAGGTACTTCCCTGGTGGTCTAGTGGCTAAACTCCCTGCTCCCTAGACTAGCAGCCTGGGTTTGATACCCCAGTCAGGGAGCTAGATCCCATGGGCTACAACTAAGAGTCACACACCGTCCCTGAAGATCCCATATGCTGCAACTAAGACCTGGCCAGGCAAATAAATAAGTAAAGGTTTTTAAAAAGAAAAGAAACTCCACTAGCTTGACCTTCACAATAGATCCAAATATACGCTCCCTGTCTACATGACCTCCCTGGGCCATCGCAGCATCACTTCCTGCCTGGGGTGCCCAGCACTCTTGCCACAACTCTTTCTTGCTGCCCTGGATCTTTCTGGGGTCTCCTGGTGGTTCTGAAAGTAAAGAATCCACCTGCAATGCAGGAGACCTGGGTTCACTCCCTGGGTGGGGAAGATCCCCTGGAGAAGGGAGCGGCAACCCCCTCCAGTATTCTTGCCTGGTAATTCCTTATGGACAGAGGAGTGTGGCTGGCTACAGTCCATGGGGTCACAAAGAGCTGGACATGACTGAGAGGCTAACACTTTAGGGCTGATTCTGTTGTAACAGCCATTGGGATTCTGCTCCTTTCCTTGTGTGATGTTCCTCTAAACATGTCAGCAGCTGATGTGGTCTAATTTTATTTTTAATATATTTTTTAAAATTCAGGTCCACATAATGACAGCACCATGATGACAGAAGTGCTCCTCATTCCCTTTATTTCTGTAAAATATTCACAGAATAAAAATTATTTTTAAGACTGCATAGGGGACACTTGGGGGGAATCCCAGGTGGCTCAGTGGTAAAGAATCTGCCTGCCAAGCAGGAGAGTTGGGTTGGGTCTCTGGGTCAGGAAGATCCCTTGGAGGAGGGCATGGCAACTCACTGCAGTGGACAGAGGAGCCTGCATGGACAGAGGAGCCTGGAGGGCTGCAGTCCACGGCATTGAAGAAAATGGACATGACTCAGCAACTAAACAACATGTTACACCTGAGTGGCAGTAAGTACATCACTATGTTAGTGCAACCATCACCATTGTTTCCAGAATGCTTTCATCATCCCAAACAGAAACTCTGGGTGGAGAGTCAGCAGGGGAGAGCCCGCCAGGACTTTGAATCCAGCCCGTGGTGTGGGCCCCTCCGTCCCCTGCGTGGGGAGGAAACAGCTGCTCCGACTGTGCGGGAAGTGGACGGGAAGCGTCTCTGGTGAGTCCTCTGACCCGAGGGCCGTGTTTCCCAGCGAGAGGAAGCAGGAGATGCTTGGGTTCAGTGACTCAGGGAAGAGATGAGGCTGCTGGAAGGACCAGGGTCACGACGGGGAGGAGACGGGCTTCAAGATGAGCTGTGCTTAGGAGGAAGGTTGGGGAGCCTTCAGTGATTTGTTGGATCCGTAGAAGGGGGCAGGGATTAAAGGCTGGCAATTTCGCCTAGCACCCTCCCCCGCCTTGCCTCTCACCCCGCCCCCCTCACCCCCCTTGCGCCCCATCCCCTTCTGGCCTTCAGATGGGGGCTCTCATCAACGGCACAATAAACCCAGTAGAGCAACGGCTTTGAGGAAGAAAATAGCAGCTGAGTTTTGGCCGCCCCGAGTGTAACAATCCCAGGAGCCATCCCAGTGGAGGTGTGCACTGGGATGTTGGTGGTGAGATGCCCCATCACTCACCTGAGGGGTTAAAGACGGGGTTTCCTTTGCCTCTGACACGCCCCCTGCCGGCCTGGCTGACTTCCTTGTGCAGCGCCTCACTCTGCAGGGCAGACCAGGCTCTTGAGTCTTTTCAGATTGGGATTCAACGGGGATTGGACTCACCCACCCCCCGCCCCAGCCGTGGTTCAGGGACAGGAGGGGTGGGACAGGGCGGTTGGCCCCACAGACCTCCTGGAGAACAGCAGGGACCTCCATCCCTGACAGTGGGCTGGGGCGGGGGGGCGGTGCGGTGAAGCCGGTCCCCAAGCGGAATCCTCAGGTGCCCCTGCCCACCCTCCTTCCCTTCAGCCTCCTGCCCTCCCCTCAGCCTCCTCTCCCGGGGCAGTGCTCACAGGAGGCCCAGGAGACAGAGGAGGAGGAGCAGAGTCTTGACAGCCGCTTCCCAGGTGGCTACCAGGACCGCCTCTGCAGGGCGCGCTGACCGCCCTGCGGGAGAGCGGACGAGGCCGCGTCACCCGCTGGTCCTCAGCCTCGTCCTCCCGCTCCCAGGTGGACTGCGGTCCCTGGCCTTCCAGGCTCCCCCCACTCACCGGATGGAGGACCCCACGTGCCCGCCTCCCCCCACCCCGCCATCTGCCCGCCCAGCAGCTGTCGTCGGGGGCACTCAGGGCCTGCCGGTGGGTGTGGGCCTCCGCAGGCCGCCCCCGGACACTCACTCTGCAGCGAGAGCCTCAGGGAGACGTGCTGGGAGCCCAGGGCGTGCTGAGCGCGGCAGGTGAACTCCCCTTCGTCTCCCACGAGCACCCGTGGCAGCTCCAGCACCTCCGGGTGGCTGGGCGGCGAGGCGCGGAGGGTCAGGCTCCCCCGGGCCCAGCTGATCCTGGCGGGGGGGTTGCTGTCGACGACGCAGACCAGGCGCAGGGACTGGCCCTCCGAGACTGAAAGAGAGGATCCGTTTTCCTGGGCTATGGATGCTAGAGGAAAGGAGACCGAGGGTCAGAGAGACCCAGAGACTGGGAGGAAGAGGAAGATACACTTGGAAGAGGGCTGAGAGGGAGCGGCCCACAGACACTGACTGGGAGAACCACAGACTCTGTGAGAGGGATCCAGAGGGAGAGAGTGAGCGTGGTCCCTCAGCACTGCTGTGTGCTCAGTCCGTGCCAATGGGCTCTGCCTGGTGGATCCAGTCCCCACGAAGCAAACAGGGAGGCTCTTGGCCTACACAGGACACCCCTAAGTGCTCTCAGCCCTGCTGTTAATTCCACATGCCCTTCGTTTAGAACCCACATGGACCCTGAAAACTCTTGTCCCTTATTCATGGTTTTACTTGACACCAATTTACTGATTTAACAAGCTGTCTCCAAGGAGGCTCAGGCTTCCCTGGTGGCTCAGTGGTAAAGAACCTGCCTGCCAGTGCTGGAGATTTGAGTTCATTCCTTGGGTTGGGAAGATCTCCTGGAGGAGGAAATGGCAACCCACTCAAGTATTCTTTCCTGGAGAATCCCATGAACAGTGGAGCCTGGTGGGCTAAAGTCCGTGGGGTCACAAAAGAGTTAAGACATGACTTAGTGATAGCAACTAGACAAGGATGCTCACTCTTAGAAACAGCCTGGTGAGGAACTCGGGCCCAGGAACAGGGGCTCACAACACCACATAATACTTCTGCTGGCAGTGACTCTGGGCGGCGAGGGCCCCTGTGTATGGTAATGTGAATGCTACTGTCAGGCCCAGGAGGGCATCCTGCAGAAGGCTACATCGGCAGTCAAGTGTAAAAAGGAAAGCAAGGATGGCGAGATGATGATGAAGGGTTGGAAGGGCATTAAGGGAAGGAGGAACAGAGCTTGCAGAGATGACCAAGGCCTGTGCATATCGGGAAAAAGCACACAGACTTGCAAGTCTGGAGGGAAGGGGTTGGGGTGGGTGTGGGGGGCCTTCAGAAATGGGGCCACAGGACAAACAGTGGCATTTGTTTTTTTAAACTGAAAGTGGGAGAAGCAAATGTGACTGATAAATGTAGCTGTGGGTATGCATACATGCTAAGTCACTTCAGTCGTGTCCAACTCTTTGCAACTCTATGGATTAGCCAACCAGGTTCCTCTGTCCATGGGATTCTCCAGGCAAGAATACCAGAGTGGGTTGCCATACTCTCCTCCAGGAGTCTTCCCAATCCAGGGATTGAACCCAGGTCAATGATTCCTTACCATTGAGCCACAGGCAGATTCCTTACCATCTGAGCCACCAGGGAAGCCCAAGAATACTGGAATGGGTAGCCTATCCGTCTAAGCACTGTAAAAATCACTGTGTATGTATGCTCAGTTGCTCAGTCATATTTGACTCTTTGCGACCCCATGGACTGTAGTCCACCAGGTTCCTCTGTCCATGGAGATTCTCTAGGCAGGAATACTGGAGTGGATTGGCATTCCCTTCTCCAGGGCATCTTCCTAACCCAGGGATCGAACCCAGGTCTTCCACATTGCAGGTGGACTCTTTACCATCTGAGCCACCAGAGAAGCCCACTATATTCAATATCCCGTGATAAAGCATAATGGAAAGAATATAAAAGAATATTACAATAGTTACAAGATTACTCGTGCAGTGTTTCAGTTAGTAAAATAAAACGAACACCACAATTTCCCACAGGAAAATTGTGGATTTTAGATAGATGCACAGGGATTCAGAATTCATCCATGCACTGAAGTACTCCACAGTCCTGAAGAAGAATAGGGATGTCTGAACTACTGCTATCAAAGGATGCCTAAGATGCTTTAGGCAAGCAAACCAAGGCTCAGAGCAGCTCATGGACACAGGTAACTTCCCACAAGGGGACTGGGCATCTGAGGACAGACTCTGCTGAACATTTTGAATTTTTGATCCTGTGAAATACATATGACAAGCCTAGACAGCATATTAAAAAGCAGAGACATCACTTTGCTGACAAAGGTCCATATAGTCAAAGCTATGGTGTCTCCACTAGTCATGTACAGATGTGAGAGTTGGACCATAAAGAAGGCTGAGCACTGAAGAATTGATGCTTTCGAACTGTGGTGCTAGAGAAGACTCTTGAGAATCCTGTAGACTGCAAGGAGATCAAACCAGTCAATCCTAAAGGAAACCAACACTGAGTATTCATTGGAAGGACTGATGCTGAAGCTGAAGCTCCAATACTTTTGCCACCTGATGCAAAGAGCTGACTCAATGGAAAAGACCTGGGAATGACTGAAGGCAGGAGGAGAAGGGGGCGACAGAGGATGAGATGGTTGGATGGCATCACTGACTCAAGAGACATGAGTTTGCAAAAACTCCAAGAGATAGTGAAGGACAGGGAAGCCTGGCGTGCTGCAGTTCATGGGGTTGCAAAGAGTTGGACATGACTGAGTGACTGAACAACAATACATAACCTGTCAAAATAGATGTAAATTACAAACTATTGGGAGAGCACTTCCCTGGTGGTCCAGCAGTAAAGAATCCACCTGCCAATGCAGGAAACATAAGTTTGATACCTGGTCCAGGAGGATCCCACATGCTGCAGGGCAACTAAGCCCATGTGCTACAACTACTGAGCCTGTGCTCTAGAGCCCGGGAGCTGCAACTACTGAGCCCACGCACTGCAACTACTGCAGCCTGAACACCTAGAATCCATGCTCTGCAACAAGAGAAGCCACCGCAGTGAGAACCCCTACACCGAAAGCAGAGAGTAGCCCCTGCTTGACACAACTAGAGAAAAGCCTGTGCAGCAACGAAGACCCAGTGCAGCGAAAAATAAAATTTTAAATGTAAAAGTATTCAAATAAAAAATGTTTTAAAATGTAAAACTATTGGGAGAAAATAAAGAGCAGAGCTGGAGGAGTCAGGTCGTGGGTGGTGAGACGCTTTGAGGGGTGGGCTCTGCCCTGTGGATGTCGCCCTGCTCTTGGGGAGCAGAGGAGGAAGTGGACAAGTCCCAGGGGAGTGAGGGGAGGTGGGGACAGCTGGGCATAGTGGCCACGGGGGCAGAGGAGGGGCAGGGACCCCTGGGTTCACCCACTAGGAGGCTCTGGTCACTGGGGTGGGTCCAGAGTGAGGCAGGGACCAGCAGAGAGCAGCCCAGCCCTGAGCCGGAAGCAGCCTCTCTCCCGACAGCCCAGGAGGGGACCTCCTTCCTACCTGTGTTGTTTCCTTGGAAGACAGTCACAGTCAAGTTCTGTGGAGGGTCTGGGACAGAGAGACATGGCGGATCCACGTCACTGGTGAGGCCTTGGTGGACCTGGGCCCAGTGTCCCCAGGAGCTGCAGAAACGGGGAAAGGGTGGGGGGGCGGGCATCCTCCTACCCCCCTCCCAGCCTGGATTCCAGAACCCGGTGTCTGAGGCCCTGGTGCCCCCTTCCCCTCTGCCCTTTGACCCCATCAGAGACCCGGGTGTCCTGGCCCAGCTCTCACAGGACACGTTGAGGCGGACGACCCTCGCTGTGGTCACTTCAGCTCCAGGCAAGGTCACCTGACAGGTGAGCTTGGTGCCGTGGTCCTGGGGTCGTGGAGTCAGGGTGAGCACCGATGAGAGACTTGTCGTGAGAACCTGGGAAGAGACGGTGGCCCCCTTCCAGGAGAAGATGGGGGGCGTGCCCCGCTCACAGGCCCAGGGCACAGAGCAGGTCAGGTTCCCGGGGCGGCCAGACACCAAGGTCCCCGAAATGAGGATGTCAGGTGTGTGGGTGAGGGCTGATGAGAGGAGGGGGGAGACAGGGGATCAGGAGGAGGGTTTGGGGTGTGGCCCCAGAGAAGCCTCAGACTTCGGTCCAGTCTCTCCCCCTGGGCTGCCACTTTACCCCAGATGCCCTCCCAGGAGGAGCTCCCATCCCAGCCCTGCCCTGGGACCCTCCCTGGGACCTCTCCTGGACCTCCCCCCACAGCCCACCTTACCTGTCACATGCAAAGAGAGCTGGTTAGACATAAAATTGTTTTTCACATTTCCTCGTTCCATCCTAAAAAAGTATGAACCATTGTCCCTCCTCTTGGCGTCCCTGATCTCCAAGGCGCAGTTGTAGGCCCGGGTGTCCCCGAGGAGATGGAATCGTCCCTGGGTCTCCTCCTGCACTTCTGTGTCTGGGTTGTTTGTGGCCACAGGAGCATCCTTGGATGTCGCCGCCCCTTCCCGAAACCAGTAGCCCAGAGTTGAGGTAAAAATGGCCCAGACATCCCAGGGGTAGGAGAAGGAGCAGGGCACGAGGACACACAGGCCCTCCTCCACCGTCACCAGCTCCGGCACCTGCAGCTTGTAGTTCTCCTCAGGCCCCATCTGGCCCTCGGCTCCCTCCCTCCGCCAGAGCAGGGCCACCAGCAGCGGCAGTAGCAGCATGTCTGTAGTGGGCGGTGGCAGATTCCCTCAGGGCAAGCCTCTTTCTTAAGGTTCATTTCGCAGGAAATGGAAGTTGCGAGATCTAGAGGAGGCACCAGCAGGAAGACGAGGGTGAGGTCAGAAGGAACCTCTGTCAGAGGAGGAACTTCACACCAGAGAACGCTGGCAGCGGAAGAGCCCTGAGGGATCCGACACCCACCCACCACCTCACGTCCACTCCTGGGGACGCTGGGCCAAGGAAAGCGAGAGACTTGCACAGATTCACACCCCAAGTTGGGCCAGAGCCCCGCCTCCCGCCTCCCTGTCAATGCCCTTCCCCTCGGGGATCATTTTCTGAAAAGCCACAAAGAGTCCCTTCTGGCCAGACCCCCTGAGTCACAGCTTGTAGGTGTTTGTGAAGATCGGTCCAGCCAGGGTGGGACCTAAGGACATGGGAGGTGGGGGCGAGGAGGTCAACTGCGTATCCTCCCTCAGTGTCACACACCCTTGAGGCACCGTCCAGTGGAGAGCCAGTAAGTGTCCCAGCGTTTGGAGCTCCCTGTGAAGAGGAATTGTAATTCTGTGAATATTTGTTTTATGGATTTTGAGGCTTCATTTGTAGATGCATACATGTTTAAAATTTTATATTTGAGGGGGAGAGTGAATTAAACCTTTGCTCTTCACGACGTGCTCCTTCTTAATGCCTTTGGCATCGAAAACTCACCCAAGGAATTCCTTGGTGGTCCAGTGGTTAGGACTATCATTGCCCAGGACTAGGGTTCAATCCCTGGTTGGGAAACTAAGATCCCTGCAAGCTGCACAGCATGGCTAAAACAAAACAAACAAACGAACGTCAACAGCAAAAAACCTTCTCCATCTTATGTTAGGATAACGACGTCAGCTTTTCATGCTTAGTACTTGTACCATGTATCTTCTGACATCTCGTTTCAAACTTTCTGAATCCTTAAGTTCTAGTAATGTTTCCTGTAAATATGGGGAGACAGATTTCCTTCATTTGTCCTGTCCTTCATTCCTCCAAAAGCACACGGATGTACTCTGCTTGCTCCTGAGAGGAGAGAGCAAGGTGAACTTGACACACCAAGACTTTCTCCTCACCCTCCAGCAGGGAGCTGGGCGGGGCATCAGGAGCCTGGAAAACTTGGAGTTGGCAGGAGGGGTGTGGCCAGGAGCCTCAGGGTGGGAGGTCACGAGAGGTAAGTGGGATAGTGCGCTTAACCCAGCAGAGTGTCTAGAATATGGTGAGCCCTTGGAGGCGGCTGTGATTGTTTTTGTGGGTTGGGGTTGTCGGGTTACCACAGTTGCCCCCATGCCTCTGTGACTAGTTGCCACACAGCCCTTCCGCCTTTCCCCAGAGTTACTTCCTCTCACTGTTCCAGTACATGACAGGCTCTGCCCTGCCTCTCCGGCTTTGCTCGTGCAAACCCCTCTGCTGGGGGGCTTTGGTGCTCAGGACACATAGAATTAGGACTGCCAGGCTGGGAACCACCCACCAGTGGGAACCATCGGAATCTACTGGGCGAGAGTCTTGCTCCTGAATACGGGCAAGAACGTTCCTCTTGTGTAGCTGGTGGGTGTGGAGGAAGCGGTGGGAAAGTAGGACAGGCACTGGAGAGGAGGCCCATTAAATGGGTTTATTGTCGGTTTCCATAATGTCTTAGGACATTCCCATTGCTTGCTTTCTTTATTTTTCTGAAACAGGTTGCTTTGTCTTCTCTTGAGTTTATAATGCACAATCCTTTCCTTAGATACAGAGTGTTTTTATCCCCTCTGCCATTTTCCAAGATCCTTCTCTATTCCCTTCTCCCCAAGCCAACTGTACTCCTTTCTCCATGAACTGCTCCTCTTAAATACAATGCAAAGAGTGAAAATAGAATTTAATCCTCAGGAAACTATGCTTGGTATGAAGAACACATAAAGCATTCCTCTTCGAAGTATCTGTGGTCCCCTCTCTAGGGCCTGGGACTTTGTAATACTGAGGGTACCTACGAATGAGAGGATTGTGTAAAATCGTGTTAAGCTCCTTCCCAGCTCTAATGACCTATGATGCAATGTATTCCATGTACATTTTAGAATCCAGCTCATTGAGTTCTACCAGAGCTCTCACTCAGAATTTGAGATTGCCTTGAATTTATCCATCTGACCTCCTAACAATATTGAGTCTTCCAATCCATGAACATGGTACATAGCTCCATTTATTTAGGTCTTCTTTCATTTCTTTAAGCAATATTTTAAGGTGCTCAATATACAGGACTTACATACATTTCAATTCATTTCACATTTCATGTAACTGTAAACTGCATCTTTAAAAAAATATTCAATTTCTAATTGCCTTTGGCCAATACATAGAATTACAAAGGAACTTTGCAATTTGAATAAGTACCTTAACACCTGGCTGAACTCTATCCGGGCTTCCCAGGTGGCTCAGTGGCAAAGAATCTGCCTGCCAATGCAGAAGACGCAGGTTTGATCCCTGAGTTGGTAAGATCCCCTGGAGAAGGAAATGGCAACCCAATCCAGTACTCTTGCCTGGGAAATCCCATGGACAGAGGAGCCTGGCAGGCTACAGTCCATTAGGACACAAACGAGTCAGACACAACTAAGCAACTAAACAGAAACAAACTCTATGCTTGGTGTTAGCAGTTTCTTGGCAGATAATCTTAGAATTTCTAGGCACACAATTATTACATCATCTGTGAATAAAGACTGTTTTAGTTCTTTTATGAATCGGCTAATTCTTATTTCTGCTTCTTGCATTTATTGCACTGAAGAGAATCTACAATATATTGCTTAATAGAAGTTGTAAGAGCAGCCATCATTGCCTGATTTCCAGTTCTGTGACTTCTGGGACTGGCCCCTCCAAGCCTTAGGAGAAGTTGTCAGCAAAAAAATTATGTGTTCTGAGTCCACAAAAACTTTGTGTCAGGATCTTCATTGCCTGTTTTCTGTGTATACTTTCACTGCTCTTTCACAACAGTCTAGCTAGACAGGAATGGTGTCCCTGCTCACAGAACAGTCAAGTGAGGCACAGAGAGACAAAGTGACTCATTTGATGAGTGACACAAATGAATGTGAACTCAGTTCTTTTGGTCACAGCCCTCCACTCCTGGGCAGCAGATTGAACAAAGGTCCGTCTAGTCAAAGCTGTGGTTTTCCCAGCAGTCATGTACGGATGTGATCATAAAGAAGGCAGAGCACCGAAGAATGAATGCTTTTGAACTGTGGTGCTGGAGAAGACTCTTGAGAGTCCCTTGGACTGCAAGGAGATCAAATCAGTTCATCCTAAAGGAAATCAACCCTGAATATTCATTGGAAGGACTGATGCTGAAGCTGAAGCTCCAATACTTTGGCCACTTGATGCAAAGAACTGACTCATTGGGAAAGATCTTGATGCTGGGAAAGATTGAGGGCAGGAGGAGAAGGGGGTGACACAGAATGAGATGGTTGGATGGCATCAACGACTCAATGGACATGAGTTTGAGCAAGCTCAAGAAGATAGTTAGGGAAGATAGCCAGGGAAGCCTGGTGTGTTGCAGTTCACGAAATTGCAAAGAGTTGGACACGATTTTAGCAGCTGACCAACAACAACTTTTGGTCACAAGTCGTATGGTCTTCCACCCATACCAGGGGATTCTGACCACCGCCAAGAAGGCCATTTGTTTTTAAATGATTGGAGACTGAGTGTTACAGGCTGAAAACTCTTGTCCTTATAAGAAGAATGAATTAGGACACAGAAACACACAAAGGGGAGGCCGTATGAGGACATGGGGGGAAGACAACTATCTCCAAGCCAAGGAGAGAGGGCTCGGAGGGAACCAAGCCGGCTGACACCTTGACCTCAGACTTCCAGGCTCCAGACCACGAGAAAAGAATTCCTCACTTGTGTATCTTGATCTCTGAGTACTCAGTGTGAGAGCCTTCCTGTTCCTGAGGCTTCGGCTTGTGAAATCGGAGGAAAGCATAGTGAGGCTCTTGTTCATTTCTTGAGATGGGGCCAGCCCCATCGGGGCTGGGGTGGTCTGCAGGGGTGTCTGTCCAGAACTGGGGCTGGCGTTCCTGAGAGGAAGGAGGAGAAAGGATTCAGATCCAGGCAACAGGGTCTGGGAGAACTATGGAGTCAAAGAAGATGGAATGGAATTGGAACTGATGGAACTTTTATCATTTGCCCATTCATTTGTTCAAACATAGTTAATTCAGATTGACCAGCCCTTCGTGAGTGTTTACATGAACCACGTTATATTGTTTAAAAATGCTAGGAGAGAATACTATTGTCATATGTGTCTTAGAAATAGTAAAACTAAGGCTAAGAGAGATTATACACATTGTTTTCCTGAAGACACACCTCTATAGATGCACCCCTGAGCCAGGACTTGAAACCAGTTCTTTCCAGCTAGGGTGCTGTGCTTTGTTCAGGCTGTGTGTGTAGGAAGCGCTGTGTGCGGAGTGATGAAAAAAGGAGACATAGTCGCTCAGATTATGCAGTGTGTTGTTTTATGTGTGTGTGTGTGTTTTTCTTTTGAGGGGGTGGTTTTGTTTGTTTTTGCCATACCACACAGCTTGTGAAATCTTAGTTCCTTGACCAAGGATCAAATGGATGCCCCGTGCCATGAAAGCTTGGAGTCTTAAGCATTGGACCTCAGGGAAATCCTGCTTATGGTTTTCTAGGCGAGGCAGTTAATAGACAAATACACTTCAAGGTCTAAATTTGATAGGAGATATTTTGAAACGTAAAGCAAGGGTGGGGGTGGGCAGGTTCTAGAAGACAGAGTAGAGATCAGATCCTGCAATAAAAATGGCAACCAGATCCCCTCACTCATATCTGCTCCCCGCCTGCAACACCCTCAGGCTATAGGAGCATGAACTAGAAACCCTCGAACAGCAGCAAAGAGAGGCAGACAAATCATCCTCAGATTAGGAGAAAATGGTTGCTGTTGTCGTTTAGTCACTAAGTCATGATTCTTTTGTGACCCTGTGAACTGTAGCCTGCCAGGCTCCTCTGTCCATGGGATTTTCCAGGCAAGAATAGCAGAGTGGATTGCCCTTTCCTCTTCCAGGGGATCTTCCTGACCCAGGGATTGAACCTGCATCTCCTGCCCTGGCAGGCAGATTCTTTACCACTGAGCCACCTGGGAAAGTGAGAGTTGCTCAGTTGTGTCCAACTCTTTGCGACCCCATGGACTATAATCCATGGAATTCTCCAGGCTGGAATACCAGAGTGGGTAGCAGTTCCCTTCTCCAGGGGATCTTCCCAAACTGGGGACCGAACCTGGGTCTCCCACATTGCAGGTGGATTTTTTACCGGCTAAGCCACCTGGGAAGTCCGAGAAAATTGTTATTTTACTTTATTTTTTTGGCCATGCCACCCGGCTTGCAGGATCTGAGTTCCCCTGACCAGGGGTCAAACCCAGCCCCGCCCCCTGCAGTGAAAGTGCCAAATCCTAACCACTGGGCCACCAGGGAATTCCCATGAAAATGGCTATTTTAGAAGATAGGGAGAAGGCTGCCCATATTAAGGAAAAGCAAGGTGAAAATGAGTAAGTTAATAGTTTAAATCTACTATAGCCAAAACACAGAAAGGAAAAAAATGTGTCTGTTAATAACTGTGACTGAAGTATCTGTATACAGATGAACCTCACCAATCAAAAGATAGAGACAACGACTTTTATTAGCAAATGCAATTTAACTACATAGTTAATGCATGATTTATTCCAGGAATATTGGAATCACCTACTGTGAGTTACGAGCTAGGCGTTGCTCTAGGTGTTGGGAAGACAACAGGGAATAAAGTAATAACAACAGCAACAAACTGCCTTTGGGACTTACTAGAGGAGGGAAAGGTTCTGATTGGTTATCAGGAGAACTTGCTTCATACACACCAGAGACTCTTCTAATCATGCCTCATAACTACTCTGCTCTTCCCTGGTGGCTCAGATGGTATAGAATCTGCAGGCAGTGAGGGAGACCTGGGTTTGATTCCTGGGTCAGGAAGATCCCCTGGAAAAGGGAATGGCTACCTGCTCCAGTATTCTTGCCTTGTTACAATAAGTTTTAACCACTGGACCACCAGGGAAGTCCCAATATTAATAATATTCCCATGTCACAGGAAATAAATAGAGGTCAGAAAGAGGACATCATTTGTCCAAGGTCACACAGCTTATAAATAAGATAGGATTTGAATGCAAGCAGTCCAGCTCCAGAGTACATGTTTTGAACCATGATGCTATACTGACTCAATGAGATACTCATCAAAAAAAAGATAAAAAGAAGGTTACTGAAAATTTGAAAGTAAAATAACAGAAAAGATATCTCATGATTTCTGACAAGATAGGGATTGAACACACACTAAGGATTCCATTACCCAAGATTAACCAAGAAGAAACTGCAGGGGGAAATATGTAAACTAAATTTAAAACCTGATTTTCTGTCTTCTTGTTCTGCCAGTTCCTGAGAGAGGAGTTTTGAGATAATCAGCCCTAACTGTGGATGTGCCTATTTCTCTCTGCAACTCTATCTGCATTCGTTGATTTATTTTGAGAGACAATGCTCCATTATTGAGGGCATCCACACGTAGGATTTTACATCTTTTAATAAATCACTAGAGGCCATATACAGAGAGTGAGCATTACGTGATTCCATTTATATGACACTCGAGAATGGACAAAATCAATCAATAATGATAGAAATCAGTGACTGTTGGAAAGGGGTGGGGTTGAATGAGAAGGGGAATAAAAGAATTGGGGGCCCTGATGGAAATGTTCCCTATCTTGACTGGGAACATGGTTACAAGATGTATGCGTCTGTCAAAGTTTGTATAACTTCATACTTAAATGGTGTTAATACCTCTATATGGGCTTCCCTGGTGACTCAATGGTAAAGAATTTGCCTGCCACTGCAGGAGACATGGGTTTGATCCCTGGGTGGGGAAGATCCTCTGGAAAGGGAAATGGCAACCCACTCCAGTATTCTTGCCTGGAGAATCCTATGGACAGAGGAGCCTGGCGAGCTATGGTCCATGGGGTCGCAAAAGAGTCAGACACAAGTTCGTGACTACACGACAATGTCTCATTAAAATTGAAAGTAAATAACAGGGTGGTAGATTTGAAAGATACCCATCAGGAGTGATGCACTGTGGCGCTGGGGTGCATCAGGCTGTCTAGCTACTTCCTATCTTCAGTGAGTCTGACATAGGCTAGGTTTGGGCCAATTCTCTTCCCCATAATCAACGTGAGAAGAAAAGGCTAAAGCTCTAGGAGAATATGATAATCTGACATACCAAGCAAAATACCCCCCAACCAACCAACTAAACTGCCTACATATTTCATCAGAAGCAGCAGTGCTAGAGTAGTTGAATCAGTAGTTTTAAACAACCCCACGTGGAATTCCAGGGAGTGCTGGATGTTAATAGGGAAATGCCAAGGGCTCGGACCAGGGATACCACCCACAAGGGATAAACTGAATGGGACTGCCTGCCCCATTACTCACCCTGGAGCCTGAGCCCACGGCCTGGTTCGTATCATCCATGCTTTGCACTGGCTGGGTCTTTCTGCGGGTCTTCACTCTAAAGGAACAGCCCCGGGCGTTTCAGCCTGCTAATTTGGGTCATGGGGTAGGCAGACCATCCCCTCCTCCCTACGAAGAGCACAGAATGAGGGAGGAGGTGGCAGTGGATCCAGTGTCCAGGTGCTGCCACGTGGACAACCCAAGAGCTGGACTAGGGCTGGGGAAGAAACCTCCAGGCTTGGTCCAGTTGCTTACGGGCTGATTCACGCCATCACTCAGCTTTCATTCTCTGTCTCGGGGCTTTCCAACCAGTCCCCGGCCCTCCAGCTCCAGTTTTCTGAGATTCAGTGACCCTGAGCCCTTCCCACCCTGGGCTTCTCCCTCCACCATGGAGCCCCCTCTCACCTGAAGATGAGATACAGGCAGAGAGAAAGCAGGACTGTGACGCTAGCTCCCCCACCTGCTCCCAGGACCTTGCCAGCCCTGGGCTGTGGTTTACCTGTAGACAATTTGAATCTTGTTTAAACTCCAACCCCAATACATGGCATCTTCCCAACAGCCCACCCCTCTCTGTGTTGTTAGTGTACCCGCCTCGCCCTTGACTTCCCATCCAAGACTCAGTCACTGGACGTTTCCATCGCCCTGTAGACCCTGGGGCCAGCCCCTTCCCCTGGACTCAGGACTGAGAATCTTCCACCACCAGCCATGCCAGCTGGGGCCCTGGGGTGCCCCTCCTCCGAGCTCCATCCCTCTGGGGCCGTTCAGGTTGACTTGTGCTTCCTTCTCCCAAGTTCATATGTTGAATTCCCCTCACTCCTAGTCACTCAGAATGTCACCGTATTTGGAGAGGAGACCTTTACTGAAGTAGTCAAGTTAAAATGAAGGCCCAGCAGGGCCCCCTGGTGGCTCAGTGGGAAGCAGTGTGCCAGCCAATGTGGGATCGATCCCTGGTCCAGGAAGATCTCACATGCCTCAGAGCAGCTAAGCCCCTGCGCCACAACTACTAAGTCTGTCCTCTAGAGCCCGAGAGCTGTAACGACTGAAGCCCTTGCTCCCTAGAGCCCGTGCTCTGCAACAGGAGAAGCCACCTCAGCAAGCACCACAACTCAAGAGTAGCCCCTGCTCTCCACAATTAGAGAAAGCCCCCATAGCAACGAAGACCCAGCACAGCCAGAGATAAATTATTTAATTAAAAAACATGAGATCAGCAGGGGCTAATCCGATATGACTGATGTCCTAAAAAGGGGAAATTTGGACACAGACACAGGCAGGCAGAATAATGCCATGTAAACATGAAAGCGGGGGTGGGGAGGCTTCCCAGGTGGCGCTAATGAAAAAGAACCTGCCCCCCAATGCAGGAGACCCTCATCCAGGCAGAACCTGCCCTCCAGTGCAGGAGGGGTTCAGCAGCCACGGGGGTGCTGTGGGTTCGATCCCAGGGTCAGGAAGATTCCCCTGGAGGAGGGCATGGCAACCCATTCCAGTATTCTCGCCTGGAGAATCCGATGGACAGAGGAGCCTGGCGGGCTGCAGTCCATGGGGTCACAAGGAGTCGAACATGACTGAAGCGACTGAGCACTCACAGACACAAACACGAAAGCAGAGATGGGGGTGATGCTCCTACGAGCCAAGGAACACCAAAGGTTGCCAGCAAAACTTCCAGAAGTCGTGGGGGAGAGGCCTGGAACAAATCTCACAGCCTGCGATGAAATCAACCCTGCTGACACCTCGATCCCAGGCTTCCAGCCTCCAGAACTGGGAGGCGTATCTTTTTAAGCCCCCAGTTGGAGGTGCTTTGTTCTGGCTACCCTAGCAGACTCATATAAGGACCCAGGCTCCTCTTCTCTTGGGCATCACCCCTCGGCAGACCCCTGACCTGGCAGCAGCAGGACAGACCCGCTCCGGGCCCCGTGGACGTTCAGGGCCTCACAGCTGAGGCTCAGGCCGGAGCTGAGCCCCTCGCGGAGGCTCAGGGAGCTGTTGGCCCAGGGCCTGGCGGAGCTGGAGCGGACCTCGAGGGAGGCGTTACTGAAGTTCTCCTCCAGCAGCCCCTCGCCCAGCCGCCAGCGCAGGGAGGGGGCCGGCCAGGCTCGGGAGGAGCAGCTGCAGCGCAGACCCTCGTCCTCCTGGGAGCAGGAGGGGCCCAGCAGCTGTGGGGGTGCTGTGGGGAGAGATGGGAGGGATCAGGGGTGCCCCTCCCCTCCCTGGAACCCCAGCATCCTGTCCCCAGGGGACCCCACACTCACAGACCACGAAGAGGCTCAGGGAGATATTTTGGGAGCCCAGTGGGTTCTGAGCCCGGCAGGTGAACTCTCCTTCTTCTGCTGCCCCTACACAAGGCAGCTCCAGGACCCCGGTGCTTGAGATGGGGGTGGCCTCCAGGGCCGGAGACCCCCGGAACCAGCTCAGCTGTGCAGGGGGGTTGCTGTCAGCAACACAGAGCACCTGCAGCGCCTGGCCCTCCTGGACGGGAAGGAACGAGGTGGTCTGCAGAATCTTGAGGGCTTCGGGGGAAGAGAAGGGCAGAGACAAAGAGATGGGCTGGGCAAAGCTGGCACCTCTCTCCTCCTGCGATGTCCACACTAGCTCTGGGGAGAGGACTGGCAGAGTCTGAACCACAGGAATTCAGAAGAAGCCCCAGCAGTTTACCTGGAGCTGCCCAGACAGTACATCAGATGGGGCATAGAGGGTTCAGGACAAGGATGTGTGTGTTTGAGACGCTCAGTCACGTTCGACTCTTTGTGACTCCATGGACTGTAGCCCTCCAGGCTCCTCTGTCCAAGGGATTCTCCAGGCAAGAATACTGGAGTGGGTTTCCATGCCCTCCTTCAGGGAATCTTCCTGACCCAGGGATTGAACCCGGGTCTCCCGTATTGTGGGCAGGTTCTTTACCATCTGAGCCACCAGGGAAGACCTGGTGGACAAGGATACAGTGAGCAAACGCAGTTATGGGACAAAGAAGAGAAAACAGAAGGCGGTAAAACATCAGAGAGGGATTTCTTTGGTGGTCCAGTGGTTAGGACTCCACACTTCCACTGCAGGGGACACGGGTTCGATCCCTGGTCAGGGAACTAAGATCCTGCATGGTGCATTGTGTGGCCAACTGCTGACCAGCTCCCCCGCTCCCCCCGCCAAAAAAAAAGTCAGAGAGAAAGCAAAAGGAATGTGACAGCTTCCTTTGAATTTAGCCAAAGAAAGCCGTGGGTGAGCTGAAGGTTAACTTCAGGGAGCTGAGCTTTCGGGATTCTACACCCCACCCCCCAGCTCTCCCGTGTCTGACCTCAATAGCTGGGCTATTCCACTTAGTCCTCTGAGGGGACTTCCCAGGTGGGACTAGTGGTAAAGAATCCACCTGCTACTGCAGAAGACGCAGGAGTCATGGGTTCAGTCCCTGGGTGGGGAAGATCCCCTGGAGGAGGAAATGGCAACCTACTCCAAGCATTCTTGCCTGGGAAATCTCATGGACAGAGGAGCCTGGTTGGCTACAGTCCATGGGGTAGCAAAGAGTCTAACAGGACTGAGCAGAAAGTCCTCTGAGGTCCAATGAAACTCTGTCCTGGCAGAGACCTGGGTTCCATCCCCAGTCTGGAGGGAAGAGGTTTCTTCCTACCTGTCCTGTTTCCTTGAAAGATGCTGATGGCCACGTGCTGTGGAGCGTCTGTGACAGAAGGATAAGCAGGATCAACACTCGTGGGGAGGGAGTGGGCGGGCCTTGGTGCCATGGAAACAACCAAGCGGGCGGCCGTTCCTGTTCAGCTGCAAGACCCGGATGTCAAGCCCCACCCCAGCTCCCCCTGCCCGCACACCCTCAGGCCCCCTGGGTGTCCTCGCCCCTCACTCACAGGTGACATTGAGCAGGATGGTCCGCTCTGCCATCGCCCCGCTTGTGAGCAGCTTCACCTGACAGGTGAGCCTGGTGCCGTGGTCCTGGGGCCGTGGGGTGAGGGTGAGCACCGACTAGAAGGGGGTCCTGGGGCCCAGGGAGCTGGGGGCAGCTGACGGCCAGGAGAAGATGGGGGGCGTGGCCCGCTCACAGGCCCAGGGCACAGAGCAGGTCAGGTTCCCCAGGCGGCCGGGCTCCAGGGCCCCCGGGCTGAGGACTTGGGGCTGGTGGGTGAGGGCTGGTGAGGACAGAGAGGATAGGGCGGGCCCCCTTGGCATCTTGTTAGCCTGCCCCGGGGTCTTGTCGTGGTGTCCCCACCCCAGCCCTGGTTTCCCATGCCCCTTTCTTTCCCTGAGTGCCCCTACCGTACCTGTCACGTTCAGAAAGAGCATCTTGTTTAGATATGGGAGTGTCCTGAAGTGTGTCTCGACTTGAAAGAAGTATGTCCCGCTGTCCCCTGCGTTGACATCCGTGATGCTCAGGCTGCAGTTTCTGGCCTGGGGCTCCCCGGGGATGGAGAATCGCCCCTGCGTCCCCTCATGCAGCTTCTGTTCTGGCTTGTTCGTGGCCACCGGGGGATCGCGTTTTGTATCTGCCCCTTCCCGGAACCAAAACATGTAGAACTTTCCAAAGGAAACCCAGGGGTGGGAAAATCTGCAGGGTAGGAGGACACACAGGCCCTCCCGTACTGTCACAGTCTGCCGCAGTTCCAGGCGCTGAGCTAGGGGTACTAGGCAGAAGAAGAAAGTCAGCCTGGAGCTCCCGTGCCTCGCCCCGTGTGTGTGTGTGTGTGTGTGTGTGTCTGTGTGTGTGTGTGTCTGTGTGTCTGTGTGTGTGTGTGTCGGGGCAGGGGAGTTCCCCGCACCCCTCAGCCCACTCACCTCCCAACAGTACTGGCAGCAGCAACAGCAGCAGCAGCAGCAGCAGCCGCATCCCTTCCTGATGTCCCACGGGGCCTGCCTTCTGGATCCGCCTGATCCACCTTCTGGATCAGTCTGAAAGAGAAGGGCAAGCTGCAGATAAGGGGCGGGCAGAGGAAGCTCTGCCAGGAAGCTGTGGTGAGGATACCAGGCCACAAGCCCCTAAGAGGAAACTTCAGGCTTAGAGTCAGCTGTGGTTGGCCCCGCTGAGATCATTCTGCCATTTCTGCATATTGGAAGGTGACCCTGAGGAATCAGAGGAGGCGAGGGGCTTGCCCGAGTGAGGCAGCAAGGAAGGATGAGAGCCCCTGAGTCCTGCCTCCTGGGCTCCTGCCCTGTTTTCTACACTGGATAAGGGGGCTCCCCTATCTAGCTCCCCAAGAGTCATGGTCTGGGGAATCCTCGTGGAGGCGGCCTGTTAGGGATGGAACTGGAGATATCCTATATGAGCACCGGGGGCAGAAGAAGGTGTAGATGAGGCAAGAGAAGCAACACATGCCTGTACTTCATTCATTCACAAACTAACAAAACAGGACAGATTTGGGGACTTCCCTGGTAGTCCAGTGGTTAAGAATCCACCTTGCAGCACAGGGGATGCGGGTTTGATCCCTGGTTGGGGAACTAAGATCCCACATGCCGTGGGGCAGCCAAGCCCACGTGCCACAACTACTGAAGCCTGTGCGCTCTGGAGCCTGCGTGCCACAACTAGAGAGAAGCCCGTGTACCACAACGAAAGAGCCTGTGCACCGCTACTAAGACCCAGCACGGCCAAAATGCTTTTTTTTTTCTTTAAAACAAAAAAGACAGGTTTGACTCAGTTCTCACCCTTGACTAACTCAAACAGTAGGGGAAGACAAACAAACCTGAGCTTTATTTAAGGGCAACGGGGAGCCACAGAAGGTTGTTGAGTAGAAGTGGGACAGAGTCATATAGGTATAACATGATCTCACTGAAGCCAGTGTAGGGAACAGCTGGAAGGGAGAGGCTGGAGGCCAAGAGGAAGCTTCTGTGATTGGGAAGAAGAGAACCACACCTGCAGGGAGGTAGCAGCCTGTGGGATGGAGAAGGGATGCCACTGAAGACACTTTGAGGAAGTGAGATTTGAGGGGAGGTGTGGGGGGCCGGGGAGAGAGAGGCATTTAGAGTGACTCTCTGAGCCCTGACTCTGGCAACTGGGGGCTGGGGGATGAAAGTGCCACTGCCAAGAGCAGGATAAATGTGCAGTCTAGGCTGGGCAGACAGGGCTGAGAAGGTAGCAGAGCTGCCCCTGGAGGTCATAGACACATTCACCAAGCCGGGCAGAGGGCCCTGGGCGGGGCAGTGGGAACCCGAGCGCCTGCATGCCCGCACGCCCCCAATTAAGCTTAACTGTGGGGTGTAGGGAGAGCCGGTGGTGGTGACCGAGACGGCCTGGTCAGGAAGAGAACAGGTGGTTATTGGTGACCCAGGTGAGAGTTTTGCCAGGGAGGGGAGAGAGGGAGCAGCAGCCAGACAGCAGGGAGCAGAGAGGTGAGGCGAGTGCAGGGTGAGGGTGGGGTGCGTGGAATCCCACTGACCGCCTTTAGCCCTCTCCCATTTAAGCTTGAAGACCCCACTTCTGCCCTAAGCAGTAGGAACCACCCCCTCCATCACTGCCCCAGAGGAGCGCCTCCTTCCTACCTGGGCCATTTCCTTGGATGGGGGCCAATAGCCCAGGCTCTTGGAGCATTTGGAATGGAGATAAGAAGGTATTTTCTCCTTCAATCATGGGGAGAGATGGTGACTTTAAGTCTGGCTGGATCTGCAGAAGGGTGGCAAGGCAAGAATGCTGGAGTGGGTGGCCATGCCCTCTTCCAGGGGATCTTCCTGACCCAGGGATCGAACCTGCATCTCTTACGTCTCCTGCGTGGTGGTGGGGGACTGTTGTGGTTTCTTCTCCCTTTTCAGGCCAGGCTTCTGGCCAAGCATCACGCCCTACAGGCACTGCGACTGGGCCCCTCCTCAGGGACCCAGGTGTCCTGACCAACACCGAGACGGTATGCTGAACCTGACTGGGGCCAGGAGCTCAGCCGAGTCGGGAGAGACAGCCTGAGCTGCTAGCATCAGAGGGAGCTGCTTAAAGCAGTTGAGTCAAAATGAAAATAACAATTAAGCCTTTAATCACCTATTGTGATGATATAAGCAACAGTCTAAATGGAAAAGCAGTGACTCCCCCATGTTCCGGAATGGTTGCAGGGATGTTAAAGAAAAAAAATGTGATTCTAATTGTTAAGGGGAAAAAAATTATTCTTGGCACTTCTTTTTTTCACTTAAAAAAAAATTGGAGTATAGTTGTTTTACACTGCTGTGTCTGTTTCTGCTGTTCAGCAAAGCGAATCAACCATATGTACACACATGCCCCCTCTTTTTGAAATTTCCTTCCCATTTAGGTCACCACAGAGCAGAAGGTAAGAGTTCCCTGTGCTGCACAATAAGTTCTCGGAAGTTACTTGTTTTATACACTGTTGTTGTTTAGGTGCTCAATCACATCCGATTCTCTGCGGCCCCATGGGCCCCACCAGGCTCCTCTGTCCATGGGATTCTCCAGGCAAGAATACTGGAGTGGGTGGCCATGCCCTCCTCCAGGGGATCTTCCTGACCCAGGGATCGAACCTGCATCTCTTACGTCTCCTGCGTTGGCAGGCGGGTTCTTTACCGCTAGCTCCACCAGGGGACCTGACACACTGTAGTATATATAGGTGAATCCCAATCTCCCAATTCACCCCGCCACCCACCCTTCGCCCCTTGGCAACCACACATTTTTTCCTTCCATTTGTGTCTCTGTTTCTGCTCATGACACTTAAGGAACCACGAAGCAGATTTCATTCAGGACCGTTGTCATAGGTTCAGGGACCCCTGCAGTGGGGGTTTGCCGCAGGGGAAAGAGACCAGGCTCAACTCTGACAATGATGAGGGATTTATTGCCAAAGAGGAGGGTGAGGGGTCAGCAGATGGGAAATGACTGAAAGAAAACATCGGGGGAAGGGGGGCTTCTGGCTAAACTGACCCACCAGGCTTCTTGCTGAAGGCAGGACAGGATGACCAGACAGCAGCTGGGGGCTGGAGGATGAGGAAGCCCATCAGATATGGAGGGTAAGGGATGTGGGTTACACTGACTTCCCTGGTGGTGCAGTGGGTAAGGATCCACCTGCCAGTGCAGGGGACACGTGCTTGTATCCTGGTCTTGGAAGATTACACGTGCTGCAGGGCAATGAAAGTCCGTGCACCACAGCTACTGAGCCTGGACTCTGGAGTCAGCAAAGCACAATTCCTGAAGCCCGCATGCCTGGCGCCTGTGCTCCACAACAAGAGAAGCCACAGTGAGAGCTGGTGCATCGCAGCAAGGAGTAAGCCCCGCTCTCTGCAAACAGAGGAAGCCTTCACGCAGTAATGAAGGCCCAGCGCAACCAAAAATAAATTAATTAAAAAAAATATATATATATATTTTAGGTATGGGGAGGGAGATGGGAGGGGGGTTCAGGATTGGGAACATGTGTACACCCGTGGTGGATTCATGTTGATGTATGGCAAAACCAATACAGTATTGTAAAGTAAAATAAAGTTAAATATATATATATATTTTAAAAAAAGAACTCGAAGAGCCGGGCTAGAGTTGAGCCAAGGGGAGAATCTTTGTTAAGGTGTCTGATGGGCCAGCACAGACATGAGGGTCATTTCATGTACCAGGGACCCAGAACAAAAAGCTGCGGCGGATCTATGGATCCTGGGTTGGGGCGTGGGGGTAGGCGTGGAAAAGTACCGAGTCCTGAATCAGAGTGGGGCAAAGTGTCTTCAAGTTTTCCTCCTCCTCCCCCCCACCATTAGAAGGCCTCAGAAGAGGTGCCTGAAGACCTCTGCCCGAGGCTTCAGATAAACAGACCAAGAATGAAGTCCTCTGAGCTAGGAATGCAAAAATGTGAAGAGTAGGACAGGCCAGAGCAGTCTGAGTCCTTCACTGCAACTCCTTTCAGAGACTGCAGTGTGCAGACAGCATCCCCGTGAGGACAGCTGAAGAAAGCTTTCGCGTTTGCTTATGATCAGATGGGAAAAATCACCTGTAGGTTTGTAGCCATGAGCTGAATTCCTCAGATGGCTCTATGCATAGACCTTTCACCTCCTGTGGCTTTCCAGGTGGCTCAGTTGATAAGGAATCTGCCTGCAATGCAGGAGCCGTAGGAGATATCTGTTCGATCCCTGGGCCAGGAAGATCCCCTGGAGAAGGAAACAGCAACACACTCCAGTGTTCCTGCTTGGAAAATCCCATGGATAGAGGAGCTACCCCTGTGGGCTACATACAGTCCATGGGGTCGCAAAAGAGTTGAACACAACGTAGCAACTAAACAGCAACATCTATCACCTCCTAGGAAGGTCACCTGAAAACGTAGGGCTGGTGTTGTGATCTCTTCTTTAAGATTTATGTATTTTTAATATTTTCACTGGGGTATAGTTCATTTACGATGTTGTATTAAGTTTCAGCTGTACAGCAAAGTGAATCAGTTGTATATATGTATGTTATATATAATGTGTATATCCTGGTGTCATGTTCTTGGGACCCGAGCATAATAGGGTCCCATGAATAATAAGGAATGGGGAGCCTTGGGTCCCATGGAGGAGAGAAATACCTTCCTACTGGACTTTGAGCTGTTTAGACCCTAAGACAGTTGGGCTTCAGGTTAAAGGGATGTAGATTTTGGGATATTCTGGTATAAGGTGGAGAGAAGGAAAATATTCAGACCTCAAAAAGGAGATCCCGAGAGTCCACCTCAGCTTCCCCTGGGATCGTGAACACTTCTCCCCACCTTTCAGATAAGAAGCACCTGTGTTCCTGTCTCTAGGGTCCTCTGCTGGGGATCCTTGACTGCTTGTCACATTCAGATATATAAGGAGTCGTGCATGCCTGCTCAGTCGCTTAGGTGTGTCTGACTCTTCTCGACCTTTGTAGCCCTTTAAAGTCCACTGTCCATGGGATTTCGCAGGCAAGAATACTGTTGTGGGTTGCCATTTCCTACCCAGAGATCAATCCCAGGTCTCTTGCATTAGCTGGCAGATTCTTTGGCAGATTCTTTATCACCGGGCCACCTGGGAAGCCCCATATTGGGAGTCATTTTTCACATGATATTTCTCTACCTGAAAGTATTCTCAGTTTCCTGCATCTTGGCAAATCTAATGCTTAGAGAGCAACTGTGGGCCCCTAGGCCCCACAGAAGGTTGGACTGGCCCTGAAGAGTTTCTTCCAGATGTTGATGGGGATCTGTGGGTGGAAGGGGATTACAGTGTCTGCTGGACACCTCTGGGATCTGAAGGTGGATGTTGAGTGGGCTAAAATCAGTCCAGAAAACCCAAGGGTTGGAGTGAACAGGATGGGAAGCATGAGCCCTCCTTCACCACCCTCAGTGAAGGTCACACCTGCACCACCCTCCAGGGACCACTGCAGGAAACAGAGCCTCTGACTGCAGCCCCACCCGGAAGCCTCCTCCTCACATCTGCTGCCCTCCCAGCTGCAGCCACAGTGGCAGCAACATCTCTGGGCTCCAGAGGCTAATCTGGATTCACCTGACACCATCTGATTAGCCTCTCCTAGCTTAGAGGTGGGGGCGACCATGGGGTGGCAAGAGAGCTGGGACACTTCTTGGGTTGAAGTGTATGACTTCTGTATCAGTCTTCTCTCTTCAGCAGAAATACCCCTCTCTCCCTTGAGCCACCCGTGGGGAGGGGAAGTGAAAGCCGAGCTCTTCTCTTTTGGGGCCACAGCTGTCTTGTACCCTGAAACTCTAACTTTCACCCCCTGAAGACCAACTCCCACTTCCCTTAAGCGAGATGTGGAGTTTCGGGGTCTATTTTCCCCACATAGGTTTCTCGGAGCCTGGTTAGAACCTAGACAGGGAGGCCTTTATCCTGTTCATTACCAGTCCCCAAGCCCGTCCCACTTCTTCCCATCAGAACGTACCCACAGAGGGATCGCTCTTTCCAGCCAAGAGAGCATGTGGTCCCCAGAAACGGGTGTAGCGCTGTCCGTGGTTCTGAAGCGGGGTCGGGTTTGGAGCTTGGGAATCATTGGATTATGCAGAAAGGTCTGACTAGATACGAATTAGATCTGGACCTCAGGCCAGGAAAGCAGCTGAGTCAGAAGGGTTTGGCCTGCCGAGGAAGGAGAAGATCAGGGAGGGGCCGACCCTCTGGTCTGGGGGCTTGTCTTTCCCCGAGGCTCTCCCTCTTCCTTCTTCTTTACACTCTAAAATCCTCTGGGTTCTGCCAGGCCACTGGATTAAAGTCAGCTGCAGCTCCCACCCCCTCACCTCGCGCTGACTTCTTGTTTTGAGAGAAAAATAAAGCCCTATTAGTTAAGGTTCCTGAAAGTCAGCTTTTTTTTTTTTTAAACTTAGAGTGAAATGCATTTCTAATTGATACAGTCTGTGGAGATGATTCCTCCAATTTCATTTAAAGCCAACACGACATTTTCCAAAAGTGCCCTACTCTCATGAGAGTGCGTGGTATGCCTGACTTTTTTCACTTTTGCTAATTCAAGAGTAGAGAAACAGTATTATATCTTTTCTTTGCATTGATGTGATTATAAATAACTTTTCTCATCTTTTAAAATTAACTGTAACCCCTGTTTGTGAATTATCTATTCAAAGGGGAACTTCGCTGGTGGTGCAGTGGATAAGAATCCACCTGCCAGTGCAGGGAACATGGGTCCGAACCCTGATCCAGAAAGATTACATATGCCTCAGAGCAACTAAGCCCTTGCGTCACAACTACTGAGCCCACATGCTGCAAGGTCTAAAGCCTGCACACTTAGAGCCTGTGTTCCACAACAAGAGAAGGCACTGCCATGAGACGCCATGCACCGCAACAAAGAGTAGCCCCCGCTCACGGCAACTAGAGAAAGCCCAAGCAAAGCAATGAAGATTCAGTGAGCCAAAAATTTAAAAAATAATAAAAAAAATTTTTTTTAATCTACTCAAAGGGTTTACACAGAAGGACTGTGGAGTTTTCCTGATCAACCTCTCTAGAGACTCTGATCTCATCCCTATTACTAACCTTGTGTGCTATGCTATGTTGCTTCAGTTGTGTCCGACTCTATGCAACGCTATGGACTGTACCCACGAGGCTGCTGTGTCCATGGAATTCTTCAGGCAAGAATACTAGAGTGGGTTGCCATGCCCTCCTCCAGGGGACTCTCATAGGGATCAAACCAACCTCTCTTGTGTCTCCTGCATTGGCAGGTGGGTTCTTTACCACTAGCCCCACTTGGAAAGACCATTATTAACCTTAGAGGATCATATGTTTACCGATGAAATACACACCCCTAAATTTCAAAGTTACGGTTTTATAAATACTGTTTTTAATGTTTATGTGATTGGCATCCTACAGTACACATTTTCTTTCCTGGCTATTTCCACTTGATGTCAGCTGAAAAAATTTTTTATGGCGAAGTGTATAATGTTCAGAAGATAAGTGGGTAAGTGTGCACTGCAGTGATTTACCACACAGCAAATGCAGTTAGTTCACAAAATATCTCCAGTTCGAAATATCAAGTATGGCCAGTTCCCCAAATAGCTCAACAGTCTGCACTCCCACCACAGAGCATGAAGTTCCTATTTGCTCACATCTCTGCAACACTTGCTGTTATCTGCCTTTTGGGTTTTCCAGTCTGACGTGTGTAGAGCAGTATCTGGTTTCTGTGTGGTGTTTTTCCATTACCAGTGTGTTTGAGCATCTCAGTGTGGACTTGTTTCCATTCATATTTCCACATTTCTGAAATAAATATTCATATTCTTTGCTATTTTTATATTGGCTTGTTTTTCTTCTTGTTGATTTGTGGAAATTTTGGTGCATTCTAAATAATTAAAAAGCTCTTGTGAAGGAAATAATTGCTCCCATTCTGCCATTTCTCAATTAAATTTATCTCCATTGTCCTTCATTTTGATGTGATCAAATCTATGTGTTGCTGGTCACAGCACTGTGGGATGCAACGCTGTGTACTCTTTCTAAAAGTATCCAAAAGCCAAAAGTTGGCTTTCACATTAACCATTTCCATGTTTTCTTCATAGTTTTATCACCAATGTATCCCTAGAAAGTACAGTTCACATAAACCTATTTTTGAACTTTTTATAAGTATAATCATATTATATGTCATTGCCTGCGTCTTGCTTCATTTTTGTTATTGTGGTGTAATTTACATATAATGAATATATATTTAGGCACATTTGTAAATAATGGATTTATACCCAACAAGTAATTTTTAAAATAAGTAATAGACTTTATTTTTTTTGACAGTTTTAGGTTTACAGAAAAATTGAGCAGATACTACAGACAGCTCCCATATGTACCTCGACCCCCTCACATTCTTCCATCGTGCATTACTGTAGAATATTTGTTACAGTTAATGAACCAATACTGACACATTACCATCAACTGAAGTCCATAGTTTTCATTGAAGTTCTCTCTTTGTGTTATCCAGTTCTATGGATTTTGACAAAAGCATAATGTCATATCCACCATTACAGTACCTTACATATTTTATCATATATGGATGACATATACTTTATATGACATACAGATCTATATATATAATAAGCAATTTTTATATTATGTATTTATGTATAGTGCACATGTTTTAATGAGTTTTGATAAATGGATACATCCACCCCAACCAAGATGTGGAATATTTCCATCACTGCTCAAATTTTCCTTATACTATCCCTCGCCTGTGGCAGCCTTCCTATCACCATAGCGTAGTTTTAGCCATATTAGAACTTCAGAGAAATGGAATCGTAATCACGTACTCTTTCACGGCTGGCTTCTTGGGATTCTTGCATGAGGTTGGCCCCTGCGTTGGCAGTTCATTTCATTGCATTGCTGAGTAGACTCTCCAGAGCAGGAGGTCCAGAATCTTCTGCTTCCTATGCCTGCCCTCAAGTTCTGGAGAACTGTCCCTGGGGTGGGGGTTGCTCCTGCTTATCTCACATGCCCCATTGAAGACCTGGGGCCTCTGGGGCAAACTCACAACAGCAGGCAAGTCCCCTCTGGGCTTCTGCTCTGACAACTCCAGGAGCCCAAAGATGGTGGGCATCAGGAGGCTCCAACCAGAGCCGCAGGAGAGAGTGGGGCTGGGTTGGGAAGGAGAATCCTGTAGCTTTGACAATGTGGCCTGACCCAGGGGCTCTGCCGAGGCACCAGGAAGCCCTTGAAAGGCAGTGACCATATGGCCACTCATCCACCATTCTCTCTACATCAATCTATGGGGACCCATGGAGAAGGTCATGGGGCTAGGCACTGATGGTAGACAAAGATCAGGAAAACTGAACAGCAATAAAACAAACAAAAAACCCACAAGAGATTTGGACTACACCTAATGAAACTTAATCACAGCTCTACCACCTTATAACTGTGAGAATATGAAGCTATGACTTTAGTTGTAGTTTCCAAAATGTGGAGGAAGGTACTAATCACAGGTGTGAAACTGACATTTGATGAAGCTTGTGAAACCCTGAGCATCTGCTTTGCACTTGACAAACACTGGACCCTAAATAATCTCTAATTTGGGGTTTCAAGTAATTCATTCCAACAGGAAACCATCATCAATCTGCTCAACAGCCCATCACTGACCCTTACCATGTCCTCAGGGAACCAAGGAGACACCAACACTGACCCACTCATCCATTCACAAAGGACCTCAACACTCTGCCCAACGTCTCTAGGTGAATGGCTCCCATATGCTTCCCTTAGTCCCCCATTTTACTGATTTCATAGGTCCTCAATCACTGGCCCCCTGAATGTATTACAATGTAAACCTCAAAGCCCTCTGATTCCCGAAGCTCCTGCTCCCAATCAGTCACTGCTTCCCATGGTCCCCTGAGCAGTGGATCACTTCCCCAAATGTCCCCCGGCCCCAGGGATGGTTCTCAAGAACCAGGGGACAGACACAGGAGGAGCAGATCTGGACTCCCTGTTCCTGAGACAAGCTGGATCCTCCTGCTGAGAGCAAACCACAAGGGGCCTTCTTTCCTTGTCCACAGGCCTTCTGTATTACCAACGAAACCATGGTCTGGCTGATGAAGAAGTGTGTGTCTGTTAGAATAGATGTGCTGGGGAGAGTGATAGGGAATCTGTGGGATGAGTATTGGGGGTGGGTCCAGGGTGAGTGATGGAGGAGATTTACAGTGGGTCATAGGGGGTGGGGTATTTGAGGAGAGTGATTTCTTCCAGGCCATTGGGCAGGGGGGTGAATGATGGGGGCTGTGTAAGGTGAGTGATGAGAGGGTCTTTGGGGTGTGTGACAGGGAGTCTGTGGGGTGAATGATGAGGTTCTGAGTGTTGGGGGCAAGTTGGATGGATGGTTCATGAAGTTTAACCCTCTCCTTTTGTTTTTCTGTATGTATGTGCATCAGTACTTTTGTAACCATTAAACTCCAAGTGTGGTTTTACTTCTGGGTTTTATATCATTGGTTCATGAAACCTGCTCATTTGAGGACAGTGAACATGCATCTGAGGAGGGACTTAAGTTTTGAAACTTACAGGAGATGAAGCTGGTTGAGCCCTTAGCACCTTCCTGGCATGTAGTGAACAGTGAATAAAATACAAGTCAGGTATCAGGTACCACGTTTAATTTCCACATAATCCTGTCAGCTAACTATTATGTTCATTATTATACTCATTCTGTGGATGAGGAAACGGAGGCTGAGTGCTGTTACATAACTTGCCTTAAGGCCAAAAAGGAAGTAAAAGGATATACAGGTAATCAGTCCAACATCTGCCTCATTCTAAACTGCACAAAATCGTCACTATCCTATGTGGTTCCCTACATGACCACCATTTCCATTTCCTGTTGCCTTCAGATAGCTTAAGTTTTGGAGTGGCCATGTCTGTTGTGCCTACTCTGAGCTACTGGACATTTCACTGCCTATCCATGACACCCTATATAGCCCAGCCTTTCCAATAAAGATAAAAGTTAAATTCACCATACCCAACCTCACACCATGACCTGGAAAACCCACAGATCTGTATCATATCAGGACACTGAATCACTGATTATCTCCTGCCTGAAGATAAGGCAACCCGAGGAGCGGTGGCTGTGCAGGCACAGGAGGGCCTAGAGGAGCTATCCCATGTTGAAGGTCAGGAACGGCGGTGGTAAGGAGATACCCCTCGTCCAAGGTAAGGAGCAGCGGCTGTGCTTTGCTGGAGCAGCCGTGAAGAGATACCCCACGCCCAAGGTAAGAGAAGCCCAAGTAAGATGGTAGGTGTTGCAAGAGGGCATCAGAGGGCAGACACACTGAAACCATACTCACAGAAAACTAGTCAATCTAATCACACTAGGACCACAGCCTTGTCTAACTCAATGAAACCAAGCCATGCCTGCGGGGCAACCCAACATGGGTGGGTCACGGTGGAGAGGTCTGACAGAATGTGGTCCACTGGAGAAGGGAATGGCAAGCCACTGCAGTATTCTTGCCTTGAGAACCCCATGAACAGTATGAAAAGGCAAAATGATAGGATACTGAAAGGGGAACTCCCCAGGTCAGTAGGTGCCCAATATGCTACTGGAGATCAGTGGAGAAAGAACTCCAGAAAGAATGAAGGGATGAGCCAAAGCAAAAACAATACCCAGTTGTGGATGTGACTGGTCATAGAAGCTAGATCCGAAGCTGTAAAGAGCAATATTGCATAGGAACCTGGAATGTCAGGTCCATGAATCAAGGCAAATCGGAAGTGGTCAACCAAGAGATGGCAAGGGTGAACGTCGACATTCTAGGAATCAGTGAACTAAAATGGACTGGAATGGGTGAATTTAACTCAGATGACCATTATATCTACTACTGCGGGCAGGAATCCCTCAGAAGAAATGGAGTAGCCATCATGGTCAACAAAAGAGTCCAAAATGCAGTACTTGGATGCAATCTCAAAAACGACAGAATGATCTCTGTTCGTCTCCAAGGCAAACCATTCAGTATCACAGTAATCCAAGTCTATGCCCCAACCAGTAACGCTGAAGAAACTGAAGTTGAATGGTTTTATGAAGACCTACAAGACCTTTTAGAACTAACACCCAAGAAAGATGTCCCTTTCATTATAGGGGGACTGGAATGCAAAAGTAGGAAGTCAAGAAACACCTGGAGTAACAGGCAAATTTGGCCTTGCAATGCGGAATGAAGCAGGGCAAAGACTAGTAGAGTTTTGCCAAGAAAATGCACTGGTCATAGCAAATACCCTCTTCCAACAACACAAGAGAAGACTCTACACATGGACATCACCAGATGGTCAACACCGAAATCAGACTGATTATATTCTTTGCAGCCAAAGATGGAGAAGCTTTATACAGTCAGCAAAAACAAGACCAGGAGCTGACTGTGGCTCAGATCATGAACTCCTTATTACCAAATTCAGACTCAAATTGAAGAAAGTAGGGAAAACCACTAGACCATTCAGGTATGACCTCAATCAAATCCCTTATGATTATACAGTGGAAGTGAGAAATAGATTTAAGGACCTAGATCTGATAGATAGAGTGCCTGATGAACTATGGAATGAGGTTCGTGACATTGTACAGGAGACAGGGATCAAGACCATCCCCATGGAAAAGAAATGCAAAAAAGCAAAATGGCTGTCTAGGGAGGCCTTACAAATAGCTGTGAAAAGAAGAGAGGCGAAAAGCAAAGGAGAAAAGGAAAGATATAAGCATCTGAATGCAGGGTTCCAAAGAATAGCAAGAAGAGATAAGAAAGCCTTCAGCGATCAATGCAAAGAAATAGAGGAAAACAACAGAATGGGAAAGACTAGAGATCTCTTCAGGAAAATTAGAGATACCAAGGGAACATTTCATGCAAAGATGGGCTCGATAAAGCACAGAAATGGTATGGACCTAATAGAAGCAGAAGATATTAAGAAGAGGTGGCAAGAATACACAGAAGAACTGTACAAAAAAGATCTTCACGATCCAGATAATCATCATGATGTGATCACTAATCTAGAGCCAGACATCTTGGAATGTGAAGTCAAGTGGGCCTTAGAAAGCATCACTACGAACAGAGCTAGTGGAGGTGATGGAATTCCAGTTGAGCTGTTTCAAATCCTGAAAGATGATGCTGTGGAAGTGCTGCACTCAATATGCCAGCAAATTTGGAAAACTCAGCAGTGGCCACAGGACTGGAAAAGGTCAGTTTTCATTCCAATTCCAAAGAAAGGCAATGCAAAAGAATGCTCAAACTACTGCACAATTGCACTCATCTCACATGCTTGTAGAGTAATGCTCAAAATTCTCCAAGCCAGGCTTCAGCAATACATGAACCGTGAACTTCCAAATGTTCAAGCTGGATTTAGAAAAGGCAGAGGTACCAGAGATCAAATTGCCAACATCCGCTGGATCATGGAAAAAGCCAGAGAGTTCCAGAAAAACATCTATTTCTGCTTTATTGACTATGCCAAAGCCTTTGACTGTGTGGATCACAATAAACCATGGAAAATTCTGAAAGAGATGGGAGTACCAGACCACCTAACCTGCCTCTTGAGAAATCTGTATGCAGGTCAGGAAGCAACAGTTAGAACTAGACATGGAACAACAGACTGGTTCCAAATAGGAAAAGGAGTAAGTCAAGGCTGTATATTGTCACCCTGGTTATTTAACTTATATGCAGAGTACATCATGAGAAATGCTGGACTGGAAGAAACACAAGCTGGAATCAAGACTGCCGGGAGAAATATCAATAACCTCAGATATGCAGATGACACCACCCTTATGGCAGAAAGTGAAGAGGAGCTAAAAAGCCTCTTGATGAAAGTGAAAGAGAAGAGTGAAAAAGTTGGCTTAAAGCTCAACATTCAGAAAACGAAGATCATGGCATCCGGTCCCATCACTTCATGGGAAATAGATGGGGAAACAGTAGAAACAGTGTCAGACTTTATTTTGGGGGGCTCCAAAATCACTGCAGATGGTGACTGCAGCCATGAAATTAAAAGACGCTTACTCCTTGGAAGAAAAGTTATGACCAACCTAGATAGCATATTCAAAAGCAGAGACATTACTTTGCTGACTAAGGTCCGTCTAGTCAAGGCTATGGTTTTTCCTGTGGTCATGTATGGATGTGAGAGTTGGACTGTGAAGAAAGCTGAGCGCCGAAGAACTGATGCTTTTGAACTGTGGTGTTGGAGAAGACTCTTGAGAGTCCCTTGGACTGCAAGGAGATCCAACCAGTCCATTCTGCAGGAGATCAGCCCTGGGATTTCTTTGGAAGGAATGATGCTAAAGCTGAAGCTCCAGTACTTTGGCCACCTCATGTGAAGAGGTGACTCATTGGAAAAGACTCTGATGCTGGGAGGGATTGGGGGCAGGAGGAGAAGGGGATGGCAGAGGATGAGATGGCTGGATGGCATCACTGACTTGATGGAAGTGAGTCTGAGTGAACTCCGGGAGATGGTGATGGACAGGGAGGCCTGGCGTGCTGTGATTCATGGGGTCACAAAGAGTTGGATACGACTGAGCGACCGAACTGAACTGAACTGAACTGAAGATAAGGCTGCCAGAAGACCCTGAAATGCCCCTGAGTCACTGACATGGCTCAAACTCTGACATCATTAATCTATCTGATTGCTACTAATTTTACAAATCTTCAAATAATCCTCCAAACAAGGCTCAAAATATGGCATTCCAATGGAAAACCATCCAGAATCTGTTCAATTGCCAGTCAGCGACTTTTAACACATGCACTGGGACCCAAAGAAGAGCCAACAATGACCATTTCCCCAAAGACTGTCAACACTCACCATCCGGAAGCAACTCCCATCACTGTCTCCTACACCTCCAGTCAACTGGCCTCAACATGCTTACAATTTCAGCTCTCCTCAGCATCCCATGCTACCAACTCCTGTTACCACTCATTGGCCCCCCAGGTGTGCTACAACATGACCCTCAAGTCCTTCAGTCCCTGAAGCTCCCAGACTCTCAGTCAATTCCCAAACCCTACAGTCTCCCAAGCCATGAATCACTTCCCCACATGTCCTCTAATACCATCCACTGAAGGGTATGGCAGAGGATGAGGTGGTTGAATGGCATCAGTGACTCAATGGACATGAGTCTGAGCAAGCTCTGGGAGTTGGTGATGGACAGGGGAGCCTGATGTGTCCATGGAGTCACAAAAAGTAGGACATGACTGAGCGACTGAACTGAACTGAACTGAAGGTCCTCTTAAGATACATGTTCACTCTCCTCAAATGAGCAAGCCCCTAGGAGAAGAACAGTTAGAACTGGACATGGAACAACAGACTGGTTCCAAATAGGAAAAGGAGTACGTCAAGGCTGTATATTGTCACCTTGCTTATTTAACTTATATGCAGAGTACATCATGAGAAACGCTAGGCTGGAGGAAGCACAGGCTGGAATCAAGATTGCCGGGAGAAATATCAATAACCTCAAATATGAAGATGACACCACCCTTATGGCAGAAAGTGAAGAAGAGCTAAACAGCCTCTCAATGAAGGTGAAAGAGGAGAGTGAAAAAGCTGACTTAAAGCTCAACAGTCAGAAAGCTAAGATCATGGCATCCGGTCCCATCACTTCATGGGAAATAGATGGGGAAACAGTGAAAACAGTGGCGGACTTTATTTTTCTGGGCTCCAAAATCACTGCAGATGGTGATTGCAGCCATGAAACTAAAAGACGCTTACTCCTTGGAAGGAAAGTTATGACCAACCTAGACAGCATATTAAAAAGCAAAGATACTACTTTGTCAACAAAGGTCCATCTAGTCAAGGCTATGATTTTTCCGGTGGTCATGTATGGATGTGAGAGTTGAACTATAAAGAAAGCTGAGCACCGAAGAATTGCTTTTGAACTGTGGTGTTGGAGAAGACTCTTGAGAGTCCCTTGGACTGCAAGGATATCCAACCAGTCCATCCTAAAGGAAATCATCCTGAATATTCATTGGAAGAACTGATGCTGAAGCTGAAACTCGAATACTTTGGCCACCTGATGCGAAGAGCGGACTCATTTGAAAAGACCCTAATGCTGGGAAAGATTGAGAGAAGGGGAAGGGGACGACAGAGGATGAGATGGTTAGATGGCATCAGCGACTCAATGGACATGGGTTTGGGTGCACTCCGGGAGTTGGTGATGGACAGGGAGGCCTGGCGTGCTGCGGTTCACAGGGTTGCAGAGTCAGACACGACTGAGTGACTGAACTGAATTAGGAAAAGACAAAATAAAAACTCATATTAAGGTACATCTGGAATTTTAAAATTACAATAACACCATATATGACAATTAGCAAAAGTAAATTAAAAAATATACAAGGTTGAAAAGTAATGAACTTATCATCCAATTTAAGCTACAAAAAACACCCCCTTCACACACTTCACAGATTGTCCATCATTCATCCTGCAAATGACCCCAGCTGACCTCCTATCACTACCCCACAGAACTCCCATCACTCACTCTAGAGATGCACCCATTATTCAACTCTCAGACTCCTTTCCCCATTATTCTCCCCACAGAATCATCACCACTTGCCACAAACAGACATCCCATCACTGAGCCCGCAAAAGCCCCCAAACAACCACGCTATATCACCTCAGCTTCCCTCCAGCACTGTATGGGTGAAAAATCTGTGGCAACATCAGCGAAACCATCTCTCTAGGCCACTTCCAGTTTGTGTCAGAGTCCTAGCTTGACCTTTCTGACCACCATATATCAAAACACATGTTCACTAGCATTTTTGAAGTTACTTGCTGCCAGTAGTTATCATGGTGAATGACAGGGTTTCTCTGTTTCCTTTGTTCATGTATATTCAATAGTTTCATCAGGCAAACAACTTGATCCACCCATTTGAACTAGTTATTGGAGGCCGCCATCTTCAAAGTGTTATTCCCTAGAGCCAGGGGAGGAGTTTGGAGTCTCACAGAGGATGCAGTCTTCGGGATTCTTTATTTAACATCTATGTAGAGTACATCAGGAGAAATGTTGGGCTGGATGCATCACAAGCTGGAATCAAGATCACAGGAAGAAATAGCAACAACCTCAGATATGCAGATGATACCAGTCCAATGGCAGAAAGCCAAGAGGAACTAAAGAGCCTCCTGCTGAGGGTGAAAGAGGACAGTGGAAAAGCTGGCTTAAAACTCAACATTCAGAAAATGTAGATCATGGCATCCATTCCCATCACTTTACGGCAAATAGATGGGAAAAAAATAGAAACCATGAGAAACTTTATTTTCTTGGGCTCCAGAATCACTGTAGATGGGGACTGCAGCCATGAAATTAAAAGACACTTGCTCTTTGGAAGAAAAGCTATGACAAACCTAGACAGTGTATTAAGAAGCAAAGACGTCACTTTGCCAACAAAGGTCCGTATAGTCAAAGCTGGTCTTTCCAGTAGTAAAAAACGCCCAAGAATTGATGCTTTTGAACTGTAGTGTTGGAGAAGATTCTTGAGAGTCCTTTTGACTGCAAGGAGATCAATCAGTCAACCCTAAAGGAAATCAGTCCTGAATATTCATTAGAAGGACTGATGCTTGAAGCTGAAGCTCCAATACTTTGGCCATCTGATGTGAAGAGCCGACTCCTTGGAAAAGACCCTGATGCTGGGAAAAGCTGAGAGCGGGAGGAGAAGGGGGCAACAGAGGATGAGATGGTTGGATGGCATCATCAACTCAATGAGTTTGCAAAAAGTCCAGGAGACAGTGAAGGACAGGGAAGCCTGGTGTGCTGCAGTCCATGGGTTGCAAAGTTGTACATGAATTAGTAACTGAACAATAACAACAAAGGGGAAAGTATAGTTACTTGGGAAAATGCCAGCAACTCCAGTTGGGCAGAATTTTCAGGTGATTTTTCCATCATCAGAAGCATAACCTAGAAAAGTGAGCAATAGTGGCCATAAAGTCACAATGAGGCAGATTTCAGGAAATGGAGAGTGGGTCAGAGTGAGGATCTGAAGCAAAAAATCTGAAATGACCCTCCTCATTTATGATAACATGAAGCATTTCAGGGTCATGAGAAGGATAGGAGTTAGAAAGGAACTGCAAGGAGCAGGAATAACACAAAAATAACATCAAAATAACTCAGGTCTACAAATTGATGATTGCACAAGGAAATACATTTCAGACTAAAAGGGAATGGGAATGCTTGGGAAGTGAAACAAGAATGAAAAATCTGGGATGAACCCCAAGACTGGTAATGAGGCAGGAGATAAATAGACCCCAGGATGAGCAGCTGGAGTTTGTCTCCTGTGACTAGATACTCCAAAACCATGGCACGTCTTCAGTCACTGCCGGAGAGGCTGCACAATGCGAAGAGAGGGGAAGAAATAAATACCCTGGATATTACATTTTCTTCCTTGATGTATTTTTTAAAGAGAAAGCAGGATGGTTTAATTTGCAGAGCCTAGTTATCTGTTCTTGATTACAGCATTCAACATGTAAATTCAAGTCACCTCTTGGTACACAAAGGGCCCTCTTCTACTTTCTTGGGACAGTTAATCCAAAATATACGGAATGTTTCATGAGTTTGTGTGTCATTCTTGCATGGGGCCATGTTAATCTTCTCTGTATCATTCTGATTTTAATATCTGTGCTGCTGAATCGTGAGCACTTCTTCCTTGATTTTAATCTCCAGCATTTGACTAACTAACTGAAACTAGTGGGAGGCCAGCTAATAAAGATATCTGGAAAATGTAGCCTGCAGGGGTAAATCCCATTAGGTCAGAGCAGTGTAGGGGAGGGACCAGGACACTAGCCAAGGACTGATCTGTACATCCACCCATCCTCTCCCATGGGTCCAGTTCAGGAGACCAGACATGAAACTGGACAGAGGTTATTTCTGGCTGAGAAAAGTCAGCAAGTATGACCTGATACACAGATGTGAGCTGTAGTGAGGGAAGTACCTAGGAGACAGAGACTCTGTCCGTCTGAGCTTCTGTGTTCTGCCTCTTGCCATGGCCAGAAGGGAGAGAGTGTTTCAGTCCACAGACCCAACCATGCAACTCTTGCTGTTCAGTTGCTCAGTCATGTCCAACTCTTTGTGACACTATGGACTGAAGCATGCCAGGCTTCCCTGTCCTTCACTATCTCCTGGAGTTTTTGCAAACTCATGTCTATTGAGTTGGTGATGCCATCCAACCATCTCATCCTCTGTTGTCCCCTTCTCCTCCTGCCTTCAGTTGTTCCCAGGTCTTTTCCAATGAGTCGGCTCTTCACATCAGGTGGCCAAAGTATTGGAGCTTCAGCTTCAGCATCAGTCCTTCTGATGAATGTTTAGGGTTGATTTTCTTTAGAATTGACTGGTTTGATTTTCTTGCTGTCCAAGGAACTCTCAAGAGTCTTCTCCAACACCACAGTTCTAAAGTCTAAATTCTTCGGTGCTCAGCCTTCTTTATGGTCCAATGTTCACATCTGTATATGACTACTGGAAAAACCATAGCTTTGACTACAGCTCCTCCAGGTCCCTTCAATTCTGTGGGGAATTGTAAGAGGAGGTTATGGGCTAGGAGTACAGAGAATTCACCCTAGGGAAGACAGACAAGGCCAGCCTCCCTTGGGATTTGGGGGCTTAGATGTAGATCACCTGAGGAAGAGCTTGCTCACCTAGATTCAGATGATCCACGGGTGAGTATGAAGCTGGCCCCAAGAGGATCCCTTTAAGCAGAGTCAAACCCAGGGGCTACAAAACACCTTGCTCTACAGAGATAATAGTCATCTGAGCAAGGAGAGAGGATGAAATGGAAGAAACAACTGTGTTGAGAAGTGGCCTTGGATTTTCAAGGCACAGATAATAATCCTAAAAGGCAAAAGGAAAGGAGTGGGTATGGAAGTGTGGAGGGCAGAGGCAAAGAGAGGAAACCTTGGCAAGATTTCATATAAATATAAATCCAATTAAGTATAAACATAAATATAATTGTGTTTGTGTGCATATGTGTATACATTATAATACATACATCATCAATCTAAATAAACCTAGGAAGCAATGAGCAGGCAGAAAGCACTTATTTGGGATCAAAGACTTGCAATTTGGGGCACACAAATTCAAGGAGCAACCAAACCGTGTCCCACATGGGAGTAAAAGTCAGGGGGTTTTAAAAGCAAAGAAGGGAGATTTGCATTACAGAGAATTTTCACTGGAGTTGGAGGCAGGATCTAGTGTTGGCTGAACATGCTTGACTGCTAAGGCTATAACTAGAGGGTGGAAAAAGTTCGTTGTTGTGACAAGTCGCAGGTGTTCTTGCAGAGTTCTTGAAATATCTGTGGTTGGCCCAGTTGAAAAGTTCAAGATTCCACCTGGGTGGGGATGTGTGTAAGGTCCATCCCCTTAATGGCCTCCTAGCTCCACTAAGGAAAAAAACACTCTTGACATAAGTGACTCCATTTTATTTCACATTTCACAACATCATATATATTCTCAGAGTTGGAAATGCCAGAATGATAAGCAAATAGTTAAAAGCTTTAAAGACATAAGTTCAACTTTATTTATATAAGTAAACAAATTTATTTATATATTTAAATTTTTTATATTTATATGAACTATATTTATATAGTTCAACTCTATAAAACAAAAAACATTTACCTTGGATAGGTAAATGAAATCAGAAGACAAGAATAAGCCAGGAGAATATATTTACTTTGGATAGCAAATCCAAGGTAAATGAAATCAGAAGACAAGGACAAGCCAGGAGAATATATTCATAATCCTACTATAGACTAATGATTGTAGTTCCTATATAAAAGAATTATCTAAATTTTTAAGAAAGAAATATACACTAATAATGATGAGACAGATATGAACAGCCATTGAATGGCAGAATTGTGGAAAAGATTGTTGTTGCTCAGTCATGTCCGACTCTTTGTGATCCCATGAATTACAGCACCCCAGGCTTTTCTATCCTTCACTGTCTCCCAAAGTTTACTCATACTCATGTCCATTGAGTCAGTGATGCCACCCAACTATCTCATTCTCTGTCATCCCTTTCTCCTCCCGCCCTCAATCTTTCCCAGCATCAGGGTCTTTCCAGTGAATAGGCTCTTCACATCAGGTGGCCAAAGTATTGGAACTTCAGCATCACCATCAGTCCTTCCAATGACTATTCAGGGTTGGCAGAACAGATTAGAATGGAAAGTAGTAATCATTATGAAACCTACTTAAAAATACTTCACTTTCATGTCTATAATGAGAAATTCTAGTTAAAACTATAATGGGTACATTTTTCATTGGTAAGATAGAAAGATCCAAATCAGTGCTAATGCACACTGCTGTTGAGGTTGGAGAGAAGCAGAGGTGAGTCACATTATAGGGGATGGTGATGCAAATTGGTACAACCTCCTGGAGAGTCATTTGGCCACACTCTATTCTATCAACACTGGTAATGTATGTGCCCTCTGACTGAGGAATTCAAATTCACACAGACATTTTAGCAGACCGGCATACCTTGGGGATAGTTCAAGTTCACAATAAAGCAAATACCTCAATAAGGTGAGGCAAACAATAATTTTTATTTTTCCGGTGCATTAAAGTTATGATTACACTATATTTTTACATCGCACAGTGCAGTGAGTGTGCCATAACAATATGTCTCTGAAAAAAAAAAAATGTACAGGGCTTCCCTGGTGGCTTGGTGGTAAAAAATCCCCCTGCCAATGCAGAAAACACGGGTTCTTATCTCTAGTTCAGGAAGATCCCACATGTCACAGAGCAACTAAGCCTGAGCACCACAACTACTATGACTGTGCTCTAGAGCCTGGCAGCTGCAATTACTAAGCCCATATGCCACAACTACTTAAGTCCACACACCAAGAGCCCATGCTCCGCAAGAAGAGAAGCCATTGCAATGAGAGAAGTGCGAACACCACAATGAGAAAATAGCCCTTGCTCATCTCAACACCTCGAGGGCTGTTGCTGCAGTCCTTGCAGCAACAAAGACCCAGTAGTGACAAAAATAAGTGAAAATAAATATTTGTTAATGTACAAAGCTTAATTCAAAAATACTTTTTTGCTAAAATATGCTAACCATCATTTGAGCCTTCAGAGATTTGTAATCTTTTTAATAGTAACATCAAAGATCACTATCACAGATCACCATAAAATATAATACAAAAAATTGAAATACTGCAAGAAATACCAAAATGTGACTCAGAGACATGAAGTGAGCAAATGCTGTTGGAAAAATGGCGCTAACAGACTTGTTCTACACTGGGCTGCCCCAAACCTTCAACTTGTTTTTTAAAAAAAAGCGGGGAGCAATATCTGTGAAGCACAATGAAGTCAAGACAGTAAAATGAGAAATGCCTTAGGCCTCTAAAAAATCACCTCATTAACGTCACACAAGATTCTTCAAAGGCTCTCATTACTAAGGAAATCACTAAGCCTTTAGGAGTTCTCTGCCAAGTTCTGCACCTTTGGGCTCCTGACAGATCTGACTCCCTGGGTAGTCTTGACAGGGAAGAGGCCAGATAGTGAGAAAGGGGCTTTAAATCAGTGTGAAAAGTACAGAGAAAGGATATTTTTCAGACTATGCAATGCTGTTTTTCTCCTAGAACTATATCTACGCACCTCTTTAATTGGTCCCTCGCCAATGGGAAACACCACCAAGACTTCAACTCGATTGCTTAGTGCGTTCCCTGGCTGTACGGAATGGAGAGTTTTTGAAAATGGCGTCCGCCTTCATATAATCCTTATGGGCGCGGCCATGTTGTTCTCTCGATACCGTCCCTGAGGGAAAATGAACCGCGGAATAGACCAACGGACTTCATACGCCATGATAACTATTGGCAGACAGTGGCTTCCAAGGTGCTAGTAAGCATGAGCAACATTCACAAACACAGCCTCTCAAATCCTGACAGGAATTCGAATCGGAAGTGGCCCAGAGCGGCCATTTCGCTTCTGTTGTCAACTCTTCTACCCTGTGAATCGCCTGTGGGATGCTGAGGTGATTTGGAGCATTAGCAATGGGGAATCCGCGGGGTCGATGAGGGGGAATCCGCTTGGTGTGAGTGATGTTGGGAATTGGCGGCCGAGTGATGGGGGTCTGGGATGAGTGATGTCGGGTCTGCGGAGTGAGTGGTGGGGTTCTTAGTGATGGGAGCTATAGCGTAAGTGGGGTTTTCTAATTTAATGCTTGGCTCGTTGATTTTCACTATTTCTTGCCTTACTTCTGTATGTATATAAGTACTTTTGTAACTTGAATTCCAAGTGTACTTTAATATCAGATTTCATATTGTTGGCCCATGAAATTTGTTTATATGATAGTGAACATGGGTCTTAAGAGGGCCTTGGTATTGGTACTGGGAACCACTTGGGGAAGTGATCCACTGCTTGGGGGACTGTAGGAGGCAATGACTGGGAGCAGGAGCTTTGACGGTCACATTGTAACACACTCAAGGGAGACAGTGATTGAGGGTGGATTTGTGAAATCAGTAAAGTGTTTGGGGTGCTAAGGGCAGCATCTGGGAACCAGTTGATGGGAGACCTAGTGGGCCAGTGATGGAGGTTTGTGAAGCTGATTGATTTGCTTTCTGGGCAGTGAGAGTTGTCCTTTGGAAATGAACGAGAGGGTCAGTGTTGGTCTCAACTTGGGTCTCTGTGGACATGGTTAAGGATAAGTGATTGGGTGTTGAGCAAATCAATGATAGTTTCTTCCTGGGGTGCATTATTTGGAACCCTATATTGGGGGTTGTCTAGTGGTGATTGGGAGTCCTAGTACATGTCTGCAGGTTTTCCAAGTGAAGGTGGGATTCCATACATTGAATTTGAATTTTGTCAGAAAAGGTTGAGCTGTCTGTATTATGGATGGGCACTGAAATGTCCAGAACCTCAGTTCCAGACATGGGCTACTTGAAGCCTAAGCTTTCTGAAGGCAACAGAAAATGTAAACAGTGCTTCTGGAAATTGACTATGTAGAAGACTACATGGGATAGTGGCAACTGTGTGCAGTTTAAAATGAGGCAGACCTGGGATGCCTCAGAATTCCCTTTGGAGACTGAGTGACCTTAAGGCAAATTAGGTAACAGCAGTCAGCTTCAGTTTTCCTCATCCACGAAATGGGTATGAAAGTGAAAGTCGCTCAGTTCGACTCTTTGCCACCCCATGAATTATACAGTCCATGGAATTCTCTAGGCCAGAATACTGGAATGGGTAGCCTTTCCCTTCTCCGGGGGATCTTCCAACCCAGGAGTTGAACCAGGGTCTCCTGCATTGCAGGCGGATTCTTTACCAACTGAGCTACCAGGGAAGCCCCAAATGGGTATAATAATGATATTTAGCTGACAGGGTGGTATGAGAATTACTCAAGGTATCTGATACCTGACTCAGCAACTTGCTGATTTTTCTTCAGCAAATAATAAAATAATTTTTATTTTATCATGTGCCTGGCAGGTTCTGAGGACTTGACAAACCTCATCTCATGGAAGTTTCTCAGTGCCTATGATAAATACCTTCCTCTTCATTTTGGAAACTGCCAGTAAAATAATCTCTCTCTCTTCTCATAGTTAAAAGGTGTGTCAGAGCTGCACTTAAACCTTCATGAACTTTAATCCAAAGCTTTTCCATCTTTTCTTATTTTTTACCTCAATAGATAGATTCCTGAGTTTTGTTTACCCTCATGTTGTGAACACAGTGACTTTCACCTAATGGCCCTCAGAAATTCCTGTGGCGTGGATATTAGATGAGTAACGATGTGGTTACTGCCTTTCCAGGATTTCCAGTGTCCCTCCAGAGCCCCTGGGTCAGGCCACATCACGGAGACTGCAGGATCTCCCTACACAGCTCAAGTTGACTCTTCCCAGCAGCTCTGATTGGAGCCCTCTGATGCCCACCCAGCTGCAGGCTCCTGGGAAGAGTGGAGTTGTCAGCGAGAGAGACCAAGAATTGAAGCCCAGAAGGGACATGCTTGCTGATGCGAATTTGCCCCAGAGGCCCCAGGTCTTGGGTTTAGAGGAGCAGGATGTATCGTGTGAGGTAAGCAGGAGCCATCCCCAGCCCAGGGGCAGTTCTCCGGAACTTGAGGGCAGACACAGGAAGCAGCGAACTCTGGACTCCCTGTGTCAAGACAATGTGGATTCTCCTGCGGAGAGCAGAGCACTGATAGCTAATGTTTCCTCATCCACAGGCACTGTGTCTTATAGAGGAAACTGAACTGACTGATGCAGGAGGATGTGTAGAAGAGGGTTGGCCCTGGGGCAAAGGAAGAAGAAACCGTAGCTCCAGCCACAGGCCAGGAAATGCTGACTCCTTCCTGCTCAGCTCAGGCATCCTTCACCCATATGTTCATCCTCCATCCACTGCTGGGTCTTTGCATTGTTTCAGCTGATCCCCACCTGACTCCTCCTCACTGGAGATTGGCTGGTTTCTCCTCTGTCCTCAGAATTTACAGTCACAGAGCAAGAACTAGTTTTTAAGGACTGTGTGGTTTTCCCTCTTTTAAAAGATGAATAAAAGTGCCCAGGAATAATGTAGATATTGGTATTTGATATTTTGGAGTGAGGAAGCAGGGTTCTTGGTTATACTCAAGATTTCCTGAAATTCCAAGTTGTTCTGTGTATTTCATGACCTTTCATGTGTTTTTAAAATAACAATGACCCACTCTAAGGACCTCATTAAATACTGTGTATCTCCAAATACAGACACATTTTGAGGTTCTGGAGGTTAGGACTTCAGCATGTGAATGAGCGCGGGGTGGAGGGGGGGAGTGGCACATTTCAGCCCATAATAGTGGCAAACACTGCCTTGCAGAAAAATGTATTTCATTTTGTGCTGGAGTTGGCTGAATTTTAAGAGCGCTTCTTGTTCAGCTAAGGTGTTAAGATGCATGATATTGGGTTGGTCAAAAAGTTTGTTAAGGAACATATAGAAACTACAAACTTTATGGCCAACTTAATCCTTATTAGCTTTGTTCTTATTTTAATATTTAAAATATTGTTTTCTTGCCCTGATTATGATTTCATACAATATGAAACAGGTAGTTAGTGGGAAGCCATATATATCATGGTGAAGTCATTAAGAACACACCCCTGTATGTAAGTTCACCAATGATGACTAATTCTCATTGAGCTGGGGTATGTTGTTATAGGGGTTAGTGTCTTTTGAGGATGTGACCATGGACTTCAGCAGGGAGGAGTGGCAGCAACTGGACCCTGCCCAGAGACACCTGTATCAGGATGTGATGCTGGAGATCTACAGCCACTTTTTCTCCGTGGGTGAGCACACCTGACCTGGGACTCTTGGACGGGCCTCCATGAGATGTCCCTCCTTCTTGTGGCATGAAGTGGGACATCTGAAGAATGTAATCAGTTTGTCCTGGGCTTGTCCTAAATTGTTCATTCCTCTTGGTCATCTTTGAATGTTACTTTGTTCCTAATGAAAGATGTGTCCATGAAAGAAAGCTTCATTGAATAACCCCTGAAGCCCAGTGTATGTCTGCACGCTAAGTCACTTTAGTTGTGTCAGACTCTTTTTGACCCTATGAACTATAGCCCATTAGGCTCCTTTGTCCATGGGATTCTCCAGGCAGAATACTAGAGTGGGTCGCCAAGCCCAATACCACATCCTAATGCAATATCCTTTCTTATTCACAGGGTATCACATTCCCAACCCAGAGATCATTTTCAGGATTGAAGAAGGAAAGGAACCATGGATGAGGGAGACTGAAGTCCCATGTCAGAGGTATCACGGTGAGTGACTGTCAAGTCGTGTAGATCCACGAGGGGCCATATTCAACCTACCGCACTTATCCATTCCCCAGTGGTGCACACACGTCATTTCCTACTCCTCAAAACTAACGCTGCTATACATTATTTTGTAATATATGGCATTAAGGCTAATGCTGCCATACATTATTCTGTAAATGTTCCATAGGGGCCAACAAAAGAATTAATCAGAGGTGAATAGTCAAGAGGGATTGCCTGATCACTGGATATGACTAGACTTAATCCAGCTGTTAATCATTTTTACATCTTGCTTGCCAACATATATAATATTTATCAAATTTCTCATTTATGGCCCATGTTATGATAGAGCTGTTTTCATTTTTCTGGGAACAGAGCATCTCATCATATCTGTTATCTGATTGGATTTTCCGTCTGTATGTTGCTTTTGTCATCTCATTTTATCCCTTTGTGGAATTTCCTGAAGGCCTTTTTTCTTATTTGTCCTTTGAACTCTTTTCTGCACTGAATCCTTCTTCTTTATCCCTGATTGTGGTGCCTCCAACTTGGGCCCCTGTACTTCCCTCTGGTCATCCCTTCATAGAGGAATTAAAGGACCCTTCTATTCTCAACACTTAAGGCCTAATTTTTTTTCCCCTGATGATCCTTTATCAGTGCCTCTAGTCCCCATGCCTAAACCATGTTCTCTTATTTAGCTTCATGGTAGACAGTTCCTGTGGGGTGTCTCATTTCCTTTATTTTAAGGATATCAGAAATTGGAATCATTACACACATCAGAAATTCTTCTCACCTTATACATTTTGTCCAGAAGATTCTTCTGTTTCTTGGCTCTCCCATCTTAGTCTTCTAACTTGTTATTTTAGAAATTCTACTATAAAAGCACAGTTTAGTTGACTCTTTTTCTTAACTCCAGGGGTATCACCATAAACCAGCTATTTTCTCATGCTTGGGTTATTTTGTTCCTAATGGGATTTGTGGATTCCCCGTCATCATGAGTTTAGTCAAGATGACATTGATAGATTACCCCAAAGATTGATTTATTTCTTTTTCTCAGATTTTAATGCTATACACACACACACACACACACACACACACACACACACACACATACATACCTACTAATAATGGTAAAAATAAAGAGCATTCTCATTTTTTAAAAAAAGTGATAGATGACTGAGGTTTGGGAACAGGACAAGGGTCTGGGATACAGTTAATCCAAGTGATTGAAAGGGAAAAGAAAACAAGATGTGACGGTCTTAACCATACTCAGTATTTAAATCTCTGATAGGATAAAGTAATAGTAAAATTCAGCCACCTTTTTAAAAAGAATCTGTTGTGTCTTATGTTTTTACTAGTAAACTGGATATGATCAGTGACTCCTGTTCTTAACCAAAAAATGGTATATTGAGTAGCATAAAGCTGAAAGTTATAACAAAGAGACCAAGGTCCAGTATAATAATTTCCAGAATAATTCTCCCCCTATAAAACACTTCTAAAAGTCAGTTCAGCAGGACGCCTTATGTTCTGTATTCATTCAGGTCTTGAAGTTTTTCTCTTGTCATTGCAGTACCATCTTTTATGATGCTGTCAATCTTTGGGAATGAGCGTATTGCAACCAAAGCCAGGTTCTACTAGGCAGAAAAGGGGTGGAGGGTACTGAGAAACTGTGATGTGTTTCTCTGGCTAGAACTGGTGCACAATGTTGTATGCCCATTTCGTCAGCAAAAACAGTCTCACCGTCACATATCACTGCAAAGGAAATTGTGAGTCATTACATGGCTTGGCTGCCATGTGCCTGGCCACAGTTAACCTTTGTGGAAGAGGGTGAAACAGATTCTAGAGGACAGCCTGTTTGTCCAGTCTTCCAGTTTACCTTTCTTGGGATATGTACATGTCTAAGTTCAGGGAAACAAATTTCAGTTTCATAGAATTGAGAGTTTGAGTATAGGTATTCTTTCACTGCTTGGCTATGTCAGGATTGATGCTTTAATAGTCTATCAGAGGATGTCTAGGGCTGAATGATTTTGGTATTGTTTCCAACAAGTAGGAGGAAGCTGGGAGATTAATCACAATGTAGATCTTTAACGAAAACCTATACAGATGGTCCCAGACTTGTGATGGTTCAATTTACAATTTTTCAACTTTACAATGTTGCAAAAGTCATACACATTTAGTACAAACTATACTTTGAATTGTAAATTTTGATCTTTTCCGAGGCTAGTGATATACAGTACTATACTCTCATGATGCCAGACTCCCAGTCAGCCACATGATCATAAGGGGAATCAACCAATACACTTACCACCCTTCTGTACCCAGATAACCACTTTTTTTTTCACTTTCAGTACAGTATTCAATAAACTGCATGAGATATTCAACACTGTATTATAAAATAGGTCTTTTGTTAGATGCTTTGGCCCAACCTTAGGCTAACACTGGAGAAGGAAATGGCAACCCACTCCAGTATTCTTGCCTGGAGAATCCCATGGACAGAGGAGCTTGGTGGGCTACAGTCCATGGGTTGCAAAGAGTCGGACACGACTAAGCGACTTCACTTTCATTTTCACTTAGGCTAACATAAGTCTTCTAAGCACATTTAAAGTAGGCTGGGTTAAGCTTTGTTTAGTAGGTTAGGTGTATTCAATTCATTTCTGATTTATGATATTTTAAACTTATGATGGACTTATCAGGACATAACCTCATTGTAAGTTGAGAAAACTCTGAACCCCTCCTTCAAGCTCTGGCTATGCACAGATGCTGCCCTATGACACTCCTGTCTCTTTTATCCTGTAGTCATTCTGCTACGTCTGGGTATCTAGATCACCTGCATGAGTGGGGTCAGGTTGCCTTTGTTAAACTCTTAACTTTCCCCACAGCTGAGCAAAGTAATTTTGGTTAATTATTTAACCATTGTATTTCCTTCGTTTCATGTGGAAAAACAGGATAATAAGTAGTTACCTCCTGGGATTGTTTTGGGGATTGAATGAGTTTATGTGTGCATCACATAGAACATTGCCTAGCAAATGCTAAGTGCTATACAGCTAAGTGCCTGACAAATAGTAAGGGTTGTGTAACTGTTTTCTCTCATGATCACCATCAGCACGACCACTGGTATATGACTCAGCAGTTTCTCCATGCATAATCTCAGTTAGCTCCATGTGACTTCTCCTCTATCCTTTGCTAACTGTTCACTGTATCTATTTCATCTTGTTCTCCTTCTAGAAGGGGAGTTTGGGCTTGAAACCCCACAACAGGAAATTTCTGAAGAAGCTTCATTTCACAATGAGATGATGGGTGGAGTCACAAGGGATGGTTCATGGTGTTCCATTTTAGAAGAACTGTGGAAACAAGCTGACCAAACAGAGAGGGATCTGAAAAATCAAAATAAACCTTCACATCATGGGGCTTTCTTCAATAAGAAAACACTGAACACAGAGAGAGACTGTGATTACAAGTACCCTGGAAAAGTCATTCAGGCAAGGCCCCACCTTATTTCTTCACAAAAGGGACCTCATAAACGTTGCTCAGTTGCAAAAAGGTTGAAGCCTAACCTAGAAGCAACTCGTCAAAATCAAAGCAGTACCACAAAACACCTTGATGATATGGTTGGATCTGGTCAGCCAGTTATCCATAGCTCCTCCAGTGCCAGCTGCAAGAATACTCACACAGGAGAGAACTTCCGTGAAGGTAATATATGTACAAAAGCCTTCAGCCAGAAACAGTTACTCACACAACATCAAGTTCATACTCAGGAAAAAGCAGATAAGTGTACTGAATGTGGGAGGGACTTCACCCACAAGTCACACCTGCTTGAGCAACAGAGATTCCATAGTGTAGAAAACCTCCAGGAATGTGGTAAATGTGGGAAAGCCTTCACCTCACAACCAAAACTCGGGTTCTGTGTGACAGATCATACAGGTAACATACCGTATATATGTAAGGAATGTGGAAAAGTCTTCATTCAGAGGCCAGAACTGGTTACACACCAGAAGACTCATACTAGAAAAAAGCCCCATAAATGCCATGAATGTGGAAAAACTTTCTTCCAGATGTTATCTCTCTTCAGACATCAAAGAACTCATACAAGAGAAAAACTCTATGAATGCAGTGAATGTGGGAAAGGCTTCTCCCAGAATTCAACTCTCAGTATACATCAGAAAATCCACACTGGCGAGCGACAGTATGTATGCAGTGAATGTGGGAAGGCCTTCACCCAGAAATCAACACTCAGCTTGCACCAGAGAATCCATTCAGGGGAGAAGTCTTATGTGTGTATTGAATGTGGCCAGGCTTTTATCCAGAAGGCGCACCTGATTGTACATCAGAGAAGTCACACTGGAGAGAAGCCTTATCAGTGTCACAGCTGTGGGAAATCCTTCATTTCCAAGTCACAACTTGATATACATCATCGAATCCACACTGGGGAGAAACCTTATGAATGCAGTGACTGTGGGAAGACCTTTACTCAAAAGTCACACCTCAACATACACCAGAAAATTCACACTGGAGAAAGACACCATGTGTGCAGTGAATGCGGGAAGGCCTTCAACCAGAAGTCAATCCTCAGCATGCATCAGCGAATTCACACTGGAGAGAAGCCTTACAAATGCAGTGACTGTGGGAAGGCCTTTACTTCCAAGTCACAGTTCAGAGAGCATCAGCGGATCCACACAGGAGAGAAACCCTACGTATGTGCTGCATGTGGGAAGGCTTTCAATGGTAGATCAAATTTCCATAAACATCAGATGACTCACAATAGAGAGAGAACCTTTGCCTGTTACAAGTGTGGGACCACTTTCGTCGAGAAATCAGAGTTAATCACACATCAGAGAACACATATTGGAGAGAAACCTTATGAATGCTGTGACTGTGGGAAATCCTTCAGTAGGAAACCACAACTCAAAGTGCATCAACGAATTCACACAGGAGAGAGACCTTATGTGTGTTCCAAGTGTGGGAAGAGCTTCAACAACAGGTCAAATTTTAATAAACACCAGACAACTCACACCAGAGATAAATCTTATAAAAGCAGTTAACCTGTGCAAGGCTTTACTCAGAAGTCAATTCCTAGTATGCATAAACATCATAAACATCAATGAAACTAACTGAATTTCTTGAAGAAGAAAAAACATGAGGCAGATATAATCATATAGAATTCATGCTTCAGAAAAACTCTAGGGATGCACTGCATGTCTCCAAGTTACACATATTTTATGTGAGGGAAATAACTCAGGAAAGAACTTTTAAGAATGAGTGGAAATGTCTATATTTGTACTAGCTTCATTAAAAGTTATAAAATTCATTTGAGGAAGAAACCCTAATACATTGAGAAAAGAGTTTCTGTAGAGTAAGATTGTTACCAGATTATTTACAGGAAAATTTGTGGGAATTTAATGATAACCCTGTTTAATGTGGAATATAATTATTTTTAGGCTGCCAGCAAACTAAATGATGCCTTGGCAATATTATGTATATGTGTGTGTATCTGTATACTTATGTATGTATGTATATTTATATCTGCAGGTCAGTGTGTACACACACACACACATACACACATATACTCAATTCTGTAGTTTTTGCTACAGAATTCACTGTGTAACCAGAGGTGCTGATTATATTTTTTAAAAAGAACCTAACAATTGTTTAATCATATTTACTCCCTATTGAATTTACATCCTGAAGTTGCACAATTAATAATTATTAATTTCTTTATGTACCCAGATGAATGTACTTTTTTTGGTAAATGCATAAATGTGATTCTGATATTCAGTGTAGTTTTTCTCTTCTTTCATGATTAATTCAGCTCTACTCTCCCCTTTCCACCTCCACCATCTATGGCGAACCTTTTAGTATGGAGTCTTTTATATGTTTATACAGGCTCCTAATCATCTATGTCAGGAGTCAGCAAACTGTCCATCAGCCAAATCTGGGTGGCCACACGTTTTTTAAATAAAGTTTTATTAGAACACAGCCATGTTCATTTGTTTGTGTGATGTCTGTGGCTGCTTTTATGCTCCAGTGGCCGAGCTGAGTAGTTGTGGCAAAGGCCATATGGCCTGCAAACTGAAAGTATTTACCCTCCAGCTCAGAGAGGTCTGCCAACACTTGTTATTCCCACACACTATGCTCGTAAGCGTACACCTATATAGGTACTCTTCCCTCTTTGTTTGGTAAATATCAAATCATATCACATACCTTGTGCAGTTTTCTTTTCAGTCTACAACACAGCTGTTCAGTGACTGCATCAGTATTCTATCAGTATGAGGACATGCTGTAATTTATTCAACTACCCTCATTTTTTTTTTTTTTTTTTTTGCCATACCCAGGTTCTTAGTTCTCTAACCAGGGATCAAACCTGTATCCTCTGCTTGGGAATTTAGAGTCTTAACTGCTGGACTGCCAGGGAAGTCTCCATGTATCTTATTTTTCTTTCCTACTCCCCTCCTTTTTTTTTTTTTTTCTGCTATAAGAAAGAAGTAGAACAGCATACTTTCTAAGTAGACAGGCCCAGAAGCCAGGTTCCTGTGCATCGGTGCCTGCTTAGTCATGTCTGCCTCTTTGCAACCCCATGGACTGTAGCCCATCACACTCTTCTGTCCATGGGATTTCTCAAGCAAGAATACTGCAGTGGGTTGCCATTTCCTTCTCCAGGAGATCTCTCTGACCCAGAGGTCAAACCTGCACCTCCTGTGTCTCCTGCATTGGTAGGTGGATTCTTTTTTATTTTTAATTGAAGAACTGATTTGCAATATTGTGTTGTACTCTGCGATACATCAACATGAATCAGCTATAGGTATACATATGCCCACTCCCTCTTAAATCTCCCTCCCACCTCTCACCCCATCCCACTGCTCTAGGTTGTCACAGAGCACAGGTCTGAGCTTCCTGAGTCATACAGCAAATTCCCACTGGCTATCTGTTTTACACATTGTAATGTATGTTTCCACACTGCTCTCTCCATTTGTCCCACCCACTCCTTCCATTGTGTCTACAAGTGTGTTTATGTCTGCAACTTCATTGCTGCCCTGCAAATGGGTTCAGCAGTACCATCTTTCTAGATTCCATATATATGCATTAATGTACGAAGTTTGTTTTTCTCTTACTTCACTCTGTGTAATAGGCTCTAGGTTCACCCACCTCATTAGAATGGACTCAAATACATTCCTTTTTATGGATGAATAATATTCCACTGTATATATGAATCACAGCTTTTTTTATCCATTCATCACATCTAGGTCACTCCCATGTCCTAGCTATTGTAAATAGTGCTGCAATGAACACTGGGATACATGTATCTTTTTCAATTATGGTTTTCTCAGCATATATGCCCAGTAGTGGGATTGTTGGGTCATGCGGTAGTTTCATTCCTAGTTTTTTGTATTTTTTAAGGAATCTCCATACTATCTTCCATAATGGCTGTATCAGTTTACATTCTGACAGGTGGATTCTTTACCACTGAGCCACCTGGGAAGCCCTTGGGTTCCTTACTTGATTCTATATCAATCAAGCAAGATGTTAATCTGACCCTGGTTTTCAAAAGGAAGATGACAGTAGTGCTACCCCACAAGTCCCTGTGAGAAATAAACAGGTGACTAAGCATTAAGCACTTTGTATGGAAAGACCCACAGCATGGTCAATTTGAGTGGGGACCTGTGTGACCAAATGAATAGCAATGAAAGAATGGGGATTAGGGATGGCAGAGAGAAGCCAGTAAAATAAAGCCTCCTTTAACAAGAAACTAGGTGGGATGGTTGAGGGGATTCTTTCCAGGCTCCAGAAACCCGTTAGCCTGGGGGCTTCTGGAATTAAGGGCTCGATGTCCATGGTGAGGTTGGTGTAGAGGGGCCACAGCTCCTTGGAGAGCAGCCTGTATCCTGGCGAGTTTGCAGCATTGTGCCACCACTTCCGGCAGATCTAGGCCAGAAGGCCAGGACTGGAGGGACTGAGGGGGCAGCCGTGCAAGCTGAGGGCTTGGGAACAGGTCCAGGACTGGCCACCCCTGCCTCACACCCTGACTCACCCCTGGGAGCTCTGCTTGCAGCTGGGGTCCTGCCCCTCCTCCAGCATGTGGTATTGGCCAAAGAGCAGACAAAGCCATAAGAAGAGCATCCCGCTGAGTTGCACCCTTACAGGGGAGAGGGCGTGAGGCCAGATGCCTGTTTCCTTTGATGAGGTCCCCATCCACACCCGGCTCCTCAGGCCAGAGCGGCTTGCGTCTCCCGCAACCCAACACAGCTCACATTCCCACTCAGTCTTGGGCACCCCATGGCCCCCACACCACGGAGGGGCCTGCTGCCTCAAGCGAGGCTCCCTACAGCAGTGCCCCCTACCTGGTAGTGAGGTCTCTGTCCTGATTCCCGCCCCAGCTGGTGTTGGGGAAGCCACTGATCCTCAGGTAGTGAATAGGGCACAGGGCAAACACCCCTCCATGGTAGCCTCGGTAGGGCAGCCTATAGAGGCAGGGAGAGTTGGAAGCACAGGGCATTTCAGGCAATGGGCCCTGACCCTTTGCTAGCCAGGAGCACAGGGTTTATTTCTGGGTCAGCCATTCCCTACTCTCTCCCTTGGTAACCTCTCCCTGACCCCTAGGATGTCCCTGTGCCTGATCCTGGGGCAGCCCTGCCCCTTGAGATGACCCCTCATGTAACCCTGGAAATCCCCTCCCTGAATCATCTGACAGGCCCATCTTGTGACCCCAAGATGGTCCCTCCTGTTATAAGTTCTCCTTTGACCTCTGTTACAACTTCTCTGCCTACCACTTTATTAAATGCATCCTGACCCCCACTGATAACTAATCCCACTCTCATTTGATACCCACACCCAGGAGGAAGCTTCTCCCCATCTATAAGGCCTTTCCCCAGGCCTCTTCATCCTCTCCATCATCGGCCCCAGGGATCAGGGCCTGGACTGTACAGATGGGCAGGAGGTCCCCTCCCTCCATCTACTTGTTGAACTTGTTGATGGCCATGGAACAGGGGCAGGGAAGATGTCGCAGATGCAGAGGTTGTGGTCATCCTCTGGGAGATTCACATTGTGGAAAAAGACATGGTCCCAGTCCTCCTCCTGCATGGCCTCCCAGAACCCCACATTGCACAGCTTGCCCTGGTTGAAGGTGGTGGTGTTCACCTGGGGTGGATGGAGACACTCACCACAAGTAGTGGTGTCCCTGCCACTTGCCAGGCCCATCCTCTCTCACCTGTCCAAGTGCCATTCTCCTGCCTGGAACCCCTTCTTATTCTCAGACTTGTCCAGGAAGGCTCAGTTCAAAGGTTACCCCCCCTAGGAAACTTTCCCTGGATCCCCACCCCCATCCTCGGCAGACTCAGCATCTTCAGTTTCTCAGCTCTCCCTTATTGGCCATTTTCAAAGTTCTCAAGGATCATCACCTTCAAGGGGTCATCTGAGGGAGGCAGAGGTCAGGAGAGACTGGGGACTGCCTGTGTTTCTCTTTCTGCTCCTGCCAGACAAAGATTAGGTCTGATGCTCAGGATAAGATCTGCCATTCCTCCTTGTCCTCCTCTATCATCATCATCTTCATCACCATCTAACTATAACCATCATCACTTATCATTACCATAATATTCATCATCAGCATCACCACCATTATCACTGTCTTCATCATCTTCAACATCATTAGCAGTCACTTAACCTCCATCATCACTATTACCAACATCATCATCATGACCATCACCACCACCACCACCATCGTCATCATCACTGTCACTTATTAAGCATCTACAATGTGCCAGGCACTGGCCTCATTGCTTTACACTCATTATCTCAATGAACCTTTGACTCATGAATGAGAAAACAGTAGCACAGAGAGCAGATTCCCCGTTTATACATAGTAATACTGAAGAACAGTGTTGAATGAATGGATATATGGATGGAGAGATGAAGACTGGTCCCAACCTCACACCACACAAGTAGTAATGGGCAAGGCCAAGATTCAAACAGGCATCTAACAGACTTCAGACCCAGCGCTTTACTTTACCCCTTGGGTTGCTGCCCAATCCAACAAGCCTTGGTCTCACAGACCCAGACTCAGTGGGATGAGCCCTTCCCTTAGTCAGCTACCCAAGCAGATTGCAGACTAAGCCAGTCTAGACCAAACATATAGCCCTTGGTTCTGGTCTTCACCAGTCCAAGTTCTTCTTGACTCATCAATCCTAGCCCCTGGATACTCTCTGGCCCAGACACTCTCAGCTCAGACACTGACGACTCCAGCCCTGACTCTTCAAGGCCAGGCTCAGAGCCCTCTGGCCTCTTGCTCCTGTGCCTCCTCATTCCTGCTGCACCTGGTTCACCACGCAGATGGCACAGTGCAGTCGCTGGCACCGTAGGAAGGAGTGCAGGTGGGAGAGCAGCTGGGCCTGCCCATAGTAGGGCACCACTACTGCCACATGGGGCCATGCCCAGCAGGGACCTATCCCAGAAACCCCCATTACTCAGGAGTACTGGGTTAAATCATGTCCCCCAACATTCACTCCCACCTGGAACTTTAGTACATGATCTTGTTTGGAAATAAAGGTTTTGCAGATGTCACTGGTTAAAATGCAGGAAAGTGAGGCTGCAGCAGTGGTGGTCTGGTAGAGGAATGCCCCCACCAGCAGCAACTGCACCCCCAGAAATAGCAGCATCCCCCTCTGCTGTACCATTCTGGGGAAGAAAGCGAAAGGTCATTCCTCCCGTCTTGTAAACCCTTTACTTCAGCCCTGGGGGGCTCCATCCCTGTCTCCTGCTCCCATCTTTCCCCACCTGGCTCTGAACACTGCACAGAGGCAGAACAAGAGAGAGACTTGCCGAAGCCACTCAAGGTCACACCACCTGCTCTGAGGACCTGCTGTGCACCCACCTCCAGCCTCATCACTCCTACCTTCTGGGCACACTGGACGCTGGCTTGGTGCTCCTTTGGCGAAGTGATTAATGTCCCTCGGGCTCAATGTTCTTGTCTGTAAAAAGGGACTTACAGCTTGTTGTTCAAGGACCTGCAATGTGAATAAATCAAGGGGTTGGACTGGACTCAGCATTTTCCCAGGACAGAGCCAGGTTCTCTCACATCTCCAGCATCCTGAAAGGAAGGGACCTATTCCACTCCTGCTCATCCTGGGTGAGCCCTCTCCCCCCTGCCACCAGAGGCACCAAGTAGCCCCTCGTGGCTTCCGTAGCCCATTATCTCCCTCACCCATCATCTGATCATCATAGATTGTGACTGTCCGTGTCAGCTGCCCCCATTAGACATGGGGCTTGCTAAGAACAGAGTTCAGGACTGACTCAGTTCTAGGTGCCCAGCATTTCCACGCACAAGAGGCCCCGAGAAGCGAATGAATGAGTGAACCAATGAATGAGATGCTATTCTCCACCTGGAAAACTCCTGCTCATCTTTCATGTTCTCCGCATCCAGGGACTCTTCTCTAAGTCCCTCACTCCTGTCTACCCGTCAGGACTCTCCTAGTCCCTGGCATCTCTGCTGCCACAGCTCTGGCAAGCAGACCCGGACGGATCCAAATCCACTCTCTCCCCCTCACCAGCCTGGGAGCTCTGGGAGGGTGGCCCTGGGCATGACTCATCTCTGGGCCCCAGCATCATCCATCGTCCTGGTCACTAAATGGGCGAGTGTACTTTTAGATGAACTAGAAAATGATCTCTGTCAGAGGCATACTCCAGACCAAATCTCAAAGGTGGGGCAAGACAGAATATGATCAGGGATAGAAAATCCTTCAACTTTGGAGCATTAAGGAAACAAGAATCCAATTTCTGTAGCAAAGTGGGACAGGTATAAGGTGGAATTTCTTGCAGCCTTTCAGCTGGAAAGGCAGCTTTTAAAGGAGCACTGTGGACTTGCCTTGTAGTACAGTGGGCAAGAATCCTCCTGCCAATGCAGGGAGAGGAACAGGTTCGATCTCTGCTCTGGGGAGATGCCACATGCTGCAGAGGAATTAAAGCCCATGCACTGGAACTACTGAGCCTGTGCTCCACCCTGGAGCCACAACTACTGAAGCCTGTGCTCCACAAGAGAGGCCACTGCAATGAGAGGCCCCAGCATCACAACTAGAGAGCAGCACCCACTCACTGCAACCAGAGAAAAGCCCGCTTGCAGCAATGGAAGACCCAGTGCAGCCAAAAATAAAGCAGCACTGTTTCAGAGAATACCACCCAGACTTTGAGTGGCACAGCTAGATTTAGACACCCCTCTTTTAAGCAAAATGAGAACTAAGACCCCACAGTTATGGTGGAAATACATCCCATTCACACACAGAAGAGATTCAACAGTCAAGAAGAAGAGGGTTAGTTACTTAGTCGTGTCCGACTCTTTGGGACTCCATGAACCGTAGCCCGCCAGGCTCCTCTGTCCATGGGATTCTCCAGGCAAGGATACTGGAGGGGGTTGCCATGCCCTTCTCCATCAATACACAAGGAACACTGCAGGAACTTCAGCTGGATTTGGTGCTGTCCTTCGGGGACCAAGACCAGTCTTTGAAATACCCTGGTAGAGTTGGCCCAGCAGCAATTTATGGACGCATTTGCTGGGATGAAAATAGCAGAGCTTGTCATAATCCCTATATCCCAGATGGGAATGCTGTGGGTGTGGACCAGGCCTGAGTCATGTCACAGGGGCTGGTGTCCAGCTGCTCTGAACAGGAGGTGCCAACAAAGCCTCGATGGTGATATTTCCTGTTCTAAGGCAGGGAGTCGGTGAGCTGGGAGGAGTGAAGAGTCTCAGGTGGGGTGCGTCCTCTCAGGAGCATACTTCATGCAGGAGTCGGATGCATAATGTGGTTTCCGGGGAGCCACCAACAGAGTAAGTGTGTTAGTTACACATATCGATTACACATCACATTGGTTACAGAATGCGGATGCTCAGACTCACGTTCCCATCCTCCTCGTGCTGGGATGGGAAAGGCAGCTGCTATTCGAGTGATCTGTCTCTCAAAAAATCCAGTAAAAATGACCCTGATTCCACAGGATACATGGGAGGCATGTATTTTAGAGACTGAGAGTTTTATAGATCTCAAGCGATTGTTTTCTTACTTCTGCTTTACAATTAATCTCTATTGTACCCACAGTGTTTGTGATTTAGTGCCACACACTACTGTATTTGGGGCCCGTGAAGGCCAAAGTTTCAGTTCAGTTCAGTCGCTCAGTCGTGTCCAACTCTTTGCGACCCCATGAATTGGAGCACGCCAGGCCTCCCTGTCCATCACCATCTCCCAGAGTTCACTCAGACTCAAGTCCATCGAGTCAGTGATGCCATCCAGCCATCTCATCCTTGGTCGTCCCCTTCTGTCCTGCCAATCCCTCCCAGCATCAGAGTCTTTTCCAATGAGTCAACTCTTCGCATGAGGTGGCCAAAGTACTGGAGTTTCAGCTTTAGCATCATTCCTTCCAAAGAAATCCCAGGGCTGATCTCCTTCAGAATGGACTGGTTGGATCTCCTTACAGTCCAAGGGACTCTCAAGAGTCTTCTCCAACACCATAGTTCAAAAGTATCAATTCTTCGGTGCTCAGCCTTCTTCACAGTCCAACTCTAACATCCATACATGACCACTGGAAAAACCATAGCCTTGACTAGACGGACCTTAGTCAGCAAAATAATGTCTCTACTTTTGAATATGCTATCTAGGTTGGTCATAACTTTTCTTCCAAGGAGTAAGCGTCTTTTAATTTCATGGCTGCAGTCACCATCTGCAGTGGTTTGGGAGCCCCAGAAAATAAAGTCTGACACTGTCCACTGTTTCCCCATCTATTTCCCATGAAGTGATGGGACCAGATGCCATGATCTGTTTTCTGAATGTTGAGCTTTAAGCCAACTTTCTCACTCTCCTCTTTCACTTTCATCAAGAGGATTTTTAGTTCCTCTTCACTTTCTGCCAAAGTTTAACTATAAACAACTTTTCAAAAGAATTTGGCAGTATTATCATGACTGTAAGTATGGAAGCATAAAGGTGTGTTCTTGTTACTTCTGCAGAAGATATCAAACTTTGACCTTGGACTTCTGGCCTCCAGCATTATGAAAAAATAAATTTCTGTTGTTTCATCTAAAAAAAGAAAAAGTGCACCTCCATTTCACTACTGATGAAAAGATAGATTCTGTTTGGTTTCTCAAAGTCATGTAAGATTTCATGAAAAAATCCTGATGTCTTAACAGCAATGCTCATCCATGTTACATGCTTCAAATTAGGAGAGTAAACACTCATGTTTCATGAGTGACATGGTACAGCTTGCACTAATAATAATGTTATATTTTCATTAACCAAGAGGGAATGTGTGGAAAGCAGACCATTGAGAAACTCCCCTTTCCAAAGAAAATCTCACATTAGAAATAGTGTGTCTTAAGGATGAAAACTATTTTTTTTTAATTAGGAAAAAATTATATATATATATGTGCGATCTTAGTTCCCCACCCAGGAGTTGAATCTTCAACCCCTGCAGTGGAAGTTCGGAGACCTACCCACTCCATGAAATTCCCAGAATATCTTTCTGGCTACATTTGTTAGGCTCAGAAGTCCATGCCCAAAATCAGACTGTGCTTTTTGTTCTAAGGCCATCCCTAAACTTCCTGACTTCCAAGGAGGTAAGAAATGTCTTTCAGGATACAGAAGCTGTTCTAACAAGGCAGAGGTCTTCCAACTGGGGCATGTACACAAAACTCCCTGTACGGTGAAGTGTTCTATTCTACTCATCTTAGTGAGGGCGAAGCTTGGCTCATGTTGGGATGTTCCGTTTTCAGAACAACCAAAAGCATTTCAATTTAGTGAAGCTAATTAAAAGAAAATTAACTGGAATGTTTCCAGGGACAAAATTTTCAAGTTACACTGAATATAATATCCATGTAACTGGTTAGAATTTGTGAACATTCTTCATTAGGATAATTAAAACCTATCTGAGTGATAAAATAATTATTCCATGAACAACCTACCCTCATGTTACCTTATAAGATGTACCGTTTCTACCAGTAAATAACAACATAAACGTCATGTTGAAAACTTTCAGGTGTTGACTTAAAATGAGTGAGGTAGTGGTACAAAGCTTTTCAAACTTATTTGGGAGTCTCCCAAACAAAAGGGTTTTAAGATGACTGTAATATATGCCTGTACCTAAAGGGCCTCTTGATGAAAAGTGAAAGAGGAGAGTGAAAAAGGTGGCTCAACATTCAGAAAACTAAGATCATGGCATCCAGTCCCATCACTTCATGGCAAATAGATGGGGAAACTGTGGAAACAGTGGCTGACTTTATTTTTCGGGTCTCCAAAATCACTGCAGATGGTGACTGCAGCCATGAAAACAGACGCTTACTCCTTGGAAGAAGTTATGACCAACCTAGACAGCATATTGAAAAGCAGAGACATTACTTTGTCAACAAAGGTCCATCTAGTCAAGGCTATGGTTTTTCCAGTGGTCTTGTATGGATGTGAGAGTTGGACTGTGAAGAAAGCTGAGCACAGAAGAATTGATGCTTTTGAACTGTGGTGTTGGAAAAGACTCTTGAGAGTCCCTTGGACTGCAAGGAGATCCAACCAGTCCATCCTAAAGGAAATCAGTCTTGGGTGTTCATTGAAAGGACTGATGTTGAAGCTGAAACTCCAATACTTTGGCCACCTGATGTGAAGAGCTGACTCATTGGAAAAGACCCTGATGCGGGAAAGATTGAGGGCAGGAGAAGGGGAGGACAGAGGATGAGATGGTTGGATGGCATCACCAACTCAACAGGCATGGGTTTGGGTGGACTCCGGGAGTTGGTGATGGACAGGGAGGCCTGGCGTGCTGTGGTTCATGGGGTCACAAAGAGTTGGACACGACTGAGCGACTGAACATACACACACAACTCAGACTTAATGTCTTAGCTAGTTTCAAGATTTATGAAAAACTGTTTTAGCTATTTCCTAAATCACAAAGTGAAAGTTGCTCAGCTGTCTGTCTCTTTGCAACCGTATAGACTATACAGTCCATGAAATTTTCCAGGCCAGAATACTGGAGTGGGTAACTGTTCCCTTGTCCTGGGGATCTTTGCAACCCAGGAATCAAACCCAGGTCTCTCGAGTTGCAAGTGGCTTCTTTACCAGCTGAGTCACAAGGGAAGCCCTCCTACATCATAAAATAGAGGCTACTGGGAAAAATTCATTTATTAGATCAGAAGTACACATATTAAGCTTCTTGGTCAAGGTCCCTTGTCCTGGGGAGTAGAGTGACTTTGCTATTTGCTGAGACTCAGTTGCAGGTTGCTGCTATCCAACATAACAGAAGTCACAGATGGAATTTAAAATTTCCTATTAGCCACATTTATAAATAAATGGGTACAATTAATTTTTAATATTACATTTAAAAAAGATGACTATTTTAACATGTAATCAAGATACAAACATTTTTGTGAGATATTCCATGTTTTTTTCACATAAAGTATTCTAATCTGATATATTTTTACCTTTACAGCGCAGCTCAATTCAGACTATCCAAAGTTTAAGTGCTCATTAGCCACATGGCTAGTGGGTACCATTTTGAACAGCCACACCTTGGACATCTGTATATAATCTACATGTGCCTGGCAAAAACCTATATTCTCACATCATTGGATTTCATTTCAGTCGCTGAGTGCAAGCTTGTGAGCGGTCATGTTCAACTTTTCCATAGCTTTAATGCTATTAATTAATGAGATGCAGTAAAATGTCACTCACGGTTTTTCTGGAATGTGTCAATTTCTTCTTGTCCTCCTGTTAACCTTATTTCTTTGGGGATTATGTTGTTAGGTGCATCTGAGTTTAGAACTGTTCCGTCATCCTGGTTATTCCTTTTTCATCTGTGATGACATTCATTACTAACAGTGCTTTTTGACTCAAAATGTTTTGTTTGGTGGCTCATGTGGCTAAAAGGTTTCTTGAGTTAAATCCCTAGTATATCTTTCCCCACCCTTTTGCTTTCACTTTCTGAGTCTTTATTCATTAGAAGTGGGTCTCGTGAACATAGCATAACATCTTCTTAACTTTCCCTGTGCTACAGATAATTTTGTTTGTTCCTATTTTTTCTGCAGTAAAACATACTTAAAAGCATATTTCTTAACAATTTCCCTCAATCTAAACCACCACTAAGCCTTTAGGTTTTATTGACTCTACATTCCACAATGGGAGTCCTGACATTAATCAAACACTTGCCTGGTGCTGGTCTATTTCATCCTCAAAGCCATCCTTTGGTTTCATAGAAAGGGATACTGGGGCTCAAAGTTATTCAGGTGTGAAAAAAGCACATGGGTTTGAGTCCAGGTTTGTATGTGTTACTCCAAAGAGACATTGCCTGACTGAAGGTGTGTCTTGGGGGGACAATGGTGGTAGAGGTCAGGGAAGGCTTCCCCAAAGAGGTAACATCTGGGTAGATTTTGAAGGATAAGTAGGCATCTAAGCCCCATTCAAAGCAGGGGGAAGGGTATTCTGTGCAGAGAGGTGGAGGCAACAGGGAGCTTCATCCTGTCTTCGTCCTAAGTCGCTTCAGTCCTGTCTGACCCTGTGCAACCCTATGGACTGTAGCCCCCTCTGTCCATGGAATTCTCCAGGCTAGAATACTGGAGTGGGCAGCTACGCCCTCCTCCAGGGGTTCTTCCTGGCCCAGGGATCAAACCCGAATCTCGTGTCTCCTGCACTGGCAGGCAGGTTCTTTACCACTAGTGCTACCACGGTAAAGGCAGCTAATTATCTAGAGTGCTTTCTGTGGCCCCAGAGCTGTTCTAAGCACTCAGCATGTATCTCTTCTCAATCTCAGCACTACTGACATTCTGGGCAAGCTAGTTCTTTGCCATGGAGGCCGACCTGTGTGTTAGAGATTTAGTAACATTGCTGGTCTCTGCCTACTGGATGCCAGTACCCCAACCCCAGCTGTGGGTCAAAACCATCCCAAGTTGAGAACCACTGCTCTACTCCTCTGAAGGCTGGACTATTTCATCCCCTACAGGTGAGGAAAAATAACTTAGCCACATTCACACAACCAGACTCCAGGATCTGAACCAGGCTGCCTCCGTCCTTAACCACCACATTCCACAGCAGCTATTTCCTGCCTGAGCTCAGTGTTCCTTGGGGTGCAGATAAAAGGAGGCGGCAAGGAAGGAGAGGTAGGCCAGGAGCAGCTCAGGACAGGCCATGAATACCTTGCCTGTTCTGTCCCAGGCCTTCTGCATGGGGATGCTATGGACCCAGACGCAAACCCAACCAAACCCTTCTCTTGGAAACCACCCAACCCAAAGAGACACTGAAATGGAGACAGCCACAACCCAAGGTGACAGGGCCTCTGACAAAGCAAGGGACCAAGGGCCATGGGAGCCCAGAGGTGGCTTGTTAAACCAGGGCAGAGGAGGAGGGGTCCTGTAGGCTTCCTGGGGGAAGTACACCCACGTGGCCATCTGGATGAGAAAGAGGAATCAGGGTGTCGGGGGAGGAGGAGTGTGCGACAGTCTTCAGAAGAAAAGACAGCGTGTGCAAACATCTGGCAGAAAAGTTCTTCCTCCGGAAAATATGGGGGCCTGCCAGAGATGCAGGGTGAGAGGTGAGGCTGAGAAGTCATCAGGGGCCAGGTCACTACCACCAGGCTGAGGGACTCAGTCTTTACCCTGCAACGATGAGAAGCCGCAGCCACCCTCCAGAAGCCCCCTGACACCAACTCAGTCTTTCCCTTCAGAAACAAAGTTAATGAGCACTGAGCTGCGGCCCCGGGAAGAGACATAAAGAACAGAACACTGCCCTCCGCTCTTTTCACAGCACTTAACGAAGCACCTGGCACGGTCTGGGGTGCTTTGAAAATATGAAATCATCTAGTTCCTTCAACAGCTGCTATTTTATCATCCCCACTGAATACAGGAAGCCCAGGAAGGTCAAGTCACTCACTCAAGGTCACAGAAACTAAGCAAGGGGCACATGGAGTCACCCTGGCAGAGCAGCTTTCACATCCACTTTCTTTATTTTCATTGGCATCCAGTGTAAGACAAACTTTTTTTTTTTTTTTAACTAACTTCTCACTCAAAAGTATGTGAGTGGTGTGGAGAGCCACTAAAATACTTAAACAAAGAAACTTTCAAAGCCGGGGACTAAAATCAACACAGGAACACCTGAATGTTCATACTGATTTGGGGGTTGAAAACCAAAGCACAGCAGAATACCTCTTAAGTCAGGGCCCCTCTGCCTCAGCACTACTGTTATGTGGGGCCAGATGATTCTGCCTTGTGGAGGCCATCCTGTGCAGCCTATGTTTACCGGCAACCCTGGCCTCTGCCTGCCGGGTACTGGCCACACTCTGCCCCTTGCATCATAGTTGCAACAATTAAAAATGTCTCCAGACATCACCAAATGTTCTCTTGGGGATAAACTCACCCTCAACTGAGAACTGCCTTAGACTCTCTGTAGGTTGTCTGAGGTTTTGAAATGCCCAATTCAAGACTTCCTTTAAAAGAAAATGTAGACATGTTCCAGAAATGGGAGCCATGCCCAGTTATGAGAATTAAGTGGAAAAAAATTCCAGTAAACAGTTCCCTACTAACTCATTTATTTTTACACACACTGTGACACACGTACCATTATCATCATCCCCATTTTACTGACCAGGAACTTGAGATGATGCGAGGAACGTGCAGGGGATGGGTGTCTGGCACACTGCTGATTCCTTACTAAGTGCAGTCCCGCTCCCTTATCCCCACTCCATACCCTGGTCAGCAGCACCTGTCACCTCTGGACTCCTGCTGTCCCGGTCATCTGCCCCTCCACATCAAGCTCTGCCATCCTCTCTCCAGCCAGGCCTGGCACGCCCAGAGGACAGTACCTGGCACACAGGAAGCCCTAGGAAATGATTGACAAATGAACGAACCCGATGACCACGCTTCAGCCAATAGGTTCAGACACTCAAACGTCCCCCATCCCTACCCTCTCAAGGGTCTCACAGGGGTAGAAATAAGAGAATGTCATACTATAACAGGCAGGAAGGGGAGCAGTCTGGGGGCTGGAAAGAGGCTTAGGGCCTGGACCTTGGGTGCAGGGCTCCGGCTGATTTTTGGGAAGGTGCTCCGGCTTTTGATTCGGGGACCCTCTGTCTCACGCGTCTCACCTGTCCTCCACCCGGAGCTCGGCCTTCAACTCCAACAGGCAGGAGGCGTGAGCAATGGGCCCTCACCAAGCGTGTGCGTAACTGCTCACCGCGTTCTTGACCTGAACCGGGTGCACGCGTGTAAGAACGGCAAACTGCTATATTTCTGCACCGCATAAGCATAACACCGCCAGTCTGCACCGCGGCGGCCTGGGCCGGGCGCGCGCGAACAAGAACCCAAACTGTAAGCCCAAACCTTAGAATCGGTCCAGCGCCCTCGCTACCTCTCCCTTTCGCACCCCATCCCCATCATACCCAACTCCGAAGCCTCTCCACCCCCACCACAAATTCCACCACGCTCCCACAATAGCACAAAACTTGAAAAGCATCCATCTTTGGAATAAGCCACACAAGGCGCGCTGCGCAGAGAAGCGCAAGAACCACAGGCCGTACCAACTCCTACGCAGGAGCTCGAGGGGCTCGCGCTGGACCGGAAGCATGGAGCACTCTGGGAGCTGTGGGCGGAGCTAGAGACGTCGCCGCGAGGACCGCCGGGAGTTGTAGGCCCAGCTCGCCCGAAGGCAGTAAGCGCCACCGACTCAATCGCCGCATGGGTACCTGGGAGTTGTAGGCGGGCAGACCACAAAGCCTTCTGGAAGTCGTAGTTCTATTACCTGCTTCCGCGCTTTCTCGGAGCCTGGACCTTCCCGCGTGGGTTCTATTCAGGTGAGTGTCTCCTCCCACCGCGGGCCGATCTCGGTCCTTTGTAGCGCTGCAGTGGAGGAGTTGACGGTCTTTATATCTCTCCCACGTATTCGGTAGGCATTCCTGGGGAGACAGCACTCCCCTCCATAAACCCCCAAAGCCTGTCTCACGGCGGCCCTCCAGGCAGGAGTGCCTTAAACAGCTGGCGTTCCTGATTTGAACTCTGCCGGCCTGGTCTGACTCCTTGTTCCCTCCCACCTCCACCCCAAGCTCTTCTGTCCCGATTACAACCTGAGAGTGGTCGGGGCGGGGGTAAAGGGAGGGATTAGGTGGTCGTGGAAGCCTAGAGGAGGCGGCACACCCAGCTCAGGGTTCTGAAAAGACTTCCAGAGCAAAGAACCTCAAATCTACCATGCCCAAACCCCCCTCTCACAGTATTTCCCCATTCTTCCCCAAACCCCACCTCCTCTCTACTAAATGGTCCCACTACCTTCCAAATGCTCAAAGTGAAAGTGAAAGTGAAGTCACTCAGTCGTGTCCGACTCTTAGTGATCCCATGGACTGCAGCCTACCAGGCTCCTCCATCCATGGGATTTTCCAGGCAAGACTACTGGAGTGGGTTGTCATTGCCTTCTCCATGGGATCTTCCCAAACCAGGAATCGAACCCGGGTCTCCTGCACTGCAGGCAGACGCTTTACCGGCTGAGCCACCAGGGAAGCCCAAGTGCTCAAGTCAAAACAAAACTTGAGGTTGTCCTGAGTCCTGTTTCTTTTATCCACTGCCCTCCTCCAAGGCTTATAAAAGTTCCATCTGCTCTGTCTCTGCAACAGATCCAGACTCTGACCACTTCTCTCCAGTTCCGCTGTCTCCATTCTGCTCCGAGCTACCACTGTTGCTTACCTGGATCACTGCAGGAACCTTCTCACTGGTTTGCCCATGTCGGCCCTTTCCACGCTCCACCCTCTATTCACACGCAGGCCAAGGGATCCTGTTAAAATAAAAATTAGATTCTGTCACTATAGAGCTTAAAACCGTCCAACCGTTCCTATTTCTCTCGGAATAAAGTCCAAGCTCCTTACCCTGCCAACCTCCAAGCCCCCGGACCCTTTGGCGCCTTCAACCACAACGCACTTGAACACAGACAGGACCTGCCCTTTCATGTCCTGGGCATTTGCTATTAACTCTTATCAGGAATATCCTTCCCACTGATCTAATGCCTGACTCCTCCTTCTGGCCTCAGCTCAGAGGGTAATTCCCTCATATTATTACTTTTCATATCTGGAAAGTATCTTGAGTCGGCTCTTCCACTATAATTTAGTGCCTGCAACCTTTCCTGTTTTGCTCATTGCTGTGTCCCCAATTCCTAGAGAACGTTGGGCACCTTGAAGGTACGGAGTGGATATTTGCGGAATGAAAGAATGAATGAATGTGACTGAAAGGCTAAGATGAGACTTGAAGGTGCTAGGCCTGCACAGTGCTGAGGGAAAGGGTTACAGACAGTGGGTTTACGCTGGGCACTATCTAGGCAGCCTCCCGGGAGGCAAGCAACGACCCCCGCAATCCGGAATCCACGTGTAACCCGCCTCCCCTCTCCACCCATCCAGGAGAAGCCGACCCCTCCCGCCTCTCCAGGACCCCACGATGCCCGCCCCGCAGTGCGTCTCTTGCCACACGGCGCGCGCCGCCCTCCGCCGTCCGCGCTCGGGCCAGGCGCTGTGCGGCACCTGCTTCTGCGCCGCCTTCGAGGCCGAGGTGCTGCACACAGTGGTCGCAGGCCGCCTGCTGCCTCCTGGCGCCGTGGTGGCCGTGGGCGCCTCGGGCGGCAAGGACTCCACGGTGCTGGCGCACGTGCTGCGCGAGCTGGCCCCGCGCCTGGGCATCTCGCTGCACCTCGTGGCGGTGGACGAGGGCATCGGCGGCTACCGGGATGCGGCGCTAGCAGCCGTGCGGCGGCAGGCGGCGCGCTGGGAGCTCCCGCTCACCGTCGTGGCCTACGCGGACCTCTTCGGGGGCTGGACGATGGACGCCGTGGCCCGCAGCACGGCTGGCTCCGGCCGCAGCAGAGCCTGTTGCACCTTCTGCGGGGTGCTGCGGCGCCGCGCGCTGGAGGAAGGGGCGCGCCTCGTGGGAGCCACGCACGTCGTGACCGGTGAGCGCAGGCGCGGCCCAGAGAGGGCGTGGTGGGAGGGGCGCATGCGCGGGATAGGGCACCGTAAGGGCGCTGGAGTGCGTGCCCAAGTGGTAATGGAGGCCTCGTGTGTCTTAATTGGAGAATCTAAATAGCAAGGAGATATGCACGCTCACTGAAGGTTCATGGGCATATTGTGTGCACATCTTTACAAGCTTTTGAGTCACTGCCATTATCTGGTACACATTCATGCATGCCAAGTCGCTTCAGTCGTCTCTAAAGTCGTCTCTAACTCTTTGCAACCCTATGGACTGTAGCCGACAACAGCCAGGCTCCTCTGTGCATGGGATTCTCCAGACATGGGTGGCCATGCCCTCCTCCAGGGGATCTTCCCAACCCAGGGATAGAAGCTTCGTCTCCTGCGGCTTCTGCATTGCAGGCGGATGCTTTACCACTGAGCCACTGGAGAAGCCCTACCTGGTACACACATGCTGGCAAATAGAGGGGTGGAAGCGTACTCTCTGGGGCTAGGGCTGTGGTTTTCTGCACTGTTTTTTTTTTTTCAAATGACATTCTCTGTGTCCCTTTTCATAAAAGGAGGGGCATGGAGGGGTATTGCCCATCAGAAGCCATCTATAGTCTGAAACGCAACTGTCTTTTAACTCCTTTTGTCTTTCATTCTCCCTCTGCTAACTTTTTCTCTGCCCCAGTCATTACTTCAACAAATAATTATTGACCATTTATTTTGTACCATATGCAAGCTATGTACCGGAGAACAAACTACCTAACCTCGGTTTCCTCTCCTATGTAACAGGGCTATTAATATTATCCAGATCCTAGACTTACTGGGACTTAGATGAATTATATATGAAACACTCAGACAAAAGACTGAGAAACAGTAAACCTATAAACATTTGCTGCTATGATGATGCACAAGCCAGTGTCTGATCCTGTCCGTTTCTCACATACATAATTACAACCTGATAAGTAAGACACGACTGAGCGACTGAACTGAACTGAAGTGCAGCTAAGGAAAGTGATGCAGGAAGACCTAGTGAAGGGAGAAAGGAAGAGTTTCCTGAGTAATCAGAGACCTGAAGGCTGAGTGGGTCCTTAGATGAAGGACCAAAAGGGGATTGGGAGAGATTCTGAGCAGAGGAAACGGCAAAGGCCCTCAGGAGGGAAAGTATGGCCGGGTTGAGAAGCCCTAAGACCCATTTTTACTATAGACTCAAGTATGAGAATTCCATAGACAGAAGCGCCTGGCAGGCTCCATGGGGTCACAAAGAGTCGGACACGACTTTCTCACACACACACAAACACACACACACACACACACACAAGATGACAAGTTGCAGAATAAACTGAGCTTCAATTTTACGGTGACTGATGTGTAAATGCGCACTTCCTCCCGGTCTTCTAAACACCATGATCTGCATTCCCAGAGGCACTTGTGTCAACAGCCCACTTGAGAGTCTCCATCAAAGGCCATTTGGACGTCTACGCAGTCTGAAGTACACTTTTCACTGAGATTGAAATGAGATTTGTTGCGTAAAGCACTTTTTCTCAATACATGAAAGGGCGCCTAGCACGGGGCCTGGTCTGAGATAAGTAGGGGTTAAGTGAGGCACCCCGGGTTGCTCCACGGGAGCCTGGGGGCGTGGCCCTCTCGTTTCTGGCCGGGTCCCCCCGCAGCCTCCCCGAGGCCGTCCCGCGGTGCCCCGGGGTCTCCTCCCGCGGCCCCGCCAGCCCCGGCCCCCTCCTCATGGCTCCTGTCTCCCCTCTCCCAGGACACAACGCGGACGACATGGCGGAGACGGTGCTCATGAACTTCCTGCGGGGCGACGCGGGCCGGCTGGCGCGGGGCGGGGGCCTGGGCTCCGCGGGCGAGGGGGGCGCCCTGCCGCGCTGCCGCCCGCTGCAGCTGGCCTCGCAGAAGGAGGTGGTGCTGTACGCGCACTTCCGCCGCCTCGACTACTTCTCCGAGGAGTGCGTGTACGCGCCCGAGGCCTTCCGCGGCCACGCGCGCGACCTGCTCAAGATGCTGGAGGCGGCGCGGCCGTCGGCGGTGCTGGACCTGGTGCACTCGGCCGAGCGCCTGGCGCTGGCCCCGGCCGCGCGGCCCCCGCCGCCCGGCGCCTGCTCCCGCTGCGGGGCGCTGGCCAGCCGCGCGCTCTGCCAGGCCTGCGCGCTCCTGGACGGCCTGAACCGCGGCCGGCCCCGCCTGGCCATCGGCAAGGGCCGCCGGGGGCTGGACGAGGAGGGGCCGCCGCGGGAGCCGCAGCCGTCCCGACTGCCGACTTCCGAGCCGGTCCCCGACTTCTAGAGACTCCAGTTCCCCGCGGGGATCTGGCGCCGTGGGGGCACGGGACCGCCTATAAGTGACACGGAATGAACCCGCGTTACCTGAGCCCGGGCTTCGTGTGCAGCTGGGAGAGAGACGGAACCTGTTACCTGCGATCCTGCAGACGCTGGGGCTCTGGGCTCCTGGGGCTGAGGGCCAGGGACTCCTGCGCCTCAGAGAGGGCAGCACTAAACGACCTTCCATTCCTGAGCGAGTGGGAATTAGGGGGCTGCTTGCCTGTACCGCTGTGGGGTTCTGGACGTGCTCAGATAGCCCTAACGCTTCTCGATCGCCTACTGCCCACCTGATGTTCGTGTTTGCCTGTAGTAGGATAAGCACCGGAGAAGGCAATGGCACCCCACTCCAGTACTCTTGCCTGGAAAATCCCATGGATGGAGGAGCCTGGTAGGCTGCAGTCCATGGGGTCGCTAAGAGTCGGACACGACTGAGCGACTTCACTTTTACTTTTCACTTTCGTGCATTGGAGAAGGAAATGGCAACCCACTCCAGTATTCTTGCCTGGAGAATCCCAGGGATGGGGGACCCTGGTGGGCTGCTATCGGGTCGCACAGAGTCGGACACGACTGAAGTGACTTAGCAGCAGCAGCAGTAGCAGCAGCAGGCTAAGCACAACCACGCCGCTGGATGGACATGCCAGTTACAGCGCTCGTGGTGTTTCTGTGTGAGCGCTGTGTGTACTGCAAGCGCTGAGCCATCTCATTTCACCCGCAACACGATCTCATTGGCTGTAGCCCGAGGCCCATCACTGGCCTGAGGTCACCTCTCTGGAGCCCCACCTGGGGACTCACGCCCAGGTCCACCAGGGGCTCTTCAAGACGGTGGAATTAGTCCTTATACCCACTACCACCTGAATCTCTGATGGATGAAGAGCAACTGGGGCGGCTCTCCAGACTTCAGGTTCCAGAGGCAGAGCTGGGTGAGCTTGGGTCAGTGACTTAACCTCTCGGATCTTCCATTTGCTCCGCTGAAAATGGAATCAAGGCCTCGCACCAAAGCACTGTTGTGAATATTTGATAAAGCGCTCAATAAATGCTGTCCGACTTGGCTGGTCACACGAAGGTTTGGCCACCAGGGGGCGCTCGATTTTTGGAGTTTCTGCCCTGCCGATCCAGACAGGCGTGAGGCTCGGAAACTGCCTGCCTGAAGCCTGAGGAGGCATGGGGTCCTCAGTCCCACCTCCAAGCTTTGCTGGGCTGCTCCTTTGTTAGAAATGCCCTCCTTTCCCATCTTCCTGCTCACATCCTCCAGGAGCCTCCTGGAAGTGTCCCTGAATCTCTTCTCCCACCCTGCCCAGCCTAGGACATCGGGACTCTCCCAAACACCGGCTGCTGGGTCCTGTCCTCATCGTGTGGCCATTCAGCCCTTTGGGGTCTTGTTCTCCCTAATTGAACTGAACTCTGGGGACAGAAACCAGATGTGTGTTTCCACTGGATAACAGAACATCATTCTTTCCACATTTATGGAGCCCTTGATGTCTGCAAGGGCATTTCTAGACATCTGTGGGAGAGAAAATTTTAAAAAAATTAAAACCATTTGGTCGCGGAGTTTACAATCTTGTGGGAGAGAGGTAATAGGTAAATACGTAATATGAAGTCATGATGATGGGTGCTATGAATAGGAAACAAAACAACCTAAGGGGAAAGGGAGTGAAGAGTCCTATTTTAGTTTTGAGAGGCCAAGGCCTCTTTGAGACGGTGACTTTTGAGCAAAGACTGGAATAAAGCAAACAAGGGGCTTCCGTGGTGGTCCAGTGGATAATACTCAGCACTCTCAATGCAGAGGGCCTGGGTTCGATCTCTGGTCAGAGAACTAGATCCCACATACCACAAGGAAAGATCCCATGTGCCCTAAGACTTGGTGCAGCCAAATAAATCTTTAAAACAGTACCAAATAAAGCAAACAAGGTTTCCAGCCTTAATGGAATATCTCATGTCAGTAACACTTCCACTAAGACCAACTAGGAACACACACACACACACACACGCTATTTGAACACATCAAACAGCTATCAAGGCAGCTAAGAGCCCAGAAAAAAGAGCAGCTCGTTCAGCAGGAGGGGCCAGAAGGCAGAGAAAGCAAGCAGAAAGCATAAGCTAAGCTGAGCTGAACTTTCAGTAGCAACACAGGGCTGGAGACAGAAATGAAGTGTGGGGCCAACGAGGCAGGCAGGACTGGAGGGGCCAAAATACTGGGCAGAAGGGAAGAGCATTAGGATCAGCCCATCGTGAGGAATGGTTGTGACAAGAGACACTCCCTTGCCAGCTGGGTGTCCTACCCCCTCACCAGACCCTAGCATGGGGTTCAGGATCTCCTTGTGCCTTGACTCCGGGGTTGCAAGGATGCAAATGTCAGGTATTAGGGTCAGCACCGAGGAGGGACAGAGAGAACCAGCACCGAGGAGGGACAGAGAGAACCAGAGCTCAAAAAGCATGACAATAACGAGAGGCTGAAACTGGGAAGTGAGGTGCTGGCTCCAGCCCAGAATTAGATGTGGTGTTTCCAGGTTTCTGGGGTCAATTTGGGTTCAGAAAGCCGCTGGATCTGTAGATGGCTCTAAGTCGATTCTCAGGTTTCTAATGAGTCCTGCAATCACGCCTTGAGAATGAGTTCTAACCTCTTATCAATTCCTCCAGTCCCAGAAAACCTTCCCTCTTTATAGCATCTATCGAATCTTCCTCCCCTTACCCCACTACTACTTTTTCCTGACCTTGCCTGGCTTTCTCTACTCTTCATAATTCTCTGTGCAGTGGTCCATTGAGGCCCCAAGATCCTTTCCCCACTCTGAATATTTACCGTTCATGTAGAATGAAGGAAAACTTAGAATTTACTTTTGTGACCTATCAGTTAAACCAGATTTCTGAGACTTCATTCCTTTATTTAGGCTGAATCAGGACTTGGCAGACCACCAGGCATAGAAAATGATCATAACCATGTTCTCTATCATCCAGAGTCCCATGGAAGTAGGACAAAGGGGTTAAAAACAAGCGCAGAATATCAACCTACTGGAAAGTGAGGGGAGAAAGAGGAGAAACCTGACCCAGAAGATTTTCTGCTAAGGGTGAGGGTAGTCAGTCCTGAGGGAAAGGAACTCAGTGGCCTGTGAGAAATGCATTGTGTCTCTGAAGCTAAGTCCCCTAACCCCCTGGAAGAGGAGGTTTTCAGGGGAAACTGAGGAGGAGCTTGGCTGTCCCCTGCCCAGCACCTCTGTCCTGAGGGACAGAAGGTCATCAGTCCCGTTTCCCAGCCCTCTTTCTTCTGCATTTGAGACTAGTCGAGGATCTGCCCCCAGGGGGCACTCCAATCACCTTACCAGACCCCTGGAGCGCCTAGCTGAAGGGTTGTCGCTGTCCATGGTCCTGGAGCGTAGCTGGGGTCCCAGTAATGGATTCTAGGAATCCATGTCCTCTTAGCATCACACTAGAACTATTAACTACTTTCCTCACAGCCACTTGATAAAGTTTAGGAAATAATTTATCCTTGTTTAGGTGATTGTTTTGTGTTGTGGGGGTGTACTCGCCAAGGCCCACACTACTTGGTGAAAGTGCAAGTCACCCAGTCGTGTCCAGTTCTCTGCGACCCCACGGACTATACAGTCCATGGAATTCTCCAGGCCAGAATACTGGAGTGGGTAGTCTTTCCCTTCTCCAGATCTTCCAAACTCAGGGATCGAACCCAGTTCAGCTCAGTCGCTCAGTCGTGTCCGACTCTTTGCGACCCCATGAACTGTAGCATGCCAAGCCTCCCTGTCCATTACCAACTCCCAGAGTCCACCCAAACCCATGCCCATCAAGTCGGTGATGCCATCCAGCCATCTCATCCTCTATCGTCCCCTTCTCCTCCTGCCCTCAATCTTTCCCACCATTAGGGTCTTTTCAAATGAGTCTGCTCTTCGCATCAGGTGGCCAAAGTACTGGAGTTTCCGCTTCAACATCAGTCCTTCCAATGAACACCAGGACTGACCTTCTTTAGAATGTATTGGTTGGATCTCCTTGCAGTCCAAGGGACTCTCAAGAGTCTTCTCCAACACCACAGTTCAAAAGCATCAATTTTTCTTTGCTCAGCTTTCTTTATAGTCCAACTCTTACATCCATACATGACCACCGGAAAAACCATAGCCTTGACTAGATGGACCTTTGTTGGAAAAGTAATGTCTCTGCTTTTTAATATGCTGTCTAGGTTGGTAATAACTTTCCTTCGAAGGAGTAAGCATCTTTTAATTTCATGGCTGCAATCACCATCTGCAGTGATTTTGGAGCCCAGAAAAATAAAGTCAGCCACTGTTTCCCCATCTACTTGCCATGAAGTGATGGGACCAGATGCCATGATCTTAGTTTTCTGAATGTTGAGCTTTAAGCCACCTTTTTCACTCTCCTCTTTCACTTTCATCAAGAAGCTCTTTAGTTCTTCACTTTCTGCCATAAATGTGGTGTCATCTACATATCTGAGGTTATTGATATTTCTCCCGGCAATTTTGATTCCAGCTTGTGCTTCTTCCAGCCCAGCGTTTCTTATGATGTACTCTGCATAGAAGTTAAATAAACAGGGTGACAATATACAGCCTTGATGGAACCCAGGTCTCCCACATTGCAGACAGATTCTTTACCAGCTAAGCTACCAGGGAAGCCCTTGGGGCCAGCACCTAAAAAGATTCCTCGACCAGAGCCAATGTTGTAGATGGGCTGGCCCCTGTTCTTATTATGACTGCAAGATACACTTCAGCAAAAACTATCAAGAAACTTTGAAAAAAGCAAGGCTTACTGCACACAGGTCCTGGAGGATACATAGCACACCTGAAGGCCAGGTGAAGGAGGTGGGAGAGAGCATGGATCCTCAGCTCTGCCTTTATTGGGGTACACGGTGGGATCCCTGGGGTATCATGGGTTCACTTTTATTGGCAAATTTAAAACATAGGAACTGGAATTAGAGTGTAAGAAGGGAAAAACAGGGTCACACAAGAGTCAGTTATCTAGTTCACCCAGAGCTTTCTAAATGGGAACTTCAGGGACTTCTCTGGCAGTCCCGTGGTTAAGGCTTCTCCTTCCAATGCAGGTTGGGGTGTGTGTGTGTGTGTGTGTGTGTGTGTGTGTGTGTGTTCAATCTCTGGCTAGGAAGCTAAGATCCCACATGCTTTGTGGCTAAAAACCAAAATATAATACAGAAGCAATGTTGTAACAAATTCAATAAAGATTTTTAAAATTGTCCCCATCAAAAAAAAAAAAATCCTTAAAAGGGAACTTCATGGGTGGGGCCACCTGGCTCTTTAAAGTCATAGCTGTCAATATGTTTATTTGAGATGAATTATTTGAGCTGGATGCCTCTGAAATGGATGCCTGGGCAATCAAAAGTTTAATGTCAGGCATTTACATCAAAAAAAGCTTAAGCTTATTGTTAGATACTCACACTACACAGGCGCTGGTGAAATACTGTCTATTGCTGCATTAGTGCCTTTTCCTTTAAAAATTAATTAATTCAATTTTAGAGGAGGGGGAGTATCTCAATCGAAATCTGTCCATGAGCTCAAGTTTGAAGGATGACATGGTGGAAACAGATAAAAGCCAGGCAGCATGACCTCCAGGAAAGAGATTTCAAATTGCAAAGACATTTGTATGAACCAGCCTGGAAGGCATAAGGAAGAATGGGCCAAGAGGAGAGGGTGGGTGAGTAGATAGCAGTGAGGTCAACAGTCAGTCAGTCAGTTCAGTTGCTCAGTAGTGTTCAACTCTTTGCGACCCCATGGACTGCAGCATGCCAGGCTTCCCTGTCACCAACTCCCGGAGCTTGCTCAAACTCATGTCCATCGAGTTGGTGATGCCGTCCAGCTATCTGATCCCTTCTCTTTCTGCCTTCAATCTTTTCCAGCATCATGGTCTTTTCCAACGAGTGAGTTCTTCACATCAGGTGGCCAAAGTATTGGAGTTTCAGCTTCAGCTTCAGTCCTTCCAATGAACACCTAGGACTGATCTCCTTTAGGATGGACTGGTTGGGTCTCCTTGCAGTCCAAGGGACTCTCAAGAGTCTTCTCCAATACCACAATTCAAAAGTATCAATTCTTTGGTGCTCAACTTTCTTTATAGTCCAGCTCTCTATAGACAGTTTTAGTGTGGTGCTAAGAGGGAATAGATTTGTTCAGGAGAGTCGGGATCAGCTCTCTGGCTGTTGGAAAGATCCCTTTAGGGGATATAAATGAAATAAGGAAGGGACTGGATGTCAGTGGGTGAAGAAATATGCTGGAAGAATGGACAGATAAACGTGAGGCAAGGAGATAACCCCAGAGAGATTATAAGATGCTGTATTATGAACCGAATGCCAGGCTGAGGGGCTAGTCTTTCCCTGGGGAGACTCCAAAGAGTTTCGGGATGGAGAATGACATCAATAAGTTGCCACTCTGTCCTCTGTTCCTGGTGTAAAAAATGAATAAACTGAAGCCTCAATTAGAGTCCAGAAGGGGGCGCTCTCACTGGCAGTGATGATACCAGAGCCCAACAGGAAGAAGGAAGACTCCTTCCTTCCTGGCAAGGACTCAGCCAATCAAAAGCCATGGACTCACTGTTTCCTCTAGCCCTCAACTTCCTTCGCTCCTCTATAAAAGCGGTCTCCTTCCCTCCTTCAATTGGAATTTGCACATGGCTCTCCATGGTTGCAGACCCCAAGCTGCAATTCTGGGCTAATGCCAAATTAAACTCATCTTTGCTGGGAAATAGCTGGCTGTCCACTTGTTTCAAGTCAACACTAGTCACCCTCAGAAGAACTTGATGGGAGGACCTTTCTGTTCAGGAAGAGGAACCGGACACTAGGCACACGCCATGTGATGGGACCTCTGTTCGTTGGTTATAATATGTTCTTCCTTTTCTTCCTTTGAGGTTTCCCCCCTTAATTTTTTTTCTTTTATATGTTCTTTCTTTAATGTGCACCAACTTGGAGGTAAGACACATGATCTCTGATTTACAGAACAGAAAACCGAGACACAGAGAGGTGGACTGAATTGCTTGATGACAATGCTTTAGGAAGTGCTGGAACCTGCCTGTGACCCTGTTTCTCTAATCCCATCACCTGTCTTCTTTCTGCTCTACCTGGGGACACTCATACAGGAGTTAAATATTGCCACCAAGGCTTCATCAACTAGTCCCTGACCTCTCCTTGTCCCCATAGATGCTGTGGTTCCCCCAGCTGGGGCCAAGGTCTGGATGAGTCCTCATTAGCTCGTTTTGATCTCAGAGTACTCGGTGCTGGTGGCCTCCTGGTCTTGAGGCTCCCGAGATGTCATCTCATGAAAGTTGAGGGAGGCATAATGGAGCTCTTCCTGTTCCCCTGGGGGTGGGGCGTCCTCTGCAGGGGACAGCACCATCTGGTCAGGGGGGCTGTCTGGGCAAGGCTTTTGCCTGGAACCCTGAGAAAAAGGGAGAAAAAGGAGTCAGAGAAGGAGTAAGCAGGCATGAGCCCCAAAGGAAAGTTCAGCAGATGGGACGTTTATTCATTCATCTTATTTCTCACATGCTTCCTATGAACTCAAATATTCACTCATTCATTTATAATTTTGTCAAGATTGACTGGGCTGTATTGCAGGCTTATGAATCCTACTTAACCTTCACAGAAACCCAGTAGGAGTGATATTCTTATTATTTCCATTTTACAGGTAGGAAAATTGAGGTGGGGGAGAGGTGAAGTAACTTGCCCAAGGTCACTCCTCGAGTGGATGGCAGAGCCAGGATTCAAACCCAGGCCTGCTGTTTTCTTGACAGTGTACCCTGTAGCATGTCCTGGGTGAGAGGCCAAATGAGCAGTGTGAGAAAACAGACATAGACCCTGACCTCAGGCAGCTTGCAGTCGGCCAGGAAGACTGGATTAGAGACAAGTAAACACAGCTAAATTCTAACTCTGGTGTGACTTATGAACTAGTTTATGCAGAAACCAGAAGAGATGGCAATTCTGGCTCTTGGACCTGGGTCCCATAAAACAAAAATGAAAATAAAGCAGGACCCAAGTCTCCAAGAAAAGAGGGTACCCAGACACTGGTATGCCATTCTCTTTTCTCCAAGTCTGTCCACACACACCATCATGCTATAGACGAGTGTGTCAAAAGCAACATTAGCCTTCAAATAGTAGCTCATAAAGAAAAGAAAAAGAATTCCAGGTTAGGAAAAAACGGTTTCACAACCTCAGAAAAAAAATAGCATATCTAGACAGAGCTGTCCATATTGCATGCGCAAGATGAAATCACAAAACAGCTAGGTGTATTGACCCTTCTGTAGCCAAAGAGGCAGAAATAAGACCATGTGTCTAAATAGCCTTACCATATATTAAGAGGGGGTTGAATTTATCCTCATAAGACAACATGGGCTTCCCAGGTCATGCTAGTAGTAAAGAATCCACCTGCCAGTGCAAGACGCAGATTCCATCCCTGGTCAGGAAGATCCCCTGCAGGAGGAAGTGGCAACCCACTCCAGTATTCTTGCCTGGAAATCCCATGGGCAGAAGAGCCTGGTGGACTGCAGTCCATGGGGTTGCAAAGAATCAGACACGATCAGGTGGCTGAGCATGCATAAGACCAGATGCAGCTCAGATGAATAAACAGGAGAAAGCACCAAGTTCATTCCTTCATCCAACACCTCTTTGCTGAGTGCTGGTTATGAGCTAGGTGCCATTAAGTGCTGTTCTTTCAAATGAGGATATATGAGGAAGTGAAACAGCCCGAAATACCTGCTTGCATGCCCAGTTCCTTATCAGAGAGGGGTATAGTGACATTAGGTAAGAGTTGTTAGCAATTTCCCATGACCTAGGCATATTTCTAAGCACTTCTCGTAGCAACCCAATGAAACAGGTACCAGCATAGCAATGGGCTCCTTTCCAGAAGAGAAAATAAAGAAGCAGAGAGGTTAACTAACTTGGCCAAGGTCACACAGCTTGGAAGTGGTTAAGTCCAGCACTTGGACACAGGAGGATGAACTCCAGGGACTATGCAGCTCATTGCTTTACTATTCTGCCTACAGTATCAAAGTTACAGAAAAGTTGAGAGAGTCGACTTATCAGGAAAAAAACCCTGATGCTGCGAAAGATTGAAGGTAAAAGGAGAAGTAGGGAGAGAGGATGAGATGGTTAGATAACACCACTGACTCAATGGACATGAATTTGAGCAAAGTCCAGGAGATAGTGGAGGACAGTCCATGGGGTGCTGCGGTCCACGGGGTCGTAAAGAGTCTGACACGCCTTAGTGGCTGTACAACAACAACAACGACAACAACCTAATGGGGAAAACAAAGCTCTATCAGGGTTCCTGTCAAGGTAGTGAATTCACACATACCACTGGCTCTGTTCACCAAGATCCAACAATCAAAAACTATAGACGGAACTACGGGATGACAAAATTTTATAATCAATTGTCGATTGATTAATCACCCTGAGGTTCCTGGGGGGAAGTAAAAGCTAATTTGAACACATGGGGCTGGGGAGGTGACATGCTACAGCCCAGGGCTAGGGAAGCTGGCTTGAAGACGGGAGGAAGAACAGGTTCCCTCAGATGTGCTTGAACTCTGCTCCTTTCTCTCCTCCACCCTCGCCTTAGGACAATCATTGCCTGCAGAATTCAGAGAGCATGGACAAGACGGTAATGTGCATGTGTCCAGAGGTAAATGGTGGATGAGCACCGAAGGCTCCCTGGGGTGAAGAGAAGGAGAGATGCCATGGAGCCTCACTGGCCTTTGGGACTCTTGTCCTCCCTTTCTTCTTTCCAAACTCCAGAGTCTGGTGGATCAAAATCCACAGAGATTCTAGATAAAAATCCAAAGCTCCTTCTCCTTGAGGTTGGAAGGCAAAGGGGTGACTTTGCTTTTTCAGTGGTGGGGGTGGGGGGCAGGAAGTGAGACTGGTGGAGAGTGGTTGCGGTGCCCGGAGAACTCCACCCTGCGACTGGTCCCCATCACTCCTTTGAGCCAACACAGGCCAGCATCTGCCCTTCACCTTCACCCAATCAACAGTCCAGACCAAAAAGCTAACATCCCTGGGGAATATGCGCCCCCCACCAGGTCAGAGGACTGAGCACCTGCAAAGTGTAAATGTCCTGGAAGAAAAACCAACCAAAGGAGGCTGGGAACATCATGTACCTTCAAAATACAAGTATTAGAACACTTTGATCAAGAGTTTAAAACTAAGCATGATAAATGCACCAAGAGGAGTAAGTGCTGACGTTACATCGTAGAGGTGAGAATAAGAAATTACGCTACTCTCTCAATCCCTCCCATCCTCTCCTTCGCCAGCAGTGTCCAACACGAGTCTGTTCTCTCTCTGTATTCTCATAGGTAAACTAGATAGCAAGTGGGAAGTTGTTGTATAACACAGGGAGCTCAACCTGGTGCTCTGAGACAACCTAGAGGGGTGGGAGGGAGGTTCAAGAGGGAGGGGACACATGTACACTTGTGGCTGACTTACATTGTTAAATGGCAGAAACCAACACAACATTGTAAAGCAATTATCCTCCAAATAAAAAAAAAAAACAGTCACTCAGCAACGATGTACTATCTCAGAATGGTGACATATTGTAACTAGACAGCGTGATGATCATTTTTGAAACAGAAATATCGAATCACTTATACCTCAAAAACGAAGAAACAAGCAAACCCCCAGAAAAAGAGATCAGATTTGTGGTTACCAGAGGCAGAAGGTGGGGATGGAGAAACTGAATCAAGGCGGTCAAAAGGTACAAACTTCCAGTTATAAGATAAATAAGTACTAGAGAGGTAGAACATAATCATTAGAATGAACTCTGCTGTATGTTATATATGAAAGTTATTCAGAGTAAATCCTAACTGTTCTCATCCCAAGGAAAATATTTTTTTTCTATTTCTTTAATTTTTTATTTATAGGAGATGATGGATGTTCACTAATCTTATTAGGCTAGTCATTTCATGATGTATGTAAATCAATTCATTATTCTGTACACCTTAAACTTATACAATGCTATATGTCCAATATATCTCAGTAAGACTGGAAAAGAAAATTATACACATCAGTAATTATGTACATAAAATGTAGAACCAGAAGTTATGTAATCATGTAAGTTACATAAAAAGGAATTGTGTGTGCAGTTCTGTAAAACATGGAAATATGAGGTCTGAGATATAAAAATAGGAAGAACCCAATGGTGGGATGCAGAACAGAATGAATAGAATTCAAGTGCATCAGGGAGCTGGAAAAACCTTTGAAGTCTCCCACAGAAGGAAGCAGGGGAGGATGAAGACCAGAACACATGAAAATAAAAGTTATGAATGATGAAGGAAATAGAAAATCTCAACATTCAGATGATAATAGTCCCCAGATGACATGCTTTCTCGGGGGGCCACACCCCCAGCATGTGGGATCTTAGTTCCCTGGCCAGAGAGCAGACCTGTGTCTCTACACTGGGAGCATGGAGTCTTAACCACTGAACCACCAGGGAAGTCCCAATAGTCCCCAGATGAGATAAAAATGAAACCAAAAGCAGAAGAGATGTTTGGACAAAAATAGTGGAGATAAAATTGTCAGAATTACAGAAAAAGTGAACCATGTCAGCACAAAGTACCTCGCAAACACAAGGAAAAGCCCACAACCAAATAAAGTACAGTTCATCTCAAGACTGTCAAAACCAAGGAGAAACATGCAAATGTTTCCAGGGAGAATGACTGGATTACCTGCCACTGTGTGAGACTTGAGACCTCTAACAGGGATACCAGGTACAAGAAACAGTGAAGCAAGTGTTCAGAGTATCCAAAGGAAATCACCTTGATCCTGGAATTGAGAGTCTACCAAATGAAATTCAATTGTGGGGGCATAAAAATATTTCAGATACAAGTCTCGATACAGGAAATACCAAGTTAAAAACACATTAGGAGAAAGAACTCAAATACAAAGAATGCAAATAAAAATAAGAAAACTAAGAAACCACACACAGTGAATATAAGATACAAAGGTGATCAGATCACCTCAGTGAAATGTGTAGCTGTGTATTTTTTTCTTAATGACCAGAGAATAGAAAAATGTTGAGTGTGTTCATAATTATGCAGAATAAAAACTGGAGATCTAGAGAAAGAACCAGCGTGGCCGTAGAAGGTGGATGGAGGGGACACCAAAAGATATAAAAGCACTCGAGTTCTTTTTTGTTAGGTGTAAGACAGAGCTGTCACTTTTTTTTAATAAGAGAGGAGAAAATGAAATGTTGAAAAAAATGGAACCAAGCAAAAGGAGAAGAGAAAATAGCACAAAGAAGTCCACGTATATCAAGAACAATAAATACAATAAATACAAATAGCGTGAACTTGACACAGGATGTCAAGTTGGATTTTCAAATACCTGGTTATAGGGCTTCCCTGGTGGCTCAGTGGTAAAGAATCTGCCTGCCAATGTAGGAGACACAGGTTCGATCCCTGAGTCCAGGAAGATCCCACATGCCTCGTGGCAAATAAACCCTTGCACCGGAAGTACTGAGCCTGTGCTCTAGAGGCCGAGATTCACAACAAGAGAAGCCATTGCAATGAGAAGCCTGTGTACACAGCTAGAGAGTAGCCCTTGCTGGCCACAGCCAGAGAAAAGCTTGTGCAGAGCGAAGACCCAGCACAGCCAAAAATCATAAATAAAATTAAGAAAAAACAAAATATACTATTCAAAAGAATCATTGCTAAAGCATTAAAAAAAAAAAGTTAGAGGTGGGTGGGGAGAGGAAAGGATGGAAAAATACCAGATATCTAACTAACCAATGACAAAGTGGTGTGTCTATCTTAAGATCTAACCAAATAGATTTGAAACAAAAAGTATCACTAGGAACAGAGACAACCACAAGTTGTGGTTAAACGTGAGAAGATATGATCCTATACACTTTTAATTTAAAAGTACATCATCTGTAAGAAATATATTTGATTGAACTCCAGGGGAAAATTGACAAGTAAACTATCATAAGAGTTCAGATAATGATAGTTTAGGAAGACCTATTAGTAAAGATTTGGATTTGAACAATACAATGAACACACACTGGCCTATTGACCTTAGTTGGAATTTATGAAATAGAAAAATATACATACTTCTTAAGCATATAGGAACTATTTACAGAAATTCTTCACATAACCAAGTCACAGATAAAGTCTCAACAAAGTTAAAAAGTAGGTATCATCAAAACAATGTACTCTGACAAAACTCAATTTAGTTAGAATTTAAGGATGGAAAGATGTTTTAAAATCCCCATACATTTGGATTTTTTTATTAATATTTTTTTAAAATTTATTTATTTGGCTGCACTGGGTCTTAGCTGCAGCATGTGGGATCTTGTTCCCTGACCAAAGATCGAACCTGGGCCCCGTTCATTGGGAGCTCAGAGTCTTAGCCATTGGACCACCAGGGAAGTCCCCTACATTTGAATTTTTAAAAACCCCCAATAATTTAAGATTCCCCCAAAAAATCACAATAGGTTTTCGCAGTGTTTAGAACTGAATGGTATTAAAATAACACATTTCAAAATGTGTGAGGTGAAATTAAAGTGGTGTTCTGAGAGACATTTATCCATAAATACTTTTACCATGAAAGAAGGGTGCTATGTATTAATAAGCTAAGTTGTTGTTGCTTAGTTGCTAAGTTCTGTCTGACAAACTCTTTTGCCAGAGTACTATGAAGTGTAGCCATACCAGGCTCCTCTGTCCATGGGATTTTCCTGGCAGGAATACTGGAGTGGGTTGCCATTGAATCTTCCCGACCCAGGGATCAAACCCCAGTCTCCTGCATTGCAGGCGGATTCTTTACCACCTGAGTCACCAGGGAAGCCCCCAAAGGGGAATTAATCCTAATTAAACAATATGCAATTAAGAGAATACTACTCATAACCTTTTGTCAACAAATTATCAAACTTAGATGAAATGAACAAACTGTTATCTCTAAACTGTTATCTGTAACACACTGTGTGTTAATGGACACACAAAATGACTGAGTTAGAAAAACCACATATAAAGATAAGGGCAGACCCAGGCGGCCTATACGAGTAATACTTATTAATCATTCAAGAAGCAGATCACTTCAATTTTATATACTCTCTTTCAGATAATATTAATAGTAAAAATGGGAAGATTCTACAATTCCTCAATGTTATCTTGATACCCAAAGAAGAAAACAAGAGGAGAAAGGAAGACACTTCATGGCTACACTTCATTTTACTCTGGCATACAGATGCAGAAGTGCTCAACAAAATATTAACAAACTGAATCTACTAGAGTTTTAGAAAAAGAACAAAAAAACACTCACTGTGAACAATTTCATCTTTTCTCAGGAATGCTAGTTTCAAAATAAAAAATGTTGAACCGTTTCACTCACCACTGGTAACAGATTATAGGGAAAATCATATCAGTGGATATATCTGAAAAGTTCAACTGAGATGTATGATATAAACTTAAAGTTATTTAGTGATAGAAAAGAACTTCCTTAGCCTGATGAAGACTATCCATACAAGCCATGACAATTAAAAGCAAGAATATCACAAATTTTTCAGATGGTATCTTTATCTGAAAAAGGATGGTTCAGCAGGGTTACAAGTAAGATATAAGAATTTTCCAGCTACCCAAGCAACAAGAATCTAAATGACACTCAAGACCAATTTGAGATTTTTTTTAAATTACAAAATAAACCTTCACACTTAAAAAGAATTACTTTTCATTCTGCATATAGCAATGAGCAATCAGAAAAATGCATGTACAGTAGTAGAAATAACTAGTATTTAGGAAGAAAAAAATTTTTTTAATGCTAGTTATTGTTATAGAGTAACTAGAATAGCAAAAGATAACCAAGACCTGTGTGAAGGAATTCTCCATCTTTCTTGAAAACATTTTTTTTTAAAGACTTAAATGAATAGAGTTAATCTATTCTCTTGGATTAGAAGACTTGAATTCACAAACAAATACATTCTTCCTGGATTGACCTATAGGTTCAATGCAATTCCAATCAAAACTCCAACAGGAGTGTTTTGGGGAACTTGACATACTGATTTTAACATTTAAATAGAACAGCAGAAGTCCAAGAATTGACAAGACAACTTTGAAAGAAGAATCTGGAGAAGGACTTGCTCTATCAGATACCAGGACTTATTTTGAGCTTATAGACTGTTGAACGTAGACACAGTTCTGACTCAAGGACACTAAAATTGATCATTGGAATAGAAGAGGTCACAGAAAGAGGACCACCCACATGTGGAATTTTGATGAATGGCACATCCTCAGGGGAGGAAGTGAAGGACTATTTTGCAAAAAAAGAAGGAATATATATAGGGCAACACTACACCACACAGAAAAATCAACTTCCCATGGATGAAGTCTTTAAATGGCAAAAGGAAAACAGAAAACTTTTAGTAGAAACTATCCTTGAATATCTTTCTACATCTTAAGATGGGAAAGAATTTCTTAAACCCCAAAGTTCTTACTACAATTAAGAACTTATCATCAAACGTCACCTTTAAAAAGGTAAAGTACAAGCTACTCACTGGGAGAAGATATTTACGATATATATAATCTATTAAAAAGCATAAACATGTATAAAGCTCTCAAATTTAATCAGAAAAGGTCAAACATTCAGTAGGAAAATGGGCTGTGAATGGGACCAGGCATTTTATGGAAAAGATGTTCATATGCCACTGAAGCTGTAGAGAGATTTTCATCTTCATTGGTAACCGACATGCAAATCAACACCATAGTGAGAACGTGACATGACTGAAAAAAAAAAATTGAGGAAACCAAGTGTTGGAGAGATTATAGATCAACAGAATCTGATAGGCATAGATGAGAATATGAGTGAACACAGTTGCTTTGGAAAATATTTGTCATGATCTTCTAAATAGGAACTTTACAGACCCTGTGACCTAGTAATTAAATTCCTAAGTAATGCTAAAGGAAAACTCTTGCATGTGAATACAATGAGACACGAATAAGGAATGTTTGTAATTGCAACACCAGGAAACAACTCCAATGTCCATCAATAGGAGCTTAGATAATAGACATAATCGTAAAATGCATCATTATACAATGGGGAACTGCAACTTTGTGCAAAAACGTGAGTGAATCTTTGCTATATAAGACTGTATCTACAAGGCAAGTCCAAGAAGCGTACCTGGCACATGACACCCTTGGAAGGTTCAGAAGCAATTAAACTAAAGAGTGTATATTTTGGGTAAACATATATGTGGTAAAACCAGCAACAAAAGATTCAAAGCAGTGGTTACTGGGGGCGGGTCAGAGTGGAAGGGTAGATGAAAGTTATCACCGGTGTTTTAAGTCTCAGGTTGGATGGTGGGTTTACACGTGTTTATCATATCATGTGTAACAATGAGTAAGTAAAAGTGAATACTGCTTGTTCCATTGATACTAGCTCGGTGATGAACAAAGCATTTTGGATAATTCCATTTAGGGCAACACAAGCTCAATTTTTAAAAAGGGAACAGGGGTCTTGCTGGACAGGGATGGTGTGAGACAAAATTACAGCCCTCGTTCTCAAGGACTTTACATATACGATGAGAAGGTAGAGACAGATCAACGCAGTGATGTTGTGTGATGTAACCCTGTGTCGGGGATGGACACAGGACTCGGTGGATGGAGAGAAGGAAGGGAGAAGACAAAGGTTCCCAGAGTAAGAGATGCTGACCTTGCAGCTGGAAGGAGGCAGCAAGGTGGATGGTTGATCTGCGAAAGGGAGGGCAGCTCAAGTAGTGAAGGGAAGGTTGCTCAGTCGTGTCTGAGTCTTGGCAACCCCGTGGAGTGTATAGTCCGTGGGATTCTCCAGGCCAGAATACAGAGTGGGTAGCCATTCTCTTCTCCAGGATATCTTCCCAACCCAGGGGTTGAACCCAGGTCTCCTGCATTGCAGGTAGATTCTTTACCATCTGAACTACCAAGGAAGCCTAGTTCAGGTAGAAGTAACTGTATATTCAAAGGTCATAGGGTCTGTCTATTCAAAGGGAATAGATCTCTCTGGACACAGGGAGAAGGCCAGTGTAGCTGGACCCTAGGGCAGGACCAGTGGCTGGAGCAGCCGTCAGGAGAGACCCCAGGAAGGACATCATATATCAGACCAACGATTATGACTTGATTCTCTAAGCAAAGGGAGCAACAGCTTTGAGACTCCAGAATGGCTGGAAAGTACTGGTTTGGGGGGAGATAGTTCTGGCAGCCTGTATCCAGTAAAGAAGTGAACAGGCTCAGTGGTCAGCAGAGCACCATTGGGCCTGGGAGATGAAGGGGAAGAACGCAAGGGGCGCCAGCTCCCAGGTGTCTGCCTGGGGGAGCAGGCAGGAGCAGGAACTACTGACGGGCTTAGCCTGAGTCTGCCAAATGGACACGCCTGGGGCCCCCACAGCTGGAGAAGACGCCCGCATCACTCACCCAGGCGACGGTACCCATGACCGGGTCTTCATCCTCCACACCCTCTGGTCTCGTGGCTGCCTGCTTTCTGCGGGATTTCAGTCTAAGAGAAGAAACCGGTGTGCTGCAGTCAGGGCGGCTCAGACAAAGGTGGGCAAGCTGCCCCCCACCGCCCCCAGTACGATGGCTCGGGCATCCAGACCCTGAAACAGTGGACCCAGAGGCCTTCCTGACACAGAAGTAAGCGCTTCATCTTCTTGGATGACCAGGACTTTGGCCAAGACTGAATTTCCATCACTAGAGACTCAACTTACAAACTTGTGCATGAATGTCATTATTATTGACACATGGTGGCCAAAACAACCCAAATGTCCATCAGTGGATGAACAGATGAGTAGAATGTGCTCCATTCATCCGAGGGAACATTGTTTGGAAATAAAAAAGAATGACGGAGACATCTCTGGTGGCAGAGGGGATGAGAATCTGCCTGCCAGTGCAAAGGACACAGGTTTGATCCCTGGTCCGGGAAGATCCACGTGGCTCTGAGCAACTAAGCCTGTGCGCCACAGCTTCTGAGCCTGCGCTCTAGAGCCCTCGAGCTGCAATTCTGGAAGCCCGCACACCTTAGAGCCTGCGCTTTGCAATCAGAGAAGCCACGGCAATGAGAAGCCTGTGTACTACAACCAAGACCCAGCACGGCCAAAAATTAATGAATTAATTTTTTTTAAAAAAACAGGAGTGAAGGACTGCCATGCATGAACCTTCAAAACATCACACAAAGTGAGAGAAGTCAGTCACCTGGGACCGCATATTTTATGATTGCCCTTATTTGAAATGTCCAGAACAGACAACTCTAGACAGATGGGAAACAGCCTGGCGGTTGCCTAGGGCAGAGGGTGGAACGGAAGGGATGACCACGAGTGTGGATTTCCTTTTGGTTTCTCTTTCATTTGGGGCTAATGCAAAAATTCTGTCAAAATCACTGTTAAAGACACGCAGCTCTGAATAGACTAAAAGCCAATGAACTGTACACCTTAATGCATGGGAATTACATCTTGCTAAGGCTGTTACCCAACTCTGAACCTAATCTACGCTTCTCTGCATTTCTGCGATTAAGGGACCTCTTTCCACACTCCCTGCCACACACCTCCCTATACGTCCCCAAGAACACAGACTTACATGAAAAAGAAAAGGAGGCACAAGAACAGGCACAGCAGGGCCATGGCGCCAGCGCCTCCAAGAGCCCCAGCGACCAGGAATGCAGGCTTCCCTGCAGGGAAGACGGCCAGGAGATGATCACGCTCCCAAGATTCAGTCTCTTGCCCTCCCGCCTCCTTGCAGAACTTTCTGGAGAGCCTCTTCAGGCCTGAGAAGGAGCCTCCTGTCCTAAAAAGCACCTTCTGCCCTGACCCCAGCCCCTCTCCCCGCCAAGTATCATCTTCTAGGATCATAACTCCTGCCCCTCTAAGCCTCTTCCCCTCCAACAGACTCCTGACCTGGCAGCAGCAGGACAGACCCGCTCCGGGCCCCATGGATGTTCAGAGCCTCGCAGCTGAGGCTGAGGCCGGAGCTGAGCCCTTCGTGGAGGCTCAGGGAGCCGTTGGCCCAGGGCCCAGCGGAGCTGGAGGTGACCTTGAAGGAGGCATTGCTGAAGTTCCCCTCCAGCAGCCCTTCGCCCAGCCGCCAGCGCAGGGAGGGGGCCGGCCGAGCTTGGGAGGAGCAGCTGCAGCGCAGACCCTCATCCTCCTGGGAGCAGGAGGGGCCCAGCAGCTCTGGGGGGGCTGTGGGGAGAGATGGGAGGGATCAGGGGCACCCCTCCCCTCCCTGGAACCCCGATGTCCTTCTCCAGGGGATCCCACACTCACAGAACACGAAGAGGCCCAGGGAGGAATTTTGGGAGCCCAGCGGGTTCTGAGCCCGGCAGCTGAGCTCTGCTTCTGTAGTTCCTGAATACGGCAGCTCCAGGACCCCGGTGCTGGAGATGGGGGTAGACTCCAGGGTGGGAGACACTTGGAACCAGCTCAGTTGTGCAGGGGGGTTGCTGTCAGCAACACACAGCAGCTGCAGCGCCTGGCCCTCTGAGATGAGAATAGAGGCGGTGTTCTGCAGAATCTTGACGGCTTTGGGGGAAAGCACAGCGGGAGAGCTGGGGAAGGCTGAGGTCTCCTCCTCCCTCCTTCCCAGGATCTCCTGGCCTCACTGTCTCCTCCCCAGGCCAGCCAGCTGGGTTCCCTATGGTCCCAGGGCTGGACTTTCCACCCTAAGCAGGCTGAGCCAATGTGTCTGGGCCTCGTATCTTCAGGGGAGGCTTGGTGTCTCAAAGGGACAGGCCTGGGCTGTTTGGTGGAAAGAAAACCCAGAGCCTCAAGGCTTGAGATGTTGATTCACTGAAGGCAATAGGGGATAGGACTAAGGAGGCTTTTGTGGAAGAAAGCCACATAATAGAACCATGGTGAAGGAAATGGGCCTTGAACAGGGTGTGTGAGTGTGTAAATGTGTGGGGTGTATGTGTGTGTGCCTGTGTGTATGCGTGCATGAGTGCACGTGTCTATGTCCATGAGTGTATGTGTGCATGGTGGGTGCCTGTGCTGTGGGTATAACTCTGTGTATATGTGTACATGTGTGATGTGATGTGTATGTGCCTGTGTGTATGGGCGTTTCTGTGCGTGTCTCAGTGAATGTTCATGTGTATGTATTCTGTGTGTGTGCCTGTGTGTGTGAGTCTCTGTGTGTACTGCATGTCTGTGTGGTCTAGTGCATGGGAGGTGGGGCGGGGTGGGGATTTTCTCCTTGCTCTTCCCATATCTGATCACATTCAAGCCCAACCCCCCACCCCTTGGAGGTGGTCCCAGGAGCAGGACCCAGCCCTGGAGAGGAGAGGTCCTGTCCTACCTGTGATGTTTCTGAAGGAGAGGCTGATGCGGAGGTTCCTCGGGGCATCTGGGGCAGAAAGACATGGGGTTGCTGCAGAGGGAGGAGTGGGATGGAAACTGACCAGCACCACAAGAGGGAAACCAGGAAGGGGGGGGGCCTGTCCTTCACGGCCACTCCCCACCTCAGCTCCCAGGGCACAGACCCATAGAAGAGTGGGTTGGCCTTCTCTCTACACACTCACACACACACACAGACCCCACCACCCTCAGGGACCCCGCCACCCCTCCACGCTCACAGGAGACGTTGAGTTGGACGGTTCTCTCCAGGGTCACCTGCGCTCCCAGGAGTGTCACCCGACAGGTGAGGTTGGTGCCGTGGTCCTGGGGCCTCGGGGTGAGGGTGAGCTCCGAAGAGTGGAGGGTGTCTGGATTCATGGCATCAAGGGTGTCCCCCGCCCAGGAAAACAGGAGATAGTGTGACTGACCACAAGCTAGCGACAGGCTGCAGGTCAGAGATGTGCGGCGGCCGGACTCCAGAGGCTCCAGGAACTGGATGTCGGGTTTCTCTGGAGAAAAGGAGATGAGGAGACAGAGGGAGATGCCTGGACGCAGGGGAGTGGGGACCCAGAGGGTCAGGGTCACAACTCATTCCCAGTTCTGAGTTTCTCCTGAACCCTCAAACCCCAAGACCTGGAGCAGGGAGGGCTCCTATACCCCATTCCCGTTCTAATAGAGGAGTCTCCACAGGCCAGGGTCCTCTCCTGGGGCCCCTGTCACACCTGTCACCTTCAAGTTCAGCTTCTTCTCTCTGTAACTGTACTTCACATTACGTCCTCTCTCCACTCGCAAGTAGTAGACTCCTGAGTCACTCAGCCTGGCCTCTTGGATGCTCAGGGAGCAGTCGTTGTCCCTGGGGTCCCCGACGAGGTGGAATCGGCCCTGGGTCTCTGACTTCACTCGTTTCTTTCGGTCGTTTGTGGCCACAGCATCACTGTAATGGGGGTCTCCTTCCCGGAACCAGTAGATGAAGGGTTCGTCAGAGGAATGCCTGGAATTTCCGGAACTCCAGGGATAGGAGAAGGAGCAGGGCACGAGGATGTCCATGCACGCCTGCACCACCACTGATTCCTGCACTCGGAGCTCATACCCTTGAAGCTCCTGCAGGGACCCTGGGGGACACAGAGGCTCAGCGGCAGCTCCAGCCCCTCCCCACGCTTGACCCCCTCCTCCATCCGTCAGCCCTGTTCCCCACCCCTCCCCCACTCACCCCCCCACAGCAGGGGCAGCAGCAGCAGCAAGGGCACCATGTCGGCATCCACCAGCACAGAGCCAGTTCAGGTCCCTCTGCGGGGGAGGGAAGTGCCCCAAATGTGGGGAGGGAACGAGGAAGCCCCAACAGGAAGCCAGAGGGTGACGGAGACAGAGCCTTGGCCAAGCACAGAAGGGGAACTTGGACGCCCCAGGCCATGGAGGAGGGGCGGCCCTGAGAAGGCAGAACGTCCCACCCCTCCACCCCACACCCCACGCCGCAGTGGGAGATCCTGAGGCCCCCAGAGGCCGAGAGGCTTCACCGCACGTGGCTCTGACATGACCACCCGTCCAGTGATGCTCAGGTCCACGGTGGGATCCCCCAGCAGCCGGCACAACCAGAAAAGAGAAACGGGCTCCAGCCCTGGTCATCGGGTGGGACCAACCCTGCAACACAGAAACTCTGGACTTTCCGGAAAAGAACACTGAAAGATTTCTCAAAACCATTCAGACTTGGGCAGGAGGACTCACACACGGTGGAGGGTGGAACCCAGGAAGGAAAGCTGAGCGTGTAAAGCTCCTTTGCCCAGAAGGGTTTCCAGAACAGGGCACACGGGCTGTGCGTCTTCATGGATCTGAGGGTCTGTGCGACCAGCCGACCCGGAAACAGGCCCACGCAAAGTGGGGTGGTAAAGGAAGAACTTTGCCCATTCAGCTGGGACCCCAAAGTCCAGACCTCACACAGAAACACAGTTCACGACCCCTCACTCTGGATGGCCTTCTTTTCAAAGCCACAGGAAGGTTTAAGTCATGTATGGAAAAAACCTGTGAACTTGCTGCCCTTTCAGGAAAAAATTCTTTAAGTTTCACAAGTTTGACTATGATCATAAATGTTTTAGACACTTCCAGGAAGAAGCGATGGGACTGACGGAAAGTTTATTTTATAGTTAGATAGAAATATTAATATATTTTTTACTTTTTTAAACTACAGAAACAAACGGAAATGTCCGTCAATCAATCGTGCCAGTGGAAATAATGTATCTTCTTTCTACTCTATTTTCGACATAATATAATTAATCTTACTTCCTCGTACAATGGGCTTCCCTGCTAGCTCAGATGGTAAAGAATCTGCCCTCAGTGTGAAGACCAGGGTTCGATTCCTGGGTCAGGAAGATCCCATGGAGAAGGGAATGCAACCCACTACAGTATCCTTGCTTGGAGAATTACATGGACAGAGGGCTCTTACAGGCTACAGTCCATGGGATCACAAAGAGTCAAACACAGCTAACTAACACTTTATTAGTAGACTATTCATATTAATTAATATACATGATTATTCTCCTAAAACGAGGCAATCAAAGAGGATCAGACCAAAAGTATGGGGAACAGGTGTTATGCAGGTGTGATAGGTGTGTCTGACTTCTGAGAAAAGTGGTATGGTGGCCCAGTGCTTAGCACTCTGCACTCTCACTGCCTCTGGCCCAGCTTCAATCCCTGGTCTGGGAACTAAGACTCCACAAGCCCTAGAGCATGGATGTTAAAAAAAAAAAATTAAAAAAGGAAGAAAGAAAAATAGTGTGCAATATATGTCTTATCTTTTGGTTTTCAGCATTTTATGCTCTGTGATTGATTACATAGATTTCTCATTCAAAAGAAACTCAGATGTGATGTGCCTGTGATATTGAGACTTTTAGGAAATATGTATTTGGCCTCCATCCACAATTCCTGGCTCACAGATTCATGAGTTCTTGGAATTTACTGACTGATAAGAGATATGGCAGCTTCTTTGTTCATTTGCTCTTTGTTCTCAGTCCCTGAAAACACTTCAGGGCCGCACCAGAGACCTGGGGGTCACATTTTGTATTTGGGAGCCATGTCTGTATTGTATTCGGTGACACTGTTTTTTGTTTTTTCCTAAGGAGGGATCCGAACCCTTGAGTCAATGTCAGGCTCCACAGAACCCTGGACTGGCCCTGCCCAGGGTCCAGGTGAACAAGAGGGGACGAGCTCTCTCCTTCACTCCTCACCTGTTGTGGGAGCATTGCTGGACAAGCAGGCACTGGAGAAGGCCAGGAGCCACAGGGCTGTGCAGCACACCTTCACAGCGGCTGGTGTCCAGCAAATGTCAAGCTGGGACGGTCAGAGGACAGGAAACAAGCGGTGCTGGTGAGCACGTGGGGGAAGGGAAGCCCTGGGCCCTGCTGGCGGGAGTGTGAGCTGGCGCAGCCACTATGGGGAACGCTGCAGGTTCCTCTAAACTAGAAATAGAGCCTCAGGCACTTTCGCTTTGGGGCCTTTCAAGAAAATGAAAGTGGCAATTTGAAAAGATACATGCACCCCACGTTCATGGAAGCGCTATGTACATTATTGAAGACTTGGAAACAACTTCCATATCCAATGATAAGAGAATGAGTAAAGAGACTGCGGTGTGTGCATACCAGTGATCATTCTTCAGCTATAAAAGAGGAGGAAATCCTGCCTTTACAATACATCGATGGTACGCGAGGGCATTAGGGTAATGAAGTACATTAGACAGGGGAAGAATACTGTATGATCTCACAGGTAGGTGAAACTGAAAAATAAACAAGCAACATAAAGTCATAGATAAAGAGAAATAACTGGTGGTCCTCAGAGGTAGAGAGTGGAGTCTATGGCAAAACTGGCAAAAGTGGTCAGAAGGTACACATTTCCGGGAATAAAATAAATAAGTCATGGACATGTAATGTACATCATGGTGACTATATTTAACATGTTTAGGGACACTAATACAGTTAACACAACTGAACTGTATATTTGAAAGTTGCCAAAAGATTAGATCTTAAAATTTCTCATCACAAAAAGGTCTATTTTTAGCCTTATCGATATAAATGTTAATTAGGCACATTTGGTGATCATTTTGTAATATGTACATATATTAAATCATTACATTGTACACCTGAACCGGACACAGTGTTATACCTGGATCTCAGAGAGAATACATGTCTAGGTATGTAAAACATTTGAAAAACATCAAGCTGAGGGCTTAGATTAGAGTAGTCCAAAGCTAAGAGAGTGTTCCCTGCTTGACAGGCTCCACTGGCCTTTCAACACCTGCATAATCAATTGCTTATGCTACAGTTCCTCTGTGGAAATATACAATACATAGTGTGGCTTCTAGTGTGGCTGCTGGCCCTGATTTACTGATTAAATCTCCAGAGATGAAAACAATGAACACTGGATGATTGCAAATGCCTTTGTGATAAAATTCACAGTGCATTGGAAATAAAAGAGAAATTCCCTAAAAAGATGAAGGGTGTCTTTAGGAAACATCATAGTTAAGAGAGTAGCATAGGTTCCACCCTAGCAAGTCATTAAATATCGGTAAAAGTTATAACAATTGAAAGGAAAAAAGACAGATTTATGTTCATAACAGTTCTGCATGTTGAAAAATCCAAAAGTTTATACAGATCCATTTAGAGGTTTAACAAGAGAGCACAATGACTTGAGACAAATTCCAATTTGAAAAATCCTTTGCAGACTTCCCTGTGGTCCAGTGATCAAGCATCTGCCTTCTAAGGCAAGGGATGGGAATTTGATCCCTGGTAAGGGAACCAAGGTCCCACAAGCCTTGCAACTCGGCCAAAAAAGATCAATTACTTTCTCATTTCACAGTAATATAAAACAGTATGAGAGCCATTGACAGTTGCATCAGAAATTAGGATATACCTGGAATCGATCTAACATTTAGAAAGGTATACAACAAAAGGATATACAAAACCTCAGTGGAGAAAATTACAAATCTGTCTTGAAGGACATTAAAGATACAAATAAATGGGAAAATACACCACATTTGGGATTTGAAAAAAGAATATAATTATCTATTCTACTCAAAATAATGTGCAGAATCAAAACGTATGTCACCACATCCCAAGTGGACATCTGTGGAACTCAGTAACTCCACTGTAAGATTTGTAAGGAAGCAGACATTTCAAGGATGGCAAGGGTACCTTGCAAAGAACAACGTGTGAGGCCTGGCTCTGCAAGTTGTGAAGATACATTACAGCCTGCCTGCTTGCTTAGTTGCTCAGTCGTGTCTGTCTCTTTGCCATCCCATTGACTGTAGCCCACAAGACTCCTCGGTCCATGGGATTGTCCAGGCAAGAATACTGGGTTGGGTTGCCATTCTCTTCTCCAGGGTATATTACAGCTTAGTACAACAAAACTTTTGGACTGAAAAAGGGATAGTCCAGTAGCCCAGTGGAACAGAATAGGGAACCTAGAAATAAACCCCAACCACAGGAAGCGTCATGTGTAATAGCAAAGGTGATAGAAAGAAGTGACAAAGAGATAGGCGTTTCAATCACTCTGTGGGCGACAGGGGATCTGAAGCCAGTCAAGTGAAACTGCACCCCTAGCTCATATGGGAACCAAAATCAAGTGCAGATGGGCTGAGACCTATTTAGAGAGACAAACAGCAGAGCTGCTGCAAGGTACTGTGACAGGTATCTCCATGAGCTGCAGTGGGGCAGGATTCCCGAACAGCACAGGAAGAACACCATCTCTAAGAGAGACGCTGAAATCTCGAGCTGGATTAAAATGAAGAACTCTTCATAACAGACATCCCTGGGAGTGCCAAATTGAAAGCCATCAGGTAGAAGATGCTGATGACACAGATAACCATCAAAGTAACAGTAGCCAAAATACGAGTTTCTAAAATGCCTAAGGTCAAAGAAATATACAGAAATGGGCCCCAATGAGCAGGACTTTCATCGAGGACAATGTATAAGGAGACCGTCAAGGAATGGAAAGCTGCCCCCCATCACTGCAGCCAGGAACCTGCACGTTAAGACACTAATAGGGTATGACTACACGTGCTCCAAGTAGCCAGCTATTACAGTCTCTCAAAACCCCAACTGCTGGGAAAGTGTGGAGCAGTGGTTGTTGAAATGTAAGTTGGCCCACACATTGGAGAGGAAAGCAGCTTCATACGGCTAGCCAAGCTTGTTCTTACATGAGGACCCAACACTTCCCCTGCTTGGATGCATGTTCTAGAGCAGCCATGACGAATGGTGGCCAATCCCCACATGTGGCAATTGAAGGGTTTAAAGACAGTTGTAAGGCTGGGTGTTGGGAGGGGCCACACGAAGTGCTGTTAGGTTAAACGACCCTGGGTTTCCAGATTTAGTACAAGAAAATGAATGTAGATGATTTGGGGCCCAATTCCAATGCGTCTGTCAGTTCGACTACATCACGCACAACCAATTCTGAGACACCAGCAGTGCATCTCAGAATTCAACTCAGCTCAATCCAACTCACTGTTGACACTGTCCACCTGTAAATAGCATCACATCCCACAAGACTTCAGTCCTTCCAGACTGCCCCTCCAGTTTCATACGGCTGTTTCACATCCAGATTGTCACATGTACACCTGATCTGCTGGTTACACATGATTCAGTTCAGTTCAGTCACTTTGTCATGTCCAATTCTTTGAGATCCCATGGACTGCAGCACGCCAGTCCTCCCTGTCCATCACCAACTCCCAGAGTTTACTCAGACTCATGCCCATTGAATCAGTGATGCCATCCAACCATCTCATCCTCTGTTGTCTCCTTCTCCTCCAGCCTTCAATCTTTTCCAGCATCAGGGCTTTCCCAGTGAGTCAGTTCCTTGCATCAGATGGTTAAAGTATTGGGGTTTCAGCTTCAGCATCCATGCTTTCAATGAATATTGAGGACTGATCTCCTTTAGGATGGACTGGCTGGATCTCCTTGCAGTCCAAGGACTCTCAAGAGTCTTCCCCAACACCACAATACAAAAGCATCAATTCTTCAGCAGTCAGCTTTCTTTATGGTCCAACTCTCACATCCATACATGACTACTAGAAAAGACATGGCTTTGACTAGAGAGACCTTTATTGGCAAAGTAATGTCTCTGCTTTTAAATATGCTGTCTAGGCTGGTCATAACTTTCCTGCCAAGGAGTAAGCGTCTTTTAATTTCATGGCTGCAATCTCCATATCCAGTGATTTTGGAGCCCCCCATTCTTTCACTGTTTCCCCATCTGTTTGCCATGAAGTGATGGGACTGGATGACATGATCTTAGTTTTCTGAATGCTGAGTTTTAAGCCAACTTTATCACTCTCCTATTTCACTTTCATCAAGAGGCTCTTTAGTTCTTCACTTTCTGTCATATGCCAGATGCCATATGCGTCTTCATATCTGAGGTTATTGATATTTGTCCCAACAATCTTGATTACAACTTGTGCTTCATCCACTCCAGCATTTCTCATGATATACTCGGAATATAAGTTAAAAAAGCAGGGTACGATATGCAGCCTTGATGTACTCCTTTCCTGATTAGGAACAGTCTGTTATTCCATGTTCAGTTCTAACTGTTGCTTGCTGATCTGCAGACAGATTTCTCAAGAGGCAGGTCAGGTGGTCTGCTATTCCCATCTCTTTCAGAATTTTCCAGAGTTTGTTGTGACCCACACAGGGAAAGGCTTTCCCATAGTCAATAAAGCAAAAGTAGATGTTTTTCTGGAATTCTCTTCCTTTTTGTTGACCCAACAAATGTTGGCAATTTGATCTCTGGCTCCTCTGCCTTTTCTAAATCCAGCTTGAACATCTGGAAGTTCACATTTCACATATTGCTGAAGCCTGGCTTGGAGGATTTTGAGCATTACTTTACTAGTGTGTCAGTAGACTGCAATTATGCCGTAGTTTGAGCATTCTTTGGCATTGACTTTCTTTGGGATTGGGATGAAAGCTGATCTTTTCCAGTCCTGTGGCCACTGCTGAGTTTTCCAACTTTGCTGGCATATTGAGTGCAGCACTTCCACAGCATCATCGTTTAAGACTTGAAATAGCTCAACTGGAATTCCATCACCTCCACTAGCTTTGTTCGTAGTGATGCTTCCTAAGTCCCACTTGACTTCCCATTCCAGGATGTCTGGCTCTAGATGAGGGATCACACCATCGTGATTATCTGGCTCATGAAGATCTTTTTTGTACAGTTCTGTGTATCCTTGCCACGTCTTTACTATCTTCTGTTTCTATTAGGTCCATACCATTTCTGTCCTTTATTGTGCCCATCGTTGTATGAAAAATTCCCTTGGTGCCTCTAATTTTCTTGAAGAGATCTCTAGTCTTCCACCATTTAATTGTTTTCCTCTATTTCTCTGCACTGATTACTGAGGAAGGCTTTCTTATCTCTCCTTGCTGTTCTTTAAGACTCTGCATTCAGATAGGTATATCCTTCCTTTTCTCCTTTGCCTGTCGCTTCTCTCTTTTCTCAGCTATTTGTAGCCCTCCGCAGACAACCATTTTGCCTTTCTTTTTCATGGGGATTGTCTTGATCATTGCCACCTGTACAATGTCACGAACCACCTTAGTCCATAGTTCATCAGACACTCTGTCTATCAGATCCAATTCCTTAAATCTATTTGTCACTTCCACTGTATAATAGTGAGGGATTTGAGTTGGGTCATACCTGAATGGTCTAGTGGTTTTCCCCACTTTCTTCAACTTCAGTCTGAATTTGGCAATAAGGGGTTTATGATCTGAGCCACAGTCAGCTCCTGGTCTTGTTTTTGCTGACCGTTAGAGTTTCTCCAGCTTTGGCTGCTAAGAATATCATCAATCTGATTTCAGTGTTGACCATGTGGTGATGTCCACGTGTAGTCTTCTCTTCTACTGTTGGTACAGGGTGTTTGCTATGACCAGTGCGTTCTCTTGGCAAAACTCTATGAGCCTTTGCCCTGCTTCATTCTGTACTCCAATGACTAATTTGCCTGTTACTCCTAGTATTTCTTCACTTCCTACTTTTGCATTCTAGTCCCCTATAATGAAAAGGACATCTTTCTTGGGTGTTAGTTCTAGAAGGTCTGGTAGGTTTTCATAGACCCATTCAAATTCAGCTTCTTCAGCATTACTATGGGTAGCATCATAGACTTGGATTAATGTGATATTGAATGGTTTGCCTTGGAAATGAACAGAGATCATTCTGTCATTTTTGAGATGGCATCCAAGTATTGCACTCAGACACTTTTGTTGACTATGATGGCTACTCCATTTCTTCTAGGGGATTCTTGCCCACAATAGTAGATATAATGGTCATCTGAGTTCAATTCGCCCATTCCAGTCCATCTTAGTTTGCTGATTCCTAAAATGTCAATGTGCACTCTTGCCATCTCCTGTTGACCACTTCCAATTTGCCTTGATTCACAGACCTAACATCCAGATTCCTATGCAATATCATTCTTTACAGCACTGGACTGTACTTCCATCACCAGTCACATCCACAACTGGGTGGTGTTTTTGCTTAGGCTCTGGCTCGTCATTCTTTCTGGTGTTATTTCTCCACTGATCTCCAGTAGCATATTGGGCACCTACTGACCTGGGGAGTTCATCTTTCAGTGTCCTATCTTTTTGCCTTTTCATACTGTTCATGGGGCTCTCAAGGCAATACTGAAGGGTTTGCCATTCCCTTCTCCAGTGAACCACATTTTGTCAGAACTCTCCACCATGACCCGGCTGTCTTGGGTGGCCCTACATGGCACGGCTCATAGTTTCATTGAGTTAGACAAGGCTGTGGTTCATGTGATCGAATTCATTAGTTATCTCCCACTGAAACGTGAAACTAAGTTCTGTTATGATGCTGGGATGAAAATTCACTTGGCTAATCAAGAGAACTCTTTGAGGATGCCTTCTAGAATTAAATAAATGCCGGCCTTATGGTGAAACACGTCCACACTCATCAGGAAAGAAGTGCTGTGCTGCTGTGATGTGCTTGTTCCCTCAGTCATGTCCCACGCTTTGTGACCCCAGGGACTGCAGCCCGCAAGGCTCTTCTGTCCATGGGGATTCTCCAGGCAAGAATACTGGAAGTCAGTTGCCATGCCCTGCTCCAGGGGACCTCCCCAACCCAGGGATCATACCCCGGTCTCCCCCATTTCAGGTGGATTCTTTACCAGCTGAGTCACCAGGGAAGCCCAAGAACACTGGAGTGGGTAGTCTATCCCATCTCCAGGGGGACTTCCTGACCCAGGAGTTGAACCAGGTCTCCAGCATTGCAGGCAGACTCTTTACTGACTGTGTGGATCTCAACAAACTGTGGGAAAGTCCTCAAGAGATGAGAAGACCAGACTACCTTACCTGCCTCCTACAACCTGTTTGCAGGTCAAGAAGCAACAGTTAGAACCAGACATGGAACAAGAGACTGGTTCAAAATTGGGGAAGAGGTATGTCACAGCTGCATATTGTCACCTTGCTTTTTTAACTTATATGCACAGTACATCATGAGAAATGCTGGGCTGGATGAAGCACTAGCTGGAATCTCGATTGCCAGGACAAATATCAATAACTTCAGATATGCAAGTGACACCACCCTTATGGTCGAAAGTGAGAAGGAAACTAAACAGCCTCTACATGAAGCTGAACGAGGAGACCCTCATATATGACCATGGGCTATAAACTCATCTAACTACTCAAAAGAACTCTCTGAGGCTACCTTCTCGAACTAAATATATGCCAAGTGTATGATGAAGCAGTTCAACACCCACCAGGAGAAAAGCACTAGGCCTCCTAATTCATCACGCCATTCACATCAACGTTACTTTGAATGAGCCAAAATTTGCAAACAAAGGCAATGTCATCGTATTTTAGAGTCCATACATAACTGGAGGAATAGTCATATGTAAAATACTATTTTCAAGACAAAAACCAAGCAGAACCAACAATGAATTATTGATACATGTAAAATCATGAGTAATCTCATGCTAAGCGAGTTAAGTCAGAAGGTCTCCTTTCAATGGTATTGACTCTTCCTACTGTCTCGCAGTCATCTCTACAAATGAAGGCTCGTGGATGCAAACGACACAGGGTTGGAGGCGAGAGTTTCCAGGGAGAAGCTCCCAGTGATGTCCCCACATCTGTCCTCTGGGCTCTGCATCCTCAGGTGAATCTCCTCATGACAGAGAGCAGGCTTGGCCACACCCCTCAGCCCAGCTGCCTAGTGGCCGCCACACCTGCAGAGCCAACACGGTCTCAGGTCAGAGAGGCAGACCCATTTCATTCATTCTGGGCTCTGCCTCAAGGCATGTGCGATCTTAGTTCCCCAACCTGGGATCGAACCCTTGCCCCTTGCAGTGGAAACTCGCAGGCTCAACCACTGGACCGACCTGGAAGTCCCTGGAGAGACACACAGTTTAGCTGCAGGCAGGACAGGACCTCCAAGCCCCACAGGCAACTCCAGAGCCATTCTCTGGACTTCCCTGCAGGGAGACAGCTGTGCTCACCTGGTGTAGTAGGTCCAGGTGAAGCCATAGGTGAGGAGGAAGCCAGCCCCCATGAGGGCCCCTCTGATCAGGGTGAGGACCAGGGGCCAGGAGCCCTGCTGCTCCTCAGTCTCAGAGCTGCAGGGAGGGGGGCCTTCTGGGGAAGGGAGAGGGGGTGAAGCTCAGTCCCCAGACCCAGCCCTCCCAAAGGCACACACCTCCCAGGCTGCCCACCCCCAGCACCTGTCCTGCAACTCACTCTGCACAGAGAGGCTGAAGGAAACTTGCTGGGAGCCCAGTGGGTGCTGAGCTCGGCAGGTGACTTCTCCTCCATCTCTAGCCACTACTTGTGGTATTTCCAAGACCCCGGTGCTGGAGATGGGGGTAGACTCCAGGGCTGGGGATCCCCAGAACCAGCTCAGCTGTGCAGGGGGGTTGCTGTCAGCAACACACAGCAGCTGCAGTGCCTGGCCCTCTGAGATGAGAATAGATGAGGCGTTCTGCAGAATCTTGAGGGCTTTGGGGGAAAGCGCAGCGGGAGAGCTGGGGGAGGCTGAAATCTCCTCCTCCCTCCTTCCAGGATCTCCTGGCCTCACTCTCTTCTCCCCCAGCCAGCCAGGTGGGTTCTGTGTGGTCCCAGGGCTGGACCTTCCCACCCTAAGCAGGCTGAGCCAAACTGTCTGGGCCTGGTATCTTCAGGGGAGGCTTGGTGTCTCAATGGGACAGGCCTGGGCTATTTGGTGGAAAGAAAACCCAGAGCCTCTAGGCTTGAGAAGTTGATTCAGTGAAGGCAGCAGGAGATGGGACTAAGGAGGCTTTTGTGGAAGAAAGCCACATAATAGACCCATGGTGAAGAGAAATGGGCTTTGAACAGAGTGTGTGAGTGTGTAAATGTATGCAGTGTATGTGTGTGCCTGTGGGTATGTGTGCATGAGCGCACGTGTATATGTCCATGAGTGCATGTGTGCATGGTGGGTGCCTGTGCTGTGGGTATTACTCTGTGTATATGTGTACATGTGTGATGTGATGTGTGTGCGCCTGTGTGTATGGGCGTTTCTATTCGTGTCTCAGTGAATGTTCATGTGTATGTATTCTGTGTGTGTGCCTGTGTGTGTGAGTCTATGTGTGTATTGCATGTGTGTGTGGTCTAGTGCATGGGAGGTGGGGTAGGGTGGGGATTTTCTCCTTGCTCTTCCCATATCTGATCACATGCAAGCCCACTCCCCTGCCACCCCTTGGAGGCGGTCCCAGGAGCAGGACCCAGCCCTGGAGAGGAGAGGTCCTGCCCTACCTGTGTTGTTTCTGAAGGAGAGGCTGATGCGGAGGTTCCTCAGGGCATCTGGAGCAGAAAGACATGGGGTTGCTGCAGAGGGAGGAGTGGGATGGAAACTGACCAGCACCCCAGGAGGGAAACAGCAATCGGGGGGCTGTCCTTCACGGCCACTCCCCACCTCAGCTCCCAGGGTGCAGACCCATAGAAGAGTGGGCTGGCCTACTCTCTACACACTCACAGACAGACACACACACCCCACCACCCTCAGGGGCCCCGACACCCATCCACACTCACAGGAGACGTTGAGCAGGACGGTTCTCTCCAGGGTCACCTGCGCTCCCTGGAGTGTCACCCGACAGGTGAGGTTGGTGCCGTGGTCCTGGGGCCTCGGGGTGAGGGTGAGCTCTGAGGAGTGGAGGGTGTCTGGGTTCATGGCATCAAGGGCATCTCCCGCCCAGGAGAACAGGAGAATCTGTGGCCCATCACAGACCAGCGACAGGCTGCAGGTCAGAGGTGTGCGGCGGCCAGACTCCAGAGGCTCCAGGAACTGGATGTCGGGTTTCTCTGGAGAAAGGGAGATGAGGAGACAGAGGGAGATGCCTGGACGCAGGGGTGTGGGGACGCAGAGTGTGAGGGTCACAACTCACTCCCAGTTCTGGGTCTCTCCTGAACCCTCAAACCCCAAGACCTGGAGCAGGGAGGGCTCCTATACCCTGCTCCCGTTCTAATAGAGGAGTCTCCCTGGGCCCCCCGTCACACCTGTCACCTGCAAACTCAGCTGCCTCTCTCTGTAATTGTATTTCAGAGATCCTCTCTCCACTCGCAAGTAGTAGACTCCTGAGTCGCTCAGCCTGGCCTCTTTGATGCTCAGGGAGCAGTCGTTGTCCCTGGGGTCCCCGAGGAGGCGGAATCGGCCCTGGGTCTCTGACTTCACTCGTTTCTTTCGGTCGTTTGTGGCCACAGCATCACTGTAACGGCGGTCTCCTTCCCGGAACCAGTAGATGAAGGGTTCGTCAGAGGAATACCAGGAATTTCCCGAACTCCAGGGATAGGAGAAGGAGCAGGGCACGTGGACGTCCATGCACGCCTGCACCACCACTGATTCCTGCACTCGGAGCTCGTACCCTGGAAGCTCCTGTAGGGACCCTGGGGGACACAGAGGCTCAGCGGCAGCTCCAGCCCCTCCCCACGTGTGCCCCCCTCCCCACGTGTGCCCCCCTCCCCCAGCACTAAGCCCCGTCCCCCTCCCCTCCCCCTCTCACCCCCCCACAGCAGGGGCAGCAGCGGCAGCAGGGGGAGCAGCCGCAGCAGGGGCACCATGTCCGCATCCGCCAGCACAGAGCCGGTTCAGGTCCCTCTGTAGGGGAGAGAAGCGCGCCCAATGTGAGGAGGGAACGAGGAAGCCCCAACAGGAAGCCAAAGGGTGAGGGAGACAGAGCCTTGGACAAGCACAGAAGGGGAACTTGGATGCCCCATGCCGTGGAGGAGGGGCGGCCCTGAGAAGGCTGAAGGTCCCACCCCTCCACCCCACACCCCACGCTGCAGCGGGAGATCCTGAGCACCACCCCCAGAGGCCAAGAGGCTTCACCGCACGTGGCTCTGACATGACTACCCGTCCAGTGATGCTCAGGTCCACGGTGGGATCCCCCAGCAGCCGGCACAACCAGAAAAGAGAAACGGGCTCCAGCCCTGGTCATCGGGTGGGACCAACCCTGCAACACAGAAACTCTGGACTTTCCGGAAAAGAACACTGAAAGATTTCTCAAAACCATTCAGACTTGGGCAGGAGGACTCACACACGGTGGAGGGTGGAACCCAGGAAGGAAAGCTGAGCGTGAAAAGCTCCTTTGCCCAGAAGGGTTTCCAGAACAGGGCACACGGGCTGTGCGTCTTCATGGATCTGAGGGTCTGTGGGAACTGCTGATGGGGACACAGGCCCATGCAAAGTGGGGTGATAAAGGAAGAACTTAGCTCCATTCTGCTGGGACCCCAAAGTCCAGACCTCACACAGAAACACAGTTCACGGCCCCTCACTCTGGATGGCCTTCTTTTCAAAGCAACAGGAAGGCTTAAGTCATGTGTGGAAAAAACCTGTGAACTTGCTGCCCTTTCAGGAAAAAATTCTTTAAGTTTCACAAGTTTGACTATGATCATAAACGTTTTAGACACTTTCAGGAAGAAGCCATGGGACTGATGGAAAGTTTCTTTTATAGTTAGATAGAAATATTAATATATTTTTTACTTTCTTAAACTACAGAAACAAAAAGAAATGTCCGTCGATCAATCGTGCCGTGGAAATACTGCATCTTCTTTCTACTCTATTTTCGACATAATATAATTAATTTTATTTCCTTGTATAATGGGCTTCCCTGCTAGCTCCGATGGTAAAGAATCTGCCCTCAGTGTGAAGACCAGGGTTCGATTCCTGGGTCAGGAAGATCCCCTGGAGAAGGGAATGGCAACCCACTCCAGTATCCTTGCTGGGAGAATTACATGGACAGAGGGCCCTTGCAGGCTACAGCCCATGGGATCGCAAAGAGTCAGACACGGCTAACTAACACCTTATTAGTAGAATATTCATATTAATTAATATACATGATTATTCTCCCAAAAAGAGGCAATCAAAGAGGATCAGACCAAAAGTATGGGGAACAGGTGTTATGCAGGTGTGATAGGTGTGTCTGACTTCTGAGAAAAATGCTATGGTGGCCCAGTGCTTAGCACTCTGCACTCTCACTGCCTCTGGCCCAGCTTCAATCCCTGGTCTGGGAACTAAGACCCTACAAGCCCTCGGTCATGGTTGTAAAAGAAAAGGACGAAAGGAAAATAGTCTGCAATATATGTCTTACCTTTTGGTTTTCAGCATTTTATGTTTTGTGATTGATTACGTAGATTTCTCATTCAAAAGAAACTCAGATGTGATGTGCCTGTGATAGTGAGACTTTTAGGAAATATGTATTTGGCCTCCATCCACAGTTGCTGGCTCACAGATTCACGAGTTCTTGGAATTTACTGATTGATAAGAGATATGGCAGCTTCTTTGTTCATTTGCTCTTTGTTCTCAGTCCCTGAAAACACTTCAGGGCCGCACCGGAGACCTGGGGGTCACATTTTGTATTTGGGAGCCATGTCTGTATTGTATTCGGTGACACTGTTTTTTGTTTTTTTTTTCCTAAGGAGGGATCCGAACCCTTGAGTCAATGTCAGGCTCCACAGAACCCTGGACTGGCCCTGCCCAGGGTCCAGGTGAATAAGAGGAGATGAGCTCTCGCCTTCATTCCCCACCTGTTGCGGGAACATTGCTGGACAAGCAGGCACTGGAGAAGGCCAGGAGCCACAGGGCTGTGCAGCACACCTTCACAGCGGCTGGTGTCCAGCAAATGTCAAGCTGGGACGGTCAGAGGACAGGAAACAAGCGGTGCTGGTGAGCACGTGGGGGAAGGGAAGCCCTGGGCCCTGCTGGCGGGAGTGTGAGCTGGCGCAGCCACTATGGGGAACGCTGCAGGTTCCTCTAAACTAGAAATAGAGCCTCAGGCACTTTCGCTTTGGGGCCTTTCAAGAAAATGAAAATGGCAATTTGAAAAGATACATGCACCCCACGTTCATGGAAGCACTATGTACATTATTGTAGACATGGAAACAACTTCCATATCCAATGATGAGAGAATGAGTAAAGAGACTGTGGTGTGTGCATACCAGTGATCATTCTTCAGCTATAAAAGAGGAGGAAATCCTGCCTTTACAATACATCGATGGTACACGAGGGCATTAGGGTAATGAAGTACATTAGACAGGGGAAGAATACTGTATGATCTCACAAGTAGGTGAAAATGAAAAATAAACAAACAACATAAAGTCACAGATAAAGAGAAATAACTGGTGGTCCTCAGAGGTAGAGAGTGGAGTCTATGGCAAAACTGGCAAAAGTGGTCAGAAGGTACACATTTCCGGGAATAAAATAAATAAGTCATGGACATGTAATGTACATCATGGTGACTATATTTAACATGTTTAGGGACACTAATACAGTTAACACAACTGAACTGTATATTTGAAAGTTGCCAAAAGATTAGATCTTAAAATTTCTCATCACAAAAAGGTCTATTTTTAGCCTTATCGATATAAATGTTAATTAGGCACATTTGGTGATCATTTTGTAATATGTACATATATTAAATCATTACATTGTACACCTGAACCGGACACAGTGTTATACCTGAATCTCAGAGAGAATACATGTCTAGGTATGTAAAACATTTGAAAAACATCAAGCTGAGGGCTTAGATTAGAGTGGTCCAGAACTAAGAGAGTGTTCCCTGCTTGACAGGCTCCACTGGCCTTTCAACACCTGCATAATCAATTACTTATGCCACAGTTCCTCTGTGGAAATATACAATACATAGTGTGGCTTCTAGTGTGGCTACTGGCCCTGATTTACTGATTAAGTCTCCAGAGATGAAAACAATGAATACTGGATGATTGCAAATGCCTTTGTGATAAAATTCACAGTGCATTGGAAATAAAAGAGAAATTCCCTAAAAAGAGGAAGGGTGTCTTTAGAAAACATCATAGTTAATAGAGTAGGATAGGTTCCACCCTAGCAAGTCATTAAATATCGGTAAAAGGTGTAACAATTGAAAGGAAAAAAGAAAGATTTATGTTCATAAAAGTTCTGCAGGTAGAAAAATCTAAAAGTTTATACAGATCCATTTAGAGGTTTAACAAGGGAGCACAATGACTTGAGACAAATTCCAATTTGAAAAATCCTTTGCAGACTTCCCTGTGGTCCAGTGATCAAGCATCTGCCTTCTAAGGCAAGGGATGGGAATTTGATCCCTGGTAAGGGAACCAAGGTCCCACAAGCCTTGCAACTCGGCCAAAAAAGATCAATTGCTTTCTCATTTCACAGTAATAGAAAACAGTATGAGAGCCATTGACAGTTGCATCAAAAATTAGGATATACCTGGAATCGATCTAACATTTAGAAAGGTATACAACAAAAGGATATCCAAAACCTCAGTGGAGAAAATTACAAATCTGTCTTGAAGGACATTAAAGATACAAATAAATGGGAAAATACACCACATTTGGGATTTGAAAAAAGAATATAATTATCTATTCTACTCAAAATAATGTGCAGAATCAAAACGTATGTCACCACATCCCAAGTGGACATCTGTGGAACTCAGTAACTCCACTGTAAGATTTGTAAGGAAGCAGACATTTCAAGGATGGCAAGGGTACCTTGCAAAGAACGACGTGTGAGGCCTGGCTCTGCAAGTTGTGAAGATACATTACAGCCTGCCTGCTTGCTTAGTCGCTCAGTCATGTCTGTCTCTTTGCCATCCCATTGACTGTAGCGCACAAGACTCCTCGGTCCATGGGATTGTCCAGGCAAGAATACTGGGTTGGGTTGCCATTCTCTTCTCCAGGGTATATTACAGCATAGTACAACAAACTTTTGGACTGAAAAAGGGATAGTCCAGTAGCCCAGTGGAACAGAATAGGGAACCTAGAAATAAACCCCAAACACAGGAAGCATCATGTGTAATAGCAAAGGTGATAGAAAGAAGTGACAAAGAGATAGGCATTTCAATCACTCTGTGGGCGACAGGGGATCTGAAGCCAGTCAAGTGAAGCTGCACCCCTAGCTCATATGGGAACCAAAGTCAAGTGCAGATGGGCTGAGACCTATTTAGAGACAAACAGCAGAGCTGCTGCAAGAGACTGCAGCAGGTATCTCCATGAGCTGCGGTGGGGCAGGATTCCTGAACAGCACAGGAAGAACACCATCTCTAAGAGAGACGCGGAGATCCCGAGCTGTATTAAAATGAAGAACTCTTCATAACAGACACCCCTGGGAGTGCGGAATTGAAAGACATCAGGTAGAAGATGCTGATGACACAGATAACCATCAAAGTAACAGTAGCCAAAATATGAGTTTCTAAAATGCCTAAGGTCAAAGAAATATACAGAAATGGGCCCAAATGAGCAGGACTTTCATCTAGGGCAACAGTCTTTCATAAGGAGACCGTCAAGGACTGGAAAGCTGCCCCACATCACTGCAGCCAGGAACCTGCACGTTAAGACACTAATAGGGTATGACTACACATGCTCCAAGTAGCCAGCTATTAAAGTCTCTCAAAACCCCAACTGCTGGGAAAGTGTGGAGCAGTGGTTGTTGAAATGTAAGTTGGCCCACACATTGGAGAGGAAAGCAGCTTCATACGGCTAGCCGAGCTTGTTCTTACATGAGGACCCAACACTTCCCCTGCTTGGCTGCATGTTCTAGAGCAGCCATGACGAGTGGTGACCAGTCCCCACAAGTTTCAGTTGAAGAGTTTAAAGACAGTTACAAGGCTGGGTGTTGGGAGGGGCCACACGAAGTGCTGTTAGGTTAAACGACCCTGGGTTTCCAGATTTAGTACAAGAAAATGAATATAGATGATTTGGGGCCCAATTCCAATGCGTCTGTCAGTTCGACTACATCACGCACAACCAATTCTGAGACACCAGCAGTGCATCTCAGAATTCAACTCAGCTCAATCCAACTCAATTTTGACACTGTCCGCCTGTAAATAGCATCACATCCTACAAGACTTCAGTCCTTCCAGTTTCAGATGGCTGTTTCACGTCCAGGTTATCACATGTACACCTGATCTGCTGGTTACACATGATTCAGTTAAGTTCAGTCATTCTGTCATGTCTAATTCTTTGAGATCCCATGGACTGCTGCATGCCAGTCCTCCCTGTCCATCACCAACTCCCGGAGTTTACTCAAACTCATGTCCATCAAGTTGGTGATGCCATCCAACCATCTCATCCTCTGTCGTCCCCTTTTCCTCCCGATTTCAATTTTTTCCAGCATCAGGGGCTTTCCCAATGAGTCAGTTCCTTGCATCAGATGGTCAAAGTATTGGGGTTTCAGCTTCAGCATCCGTGCTTTTAGGGTGGACTGGCTGGATCTCCTTGCAGTCCAAGGACTCTCAAGAGTCTTCTCCAACACCACAATACAAAAGCATCAATTCTTCAGCAGTCAGCTTTCTTTATGGTCCAACTCTCACATCCATACCTGACTACTGGAAAAACACGGCTTTGACTAGACAGACCTTTATCGGCAAAGTAATGTCTCTGCTTTTAAATATGCTGTCTAGGCTGGTCATAACTTTCCTGCCAACGAGTAAGCGTCTTTTAATTTCATGGCTGCAATCTCCATATCCAGTGAATTTGGAGCCCCCCAAAATAAAGTCTGCCACTGTTTCTACTGTTTCCCCATCTGTTTGCCATGATGGGACCGGATGCCATGATCTTAGTTTTCTGAATGTTCGGTTTTAAGCCAACTTTATCACTCTCCTACTTCACTTTCATCAAGAGGCTCTTTAGTTCTTCTTCACTTTCTGCCACAAGGGTGGTGTTATCTGCATATCTCAGGTTATTGATATTTGTCCCTACAATCTTGATTCCAGCTTGTGCTTCATCCACTCCAGCATTTCTCGTGATATACTTGACATATAATCTAAATAAGCAGGGTGACAATATACAGACTGGATGTACTCCTTTCCCGATTTGGAACCAGTCTACTGTTCCATGTCCAGTTCTAACTGTTGCTTGCTGATCTGCAGACAGATTTCTCAAGAGGAAGGTCAGGTGGTCTGCTATTCCCATCTCTTTCAGAATTTTCCACAGTTTCTTGTGATCCACACAATCAAAGGCTTTGGCATAGTCAATAAAGCAGAAGCAGATGTTTTTCTGGAACTCTCTTGCTTTTTCAGTGATCCAACAGATGTTACCAATTTGATCTCTGGTTCCTCTGCCTTTTCTAAATCCAGCTTGAACATCTGGAAGTTACAGTTCACGTATTGCTGAAGCCTGGCTTGGAGAATTTTGAGCATTACTTTACTAGCATGTGAGATGAGTGCAATTGTGTGGTAGTTTGAGCATTCTTTGACATTGCCTTTCTTTGGGATTGGGATGAAAGCTGATCTTTTCCAGTCCTGTGGCCACTGCCGAGTTTTCCAGATTTGCTGGCATATTGAGTGCAGCACTTCCACAGCATCGTTGTTTAGGACTTGAAATTGCTCAGCTGGAATTCCATCACTTCCACTAGCTTTGTTCGTAGTGATGCTTCCTAAGGCCCATTTGACTTCGCATTCCAGGATGACTGGCTCTAGGTGAGTGATCACACCATCATGATTATCTGGGTCATGAAGATCTTTTTGCACAGTTCTTCTGTGTATCCTTGCCACCTCTTTAATATCTTCTGTTCCTATTAGGTCCATACCATTTCTGTCTTTATTGTGCCCATCTTTGCATGAAAAGTTCCCTTGGTGCCTCTAATTTTCTTGAAGAGATCTCTAGTCTTCCTCATTCTATTGTTTTCCTCTGTTTCTTTGCATTGATCACTGAAGAAGGCTTTCTTTTTTCTCCTTGCTGTTCTTTGAGACTGCATCCAGATGGGTATATCCTTCCTTTTCTCCTTTGTTTTTCACTTCTCTTCTTTCCTCAGCTATTTTTACGGCCTCCTCATATAACCATTTTGCATTTTTGCATTTCTTTTTCTTGAGGATTGTCTTGATCACTGCCTCCTGTACAATGTCACGAACCTCCATTGTCCATAGTTCGTCAGGCACTCTGTCTATCAGATTTAATTCCTTAAATCTATTTGTCACTTCCACTGTATAATCGTGAGGGATCTGAGTTAGGTCATACCCGAATGGTCTAGCGGTTTTCCCCACTTTCTTCAATTTCAGTCTGAATTTGGCAATAGGGAATTCATGATCTGAGCCACAGACAGCTCCTCGTCTTGTTTTTTTCTGATTGTGTAGAGTTTCTCCACCTTTGGTTGCAAAGAATATCATCAATCTGATTTTGGTGTTGACCATCTGGTGATGTCCATGTGTAGTCTTCTCTTCTATTGTTGGAAGAGTGTGTTGCTCTGACCAGTGCGTTCTCTTGGCAAAACTCTATGAGCCTTTGCCCTGCTTCATTCTGTACTCCAATGACTAATTTGCCTCTTACTCTAGTATTTCTTTACTTCCTACTTTTGCATTTCAGTCCCCTATAATGAAAAGGACATCTTTCTTGGGTGTTAATTCTAGAAGGTCTTGTAGGTCTTCATAGAACCATTCAACTTAGCTTCTTCAGCATTACTGGTTGGAGCACAGACTTGGATTAATGTGATATTGAATGGTTTGCCTTGGAAATGAACAGAGATCATTCCGTCATTTTTGAGATTGCATCCAAGTATTGCATTTCAGACACTTTTGTTGACTATGATGGCTACTCCATTTCTTCTAAGAGATTCTTGCCTACAAGAGTAGATATAATGGTCATCTGAGTTAAATTCACCCATTCCAGTCCATTTTAGTTCACTGATTCCTAAAATGTCAATGTGCACTCTTGCCCTCTCCTGTTGACCACTTCCAATTTGCCTTGATTCATGGACCTAACATCCAGGTTCCTATGCAATATCATTCTTCACAGCACTGGACTGTACTTCCATCACCAGCCACATCCACAACTGGGTGGTGTTTTTGCTTAGGCTCCGGCTCGTCATTCTTTCTGGAGTTATTTTTCCACTGATCTCCAGTAACATTTCGGTCACCTACTGACCTGGAGAGTTCATGTTTCAGTGTCCTATCTTTTTGCTTTTTCATACTGTTCATGGGGTTCTCAAGGCATACAGAAGTAGTTTGCCATTCCCTTCTCCAGGGGACCACGTTTTGTCAGAACTCAGCACCATGAGCCGTCTGTCTTGGGTGGCCTTATGTGGCATGGCTCATAGTTTCATTGAGTTAGACAAGGATATGTGATCGGATTGGTTAGTTATCTCCCACTGAAACGTGAAACTGTGTTCTGATCCTGGAGCCGAAGAATGAATTCTGCAAATTCAAAAACACTCACACAGGCAGAGTTTATTTTAAAAGATAGAGATACAAAGTTCTCAGCATAGACAATGAGAGGGTGTGACATAACCACAAAGATGGGAATAACAGCAGATTTGTATCTGTATTAGAATTGCTCTGTTCTTATTTGGTTGGCTTGGGGCCAGAGGTGTGTGATTTCTGACCAATCAGTTTAAATGTCCCAATGTCCAGTGTGTCATTTGTATGCCTTTCTTGGATCCCCCAGTTTCTCAGAATCTCCAGACCTTGCGCTGCCATCTGGACCCTTTCAAAGACCCCACATCATTATTTAGGGACCAAATGCATCATTAAGTGCTAATGACTATTCTAATAGAAAATAAAATAACCCAAACAATTGAACTGGGGACACGAAGCAACCATTTTTATATTCCAAAAGAGTTACAATTTCCTATCAGTGAAAAGTGTACATATTATACTTTTAAAAAGGTTTATTCATTTATTTACTTATTTTTGGCTGTGCTGAGTCATAGTTTCAGGGAGCAGGGTCTACACTCCAGTTGTGGGACTCAGGCTTCCTGTTGGGGTGGCATCTCTTGTTGTGGAGAACAGGCTCTGGACCCACAGGCTTCAGTATTTGCCACTGTGGGCTCAGTGGCTCATTTGTGGTTCTTGGACTTAGTTGCTCAAGGACATGTGGAATCTTCCCAGACCAGGGATCAAACGGGTGTCTCCTGCATTGGCAGGTGCGTTCTTAACCGCTGGACCACCAGGGAAGTTCCATGCATAGATTTTTAAAAGCAAATCAATAGTAATATTTTATGAGGTGGTATTCACATGACACGGAAGTATTAATGGTAGTTTTGGAGGTGTGAACTTTAAAAAGACGAGACAAAGAGGAAGCTAAATGATGCTGGATGATAAAGTAATGTGGCCCTGGAGCCTCCTTCTTGTGCTGGAAAGAGGAAGCGCTGTTGACTGTCCTAGACCCCAGGACAGTGGGAGGAGGGCTGGGGAGATGACTCCTAGCCCCACCAGCATGGGCACCAGACAGACACCCAGGAAAAGGCCTTCTCTGGTGAGAATGAAGGGTGAGTTTTTGCAACATGATACCTAGTATCTGAGTGAAGCTATTTCCTGTCCTCAAGGACCATTTTTTCCTGCTGTCCCCAATATATACACAAAATATGATTGTATGTAGTACTGGGGAAATGCAGGAAGATATCTACCAGAAAGAAAGCATTTTAAAACTTTCCCATGGACAATTGCATCAAAGAGAATAAAATACCCAGGAATAAATTTCATCAAGAAGAAAAGACATAAGCCATTGATGAAAGAAACTGAAGAAGACACAAAGAAATTGAAAGCTATACCATGCTAACAGAAGAAGGAAAATTGTGAAAATGTCCATTGTAGCCTTGCAATACATATTCAATTCAATCCTTATCTAAAATACCCATGGCATTTTGAAAAGGGCTAGAACAAATAATCCTCAAATTTTATTGAAGCCATCAAAGACATCAAATAGTCAAAGCAATGTTGAGAAAGAAGAACAAAGCTGGAGGTATGATACTCTCTGATATCAACTCTACTACAAAGCTCTAGCAATTGACTACAGTCATTAACACTGTATATGCTGGCAGCTGGTAACTAGGTCCTGTCATGGTGATCATTTTGGAATATATTGTGTGGAGGGGCATTCTGTTGTACACCTGAAACTAACTTAAATGTATATATCATCTATACTTTAATTCTTAAAAGATATTGAGATATGCAAAGATTTCATAAGTGGACAGACAGCACACTGCATACAAATGAAAACACTGATGAGAGGATTTCATAAAATAATTTTTAGACTCCTGCACAGCAAAGAAGAGAGAGAGAAGAGGGGGAGAGAAAGTCACAAGTCAAAAGTCTCACTTTGTACAGGGTAAAGTAGAAGTTTGGAATTACCATGTACCCACTACTATATATAAAGTAGATAACCAACAAGTACCAAATATATCACATGGGGAACATTACTCAGCATCTTGTAGTAAGCTATGATAGAAAGCAACCTGAAAAGAATATATATGTTATATATATTATATATGGAAAACAACCTGAACAGAATATATATATATGTATATGTATGTGTGTGTGTGTGTGTGTGTGTGTATACAGAATCAATTTGCTGCACTGTGAAACTAACACAACATTATAAAACCATTAACTACAATTTTTAAAAATACACATAAAGAATAAAGATCTCAAATCTTTTTATTTTTTCAAAACAGACTGCCCAATTTTTATTATTAAATAAGTGAGAAACCAAACAGGGATTTCACAAAAGCAAAGTCAAATGGTTCAACATCTTTGTCAATGGTTGTTGCTGAGCCGTGTAAGACGCCAGGATTCTCGGCCTCCAGAGGAGAGGAATTCAATCTGGGGCAAGGCTTGATCCCGCAGAGCTCTTGTGTAACAAAGTTGTATTAAAGTATAAAAGAGATAGAGAAAGCTTATGACATAGACATCAGAAGGGGGCAGAAAGAATGCCCCCCTGCTAGTCTTTAGCTGGATGTTACATAGCTACTAGCAGGCTGCTAATTGGAGAAAAGAAATGTCTCAAAACTCAGAGACTGGCATCAGGCCCCTCACTCAGAACATGCATTTTGAGATAACATTGGCACAAGGTGAGTTATCCCGGGCCATAAAATGATTGACATGGATCTTGAAGAAATGCAGGTTTCCAAGCAAATACAGTCTCAGTAAAGCAGCTTAGAGAACATTTGCATGAGTAAAACATACTGGTTTGTCAAGTCAGTTCTGAGTGTTAGGTGGAACCAACTTGAAGACAGAAGTGAAGTGAAAGTCGCTCAGTCATGTGTGACTCTTTGTGACCCCCATGGAATTCTCCAGGCCAGAGTACTGGAGGGGGTAGCCTTTCCCTTCTCCAGGGGATCTTCACAACCCAGTGATGGAACCCAGGTCGCCCACATTGCAGGCAGATTCTTTACCCACTGAACCATGAGGGAAGCCCATAGCCTGGAGACAAAAATTCGAAGAGCTGACTCATTTGAAGAGACCCTTATGCTGGAAAAGATTGAAGGCAGGAGGAGAAGGCGACGACAGAGGGTGAGATGCTTGGATGGCATCACTGACTCAATGGACATGAGTCTGAGTAAACTCCGGGAGTTAGTGATGACCTGGGAGGCCTGGCATGCTGCAGTCCATGCGGTAAAAGGGAGTGGGACACAACTGAGCAACTGAACCGAACTGAACATAGTTCATTAACACAGCTTAAGACAAACATTTCCATGAGAAAAATGCATTAGTTAGTTCAAAGTCTGAGAAAAGTTAAGTTCAAGTGGAACCAGGTGTCATCATGGCAACAAAGAATTTTAAAAGAAACCTCTTTTTAAATTTGTACAGATAAGGGGAAAAAATCTAACACGTGTAGTTTGTTTCCTCCTGCTGCTTAAGGGAGAGACAAAACATGTCTGAGACTTGCAGCCTATTTCCTCCATTCAGTGACCCCTGGCCTTCCTGCCTTTTACCCTGTCAATTGCACCAAAGGGAAATAAATGAAAAGGGTAATGAGATGCTACCAAGTGGAGTGCAGCACTGAAAACTGAGCCTGCAGGTAACACAAGTGCAGCTGAGGTGGTAAAAAGCTCAGAGCCCTCATATATGGTGCTGGGATGGAAACTGACTTGGCTAATGACAGAACTCTTTGAGGCTGCCTTCTAGAATTAAATAAATGCCGGCCTTATGGCGAAACACGTCCACACTCACCAGGAAAGAAGTGCTGTGCTGCTGTGATGTGCTTGTTCCCTCAGTCATGTCCCACGCTTTGTGACCCCAGGGACTGCAGCCCGCAAGCCTCTTCTGTCCATGGGGATTCTCCAGGCAAGAAAACTGGAAGTCAGTTGCCATGCCCTTCTCCAGGGGACCTCCCCAACCCAGGGATCAAACCCCGGTCTCCCCCATTGCAAGTGGATTCTTTACCAGCTGAGTCACCAGGGAAGCCCAAGAACACGAGTGGGTAGTCTATCCCTTCTCCAGGGAACTTCCTGACCCAGGAGTTGAACCAGGTCTCCAGCATTGCAGGCAGACTCTTTACTGACTGTGTGGATCTCAACAAACTGTGGGAAATTCCTCAAGAGATGAGAAGACCAGACTACCTTACCTGCCTCCTACAACCTGTTTGCAGGTCAAGAAGCAACAGTTAGAACCAGACATGGAACAAGAGACTGGTTCAAAATTGGGGAAGGAGTACGTCACAGCTGCACATTGTCACCTTGCTTTTTTAACTTATATGCACAGTACATCATGAGAAATGCTGGGCTGGATGAAGCACTAGCTGGAATCTCGATTGCCAGGACAAATAACAATAACCTCAGATATGCAAGTGACACCACCCTTATGGTGGAAAGTGAGAAGGAAACTAAACAGCCTCTACGTGAAGGTGAAAGAGGGGACTGGAAAAGCTGGCTTAAAACCCAACATTCAAAAAACTAAGTTCATGGCATCTCATCCCATCACTTCACGGCAAATAGATGGGGAAACAATGACAGTTTATTTGGGGGGGCTCCAAAATCACTGCAGATGGTGACTGCAGCCATGAAATTAAAAGATGCTTGGAAGAAAAGCTATATTTCCTTCCAAACCTAGACAGCATATTGAAAAGCAGAGACATTACTTTACTGACAAAGTTCGGTATAGTCGAAGCTATGGTTTTTCCAATAGTCATGTACGGAGGTGAGAGCTGGACTATAAAGAAAGCTGAGTGCCAAAGAATTGATGCTTTTGAACTGTGGTGTTGGAGAAGATTCTTGAAAGTCCCTTGGACTGCAAGGACATCCAACCAGTCCATCCTAAAGGAAATCAACCCTGAATATTCGCTGGAAGTGTTGCTGGAAGAGGGACCCCTTCCAGGGCCTGAAACTGGGCTCTTGTCTAACACTCAGAAATGAATTGTCCGAGGAGGCACATGTGCTGACAAAGCAAGATATTTTATTGGGAAAGGGCACCCGGGTGGAGAGCAGCAGGGTAAGGGAACCCAGGAGAACAGCTCTGTCACATGGCTTGCAGTCTTGGGTTGTATGGTGATGGGATTAGTTTCCTGGTTGTCTCTAGCCAAACATTCTGGCTCAGAGTCCTTGCCGGTGGTGCATGCCTTGTTCCACCAAGATGGATGCCAGAGAGAAGGATTCTGGGAGGTGGTGGGACATGTGGTGTCTCCATTTGACCTTTCCAGAACTCTTCTGGTTGGTGGAGGCTTATTAGCTCCGTGTTCCTTACCAGGGCCTCCTCTCGTAGAACACCTCATGCAAATGGTTACTGTGGTGCCTTGCCAGGGTGGGTGGTTTCAGTCAGTGCGCTTTCCCTAACAGAAGGAATGATGCTGAAGCTGAAGTTCCAATACTTCGGCCACCTGGTGTGAAGAGCCAACTCCTTAGAAAAGGCCCTGATGATGGGGGAAATTGTAGGCAGAAGGAGAAGGGGACAACAGAGGATGAGATGGTTGGATGGCATCATCAGCTAAATGAAAATGCATTTGAGCAAGCTCCGGGAGATGGTGAAGGACATGGAAGCCTAGCATGCTGTCCTGCAAAGAGTTGGACGTGACCGAGCAACTGAACAACAAGAAGCCTTTTCTTTCCCATGGAAACTCAAAGAAACGCTTCCCTGCTCCTGCTCCTTGAGCACAACCTTGTGCTTCCCCCTGGGCCCTGTCCTGATGAGGGACCATGTATTCTTGGAAAATGAAAGGAATGAAAGTCTCTTTTCAGTGGAATTTACTCTTTGGGTCATCACACAGTCACCTCTACAAATTAAAAGATTAAAACCCTTGGGTGGAAAGGAGACAGATTTGGAGTCAAGCATTTCCAGGGAGAAGCTCACAGTGATGTCTGCACGTCTGTCCTCTGGAAACGTGCTGGGAGCCCAGAGGGTTCTGAGCTCGCCAGGTGAACTCTCTTTCTGCAGGTCCTAAGTCCTGCATCTCCAGGATTCCGGTGCTGGAGTTGGGGGCGGCCTCCAGGGCGGGAGACCCTGGAAACCAGCTCTGCTGTGCAGGGGGTGGCTGTCAGCAACACACAGCAGCTGTGGTGCCTGGCTCTCTGAGATGAGAAGGGACGAGGTGTTCTGCAGAATCTTGAGGGCTTTGGGGAAAGCGTAGTGGGAGAGCTGGGGGAGGCTGAGGTCTCACTCTCTGGCCTTCCCAGGATCTATTAATATCTGTGCATATGTGTATGTGTGTATTGCATGTGTGTGTGGTTTAGTGCATGGGAGGTGGGGCAGGGTGGTGATTTTCTACTTGCTCCTCCCATATCTGATCACACTCAAACCCACTCCCTGACTCACCTTGGAGGCGGTCCCAGGAGCAGGACCCAGCCCTGGAGAGGAGAGGTCCTGTCTTACCTGTGCTGTTTCTGAAGGGGAGGCTGATGCGGCGGTTCCTCGGGGCATCTGGGGCAGAAAGACATGGGCTTGCTGCAGAGGGAGGAGTGGGATGGAAACTGACCAGCACCCCAGGAGGGAAACCAGGAAGTGCTGGGGGGGGAGGCTGTCCTTCACGGCCACTCCCCACCTCAGCTCCCAGGGTGCAGACCCATAGAAGAGTAGGCTGGCCTTCTCTCTACACACTCACACACACACACACACACACACACACCACTGCCTCAGGGACTCAGCCACCCCTCCACACTCACAGGAGACATTGAGCTGGGTGGCTCTGTCCATGGTCACCTGAGATCCTTGGAGATTCACCCTACAGGTGAGGTCGGTGCTGTGGTCCTGGCGCCTCGGGGTGGGGGCGAGCTTCAAGGAATGGAGAGTCTCTGGGTGCAGCAGCAGGGGTACCACGTCCGCATCCTCCAGCCCAGGTCCAGGTGCCTCCATCAGGGAGGAAGTGCCCCGAATGTGGGGAAGGAAGGAGGAAGCCCCAACAGGCAGCCAGGAAGGCAGCAGGTGATGAAGATTGGCTGGCGAAGAAGGGGAAGGTGGACTCCATAGGCGGGGCTGGGGGTTGATGAGAAGTCACGGTGTTTCCCGTTCTCCCTCCAACCCCTCCCCCATCACTCCTTCCACAGGCTGCAGGGGAGAGCATGAAGCCCCCAGAGCTGGCGAGGTTTCACCAGATGTGATTCTGAAATGCTGTTGTTGACTCATTATGTTGTCTCCGACTCTGTGACCCCAGAGGCTGTAGCCTGCTGGGTTTCTCATCCCACAGGATTTCCCTGGCAAGGATAGTGGAGCGGGTTGCCATTTCCTTCTCCAGGGGATCTTCCCAACCCAGGTACTGAACTCGCATCTTCTGCACTGCAGCCTGACTCTTTACCACCGAGATACCAGGGAAGCCTGGATGTGACATGATCACCTTCCAAATGAATTTCATGTTCACCATAGGATCGCCCCATAAGCAGTGAAACCAGAAAAAGAGAAAGGAGTCCAGCCCCGGTCATCTGGCAGGACCCACCTGCAGCTGAAATACACCGAACGTTCTGGAAAAGAATATTGAAAAATTTCTCAAAACCACTCCAGTTCAGGCAGGAAAAAGTTTCCAGACCCCAAAACAGTGGAGAATGGAGCCCAGGAAGGAAAACTTGAGCATTAAGGCTCCTTTGCCAGAAGGGTTTTCCAAACATGGCACAGGCCTATGGGTCTTCGTGGACCTGAGGGTCTGTAGGACCAACCCCCAGGGCACAGGCCCATGCAAAACGGGGTGGCTGAAGGGAGAGCCTTGCCCCACTCAGTGCACCCCGGAAGCCTGGGCTTCACGAGAAGGGCATTCAGGACCCCTCACACTGCATGACCTTGTTTTCAAAGCCGCATGAAAGCTCAAGCCATGTGTGGAAATAACCTGTGACCTTGATGCTCTTTAGAATTGGTGTTTCATAAGGTTTCCCAAATTTGACAGGGCCTCTAAACATTTTACACCCTCCCATTAACCAGTTCTGGAAACAAACAAACAAAAACAAACAAACAAACAAAAAGCTTTCTTTAATATTTATTTAGAAATACTCTGTTTACATTTCTTAGTTTCTTAAAGGGTAAAAATCCTAAAATTTTTTCAGAGGGAGGAAGGATAAATTGGGAGGTTGGGATTGACAAATACACACGGCTGCTGCTGCTGCTCAGTCACTTCAGTCGTGTCTGACTCTGTGTGACCCCATAGTTGGCAGCCCACCAGGCTCCCCTGCTGTATCTAAAATAGATAACCAACAAGGACCAGCTGTCTAGCCCAGGGAAGTATACTAACAATCTTGTAAAAAAGTATAACGGGAAAGAATCTGAGGAGAATAGACGTATATAACTGAACCACCTTGCTGTACCGTGAAACAAATACAGCATTATAAATCAGTTATATTTTGATTTTTAAAAAGTCACATCCAGACTAAAGAACTCAATTAACAAGAAAAAGACTGCCCAATTTTTATTTTTCAATGGGCAAAGATCCAAACAGGAATTTCCCTAAAGAAGATATTCAGATGGCTCAACATCATTGCACGTGAGGGAAATAAACTAAAAAGGCAAGGAGATACTGCCACAGTGGAGTGCAGTGCTGAAAACGGACCATGTAGGTAGCACAAGCACTGCTGAGGGTGTAGGAAGCTCAGAACCCTCATATATGACCACGGGCTATAAGCTCATCTAACTACTCAGAAGAACTCTCTGAGGCTACCTTCTCGAACTAAATATATGCCAAATGTATGATGAAGCAGTTCCACACCCACCAGGAGAAAAGTGCTAGGCCTCCTATTTTCATCACACCATTCACATCAACATTACTGTGAAAGAGACAAAATTTGCAAGCAAAGGCAATGTCATCGTATTTTAGAGTCCATACATAACTGGAGGAATAGTCATATGTAAAATACTATTTTCAAGACAAAAACCAAGCAGAACCAACAATGAGTTATTGATACATGTGAAAACATGAGTAATCTCATACTAAGCGAGTTAAGTCAGAAAGTCTCCTTTCAGTGGGAGTGACTCTTCCTACTGTCTCGCAGTCTTCTCTACAAATGAAGGCTCGTGGATGCAAACGACACAGGGTTGGAGGCGAGAGTTTCCAGGGAGAACCTCCCAGTGATGTCCCCACATCTCTCCTCTGGGCTCTGCATCCTCAGGTGAATCTCCTCATGACAGAGAGCAGGCTCGGCCACACCCCTCAGCCCAGCTCCCTAGTGGCCGCCACACCTGCAGAGCCCACACGGTCTCAGGTCAGAGAGGTAGACCCATTTCATTCATTCTGGGCTCTGCCTCAAGGCATGTGTGAACTTAGTTCCCCAACCCGGGATCGAACCCCTGCCCCTTGCAGTGGAAACTCGCAGGCTCAACCACTGGACCGACACGGAAGTCCCTGGAGAGTCACACAGTTTAGCTGCAGGCAGGACAGGACCGCCAAGCCCCACAGGCAACTCCAGAGCCATTCTCTGGACTTCCCCGCAGGGAGACAGCTGTGCTCACCTGGTGTAGTAGGTCCAGGTGAAGCCATAGGTGAGGAGGAAGCCAGCCCCCATGAGGGCCCCTCTGATCAGGGTGAGGACCAGGGGCCAGGAGCCCTGCTGCTCCTCAGTCTCAGAGCTGCAGGGAGGGGGGCCTTCTGGGGAAGGGAGAGGGGGTGAAGCTCAGTCCCCAGACCCAGCCCTCCCAAAGGCACACACCTGCCCAGGCTGCCCATCCCCAGCACCTGTCCTGCAACTCACTCTGCACAGAGAGGCTGAAGAAAACTTGCTGGGAGCCCAGAGGGTTCTGCGCTTGGCAGGTGACTTCTCCATCTCCAGCTGCTGCTTGTGGTATTTCCAAGACCCCGGTGCTGGAGATGGGGGTAGACTCCAGGGCTGGGGATCCCCAGAACCAGCTCAGCTGTGCAGGGGGGTTGCTGTCAGCAACACACAGCAGCTGCAGTGCCTGGCCCTCTGAGATGAGAACAGACGAGGCGTTCTGCAGAATCTTGAGGGCTTTGGGGAAAAGTGCAGCGGGAGAGCTGGGGGAGGCTGAGGTCTCCTCCTCCCTCCTTCCAGGATCTCCTGGCGTCACTCTCTCCTCCCCCAGCCAGCCAGGTGGGTTCCCTGTGGTCCCAGGGCTGGACCTTTCCACCCTAAGCAGGCTGAGCCAATGTGTCTGGGCCTCGTATCTTCAGGGGAGGCTTGGTGTCTCAACGGGACAGGCCTGGGCTGTTTGGTGGAAAGAAAACCCAGAGACTCAAGGCTTGAGAAGTTGATTCACTGAAGGAAGCAGGAGATGGGACTCAGGAGGCTTTTGTGGAAGAAAGCCACATAATAGACCCATGGTGAAGGAAATGGGCCTTGAACAGGATGTGTGCGTGTGTAAATGTGTGGGGTGTATGTGTGTGTGCCTGTGTGTATATGTGCATGAGTGCACGTGTATGTGTCCATGAGTGTATGTGTGCATGGTGGGTGCCTGTGCTGTGGGTATAACTCTGTGTATATGTGTACATGTGTGATGTGTGTGTGCCTGTGTGTATGGGCCTTTCTGTGCGTGTCTCAGTGAATGTTCATGTGTATGTATTCTGTGTGTGTGCCTGTGTGTGTGAGTCTCTGTGTGTACTGCATGTGTGTGTGGTCTAGTGCATGGGAGGTGGGGCGGGGTGGGGATTGTCTCCTTACTCTTCCCATATCTGATCACCCTCAAGCCCATCCCCCCACTCCTTGGTGGTGGTCCCAGGAGCAGGACCCAGCCCTGGAGAGGAGAGGTCCTGTCCTACCTGTGCTGTTTCTGAAGGAGAGGCTGATGCGGAGGTTCCTCGGGGCATCTGGGGCAGAAAGACATGGGGTTGCTGCAGAGGGAGGAGTGGGATGGAAACTGACCAGCACCCCAGGAGGGAAACCAGGAAGTGCTGGGGGGGGAGGCTGTCCTTCACGGCCACTCCCCACCTCAGCTCCCAGGGCGCAGACCCATAGAAGAATGGGCTAGCCTCCTCTCTACACACCGCAGACACCCACACACACACCCCACCACCCTCAGGGACCCCGCCACCCCTCCAAGCTCACAGGAGACGTTGAGCTGGACGGTTCTCTCCAGGGTCACCTGCGTTCCATGGAGTGTCACCAGACAGGTGAGGTTGGTGCCGTGGTCCTGAAACCTCGGGGTGAGGGTGAGCTCCGAGGAGTGGAGGGTGTCTGGGTTCATGGCATCAAGGGTGTCCCCCGCCCAGGAGAACAGGAGAATCTGTGGCCCATCACAGACCAGCGACAGGCTGCAGGTCAGAGGTGTGCGGCGGCCAGACTCCAGAGGCTCCAGGAACTGGATGTCGGGTTTCTCTGGAGAAAGGGAGACGAGGAGACAGAAGGAGATGCCTGGACGCAGGGGTGTGGGAACCCAGAGGGTCAGGGTCACAACTCATTCCCAGTTCTGAGTTTCTCCTGAACCCTCAAACCCCAAGACCTGGAGCAGGGAGGGCTCCTATACCCCATTCCCGTTCTAATAGAGGAGCCTCCACGGGCCAGGGTCCTCTCCTGGGGCCCCTGTCACACCTGTCACCTGCAAGTTCAGCTTCTTCTCTCTGTAACTGTACTTCACATATCGTCCTCTCTCCACTCGCAAGTAGTAGACTCCTGAGTCGCTCAGCCTGGCCTCTTGGATGCTCAGGGAGCAGTCGTTGTCCCTGGGGTCCCCAAGGAGGTGGAATCGGCCCTGGGTCTCTGACTTCACTCGTTTCTTTCGGTCGTTTGTGGCCACAGCATCACTGTAATGGGGGTCTCCTTCCCGGAACCAGTAGATGAAGGGTTCGTCAGAGGAATGCCAGGAATTTCCCGAACTCCAGGGATAGGAGAAGGAGCAGGGCACGTGGACGTCCATGCATGCCTGCACCACCACTGATTCCTGCACTCGGAGCTCATACCCTTGAAGCTCCTGCAGGGACCCTGGGGGACACAGAGGCTCAGCGGGAGCTCCAGCCCCTCCCCACACTTGACCCCCTCCTCCATCCGTCAGCCCTGTTCCCCACCCCTCCCCCACTCACCCCCCCACAGCAGGGGCAGCAGCAGCAGCAAGGGCACCATGTCGGCATCCGCCAGCACAGAGCCAGTTCAGGTCCCTCTGCGGGGGAGGGAAGTGCCCCAAATGTGGGGAGGGAACGAGGAAGCCCCAACAGGAAGCCAGAGGGTGACGGAGACAGAGCCTTGGCCAAGCACAGAAGGGGAACTTGGACGCCCCAGGCCATGGAGGAGGGGCGGCCCTGAGAAGGCTGAAGGTCCCACCCCTCCACCCCACACCCCACGCTGCAGCCGGAGATCCTGAGGCCCCCAGAGGCTGAGAGGCTTCACCGCACGTGGCTCTGACATGACCACCCGTCCAGTGATGCTCAGGTCCATGGTGGGATCCCGCAGCGGCCCGCACAACCAGAAAAGAGAAACGGGCTCCAGCCCTGGTCATCGGGTGGGACCAACCCTGCAACACAGAAACTCTGGACTTTCCGGAAAAGAACACTGAAAGATTTCTCAAAACCATTCAGACTTGGGCAGGAGGACTCACACACGGTGGAGGGTGGAACCCAGGAAGGAAAGCTGAGCGTGAAAAGCTCCTTTGCCCAGAAGGGTTTCCAGAACAGGGCACACGGGCTGTGCGTCTTCATGGATCTGAGGGTCTGTGCGACCAGCCGACCCGGACACAGGCCCACGCAAAGTGGGGTGGTAAAGGAAGAACTTTGCCCATTCAGCTGGGACCCCAAAGTCCAGACCTCACACAGAAACACAGTTCACGACCCCTCACTCTGGATGGCCTTCTTTTCAAAGCCACAGGAAGGCTTAAGTCATGTATGGAAAAAACCTGTGAACTTGCTGCCCTTTCGGGAAAAAATTCTTTAAGTTTCACAAGTTTGACTATGATCATAAACATTTTAGACACTTTCAGGAAGAAGCCATGGGACTGATGGAAAGTTTCTTTTATAGTTAGATAGAAATATTAATATATTTTTTACTTTTTTAAACTACAGACACGAAAGGAAATGTCCGTCAATCGTGCCAGTGGAAATACTGCATCTTCTTTCTATTCTATTTTAGATATAATATAATTAATCTCACTTCCTCGTATAATGGGCTTCCCTGCTAGCTCAGATGGTAAAGAATCTGCCCTCAGTGTGAAGACCAGGGTTCGATTCCTGGGTCAGGAAGATCCCCTGGAGAAGGGAATGGCAACCCACTCCAGTATCCTTGCTGGGAGAATTCCATGGACAGAGGGCTCTTACAGGCTACAGTCCATGGGATCACAAAGAGTCAAACACAGCTAACTAACACTTTATGAGTAGACTGTTCATATTAATTAATATACATGATTATTCTCCCCAAACGAGGCAATCAAAGAGGATCAGACCAAAAGTATGGGGCACAGGTGTTATGCAGGTGTGATATGTGTGCCTGACTTCTGAGAAAAGTGGTATGGTGGCCCAGTGCTTAGCACTCTGCACTCTCACTGCCTCTGGCCCAGCTTCAATCCCTGGTCTGGGAACTAAGTCTCCACAAGCCCTAGAGCATGGATGTAAAAAAAAAACAAAAACCAGAAAATGGAAGAAAGAAAAATAGTCTGCAATATATATCTTATCTTTTGGTTTTCAGCATTTTATGTTTTGTGATTGATTACACAGATTTCTCATTCAAAAGAAACTCAGATGTGATGTGCCTGTGATATTGAGACTTTTAGGAAATATGTATTTGGCCTCCATCCACAGTTCCTGGCTCACAGATTCATGAGTTCTTGGAATTTACTGACTGATAAGAGATATGGCAGCTTCTTTGTTCATTTGCTCTTTGTTCTCAGTCCCTGAAAACACTTCAGGGCCGCACCGGAGACCTGGGGGTCACATTTTGTATTTGGGAGCCATGTCTGTATTGTATTCGGTGACACTGTTTTTTTTTTTTTTCCTAAGGAGGGATCCGAACCCTTGAGTCAATGTCAGGATCCACCGAACCTTGGACTGGCCCTGCCCAGGGTCCAGGTGAACAAGAGGAGACGAGCTCTCGCCTTCATTCCTCACCTGTTGCGGAAACATTGCTGGACAAGCAGGCTCTGGAGAAGGCCAGGAGCCACAGGGCTGTGCAGCACACCTTCACAGCAGCTGGTGTCCAGCAAATGTCAAGCTGGGACGGTCACAGGACAGGAAACAAGCGGTGCTGGTGAGCACGTGGGGGAAGGGAACCCCTGGGCCCTGCTGGCGGGAGTGTGAGCTGGCGCAGCCACTATGGGGAGCGCTGCAGGTTCCTCTAAACTAGAAATAGAGCCTCAGGCACTTTCGCTTTGGGGCCTTTCAAGAAAATGAAAGTGGCAATTTGAAAAGATACATGCACCCCACGTTCATGGAAGCGCTATGTACATTATTGAAGACATGGAAACAACTTCCATATCCAATGATGAGGGAATGAGTAAAGAGACTGCGGTGTGTGCGTACTCGTGATCATTCTTCAGCTATAAAAGAGGAGGAAATCCTGCCTTTACAATACATGGATGGTACACGAGGGCATTAGGGTAATGAAGTACATTAGACAGGGGAAGAATACTGTATGATCTCACAAGTAGGTGAAAATGAAAAATAAACAAACAACATAAAGTCACAGATAAAGAGAAATAACTGGTGGTCCTCAGAGGTAGAGAGTGGAGTCTATGGCAAAACTGGCAAAAGTGGTCAGAAGGTACATATTTTCAGGAATAAAATAAAATGTCATGGACATGTAATGTACACCATGGTGATTATATTTAAAATGTTTAGGGACACTAATACAGTTGACACTACTGTACTGTATATTTGAAAGTTGCCAAAAGATTAGATCTTAAAATTTCTCATCACACACAAAAATTTTAGCCTTATCGATATAAATGTTAATTAAGCATATTTGGTGATCATTTTGCAATATGTATGTAATATAAAATCATTATATTATACACCTGAAACTAATACAATGTTATACCTGTATCTCAAAGAGAATATGTATCTATATATGTAAAAGATTTGAAAAATGTCAAGCTGGGAGCTTAGATTAGAGTGGTACAAAGCTAAGAGAGTGTTCCCTGGTTGACAGGCTCCACTGGCCTTTCAAAACCTGCATAATCAATTACTTATGTTACATTTCGTCTGTGGCAATATACGCTATGTAGTGTGGCTTCTAGTGTGGCTACTGTCCCCAGTTTACTGATTAAATCTCCAGAGATGAAAAAAACGAGCACTGGATGATTGCCAATGCCTTTGTGATAAAATTCACAGTGCATTGGAAATAAAAGAGAAATTCCCTAAAAAGATGAAGGGTGTCTTTAGAAAACATCACACTTAATAAAGTAGTATAGGTTCCACCCTAGCAAGTCAATAAATATTGGTAAAAGGTGTAACAGTTGAAAGGAAAAAGAAAGAGATTTCTCTTGATATAAGTTTGTGTTTGTAGAAAAATCCAAAAGTTTATACAGATCCATTTAGAGGTTTAACAAGAGAGCATGATGACTTGAGACATATTCCAATTTTAAAAATCATTGCAGACCTCCTGTGGTCCAGTGATCAAGCACCCACCTTCCAAAGCAGGAGATGGGGATTTGACCCCTCGCAGGGAACTAAGATTCCCACATGCCTTGCAACTCGGTCAAAACAGATCAATCACATTCCCATAGCACAGTAATATAAAACTGTATGAGAACCATTGACAAATGCATCAAAAATTAGGATATACCTGGAATCTATCTAACATTTAGAAAGGTATATAACAAAAGGATATACAAAATCTCAATGGAGAAAATTATAAATCTGTCTTGAAGGATATTAAAGACATATATAAATGGAAAAATACACCACATTAAGGGTTTGAAAAAACAGAGTATAAATGTCCATTCTACTCAAAATAATGTGCAGAATCCAAACGTATGTCACCACATCTCAAGTGGACATCTGTGGAACTCAGTAACTCCACTGTAAACTTTATAAGGAAGCAGACATTTCAAGAATGGCAAGGGTACCTTGAAAAGAACAATGTGTGAGGCCTGGCTCTGCAAGTTGTGAAGATACATTACAGCCTGCCTGCTTGCTTAGTCGCTCAGTCATGTCTGACTCTTTGCCACCCCATGGACTGTAGCCCACAAGACTCCTCAGTCCATGGGGTTGTCCAGGCAAGAATACTGGATTGGGTTGCCATTCTCTTCTCCAGGGTATATTACAGCATAGTACAACAAAACTTTTGGACTGAAAGAGGGATAGTCCAGTAGACTAGTGGAACAGAATAGGGAACCTAGAAATAAACCCCAACCACGGGAAGCATCATGTGTAATAGCAAAGGTGAGAGAAAGAAATGACAAAGAGATAAATGTTTCAATCACTCTGTGGGCGACAGGGGATCTGAAGCCAGTCAAGTGAAGCTGCACCCCTAGCTCATATGGGAACCAAAATCAAGTGCAGCTGGGCTGAGACCTATTTAGAGACAAACAGCAGAGCTGCGGCAAGATACTGCAGCAGGTATCCCCATGAGCTGTGGTGGGGCAGGATTCCCGAACAGCACAGGAAGAACACCATCTCTAAGAGAGACGCTGAAATCCCGAGCTGGATTAAAATGAAGAACTCTTCATAACAGACACCCCTGGGAGTGCGGAATTGAAAGACATCAGGTGGGAGAAGATACAGAAAACACAGATAACCATCAAAGTAACAGTAGCCAAAATATGAGTATCTAAAATGCCTAAGGTCAAAGAAATATACAGAAATGGGCCCAAATGAGCAAGAATTTCATCGAGGACAATGTATAAGGGGACCGTCAAGGACTGGAAAGCTGCCCCACATCACTGCAGCCAGGAACCTGCACGTTAAGACACTAATAGGGTATGACTACACGTGCTCCAAGTAGCCAGCTATTACAGTCTCTCAAAACGCCAACTGCTGGGAAAGTGTGGAGCAGTGGTTGTTGAAATGTAAGTTGGCCCACACATTGGAGAGGAAAACAGCTTCATACAGCAAGCTGAGCAGGTTCTTACATGAGGACCAAACATTTCCACTGCTTGGATGCATGTTCTAGAGCAGCCATGACGAATGGTGGCCAGTCCCCACATGTGGCAATTAAAGGGTTTAAAGACAGTTGTAAGGCTGGGTGTTGGGAGGGGACACACAAAGTGCTGTAAGGTTAAATGACACTCGGTTTCCAGATTTAGTACAAGAAAATGAATGTAGATGATTCTGGGCCCAATTCCAATGTGTCTGTCAGTTTGACCACACACCCACAAGCAATTCTGAGGCACCAGCAGTGCATCTCAGAATTCAACTCAGCTCAATCCAACTCAATGTTGACACTGTCCACCTGTAAATAGCATCACATCCTACAAGACTTCAGTCCTTCCAGACTGCCCCTCCAGTTTCAGATGCCTGTTTCACATCCAGGTTGTCACATATACACCTGATCTGCTGGTTACACATGATTCAGTTCAGTTCAGTCACTCTGTCATGTCCAATTCTTTGAGATCCCATGGACTGCTGCATGCCAGTCCTCCCTGTCCATCACCAACTCCCGGAGTTTACTCAGACTCATGTCCATTGAGTTGGTGATGCCATCCTACCAACTCATCCTCTGTTGTCCCCTTTTCCTCCCACCTTCAATCTTTTCCAGCATCAGCGGCTTTCCCAATGAGTCAGTGCCTTGCATCAGATGGTTAAAGTATTGGGGTTTCAGCTTCAGCATCCGTGCTTTTAGGATGGACTGGCTGGATCTCCTTGCAGTCCAAGGACTCTCAAGAGTCTTCTCTAACACCACAATACAAAAGCATCAATTCTTCAGCAGTCAGCTTTCTTTATGGTCCAACTCTCACATCCATACCTGACTACTGGAAAAACATGGCTTTGACTAGACAGACCTTTATCGGCAAAGTAATGTCTCTGCTTTTAAATATGCTGTCTAGGCTGGTCATAACTTTCCTGCCAAGGAGTAAGCGTCTTTTAATTTCATGGCTGCAACCTCCATATCCAGTGAATTTGGAGCCCCCCAAAATAAAGTCTGCCACTGTTTCTACTGTTTCCCCATCTGTTTGCCATGATGGGACCGGATGCCATGATCTTAGTTTTCTGAATGTTCGGTTTTAAGCCAACTTTTTCACTCTCCTACTTCACTTTCATCAAGAGGCTCTTTAGTTCTTCTTCACTTTCTGCCACAAGGGTGGTGTCATCTGCATATCTCAGGTTATTGATATTTGTCCCTACAATCTTGATTCCAGCTTGTGCTTCATCCAGTCCAGCATTTCTCATGATATACTTGGCATATAAGCTAAATAAGCAGGGTGACAATATACAGACTGGATGTACTCCTTTCCCGATTTGGAACCAGTCTACTGTTCCATGTCCAGTTCTAACTGTTGCTTGCTGATCTGCAGACAGATTTCTCAAGAGGAAGGTCAGGTGGTCTGCTATTCCCATCTCTTTCAGAATTTTCCACAGTTTCTTGTGATCCACACAGTCAAAGGCTTTGGCATAGTCAATAAAGCAGAAGCAGATGTTTTTCTGGAACTCTCTTGCTTTTTCAATGACCCAACAGATGTTGGCAATTTGATCTCTGGTTCCTCTGCCTTTTCTAAATCCAGCTTGAACATCTGAAAGTTCACAGTTCACGTATTGCTGAAACCTGGCTTGGAGAATTTTAAGCATTACCTTACTAGCATGTGAGATGAGTGCAATTGTGCGGTAGTTTGAGCATTCTTTGGCATTGCCTTTCTTTGGGATTGGAATGAAAGCTGATCTTTTCCAGTCCTGTGGCCACTGCCGAGTTTTCCAGATTTGCTGGCATATTGAGTGCAGCACTTCCACAGCATCGTTGTTTAGGACTTGAAATTGCTCAACTGAAATTCCATCACTTCCACTAGCTTTGTTCGTAGTGATGCTTCCTAAGGCCCATTTGACTTCGTGTTCCAGGATGACTGGCTCTAGGTGAGTGATCACACCATCGTAATTATCTGGGTCATGAAGATCTTTTTTGTACAGTTCTTCTGTGTATCCTTGCCACCTCTTTAATATCTTCTGTTCCTATTAGGTCCATACCATTTCTGTCTTTATTGTGCCCATCTTTGCATGAAAAGTTCCCTTGGTGCCTCTAATTTTCTTGAAGAGATCTCTAGTCTTCCTCATTCTATTGTTTTCCTCTGTTTCTTTGCATTGATCACTGAGGAAGGCTTTCTTTTTTCTCCTTGCTGTTCTTTGAGACTGCATTCAGATGGGTATATCCTTCCTTTTCTCCTTTGCTTTTCACTTCTCTTCTTTCCTCAGCTATTTTTACGGCCTCCTCATATAACCATTTTGCATTTTTGCATTTCTTTTTCTTGAGGATTGTCTTGATCACTGCCTCCTGTACAATGTCACGAACCTCCATTGTCCATAGTTCGTCAGGCACTCTGTCTATCAGATTTAATTCCTTAAATCTATTTGTCACTTCCACTGTATAATCGTGAGGGATCTGAGTTAGGTCATACCCGAATGGTCTAGCGGTTTTCCCCACTTTCTTCAATTTCAGTCTGAATTTGGCAATAAGGAATTCATGATCTGAGCCACAGACAGCTCCTCGTCTTGTTTTTTTCTGACTGTGTAGAGTTTCTCCACCTTTGGTTGCAAAGAATATCATCAATCTGATTTTGGTGTTGACCATCTGGTGATGTCCATGTGTAGTCTTCTCTTCTATTGTTGGAAGAGTGTGTTGCTCTGACCAGTGCGTTCTCTTGGCAAAACTCTATGAGCCTTTGCCCTGCTTCATTCTGTACTCCAATGACTAATTTGCCTCTTACTCTAGTATTTCTTTACTTCCTACTTTTGCATTTCAGTCCCCTATAATGAAAAGGACATCTTTCTTGGGTGTTAATTCTAGAAGGTCTTGTAGGTCTTCATAGAACCATTCAACTTAGCTTCTTCAGCATTACTGGTTGGAGCACAGACTTGGATTAATGTGATATTGAATGGTTTGCCTTGGAAATGAACAGAGATCATTCCGTCATTTTTGAGATTGCATCCAAGTATTGCATTTCAGACACTTTTGTTGACTATGATGGCTACTCCATTTCTTCTAAGAGATTCTTGCCTACAAGAGTAGATATAATGGTCATCTGAGTTAAATTCACCCATTCCAGTCCATTTTAGTTCACTGATTCCTAAAATGTCAATGTGCACTCTTGCCCTCTCCTGTTGACCACTTCCAATTTGCCTTGATTCACGGACCTAACATCCAGGTTCCTATGCAATATCATTTTTTACAGCACTGGACTGTACTTCCATCACCAGCCACATCCACAACTGGGTGGTGTTTTTGCTTAGGCTCCGGCTCGTCATTCTTTCTGGAGTTATTTTTCCACTGATCTCCAGTAACATTTCGGTCACCTACTGACCTGGAGAGTTCATGTTTCAGTGTCCTATCTTTTTGCTTTTTCATACTGTTCATGGGGTTCTCAAGGTATACAGAAGTAGTTTGCCATTCCCTTCTCCAGGAGACCATGTTTTGTCAGAACTCACCACCATGAGCCGTCTGTCTTGGGTGGCTTTACGTGGCATGGCTCATAGTTTCATTGAGTTAGACAAGGATATGTGATTGGATTGGTTAGTTATCTCCCACTGAAACGTGGAACTGTGTTCTGATCCTGGAGCCGAAGAATGAATTCCACAAACTCAAAAACACACAGGCAGAGTTTATTTTAAAAGATAGAGATACAACCCATGTAATAATTAAAGATTTTAAAATTAAAAAAAAAATTAAGAAAAAAAAAGATAGAGATACAAAGTTCTCAGCATAGACAATGAAAGGGTGTGACATAACCACAAAGATGGGAATAACAGCAGATTTGTATCTGTATTAGAATTGCTCTGTTCTTATTTGGTTGGCTTGGGGCCAGAGGTGTGTGATTTCTGACCAATCAGTTTAAATGTCCCAATGTCCAGTGTGTCATTTGTATGCCTTTCTTGGATCCCCCAGTTTCTCAGAATCTCCAGACCTTGCGCTGCCATCTGGACCCTTTCAAAGACCCCACATCATTATTTAGGGACCAAATGCATCTTTAAGTGCTAATGACTATTCTAATAGAAAATAAAATAACCCAAACAATTGAACTGGGGACACGAAGCAACCATTTTTATATTCCAAAAGAGTTACAACTTCCTATCAGTGAAAAGTGTACATATTATACTTTTAAAAAGGTTTATTCATTTATTTACTTATTTTTAGCTGTGCTGAGTCATAGTTTCGTGGAGCAGAGTCTACACTCCAGTTGTGGGACTCAGGCTTCCTATTGGGGTGGCTTCTCTTGTTGTGGAGAACAGGCTCTGGGCCCACAGGCTTCAGTATTTGCCACTGTGGGCTCAGTGGCTCAGTTGTGGTTCTTGGACTTAGTTGCTCAAGGACATGTGGAATCTTCCCAGACCAGGGATCAAACGGGTGTCTCCTGCATTGGCAGGTGCGTTCTTAACCGCTGGACCACCAGGGAAGTTCCATGCATGGATTTTTAAAAGCAAATCAATAGTAATATTTTATGAGGTGGTATTCACATGACACGGAAGTATTAATGGTAGTTTTGGAGGTGTGAACTTTAAAAAGACGAGACAAAGAGGAAGCTAAATGATGCTGGATGATAAAGTAATGTGGCCCTGGAGCCTCCTTCTTGTGCTGGAGAGAGGAAGTGCTGTTGACTGTCCTAGACCCCAGGACAGTGGGAGGAGGGCTGGGGAGATGACTCCTGGCCCCACCAGCATGGGCACCAGACAGACACCCAGGAAAAGGCCTTCTCTGGTGAGAATGAAGGGTGAGTTTTTGCAACATGATACCTAGTATCTGAGTGAAGCTAGTTCCTGTCCTCAAGGACCATTTTTTCCTGCTGTCCCCAATATATACACAAAATATGATTGTATGTAGTACTGGGGAAATGCAGGAAGATATCTACCAGAAAGAAAGCATTTTAAAACTTTCCCATGGACAATTGCATCAAAGAGAATAAAATACCCAGGAATAAATTTCATCAAGAAGAAAAGACATAAGCCATTGATGAAAGAAACTGAAGAAGACACAAAGAAATTGAAAGCTATACCATGCTAACAGAAGAAGGAAAATTGTGAAAATGTCCGTTGTAGCCTTGCAATACATATTCAATTCAATCCTTATCTAAAATACCCATGGCATTTTGAAAAGGGCTAGAACAAATAATCCTCAAATTTTATTGAAGCCATCAAAGACATCAAATAGTCAAAGCAATGTTGAGAAAGAAGAACAAAGCTGGAGGTATGATACTCTCTGATATCAACTCTACTACAAAGCTATAGCAATTGACTACAGTCATTAACACTGTATATGCTGGCAGCTGGTAACTAGGTCCTGTCATGGTGATCATTTTGGAATATATCTTGTGGAGGGGCATTCTGTTGTACACCTGAAACTAACATAAATGTATATATCATCTATACTTTAATTCTTAAAAGATATTGATATTGCAAAGATTTCATAAGTGGACAGACAGCACACTGCATACAAATGAAAACACTGATGAGAGGATTTCATAAAATAATTTTTAGACTCCTGCACAGCAAAGAAGAGAGAGAGAGAAGAGGGGGAGAGAAAGTCACAAGTCAAAAGACTCACTTTGTACAGGGTAAAGTAGAAGTTTGAAATTACCATGTACCCACTACTATATATAAAGTAGATAACCAACAAGTACCAAATATATCACATGGGGAACATTACTCAGCATCTTGTAGTAAGCTATGATAGAAAGCAACCTGAAAAGAATATATATGTTATATATATTATATATGGAAAACAACCTGAACAGAATATATATATATATGTATATGTATGTGTGTGTGTGTGTGTGTGTGTGTGTATACAGAATCAATTTGCTGCACTGTGAAACTAACACAACATTATAAAACCATTAACTACAATTTTTAAAAATACACATAAAGAATAAAGATCTCAAATCTTTTTATTTTTTCAAAACAGACTGCCCAATTTTTATTATTAAATAAGTGAGAAACCAAACAGGGATTTCACAAAAGCAAAGTCAAATGGTTCAACATCTTTGTCAATGGTTGTTGCTGAGCCGTGTAAGACGCCAGGATTCTCGGCCTCCAGAGGAGAGGAATTCAGTCTGGGGCAAGGCTTGATCCCGCAGAGCTCTTGTGTAATAAAGTTGTATTAAAATATAAAAGAGATAGAGAAAGCTTATGACATAGACATCAGAAGGGGGCAGAAAGAATGCCCCCCTGCTAGTCTTTAGCTGGATGTTACATAGCTACTAGCAGGCTGCTAATTGGAGAAAAGAAATGTCTCAAAACTCAGAGACTGGCATCAGGCCCCTCACTCAGAACATGCAGTTTGAGATAACATTGGCACAAGGTGAGTTATCCTGGGCCATAACATGATCGACATGAATCTTGAAGAAATGCAGGTTTCCAAGCAAATACAGTCTCAGTAAAGCAGCTTAGAGAACATTTGCATGAGTAAAACATACTGGTTTGTCAAGTCAGTTCTGAGTGTTAGGTGGAACCAACTTGAAGACAGAAGTGAAGTGAAAGTCGCTCAGTCATGTGTGACTCTTTGTGACCCCCATGGAATTCTCCAGGCCAGAGTACTGGAGGGGGTAGCCTTTCCCTTCTCCAGGGGATCTTCACAACCCAGTGATGGAACCCAGGTCGCCCACATTGCAGGCAGATGTTTTACCCACTGAACTGAGGGAAGCCCATAGCCTGGAGACAAAAATTCGAAGAGCTGACTCATTTGAAGAGACCCTTATGCTGGAAAAGATTGAAGGCAGGAGGAGAAGGCGACGACAGAGGGTGAGATGCTTGGATGGCATCACTGACTCAATGGACATGAGTCTGAGTAAACTCCGGGAGTTAGTGATGACCTGGGAGGCCTGGCATGCTGCAGTCCATGCGGTCAAAAGGAGTGGGACACAACTGAGCAGCTGAACTGAACTGAACACAGTTCATTAACACAGCTTAAGACAAACATTTCCATAAGAAAAATGCATTAGTTAGTTCAAAGTCTGAGAAAAGTTAAGTTCAAGTGGAACCAGGTGTCATCATGGCAACAAAGGATTTTAAAAGAAACCACTTTTTAATTTGTACAGATAAGGGGAAAAAATCTAACACGTGTAGTTTGTTTCCTCCTGCTGCTTAAGGGAGAGACAAAACGTCTGAGACTTGCAGCCTATTTCCTCCATTCAGTGACCCCTGGCCTTCCTGCCTTTTACCCTGTCATTGCACCAAAGGGAAATAAATGAAAAGGGTAATGAGATGCTACCAAGTGGAGTGCAGCACTGAAAACTGAGCCTGCAGGTAACACAAGTGCAGCTGAGGTGGTAAAAAGCTCAGAGCCCTCATATATGGTGCTGGGATGGAAACTGACTTGGCTAATGACAGAACTCTTTGAGGCTGCCTTCTAGAATTAAATAAATGCCGGCCTTATGGCGAAACACGTCCACACTCACCAGGAAAGAAGTGCTGTGCTGCTGTGATGTGCTTGTTCCCTCAGTCATGTCCCACGCTTTGTGACCCCAGGGACTGCAGCCCGCAAGCCTCTTCTGTCCATGGGGATTCTCCAGGCAAGAAAACTGGAAGTCAGTTGCCATGCCCTTCTCCAGGGGACCTCCCCAACCCAGGGATCAAACCCCGGTCTCCCCCATTGCAAGTGGATTCTTTACCAGCTGAGTCACCAGGGAAGCCCAAGAACACTGGAGTGGGTAGTCTATCCCTTCTGCAGGGGAACTTCCTGACCCAGGAGTTGAACCAGGTCTCCAGCATTGCAGGCAGACTCTTTACTGACTGTGTGGATCTCAACAAACTGTGGGAAATTCCTCAAGAGATGAGAAGACCAGACTACCTTACCTGCCTCCTACAACCTGTTTGCAGGTCAAGAAGCAACAGTTAGAACCAGACATGGAATAAGAGACTGGTTCAAAATTAGGGAAGGAGTACGTCGCAGCTGCATCTTGTCACCTTGCTTTTTTAACTTATATGCACAGTACATCATGAGAAATGCTGGGCTGGATGAAGCACTAGCTGGAATCAAGATTGCCAGGACAAATAACAATAACCTCAGATATGCAGATGACACCACCCTTATGGTGGAAAGTGAGAAGGAAACTAAACAGCCTCTACGTGAAGGTGAAAGAGGGGACTGGAAAAGCTGGCTTAAAACCCAACATTCAAAAAACTAAGTTCATGGCATCTCATCCCATCACTTCATGGCAAATAGATGGGGAAACAATGACAGAGTTTATTTGGGGGGGCTCCAAAATCACTGCAGATGGTGACTGCAGCCATGAAATTAAAAGATGCTTGGAAGAAAAGCTATATTTCCTTCCAAACCTTCCAGCATATTGAAAAGCAGAGACATTACTTTATTGATAAATTTCGGTATAGTCAAAGCTATGGTTTTTCCAGTAGTCATGTATGGAGGTGAGAGTTGGACTATAAAGAAAGCTGAGTGCCAAAGAATTGATGCTTTTGAACTGTGGTGTTGGAGAAGATTCTTGAAAGTCCCTTGGACTGCAAGGACATCCAACCAGTCCATCCTAAAGGAAATCAACCCTGAATATTCGCTGGAAGTGTTGCAGGAAGAGGGACCCCTTCCAGGGCCTGAAACTGGGCTCTTGTCTAACACTCAGAAATGAATTGTCCAAGGAGGCACATGTGCTGACAAAGCAAGATATTTTATTGGGAAAGGGCACCCAGGTGGAGAGCAGCAGAGTAAGGGAACCCAGGAGAACAGCTCTGTCACATGGCTTGCAGTATGGTGATGGGATTAGTTTCCTGGTTGTCTTTAGCCAAACATTCTGGCTCAGAGTCCTTGCTGGTGGTGCATGCCTTGTTCCGCCAAGATGGATGCCAGAGAGAAGGATTCTGGGAGGTGGTGGGACATGTGGTGTCTCCATTTGACCTTTCCAGAACTCTTCTGGTTGGTGGAGGCTTATTAGCTCCGTGTTCCTTACCAGGGCCTCCTGTCGTAGAACACCTCATGCAAATGGTTATTGTGGTGCCTTGCCAGGGTGGGTGGTTTCAGTCAGTGCACTTTCCCTAACAGAAGGAATGATGCTGAAGCTGAAGTTCCAATACTTCGGCCACGCGGTGTGAAGAGCCAACTCCTTAGAAAAGGCCCTGATGATGGGGGAAATTGTAGGCAGAAGGAGAAGGGGACAACAGAGGATGAGATGGTTGGATGGCATCATCAGCTAAATGAAAATGCGTTTGAGCAAGCTCTGGGAGATGGTGAAGGACATGGAAGCCTAGCATGCTGTCCTGCAAAGAGTTGGACGTGACCGAGCAACTGAACAACAACAAGAAGCCTTGTGTTTCCCATGGAAACTCGAAGGAAGGCTTCCCTGCTCCTGCTCCTTGAGCACAACCTTGTGCTTCCCCCTGGGCCCTGTCCTGATGAGGGACCATGTATTCTTGGAAAATGAAAGGAATAAAAGTCTCTTTGCAATGGAATTTACTCTTTGGGTCATCACACAGTCACCTCTACAAATTAAAAGATTAAAACCCTTGGGTGGAAAGGAGACAGATTTGGAGTCAAGCATTTCCAGGGAGAAGCTCACAGTGATGTCTGCACGTCTGTCCTCTGGAAACATGCTGGGAGTCCAGAGGGTTCTGAGCTCACCAGGTGAACTCTCTTTCTGCCGGTCCTAAGTCCTGCATCTCCAGGATCCCGGTGCTGGAGTTGGGGGTGGCCTCCAGGGCGGGAGACCCTGGAAACCAGCTCAGCTGTGCAGGGGGTGGCTGTCAGCAACACACAGCAGCTGCGGTGCCTGGCTCTCTGAGATGAGAAGGGACGAGGTGTTCTGCAGAATCTTGAGGGACTTTGGGGAAAGCGTAGTGGGAGAGCTGGGGGAGGCTGAGGTCTCACTCTCTGGCCTTCCCAGGATCTATTAATATCTGTGCTTATGTGTATGTGTGTATTGCATGTGTGTGTGGTTTAGTGCATGGGAGGTGGGGCAGGGTGGTGATTTTCTCCTTGCTCTTCCCATATCTGATCACACTCAAACCCACTCCCCTGACTCACCTTGGAGGCGGTCCCAGGAGCAGGACCCAGCCCTGGAGAGGAGAGGTCCTGTCTTACCTGTGACGTTTCTGAAGGGGAGGCTGATGTGGAGGTTCCTCAGGGCATCTGGGGCAGAAAGACATGGGGTTGCTGCAGAGGGAGGAGTGGGATGGAAACTGACCAGCACCCCAGGAGGGAAACCAGGAAGTGTTGGGGGCGAGGCTGTCCTTCACGGCCACTCCCCACCTCAGCTCCCAGGGTGCAGACCCATAGAAGAGTAGGCTGGCCTTCTCTCTACACACTCACACACACACATACACACACACCACTGCCTCAGGGACTCAGCCACCCCTCCACACTCACAGGAGACATTGAGCTGGGTGGCTCTGTCCATGGTCACCTGAGATCCTTGGAGATTCACCCTACAGGTGAGGTCGGTGCTGTGGTCCTGGCGCCTCGGGGTGGGGGCGAGCTTCAAGGAATGGAGAGTCTCTGGGTGCAGCAGCAGGGGTACCATGTCCGCATCCTCCGGCCCAGGTCCAGGTGCCTCCATCAGGGAGGAAGTGCCCCGAATGTGGGGAAGGAAGGAGGAAGCCCCAACAGGCAGCCAGGAAGGCAGCAGGTGATGAAGATTGGCTGGCGAAGAAGGGGAAGGTGGACTCCATAGGCGGGGGTGGGGGGTTGATGAGAAGTCACAGTGTTTCCCGTTCTCCCTCCAGCCCCTCCCCCATCGCTGCTTCCACAGGCTGCAGGGGAGAGCATGAAGCCCCCAGAGCTGGCGAGCTTCCACCAGATGTGATTCTGAAATGCTGTTGTTGACTCATTATGTTGTCTCCGACTCTGTGACCCCAGAGACTGTAGCCTGCTGGGTTTCTCATCCCACAGGATTTCCCAGGCAAGAATAGTGGAGCGGGTTGCCATTTCCTTCTCCAGGGGATCTTCCCAACCCAGGTACTGAACTCGCATCTTCTGCACTGCAGCCTGACTCTTTACCACTGAGATACCAGGGAAGCCTGGATGTGACACGATCACCTTCCAAATGAATTTCATGTTCACCACAGGATCGCCCCATAAGCAGTGAAACCAGAAAAAGAGAAAGGAGGTCCAGCCCCGGTCATCTGGCAGGACCCACCTGCAGCTGAAATACACCGAACGTTCTCGAAAAGAATATTGAAAAATTTCTCAAAACCACTCCAATTCAGGCAGGAAAAAGTTTCCAGACCCCAAAACAGTGGAGAATGGAGCCCAGGAAGGAAAACTTGAGCATTAAAGCTCCTTTGCCCAGAAGGGTTTTCCAAACATGGCACAGGCCTATGGGTCTTCGTGGACCTGAGGGTCTGTAGGACCAACCCCCAGGGCACAGGCCCATGTAAAACGGGGTGGCTGAAGGGAGAGCCTTGCCCCACTCAGTGCACCCCGGAAGCCTGGACTTCACGAGAAGGGCATTCAGGACCCCTCACACTGCATGACCTTGTTTTCAAAGCCACATGAAAGCTCAAGCCATGTGTGGAAATAACCTGTGACCTTGATGCTCTTTAGAATTGGTGTTTCATAAGGTTTCCCAAATTTGACAGGGCCTCTAAACATTTTACAACCTCCCATTAACCAGTTCTGGAAACCAAAAAAAAAACAAAAAAACTTTATTTAATATTTATTTAGAAATACTCTGTTTACATTTCTTAGTTTCTTAAAGGGTAAAAATCCTAAAATTTTTTCAGAGGGAGGAATGGTAAATTGGGAGGTTGGGATTGACAAATACACACGGCTGCTGCTGCTGCTCAGTCACTTCAGTCGTGTCTGACTCTGTGTGACCCCATGGATGGCAGCCCACCAGGCTCCCCTGCTGTATCTAAAATAGATAACCAACAAGGACCAGCTGTCTAGCCCAGGGAAGTATACTAACAATCTTGTAAAAAAGTATAACGGGAAAGAATCTGAGGAGAATAGACGTATATAACTGAATCACCTTGCTGTACTGTGAAACAAATACAGCATTATAAATCAGTTATATTTTGATTTTTAAAAAGTCACATCCAGACTAAAGAACTCAATTAACAAGAAAAAGACTGCCCAATTTTTATTTTTAAATGGGCAAAGATCCAAACAGGAATTTCCCTAAAGAAGATATTCAGATGGCTCAACATCATTGCACGTGAGGGAAATAAACTAAAAAGGTAAGGAGATACTGCCACAGTGGAGCGCAGTGCTGAAAACGGACCATGTAGGTAGTACAAGCGCTGCTGAGGGTGTAGAAAGCTCAGAACCCTCATATATGACCATGGGATATAAACTCATCTAACTACTCAGAAGAACTCTCTGAGGCTACCTTCTCGAACTAAATATATGCCAAATGTATGATGAAGCAGTTCCACACCGACCAGGAGAAAAGTGCTAGGCCTCCTAATTCATCACGCCATTCACATCAACGTTACTTTGAATGAGCCAAAATTTGCAAACAAAGGCAATGTCATCGTATTTTAGAGTCCATACATAACTGGAGGAATAGTCATATGTAAAACACTATTTTCAAGACAAAAACCAAGCAGAACCAACAATGAGTTATTGATACATGTGAAAACATGAGTAATCTCATACTAAGCGAGTTAAGTCAGAAAGTCTCCTTTCAGTGGGAGTGACTCTTCCTACTGTCTCGCAGTCTTCTCTACAAATGAAGGCTCGTGGATGCAAACGACACAGGGTTGGAGGCGAGAGTTTCCAGGGAGAACCTCCCAGTGATGTCCCCACATCTCTCCTCTGGGCTCTGCCTCCTCAGATGAATCTCCTCATGACAGAGAGCAGGCTCGGCCACACCCCTCAGCCCAGCTCCCTAGTGGCCGCCACACCTGCAGAGCCCACACGGTCTCAGGTCAGAGAGGCAGACCCATTTCATTCATTCTGGGCTCTGCCTCAAGGCATGTGTGAACTTAGTTCCCCAACCCGGGATCGAACCCCTGCCCCTTGCAGTGGAAACTCGCAGGCTCAACCACTGGACCGACATGGAAGTCCCTGGAGAGTCACACAGTTTAGCTGCAGGCAGGACAGGACCGCCAAGCCCCACAGGCAACTCCAGAGCCATTCTCTGGACTTCCCCGCAGGGAGACAGCTGTGCTCACCTGGTGTAGTAGGTCCAGGTGAGCCCATAGGTGAGGAGGAAGCTAGCCCCCATGAGGGCCCCTCTGATCAGGGTGAGGACCAGAGGCCAGGAGCCCTGCTGCTCCTCAGTCTCAGAGCTGCAGGGAGGGGGGCCTTCTGGGGAAGGGAGAGGGGGTGAAGCTCAGTCCCCAGACCCAGCCCTCCCAAAGGCACACACCTGCCCAGGCTGCCCACCCCCAGCACCTGTCCTGCAACTCACTCTGCACAGAGAGGCTGAAGGAAACTTGCTGGGAGCCCAGAGGGTTCTGCGCTTGGCAGGTGACTTCTCCATCTCCAGCCGCTGCTTGTGGTATTTCCAAGACCCCGGTGCTGGAGATGGGGGTAGACTCCAGGGCTGGGGATCCCCAGAACCAGCTCAGCTGTGCAGGGGGGTTGCTGTCAGCAACACACAGCAGCTGCAGTGCCTGGCCCTCTGAGATGAGAACAGATGAGGCGTTCTGCAGAATCTTGAGGGCTTTGGGGAAAAGTGCAGCAGGAGAGCTGGGGGAGGCTGAGGTCTCTTCCTCCCTCTTTCCAGGATCTCCTGGCGTCACTCTCTCCTCCCCCAGCCAGCCAGGTGGGTTCCCTGTGGTCCCAGGGCTGGACCTTTCCACCCTAAGCAGGCTGAGCCAATGTGTCTGGGCCTCGAATCTTCAGGGGAGGCTTGGTGTCTCAACGGGACAGGCCTGGGCTGTTTGGTGGAAAGAAAACCCAGAGACTCAAGGCTTGAGAAGTTGATTCACTGAAGGAAGCAGGAGATGGGACTCAGGAGGCTTTTGTGGAAGAAAGCCACATAATAGACCCATGGTGAAGGAAATGGGCTTTGAACAGGGTGAGTGAGTGTGTAAATGTGTGGGGTGTATGTGTGTGTGCCTGTGTGTATGTGTGCATGAGTGCACGTGTATGTGTCCATGAGTGTATGTGTGCATGGTGGGTGCCTGTGCTGTGGGTATAACTCTGTGTATATGTGTACATGTGTGATGTGTGTGTGCCTGTGTGTATGGGCCTTTCTGTGCGTGTCTCAGTGAATGTTCATGTGTATGTATTCTGTGTGTGTGCCTGTGTGTGTGAGTCTCTGTGTGTACTGCATGTGTGTGTGGTCTAGTGCATGGGAGGTGGGGCGGGGTGGGGATTGTCTCCTTACTCTTCCCATATCTGATCACCCTCAAGCCCATCCCCCCACTCCTTGGTGGTGGTCCCAGGAGCAGGACCCAGCCCTGGAGAGGAGAGGTCCTGTCCTACCTGTGCTGTTTCTGAAGGAGAGGCTGATGCGGAGGTTCCTCGGGGCATCTGGGGCAGAAAGACATGGGGTTGCTGCAGAGGGAGGAGTGGGATGGAAACTGACCAGCACCCCAGGAGGGAAACAAGCAACTGGGGGGCTGTCCTTCACGGCCACTCCCCACCTCAGCTCCCAGGGCGCAGACCCATAGAAGAATGGGCTAGCCTTCTCTCTACACACCGCAGACACCCACACACACACCCCACCACCCTCAGGGACCCCGCCACCCCTCCAAGCTCACAGGAGACGTTGAGCTGGACGGTTCTCTCCAGGGTCACCTGCGTTCCATGGAGTGTCACCCGACAGGTGAGGTTGGTGCCGTGGTCCTGGGACCTCGGGGTGAGGGTGAGCTCCGAGGAGTGGAGGGTGTCTGGGTTCATGGCATCAAGGGCATCTCCCGCCCAGGAGAACAGGAGAGGGTGTGGCCCATCACAGGCTAGCGACAGGCTGCAGGTCAGAGGTGTGCGGCGGCCGGACTCCAGTGGCTCCAGGAACTGGATGTTGGGTTTCTCTGGAGAAAAGGAGATGAGGAGACAGACGGAGATGCTTGGACGCAGGGGAGTGGGGACGCAGAGTGTGAGGGTCACAACTCATTCCCAGTTCTGGGTTTCTCCTGAACCCTCAAACCCCAAGACCTGGAGCAGGGAGGGCTCCTATACCCTCCTCCCATTCTAACAGAGGAGTCTCCCTGGGCCAGGGTCCTCTCCTGGCCCCCTGTCACACCTGTCACCTGCAAGTTCAGCTTCTTCTCTCTGTAACTGTATCTCACAGATCCTCTCTCCACTCGCAAGTAGTAGACTCCGGAGTCGCTCAACCTGGCCCCTTGGATGCTCAGGGAGCAGTCGTTGTCCCTGGGGTCCCCGACGAGGTGGAATCGGCCCTGAGTCTCTGACTTCACTCGTTTCTTTCGGTCGTTTGTGGCCACAGCATCATCGGATTGGCGGTCTCTTTCCCGGAACCAGTAGATGAAGAGTTCGGCAGAGGAATACGATGGATATCTCGGAGGCCAGGGATAGGAGAAGGAGCAGGGCACGTGGACGTCCATGCACGCCTGCACCGCCACTGATTCCTGCACTCGGAGCTCGAACCCTGGAAGCTCCTGCAGGGACCCTGGGGGACACAGAGGCTCAGCGGGAGCTCCAGCCCCTCCCCACACTTGACCCCTTCCTCCAGCCGTGAGCCCTGTTCCCCACCCCTCCCCCACTCACCCCCCCACAGCAGGGGCAGCAGCAGCAGCAAGGGCACCATGTCGGCATCCGCCAGCACAGAGCCAGTTCAGGTCCCTCTGCGGGGGAGGGAAGCGCCCCAAATGTGGGGAGGGAACGAGGAAGCCCCAACAGGAAGCCAGAGGGTGACGGAGACAGAGCCTTGGCCAAGCACAGAAGGGGAACTTGGACGCCCCAGGCCATGGAGGAGGGGCGGCCCTGAGAAGGCAGAACGTCCCACCCCTCCACCCCACACCCCACACTGCAGCGGGAGATCCTGAGGCCCCCAGAGGCCGAGAGGCTTCACCGCATGTGGCTCTGACATGACCACCCGTCCAGTGATGCTCAGGTCCACGGTGGGATCCCCCAGCAGCCGGCACAACCAGAAAAGAGAAACGGGCTCCAGCCCTGGTCATCGGGTGGGACCAACCCTGCAACACAGAAACACTGGACTTTCCGGAAAAGAACACTGAAAGATTTCTCAAAACCATTCAGACTTGGGCAGGAAGAGTCACACACTGTGGAGGGTGGAACCCAGGAAGAAAAGCTGAGCATGAAAAGCTCCTTTGCCCAGAAGGGTTTCCAGAACAGGACACACGGGCTGTGCATCTTCATGGATCTGAGGGTCTGTGGGAACTGCTGATGGGGACACAGGCCCACGCAAAGTGGGGTGATAAAGGAAGAACTTTGCCCCATTCAGCTGAGACCCCAAAAGTCCAGACCTCACACAGAAACACAGTTCACGACCCCTCACTCTGGATGGCCTTCTTTTCAAAGCCACAGGAAGGCTTAAGTCATGTGTGGAAAAAAACCTGTGAACTTGCTGGAAAAAATTCTTTAATGTTCACAAGTTTAACTATGATCATAAACGTCTTAGACACTTTCAGGAAGAAGCTATGGGAGTGATAGAAAGTTTCTTTTATAGTTAGATAGAAATATTAATATATTTTTTACTTTCTTAAACTACAGGAAAAAAGACGTCCATCAATCAATGGTGCCAGTGGAAATACTGTATCTTCTTTCTATTCTATTTTAGATATAATTAATTTTATTTCTTCGTATAATGGTCTTCTCTTCTACCTCAGATGGTAAAGAATCTGCCCTCAGTGTAGGAGTCCAGGGTTTGATCCTTGGGTCAGGAAGATCCCCTGGAGAAGGGAATGGCAACCCACTCCAGTATCCTTGCTGAGAGAATTCCATGGACAGAGGGCTCTTACAGGCTACAGTCCATGGGATCGCAAAGAGTCAGAAATGGCTAACACTTTATTAGTAGAATATTCATACTAATTAATATACATGACTATTCCCCTAAAAAGAGGCAACCAAAGAGGATCAGACCACAAGTATAGGAAACAGGTATCATACAGGTTGTGATAGGCATGCCTGACTTCTGAGAAAAATGGTATGGTGGCCCAGTGCTTAGGACTCTGCACTCTCACTGTCCCTGGCTCAGGTTCAATCCCTGGACTGGGAACTAAGACCCCACAAGCCCTAGGTCACAGTGAAAAAGAAAAAAAAAAAAAAAGGAAGGAAGAAAGAAAAAATAGTCTTCAATAAATGTCTTATCTTGTGGTTTCAGCATTTTATGTTTTGTGATTGATTACGTAGATTTCTCATTTCAAAAGAAACTCAGATGTGATGTGCCTGTGATATTGCGACTTTTAGGAAATATATATTTGGCCTTCATCCACAGTTCCTGGCTAATAGATTCATGAATTTTTCAAATTTTCTGATTGATAAGAGATATGGCAGCTTCTTTGTTCAAACATTTGCTCTCTGTTCTCAGTCCCTGAAAACACTTCAGGGCCGCAGCAGAGACCTGGGGGTCACATTTTGTATTTGGGGGCCATGTCTGTATTGTATTCAGTGACACCCTTTTTTTTTTTTGCCTAAGGAGGGATCCGAACGCTTGAATCAATGTCAGGCTCCGCAGAACCCTGGACTGGCCCTGCCCAGGGTCCAGGTGAACAAAAGGAAACGAGCTCTCGCCTTCACTCCACACCTGTTGCAGGAGCACTGCTGGACAAGCAGGCACTGGAGAAGGCCAGGAGCCACAGGGCTGTGCAGCACACCTTCACAGCAGCTGGTGTCCAGCAAATGTCAAGCTGGGACGGTCAAAGGGCAAGAAACAAGCAGTGTTGGTGAGCACGTGGGGGAAAGGGAAGCCCTGGGCCCTGCTGGCGGGAGTGTGAATTATTCCGGCCAGTGTGGGGAACACTCTGCAGGTTCCTCTAAACTAAAAATAGAGCCATCAAGCACGTTTACCTTTGGGCCTTTAAAGAAAATGCAAATGGCAATTTGAGAAGATATATGCACCCCATGTTCCCTTGGTGTCTCTTCATGCAAAGATGGGCTTGATAAAGGACAGAAATGGTATGGACCTAACAGAAGCAGAAGATATTAAGAAGAGGTGGCAAGAATACACAGAAGAACTATATAAAAAAGATCTTCATGACCAAGATAATCACGATAGTGTGATCACTCACCTAGTGCCAGACATCCTGAAATGTGAAGTCAACTGGGCCTTAGAAAGCATCACTACGAACAAAGCTAGTGGAGGTGATGGAATTCCAGCTGAGCTGTTTCAAATCCTGAAAGATGATGCTGTGAAAGTGCTGCACTCAATATGCCAGCAAATCTGGAAAACTCAGCAGTGGCCACAGGACTGGAAAAGATCAGTTTTCATTCCAGTTCCAAAGAAAGGCAATGCCAAAGAATGCTCAAACTACCGCACAATTGCACTCATCTCACACGCTAGTAAAGTAATGCTCAAAATTCTCCAAGCCAGGCTTCAGCAATATGTGAACCGTGAACTTCCAAATGTTCAAGCTGGATTTAGAAAAGGCAAAGGAACCAGAGATCAAATTGCCAACATTTGTTGGATCAACGAAAAAGGAAGAGAATTCCAGAAAAACATCTATTTCTGCTTTATTGACTATGCCAAAGCCTTTGACTGTGTGGATCACAGCAAACTCTGGAAAATTCTGAAAGAGATGGGAATACCAGACCACCTGACCTGCCTCTTGAGAAACCTATATGCAGGTCAGGAAGCAACAGTTAGAACTGGACATGGAACGACAGACTGGTTCCAAATAGGAAAAGGAGTACATCAAGGCTGTATATTGTCATTCTGTTTATTTAACTTGTATGCAGAGTACATCATGAGAAATGCTGGGCTGGAGGAAGCACAAGCTGGAATCAAGATTGCCGGGAGAAATATCAATAACCTCAGATATGTGGATGACACCACCATTATGGCAGAAAGTGAAGAGGAACTAAAAAGCCTCTTGATGAAAGTGAAAGTGGAGAGTGAAAAAGTTGGCTTAAAGCTCAACGTTCAGACAACGAAGATCATGGCATCTGGTTCCATCACTTCATGGGAAATAGATGGGGAAACAGTGGAAACAGTGTCAGACTTTGGTTTTTGGGGCTCCAAAATCACTGCAGATGGTAACTGCAGCCATGAAATTAAAAGACGCCTACTCCTTGGAAGAAAAGTTATGACCAACCTAGATAGCATATTGAAAAGCAGAGACATTACTTTGCCAACAAAGGTCTGTCTAGTCAAGGCTATGGTTTTTCCAGTGGTCATGTATGGATGTGAGAGTTGGACTGTGAAGAAAGCTGAGTGCTGAAGAATTGATGCTTTTGAACTGTGGTGTTGGAGAAGACTCTTGAGCGTCCCTTGGACTGCACAGGGATCCAACCAGTCCATTCTGAAGGAGATCAGCCCTGGGATTTCTTTGGAAGGAATGATGCTAAAGCTGAAACTCCAGTACTTTGGCCACCTCATGCGAAGAGTTGACCCATTGGAAAAGACTCTGATGCTGGGAGGGATTGGGGGCTGCCGGGAGCCAGTGTGAGGAATCCCGCCCATGGCAAAGGTCATGAGGAAGGAAGCCCAACAAAATGCAAAGGCGTGATCTGGCTTCAGGGGTTCCCCCTGAGTTTTCCTGAACATCTACCCCCCAAAACCAGAGTCAGCCTGATCTTCTTGTACTGTGGTTTTCCACTCTTCTGACACTCTCTGGAAAAGTTAACTTAGGGCTTCAGTCTTCTGCATTTGAAAGGAATGTTTCAGCTCAAACCCCCTTTGATGGCTCTCTAACTTGTCTAACAGGTTGCCCCGGACTTTTTACAACTTGTGAATTGTTTACAGCCCCCCAACCGCAAGAGGCACAAAGCTTAAAGCATCTTAAAGATACAGAGTCTTTTCTAAAGAGGTAAAAATTATATTGGTGATAGGTTTCCACTGTTGACTCAATGATTGCTGCCAGGCCTCCATATTCTTTATCTTTTAGGCACCTGAGGGATATTAATCAATGTAATCAGGATGCAAAAATAGGAATACAGTAGTTTTGATGTTAGCAACACTAGACTTTTGAGTTAATTACTTTTTTTTGTTATAAATCACTGTACTCCTTTTACTTGTTATAAATTGTTGTATCTTTGCTATGTAAGAATGTAACTTCATTTAGTGCTTTCTGAGAGTGGCACCAGACTTTGGGAAGAACAACATAAATAAGTCTTCTGGTTGACAAACCCTTATCAGAAAAAAGGCCGTAAAATGTTAATTGGCCCTCTGGCCATAAGATGATGTAAATCACCCAAGACTTATGTATACAACTAGGTATGCAGAGAGAAAGCCTGGTCTGGATAAGAGTCAGGGCTGCTGACGCTGCATAATTTTATATATTATCCATTGATCTCTATGTGAAAAAAAAGGTATAAAAGGCCTTTCTGGACAATAGAGGATGGGCCAGTCATTGGACTGGTTTCCCCCATGTCTCCTCTTTACTCTAATTTCTGGCTGAATTTCCATCTGGAGCGAGGAGGCTCATCACATCTATTTACTTGCCCTGGCCTCTAAGTTCCGTGAGAGAGAGAGCCCAAGGCAGGGCACTGTCCGATATTCAAACAGGCGCCGGTGGCCCAACGTAGATGGTGCAAATCTCTTGTCCTGAGATTTTATTGGCTTTCCCCGTAAACCAAGTTATTCAGCCTCTTTTCTCTACTAATTTTCCTACTATACTATTTCTTCCTAGTTTCTCTTTATATTTCTAATTAAATAAATTTTTCCTCACCCACGCCATCCCCACTTCGAATTAGCCTGGATCCACCAGGGCTGGACCCCTGCAGGGGGCAGGAGGAGAAGGGGACGACAGAGGATGGGATGGCTGGATGGCATCACTGGACGTGAGTCTGAGTGAACTCCAGGAGTTGGTGATGGACAGGGAGGCCTGGTGTGCTGCGATTCATGGGGTCGCAAAGAGTCAGACATGACTGAGCGACTGAACTGAACTGAACTGATGCACCCCATGTTGTTGGAAGCGTTATGTACAGTATCAAAGACATGGAAACAATGTCCATATCCAATGATGAGAGAATCAATAAAGAAACTGCGGTGTGTGCCTACTCGTGATCATTCTTCAGCTATAAAAGAGAAGGAAATCCTGCCTTACAGTACATGGATGGTATGCGAGGGCATTAGGGTAATGAAATACGTTAGACAGAGGAAGGAAAATACTGTATGATCTCACAGATAAGTGGAACTGAAAAAGAAAAAAAAAGTCATAGATGTAGGGTAAGGGAGTTAGAGAAGGCAAGGTTCAGAAAAAGAATGAGACAAGCGCTTTACAAGAACAGATCACCTTTAATGAGGTGAGAAGGGGCAGCAGTTAGATTAGTGAGCTACTGCACTAACCCAAGAAAACAGTACGTATATATATAGGCATAGATGTGCAAATCTACTGTCATAACAGGGCCTGTTCTTCTCCAAGGTTGCTCAGAGTAGTTATCTCTCAAACAGCTCTGGTAGGGAATTCTGGAGATCGGCCAGAGGCTGGACCCTCTGGGAGCTGAGCGTAATCAACCTTAATGTCCATTCTTTTTCTTCGGGTGAGAGAGTTCTCTGTTTTGCATAGAATGTTGGGGAGGACCTGGAGGGGAGTTTTAACTCCAGGCTATTTTGAGCCTTATAACTTTCCTTCATTTTAGACCCTAAGCGATATATACAAAAGCAGAAAGAGAGGTGGGCACCGTTAATGTTCAGGGCTTCTTCATGCTGATAAATGAGTCAGGGGTTTGTGGACTGGGAGGAAGGAAATCTAAGGCTCGTAGTGTTGACTTTTTATTCTAGCCATCAGGGTCTCAAGCAAAAGAAGTCTTGACTTGGTCTCGAGAGATGGCCCGAATCCGTTCTTGGAGAAGCCTTTGAAAGAGATTGAAGAGACAAGGTCCAAATAAGAAGAATAAAATGACAAGTACCAATGGTCCAAGACAGGGAACAACCAAGGGAGGGCCTGTTGGAACAGGTTTTGGGGAGAGTAACAGTTTTGTAATTCTTTCCTGCGGCGTTTAATTTTGTCTCTAAGTTGTTTGACTCTGCCCTGGACTATGCCCGTTTCATTAACAAAATAGCTGCAGCTCTCTCCTAGGAAAAAGCAGGTCTCTCCCTTTTCTGAGGTGAGAAGGTCCAGGGCTTGCCTATTTTGTAGGGCCACAGAAGCTAATGCGTTAATTTGTCTTTGGAGGACTCCACTACCTGCTCCATATCCGCATTAAGTTCTTGGGAGAGCTTGTGGTAAAAATGGGCCAAGGTCAAGATGCCCCCAACCCCCGTGTCTAGGGCTGCTGCTATGCCAGTCCCAATCAGGAAGGGGGCTATGACAGCTCGTCTTTTCCTGTGGGAAAGTTCCCCTTGCGGGTAGACTATTGGTTCTACCCCTTCTTCTTTGAGGAATGTTAGACCCGGGGTCAGGAAGACCAAGATGCAAGGTCAGGGGCTCCAGAGGGAGACATGAATATGCATAGGTCCTGCAGAGAATGAAGATTCCCGGGTTGGTGCAATTATTTGTGCTGTTCCAGAGAACCCAAGTGGAACAGAAGGAGGGAGTGGAGTTTGTAAGACCAGTGTAGTTGGGACTAGACTAGTTGATCCAGGTTAGGTTTGAAGAGGCTGAGAGCAGGACATTGTCACAGACTGGCCCAATGCGTTGTGTAGTTTTTTGTTGGGAAGGAGAGGTATAGTTGCCCTGTGACAGCCAGGTTGAGGGTAAAGGAATTGCTATGTGTGGCGAGGGAGACAGTGACACGCATGTCCAGCACTGGGATGTGTGTTGTGTGTACTGGAAGAGTTGGAAGGGAGAGTCGAGAAGGCGGGTAAGGCGTTGGTTGCCAGAGGGAGGTTTTAGGAGAGGCCATAATTGGGAAAGGAGGTCTAGGCATTTATAAGGCTCAGGGGTCTCCTGTAACTGGGAAAATAAGTTCTTGATAACTTGTTCTTGTTTCTTTTCCTGATACTGATCTAGTACCATCTGAGTACCCCCAGTGGGTAATGGGATAGAAACATGTGTTTCTTCCATTTGGCTTACAGCAGGTGCTCATGAAACTCCGTCTCTTCTGTACTTTAACAGTGGGTAGGGGTCTGGACTTCCCGCCCTCAAGGTTCGTGGTGCAGGTCTTGAAGCCGAATTATAACATGAGGAAAGAACATAGGAATAACTGAGCAGGGGCAGGGGCTAGCCAGAGGCTGGGGAGTGCAGCAAGGATAAGGAACAGGGGTGTCATGGGTCTGTTAGTTCAGCAGTGCAGAGGAAGTAGTGCCCTAGGAGTAGAACACAGCTAACAATGCAGGCGATACCGACAGAAAGATGAAGAGGGGAGACAGTCACTAGGCCTATAGCAAGGACTAGCATTAAGAGTGCACTTATGGTTAGAGAGACAGGGAGAGGCCAGTCAGGACGAGGGGCAGAAGGGCCCAGGTTGGTGGTTGCTTGAATCTGAGGAGGAACAGTGTTCATTAGGATGAAGAATGATGTAGAGAATGAAAGTAAAGAAATCAGTTTCATCTGGAGTCAGGTTGTAGAAGCTTCCCTGAAGGCACAGTTGAGATACCAGCGTGGTCAGGTTTTCGAAGGAAGTTCCTCTCGGGGCGCTGGTCCAGAGGTCTTGTAGTAGTTGGGTCAGGAACAGTTGTAGGTTGAAGAGTGTCCAGGTCATTCAGTGTCTTCTTCGATGGTCAACAGAGGTTGTCGCTGGGTGATTTTTAAGGAGGTGGGCCCTGTGAAGGAGACCTGATAGGGGTCAGTTAAGGAGGACAGCGTAGGATCGGAGGTGACCCATTTTAGGAGAGAGAGGTGTACCCAGGAGGTGACCTTCTCGACTTTAGCTGTAGTTGGGGTAAGGAGGATAATTTTGAATCAGCTCAGTTCAGTTGCTCAGTCGTGTCTGACTCTTTGCGACCCCATGAACCACAGCATGCCAGGCCTCCCTGTCCATCACCAACTCCTGGAGTCCACCCAAAACCATGTCCATCGAGTCGGTGATGCCATCCAGCCATCTCATCCTCTGTCATCCACTTCTCCTCCTGCCCTCAGTCTTTTCCAGCATCAGGGTCTTTTCAAATGAGTCAGCTCTTCGCATCAGGTGGCCAAAGTATTGGAGTTTCAGCTTCATCAGTCCTTCCAATGAACAACCAGGACTGATCTCCTTTACGATGGACTGGTTGGATCTCCTTGCAGTCCAAGGGACTCTCAAGAGTCTTCTCCAACACCACAGTTCAAAAGCATCAATTCTTCTGAACTCAGCTTTATTTATAGTCAAACTCTCACCTCCATACATGACTACTGGAAAAACCATAGCCTTGACTAGATGGACCTTTGTTGGCAAAGTAATGTCTCTGCTTTTTAATATGTTGTCTAGGTTGGTCATAACTTTTCTTCCAAGGAGTAAGCATCTTTTAATTTCATGGCTGCAGTCACCATCTACAGTGATTTTGGAGCCCAGAAAATAAAGTCAGCCACTGTTTCCCCATCTATTTCCCATGAAGTGATGGGATCAGATGCCATGATCTTCGTTTTCTGAACATTGAGCTTTAAGCCAACTTTTTCACTCTCCTCTTTCACTTTCATCAAGAGGCTCTTTAGTTCTTCTTCACTTTCTGCCATAAGAGTAGTGTCATCTGCATATCTGAGGTTATTGATATTTCTCCCGGCAATCTTGATTCCAGCTTGTGCTTCATCCAGCTCGGTGTTTCTCATGATGTACTCTGCATATAAGTTAAACAAGCAAGATAACAATATACAGCCTTGATGTACTCCTTTTCCTATTTGGAACCAGTCTGCTGTTCCATGTCCAGTTCTAACTGTTGCTACCTGACCTGCATACAGGTTTCTCAAGAGGCAGATCAGGTGGTCTGGTATTCCCATCTCTTTCAGAATTTTCCACAGTTTATTGTGATCCACACAGTCAAAGGCTTTGGCATAGTCAATAAAGGAGAAATAGATGTTTTTCTGGAACTCTCTTGCTTTTTCCATGATCCAGCAGATGTTGGCAATTTGATCTCTGGTTCCTCTGCCTTTTCTAAATCCACCTTGAACATCTGGAAGTTCATAGTTCACATATTGCTGAAGCCTGGCTTGGAGAATTTTGAGCATTACTTTACTAGCGTGTGAGATGAGTGCAACTGTGTGGTAGTTTGAGCATTCTTTGGCATTGCCTTTCTTTGGAATTAGAATGAAAACTGATCTTTTCCAGTCCTGTGGCCACTGCTGAGTTTTCCAGATTTGCTGGCATATTGAGTGCAGCACTTTCACAGCATCATCTTTCAGGATTTGAAATAGCTCAACTGGAATTCCATCACCTCATTAGGTTTGTTCATAGTGATGCTTCCTAAGTCCCACTTGACTTCACATTCCACGATGTCTGGCTCTAGGTGAGTGATCACACCATCATGATTATCTGGGTCGTGAAGATCTTTTTTGTACAGTTCTTCTGTATATTCTTGCTTAGGTCCATACCATTTCTGTCCTTTATTGAGCCCATCTTTGCATGAAATGTTCCCTTGGTGCCTCTAATTTTCTTGAAGAGATGTCTAGTCTTTCCCATTCTACTGTTTTCCTCTATTTCTTTGCATTGATCACTAAGAAAGGCTTTCTTATCTCTTCTTGCTATTCTTTGGAACTCTTCATTCAAATAGGTATATCTTTCCTTTTCTCCTTTGCTTTTCGCTTCCCTTCTTTTCACAGCTATTTGTAAGGCCTCCTCAGATAGCCATTTTGCTTTTTTGCATTTCTTTTTCTTGGGGATGGTCTTGATTCCTGTCTCCTGTACAATGTCATGAACCTCCATCCATAGTTCATCAGGCACTCTGTCTATCAGATCTAGTCCCTTAAATCTATTTCTCACTTCCACTGTATAGCCATAAGGGATTTGATTTAGGTCATAGCTGAATGGTCTAGTGGTTTTCCTCTCCTTTTCAATTTCAGTCTGAATTTGGCAATAAGGAGTTCATGATCTGAGCCACAGTCAGCTCCTGGTCTTGTTTTTGCTGACTGTATAGAGCTTCCCCATCTTTGGCTGCAAAGAATATAATCAATCGGATTTCGGTGTTGACCATCTGGTGATGTCTGTGTGTAGAGTCTCCTCTTGTGTTGTTGGAAGAGGGTGTTTGCTGTGACCAGTGCATTGTCTTGGCAGAACTCTGTTAGCCTTTGCCCTGCTTCATTCTGTACTCCAAGGCCAAATTTGCCTGTTACTCCAGGTGTTTCTTGACTTTCTACTTTTGCATTCCAGTCCCCTATAATGAAAAGGACATCTTTTTTGGATGTTAGTTCTAGAAGGTTTTGTAGGTGTTCACAGAACTGTTCAACTTCAGCTTCTTCAGCGTTACTGGTTGGGCATAGACTTGGATTACCATGATATTGAATTGTTCGCCTTGGAAACGAACAGTGATCATTCTGTCATTTTTGAGATTGCATCCAAATGCTGCATTTCGGACTCTTTTGTTGACCACGATGGCTACTCCATTTCTTCTAAGGGATTCCAGCCCACAGTAGTCGATATGATGGTCATCCGAGTTAAATTCACCCATTCCAGTCCATTTAGTGCACTGATTCCTAGAATGTTGATGTTCACTCTTGCCATCTCCTCTTTGACCACTTCCAATTTGCCTTGATTCATGGACCTAACATTTCCGGTTCCTGTGCAATATTGCTGTTACAGCATCGAACCTTGCATCGATCACCAGTCCCATCCACAACTGGGTGTTGTTTTTGCTTTGGCTCTGTCCCTTCATTCTTTCTGGAGTTATTTCTCCACTGATCACCAGTAGCATACTGGGCACCTACTGACCTGGGGAGTTCATCTTTCAGTGTCCTATGTTTTTGCTTTTTCATGCTGTTCATGGGGTTCTCAAGGCAAGAACACTGAAGTGGCTTGCCATTCCCTTTTCCAGTGGACCACATTCTATCAGACCTCTCTACCATGACCCGTCCATCTTGGGTGGCCCCACAGGGCATGGCTTAGTTTCATTGAGTTAGACAAGCTGTCGTCCGTGTGATCAGGATGGATAGTTGTGTGACTGTGGTTTCAGTCTGTCTGCCCTCTTGTGCCCTCTCTCAGTGCCTACCGTCTTACTTGGGTTTCTCTTACCCTGGACGTGGGGTATCTCTTCACAGCTGCTCCTTACCTTGGACCTGGGGTAGCTCCTCTCAGCCGCCACCCCTGACCTTGGATGTGAGATAATTCCTCTCGGCTGGGCTTCTGCGCCTTCTATTGCAGCCACTGCGCTTCTGAATAGTCCGAGTTGAATGACCATTTAATTTTTGACCACTGAATGACTATTACTTTTGAATGGTCCCTGCCATTTTGGGGTTAGGTCACCCCGGGGATTATCAGACAGGTAGACTATGTCCCCAATTTGTAAAGGGGGCAAGGGAGCTTGGAGGTCGGGGGCAGGCAAGTTGCGGTTGATTTATTTCCAGAGGGCATTGCTGAGTTCGGCCAGCAGAGGGAGTGTAGGAAGCTTGGTATGGGAGGAGGTTCGGGAGGAGTCCAGGAGGAAGCAAGGGCCTTCCATATATCACCTCAGAGGGCTCAGCCTCGGGGGCTTTCTGGGCAAAGCCCGCACTTTGAGGAGAACAACTGGCAGAAGTTTAGTCCAATCCAAATGTACCTCGAGGGTTAGTTTGGTAAGAATCTTTGATTATTCTGTTTATCCTTTCTACCTTTCCTGAGGACTGGAGAGGATATGGAACGTGAAATTTCCAGGGTATCTGTAAGAATTGGACAAGTTGTTGGGTGATCTTGGACGTAAATTCCAGGCCATTATCAGACTGTAGGGATGAAGGCAGGCCAAACCTGGGGATAATTTCTGTGAGGAGGATTTGGGCCACGCTGTGGGCTTTTTTGTTTGTAGTGGGAAATGCTTCTAGCCATCCCGAAAAGGTGTCCACAAGGACTGGGAGGTATGAGACTCTCTGAACCAGGGGCATATGAGTAAAGTCTATCTGCCAGTCCTGTGCTGGGAGGCTGCCTCGCATTTGATGAGTTGGAAAGGAGGTAGGTTTAAGGTTGGAATTGGGATTAGTACATTGACAAGTTTGACAGGAGCAGGTAAGGTTATCTAAATATTGTTGGTCAGCAGTGGATATGGGGAAGTGGTTACGGAGGAACTGTTGGATTGTCTGGGATGAGGGATGAAAGAGTGAGTGTAGATAAGAGAGGATTTTTCTGGTGGTGGGGGGGTCGGATGGAGTCAGGGCTAAGATGACAGGGGACTGGAGGGAGGGATGGGACAGGGCTGTCTCCTTTGCCTTCTGGTCTGTGGCATTCCCTTTTGATGTCCCCTACAGTGGAGGATGCGGCTTTGTTTGGTAAGAGTGCTGCCTCTAGAATTTTGTGGATCAGGTCTGAATTAATAATGGGGGATCCCTTTTGGGTCAGAAAACCTCTTTTTCTCCATATTAGGATGTTCGAATGAAGTATGTTATAGGCAAATTTGGAGTCTGTGTGGATGTTAACCCTTAGATTTTTAGCCAGAGTCAAAGCTCTGGTGAGAGCTATCAGTTCTGCCTGTTGGGAGGTGGTGTGAGGTGGCAGAGGTGAAGCTTCAATTGTCTGGGTTTCGTGATTGTGACAAAGATACCCCTGGATGATGGCATATCCTGCCGCGAAGGGTGGAGATTTTTGAGAGCTGCCATCAATGAACAAGTCTGGGTCTAGGATGGGCTGATCTGTTAAATGTTGAAAGAGGTTTTGGGTAAGATCTACTGTTAGGCTGCAGCTATGTAGGAGGGGGTCTGTTGTAGAGGACGTGGGTAATAAGCTGGCAGGGTTAAGGGGGGAGCAGGGGGAGAATGAGAGCAGAGGGTCAAGGGGAAAGGCATGTAGGACCTGTACCCTAGGAGGAAGGGAGAGGAAAGCCCGATGTGATAGTAAGTCTCGGAAGGTGTGTGGAGAACAGACTGTTAAAGGGGCATGTCTAGAGAGTTTATTTGCTTCGGCTACGAGGGCTGAGATAGCAGCCATGGCCTGTATGTAGGGAGGCCACCCTTGGTCACCATGTCAAGCTGTTTTGACAGATACACTATGGGAGCCCAGGTGTCTCCAGCCCGCTGACACAGAAGTCCCAGGGCCTGTCCTTGGTTGGAATGGGCAAAGAGAAAGAATGGTCTGGTGTGATCTGGCAGGTGGAGAGCTGGCACTCGGAGGAGGCTCTGGGTGAGCTGGTGAATGGGACTGGCTAGTGAGGAGGGCTTAAAGAGGGGCTCATCCAGACATCCTTTAGTTGTCTCACAGAGCGGCTTTGCAAGGAGGGAGGTTAGGAATCCAGATACGGAAAAAGTTTAGGAGGCCAAGGATAGACAGAAGCTCCCTTTTCGTTTTTGGAAGCGGACAGTTAATTAGGGCCTTGATTCTATCTGGGGAAATAGTTCTTTGTTGGTGGGATATGGAGAGCCCCAGGTAGGTGACGTTTGTCTGGGTTATTTGGGCCTTGGACTGGGACACCCAATAACCCCAGGATCACAGGGCCCCGTGGAGTTTGGCAGTATGTTGGAGGCAGATTTTTCAGGTTGGGCTACAAAGGAGGAGGTCATCTACGTATTGGAGGAGATGACTCGGGGCTAGGTCGAGTGCCTGTAGGTCCTTTTGTAAAGCCTGTCCAAAAAAGTGGGGGCTGTCTCTGAACCCCTTGGGGAGAACTGTCCATGTTAGTTATTGGGAAACATGAGTCTCGCGGCCTTGCCAGGTGAAGGAGAAAAGGGGTTGGGAGAGGGGGTGGAGGGGGATGGTGAAAAAGGCATCTTTGAGATCTAATTCTGTGAAGTGGGTTGCAGTCGGGGATATGGCAGACAGAAGGGTGTAAGGGTCAGGGACTACTGGGAAAGTCGGTGTGATAGCCTCATTGATTTTTCACACATCCTGGACCAGTCTCCAAGAGTTTGGCCCCTTCCTTACTGTCAGAATAGGGGTGTTGTGTGATGAATGGGTAGGAATTAAGATAGAGGCTTGAAGGAGATGGCCTATGATAGGCTTAATTCCTTGTGGCTTCTGGGGTGAGAGAGTACTGTTGTTGGGTAATTATAGTCAAGGGGTCTTTTAGGGTAATGTGGGCTGGGGGATGATGTTTGGCTATGGATGGGTGATCAGTGTCCCAGACATGGGGGTCTAAGGTGGGTAGATCCAAGGGAAGGTCGGGGTGAGGTGTAGGGACAGTCCAGGTGCCATCTGCACACAGAATACAGAGACTATATCAAGGGGGGTGGTATGGTAATAAAGACCCTCTATTTGGATAACAGATCTCTCTCTAGGAGTGCCATTGGGCACTTAGGCATTATGAGGAAATGAGTTTATGAGGGTTGATTTTTCAAATTGACAGTAATGAGGGGCTGACTTTTGGCCTTAAGGGGACTCCAGAGACCCCCTTGATTGTGAGTTCTGAGTCTAGAGTTGGGCCAGAGTAGGAAGTTAAGAGAGAGAAAGTAGCTCCAGTGTCTACTATAAAGGAGGTCTTTTTTCTGGCCACTACCCCATCTACCCTAAGTTCCAAGCTTGTGTCCAGGACATGGGTCAGGGGGTTGGAACTCAGGCCCTGTCATTGGAACAACTCTTGTAGGGTTGGGTTGGGGTTCTGGGGAGAAGTGGGGATATCCCCAGGGGTGCCAGGGCATCCCTGTAGGCATTCCACTCTCCATGTCTTGGAGGTGGGGACCTCCCCAGGGGTGTCAGGGTGTCCCTGGGGACAGTCCATCTTTCAGTGTCCCCACTGACCACAGGTTGGTCATGTTTTTGTGGGGGGCCACAGGTTCAGGCATGTCTTTGCCCAGTGTCCTGTCTGGTTGCATTGGAAGCAGGGTCCAAGGGGTGGGTCTTAAGTCCCATCTGGGATGACTTGGGCTGGACTGATCTCTTCTCTTAATTGCTGCCGCCAGAAGGGCATATTTAGCTTTGCTCTCATGGTCTTTTTCTCTCATAGCCTCCTCCTCTATATTATTGAACACCTTGAAGGCTACTTCTAGAAGGTCTCTTTGGGGGGGGTCTCAGGGCCCTTCTCTAGTTGTTGAAGCTTGCGTCTAACGTCAGGGGCGGACTGGCTGATGAACTGAACATGAAGGCAGAGTAACCCAGCAGGGGTGGTGATATCTAGGTTGGTATACTTCTGGACTGCCTCTGTGAGGCCTGCCAAGAATAAGGCTGGATTTTCGTCTGCCCCTTGGGTGATTTTCCTGACTTTGTCATAATCCATGGACTTTCCCCACGGATATGAATGGGTTTTTTTTTTTTTGCCTTCCTTCTAGAAGGCAGGTAATCATATGATTGAGTCTCCTGATACTTGGGTCACCAGGCTGGGACATCCAGTGGGGCTCTAACTGAGGCACCGCCTCATCAGCAGCCGGGCTATCCCACTCTTGGTTATGTAAGCGATCAGCGTGGGATTTGCCCCTTGCCAGATACGGTCTTTTTCACCTGGGGTGAGAGTGGCATTTAGGATATAGTATATGTCACTCCATGTGAGGTTATAGGCCTGGGAGAGTCTCAGGAATTCTTTCCTGTATCTGGTAGGATTTTCAGAAAATAATCCCAATTCTCCTTCAATTTGGCTCATATCAGAAACTGAGAAAGGCACATGAACCCCTGTGGTGCCCTCCGGTCCTGCTGCCTCTCTGAGAGGAAACACGTGTTTGTTTCGGGTCCTGGCCGATGGAGGGCGGGTGGAAATCTCTTTTGGGGTTTCCGAGTCATCACTTCCTGTTTGGAGGAGGAAGGGCTAAAGGATGGGGTCTCCTCTCCGGAAGCTTTTTTTTCCGGGGCGGTAGGGAGGAGGCTCATCTGCCTGGTCAAAATTGGGGGCTGAGGATTTAGGAGGCCTTTTAGGGGCTTTAGATTTGGATTCTTTTGCAATGCAGGGGGAGAGGGAGCGGAGGAGGATTTGATAGGTAGAATAGTCCTTGCAGAGAGAAGGACGGCTCGTAAGGTCCCAGAAGGCTTGAATATAGGGGACCTCCGACCATTTGCCATTCCGTTTGAGGAAGTTAGTGAGATCTGATAAAATACTGAAATCGAAAGTCCCGAACTCAGGTCAGCAGTTTTGGTTATCCAGTTTGTATTGAGGCCAAATTTGAGTGTAAAGTGACTCGAGTTAATGAACCTTGAGATCGGTCAAGAGTAGATGTTTGAGGTTTCGTTTTATGCAGGCCAAGGGAGAGTCCCGTGGGATGGACTGGCTTGACCCCATGGCTAGCGACTGTCCGGTCGAGAGAAAAGGTCGTCACCTAATCTTTTGATGGGGCAAAGAGAGAGAGACTCTGAAGGAGAGAGGGGGGTCCCCCAAGTACCTCCCGAGAGGACCTCTTGGCAGGGTTCCCCAGGAACCCAGAAGGGACGACAGTCTATAGCACCCTAGAGTACCATCCAAGCTTCCTGGGCTACTGGGTCAGGCGAGCATTCGTGGTGGGTGGAGGGAGGTCAAATGGCAAAAGGCCTCTGGAGTTGGTCGGTCTCGTGGAAAAGAAAGTGTAGAGAAAAGAGGAAGAGAGGGAGAGAGAGAGACCAATATTCCTCGGGTTACGTGGAAACCAATAAAGCCCTCACACAGGACTTGTTCTGCTCACGAAGGCACAGGGCGTCCTCTCGAGGAGGTCTTGGAAGCCCAGGTGGGAAAGAGAGCTTGGCAGTCTTCCACGCTCTGAAGAGCTGGCCGTGGAGAACAAGAAGGAACCTCAACCTCCCGGGTTTCAGCACCAAAAAATGGAGGGTAAAGGAGTTAGAGAAGGCGAGGTTCAGAAAAAGAAAGAGATCAGCACTTGACAGGAAAAGATCACCTTTAATGAGGCGAGAAGGGGTAGCAGTCAGATTAGTGAGCTGCTGCCCTAACCCAAGAAAAGAGTAAGTACGTATAGGTAAGCGTAAGTATATATAGATGTGGAAATCTACTGTCTTAAGGGGGCCTGTTTTTCCCCACAGTTGTTTGGAGTAGTTATCTCTCAAACGGCTGGGGTAAGGAATTCTGGAGATTGGCCAGAGGCTGGACCAGCTGGGAGCTGGGTGCAATCAACCTTAATGTCCTTTTTTTTTTCTTCAGGTGAGAGAGGTCTTTGTTTTGCATAGAATGGTGAGGGGGGGGGACCTGGAGGGGAGTTTTAACTCCAGGCTCTTTTGAACCATATAACTTTCCTTCAATAGATACAGAGAAATAACTGGTGGTTCTCAGAGGTAGAGAGTGGGGTCATTGGCAAAAATGGGCAAAAGTGGTCAGAAGGTATACATTTCCTGGAATAAAATAAATAAGTCATGGACATGTAATGTACGTCATGGTAACTATATTTAAAATATTAAGGACATTAATACAGTAAAGTTATGACCAACCTAGGCAGCATATTAAAAAAGCAGAGACATTACTTTGTCAACAAGCGTCCATCTAGTCAAGGCTATGGTTTTTCCAATAGTCATGTATGGATGTGAGAATTGGACTGTGAAGAAAGCTGAGCGCAGAAGAATTGATGTTTTTGAACTGTGGTGTTGGAGAAGACTCTTGAGAGTCCCTTGGACTGTAAGGAGATTCAGCCAATCTATTCTAAAGGAAATCAGTCATGGGTGTTCATTGGAAGGACTGATGTTGAAGCTGAAACTCCAATATTTTAGCCACCAGATTCAAAGAGCTGACTCATTTGAAAACACCCTGATGCTGGGAAAGATTGAGGGCAAGAGGAGAAGAGGACGACAGAGGATGAGATGGTTAGTTGGCATCACCGAGTTAATGGACATGAGTTTGGGTAAACTTCAGGAGTTGGTGATGGACAGGGAGGCCTGGCGTGCTGTGGTTCATGGGGTCACAGAGTCAGACACGACTGAGAGACTGAACTGAACTGAATATAATTAATAAAACAGTACTGTATATTTGAAAGTTGCTAAAAAATTAGATCTTAAAATTTCTCATCACAAGAAAAAAGTCTTAGCCTTATAGATATTAATTAGGCACATTTGGTGATCATTTTTCAATATGTACATATATTAAATCATTATATTGTACACTTGAAACTAACACAATGTTATACCTATATCTCAAAGAAAATATATATCTACAAATATAAAAGATTTGAAAAATGTCAAGTTGGGTGCTTAGCTTAGAATGGTCCAAAGCTAAGAAAGTGTTCCCTGGTTGACAGGCTCCACTAGCCTTTCAACACCTGCATAATCAATTACTTGTATTACATTTCCTCTTTGGAAATATACAATATGTAGTGTGGCTTCTAGTGTGGCTACTGTCCCTGATTAACTGATTAAATCTCCAGAGATGAAAACAATGAACACTGGTTGATTGCAAATGCCTTTGTGATAAAATTCACAGTGCATTGGAAATAAAAGAGAAATTCCCTAAAAAGATGAAGGGTGTCTTTAGAAAATATCATACTTAATGGAGTAGCATAGGTTCCAACCTAGCAAGTCAATAATATCAGTAAAAGGTGTAACAATTGAAAAAGAAAAGAGGTTTGTCTTCATAAAAGTTTGTGCATGTAGAAAAATCCAAAAGTTTATACAGATCCATTTGAAGGTTTAACAAGAGAGCATGATGACTTGAGACATATTCCAATTTTAAAAATCCATTGCAGACTTCCTGTGGTCCAGTGACTCGCCTTCCAAAGCAGGAGATGGGGATTTGACCCCTCGCAGGGAACTAAGATTCCCACATGCCTTGCAACTCGGTCAAAACAAATCAATCACATTCCCATAGCACAGTAATATAAAACTGTATGAGAACCATTGACAAATGCATCAAAAATTAGGATATACCCGGAATCTATCTAACATTTAGAAAGGTATACAACACAAGGATATACAAAACCTCAGTGGAGAAAACTATGAATTGGTCTTGAAGGATATTAAAGACATATATAAATGGAAAAATACACCACATTAGGGGTTTGAAAAAACAGAGTATAAATGTCCATTCTACTCAAAATAATGTGCAGAATCAAAATGTATGTCACCACATCTCAAGTGGACATCTGTGGAACTCAGTAACCCCACTGTAAAATTTATAAGGAAGCAGACATTTCAAGGATGGCAAGGGTACCTTGCAAAAGAACAATGTGTGAGGCCTGGCTCTGCAAGTTGTGAAGATACATTACAGCCTGCCTGCTTGCTTAGTCGCTCAGTCGTGTCTGACTCTTTGCCACCCCATGGACCGTAGCCCACAAGATTCCTCAGTCCATGGGATTGTCCAGGCAAGAATACTGGATTGGGTTGCCATTCTCTTCTCCAGGGTATATTACAGCTTAGTACAACAAAACTTTTGGACTGAAAGAGGGATAGTCCAGTAGACTAGTGGAACAGAATAGGGAACCTAGAAATAAACCCCAACCACAGGAAGCGTCATGTGTAATAGAAAAGGTGATAGAAAGAAGTGACAAAGAGATAGGCGTTTCAATCACTCTGTGGGCGACAGGGGATCTGAAGCCAGTCAAGTGAAACTGCACCCCTAGCTCATATGGGAACCAAAATCAAGTGCAGATGGGCTGAGACCTATTTAGAGAGACAAACAGCAGAGCTGCTGCAAGATACTGCGGCAGGTATCCCCATGAGCTGTGGTGGGGCAGGATTCCCGAACAGCACAGGAAGAACACCATCTCTAAGAGAGACGCTGAAATCTCGAGCTGGATTAAAATGAAGAACTCTTCATAACAGACACCCCTGGGAGTGCGGAATTGAAAGCCATCAGGTGGGATAAGATACAGATGATACAGATAACCATCAAAGTAACAGTAGCCAAAATATGAGTTTCTAAAATGCCTAAGGTCAAAGAAATATACAGAAATGGGCCCCAATGAGCAAGAATTTCATCAAGGACAATGTATAAGGGGACTGTCAAGGAATAGAAAGCTGCCCCACATCACTGCAGCCAGGAACCTGCACGTTAAGACACTAATAGGGTATGACTACACATGCTCCAAGTAGCCAGCTATTACAGTCTCTCAAAACACCAACTGCTGGGAAAGTGTGGAGCAATGGTTGTTGAAATGTAAGTTGGCCAACACATTTGAGAGGAAAACAGCTTCATCCACCAAGCCAAGCCTGTGCTTACATCAGGACTCAACACTTCCCCTGCCTGGATGCATGTTCTAGAGCAGCCATGACGAATGGTGCCCAGTCCCCACATGTGGCAATTGAAGGGTTTAAAGACGGTTATAAGGCTGGGTGTTGGGAGGGGCCACACGAAGTGCTGTCAGGTGAAACAACACTGGGTTTCTAGGTTTAGTATAAGAAAATGAATGTGGGTGTTTTGGGCATTCTGGGGCCAATTCCTACATGTCTGTCATTTCACCCACACCAGCCACAAGCAATTCTGAGACACCAGGAGTGCATCCCAGAATTCAGTTCAACTCAATCCAACTCAGTGTTGACACTGTCCGCCTGTAAATAGCATCACATCCTACAAGACTTCAGTCCTTCCAGACTGCCCCTCCAGTTTCATATGCCTGTTTCACGTCCAGGTTGTCACATGTACACCTGATCTGCTGGTTACACATAGTTCAGTTCAGTTCAGTCGCTCAGTCGTGTCTGAGTCTTTGAGACCCCATGGACTGCAGCACACCAGGCCTCCCTGTCCATCACTAATTCCAGGAGTTTACTCACACTCATGTTCATTGAGTCAGCGATGCCATCCAACCATCTCATCCTCTGTCGTCCCCTTCTCCTCCCACCTTCAATCTTTCCCAGCATCAGGGGCTTTTCCAATGAGTCATTTCTTTACATCAGGTGGCCAAAGTATTAGAGTTTCAGCTTCAACATCAGTCCTTTTAATTAATACTTAGGACTGATTTCCTTTACGATGGACTGGTTGGATCTCCTTGCAGTCCAAGAGACCCTCAAGAGACTTCTTCAACACCACAGTTGAAAACTTCAGTTGTTCGGCACTCAGCTATCTTTATAGTCCAACTCCCACATCCATACAACTCTCACATCCATACATGACTTCTGGAAAGCCATAGCTTTGACTAGACAAAACTTTGTTGGCAAAGTAATGTCTCTGCTTTTTAATATGCTGTCTAGGTTGGTCATAGCATTTCTTCCAAGGAGCAAGTATCTTTTAATTTTATGGCTGCAGTCGCCATCTGCAGTGATTTTGGAGCCCCCCAAAATAAAGTCTGTCACTGTTTCCCCATCTATTTCCCATGAAGTGATGGGACCGGATGCCATGATCTTCGTTTTCTGAATGTTGAGCTTTAAGCCAACTTTTTCACTCTCCTCTTTCACTTTCATCAAAACGTCCTTTAGTTCTTCTTTGCTTTCTGCCATAAGGATCTGCATATGTGAGATTGTTGATATTTGTCCAGGCAATGTTGATTCCAGCTTGTGGTTCATCCAGTCCACCATTTCTCATGATGTACTCTGCATATAATTTAAATAAGCAGGGTGACAATATACAGCCTTGACACACTCCTTTCCCAATCTGGAACCAGTCTGTTGTTCTATGTCCAGGTCTAACTGTTGATTCTTGACCTGTATGCAGATTTCTCAGGAAGCAGGTCAAGTGGTCTGGTATTCCCATCTCTTTTAAGAATTTTCCACAGTTTGTTGTGATCCACACAGTCGAAGGCTTTGGCACAGTCAATAAAGCGGAAGTAGATGTGTTTTTTGGAACTCTCTTGCTTTTTTGATGATCCAATGGATATTGGCAATTTGATCTTTGGTTCCTTTGCCTTTTCTAAATCCAGCTTGAACATCTGGAAGTTCACGATTCAGTGCTGCTGAAGCCTGGCTTGGGGAATTTTGAGCATTACTTTACTAGCATGTGAGATAGTGCAATTGTGCAGTAGTTTGAGAATTTTTTGGCATTGCCGTTCTTTGCGATTGGAATGAAATCTGACATTTTCCAGTCCTGTGGCCACTGCTGAGTTTTCCAAATTTGCTGGCATATTGAGTGTGGCACTTTCACAGCATCATCTTTTAGGATCTGAAATAGCTCAACTGAAATTCCATCACTTCCACTAGCTTTGTTCATAGTAAGGCCCACTTGACTTCGCATTCCAGTATATCTGGCTCTAGGTGAGTGATCTGGCTCTAGGAATGATGCTAAAGCTGAAACTCCAGTACTTTGGCCACCTCATGTGAAGAGTTGACTCACTGGAAAAGACTTTGATGCTGGGAGGGGTTGGGGGCAGGAGGAGAAGGGGACGACCGAGGATGAGATGGCTGGATGGCATCACTGACTCGATGGACGTGAGTCTGAGTGAACTCCAGGAGTTGGTGATGGACAGGGAGGCCTGGCATGCTGCGATTCATGGGGTCGCAAAGAGTCGGACACGACTAAGCGACTGAACTGAAATGAACTGAACTGAACTGAGTGATCACACCATCGTGATTATCTGGGTCATGAAGATCTTTTTTTTCAATCGTTCTTCTGTGTATTCTTGCCACCTCTTCTTAATATCTTCTGCTTCTCTTAGGTCCATACCATTTCTGTCCTTTATTGTGCCCATCTTTGCATGAAATGTTCCCTTGGTATCTCTAATTTTCTCGAAGAGATCTCTAATCTTTCCCATTCTATTGGTTTCCTCTATTTCTTTGCACTGATCACTGAGGAAGGCTTTCTTATCTCTCCTTGCTATTGTTTGGGACTCTTCATTCAGACAGGTATATCTTTCCTTTTCTCCTTTGCCTTTTGCTTCTCTTCTTTTCTCAGCTATTTGTATGGCCTCCTCAGACAGCCATTTTTGCCTTTTTGCATTTCTTTTTCTTGGGGATTGTCTTGATAACTGCCTCCTATAAATTATCACAAACCTCCATAGTCCATAGTTCTTAAGGCACTCTGTCTATCAGATCAAATCCCATGAATCTATTTGTCACTTCCACTGTATAATCATAAGGGATTTGATTTAGGTCATACCGGAATGGTCTAGTGGTTTTCCCTACTTTCTTCAATTTCAGTCTGAATTTGGCAATAAGGAGTTCATGATCTGAGCCACAGTCAGCTCCTGGTCTTGTTTTTGCTGATTGTATAGAGCCTCTCCATCTTTGGCTGCTAAGAATATAATCAGTCCTATTTCAGTATTGAGCATCTGGTGATGTCCATGTGTAGTCTTCTCTTGTGTTGTTGGAAGAAAGGGTTTGCTATGATCAGTGCATTCTCTTGGCAAAACTCTATGAGCCTTTGCCCTGCTTCATTCTGTACTCCAATGACTAATTTGCCTGTTTTTCTAGTATTTCTTTACTTCCTACTTTTGCATTCCAGTCCCCTATAATGAAAAGGACATCTTTTTCGGATGTTAGTTCTAGAAGGTCTTGTAGGTCTTCATAGAACCGTTCAACTTCAGCTTCTTCAGCATTACTGGTTGAGGCATAGACTTGGATTATTGTGATATTGAATGGTTTGCCTTAGAAACGAACAGAGAGCATTCTGTCATTTTTGAGATTGCATCCAAGTGCTGCATTTCAGACTCTTTGTTGGCTATGATGGCCACTCCATTTCTTCTAGGGGATTCTTGCCCACAGTAGTAGATATAATGGTCATCTGAGTTAAATTCACCCATTCCAGTCCATTTTAGTTTGCTGATTCCTAGAATGTCGATGTTCACTCTTGCTATCTCCTGTTGACAACTTCCAATTTGCCTTGATTCACGGACCTAACATCCAGGCTCCTATGCAATATCATTCTTTACAGCACTGGACTGTACTTCCATCACCAGCCACATCCACAACTGGGTGGTGTTTTTCTTTGGCTCCAGCTCTTCATTCTTTCTGGAATTATTTCTCCACTGATCTCCAGTAACATATTGGTCACCTGCCAACCTGGGGAGTCCGTCTTTCAGTGTCCTATCTTTTTCCCTTTTCACACTGTTCATGGGGTTCTCAAGGCATACTGAAGTGATTTGGCATTCCCTTCTCCAGTGGACCACGTTTTGTCAGAACTCTCCACCATGACCCATCCATCTTGGGTAGCCCTACATGGCATGGCTCATAGTTTTATTGAGTTAGACAAGGCTGTGGTCCATGCAATCAGATTGGTTAGTTATCTCCCACTGAAACTCAAAACTAAGTTCTATTCCTGGAGCCGAAGAATGAATTCCGCAAACAAGAAGACACTCACACAGGCAATGCTAATTTTAAAAGATAGAGATGCACAGTTCTCAGCATAGACAATGAGAGGGTGTGAAGTAACCACAAAGACAGGAATAACAGCAGATTTGCACCTTTATTAGAATTGATCTGTTCTTATTTGGTTTGCTTGGGGCCAGAGGTGTGTGATTTCTGACCAATCAGTTTAAATGTCCCAATGTCCAATGTGTCATTTGTATGCTTTTCTTGGATCCCCCAGTTTCTCTGTATCTCCAGACCTTGTGCTGCCATCTATCGACCCTTTCTGAAGACCCTAGATCATTATTTAAAGACCAAATGCATCTTTAAGAGGTAATGCAGATCCTAATAGAAAATAAAATAACTCAAACAATTGAAGTGGGGACACGAAGCAACCATTTTTACATTGCAAAAGAGTTACAACTTCCTATCAATGAAAAGTGTATATATCACACTTTTAAAAATATTTATTCATTTATATACTGATTTTTGGCTGTGCTGGCTCATAGTTGCGGGGAGCAGGGGTCTACACTCCAATTGTGGTGTTCCCATGGCAGTGGCTTCTCTTGTGGAAAACAGACTCTAGGCCCACAGGCTTCAATAGTTGCCACTGTGGGCTCAGTAGTTGGGGCTCATGGACTTGGTCGCTCAAGGACATGTGGAATCTTCCCAGACCAGGGATCAAACCACTATCCCCTGCATTGACAGGTGCATTCTTAACCACTGGACCACCGGGGAAGTCCCATGCATAGATTTTTAAAAAACAAATCAATAGTAATATTTTATCGAGGTGGTATTCACATGACATGGAAGTACTAATGATAGTTTTGGATGTGTAAACTTTTAGTAGATGAGATAGAGGAAACTAAATGACGTTGGACGATAAAGTAATGTGGGCCTGGAGCCTCCCTCTTGTGGAGGAAAGAGGAAGCGCTGACAGTTCTACACCACAGGACAGTGGGAGGGGAACTGGGGAGATGACTCTTGGCCCCACCAGTGTGGGCCCCAGACAGACATCCAGGAAAAGGCCTTCTCTGGTGAGAATGAAGGGTGAGTCTTTGCAACATGACACCTAGTGTCTGATTGAAGCTATTTCCTGTCCACAAGGACCATTTTTTCCTGCTATCCCCAATACATACACAAAATACAATTGTATGTAGTGCTGGGGAAATGAAGGAAGATATCTATCAGAAAACATTTTAAAACATTCCCAAGATGGTAATGATAACTCCATATGCAAGACAGCAAAAGAGACACAGATGTATAGAACAGTCTTTTGGACTCTGGGAGAAGGCGAGGGTGGGATGATCTGAGAGAATAGCATTGAAACATGTATATTATGAAACAGATCACCAGTCCAGGTTTGATGCATGAGACAGGGTGCTCAGGGCTGGTGCACTGGGATGACCCAGAGGGATGGGATGGGGAGGGAGGTGGGAGGGGGGTTCAGGATGGGGAACACATGTACACCCATGGCTGATTCATATCAATGTATGGCAAAAACCACTACAATATTGTAAAGTAATTAGCCTCCAACTAAAATAAATAAAATGAATAAAGAAAAGATTCCCATGGATAATTGCATCAAAGAGAATAAAATACCCAGGAATAAATTTCATCAAGGAGAAGAGACATAAGCCATTTATGAAAGAAACTGAAGAAGACACAAAGAAATTGAAAGATATACATGGTCACAGATTAGAAGAATGAATATTGGGAAAATGTCCATTGGAGCCTTGCAGTACAGATTCTATTCAATCCTTATCTGGAATACCCATGGCATTTTGAACAGGGCCAGAACAAATAATCCCCAAATTTTTATGACGCCATCAAAGACCTCGAATAGTCAAAACAATCTTGAGAAAGAAGAACAAAGCTGGAAGCATGATACTCTCTGATGTCAACCCTACTACAAAGCTAGAGCAATTGAATATAGCCATTAACACTGTCATCGTTGTATATGCTGGCAGATGGTAACTAGGTCCAGTCAGGGTGATCATTCTGTAATATATTTGGTGGTGCAGCATTCTGTTGTACACCTGAAACTAACATAAATGTATATATCATCTATACTTCAATTTTAAAAAGATATTGAGATTTGCAAAGATTCCATAATTGGACAGCCAGCACACTGCATACAAATGAAAACACTGATGAGAAGATTTCGTAAAATAATTTTTAGACTCCTGCACGGCAAAGAAGAGAGAGAGAAGAGGGGGAAAGAAAGTCACAAGTCAAAAGACTCATTTTGTAAAGGGACAAATTAGAGGTTTGGAATTAACATGTACACACTATTATATATAAAGTAGATAACCAACAAGGACCAAATATATAGCACGGGAAACATTACTTGGCACCTTGTAGTAAGCTATGATGGAAAACAGCCTGAAAAGAATATATATGTTTCATATATTATACATGGAACAGAACCTGAAGAGAAAATATATATATATATATATATATATATATAACTGAATCACTTTGCTACACTGTGGAACTAACACAACATTATAAATCCATTAACTTCAATTTTTAAAAATACACATACAGAATAAAGAATTCAAGCTTTCTTTTTTTTTTTTTTTCAAAAAAGACTGCCCAATTTTTATTATTAAATGAGCAAGAAATCAAACAGGAATTTCACAAAAGCAAATATTCAAATGGTTCCACATCATTGCACAGAAGGGAAATAAATGAAAAGGACAATGAGATACTACCACAATGGAGTGCAGCGCTGAAAACTGAGCCTGCAGGTAAGACGAGAGCTGCTGAGGATGTAGAAAGTTCAGAGCTCTCATATACGATGCTGGGATGGAAATTCACTTGGCTAATCAAGAGAACTCTTTGAGGCTGCCTTCTAGAATTAAAGAAATGCCGGCCTTATGACGAAACACATCCACACCCACCAGGAAAGAAGTGCTGTGCTGCTGTGATGTGCTTGTTCCCTCAGTCATGTCTGGCACTTTGTGACCCCAGGGACTGCAGCCCGCCAAGCTCCTCTGTCCATGGGGATTCTCCAGGCAAGAATACTGGAAGTCAGTTGCCATGCCCTCCTCCAAGGGATTTGCCCAATGCAGGGGTCAAACCCCAGTCTCTCGCATTGCAGGAGGATTCTTTACCAGTTGAATCACCAGGGAAGTCCAAGAACACTGGAGTGGGTAGTCTATCCCTTCTCCAGGGGAACTTCCTAACCCAGGAATTGAACGGGGTCTCCAGCATCGCAGGCAGATTCTTTACCAACTGAGCTACCTGGGAAGCCCAGATCAGTGCTGCTGCTGCTGCTAAGTCGCTTCAGTTGTATCCGACTCTGTGTGACCCCAAAGACGTGCTAGCTTTCCTATTTTCATCACAATGTTCATATCAAAGTGGTTTTGAAAGAGTCAAAATTGGGAAACAAATGCAATGTCAGAGTATTTTAGACTTGATCCATAACTGGAGGTGTAGTCCCACAGAAAATATTATTTGAAAGGCAATAATTATAGCAAAACCAAAAAATCCTTGATACATGTAAAAACATTGACAGCCTGAAAAACAAAGTACTGAGACACAGCACACAGTCTGGCTCACGGATCTATCAAGAGAGAAAACGGAGAGCCTGACACTCCAGGTTGCAAAGCATCTGACCTGCTTTCTCTCAACCGCTGTTGTGTCTCTGCTGCTCCTGGACCTTCCTGCCAAGCTGGAGACATAGGTGCCTCTCCCCTCACCCCACAGGCTGTCACACCTCTTGGCTCATCACCATCTGAGCTGCCCACCTCCTTCTCTTTACTGCGAGAACTGCTCCTCCCACTTCCAGTCTCAGCCCAGCCCCCTTCTTTCTGACAGTGTGAGCTGACCACCAGAGGGAGATGGGAAGAATCTGCTTGCTGAACTTTGCGGTATAGCATGGTCTGTATATACATAAACCTCCATCCAACTGTGCTCTTCAGAACTGCAACTTTGCTCAATTTAAGGTAGGCATCAAAAAGAAACAGGAAGCCTTCATGGAAACAGATCAACCGAAAATATTGGTGCAATTAAGATATTATTTTGCTTTAAAAAGTCTCACAGGAAAACCCAAATGGTAATATCGATTTTCATATTTGTATATTGCTTAATAAAATGCTTAAATTATAAATGTCGTGATAATTTATACCAGTTATGAAGAAGTAGGTGACTTGACACCAGAAAGAAAAACTGTGTTACTGATTCTACTCTGTGTGGACCTCCACATTGATAGGGAAGTTGAAGACTGGAAACTCAGGTGTTAACAAAATCACTTTTGGTTCATGAGGGGAGAAGGTCATGTAGGGCTTGACATGGAGGGAGAGGATCAGGGCGGGAGGGCGGGTTCAGGCAAGACCAAGAGCAGAAGCAGGTAGTAGATGGTGAGTGGACTTCAGAAACAAGAGGCAATAGTGGGCGGGGCTCGGTGTATTCAATAACCATATTTTATTTTCTATTCCTTATGATGATTTCACATCTTAAAAATCATGATGGTCCATAAAGGACACTGCCTCCAAGGGTCAACCAATTCTTAGAAACAGAAAAGAGCTCTAACAAGACCTCATCCTTCAAATGAAAACCAACCAATCCGTACCCCATAATGCCCAATCACCCTATTTGATCCACCCCTCAGTCCCAAACTCACTATTTCCCTTACCCTAAATCACCCACTACAGACAACAGCTACTAAAGGTCACCTCTTCAACCCAGAGTCCAAAAGAATCATTTGCAGGAGAAGATCCTAAAGAATTCTCCCTTTCCAGCTTTGCCTCCTTCTTTGGGATTGGAATGAAAACTGACCTTTTCCAGTCCTGAGGCCACTGCTGAGTTTTCCAAATTTGCTGGCATATTGAGTGCAGCACTTTCACAGCATCATCTTTTAGGATTTGAAATAGCTCAGCTGGAATTCCATCAACTTTACTAGCTTTGTTCATAGTGATGCTTCCTAAGGGCCTACTTGCCTTGCACTCCAGGATATCTGGCTCTAGCTGATAGATTGCACCATTGTGGTTATCTGGGTCATGAAGATCTTTTTTGTATACTTCTGTGTATTCTTGCCACCTCTTAATATCTTCTGCTTCTGTTAGGTCCATACCATTTCTGTCCTTTATTGTGCTCACCTTTGCATGAAATGCTCTCTTGGTATCTCTAACTTTCTTGAAGAGATCTCTAGTCTTTCCCATTTTATTGTTTTCCTCCGTTTCTTAGCAGTTTTCACTAATGAAGGCTTTCTTATCTCTCCTTGCTATTCTTTGGAACTCTGCATTCAGATGTATATCTTTCCTTTTCTCCTTTGCCTTTCACTTCTCTTCTTTTCTCAGCTATTTGTAAGGCCTCCTCAGACAACCATTCTCCCTTTTTGCATTTAATTTTCTTGGGGATGGTTTTGATCACCGCCTCCTGTACAATGTTATGAACCTCCGTCCATAGTTCTTCAGGCTCTCTGTGTATCAAATCTAATCCCTTGAATCTATTTCTCACTTCCACTGTATAATCAGTCATAGGGATTTGATTTAGGTCATATCTAATGGTCTAGTGGTTTCCCTTACTTTCTTCAATTTAAGTCTGATTTTTGCAATAAGGAATTCATGATCTGAGCCACAGTCAGCTCCCAGTCTTGCTTTTGTTGACTATATAGCGTTTCTCCATCTTCAGAGGGAAAGAATATAATCAATCTGATTTCAGTATTGACTATCTGGTGATGTCCTTGTGTAGAGTTGTCTCTTGTGTTGTTGGAAGAAGGCGTTTGCTATGATCAGTGTGTTCTCTTGGCAAAACTCTATTAGCCTTTGCCCTGCTTCATTTTGTACTCCAAGACCAACCTTGCCTGTTACTCCAGGTATCTCTTGACTTGCACTTTTGCATTCCAGTCCCTTTTAATGAAAAGGACATCTTTTTTGGTGTTAGTTCTAGAAGGTCTTTTAGGTCTTCATAGAACCATTCAATTTCAGCCTCCTCAGCATTACTGGTCGGGGCATAGACTTGGATTACTGTGATATTGGAAGGCTTGCCTTGGAAACAAACCGACATCATTCTGTCAGTTTTGAGATTGTACCCGAGTTCTGCATTTTGGACACTTTTGTTGACTATAATGGCTACTCCATATCTTCAAAGGGATTCTTGCCCACAGTAGTAGACATAATGCTCATCTGAATTAAATTTGCCCATCCCAGTTCACCGATTCCTAAAATGTTGATGTTCGTTCTTGCCATCTCCTGTCTAACCGCTTCCAATTTACCTTGATTCACAGACCTAACATTCCATGTTCCTATGCAATATCGTTCTTTACAGCATCGGACTTTACTTTCATCACTAGACACATCCACAACTGGGTATTAGTTTTTGCTTTGGCTCCATCCCTTCATTTTTTCTGCAGTTATTTCTCCCCTCTTCTCCAGCAGCATATTGGGCACCTACCGATCTGGGGAGTTCATCTTTCAGAGTCTTATCTTTTTGCCTTTGCATATTGTTCATGGGGTTCTCAAGGAAAGAATACTGAAGTGGTTTGCCATTCCCTTCTTCAGAGGACCACATTTTATTAGAACTCTCCACCAAGTCCTGTCCATGTTGCATGGCCCTACAAAGCATGGCTCATGGGTTCATTGAATTAGACAAGGTTGTGATCCACGTGATCAGTTTGGTTAGTTTTCTGTAACTGGTTTTCATTCTGTCTGTGATCTGCTGGATGAGGATAAGAGACTTGTGCAAGCTTCCTGATGGGAGGGACTGGCTGTGGGTAAAACAGTTAAAGTGCTCAACTCAATGTGCCAGCAAGTTTGGAAAACTCAGCAGTGGGCATAGGACTGGAAAAGGTCAGTTTTCATTCCAATCCCAAAGAAGGGCAATGCCAAAGAATGTTCAAATTACCACATAATTGCACTTGTTTCACATGCTAGCAAAGTAATGCTCAAAATTCTCCAAGCTAGGTTTCAACACTATGTGAACTGAGAACTTCCAGATGTTCAATCTGGATTTGGAAAAGGCAGAAGAACCAGAGATCAAATTGCCAACATCAATTGGATCATAGAAAAAGCAAGGGCTTTCCAGAAGAACATCAACTTCTACTTCACTGACTATGCTAAAGCCTTTGACTGTGTGGATCACAACAAACTGTGGAAAATTCTTCAAGAGTTAGGGATAACAGACCGCTTTACCAGCCTCTTACAAAATATGTTTGCAGGTCAAGAAGCAACAGTTAGAACCAGACATGGAACAACAAACTGGTATAAAATTGGGAAAGGAATATGTCAAGGCTATATATTGTCACCCTGCTTTTTTAGTTTATATGCAGAGTACATTATGCGAAATGGCAGGCTTGATGAAGCACAAGCTGGAATCAAGATTGCCGGGACAAATATCAATAACCTCAAATATGCAGATGTCACCATCCTAATGGCAGAAAGAGAGGCGGAACTAAAGAGCCTCTACATGAAGGTGAAGGAGGAGAGTGGAAAATCTGGCTTAAAAGTCAACATTCAGAAAACTAAGATCATGGCATCTGGTCCCATCACTTCATGGCAAATATATGGGGAAACAATGGAAACAGTAACAGACTTTATTTTTTTGGACCCCAAAATCACTGCAGATGGTGACTGCAGCCAGGAAACTAAAAGATGCTTGATCCTTGGGAAAAAGGCTATATTTCCTTCCAAAGCTAGACAGCACATTGAAAAGAAGAGACATTATTTTGCTGATAAAGATCCATCTAGTTAAAGCTACGGTTTTTTCAGTAGTCATGTATGGATGTGAAAGCTGGACTATAAAGAAAGCTGAGCACCAAAGAATTGATGCTTTTGAACTGTGGTGTTGGAGAAGATTCTTGAAAGTCCCTTGGACTGCAAGGAGATCCAACCAGTCCTTCCTAAAGGAAATCAATCCTGAATATTCATTGGAAGGACTGATGCTGAAGCTGAAACTCCAATACTTTGGCCACCTGATGCCAAGAGTCAATTCATTAGAAAAGGCCCTGATGCTGGGAAAGATTGAAAGCAGAAGGAGAAGGGGACGACATGGTTGGATGGCATCACCAACTCAATGAAAAAGAGTTTGAGCAAGCTCTGAGAGATGACGAAGGACATGGAAGCCTGGCATGCTGCGCTGTAAAGAGCCAAACACGACTGAGAATTGAACAACAACAACAAGCCTTGTCTCTCCCCTGGAAGCTAGAAGGAAGGCTTCCCCACGCCTGCTCCTGCTCCTTGAGCACAACCCCGTGCTTCCCCCTGGGTCCTACCCTGATGAGGGACCATGTATTCTTGGAAAATGAAAGGAATAAAAGTCTCTTTTCAATGGAATTTACTCTTTGTGTCATCACACAGTCACCTCTACAAATTAAAAGGTTAAAACCCCTGGGTGGAAATGAGACAGATTTGGAGTCAAGATTTTCCAGGGAGAAGCAGACAGTGATGTCCCCACATCTGTCCTCTGGGCTCTGCATCCTCAGGTGAATCTCCTCATGACAGGGAGCGAGGCTCAGCCACACCCCTCAGCCCAGCTCCCTACTGGCCGCCACACCTGCAGAGCCAACACGGTCTCAGGTCAGAGAAGCAGACCCATTCATTCATTCTGGGCTCTGCCTCAAGGCAGGTGGGATCCGATCGAACTGCTGCCCCCTGCAGTGGAAACTCGCAGGCTCAACCACTGGACCGACATGGAAGTCCCTGGAGAGTCACACAGTTTAGCTGCAGGCAGGACAGGACAGCCCAGCCCCACAGGCAACTCCAGAGAACATTCCCTAGACTTCCCCGCAGGGGGCCACCTGTGCTCACCTGGTGTAGTAGGTCCAGGTGAGGCCATAGGTGAGGAGGAAGCCAGCCCCCATGAGGGCCCCCCTGATCAGGGTGAGGACCAGGGGCCAGGAGCCCTGCTGCTCCTCAGTCTTACAGCTGCAGGGAGGGGGGCCTTCTGGGGAAGGGAGAGGGGGTGAAGCTCAGTGCCCAGACCCAGCCCTCCCAAAGGCACACACCTGCCCAGGCTGCCCGCCCCCAGCACCTGTCCTGCAACTCACTCTGCACAGAGAGGCTGAAGGAAACTTGCTGGGAGCCCAGTGGGTGCTGAGCTCGGCAGGTGACTTCTCCTCCATCTCCGACCCCGACACGGGGTATCTCCAGGACCCCAGGGGCTAAGTGCTGGGAGGGACTCAGGGGTTTTCCCTCCCAGAGCCAGCTCAGCATGGCTGGGGGGTTGCTGTCAGCCACACAGACCAGGCGCAGGAACTGGCCCTCCAGGATGGGCAGTGACGTGCCATTCAGATCTGGGTGAGAGATGCACAGATGAGTGGGTGGAGCCAAGGGCTGTCTCACCCTCGCTCCGCCCACTTCCGGATGCAGAAAGACAACCGGGTGACAAGGACCAAGGGTGAGCTCACTGAGGCCGATGAGGCAACAGTCCTGGTGGTCTTTTCAGGCTCCCAGAAGAAATGGGAACTGATCTGAGGATGGAAGGGAGAGAAGTGGGTGGGAAGCTGACGGGAAGATGTGCCGAGAGAGAGAGCCCGGGAGATGGGGAGAAAGGCACGTGGTCTGCATCGAGGCAGAGAGGACCCGGAGCAACAGAGACACGATAAGAGTGGGAGAGACAAGGGAGGGGCAGATGTGCTGGAGCCCTGACAGCAGGGCTGAGAGCGCTGGGCTTTGCGCCAAGGTGACGGGCAAGCAGTAGGAGCCTGTGAGGAGGGGAAGCTTCAGCGTTGGCGCCGACACTCACAGGACCCTGCTGGGGCAAGTGGGGCCTGGACTGCGCATGAGACAGGAGGCGGGGAGGCTGAGGGAGGAAGCTGATCAGTGGCCCAGGGTCCAGGACGAGACTGCAGCTGGCTCCGGGGCCAAGAGCATGGAAGGGGGGAAAGTGATTTGAGTAGTGAAGCTCTGCAGAGTCCCTGAGACATGGGTGCAGCTGGTGAGAAAGGGAGATGGGTAGAGGGCCATCCAACCACAGCCTGGTTAAGTGGGTCAGGGTGCAATTGACAGGCATCAGCAAGAGGTGGTTCTGTGCATGCTCAGTCAAGAGTCATGTCCGACTCTTTGGGACCCTGTCATCTGTAACCTGCCAGGCTCCTCTGTCCATGGAATTTTCCAGGCAAGAATACTGGAGTGGGTTGCCATTTCCTGCTCCAGGGGATCATCACAACCCAGGGTTCCAACCCATTTCTCCAGCATCTCCTGCATTTCAGGTAGATTTTTACTGTCCGAGCCGCCAGGGTAGCCCAGGAAACAGGGGTGGCTCCTGGCAAAGAGGGTGAAATCAGAGCTTAAAAAGGGAGCAGATCATAGGAGATGAGGACAGACAGAAAATTTTTTTACAAAGAGCAGAATGTATACAGTAATACAAATCATAGACACAGAAAGTGGAATGCTGATTCCCAGGGGCTGAAAGGAGGAGGGGGTGCGGAAGCTATATCTGATGGGTTTCGAGTTTCGATTCTGCAGAATGGACAGGGCTGTGTGGATGGGTTGCACAACACCCTGCCTAGATGGACTTCCTGCTGCTGGGCTCTACCCTTAAAAGTGGTGAAGACGGTAACTGTGATCTTCTGTGTGTTTTCTCACAGTTAAAACTAAAATTTTAAACAGAATAAAAGGAAAGGGAGCAGGCAAAAGTAATAGTCCATGGATGAGAGACATTCGGGAGAGAGGACAGGTCCAGAAGAATGAGGGACCATCTCATCTCCAAGCCCTGACCCCTGAGCTGGCAGAGACCTGCTCCCATCACAGCCCCAGAGGAGAGACCATCCTTCCTACCTGTGAAGCTTTCCTGAGATATTCTCGTGGTCACCAACCGTGGAGCATCTGAGAGGAAAACAGGAGAGGCAGGGAAGCACTGGTGCTCCACCCCAGAAACCACTTGAGAGGATGAGCTTTATTCCCCCAGTCTCATCTGGAAAGGGATGTGGGATGCCACCCACCTCCTGCCAACACCACCCCCAGGGACCCCGCCGCTCCTCCACACTTACAGGAGATGTTGAGCTGGACGGTTGTCTCCAGGGTCACCTGAGATCCTTGGAGTGTCACCCAACAGGTGAGGTTGGTGCCGTGGTCCTGGGGCCTCGGGGTGAGGGTGAGCTCCGAGGAGTGGAGGGTGTCTGGATCTATGCTTTCAACTGCCTCCCCAACCCAGGAGAACAGGAGAGGGAGTCCCCCACCAGATGCTAGTGACAGGGTGCAGGTCAGCTTTGTGGGGCGACCAGCCTCCAGAGGTTCCGGAAACTGGATGTAGGGTTTCCCTGGTGGGGCTGAGGAAGAGAGAAGGAAATGCCTGGGCCCCATGGGGACGTGGGGACCCAGAGGAGGACCCTCAGAGGGACCTGTGCTAAGGGCCACAGCTCACTCCCAGTCCTGGGTCTCTTCTGCACTCGCACATCCCAAGACCTGGGATGGTCCTACGTCCTGTTCACATTCTAACAGGAAGGTCCCCATGTCCCAGGGTCCTCTCCTGGGCTCCTGCCATACCTGTCACCTGCAAACGCAGCTTCTTATCTCGGTAACTATATTTCACTTCGTCTCTCTCCACCCGGAAATAGTAGACTCCTGTGTCGCTCATCCTGGCATCGCTGATGCTCAGGGAGCAGTCCTTGTGGCTGGGGTCCCCGAGGAGGCGGAATCGGCCCTGAGTCTCCGTCTTCACTGGCCTCTTCGGGTTGTTGGTGGCCACAGGATCACTGTGTGGGCCGTCCCCTTCCCGGAACCAATAGATGAAGGGTTCCATAGAGGAATACCAGGAGCTCCAGGGGTAGGAGAAGGAGCAGGGCACGCGGACGCCCAGGCCCGCCTGCACGGCCAGGGATTCCTGCACTCGGAGCCTGTACCCTGGCTTCTCCTGCAGGGATTCTGCGGACACGGAGGCTGAGCTGAAGCTGCAGGCCCCTCCCCACCTTAGCCGCCCCTCCCCCACCGGTGACCACCCCCGCCCCCACTCCTCCCAAGCCGCTCACCCCCCACCAGCAGGGGCAGCAGAAGCAGCAGGGGCACCATGTCCGCATCCCCCGGGGTCCAGGTCTCTCTGTCGCGGAAAGTAGTGCCCCGAATGCGGGGTGGGAACCAGGAAGCCCCAACAGGAAGTCAGTTGCTGCCAGAACAGAAGGGAAACTCGGAAGCTAAAGGCTGTGGGCTTGGGGTGGGGGCTGCAACGTCACGCCACCCCCACCGCCTCCCCATCCCCGCTATACCGCAGGGGGTGATCATGGGGCCCCCAGAGTCCCAGAGGCTTCCCAGGGCTCTGACACGATCGCCTTCCCAATGATGTTCGCGTCCACTGTGGGTCGCCCAGCCTGCAGCGCCGCAACCAGAAAAGAGAAACGAGGTCGGATCCATTCGGAGCCACCCACCCTACAGCAGAAAAACTGGACTTTCGGGAAAAGATATTAAAAAATTTCTCAAATATGTTCCCCTAGGGGCAGAAAACAAGCTTCCTGACCCAAATGCGGTGGAGGGCGGAAGCCAGGCAAGAAAGCTGAAGGTGAAAAGCTCCTTTGCCCAGAAGGGTTTTCATAACATGGCAAACGGGGCTGTGGGTCTTCCTGGATCTCAGGGTCTGTGGGACCAGCCCTGGGGCAAAAGACCATGAAAAACTGAGTGGGTAAAGGAAGACCCTTGCCCCATAATTGGGGACCCTAGGCTAGACCTTACCTGAAACACAATTCAGGACCCATCACTCTTTCTTCACCATTAAGAGGGCTGAGTGCAGAAGAATTGATGCTTTCAAACTGTGCTATTGGAGAAGACTGTTGAGAGTCCCTTGGACTGCAAGGAGATCAAACAAGGCAATCATAAAGGAAATCAAGCCTGAATAGTCATTGGAAGGACTGATGCTGAAGCTGAAGCTCCAATACTTTGGTCACCTCATGTGAAGAGCTAATTCATTGGAAAAGATCCAGATGCTGAAAAAGACCTTGATGCTGGGAATGATACAAGGCTGGAGGAGAAGGGGACAACAGAGGACAAGATGGTTGGATGGCATCACTGACTCAATGGACGTGAGTTTGAGCAGGCCTCAGGAGATAGAGAAGGACACGGAGGCCCTCCTGCTGCAGTCCATGAGGTCTCACCAAGATTCAGACACAACTGAGAGACTGAACAACAACAATCTTCACAGCCTTGTTTTCAAAGCCACAGGAAGGGCTTGAGCCACGTGTGGAAACAACCTGTAATGTTACTATTCTTTAAGGGAGAAATTTCATGAAGATTTCCTAAATATAACAATAAACATGTACATTTGAGACACTCCCAGGAACAGGTTGTGAGAGCAAACGAATATTGGCTTTATATTTATTTGGATATATGTTTACATCTTTGTTTCTTAAAAAATAAACACTTTTAAAAGAAGGAGGGATAAATGGGGAGATTGGGATTGACATATACACACAACTGTGTATAAACTAGGTAACCAACAAAGACAGACTGTATAGCACAGGGAACTCTACTCAGTATCTTGTAATAACTTATCGTGGAAGTGAATCTGAGAGAAATATACATATATAGCTGAATCACTTTGCTATACTGTGGCACTAACACAACATTATATATCAATTATACTTTAATTTTAAAAATCATACCCAGAACAAAGAACTCAATAAGAAAAACATTGCCCAGTTTTTATTTTCAAATGGGCAAAAACTCAAACAGGAGTTTCACAAAAGAAGATATTCCAATAGCTCAATATCACATTGCTATAAAGGAAATAAAAAGGTAAGGAGGCACTGCCACAGTGGAAGGCAGGACTGAACACCGAACCTACTGCTAATACAAGTGATGCTGAGGCTACAAACAGCTCAGAACCTTCAAATATGATGGGGGGATGGAAATTCACTTGACCACTCAAGAGAACCCTTTGAAGGTACCTTCTAGAACTAAATATATGCCAAACTTGTGACGAAGCAGTTCCATACCCACCAGGAAAACTTGCTAGCCTTCCTATTTTCATCACAACATTCATATCAAAGATATGTTGAAAGAGCCAAACATGGAAACAAATACAATGTCATCGTACTTTAGGGTTCATACATAGCTGGAGGGACAGTCATACATAAAATACCACTGTCAAGACAAAATCCATGGCAAAACCAACCCTGAGTTATTGATATAAAAACATGGATAATCTCATACTAAGTGAGGTAAGTCAGAAAGTCTCCTTTCAATGGAACTGACTCTTCCTGTTGTCACACAATCATCACCACAAATAAAAGCTCATGGATGCAAATAACAGGGTTTGACTGGAGGGTTTCCAGGGAGAAGCACCCAGTGATGTCCCCACATCTGTCCTCTGGGCTCTGCATCCTCAGGTGAATCTCCTCATGACAGGGAGCGAGGCTCAGCCACACCCCTCAGCCCAGCTCCCTACTGGCCGCCACACCTGCAGAGCCAACACAGTCTCAGGTCAGAGAAGCAGACCCATTTCATTCATTCTGGGCTCTGCCTCAAGGCAGGTGGGATCTTAGTCCCCAGCCCGGGATCCAACCCCTGCCCCCTGCAGGGGAAACCTGGAATCTTAGCTACAGGACCAACACGGAACTCCCTGGAGAGTCACACAGTTTAGCTGCAGGCAGGACAGGACCGCCAAGCCCCACAGGCAACTCCAGAGAACATTCCCTAGACTTCCCCGCAGGGGGCCACCTGTGCTCACCTGGTGTAGTAGGTCCCGGTGAGGCCATAGGTGAGGAGGAAGCCAGCCCCCATGAGGGCCCCTCTGATCAGGGTGAGGACCAGGGGCCAGGAGCCCTGCTGCTCCTCAGTCTTACAGCTGCAGGGAGGGGGGCCTTCTGGGGAAGGGAGAGGGGGTGAAGCTCAGTCCCCAGACCCAGCCCTCCCAAAGGCACACACCTGCCCAGGCTGCCCACCCCCAGCACCTGTCCTGCAACTCACTCTGCACAGAGAGGCTGAAGGAAACTTGCTGGGAGCCCAGTGGGTGCTGAGCTCGGCAGGTGACTTCCCCTCCATCACCGACCCCGACACGGGGTATCTCCAGGACCCCGGGGGCTGAGTGCTGGGAGGGACTCAGGGGTTTTCCCTCCCAGAGCCAGCTCAGCATGGCTGGGGGGTTGCTGTCGGCCACACAGACCAGGCGCAGGAACTGGCCCTCCAGGATGGGCAGTGACGTGCCATTCAGGTCTGGGTGAGAGATGCACAGATGAGTGGGTGGAGCCAAGGGCTGGCTCACCCTCGCTCCACCCACTTCCGGATGCAGAAAGACAACAGGGTGACAAGGACCAAGGATGAGCTCACTGAGGCCGATGAGTCAACAGTCCTGGTGGTCTTTTCAGGCTCCCAGAAGAAATGGGAACTGATCTGAGGATGGAAGGGAGAGAAGTGGGTGGGAAGCCGACGGGAAGATGTGCAGAGAGAGAAACAGCCCGGGAGATGGGGAGAAAGGCACGTGGTCTGCATCGAGGCAGAGAGGACCCGGAGCAACAGAGACACGATAAGAGTGGGAGAGACAAGGGAGGGGCAGATGTGCTGGAGCCCTGACAGCAGGGCTGAGAGCGCTGGGCTTTGCGCCAAGGTGACGGGCAAGCAGTAGGAGCCTGTGAGGAGGGGAAGCTTCAGCGTTGGCGCCGACACTCACAGGACCCTGCTGGGGCAAGTGGGGCCTGGACTGCGCATGAGACAGGAGGCGGGGAGGCTGAGGGAGGAAGCTGATCAGTGGCCCAGGGTCCAGGACGAGACTGCAGCTGGCTCCGGGGCCAAGAGCATGGAAAGGGGGATGTGATTTGAGCAGTGAAGCTCTGCAGAGTCCCTGAGTCATGCGTGCAGCTGGTGAGAGAGGGAGATGGGTAGAGGGCCATCCAACCACAGCCGGGTTAAGTGGGGTCAGGGTGCAGTTGACAGGCATCAGCAAGAGGTGTTTAAACCTGCAGAACATCTCTGGATGGACAGAGTAGGGACAGGACTTGGCGGGGGGGTGGTCAGGATGCGGGCATGACAACAAGTGGAGACTCGGGATGGGAGGAGTCCACCCAGGAAGGTAAAGAGAGGTTGGAATGGGGTCCAGGGTGGAGCTGTGGGCAATGGGAATACGAATCCCTCTGAAAGATGATGACATCAGAGCTGAAGGAGGGTTCCTGTCATAGGAGTTGATGACAGACAGAAACTTGAAAAAAAAAAAAAAAGCAGAAGCTAGAGTAGTCCAAATCACAGACACTGTGACGGTGGGAGGGGACGGGGACACTGTGTCTGGCGGGTTTGGCGTTCCAGTCCTGCCAGTCGGGAAGAGCTCTGCAGATGGGTTGCACAGCACTGTCAGTGGATCTCACCCTCCTGAGATCTACCCTTAAAAGTGGTGAAGATGGTAACTTTGATCTTCTGTGTGTTTTCTCGCAGCTAAAACTAAAAATTTAAACAGAATAAAAGGAAAGGGAGCAGGCAAAAGTAATAGTCCATGGATGAGAGACATTGGGGAGACAGGAGGACAGGTCCAGAGCCTGGGGGCTGAGGAGTGAGGGACCATCTCATCTCCAAGCTCTGAGCCCTGAGCTGGCAGAGACCTGCTCCCATCACAGCCCCAGAGGAGAGACCATCCTTCCTACCTGTGAAGCTTTCCTGAGATATTCTTGTGGTCACCAACCGTGGAGCATCTGAGAGGAAAACAGGAGAGGCAGGGAGGCATTGGTGCGCCACCCCAGAAGCCACTTGAGAGGATGAGCTTTATTCCCCCAGTCTCATCTGGAAAGGGATGTGGGATGCCACCCGCCTCCTGCCAACACAGCCCCCAGGGACCCTGCCACCCCTCCACACTCACAGGAGACGTTGAGCCGGATGGTTCTCTCCAGGGTCACCTGCGATCCCTGGAGTGTCACCCAACAGGTGAGGTTGGTGCCGTGGTCCTGGGGCCTCGGGGTGAGGGTGAGTTCCGAGGAGTGGAGGGTCCCTGGGTCCATCCCGTGAAGGGCGTCTCCCACCCAGGAGAACAGGAGAGGGTGTCGCCCATCACAGGCTAGCAACAGGCTGCAGGTCAACTTTGTGGGGTGGCCAGACTCCAGAGGCTCCAGAAACTGGATGTTGGGTTTCTCTGCTGAGGTTGAGGAGAAGAGAGGGAGATGCCTGGCCCCCGGGGTGTGGGGACCCAGACAGGGACCCTCAGAGGGACCAGTGCCTCACGGCTACAGCTCACCCCCGGTCCTGGGTCTCTCCTGAACCCTAAAACCCCAAGACCTGGGGCAGGGAGTGGTCCTATGTCCTGTTCCTATTCTAATAAGAAGGTCCCCACTCCCCAGGGTCCTCTCCTGGGCCTCCTGTCACACCTGTCACCTGCAAATTCAGCTTCTTCTCTCTGTAACTGTACTTCACATTACGTCCTCTCTCCACTCGCAAGTAGTAGACTCCTGAGTCGCTCAGCCTGGCCTCTTGGATGCTCAGGGAGCAGTCATTGTTGCTGGGGTCCCCGACGAGGCGGAATCGGCCCCGTGTCTCTGGCTTCTCTCGTCTCTTTGGGTCGTTGGTGGCCACAGGATCACTGTGTGGGCCGTCCCCTTCCCGGAACCAATAGATGAGGGGTTCCACAGAGGGATACCAGGGATACCAGTGGTAGGAGAAGGAGCAGGGCACGCGGACATCCATGCACGCCTGCACCGCCACTGATTCCTGCACTTGGAGCTCAAACCCCAGAAGCTCCTGCAGGGACCCTGGGGGACCCAGAGGCTCAGTGGCAGCTTCAGCCCCTCCCCACGCCATGTCCCCTTCCCCCCACCCCCCCCACTCACCCCCCCACAGCAGGGGCAGCAGCAGCAAGGGCACCATGTCGGCATCCGCCAGCACAGAGGCGGTTCAGATCCCTCTGTTGGGGAGCGAAGCGTCTCGAATATGGGGAGGGAATGAGGAAGCTCCAACAGGAAGCCAGAGGGTGACAGAGAGACAGCTCTTAAGAACCATGGAAGGGGAAGTTAGGTACCATGGACCCGAGGTGGGGGCTTTCTGACTGAGAAATCTCGTTTCCCCATCTCTCCCATTTGCACCTTCAAACTATGAGCCTAAAATGAGGCTGGAGACTCCCACAGCCCCATCGCTGTCCGCTCTTTCCCAAGGTACCCCGGGTACCGGTGGAGGGTCACCTGGCTAGTTCCCCGGCAATCAGAGCCCCTGGGACGTCCAGGAGCAAATTCATGATCAGGTGTGGAGAGCCCAGGCTGAGCATCCAGGAGATGGAGGGCTGCCCCTGATCCAGGAGAGACGCTGAGATCTCACGGACAAGTGCGTCTAGATCCCCTGAGATACGGTCCCCGCCGTGAGCCTGGAGCCTCCTGACCCCTTGGCGTTGGGTCCCTATCCCCATCAGTGCCCTGGTCCCAGGCAGGCTCAGATTCTGGTCCTGCTGTTGGCAGTTAAAGCCGACCTGAGCATCCGGGCGTTTGGAATGCAGAAGCTGGGGGCATAGAGTGCCCGGTTGGGAACCCAGACACCTGCCACTTCACCTGCCAGCTGTTCAACTTTTCCAGAGTGACTTCGCCTCTCTGTGCCTCAGTTTGCTCATCCGAAAAACAGAGAAACTAGCAGAAATGTGGATTAAATGAGTTCATGCATGTCACGTGCTTAGGACAGAACCTGGCACTGGTACTTGTTCAGTCAACTAAGGCTCTGGGGACACAGAGCTTCTGCACACTCCCAGGCTCTGTCTAGGGGGACAGAGAGCAGAGCAGGGCCAGCCCCACACCCCACCTCTCCTACCTTCGGGGGTTACCTGGTCATTAGCAGGGAGGGCAGAAGCATCGCTAGGCTGGAAGGTCAAGACCCTGCCCTTGAGACAGACTGGGAACTAGGACCCTTTATGGCAGTGCTTGTACCTGGACAAACGTCTCCCAGAGTGACAAACTAAAAGAAGCTATAAGGGACTAAAAATAACTCCATGCATCTGCAGTTGGTGCAAATCATGAGCAATAAGATACAAAAAGACCAAAACCTAACTGCCCCTTCTGCTGTGTAGGGAGCAAAAACAGGGTTCTGGGCCCGATCCCTGCACACAGCGCCACAGAGGCATGGGCAGACCACCTCAACCACGCCTCTGGCCCCACCCACTGATCCACCCACCCCCATCCCATTTAAGGGACCAGCTCACTGCTCCTCGGAGTCCCAATAAAGCCTGCCCTGAATTTCTTCTCTGGCCTCTCATCCATTTCCTTTGATTAGAGAGCCCAAGGACACAGTGCCGTAACACCCTGTGATCATGCCATTCTCTTACCCCACGCTCTGATTCATCTGTCAGAGGTGGGAACACAGGTAAGATCCGTTTTTATCCGGAAGGAAGTTGCATCTAGAAGCCACAACCTGTAGACAGAAGGACCATGATTTTGAACAGAAAAGGAAATTTTCCTGTAACCTTGTTACTGAAAACAAGTTGGCCTGTCTGAGGAACAGTCAAGTGTCAGAGTTTGAAGGGAGAAAGGTTTGCTGCAGGGCCATGGAAGGAGATAGGTGGCTTCTGATAAAAAAACCCCTGAAATCCACAAAGTGTTTCAGCAAAGCATTTTTAAAGGCCAAGTGAAGGAGGGTTGCCCAGGGTGTGTGATCAGCTCATGCACAATTCTTTGATTGATTGATGGTGATCAATACTTAGGTGTCAGAAGGTCTGGGGGCTACTTGCTCCCGATCTTCAAGTAGTTAATTTCTTCACTTTGGTGGCAGTTTTTAGCATCTGAAAAAGCTTAGGAACCCGGGAAGACACCCTGGAGGGGGAAATGGCAACCCAGTCCAGTATTGCCTGGAGAATCCCATGGACAGAGGAACCTGGTGGGCTACAGTCCATCAGGTCGCCATGAGTTGGACGTGACCGAGTGACTTAGCACTCACGCACGCACGGATGAGAGCCTGCTGTCTGGGTACTTCAGAGAGGGGCTAGAGCAGAGGGTGTGGGCGAGGGTCTCTCCCAGGAAGGCCCCACAGGGTGCTGCTCAGTCGCCAACATCTCTAGGGAAGGAAGAGTGCGGGGCTGCTCTTCATTGCAGTGTGTGGGCTTCTCATTGCTGTGGCTTCTCTCTTGTGGTTCAGCACAGGCTCGAGAGTCGGGACTCAGTAGTTGTGGCACATGGGCTTAGTTGCTCCTCCTCGTGTGGAATCTTCCCAGACCAGAGATCGAACCCATGTGCCTTGCGTTGCAAGGGGAATTCTTAACCACCGGACCACCAGGGAAGCCTACCCCCTGTTGTGTTTTTTTTTTTTTTTTTTTTAAGGAGCTTGGTGACATTGACCAAGTTCCAAAGCCCTCAGTATCTGAAGCCGTTGTGTCTCTGTGTGTGCATTTAGTCACTCAGTCGTATTCGACCCTTTGGACAATAGCCCACCAGGCTTCTCTGTGCAGGGGATTTTTTAAACCAAAAGACTACATATACATGACGGAATACTGCTCAGTCATGAAAAGGAAGGCATTTGAGTCAGTTCTAATGAGGTGGATGAACCTAGAGCCTATTATACAGAGTGAAGTAAGTCAGACAGAGGAAAACAAATGTCATATATTAACACATAGATATGGAACCTAGAAGGAGGGTATATGAATGTATTCACAGGGCAGCATTGGAGATGCAGAAATAGAGAACAGATTTACGGACACGGGCCAGGGGAGGAAGGAGAGGGTGAGACGAACTGGAGAGAGTAGCATGGACGCATGTGCAGTAACCATATGCAAAATAGATAGCCAATGGGAATTTGCTGTATGACTCAGGGAGCTCACACTGGGGCTCTGGAACAACCTAGAGGGGTGGGGAGGGGTGGGAGGTAGGAGGGAGGTTCAAGAGGGAGGGGACATAGGTACACCTATGGCTGACTCATGTTGATGTATGGCAGAAATAAAACCAATAATGTAAAGCAATCATCCTTGAATAAAAATAAAGAAATTTTATTTATTTTAAATAGAGTTTTAAAAGGAAAAAAAGAATACTGCAATGAGTTGCCACTTCCTACTCCAGAGGATCTTCCTGACCCAGGGGTCAGACCGGAGTCTTCTGTGTCTCCTTGCCTGGCAGGTGGTATCTTTACCCGCTGAGCCCTCAGGAAGTCCAAAGCCCGTATACTTCACAGATCTGCAAGTTAAATGAGTCAACACTCTGCTTTGTTTTGTTTTCCCCATCAGGTCAACTAGAGCTGGAATGATCTCGCATGTGCCTAACATAACCTTGCCCCTCACCGCCAGGCCCGCACACCCATACCTATGAGTACCAACTGCCCCTCACCTCCCCACAAGACTTGCCTTCAATTTCGCAGCTCACAACCTTTCCGTGGACTTCTGGGAAACATGCTGACATATGTTCGTGTTTGTCTCTGATGCCCATGAATATACAGTAAAAGTGACCGAAATCTGCTGTAGAAAGAAATAAGGGCCAGTGTTTTAGTCAGTTCAGGCTGTCATAATGAAATACCAAATCTGGGAGGCTTAAACCAAAAGGAATTTATTTCTCACAGTCCTGGAGGCTGAAAAGTCCAAGATCAAGGGGCTGGCTGATTCAGTTCCCTGGTGAGGAGGCGTTTCCTGGCTTGCAGACAGCCACCCTTTCACTGTGTCTTCCCGCAGGGGATCGAGAGAACGCGCCCAGGGCTCTTTCTTTTTATTATTTGTTGTTGTTCAGGCACTAAGTCGTGTCCGACTCTTTGCGGCCCCATGGACTGCAGCACATCAGGCCTCCCTGTTTTTCACTGTCTCCCGCAGTTTTCTCAAACTCACGTGCATTGAGTCGGTGATGGCATCCAAACATCTCATCCTCTGTCGCGCCTTTCTTCTCCTGCCCTTGATCTTTCCCAGCATCAGGATCATTTCCAATGAGTGGGCTTTTTATATCAGGTGGCCAAAGTACTGGAGCTTTAGCTTCAGCACCGATCTTTCCAGTGAATATTCAGGGCTGATTTCCTTTAGAATTGACTGGTTTGATCTCCTTGCACTCCAAAGGACTCTCAAGAGTCTTCTCTAGCACCACAATTGGAAAGTATCAATTCTTCCGTGCTCAGCCTTCTTCTTCTTTTTTTTTTTTTTTGTGCTCAGCCTTCTTTATGGTCCAACTCTCACATCCGTACATGACTACTAGAAAAACTATACCTTTGACTATCAGGACCTATGTCAGCAAAGTGATGTTTCTGCTTTTTAATAAGATGCCTAGGTTTGTCATTGCTTTTCTGCTAAGGAGGAAGCATCTTTTAACTTCATGAGGGTGGAACCTCCACGATGAAATTAATGGCCTTATTATCATAAATACTAAAGCCAAATCCAGGTGCCATTTGTCAGAACATGTACCTACTTGTCCTTCTTACACATTTCTACTTCACTCATTTACCATAACTGCCTTATCCATGTAGGGGGTTGATCCGGGAGGCCCTGAAACAACCAACAAAAATCTTAACAAGCTGACGTGTTTCTCTCCACCTGGATTCAGCACCTTGAGAAAGGAGAAGAAACCGAAGCTCAAGAGCTCCTTCTGCTGGACACAGTGAACTTAGCACTTTCAACATATTTCAGAGGTTAAGCTTAGAAAGTTAGTTCCTTTTTCAAGAGGCGGTAGTCCATGTAAGGAGAAAGATATGGCAACTCACTCCAGTATTCTTCCCTGGAGAATCCCGGGGACGGCAAAGCCTGGTGGCCTGCCGCCTCTGGGGTCACACAGAGTCGAACACGACTGAAGCGACTTAGCAGCAGCAGCAGCAGTCATGTATGGATGTCAGAGTTGGATCATAAAGAAGGCTGAACACTGAAGAATTGATGCTTTCCAACTGTGGTGCTGGAGACGACTCTTGAGAATACCTTGGGCTGCAAGGAGATCAAACCAGTCAATCCTAAAGGCAATCAATCCTGAATATTCATTGGAAGGACTGATGCTGAAGCTGAAGCTCCAATACTTTGGCCACCTGATGCAAAGAGCCGACACATTGAAAAAGACCCTGATGCTGGGAAAGATTGAGGGCAGGAGGAGAAGGGGATGACAGAGGACGATATGGTTGGATGCCATCACCAACTTGATGGACATGAATTTGAGCAAGCTCCAGGAGATGATGAGGGACAGGGAAGCCTGCCATGATGCAGTCCATGGGGTTACAAAAAGTCAGACATTACTGGGTGACCGAACAACAACAAAGTTTAGGGAAACCATGTTCTCAATGTGCAGATGGGCAAGGTCCAGCCTCCAACAAAAATAAAAAATATTCCCACCCACACACACACACAAATAACATAGCAAGAGACTTTTGGTTTCAGTCCTAACGTTCAAATTGCTTGAAAGTTGTCACTTCTATTCCTACAATGAGAAAAGTGTGAAAAAACTGGGGGATCAATTACTTTTCTTAGACTGACCAGAGAACTGAGATCACAGAGCAAGGCATCATCCTAAAATCTAGACACTGGAAAATCCAGGAAGCTAAAGCTGAGATCTTTCTCCTCACTTTCTGCTCAGTTTTGCTGTGAACCTAAAACTGCTCTGAAAAATTGTGCATTACAATAGCACCACTACTACAGTCTAAGGAGACAAACCAAGAATCATAACAAGACTCTGACATGACCCAGATGTTGGAATTATCACACAGGGAATTTAAAATAGCCATGATTACTGCATTAAGGGACATCCCTCGTGGCTCAGTGGTAAAGAATCTGCCTGCCAATGCAAGAGACTCATCCCTGGGTATGGAAGATCCTCCACAGAAGAAAAGCCACACACTCTGGTATTCTTGCCTGGTAAATCCCATGGACAGAGGAGCCCAGCGGGCTACAATTCATGGGGTCGCAAAAGAGTCGGACACGACTTAGCAACTAAACAACTATGTTAAAGGTTCTAAAAGAAAAAGTAGACAACATGCAAAAACAGACGGGAATGTTGCAGAGAGATGGAAGCTCTAAGACAGAATCAAAATGAAATGCTAGAAATCAAAACCAAGGTAACAGAAATGAAGAACTAACTCCTCTCCTCAACACTGAGATGAGTCCAGGAGAGAAAAGCCCTCAGCAACTATGGTCCTGGGCTTGAGGAAGTATTGACTTTTAAAAAATATCGAATATTCTAATTCCTGAGTGTGATATATCTCTTCTTTAGGGCTTCTTTAATTTCTCTCTGCAATATTTTCCAGTTTTCAGTGTAGAGGTCTTGAAACTATTTTACTAGTTTTTTACTTTTAGAAACACGGTGGAGTTTTATGGGTTTTTTTTTTTTAAGCATTGTACTTTAAATTTAATTTTCTGCTATTGTTAATACGGACATACAAATTATTTCTGTATACTGATTTTGGATAAGCTATTCTGTTAAATTACATACTAATCCCAATAGTTTGCTTGTATATTTTGTTTTCTCTGTACACTATCTCACCATTGGAAACAATGAGGTTTTACTTCTCCCATTCCAATCACTAGGCCTTTTATTCTTTTCATCTTTCCCTGCACCCTCTAGTAATTTCATTACAATGTTGAATCAAAGTGGTTGTGAAGGATATCCTTGTCTTTTCCTTGACCTCAGGTGGAAGTATTCAGTATTTCACTATTTAGTATAACTGAAAGCCCATGCTACATAAGTACAGTGAATCCAGGGCTACTCACAAAAACAAACAAACAAACCACAATCTAGATCATAAATTGTATTGAGTTTACATACAGGATTTTCTTAACATTTATTTATTGATTTGGCTGCATCAGTTGCGACACTTGGGTAATGCAGGAATTTTCCTTGTGGCATGCAGGCTTAGTTGCCCTGCAGCGTGTGTGTGGGATCTTAACTCTTCAACCAGGGATTGAAGTTCCCCGATCAGGGATAGAACTCGAATTCCCTGAATTGCAAGGCAGATTCTTAACCACTGGACCACCAGGGAAGTCCCTTTGTTGTTGTTCAGTCACGAAGTCGTGTCCGACTCAGTGACCCAATGGACTGCAGCAAGCCGGGTCTCCCGTGCCCTAGTATCTCCTGGAGTTTGCTCAAACTCATGTTCATTGAGTCAGTGAGGCTCCAACCATCTCATCCTCTGCTGCCCCCTTGTCCTGCCCTCAGTCTTTCTCAGCATGAGGGTCTTTCCCAGTGATTCAGCTCTTCGCATCAGGTCGCCAAAGTATTGGAGCTTCAGCATCCGTCCTTCCAATGAATATTCAGGGTTGACATATGCTTTTAAAACATTTTAAATTTATCTGTCACAGTTTAACATCTGGACATATCTCACAACACTCTGAATGGCTAACTTCTCTTGAAAACGTTGACTCTCTGGCATTCCCACGTGGCAGACATCAGCTGGGCTGCCAAAGAGCTGTCCGCCTTTATTCTGCCACATTCTCCCAGCGAGCGCTAGGTCTCTCCTGCTCAGGCCAAGGTTCAGGTACCATTTGTCAGTACACTTGCCCTGTTGTTCTTCCTACCCCAGGCCTCCTGCAGTCATTTTTATACCTGCTTTGCTACCGTGGGGACTTAATTTTGCATCTCCTGGAAAAATAGATACACTGACTCATCCAACAAAAATCCCTCCAGCCAGCGGCTTACTTTCTAACTTCCTTTCTCAGGAGGGAATTTGCTCGAGCTGAGGCACGAAGACAAAGTCCAAGACTGCCCCCTGCTGGACGATGTGCACTCAGCAAATCGACTGGCAAATTCAAGGAGACCAAGATCTCCAGTTTCTTCCAACACATTCTTTAAAACAAAAAAATTATTTATTTGGCTGCTCCAGGTCTTAGCCGCTGCACTTGGGATCTTTAGTTGTGCATGTGGGATCTAGTTCTCTGACCAGGGATTGAACCTGGGCCCCTGGCATTGGGACCACGGAGTCTTAGCCACTGAACCACCAGGGAAGTCCCTCAACACATTTTTGAAACATAAAATTTTATAGAAATTTATTCTATTGAAGTGTAGTTGATTTACAATGCTGTGTTAATTTCTATTGTACAGCAAAGTGATTCAGATACATATATATATATGTATATGTTTCCTATTCTTTTCTATTATGGTTTATCACAGGATATTGCATATAGTTCCCAGTGCTATACAGGTCAAGGCTGTCATTTATCTATCCCATATGCACAGTAGTTTGCATCTGCTAATCCCAAACTCCCCATTCATTCCTCCCCCACCCTCCCTCCACATTTTACAAATAATAAAATACAAAAGGAATGTAGCATGAAGCAAATTGTAGAGTATTTTAGTTGATTAACCTTCTCAAACAAAAGGTGGCAGACTTTTGCAGCTTTGCACTTATTGGAAATTAAAGAAAATTATCTTTTTAGATATAAGCAATGATGCAGCCCACTCCAGCATTCTTGCCTGGGCAAGGCATTCTTGCCTGGAAATCCCACGGACAGAGGAGCCTGGTGGGCTACCGTCCATGGGGTTGCAAAGAGTCGGAACTGACTTAGTGACTAAACAACAATAAAAAACAAAATGGTAAGACAACAAAATCAAAACAGAACTAGAAATGCTCAGGGAAAAAAATAACGACAATTAAAAATGAAATGTAGTTACGAGCATAAATACAGTACTTGGCACAGAGAAAATGAAAACCAGCAGCGTGGACTCCAAGGTCTGTACAATCACACAGTGTGCAGAAGAAAGAAGCAAGCGTGGAAGTGGTAAGAGAGAAGGGGATAGCTCTGGAGGAACCTAACTACTCACAGAATTCTTTGCTCAGTTTATTGCCAAAAACTAGAAAGTTGGGGATAAATGGATGATCTTTTAGGGCCATGTAAATTTCAAAAATATTCTCAAGAAGAGATGAAGATGTTAAATAGATTGTGCTCAGTCACTCAGTTGTGTCCAACTCTTTGCGACGCCATGGATTATAGCCTGCCAGCCTCCTCTGTCCGTGGGATCATCCAGGCAAGAATACTGGAGTGGGTGCCCATTTCCTTCTCCAGGGATTAAATAGATTAGTAACTACACAGTAAGCTGACAGAATCATGTCAAATTATTTCAAAATGTCCACAAACAGACGATGCCGATTCAATGTAAACTAAAGATAAAAATTACAAGTTGGGGTGGGGTTGGGAGGGAGGTTCAAGAGGGAGGGGGCATATGTATACTTATGGCTGATTCATGTTGATATTTGGAAGAAAACAACAAAATTCTGAAAAGCAGTTATCTTCAATTAAAATAAATACATAAAATCAGAAAAGTTGGAGTGGGGGTGGGAGGGAGCTTCAAGAGGGAGGGAACATACGTATACTTATGGTTGATTCATGTTGTTGTATGGCAGAAACCAACAGAACATTCTAAAGCAATTATCCTCCAATTCAAAATAAATTTTAAAAAAGAATGAAAAGTTGGGGACATCCCTCGTGGTCCAGTGGTGAAGGCCCTGTGTGTCCACCACCAAACTGGGAATGAATGGTGGTTGAGACAGGGAACCAGTTACACTCAAGAGAAACTAACCTAGGGAATTTACTGGTGGTCCAGTGGTTAGAACTCTGAGCTTCCATGCTGGGGGGCTTAGGTTCAATCTCTGGTCAGGGAGTAAGGTTCTGTGTGCCATATTGTATGGCTGCAAAAAAAAAAAAAAAAAGAGGAAAGAATCCAATAAGTAAACACATTATGGATAGTGGAGAACTGGCTTCCCTTTCTCAGAGAAGGGACTCACACATATGGGAAGGCAGAAGACCAGAGTGACCCAACTGGTACTGGGTTGGAACTAGAGATAAAGGAGCGAACTCATGAATTTCAATATGTGTTTTATGAATAGATTACTGAATGTGTACAGACGAGAGACTATTTCCAACTAAGTCAGAAACTAGACAATTAGCTCACTATCAAAAGTAATGGGCTTCCCTGGTAGCTCAGCTGGTAAAGAATCCACCTGCAATGCAGGAAACCCCAGTTCCATTTCTGGGTCAGGAAGATCCTCTGGAGAAGGGTTAGGTTACCCACTCCAGTATTCTTGGGCTCCCCTGGTGGCTCAGATGGTAAAGAATCTGCCTGCAATGCAGGAGACCTGGGTCTGATCCCAGAGTTGGGAAGATCCCCTGGAGGAGGGCATGGCAACCCCCCGCCCCAATATTTTTGTGTGGAGAATCCCATGGACAGAGGAGCCTGGCGGAGTTCAGTCCATGGGGTCATAAAGAGTCAGACACGACTCAGTGACTAAGCAAGCAATCACAATTACTGTTCAACATTCTCACTGTGGGGTTCTTGGTTGTGAAGGAAACCAATTTGGGTTAACTTAAGCAGAAAGGGGGTTCATTCATAGGACACTGGGCAGCTGACAGAGAGGATGAGAAAGCTAAACTTCCAAGTTTAGAAAATGGGTCAAAACCCAAGGAAACAGTGGGAGGAGAATCACAGCCAAGTTTTCCAAGGGACAGCCTGGTTCAGTGCCAAGGCCATCAAAGGGCACACAGGACCCTTCCTGATGTCTTTGTTGTTGTTTAGTCAGTAAGTCATGTCTGACTCTATTGCAGCCCCATGGACTGTAGCCCACCAGGTTCCTCTGTCAATGGGATTTTCCAGGCAGGAATACTGGAGTGGGTTGCCATTTCCTACTCCAGGGGATCTTTCCAACCCAGGGATTAAACTTGTGTCTCCCGCATTGACAGGTGGATTCATTACCACTGAGCCACTTGGGAAACCTCCTGAGGTCTTTATAGAGTCTCAGTGCAGACATATACACACTAGTCACTCAGTTTCAGGAAAAGCAAGTATCTAGCCTTTAAGTCCTTGGTGGTAGGAAGTAGAATCTTATGCAATGAGCAATGATGGAATTCCCAAACAGAGAAGTATCATTCAGTTCCTTGGTGGAAACATTGTTCTGAGAATGCTCAGTTCAGTTGCTCAGTTGTGTCCAACTCTTTGCAACCCCATGGACTGCAACACGCCAGGCTTCCGTGTCCACCATCAACTCCTGTAGCTTACTCAAACTATGTCCATTGAGTCGGTGATGCCATCTATCCATCTCTTCCTCCTCTGAGAGTGCTGGCTAAATGCAATTACTAAAAAGAACCAAATAAGAGGAATAAATAATGGGAGGATGTATCCTTACCATCTGCAGTTAGTATGATTATATACCAGGGACATCCAAAAAGTAACTGGAAATCTATTAGAAGCAATACAATAACTCATTAAGGTGTCATGTTACACCACAGTTTTTCCACTTTAACACTATCGGTATTTGGAACTGGGCAGTCCTTGTTCTGGGGCAGAGGGAAGATGTCCTACACGATATTTCGCAGCATCTCCATCCTCCACTCACTAGATGCCAGTAGCATCCCCCTCCCTGACTCAGCTGGGACAAACAAAAATGTCTCCAGCCTGTGCCAAGTGGCCCCTGGAGGGAGAACAAAATCACTCCCATTAGCAGCAGATTAACTCATTTGTCAAATTCGATCACTTTCTTCCATTAAAAAATAGTGGAAAATTATTTTCGTTCCACCTGGAATGATTGTGTGTGGCGTGAGACAGGGATCTAATTTTACTTGTTGCTTCTTCATCAGATCTTAACTAGTATGTATAACTTATAGTTTGCCAACTCAAAGAACTTGATAATGAGTTCTATTTTTCTGTAAATTCTCTTGGGCTTTCTCAGTAGGGGATCTTATTATCTGCTGATGATGACACTTTTGTCTTTTCATTTCTCACATTTACCCTGCTTGTTTCAATTTCCTGTCTAGCCGCTTTTCCTGGCACTTCAGGAGCAATTATCATCATGTTAGTAGTGAAACTCTGCCTCACTATTAAAGATAACCAACATGTGGAAACAATCTAAGTGTTCATCAACAGATAAATAGATAAAGAAGATGTGGTTTATATACACAATGGAATACTGCTGCTGCTGCTGCTGCTTGGTCGCTTCAGTCATGTCAGGCTCTGTGCGACTCTATGGACTGTAGCCTGCCAGGCTTGTCTGTCCATGGAATTCTCCAGGAAAGAATACTGGAGTGGGTTGCCATTTGCTCCTCCAGGGGATCTTCCCAAGCCAGGGATCAAACCGAGGTCTCCTGCATTGCAGGCAGATTCTTTACCACCGAGTCACCAGGGAAGCGCAGTGGAATACTACTCAGTCATTATAAAAAAAAAGATGAAACATGGATGGACCTAGAGATTCATACTAAGTGAAGTCAGTCAGACAGAGAAAGACAAATATCATATGATATCGCTTACATGTGGAATCTAAAAAAAGTCATACAAATGAACTTATTTACAAATGAGAAATAGACCCACAGACAGAAAACAAACTTATGATTACCAAAGGGGAAGGGGAGGGATAAATTAGGGTGTTGGAATTAACACATACACACTAGTATAAAACCACAAATAACAAAGACCTACTACATAGCACAGGGAACTGTATTCAATATTTTGTAATAATCTATAAGGGAAAAGATATAATTGAATTGCACTGCACCTGAAACTAACAAAGTGCGAATCAACATTTCAGTAAAAGTTTTTCAAATATTTTAAAAGATGAAAAAATCTTAGATTCTAGTCATCTCTGTTAGGGGATCACAGATGAATGAATGATCATTCTGATTGGCCCATATTGGGTCACTTGTCCGGGGGGAAGGAGGAAGGGCATTTTATTAGAACATCCTTGTTAGAGTCACCTGGAATGGGTTTCTCATGGGAAAGACAGACTCTATCACCAGAAGAAGGAGAAGCGGGTGGCTGATGAGCTTGAAAAAACGGTATCCACTCTCCGTGAACCTCAGAACCATCCTCTCTCCCATTTGCTGAGATATGAAGAGTGGGATAGTTGAAGGCCCTTCACCATTCAGACGACTAGAAGGCATGGCCATAAGGGAGAGAAACAGGCCATGGAGAAACCCTCCCTTAAAAACCACACCAACCCTCCACCCAGGAAAGAGTTAATAGTGGGACTAAGATTTGTCATCTTCTGGGGCTTCCCCGGTGGTCCAGTGTTTGAGAATCCACCTCCCAATGCAGGAGACATGGGTGTGATCCTTGGTCTAGGAAGACTGCATGTGCCATGAGGCAACTGGACCTGCGAGCCACAACTGCTGAACTTACACACCCATGCTTGGCAACAAGAGAAGCCACCGCAATGAGAAACTTGCACACCGTAACTAGAGAAGGTCCTCATGCGGCAACAAAGACCCAGTACAGCCAAAAGTAAAAAATAAATTGAAAAATTGTCATCTTCTTCCCACCAACAGCCTACATGCACAGAAAAGGTGGCCCCCTCCCCAGTTCCTAAATCCACTGGGGTAAGTTGCCATTTGGGATTACTTAACAGCATGATGCGAGCACCTGTTGCATTTGGATCGTCTGGTATTAATATTTTGGGTGATCTGCCGTCTGAGGATTATCACACCTGTGGGGATTAAGTGGTGCTGTGGGGCACTGTCTTGAGTTTGAAAGCACTCTCTGGTGACGCTATAAGATTATGTCCAGTCTGGGGTTGATCCCTCCCATGGATGGATTCTTTGTTACTTGGAAGTTCATAACCTTCATGTCCCCATTTCTACAGCATTAATAAGTGAGTCCTTGATTCAGACCTACTTCAGGGCAGGCTGAAGTGTCTTCCTGGCTCACAGTTTCTGTTCCAGGGAACTGCAGATGGCCTTGTGGAGGGCGGGGAGTTTTTATTTTCCATTGGCATGCTGTTCTAAAGGGATAATAGGAAAGGCAGAGCTTCTGTCTCAGGAGTTGATGGGCATGGTGGTCGCCTTGTATTGTAGTGGGATAGGAATTACGGATATTGGGTATCAAGGACTGACAAGAACTGTGGTACTGTGTGTCAACGGCAGATGGCCGTGGTGGACCCTGAGTCTCAGGGGCTGATGGGAGCGAATGGTGGGTTCTGAGTCTCAGGGGCTCATGGGAGTGAACAGTGAATCTTGAGTTTTAGAGATGTGTGGAAATGGCAATATTTCAGTATTAGGTGTCAAGGGAGTTATGAACTCTGTATATCAAAGAACGATGGAAACAGTGCTTCCTATGAGTCACTAACAAATGGTAACAGAGGTCTTATGCTTCAGGAACTAACGGGAATTAAGTTCTTTTATCCCAGAACTTAGGCAAGTCTCAGCCTAACTCATAAACCACTTGTTATTCATCCATCTCTCCATTCATTCATTTGGCAAACGTTTTCCTGAGCCCTTCCTCTGAGCCACACCCTATGCTGAGTGATACTGAGGACATCGAGATGACTCAGACCTCCAAAGTGCCTTCAGTGAACTCTCAGAGACAGACCCAGACGTCGAGAATCGCCAAACAAGGGAATCAGGGCAAGCACAAGAAGACAGCATGGTGGTGTGGTTTTTGTCCTGATATGAACGCAGGGCATCTGAAGATGAGAACAGACTGACAGTCATTCTGGATGCCAAGTCAAGGTGCAGGGACTGACAAAAGATCCTTTTATCAAGTGTGAATCTGTGTGCATGACAAGTCTAACCTATGCTGGACAGCAACCCCAGGCAAGCTGGACATTTTCACAGAGGCAGCCGGTCTCCAAAGAAAGGGCATAGCACATGGATCCAGAGAGGCCTGGGTGAATGGCCTGGGCTCTGCCATTCACTTGTAAGCATGGGAAACTCACTATTCAGAATCTCAGTTCTCTCATCCTTACATGGAGATAAAACAATTCTTAAAAATAAGACTGCTGCTGGGAAGTCCCTGGTGGTCCAATGGTTAAGACTCCATGTTTCCCATGCAGGGGGCATTGACTTGATCCCTGGTGAGGGAACTAAGATCCCACAAGTAGCAGGGTGAGGCCAAAAAACCCCAAAAATGTTGACTGAGATAATGTATAACAAATACTCAGCCCAGAAAACTGTCCTTAAGTAGACATTCGAGAAAGGATTGCCATTTGTTATTATTCCTACCATTAGTAATCAGTGACAAAATTTAAAGAACCTAGAAGTATTTATCAAATATCTGGGTCAAGAGGCTTCAGAGCATTGGAAGAAATTATAGTTTTTTAAAAAACAGTAATTTGCATATTCATAATCATTAGTTTCTTTATGTGAAAAACCCCTCCTAGTTGATAACAAAAATGGATGAATAAGGTTTCCCAAGTGACACTGGTGGTAAAGAACCCGCCTGCCAATGAAAGAGACATAAGAGACGCTGGTTTGATCCCTGGGTCAGGAAGATCCCCTGGAGGAGGGCATGGCCAACCACTCCAGTATTCTTGCCTGGAGAATCCCATGGACAGAGGAGCCTGTTGGGCTACAATCCATGGGGTCACAAAGAGTTGGACACGACTGAAGCGACTTAGCACACACACACATGGATGAATAACACAGGATACAGTGTTAAAAAAAAAAAGCATAGAATAATATGATCCCACCTGGGGACAAAAAAGAGGGGGTTAGTATAATACATGCGTGAAAGTGAAGGTCGCTCAGTCCTGTAGGACTCTTTGCAACCCCATGGCCTATACAGTCCATGGAATTCTCTAGGCCAGAATACTGGAGTGGGTACCCTTTCCCTTCTCCAGGGGATCTTCTTAACCCAGGGATCGAACCCAGGTCTCCCGCATTGCAGGCAAATTCTTTAAGCTGAGCCATAAGGGAAGCCCAATAAACAAGTACAAAAGGATATAATTCTTCTGGAAAGATTCATAAGAAACTGGTAAGCTGTCCCCAGAGAGGAGTGGGTGGCCAGGGACAGGGCAGGAGGAGACGGCATTTTTCACTGTTGGAACCCCAGGACCTTACACTCACCACTCCCTCAGTGTGTCCTCAATATGTCCTCTGGGCCGTAATGTCCACTAGGTCCCAATCGGCACACAGTGCCTGCCCTCTTCTGCACCCCCTTCTCCCTCTGGTTCCCCATCCAGAAGAACTCCTGGCCCCCGCAGTCTCAGGGCCACACTCCTGGTTGTTTTATCTTCCTGACCTCTTCCATCCTCATCACCCTCCTCACATTCTCTGTCCCACCCCCTCCTCTGGGTCCCCAGGGTCCCCGCCTCGGATCAGGCAACCATCTCCCCATCCTCCAGCAGTCTCTTCCCCCCAACTCATCCCCCACAGGCCCCAGAGGGATCACTTTGACACCCCAAATCTGACCCTGCCCCTCCCTTTGCTCCCAGACACCCACATGGGAAAGTTCCCCGCCCCCGGCCAGCCAAGCTCTGGGCACCTGGCCCCGCCCACCACCTCAGCCTCCTCTTGCAGGCTCCTGAGTTCCCATCAGACTTGACCGCCTGCCCTTCTCCCAGAATCGCCCCCCTGGTTTCCTCTGGGCCTCTGCTTCAGCTGTGCCCTCCGCCTGCAATGCCCTTAAGGACGCCTCTCTCTCTCACAATTCAGATCTAACTTCTCCTAGTTCTTGGAGGTCACAACCACCGCCTTGTCTGGAGGCCCTTTCGGCTATTGCCAGCTGAAAGGATTCCTGCCCCATACCCCGGGGCTCCCACAAGCCGCTGGACCCTCCCTTCGTCATACCCCGATCGCCCAGGATTGGAACTGTCTGCGTCTGGGTCTGTCTGTCTCCTCCATCAGACTTGTGAGCTCGGTCTGCAAGGGCAGATCTGGATCTGATTCACCTTTCCGTCCCCCAGTGGGTGGGTGGGTGGAGAAACCGAAGCGGAGGGAGGGGAAGGAGGCTGGGAGAGCAGAAAGGGGGAGACAGAGCGAGGAGAGGAGAAGACCCTGATGGAGGGGCGCGGGGGGCGTGATGTAAGGAGAAAGAGAGACGCGGAGACGGAGACACGGGGGCGGGGGGTGGGGTGGGGGGAGCACAGGGCCAGGAGGAGGCAGGCAGAGTGAAGGAAAGGGAGGAGAGGTGGAGGGGACGAAAGAAAGCAGAGAGTAGAGAACCGGCCCCGGCCGAGGGAGGAGGGAGGGAGGAGCGGGAGCGCCGCCGGCTCACCCTACCGCCTCCCGGCCCCTTTTGTCCCTTCCCTCCTCCCTGCGTCACGCTCCCCGGCCCGGCCTCTCCGCCCCGCTCCCTCCCCCGCCCCGCTCCCTCCTCCCCGGGGCTGGATGGAATTTTTTCCCCTGGACCGGGGCCAGCTCCGGGGCAGGGGCGGGGCGGGGGGGGGGGGGCGGTGGCGGTGGTGGAAGCCAGGCCGGACTGGGCCGGGCGGTGGGGAGGGGCCGGGGCGGGGGCCCCCCTGGGGAGGGGGCTGGTCCGCCGGGGTCCCGGGCGGGGGAGCCGGGCCCGCAGAACCGGGAGGAGGCCCAGGCCGGAGGGAGTCGGGGAGGAGGGAAGGAGGATGGCTGGGACGCCGGGAGGAAGGGGAGAGGCCGTCGGGCGGCGGAGGCGGGGAGAGGATGGAGAGCTGGCGGCGGTGGCGGCGGCGGCAGCGGGGCCCGGCTCGGCCCGGCCCCGGGGGGCTGCCCGCCGAGACCCTTCCCCCGACGCGGGAGCGGTGGAGCCGTGAGTCTACGGAGAGGCAGGGGCGTGGGACCCGGGGCCCGGACTCCAGGGTCCTTGGATTTCTGGGTTCCTGGAGGAGGAGGCGGGGGCTGGGGACCCAGAGTCCCGAATCCTTGTAGGTGGGAACTGGGGGGCCTGGATTCCGGGGTTCAGGAGGAGGAGCGGGCCAGGAGCACCTCCTAGATTCCACTGGGAGGGGAGAGATGGGGCTGGGATAGCTAGAGAGGCTCGGAGCCGGAGGAGACTCGGGAGGGGTGCCCTCCCGCGCCCTCAGGGGAGCTCAAGGGAGAGGCTGGCTCTGGAGGTGCCTCTGGCCGCGGAAGGGTTAACGTCTGGCTGGAGGGGCGGGGGAGGGGCAGGGAAGGGGCTGCGGGGCTCTGAGGGGTCAAGGGTGAGCCGAGCCAGTGGGAGGGGGCTGCCGAGGAGGGGGAGGTTGTCTGGGCTGCCAGACAGGCCAGGGTCAGCGGCGGGGGCAGGGGATGTCTGGCGCAGGAGAGGCCCAGCGTCCAGGCTCCCTCGGGGACCGGGATTCCAGTCCCCGGCCCCCTCCTCCCTCAGACCTGGGCGTCCGCGACCCGGCCCCTCCCGCAGAATTCCAGCGTCCGAACCCCAGCCCCCATTTTTTAGCCCTGGACCCTGGAGCCTCCAGCCTCTTCTTCCCTCAGCCCTTGGAAGGGAGGAAGGGGGGGGGGCGGGTCCACATTCCAGTCCCCTGATTCTCCATGAAATCCCAGAGTTCGGGCCCCCAGACCCTTTCTCCCCCTAACCCAGGTGTCCCCACCTCCTCCTCTTTGGCCCCAGCTGGAGTCCAGCCCTCTGGGGGTTAAGGGGGCGGGGCCACTGGTTGCCATGGTGCCAGACTGTTTGGGTCTGCTCTCTGACCCTTGGGGGCTCCCCAGGGTCTGCGGGGAGGGGGAGGGGGGCCCAGACCTGGGCGAAGTCCTGCGCCAACCCTTTCCCCGGGTCGGGCCTGCGGGCCCGGGGAGTCCGCGTTTCCGCCGAGGCCCGGTGCAGTGACCTCGATCGGGTCCTGACCCCCGCCCCCCGCCCTCCGCTCTCTGCGGGCCTCAGTTTCCCTAGGAGAGACGTGCCGGAGCCGCAGGGCGATGCTGCGGCCCCGCGAACCCTGAGGACGCTCGGCTTCCCTCGGCTCGCACCCCCTCCCCAGGCCCCCGGCAGCCCCGGGGCATGCTGGGAGCCCGGGCCTGGGCTCCGGGCCAGGTTGGGGGGGTCGGGGGGGCGGGGGCCGCCTCCTCCCTTCCCCTTCCTCCCCACCTTGGCCCGGCTCGCGCCCCTGCCGGAGGGTCGGGGAGGCCGGGAAGGAGGGAAGCGGGATGCGAGCGGGGTCCGCGGACCCGTCCCTGGGCTCCCCCCTCCGCCCTTCCCCCCGGCCTCCCCCGCCCCTCCGCGCCTCCCCGCCTCCCCAGCAGGTCGCTACCCCGGCCCTGGGCCCCTGCGCGAACCACCCCCACCCCACCCCCAGCTCCAGACCTGGCTCCGAGCTGCGGCGAGGGGGAGGGAGAGAAGGAAGGAGAAGGGGGGGTGGAGGGAGGCGAGAGACCCGGGAGGGAGAGAAGGAGAAAGAGAGAGAGAGAGGCAAGGAGGGAGACGGAGGGGGAGAAGGAGGCCGGGAGATGGAGAGACGAGGGAGGGAGGCAGGCAGGGGGAAGAGGGTTGGAGGGGGGGGTGGGGAGGAGAGTGAGACGGGGAAATCGAGGGAGAGAAGGGAGGAAAGGGACAAAGACCGAGGGAGGGGGGCGGAGCAGGGGAGGGGGCAAGGCCGGAGGGAAAGGGAAAGAAGCAGAAAGGAGGAGAGGAGAGAGAGCAAGGCGGGGGAGGGCGGAGAGACACGGCCTGAGAAAGGCCCCTGCGAGCCGGGGACGGCCGCGCGCGGGGGGAGGCGCGGATGGGCAGCGCAGAGCCGGGGAGGAGCACACGGAGCCTGCAGGAGATGGGGACCAGGTGAGGCCGAGGGCGAGCAGGCCGGACCGGGAGAGAGGACCGGGAAGATGGAGCTGGAGCGGGAGACGGCGGGAGCGAGACCGCTGGAGCCCTGGACCGAGGCGGAGGTTCTCAGGTGCACAGACTCAGCCCCGGGCTGGGGAGGGCGGGTGCTGGGCCCTCTAGCCTGGAAGGCCTGGCCCCTCCCACTCCTGCCCCCGCCACCCTCCCCACCCCAGCCTACGGCTGGCTGGGGCTCAGCCTTACCACCTGCGAAATGGGGGTGCCGATGGCACCTCGCGCTCAGCCGGAGAGATGACACAGGCCTGGGGCGGCATCCGCGGATGTCAGTGTGGTACTTGATGAGAGGCCGAAAGCAGGGGTGAGAGAGGAGCAGATACCCAGACAGGCTTTCACGGGTTTATAGCCCCTGGGCGGCCTCCGCCCTGCTTCTGGATTTCCGATTATCTGACAGGTAGGGTCAGGGAGGGAGCTGGCCCAAGTGTCCAAACTCTGAAACTGGTGAAGTTCCCTCGGACCCGGGATCCGGGAAGCCGGGCTGCGTCTTCTCCGAAGGAGACAGGCCTGGCTGGATTCCCGGGACTGAGGGAGGGGACGGGGGCCTGGCCTCCTGGGTCCCCTGGGGAGAAGAGGGGCTTGAGGACTTGGACTTTTGAATCTCAGGGAGCAGTGGGGGCTAGGGGACCTGGATTCCGGGGACCTTCGGGGAGGAAGGGGCCGAGAGACTGACTCCTGGGTTCCTTGGGGAGGAGGGGGCCGGGGGCCCGGATTCCTGGGTCCTGGCACCCACCCGTAGAACCGACCTTGCGGGGCCTTCGCCGCACACAAGCTCGTGTCTGTGGGTCCGTGTCGGGGGCTCACCATCGCGGCTGGGGCCTCCCCCGGCCCTCCCCGCCCTCCCTGGCCCCGTCTGTCCGTCCATCCGTCTGTCTGTCCACCTGCCGCGCCCCCCGGGCTGAGGTAGGAGGTTGTATAGTTGAGGAGGACACCCAAGGAGATCACTATACGGCCTCCTAGCTTTCCCCAGGCTGCGCCCTGCACGGGACGGCCGGCGGGGACCCCTGGACCCTGGTCCCCTGCCCCACCCGGCCAGGCTGGGGAGGGGGGGCTGCCGCAGGGACCCTGGGAGAGAAGCGGGGCTGTCCCTCCTGTCCTCATCCCTTTCCTTTCTCCCCTTTCCTTCAGAGAGTTTCTCTCCCATCCAGAAATCTCTGCTTGGCTTTCTCTGTCTCTCCATCTCCACTGGGTCTCTGTGCAGCGGCCTCTGAAACTGTCTCCATTAGTCTCTTATGGTGCTTTCTGGATCTCTGGCCTCCTGGTGTCTCCCTGTGGCCTAGTTCCTGTCTTTCGGGCCCTTACGGTGTCTCTGTGCCATGTTCATTTCCCTGGCACCCCCACCCCCACCCCAGGGCCTGGCAGGCCCCCCCACACACAGCGCACTGCCGGCCTCTGCGTCCCTGAGACCCTTTAACCTGTGAGGACGTCCAGGGTCACAGGTGAGGTTCTTGGGAGCCTGGCGTCCGGCCCAACCACCAGCCTGGGGCTTGCCGGCCCGACACCCCTGTCCCCTTCCTCCCTGAAAACCCCCACAGGGGGAGCCTGACATTGGATTGGTGACTGAGACCTGACCTCTGACCCCTGCATCTTGAGCCCCTCCCCCGCACCACAGTGACCTCACAAAAGTCACCAGCTTTCCCCCAGGCTGCGACCCTCCGCCATGGCCTGGCTGGCCCCTTGGAGCGCCATCCTGCCCTCCCTGGCGGCCCTTGTGGTCTCTGGGGCTTCAGCCTGGGCCTGTCTCCTCTGCTTCACGTCTTACGAGGAGCGTCTCCAGATTTGCCAGATCTTCGCCGGCCTGGACAGCCCCGACCTCGGGAAGTGTGAGGAGGCCTTCGCAGATGCCTTTAAGGGGCTGCTGGACACTGAGATCAGTGAGGAGACTGCCCCTTGCTCCCCAGCATCCTCCTGGGATGGGAGGGGGGCCGAGGGTAGGTGGAGGGAGGGACCTGAGAGGCCTGGAGAGACTGAGAGGGACGAGACGCACAGGCGGGAGAATGGAGACGTGGGGAGCAGAGCTCGGAGACAGAGGATGGTCACCTCGGGGACATGGTGCCGGGGGAAGCAGTTTCCCCCCCAGCCCCTGCTTCCCACCACCAGACTACGAGGAGAGGGGCCAGCTGCACGATGCCTTCACCCAGATGACCCACTCCCTCCAGGAGATGGCCGCTGCCCAGGGTGAGTGGGGCAGGGTCCATGGCACTGGGATATGGATGTCTGAGCCTTTGTGGGGCGGAGGGCACGGGGGAGAAAGCCCAGAACGTCACAGTGATCTTGATGGTAGGATGCCAAGGGAGCTGGGTGACCTTGTCAGGGAGCAGAGACGGGCAGGGCCTGGTGGGTTCAGGGCAGAAGGAACTTGAGTCTGAGGCCAGTGGGCCTGCCCTCCCTCTGTGGCTTTCCCTCTCCCTGGCTGTGAGATTCTGGATGCATCACTGCCCCCGTCCCCAACTTCGGGCCTCAACTTACCCATCTGAGAAAGGGGACAAGCACTTTGCCTTCGGCAAGGTGTGGGAACTCAGTGAGACGGAGGGGGCTCCAGCAGTGGAGACAGACTTCAGGGAGGAGAGCTTCCTCTAGGATAAAACTCCCTACAGTTAGCAAAGTGATTCCACATCTTTGACGGATGGAGGCTATTAGGGGGACCGGAAGACAGGTGGGAGCAGGGAGGGAGAGCATCACTGGGGAGACAGGCACATGTGACAACCTCGAGGGAGTGAGACACGATCAACACACGCGTGTGACAGTGTGAAGGGACCACAGCGCTGGGGTGACCCTCGTGGCCGAGGGGCAGGTTGAACAGTGATCACACCAGGCCACAGTGATCACGTGACACAGGACTCCCTCCAACCCCTGCCCCTGCCCCTGCATGCTGGAGACTGGAACCATGGGTGGGGAAGCGTCCATGGCCGTGTCCATGGTCTGGGGGCTCCGCACTTATTTCTACATTTCAGTTCTATTACTTCTTTTGCTTCCTACTCTTGCCTGTGAGCTTTTTGACAAACATGATCCCCAAACATGAGGAGCTTCCCATCCATCCGGGGGGCTCCCAGTGCAGGGGGGAGGTGCAGCATGGAGAAGACTTCAGCTGCAGATTCCCCCACCCACAAAGGGAGAGCTGGGGAACTCAGAGCTGGGGGTGGGGGTGGGGGGAGAATTCTGGGAAATGCCCTTCTCCCCTACATCAGAAGTTTTCGAAAAGAGCAGAAACAAGTCCTGCTCTGGGTGCAGAAGACCCTGAGGGCAGTGTGTGGGACCAACTGGAGCAGGGGAGGGAGTGGAGGCTGGGAGGCCCGGGGTGGAGGCTGTGGTGAAGGAGGCCAGACCTGCGGTGGGGAATCTGTGAAGATGGAGAAGAGAGGACCAGGCCTGGGTCTGATGAGCTGTTCAGGGAGAGGGGAAGAGGAGGGTTAGGGACTGTGTGCCGGGTCTGGCTCCGTGTCTGAGTGGGCAGTGGTCATCCCTGGGAGGAAGAGCAGGAGAAGGGGTAGATGGCCAGCTGGGTGAGGCTGCAGTGACTGCGAGGGGCCTGGGGGACGTCCAGGGTACAACTGGGAGTCAGGGAGATTTGAGACTGTCCCAAAGAAACAAGGCTGTGAGCAGGGGAAGGGCAGGGTCAGCTCAGGGTGTAGAAAGATCCTCGAGGGCCATATGGATGGACTGGAGGGAGAGTCTGGGGGCCGGGAGAAGCTGGAGCTTTACGTTCCATGGGTATTTACTGACTGTGCCAGGAACACCACCAGGGACACGGCTGTGACCCAAACTGCAAGCCACCTGCCCTCAGGTTGCTTGCAGTGATTATTAAACGTAATCAGTGAAATGCCGTAGATGTCAGTTGGTGATCCATGCTATGGAGGGAAACAAAAGAGTGAAAGGGGGGTGGCCAGTGGGGTGATCATTTTACTAAACAGGTTGATCAGGGGAGATGCAAATGAAAAGATCCAGTTGTGCAAAGACTGAGGGGGAACAGAGAGAGCTGTGCAGGTGATCTGGGGAGAGAGCTTCCAGGTGGTGGAGCCAGTGCAAAGGCCCTGGGGCCAGTGGGGCTGGAGTGGACCATGTAGGCCAGTAGTTCTCCAGCCCCACAGTGTATGTCAGAATCTCCTGGGACCTTATTAAAATGCAGGCTCCTGGGCCCCACCCTCTGTTTCTGAGCCTTAGGTCTGAGGTGGGGCCCAGAAATGGACACGTCTAACAAGTTCCCAGGTGCTGCTGCTGCTGTGCTGGGAACACACTTTGGGAACCGCTAGGGTGCGTCCTTGAGCCAGCTTTAGCCAAAGGACCCCCTCTTTCCATTTCATACCCAATAATCACTTCAGCTCTTGCTCTGGATGTGGGGAAACCCTTTGGAGGATTTTACAGGAAAGAGGGGTTCTGACTAAGGCCATGTGGGTCAAAAGCAGACGCAGAAGGCCTAGGGAGGAGATGGTCAGTGGTGTCTTAAAACTTGTTGTGATGGTCGGTGGGGGCTGAGATGAATCTGCCCCTTGCATGGAAGATGCTGTGTCTGCAAAGTGTGATTTATGTTAATAATCCTCCTAAAGGATGTCCTTGTACTGGCCCCACGAGGTGGAGTTTTATAGCTCCATTTTCCAGATAGGGAAGTTGGGGCTCCCCTGGATGGACCCAGGGGCTGTCTGGACCAGACGTATGTAGGATGATGGGGATGGGAAGAATTGAGATGACCCCTGGGTCTCTCCTGAATGGAGGCCCGGAGAGATGGACAGGTAGACTCAGTGGTTCCCGGTGGTGGCCGCTGACACTGTTAGTGTCGTGTGGAGGGCAGTGTGTCTACCGCAGGTAGTGGCCACCCGTGGAGACTCTGGAGTTTGGCCACATGGGTTCCAATCTAGCTGTGTGACCTTGGCTGATTTCCTAACCTCTCTGTGCCTGGGTTTCCCCATCTCTGATTAGGGGATGATAATGCCAGTAGTTGACGATTCTATAACACAGACATTATTGCATTATGGTCATTTAATGGTACCTAGCATGTAGTTTGGGAGGAGGAGGCTTTTATATTGTATGACATGAAATCCTCATCACCAATGCTGTGAAGTAGACACCGATATTGTCCCCATTTTATGAGTGAGGGAAAAAAACAAGGATCAGGAAGGTTAAATACCCGGCCAAGGTCACATAGGGAGGAGTGCATCTGATGGGTAGCATGGAAGTGAGACCGGTGTGCGCATAGTTGGGACAGACAGGACTCAAACGCAGGTGATCAGCAAGTTGAGGCTTCCAGTGAAGCACCTCTTTGGGGAGACTATAACTCGTGCCCCTTTGTGGTTAACACAAGCCTGCCTCTTGCCCTTTTGGACATTTTGCTCCACCCCTATTTACTCCCATGCTTCTCCCCTGCCCCCTGGCTGACTTGGTATATCCCACACACCGGCCCCCAAGAGCCATTTGGTTTGGCCCATGGATATTCCTTGGCTGCCTCCTCCAACATCATGACACGCCACTCGGACCACATCCTCCTGACCATACTGCCATCACCAGACCACAGCTCCTGCCTGCCTTGTGGCCAAGGAGAGACTGCTAAGTCCTTGACCCCTCATTTGGCACCTGCTTCCTGGCTTCAGAGCCCTCTTCTCTCCAGCTTCTACCATCACTTCTATGATCATTACTTCAGCCAAATTGTTATCAGAATCCTCAATTCCCTCCCTTTATGTATGGTTTAACCTAAGGTTAAAACCTGCAATGTCTTAAGCAGGGTAGAAGTTTATTTTTTCCATATAAAATAAGTCTTAATGTAGGCACTTAAGACTACTATGGCAGCTCCATTTTCCTGGGGACTCAGTACCCTTCCAGCTTTCTACCTTACCATCCTAGGGTATACTACTTATCCTCATGGTCCTATATAACTGCTAGAGTGCAGCCATCAAATCTAAGTTTCAGGCAACAGGATGAAAGAAGGGGAAAGGGGCCAATAAAATGGCACCGTATCTCTTTTAAGGCTACTTTCTGTGACTCAACACATCACACTTAAACTTACATCTCAGCCATCAGAACTTGGACACATGACCACAGCTAGGTCACATGACCACAGCTAGCTACAATGGGAGGTTGGGAAATGTAGTCTTTTAACTGGGGCAGGGTCGGGGTGCTTTCTCAGCTGAAACGTGGTAATATGTTATTAAGGAGAAAATAGATATTTTGAGGCAACTGGCAATCCCTGTGTATTAGTTTGCTAGGGCTGCTGTAACAAAAAAACCAGAGACTGGGTGGCTTAACTAAAAGAGGTGTATTTGCCCACAGTTCTGGAGGCCAGAAGTCCGGCATCAAGGTGTCAGTGTCAGCAGGGTGGGTTTCTTCTGAGGCCTCTCTCCTTGACTTGCAGAATGACGTGTCCAAATTTCCTTCTCTTCCAAGGAAATCAGTCATGTTGGGTTAAGGCCCACCCGAAAAACCTCATTTTAATGTTATTACCACCTTAAGATTCCATCTCCAGGGACTTCCCTGGTGGTCCAGTGACTAAGACTCTGTGCTGCCAATGGAGAGGGCACAGGTTCAATCCCTGGTCAGGGAACTAGATCCCACATGCTGCAACTAAGACCCGGCGCAGCCAAATAAATAATTAAAATTAAAAAAAAAAGATTCCATCTCCAAATACAGTTATGTTCTGAAGGACTAGGCTTAGGACCTTACTGTATCAATTTGGAAGAGATGACTTCAGCCTGTAGCACCCTGCCACATGAGCACTGGTGGCTCAGTGGTAAAGAATCTGCCTGCGGTGCAGGAGACGCAGGTTCGATCCCTGGGTGGGGAAGATCCCCTGGAGAAGGAAATGGCTCCCCATTCCAGTATTCTTGCCTGGAGAATCCCACGGACAGAGGAGCAAGGCAGGCTACAGTGCACTGGATCACAGAATTGAAACCTGACTTAGCAACTAAATGACAACAACAAAATCCTGCCACATTTCTGACTTCCAAAGCCACCTCTACCTGTAAATCATTGCGGCCATCCACTTTGAGAAAGTCCCCCAATTTTTTTTTTTTTTTGGAAGGCCATTACAGTGGTGAAAACTCAAACATCCATAAGAGCAGAGAACATAGAAAGAGTGAAAGAGGGGTAGAAATGAAGAGACTGGGAACTCTGGAAAAGTGGGTGTGTGCCCTGTCTAGAGTGGGTGGCTGCTGCTAAGCTCCAGCCAACTGCTGCCTCATGGAAATACTGCCTCTGTTACAGCTCTTCCAGATTTCGTAAAGGGATGCCAAACATTTTATGTGACTTTTCCCAAACTTCATATGATGGCAACTGGGTCATTTTTTAAAAACACTTTCCAGGCCAAATATAACACATCCAGTGGATGAATTGTGGCCCCTGGCTTCCAGCTGTGGTGCTCTTTCCAGTTGAATCCTGGAATTCATTCTGCACATACTTATTCCTAAGACTCGGGGGCCCTTTCCTGGTTTCTGAGGACACAGCACTAAAGAAGGGCTTGTTTGCTTACTTAAGAGACAGTCTTAAATGCTCACTATGTATATATGAATATATGTATTTGCAAACTGGTGAGAGCTATGAATGGAACAGACGGAGTACTGTTAGAGACAAAGATAGGGGACTGGATTAAATTAGATTTGTGGTCAGAGAAAACCTCTAAGGAGAAGACATGAGGGTTGACAGGAAGGAAGAGTAGGAGTGGTGGGGGGAGGTGTGCTGGAGACTGAAGACAGCATGTGCAAAGGCCCTGAGGTGGCAGAGAGCGTGATGCTTTCCTTACTAGGGGAAATGAACTGCAGGAGACTTAAGAGTTGCGGGTTCCATACCTGGGTCAGGAAGATCCCCTGGAGGAGGACATGGCAACCCACTCCAGTATACTTGCCTGGAGAATCTCCATGGACAGAGGAACCTGGTGGGCTACAGTCCATGAGGTCACAAAGAGTCGGACAAGACTGAAGCGACTTAGCATGCAGAGGGAGACGAGACTAGGGCAGACTACACAGGGCCTCCTAGGCCATGGGAGAAATTTGACCTTTATCCTCCCTTTTCTCCTTAATAAGATAACACGGATGTGGAGTCCTGTCAGAATGATTAGTCCAGAGGCTGATTAGTCCAGAGGCAGCAGAAGGAGATTTGGGGGTGTGCCCACCATCCAGATAGAGTAGGAGGCTGTGGCATATACCAGAGACCTGGGGATAGCAGGGTCTGGGGGAGGGGCACAGACATGATGACAGCCAGACCTGTCAAGCTCCGGCAGCCTTGGGGAAGGGTCTTTACCACAAGGACTCCCTCCACCCTCCAGGGTCCTTTCGGGTTGCCTTTCTTCATGCCGCGGAGAAAATGCAGAAGATTATATTGCAGCTTAAGGAAGGTAAAATAGACTGTCTTCTTCCCCCAGGCACAATTATCAAACCCAACTCCGAAGACCCCCATCCGCTCCCATCAAGCCAAACCCCCGGCCCGATCTCTGAGGCGAGCTTCCCTTGTGGGTCACTCTGGGCACAGCCTCTTACCCTGCTAGGACCACTCTGGGTCCGGCCCCGCCTCCGAGGCAAGGTTACCTCTAGCTGGGACCGCTTTGTAGGACAGTCCTGTCCCAGACTAGCTCGGGCCTCTTCATGGATCAATGTCTGACCCTGGGCACTCTGTGACAGGTTTCCTTTCCATCCGGGGCGTCTTAGTGGGCTGCGTCCAGCCTGACCACACCTCTAATTGGACGCCCTAATTAGGCTCTGTCCCCTCCGATGATCGCCTGCGATCTAGGCCCGTCCCGCTCGATGGGATACACCGGGGCTGGACCTGCCTCCTGGGTGCCAGCAGCAGGCATGTGCCTGACGTCTTAATGGAATGCTGCAGGGCTGGCAGGGTCCCCAGGTGAAGTACCACAGGCCTGGCCCCGCCTGCAGGGGGGAAGCTGCAGGCTTGGCCCCGCCCCTTTGGTAGAGCGCGGCAGACCTGGCTCTGGTCTCTTGGAGGAATGAATGCATCCGGCCCCGAAACGTTTCCTCTAGGGGAGTTTCAAGGGGGCACCTGCCGCGACTTACAGGGTGGTAACGCTTCCCCTCTCTCCGCAGTGCCGGCCTGCATTCCTCCCTGCGGTAAGCACGTCATTCAAAGCTCAGAATTGCGGGGGGAAGGGAGGTGGTAAGGGCCGAAACCTGGGACTCTTGGAAGGGCACGGGTGCCTCTGATCCGAAGGGGCCAATGCGAGCCCAGGAGAAGAGTAAGAAAACCAGTTCACAAACCTCACGAAAGGCGGGTCCGGAAAAAAAAAAAACAACCAAGGCAAACCAATAGGGGTCTTAGAGGCTGGAGAGTTGTGAGAGCCAGCCAATGAGCGCGGGAAAGGCGGGGTCCAGATTTTGTCCGGCAAGTGGAACCCCGGGAAGTTAAATAGACCTTATGGTGGCTGAAGGGACCCTGGCCAGGGGAGGCGGATGGACCTCAGACCCAGCGTTCCCACCACACAGGACTCCAGGAGGTCACCCGGCGTTTTCGCTGCCGCGGATGCTACTCCAGGGTCTGCGACCTCCCGCTTGACTGCCCAGGTGAGGGGCGTGGCCTTGAAAGGCAAGAAACCTGAAAAACTGGGAGAGGGCTGAGCGAGGAAGGGGCTGGGGTTTGGGGGGGTCGGACGTGGGCGGGCCGAGGTGGCGATGCGAGACCTGTCTTCAGTTCAGGACCTGACGGTGACTCGGGGTCGTCAGGCCATGTTCTCTTGCACTGTGAACTTCCAGCTGCCTAAGGAAGAGATCACCTATTCCTGGAAGTTCGCAGGAGGTGTGAGTCGGGGCGGGTCCAGCGTGAAGGGCTTTAGGAGGCGGTTTATGCTTCACTAGAGGATGGAGAGTCAGGAGGCAGGGAGTGGGATTCGAGGAGGCTCGGTCTAGACTCATGCTTCGTGCAAGGGGACTGTCCCGGCATTTGGGGGTAAGGTCAAAGCTCAAAATGCAGTGACAGAGCCCAGGGGTGGGTTATCCGTAGGAGTTTCAGGCGGGAGAGCAAACCCTAGGCCCACGAGGCGGAGTCAAGGCTTAGGGGGCGGGGTCGTGCGTGAACGCTCGGTGAATAAGAGGGTGAGGCCGGAGCTCGGGGGGGGGGGGGGGCGGTGGCCTGGCTTAGGGGCGGGGCTTCACATAGCGGTTTGCCGAGAGGGCGGACTCTCTTCTGTGCTCGGGGCGGAGCCGGCTGCCCTCGGCCTCTCGCCGCTTCAGCCCGAGCGTCCCGCAGCTCCGGACTCAAGATCCAACCTACTTCCGAGATATTCCGCGGGCCCAAGGATACCTGGCGCGGATCCGGCCGGTGCAGCCCACGCACCGCGGGACCTTCTCTTGCGTGATCACGCACGACCAGCGCCCCCTGGCGCGGCTCTACTTCTTTCTTAACGGTGCGGGCGGGGCGGGGCCGCGCGGCGGGACAGGGGGCGGGGCTGCGCGGCGGGGGGTGGGGCTGGCGCCCGGCTGACGTGCGCGTCCCCGCAGTGACGGGCCCGCCGCCGCGCGCGGAGACCGAGCTCCAGGTCTCTTTTCGGGAAGTGTTACGCTGGGTGCCGCAGGAGGCGGAGATGGTCGAACCCTGGAGGCCCAGCCTGGGCGAGCTGCTGGCCAGGCCCGAGGCTCTGACGCCGGGCAATCAGTGCCTGCTCGTGGCCCTTGTGGCCTTAGCATCAGCCAGTGTGACCGTGCTGGTGTGGTGAGTCCCCGGGACCCCGGAGTCCCAGCCTCCGGCTCTCTCCTTACTGAGACTGGGACGTTTGGGTTTCTCAGCCCCTCCTCCCTCAGATCCGGAATTCCGAGTCGCCAGCCCCCTCCTACTCAGGAGTCATAACCCCCAGCCCCTGGTGTCTCAGATCCAAGAGTCCAAGCCGTATCACCCGCCTTTGGAACCTAGGCTCCAGGACCCAAATTTCTGGTCCCCAGCCTCTTCCCCCGCCACACACTAACATCGCCTTGTTTCCCCAGGATGTTTTTTCGATGGTACTGCAGCGGCAACTAACAAAGGTATCTTTTTTTTTTTTCCTTCCTTATCCTGTTTTCATCCTTAAAATAAAGAATATATTTTGACTCCCTAGATTCTTTCATCGTTGCAAGTGATCGCTACAAACAACTTAGGGGGAAGGGCGGGATATGCCCAGGTGCACATGCGCCCATAATGATGGTGAGAGGCACCGCTGTGGCAGGGCAGGGCCCTGTGCTGAGGGCTTTAGGTGCACACCCAGGCCCCTCCCCAGATTTCCAGCAGTGTCTTGGACATTTATGCCTGCATCAGTCACCCTCAAATAAAGACCTTCGTGTCGCCCCCAAAGCCTGTTCCTCCCCCAGAACTTTCTTGCTGTCATCAAGTGCATCACCATCCACGCAGCCACTCGACTGGAAACCTAAGCTGTATTTACTTTCTCCTCCATGTCTCACCTATTTCCAAGTCTCAGCCTTTTCAATTCCTAAATATCTCATGGAGTTGCTCTGTGGTGCACCACCATCTCTTGCCTGGATCTCTGCAGCAGTATCCACACTGGTCTCCCTGGCTGAGAGTGGGCTCAGCCTTGTCCCAGTGCGATCCATTCTCCACAAAGCAGCCAGAGTGTTATTATTTTTGGCTACTTTGGCTAAGTTTTAAATTTTTTAAATTAAAATTTATTGGAGTATAGTTTCTTTTCAGTGTTGGTTAGTTTCTGCTGCACAGCGAAGTGAATCAGTTATACATATACACATATCCACTCTTTTTTAGGTTCTTTTCCCATATATGTCATTACAGAGTATTGAGTAGAGTTCCCTGTGCTATACAGTAGGTTCTTATAAGTTATCTCTTTTATATATAGTAGTTTGTATATGTCAGTTCCAGTCTCCAGAGTGATATTCTAAAGTTTGTCAGGTCAGGTCACTCTGTTCAGAGCCCTTCAGTGGCTCCCATTGCTACTGGGCCCAAATCCACTTCCCCTCAAGGTCTCCAAAGCACCCCCTGTATTCACCATTATTCCTCTTGTTCTATCCAGGATCTAGGGTACATACTATTTTCTTCCTAGAATCATGTTTCTTCTCCTTTTTGTCTAGCTAGCTCAGTTATGATTTCCCCTGAACAGCCTTTATGTACATGAACCTATTTGATCTCCAGGACAACTCTGTGGGCAGGCACTATGTTGGTGTGCCTGACTCCCCTTCTCTATCACCCTTCTCTTTATTCTCTAACCCACCATTCTTTGCAGGTCCCTGGAACATACAAAGCTCAGTCCTGTCCCTGGGCCTTTGCATGTGCAGTTCTTCCTACTTGAAATGAGATTACTCTGACCCTCATGAAGCTACCTCCCTCTCACTTCACGGGTCTCAGCTCAGATTATACCTCTGACTATTCCCTTCCTCCCACATGATACCCCCCCCCCCATTTTATTTTTACTTTTTGTGTGACTGGCTTGTGAGATCTTATTTCCCTGACAAGGGATTGAACCTGGGCCCTTGGCAGTGAAAGCTTGGAGTCCTAACCACTGGGTAGCCTAGAAAATCTCGACATCCCCCTATTTTTGCTTGTGCACAGCATTCATTCAGACCTGATGTAAACTTATTTTTTAATTTGGTTTTATGGCTTCCCCACCTTAAAGGTAAGCTCTCTCATAGTATTCTTCACCAGTATGTTCCTTTCCACTGATTCATTCAATAAGAAAATATTTACCGAGCGTTTATTATGCATCAGGCGTTTTCAAGGCACTGTAGACACAACAATGAAGAAATCAGAACAGACAGAAATCTGCACCCTCAAGACAGGCACAGGGGATCAAGAGATACAGACTATTATGTGCCTGTTAGTTGCTCAGTTGTGTTCGACTGTTTGGGACCCCTGTGTTCTGTCCATGGAATTCTCCAAACAACAGTACTGGAGTGGGTTGCCATTCCCTTCTCCAGAGGATCCTCCTGACTCTGGGATCAATCCAGGTCTCCTGCATTGCAGGCAGATTCTTTACCATCTGAGGTACCAAGGACTAATGGATTATGTTCCTGAGAATCCTTAACTAAGGATAACACTCTCTTTGCTTAATGGAATAGGAGCTCCTGGAAATCTGACTCAGACTCTTAATATCTTCTGTATTTGCAAACCTGGCAATGTGTGTGGAATTCAACAGGAACTTAGTAAATGTGTTTTGTGGTTGACTGACTGAGTCAAAGAATGATTGAAGTGAAATGGCAGTGTCCAGCAGATAGTAGGTGCTCCGTAGTACCTGAATGAAGAGTTGACAAATTCCACCTTCAAAATAACCCTGATCCATGGTATTCCTATCCCTGTTTCCAAAGGGGACGTCCAGGCTAAAAGAAAGGAGGGTATCCTGTCTAGTTTCAAACAGGCTCCTCTGTCCATGGAATTTTCCAGGGAAGAATACTGGAGCAAGTTGCCCTTTCCTTCTCCAGGGAACCTTCCAAACCCAGGGATCGAACCCATGTCTCCTGAGTCTCCTGCACTGACAAGCAGATTGTGTACCACTGCGCCACCTGGGAAGCCCAAGACCCAGCCAGGAGTCCTCAGTTCTTAACCATGCAGCCCCCCCTTAGAAAAAAATGGAGGAGAGTAAGCTGAGAAGAAAATAAATAAAATTCTTTATTATATTCTAATACACAGTACAAATGGAGGTTAAATAAGAACAGAGAAATCAGGGGCCCCAGGACAGCTTGTGAGGACCCCTTTTGCCCTGTCCCTAAAAATCCACACCCTGATCAATAAATACCCCTCCCAAGAGACCCAGAAGTCCCAGTCCGCCCCTCCAAAAGAGTCTAGGCTGAGAAGTCTTGGGTCGAGCCCCTCACTTCACAGAGGAGGGCCACTGAGGCCCAGGGGGTCACCTAGCAAGTGCGTCGCTCCGGGAACCCCACTAAGCCCCCTCGGGCCGCTCCCGAGCCAGCGCCCCGTGCACCCAGCCTCACACCTGGACGCGGTAGCCTCCCGCCCGCCGCCGGCAGAGCCTTCGCACGCCCACCCAGTAGAGGGTCAGCATCACGGCCCAGTAGCCCACATAAGCGCCGGCGCCCGCGGCCAGATGGCGGGCCTCGGCCGCCCGGGAGGGGCCGCTCCAGTCGGCCCGGGCCTCGTGGACCACGCTGCGGACCAGGCCCCCGAGCAGCAGCAGCGCCCAGAGGGCCAGGGGCAGCACGGGCACGTAGTTGGCGGCCAGCTTGCGGCGGCCCGACGTGCCCCAGCCGCTCTGGTTCATGGTGGCCAGCGCCAGGAACTTGGCCGGCAGGAGGCCGCCCATGTAGAGGGGCGCGTAGAGCGAGAGCAGCAGCATCCGCAGGCAGCCCCGCAGCCAGGCCGCGAATGCCGCCTTGGCCAGCGCCACGCCCTGCACGCAGAGCAGCACCCAGAGCAGCGTCCAGGGGCGGCCCGCGTAGAAGAGCCGCAGCACCGTGGCCGCCACGAAGAAAGGGAAGAGCCCCGAGACCACCGCCTCGTAGGTCATCCACGCGTGGTGCCGGTGCCACCAGAGCGCATTGTAGAGCCACTCGCGGAAGTACGACTTGGACCAGCGCGTCTGCTGGCTCAGCCAGCGCAGGAAGGACGAGGGCGTCTCCGAGTAGCAGCGCGACCGCGAGGTGTACCTGGGAGGGAGGGAAGAGACAGGGCTGCCGGCGCGGCTCTCCTCGGAGCCCCTGGGGACAGATCCGAGCCAGGAATGGCCCCTGGGGCACGTGTGCTCAGCCTCTCTTGGAGAGGGAAATGCAACACACTTGCCTGGAGAATCCCATGGACGGAGGCGCCTGGTGGGGTACCGTCCATGGGGTCGCAAAGAATGAGACACGACTGAGCGCCTCTCTTTCTGGACCTCAGGGGTTTTGATACCCACCTGGTCCCTGGACTTTTTATCTAAGTGTGTGCACTTTTGGGGACCCCATGGACGGTAGCCCGCCAGATTCCCGTCCATGAATGAGATTCTCCAGGCAAGAATACTGGAGTGGGTTGACATTTAGGATCTTTCCAACCCAGGGATCAAACCTACATCTCTTATGCCTGCTGTACTGGCAGGCGGATTCTTTACCACTGTGCCACCTGGGAAACCCCTCTTTATCCGACAGGAATTGATTAAAAGGCCAGTGGAGGAATTCAGGGAAGCCTTTACTGGGACTCCTGCTGCAAGTAACATGTTCCCTTGCTTGCTCCCTCCCCTGTGGGGCTGGGGAGGCGCTGGTCCCTTAAATGGGATGAGGGTAGGAACGGATCAGTAGATCAGGTGGAGGGGTAGTTTTGGTGGTCTGCCCACCCCTTTGGTGGTGCACTGTGTGGGGATCAGGCCGGGTAACCCCACTTTTGCTCCCTACACATCAGAAATGGCAGTTGAGTTTTGGCCTTTTTGTATCTCATTGTTCATAAGTCGCCCGGCTGCACATGCACGTGGGTTACTTTTAGTCGCGTATAGTTTCTTTGTATTTTGTTACTGGAGGAGGTGTTTGTTTGGGTGCAAGCACTGGTATAGCGTCTGCCTACAATGAGGAAGACCCGGGTTCAATCCCTGGGTCAGGAAGATCCTCTGGCGAAGGAAATGGCAACACACTCCAGTACTCTTGCCTGGAAAAGCCCATGGCCAGAGCAGTGTGGTAGGCTACAGCCCAAGGGGTCGCAAAGAGCTGGACACGACTGAGAGGCGTCACTTTCACTTTCACTGCAGTGAAGGGTCCCAGGTTCCAGCCTGTCTCATTCTCATATGTAAAATGGGGTCAACCATGTTTCCTACCTAATAGATGAGGGTTGAAGGAGGATTAACGCCAAGTGCTTAAGACCAGTATATTGTACTTGCTCAACTGATGGTGACTATTACAATATTTTTACTATGACTAATGTAACTTGGCATTACTAATATCATTGCAGTGGCTGACACTATTACTAATACTATCACTAATCTATTACGAATACTGTTATTGGCAGACCTCAGGGTGAGGAAGGAGCCAGGCATGGTTCCTACTCGGGAGAGCCCATGCCTTAGAGGTTCTCAAGGGAACCATTAAGCTCCTTTCCTGTGGCCCTGGCAGACGTTACTAATCAATCCCTCCCGGGTTTCCAGCCAAGCCCCCACAAAGCTAAAATCACTTATGTGAGACGTCATCGAGGTGGCCTCCGGCAGTCAGCTTGTTAGGAGGGATTAAACCATCCTGTCCCCAGAGGCATTATTTGACAGTGTCCAGTCTCCTTCCCCTGTGCCACCTGGGATCCTCAGTGACCTCTGTGGTTATTCTCTTCCTCCTGCAGTCCGTACTCAAAACAGCTGGGAGGGGTCCTGTTACAACAGCATGCTACCCCTCTGCTCAAAACCGCCAATGGCTCCCTCTCCTTAGTTCACATTTCTTGACCATGGAGACTCTCATGAATGGACCCTCCACCCTGTGAGCTCTCTATCCTCTCCTGATGCTCTCTCCCTTGCTATTGATCCAGCTGCTCTATTTTCAGCCCCCATTCCTATCTTATCCTAATTTATCATTTCACTCTCTACCTGGAAACTTCTATCCCCCTTCCTGGCTTTATATGTCACCTTAGCATGTGCTGTTGTTCAGTTGCTAGATATGTCTGACACTCTGCAACCCCATAGATTGCAGCATGCCAGGCTTCCCTGTCCTCCATTATCTGCTGGAGTTTTCTCAAACTCATATCCATTGAGTCAGTGGTGCTATCTAACCATCTCATCCTCTGTTATCCCCCTCTCCTCCTGACTTCAATCTTTCCCAACCTCAGGGTCTTTTCCAATAAGTTGGCTCTTCACAACAAGTGTCCAAAGTATTGGAGCTTCAGCTTCAGCATCAGTCCTTCCAATGAATATTCAGGACCAATTTCCTTTAGGATGGACTGGTTTGCTACCCTTGCAGACGAAGGGACTGTCAAGAGTCTTCACCAGATGTATCATTCTCACCCACTCCAACTTCTACATTTTACTTATTGTCTATCTCCACAATCAGTGTAAGCATGAATTTGCAGTTCTTTTGTTTGCTGCTGCATCCCCAGAGCTGAAAACATGGGAGGCACCTGAAGAATATTTGTCAAGTGCATAAAGGTATGGGTTCCCTTGGCATATGCTGAGTTCTCTCTGGTGCTGTCACTGGTCTAACTTTGTAGAAATATCTTTCCCCAGTATGTCACGTGGTCTAGCCATACTCCCCCGAATCTCCTTCAGTTACATCCCTTCTTCCTGGAGCACGTATTGGGGTTTAGGCGCTCCCCTCCTCTCCCATGTGATTCTTCTCACTCTCTCACTAGCTGATCCCACTCTGTTGATGTCTTTCTCGTCCCACAGACTGGGGAGTCTGTGCTCTCTGTGGAGGCACCATCTTGCCCAATTTCATGTTGTATCTTCTTGGTGGCATTCCCACCCTCACCTCACCCTACTTGGTAGAGTCCACTGGGTCACATGGTTCCATGTAAAGGCCACCCCTGGCCCTACGGTATCTTCCACTCTCCTCTAGTGTCTCACTTGATGCATTGGATTGGCCAAAAAGTTCACTGGTAATGTGTTACGAAAAACCCAAAGGAACTTTTTGGCCAACACTATAGCTCATGATTCAATGCAAGTGCCCCTTCTGTTCCTTATGCGTTCTCTCTGCCTCCTCTGAAATCTTGCTAGAGAGACCCCAATGTCCTATGATTCACTTTAAGTTTGGAATATCCCCAACACACACACCAGAGAAGGCAATGGCAACCCACTCCAGTATTCTTGCCTAGAGAATCCTGTGGACAGAGGAGCCTGGTGGGCTGCCGTCTATGGGGTCGCACAGAGTCAGACACGACTGAAGCGACTTAGCACACATGCATGCTTTGGAGAAGGCAGTGGCAACCCACTCCAGTGTTCTTGCCTGGAGAATCTCAGGGACAGAGGAGCCTGGTGGGCTGCCGTCTATGGGGTCGCACAGAGTCGGACACGACTGAAGCGACTTAGCTGCAGCAGCAGAAGCAATACACATGTGTTTGCTGAGATACTCATTGGCCCCTGCACACACCCAACCACTCAGTGCCCTCAGCTTACTTGGTGGCATAGCCCATGCTGAGCATGCGATTGGTGAGGTGGCGGTCATCCCCAAAGGTGCAGTGGGTGCCCAGGAACTTCTGGTTGTACCAGGCCTCGAGGAACTGCTGCAGGAGGTTGTTCCTGTATAGGCCTAGGTGGGGGAGGGGCGCACAGGAGCCTCAGCTGCTGCTGTTGCCAGCACCATCCCCAGCCCAACTCATCTCCAATTCCAACCCCACCCTTTCTCTAAATATTTATTTCTATTTATTTATTCAGCTGCTCTAGGACTTGGTTGTGGCATGTGGGATCTAGTGCCCCCACCAGCGATTGAAGCTGGGCCCCCTGCCTTAGGATGATGGAGTCTTAGCCACTGGACCATCACTGTAGGCCCTCCAGCCCCATCTTTAACCACCTCAATCCCGTTCTTAACCCTGTCTCCAATGACAACTCCAGCCGTGATCCTGTTCTCAACTTCACCTCTTTCCTCAACCCCACACCCATCCCAAACTTGCCCTAGTCCCATCCCTGACCCATAGCCACTTTGACTGCAAACCCATCCCCAATCTGATATCCATTCTCAGCTCCACTCCCTACTCATCCTCATCCAAAAAACCCATCTCCAGCCTCAAGTCTAACACCAACAGTGTTCTTAAGTTCCAAACCCATCTCATCCCCTTCCCCAATCCTTTGCCTAGCCCCAGTCCAATGGCCATCCACATGCTTTCTCCAGACCATTCCTAACATCAGACACCATCCCCACCTCCAGCTTCCAATCTTACCCCACCCCCAGTTCCTGCCCCAGCCCCATCTTAGTCTCCTGTCTCAATCCCACCTTCAACCCTGGCTTCAGCTTCTGGCTCCTCTTCTCCCTTCCTTCTCCACCCCATCCACCGCCCTCCCAGCCCTACCCCTGCTCACCTAGGGGCCCGCTGATGCAGGACACGCAGTGGAAGTAGCTCTGACAAGCCCGCTCCACATTGAAGGCCACCCAGTACCGCAGGCTGCTTAGGAAGCTGACCCAGGAGTCCAGCGGGTTCAGGATCCGTACATCACCCCCAACAGCCCCTACATGGGGGTCCTCGTCCAGCACCCGCACCAGCTCCAGCAGCGCCATGGGGTCCAGCCTCGTGTCTGAGTCACAAACCTGACAAATGGAAGGGGCCAAGATTCAGGCGAGATCCTTGTACAGGGCTGGCAATTGAGGGACCATTGGGATGGTCTCTTACAAGGGATGAGGACCAGCTCAGACACTCTGCAGCCAATCTGAACATAGTTTTGAGGTTTTCTAGTCATGTTCAATGTTTTATCACATTTTAAGATGACCACCCCCTCCTCCCCACACACCCATGCTCTTGTAAAATACCCTCCTCTGGTGTGTGGGCAAGATCTGTAACTTGCTTCTAACCTATAGAATATGGCCAATGGCCAAAGTGATGATATAGAACTCCTGTAACTGTATTCTCTTATTTGGAAATGGTGAAGGAGTTTTGCAGTGTAATTAAGGTTCCTAATCTGTTTTCTTTAAGTTAATCAAAGAGAGAATATCCTGGGTGGGCCTGATCTAATCAGGTAAGCCCTTTAAAAGAGGGTCTAGAAGTCAGGTTCTTGCTGGTCTTGACAAGGCAAGCTGCTATGAGTTCTACGGTTGCTTGGAACGGGTCCTGGAACCTTTGATAAGACCCAGTTCCAACTGACACCATGACTGCAGCCTGATGACACCCTGAACAAGGGATCCAGTTAAGCTTTGCCCAGATTCCTAACCCATGGAAACTATGAGATAATAACAAATGTGTTTTGTTTCAAGCTGCCAAGTGTGTGGAAATTTGTTATGCAGCAGTAAAAAAAAAAAAGTTGCAATGCATTAATGAATAAATTACTGCATTGAATGGATGAGTGAATGATGAAATTAACAAATCTCTATACTGATAGGTAAATGGATGGATAAACAAAAGAATCTCAACACTGAATGAATGAAGAAACAGAATGAACCAATCTCTACCTTTAATGACTTAATTTAAGTGAATGAGTAAATGAATGAATGATCTCCATACTGGATGGACAGATGGAGGCATGAAAGAATGAGTGACAGGAAGAATTTCTACCTTGGATGAAGAAAAGACGGAACTCCTGTATTGAATGGATGAATAAATAAAGGAGTGAATGATCTCTGTAGTGGATGATAAGTGAATGAAGAAAAGATACAATGAAAGTAGGAAGAGAAAGGAGGACAGAATATTCTATATTGAATGGGTAAATGAATCTTTAGATTGAATGGATGGATACATGGATGGATGTGTTAATGAGAGTTTCTGCATCAAATGGACGAATGAATGAAAAAGGAAGGAAAGAAGAAAGGAATCTCTTCACTGAATGAACAAAACGAACGCATAATCTCCCTAATGGTTAGATGGATAAATGGAAGTATGAATGGTGGCAGGAAGGAAAGAATCTCTCCATTGAATGGATGAATGAACAAAGGAAGCAGAGAGGTTCACTCCAGTTGAATGAAGGATCCGAGGGAAGTGGGATGGGGTGTTAGGGTCACAGACGCGGCGGGGGCGCCTTCCACGCACCTGCACGTAGTCCACCGAGTCGCCGAGAGCCTTGAAGGCCGTGTACATGACCTCGCGCTTGCCGCCCCAGCGCTGCGCCACGCACACGCACCTGCGCGTCCTCACCAGCGCCTCCACCGCCAGGCGCCCGGGGTCCTCGGCCTCCACCTCGCGGTAGGCTCCCTCGCCCGGCGCGCCCGCCGCCGCCGGCTCCCAGGGCTGGTGATAGTTACCGTCCCACACATAGGTGGCGGGGTCCTCGTCGGCAAAGACCTCGCGGAACATGTCGACCATGTACAGGTCCTCGGCGCGGTTGCCGTCCACCACCATGAGGACGCGCAGGCGCGCGCGCGGGTACACCAGGCCTCGGGCCGACACCAGGCACTGGCGCAGGTACGCGGGGTCCTCCTGGTACGCGGAGATGGTGAGCGCCACGCTGCGCGCCGTGGCCGCCTCCGGGGGCCCCCGCGCCGCCGCGCGCCGCGCCGCCGCCGCCACCCGCCGGTGCTCCAGGTAGGCGAAGAGGCTCTGCGCCACCAGGTGCGCCGAGAGGAAGGCCCCGTAGAGGCCAAAGGCCAGGAGGCCGTAGCGATCGGAGGCCAGCGGCACGCCGGCGGCATAGGCCCAGGTCATGAGGCCCAGAATGAGCAGCGCGAAGGCGATGGTCAGAACCCGGCGGACGAGGCCGGAGCAGTGGCGGGCTGCCTGGCTCGGCTTGGGCACGTCCTTTGGGAAGAGAAAGGGGGAAAGAAGAGTCCTGAGATGCTCTCCAGGAAGGGAAGCCCTCCTGGCTTTTGTTTCCAGGATAGACGGTCACATCTCCTCTTCATAAAGAGAATCCCCTGGGTACTGCAGTTACTTTCATTCATGAAAGTAAATGTGGCAAACAGTTATCAAGGCTGAATACCTGCTTTCCCTGCTTCTGATGCTATTCCCCCCCCCCCACGTGTTTAACAGCTTTAAAATCCACAAGGATTACACTCAGCGGAGTGTCACAGTTGAATTAACAGGGGTTTCCTGCCTCCTTCTTAGTGGCACGGAAAATGATTCATCTCATAAAGCTTTCTTAGTGTTGAGATAATAATAGTGATAAAAATATACATCTCAGAGAAGAATGCAATGTGCCTTAAATGTTTTACAAAAACTAACTTATTTTCCTCGCAACAGCCCTGTGAGGTAGGTACTATTATTGTGTATGTATGTGTTAAGTCGCTTCAGTTGTGTCCAACTCTTTGCGACCCCATGAACTCTAGCCTTTCAGTCTCCTCTGTCCATGGGATTTCCCAGGCAAGAATACTGGAGCCGGTTGTCGTTTGCTACTCCAGGGGAGGGTCCCAACCCAGGAACTGAACTTGTGTCTCCTGCGTTGGCTGGTGGATTCTTTACCACTGAGCCACCTGGGAAGTCCCATCCCCATTTTACAGGTGAGGCAACTGAGTCACATAGAGGTGCAGCAACCTGCCCAAGGTCTGCCTGGAAAGCAGTGAAGTCAAGCCTTTGTGTGTTTTCTTTGGGGGGGAGGGGTGTGGGTGTTGCATTAAAAATTATTTTTATTGAAGTATAGTTGATTTACAATGTTGTGTTAATTTCTGCTGTTCAGTAATTCAGTTAAACATATATATTCTTTTCCATTATAATTTATCACAGGATATTGAATACAGTGTTCTGGACTATACAGTAGGACCTTGTTGTTTCTCCATTCTATATATGACAGTTTGCAAGTGCTAATCTCAAATTCTCAACCCTTCCCTCCGCCACCTCTCTTCCCGTTTGGCCACCACAAATGTGTCAGAGAAGCCAAGATTTAAACCACAACCTTATGTATTGGCTTTACTCCACACCAGCACCCCAGGGGGTGAGGGTGGGGGAACATAATCTTTCCGGCCACCACGATAGAGATGGCAAAACCAAGTACTGATTAGCCAAAAGGAGTGGCTGGCAGGGCCAGGTGCCCAGTACATGTGACTGGCAGAGCTCATAATTGAAGGGAAGGAGGTGCCTCTGTTTTCTTGTCTGTAAAATGGGGGTTTAGCCCCTTCCACGTGCCAAGCCCTGGTAAGGTGAATACTGTTAACACTTCCTATTACAGATGAGGAAACTGAGACCCAGGTGGGTGTGTTCTCTCATCCAAGGTTACTCAGGCTCCAGCCTCTGGCTCCACCATCCTCTACACTAAACTGCCTTCTCCCTCTGTCACCAGTTTGCACCTCTTGGGCTTATTATGAGTTAAATGAATCACTAAAGCTATAATTCCGCACGGTCCAATACGTGACCCATGGGCCACCTGTAGCTATAGACCGCTTGAAATGCAGCGGGTACCACTGAGAAACTGAATTTTTAATTGTATTCCATTTAAATGTTTGAATTCAGAAACTGGGACTTCCTCGGTGGACCAGTGATTAAGAATCCGCCTTCCAATGCAGAGGACATGGGTTTGATCCTTGGCTGGGAAACTAAGCCTGCGTGGGGCGACCGTGCCACAACTAGAGAGAAGCCCATGTGCCGCAACTAAGGCCTGACACAACCAAAAATATATAGATAAATATTTTTAAAAATAAAAATAAATTTAAAACAGATCCTTAATTCAGTTTTTGGAAGGCTTTTACACATGTTTGGAACAAGTAGGATCTGTGAAGCTTCTTTTTCAACTAAATGTTATGAAATCTAAAAATACAGATCAAGCATCTCCAGCGAAAATATAGCATCTGCATGAGATGTTCTATACATCTCGATTGTGAGTGCGGAAAAAAGAAAGTAAAACACCACATTCATGTGTTTGTACTGAAATGATCATTTTTTTGTATATATAGTAGGGAGTCAGCCGTCTACGGCCTCTTGGACCAAATGCCTGCCTCCTTTTTCACTGCAGCCTGGCAAGCTAAGATTAGTTTTTATGTCTCTAGAAGGTTGAAAAAAGTCAAAACAAGAATAATATTTTGTGGGACATGAAAATTATATGAATACACACACTACTATGTATAAAATAGATAACAAGGACCGACTGTATAGCACAGGGAACTACACTCTATTTTGTAATAACCTACATGGGAAAAGAATCTGAAAGAGCATATACATCGATATATACATATAATTGAATCACTTTGCTGTACACCTGAAACTAACATGACATTGTAAATCAACTTCTTGTTGTTTAGTCACTAAGTCGTGTCTGAGTCTTTTGTGACCCCTGTGGACTATAGCCGGCCAGGCTCCACCGTCCATGGGATTTCCCAGACAAGAATAATGGAGTGGGTCGTCATTTCCTTCTGCAGAGGATCTTCCCAACCCAGGGATGGAACCTGCGTCTCCTGCATTGGCAGGCAGATTCTTTACCACTGAGCCACCTGAGAAGCCCTGTAAATCAATTATACTTCATTCAATCAACATAAAGGAATAAAGAAGATTACATGAAATTCAAATGTTATTGTTCTTAACATCGTTTCCTTGGCACACCACACACATCTGGTTACATATTGTCTACAGCTGCTTCCTCATTATGCCAAAGTTGTGTAGTTACAATGGAGACCATATGGCCCTCAAAACCCGGAATATTGACTGTCTGGCCCGGTACAGAAAAAGTTTGCTGACTCCTGATACCATGGGTTAAAGAAAATTTTATTATTAAAATTAACCACACCTGTTTCGTTTTCCTTTTTAATGTGGCTACTAGAAAATTTTAAATGCTGTCAAATGTTTCTCTGGTGCTGGTGCTAAGTCGCTTCAGTGGTGTCCGACTCTGTGCCACCCCATAGATGACAGCCCACCAGACTCCCCCATCCCTGGGATTCTCCAGGCAAGAACACTGGAGTGGGTTGCCTAGGGCAGAGCTAAGTTACAGCTTTTAGCCTGGTGCTAGTAATCGCTCAGTATTAACCACTGGTATTATTTCTTCTGGAATCTTCCTCCTCCTAACTGTGCCTGAGTTCCTGGGGGTGACCAGAGATGGGCGATTTCACTTAGTCCACTTTAATATTTACCGAACACAAGAAAATAGAAATCTAGACCCCCGTGTGGTGCAAAGACAGCTCTTCTCTGCCCGGTCCGGTCTGGGGCATACGGACCTACACGGCTTTACAGGCAGGTTGGACCTGACAGGCGTTCAGGCCAGAAGGCACACACTCACACGGCCGCTGTCACACACAGGAGCACACGTGCGCACAAACGCGCGGGGAGGCCTCCCGCCTGGCCGCAGCCTCACGCATGCCCACGCACACTCACCATGCCCACGCACACTCACGCACACACCTGTGTCATCGCTGCGGCTCCGGGGCGGCCTCTCTCCTCGCCCGCTCGCTGCTCCCGAGTCTCCCTGCTGCCCCAGAGCTCAGGGCAGATTTGAAGAGCCGGGCGGGCGGGGGCGGGAGGTGGGGCTGACGTCAGGGCTGAGCTGGGCCAGGGGCTCTGAGGTCACAGCCGAGACTCGGGCAGCCACACCCGCTTCCCGCCATCACCCCCGCCCCCCAGTACCAGATGGGCCTCCCCTTCCAGCCCCTCATTCTCACTCCCCTTCCCTCTCCCCTCGAAGCTCCCCTATCACCCCCACTCCTGGCCCCGTCTCTCCCCTCCATTTCTCCTCCTCTCTCTCTGCCTTCATCTCGTCCCTCTATTTCTGGACTTCTCTCCATCCTTTTCGTTCTCCCCACTCCCTCTGTCTCTCTCCACCCCTTTTCCCCCTCCTCTCCTCCATTTCTCTCTCTTCTCCCCCACCCCCAGCCCCCCTCGCCTCCCCTCTTATCCCCATCAACACACAATGCCCGCCCGTCCCTTCGAATCCTTGGAATCTCTCCCATGTTGACTTCCCTGGGGACTGGCCACTGGCAGACGAAATGAGATGCACACTTGTGCGTGCTGGTGGGTGTGACTGTGAGTGCCCTGGTCTGGGAGGTCGGCTGTCTGGAACTGGAGCAATGAGTGAAGGTCTGAACGTTCCGTGCCTGGTTGTTTCTGGTCCACGTGCGTGTGCTTGCGTGTGTATGTGTGTATGTGTGTGTGTGTGTGTGTGTGCACGCATGCGCAGGGCACGCGCTTATGTGCCAGGGTCTGGGGAGGCGGTTGGGGCATTGGGGTTTGACTCTCCAGGATCTCCAGGGTGAACTAAGAGTTGTGGGTCAGCTGCCCCAGGGAGTCTGGGCAACTGAGTCAGAGAGAGCACAGGCAGAAGTGGAATGGGATTATTTGGAAGTCTGAATCTCCGATTTCTCAGAACCAGAGACTCATACATGTCGTTGTTTCGATGCCCTTGTTTTCATGATTAAAAAAAAAAATCTCTGGAGGTGATGGAATTCCAGTTGAGTTATTTCAAATCCTGAAAGATGATGCTGTGAAAGTGCTGCACTCAATATGCCAGCAAATTGGGAAAACTCAGCAGTGGCCACAGGACTGGAAAAGGTCAGTTTTCATTCCAATCCCAAAGAAAGGCAATGCCAAAGAATGCTCAAACTATCGCACAGTTGCACTCATCTCACACGCTAGTAAAGTAGTGCTCAAAATTCTCCAAGCCAGGCTTCAGCAATACGTGATCTGTGAACTTCCAGATGTTCAAGCTGGTTTTAGAAAAGGCAGAGGAACCAGAGATCAAATTGCCAACATCTGCTGGATCATCAAAAAAGCAAGAGAGTTCCAGAAAAACATCTATTTCTGCTTTATTGACTATGCCAAAGCCTTTGACTGTGTGGATCACAATAAACTGGAAAATTCTGAAAGAGATGGGAATACCAGACCACCTGACCTGCCTCTTGAGAAACCTATATGTAGGTCAGGAAGCAACAGTTAGAACTGGACATGGAACAACAGACTGGCTCCAAATAAGAAAAGGAGTACATCAAGGCTGTATATTGTCACCCTGCTTATTTAACTTCTATGCAGAGTACATCATGAGAAACGCTGGGCTGGATGAAGCACAAGCTGGAATCAAGATTGCTGGGAGAAATATCAGTAACCTCAGATACGCAGATGACACCACCCTTATGGCAGAAAGTGAAGAAGAACTAAAGAGCTTCTTGATAAGAGGAGAGTGAAGTTCAGTTCAGTTCAGTCGCTCAGTCGTGTCCGACTCTTTGCGACCCCATGAATCGCAGCACGCCAGGCCTCCCTGTCCATTACCAACTCCTGGAGTTCACTCAGACTCGCGTCCATCAAGTCAGTGATGCCATCCAGCCATCTCATCCTCTGTCGTCCCCTTCTTCTCCTGCCCCCAACTCCTCCCACCATCAAAGTCTTTTCCAATGAGTCAAGTCTTCTCATGAGGTGGCCAAAATACTGGAGTTTCAGCTTTAGCATCCTTTCTTCCAAAGAAATTCCAGGGTTGATCTTCTGAATGGACTGGTTGGATCTCCTTACAGTCCAAGGGACTCTCAAGAGTCTTCTCCAATACCACAGTTCAAAAGCATCAATTCTTCGGCACTCAGCCTTCTTCACAGTCCAACTCTCACATCCATACATGACTACTGGAAAAACCACAGCCTTGACTAGACAGACCTTAGTTGGCAAAGTAATGTCTCTGCTTTTGAATATGCTATCTAGGTTGGTCATAACTTTTCTTCCAAGGAGTAAGCATCTTTTAATTTCATGGCTGCAGTCACCATCTGCAGTGATTTTGGAGCCCAAAAAGATAAAGTCTGACACTGTTTCCACTGTTTCCCCATCTATTTCCCATGAAGTGATGGGACCGGATGCCATGATCTTCATTTTCTGAATGTTGAGCTATAAGCCAACTTTTTCACTCTCCTCTTTTACTTTCATCAACAGGCTTTTTAGCTCCTCTTCACTTTCTGCCATAAGGGTGGTGTCATCTGCATATCTGAGGTTATTGATATTTCTCCCAGCAATCTTGATTTCAGCTTGTGTTTCTTCCAGCCCAGCGTTTCTCATGATGTACTCTGCATAGAAGTTAAATAAGCAGGGTGACAGTATGTAGCCTTGATGTACTCCTTTTCCTATTTGGAACCAGTCTGTTGTTCCAAGTCCAGTTCTAACTGTTGCTTCCTGACCTGCATGTAGATTTCTCAAGAGACAGGTCAGGTGGTCTGGTATTCCCATCTCTTGAAGAATTTTCCACAGTTTATTGTGATCCACACAGTCAAAGGCTTTGGCATAGTCAATAAAGCAGAAATAGATGTTTTTCTGGAACTCTCTTGCTTTTTTGATGATCCAGCGGATGTTGGCAATTTGATCTCTGGTTCCTCTGCCTTTTCTAAAACCAGCTTGAACTCAGGAAGTTTACGGTTCACGTACTGCTGAAGCCTGGCTTGGAGAATTTTGAGCATTATTTTACTAGCATGTGAGATGAGTGCAATTGTGCGGTATTTTGAGCATTCTTTGGCATTGCCTTTCTTTGGGATTGGAATGAAAACTGACCTTTTCCAGTCCTGTGGCCACTGCTGAGTTTTCCAAATTTGCTGGCATATTGAGTGCAGCACTTTCACAGCATCATCTTTCAGGGTTTGAAAGAGCTCAACTGGAACTCCATCACCTCCACTAGCTTTGTTTGTAGTGATGCTTTCTAAGGCCCACTTGACTTCATATTCCAGGATGTCTGGCTCTAGATGAGTGATCACACCATCGTGATTAACCGGGTTGTGAAGATCTTTTTGTACACTTCTTCTGTGTATTCTTGCCATCTCTTCTTAATATCTTCTAAGTTTAAAGCTCAACACTCAGAAAACTAAGATCATGGCATGCGGTCTCATCACTTCACGGCAGATAGATGGGGAAAGAGTGGAAACAGTGTCAGACTTTATTTTTGTGGGCTCCAAAATCACTGCAGATGGTGATTGCAGCCATGAAATTAAAAGATGCTTACTCCTTGGATGGAAAATTATGACCAACCTAGACAGCATATTAAAAAGCAGAGACATTATTTTGTCAACAAAGGTCTGCCTAGTCAAAGCTATGTTTTTTCCAGTGGTCATGTATGGATGTGAGACTTGGACTATAAATAAAACTGAGTGCTGAAGAATTGATGTTTTTGAACTGTGGTGTTGGAGTAGACTCTGAGGGTCCCTTGGACTGCAAGGAGACCCAACCAGTCCATTCTAAAGGAGATCAGTCTTGGGTGTTCATTGGAAGGACTGATGCTGAAGCTGAAACTCCAATACTTTGGCTACCTGATGTGAAGAGCTGACTCATTGGAAAAGATCCTGATGCTGGGAGGGATTGAGGGCAGGAAGAGAAGGGGACGACAGAGAATGAGATGGTTGAATGGCATCACCGACTCAATGGACATGGGTTTGGGTGGACTCCAGTAGTTGGTTATGGACAGGGAGGCCTGGCTTGCTGCGGTTCATGGGGTTGCAAAAAGTCGGACAGGACTGAGCAACTGAACTGAACTGAATTCTCTCTGCTCCTCTTAGAATGAACTGCTAACACCTCTCTGTGACCCTGACTATGTTTCTGTATGCTTGACCATCTCCTCTCTCTTTATATCTGTCTTTCTTTAAATCTCACACTTTGTCTCTCTCTCCCTGGCTTTGTTTCTCTGTCTGTCTCTTAATTTCTGACTCCGTATCTCCTGACTTCCTTATACTATTGTCTCTTTCTCTCTCTCTCTTATCAATTTTCTCTCTTTCTCTATTCCTCGCTCCCTGTGGGTTTCCCTCTGCCCCTGTCTCTCTTTGCGTACATCTATCTCCTTCTCTCTGATTCTGTCTGGATCCTTAACTCTTTGTTTTTTCCTGTCTCCCAGTATTTGATTCTCTGTTTCTCCTGGATCCTCTCAGTGGCTGCCTGTTTCTCCTTTGTGTGTTCATCTGTTTGTCCATCTGTATGTGTGTGTCTCCTCTCTAAGTCTCTCTGTCTCTGTGTACCTCCGAGGCTCTGTGTGTGTGTGTCTCTCTCTGACTCACACACTCTCTCTCACACTGTTTGTCTCTGTTTTCCTGTCTCCAGGTCCTCGTATCTCCCTGCTGCTCCATCTCTCCCCGCCTGTTCTGGCACTTTCCCCTGCAAGGTGCCAAGTTCTCACTCCCTGAGTTTCCCCAGACAGGCAGGGTGTGGGGGAGCCCCAGCCAGGTTGGGTCTCTGCCTGAGCCTGGCTGTCAGCGAGAAGAAGGCTACTTGAGGCCCCAAGTCAGGGGTACCCTGCCCCCTCTCCAGGGCAGGGCGTCTCTGACGCGGTTGCTGGGAGCCCGGCCGCCGCCTGGTGTCTGGCCGTGTCAGGGTGATGGGTCCTCCGGTGGGAGCCCAGCCCAGAGCACGAGGGGAGGGCAATCCCTCTACCCCAGGGGGAGGCTGGCGGGAGCCCAGGCTCCACTCAGAAGCTGGGCATTTGGCTGCCCAGCCCCCACGCCGCCCTGCCGGGGTGGAGCAGCTGTATAAAACCAGCTGTTTCTAAAACCAGAGTGCGGACGAGAAAGGAGGGACCAGGACTTTAGACCCAATGGTGTCTTTCTCCAGGACCCAGGATTTGGGGCCCCCAGCTCCCAGACCCTCCTCCCTCAGACCCAGAGGTCCAGACCCCCAGCCCCTCCTGACTCAGAACCAGGGGTCCAGGACCCCAGCCTTTTCCTCCCTCGGATCCAAGAGTTCAGGACCCTAATGCTCTCCTCCTTCGGACCTAAATGTCCAGTCTCCCAGAATTCCTTGCAGGGAGAGATGACCAAGGCTGAAAGCAGCCAAGCCAAGAGCTGAAAGACAAGGACAGATAAAATGGGCACTCGCACAGGAGGCAGGGGCTGATAGTGGCAGGACCACCCCCTGCTCTCCTCACTAACAGCCATCTCTCCCAGAATCCTCCACTCCAATAGTGGCCCTCGGGTCCCTGTCCTGGGTCCACAGTGACCCTCCCAAGATTTCCATCATCATCGAAAAACTCAGGGTGTGGTTTACAGAACGCAGGACGGAAAGAGCGAAAGCGGGGAGACCATAAGGCTGAAGGGGAGAAAAGGCAGCAGGAAGGACATGTGCTCACTGGAGGGACATCTCCTGTGCCCCCAGCTCCTGGTGGGGCTGGGCTCTCAGCTGGGCGATGCCTGGCACACAGAAATGACTCAGACCCGGGCCCTGCCCTTGAGGAGATGCCAATCTGGTGGAGAAGACAGCTGTGTAAACAGAGGATCACAGACCAGTGCGAGCAAGGATGCATGAACCCAGAAGGAGAGTCAGGGAGGGCTTTCTGGAGGAGGTGATATCCTGGAGGAGCCGAGTCCTTGAGTGTGGAGGAGTTAGTCAGGGTAAGGGTAGTGGGGGTGGGGCTGGGGGTTGAAAGATGGAACAAGAAGGGCATCCGAGGCAAGGAATGTCCTAGACAGTCAGGAAAGTACCTGGGAGTTGATGTTGCAGAAGCTGAAAGGGTGAAGCCCAGGGCTGGGTGCATAACACAGTCCACCCTGGGCAGGATTTTGAATGCCAGCTTCAGAGGCTGGGACTTTGTCCTGGGTGCTGGGGAGCCAGGGGCGGGCTGGGGGCAGGGGAGGGACAAGGTCCACTCTGGGTGCCTGTGAGGGACACAGGGAATGGAGAGACTAGGGGCATTTGGCCAGGGTGTGTGCGTGGCGGGTTCACCTCAGCATCTTCTCTGGGAGGAAAGGAGCACGGAATGTGAGCTGGGATGCAGGCAGCAGCCGTGGGTTTGGAGGAGCATCGGGGACCTGCAGAGCTGGGGGAGCAGAGGCCAGAGGGGAAGCCCTGAGGGTGGCTGAGAGAGGGAGGCAGACAGCAGGTGTGGGGGCGGGCACGCTGGCCCTTTTTGTCTGAGCTCCTTGTTTGCTTTTTGCATATTTTTAAATTAGAAATCTAGTATTCTATTCATACAAAGTCAAACAAGTGGAATCAAAATGTCATAAATTTTTTAGTTAGGTAAAAATTCATAAGCTTTCTAAAATATATATATTATACATATTATTTATATATGTATACAAAAACTTCTATTGTGTAAATGCTTGAGAAACAACATAAAAAAAAGAGAAGAGACGGAGAAGTTGGAAAACAAACTAAATGAGATGGGAGCACTGAATAAGAAACAGAAAAAGTGAAACAAACTAGATAAAAGTAAATGATCATCATCTAGTCCAGTTGTTCTTAAACAAGACTGCTCATTAGAAACATATTTCGTGAGCTGCTTCTTTTAAAATTTATCTTAAATGTTAGTAGTTTGGTCACACTGCAGGGCATGTGGGATCTTAGTGGGTCTTAGTGCCCCTCTGCCCCCTGCATTGGCAGCTCAGAGTCTTAGCCACTGAACCAGCAGGGAAGTCCTCTTTTTGAGCTCCTTCTGACTACATTTGCCTCCCTTCAGAACTAGGGAGGGTGCCGGGCCTAGGGAGGCAGCTTGAAGAAGTCTGTGTTTTGTTAAGTGCTTGAGTCCAGGTGAATGACTTCTCTGCAAGGAGTCCTGGGTAGAAGGGAAGTGCTTTGGGAGAATTTAGACCCTGAGAGTCAGAGGAGGAAGGAAAAGAGGGAAGAGGAGGGGAGGGAAGAGGAAGAAGAGAGTAGGGAAGGAGGGAAGGGGGGGAAGGGAGGAAGGGAGGGAGGCTGGTTAGCCTGACCACCCTATTTAATACGGAAAGCTGTCCCACTCTGGGACTCCTAAATCTCACTGCTAATTCTCTTTTTTCCCCACAGCATAGATTTCTATATAAAGCGTAACTTGTCCATGGAGTCTCTTTCCTGTATAACCTGCCTCTCCTTTGTTGGAATACGAGCTGCTCATAGACAGTGGTCTTTGCGTCGTCGGTGACTCCATTTCCTTGGGTCTGGACTGGTACCTGTTGTGTAGCAAGTGTTGGATGGATAAATACCGGGTGCATGAGTGAGTGAGACTGGGATGGAGAGTCAGAATGCTGGGTGGAGGCAGGAAAGAGGAAGAAGATGGAACTCCCTGGTGGCCCAGTGGTTAGGCCTCATGCTTTCACAGCCAAGGGCTGGGGTTCCATCCGTGGTTGCGCAACTACAATGCTGCATCTCACAAGCCTCTGGGTGCTGTCAAAGAAAGAAAAATAAAAAAGGGAAGAGAAAGAAGAGGAGGAAAAGGGGGAGGGGGACAGGAGGGAAGGAGAGGAGGGAAAAGGGAGGGGGAGGGGTAAGGAGGAGGGCAGAGGAGGAGGAGGGAGATGGGGGAGATGGGAAAGTGAGGGGTTGAGGGGGAGAAAGCCCAGAGCTGAGGACCCCCCAGCTACCTGCAGCTCTGGAGGGATGGGAGGAGGTGTTCCCAGCAAGGTGGGACCCTGGACAAGGCTTCCCAGGATGAGTGAGTATTCAAATCCGGAAGCAGGTGGGTGGCCTTCCAGGAGTTCCAGGGCTTGGTCCCAGCGCTCTGAGCTGAGCCCTGGACAGGCTGCAGCCGGTTCCGCTGGCCATTCTTCCCATTCAGCCGCGTTCTGGGAAACACCTAGGCCTCCAGATTCCGCCGAAATCAACGCCTAGGCTTCCAGATTCTGCCGAAATCCTGGGAGGGGGAGGGGAGGGCGGAGGGAAGGGGATGATGGCTGCAGGTCCGCCCTCTGCCCTTGGGAGAAGCTGGGGGGCCTCTGAGGCCCGAGGAGAGGGCCGCCCCGTCAGGCTGTAACCCTCCCTCCAGCTGCAGACACCGCCCCACCCCCACCCCCGCCCCCGCTGCTTGTCTTTGTTACTACCCTTCTCCCAGAGGAAGACAGACAGACAGGGCCAGGCTTCCCAGGTCAGCAGCTTGCTCTTCTTCCAGGAAAACAAGAGAGGAGTCTCCTCTTGAGAGACGGAGACTGAGGCCTGGGAGGAGCTGGTTCCTGGTCAGAGGGATGCAGCCTGGGGACAGCAGAGGCCGGTGGACAGGCCATCAGGGGGAGGACTGGAGGGAGGAGGGGCTGGGGAGGAGGACTCGGGTCTGAGGGGGGAGGGAGCTGGGGGTCTCGACCCCTGGGACTGAGGAAGGAGGCGTTGAGGATCTGCACTCGTGCGTGCTGAAGAGGAGTCCTGGACCCTGGCCCTTCAAGTCCATCACCTTCTGAGCTCTGACAGGACTGTGGAGCCGGGTCACTCTGCACATATGACTTTGGTTCTGCGCCTCCCTGGCTCCCTTCCGGAGCAAAGTTCCCATTGTCCACGTTGAGTCCTGCCTGTGCCTACACACAGACTAGGGCCTGAAGAGCCTCCCAGGAGAGACACACAATGATCAGAGTCAGAAGACAGGATAATGGGGACCAGGAGGGACCGCCTGGGCCCCCCAGGTGGGAGCCGGCCACTTGTGTGTTCTTGAGTCCCTGAGCCTCTCTTTCTGCATCTGTAAAATGGGACCATCTCAAGTTGTCCCCTGTGCTTCCCTCGTGGCTCAGGGGTAAATAATCCACCTGCAATACTAGAGACACAAGAGGCACAGGTTCCATCCGACCTCGGAGAAGGAAATGGCAACCCACTCCAGTATTCTTGCCTGGAGAATTCCATGGACAGAAGAGCCTGGCAGGCTACAGTCTATGGGATTGCAAACAGCCAGACATGACTGAGTCCGCACACACAAATGGTCCCTCACGGACAGCCCTACAGGTTAGGAGAGCATATGGAATTGGAGGTGAGTTTTAGCTGTTCCTGAGCCAGCCACAGCTGAGGGTCTGCATGACTGCCTCACGCTGCAACAGGCGGGCCCCCGACCTTCCCCTGGCAACCTCAGCACAGACCTGGGGATCAGACCAGCTGATGGAAGGCACCCAAAGCTCAGACCCAGAAACCTGCTCTAACGTCTGCTCTTATCATCCATCCAAGCGTCCTGCAGAGTGGTCTAGGGGCCTCAGAGCGTCCACTGTGTGGATTTGCTAAAAATATAGATTTCTGGGCCCTGCTCCCATATATTCTGACTCAGCGAGCTCAGGACCCCACAAATGACTCAAACATATGCCCTATAGAGTCCCTTGGACTGCAAGGAGATCCAACCAGTCCATCCTAAAGGAAATCAACCCTGAATATTCATTGGAAGGACTGATGCTAAAGCTGAAGCTCCAATACTTGGGCCAACTGGTGGAAAGAGTTGACTCATTGGAAAAGACCCTGATGCTGCGAAAGATAAAACGCAGGAGGAGAAGGGGGTGACAGAGGATGAGATGGTTGGATGGCACCACCAACTCAATGGACATGAGTTTGAGCAAAGACAATGAAGGACAGGGAAGCCTGGTGTGCTGCAGTCCACAGGGTTGGAACAAGTCTGACGTGACTTAGTGACTGAACAACAAAACATCAGGGTGTTCCCTGGTGACCTAATGGTTAGGATTCCAGGCTCTCACTGCTTCGACCTGGGTTCAATCCCTAGTTGGGGAATTGAGATCCTGTAAGCTGTGCAGTGTGGCCAAAAAACAAACAAACAAACAAACAAAAAAACCCCTACAGGGTTCTTAGACTCTGTGAAGTTTGAGAACCATCTGACTAGGGAAAAAACGACTTCTGAAGTGGCATTACCCCTGCACCCTCCCCAGGCTCCTGTTTCATGCTTAGCATTGATCTATGTGCTTGCCCTCATTTAACTGCTATGAAAACCTTTTGAAGCAAGTATTATAATCCTCATTTTACTAATAAACTAATGTCTTGATATACTCAATGTTCTGCAGAGAGCTGGAGGTCCCAAGCCCAGAAACTGCCTTAAATGAGCTCCCAAATTCATGGATAATTTGTTATTTACAGGAAATAGTTGCACAAGATTGCTTTCTGGGCCTGTGAGTAATTTGCTTCATCCTGGCTCAGATGGTAAAGAATCTGCCTGCAATATGGGAGACCTAGGTTCCATCCTTGGATCGGGAAGATCCCCTGGAGTAGGAAGTGGCAACCCACTCCAGTATTCTTTCCTGGAGAATCTCATGGACAGAGGAGCCTGGCGGGCTGCAGTCCATGGGGTCACACAGAGTTGAACACAACTGAGCCACTCAGCCCAGCACATTCAGTCACTCAGCAGACACTGTTACCAAGGCCTCCCGTGGGACAGAGCATGGAAGAGCAATAGGTTGGAGGGACCTGTATTCTTTTTTTTTTTTTTAGAAACAATTATTTAATTTTGTGTGTGCTGGGTCTTCCTTGCTTCCAGCTTTTCCCTAGTTGCAGTGAGCCAGGAATACTTTTCACTCTGTTCCTCAGGCTTCTCACTGCGGTCATTTTCTTAGTGCGGAGCGCGGGCCCTAGGCCCACAGTTTCAGTAGTTGTGGCTCATAGGCTTAGTTGCTCCGAGGCCTGTGGAATCTTCCCAGATCGGGAATCGAACCTGTGTCTCGTGCATTGGCAGGCGGACTCAACCACTAGACCACCAGGGAAGTCCGTCTTTTTAAGAAAAAAAATAATAACAATTAAAAAGGGAAGGAAGATCTTTATTTTAAATTAATGAATTAGTTTCTGGTTGAACGGGGTCTTTGTTGCTGTGCGTGGGCTTTTCTCTCGTTGGGGCGAGCGGCGGCCCTGCGTTAGTTGGGGTCCCGGGCTTCTCACTGCGGGGCGTCTCTTGTTGCGGAGCGCGGGCTCTAGGCGAACCGGCTTCAGGACTTGCAGCGTGCTGGAGGAACCTGTATTCTAAGCCCACATCCGACCGAAGCGTGTGGGTTTGCAAAAGTGATCTGTTCGCTCATAGCCTCAGTTTCCGCCTCAGACATCATTTTGGAGCGCAGTTTCATGAGAGGGTCGAGTCCCTACGTGTCCTGGGGTGACTGGTGCCCACCCCCTCCCCAGAGTCCTCACCCCCTGAACCTCTGAGTGTGATCTCAGGTGGGAAAAGTCTTTGTGGGTGTGATGAGGTTAAGGATTTTTATGTGAGATCACCCCTACCTAAATCCAATGCTGGAATCCTTTCCAGAGTGAGGCACATACGTTAAGGCATGTATATGAAATCTAGAAAAATGGCACAGACGAATTTATTTCCAAGGCAGGAATAGAGAGGTAGACATAAAGAAAGGACATAGGGACACGGGGGGAGCAGAGGGTGGGACGAACTGGGAGAGTAGCGTGGAGATATAGACACTACCTCGTGTGCAATGGATGGCTAGAGGGAAGCTGCTGTAAATAGCACAGGGGCTCAGCCTGGGGCTCCGTGATGGCCTAGAGGGGTGGGATAGGGGTGGTGGTGGAGGGAGGCTCAAGAGGGAGGGGATATATGTATTCATAGAGCTGATTCACGTTGTTGTACAGCAGAAACTAACACAACATCGTAAAGCAGTTATACTCTAATAAGAAGAATTATCGTATATTAATGTGTAATATATGGGCTCTAGAAATACATATGGACCTTATGCAGGGCAGGAAATGAGACGCCGAGGTAGGGAACAGACAAGCGGACACAGCAGGGAAGGAGAGGGTGGGATGAGTTGAGAGAGTGGTATCAACATATATGCACTACCATGTTTAAAGCAGGGAGCGAGAGGGAAGCTGCTGTACAACCCAGGGAGCTCTGCCTGGGGCTCTGTGATGCCTTAGAGGGGTGGGATGGGGGCGGTGGTGGAGGCGGGCTCAAGAGGGAGGGGATATATGCATTCATACAGCTGATTCACGTTGCTGTAGACCAGAAACTGACAAAACATTGTAAAGCAACTATATTCCAGTAATAAAATTTTAAAAACAATGAGTGACCAAATTAAAAAAAAAAAAAAGAGTAAGGCTGAGGGAGATTAGTAAATAGGAGACGGAAAGGAGAAGGTGATGTGAAGACAAAGGTAGAGATTGGAGGGATGTGTCTGTCAGCCAAGTGTATTCATTTTCCAGGACTTCTGTATAGCTTACCGCAACCTTTTGGCTAAAATCAAGAGAAAGTTGCTGCCCCATAGGTCTTGAGGTGGAAGGCTGAGGTCAAGGTTTTGGACAGGTTGTGACTGCACTGTGAACTGTGGTGTTGGAGAAGACTCTTGAGAGTCCCTTGGACTGCAAGGAGATTCAACCAGTCCATCCTAAAGGAAATCAGTCCTGAATATTCACTGGAAGGGCTGATGCTGAAGCTGAAACTCCAATACTTTGGCCACCTCTGATGTGAAAAACTGACTCACTGGAAAAGACCCTGATGCTGGGAAATACTGAAGGCAGGAGTACAGGGCGCCAGAGAATGAGACAGTTGGATGGCATCACCATCCAACTGGATGGACATGAATCTGAGCAAACTCCGGGAGTTGGTGATGGACAGGGAAGCCTGTCATGCTGGGTCCATGGGGTCGCAGAGTCAGACATGACTGAGCGACTGAACTGTGACTCTGAAGGCTCTGAGTCTTTTGGGGCCTTCTTGAGTTTTTGGTGGTTTGCTGGCAACCTCTGTCTCTCTCCTTTTGTAGAAGCATCACCTGAATCTCATCTTCACATGACGTTCACACTGTGTGTGCATCTGTGTGCTGGTTCCCTTTTTCCTAAGGACATCTGGTCATACTAAGGGCTGACCAGACTTCACGATGACCTCATCTTAACTGAAATGACTATATAGGCAACAACCTCATATCCAAATAAGGTTGCATTCAGAGGTGCTGGAGGGTTAGAACTTCAACTTAAGAATTTGGAGGAGCAGGGGTTACAATTTAATTTATCACATCAAGGATTGCTGGGAACCACTAGAAAGGAGGAGGAAGTCTTGAACGGATCTCCCTGAGAACCATCAGAAAGAACCCCTCCCCACTCCACACACACACCTTGATTTCAGACTTCTAGGCCCCAGAGCTGTGAGAGAATACATTTCTGTGGTTTGAACCCACCCAGCTTGTGGTCATGAGTTACAACAGTCCTAGCAGACCAATACATCAGCCTGATGCCTGGCCTGCAGTAAACCAGGAACCAGTCTTTGCCCTGGAGAAGCTCACGGGGACCCTCCTCTTCTCAGGCAGCAGGGACCAGAATGGGTTACAAGGAAGGTTTTCCCTTGCTTCCCTCCCCAGGTCCGAGGAGTCACAGTAAATTCTGCTGAAGGATTTGTCCCTGTGTTGACTGCTGAAGGGTGGGGCTGGAGGAAGGAAGGTTGTGGGGAGGAGGGGGAAGGGCCACGTCATTGTGGTCTGGACCTCAGAGGGTTGAAAAGGCAAGGAGAGCAGGCTTGTCTCCAGCAAGTCGAAATAGCCATACCGTGGAGGGTGCCGCGATACATGCCAAGTCCGCATGGGATACATACATACCCACTTCGTATTCAACGTTGTTGTTGTTGTTCAGTTGCTCAGTGACTTTTTGTGACCCCACGGACTGCAGCACATCAGGCTTTCCCATCCTTCACCATCTCCCTGAGTTTGCTCAAATTCATGTCTACTGAGTCGATGATGCCATCCAAGTATCTCATCCCTTCGCCTCCTGCCCTGAATCTTTCCCAACATCAGGGTCTTTTCCAATGAGTCAGCTCTTTACATCAGGTGGCCGAAGTATTGGAGCTTCAGCTTCAGCATCAGTCCTTCTGATGACTATACAGGGCTGATTTTCTTTAGAACTGACTGGTTTGATCTCCTTGCAGTCCAAGGGAATCTCAACAGTCATCTCCAGTACCACCGTTCGAAAGCATCAATTCTTCAGCACTTGGCCTTCTTTATGGTCTAACTCTCACATCCATATATGACATTAGCTCCAGCAAAACATCGACCTCAGTTATAATAGCTTCCATATTAAAGAAGAGAAAAACTGAAGTTCAAAAAAGGGGGGATGAGGTCTCTAGGGTCATACGAGTACTAACAGAGCCAGAGTTTGAATGCGCTCTTCCAGAATCCCAAGCACAGGTGCTGTCTAGACTGTGGTATGCTGGTAAACATTAACAGCCAGCTCTCAAGGGAAAAAAGTAGGTCTGTATATAAATATGTATGTTTACGATAAATTTTACTGATTATAAATGATACGTAGCAGATACTTTGGGGCTTCTCTGGTGGCTCAGTGGTAACGAATCCACCTGCCAGTGCAGGAGACTCAGGTTCGATCCCTGGGCTGGGACGATCCCTTGGAGGAGGGCATGGCAACCCACTCCAGTATTCTTGCCTGGAGAATCCCATGGACAGAGGAGCCTGGTGAGCTAATAGTCCTTGGGGTCGAAGAAGAGTTGGACATGACTTAGCAACTAAACAACGACAACAACAAAGCAGACAGCTTACAAATCAGACTTCAACACACAATAGTCTACTGTAAATTCCATACCATGGTGGTTTCTGGACAACTTGCTACTTCTTACAACTGATGATGTGAGTGTCTGTTGGTATCTTTGTTTATGTTAATAAGAGGCAAACGTGAAACACGGAATATGGATGTTGAAACTTCAAGGGTCCATCGAAATTTAAGACAGTAATTAGGAAAGGCTGAATCTGAGAATTTGTTACCTTTGTTTTGACGATCACTTATTCACTGTAATTTTATAGGACTGATTTCTTTTTTAGAAAATATTTATTTAATTTTTAAAAATTATTTATTGGCTGCACTGGGTCTTAGTTGCAGCACCCAGGATCTCTGATCTTCCTGGAGGCTTGCGTGCAGGATCTTTAGTTGCTGCATGTGAGATCTAGTTCCCTGAACTGGGGTTGAACCCCAGGCCCCTGGCATTGGGAGCAAGGAGCCTTACCCAAGGGACCACCAGAGATGTCTCTACAAGATTGATTTCTAATAGTGGCTCATAAAATTCCTGACACGTTAACGGCTGTCTGGAAGCCATCACGAGCCATCTCAACACACGGCTGGTGTTGCCCCCTCTGATATATGAGTGGGCGGGTGGGAGGGAGAAAGACAAGGGTGGCCATCATGTCGGAGTCCCAGGAGTCATGTGCCCTAGCTACTTTGAGGCTTGGGAGATGGAGTCCAGCTCCTGCCGCTGGAAATAGTCTTGACAACAGAGGACCCTTGTCCACAGTGGTCTCTCTGCCTCGGGCACTGTCCAGCTGCCCCAGGTCACTGGTGATTGTGCTCGGAACTCAGCTATTTCTGTCTGCGGTGCTGGTGTTTCTCCCAGCCTCCAGGTGTGTGGATGGGGCAGGGGTGGGGAAGGATATGACAGTGTTTTCACAGACTCTACTGAATGCCTGTATCCACTCATTCCGTGTCATGCGTTCAGCTGTGGAAGATGCTAAAACTCACTGCCCTTTCCATTCGCTGTTCCAGGAAATAGCTTCTTCCACCCCTTCCTCCCTCCTCCATCCCTCTGTCCCTCCCTCTCTTTTCTCTCTCTCCCTTTTCCTTTCCTCCATCTCCTCTCCCTCACTCCTTCGCTTCTCTCTCGTCTCTCACCTCTCTCCCCCTCCCTCCTTTTTCCTCTCTCAGTAAAATTTTCACTGAAATGTAATATACACACAGGCCGTTGCGCACGTCATAAATGTTCCACTTATCCAATATTCTTGAGGGTCCCTTGGACTGCAAGGAGATCCAATCAGTCCATCCTAAAGCAGATCAGTCCTGGGTGTTCATTGGAAGGACTGATGCTAAAGCTGAAACTCCAATACTTTGGCCACCTCATGTGAAGAGCTGACTTATTGGAAAAGATCCTGATGCGGGGAAGATTGAGGGCAGGAGGAGAAAGGGACGACAGAGGATGAGATGGTTGGACGGCATCACCGACTCAATGGACATGGGTTTGGGTGGACTCCGGGAGTTGGTGATGAACAGGGAGGCCTGGTGTGCTGCTGTTCATGGTGTCACAAAGAGCTGGACAAGACTGAGCGACTGAACTGAACTGAACTGAACTGATTCAATATTCACAATTTCAACACATCTGAAGAACCAGCACCCAGAGAAGCAGAATGTTCCCACTGCCCCCTTCCAGACATCCTACACACACACACACACACACACACACACACACACTGTGGTCCCCTTTGCTTGGCAAAGTAATAAAGCTACTCTTTTCTACTTCACCCCAAACTCTGTCTCCAACATTTTATTTGGCGCTTGTTTGCAGAGGCCCATCACTACAGTTCAGTTCTGACATGGTCTAGATTCCACATCGGATTCCATCATATTAAGAAGGTCTCAGTCCCCTCAAGACTGCTCTTTCCCCCACTTCACACACTGATCCCAACTCCAGGTTGTTACCTGTGCTTCTGACCGACTGACTATAACCCGGAGTTTCCTGTGGCATCTCCTCTCTGGGTTTATTAATTTGCTAGAGCAGCTCAGGGAACTCTGGACACCCATTTATTCATGACATTACTGGGTTATTACAGAGAATATGAATCAACAGCTAGAGACACATAGGGTGAGGTCTGAACAAAAGGTTTTCTGTGCTGTTGAACAACACAAATCCAACTGAGTGATTTAAAGATCAAACTGGCTTGCTCAAACAACTCATGAATCAGACAGCATCCCATCTAGCAAATGGAAAGGAACTTCAATGAGCCGCAGAAAAGGAAAGGTTTTTAAAGGTGGAGGTAGTGGGCAAGGAGGTGGGGATTATTAGCAAAGAATGCATTGTTTCAGGCAAGGTCAACCTCTGTGCCTGGCAAAGTACCCTGCCTAACTTGTTGCCTGACCACTTTGTTTTGCAATAAAGCAATCTGAAAAAGGACTTGGTCTTTTCCCTTGCTTTCTGCAAAGGATCACTCACAAATTGCCCTTTATTGTGTAACGCGCATTCTTAATACACTGGCAAAAGAAAGAACTCAAAATGAATATCACCTGGTCTTGTTACCAAAAGTCATTCACCCACTGCACTGTTTTTCCTCCATCATCTTCTCCCCCTCCATGTCACCCCTAAAGTTTTTGCATTTTCAATGCAAAGAAGTTTACCCATCTCATTTGCACTCTTGACTCCTAGAAAAGCAATTTCCAAGAAATGTATTCTCTTCAATGCCCAACTAAGACGTGGCTATAGAAAATAAGGAACAATAAAGACAAGAGGCTTCCCTGGTGGCTCAGTAGTAAAGAACCCACCTGCCAGTGCTGGAGGCGAGGGCTCTATCCCTGGGTCAGGAAGATCCCCTGCAGAAGGAAATGGCAACCCACTCCAGTATTCTTGTCTGGGAAATGCCCTGGACAGAGAAGCCTGGCATGCTACAGCCCATGGGGTCACAAAAGAGTCAGACATGACTTAGCGACTAAACCACAACAATAAAGACGAGGGAGCAAACTAGGAGGCTTGAAAGATGGTGTGTACATCCTCTGTATAGGAGAATAAGTGCTTCCAAAGTGGCCGCCAGGGCAGGGAACTCTTACTATCCCTGCCCGCCGGCCTTGGTTGCAATATAATAGCACTTGTTGGCTATCCTCTCCAGTATTCTTTTGATTGGAGTAGAATTGCTTTACAATATTGTGCTAATTTCTGCTGTACAACAACACGAACTAGCTATTTTTGTTCAGTCGCTAAGTCATGTCCGACTCTTTGCAACCCCATGAACTGCAGCATGCCAGGCTTCCCTGTCCATCACTATCTCCCAGAGTTTGCTCCAACTTATGTCCATCAAGTCAGTGATGCCATCCACCCATCTCGTCCTCTGTCTCCCCCTTCTCCTCCTGCCCTCATTCTTTTCCAGCAGGGGGATCTTTTCCAGTGAGTTGTCTGTTTGCATCAGGTGGGCAAAGTATTGGAGGTTGAGTTTCAGCATCCGTCCTTCCAATGAATATTCAGGGTTGATTTCCTTTAGGATTGACTGGTTTGATCTCCTTGCTTTCCAAGGGACTCTCAAGAGTCTTCTCCAGCATTGCAATTCGAAAGCATCAATTCTTTGGTGCTCAGCCTTCTTTATGGTCCAACTCTCACATCTGTACATGACTACTAGAAAAACCACAGCTTTGACTATATGAACCTTTGTCGTCGAAGTGATGTATAGAATACTCACCACAAAGTTGGCTCAGCTGGTAAAGAATATGCCTGCAATGTGGGAGACCTGGGTTTGATTCCTGGGTTGGGAAGATCCCCTGGAGAAGGGAACTGCTACCTACTCCAGTATTCTGGCCTGGAGAATTGCATGGGCTGTATAGTCCATGGGGTTGCAAAGAGTAGGACACAACTGAGTGACTTCTAGACCTGATTGAGTCTAAAACTCCAAAATAAAACTTTGGCACTCTCCCCCTTAGGAAGGATGGGTCTACTTCCATTTGAGGAGAAGAGTATATAAAGATGCTGGGTAGACAACAGGGTAGGATGCGGTATAGACTGGCAGCTTCCTGCTCAATATTCATGCCTCTTCCTTGTGGCCAGATGTGGTAGAAATTCATCTGCCTAAAACAATAGGTTTCTCAGCCATCCTTTCAGTTCAGTTCAGTTCAGTTTAGTTCAGTCGCTCAGTTGTGTCTGACTCTTTGCAACCCCATGAATTGCAGCACGCCAGGCCTCCCTGTCCATCACCAACTGCCGGAGTTCACTCAAACTCATGTCCATCGATTTGGTGATGCCATCCAGCCATCTCATCCTGTGTCGTCCCCTTCTCCTCCTGCCCCCAATCCCTCCCAGCATCACAGTCTTTTCCAATGAGTCAACTCTTCCCATGAGGTGGCCAAAGTATTGGAGTTTCAGCTTCAGCATCAGTCCTTCCAATGAACACCCAGGACTGATCTCCTTTAGAATGGACTGGTTGGATCTCCTTGCAGTCCAAGGGACTCTCAGGAGTCTTCTCCAACACCACAGTTCAAAAGCATCAATTCTTCGGTGCTCAGCCTTCTTCACAGTACAACTCTCACATCCATACATGACTACAGGAAAAACCATAGCCTTGACTAAACGGACCTTTGTTGGCAAAGTAATGTCTCTGCTTTTGAATATGCTATCTAGGTTGGTCATAACTTTCCTTCCAAGGAGTAAGTGTTTTTTAATTTCATGGCTGCAATCACCATCTGCAGTGATTCTGGAGCCCCCAAAAATAAAATCTGACACTGTTTCCACTGTTTCCCCATCTATTTCCCATGAAGTGAGGGACCAGATGCCATGATCGTTTTCTGAATGTTGAGCTTTAAGCCAACTTTTTCAGTCTCCTCTTTCACTTTCATCAAGAGGCTTTTTAGTTCTTCTTCACTTTTTGCCATAAGGGTGGTGTCATCTGCATATCTGAGGTTATTGATATTTCTCCCAGCAATCTTGATTCCAGCTTGTGCTTCATCCAGCCCAGCATTTCTCATGATGTGCTCTGCATAGAAGTTAAATAAGCAGGGTGACAATATAGAGCCTTAACATACTCCTTTTCCTATTTGGAACCAGTCTGTCGTTCCATGTCCAGTTCTAACTGTTGCTTCCTGACTTGCATATAGGTTTCTCAAGAGGCAGGTCAGGTGGTCTGGTATTCCCATCTCTTGAAGAATTTTCCACAGTTTATTGTGATCCACACAGTCAAAGGCTTTGGCATAGTCAATAAAGCAGAAATAGATGTTTTTCTGGAACTCTCTTGCTTTTTTGATGATCCAGCGGATGTTGGCAATTTGATCTCTGGTTCCTCTGCCTTTTCGAAAACCAGCTTGAACATCAGGAAGTTCACGGTTCACGTATTGCTGAAGCCTGGCTTGGAGAATTTTGAGCACTACTTTACTAGCGTGTGAGATGAGTGCAATTGTGTGGTAGTTTGAGCATTCTTTCCAAGCAATGAGATGCAACTGTTGTATCACATCAACTCATAATTAGGATGGGGAGAGCAGAGGGGTCAGAAGGCAGCAGCAGTAAACAGTCCTGGCATGACTAGGTTTGGTGTGGTGTCACTCAGTTTGTCCCAACGGGGAATGAAAACGCGTTAGGACCCGAGCGCCACCTGGTGGCTCCTACGACACAAAGCAGGGAAATATGAGTCTTGCCTCACCCTCAGTTCTCTGAAGCTGAAGCTCCAAAACTTTGGCCACCTGATGTGAAGAGCCCACTCATTGTAAAAGATCCTGATGCTGGGAGAGATTGAAGGCAAAAGGAGAAGGAGGTGACAGAGGATGAGATGGTTAGATAACATCACTGTCTCAATGGATATGAATCTGAGCCAAGTCTGGGAGATAGTGAACGGCAGAGGAGCCTGGCATGCTGCAGTCCATGGGGTCGCAAAGAGTCGAACACAACTTAGCGACTGAATAACAAACAAGAACTCCGACTTCATTGGGAGAGAACGTTTAGGAGAGTTAAGTTATTTTCCATGGGAGCTTCTAGAGTGAATCTCTAAGTGCATCTGAACGAGAAACGTGTTTTTTTTTTTTCTTTCCCTTTATGGTTTATCACAGACTAGTGCAATACAATAAGACCTTGTTTATCCAAGGAACTTTTTTTTTTTTTAAGTAATCTAGGAAGTCCCCTTCATTCCAGAATGTACATTCCAGAGACTGGAGATCTCTCAAGTATCTCATCCCATCCTAAGAGTTACCATGGCTACAAGATAAGAGAGAACTTAGGTAAATGTTTCATAATCTCAGGATGCTGTGGATTGTTCAACTGTGTTTTTTCCCCTCACATTCCCATCTCATGCCTCTCCAGGTGGCAAATACCATCCAGGTAACTGTCTCCCAAAGTTGATTTACAGCCAATGCTGCTCCATCAAAATCGCCTGAGGGGGGTATTTTTTGAAACTAATTAATTACGTTATTTATTTTTGCCTGTGCTGGAGCTTCCTTCCTGCGTGGACTTTTCCCTGCTCATGGAGAGCGGGGCTACTCTCTAGGTGTGGTAGCAGGCTTCTCATTGCTTTGGCTTCTCTTGTTGAGGAACACAGGCTCTAAGACCCATGGGCTTCAGGAGTTGCAGCTCCCGGGTTCTAGAGAACAGACACAATAGTCGTGGTGCACGGGCTTAGTTGCTCCTGGCCTGTGGGATCTTCCCGGATCAGGGATTGAACCCGTCTCCTATGTTGTCGGGTGGATTCTTTATCACCAGGGAAAGCCGGGGAGGTACTTTTAAAAAATATAGGTTAGGGACTTCCCTGGCAGTCCAGTCATTAAGACCCTGCAGTTTCACTACAGAGGGCATGGGTTCAACCCTGGTCAGGGAACTAATATCCCACGACTCACGTCATGACCAAAAGAGAAAAATAAACTAATCAGAAACCTGGAGGATCAAAAGACAGCAAAAGTAAAACAGCTCTGGTGTGACCTGATGATGGCACTCATGTCACCTTTCTTTGTCCCAAGAGCAGATGAAAACTCAGATTAAAAGCTGGTAAAGAATCTGCCTGCAATGTGGAGACCTGGGTTTGTTTCCTGGGTTGGGAAGATCCCCTGGAGAAGGGAAAGGCTACAGAATACACTCCAGTATTCTGGCCTGGAGAATTCCATGGACTGTGTCGTCCATGGGGTCGCAAAGAGTCAGACACGACTGAGCGACCTTCACTCACTTCCACCTAGTGGTTGCTTGGAGCTAGGACACATGATTAAGGAAGTTTTGCTAAATGTCACTGAGAGAACCTCAGGAGAACCTTACAGTCTCCGTCAGCTTCTCCAGAGTGAGTATTCAGGGACCTCCAGAATAAATAACCTTCCAAGAAATCCCAATATCCTTATCTGGAATGTATTTCAGGAGATTGGCTCTCACCTCACCCAAAAACTTACTGTTACTAGACAGATGAAAATTATTATTATACACTTTATGGGGATCTGTGACTTTTTTCTTCTGTCTGTGCTGTGTAGTATGTAGGAGCTCAGATCCCCGACCAGGAATTGAACCCTCACCCCCAGCAGTGGAAGTGCGAAGTTTTAACCACTGGACTGCCAGGGAAGTCCTTGTGATCAGTGATCTTTGATGTTGCTATTGAAAAGAAAATTATGACTTGCTGAAGTCTCAGGTGATGGTTAGTATTTTTTTTTAGTGAAAAATCATTTTTAATTGAAGTATAGTTGATTTACAATATTGTTTCAGGTATACAGCAAAGTGATTTAGTTATATTTATACATAATTTCTTCAGATAAGCAAAAAACATTTTAATCTCAAGGTATGTAACTTGCTTTTTAAGGTATAATACTGTTGCACACTTAACCCACTACAATATAATGTAAACATAACTTTTTTTCTTTTTTGTCATGATAGCAGGATCTTAGTTCCCTGACCAGGGATTAAAACCAGGGCCGTGGCAATGAAAGCGCCTAGTTCTAACTAACCACTGGACCACCAAATAACTCCCCAAGCATAACTTTTCTATGCACTGGGAAGTCAAAACTTTTGTGTGATTCACTTCATTGCAATATTATCTTTATTGTTGTGATCTGGAAAAATCTGCAGTATCTCTGAGGTATTCCCTGTACTCTGCTTATTAGCCTTTCTTTGGGTTCACACTATTTTTTAGTTATTCTATTTTTGCTCTTTACTCTTGCCCTTGACTGGTTTGGAAGACACACATCCTGGTTCTACTCTGTTAATGATTAAACATGCATTCATTAAAAAATTTTTTTTACTGAAGGAGAACTGATTTACAATGTCACATTAACTTCCGCTGAACAGCAAAGTGGTTCAGTTACACACACAGACACATGCTTTTTCATGTTCTTTTCCACTATGGTTTGTCACAGGGTATTGAACAGAGCTCCCTGTGCTATACAGTAGGCCCTTGTTTATCCATTCTGTATATAGGTTTCTGAGTAGTACTCACTTATCTAACACTGCTGCTGCTGCTGCTGCTGCTGCGTCGCTTCAGTCGTGTCCGACTCTGTGCGACCCCACAGACAGCAGCCCAACAGGCTCCGCCATCCTTGGGATTCTCCAGGCAAGAACACTGGAGTGGGTTGCCATTTCCTTCTCCAATGCATGAAAGTGAGAAGTGAAGTTGCTCAGTTGCGTCCAACTCTTCACGACCCCATGGGTTGCAGCCTACGAGGCTCTCCGTCCATGGGGTTTTCCGGGCAAGAGTACTGGAGTGGGTTGCCATTGCCTTCTCCGTATCTCATAATGAGAGAGCAAGAACTGTGAGACGTTTTTATGTCATCACCATTATCGTTGCCTAAGCATTCATCATGCAGCATATCATGTGCAAGACGAAAGTGGACAGACTACCCTTACATAGGCCTAAGATGAGTGATATTTAGTATAAAATTAATGTGTTAGTTTTCTGATTTATAACTTTGCTTCTCTTTCATTGTTGGAGAAACTGCATATCAGCCTATCATCACAGGTGTTTTTTGTTTGTTTTGTTTTGACCACACTTCCTGGCTTGCGGGATGTTACAGGGATTGCACTCAGGCTCTCAACAGTAAGAGTGTAAGAGTCCTAACCACTGGATTGCCAGGGAATTTCCCCTTATGACTTTCTTAATAACATTTTCTTTCCTCTAGTATATAAAACATAAAAAATATGTGGCTAGTCAACTATTTATGTTATTGGTAAGGCTTTTGGTCAACAGAAATCTATTAGTAGTTAAGTTCTGAGGGAATCAAGTTATATATGGATTCCCAAATGCATAGGGGATCAGCACCTCTAAACCCTGCACTGTTCAAGGGTCAACTGCACCAGCTTTTTTAAAAAATAACTTATTTATTTATTGACTTTTCTGGGTCTTCGTGGCTTTGCCTGGCTTCATGACATGACTAAGTGAGCATGCAGGCAGGAGGTCAGGAAGACAGAGCCTTCAGGAGGACTGGTGAGGTAGAAATTGATTTATTCGAATGGGAAAACAGACTTATAGAACTTAATACTTTATCTAAAGTCACACAAACCAGTGGAAAAACTGACATAAAAAGCTAGGATTCATTTGATTTCAAGTGCTTACAAACACATGTGTATACTGGCTGACTCACACACACATTAAACTCATATATTTATGGCAGTTCAGTTCAGTTGCTCAGTTGAGTCTGACTCTTTGCGACCCCATGAATCGCAGCACGCCAGGCCTCCCTGTCCATCACCAACTCCCGGAGTCTACTCAAACTTATGTCCATCGAGTTGGTGATGCCATCCAACCATCTCATCCTCTGTCGTCCCCTTTTCCTCCTGTCTTCAACCATCAGGGTCTCTTCAAATGAGTCAGCTCTTTGCATCAGGTGGCCAAAGTATTGGAGTTTCTGCTTCAACATCAGTCCTTCCAATGAATATTGAGGACTGATTTCCTTTAGAATGGACTGGTTGGATCTCCTTGCAGTCCAAGGGACCCTCAACAGTCTTCTCCAACAACACAGTTCAAAAGCATCAATTCTTCAGCACTCAGCTTTCCTTATAGTCCAACTCTCACATCCATACATGACTACTGGAAAAACCATAGCCTTGACTAGACGGACCTTTGTTGATTTTAACAATTCGTGGATCTAAGTGGCAGCTATAGTGGAGAACATTTTGCTATTCTTTCAATTTTTCTGTATGCTTGAAATTCTTCAGTCTAAAATGTTGGGAAATAAAGTACCTCAGTGCTCAGTATACACCCAAATATCTGTCCACCTGAGGTCGCTACGCTCCAACCCCTCTCAGCCTTTCCTAGGCCCACACAGCTCCCCACCCTGCACTTGACTGTCGTACCCATTCACGGTTCCCCAGACACCTCTTTTCATCCGGACCACTAGGCCCTCTGAAGCTCAAGCCCCAACAACGGGTATTCCAATGAATGACCCCCAAGCCTTATCCTGACGGGCCAGACGGGCCCCTTGACCACTGACTCTGCCATTGCCTCTCTCCACTGCCTGGGGGCTGCGGGCTTAGGGACTAGGAGGTGCGAGCCGGCGCCGACCTGCCACTGGCAACAGCAACGGTCTCTGGTGTCTTCCTCAACCCCACTTCCCAAGACTGATGCCGGCCCAAAGCACCCAAAACGCCCTTCAGACTCCGGGGACGCCTTAAACAATAATCATCCACAAGTACCCACCACACACCACATCTCAAGCCACAGAATTTCCCCTACGAGGGATTCTAAAAGCCGCTCGCAGAAATCTCAAGTAACGTCAAAGACCAATTCCGCGACCTTAAGCTCGGGGAAGCCAAGCTTCCGACAGTTCCGGTTCCGCCGAAGCGAGTGGCAGGTCCCTGCTGTCTCTCACATTCCAGGCCACTTTGGAAGTGAGCGATGGTTTCTGACGCCTGGAGGGAACTAGCGCCGGGCAGTATGGCCCCGTCAACGCCCTTCCGTTATGATGGGAGCTGCCATTTTGGCCAGTGCGTTGCCGTTGGGGATCACGTGACCTACTGAGAGCTGAGTTGGACACTGGGGCTGACCAGGCCGGCAAAGTGCCAATCCAAGCGATTCTTTATCTTTGACGTTTTTCATCTTGGGCACTTCCATCTAGCATTTCAGCAGCCAAATAAATAAATATTACAAACGAAAAATCTTAAAAAAGAGAGGGAGTAGTATCCTAAGATCTACCACTTTTCCTCCTTCTCTTTCGCCTGCTGGGTCTTCAGTGATGAACTCAATTGTTTTAGTCTTTTTCTACAGGCATTAGAGAACTTCAGTCTTCAATTTGACCAACTTAAAGGACTGTGGTTGTCCGGTCCCAAGATCTGATAACCATGTGGAAGTTTACATATTGGGGGGCCTAATTCTGAACCTGGTTGGATGATTTTCAAATCTAATGAAGGCTCTGTTGTTGCCTTACATGGTATATTTGTTTTTTTCACCTTTTTGGATTCAAGAAGCATCATTATGGCTTTCTTGGCTAAAACTCTTATTGAAACTAGGCTTCTCTTTTTCAGTTTGCAGATGTTCTTCAGTATCTGGTCCTCTTTCTCCCCCAATACCACACTCCCAAAAGACTGGCATCATGAAGACCTTGTGGCTTGTAGGAGAATATTTTTTATTATTAGGAGATTCTAACTGAGGTATCTGGGGGTGAAGGACCGTGATGTCTGCAATTTACTTTCAAAATAGTTCAGCCAAAAGTAAATTGGATAGAAGACAGAGGGAGATGGATAGATACATGATAGCTAGAAGATATACCCAAAACAAAATGGCAAAATTTAACATTTATTGAATTTATGTGATAGTATAAGGATGTCCATGGTATTATGAGTTTCTATATATGTAAGAACATTTTTATAATAAGAAACTTGTGAGAAGCTACTGGTGACTGGTTTTGGATGATATGTAACTGATTTGGAAGTGATATACTTTTTGTGCGGCAGGAAGTTGGAGAAGAAAGTAGAGTTTCTATTTATTATATCCCAGATCACTGTAGAAATGTTCTCAGCATTCATCCAATAAGAACCCATTTTGTACCCATCTCTGGAAAGAACCAGTTTCCTGTTTAGTATCCTGAAATTAAAACCTTTGAGGAAGACAATAATTTAATGCTATTTGGAGTTTGCTGACCTAATTGTATACAGAGATTGTTTTCATCAAATTTTGAAGTTTTTTTTTTTCTTTGCCACACTGGGTGGCTTGCACGATCTTAGCTCTTCAACTAAAGACTGAACCCAGGCCCACAGCAGTGAAAGTGCAGAGTTCTAACCACTGGGACTTCCCTTTGTCATTATTTCTTCAGATGTCCTTTATGCCCACTATTGTCTCTCCTCTGCTTCTAGGACTTCCATTATGCATATGTCGGTATGCTTGAGAGTGTACCATGGATTTCTGAGGCTCTGTTTACTTTTTCACTTTTTTCTCTTTGAGTTTTCCCTGTTTCTCACGCTGGATAATCTTTATTGACTGGTCTTCATGTTTACCTATTCTGTCTGCTACAACTGAAATCTGCTGTGAAGCCCCTCCAGTATTTTCATGATCTCTTTGTTGATATCCTGCATTTCATGAAACATCGTCATACTTTCCTTCAGTTTCTCAGAGATGGTTTCTTTTAGTTCCTTGACTATATTTATAATTGCTGATTTAATGTCTTTGTGTAGTAAATCTAATATATGAGACTGCTCAGTGACAATGTCTATGGATTACTTTTTTCCTGTGTAAAGGTAAAAAGTAATACTTTCCTGTGCTTTGTGTATCACAACTTTCTATTGAAGCTAGACATTTTATTATTACTATTTTTGGCCACACTGTGCATTATGTGGAATCTTTAGTCCCCCAACTTAAGTTTCCCAACTAGAGATGGAACCCATCCATGCTCCTTGCATTGGGAGGCAGAGTCTTAACTGGAGGGGAAGACCCTGAATACAATTGAATAATTGCCCTAGTAAACCATTCAAAATTTTGATGTGTCCCCAAATTATGTCTATCCAACTTGCCTTTCATCAACTGTTTCAAAGAAAAAATAATCACAAAGCATCAAGATTATACTAACACCTACACAGAATTATATTCATTTGATTATTTGTCTGCCTTCTTAGTGAAGCTGAAAGCTTCTATATTGTTAAGTCAGTGTCTTCTAAATCTTTCCATTGTCATCAAGATACATTCCAGTATCTTGAGTGTATGTGTCACATGCTAGATATCCATGTATCTTTGCTTTGAATAAGTGAATAACCAGATTATTTGAAGAAAAGAGAAACTGTTGTGAATGGGCCATGAGTCATTTGGGATTTTTTCTTTTCACCATTTAAGAGCAGAATCTTGGTGCCTGGAGATCTCGAAGCAGCAATATCAGGGGGCTCAGGGAGGGATAACATGCAGCTAGAAAGGTGGTAGTGTGCTGCACCCAGAGGTGAGACTTGGAAAAAACATTATAGATTGTAAGGAGAGAATTGGTCAAGTAAAACAAAATGAAGGTGTTTGCTAGAAGCAGGACGGTGTGAGCAGCTTTTGCCTCAGGAGAGAAGCTGTGGCAGTTTCTGAGGGTGTGAATATGCTTCACTCGCTGGTGGTGTCTATGCAGGAGAAGGACCATGTAAACACTGGCTCCAATCATGAGTCCCATGAACACAGCATCTGGGAAAGTCATGATAATGGTGTATTTTGCAGCACTAGACATTTCAGGATTTTTCGAAGAACACAGCCCATAATCCTGTAGCTTGGTTGAATTGTGAGTATGCCGATGAGCCTCTAAATTTATAGGGACAAAGACATTTATCAGCAGGTTGGAGATCCAACAAAGGAAGCAGGAAGAAAGGATGTGCTTCCAAGCTCTGTCCTTGAGCCTCATCCATCCACCAGTTCCGGGGCTGATGGTGATTGCCTGAAAACTGCTCAAGAGGGCAAGTGGTGCAGAGAGAAAGACCTCGGGCTAGTCTATGGATGTACTAGACAAGTTTACACCCCGTGTTGCCCAGGATGTGTGTCATTCCCCAGATAAAAGTCATCTGGGGGATCCCCTTGAAGAGAAGAACCAAAAAGTTGGCCACTGCCATGTCGGTGATAATCAAGTGTACGGGCTTCAGGGCACAGCCAGTGCAGGATGTAGAAGCGTAAGTTGAGAGCAGAAAGGTGTTTCCCAGGACCCCAAGCCCCGTTTGGACCAGGAAGAGTAGCCTTAGGATCGAGTCACCAAAAATCATTCTCATGAGATCATGGGAGGAAGGAGCTCAGAAAAGAACCTGAGGGTCATGAAGTTAGAACTCAAGAGTGATAGCACTAATCACAGATTTGCTCCACTATTCCCAGTTCTGATAGGGAGTCTTGGGCCCTTAGGAACTCCCTTTCTGAGGATAGAGATTCACAGTTCTGGGGAGGGGAGTCCACAGGAATGAGCTCAAAATCACCACTCAGAGTAGCCATCTTGGCGTATGTCTGCTTATGCTCACACAGCCATGCAAACTGGTTCATTATTTAGTCCATTACCTAAATCCTTCTGTGTCTGTGTTGAGGTCATAAGCTCCAAGGTATAAACTCTTATATTTCATTTAAAATACTCTTCTTAGACTATATGCCAGGACAGGTTGTCAGTGCACAGATTTACAAAAATTAGCTGACCTGGATCATTGTTCCAAAGGGCAGGGAGCCTAATGTGGGTGACACCTATACAAAATACAATAAGATAAAATAAAATCACACAAAAATGAATAAAGGATATAAATAGTATTGTGGATGTGTGTGTCAGGGATTCCAGCACTTAAAGAATCTGTGATAACATATAGACATTTTAATTAATTTAGTAAAACTGCTCTCCCACTGATGCCCCCACACAATCAAGAGAGAACTCTGTGGGGAAGGCACCAGGGAGGTCCTTTCCTAACATTGGTCACATGACCCTGATGGGAAACAGATGGAAATCACTTGGCCAATGGTTCAGATTTTTTCTGAACCATTTCAGTGAATATGAACCCCTCGAGGTCAGGTCCCCACTCTAAGAAGTTATGAATCTGCAGGTCTGAGGTGGGGTCATTAAATACATCTTTAGCAAGTTCTCTGTTCTGATGCTTCTTCCCCAAGACCCACACTCAGGAGCCCTGAGCTTAAGCCTTCTCACTCAGCACAGCTGAGACATCTCAGGAGGGGAGGGTTTAGGGTGGGAATTTCTGAGGGAGGTCAGGCTAGAACCAGGCAGAGAAAGCTCCAGTACTTGGGGTTTAGGCCTTTCTAAGGGACCCTGGGTGAAGTGTTGTGGGCTCCCCAGGCTGAACATGGATGGGTCCATTCAAACCAGAGGAGCAAGAATCTGGTGAAATCTGAGGGTGTCATTGAAGGGGGGGCCTGTGCAATAGACCCTGGGGTTCAGCAAGACTGCTGATCTCAAGGAAGGGGGTCATCTAGTGGAGGTGCTCACAGGACTGGCTGGTGTGAGTTCAAGGACCTGCAGGCTGCCTGCTCCCCAGACAGACGCTGAGGCAGCAACAGCACGGAGCAGTCAGGGAAGCTCTCAACAATACTCTGTCTGATCCTTCTTATTAGAACCATCACAATGTCCCTGCAGTTACAGAGAGGGGGAAAAAGTACAATGGATAAATGATGGGAAATATATGATCAAATTATATGAGGCTTAAGGGCAGTAACAGATGTCATCCCACTGTGCTACCTAATAGTTCACTGTTATGTATTCTTCCCTGCAACCTTAAATAAGGTGGGAGAGGTTAAAGCGTCTGTCTACAATGCAGGAGACCCGGGTTCGATCCCTGGGTCAGGAAGATCTGCTGGAGAAGGAAATGGCAATCCACTCCAGTACTACTGCCTGGAAAATCCCATGGACAGAGGAGCCTGGTAGGCTACAGTCCATGGGGCCGCAAAGAGTCAGACACGACTGAGCGACGTTCCTGTCCCTGTGCATCTCCTATTAAGGCATAAAATAATTACAAAGATATAGAGAGGAAAAAGTTCATCTGTGTCCTCTGTCTCTCATTTCTAGTCTTATTCCTCTCTCCCCTGAGATAATCGTATATTTTAGGTGTGCATTCTTTCACACCCGTTCACACAAAAAGTGTGCGTGCGTGTGTGTTAGCAATCAGTAATAATAAGTATAGGACTAAATGTGCCACTTATGTTTAGAAATTTAAGACATTCTCTCTCATAAAACATGGGCCAAAGGGGGGAAAAAATCATACTGAAAACCTGACACTAAGAAAACAATATAGTGTGGCCATGTGAGACAAGGAATGCAAGGAATTTTATTACCGAAATTCACCATATATATATATCTTGATATTATAAAATCCACTTGATATATCTAAGGAGAAAATTCATATGACTATCTTCATTGATGTTAAAAAAGCCTTTGACAAAAATCAACCACATCATTTTTTTTTTTAAACCACTCTAGGATATAGGAGTTTATGGATACCTCCTTGGCATGATTATGAATTTATATATTAGCACTTTACTGAAGGGGAAATATAGCCAGAACAAAGCAAGGAGGAATGGTGTTTCAATTAGTAATTCATATTGTCCTCTAAGTGCAAGTCAATATAATCACACAACAGAAAACAAATAAGCATGAGCATTTTAAAAGAAGCAAAATTATTTTTGCATATGATATGATGGTATAGCATGAAAACCCTAGAGAATCTATGTTGAAACTAATTCAACTAATAAAATAATTTATGGGAATTCCCTGGCAGTCCAGTGGTTAGGTCTCTGCCCTCTCACTGCCCATTGTGGAGGGCCTGGATTCAATCCCTGGTCAGGGAACTAAGATTCCCCCAAGCCCCATGAATAAACAGATAAATAATAAAATTTGGAAGGTAGAAAGCTTTAAAATTAATATATGAGTCATATACACATATAACAATCAGTTAGATTATGTAATGGAAGAGAAATTTTATTTACAAAACCAATGAAGATTTATAATTTTTTAGGGATAAACTTAACAAAAACAGAAAATATCAAAGTAATATCAAAGTCAATATAATATCAAAGAAAATACCAAAGTAATATCAAAGTCAATATAATATCAAAGAAAATATCAAAGTAATATCAAAGTCAATATAATATCAAAGAAACTATCAAAGTCAAGTGAAAAGACATTCCATGCTTTCTAAACATTCTAAAGACATCAGTTCTCTCTAAGATAATTTTAAAATTTAATGGACCTAGTAAAAATAACAACAAGCTTTTTTTCTGGAACCAAATGAGTTGGTTTTTTAAATTACATGGAAAGTAACATGCAAGATTAGGTAGGAAGAGCATAAAAGAAGTGTGATGGGCTATGGAGTAGTTCTAGCAGTTGTTAAAACATAATTCAAAATCTCTGTAATTAAAAGGGTTGTACTCGCATGTTTGTGTGTGTGTGCTCAGTCATGTTCAAGTCTTTGGAACTCCAAGGACCATAGCCCACCAGTCTCCTCTGTTCATGGGATTTCCCAGACAAGAATACGGGATGGGTTGCCATTTCCTTCTCCAGGGGATCTTTCCGACCTAGGAATCTAACCCACATCTCCTGCACTGGTGGTAGTTCTTCACCACTGAGCCACTAGGGAAGCTGAACTAACTGTATATTCATTAAAAAAAAAATACAATATAACATATATATAATATACAGGCTTCCCTGGTGGCTCAGCTGGTAAAGAATCCACCTGCAATGCGGGAGACCTGGGTTCAATCCCTGGGTTAGGAAGACCCCCTGGAGAAGGGAACAGCTACCCACTCCAATATTCTGGCCTGGAGAATTCCATGGACTGTATATTCCATGGGGTCACAAAGAGTCGGACATGACTGACTGACTTTCACTTTTCTTTCATATAATGTACGTATAATATATATAATTATATAATATATATAGTATATATATCTTATATTGCAGGTGGGCTCCTTACCACTGTGCTACCTGGGAAGCCCGTACTCACATAAAGATGGACAAACTGAGCAGTAGAACAGATGGAAGATCAAAATCTTTTAAAATGGAGCCCTCGATATATTGTGTATAAAAGACTATAGGTGAATTCCTCTATGACCCAGACATAGGGAAAGGCTTTCTAACTACGACTGAATATCAAAAGACAATAAAATATTGATAAAATCAACTATATAAAGGTTAAAAAGAAAGTTTTCATGAAACACTATAAGTAAAATAAAAGACAAAGAACAGTTTCTGCTTCTGTTAACAGCTGGGCAAATTCTACAAATAACAATCATAGACCCCGGACAAGAGATACATATATACATACATTTATTTCTTTGTTATATTATTTATATTTTTAAATGAGTATCTATAGAGCTAGTTCAGCTTCCCTGGTGGCGCAGTGGTGAAGAACCATCTGCCAATGCAGGAGATGTGGGTTAGATCCCCGGGTTGGGAAGATCCCCTGGAAAAGGAAATGGCAACCCACTCCAGTATTCTCGCCTGGGAAATCCCACGGACAGATGAGCCTGGCAGACTACAGTCCATGGGATCGCAAAAGAGTTGGACACAACTGACTGACTAAAACACAACAGAAGTAGTTCACTAAAGAGTGAACAATGGCAGGCAAATCCTGCTGGGATGACACTTGGAAGAAGCATGAGTTTCCTTTTCTTTCTTTTTTTAAATGACTCTTCCTGAGGGCAGGCTGTAGCTAGTATCATGCCTTAAGCCCAAATAGATTCCCCATAATCCTACTGGTCTAAAGAACCAAACGACAGGATAACCACAGAGGGTGCAAAGTAAAAAAAAAAAAAAAAAAAAAAAAAAACTTAAAAAAAAAGGAAGAAAAAAAGAGAGCCAGAAAAGTGTGACCATAAATCTTAACCAGCACGTCTATCCAAGACTCTGGCTGACCCCCTGAATGTGCTTGCAAGGGGCCAGACAGCAAACAGTCCACCATAGCATGCTGCAGTCCAGCACACTTGTAGAACTGCAGGTTCTAGGGATCCTGTCTTTACCCGCTTTACTACAGATGGTAAGTTTCTGCAATAGGACTCAAGATGTCTCTTGATTTTGCCTTTTCCGCTGGATGCTTGGTGCTTCAGGGGTTTCTCTTTATGGAAAAAAAAATTAAACTGACAGCAAGGACAAGGGGAAAAAAAAGTCTTGAGTGTTCCAAGTGCCACAGGGGCAAGCATCGGGCAGAAATAAATATGAAAACGAAAATGGAATTCTGAAGATCAGGTCAAGCACTGGTGAGTCAGGCATGGTTAGACTTGCTCTTTGGAGTCAGGGACTGTGACATTTGAGAAAGCTGCCAGCTATAAGAGCACTGGAAATAAACCCTGAATCTTCAAGGAGACCAACATGAAGACAGTTGTTAAAAAAAAAAAAAAAGGAAGAATGGCCTTCAGTTCAGTTCAGTTCAGTCGCTCAGTCGTGTCCGACTCTTTGCGACCCCATGAATCGCAGCATGCCAGGCCTCCCTGTCCATCACCAACTCCTGGAGTTCACTCAGACTCACGTCCATCGAGTCCGTGATGCCATCCAGCCATCTCATCCTCGGTCGTCCCCTCCTCCTTCTGCCTCCAATCCCTCCCAGAATGGCCTTAGAAGAGGCCTACTCACCCAAAGGGGAATTCTTTGAGAGGTAAAAGAATTGGAAGTGATTAAGAAGACAGAAGTAATTAACAGAGCTACCAATTTCTGTACCCTCCCTGGTAGCTCAGCTGGTAAAGAATCCACCTGCAATGTAGGAAACCTGGAATCGATCACAGGCTTGGGAAGATCCCCTGGAGAAGGGAACAGCTACCCACTCCAGTATTCTGGCCTGGAGAATTCCATGGACTGTATAGACCATGGAGTCCTAAAGAGCTGGACACGACTGAGCGACTTTCACTTTCTCTTTTCACCAACTTCTGTATTTTTTTTTTAAATTTAATATGCACAGGCTTCTTAGTTGCTCTGTGGCATGTGAGATCTTCCCAGATCAGGGATCAAACCTGTGTCTCCAGCATTGGCAGGCAGATTCTTTACCACCGAATCACAAGGAAAGCCCCAATTTCTGTATTTTTAACTTACTTCCCAATAAGCGGCTCACAGTCCATTCAGAGAATATACCAGGAGATACAATTTATTGATGAGCTTTTGCACACAGGGCCAAGAATAGGCCCTTATAAGTTAATATTGAATGTTCAGTGTCAAAGATCATTATCCGATGAATATTATCCTATTTTACATGGATGGAAAATGAGCCAGGGAGGCTTTTTTTTAACGTTCTCAAGGTCACTCAGTTCCAGTAAATTGCAGCCTAGCTCTGATGTGACTCAAGGTATGTACTTCTGATTTTTTAAAAAATAAATTCATTCTTTAGTCTTGAAGCCAGATTGGTTTCTCCTTTGCTACTAAAGTTTACTCAATATATTAAGTGAATCAGTGGGTAATTCAAATCCTACTAGCTGATTTTAAGAAGGCTTTTTTTTTTTTTTTTGCTGCACCACTCGGCTTGCAGGGTCTTAGTCACCCAACCAGGTACTGTATCAGGGCCCTGGCAGTGAAAGTGCTGAATCTTAACCACTGGACAGGGAATTCCCAGAGGCAGTTTTTTTGTCCTACCTTGTTGTTTATGCTACTGTATAGCACAGAGAACTAAATTTAATATCCTGTGATAAACCATCATGAAAAATAATTTATAAAGTTATATACACACATATAACTGAATCACTTTGCAGTACAGCAGACATTAATACTGTATGTCAACCATACTTCAATACATTTTTTAAAAAAGCAGTCCCCTCTCCGACCCCACTCCTGCCTTTCACAAAGCTAAAGCAAAAAAAGAAAAAAAGAAAGAAAGGTACTGATCTGTGTTGTAAAGGGGTTATTCTTCTCTACTATGGAAATCTTTGCTAAGAAGAAACTCCTAAACACATCAACAGCCTTCTTTACTGAATAAGACATCAGGTTTGGATGTACTGCCTCATTTTTCATAAGTATCTTAGGATTAAATCACTGGTAGGTTGGTAAATGTGGGCATGGTCTAGGCAGTCTTTCTGTCTCTGTCTCACACACACAAATACACCAAGTCATTCAGATCCATCCCACAAAATCTCCGAAACACCATCAGATGGAATTGGGAAATCAACACAGAATCACTGAGATGGGGTGAAATTTAATGAGTTGTTGCAGTGTGTGTCTGTCTAGCTGCAAAATATTGGCTCTAACATCATGCAGGTGAGACCATCACAACCACCATTTACCAGAGACTTGCTGTGCACCTGCCTGTCACTCTCTTAAACATTCAGCCACCTGCTCACTATTCAGAGTGATACTGTTCTAATCCCAGCTCACTGGCTGGGAGGCTGAGACTTGCTGTCCGGGGTCCCCGGTCCCCGAGATTGTAGGAGGCAGAGCCAGGAATTGAAGATAAGCTGCTCCCACCCCCTGAGTAAGACTGGGCTCTTACTCAGTGTTGCTTTGAAGCTGTGCCTTTTGGTGGCAAAGAAAAATATGTATGATATTACAACCCCACTAGGTCCCACGCCCGTCCATTTCTCCAGGTCCTTCCAGATTGTGGAATCGGTCTGTGAGACAATAGTGGAGCAGTGTGAGTGTGAGTGCCCATATGTGTGCAGAGAACAGGGGCCATGGCTCAAGAGTCTACATGTTAACCCTGAACTCTAGACATCAAAATGTCTCAACTCTGCGTCCAGCGCTGAGTGGTTTGGGTTGATGGAAAATCTCGTCTCCAATCTTAAGGGGCAAGAGCAGGAGGAAGAAAAGCAACCCTTACTCTTAGGCTGGGCACAGCCTCGGCAATGCCCATCCCCCTTCCAGCTGAGTACCCACTGCCCTCCCCTGCCTGCTCTGGGGTCTCTGCTGTTACACTTGCCCCGTCACTCTCTCAGCCCAGAAAGGAGTCCAGCTGAGACAAAGCTGTCCTGAGACACAAGGGGGAAAAGCCACTGTCTCACCCAGTTCCCCAGCTGCCCTCTCCTCCTGGACACTGTCTGTCTCACCTTGTTGGAGTCTGAGTTGTAAGGACACACTCACCAGGGTAGATCACTGCTGCTGGAACGGGTAGCAGGACTGTGGCTGTCAGTAAATATGTGCCGTGCAAGCCATGGTAGCTATGTGTCTTGAGATCCCCTGAGTTCATCTCCCCCACTAAAGAGTTGCAATTACCCTGGCACTTGCAAGGCACCAACAACTTCTGCAGAGGGACCGAGGTACATCTGCAAAGAAGCTGTCAGTGTTAGTCCCAAGACAAGTCGGCATCCGCAGTTCCTGGGGATTAAGACAGAACTAATTAAAAGCAGGTGCAGCTGAGGGCAACATTTTCCTGCCCCCACTGCAGTGAATCCTGTGTGTCCAAGGGAGTGCAGGACAGACAGGGCACTCAGCGCTGTGCTGGGAAGGCAAAGTGGATCCTCAAATCCTGACCCCGTGCCCCACCCCCACCCCCCAGCCCTCCCTCCCCTCCCCTGCAAACCAGGGTCACAGAGATGAGACCTGTCATGTTCATGTTGGACTCTGAGCTGTGGCGTCGTAAGAGGGAAGAGTAAATCTGACTCCGTATTAGATCTGTTTCTTCCTAAACATTGTGCTGTTGCCTGTCCTTAGTCATAATGCACATTTTGCAAAAGAATGTTGCCTAAAACCTGAAATACATAGGACAGCCCATCCTCAAGACTCTGACCATTAAGCCTGTGCTCTGCAACGAGAAGCCACCGCAATGAGAAGCCCATGTGCCGCAACTTGAGAGTAGTTCCCACTCTGCAACTAGAGAAAGCCTGCACAAAGCAGTGAAGACCTAATGCAGTCAAAAATAAATACATGTTATTTTTTAAATGTTTAAAAAAAATCAATGATTGCTTCATAAAGTGCTCCAACCTTTTTTTTAAATTTAATCTCACTTGAATCTCACTCTCTTGAGAGTCCCTTGGACTGCAAGGAGATCCGACTAGTTTATCCTAAAGGAAATCAGTCCTGAATATTCACTGAAAGGACTGATGTTGAAGCTGAAACTCCAATACTTTGGCCACCTGATGCGAAGAACTGACTCATTGGAAAAGACCCTGATGCTGGGAAAGATTGAAGGCGGGAGAAGGGACAACAGAGGATGAGATGGTTGGGTGGGATCACTGATTCAAAGGACATGAGTCTGAGCAAACTCCAGGAGTTGGTGATGGACGTGGCGTGCTGCAGTCCATAGGGTTGCAAAGAGTCAGACATGACTGAGCGACTGAAATGAACTGAACTGAAGCAGAAATGAACAATGGTACTCCTTTGGTGTAGACTCAATGTCACTTTCTATTGTCCACTAGCAACATTAAAATAGGAAGCAAGAATGAAATATTTAAAAAGAAATAAAAGATCTATATATTTTATTCCCCTTGTTGAAAAAAAAAGCCAATTCATATAAAAAGTTGCAGAAGAGACAATAACCTTTGTCTTGCTGGAGGTTTACAGGAACAAAGTGAACTGACCTATGTGGACAACAGCTGCAAGAAGCTAGGATACTCACACGAAGAAGTCAGTGATAACTAACCATGCCCCTCCCTCTCCTTGCCTTTAAAAGGGCTTTGCCGAAACCCTTCCAGGAGCTGGGGCTCTTTTGAGCACGAAGCACCTGTCTCCTTCATAGCCCTGCAATACAATCTTCCCTGCTCCAAATTTTCACATTTCAGGTTGTTTGGTTTCAGTGTGTCAAGTGCATGAACTTGCGTTTGGCTAATAGTGTGTCACCGTTAAGGACACAAGCTGTGTCTGAGGTGCTGGATTGCTGGGAAGGCTCTGGCTGGATCTTATTCTCGCTTGCAGGAGCCCTGATTACTCCTGCTAGTCCCTCCACCTTTCGTGCCCAAATCTGTCTTTTTGAACCATCTTGGGGCCAAGTCAACAAAAGTGACCCAGTCACTTTTGAAACTGCTTCCACACTAACTTGTTGAGTGCCTATTCTATGTAATGATACCATTCGTTTAGTTCCACTTCCTCTTTTTTTCCTTCCACTGCCCAGGGTTAACTGTACACTTGTCTTCATGTTTCTTTTTTATATTTTATGTGTATGTGAAATAAAATTCACACTTTATGCTAAGACAAGAAATATGAGCTTTTTAATATTATTTTTTGGCTGTGCCATGAGCCTTATGGGATTTTAGTTCCCCAAGCAGGGATCAAACTCCAGCCCTTGACAGTGAGAGCATGGAGTCCTCACCACTGGGCCACCAGGGAATTCCCAGAACAATTTAAACATAAAAAACTTTTCCTGTCCAGTGGCCTTCCCTCACCCCCCACTGTGCCTTGTGTACCTGCATTAGGCATCGCCAAAACTCCCCCATCAAGAGAAACACTGGCTCAACCATCAAGAGCATCATCCTCCCAGAATCAAGACAACTCCTTAACACTCTTTCTTGACCTTGTAAGGGACCACAATGCTGCTTAGATCTGGGTTGTGTAAACTGTCAACAGTATGCCATTTAACGTACAGCCACCTGTCTCAGAAAATATATATGTGTGTTTTGACTTCCAACAGGTAGAACAGGTTTTGGAACTTTCTGAGAGGCTGTTCCTGGGTTATAATTTTCAATTGAGATCGAATAAAATTTTCCTTAGATTGACTAATTTTTCATTGACATGTACTTGTCTTCTATTTTTTTTTATGTCAGCTTAGATGATATCTAGCTTGCTCCCTAGACTAAAATGATTAGACCCATGTTCATACATTACCTTTTATTTTCTGTCCTCACTTCTCTCCCAATAGTTGATTTACCATGTTAATTTCTGCTGTACAGCAAAATAACTCAGTATACCCATATTCTTTTTTATACTCTTTCCCAATATGATTTATCACAGAATATTGACTATAGTTCCCTGTGCTATGCAGTGGACTCTCTTTTTCTACATGGTTGTCTATGGGTTCTCGTCTCTCCACGTAGGCAATCAAATCATCTGCAAATAATGACAATTTTGTTTCCAATTTTTAAACCCATTAGTTGTTATTGTCATGCTATGGTGGTTAAGACCTCCAGCAGTGTTTAGCAGGAATAGAGACAGCAGATTTGTGTCCCTCACTGGTGAATAACTAGAGAATATCTTCAAAATTTCATCATTAAATATGATGTTAGCTATAAAGTTTTGGTAGCTAATATCTATTAAGTCAAAGGTTGTATATTTACACTGGTTTTGCTGTGCAGGGTTTTTGGTTTTTTTTTCTGTAAGTATCATCACTGACTCAATGGACATGAATTTGAGCAAACTCTGGGAGATAGTGAAGGATAGGGAACCCTGGTGTGACCATAGGGTTGCAAAGAGTCAGACATGACTTACCTACTGGACAACAACAAATGATTTTTATTTGCATTTTGAGTGCAAATAAAAACCAGAGGGTGGAAACAACCCAGATGCCCAAGAGCAGGACTGTAGGCTGCCAGGCTCATCTGTCCATGGGATTTTCCAGGTTCTTGCAATGTTATTTTTCTCAAACATTTTTTTATTGATGTAAAAATTCACAAAATATAGTTAGCCATTTCAAACTATTCACTGAGCATTTACTACACTGAGAATGTTATGCAATCACCACCTCTATCTAATTCCAAAGCATTTTCATCATTCTAACAGAAAACTCTGCAGCCATTAATCACTCAGTCTCTATTCCCCATTCCCCCCAGGTCCTGGTAACCACCAATTTCCTTTATGCCTCTATGTTGTTGTTTAGTCACTCAGTTGTGTCTCTTTTGAGACACCATGGACTGTAGGCCGCCAGGCTCATCTGTCCATGGGATTTTCCAGGTAAGAATACTGGAGTGGGTTGCCATTTCAGGGGATCTTCTCTGAATTGGCAAGTGATTCTTTACCGCTGAGCCACCAGGGAAGCTCTTATGTCTCTACAGATTTATGCATTCTGCACATTTTATAGAAATATGTGATCTTTTTTTTTTTTTTCCCAGTTGGGTGGCATGTGGGATCTTAGCTTCCCATCCAGGGACCAAACTCATGCTTCCTGCATTGGAAGTGCAGTCTTAACTAGCGGACCACCAGGAAAGTCCCAATGCGTGGTATTTTGGGTCTGGTTTCTTTCACTCAGTGTACTGTTTCTAAGGCTTATTCATTTTATAATATGTATCGATAGTTCACTTGACTATTTCTAAGGCTTATTCATTTTATAATATGTATTGATAGTTCACTTGTATGAGTGATTAATACTCTATTACATATATACATGTATTTTGTTTATCCATTTAGCCACTGATGGGCATCTGGGTTGTTTCCACCCTCTGGTTTTTGTGAACAGTGTGCTGCTATGAATATTCTTATGTAAGTATTTAATTATCTGTTTTCAACTTTGTTGGGTATATATCCAAGAGTGGAATTCCTGGGTCATTGTTCACTTGCTAAGTCGTGTTTGACTCTTTGTGACCCCATGGACTGCAGCATGCCAGGCTTCCCTGTCTTCCACTATCTCCCAGAGCTTGCTCAAACTCATGTCCATTGAGTCAGTGATGCCATCCAACCTTTTCATCCACTGTCACCTCCTTGTCCTCCTGCCCTCAATCTGTCCCAGCATCAGGGTCTTTTCTTATGAGTCATTCTTTGAATCAGTTGGCCAAAGAATTGGAGCTTCGGCTTCAGTATAAGTCCTTCTGATGAATATTACGTGTTGGTTTCCTTTAGGATTGACTGGTTTGATCTCCTTGCAGTCCAAGGAGATCATCTACATTAAGGAGGTACTACGTTTACTACATTAGTAAGGCTCTCCTCCTCTCTGAGTTTGTTGACGTACGGAAGATCTTACATCATGTTGATGTGGGAAGACTACCACATTCACCACATCCATAGGATCTCTCTCCTGTGCAAGATGATCAAAGAGTTTTGACTTTTCTAGGGGATACTGTCATTATCAAAACATTCCTGAAACTTCCATTTTTATGTACAATGAGATGTGACTTTTCTTAGCTTGCTTGTATTCACTGCAACTGCAGGGTCCCTCTCCTGAATGAATACCCTAATGTATAACCAACATGACTTGAAAAAGAAAAATTTCCCACTTTCCCTGCACCCACATGGGCTGCCTCTTAAATGCATAGCCTGTGACTTTCAAACAAAGTCTTTTGACAATCGTTGCCTTTATACTACATTACATGCTCAGTCACGTCTGACTCTATGTGACCCCATGGACTGTAGCCTTCCAGGCTCCTCTGCCCACAGAATTCACTAGGCCAGAATACTGGAGTGGGTTGCCTTTTACTACTCCAGGGGATCCTCCCGATCCAGGGATCAAACCTGCATTTCCTGCGTTGGCAGGCAGATTCTTTATAGCACTGTACCACCAGAAAAGGCCATTCTCGCTGACTTTATAATGTTTCTTTTTTTGGCAAGATCCCTAAGGTATAACAAGGTGAATGTCTTCAGATGGAAGATGTAAAACTTTCATTCCATGTACAAGGTTTCTTTCCTATTAAGGAGTTCCAGAACAGTCTGTATAATGAGAACACTTACGGCATTTCCATCCTGTGTGAGTTCTGTGAGTAGATAAGGTTAATAGAAAGAGCTCTGTCACATTCTCACAGTCACTGTGCACAGTATTTTCCTCTATGCTGAGTTCGCTGATGATTAGCAAGCACTGATTTCCGAAAGAAGGCTTTCTGACATTCGTTGCATCCATAGGGCCTCTCTCCTGTGTGAGTTCTCCGGTGACTGATAAGAGCTGACAGAGTAGTAAACGCTTTCTTACAATGGGGGCATTCATATGGTTTCTCTCCTGTATGAATTCTCTGATGTACAGTGAGATAGGACTTGGCTGTGAAAGCCTTATCACATACACTGCATTTGAATGGTTTTTCACCTGTGTGGGTTCTCTGATGTATAATGAGTGTTGACTTACACGACAGAACCTTCCCACATTCGGGGCATTCACACAATTTCACTTTAGCATGACAATTTTTTAGATGGTTAGTGAGACCTGACTTCTGGATGAAAGCCTGTGGACATTCACTGCATCCATAAGGTCTCTCTCCTGTGTGAATTCGCTGATGGATCATGAGATATGCCTTAGTGGAGAAGGCCTTCTCACAGTTTGAGCATTCATATGGTCTCTCTCCTGTATGAACTCTCTCGTGGATAACGAGATGTGCCTTTGACGTGAAGGCTCTATCACATGCACTGCATTTGAAGGGCTTCTCGCCAGTATGGGTTCTCTGATGTACAATGAGAGTTGACTTAGAGGACAGAATCTTCCCACATTCACTGCATTCGTGGGATTTCTCTGCTGTGTGATGACTTTTCTTATGATCGCTGAGATCTGACTTCTGGATGAAGGCTTGCTGACACTCACTGCATCCATACGGTCTCTCTCCTGTGTGGATTCGCTGATGAATCAGGAGCTGAGCCTTTTTTGAGAAGGCTTTCTCACAATCGGAGCATTTGTATGGCTTCTCTCCCGTGTGAGTTCTCTGATGTACAGTGAGATGTGCTTTCACCATGAAGGCTTTATCACAAACTCCACATCTGAAGGGTCTTTCTCCTGAGTGAGTCCTCTGATGTAAGCTGAGCTTTGACTTCCAAGGAAAAGCCTTCCCACATTTGCTGCATCTGTGGGATTTTCCTTCTCTGTGTCGGGTCTTCTGATGATAGGCAAGTGCTGACTTTGTAATGAAGGCTTTCTGACATCGACTGCATCCATATTGGTTTTCTCCTGTGTGAGTGTCCTGATGAGTAACCAGCTTTAACTCACTGGGAAAGGTTCCCTTACAATCACGGCATCCATGGGAATTATTTCCTGCGTGAGTTCTCCAAGGCATGGTTGTGAGTGGTTGACAAATATCCACTGCATTTTGATTGCATCCATATAGTTTCTTGCCTAAAGAAGTTGAGTTATAATTAGCAAACCCTGACAGCTAGATGAAAGCCAGAGTACTCATAGCAGAATGAACAACATAGCAACTAAAGGTCCAGAAAAAGGCTGTTTTTTTAGTTATTATTATAAAAATGAGTGAAATAATTAGTAAAATTTGAGGAAACTCTAGATTGGGTAATAGTTCAGTATAAGTAGTAATATTCTGATTTTGATAACTATTTTGTTTATGTTTTTTAAATTACCTGTTTCTAGGAAATACACAATTACGTATTTATAAAGGGTCATTATTAGGGGTCAAGAGTTCAGGAAAGCAATATGTACTTGTGTGTGTGTGTGTGTGTGTGTGTGTAAAATGACAGATTACGATAAAGCAAATGTGGTAAAATACTACCACTTAAGGGAATCTGCAAAAACAATGTACATGAAATCTGTGCATAATCTTGGGATTTCACATGAAGTCTAAACTATTTAGGAATAAATATTTTCAAAAGGAAAAAATAGAAAATAAAAGAAGACATTTTCATTAAGTTATATAGGAGGATTACTCATAATGGCCTGAATGCGGAATGACTAATTTGTTTTAGATTCCCACAATGGCATCTTGCACAGTACTCTGGTATTTCCGATCTAAATGCTGGTTATACTGTGGGTTGATTGCAAAATTAACTTCATTATACTTCATTTTTACATAAAGAAGTTAGAAAGTAGGCAGTAGGCAGGAAATGCTCATGTGTAGGACGACTCTGGAAGGATTCAGATATTATATTATTAATAACAGTAACAGGATGCCATTCAAGGTAATACTAGGAGAGAGATGTCTTAGCTTTCACTTCAAAAATGTCATCCTTTGCGTATGTGAATTACAAGGTCTTAAATATTGTGACATAACACTATTTTTAGGCTTGTGGACTGTGGTTATGAAAATTGGTAATGATCTGCTATGTCATATAGCATTGTCCTTAGATTACACTTTAGATTTTGCGCTCTACCCTCCCACTCAGAAGGTTGTTCTACATGATGGTTTATCTTGTCATTCCTCGTTTTTTCAATCCAGGTAACTGTCAAAACATTGTGTCTTTAAAAAGCCAGATGTTTCTGAAGCTTATGCTCATGACCGCTGTGGGGGGTGGGGTGGTGATCAGCTACAAGCACTCATTTTCCTTACTTCCTTTTTACAAATAAATAAAAACAGCAAAATTTTTGAAAAAAAATCACTTGATTATTGTGTGGAGAACAGAGAGAAGCAAGATTAAACAAGTCAAGAGTATTTTCAAGAAAACTATCACAATTCTGGCAAAAAATACTGGACACTGATGTGTGAGTGAAAACAACAGTAACAGAAAAGAGTGGAGCCCTTGGGATATAAGGAGACAGACCAAACTTGCTGATAGATTCAATTTGTGGTGTGAGCGAAAAGAGGAACAAAAAGTGATGTGAATATGAGGTAGGTATCAGATCTCTGAGTGTAGAAAAGAAGCATCAGGTGACTATATAAGGATAAGGGAGGGTTTGGTCAGTAGACAGAAATTTGGGGGTCATCAGCAAATAAATAGTATTGTTAAGGCCATGAAATTTAATGAATTTACACTGGTTAACAAATGACAGAAACAGGCAAAAATGAAGCTTCATGCTTTGCAACTCTGAAGACTTTAGGAGATGCCCAGAGATGAATGGAGAAGGTCCATTCATCAGGCACAAACAATGACAACAAAGGAAAGACACCAAGTTAAGTCTTGAACAAACATCTGGAGGAAGCAGTTTAGAATAAAGGATCCTCAGCTTTTAAAGTGTAGTCACCCTATCTTACTGATTCTTTCTTATCTAATTAATTCTGCAGGCAATAGACAGTCAACCTTCCCAAAACTCTAATATCACATTTATAGACCACCAGTGGTCAATATCCCCACTTTCTGGTTTGCTCTGATACATTCTCACACAGCCCACAGAAAGCCACCAGCACTGGTGTTGCTGTATTAACTGGAAGAATTGTGGCATTATTTGATCAGGTAAGTGTTAGTCACTCAGTCGTGCAAGAAGCTAAAGAGAATGCGGAGAAAGGAAGTGACGCTGCCAAACAGGAAGAAGAAGGAGGAAGTCTGGATGCTGTAAGGAAACTAATTACTGAACAGTGAATCAATCTGAGAGAAAAAGAGGCACATTTTCCTGGAAACAGCATGCAAGAGAGCCTTGTCAATGATTTAGGTGTTTGTAAAGACCTTCAGAGTCCCTTGGACAGCAGGGAGATCAAACCAGTCCATCCTAAAGGAAATTAAACCTGAATATTCACTGGAAGGACTGATGCAGAAGCTGAAGCTCCAATACTTTGGCCACGTGATGCAAAGAACTGACTCACTGGAGAAGACCCTGATGCTGGGAAAGATTGAGGGCAGGACAGGGGGGCAACAGAGGATGAGATGGTTCCACAGACTCAACAGACATGAGTTTATTTTCACCCTGGGAGACAGTGAAGGACAGGAAAGACTAGCATGCTGCAGTTCATGGGGTTGCAAAGAGCCAGACACAACTTAGCGACTAAACAACAACCACCACCTTCAGAGTTTTAGCCTTGCTAAACACATTCGGAAGGGTCAACCTTTCACCTCCAACTACTTTCAAGGTCACCCATCTTGCGGCTTCTCATCTGCTTACTTACCTGAAAAGTACTGATGCTGCATTTCATCTTCTTTCCATGGCCCTTTTCTGGGCTCGAAGTTAAGGATCAGAACTGGTATGGTAGCTTGATAGCCTGTTCATGGGAAATGACAAAGACTTGGATGCTTACAATTCGACTTGGTGGGGGATGTCTAGGAAGAGCACAAAAGGAATGGACACACTCTCACCTTGGCAGATTAAAGAGCTAATGAAGATGAAAGCACATTAAGTTCTGATGGGAACAGAAGGACTGAAAATTGATTGTCTATAAACTCAAACCCAGTATCTGGAGTCTCTTTGGACGTTAGGGCAACTAAAAAAGGAAAGGCTATTGGCTGTGTTCTGAATGACACAGTTAACTAGTGTCACAGGTTATTAGAATTCTCCAGTAACACATCCTGATGTTGGCTCTTCTAAGCAGAACCTAGTGGCTACCACTCCTCTCAGGGAAATAAGTAGAAGTGAAGTTGCTCAGTCGTATCCAACTCTTTATGACCCCATAGACTATAGCCTACCAGGCTCCTCTGTCCATGGAATTTTCCAGGCAAGAGTACTGGAGTGGGTTGCCATTTCCTTCTCCAGGGGATATTCCCGACCCAGGGATCGAACGTAGGTCTCCCGCATTGTAGGCAGACGCTTTACCATCTGAGCCAAAAGGGAAGCCCCCCTCCCAAGTGAAGTCCATAGAAATATCCTCAAATGACACTAGTCCCTATTAATTATCACAGATTCTTCTTCCAATGTGTGGTGATCATTGTGAGTGTGTGTATGTGTGTGCTCAACTGTATCCAACTCTTTGTGATCCCATGGACCCCATGGACTATAGCCTGCCAGGCTCCTCTGTGCATGGAATTCTTCTAGGCAAGAATACTGGAGTGGGTTGCCATTTCCTCCTCCAGGGGATCTTCCCAACCTAGGAATTGAACTCATGTCTCTTGGGCCTCCTGTGTTGGCAGGTGGATTCTTTCCCACTGCAGCACCTAGGAAGCCGGTGATGGTCATTACTAATAAGCAAAAGACCTACAGGTATATGTTCTGGCTGTTTTCACCCTAAGTTACCAAGGCTCTCTCTCTCTGGGTAACAGTTTTCATTAGTTACTATGAAAAGAAGTAAAATGCCCTTATACTGATTTTGCAATTGAACACTTAATTATCAACTAGTCTAGTAAATCAGAAGTTTCTGAAAAGCATATTCACTATATTTTACAGGTAAAATATCCCTAAAACAGGGACATAAAATGTCTCTATAAAACATTTCAGACAATTATTTAAGAGGTGAAGAAGAACTAAGTGCTAACATATAAACACAGCAAAAATCTGCCCTCAAGGAGCTTTTGGACACATTTCAACAGACAGAACAAATAACAGAATCAGATATGAAATAACTACACATGCAGGAATTATCAGTACAAGATATTAATATGTTTAATATAAAGGTTTACTGTATTGAGAAACAGGATATCTAAAATATGTAGAAGGGATATTATTAAAATGACCATTTAGATGTACATAAACCAGCAGAAAAATTAAAAAATAAAGTTCAGTCAGTTCTCATTATTCATGGATTTACTGTGAATTCACCTGACTGCTAAAATTTCTTTTTAACCCAAAATCAATAATCACAGCACTTGCACGAACATCTGCAGACATCTGCATAGAATAATTTGAGCAACAAATAATTTAAGTTGCCCGATGTGTATGATCCTGGCTGAGTGTGAACAAAATGATCCTGTCTTATTTCAGTTCTCCTATCGCAAACAAGCACCCTTTTCATGGTCTACTTAGGGTCATGTTTTTCACGACACTTTTCTTGGTAATTTATACTTTTATACTTTTTCTTGGTAATTCTGCTGATTAAAATGGTCCCAAGCACAGTGTTCAAGTACCGTCTAATGTCTTCAAGTGCAAGAAGGCAGTGATGTACCTTATGGAGCAAGGTGTTGGATAAGCTTTGTTCAAGGCTTCCCTTATGGCTCAGTAGTGGAGAATCTGCCTGCCAATGCAGGGGACACGGTTTCAATCCCATCTGGAAGGATCCCACATGTCACAGAACAACTAAACCTGTGTGCCACAACTACTGAGCCTGAGCTCTAGAGCTCATGACCTGCAACTACTGATCCCATGTGCACTAGAGCCCATGCTCTGCAAAAAGAGAAGTCACTGCAATGAGAAGCCTGGGCACCACACCTAGAGAAAGCCCACACACAGCAACAAAGGCCCAGCTCAGCCAGAAATAAATAAAAATTTTAAAGGGACACTGCGCAATTGGCCACGTGCGTGTCAGTTGCTCAGCTGTGTCCGACTCTTTGCAACTCCATGGGCTATAGACTACTAGGCTCCTCTGCCCATGAGATTCACCAGGCAAGAATACTAGAAAGGGTAGCCATTCTCTTCTCCAGGGGATCTTCCTGACACAGGGATTGAACCCAGGTCTCCCATGTTGCAGGTAGATCTTTACCCTGTGAGCCACCAGGGGAGCAATCTGTCCCTTTCTTCATGTGGAGACAATTCCACAGAAAATTATAATTTCCATAATCCACTTGACACAGCCTTCTTGACCATATATAATATTTATAATAATTATTTTAACATCATTTTCTACTAATTCTATCACCCATGTCATTTCTGGGTCTCTTTTACTACTTTTCCCCTCTTTTTAGATTTATTGTTTTCTGTATTTTTTATTATTTTTATTTTCTTTAAGAAATATTTTTTCATTTTTCTGGGTCTCTTTCTATAGACTTTCCTTCGTGTTTATGGGTCCTATTTTCCTGTTTCTTGGCATACATGCATAGGTTCTGATTGGATGTCTGACTGTAAAATTAGCATTACTGGTTGATCCATGCCTGCTGAGTCATGTCCTACCTTTGTGACCCCGTGGACTATAGCCCGCCAAGATCCTCTGCCCATGGAATTTTATGTGTGGATATGTTAATCTATTCAATTTCAGAATAGATAAAAAGGTATGTTTGATAGTATTTCCAGCAGTAAAAATCTCATGTTCCATTAGGAGAGAGTTCTTTTCCAGTGCTGATAATTTGATTCTTATGTTTCAAGAGCATTCCATGGTATTCACATCTAAGAATTAGTACAAGATTCTCTGATTAAAGAAAAAAAATGTTAATGTGCAGGTCAGGAAGCAACAGTTAGAACTGGACATGGAACAACAGACTGGTTCCAAATAGGAAAAGGAGTACGTCAAGGCTGTATGTTGTCACCCTGCTTATTTAACTTCTATGCAGAGTACATCATGAGAAACGCTGGGCTGGAAGAAGCACAAGCTGGAATCAAGATTCCCGGGAGAAATATCAATAATCTCAGATATGCAGATACCACCACCCTTATGGCAGAGAGTGAAGAGGAACTAAAAAGCCTCTTGATGAAAGTGAAAGAGGAGAGCGAAAAAGTTGGCTTAAAGCTCAACATTCAGAAAACGAAGATCATGGCATCTGGTCCCATCACTTCACGGGAAATAGATGGGGAAACAGTGGAAACAGTGTCAGACTTTATTTTTGGGGGCTCCAAAATCACCGCAGATGGTGACTGCAGCCATGAAATTAAAAGACACTTACTCCTTGGAAGGAAAGTTATGACCAACCTAGATAGCATATTCAAAAGCAAAGACATTACTTTGCCAAGAATGGTCCATCTAGTCAAGGCTATGGTTTTTCCTGTGGTCATGTATGGATGTGAGAGTTGGACTGTGAAGAAAGCTGAGTGCCGAAGAATTGATGCTTTTGAACTGCGGTGTTGGAGAAGACTCTTGAGAGTCCCTTGGACTGCAAGGAGATCCAACCAGTCCATTCGAAAGGAGATTGGTCTTGGGTGTTCTTTGGAAGGAAGGATGCTAAAGCTGAAACTCCAGTACTTTGGCCACCTCATGCTAAGAGTTGACCCATTGGAAAAGACTCTGATGCTAGGAGGGATTGGGGGAAGGAGAAGGGGACGACAGAGGATGAGATGGCTGGATGGCATCACCGACTCGATGGACGTGAGTTTGAGTGAACTCCGGGAGATGGTGATGGACAGGGAGGCCTGGCGTGCTGCAATTTATGGGGTTGCAAAGAGTCGGACATGACTGAGCGACTGAACTGAACTGAACTGTACTTAGATCATAATTACTTTAGATAACTGCTTCACTGAGAACATGCTGTTTCAAATTTATTTAAGGGGTAGGCAGGAATTTATTGAAGTGAAACTCTCTGAAATCTAATGCTTTTGTGGTAGGCAATATCATGGCAAATCCCAAAGATGTTCATGTCCCAATTCCCAGAATATGGAAACCTGTTACATTGTATGGTGAAGGGGAGTTAAGGCAGAAGATGGCATTAAGTCATTTTAAGGCCAAATAGTTTCTAGAGTTTTAAGGTTCACATGGTGCCCCAGGGCAGATTATACCCAGAGGCTCACCAATATTAGCTTTAGAAGGTGAGATTTGGCACTCCTGAGTGGATCCATTTTAGGTGAGATTTTGGACTCTGAGTTGGTCCTGTAACAGGCTGAGACACTTGGAGATGGTGGGATAGGGTGAATCCATTTTACATGTGGGATGGACATGAACCATTGGGTGCCAAAGGGTGACCTTTGGTAGGCAGCATAGTGGCCTCCCAAAGATGTCTACATCCTTATATCCAGGACTTGTGAATATGCTATATTATAAGGCAAAGGGGACACAAGTTAGCGATGAAGTTAAAGTTGCTAATTAGCTGATTTTAAGATAGGACATTATTTTGAATTTTCTGGGTGGGCCCAATGTAATCACAAGGGTCCTTAAGCGTGGAAGGAAGAGGCAGAAAAGTGAGAGATGAAGAGTTGACCAGTCATCACTGGCCTTAAGGAAGGAAAGGGGCCAAAAGTCATGGAATTTGGGCAGCTGCTAGAAGCTGGAAAAACAAAGAAACCGAGTCTGCTCTAGAACCTCCATAAAGAAATGTGACCTTGCCAACAACCTTGTTTTTAAGCCCAGAGAGATGCATTTTTTTGGATTTCAGATCTCTGGACTAATGCACGGTGTTATTCTGAAACACTAACTTTGTGAAAATTGGTTACACCAGCCACAAGAAACTAATACAGCTGTACTTTTACATTCATTATATTCTGAGGTTTTCACTCCATACTGCAATTCCTGACGTCTAATGGACGCGAGTCTGAGTGAACTCCGGGAGTTGGTGATGGACAGGGAGGCCTGGCATGCTGCGATTCATGGGGTTGCAGAGTCGGACACGACTGAGTGACTCAACTGAAGATTTCCTTTACTTAGAGAAGTCTCTCCCCATTTCCCAAGGTAAAACTGTGATACAGGACTTAATTTGGGGATACAATTTCCTTTTTTTTTTTTTTAATGGCTTTCAGGGGATTTCTCTTTTCTATGAGTTCTTCCCCACTTTATAAACGTGTTTTTTCCACTTTCAGTGCCTCTAGAGTTGTCTTTCTATGCTTCTCTGACAAGTGAGAAGGTATAATTGATCACTGAAGACCATCACACTCTTTCCTAAGGTTTCAGTCCCATGGGAACTCTTTGAAACTCACCAGGATATCACTTCTGGGAAAAAGGTTCCCCACAAGAGCTACATTTCTGCTCCATATGATCTCACTGATATTTACTAAGTCTAACTTCTCATGGAAGTGTTCTACACAATCACTGCATCCATGGCATTTCTGTCCCGAAATCAACTCTTTATATATATATTTTTGGCTGCACCCCACAACAGCCTGTGAGATTTTAGTTCCTCAACCAGGGATTTAACCTGTGCCCCTTGCACTGGAAGCTTAACCATTGGACCTCCAGGGAAATCCAGCATTTCTGCCCTAAGTGAGCACTGACACATAATGAATGTGGGGAAGATTCTGGCTAAGGCTCCCCCATCTCTGGAGGAAAAATCCCCCAAGGATTTTTCTTTCTATGCAGTATCTGTAACATACAAGACGTAATTTATTACTGAAGGGGTGATCACATTCACTGCATTTCTGAGGCTTATTCCCTGAGTAAACCCCCGATTATCTACTGAGGCCTGACTTCTTAGAAAAGACTGGGCCACAATCACTCTGTTTCTGCCCATTAGCAGCTCACTGCTTGATAAGCACTGGGTTCCCAAAGACACCATCTCTCTGGGCACTGTGTTAACAGGGCTTTGCTCTTGTATGAGTTCACTCAGGCATAAAGAGCTATGATACCCGGAGGAGGGTATCTCCAGCTCTGGGGATTCTACAGCTTTCTCTCCCCAGTGAGTCTTCTTATGTTTGATGAGAACACGTCGGCCAAGGCTTCGCCACATTCACTGCAGCTGTATGGTCTCTCTGGTGTGAGTCCGCTTGTGCTGAATGAGCTCTGCCTTGCTTCAGAAGGCCTTTTTGCAGTCACTGCACTCACACAGTTTCTCTTCCCTGTGAATTCTCTGATGCTTGGTCAGGTCAGACTTAAAAAAGAAGGTTCTTCTGCGTTTGCGGCACTCATAAGGCTTCTCTCCTGTGTGGTGTCTCTGATGGGCAATGAGGTAAGCCTTTTGGGAAAAGGCCTTCCCACACATACCGCAGCCATACAGTTTCTCTCTGGTGTGAGAATGCTGATGTCTCTTGAGCCGGTAACCTCTGGCTGAAGGCTTTTCCACACTCACCACATCCTGTAGGGCTTCTCTCCTGTGTGACTTCTCTGGAGGCCCATGAGCTGCAACCTTCTGGAAAAGGCTTTCCCATTCATTAGGTTCATGGGGCTTCCCTCCCGTATGAGTTCTCTGACGTTCAGTGGGCTGAATCTTGATGAATGCTTTTCCACATGTGTTGCATCTGTGGGGCTTCTCTCCCCTTTCAGTTCTCTGATGTCTAATGAGCTGGGCCTTCCTGGAGAACGCTTTCCCACATTCACTGCATGCACATGGCTTCTTTCCTGAGCAAGTTTTCTGACAGCCACTGAGCGGTGATTTAGTGCTACTGGGTTTCACACAACCATGGTATTTGATTCCACTAAGAGTTTTATTATCCTGGAGGCAGACAGATGATTTCCCACACCCACTGAACCCATCAGAGTCCTTTGCTGCGTATCTTCTATTCTCAGCAACAAAACCTAACTGTGACTTTAAACTTCTACAGTGTGAGCCAAACTTATTGTGTTTTTGTGTTAAAGGAACAAGGCTTTTGCATAAGTCAAAATTATTTGCATAACTTTGTGGACATCTTTCCAAAATTTTAATCCTGTTTTGGTTTTCTGGGTGCCACTGCAAAGGATCAATCTCCCACATTTCTTCTAGGACAAAGAACAATGAAAACATCCATGATAATTCTAGAGGGGGGGGAACAGAGTATAAAAATGCCATGGTTTGAGTTAGCTCTTATAAGATCCCAGTCTAAGAGAAATGTCTACTATGGAAGTGTATGCTATGCTCTGTGAAAAAAATGATAGTATTATAAAACAAAATTCAATAGGAACAGCAGTTAGTGTTAGTCACTCAGTCATGTCCAACTTTTTGTGACCCCATGGACTGTAGCCTGCCAGGCTCCTCTATCCATGCAATTCTCCAGGCAAGAATACTGGAGTGGGTAACCATTTCCTTCTCCAGGGGATCTTCCTGACCCAGGGCTCGAACCCAGGTCTCCTGCATTGCAGGCAGATTCTTTACCACCTGAGCCACCAGAGAAGCCCAAAAGAAGGCACCTGGAATCCATACAGAAGGTCTTTCAAATTTTTTTGGCCGTGTCCTGTGCCATATGGGACCTTAGTTCCCTGACCAGGGATCGAACCTGTGACCCCTGCGGAGGAAGCATGGAGTCTTAACTACTGGACCACCACAGAGACCTTCAGAAATAATAGAGCAAATAGGAAAGACTCAAGGTAACTGAAAGGCAGAGCAATATGGTAGAACCTAAACAAAATGCATGGGGAGGAAAAGAATTCACCAGGAGGAAAAATGATCTCATTCATGAAACCAAAGGAAAAAAGATTTCGCAGGATAATTACTTCGGATGTAGGCAAAATGCAGAATCAGAGGGCAGATTAGACTATAGACAGAGAGTTGTCAACCCAGGGATATCTGTCAGAGAGCTTAAATCTTCCATATGTGTGAACACACACTCTGAGGGTGAAGACAGGATCTGGGAGAAAAGAGGATTCTGGTCTCACGCACAGGAAGTAGAGCAACACAGGCCAGTGGCCCTGGTGGCTGGCAACACACAGAGGGTTAGAGTGCAGGTCAGATGTTAGCAGGAGTCAACCTGGGGCCCTCCAGCAGAGAACAGAAAGCTGAGGCCCGGAGACTGAGTCAAACTTTTAACAGAAGATTAACAAAACCCCTAACCTGAAAGCTGGGGAAGCAGAGGGTCAATCAGTAGACAGAGGTCCCCTGGGAGACAAGGTGTGTGTGGTTTTCAGATGAATGAAGGTGACATGGGTTGTCAGGGAGGGAGAACAGCTGTCAAAAGGGGAGCTGATACTGCAGAGGCAGGGAGCAGCGCTAAGTGCAAAACGATCTGTATGGGTGGTGACAGGGACCTCGGAGTGAGCAAGGTGGAGGACAGAGAGTGAGCCCTTGCAGACAAAGGAAAGGAGAAGGCATGAGGGAGCGTGCTGGGAAGCACGGAACCAGCTTAAGACCGCAAGGTCTAGGATGAGACAAACCACAGTAAGATCCCGAAAACTGTAAAAAAAAAAGACATTATCCTTTAATAGCAGGCAAAGAAGAACAGCCCTAATAACAACATGCAGAAAAGTGTTAGGTTATTGGGTCACAAACGGTGTCAGGGAACACTTCAGAAATGTCAATCTGTCACTGACTAACTGAATGTTTGTGTCATTTCTTCCCACCTTCTTGTTTTGAGCTCACTCACCTGGGCAGGTTGGACTCAGGACTGCTCCCTTGACTGTCCATGGGGGTCCTCCTTGTTCCAGCTGAAAGAGTGAATCTGGTTTGGGAGCCTGATATCCTGTAAACGGGAAATCATGGGATGGCTGGTGCTGACCATTTGAGCCAAGGTGATCTACGAGAACTGTACAAAGTTTGATTTTGGGGACCACATCCCTTGTACTTTGGTAAAGTAAAAACCTTTAACTTGGAAAGGGAGAACATGCATTCTAGGACCTACAGTGCTTTAGTCCCAACCATAAAATACAACATTTCAGGAACCCTACAGATTTCACTGAATGAGAAAGAAAAGGCAACTGACTATAATGCTGTCTGCTGGGATGCACCTTGCAGTCCTCCAAGCCAAGCCCTGGACTCACCCAACTTCAAACCACAGAAAAAGAGCCTGGAGTCGGTGACAGAGACATCAATGGTTTAACGGAGGGAGGAGCTTACTTGTCTGACACAAGGTCCTGGAGCAACACCCCACTGTGTGCGGTACATGGCAGGTGGGACATGACGGCAGTCTTTGCTGGGGTGGGGGGTGCGTTACCAGTTACAGGGGAAATTGATGTCAGGTTGGCTCATTGGTTACCAGGGAAACCAGCAGAGAGGCACGCCCGTCACCATCCCTACGAAAAGCTCTCATAGTGGAGATGTTCTGATCTAAAGCCAGAATGGCATTAGCTGGGCCCAGGGTAAATTTGTAGACAGGGAGGTCAGTCATTTGAGAAGGGTGTAGGTGAAGCAGGCCTGGGTTGAGCTAGAGATGGACAGAGAGCAGGAGAACAGCCATCCTGGGTGGCCTGGGCACACGCTGCCCTTACCTACTGACACTAAGTTGCAGTAGTTCTCCAACATGACGTCCCAGTACAGGGCCTTCTGAGATGGGCCCAGTAGCTGCCACTCCTCCCCGCTGAAGCCCACAGCCACATCCTCGAATGACACAGGGCCCTGTAATAACAAATTCCAATGCAATTCGTGATGGAATATATGATGTGGAAAAAAAAGTAAGAACATGTTCTTTTATTTTTTTATAAATCAGAAGAGATCTCATTTTATTTTTTGGCCGTACAACATAGCTCATGGGATCTCAGTTCCCAGACCAGGGACTGAACCCAGATCACAGCAGTGAAAGCCTGGAATCCTAACCACTAGACCACCACGGAAGTCCCAGGAACACGTTCTGTTTATCTTCCCCATGATAAAAAATTATGTGCACTGTAGCTGTGGCTATTTCACGTAGGATAGACCATGTGTCTTTTTTTAAAAAAAAATCTGTATTCATTTATTTTTGTGCTGTGTCTTTGTTGCTGCATGGGCTTCTCTAGTTGTGGGGGCCACTCCCTAGCTGTGGTGTGTGGGCCTCTCACTGTCATGGCTTCTCCTGTTGCAGAGCACAAGCTCTAGGCCAGTGGGCTTTAGCAGTTGCGCCTCCCGTGCTCCAGAGCACAGGCTCAGTAGTTGTGGTGCTCGGGCTTAGCTCTGGGGCAATGTGGGATCTTCCTGGCCCAGGGATTGAACCTGTGTCCCCTGCATTGGCAGGTGGGTTCTTTACCACTGAGCCACCAGGGAAAAGCCTGTGACTGTGTCTTAGTCCACTTGGGTTGCTATAATAAAATGCCACAGACTGGGTAGCTTATAAAAACAAATTTATTTCTCACAGTTGTAGGGGCTGGGAAGTCTGGGATCAAGGGCCATCATGGCCACCTTTTAGTGAGGGCCCGCTCCCTGGTTCATAGCGGGAACCTTCGCAGGGAAGGGTGAGGGATCCCTGTGCATTCTCTCTTAAAAGGACACTCATCCTATTCGTGAAGACCTCACCCTCATGACTGATCTACACACCTCCAAATGGTCCCACCTCCTAATACCATCATCTTTGACTGGTTAAGATTTCAACAATGAATTGTAGAGGCACACAAACATTCAAACCACAGCCCTGTGGAATTCTACAAATTAGTCCTTCCCAGCCTAGAAAAGAACTCAAATAATATTTGCATAGAAATAAAAGACACTGTGCAGTAAGAATGTCTTTGTTTATATGAGTGAAAAATTTGTTATTAATTTAGATGTCTATTAGAGGCAGACAAAAGAAGTGAAGTGAAGTCGCTCAGTCGTGTCCGACTCTTTGCGATCCGCGGACTGTAGGCCACCAAGCTCCTCCGTCCATGGGATTCTCCAGGCAAGAATATTGGAGTGGGTTGCCATTTCCTTCTCCAGGGGATCTTCCCGACCCAGGGAGCGAACCCAGGTCTCCCACGTTACAGGGAGACGCTTTAACCTCTGCACCACAAGGTATCCTAAACCTCTATGCTATGAAATATTATGCAAACATTAACATCAATGAGACGGATTTAAATATACTGGTATCAATGATTTTCAAGGCATTCTCTTAAATGAAAAGAATCAAGCCCCCAAATAGTATGTAGTCTATAGTATATAGTTTATATAGTATATAGTCTCATCCCAGACATATGAAAAACTCTTAATAATATATTCAGCTACATATCTATAAGTTTACATACGTATGCGCATACAAATACATATATTAAGATATACATAAATTAATCTAAATATAGATATATTTTACCAAACATGAATTTGATGGGAAACCCAAATTATTAACATGTTACCCTTCGGGTTGGGCCTTTGGTGAGAAAAAGGTGAAAGAGGATATTTTCTTTTGGTGCAAAGACTTGTGTGTGCTTAAACCTTGTGCACGTGAACGGAGCTATGTATCATTTGTGTAAGTAAAAACACAAAGATCACCCAACAATAACTGGCTTTGACTTCATTTTTTTGGAAACTGGGGTTAAGAAGTTATAAGGGAAGAATTTGCCTCTATTTTAAGATTTTAGCCTAAACTTACTGTCCACCAGATCCTAATTTTTATTAACATATACTCTTCTCAGGGCTTTCCTGGTGGCTCAGAAGGTAAAGAATCTGCCTGCAATGGAGGAGACCAGGGTTCTGTCTCCAGGTTGGAAAGATCCTCTAGAGAAGGGAATGGTTAACCACTCCAGTATTCTGGCCTGGAGAACTCCACAGACAGAGGAGCCCGGTGGGCTACATGCCATGGGAGTCCCAAAGAGTCTGACACAACTTAGGGACCATCATTTTCACTTTTTACTTCATATTGTTCTCACTTCACCAGACTGCTTTTTAGAAGCTTCCACAAGTCCCCTAGGAAACAAAGGATTAAAACAGATAACACAAACCTCACCTGGACCTTGCTCATCTTCTCTACTTCTTAAGAAAGGGTGTGTAACTCCAGGCTGTGTTCTGTCTTCTCTTTCCAGGCCTGCCTGGAGGTTATGGTCAGGGATCTCAGGTCAGGCTGCTGCCAGAATCCATGCCCTCCCAAGCCTGAAGCCTCCTTCTTCTATCACTGAAAATGTTCCTGTAGACTAGAACCTGTGGATTCAAGAGCAAATTCAATGACTGAACCTGTGGCCACAGCTCTCTCTAGCCACGAGTACTCATTCTAACAGAATGTCCCAATAGTTCAAGTCTCTTTAACTCCTTGAAAGGCTTTTCTATCATGGGGCTGGGTCCCACAGAAACATGAAATGGGTGAGAGGAATGCCTTTTTTGACAAAGCTGGAAAAGAGTGAAAGCAGAAGAGAAGATGGGAAATAAAAACCAGTTCCTGGTCTTGTCCATGGCTAAGATCTCACAGATCCAGTTCAGGAAAAATGAAGCACGAAAATGTTGGCCCTATAAACAACAAGGTCCTACTGTACAGCACAGGGAACTATATATTCAGTGTCTTACAATAAACAGTACTGGAAAAGAACATAACAGAATGTGTACATATATATAGCATAGTGGAGTAGGAAATGGCAATCCAGTCCAGTTTCTCGCCTGGAGAGGCAAGAGAATTCCATGGACAGAGAAGCCTGATGGTTACAGTCCATGGGGTTGCAAGAATCAGACATGACTGAGCAATAAAAAGAAATGAGATGGTAAAGAATCTGCCTGCAATGCAGGAGACCTGGGTTCAATCTGAGTCGGGATGATTCCCTGGAGAAGGGAATGGCTACCCACTCCAGAACTCTTGCCTGGAGAATTCCATGGACAGAGAAGCCTGGAGGGTGCTACAGTGCATGGGGTCGCAAAGAGGCAGACTCAACTGAGGGACTAACAATTTCTTTTACTTTCATACAGTGGGATACTAATAGCAATGAAAAGAAATAATATTTTGCTACATGCAGTAACTTAGATGAATTTCACAACAAAATATTGAACATAAGAAGCCAGACACAAGAGAATATGTAATACATGATTCCACTTACATAAACTTAAGTCAGGCAAATTTAATATGTTTTTAGGAAAGTAATTGCCTCTGGAGAGGAGGGAGATTAGCAGGTGGAGGCTTCTAGGGTAGTGGAATACTCTATTTTTTTTTTTTAGCCATGCTGTTTGGCATGTGAGATCTTAGTTCCCTAACCAGGAATGACCAGGAATTGAACCCATGCCTCTGTAGTGGAAGGGCAGAGTCTTAACCACTGGACTGCCAAGGAAGTCCCTGTAATATTCTATTCTTTTTAATTTGGTTTTTATTTTATTTCTGTAACATTCTAGCCTTTAATTTGGGGTGTATACTTGAAAAAAGCTTTTAAAGAAAAGTACAGATCAGTTTCACTTATACATTTTCACAATCTTTTTTTTACCATTTCAAGCAAAAGAAAGAACAGTCATTTAAACCTCATGTACAAAAACCCTGATAGAGAACAGTGTACTCAGGGACCCCCTGGTGGTTCAGTGCTTAAGAACCTGCCTGCCAAGGCAGGGAACACAGGTTCGATCCATGGTCCAGAAAGATCCCACACGCCTTCGGGCAACTAAGCCGAGGCACACACAACTACTGAGCCCGTGTGCCTAGAGTCTGTGCTCTGCGACAAAAGAAGCCACCTCAGTAAGAAGCCCCGTGCACCACAACCAGAAAGTAAATTCCACTTGCCGCACTAGAGAAAGCCCGTGTGTAGCAATGAAGACCCAGTGCAGCCGTAGATTAAAAAAAAAAAAAAGAACAGCATAATCAAACTCCACATATCCATTGTGTGACTTCAATAATTATCAATTCAACCCTAATTTGTTTTTTTTATCTACACTGCCATTCACTCCCCCACCACCACTGGATTATTTTGAAGCAAATCCAAAACATTTTTTTATTTCTAGGTGCAAAAATATTAGGTAGACTATAAGCAAACAGAATTCAGTCCCATGTTAAAAGAACAAATCATTATGAACAGGTATGGTTTATTCCCGGAATATAAAATATTGAGAAATCTCACAACATAAAGAAAACTTTAAAGAGAAAGAAATTATCAATGAAAATAAAATTTAAAAGCCTTTTAAGGGGACTGTAATGTACAGCATGGTGATTACAGTTAAATACCATATTAGACCTGGGTTCAATCCCTGGGTTGCAACAATCCCCTGGAGGAAGGCATGGCAACCCATTCCAGTATTCTGGCCTGAAGAATCTTCATGGAGAGCAGAGCCTGGAGGGCTACAGTCCATGGGATCGCAAAGGGCCGGACATGACTGAGCAACTAAGCACATACACTTGAAAGTTAATTAAAAAAAGTAGATCTTCAGTGTTCTCACCTCTAAAAAGAAATGGTAATTATGTCACATGATGCAGATGTTGGCTAACTTACGGTGGTGATCATTTTGCAATATGTAAGTGTATTAAATAAACAACTGTACACCTTTAAACTTACAGAATTACATATGTATGTGCCAACTACATCTCAATAAAGTGTGTGGGACACCTTTGAGAAAGAGTAATAACTTGATAAAGTGCAGGTACCATTTATTCAGACTATCAGGCACTCTGCTTTGTACTCAAAGAACTTTTGCTCATTCCATATTTCTAACAGCTATGAAGTGGGAATCATGACAGCTTTTTTCACAACTGATGAAGCCTGACTCGGAGATTAACCTACCCAAGTCAGAGGGAGAAGCAGTTTCTTCTTATTCTAGTCCATAAACTTGCCACCTGGCCAACTCTATATGCAGATAACAAAGATGCTCAACTAGAAAACATAAAGGAATCAATTTGAAGGAATCAATTAGTAATATCTGAGTGGAATGAGGTGACAAAATAAGTATATCTTTTTAATTTTTGCTCTTGTGCATTACATAAAATTAGAAAACACAAAATTGAGGGAGCAGGGTAGTATGGGAAAAAAATGACACTATTTACAGTTACAACAAAAGTATAACCTGTTTACAAACAAACGTAATAAAACATGTCCAAAACACATAGAGAAAAACATCACAGCTGGTCAAAGAAACAAAAAAAACTTGAGTTAACAGAAATCCATTTATGCGTTCCTAAAAGTGTAGTACCTACATCTGTATTGCTTCTTCCCAAATTAAAATACCCACTTGATGGAACATAACTGCGATAGTTTTTTTAAAAGAAAAGAAATAAAACTTTCAAATGTTATGATAGGATGTTAGATTTAAAATGTATAAAATCATACCAATACCTACACACCTGATCCCAATGCTAAAAATGAAATATACTAAATTTTAATAAGAGTTGCTTTCTGGAGGAGTATTTAAAGTGTGTTAGTCACTCAGTCGTGTCCAATTCTTTGTGAGCCCATGGACTGTAGCCTGCCAGGCTCCTCTGTCCATGCGATTTCCCAAACAAGAATACTGGAAAGTGAAAGTTGTTCAGTTGTGTCTGACTCTTTGCGGCCCCATGGACTATACAGTCCATGGAATTCTCTAGGCCAGAATACTGGAGTGGGTAGCCTTTCCCTTCTCCAGGGGATCTTCCCAACCCAGGGATCAAACCCAGGTCTCCCGCATTGCAGGCGGATTGTTTATCAGCTGACCCACAAGGGAAGCCCAAGAATACTGGAGTGGGTTGCCGTTCCCTTCTCCAAGAGATTTTCCCCACCCAGGGATCAAACCTCGGTCTCCTGCATTGGCAGGCAGATTCTTTACTGCTGAACACCAGGGAAGCCCTGATTTTAGGATGAACCTGAAAACCAAGTATTTTCAATAGGAATATACAGTAAACATGGATTCAAGACCAGAAACTTCACATCTAAAATTAAACATGCAATAAGCTCCCCAAACGCTGTCCCTAATGCAGACACAAGTTCCAATCCCCAACAACAGACACCCCAAATGTTTTATTCTCCAGCAAAGACCTCCCAATTTGTCATGCTGAAAGACACAGCAAAGCCAAACAAACTGAAACGCTGTTGTCTGGAACAGTGAAATGTTTATTTCAAGGCCTTGCAATGAGACAAGACGGCTCTTGCCCTAAAATGCCAAGGGATCTGGCAAAGCACTTTAAAAAGCCAGGTGAGGGAGAGGGTTTGCAGGGTCTAAGATCAGCTTGCGCACAATTCTTTAACTGGCTGATGGTGAGGTAGCAGGAAGGTTTCACAGGGGTTAACATTATCAGTCCTTGGGTTCCAGGAGGCGTGGGGTTCTGTGCCCTACCTCACTAAATAGTTTATTAATATCTTCTTCTTTGTTAGAGAGGGGGAGGGTTTTTTTTTTTTTAACTTCTGCAAAACAATTCATGAAATGTACATCAAGTACTATTATCGAGGTACTTCAGAGAGGAGCTGAAACACAGGATATGAGGGAAGGCCTGTGCCAGGAAGGCCTGGTGGCGTCCAGCTAGGTTACAGATCCAACACGGGAACCCGTGATCCCCCACCAGAGAAAACACTCAACACGAATCCCCGGGGTGGTCCACAAACACAAAAGGCACCAGCCGGCATAACCACTCGCTTCACCCCAACGCCTACCCCTACGCAATCTGGAACAACAACAACAAACACCCTAAGGCGCTCTCCCTGGCCCTGAAACACGCCCAGAACCCAACACCGACCTGATGGATGACTTCCGTCTTCACCGCTGGAGACAAATCACAGGACAGCTGTTTTACAACCTGGCGACCACCCTCCGCCGCAGGCAAAAATGCTGGAAGCTGAAAGGATGGCGGCCGACGAGGTTCACAAGCGGCGGTTCCAAAGACCCGGATCCTGACTTCTCGCGAGCCTTCGATGACGCAGCATTTCCGCGCCGGGTTCGCGGCTCTTTACCAGTAGCAGCCGTTTTTCCACATAGTTCCGTTTGATCGGTGAGGGCTTCGTTTTTCTTCCTTTCGCGGGAAGGTGTAAAACGGTGAGAAGCTATCGAAAAGGACTTATTTCACCCTATTTTCAGCCCACCTGACCCATTGGGCCATGACTTTGAACATTTGCCAGGGGCGCTGCACAAACGCTTAGCTTCTCAGAAACTCAAGGGTACCTGGATCTCTGCAGGCTGGGCAGAGATGTTCGCGGACATGAAGGCCCTTTGATTTAAGATGAAGCTAAGAAGCGCGACCGTCTCAAAGAAATCCAACAGGGAGGGATCCCAAGCCAAACCTAGCAACAATTGAAGGAGAACCGAGCAGTATTCTAGGAATGCGGACTGGAGAGGGTGTTGTAGGGTTTAGAGAACCGTTCAGAAGCGCACAGGTCTGAAAGTGGGTAAAACGGCGGGATTATACAGCTCTTGTAATGACTGGTGTAGAGGAAATGGGAAACACTTTTGATCAGGGGCAAAGCCAGCGGAGAAGCATGGTTCCCCCCTTCCACAGTGGGATGAGCCAAAGATGGGGTAAGGTTTTACTTGCACACTTGCACAAAGGTGAGAAATACTTGAATCAAAAGCTCTAAGGGAAGTGATTCTGTTGAGTACTGTGACGCAACTGACTAAAGCACCGCTCCCTACGTGAGGAAGGTCAGAAAAGGAAATGGCAACCCCCTCCAGTACTCTTGCCTGTGAAATCCCATGGACAGAGGTGCCTGGAGAGCTACAGTCCATGGGGTCGCAAAAGAGTCGGACACGATGTACCAACTAAACAACAACCCTGTAATTATACAACTTGGTTCAGAGAACATTCATGCATGTTTATAAAATGCATACTCTGGCAAACAGGGATCTGGGTGCTGGAAATATAGAAGGTATAAGTGCAGGAAAAATAACATGGTTTCATTGAGCTGTACATTCTGTTACTGACCAAGTTCTTGGATTCTAGCCAATAGAAATTGGTAAGAGGCCAGATAAATTCAGGCAATGCTTTACTGGGCCTGGTGCTGTAGCAGGAGGAAGTGAAAACAAGTAACAGGTACCCTTTCTTGCTACAGGGCAGGTGGTGATCTGGTCCATTAAATGGTGTGAGGGTAGGGCAGGTCCAGGGGAGGGGTGGCTTGGGTGGTCTGCCCATTCCTTTTAAGGCTGTTTGCAGGGAACACACATAGGAGCCTGTGTTTGCTCACAGTACCTCAAAAGTAGCAGTTGGGTTTGGATCTTTGTGTATCTTGTTCATAATTTGCCCCTATTGCCTATGCCAGGCAGTTATTTTTAGTCCCTTATAGTTCCTCTGTATTCTGGATGGGCTGTTTGTCCAGATGCAGGCACTGCAGCAAAGTGTCCTGGGTCCCAGCCTGTCTCAGTACTGGTGTGCAGAATGTAAAAGGAAAGCTGTTGGCTTGTCTTCCTCATTATAGTGAGAGTTTTGATTCCCACCTACAATGTGATCTATAGTGCCTGGAGGGCAGAGCAGTGAACCAAAGACATTAGCCCTGAGATTTAATGGAATTTGTTTCTCTAACTTTTGGACTTGCTTGGGACCAGTCACTCTTTTTACCTTATGATTTATCTGTCTTATGATGGAAGTATGTATCATACCTCTGTCCCACCATTGTATTTTTGAAGAACATAACTTACCTGGTTTCACGGGTCCAAAGATGGAGAGGAATTTTTCCTCAGGATGAATTGTACATCATGTCTCACCTATATTTGGCTCAGATGAGACTTTGGATATAGACTTTTTTTTTTTTTAAAGTTATTGTTTTTGGCTGTGTTGGGTCTTCCTTGTTGGGCAGGGGCTTTATTTAGTTGCAGTATGTGGGCTCAGTAGTTGTGACACACAGGCTTAGTTGCCATAGGCATGTGGAATCTTCCTGGACCAAGGGTCAAACCCATTTCCCTTGCATTGGCAGGTGGATTCTTAACCAGTGAACCACCAGGGAAGTCCTGGATTAGAGTTAATCCAGGGGGCTATTGGGATGCTATTGGGATGAAATGTATGTATTTTGCATGCAAGAGGGGCGTGATTGGAGGGGACAGGGCCAGTGGTGGAATTTTAAGGACTGAATGTTTGTGTCCCCTCAGATTCACATGCTGAAGCCCTGAAACCCACTGTGGCTCTATTTGGAGATGGGACTCCTAAGGTAAGTAATTCAGGTTAAATGAAGTTGTAAGGGTGGGGCTCTACTCCAGTTGTATCTGCTGGAACCTTGACCTTGGACTTCTAGTCTCTGGAACTATGAGAAAATTAACTTCTGTTTAAGCCACCTACATTGGTATTTCAGTATGGCAGCCAGAGCAGTGTAATACAGGAATGTTTATGTATGGCCTAGGAGCTTAATAAAACCCTTAAGAAAACAATGAAGATGTTCACGCCAAGTGAGTCTTAAGTTTTCACATCATGTGTTAATTGTTAAAGAACATTTACAACGCCATTAAGATACCTTATCTACTTACATGCCTCTACCGCTAGCTTCTCCCTAAGGGACCTGACATCATGCCTTTCCTCAAACTCAGTTTTCCAGCAGTAGTCACTACTGACATTACTCCTGGCTACAGCTCAGTGATTATAGAGATTCAGAAAACATTTGCCAGATAGGTTAAAGGCCTGTAGTATTCCAGTCTAGAACCAGATTCAGCCCACTCTTGCAGGGCTCCTCGACTCATTCTCGATCTGATTCAGTCTCTCCAGCTCTGTGGAGAATGAGGTAACAGGCCAAAGTTGATTCTACAAAATCTACTTCTCTCTTCCTCATGTCACTCCCAAACATGTTAGACTCAAGAGTGCCTGAGTTAGGAGGAAATGGAACTACCCACCTTTCTTCCTGGCATCTGTTTCCATCCCATCAGTGAGGCAAAAGATAGGGTTAGGGAGCTATGTCCAGAAGGAAGAATGCAGCTGAGTTAACCAGTGTAGACTTTCATATTCCTAGGATTCTGAGAATAATCTGGATAACCAGAGAAGGGGAGAACTAGGAGAGAAGCAATCTTAATTTGTGTTCAGATTGCCCATCTTTTCATGTTTTAAGGAAAAAAAAAAAAACCCAAGGTCTGTGTTGCAATGTATTTTATTACCTAATTTATAGGTTTAAATTACTAATTGTTTTTGGGCTTTCAGTTCACTTTGCAAACCTTCATTTCACTACCTTTGCAAGTCTAGGAAATCTTAAAAATCACATTTAAGGTGACCTTTATTGTATAATGCTTGGTCTTATTTATCAGTTGAAGTTAAGCTCATTCAAGGACATTAAGTTGCATTTATGACCTTAATATTCATTTTTCTTATTAGAAAATTCAATTTGCTGAAATAATATTTAAATATATTAAAGTCAAAGAAATGTAGCAGCTAATTATCATATACTGGGTGGGTGTTGAAGATAATTTTTTTTCCAGTTGGGAGAAATGAATGAATATGTGAAATGAATATAACCCGTGATGTGAGGTAGATTATCTCCTTAAAATTATGGAAATATAAGCATAGTAACCAGGCTTCCCTGGTTGCTCAGACAGGAAAGAATCTGCCAGGAATATAGGAGACCCTAGTTCGATCCCTGGGTCAAACCCCTGGCAAATGGAATGGCAACCTACTCCAGTATTCTTGCTTGGAGAATTCTATGGACAGAGGAGCTTGGCAGGTACAGTCCATGGGGTCACAAAGAGTCAGACATAACTGAGTGACTAACATTTTCACTTTTAAGCATAGTAACGAAGAATATGGTTCCAGGTTTCCTATCCAAAAATGTATATCAGGTATATTATGTAATGCATTAAAGTGGGAAATGGTACATAAAGCTCTCAAATACCCCTCATTTTCACAGGCTTTGCCTCACAAGAACTAATTAAGATACTTGTCAAGTAGTGATGTTCACAGTGTTTTGTGTATGATTTCACCAGCTGATGGATGAGGCAGAATGTACCACTGAAAACCTTGCCACATTCACTGCCTTCCAACAGTTTCTCTCTAGTATGTAATGATACCTATTGGGGGCAAGGGTTTTACCACTCTCATATTTTTTACCCACTATAAGCTCACCTATGACCAATGGTAATCACTGATGATGCGGTCTTTCTTCCAAAACACAGCTTTCCTAACTTCTGCATTCACAGGCTTCCTGTTTACATATAACCATGCAGTCAGCTATACATTATGGCCCAAGGCTTTTCCAAATAGAATGCACCAGTTTTCATCCTACGTGTTTTTCGTGACATAAAATAAGATGTAATTGACCACTGAAGGCATAACCACATTCATGGCATCCATAAACCTTTCTCTCCTGCACAAACTCTCTGTTGCCTCCTGAGGGTGCACATCTGGCAGCTGGCTGTTCCTTCAGGACTACATTCCCACCTGCTAGGAGTCCACTGATATGTAATGATGTCTGAGGGGCCACAGAAGGCATCTGCACAGTCACTACATTAACAGGGTTTTTCCCCGGCAAGAGTTCACTAGTGTCTAAGAAGCTGTGACCCTTTGTCCACCTTCACGGAATCTACTTGTTTCTCTCTTGTGTGTGTCCTCTTATGCTTAACCAGACATGACGCGGGAGAAAGCTCTCCCACAGTTGTTGCATCCATACGGCCTCTCTCCCATGTGAGTTCTTCGATGGACAGTGAGCATTGTCTTTGTGGTGAAGGCTTTCCTACAGTCACTGCACACATAAGGTTTCTCTCTTGTGTGAATTCTCTGAGGTTTAGAGTCCTGATTTCTGTGAACAAGATTTTCCACGGTCAGTACATACAAAGGAAGTCTTTCCTGTATAGAATCGCTGATGTGCTATGAGGCATGCCTTCTGAATGAAGGCCTTACCACATTCAGTGCATCCATAGGGTTTCTCTCCAGTGTGAGTTAGTTGATGTATGAGGAGATTGCCCTTCTGTATGAAACCTTTCCCACACTCACTGCATATATAAGATTCTCTCCTGTATGAATTTTCTGATGCAGAATGAGCTGTGATTTTCTGGAGAAAGCTTTTCCACACTCACTGCATACATGGAGTTTTTCTCCTGTTTTGTTTTGTTGGTGTGTAGTGAGTTTTGCCTTCCTAAAGAAGGCTTTTCCACATTCAGTACATTTGTAGGCTTTCTCTCCTGTATGAGTTCTCTGGTGCTCAGTTAGCTTGAACTTTCTGTACAGTGCTTTCCCACATATACTGCATACATGGAGTTTATTTCCCATATGCGTCTTCTGATGTTCAATAAGCTAAAATTCCCTGAGGAAGGCTCTTCCACACTCACAACACTCATGGAGTTTCTCTCCTTTGTAAGTTTGCTGATGTTCAGTGAGCTTGAACTTCTTGAAGAAGGTTTTCCCACACAGACTACATCCATGGGGTTTCTTTCCTGTGTGAATTATTTTATGTTCATTGAGCTGAGACTTCTTGAGGAAGGCTTTCCCATATTCAGTACATTCATGGGCGTTCTCTGTTTTGTGTATTTCCTGATGTTCAGTTTCAGTATGAGTTTGTTCATGATGAGCATGGAGCAAGGATCTCCCATCCCCATTAAGCTCAGCAGGCTCCTTTTTGTTGCAGCTTTTATTCTGGTTGGTTATATCTATATATGATTTCAGAGTTTTCCTGTGTAAATCAAATACATCATAATTTGGCCTTAAAGGAAAACAACTTCTGCTGTGGTGAATAATATTCCCAAATGCATTCTGTTCATAACACTTCAGCGTATTTTGGTTTTGCCAGTGCAACTGCACATGATCATCCACTTCCTTACTGTTTAGGAAAGATAACAATGAACACTTTATGAGCATCAGATGGAATAAAACTATTTCAAAAATACCTTGGGGTGATCTGGCTCTTTAATGAAAAACTCAAGATATCAAATAGAAAAGGAATTCCAAGCATAAAAGTACCTTATCTTTAAAAAAACTTTTCAAAATTATAGTTAAATATATATAAGATAAATTTTACTGTTTTAATGGTTTTAGGGGGGCTGGGCCGTGCAGGATCTAAGTTACCTGACCAGGGATGGAACCCATGCTCCCTGCAGTGGAGGCAGAGTCCTACCGCTGGACCACCAGGGAAGTCCCTTAACCATTTTTAAGTGTACAGTTCTGTGGCATTAAGTATAATCACAATGTTGTGCAACCATCAGCACCTTTCATCACTAGTTTTTTGGGGTTTTTTTCCATCTTCTCCAACTGAAAAACTCTGCATCCATTAAGCACTAACTCCTGTCTCTTGGAAATGGTTAAAAACATGATAATATAAAACACCAAACAACCCAAAAGATGTCAGCCATCAGTGTAAAATAGAGTAAATTCACAATGAATAAATATAGATTTGTTTGCTTTATAAATAAGGCCCTGGGGACAGTTAAATACCGTCACTGTTAGCATCACCTCACAGAGACTGGAGGGACACCCAATTTCAAAATGGTGAAAGACATTCATTCAACACATCCTTAATTAATGGCTACTCCACAAACCAGACATGGTGCCAGTACTGGAGAAACACAAAAAAATTCTTAAACTGAAGTCATATTCTGCGGGTGGAAAGGAAACAATAAACAAGATAAGGAATAAAGTAGGAAGTTCAAACATGACAGTGGTTTGAAGAAGCAAAGGAAGTAACGAGATGTAGAAGAAATGAGGATTTATTTACAAGGAAGGATAAGACTCACTAATGAGATTTTATGATTTTGTTTAGGCTCCCTAGCCTAACGAACTGAGAATGAGAAATTTTAGAAAGATCTTCTCTAATGAAACAAAGAATAGAACAGCAAAGGTGTGAAACACAGGAGCACAGAGGGTAAAGAGGGGCTTCCCAGGTGGTGCTTCTAAAGAACCCGCCTGCCAATGCAGGAAATGTGGGAGATGCAGGTTCAATCTCTGGGTCAGGAGGATCCCCTGGCGAACGAAATGGCACCCCTCTCTAGTATTCTTGCCTGGAGAATCTCATGGACAGATGGGGCTGGCAGGCTACAGTCCATAGCGTTGCAAAGAGCTGGAAATGACTGAAGTGACACATGCACGCACGCAGAAGGTAAAGAAGATTCAAGGTAATGTCAGGATTTAAGATGTATGGAGGTGCAGCAGAATCTCAATTTCAGAAAGGATGTTGGAAAGGGATTTTCTTGGAGGGAAGATGGTTCTAGTATCTCACACAGAAAGTGTGAACTTATTGGGAGTTGCCATGGAGACAGGTAAAATATATGGTAGCAGCAGGTGTATTAGACATTGTTACGGAACATGGGCTAGAGAACAAGGGCTTAACACATTTAAATAAATAAGGTTTTATAGTCTATGCGAGCAGAGGATAACAACAGAACCTTTGAAGCAGCTCAGAGTGGGGAAAAAAGAAAAACATAAATACATGTTAAGAGATCATGTCACCATAAGAATAAAGGCTTCCAAGGTGTGGCTGGATGTCATAAGGGGAAATATTTTCCAATGGGGCAGGAACGTGTATGTGTCAGAAGATAATGATGAATTCAAAGTTTCCTCTTAGAAACGAGACACAGAAGGAGGAGTTTCATAGCAAGAGACATGAAAGGAACATAAAATCATACTCTGACAAATGTTGAAGTATGGGAAGATTTGAAAATCCAAGCAAGACTGTGGGGTGTGGCAGGGGGGAACGTTGACATCTAAGGAGAAATATATGGATTCTTTCCAAGAAGAGATAAAGGGGTATATTTTCCTTTAAATTCCCACCCAGAAAAAGAGTTCTTATGGAGAGAGGGCTACATGGAGGCTGTTTCTGTGTCCTCTGCACCCCTCCCCACTGGGATGCCTTCTCTAAGGAACTGAAAGGTGATTTCCACAGCCTTGCCCGTCTTGCTGCTTCTCTCTCACCTACTTGGATGAGGGTGACCGGGAACTTAATCATCTGAGGTCCATGGTGGTTCTTCTCATTCCAACTTGGAGAGTACATCAGGTTTGCTAACCTGATACCCTGTTCATGGGAAATGCCAGAAGACTCAGGCTCATCAGATGTCACCAGAGATTTGTGATGCTGAGAACAGTATGCTTTTTAGGGACTACGCAATTTGTATGTTTGTAAATTAAAGGCTTTTCTCTAAAATGAAAAGAGAGTATACCTTCTTGTCTGGGACAAGAGACGAGACCGAAAATCTACCACTTCAGAGCATGACAGACACAACAAAGCCTTCAGAAGCTAAAGAAAGAAAAGCCACTGTCCTCACCCACAGACACCAGGTTGCTGTAGTTCTCCAGCACCACATCCCGGTACAGGGCCTTCTGAGCAGGGGCCAGGAGCTGCCACTCCTCCCACATGACACCCACGGCCACATCCGTGTTACAGTGTCAGCGATCTCTATAACAACACAGTCCCCTGTAATATGAGTGTTTCTCTTATCACTAAAATGGAGGGTGTGAAATAATAGAGGTTTCTATCCCTGGTGGTTGGCTTAGAGATCCTAAAACCCTTGTAGTCTCCTAAGTGGTAAAAGCACTAGGAACATCTTTTGTTCTAATATTTGGTCTTCAGCTTCAACCCTAATCTGACACTGACAACTTAGAATTAGCATCAGGCTCCACAGGCTAAAGGGCTCAGTATCACAAGAGTGCCTTCAGTTCAGACACCAGTCCAAAGTCCCAGGTTCCCTGCATTTGTGTCCAGCTTGGCTGCAACTCAGGGGTTCCCATAATTTCCGTGCTAAGATTGGATAAATTGCTAGAACAACTGACAGAACTGAGGACAATGTTATGCTTACCTTTATAGTTTATTATCAAGGATATAGGGCCTCCCGTGTGTGTCGCAGCGAGTAAAGAATCCGCCTGCAATGTGGGAGACCTGGGTTCAATCCCTGGGTTGGTAAGATCCCCTAAGGGAAAAGCTACCCACTCCAGTATTCTGGCCTGGAGAATTCCATGGACTGTATAGTTCATGTGGTTGTAAAGAGTCGGACATGACTGAGCGACTTTTACTTTCATCAAGGATATTAATGAACACCCACATGAAAAGGTAAGGAGAGCCAAGTGTAAAAAGGTCCTGAATGCAAGGGCCTCTTTCCCCATCAAGTTGGGATGAGTCACCCTCCTAGCACGGGGATCGGCCTGCCTCCTTGGAAGTTCTCTGAAACCTGTTGGGGTTTTTACGGTGGTTCTATTGCACAGGAATGATTGATTAAACCCCTGCCTACTAGTGACAGAGTTCAATCTCCAGTTCCTTTCCTATCTACTGAGATCAGAAGGTAGAGCCAAACACTCCAGTCAAGGCTTGGTCTTTCTGGGATCAGCTCCCGTCTTAAAGTTTTCTAGGGACCTGTCCTGAGTCACCTCATTAGCATACACTCACAGATGGTTCAGAGGGGCTTGTTATCAATAAAAAAAGGATACTCCTCTATTTCTCAGGAAATTGCAGACGTTTTAGGAACTCTGTCCCGAGAACCAGCGACAAAGACCAAGTATGTACAAAGACCAAATATGTGACAACAAGTCATTTGTGTAATTAAAGGCAATACAGGGGCTTCCCTGATGGCTCAACAGGTAAAGAATCTGCCTGCAACGCAGGAGACAGGTTATTGACCACAAGTTCATGTGCCAGATACAGAGTGAGGCCAGACAAACCAAAATGTTGCAGTTTGGAGCAGAGAGAGGTTTACTGCAGGGCCAAGGAAGGAGAAGGATGGCTCGTGCTAAAAAAACCCTCAACTCCCTGGTGGTTTTGAGGGAAGAGTATTTGAGTTTTTTTTTTTTAATATTTATTTATTTGGGTGCATCAGATCTTAGTTGAGGCATGTGGATTCTTCATTGCAGCATGGGAGCTTAGTCACCATGCTTAACTGAAGCATATGGGCTGTTCCCTGACCAGGGATCAAAAATGCATCCCCCGTGTTGGAAGGCACTCTTAACCACTGGACCACCAGCGAAGTCCCTGTTTGTTTTTAATTAATTTTTGGCTGCATTGGGCCCTTGTTGCTGTGTGCTGGCCTTCTCTAGTGGCTGAGTCGGGGCAGTTCTTCACTGCAGTGCATGGGCTTCTCATTACGGTGGCTTCTCTTGTTGCAGAGCAACAGCTCTAGGCGCAAGGGCTCCAGTAGTTGAAGCTTGCCAGCTCAGTAGTTGTGGCCCACAGGTATGTGGAGATCCTCCCAGACCAAGGATTGAAACTTTGTCCCCTGCATTGGCAGGAGGATTCTTATCCACTAGACCACCAGGGAAATCTGGGGAAGAGTTTTTAAAGGCAAAATTCGGGGCGGGGGCTACAGGATATGTGATTTTCTTCTGTTTGGTTGGTGGTGAGGTAATGGATAGTGTTCCAGGAATGTTGTGCTCAGCGAAAAGCTGAAAGGTATATTGTTATGTATATCCTTGGAAGAAGGAAGAAGAACCAGGACCCTGCTTTATTGCTGCAATATTATTTCTTGACTGCTTTTCCTTTGTTACTGAGTTCCCTTACTTCCTTAATTAGAAAAACTATTTGAATCTGCTCTTTTGAACTCCTGGAAAGTCAAGGAGCCCAAAGCCTTTTTCCTACGAACAGGAAGCCCCACAGGGTTCTGGTAAGTCTCAAAATACATACAACCATTCTTTCTGCGACAACATCATTAAGGCCTTAGCACCTCTGCTTTCATCTAATATTATTGGGAGACAATTCTGGGGCATCTTTGTGCTGTTTTGTTACTTTTTAATGTCCAGCCAAAAATGTCTGCCACCTGATGTGAAGAGCTGACTCATTTGAAAAGACCCTGATGTTGGGGAAGATTTAAGGCAGGAGGAGAAGGGGACAACAGAGGATGAGATGGTTGGATGGCATCACCGACTCGATGGACATGAGTTTGGGTAAACTCTGGGAGTTGGTGATGGACAGGGAGGACTGGCATGCTGCGGTTCATGGGGTCGCAAAGAGTCAGACACGACTGAGCGACTGAACTGAACTAATGTACAGCCCCTTCTCTCTGCTCACCCATCACCCTATCTGTGCATCTTAGTCCAAGCTTCTTCCAGCTGTAGCAGCAGTGGGTTGTGGTTGCAGGAGAAGGGAGGAGCAAGAGAATGATCACATCCCAGGTCTCAGGAGAGAGTGAGCCATAGTAAAGTGAAAGTGAGTTTATTCAGGGAAATACACATGCCCTAGGCAAGTGAGAGCAGTCTAGGGGTAGAGGGTTGTTAGTTTTTATGGGATGAATAATTTTATAGGCTAACAAGTGGGAGGATTATTTAAACTATTTGTGGGGAAAAACAGTTTTCAGGAATTGGGCCACCACCCTCTTTTTGGTCTTTTAAAATGGTCAACCTTGTCCTGGCACTGGTGGGTGTGTTATTTAGCATATTAATGTACTATTGCTGCTGCTAAGTCGCTTCAGTCGTGTCCGACTCTGTGTGACCCCATAGACGGCAGCCCACCAGGCTCCCCCGTCCCTGGGATTCTCCAGGCAAGAACACTGGAGTGGGTTGCCATTTCCTTCTCCAATGCATGAAAGTGAAAAGTGAAAGTGAAGTCGCTCAGTCATATCCGACTCTTCGTGACCCCATGGACTGCAGCCTGCCAGGCTCCTCTGCCCATGAGATTTTCCAGGCAAGAGTACTGGAGTGGGGTGCCATTGCCTTCTCTGTTAATGTACTACAATGAGTGTATAATGAGGCTCAAGGTCTATGGGAAGTCGTGTAGGCTAGTCAGAGCCTTGTAGGTTCTAACCAGTTTGTCATATCTTCAATGGCTGTGTCATTCTTGTAATGGCTGTGCCCTGCCCCCTTCCATCCTGTCATACTTTGGCAAAGACAAATCAAGTGTTCCTTACAAATTTTTAGGATACTGTAAGTTGGTCAGCTGTCACTTTACAGATATGTTCCCAAAAACTATTAAAACTATCCTATCCAGCAGGAATTGCTATAATTTTTAAGATAAATGAAGTAAAATCTGAGAATTGGCTGTCCAAAAATGGTCCTGCTTTCAGTTAAAAATGCAGTTTAGTATCTTTTCATGTTAATTGGCTATTCAGAATCATCTCTTCTATGGATATTTACCTATTGATTTTTACTCTTATTTTCTTATTGATCTGTTGACTGGAAAACCCTCAAAATAACAGTTGTGAGCTTTAAGTTTTATTCAGGTTCTTGCTAAGGACCACAGCCACCCAGTTAGTGTAAGCATATGGGTTAGGGAGATTTCTCAGAGAAGGAGAACCAGGTGTGGCTTTCTTGACATGAGAGAACCCATTTTAGCCTAAGCCGTTTTGTCGTCTAAGCCTGGCCATAATTCTTGCCCTTGAACAGTCTCTGTAATCAATGATCTTAAGGGGACAATGGGGCTTCCCAGGTAACGCAGTGGTAAAGAATCCACCTGCCAATACAGGAGCCACAGGAGACATGGGTTTGATCCCTGAGTCAGGAAGATCCCCTGGAGAAGGGAATGGCAGCCCACTCCAGTATTCTTGCCTGGAGAATTCGATGTAGCCTGGTGGACTAGAGTCCATGGGGTCGCAAAGAACTGGACACCACTAAGCAACTAAACTTTCACTTTCACTAGGTAAAGGACCAAACTGATGATCTTGACCCTCTGACTTCAATCTACTAAAGCTGGACACTCAACTTTTGCCCAATTTTATGCTGAATTCTCTGCTCAAGCCCCTTCATGAATGTGCATGTGCCCTTAGCTTAAAACTTCTTCACTTTTGCAGTTCCCAGGAGCCACTGCTTTGGTAAAGATCCCTGGCGTTCTTACTTGCTGCAAGTAATAAATCCTTCCTTCTTCTATTCTTTGGCTTGGGTGTACCTGTTGGCTTGACACCCACCAAGAGGTGAACCCAGTTTGGGGATGACATTAGCTCTGAGGAAGTTGCTCCGAAAAGGTAAGGGAGAAGCCCGTTTATATATACTTTCAGGATAGAAATACATGCAGTTAGGCATACATCTTGGTAAAAGATTTACTGCTAATCATAAAGGAAAAAAAATGTCTCAAGTTAATCTTTTTAAGGCTTATCTCTGTATGGGAAGATGCTAGAATCCAGTGTCACTAAAATTCTTCCTGAGATATACATCTAATGATCTGTGAGCCCTGTCTGCCTATTCACTTGCATTCTAAGCACAGAAAGCCTGTTGTTTTCTATTTAAATTCCTCTCAGTGCACTGTCAGCAACTGTAGTGGGTTACAACTTAGAGTGAAGTGAGTGAGTGAAGTCGCTCAGTCGTGTCCGACTCTTTGCGACCCATGTACTGTAGCCCACCAAGCTCCTCCGTCCATGGGATTCTCCAGGCAAGAATACTGGAGTGGGTTGCCATTAACCCCGTGTCAAAACTGGATGGTGAGCAACCCTCTTTGTCTTAATGATCCTAATTTTTCTGCACCCACAGATTCATAAGAGTTCTTTATACACTCTAAGTTTTCATCTTTTTCAGTGAAGTGTTGAGGTATAGTCTCCCAGTCTGCGGATTGTTCTTTGAGGTTTGTGTTTTACTTTAATGTAAAATGTGCTTCAAAAGGAAACCAGAGTCAAGCTCCTTGTAACTTAAGAGTTTAATTCTCATTTAAGAAAAAAAATTGAGATTTTGTATTACATTCTAGAAAGGGATTAATAAAAACATCTCTGAAGTTTGGTTTATACTCTTTCAAAAGGAAGTGCATCTTGAGCTGTATGGGGGAAATATTTTATTTGTCCTTAGGAACAAACCACACATCCTATCAGGCAATACCAGGACTCAAGCTAATATTTAATTTTATCTTCTGATACCAGGGACTTTATCTCAAACTGTTCAGAATTCAAAGGGGGTATATAAAACCTATGAATAGTCATCATCTTCAAACCCTAAATATCTGGCTGGTTTAGAAGAAAGACTATTATAAAGATGATGATTTCTACTGTATTTCATCCAATCTAAGGCACCTTTGGGCTTCCCTGGTGGCTCAGAGGATAAAGCGTCTGCCTGCAATGCAGGAGACCCGGGTTCAATCCCTGGGTTGGGAAGATCCCCTGGAGAAGGAAATGGCAACCCACTCCTGTATTCTTGCCTGGAGAATCCCATAGACAGAGGAGCCTGGTGGGCTGCAGTCCATGGGGTCGCAAAGAGTCGGACACGACTGAGCGACTTGACTTTCACTTTCACGTAAGGTACCTTTGGTTGTATGATACACTAATATTTTGTGTACCCATTTCTCCATTTAAATATGTCAAGCAATCAACTGTGTGCTGCATTTTCACTTAAGCGTTGTTAATACACGGGACAATTTTTCCATCTTCGGATCAATGAAAACAAAAGTTTTACTCAAGAAAGATTCAAAAATTTCCAGGCCCACTTACTAATAAAGAATACAGTGGGGCATGGTAGAGGTGGCAAGATATTAAGTCATAAGATTCTTTTACTAAAATAATGAACCATGTAGTTCAGTTACAATTCATGTAGCATTATGATGATACAAAGACACAGTGCAGATATTCTGTGGTAAAATTTTATGACATTTAAGCACATGAACTAGGGAGTCACAATCATTAATGCTCACACACACAATTCCCAAATACAAAAATCATGTTATTATTAAAATAGGTACAGAACACTTATATATTTTCACATGGTTCTGCTATAATTTTTGCTTTGTTTTCGAACTACTGTCTTTATTTACATATTTAATAATTTCTGTAATGCTGTGTATTATGTCAAAATTACAGGAAATGAATTCCCTCATAAATGATACCATGAAAGCATGACTTTCCCCCTAAATGTCAATTCTCTGTAGCTGAATTTCATACCAACAACATCCCCACCATTAATACATACACAGAAGTTCCTATTTGTTCCCTCTAGCCTACATTCAATTGACATTTATCGGGAAAGGTATTTCCTCCTGTCTGGCATTCTATGTAGTACCATTGTCTGATAAAAGTAATGTGGTATGAATCTGGAAAGTGTCCAAATCTGCTTCATTCTTAAGGTTTCACTCCTACATAAACTCTGGAGTGTAATGAGCTATTTCCTTTCAGTGACAACTTTTGGATATTAACTTTCTTCATGACTTTTCTTGATGAGTTTTCTGATGTAAAATGAGGCTAAATTTGTGGGAGAAAGTTTTCCAGCACTCACTGCATCTGTAACGTTTCTCACCTGTGTGAGTTCTTTGAGGTATAATAAGATGTGACATCTGGGCAAAAGATTTGACACTCATGGCATTCGAGGGGTTTTTCTCCCGTATGTGTTTTCTGATGTAAAACAAGGCTAAACTTCATAGGGAAATTTTTCCCACATTCACCGCATCCATAGGGTTTCTCTCCTGTATGGATTCTCTGATGAATGATGAGGCTAAACTTGTGGGAGAGTTTTCCCACATTTGTGGCATTGATAAGGCTTCTCTTCAGAGTGAATTCTCTGATGAATAAGGAAATACGACTTCCGGCTGAAGGCTTTGTGGCATTCACTGCATTTGTAGGGTTTTTCTCCTGTGTGAGACCTCTGCTAAATAGTGAGATGTGACTTTTAGGTGGAAGCTTTCTGACACTGATGGCATTCGTAGGGAGTTAGTTCTGTGTGAGTTCTTTGGTGTAGGATGAGACTAAATTTGATGGAGAATGTTTTTCCACATTCATTGCATCCATAGGGCTTCTCTCCTGCATGAGTTCTCCAGTGAGTGTTGAGGAGTGACTTTACACTGAAGCCTTTTCCACATTCACTGCAATTATAAGGTTTCTCTCCTGTGTGAGTTCTCTGATGTCTGATGAGCTCAGATCTCTGGATGAAGGCTTTCCCACAATCACTGCATCCATAAGGTTTTCCCCCTGTATGTGTTTTTTGATGTAAAATGAGGCTAAACTTAAGGGGAAATGTCTTTCCGCATTCATGGCAACCATAGGGGTTCTCTCCCGTGTGAGATCTCTGATGAATAATGAGCTGTGACTTATTGCCGAAGCTTTTCTGACATTCATCACATCTGTAGGACTTCTCTCCTGTATGTGTTCTTCGATGTAATGTGACTTGTGACTCATCACTGAAGCCTTTCTGACATATGCAGCACTCAAACCATTTCTCTCCTCTGTGGGTTCTCTGGTGTAAAATGAGATGGGACTTCTGGCTGAAGGCTTTCTGACACCTACTGCACCCGTAGGGTTTCTCTCCGGTGTGTGTTCTCTGATGCTTAATGAGGTCTGACTTCTGGGAAAAGGCTTTCCCACAGTCAGTGCAGCTGTAGTGTCTCTCTGCCATTTGAGTTTTCCAGTGTTTAATAAGCTGTGACTTACAGCTGAAAGCTTTAATGTGTTCCCTATATTCGTCATATTTTTGTCTATTAAGAATTTTCTCATGCTTAGTATAAAGAAATAACTTGTCACATTGATTAAATTCCACTTCATTTCTTGTGTAGCTTTTATTCTGAGTAATACATTCTAGATTAGGTTTCAAGTATTTCCCAAGTATGTCAGGTGTATGAGGTATTTGTGCTAAAGAAACTTCAAGGTTTAAGCTCAGAGAAGATACTTTTCCAAATGCATTATCTCTGTGGTGACTCTCCATAGTTTCCAGGTTGCCATGGTTTACTTCGTGCCAGTCTCTGTAACTATCAACTTGCCAGGTGTCTTCTAGAAACAGACCAATGAATCCACAATGACCATGTAACAGAAGGAAGAGGATCTCAGCAAAGGCCAAAGAGAAAAGAGGAAGGGAGACTGTGAGTATAAACCTAAAGTCTGTGACATTTATAAGTAAAAGGAGATTTAAAGATGGGAAAAGAAAAAAGGAATAAACTACAAGCGTCTTCCCAGGTAACAACAGTGGTAAAGAACTCGCCTGCCAATGCAGGAGATGCAGGTTCAATCCTTGGGTCCAAGAGATCCCCTGGAGAAGGGCACGGCAACCAACTTCAGTATTCTTGCCTGGAGAATCCCATGGACAGAGGGGCCTGGCAGGCTACAGTCTATGGGGTCACAAAGAGTCGGGCATGACGTAAGCAACTTAGCATGCACGCACAAGAAGCATGAGAGATACACAATGAGAAGAATGGAGAATTTATGTATGCTTGAATATATAAGAAAAGAGAGCTATTAATATAAACATGGATTAAGGAGATGGAGACAAGGAGAAGGCAAGTACACTGAGGATAACAGAGAGAAAGATTAATTAGGAGAGCAAGTTCCAAGATGGACTAGAGAGGGATCTGATCAGAATATCTAAAATAAAGAAATGTGTGTGTGTGTGTGTGTTTTAAACCAGGCAAAAGAGACCTAATACAGGTTTCCCAGGTGTCTTCCCACCTGGCAAGTTGATAATTACAGGTGGTTTCTCAGTGGTGAAGAATCTACCTGCCAATGCAGGAGACCTAACATGGAGAGATTAAAATGTGAAGTCACAGCACTTTCACTGCCAAGGGCCCGAGTTGGATCCCTGGTGGTCAGGGAACTAAGATTCCACAAGCCATGCTGCATGGCCAAGAAAAAGAGAAAAGGAGTCAATGTTTACATTAGGTGGGAACTCAGGTCAGCTGTTCTGAGTCATATTGAGAGCTTAAAAATTTCAGGAAGATTTCTCCAGATATTTTTGAGGTGCCTCCCTCTTTCTGGCCAGCAAAGACTGATACTTCCCTTTATCCCATGGCGCTGGTTTTTCATTCACCGGAATGAGTCTGACTCTGGATTTTTTCCTGTTATCCATGGTGCTTGTTGCAACTGGTAGAATGCATGTGCTTTGGTAACATCATACCCTACTCAAGGGGAATTACAGAGGACCCACAGACTCAAATACAAGTCCTCTGTAGAATAAGGTTATATTTAAGGGGTTGAACAAATTCCAACTTGGCCAAGTAAAGGACTTTTGCTTTGGGAGTGGGAGAAGAAAACTAAGAGGCCAGAAGGTACTAAAATCTATGACGTATGAAACTCAAGTCTAGAAAAGTAAGGCAGTTGTAAGACTCCACCCCTTCCATCCCTGAGAAAGAAAAGGCAGTCCACTGCCTACAGTACCCAGAATGCTCTTCTTACCCACTGATACTAAATTGATAAAATTTTCCAGCATCACATCTTGATACAAGTTCTTCTGAAGGGGGTCCAGTAGCTGCTACTCCTCCCAGTTGAAAACCACAGCCACATCCTTGAATGACACCGAGCCCTGTAATAGAACATTCCTATTCATTCTAAAGGAACTATCATTGATTACTACTATGAAGATAAATAGGAACGTCTCAGAAATTTTCCTGTAAGTTTTCCCATGATGAGCTATTTGACTGCTTTCTGTGAATAAGTTTTACATTTTACTTTGTAGGAAAAGCCATTTTTTTAAAATTTAAAACTGAAGCAACTGAGCACACACCCAAGATGTGTTCTTACAAATCATTGTTGAGAAAAGAAAACAAACTTCATTGAGACTTCATTGAGAAGCTTCTGCCTGGTGTCTTGCCTGTGCTTCTATTCAGTCATTCTGAGACTCACATGTTCATCGATTCACAAAAGAAGAATAGAACAGAGAACACCCTTAAATCTTTAATCTGGAAACCACCTACAGCCTATGTGTATGCACCTATGACAGACAACGTATTAAGTATTCCTTTACAAGGAAGACTTTCTTTTACCCTGAAGGAACACACTAGCTTACACAGAGAGAAATATAACACATTGCTCTTTTGAGTCCTCTGAGGTCTTCTAGAGAATCACTGAGTTTGAGTCATGGGCCCTCAACTCAAATTCATACAAATACACATTTACATATGTGAGTACTGACACAGGAAGTCAGAAGAACATACATAAAAAGTTTTTGGATTATTTATCTTGCAGGTAAAGAAAAAGGACTGATGGGGGACATATGGGTTTAACTCTATAAACTTCTGGACTGTATGAAACTTTGACACTGAGAATATCTTAAGCTTCACTAATATTATCAATGTGATTTATATTAGAGGTCTTGGGCCACATTGTAGCAACTTGACTTCTGGAAGTTGCTTGACTTCTGAAGTTGTCCACGGGCTGGACACCAACGTCAGCCATTGATGTAGTCAGCCTTCCCTATGTGACCCACTGCAAATAAGCCTAGACACTAATTAGCAATACCGGAGATGTGTTGTTGGGCTTCCCAGGTGGCGCTAGTGGTAAAGAACCAAAAAACCTGCCTGCCAATGAAGGAGATGTAAGAGACGCGGGTTCGATCCCCAGGTCAGGAAGATCCCCTGGAGGAGGGCACAGCCCACTCCAGTATTCTTGCCTGGCAAATCCCATGGACAGAGGAGTCTGGTGGGCTACAGTCCATAGGGTCGCAAAGAGTTGGACACAACTGAAGCAACTGAGCACACACACGAGATGTGTTCTTACAAATCATTGTTGGGAAAAGGAAACAAAATCCATGTGACTTCATTGAGACAACAGGAAGCTTCTGCCTGGTGTCTTCTAGACCTGGCCTTATGCACCATTTTCTGTTGATTTTAATCTGTATCCTTTTGTTGTAATAAATCATAACCATGAGAATAAATGCTTTGCTGAGTACTGTTGAGCTCTTATAGCAAATCACTGAAACTGAGGATGGTCTTTGAAACCTGAAAAGATACATGCCATCACCATAGGGCCCATAGGGCCCACTAAATTGTTCATTAGAGCTAAAATTATATATATATTTATATATATATATATATACCTTCCTGCATTTTTGAAGCATAAAGTAGTACATTGTACATATCTGTAAGCTAGTATATTTGTGTCACCATTTGTAATGTTTAGGAAATTCTCACTCATTATAGAACAAAAGTATTATGTATCCAAAAAAACTGCTGCTGCTACTGCTAAGTCACTTCAGTCGTGTCCGACTCTGTGCGACCCCATAGACGGCAGCCCACCAGGCCTGCTGTCCTTGGGATTCTCCAGGCAAGAACACTGGAGTGGGTTGCCATTTCCTTCTCCAATGCATGAAGGTGAAAAGTGAAAGTGAAGTTGCTCAGTCGTGTCCGACTCTTAGCGACCCCATGGACTGCAGTCTACCAGGCTGATACTTAATTTTTTTTTTTTTTTTTCAAAATTTGTAATGTGTTGCTCCTACATAAGCTCTCTGGAAACAATCATAACTAATGGGACACATGTAAACACTCGGAGATCCATCCTAGAATTCAGTGTCACACAAAAACTGTGTGGACAGAATATTTATACCCACTGAATCCATGAGGATTATAAATGTTTACCACCAGATTTTGGGGTGACTAACAAGGCAACAATAGATAAGTAGAAAAACAGGGGATACCAGAGACAAGTTTCTACTCTTTATTTATTTATTTTGGCACACTGTGAGGCATGGTGGGATGTTAGTTTACTGACCAGGGATCAAACCCATGCCCCCTGCAGTGGAAGGACAGTCTTAACCACTGGACTGCCAGGACTGGCACACAGGACTCCCATGTGCTCAATTTTACTAAACATTTAGAGCCTCACAGGCTATAATCTATGTTCTAACTTCAAACAATTTATATAAACATGATTTATAAATTCTTATTTATAAATTTTATAAATTAGTAAAATTTATAAATTATAAAAATAATAAATTTTATAAATGTATAAAGCTTACTGTGAAGTTGATCTTTTGTCTCAGTACTTCTTTCTGAATTCAGACATTCATCTTTCCATGCTGTGTCTGGTATAGAGTAACCTTCATAAATACTGAATAAACATTTTCTTTTAACATATGTATGATTTAACCTCCTAAAATCCACTAGAAAGCAGAAAGGAAAATAAATGTGCAGAATACTACTCACTTGGGATGCAGGCATTTTCTGGAGCCCTAGATTCAGCCAGCACCTCTTGTATCTGCTCTGTTGTTGGTTCTGGCTGCCTCCCTGCAGCTCCAGTACAAAGTCTCTGGTGAAGGACGCCAGGCTGCTCTGGCACCTTCAGTTCCTTCCCTCACTGGAACTGTTTCATCCCAGGAAGCCTGGGGATTACAGAAATTCACTCCTGTGACAAACTATAACTGGGAGCACAATATTTTTCTGAGTTGTAAGAGTTTTTATTTGTATGTGGTGGTAGGTTAACATGATAGTTTAAGGAGGAAAAAAGTACCATATACTACATGATGGTCTATTTTACAAGAAAGAAACGCAAGCAACAAAGCTCTCTTCATTAAATTATGTAATTGTGCTAAAATTGTATTGAAAACTAAATCTACATTTAGAGAAGGGTCACTATAAAAAAATTTTTTTTTAAACTAAATTTTTAAAAGGTTAAAATTCAGAGAAACAGTATATATATGTGTGTGTGCTAAGTTGCTTCAGTTCAGTTCAGTCGCTCAGTTGTGTCTGACTCTTTGCGACCCCATGAATCGCAGCACGCCAGGCCTCCCTGTCCATCACCAGCTCCTGGAGTTCACTCAGATTGACGTCTATCGAGTCAGTGATGCCATCCAGCCATCTCATCCTCTGTCGTCCCCTTCTCCTCCTGCCCCCAATCCCTCCCAGCATCACAGTCTTTTCCAATGAGTCAACTCTTCGCATGAGGTGGCCAGAGTACTGGAGTTTCAGCTTCAGCATCATTCCTTCCAAAGAAATCCCAGGACTGATCTGCTTTAGAATGGACTGGTTGGATCTCCTTGCAGTCCAAGGGACTCTCAAGAGTCTTCTCCAATACCACAGTTCAAAAGCATCAATTCTTCGGCGCTCAGCCTTCTTCACAGTCCAACTCTCATATCCATACATGACTACTGGAAAAACCATAGCCTGGACTAGACAGATGGACCTTAGTCGGCCAAGTAATGTCTCTGCTTTTGAATATGCTATCTAGGTTGGTCATAACTTTTCTTCCAAGGAGTAAGTGTCTTTTAATTTCATGGATGCAGTCACCATCTGCAGTGATTTTGGAGCCCCCAAAAATAAAGTCTGACACTGTTTCCCCATCTATTTCCCATGAAGTGATGGGACCAGATGCGATGATCTTCGTTTTCTGAATGTTGAGATTTAAGCCAACTTTTTCGCTTTCCTCTTTCACTTTCATCAAGAGGCTTTTGAGTTCCTCTTCACTTTCTGCCATAAGGATGGTGTCATCTGCATATCTGAGGTTATTGATATTTCTCCCAGCAATCTTCATTCCAGCTTGTGTTTCTTCCAGTCTAGTGTTTCTCATGATGTACTCTGCATATAAGTTAAAGAAGCAGGGTGACAATATATAGCCTTGATGTACTCCTTTTCCTATTTGGAACCAGTCTGTTGTTCCAAGTCCAGTTCTAACTGTTGCTTCCTGACCTGCATACAGATTTCTCCAGAGGCAGGTCAGGTGGTCTGGTATTCCCATCTCTTTCAGAATTTTCCACAGTTTATTGTGATCCACACAGTCAAAGGCTTTGGCATAGTCAATAAAGCAGAAATATATGTTTTTCTGGAACTCTCTTGCTTTTTCCATGATTCAGCAGATGTTGGCAATTTAATCTCTGGTTCCTCTGCCTTTTCTAAAACCAGCTTGAACATCAGGAAGTTCATGGTTCACATATTGCTGAAGCCTGGCTTCAGTCATGTCCAATTCGTTGTGACCCTATGGACTGTAGCCTGTCAGGCTCCTCTGTCTATGGGATTCTCTAGTCGAGAATACTGGAGTGGGTTGCCATGCCCTCCTTCAGGGGATCTTCCTGGCCCAGATCAAACCCAAGTCTCTTATGTCTCCTGCATTGGAAGGTGAATTCTTTATCACTAGAGCCATCTGGGAAGCATGTGTGCATGTAAGTGTGTGTGTGTATACTGGAATAGTGCTTGCTAACCTCTCTTGGGTACTTACTATGTGCTAGGTATTCTAAGTATCTGAATAGGTAGTACTGGTAGTTTTTTAACCAAATGGGAAAAGCAGCATAGGTTTAGAAATGCCCAAGTTCACAGAGTAAGTGGCAGAATATGAATAAAAACCTAGGTCTGCCCAAATCTGAAGTCCATATTCTTTTCTCTGAGTTAAATTTATCTGCAGGTGTTCTGACTGCTCACCTGGAAAACCTAAAAGGATCAGTTCAAACACATTAGTAATAAAAGGAGTTCAGTAAGGCTATGCTGCTGCTGCTAACTCATTTCAGTCTTGTCTGACTCTGTGTGATCCCACAGACGGCAGCCCATCAGTTTCCCCTGTCCCTGGGATTCTCCAGGCAAGAACACTGGAGTGGGTTGCCATTTCCTTCTCCAATGCATGAAAGTGAAAAGTGAAAGGGAAGTCGCTCAGTCATGTCCGACTCTTCGCGACCCCATGGACTGCAGCCTACCAGGCTCCTCCGTCCATGGGATTTGCCAGGCAAGAGTACTGGAGTGGGGTGCCATTGCCTTCTCCTCAGTAAGGCTATCGAAGAGAAAAAAGTTGATTACTTTTATACCTATAAAATAAAAATAACTGAAGTTTCAAAAGAAAGAGAAGCTGTTTGAAATGGCAGCAAACATAGATAAGATCTAGGCATAAACTTAACAAGCAATGTCCAGACCTATGTGAATATTTCAAAGTCACGTCTATCCAAATTAGTGCAAAGAATATAAGGAGATTCACATTGTAGAATACTACACAGCTATCAATAAGACTTTGTACCAAAAGTCAGTAATCTGGAACAATTTTACCATATAAGGTTAATTTTCTTTTTTTGAAGGTTTGGAAGTTTCTTTGAAAATGCAAATTATAAGCTATTTATGCACTGTTATCACATTTTTGTAATAAATAGTTTCATACCCCAATTTCATAGTTCTTGACTTCTAACAAATTATTATTCGTTTATCCAGACTCAAATACATAGATCCCCATGACTCTCAGTGACCACTGGGGACTCAAAGACAAGAAACAGTTGCCCCAAGCATTAACCTCCCTACAAGGCCACCCAGAAGGATATTCTAAACACTGAACCCCTCACTAAGTACATCCCAAATATTCACCCAGGCCAAGAACATCAAAAACGCTGAACTGCCAACCAAGGATGTCTGAATCACGAACCTGCCATTCTGGACACTTCCATTAGAGAACCTCCCAAAAGACGTCTCAATCACTGACTTATACCCAAAGATTCCCCAGTCACTGACCTTCATGCAGGAAAGCTCCAATCGCTGACATCCCTCTAAGGCTGTCCTAAGAACTGATCTTCCTCCAGAAGACATTTTCAGGCTCTGACACACTCTCAAACCCCAATTTCTGACTTCCTCTAACACCTCATGTCATTCACCCCCAATCAATAACATTCCCCCGAAGGATGCCCCAAATCTCTGACCTATCCCCTAAGTGCATCCCAATCGCTGACTACCCCGCTAAACCATGCCAAACACTGGTTTGCCTCCAAGACCGCAAAGTCACTGATCTCTCCCATAAATGCTAACCCCAAGCCACCCCAAATCTGTCTCCACGCTACTGCGATACCCTGACCCCCAGGGCTGCCTTATTTCTGACCATTCTGTTCCCTCATTAACGGAATGCATCCCCTCCCCAACAAGGGCTTGCTTCTCCTAAAGACTCCCCATAGGCCTTCCTTACCTCAAAGCTCATATCTCCACAAAACTCAAACTGATTCTGCTCCCAGAAAGCGAAACTGAGACTCCTTAGTAGATTCTTCACGCACCGCTGCCTGGGTAGCAATAGGCACAGTCCATCACTTTCTTCAGAGTCACAAGCCCGGCTGTTCCACCTCGCAGGTCAAGTTTATTCTCTATAGCACCAGAGTCTGCAGGCTGACAACCGTCACCCCGGGGCGTCCTTCCACCAACGAAAATTCCATTTAGTTTTCGCGTCTTTTAAACAGAGACACTATGACAAGAGTATGGCGGCACCCTATTAGCTGATATCTAGGGGGCCCGCCATTTTAGAAGCCAGCCGTACAACCAATTTCCCTGCCCTACAAAACTTGTTTTGTAGCGATTGTTACGCCAATCGCTAGCGTTGCAAAGGGGAATTAGCATGCTCTAGTCTATCTCGGCGGAATACTGATGTCCTCCTAGTAAGGCGCACTAAACTCAAACATGTACGCCTTCGCTTTGCCGCTGCTACGTGCGAGGTACAAAACTTCACAGTGGGCGCAGCCATATTTAAAAAGGTGCGCATGTCCGAACCTCAAAAGGAGTTCTCCTTTAGAGAGTTGAGAGCAGGCGGAGAAGGCAATGGCCCGCCACTCCAGTACTCTTGCCCGGAAAATCCCATGGATGGAGGAGCCTGGTGGGCTACAGTCCATGGGGTCGCGAGGAGTTGGACACGACTGAGCGACTTCCCTTTCACTTTTCACTTTCATGCACTGGAGAAGGAAATGACAATCCACTCCAGTGTTCTTGCCTGGAGAATCCTAGGGACGGGGAAGCCTGGTGGGCTGCCGTCTATGGGGTCGCACAGAGTCGGACACGACTGAAGCGACTTAGCAGCAGCAGCAGCAGCAGCAGCAGCAGCAGCAGCAGCGATTTCAGGGAACGGTACAGGGTTTGCAGAAGCCAAGGTGGTAGAGGAAGGCAGCATGCCTTTCTGCGGACACACAGGAAACACATTTAGTTGAAGGAAAAGGTCTTCAGTCAAAGTTGGGGGTGGAAGTTTGATGACATCCCTAGGGTGAAAGGTGAGAGGGTTGCTGGCAGGGTTGAGCTAGCTTGGAGGGGTTTTGTTCTGACTAAGATGAAAGGTAGTGAATTGGGGAGGAATAGAAGATCAGAAAATGTGGGTACAGAATCCGTCTGCCATGCAGAAGATCGCATTCGATCCCTGGGTCGGGAAGATCCCTGGAAAAGGGAACGACTACAGCCACTTCAGCATTCTTGCCTGGAGAATCCCATGGTAGAGGAGCAAGAGTGGGGCACCACTGAGTGACAAACATACTTTTTTCCAGGCCAGAAATTGTTGGGAGAAGTTTCTGTGCAGGCTTTATCTCAGTTGAAATGTTTTCACATTTGTCTAGTGAAGAATTGTTTAGAATTGGAGTTGTTGAGTCAGAGAGAATGAAAAGTTTGAATTGGATTGATTATTCCAGGTTGTCCAAAACTGTTCTATTAGTTGAGTCCACTTTACTAATCTATCCTCCCTCAAGAACTCCAGCTGAAAAGTAAGAGCTAATTTTTACTAAATGTATGCACATTTTTTTGATTAGGGGTGTATTTCAAACATTACCTAATATTATGAAAGCTGTCAATGGTGGGCAGAAATATTATCCTCATTTTAGATATGGGGAAAAAAGGTCTAATTCTATCAGAGTGCCTGCTTTCTAAATACCTCATCCATCTTTTAGTCTTTGCCTGTTCTAAGGAGTGAAAAAATATTATTTTAATTTTGCTTATTTATTTTAGTTGATAACATTTATTAAGTCTTTTGTTGTATTCTTCATGTGCTGGAGGTTTTGGGAACCTTGGTCCCCAACCTGGGATTGAACCCCAGTCCCCTTTAGTGGACCACTGGACCACAAGGGAATTCTTTTATTAATTTTATAAATTATTTATTTTCTTATATCATTATTGCTTTTTTGTTTTAGGTTATCTTTTTCTTAATCATATTGTAGATATTTATAACTATCAATTCAGGCTCCATTCTCCCCATCTTTTAGTTCAGTTCAGTTCAGTCACTCAGTCATGTCCGACTCTTTGCAACCACATGAACTGCAGCACGCCAGGCTTCCCTCTCCATCACCAATTCCCGCAGCTTATCCAAACTCATGTCCATCGCGTTGGTAATGCCCTCCTCCAGGGGAGATACCCGATCCAGGGATCGAACCCGCGTCTTCTGTGTCTCTTGCATTGCGGCCGGACCTGGGAACTATAAGTAGTATTTATTTATATATGACTATATACTACTATATACTGTATAATACTGTAGTTCAACCACTAGTATACTATGATTACTTTTCCTTTCTTGTACGACTTTTTATTCTGCCCGGAATTATCTTATTTATTCCTTACAAAATTTCTGGACTCTCGTTTTCAGAAAGCCCGGCCCTTGATACTGGCTCAAGCTTAGCCCAGTATCAGGGGCAAAAAATTTCCCCAGACGTTGGATTCCCTGTTCCCATTGGCTTCTGGCTACTCTTCTCCCCTTTTCTGGGCGGAAATCAGTGTAGTTTGCCGAGGAGCGTTTAAGGTGCAAATCACTGCTGGCTCAGCGTGAAGAATCCTCCTGTAATACAGGAGACGCGAGTTCCATTCTTGGGTTGGGAAAATTCTCCGGGAGAACGAAGTGGAAACCCACTCCAGTATTGCCTTAAAAAAAAAAAAAAATCCCATGGACAGAGGAGCCTGTCCGGCTACAATCGGACGCGAAGGAGCAAAGAGGAGCAGAGACGTGAGGGTGGTTTGTTTCTTGTCACTTACGTGCTTGTGCCTGGCTTTCTGTACGGCAATTCCTAAAAGATGGCAGCCTCAGGTACCGTGGCGAGCAGGGCGCAGACATTAGCTCCCTGGAAAAGCCGGAAAAAACAAACAAACAAACAAGCAAACAAAAAAACGGGCGTGCGTTCTCCGCGTTCTCCGTACAAATGCCGCAGCCCCTAGTCGGCCGCCGTAGTCCAGCTGGGGCGCAGTAGTAAAAAGAATTCTCGGAAGTGCGGGTTCGAGGAGGTCGCGGTGGGATTAGGAGAAAATCAGGATAGTGTGTGGATTTCTGCGTGGAATAGGATGAGAGGACTGAGGTGAAGTTCGCTTCCGGGTTGGGTGGAGCCATGCTGTCCGTAGAGGGAGAGGAAGCAAGTGGGAGTTGGTGACTGGGCTATTTATGGTTGGGGTGACGTTGGAGTCAGTTCTGAAAGATTCTGGCGTTTAGTCCAGTCGAGATCAAGGATTGAAAATCCGTAATCGGGGTTTTGTGTCTCTTGGCCGTGCTTGATTGAGGACTGCGGCAGGGAGTGATATTTGTCAATAAAAGTGGTGTCTGGTTTGGATTCGGGGTTTAGTAGGCGTTTAATGACAGGATCGGGGGACTCCTGGTTAGCGAACCTGGGTGTCTAGTGCAGGTTTGGGGATAATCCAGTGTTTGCGGGAGCGGGGGTGGTGTCCAGTTGTGTCAGTCGTTGAGAGGTTTGTGAAAGCTGAAGCTGTTCGGTGGGTGGGTGTTTCAAACGTTACTTTCTCCTTCAGTTCCTCAAGTCCAAGGGCTTCTTTTGTAAAATCGCCTTTGGCTTTTTGTATCTTTTCGTCTCGGACCGGTAGAAATGAGAGCGTTGTCGGAGACCGAGGGCTAAGCACATCTAAAGTGGTAAGGTTTCTACTAAAAACGAGGATTTTGCCTTTTCTGCTCGTTTACTATGTGTGTACATGCACACACTTGTAAATATTTCCTTTCAGAGTTCTAACAAGAGTACAGTAGCATCTCTGTTATCCCAATTCTGTTCTCCAATGATCACGTTTTTTAAAGTTTTCCTAAGTTTACTCTTTAGTCTTCATTTTTCTATGCTTGATTTTCACAGTTCCAGTAAACTGCCAAAATATTGATATAATTAGCCTCATTATTTAATTTCCTATCATAAATATTCATAATGAATGTATCATACAATTTTTTTTGTGTGTGAAAATTCTTTTTAAAAAATTCCTAACAAAATACCAACAGACAAACTTAAGCCATTAATGACTGGCATCACTCAATATGTACATTCATTTAGTTGGAATTTAAATGCTTAAATAGTCAGCACTTTTGAGAACAGGTTATGATTCTGGATTTACACAAGAGTGTGGTTCCCTGTCCCTCATCTCCATCTTGATTTTTAACTTTTTTGCCATTGTGAATGGTGTCTTTTTACTTTGGATCTTTTTACTGACTTTTAATTTTCTATTGCATAGAAGAGCAATTATATTGAAAAGATTTGTTTTTTTTTTTTTTTTTGCTCACCCTGCTCATTATTACAGGCTTCCCCATCCCCCGTGATTTTATTATGAAAATTTTCAAACATATATCAAGGATTACAGAATTAAACATTTGAATTCCTGTGCACCTGTCACCTAGATTTTATCATCATGATTTTTTTGTGTTTCCTTTATTGTATATGTATCCATATATCACTCTTCTATTCATCATCAACCCACCCTTTTACTTTTTGGGGGGTATATTTCACTGTAAGTTGCAGACATTTATGCATTTCCCTCTAAATATTTTAGTAAGCAAATAATTAGAGCTCTGCTCATAGTTTTTTCCTAATAGCTTGTTTTATTCAAACATCATACAGTTTATCTGCTTCAAGTCTACAATTTAGTGATTTTTATTGTAATCACATTTCTTGAACTTGTTTTTATACTTTTACTAAATGAGTTATTGTTGTTTTGTTGCCAAGTCATGTTCGACTCTCTTGCTGCTCCATGGACTGTATCCCACCAGGCTCCTCTGTCCATGGGATTCTCCAGGCAGGAATACTGGAGTGGGTTGCCATTTCTTTCTGCAGGGGATCTTCCCAACCCAGGGATCAAACCCTTGTTTCCTGTGTCTCCTGCTTGGTAGGTGAATTCTTTACTATTGAGCCACCTGGGAAGCCCACTAAATGTGGATATATCCACAAATAATAATCTTGATCTGTACACTTTAATTTTTTCCCCTTGGTTTTCCTTCATTTGTTTCTTTCACACTGTGGAGTAGTTCAGCAGGTCCACGAGCACACATGGTTTCCAGGGCAAAGCTGTCCAGGTCGTCATGTCTGTATGTTCTCTTTCCAGAAACTGGCCTGTGATGCTTCCCCTGCTGTGGGAGCTTCATGTTGTGCTGGTTCTCTTTTCCCATCTCCCGTTTCACAGTCACCCCACTTCCACCTCACAGAAGGAAGAAATACTATCCACACATTTACAGTCTTCTATTTTATTGCTCCAGCATGTAATAGCCTGTGAGTCCCCAAATAAAGGGACAAGTGACCTTGAAATTAGGTCGGTGATGATATCAATGACAAACATCTGGGCCCTGAGGAAATGAACACTCAAAAGTGAATTTACTCTTCACCCCACAGGTCCTGGCTCCCTGATACATCAAGATACAAGATATATCAAGTGACATGAGGAGGTTTCCCTTCCTGGACATCATCACTTGCAGGGACATCATTGCCTTGGCACTAAGATTTCTAACCCGAAATTGAGGAAAGTCCAAAAAGAGACTCAAGACACATCCTAGTCTTTGGCCAGTTCTCAATATATCAGAAGAAAATGATCAAGGACCAGGTAACTTTTTGGCTTGTCTTATTCCTTCCATCATTCTGTAATTGGTTTCTTGGGGGGGGGGGGGACTGTAAAATGCAATGGAATTCAATAGAAAATAACAAATTGGAAAAGTAGGATTTGTGCAGAAATAAATTTAGATTTAAATTCAGCATCAAGTGAAAGTAGCACCAGAAATATATTGTTAGCAGGATCTACACTGAAGGACTAACGTGGAAAAACGTGTGTGATTGGAGTATCCTATGGATTATATTTGCTGTCAACTTATGTTTAACATTTCTTTTTTTCCTTTATAATTTTATTTATTTTTGGCTGTGCTGGGTCTTCATTGATGTGCAGGCTTTTCTGTAGTTGTGGCGAACAAGGGCTGCTGTCTAATTGCAGTGCGAGAACTTTCTTTGCCGTGGCTTCTGTTGTTGCAGAGCACAGGCTCTCAGGTACAGGATCAGTGGTTGTGCTTAGTTGCTCTGAGGCATGGGGGATCTTCTTAGACCAAGGATCAAACCCATGTCCCGTGCATTGGGAGGTGGATTCTTTACCGCTGAGCCAGCAGGGAAGCCCAGGAGTTCACAGCTACAAGTAGATGATCCTGCCGCATTGAAGACCCGGTGCAACCTAATAAATAATAATAATAATAAAACCCTGCAGTGATTATGAAGTACATCTAGCAAAAAAGTAAGAGTCCTCTTCACAGGCTTCTTTCCTAATCCCCTGAGTATGTCTGTGCAGATGCTTGTGCATGGATCTCGCTCAGCTCTTAGGCCTTTGGATAGTGCCCTTCTTTGACTGTATTTACAGTTTCATAAACTGAGTTGGGGAATGTGAGATCTCTCTCAATCCTCTCTATTTATTGTTCTGGTTTATATTGTTCTGGTCCATCATTATATGTTTGTGCTGCATTTTGAGTAATTTCTTCAGATCTTACCATTCATTTTATTATCTCTTCAATGTATTTGATATGCTGTGAATCTGACTGGTAATGTAAATATAAATAATGTACATAGGTACGTAAGTATTTGTGTGTTTTTTGAAGGATGCTGTTTATTTTCTTAGTTTGCATAATGTGCTTTCCTAGTCTCTCACTGTTTGGACATGTTTTAGAAAGATGTCTTTATTCTTCCTAACATACCTATCTTGTAATTATAGTGTGTGGTGTTTCTTCACAGTTGATTCTGATAATGGTTACAAAGATTCATGGGAATGTAGGAATGTGTTCCATTCATCCTGGTGTCACTAGAATATACTTAGTGCCTGGTACATATGTACTTGCTTCAAAAAAAGTTACATATGTAGCAAATGGTTCAACTCTATATTGCAAATGTTTCTAGTTTAGCAAAAGGATTTAATGAGGACTTATTATAGAAACTTCTGATTTGTTGAATGATGGTTGACTGAACAGTTACAGAATATTTTGGGAGACAGGTTTGAACATGGTTAGATTTTGCTTCTATGACAATGTAGTTTAAAAAAAAAAATAAAAACACCTCTGTATATAGATGTAGCCTAAATGATAAAAGGGAAGAGAGCAGAACAACCTCCTTCACATGCCTTCCATTATGGTAACCAGAGAAACACTCTAGCAGGACTGTGTTGTTACAGGGATCTCTGACACTGGAGGATGTGGCCGTGGACTTCACGTGGGAGGAGTGGCAGCTCCTGGCCCCTACTCAGAAGGCCTTGTACCGGGACGTGATGCTGGAGAACTATAGCAACCTGGTGTCTGTGGGTGAGGATGGCTCCTGCGGGTCCCTCGGAGAGTCCCCAGTCAGTGGCCTTTCCTATTTCGGCTTCGGCTTCTGAAAGCTCTGCAGTGTCCATGGTGCCCTGAAGTGGTACCTGAGTCTCAGTTTCTTCTCTGGTCCCAGACTAGAGAGTATGACATGCCCTTTCCTGAGAGATGAGCCTTCTCTTGGCTGAGCTGCACACTGTGTACTTCCTAAAATATAACTCCACGCTGGCAGACCACAACCCAAGTCAAGAGCCTGTCTGTCTCTCATTTCCCATGAACAGGGTATCAAGCCAGCAAGCCAGCTGCTCTCTCCAGATTGGAACGAGGAGAACTGTGGCCCATGGAAGACGAAGCCCACAGTCGAATCTGTCCAGGTGAGTGAGAGCACCAGCACTGGGTTGGCCGCAGGACTTACATTCTCATCATTCAGAGATGCAACAGCCATGAGCGTCTGATAACATGGAAGCTTGGCTTCCATGATACTCTCATAGAAGAGCTCTATATCTTTTAGGTGTGTCGAAGAATGTGTCTCTTCTTGGATTTCATCCTTGTTTATTTCATCTTGGTCTTGATTTTTTTTTTTTTCCTCTGAAGGTTCTGTTTACAATTCTCAAATCTTGCTCTCCTGCCCCCAGCACTGTGTCACTGATGGTTTCTTCTGCTTCCTTGCTATGAAATTACACCTTCCACGCCTCTCTAAATGTGAAGAGACGCGTTTAATTCTTTTTTAAAAATTTTGGCCACACAATTTTTCAGTCAGAACTTGTTTTAGGGAAATTTTTTAGTTCCCTGGCCAGGGATCAAACCTGGGGCCCCTGCACTGGAAGCATGGAGTCTTAACCACTGCACCACCAAGGAAGTCCCAAGATTTTTAGCACTGTCTTCTGGCAATTGTACCTTCTTGCCCCTTTGGATAATATTTATTTTCAGTCCTAACATTCAGATCATCTTTGATTGGCAGATAGAGTTTCAACATATAAACTGTGGAGGGAGGAAAGGTAAACCCTTAAGGCAGTCTCTGGAACCTTCTATTTCTTTCTTCATAGATCTGTGTTGGGAAAGCCTCAGTCTTCTGTGTTTCTCCTCTGTTCTCACACCACTGCTGCACTCACAGCACTTCTGACACCGGATCTGTGTTGGGTTTTCCCCATAATAAGCAGTTCTCTGTGACACCAGCTGTATGTTTGTGTGCTCAGCCGTGTCTGACTCTTTGCAACCCCATGTACTGTAGCCCAGCAGGCTCCTCTGTCCATGGGATTTCCCAGGCAAGGATACTGGAGTGGGTTACTGTTTCCCTGTCCAAGGGATCTTTCCCACCTAGCGATCTAACCTGCGTCTCTTGCATCTCCTGCATTTGTAGGTGGATTCTTTACCACTAGCGCCCCCTGGGAAGCCTGACACAAGCAGTTTAACTCAGTTCTGACTGTCTTCCTGGAGAAAGCATCAGATCCCACAGGTTAAGGGCTCCATCACACCAGACACCCCCCCTCAACTCCACTTCCAAACACAGGTCCAGGTTGTATCCTGTGCTTTTGACTCACTTGCTCTATACTGGGGCTTCCCAAGACTCCCTCCTCCCTCAGGTTCAATTCATTTGTTAGAGCAGCTCACAAAACTCAGAGAACCATTGCACATACTAGATCACCAGTTTGCTGTGAAAGGATCTAAGTCAGAAAGAGCCAGATGAAGAAGGTGCCCAGGGCAGGGTGTGGGGAAGGGGCTTAGGGACTTCCACAACGTGTCTGGGCATAATGCTCTCCCATCACCACCATGTGTTGCACCCAGAAGCCCTCTAAATCCTGTAATTTTGTTATTTTTATGGAGACTTCATCCCCCTAGGCATGATTGATCACTGACTTTGTCTCCAGCCCTTCTCTCCTCTCTGGAGAATGGAGGTGGAGGTGAGACTGAAAATTGGATCAGATCCAAGCATCTGATCAAACTTTGATCTTTCTGGTGATCAGCCCTACCCAGCATCCCCCACCCCAAAATATAGGGGAAATAGAGCTTACAAAATGACATAAATGAGAAAGCAATAGCCTGCTATATAGAAGGCATAGCTGGGATTTGAGTAAAGATGATGGAGAGCAAAGAATGAAGGTGTGAAGTTGGAAACATGCTAGGTCTTGAGGGAACTGTTGAAAGATTAGCCTGAAGCCCCTTGAAGGCCGGTTTTAGGAGGTAATTGTACAGGAACAAGTGGAATGTGTACAATAAATAAATAAAGTAGATGTTGGTCATATAACTTTAATTTCCAGGCTAACTGTTCTGGTCTTTGTTAGTAGAGTTGCCCCTGAATAACACAGGTTTGAATGGGTCCACTTATATGTGGAATTTTTTTCCATAAATACATAATGGAGTGCTATGCTATCTGAGGTTGCTTGAATCCTTGACTATGGAGGGGTGTCTATAAATTTTATCTTTATAAAGTTAAATTGGATCTTGACTTCGAGGAGGGTCTGTACCCCTAACCCCGTGTCGTTCAAGGGTCAGCTGTAATTGAGGTATAGTGGTGGCGTTGTGAGTTTGGTTTATATTATCCTTGGATATGTAGTCTTACTTTTTAATTGGGTGGCAGTAGTGTGAGCTGTTGTTAAGTACATCCAATAGTTCTGAGACAAATGGCAGGTAAACTGTCAAGAGTCCTGAGATCAGTCCAGTGATCCTTTAGGATTTCTTAAATGATGGAAACCAGGATGAATATGTAAGCTGTTGAAAGAAAATGCTGTTAGTGGCAAGAGGTAGGCTTAGGGATTGTTACAATGAAATGGGGACAATTTGGATATTACATGTGTACATGTACAAAGGGCAAAAGAAAAAGGTGCCAGTTCCCTAGTATGAAATTGTGATATAAGATACATATATATCTTGGTCTTTGACTCTGGTTTAGCACGCCTAAAATCCTTGTAGTTTCCTGAGTACAGGACTGCTTATTTCCTTTATCAGTATTGGTATAGTCAATGTTAAATGCTCCTCACTGGGCTTTCCCCCCCCCCCCCCACTGGGCTTTTTAAAACTCAAAGTTGTGAGACTTTCCTGTTGGTCCAGTGGCTGGGTCTCTGAGCTCCCGATGCAGGAGGCCTGGGTTTGATCCCTGGTCAGGGAACTAGATCCCACATGCTGCAACTTAAAAAAAAAAACAAAATACTATATGCTGCAACTAAGACACAGCGCAGCCAAATAAATAAATAAATATTTTCCAAAAAAACCCCAAAGTCTTAATGTTACAAAAACTATAAACTTTGACCCAGGCCTTCATCTACTTCCAATCTACACTTTTTTCCAAATATCTCATCCTATCCCCTATCCTTATATAATATTTATATACAGATGATTCCCACAGTGTTGTTTTCAGTGAGGACCTTTATCAGGATCTGTATGTTCAGTTGAATTCTTCATGTCTGCTTTGAATATCCAGAACCTACCTGAAGATTGATTTGCTTTGAAATGCACACTTGATTTAGCAATATTGTGAACCTCAGTGATAGTCCCCATCTCATTAAAAACCACTACTCATCTATCCAGTGGCCTAGGTCAGGTAATCAGGAATAACACTTGATTCCTTACATTTATCATAGCAACCATGAATGAATCTTGTTTTTTCTCTCTCTAGATTATATCCTAATTTTTTCCACCTGGTTCTCTATTGCTTCCTCAAACCACTATTCGCAATTTGCTCCTGCTTTCTTAATTGTTGCTTTAATGTTAGTTTTACCCTAACTGGAATTTATGCTCAGTGACAATAAGGACTTTGTTTCTATTTCCTCATCACTGGCATAATGCTTGATGCATAGCCATAATTTAATAAAGATTTATGGATGTATGAAAGTGTGCCACATCATTTGGAAACAAATAGCCCTCTGTCTTTGTTCATAATGAAAGTGAAAGTGTTAGTCACTCAGTTATGTCTCACTCTTTGTGACCCCATGGACTGCAGCCCTCCAGGCTCCTCCGTCCATGGAATTCTCCCGGCAAGAATACTGGAGTGGGTTGCCACTTCTTTGTCCAGGAGATCTTCCTGACCCAGGGATTGAACCTGGTCTCTTATGTTGCAGGCAGACTCTACTGTCTGAACCTCATAATAACTTGATTTTATTTTACTCTCTCAGCATACTTTATAAGTTCACAATTACAAAGCAGCCAAATCTGTATTTGCTCAATTTGAATGCTCTAACCTCATTTGTGCCCTATTTTACCCTTTATTTTACCCTTTATTTATATTACTGTGTTGTACTCTTGTCCCGGTAATAACAAACATATTTACTTGAAGTTTCTTTCTTTCTTTCCTTTTTTTTTTTTTTGAGTTAAGGTATAGTTGATTTACAGCTTTGTGTTAATTTCTGCTATACAAAGTGTTTCATTCTTTTTCATATTCTTTTCCATTATAATTTCTCACAGTATATTGAATATAATTCCCTGTGCTATACAGGAGGACATTGTTGTTTATCTATCCTGTTTATAATAGTTTACATCTGCTCATCCCAAAATCCCAATCCATCCCCTGCTTCCCTTTTGGCAACTACAAGTCTGTTCTCTAAGTCTGTAAGTCTTTCTGTTTCATAGACAAATTCATTTGTGTCATATTTTAGATTCCACATATAAGTGATATCATATCTTTCTCTTTCTGACTTACTTCACTTAGTTTGATAATTTCTAGGTCCATCCATGTTGCTACAAATAGCATTATTTCATTTTTTTTTTTTAATGTCTGGCTAGTATTACATTATATACCACATCTTCTTTATCCATTCGAATGCTGATGGACATTTAGGTTGTTCCATGTTTTGGCTATTGTGAATTCTGCTGCTATGAACATAGAGGTGCATGTATCTTTTCAAATTATAGGTTTTTCAGATATATGCTCAAGAGTGGGATTGCTGGATTGTATGGCATCTCTATTTTTAGTTTTTTAAAACCTCCATACTGTTTTCCAGAGTGGCTACACCAATTTAATTTACATTCCCACCAACAATGTAGGAGGGTTCTCTTTTCTACTTGGAGTTTCTTTAAACTGAGGTCATAGTGTTGTCTATAAAGAGCCCACCTACCCAAAATTTGTTAAACAGTTTCACTCTTTACCAAGTTCATGGGAAGGTTCATTCTTCTCTTCTTTCCTAGAAATGAGGAAAGATGACTGTCTTCTACAGGAGAACTTGCAAAATCAAAGCTGTCCAAAAAGAGCGGAACGATGTCACGAACATAATGCACTTGGAAATGTTTATCAGAGCAAAAGTCATTGTCCTTTATGCCAGAATCATGATATACTTTACTTACATGGGAAAACACTGAAATCAAACTTAAGTTCAATCAGCCAGAACAGAAACTATGAAGTAAAGAACCCCATTAAGGCTAATGTAGATGGGACATTCTTCCTCCATGCAAAGCATGAGGAATTTCACAGTGAAAGTAAGCTTCCTGAGTGTGGAATTCCTATGAGCACAAATTCACAGATCATTACATGTCTGGGAACTCAACAGATAAATAAACCTCATGTTTGCGCTGAATGTGGGAAAGCCTTCATCAAGAAGTCCCGCCTCATCGATCATCAGAGAGTTCACACAGGAGAAAAACCCCACGGATGCAGTGTATGTGGGAAAGCTTTCTCTAGAAAGTCTAGACTCACTGAACACCAGAAAACCCACATAGGAGAGAAACGGTATGCATGCACTGAGTGTGACAAAGTCTTCCCTAAGAAGTCACGGCTGCTTATCCATCAAAAAACTCATACAGGTGAGAAGCCCTACATATGTGATGATTGTGGAAAAGGCTTTGTCAAGAAGTCTCGGCTCATTAATCATCAGAGAGTTCATACAGGAGAGAAACCTCATGGGTGCAGCCTGTGTGACAAAGCATTCTCCAGGAAGTCCAGGCTCATGGAACACCAGAGAACTCACACGGGAGAAAAACCGTATGAATGCACGGAATGTGACAAAGCCTTCCGCTGGAAATCGCAGCTCAATGCACACCAGAAAACTCATACAGGGGAGAAATCATATATATGTAGCGATTGTGGAAAGGGCTTCATTCAGAAGGGCAATCTCATTGTACATCAGCGAACTCACACTGGAGAGAAACCCTATGTATGCACTGAATGTGGGAAAGGCTTCATCCAGAAGGGCAATCTCCTGATACATCAGCGAACTCACACTGGAGAGAAACCCTATGTATGCACTGAATGTGGGAAAGGCTTCAGCCAGAAAACCTGCCTCATCTCACATCAGAGATTTCACACTGGAAAGACTCCCTTTGTGTGTACCGAGTGTGGAAAATCCTGTTCACACAAATCGGGTCTCATTAACCACCAGAGAATTCACACAGGAGAGAAACCCTACACGTGTAATGACTGTGGGAAAGCATTCAGGGATAAGTCGTGCCTCAACAGACACAGGAGAATACACACAGGAGAGAGACCCTATGGCTGCAGCGACTGCGGGAAAGCTTTCTCCCACTTGTCATGCCTTGTGTATCACAAGGGGATGCTACATGCAAGAGAGAAACGTGGTGACTCAGTCAAGTTGGAAAATCCTTTCTCAAAGCATCTCAGCCCATCACGTCCAAGTGATATGGTACAGAGGAAGAACCCTGTTAGTGTGGTGACTGTGCAGATGCCTTCTGTGGCAACTCAGACTCCATCCCACAGCGATAAGCCCCTAGAAGACGAGAACATAACCCTTGTGGGACAGCTAGGGGGCAGATATGCACCCTCAGCAGATAATAGAATTTGCGCACAAGAGAAGCCTAGTGAATGCAGTGAATGTGGTAGCACCCTCAGTGGTCAATTACATCTTATTTTTGTCACAAAAGACACCCAGGAATAACCTCATTCAATCAAGCTGGAAAACCCTTGAATAAAACCTAGCTCTTTGTATGGCTGGCGAGTGTATACTGAGACAAATAGTATAAACACAGAGACTGGGAAAGCCTCTCATGGAAAGATAGACCCTAACAGGGCTTTCATAGGTCACATATGTCAGTGAGGTCATAGTTGGCAGAAATGTAATGACTGAGGAGAAGTCCTTCCCCAGAAATAAGACTTCAGTAGGTGTCAGAGTTCACACTAAGAGAAACTGTTGGACCCCTGAAGGCAGTAAATGGGTCAGTGGTATGTTCCTTTTCATTGGTTGGCAGAGGAAATCGTAGAAATAAAACTCTGAACACACCAACTATGGCACGTCTTCAGCAAAATATCAGAAAGTGCATGAAGCAAATAACAAATAAACCCTGTTAAAATGAATCTTTTAGAGATGTCTGTCACAATTTTAACATGATATATCAAATTGTATACATAGTGTACACTCTAGGACAGTACACCTGGAATCAAATTCCTAGTTTTGATGTCATTTCAGTTCAGTTCAGTCACTCAGTTGTGTCCGACTCTTTGTGACCACATGCACTGCAGCACGCCAGGCCTCCCTGTCCATCACCAACCCCCAGAGTTCACTCAAACTCATGTCCATTGAGTCGGTGATGCCATCCAGCCATCTCATCCTCTGTCATCCCCTTCTCCTGCCCCCAATCCCTCCCAGCATCAGAGTCTTTTCCAATGAGTCAACTCTTAGCATGAGGTGGCCAAAGTATTGGAGTCCTAAAGCATTAGCTTTAGCATCAGTCCTTCTAATGAACACCCAGGACTGATCTCCTTTAGAATGGACTGGTTGGATCTCCTTGCAGTCCAAGGGACTCTCAAGAGTCTTCTCCAACACCACAGTTCAAAAGCATCAATTCTTTTGTGCTCAGCTTTCTTCACAGTCCAACTCTCACATCCATACAAGACCATTGGAAAAACCATAGCCTTGACTAGATGGACCTTTGTTGGCAAAGTAATGTCTCTGCTTTTGAATATGCTATCTAGGTTGGTCATAACTTTCCTTCCAAGGAGTAAGTGTCTTTTAATTTCATGGCTGCAGTCACCATCTGCAGTGATTTTGGAGCCCCCACAAAATAAAGTCTGACACTGTTTCCACTGTTTCTCCATCTATTTCCCATGAAATGATGGGACCAGATGCCATGATCTTAGTTTTCTGAATGTTGACCTCAGTGACTCCTTAATTGAAAGAAAAGCGTCTCTCTTGCACTTCATCTCTGAAAGTTATAATGTGGTACATTCCCCTCTGTGGGCTTCCCTGATAGTTCAGATAGTAAAGAATCTGCCTGGACTGCAGGGGACCTGGGTGATCTCTGGGTTGGAGAGATCCCTTGGAAAAGGAAATGGCAACCTACTCCAGTATTTTTGCCTGGAGAATCCTATGGACAGACCATGGGGTCACAAAGAGTCAGACATGACTGAGCAGCTAACACTAACAAACACTCCCCTCTTTGAAAGGGACATGAGTCTTCTTTTCCCGCCCAGGATCATTATATGGTTAGCTCTTGCATTTCTTCAGTTCTAACTTTACTCAGTTTGTTGTTTCAGCCTACCAAAGTCCTTCAAAAGGAAATGAAATACATTTAATCTGACAATGTAACACAGCATGTTTGGATGTGCTTAACTTTATACATCTCACTTGGAGGAACAGGGCTCAAAATTCATGAATAATCTATCAGCCAAGCTCTGGCTCTAGAAGACAGTTCCCTTCCTGTACACACACCATCCAGAAAAAAAAAAAAAACTTTTAAACAACTATTTCCCTTGACTTGGTCCTGTCCTAGTACCTAGAGATGATGACAGTGATGAACTTAAGAGGAAATCCTTTCCACCTTTGAGCTGGCAATTTTTTTAAGGCTAGATTTCATGCCTATGGTAATTTTACCCACAGTCAAAGATAATCAAAGTATGTGTACACCTACATGAGTTGAAAAGGACATATAAGAAACGAAGTATTTCTGATAATTTTCTCTTCAAGGTGAAAGGTTGTTGCATGAAAGATGCCAGGATTCTTGGCCTCTGGAGGAGAGGAATTCTATCCCGGGCCAGTGACGAGGCTTGATCACTCAGAGCTTTGTGTGACAAAGTTTTATTAAAGTATAAAAGTGATAGACAAAGCTTCTGACATTGACATCAGAAGGGGGCAGAAAGAGTGCCCCCTTGCTAGTTTTTCGCAAGCTGTTTTATGTCTGTTAGAAAGGTATTAATCAGATAAGAGAGACACCTCAAGACTGAGGGAGTTTCACCAGGCCCCCACCAGTATACATTTTTGAGATAGGATGGAATGAGGTGTGTCATCCCCCAGCCATAAAACAATTGATATGAATACTGGTTTGTTGAGCTACTATCAGCCCAAGGTTTGAGAAAAGAAAAAGGTAGAACCATTTTGAAGAAAGGCAAATTCTAAAGCAAATAGGTAGTTTCATTAACATAGCTTAAGTAAAACATTTCCATAAGGAAAACGCATTGGTTAGCTCAAAGTCTGAGAAAAGTTCAGCTCAGGTGGAAACAGGTGTCTTTTTAAGTTAAAGGGATTTATTATGTATATGTCAAACTCTGGCTTCCCTGGTGGCTCAGATGGTAAAGAATCTGCCTGCAATTCTGGAGACCTGGGTTTGATCCTTGGGTTGAGATCTGGAGAAGGGAATGGCAGCCCACTCCAGTATTCCTGCCTGGAGAATCCCATGGATACAGGAGCCTAGCCGGCTGCAGTCCACAGCGTTGCAAAGAGTCAGACACTACTCAGTGACTAACACCATGTAAAACTGAATCACTTTGCTGTGCATCTGAAACTAACACAGCATTGTAAATCAGCTATACTTCAATTAAAAAATAAGGGGGGAAAAGGTTACACTGCCCATGATTCCATTGTTGGAAAGGCAGCTGCAATCTCCATTTGGAACTTCCCCAGACTCTGCCCTTCCAGTCTCTTCCCTTGGCTGATGTTAATGTGTATCCTTTAGCTGTTATGAACCCTCACTCTGAGTAGAACAACTTTCAGTAATCCTGAGCCCCTCTTGCAAATGAGTTTCTTGCTATGACCTTTGGTTACATGACTATCAGTCACTTCCTGAGAATTATTTATGGCATTGGCTATAGGGTAAAACATATTGAAGCCAACAGGTGAACCTGGGGGCTGTGCCACAACCTGTGTCCTCAAGATCTATTTCCTCAGGGTGAGTGAGTCTTCGAGCTTAGGGCTGGGGTGATGGGAGAAAAATGAGCTGGAGCAGGGCATAAAATAGGTAGTACCCCTGTAAATGACTGGCAAAGACTTCTTCGGGAGGTGACAAAGATGCACAGGACTGGGAAAAACAGTTCTTTGACATCATTGTTGTACACGGATATTCATAGTTCTATTTGCAGTATCCAAAAAAACGAACCAATTCAAAGGTCCACCCACTGGTGAATGATTATCCAATGAGTACCCAACAATGAATACTAAAGCAACAAAAAGGAACGAACTATTGATACTTTAGTAATGATGAATTTCAAAACAATTATACTATGTGAAAGAAGCCAGAACCTACAGTATTAGTTTTATGAAAAGAATAGAGACTAACTGTATAGTGACAGAAGGCAAGTTTTGTATTTCGGCCGTGTAATTAGCACACTTGAGAAGTGGCTCACAACGTCCACTGTTTCTGCTCACACTGTGATCGCTATACTAATCAGTTTCCCAAACCTCGGTTTTCCGCAAACACTTAACCTGACAATTCCACGCCTAGCCCCGCCCCGCACAAAGCACCTGCTCTGCGTACGGACACCGAACCTCTTCTAAGATGGCTGCTTCCACGGTGCTCCTGCCCAGTGGCTACAGAGCGCCTCCAGTTTTTGTTTTTTTCCAAGCACGTATGTAAGTTTTCATACAGTCTCTAGATCTTTTCGGGGTTAAACCACTGATCGAGATGTCCGGAAGTAATTTTAATTTCCCACGGAGGTGAGACGCCACAGCCATTAACAGCCGCTTAGAATGTATGCCTGCACCCTTCTGGTCTTGATGGGCTCCGACCTTAGAAAGAGGGCCCTGTCCATTCAAACGAATTTACCTTCACTTCATGATTGCTTTGTATGAGCTCAAACCTCTTAAAATCGCCCCATTTTCCTTGGGCCAGGAAATAGAATTTCCGTACGCCATCTATCCGACAGATAGGCAAAGATGGCGGCCCCCAGGGGGCCGAGGCGGCAGTGGTGGCGCGTATATATTAGCTCATAAGGAAATGCCGGAAACGCCCTACCGTTCACCATAGAAACGCGGTAGAAACGCCGCTGACCCTTGACGGTTGGTGTCTGTAGAGGGGGCTGGGCGAGGGCACCAGAAGTGAAAGAAGCTTAGGGAAGAAAGTTAGGCCCTGAAGAGGTGGCTGCAGGTTCAGGAGAGAACCAGGTGGGTTTGTGTGTCTGGCTGTAAAAAGGGCGGGGACGGGGGCGGTCTGTCGGCCTTTAGGTGGGTTGTGGCTCCTTCCAGCCCATGAAGGTAGCTCGAGGGCGGGTGGCGGTTTGATTTTGTTTTTGAGGGGAGCGTGTACTGAACGTCCGTGATCGGGGTGTCTTTGGGGTCAGTCATGGGCTCTGGTGGTCACCGATTAAAAGTCTGAACAGATCAACTACCGAGAGTCCTGAGGTCAGGGTTTAGCGTCTTGGCGGTTGACAACTAGTGTGGTGGGGATTGTCAGTGAATGCGGTGTCTTGTTCGGGTTTTCGAATAATTTGGAGCTCAAAGTCGAGGATGGAGAAGGAAATGGCAACCCACTCCAGTGTTCTTGCCTGGAGAATCCCAGGGACAGGAGCCTGGTGGGCTGCCGTCTCTGGGGTCGCACAGAGTCGGACACGACTGAAACGACTTGGCAGCAAAGTCGAGGAACCATTAAGGGAGGTCAGTATACGTGTGTATCTGACCTGGTTTGGTATTAGTCGGGTGGGGGGTTGGGTGGGTCATGGTCACTGTCTTTCGCGCAGAAATGCGTGACGCAGAAGGCTTGGAGGCTCAGGAGCCCTGGTAGGTTGTGTGTTTAGCTCAGACTTTGGCTAATGAACGTAACATTCCCCGAAAACTTCAGGTCCAAGTCCCTGACCCACCAGTTTTCTAGTCCCTTTAAATTTTGTCTTTATTCTTCCTGCAAGTTGACTGCCTTACTCATTTCCCCCGTATTTATATTTTTGAATTGTTTTTATATTTGTTATTTATAGCTCATATTCTTTTTTTTTTTTTAGTTTTGAGTTTTTTAAAAAAATTTTAATTGGAGGCTAATTACTTTACAATATTGTGGTGGTTTTTGCCATACATTCACATGAATCAGCCATGGGTGTATATGTGTTCCTCATCCTGACCCTCCCTCCCACCTCCCTCCCCATCCCTTCCCTCAGGGTCCTCCCAGTGCACCAGCCCTGAGCACCCTGTCTCATGCATTGAACCTGGACTGGCGATCTAGTTCACATATAATATACATGTTTCAATGCTATTCTCCCAGATCATCCCACCCTCACCTTCTCCCACAGAGTCCAAAAGTCTGTTCTTTACATCTGTGTCTCTTTCGCTGTCTTGCATATAGGGTCATTGTTACTGTCTTTCTAAATTCCATATATATGTGTTAATATAGTGTGTTGGTGTTTTTCTTTCTTACTTTGCTCTGTATAATAGGCTCCAGTTTCATCCACCTCATTAGAACTGATTCAAATACATTCTTTTTAATAGCTGAGTAATAGTCCATTGTGTACATGTACCACAGCCTTCTTATCCGTTCATCTGCTGATGGGCATCTAGGTTGCTTCTATGTCCTGCCTATTGTAAACAGTCCTGCAATGAACATTGGGGTACACGTGTCTCTTTAAATTCCAGTTTCCCCGGTGTGTATGCCCAGCAGTGGGATTGCTGGGTCGTATGGAAGTTCTATTCCAGTTTTTTAAGGAATCTCCACACTGTCCTCCATAGTGGCTATACTAGTTTGCATTCCCACCAACAGTGTAAGAGGGTTCCCTTTTCTCCACACCCTCTCCAGCATTGACTGTTTGTAGACTTTTTGATAGCAGCCATTCTGACCGGTGTGAGATGGTACGTCATTGTGGCTTTGATTTGCATTTCTCTGATAATGAGTGATGTTGAGCATCTTTTTCAAATGTTTGTTAGCCATCTGTATGTCTTCTTTGGAGAAATGTCTATTTAGTTCTTTGGCCCATTTTTTGATTGGGTCGTTTATTTTTCTGGAATTGAACTGCAGGTGCTGCTTATATATTTTTGAGATTAATTATTTGTCGGTTGCTTCGTTAGCTTTTATTTTCTTCCATTCTGAAGGCTGTTTTTTCACCTTGCTCATAGTTTCCTTCATTGTGCAAAAGCTTTTAAGTTTAATTAGGTCTCATTTGTTTATTTTTGCTTTTATTTCCATTACTCTGGGAAGTGGGTTATAGAGGATCCTGCTGTGATTTATGCCAGAGAGTGTTTTGCCTATGTTTTCCTCTAGGAGTTTTATAGTTTCTGGCCTTACATTTAGATCTTTAATCCATTTTGAGTTTATTTTTGTGTATGGTGTTAGAAAGTGTTCTGCTGCTGCTGCTGCTAAGTCGCTTCAGTTGTGTTTGACTCTGTGCGACCCCATAAACAGCAGCCCACCAGGCTCCCCCGTCCCTGGGATTCTCCAGGCAAGAGCACTGGAGTAGGTTGCCATTTCCTTCTCCAATGCATGAAACTGAAAACTGAAAGGGACGTCACTCAGTCGTGTCTGACTCTCAGCAACGCACATGGGCTGCAGCCTTCCAGGCTCCTCCATCCATGAGATTTTCCAGGCAAGAGTAATGGAGTGGGGCGCCATTGCCTTCTCCGAGAAAGTGTTCTAGTTTCATTCTTTTACAAGTGGTTGACCAGTTTTCCCAGCACCACTTGTTAAAGAGATTGTCTTTTCTCCATTGTCTATTCTTGCCTCCTTCTTCAAAGATAAGGTGTCCATAGGTGTGTGGATTTATCTCTGGGCTTTCTATTTTGTTTCATTAATCTATGTTTCTGTCTTGTGCCAGTACCATACTGTCTTGATTACTGTAGCTTTGTAGTATAGCCTGAAGTCAGGCAGGTTGATTCCTCCAGTTCCATTCTTCTTTCTCAAGATTGTATAGTGCATATTCTTTTTCTGATTTGCTCATTGGCTCTCATGTTGAAAATGTATTTAAACAAGGGATATGAAGACTTTTAAAGAGGTGTCAGGGCAACAAAATTTAAAGGAAGAATTTTACAGTTTCTCAATGCCCAGATGGCTTCGTCTGTATAACTGAAAATTACCTGCCACTGAAATGTAGTGCTGTGTTAATTCTCCTTGGTCACTTCCCCCCATCAAATTCATGTTACTCCCACATATTCAGGGAATTAGGTTTCACTGGCTGGAGGTGTGAAATTCTCTGGGAAACTAAATGGAGAGACAGAAATACTAGGGACTGTAGTATTAAGGTGAGTGCACAGAAAAAAGGAATATAATCCTAAAAGTAATTTTGCTTTTCAACCCACAGATTTAAACAACAGATAAGATATGAATGAAGAAGGACGAGGTTCCAGGACCTAGGTATTGTTATTTCTGGGGACACTCTGGCAGCTGTGATATCTAACTAGAAATTAACAGGAATATCCAGAAGAGACAGAGACAGAACCTCTGCATTGCCAACTGTTTTCAGAGAACAGAGAATATGATCCAGGCGCAGGTGACTCATATCTTATTTTATTCTCTCCTTTATTCCTTAATGGATTTGTGGAGCCTATAAAAAAAATCCAGTTCAGTAGAGAGAAATAAACTGAATCTAACCCCAACACCATGGCAAAGTGGGATTAAGAATGTAGTGTTTATGTGATTCCTGTGAAACTAGTGTTAGAACATCATGTGTATCTGTCACTGACTCTGTGTGCACACCTGTAGATGTGTCGATTTACAAATTATGTGGGTTTGTGCATATATCTGTGTACACATCTGTTAGGACGTTTTGTGCAAAAAATTACACTCTTAAAGGACATCCTATTGCCCAAGATGATATAATTTAAACATCCAAACGAATAATGACTGCAATTGTTCAGTAAATATTAGTTGTATAAAATTCCATGTGTCTATGTGCTCTACTGTCTTAGTCACTCAGTCATGTCTGACTCTGTGTGACTCCGTGGGCTTTAACCTGCCAAGTTCCTCTGTCCATGGAATTCTCCAGGCAAGAATACTGGAGTGGGTTGCCATTTCCTCCGCCAGGGGATCTTCCCAGCCCAGGGATTGAACCCACATCTCCTGTGTCTCCTGCATTGCAGATAGATTCTTTACCCACTGAGCCATTTGTCTATAGTCATACTCAAAAAGTATGTTAAGCTACGTAAAGCATTTAGAGGAGTGCCTGCCACATGGTAAGGGCTGTATGAGGTCATCCATGCCTTTAGTCTTTGACAGCACTTTATACTAGGATATTTTCAAATTGTATGATTTTCAGTAATCAGTTTTTTTTGCCATATTTTGCATTTACCTCATCATAGATGAAGTTGAAATCTGTCTTGTATATTAATTGATCCGCTGTATTTTTTCTCTTGAGAAATGTCTGTCCTTACAATTTTTACATTAACAAGATTATCTTTTTCTTCTGATTAGTGAGTCATTCCTATGTACTATATATTGATTCTTTCTCTCTCTTTTATTTTAACCTCACAACATGGCATGTGGGACCTTATTTCCCTGACCAGGGATTAAACATGCGCTCCCTGCAGTGGAAGCATGGATTCTTAAGCACTGGACTCCTGGGGAAGTCCTCTTTCTTTTGTTTATAAAAAATATTTTCCTGGCTTGTCACTTTTATTTCAGCTTTGCTCATGATATCTTCTTTAAAATCTTTTTTAAATTGAAGTATATTTGATTTACAATGTTGTGTTAATTTCTGCTGTATACCAAAGTGATTCTGTTATACATGTATATACATTCTTTTTTTCATACTATTTTCTGTTATGGCTTGTCACAGTATATTGAATATAGTTCTCTGTGCTGAACATTAGAACTTTATCCCTTCTATATATACAGTAGTTTGCATCTGCTAATCCCAAACTCCCAACCCATTTCTCCTCCAGCTCCCACTTTGGCAACCATAAGTCTATTCTCTATGTGAATCTGTCTCTATTTTGTAGCTAGGTTCCTTTGTGTCATATTTTAGACATGGGGACTGAGCCCTCACCCTATGCCACATGGTGCTCTCTTCAGGTTGATCGTGTCAGAATTGAATGGTAGGACACACAGCTGGTGTCAGACAATTGCTTGGTGGTATGTTTAAAAAAAACATACACATGAGAATTGGTGTCAGAATCGTGCTTAATATGAGCAGGACAGCTTCCTTTATATTCTTTATGAATGAATTGAAGAGAAACACTCATATTAAACCAGGAATCTGTTACTCCAGGAAACCTTGTCATTCAAGGATATAGCTGTGGACTTCACGTGGGAAGAGTGGCAGCTCCTGGCCCCTGCTCAGAAGACCCTGTACCGAGATGTGATGCTGGAGAACTATAGCAACCTGGTGTCCGTGGGTGAGGACAGCTCCCTTGGGTCCTTCATAGGATCCCCAGTCAGTGGCCTTTATTTTCTCAGCTGCTTAAACTTTGAAATCACTGCAGTGCCCTATGGCAGATTCTTATTGCCTCTTCTAACTCCTGATGAAAGGATATATACAATGTGCTATGAACTGTTTTTACTCCCAACACGACTGATACCAAATGTCTGGGTTTTTTCTATACTAATAACCAATTCTCCTACTCTCCATGTACAGCCTGGGTGTCCCGCAATTTAATCCTCTTTTGACATTGACCACCCAAATTCAGCATCGTACCCCAGAAGCTTATGGGCTCACTTCAGATATAAGTTAAACATATTAGGTGTCCAGGGTACCCACACTTCTGCCTGACTTGACTATAAACTGAGCCTTTGGGACTTCCCTGGTGGTCCAGTGGTTAAGAATTCACACTTCGAATGCAGGGAGCACAAGTGTGATCCCTGGTTGGGAAACTAAGGTCCCACATGCCACAGGGCATGGCCAAAAAAAAAAAAAATTACATTAAAAAAAAAAATCAAGCATTCCCATTCTCCACCCCTCAACATTTGACAGAATGGCTCACAGAACTCAGGAAAGCACTTAACTTACCATTACCAGTTTATTACAAAGGATAAACTCAGGAATAGCCAAATGGAAGAGATGCTGGGACAGAGTTAAGGGGGAGGGATCATGGTCCTTCCATGAGTGCTCCAAGTGTGTCACCTTGATGTGGTCATCAACCCAGAAGCTCCCCCAGCCTGGTTGTGTAGGGGTTTTTATGCTGATTTCATTGTGCAGGCATGTTTTTTAAAATCACTGGCTGTGGGTGGTTAACTCAGTCTCTAGTCCCCTCTCTCTGTGCGGCAGGGGAAAAGTGAAAGAAAGTGAAAGTTGCTCAGTCATGTCCAACTGTTTGCAACCTCATGGGCTATACAGTCCACAGAATTTTCCAGGCCAGAATACTGGAGTGGTTAGCCTCTTGCTTCTCCAGCGGATCTTCCTGACCTAGGAATCGAACGGGAGTCTCCTACATTGCAGGTGGATTCTTTACCAACTGAGCTATCAGGGAAGCTCATGGCAGGGGTAGGAGGAGCTGAAATTTCTAACCTTCAGTTCATGCCTTGGTTTTTCTGGCAGCCAGTCTCCACTCTTAAACTCCCTAGGGCCCCTAGTCACCAGTCATCTTATCAGCACACAGAAGACACCCATCACTCTTGGAGACCAAGGGTGTTGGACGTTCTTGTTCCAGGAACTGGAATTTAAACCAAATGCTGCAACAAAAGAGGTTTCTGCCATGCCTCTCACATAGGAAATTACAAGGGCATCATTTTTATTTTAATTTTAAAAATATTTATCCGGCTGTGCCAGGTCTTCCCAGATGGCGCTAGTGGTAAAGAACCTGCCTGCCAATGTAGGAGGTACAAGAGACTATGGTTTGATCCCTGGGTCAGGAAGATCCCCTGGAGAAGGTCATGGCAACCCACTCCAGTATTCATGCTGAAGAATCCCGTGGACAGAGAACCTGGCAGGTCAGAGTCCATAGGGTCACAAAGAGTCAGACACAACTGAAGTGACTTAGTACGCATACCAAGTCTTAGTTGTGGCAGAAAGGATCTTCAAGCTCTGTTGTGGCATATGGGATCTTTAGTTGCAGCATATGGGATCTAGTTCCATGACCACGGATCAAACCCAGGCGCTCTGCATAACCACCAGGGAAATCCCTATTAGGGCTGTAGAAGCTGTCTGCCAAAAACCAGTGGTGGAGACCAAAGAGATATCATCATATCATAACATCCCATGAGTCCTGAGTGCAAAGCCTCTGCTTGGCAGATGGGAAAACCAATCCCTCAAATGTAAAATTCTCCTGTCTTGACCAGCCCCAGTCCAATTCAGTGGGACTAAATCTTCTATCATTTCCCATGAACAGGATATCGAGTCAGCAAATCAGATGTACTGTCCAAGTTGAAACAAGGGAAAGAACGATGGATGACAGAAGATGAAATCCACAGTCGTACCTGGCCAGGTGAGTGAGCACTGGTTGGTAACTGCAGATGTCCTGAACTAGACAGGGAGAAGAGGCTGGGGAGTGTCTGAAAATAGAGAAACTGTGCCTCTGCATAGCTCTCTCCCATAAAAGAACTTTTAGACTTGAGAGGGAAATATATTCATTTTCACTTCTGAGATTTGATCCTTGATTTTATTTCACATCTAGATTTTTGTTTACCTTGTTTTCACCTTCCTTGGATTTTATACTCACTCCTTTGAACCCTATCACAAATCCCTTTCACTTCCCTGGCTGTGGAATTCCACCTTCCAGGCCTCAGCTCAAGAAGAAATCTTTGTGGTTTTTTGTTTTGTTTTGTTTTAAATTTTTGGCCACACTGCATGTGAGATCAAACCCATGTGCCCTACAATGGAAGTACAGAGTCTTGACCACTGGCCCACCAGGGAAGTCCCTGTGTTACTTTGGTTTTACCAATGTGTAAGAAATAAGGAACATTTATACAGGGAGTGTTTGTTTCATACTGTTATCATAAGGTTGCCACTAAAGTGCCATTTTTTAAAAACACTAAGGAATTTTTTAATCAATTTTATTCCAAACAGGAATAAAAAGGATTCATTATTCTTTTCTTTCCTAGAAACTGGCAACATTGGTAATCATCTGCAGGTTGACTGGGAAAATAAAAAAATGCTGAAAGGTATTGAACAATGCCAGGAACATAATGCATTTGGAAATCCTGTTCCTCAAAGCCAAAGTTATTTCTGTTTCAGGCAAAATCATGATATGTTTGAGTACTATATAAAAACTTTGAAGTCAAATTTAAGTTTAGTCATCCAGAGCCAAAGCTATGAAATTAAAAACTCTATTAAATGTAATGGAGATGGGAAATCATTTCTGTTTGGTAAACATGAAAAATGTCATTCTCCAGTTAAATGCCCTGTAAGTGCAAAACCCATCAGCACTAAGTCCCAAGTTATTAAGCACCAAATAACTCACAACACAGAGAAAGCCCATATATGCAGTGAATGTGGGAAAGCCTTTGTTAAGAAGTCTCAGCTCACTGATCATCAGAGAGTTCACACAGGAGAGAAACCTTATGGATGCAGTCTGTGTGCAAAAGTATTCTCCCGGAAGTCCAGGCTCAATGAACATCAGAGAATTCATGAGAGAGAGAAATCTTTTATATGCAGTGATTGTGCAAAAGTCTTCACTACAAAGAGCCGTCTTATTGAACACCAGCGAACTCACACAGGAGAGAAACCTTATGTATGCAGTGACTGTGGAAAAGGCTTCCCAGGGAAGCGTAATCTCATCTTACATCAGCGAAATCATACTGGAGAGAAATGCTATGTATGTAGTGAATGTGGAAAAGGCTTTACTGGAAAGAGCATGCTCACTGTACACCAGCGAACTCACACTGGAGAGAAACCCTACATCTGCAGTGAATGTGGGAAAGGCTTTACCACAAAGCACTATGTCATCATCCACCAACGGAATCATACAGGAGAGAAACCCTACATATGCAATGAATGTGGGAAAGGTTTCATCATGAAAAGCCGTCTGACCGAACATCAGCGAATTCATACAGGAGAGAAGCCGTATGTGTGCAATGAATGTGGAAAAGGCTTTCCCAGGAAGGGTAATCTGATTGTACATCAGAAGACTCATACAGTAGAGAAATCCTATGTATGTAGTGAATGTGGAAAAGGCTTCACCATGAAGAGCATGCTTACCATACATCAACGAACTCACACTGGCGAGAAACCCTACATCTGCAGCGAGTGTGGAAAAGGCTTCCCATTGAAGAGTCGGCTGGTTGTGCATCAGCGAACACATACTGGTGAAAAACCTTACCGATGCAGTGAATGTGGGAAAGGCTTCATTGTGAATAGTGGACTGATGTTACATCAGCGAACTCACACTGGAGAGAAACCCTATAGATGCAATAAATGTGGAAAAGAGTTTGCCTTTAAGAGCAATCTTGTGGTACATCAGCGAACTCATACCGGAGAGAAGCCCTTTACATGCAGTGAGTGTGGAAAAGGTTTCACCATGAAACGCTATCTCATCGTACATCAACAAATTCATATGGGAGAGAAGTCCTATGTATGCAGTGAATGTGGAATAGGTTTTGTCATGGAAACAGAGCTCATTTTACATCAGCAGATTCATACTGGAGAGAAACCTTATGCCTGCAGTGAATGTGGCAAAGGCTTCACTGTGAAAAGCCGTCTAGTGGTTCATCAGCGGACTCATACAGGAGAGAAACCTTTTGTATGCAGTGATTGTGGAAAAGGCTTCTCCTCAAAAAGGAATCTCCTTGTACATCAGAGAACTCATAATGGAAACAAACCATAAAAGCGATGACTATGATCACACCTACAGGAAGAAAATATGCTTTGTCAAACATCAGAGATTTCTAACCTTTATATATACTGACTGTGGAAAATCCTATTCAGCATTGGTATTGGTCTCATTACCCACCAGAAAATTTACACAGGAGACAAACTGTATGTATGCAATTAATGTGAGAAAGCCTTCAACACAAATTCAACACTCATTGTACCTCAAAGAACTCATAAAAGAGACCGACTATGAATCCAATGATTGGGGGTAATCTTTTGTCAACCCTTGTTAATACACATGAGAAACATGTAGGTCAAAGTACATAATTCTTTGTAGAAACTCTGAACTCATTATATACAAGTATATTTTTTAGGATAAAAAAGATGATGGTTCAGTGAACTCATTAAACATCAGTGTGCTCCTAGCATACTTGTCAGTGTAGATTAGCCTGCTGCTAATTGCACCCTTAGGAAATATGAAATTTGCATAGGGGTGAAATTTAATGAATGAAGAGAATATGCTAGTGCCTTCAGTGATCAGTTACCTCACATTGTATGTCTAAATTAACATGTAGGAAAAGCTCTGATACATTCAATGCAGAAGAAGCTCAAGGAAGCATTTTTAGGTACTAATTATATGTCTGAAAAGTGTGTGCTAAGATAAATCCTATGACTGGAGAGACTAGGAAAGCCTTCTATGGAAATAAAAACCCTATCTCATCAGTGATCATAATAGATCACCAATGAGCTCATACACAGTAACAATATGATGATTGTGGGAAAGACTTTGCCTGGAAATAAAACCTCAGTAAGTTGCCTGATATGCATGCTGGAGAAAATTTTCAGATGGCAATGAATATGGCAGGATTTCAGTGATACATTCTGCCTCATTGCTTTTCATGAATTCACACAGAAATAAAATGGTTATGGACCCACTAAATATGGAGTAACTTTAGCAAAATATCAGAATTCTGAAGGAAAGAAACCTCATGAAAATGACATATACTTGAACTTTCTATCACAAGTCTAAAGTTATTATACACCTGATGTCCATTTTGGGGCAGAATACCTTGAACCATATCAATGATTCCATAATTTTAAAGTGGGCTAGTCTCGACACTAATTTGTAATGTTATATACAATACAGGAGTGTTCTGTGCCCACTTTATATTATATTTTTCACTCTTGCATTTCTTAGGTTCTAAATTCAGCTCTGTCTACAATGTACTTCAAAGTAAAAAGGAATATATTCATAAATGAAATCTAACATAACTGGATGTATTTATCTAAGTTTATAAGTAGCATTAGGTAGTTTACAAACACTTTAAAAATGATTTTTCTAAAACTCGTTTTGAAATAGTTTTAGACTCCCAAGTAATTACAAAATATACCAAGTTCCCACATACCCTTACTCAGTTTCTTCAGTGGTGTTATCTTACATAACCATAATGCATCATCAAACCCAATAAAATGACATTGGTGCAGTGCTGTTAGGTAAACTGGATCTTATTAGGATTTTAGTAGGTTTTTGCATGCACTAATTTATATGAAGTTTTTTGGTTTTAGTATATAGTTTTAAGAAATTTTATCTTACACATAAGATTTCTGTAAACCCCACCACAATTGGGATGCAGAATTGTGCCAACACAAAGAAACACCCTCATGTTACCCCTCTGTGGTCACACTCTTCCCCCACCCCTGACCATGGTGACCACTGGTCAAACTCCATCACTCCAACTTGGTTATTTCAACAGTGCTGTTAAAATGGAATCATACCATGTGTAGCCTTTGAGATAGGCTTCGTTTCACTCAGCAAATTGCTGTTAAGATCCATCCAATTTTTTTTGGTGTATAAGTAGTTTTACTTGTTGTTAATAATATTCTTTTGTATGGATGTACAGTGACTATCTGTTTACTATTGACAGATGTCTGGGTTGTTTTCCAGTGTTTCATTGTTTTGAATAAAACCCTATGAACATTTATGGACCCAACTTTATGGGAAAGTAAGTATTTGTTCCTTTGGGGTAAATAGCCAGCAGTCATATGTTACATTTGTGTTTAACTTTATAAGAAACTGCCAAATTTTTCTTTAGTGGCTGTACTAATTTACATTCTCACCAGTAGTGTATGAACACCCTGGATGTTCCATGTCTTTTCTAGCAGTTGGCACTGTCATACTTGATTCCAGCCATCCTGTCACGTATGTGGTAGTAGATAATGATGGCCTTAATTTACAGTTCCCTAACAGGGAATGATATCTCAACACTTCTACTTACATTGAGAACCATATCAGGTAAAGTTATCATGTCTGCTTTCAACCATCCAATGTAATTTTAAAAAATTCAAAAGGAGACTAGCCTATTATATTTGATGATCTATTTACCCTTTCCATTCCTTTTTCTTCATTCCTGATGTCACGTTTCCTTCTGCTATTTTCTTTTTGTCAGTCTCCTTTATCAATTCTGGGCAGGTCTGCTTGCAACAAATTCTTAGTTTTCCAAGCAATAGATCTCTTGTCTCTATCCAATTATTTTCTTTGATATAATAAGGATATTTAACCCAGTTTACAAATGATGAGTCTTGCTTTTAGGGGAAAAAGAAAAGGACATTTGCCATACAGTATTGTGGCAGTATTCAATATCCAACTGCATGGTGAGTAATTCATTCCTTTAAAAATATTTGTTAAGCATCTACATTTGGCCAGACACTGTTTTAGTCACTGGAGACTCATCAGTGAACAAAACAGGCAAAGCCATGGCCTTCATGGAGCATACAGTCTAGTGAAGGTGACTGAGTAAATACACATCAGAATATCAGTTCTGATAAATGTTTTGGAGAAATATTAAGCCTAGTACATACGCTGTCACGGGGAAGCTATTTTAGAAAGGGTTTCCAAGGGAGGCTCTTCTGGGCAAATGTAATTTGAATCAACACCTAAATGTACCAGGGGGAGCCAACAAGATCTGTTGTGAGCCAAGAACACTCTAGATGTGTTTCTAAGTGTTTTCTATGGGCTTCCTGCCTCAGGATTCTCTGAGAGGCTTGTAAAAGACGCAAGCTCTTGAGTCACACTGCAGACCCAAACCAGTACCTGTGAGACTGGGGACCCCAGACTCCTGGTTTATAAAATGACCTTTCTGATCTATACTTAAATTTGAACAGCTCTGCCCTAAATCCCGGATTAGTGCAGCCACTCCCGCCCCACATTGTCATAGGATGGATTCTGGGCAGATATTCTACAACAAAGAATTAGACATGAGGGCCCCACCTACCAGGTCCTCAGATGCTTTCTACTTGTCCTTCTGTGAACCTACACATGGTGCCACGGCAGGGTCACAGCCGCTCATTCCTGAAACTGATCAGTCAGTCACAGAATGGGCTGCCCCGAGTTCTCTGGACCACATGTTCAACTCACCTTTCAGAGTTTGACATCTCAGGTGAATAGGGCTGAAATTTAATCCCTGAAGGGAATGTAATATTATTAAGAAATTATGAAAACAAATTCTTAATATATAAAAATTAAAAGGCATATATAAACAAATTTTGTCACCCATATTGTACTTAAAAGCAAAATACTGTTAACGATATATTCTCCTCCAAATTTTAAATGCAGGTAAGTATATTTTTTACAAAAGAAAAATGAGACAAGTCTATAAACTTATGATATTCTCTACTCATAAGCACAAACCCTAAAGTAATCCAAGCTAAATATTTAACCAATCAGAATTTTCAAAAAGACAAACGTTTATGGTTCATTCTCATAAAAGGATCAAAATATATATACTATCCTGCCGATACTTTTTATCTTCTGAAGAATACTTCAGTTCAGTTGCTCAGTTGTGTCCAACTCTTTGCAACCCCATGGACTGCAGCAAGCCAGGCCTCCTTGTCCATCACCAACTCCCAGAGTTTACTCAAACTCATGTCCATTGAGTCAGTGATGCCATCCAATCATCTCTGTCGTCCCCTTCTCCTCCTGCCCTCAATCTTTCCCAGCATCAGGGTCTTTTCAAATGAGTCTGTTCTTTGCATCAGGTGGCCAAAGTATTGGAGTTTCAGCTTCAGCATTAGTCATTCCAATGAATATTCAGGACTGATTTCCTTTAGGATGGTCTGGTTGGATCTCCTTGCAGTCCAGGGGACTCTCAAGAGTCTTCTCCAACACCACAGTTTAAAAGCATCAATTCTTCGGTGCTCAGCTTTCTTTATAGTCCAACTCTCATATCCATACATGACTACTGGAAAAACCATTTTCCTTATTTATAGTAACAATCTTTAAATATTATATACTGTTATACTGAGTGGATAGTCCATAATTTACGAAAGCATCTATTACTGTACACTTAGGCTTTTCCTTTGTTTGTTAAAAAAGCCTCTGTGGTTAATAAAACTTTTTACCAAATAAATTGTAGAAATCAGAATTGCTGGGTCAAAGAATGAAAAATTTAAGTTGGATCTAGGTTGCCTTCTAAAAAAATCATCTTTAAACCCTCTAGAATTAAACTTCCCATGCCTACATAAAAATAACATTTTAAAGTATTTTTTTTCATTTGTAAACTATGCCAAGTATGATAATTGCATGATCTCATAATTTTACATTCTCAAATGCCCCACTGTCACCATTTACTTTTTAAAACACATAGTTCACACATTTTCACCTCATCCTCTTACCCACTAGATGTCGCTATGTGTCCATCCCACGCGGATCTTAACATTTTTATTGAGATACACCTCTAGCTATTCCGCCGGTTTAACCAGTGGCAAAGAGGCGGACGCGACTGAGCGACTGAACTAGAGGTAAACAATCTGCTTGAAATGCAGATGCCCAAGGTTCGATCCCTGGGTCCGGACGATCCCCCGCAGAAGGGCATGGAAAGCCACTCCAGTGTTCTTGCTTGGAGAATCCCATGGACAAAAGAACCTGGCAGGCTACAGCCCGTGGGATCGCAGAGTCGGACACGACTGAAGAGACTTTGCATGCACACCTCTACAAAAGCTGTTAATTCTTCTAAACTACATAAGCCTTTACCCACTCCACATTTAACTGCTGTCTCCACAAACCTAGGATTATAAGTGACCACTACTTTTGTCAACTCAAGTGGCCGCTGCCTCTCCAGAGAGGTCGCAGCTTCTATCTTTAATCTTTCCAAGTCACCGGGCGCCTGAGCCCTTTCCGTCGTACGGACACCTGCCTTCTAAGACGGCCGTGCCCGTCGGGCTCTAGCTCTAGAGTTCACTAAGGGCGCTACAGTTTTTCTTTTTGCCTCAGCCGGCTGAACTCGCCACGTTGTCCTTGGAACTACATGGACCTCTGAAATCTTAACGCAGTTAGTAGAGAATGGTTGGTCATTCCTCGCAACGAGGAAGCAGAAGCATTGAGGGTGCCAGGAATGATTTCCATTTCTCCCCACGGCCGTTACGGCTAGTCTCTTCAGAAACGCCGTGGTGGGTGGGGTCATGTTACGTCATAAAGCGGAGTCCGCTGACGGAATCCGGAAATCCGGCCGCGCTCCAAGGTCGTCGGCCGATAACCTGAACCTGCAGGTATGCGTCCCGAGGGACCGTGAAAGGCGTCAGTAGAGAAAGCGGGCTCCAGCATTCTGTTGCTGCCAGTGGTGTCTGGACGGGTTTGGGATCAAGTGAGTCGGGTTCTGGGCTTGTATTCACGGCCTGTGGGGTCTGTGAAACCGGAGCATGTGTGAAGGACCGTAATTGGGATTTTATTTAGATTCGGCCTCAGAGACTTCTGGGAGTTAATGATGAGGCCTTTGGCAATCTGTGATTAAGAGTCTGAAGAAATCATTGACCTAAGGTCCAACTCAGTCAGGGTTTGGATCACTTTGCTTGTGGGGCTCCGTGATTGCGAACTGTGATGAAAGTTAGTATCGGTGAACGCGATGTCTTGTCCTGGTTAACCTGCGACTCTGTTAGAGACACCTGGGTTAGGGGCTGGCTCGGTTTCTTGGTCATTTTTGGAGTTTAATCTGGCATTTAGACGGCCTGGTGGGGGCTTTCAGTATTTGAGGAGGTCCGGGGTCCCTGGAGAATCCGTAGGATCAGGGGCGAATGCCGGAAACAGACTTGAAGGCTGCATTTCCCCAGTTAATCCGAATACAATTCTCTTCTTGTAGTCTGTCCTCCAAGTGAAGTCGCTCAATCATGCCCGACTCTTTGCGACCCCGTGGACTGTAGCCCACCAAACTCCTCCGTCCATGGGATTCTCCAGGCAAGAATACTGGAGTGGGTTGCCATTTCCTTCTCCAGGGGATCTTCCCGACCCAGGGATCGAACCCAGGTCTCCCACATTGCAGGCAGACGCTTTAACCTCTGCACCAACAGGGAAGCCCTCTCTGTCCTCAAGGACCCTACTAAAAACTTTGGCTCTCCGCATCACCACTGTTCTCACCGTCCTCACAAAATTCAGTGTGGTTGATGTAGTTATAAATTTACTGTTTTTAATGTAATCTAATATAGTTTCCGTTCCTCTTGTCCCCAAGTTTATTATACTTTTGGATATTTCCAAGTAGGGTCATTCTTACTCAAGTAAAAGCTTCTCCCTTACCCTATATTCTGTTCTACAGTGCGAATTTTTTTAATAGGCGGTTTTATATCAAAGGATTTTTTTTTAAACTTTTCGGATTATCTGTGTAAGCATGATAGGTGACTGCATTGCTTAATTTCTCTGTTCTCAACACATTTGCATCTGAGATATTTATACTTTTTAAAAATAGTTCCAGTAGTATCAACTCAGGTTGGTGAACCACTGGCATGGTGTCTGGAATCAAATGTATTCATTAATGGAGGTAGTGTTGACATACAGTATTCAAAAGTATTCGATTATAATTTCATTAATCCATTTTGACTTTCTGATTACTTTCTGATTCTACCACTTCACTTAAAAATTTATGGTGCCCTTTTTTTCCTACACCCCCCCCCCCCGCCCCCCGAGATTTCTGGCTACTTTTATTTCTTGGTGAACTCTTTTCCTTGACCTTTTTTGGAAATTTCAGTTGATGGGTTCTTTCTTTGGTTGGTTTTTTTTTTTTTTTTACTGTAGAAAAGGAAGTCTTTTTTTAATTGTACTTTTATTTGCTGTAAAATTCACTAAGTACAAATATACATTTCAGTACTTTGAATCTCTACAGTTACACAGTTCAATTTTAAAACATTTCTCACCCCAGAAATTTTCCTTGATTCTCTGTGCACTCAAGTTTCCACTCCCATATACTCATGAAAGTATCAACACCATGAAGACAGTGAACATACCTGTCATCTTGAGAAGTTTCATTGTGTTCCTTTTTAATCTCTGCCTGTCATATTCCGCACACCTTCCCAAGCAACCACTGATCTATTCAACCACCAATCTATTCTATGTTACAATAGGTCACTTTATATTTTTAAAAACATTTTTGTAAATTGAATCATACAGTGTACATTCATTTTCATTCTAACTTGTTTCATCAGCTTTCAGTTCAGTTCAGTCGCTCAGTTGTGTCCGACTCTTTGTGACCCCATGGACTGCAGCATGCCAGGCCTCCCTGTCCATCACCAACTCCCAGAGTTTACTCAGACTCATGTCCATTCAGCCGGTGATGCCATCCAACCATCTCATCCTCTGTGGTCCCCTTCTCCTCCTGCCTTCAATCTTTCCCAGCATCAGGGTCTTTTCAAATGAGTCAGTTCGTTGCATCAGGTGGCCAAAGCATTGGAGTTTCAGCTTTAGTATCAGTCCTTCCAATGAATATTCAGAACTGATTTCCTCTAGGATGAACAGGTTGGATCTCCTTGCAGTCCAAGGGACTCTCAAGAGTCTTCTGAAACACCACAGTTCAAAAGCATCAATTCTTCGGTGCTCAGCTTTCTTTATAGTCAAATTCACATCCATACATGACTACTGGAAAAACCATAGCCTTGACAGACGGACCTTTGTTGGCAAAGTAATGTCTCTTTTAATATGCTGTCTAGGTTGGTCATAACTTTTCTTCCAAGGAGTAAGTGTCTTTCAATTTCATGGCTGCAGTCACCATCTGCAGTGATTTTGGAGCCCCCCCAAAATAAAGTCTGACACTGTTTCCACTGTTTCCCCATCTATTTGCCATGAAGTGATGGGACCAGTTGCCATGATCTTCATTTTCTGAATGTTGAGCTTTAAGCCAACTTTTTCACTCTCCTCTTTCACTTTCATCAGGAGGCTCTTTAGTTCTCTGCTTTCTGCCATAAGGGTGACGTCATCTGCATATCTGAGGTTATTGATATTTCTCCCGGCAATCTTGATTCCAGCTTATGCTTCCTCCAGCCCAGAGTTTCTCATGATGTACTCTGCATACAAGTTAAATAAGCAGGGTGACAATATACAGCCTTGACGTTCTCCTTTTCCTATTTGGAACCAGTCCGTTGTTCCATATCCAGTTCTTTTTTTGATATAAATTTATTTATTTTAATTGGAGGCTAATTACTTTACAATATTGTATTGGTTTTGCCATACATCAACATGAATCCGCCATGGGTGTACACATGTTCCCCATCTTGAACCCCCCTCCCATCTCCTTCCCAATACCATCTCTCTGGTCATCCCAGTGCACCAGCCCCGAGCATCTTGTATCATGCATCGAACCTGGCCATATCCAGTTCTAACTGTTGCTTCCTGGCCTGCAAACAGATTCCTCAAGAGGCAGGTCAGGTGGTCTGGTATTCCCATCTCTTGAAGAATTTTCCACAGTTTATTGTGATCCACACAGTCAAAGGCTTTGGCATAGTCAATAAAGCAGAAATAGATGTTTTTCTGGAACTCTCTTGCTTTTTCCATGATCCAGCAAATGTTGGCAATTTGATCCCTGGTTCCTCTGCCTTTTCTAAAACCAGCTTGAACATTAGGAAGTTCACGGTTCACGTATTGCTGAAGCCTGGCTTGGAGAATTTTGAGCATTACTTTACTAGCGTGTGAAATGAGTGCAGTTGTGTGGTAGTTTGAGCATTCTTTGGCATTGCCTTTCTTAGGGATTGGAATGAAAACTGACCTTTTCCAGTCCTGTGGCCACTGCTGAGTTTTCCAAATTTGCTGGCATATTGAGTGCAGCACTTTCACAGCAGCATCTTTCAGGATTTGAAATAGCTCAACTGGAATTCCATCACTTCCACTAGCTTTGTTCATAGTGATGCTTCCTAAGGCCCACTCAAATTCGCATTCCAGGATGTCTGGCTCTAGATGAGTGATCACACCATCATGATTATCTGGGTCGTGAAGATCTTTTTTGTATAGTTCTTCTATGTATTTTTGCCAGCTCTTAATATCTTCTGCTTCTGTTAGGTCTCTACCATTTCTGTCCTTTATTGAGCCTGTCTTTGCATGAAATGTTCCGTTGGTATCTCTAATTTTCTTGAATATTTTGAAATTCATCCTTATGTGTATCCATAGTTCCTTTTTGTTGGTCTGTATTCCATTGTGGAATGATTAGTTCATTCATTAAGTCACCTGTTGGTGGCTAGTTGTGTTTCCAGTTTTTAGTTATTACAGATAAAGCTTCTATGAACACTCATGTTCAAGTCTATATTTATATGTTTGTCTTTCTCCTGAGTAAATTCCCAGTGGTTGAATGGCTAAATTCTGTAGTAGGTGTATATCTAACTTTTCAAGAAACTGCTAAACTGTTTACTGAAATGGCTGTACTTTATATCCAGGTGAAACAGATGGGTGGCTGTTTCATGTCTCCACATTTTGTATAGTTTTTCTTTTTAATTCTAATAGGTATGGAACAGTGGCTTGTGGTTTTAATGTTTATTTACCTAGTTATGGCTAATGATCCTGAGCATTGTTTCATGTACTTAGCGGCCATCCATATATCTTCCTTGAAGTATCTGTTCAAGTTTTGCAATTTTCTTGTGTTTTCTTGTTGATTTTTGCGAATTCTCTGTATATTCTGAATACAGATTCTTCCTTTACCAGTTACTTGCTTTTTAAAGATTTTCTCCTGGTCTTTGACTTGACTTTCAGTATTCTCTTAACAATATGTTTTGAACAGCAGAAGAATTTAGCTTTTATGTAGTCCAGTGTCTGAACTTTTTTTAAAGGACCCATTCTTTTGATGTTGTGCCTAAGAATCTAGGTACAGCTACACCTAACTATAAGTTCAGAGGATTGTCACCAGTTTTTTTCTTCTAGAAGTTTTGGAGTTTTTTGGGGGGTTCATTTAGGTTTATTATTATTTCGTTATGAAATATGAACCTATTATTCCATTAGGCTTATTATACATTTTGAGTTATGTAGCTGGTGTAATGTATGTGATAACTTACAGTGAACGATGTCAGATTTGTGATCTCCGGAGAAGAAGATTTAGCTTTGGGACCAGAGACCAGGCTTGATCACTCAAGAGTTTTTGTGTAGCAGAGTTTTATTAAAGCGAGAGGACAGAGAAAGCCTCTGACATAGACATCAAAAGGGGGCAGAGAGTGCCCCCATTGCTAGTCTTAGCAAGGGAGTTACATACTTTTTTCAATTGGTTATTAGAGTAAATCAAAAGAATGTCTCAGGATTGTAAAGATCTTATCAGACCCATTCCCACAATTTTCATGTTAAGATAATGGGATTAGAACTAACAGTAGAAAGGTCTTACCAGACCCCCTGCCATCATATACATTTTAAGATGACAGGATTAGTCAGACGATTCTCAAGGAGGAGAAACATGTCCTCAAGCAGGATACATTGTTATATTGCCTAAGACAAAGCAATATAGAAAAAAAGCCTTTGTCCTTTTCTCCTACTTCACAACTCCAGACCCCTCTCTCCTCTGGGACCCCGGACTTTTTATCAACCTACCTAGGAGTTGACTCTCTCATATAGATCCAAGTTCTTTTCTTGTTGATATAAATTTATGTTTGTTCCAGAAAACATTTGTTGAAAAGGCTTTTCTCCGCTCTATTGTCTTTGCTCCTTTTTAAAAATGTCAGTTGGCCATATATATGTGGGTCTTTTCTGAACTCTAATCTGCTCCACTCATTTGTCTACATTTGACATGGATAACACCCTGTCTTGATTACTGTAGCTCGATATAAATTCTTGAAGTCAGGTGATGTCAACCCACCAACTTTGTTCTTTTTCACAGTTTTTTTTTTTCTTTTTCTTTTTTCTGTTCTAGACCTTTTACGCTGCTATTTGTATTTAAAGATCAGGCTGTCAGTTCTACAGAAAAACTTCTGAAATTATGACTAGATAGAATTGTATTTTTAAAAACTAAATGGCCTCATATAGTGAATTGGGAAATATCCTCTTCAATTCTATTCATGGGTGATCTAGTGAATGTATATAATGCATTTCATATATAAAATCAGTTATTGGAATTATTTTCCGTTTGAGACTTTGGTAAATAATGGTGCTACGTACATTCAGGTACAAGTTGGAAATGTTTTCATTTCTGTTTGTTAGATTCCTCTGAGTAGAATGACTGGTTCCTAAGCAGGTGTTTTACAAAGTTTGAAAAGTGCCTATACCAGTTTACCATTATTGTGTGAGAGCTTAATTTCTCCTCATTCTCATCAGCATTTACAATTATTAGTCTTTTTATTATCATCTTTCTAGTTGGCATGTAGTAGAATTTCACCATCATCTTATTTCCCTAGTGACAAATAACGTTGATCATCTTCTCCTGTGTTTATAGACATTCATAAGTCTTCTTTAGTGTAATATAGTGTAGTCTTAGTCTTTCCCCTTTTTTTGCATCCAAGAAAATGATTTAATTTTTCCATTTGTCCAAGTCTTCTTTTGTGTCCTTCATTAGTATGTATTCTAAAGTTTTGTTCCTATTTTTCCACATTTATTACTTAGCATTGGTTAGTGTTAGATATTTTTAAATGGCATCATTATCTACTTTACACTCTTAATGGTTCAGATCATATACATAACAACATCTACTAATGATTTCTGCATATTAAGTTTTCAATTCCAATGCCTTACCAAATTATAAAATCACTGCAGATGGTGGCTGCAGCCATGAAATTTTAAAAGTCGCTTACTCCTTGGAAGAAAAGTTATGACCAACCTAGATAACATATTCAAAAGCAGACATTACTTTGCCAACAAAGGTCTGTCTAGTCAAGGCTATGGTTTTTCCATTGGTTATGTATGGATGTGAGAGTTGGAATGTGAAGAAAGCTGAGTGCCGAAGAACTGATGCTTTTGAACTGTGCGTTGGAGAAGACTCTTGAGGGTCCCTTGGACTGCAAGGAGATCCAACCAGTCCATTCTAAAGGAGATCAGCCCTGGGATTTCTTTAGAAGGAATGATGCTAAAGCTGAAAATCTAATACTTTGGCCACCTCATGCAAAGAGTTGACTCATTGCAAAAGACTCTGATGCTGGGAGGGATTGAGGGCAGGAGGAAAAGGGGACAACAGACGATGAGATGGCTGGATGGCATCACCGACTCGATGGATGTGAGTTTGAGTGAACTCCAGGAGATGATGATGGACAGGGAGGCCTTGTGTGCTGCGATTCATGGGGTCGCAAAGAGTCAGACACAACTGAGCGACTGAACTGAACTGATAGTAGTTCCTCAGTTGATTTTCTTAGGTTTTCCATATATACAATTATATCATCTACCAATAGCAATATTTATTATACCCCAATTATTTCTCTTTTATCTAACATAGTCTATGGGTCCCAGAATATCAATCCCATAAATTCAGAGACATTTGTTACTTTGTTATCTGCTTTGTTACAAAGAAGGAAATGAAATAGTGCTTGTCACAGAGTATATGCCCACTAAATATTTGAATTAAATGAACTGCATAGTCTAGCAATTCCAGTATAATGCTCAGTAACAGTACTGACAGTGGGCACCTGGTCTTGTTCTTGACTTCAGTGGGAATGTCTGATTCAAATATATTATTATTTCATGTTAAGTATCTTCCTATTTCTATTCTTTTGAGCATTTTTATCTGAAATGTTTTTTTAAAAAATTATTTATTTTAATTTGAGGCTAATTACAATGTTGTGGTGATTTTTGCCATACATTGATAGGAATCAGCCATGGGTGTACATGTGTCCCCCATCCTGAAGCCACCTCCCTCCCCATCCCATCTCTGGGTTGTTCCAGTGCACCGGCCCTGAGTGCCCTGTTTCATGCATCAAACTTGGGCTGGTGATCTGTGTCACATATGGTAATATACATGTTTCAATGCTATTTTCTCAAATATCTCACGCTCACCTTCTCCCACAGAGTCCAGAAGTCTGTTCTTTATATCTGTGTCTCTTTTGCTGTTTCACATATAGGGTTGTCATTACCATCTTTCTAAATTCCATATATACACGTGTTAATATACTGTATTGGTGTTTTTCTTTCTGACTGACTTCGCTCTGTATGATAGGCTCCACTTTCATCCACCTCATTAGAACTGATTTAAATGAGTTCTTTTTAATAGCTGAGTAATATTCCATTATGTATTTGTATGTACCATAGCTTTCTTATCCATTCGTCTGCTGATGGGCATCTAGGTTGCTTCCGTGTCCTGGCTATTATAAACACTGCTGCGATGAACGTTGGGGTACACGTGTCTCTTTCAATTCTGGTTTCCTCGGTGAGTATGCCCAGCAGTGGGATTGCTGGGTCATATGGCAGTTCTATTTCCAGTTTTTTTAAGGAATCTGCACACTGTTCTCCATAGTGGCTATACTAGTTTGCATTCCCACCAACAGTGTAAGAGGGTTCCCTTTTCTCCACACCCTCTCCAGCATTTATTGTTTGTAGACTTTTTGATAGCAGCCATTCTGACCAGCGTGAGATGGTACCTCATTGTGGTGTTGATTTGCATCTCTCTGATAATGAGTGATGTTGAGCATCTTTTCATGTGTTTGTTAGCCATCTGTGTGTCTTCTTTGGAGAAATGTCTGTTTAGTTCTTTGACCCATTTTTTGATTGAGTCCTTTATTTTTCTGGTATTGAGCTGTATGAGCTGTTTGTATATTTTGGGGATTAAGTCTTTGTCAGTTGCTTCATTTGCTATTTTTTCTCCCATTCTGAAGGCTATCTTTTTACTTTGCTTATAGTTTCCTTTGTTGTGTAGTTTCCTTCTTTCAAGGAAACTATCCAAGTCTTTCCCCTTTTCTAAAAATAGGTTGTTTGGTTAACAAACTGCATTTTTTGAGTTGTTTGGATATTGTGCATAGAAGTCCTTTATCAGATACATGGTTTGCAAATTTTCTTTCTCAACTTGTAGCTTACCTTTTCCTTTAGCTTTATAGTGTCTTTTGATGTGCAAAAGGTAATACAAGTCCAGTTTATCAGTTGTCTTCTTTTATGGTTTGCTGATATGGTGTTGTGTAAGACTTCTCTGCCTAACCCAAGGTCATGAGAAATTCCTCATGTGTTTTCTGAAAACTGTGTGTATATAGATATAAATAGGTAAGGATATGACTTTACTTTTTTAAGAGCAGTTTTAGATTCACAGCAACATTGAGTGGAAAGTGCAGTAGGGATACTGAGAGAGTCAGTTTCTAGGCAGGTTGATAAGAAGTCCAGGGTTCCCCCACACATGCACCCACTGACGCCCAGGAGGAGAAAGGGCTCTGGGGCTCTCAAGGAGAAAAGGACAAATTTTTTTTTCTTCCTTGCTTTCTCGTAGTCAATATAACAATGTATCTTGAGGGTATGTTTCTCCTTAAAAGAACCTTCTGACTAATCTTGTTATCTTAAGATGTATGTTGTGAGAGTATGCAAAAGTAGGAAGTCAAGAAACACCTGGAGTAACAGGCAAATTTGGCCTTGGAATGTGGAATGAAGCAGGGCAAAGACTAATAGAGTTTTGCCAAGAAAATGCACTGGTCATAGCAAACACTCTCTTCCAACAACACAAGAGAAGACTCTACACATGGACATCACCAGATGGTCAACACCAAAATCAGATTGATTATATTCTTTGCAGCCAAAGATGGAGAAGCTCTATACAGTCAACAAAAACAAGACCGGGAGCTGACTGTGGCTCAGATCATGAACTCCTTATTGCCAAATTCAGACTTAAAGAAAGTAGGGAAAACCGCTAGACCATTCAGGTATGACCTAAATCAAATCCCTTATGATTATACAGTGGAAGTGAGAAACAGATTTAAGGGTCTAGATCTGAGAGATAGAGTGCCTGATGAACTATGGAATGAGGTTCATGGCATTGTACAGGAGACAGGGATCAAGACCATCCCCATGGAAAAGAAATGCAAAAAAGCAAAATCGCTGTCTGGGGAGGCCTTACAGATAGCTGTGAAAAGAAGAGAAGCGAAAAGGAAAGATATAAACATCTGAATGCAGAGTTCCAAAGAATAGCAAGAAGAGATAAGAAAGCCTTCTTCAGCGATCAATGCAAAGAAATAGAGGAAAACAACAGAATGGGAAAGACTAGAGATCTCTTCAAGAAAATTAGAGATACCAAGGGAACATTTCATGCAAAGATGGGCTCAATAAAGGACAATAATGGTAGGGACCTAACAGAAGCAGAAGATATTAAGGAGAGCTGGCAAGAATACACAGAAGAACTGTACAAAAAAGATCTTCACGACCCAGATAATCATGATGATGTGATCACTAATCTAGAACCAGACATCTTGGAATGTGAAGTCAAGTGGGCCTTAGAAAGCATCACTACGAACAAAGCTAGTGGAGGTGATGGAATTCCAGTTGAGTTATTTCAAATCCTGAAAGATGATGCTGTGAAAGTGCTGCACTCAATATGCCAGCAAGTTTGGAAAACTCAGCAGTGGCCACAGGACTGGAAAAGGTCAGTTTTCATTCCAGTCCCAAAGAAAGGCAATGCAAAAGAATGCTCAAAGTACTGCACAATTGCACTCATCTCACATGCTAGTAAAGTAATGCTCAAAATTCTCCAAGCCCGGCTTCAGCAATACATGAACCGTGAACTCCCTGATGTTCAAGCTGGTTTTAGAAAAGGCAGAGGAACCAGAGATCAAATTGCCAACATCCGCTTGATCATGGAAAAAGCAAGAGACTTCCAGAAAAACATCTATTTCTCCTTTATTGAATATGCCAAAGCCTTTGACTGTGTGGATCACAATAAACTGTGGAAAATTCTGAAAGAGATGGGAATACCAGACCACCTGACCTGCCTCTTGAGGAATCTGTTTGCAGGTCAGGAAGCAACAGTTAGAACTGGACATGGAACAACAGACTGGTTCCAAATAGGAAAAGGAGTACGTCAAGGCTGTATATTGTCACCCTGCTTATTTAACTTCTATGCAGAGTACATCATGAGAAACGCTGGACTGAAGAAACAAGCTGGAATCAAGATTGCCGGGAGAAATATCAATAACCTCAGACATGCAGATGACACCACCCTTATGGCAGAAAGCGAAGAGAAGCTAAAAAGCCTCTTGATGAAAGTGAAAGAGGAGAGTGAAAAAGTTGGCTTAAAGCTCAACATTCAGAAAACTAAGATCATGGCATCTGGTCCCATCACTTCATGGCAAGTAGATGGGGAAACAGTAGAAACAGTGGCAGACTTTATTTTTCTGGGCTCCAAAATCACTGCAGATGGTGACTGCAGCCATGAAATTAAAAGACGCTTACTCCTTGGAAGAAAAGTTATGACCAACCTAGATAGTATATTCAAAAGCAGAGACATTACTTTACCGACTAAGGTCCATCTAGTCAGGGCTATGGTTTTTCCTGTGGTCATGTATGGATGTGAGAGTTGGACTGTGAAGAAGACTGAGTGCCGAAGAATTGATGTGTTTGAACTGTGGTGTTGGAGAAGACTCTTAAGAGTCCCTTGGACTGCAAGGAGATCTAACCAGTCCATTCTGAAGGAGATCAACCCTGGGATTTCTTTGGAAGGAATGACTGAGCGACTGAACTGAACTGAACTGAACTGAATCTTGTTATCTTAAGATGTATGTTGTGGGAGTAGGTCTGGTAAGATCTTTCTGTTGTTCTAATCTTGTTAATGTAAGATGTATGTTGTGGGAGTAGGTCTGGTAAAAGTATATAAGGCCTTAATAAGACTAGCCAGGGGGCACTCTGCATCCCCCTTTGAGTGTCTATGTCTCTCCCTTTTCAGACTTGAATAAAACTGCTACACAAAAGCTCTTGAGTTATCAAGCCTGGTCCCTGATCCTGAAGCTAAATCTTCTTCAGAGATCATGAATCCGAAACCATTCACTGTAAGCTGTGAATACCATACCTCTGTGCCCCAACGTATGCAACCTTCCCCACTGTCAGCATCCTGCCCCAGAGTGGTGAATTTGTTACAGTCAATTTACGTACTGACTCATTATCACTCAAAATAAATAATTCACATTAGGGTTCACTCTTGGTGTTATATGTTGTTTGTGTCTTGACAAATGTAAAATGACCTGTCCACTGTTTAGTGTTATACAGAGCGTTGTACTGCTTTAAAAAGCCCTCTGGATTCTGCTTGTTCATCCTATCTTCCCTCCAACTCTTGGCAACTACTGATCTTTTTACTGTCTCCTTAGCTTTGCCTTTTCCAGAATGTCATTTACAATAGTTGGAATTGTATAGTGAATAGCCTTTTTATTTTACTTTATTTTATTTTTTTTTGAATAGCCTTTCTAGACTGGCTTCTTTCACTTAATAATAGGTATTTTAGGCTCCTCCTTGTTTTTTCATGCTTTGATAGCTGGTTTCTTCTTAGTGCTGAATAATGTTCACTCATTGGATGGATAAGTCTGTGATATATACCTATGATAAGGTTTCTGTCCAGACATAAATTTTCAGAGTATATACATAGTTTTGTAAGAAACTGCCAAACTGTCTACCAGAGTGGCTGTAACAGTTTGCCTTCTCATAAGCAATAAATCTGTTGCTTCATGTACTCTTTAGCATTTGATGTAGTCATTAATTTGAATTTTGGTTATTCTAATAAGTAGGTAATGGTATCTCATTGTTCTTTAATTTGTTATTTCCTAATTACATATGATGTAATTTCCCAATTACACATGTTTTCATTTGCTTATTTGCTATCTGTGTATCTTTGGTAAGATGTCAGTTCAGGTCTTTTGCCTATCTTCGTGTTTTCTTATTGTTGAGTTTTTAAGAGTTCTTTGTGTATTTTGGATAGCAGTCTTTTATCTTGCAAATATTTTCTCCCAGCCTATGGCTTATTTCTCAATTTCTGGAAGTTGTTTGTATTTTTAGCTATTACATTTAAATTTATTATTACTTAATTGAAATTGGATATTCAGTTGTTTCAGTATATTTGTTGGAAAGACCATCTTTTTCCTCATTGCTCTAATCTTGCACCTTTGTTGAAGATCATCTGACTGTGTTGTTATTGTTCAGAGGCTGAGAAGTGTCCAACTCTTTGCAACCCCATGGGCTATAGCTCACCAGATTCCTCTGTCCTCCAGTATCTCCTGGAGTTTGCTCACATTCATGTCCATTGAGTTGGTGATGCTGTCTACACATCTTATCTTCTGTCACCCCCTACTCCTTTTGCCTTCAATCTTTCCCAGCATCAGGATCTTTTCCAGTGAGTCAGCTCTTCATATCAGGTCGCAAAAGTATTGGAGCTTCAGCAACAGTCCTTCTAATGAATATTTAGGGTCGATTTCCTTTAGGATTGACTAGTTTGATTTCCTTGCTGTCCAAGGTACTCTCAAAAGAGTCTTTTCCAGCACCACAATTCATAAGTATCAGTTCTTTGGCACTCAACGTTCTCTAATTGATATAGTCCAACTCTTACATCCTTACTTGACTACTGGGAAGACCATAGCTTTGACTATACAGACCTTTGCTGGCAAAGTGATGTCTCTGCTTTTTAATGTGCTAAGCTTGTCATAGCTTTTCTTTCAAGGGCAAGTGTCTTTTAATTTCATGGCTGCAGTCAGCACCTGCAGTGATTTTGGAGCCCAAGAAAAGAAAATCTGTCAACACTTCCACTTTTCCCCCTTCTATTTGTACTAAAGCGATGGGAGTAGGTGCCATGATCTTAGTTTTTTTAATTTTGAGTTTCAAGCCAGCTTTTTCACTTCTTCTCTTTCACCCTCATCAAGAGGCTCTTTAGTTCCTCTTCCCTTTCTGCCATTAGAGTGATGTGTGCATATCTGAGGTTGTTGATATTTCTCCTAGCAATCTTGATTCCAGCTTGTGGTTCATCCAGCCTGGCATTCATTCAGTTCAGTACAGTTCAGTCACTCAGTCGTGTCCAACTCTTTGCGAACCCATGAACTGCAGCACACCAGGCCTCCCTGTCTATCACCAACTCCCGGAGTCTACCCAAACCCACGCCCATCGAGTCGGTGATGCCGTGTAGCCATCTCATCCTCTGTTGTCCCCTTTTCCTCCTGCCCTCGATCTTTCCCAGCATCAGAGTCTTTTCAAATGAGTCAGCTCTTCGCATCAGGTGGCCAAAGTATTGGAGTTTCAGCTTCAACATCAGTCCTTCCAATGAACACCCAGGACTGATCTCCTTTAGGGACTGGTTGGATCTCCTTGTAGTCCAAGGGACTCTCAGGAGTCTTCTCCCACACCACAGTTCAAAAGCATCAATTCTTCTGTGCTCAGCTTTCTTTATAGTCCAGCTCTCACATCCATACATGACCACTGGAAAAACCATAGCCTTGATTAGATGGACCTTTGTTGGCAAAGTAATATCTCTGCTTTTTAATATGCTGTCTAGGTTGGTTAGGACTTTCCTTCCAAAGAGTAAGTGTCTTTTAATTTCATGGCTGCAGTCACCATCTGCAGTGATTTTGGAGCCCAGAAAAATAAAGTCTGACTCTGTTTCCACTGTTTCCCCATCTATTTGCCATGAAGTAATGGCACTGGATGCCATGATCTTAGTTTTCTGAATGTTGAGATTTAAGCCAACTTTTTCGCTTTCCTCTTTCACTTTCATCAAGAGGCTCTTTAGTTCTTCTTCAATTTCTGCCATAAGGGTGGTGTCATCTGCATATCTGAGGTTATTGATATTTCTCCCAGCAGTCTTGATTTTAGCTTGTGCTTCCTCCAGCCCAGCATTTCTCATGATGTACTCTGAATATAAGTTAAATAAGCAGGGTGACAATATACAGCCTTGACGTACTCCTTTCCCGATTTGGAACCAGTCTGTTGTTCCATGTCCAGTTCTAACTGTTGCTTCCTGATCTGCATGCAGGTTTCTCAAGAGGCAGGTCAGGTGATCTGGTATTCCCATCTCTTTCAGAATTTTCCACAGTTTATTGTGATCCACACAGTCAAAGGCTTTGGCATAGTCAATAAAGCAGAAATAGATGTTTTTCTGAAATTTTTACCATGGCTTTAAAGTAAACGTTGAACTAGATTAGTATAAGCATTCACCGTAATTAGCATAGCATATTCTAATTCACACCATAAGCATTCACCACATGATTAGCATAGACTGTATGGCCCTAGCCTCTCAGGTAAAGAAAGACATTCTTAATCAGGCCTGACATTTTGAGGGCTTAGAGGTTTCCTCCCAGGAACTAAGGGCAAATCTCAACCTCTATTGGGCAAGATTAATCCTTTTAATACACAAAGAGAAGTAAGACAACCTTAAAGATCAGCTTCATGCTATCCTCTTGAAACTGAGGTGTGTGTACCCACTGAGCATATAAAAATTTTTGGAGTGGTGTAAGGGTACACATGCATTTTACAGATGGAGTGTCCAGATTCTTGGAACCTTCCATGTGTTCTCTTCCATAAACTTGATCTGCCCTGAGCTTTCATCAGGCTCTGAGGTATCATGCTCTGCTTATGCTTTCCCTCTTCCCCTTTAATAGTCATGCCACTTCCTCTTTACAAAAGAAAGCCACACCTTTCACCTATTCATAACCTTGTCTTATTGCCTCAGAGTATGAAAGCCTCTAGGGTAGCAAATAAAGGAACAGCTGGAAATACTGAGGTCCCTTTAAGGATAAGTGCATATCGACAGTGACAGTGTTTGGGCCGAGAGGAAATGTACACTCAAAGTCAGTTTGCTTTTCAGCCCACAGGTCCAGGCTCTCCAGGAGAAAGAGTGAGGGAAGAAAGAGGTTTTTGAAGTTGGATATCATCGTTCCAGGGGACATCTTTAAGTGAACACCAAGATTTCTGTCTTTAAGAATGACACAGTAAATGCAGAAGAGACAGAAATCAGAATCCATGTTACTATTTCCTGAGCACAGAAGATGATGATCAAGGCCCAGGTGATTTTTTGTTATATCTTTCCTTTATTGTCTACTAGATTTGTGGTAAGCTGAAAAAAAAATAACAGCTCAACTAAACGTATAAATTGGGGATGATTGGGTTCTGGGGAGAAATTAATTTGGACTCTGAATTCAGAATCAGGACAAAGTGAATATATTGTTCATAGGGGTCGCATCAGATGATTGGTATTAGAAGAGAATGTGTGATTTTGGTGGAGCCTGTGGATTTTATCTTAGCAGACATCACAACCAGAAAAACATGAAAAGCTCCATGATACATGTTGACTATGAGGAGAGAGCAGATCAGCTCTCTGGGGTTTTCAATGGTTTATGTCACTTAAGTGAATGGAGTGATACTCCTAACAACATTGGTGACTCTGAGGGGCTCCCCACTGGCCTGGTACCAATCACACATCTAAAAGAAAGATGAATGTAGTTTACTGAAGAGCATTACCCATATAGGTATATAAAATTCCATGAGTTTCATAATCATCCTCAAGAAAGCGAGTTGTAAGATACGGATGTAATGAACAACATGATGGCTATAGCTAACACTGCTGTATGATATATAGGAAAGTTGTTAAGAGCAAATCCTGAGTTCTCATCACAGGGAGAAAAGCTTTTTCCTTCTCTTTTTGTTGTATCTATGCGAGAAGATAGATGTTGACTGAACCTGTTGTGATAATGATTTCACAGTATATGTAAATCATATCATCATGCTTTACATCTTAAATTTGTATGGTGATATATGTCAGTTATTTCTCAATAAAACAGCCATTGGAGTTTGATAGAAGTGAAATATTTAACCTTTGAAATGATCAAATAACAATCCAACGTATGTGTTGGTGAACAGTGGTGGAGATTCACTCTGAGTTTGAGAAATAGATTCAGTGTGAAATATGCAAGCTTCACTGATAATAGCTCAGCACTCCTTGACCATGATCCAAGGCTCAGCTGGGGATGGATACACTTCTGAGTTCACTTACATAGTTATTGGCAGAATTCATTTCCAGAAATCAAATGAGATCCTTAGTTTCTATCTGTCTGCTTATGTAAGACCACTATGAGTTCCTTATCACATGGGCCTCCCAACGTGCCATCTTGTTTCGTCAAAGTCATCAACAGACAGATTCTGTTAGCAAGATGGAAATCATATATATAGCCTAATTTAAAAATGCATGTCTTGATTTTCCTGGTGGTTCGGAGGTTAACCCTCCACACTTCCATTGCAGGGGGGCGTGGGTTCAAGCCCTGGTCAGGGAGCTAAATCTCACATACCATGCAGACCAAAAATATATATATATATATTAAAATTGGTATCACAGCATTTTTGCTGTATTTTGTTTTTTGGAAGCAATTCAGCCCAAGCTCAAGGGAAGGGTACCTCATGGGGTCATGAGTACCTAGTGTGTAGTAAGGAATTTAACTGACTTTTGTCCCTAATTTCTGGGAGGTAAACTCTAAAGCCTTGGAATTACCCGTGTGTTAAGGGTGTCTTGTTTTTCATCCCAGATCACTGCAACCACACTTTATAGTTTATGCTATGAGGTGACTCATGTGGGCCCTAGAGGATTTGTGCTAATAAGACAATTCAAGGTGAGGGCTGTCCATGCCCCAAAGACCAGCCGTGTGATTAGAGGGTTGTGGGGTTCAGCCATGTGGTCAGTGATTCAGTAAATCATGCATATTTAAGGGAGCCTCAATAAAAATTCTGGACACTGGACTTTAGGTGAGCTTTCTTGGTTGGCAGTACTCCTGAGTACTGTCACACAGTGTGGCTGGAAGGAGAGAATGCTGCCCAGGATTCTATGGAGTCTTGTGTTTCAGTACCAAGCGGCGTCATGTCTGACTTTTTTGGCACAAAAATCAGAACTTTGAAGATAATATTCCATGTTTTTTGAGTTCTGTTGTAGGTCATCTATCTTTTGTGTCTGGATGCTTTTATAGTTCCCTTTTGTATTTTGTGTATTATAGTTTTAGTCTGATGTCCCTACCTAGAGATTTCCTGCTTGGAATTTGTTGGGATTCCTGAGCCTGGGGTTTGGAGAGTTTAATCAGTTTTGAAATTTTTCACCTTTAGATGTTGGGATACTGCTTCATTACTATATTTCTTCTTTGTTTTTGTTTTCAAATCTTCCTAATCAACTAATTTTTTTTCTTTGCTGCAGATGTATCTTCTATAGTTTCTGCTATTTTTTACATGTATTAAAAACATTATCTTGTAAATTTCAGATGTGGAGTCTGTTCAGAGTTGATTCTTTTATTGGCTGTGAAGTTTCATGGTAATGTAGGACTGTTTTATTTGTTCTGATGTCATTTGCATATTATGCAAATAGGTAGGCGCTAAAATATATACATAGAAAGATAGGATTTTGCTTTTAACTGAAATGTATTTGAGAAAAGTATATTGATGCAGGAGGTATGGTGAAAATCAGAATAACTTCTCTCATGTTTCTTCCATATTGATAAAAGGAATTCACATCATACAGGGCTTTATTATTACAGGAATTGCTGACACTGGAAGATGTGGCTGTGGAGTTCAACAGGGAGGAGTGGCAGCTCCTGGATTCTTCTCAGAGAGACCTATACTGGGATGTGATGCTGGAGAACTATAACAATTTGGTGTCACTGGGTAAGGATGACTCCCAATGTCATTTATGAGGTGTCGAGTCACTGGACTTTTCTCCATCACCTGAGGAAAGCTTTGCAGCCCCTGTGGTCTTCCAAAGAGTTAGATTTTTTGTCCCCTGGCTGGCTCCAAAGAGGTGTAATCTCCTGTACCTTGAAAGAGAACATTGGCTTTGCATACAAGAAATTTTGTTTCTAAAATGCAGTATTTGGCAAGGGTGGAGGTAAGGGGGGAGGGCGGAGAGGGAGGCTTAAGAGAAAAGGGGTATATATGTATCCACATAGGTGATTCACATTGTACAGCAGAAACTGACACAACATTGTAAAGCAATTATATGCCAATTAAAAAAAGTAGAATCTAATAAAATGTGATATGCTTAATAGGAATCCAGTAAAGTTAAAAATTCAGTAAATGTTAAATAAATAAAATGCCATATTTTCCCATCTTGACATACCATAACCCAGTTCTTGAATCTAAGTCTTTTATCATTTCTCATGATCAGGATATCAAGGTACCAAACCAGATTTGCTTTCCAAGTTGGAACATGGAAAAGAACCATGCATAATAGAAAATGAAGTGCAGAATAGAATTTGTCCAGGTGAGTGAGTTAGAATCAGCAAGGGGAGTGACCATGGAAGTCATATTCTAGTTCCTTCTAGAGAAGGAGTCACAGCTGTGAGGGTGACTGAGGCACCCCCTCAACAGCTGTTCCCCATATTCATCTATCCAGATGAGAACTCTTTCTGGGTATTTAGCTTTAAATATATTCCTTGTCTCTTTTTGGATCTGATATTCACTCACTTCCTTATACATCTTTATAATTTTATACTGTGATTACATGGTAGATAATAAAGAGCACCCCTACACACCATGTCATTTTTTAAGCCTTTCATCCCATACCAGTCTCATGAAATAATTGATCATCTCCTTTTTTCTTAGGAATTGGGAAAGGTGACAGTTATTTGCCAGAGCACTCTCGAAACCAAAGATTTCTGAAGAGCATGCAACAGTGCAGTGAACAGAATGCATTTAGAAAGAGTGTTCATTTGAGCAAAACACATTTCACCCTAGTTCAAGATTGTATATTTAACTTACATAGAAAAGCTTTGGAATCAAGCTTAAGTTTAGTTAACCAGAAGAGCAGCTATGGAATAAAGAACCCTGTGGAGTTTAATGGAGATGAGAAATCCTTTCTACATAGTGATTATGGACAGTTGTATTCTGGAATTATATTTCCTGAAAGTACAGAACACATTAGCGCTCAATTCCAAGTCCTTAAGCATCAGAGGACTCACAAAATAGAGAAATCTCTAGCCTGTGTTGAACGTGAAAAGCCATGCAGCAGGAAATCTCAGCTTATTTCTCGTGAGAGTGTTCATACTGGAGAGAAACCCAGTAGGGGTGGTCCATGTGAGAAATCCTTCTCCAGAAATGTCACATTAACTAAAGATCAGAAAACTCAAACACAAGACACACCCCAGTTAACCAGTGCGCCCAGAAAAGGCTGTACTGTGAAGAGCAGCTCTCCTGTACATCACCAAACCTGCACAGGAGAGAAAGCCTATGTATGCAGTGAGTGTGGAAAAGGCTTCACCATGAAGCGCTATTTGATTGCACATCAGCAAACTCATAGTGGAGAGAAACCTTACGTATGTGGTGAATGTGGAAAAGGCTTCTCCGGGAAGAGTAATCTCACTGTGCATCAGCGCACCCACACAGGGGAGAAGCCCTATGTATGCAGTGAGTGTGGGAAAGGCTTCACCATGAAGCGCTATCTTGCTGTACACCAGCGAACTCATACCGGAGAGAGACCATATTTGTGCAGTGAATGTGGGAAAGATTTCGCTGTGAAGAGTAATCTCACGGTACACCTGCGGTCTCACACAGGGGAGAAATCTTACATATGCGGTGAATGTGGGAAAGGCTTCACCGTGAAAAGTAATCTCATGGTTCACCAGCGAACTCACACGGGAGAGAAATCTTACCGGTGTAACGAATGCGGGAAAGGCTTCACCACAAAGCTCACTCTTATTATACACCAACGAACTCACACAGGAGAGAAACCCTATGAGTGCAATGAGTGTGGTAAAGCCTTCAGTCAGAAGATATGCCTCATACAACATGAGAGGTGTCACACGGGAAAGACTCCCTTTGTATGTACTGAGTGTGGAAAATCCTATTCCCACAAGTATGGTCTCATTACCCATCAGAGAATTCACATAGGAGAGAAACCCTATGAATGTGATGAATGTGGAAAAGCCTTCACCACAAAGTCAGTACTCAATGTCCATCAAAGGACTCACACAGGAGAGAGACCGTATGGGTGCAGTGATTGTGAGAAAGCCTTCTCCCACTTGTCAAACCTTGTGAAACATAAGAAAATGCACATCAGAGAAATGGGTAGATCCAGTCAAGTTGGAAATGCCTTTAACAGAGAGTCCCAGATCATTTATGAGTGAACCAAAGCCCCATTAATGCAGTGATTGGGGAAATGCCTTTTGTGACAGCTAAGACTTTAAACATCAGTGCCTCTAGCAGAGCAGAATGTAATCATGGGACTACCTGTTATCAGATGGGGGGGCCATGAGGAGATGAAAGGGTTTGCCCAAGGGGTAAACCCAGTGAAACCCAGTGAATATCGTGAATGTAGTAGTGCCTTAATGATCCTACCTCACATTTTCTGTTGGTGAAAACGTGTTGGAAAAGCCCTTGATATGTTCAGGGTGGAGATGACTTGGGAAAAACTTTCTGGCTTCATTATATGTCTGAAAAGTGTGTATTCCATACACACTTGGACAGATTTTGTGAATGCAGAGACTAGAAAAGTCATCAGTGGGAAGGTAGACTTTATTATCAGGGATTGTTGTTGATCATCAGTGAACTCATTGTAGAAATATGATTTAGAAAAGAAAAATACGATGACCATGGGAATGTCTTTACCCAGAAAGATCTCGGTGAGTGTCAGAGGTCACACTGGAGAAATATTTTTAAGAAGACAGTATATATGGCAAGATTTCAGTGAAGCATTCTGCTTCATCATTTGTCAGGGAATCATACAGAAATTAAAACTTTTAGGAGCATGCTAAAGGTAGAGTACCTTTAGTTAAATATTAGTGGACTTACAAAGGAATGAATTTTTATGAAAATAAATGAGTGCTTTTTGTTACAAATGTAACCTCATCAGACATCAGATGATGCACCCGAGTCTTGTTTCTGATTTTCTTGTGAATAATTCCATAGTTTTGTGTTATATATTTTTTAATGTGGACCATCTTCCAACTCCAATTGAATTTGCTACAGTATTGCTTGTTTTTTTTTTTTTTCCAAGGGATGTGAGATCTTAGCTCCCCAATCAGGGATCAAACCCACACCCCCTGCACTGGAAGGCAAAGTCTTAACCACTGAACCACCAGGGAAGTTCCAGTAATTCCATAGTTATAAATAACAGTTTTATGCTTTTACCACTGATTGTTACTGCAAGTGTTCCATGCCTACCCCAATATGTGATTAGCTCTTATTTTTCTTTGGCTCCAAACTAATTATAAGCATACTGAACTTTTTTAAAAAGGAAATGAAATAGGAATACACATTTGCAGCTTGCTTAACTAAGTTTATAAATAAAACCAAATATTTTATAAAACCACCTTCAAAGTTGTTTTTGTAAAATGGATAACTTGAGATCATTTTTAACTTATAAGAAAATGCAAAAGTAGTCCAGAAAATTCCCTTGTATACTTTATGTAACTTATCCCCGTTAAAACGTTTTGTGTAACCATTAACTCAGCCTTTGGAATTTAGATTTCACTAGATTTTTTACATGAAATTTTAAATAGTTTTTTTTTTTTTTGGAATTCTAAGCTGCTTTATTACATTCATAGATTTTGTGTAACTGCTGTTTCCAGAACATAAAACTTTAATCAACACAGACACCCTCAAGCTACCTTTTTATGGTCACTCCTATCCTAACCTACTTCTGGCAACTATGTGTCAGTTTTCCATCAATATAATTTTGTCATTTGTGAAATTAATTTTTGTAACTGGATTTTAAACATTATATATGTTGTATTTATACAAATTTATAATTTTTTTTATTAATAAGGGCCATGTCATCTTTTTATTTTTTGTCCCTCAGGAAATTGCTCCTAAGACTTTTTTGAGTTGAATTGCTTGATTTTTATTACTGAGTAGTATACATTATTGGATGTACCAGTTTGTTTATCCATTAACTCTTCAGATAAATTTGTATTGTTTCCTGGTTTCAATTTTTATAAAGAAAGGTGCTATAAATCTGCATCCAGAGTTTTGGACAGACATAAATTTTCATTCCTCTGTAATAAATATTCAGATGTATGATTATTGGGACATAAAGAAAGTTGTGTTTAGCTTTAAAAGAAACTACCAAACTCGCTTCCAGAGTGACTTTACCAGCAGTATATGATATCCACTTGTTCCACATCCTCTCTGGCACTTGGTATTTTCAGTATATTTTAGTCATTCTGCTAGCAACACATGATTCAATTGTTCATCCTTACCAGCACTTAGTATTGTGATATGTTACATTACCCATTCTATTGGGTTTGTAGTCCTATCTGATCTTGAGCTTGCATTTCCCTCATAGCTAATGATGTTCAATCCCTTACGGCTAATGATGTTCAAACAGTATAATGATGTTTGTACCATTTGACCACCTTCACCATTTCTGCCCTCCCACCCCACTTTCAGCCTCTGGCACACAATCTGTTCTTTATTATTTATAAGTTTGGGTTTGGGGGAGGGGTTCTACAAATAAAAGAGATCATAGAATATTCAGCTTTCTTGGCCTGATTTATTTCACTTAGTATCCCTCATGGTTGCAAATGGCAAGATTTCCTTCTTTTTATGGTTGAATTTCTTTATCCATTCATCTGTCAATGAACACTTAAGACTGGTTCCATGTCATGGCTGTTGTAAATAACACTGCCCTGAACATTGATTGTAACATCATATCTTTTCAAGTTAGAGTTCTTATTTTTTTCCAGATATATACCCAAATTGCTAAATTTTATGGTACTCCTATTTTTCATTTTTTTGAGGAAACTGTGGACTGTTTAACTTAGTATCTGTACCAATTACAAGCTTCTTCATTCTTTTTATATCTGTATAGTGTTCATGAAGATCCATCCCATGATTTATTTAACCAATCACCTACTAATATACACTCCTATTGATTTTAGTTACCTTTGACTGCATTACAAACCTACCTCCCTAAAAACTTAATATCTAAAGACAACAAACATTAATTATTAATTCTCTAGTATGTGGATTGGGAGAAGGAAATGGCAACCCACTCCAGTGTTCTTGCCTGGAGAATCCCAGGGACGGGGGAGCCTGGTGGGCTGCCGTCTATGGGGTCGCACAGAGTTGGACACAACTGTAGTGACTTAGCAGCAGCAGTATGTGGATTGAGAGTTAAATTGTCTAGTGTGGGCTGTCTGACTGGTGGCTACATGATCTAGATGGCTTTTTTCCACATATCTGGAAATATCCCTGTGCCAGGAGCCAGCATAGGAGATCCCACCCATGGCAAAGGTCACGAGGAAGAGACCTGATGGGCAAAGGTGAATCAGGCTACCCCAAAACCAGAATTTGTCTGTCTTACTATCTTAGGCTTTTCGCCAAACTCTTCTGATATTAATGGGGGCTGTCCCTGACCACCTTTCTCTGAAGAAAATCAACCTAGAGCTCTAGTTAATAAGTCTCCTGGGCATAATAGTGTTTCAATTCAAATCCCTCTGATAGCTTTCTAACTTGCCTGACAGGTTTTTCCGGATTCTTGCAGCTACGCATGCGATTGTTTACAGCCTCCAGACTGGTTCCAAATAGGAAAAGGAGTACGTCAAGGCTGTATATTGTCACCCTGCTTATTTAACTTATATGCAGAGTACATCATGAGAAACGCTGGGCTGGAGGAAGCACAAGCTGGAATCAAGATTGCCGGGAGAAATATCAATAACCTCAGATATGCAGATGACACCGCCCTTATGGCAGAAAGTGAAGAGGAGCTAAAAAGCCTCTTGATGAAAGTGAAAGAGGAAAGTGAAAAAGTTGGCTTAAAGCTCAACATTCAGAAAATGAAGATCATGGCATCTGGTCTCAACACTTCATGGGAAATAGATGGGGAAACAGTGTCAGACTTTGTTTTTTGGGGGCTCCAAAAATCACTGCAGATGGTGACTGCAGCCATGAAATTAAAAGACGCTTACTCCTTGGAAGAAAAGTTATGACCAACCTAGATAGTATATTCAAAAGCAGAGACATTACTTTACCGACTAAGGTCCGTCTAGTCAAGGCTATGGTTTTTCCAGTGGTCATGTATGGATGTGAGAGTTGGACTGTGAAGAAGGCTGAGCGCTGAAGAATTGATGTGTTTGAACTGTGGTGTTGGAGAAGACTCTTGAGGGTCCCTCGGACTGCAAGGAGATCCAACCAGTCCGTTCTGAAGGAGATCAGTCCTGGGTGTTCTTTGGAAGGAATGATGCTAAAGCTGAAGCTCCAGTACTTTGGACACCTCATGCGAAGAGTTGACTCATTGGAAAAGACTGATGCTGGGAGAGATTGGGGGCAGGAGGAGAAGGGGACGACCCAGGATGAGATGGCTGGAGGGCATCACTGACTCGATGGACGTGAGTCTGAGTGAACTCCAGGAGCTGGTGATGGACAGGAAGGCCTGGCGTGCTGCAATTCATGGGGTCGCAAAGAGTCGGACATGACAGAGCAACTGAACTGAACTGTGAGAGGCACGGGCAGCTTAAAACATTCTAGGAATGTAGAGCCTTTCAAGGAGTTAAAAATCAATAGAATAGAACTGGTTAAGGGTTTCATTGTTGAGCCAATGCTTGCTGCCAAGTTTTCATATCTTTCGTTGTGTACCTGGGAGTGCATTAATTAATATAGCTGATATATAGAGATATAAGTAGTAGCCTTGATATTAACAACATTAAACTTTGAGTTAATAAATTCTTTCCTTGTTATAGCCCGCACCTTTGCCCTATAGGAATGTAACTATTTAGTGCTTTCTGAGAGTGGCACCAGACTTTGGAAAGAACAACACTTTTAGGGAAAATAAGTTTTCTGGTTGACGAACTCTTATCAGAAAAGGGTCATAAAATGCTAATAGGCCTCCTGGCCAGAAGATGATGTAAATCACCTAAGACCTGTGTATACAGATAGGTATGCAGAAAGAAAGGTCTCAATAAGGGTCAGGACTGCTGACTCTGCATCTTCCATTATTCTCTATGTACAACTTAGGGTATAAAAGCTCCTTTTGAAAATCAAGTTGCCTTGCCTGGGAAACCCATGGACAGAGGAGCCTGGTGGGCTACAGTCCATGGGTTCACAAAAAAAAAAAAAAAAAAAAAAGGAAAGAAAATCAAGTTGCAAGCCTTGCTCACCGAAACTTGGTCTCCCCATGTCATTCTTTCTTTCGTTCTCTCTCTCCCTTTCTCTTTCCTTTTCAGGCTGACTCCCTGGAGTGCAGGGGCGCTCTGAGTTCACTTCTCTGCCCAGGCTTCTAAGACCCACTCGAGAGGGTGCCCCATTTGGGAGGGCGCCTGTGGCCTACGTGAACAGAGCAAGTCCTATGCTGGGGCTTTATTGGCTTTCTGTGTAAACCAAGGAATATCAGCCTCTTTCCTCTATTTTATTAACTGCAATATTCTTTCTTTATCTCTCTCTATATCTCTAAATAAATCTTAGTCGCCGATGCCGTCACACTTCGGATACCCTGGAATGGATGGGGTGACTTTTCACATAGTATCTCATCCCATGCCTCTCCTGGGCTCCATTACAATGTGTTAGGAGAGCTCCAAGAGAGTAGAACATGCTTCAATGAGCAAGTCTTCCCTCTGCATCAAGCTTACTATTGTTCCATGGGACACGTTGATCAGTCATTATGCTGTGGCACTGTCAAAAGGTATGAATGCAGAGATGCAAGAGTGAGTTTATGTAATGATCACAAGATTTCTTACTTCCTTAAAACTGTCAAAATTGATGCCATAAATATCCTTGTGCATGTTTGTTCTTACAACGATAATTTCTGCTGAATTTGAATTCTTAAAAGTTGATTGGTGGCTTTAGGAGAATGAAAAGTTGATTGGTGGCTTTAAGAGAATGAAACTGAGCAATTGCAAGTTGTACTCCAAAAACATTCTATTAATTTTTACACTCTAGATTCAATCCTGCCCCCCCCCCCTTGAAAAGCACACTGAACATAATACCTAAAATTTATTGAAGTTTTTTTTTTTTTTCGGTAGTGTGGGGTCTTAGTTGTGGCACATGAGGTCTTTTAGTTGTAGCATGCCAAGTCTTTAGCTGCATTATGTGGTACTGAGTTCCCTGCCCAGGGATTGAATCATGGGTACCTGCATTGGGAGTCTTAAACACTGGACCATCAGGTAAGTCCCTGGTAAGCATTTTTTGAACTAGAACTATGACAGACTTGATAACATCATCTCAATTCATTCAAGGCTGTGGATGTTGGACACGTCTGTTAATTACTATGCAAATGAGAAAAATGAGAGGCTAAGCCTGATCAGTTCAGTCGCTCAGTCGCGTTTGATTCTGTGACCCCATGGACTGCAGCACGCCAGGCCTCCCTGTCCATCACCAACTCCCAGAGTTTATTCAAACCCATGTCCATTGAGTCAGTGATGCCATCCAACCATCTTATCCTCTGTCATCCTCTTCTCCTGCCTTCAATCTTTCCCAGCATCAGGGTCTTTTCAAATGACTCAGCTCTTCGCATCAGGCAGCCAAAGTGTTGCAGTTTCAGTTTCAACATCAGCCTTTCCAATGAGGATCCAGGACTGATTTCCTTTAGGATGGACTGTTTGGATCTCACAGGAGAGAAACCTTACATGTTCAGTGACTGTGGAAAAGGCTTCACTGAGATGTCTTATTGCATGCCATTGAACTCATACATATGAGAAACCCTTTATATGCAGTGAATGTGGGAAAGGTTCACCTTGAAGAACAGTCTTAGCACACATCAGCAAACTCACAGAGAAGAGAAACTATATATGTGCAGTGAATGTGGGAAAGGCTTTTCAACAAAGCACTACTTCATCATACATCAGCAAACTCATACAGGAGAGAAACCGTATGTGTGTAGTGTCTGCGGAAAAGGCTTCACTATGAAGGGTGATCTTGTACATTAGTGCAATCATACTACTGAGAAACCATTTATATGCAGTGATTGTGGGAAAGCCTTTACTGTGAAGAGCCAACTGATTGTACATGAGTGAACTCATACAGGGGAGAAATCCTACCTATGCAGTGAATGCAGGAAGGCCTCTCCAGCCAAGGCCCACCTCATCAGACATCAGTGAACTCACACTGGAGAGGAACCCTATATATGCAGTGATTGTGGAAAAGGCTTCGTTCAGAAAGGCAGTCTCATTGTGCATGAACGAACTCACTGTAGAGAAACCCAATGTATGCAGTAAATGTGTGGCAAAGGCTTATTCTCAAAAAGGAAGCTTAGTGCACACCTATGAACTCATACTGGAGAGAAACCATATATGTGTAATGAACATGGCAAGGGCTTAGATTTCCCTGGTGCCTCAGGAAGTAAAGCATCTGCCTACAACTCGTGAGACCCAGGTTCAATCCCTGGGTTGGGAAGATCTCCTGGAGAAGGAAATGGCAACCCACTCCAGTATTCTTGCCTGGAAAGTCCCATGGACAGAGGAGCCTGGTAGGCTACAGACCATGGGATCACAAAGAGTCGGACATGACTGAGCGACTTCACTTTCTGTAAGGAGTACTCTAGGTATATATCAGCAGATTTGCACTGGAGAGAAACTATACAAATGCAGCGAGTGTGGTAAAGCATTTAGAAAGAAGACATGCCTGATAGAACATCAGAGATTTTATTCAGGAAATGCTTTTTTGCATGTACTGAATGTGGAAAATTCTCTTTACACAAAAATGATCTCATCACCTGTTAGAGAATTCACGTGGGAAAGAGGCCATATGAATGCTGTGAATGTGGAAAAGCCTTTACCACAAAGTCAGGGCTCAAGGTTCATCGATGAAAACATACGGGAGAGGGGCCCTTTGGATGCAGCAAAAGTGGGAAGGCTTTTGCTCACTTGTTAATCCTTGTTAAACATAAATGAAATCACAGGTAGTCTCTTTGGGCTAATGTGTAGTAAGTTGCAGACCCTCAAAAAATAGTATGCAGAGAAGAATTGCAATGCAAAGAATGTGGTATTATCTTTAGTGATTACAGCATATTTTATATTGATGAAAAAATATACGAGACAACTCAGGTAAAACCAGCCTTCTTCAGCGTTACTGGTCGGGGCATAGACTTGAATTACCGTGATAGTGAATGGCTTGCCTTGGAAATGAACAGAGATCATTCTGTTTTGAGATTGCATCCAAGTACTGCATTTCAGACTCTTGTTGACCATGATGGCTACTCCATTTCTTCTAAGGGATTCCTGCCTACAGTAGTAGATATAATGGTCATCTGAGTTAAATTCACCCATTCCAGTCCATCTTAGTTCGCTGATTCCTAGAATGTCGATGTTCACTCTTGTTGTCTCCTCTTTGACCACTTCCAATTTACCTTGACTCATGGACCTAGCATTCCAGGTTCCTATGCAATATTGCTCTTTACAGCATCAGACTTTGCTTATATCACCAGTCACATCCACATTGTGGATATTGGGTATTGTTTTTGCTTTGGCTCCATCCCTTCATTCTTTCTGGAGTTATTTCTCTACTGATCACCAGTAGCATATTGGGCACCTATCGACCTGGAGAGTGCATCTTTCAGTATCCTATCTTTTTGCCTTTTCATACTGTTCATGGGGTTCTCAAGGCAAGTGGGTTGCCATTCCCTTCTGCAGTGGACCACATTCTGTCAGACCTCTCCACCATGACCCGTCCATCTTGGGTGGCCCCCAAATGGCATGACTTAGTTGCATTGAGTTAGACAAGGCTGTGGTCCGTGTGATCAGATTAGCTAGTTTTCTGTGATTGTGGTTTCAGTCTGTCTGCCCTCTGATGCCCTCTCTCAGTGCCTACCATCTTACTTGGGTTTCTCTTACCTTGGATGTGGGGTATCTCTTCACGGCTGCTCCAGCAAAGCACAGCCTCTGCTCCTTACCTCAGACATGGGGTATCTCCTCTCGGCCACTGCCCCTGACCTTGGATGTAGGGTAGTTCCTCTTGGCTGCACTTAAGTTGAACAGTTCTATGAAGACCTACAAAACCTTCTAGAACTAACACCCAAAAAAGATGTCCTTTTCATTATAGGGAACTAGAATGCAAAAGTAGGAAGTCAAGACACACCTGGAGTAACAGGCAAATTTGGCTTTGGAATACCGAATGAAGCAGGGCAAAGGCTAACAGAGTTCTGCCAAGAGAAGGCACTGGTCATAGCAAACACCCTCTTCCAACAACACAAGAGAAGACTCTACACACAGACATCACCAGATGGTCGACACTGAAATCAGATTGATTATATTCTTTGGAGCCAAAGATGGAGAAGCTCTATACAGTCAGCAAAAAAAAAAAAAAAAAAGACCAAGAGTTGACTGTGGCTCAGATCATGAACACCTTATTGCCAAATTCAGACTGAAATTGAAGGAAGTGGAGAAAACCACTAGATCATTCAGGAATGACCTAAATCAAATCCCTTATGACTCTACAGTGGAAGTGAGAAAGATTTAAGGGACTAGATCTGCTAGAGTGCCTGATGAACTATGGATGGAGGTACATGGCATTGTACAGGAGACAGGAATCAAGACCATCCCCAAGAAAAAGAAATGCAAAAAAAGCAAAATGGCTGTCTGAGGAGGCCTTACAAATAGCTGTGAAAAGCAGAGGAGAAAAGGAAAGATATACCCATTTGAATTCAGAGTTCCAAAGAATAACAAGGAGGGATAAGAAAGACTTCCTCAGCGATCAATGCAAAGAAATAGAGGAAAACAATAGAATGGGAAAGACTAGAGATCTCTTCAAGAAAATTAGAGATACCAAGGGAACATTTCATGCAAAGATGGGCTCAATAAAGGACAGAAATGGTAGGGACCTAACAGAAGCAGAAGATATTAAGAAAAGGTGGCAAGAATACACAGAAGAACTGTACAAAAAGATCTTCACGACCCAGATAATCACGATGGTGTGATCACTCATCTAGAGCCAGACATCCTGTAATGTGAAGTCAAGTGGGCCTTAGGGAGCATCACTATGAACAAAGCTAGTGGAGGTGATGGAATTCCAGTTGAGCTATTTCAAATCCTGAAAGATGATGCCATGAAAGTGCTGCACTCAATATGCCAGCATATCTGGAAAACAGCAGTGGCCACAGGACTGGAAAAGGTCAGTTTCATTCCAATCCCAAAGAAAGGCAATGCAAAAGAATGCTCAAACTACCGCACAATTGCACTCATCTCACACGCTAGTAAAGTGATTCTTAAAATTCTCCAAGCCAGGCATCAGCAATATGTGAACCATGAACTTTCAGTTGTTCAAGCTGCTTTTAGAAAAGGCAAAGGAACCAGAGATCAAATTGCCAACATCCGATGGATCACTGAAAAAGCAAGAGAGTTCCAGAAAAACATCTATTTCTGCTTTATTGACTATGCCACAGCATTTGACTGTGTGGGTCACAAAAAACTGTGGAAAATTCTAAAAGAGATGGGCATACCAGTCCACCTGACCTGCCTCTTGAGAAACCTGTATGCAGGTCAGGAAGCAACAGTTAGAACTGGACATGGAACAACAGACTGGTTCCCAAAAGGAAAAGGAGTACATCAAGGCTGTATATTGTCACCCTACTTATTTAACTTGTATGCAGAGTACATCATGAGAAACGCTGGGCTGGAGGAAGCACAAGCTGGAATCAAGATTGCCGGGAGAAATATCAATAACCTCAGATATGCAGATGACACCACTCATAAGGCAGAAAGTGAAGAGGAACTAAAAAGCCTCTTGATGAAAGTGAAAAAGGAGAGTGAAAAAGCTGGCTTAAAGCTCAACATTCAGAAAACGAAGATCATGGCATCTGGTCCCATCACTTCATGGCAAATAGATGGGAAAACAGTAGAAACAGTGGCTGACTTCATTTTTCTGGGCTCCAAATTCACCACAGATGGTGACTGCAGCCATGAAATTAAAAGACGCTTACTCCTTGGAAGGAAAGTTATGACCAACCTAGACAGCATATTAAAAAGCAGAGACATTACTTTGTCAACAAAGGTCTGTCTAGTCAAGGCTATGGTTTTTCCAGCGGTCATGTATGGATGTGAGAGCTGGACTATAAAGAAAGCTGAATGCCGAAGAATTGAGGCTTTTGAACTGTGGTGTTCGAGAAGACGCTTGAGAGTCCCTCGGACTGCAAGGAGAGCCAACCAGTCCATCCTAAAGGAGATCAGTCCTGGGTGTTCATTGGAAGGACTGATGTTGAAGCTGAAACTCCAATACTTTGGCCACCTGATGCAAAGAGCTGACTCATTGGAAAAGACCCTGATGCTGGGAAAGATGAGGGCAGGAGGAGAAGGGGACGACAGAGGATGAGATGGTTGGATGGCATCTCCGACTCAATGGACATGGGTTTGGGTAGACTCCAGGAGTTGGTGATAGACAGGGAGGCCTGGTGTGCTGCGGTTCATGGGTTTTCAAAGAGTTGGACACGACTGAGCGATTGAACTGAACTGAAAACCAACCTCGGTGAAAATATTTTAGGACATTTTATGTCCAAAAAATATACTGAGATAAAACCTATGTAGTGTGAAAGTCTAGGAAAGCCTTCAGTGGGAATAGACCAGATCATATGTGGTCATCATGAATCACAGGTAAGTGAATATTTCTATAATTAGAAATTAATAGAAATACAACTGTGGGGAAGCCTTTGCCCAGAAATAACACTTCAACAGATGTCAGTTAACTCTGGAGAAATACTTTACTATGGCGATGAATTTGGCAAGATTTGAGTAATATCACTGCATCATTTGTCAGGAAATATGTGTAGAAACCCATTCAATATCGTAGGCTTTAACAAAATATCTGATAACAATGAAGGAAAGTAGCCTTGGGGAAAGGATGAAGAGCATTATGTCATAAGTCTAAACTTAAGGGATGATACACCTCACAAGCCCCAAGAGAAAGGATAATTTCAACCACATTTCTAGTTGCCTTGTCATTGATCTTATACATTTTAAGTAGTAGTAGTTAGTGTTGTCACTGCTGCTGCTGCTAAGTCGCTTCAGTCGTGTCTGACTCTGTGCGACCCCACAGACGGCAGCCCACCAGGCTTCCCTGTCCCTGGGATTCTCCAGGCAAGAACACTGGAGTGGGATGCCATTTCCTTCTCCAATGCATAAAGGTGAAAGTGAAGTCGCTCAGTCGTGTCCCAGATTGAATTTTAATATATACAGTGGAGGAGTGTTCAATGACTATTTTATTATTTAACCTTCGCATTTCTTTGGTTCTAAGTTTGTGTTATTTCAAAGTATTTGAAGTACTTCAAAATGAAACACTTTACTCGTTTCATAAGTACTACTCCATGTATTTGGATGTATTTAGCCAAATTTATAAGTAGCATTTGGGGGTTTATAAAATTAATATAAATGTTATATTTTTAGAATTTTGAATTTTGAAATGTTTAGAATTACAAAAACTGAAATATTCCAAAAATTTTCTAAATGCTTTTCAGCCCACTCTTCCCAAAGCTAAAATGTTATATAAGCACACAGTTAACCATAAACAGAGGAAATGGAAATTGTTACAGTGCTATTAACTACAATTGGGTTGATTGCACCAGTTTTACCATGCACTCGGTTTTGCTTGATTTTTATATATCACTTCAAGAAACAATCATATATGTAGGTTTATATAACCAACACCACAGTAAAAATTCAGAATGCTTTGTCAACACAAACTCCCTCATGATACATCCTCATAGTCACAACCTTTCCCCGACCCTAACCCTTGGCATCACAGATCTTTTTGCAGCTATCTTTTTTCATTTGGAGAATATTAGAAAAACAGAATTGTTTAGCATATATCCTTTTGAGTTTGACCTTGTAAAATAATAGAAAATTGACCTGCTGGTCTGTGTTACCAGTTTCTGGCACAGAGCTCCTGAACCCTCGAAAATTCTACATAATGAGAGCATCTGGAATGTCTCTTATGCTATTGATGTGGCTGTGGGTGGGCTCCTGGATGGGGGATGGTCACCAGAAAGATCAAGCCATGATTAGAAGTTTGGAATTTTCAGCACACTTTCCATCCTCCAGAGAGCAGAGAAGGGCTAAAAACGGAGTTACTAATTGATCATGCCTATGTAAGGAAGCCTCCGTAAAGTCCCAATAGTGTGTGCTTTGGAGAGCTTCTAGATGGATGAACACATACAGGCCTGGGGAGAGGAACACACCACAGCGTAGGAGCAGAAGCTCCTGTGCTCGAGACCCTCCTGGTCCTGTTTTTCTCTTCATTTGGTCATTCATCTTTGTCCTTTATCGTTTCCTTTAATAAACTGAGTTCTGTGAGCTTTTCAGCAAGCTGTGCCGTGCTAAGTCACTTCAGTCATGTCTGACTCTTTGCAACCCCCTGGAGTGTTGCAAAGTTCGTGGACCCCACTGACAGGCTGTCTGTGAGACTCTCCAGGCAAGGATTTGTAGCCAAGTCAGACAAGTTGTAGGTAACTTGGGGACCTGCTACTTAGAACTGGCATCTGTACTGGGGCAGCAGCATTTAGGACCAAGCCCTTTACTTCTGGGGTCTGGCAATATCTCTGCATAGAGAGGGTTATAACTGAGTCAGACTTGAAAGGTTGTTGAATCACGACGCCGGGATTCTTGGCCCCCGGAGGAGAAGAATTCAATCCGGGGCCAGAGACGAGGCTTGATCGCTCAGAGCTCCTGTGTAATAAAGTTTTATTAAAGTATAAAGGAGATAGAGAAAGCTTCTGACACAGGCATCAGAAAGGGGCAGAAAGAGTACCCTCCTGCTTGTCTTCAGCTGGATGTTATATAGTCACTAGCAGTTAATGAAAGAAAGGAATGGCACCAGGCCCCTCACCCATAAGATGCATTTTGGGATAATCTTGGCACCAAATAGTTCATCCTGGACCATAAAATGATTAACTTGAATCTTGAAAAAGGGCAGAGCACCATACAAATAATTTCATTTACATAGATTGCAGGAACAATATCTGAGTATAACATACTGGTTTGTCAAGTAGTTTCTGAGCCAAAAGGCGGAACCAACTTGAAGACAGAGTTTGGGGTAAATGCATAGTATATTAGCATAGCTTAAGATAAACATTTCCGTAAGAAAAGGCATTGGTTATCTCTAGGTTTGAGAATGGTTAACTTCAGGTGAAACCAGGTGTCATGGCAACACAGTATTTTAGGAGAAACCTCCTTTTAAATTTGTATAGAGAAGGAAAAAATATCGCTAGTTTGTTTCCTCCTGCCGCTTAAGAGAGATAAAAATGTCTGACACTTGCAGGCTATTTCCTCCGTTTGGAGACCCCTGGCCTTCCTGCCTGTTAGCCTCTCAGACTTAAGGACTCAGTTGGTATAGAGGAGATGACAGACATGTCACACGTGTTGCAATTGTGGCAGTAGTGTGAGAAAAAGAAATACAAGCATAGATTTTTTCCAACATAGACCTCAAGTAGATTCAACCTTTGATCCAACCAGAAGCTCTCTGCACAATTTTTTCTTCCACAAGAATATCAGACTTCAGGTAAACTGGCCGCACTCAAGGTGTTACTGCCTAAGGGCTCAAGGGCACCATCAACTTGCCCGTTTTGCCCAAACTGATGACTAGAACGCATCTCATACCACATTGGCCTTGGCAAGGTGCCAGCCTCAGAAGACTTAACGTGTCTGTGACTGGGGTACCCGTATGACATTTCCATGTCTTCCCACCCAGCAAAGCGATAACAGCTGTTGAAGCCATTCCCATCCTAAAGGCCAGAACCTCTCTGAGGTCACGGAGCCATATGATGTCATAGAACCTGTGGGAGGCTAGAACTCAGGAAACTAACCCAGAGCCCTCAGCAGATATGCCTCCTCCCGGGCCCTCCAAGTCCCTAGCAACAGCCACAGATGCACTCTGGGGAGAACACATTAGAAGCAGAACTGGTTTTGGACCAGGTTCAGGCTTTGGTAGTTACGGAAGGACTCTTGGGGGCTCAGGCTGGTGAGCCTGATTCTGGGTAAGAATCCCCAGTGAGGGGGGGTCTGTGAAGGGTCAGTGAAGAGGGAATGCGTGTCAGTGTCCATATCGGGGGTTTCCTTTGGGTTGAGACACTGAGGAATCTGGGTGTTAGTAATGGGGCCTTTGATTAAGGCTTAAGCTGAAGTGTTTAATGATCAGTGGTTCTGTTGGTCAGGGTTTAGGGTACATGTGTTAAGCTCTGCAAGATTCAGTAATTGAAAACTGGATGGAAGGTGTGAAACTAATGAGCATGGTTTCTCCCCTAGGTTAGCAATTTAATATCCAGCTCCTGTTCTTGGACAGCAAGGAGATCAAACCAGTGAATCCTAAAGGAAATCAGCCCACTGCTCAGCAGGCTCTTAACTGACTTTTAAGAACTCTGTTCTGGATATCAGTTCTTTATCAGTATAAGGCTTATGGGATGAATGTGTTGAGATTCCTTTGAGAGTCCCTGCCCCCACACTGCCTCCGCCCCTACTCCGCCCCGGCCCCGCCACTGGAATTTTTTTTGGGGGGGGGGGGGGCTATGAACCTCTACTTTATTTGCTGAAAAGTCTATCTTTCTCCATTTTGAATAAACTTTTTACCTCTCTGAAACACTTGAGTGTAACTGACTTATGTGGGTCTTCTTGGGATCTCTATTGTATTCCTTTGTTCTGTTTTATCCTTTCACCAATACTACTGAAGGTTTATAAATCTTGAAATCTGTTGATGTGAGCTCTATATGTTGGTTCTTTTTGGTCATTTTTTTTTTTTTTTTTGCTATTTTCAGTAGAAAAATCTGGCAAATATTACCGTTGTTGTCCCTTTAATAGTCTATACCCCTAGACATGATGTTATTAGAAAGGGACTTCGATTCAGAAGTGTCTTTTCCAATATGGATAACCCTTGTTTAATGAGGAAAACAGACTGACCTAAAAGAAGGTCAATATCCCAAATACCTGATCAGTACTCCTCAAAATGAAGACTGGAAAAAGAGAAAAGGGTGAGAAATGGTCACAGAACAAGGGAATTCAGGAAAACATGATGTTTAAAGGCAGTATTCCCTGGGTTGAATCCTGAGACAGAAAGAGGACAGTAGTGGAAAAACTTGTGAAATCCAAATAGAAACTAATTTAGTTGAGTGTCATAGCAATGTTACTATCTTAATTTGATAAACGTATGATGGTTACATAGGGGCTACCCAGGTGGCTCACTGGGTAAAGAATCTGTCAGCAATGCAAAAGATGCAGGAGGCTTGAGTCTGATCCCTGGGTCAGGAAGATCCCCTGGAGGAGGGCATGACAACCCACCCCAGTATTCTTGCCTGGAGAATCCCATGGACAGAGGAGCCTAGCAGGATACAGTTCATAGGGCCATGAAGAGTCAGATGCAACTGAGCACACACAAACCAAGGTTATATAAAATATTCACATGAGAGGAAGTCAAATGAAGGTATATATGCATTCTTTGTAGTACTTTGTGACTTTTGTGTAAATCTAAAGTCTTCTCCAAATAAAAATTTAAAATAGGTATTTGTGGTTGTTGTTCAGTTGCCCAGTCATGTCTGACTCTTTGCGACCCCATGGTCTGTATCACATCAGGCCTCCCTATCTTTCACCATCTCCCAGAGTTTGCCCCACTTCACGTCCATTGCATCGGTGATGCCATCCAGCCATCTCATCCTCTGGCGCTCTCTTCTCCTGTCCTCAATATTTCCCAGCATCAGGGACTTTTCCAGTGAGTCTGCTGTTCACATCAGATGACCAAAATACTGGAGCTTCAGCTTCAGCAACAGCATCAGTCCTTCCAAAGTGTATTCAGGGTTGGATTTCCCTTAATATTGACTGGTTTGTTCTCCTTGCAGTCCAAGGGACTTCCAGGAGTCTTCTCTAGCACCATAGTTCGAAGCCATCAAATTTTTGGTGATCTGCCTTCTCTATGGACAAGCTCTCACATCCATATGTGACCATTGGGAAGACCATAGCCTTGACTATACGGACCTTTGTCAGCAGAGTAATGTCACTGCTTTTCAAAACAATGTCTAGGTTTGTCATAGCTAAAATAGGTATAAATTATATCAATTATATCTCAAAGCTGTAAAAAATAGGTTTGATCTAGTTTCATCATTTAATTTCTCATTATAAATGTATTTCCATATTATAAAATGTTCTTATATATCTATAATTTATATTATGTGTCTGTAATAATATGATGGGTGAACTAGTAGGGTAGTAATTTGAGCCATATATAAAAGATGTGCATTAAATAGGGTTATACTTGAAAAACATAAGGCATTCAGTTATATTCAGTTTATATTATGACCCTCTCATTATCCATATTCTTACATTATCACTTCAAGATTTGTTGTACAATTTTTCTTATATATCCCAGATAGCTCCAATTTTTAAAATCCTAAATAGCCTTATAATTTTGCAGTTATAGCTGGTGTATTTTAAAATGTCCATATCTTATAAATTTTGTAGTACAGAACAGCAATTGATTTTAACAGTTTTATAGGTATAATTTATATGTAACATTTGCCAGTAGTCAATAACATTTAATAAGTGGTGTTACAATTTAATACAACATTAACATTTGTATTAACATTTAACAATAGGTTAATGACATTTAACACAACATTAACACTTGTGTTAATATTTAACATTTAACAATAGGATTGTGCATCCATCACCATGATCTAATATGTAGAAATTTTCATAACCCCCCAAAATAATTCGACACTTGACTTAATGAATTTTGAGTACTCTTTATATATTCTGAATATCCTTTGTCAGATGTTAAATGTGTAAATATTTTCTCCCAATCTCTAGCTCCACTCATTTATTTTATGGCTCAGCCTTTTTTGTCTTGCTGCAGAACCCTTTGGCTCCCTTAGGTTCATGAAGTTTGTCTCCTGTCTGCTTCTTTAAGTTTATGCTTTTACTTCTTATATTTAGGACTGAGATCTATTTTGAGTTAAATTTTGTGTATCATTAGGGTTAAGGGTCTGAAGTTATTTTTCTGCAGATAATTATATAAGTATACCAGCATCTTTTGTTGAAAAGACTAAGCCCATGGAATTATCTTAATGTCTTGGCCAAATAGCTATTGACCTTAATAGTTTTGGACTCTCAATTCTGGTTGTGCCATTCTCATTGTCTCCAGACCTTCACTGGCCTAATTTTTAGTGGCCTTTCCCAATCAAAATTTAAGCTTTGGAGGGGTGGTCCTAAGATGGCAACCTCAGAGACCTCTGGGACAATGTTAAATGCCCCAACATTCAATCACAGGAGTCCCAGAAGAAGAAGACGAAAAGAAAGACCATGAGAAAATACTTGAGGGGATAATAGTTGAAAACTTCCCTAAAATGGGGAAGGAAATAATCACCCAAGTCCAAGAAATCCAGAGAGTCCCAAACAGGATAAACCCAAGGAAAAACACCCAAAGACACATATTAATCAAATTAACAAAGATCAAACACAAAGAACAAATATTAAAAGCAGCAAGGGAAACCAACAAATAACACACAAGGGGATTCCCATAAGGATAACAGCTGATCTTTCAATAGAACCTCTTCAGGCCAGGAGGGAATGGCAGGACATACTTAAAGTGATGAAAGAAAATAACCTATGGCCCAGATTACTGTACCCAGCAAGGATCTGATTCAAATATGAAGGAGAAATCAAAAGCTTTACAGACAAGCAAAAGCTGAGAGAATTCAGCACCATCAAATGAGCTCTCTAACAAATGCTAAAGGATCTTCTCTAGACAGGAAACACAAAAAGGGTGTATAAGCTCGAATGGAAAACAATAAAGTAAATGGCAACGGGATCATACTTACCAATAATTACCTCAAACATAAATGGTTTGAATGCCCCAACCAAAAGACAAAGCCTGGCTGAATGGATACAAAAACAAGACCCCTATATATGTTGTCTACAAGAGACCCATCTAAAAACAAGGGACACATACAGACTGAAAGTGAAGGGGTGGAAAAAGATATTCCACGCAAATAGAGACCAAAAGAAAGCAGGAGTAGCAATATTCATATCAGATAAAATAGACTTTAAAACAAAGGCTGTGAAAAGAGACAAAGAAGGACACTATATAATGATCAAAGGATCAATCCAAGAAGAAGATATAACAATTATAAATATATACGCACCCAATACAGGAGCACCGCAATATGTAAGACAAATGCTAACAAGTATGAAAGGGGAAATTAACAATAACACAATAATAGTGGGAGACTTTAATAGCCCACTCACACCTATGGATAGATTAACTAAACAGAAAATTAACAAGGAAACATAAACTTTAAACAATACAATAGACCAGTTAGACCTAATTGATATCTATAGCACATTTCACCCCAAAACAATGAATTTCACCTTTTTCTCAAGCGCACATGGAACCTTCTCCAGGACAGATCACATCTGGGCCATAAATCCAGCCTTGGTAAATTTTAAAAAAAAAATGAAATCATTCCAAGCATCTTTTCTGACCACAACACAGTAAGATTAGATCTCAATTATAGGAGAAAAACTATTAAAAATTCCAACACATGGAGGCTGAACAACACGCTGCTGAATAACCAACAAATCACAGACGAAATAAAAAAAGAAATCAAAATATGCATAGAAATGAATGAAAATGAAAACACAACAACCCAAAACCTGTGGGACACTTTAAAAGCATTGATAAGGGGAAGGTTCATAGCAATACAGGCATACCTCAAGAAACAAGAAAAAAGTCAAATAAATAACCTAACTCTATACCTAAAGCAACTAGAAAAGGAAGAAATGAAGAACCCCAGTGTTGGTAGAAGGAAAGAAATCTTAAAAATTAGGGCAGAAATAAATGCAAAAGAAACAAAAGAGACCATAGCAAAAATCAACAAAGCCAAAAGCTGGTTCTTTGAGAAGATAAATAAAATTGACAAACCATTAGCCAGACTTATCAAGAAACAAAAGGAGAAAAATCAAATCAATAAAATTAGAAATGAAAATGGAGAGATCACAACAGACAACACAGAAATACAAAGGATCATAAGAGACTACTATCACCAATTACATGCCAATAAAATGGACAACTTGGAAGAAACGGACAAATTCTTAGAAAAGTATAACTTTCCAAAACTGAACCAGGAAGAAACAGAAAATCTTAACAGACCCATCACAAGCACGGAAATCGAAACTGTAATCAGAAATCTTCCAGCAAACAAAAGCCCATGTCTAGACAGCTTCACAGCTGAATTCTACCAAAAATTTAGAGAAGAGCTAACACCTATCCTACTCAAACTCTTCCAGAAAATTGCAGAGGAAGGTAAACTTCCAAACTCATTCTATGAGGCCACCATCACCCTAATACCAAAACCTGACAAAGATGCCACAAAAAAAGAAAACTACAGGCCAATATTACTGATGAACATAGATGCAAAAATCCTTAACAAAATTCTAGCAATCAGAATCCAACAACACATTAAAAAGATCATACATCATGACCAAGTGGGCTTTATCCCAGGGATGCAAAGATTCTTCAATATCTGCAAATCAATCAATGTAATACACCACATTAACAAATTGAAAAATAAAAGCCATATGATTATCTCAATAGATAATCATAGAGAAAGCCTTTAGTAAAATTCAACATCCATTTATGATAAAAACTCTCCAGAAAGCAGGAATAGAAGGAACATACCTCAACATAATAAAAGCTATATATGACAAACCCACAGCAAACATTATCCTCAATGGTGAAAAATTGAAAGCATTTCCCCTAAAGCCAGGAACAAGACAAGAGTGCCCACTTTCCCCACTACTATTCAACATAGTTTTGGAAGTTTTGGCCACAGCAATTAGAGCAGAAAAAGAAATAAAAGGAATCCAAATTGGAAAAGAAGAAGTAAAACTCTCACTGTTTGCAGAAGACATGATCCTCTACGTAGAAAACCCTAAAGACTCCACCAGAAAATTACAAGAACTAATCAATGAATATAGTAAAGTTGTGGGATAAAATCAACACACAGAAATCCCTTGCATTCCTATACACTAATAATGAGAAAATAGAAAGAGAAATTAAGGAAACAATTCCATTCACCATTGCAATGAAAAGAATAAAATACTTAGGAATATATCTACCTAAAGAAACAAAATATCTATATATAGAAAACTATAAAACACTGGAGAAAGAAATCAAAGAGGACATTAATAGATCGAGAAATACCGTGTTAATGGATTGGAAGAATCAATATAGTGAAAATGAGTATACTACCCAAAGCAATCTATAGATTCAATGCAATCCCTATCAAGCTACCAATGGCATTTTTCACAGAGCTAGAACAAATAATTTCACAATTTGTATGGAAATACAAAAAACCTCGAATAGCTAAAGCAATTTTGGGAAAGAAGAACGGAACTGGAGGAATCAACCTGCCTGACTTCAGGCTCTACTACCAAGCCACAGTCAGCAAGACAGTATGGTACTGGCACAAGGACAGAAATATAGATCAATGGAACAAAATAGAAAGCCCAGAGATAAACCAATGCACTTATGGACACCTTATCTTTGAAAAAGGAGGCAAGAATATACAATGGAGAAAAGACAATCTCTTTAACAAGTGGTGCTGGGAAAACTGGTCAACCACTTGTTAAAGAATGAAACTAGAACACTTTCTAACACCATACACAAAAATAAACTCAAGATGGATTAAAGATGGATTAAAGATCTAAACATAAGACCAGAAACTATAAAACTCCTAGAGGAGTTATAGGCAAAACACTCTGACATAAACCACAGCAGGATCCTCTATGACCCACCTCCCAGAATATTGGAAATAAAAGCAAAAATAAACAAATGGGATCTAATAAAACTTAAAAGCTTCTGCACAACAAAGGAAACTATAAGCAAGGTGAAAAGACAGCCTTCTGAATGGGAGAAAATAATAGCAAATGAAGCAACTGACAAAGGATTAATCTCAAAAATATACAAGCAACTCTCGCAGCTCAATTCCAGAAATATAAATGACCCAATCAAAAAATAAGCCAAAGAACTAAACAGATTTCTCCAAAGAAGACACACAGAGGGAGTGCTATGGTCGGGTAGGTTGCTGTCCGCAGCAGAGGCCTGTGCCGAGCCGGCGCAGGAAACTACACAACATTTACCAGATTTTACATGGTCAGAAATCTATTGAAAGCAAAAGATAATTTGAGAGGGACTTGGATCAAGAATGGATTCTCTTAACTATACAACGGCATCTGATTCAGCTGTGGAAACTGAGAATCAAAGTGACAACTCTTCCTCTGGTAGCAGCTTGTTTAAAACTCAGTGTGTTCCTGTCCCACCTAAACGATGGCAAAGAAACACTATTAGAAAGTTCGTTCACATACCCAAAAGTACTCAGGCAACAGAGTCATCTAGTGACTCATCTATAGAGCCAAGACCACTGACTTTAAAGGCTATTTTTGAAAGATTCAAAAATAAGAAACGTAAAGGTAAAAAGAAGAAATACAAGCCAACGGAAAGATCAGTGGGAAGACCAAAAGGAAGGAGAACCACTAGATACTCACAAATTAACTGAGAAACAATTTAAAGACAAAAGACCATTTTTAGAATCAGAAAATGGAAGAAAACCATTACCTTGGAGAAAAATTTTAACCTTTGAGCAAGCAGTGGCAAGAGGATTTTTTAACTACCTTGAAAAACTGAAGTATGAATACTACCTCAAGGAATCCTTGAAACAGATGAATGTTGCTGAAGATTTAGAAAAAGAAGACCTTGATAGTTGAAGATACAGACACTTGGATGATGATGGATCTCTCTCTCCTATTGAAGAGCCAGCAGCAGAGGAGGAGATTGCAGCAAACCTTGAACATGATGAATGTGATATTAAGTTGGTGGAGAATAGTTATTTCATAATAAGTTCTGAATTTCCAAAGAAGAATGTATATTTGGATCAAGAGGAATATACTGAAGAAACTGCTTTGCTTAAAAAGAGAACATCAAAATCTAAACACTGGACAGAGGACAAAATGGCCTGAAGAGAGATAGGATTATAAATACCAGACAAGGTAAACAGAATAAAAGCGAAGATAAGTGTCTATATAGGCCAGCCTTGGAAAAAAACAACCCTGTAAGAAAATAAAGAATACTTAAACAGATTTGTGAAACTCTTGAAGTAGTAATTATAAGAAAAATTATGTAGAAAAAATTGAAGCTGTTACTGCAGAGACTGAGTTTACAAATAATAAACAAAGTCCTACTGTTTTTGCCTATGATGTTTTATTTCTAGGTAAGAGAACTTAAAGGTACCATTTGAGCACTGAATCAAATAACAGATTGTAATCTTGAAAAGTTTGCATAAACAAATTTTTTTTTCACCTTAGGGGACCTACAACTTCCTGTTTTTGTTTTACTTAGATGAGTTTAGTGTGAAATGCTGAGTACTGTAATAACTTAATTTTCCCTTCCTAATTACCTGTATTTCAAATATCATTTTCATCACCACTGTATATAATGTATTTTACGGTAGCACTTGTGTTTGTTTTTGTTTAATTTGTGGACAAAGACTTAACAAACAAGTGCGAAAGTAAATCCTCTTTTGCAACCCACAACTCATTGTTCAGTATGAGTTTTGATACAGATAAGAAGGAACATGATCCATAAGGGGGAAAAAAAAAAAAAGACACACAGATAGCTAACAAACACATGAAAAGATGCTCAACGTCACTCATTATCAGAGAAATGCAAATCAAAACCACAATGAGGTACCATTTCATGCCAGTCAGAATGGCTGCTATCCAAAAGTGTACAAGCAGTAAATGCTGGAGAGGGTGTGGAGAAAAGGGAACCCTCTTGCATTGTTGGTGGGAATGCAAACTAATACAGCCACTATAGGAAGAGTGTGGAGATTCCTTAAAAAACTGGAATAGAACTGACATACGACCCAGAAATCCCGCTGCTAGACATACACACCAAGGAAATCAGAATTGAAAGAGACACGTGTACCCCAGTGTTCATTGTAGCACTGTTTATAATAGCCAGGACATGGAAGCAACCTAGATGTCCGTCAGCAGACGAATGGATAAGAAAGCTGTGGTACATATGCACAATGGAGTATTACTCAGCCATTAAAAAGAATACATTTGAATCACTTCTAATGAGGTGGATAAAACTGGAGACTATTATACAGAGTGAAGTAAGCCAGAAAGAAAAACACCATTACAGTATACTAACGCATATATATGGAATTTAGAAAGATGGTAACAATAACCCTGTATTTGAGACAGCAAGAGAGACACAGATGTACAGAACAGTCTTTTGGACTCTGTGGTGGAGGGCGAGGGTGGGATGATTTGGGAGAATGGCTTTGAAATATGTATAATATCATATATGAAACGAATCGCCAGTCCAGGTTCAATGCATGACACAGGATGCTTGGGGCTGGTGCACTGGGATGACCCAGAGGGATGGTATGGGGAGGGAGATGGGAGGGGGGTTCAGGATGGGGAACATGTGTACACCTGTGGCGGATTCATGTTTATGTATGACAAAACCAATACAATATTGTAAAGTAATTAGCTTCCAATTAAAATAAATAAATTAAGCTTCATACCAGCTGCTCTTTTCTTTTGAAACATGATGACTTATTTCACACTGCGTCACTTCCTCGAAATCTTATTCTGACCTAAAAGATACTTCCTGAGAGAAATTTTCCTACAAAGCTTTTTGGGGATGTCTGTTTACTAGATGTATTGCCATTTCTCTTTCCAGGAGTGGAGAAGGAAATGGCAACCCACTCCACTATTCTTGCCTGGAGAATCCCATGGACAGAGGAGCCTGGTGGGCCACAGTCCATGGACTTAGCAACTTAACTTTCCAGGAGTTCGTTCTCTGTTGGGGTACCAACACCAGAAGTCTTAGTCCCTGTTGAAACTCATCCCCCTCCTCTTTAATTGTTGTTCAGTTGATAAGTCTCGTCTGATTCTTGTGACCCCATAGAGGGCAGCATGCCAGGCTTCTCTGTCCTTTACTGTCTCCCAGAGTTTGCTCAAATTCATGTCCCTTGCATCAGTGATGCTATCTACCTATCTCATCCTCTGCTGCCCTCTTCTTTTGCTTTCAATCTTCCTCAACATCAGGGTCTTTTCCAATGAGACAGCTGTTTGCCTCAGGTGGCCAAAGTATTGGAGCTTCAGCTTCAACATCAGTCCTTCTAGTGAATATTCAGGGTTGATTTCCTTTAGGATTGACTGGTTTGATCTCTTTGCTATCCAAGGGGCTCTGACGAGTCTTTTCCACATGGACAGTAGCCCACCAGGCTCCTCTGTCCGTGGAGTTCTCCAGGCAAGAGTACTGGAGTGGGTTCAGTTCAGTTCAGTCATTCAGTTGTGTCTAACTCTTTGCGACCCCATGAACTGTAGCACACCAGGCCTCCCTGTCCATCACCAACTCCCAGAGTCCACCCAAACCCACGTCTATCGAGTCGGTGATGCCATCCAGCCATCTTATCCTCTGTCGTCCCCTTCTCCTCCTGCCCTCAATCTTTCCAAGCACCCATTCCCTTTTCCAGGGGATTTTCCCAATTCAGGGCTTGAACTTGGGTCTCCTTTTAAATTATAAAGTGTAAAATAAAGGTCATGGCACTATTACTTTTCTGCCTAGTCTATCGAACTCTGTTTAGGTAGCTCCTTATTTGCTTTGCAAACCTGAGTCCCCGAAAATCTACTAATTTTCTGAACAGCTTAAGTGCCAGCAAATGAGATAACTTCACTGGCTTGTCATCATCCCATTCATCCCTGGTTCCTGGTCCCCAAACCCATCCCCTTGGCCTTCTATACATCAGGTGTTCCAATATATCGTTGTTCAGTGACTCAGCATGCCAGGCTTCCCTGTCCTTTACCATCTCCTGGAGCTTGCTCAGGAGTCAGTGATGCCATCCAACCATCTTGTCCTCTGTCTACCCCTTCTCCTGCCATCAATCTTTCCCAATACAGAGGCTTGACATATTCCTTCCCCAATTTTGAACCAGTCTGTTGTTCCATGTCCAGTTCTAACTGCTGCTTCTTGGCCTGCTTACAGGTTTTGCAGGAGGCAGGTAAAGTGGTCTGGTATTCCCATCTCTTCAAGAATTTTCTACAATTTGTTGTGATCCACACAGTCAAGACTGTATATTATCACCCTGCTTATTTAACTTATATGCAGAGTACATTATGTGAAATGCTGGGCTGCATGAAGCACAAGCTGGAGTCAAGATTGCTGGAAGAAATATCAATAACCTCAGATATGCAGATGACATGGCCCTTATGGCAGAAAGCAAAGAGGAACTAAAGAGCCTCTTGATGAGTGTGAAAGAGGAGAGTGAAAAAGCTGGCTTAAACCTTAACATTCAGAAAACTAAGATCATGGCATCCAGTCTGATCACTTCATGGCAAATAGGTGGGGGAAACAACGGAAACAGTGACAGACTTTATTTTCTTGGGCTCCAGAATCAATGCAGATGGTGACTGCAGCCATGAAATTAAAAGACACTTGCTCCTTGGAAGAAAACCTATGACCAACCTAGAGAGTGTATTAAAAAACGGAGACATTACCTTGCTGACAAAGATCTGTCTAGTCAAAGCTATGGTTTTTCCAGTAGTCATGTATGGATGTGAGAGTTGGACCATAAAGAAGGCTGAGTGCTAAAGAATTGATGCTGTGGTGTTGGAGAAGACTCTTGAGAGTCCCTTGGACTGCAAGGAGATCCAGCCAGTCAATCCTAAAGGAAATGAATCCTGAATATTCATTGGAAGGACTTGATTGATTGTCCTTTGATGCTGAAGCTGAAACTCCAATACTGTCACCACCTCTGATTTGAAGAGCTAACTCATTAGAAAAGACCCTGATGCTGGGAAAGATTGAAGGCAGGAGGAGAAGGGGACAACAGAAGATGAGATGGTTGGATGGCATCACTGACTCAGGGACATGAGTTTGAGCAAGCTCCAGGAGTTGGTGATGGACAGGGAAGCCTGGCGTGCTGCAGTCCACGGGTCGCAAAGAGTTGGACACAACTGAGCAACTGAACTGACTGAGTGATATGGCTGAAAAGTACATACTGAGAGAAATCTGTCATCATTTCCATCATCCTAGAAAGTTATATTTCCCAGCGCAGAAAAATAAAAACCAATTATTTATTTGGGACTTGAATGAACAAGCTAATGGACTAATCAGTTTTTTGTCATTTAAGGGAGTGAGCCACTGGAAGACAGTTCTAAATAACATAGCTGTCTTCTAAATTGTGTGTGATTAGAGACTCAATATAAACTGGGAAAAGCAAAATGAAAGAGGATCCTCAGATAGAAAGGACAAGAATTGCACTTTCCAAGTTGTTCAGTCATTGTCATGTCAACTCTTTGTGACCCCATGGATTGTAGCACGCCAGGCTTCCTCGTCCTTCACTATCTCCCAGAGTTTGCTCAAATTCTTGTCAAGTCCGTGATGCTATCTAACCATCTCATCCTCTGCCTCCCCCTTCTCTTACCCTCAACCTTTCCCAGCATCAGGGTCTTTTCCAATGAGTCGTCTCTCTGCATTGGGTGGCCAAAGTATTGGAGGGTCAGCATCAGTCCTTCCAATGAATATTCAGGGTTGATTTCCTTTAGGATTGACTGGTTTCATGTCTAAGAATGGAGGAAAATATAGGAGATGGGAAGTGACATTCTTAAAGGATGTGATGAAAAAACTTTATCTAAAGGGCAAAGATCTCAAAACTCTTGAGAGCTGCTGCCATTTCAAAAATTCCAGCTTCACTGTTACCTGCTGAACTGAGATGTGCTTTCTCTTCTTTCTCCCTCTTCTGAGAGTGGGGCTGTTGGCCTCTCACTATCCTGAGCGCATGTATGCTAAGTCGATTCAGTCATGTCCAATTCTTTGTGATCCTATGGACTATAGCCCGCCAGGCTCCTCTGTCTGTGGACTTCTCCAGGCAAGAATACTGGAGTTGGTTGCCATGCTCTCTTTCAGGGGATTTTCCAGACCCAGTATTGAACCCAGGATTCCCACATTCTTTACTGTCTGAGCGACCAGGGAAGCCCTACTTTCCCTTAATTTCCTAACTACCCTGTAGTTATCCACCTATCCAAGTTATAAACATTTAGGTCTTATTCACAGGAAAGGAAATGGAAATTTGCCAAGCTGCGGCTGTCTTGGAATTGAATCTGAAATGTTGGGTTATTGGACAATTCACTCCTTCAGATATATTTTAAAGCAACAACACTGTGCAAGACACTGTACTCCACACTGAAGATACATCAGAGATCAACACAGGCAAGGGAATACCCCTTACGGATCTTACAGAATAGTGAAGAAGAGACAGTCAAGAGATTCTATGTCACCAAGTGATAAGTTCTTTGAAGAAAAAGCCTAGTAATAATAATTTATTGGGTGTCCCAGGTGGAAAGTGAAAGTCACTCAGTCGTGTCCAATGTTACTGGAGTGGGTAGCCTTTCCCTTCTCCAGGGGATTTTCCCAACCAAGGGATCAAACCCAGGTCTCTCACATTGTGGGAGGAGTCTTTACCAGCTGAGACACAAGGGAAGCTAGAGAATACTGGAGTGGGTAGCCTATCCCTTCTCCAGGGGATATTCCCGACCCAGGAATGGAACCGGGGTCCCTTGCATTGCAGGTGGATGCTTTACCAACTGAGCTATCCGAGAAGCTCCAGGTGGAGCTAGTGGTAAAGAACCCACCTGCCAATGTAGGAGACATGCTGCTGCTGCTAAGTCACATCAGTCGTGTCCTACTCTGTGTGACCCCATAGACAGCAGCCTACCAGGCTCCCCCGTCCCTGGCATTTTCCAAGCAAGAACACTGGAGTGGGTTGGCATTTCCTTCTCCAATGCATGAAAGTGAAAAGTGAAAGTGAAGTCGCTCAGTCGTGTCTGACTCTTAGCGACCCCATGGACTGCAGCCTACCAGACTCCTCTGTCCGTGGGATTTTCCAGGCAAGAGTACTGGAGTGGGTTGCCATTGCCTTCTCCTGCAGGAGACAGGAAACTCCGGTTAAATCCCTGGGTGGGGAAAATCTACTGGAGGAGAGCAAAGCAACCCACTCCAGTATTCTTGCATGGAGAATCCCATGGACAGAGGAGCCTGGCGATCTAAAGTCCATAGGATCACAAGGAGTGGGACTCCACTGAAGTGACTTAGCACACATATGCATGCTTTAGTAATAATAGGGAAGGCTCTCCACCCCAAGCTTTTCTGGATACGATTTGAGCCAACACTGAAGTACTAAAGGAAGTCCCCCATCATAATATTTGTTGTTATGCCCAAGTCGTGAAATCTCCCAATGACCACCAGGGAGCCGATATCCGATGCAAAAGCAAGAGTTTTTATTACCAAGCTGGAGCTGGGGCTCCCACCGATACTGACTCAGCAGCTATAGGGAGGAGCCCTGAGCTCTGGGTTACATTGCTTATATAGGGTATTATTGAGCCAAAAATTCAAAAAATGGGAGTCTCCCGGTCTGATTGGTCACCTTCTGGTGAAGGGTTAGGTGTTGGGTTCTGATTGGTTCTCCTTTCCCGGGCTTGACTCGAATTTCTCGGGCTGGCCAAGGGTTCTGATTGGTTCGCATGTGGTGGGGTGAGGTCAGGGGATTTCCAAAGGCTCTTTTCCCGGAACCTTACAAAATGGAGTAGCTTTGATTCTTCGTTGGTAACTAGAGAATATTCCAGGACTGTTTCTTTTAACCATGGCCTAGTTTCACAACAGCCTGCCGCACACCTAATTTTCACGTTCTTTGCCGTAAATCTTGGGTTACTGTCCTCATCACCCACCCTTCCGTTATGGCAAGATGGATTCAGGTCGAGCTTTTCCCACTGACGCCACATCGTTAATGGCCTCACTTCTGGTGGCCTTTTCCTGAGCCCCCACCCCCAGTCACACCGTGGGTAGCCCCTGCCGCTCTTTTCCTTCGTTAATGGCCAGCCCCATACTGTAGCAGTTTCTGGAAATCTTTTTTCTCTTCTTAAAATCAGCTTCTTGCAAGCTATTTTCCCTCCGGAAGCTCTCCTTGAAGTCCGTTTACCCAGTGTATTTTCTTTTCCCTTTCTGGGAGGGTGTTCTTCACTGCCAAGCCAACCAGTGAACTCCTACCTCTCTGGAATTTTTTTTTTCATACAAAGTATAAAAATACGGATTTATACAAAACCTTATACAAGTTACGTATATTATTTATAAAAAATTGTATACTGTATATCATTGTATATAATTTATACAAAAATTTATACAATTTATACAAAAATTTATGCAAAATACAGATAACATATGCCGAGACCATATTTACTTCCATGACTAGCCTTCTGAAAGCACCTTCAGTTCAGTTCAGTCGCTCAGTCGTGTCCGACTCTTTGCGAGCCAATGAATCGCAGCACGCCAGGCCTCCCTGTCCATCACCAACTCCTGGAGTTCACTCAGACTCACGTCCATCGAGTCAGTGATGCCATCCAGCCATCTCATCCTCTTTCGTCCCTTTCTCCTCCTGCCCCCAATCCCTCTAGCATCACCTTAGCCGGCATTATTTTTGCCTCACGAAGCTTGAGACTGAAAACTTACCTATTTTCGGCAAGAGTCGAAATGTGAGGAAATGAGAGTATTTCAGTGGCTCCTCACCCTCCAGCCATCCCAGCTCCTGGCCTCCAAATCCATCCCTGACTTTCCGTACGTCATGTGTGCCAACATGGCCGCCCTCTTGGGGGCCGTCGTGATCTGGGCGCAGACATATTGCCTGTCTAGGACGTAACGGAAGTTGGTTCGTCGGCTCCAGTAACAGCCTAGATCCACCTCGGCATCCGTAGACAGGTCTAGACTTCAAAGCAGTTCGCCGAAGTAGGGGGGCGTTTAGGTTCCAGGCAGTCTCGGGAAAATCTGTTTAGTGTGTGATTTTTGTCCCTGGATTGTCTTCCCTTTTTTTTTTTTTTGTCGTCACAGTAGTGGTATTGTTTCGCCGAAGGTGATGCGTGAAGTTGGTGCTGTCTGGACCCCTGGGATTATCTTCAGAGGGCAGAGGCATACGGCAGAAGTGCCGAGGTGGTTATATGTAAGGGGAACCAGGTGGGTACTGGATTTGGGAACCAGACGCGGAGTTTGTCTGTGATTTGCGTTGGAGGTCTCCTGGGGGTCAGTATGATTAGATTCTGTAGAGATCAGTGCTCTTCTTCCAGTTTTCAAGGCTTGGTGTTCTGTGGATCACTCCGCTTGCAGGGTATACAGGTGGCATTGACGACGATCGCAGTGTCGGATTCAGATTGGGGATTTAATTCGGGGCTCAGTGATGGCGGGGTGTGCCTGGGTCATCACATGAGGGTGTCTGTACCAGGTTTCGGGTTCATAAGGAAGCGACAGAAGACCGTACATCCCAGGCAATAGTTCCAAACCATCTATATTTTATCTTTTTGTGTATGTGTGTTTTTCTTTTTAAATTTATTGAAGTATAATTGGTTTACAACACTGTGAATTTCTACTGTATAGCGAGGTGATTCAGTTATATATATACATTCTCTTTAATACTCTTTTCCATTATGGTTTATGACAGGACATTGACTATAGCGCCCTGTGATATACTGTAGGACCTTGGTTATCGTGGTGTTTAGCTTTTAATTGAGAAGTTGACTATAGAAGGAGAGACCGAGCCAGCAATGCCAATCTGTCTTATATTGTCTGTGCGGCTTTTGCACAGCAAGGATAGAGTATATCGTGACAGACATTTCGGCCTGCAAATTTGAAAAGCCCTGTGTACTTTTTGCAGAAAATATTTGTCAACACTTGCACTCACCTCCTAATAACGATATACTGCAACAGCACTGTTACTTTGGAGAAGGAAACGGCAACCCGCTCTAGTATTCTTGCCAGGAGAATGCCATGGACAGAGGAGCCTGGCGGGCTACAGTCCATGGGATGCAAAAAGTAGGACACGACTGAGCAACTAACAGACACTGTTACTTACCTCCCTGACATAGGTGAAAACTTTGTTCTTTGCTAACAGAATCTTCATTTTGCTTAATTATCTGGCAACGTGCCTTCTGGCAAGGTCACCCATATCCCAGTTTATTGGGAAGTCCTGACTGGCCTTACTCAATCATGTGGTTTGAGTTCCCATTGCGAGTGATTGAGTTAGTACTAAGAAAAGAGCTTATGCATATGGGGCGGTTCTAAACAGCTGTGTGTGTAGAAATGTGCTTTGGGGTTTCTAGAGAAGCATTTTTTTCTTTTAAAGAAGTAAGGCCTTGGATCTCTTTTTTCATATTGATAATGATATTGATGAAAAATTTTGGCCCAGTTTTCTAATGTTAACTTATTCTTTCAGGTTTTCTTTATGGTGTTGTAATTATTCATTCCTCATCATTACAGTTTATTTAGTTTTGCCTGTTTTCAACTGTATATATTTTTATACCACATCTTCCTTATCTGTTCATCTATTGATGGACCCTTGGGTTGCATCCGTGTCTTGGCTATTGTAAGTAATTCTGCTATGAACATCGGGATGCCTGTAGCTTTTCAAATTAGAGTTTTCTCCACATCATGCACTTTTTTTTTTAATGTCAGGTTCAATATTTGTGAGACTCATTTATTTTCTTGCATATAGATGTACTCCCCCCACCCCCACCATGTAACAGGATTATGCAAATATATAAATATCCACATAGTAAATATTTTGTAGTTTGCATGCCACCATTCTGTCATGTATAAGTCTTTATTTTTGTTTTATTGTCCTTGAAAGACGTAAAAGGCATTCTTAGCATGAAAGCTGAGCAAAGACTGTTGTTTTTCCATAGCATTCTATTGTTTGAATATATGATTTTCCGACTACTTATGAAATTTGTGTTGCTTGCATTTCGGTTTATTATGAATAATGTTACTATGGAGATTCATGACATTGTCCTCTGGTTTAACCCATATTTTTGGAGGGATGCCCCAGATTTTTGGAGGGATGCCCCAGATTTTTGGAGGGATGTATTTCTTAGATGTATTCTTCAGAGTGAAGTTGCTTCCGGCTTAGTGAACGTGTGGAGATGCAGGGAGAGTGACCCTCCTTTAGGGGGCACTCCTCACCCTCCCACACTTGCCCTGTCCTGGGCAGGCACCTCTTCCATCTGCCTGTTCCTGAGTTACATCTTTTTGTAAGCAAATATAATACCTAAAATGTTTCTCTGAGTTCTGGGGGCCATTCTAGCATATTTTTCTTTGTTTTGTTTTTGGTCTTGGTTTTGTTTTGTTTTGGGCTGTGCCACACAGCATGTGGGATCTGTTTCCTGACCATGGATGGAACTCACGCCCCCTGCAGGAGAAGCACAGAGTCCTAGCCACTGGACCTCCACAGAATTCCCTTCTCTAGCAAATGAATCAACCCAAGGAGGGGGTCATTGGACCCTGCGCTCTGTGGCCAGTTGCTTGGAAGCACAGGTGATAACCTGGACTTGTGTTTGCACTTGAAGCAGAAGGTAGAGACCAGTCTCATAGGACTGAGCCTGTAACTCATGAAATATGATATTATCTCCAGGTACATAGTGGCGGAATTGAGTTGAAGCGTAGGACATCCAGCTGGTGTTGTAGAATTGCTTCCTGATGTGTTAAAAAAGAACTACGTATCAAATTGATGTCAGAATCACACCGTGTTGTGGATGAGTTTCTTGTTAGTACATTTCCCTCTTCTGATGGCACCACAAACCGTGTTTTAAGAGAGTTATTAGTGTTCATTATGGCACTGGAGAATACATATGACATATAATTTTTGTTTGTCAAATTCTTATGTTAATTAGTACTTTTATACTTTCTTCTGATAACACAGTAGTCTTAGAGCACTTCAACTTCATTTATATATGATTATTTTGTATTTTAATTTCTTATGTATTTTAAAACCTTCTAAGATATTACCAGTATTTTTTATAACAAAGTGTTTCTGCTTTGAGCAGTATGGTGGTTTTCAAAATGAAGTGTGTGTAGTCACGGGATGTATAAAAATTTTTGAGTAGTCCCTGACCACACATGGTTTAAAGGATCAGCGCCCAGCACCTCTCCTCACATGTGGTCCCTTTTGTATAACTGAAGTGCCTGTGATTCTCCTGCTCCTGAGGCCTGCTGCTGGGTGAATCTCTTGTTCCTCATCTCATTTGACAGTCACCCCACTTCAGATTCATGGAACCAAGGAACACTACCTCCATCACAGTCAGAAGCTTAGGATTTTTTGGCCAGAAGTATAAAATCTTCTGGGGCTACCAGTAAAGGGACACTCGGCAATGCTGTGGGCATTGGGTTAAGATGAGCACCCAGGAGTAGCAATAGCTTCTGGGCCCAGAGGAAATGTACCCTCAGCTTGAATTTTCTCCTCTACCCAAGGTCCTGAGTCCCCAGGAGCAAAAGAATCAGTCGAAGGAGGAAGAAGTTATAGGATTTGGTAGCAGCATTTTCTTGGGATATGCTTGGTTGAAGACAAGTTTCAGAACAGAAATTGAGAGCAGATTCACGAGATACATCAACAGTGTTTTCAGAGAACAGAAGAAAATGATCCAAGCCCAGGTGACTTCTGGGGCTTTATTTTTCTGGGACTTTTGTTTTATTCTTTCCTTTGTTCCCCAGTGGGTTTGTGGAAACCTGTAAAAAATCATTTTTGCTATTCTATAAAGTAAAAATTTATATATCTTTTCCTGTTATATATATACACACATATATATGTGAGGATGTAGTGTTTCTAGCTTACCAAGATTTAGTTCTACATACTATAGAAAGTTGCAATTGGATAAATGAATGGATGACTGACTACACAATTAGAGAATGTTGTATTAGGCATTTGCTTCTTTGTATTTTAATGATACATTAAAATAAAAGCCCTACTGGATGTCTCAGTGCAGCCTGTAAAGTGGAACAGAATACCTTTAACATTTCTTCCATATCATCAAGATGACATCATCATTACACACTTCTCTTATAACAGGAAACCTTCACATTTGATGATGTGGCCGTGGACTTCACATGGGAGGAGTGGCAGCTCCTGGCCCCTGTTCAGAAGGCCTTGTATCGGGACGTGATGCTGGAGAACTATAGCAACCTGGTGTCTGCGGGTGAGGACAGCTCCCCTGGGTCACTGGCCAGGTTCCCAGTCAGTGGCCTTTCCTTTCTCAGCTTCTGAAAGCTCTGGAGCATCTATGATGCTCAGTGTCCTCTCTGGCTCAAGAGAAGTGGGTGTATTCTCTCTTCTCCTGTGAGAAAAGCCTTGACTCTGTAGGTTGTGACATGTAGCATTCTGCTGTCTTCACAGACCCCAAGGCGAACTCACTGGGCCTAAATAGTCTGTCATTTCCCATGAACAGGTTTTCAAGCAAGCACACCAGAGGTACTCTCCAAATTGGAACAAGGAGAACCATGGATGATGGATGATGAAATCCACTGTCAAACCCGTTCAGGTGAGTGAGAGACTAGCACGGGGACAGGCTGTGGAAATGACCCTGTCAGAGAAGAGCCGCAGCTGCGAGGGGGTTGGAGGATGGGTGAACAGTGCCTCCCTGCATTTCTCTCTTGGCATCAGAGAACTTTTCTTTGTAGGAGTTTCAGTTCAGTTCAGTCACTCAGTCGTGTCCGACTCTTTGCAACCCCATGGATGGCAGCATGCCAGGCCTCCCTGTCCATCACCAACTCCCGGAGTTCGCTCAAACTCATGTCCATTGAGTCAGTGATGCCATCCAGCCATCTCATCCTCTGTTGTCCCCTTCTGCTTCCGCTTTCAATCTTTCCCAGCATCAGGGTCTTTTTAAATGAGTCAGTTCTTTGCATCAGGTGGCCAAAGTATTGTAGTTTAGAGAAGAATATATCCCCTTTTAGGAAATATTCTGTGTCTTCTGGGATCTGTTTCTTTATTTTACTGCCATCTTGATTTTTGTTTGCCTAGTGTTCTTTTTCCTACCATTTTCATATCTTCTCCTTCTCCATACTCTTCCACCTCATTTTCTATGAAATTCCCCCTTCCAGGACCTCTCGCCACAGAGCAGACTTTTTCTAAAAATGTTTGTTTTTGGCTGTGCTTTGTCTGCGTTGCTGCATGCTGGCTTTTTCTAGTTGCAGTGAAGGGGCGGGGCTCCCTAGTTTTGGTGCACAGGCTTCTCATTGCAGTGGCTTCTCTGTGGAGCATGGGCTCTAGAGCTAAGAGCTTCAGTCGTTGCAGTTCCCAGGTGCTAGAGGACAGGCTCGATAGTTGTGGCCCACAGACTTTGTTGCTCCCCAGCATGTCGGGTTTTCCCGGATCAGGGATCAAACTTGTGTCTCCTGCATTGGCAGGCAGTTTCTTTACCACTGAGTTACCAGTGAAGCCCTCCACAGAGAAAACTTTTAATTCCTCTCTGTCTGCTGCCATCTACTGCCCCTTCCTGCTCCACTGCTCACATTGATTTCCTTTCTCACAACCATCCCATTGGATGCCAGCCCCAAAGTAGACTAGTCTTCACTGGGCCTTCTCTCTGCTCTGAGGTTTTACTAGTGTTTTGCTTTCCCTCTTACTCAATGATCTCTTGACCTTCCAAGTTTTCTTCTTTCTAATAAGCTAACAAATTCCTTTGGCTGACTGGAGAAAACTCCCAAGTTGTTACCTCCCCAGTGTGATCCAGCACAGACTTGGTTCTGGACAATTTCCTCATCTCGATGGCAGCTCTCCTTAGTTCCTAGTAACTACCTGGTTGTGGATTATCTTCCCTCCCAGGAAACCCTACAAGTTAGCGTCTCCCTTACTCTTGTGCAGTCTCCATCCTGGCTAGTCAGACTTTACCTCCACTGTCCCCCCTTGCAGAGCTCTCCTCTGTAAAGGACTCAGCTGTTCAGGATGAATTTTTAACTAGAAAGTTATTTTAACATCCTGCATTCTTAGTTCCAGCCTCAACTTAATCATAATTCTTGCCTACTTCCAGTTAATTCCTTTGTGTATTTACTAGTTTTGAAATTTCTTCTCATTTGTTGTAGACCTTACCATCTCATTCACTTCTGAAAGCTTTCATTTCTTTCCCCTGGTATCCTGATAACATTAAGTACCAGGTAACCACATTCCCTTTCAGGACAAAACAGTTCTCTTTTCTGTGATCGTCATGACAGATCATCTTATTCACACAGAGATTTTCATCTTCCTAAACCTCCCAGTCTGTTCCATACATGGAATAGCTAGCTTCCTTGATTCCTTCCTCTATGAATTTTTTTGATAGTGAAGTGTAAACTGGAACATTACAGCAGTCTAAGCCACTCAGATGGGAAAGAATTCACCTGCAAGGCAGTAGACCCAGGTTCAAGCCCTGGGTTGGAAAGACCCCTGGAGAAGGAAATGGCAACCCACTCCAACCCGCTGGGAAATTCCATGGACAGAGGAGCTTGCTGGGTTGCAGTCCTTGAGACTGCAAAGAGTTGGATACAACTGAGCAACTAACACATACACAAACACAGCAGTTGAAAAAGCAGACCGAGAGCTTTTGTTCTAAGAGGATGAGACATGAATTTAATCAAAATTTATAGTAAATAATATGTCTAGGTGCTGAAAAGTCCTGTGATGAAATTAAGTTGCATAATGGACCAGTGTGAGCCAGGGCTCCTCTTTTAGGAAAGGGAGCAGCTCTCTGAGATGCAGATTGTAACTTAGATGTGCTTGCAGTTGTCTGCTGTGTCATTTTCTTTCTTTCTTTTTTTCCCTTATTTTAAAAAGTTTTTTGCCAAAAGACATGTGGAATCTTACTCAGATGCTAAAGAATCTGCCTGCAATGTGGGAGACCTGGGTTTGATCCCTGGGTTGGGAAGATGCACTGGAGAAGGGAATGGCAACCCATTCCAGAATTCTGGCTTAGAGAATTCCATGGTCAGAGGAATCTGGCAGGCTCCAGTCCATGTGGTCACAAAAGAGTTGAACACGGCTGAGCGACTAACACACTGGGGATTAAACCTAAGCCTCCTGTACTGGAAGCAAAGAGGCTTAATGGCTAAATTGCTTAGGGAAGTCCCTGTATCATTCTCTTCATTCCCCTCATGCCAACAACACTGGATCCATAGGGAGGCCTGTCTGCCTCCAAATTGATCCAGATTTCCTCCACCTCTCTCTCTCTCCATCACTCCTTCCCACCAGTTTTCACAGCCTGTAGCTGTTTTCCTCATGTTCTGTCTCTGCCCCATGAATTGGTTTTATCCCGCTACAGCATGGGCTCTGTATACCTATGGAATGTGTTTGTAACTCCCCAACACTAGCACCACTCCTGGTCCACCATGGTCAGCAGTCAGGATCTGTGGACTGGATGAGTCCATATCACAATGTGGATGAGGTGCCCTGCAACTTCTGGGCTCCTTCTCACAGAATATTGCTTGTATTTTACAGTCTCTGCATGTCTGCAAGGCTAGTGTTTAGAAGGTATTCAAATCTGTATTTTTTCATTGTGAATTATCCAACCCTGTGTTTTACACTAACTGCTTTTTCCTTTTGACTGGTTTGTGGCACTATTCCAATGTGCAGGGAACATTAAACATAGGATTTTATTTACACTTATAAAAACATCCCCAGAAAGATTCCTCACATAAGGAAATTCATTTTTCTTCTCTTTCCTAGAAGTCTGGAAATTTGATGACCACCTGCTGGAGTACTTGCAAAATGAGAGCATGGAGAAGAGACTAGAACCATGGCATGAACAGAACCCACTAGAAAATGCTTTTCATCAGAGCATAACTCATTTTCTGCTCAGGCAGCATCATGATGTGTTTGGTTTACATGGTAAATGTATGAAATCAAATTTAACTTTACTTTCTCAAAACCTCAGCTATGAAATAAAGAGCTCCAGTGAGTTTACTGGAGATGAGAAATCCTGTCGCCATGCTGACAGTGAACAGTTTCATCCTGAAATTAAATTCCCCCAAAGCCAAAAACTTATCAGCTCCAAATCCCCATTCAATGAGCATCAGAAAACTGAAAAAACAGAGAAGCCTCATGTATGTGGTGAATGTGGGAAAGCTTTCATCAAAAAGTCTTGGCTCACTGATCATCAGATAATTCACACAGGAGAGAAGCCCCATCGATGTAATCTTTGTGACAAAGCATTCTCTAGAAAATTCATGCTCACTGAACATCAGAGAACGCACACAGGGGAGAAACCTTACCAGTGCACTGACTGTGGCAAAGCCTTCCTCAAGAAATCACGGCTCAATATACATCAGAAAACCCACACCGGAGAGAAACGGTATATCTGCAGTGACTGTGGAAAGGGCTTCATCCAGAAGGGAAATCTCATTGTACATCAGCGAATTCACACAGGTGAGAAACCTTACACATGCAATGAATGTGGAAAAGGCTTCATCCAGAAGACCTGCCTCATTGCCCATCAGAGATTTCACACGGGAAAGACTCCTTTCGTGTGTAGTGAGTGTGGAAAATCCTGTTCCCAGAAGTCAGGTCTCATTAAACATCAAAGAATTCACACAGGAGAGAAACCCTTTGAATGCAGTGACTGTGGGAAAGCCTTCACTACAAAGCAAAAGCTCATTGTCCATCAAAGGACTCACACGGGAGAGAGACCGTATACCTGCAATGAGTGTGGGAAAGCTTTTGCCTACATGTCTTGCCTTGGTAAACATAAGAAAATACACACAAGAGAGAAACATGGAGATGCCATCAAGGGGGAGAATCCTGCCTCACAGACAAGTGATGCCATGCAGAAAAAGAACCTTGTTAACTTGGTGGCTGTGCATGTGCCTTCCATGGCCCTTCAGCCATCAGTCAACATCAGTGAACTCCTAGCAAATAGGAACGTCATCATAATGGGACCACCCGTGGGCAGGTGTGCACCCGCAGGAGATGACAGAGGGTCTGCAGAGGACAGAACCCTTAAGAGTGCAGTGAGCATGGTTGTGCCTTCGGTGGTCAACTATGTTTTATTTTGTGTCACAGAAAACCCCTAGGAAAAAATCTCGAGACATACTATGTGTAGGCAAAAATTTCTAGGTCAGATGGTGGCTGAAAAGTTTATACTGAGAGAAACTGTATAAATGCTGAGGCCAGGAACCCATGATATGCTCATCCAGTTAAATATATGCATTGATACTGAGGCATAATCTGATGTTAACTCAAACACAAACACATCAATTGCTCTGTTGTGTCAGTTGAATGAAGGAAAGAAGCCTGAGTCCAACTAAGTGGAAGAAATAAGTAGGTGAAGTTTTTAAGCATACAATTTGTATGTGGAAGGTTCCTGTGAACAAACAGGGCTAATACTGGTTTGGTGGGCTATGGGACATGTGTATATATATATATCAGTTCTGTTTCTCCAGGGCAAGGTGAAGGATTGACTGAAAACTGGGATGTCTACCTTAAACTCTAAGAAATTTTACATTATGCAGAAGGATTTAGATTGAGCCAGTTTGCTTGAGTCTTAGATTGGGTCATTGTATTCATTTACTGAGTATTTGTCGAATACTTCCCTTTTTATTGGGTCCTGTCCTAGTAGCTGAGGATACAGTGGTGATTAAGCCCATGAGAAAACCCATGGTCTCCCAGATAGAGCTCTGAGATAACTATTATTTTTAAGTAGTACATCAGCTAATCTCTTAATAGTAAGAGGATGTAAATACATACACTAAATGAAATAGGTCTTAGACCCTTCCAGTTACCATAAGAGAAGACCATCACCTGCATAGCTTATAGAAACAGAAATTCATTTCTCAAGTTCTGGAAGCTACAAAGTCCCAGATTAAGGGGCCTGCAGATTTAGTATCTCCCATCCAAGTACTAAGCAGGCCTGATCCTCTGAGCTTTTCAGCTCAAATGAGATCAGCATATTCAGGGTATTACAGCCATAGACAGACTTGGTATCTAATGAGGGCTCCTGGTTCATAGAAGATGGTCATCCCACTGTATCCTCATGTTGGGGAAAGGGCAAAGAGGGGGTGGGTTCTCTTCTATAAAGGCACTATTCCCAATCATGAGGGCTCCATCCTTTGGACCCAGTTGCCTCTTAAATGCCCCACTACTTAATACCATTCTATTTTCTTTTTAATATTTTAATTTTATTGGAATATTGTTGATTTACAATGCTGTGTTAGTTTCAAGTATACAGCAAAGGATTCCCTGGTGGCTCAGACAGTAAAAAATCTACTGCTATGCAGGAGGCCCAGGTTCAATCCCTGAATTTGGAATTTCCCTTGGAGGAATGCAGCAATCCACTCCAGTATTCTTGCCTGGAGTATGCCATGGACAGAGGAGCCTGGCAGGCTACATTACAGTCCACGGGGGTGGCACAGACTCAGACACAACTGAAGCGAGATAGCACACATGCATAGATGCTTTGGTAATAATAGGGAGGTTCCCCATCCCAAGGTTTTCTGGATATAATTTGAACTAAGACTTAAGTACTAATGGGAGTCCTGCATCATAATATAGGTAACTAGAGAATATTCCTATGCAATATTGCTCTTTACAGCATTGGACCGTGCTTCTATCACCAGTCATGTCCACAGCTGGGTATTGTTTTTGCTTTGGCTCCATCCCTTCATTCTTTCTGGAGTTATTTCTCCACTGATCTCCAGTAGCATATTGGGCACCTACTGACCTGGGGAGTTCCTCTTTCAGTATCCTATCATTTTGCCTCTTCATACTGTTCATGGGGTTCTCAAGGCAAGAATACTGAAGTGGTTTGCCATTCCCTTCTCCAGTGGACCACATTCTGTCAGACCTCTCCACCATGACCCGCCCATCTTGGGTTGCCCCTCGGGCATGGCTTAGTTTCATTGAGTTAGACAAGGCTGTGGTCCTAGTGTGATTAGATTGACTAGTTTTCTGAGAGTATGTGTGTCTGCCCTCTGATGCCCTCTTGTAACACCTACCATCTTACTTGGGTTTCTCTTACTTTGGGCATGGGTTATCTCTTCAGAAGAAGATATTAAGAAGCAGAAGATATTAAGAAGAGGTGGCAAGAATACACAGAAGAACTGTACAAAAAAGATCTTCACGACCCAGCTAATCACGATGGTGTGATCACTCATCTAGAGCCAGACATCCTGGAATGTGAATTCAAGTGGGCCTTAGAAAGCATCACTACGAACAAAGCTAGTGGAGGTGATGGAATTCCAGTTGGGCTATTTCAAATCCTGAAAGATGATGCTGTGAAAGTGCTGCACTCAATATGCCAGCAAATTTGGGAAACTCAGCAGTGGCCAAAGGACTGGAAAAGATCAGTTTTCATTCCAATCCCAAAGAAAGGCAATGCCAAAGAATGCTCAAACTACCACACAATTGCACTCATCTCACACGCTAGTTAAGTAATGCTGAAAATTCTCCAAGCCAGACTTCAGCAATACATGATCTGTGAACTTCCAGATGTTAAAGCTAGTTTTAGAAAAGGCAGAGGAACCAGAGATCAAATTGGCAACATCCGCTGGATCATGGAAAAAGCAAGAGAGTTCCAGAAAAACATCTATTTCTTCTTTATTGACTATGCCAAAGTCTTGACTGTGTGGATCACAATAAACTGGAAAATTCTGAAAGAGATGGGAATACCAGACCACCTGACCTGCCTCTTGAGGAATCTGTATGCAGGTCAGGAAGTAACAGTTAGAACTGGACATGGAACAACAGACTGGTTCCAAACAGAAAAGGAGTACGTCAAGGTTGTATATTGTCACCTTGCTTATTTAACTTATATGTAGAGTGCATCATGAGAAACGCTGGGCTGGAAGAAACACAAGCTGGAATCAAGATTGCCGGGAGAAATATCAATAACCTCAGATATGCAGATGACACCAACGTTATGGCAGAAAGTGAAGAGGAACTAAACAGCCTCCTGATGAAAGTGAAAGAGGAGAGTGAAAATGTTGGCTTAAAGCTCAACATTCAGAAAACGAAGATCATGACATCCGGTCCCATCACTTCATGGGAAATTGATAGGGAACAGTGGAAACAGTGTCAGACTTTATTTTTTTGGGCTCCAAAATCACTGCAGATGGTGACTGCTGCCATGAAATTAAAAGACGCTTAGTCCTTGGAAGAAAAGTTATGACCAACCTAGATAGCATATTCAAAAGCAGAGACATTACTTTGCCGACTAAGGTCCGTCTAGTCAAGTCTATGGTTTTTCCAGTAGTCATGTATGGATGTGAGAGTTGGACTGTGAAGAAGGCTGAGTGCCGAAGAATTAATGCTTTTGGACTGTGGTGTTGGAGAAGACTCTTGAGAGTCCCTTGGACTGCAAGGAGATCCAACCAGTCCATTTTGAAGGAGATCAGCCCTGGGATTTCTTAGGAAGGAATGATGCTAAAGCTGAAACTCTAGTACTTTGGCCACCTGATGTTAAGCGCTGACTCATTGGAAAAGACTCTGATGCTGGGAGAGATTAGGGGCAGGAGGAGAAGGGGACGACAGACAATGAGATGGCTGGATGGCATCACTGACTCGATGGATGTGAATCTGAGTGAACTCAGGGAATTCGTGATGGACAGGGAAGCCTGGCGTGCTGCGACTCATGGGGTTGCAAAGAGTCGGACACGACTGAGCGACTGAACTGAACTGAAATGAGCAAATATTCCAGGACTGTTTCTAGTGATTGTATTTGACAACCTTCCTGCCTCAGATTCTCTGAGAAACTTAATGCAAATATCCTAGCCATGTCCCCCCAGCTCTTAAACCAGAACCTCTGGGGCTACAAATGAGGACCCCTCATTTTTAACAACGGCCTGAGGCACACTTAATTTTGACGTTCTTTGCCCTACATTTTGGGTTACTCTCCCCATCACCAAGCTTACATTATAGTGGGATGGATTCAAGTCGAGCTTTTTCCATCAACTCCACACCATTAATGGCGTCACTTCTGGGGGCCTTTTCCCCAGCCCCCACCCCCAGTCACAACTTGGGTAGTCCCTGCTGCTCTTTTCCCTGTTAATGGCAAGCCCCATACTGTACAGCTCCCGGAAATTATTTTCTGTTCTTAAAAAAAAACAGCTTCCTGCAAACTGTTTTCCCTCTAGAAGCTTTCCGTGGTATCCGTTTACCAGACGTATTGCTTTCCCTTTCTGGGAGTGCATCTCCGCTGCCAACTGGACGATTTAACTCTTACCTTTCTGTTTGGATTTTTTTTTTTTAATACAAAGTGGATAATATACACCGTGGCCTTCTACTTCCCTGCCTAGCAGGCTTGAAATCATCTTAGTCAGCATCAGTTTTGTCTCGCGAAGCCTGAGACTGAAAATGTACCTATTTTCTGCAATAATCGAAGTGCCAGGAAATGAGAGAAGTTCAGCGGCTTCTCACCCTCCAGGCATCCCCAGCTTCTGGGGCACAAACGCATCCCTGGGTGTTGTGTACGTCAGGTGTGCCAACATGGCTGCTCCCACGGGGCCGCTGTGAGCTGGGCGCAGACATACTGCTTCTCTAGGACGTACCGGAAGTCGGGTCCTCTGCTCCTGCACACTCCAGATCCACCTCGGCTTCCGTAGACAGTTATGGAGGTCAAAGCAGTTCACGGAAGCACGATGCTGTTTAGGCGGTTGGTCAGTCTGAGGAAAATCAGGTTAGTGTGCAGTTTTTGTCCCTGGAATTTGTTGTTGCTTTTGTTGTTATCACAGTGGTGGTATTGTTTCGTCCAGGGTGATAGATGGACTTGGTGCCGTCTGGACCCATGAGATTATTGCCAGAGGGCAGAGAGGAGGGTAGAGATGCCGAGGTGGTTATATTTAAGGGGAACCAGGTGGGTACCAGATTTGTGGAGAACCAGACGTGGAGTTTGTCTGTGGTTTGGATTGGGAGCGTGTCCTGTGAATCAGTGTAATTAGATTGTGTAGAGATCAAACTTCCAGTTGTCAGGCCTTGGGGTTTTGTAGATCACTCGGCTTGCAAGGTGTACATGTGTTGCAGAAACCAGTAATGGAGAAACCAAGCACCGCACTCTGAGTTGGAGAACTCAGGTTTATTAAGCAGGTGGGCCCAGAGGAGTTAACACTCCAAGCTCTGAGCCATAAACAAAGGGTTTATAGAGTTTTTATAGACAGACTATAGTAGGCAACATTAGCTGCTAATAGGGTGGTTTAAATTAAGGGATTTCGCGCGCGCGGGAACAGCGGTCAAGACGGGGAGGGGGATGCCTGACCTTTACAGGGACAGGCATGATTAAGCAGGATTGCAGGGGCCGGGTAATTGCAAAGAGCAGGACAAGGGTGAGTGAGATAAGCTCCAGTTCCTAGTATTGTAAGTCCCCACTTCCTGAGACGACGTGACCTGTGATCCAGACTTTGCAAGGAGCAAGCAGAGGCAGAACAAGCAGGAGGTTATGTAAAGTTTTAACTTTTCCTCTTCAGTGGCATTGACAACAATTGCAGTGTTGGATTCAGGTTGGGGATTTAATTTGGGGTACAGTGGTGGCGGGGACTGGATCATCACATGAGGGTGTCTGGCCCAGGGTTTGGGTTAATAAGAAAGTGTGTAGTGTAGTCAGTGTCTGGTACAGAGAGGTGTGTGATGACTGAAGATTTGGACGCCAAGGATGGTTGCGTTGGTAGTTGCGTTGAGGTTCCAGTTTCTGCTGGTGCAAGGGAAGACTGTACATCCCAGGGCAGTAGTTCCAAACCATCTGTATTTTAGCTTTTTTGTGTGTGTTTTTAAGTTTGCTGAAGTATAGTTGATTTACAATGGTATGTTAATTTCTACTGTACAGCAAGGTGATTCAGTTACACATATATATATACACACACATTCCCCTTGATATTAATTTCCATTATGATTTATGACAGGACATTGAATATAGTTCCCTGTGCTATACTGTAGGACCTTGTTTAGCTTTAATCGAGGAGCTGACTACAGGACGAGAGGCTGAACCAGCAGTGCCGATATGTTTTGTACCGCCTGTGCTGCTTTCACATAGCAAAGGCAGAATATAGTTGTGACAGACATTCTGGCCTGCAAATTTGAAAATCTGTCTGTTCTTTTTTGCAGAAAATATTTGTCAACACCTGCACTCACCTCCTAATATTGGTATGTTGCAAGAGCACCATTACTTACCTCCTTGACATACATGAACACTCTGTTATTTGCTAACAGAATCTTCTTTTTGTTTAATCATCTGGCAAGGTGACCTCTGGAATGGCCACCCATATCCCAGTTTATTGGGAAGTCCTGGCTGGTCTTAGTCAATCGTGTATTTCAAGTTCCCATCGCTAGTGACCGAATTAGTACTAAGAAATGAGCTTGGGCATGTCTAACCAGCTATGTATGTAGATGTCCTTTGGGGTTTCTAGGGGAGCATTTTTTCTTTCAAATAAGTATCATTTCACGTTGATAATGATATTGCTGAAAAATATTGGCCCGATTTTCAATGTTAACTTATTCTTTCGCATTTTTCTTTATGGTGTTATAATTATTCATTCCTCATTATAGTTTATTTAGTTTTTTTAATTTTCAACTGCTTATATTTATACAGCACGTCTTCTTTATCTGTTCATCTGTTGAAGGACACGGGTTGCATTTGTGTCTTGGCTATTATAAGTTAGTTCTGCTGTGAACATTGGGATACCTGTATCTTTTCAAATTAGAGTTTTCTCCACATCATGCTTTTTTTTTTTTAACGTCAGGTTCAATATTTGTGAGAATCATTCATGTTTTTGCACATAGGTGTACTTTTTTTTTTCCCCCTGTGTAACAGGGTCAGGAAAATATTAAATATCCACATAGTAAATATTTTGGGGTTTTCATGCCACCATTCTCTCATGTATACTTCTTTATTTTTGTTTTATAGTCTTTGAGAAGTGTAAAAGGCATTTTTACCTTGAAGCTGAGCAAAGACTGTACTTTTCCAATATTATTCTATTGAATATATGATTTTCCGACTATTTATGAAATGTGTGTTGTTTACATTTTGGCTTATTATGAATAATGTTACTATGGAAATTCATGACAGTGTCATCTGGTTCAACCTAGATTTTTGGAGGGATGTTATTTCTTAGATATATTCTTCAGAGTGAAGTTGCTTCTGGCTTGAACATGTGGAGATGCAGGGAGAGTGACCCTCCTATAGGGGGCACACCTCACCCTTCCACACATACCCTGTCTTGGGAACCTCTTCCATCTACCTGTTCCCGAGTTACATATTTTTATAAATAAATATAGAACCTAAAATATTTCTATACATTTTGTTAGGTGTTCTAGCATATTTTTGTTTGTTTTGTTTTTGGTCTTGGTTTTGTTTGTTTGTTTTGTGTTTGGCTGTGCCACACAGCATGTGGGATCATAGTCCTAAGACCAGGGATCAAACTCATGCCCCCTGCAACAGAAGCATGGAGTCCTAACCACTGGACCACCAGAGAATTCCCTGCTCTAACAAATTAATCAGCCCAAGGAGGGGGTCATTGGGACCTGGGATCGGTGGCCAGTTGCTCAGAAGCACAGGTGACAACGTGGATTTGTGTTTGCACATGAAGCAGAGGGTAGAGGCCAGTCTCATAGGACTGAATCTGTAACTCATGCAATTGATATTATCTTCAGGTTCATAGTGGCAGAATTGAGCTGAAGTGTAGGACACCCAGCCTGTGTTATAGACCTGCTCCGTGATGTGTTAGAAAAGAACTATGCATCAAATTGGTGTCAGAATCACACCTTGTTGTATATGAGTTTTTGTTATTACACTTCCCTCTTTTGATAGCGCCACAATCTATGTTCTTTAAGACAGTTGTTAGTGTGCATTATGACACTGAAGAGTATGTAGCACATATAATTTTTGTTCGTCAAATTCTTGTTAATTTGTACTTTTGTGCTTTCTTCTGGACAATATGGTAGTTTTAGAGCACTTCAACTTTAATTATGTATAATTATTTTGTATTTTAATTTTTATGTATTTGAAACCTCCTAAGATATTACCATTATTGCTTATAAGAATGCATTTCTGGTTTGACCAGTGCATTGGTTTTCAAAATGAGTGCATGTACTCACGGGGCGTATAAGAACATTTGACAAGGTCCCTGAGTGCACAGGATTGAAAGAAAACAGTGCTCAGCGCCTCTCCTGCCATGTGGTCCCTTTTTGTATAACAGAGCCACTTGTGATTCTCATGCCCCTGAGGCCTGCTGCTGGGATGGATCTCGATTCTCTCATCTCCTTTGACAGTCAAACCACTTCAAGTTCACAGAATAAAAGAATATATCACCAGCACAGTGAGAAGCTTAGACTTCTTGGCCAGAGGTATAAACTCTTCTGGGCCAGCAAACAAAGGGACACCCAGCAATGCTGTGGGTCTTGGGCTAAGGTGAGGACCCAGGAGCAGCGATAGCATCCGAGCCCAGAGGAAATGTACCCTCAGCTTGAATTTTCTCCTCCACCCAAGGTCCTGAGTCCCCAGGAGCAAAATAATCAGTTGAAGGAGAAAGAAGTTACAGATTTGGTAGCAGCATTTTCTTTGGATATGCTTGGTTGAAGACAAGTTTCAGAACAGAAATTGAGAGCAGATCCACGAGACACATCAACAGTACCAGGTGTTTTCAGAGAACAGAAGAAAATGATCCAGGCCCAGGTGACTTTTGATTTGTTTTATTCTTTCCTTTGTTCCCTAATGGATTTTTAGAGGCCTGTAAAAAATCACTTTCATTATTCCATAAAGTATAAATTTGTATATCTTTTTGTGTCGTATATATATATATGTGTGTATATATATGTGAGGTTGTAGTGTTTCTAGCTTAACAAGAAGATTTAGTTCTACATACTATATAGAAAGTTCCAATTGGATAAAGGAATGGATGGCTGACTACGCAATTAGAAAATATTATATTCAGCATTTGCTTCTCTAATGATACATTAAAATAAAAGCCCTACTGGATATCTCAGTGCAGCCTGTAAAGTGGAAATGGGCAGAACACCTTTAACATTTCTTCCATATCATCAAGATGACATCGTCATTACACACCTCTCATTACAGGAAACCCTCACATTTGACGATGTGGCCGTGGACTTCACATGGGAGGAGTGGCAGCTCCTGACCCCTGTTCAGAAGGCCCTGCACCGGCACGTGATGCTGGAGAACTATAGCAACCTGGTGTCTGCAGGTGAGGACAGCTCCCCTGGGTCACTGACCAGGTCCCCAGTCAGTGGCCTTTCCTTTCTCAGCTTCTGAAAGCTCTGGGGTGGTCTGTGATGCTCGTATGTCCTCTCTGGCCCAAGAGAAGTGGGTGTATTCTCTCTTCTGCAAGAAAACCCTTGACTCTGTAGGTTGTGAAGTTGTTTTGGCCTCACATGTAGCATTCTGCCATGTTCACAGACCCCAAGGCGAACTCACTGGGCCTAAATGGTCTGTCATTTCCGATGAACAGGTTTTCAAGCAAGCACATCAGAGGTACTCTCCAAATTGGGTCAAGGAGAACCATGGATGATGGATGATGAAATCCACTGTCAAACCCGTTCAGGTGAGTGAGAGACCAGCAAGAGGACAGGCTGTGGAAATGACCCTGTCAGAGAAGAGCCACAGCTGCCAGGGGTTGGAGGCTCTGTGCATCTCTCTTCTGATGTTATGCTCCCCCAGGCAAGATACTGGATGGAGTTAGCCATTCACTTCTCCAGGGTTCTTCCCAACCCAGGGATTGAACCTGTGTCACTTATATCTTCTGAACTGGCAGGTGGATTCTTTACCACTAAAGCCACCTGGGAAGCCCTAACTGTTGCCTACTTCTAGTTAATTCCTTTGTGTATGTACTAGTTTTGAACTTTCTTCTCATTTGTTGTAGACCTTAACATTGTATTCCTGAAGGCTTTCATTTTCCCCCCTCATATCCTGATAGCATTAAGTCCCAGGTAACCATGTTCCCCGGAGAAGGCGATGGCACCCCACTCCAGTACTCTTGCCTGGAAAACCGCATGGATGGAGAAGCCTGGTAGGCTGCAGTCCATGGGGTTGCAAAGAGTCAGACATGACTGAGCGACTTCACTTTCACTTTTCACTTTCATGCATTGGAGAAGGAAATGGCAACCCACTCCAGTGTTCTTGCCTGGAGAATCCCAGGGATGGGGGAGCCTGGTGGGCTGCTGTCTATGGGGTCGCACAGAGTTGGACACGACTGAAGCGACTTAGCAGCAGCAGCAGCAACCATGTTCCCTATTATGACATAAAAATTCTCCTTTCTGTGATCATCATGATAGATCATTTTATTCCCAGAGATTTCTGTCTTATTCCTAAACCTCCCAGTCTGTTTCATACATGGGACTGCTTCCTTGATTCCTTCCTCTATGAATTTTTTTGATAATCTGTTGTAAACTGCAATGTTACAGCAACTGAGAAAACTAATAGCCTGAGAGCTTTCGTTCTAAGAGGATGAGACATCAATTTAATCAAAATTTAAAATAAATAATATGACCAGGGGGTGAAAAGGGCTGTGATGGAATTAATTGCGTCATGGACCAGTGTGAGCTGGGGCTCCTCTTTAAGAAAGGGAGCAGCTTTCTGGGATGTAGGATGTAACTTAGGTGTGGTTGCAATTCTCTGCTGTGTCATTTTCTGTTTTTTTCCCCCCCCTTAAAATTTTTTTTTTTTTTTTTGCCATATGACATATGGGATCTTACTCAGATGGTAAGGAATCTGCTTGTGATGCTGGAATGAGCCCCTGGAGAAGGAAATGGCTACCTACTCCTGTATTCTTGCCTGGAGAATTCTGTGGACAGAGCAACCTGGTGGGCTACAGTCCATGGGGTCACAAAGAGTCATGGGCACAACTGAGCAACTAACACACTGTGGATTGAACCCAAGCCCCCTGTACTGGAGGCGCAGTGTCTTAACTGCTAAACCACCAGGGAAGTCGCTGTATCATTTTCTTCATTCCCCTCCTGGCAACCCCAATGCAGGATCCATGGGGAGGCCTATCTTCCTCCAAATTGAGCCTGGATTTCCTCCACCCCTCTCCCTCTTCATTGCTCCTTCCCACCAGTTTTCACAGCTTACAGCTGTTTTCCTCGTGTTCTGTCTCTACCCTGTGAAGTGGTTTGACCCCACTAAAACATAGGCTCTGTGCACCTGAGGAGTACGTTTGTGACTCCCCAACACTAGCACCATTCCTGGTCCATCGTGGACATCAGTCAGGATCTGTGGACTGAATGATCCGTCACAATGTAGATGAGGTGGCCCTGCAGCCTGCAGTCTCCTGCTCACAGGACATTGCTTGTATTCTACATTATTTACAAAGTAACCAAATCTGTCTTTATTCATTATGACTGTTTTGTCCCCCACCCCCAGGGTATGAAGAATATTAAACAGAGTCTTATTTACACTCATACTGTAGGCTCATCACTAAAAAGATATCTCACATCGAAGTGTTTTTAAAAATACCTTTATTTTGGGACTCCCTTGGGTTTGGACTGTGCACTTCCACTGCAGAGGTGCAGGTTTGATCTCTGGTTGGGGAACTAAGATCCCACGTGTGAATTAGTCCCTCAGTCCTGACTGACTCTTGGCGACCCCATGGACTGCAGCCTGCCAGGCTCCTCTGTCCATCGGATTCTCCTGGCATGAATACTGGAGTTAGCTGCCATTTGCTTTTCCAGATATTCCCGACCCAGGGATCACACTGGCATCTCCTGCATTGCAGGCAGGTTCTTTACCATCTGAGCCATCAGGGAAGCCCCAAGATCTCACATGCCACAAGGCAAAAAACAAACAAACAAACCTTTTATTCCAGATCTAAAAGATAGAGGAATTCATTCTTCTTTTCTTCCCTAGAAGTCTGGAAAGTTCATGGCCACCTGCTGGAACACTTACAAAACAAGAGAGTGGAGAAAATACTAGAACAGAACCCACTGGACAATTCTGGTCATCAGAGCAGAACTCTGTTCAGGCACAATCATGATGTGTTTGACTTACATGGAAGACGCGTGACATCAAATTCAAATTTACTCTCCGAGAGTCCGAACTGTGAAATAAAGAGCCCCGCTGAGCCTCCTGCAGATGGGAAATACTGCCCCCATGCTGACAGGGAACCATTTCATCCTGAACTCCTCAGCACTAAGTCCCAACTCATGGAGCATCAGCACACTAAACAAATGAAGAAGCCTCATGTGTGCAGTGAATGTGGGAAAGCATTCATCAAGAAGTCTTGGCTCGCTGATCACCAGAATCTTCATACAGGAGAGAAGCCCCATCGATGTAACCTCTGTGGGAAAGGCTTCTTCAGAAAGTTCCAGCTCACTGAGCACCAGAGGATGCACATGGGGGACAAACCTTATGAGTGCGTTGAATGTGGCAAAGCCTTCCTCAAGAAATCAGGGCTCAATGTGCACCAGAAAACCCACACGGGAGAGAAACCATTTATTTGCACTGAGTGTGGCAAGGGCTTCATCCAGAAGGGAAACCTCGTGGTCCATCTGCGGATCCACACAGGCGAGAAACCTTACACGTGCACCGAGTGTGGGAAAGGCTTTAGCCAGAAGACGTGTCTCACGGCACACCAGCGGATTCACACTGGCACGAGTCCCTTTGTGTGTGGTGAGTGTGGGAAGGCGCTTTCCCAGAAAATGGGTCTCATCAAGCACCAGAGGACTCACACAGGAGAGAAGCCCTTTGAATGCAGCCACTGCGGAAAGGGATTTATCGAGAAACCACAGCTCGTGATACACCAGAGGATCCACACGGGGGAGAAACCCTACAGATGCAGCAAGTGTGGGAAATCATTCAGAGGGAAGTCGGTCCTCAATAAACACCTGAGAACTCACTCAGTCAAGGAAATCCCTCCCTCAGCGAAGTCCCCCCAGAGCAGTGTTGTCCTCCAGGAGAAAAACCTGAACACGGTGAAAATGCACCTGCCTCCTCTGGCCCCTCAGTCGCCAGTTGGCATCAGTGGGCTCCTGGCTAACAGGAGCATGGTCTTAGTGGGACAGCCTGTGACCCGATGGCCACCCACTGGAGACAACCGGGGGCTGGCCCAGGAGAGGACCCTTATGAACTCAGTGAATGTGGTCGTGCCTTCAGTGGTCAATTGCATTTTATTTTATGTCACTGGAAACTAGTAGGAAAAAACAAAACACATTGTCTGAGGAAAAGGGTTGAGCAAAAATTTCTACCTCAGACGGTGGCTGAAAGTATACACTGTAAGAATTCATATGAATGTGGAGACTGGAAGGGCATACTGTCCTCATCCAGTTAGATATATGCATTGGTACAGAGGAATAATCTCATGTTAACCCAACAGATACACTTCAGTTGTTCTACTGTGTCAAATAAATGAAGGAAGGTAAGGTAAGGTGTGTGTGGTTAGTCGTGTCTGACTCTTTGTGACACCATAGACTGTAGTCCCCCAGGTTCCTCTGTCCATGGGATTTCCCAGGCAAGAATACTGGAGTGGGTTGCCATTTTCTTCTCCAGGGGATCTTACTGACCCAGGAATGGAACCCATATCTCCTGTGTTTTCTACATTGCAGGCGGATTCTTTATCTGCTGAACCACTGAGAAAGCAAATGAAGGAAGCTTGAATTCAACTAAGTGGGGAAATGAGGAGGTGAATTTTTAAGCATATAATGTGTATGTGGAAAAAGCACAAGAGGGCTAATACTGAGGTGGTGGCATATGGGGTGTGTTGGTATCAATTCAGTTACCCCTAGCCAAAGTGAACTGTGAATTCAAAACCAGGATGTCATCCTTTAAACCTGGCAAAGTTGATATTGCCAAGGGAGACTTGGCAAGCAACAGCCTTAGGTTGTTGGCAACAAATGAATGTCTAATGTTGAAGGCTCTAGAATGTCAACATTTGTTGGCAAAGTAATGTCTCTGCTTTTGAATATGCTGTCTAGGTTGGTCATAACTTTCCTACCAAGGAGTAAGCATCTTTTAATTTCATGGTTGCAATCACCATCTGCAGTGATTTTGGAGCCCCCCAAAATAAAGTCTGCCACTGTTTCCCCATCTATTTCCCACCTAGACAAAACACTGAATTCATTGATATTCACCTACCACTCCAGTTCTTAATCACTGAGCCTCATGAGCAGAAATCATTATCAAGTCAAACTTGGGTCGGCTCAGCCGCTGAGCAGCAAAGCCAATTTACTGACACCACTCTGTTGTGAAGCAAAGCCCAGCATTTTCCACAAGGCCCAGCTGGGAGAACTGACAGCTCAGGCTTAGAAGACCTCAACTCCCTGATGCCTTTCAGGGGAAGGTTTTTTAAAGCAATTATTTGTGATGAGGGATGCAGGGTTCATGACTTCCTACTGATTGGTTGGTGGTGAGGTAACAGTTTCAGGAACCTTCATTATCAACTTTCTAGTTCTAATCAGTCTGCGGTCTACAAGCTTGTGCTCAGCAAATAATCACATCTTCCACCCCGGCAGGTGTCTGAGTTTCTGCAGAACGCAAAGGTATGCATCAGATCCTATGCATATCCCTTAAGGAGGAACTAAGATTCCGTGAACTATTGTTTCTTGCCTGTTTTTCCTTAGTTTCTGCATTCCCTCACTTCGCACTTCCCTAATTAGTCAGCTCTTTGGATATCCCTCAAAGTCCAGGAGATCAAAGCCTTTTTCTACAAACAAGAAAAGGGGCTGATAGACAGGGCCTTTGGTACCCAAGAGGGCCCTTCAGGATCCAGCTCACTTTCAATCCCCCTTTCCTTTGATAGTCCTCAATCCTGAGGGGAAAAGGGTGGGACACGGAAAAGTTTTGGTTGGAGAGGTCAATTATAAAGTCAGCAAGGGATTTTAGGAAGGCTGGGTTTCAAAACACAGACACAAACCCTCAGTCAGCGCCTCGATCGCTTCTCTCTTCAGAGATTTAATAGCACTGACTGCCAAAGGGCTTATGACTAAAGCCAAGCCTCACCAGTGACTGAACCCAAAAAAACCGCCTGAAGGCCTCCCATTGGCCTCGCAGGGCCCCACTCCGGATCGACGTCCCAAACACTACCCACCTGACACTGAGATTCTCAAGGCTCCGGGCAGCTACCAGAGGCTGAATTCACTTCCAAAATGATTCCCATTACCATCTTGTCGAGCGCAAGTCCCCCTCTCTGGCTGTCGCTAGGGACGCTTCTGATCCGGCGCCTTTTGAGGTCTTGGAGTTCTGGCCTGCCGCCCAGCTCTATGACGTAACGAGACCACGCCCACTGCAGCGATGCGAGAGGAAAGGGTCATCGCAGAGGCTAGGGCTTAGAGCGGGAACTGAAATCAGTGTGGGACACTTCTTTCCCTTTCCCTCCTTGTTGTCGGTCAAACGCACCATGCTGAACAAGTTTTGAGAGGCTGGACCCTATCCAAGACCGTGGCGGCGCGGGCTGGATTCTATTTTGCTTTCTGGGGCATACGGAGACATGGCAGCGCCCGCCAGCACCACGCAGAAGCACTATGGGGGCGGCCATCTTGCAGGAAGTGCAGTTCCGTACGGCGGAAAGACACGAGGAGCTAGCGTTAGGAGCCGCCTTTGGAATGTCAATGAAGTTTGTAGGAGTGAAGACACGTTATAAACGCGGCTGTCAAAGACAGGGTGAAATCTGGAAAGGAGGTGGAGCGGGGATGGAGAATGAGTAAGGTCGGTTTGAGACCTGTTGAAGGGGCGGAGCCGCCGATGCTGAAGAGCCCAGCACTGTAAACACATATACCGGGGGCTGGGAATGTGGCTGTTTGCAACTGCGAACCGAGAGGGGCGAGGCTTAAAAGAAATGCAAATATTTCCTTAGAAAACAAAGGGCAATTCCGAATAATTACATGGTGATATAAAGTATTTCAGTGTTTGGCATCATTCCCAATAAAACACTTAAATATTAGCCATTATTTTACACAGAGGGGTAGTAGAGGATATTATCTGTACATCCTTTCTAGAGGGCAATTTAGAAATTATCTATACAATTTAAAATTTTCACTCTCATTGATGCAGAATTTCCAATGCTAGGAATTTTTGTTTGGTAATTTTTTTTTTTTTTTAAACTAGGAATAACCTGAGTGTACAATCAGCAGGTGAATAGTTTGGTAAATTAAACGATCTCTTCAACAGAACAGTCTACAGTAACCTTTAAAAAGCCAGTTATAGGGACTTCCTCTGTGGTCCAGTGGTGATGACTATGCTTCCAGTACAGCCCTGCGGGTTGATCCCTGAACCAGGAACTACAATCCCATATACCATGTGGTGTGGCCAAACTGAAAATAATATAAATAAAAAAGCCAATTATGGAATTACCTGTATTTTTTAAGTGACTTATTGAAAGGATGAAATATTGACCTCCAGAACAGCATTCATCATAATATGATCCTACGGCAAACATGACTAAGCATTTCAAAAATTTGAAGGGATTAAGAAAAACTTAAAAGTTTGATTATATTTGGGGTATGGACTTGGAGATGGAATCTTCACTAAACTCAAAGATTAACATAGCATCACAGCATACATACTGCCTGCTCCAGTCTGGAAGCTCCTCAAAGTGCACAACTGTAAAATGTAAGCCCTCTCCCTTCCAGATTGAATTTTCCCTTGTTTTGTTTCTCATCTAGCAGTTACTACTACACAGTAAATCAAGAATGGAGATGTGTTACCTGGATTGTAGGTTGATGTGAAGGTCAGAGGATCAACCCAAAATATAACCTGTGTCACCATCACACTGGCCACTGATTCCTGTTAATACCATCTCAAAAATAACCCCAGAATCACTCCCTGTGCTCACCCTCATTGCTTTACTCCGTTCATATGAATTATTACTGAATTTGCCCACCACACCAGCCTCAGAAGTGAATGCTTCTCCAACCACCTCTTTTCCCATACTGCAACCATCTTTGTTATTATACCCTCCACAAAACCCTTAATTAGTTTACTGATAACAGACTAAAGCAAGATCTCAAGAGAATGCTTTTAAGGCTATCTAGAGGCACACACTGAACAGATTCTCCATTATCATCTTCATTACTCCCTGCCTCCCACTTAATTCTTCCACTACTCTGCTTACTTCCAAGACCTTGTGGTCTCATAGGCTACCAAGAATTTGTGAATACTTTCCCTCCACTGAAGTCCTTGGCACACAGGAAGCAATGAGAGAATATTAGTTACTATGGCTGTTCTCTCATGAGTCATCTTAGTTGTTACTTCTTCAGATAGCAGTCAGGGACACCTTCCACGCCAGTCTCAAAAACAATCATACATTAAATATAAAATTGCAACTACATTGTGGTACTAACAATAGAAAGTACAAAAGGCATCCAATAGAGAAAAAGACAACATGTCAATACAAGAGATGACTGAAGATCATTATCTTTCTAGACCATCATGCTGACTTGACTGCCCTCCAAAAGGTACTATGAATTCCTCAGACAGAAACTCTGTAATATTTTTGTATCTCCAGTTCTCAGAAAACTTGAATGGGTTTCAATAATGGACTGAATTTTCAAAGCAAGGTAAGAGGAAGGAATAAGCAGTGGTACCATGGCAGTCAATGAAGAAGGAAAAACTTGAGAATCCATAGAAATTTTAAAAGTCTAAGCCAAGCAAATCAAGACTCTAGATGAAATAAATCAGTATGAAATCCAGAGGTGAAAACATGAATATTTTCCTCTAAATGATTAAGTCATGAATACTAACATAGGAGAGGAATCCTCAGAGGCTCTGTTGAGATACTGTCAAAGTTTAGAAACTAGAAGATGAGTCACCATAACACGATTTTAAAGGTGTGAGGCCTTCACAGATATAAGAATTTACTTCTTTTCTACCTGGATGTTTCTCATTCACTTACTTGGATCATAGATATTTCCCCTTTCTATCCATGGTTTGTCTCCTTCCTTCAACTTGAAGATTTCAATTGCTTTGGGACTTTGATACCCTATTCACAAAAAAATAACATACTGTTTAGCAAAATCTTTGGGCATGAAATCTAAACACTGTTCAATGATCCCATTTATATTAACAGATTATGCAGCTACACCTTGGAAGTAGCTTTCCTCTTGGAGTAGCAAAAACTTGAGAATCCATAGAAAGGAAAAAAGCAAAAATCTAAGCAAAACAAATCAAGATCCTAGATGAAATAAATCTGTCTGAGGCCTAAGGGGAGACTAAGAATCTATCATTTATAAAAATTCAAGTCATACGTATGGGTCAACAAACTCTGGTTGGTGACTATAACTAAGACATTAGACATTCATTTGTTGGCAAAGTAATGTCAAATGAATGTTGCAAAGTACAATAAAGCAAAGCACAATAAAATGAGCTGTGTTTGTGTAGAAATATTACCCAAAGAGGGAATTCATTGGCAGTCATGTGATTAGGACTCCATGCTTCCACTGCAGTGGGCATGGACCGGACTAGATCCCTGGTCAGGGAACTAAGATCCCTTGCAAGTTGTGTGGTGGAGCCAAAAAAACCAAATTGAATTGAAGGTTTGTGGCAGCTCTGTGTAGAGCAAATCTGTTGGCACCATTTTTTCCAACAGCATTTGCTCACTTTGTGTCTTTCGCATATTTTGATAATTCCCTCAATATTTCAAACTTTTTCATTATTATTATGTTTGTTATGCTGATTTGTAATCCATGATCTTTGATGTTACTTCTACAAGTCACAGAAGGCTCAGATGATGATTAGCAATTTTTAATGAGAAAGTATTTTGAAATTAAGATATGTACTATGTTTTAGACATAATGCTACTGCACACTTAACAGACTACAGTCTTGTGTAAACATAACTTTTATACGCTCTGGGAAACAAATTCATGTCACTAACTTCATGCAATACTTGTATTGTGGAGGTCTGGAACTGAACCTGGAATATCTCTGAGCTATGCCAGTACAGATAACCCCATATTTGTCCTCTAACCAAAATCTTCTCCAAATTCCTCTTTCCAGTTGAGTTCTTTATGCCTGTACTAAGATACCCACCTCAGAATGGTTGTGTCAAAATACGGATTTTCCTACATTAAAAATCTGTCTCCCTGGTGTTCCTCAACAACACCAGTACCATTGAGAACACCCAGTCTCATGGGAGGAGGGCCCTGACTAAGAAAATCTCAGAAATGTCACCTTGTTTGTTACATAGGAGGGATTTAGCTAGAGGTCACTGCTTGCCAGTTATTCACTTGAAACTTTGTGCTGAGTCAGGACCCTGGAGGATGAACAATTACTATCCCCCTTCCCCCCCTCCCCCAGTTTCTCCCCCGACTGCTCTCCTCTCACTTCCCCCTCTCCACCCTGGAACTCTTCTTCCACTCTCTGAGGAGAATATATGGCTGGCTGCTGCTAGAATGCGTGAGGACATGGGATGAAGATGATTCTGAGACTGGACAAAAACTGAAAACACCAACTGTTTTCTCTGCAGCAGGGAGACAAACAGGAAAAAGCAAGGCCCATCTCCATCTTCATTCTGCCTATCTGTTCTTTTTAGTGTCCCCACATTGGCAGAACTTATTATGAAGCTGCCTATGAACCATCATCAGGTGAGTTATGGAGTCATCCCCTAGCAATGAAGAAGAGTCCTTCTCTATCAAACTACACATTAAGGACTTCCTTGGCAGTCCAGAGGTTAAGACTCCATGCTTCCACTGCAAGGGCATGGGTTTGATCCCTGGTCAGGGAAGTTCCACATGCCATAGGGGGTGCAGCCAAACAATGAAAACACACACACACACACACACACACATTAAGGGTGTTAATATGATGGAAAATGAGGGTAGTTTTACGTCAACAAGTTTCCAAATTTCCACTGCAATCACAAGCTTATCTCCTTTATGAGATTGGCTGCCTTTCTGCTAAAGGTTCTACACATTCCATGTATCCATAGACATTTATTTCTGACACATGATGAGGAACAATGTTATTAAAAACCTTATTGTTTTCACTAGTGTGCAAATTAGAAGGTGACATGGCAGGTTGGGGGTGTTCAGATCCTGCACATTCCAAATAAAGGCCTGGCTTTTGATCCGCACCTGAGAGGGAACCTCTAAGCCCTTGGAACAGCCTGCCTGCCAAGAGCATCTTTGTATACCTGGGATTTGAACCATGTCATACAGTTTATGCCAGCAATGATTTTTGGTGAACACTTGCTATTGTTTGCCTGGGGGTCTCTTGGCCATGCTGTATTGGTTTGACTTCAAGAAGGCTAGAGCTTGAAAAGCTAAAGTCAGTCATGTGGTTTCTCCATGCTGGCATAAGGAGCACCCTTACTGACCCCTCAAGTCCCTGGGTACAAAGGCTCAGGTGAGTTTCTCTGGTTGGCAATATGCACATGAGTTGTCACATCATTGCTGGCAGAATTACTCGGAGTCCATACAACTCCACTGGGAGCACAATGGATGTACCTGGTTTCTCCTAAAGTCTGCCTTAAGCACCTTTTAGTCTTGCTAATCTGTAACTTTTCACTGTCATAACTTGTAATCATAAGTATATCAGCTTTTGAGTTTTTCTTTTTCTTTTTTTTCTTTTTGAGTTTTTGAGGTTTTGGCGGGGTTTTTTAGTTTTTAAGTCAGTGCTTTCAGAGAATAATCAAACATGAGGGTGGTCTTATGGACTGGACATATTTGCCTTCCCCAAATTTCTTTCTGATGTGAATTTATGATGCTTTTAAAGTGAAGCTTGCTACAGTTCAACCTACTAAGAGCTGCTGATGTTTAATGAGACATATCTTTGTACTGGGCTGTCCTAGTGGCTCAGATGGTAAAGAATCTGCCAGCAATGGGAGAGACCCAGGTTTGATCCCTGGGTTGGGAAAGTCCTCTGGAGAAGGGATTGGCAACCCACTGCAGTAATCCTGCCTGGAGAATTCCATGGACAGAGGAGCCTGGCGGGCTGCAGTCCACGGGGTCACGAAGAGTCAGCCACAACTGAGCGACTAACACTGACTGACTGATTGACCTTTCCACTATCGCTACATTCATTAGCATTCTCTCAGTGACAGTTTTCAACTACATAAAAAGCTAAAATTTGCTCCAAAGACTTGTCCATATTGAATGCACTCCTCCTTACATGTTTCCTGTGACATAAAAGACATAATTGGTGACTGAAGGCAGTACCACATTAACAACATTCATGAGGTTCCTCTCCTGTGAAAACTCTCTGCCATCTCCTGAAGGGACACGTCCGGCCACAGGCTCTCCCACAAGAACCACATTCCCCTGGGCAAGGAGCCCATGGATGTTTAGTGACGCCTGCACTGCCATAGCAGGCCCCTGCACTGTCAGTGCCTCAAGAGAGGTTTTCTCCTGTTTGGGTTCTGTGGTACATGAGTCATGGCTCTCTAAAGAATCCTTTTCCACCTTGACTGAATCGACACCTTTCTCTATTGTATGAGTTCTCTTATGTTTAGTGAGGGAGGATTTGTGGCAGAAGGCTTTCCCACAGCTGCTGCACCCATGGGGTTTGTCTCCCATATGGACTCTCTGGTGTCTGCTAAGTATGGACTTCGTGGAGTAGATTTTCCCACACACATTGCATTTGTGGGACTTCTCCTCTGTGTGACCTCTTTGATGTCTAATGAGACTTCTGAAAATAGGCTTTTTCCACACTCACTGCATTCATAGGGAGGATTTCCAGTGTGAAATGCTTGATGTGCAACGAGTCATGGCTTGTGATTGAAGGCTTTACCACACTCTTTGCATCTATAGGGCTTCTCTCCAGTATGAGTTCGCTGATGTATAAGGAAGTTACCCTTCTGGATGAAGCCTTTCCCATATTCACTGCACATATAGGGTTTCTCTCTCGTGTGAGTTTTCTGATGTACAAGGAGCTGAGACTTCCTGGAGATGGTTTTCCCACACTCACTGCACGCATGGGGTTTTACTTCTCGTTCAACTTGCATGTGTATATTAAGCTCTGCCTTCCTGCAGAAGGCTTTACCACATTTAAGGCATTTATAATGGCTTCTCTCCTGTATGTATTCTCTGGTGTACAGTTAGTTGAGACTTTTTGATGGTTTGACCACATTCCATACATTCTAGACAACAACCTAATGTTGACATACATTAGACATTAGACATTTGCCAACAAATTGGAATGTTGAATGTTGGCAACAAATGAATGTCAAATTCTAGAGCCTTCTCTAGCCAAAAACTTTCTCAAGGTCTGCCTATTGACCAGACTCTTCTCTGCTAAGTATAAAAGACCTCAGCCAGATGGACACAACCACTTCCTTCAACATGGCTACAGCCTCCTGTGACAGACTCGGTGGACACAGGCATTTTAGGTCTTGGTCCCACTTAATTGACAGAGAAGAAGCCTAGGCTGCATGGTCAGAGTCCGTACGTGTGCCACACTATTGATGGCACTTGGGGAAATGGAGGCTTCAGAGCTCAGGTGTCCGGCTGAAGAGATCACAGCTTCAAAAGAGAGCACAACTTGGGAAAGAGATTCTCCACAGGTGCTGACCACCATATTGCAGAATCTGGTTTCCTGGCCGTTCATCACGTGACGGGTGGCTGTTCCTGGCTCTCCGGTGGTTTGGAGTTTTGGAGTGTTCTCTGCCGAGTGTTCGCTGCTGAGGCGCTGCGGCGCTGCCAGGCGACCTGATTCGGAAGGTAGACTTTTGAAGCCTATTGTTTCAGCCGCGTCAGTGAGAAGACCTGGTAAGAGGAGAGACTTCCGTGGCGTTGCATGTTGTTTTGGTAGGGTCAGTGGCAACAGTCTGTGAGGGTCGAGGAAGCGGGTGTATTGGGTTGATAGGCCTTTTGTTTAGTGGATAATCTGGGACTGTCCAGGAGTGCTGAAATAAGTGATCTGTGCAGGTTTTCATTGTGTGAATCTATGGTTCAGTGATGGAGGGAACGTGGGATCAGCGACGGCATGGTGAATCCGCGGGTTCAAATGTCAGGGCCTGGAGAATGAGGGATGGACGTTTACGAGGTCGCTGATGGGGAAGTCTGTGAGAGCTGTTTGTATGGTAGCTGACAGGACTTAGGGTTTGTGATGGGGAGCCTTGAAGTCTACTATGGGAGAGTGTGGGTATTACTAATGTGGAGGCCTGGGGACCTCATAGAGGTTGAGGATGAGGTATTAGAGGGCAGTGATGGAGTTGTTGAGGAATATTAGGGGCTTGGAGGAGGGTCACTGATGGGTACTGGAGTCAGCATTTAGAACTATTACTGGGGCAGGCGATGGAATGAGATTGGTGTTAGCATATTCTCATGACTGACAGGTGAGCTCATGGAAGTCTTTGCTTTGGGAGGCCTGTGGGGTTCGTGATTGGGGAGGGACTCCCTGGAGATCCTTGGTTTGAGTTTGCAACCTGTATAACCGGAAGGAGCTTTGTGTTGTGACATTCTCCCCGCAGTTCTTCAGCATTTCACCAGCTGTTCCTGTCAAGCCCCTCCTCACACCTACACTTTTGTTCATGTCTTCCTTTGCCTTGATCACATCCCTACAGAAATTTAAAGCATTTTCAAATGATCAGACCTTGAGGAAATCTAAAGTGATATTTGCTTCTATTTTCACACACTATCTCTGTAAGGATTCACAAAAGTAGGAACAGAGGAACTGGGTGGCTGACGGACCTCAGGTGGAAATGATGCCCTTTGTACCTGGTGAATGTTGAACCATGTGGACTATTTCTTTCTTTTTTAAAATATATTTTTAACTGGTATGCTTATGAGATTTTGCCTATTATTGCATAAAAACTGTATATTGCTTGATAAGGATAAGATATATGTAAAATATTAAATTATTCTCTTTCAGAACATGTTTTTAGTTTTCCTGTAGGCCAGTGATCTCTTGGATATGATCCTCCTCTTGTTTCTACCTGGTAATCATAGAAATAATGACATTGATTCTGATTGTATTCATGCTTCTTCACCATAATTTTTCACATTTAAATATTTGTTGTCATTTTACAAATAGGCAGAACTTGCTAATTTTGTTCTTACTTCACATAGGAGGCATTTATGATAATTTTAAATTTTGTTTTGTTTGAAACTTTTTGATTGCTGTCTTTCTTGTTATTCCAAATTCTGTCCTGAGGAATTTATCACACTTTCCATTGTGATTCCCTATATGATTTTCTCTTTTAAGGCAAACATAAATAATTGAAAAGAATGTATTATTTTCAATATGTGCATCTTTTAACTACTTTGATATATTGCTGAAGTCTGTATTAGTTTTAATATTTAGACCATGTATACAGTATTTTCCTACATTGTCACAAAATTACAGTGGTTTTTTAATATTGTCTATCTCAGTGGTGTTCCTGCCAAACATCTTTTTTTTTTTTTAAGTGTTTGTTTTATGTGATTTGGTTCCCTTTGACTTGCTACATAAAGCAACCACACTGTAACTTCTAACTCATGTTATTCTATGAATTTTTACTTTATCCGATGGACTGGATCTCATCTTAAATTCTTTTACTGGTTCCTGTTACTATTATTCCTCTTGATTCCCAATTATCTACATTTGCCTGGGCCTGATATACTTTGTCTATTACAGGTTATTTTCCCTGGACAGTTTTAAGGATGTGAGTGTCTCTGAGAACCAGTCAGTTACTAGATTTTGTTTCCTTTGTATTTATTCCAGTCAGTTCTGTCTTTTCATGGGTAGTTTTGCACTTTGCATTTGCTGCCCCAACCCTGTACTGTGTGTCTCCCACTTCTGTTTTACTTCTTTTTAAAATTCTCTCTGTTTCCTGGTAGTTTATTTTCCTTTATAGTTTCTATTACCTAGATCATACATTTTTAGCTTTTAATTTATGCAGTGGTTTAGAAGGCACACCTTGTTTTTATATATCTACTGGAAGTTCCCTTAAAGTTTTCCAGAAATATTCTTGAATTTATGTTGTTCTAATTAGCAAAGTGGCTGACAAAAATATAGGTCTGTTTTATCTATATTCTTTCTACTTTCTATTCTAGCTAGCTCAGCTTAAAATTTTTTTTTTTTTTTTTTTTTTACTTTATATTTGGTTGCACTGGGTCTTTGTTGCTGCATGTTGCACTTTCTCTAGTTGGGGTAATCAGGCACTGCTCTTCGTGGTGGGGTATGGGCTTCTCAACAGTGCCTTCTCTTGTTGCAGGGCATAGGCTATAGGTGCACAGGCTTCAGGAGTTGTGGTACATGAGCTTTGCTGCCCTGGGGCGTGTGGAATCTTCCTGGCCTAGGGATTAAAGCCGTGTCCCCTGCGCTGGCAGGTGATTCTCAACCACCAGGGAAGCCTTATAGTTCTTAATTTAAGGGTTAATCATATTTACCTACTCAAAATTTTGCACAAAAGCAAATGTGGAAGTCTTTATTGACCGCTTGATAGGCTTAAATTGAGTACTATTGGCTTACACGACAGTAACAGGAATAGTAGAGTCTCTGTTTTAAACTATCTGATCCTGGTAGTTTTATTTGCAAGAAACGCTTTTAGAGCCTTCTCTCTTCTGTGGATATTAGTCTGCTTCTGCTTACTATCACTAGTGAGGATCAATATTAGTAAAGTTTATTTTCCTAACAGTTTACATATTCATTGATATTGAGTTGTACAAATGAGTGCAGTGATATCTGATGTAGATCATTGGCATCATGTTCTTGTTACCTGTATCTATTTTTAGATCCTTCTCAAATACTTAGACAAATTCTAGTTCATTGCTCGTAAGGGAACTGATGGTGCGGCTCACTGTGTGAAATTAGGAAAGAACTCTTTTGGGTAAAATTTCTTGGTGAGATAGAACCTCCTCACCATGACACATACTTGCTGACCATCCATTGCATGTTAGTCCTAAATTCTTCCTGCTCCCTGCATGTGAGCCTTGTCTGCCTCCAGGGATCATGAAAAGTGAGCCTCTGTCATAAACACTCTAATAGTCTGTAAAGACATATTAACTAGAAAGTAATAATTGTCCTTGATAATTAGCAACTGGCAAAATGTTTTCACAAATGCATAACTCCAGTTCCCAAGCCTGTTCCTGCCAGAGCTGTTATACGTGACATGATAATTGCAGTTCTGAGGGGAGGTGAGGTCACAGGATCACGAACTCATATCTCAGGGTCAAGCTACCCCTCTTGCACACAGGCTAATTGCTTTGACCTTCATACTGAATCCACTATCCAGGCATCAGGAAAAAGTCAGTGAGTTTTCTCTATATTCATCAAGGAGGTAGAATCTATAAAGGAAGGCTCTGTATCAGGAATCTGGTAAGGGAACTTATTGGACAAAGCAAATCTCCTGTGTATAAACCTGGTCCAGCAGCAAAGCCCTGCAGGAGGGTGGGATAAATCCTGAGTCTGAACTGAGATAGAAAAGGGAGATGGGGTCCTAGACCTTTCACCAGTCTGTAATGGCTCCTAATGTAGTGTATGTACTTTTCTCACTGACAGAGATTGTTGTGGTTTAATACTAGTATGATATTTTACAAAACCTCATCTATGGATGTGAGAGGTGGACTATAAAGAAAGCTGAGCGCCAAAGAATTGATGCGTTTGAACTGTGGTGTTGGAGAAGACTCTTGAGAGTCCCTTGGACTGCAAGGAGATCCAACCAGTCCATTCTGAAGGAGATCAGCCCTGGAATTTCTTTGGAAGGAATGATGCTAAAGCTGAAACTCCAGTACTTCGGCCACCTCATGCGAAGAGTTGACTCACTGGAAAAGACTGTGGTGCTGGGAGAGGTTAGGGGCAGGAGAAGAAGGGGATGACAGAGGATGAGATGGCTGGATGGCATCACTGACTCGATGAACGTGAGTCTGAGTGAACTCCGGGAGTTGGTGATGGACAGGGAGGCCTGGCGTGCTGCGATTCATGGGGTCACAAAGAGTCGGACACGACAGAGCGACTGAGCTGAACTGAATTGAAGGACTGTATTTCCCCAATTAATGATGTTCAGTCTACTTTCCAGGAATCCTATGCCTGCATTTCAGGTTTCACAGGTGAGCACATACATAGTTCATCCTTGTAACGAAGAGTATGATGAGTCTATAGGAATTATCTGAGCTTGTGCAGTAACAGTGTGTCTGGCAGCCACTGCTGGAGTAGAAATGTCTCCTCTAACACTGGATGTTGTATGAATTGCTGAGAAGATTAAATTATTGTGTGTCTGTTGATTGTGGAGAGACTCTTTTCAGTTATATTAAGGAATCAGCATGTAAGAAAAATAGAACGTTATGCAATTCAGGTACCATATTTCTGCTTCTTTTCAAAATTACGATACCCATTCAAAAAATGTATGTTCTTTATACCATACACAAGTTGCTCACCTTAACACTGATTTTGCATGTATCTTGTATTTTCATATCTTTCACAAATCTTGCCTTATTGGTAATACTTGTATTAAAAAATAGGACCAGGCAGTGGAGAATGGTGTGGATGGTCATGGTCAGTGTTTTAATGCTTGCTTTCAAGATAGAGGGATTCACATAGAGATTATGAAGAATTCATAAAGACGTGAATTGACCAGGAAGTAATTCTTCCCCAGAGACTCCCATTAAGAGCCCAAAAGAGCAGACCACTTGATTTTGGCCTTCTAACTTACCTGTGAGAAAATGAATCCATGGTTTTTAGCTGCTAATTTCATGGAAGTTTGTAACAGCAGCCAAAAGAATAGAATTATAAAATAAATGATAAATAAAATTAGGTAAAATGCCCACTTAATCTCCTGTAACTGATAGCATTTTACTCTTGGCTGTAACAATTTTCTTCAGTTGAAGTTCACTCTATTTTAAAATGTAGTTTTAGAGTGTTCTTTTTTTAAAATTTTTTTTTAAACTTTACAATACTGTATTGGTTTTGCCATACATCAACATGAATCCACCATGGGTGTACATAAGTTCCCATTCCTGAATCCCCCTCCCATCTCCCTCCCCATACTATCCCTCTGGGTTATCCCAGTGCACCAGCCCCAAGCATCCTGTATCCTTAGTAGTATATCTGAAATGACATTAAAATGAATTTTTAAAGTGTTCTGTTTTGGTTCAGTATTGAAAGAAATATTGTCATACTGGACTTACTTTCTAATCAAATTGCTCTTCTTAATCACTGGTCTATAATGAAGATATTTTTAGTCCCATAGGAATAGATCTAGAAATTTGTTGAAAAATCACATTTATTCCATGGAGATTCTTTTTAATTTGTAGGTTGAAATACAGTTGATTTATAATAGTGTGTTTGTTTCAGGTTTACAACAAAATGATTCAATTTTTCCTACATGTATATTGTTCAAATTATTTTTCATTGTCTTTTTCCATAATGATTATAGTTCTGTATGCCATACAGTAAATCCTTCTTTCTTATCTGTTTTGTGTCTAGGAGTTTCCATAGTAGTTTGCTAATTTCAAATTTTAATTTACTCTGCTTCCCCATTTCCCCTAGGTAGTCATAAGTCTGTTTTCTATGTCTGTGAGTTTTTTTTTTTTCTGTTTCATATATAGATTCATTTGTATTACTTTTAGATTCCACATATAATCCCAGTCCACACTCGGCATCCATGGTCCTCTGCCTTGTAGTCCTGACCTTTTGTCCTGGGCTCTTGGGCTCCTTCATACCCCTGTCCTCTCCAGGCCTCTCATGTCCTGGTCCCACTATTTCCCCCGGACCCATCCCCTTTCCACACACTATCTCACTAGGACTGTTATCTCTACCAGGACCTGCCTACTCTATGTGAAGTCATCTTCTCCCTGCACCATGTTTTATAAACCCACCTACCACTGACTTTTGCTCACTTTTGCCCATGTTTCATCCCCACTGACTTCCCTGGTGACTCAGATGGTAAAGCGTCTGTCTACAATGCAGGAGACCCAGGTTCGATCCCTGGGTTGGGAAGATCCTCTGGAAAAGGAAATGGCGATCCACTCCAGTACTCTTGCCCGGAAAATCCCATGGATGGAGGAGTGTGGTAAGCTACAGTCCATGGGGTCGCAAAGAGTTGGACATGACTGAGTGACTTCACTTCATCCGCACTGAAATTTTCATCCCTATTGTTCTGTTTACCCCATATCACCAAGTTCCCCATATGGTGACTTCTTATCCACTTTGCCCACTTGTATGTTCATCCCGAGGCTTGCACTTGAATGCTTAATCAACATTTAACTCCTTCTACCTTCTCTCTCTCTGCCCTCTCTCTTCCCCTGCCCACTTGACAATCCCTGGCCTCCAGGTTCACTGTACTACAATCTTATTCACATGGCTCCTTTTCCCTGTGGCCTCTTCCTACTCTACTGTCACACATCCAAACACTACAAGTTGCCTAGACTGTGTCTTGACATCAGATGGCAATATTCACCTCACATTTTAGGTGCTGTGTATTGTACTAAATATTGTGATTTTGATTGTTGCAGGGTTGGAAGGACTGGAGAGTGTAGAGGCATCCAGAAGTTTGCAGATAGAACTGTTTTTCTATGGAAGATCATGTCACTGAGACACACACGTGCATGGTGATTGTGTTTTTAAGTGTGGTATGCTAAGTTTGTGTATCTGTGAATGTTTGTATACATGCATGGGAATTTTCATGTGTTCAGTACATGCATTAGTAGTGCCAATGTCCACTGAGACTATATGAGGATGTGTGTGTGTATATGCATAAATATGTGAATGTGTGTGACTATATTTTTGAGTATGTGAATGTCCATGTGTGTATGCTTGCATGTCTGTGTAATGACTTTGTGTGTGTGTGTGTGTGTGTGTTTGTAGAATGGGTGGTCCACCATTATGGCTCTGACAACTAACTTAACAATTGGGAGTGGATGTATAGTGAACCTGGGTCAAAGATTTGTTTGTGTGTAGGGATCCCCCGGAAGAAACACAAGCTGGAATCAAGATTGCTGGGAGAAATATCAATAATCTCAGATATGCAGATGACACCACCTTTATGACAGAAAGTGAAGAGGAACTAAAAAGCCTCTTGATGAAAGTGAAAGAGGAGAGTGAAAAAGTTGGCTTAAAGCTCAACATTCAGAAAACGAAGATCATGGCATCGGGTCCCATCACTTCATGGCAAATAGATCAGGAAACAGTGGAAACAGTGTCAGATTTTATTTTTGGGGGGCTCCAAAATCACTGAAGATGGTGACTGCAGCCAGGAAATTAAAAGATGCTTACTCCTTGGAAGAAAAGTTATGACCAACCTAGATACCATATTGAAAAGCAGAGACATTACTCTGCCGACTAAGGTCCGTCTAGTCAAGGCTATGGTTTTTCCAGTAGTCATGTATGGATGTGAGAGTTGGACTGTGAAGAAAGCTGAGCGCCGAAGAATTGATGCGTTTGAACTGTGGTGTTGGAGAAGACTCTTGAGAGTCCCTTGGACTGCAGGGAGATCCAACCAGTCCATTCTGAAGGAGATCAGCCCTGGAATTTCTTTGGAAGGAATGATGCTAAAGCTAAAACTCCAGTACTTCGGCCACCTCATGCGAAGTGTTGACTCATTGGAAAGGACTTTGATGCTGGGAGGGGTTGAGGGCAGGAGGAGAAGGGGACGACAGAGGATGGGATGGCTGGATGGCATCACTGACTCGATGGACATGAGTCTGAGTGAACTCTGGGAGTTGGTGATGGACAGGGAGGCCTGGCGTGCTGTGATTCATGGGGTCGCAAAGAGTTGGACATGACTGAGCGACTGGACTGAACTGAACTGAACTGAGGGATCCCCCAATAGTTCAGTTGGTAAAGAATCTGCCTGCAATGCAGGAGACCTCGGTTGGGTTCCTCAATCAGGAAGATCTGCTGGAGAAGGTTAGGCTGCCCACTCCAATATTGTTGGGCTTCCCTTGTGGCTCAAGTGGTAAAGAATCTGCCTGCAATGAGGGAGACCTGGGTTTGACTCCTGGGTTGGGAAGATCCCCTGGAGAAGTGTTCTGGCCTGGATAATTGAAGATTTTTAGCTTTATTCAGATTTTATAATTGTGTGTATAATAAATCTTCATAAATAACTCAAAAGTTTTCAGTACCTACATTTTAAAATAACTTACCACCAACCTAAATTGAAATGACAACACACAAAACTAAATTTAGATCTTGTTTATTTGCAGAACACACGTAACTAACTAGTTACTCAGTGCTTTTTGGATTAAGCACACTATTCCCCAGCTCAGCCAAGGAATCCCTATTAGCCATGTGCCCCCAATTAGTGAATCAATTTAGAACAAACACTTCACCTCTCTGTGTCAACATTTGCTTCATCACTTTAAGGAAGATAGTAGTGTCTGTCTCTTGAATTTGTGAGAAATAAAGACATTACCACATGTGTGGCTTTCATAGCAGTGATTCATACATCACAAGTATTCTTTAATGGCTGTACGTGGAACCCTTGAAAGCTTTGACTTGACAGGAAAACTTCAGGTAATTAATCCAGGGTAGAAAGTTGGATTTCGCTTGACCTGGTACCTGTATTCCATGCCTCATATTCCCATTCTGAATCCTCTAGCTCAGAAGAAAACCATCAGTCATTGAGACCTGACAGCATAGCTGGTGGTGATTTGTCAGAAGGATTGATCTTACTATTACAGACTATATTTGGAATGCTGGGGAATTTCTCTCTTCCATTATCTCTTCCTTTATTGCACTGGGTATAGGCTGAGGACCATAGATTTGATTGTCAAGAATCTGATTGTCGCCAACATCTTGGTTCTGTTCTCTGGTGGCTTCCACAATACAATGGCAAATTTTGAGTGGCGCATCATGGACAGTGACTTTACATGTGAATTTTCCCGATATGTTCATGGAGTGAGCAGGAGTGTGCCCATTGGCACCACTGTCCTCTTGAGTGTCTTCCAGGCCATCACCATCTGTCCCCAGACCTCCAGGTGGGCAGAGCTTAAAGTGAAAGCTCTGCAGCTGGTTTCTCCTTCAATTATCCTGTGCTAGATCGTGAACATGCTGGTAAATGTTGTGTATCCTATGTATGTGACTGGAAATTTGAGCGACAAAACTTCACAAACAGAAAATGTTTTGGACACTGTTATGCTGTTCGTGATGACCAAATCAGAGACTCATTATATGCAGCATTGGTATCATTCCCTGATCTTATGTTTTGTGCTCATGATGTGGGCCAGTGGTTCCACAGTTTTCATCCTATACAGGCACAAGTAGAGAGTCCAAAGCATTCATAGCATCAGCGTCTCCTCCATATCCTCCCCTGCGTCCAGAGACACCTTAAAACTGTCCTTCTTGTTGTGAGCACTTTGTTAAATTTAACACCCTTCCCTCAATCTGTTATATTGTTTTGAGTCATTTGAAGAATCCTAGTTTGTTCATTTTGAACGTCTCTGGAATAATCACTGCATGTTTCCTAACTGTCAGCCCCTTTCTGCTCATGAGTCATGATTCCAGAATACCCAGGCTTTGCTTTGCTGGGAAAAGGGATACAAACTCCCCTATCCTTAAGAGAAAGATGTAAATGGTATGTATTTGAACTATATTCATTGGCTTGTTTCCTCACTTCCCTCAGGAGTCTTAGGTAAAATTGTGAGTGGCTTACCAGAGAATGGTAAACAGTAGTGGTGAGCATCTCCTTCAAAGTAAACAATATCATGGTGTACTTTTAATGAAGTATTTTATAATTATTGTGTAAATACTTCTGCAGTGTAAGTTTTACTAGTGCTTGCTGTTGAGGAGTTCAGAATTTATGCCATAACAAATGTCAGGTCCACAAACAATCTCATTGTCATAGAGAATTGTATGAGTGTGTAACTTTAATTTATAACCGTAAAATTCCAAAAATAAAGTAGGCTTGGAATATTAAGAAAAGGTGCATGAAAATGGAACAGCATGTGGCAAGTCATTGCTAAACCTGAAGATGAGAGTGCTGGAGGGGAAATTCAGTTCTTGAGTAATGCTTTTGGAAGCCAGTCATGAATTTTGTACATTATATTCTTAGAATGAAGACAGTCATTATATGGAATATGATGTTTTGTGGAGAGATGAGCATGTTTAAATATTTTTAGATAGAAATGACCAGATTGAACTGAAGTGGCGTAAAGGAGAGCATAACATTACATTTTACTAGTTTCTAAATAACTACACGTGATTGTGACAATGGAAAAATATGTGAGTTGCATGGACGTGGGTTGTGTAGAAGTCAGTGTTTTCCCTCTTTAGTGAAGGTGAATTGGACATACTCGGATGGAAGATGTTTGCAGGTGAATACTCTATGAGGTTAGTTTGTGGTGGAGACTTCCATTAAATTCAGAGCAACCCATTTGAGAGAAAAGACGTGGATTGATTCTGTGTGTATAGAGTTTATGGTTCTTGATTTTCAAGGAGCAAAGTGCGTCTTGTCTCAGTTTTAGGAGAGATTGTTTTTTTTTACTGTATTGACATTCTGAAGCCAAGGAAAGTATTAAGAATTCAACAGATTTAAAAGCAAAACACTTATTTTAACCTGATGGTTATATAGATTGAACCTTGTACCCCAAGAGAAGCCAACATTTTCACCTCACTTGAAACACTTAAATATTTACCACAAACTAGATCACATAGCAAGGAAAAGAAAGTACATGTACAGATATCTATAAACATGTATATTTATTTTCTTGAAGCTATGTGTATGTATATATTAATACATATAGAATTAAACATATTTGTTATTGGAAAGTTGTACATAAGAACAATTTTAAATGGCTATAACTACACTAGTGATAAATCTTAATATGTATGTTATCTGAAGAGCATATTGCCGTACTTGTTTTTAGTTAAGATTTCATAAGCTGTACTTTTTATTATTCCAGTTTAATCATATTATTTGGCTGTATCTCTTGAAAAAATATTTATTGAGTATAGTAACAAAATTTTGATTAAGAAATTAGTCTACTTACATTTAATATAATAATTGACACATTTGTATATCAATAAAGTTTATTTTCTTGTTTCATGTATGTGAACTTCTTTTCCATTACTTTAAAAATGTAGTTCTATTTAGTAATTGATTTTTATCTTTAAAATTTGTTTCCTTACCATGTGTTAACTTTTACCTAGAAATTTACCATACTTGTTTTTTTTTTGAGTGCACCATCTGTCTTCTGGGATCTTAGTTCCTTAATGGGGTTGAATTTATACCATCTGTACTCAAAGTGTGGAGTCTTAACCACTGGACAGCCCCAAGGAAGTCCTTTACTACACATTAAAAGGTAAGATATATGTATATATGTAATGATTCACTTACTGTACACCTGAAACCAGCACAAGATTGTAAGTCAACTATACCCCAGTTTGAAAGCAAGAGTCCAGGGGAGCAGACACTTTGACTTTTGACTTACTGACATGTGAGAAAATGAATGTGTTGTTTTAGGCAGCTGATATCATGTCAGTTTGTTACAGCATAATAGAAATCTGATTCCCATGGAAACATAATAATATACAAACAATAAAATTAAGTAAGATTCTCATTTGTCATCCCACAACTGATGGCATTTTGATACTGATGTGTAATAATTTTCTTTAGCTTTAGGTATACCCTTTTTAAAAATGTGGTTTTAGAGTATCCCTGAAGTTTTCCTTGAAATGGCATAAAAATGAATTCTTTAACATAGTCCATTTTGGTTAAATTTTTACACAAATATTGTCTTCATGGACTTACTTTCTAATCAAATTTCTTTCCTCTATCAGGGGTCTATATTTAGTCCAATAAAAGTAGATCTACAATTTTATCTGAATCATCACTATTTATTAGTTGGAGATTATTTTTCAATTTGATTTCAATTTTATTCAATTTTTTTCAATTTGATTTTTATTTTTTTAAGTATAGGTGATTTATTGTGTTAGTTTCACAGCAAAGTGATCATCAGAGAATTTTTTGTTATATTCTTTAACATGATTCAGTCAGGGGTCTCCAAGGCCATCCTCAAGGTTGATAAATCATAGAAGGACTCTAAGTTTCAGAAGTGGTTACACTCAAGGTTACTTTTTATTGCAGTGAAAGGATGCAGGTTAGAATAAGCAAAGGGAAAAGGTGCATGGGGCAAAGTCCACAAGAAACTGGGCTTAAGATTCCACATGTCCTTTCCCAGGGGAGTGACATGGGGGTGTTGTGAGTTTGCCCTGAACAACATGTAACAGTATACATTAAGTGTTGCCAGCCTAGGAAGTTCACCAAAGCCAGGGTGCAGGGTTTTCTTGGGGGTCATGCAGGTAGCCCTGAGGCCCCGTGTGACTGACATCAGCTACTCAGACCCTATCCCTCCAGAGCGGAAATAGCTCTTCACCATAAATGGCATTGTTAGGATTAACTTTCTGGTCCCACTGGTCTTGTATGGACCAATGCCTCAAGTATATCAAAACACTCTTATCAGGAGAATAGTCCAGACTTCAGAGGCTGTCTCCCAGGAGTGAGGCAATGCTGAAGACAGGTCTTTCTTTCAAATATTAGAGCTTGAGCAAGCGAGGCTCGCTGGATTATCACTTTCCTACATGGTCATAGTGGACGGTTTCTTTGTTCTATGTTTCTAAATGATGTCTGGGAATTTGGTGATGATGTACCCTGGCACCAAGAGAAGCAAGAAAAACTGAGAAAGTTTCCATGATTGTGAAGATTTTGGAAAAAGTATTTTGTCTAAACATTCAGCTTGCTTCTTTAAAGGAAAGTCCCCAGAAATTTGACTCACAGTGGAAGGTTTCTAGAGGATGGTGTGCAGAGGGAATGGGAATTGGGTTGAGGTGAGTGGGATAGAGGAAAATATAGACCCATGAGGAAGAGGGAGGCCCTGAAGTCAAGAAGTAGCCAGTTGGGGTGCATGGACTGTGAGGGTAAAGAGTTGTCAGAGGGAGAGGATTCCAAGGAGGGCTAGAATGGAGGTGGGGTGACGAAATGGAATTCAGGTAGAGATTCAGTTCAGTTCAGTCACTCAGCTGTGTCCGACTCTCTGCGACCCCATGGACGGCAGCACGCCAGGCTTCCCTGTCCTTCACTGTAACCTGGAGTGTACTGAAACTCATGTCCATCAAGTCGGTGATGCCATCCAACCATCTCAACCTCTGTCATCCCCTTCTCCTCCTACCTTAAATCTTTCCCAGCATCAGGGTCTTCTCATCAGGTGGCCGAAGTATTGAGTTTCATCTTCAGTATTAGTCCTTTTAATGAATATTCGGAACTTTTAATGAATAATCAGGTGGTCTGATTTCCTTTAGTGTGGACTGGTTGGATCTTCTTGCAGTCCAAGGGACTCTCAAGAGTCTTCTCCAACACCACAGTTCAAAGGCGTCAATTCTTCGGCACTTAGTTTTGTTTATAGTTAAACTCTCGCATCCATACCTGATTACTGGAAAAATCATAGCTTTGACTAGACAGACGTCTCTTGGCAAAGTAATGTCTCTGCTTTTTAATATGCTGTCCAAGTTGGTTATAGCTTTTCTTCCATGGAGCAAGTATCTTGTAATTTCATGGCTGCAGTCACCACCTGCAGTGATTTGAAGGCCTCCAAAATAAACTCTGTCACTGTTTCCATTGTTTTCCCATCTATTTGCCATGAAGTGATGGGACCCGATGCCATGATCTTCGTTTTCTGAATGTTGAGCTTTAAGCCAACTTTTTCACTCTCCTCTTTCACTTTCATCAAGAGGCTTTTTAGCTCCTCTTCACTTTCTGTCATAAGGGTGGTGTCATCTGCATATCTGAGGTTATTGATACCTCTCCCTGCAATTTTGATTCCAGCCTGTGTTTCGTCTAACCCAGCATTTCGCGTGATGTACTCTGCATATAACTTAAATACAAATCAACAATATACAGCCTTGACATACTCCTTTCCAATTTGGCACCAGTATGTTGTTCTGTGTCTGGTTCTAATTGTTGCTTCTTGTCTTGCATACAGATTTCTCAGCAGGCAGGGCAGGTGGTCTGGTATTCCCATCTCTTTCAGAATTTTCCACAGTTTGTTGTGATCTCCACAGTCAAAGTCTTTGGCATAGTCAGTAAAGCAGAAATAGATGTTTTTCTGTAACTCTCTTGCTTTTTTGATGATCCAGTGGATGTTTGCAATTGGATTTCTGATTCTTCTGCCTTTTCTAAATCCAGCTTGAACATCTAGAAGTTCACGGTTCATGTAGCCTGGTTCATTGAAGCCTGGTTTGGAGAATTTTGAGCAGGTGGAGGTTAGAGAAGAAAATTTAAATCCTGGCCTTGCAAGGTGATGGGACAGGTGCTAAAAGATGGATAGAGACCTAGGAAGTACTGGGGTGAAAGTCTTTGGGTGATAAAAGTAGATTTTAGGGTCAATATAGAGATAAAGGGATGGACGTATCAGGGCAAATTGGGAGTCACTATTTCATCCCCGACAATTCATACTCTCATTTTCAGTGGAGTCACAAGTCCCTTGTGGGTCATCTTTTCCATTTTCCCCATATAACTAAAATTCTGCTGATACCAAATACTCCTGGGACTTCCTTGGTGGTCCAGTGGTTAAGACTCCATGCTTTCATTGCAGGGGACAGCTGTTTGGCCCCTAGTTAGGGACCTAAGATCCTGCAAGCCACATGGAATGCCCTCACCCAAACCTCCTAATAATGTTTTAACATACAGTAGGTCCCTTGGTAGAAGGTGAATGATAACACAGCATCAGGATTTTACTCCTCTCTGGAAATTTCGAGCAGGAACAGTGACTAGTGTGGACCTGCCAGGAGCATCTCTTTACTGGTCCTGGGCTCCAGTGTTGGAAACAGGAGACCTGACCCCTTTGCTGTACTATGATTCAGCAACTTTTATGCCCCAAACTGATTTTATGAAATTCCTCTTACTTAATTATAGAGTTTTTAAAATTTAACACCCGGTTTACGTAAGAAATAAAGTATAACTATAAGCACAAACTGGAATCAAGATTGCCGGGAGAAATATCAATAACCTCAGATATGCAGATGACACCACCCTTATGGCAGAAAGTGAAGAAGAACTAAAAAGCCTCTTGATGAAAGTGAAAGAGGAGAGTGAAAAAGTTGGCTTAAAGCTCAACATTCAGAAAAAGAAGATCATGGCAACTGGTCCCATCACTTCATGGCAAATAGATGGGGAAACAGTGGAAACAGTGTCAGACTTTATTTTTGGGGGCTCCAAAAATCACTGCAGATGGTGATTGCAACCATGAAATTAAAAGATGCTTACTCCTTGGAAGGAAAGTTATGGCCAACCTAGATAGCATATTAAAAAGCAGAGACATTACTTTGCTGACAAAGGTCCGTCTAGTCAAGGCTATTGTTTTTCCAGTAGTCATGTATGGATGTGAGAGTTGGACTGTGAAGAAAGCTGAGCGCCGAAGAATTAATGCTTTTGAACTGTGGTGTTGGAGAAGACTCTTGAGAGTCCCTTGGACTGCAAGGAGATCCAACCAGTCCATTCTAAAGGAGATCAATCCTGGGTGTTCTTTGGAAGGAATGATGCTAAAGCTGAAACTCCAGTACTTTGTCCACCTCATGAGAAGAGTTGACTCATTGGAAAAGACTCTGATGCTGGGAGGGATTAGGGGCAGGAGGACAAGGGGACGACAGAGGATGAGATGGCTGGATGGCATCACTGACTCAATGGACGTGAGTTTGAGTGAACTTTCGGAGTTGGTGATGGACAGGGAGTCCTGGTGTGCTGCAATTCATGGGGTTGCAAAGAGTTGGACACGGCTGAGCGACTGAACTGAGCTGAACTGATACAGTATTGAAAAGGTTATAAGTAATGTTTGTTTTTTTTGTGTGAAACTATCCCAAGATGTGACCACTTGCAATAGTTTTTTGGGTCTGACCACAAAAATGTTTTTCATTGAACAGAATCCACTGTTGTCGTAGAGCTGTAGGCAGCTCATTATCCCATGGCATCATCCCTTGGTGGTTCATGTCACATTACAGGCAAAAGGGCCTTTGCAGATGCACGTAAGGTTATTAATCATATGACTTTAAAATCGGGAAATATTCGGCATTATTTGTGTAGACTCGTTGTAGTTACATGACCCTAAAGAACAGAAAGGCCAGTTAGATGCCACTGAAGAGGAAGAGATTGAAAAGAGGAAGGGGAGGGTGTCACTTTGCTGATGTTGACTTTCAGATAGAAGAAGCCATGTAGAAGCAATTGTGAAGAATTCTTGCAAAGACATGTATCAACCTGGAAGTAACTCTCACGGAGAGGCTCCAGTTAAGAGCCCAGGAGAGCAGACCACTCGATTCTGGCCTTCTGACTAACTGACCTGTCAGAAGATGAGTGAGTGTTATTTCAGGTGCTAGTTTCATGGAAGTTTGTTACATCAGCAATAAAAACAGAATAATAAGCAATAAAATAAGCTCCAACCTGTTGCTCTGTGAGAAACTAGAGTGTTGTGTTGGGGTGGGTAGTGGGAGGGAGATTCAAGAGGGAGAGGACATATGTATATCTATGGCTGATTCATCTTGATGTATGGCATAAACCAACACAATATTGTAAAGCAATTATCCTACAACTTAAATAAATTGAAAAGAAAAAGCCTTTTTAAAAATTAGGGAAAATTCCCATTTATTCTCACAACTGATGGAGTGGGTTGCCATTTCCTCTTCCAGGGGATCTGCCTGACCCAGCGATCGAACCCATGTTTTCTGCTTGGCAGGTGGATTCTTTATCACTGAGCTTCCAGGAAAGCCCTTCAAAGGAGTAAACCTGATATTATATCACAATTGGTATAAAAATGAATTTTTAACATACTCTGTTTAGCTAATCTGACCACAAAAATGTTTTAAACTCCCTGTGGCTTTCTTCTCTCTGCCCCCTTTCTTCCCCTGCCCTCTCTATAACGCTGGGCCCCAGGTTCACGCCGTCACCCTCTTATCCTCATGGCTGCTTTTCCCTCTGGCCTATTCCTACTCCACTCAGTGACACACCCACACACTGTCACTACCCCAAGGACTCCAAGTTCCCAGAGTGTGTCTTGACGACAGGTCGGACTGTTGTCTGCTATTTTAGATGTTGTGTATTGTAGTAAATATTGTCTTTGTAATTGTCCAGGGTTGGAAGCACTGTAAAGTGTAGGAAAGCTCCCATTTTGAGGCATCCAGAAGTTTGAAGATACAACCGTCCTTCTTATTACTGAAGTACGTATGTGGTGACTGTGGTTTCATGAAAGAGTGTAATTTTGAGTTGATGTGTGTTTAGATTTATGAGTACTTGTGTATGTGAGAGGTAATTTTCATGTGTGCAGTGTGTGCATTCATGGTTGTGAGTGTGCAGTTGAAACTGTATGCGGATGAGAGTGATTATGTGTGTGCCTAAATATCTGAATGTGTGCAAGTATATATTTGAGTGTGTGGATATTCTTGCATCCCTGCATGTAAATGAGCTTGCATGTGAGCGTTTCTGTGTGTTTGTGTAGAATGGATTGTCCTCCATTATGGCTCTAACAACTGACTTGACAATTGAGAGGGAATATGGAATGAACCTGGATCAAAGATTTAGTATATGTGTAAGGAAAACCTGAAAAATTAGATTCAATTCATTATATATATATATATATATATATATATATATATATATATATATATTTTCTTGACCCTATGGCAATGTATTTCTTAATTAAAAATGCAATCCTAATTTCTTAACGAAAAGTTTGCACAAAAGTAAGTGTAGATAACTGTGCTGACCTCTCTATGGTCTTGAATTGAGTAAGTAGCATTGACTTATCTAACATTTATGGAAATAGTAGAATCTCCTTGTTAAACCACCTGATCCTTATTCTTTTGTTTGCATGGTTCTGTTTTCAAGCTATATCTCCTTCTGTGGGTAGTATCTACATCTGCTTCCAAAATTACTGAAGGTGTATATCAGGAAAGTTTATTTTCCTAACAAATTACATATTCATTGATACTGATGTGTACAAATGAGTACACTGATGTCTAATGTAGATTGTTGAAATCATGTCCTTCTTATTACTTGTTTCCCTTTTGAAAACCTGAGATATGAGGACAAATTCCATTTCTTTGTCACAGTTTAATTGATGGACCAGCTCAGTGTATGAAATTGGGAAAGAACTGTCCTGGGTAGAATTTCTCAGTGAGGCAAAACCTCCATTGAGACATAGATGTTCAGCCAGTTTCTTACACGTCAGTCCTAAGTTCTTCCTGCTCCCTGCATGTGAGCCCTGTGTGCCTCCTGGGATCGTGGAAAGTAGAGGGCCTGGCAACCCACTCCAGTATTCTTGCCTGGAGAATGTCATGAACAGAGGAGCCTGGGAGGGCTACACTCCACTGGGTCTCAAAGAGTTAGAGACAACTGAAATGGCTTAGCACGCTCACATGTAAGCATCTGTCACAAACAATCCAAAGTCTCTTAAGACATATTAGATAGAAACTTATATTGTCATTGCTAATTAGCGACTGCAAAAATATTTTCAAAAATAATCACAGCTCCCAAGTCTGTTCCTCCTGCCAGCGCTGCTACAGGTGACATGATAATTGCAGTTCTGAGGGGAGGTGAGGTCACAGGATCACAAACTCATATCTCAGGGTCCAGCTAGCCCTCCCGCACAGATACTGATTGCTTTGACTTTCATTCTGAGCCCACCATCCAAGAAGCAGGAAAAAGTCACTGAGTTTTTTTCTGTATTTTTCAGGGAGATAGAATCTGTAAAGGAAGGATCTGTATCAGGAATCATGTAAGTGAATATATTGGACAAAGGGATTCTCCCTTGTGTGAGCCTGATCCAGCACCAAAGCCCTGCAGGAAGGTGGGATAAATCCTGAGTCTGAGCTGAGGTGGAAAGGAGTGACTGGGTGCTAGATCTTTCACCAATTCCTAATGGATCCTAATGTGATGCATATATAACTCACTGACAGAGATTGTTCTGGTTTAATACTAGTGTGTTATTTTATAAAACTAAGGACTGTATTTCCCCAATTAATACAATGTTCAGTCTACTTTCCAGGAATCCTATGCCTACATTTCAGGTTTCACAGGTGAGCACATACATAGTTCATCCTTCTAATGAAGAGTAGGATGAGTCTATAGAAATCATCTGACCTTGTGCGGTAACAGTGTGTCTGGGCAGCCACTGCTGGAGTAGAAATGTCTCCTCTAACTCTGGATGTTGTATGAATTGCTGAGAAGATTAAATTATTGCGTCTCTGTTGATTGTGGAGAGACCCTTTTCACTTAAATTAAGGAATCAGCATGTAAGAAAAATAGAACGTTATGCAATTCAGATACCATATTTCTGCTTCTTTTCAAAATTATGATACTCATTCAAAAAATACATGTTCTTTATACCATACACAAGTTGCTCACCTAAACGTTGATTTTGCATGTATCTTGTATTTTCATATCTTTCACAAATCTTGCCTTATTGGTAATACTTGTACTTGTTGTCGTTTCGTTGCTAGGTCATGTCCAACTCTTTTGCGACCTCGTCCAGTGTAGACCGCCAGGTTTCTTCTTTCCATGGGATTTCCCAAGCAAGTATACTGGAGTGGCTTGGCATTTCCTTTTCCAGGGGATCTTCCCCACTCGGGGATCAAAACCATGTCTCCTGTGTTGGGAGGCATGTTCTTTAGCAGCTGATAAAGCAGCTGGTAAAGAATTCCGCCTGCAATGCAGGAGACCCTGGATCGATTCCTGGGTTAGGAAGATCTCCTGGAGAAGGGATAGGCTACCCACTCCAGTATTTTTGGGCTTCCCTGGTGGCTCAGATGGTAAAGAATCTGCCTTCAATGTAGGATACCTGGGGTCGATCCCTGTGTTGGGATGATCTCCTGGAGGTAACACTGCAGATATTACTAAATAAATATATATATCACATGAAATTAATATGAATACGAATTTTGTTTCTTTAGTGAACTATTAATCAGGTATCATTGTCTGCTGTTCCATGAAACTATGACTTGTGCCGTTGTGCTTTTTCCTGGATTGAGAGTAAATGAGTCTTTTTTGCTGCACTAATATTGAGCCATTCTTGTATTCATTAAATCCAACTTGAACACAGGCCAGTTGCCAGCAGTATTATATTCCTTGTGAATATCTATAAAATTTTATTCAAAATTTATACTTGACCCTAGAATGTCTCTTTTGGGAGGCTTTGCCATGAGGTATGCAGGATCCTGTTCCCTGACCAGGTATCTAAACAGCACATGCTGCATGGAAGTGTGAAATCTTAACCACTGAACCAGCAGGGAAGTCCCAGTACCTAAATTTTCAAATATAATACTACCAAACTAAACCGAAACAACAAGTTGTAAAACTAAACTAAGATCTGGTTTAGTTGAGGAACACAGGTCACTAGCATTTGCATGTATTCTGGTGCAAATGCACCTTCCTTGTTACGAGGGCAGCCAGATTCAAATCCTCGCTAGCCATCTGCCCACAACCAATGAGTGAATATAGACTAAGCATTTAACTTCTCTGGGTGATGTTTCCCTCATCTTTATAAAGGAGATAATACTGTCTGCCTCATGAATGTGAGAGGAATAAAGATGTTTTCATTTGTGTGCCTTTCTTAACAGTGATTCATTCAATCAAGTGTTTTCTAATGGTTATTCATTCAACTCTTGGAAGCACTGATATGACAGGAAAACATTAACTCTTTTAAAGTAGGAATTGCTGATAAGTGGAGAACATTGGATTTTTGTTGACCTGCTATTTATGTTCCATGCCTCATCTTCCCATTCAAGACCTTCAGCTCAGAAGACAACCATCAGTCACTGAGACCTGAGAGCATGGCTACTGGTGATTTGGCAGCAGGATCCATCTTATTATTACAGGCAGTATTTGGAATGCTGGGGAATTTCTCTCTTCTTTACTGTTATCTCTTCCTGTGTTGTACTGGGGATAGGCTGAAAACTGTTGATTTGATTGTGACGAACCTTATTGTAGCCAACATCTTCATTCTGTTTTCTACTGGATTCTGCAGTCCAATAACAACTTTTGGGTGGAATTGTCTGAAAAGTGGGTCTGCATGCAGAGTTTTTGCTTATCTTCGCGGAGTGGGCAGGGGAGCATCCATTGGCATCACATGCATCTTGAGTGTCTTCCAGGCCATCACGATCAGTCCCAGGAACTCCAGGTGGGCAGAGCTTAAAGTGAAAGCTCTCAAGTGTGTTGTTCCTTCAATTATCCTGTGCTGGGTCGTGAACATGATGTTAAATATCATTTATCCTATTTTCGTGACTGGAATATTGAGTAACAAAAGCATCACAAATAGAAAAAGTTTCCAACATTGTTCTGCTGTTCCTAATGATCGTTATGGAGAAACATATGCAGCAATGATGTCCATGCCTGTTGTCTTTTCTTTTGTGGTCATGATCTTGGCCAGTGGCTCCACAGTTTTCACTCTGTACAGGCACAAGCAAAGAGTCCAAAATGTTCATAGAATCAATGGCTCCTCCATATCCTCTGCTGAGTCCAGAGCCACTAAAACCATCCTTCTCCTAATGGGCATTTTTATTAGTTTTAATACACTTTCCTCCATCTCTTATATTATTTTGGGTATTTCCAACAGTGCTGGTTTGTTCATTTCGACCATGTCTGCAGTAGTCATTTCATGTTTCCCAGCTATCAGTCCCTTTCTGCTTATGAGTCGTGACTCCAGAGTATCCAGGCTCTGTTTTGCTGGGAAAAGGAATGCAAACTCCCCTACTCTTAAGAGAAAGGTGTAAATGGTATGTATTTGCACTATATTCATTGGCTTATTCACTGAATCCCTCAGAGTCCTAGGTAAAATGTGAGTGGTTTACCAGAGGATGGTAAACAGGATGTGGTGAGCATCTTCTTCAAACTAAACAATGTTGTGATAGTAATTGCAAGGAAGTATGATACAATTATCATGTAAATACTTCTGTAATGGACGTTCTACTAGTGCTTGCAATTGAAGAGTTGAGAATTTATGTAATAATAAACATCAGGTCCTCAAACAGTCTGCTTCTTATAGACACATGTAGAAGGGTGTAACTTAAATGTATCAATGTAAATTTGCTAGAAATGGAGTAGGCATGGAATATTAGGAAAATGTGGGTGGAAATGGAAGAGCATGTGGCAGGTCATTACTGAATCTGAAGACAATGGAGAAGGGAATTTCAGTCCTTGAATAAAGATTTTTGAAGGTAGTCATTAGTTTTGTCAATTTTATCCTTAGAATGACAACAATTGTTTAGATGAAATACAGTGTTTTGTGGGGAGATGAGTGTGTTTAAGGATTTTTCAAGTAGAAATGGCAAGATTGAAGTGAAGTGGTGTACAGGAAAGCATAAAATTATATTTTACCATATTTTAAAAAATCATGTGATTGTGATAATTGAAAAAGTTGAGAATTGCATGGAACTTGGATCTGTAGAAGGCAGAATTTTCTTTCTTTTGTGAAGATGACCATATTGGTAAGTAGAGGTTTTCAGGTGCATACTCACATATCCAAAGCTATGAAATTACTTTGCAGTGGAGACTTCCATTAAATTCAGAGCACCGGAGGAAGAACCATTTGAAAGGGAAAGGGATCCATCCTGTGCATATGGAGTTTGTGGCTCCTCAATTTTCAAGGTGCAGAGTGAGTATTGCCTTACTGTCATTGTTCAGTCCCTCTGTCAAGTCTGAATGCCACCCCATGGACTGCAATCCTGTAGGCTTCCCTGTCCTTCACCACCTCTAGGACATTGCTTAAACTCATGTCCATTGAGTCAGTGATGCCATCCAACCATATTATCATCTATTGTCCCCTTCTTGCCCTGTCATCAATCTTTCCTGTAGGGTCTTGTCTAATAAGTCAGGTTTTCACATCATGTGGTGAAAGTATTGAAGCTTCAGCTTCAGTATAAGCCTTGCTAATGAATATTCATGTGGTCCCATCACTTCATGGCAAATAGATGGGGAAATAACGGAAACAGTGGCTGACTTTATTTTTTTGGGCTCCAAAATCACTGCAGATGTTGATTGAGCCATGAAATTAAAAGGCGCTTACTCCTTGGAAGGAAAGTTATGACCAACCTAGACAGCATATTAAAAAGCAGAGACATTACTTTGTCAACAAAGGTCTGTCTAGTCAAGGCTGTGGTTTTACCAGTAGTAACGTATGGATGTGAGAGTTGGACTATAAAGAAAGCTGAGCACCGAAGAATTGATGCTTTTGTACTGTGGTGTTGGAGAAGGCTCTTGAGAGTCCCTTGGACTGCAAGAAGATCCAACCAGTCCATCCTAAAGGAGATCAGTCCTGGGTGTTCACTGGAAGGACTGATGTTGAAGCTGAAACTGCAATACTTTGGCCACCTGATGAGAAGAGCTGACTCATTGGAAAAGACGCTGATGCTGGGAAAGATTGAGGGCAGGAGGAGAAGGGGATGACAGAGGATGAGATGGTTGGATGGCATCACAGACTCAATGGACATGAGTTTGAGTAAACTCTAGGAGTTGGTGATGGACAGGGAGGCCTGGTGTGCTGCAATTCATGGGGTCGCAAAGAGTCGGACACGACTGAGCGACTGAATGAATATTCAGGATTTTTTTCCTTTGGAATTGACTGGTTTGATATCCTTGCAGTCCAAGGGACCCGCAACAGTCTTCTCCAACACCACAGCTCAAAACCATCAATTCTTCAGCGTTCAGCCTTCGTGGTGGTTCAACTCTCACATCCATAAATGACTACTGGAAAAACCATAGCTTGGTCTGTACAGACCTTTGTTGGGAAAGTAATGTGTCTGCTTTTTAATATGCTGTCTAGGTTGGTCATAGTTTTCTTCCAAGGGTCAAGTGTCTTTTAATTCTATGCCTGCAGTCACCATCTTCAGTGATTTTGGAGCCCAAGAAAATAAAGTCTGTCATGGTTTCCATCGTTTCCCCATCTATTTGCCATGAAATGATGGGACTTGATGCCATGATCTTCATTTTTTGAATGTTGAGTTTTAATCCAGATTTTTCACTCTCCTCTTTTACCTTCATCAAGAGGCTCTTTGATTCCTCTTTGGTTTCAGCCATAAAGATGGTGTCATCTGCATATCTGAGTTTATCGATATTTCTCCCAGCAATCTTGATTCCAGCTTTTGCTTCATCCAACCCAGCATTTTGCATGATGTACTCTGCATGTAAGTAAATAAGCAGACTGACAATACATAGCCTTGACATACTCCTTTCCCAATTTGGGACCAGTCCATTTTTCCATGTCCAGTTCTAGCTGTTGCTTCTTGATCTCCATACAGGTTTCTCAGGAGGCAGGTTAAGTGGTCTGGTAGTCCCATCTCCTTAAAGAATTTTCCAGAGTTTTTTTTGAATTTACCACACTGTCAAAGGCTTTAGTGTAGTCATGAAGGAGAAGGAGATGTTTTTCTAGGATTCTCTTGCTTTTTCTTTGATTCAGAGAAAGTTGGCAATTTCATGTCTGGTTCCTCTACCTTTTCTAAATCCAGCTTGAAAATCTGGAATTTCTTGGTTCACTTACAGTTGAAGCGTGTCTTGAAGAATTTTGAGCATTAATTTGCTAGGATGTGAAATGAGTGCAATTGTGTAGTAGTTTAAAGATTCTTTGACATTGCCCTTCTTTGAGATTGGAATGAAAACTGACCTTTTCCAGTCCTGTGGCCACTGCTGAGTTTCCCATATTTGCTGGCATATTGAGTGCAGCACTTTAACAGCCTCATCTTCTAGGATTTGAAATAGCTCAACTGGAATTGCATCACTTCCACTAGCTTTATTTGTAGCAAAACATAAAAGATCTTAATGACCTAGATAACCACGATGGTGTGATTGCTCATCTAGAGCCAGACATCTTGGAGTGTGAAGTTGTGGGCCTTAGGAAATATCACTTCAATCAAAGCTATTGGAGGTGATGGAGGCTTTCTTTGTATCGACATTCTGAAGCCAGTAAGAGTATTGAGAATTCAACAGCCTAAAAATAAAATAACTATTTTGACCTAATGGGTCTATATAGATTGAACTTTGTACCCCAAAGAGAAACCACCATCTTTAACTCACATGAGACACTTAAACATTTTCCACAAACTAGATCACAAAGCAGCAAGAAGAAAATACAGTCACACACATACCTACAAATATGTGTATATATCTGCTTGAATTCCTTATAGTGTATTTTTATTTTCCTACTTTAATACTATTATTTGTCCATATCACCTAAAGAAATTAGATGAATACAATAACAAAATTTCAATTAATAAATTAGTCTACTTGTTTAATATAATAATTTATTCATTTGTGTATCAATAGTTTATTTTTTATTTTACCTATGTCAATTTCATTCATTAATTTTCAAATATAATTCGATCTTACAATTTTTTTCTTTGAAATCTGTGTACTTATTATGTGTTGGCTTTCATTTAGAAATTTATATACATTTTAAAGCTAGGATATATGTATATGTATAGCTAATTCACTTTGCTATAATGTGAAACTAACACAACATTGTAAATCAACTATACTCCAGTAAAAATTATAAAAATGAAATAAAAGTAAAAAGTCAAAGTTAATCACAGTGTCATTTTATCTGATACTATCAGGACATTGAGATAATAATCTATCCACTCTTTCTCATATTTCTTTTCAGAAGGCTTCAAAGAGGGTTTTATTTACTTTTTTCTTAATTTTTAATTTACCTTTATTTGAACTTAAAAATTTTTTTCATGTTAACTAAGATTGAAATATAGTTGATTTACAGTATTATATGTTTGATGAATACAGAATAGTCATTCACAGTTTTTAAAGGTTCTACTTCATGTATTGATTGGCCATGTTTCCTGTATTGTGCCATATGTCTTCATATCTGATTTATTTGATGCACAGTAGTTTGCATCTCTTAATCCCTTACCTTTTCTTGCCCTTACCCCCTTCCCCTTCTCCACTGTAACCACTAGATGTTTTTCTATATTTATCAATCTATTTCTTCTTTGTTACTTTCTTTAGTTTATTCTATTTTTAGATTCCTCACTGAAGCAAATATCGTATAGTATTTATTTTTCTGTTTGATTTATCTCTTTAAGCATTATATCCTCTAGGCCTATCCATGTCGTTTCAATGGCCAAATTCCATTGTCTTTAATAGCTGAACAGTATTCTGTTGTGTATATATCACCTCTTCTTTACCCATTCATCTGCTGGTAACTCAATTTGTGTCCATATCTTGGTTATTGATTTAAAAAATGCCACTTTCAACATTGGGGTGCATGGTGCCTTTTTTTTCCCCTGCACCACACTGCACGTGGAACTTCCCTGACCAAGAATCAAACTCATGCCCATTCTGCAGTGGCAACACCAAGACTTAACCACTAGACCAGCCGTAGAGTCCTACAAGTTACTTTTTGAAGTAGTTTCTTAATGTAGAGTCAGGTGTGGAATTGCTGGATCATATGGTAATTCTATTTAGAGTGTTTCTGAGGAGCTTCCATACTGTTTTCCATAGCGGCTACACCAATTTGCATTTCCCACCACAATGCACAAGGGTTTTCTTTTCTTGTAAAAACTGGCCAACATATCTGTTGATAGCCATTCGGACAGCTATGAGGTAATATCTCACTTTTGTTTGACTTGCATTTTTGATGACTAGCTGTGTTTAGTATCTTTTTATGTGCTTGCTATGCATTTGTATGTCTTTGGAAAAATATCTATTTAGGCCTTCCACTTATTTTTTCAGAGGGGTTGTTTGTTTTTTACTATTGAGTTATATGAGCTGTTCATGTCTTTTGGATATCATATCGTTTGCAGGTATTTATTTCCATTCCATTGGTTGTCTTCTCATTTTTCAGTGGTTTCCTTTGCTGTGAAATGGCCTTTAAGTTTAATTGTTGTTATTCTGGCTCCTCTGTTCATTGGATTTCCCAGGCAACAGGAATACTGGAGTGGAGTACCATTTCCTTCTCCAGGGGATCTTCCAGACCCAGGGATTGAACTTGCTTCTCCTGCATGGAAAGCATATTTTTTAATTTTTTTCCAGGTAGATTCTTTACCACTGAGCTAACAGGAAAGCCCCTTAAAATTAAATAGGCGTCCAATTTGTTTATCATTGCTTTTGTTCCTTTTCCCTTAGGTGACATATCCAAAAAAATATTACTGTAATTAATATCAGAGAAGTTCTTCCTATCTTGTCTTCTAGGTGGTTATTTTCCATTACTATACTTTCTCTTTGCCCACAAAATATAAACTGCACAAGGGTTGTGTGCCTTGTTCATGGAGTTCTGTCCATTGCCAGCAGATCAAGTGCTCGACGCAGCATGTAAAGTATATTCAGTGTATTTTATGGGAGGAATGGAATAATTCCTCCAATGCTTGTTGAGGTGTTACCTACCTTTCTGTGTCACTATAATGTACTTTCCATCCTTTTCACCTTCTGTCTCCATTTTGCAAGTCATCTTTGTAACTATCACAGTATGTTTTGTTGTGTTCCTTTCCTATCACTGTTTTTAGTGACTTGTGTTTATTCCCAACAATTGTGACACCAGATTAGAGTGGGTTTTCTCCAGTCTGCAAAGAGATTGTTCAACTCTCTGGAAACCAGCTGGGTGTCCTATAACTCACTTCAACTCTGACACTAACTAATTGACTCCACAAGACTGTCCTCAGTTCACATGCAAGTCCCAATATTGGGGGCCCAAGGCACTTACATTTCTGTCTGCCTTGAGTATAATATCAGATATTCCCATACTAAGCCCTCCCCCAATTCAAGTTGAAGAATTTCAAATTAGACACAGTTATGATAGTAATTGTAATGAAGTATTATGTAATTATTGTGCAAATACTCATTTAATAGATGGTCTACTAATGCTTGCGGTAGAAAGGTTTAGAATAGATACAATAATAAACACTGGGTCCTCAAACAATCTGGATGTTATGAAGAAGTGTGCAGCTGTGTTACTTAAATATATCACTGTAAAATTTCCTAGAAATGAGGTAGGCACGGAATATCAAGACAAGGTATGTGAGAATTGAATAGTGTCTGAAAGAAAGGTCATTACTGATACTGAAAACAATAGTATTGAAGGGGAAATTTAGTCCTTATATAAAATTTTTGGCAGCCAGTCTTGAGTTTTGTCCATTATACCTTGAGAAAACATTTATTTCAAATATGATATTTTGTGAGGAGGTGAACATGTTTGAATATTTTAGGCATAAATGGCCAGATTGAACTGAAGTGGTGCAAATTAGAGCATAAAATTACTTTTTACCATGTGTTTAAACAACATCATGTGGTAGTGACAGTTGAAAAAGATGTGACTTGCATGGGACTGGGATGTGTAGAACTTCCAGATGTTCAAGCTGGTCTTAGAAGGCAGAGGAACCAGAGATCAAATTGCCAGCATCTGCTGGATCATTGAAAAAGCAAGAGAGTTCCAGAAAAACATCTATTTCTGCTTTATTGACTACGCCAAAGCCTTTGACTGTGTGGATCACAAGAAACTGTGGAAAATTCTAAAAGAGATGGGAATACCAGACCACCAGAAACCTATATGCAGGTCAGGAAGCAACAGTTAAAACTGGAAATGGAACAACAAACTGGTTCCAAATAAGAAAAGGAGTACGTCAAGGCTGTATATTGTCACCTTGCTTATTTAACGTATATGCAGAGTACATCATGAGAAACGCTGGGCTGGGCACAAGCTGGAATGAAGATTGCTGGGAGAAATATCAATAACCTCAGATATGCAGATGACACTACTCTTATGGCAGAAAGTGAAGAGGAACTAAAACGCCTCTTAATGAGAATGAAAGAGGAGACTGAAAAAGTTGGCTTAAAGCTCAACATTCAGAAAACGAAGATCATGGCATCTGGTCCCATCACTTCATGGGAAATAGATGGGGAAAACAGTGGAAACAGTGCCAGACTTTATTTTTGGGGGCTCCCAAATCACTGCAGATGGTGACTGCAGCGATGATATTAAAAGATGCTTACTCCTTGGAAGAAAAGTTATGACCAACCTAGATAGCATATTGAAAAACAGAGACATTACTTTGCCAACAAAGGTCCGTCTGGTCAAGGCTATGGCTTTTCCAGTGGTCATGTATGGATGCGAGAGTTGGGCTGTAAAGAAAGCTGAGTGCTGAAGAATTGATGCTTTGGAACTGCGGTGTTGGAGAAGACTCTTGGGGGTCCCTTGGACTGCAAGGAGATCCAACCAGTCCATTCTAAAGGAGATCAGTCCTGGGTGTTCTTTGGAAGGAATGATGCTAAAGCTGAAACTCCAGTACTTTGGCCACCTCATGCGAAGAGTTGACTTATTGGAAAAGACTGCGGTGCTGGGAGGGATTGGGGGCAGGAGGAGAAGGGGACGACAGAGGATGAGATGGCTGGATGGCATCAAGGACTCGATAGATGTGAGTTTGAGTGAATTCCAGGAGATGGTGATGGACAGGGAGGCCTGGCGTGCTGCGATTCATGGGGTTGCAAAGAGTCAGACACGACTGAGTGACTGAACTGAACTGAACTGGGATGTGTAGAAGGCAGAATTTTCTCTTTTGTGAAGGTGACTTGGACATTTCGGGGAGAAAGAGGTTTTCAGGTGCACACTCATGTCTCCAAAGTCATGAAATTAGTTTGTGGTGGAGACTTCCATTAAATTCAGAACAACAGAGGAAGAGCCAATTGAAAGGGAAAGACATGGCTCCATTTTGGGTATGTTGAGTTTGTTGCTCCTCAGTTTTCATGGAGCAAAGTGCATATTGCCTCAGTTATAGGACAGATTTGTCTGTGGTTTTCCCTGTATTGACATTCTGAAATCAATGAAAGTATTGAGAATTCAGCAGTTTGGAAAACAAAATAATTATTTTGGGTAAATGGACATCTTGCACCCCACAGAAAAATACTGCTCATGAGACATTTAATGATTTACCACAAACTAGATGGCTCAGACGGTAAAGCGTCTGTCTACAATGCAGGAGACTCGGGTTCAATCCCTGGTTTGAGAAGATCCCCTGGAGAAGGAAATGGCAATCCACTCCAGTACTATTGCCTGGAAAATCCCATGGACAGAAGAGCCTGGTAGGCTACAGTCCATGTGGTCACAGAGTCTGACACGACTGAGCGACTTCACTTTCACTTTCAGATCACATAAAAGAAGAAGAATATACAAACATACCTAACTATAGAATGTGTATATATGTCTGCTTGTGATCTTTGTGTGTCTATGTATATATGCCTATATATGTATAAAGTCAGTCATGTTTGGTATTTATCAATAACATGTTGGAAAGTTGTATTTAATAAAAATTTAAAATAGCAGTAACTACAATAGTTATAAATCTTTTTTTAAATTTGCGATTTATTTATTTACTTTAAAATACTGTATTGGTTTTGCCATACATTGGCATGAATCTGCCACGGGTGTACATGAGTTCTCAATCCTGAACCCCCCTCCCACCACCCTCCCCACATTGTCAGGGTCCAGCCCAAGTGGATCCAGGGTAATTCGAAGTGGAGATGGCGTTGGCGAGGAGAGACTTATTTATTTAGAGATATAAAGAGAGATTAGAAGATAATAGTGTACTAGAGAAAAAGGGGCTGAGATTCATTGATTTACACAAGAAGCCAATAAAGTCTCGAGACAAGAGATTTGCGCCATCTACGTTAGGCCACAGGCACCCTCCCAGTCTCCCGAAGGAGCGGAGATGCAAAGCGCCTCCCCGTTTGGGTCTTAGAAGCCCAGGCAAAATTAGTAGACATGGTGAGCTTTTGTGTTCCAGACAGGAATTCAGCCTGAAAAGGACGAGAGAGGGAGAAAGAGAGAGAGAGAATTGACACAGAGGGAGCCAGATTTCCGAGAAACTGGTTCATCTCTTATTTTCCAGAAAAACTTTTATACTTTTAGTTGTACATATAGATCAATGGATAATACAAAGTCATGCAGAGTCAGCAGCCCTGACCCTTATTGAGACCAGGCTTTTTTCTGCATACCTTTCCCACAAACGATGTTGAGTATATTATCTTCTGGCCTTGGAGGCCTGTAGGCATTTTATGACCCTCTTGATAAACGCTGCTCAACCAGAAAACTTATTTTCCCTTGAAGTGTTTTTTTTCTTTATATTTCTAGTCTATATTAGCCTCAGAAAGTATCAAACAGAGTTACATTTTCAAGAAGCAAAGGTGCAGTGAGTTACAACAAAGAAAAAACCAATTAGCTCAAAGGTCTGATGTGGTTAGTTTCAAGGCTACACTTGTTAACATTCTAACTATGTTAACTAATGCACTCCCAGGTGCACAGTGGATAAGAGCTAAGGGAACTTGGCTGCAAGCATTGGCTCAACAGTGAAATCTTACACCAGCACTATTCTAATAGCTTTTAACGCTTTGAAAGGCTCTATGTTTTAGGCTACCCGTGCCTCTCACAGTTGGGGGGCTGTAAACAATCACATGCATAGTTGTAAAAGTCCAGGTAAACCTGTCACACAAGTTAGAGAGCCATCAGAGGGGTTTGAGCTGAGACACTCCTTTTATATGCAGGAGACTATTAACTGGAGTTCTAATTTAACTTTTTCCAGAGAAAGGTGGTTGGGGATAGCCCCCTGTTAATGTCAGAGGAGTTGGTGAAAGTCATGAAATAATAAGACAGACAGATTCTGGTTTTGGGGTAGATGCTCGAGAAGTTCCGGGAGGAGGGGGCCACGAGGCCTGATCCTGCATTTGCATGTCAGGCCCCTTCTTCATGACCTTTGCCATGGGCGGGGTTCCCCATGCTGGATCCGGGCACCGTATCATCTTTCTGGGTCATCCCAGTGCACCAGCCCCAAGAATCCTGTATCCTGTATTGAACCTAGACTGGCGATTCATTTCTTACATGATAGTATACATGTTTCAATGCCATTCTCCCTAATCATCCCAACCTCTCCCTCTCCTGCAGGGTCCAAAAGTCTGTTCTGTACATTTGTGTCTCTTTTGCTATCTCGAATACAGGGTTATCATTACCATCTTTCTAAATTCCATATATATGTGTTAGTATACTGTATTGGTGTTTTTCTTTCTGGCTTACTTCACTCTGTATAATCGGCTCCAGTTTCATCCACCTCATTAGAACTGTCTCAAATGTATTCTTTTTAATGGCTGAGTAATACTCCATTGTGCATTTGTTCCACAGCTTTCTTATCCATTCATCTGCTGATGGACATCTAGGTTGCTTCCATGTCCTGGCTATTATAAACAGTGCTGCGATGAACATTGGGGTACATGTGTCTCTTTCAATTCTGGTTTCCTCATTGTGTATGTCCAGCAGTGGGATTGCTGGGTCATAAGATAGTTCAATTTCCAGTTTTTTAAGGAATCTCCACACTGTACTCCATAGTGGCTGTACTAGTTTGGATTGGAGCCATTCTGACTGGTGTGAAATGGTACCTCATTGTGGTTTTGATTTGCATTTCTCTGATAATGAGTGATGTTGAGCATCTTTTCATGTGTTTGTTAGCCATCTGTATGACTTCTTTGGGGAAATGTCTGTTTAGTTCTTTGGCCCATTTTTTGAATGGGTCATTTATTTTTCTGGAATTGAGCTGCAGGAGTGGCTTGTATATTTTTGAGATTAGTTGTTTGTCAGTTGCTTCATTTGCTATTATTTTCTCCCACTTCACCTTGTTTATAGTTTCCTTTGTTGCGCAGAAGCTTTTAATTTTAATTAGATCCCATTTGTTTATTTTTGCTTTTATTTCCAGTATTCTGGGAGGTGGATCATAGAGGATCCTGCTGTGATTTATGTCAGAGAGTGTTTTGCCTATGTTCTCCTCTAGGAGTTTTATAGTTTCTGGTCTTATGTTTAGATCTTTAATCCATTTTGAGTTTATTTTAGTGTATGGTGTTAGAAAGTGTTCTAGTTTCATTCTTTTACAAGTGGTTGACCAGTTTTCCCAGCACCACTTGTTAAAGAGACTGTCTTTAATCCATTGTATATTCTTGCCTCCTTTGCCAAAGATAAGGTGTCCATAGGTGTGTGAATTTATCTCTGGGCTTTCTATTTTGTTCCATTGATCTATACTTCTGTCTTTGTGCCAGTACCATATTGTCTTGATGACTGTGGCTTTGTAGTAGAGCCTGAAGTCAGGCAAGTTGATTCCTCCAGTTCCATTCTTCTTTCTCAAAATTGCTTTGGCTATTCGAGGTTTTTTGTATTTCCATGCAAATTGTGAAATTATTTGTTCTAGCTCTGTGAAAAATACCGCTGGTAGCTTGATAGGGATTGCATTGAATCTGTAGATTGCTTTGGGTAGTATACTTATTTTCACTATATTGATTCTTCTGGTCCATGAATATGGTATATTTTATCATCTATTAGTGTCCTCTTTGATTTTTTTTTAAATCAGTGTTTTATGGTTTTCTATATATAGGTCTTTAGTTCCTTTAGGTAGATACATTCCTAAGTATTTTATTCTTTTCATTGCAATGGTGAATGGAATTGTTTCCTTAATTTCTTTTTCTACTTTCTCATTATTAGTGTATAGGAATGCAAGAGATTTCTGTGTGTTGATTTTATATCCCACAATTTTACTATATTCATTGATTAGCTCTAGTAATCTTCTGGTGGAGTCTTTAGGATTTTCTATGTAGAGGATCATGTCATCAAAACAGTGAGAGTTTTACTTCTTCTTTTCCAATTTGGATTCCTTTTATTTCTTTTTCTGCTCTGATTGCTGTGGCCAAAACTTCCAGAACTATGTTGAATATTAGCAGTGAAAGTGGGCACCCTTGTCTTGTTCCTGACTTTAGGGGAAATGCTTTCAATTTTTCACCATTGAGGATGTTTGCTGTGGGTTTGTCATATATAGCTTTTATTATGTTGAGGTATGTTCCTTCTATTCCCGCTTTCTGGAGAGTTTTTATCATAAATGGATGTTGAATTTTGTCAAAGGCTTTCTCTGCATCTGTTGAGATAATCATATGGCTTTTATTTTTCAATTAGTTAATGTGGTATATTACATTGATTGATTTGCAGATATTGATGAATCCTTGCATCCCTGGGATAAAGCCCACTTGGTCATGGTGTATGATCTTTTTAATTTGTGGTTGGATTCTGATTGCTAGAATTTTGTTAAGGATTTTTGCATCTATGTTCATCAGTGATATTGGCCAGTTATAAATCTTAAAGTATATTTTATCTGAAAAAATTATTGCCATGCTAATTTTTTTAAATTCCATAAAGTGCATTTTTCATTTTTCTACCTTAGTCCTAATATTTGACCATATCTCTTGAAAAACCATTTATTGAATATCAGTTCAGTTCAGTTCAGTCGCTCAGTCGTGTCCGACTCTTTGCGACCCCATGAATTGCAGCACGCCAGGCCTCCCTGTTCATCACCATCTCCCAGAGTTCACTCAGACTCACGTCCATCGAGTCCTTGATGCCATCCAGCCATCTCATGCTTGGTCGTCCCTTTCTCCTCCTGCCCCCAATCCCTCCCAGCATCAGAGTCTTTGCCAATGAGTCAACTCTTCTCATGAAGAGTGGCCAAAGTATTGGAGTTTCAGCTTTAGCATCATTCCTTCCAAAGAAATCCCAGGGCTGATCTCCTTCAGAATGGACTGGTTGGATCTCCTTGCAGTCCAAGGGACTCTCAAGAGTCTTCTCCAACACCACAGTTCAAAAGCATCAATTCTTCGGCGCTCAGCCTTCTTCACAGTCCAACTCTCACATCCATACATGACCACTGGAAAAACCATAGCCTTGACTAGATGAACCTTAGTCGGCAAAGTAATGTCTCAGCTTTTGAATAAGCTGTCTAGGTTGGTCATAACTTTTCTTCCAAGGAGTAAGCATCTTTTAATTTCATGGCTGCAGTCACCATCTGCAGTGATTTTGGAGCCCCCAAAAATAAAGTCTGACACTGCTTCCACTGTTTCCCCGTCTATTTCCCATGAAGTGATGGGACCGACATGCCATGATCTTCATTTTCTGAATGTTGAGCTTTAAGCCAACTTTTTCGCTCTCCTCTTTTGCTTTCATCAAGAGGCGTTTTAGTTCCTCTTCACTTTCTGCCATAAGGGTGGTGTCATCTGCATATCTGAGGTTATTGATATTTCTCCCGGCAGTCTTGATTCCAGCTTGTGTTTCTTCCAGTCCAGCATTTCTCATGATGTACTCTGCATATAAGTTAAATAAGCAGGGTGACAATATACAGCCTTGACGTACTCCTTTTCCTATTTGGAACCAGGCTGTTGTTCCATGTCCAGTTCTAACTGTTGCTTCCTGACCTGCATACAGATTTCTCAAGAGGCTGGTTAGGTGGTCTGGTATTCCCATCTCTTTCAGTATTTTCCACAGTTTATTGTGTATAGTAATAAAATTTTGAGTAAGAAATTCATCTACTTACATTTAATATAATAGATACAACTGTCTATCAATAGATTTTATTTTCTTGTTTTATCTGTATTAACTTCTTTTCCATTAGTTTTAAAATATAATTCTACTTTGTAATCTTTTCTTTGTGTATATATTTTGTGTTAGCATTAACCTAGAAAGTAAGATACATTTAAAGTGAATCGCAGTGTCATTTTACCTAATACTATTACTCCACCTTGATGAGAACATTGAGACAATAATCTATTCACTGTATTTCATCTTTATGTTTTCCAGAATGCTCCAGAGAAGAATTTATTTATTTACTCATTTTTAAATTTTGTGTTTCAACTTTAATATTTTTAGTTAATTTTAAAAATTGAAATATAGTTGATTTATAGTATGTTTGGGTAAAACATTGAAGTTCACAATTTTTTAATTTATATTCCATTTATAGTTAATATAATATATCAGCTATGGTTCCTGTGCTGTACAATATATCCTCAGTTCAGTTCAGTCGCTCAGTCGTGTCCGACTCTTTGCGACCCCATGAATCGCAGCACGCCAGGCCTCCCTGTTCATCACCATCTCCCAGAGTTCACTCAGACTCACGTCCATCGAGTCCTTGATGCCATCCAGCCATCTCATCCTCTGTTGTCCCCTTTTCCTCCTGCCCCCAATCCCTCCCAGCATCAGAGTCTTTTTCATTGAGTCAACTCTTCGCATGAGGTGGCCAAAGTACTGGAGTTTCAGCTTTAGCATCATTCCTTCCAAAGAAATCCCAGGGCTGATCGCCTTCAGAATGGACTGGTTGGATCTCCTTGCAGTCCAAGGGACTCTCAAGAGTCTTCTCCAACACCACAGTTCAAAAGCATCAATTCTTCGGCGCTCAGCTTTCTTCACAGTCCAACTCTCACATCCATACATGAACACTGGAAAAACCATGCATCTCTCTCTCTCTCTCTCTTTTTTTTCTTTCTTTTTTAAAATATTTTATTTTTACTTTCTTTTACTTTACAATACTTTATTGGTTTTGCCATACATTGACATGAATCCACCACGAGTGTAAACAAGCTCCCAATCCTGAATCCCCCCTCCCACCTCCCACCCCATATCATCTCTCTGGATCATCCCCATGCACCAGCCCCAAGCATCCTGTATCCTGTATCGAACATAGACTGGCGATTCGTTTCTTACATGATAGTATACATGTTTCAATGCCATTCTCCCTAATCATCCCACCCTCTCCCTCTCCCTCAGAGTCCAGAAGTCTGTTCTATACATCTGTGTCTCTTTTGCTGTCTTGCATACAGGGTCATCATTACCATCTTTCTAAATTCCATATATATGTGTCAGTATACTGTATTGGTGTTTTTCTTTCTGGCTTACTTCACTCTGTATAATCGGCTTCAGTTTCATCCATCTCGTTAGAACTGATTCAAATTTATTCTTTTTAATGGCTGAGTAATACTCCATTGTGTATATGTGCCACCATGCATCTCTTAATCCCATATTCCCCTGTTGCCCTTACCCTCTTTCCTCTACCCACTGGTAACCACTACTTCATTTTCCATATCTATGAATCTCTTTTTTTTTATTATATTCACTAGTTTGTTCCAGTTTTTAGATTCCACATAACAGTAATATCATATAATATTGGCTTTTCTGTGACTTAAAAACTTAATAATTCCTAAGCACAGTAATTTCTAAGTCCATCCACGTTGTTACAGTGGCAAAAGTTCAGTCTCTTTAATGGCTGAGCAGTATTCCATTGTGTATACACCACCTCTTCTTTATCCATTCATCTGTTAGTAACTCAGTCTGAGTCCTTATTTTGGTTATTATAAAAAATGCTGCTGTGAACAGTGGGGTGCATGTTACTTTTTGAATTAGTGTGTGTTGTCTTTTTAAAAATATATATTCCCAGGTGTGGAATTGCTAGATCATATAGTAAGTCTGTGTTTTGGTTTTGTAAGGCTTGTCTATACTGTTTTTTGCAGTGGCTGCCCCAGTTTACATCCACATGAATAGTGTAGGAAGTTTCTCTTTTTTCAGTAGAGATTATTAATGAGACCTCTACGCCCTGTTTATACATTTAAAGAGTCAAATGTCAGCTGTTGCATCATGGGATGTGGCTCATTGGCCATGTTGCCTTGTGCACACATGGACTGTCTCAGTGGTTCTGAGGGATGGGACTGCTTCACTGCCACGACTGCACAGTCTCACTGTGGGTGCATAATTGCCAAACTGCTCTTACACCTGGCTGTAAAATGTAATAATGTCCCAGCATCAGTGTATCAACATACTCCCAGTTCAGTTCAGTTGCTCAGTCGTGTCCAACTCTTTGTGACCCCATGGACTGCAGCACACCAGGCCTCCCTGTCCATCACCAACTCCTGGAGTTTACTCAATCTCATGTCCATTGAGTCTGTGATGCTATCCAACCATCTCATCCCCTGTTGTCCCCTTCTCCTCCCGCCTTCAGTCTTTCCTAGCATCAGGGTCTTTTCTAACGAGTCAGTTCTTTGCATCAGGTGGCCAAAGTATTGGAGTTTCAGCTTCAGCATCAGTCCTTCCAATGAATTTTCAGGACTGATTTCCTTTAGGATGGACTCATTGGTTCTTCTTGCAGTCCAAGGAACTCTCAAGAGTCTTCTGCAACACCACAGTTCAAAAGCATAAATTATTTGGTGCTCAGCTTTCTTTATAGTCCACCTCTCACATCTATACATGACTACTGGAAAAACAATAGCTGTGACTAGACGGACCTTTGTTGTCAAAGTAATGTCTCTGCTTTTCAATATGCTGTCTAGGTTGGTTATAACTTTTCTTCCAAGGAGCAAGCATCTTTTAATTTTATGGCTGCAGTCACCATCTGCAGTGATTTTGGAGCCCCTCCCCCACCCTCCCCTCCTGCCGCAAATAAAGTCTGTCACTGTTTCCACTGTTTCCCTAGCTATTTGCCATGAAGTGATGGGACCAGATGCCATGCTCTTAGTTTTCTGAATGGTGAGTTTTAAACCAACTTTTTCATTTTCCTCTTTCACTTTCATCAAGAGGCTCTTTAGTTGTTTTTTGCTTTCTGCACATACTCCCACCTTTCACTTAATGATCACTTTTTATTTTGAAAAATTTAAACATATGGAAATGTAAAAATACAGCAGGAAATATAGACCTGCAAAACCCTGAATGTACACCATACTTTTCATCTAGATTTACCAAACATTACTATTTTCTTTGCAAACATTGCTGTTTTATCACAAATTCTTTTTCATCTGTTTATGTGCTTGTTGTTTCATGTGAGAATAAATTGTATACCTTTTGATAGTTTGCCCTTGATAGCTGAATATTTACTTTCTTCTTTCAAGGTCATTCTCTAACACAATAGAGGCATCTTATATATCAATCAATACTAGCATCTTGCTAACAAATAAGTGCTAATGTAACAGTATCATTGAATAGCAAGTCCATACACAGATTTCTCCCTGTAAGACAATGATGTCTTTTCTATCTACTTTCATAAATCTAGGATCTAGTCATGATATGAGAATTGCATTCCATTGTCTTTATTCTTTCGTTTCTTTAATTTAGAACACTTGTGGCTCTTATTTTTTTTTCCTTCAGTGATACATTTTTGAAGAATACACACTCACTGTTTTGCAAAGCATACTTCAGTGTAGATTTCTCTGATCCTATGCCTCATTTTGAGACTCAGGTTTAACATTTGAGCAGAACTGTTTCACCCAGAAGTCTATGGAAATGTCTTTTGCATCACCTCAGAGGTACAGATTAGGGATATTTTCTGTTATTGGTGTTGAGTTTGATTATTTAGTCATGATTGCATAGTAGATTTACTCCTTTTTGAGGTGAATTTTCTCCAGTGTAATTGATAAATAATCCTTGGGGTGAAACCTTAAAGTTGCCTGAACAGCTTAAATACTTTGACCAAATTATTCTAGCATCCACTGTAGATATTTCATGTGAAGCAATCCTCCAATGATCATTTCAAATCTGCATTCTCCTATCTCATAAGGGTATTAATTGCCATTCCTCTCTAATGAAGAGTTTTTCATCTTTTGACTGTGAATTCAAGAATTCCTTTTCATTTGCAGTGATAAATTATTACTGTAATTTTCATTTTTGGTGCTCAAAAATTTCCCAGTTTTTCCACTGGGAAATTCTTCAGCCTGGGTATATCCCATCAGGTTTTCTGGTAGAAATTATTGAGTTAAAATACACAGAACATGCAGTTCACGGGTACAATGCAGTGACCTTGAGTAAATTCACAGTACTGTGTAACCATGCACTGGTCATAGTAAACACCCACTTCCAACAACACAAGAGAAGACTCTACACTTGGACATCACCAGATGGTCAACACCAAAATCAGATTGATTATATTCTCTGCAGCAAAAGATGGAGAAGCTCTATACAGTCAACAAAAACAAGACCAGGAGCTGACTGTGGCTCAGATCACGGACTCCTTATTACCAAATTCAGACTTAAATTGAAAAAAACGGGAAAACTGCCAGACCATTCAGGTATGACCTCAATCAAATCCCTTATGATTATACAGTGGAAGTGAGAAATAGATTTAAGGGCCTAGATCTGATAGATAGAGTGCCTGATGAACTATGGAATGAGGTTGGTGACATTGTACAGGAGACAGGGATCAAGACCATCCCCATGGAAAAGAGCAAAAAAGCAAAATGGCTGTCTGGGGAAGCCTTACAAATAGCTGTGAAAAGAAGAGAAGCAGAAAGCAAAGGAGAAAAGGAAAGATGTAAGCATCTGAATGCAGAGTTCCAAAAAATAGCAAGGAGAGATAAGAAAGCCTTCCTCAGTGATCATTGCAAAGAAATAGAGGAAAAGAACAGAATGGGAAAGACTAGAGATCTCTTCAAGAAAATTAGAGATACCAAGGGAACATTTCATGCAAAGATGGGCTTGATAAAGGACAGAAATGGTCTGGATCTAACAGAAGCAGAAGATATTAAGAAGAGGTGGCAAGAATACACAGAACTGTACAAAAAAAAGATCTTCACGATCAAGATAATCACGATGGTGTGATCACTCACCTAGAGCCAGACATCCTGGAATATGAAGTCAAGTGGGCCTTAGAAAGGATCACTATGAACAAAGCTAGTGGAGGTGATGGAATTCCAGTTGAGCTATTTCAAATCCTGAAAGATGATGCTGTGAAAGTGCTGCACTCAATATGCCAGCAAATTTGGAAAACTCAGCAGTGGCCACAGGACTGGAAAAGGTCAGTTTTCATTCCAATCCCAAAGAAAGGCGATGCCAAAGAACGCTCAAAGTACCGCACAATTGCACTCATCTCACATGCTAGTAAAGTAATGCTCAAAATTCTCCAAGTCAGGCTTCAGCAATACATGGACCGTGAACTTCCTGATGTTCAAGCTGGTTTTAGAAAAGGCAGAGGAACCAGAGATCAAATTACCAACATCCGCTGGATCATGGAAAAAGCAAGAGAGTTCCAGAAAAACATCTATTTTTGCTTTATTGACTACGCCAAAGCCTTTGACTGTGTGGATCACAAGAAACTGTGGAAAATTCTTCAAGAGATGGGAATGCCAGACCACCTGTCCTGCCTCTTGAGAAACCTATATGCAAGTCAGGAAGCAACAGTTAGAACTGGACATGGAACAACAGACTGGTTCCAAATAGGAAAAGGAGGACGTCAAGGCTGTATATTGTCACCTTGCTTATTTAACTTATATGCAGAGTACATCATGAGAAACGATAGGCTGGAAGAAGCACAAGCTGGAATCAAGATTGCTGGGAGAAATATCAATAACCTCAGATATGCAGATGACACCACCCTTATGGCAGAAAGTGAAGAAGAATTAAAAGGCCTCTGATGAAAGTGAAAGAGGAGAGTGAAAATGTTGGCTTAAAGCTCAACATTCAGAAAATGAAGATCATGGCATCCAGTCCCATCATTTCATGGGAAATAGATGGGGAAACAGTGGAAACAGTGTCAGACTTTATCTTTTTGGGCTCCAAAATCACTGCAGATGGTGACTGCAGCCATGAAATTAAAAGACGCTTACTCCTTGGAAAAAAGTTATGACCAACCTAGATAGCATATTGAAAATCATAGACATTACTTTGCCAACAAAGGTCCGTCTAGTCAAGGCTATGGCTTTTCCAGTGGTCATGTATGGATGTGAGAGTTGGACTGTGAAGAAACCAGAGCGCCGAAGAATTGATGCTTTTGAACTGTGGTGTTGGAGAAAACTCTTGAGAGTCCCTTGGACTGCAAGGAGATCCAACCAGTCCATTCTGAAGGAGATCAGCCCTGGCATTCCTTTGGAGGGAATGATGCTGAAGCTGAAACTCCAGTACTTTGGCCACCTCATGCGAAGAGTTGACTCATTGGAAAAGACTGTGATGCTGGGAGGGATTGGGGGCAGGAGGAGAAAGGGACGACAGAGGATGAGATGGCTGGATGACATCACGGACTCGATGGAAATGAGTCTGAGTGAACTCTGGAAGTTGGATGATGGGCTGGGAGGCCTGGTGTGCTGTGATTCATGGGGTCGCAAAGAGTCGGACACAACTGAGTGACTGAACTGAACTGAACTGATTGTAGTAAATATTGTCCTGTGATTTTCACAGCGTTGGAAAGGTTGGAATGTGTAGGAAGAGTCCCATTTTCAGACTGTCAGAAGTCTATAAATGCAGCTGTTCTGCCTAAGATCATGTTATTGAGACACACACTTGCATGATGATTGTGATTTTATGAAACAGTGTAATTCTGAGTTCCTATGACTGTGTATATTTATGATATGAAATTTTCATAAATTTCATATGACAATTTTAAATTTATTTTTTATTGAAGGATAATTGGTTCACAGAATTTTGCTGTTTTCTGTCAAACCTCAACATGAATCAGCCATAGGCATACATATGTCCCCTCCGTTTTGAAACTCTCTCCCATCTCCCTCCCCATCCCAACCCTCTAGGTTGATCCAGAGCCCCTGTTTGAGTTTCCTTAGCCATACAGCAAGTTTCTTTTGGCTCTCTCTTTTACATATGGTAATGTAAGTTTCCACGTTGCTCTTTCCATACGTCTCACCCTCTCCTCCCCTCTCCCCATGTCCGCAAGTCTATTCTATATGTCTACTTCTCCACTGCTGCCCTATAAATATATAAGACAGTTTTGATGTGTTCAGTGTGTGTATTGATGCTTTTGAGTGTGTATTGATTTAGTTAAAACTACTAGAGGAAGAGTGATTGCGTATGCGCATGTTATATGTTAATGTATATAAATACATGTTTGAATGTATGAGTGTGCACACATGCGCACTTGCATCTTTGTGTAGGTGAGTTGACATATGTGTGTGTGTGTGTGTGTGTGTGTGTGTGTGTGTTTCTGTGTAGGTTGGGTTGGCCATCTTAATTGCTGTAGAAACTGAGTTGAAATTACAGTCATTCCATCATGAACCTAGTTCAAAGAGTTGATTTGTGTGTAGGAACAGTAAGAATGGAATTCAACGTTTTATATATACAGAATAGTTTCCTATAAATATATGTTTCTTAATTTAAAGAACAATCATGGTTCCTTACTCAGAAATTTCCACTAAAATATGTGTGGAGGATTCTGTTGATCATTTGTTGCTCTCTTTTGGGGGGCCACACCCAGTGGCTTGTGGTATCTTAGTTCCCTGACCAGGGATTGAAGCCCTGACCTGCAAGTAAAAGCATTGAGTCTTCAGGACTGGACCAGCAGGGAATTCCCCGTTTGTTGGTCTTGAGTTGATTAAGTAGTATTAGCTTATCTGACAGTTACATGAGTAGCAGAATCTCCCTCTTAAACTATCTGATCTTGGTTCTTTTATTTTCAAGAACTTTTAGGAACCTTCTTTATTTTTTTCTGAAGATAATAGTTGGTTCTGCTTCCTGTCACTAGTGAGGGTCAATAGTAAAGTTCGTATTCCTGAAAGTTTACATATTCATTGGTATTGAGTTGTGCAAATGAGTGAAGTGACATCTAATACAGATCCTTGGAATCATGTCCTTCTTTTTACCTGTGTATCTTTTGAAACAGTCATATTTGGACCAATTCCATTTCTTTACCTTTACCTTAATTGCTGGTTCAGCTCAGCATATGAAATGAGGAAGGAACTGTTCTATGTAGAATTTCTCAGTGAGGCAGAACCTCCATCAAGACACACACTTGCAGCCAGTCTCTTACGTGTCAAACCTAAGTACTTCCTGTTCCCTGCGTGTGAGCACTGCCTGACTCCAAGGATCACGAAAAAGTAAGTATCTGTCACAAACGCACTCCAGTAGTCTCTTAGACATATTAACCAGAAACTTATAATTGTCCCTGGTAATTAGCAACTGGGAGACTGTTTTCAAAAATAATCCCAGCTCCCAAGCCTGTTCCTGCCCGCGCTGCTACAGGTGACATGATAATTGCAGTTCTGAGGGGAGGTGAGGTCACAGGATCACAAGCTCATATCTCAGGGTCAAGCTACCCTTCTTGCACACAGGCTGATTGCTTTGACCTTGATGTTGACCTCACCATCCAGGCAGCAGGAAGAAACAGTGGTTTTCTCTACGTTCATCTGTGAAGTAGAATCTATAAAGGAAGGATTTGTGTCAGGAATCTGGTAAGTGAAGATATTGGACGAAGGGAATCTCCTGTGTATGAACCTAGTCAGCACCAAAGCCCTGCGGGAGGGCGGGATAAATCCTGAGTGTGAACTGAGATGGAAAAGGGAGATGGGGTCCTAGACCTTTCACCAATCCCTGATGGCTCCTAGTGTGATGTATGTATGTTTCACTGACAGAGATTGTTGTGGTTTAAAGCAAGTGAAAATGAAATCTGTTTTTCCATATGGTAAAGGACTGTAGTTCCTAAGCCAATTTGATGATCAGAGTACTTTTCAGGAATCATAGACATAATTTTTAGGTTGATAAGTGTGGCCAGGGTGGTCCATACTGTAAGAAGGAGTAGGATGAACCAGGGAATCATCTGATCCTGTGCTGAAACAGTGTGTCTAGCAGCTGTTGCTGGAGTAGAAGTGTTTTCTCTAGCTCTGGGTGTTTGAAGTGCTTAGTACATTTAATAACTGTATCTGTATAGAATGCGGAGAAACTCTTATTGCTTAAAGTTAGCAATGCAGCATGTAAGAAAAATAGAAGTTTTCATGTTTCAGATATCATTTTTAGGCTCACGTGTATTTTGTGATATTTCTGCTGCTTTTAAATGTTATAACACCCATCCAAAAATATGTCATTTATACAGTACACAAATTGCTCACCTTAACATTTGATTTTGCACACAACTTGTATTTTCATATCTTTCACAAAGCTTGGCTTACTGTTAATACTTTTACTTGACTCAGGTATTAATATATATATGTATATATGATTTGGATTTAGTAATAAAATCTACCATACAGCATTAATCAGGCATCAATGTTTGCTGTGCCATGGTTCCTATGATTTGTTCCATTGAACTTTTGTCCAGGAATGAAAGTAAGTGAGTCTTTCGGTTTCAGTCCTTATATTGAACCAATCTTGTATTCATTAAATCCACTTTGTCATGGGGAAAGTACTGCAGTTTTATGCTGTGAGGCAGTCCATCTACATTTAACTACAGTTTCTACAGCTTTATTCAAAGTTAATATTTGCTTATAAAATGAGTCTTTAGGACTAAATGGAATATTGTCACTACCTAAATACGAAAATAAAATATTAATACCACCAACCTAAATATAATGACAAAGTACAAAAGCAAAACCAAATTTAGACCTGGTTTATTTGAAGAACAGAGGTGACTAGCATTTAAGTGTATTCTCGATTAAATGCACCATTCTTATTACACGCTGATCTAGGGTCACATCCTGTTAGCCTTCTGTCTCTATCTAATGAGTGAATTTAGACCAAACACTGAATTTTTCTATGCTGATGTTCACCTCATACTTATGTATAACATAACAGTGTCTGTCTCATGAATTTGTGAGGATTAAAGACATTTGTGCAAATGTGGCTTTCATAGCAGTGATTCATACATTGAAAGTGTTCTTTAATGGTTATACATTCAACTCTTGGAAGCACTTACCTGACAGGAACACTTGAGGTAAGCCATCCTTTCAAAGTAGGAACTATTGGTAAGTGGAGAATGTTGGGTTTTAGTTAACATTGTACCTGTGTTCGATGCCTTGTGTTCCCATTCAGGATCCTCTAGCTGAGAAGAAAACCATCAGTCACTGAGACCTGACAGCATGGCTGCCAGGGATTTGGCAGTAGCAGTGATCTTCTTATTACAGACTATATTTGGAATGCTGGGGAATTTCTCTGTTCTTTACCATTATTTCTTCCTTCGCTTCACTGGGCAAAGGCTGAGAACCATAGATTTGATTGTCAAGAATCTTATTGTAGCCAACATCTTGGTTCTGTCCTCCAGTGGATTTCATGATACAGTGAAAAATTTTGAGTGGCATTTCATGGACAGTGATTTTGCATGCAGATTTTTCCCGTATGTTCGTGTAGTTGGCAGGGGCGTGTCCATTGGCACCACCTTCCTTTTGAGTGTCTTCCAGGCCATCACCATCAGTCCCAGGACTGCCAAATGGGCAGAACTTAAAGTGAAAGCTCTCAAATGCATGGTTCCTTCAGTTATCCTGTGCTGGACCCTGAACATGCTGGTGAATGTCATTTATCCTATGTATATGAGCGGAACATTGAGAAACAGAAGCGCCACAAACAGAAAAGATCTTGGACACTGTAGTGCTGTCAGTCATGGCCAACCCGAAGACTCATTATATGCAGTATTACTCTCCTTTCCTGATGCCTTATGTTTTGTGCTCATGATCTTGGCCAGTGGCTCCACGGTTTTCATCCTGTACAGGCACAAGCAGAGGGTCCAAAACTTTCGTAGGACCAACATCTCCACCATATACTCCCCTGAGTCCAGAGCTACCAAAACCATCCTTCTCCTGGTGAGCACATTTATCTTTTTTAACATCCTTACGTTCATCTGTACTATTATTTTTTCTGTTCTTGACAGTATCGATGTTTTCTTTGTGAAAACCTCTGCAGTAATCATTGCATGTTTCCCAACGGTCAGCCCCTTTCTGCTCATGAGCCGAGATGCCAGGATATCCAGGAACTGCTTTGCTGGGATAAGGCACTCAATATCTCCTACCCTTATTTGTGCTAAGTCACTTCAGTAATGTCCAACTCTTTGTAACCTCATGTACTGCAGCCCTCCAGGCTCCTCTGTCCATGGGATTCTCAAGGCAAGAATACTGGAGTGGGTTGCAATTCCCTTCTAAAGGGCATCTTCTGGACCCAGGGATTGAACTGGTGTCTCTTCCCTCTAACCTGCCTTGGCAGGCAGGTTCTGTTACCCCTAGTGCCACCTGGAAGCCCATGTAAATTGTTGTCTCCAGTGCCAGCAAAATTCTTGACACTGCAGGTAAAGTATGTTCAGTATATTTTGCTGACGGAATGGATTAATTTGTCCAGTGCTTGTTGAGTTTCTTCTTACCTTCTTTGTGTCACTGTAATGTGCTTTCTGTTTCTTTCACCTTTTATCTTTGTTTTGCAGGTCATCTTTGTAAATATCAGTCTATTTTTTTTTTGTTATTTTCCTACCACTGTTTCAATGAAGTGCTTTTATTCCCAACAGTTGTGATACCAAATGTGAGTAGGTTTTTCCACACTCTGCAAAGCAGTTATTCAACTCTGTCACTCCAACAATGATACTAACCACTTAGTTCAGATTCCAAAAGACTGTCCTCAGTTAAATGGGGGTCTCAAGTGTTGGGGGCTAATGTTGTGTCCACTTCTGATGACTTGGCTGTAACATCAGGGGTTCCTACACTCACCCCCCTCTTCAAGTTGAAGAATTTGGTGGAATATTCACAGAACTCTGGGAAACATTTTCCTTACTACCACCACTTTATTATAAAGGATACAAAGAAATGGCCAGATAAAGGAGTACATTGGGTGAGTTCTGGATGGAGCTCAACTGCAGGAGCCTCTGCCCCATGGAGTTGGGCATTGCCACCATCCCTGCAGGTGGATGTGTTGTCCAACTCTGAGGGTCTCTGTGCACTGTTGCTCACGGGGGTTTTATGGAGGTTTCATCATTGATTAAGTCATTGACAATTGGTGAGTACACTCAATCTCCAGTCCCTCTTCTGTCCCAAGAGACTGGGGGGGGGGGTCAACCTGAATGTTTCACCTCTACAGTCACATGATTGGTTCCTCTGGCAACCAGCTGCCATCCTGAAGCTCTCTAGGGGCCCATCCAGGTCACCTCATTAACAAATACTCAGATATGATTAGTAAATGCTTGTTATGAGAAACAATAAAATACTTCTTTCACCCGTACCACTCAAACATTTCTAAAGGTTTTGGGAGTTCCGTATCATATGCCAGGGAAATGTCCAAGTGGAGATACCTTCTGTGTCACAGTTCTCATGCTGAAAGTTATTTTTTACATTGTAAGTTTTGCGTTCATGCAAGTACCGGCCTTAGACTTCAGCTAGCTGAGTTTCACCGGACTTCAGATTTTTCTCTCATCCTACCCTCTCCTATATTGTAAAGAACAGTCCTTGAAACCAGCAACGCTGTGTGATAGGATGCTTTGAATCCATACCAGGTCCAGCATAAGTTATGACTTTGAAAACACCCACTTTGATTTTTTTTTATTGTCTCTTTTGGGGGTTGAGACAGGCAGGGCCAGCCGTTGTGTCTAGGTGGTGATGTCCATGATCCCGATTCTCCCCTAGGGGGCACTTGCTGAGTCTTTATGTGTTCTTCCTTCCTCATGCAGGGCCTTGAGCCCATGTTCAGGAGCTCCAGCAGGGCCTTGGAGCAGACCTGGTTCTGGGAGGATGCCTGACAGGCAGATCCCTCCCAAGTACTTGACAGGAACAGTACTTATTTCTCAGAGTCACATGAAATTAGTACTGATTGAGTTCACTTGCAGATTGGTGCTGACACACTGGTTTTATTTTACATGGTTTATATTGACAGGTGCCCCTAAATAAAAGCATATCTCAAGGGTCAGGTCTATCCTAAATGTAACTGTCTGTGTGTCTTTTGTGCTGTCTGTGTATTTTTAAAGCCCCTTTGGGGTAGGATGTATTCACTGTTAGATTTCCTTGGCCTGGGATCCTAGACTTGGTAACAGAGCTTACTACAGCAAGATGACATATCTAAATATGTTTTGTTAGTGGAAGTAGTATTTTTTTTTTAAACACAGTACAGGGCATATGAGATCTTCTGAAACTAGGATCGAACCAAAGCCCAAACAGTGAAAGTGCTGAGTCCTAACCATTGCACCACCAGAAAATTCCTTGTATTATTCAGTCAGAGATCTCCAGGGTCATCCTCAAAGTTGACTCATAGAAGGACTCCCAAGATTCAGGAGTGGTTACGCTCACCTCCACACACATACATATATGTGCTGTGCTCAGTCACTCAGTCGTGTCTGACTCTTTGTGACCCCATGAACTATATCACACCAGGCTCCTCTGTCCATGGGATTTCCCAGGCAAGAAAACTGGAGTGGGTTGCCATTTCCTTCTCCATTACACCTAAGGTTACACCCAGGGTTACTCTTTATTGCAGTGCAAGGATACATACTAGAATCAGCAAAGGGAAAGGTACCTGGGGTGAAATTCACAAGAAACCAGGCTTAAGATTCCACATGTCTTTTCAAGGGAAGGGACATGAAGATGATATAAGTTTGCCCTGAATGACATGTGACAGTACACGTGTTGCTGTTGTTAGTCCCTAAGTCATGTCAGACTCTGTGACCCCATGGACTGCAGCAGATCAGGCTTTCTTGTCTTTCACTATCTTCCAGAGTTTGTTCAAACTCATGTCTATTGTTTCAGTGATGCCATCTTCTGTTGTCCCCTTCTCCTCCTGCCCTCAGTCTTTCCCAGCATCAGGGTCTTTCCCAGTGAGTTGGCTCTTTGCTTCAGGTGGCAAAAGTATTAGAACTATACATGAAGTGTTGCCATCCTAGGAAGTTCAGCTGAGTCTAGCTGCAGGGCTGTCCTAGGGGTCAGGAAGATAACTCTGAGGCCTCACGCGATAGACATCTGCTGCTCAGACCCCAGACATTGACAGCAAATGGCTCTTTGTCATAAATGGCATGGTTAGGATTAACTTCCCTGGTCCTACTGGTCTTATATGGCACAATGCCTCAAGTATATCAAAACAGGAGAATATTCCAAAGTTCAAAGATTATCTCCCAAAGTGAGGCAATGCTGAAGACAAGTCTTTCTTTAAATTTTTCAGGGTTTGAGCACCAAGATTTGCTGAATTAACTCTTTCATTCAAGGTCATAGTGAATGGTTCTTTTGTTCTTGTTTTCCTAAAGATGTCTAGGAATTTGCTGATCAGGTACAGTGGCACCACAGGAAGCACAATAACCTGAGAACTCTGAAAAGTTGGCATGAATATGATGATTTGGGGAACATATATTGTCTACACTTAAAGCTTGATTCTTTACAAGAAAGACTCCACAAATCTGACTCACAAGGGAAAAGGTTCTTGAGGGAGGGGTACAGAGAGAATGGGAATTGGATAGAATGACTAGATTAGGGAAGATACAGATCCACAGGGAAGCAGGAGGCCATGAAGGACAAGGATTTGCCCACTGAGGTTCTGGGATTAGTGGGAGTATAGAGTTGTCAAGGGAGAGGATTCCATGGGGTTATATAGAGTGGAAGAGAGGTGTGGAAATAGAAGGGTCTGGTGGGGGTTGGAGGGAAAAATGTAGGTCATGGGCTTGAAGAGTGATACCAAAAGCCCTGAGAGAGAGATAAAGACCTAAGAAGTTGTGGGGTGAAGGTCACGGGTACTAGAGGTACAGGGGAAGCCAGCAAGGAAATAAGTAGATGAAGTTATTTGGGGCAGATTTGGGGTCACTAACTCATCTCCCATTATTAATACCATTATTTTCAGCAGAATCACAAGTCACTCATAGGCCAGTTTTTACAGCCAGACATTGAAGTGATAATACTGTTCATATCAGATACTCCTGGACTTCCCTTGAAGTCCAGTGGTTCGGACTCCACACTTCCACTGCCGAGAGTATGGATTCGATCCCTGGTCTGGGAAGTGAGATCCCACATGCCTCATGGCACAGCCCCCCCTCCCCAAAATACTACTAATAATTTTTATGTTCATTAGGTCCCTAGGTAGAAGTTTGAGTGCATACCAAACCATCACTAGTTTACTCCTCTTTGGTATTTCAGGCATGGGAAGTGACCAGGATGGGCCTGGCTGGAGCATCTCTCCTGGTCTGGAGCCCTCAGTATTCGCAGCAGGAGACCTGACTCTTTCTCAGTACGATGTCGTCAAGAACTTTTATGCCTCTAACTGATTTGATGAGATTCCCCTTTTTTACCTTAGTATCTTTAAAATTTAATACAAGCTGTATGTAAGAAATAACACATAACTAAACAGTATTAAAAACCTCTGGTAAAATGTCACAAACCTCCGGTACAATGTCACAAACCTCCATCCATAGTTCTTCAGGCACTCTGTGTATCAGATCTAATCCCTTGAATCTATTTGTTACTTTCACTGTATAATCATAAGAAATTCGATTTAGGTCATACTTGAATGGTCTAGTAGTTTTCTCTACTTTCTTCAATTTAAGTCTGAATTGGGCAAGAAGGATTTTGTGATCTGAGCCACAGTCAGCTCCGGGTCTTGTTTTTGCTGACTGTATAGAACTTCTGCATCCTTGGCTGCAAAGAATATAATCAATCTGATTTTTGTATTGACCATCTCTTGATGTCCATGTGTAGAGTCTCCTCTTGTGGAAAAGGGTGTTTGCTATGACCAGTGTGTTCTCTTGGCAAAACTATTAGCCTTTGCCCTGCTTCATTCTGTACTCCAAGGCCAAATTTACCTGTTACTCCAGGTATGTCTTGACTTGCAATTTTGCATTCCAGTCTCCTATGATGAAAAGTACATCTTTTTTTGGTGTTAGTTCTAGAAAGTCCTTTAGGTCTTCATAGAACTATTCAACTTCAGCTTCTCAGCATTATTGGTCAGGGCATAGACTTGGATTACTGTAATATTAATGATTTTCCATGGATACAAAACAGAGATCATTCTCTCGTTTTTGAGATTGCATCCAAGTACTGCATTTCAGACTCTTGTTGACTATGATGGCTACTCCATTTCTTCTAAGGGATTCTTGCCCTCAGTAGTAGATAAAATGGTAACCTGCATTAAATTCACCCATTACAGTCCATTTTAGTTTGCTGATTCCTAAATTGTCGATGTTCACTCTTGCCATCTCCTGTTTGACCACTTCCACTTGGCTCTGATTCATGGACCTAACATTCCAGGTTCCTATGCAATATTGCTCTTTACAGCATTGGACTTTACTTCCATCGCCTGCCATATCCACAGCTGGTTGTCGTTTTTGCTTTGGCTCTGTCTCTTCATTCTTTCTGGAGTTATTTCTCCACTGATCTCCAGTAGCATATTGGGCACATACCGACTTGGGCAGTTCATCTTTCAGAGTCCTATCTTTTTGCTTTTTCATACTGTTCACGGGGTTCTCAAGGCAAGAATACTGAAGTGGGTTGCCATTCCCTTCTCTGGTGGACCATGTTTTGTCAGAACTCTTCACCATGACCTGTCTGTCTTGGGTGGACCTGCATGGTATGGCTCATGGTTTCATTGAGTTAGACAAGGCTGTGGTCCATGTGGTCAGATTGGTTAGTTTTCTGTGATTGTGGTTTTCATTCTGTCCGCTCTCTGATGGAGAAGGATAAGAGGCTTATGGAAGCTTTTTGATGGGAGAGACTGACTGAGGGGGAAACTGGGTGTTGTTCTGATGGGCAGGGCCATGCACAGTAAATTTTTAATCCTTTTTCCTATTGATGGGCAGGGCTGTGTCCTCTCCCTGTTATTTGACCTGAGGTCAAACTATGGTGGAGGTGATGAAGATAATGGTGAACTCCTTCAAAAGGTTTCATGCACACACTGGTGTGTTCAGTGTCCCCAACCCTGAAACAGGCCACCACCGGCCCATGCCTCCACCAGAGACTCCTGGACACTCATGGGCAAGTCTGGGTCAGTCTCTTGTGGGGTCACTGCTCCTTTATCCTGGATCCTGTGCACACAATTTTTGTTTGTGCCCTCCAAGAGTCTGTTTCCCAGTCCTGTGTAAGTTCTGGCAGCTCTATGGTGGGGTTATTGGCAACCTCTCCACTTCTCTCAGAGTTTTAGGTAAAATTGTGAGTGGCTTACCAGAGAATGGTAAGCAGTAGTGGTGAGCACCTTCTTCAAAATAAACAATGTTATGGTGTACTTTTAATGAGGTATTATGTAAAACTGAACTGATATAATTATTGTGTAAATACTTCTGCAATGGATGTTTTACCAGTGCTTGCAGTCGAGGAGTTCACAATTTATGCCAAAACAAATGCAGACAAAACAATTGTCCACAAACAATCTCGTTGTTATAGAGAATTGTATGAGTGTGTAACTTAAATTTATAACCATAAAATTCATAGAAATGAAGTAGGCATGGAATATTAAGAAAAGGTATGTGAAAATGGAACAGCATGTGGCAAGTCATTGCTAAAACTGAAGACCAGATTGTTGGAGGGGAAATTCAGTCCTTGAGGAAGGCTTTTGGAGGCCGGTCATGAGTTTTGTCCATTATATCCTTAGAATGAAGACAGTAATTTATATGGAATATGATGTTTTGTGGGGGCAATGGGCATGCTTAAATATGTTCAGATATAAATGGCCTAACTGGACTGAAGTGGTGCAAAGGAGAGCATAATATTACATTTTACTAGTCTCTAAATAACATCAGGTGATTGTGACAATAGTAAAAGACCTGAATTGCCTGGAAGTGGGATGTGTAGAAGTCAGAATTTTCCCTTTTTAGTGAAGATGAGTTGGACATATTGCGATGGAACATGTTGGCAGATGAATGCTCTATGAAGTTAGTTTGTGGTGGAGACTTCCATTAAATTCAGAGCACCCCAAGGAGAGCCATTTGAGAGGAAAAGACATGGATCCATTCTGCGTGTATAGAATTTGTGGTTCCTGATTTTCAAGGAGCAAAGTGCATATTGTCTCAGTTTAAGGAGAGATTTTTACTGTATTGCCATTCTGAAGCCAATAAAAGTATTGAGGATTCAACTGGTTGAAAAGCAAAATACTTATTTTAACACAATGGATATATAGATTGAACCTTGTACCCTAAAGAGAAACCAACATTTTCACCTGACATGAAACACTTAAATATTTACCACAAACTAGGTCACACAGCAAGAAAAAGAAAATACATGTACAGATACCTATAAATGTGTATATATGTTTGCTTGAAGCTATGTGTATGACATAGAATTAATCATATTTGTTATTTATCAGTAATATAATGAAAAGTTGTATGTTAAGAACAATTTAAAATGGCCATAACTACAATAGTTCAGTTCAGTTCAGTTCAGTCACTCAGTCATGTCCGACTCTTTGCAACCCCATGAACCGCAGCACCCCAGGCCTCCCTGTCCATCACCAACTCCCACAGTTCACCCAAACCTATGTCCATTGAGTTGGTGATGCCATCCAACCATCTCATCCTCTGTCGTCCCCTTCTCTTCCTGCCCTCAATCTTTCCCGGCATCGGAGTCTTTTCAAATAAGTCGGTTCTTTGCATCAGGTGGTCAAAGTATTGGAGTTTCAGCTTCAACATCAGTCTGTCCAATGAACACCCAGGACTGATCTCCTTTAGGATGGACTGGTTGGATCTCCTTGCAGTCCAAGGGACTCGCAAGCACCTTCTACAACACCACAGTTCAAAAGCATCAATTCTTTGGCGCTCAGCTTTCTTTATAGTCCAGCTCTCACATCCAAACATGACCACTGGAAAAACCATAGCCTTGACTAGACGGACCTTTGTTGACAAAGTAACGTCTCTGAGATGCCATCCCGCCATCTCATCCTCTGTCGTCCCCTTCTCCTCCTGCCTTCAATCTTTCTCAGCATCAGGGTCTTTTCCAATGCTTTCCTCAGTCAGGAGTCTATGATGAAGATGTATTTAGTCCAATAAGAGTAGATCTACAATTTTATCTGAATGATCACTATGTGTTCCTTGGAGATTATTTTTCAATTTTATTTTATTTTTATTTTTTAAGTATAGGTGACTTGTGTAAGTTTCACAGCAAAGTGATTCTATTATATATATTTTCCCTGTTATTTTGCATGTCAGTTACTACAAGATACTGCATATAATTCCCTGTGCCATACAGTAAATCCTTGTTGCTTATCTGTTTTATGTATAGTTTGCTAATTTCAAACTTTTAGTTTCTCCCTCTTCCTCCTTTCTCCTTTCGTCATCATAAGTCTGTTTTGTATGTTGGTGAGTCTGTTTGTGTTTTATGTGTATAGACTCATTTACATTATATTTTAGATTCCAAATACAAGTGATATTATATAATATTTATCTTTGTCTGACTTAATTCACTTAATATGACAATCTCTAGATCCTTCCATAGTACTGCTAATTGTGTTATTTTATTTTTAAATGGCTGATTAATATTCCATTGCATATCTATACCTCATCTTCTTTATGCATTTATCAGTTGATGCACATTTAGATTCCTTCCATGTCTTGATTATTGTTAGCGTTTCTATGAACACTGGGGTGCATGTATCTTTTCTAACTGGAGCATTTACTTTTTCTGGCTCTGGTGTATCATGGAGTGATATTTCTGAATCATATGGTAGCTCTATTTTAAAAGAACATTCATACTGTTTTCCATAATGGCTGCACCAATTACATTCTCACTAATAATATACGAAGTTTTATTTTTTCAGTGGAGGCCATTAATGAGATATCTTTGTCAAAACACTCCCTTTTTATACAGTTAAAGTATTGAACATCAGCTCCCACACCATGGTATGTAGACAGTCACATTGATTTGTACATGTGTGGATTATGTCAGTGGTTCTGAGATGCAATGTTGGTTCATCACCATGACTGCAGACTCCCACCGTGGGTGCATAATAGCTACACTGCTCTCGGAGCTGGCAGTAAAAAGTCATATGCCACCATCTGTGTACCCATACACTCCACTGTCATTTAGTGGTCACTTTTAATTTTGAAAACTTGAAACCTCCAGAAAATTAAAACATATAGCAGAAAATTTCTATAGAAAATTTAACCTTTTAGCATATGCTTCATCTGGAACCACCAATATTACTGTTTTTTTTCAAATATTACTCTTTTATCATAAGTTGTTTTTCATCTATCTGTGTTTTTGCAGTTTCATATGAAAATAGTTTTCTGACATCTTGAGACTTTGCCCCTTGACCTGAATATTTGTCTCCTTATTTGTAGATCATTCTCATGTCTTACAAATAGATCCATCATGCTTAACAGATCAACAACAGTGTTATACCATCATGGAACAGACCATCCATATACAGAATTCCCCAATGAGACAATGATATTTTTATGACTGCTTTCAGAAATCTAGGACCAGTCATGATAGAAGGATTGAGTCAATTGTCTTGATTCATTAATTTTTAAAAATCTAGAACACCAGCAGATCATTTTCCCCCTTCAGTGATACACTCTTCAAGAATGCATGCTTACTGTTTTTGCACAGTGTGGCAATCAATATCTTTGTTCTCCAGACCAAGGGTAGAACCGAGTGCTAAATCCTGCTTGCTCATTTTTGCAGAACATCCTTAAATGTAGATTTCCCTGAACTTCTGCTTCATTCTGAGACTCAGTTTTAACATTGAATAAGAACTTCTATAGCCAGATGACTATGGAAATGTCTGTTTGTATCACCTTGAAGGCAGATGATGGATATTTTCTGTTATTGGCCACAAGTTTGATTACTTGGTTATGATCATGTACTAGATTTGCTCCTTCTAGAAATGGATTCTCTCCTGTGTAATTGGTAATCATTTGAGTGATACCTTGAAATTCCCTGAGCAGCTTAAATATTAATATGTTGACCACATTTTTCTAGCATCCATTGTTGATATTTTATCTGAATCAACCATCAGATGATGGTTTTAACATTCTTCTATGACTTGTGTGCATGTGGTGTGCTCAGTCATGTCCAACTCTTTGTGATGCCATGGACTGTAGCCTACCAGGCTCCTGTATCCATAGGATTCTCCAGGCAAGAATACAGAAGTGGGTTGCCATGCCCTTCTCCAGGGGCTCTTCCCAACCCAGGGATCGAACCTGTGTCCCTTGCATCTCCTGCATTGCAGGCGGATTCTTTATCTACTGAGCCACCTGGAAAGCCCCTTCTCACTTGTGTATAATTGTCATTCCTCTGTAATGAAGAGTGTTTCCTTGTATCTAATGACAGTGGACTCAAGATTTCTGTTTCATTTGCAGTAGTGTAATATTATTGTAAGTTTTTATTTTGATGCTCAAAATATCCCATATTTGCCCAAAGGGAAATTCTTTAGCCTGGATATGTCCCATCAGGTTTTTTGGTGTATTACTGTTGAGTGAATATACTGTTGAGTGTCATATACATACATACATACATACATACATATATATATATATACATACATACATACATACATATATATATATACATACATACATACATATATATATATATATGACATGCGGTTCATGGCTGATTCATGTTGAAGTTTGACAGAAAACAGCAGAATTCTGTAAAGCAATTATCCTTCAATAAAAAATAAATTTAAAAAAGACTACTGTTAAGTGTTGTTCTCCCCAAATTTTAGTTGCTCTCCTGTAGATTCAAGTGAAGAGTGTTGAAGGGCATATTATATGAGCAGAAATTTTACGCCTGGGTTGAAATTAAAGAAAGCTGAGCACTGAAGAATTGATGCTTTTGAACTGTGGTGTTGGAGAAGACTCTTGAGAGTCCCTTGGACAGCAAGGAGATCACATCAGTCAATCCTAAAGGAAATCAGTCCTGAATATTCATTGGAAGGACTGATGCTGAAGCTGAAGCTCCAATACTTTGGCCACCTGATACAAAGAACTGATTCATTGGAAAAGACTCTGATGCCAGGAAGGATTGAAGGCAGGAGGAGAAGGGGATGACAGAGGATGAGATGGTTGGAAGGTATCACCAAACTGATGGACATGAGTTTGAGCAACCTCTGGGAGCTGGTGATGGACAGGGAAACCTGGCGTGCTGCAGTCCATGGGGTCACAAAGAGTCAGACACGACTCTTTGCGAACAGGTTTTCGAAGAGATATCTGCAATCTCGTGTTTACTACAGCATAGGTAATGGAAACAAATTGTTCCTGAAAGAATGATAAAAATATATACATACACAAACACACATGCACATAATGCAATACTATTCAGTTATGAGAAGGAAGATTATCCTGTCATTCGAGATAAGGATGAATCTTGAGGATGTTACACTAAGTGAGATTATTCAGACAGAGAATGACAAAGAGGGTATGATAGCATTTGAACATGGAATCTAAAGAAGCCAGACTCATAAAAACAGAGGAAAATGGTGGCTACCAGAGGTAGGGAGGTGGAGGAGTAGGAAAGTTGTCTAAACTACTTGAAACTAGTAGACAGCTAGGTCCTGGAGATCCAACACAGTACAGTGAATACAGGTTCACTGATTCACTGTTTTATATGTATATATGATGTTTATGTTTATATGTGTGCACTATTATATGCAGCCAATGTAATTGTTCTATCGACATAAAAGTAGTCAAGGTTATTTGATCTGGCAGAAATACTATCATTCCAATGGTGATTATATTACAATATATAAAAGCATGAAGTGAAATGTTGTACAGCTTAACTTTACACAACGTCATATGTCAAATATAGTTCACTAAGAAAAGGAGCCAACCATACATGAGTATTGTGATTTGATTACAAATGAAGGAATAGATGGAAGGCAGAATCAGTTAGAGGCCTCCAGTCTCCCTCTGCCACCAACATCACTCCTAGATCTGGACCTGTCCATGTTCTCACTCTGCCTCTCTTCCCTTGCCACATCCTTCATCTCCACCTTGTGATATTTAGATCTCCACTAAAAGCCCACCTGATCTCCGACCTCTATTGCACTCTCCACCACTATCTTGGGACCTTTTTGACGTCCATCCTTCTGGGGCCATTATTCTAGGGACCTCATTCTAAACCCTCCTCAGCTGTCCTCAGCCCTGCAATGTCTATCGTCTGTGCCTTCCTTCCTCTGGCCAACCATCTGCCCCAAATTCAGAGATTTCATCACAGGCCCTATGCCTTCTGTATCCCTTCACTCTCTCCTGCCCTTAACCTCAGTTCTCCCCAACATCTCCGTGGACCCAGTCCACACGCTGCATCCATGATCCTTAGCCCTGTAGTCCCGACCCTTTGTCCTGGGCTCTCGGGCTCCCTCATGCCCACTGTCCTCTCCATGTCTCTCATGTCCTGTGCCCGTTATTTCCCCCAGGCTCCATCCCCATCTCACACACTATCTCACTAGGACTGTTATCTCTACCAGGACCTGCCTACTCCGTGTGACGTCATGTTCTCCCCACACTGTTTTGTACACCCACCCACCACTGACCTTTGCTTTCTTTTGCCCAATAACTTCTCATCACCATGGAACTTTTGTTCCTGTGACATATCACTCCAGGTCCCGAAGTTCCCCATACCATAACTTCTTGTCCACTTTGCTCACTTGTATTTTCATCCCCAGCCTTGTACTTGAATGTACTTGAACATTATACTTCCTGCGCCTTTTCTCTCTTCCCTCACTCTTCCTGTGCCCTCTCTACCACCCCATGTCCCCGGGTTCACTCCACCACCATCTTATCCATATGGCTCCTTTTCCCTCTTACCCATTCCTACTCTACTCCATCACGCATCATACAGTCTCTCTCCTAAACATGCCAAGTTTCTCAGAGTGTGTGTTAACATCAGATGGCAGTATTTACCATACATTTGAGGTGCTGTGCATTGTAGTAAACACTGTCCTAGGGATTTTTGCAGGGTTGAAGGCCTGGAGAGTGTGGGAAGGCTCCTGCTTTCAGGCATCCACAAGTCTAGATAGAAAACTGTTCTTTTTGGAAAGATCATGTCATAAGACACACACAGAATGTGGTGACTGATTTTTATGAAAGAATGGAAAAGACCCTGATGCTGGGAAAGACTGAAGGCAGGAGAAGGGGATGACAGAGGATGAGATGGTTGGATGGCATCGCTGACTCAATGGACATGAGTTTGAGCAAACTCTGGGAGTTGGTGATGGACAGGGGAGCCTGGAGTGCTGCAGTCCATGGGGTCATAAAGAGTTGGACATAACTGAGCTACTGAACTGAACTGATACTTTTGAGTTTCTGTGCATGTGTGCATTTTTGAGTATTTATATATGAGAATTTTTATGTGTTCAGAGTGTGCACTGATGCTCTTAACTGTGTAGTTGACATTGTATGAACACGTAATTGTGTATGTCCGTGAATATGTGAATGTGTGTGACTATGTGTTTGTGTATGTCAGTATACATGCATGCTCGTTTGCATCTGTGTGTAAGCATATTGGTGTGTGTGTAGGATGGGTTGTCCACTATTACGGCTTGAGCAACTGATTTGACATTATAGAATTATTGCATATGAACCTAGTTCAAAGAGTAGATTTGTGTGTCAGGAAACCTTAATACTTGAATTTAACTATTACATGTAATGTATATATATATTCCTTAACTTAAAGAGCAAATGTGGTTACTCAAAATTTTGCACAAAAAGAAGTGCGGAGGCCTCTGTTGACCTTGTTGGTCTGTTTTGGAGGGGAAGGCCACGTCTCATGAGTGGTGGGATCTTATTTCCCTGACAGGGCTCAAACTTGGGCCTCAATAGTGGAAGCACCAAGTCCTAAATAAACACTGGACCAGCAGGGAATTCCCATTTGTTGGTCTTGAATTGAGTGAGTAGCATTGGCTTATCTGACAGTTACAGGAATAGTAGAATCTCCCTTTTAAACTATCTGCTCCTGGTTCTTTTATTTCTGAGGGACTTTTTAGAACTTTCTCTTTTCTGTCAATATCAGGCTGCTTCTGCTTCCTATCACTTAGTCACCATCACTTCCTACCTGCTTAGTCACTCAGTCATGTCTGACTTTTTGCTACCCCATGGACTGTAGCCCACCAGGCTTTTCTGTCCACGGGGATTCTCCAGGCAAGAATACTGCAGTGGGTTGCCATGTCCTCCTCCAGGGGATCTTTCCAAACCAGGGATCGAACCCAGGTCTCCCATGTTGCAGTTTGATTCTTTATCATCTGAACCACCAGGGAAGCCCAGGAATACTGGAGTGGGTAGCCTATCCTTTCTCCAGGTGATCTTCCCAACTCAGGAATCAAACCTAGGTCTCCTGCACTGCGGGCAGATTCTTTACCAGCTAAGCTGCCAGGGAAGCCCACCTATCACCCTAGTTAGGATCAATATCAGTAAAGTTTAGTTTCCTAATAGTTTACTTATTTATTTATGTTGAATTTTACAAATGGGCACACTGATATTTAACGTGGATTACTGACACCACATCCTTCTTGTTACTTTTATCTGTTTTGAAAACCTCAGATATTTGGACAAATTCCACTTCTTTGCTCTTAACTTAATTGATGATCCGGATCAGTATATGAAATTAGGAAAAACTTGTCCTGGGAGCAAGTTTTCAGTCAGGCAGAACCTCCATGGAGACTAATCTTTGCAGCCAGTCCCTTATATGTCAATTTTAAGTTCTTCCTGCTCCCTGCATGTAAGCCTTGTCTGCTTCCTGGGATCATGGAAAAATGAGCCTCAGTCACAAAAACTCCAATAGTGCCTTATGACATATTAGCTGGAAACTTATAATTACTCTTGACAATTAGCAACTGGGAAACTGTTTTCAAAAATAATCCCAGTTCCCAAACCTATTCTTCCCAGCTCTGCTACAGGTGACATGATAATTGCCGTTCTGAGGGGAGGTGAGGTCACAGTATCACAAACTTATATCTCAGGGTTGAGCTACCCCTCCTGCACACAAACTGATTGCTTTGACCTTCACACTGAGCCCACCATCCAGGCAGCAGGAAAAAGAAACTGAATTTTTTTCAGTATTCATCAGGGAGGTAAAATCTATCAAAGAAGGATTTGTATCAGGAATCTGGTAAGTGGACATACTGGACAAAGGGAATCTCCCATGTGTGAACTTGTTTCAGCACCAAAGTCTTGCAGGAGGGTGGGATAAATCCTGAGTCTGGACTGAGATAGAAAAGGAAGATGGGGTCCTAGACCTTTCACCAATCCCTGATGCTCCTAACGTGATGTGTGTAATCCTGACTGATTGTGATTCTTGTGGCTTATTGCAGTGAATAGTGAAATCTAATATTTTGTGTTCTTATGAACAAGTAAGCCTGGCATTCAGTTTACTTTATAAGAATCATGGACATAATTTTTAGGATTAGAAATGAAGCCATAATACTCAGTACTTGTAAGAAAGAGTAGGATGAATCTATAGGAGTCATCTGATCCTGTGCAGAAATACTGTGTCTTGCAGAGGTTGCTGCAATAGAATGGGTGTATGAAGTACTTAGTACATTTAATAACTGCATCTCTATTGAATATGGAGAGGCTCTTCCCACTTAGGAAAGCAGAATTTAAGAAAAATAGAACTTTATACATTTCAGATACCATTTTTAGGCTCCAGTGTATCTTGTGATATTTCTATTGCTTTTACATGTTAAAATATCCATTCAGAAGACATGTGCCTTTTTTACAGTATACAATTTGCTTGCCTTAACATTTGATTTTGCATGTGTCTTGTATTTCCATATCTTTCACAAATCTTTCCTTCCTGCTAATACTTTATTGGACTCCAGTATTAATAAATTGATATATACATATATGAACTGAAAGTGCAAGTCATTCAGTAGTGTCCGACTCTTTGCGACCTCACAGACTATACTGTCCATGGAATTCTCTAGGCCAGGATACTGGAGTGGGTAGCCTTTCCCTTCTCCAGGGGATCTTTCCAATCCAGGAATCAAACCCAGGTCTCCCACATTGCAGGCGGGTTCTTTACCAGCTAAGCCACAAGGGAAGCTCAAGAATACTGGCCTGTCCCTTCTCCAGCAGATCTTCCCAACTCAGGAATTGAACCGGGGTCTCCTGCATTGCAGGCAGATTCTTTACCTACTGAGCTGTCAAGGAAGTCTCATATGAACTGAAATTAGTACTAATTTTGTTTCTACCATGCAGTATTAATTAGGCAGCAGTGTTTCCTGTCCCATTGTTCCCGTGATTTGTGCCATTGTGCTTTTGTCCTCATGTGAGAATAAATGAGTCTTTCTGTTGCCATCTTAATATTGAGCCATTCTTGTATTCATTAAATCCACCTTGTCATGGGGCAGGTACCTGCAGTTTTATAGTGAGGCAGTACTTTCCCACTAAATCAAATTCACAAGGGAATGCTTTCCCTTTTCATCCTCCTCCCAAGAACAAAGCTTTTAAAAATATGGTGTTAATGAGACTTTTTGTTAATTTTTTTAGTTTTTTAATTTTAAAATCTTTAATTCTTACATGTGTTCCCAAACATGAACCCTCCTCCCACCTCCCTCCCCATAACATCTCTGTGGGTCATCCCCATGCACCAGCCCCAAGCATGCTGTATCCTGCGTTGGACATAGACTGGGGATTCAATTCTTACATGATAGTATACATGTTAGAATGCCATTCTCCCAAATCATCCCACCCTCTCCCTCTCCGACTTTTGAAGCCTGTTAGCTAATGTGACTGGAGGAGGCAATGGCACTCCACTCCAGTACTCTTGCCTGGAAAATCCCATGGACGGAGGAGCCTGGTAGGCTGCAGTCCATGGGGTCGCTGAGAGTTGGACATGACTCAGTGACTTCACTTTCACTGTTCACTTTCATGCATTGGAGGAGGAAATGGCAACCCACTCCAGTGTTCTTGTCTGGAGAATCCCAGGGACGGTGGAGCCTGGCGGGCTGCCATCTATGGGGTCGCACAGAGTTGGACACAACTGAAGCGACTTAGCAGCAGCAGCAGCAGTACATCTACATTTAATTAAGATTTTTTTAATTCAAAATTTGTTCTTGCCCATAGAATGACTCTTCATAAATCAGTGGGAATTTGTCACTACCTAAATTTTAAAATAAAGTTCTACAAATCTAAATTGAAATGACAGGGTTCAAAACCAAAACTAAATCTAGACCTGGTTTATTGAAGAACACAGGTAACTAGGATTTGAGTACATCTGAATTAAATGCACTATTGTTATCAGCCAATCCAGGGTCAAATCATCTGCCCCCAACCAGCGACTGAATTTAGACCTAACACTTAACTTCTTTGTGTTGGTATTTGTCTCATCTTTATAAGGAAGAAAATACTGTCTGCCTCATATATTTGTGAGGAATAAAGAGGCTATCACATGTGTGTCTTCCATTGCACTGATTCATACACTATAAGTGTTCTTTAATGATTATACATTCAACTGTTGGAAGCACTGATATGACATGAAAACAAATCTTTCAAAATAGGAAGTATTGGTACGTGGAGAACGTTGGACTTCCATTGACCTGCTGCCTGTGGTCCACAACTCATATTCCCATTCAGGACCCTCTAGCTCAGAAGACAACCATCAGTTACTCAGACCTGACAGCATGGCTGCAGGTGATTTGGCAGCAGGATTCATCTTATTATCACAGACAGTAGTTGGAATGCTGGGGAATTTCTCTCTTCTTTACCATTATCTCTTCCTGTATTGCACTGGATATAGGCTGAGGACCGTCGATTTGATTGTGAAGAACCTGATTGTAGGTAACATCTTGGTTCTGTTCTCTGCTGGATTCCACAGTACGATGACAAATTTTGGGTGGAATCATCTCAACAGTGGATCTGCATGCAGATTTTTTGCATATGTTCGTGGAGTGGGCAGGGGAACATCCATTGGCATCACCTGCATCTTGAGTGTCTTCCAGGCCATCACGATCAGCCCCAGGAACTCCAGGTGGGCAAAGCTTAAAGTGCAAGCTCTCAAGTTCATTGTCCCTTCAATTTTCCTGTGCTGGATCCTGAACCTGCTGGTAAATCTAAATTATCCTATTTTTGTGACTCGAATAATGAACAACAAAAGCATCACTAATAGAAAAAGTTTCAGACATTGTACTGCTATTCATCATGATCGTTCTGGAGACATATTTATAGCAATGATGTTCTTCCCTGTTGTGTTGTGCTTTCTGCTCATGATCTGGACCAGTGGCTCCACAGTTTTCATCCTTTACAGGCACAAGCAGAGGGTCCAAAACTTTCATAGAATCAGTGTCTCCTCCATAGCCTCTGCTGAGTCCAGAGCCACCAAAACCATTCTTCTCCTGGTGAGCATCTTTATTATTTTTAACACTCTTTCCTCCATCTCTTATATTGTTTTGGGTCTTTTGAACAATCCTAGTTTGTTCATTTCAACCATGTCTTCAATAATCACTTCATATTTCCCAACTGTCAGTCCCTTTCTGCTCATGAGTCGTGACCCCACAATATCCAGGCTCTGCTTTGCTGGGAAGAGGAATACAAACGCCCCTACCCTTATGAGAAAGATGTAAATGGTATGTATTTGGCTTTTATTCATTTGGCTTGTTCGGTGCTACCCTCAGAGTCCTAGGTCAAATTGTGAGTGGTTTACCAGAGGATGTTAAACAGGAGTGGTGAGCATCTTTTTCAAAGTAAACAATGTTATGGGAGTGTTGGTAAAGAAGTATTATGTAATTATCTTCTCAATACTTCTGTAATGGGTGTATTGCTAGTGCTTGCATTTAGGAGTTCAGAATTTATGCAATAATAAACACCAGGTCCACAAACACTCTCACTGTTATGAAGTATACTACTGTGTAACTTAAATGGATCACTGTAAATTTCCTAGAAATGGAGTAGGCATGGAATATTAGGAAATGGGTGAAAAATGGAAGAGAATGTGACAGGTCATTTCTGAAACTGAAGGCAGTGGTGCTGAGGGGGGAAATTCAGTCCTTCCACAAAGCTTTTGGGAGCTAGTCATGAGTTTTGTCCATTATATTCTTAGAATGAAGACAGTCATTTACATGAAATATGGTGTTTTTTGGGGAGATGAGCATGTTTCAACATTTTCATGTAGGAACATCCCAACTGACCTGAAGAAGGGCAAAGTAGAAGACGAAAATACATTTTACCATAGTTTTGAGCAACATCAGGTCATTGTGAAAATGGAAAAAGATATGAATTGTATGGGAGTGGGATCTGTAGAAGACAGAATTTTCATTCTTTTGTGAAAATGACTTGAACATACTGGGAAGGAAGAGGCTTGAAGGTGCATGCTCATATCTTCGAATCTATGAAATTAATTTGCAGTGGAAAGATTCATTAAGTTTGGAGCACTGCAGGAAAAGCCATTTAAAAAAGAAAGACATGAATCTATTCTATGTATGTAGAGTTTGTGGTTCCTTGATTTTCAAGGGCAAATTGAGCATTGCCTCGGTTTTGGTAAAGATTTTTCTATGGTTGTCTTTGTATTGACAACCTGAAGCCAATAAAAGTATTGAGAATTCAACCACTTGAAAAACAAAATAATTATTTTGACCCAATGGATATACAGACTGAATCTCACTTCATTATCAATCACAAACTGGATCACAAAGCAAGAAGAAAATACAGACATGGCCATACCTACAAGTATCTCTCTCTCTCTTTTTGAGTTGCATAAAGTGTATTTTTCATTTTTGTATTTTAATCCTATTATTTGCCCATTATCTCTTGGAAAAGCAGCTAATGAATGTAGTAACAAAATGTTGATAATTACTTACATTTAGTATAATAACTGATACTTTTGTGTATCAATAGTTTATTTTCTTATTTTATCTCTGTTGTTTGTTTCAATGAATTTTCAAATATAATTCTACCTTACAAGTTTGATCTTTTCTTTGAAAGATGTATTTTCAGTATGTGTTAGCTTTTACTGAGAAATTTAGCATAAATTTAAAAGCAAAGATATATGTATATGTATAGATGATTCACTTTGCTCTAACCTGAAACTAACACAACATTGTAAATCAACTTGTTATTGTTCAGCCACTCAGTCATGTTCTACTCTTTGTGGCCCCATGGACTGCAGCATGCCAGGCTAAAGTCGGTGATGCCATCCAACCATCTCATCCTCTGTCATCCTGTCCTCCTCCTGCCTTCAATCTTCCCCAGCTTGAGGGTCTTTTCTAATGAGTCGGCCCTTCGCATCAGGGGGTCAAATTACTGGAGCTTCAGCATCAGTCCTTCCAATGAATACTCAGGACTGATTCCTTTAGGGTTGACTGGTTTGATCTCTTTGCAGTTCAAGGGACTCTCAAGAGTCTTCTCCAACACCACAGTTCAAAAGCATCAATTCTTTCATGCTCAGCCTTCTTTATGGTCCAACTCTCACATCCATACATGACTACTTGAGAAACCATAGCTTTGACTATACAGACCTTTGTTGGCAAAGTCATTGCTTTTAATATGCTGTCTAGGTTAGTCATAGCCTTTCTTCCATGGAGAAAGTGTCTTTTCATTGAATGGCTGCAGTCACGTCCGCAGTGATTTTGGAGCCCAAGAAAATAAAATCGGTCACTGTTTTCATTGTTTCCTTTTCTATTTACCATGAAGTGATGGGACTGGCAGCCATGATCTTCGCTTTTTGAATGTTGAGTTTTAAGCCAGTTTTTTCACTATCCTCTTTCACCTACATTAAGAGACTCTTCAGTTCCTCTTTGGTTTCTGCCATAAGGATGATGTCATCTGCATATCTTAGGTTATTGATATTTCTCCTGGCAATCTTGATTCCAGCTTCATCCAGCCCATCATTTTGCATGAAGTACTCTGCATAAAAGTTAAATAATCAGCGTGAAAACATACAGCCTTGATGTACTCCTTTCCCAATTTGGACCAGTCAGATGTTCCATGTCCAGTTTTAACTGTTACTTCTTGACCTGCATACAGGTTTTTTGACCTGCATATACTTGTAAATCAACTATACTCTAGTAAAAATTTTAAAAGTGGAATAAAAAGTAAAAAATGACATTCAGTGTCTCATTTTATCTAATGCTGTAAGGACATTGAAATAATAATCTTCATTGTACCTCATTCCCCGCCCCCCAAAGGTCATCATGGTTATTGTATTTTTAAAATGCTCCTTTGAACATTGCAGTTCATGTTACTTCCCCCCCCCCCCCCATACCACATTTCATGTATTTCCCTGACCAGAAATCAAACCCATGCCCCTTCTGCAGTGGCAGCACCAAGTCTTAACCACTAGACCCCCAGGAGAGTCCTGCATGTCACTTTTGAATTATTGTTGTTTCTTTTAAATGTATAGTCAGGTGTGGAATTGCTGGATCATATACTAGTTCAATCTGAGTGTTTCTGAGAAACTTCCATACTATTTTCCTTAGCGGCTGCACTAATTTACATTCGTGTTAACAATGTAAAAGGGTTTTCTTTTCTGTACAAACTGGCTGACATTTCTGTTTGTCAGTTTTCTTGATGCTAGCCATTTTGACAGGTATGAGGTGGTACCTCATTGTTTTGATTTACATTTTTTGTTTCACTTCTATTTGTTTTTGGCTGAGCTGGGTCTTCGTTGCTGCAGTGGCTTTCCTCTACTTTTGAGGAGCAGTGATTACTCTTTGTTGCAGTGCACAGGCTTCTCATTGTGATGGTTTCTAATGCTGCCTAGCAGGGGTTCTGGGGCACGAGGGCTTCAGTAGTAGTGGGTTGCAGGATCTAGAGCACAGGCTCAGTAGTTGTGGCCCGTGGGCTTTGTTGCCCTGTGGCATGTGAGATCTTTTCAAACCAGGGATAAACCTCTGTCTCCTGCTTTGGCAGGCGGATTCTAACCTCTGAATCACCAAGGAAGTCCCTGATTGGCATTTTTGATGATGAGCAGTGTTGCATATCTTTTCATGGTCTTGTTATCCGTTTGTATGTCTTCTTTAGAAAAATATCTATTCAGGTCTTTCACTGATTTTTATTTGGAGTTTTTGGTTTTTGATAGTGAATTTTCCTTTTAATTAATTAATTTATTTTAATTGGAGGCTAATTACTTTACAATATTGTAGTGGTTTTGCCATACACTGACATGAATCAGCCACGGGTGTACCTGTGTCACCCATCCTGAACACCCCCCCACCAGCTCCCTCCCCATCTCATCCCTCAGGGTCATCCCAGTGCACCAACCCTGAGCACCCTGTCTCATGCATCTAACCTGGACTGGCGATCTATTTCACATATGGTAAAATACATGCTTCAGTGCTATTCTCTCAAATCATCTCACCCTCACCTTCTCCCCCAGAGTCTAAAAGTCTGTTCTTTACATCTGTGTCTGTTTTGCTGTCTTGCATATAAGGTCATTGTTACCATCTTTCTAAATTCCATATATATGCATTAATATACTGTATTGGTATTTTTCTTTCTGACTTACTTCATTCTGTATAATAGGCTCCACTTTCATCCACCTCATTAGAACTGATTCAAATGTATTCTTTTTAATGGCTGAGTAATACTCCATTGTGTATATGTACCACAGCTTTCTTATCCATTTGTTTGCTCATGGACATCTAGGTTGTTTCCATGTCCTAGCTATTGTAAACAGTGCTGCTATGAACGTTGGGGTACAGGCATCTCTTTCACTTCTGGTTTTCTCTGTGAGTATGCCCAGCAGTGGCAATGCTGGGTCGTATGGAAGTTCTATTTCCAGTTTTTTAAGGAATTGCCACACTGTTCTCCATAGTGGCTGCACTAGTTTGCATTCCCACCAAGAGTGTAAAAGGGTTCTCTTTTCTCCACAAACTCTCCAGCATTTACTGTTTGTAGACTTTTTGATAGCAGCCATTCTGACTGGTGAGAGATGGTACCTCATTGTGGTTTTGATTTGCATTTCTCTGATAATGAGTGATGTTGAGCATCTTTTCATGTGTTTATTAGCCATCTGTATGTCTTCTTTGGAGAAATGTCTGTTTAGTTCTTTGGCCCATTTTTTGATTGGGTCACTTATTTTTCTGGAATTGAGCTTCAGGAGTTGCTTGTATGTTTTTGAGATTAATTCTTTGTCAGTTGTTTCATTTGGTATTATTTTCTCCCATTCTGAAGGCTGTCTTTTCACCTTGCTTATAGTTTCCTTCGTTGTGCAAAAGCTTATAAGTTTAATCAGGCCTCATTTTTGGAGAAGGAAATGGCAACCCACTCCAGTGTTCTTGCCTGGAGAATCCCAGGGACAGGGGAGCCTGGCGGGCTGCCATCTATGGGGTCGCACAGAGTCAGACATGACTGAAGTGACTTAGCAGCAGGCCTCATTTGTTTATTTTTGCTTTTATTTCCATTCCTCTGGGAAGTGGGTCATAGAGGATCCTGCTGTGATTTATGTCAGAGAGTGTTTTGCCTATGTTTTCCTCTGGGAGTTTTATACTTTCTGGTCTTATATTTAGATCTTTAATCCATTTTGAGTTTATTTGTATGTATGGTGTTAGAAAGTGTTCTAGTTTCATTCTTTTATAAGTGGTTGACCAGTTTTCCCAGCACCACTTGTTAACGAGATTGTCTTTTCTCCATTGTATTGCCTCCTTTGTCAAAGATAAGGTGTCCATAGGTGCATAGATTTATGTCTGGGCTTTCTATTTTGTTCCATTGATCTATATTTCTGTCTTTGTGCTAGTGCCATACTGTCTTGATGACTGTAGCTTTGTAGTATAGTCTGAAGTCAGGCAGGTTGATTCCTCCAGTTCCATTCTTCTTTCTCAAGATTGCTTTGGCTGTTCGAGGTTTTTTATTTCCATATAAATTGTGAAATTATTTGTTCTAGTTCTGTGAAAAATACCATTGGTAGCTTGATAGGGATTGCATTGAATCTATAGATTGCTTTGGGTAGTATACTCATTTTCACTATATTGATTCTTCCGATCCATGAACATGGTATATTTCTCCGTCTATTTGTGTCCTCTTTGATTTCTTTCATCAGTGTTTTATAGTTTTCTATGTATAGGACTTTTGTTTATTTAGGTAGATTTATTCCTGAGTATTTTATTCTTTTCATTGCGATGGTGAAAGGAATTGTTTCCTTAATTTTTCTTTCTATTTTCTCATTGTTAGTGTATAGGAATGCAAGGGATTTCTGTGTGTTGATTTTATATCCTGCAACTTTACTATATTCATTGATTAGCTCTAGTAATTTTCTGGTAGTGTCTTTCAGGTTTTCTATGTAGAGGATCATGTCATCTGCAAACAGTGAGTGTTTTACTTCTTCTTTTCCAATATGGATTATTTTTATTTCTTTTTCTTCTCTGATTCCTGTGGCTAAAACTTTCAAAACTATGTTAAATAGTAGTAGTGAAAGTGGGCACCCTTGTCTTGTTTCTGACTTTAGGGGAAATGCTTTCAGTTTTTCCCCATTGAGGATAATGTTTCCTGTGCATTTATCATATATGACTTTTATTATGTTGAGGTATGTTCCTTTTATGCCTGCTTTCTGGAGAGTTTTTATCATAATGGATGTTAAATTTTGTCAAAGGCTTTCTCTGCATCTATTGAGATAATCATATGGTTTTTAATCTTTCAATTTGTTAATGTGATGTATCACATTGATTGATTTGCAAATATTGAAGAATCCTTGCATCCCTGGGACAAAGTCATGATGTATGATCTTTTTCATATGTTGTTGGATTCTGTTTGCTAGAATTTTGTTAAGGATTTTTGCCTTTATTTTCATCAGTGATATTGGCCTGTAGTTTTCTTTTTTTTTGTGGCATCTTTGTCTGGTTTTGGTATTAGGGTGATGGTGGCCTCATAGAATGTGTTTGGAAGTTTACCTTCCTCTGCAATTTCCTGAGAGAGTTTGAGTAGGATCAGTTCAGTTCAGTCGCTCAGTCGTGTCCGACTCTGCGATCCCATGAATTGCAGCACGCCAGGCCTTTCTGTCCATCTCCAACTCCCTGAGTTCACTCAAACTCACATCCATCGAGTTGGTGATGACATCCAGCCATCTCATCCTCTGTCGTCCCCTTCTCCTCCTGCCCCCAGTCCCTCCCAGCATCAGAGTTGAGTAGGATAAGTGTTAGCTATTCTCTAAATTTTTGGTGGAATTCACCTGTGAAGCCATCTGGTCCTGGACTTTTGTTTGTTGGAAGACTTAATTACAGTTTCAATTTCTGTGCTTGTGATGGGTCTGTTAAGATTTTCTATTTCTTCCTGTTCAGTTTTTGAAGGTTATACTTTTCTAAGAATTCATCCATTTCGTCCAAGTTGTCCATTTTATTGGCATATAGTTGCTGATAGTAGTCTCTTATGAGACTTTGTATTTCTGTGTTGTCTGTTGTGATTTCTCCATTTTCATGTCTAATTTTGTCACTTTGATTCTTCTCCCTTTTTCTCTGGATGAGTCTGGCTAATAGTCTATTTTATTTATCTTCTCAAAGAACCAGCTTTTAGTTTTATTGATTTCTGTTATAGTTTCCTTTCTTGTTTTTCATTTATTTCTGCCCTAATTTTTATGATTTCTTTCCTTCTGTGAACCCTGGGGTTCTTCATTTCTTCTTTTTCTACTTGCTTTAGGTTAGAGTTAGGTTATTTATTTGATTTTTCTCTTGTTTCTTGAGGTAAGCTTGTATTGCTATCAACCTTCCCCTTAGCACTGCTTTTACTGAATCCCATAGGTTTTGGGCTGTTGTGTTTTCATTTTCATTCGTTTCTATGCATATTTTTATTTCTTTTTTGATTTCTTCTGTGATTTGTTGGTTATTCAGAAGTGTGTTTTTTAGCCTCCATTTTTTTTTGGTTTTTAATAGTTTTTTTTTTCCCCTGTGGTTGACATCTAATCTTACCACATTGTGATCAGAAAAGAGGCTTGAAATGATTTCAATTTTTGTGAATTTTCCAAGGCTAGATTTATGGCTCAGGATATGATCTGTCCTGGAGAAGGTTCCGTGTGCACTTGAGGAAAAGGTGAAATTCATTGTTTTGGGGTGAAATATCCTATAGATATCAATTAGATCTAACTGGTCCATTGTATCTTAAAAAGTTTGTGTTTTCTTGCTAATTTTCTGTTTAGTTGATCTATCCATAGAAGTGAATGGGATACTTAAAGTCTCCCATTTATTACTGTGTTACTATAATTTCCCCTTTCATACTTGTTAGCATTTGCCTTACATATCGTGGTACTCCTATGTTGGGTGCATATATATTTATAATTGTTATATCTTCTTCTTGGATTGATCCTTTGATCATTTTGTGTCCTTCTTTGTCTCTTTTCATGGCCTTTATTTCAAAGTCTATTTTATCTGATATGAGTATTGCTACTTCTGCTTTCTTTTGGTCTCCATTTGCATGAAATATCTTTTTCCAGCCCTTCACTTTCAGTCTGTATGTGTCCCTTGTTTTGAGGTGGGTCTTTTGTAGACAGCATAGGTAGGGGTCTTGTTTTTGTATTCATTCAGCCACTCTTTGTCTTTCAGTTGGGGCATTCATCCCATTTAAATTACCATTTAAGGTAATTATTGATAAGCATGACCCTGTTGCCATTTACTTTTTTGTTTTTGGTTCGAGTTTATACACCTTTTCTGTGTTTCTTGTCTAGAGAAGATCCTTTAGCATTTGTTGAAGAGCTGGTTTGGTGGTGCTGAATTCTCTCAGCTTTTGCTTGTCTGTAAAGCTTTTGATTCTCCTTCATATTTGAATGAGATCCTTGCTGGGTATAGTCATCTGGGTTTTATATTTTTCTCTTTCATCACTTTAAGTAAGTCTTGCCATTCTCTTCTGGTCTGAAGAGTTTCTATTGAAAGATCAGCTATTATCCTTATGGGAATCCCCTTTTGTGTTATTTATTGCTTTTCCCTTGCTGCTTTTAATATTTGGTCTTTGTGGTTGATCTTCATCAATATGATTAATATGTGTCTTGGGGTGTTTTACCAGCAAATTTGGAAAACTCAGCAGTGACCACAGGACTGGAAAAGGTCAGTTTTCATTCAAATCCCAAAGAAAGACAATGCCAAAGAATGCTCAAACTACCACACAGTTGCACTAATCTCACACGCTAGTAAAGTAATGCTCAAAATTCTCCAATCCAGGCTTCAGCAATGCATGAACTGTGAACTTCCAGATGTTCAAGCTGGTTTTAGAAAAGGCAGAGGAACCAGAGATCAAATTGCCAACATCTGCTGGATCATGGAAAAAGCAAGAGAGTTCCAGAAAAACATCTATTTCTGCTTTATTGACTATGCCAAAGCCTTTGACTGTGTGGATCACAAGAAACTGTGGAAAATTCTGAGAGAGAATTTCCCAATATTCCCATATCAGACTACCTAACCTGCCTCTTGAGAAATGTGTATGCAGGTCAGGAAACAACAGTTAGAACTGGACATGGAACAACAGACTGGTTCCAAATAGGAAAAGGAGTACGTCAAGGCTGTATGTTGTCACCCTCCTTATTTAACTTATATGCAGAGTACATCATGAGAAACGCTGGACTGGAAGAAGCACAAGCTAGAATCAAGATTTCCGGAGAAATATCAATTACCTCAGATATGCAGATGACACCACCCTTATGGCAGAAAGTGAAGAGGAACTAAAAAGCCTCTTGATGAAAGTGAAAGAGGAGAGTGAAAAAGTTGGCTTAACGCTTAACATTCAGAAAATGAAGATCATTGCATCTTGTCCCATCACTTCATGGGAAATAGATGGGGAAACAGTGGAAACAGTGTCAGACTTTATTTTTGGGGGCTCCAAAATCACTGCAGATGGTGACTGCAGCCATGAAATTAAAAGATGCTTACTCCTTGGAAGAAAAGTTATGATCAACCTAGATAGCATATTGAAAAGCAGAGACATTACTTTGCCAACAAAGGTCCACCTAGTCACAGCTATGGTTTTTCCAGTGGTTATGTGTGGATGTGAGAATTGGACTGTGAAGAAAGCTGAGCACCGAAGAATTGATGCCTTTGAACTGTGATCCCGGAGTGCAGCCCTGGTGGATCCACGGAATTTGAAGCGGGGATGGAGTCGGTGATTAAAGAGAGATTAATTAGAGATTTAAAGAGAGATTAATTAGAGATTTAAAGAGAGATTAGAGAAGAATAATGTAGCGAAAAAATAGAGGAGAGAAGAGGCTGTATTTCTTGGTTTACACAAAAAGCTAATAAAGTCTCGAGACAAGAGACTTGCTTGTTCATGTAGGCCACAGGTGCCCGCTTGAATAGCGGAGGGTGCCCCACCTTAGACTCCCTCTTGCGTGGGTCTTAGAAGCCAGGGCAGAAACGTGAAAGCACGGAGCCTCTGTGTTCCAAAGGATCAGCCTGAAAAAGAGAGGGAGGGATAGGGAGAAAGAGAGAGAGAAAGAATTGACATGAGGAAGGCCAAGCTTGTGCAAAAACCCCATAACTTTATTTTCAAAAGGTGCTTATATACCCTAAGTTTTACATAATGGAAGATGCAGAGTCACTCAGGGGCAGCAGTCCTGACCCTTATCGATATCAGGCCTTCTTTCTGCATATCTTTCCATATACAAAAGGTCTCAGGTGATTTACATTATCTTCTGGCCAAGAGGCCTGTTAACATTTTATGGCTCTTTTCCTTAATGAATGTTAATCAACCAAAAAACTTATTTTCCCTTGAAGTGTTTTTCTTTAATCTGCATCACCCTCAAAGTACTAGATAAAGTTACACCCTTACAGAACAAAGGTGCAGTGGGTTACAACAAAGAAAGTACTTAACTCAAAGATCTAATGTTGCTACTTGTTTTTTCTATATACCAACTATATTAATTAATGCACTTCAGGGTACACAACAAATAAAGGATATGAAAACCTGGCAGCAAGTATTGGCTCAACAATGAAACCCTTAACCAGTTCTATTCTAATGATTTTTAACTCTTCAAAAGGCTGTACACTCCTAGAATTTTTTAAGCTTCCTGTGCCTCTTGAGGTTGGGAGGCTGTAAACAATCATATGCGTAGTTGTAAAAAGTCTGGATAAACCTGTCAGGCAAGTTAGAAAGCTACCAGAGGGGGTTGAATTGAAACACTCCAATTACACCCAGGAGACTTATTAACTGGAGCTCTAAGTTAATTTTCTTTAGAGAAAGGTGGTCGGGGATAGCCCCCTGTTAATGTCAGAGGTGTTGGTGAGAGACATGAAATAATAAAACAGACAGATTATGGTTTTGGGGTAGATGCTCAGGCAGAGGACTCCTTGAGACCTGATCCGCCTTGCCCTGTCAGGGTTTTCCACATGACCTTGTCATGGGTGGGATCTCCTGTGCTGGCTCACGGCACTGTGGTGTTGGAGAAGACTCTTGAGAGTCCCTTGGACTGCAAGGAGATACAACCAGTCCATTCTAAAGGAGATCAGCCCTTGGTGTTTTTTGGAAGGAATGATGCTAAAGCTGAAACTCCAGTACTTTGGCCACCTAATGTGAAGAGCTGACTCATTGGAAAAGACTCTGATACTGGGAGGGATTGGGGGCAGGAGGAAAAAGGGACGACAGAGGATGAGATGGCTGGATGGCATCACCAACTCAATGGATGTGAGTTTGAGTGAACTCCAGGAGTTGGTGATGGACAGGGAGGCTGGTGTGCTGCAATTCATGGGGTCGCAAAGAGTCGGACGTGACTGAACGACTGAACTGAACTGGGATGTTTAGCCTTGGGTTTATCCTGTTTGGGTTCTCTGGGTTTCTTGGACTTGGGCGGCAATTTCCATACCGATTTTAGGGAAGTTTTCAACTATTCTGTCCTCAAATATTTTCTCATGGCCTTCTTTTTGTCTTCTTCTGAGACTCCTATGATTTAAATGTTGGGGCTTTTGACATTTTCCCAGTGGTCTCTGAGGTTGTCCTCATTTCTTTTAATTCTTTTTTGGTTTTTCTTCTCTGCTTCATTGATTTTCACCATTGTATCTTCCACCTCACTTATCCTGTCTTCTACCTCTGTCCCTAACTCTTTTGTCTCTCTTTTTGTCTTTTATATTTTGTCCTACCTCCTTTTGAAGAGAATGGGCTGCCTTTCTGGGTGCCTGGTGTCCTCCACCAATGTTCAGAAATTGTTTTGTGGAAGTTGCTCAGCATGCAAATGATCTCCTCATGAATTTGTGGGAGAGAAAGTGGTCTCCCCATCCTATTTCTCTGCCATATTGAATTTTTTGAGTTATTCATATCTTTTAGAGGTTAACCCCTCATCAGTTATATCATTTGCAAGTATTTTCTCCCATTCTGTAAGTTGTCTTTCCATTTTGTCAGTACTTGCCTTTGCTGTGAAATGGCCTTTGGGTTTAATTAGGTATCTTATTAGTTTATCATTGCTTTTGTTTTTTTCTCCTTAGGAGACAGATCAAAAAAAAAAAAAGTAAATGTAGTTAATGCCAGAGACTATTCTTCCTATGTTGTCTTCAGGTGGGTTTTTTAAATTGCTATCCATTCTGTTTGCCCACAAAAATATAAGCTGTACAAGCGTAGGAAACGTGTGCCTTCTTCATGGAGTTCTGTCCACTGCCAGCAGATCAAGTGCTTGACACAGCAGATAAAATATGTCCAATATATTTTATGGAAGGAATGGATTAATTTTTCCAATGCTTGTTGAGGTGTTACCTACCTTCTTTGTGTTACTATAATGTACTTTCTTTTTCACCTGCTGTCTCCATTTTGCAAATCATCTTTGCAACTATCAGTCTGTTTTGTTGTGTTATTTTCCTATCACTGTTTTAGTGACTTGTGTTTATTCCAAACAATCCTGACAGCAGATATGAGTTGGTTTTCTCCACTCTGCAAAGAAATTGTTCAACTCTCTGGACCCCCACTCTGTTTCCTATAACTCTCTTCAACTATGACACTAACTACCTAGTTCAGACTCTACAAGACTCTCCTCAGTTCAGCTGCACGTCCCAATATTGGGGGCCCAGGATACCTATACTTCTGTCTGACTTGACTGTAAAATCAGGTATCCCATACTCAGCCATCCTCCAGTTCAAGATGAAGAATTGGCTGGAATATGCACAAAACTATGGGGAACCTTTTAACTTACTACCACAGTTTATTATAAAGGATACAGAGGAATGGACAGATGAACAAGTATATTGGGTGAGTTCTGGAAGGAGCCCAAGCACAGGAGCTTTTGTCCCCATGGAGTTGGGTATCACCACCCTCCCTGCAGGTGGATGTGTTGTCCAACTCTGAAGCTTTCTGTGCCCATTTTAAAGGGATTATTATGGAGGTTTCATCATTGATTAAATCTTGGTAATTGATGAGTAAGCTTAACCTCAAGCCCCTCTTCTCTATCTGGATCTCGTGGTGGGGTGGTAATCCTGAAACTTCCAACTGAATCATTGGTTCACCTGACAGCCAGTTTCCCATCTTGGAGCTCTCTATGAGCCCACCAAGATCACCTCATTAACACGAACTCAGATCTAACTAACTGACAAAACATGGTCCACTGGAGGAGGGAATGGAAAACCACTTCAGTAGACTTGCTTCCAGAACCCCATAAACAGTATGAAAAGGCAAAAAGATATGACACCAGAAGATAAGCCCCCACGGTTGGAAGGTGTCCAATACGCTGCTGGGGAAGAGTGCAGAAATAGTTCCAGAAAGAATGAAGCAGTTGGCCCAAAGAGGAAATAATGCTATTACGGATGTGTCTGGTGGTGACAGTAAAGTCCAATGCTGTAAAAACATTATTGCATAGGAACCTGGAATGTTAGGTCCATAAATCAAGGTAAATTGGACGTGGTCAAGCAGGAGATGGCAAGAGTGAACATAGACATCTTAAGAATCAGTGAATGGATGGCAACAGGCGAATTTAATTCACATGACCTTATATCTTCCTGTGGCAAGAATCCCTTAAAAGAAATGGAGTAGCCCTAATCATCAACCAAAGAGTCTGAAATGCATTACTTGGGTACAGTCTAAAAAATGACAGAATGATTTCGGTTCATTTCCAGGCAAATTATTCAACATCACAGTCATAAAAGCCTGTGCCACAACCAGAAATGCTGAAGAAGCTGAAGTCTAACGGTTCTATGGAGACCTATGAAAACTTCTAGAACTAACATCCCCAAAAGATATTATTTTCATCAAAGAGGATTAGAATTCAAAAGTAGAAAATCAAGATATACCTGGAGTAACAGGCAGGTTTGGCCTTGAGTACAAAGTGAAGCAGGGCAAAGGCTAACAAGAATTTTGTCAAGAGACCTTTGCTATGACCTTTGTCAACACACTGGTCATAGCAAACACCCTCTTCCAGCAACAAAAGAGACAACTCTTCACATGGACATCCTCAGAAGGTCAGTACAGAAATCAAGTTGATTATATTCTTTGCTATTGAAGAGGTAGAGGCTTTATACAGTCAGCAAAAACAAGATCTGGAGCAGACTGTGGCTCATATCATAAGCTCCTTATTGCAAGATTCAGGTTTAAATAGAAGAAAGTAGGGAAAACCACTGGGCCATTGAGACATGACCTGAATCAAATCCCTTATGATTATACAGTGCAGGTAATGAACAGTTTCAAGGGATTAGATCCGGTAGAGAGAGTGCCTGAAGGACTATGAACTGAAGTTTGTACGGGAGGCAGTGACCAAAACCATCCCCAATGAAAAAGAAATGCAAGAAGATAAAGTGGTTGTCTGAGGAAGCATTACAAATAGCTGAGATAAGAAGAGAAGCAAAAGGCAAGGAAGAATAGCAATGAAACGTGTACATTACCATATATAAGATAGATGACTAGTGCAAATTCAATGCAGGAAGCAGGGCACCCGAAGCCAGTGCTCAGGAAAAACCTAGAGAGATAGGGTGGGGAAGATGGGAGGAGGGGTTCTGGATGGAGTGGGGACACATGTATCCCTGTGGCTGATTCATGTTGATGTATGGCAAAAAACCGTCACAATGTTGTAAAGTAATTATCTTCCAATTAAAATAAATAAAGCTTTGAAAAGGCTAGGGAGAAAGGGAAAGATCAACCCACCTGAATGCAGAGTTTCAGAGAATAGCAAGGAGATATAAGAAAGCCTTTCAAAGTGAACAATGCAAAAAAATAGAGAAAAACAATATAATGGGAAAGACTAGAGATCTCCTTAAGAAAGTTGCAGATATCAAGGGAATATTTATGCAAGGATGAGCATGATAAAAGATACAAATGGAAAGGACCTAAGAGAAGCAGAAGATATTAGGAAGAGGTGGAAAGAATACAGGGATGAACTATACAAAAAAAGTCTTAATGACCCAGATAACCACTATGGTGTGGTCACTCACCTGGAGAGAGACACTCTACAGTTTGAAGTCAAGTGGGCCTCAAAGACATTAGTATGAATGAAGCTAGTGGAGGTGATGGAATTCCAGCTGAGCTAGTTAAAATCCTAAAGTATGGTGCTGTTGAAGTGCTGCACTCAATATATAAGCAAAGTTGGAAAACTCAGTAGTGGCCACAGGACTGGAAAAGGTCAGTTTTCATTCCAATCCTAAAGAAGGGAAATGCCAAAGAATGTTCAAACTATTATACAAAGACTCATTTCACACGCTAGGAGGGTAATGCCCCAAATCCTTCAATTTAGTGAGTTCATTCAGCCAGTTCAGTCATTCAGTCGTGTCCGACTTTTTGCAACCCCATGAATCACAGCACGCCAGGCCTCCCTGTCCATCACCAACTCCTGGAGTTCACTCAGACTCATGTCTATCGAGTCAGTGATGCCATTCAGCCATCTCATCCTCTGTCGTCCCCTTTTCTTTCTGCCCCCAATCCATCCCAGCATCAGAGTCTTTTCCAATTAGTCAACTCTTCACATTAGGTGGCCAAAGTACTGGAGTTTCAGCTTTAGCATCATTCCTTCCAAAGAACACCCAGGACCAATCTCCTTTAGAATGGACTGGTTGGATCTCCTTACAGTCCAAGGGACTCTCAAGAGTCTTCTCCAACACCACAGTTCAAAAGCATCGATTCTTCAGCGCTCAGCTTTCTTTACAGCCCAACTCTCACATCCATACATGACCACTGGAAAAACCATAGCCTTGACTATACGGACTTTTAGTACATGAACCCAAATCTTCCAAAGGTACAAGCTGGGTTATGAAGAGGCAGAGGTACCACAGATCAAATTGCCAACGTTGTTAGATCATAGAGAAAGCAAAGGAATTCCAGAAAAACATGGACTTCTGCTTCATTGACTATGCTAAAGCCTTTGACTATGTGGATCATAACAAACTGTGGAAAATTTTTAAGGAGATGAGAATAACAGAACACTTTACCCATCTTCTGAGAAATCTGTATGCAGGTCAAGAAGTAACAGTTAGAATTGGATATGGAACAACAGACTGGTTCAAAATTGGGAAAGGAGTATGTCAAGGCTGTAGATTGAAACCTTACTTATTTAACTTCTGTGGAGAGTACGTCATGCAAAATTCTGGGCTTGATGGATTCATCGAAATTGCCTATATCAACAACCTCAGAAATGCAGATGACACCACTCTAATGGCAGAAAGCAAAGAGGGTCTAAAGAGCCTCTTGATGAAAGTGAAAGAAGAGAGTGAAAAGCTGGCTTAAAACTCAACATTCCGAAAATTAAGTACATGGCATCTGGTCCCATCACTTCATGGGAAATAGAAGGGGAAAAAGTGGAAACAGTGACAGATTTTGTTTTCTTGGGCTGCAAAAATCACTGCAGACAGTGACTGCAGCCATGAAATGACAAGACACTTGCTCCTTTGAAGGAAAGCTATGACAAATCTTGACAGTATATTAAAAACCAAAGACATCACTTTGCCAACAAAGTATAGTCAAAACTATGCTTTTTCCAGTAGTCATGTACAATGTGAGAGTTGAACCATAAAGAAGGCTGAGCACCGAAGAATTGATGCATTCATTCCAATTGTGGTGCTACAGAAGACTCTTGAGAGTCCCTTGGAGAACAAAGATAAAACTGGTCAATCCTAAAGGAAATCAACCCTGAGAATGCATTGGAAGGAATGATGTTGAAGCTGAAGTTCCAATACTTTGACCACCTGATGCAAAGAGCTGACTCACTGGGAAAGACCCTGATGTTGGGAGACATTCCTGGCAAAAGGGGAAGGGGGCGACAGAGAAAGAGATGGTCGGATAGCATCACCGACTCAATGGACATGGATTTGAGCAAGCTCAGGGAGATAGTGAAGCACAGTGGAGTCTGGCGTGCTGCAGTGCATGGAGTCACAAAGAATTGGACCTGACTTAGGCACTGAACAACAGCAAATAGGTATGGTTGAAAGGGCTTGTTAAGGATAACAAAAGTGGCTGCTTTCATCTGTACCACTCAACCACTTTCAGGGGTTTTAACAGCATTGTGTCAAAATCTAGTGACAAAGTCCAAACGTGTATTTCTGACTGTATCACAGCTTCCATGATGAAAGATTATTTCAGTGTATTCTTTTATGTTGTGAATTTTGTGTATGTGCAGTAGCATTCTTAGACTGCAACAAGCTGACTTTCCCTGGTCCTCAGACTTTTCCCTCCCTCTGCTCTCTCCTGTATTGTGGAGAAGCTTCCTTGAAACCAGCAACGCTGTGAGGACAAGGTGCTCTGAATCAGGACCTTGTTCTTCATAAGTCATGGTCATTGAAAACACTGACCCTGAAATGTCTGATTGTCTCTTTCTGGAAGCTGAGATAGGCAGGACTGGCAAGTGTGTCTAGGTGATGGTATCCATCCACATCCCTGTTTCTCCTCTAGGGGGCATTTGCTGAGTCTTTACTTCATGCACAGGCTTGAGTACATATTCAGGAGCTCCAGCAGGGCCTCATAGCAGACCTGGTTCTAAGAGGATGCCTGACAGGCAGATCCCTCCCAAGGACTTGACAGGAACAGTACTTATTTAATACTCAGAGTCACATGAAATTGATGCTGAACATGTCACATGCAGACTGGTGCTGACACACAGAGTTTGGACACCTTATGTCGTTTATCTTGGTATGTGCCTCAAAGAAAACCATAAATCAAGGGCCATGAGTATCCTAAATTTAGCGCTCTCTCTCTTTGTGTGCCTTTGTGTATTTTTAAAGCCCCTTTGGGGTAGAATACATTCACTGTTGGATTTCCTAAGCCTATACTCCTAGACATAATAATACAGCTTATTACCACAGGATGACATTTCTAAAAAATGTTTTATTTAATAGTAGTAGTGATTTTTAGGCTTCCCTGATGGCTCAGAGGTTAAAGAGTCTGCCTCCAATGCGGGAGACCCGGGTTCGATCCCTGGGTCGGGAAGATCCCCTGGAGAAGGAAATGGCAACCCACTCCAGTATTCTTGCCTGGAGAATCCCATGGATGGAGGAGCCTGGTAGGCTCCAGTCCACAGGGTCGCAAAGAGTCAGACACGACTGAACGACTTCACTTTACTAGTGATTTTTTTGACTGCCCTACAGGGCTGATGGGATCTCAGTTGTCCAATCAGGGTTGGAACCCAGGACCCTAAAGTAAAAGTGCCAAATCTGAACCGTTGAACTATCAAGGAATTCTTTATTATATTCTTTAACATGATTCATCAGGGGTCTCCAAGGCCATCCTCAAGGTTGATGAATCACAGATGCACTCTCAAGATTCAGGAGTGGTTACAATCAAGGTTACTCTTTATTACTTGAATAAGCAAAGGAAAAACATGCATGGGGCAAAATCCACAGGAAACCAGGCTTAACATTTCACATGTCCTTTCCCAGGGGAGTGACATGGGGATGTTGTGAGTTTGCCCTGAACAAGATGTGACAGACAGTACACGTGAAGTGTCGTCAACCTAGGCAGTTCACCTGAGCCTTGGTTGCAGGGTTTTGTGCTGGGGGTCATGCAGCCCTGTGGCCCCATGTGACTAATGTCAACTACTCAGACCCCAGCCCTCCAGAGCAGAAACAGCTCTTCACCATAAATGGCATCGTTAGAATTCACTTCTCTGGTCCCACTGGTCTTGTATGGCCCAATGCCTCAAGTATATCAAAGCACTCTTATCAGGAAAATATTCCAGAGTTCAGAGGCTATCTCCCACAAGTGAGGCAATGCTGAAGACAAGTCTTTCTTTCAAATATTAGAGTTTGAGCAAGCGAGGTCTGCCGAATTTATGCTTTCCTACATGGTCATATCGGGTGGTTTCCTCGTTTTATTATCATAAATGGTGTCTGGGAATTTGGTGATCATGTACACTGGCACCAAGAGAAGCAGGATAAATGGAGAAAATTTCCGTGATTATAATGATTTTGGAAAAATAATTTTTCTAAACATACAGCTTGCTTCTTTAAGAGAAAGGCCCCAGAAATTTGACTCCCAGGGAAGATTTCTAGAGGAAGGTATACAGAGAAATTGAGAGTTGGGTTGAAGTAAGTGAAATAGTGAAAAAATATAGATCCATGAGGAAGAGGGAGGTCACGCAAGGCAAGGATTAGCCAGCTGTGATGCTGTCGGGGTATAGAATTGTCAGTGGGAGAGGATTCCGAGGAAGGATAGAGTGGAGGTGGGTGAGGAAATAGAAGGGTCAGGTGGAGGTTAGAGGGGAAAATTTAGGTCATGGCCTTGCAGGGTGATGGGACAGGTGCTAAAAGATGGATAAAGACCTACGAAGTCCTGGGGTGAAAGTCTTTGGGTGATAAAGGTAGAGGCAGAGCACACAGAGATAAAGGGATGGAGGTATCAGGGCAGGTTGGGGGTCACTAATTCATCCCCCATAATTAATACCCTCATTTTCAGTTGAGTCACAAGTCACTTGTGGGTCATTTTTTTCATTTGGCCCATGAAACGAAAATTCTGCTGATACCAAATACTCCTGGGATTTCCTCGATGGTCCAGTGGTTAAGACTCCATGCTTCCACTGTAGGGGGCATGGGTTTGGTCCCTGGTTAAGGAGCTAAGATCTTGCAAGCCTCACAGCATGACCACATCCAAACCTCCTTAATGTTTTAATATACAGTAGGTCCCTTGCTAAAAGGTGAATGATACCACAGCATCAGGACTTTTCTCCTCTATGGAAATTTCAGGCATGAACAGTGACTAGTGTCGACCTGGCAAGAGCATCTCTTTACTGGTCCCTGGCCCTCAGTGTTGGCAACAGGAGATCTGACCCCTTCCCCATACTATGATTCATTAACTTTTATGCCCCAAACTGATTTGATGAAACTCCCCTTACTTATTGTAGTGTTTTTAAACTTTAACATCTTCTTTACATAAAAAATAAAATATAACTATACAGTATTGAAAAAAATTATAAGTAATGTTTGTTTTTTGTGTGAAGCTATACCAAGAGGTAACCACTTGCAATGGTTGTTTGGATATAATCACAAAAATGTATTCCATTGAACAAAATCTACTGTTGTCTTAGAACTGTTGGCATATCTTTATCCGCTGGCATTATCTGTTGGTGGTTCATGTAAGATTACAGGCAAAAGGGCCTTTGCAAATATGCCTAAGGTTATTAGTCAAGTGACTTTAAAATCGGGATATATTCTTCATAATTTGGGTAGATTGTTTGTAGTTACATGACCTTAAAGAACAGAGAGGCCAGTTAGATGCAACTGAAAAGGAAGAGAATGAAAACAGGAGGGAGAGGGTGTCAGTTTGCTGATGCTGACTTTCCAGATAGAGGAAGCCATGTAGAAGAGATGTGAAGAATTCTTGCAAAGACAAAAATCAGCCTGTAAGTAATTCTCCTCAAGAGGGTCCAGTTAAGCGCCCGGGAGAGCAGACCACTTGATTCTGGCCTTCTGACTAACTGGCCTGTCATCAAATGAATTGATTGTTGTTTCAGGTGCTAGTTTCATGGAAGTTTGTTATAGCAGCAATAGAAATAGAATAATAAACAGTAAAATTAGCTTAAACCTGGTGCTCTGTGACAAACTAGAGTGGTGGGATGGGGTGGGTAGTGGGAGAGAGGTTCAAGAGGGAAAGGACATATGTATATCTATGGCTGATTCTTCTTTACTTATGGCAGAAGCCAACAGAATATTGTAGAGCAATCATCCTCCAATTAAAATAAATAAATTTAAAAGATAAAGGTTTTTAAAATATTAGGTAAAGTTCCCGTTTATTCTCAAAACTGATGCCATTTTGATATTCAACTGTAGCATAGTTTTTTCAGTTTTTCATTTGTTGTTGTTTTTTTTTTTTAATTCGGTTTTATATGTCATTGTTTAGTTGCTAGGTCATTATCAACTCTTTGTGATCCCATGGATTGTACGCTGCCAGGCTCCTCTGTCCATGGGATTTCCCAGGCAAGAATACTGGAGTGGGTTGCCATTTCTTCCTCCAGGCAATCTTCCCAACCCAGGGTTCAAATCCACATCTTCTGCTTGGCAGGTGGATTTTTACCACTGAGCCACCAGGGAAGCCCTTTATAGGAGTAAACCTGATATTATATCACAATTGGTATAAAAATGAATGTATAACATATTCTGCTTTGTGGCTATGACCATAAAAATGTTTTCAACATTTTCATAAATATTGTCATACTGGCCTTAATTTTTACTCAAGTTGCTTACCTCAATCGCATTGTTTATGAAGAAGATAATTTTATGTTAGCAGAAATAGCTTTACCATGTTCCACCAAACACAATGATTTATTCAATGGAGAATATTAGTGAGGTATCTGTATCAAAACACTCCTTGTTTATATCTTTAGAGTGTTATTTTAATTTTTCTTGGACCCCCTCCTCACTGTAAGTTGGGCTTCCCTGGTGACTTATCTGGTAAAGAATCTGCCTACAATGCAGGAGACCCTGTTTCGATTCCTGGGTTGGGAAGATCCGCTGGAGAAGGGTAGGTTACCCACTCCTGTGTTCTTGGGCTTACCTTGTGACTCAGCTGGTAGAGAATCTACCTGAAATGCACGAGATCTAGGTCCGATTCCTGGGTTGGGAAGATACCCTAGAGAAGGGAATTGCTACCCACTCCAGTATTCTGGCCTGGAGAATTCTGTGGGCTATATGGTCTATGGGGTCACAAAGAGTTGGACATGACTGAATGATGTTCACCTCATCTAAGGGTAAGTAGGATCTTAGTTACTTGGAAGTAAACTCCTTGGAAGCTTACTCCTTGGAAGAAAAGCTATGACCAACCTAAACAGCATATTCAAAAGCAGAGACATTACTTTGCCGACTAAGGTCCGTCTAGTCAAGGCTATGGTTTTTCCTGTGGTCATGTATGGATGTGAAAGTTGGATTGTGAAGAAGGCTGAGCGCCGAAGAATTGATGCTTTTGAACTGTGGTGTTGGAGAAGACTCTTGAGAGTCCCTTGGACTGTAAGGAGATCCAACCAGTCCATTCTAAAGGAGATTGGTCCTGGATGTTCTTTGGAAGGAATGATGCTAAAGCTGAAACTCCAGTACTTTGGCCACCTGATGCGAAAAAGACTCTGATGCTGGGAGGGGTTGGGGGCAGGAGGAGAAGGGGACGACAGAGGATGAGATGGCTGGATGGCATCGCTGACTCTATGCACGTGAGTCTGAGTGAACTCCGGGAGTTGGTGGTGGACAGGGAGACCTGGCGTGCTGCGATGAATGGGGTCACAAAGAGTCGGACACGACTGAGAGACTGAACTGAACTGAACTGAGGATCTTAGTTCCCTGGCCACGGATTGAACCCATGCACTCTGCATTGAAATTGTGGAGTCTTAACTATTGGACCAGTTAAAGCAATGGCACCCCACTCCAGTACTCTTGCCTGGAGAATCCCAGGGATAGGGGAGCCTGGTGGGCTGCTGTCTGTGAGGTCGCTCAGAGTTGGTCACGACTGAAGCAACTTAGCAGCAGCAGCAGCAACAACCATTGGACCCCTAGGGAAGTCCATAGACCTTTATAGTGTTGAATGTCAGCTGTCACATATTGTGGGATGTGTAAGTAGGTCATAACTGAATTGTCCACATGTGGATTTTTATCAGTGGCTTGAGAGATGGGATTGCTTCACCACCTAGATTGCAGAATCCCACTGTGAGTGTTTATATGCTAAATTGCTCTTGGAATATGCTGTTAAATGACGCTTTGCACCCCTTATTTCTCCAGGTCCCCAGATATCCCACATCATATCTTTGTTGCACACTTTATTCAGTTATATTTTAATGCCCAGCCTTACACTCGAATACTTAACCAACATTAAACTCCTTGTACTTTTCTTCTCTCTGCCCGCTTTCTTCCCCTGCCTATAACCCTGGGCCCCAGGCTCACTCCACCACCCTCTTATCCTTATGGCTGCTTTTCCCTCTGGCCTATTCCTACTCCACTCTGTGACACACCCACACACCGTCACTACCCTAAGGACTTCAAGTTCCCAGAGTGTGTCTTGACAACAGATTGCAATGTTGACTGCTATTTTAGATGTTATGTACTGTAGTAAATATTGTCTTTGTAACTGTCACAGAGTTGGAAGGACTGTAAAGTGTAGGGAAGCTCCCATTTTGAGGCATCCAGAAGTTTGGAGATACAGCTGTCCTTCTTGTCATTGAGATACATGCGTGGTGACTGTGGTTTCATGAAAGAGTGTAATTTTGAGTTTCTGTGTGTTTATGAATATTTGTGTGTAACAGGGAATTTTCCTGTATGCAGTGTGTGCATTCATGGTTGTGAGTGTGCAGTTGAAATTGTATGGGAACGTGAGTGATTACATATGTGTGTAAGTATCTGAATGTGTGCAAGTATATATTTGAGTGTGTGAATGTCCATGCATCTCTGCATGTAAATGAACTTGTATGTGAGCATTTGTGTGTGTTTGTGTAGAATGGATTGTCTTCCATTATGGCTCTAACAACTGACTTGACAATTGGAAGGGAAGGTGGAAGGAACCTGGATCAAAGATTTAATATATATGTAAGGAAAACCTGAAAAATTAGATTCAACAGACAATATATATATGTTTCTTGACCCTATGGAAGTGTATTTCTTAATTACAAATGCAATCCCAAGTTCTTAATGAAAAGTTTGCACAAAATAATTTTGTAGAGAAACTGTGTTGATCTCTCTATGGTCTTGAATAGCACTGGCTTATCTGACATTTATGGAAATAGTAGAATCTCCCTGTTAGACCACCTGATCCTCATTCTTTAGTTTGCATGGGTCTGTTTCAGACATTTATCTCTTTATTCTGTGGGTAGTATCCACTTCTGCTTCCAAATTATTGAAGGTCCATATCAGGAAAGTTTATTTTCCTAACAAATTACATATTCTTTGATACAAATGAGTACAAATGAGTTATACAAATGAGTGTTTGTATAACACTGCTGTCTAATGTAGAGCGTCGGAATCATGTCCTTCTTGTTACTTGTATCTCTTTTGAAATCCTCAGATATGAGGACAAATTCCACTTCTTCACTCACACTTTAATTGATGGACCAGCTCAGTGTATGAAATTGGGAAAGAACTGTCCTGGGTAGAATTTCTCAGTGAGGCAAAACCTTCATTGAGACATAGATGTGCAGCCAGTTTCTTACATGTCAGTCCTAAGTTCTTCCTGCTCCCTGCATGTGAGCCCTGTGTGCCTCCAGGGATCATGGAAAGAAGAGGGCCTGACAACCCACTCCAGTATTCTTGCCTGGAGAATTTCATGAGCACAGGAATCTGGGTAGCTATAACCCATTGGGTCGGAAAGAATCAGAGACAACTGAAATGGCTTAGCACGCTCATACGTAAACATCTGTCACAAACAATCCAAAGTCTCTTAAGACATACTAGTTAGAAACTTATAATGGCCATTGTTAATTAGTGAATGGAAAAATATTTTCAAAAATAATCACAGCTCCCAAGCCTGTTCCTCCTGCCAGCGCTGCTACAGGTGACATGATAATTGCAGTTCTGAGGGGAGATGAGATCACTGGATCACAAACTCGTGTCTCAGGGTCCAGCTACCCCTTCTGCACATATACTGATTGTTTTGACCTGCACGCTGAGCCCACCCTCCAGGAATCAGGAAAAAGTCACTGAGTTTTTTTTTCTGTATACTTTGGGGAAGTAGAATCTATAAAGGAAGCATCTGTATTAGGAATCTGATAAGTGAATTATTTGACAAAGAGAATCTCCCGTGTGTGAACCTGGTCCAGCACCAAAGCCTGCAGGAGGGTGGGATAAATCCTGAGTCTGAACTGAGATAGAAAAGGGAGGTGGGGTGCTACATCTTTCACCAATCCCTGATGCTCCTAATGTGATGTATGTATATCTCACTGACAGAGATTGTTGTGGTTTAATTAGTGTGATATTTTATGTGACTAAGGATGGCATTTCCCCAATTAATATGATGTTCAGTCTCCTTTCCAGGAATCCTATACATACATGTCAGGTTTCAGAGATGAGCACATAATAGTCCATCCTTGTAACAAAGAGTATGATGAATCTATAGGAATCATCTGACCTTGTGCAGTAACAGTGTGTCTGGCAGCCATTGCTGGAGTAGAACTGTCTCTAACTCTGGATGTTGTATGAATTGCTGAGAAGATTAAATTTTTGTGTCTCTGTTGATTGTTGGAGAGACTATTTGCACATAAATTAAGGAATCAGCATGGATGAAAAATAGAACTTTATGCAATTCAGACACCATATTTCTGCTTCTTTTCAGTATTATGATACCCATTCAAAAAGTGTATGTTCTTTATATGGTACACAAGTTTCTAGCCTTAATATTGATTTTCCATGTATCCTGTATTTACATATCTGTCACAAATTTTGCCTTATTGCTAATACTTGTATTTGTTGTTTAGTCACTAGGTCACATCCCCATCAACTGTAGCCCCCCAGGTTCCTTCTTTCTGTGGGATTTTCCAAGGAAGAATACTGAAGTGGGTTGCCATTTCCTTTTCCAGGGGATTTCTCTACCCAGGAATCAAAACCATGTCTCCTGTGTTGGAGGCATGTTCTTTACCACTGGTAGCACAGCTGGTAAAGAATCTGCCTACAGTGCAGGAGACCCCAATTTGATTTCTTGGTTGGGAAGGGATAGGCTGGAGAAGGGATAGGCTACCCACTCCGGTATTCTTGGTCTTCTCTGGTGGCCCAGATGGTAAAGAATCTACCTGCAATGTAGCAGACCTGGGTTCGATCCCTGGGTTGGGACAATCTCCTGGAGGAAACACTGCAGGAATCACTAAATAAATACGCTTATTACATGAAATTGATATTAATAATAATTTTGTTTCTTTAGTCCACTCAATCAAGCATCATTGTTTCCAGTTCCATGGTTACTGTGACTGGTGCCATTGTACTTTTGTGCTGGATTGAGAATAAATGAGTCTTTTTTCGATGTCCTAATATTGAGTCATTCTTGTATTCATTAAATCCAACTTGATACAGGGCAGGTACCAGCAGTTTTATACTCTGGTGGTGGAACTGCATTTTATGAATATCTGTAAAGCTTTATTCAAAATTTATACTTAACCCCCTAGAATGTCTTTTTTTTTTTTTTTTTTTTTTTGGCTTTGCTATGAGACATGTGGGATCCTGTTCCCTGACCAGGTAATCTAACCAGCACATGCTGCATGGAAGTGTAGAATCTTAACCACTGAACCAGCAGGGAAGTCCCAGTACCCAAATTTTCAAATAAAATATTACCAACCTCAATTGAACTGACTAGTTGTAAAACGAAACTTAGGTCTGGTTTATTTGAGTAACACACAAGTGTTTGCATATATTCTGTAGTAAATGCATTTTCCTTTCTACCAGGGCAGACAGATTCAAATCCTCGCTAGCCATCTGCCCATCAGCAGTGAGTGAATATAGACTAAACATTTAACCTCTCTGGGTTGATGTTTCCCTCATCTTTATTACATAATATTTTATTTTATTTATTTTTTTTTTGATTCTTTTTTTTTAATTTTTACTTTTACTTTATTTACTTTACAATACTGTATTGGTTTTGCCATACATTGACATGAATCCACCATGGGTGTACATGCATTCCCAAACATGAACCCCCCCTCCCACCTCCCTCCCCATAACATCTCTCTGGGTCATCACCGTGCACCAGCCCCAAGCATGCTGTATCCTGCATCGGACTGTTTATAATAGCCAGGACATGGAAACAACCTAGATGTCCATCAGCAGATGAATGGATAAGAACGCTGTGGTACATGTACACAATGGAGTATTACTCAGCCGTCAAAAAGATACATTTGAATCAGTTCTGATGAGATGGATGAAACTGGAGCTGATTATACAGAGTGAAGTAAGCCGAAAAGAAAAACACCAATACAGTATACTAACACATATATATGGAATTCCCTCATCTTTATAAGGAGGATAATACTATCTGCCTGATGAATGTGTGAGGAAAAAAGATGTTTTCATTTGTGTGGCTTTCATCACAGTAATTCACTCATTTCAAGTGTTCTTTAATGGTTATACATTCAACCTTTGGAAGCACTGATATGACAGGAAATCATTTCTTTTAAAGAAGGAAGTATTGGTAAGTGGAGAATATTGGAGTTTTGTTGACCTGCTACTTGTGTTCCACGCAATGGGACCAGATGCCATGATCTTCGCTTTTTGAATGTTGAGTGTTAAGCCAGCTTTTTCACTCTCCTCTTTCACCTTCATCAAGAGGCTCTTTGATTCCTCTTTGCTTACAACCATAAGGATGGTGTCATGTGCATATCTGAGTTTATTGATATGTCTCCTGACAATCTTGATTCCGGCTTTTGCTTCATCCAGCCCATCATTTTGCATGATGTACTCTGCATATAAGTTAAATAAGCAGAGTGATTATATATCCTTGACATACTCCTTTCCAATTTTGAACCAGTCCATTGTTCCATGTCTGGTTCTAACTGTTGCTTCTTGACCTGCATGCAGGTTTCTCAGGAGGCAGGTAAGTGGTCTGGGATTTCCATCTCCTTAACAATTTTCTACAGTTGTGTGTGTGTGTGTGTTTTTTTTTTATGCACACCATCAAAGGCTTTAGTAAAGTCAATGAAGCAAAAGTAGATTTTTTCTGGAATTCTCTTGCTTTTTCTATAATCCAAATGATGTTGGCAATTTCATCTCTAGATCCTCTGCCTTTTCTAAATCCAGATTTAACGTCTGGAAGTTTGGTCCATGTACAATTGAAGCCCAAGAATCTGTACCACCTTCACAGTCAAACCTCACCAGGGCAGAGCTGCCACAGGGGGAAAATTTTTTTTGTGCCTATGCATGTGGGGTCACTTAAGTCGTGTCCAACTCTTTGCAACACTGTGGGCTGTGGCCTTCCAGGCTTCTTTGTCAGGGGATTTTCCAGGCAAGAATACTGAAGTGTATTGGCCAATACTGGTTGCCATACCCTTCTGGAGCACTATATTTTCTGCTGCCATCGCTGCAAGCTCCCCTAAATACCTGGTGCTGCCAGAACCCCTGCAACCGAATCAGCTGTACCACCTCCACATGTGACCCTCATAGGGGCAGACCCAAGTGCTCCAGGGCAGCCTCAGGAGCAAATCTTAATGGATGGCCCATATGCAGAGGTAGAAATAAAACCACAATTGAAACTCAGGGATGCTGTGTCTAAGGAAGAAGACCCAAAACCTTCCCACCGCCTATATAAGCTGCAGACAAATCCACACAGTCAACTAGCCAAACTCTGTGTCTATGGAATATATAAAAGGACATTGAGAGCTCCCACGAAAGGAAACACACTAGTTTGATAGCTGTGGACATTGGATGCAAGAACACATAAATGTAGGACCAGAATAGAATCTGAGCTGCCCCACTAGGAACACAGAAAGCTAAATAAATGAAGAGGAAATAGGCAAACTACCTGAAAAAATTTCAGAATAATTATAGTAAAGATGATCAAAACCTGTGAAAGCAAAATGGAGAAAATTCAAGAATCAATTAATGAAGACCTTGAAGAATTGAAAAATAAGCATACATAGACAAAACACACAATTACTGAAATGAAAAATACTCTAGAAGCAATCAATAGCAGAATATCTGAAGCAGAAGAATGAATCAGTAAGCTGGAAGATAAAATGGTGGAAATTACTTCTGAAGAGCAGAATAAAGTAAAAAGAATGAAAAGAACTGAGGATAGTCTCAGAGACCTCTGGGACAATATCATATGCACCAACATTTGCATTATAGGGGTCCCAGAAGAAGAAGAAAAGAAATGATATGAGAGAATTGTTGAAGAGATTATAGTTGAAAATTTCCCCAACATGGAAAAGGAAATAGTCAATCAAGTCCAAGAGGCACAAAGAGTCCTATACAGGATTAAACCTAAGGAGAAACACACAAAGACACATACTAATCAAACTAACAAAGACTAATCATAAAGAAAGAATATTAAAAGTAGCAAGGGAAAAACAACAAGTAACATACAAGGGAAACTCCATACATTTAACAGCTGATCTTTCAGCAGAACGTCTGCAGGCCAGAAGGGAATGGCAGGATATATTTAAAGTACTGATAGGGAGAAATCTACAACCAAGATTACTCTACCCAGGAAGGATCTCATTCAAAATTGATGGCGAAATCAAAAGCTTTTCAGACAAGCAAAAGTTAAGAGAATTCACTACCACCATACCAGCTTTACAACAAATGTTAAAGGGAGTTGTATAGTCAAGAAATCCAAGAGAAGATAAGATATACAAAATCAACCCCAAATAATTAAGAAAATGGCAATAGGAACATATATATCAATAATTACTTTAAATGTAAAGTAATTATATGTTCCAACCAAAAGACACAGGCTGGCTGAAAGGATACAAAAACAAGATCCACATATATGCTGTCTACAAGAAATCCACTTCAGACCTCAAGACACATATACACCGAAAGTGAGAGGATGGAAAAATATATTCCATGCAAATGGAAAGTGAAAGAAAGCTGGAGTAGCAAACCTCATATCAGACAAAACAGACCTTAAAATAAAGAATGTTACATTAGGAAAGGAAGGGCACTACATAATAATCATCAAGGAATCAATCCAAGAGGAAGACATAAGAATTGTAAATATCTATGCACTCAACATAATAGCTCCTCAATATGTAAGACAAACACTAACAGACATAAAAGGAGAACTTGACAATAACACAGTGACGATAGGAGACTTTAACACCCCACTCACACCAATGGACAGATCATCAAAACAGAAAATTAATAAAGAAACACAAGTCTTAAATGATAAATTACGTGAGATGAAACTTACTGATATCTTCAGGACGTTCCATCCAAATGCAGAAGAATACACTTTCTCAAGTGCACGTGGAACATTCACTAGGATAGACCACATCTTGGGTCACAAATCAAGCCTCAGTAAGTTTAAGAGAATTGAGATCATATCAAGCATCTTTTTTGACCACAATGCTACGAAACTAGATATAAATTACAAGAAAAACAACTGTAAGAAACACATGGAGATTAAAGAGTTCATTGCTAAAGAACCAACAGGTTACTGACGGGAAATAAAAAAATTTTCTAGAAATAAATGACAATGAAAACATGACAACTCAAAACCTGTGGGATGCAGCAAAAGCAGTTCTAAGAGGAAAGTGTATAGCAATACACTCCTACCTCAAGAAGCAAGAAAAACATTGAATAGACAACCTATCTTCACACTGAATACAACTGGAAAAAGAAGAAAATTAAGAGAAGGAAAGAAGAAGAAGAAATGAAAGAAACAATAGTAAAGGTTAATAAAACTAAAAGCTGGTTCTTTAAGAAGATAAACAAAATTGGCAAACCTTTAGCCAGACTCATCAAGAAAAAAAGAGAGAGGAATCAAATCAACAAAATTAGAAATGAAAAAGAAGGGGTTACAACAGACAATGCAGAAATACAAAGGATTATGAGGCCATTATAAACAATTATATGGCAGAAAAATGGATAACCTGGAAGAAATGGACAGATTCTTAGGAAAGTTCAACCTTCCATGATGGAACCTGGAAGAAATAGAAATTATGAACAACCCAATTACAAGCACTGAAATTGAAGCTGTGATCAAAAAATCTCCCTAAAAACCAAAGCCCAGAACCAGATGGCTTCACAGGAGAATTCTATCAAACATTTAGAGAAGAGCTAATGTGTATCCTTCTAAAACTCTTTCAAAAAATTGCAAAGGATGGAACACTTCCAAACTCATTCTACAAAGCCACCATCACCCTGCTATGAAAACCAGACAAAGACAACACAAAAAAAGAAAGCTACAGGTCAATATCACTGATAAACATAGATGCAAAAATCCTCAACAAAAGTTTAGCAAACAGAATTCACCAACACATCAAAAGCTCATACTCCATGATCAACTTTGGTTTATTCCAGGGATGCAAGGATTCTTCAATATACACAAATCAATCAATGTGATACACCATATTAACACATTGAAAGATAAAAACCATGTGATAATCTCAATAGATGCAGAAAAGGCCTTTGACAAAATTCAGGACCCATTTATGATGAAAAGTCTTCAAAAAATGGGCATAGAAGGAACATACCTCAATATAGTAAAGGCCATATATGGTAGTTCAGTTCAGTTCAGTCACTCAGTCATGTCTGACTCTTTGTGACCCCATGAATTGCAGCACGCCAGGCCTCTCTGTCCATTACCAACTCCCGGAGTTCACTCAAACTCACATCCATCGAGTCAGTGATGCCATCCAGCCATCTCATCCTCTGTCATCCCCTTTTCCTCCTGCCACCAATCCCTCCCAGCATCAGAGTTTTTTCCAAGGAGTCAACTCTTCACATGAGGTGGCCAAAGTACTGGAGTTTCAGCTTTAGCATTATTCCTTCCAAAGAACACTCAGGACTGATCTCCTTCAGAATGGACTGGTTGGATCTTCTTGCAGTCCAAGGGACTCTCAAGAGTCTTCTCCAACACCACAGTTCAAAAGCATCAATTCTTCGGCGCTCAGCTTTCTTCACAGTTCTACTCTCACATCCATACATGACTACTGGAAAAACCACAGCCTTGACTAGATGGACCTTTGTTGGCAAAATAAAGTCTCTGCTTTTTAATATGCTATCTAGTTTGGTCATAACTTTCCTTCCAAGGAGTAAGCGTCTTTTAATTTCATGGCTGCAGTCACCATCTGCAGTGACTTTGGAGCCCCCACAAAATAAAGTCTGACACTGTTTCCACTGTTTCCCCATCTATTTCGCATGAAGTGATGGGACCAGATGCCATGATCTTAATTTTCTGAATGTTGAGCTTTAAGCCAACTTTTTCACTCTTCTCTTTCACTTTCACTATATATGATAAGCCTACAGCAAGCATTATTCTCAATAGTGAAAAACTGAAAGCATTCCCCCTAAGATCAGGAATAAGACAAGGGTGTCCACTTTCACCACTATTGTTCAACATAGTTCTGGAAGTCCTAGCTACAGTAATCAGAGAAGAAAAAGAAATAAAAGGAATCCAGATTAGGAAAGAAGAAATAAATCTCTCACTGTTTGCAGATGACATGATACTGTACATAGAAAACCCTAAAGATAATATCAGAAAATTACTAGAGCTAATCAGTGAATTTAGCAAAGTCGCAGGATACAAAATCAATACACAAAAATCACTTGCATATCTATATGCTAACAATGAAAAATCAGAAAGAGAAATTAAGGAATCAATCCCATTCACCATTGCAACAAAAAGAATAAAATATCTAGGAATAACTTTACCTAAGGAGACAAAAGAACTGTACACAGAAAATTAAAAGACACTGATGAAAGAAATAAAAAATGACTTAAGCAGAGAGATATTCCATGTTCCTGGGTAGGAAGAATCAATGTTGTGAAAATGACTATACTACAAAATGCAATCTACAATTCAGTGTGATGCCTATCAAATCAATGGCATTTTTCACAGAACTAGAACAAAAAATTTCACAATTCATATGGAAACACAAAAGACTCCAAATAGCCAAAGCAGTCTTTGGAAAGAAGAATGGAGCTGGAGGAATCAACCTTTCTGACTTCAGATTATACTACAAAGCTACAGTTATCAAGACAGTATGGTACTGACACAAAAACAGAAATATAGACCAATGGAACAAGATCGAAATCCTAGCAATAAACCCGTGCACCTATGGGTACCTTATTTTTGACAAAGGAGGCAAGAATATACAATGGGGCAAAGACAGTCTCTTCAATAAATGGTGCTGGTAAAACTGGACAGCTACATGTAAAAAAATGAAATTAGACACTTCTGAACACCATACACAAAGATAAACTCAAAAATGGATTAAAGACCTGAATGTAAGACCAGAAACTATAAAACTCTTAGAGGAGAACATAGGCAGAATAGTCAATGACATAAAACAAAGCAAGATCCTCTATGACCTACCTCCTAGAGAATGGAAATAAAAACAAAAGTAAACAAGTGGGCCTGATTAAACTTAAAAGCTTTTGCACAGCAAAGGAAACACTAAGCAAGGTGAAAAGACAACTCTCAGAATGGGAGAAAATAATAGCAACTGAAGCAACTGACAAAGGATTAATTTCCAAAATATACAAGCAGCTCATACAACTCAATACCAGAAAAACAAACAACCCAATCAAAAAGTGGGAAAAAGACCTAAACAGACATTTCTCCAAGGGAGACATACAGATGGCTAACAAACAGATGAAAAGATGCTCAACATTGCTCATTATTAGAGAAATGCAAATCAAAACTACAATGAGATATCACCTCACACTGGTCTGAATGGCCCTCATCAAAAAGTCTACAAACAATAAATGTGGTGAAGATGTGGAGAAAAGGGAATGCTCTTGCACTGTTGGTGAGAATGTAAATTTATACAGCCACTATGGAAGATGGTATGGAGATTCCTTTTAAAAACTAAATATAAAACCACCGTATGACCGAGCAATCCCACTTCTAGGCATATACCCTGAGATATATGAAAACTGAAAAAGACACATGTATTCCATTGTTCGTTGCAGTACTATTTACAGTAGCTCGAACATGGAAGCCACCTATATGTCCATTGACCAATGATTGGATAAAGAAGTTGTGGTTCATACACAGAATGGAATATTCAGTTCAGTTCAGTCACTCAGTCGTGTCCAACTCTTTGAGACCCCATGAATTGCAGCATGCCAGGCCTCCCTGTCCGTCACCAACTCCTGGAGTATTACTCAGGCATAAAAAGGAATACCTTTCAGTCAGTTCTAATAAGTTGGATGAACCTAGGACCTATTGTACAGAATGAAGTAAGTTAGAAAGAGAAAGATAAATATTGTACTCTAACACATATATATGGGATCTAGAAAAGTGATACTGAAGAATTTATTTGCAGGGCAGCAACGGAGAAACACACATAGAAAATACTTATGGACATGGGAAGAAGGGAGGAGAGGGTGAGATGTATGGAGAGAGTAACATGGAAACTTACATTACCATATGTAAAATAGATAACCAATAGGAATTTGCTGTATGTCTCAGGAAACTCAAAGAGGGGCTCTGTATCAATCTAGAGGGGTGGGATGGGGAGATGGGAAGGAGGTTCATAAGGGAGGGGATGTATGTATACCTATGGCTGATTCGTGTTGAGCTTTGACAGAAAGCAACAAAATTCTGTAAAGCAACTATCCTTCAATGAAAAAATAAATAAATTAACAAAAACAAAAGTTAATCACAATGTCATTTTACCTGATACTATTGAGACATTGAGATAATAACCTATTCACTCTTTCTCATATTTTTTCCAGAAGGCTCTGAAGAGGATTTCATTTATTTACTTTTTTGCTTAATTTTTAATTTATTTTATTTCAAGTTAAAATTTTTTATTTTAATTAAGATTGAAATATAGTTGATTTACAGTATTACATGTTTGATGAGTACAGTAGTCATTCATAGTTTTCAAAGGTTCTATTTCATGTATAGTTATTAATATGTATTGGCTATGTTCCCTGTGTTGTGAGATATATCCTTATATCTAATTTACTTGGCACACAGTAGTTTGCATCTCTTAATCCCCTATTTTTCTTGCCTTTATGGCTTTTCCCTTCTCCACTGTAACCACTAGATGGTTTTCTATGTCTACCAGTCTGTTTCATCTTTGTTCCATTCTTTAGTTTGTTCTAGTTTTCAATTCCTCAGAGAAGCAATATCATATATAGTATTTATTTTCGTGTGTTTGATTTATCTCTTTACGCATAATAACCTCTAGGCTTATTCATGTGGTTTCAATGGCCAAAATTATATTCTCTTAAACAGCTGAGCAGTATTCCACTTGTATATATCAACTCATGTTTATCAGTTCATCTGTTGTGAATTTGTGTCCATATCTTGTGTTATTGATTTTTAAAATTCCACTTTCAACATTGGGGTACATGCTACTTTTTTTCCCCTGTACCACACTGCCTGTAGACCTTCTCTGACCAGGAATTGAACGCATATTCAGTCTGCTATGGCAGCACCAAGCCTTAAACACTGGACCACCCAGAGAATCCTGCAGATTACTTTCTGAAATAGTTTTTTTTTTTTCCAATGTATAGTCAGATGTGGAAATGCTGGATCATGTGGTAGTTCTATTTTTACCATTTTTGAGGAACTTCCATACTGTATTCCATAGCAGCTACACCAATTTGCATTTCCCACCAACAATGCACAAGGGTTTTATTTTCTGTACAAACTGGACAACATTCCTGTTGATAGCCATTCAGACAGCTGTGAGGTGATATCTCATTTTTGTTTCGACTTGCAAACAAGACTCATTTTTGATGACTAGCAATGTTGAGTACCTTTTAAAGTGCTTGCTATCCATTTGTATGTCTTCTTTGGAAAATATCTATTCAGGTCTTCCACTCATTTTTTCAGGGGGTTTATTTGTTTTTTGATATTGAGTTATATGAGCTGTTCATATCTTTTGGCTATTAATCCATCATCAGTCATATCATTTGCAGACATTGTTTTCCCATTCCATTGGTTGTATTTCATTTTGTCAGTGGTTTCCTTTGCTCTGAAACAGCCTTTAAGTTTAATTGCTGTTATTGTTTAGTCACTACATCATGTCTGAGTCTTTAGCGACCCCATGGACTGTACCCTCCAGGCTCCTCTGTCCATTGGATTTCCCAGACAAGAATACTGGAGTTGACTAAGAGTTCTTTCAACAGGAGATCTTCCCAAACCAGGGATTGAACTTGCTTCTCTTGCTTGGAAGGTGGATTTTTTTTTTCCCTAGGTGGATTCTTTACCACTGAGCTACCAGGAAAGCCCCTCAAAATTAAATAGGTGTCCAATTTGTTTATCATTGTTTTTGTTTCTTTTCCCTTAGGAGACAGATTCAAAAAATATGTACTGTAATTAATGTCAGAAAATGTTCTTCCTATGTTGTCTTCTAGGTTATTTTTCATTATTATCCATTGTCTTTGCCCACAAAATATTAACTGCACAAGGGCAGGAAACATGTGCCTTGTTCTTGGAGTTCTGTCCACTGCCAGCAGATCAGGTGCTTGACACAGCAGGTCAAATATATTCAGTATATTTTATGGGAGGAATGGATTAATTCCTCCAATGCATGTTGGGTTGTTACCTACCTTCTTTGTGCCACTATAAAATACTTTCCATCTTTTCCACTTTCTGTCTCTATTTTTCAAGTCATCTTTGTAACTACCACACTCTTTTTTGGTGTTATTTTCCTGTCACTGTTTTAGTGACTTGTGTTTATTCCCAACAATTTTGACATGATACATAAGTGGGTTTTCTCCACTCTGCAAAGTTGTTTAACTGTCTGGAAACCAGCTGGGTGTCCTATAACTCACGTCAACTCTGACATTAACTACTTAGTTCAGGTTCCACAAGACTGTCTTCAGTTCAGATGCAAGTCCCAATATTGGGACTGCAGAGTATCTACGCTTTTGTCTAATTTAACTATAATGTCAGGTATCCCCATACTCAGCCCTCCCCCATTTGAAGTTGAAGCATTTGGTGGAATATTCAGAAAACTGTATATTTTCAGTAAATATTCAGTTAAACTCGGGAAAACATTTTCCTTACTGCCACCAGTTAAAGGATACATAGGAATGGCCAGATGAAGGAGTACATTGGGTGAATTCTGGAAGGAGCCCAAGCACAGGAGCTTCTGTCCCCATGGAGTTGGGCATTGCCACCCTCCTTGCAGGTGGATGTGCTGTCAAACTCTAAGGATCTCTGTGCCCTGTTATTCAGGAGTTTTTATGGAGGTTTTATCATGTGAATATCACTGACTGAATCATTGGCTGTTGATGATTAAGCTGATTCTCCAGCCACTCTTCCCTTTCTGGAGCTTGGGGCGTAAGCCTGAAAGTCCAACCCTCTAGTCACATGATTGGTTCCTCTGGCAACCAGCTTCCATCTTGAAGCTCTCTAGGGGCCCACCAAGAGTTTCCTCTTTAATAGAAAACAGACATGGTTGAAAGGGGCTTTTCATGACTGACAAGAGACGTCATTCACCTGTACCACTCAAATACAGGGGTTTCGAAGCTCTGTGTCAGAAACCAGGGACAACGTTCAAATGTATGTTTCTTACTATGTCACAGCTTCCGTGAGAAGTTTGTTTCTATTTTTTCTTTTATGTTGGGAGCTGTGTGTGTGTGTGCGCAGTATCAGCCTTAGCCTTCAGCAAGCTGACTTTCCCTGAACTTTAGACTTTTTACTCCTCCTACCCTTTCTGTATCATGAAAACCTTCCCTGAAACCAGAAATGCTGTGGGTACAGGATGCTCTGAATCCAGAGCAGATCCTGCATAAGGCCTGGGCACTAAAAACACCAACTTTGAAAGTTTTATTGTCCCTTTCTGAGGGCTGAGACAGGAGGCCAGCAGTTGTGACTAGGTGATGGTGTCTGTAACCCTGTTTCTCCCCTAGGGGGCCCTTACAGAGTCTACTTGCTCAACCTCCATGCATGGGCTGGAGCCCATGTTCAGGAGCTCCAGCAGGGCCTCATAGAAGACCTGGTTTTGATCTGACAGGCTGATCCCTCACACTGATTTGGTAGGACCAGTACTTACTTCTCAGAGTCACACGAAATTTGTCCTGATCAAGTCCACTTGCAGATTGGTGCTGACACACTGGTTTTGGACATCTTACGTTGTTCATATTGACAGGTGTCCCAATGAAAACCATATCTCCAGGGACCTGTATATTGTAAATGTGTTGCTCTCATTGTGTTTGTGTGTTTTTAAGCTCTTATGGGGTAGAGTATATTCACTGTTGGATTTCGTTAGCCTGGGATCCTAGACTTGGCAACAGAGCTTATTGCAACAGGATAGTATTTCAGAAACTGTTTTATATGATTGGGTTGGGGTCTCCATAGCCATCTTCAAGTTTAGGGATATATCGAAGGACACCCAAGATTCAGAACTGATTAAACTGAAGGTTACTAGTGTATTACTGAGAAATTACAGTGTATTACAGGTGAGAAGTTACAGTGCATTACATGTGAGTGAAAACAGTGACAGACTTCATTGTTCTGGGCTCCAAATGGTGACTGCAGCCATGAAATTAAAAGATGCTTACTCCTTGGAAGGAAAGTTATGACCAACCTAGACTGTATATTAAAAAGCAGAGACATTACTTTGCCAACAAATTTCCATTTAGTCAAAGCTATGGGTTTTCCAGTAGTCATGTATGGATGTGAGAGTTGGACTGTAAAGAAAGCTGAGCACTGAAGAATTGATGCTTTTGAACTGTGGTGTTAGAGAAGACTCTTGAGAGTCCCTTGGACTGCAAGGAGATCCAACCAGTCCATCCTAAAGGAACTCAGTCCTGAATATTCATTGGAAGGACTGATGCTGAAGCTGAAACTCTGACACTTTGGCCACTTGATGTGAAGAACTGACTTATTTGAAAAGACCCTAATGTTGGGAAAGATTGAAGGTGGGAGGAGAAGGGGACAACAGAAGAGAGATGGTTGGATGGATCACCAACTCAGTAGACATGAGTTAGAGTAAATTCCAGGAGTTGGTGATGGACAGGGAGGCCTGGTGTGCTGCAGTCCATGGGGTCGCAAAGAGTCAGATACATCTGAGCAACTGAACTGAACTGAACTGAACAGGTGAGAATCAGCAAAGGGAAAAGGTGCATAAGAGAAAATCCACATGAAACCATACAGAATAGTCCACATGCCCCTTCCCACTGGAGACACTTGGAGATGTTGTTATTTCATCCTGAAAAGTATGTGACAATATATGTTAAGTGGTGTTGACCAAGGCAGCTCCCTTGAGCCTTGGTGCAGGGTTGAACTGAAGGTCATTCATGTAGCCCTGCATCCCCCATGGAACTGAAGTCAGCTACTCAGACTCCAGCCCTTCAGGGCAAAAACAGCTCTTCACCATAAATTGTATTGTTAGCATAAACTTCTCTAGTCCCACTGGTCCAGTATGGCCCAATGCTTCAAGTATATCAAAACACTCTTATCCAGGAGAATATGCCATGGCTGAGAGATTATCTCCCAGGAGTGAGTCAAAGACCAATCCTAAATACAGGGTTTTCAAAAATTGTTTCAGTGTTTGAGCAACTGAGGTTTGCTGATTAGCCCTTTCCTACATGGTCATAGTGGTTGGTTTCCTTGTTCTCTTTCTCTAAATCATTTCTGGGAATTTGCTGATCAGGTTCAGCTGCACCAAGAGAAGCAAGATAGCCTGTGCATATGGAAAGCTGCCATGAATATGAAGAAGTTGGAAATGCATTTTGTCTAAACATACAGCTTGATCATTAAGAGAAAGGCCCCACAAATTTGAATCATAAGGGAAGGTTTCTAGAGCGAAGGGTACAGAGGGAATAGGAATTGGGTTGAAGTAAGAAGAGGAGGAAATATGCATCTACAAAGAAAGGTGAGGCCATGGAAGGCAAGTAGTAGTCGGCTGTGGTGTAGGAACTGGTGGGGTGTGGCATTGTCAGAGGGAGAGAATTGCAATGGGATGTAGAGTGGAGGTGCGGTGTGGAACTAGAAGGGTCAGGTGGAGGTTGGAGGGGAAATTGTAGATCATGGGCTTGAAGGGTGATTGAAGTGAAGTCGCTCAGTTGTGTCTGACTCTTTGTGGCCCCATGGACTGTAGCCTATCAGGCTCCTCTGTCCATGGGATTTTCCAGGCAAGAATACTAGAGTGGGTTGCCATTTCCTTCTCCAGGGGAATCTTCCTGACCCAGGGATCGAACCCGGGTCTCCTGCATTGCAGGCATATGCTTTTACCCTCTAAGCCACCAGGGAAGTCCTGGTGAAGGTGATTAGATAGGTGCTAAGAGATGGATAAAGACCTAAGGAGTTGTGGGGTGAAGGTTTTTGGGAGATATAGGTGGACGGGGAGCCAGTATGTCAATAAGGGTGATGGAGGTATCAGGGACAGTTTGAGGGTCACTAATTCATCCGCCATTATTAATTTCATCATTTCCAGTGGAGTCACAAGTCATTTGTGCTTCCCAGGTGCCACTAGTCATAAATAACCCACCTGCCAATGCAGAAGACATTAGAGATGTGGGTTCCATCCTTGGGTTGGGAAGATCCCTTGGAGGAGGGCATGGCAACCCACTCCAGTCTTCTTGACTGGAGAATCCCATGGACAGAGGAGCCTGGCAGGCTACAGTCTATAGCATCGGGAAGAGTTGGACACAGCTAGAGCAACTTAGCATGTATAGGTCACTCATGGGTCTTTTTTTACAGTCAGACCATGAAGTGAAAATATTGCTCATACAAAATACTCCTTAATTTTTTTTTACATACTGTAACACCCCAGGTAGAAGGTTGTATACACACCACACCAAGAATATTTTACTGTTCTATCTGTATTTCAGGCAAAGGGAGTGACTAGGGTGGGTATGGCAAGAAAACCTTTTTGTTGATTGTAGGCACTCAATGTTAACATCATAGGGCAGGCCTGAGACCTTCCCAGTACTTTGTCTTCAATAACGGGTGTTATTCTGTTTGTGCATAAGTGTGTAAATGTGTGCCACTGTGTGCTTGACTGTGTGAATGTCTTTGCATGTATGTTTGCACGTGTTATGATTTTGTGTGTGTATGTAGGATGGTTTGTCTACCATTATGACTCTAACAACTGACTTGACAGCTTGGAGTGATTGCTTACTGAACTAAGATCAAAGATTGATTTATGTGTAGGAAAACCTGAAGAATTAAAGTCATCATATATAAATATTTTTTCCTGATCCTTTGGAAATGTATTTCTTAATTCAAAATGCAGTCATAATTCCTTAATGAAAAATTTACCCAAAAGTAAGTATAGATAACTGTGTTGACCTCTTGATGGTACTGAGTTAAGTGAATAGCTTTGACTTACCTGACAGAATTGTTGAATCTCCCTATTCAGGCATCTTATCCTGTGGCTTGTAATTTCAAGGGACTCTTTAGAAACTTCTGTCTTTCCTGTGTGGGTATTGATCTGCATCTCTTCCTAAATTTTTCAATATTGGTGAAGTTTATTTTCCTAAGAATTTGCACATTCATTGGTATTGGGTTGTGCAAATGAGAGCAGTGATATCTAATATAGATTATTGGCATCATATTCTTTTGTTACTTGTATCTCTTTTGAGATGTAAGATACTTGTACAAATTCCATTTCTTTCTCTTAACTTAATTGATGGTGTAGCTCAGTGTATGAAATTAGGAAAGAACTGTCCTGAGTAGAATTTCTAAGTGAAGCAGAACCTCTATTGTGACACATATCTGCAGCCGGTCCCTTATATATCAATCGTTAGTACCTTCTGCTCCCTGCTTGTGAGCCCTGTCTGCCTCCAGGGATCAAGGAAAAGTGAGCATCTGTCACAAACACTCTAATAGTCTCTTAAGATACATTAGCTCGAAAGTGATAATTGTCCTTGGTAATTAGCAACTGGGAAACTGTTTTCAAAAATAATCCCAGCTCCTAAGCCTGTTCCTGCCAGTGCTGCTACCGCTGACATGATAATTACAATTCTGAGGGGAGATGAGGTCACAGGATCACAAACTCATATCTCAGGGTGGAGCTAGCCCTCTTGCACACAGGCTGATTGCTCTGACTTTCATGCTGAGGAAGGAATCTGGTAAGCGGATGTACTGCACAAAGGGAGTCTCCTGTGTATGAACCAGGTCTAGCACCAAAGCCCTGCAGGAGGGTGGGATAAATCCTGAGTCTGAACTGAGATAGAAAAGGAAGATGAGGTCCTAGACCATTCACCAATTCCTAATGGCTCCTAATGTGTGTATTTCTCACTGGGAGTGATGGTTGTGGTTTAATGCAAATGATAATGAAAACTGATGTTTCATGTGATCAAGGACTATAGTTCCAAATCAATTTGATACTGAGTGTACTTTTCAGCAATCACAGAGGTACATTTCAGGTTTCATAGGTGGGCTTATCATATTCAATACTTGTAACAAAAAGTGGCAAACATCTGATCCTATGAAGAAACAGTGTGTCTGTCAGTTGTTTCTGGAATATAAATGTTTCCTGTAAATGACATGGGCTTCCCTGGTGGCTCAGACTCTAAAGAATTTGCCTGCAATGCAGGACACCTGGTAGTAGATTTAATAGTTGTGTCTCAATTGATTTTGGAGAGACTCTTAGCACTTTAAATTTAGGGAAGTAGCATTAATAAACACAGAACTTTATACATTCCAGATAACATTTTTAGGCTCAAATGTATATTGCTGACACCTTTAAATATTATAAAACCAATCTAGAAAATATATGGCATTTATACAGTACACAAGTTGCTTGCCTTAAGATTTCATTTTGTATTGTCATGTTTTAATATCTTTCAAAAATCTTCGCTTACTGCTAATACTTTTTAAATCTCGGGTATTAAAAATTGATATGCACACCATTTGGAACAGGTTAAAATTTGGTTTCTACTCTTTGCCATTATAGGCTTCATTGTTTCCTGTTGCATAATTCCCACGGATCTTGGTATTGTGCTTTTTTCCTAGATGAAAGTAAATGAGTCTTTCTGTTGGCATCCTTAAAATAAGGAATTCTTGTATTCATTAAATCCACCTGTCATGGGGCAGATACGTGCAGTTTTATACAGTAGTCAGTGCATTTACATTTAATTAAGATTTCAAAAGCTTTTGTTGAAGTTTGCAATTGTGCATAGAATAACTCATCAAAAATAAGTGGAAATTTGTCCCTTCCTAAATTTTAAAGTAAAATACCACTAATCTGAACTGAACTGACAAGATGCAAAAGCAAAACTCCATTTAGATGTGGTTTATTTGAAGAATACAGGTAACTAGTATATGAGTACATTCTAGGTTAAATGCACCATTGTTGTTCCAGGGTGAAACCTCCAACCAGTGAGTGAATTTAGACCAAACACTTAATTTCTCTGATTGACGTTTCCCTCATTTTTATAAGGAAGGTAATACTATCTGCCTCATGAATTATGAGCAATAAAGATATTGCCACATGTGTGTCTTTCATATGTATGAATCAATGATTCATACTTTGCAAGTGTTCTTTAATTGTTTTACATTCAACATTTGGAAACCCGACTTGAGAGGAAAACTTTAATTATTTCAAAGTAGGAAATGGTAAGTGGAGAATGCCGGATTTCAGTTAACGTTGTCCCTGTGATTCACACGTTCCCATTCAGGATCCTCTAGCTCAGAAGACAACCATCAGTTCTTGAGACCTGAGAGCATGGCTGCTGGTGATTTGACAGCAGGTTTCATCTTATTGTTACAGACTGTATTTGGAATGCTGGGAAATTTCTCTCTTCTTTACCATTATCTTTTCCTTTATTGCACTGGGATCAGGCTGAAGAGCATAGATTTGCTTGTCAAGAACCTGATTGTAGCCAACATTTTAGTTCTTTTGTCTTGTGGATTCCACAATATAGTGGCCAATTTTCAGTGGCGTCATCTTGACAGAGATTTTGCTTGCAGATTTTTCCCTTATGTCCGTGTAGTGGGCCGGGGAGTGTCCATTGGCACCACCTGCCTCTTGAGCGTCTTCCAGGTCATCACGATCAGTCCCAGGAACTCTAAATGGGCAGGGCTTAAAGTGAAAGCTCTCAAGTATGTTGTTCCTTCAATTGTCCTGTGCTGGATTGTGAACATGCTGGTAAATGTCATCTATCTTATGTTTCTGAGTGGAGATTTGAGCAACAAAAGCATCACAAACAGAAAGCGTTATGGACACTGTTCTTCTGTTCGTCATGACCAAACCAGAGACTCATTATATGCAGCATTGCTGTCCTTCCCTGATGTGGTCTGTTTTGTGGTCATGATCTGGGCCAGTGGTTCCACAGTTCTCATCCTGTACAGGCACAAGCAGAGGGTCCAAAACATTCACAGCATCAAGATCTCCTCCATATCTTCCCCTGAGTCCAGAGCCACCAGAACCATCCTTCTCGTGGTGAGCACCTTTGTTAATTTTAACACTCTTTCCACCATCTGTAACATTGTTTTGAGTCTTTTGAATAGTCCTAGTTTGTTCTTTGTGAACAGCTCTGCCATAGTCACTGCATGCTTCCCAACTATCAGCCCCTTTCTGATCATGAGCCGTGACTCCAGAATATCCAGGCTCTGTTTTGCTGAGAAAAGAAATACAAACTCCCCTACCCCTAGGAGAAAGATGTAAATGGTATGTATTTGGACTTTGTTTCCTTATTCACTTACTTCCATCAGAGTCCTAGGTAAAATTATGAGTTGCTTACCAGAGGATTGTAAACAAAATACAATGAGGATCTGCTTCAGATTAAGCAATGTCATGGTAATAATTGTAGTGAAGTATTATGTAATTATCATGCAAATATTTATTTAATGGATCTTCTACTAATGCTTATGTAGAGGAGTTTAGAATTTATGCATTAATAAACACTAGGTCCTCAAACAATCTGGATGTTATGGAAAAGTGCACAACTGTGTTACTTAAATATATCACTGTAAATTTCCTAGAAATGAAGTAAGCATGGAATATTAAGAAAAGGTGTGTGAGAATTGAATAGTGTGTGAAAGAAAGGTGATTACTGATACTGATGACAATAGTGCTGAAGGGGAATTTCAGTCCTTAAATAAACCTTTTGGCAGCCGCTGTTGAGTTTTGTCCCTTTTTTACCCTTGCTGCTGCTGCTGCTGCTGCTAAGTCACTTCAGTCGTGTCCGACTCTGTGCGACCCCATAGATGGCAGCCTATCAGGCTCCACCGTCCCTGGGATCCTCCAAGCAAGAACACTGGAGCAGGTTGCCATTTCCTTCTCCAATGCATGAAAGTGAAAAGTGAAAGTGAAGTCGCTCAGTCGTGTCCGACTCTTAGTGACCCCTAGACGACATTTATTTCAAATATGGTGTTTTGTGAGGTGGTGAGCATGTTTGAATATTTTAGGTAGAAATGACCAGACTGAGCTGAAGCAGTGCAAATTAGAGTATAAAATTACATTTTATCATGTTTTTAAACATCAAGTGATTGTGACAGTTGAAAAAGGTGTGAGTTGCATGGGACTCGGATGTGTAGAAGGCAGAATTTTCTCTTTTGTGAAGGTGACTTGGACATATTGGCAAGAAAGAGGTTTTCAAGTGCACCCTTATGTCTCCAAAGTCATGAAGTAGTTTGTGGTGGAGACTTCCATTAAATTCAGAGCATCGGGGGAAGAGCCAATTGAAAGGGAAAGACATGGCTCCACTTTGGGTATGTTGAGTTTGCGGCTCCTCAGTTTTCATGGAGCAAAATGCAGATTGCCTCAGGTACAGAAGAGATTTGTCTGTGATTGTCTCTCTATTGACATTCTGAAGTAATGGAATGTAATGAGAAGTAATGGAAGTAATGAGAATTCAGCAGTTTGGAAAACAAAATAATTGTTTTGAATGAATGGATATATACATATAGATTGAACCTTGCACCCCACAGAAAAATACTATTTTTAGCTCATGAGACATTTAATGATTTACCACAGAGTAGATCACATAGGAAGAAGAAGAGAATACAGACACACTCATCTACAGAATGTGTATATATGTCTGTTTGTGATCTTAGTGTATATTTGCGTGTATAAGGGTATATACACATATGTATAAAGTCAGTCATGTTTGTATTTCTCAATAACATATTGGAAATTTGTATTTAATAAAAGTTTAAGATAGCACCAACTACAATAGTGATACATCTTAAAGTATGTGTTATCTGAAACATATATTGCCATGCTATTTTTTTAAAATTCCATATAGTGTATTTTTCATTTTGCTACCTTAATCCTATTATTTGACTTTATCTCCTGAAAAACCGTTTATTGAATATAGTAGCCAAAGTTTGAGGAAGACCTTAGCCTACTTACATTGAATATAATAGATATATTTGTCTATCAGCAGACTATATTTTCTGTCTTGTCTATATTAATTTCTTTTCCATTAGTTTTTAAATATAATTTTACCTCATAATCTTTTCTTTGAAAGTGGTGTATATATTTTGTGTTAGCTTTAACCTAGAAATTCAGTCAGTTCAGTTCAGTTCAGCTCAGTAGCTCAGTCGTGCCCGACTCTTTGCAACACCATGAATCACAGCACACCAGGCCTCCTTGTCCATCACCAGCTCCTGGAGTTCACCCAAACTCATGTCCATTGAGTCAGTGATGCCATCCAGCCATCTCATCCTCTGTTGTCCCCTTCTCCTCCTGCCGCCAATCCCTCCCAGCATCAGGGCCTTTTCTAATGAGTCAACTCTTTACATCAGGTACCCAAAGTTTTAGAGTTTCAGCTTCAGCATCAGTCCTTCCAATGAACACCCAGGACTGATCTCCTTCAGGATGGACTGGTTGGATCTCCTTGAAGTCCAAGGGACTCACAAGAGTCTTCTCCAACACCACAGTTCAAAAGCATCAGTTCCTCGGTGCTCAGCTTTCTTCACAGTCCAACTCTCACATCCATACACGACCACTGGAAAAACCATAGCCTTGACTAGACGGACCTCTGTTGGCAAAGTAATGTCTATGCTTTTGAATATGCTATCTAGGTTGGTCATAACTTTTCTTCCAAGGAGTAAGCTTTTAATTTCATGGCTGCAGTCACCATCTGCAGTGATTTCGGAGCCCCAAAAAATAAAGTCTGACACTGTTTCCCCATCTATTTCCCATGAAGTGATGGGACCGGATGCCATGATCTTCATTTTCTGAATGTTGAGCTATAAGCCAACTTTTTCACTCTCCTCTTTCACTTTCATCAAGAGGCTTTTTAGTTCCTCTCACTTTCTGCCATAAGAGTGGTGTCATCTGCATATCTGAGGTTATTGATATTTCTCCTGGCAATCTTAATTCCAGCTTGTGCTTCTTCCAGCCCAACGTTTCTCATGATGTACTCTGCATAGAAGTTAAATAAGCAGGGTGACAATATACAGCCTTGACATACTCCTTTTCCTTTTTGGAACCAGTCCGTTGTTCCATGTCCAGTTCTAACTGTTGCTTCCTGACCTGCATATAGGTTTCTCAAGAGGCAGGTCAGGTGGTTGATATGCCCATCTCTTTCAGAATTTTCCACAGTTTCTTGTGATCCACACAGTCAAAGGTTTTGGCATAGTCAATAAAGCAGAAATAGATGTTTTTCTGGAACTCTCTTGCTTTTTCGATGATCCAGCGCATGTTGGCAATTTGATCTAGAAATTAACCTAGGAATTAGGATACATTTAAAATGGAATCACAGTGTCATTTTATCTAAGCCTATTACCCCGCCTTTATAAGGACATTGAGACAATAATCTATTCACTGTATCTCATCTTTATGTTTTCCGGAAAGCTCCAGAGAGGAATTTATTTGTTCACTTATTTGTTAATTTTATGTTTCAATATTAATATTTTTAGTTTAATTTAAAAAACTGAAGTATAGTTGATTTGCAGTATGTTTGCATAAAACATAGTGATTCACAGTTTTTAAATTTTGCATTTCACTTATAGTCAATATAATATACTGGCTATGTTTCCTGTGCTGTACAATAAATCCTTGTATCTAATTCATTTTATGGATAGTAGTTTGTATGTCTTGACCCCATATTCCTGTGTTGCCCTTACCCCCTCGCCTCTCCCCACTGGTAACTAGTTTGTTTTCTCTTTCTTTTTGTTATGTTCACTAGTTTGTTCCAGTTTTTAGATTCCACATAACAGTAATATCATATAGTATTGGCTTTTCTGTGATTTATAAGCATAATAATTCCTAAGCATGGAATTTTAAAATCCATCCATGTGGTTATAATGGCAAATTTTCATTCTCTTTAATGGCTGAGCGGTATTCCATTGTGTGTATACCATCACTTTCTTTTCTGATCATCTGTTGGTAACTCAGTCTGAGTCGTTATCTTGGTTATTATAAAAAATATTGCTGTGAACACTGAGGCACGTGTTACTTTTTGGATTAGTGTGTTTGTTGCCTGTTTTTAAATATATATACCCAGGTGTGGAATTGCTAGATCATATAGTAAGTCTGTTTTTTAGTTTTTAAGGCTCATCCATACTGTTTTTTTGCGGTGGCTGCACCAATTTATATTCCCACTAATAGTGTAGGAGCTTTCTCTTTTCTCAGTAGAGATTATTAATGAGATCTCTATGTCAGAGCACTTCCTGTTTATACTTTAAAGAGTCAAATGTCAGCTGTCGCATCATGGGATGTGGCTCGTCGGCCATGTTGCCTTGTGCACACATGGACTGTCTCAGTGGTTCTGAGGGATGGGACTGCTTCACCGCCACGACTGCACAGTCTCACTGTGGGTGCATAATTGCCAAACTGCTCTTACACCTGGCTGTAAGGTGTGATAATATCTCAGCATCAGTGTACTCACATATTCCCACCTTTCATTTAATGGTCACTTTTCATTTTGAAAAATTGAAACATACGGAAATGCAAAAATACAGCAGGGAATATAGATCTGCAAAAACTTGAACCTACAGCTTCCTTTTCATCTAGATTCACCAGACAGTACTATTTTTTTCAAACATTACTGTTTTATCACAAATTATTTTTCATCTGTTTTTGTGTTTGCTGTTTCATGTAAGAATAAATTGTAGACATTTGGACAATTTGCCCCTTGATACCTGAATATTTGCTTCCTTCTTTCAAGGGCATTCTCTAATCTAACACAATAGAGGCATTTTACTTATCAATCAATAACTATTATCTTACTAACAAATCAATGCTAATGTGACACCATGATTGAATAGCTAGTCCATACACAGATTTCTCCCGGTAAGACAATGATGTCTTTTCTATCTATTTTCATAAATCTAGGATCTAATCATGATAAGAGAATTGCATTCCATTGTCTTGATTCTTTCATTTCTTTAATTTAGAACACTTGCAGCTCTTTTTTTTTCCTTCAGTGATACATTTTTGAAGAATACACACTCACTGTTTTGCACAACATCCTTCAGTGTAGATTTCCCTGATCCTATGCCTCATCCTGAGACTCAGGTTTAACATTTGAGCAGAACTGCTACACCCAGATGACTATGGAACCTTCTTATTGCATCACATCAGAGGTACAAATTAGGGATATTTTCTGTTATTGGTGATGAGTTTCATTATTTGGTTATGATTGCATAGTAGATTTACTCCTTTTTGAAGTGAATTTTCTCCAGTGTAATTAATAAAATAATTCTTGGGGTGAAACCTCAAAGTTGCCTGAAGAGCTTAATTAAATACTTTGACCAAATTATTCTGGCATCCACTGTAGATATTTCCTATGAACCAATCCTCAGATGATGGTTGGAAATCCACATTTTCCTATCTCATAAGGGTGTTAATTGCCATTCTTCCATAAAGAAGAGTTTTTCCCCTTATCTTTTGACAGTGGATTCAAGGATTCCTTTTCATTTGCAGTGATATGTTATTAGTATAATTTTCCTTTTTGGTCCTCAAATTTTCCCCAGTTTTTCCATTGGGAAATTCTTCAGCCTGGGTATATCCCATCAGGTTTTTTGGTCAAAATTATCGAGTTAAAAATATAAATAACATGCAGTTCAAGGGTACAATGCAGTGACCTTGAGTAAATTGACAGTATTTTGTAACCATCACCACTGTCTCATTCGAGAATGTTATTATCACCTCAAGCAGAAATTTAATTCCCTGGAATTATCACAGCCCTATGTCCTCCTTCACCCTGGCTGTCCTGTCCTGTCAGACCCACCGTGTTAGATCCTATACACAGTAGTACCCTGTAAGAAGAGATAAAATATTGTTAAGTCTTATTCATCCAAAATTTTACTTTGTTGATAGTTTCAATTGAAGGCTATTGAGGGGCATTTTCAGCTGAGCACAATTTTTGCTCCTGAGCTGAAATTAGAAACAAAAAGGCGTTTGCAGTCCCATGTTTATTGCAGCATTATTTACACCAGCCAAGGCATGGAAACAACCTAAGTGTCTTGACAATGAATGACTGCATAAAGCATATATATATATATATATATATATATATATATATATATATGGATACACACGCAAAGGAATATTAGTCATGAGAAAGAAGGAAATCCTTCTATCTGAGACAGCATATATGGATCTTCAGGACATGCTAAGTGGGATAAGTCAGATAGAGAAAGGCAAAGACTGTGTGATATTGTTTATATGTAGAATCTTACTGGCCAAGCTGGAAAAAACAGAGTGAATTGGTGATTACTGTGAGCCTAGAGGTGTGGGATAGGACAGAGGTTGTTTAACGGGATAAATTTGAAACTAGTAGACTCCTAGATCTTAGAGATATAACCCCCAGTATGGTGAATGTAGACAATAATAGTGAATAATAGTCATCAAAATTATTCTAATGACAAGAAACTGATCATCATGTGATCTGGAACGGATACTGTCACTGCAAGGGTGATTATATTAAAATTTATAAAAACATGAAATAAACATGTTATGTGACTTAACTTTACACAATGTTATATGTCAAATACAGTTCACTAGGAAAAGGAACCATACGTGAGTGTTGTGATTGGATCACAAATGTGGGAATAGATGGGAGGCAGAATCTGAGGCCTCCAGTCTCCCTCTGCCACTGACATCACTTCTGGACCCATCCATGCTCTCATTCTGCCTCTCTTCCCCCGCCATATCCTTCATCTCCACCCTGTGACATTTAGACCTCCACTAAAACTCTACCAGCTTCCATCCAGCTCCTTTAGGTTTCGGTTTTGAACTCTCTGCTGCTATTCTACGACTATTTTGACGTCCACCCCTCTGGGGCCATTACTCTGGAGTCTAACCCTCCTCAGCTCTCCTCACCGCTGCAAAATCCATCGTCTATGACTGCTTTCATCTGGCCGACCATCTGCCCCCAATTCAGTGACCTCATCCCATGCCCTGTGCTCTCGGCGACCTTGCACTCTCATTTTCCCTGGCCCATAGCTCAGACAGTAAAGAATCTGCCTGGAGTGAGGGAGACCTGTGTTTGATCGCTGGGGTTGGGAAGATGCCCTGGAGGAGGGCATGGCAACCCACTCCAGTATTCTTGCCTGGAGACTCCCGATGGACAAAGGAGCTTGACGGGCTTCAGTCTATGGGGTCCCAAAGAGTGGACACGTCTGAACGACTAAGCACAGCACAACTCTCATCATTGCCCCCATGGACCCAGACACACGCTCCATCCATGGTCTTCAGCCCTGTAGTACTGATCCCTTTTCCTGGGCTCTTGGGCTCCCTCATGCCCATTGTCCTCTCCAGGGCTCTCATGTCCTGTGCCCATTATCTCCCCCGGGCTCCATCCCCTTCCCTGCACACTATCTCACTAGGACTGCTAACTCTAGCAGGACCTGCCTACTCCATGTGCAGTCACCTTCTCCTACACCATGTTTTATAAACCCACCAGCCACTGCCCTTTGCTCACTTTTGCCCATGGACTTCTCTACGCATTGGAACTTTGGTTCTTATGACTCCCTGCACCCCCCTTACCAACCCAGATCCCCAAGTCCTCTATGTAGTATCTCCCTTGCCCACTTTTCCCATTTGCGCTTTGATGTCTGGCATTATGTGTTAGTACTTGACCAACATTTAACTCCTGCTCCCTTTTCTCTCTCTGCCGTTTCTCTTCCCTGCCCACCCTACAACTCCATGCCCCCAGTTTCACCCCATCACCCTCTTATCCTTATTAAGGCTCCTTTTCCCTGTGGCCTATTCCTACTCCACTCTATGACACACCACACACTGTCTTTCCCCCAAATACGCTCTTCCAAGAGCGTGTGTTAACATCAGGTGGCAGTGTTGACTGCACATTTTAGATGCTGTGTATTGTAGTAAATATTGTCCTCGTGATTTTCGCAGGGTTGGAAGGGTTGGAAAGTGTAGGAAGACTCCCATTTTCAGACTGTCAGAAGTCTAGATATGCAGCTGTTCTGCCTAAGATCATGTTACTGAGACACACACTTGCATGATGATTGTGATTTTATGAAACAGTGTAATTCTGAGTTCCTATGACTGTGTATATTTATGATATGAAAATTTTCATAAATTTCATATAAGACAATTTTTAAATTTATGTTTTTATGGAACGATAATTGCTTTACAGAATTTTGCTGTTTTCTGTCAAACCTCAACATGAATCAGCCATAGGTATAAAAATGTCCCCTCCGTTATGAAACTCTCTCCCATCTCCCTCCCCATCCCAACCCTCTAGGTTGATCCAGAGCCCCTGTTTGAGTTTTCTTAGCCATACAGCAAGTTCCTGTTGGCTCTCTCTGTGGGCAGGAGGAGAAGGGGATGACAGAGGATGAGATGGCTGGATGGCATCACTAACTTGATGGACATGAGTCTGAGTGAACTCCGGGAGTTGGTGATGGACAGGGAGGCCTGGCATGCTGCAATTCTTGGGGTCGCAAAGAGTCGGACATGACTGAGTGACTGAAATGGACTGAATGTAAGTTTCCATGTTGCTCTTTCCATACATCTCACCCTCTCCTCCCCTCTCCCCATGTCCGCAAGTCTATTCTATATATCTACTTCTCCACTGCTGCCCTATAAATATATAAGACAGTTTTGATGTGTTCAGTGTGTGTATTGATGCTTTTGAGTGTGTATTGATTCAGTTAAAACTACTAGAGCAAGAATGATTGTGTATGTGCATGTTATATGTTAATGTATATAAATACATGTTTGAATGTATGAGTGTGCACACATGCCTGCTTGCACCTTTGTGTAGGTGAGTTGGCGTGTGTATGTGTGGGTGTTTCAGTGTAGGTTGGGTTGGCCATCTTAATTGCTGTAGAAACTGAGTTGAAATTGCAGTCATTCCATCATGAACCTAGTTCAAAGAGTTGATTTGTGTGTAGGAACAGTAAGAATGGAATTCAGTGTTTTATATATACAGAATAGTTTCATATAAATAAATGTTTCTTAATTTAAAGAACAATCATGGTTCCTTACTCAAAATTTTCCACAAAAATATGTGTGGAGGATTCTGTTGATCATTTGTTGCTCTCTTTTGGGGGGCCACACCCAGTGGCTTGCGGGATCTTAGTTCCCTGACCAGGGATTGAAGCCCTGACCTGCAAGTAAAAGCATTGAGTCTTCAGGACTGGACCAGCAGGGAATTCCCCGTTTGTTGGTCTTGAGTTGATTAAGTAGCATTAGCTTATCTGACAGTTACATGAGTAGCAGAATCTCCCTCTTAAACTATCTGATCTTGGTTCTATTATTTTCAAGAACTTTTCAGTTCAGTTCAGTTCAGTTCAGTTGCTCAGTCGTGTCTGACTCTTGGTGACCCCATGAACCGCAGCACGCCAGCCCTCCCTGTCCATCACCAACTCCCAGAGTTCACTCAGACTCACGTCCATTGAGTCAGTGATGCCATCCAGGTATCTCATCCTCTGTCGTCCCCTTCTCCTCCTGCCCTCTATCCCTCCCAGCATCAGAGTCTTTTTCAGTGAGTCAACTCTTCACATGAGGTGGCGAAAGTACTGGAGTTTCAGCTTTCGCATCATTCCTTCCAAAGAAATCCCAGGGCTGATCCCCTTCAGAATGGACTGGTTGGATCTCCTTGCAGTCCAAGGGACTCTCAAGAGTCTTCTCCAACACCACAGTTCAAAAGCATCAATGCTTTGGCGCTCAGCCTTCTTCACAGTCCAACTCTCACATCCATACATGACCTCAGGAAAAACCATAGCCTTGACTAGACAGACCTTAGTCGGCAAATAATGTCTCTGCTTTTGAATATGCTGTCTAGGTTGGTCATAACTTTTCTTCCAAGGAGTAAGCGTCTTTTAATTTCATGGCTGCAGTCACCATCTGCAGTGATTTTGGAGCCCCCCAAAATAAAATCTGACACTGTTTCCACTGTTTCCCCATCTATTTCCCATGAAGTGATGGGACCGGATGCCATGATCTTCGTTTTCTGAATGTTGAGCTTCAAGCCAACTTTTTCACTCTCCTCTTTTACTTTCATCAAGAGGCTTTTTAGTTCCTCTTCACTTTCTGCCATAAGGCTGGTGTCATCTGCATATCTGAGGTTATTGATATTTCTCCTGGCAATCTTGATTCCAGCTTGTGTTTCTTCCAGCCCAGCGTTCCTCATGATGTACTCTGCATAGAAATTAAATAAGCAGGGTGACAATATACAGCCTTGATGTACTCCTTTTCCTATTTGGAACCAGTCTGTTGTTCCATGTCCAGTTCTAACTGTTGCTTCCTGACCTGCATACAGATTTCTCAAGAGGCAGGTCAGGTGGTCTGGTATTCCCATCTCTTTCAGAATTTTCCACAGCTTATTGTGATCCACACAGTCAAAGGCTTTGACATAGTCAAGAAAGCAGAAATAGATGTTTTTCTGGAACTCTCTTGCTTTTTCGATGATCAAGCGGATGTTGGCAATTTGATCTCTGGTTCCTCTGCCTTTTCTAAAACTAGCTTGAACATCAGGAAGTTCATGGTTCACGTATTGCTGAAGCCTGGCTTGGAGAATTTTGAGCATTACTTTACTAGCATGTGAGATGAGTGCAATGGTGCAGTACTTTGAGCATTCTTTGGCATTGCCTTTCTTTGGGATTGGAATGAAAACTGACCTTTTCCAGTCCTGTGGCCACTGCTGAGTTTTCCAAATTTGCTGGCATATTGAGTGCAGCACTTTCACAGCATCATCTTTCAGGATTTGAAATAGCTCAACTGGAATTCCATCACCTCTACTAGCTTTGTTCGTAGTGATGCTTTCTAAGGCCCACTTGACTTCACATTCCAGGATGTCTGGCTCTAGATGAGTGATCACACCATCGTGATTATCCGGGTCGTGAAGATCTTTTTTGTACACTTCTTCTGTGTATTCTTGCCAGCTCTTCTTAATATCTTCTGCTTCTGTTAGGTCCATACCATTTCTGTCCTTTATTGAGCCCATCTTTGCATGAAATATTCCCTTAGTATCTCTAATTTTCTTGAAGAGATCTCTAGTCTTTCCCATTCTGTTGTTTTCCTCTATTTCTTTGCATTGATCGCTGAAGAAGGCTTTCTTTTCTTGCTATTCTTTGGAACTCTGCATTCAGATGTTTATATCTTTCCTTTTCTCCTTTGCTTTTCGCTTCTCTTCTTTTCACAGCTATTTTGTAAGGCCTCCCCAGACAGCCATTTTGCTTTTTTGCATTTCTTTTCCATGGGGATGGTCTTGATCCCTATCTCCTGAACAATGTCATAAACCTCATTCCATAGTTCATCAGGCACTCTATCTATCAGATCTAGGCCCTTAAATCTATTTCTCACTTCTATTTCTCAAGAACTTTTAGGAACCTTCTTTCTTTCTTCTAAAGATAATAGTTGGTTCTGCTTCCTGTCACTAGTGAGGGTCAATAGTAAAGTTTGTATTCCTAAAAGTTTACATATTCATTGGTATTGAGTTGTGCAAATGAGTGAAGTGACATCTAATGCAGATCCTTGGAATCATGTCCTTCTTTTTACCTGTGCATCTTTTGAAACAGTCATATTTGAACCAATTCCATTTCTTTACCTTTACCTTAATTGCTGGTTCAGCTCAGCATATGAAATGAGGAAAGAACTGTTCTATGTAGAATTTCTCAGCGAGGTAGAACCTCCATCGAGACACACACTTGCAGCCAGTCCCTTTACATGTCAAACCTAAGTACTTCCAGCTCCCTGTGTGTGAGCCATGCCTGCCTCCAGGGATCATGAAAAACCAAGCATCTGTCACAAACGCACTCCAATAGTCTCTTAGACATAATAACCTGAAACTTATAATTGTCCCTGGTAATTAGCAACTGGGAGACTGTTTTCAAAAATAATCCCAGCTCCCAAGCCTGTTCCTGCCCGCACTGTTACAGGTGACATGATAATTGCAGTTCTGAGGGGAGGTGAGGTCACAGGATCACAAGCTCATATCTCAGGGTCGACCTACCCCTCTTGCACACAGGCTGATTGCTTTGACCTTAGTGTTGACCTCACCATCCAGGCAGCAGGAAGAAACAGTGGCTTTCTCTACGTTCATCTGTGAAGTAGAATCTATAAAGGAAGGATTTGCGTCAGGAATCTGGTAAGTGAAGATATTGGACAAAGGGAATCTCCTGTGTATGAACCTGGTCAGCACCAAAGCCCTGTGGGAGGGCGGGATAAATCCTGAGTGTGAACTGAGATGGAAAAGGGAGATGGGGTCCTAGACCTTTCACCAATCCCTGATGGCTCCTAGTGTGATGTATATACGTTTCACTGACAAAGCTTATTGTGGTTTAAAGCAAGTGATAATGAAATCTGATTTTTCATATGGTAAAGGACTGTAGTTCCTAAGCCAATTTGATGATGAGAGTACTTTTCAGGAATCATAGACATAATTTTTAGGTTGATAAGTGTGGCCAGGGTGGTCCATACTGTAAGAAGGAGTAGGATGAACCAGGGAATCATCTGATCCTGTGCCAAAACAGTGTGTCTAGCAGCTGTTGCTGGAGTAGAAGTGTTTTCTCTAACTCTGGGTATATATGAAGTGCTTAATACATTTAATAACTGTACCTTTATAGAATGTAGAGAAACTCTTATCACTTAAAGGTAGAGAAGCAGCATGTAAGAAAAATAGAAATTTACATGTTTCAGATACCATTTTGGCTCACATTATTTCTGCTTCTTTTAAATATTGTATCACCCATTGAAAAAATGTATGTCATTATACAGTACACAAATTGCTCACCGTAACATTTGATTTTGCACGCATCTTGTATTTTCATATCTTTCACAAAGCTTGCCTACTGTTAATACTTTTATTTGACTCAGGTATTTATATATATATATATGTATATATGATTTGGATTTAGTAATAAAATCTACCATACAGCATTAATCAGGCATCAGTATTTGCTGTCCTACGGTTTCTATGATTTGTTCCATTGAACTTTTGTCCAGGAATGAAAGTAAATGAATCTTTCAATTTCCTTCCTTACACTGAGCCATTCTTGTATTCATTAAATCCACTTTGTCATGGGGAAAGTACCTGCAGTTTTATGCTGTGAGGCAGTGTATCTACATTTAGTTACAATTTCTACAGCTTTATTCAAAGTTTATATTTGCCTGTAAAATGAGTCTTTAGGGCTAAGTGGAATATTGTTACTACTTAAATATGAAAATAAAATATTAATACCACCAACCTAAATGTAATGACAAAATACAAAAGCAAAACCAAATTTAGACCTGGTTTATTTGAAGAACAGAGGTGACTAGGTGACTAGTATTCTCAATTATATGCACCATTCTTATTACAAGCCGATCCAGGGTCACATCTCATTAGCCATCTGTCCCTAATGAGTGAATTTAGACCAAACGCTTAATTTCTCTTTGCTGATATTTGCCTCAAATTTATATAGACAATAACAGTGTCTGCCTCATGAATTTGTGAGGATTAAAGACATTTGTGCAAATGTGGCTTTCATAGCACTGATTCATACATTGAAAGTGCTCTTTAATGGTTATATATTCAACTCTTGGAAGCACTTACCTGCCAGGAATACTTGAAGTAAGCCATCCTTTCAAAGTAGGAACTATTGGTAAGTGGAGAATGTTGGGTTTTAGTTAACATTGTACCTGTGTTCGATGCCTTGTGTTCCCATTCAGGATCCTCTAGCTGAGAAGAAAACCATCAGTCACTGAGACCTGACAGCATGGCTGCCAGGGATTTGGCAGTTTCAGCAATCTTCTTATCACAGATTGTATTTGGAATCCTGGGGAATTTCTCTGTCCTTTACCATTATTTCTTCCTTTATTGCACTGGGCAAAGGCTGAGAACTATAGATTTTATTATCAAGAACCTTATTGTAGCCAACATCTTGGTTCTGTCTGCTAGTATATTTCAAGATTCATTGAAAAATTTTGAGTGGCATTTCATGGACAGTAATTTTATATGCAGATTTTTCCCATACATTCGTGTAGTTGGCAGGGGCGTGTCCATTGGCACCACCTTCCTCTTGAGTGTCTTCCAGGCCATCACCATCTGCCCCACGACTGCCAAATGGGCAGAACTTAAAGTGAAAGCTCTCAAATGCATGGTTCCTTCAGTTATCCTGTGCTGGACCCTGAACATGCTGATAAATGTCATTTATCCTATGTATATGAGCGGAACACTGAGAAACAGAAGCGTCACGAACAGAAAAGATCTCGGACAGTGTAGTGCTGTCAGTCATGGCCAACCCAAAGACTCATTATATGCAGTATTACTCTCCTTTCCTGATGCCTTATGTTTTGTGCTCATGATCTTGGCCAGTGGCTTCACAGTTTTCATCCTGTACAGGCACAAGCAGAGGGTTCAAAACTTTCATAGGACCAACATTGCTTCCATATCCTCCCCTGAGTCCAGAGCTACCAAAACCATCCTTCTGCTGGTGTTCACCTTTATCTTTTTCAACATCCTTACCTTTTTATGTAATATTATTTTGGCTATTTTTGACAGTATTGATGTTTTCTTTGTGAAAACGTCTTCAATAATCGTTGCATGTTTCCCAACGTTCAGCCCCTTTCTGCTCATGAGCCGAGACTCCAGGATATCCAGCCTCTGCTTTGCTGGGATAAGGCACTCAAAATCTCCTATCCTTATGTGTGGTAAGTCGCTTCAGTTGTGTCCAACTCTGTGTGACCCCAAAGACCCTCAAGGCTCCTCTGTCCATGGGATTCTCCAGGCAAGAATACTGGAGTGGATTGCCATGCCCTTCTCCAGGGGATCTTCTCGACCCAGATCCAGCGATCGAACCGGTATCTCTTCCCTCTAACCTGCCTTGGCAGGTGGGTTCTTTTATAGTAGCACCACCAAGGAAGCCCATGTAAATTTTTATCTCCAGTGCTAGCCAAGTGTTTGACGTTCCAGGTAAAAGTATGTTCAGTTTATTTTACCAGTGGAATGGATTAATTTGTTCATTGCTTGTTGAGGCTCTTCCTACCTTCTTTGTGTCACGATAATGTACTTTCTATTTCTTTCACCTTCTCTCTCCATTTCTCAGGTCATCTTTGTAAATATCAGTCTATTTGTTGTTCTTATTTTCCTACCACTGTTTCAATGAAGTGCTTTTGTTCCCAACAGTTCTGATACCAAATGTGAGTAAGTTTTTCCACACTCTGTAAAGCAATTGTTCAACTCTGTCACTCCAGCAATGACACTAACTACCTAGTTCAGACTCCAAAAGACTGTCCTCAGTTAAATGCAAGAATCAAGTGTTGGAGGCCAAGGTTGTGTCCATTTCTGATGACGTGGCTATAACATCAGGAGTTCCTACACTCACCCCATACTTCAAAATGAAGAATATGCTGTATTACTCACAGAACTTTGGGAATCATTTGGCCAGATGGAGTACATTGGGTGAGTTCTGGATGGAGCCCAAGCACAGGAGCATGGAGTTGGGCGTTGCCACCTTCCCTGCAGGTGGATGTGTTGTCCAAGTCTGAGGGTCTCTGTGCACTATTGCTCACGGGGGTTTTGTGGAGGTTTCATCATTGATTGTCATTCGGAGTTGGTGAGTAAGCTCAATCTCCAACCCCTGTCCTGTCTCTGGAGCTCAGGGTGTCAATCTGAAAGTTCCAACTAACTGTCTAGTCACATGGTTGGGTTTCTGGCAACCAGTTGCCATCCTGAAACCCCTTAGTGGCCCATAAAGGTCACCTCATTAACAAAGTATTCAGATATGATTAAAAGTGGCTTGTTATGAAAAACAATAAAATACTTCTTTCACCTGTACCACTCAAACATTTCTAAGGGTTTTATCAGTTCTGTGTCGTAAACCAGGGACAAAGTCCAAATGTCACAGCTTACTGTGTCACAGCTTTCATGCTGAAAGTTTATTTTTTTACATTGTAACTTTTGTGTGTGTGCAAATACCGGCCTTAGACCTCAGCAAGATGACTCTCCCTGGACTTGAGATTCTCCACGTCTCCTGTATCATGAAGAACCTTCCTTGAAACCAGTAGTGCTGTTGGAACTGGATCCTTTAAATCCATACCACATCCTGCATAAGTTATGTTTTTGAAAACACCCACTTTGAAAATTTTTACTGTCTTTTGAGATGTGAGACAGGCAGGGCCAGCAGTTGTGTCTAGGTGGTGATGTCCATGTCCCCGATTCTCCCCTAGGGGGCACTTGCTGAGTCTTTACGTGTTCATCCTTCCTCATGCAGGGCCTTGAGCCCATGTTCAGGAGCTCCAGCAGGGCCTTGGAACAGACCTGGTTCTGGGAGGATGCCTGACAGGCAGATCCCTCCCAAGGACTTGATAGGAACAGTACTTATTTCTCAGAATCACATGAAATTGTTACTGACCAAGTTCACTTGCAGATTGGTGCTGACAGTTTTGGACATTTTACATTGTTTATATTGACAAGCGCCCCTAAATAAAGCCATGTCTCAAGGGTCCAGTCTATCTTAAATGTAACTGTGTGTGTGTCTTCTATGTTTGTGTATGTGTGTGTGTATTTTTAAAGCCCCTTTGGGGTAGGATATATTCACTGTTGGATTTTCTTAGCCTGGGCTCCTAGACTTGGTAACAGAGCTTATTACAGCAAGATAACATTTCTGAAGATGTTTTGTTAGTAGTAGTAATGTTTTTTTGACCATACTGTGGGGCATGCGGGATCTTACTTCCCGAACTAGAGATCGAACCAAAGCCCTCACAGTCAAAGTGCTGAGTCCTAACCACTGCGCCACAAGGAAATTCCTTGTTTTATTCAGTCAGAGGTCTCCAAGGCCATCCTCAAGGTTGATTCATAGAAGGACTCCTAAGATTCAGGATTGGTTACACCCGCCCCCCCATATATGTGCTGTGCTCAGTCACTCAGTTTTGTCTGACTCTTCAAAACCCCATGAACTGTAGTCTGCCAGGCTCCTCTGTCCATGGGGTTTCCCAGGCAAGAATGCTAGAGTGGGTTCCCATTTCCTTCTCCATTACACCCAGAGTTACACCCAGGGTTACTCTTTATTGCAGTGCAAGGATACACACTAGAATCAGCAAAGGGAAAGGTACATGGGGTGAAATTCACAAGAAATAAGGCTTAAGATTCCCCATGTGTTTCTGAGGGAAGTGACATGAAGATGATGTGTTTGCCCTGCACAACATGTAACAGTACACTTGTTGGTGTTGTTGTTGTTCAGTCCCAAAGTCATGTCAGGTTCTTTGTGACCCCATGGACTGCAGCACACCAGGCTTCTTTGTCCTTCACTATCTCCCAGAGTTTGCTCAAACTCATATCCATTGAGTCGGTGATGCCATCCTACCATCTCATCCTCTGTTGTCCCCTTCTCCTCCAGCCCTCAGTCTTTCCCAGTATCAGGGTCTTTTCCAATGAGTCAGCTCTTTGCATCAGGTGGCTAAAGTATTAGAGCTACATATGAAGTGTTGCCAACCTAGGAAGTTCAGCTGAGTCTAGGTGCAGGGATGTCCTACAGGTCAAGAAGTTAGCTTTGAGGACTCATGTGACTGATGTCTGCTACTCAGACCCCAGACCTTGAGAGCAAATGGCTCTTCATCATAAATGGCATCATTGGGATTAACTTCTCTGCTCACACTGGTCTTGTATGTCCCAATGTCTCTAGTATATCAAAACACTCTGGCTTCATTTTGTGAACAGAGTTTCTTAAAATTAATAAAGCACAATTTATCAGCAAAAACAAAACAAAACACTCTTCTCTGAGGAATATTCCAGAATATTCCAAGTTATCTCCCAGGAGACAGCCAGGTCTGAAGACAGATCTTTCCTTAAAATTTGCAGGAATTAAGCACCAAGATTTGCTGAATTTACCCTTTTGTTCATGGCCATAGTGGATGTTTTCCTTGTTCTTTTTTGTCTAAACGATGTCTGTGAATTTACTGATCAGGTACAGTGGCACCAAGAGAAGCACTATAACCTGAGAACTGTGAAAAGCCATGAATGTGATGATTTTTGCAAAATATGTTGTCTACATTTAAAGCTTGATTCTTTACAAGAAAGACCCTACAAATCTGACTCACAAGAGAAAAAGTTCTTGAGGGAGGGGTACAGAGAGAATGGGAATTGGATAGAGCTGACTAGACTAGGGCAAAATATAGATCCACAGGGAAGGGGGAGGCCATGGAGGGCAAGGATTTGCCAGCTGAGGTGCTAGGATTAGTGGGAGTATAGTGTTGTCAAGGAAGAAGATTCAAAGGGGTATATACAGTGGAGGTGAGGTGTGGAAATAGAAGGACCTGGCGGGGGTTGGAGGGGAAAATGTAGATCATCGGTTTGGAGAGTGATGCCTAAAGCACTGAGAGAGCGAGAGAAAAACCTAAGGAGTCATGGGGTGAAGGTCGTTGGGTAATATAGATGAAGGGGAAGCCAGTATGGAAATAAAGCTGCTAAGTCGCTTTAGTCATGTCCGACTCTGTGCGACCCCATAGACGGCAGCCCACCAGGCTCCCCCATCCCTGGGATTCTCCAGGCAAGAACACTGGAGTGAGTTACCATTTCCTTCTCCAATGCAAGAAAGTGAAAAGTGAAAGTGAAGTCGCTCAGTCGTGTACGACTCCTAGTGACTCCATGGACTGCAGCCTACCAGGCTCCTCTGTCCATGGGATTTTCCAGGCAAGAATACTGGAGTGGGTTGCCACATAAGGGGGATGGAGTTATTTAGGGCAGATTTGGGGATCACTAACTCATGCCCCAGTATTAGTACCCTCATTTACAATGGAGTCACAAATCACTTATAGGCCATTTTTTACAATCAGACCTTGAAGTGATAAAACTGTTCATATCGGATACTCTTGGGACTTCCCTAGAAGTTCAGTGGCTAGGGCTCCACACTTCCACTGTCAAGAGCAGCAATTTCATCCCTGGTCTGGGAACTGAGATCACACATGCCACATGGCATGGCCGAAAAAAGATACTCTCTTATATTCATTAGGTCTCTAGGTAGAAGTTTGAGTGAATACCAAACCATCACTAGTTTACTCCTCTTTGGTATTTGGGGCATGGGGAGTGACTAGGGTGGGCCTGGATGGAGCATCTCTCTTGGTCTGGGGCCCTCAGTATTGGCAGCAGGAGACCCGACTCTTACCCAATACGATGTCTTCAAGAACTTTTAGGTCTCTAACTGATTTGGTGAGATTCCCCTTACTTACTTTAGTATTTTTAAGATTTAGTACAAGCTTTATATAAGAAATAACACATAAATAAACAGTATTTAAAAAACTGTAAGTAATGTTTGTCTTTCTGTGTGAGACCATCCCAAGAAGTAATCACTGGCAATAGTTCTATGGATATGATCACATTGAAGATGTTTTTCATTGAAGAAAAAAATTGCCACACTATAGGCAGATCTCCTTCCCCTGGTGTTATCGCTTGGTGGTTCATGTCACATTACAGGCAGAAAGGTCTTTGCAGATGCATCTAAGGTTACAAGTTACTTGACTTTAACATAAAGAGATTCTCCTGTATTATCTGAGGAGGCTGTTTGTAGTTACACAATCCTAGAGAACAGAAAAACCGCTTAGAAGGAAATGAAGAGGAAGAGATTGAAAACGGGAGTGGGCAATGGGATTGGCGGTGTTCAGTGTGTTGACGCTGGCTTTCAAGATAGAGGGATTCACATAGAGATTAGGAAGAATTTATAAAGATGTGAAACAGCCAGGAAACTCCCATTAACAGCCCAAGAGAGGAGACCACTTGGTTTTGGCTTTCTGACTTGTGAAAAAATGAGTAAGTGTTTTTCTTAGCTGCTAAATTCATGGAAGTTTGTGACAGCAGGCATAAAAGCAGAATTATAAGATAAACAATAAATAAAATTAGGTAAAACTCCCATTTAATCTCCCACAACTGATTTTTCTCTTGGCTGTCATAATTTTTTTCAGTTTTAAGTTCATTCTATGTTGAAATGTGGTTTTAGAGTGTACTTTAGTAGTATACCTGAAATGGCATAAAAATGAATTTTTAATGTATTATCTTTTGGTTCAGTATTTAAACAAATACTGTCATACTGGACTTGCTTTCCAATGAAACTGCTCTGCTTAACCACTGGTCTATGATGAAGATATAAAGACCTTTAGAATATTGTTGAAACATCACTGTTATTCCATGGAGATTATTTTTAATTTTAATTTTAAAATTGAAATATAGTTGATTTATAATAAGGTATTTGTTTCAGGTTTACAGCAAAATGATTTAATTATTCATATATGAATATTTTTCAAGTTATTTTTCTTTTTTTATTATAATGTATTCATTATAGTTCTGTATGCCATACAGTAAATCCTTGTTGCTTCTCTGTTTTGTATCTACTAATTTCCATTGTAGTTTGCTAATTTCAGACTTTTAATTTACTCTTCTTCTCCCTTTACCCTTCGGTAGTCACAAGTCTGTTTTCTATGTCTGTGAGTCTTTTCCTGTTTCATATATAAATTCATTTGTACTGTTTTTAGATTCCATATATTGTCCCAGTCCACACTCTGCATCTGTGGTCTCAGCCCTGTAGACTTGACCCTTTGTCCTGGGCTCTTGGGCTCCCTCATACCCCCTGTCCTCTCCAGGTCTCTCGTGTCCTGTGCCCGTTATTTCCCCTGAACCCATCCCCTTTCCACACACTATCTCACTAGGACTGTCATCTCTACCAGGACCTGCCTACTCCATGTGAGGTCACCTTCTCCCCACACCATGCTTTATAAACTTACCCGCTGCTGACTTCTGCTCGCGTTTGCCCATAATGTCTCATTCCCACTGAAATTTTTCTTCCCATTACTCTGTGTACCCAATATCTCCCCAGATCACCAAGATCCCGATATGGTAACTTCTTACCCACTCTGTTCGCTTGTATATTCATCAGGAGGCTTGCACTTGAACACTTAATCATCATTATACTCCCTGTGCCTTTTTCCTCTCTGCCCTCTTTCTTCTGTTGCCCTCTCTTTAACCCTGTGCCCCAGGTTCACTCCACCACCATCTTATCCTTTTTGTTCCTTTTCCCTGTGGCCTATTCCTGCTCCACTGTGTCACACACCCACACAGTCACGACCCTAAACACTACAAGTTGCCTAGAGTGTCTTGACATCAAGTGTCAATATTTACCACACATTTTAGGTGCTGTGTATTGTAGTAAATATTGTCCTTTTGATTGTTAGACAGGATTGGTAGGACTGGAAAGTGTAGGAAGGCTCCCATTTTGAGGCATCCAAAAGTTTGCAGATAGAATTGTTCTTCTACGGAAGATCATGTCACTCAGACACACACGTGCATGGTGACTGTGTTTTGAAGAAAGAGGGGTTATTCTGAGTTTGTGTATCTATGAATATTTTTATATATGCATGGGAATTTTCTTGGAGTGGGTTGCCACTTCCTTCTCCAGAGGACCTTCCTGACCCAGGGATTGAACCTGTGTCTCTTGCATTGGCAGGCAAATTCTTTACCACTGAGTCCCTGGGATGCCCAAGATACTCCATACTTGTGACAAAGAGTAAGATAACTATAAGAATCATCTGATCTTGTGCAGTATCAGTCCTGAATATTCATTGGAAAGACTGATGCTGAAGCTCCAATACTTTGGCCACCTGATGAGAAAAACTGACTCATTGTAAAAGACCCTGATGCTGGGAAAGATTGAAGGCAGGAGAAGGGGATGACAGAGGATGAGATGGTTGGATGGCATCACTGACTCGATGGACATGAGTTTGAGCAAGCTCTGGGAATTGTTATTGGAGAGGGAAACCTGGCACACTGGAGTCCATGGGGTTGGAAAAAGTTGGACATGACTGAGCGACTGAACTGAGTGACTGACTGAAATTAGAAACGATAGGAAATGAGAACAGGTTTTCAAAGAGATAGCTGCAATCTCATGTTTAGTACAGCATAGATATGGAAATAAATTGTTCATGAAAGAACGATAATACACACACATACATACACATAATGGAATTCTATTCAGTTATGAGAAGGAAGGACATCCTACCATTTGAGATAAGGATGAATCTTGAGGTTGCTACACTAAGTGAGATTATTCAGACAGAAAAAGACAAACAGTGTATGAAAGCACTTATACATGGAATGTAAAGAAGCCAGGCTCATAAAAACAGAGGAAAATGGTGGCTCCCAGAAATAGGGAGGTGGAGGAGTAGGAAAGTTGCCTAAACTGCTTGAAACTAGTAGACAGTTAGGCCATGGAGATCCAACATAGTACAGTGAAAAAGGTTCGCGCTATTCCCCGTATTATATGCATATATGATGTTTATGTTTACATGTATGCACCGTGCTATACGCAGCCAATGTGATTGTTCTAACGACATAAAAGAAGTGATGGTTATTTGGTCTGGCAGAAGTGCTAACACTCCAATGGTGACTATATTACAATTCATAAAAGTATGAAATGAATGTACAGCTTAACTTTACAGTGTCATATGCTGCGACCAGAGCAGTGGGTAGGGCTCAAAAGTGGTTGACCCACAGTTTGGGAAAAAGAAACTAGAGACAGAAATGAACTTTTAAGGATGGGACCGGGGGACTTCAGACCTCTTGGATCAAGAGCCCTCTTCCTTGGAGCAACATCATTTTTATTTAGTGTCTTGGCAACAGAAAGTATCTGTTGTGCGTCAATGAAGTCAGCCCCCTGTGTCCCTGGTCACGCCTCCCATTTTACTGATTACTTTAAATTATCTTTGTTATTTTCTTGTACAAGTGATATCACCTAGCTGGAGGTCATAGACCCGCATATGCCTTGGGAAGACATCTTGGTGTGTACACAGGCAGCGTTCTGAACTTGTACTGACCTGGCGTTCCAAGGTCAACACTATGTTTTTCCTTAGCTTAGCAGGTCATGACAACTCCAGCTAATCAACCCGATGTACTTTTATTTGGGTTATGCTGTATTACTACATTTTGCTTTTATTCTTTTCCTGTAGTGATTTTTTCATGGCTTAGCCAAAGTAACAGTCAGCTGAATATTAATCCCTGCATAGTCCCCTTTGTGTTTTTGTAGCAGAAGATACATTGATCTTGCAACTTCTTTCTTCATTAGTTCTCAGAGGGCTTTTCACATGCATCTGAGGACTAAACAGAAGATTATAGTGAAACAGCAAAACATAGCTAGTGTTTCAGCAAGACCACCTCCGATACCTTTGATGCACTCAACAGGACTCAGCGAGTTAAGGCCCTCTGCTGTTCCTTGAAGTGTATCTGTACCTGGTAATAGTCTAAGAGAAGCATGCTGCGTGCCAGTGATTTTTGCTTGCAGCTTTCTAATATCTAGAGTAAAGTTTTTGGCCATTTAGCTCTGCAAGTGCCATCTAACCTTCTCCCAGGAGTGTTCAGATTAGTTATGTTCCTGGGGATTACACAGAAAGTAGTAATGTGCCAGTCACACTTTAAATATATTTGGAATTTAAGATTTTGTACTTCTCCTAAGAGTAGCACTGCATTTTCTAAATCCACCAACCTGATGTTAATGTCCTTATGTATATGAGCTTGGGCTCCTCAAGTGGAACTGGCACTTTTATGCCACTCCTGCACAAAAATGGTGGTTTGTACAATCTGATGGAGAGCTATACCCGCCGCTGCCTCTGTGGTGGTGATGGCAATAATGCCCATTATGGTGCCAATAAGGAGCCAAATAAAACATTTGGATCTTTTTCAAAATAGAATTTAGTACTGTGAGCACAGTATGCATATCAGGGGAGAGTTCCCAAGGCCTATTTTGAGTTAGTGGCAGCCAAACTCCTAAACGTCAACGCAAAGTCACATAGGAATGGTTCGAGTTAAATAATGAAGTGTTCAAGCAGGTATGTGGTTTGCAATCCTGGCAGGTCAGGTTTCTTTCTGTCTGATTAATAGTTATAGTGCCAATCATAATCACATTTGGATCCCTAACACAAGCTTGAGTATAAAATGTCCAATTTGTTGATGTATTGAATGACAGAGTATAATTCATGGAATGAGAATAGTTTCCATCCCAAATTTGATACTTTTTCAGGCTTATGGCCAATTTTCACATTTCTGTTTGAACCCTACCTAATTTGAACTGTGGCTGTGGCAGAGATATGCCACTGCCATGCCAGATAATGAGATATTCTGAATGAGCAGTAATATTAGTGTGATTGTATACAGACACATACCAACGCAACTTCTTATAAGGATTTCAGGATGAGTTGTGAGCAATTAGAGACTGAGTACCCCTTAGGGGACCAGTCCCAGACAATTCCATTGGACTCACTAAGTAAGATCACCCCTTCAATCCTATGACAATTATCCCAGTATATTTGATTTTGTCGGTGAGCCTGTATGTGTCTGCTCTCACACAGGGTCTATCTGGCTTGGTTAGATTAATTTGATCAGTCTCTTGATATCTAAATATCAATCCAGAAAGTAAATACAGCTGAGCCTTAGTGTGATTTCTGTTCAAAGAATTTACAGAAAGCCAAGCTTTCTTTCTTTCTTTCTTTCTTTTTTTAATTTTAAAATCTTTAATTTTTACATGCGTTCCCAAACATGAACCCCCCTCCCACCTCCCTCCCCATAACATCTCTCTGGGTCATCCCCATGCACCAGCCCCAAGCATGCTGTATCCTGCGTCAGACATAGACTGGTGATTTGATTCTTACATGATAGTATACATGTTAGAATGCCAAGCTTTCATTGATAGATTAAGATAGCCCTGATCGGCACCCAGACAAACAAGCCAAGTGTTAAAACCCAAAGTGCTATGGAAGGGGATCCCCTCTTCCTTTTTATGAATGGGCAAACACTTGTCTTCTGGACCAGGGATCTAGGAGGAGTCATTAACGTAAACAGGGATAGATCCTTCACCCCAATTAACAGGCCTTAGCAATGGGAAATTAGGTACATAGGCCAAATAGATATAATTCTTTGCTTCTGCTGAAGCCATGGGTATACTCACTGCGATGGTTATCAGGGCAAACATAACCATGATCAGGTTGCCTGGAATCACTTATTGTTTCTGCTTGGTTTTACTCTATGAGCTGGAATCCACACAGGTTCTAGACCTTCTCCTGGGTGGATACAAGCAAACCCTCTTCCCCATGTAATTAATTTCTCCGGTGACCAAGCACTTGTTAATGGATCTTGCCACCAAATCACAGGCTTAGCTGTATTTGTGGATGTAGCCTGAACATGTTGCTCAGCTGCAGTTTCCATAGTTTGTGCCGAGATATTCAAAATATCAAAAGTAAAAAAGCTTTATTCAATATTGTTTATTGTCCTATAGCATTTTTGTTTTTGTATGATATGTATAAGTGATTGATAAGTCCTCTCTATTATAGCCTGTCCTTGTGGGTTATAGGGAATGCCAGCAGAATGTTTTATAGACCAAATTTTAAGAAATTGTTGGAATGCTCTACCGGTATAAGCAGGGCCATTATTCGTTTTAATAGTTTTTGGTAGTTTTATAACAGCAAAACAAGCATATAAATGTGTTTGTTTTGTAGTCTCACTGGAGTGAGCAGTGACCCACATAAATTGAGTGAAGTCGCTCAGTCATGTCCGACTCTTTGCAACCCCATGGACTGTAGCCTGCTAGGCTCCTCGCCCCATGGGATTTTCCAGGCAAGAACACTGGAGTGGGTTGCTGTTTCCTTCTCCAGGGAATCTTCCCGACCCAGGGATCAAACCCAGGTCTCTGGCACTGCAGGCAGACTCTTTACCAACTGAGCCACCAGGGGAGCCCTATATAAATTGAGAGAAAGTATCAATAGTCACATGTACAGAAGAGAGCTTACCAAAGGAAGATATATGAGTTACATCCATTATAGCTGTGGATTTCATATGGAACTATATACCATCATTATATCAGTGGCTCAGTCATACATTTGATAATGTAAGGGATGACATTTCTTGAAACAGGCAATATAGAAAATAATATAGTTAGCAATAACAGTAAAATCATAAGTAAGAATTTAAGTCAAGAACTTTCATAAGGTAGAGCCCAGAGACATCTTTAAGTCATCTGACTTAGATTGTTAAATGACTGTAGCTTGTTGTTAATTTCCTGGTTGCAGATCCTGGAGCATTTGATCTTTATTTAAAGACTGGTTACTGAGATAAACTTTAGAAACAAACTTAGAATGTCCTTTTTAATGAAGCACCTTTTAAATTTAATAAATATCCTTTTTAATTTAACTTAGTGAAGCCTGTTAGCAGTGTAACATAACCACAAGGAGCTATATTAGAAGTGAGTCATAGTAAATACAGGCCTTAATTAATAAAACTAGGACTTACTATTCAGTGAAACATATTAGATGTCATAGGCCTGACATCAGTTGTGTGGATATTTCTTTTAGAGCTCCCCAGTATACGATGAGATTTTTGTATATGTCTGGAGACAGTCTTTTTTACCTTGATAAGGCTGTTTAGAACTCAAATGTCTCCAATTTCTGGATTGACAAGGCAGAGAGAAAAGAAAAATGTTTTCATCTTACCCACAGGTGTAAATCACTAAATTGTTTTAAACCATCAATGACTTAAGGGGAATAACCTTTTTATATCTGAAAATAAAGATTAGAAGCCAGTAATATGTCAGACAAAAAGTCATGAAAATTTTAGTCATACTTAGCACAGTCTGTTCAATCTCATGTAACCAATCCCTTTGCTTTGTGGTCCTTGCCTGACAACAAAGGACGTCAGTGAAAGTGATAGTGTCTAAGAAGCTCATGACGTTTTTGCCAGTATCCACACAATCTGCCCAGCAAAGTAGGTGCCCTGATCACTAGAGATCACAGAAAATGATTTTAACCATTTCCCCCCTTGTGATATATTAACCCTGCAACCAGGAAACGCTTTATGCTGTCAAATAAAAGTGAGGTTTGTCAGGGAGCTGGGAGAAGCCGAACAGCTGTCTTGGGCTTCCCATAGCCCTGATGTTTGGTTAATAGCCATTATTTATCCATTTTAAATTTTCTTATGAGGGGTTAATTTTGTAGAAGCAGAATGAGCTTTGTCTATGTGTGCCATAGTCTCCACAGATCGTTGTGAAATAACACTCATTTATTTTATCAAAGTAACAAGATTTTAAAAGCAAGTATGAACCACTTAAAGACAAATTTCCATAGTCTGTTATCAAAAGCCTCAATAGTGGAATCACCAAGTCCTAAATAAACACTAGACCACCAGGGAATTCCCATTGGTCTTGAATTGAGTGAGTAGCACTGGCTTATCTGACAGTTACAAGAATAGTAGAATCTCCTTCTTGAACTATCTGCTCCTGGTTCTTTTATTTTTGAGGGACTTTTTAGAACCTTCCCTTTTCTATGAATATTAGTCTGCTTCTGCTTCCTATCACCCTGTGCTTATTACTCAGTCATGTCCAACTCATTGCGACCTGATGGACTGTAGCCCAGTGGACTGTAGGATATTTGGCTCCTGTCTATGGGGATTTTCCAGGCAAGAATACTGCAGTGAGTTGCCATGCCCTACTCCAGGGGATGTTCCCAACTCAGGGATCAAACTCAGGTCTCCTGCATTGCAGGCGGATTCTTTACCAGCTGAGCTACCATGGAAACCCTCCTATCACCCTAATCAGGGTCAATATCAGTAAAGTTTAGTTTCCTAACAATTCCTAATATTTATTGATATTGAGTTGTACAAATGGGTGCACTGATCTCTATTGTGGATTATTGGCACCATGTCCTTCTTGTTACTTTGATCTGCTTTGAAAGCCTCAGATATTTGGACAAATTCTACTTCTTTGTTCTTAACTTAATTGATGATCCAGCTCAATATATGAAATTGGGAAAGAATTGTCCTGAGTACAGTTTTTCAGTGAGATGGAACCTCCTTTGAGATTCGTCCTTGCAACCAGCCCCTTACATGTCAGTCCTAAGTTCTTCCTGCTTGCTCCCTGAGGTGAGCCTGTTTGCCTCCTGGGATCATGGAAAAGTGAGACTTGATCACAAACACTCTAATAGTCTCTTACGACATATTAGCTGGAAACTTCTTATTGCTCTTGACAGTTAGCAACTGGGATACAAGGATTTACTGTATGGCACAGGAGAAATATGCAATAACTTATAATAACTGACAATGCAAAATAATAGGAAATATATGTATATAACTAAATCACTTTGCTGTGAAAATAACACAATAAGTCACCTATACTTTAAAAATTAAATTAAATTGAAAAATAATCTCCAATGAATAAATAGTGATGATTCAGATAAAATTGTAGATCTAATTTTATTGGACTAAATATAGACCCCTGACAGAGGAAAGCAATTTGATTAGAAAGTAGGTCCACTATGACATATTTGTGTAAAAATATAACCAAAATAGAATATTAAGGAATTCATTTTTATGCCATTTCAGGTAAAATATCAGGTACAATATGAAACCACAATATAAAAATAGAGTATGTCTAAAACTAAAGAAAATGATCACGCATCAATATCAAAATGCCATTAGCTGTGGGATGATAAATGAGAATCTTACTTAATTTTATTGTTTGTATATGATTGTGTTTCCATGGGAATCAGATTTCTATTGCTTCTGTAACAAACTGCCACGATATCAGCTGCCTAAAACAACATTCATTAATTTTCTCACAGGTCAGTAAGTCAGAAGTCAAAGTCAGTGTCTGCTCCCCTGGACTCTTTTTTTTTTCAAATTGAAGTATAGTTGGTTTACAATCTTGTGCTAGTTTCGAGTGTCCAGCAAAGTGAATCAGTTACATATATACATATCTCTAGGCTTTTAATGTGTACTAAAGGACTTCCTTGGTGGTCCAAAGGATAAGACTCCACCCTTGAAGTACTGAGAGTATAGCTTCAATCCCTGGTCAAAGAACTAAGATCCCAGAAGATATATTGTGGATTCAAGGGAAAAAAAGGATGCTAAATTTCTAGGTAAAAGTTAACACATACTTCAGTTCAGTCGCTCATTCATGTCCAACTCTTTGCGACCCCGTGAACCGCAGCATGCCAGGCCTCCCTGTCCATCACCAACTCCCAAAATTTACCCAAACTCATGTCCATTGAGTCTGTGATGCCATCCAACCATCTCATCCTCTGTCATCCCCTTCTCTTCCTGCCCTCAATCTTTCCCAGCATCAGGGTCTTTTCAAATGAGTCAGCTCTTCACATCTGGTGGCCAAAGTATTGGAGTTTCAGCTTCAACATCAGTCATTCCAATGAACACCCAGGACGGATCTCCTTTAGGATGGACTGCTTGGATCTCCTTGCAGTCCAAGGGACTCTCAAGAACACCACAGTTCAAAAGCATCAATTCTTTAGCACTCAGCTTTCTTTATAGTCCAACTTTCACATCCATACATGACTACTTGAAAAACCATAGCCTTGACTAGATGGACCTTTGTTGACAAAATCATGTCTCTGCTTTTTAATATGCTATCTAGGTTGGTCATAACTTTCCTTCTAAGGAGTAAAGTGAAGTGAGTGAAGTGAAGTCGCTCAGTCATGTCTGACTCTTTGCTACCCCGTGGACTGTAGCCCACCCGGCTCCTCCACCCATGGGATTCTCCAGGCAAGAACACTGGAGTGGGTTGCCATTTCCTTCTCCATGGGATCTTCCCAACCCAGGGATCGAACCCAGGTCTCCTGCATTGCAGGCAGATGCTTTAACCTCTGAGACACCAGGAGTAAGCCTCTTTTAATTTCATGGCTGCAATCACCATCTGTAGTGATTTTGGAGCCCCCCAAAATAAAGTCAGCCACTGTTTCCCCATCTATTTGCCATGAAGTGATGGGACCAGATGCCATAATTTTCATTTTCTGAATGTTGAGCTTTAATCCAATTTTTTTACTTTCACTTTCATCAGGAGGTTCTTTAGTTCGTCTTCACTCTCTGCCGTAAGGATGGTGTCATCTGCATATCTGAGGTTATTGATATTTTTCCTGGCAATTTTGATTCCAGCTAGTGCTTCTTCCAGCCCTGCGTTTCTCATGATGTACTCCGCATATAAGTTAAATAAGCAGGGTGACAATATACAGCCTTGATATACTTTTTTTTTTTCCTATTTGGAACCAGTCTGTTGTTCCATGTCCAGTTCTAACTGTTGCTTCCTGACCTGCATATAGGTTTCTCAAGAGGCAGGTCACACTTTAGGTGCTGTGTTTTGTACTAAATATTGTGATTTTGATTGTTGCCGGGTTGGATGGACTGGAAAGTGTAGGAAGGCTCCCATTATGAGGCAGCCAGAAGTTTGCAGATAGAACTGTTTTTCTATGGAAGATCATGTCACTGAGACAGACATGTGCATGTGTTTTTAAGAAGGAGGGGTATTCTGAGTTTGTTTATCTATGAGTATTAGTATATATGCATGGGAATTTTCATGCGTTCAGTATGTGTGCTAATGCTGTGAATGTCCATTGAGATTATATAGGATGTGGGTGTGTATATGCATAAATATGTGAATGTGAGTGACTATATGTTTGAGTATGTGAATGTCCATGTGTGTATGCTTGCATGTCTGTGTAATGACTTTGTGTGTGTTTATGTCTGTGTGTGTAGAATGGGTGGTCCACCATTACGGCTCTAACAACTGACTTGACAATTGGGAGTGAATTTATAGTGAACCCGGGTCAAAGATTTGTTTGTGAGTGGGGTCCCCTGATAACTCAGTTGGTAAAGAATCTGCCTGCAATGCAGGAGACCTTGGTTTGATTCCTCAGTCAGGCAGATCCGCTGGAGAAAGGTTAGACTACCCACTCCAGTATTGTTGGGCTTCCCTGGTGGCTCAGCTGGTAAAGAATCCACCTGCAATGTGGGAGACCTGGGTTCAATCCCTGGGTTGGGAAGATCTCCTGAAGAAGGGAAAGGCTACCCACTCCAATATTCTGGCCTGGGTCTCAAAGAGTAGGACACAACTGAGTGACTTTCACTTTTGATTTTCAGGGAAAACCTAGATAATTCAACTCAATGTATAAACCTCTTTTGCTGACCCATTCGCAATGTGCTTCTTAATTTGAAGACCTGGATGTCCATCAGCAGATGAATCGATAAGAAAGCTGTGGTACATATACACAATGGAGTATTCAGTTCAGTTCAGTTGCTCAGTCATGTCCGACTCCTTGTGACTCCCTGAATCGCAGCGTGCCGGGGCTCCCTGTCCATCACCAACTCCGAAAGTTCACTCAGACTCACGTCCATCGAGTCCGTGATGCCATCCAGCCATCTCATCCTCTGTCGTCCCCTTTTCCTCCAGCCCCCAATCCCTCCAAGCAGCAGTCTTTTCCAATGAGTCAACTCTTTGCATGAGGTGGCCAAAGTATTGGAGTTTCCGCTTTAGCGTCTTTCCTTCCAAACACCCAGGGTTGATCTCCTTCAGAATAGACTGGTTGGATCTCCTTGCAGTCCAAGGGACTCTCAAGAGTCTTCTCCAACACCACAGTTCAAAAGCATCAATTCTTCAGCGCTCAGCCTTCTTCACAGTCCAACTCTCACATCCATACATGACTACTGGAAAAACCACAGCCTTGACTAGACGGACCTTAGTCGGCAAAGTAATGTCTCTGCTTCTGAATATGCTATCTAGGTTGGTCATAACTTTTCTTCCAAGGAGTAAACATCTTTTAATTTCATGGCTGCAGTCACTATCTGCAGTGATTCTGGAGCCCAAAAAAATAAAGTCTGACACTGTTTCCACTGTTTCCCCATCTATTTCCCATGAAGTGATGGGACCGGATGCCATGATCTTCGTTTTCTGAACGTTGAGCTTTAGGCCAACTTTTTCACTCTCCTCTTTCACTTTCATCAAGTAGGGGAGGTGGGGAGGTGGGGGGGTGGGGGGGTGAGGGGTGGGGGGTGGGGGCGGGGGCGCAAAGACATGAATCAGCCTGCAAATAATTCTCCCCCAGAGGCTCTAGTTAAGAGCCCAGGTGAGCGGACTTCTTGATTCTGGCCCTGACTTGACTGAGCTATCAAAAAATGAATGAGTGTTGTTTCAGGTGCTATATTTCATGGAAGTTTTTACAGAAAAAATGGAAAGAGAATAATAAAGGAAAAATAAAATGAAGTAAAATTCTCATTTATTCTTTACAACTGATGCCATTGTGATATTCAAGCATAACATGGTTTTGTTTTTCATCTATTCTTTTTAAAATGTGGTTTTAAAAAAGTATACCTGATATTATAATTGGCGAAAAATGCATTTTGTAATATGTTGTTTTGCTTCAGTGTTTACAAAAATATTGTCAGACTGTTGTTAATTTTTCTCAAGTTGCTTACCTCAATCAGGTTGTTTATGAAGAAGATATTTTTATGTCAGTAGAAATAGCTTTACCATGTTCCGCCAAACACAACAATTTATTCAATGGAGAATATCAGTGAGTCATCTTTATCAAAACACTCCCTGTTTATACGTTTAGAGTGTTGAATTTCAGCTATCACACACTTCGTGGGTTGTTAAAGTACATCACATTGAACTGTCCATTCGTAATTTTTATTGGTAGCTGTGGCTCAGCGGTAAAGAATCCATCTGCAATGCAAGAGACACATGAAATACGGGTTTGATCTGTGCTTTGGAAAGATCCCCTGGAGGAGGAAATGGCAACCCACTCCAGTATTCTTGCTGGGAAAAATCCCATGGACAGAGGAGCCTGGCAGGCTATAGTCGTGGGGTCACAAGGAATTGCACACAACTGAACTGACATCCTGCCTGCACACAAAATCCCTCTGCCTTTTCTGTCTCTGCCCTCTCTATAACCCCAGGCCCCCAGGCTCACTCCACCACCATCTTATCCTTATGGCTCCTTTCCTCTGTGGCCTATCCCTACTCCACTCTATCATACCTGCACACTGTCGCTTGCCAAAACACTCCAAGTTCCAGAGTGTATATTAACACCAGGTAGCAATATTCACCACACATTGTAGGTGCTGTGCATTATGGTAAATATTGTCTTTGTGACTGTCACAGGGTTGGAAGGACTGGAAAGTGTAGGAAGGCTCCTATTTGGAGGCATCCAGAAGTTTGGAGATACAGCCATTCTACTCTGTACAATCATGTCATTGATGTACATGCATGGTGACTGTACTTTCATGAAACAGTGTAATTGTGAGTTTGTCTGCGTGTTTATATTAACAAGTATTTTTATATTCAAGAGGGAATTTTCATGTGTTCAGTGTGTGCATTCATGGTTGTGAGTGTGCAGTTGAAATTGTATGAGGACATGAGTGATTGTGTATGTGTACAAGTATGTGAATGTGTGCAAGTATATATTTGAGTGTGAGTATTCCTGCGTGTGTGTGTAAATGAGCTTGGGTGTTTGTGTGTGTACGATGGGGTGTGGCTCTAACAACAGACTTGAAAACTAGGAGTGGATGCAGAATGAACCTGAATTAAAGAGTTAATTTGTAAGGGAAACCTGTAAAATTAAATTCAATTAATAATATATAAGTATTTTTCTTGACCCATTGAAAATGTTTCTTAATTTAAAATGCAATCATAATTCCTTAATGAAAAATGTCCACAGAACTGTGTAGAGTACTCTGTTGACCTCACCGTGGTCTTGAATTAATCACTAGCACTGGTTTATCTGACTGTTACAGGAATAGTAGAGTCTCCCTTGTAAGCCGTCTGATCCTGGTTCTTTTATTTGCATGGGTCTCTTTTAGAGCCTTCTCTCTTTCTTCTATGGATAGTACATACTTCTGCTTCTAAAACTACAGAAGGTCCATATCAGTAAAGTTTATTTTCCTAACAATTTACATATTCATTGATATTGAGTATATATGAGTACCACAATGTCTAATGTAGATTGTTGAAATCATGTCCTTCTTGTTACTTGTATCTGTTTTGAAAACCTCAGATGTTTGGAGAAATTCTATTTCTTTTACTGATGGTCCAGCTCAGTGTATGAAATTAGGAAAGAGGTTTCCTGGGTAGCATTTCTCAGTGAGGCAGAACCTCCATTGAGATATATATGCGCAGCCAGTGCCTTACATGTCAATCCTAATTTCTTCCTGCTCCCTGCATGTGAGCCCTGTCTGCCTCCAGGGATCATGAAAAAGTAAGCATCTGTCATGAACACTCTAATAGCCTCTTAAGACATATTAACTGGGAACTTATAATTATCTTTGGCAATTAGGAACTTGCAGAATATTTTCAAAAACAATCCGAGCTCCCAAGTCTGTTCCTGCCCACGCTGCTACAGGTGACATGAAAATTGCATTTCTGAGGGGAGGTGAGGTCACAGGTTCGCAAATTCATATCTCAGGGTCCAGCTACCCCTCCTGCACACTTACTGATTGCTTTGACCTTCACACGGAGCCCACCATTCAGGTAGCAGGAAAAAGTCAATGGTTTTCTCTGTATTCACATGAGAAGTAGAATCTGCAAGGGATAGATTTATATCAGCAATCCGGTAAGTGAACATATTGGGCAAAGGGATTCTCCCTTGTGTGAACCTGGTCCAGCACCAAAGCCCTGCAGGAGGGCGGGATAAATCCTGAGTCTGAACTGAGATAGAAAAGGGAGATGGGGTCCTAGACCTTTCACCAATCCCTGATGCCTGTCATGTGAGATTGTTGTGGTTTAATGCCAGTGTGATATTTTATGTACTTAAGGACTGTATTTCCCAAGTTAATATGATGTTCAGTCTACTTTCCAGGAATTACAGACATAAATTTCAGGGTTCAGAAGTGGGTACATAAAAGTCCAATCTGTAACAAAGAGTGTGATGAGTCTGGAGGAATCATCTGATCCAGTGCTGTAACAGTGTGTCTGGCAGCCATTGCTGGAGTAGAAATGTTTCCTCTAACTGTGGGTGTGTGAAGTGCTGAGAAGATTTAATTATCATGACTCTATTGATTATGGAGAGAGTCTTCCCACTTAATGTTAGGGAAGCAGCATTTAAGAAAAATAGAACTTTATACATTTCAGATACTATTTTTTAGGCTCCAGTTTATCTTCTATTATTTCTGCCACTTTCAAATATCTTAATACTGATCCAACAGAGTATGTGCTTTGTACAGTACACAAATTACTCACCTTAACATTCCATTTACATGTGCCTTATATTTTCATATCTTTTGCAAATCTTGCTTTACTGGTAATACTTGTATTTGACTCAGGTATTAAAAAATAGGTAGATGATGTGAAATTAGTACTAATTTTGTTTCTACAATGCACTATTAATCAGGCAGCAGTGTTCCCTGTCCCATATGTCCTGAGATCTGGCCATTGCACTTTTGTCCTGGAATGAGAGTAAATGAGTCTTTCTGTTTCCATCCTAATATTGAGCTGTTCTTGTATATATTCAACCCACCATGTCATGGTACAGGTGTCTGCAGTTTTATATTGCAGACAGTGTATTTACATTAAAAAACATTTTTTTTTTTTTTGGCTGCTTCTAGTGGCATGTGAGATCTTAGTTCCCTAACCAGGGATCAACCTCATCCTGTGCCATGAAAGCAGGAGTCCAAACCCCTGGATTGCCCGGGAAGTCCTAAGGGCAACTACATATAATTAAGATCTCTAAAGCTTTATTCAAATTTTGTAATTGTGTAAGTGGAAATTTATATTTGTGTAAATGGAAATTTGTTAGTACCTAAATTTTGAAATGAAATACAAGCCACCTAAATTGAAATGACAAGGTGCAAAACCAAACTAAATTTAGATGTGTTTTATTTGAAGGACAAAGGTGACTGGTATTTGAGTATGTTCTGGATTAAATGCACCATTGTTGTTATTAGCTGCTGCTGCTGCTAAGTCGCTTCAGTCGTGTCTGACTCTGTGCAACCCCATAGACGGCAGCCCACCAGGATTCCCCTATCCCTGGGATTCTCCAGGCAAGAATACTGGAGTGGGTTGCCATTTCCTTCTCCATGTTATTAGCTGAGTCAGGGTCAAATCCCCACTAGCCATCTGCCCCCAAACAGTGAGTGAATTTAAACCAAATGCTTCATTTCTCTGTGTGGACGTTTGCCTCATTTTTATAAGGAAGATAATAGTGTCTGCCTCATGAATTTGTGAGGGACAAAGACATTAACGCACGTGTGTCTTTCATCACAGTGATTCATACATTTCAAGTGTTTTTTTAATGATTACACTTTCAACCCTTGGAAGCCTTGACCTGACAGGAAATTTTTAACTAATTATTTCTCAGTAGAAGTATTTGTAAGGTCTTCCCTTGTAGCTCAGTCAGTAAAGAATCTGCCTGCAATGCAGGAAACCCAGGTTCAATTCCTGGGTCAGGAAGATCCCTTGGAGAAGGAAATGGCAACCCACTCCAGTATTCTTGCCAGGAGAATCCCATGGACTGAAGAGCCTGGCAGGCTACAGTCCATGGGGTCGCAAGAGTCAGACATGGCTTAGCTACTAAACCACAGGAAGTATTTGTAAGTACAGAATGTTGCCTTTCAGTTTACATGGTACCTGTGTTCTGCATCTCATGTTCCCATTCAGGACCCTCTAGCTCAGAAGACACCCATCAGTCACTGAGACCTGGCAGCATGGCTGCTGGTGATTCGGAAATAAGAACAGTCTTCTTATCACAGACTCTGTTTGGAGTCCTGGGGAATGTCTCTCTTCTTTACCATTATCTCTTCCTTTATTGCACTGGGTGTAGGCTGAGGACCATAGATTTGATTGTCAAGAATCTGATTGTCCCCAACATCTTGGTTCTGTTCTCTAATGGATGCCACTATACAATGACAAATTATGGGTGGCACCACATGGACAGTGACTTTACATGCAGATTTTTCCCATATGCTCGTGGAGTGAGCAGAGGTGTGCCCATTGGCACCACTTTCCTCTTGAGTGTCTTCCAGGCCATCACCATCTGTCCCCAGACCTCCAGGTGGGAAGAGCTTAAAGTGAAAGCTCTGCAGTTGGTTTTCCCTTCAATTATCCTGTGCTGGATCGTGAACATGCTGGGAAATGTTGTTTATCCTATGTATATGACTGGAAATTTGAGCAACAAAAACTTCACAGACAGAAAACGTTTTGGACACTGTTTTTCTGTTCATCATGACCAAATCAGAGACTCATTATATGCAGCATTGATATCATTCTCTGATGTCTTATGTTTTGTGGTCACAATCTTGGCCAGTGGCTCCACGGGTTTTATCCTATACAGGCACAAGCAGAGGCTCAAAAACTTTCACAGGAACAAAGTCTCCTCCATATCCTCTCCTGAGTCCAGAGCCACCAAAACTGTCCTTCTTGTGGTGAGCACCTTTGTCTGTTTTAACACCCTTTTCTCCATCTGTTATATTGTTTTGAGTGTTTTGAAAGATCCTGATTTGTTCATTATGAACATCTCCGCCATAATCACTGCATGTTTTCCAGCTGTCAGCCCCTTTCTGCTCATGAGTCTTGACTCCAGAATATCTAGGCTCTGCTTTGCTGGGAAAAGGAATACAAACTCCCCTGCTCTTATGAGAAAGATGTAAATGGTATATATTTGCACTGTGGGTCCAAAACAGTCATAGGATCAATGTCTCCTCCACATCCTCCCTTGAGTCCAGAGCCACCAAAACCATCCTCCTGGTGAGCACCTTTATCTATTTCAACACCTTTTTCTTCATCAGTCATATTACTTTGGCTTTAAACAAAAACAAACAGTATTGATATTTTTTTGTTTGTGAAAACGTCTGTAATAATCATTGCATATTTTGCAACTCTCAGCTCTGCTCATGAGATGTGACTCCAGAATATCCAGGATCTGTTTTGCTAGCATAAGTAATAAAACATCCTGTAATCCCGTGAGAAAAATGTAAAATGGATGTATTTGGACTATGTTCATTTCATTTCATTTCATAGTCACTTCCCCCAGAGTCCTAATTAAGATTATGAGTGGCTGAGCAGAAATAGTAGGTCAGCAAGACATGGTGAGCATCTTCTCCAAGTAAATGCAGTTATAATGGTAATTGTAATTGAAGATATATAAGTACTTATGTACTGGAAAATTCACTAGTGCTTGCATTGGAGGAGTTCAGAATTTATGCACTAATAAACATCAGGTCCTAAACAATCTGGATACTATGGAGAATTGTATGAGTGTGTAATTTAAATGTGTCACAGTATATTTCTGAAAAATGAAGTTGACCTGGAATATTAAGAAAAGGTCCATGGAAATGGAAGAGAATGCAGCAGGCCATGACTGAAACTGAAGATAATAGTTCTGGAGGGGAAATTGAGAGGGATGGTATGGGGAGGGAGATGGGAGGGGGGTTCAGGATTGGGAACACGTGTACACCCGTGGCGGATTCATGTTGATGTATGGCAAAACCAGTACAATATTATAAAGTAATTAGCCTCCAATTAAAATAAATAAATCTAAATTAAAAAAAAAAGCTTTTCGAACCATTCATGAGGTTTGTCCATTGTGTCCCTAGAGAGATGCCAGTTATGTACTTGAAATGTGATGCCTCATAGGGAGATGTGCAGGTTTAAACATTTTCAGTTAGAAATGTCCAAATTGAACTGGAGTGGGGCAAATGAGTGCATAAAATGACATTTTACCATAGTTTGAAACAATATCTCATGATGTGAAAATTGAAAAAGATGTGAATTGCATGAAATTGGGGTTTGCAGAGGCACATTTCTGTCTTTTGTGATGATGACTTGGGCAAGTTGTCAAGAAAGACATTTGGAGGTATTGCTCACGTCCCTAAAGTGATGACGTTTATTTCTACTGTTGTTGCTCAGTCAGTAAGTCATCTCCGACTCCTTGCGACCCTGTGGACTGCAGCACGCCAGGCTTCCCTATCCTTCCCTATCTCCTGGAATTTGTTCAAACTCATATCCATTGAATCAATGATGCCATCCAACCATTTCATTTTCTGTCATCCCCTCTCCTCCTGCCCACAGTCTTTCCCAAGATCAGGGTCTTTTCCAATGAATTGGCTCTTTGCAATTCTCTGCAAAGTATTGGAGCTTCAGCTTCAGCATCAGTCCTTCCACTGAATATTCAGGGTTGATTTCCTTTAGGATTGACTGGTTTGATTTCCTTGCTCTCCGAGAGACACTCAAGAGTCTTCTCCAGCATCACATTTGAAAGTATCGATTCTTCTATGCTGAGCCTTCTTTATGACCCAGCTCTCACATTGTACATGACTACGGGAAAAACCATAACTTTGACTATATGGACATTTTTTGGCAAAGTGATGTCTCTGCTTTAGAATATGCTATCTAGGTTGGTCATAACTTTTCTTCCAAGGAGCAAGCGTTTTTTAATTTCATGGCTGCAGTCACTGTCCACAGTGATTTTGGAGCCCAAGAAAATAAAAATCTGTTACTGTTTTCATTGTTTTCCCATCTATTTGCCATGAAGTGATGGGGCCAGATGCCATGAAGTGATGGGGCCAGATGCCACGATCTTCACTTTTTGAATTTGAGTTTTAAGCCTGCTTTTTCACTCTCCTCTTTCATCCTCATCAAGAGGCTCTTTAGTTCCTCTTCACTTTCTGCCATTAGAGTGATATCATCTGTATATCTGAGGTTGTTGATATTTCTCCTGGCAATATTGATTCCAACTTGTGATTCATTCAGCCCAGAATTTCATATGATGTACTCTGCATATAAGTTAAGTAAGCAGGGTGATAATACTCAGCTTTGATGTACTCCCTTCCCAATTTTGAACTAGTCCATGTCTGCTTCTAACTTTTGCTTCTTGACCTGCATACAGATTTCTTAGGAGACAGGTAAGGTTGTCTGGTATTCCCATCTCTTCAAGAATTTTCCACAGGTTGTTGTAATCCACAAAGTAAAGGGCTTTAGCAAAGTCATTCAGAGCATCACATGAAGATCCATTTGAAAGGAAAAGACATGAAAGATACAAAAAGATCCATTTTGTGTCTACAGAGTTTGGAATTTGGGGTTCCTTGATTTTTTTTTTTTTCTCATCGAGCTGCTCAGTTCCTGGGATCTTAGTCCCTGACCAGGGATGGAACCTGGATGGAAGCAGGGATGGAACCTCCTTCAGCAGATGCTCGGAGTCCTAATCACAAGACTGTCAAGGAATTCCCTGGAGCTCCCAGATTTTCAGTGAGCACTGTGGATATTGCCTCAAATTTAGGAGAGATTTTTACGTGGTTTTCTCTGTATTGATGTTCTGAAATCAGTGAAAGTATTGACAATTCAACAGTTTGAAAAACAAAAAAATTATTTTCAAACAATTGATATATAGATTGAACCTTGTATCCCAAATAGAAACCACTATTTCTTTCTCACATGAGACACTTAAATATTTACCAGAAACTGGATTACAACGGAAGAAGAGAAAAATGAAAGAAAAACCTACATATGTGTATATATGTCTGTGTGTGATCCGTGTGTATATATGCATAAAGTCTATCACGTTTGTTATCCATCAGTCAGTACATTGGAAAGTTATATAGTAAGAAAAATTGAAAATACCACTAATTACAAAAACAAAACTCAAAGTGCATGTTGTCTAAGGAGTACGTTGCCATGTTAGCTGCTTCTTAAAACTCCATGAAATGTTTTTTTCATTTTCCTACTTTAATTCTATTATGTGGCCCTATCTCCTGCAAACCCATTCATGAATAAGGGAAAACATTTTCAATTAAGAAATTAGTCTTTATAAATTTAATGTAATAATTGATACATTTGCTGTTAGAGTATTTTCTTATTTTATCTATGTTAGCTTCTTTTCTATTAATTTCTAAATATAATTCTATAGTATAATTCATATATTTTCTTTGAAAAGTTGTATGCTATGTATTTATTAGCTTTTGCCCAGAAATTATAGCATATTTTCCAAAGGTAATCACAGTGTCATTGTACCTAATACTGTTAAACACCACCTTTATAATATGAGGACATTGCAACAGTAATCTGTTTTCTGTATCCCATCTTTTTTTTTCCAGAACGCTCCAAAGAAACCTTTATTTATTTACTTGCTGATTTAATTATCTACCTTTGTTTCCGCTTTTTATTTCTGAAATTTAATTTTTGAAGATTGAGGTATATTTTGTTTACAATATTATGTAAGTTTCAGCTTTACAGTAGTGGTTCACAATATTTAAAGTTTATACTCCACTTACTATAAAAGATTAGCTGTATATCCTGTGCTGTACGATATTTCCCTGTACTTTATTTATTTCACACATAGTCGTTTGCAGCTCTTAGCCCCCTACCCTCTGCCTCCCTTTGGTAGCCTCTAGTTTGTTTTCTATATCTTCAAGTCTGTTCTTTTTGTTATATTCAGTAGTTTGTTCAATACTTTAGATTCCACAAATAAATGTATTATATAGTGTTTGTCTTTCTCTGACATATTTACTAAAGCATAATACCCTCTAAATCCATCTGTGTTGTTGCAAGTGGCAGAATTTCATTATTTTTTATTGCTAACTAGTATTCCATTGGAGAAGGCAATGGCACCCCACTCCAATACTCTTGCCTGGAAATTCCCATGGATGGAGGAGCCTGGTGGGCTGCAGTCCATGGGGTCGCTAAGAGTCGGACGTGACTGAGCGACTCCACTTTCACTTTCATGCATTGGAGAAGGAAATGGCAACCCACTCCAGTGTTCTTGCCTGGAGAATCCCAGGGACGGGGGAGCCTGGAGGGCTGCCGTCTGTGGGACTGCACAGAGTCGGACACGACTGAAGCGACTTAGCAGCAGCAGCAGCAGTATTCCATTTTGTTTGGTATAGATATATTCCATCTATATGTATCACATATTCTTTATCCATTCATCTGTTGGTAACACAATTTGCTTTCATATCTTGGTTATTGTAAATAATGCTGCCATGAACATTGAGGTGCACATATCATTCTGGATTAGTGTTTTCATTTTCTTCAGATATGTACCCAGGAGTGGTCTTTGATGATGGTCATTCTCATAGCGTATCCCAACTTTTTGATTGGTGATATGTATTTTAAAATATTAAAGATACATGCAGTTTTTACAGTCAGAGCTCAACAGAAATTCACAGAATGAATACATTTCTGTAGTCTGTACCTAGATCAGTAAATGGAATATTGCCAGGCCCCCACGATCTGTTCCTTCTCATCTGTTGCTCCTCAGGGCACCCACTGCCTTGACATCCAGCAACATAAATCACTTTAGTCAGTTTGAATTTTATATAAAGTAAGTAAACTATTCTTGTATTTGGCTTTTGTCATTTCTCATGTTGTTTGTGAGTTTATTGCTGGGTGTTGTCATTGATCATTTGTTTGCATTGCTGTGTAGGGTTCTATCATATGAATAGAAAACAGTTAATCATTCCTCTGTTAGTTGGCATATGGATTGTTTTCAGTTTGGGACTATTAGGAGTAGTGCTTGGTATGTAAATCGAGAACCTGTTTCGATGAGACACATACTAGTTTCTGTTGGCTGTATATTTAATAATGGAGTTGTTGGGTGACAGATTTACATTCTTATTGTTTTTAAAGGTTGTTTTTGATGTGGACTATTTTTAAAGTCTTTACTGAATTCATTATAATATCACTCCTGTTTTATGTTTTGGTTTTTTGGCTGTGAGGCATGTGGGATCTCAGCTCCCCGACCAGGGACCGAACATGTAATCCCTGCATTGTAAGGCTAAGTCCTAACCACCGGACCACCAGGGAAGCCCCTGCATCTTTACCTTTTAAGGGCAGTGCCAAAAAGGTCTGGAAAATGTTTGGGCCAATTTCCACAGTCACAGCAGTGTAGGAGATACTCTTGGCTTACCAACATCCTTGTCGACACTTTCTGGTTTTTTTTTTTCATTTTGGACTTCTAATTGGTGTATGATGGTTATGATGAAAATGAAGCATGTTTTCACATATTTATCTATTGGGAAACCTATTTCTGAAGTATGTATTAATTTATTTTATCCATTTTTCTATTTATTGCTTTTTTTATTGATTTATAGTAGTTCTATATACCTGCTGGACATGATGTCATTCTTGGTTTCCTTTATCTCATGCTCTCTGTCTCTGTCTTCCTCTGTCCTTTATCTCATGCTGTCTGTCTCTTTCTTCCTCTGTGTGTGTGCGTGTGTGTGTGTGTGTGTGTGTCAATGAGGAGGAAGTGTTAATTTTAATGTAAAAATATTTACTTCTCAATAACCTTTATTAGTCTGCTTAATAAAATTTCCCATTCTAAGACTAGAAATGTTTGCCTTTGTTTTATTTTTAAATTTTTATTTAGCTTTAATATTTAGATTAGCAATCTACCAGAATTGACTCGTTGCATGTGTGGATACTCAATTATATATTTTTCTGATAAGTTAAAAAATTTCAATTTATTCAGATATGTGACATTATTCTTTCTTTTCATCTGTTCTCACCTCTCACTGCTCATCCAGGTTAATACCACCTCACCCATGAAGTCTCCTGTTAAATCTGTCTCCTTCTGTCTCCTCTAGCCTTTTAACAGTCACACAGCACCACACAGGTGGTGCTAGTGGTAAAGAATCCATCTGCTAACGCGGGAGACAAAAGAGATGCAGGTTTGATCCCCTGGAGGAGGGAATCACAACCCACTCCAGTGTTCTTGCCTGGAGAATCCCATGGACGGAGGAGCCTGGTGAGCTAAGTCCATGGGGTCAGAGAGTCAGACATGACTGAAGCAACTTAGCGCAGCAGCACCGCACAATCAAGGTCAGTTTGGGTATTAGAAATCTTCAATGAATCTTTTTGCTCAGTTACTCCCAAAAGTTGAAGGGAAAGGTATACCTTATTAGGAGACAGTTCTCCATGACCCTCTCATTTTACGTTTTCATGTCTTATATCAGCTTTTGTTCTGGACTACTTTGAAAGGATTTTTATATAACCTCCTTGAAATATGGCAGTACTGTCTGTCTTGGGGACAAGGGCAGATTCATTATTTAACTAATATAATAAATAAAATGTCTTCCTCAGAAGCAAAGGTTGATAGATGTACTTACAATCCACACTGGAATATTAGGATTTCTTAAGCATAATGTTCTCCATCTGTGACACAGACCCCACTGTGGGTGTGGCATCCCCCTGGACTTCTTTGCACAACCCCTGTGGGGCTTGTGGGAACAAAAGGAACCAGGTGTGAACTTGGAGCTCTTGCTGCCTGTTGTGCCACACATAATAATGGCTTCTGTCTCAGTCCTAGGCATCTCACGTCTTATGCCAGCATCCATGAAACTGGCAAGGTAACTTGGTTTGCAAATGGGGTAAAAATCTTACACCCTTTACCTTTCTTGACAATCTTGGAAATGAGGATGGGGTAGTGACTGAACCAACATAACAAAGAGCCTTCATGTATTATCACAAAAGCAGAGGGAAGCTAAATAGATGAGGTAGTTGGGGGCCTATCTCAGTCTGTTCAGGTTGCTGTAATGAAATTCCAGAGAGTGGGTAGTTCATAAACATCAATTTATTTCTCTCAGTTCACAAGGCTGAAAGTTTGAGATCTGGGTGGCAGCATGGTCAGGTGAGGGCCCTCTTATGGGTTGCAGACTTCTGGTTGTATCTTTACAAGACAAAAGAAGGCAAGAGAGCTCTTTCAGCCCTCTTTTGAAAGGTCATTATAATCCCATTCATGACCTAATCTCTTTCCAAAGCTCCATCTCTTAATACGATAACCTTGGGAGTTGAGTTTTAATATATGAATTTTGAGCACACACAAAGAGACCATAGCAGGATCCTTTGGAAAAATTCAGCATCCTGCATCAGAACATATCAGAAATTGCTGTGTGATATGCTTGTGTTTCCACATCCCACAGAGGCGACTGTTCCAGTAAGGGGAGATGCAGGTAGACAAGTCTTAATGAGACATATTACCTTTTTACTTGCTTCTGGCAAGTGGTAAGGATTTTGGTCAAGCGCCACTAACGTCTGATGTACAAAGTTTTCATTATATAAATTATATTCTCTTTGTTGGCAAGTTAGAGGCCCCAGCCTCCATAGCCTTGTCTAACTTGTCATCACATCTCGGCCAGTTGGGGTAGCTGATATAACCTGACCAAATTCAAGTCCTATTTTCCAGTGAAAGTTTAATGGGATTCTTTGGGCAGATTACCATGCTCAATCCTTCCATCAGTGAAAGAAAAACTATTGTCTCTTGGACTCCCCATTAGCCAAAGGAGGCCCAACACTCACTACACTCCTGGGACATGGGAGACAATGTCCTAATGATTTTGTTAGTTAATATCTCTGGCAAAGGGATGCAGCCTCCAGTTAAAAGTCCCCACTGCTTTATGAACTCAGGGCCACTCTGACACTACCAACAGGTGCACTGCTTATAAACAGCAGTAATTAGCTTGCCAATAAATGCACCTCAGGTGGGCTGCCATCTATGGGGTCAGATACGACTGAAGTGACTTAGCAGCAGCAGCAGCAAATGCACCTCAAAACTGAAGTCTGATCTGTAGAAGCCTTGCAATTCTCCCGCTTGATGTTCCAGATTTGGGGATGAATCAATTTGGACTCCACTGCCACCAAGGTACGAAGGGCCCCCGAAGTCCTGCATCTTATAGGAATCACTTATTCGAGAATGAACCCAGACTGGCTCCAGCAGCATCCTGGCTTTATAGGAATAAGTGGTATCTATCCCTCTGGGGGAATTTTCAGCTCTACACTATAGCCAAAGCCACTGGCACTAGTAACCCTGTCCTCTGAGACCTTCCTAAATGCATGGTCTGACCGACACGGAAGGTTTAGGCAAGTTGAAACCTAATGTTGCTCCCTGGGCCGCTGTGGCTGTGCAGTCTTAGTGCCAGCTGTGCAGGAATAGAAAACAGATGTGGTCAGACACCTGGACGATTGCCAGTGTGTCCAAGTGGCACACAAGCCTTTAGTGTGCCTTGGACATCACTCTTTTAGGATGTGAACTGTGGAAACAAACTGTTGTGCTGAGAGAACTCTTTGGGTCATTGGTTGAAATACTCTTGGTCAGGGTCTTTTCTGTGGAGTCTGACCAGAATCAAGCTGCTGACTGCATCTATGAGCTGCAGAGGCTGTCTCTGCATGGCACACTTGGGACTCTTGGGGGGGGGGGGCGCTTTGAGGTGTAACTGACAAAATTATAAGATATTTAGAGCGCATCCTTAGCTAAGGAGGTTTATAGCCTCCGTGAGTTGGCAGAGTTGGGGTTGGGGGAAGATCCTGGGAATAAGGAGGAAAAGACTGAAATATGCAACGTCTTCTCCGCTCAACCCCCGCTCCCTTTTATAAGGAGCAGTTTCCTAACTGGAGTGGGTCTTTAGCGAAGACTCAGCTAAGGGATACAAATTTTGAGAGAGGGAGGGAGGGAGAGAAATTGAGATTGACTGATTACGTGGCTCTGGGAGCTTGGCCAGGACTGAAGAGAGGAAGGGAAGAGGAGATACGTAGAGATCCGACGATTTAATAGGAACTGCTTTCCAAATAGAACGTACAGTTTGGGCAAAGGCTTGTTGGCATGAAAAAGCATGATGTGCTCAAGCAATTAATTTTCCAGAACTGCTGAAGAGTAAAAAGGGGAGGTGGGAGACAGGCGTTCAGGAATCAGATCCACGCATGAGGAGCGTTGGGTTTTACCCAGAGTAAGGCAAGTCGCCACGTTTCTCGGGGCCTCAGCAAAATAAAGCATAAATCAAAGACACACTCTCTCCTCCTCTCGCACAAAGGTTCAGGAGTCCACTTGCCAGCAAGAGGAACCACTGTCTCCCAAACCAAAACCTGCGGATAGTTCTCGTTGCCCCGCCAGTGACGTCATGCATTCCTAGCGACGCAGGCGCAGAAGAACTCGGAGGCGAGCTGGCTTAGCCACCTCCCAATCTTCCTCCTCATTGGCTAGAAGCAACTGCTCGTCTAGGCCGCTATTAGCGGCGACGTAGGCGGGCCCAATCTTGGTCGCTAAGATACGACGTACTTCCGTTTCCTCCTCCCCCTCTCCTACGGCAAACTTAATCTCGTCACTTCGGCCAATGGCAAATGGGCGGTAGGCGGGACCTTATTTGTTCGGACCAAAGAAACGCAGGCTCAGCCGGGATATCGCGGCCAATGAATGTGGGGTAGCCCCTGTAAAGTGGCTCGGGCGTCCCCACGCCTTTCTTTCCTCCTCCCAGCCCAACCCCTCCCTATCCCGGTTTTAGCACGGCGCTGGCCGCAGTCTTGACAGGAACGGGACGGGCCCAAGATGGCGGCGGCCGATGGCGACGACTCGCTCTACCCCATCGCGGTGCTCATAGACGAGCTCCGCAACGAGGATGTTCAGGTCCGGAAGCAACGGGGACTTGAGGAAGAAGGGAAAGGGGACCTGGGGGCACGGGCGTCCCTCGCGGACAAGGTTCAGTGTTCGCTGGGAGTGGCGGAAGGGGCGGCGGCCAATCAGCATTCCGTTTTCATATGTTAGGGTCCCCGGACTCGATGAGACGGCGCCCGTGATTGGGTGTCGGCCCAGCGGAGGGCGGGAGCGAAGGCCACCTTGGAGGGTCCCGGGCCTGCCAAGTGCGCGCGGGGCCCCGGGCCTACGAGGCCGCGGCTCTGGAGAGAGTCGACCGATTGGGTTGGGGAGAGGCGAAGGAACGGCTTGGTGATTGGCGGCAGCAGCCCTTGAATGGCGCCTTGGGGATGCTGTGGGCGCGTGACTTGCTCCGAGTGGGGGAGGGGCCGCCTGATTGGTGGGGGTCCGGGTAGTTTTCACCCTTCACGGCTTCAGCGGCTAAGGCTCTGCGCTGTGGGTTAAACTTTCCAAATGGAGACTGAGACGTGAACACTGACTTTACAGTTCCTGCCCTCCCACTCTCCAGTTTTGGTGTAGACCCCCGAAGGGGAGGGGGGGCGAAAAGCTCACTCCCAAAGTGGGAACTGGCCAAATTCAGGTACGAATTACGAGGTGGAAACTCGCCCCCCTTCCAGGATCCTCCCGTTGAGTGGAGGGTGGGCAGTGCACTAAACGGGCTAACATTTCTAATGTGTAGGAGCGGGAGGTTCAGATATGTGAGCCCAGCAGGCGAAGTATTGAGAGGAGGTAGGGTTAGGGTTTGCCTATCCCAGCCCTGCCTCTCACCCGAGTGACCTTGGGCCGATTAGTTCACCGATCTGGGCCTTTGTTTTCCATAAACTATGGTCTAATAATAGTCCTGGTGTCAATGGGAGGTTGTAAGGGGCTGAACGAGTTAATAATACGAGTCATATAGAACGGCGCCCGGTCTGTTGTAAGGGCCCAATAAATGTTAGCTGTAATTGTGGGGAGTGGTGATCGAAGAGTTTCTATACTCCCTTTGGGCCTTAGTTTCCCCATTTATAAAATTGTGCGGGCTACACTGGCCCAGCCTCTGTGGTTTGGGCTCCTATGACCGTAGTTCGGGAGTCAGAACAGCAAGGCCAGCGTGGTGGCTGCACAGTGAATGTCGAAGTGGTGGCAGATGAGGATTAATCCAGAGCTAGATCAAGTGAGGCCTGTGGACCAGCAAGGCAAAGCCTTTAGTGAGGTGGAGGAGCCAGTGCCAGGCTTTGCGTAGAGGAATGACATGCTCCTGAGTTTTTGCTGTCGAATAGAGACCAGGCAGGAGCAGAGAGACCTTTCTGGATGCCACTGCAAAGCAGCACCAGCATTGGCAGGATTGGGGGTATCTTGAAAAGGAGGGTTGTTGGGATTTGCTGGTGGTTTGGATGCAGTGTGGTGAGTGATGGAGGAGTCAAGATGACTGAGATTTGAATGCCAGCACTACCGGTGCCCTCCCTGTGTGCGCTGGACCAGTCAGTGCCTTGCCTGTTCTGGGTCCAGATTCCTCATCTGTAAGGAATAATGATGAGTGAGGAAGCAGCATCTGCCTGGTTGGGCGGTTGCAGTGGAATTGACCCCTTAAGAAGGCATTCAGTGATGACCTCATTCAGTTGTCATAGCAGTTTATGGTTTTATATTTGGAGAGTGAACTTCAAAGAAATTGCTTCCTTATCCAGTAAGAAGCAGTGACTGGGTTGCATTGTCTCAGGGGTATTTGGGGCACCACGTTTCTTAAAATGTGGTTCACTGGTGGAGAGAACAGGTTTCTGTGTTACTTACACTGTGCGCTTCAGTTTTCTCATCTATGAAGTGGGAATAGGGAATTCCCTGGTGGTCCAGTGTCTGGAACTCGGCACTTTCACTGCATTGGGCTCACTACATTGGGCTCAGACTTCAGTCTGTGGTTGGGGAACTAGGGTCCCGCAAGCCGTGCAGTGGGTACCTCCCCCCACCCCAAAGTAATACTTAGCATTTCATAGGCATGTTTCAAGGATTAAATACGTTAGTACAAGGAAAATGCTTAGAACAATGCACGACATGTTTTAAGTTTTCATTAAATTTAGTCTGCCGCTTGTGGTAAGATGAGGGCTTCATCTCTCAAAGGTGAGATGCTTCAGGAATTTAAAAACTGTTCTCTTAATGGTTACTGTAGAGCAGTGGGTCTTAACAGGTTGTCACGACTGGTGAGGGGAGAGCTGCAAGCAGTAGCTAGGCATGCTCCCCAGCATCCTGCACTGCCCAGGCCCTCCCTTCACAAGGATGGTCCAGCCCCAGAGGTCAGTTGTGCCAAGGCTGAGAAACCCTGCTGTCTGCCAGCCTGCTAAGTGCTTTGTGTGTGTTTGTTGAGTCCTCACAAAAGAAATCTGAGATAGGTGCTGGCTTTTTTTCCAGTAAATGATTTTTGATTGTCAGATCTCAAGCCACAGAGAAAATAGTACCGAATCCAGATTCAGCAGTTTAAAAAAAAAAAATTATCATATTTTTTCACCTGTTTCTCATCCTCCTCCCCACACACGTTTTTTTTTTTGGCTGAAGTATTTTAAAAATAAATCCCATACCCCAGATACTTTCTCCTACATACTTCATTATGCACCTCTAAAACCATGGACTTTTTTTATTTGGCTGTGCAGTGCAGCATGTGGTATCTTTGTTCCCCAACAAGGGATCAGACTAGTGCCCCCTGCATTGGAAGCATGGAGTCTTAACCCCTGGACCACCAGGGAAGTCCTAAAACAATGGGCATTTTAATAACCACAATGACATTATCATACATCAGTTCAGTTCAGTTGCTCAGTCGTGTCCTACTCTTTGCAACCCCATGGATTGCAGCATGCTAGGCCTCCCTGTCTATCACCAACTCCTGGAGTTTAGTCAAACTCATGTCCATTGAGTCAGTGATGACATCCAACCATCTCATCTGTCATCCCCTTCTGCCTTCAATCTTTCCCAGCATCAGGGTCTTTTCAAATGAGTCAGTTCTTCGCATCAGGTGGCCAAAGTATTGGAGCTTCAGCGTTTCAGCATCAGTCCTCCCAATGAATATTCAGGATTGATCTCCTTTAGGATTGACTGGTTTGATCTCCTTGCAGTCCAGAGGACTCTCAAGAGTCTTCTCCAGCACCACAGTTCAAAAACATCATACATGACAAAGTTTTTACAGTGATATTTGATGTCATCTAACAATTGATTCATACACATAATCAGATTTTCCTGATTGTTCCAGAAGTGTCCTTTTACAATTGGCTCCTTTAAATCAGATTCTGAATCTTCATTCTGAATGTTTGGTCATTGTCACACAACCCAGTAAATACTGATATAGGACTTAGCCAAAAGCATTGGGTTTCAGGGCAGCACTTTTCACCACCAGGCTGGGCCCTGTGGAGACAGAGTAGGCCCGGAGGTGACACAGGCCCGGAGGTGACACAGGTGGCAATGCCATGGGTGGAGGCAGACCAGGGTTTCAAGTCTGGTCTGGCAACGCTATGAGTTACTCAACTCTTCTGGGCCTTGATTTTCTTGTTAAGTGAGGAAAAGGGTGGGAGATACACCCGGCAGGGCTGCTGTGAGGATTAAATGAGATAAACTGTGTAAAGACAGCAGGTTCTTGCATGCTCTAAGACATTTTGGGTGCCCACACCTTAGAAATACGATGTCTCAGGCTCCGGCTTCTTTTCTGGAACACATAGAATATATGGGGGTTTGAAGCAGAACTCAGGAATCAGGTTGCTCTGAGAGTTTAGTTGGTGTAGGGTGGTGGTGAAGAAAGTGGGTTCAAGATCTGCTGTGCCTTCTCTGGATGACGTGTATTTTTAAAGACTTGAAAAATATTTATGCTTGCTGTTTTTGACGTGTCCAGCCCTGTACTCGGTTCAGGAATCACCAGCTGGTAACAGTCATGCTCCTTCCTCATCCCAGAGACAAGTCACCTTCCAAATGGGGGAGCAGGGACCTCCGTAATTATAAGGCCAGGTAAACTGCTAGGGAAGGACTCGTTTGTGCTGTGATTTCCAAGGAGGTGGGGAGATTACTTTTTTCCTTTCTATTTCAGGTTAACTATTTCTTCCCTGCTCAAGAAATAAAAATACATGAGAAATAATGATAAGAATAATGGTTACACTTGTGTGCTTGCTTCATGCCAGGCTCTATGTCCTCTATTTGATTATCCCAGCAATCCTGTGAAACAGGCATTGTTGTGATAACCATCTTACAGTGAGGAAACTGAAGCTCTGAGGTAGCCGGGATTCACCTGGGGACCTTAGCTAATTGGTGAAGCCAGAGTGCATACTTGTTCATTCTTTACTTTAAAAAAAAAAATCAAATGCTCCAGAAATAGAGATTGTGGTCCTCATTTCACTCTCTGGTGATGCAGAACTTTTCACACCCATCTGCCTGCACACACCCACACACATTATATTCATTTAAAAACACGATTCTTTGTGAAATGAGGTGGAAGGATGTTAGGATTTTGTAGAAGTTGAAGAGGCACTTGTGTCACTCACTAGGCGTTTCCAGGGCTGAGGCTTGTTATTAAAGCAGCCACCTTGCAGCGCCTGCCACCCTGCTCATTCCCAGCTGCCGGCTCTACCAAACTGTAACAGTTGGGAGCATGTTCCCCCAGGTTCTTTCCTTCTCTGCCTGTAGAAATAGATGTGTAGCCTTGATTTTAAAAAATTAATCCAGCATTTATTGGACTCTTCTTGTTTGCCAGGCCGTGCCCTGGGATTTGGAGGCACAGAGTGCAGAAGACAGAATCCCTGCCCTTGTGAAGCCCACATTCTAGTGGGGAAGGAGAAACAGTGAACAGAGAAGTGGAGTTGACCCTTGAACAGCACAGGTTTGAACTGTGTGGGTCCACTTACATGCAGATTATTTCAGTAGTAAATACTGTGGTGCTACATGGTCTGCTGTTGGTTGAACCCATAGATGTGGAACTTGAGAGGAGGGCCCACTGTGAGTTATACTCAGGTTTTCAAGTGAGCAGGTGGCGGGCGCCCCAGCCCCGTCCGTGTTGCTCAAGGATCCGCTGCCTGTGTTAGAGATGATGAGAGTTAAGATGTGTAGGGTGATGAGGCCGTGCTGGTGTATCCGGGGCAGGCGTTGGTGAGGCCTGAGCAGAGGCCTGAATGCAGTGAGGGGAGCCCTGTTGTGTCTCAGGGGAAGCTGAGGAAGCAGCATGTCAGCAAGTAAGAGGACCTGACCATAATGTTTGTGTTTTAGTAGCTGTTGAGGGAGCTACTCTGACAGGAATCCAGGGAGCAAAGAGGGCATGGGAAGTGAGGATGAACCTGTACACAGGAGCCAGTCGCGTTGGGCCGCATAGTCCACAGGAGAGCCTTCGGGTGTCACTCAGCACGAAGCGAAGACATACTACATGTGGGACCGTACTCTATGTGGTCATATCAGGGAAGCTCTGTGGGTTGAATGTGACGTGGATTTTAAAAAGTGGTAGCGTTTGTGTGGATGTAGTGGTGAGAAGGGAGTTTTTATTTATTACGTCTCGTGTAGTAGGCTGAGGGCTGCTGGGGACAAACACAGCCCTGGCTCATGGTGATACGTGTGGTCGTGGAACCATGGGTGTGAGCAGAGAGGTTCTCATCCTCCTCCCTCTCATCAAAGAGGAAAATCTTTCCTGGATGTTCCTTGGCCAGCTTGTCCTTATATCTTTCTGTCCAAAAAGAACTCCATCATTGACTGGGCTAGTTAGGATTAAGGTTGGCCTGCAGATTATTTCAGTAGTAAATACTGTGGTGCTACATGGTCTGCTGTTGGTTGAACCCATAGATGTGGAACTTGAGAGGAGGGCCCACTGTGAGTTATACTCAGGTTTTCAAGTGAGCAGCTGGCGGGCGCCCCAGCCCCGTCCGTGTTGCTTAAGGATCCGCTGCCTGTGTCACTCAGTCGTGTCTGACCCTCTGCGACCCCATGGACTATAGCCCACCAGGCTCCTCTGTCCATAGGATTCTCCAGGCAAGCCTAGTGGAGTGGGTAGCCATTCCCTTCTCTAGGGAATCTTCCTGACCTAGGGTTTGAACCTGGGTCTCCCACATTGTTGGCAGATTCTTTACCATTTGAGCCACCAGGGAAGCGAAGTGAAAGTGAAGTCGCTCAGTCGTGTCTGACTCTTCGCGACCCCATAGACTGTAGCCTACCAGGCTCCTCTGTCCATGGGATTTTCCAGGCAGGAGTACTGGAGTGGGTTGCCATTTCCTTCTCCAGAGGATCTTCCCTACCCACGGATCGAACCCGGGTCTCCTGCATTGTAGGCAGACGCTTTACTGTCTGAGCCACCAGGGAAGCCAAGGTTGGCTATAAGTAATAGGAAGACTCTGAATAAATGATACTTAAATGACTCACATCAATAAGTCTGGCGGTAGTCCAAGCTGGTGTGACATTAAGTGTTAGAATCCCAGGCTCGTACATGTTGTTCTGTGTCCTCCATCCCGCCCTCCCCAGTCCCAGGTTACCTCAAGACCCCAAGATGGTTGCTGAAGCCCCAGCTATCATAGGCCCATTCCAGACAGGGAAGGAAGGATGAAGAATGTGACCCCCATCTCCCCATAAGAGCACTACTAGAAGTCACACACACCGTTCCCACTTGGATTTCACTGGCCAGACATTAGTCTCATGGTCACATCCAAATGCAAAAGTGATTTTAAAATATCTTTGCAGGGACTCACATGCACAGATGGAAACCAGAGGTCCTAAGCGGCAGTATAGCCCAGTGCAGGAGCTCTTAACCTGGGGTCCATCTGGCATTCAGGGCATGTCCATGACATTGGATGAGGAAGATAACATCAGGGAGTGCCTGTGTGCTTCCTACTCAGATTTCACTGGCAGTTCACATTCACCGTATTTAGTTGTTTATATGTTTCTGTATGTCTGTCTCTATATACATTTAATCTTCAGCTGAAAAGATGCAGGGCTTGTGATACTTAATCTGGAGGCCCTTTTGCTGCCAGGCAGGTGAGCGAGTGGACCACTTCAAGCCCAGGTGGTCCAAAGACCCAGTGACACTGTATGAAAAGTGGGGTGTTTTTCTGAGGAGAGGCCACCATAGCATTTCTTCAAGCTGTCATCACTGTGGTTGCCAGAGAGAGTCTTAGTGCCTTCAACCGGAGGGGGTGCAGGGTCCCAGGCACTTTCCGCCCTCTTCAGAGTCTCATGGCCTGGGGAAGAGCGGGCCAAGGGAGCCCTTGCTGCTCCCCCTTCGCCATACTCCCTTCTTTCTGCTTTTCCTCTGGGGAGGAGTCCGGCTTGTGCTTGGGCTGGTGAAGCTGATGGGCCTACCCACCACTGGGGCGTCGCCTTGCCCTTTCTGCACAGGAGCTCATGGCTGCAGCCCCACTGTCAGGCTGGAGACATGGAAGGGAGATTCCCAGGTGGCCAGGCCACCTGAGCAGTTGGGGTTGGGTCCTAGCCCACTCAGTGCTCATTCAGGCAGCAGTCTGCACCCCCGAGTCTGCCTCCCTGCTGGTGGAAAGGAGGCATTCGTCGTGTTCCCCGGGATGAGGGCATCAGATGAGGTCCTGACACTAACATTCTGAGCCTGAGGCCTGCCTTGTGTTAGCAGAGGGTGTGATTTCAGGGGTGGCCACGACAAAGCACTGCAACTTAGGTGGCTGCAAACAACAGAAAGGGTTCTCTCTCAGCGCCTGGAGGCCAGAGGTCTGAGATCAGGTGTTAGCTGTGTTGGTTCTTTCAGGAGGTTCAAGAAGTCCGAGATCACAGTGTTGGCTGTATTGGTTCTTTCAGGAGGTTCAAGTCCGAGATCAAGGTGTTAGCTTTGTTGGTTCTTTCAAGAGGTTCAAGAAATCCAAGATCACAGTGTTAGCTGTATTGGTTCTTTGAGGAGGTTCAAGAAGTCTGAGATCATGGTGTTAACCATATTGGTTCTTTCGGGAGGTTCAAGAAGTCTGAGATCACGGTGTTAGCTATATTGCTTCTTTCAGGAGGTTCAGGAAGTCTAAGATCACGGTGTTAGCTGTATTGCTTCTTTCAGGAGGCTCCGCGCCTCTCCCCAGCTTCAAGGGTATGCCAGCCATTCTTGACAGATTCCTTGGCTTGTGGACACAGCCCCAGCTCCCTCTCTGTCTTCACACGGCCTTCCCCTCTGTGTCTCTTTGTCTTTTCTCCTGTCTCTTGTAAGTCACTGCTGTTGGATTTCGGGCTCGTGTCTTTCCTTTCCTCTCACACCCCTCTTACACTTAGCACTTCTGACACCAGATGGCTTTCCCCACTTCCTGATCAAGCAGTTCTTGGCAACACCTGCTGGATGTCCTACAATTAGCATCAAAGCAGGCCCCCTCCGTGGCTTTGATTATTTGTTAGAACAGCTTACAGATCCTGAGGATTCACTGGCATTTACCAGTTTGTTATGTAATAAAGGATGCAATAAAGAGTCTAGATGAACAGCCACATGAAGGGATGCAGAGGGCGAGGTCAAGGGAACTTCTGTCCCCTGAAGTTGGGGTGCATCACCCTCGCAGTATGTGGGGGTGCACCCCAAGCCCCATACTCTGAGGTTTCTTACAGAGGCTTCATCACATGGACGTGACTGATCATCCGGTCAGTGCCCCTCTTGGGGGAATGGGGCTTGGGGCTCAAAGCTCCCAGCTTCTGAGCATGGCTTGCTCTCTGTGGTGACCAGCCCCATCCAGGAGCCCAGCCAGAGTCACCTCATTAGAACAAGAGACATTCCCATCATCCAGGAAATTCCAAGGAATTTTGGGGCTCAGTATCAGGAACCAGAATCGAAAATCAAACATCAGAACAAGAGATGCTCCTTGTGTTCCTGTCTCTTAGAAAGCTGCAGGGGTTTAGGAGCCAGGAACTAGGGATAGACACACGCTTTTCTAATGTTGCACAGCACCGCCACCACCCCTGGCCCCAAATTCAGGACAGTCTCGAGATGCTTAGTTACATTTGCATATTTCACATTCACCACTACTGAGGGTTAGGACTGGGACGTACCTTTTTGCAGTCACTGTTCAACTCACTGTGCTAGTGGAATTACTACTGCTAATGTTAGTCTTGTTTTTATAGCAGTGTCATTATAATATTGTTTGTTCTGTTATCACTACTGTTAACCACCATCTACCATCTAACCCATCGCTGGGTTACAGTCCCCGCTCCCTGCCACAGAGCTCTGTGACCCTGTTTGCTCTCCTGGGGTAGGGCCTGTAACCCTCTGTCCTCAGCTTGTCGTGAGAGATAAATGAGACATGCAGCTGAGTACTCTGCCTGGGACTGGGCCCAGCACAGTAAGCTGGGACCGTAGCTGCTGCTGTTAAGAGCACAAGGTGGAGTATGTTAGTGGTGTTGAGCCAGAGAGTGGGCACAGGTAGGAGGGTGGGGAACTTGGGCATGCAGGCACAGCATCAGACAGAGTGATCCTGGAAAGTGCTGAAGGGGGTGTTGGCTCAGTGAGACCCGTTGGATACTGTGGCTGAGGCTGCTGCTGTAATTTAACAGCTCAAGGTCACACAGTCACTTGGTAGGCCTGCATTACTCAGCACCCTACACGTGCTTAGCGAGGCTTCCAGTGGCCGACTGGGTCCAAAACTATCACCTTAAGTGTGGGCTTGCTAACATTCTCCCTTCATTTTCTTCTTCTCATTAGCTTCGCCTTAACAGCATCAAGAAGCTGTCCACCATTGCCTTGGCCCTCGGGGTTGAAAGGACCCGCAGTGAGCTTCTGCCCTTCCTTACAGGTACAGTGGAGTCCTGGGGCCCACGTTGAGTGGGGGCTTCTGGGGGTGGTTCCTGCCAGATAGGAGAGAAACCTCTCTGTGAGTTTAACAGATAGTATTTAAGTGCCGTGTGCTGGGCGCTGGCGCAGGGGCTGATGGAAGGGGTCTGAAGACAGATGGAGCCTGGTTTGAAGTTAGAAGCTGGTGACTTTAGGCAAATTACTCCTCTGTTCCGTAGAGTTTTTATGTATGAAACAGGCATGGTCATCATGTGCTATAGCGTTGATGTAAACATTAAATGATAATAATAGTAATAATAGCTACTACTTACTATAAACTGATGATATGCCAGATAGTGTTCTAAACCCTTTCTCGTGAGAACTAAGTTTGTTCACAGAGCTTGTGCTCTATGCCACCATCGTTGTCAAGATTATCTCACAGTAACTTCTTAAGGCAGGTAAGACTACTGCCCTCATTTTATAGATGAGGAAACTGAAGTATGGAGAGATGAAGTGACTTAATTGGTCATGTAGTTAGGAAGTGACTCAGCACATCTATCAAGTCACGGTGGCTCTGAACTTGACAGTATTGGTGGTCTCTCTTCCCTAGCATCGCACACCTGATCACTCAGTCCCACCCCCCGCCCCGCCCCCTGCCATCTCTGCCCGCCCAGGTAGAGGGTGGCTGCCAGGTTGAGGAAGCGGACTGGAGCACGCTTGTTCCCCAGGGAAAGTCAGCTGTGGGGCGGGACTGTAACCCAGTCTGTCTTGTCCCGCAGATACCATCTACGATGAGGATGAGGTCCTCTTGGCCCTGGCGGAGCAGCTGGGCACCTTCACCACTCTGGTCGGAGGCCCCGAGTATGTGCACTGCCTGCTGGTGAGTCTGGAAGCTGGGGGGGGGGGGGGGGGCGGGTGGGAGTCCTGCCTGCCCCTGGGGGGTCAGAACCAAGATCCTCACAGGGAGGGGAGAGTGCAGGCCAGGCCGGGATCATTTTCTCTGGACAGAGGGGCCTTGATCATTCACTTTAACCCAGCAGGTCAGCAGGCTTTTACTATATTTGAACGAAAATGCACCTGTCTTCCTCACTGTTGACTGGGCATGTGTGAGCAGTGCCAGGCCCCACCTGGCCCTCTGCGTGTGAGGTTTTCAGTTGGGAGTCAGGCTCCACTTACTTGCTGGGTGACTTGTAAGTCACCTGACTTCTCTGCTGTCCTTTCCTCATCTGTAGAAAGGGAGTCCTTAGAACTTATGTTGAGGACCACCTCAAGAAGCCTTAGTGCAGTACTTGGCATGTAGTAAGCACTCAGAGATGTCAGCTCCGTTGTCATCCTGTCCATGCTTTGAGGTAGAGACAGTCATACTGTCTACGGCCGTACCACCCTGGACGCGCCCGATCTCATCGATCTCGAAAGCTAAGCAGAGGTTGGTCCTGGTTAGTACTTGGATGGGAAGGCAGTCACACTGCTAGTGAGTGGCAGAGCTGGGATTCCAGGGTTGTCCCTGTGACTTTTCCTGAGTTCCTGTCCATGTGACCCTGTGTTGGGTGATGGTAGAGGTTAGAGATGGTCAGATACTGAGAGTAACTGCTGTTTGGGAGAAGGGAAGGGAGGAGGCGCTCCAGTCCTGTGGCCTGGGTTTAAAGAACCTTGGAGGTTGCTCGGTTTTCGCTGTTCCTCAGAACCACCCTGTAATTCTGTCTTTCGTGATCCTCATATTTTGGCATCTGCTCTTGATGGCGTTTTGTAGTTACTCTGCAGGCTTTCTTTTAGTCTGCCGCATTTTTAATGAGATTGTAAAAAATTTGTTCTCGATTTTTAAATTTTTTTTCATGCTGAGTTAGTAGTAATTAGTGACCATTATTAGGAATTAATAGTACCATTATTAGGAATAATGGTGATAAATAGTTACTATTATTAAGAAGCAGTGATTGTTTTCACCACTCTTTTCCCATGACATTAAGTACATGCATACTGTGGTGCAGCCATCGCTATTGTTCATCTCCAGAACTTTCCATCTTCCCCAAAGAAACTGTACTCATCAAGCAGTAGCTCCCAAGCTCCTCGCACCCACCCCCAGCCACCTTTCCACTGGCTGTCTCTCTGAGTCTGCCTACAGACACACCTCAGAAATTGTGGGTTTACTTCCACACTACCATAATAAAGAAAGTGAATGTTGCAATAAAATGAGTCACGTGAATTTTTTTGTTCCCTAGTGCATATAAACGTTATGATTACACTTTACTGTTGTCTATTAAATGTGCAGTAACGTTCTGTCAAAAAAAAGATACATATCTTAGTTAAAAAATACTTTCTCACCAAAAAACACTAACCATCATCTAAGCCTTCAGCAGTTGCAGTCTTTTTGTAGTAGTAACATCAAAGATCACTGATCGCAGATCATCATAATAAATACATTAATAATGAAAATGTTTGAAGTATTTTGAGAATTATTGAAGTGTGACACAGACTCAAAGTGAGCAAATGCTGTTGGAAAAGTTGATGTTGATAGGCTTGATGGATGCAAGGTTGCCACACACCTTCAGTTTGTAAAACGTGGCACCTCACGTAAGGAAGCATACATTATGTAGTCTTTTGTGAAAGCCTTATTGCATTTAGTATAACGTCTTCAAGGAGTTCATCCACATTGAAGCTTGTGTCAAATGAGATTTCTTTTTCACATGTGAGAGCCTGGCCCTTTTGGCTGCTTTTGGAAACCCCGAGATTTGCTTTCCCTGGCCATGTCCCCCTGGGACAGTTGGCGGAGCTGGAAGCAGCTCTGCTCCCTGGATTGGACGCCCTCCAGCCAGTCTCCGCCCCTGCTGTGCCCGCCTGTCACCTTTACCCGTTGCTGCAGTCAGTCACCTGCCTGCGTCCTGGAGACATCTCCAGTTATTTCTTTCTGCTTTCTGTCCCTGTCAGGCAGGTTGGACTTCAGACCACAAGTCTCCACCCACATGTTTATTTGAACAGATTAGGATAAAAATTGAGTCTCCCTTCTTTAAGTGAGTAATTCCTGCATTCCTGCTCTGTGCTAGGAGGTCTGCTGGGCTCCAGGTGACCCCATGGTCAGCCAGTCACATGTCCCTAAAGGAACACGATCACTCCAGGCCTCGCAGTAACAAGAGTCTCGAGCCCCAGGTTCCCCAGTATCGTGAGATCCTGGTGTGGTTGCCTGTCCACACAGCTCTGCCCTTCAGCCCTTTGGAGGTTCTGGAGCCAGCTGGCCCGGTTTAGATCCTAGCTTGTCCCTTACATCTCGGGCAAGTTACTTAGCCTGGCTGTGCCTCAGTTTCCTGTTAGTTTAGAATGGAGACAGTAACAGGACCTGCTTCATAGGACTCAGGTGAGATAGAACCAGCACCGCTGGAGCTGTGGCCCTGCTGTGAACATGTAGTAAATAGACACTGCCGTCAACATCAGTCATTATTACTGCAGTTGGAGATGCCAGGGATAGCTGTGGCCCTCTCAGAAGGTGACATGTATAGCTTGGGGGTTTATACACCCCACTGAAGCGCCTTCAAGGACCTGTGCATGAGGTTCTCTGTTGTGATTCTTCAGGGAGGAGACATAGGGTGCACGCGGGCCTCTGGTGATCAGGGAAAGCCTGTCGGAGGAGCTGAGTCCCTGAAGGGGTGCAGCCGGGAGCTCGGGGGGGCTGGGGGGGAGCTGTGCACTGACCTGTTCTGCCCCACAGCCGCCCTTGGAGTCGCTGGCCACGGTGGAGGAGACGGTGGTGCGGGATAAGGCAGTGGAGTCCCTGCGGGCCATCTCGCACGAGCACTCCCCCTCCGACCTCGAGGCCCACTTTGTGCCCCTGGTGAAGCGGCTGGCGGGCGGCGACTGGTTCACCTCCCGCACCTCAGCCTGCGGCCTCTTCTCCGTCTGCTACCCCCGCGTGTCCAGTGCCGTCAAGGCGGAGCTTCGACAGTGAGTCCCCCGGCCGCTGGGCCCTGGCGAGACCCCACCTCCCGCTTCTGCTTGGTCCCCTTCTCTCAAGCCTCAGGCTCTGTTAGGCCCATCCAGCTCCCAGAAGCCCCTGAGCTCTGCCAGCCCTCAGAGAGCTGGTGTGTGGATGCGGCAGGGTGTCAGTCCAGGCACTGCCTCCTGCTCATTTAGGAAATGGAGACAATGATGGTTCTTCCTCCCATTGGTTATTTAAGTGAATTACTGTGTATAAAACACTTAGAAAAGACTGATACATGGCAGGTGCCCAGCCAGTGACGTGCGGTGCAGTCGTAGGCCTGTCTCGGTGTGGCAGATGGGAGGCTGCCGCCTCCACCACCTCCCTCCCTCTTGGCTGAACCCCAGGAAATTGCTTGCACTTGAGATTTGGCCTGTGGAAGAACCAGTATTTTTAATTGGATTAAAATCTCCCATTAATGTGTGTTTCCTCCTCTCCTGGGGTCCTGTCCTTCCTCCATTGTCCTGAACCGTGGGCAGCACGCCCAGCCCCTGAGCCATCACTCCGGCCAGGACAGCAGCATGCAGCTGCTCGCAGGCGCTTGGAGGGCTGTTCTGGGGCCCTTGCGTTTCTTTAACTGGACGCAGTCGGTGCTGGAAAGGAAACGCTCTGAGAAGCTTCAGTGCAGCCTCTTAGCTAAGCAGTTTTATGTGGTCACAGTTATAGATAGAATCAGCAGCTGCGGCTTGCTGTAGACCTGCGCACAGAGAGATGGCTGGGTGTCTCTCACACGGCGTCTTGTTTAAACCTCAGCGGCCCAGTGGGGTGGGTTCTGTTATCAGTTCCTTCGTGTAGGTCTGGGGAGACTCAGAGGCTCTCACTTGGATCAGGATCACTTGGGCAAAGCCAGGAGCTGCAGGGCTGCCTGGGATTCCAGGGTTTCCTCCTCCTGAGCCCCCTCTACCTGCCCAGGTACTTCCGGAACCTGTGCTCAGATGACACCCCCATGGTGCGGCGGGCCGCAGCCTCTAAGCTGGGGGAGTTCGCCAAGGTGCTGGAGCTGGACAACGTCAAGAGCGAGATCATCCCCATGTTCTCCAACCTGGCCTCTGACGAGCAGGTGGGGCCGCCTGCCCACCCCTCTCCTGCTTCTCCCCGCGGCGGACCCCGAGTCTGGGGAGTTGGCCCGGAGCTGATGGGGCTTCTGCTCCCCCTCCTTGTTCCCACCCTCTCCCCAGGACTCGGTGCGGCTGCTAGCGGTGGAGGCGTGCGTGAACATCGCCCAGCTCCTGCCCCAGGAGGACCTGGAGGCCCTGGTGATGCCCACCCTGCGCCAGGCTGCTGAGGACAAGTCCTGGCGCGTCCGTTACATGGTGGCCGACAAGTTCACGGAGGTGCGTGCAGGGGCTGTAGACAGCGTCTCACGGACGGGAAGATGGAGGCCTCAGGAAGGAGCGGGGCCACATGGAGCCGGGGTTTAGTGAAGCCCAGTGGGTCATCCAGGCATCAAAGCAGGAAGCTCTCTTGTCATTTGGTTAGCTCACCTGACAACTCTGGTTGGTTGATAGCGGCAGCTTGAAGTGCTTCCTTGAGATTTCTGAGGCCAACTTAAGGTTCTGTGGGGGAACCACAGGAGCAGAGAAGGGTAGCGTGTGTGTGTTCCCGACCTACGAACCTTATCTCCTTTCACGGAGGCGTCTTTGCTCGGCCATAGGCGGCTTCCTTCTCCCTGCATGTTACCTGTGGGTTGTGTTCTCATCTCCTCTTCTTATAAGCGCTTTAGATGTTTTGGCTTAGAGCTCACCTTAATGACCGTATTTTAACCTGTTAGCTCTTTAAAGACCCTGTGGCCAAGTATAGTCACATTCTGAGGTACTGGGGTGGGGAGTTAGGGCGTCAGTGTATGAATTTCAGGGGATACAGTCGAGCCGCAAAACATGGCCCAAATGTTTGAATGGTCAGAGTGATGCTGTCAAGCAGGCAGAACAGATGCCGCATTTCTGAGGACAGTGCTTTTTCCATGGAGTCTCAATGGCTCATCGCACAGACATGTTTGTCGAGCTCCAGCTCGTGGCTGGGTGTTGGGGATCCAGTGAATTCAGCACATTCCTGGGCTTCAAGGAACAGGCAGCCTGAAGGGGGAAGGTCAGCTGAGACAGGGAATGCAGTGAGACAGCGCGACAGGCGCAGGGCTGGCCGGTGGGCGTGGAAGTGCCGAGACAAGGAGGTGCTGCAGCAGCTTCTGGAGGACGAGAGAGGGCCGGGGCAGGAGCTGTCCCGTGTGTGCAGCGGGCCTGGGTGGTGAGCAGAGCACAGGCAAGAACGTCGGGCAGTGGCTCTCAGGGGAGAGGACGCTGGAGAGGCGGGCAGCAGGCTCCTCTCCTCGCAGTCAGGAACCACCCTGTTCCCCCAGGCCCTCACGAAGCAGCTTCACGGCAGAACCTGTGCATTCTCCTTGCCTGGCTTCCTGAGGGGGGGACCCTAACCTGTACTGTTTTATTTTAATTACAAAAGTAATACCGGTTCTGGTAAATAGTCTTAACACAGAAATAATACAAATGAGAAAGTGGCAGTGATCATACATCGTTAGTCTTTTGGGATCAGGGACAGAAAACCCAACCCGAGTAACCTGAACAGTAAGGCAGTCTGTTGTTACTTTTAATGCAGACAGCGGCACTTTGCAGTAGGTACCCTCGGGGTTGAGGAAGCTGAGGCTCAGAGAGGTGCAGGCACTCATCCAGGGTCACACAGATGATAAGCAAGAGTAAGAACTTGAGCCAGGGAGTTGGACTCCAGGGCCACGCTTGTGACCACTGCCCTGCCCAGCCCCTCAGCACCATACACATTTCATCACTGCACAACAGGGAAACCGAGGCTCAGAGAGGCTCTGAGACCTGGCTGAGGTCGCCCCTGCGGCACCCGCGTTACATCTCAGCGGTGACGCCAAGGGCTGCTTTTGCCTCAGTCCTGGTGCCTGTAACTTTGATTTTGTTCTCATTCACCAAAGGTGCCCGGCAAGCCCTCTCACTCCCCCTGCCCTTCCTTCACTTCCTGCAGCTCCAGAAAGCGGTGGGGCCTGAGATCACCAAGACGGACCTGGTCCCTGCCTTCCAGAACCTGATGAAAGACTGTGAGGCCGAGGTGAGGGCCGCCGCCTCCCACAAGGTCAAAGGTTGGTGCTGGTGACCAGAACACAGCAAGCGGGCGTGTGGGTGGTGGGCTGGGTGTCCGAGGGACTGCAGGCAGAACGGGCACCTCGGGTCTCACCTCCCGTCACCTCCCTCTCGCTGCCCACAGAATTCTGTGAAAATCTCTCCGCTGACTGTCGGGAGAATGTGATCATGACCCAGATCTTGCCCTGCATCAAGGTAACAGGGAGTTTGGTGGGAGGAGTAGAGCATGCCTGAACCTTCTGGAAGGAAGGTGGAGATAGGGCGTGAGGGGCAGCCCGATGCAGACTGAGTTCCCAGCCTCCTCGGACCAGGCAGTGTTGGGTTTAGAGCAGTCAGGAAGCCTGAGGGCAGGCGGAATCTGAGGCTCGGGGCTGAGCGTGGTGGTGGGGTGCTTCCTCTCAGAGCTCACAGCGTCTCCTCATCCACAGAGCTTCAAGTTTGGGGCAGAGGCTCCCGGGGAGGGGCAGGGGTCATTGAACTCCAGGCACGCCGAATGTGTAAGGCAGGCGCTCCAGTTCCCCTCGTGCTCTCAGCCTGGATCGAGAGGACAAAAGCAGGCAGTGTCTCGGGGTTCGTAGGACTTGAGTTTCCGCAGCCACTGACCCTGTGGCTCCCATCCTCCTTCTACCTCCCAGGAGCTGGTGTCTGACGCCAACCAGCACGTCAAGTCGGCGCTGGCCTCCGTCATCATGGGCCTGTCCCCGATCCTGGGCAAAGACAGCACCATCGAGCACCTCCTGCCCCTCTTCCTGGCCCAGCTGAAGGACGAGGTGCGGGCGCTGTGGGGCTCTGCGCGCTGACTGTGGTGGGCGGGGAAGCTGCTCCCCAGGGTCGCCAGCACCTGTGGCAAACGCCCAGGTTGCCAGGGAGTTGAGTGTCTGTGGGCCTGATGGGCTGCACGTTAGCTCATTCGCTTATTTGGCATTTGTTTCATGTGCCTTTATTCTGTACTAGTCTTTTTCCTGGGCATTAGGGATACTGAGAAAAAAAGGAACAAGATCCTTTTGATCCTCCAGGACCTGCAGAGACTGGCAGTGGAGAGGGACAGATGGGCGGTCCCTTGACTCCCTGATCATACAGGTGCTGTGACAGGTTCATGTCTATCCAAGTTCAGGCTAAGGTGCTTACTAGAGACCCTGAAGTGCTGTGGATTAAATAAGGTGGAGAATGGTTTCTCTCACAGGAATCCAGGGGCAGAGGGGACCTACACTGAGGGCGTTGTCCCGGCTGACCCCAGCACCCTGTGGGTCTGAGGTGGCTGCCCTGATTTGTTCCGTCTCAGCTGGCGTGAAGGGAGAGGGCACCGACCAGCAGCAGGCCAGTCCTCTCAGTCAAACCCCAGAGAGGGTGCCCATCCTGTCTGCTGATGGCTGACCTTAGGTTACAGGTCTCTTGATGCCACATGGCCCAAGGGCCTCACCATAAGTCACAATGTTAGCATGATCTTTTTGACATGGCCCAGGGCCCTTTTTTATTTCAGATACTGAGAGATCATCTCCCAGAAGCTGGTGGGGGGCCAGTCCTCTGTTTGGAATGTGCCAAGTTTGAACAGCCTAGCGTGGTCCAGTTAATAACCCTTTACTGCACACTTGATTATTTGGTTCATTGATTGATTTCACCGCATGCCTATTCACCCCACAGCTCCCAGAGGGAGATGCAGGAAAAACTAGTGTCTGCCCTCCAGGAATATATGATGTTGGACAAGGAATTAATTATATTTGTGTGCCATTTCTTAGAAGTTGTTTCAGAGATTTTTGGAAGCAGATGGGGATATAGGTTCCCCTCTGTGCTAAGATAGAGCATTTTGATAAGCCTGTCTTAGGTTGAAATGGCGTAGAGTGAAGCAGCTGTTTTTTCCTTTGCTAAAGCACAAATCCTCTTTGGGTTTCTTTTAGTGAAAGCAGGAACCCATGGAAGTCTCATAGTGGTGTGAAGTTAACTGGATAAACGGGGGCTGCCTGTGTACATGCGCATGTGTGTTTGTGTGTGTGTTAGTCACCCAGTCATGTTCGACTTTGCAACCCCATGGGTAAGCCCACCAGTCTCCTTTGTCCATGGAATTCTCCAGGCAGGAATGCTGGAGTGGGTACCGTTCCCTTCTCCAGGGGATCTTCCCAACCCAGGGATCAAACCTGGGTCTCCTGCATTGCAGGCGGATTCGTTACTGTTGGAGCCACCAGGGAAGCCCATACATGCATGTAGTGTAAGTCCGAGCCTTGCCCTGGGCTCCGTGTGCAGTGCCCCTTCTCAGAACGCTCCTGTCCTCTCCTCAGTGCCCGGAGGTGCGGCTGAACATCATCTCTAACCTGGACTGCGTGAACGAGGTGATCGGCATCCGGCAACTGTCGCAGTCCCTGCTCCCTGCCATCGTGGAGCTGGCGGAGGATGCCAAGTGGCGGGTGCGGCTGGCCATCATCGAGTATATGCCTCTGCTGGCGGGACAGCTGGTGAGAGTGCAGGCCTGAGACAGGCCTGCTGCCCGGGGAGGTGGGTGGTGCAGCCAGGCCTGGGGGCCATGCCGGGGCCCTGGGGGCCGTGAGGGCCCAGTGGAAGGTGTGAGGGCTGTCGTGGTAGTCAAGGGGAGGAAAGGTAAGAGAGCCCCTTGGGTGAAGTGGAACAGTGCCTGGCTCTTTGCGGGGGTTGGGGGTGGTTTCCCTGGGCTTCGCCAGATCTGCGCAGTCTCAACCCTGATCTACTATCTCGTCTCCTGCAGGGGGTGGAGTTCTTTGATGAGAAACTCAACTCCTTGTGCATGGCCTGGCTTGTGGATCATGGTGAGCACCTCCCCAGGACCTCTGGGAGGAGACTGGGGCTCCAGAAGGGTGCAGGGGCGGATTGCTTGGGGCAGGTGGGGGCTGGGTGTCACCCCACTGCTGCCAGGTACATGGACCACCTCCCTTGCGTTCTGGATTCCCACAGGAGGTCAGTGGGAGGTGGATGTATCAGGTCACCCAGGGATGCCAGGTCTAGTGGGGAGTCTGAGGGCCACCTGGCAGACAGCCCAAGTTTGAATCCCACTTCCTGGCTGTCAAACTTTAAACACGTCACTTGCCACCTTTGAGCCGACACTCTGTGAAACATAGGGTGCCTCATCCCAGTCTTTGAAGGCCATTGTGAGAATTGCTCATTGTTTTCACTAGGAGTGGCAAAAATAAAAGTTAGCATTTGTCTGTAACAGGCTCCATTCCACATACTAAGTCATTCACTTGGGCAAATTCAGAGCCTCAGTCCGCCCGTCTGTGCCTTGGAGCTGTTGAGAATGTGCTACGTGAAAAGAAAACCCTACATCTAGCGCACAGCCCTCTCTTTCTCTGCGAGTTTATGGGTTCTCATGTGGCCTGGTACCTGGGGCTGCTCTGCAGGCGGGAGCGAGTGTGACTGAGTCCCCACCTGCGTCAGTCCTTCACCTCCTGAGTCTCCCTCTCTCCTCCTCCTCCCACAGTCTATGCCATCCGCGAGGCGGCCACCAGCAACCTGAAGAAGCTGGTGGAGAAGTTCGGGAAGGAGTGGGCCCACGCAACTATCATCCCCAAGGTCTTGGCCATGTCTGGGGACCCCAACTACCTGCACCGCATGACCACACTCTTCTGTATCAATGTGAGCGCCCACCGGCCCCCACCTCTCCCTGGGGGAGGGGAAGTAGACGGGAGAGGAGGAATGGAGAAGGTCCTCGGGGGAAAGCTGGCTTGGGAGTAGGAAAGTGATGGGATCTGGGGCCGTAGGGGTTAGTCCTTGGGGAACTGCAGGCTGGAACTTGGGGCTCCCTGCTCAGAGTATAGGGCCTTTGCAGGTGGGGACCTGCGTGGGGGTGACTGGGGAAATTTGGCCAACAGAACAGTGATGGCCAGGTCTGTCTGAGCACCCCCTCCTTCCTCACAAAATAAGTGATATTTATGATACAACGGTTAAAGCACAGTTTCTAGAATCAGACCTACTGTTTAATTCTAGCTCTGCCACATATTGACTGTGCACCTTGAGAAGATTACTTAGTGCCTCAGTTTTCTCACCTGTAAAGGGTTCATACCAACAATCACAGCCCCAGACTCCTGAGGCTGTGACATTGATCTGGTTATACAGCTTAGAACAGTGGTTCATATGTAATGTACGGTGTGTATGTAATATGCATATGTATAGTGTGTATGTAATACATAACGTATGGGGTGTGTGTGTGGTATGTATGCTGTGTGTGTGTGGTATGTAATGTATGGTGTGTATGTGATGCATATGTATGCTGTGTGTGTGATATGTATGCTGTGTGTGTGATATGTAAATGTGTGATAAATAAATACAGTAGAAAGTGCTGATAGATAAATACAGTAGAAAGTACTTGCATGTAGTCATGTAAATAAACCATACACTTAAATAAACCACTTAAATAAACTTAAAACCACTTAAATAAACCACATAACTACAAATTAAAGAATGAGATTTAAAAGTTAGCATAAAATTGTTCCGGTAATCCCTTCCTGTGCATCACTCTGGAGACCACAGCACTAAGGAAGGGATCCCAGGGTCAGGAATCCAGTCCCATCCCCAGAGGATGAGGGAGACTCTGAGGAAGGGAGCTGGGGTGGGACAGTATGGGCTGGGGGTTTTCAGGGCAGGGAGATGGTGGAGTGAAGAGGGTGTTAGGGAACCTGGGAACTTGTGGAGAATCAAGGCCCTCAGGCTGGGTGAGTCTGAGTCCCCCTGATGCTCAGTTTTATCCCCAAGCCTGATGGCCACTAAGTGTCCTGGTCAGAGGGAGCGAGGACTCTGGGGAGTCACCCTCTGCTGCTCCCTGGCCTGCAGGTGCTGTCCGAGGTCTGCGGGCAGGACATCACCACCAAGCACATGTTGCCCACCGTGCTGCGCATGGCCGGGGACCCTGTCGCCAATGTCCGCTTCAACGTGGCCAAGTCCCTGCAGAAGATCGGGCCCATCCTGGACAACAGGTGAGGCCTGCCCCTCCTCCACACACGATTGCATTTGTATCAACTTCAAAAATGGATCAAGGGGGACGCAGGCGATGGAAGTGAGAATGGTGGTTGTTTTGGGGGAAGGGCCTTGTGACGCGTGCACCTCTGTCTGTCCAGGACGCAGCTTCACCCCTTAGCTTCTCTCTGAAGACCGCCTTCGTCCCCCAAACAGCTGACTGCCGCTGCAGAAGCATTTCCCTCGGCCCTTACCTCCCTGGGCCCCTGTAGGGCCGAGTCCCTTCCTCAGGTGCTCGCCTCTCCTGTTACTTGTCAGCAATTTGATCTGCCTTCTCCCAGTCTGGGCTCCGTGTGGGTGAGAGTCAGGAGGGTTGGGTTTTCCACTGTGTCCACACCTGATGGGCAGTAGGCCTCGGTATATAATGTTACACAAATGCAAGGCGTCACGTGGCCGAGGCTCAGAGACTTGACGGTTCTGGGTTTTCTGCCCCACCTTTCCACACCACCTCACCTCCCTATACCTGTTCTGGGCCCCCGAGGCCTCTGTCCTGGTTTGTGAGACTTTCAGCCTTCCAAGTACTGGTTGCTCTGGCCCTGAGAGCTCTCATGCACCTGTGTGTCTGCGTCTGAGCAGACACCCAGCAGCCCCACCTTTCTGACCCCTCGCCTTCCCCCTCTCTTCCCAGCACGCTGCAGAGTGAGGTCAAGCCCGTCCTCGAGAAGCTGACCCAGGACCAGGACGTGGACGTCAAGTACTTTGCCCAGGAGGCTCTGACTGGTGAGGTGTCAGGAATCCGAGACGCTGGCAGGAGCGGGTGGGGGTCTGCGAGGGCGATGCTTGGCCTGGGAGCGGCCGTGGGCAGCGGGCTGGCTGCCTTCTGACTCCCGTCTCTTCCTGTTCCCCCAGTTCTGTCTCTTGCCTGATGCTGGAAGAGGAGCCACCGCCAGCCTCCGGTGTCCGCCCTCCCCCGCCAGGCTCCTCCCTGGGGGGACAGTGGGGGCCTTTGGCTGTCACTCCCTGTGCATGGTCTGACCCCAGGTCCCTTCCCCGGCACGGTTCCTCCCTCAGCCTGGGACATCCACCCCCCCACGGGGCTGGGGGCGCACAAGGTGGGACAGAGCAGAGACCCTGGGAGGAAGGGGCCACTCCCGCCCTTTGGGGTGAGGCGGGAGCATCCCAGGTCGCCGGCTCCTGCTGCTGTATGGGGACCCCTCCCCCATCTCCACCTCCCTCCCTTCCTCTCGGTGGGTTTTTTGTGTCAATTGTGCTGTTTTTATTTTATTCCCTTGCCCCCCTTTTCACAGAGAAATAAAGGTCTAGAAATAGCTGGTCCTCTGGTCTTAGTCACTAGATGGAGAAGGGGGCACCACCTCAGGGCCCCAGCCTTGCGCTTCTGTCTGGCGAGGACTGACTGGACTTGCCGCATCCCTGTCCTGCGAGTGAGGAGGATTCCCTGGGAAGCCGATGGGAGTGCCCCTGGCCCCAGGGGCCAGCGGAGTCCTGAGGTGCACTTAGGTTTCACAGAGGCTGGCTGAGTGTGTGATGGTTAGAGCAGGTGCCTTGGTGCCAGACAGCCTGCGTCCAGATCCTTGTCCTTCCGTTAATAGCTGTGTGGCCTTGAGTAGGTGCCCAGTCTTCAGATTGCAGGACTGTAAAATGGGGTAACAGACTCTAGATTGAGCGGGGCAGGAATGAAGACTAAACGAGGTAATACACACAGCGTGGGCAATGATTGACGCATGAGAAGAGTGGGCCAGGAGCTCTCAGGATCATCAGGGCCGCGGCAGAGCAGGCTGGGGACTGTGGCTAGACAGAACCACTGGTTCTCAGTGTCTGTTCTTCGGTTTCTTTAGTACTGATGAGACACCTGTATTTTCAGTTGGGCACATGGCTGCCTGGATTCAAGGCATTTTCACAGGGTCTCTTGAAATTTGGTGTGGCATTGCAGCTAAATTCGGGCCATTAATATGTGAACAGAAGTGGCACGGGCAACTTCTAGAAAGCGTTCCTAAGCGGGGAAATAATGCCTCCGCCTCCCTGCTGAGCCCCGGCATGTGGCCTGATGGCGTGAGTGGGTGCAGCCATCCCAGGCCAGGACGTGAGCCCAGAAGTGCAGGCCCAGCGAGGCAGCAGCGCACGACAGGCAGGGCCCAGGGTTCCTGATGCTGTTGAGGCCCACACGGGCTACCCGTCACCTGGCGGAGTTAAACGTATAAGTGACTTTGGGGTTTGATCACTTGGCAAGTCACCCAGATCCTAACTGGTGCCGGGGCCGAAGAGCCCTGCAGAGAGGAGCAACAGATGACGCAGATGGTGTGTGTCAAGTTTCACAGAGGACGTGACACCCGAGTGAAATCTGGCCTTGCAGGGTGGCAGGGACCTTGGCCTTTGGTGACAGGTGGTTTTCACCAGCGAGCTCTCGTGTTACTGAGTCCCTGCTCTTTGTTAGAGCAGATCAAACCCTGGGGGATGAGGGCGAAGGAGACCCTCTTCCTCACTGTGCTAGCTGCCATTCATTTCCTAAGGACAGGGCCTGTGGTTTAAACTCAGCCCATTGCTCTCCGCACCCCCCTGCCTCACACACACACGTGCCTTCCTAAATATAAATGCTTGAAGGACTGAGTGAGTGAAGAGTTTGTGGCGTGGGGACGAGGGTAGTGTAATCACTTGCAGCAAGATGTTGAATGTTCTGGCGTAGCCAGCAGCCTACCAATAATGATCCATGGTGTCCCACTTATATTTTCCTGCCTTTCAACCCATCCCCCAAAACTTAGTGACTTAAAACAGTGAAACGTATCATCCCTCGTGATTCTGCAGTGTGGGCTTGGCTCGTAGGGAAGGTTCTGCTTCATGTGGTGTCTACTGGGGCTGCAACCTTCAAGGTGACTTCTTCATTCCCGCGTCTGGCCCTCAGCCAAGGCCTGCTGTATCTTCTCCCATCATTTGGCTGCTCCATGGTGGCTGGATGTCTTTATCTGATGGCTAATGGCTCCAGAGCAGTTTCCAAGAGAACAAGTCCCAGTTTCCAAGTGCCTTTTAAGCCTCTGCTAGCATCACAGGCCAAGTCAAGTCACGTGGCCAAGCCCGAGTCAGTGTGGGAGGGGCCGCTCAAGATGAGAGTGCTGAGTGTGGTCCATTGCAAACTGTGGATGTAACGGTCCTCACGTGTGGTCCAGAGATAGCTGAGCTCCACTGCTGGTGAGCAGAGGCATCGAGAGCTTAAGGAGATGAGGCTGACTCCAGGGCATGTATTTTGGAAAGAGCTGAAGATGGACGCTTTACCCTGGAAGGCAGAAGAAACCGCAGGGCGTTTTGGCAAAGTAGTGACAGCATCCGAATTGAAGGGCAGGTTGAGGCTAAGAAACCTGAGAGAATTCTGGTCTAAGTGAGCTGGAGCAGGTGGAGTGAGGGAGGTGGCAGGTAATGAGGGTGACGAGGAAGATTCCCAAGGAGGCAGATTGGGACTTGGTGACGCCTGTATTAGGGGAGTAAAGGGAAGGATGCAGTCACCTTGGCACCCAGGATTGAGATCTTCCAGTCTCAGCACCCACTACTGCCTGGGAAACGTTCTTGGTTCCTGCAAACCCACACATGCTTCAGCATCTCAGTCTTGCCTGTAACGTGAACCTCTACTTGGAGAGCCTTCTTTCCTCGTCACTCGTCAGGGGAACAAGTAATTCGGTGTGCAGAGTGGGAAAGTGAGACCGAGTGGCGCAGCGAGCGTGGAGGAGTAAGTACATAGGGGTCAGATCCTGAGGAGCCTCTAAGTAGCAGGGTGGGGGGTCTTGAACTTGTCCCTGAGGGACGGGGGCCAGTAAGACTTGGGGAGATCTTTCCAGGGTCAACAAAGCCCGGAGCCAGGGAAGAGGCTGGGATGATGGTCCTGGAAGATGAAGACCTCAGCTGGGCAGTGGTCGAGGGCAGAGGGCAGAGGGATCGAGGAAGTGGACTTGATGCCACTTCCCCTTTCCAAACCACAAGAAATTACACAAAGAGCAGCTGGAAGGAAGGCCTGTCTCTCCTGTCCTTGGTTCTCATCAGAATATCCAGTCTCAGCACACGCCTGTCATCAGTCCGCCCCTGTCCAGCTGTGTCTTCCAGATGGAAGAACAGCCCCAGAGTGTGTAGGGTGTGTGATGTGGGCTCTTACAGAGCGACCACACCAGAATGCCACAAACCTCCCAGAGGAAAGCAAATGCCTCAATTTCCTCTGGTAGTTTAAGATCCTCTTCAGCGCAGCCAAAGACGGAAGCTGGCCCTACAAGTTAGGTGAGGCCTAGCGGGCCGTGGCTGGCTCAGCGCTGCGGGAACCGTGATGCGCATTGTAGAAATTCTTTCATATGAATCACTGGGGGCAGAACCTGATCTGACCTGAACTACTCTACTGACAAAAGCTGACTTGGACTGCTGTGTAGACTATTATCCCTTTTCTGTGGAATAGAAAGTACAGCAGAAATGTCCTTGTGCTTGGAATACATGGAATATATTGAATCAATGATAAAAAGCATCCACAAAGAGACGCACAGGCCCCGATGGCTTCACTGAGATCTACCAAAACACTTGCAAAATTAATAACCAGTTCTCAAACTCTTCCAAAAACAGAAGAGGAGGAAGCACTTCCCAGCTTACTTTGAGGCCAACATTGCCCTGATACCTAAAGCCAGGCGAAAACACCAAAATGAAATCTACAGAGCATTTATCTCTTAGAAACATAGATGCAAAAATGCTGACAGCCTGAATTCAGCAGCATATAAAAAGAATTGTATACCATGACCAAATATAATTTATCTCAAACATTAAAGGTTAGTTTAATGTCAAGAAAGTAAATGTAATACACCATATCAGAATAAAATGCAGAGAGAACCACATGATCATCTCAACTGATGCAGAAAAAACATTTGGCAAAATCTAACCCCTTTTGTGATTAAAAACACTCAAACTAGGACTAGAAGGGAACCTCTTTAAACTGATAAAAGGCATCTCCAAAACCCCACAGTTAACAATACTCAGGAATAAAACATTCTTGTCACTTCTGCAGACCATACTGGAAATTCTAGCCAGAATATTTAGTCAAGGAAAAGCAAAGGCTTACAGATTGGAAAGGAAGAAGTAGAATTTTGCAGGTGACATGATCTTATACATAAGAAATCCTAACAAGTCAACTAAGGAAAAAAAAACAAAACACCACTGTTTGGGCTTCCCAGGTGGTGCTAGTGGTAAAGAATCCACCTACCAATGCAGAAGATTTAAGAGATGCAGGTTTGACCTGGGTAGCCAGATTCCCCTGGAGAAGGAAATGGCAACCCACTCCAGTATTCTTGCCTGGAAAATTCCACAGGCAGAGGAGCCTGGCAGGCTACAGTCCATGGGACCACAGAGAGTCAAACACAACAGAGCACAGCACAGCGGCAACCATGTTTAGCAAGGCGGGCAGGATACAGGATCAACATGAAAATCACTTGCATTATTGTAGATGATAACAGGTGTTTGGTGAGGATGTGGAGGTACTGGAATCCTCATACTGCTGATGAGGATGTAAAATGCTGGACCCCGCTTTGGAAAACATTACCAAGCCAATTCCACTGCAAGGCATATTCCTGAGGGAACTGAAAACGTGGCCACACGAGCTCACACACAAATGTTCGTAAGGTTGTTCACAAGTCAAAGTGTGGAACCCATTCGAATGTTTATCAACTGATGAATGGGTAAATGTATCCATATAATGGATATTTCTTAGCTATAAAAATAAGGACTGACATGTGCTACAACATGTTGGAACCTGAAAACAAACAAAAAACAAAAAAAACGTTGTGCTGAGCGAAAGGAGCCAGACACAAAAGGCTGTATGTGGTGTGCTTTCATTTACAGGACATGTCCAGATTGGTAAATCTGTAGAGACAAAGTAGCTGAGGTCAGCGGGTAGGGGGTGGGCAATGGAAAGTGATTCCTTAGTGGGTATAAGGTTTGTTCTGGAGGTGATGAAATGTCCTGGAGTTAGTGGAGATGGTTCCCCCACTTGAAATATAACACCTATGCAGTTGTGCCCTATAATAGGATGAGTTTTATGGTATATGAATTATGTCTCTATGAAAAGCAGTCACCACCAAGCCCTATCTGTCTACCCTGGTTTAGGTAAGTGGGTTTGTAAGAATAAAATAGAATTGTTTTCTCCCCTCTCCACCCTCCATACCCTTGGGTCAAAAATTCCAGAAAGTTTCAAACATCAGAACTTGTACTTGCTGCATTTGTTGTTCAGTCACTCAGTTGTGTCCAACTCTCTGCAACCCCATGGACTGCAGCACACCAGGCTTCCCTCTACTTCCCTGTCTCCAAGAGTTTGCTCAAACTCATGTCCATTGAGTCATTTACATTGCAGTAGGTATTATAAGTAACCTAGAGATGATTTAAAGTATACAAGAGGATGTGTGTAGGTTGTGTGCAATTGTTAAACATAAGGGGCTCAAGCATACATGGATTTTGGTATTCATGGGGGATTCTGGGGTTAACCCGTGTATACTGAGGGATGACTGTTTCACGTGCTGTTTTTAAGAAGACTTTCTAACACATTCACTATCAATTTCTATCTTCATTGCACTATAATTAGAGGATATGTTTGGTATTTATAAAAATCCTTTGATTACAGCCAAGACTTACTTTAGGCCCAATATGTGGTTGAGTTTTATAAATCCTTTTGTGTCTTTAAGAGGTGTAGTCAGCAATGGAAGCAACATTCTGCAAAGTCCAAAAGGCCAGGTTTATTGTTTGTGGTAGGCAGACCTGCTATTCATTTCTAAATTAATTCAGCTTTTAACAAACTAATACTAAGAAAATTGCTTAACTCCCACTTTTAATTATAGAATTGCCTGCTCTTCTTGTTTTATTTTTGCTTTATATATTTTGAAGCCATGTTTATAGAGGCATACAATGAAGATTTTTTTGTATTTTGGTGAATTCAGTCTTTTATCATTATGAAACTGCTTCTTTATACCGAGCAAGACCTTTTCATGTCAAGTCTTGTTTCTCTGAAATTAATACAGATGCATCAGCTTCTTTTGATTAGTATTTTCATGCCATGCTTTTGGCATCCTTTTACTTTAAAACTTTCTGCATCCTTAGGTTTTATATATAGCAATTATAAATGGCATCTTTTTGGAAAATCTAGTCTGATGATCTTTGTTAACTGATACTTAATTCCAGTTATACTTAATATACTTAATGAATATATTTGCACCTAAATCTGCTGCCTCCCTTTATGCTTTCTATTTCTTCTATTCTTCTATGTTTCTTTTTTTTAATTTTTAATTTTTTAAAAATTTACTTTATTTTACTTTACAATACTGTATTGGTTTTGCCATACATCAACATGAATCTGCCACGGGTGTACATGAGTTCCCAACTGAACCACCTTCCCACGTCCCTCCCCATACCATCTCTCTGGGTCATCCCAGTGCACCAGCCCCAAGCTTCCTCTATCCTGCATTGAACCTAGACTGGCGATTCATTTCTTACATGATATTATACATGTTTCAATGCCATTCTCCCAAATCATCCCACCCTCTCGCTCTCCTACAGAGTCCAAAAGTCTGTTCTATACATCTGTGTCTCTTTTGCTGTCTTGCATACAGGGTTATCATTACCATCTTTCTAAATTCCACCCAAGTAAGATGGTAGGTGTTGCAAGAGAGCATCAGAGGGCAGACACACTGAAACCATACTCACAGAAAACTAGTCAATCTAATCACACTAGGACCACAGCCTTGTCTAACTCAATGAAACCAAGCCATGCCCGAGGGGCAACCCAAGACGGGCAGGTCATGGTGGAGAGGTCTGACAGAATATGGTCCGCTGGAGAAGGGAATGGCAAACCACTTCAGTATTTTTGCCTTGAGAACCCCATGAACAGTATGAAAAGGCAAAATGATAGGATACTGAAAGAGGAACTCCCTAGGTCAGTAGGTGCCCAATATACTACTGGAGATCAGTGGAGAAATAACTCCAGAAAGAATGAAGGGATGGAGCCAAAGCAAAAACAATACCCAGCTGTGGATGTGACTGGTGATAGAAGGAAGGACCAGTGCTGTAAAGAGCGATATTGCATAGGAACCTGGAATGTCAGGTCCATGAATCAAGGCAAATTGGAAGTGGTCAAACAAGAGATAGCAAGAGTGAACATCGACATCCTAGGAATCAGTGAACTAAAATGGACTGGAATGGGTGAATTTAACTCAGATGACCATTATATCTACTACTGTGGGCAGGAATCCCTCAAAAGAAATGGAGTAGCCATCATGATCAACAAAAGAGTCCGAAATGCAGTACTTGGATGCAGTCTCAAAAACGACAGAATGATCTCTGTTCATTTCCAAGGCAAACCATTCAATATCACAGTAATCCAAGTCTATGTCCCACCAGTAATGCTGAAGAAGCTGAAGTTGAATGGTGCTATGAAGACCTACAAGACCTTTTAGAACTAACACCCCAAAAAGATGTCCTTTTCATTATAGGGGACTGGAATGCAAAAGTAGGAAGTCAAGAAACACCTGGAGTAACAGGCAAATTTGGCCTTGGAATGCGGAATGAAGCAGGGCAAAGACTAATACAGTTTTGCCAAGACAATGCACTGGTTATAGCAAACACCCTCTTCCAACAACACAAGAGAAGACTCTACACATGGACATCACCAGATGGACAACACCGAAATGAGATTGATTATATTCTTAGCAGCCAAAGATGGAGAAGCTCTATACAGTCGACAAAAACAAGACCAGGAGCTGACTGTGGCTCAGATCATGAACTCCTTATTACCAAATGCAGAGTTAAATTGAAGAAAGCAGGGAAAACCGCTAGACCATTCAGGTATGGCCTAAATCAAATCCCTTATGATTATACAGTGGAAGTGAGAAATAGATTTAAGGGCCTAGATCTGATAGATAGAGTGCCTGATGAACTGTGGACTGAGGTTCGTGCCATTGTACAGGAGACAGGGATCAAGACCATCCCCATGGAAAAGAAATGCAAAAAAGCAAAATGGCTGTGTGGGCAGGCCTTACAAATAGCTGTGAAAAGAAGAGAAGCAAAAAGCAAAGGAGAAAAAGAAAGATATAAGCATCTGAATGCAGAGTTCCAAAGAATAGCAAGAAGAGATAAGAAAGCCTTCTTTAGTGATCAATGCAAAGAAATGGAGGAAAACAACAGAATGGGAAAGACAGAGATCTCTTCAAGAAAATTAGAGATACCAAGGGAACATTTCATGCAAAGATGGGCTCGGTAAAGGACAGAAATTGTATGGACCTAACAGAAGCAGAAGATATTAAGAAGAGCTGGCAAGAATACACAGAGGAACTGTACAAAAAAGATCTTCATGACCTGGATAATCACGATGGTGTGATCACTCATCTAGAGCCAGACATTCTGGGATGTGAAGTCAAGTGGGCCTTAGAAAGCATCACTATGAACAAAGCTAGTGGAGGTGATGGAATTCCAGTTGAGCTGTTTCAAATCCTGAAAGATGATGCTGTGAAAGTGCTGCACTCAATATGCCAGCAAATTTGGAAAACTCAGCAGTGGCCACAGGACTGGAAAAGGTCAGTTTTCATGGCAATGCCAAAGAATGCTCAAAGTACCGCACAATTGCACTCATCTCACATGCTAGTAAAGTAATGCTCAAAATTCTCCAAGCCAGGCTTCAGCAATACGTGAACCATGAACTTCCTGATGTTCAAGCTAGTTTTAGAAAAGGCAGAGGAACCAGAGATCAAATTGCCAACATCCGCTGGATCATGGAAAAAGCAAGAGAGTTCCAGAAAAGCATCTATTTCTTCTTTATTGACTATGCCAAAGCCTTTGATGTGTGGATCACAATAAACTGTGGAAAATTCTGAGAGAGATGGGAATACCAGACCACCTGACCTGCCTCTTGAGAAATCTGTATGCAGGTCAGGAAGCAACAGTTAGAACTGGACATGGAACAACAGACTGGTTCCAAATAGGAAAAGGAGTACGTCAAGGCTGTATATTGTCACCCTGCTTATTTAACTTCTATGAAGAGTACATCATGAGAAACGCTGGGGTGGAAGAAACACAAGCTGGAATCAAGATTGCCAGGAGAAATATCAATAACCTCAGATATGCAGATGACACTACCCTTATGGCAGAAAGTGAAGAGGAACTAAAAAGCCTCTTGATCAAAGTGAAAGAGGAGAGTGAAAAAGTTGGCTTAAAGCTCAACGTTCAGAAAACAAAGATCTTGGCATCCAGTCCCATCATTTCATGGGAAATAGATAGGGAAACAGTGGAAACAGTGTCAGACTTTATTTTTTGGGGCTCCAAAATCACTGCAGATGGTGATTGCAGCCATGAAATTAAGACGCTTACTCCTGGAAGAAGTTACACCAACCTAGATAGCATATTCAAAAGCAGAGACATTACTTTGCCGACTAAGGTCCGTCTAGTCAAGGCAATGGTTTTTCCAGTAGTCATGTATGGATGTGAGAGCTGGACTGTGAAGAAGGCTGAGCACCAAGGAATTGATGCCTTTGAACTGTGGTGTTGGAGAAGACTCTTGAGAGTCCCTTGGACTGCAAGGAGATCCAGCCAGTCCATTCTGAAGGAGATCAGCCCTGGGATTTCTTTGGAAGGAATGATGCTAAAGCTGAAACTCCAGTACTTTGGCCACCTGATGTTAAGAGCTGACTCATTGGAAAAGACTCTGATGCTAGGAGGGATTGGGGGCAGGAGGAGGAGGGGACGACCGAGGATGAAATGGCTGGATGGCATCACTGACTCGATGGACGTGAGTCTGAGTGAACTCCGGGAGTTGATGATGGACAGGGAGGCCTGGCGTGCTGCAAATTCATGGGGTTGCAAAGAGTCAGACACGACTGAGTGAACTGAACTGAACTGATGCTGTATTGGTGTTTTTCTTTCTGGTTTCACTCTGTATAATCGGCTCCAGTTTCATCCACCTCATTAGAACTGATTCAAATGTATTCTTTTTAATGGCTGAGTAATATTCCATTGTGTATATGTAGCACAGTTTTCTTATCAATTCATCTGATCCTCTATGACCCACCTCTCAGAATACTGGAAATAAAAGCAAAAATAAACAAATGGGATCTAATTAAAATTAAAAGCTTCTGCACAACAAAGGAAACTATAAGCAAGGTGAAAAGACAGCCTTCGGAATGTGAGAAAATAATAGCAAATGAAGCAACTGACAAACAACTAATCTCAAAAATATACAAGCAACTCATGCAGCTCAATTCCAGAAAAATAAACGACCCAATCAAAAAATGGGCCAAAGAACTAAATAGTCATTTCTCCAAAGAAGACATACAGATGGCTAACAAACACATGAAAAGATCCTCAACATCACTCATTATCAGAGAAATGCAAATCAAGACCGCAATGAGGTACCATTTCACACCAGTCAGAATGGCTGCTATCCAAAGTCTACAAGCAATAAATGCTGGAGAGGGTGTGGAGAAAAGGGAATCCTCATACACTGTTGGTGGGAATGCAAACTAGTACAGCCACTATGAAGAACAGTGTGGAGATTCCTTTAAAAACTGCAAATAGAACTGCCTTATGACCCAGCAATCCCACTGCTGGGCATACACACCGAGGAAACCAGAATTGAAAGAGACATGTGTACCCCAATGTTCATCGCAGCATTGCTTATAATAGCCAGGACATGGAAGCAACCTAGATGTACATCAGCAGATGAATGGATATGTTTCTTTTTCTAATCACCTCTTTGCTGATTGACTTAGGATTTATTTTACCAGTTCATTTCTCCCCTCTCCTGGTTTGGAATCCACCAACTCTGCTTGCTTTTTAGAGGTTCCCCTAGGGCAGTATTTCCCCACCTAAGTACTCACTGAATTTTTCAGCTGGATAGTTTCTTGTGGAGGCTGTGCTTTAGGAAGTTTGTCAGCATCCCTAGCGTCCACTCACTAGTCAGCAGTCACAGCACCACCCCTCTTCTGTGAACAGAAATGTCTCCAGTATGGCATACACGGTGGAAGGCAAAATCCCTCCTGGCTGAGAACCTCTGCCCTAGAAATTGCCACACACATAGCCAACAAATTAAAGTCTAATATCAAGACCTTCATCCTCATGGTTAATGTGAGAACCTTAGAATCTTGATACTCAGAATCCAGAATGGACCAACAGCCTCAGCTGCCCCCAGAAGCTTGTTAGAAGTGCAGAATGTCTGACCACAACCCAGACCTGTTTGATTTTATATTTAGAATACTTTTGTCTTGTATGCTGGAAATCTTAGTTTTTAATGAAATATATAAGATACAAAAGTATCATAAGTAGATTATATGTTAGTTATACATTCCATATATCAGGAAGGCATATACAACACCTATAATAATTCCAGAATGACTAACAAATTTACAGATAGTCTGCTGAATATAGCTCAACATACTCTTTATGGCTCATTTTTTGGAAAAAATTTCCCACTTAATGTGACCTGAGGTTGGTCACATGGTCCTTCTCATCCACCCACTCACACTTGAGAAGTGCTTCAGCCGTGGGGTGCGTGGCAAAGGTCACTGGCCATGGGGGCCCATCCTCCCTTTTCTCCAGTCCTATCTTCTCCACCTGGAGGGTGACTTGGCTTCTGTGAACTTCACATTGGGAGAATAAAATGATGAATGTGTGGTGATAAATGTATTGCTGTGAGCAGCACCCCAGCCCACAGGCTCTGCTTGCTGTGTAAGCCTGAGCCTTTCCTTAAAAGGTGCAGTTTGCCGCTCCAGGTCCTTGATCCCATCACAGTGAAGATACCAGGGTGGCTCTAATTCCTCGTCCCCTGCAGGCCCAAACCAGCAATGGTGCATCACTCATCTCTTCCATGACACTGTTCATGAGAACCGCCACACTTACATTATCTCCCTATTTATGACTCCACTTTGGCTGGAAAATTTTTTTTTTTAACCACCAGCTTCTCCATTCAGCCCTCCAACTACTTCAACCTAGATGACCTGAAAGTGGATGAGTTTGGGGAGCCATTTGGTACCTTTGGCTGCTTTAACTTAAATGGTTGGGGTAGAGGTTCTAGCAGAGCCCTAGAATCACTGTGCTCTCAGGAGGTCTGCCTGTGGTGCATGAGATGTGGGTGTCTTGGGTGGCTCAGTGGGTAAAGAAAGCACCTGCAAGGCAGGAGACACGGGAGATGTGGTTTTGATCCCTGGGTCAAGATGATCCCCTGGAGAAGGGCATGGCAAGCCACTCCAGTATTCTTGCCTAGAGGACCCCATGGACAGAGGAGCCTGACGGGCTATAGTCCATGGCATCTCAGTCAGACATGACTGAAGCGACGGAGCCCACAAGCGCTGGAGAATTACCATGGCTGCCCAAGCAGATTAGGGCCACACGAGGGCACCTTGTTCCTGATGTGCAAACTGTCCGGGTGAAGGACAAGATCTCGCATACTGTCATCAAGTATGGATGGAAGGCACCAGGTTCATCTTCCCAAATGAGTGGTGACAGGCCTGAAGACATCTCTCACATCTCTGTGCTCAAAGACAAGTTCCACACACACTTAGGCAGGGATGCATCAGTGTGGTCTGGAGTTTACCACGGAGCCACAAGGACGTGGCACCTGGATCCTTTAGTGTGTGTGAGTAGATGGTGAAGATGAAGATGATGGGGATGTTTTCGTTCATTGCCACCAGGCTGGCTGTTCTTTGCCCCACTTTATTTATTTCTGAGGCATTCTACCTCAGCCTCTTTCTCATTGTCTGCCTCATTTTCCCCTAAGGCAGCATGTGCTTCCCTCATGAACACTCCCACCACTACTGGAGGATTTCTTTACCTCACAATGAAATCGTCATGACAGGCATGTAGTCTGCATAGGGAGGGTCTCCTCTTTCCCATGGTGCCACCAAGGGGGAGATGTCAGGGTCAAGATCATACTGTTTCCAGATGGGGTAACATCAGAAGACAGATCCCAACATATATTTAGGCTTTACTTGCTCTTCCCAGGATCCACATTAAAAAAAAATACATATATATATATATATATATATATACACACACACACACACATTCACACACATATATATCTCCAGATCATACCTCCATCTAGTACCCTTCCAGAATTACTTCTCCTTGACACTGATGACATTTTCTAAACTGCAGCAACAACAATGCCTCTGACTCTGGGAAAACACCCCTGAACCTGAACCTCTTTGGAGTTGCGCTGCCTTGTAGAGAGAGGGCATGGGGAGAACTTGCCCACGTCAGGGCTCAGGTTCGATGTCCCTAGCTTGGAAGCCACTTCTATCTAGTGGCTGGAAAGAGACCTGGAAGCTGCTCGGACATAGGAAAAGATCTCTTGTCCAAGCCTGCAAATAGCACATCTTCTTTCCCCTCCAGTTTTTAAAGGCCTGCCCTGTGCTCATTCTGGCCGGGGTCCAGCAGTCAAATAGCCGGGGCTACTGTAGACTTGTTCGTGCATCGTTACCCTTCTCACAGAATTGTTTGCCCAAACTCTAGGTTGAGACAGGAAGGAAGGGCAGTAACCTCTCAACACTTTTCATCTGGGACAAGGAGCTGGACAAGGCCCACGGTGGGGTTCTTAATAGCTCTCCTGCTTCCCCACACTTGGAGCTGGAAGGTCTATTTTCCCTAATACTCTAGGTTATATGCACACAGGGTAAGGGAACAGCAGAATGGGAACAGCTCTTCATTTCCATTAAGGCTAAGCTCTAGGGTGGGGATCAGATTCCAGTCCTCAGCCTCCACTGTGGCAGGGGGCAGCTACTTGCCGTGAAGAATATCAGGGCCACAGGTTTCCCTCCACCCTTCTGAAGTCAGAGTCTAGGCAACTCAAACTTCTAGTTCTAATTTTACAACACATGGAGCTACTTTTCTTTTACTCTTCTGGAGGCTGGGGCGGGGAAAGGGGGAACTAAGCTCTATAAAGCCTGTAATCCCACTCACCCACAAATATGTAATGTTTAAAATCTTGAGAGAGAAGAGGGAAGGACTTCTGGAGCCAGGTCCTGGGGGTGGGTCTTTACTGTTGTTCAGTTTCTCAGTCGTTCTGACTCTTTGTGACCCCATGGACTTCAGCACGCCAGGCTTCCCTGTCCTTCACTATCTCCAGGAGTTTGCTCAAATTCATGTCTTTACTAGATTTTTTTTTTTTTGACAAGACCCTGCATATATTTTTTGAGATTTGAAAAATCGTAGTAAAAAATACTCATAAAATTTACCATTTTAACCATTTAAAATTGTACAGATCAGTGGTATTAAATATATCCATAATGTTATGCAAACATCACCATATCCAGCTCCATAATTCATTTCATCTTGTAAAACTGAAACTCTATGCCCATTAAACAACAATTCATTAACTTCTCATTTTCCCCTTCCCCAGTCCCCGGAAACTACTCCTCTACTTTCTGTCTCTTATGATTTTGACTACCATTAAGTGTATCACATCCGTGGAATCATACAGTATTTGTCCTTTTGTGATTGGTCTATTTCTCCTAGCCTAATGCCCTTGTTAACCGAAAACAACAAAACAGCATTTTACCAGACAAGTGGGTTTATGCAGGAGCAACACAGAATTGCAATTTGGGACAAGCAAACTCTGGCGAAACATACTGAAGTCCAGTAAAGCAAGTAAGAGGAAACTTTTATAAAGGAGAAGAGGCAGTTGGGAGGGGCTGTTATAAACAAAAAGTCCATTGGAGGAAACTGGGAGTTCAAAGTGCAGTGGCTTTTCATTGAGTTGTGACAGTCTCTCATGATGTGGCAAAACCAATACAATATTGTAAAGTAATTAACCTGCAATTAAATAAATTTATATTTAAAAAAAACAAAAAACACAAAATGCAAGGTAACATCTCTTCTTGCTGGGATCTGTATTGCGATCCAGCGGTACATGTGTGAGTGCTCCCCCTGCTGGTCACCCGACAACATTTTGGTGAGATTTTCCTTTTCTGTTCATATTTCTCAAGTTTCATTCTGGTTGCATTATATTGCAGAATTTCCTTTCTTTTACATTTTATGTCTATACCGTTTTTTACTTATCTGTTCATCTATTGATGAACTGTTGGGTTGTTTCCATGTTTTAGCTATCAAACATCTATTTGGGACCCTGCTTCTGATTCTTTTGTATAGATACCCAGAAGTAGAATTGCTCAATCATATAGTAATTCTATTTTTAATTTTCTGAGGAGCTGCCATCCTGTTTTCCAATGGCTGTGCCATCTTACATGTCTGCCCAACAGTGCATAGAATTCCTTCCAATTTCTCCACATTCTTGTCTTCACTTGTTGTTTTCTATTGCTTTGATAGGAGCTGTCTTAATGGCTGCAAGATGGCATTTCATTGTAGTTTTGATCTGCATTCCCTGATGGATAGTGATGTTGATCATCTTTTCTTGTGCTTATTTGTCATTTGTATATCTTCTATGGCGAAACGTCCTTTCCCAAGTTCTGAATTGGGTTATTTCTGGTTTTTTTTGTTTGTTTGTTTGTTTTTTGTTTAAGAGTTTTCTCCATATTTTGGATATTAATGTCTTATCAGGTATATGATTTGCAAATATTTTCTCTTATTCAGTGAATTCTCTTTTTACTCTGATGATTCTGTCTTTGATATACAAAAGCTTCTTAAATTTCAGGAGGTTCAGTTTGTGTTACCTGTGCGTTTAGTGTCAAATCCAAAGAAATCATTGCCAAGTCTAATGTAAACTTTTGCCCTGTGTTTTCTCCTAAGAATTTTATTGTTTTAGGTCTTACATTTAGGTCTTTGATCCATTTTGAGTTAATTTTTGTATGTAGTGTTAAGTAAGGGTCCAACTTTCTTCTTTTGCATGTGGATATCCAATTTTCCCAGGCTCATTTGTTGAAAGATCTGTCATTTTCCCACATTACCCAGAACTTGGCTAAGAAGATTTCCATTTGTTCCAGGAAGCATTCTCGTATCCCCTAACCAAGATTGTGTAAGATCTTTATAATTTTCTCTTTGAGAAAGTGATGTCTCTCTCAGCATTACATCCTTATCATCATGACTATTAAAGAATGTGAAGAAATGTCTTAGATTTTACCCTACATGCAAGATAACAAATTATCCTGTCAACTTCATGGATGCTGTCAGAAGGCATGAGACTCCTGGGTCTGAGAAGAAAGATTTTGTTATTCGTGACACAAGAACAGCAAGAGCTTTGTGTTTTCATTTGTTCTTCTTGTCTGTATCAGGCTTCTCAGAGGTGATAAAAAGAGGCCCAAAAAACACATAATAGGTTTACATCATAAGTGAAGATGTGAAGGTTAAGAAATCCAAATATTTTAATGTTGGTTACGAACAAATCTGCCCAAATTTTGCCTCAGATGAAAGCATTGTTTTTATTATGCTGATCAAGTAATTAACCTGTCCTTTTCCCTGGAGAATATACTGTAGACATTCTCTGAAGCTGGTTGTTATATGAAAAGTTCTTGAAAAGATAATTTAGGACAGAAGCTGGCACAAGCCGTGAAGAAACTTAGAGCAAAACTTGTCTCTCAGCACAGTGCAACTTTCCCTTTAAAACATGAGCCTAATCAACCTTCTAAACAAACAGGCCCACTGCAGCTTTCTGGTCCCAAGACTAAACTTGACTGACTGTGGCACACTGGGGTTGTAAGTACTGGAAGAGACAAGAAGAGATGGGATCATCAGGAAATCTGACAGAAAACCAGTTCCAAGGGTGAGGCGATGTCAAACTGGATGAGGCAATGATAGATGACAGCAAATAAAAAGCAAGGCAAGCACAGCATTTTCAGAAGAAGTGGAAGTGTGTTATCTTGAAGCGTAAAGAGACAAGTTGTTACTAACATATATAACAAATTATTCTGAATAGATTGCTGATGTAAATTTTAAAGATATAAAATGATGTTTTTAGAAGAAAATAGAGAACATTTCTGAGCTCTAATAGAAAAAGACTGTTCTTAAACAGAGCAAAAATATCGACTATAAAGGAGGACATGACAAATGAGCTTGTATTGAAGTTAAGTGCTTCTACTCATCAAAAGAGAAGATAGAAAACAAGATAGAGAATTCATTTCATCTTGCAAAACTGAGACAGCAACTCCCCATCTCTCCTTCCTCAGCACCCTAACAACTGCCTTCCTGCTTTTATTGCTGAGATTTCTACTACGATAAATATCTCATAAAAGTGGAATCATACAGTGCTTGTCTTTTTGTGACTGGTTTATTTCACTTTATATAGTATCCTCAAAGTTTATCCATGTTGTGGTATATATCATTATTTCCTCCTTTTCAGCCTAAATAATATTCCATTGTATGTATATACCAGTTTATTTTTGTATATGATATAAGAAACTATTCCAGTTTGAGTGTTTTGCATGTAGCTGTTCAGTTTCCCAACACCATCTATTGAAGAGGCTGTCTTTGTCCTGTTGTACCTACTTGCCTCCTTTGTCATAGAGAAATTGACCATTAAGTGTAGATTCATTTCTGTTCTATTTATTCTGTTCCATTGATCTATGTGGCCATTGATCTGGTGTCAGCACCACACTGTTTTGATGCCTGTAGCTTTATAGTGTAGTTTGAAATTGGGAGCAAGATAGCTCCAGCTTTGCTTTTCCCTCTCAAGACTGTTTTGGCTATTCAGGGTCTTCTTCTGTGTTTCCATACAGACTTTATGTCTTCACTCCAGGCTTTCCCCATCATGGTTTTATTTGGGTATGAATACATACCCATTCACTGGTATACCCTGAAACATGTTATCTTTCTTACCCACTGACCCATGAGGAGGTAATGCTCACATGGACTATAGAGTCCATGGAATTCTCCAGGCCAGAATACTGGAGTGAGTAGCCGTTCCCTTCTCCAGGGGATCTTCCCAACCCAGGGATCGAACCCAGGTCTCCCACATTGCAGGCAGATTCTTTACCAGCTGAGCCACCAGGGAAGCCCAATTTTAAGGCAGCTTATAGCAAATATTGTCTGTGGTGAAAGGATTACAAGCAGAGGAAAGGATGCCTTTTTCCTGCATCCAGAAGTCTGGAGATACACCTGTTCTTCTGTATATGAAGTCATCGTCCAGAGATACACAGGGACCAGGTGAGTTGATTTTATGAAGGTGAACGTGACCGTGTGAGTTCGTGTGAATGTGTGTCATGTGTTTAGGAATAAGATGTGAGTTTGTGTGTGGTGAGCATGTGCACAAGCGTTTGTGAGCTTTAAACTGTAATTGTGCAAGTACTATATACATAAGTATGTGAGCATTAATGCACATGGGTGTTTGCGTCTGCCTGTGTTTAAATGAGTTTGTGTGCAGACTTGGTTGACCACCAAGTATGGCTCCAAATCCCTAACTTGAAAATCAGCAGTGATTGCATCATGATGCTGCATCAAATGTAGATGTATTTTATGAAAACAACAGATTTCTTGCAAGTCCTAATTTATATTTCTTAATTATCAGAGTACCAAGTGCTGATTCTGGAAAAATAGCACAATTAATTAATTAATGTAGAGCACTGTGGTAACTATTTTATCTCTTTGAATGAAGTAATTGAGCATTGGTTCATCTGATATTTACAAGAATGGTAGAATCTGTCTGTTGAGCCATCAGACCTAAGTGCTCATTTGTGAGACACTCATTTTGAACCTTCTCATTTTTTCCCATGTATATTGTTCTGTTGTGTGTCAGTTGCTCAATCATGTCTGACTCTTTGCAACCCCATGGACTGTAGCCCACCAGGCTCCTCTGTCCATGGAATTCTCAAGGCAAGAATACTGGAGTGTGTTGCCATTTCCATCTCCAGGGGATCTTCCCAACCCAGGGATTGAACTTGCATTGCAGGCAGATGCTTTACAATATGGGAAGCCCCATATTGTTCTGTGTTTGATTCAAATTGCTAATGCAGGTGAATAATCATAAAGTAAATTTTCCTACAACATCTCCATATTGATTGGCATTGATTTATGCAAAGCATCCAATTAACTGGCTCTGATTTGTGCTGACATTTTCTATAATGAGTGATGCGTCCTGTTCTTCCTTTTACTTGTATCTCTTTGAATGTTTTTCCCAGGGATTTTGTCCCATTCCATTTCTCTAACAACACTTTAATTGATCATTCAGTTTAACTGTCTGAAGATTAGGAGAGCTCTGGTTTCAGGGTAGAGAAACATCTCAGGGAAGTAAAGAATGCAGAGGGACACACAGTTTATGCCAGTCCCTTAAGTGTGTGACTTCAGAAAGTCCAGCTTTCCTCAATGTGAGACCCTGTCTGCCCCCAGGGATCATGGAAATTAAGAAGGCTCTTAGAAACACTCCTTTAGTCTCCTAAGGGTGTTAACTAGAAACTTGTAATTGTTTACAGTAATTAACAACTGAGAGAAAAGTTTCCAGAAATGTTCTCAGATCCCAGGCCTGCACTCCCATTGCTGCTGCAGGTGAAATGATAATTGCAGCTCTGATGGGAGGGGAGGAGAGGACACAGCATCTCAAACCCATATTTCAGGATCCAGTTGCCTCCTTCCCACACAGACACTGGGTATAATGACCACCAGGAAGCCCACTCTCCTGATAGCAGGAAGGTGTCAGGTAAGTATTTTCCATCTCATTCTAAGCAGAAGAGTCTGTAAGAGAAAGTCAGATCAAGAGTCTGGAGAAGAGATCATATCAGACAAAGGCAATCTTCTGTGTAGTAACTGGATTCAGTGCCGACAGTGGGCAGGATGGTGTAAGTCTGAGGCATGAGCTGAGCTAATATTGAGAGATGGATTTCTAGAACCCACAGCAATCGCTAAAGACCCTTCATGCAATCAAATGTAATCCTCTGATTGTTTCTGTTGTGACTCAATCCAAGTTACATCAAAACCTGATTTTTAAGGTTCTTAAAAATATTTGTGATGAAAAGGATCCTAGTCCACATTGGGGAAATGTTATTTGCAAATAAGTATTGGTCTATCATTTGGTAATATTTAAGCTATTTGTTAACTATACTGAAAACAGCTTTGCTTCTCACTGAGTTAAAGCTCTTGGATTTAACTCATTCATGTCCATCAAAGCCTTTTCTAGACAAAGAATGAAACTGCACACATGGCATAATTCCAATAAAGATATTTTTCTCAACTTAAAAAATTGTATTTTAAGTGGTAAAATACATTTGTAAAATCAATCTGCTGTTGAGTCTGCCTTATAGGAATTATAGACTCCATGTTCAGGATGACTAGAAGTTTACCACCAATCCATACAGGTTTGCAATAAAATGTATGATGGATCTGAAGAAATCATCTAATCCCATGCAGAAAGTGTATCTAAATGAAAACGACTTGAATAGAAAGGGTTGCTCCAGTCCTGGATGTCTGATGCAATTAGTGTAGACAGTAACTTTGCCTGAACTGAAAACCTCTGTAGTGTGTTAATTCTGGTGAGGTTACTGTCATTCTTAGATTTAAAGAACAGTTGACATGGTAATTGTAAGTTAGAGGCAGCAGCTGGCAGTCTCCTAGCATGTTGATTCATTTTTTTTTTTAAATAGGCTGCTATCAATCCAAAAATCCAGTCTCTGAATTTATAAAATACACAAGAATACATGCCTTGCAGATGCTATTTTACACATATGTCTGGTATGTCAGTGGCATACGCAAATATTATTTCTTTGTTGCTATTTATGCTTAGCTCTGGAATTAACAAATAGATAAGTATATGAATTGAAAATAGCAATAATTCAGTTTTTGCACTCTTTTATCATATATTAGTGTTTTATGGCTCAAAGTTTACAATGTTACTTGTGCTTATTCAATAATTCCTGTGATAGGTACATTATACGTGCTTTTCAGACATAAAAGCATCCTAATACCATCCCAATACTGAGCCATTCTCATCTTCATGACATTACATTATCTTGGGCAGGTTCCTGCCATATGCCATATTCTACTGCCAGCAGTCCATATATATGTATTAAGATATCTAAAACCTAATGCATAATACATAATGCCCTAAAGAATAAAGCTTTACAAAAAAGGAATCTTCTCATAATAAAAATATAAAAGACCATTGGTCTAAAATCAAGTTAAGAAGTTGTGGAATCAAAACTAAATATGGGTATGGATTATTATTTGAATACAACTAACTGGTTTTAGGCAGAGCTGGTAGTTCAGTGCACTCCCTTGACCAGCCTAATGAGTCTCTAAAGTCTTCACTCTGCCCTGTGCAGCAGATCTCAACAAATGCCTAACCTTCTGTGTTACCTTTCCCTGAAAATATTGAAGTCACAGAAATCCCGGGCTTGTGGATTTGTGAAGAATGAAGTGATAGCATGGAGGGCCTTCAGCAAGTAATTTTGCATTTTAAGTGCTCTTTCAGTGTTATACATTGAATCCTTTTAAGGCTTCTAGTAGCAGAAAAGCATAAAGCAAAATTTTCCAAGTGGGACCTGAGGATAAGTGGAGAATATTGGATTTCAGTGAGCATGATGCATGCAGCCCACGCCTGATGTTCCCGTAGAGACACTAACTCATGAGACAAGTACCAGTGACTGTGAACTGAGAGGATGGCTGGCAGCTTTTTCATAATAGGCATGATCATCTTAACACAGACCGTGGTTGGAATCCTGGGGAATTTCTCACTCCTTTGCAGTTATATCGTCCTTCACGTCACGGGTTACAGGTTAAGGTCCACAGATTTGATCCTTAAGCACCTGATTGTGGCCAACTCCTTGGTCCTCCTCTGTAAAGGGGTCCCCCAGACAATGGCAGTGTTTGGGTGGAAGCATATCCGCAGTGATTTTGGCTGCAAACTTCTCTTCTTTCTGCACAGAGTGGGGAGGGGAGTGTCCATCTGTAGCATCTGCCTCTTGAGTGTCTTTCAGGTGATCACAATCAGTCCCTGGAACTCCAGGTGGGCAGTGCTGAAAGTAACAGCCCCCAAGTACACTGTTCCCTCTCTGTTCCTGTGTTGGATCCTGCAAATGCTGGTAAATGTTATTTTTCCTATCTATATAACTGGCAAATGGAGTCACAATAACATCACAGAGGAAAGAGATTTTGGCTGCTGTTCTACTATTCTTACTGACCAGAAGAATAAAAAAACCAAAGACGCCTTGTATGCAGCATTGCTGTCATTCCCTGATGTTTTATGTTTGGGGCTCACGCTCTGGGCCGGAGGCTCCATGGTTCTCATCCTGTACAGACATAAGCAGCAGGTCCAGCACATTCGTAGGACCGACGCCTTCTCCAGGTCCTCCCCTGAGTCCAGAGCTACTAAAACCATCCTTCTCCTGGGGGGCACCTTTGTCTACTTTTATACTCTTTCCTCCATCTTTCAAGTTCTTCTGGCTCTTTTTGTTCAGCCCAGCTGGTTCTTTGTGAACATGACTGTAATCATAGCAGCGTGCTTCCCAACTGTCAGCCCCTTTCTGCTCATGAGCCGTGACTCCAGTGTACACAGGCTCTACTTTGCCTGGATGAGAAATGCAAAGTCCTCTACTATTATGAGAAAAGCGTGAATTTCGTTTATTTCTATAATGAGCCATTGCCAGCTCATTTATTCACCCTCAGAATCCTAATTTAAATTTTGAATTTCAAGATAATGTACTGGACATGCCAAGCATCTTCTTCAATATAAAGACCAATTGAAATATATTGTCAGGAAATATGAATACCTCATAAAAAAATCATATCATTGAAGTTTCCTTGTAGAAAAGGAGTTCACAAATTTATGCAATTAACAACGTCTTGAAATGACATGCATATCATAAAGTGTTCAAATGTGTTACTTTCAGTCTAACAGAATGAATTTCCCACAAATGAAATAGGTATGGAATTATAGAAAAAAGTATACATGAAAATGGATCAGTGTGTACAGTAGTCAGAAATGAAATGGATGAAATTAATGTCCTCACAGAGTAAAGAATACCCGGGTTACTTCTCAAAGGTAAAATCAGGTAAGAATTTGGGAGCCAGTTACAAGTTTATAGTTAACATTGTTAAGAGAGATGGCAGTATTTATTAGAAAGAGTCTTGCAGGGAGATTAGCACATTAAAATATTTTCATGTAGAATTGAGCAGTTTGAAGTGAAGTACAATAAAAAATACACTGAAAGAATAATGTATTTCAGGAGATTTTTAAAACAAATATATTTGACATATAACATTGTGTAAATTTAAAGTGTAAGATTTGATAATTTGTTACATGTAAATATTGTAATGTGACTGCCATTACAACCACATATCACAATGCATAACTTTTCTTTCATGTCAAATTTTTCATTGAATTATAGTTGATTTGCAGTATTATAGCAGTGGCAGAGGTACAACATTGTGGTTCAATATATAGGTTATACTTTGTTTAAAGTTATTAGGAACTATTGGGTATATTCCCTGTGCTGTAAAGTATGTCCTTGTAGTTTATTTATTTTATACATAGTAATGTGTACTTCTAAATCTTTACTCTGTCTTGCCCCTTCCCACTTTCTCTCCCCACTGGTAAGCACTAGTTTATTCTCTATATGCGAGCGTCTTTTTTTACATCATTGTTTTCATCCATTTGTATTAGTTTTAGAGTCTATATGTCAAGGGATAATATACAGTATTTATCTTTCTCTGTCTGACTTAATTCACTAAACAGAATGATTTCCAGGTCCATCTATGTTAGAAGCAGCAAAATTTTATTCTTAAGGGGTGAGGAATATTCCATTATGTGTGTGTGTGTGTGTGTGTGTGTGTGTGTACTGAATTCATTAGTTTTCTAGTGGAGACATTAGGGTTTTCTATATAAAGTATCCTTTCTCTATAGTAATGACAGTTTTGCTTCTCTTAGGCATTGGATGTCTCTTATTACTTTTTTGTCCAGATGCTGTGGCTAGGACTTCCACATTGTTAAACCAGAGTGGCAAGAGTGAGCATCCTTCTCTTGGACCTGATTTTAGAGGAAAAAGCTTTCAGATATCTACCTCTGAGGGTTTGCCTTGATTATGTGGAGATATATTTTCTCTATGCCCATTTTTCTGAGAGTATTTACCATGAATGGATGTTAGATTTTGTCAAGGTTTTTTCTATGTCTATTGACACAATCTTGTGTTTATCTTCCTTTTTTTTCTTTTATTTTCTTTTTTTTCCTTTTTTTTTATTTTTTAAATTTTAAAATCAAAACCACAATGAGGTACCACTTCACACCAGTCAGAATGGCTGCAATCCAAAAATCTGCAAGCAATAAATGCTGAAGAGGGTGTGGAGAAAAGGGAAGCCTCCTACACTGTTGGTGGGAATGCAAACTAGTACAGCCACTATGGAGAACAGTGTGGAGATTCCTTAAAAAATTGCAAATAGAACTACCTTATGACCCAGCAATCCCACTGCTGGGCATACACACCGAGGAAACCAAAATTGAAAGAGACACATGTACCCCAATGTTCATCGCAGCACTGTTTATAATAGCCAGGACATGGAAACAACCTAGATGTCCATCAGCAGATGAATGGATATGAAAGCTGTGGTACATATACACAATGGAGTATTACTCAGCCGTTATCTTCCTTTTTTTTAATGTGGTGTATCACGTGGATTGATTTGTGGATTTTGAACCATCCTTGCATCTCTGGAACAATGCTACGTGATAATCATTTATGATACCTTTTATAGATTGTTGAATTCTGTCTGCTAATATTTTGTTGAAAATTTTTTTCAACCATATTCATCAAGAACATGATCTGTAATTTTCTGTAATATCTCTTTATAGTACTGATATCATTGTAAAGATAGCCTGATAGAATAAATTTAAGAGTGATCCCCTCCTCTTTAATTTTTTAGAATAGTTTAAGAAGGATAGATGTTATTTTAAAAAATGTTTCATAGATCACATGTGACACCTTCAGGTCCTGGATACTGTTTTTTGGGAGGTTTTTGATTCAGTTCAGTTCAGTTCAGTTGTTCAGTCATGTCCAACTCTTTGCGACTCCATGAACTGCAGTACACCAGGCCTCCCTGTCCATCACCAACTCCCAGAGTTTACTCAAACTCATGTCCATTGAGTCGATGATGCCATCCAACCATCTCATCCTCTGTCGTCCCCTTCTCCTCTCGCCTTCAGTCTTTCTCAGCATCAGGGTCTTTTCAAATGAGTCAGCTCTTCACAGGAGGTGGCCAAAGTATTGGAGTTTCAGCTTCAACATCAGTCCTTCCAATGAATATTCAAGACTGATTTCCTTTATGATGGACTGGTTGGATCTCCTTGCAGTCCAAGGGACTCGCAAGAGTCTTCTCCAACACCACAGTTCAAAAGCATCAATTCTTTGGCACTCAGCTTTCTTTATAGTCTGACTCTCACATCCATACGTGACTACTGGAAAAACTATAGCCTTGACTAGATGGACCTTTGTGGACAAAGTAATGTCTCTACTTTTTAATATGCTATCTAGGTTGGTCATAACTTCCCTTTTAAGGAGTAAGCGTCTTTTAATTTCATGGCTGCAATCACCATCTGTAGTGATTTTGGAGCCCCCAAAAATAAAGTCTGACACTGTTTCCACTATTTTCCCATCTATTTGCCATGAAGTGATGGGACTGGATGCCATGATCTTCCTTTTCTGAATGTTGAGCTTTAAGCCAATTTTTTCACTCTCCTCTTTGACTTTCATCAAGAGGCTTTTTAGTTCCTCTTCACTTTCTGCCATAAGGGTGGTGTCATCTGCATATCTGAGGTTATCAGTATTTCTCCCAGCAATCTTGATTCCAGCTTGTGCTTCCTCGAGCCCAACATTTTTCATGATGTACTCTGCATATAAGTTAAATAAGCAGAGTGACAATATATAGCCTTGACATAGTCCTTTTCCTATTTGGAACCAGTCTGTTGTTCCATGTCCAGTTCTAACTGTTGCTTCCTGACCTTCATATAGGTTTTTCAAGAAGCAGGTCAGGTGGACTGGTACTCCCATCTCTTTCAGAATTTTTCGCAGTTTATTGTGATCCACACTTCAAAGGCTTTGGCATAGTCAATAAAGCAGAAATAGATGTTTTTCTGGAACTCTCTTGCTTTTTCCATGATCCAGTGGATGCTGGCAATTTGATCTCTGGTTGGTTTCTCTGCCTTTTCTAAAACCAGTTGAACATCTGAAAGTTGACAGTTCATGTATTGTTGAAGCCTGGCTTGGAGAATTTTGAGCATTACTTTACTAGCGTGTGAGATGAGTACAATTGTGTGGTAGTTTGAGCATTCTTTGACACTGCCTTTCTTTGGGATTGGAATGAAAATGGACCTTTTCCATTCCTGTGGCCCCTGCCAAGTTTTCCAGATTTGCTGGCATATTGAGTGCAGCACTTTCACAGCATCATCTTTTAGGATTTGAAATGGCTCAGCTGAAATTCCATCACCTCCACTAGCTTTGTTCGTAGTGATATTTCCTAAGACCCACTTGACTTCACATTCCAGGATGTATGGCTCTAGGTGAGTGTGAATGATCACACCATCGTGATTATCTGGGTCGTGAAGATCTTTTTTGTACAGTTCTTCTGTATATTCTTGCCACCTCTTCTTAATATCTTCTGCTTCTGTTAGGCCCATACCATTTCTGTCCTTTATTGAGCCCATCTTTGCATGAAATTTTCCCTTGGTATCTCTAATTTTCTTGAAGAGATATCTAGTCTTTCCCATTCTATTGTTTTCTTCTATTTCTTTGCATTGATCCCTGAAGAAGGTTTTCTTATCTCTCCTTGCTATTCTTTGGAACTCTGCATTTGAATTGGTATTATCTTTCCTTTTCTCCTTTGCCTTTCATGTCTCTTCTTTTCACAGCTATTTGTAAGGCCTCCTGAGACAGCCATTTTGCTTTTTTTAATTCAAGATTGTCTATTTCTTCCCAATTCAGTCTTTTTAAAAATATAAATGTATTCATTTTAATTGGAGGCTAATTAAAATATTGAATTTGTTTTGCCATACATGGACATGAATCTGCCATGGGTGTACACGTGTTCCCCATCCTGAATCCCCCTCCTCCCTCCCTCCCCATACCATCCCTCTGGGTCATCCCAGTGCACCAGCCCCGAGCATCAAAGACTGTTTCTAGAAATTTGGTCAGTTAAGTGGAAATAGATGGAGAAACAGTGGAAACAGTGTCAGACTTTATTTTTGGGGCTCCAAAATCACTGCAGATGCTGACTGCAGCCATGAAATTAAAAGACGTTTACTCCTTGGAAGAAGTTATGACCAACCTAGATAGTATATTCAAAAGCAGAGACATTAGTTTGCTGACTAAGGTCCGTCTAGTCAAGGCTATGGTTTTTCCAGTAGTCATGTATGGATGTGAGAGTTGGACTGTGAAGAAAGCTGAGCACCAAAAAATTGATGCTTTTGAACTGTGGTGTTGGAGAAGACTCTTGAGAGTCCCTTGGACTGCAAGGAGATCCAACCAGTCCATTCTGAAGGAGATCAACCCTGGGATTTCTTTGGAAGGAATGATGCTAAAGCTGAAACTCCAATACTTTGGCCACCTCATGAGAAGAGTTGACTCATTGGAAAAGACTGTGATGCTGGGAGGGATTGGGGGCAGGAGAAGAAGGGGACGACCGAGGATGAGATGGCCGGATGGCATCACTGACTCGATGAACGCGAGTCTGAGTGAACTCCGGGAGTTGGTGACGGACAGGGAGGCCTGGCGTGCTGCGATTCATGGGGTCGCGAAGTGTCGGACACAACTGAACGACTGAACTGAACTGAACTGAAGTGGATTTGGGTTTTTTCTTTAAATTTTTTCAGACATTTGAAGTAGGCCTGTATTGATATAAAGTTTTCTCTTAGAACTGTGTTTACTGTGTTCCATCAGTTTTGGAAAGTTGTGGGGTTTTTTTCTCATTTGTCTTCTGGTAATTTCTGATATACTCTTGATATCTTTTGAACCAATAGAGAGGGTAACAGGCAGGAAGGCCAGGGGTCTCCAAAGGGAGGAAATAGCCTGCAAGTGTCAGACATTTTTATCTCTCTTAAAGGGCAGGAGGAAGCAAACTTTTTTCTTCTCTATACAAATTTAAAAGGAGGTTTCTCTTAAAATACTGTGTTGCCATAATAACACCTGGTTTCACCTGAAGTTAACTATTCTCAAACCTTGAGATAACCAATGCTTTTTTCTTATGGAAATGTTTGTCTTAAGCTATTTAATGTACTTTGCATTTACCCCAAACTCTGTCTTCAAGTCAGTTCCATCTAATGGCTCACCTACTTGACAAACCAGTATGTTATACTCAGATATTGTTCCCCTAATCTATGTAAACAAAACTATTTGTATGGTAATCCACCCTTCTACAAGATTCAAGTTAATCATTTTATGGCCCGGGATGAATCCTCTAGTGTCAAGATTATCCCAAAATGCATCTTATGGGTGAGGGGCCTGGTGCCATTCTGAGTTTTAAGACATTCTTTTCTTTCATTAACAGACTGTTAGTGACTGTATAACATCCAGCTGAAGACTGGCAGGGGGGTACTCTTTCTGCCCCTTTCTGATGCCTATGTCAGAAGCTTTCTCTATCTCCTTTATACTTTAATAAAACTTTATTACACAAAAGCTCTGAGCAATCAAGCCTCGTCTCTGGCCCCGTATTGAATTCTTCTTCTCTGGAGGCCAAAAATCCTGGCGTCTTTGTGTCGTTCAACAACAACCTTTCACTATCATATTTTAGTAGTGTGTTGTTTAGTCTCTATGTGTTTGTCTCTTTGCAGATTTATATCTGAGGTAAGTCTCTTGCAGGAAACATAGTGAAGGAACTCGTTTTTTGTTTTTAATCCAGTCAGGTGCTGGAACAGAAACCCTGTGGGTCGGGCCCAAGGTGAATCTCTTTCTTCTAAGCATGTGTTTTTCCTCTCCACACAGTGGGTCCGTTTCCCCAGAGGAAGAAGACCTCTGAATCAATTGGGAACCATGGGCAGACAGGGGTCTGATGCTCTGCCTATGTAGGTGCCAATGGCTGTGCTGTCGCAGCCTCAAGTGCAAGTTCCCATTGTCCTTCCCAGTTGAAGACCGCTCCCTGTCTTTGCAGCCCCCACCCTGTTATGGAGCTGCTCTTTACAGCTTGCAGGAGCTCTGTCCCAGAACCAGGTTGCTCTGCGTCCTTTGGTGAAGTCTTCTCTCTGGTTGTAGGCGCCTAGATCCAATGACATGGATTGAGTTGGGCAGAAGCATTTGCTGTGTTCAGGCTGGGCACATGAGTAGGTGGTAGGTGGTAGGTGGTCGTGGGAAACTCTGCAGCCACTAGATCAGACCTCTCTGTCTTGTCTGGGCAGAAAGTCCCTTGTGTCTCTAAACTTTCCCCATCCTCTGTCACTCCTGCACTGTTGTGAAACTGCTCCTCAAGGTAGGCCACTCTTTGCATGTGATATCAGGGAATGAGCTGTAGTGAAATAGCTGTCATATGATCTCCAGGCTGCTTCTGGGGGGTTGCTTGAATTAACACCAGCAGTGGCTGCCACTGCTCCACCCAGGCTCTGCTCTGGCTGTGGGTTACCTCTGTGTCCCTCCGTCAACTCTTCCCTCACAGTGACTGCTCCAGATACAGTGCAATGGAGGGAGGAGGACTGGTGTGTTCGTTTCCCTGGGGCTGGGGTGTGTGGTGAGTTGGTTGTGGGAAAACAGCAGCTACTTGAGTAGACCTCTGTCTTCCCTGCCCCATGGGCTAATCAATGTGTGCTCCTCGTGAGCATAGTCCTACCTTCCTATAGCTCTTCTTCTCATCCCAGCCCTCCTCCCACCAGACAATGTGGCTTGTATCAAACACACAGGACCCTAGGACTGGGGTACCCAATCTGTGGCTCAAACTACTCCCTCGCCAAGGTATCCATTTCTCTAAGTTGTCAGCCATGGGTACAGTTCCTGGCTCGATTGCCCAAGGATAGATCATATATTGGAACACAAAACAAATCCCAACAAGTTTAAGTAGAAATCACATATATCCTATATTCCACTCACAATGGTATGAAATGAAAAAGCCATCTTTGAGAAGAGAACTAGAAAAGTAAGAGGGGAGTTTACAGCAATATGGGCCCACCTAAAGAAAGAAGGAATATCTCGAATAACATTCTAGCCATACACCTAAAGAAACTAGAAAAAGAGGAACAAAAAGCCCAAAGTCAGGAGAATGAAGGAAATGATAAAATCAGTGTGGAAATAAATAAAACAGAGACTAAAAATACAGTAGAAAAGATCCATCAGGGCCTTCCCTGGTGTTCCAGGAGCTAAGTCCATTGGGACTCCATGCTCCCTGTGCAGGGGACCTGGGTGTGATCCATGGTCCGGGATCTTGACAGTACATGTGACAACTAAGATTTCACATGCCGAAACTAAAGATACCGAGGGCCACAACTAAGACACAGTGCACCCAGATAAATAAATAAATATTTTTTAAAAGACCAATCAAACTAAGAATGGGTTCTTTGAAAAGGTAAACAAAATTGAGAAACCTTTAATTAGACTCACTTTTAAAAAAGAGAGAGAGAAGGTTCTGATCCATAAATCATGAAACAAGAAGAAAAAGAGCAATACTTACACAAGAATACAAATAATTGTGACAATATTGTGAACATCTATCTATGCCATCAAACTTGGACAGACCAGAAGAAATGGATCCATTTTTAGAATCATACAACCTGAATCATGAAGTAGAAAAGCTGACTAGACTGATCACTCATCCAGTGCTTGAAATAGTAATAGAAAACTTCCCCAAACAAAAGTTCAGGACCAGATGGCTTCACAGGTGAATTCTACCAAACATTCAAAGAGTTAATACCGATGCTTCCCAAGCACTTCCAAAAAAACTGAAGAGTAGAGAATGCTTCTTACCTCATTTTATGAGGCCAACATCATTCTGATATCAAAAGCACCAAATGGCAGTAGCCAGGGATTCAGCCTGAAGGGGTGGGCGGTGTCAGTGAGAGAAACAGGCAGCCTCTCAGTTTTCTTGGACTGCCTGTTTATTTCAAGCTCATGATTCTCTTTTATACTTTTACAAAAGCATTAGGTCAGAGGTTTGATATTTTTAGTTCCCAGAGACCCAGATTTATTTTTCTCCAAAAATCATTGTTACCCCTCAAAAGGAGTTTCTTCCTCAGCGATTCTCTGATCTACTTTTTCTCATGTGTCCTTGTGAATACACTGTAACTCATGCTAATGTCTGGGCCGCATTACCACATTGCTCAGTTTAATGCTTATCTTTTTAAGTCCTGTTTGCCCCTAGTATCCTAAGCTCAACTATTTCTTAGAAAGGGCTTCTAGCTAATAATATCTCTAAAGTCCCTAATTTCTATAAGTTATAGTAGAATATTGTAACATTACAGCAATCCTTAAATCTTTAGCTTCTAACTATTTTAATTATTCCTAAGCCCTACATTTAGCAAACTCCTTTGCCATAAACACTTTTCTCACAAATAGGCTTCAGATAGGAATCCCTCCCATGGTCTCAAGCTGCGGCCTCTGTGCTCACCCTGGAGCACTCTTTTGTAAAAGTCCTTGAACAAATGTCAGTGATTACCTTTATGAAGGCTTTATGCCTTCTCCTGCTCCTCTCAAAAACATCAAGCACCTTAATATTCTCTTCAGTCAACTCAGCCAAGGAAAGGAAAAAACAAGTCAGAATCACAAAGCCTAACTCCTTCATTCTGGGTCCATGCCTATGGAACAAAGGGAGGGGGTTTAGGGCCGTGCCTCCATTTTGTCAGTAATGCCTAACGTGGCTCCCGACATACTTGTAGGAAGGAGGAGCTGGAAATGAAGGACGTGGCAGAGGACCCATTCATTAATTCCACAATTTGTCATCTAATCATAGCTTCCCTGGTAGCTCAGCTGGTAAAGAATCCACCTGCAATGCAAGAAACCCCCGTATAATTCCTGGGTCAGGAAGATCAGCTGGAGAAGAGAGAAGCTATCCACTCCAGTATTCGTGGGCTTCCCTGGTGACTCAGATGATAAAGAATCTGCCTGCAATGCAGGAGACGTGGATTCGATCCCTGGGTTGGGGAGATCCCCTGGAGAAGGGAACGACTGCCCAATCCTGTATTCTGGCCTGGAGAATTCCATGGAGAGAGGAGCCTGGCAGTCTACAGTCCATGGGGTCTCAAAGAGTTGGCTACGACTGGGCAACTGTCACTTCACTTCATATCTGACACATTGTTTTGTTTTGTTTTTTAATTTATTCTACTGATATGTAGTGCTGATTTACAGTATGGTGTTAGTGTCTGCTGTACTACAAAGTGACTGAGTGACTTTTTTTCATATTCTTTCCCACCATGGCTTATCACAAGATATTAACTATAGTTCCATGTGCTATGCAGTAGGACATTGTTCTTGATACATTCTGTATTTAATAATTTTCATCTAATAATCTCAAACTCCCAATCCATCCTTCCCCCACCTTCCCTCTTGGGAAGCACAATTCTGTTTTCCATGTCTGTGAGTCTGTTGTTTTTCATAGGTAAGTTCATTTGTGTCATGTTTTCGCTCACTCAGTTGCTTCAGTCATGTTGAACCCTTCAGACTGCAACCTAGCAGATTTCTCTGTCCATGAGGATTCTCCAGGCAAGAATACTGGAGTGGGTTGCCATGCACTACTCAGGGAATCTTCTTGACCCAAGTAGTGGATCAAACTTGGATGGAACCCATGTCTTTTTATGTCTCCTTCATTGGCAGGAGGGTTCTTTACCACTAGTACCACCTGGGAAGCCCCAGTATTTTAGTTTTGATACATAAATGATATCACGTGGTATTTGTCATTCTCTTTCTGGCTTACTCCCCTTAGTATGATCATCTCTAACTCTATCCATGTTGCTGCAAGTGGCATTATTTCATTCTTTTTATGGCTGAGTTGTATTGCATTGTATACATATACCACATAGTATTTAATCAGTCAGGGTTACTTTCTAATTTCAGGCAGGGGAAAAATATCTTGCTTATTTAAAATACCCTCAAAACTGTTTTAAAAGCACATACAGTAAAGGAAGAAAGCTAAAATTTTGAGGAAACAACTCAACAGCATTCTCCCTCTTCCTCCACAATATCAGTCATAGGAAGTGAACTCGCAGGGTCAGGAAGGAGAGGCTGTTTACTAGTGTCCAGTGATGCAGGTGTTGGGGAGTGATGTCAGCTCATCGTGATCAAAGGCCGCTGTGTTATTCAATATTTGCTATACCTCGAGGTGATGGAATTCCAACTGAGCTGTTTCAAATCCTGAAAGATGATGCTGTGAAAGTGCTGCACTCAATATGCCAGCAAATTTGGAAAACCCAGCAGTGGCCACAGGACTGGAAAAGGTCAGTTTTCATTCCAATCGCAAAGAAAGGCAATGCCAAAGAATGCTCAAACTACCACACAATTGCACTCATCTCACATGCTAGTAAAGTAATGCTCTCCAAGCCAGGCTTCAGCAATACGTGAACCGTGAACTCCCTGACGTTCAAGCTGGTTTTAGAAAAGGCAGAGGAACCAGAGATCAAATTGCCAACATCCGCTGGAACATCAAAAGAGCAAGAGAGTTCCAGAAAAACATCTATTTCTGCTTTATTGACTATGCCAAAGCCTTTGACTGTGTGGATCACAATAAACTGTGGAAATTCTGAAAGAGATGGGAATACCAGACCACCTGACCTGCCTCTTGAGAAACCTGTATGCAGGTCAGGAAGCAACAATTAGAACTGGACATGGAACAACAGACTGGTTCCAAATAGGAAAAGCAGTACGTCAAGGCTGTATATTGTCACCCTGCTTATTTAATTTATATGCAGAGTACATCATGAGAAACGCTGGGGTGGAAGAAACACAAACTGGAATCAAGATTGCTGGGAGAAATATCAATAACCTCAGATATGCAGATGACACCAGCCTTATGGCAGAAAGTGAAGAGGAACTCAAAAGCCTCTTGATGAAAGTGAAAGAGGAGAGTGAAAAAGTTGGCTTAAAGCTCAACATTCAGAAACCGAAGATCATGGCGTCCGGTCCCATCACTTCATGGGAAATAGATGGGAAAACAGTGGAAACAGTGTCAGACTTTATTTTGGGGGGTTCCAAAATCACTGCAGATGCTGACTGCAGCCATGAAATTAAAAGACGTTTGCTCCTTGGAAGAAAAATTATGACCAACCTAGATAGCATATTCAGAAGCAGAGACATTACTTTGCCGACTAAGGTCGGTCTAGTCAAGGCTATGGTTTTTCCAGTGGTCTGTCTGGATGTGAGAGTTGGACTGTGAAGAAGGCTGAGTGCTGAAGAATTGATACTTTTGAACTGTGGTGTTGGAGAAGACTCTTGAGAGTCCCTTGGACTGTAAGGAGATCCAACCAGTCCATTCTGAAGGAGATCAACCCTGGGATTTCTTTGGAAGGAATGATGCTAAAGCTGAAACTCCAGTACTTTGGCCACCTGATGCGAAGAGTTGACTCATTGGAATAAACTCTGATGCTGGGAGGGATTGGGGGCAGGAGGAGAAGGGGACGACAGAGGATGAGATGGCTGGATGGCATCACTCGGATGGCTGGCTGGATGACTCGATGGACGTGAGTCTCAGTGAACTCCGGAAGATGATGATGGACAGGGAGGGCTGGCGTGCTGCGATTCATGGGGTCGCAAAGAGTCGGACACAACTGAGCAACTGAACTGAACTGAAAGAAATTCTATGCCTCTCTACTGATATGATGAAAACACATTTATGTGTTCTGGTACTTCTGAAAAATACTATTTTAAATGCAGATATATGAGTCCTTAAACCCTTTCAGCTTTACTGTAACCGATTCAACAGTATGTGAACTGTGAACTTCCAGACGTTCAATCTGGATTTAGAAAAGGCAGAGGAAGCAGAGATCAAATTGCCAACATCCACTGGATCGTCAAGAAAGCAGGAGAGTTCCAGAAAAACATCTACTTCTGCTTTATTGACTGTGCCAAAACCTTTGACTGTGTGGATCACAACAAACTGTGGAAGATTCTTAAAGAATGGGAATACCAGACCACCTGACCTGCCTCCTGAGAAATCTGTATGCAGGTCAAGAAGAAACAGTGAGAGCTGGACATGAAACAACAGACTGGTTCCAAATCGAGAAAGGAGTATGTCAAGGGTGTATATTGTCACCCTGCATATTTAACTTAAATGCAGAGTGAAATGCTGGGCTGGATGGAGCACAAGCTGGAATCAAGGTGGCAGGGAGAAATATCAATAACCTCAGATATGCAGATGACACCACCCTTATGGCAGAAAGCAAAGAACTAAAGAGCCTCTTAATGAAAGTGAAAGAGGAGAGTGAAAAAGTTGGCTTAAAGCTCAACATTTAGAAAACTAAGAGCATGGCATCTGGTCCCATCACTTCATGACAAATAGATGGGGAAACAGTGGAAACAGTGTCAGACTTTATTTTGGGGGGCTCCAAAATCACTGCAGATGGTGATTGCAGCCATGAAATTGAAAGACGCTTACTCCTTGGAAGAAAAGTTATGAGCAACCTAGACAGTATATTCAAAAGCAGAGACATTACTTTGCCAACTAAGGTCCGTCTAGTCAAGGCTATGATTTTTTTCTATGGTCATGTATGGATGTGAGAGTTGGACTGTGAAGAAGGCTGAGTGCCAAAGAATTGATGCTTTTGAACTGTGGTGTTAGAGAAGACTCTTGAGAGTCCCTTGGACTGCAAGGAGATCCAACCAGTCCATTCTGAAGGAGATCAACCCTGGGATTTCTTTGGAAGGAATGATGCTAAAGCTGAAACTCCAGTACTTTGGCCACCTCATGAGAAGAGTTGACTCATTGGAAAAGACTGTGATGCTGGGAGGGATTGGGGGCAGGAGGAGAAGGGGGCGACCGAGGATGAGATGGCTGGATGGCATCATGGACTCGAGGGACAGGAGTCTGAGTGAGCTCCAGGAGATGGTGATGGACAGGGAGGGCTGGCGTGCTGTGATTCATGGGGTCGCAAAGAGTCGGACACGACAGAGCGACTGAACTGAACTGAATGAATTGATTCCAGATAGGGAATTTCCCCCAATTATCTGTGAGCCCAATGTAATTAGTTCAGTTCAGTTGCTCAGTCACGTCCAACTCTTTGTGACCCTACGGACTGCAGCCTGCCAAGCTGCCCTGTCCAGCACCAACTGCCAGAGCTTGCTCAAACTCATGTCCATCAAGCTGGTGATGCCATCCAAGCATCTCATCCTTTCGTCCCCTTCTCCTGCCTTCAATCCTTCACAGCATCAGGGTCTTTTCCAATGAGTCCAATCTTTGCATCATGTGGCCAAAGTATTGGTGCTTCAGCTTCAGCATCAGTCCTTCTAGTGAATATTCAGGACTGATTTCCATTAGGACTGACTGGTCTGATCTCTGTGCAGTTCAAGGAATTCTCAAGAGTCTTCTCAAACACCACAGTTCAAAAGCATCAATTCTTCTGTGCTCTGCTTTCTTTATGGTCCAACTCTCACATCCACACATCACTACAGGAGAAATCATAGCTTTGACTAGATGGACCTTTGTCAGCAAAGTAATGTCTCTGCTTTTTAATATGCTATCTAAGTCGATCATAACTTTTCTTCAAAGGATCTAGCATCTTTTAACTTCATGGCTGCATGACCATCTGCAGTGACTTTGGAGCCCAAGGAAATAAATTTTGTCACTGTTTCCATTGTTTTCCCATCTATTTGACATGAAGTAGGGGGACCAGATGCCATGATCTTTGTGTTTTGAATCTTGAGTTTAAAGCCAGTTTTTTCACTCTCCTCTTTCACATTCATCCAGAGGTTCTATAGTCCTAGAGTTCTATAGTTCTTCACTTTCTGCCATAAGGGTGGTGTCATCTGCATATCTGAAGTTATTGACATTTCTCCTGGCAATCTTGATACCAGCTTGTGCTTCATCCATCCTGGCATTTCGCATGATGTAGTCTGCATATACGTTAAGTAGGCAGGGTGACAATATACAGCCTTGACGTACTTCATTTCCAATTTGGAGCCAGTCCATGGTTCCATGTCCATTCTAACAGTTGTTTCTTGACTTGCATGCAGATTTCACAGGAGGCAGGTCAGGTGGTCTGGTACTCTCATCTCTTGAAGAATTTTCCAGTATATTGTGATCCAGACAGTCAAAGGCTTTGTTGTATCCAATAAAGCAGAAGTAGATGTTTTTCTGGAACTCTCTTGCTTTTTCGATGATCCAGCAGATGTTGGTAATTTATCTCTGGTTCCTCTGCCTTTGCTAAATTCAGCTTGTACATCTGGAAGTTCTTGGTTCACATACTGTTGAAGCGTGGCTTGGAGAATTTTGAGCATTACTTTGCTAGCATGTGAGATGAGTGCAATTGTGTGGTAGTTTGAACATTCTTTGGCATTGTCTTTCTTTGGGATTGGAATGAAAACGGACCTTTTCCAGTCCTGTGGCCACTGCTGAGTTTTCCAAAGTTGCTGGCGTATTGAGTGCAGCACGTTCACAGCATCATCTTTTAGGACTTGAAATAGCTTATCTGGAATTCCATCACTTCCACTAGCTTTGTTCGTCGTGATGCCTTCTAAGACCCATTTGACTTCAGACTTCAGGATGTCTGGCTCTAGGTGAGTGTGAATGATCACACCATGGTGGTTATCTAGGTCATGAGATTTTTTTGTATAGTCTTCTGTGTCTTCCTGCTACCTCTTCTTAATATCTTTTGCTTCTTTTAGGTCCATATCATTTCTGTCCTTTATTGTGCCCATCTCTGCATGAAATGTTCCCTTGGTATCTCCAATTTTCTTGAAAAGATATCTAGTCTTTCTCATTCTATTGGTTTCCTCTATTTCTTTGCATTGATCACTGAGGAAGGCTTTCTTATCTCTCCTTGTTATTCCCTGGAAGTCTGTATTCAGATGGGTATATCTTTCCTTTTCTCCTTTTCCTTTATTGTCTCTTTTTTTCTTAGCTAATTGTAAGGCCTCCTCAGACAATCATTTTGTCTTTTTGCATTTCTTTTTCTTGGGGGTGGTCTTGAACACTGCCTCCTGTACAATGTCACCAACCTCTGTCCACAGTTCTTCAGGCATTCTGTCTATCAGATCTAATCACGTGTATGTTTGTCACTTCCACTGTATTATTGTAAGGGATTTGATTTAGGTTATACCTGAATGGTCTAGTGGTTTTCCCTACTTTCTTCAATTTCAGTCTGTATTTGGCAATAAGGAGTTCATGATATGAGGCACAGTCAGCTCCTGGTCTTGTTTTTGCTGACTATATACAGCCTCTCCATCTTTGGCTGCAAAGAATATAATCAATCTGATTTTGGTGTTGACCATCTGGTGATGTCCATCTGGTGTAACATAGTCTCTTGTGGTGTTGAAATAGGGTGTTTGCTATGACCAGTGCGTTTCTTGGTAAAACTCTGTTAGCCTTTGCCCTGCTTCATTTTGTACTCCAAGGCCAAACTTGCCTGTTACTCCAGGTATCTCTTGATTTCCTATTTTTGTATTCCAATCCCCTATGATAAAAAGGATGTCTTTTTTTGGTGTTAGTTCTAGAAGGTCTTGTAGGTCTTCATAGAACCGTTCAACTTCAGCTCCTTCAGCGTTGCTGGTTGGGGCGTCGACCTGGATTCCTGTGATACTGAATGCTTTGCTTTGGAAATGAACAGAAATAATTCTGTCATTTTTGAGATTATACTCAAATACTGCATTTTGGACTCTTTTGTTAACCATGAGGGTTACCCCATTTCTTCTAAGGGATTCTTGCACATAGTAGTACATATAATGGTCATCTGAATTAAATTCACTCGTTCCAGCGCATTTTAGTTCACTGATTCCTAAAATGTCGATGTTCACTCCTCCCATCTCCTATTTGACCACTTCCAAAGTGAAAGGAACTAAAAAGTCTCTTGATGAAAGTGAAAGAGGAGAGTGAAAAAGTTGGCTTAAAGCTCAACATTCAGAAAACGAAGATCATGGCGTCCGGTCCCATCACTATATGGGAAATAGATGGGGAAACAGTGTAAACAGGGTCAGACTTTATTTTTTGGGGCTCCAAAATCACTGCAGATGGTTATTGCAGCCATGAAATTAAAAGACGCTTACTCCTTGGAAGAAAAGTTATGAGCAACCCAGATAGCATATTCAGAAGCAGAGACATTCCTTTGCCGACTAAGGTCCGTCTAGTCAAGGCTATGGTTTTTCCAGTAGTCATATATGGATGTGAGAGTTGGACTGTGAAGAAGGCTGAGTGCCAAAGAATGGATGCCTTTGAACTGTGGTGTTGGAGAAGACTCTTGAGAGTCCCTTGGACTGCAAGGAAATCCAACCAGTCCATTCTGAAGGAGATCAACCCTGGGATTTCTTTGGAAGGAATGATGCTAAAGCTGAAACTCCAGTACTTTGGCCACCTCATGCGAAGAGTTGACTCATTGGAAAAGACTCTGATGCTGGGAGGGATTGGGGGCAGGAGGAGAAGGGGACGACAGAGGATGAGATGGCTGGATGGCATCACTGACTCTATGGACACGAGTCTGAGTGAACTCCAGGAGTTGATGATGGATAGGGAGGCCTGGCATGCTGTGATTCATGGGGTAGCAGAGTTGGACATGACTGAGTGACTGAACTGAATTGAACTGAACTGAATGTACCTTGATTCATGGATCTAACATTCCAGGTTCTTATGCAATATTGTTCTTTGCAGCATTGGACTTTACTTCCATCACCAGTCACATTCACAACTGGGCTTTGTTTTCTCTTTGGCTCCTTGTCTTCATTCTTTCTCGAGTTATTTCTCCACTCTTCTCCGGTAGCTGGACAGCCTCATGTAAATCAGTGAACTCAAATCACACCTTCACACCATACACAAAAATAAACTCAACATGGCTCCAAGAGTTAAACAGAAGACATGACACCATAAAACTGCTAGAAGAAAACATAGGCAAAACTTTCTCCAATGTAAATTGCAGGATCACCCTTGGAAGTCCCAGGATCAAACAGACAGACTCTTACAGTTTGTATTACATTTTAGGTCTGCCTTCATAAAATACAAAAGCCTGGGAGGTTTAAACATAGACAGTTTTCACAGTTTTTCACAGAGTTTTTCACAGTTCTGGAGGTTAGAAGTACATGATCAAGTTGTCTGTGTGTTTGCTTTTTGTGAAGCCTCCTACTTACATTTCAGATTGTCTTTTAATTTTGCACTGATGCACTGGTTTTTAGTGGCATATTGTTTCATCTCCAGGATGGTCCTGAATTAAGTATCTGATAAAATCACCAAGCCATCAGATCTAGGTGCTTTTATTTTATAACTATTTTCAAACCCTCTCTCTTTTTTCTATTTTTTGTTCTGCACCCAATTCTTATCACAGGGTTCGATAATAATAAAGAATATTTTCCTACAAAATTTCCATAATAATTGGCTTTGGATTATGAAAATGAGTCTAAATTGATAAAAGTTGTGCCAGTGGTTCCTATCATGAGTTCTTGATGATGTCCCTCTTTTTCTTTTGTCTCTTTGAATATACTTTCCAGGTATTTTGTCTCATTCCATCTCTTTACCAATACTTTCATTGACGGTTCCATTCAATGGTTGAAGGTGAGGAAAGTACTAGTATTGGCAGAGATGCATCTCAGGGAAGTGAAGAATCCAGAAGGATGCAAATGGTTTGTGTCAGTCCCTAATGTGTGTGATTTCAGCATTTCTTCCTCATGAGACCATCACCTTCAGGGATCATGGCAAAGAAAATGCCTCTCAAGGACAGCCAGTTGTCTCCAAAGTGTGCTAACTAGAAACTTGTAATTGTTTCCAGTAATTAGCAACTGAGAGAAAAGTTTCCAGAAATGTTCTCAGCTCCCAGGCCTGCACTCCCATCGCTGCTGCAGGTGAAATGATAATTGCAGTTTTGACAGGATGGGAGGGGAGGACAGCGTCTCAGACCCGTTTATCACGGTCTGGCTGCCTCCCTCTCACACACAGACTGGGTATAGTGGCCATCCCACTGAGCCCTTGTCCTGCCAGCTGGCAGGTATGTTCTTGTACTTTTGTCTGAGCAGCAGAGCCTGTGGGAGAAAGGCATATCGAGATTCTGGGTAAGTGATCAGATCAGAAACAGACACAAACACCAATTTGTTGACATTCTAACAAATCTAGTATGTCAGTTTATGAAAGACACAAGAATACATGCTTTACAAGTGCTAAATTGTGCCTCTGTATCTTGTATGTAATGTCAATTGCAAATATTAATTCTTTGCTAATATATTCACTGGGCTCAGGCAACAACATACTGGTTCAGTATGTGATTGGACAATAATTTTGTTTTGTCTTAAACTGTTTTATCACATGCTAGTGTTTATGCCCTAAGGTTTATTGCCTGCATATGATTATTCAAACATTTCTGTAATGTATATTATTTTAGTTGTGTTTCTATCATAGGAACAAAAGAGTCTTTCTGTAGCCATCCTCACAGTGAAGCATTCTCATCTTCATGACATTGCCTTGTCCTGAGGCAGGTTCCTGCTGTATTCTACTGCCAGCAATGATGTTCAGGTATTAAGATGCTAAGACTTTATCCATAATACGTGGTATCATAGAATAAAGCTTTACAAATAAATGGAATCACATTATATGAAAATTACAAAATACCACATGTCTACAATCTAGAGTTGTGAAATCAAAATCAAATATAGATCTGGTTTATTATATGCTTGCAACTAACTAGCTGTTTGGCATGGCTGCTGATCAGTGCACTCTTTTTTTTGTCTTTGGCCGTGCATCAAAGTTCATGGAATCTTAGATCCTGGACCAGGGATTCAACCTGGACCCTCTGCGATGGAAGGCAGAGTCTTAATCATTTAAGCACCTGGGAAGTTCCTCAAACCACTGTCCAATGGGATTCAGTCTTCACTCTGCAGTAAGAAGCAGATTTGACAAATACCTAACCTGTCTGGGTAGAGGTTACACTCCTCTGTATAACTAAGGTCCCTTCAGTTCCTGCCTAATAAATTTGTGAAGAAGAAGTGATCACATGAGTATCTTCAGTAATTAATTTTACATGTTAGTTCTCTTAAATGTTATACATAGAACCCTTTAAAGGCTGCTGGTAACAGAAAACACAAGAAGCAAATATTTCCAAGTGGGAACTATCGTTAAGTGGAGAATATTGGATTGCAGTTGACACGATGCATGTCGCCCATGCCTCATATTCCCACGCAGGACATTCTAACTCACAAGTACCAACGACTGTAAACTGAGAGGATGGCCGGCAGCTTGTTCATAATAGGCATGATCATCTTAACACAGACCGTGGTTGGAATCCTGGGGAATTTCTCACTCCTTTGCAGTTATATCATCCTTCACGCCACGGGTTACAGGTTAAGGTCCACAGATTTGATCCTTAAGCACCTGATTGTGGCCAACTCCTTGGTCCTCCTCTGTAAAGGGGTCCCCCAGACAATGGCAGTGTTTGGGTGGAAGCATATCCGCAGTGATTTTGGCTGCAAACTTCTCTTCTTTCTGCACAGAGTGGGGAGGGGAGTGTCCATCGGTAGCATCTGCCTCTTGAGTGTCTTTCAGGTGATCACAATCAGTCCCCGGAGCTCCAGGTGGGCAGTGCTGAAAGTAACAGCTCCCAAGTACATGGTTCTCTCTCTGTTCCTGTGTTGGATCCTGCAAATGTTGGTAAATGTAATTTTTCTTTTCCATATAACCGGCAAATGGAGTGACAAAAACATCACAAAGGAAAAAGATTTTGGCTACTGTTCTTCTGGTCTTACTGACAAAACTCAACACGCCTTGCATGCAGCATTGCTATTATTCCCTGATGTTTTATGTTTGGGGCTCACACTCTGGGCTGGCAGCTCCATGGTTCTCATCCTGTACAGACATAAGCAGCAGGTCCAGCACATTCGTAGGACCGATACCTCCTCCAGGTCCTCCCCTGAGTCCAGAGCTACTAAAACCATCCTTCTCCTGGGGAGCACCTTTGTCTACTTTTATATTCTTTCCTCCATCTGTCAAGTTCTTTTGGCTCTTTTTGATCAGCCCAGCCGGTTCCTTGTGGATATCACTATAATCATTGCAGCATGCTTCCCTACTGTCAGCCCCTTTCTGCTCATGAGCCACAACTCCAGTGTACAAAGGCTCTACTTAGCCTGGATAAGGAATGCAAAGTCCTTACTGTTATGAGAAAAGTGTGAATTTTATTTATTTCTATAATGAGCCATTGCCAGCTCATTTATTCACCCTCAGAATCCTAATTTAAATTTTGAATCTCAATATTATACCAGACATGCCAAGCATCTTTTTAATATAAAGACCAATTGAAATATATTGTCATGAAATATGAATATATCAATGAAGTTTTCTTGTAGAAAAGGAGTTCAGATTTATGCAATAAACAACAGGTCTTGAAATAATCTGCATATTATGAAGTGTTCAAATGTGTTACTTTCAGTCTAACAAAATGAATTTCCCAGAAATGAAGTAGGTATGGAATTATAGATAAAAGCATACATGAAAATGGATCAGTGTGTACAGTAGTCAGAAATAAAACTGAAAAAAATAATGTTCTCACAGAGTAAAGAATACCCTGGTTAGCACTTGAAGGTAAGATCAGGTAAGAGTTTGGGAGCCAGTTACAAATTTATAAGTATTTATTAGAAAGAGTCTTGCAGGGAGATTAGCACATTAAAATATTTTCATGTAGAAATGAGCAGTTTGAAGTGAGGTACAATGAAAAACACACCGAAAGAAAACTATATTTCAGCAGATTTTTAAAACTGAAACATATTTGACATATAACATTGTGTAAATTTAAAGTGTAAGATTTGGTAACTTGTTACACATAAATATTGTAATATGACTGCCATTCAGTTCAGTTCAGTTCAGTCTCTCAGTCATGTCCAAATCTTTGTGACACCATGAATTGTAGCAGGCCAGGCCTCCCTGTCCATCACCAACTCCCGGAGTTCAGCATGCCAGGCCTCCCTGTCCATCACCAACTCTCGGAGTTCCCTCAAACACATCCATCGAGTCGGTGATGCCATCCAGCCATCTCATCCTCTGTCACCCCCTTTCCCTCCTGCCCCCAATCCCTCCGAGCATCAGAGTCTTTTCCAACGAGTCAACTTTTCACATGGCGAGGCCAAAGTACTGGAGTTCCAGCTTTAGCATCATTCCTTCCAAAGAACACCCAGGGCTGATCTCCTTATGAATGGACTGTTTGGATCTCTTTGCAGTCCAAGGGACTCTCAAGAGTCTTCTCCAACACCACAGTTCAAAAGCATCAATTCTTCAGTGCTCAGCTTTCTTCACAGTCCAGCTCTCACATCCATACATGACTAGTGGAAAAACCATAGCCTTGACTAGACGGACCTTAGTCGGCAAAGTAACATCTCTGCTTTTGAATATACTATCTAGGTTGGTCATAACTTTCCTTCCAAGGAGTAAGCGTCTTTTAATTTCGTGGCTGGATCATCGAAAAAACAAGAGAGTTCCAGAAAAGCAACTATTTCTGCTTTGTTGACTATGCCAAAGCCTTTGACTGTGTGGATCACAATAAATTGTGGAAAATTCTGAAAGAGATGGGAATACCAGACCACCTGACCTGCCTCTTGAGAAACCTATATGCAGGTCAGGAAGCAACAGTTAGATCTGGACATGGAACAACAGACTGGTTCCAAATAGGAAAAGGAGTACATCAAGGCTGTATATTGTCACCCTGCTTATTTAACTTATATGCAGAGTACATCATGAGAAACGCTGCGCTGGAAGAAACACAAGCTGGAATCAAGATTGCCGGGAGAAATATCAATAACCTCAGATATGCAGATGACACCACCCTTATGGCAGAAAGTGAAGAGGAACTAAAAAGCCTCTTGATGAGAGTGAAAGAGGAGAGTGAAAAAGTTGGCTTAAAGCTCAACATTCAGAAAGCGAAGATCATGGCATCTGGTCCCATCACTTCATGGGAAATAGATGGGGAAACAGTGGAACTGTCAGACTTTATTTTTTTGGGCTCCAAATTCACTGCAGATGACTGCCATTACAACCACATATCACAATGCATGTTTTCTTTTTGTCAAATTTTTCATTGAATTATAGTTGATTTACAGTATTATAGTAGTGGCAGAGGTACAACATTGTGGTTAAATATATAGGTTATACTTTGTTTAAAGTTATGAACTATTGGCTATATTCCGTGTACTGTAAAGTATGTCCTTGTAGTTTATTTATTTTATACATAGCAGTGTGTACTTCTAAATCTTTACTCTGTCTTGCCCCTTCCCACTTTCTCTCCCCACTGGTAAACACTAGTTTATTCTCTATATATGAGTCTTTTTCTACATCATTATTTTCATCCATTTGAACTACCTTTAGATTCCATATCTCAAGTGATAGTATACAGTATTTATCTTTCTCTGTCTGACTTAATTCACTAAACAGAATGATTTCCAGGTCCATCTATGTTAGAAGCAGCAAAATTTTATTCTTAAGGGGTGAGGAATATTCCACATTGTGTGTGTGTGTTTGTGTGTGTGTACTGAATTTATTAGTTGGTTTTCTGGTGGAGATATTATGGTTTTACATATAAAGGATCATTTCTCTGCAGTAGTGACAGTTTTACCTCTTCTCTTATGCGTTCAGTACCTGTTATCACTGTTTTGTCCAATTGCTGTGGCTAGACTTCACTTTCACTTTTCACTTTCATGCATTGGAAAGGCAATGGCAACCCACTCCAGTACTCCTGCCTGGAAAATCCCATGGACTGAGGAGCCTGATAGGCTGCAGTCCATGGGGTCTCGAAGAGTCAGACACGACTGAGCGACTTCACTTTCACTTTTCACTTTCATGCATTGGAGAAGGAAATGGTAACCCACTCCAGTATTCTTGCCTGGATAATCCCAGGGACAGGAGAGCCTGGCGGGCTGCCATCTATGGGGTGGCACAGAGTCGGAAATGACTGAAGCGACTTAGCAGCAGCAGCAGCAGGACTTCCAACGCTGTGTTAAGCCAGAGTGGCTAGAGTAAGCATTCTTCTCTTGTTTCTGATTTTTAAGGAAAAAGCATTCGGATATCTACCTCTGAGTATGATGTTAGCTGTGGGTTTGTCATAAATGGGCTTTATTATGCTGAGATGTATTTTCTCTCTACCCATTTTTCTGAGAGTTTTTTTTACTATGAATGGATGTTAGACTTTGTCAATGCTTTTTCTACATCTATTGACATAATCATGTGTTAATCCTTCCTTTTTTAAAATGTGATATATCCCATGGATTGATTTGTGGATTTTTAATCCTTGCATCTCTGGAAAAATGCTACTTGATAATCATTTATAATAGTTTTTATAGATTGTTGAATTTTGTCTGCTAATATTTTGTTGAAAAATTTTCAACCATATTCAGAGAAAATACACTATAATTTTCTTTTCTGTACTTTTGTTTTCTTTTTGTCTTTTTCTAGTACTGATATCAGTGTAAAGGTAACTTGATAGAATAAATTTGGAAGTGTTCCCTCCTTTTCAATTTTTTGGAATAGTTTAAGAACGATAGATGTTATTTTAAAAAATGTTTTACAGGATCCCTTGTGATGCCATCAGGTCCTGGACATTGTTTGCTGGGAGGTTTTGATTACTGACTGATTTCAGTACTCATCATCAGTTTGTTTAGATTGTCTATTTCTTCCTGATTCAGTCATAGAGACTGTTTCTAGAAATATGGTCAGTTAAGTGGGTTTGGGTTTCTTCTTTAGATTTTTCTCGTATATTTGTAGTAGCCCTGTATTGATGTAAAGTTTTCTCTTACAACTGTGTTCACTGTGTTCCATCAATTTTGGAAAGTTGTGCTTTTATTCTCATTTGTCTTCTGGTAATTTCTGATTTACTCTTGATATCTTTTTTGAATCTATCATTTTTTTAGTAGTGTGTTTTATCTCTATGTGTTTGTTCTTTTCCTATTTTTCTTTCTGTACTTGATATCCAGTTTCAAAAAGTGCTTGATATGATTTCTATCCACTGAAATTTGTTAAGACTTGTTTTGTGGCTTAGCACATGATACATCCTGGAGAACATTTCACTTTAAAAGAACGTGTCTTCTATTGTTTTTCGATGTAAAATCCTAGAGATATCTACTAAATTCAGCTAGTCTGTTGCACCACATAAGATCTCTGTTGCCTTACCAATTTTCTATCTGGATGATGTGTCCATTAACGTAACTGGGGTGTTAACATCCCATACTATTTTTGTATTATTGTCAATTTCTACCATGATGAGTATAGCTATTTGCTTTATACTTTTAGTTACTCCTTGTATTGGGTTCAGCATGGCAAACAGTGGAAACAGTGGCTGACTTTATTTTTCTGGGCTCCAAAATCACTGCAGATGGTAATTGCAGTCATGAAACTAAAAGACGCTTACTCCTTGGAAGGAACGTTATGACCAACCTAGACAGCATATTAAAAAGCAGAGACATTCCTTTGCCAACAAAGGTCCATCTAACCAAGGCTATGGTTTTTCCAGTGGCCATGTATGGATGTGAGAGTTGGACTATAAAGAAAGCTGAGTGCTGAAGAATTGATGCTTTTGAACTGTGGTGTTGGAGAAGACTCTTGGGAGAATATCTGTGATTGCAGCTTTTTCCTTTTCAGCACCTTGACTATATCATGCAGTTCCCTTCTGGCCTCCAGAGTTTCTGCAGAGATATCAACTGATAGTCTTTTGGGGATTCCCTCATAGATGACTCTTTGTTTTTCTGTTGCTGCCTTTTGAATTCTCTCATTTTTAATTTTTGACTTTTAAATTATGGTATTTCTTGGATGATATGTGTAGGTCTGTTTCAGTTCATCTTTTCCAACTCTCTGTGCTTCCTGCATCTGAATATATGTTTTCTTCCTCAAGTTTGATAAATTTTAAGCCATATTTTCTCAAATACATCTTCCATCCTCATCCCTCTCTTCTTTTTTTTTTTTTGAGTTTAGCTTTATTTATTTATTTTTTTCATACTTTTACATTTTTATTTTTACTTTATTTTGCTTTACAATACTCTTATAGTTTGAATCCCTGATGGCTCAGATGGTAGAGAACCTGCCTGCAGTGTGGGAGACCTGGCTTCGATCCCTGGAGCGGGAAGATCCCCTGGAGATGGGAATGGTAACCCACTGCAGTATTCTTGCCTGGAGAATTCCATGGACAGAGGCTATAGTCCAGGGGTCACAAAGAGTCGGACACGACTAAGCAACCAACACTTTCACTTTCACTGTTGACGTTATCTCAGAGATCTCTTTTTTATAATTTATTTTTTAATTGGAGTCTAATTGCTTTATACTGTTGTGTTGGATTCTGCTGTATATCAATATGAGTCAGCCATAGGTATACACATGTCCCCTCCCTCTTTAAACTTCCTCCCATCTCCCAGCGTATCCCACCCCTCTAGGTTGTTAAAGAGCTCCAGGCTGGATTCCCTGAACTATACAGTAATTTCCCACTTGCTATCTATGTTACATATGGCAGTGTATATCTGTTAGTGCTACACCCTCAATTTGTTCCACCTGTTCCTTTGTTCCATGCTGTGTCCATAAGGTCTGTTCTCAGAGATCTCTTGAGTTGCTATCATTTTGAAAATTGTCCTTCTTTCTATTCTTATTGGGTAATTTTCATTATTGTATCTTCCAGATCATGTGTGCATTCTTCTGTATCACCTAGTCTGCTCTCTATCCCTTCTATGTGTATTTTCTTTCAGCTATTTTTCATTTCTAATATTTTTAAAAATATATTTTCCAGTTCCTAGTTAAAATATTCAGTATTTGCATCACTTTCCCCCTTTCATTCAGTTCATATATTTTTAAAAAAATTTTTTCTGATAACTTGTTGATTTATTATTTGTTTTTCAGGAGTTGTTCTGCTGGTCTGTCAGTTGCGAGTAGTTCTTTTGCCTTTTAATTTTGCTTATTTTCTCTGCATCAATGAATTTACATAAAACAGTTGCCTAAGAGTGGCCCTGAGGAGATATGTGGAGGGCCCATATGTACCTGGTGTGTGCCTGTTGCCTTCGGTGGTCGAGCTGGATGTGAGGCGGATGCAGGTCTCCTCTTTTCTCAGGAGTGTGCTGGCAGTTATTACCTTGGTAGGGGGTTTGGTTGGAGATGGTAGAGCTGGAATTGCTGCTGATTTGAGACATTACTTCCTCTCTGCTCAGTGAATGTCACCATTCTATTGGCAGTGGTGTCTGATCCTAAGGTGCTGGAACCCTTTGGGTCTGATCCAAGATGAATCTCTTCCTTCTAAGTATGTTTTTCCTCTCCACACAGTGGATCCATTTCCCCAGATGAAGGAGAGTGCTGAATCAGTTTGGGCCCATGGTCAAATCCATTAAGTTTACTAATCAGTTGATGTCAAAAGAGGGAATTTTCCTGGGTTATTTGGTGGCCCCCATGTAATTACGCAAACGCTTAAAAGAAAAGGAAACCAGTGAACTGTGTTAGAAAATAAAATCAGAGATTTAAAATGTGTGTGTGTAGTTTCTCAGCCTTTGAGATCCCATGGACTGTAACCCGCCAGGCTCCTCTGTCCATGGGGACTCTCCAGGCAAGAATACTGGAGTGGTTTGCCATACCCTCCTCCTGGGGATCTTCCCAACCTAGGGATCAAACCAGGTCTCCCTGATTGCAGGCAGATTCTTTACCATCTAAGCCACCAGGGAAGCCCAAGAATACTGAAGTAGGTATCCTATCCATTCTCCAGGGGAGAATTCCCAACCAAGGAATTGAACTGGGGTCTCATGCATTACAGGAGATGACAGCATTTATTGGAAATACTGTTTTGTATGGAGATTAGTACACTCAAGTATTTTCATGTAGAAATGACCAGATTTAAGTGAAGTGCAACAAAAGGAGATCAAAAAGAAAATTATACTCCAATAATAATTAAAAACAAAAAATACACTTCAGCTGATTTTTAAAATTAAATGTATTTGACATATAGCATTGTATAAATGTATAAGTGTACAAGATGGTAATATATTTAGGTATTGTATTATGATTGCCATTTTAGCCATAGTTAGCACCTCTATTGGGCTTCCCTCGTGGCTCAGAGGTTAAAGCGTCTACCTGCAATGCGTTCGATCCCTGGTTAGGGAAGATCCCCTGGAGAAGGAAATGGCAACCCACTCCAATATTCTTGCCTGGAGAATCCCATGGAGGAAGGAGCCTGGTAGGCTACAGTCCGTGGGGTTGCAAAGAGTCAGACACGACTGAGCTACTTCGTATTAGTCCTTTTAAATTTAAGTTTTTTCTATATAGTTGTATTTGATTTACAGTTTAGTTTTATGAATGCAGCATTGTGATTTAGTGTTATATTTAGATTCTAAATTCTAAATCTTTACAGTACCTTGTTCCACCCTTTTTTTCTTTCCCCAGTGGCAACAGTTAGCTTCTTCCCTGTATCTGAGTCTCTTTCTGTTTAGTTGTATTCATTCATTTCTGTTTTATATTTTAGGTTTCACATATAAGTCATAGCATACAGTATTTGTCTTTGACTTATTGCACTAAGCTTACTAGCTTCCATGTCTATCCTTGTTGTTGCAAATGGCAAAATATAATTCTTTTGTGACTGACTGATATACCAGTGTGTGTATTTCTGTGTGTGTCTGTGTGTGTGTACAATATCTTTATCCATTCACTTCTCAGTGAGTTAGTATTTTCATTTTCTTTGGATGTATATTATTGTTGTTCAGTCACTCAGTCATGTCTGACTCTTTGTGACCTCATGGACTGCAGCACACCAGGCATCCCTGTCCTTCACCATCTCCCGGAGTTTGCTCAAACTCATGTCCATCGTGTCAGTGATGCCATCCAACCATCTCATCCTCTGTCATCCCCTTCTACTCCTACCTTCAATCTTTCCCAGCATCAGGGTCTTCTTTAATGTATCAGCTCTTCGCATCAGGTGGCCAAAGTATACTCAGGCATATAGTTGCTGCTTGACATGGTAGTTCTTTTTAGGTATTTGAGGACACTCCATACTGCTTTCCAAAAGAGGCTGCACAAATTTCCATTCCTTTCCACAGTGTACTAAAGTTCTCCTTTCTCCACATCCTCACCAACATTTGTTATGTGTGACCTTTTTGATGATATCCATTCTGATGGATGTGGGGTGATATATAACTGTGGTATTGTCTGCATTTCTCTAATGGATAATGATGTTGAGCATCTTTCCATGTGCCTGTGGGCCATCTGCACGTCTTCTTTGGAATAATGTTTATTGAGGTTTTCCACCCATTTTCTACCACATTGCTTTTGATTTTAGTATTGAGTTGTATGAACTGCGCATACATTTGACTATTAACTCCTTATCTGTCACGTTCTTGGAAACTATTTTATCTGATTCAGGATGTTATCTTCTTTTGTCAATGACTTCCTTTTATGTGCAAAAGATTTTTTTAATTTAAATTTATTTATTTTAATTGGAGGCTAATTACTTTACAATATTGTATTGGTTTTGCCATACATCAACATAAATCCATCACGGGTGTACACGTGTTCCCAATCCTGAACCCCCCCCTCCCACCTCCCTCCCCATGCCATCCCTCTGGGTCATCCCAGTGCACCAGCCCCAAGCATCCTGTATCCTGCATCGAACCTAGACTGGCGATTCCTTTCTTATATTATACATGTTTCAATGCCATTCTCCCAAATCATCCCACCCTCTCCCTCTCCCACAGAGTCCAAAAGACTGTTCTATACATCTGTGTCTCTTATGCTGTCTTGCATATAGGGTTATCATTACCATCTCTCTAAATTCCATATATATGCGTTAGTATACTGTATTGGTGTTTTTCTTTCTGGCTTACTTCACTCTGTATAATCGGCTCCAGTTTCATCCACCTCATTAGTTAGGTCTCATTTTTGAAATGTAGTATTGGAGAAGACTCTTGAGAGTCACTTGGACTGCAAGGAGATCAAACCAATCAATCCTAAAGGAAATCAGTTCTGAATATTCATTGGAAGAACTGATGCTAAAGCTGAAATTCCAGCACTTTGGCCACCTGATGTGAAGAACTAGCTCATTATAAAAGACCTTGATGCTGGGAAAGATTAAAGGCAAGAGGAGAAGGGGATGACAGGCAATGAGATGGTTCGATGGCATCACTGACTCAATGGACATGAGTTTGAGCAAGCTCCAGGAATTGGTGATGGACAGGGAAGCCTGGTATGCTGTAGTCCATGGGGTCACAAAGAGTCAGACACGACTGAGCAACTGAACTGAACTGAGGTCTCATTTGTTTATTTTTGCTTTTGTTTCCTTTGCTTTAGAAGACAGACTCCCAAAAACATTGCTACCTTTTATGACAAAAAGTGTTCTGGATATATTTCCTTCTAGGGATTGTGTTTATTCTTGTATACACTTTGAGAAAATATTCAGATAATTTCATTCTTTTACACATAGCAGGCCAGTATCACTTTTTTAAATTTGTTTTTGATTGGAGGATAATTGCTTTACATTGTTGTGTTAGTTAGTGCTGTGTGCTGCACAACAGCATGAATCAGCCATAAGTATACTCATAACCCCTCCCTATTAACCTCTCTCAGGCCTACAATTCCACCCCCCATTACACTTCTGGAAGAGACTATCTTTTCTCCAGTATATAGTCCTGCCTTCTTTGTCATAGATTAAATGGCCAATAGGACATGGATTTATTTTTGGGCTCTCTGTTCTATTCCAGTTTTCTATGTGTTTGTTTTTGTGCCAGGTGGATACTGTACTGATGACTGTAGCTTTGTAGTATAGTCTGAAATCAAGGAGCCTGTTTCCTCTATTTTCTTCTTTTTTTGAAAGCAGACATATAATGTGTGAACCAAATTACAATAATGAGATTGAATAAGATGGACATTCTCATTACCAAAACAAGAAATCAGAAAGAAGAAACAAATCATCTGTCCAAAGCAGCTAAAAATCCTAGGAAGGTAAATTTCATCAGATTTTAAAGTTTGAAAAATAGCCTATTTGTCTCAATGTTCTGTCCCTGGGCTGTCTGTTTACAACCTCACCTCTCAAATACCCAGTAGCCATGAGCACATGAACAGTGCATGTTGTCTTTCATCACACCATTCACTAACAAAAGCAGCTGCTGCTCTGTGGAGTAATGGTTGAAGCTGGGACCAAGACAGAACAGGATATATATATATCTATATATTATTCCTGGAGTATCATATAGAACTAGAAAATTTTATTATTTTGTTTTTTATTCATTCAGTCATGTCCAACTATTCTGTGACCCCACAGACAGTAGCCAACCCGGCTTCTTTCTTCTGGGGTTTCCCAGGTAAGAATACTTAAGTGGTTTGCCATTTCCTCCTCCAAGGGATCTTCCCAACCCAAGGACTGAACCTGCATCTCCTGCATTGGCAGGCAGATTCCTTACCACTGAGCCACTAGGGAAGCCCACTGCTGCTGCTGCTGCTGAGTCACTTCAGTCATGTCCAACTCTGTGCGACCCCATAGACGGCAGCCCACCAGGCTCCCCCGTCCCTGGGATTCTCTAGGCAAGAACACTGGAATGGGTTGCCATTTCCTTCTCAAAAGCATGAAAGTGAAAAGTGAAAGTGAAGTCTCTCAGTCATGTCCAACTCCTAGAGACCCCATGGACTGCAGCTTACCAGGCTCCTCCGTCCATGCGATTTGCCAGGCAAGAGTACTGGAGTGGGGTGCCACTCTCAGTTCAGTTCAGTTGCTCAGTCGTGTCCAACTCTTTGCAACCCCATGAATCACAGCACGCCAGGCCTCCCTGTCCATCACCAACTCCCAGAGTTCACTCAGACTTGCATCCATCGAGTCAGTGATGCCACCCAGCCATCTCATCCTCGGTCGTCCCCTTCTCCTCCTACCTCCAATCCCTCCCAGCATCACAGTCTTTTCCAATGAGTCAACTCTTCTCATGAGGTGGCCAAACTACTGGAGCTTCAGCTTTAACATCATTCCTTCCAAAGAAATCCCAGGGATCCCAATGGACTGGTTGGATCTCCTTGCAGTCCAAGAGACTCTCAAGAGTCTTCTCCAACACCACAGTTCAAAAGCATCAATTCTTTGGCGCTCAACCTTCTTCACAGTCCAACTCTCACATCCATACATGACCACAGGAAAAACCCTAGCCTTGACTAGACGGACCTTAGTCGGCAAAGTAATGTCTCTGCTTTTGAATATACTATGTAGGTTGCTCATGACTTTTCTTCCCAGGAGTAAGTGTCTTTTAATTTCATGGCTGCAGTCACCATCTGCAGTGATTTTGGAGCCCCCAAAAATAAAGTCTGACAACTGTTTCCACTGTTTTCCCATCTATTTCCCATGAAGTGATGGGACTGGATGCCATGATCTTTGTTTTCTGAATGTTGAACTTTAAGCCAACTTTTTCACTCCTCTTTCACTTTCATCAAGAGGCTTTTTAGTTCCTCTTCACTTTCTGCCATAAGGCTGGTGTCATTTGCATATCTGAGGTTATTGATATTTCTCCTGACAATCTTGATTCCAGCTTGTGTTTCTTCCAGTCCAGCATTTCTCATGATGTACTCTGCATAGAAGTTAAATAAGCAGAGTGACAATATACAGCCTTGATGTCCTCCTTTTCCTATTTGGAACCAGTCTGTTGTTCCATGTCCAGTTCTAACCTTTGCTTCCTGACCTGCATACAGATGTCTCAAGAGGCAGGTCAGGTGGTCTGGTATTCCCATCTCTCTCAGAATTTTCCACAGTTTATTGTGATCCACACAATCAGGGGTGCCACTCTAGTGCTCCTCAAATCAGTCACCTCATTAAACCTGAGGAATATCTGACTAATTGTCCCAGCAAAGGGGAGCATTTGGAGAGGTGATTACAACTTGAGATTTGGTATCTGGAAGAGTTCTTGGAAAAGAAAATGGATATAAAGGAAAAAATGAGAAAAATCTGAAAAAAGTGTTGACTTTAGTTAACACAATGTAATCATTAATTATGACAATTTAACACACATAAGATTTTCAGAGTTAGTGCACTGAGTATGGGATCTGTGGGAACTCTGTATAGTCTTGTCATTTTGGTAAGCCAAAAACTGTTCTAAAATAAAATCCTCCTTAAAAAAAGAAAAAAGAAAACCATGACTAGAATTCCCAATACATATTTGAGTTAACTGCACAGTTTTTCTCCTGAGTTATCTCTTGGAATGAATACCAAGAGGGTGCGATTCTCTGCTTGGTTTTCAGCAATCTCAGCTGAGTGGTGCATGCATGCTATGTCACTTCATTTGTGTCCGACTCTAAGTGACTCTATGGACTATAGGCCTCCAGGCTCCTCTGTCCAAAGAATATTGAAGTGGGTTGTCATTTCTTCCTCCAGGGGATTTTCCTGACCCAGGGATTGAACCCACTTCTCTTATGTCTCCTGCATTGCCAGGCAGGATATTTACCACTAATGCCACCTGGGAAGCCTCAGCCCAGTGGTGGGAAAAGGTAAGGGTCTCCTTCAGGGCACACACAGAAGCCTTGGGTCCTTTATAGAGTGCTGAAACGGGGCATTCCAGTCCCTGAGCTCAACATTTTCACTCACCTCTTAGTCCAGCAACATTAAGAGCAAGCAGCCAATGTTATTACATTCATTACTTTCTCCCCAAAGTTCAAAAGTATTGTAAACAAAGTCACCAAGGAACTTACTTCTTCTAAGAGGTGATGAATCCCATGGATAGAGGAGCCTGGCAGGTTACATTCCATGGGATAACAAAGAGGCAGACATGACTTCAAGACGCGATGGGGACTATCCCATGCAGATGTGTTCCGAGTCTGTACTGCTGAATCAGGACATGGACTATCCGTGCTCTCCTTACCACTGAAAATCAACTCATTAGTGTCTTTACTTCTAATCAGATTCAAAAGCCATCTCCAAAAACCCAGAAACCAATGAAAAGCTCTCCCTTAAGTTCCATTTCTCTAGAATCACTCCTCATAACAGTGGACTCATAAGACATTATTTAATATTCTTAAAATGAAATCCTATATTGTATTTTGCAGAAGGAAATGGCAACCCACTCCAGTATTCTTGCCTGGAAAATCCTATGGACAGAGGAGCCTGGTGGGCTACAGTCCATGAGGTTGCAAGAGTCAGACAGGAGTTAGCGACTAAACCACAACCACGATCATATTGGCATATACAGAAATGCCAATGAGTGCTGTAGAACTTTCTGCTAATCTTAAATTTGCAAACAACGTAAAAAATGTAAGAAGACTAATACTAAACAGTAAGTGTACTTCTTTTTATAGATTTTTGTATGTGAGCCATTTCTAAAGTCTTTATTGAACTTGTTACAATATTTCTTCTGTTTTATGTTTTGATTTTAGGCAGCAAAATTTTAGCTCCCCGACCAGGGATCAAACTCCCACCTTGGAACTACTAAAACACCAGGAAAGTCCCAGATTCACCCCCCCCGCTTTTTTTTTTTTTTTTTTTTTTGATGACCCCTAGTAAAGGCTTATCAGTTGTGTGCGTCTTTTCAAAAAACCAACTCTTGATTTCACTGACTTGTTCTATTGGTTTTTTGATCTCTGATCTTAAAATTTTCTCTTTGGTGTATCACTTCCTCTGTCTGCTATCTTTGACGTTATGTGTAGTTTTTTTCCTGATTTCTTTAGATGGTAGGTTAGATTGCTTATTTGAGATTTTTCTTGCTTCTTGAGGTAGGTTTTTATCCCTATCAAGTTTTTGAAATTTTCTGCTTTTATTTTATTTGCTTCAAGGTAATTTCTTATTTTCTTCTGATTTCACATGGATCCATTGGTTGTTGATAGCCTGTTGTTCAGTGTCCATATTTGATCCTCTTGAATTAAGTAATTGTTAAAAATCACCGAGCCATTAGATCTAGGTGATTTTATTTTATGACATACTCTTTTCGACCCCATCCCTTTCTTCTGAGTGTATGTTCTGCATCCACAGACAGAAGTCAATAATAATATTTTTTTCCTACAAGATTTCCATAATAATTGGCATCGAGTTATGAAAATGAGTCTAAATTGATTTGATTTGTGCCAGTGATCCACATAATGAGTTCTTAATCATATTCCTCCTTTTTCTTCTGTCTCTTTGAATGTACTTGCTAGGTATTTTGTCTCATTCCATTTCTCTACCAGTACTTTTGTTGATGGTTTGGTCCAGTGGTTGAAGGTGAGGAAAGTACTAGTTTCAGAGCAGAGCCACATCACAAGGAAGTGAAGAATCCAGAGGGACAAAAATGGTTTATGTCAGTCCCTAACATGTAGGATTTCAGCATTTTCTGCTTTCCTCCTTGTGAGACCCTGTCACCTTCAGGGATCATGAAAAAAAAAAAAAAAAGCCTCTCAAATATATCCAGTTGTCCCCTAAGGGTGCCAACTAGAAACTTGTAATTGCTTCCAGTAATTAACAACTGAGAGAAAAGTTTTCAGAAATGTTCTTGGCTCCCAAGCCTGCACTCCCATCACTGCTGCTGGTGAAATGATAATTGCAGCTTTGATGGGAGGGGAGGGGAGGACACAGCATCTCAAACCTACATATCAGGGACAGACTGTCTGCCTCCCGCACACGAACTGGGTATAATGACCATCAGGGAGCCCACTCTCCTGGCAGCAAGAAGGTGTCAGGTAAGGGTGTTCTGTTTCAGTCTGAGAGGGCAGAGTCTGTGAAAGAGACGCAGATCAAGATGCTGAGTGATCATGTCAGAAAGGGGCAGTCTTCTGCGTAGTCACTGGATTCAGTGCCAACACTATGCTTAAGGTAGTAAAACCCTGAATTATGAGTCGAGGTGGCAAAGAGAGATGGGGTCCTCACCCTAAACCAATCCCTGCTGGCTCCTCCTGTAGTTTAATTTAATCCTCACTGACAGCGGCTGTTGTGAGTCAGTCCAAGGGGTAACAAAACCTGATTTTTTTGAGGTGTTTAAAAATGTAGATATAAAATCAATTTTCTCTTGAGTCTGCCTCAGGGGAATCATAGACTAAATGTTCAGGATGACTAGAGGGGCCACAAGAATAACTCCAGGGTGGTAATAAACAGTAGGGTGAGTCTGCAAATATCATGTAATCCTGTACAGAAAGTGAATGCAACTGGAAATGGCTTGAAGGGAAATGTTTTCTCTGACTCTGGATATTAATGGAGACAGTAATTGTGTCCTCACTGAAAACATCCAGAGTCCATTGATTATGGTGAGGCTGTCTTCACTCTTCATGTTATGAAATGAGCAGTTAAGGAAACTTCACATAATGCCAAGTTTTAGGCTGCAGCTCTTAGTCATATATCGTATTGTTTTTGCCCATTTAAAAGGTATTTTAATATGAATCTAAATGCTTCATATTTTAATTTATGAAATGCATAAGAATAGATCCCTTGCAGGTGCTGATTTGTATATATCTCTGGTATGTTAATATCATTTGAAAAGCCTAATTCATTGCCATAGATTCAATTAACTCTGCTATTAATGAATAGATATCTGTATCACTGGAAAATAATAATAATTTACTTTTTCCTTTTGTACTACTTCATCATGCATGACTATTTTATGTCCCAAGTTAATGACTTTATATGGGATTATTTAACAGTTTCTGGAATACTTGCATTATAACTGCTTTTCTGAAATAAAAGCAAAAGACTTCCTGTTCCCATCCTAATTCTGAGCCATCCTCATCTTCATGACATTACCTGGTCCTGGGGCAGGCTCCTCCCATATTCTCCTGGCAGGCAGCAGTACATATACATATACTAAGACACCTGAAGCCTCATTTATAATACAAAATGCCTTGCCTCTAATAAAAATTATGAAATAGCAGTCAAATATCAAAGAACAAGTTCTGAAAACAAAACTAAATATATATCTGAATTATTATATGAACAGTTAACTAACTTTTTGGCAAAGTCGGGGTTCAATAAACTATCTTTACCAGTCCAGTGGGTTTCAAGTCCTCACTCTGTCCAAGAGCAGATTTTGACAAATATTCAACCTCTCTGTGCTTATGTCACCCTCCTCTGTATCATTAATGTCACATAAGTACCTGGCTCATAGATTGTTGAAGAATGAAGTGATCATGTGTAGAACCTACAGCTTTTAATTTTATATAGTAATGCTCTTTAAATATCATATATGCAACTGTTTAAAAGTGCTGGTAACTGAAGAACATAAAGTAAAGGTTTCTTAGTGGGAACTAAGGGTAAATGGAGAGTACTGGATTTCAGCTGACATAATGTGTTTAACCCACACCTCATGTTCCCATGCAGGACATTCTAACTCACAAGACAAATATCAGTGACTGTGAACCGAGAGGATGGCCAGTATTGATTTAACAATAGGCGTTATCTTCTTAATGCAGATGGTGCTTGGAATCCCGGGGAATTTCTCACTCCTTTGCCATCATATCATCCTTCACTTCACTGGCTCCAGGTTAAGGTCCACGAATTTGATTCTTAAGCACCTGATTGTGGCCAACTCCTTGGTCCTCCTCTGTAAAGGTGTCCCCCAGACAATGGCAGTGTTTGGATGGAAGCATATCCGCAGTGATTTTGGCTGCAAACTTCTCTTCTTTTTGCACAGAGTGGAGAGGGGAGTGTCCATTGGTAGCATCTGCCTCTTGAGTGTCTTTCAGGTGATCACGATCAGTCCATGGAACTCCAGGTGTGCAGCGCTGAAAGTTAAAACTCCTAAGTACATCGTTCCCTCTATTTTCCTGTATTGGATCCTGCAAATGCTGGTAAATTTCATTTTTCCTCTACATATAAATGGCAAATGGAATGACAAAAACAACGAAACAAGAAGGATTTTGGATACCGTTCTTCTATTCATCCTGACAAAATCCAACAGTCATTGTCTGCAGCATTTATCACTCCCTGATGTTCTATGTTTGGGGCTCATGCTCTGGGCCAGCAGCTTCATGGTTTTCATCCTGTACAGACATAAGCATCGTGTCCAACACATTCGTAGGACCGATAGCCCCACCAAATTCTCCCCTGAGACCAGAGCTACCAAAACCATCCTTCTCCTGGTGAGCACTTTTGTCTACTTTTATAATCTTTCCTCCATTTTTCAACTGATGATGGCCTTTTTGATTATCCCAGCTGGTTCCTTGTGAACATCACTGTAATCTTGGCTTTGTATGTCCCAGCTGTCAGTCCCTTTCTGCTCATGAGCTGTGACTATAATGTACACAGGCTCTATTTTGCCTGGATAAGGAATACAAAGTCCCCTACTATTATGAGAAATGTGTGAATTGGGTGTATTTCTGAAGTGTACAGTTGACCATTCATTAATTCACCTCAGTTGTTGTTCAGACATTCAGTCATGTCTGACTCTTTGCAGCCCCATGGACTGCAACACGCCAGACTTCCCTGTCCTTTAACATCTCCTGGAGTTTGCTCAGACTCATGTCCATTGAGTCGATGATACCATACAACCATCTCTTCCTCTATCATCCACTTTTCCTGCCTTAAATCTTTCCCAGCCTCAGGGTCTTTTCTAATGAGTCATTTCTTCTCATCAGGTGGCCAAAGTATTGGAGCTTCAGCATCAGTCCTTCTAATGAATATTCAGGATTGATTTCCTTTAGAATTGACTGGTTGGATCTCCTTGCAGTCCAAGGGACTCTAGAGTTTTTCCAACACCACAGTGCAAATTATCAGTTCTTTAGTGGTCAACTTTCTTTATGGCTTCTCCTCAGAGATCTAGCTAAAGTTTTGAATCTCAAGAGAATCATAAACATGACATGCTGAGCATCTTCTTCAAAATAAACCATTGTAATAGTATTGTCATGACATATAGTTATCTTGTAAAGAATTATATGATTTAATTTTTCTAATACTTTCAGAAAATGAGTTCAGAATTTATGTGATAATAAACTCAAGTCTTGAAACAATCTGCATATATTCAGGTGTGTAGTTTTCAGTCTGCTAAAACTTCAGTTTCCTAAAGTTATACAGGCATGAACTTATAGAGAAAGGTATGCATGACTGTGGGTTAGCATGTGCAATAGTCATTAATGAAACAGAACAAGTTAATGTCCTCACAGAATAAAGAGTGACTTGGTGAGGAGTTGGAATTTAAAATCCATCTCCTTCAGTAGAGACTTTGGCAGTCCATTATGAGTTTATAGATAACATGCCTAGAGAGGTGGTAGTACTTATTAGAAATATGTTGTTTGGAACAAACATATTTAAAACATTTAAATACTTTCATGCAGAAATGACCAGATTGAAGTGAAATGTACTTTCCAAAAAGAAACACAAAAACAAAAGAATATTCCAATATTTTTAAAACAATAGATGAACTATGTCAGCTGATTTTTAAAATTAAAATGTATTTGATATATAGCATTATGTAAATTTAAAGTGCACAAAATATTGAAATAATTTTATTGTCTAACGTGTACATAGCTGTCGAGTTTCCCAGCATCACTTTTGAAGAAACTATGTTTTCTCCATTATATATATATATCTCCATTATATATTATTCCATCCATGTTTGTGTGGTGAGATTTAGTCTATTTCGTGCTCATTCACAAAGGAGGTGTATTAAGGTCTTTATAACAAGCATGGAACGGGAGGAGAGAAGGTCCTGGAAGGAGAAAATCCTCAAGAGGGAGGTCCACCAGCCCTCAGTGGTAGGGCTTATTTGCCATAGATTAATTGACCAATAGCACATGGGTTTATTTCTGGCCTCTCTATTCTATTCCAATTATTTATGTGTCTATTTTTGTGCCAGTTTGATACTATTTTGGTGACTGTAGCTCTGTAGTATAGTCTGAAATCAAAGAGCTTGTTTCCTCCATTGTCTTCTTTTTTTTTTTTTTTGAAAGCAGATATGTAATATGCTTACCAAATTCCAATGGTGTGACTGAATAGGATGGATATCCTCTTTCTCAAAACAGGAAATCAGAAAGAAGAAGCAACTCACCTGTCCAAGGCAGGTAAAATCCAAGGAGGGTAAATTCTGTCAGACTTGAAAGTTTGAGAAATATCATATTTGACTGGATATTCTGTCCCCTGGACTACCTGTGTACAACCCCACCTTTCAGACACCAGTGGCCATGACCACACGTACAGTGCATACTGTGGTTCATCACACCATTCACTAATAAGAGCAGCTGTTGCTTTGTGAAATAATGGCTGAACCTGGGGCTAGGATATATATATATATTTCCTTGAGAATCCTATATTAAATAGTAGAAAACAGGAAATGATTTAAATAAGAAGTAAGAAGAACCATAATGATGGGCTATATCAGAGACACACAGAAGTCACCTAAAAGAACTGCCAATCACCAAGTTGGACAATTTGATTTTTTAAGAAAGTGATTTTGGGTTATAACTCAAAGTATAGAAATTAATGTGTACCAGTGAAAACTGAAATGAAATACAATTGAATAAGTAATGTATTTGAGGAAACAGAATTCCTTTTCAGAAAGATTTTCCATAATTGTGTTAAAAGTTTATATGAAAAAAGTGGAAATGCTTAAGTGTGGCATAGTGTCTTACTTTCAATGAGTTCACCATGAAAAGGGACAAAAGTAACATTTGATGAGCAAATCAGAGGCCCCTATCTCATCCTGGAGACTCAGGTTAATATCAACTGTGATAAGTCATGTTGGTTGTATGGACCCTTGATATGATGAAATGAAAATGGCTCTTATACCTCTGCGGTCTTCCTCCCCAAAACACAGAACCCAAGTGTAATCATGAAAGAAATGTCACATTCAGTTCAGTTCAGTTCAGTCGCTCAGTCATGTCCAACTCTTGGCGACCTCATGAATTGCAGCACACCAGGCCTCCCTGTCCATCACCAACTCCCAGAGTTCACCCAAACTCACGTCCATTGAATCAGTGATGCCATCCAGCCATCTCATCCTCTGTCGTCCCCTTCTCTGCCTGCCCCCAATCCCTCCCAGCATCAGAGTCTTTTCCAATGAGTCAACTCTTCGCATGAGGTGGCCAAAGTACTGGAATTTCAGCTTTAGCATCATACCTTCCAAAGAAATCCTAGGACTGATCTCCTTTAGAATGGACTGGTTGGATCTCCGTGCAGTCCAAGGGACTCTCAAGAGTCTTCTCCAACACCACAGTTCAAAAGCATCAATTCTTTGGTGCTCAGCATTCTTCACAGTCCAACTCTCACATCCATACATGACTACTGGAAAAACCATAGCTTTGACTAGATGGACCTTAGTCAGCAAAGTAATGTCTCTGCTTTTTAATATGCTAGTTAGGTTGGTTATAACTTTCCTTCCAAGGAGTAAGCGTCTTTTAATTTCATGGCTGCAATCACTATCTGCAGTGATTTTGGAGCCCAAAAAAATAAAGTCTGACACTGTTTCCACTGTTTTCCCATCTATTTCCCATGAAGTGATGGGACCAGATGCCATGATCTTCGTTTTCTGAATGTTGAGCTTTAAGCCAACTTTTTCACTCTCCTCTTTCACTTTCATCAAGAGGCTCTTTAGTTCCTCTTCACTTTCTGCCATAAGGCTGGTGTCATCTGCATATCTGAGGTTATTGATATTTCTCCCGGCAATCTTGATTCCAGCTTGTGTTTCTTCCAGTCCAGCGTTTCTCATGATGTACTCTGCATAGAAGTTAAATAAGCAGGGTGACGATATACAGCCTTGATGTACCCCTTTTCCTATTGGAACCAGTCTGTTGTTCCATGTCCAGTTCTAACTGTTGCTTCCTGACCTGCATATAGGTTTCTCAAGAGGCAGGTCAGGTGGTCTGGTATTCCCATCTCTTTCAGAATTTTCCACAATTTATTGGGATTCACATAGTCAAAGGCTTTGGCATAGTCAATAAAGCAAAAATAGATGTTTTTTCCTCTGCCTTTTCTAAAACCAGCTTGAACATGTGGAAGTTCACAGTTCACGTATTGCTGAAGCCTGGCTTGGAGAATTTTGTGTATTACTTTACTAGCGTGTGAGATGAGTGCAATTGTGCAATAGTTTGAGCATTCTTTGGCATTGCCTTCCTTTGGGATTGGAATGAAAACTGATCTTTTTCAGTCCTGTGGCCACTGCTGAGTTTTCCAAATTTGCTGACATATCGAGTGCAGCACTTTTACAGCATCATCTTTCAGGGTTTGAAATAGCTCAACTGAAATTCCATCACCTCCACTAGCTATGTTCATAGTGATGCTTTCTAAGGCCCACTTGACTTTACATTCCAGGATGTCTGGCTCTAGGTGAGTGATCACACCATTGTGATTATCTTGGTCATAATAGCTGTGAAAAGAAGAGAAGCAAAAAGCGAAGGATAAAAGGAAAGATACAAGCATCTGAATGCAGAGTTCCAAAGAATAGCAAGAAGAGAAAAGAAAGCCTTCCTCAGCGATCAATGCAAAGAAATAGAGGAAGACAACAGAATGGGAAAGACTAGAGATCTCTTCAAGAAAATTAGAGATACCAAGGGAACATTTCATGCAAAGATGGGCTCGATAAAGGACAGAAATGATATGGGCCTAACAGAAGCAGAAGATATTAAGAAGAGGTGACAAGAATACACAGAAGAACTGTACAAAAAGATCTTTCACGACCAAGACATCACCAGATGGTCAACACCAAAATCAGACTGCTTATATTCTTTGCAGCTAAAGATGGAGAAGCTCTATACAGTCAGCAAAAACAAGCCTGGGAGCTGACTGTGGCTCAGATCATGAACTCCTTATTGCCAAATTCAGACTTAAATTGAAGAAAGTAGGGAAAACCCCTAGACCATTCAGGTATGACCTAAATAAAATCCCTTATGATTATACAGTGAATGTAAGAAATAGATTTAAGTGACTAGATCTGATAGAGTGCCTGATGAACTATGGATGGCGGTTCATGACATTGTACAGGAGACAGGGATCCAGACCATCCCCATGGAAAAGAAATGCAAAAAAAATGTCACATTAATCTCAGTTAAAGTCATTCCAGAAAATACAAGACTAGTGCTTCTGAAATCTGTCACCATCATTAAACCTGAGGAATGTCTGATTAATTGTCACAGCAAAGAGGAGACTAGGGAGTGATGACTACAACGTGACAGTTGGTATCTGGATCAATTCTTGGAAAAGAAAATGGATATAAAAGAGAAACTGAGAAAATATGAATACAGTATTGACTTTAGTTAGCACAAATTAATTACTATTTGTTCATTAATTAAACAACTTGACACATACAAGATTTCAGAGTCACCAATTGAATGTGAAATATAAGGAGACTCTGTATAGTCTCACCATTTTGGAAAATCTAAAGCTATTCTAAAATAAAATCTTCTTTAAAAAACCCAACTTGACATAATTCTCGATACATAATTGTGTGAACCCCACAATTTTTCTCCTGAGTTATCCTTTGTAATACATAACAAGAGGATGCAATTCTCTGCTTGATTTTCAGCAATCTCAGCTAAGGGGTGGGAGAGGGTAAGGGTCTCCTTCAGGGCACACATAGAAGCCCTGGGGTTCTATATATGGTGCTGGAATGGGGCATTCCAGTCACTGAGCTCAAACTCTTTACTCATCTCTTAGTCCAGCAACATTAGGAGCAAGCAGCCAATGTTAATACATTCATCAGTTTCTCCCAAATGTTCGAAAGTACTGTAAGCAGAGTCACTCAGATACTTATCTAAGAGGTGATGGGGTGTATCCCATGCAGATGTGTTGGGAGTCTGTACTGCTGAAATGGGGCATGGACTCTCCATGCTCTTTACTGATAGAAATGAACTCATTAGTGTCTTCACTTCTAATCAGATTCGAAGTGAAGTGAAGTGAAAATAGCTCAGTCGTGTCCAACTCTTTGTGACCTCATGGACTTAGTCTATGGAATTCTCCAGGCCAGAATACCGGAGTGGTTACCCTTTCCCTTCTCAAGGGGATCTTCCCAACCCAGGGATTGAACCCAGGTCTCCACATTGCGGGCAGATTCTTTACCAGCTGAGTCACAACGGAAGGGCTTCAGATTCAAAAGCCATTTCCCAAAACCCAGGAACCAATGCAAAACTCTCCCTTAAATTCCATTTTTCTAGAATCACTCCTTATAATAGTGGACTCATGACATTATTCGATATTCCTAACATGAAATTCTCATACAGCAATGCTAATGAGTGTTGCACAACATTATGCAAACTTTAAATTCACAAACAACATAAGAAATGTGAAAAGCCTAATACAAAACAGTACATGTACCTATTTCTTTTTCTTTTTTTTTTTATTTGGACCATTTTTAAAGTATTTATTGATTCCGTTACAATATTGCTTCTGTTTCACATTTTGCTTTTTGTCCACAAGGGATGTGGGATCTTGGCTCCCTTTCCAGGGATCAAACCTGCACCCCTTGCACTAGGAGGTGAGTCTTAACTGCAGCACCACCAGGGAAGTTCCAGGTTCTCCTCTCTCTCTCTCTCTCTCTCTCTCTCTCTCTCTCTCTCTCTCTCTCTCTCTCTCTCTTTTTTGATGAACTCCAGCTAAAGGCTTATCAGCTGTATGTATCTTTTCAAAAAACCATCTCTTGGTTTCATTGACTTGTTCTGTTGGTGTTTTAATTTCTGATTTTTAAAATGCTCTTTGATTTATATCATTTCCTCTGTCTCCTATCTTTGACATTTTATGTAACTCCTTTTATAATTTCTTTAGATGGTGGGTTAGGTTGTTTATTTGAAATTTTTCTTGTTTCTTCATGTAGGCTTTTATTGTTCTCAGTTTCTCTTAGAATTGCCTTTTCTATTTCTCAATTTTTATTATTTTTTCTTCCTTTATTTTTAGTTTATTTATTTTTTAATTTTTATTTTTACTTTCTTTTACTTTACAATACTGTATTGGTTTTGCCATACATTGACATGAATCTGCCACGGGTGTACATGAGTTCCCAACCTGAACCCCCTTCCCACCTCCCACCCATATCATCTCTCTGGATATCCCTGTGCACCAGCCCCAAGCATCCTGTATCCTGTATTGAACCTAGACTGGCGATTTGTTTCTTACATGATAGTATACATGTTTCAATGCCATTCTCCAAAATCATCCCACCCTCTCCCTCTCCCTCAGAGTCCAAAAGTCCGTTCTATACATCTGTGTCTCTTTTGTTGTCTCGCATACAGGGTTATCATTACCATCTTTCTAAATTCCATATATATGTGTTAGTATACTGTATTGGTGTTTTTCCTTCTGGCTTACTTCACTCTGTATAATCGGCTCCAGTTTCATCCATCTCATTAGAACTGATTCAAATGTATTGTTTTTAATGGCTGTATTTCTCGAGTTTTAAAGTTTCTGTTTTTATTTGCTTCAATGTAATTTCTGATTTTCTTTTGATTTCCCATTGATCTACTGGTTTTAGTAGTATTTTATTTAGTCTCTCTGTTTGATCCTCCTGAATTAAGTAATTGCTCAGACTATTGAGCCATCAGATCTAGATGATTTTAAGAGCTACTCTTTTCGAACCCTCTCTTCGTTTCTATGCATTTATTCTGCATCCCATTCTTATCACCAACAGAATTACATAATAATAAAGTGTATTTTCTGACAAGATTTCCTTCAGAATTGCCATGAAATTGTGAAAATGAGTCTAAATTAATTGATTTTATTTGTGCTAATGATTCATATAATGAGTTCTCCCATGTTCCTCCTTTCCCTTTTATCTCTTTGAATTTACCTCCCAGGTGATTGGACTCATTCCATTTCTCCACCTACCCTTTAACTGATGGTTCAGATTAGTGGACTATTGAGAAACATCTCATGGAAGTGAAGAGTCCAGAGAGACCCAAGTAGTTACCTCAATCATGTGTGTATTTCAGTATTTCTTATACTCTTCTATGCAAGACCCTGTCTGCCATTAGTGGTCAGGGAAAATAAGAAGGCTTTTGGAAACATTCCTTTAGTCTCCTAAAGGTGCTAACTAGAAACTTGTAATTGTTTCCAGTAATTAACAACTGAGAGAAAAGTTTCCAGAAATGTTCTCAGATCCCAGGCCTGCACTCCCATTGCTGCTGCAGGTGAAATGATAATTGCAGCTCTGATGGGAGGAGCAGGGAAGACACAGCATCACAAACCTATATATCAGGGTCTGGCTGCCCCCCTCCTACACACATACTGGGTATAATGACCATCAGGGAGCCCACTCTCCTGGGAGCAGGAAGGTGCCAGGTAACAATGTTCTATTTCAGTCTAAGAGGCAGAGTCCATACGAGGTATAGCAATAATAACTCCGAGGTGGCAATAAAGAGTATGACGAGTCTGCAAAAAATGTTATCCTGTGCAGAAAGTGTGTCCAAATGGAAACAGCTTGAAGGAAAATGTTTTCTCTGACTCTGGATGTTAATGAAGACAGTAATTGTGTCCTCACTGAAAACATCCTGAGTCCACTGATTATAGTGAGGCTGTCTTCACTCAATATTATGAAATGTTAAGGAAAGTTCACACAATAATGCTGAGTTTCAGGGAGCAACTCTCAGTCATATATCATATCGTTTCTGCCCATTTAAAAAGTATCTTAATATCAATCTAAATATGTGGTGTTTTCATTTATAAAATGCATAAAAATACATGCCTTGCAGGTTTTGATTTGTATATATCTCTGGTATGTTAATATCATTTGCAAATCCTAATTCATTGTCATATTTTCTATTACAAATAGATAATTGTATCACCTGAAAATAATTTAGTAACTCCTTACACTAATTAATCATGCATGAGTATTTTATGTCCCACAGTTTATGGCATTACACGTGACTATTTAACAATTTCTGGGATACATGCTATTATCACTGCTTTTCTCAAATAAAAGCAAAGGATCTTCCTGTTTGCATCTTAATTCTGAGCCATTCTCATTTTCATGACGTTACCTTGTCTTGGGCAGGTTTCCGCCAGATTCTTACGGCAGCAGCGCATGCACATATACTAAGACAGCCAAAGCCTCAGTCACACCACCTAGTGCCCTCCAGAATAAAACTTTACAAAACTGGAATCTTCTTATAATGGAAGTTATAAAATAGTACCAGTCTAAAATCAAAGAACAAGTTGTGACAAAAAAAGCTAAATATAAATCTGGATTTATATGAGCACAGGTAATTAACTTTTTGGCAGAAAATAGGGGATCGAAGCACTTTTTTTACCAGTCCAGTGGGTTTCAAGTCCTCACTCTGTCCTAACAGTAGATTTTGACAAACACTCAACCGCTTTGTGATTATCTTACCCTTCCCTGTATCATTAAGGTCAAATAAGTGTCTGGCTCATAGATTTTGAAGAATGAAGAACTGATTACGTGTAGAGCCTGCAGTGATTACTTTTATGTATTAGTGCTCTTTAAATTGGAGAAGGAAATGGCAACTCACTCCAGTGTTCTTGGCCTGGAGAATCCCAGGGATGGGGGAGACTGGTGGGCTGCCGTCTATGGGGTCGCACAGAGTCGGACATGACTGAAGCGACTTAGCAGCAGCAGCTCTTTAAATATCATACATGCAACTGTTTATAAACTGCTAGTTTCCAAGTGGGAACTAATGTTAAGTGGAGAATATGAGATACCAGCTGACACTGTGTATGTAACCCACACCTCATGTTCCCAGGCAGGACATTCTAACTCACAAGACAAGTATCTCTCTGTGAACTGAGAGACTGGGCAGCAGCAAGTTGGCAATAGGCATAATCATCTTAACTCAGATGGTAGCTGGAATCCTGGGAAATTTCTCACTCCTTTGCCATCATATCATCCTTCACTTCACTGGCTCCAGGTTAAAGTTCACAGATTTGATCCTTAAGCACCTGACTGTGGCCAACTCCTTGGTCCTCCTCTGTAAAGCGGTCCCCCAGACAATGGCAGTGTTTGGGTGGAAGCATATGCGCAGTGATTTTGGCTGCAAACTTCTCTTCTTTCTGCAGAGTGGGGAGGGGAGTGTCCATCAGTAGCATCTGCCTCTTGAGTGTCTTTCAGGTGATCACAATCAGTTCCTGGAACTCCAGGTGTGCAGTGCTGAAAGTAATAGCTCCCAAGTACGTGGTTTTCTCTCTTTTCCTGTGTTGGATCCTGCAAATGTTGGTAAATGTCATTTTTCCTTTCCATATAACTGGCAAATGGAGTGACAAAAACATCACAGAGGAAAGAGATTTTGGATACTATTCTACTGTTCATCATGACAGAACCCTCAGAGAGGCATTGTCTGCAGTGTTGCTATTATTTCCTGATGTTTTATGTTCGGGGCTCACGCTCTGGGCTGGCAGCTCCATGGTTCTCATCTTGTACAGACATAAGCAGTGAATCCAATGCATTCAGGGGACCAACACCTTCCCTAGGTCCTTCCCTGAGTCCAGAGCTACCAAAACCATCCTTCTCCTGGTGAGCACTTTTGTCTATTTTTAGACTCTTTTCTCCATTTTTCAACTTGTTGTGGCTCTTTTTGATCATCCGAACTGTTTCCTTGTGAACAAGACTGTAATCATAGCAGCATGCTTCCCTAGTGCCAGTCCCTTTCTGCTCATGAGCTGTGACTCCAGTGTACACAGGCTCTACTTTGCTTGGATAAGAAATAAGAAAATCCCCTACTATTATGTGATATATGTGAATTGTATGTATTTCCACAGTGCACAGTTGCCAATTCATTCATTCCTTCACTTTCAGTGTCCAAAGAGATTTTTGAAGTGGAACCTAAATAAGAATTGCTTCCAGTCTGATTCATGTTGTTGGTAGAATTTGTTTCCTTTAATAGACTTACGTTTGAATTCTCTCCATCTACCATGCCTGCATTGGCAAGTTGAGCCCCCCTCCTGTTTTCAGTCTCTTATCTTTCAGTTATCTCTATTTGACTTCTAAAGTTCAGGTGAGTATAATCAACCCACCTTCCTTAACCAGAAAAATCTGTTTTAGTCAGCTGGGGGCTGCTATACCAAGCATACCCCAGGCGACTGCTCCAAAATGGTGGAGCAAGAAAACTGTGAACTCTTCACTTCTCATGGACACACCAAAGTTACAACTGTATACAGAGCAAATATTGAGAGGGGAAAACTGGAAGCTACCAGAAAAGGTCTGCTACAACTCAAGAAATGTAGAAGGATCCACAACAAGACAGGTAGGAGGGTTGGAATCTCTGTATAGTCAAGAAATGTAGCGCTGGGTGCGTGACCTACATACAGGAGAATAATACAACTACAGAGATTCTCCTCAAGGGGTGAGGGTTCTGAGCCCTACATGGAGCTCTAACACGGAGAAGATGAGCACCCAGAACACTTAGCTTTAAAATCCAGCAGGGCTTTCTTTCAGGAGAGCCAGAAGGCTGTGGGAACTAGAGCCTCCACTCTCTCTCTCTTTTTTTCAGAGGTATAGTTGATTTACAATAGTGTATTAGCCTCAGTGTACAGCAAAGTGACTTGGGTTTTTTCTTCAGATTATATGCCACTTTAGGTTATTACAAGATACTGAATATATTTCCCTGTACTATAAAGTAACTCTTTAAAAATAAAGAATATCAAAAACAGCAAGAGAAAAGGAACAAGTTACCTACAAGGAACACCTGTAAGGCTATCAACTGACTTTTCAGCAGAAACTCTGCAGGTCAATGGGTGTGGAACAGTATTACTCAAAAGATGAAAGGAAAATAGTGGATTGGCCAAGAAGTTCATTTGAGTTTTTCTGTAAGATCTTATGGAAAAACCCAAATGAACTTTTTGACCCAACCAATATCTGTAACCAAGAGTACTCAGCAAGGCTTTTGTTTAGATTTGATGGAGAGGTTAAAAGTTTTATAGACAAGCAAAAGTTAAGAATTCAGCACTATGAAACCAGCTGTAAAAGAAATGTTAGAGGGACTTCTCTAAGCAGAAAAAAAGGCCACACTAGAAGCATGAACATTACAAAAGGAAAAATCTCATTGGTAAAGGTGGTAAATCAACTATGTTCAAAGCTAGTAAAATGCTTTAAAAATACAGTAAAAGCATCCATTTCCTCAGAAAGTAAGAAAGGAAGTAAAAGACATGTACTTGGAAACCTGTAAGACACTGAGGAAAGAAATTACAACACAAACAGGTGGAAAGATATACCAGATTCATGGTTTGGGGGATTAGAATTGTAAAAATGAACACACCACCCAATATAAGCTACGTCTTCAGTGGAATCTCTTTTATGTTCCCATCACTCCTGTAACCTTTATTCCCCACAGTGCAAATATGTGATGTGCCCTTAACGTTTTAGCTTAACGTTTTTGCATAACCTCTGAGTTCCCTTAAATCACGCAGTGGACTTGAAACCTACTGCAGCCTTCAAATCCATGTGCTGTTTACTCCTGCACCCCCCTTCCTCCTGTACTCTGCACCCCAGAATCTCTTTCCCTCACCTTACCCTCTCACCTGCCCGTCATGTCCTCTTGCTTATCTCTCTCCATTACACCCACTCCCAGTCATACCCACAGGCATTCCAGAGTTTATACCATACTCCCCACCTCAAGAGGCAAAGCTCTCAGAAAATTTTAAAAGATGCATGTCTAATATATTATCCTTGAGTCCTTTGACAGGATGGACAGAGGGTAAAATGCATATGTTTCTGCCCTTTTTCTGGCCTTCACTCCCCAGAAAAGATGCAGCCTTACCTTATACAAACACATGGTGGACATAATAACCCTCTTGATGACTGAATAAATGATTCTGTGAAAGTGAGTGGGATTGTGTCTTTTATGTTGCTGTGTGAGTGAAGAGTGTGCAATAATGTGAGTGTGGCTCCACGTGTCATGAGCTTTTGTGAGTGTGGGATGAGTGTGGAGTATGGGGTGGTTAAGTATATATTTGAGTGCAAACACGTGCGTGTCAGACTATGTATGTGTATGTTTGTGTTTGGAGCATGTGTGGCCAGATATGATTGCATTCACTGACTTGGAAGCAGAGGGTCATGTGGTGAAGAATGAGCAAGGGGGAAAGAAAACTTGAATTAGTAGAAATCTGTGAAAATGTATGTAATAGCTTTGTAGGATGGAGTCACTGTCTCCTTAAAATCTCATTAAATCTCTATTTACCTCATACTGGCTCTTCAAATGTTAGCACATTCAGAGATACTATTGCCATCTGTCTTGTGAAGCTTATAGTAAATGTACTAAATACAGATGCTCAGACAAAGATGTGCATTTTGCTGAGAGCTGTGGCCAGAGACCAGGAGATGACGTCTGCACAGAACAATGAGCGGTCTGGCCTTGTCCTGGGCTGCTGTACCCCTTGCATCTCTTCCTTGTCTGGTGCTAATCTATATCCTTCCATATAATAAACCATAACTGTGAGGAGAAGAGCGCCAGTTAGTTCTGAGTCCTTCAAGAGTATTACCGAAATGGGCATGGGTTTGGGAAAGCCCACACTTGCAGTTGGAGTCAGAAGTGGATGTGCTTTTGTGTGAACTGTGTTTCCTTTAACTTCCCAGCGGGACCAAAAACACACTTGGGAACTATTGAGTAGACCTTGTTCAGACTGTGGGTGTGTCTGTTGGAAAATCCGAAGCAGTGATGGAGGTTCTTATTTTAAGTGTCTTCATCAATCTCGTAACCAATGAGTTCTCCTTAATGAAATTTCAGCACAAGTGTAAAGACCTCTGGTAACAATCCAATGCTGTTGAGTTGAGAAAGCAGCACTGGCTTGTCTGAGTTTAAAAGAATCGTAAAAACAATCTGTTATACCACCTGATCCTTGTGCTTTTGTTTATAAAGGATGCTTTTCAAAATGCTTTGTTTTCTGTGGTATATCCCTATTTGCACTTAATGTCATTGTTAACATCAATCAGTCAGCTCTGTCACTCAGTCATGTCTAACTCTTTGCGACCCCACAGACTGAAGCAGGCCAGGCTTCCCTGTCTATCACCAACTCCCGAAGCTTGCTCAAACTCATATCCATCGAGTCGGAGATGCCATCCAACCATCTCATCCTCTGTTGTCCCCTTCTCTTCCTGCCTTCAATCTTTCCCAGCATGAGGGTCTTTTCAAATGAGTCAGTTCTTTACAACAGGTGGCCAAAGTATTTGAGTTTCAGCTTCAGCATCAGTCCTTCCAATGAATATTATGACTGATTTCCTTTAGGATGGACTGGTTGGATCTCCTTGCAGTCCAAGGGACTCTCAAGAGTCTTCTCCATCACCACAGTTCAAAAGCATCAATTCTTCCATGCTCAGCTCTCTTTATAGTCCAACTCTCACATCTATACATGACTGCTGGAAAACCATAGCTTTGATTAGATTGACCTTTGTCAGCAAAGTAATGTCTCTGCTTTTTAATATGCTGCCTAAGTTGGTCATAGCTTTTCTTCCAAGGAGCAAGAATCTTCTAATTTCATGGCTGCAGTCACCATCTGCAGTGATTTTGAAGCCCAAGGATATAGTCTGTCACTGTTTCCACTGTTTCCCCATCTATTTGCCATGAAGTGATGGGACCGGATGCCATGATCTTCATTTTTTGAACATTGAGTGTTAAGCCAACTTTTTCACTCTCCTCTTTCACTTTCACCAAGAGGCTCTGTAGTTCTTCTTCACTTTCTGCCTTAAAGGTGGTGTCATTGGCATATCTGAGGTTATTGATATTTCTCCCAGAGATCTTGATTCCAGCTTGTGCTTCATCCAGCCTGGCATGTCACATGATATATTCTGCATATAAGTTAAATAAGCAGGGTGACAATACACAGCCTTGAAGTATTCCTTTCCTGATTTGGAACCAGTCTGTTGTTCCATGTCCAGTTCTAACTATTGCCTCTTAACCTGCATTCAGATTTTGCAGGAGGCAGGTCAGGAGGTCTGCTACTGCCATCTCTTCAAGGATTTTCAACAGTTTGTTGTGATTCCCACAGTGGAAGGCTTTGGTGTAGTCAATAAAACAGAAGTAGATGTTTTTCTGGAACTCTGTTGCTTTTTCGATGATCCAATTGATGTTGACAATTTGATCTCTGGTTCCTTTGCCTTTTCTAAATGCAGCTTGAAGATCTGGAAATTCACAGTTCACATCATGTTGAAGCCTGGTTTGAAAAGTTTTGAACATTACTCTGCTAGCATGTGAGATGAGTGCAATTGTGCAGTACTTTGAGCATTCTTTAGCATTGCCTTTCTTTGGGATTGGAATTAAAACTGATCTTTTCCAGTTCTGTGCCCACTGCTGAGTCTTCCAAATTTGCTGGCATATTGACTGTGGCACTTTCACAGCATTATCTTTTAGGATTTGAAACAGCTCAACTGGAATTCCGTCACTTCCACTAGCTTTGTTTGTAGTCATGGTTCCTAATTCCCACTTGACTTCACATTCCAGAATGTCTGGCTCTGAGTGAGTGATCACACCGTTGTGGTTATCTGGGTCATGAAGATCTTTTTTGTATAGTTCTTCTGTGTATTCTTGCCACCTCTTCTTAATATCTCTTGCTTCTGTTAGATCCATACCATTTCTGTCCTTTATTGTGCCCATCTTTGCATAAGATGTTCCCTTCAGTTGTTCAATTGTGTCCAAATATTCCCTTGGTATCTCTAATTTTCTTGAAAAGATCTCTAGTCTTTCCAATTCTACTGTTTTCCTCAATTCTACTGTTTTGCTCTATTTCTTTGCACTGATCACTGAGGAAACTTTCTTATTGCTCCTTGCTATTCTTTGGAACTCTGCATTCAAATGGGTATATCTTTTCTTTTTTCTTTGCTGTTCACTTCTCTTCTTTTCTCAGCTATTTGTAAGGCTTCCTCAGACAACCATTTTGTCTTTTTCCATTTCTTTTTCTTGGGGATGGTCTTGAACATTGGCTCCTGTACAATGCCACGAACCTCTGTCCATAGTTCTTCAGGCACTCTATCTATCAGATCTAATCCCTTGATTCTATTTGTCACTTCTACTGTATAATCATTTGGGATTTCACTTAGGTCATACCTGAATGGTCTAGTGGTTTTCCCTACTTTATTCAACTTAAGTCCAGTTTGGCAATAAGGAGTTCATTTTCTGAGCCACAGTCAGCTCCCGGTCTTGTTTTGTGCTTGAGGGCATTATAATAAAACATCTTTAAATTAACGTTCACATCTTCAGACCCAGTACCAGTAAGGAAAATGCCTTACTGGCATTTCCCTTTGAACTGCTGATTTTTAAGAAGTGGTTTTAAAACAAAATCATGAAAAGTAGATTATATGGGTTGCATATGACCAACTTCAACAGAAAAGTACCATATCTGTAAAGTACCATCTCTTAGAAACTTTTCTGTATTTCCATTTCCAAACTAAATTATTTAATTTGGTTGTTGTGCTGGGTCTTCGTTGCACTTCATGGCCTTCTTATCGTGGTGGCTTCTCTGGTTGCAGCTCCCAGGCTCCAGAGCACAGGCTCATAGTTGTGGCGCCCCAGCTTAGTTGCCCTACACCAAGTAGGATCTTCCCGGACTAGGACTTGAACCTATATCCCCCTGCATTGGCAGGCAGATCCTTATTCACAGTACCACTGGGGAGGTCTCAAATTAACCTGCTTTTAATTATACAAATGAAAAAGTAACATCATGCATGTTCTTCCTTTTATTCCTATCCCAGATATTCTTCTTATGCTACATCTGAATCCAAGTCTAATAGTAGTGCAGCTTAGAAGTCCAAAGATGAAGGATGAACTAGATTTTTAGTGGAAGAGCTTCTCAGGGAATCAGGGAATCCTGAGACACACATAACTCACTACTAATCACTCAGACATCAGCATGACTCCTCCTCCCACAGGTGACCTTCTGTGCCATCAGGGATCATGAAAAATTACAAGCCTCTTCCCAAACACATCAATGGTCCCTTTGGAGATACTCACCGGAAAGTCATAATTGGTTTTGGTAATTAGCAACTCAAAAAAAGTTTTTCAGAAAGATCATTAGCGCCTCAAGCATGTCCTGTTATTACGACTTCAAATGAAATGATAACTGCATTCTGAGGGAAGATGAGGTCACAGAACATAAACCTATATCTCAGGGTCTGACCGCCTCTCTCCCACTCACATCCTGGCTGTCATGACCTTCACCCCGAGCCCACCATCCTGGCAGTGGAAAGGAGTCAGGCGAGTATTTTCTATTTCAGCCCAAGAGACAGAGTTTATGGAAAGAAGTCTGTAAGTGTTCATGTCTGGAAAAGGGATTTAGGGTGTAAGAACAGATTCAGTGGCAAAGCTAGACAGGGAAGCAGAATAAGACTGTAGGTATGAGCTGAGCTTGTAAAGAGATATGAGGATTCTAAACCCTGCCTCATGCCTCCTGGTGTCGTTGAATGAAATCTTCACTGTGGGTGATCAATTGAATCATCACAGTGAGGATGAAGAATCATTTTTTTTAAGGTCTTAAGGCTTTTTGTTTTGAAATCATTTTGATGTTACCTTGCATGCATGCTTGCAGGCTCAGTTGTGTCCAACTCTTGGTGGCCCCATGGACTATAGCCCACCAGATTCCTCTGTCCATGGAATTTTCCAGGCAAGAATATTGGAGTGGGCTGCCATTTCCTTCTCCAGAGAAGTTTCCTAACCCAGGGATCGAACCTGCATCTCCTGCATTAGAGGTGGATTCTTTACCACTGAGCCACCTTTACATTACTTTACAGGGTTTAAAGATTAATTTTTCATTATAATCAGAGGTAGGTTTATAACGCCTTTTTGCCTATAATACAGAGTAGGATAGCACTGTGCATGCATGCTCAGTCACTTCAGTCATCTCTTTAAGACTCTATGGACCATAGTCTATCAGCCGCCTCTGTCCATGGAATTTTCCAGGCAAGAATACTGGAGTGAGTTGCCATTTCCTCCTCCAGGGGATCTTCCCAACCCAGGCATTGAACCCACGTCTCTCTCATTGCAGGTGGATTCTTTACTGCTGAGCCACCAGGGAAGCCAGGATAGTACAGTAACAATTTTCTAATCCTCTGCATACATTGAGAATATGAGTTTGTTTCTGGATAAAAATGTTTTTTTAAATCAAGCTCTAGGAATATGATACATTTACTAGATACAGTGATTATCTCCATTGAAAACATTCGAGGTCTAACAACTGTGGAGAGATGCTTTCCCTACTCAAGTTAGAGAAGTAACAGTTAAGGAAAAGATTACTTTTTAATTATGAATGTTCAGATACAGTTAATGGTTAATGCTGAAAATAATGCCCTCAGGAAAATAATGTACCTCTGGCAGGTACAAAAATCAAAGAAAACACTTCATGTGATGTAGTATGATAGTGATGCATCCATCGTAAGCGCTATTTAAAGGTTACATATTCAACTCTGTGAAGCCTCTTAATATTTACTTGAGACCATGAACCTCTCAAGTAAATATTTGTCAAGGCAAATATGGGATTTCCATTGATCTGAAGACTGTAGCCCATAGCACATGTTCCAAAACAGGATCCTCTCATTCTGAAGACAAAAAAAACATCAGTCACCAACAACTGGCAGAATGGCCTCAGGGGATTTGTAAAGAAGGATCTGCTCTTTTCAGACTACAGGAGGAATCCTAGCATTTTCTTCCTTTACCATTCTCTCTTCCTAAAGGTTGAGATCCACACATTTGATCCTCAAGCACGCATATACAGTCGCTTCTTGGCCATTCTCTTTAAAGCATCCCCATGACACTGGCAGCTGTTAGTTAAAGCATGTCTTCAGTGACATATCCAATTTTCTATCCTCACAGACCTGGCAGGGTATGTCCATGGGCACCTCCCGCCTCTTATGTGTCTCCAGCCATCACGATCCTCCCCAGGAACTAGAGTTGGGTAGAACGGAAAAGCTCCAAAGGAGTTGAGGTTTCTTATTCCTCTGCTGGACCTTGTATAAGCTGCTGCTGCTGCTGCTGAGTCGCTTCAGTCATGTCCGACTCTGTGCAACCCCATAGACGGCAGCCCACCAGGCTCCCCCATGCCTGGGATTCTCCAGGCAAGAACACTGGAGTGGGTTGCCACTTCCTTCTCCAATGCATGAAAGTGAAAAGTGAAAGCGAAGTTGCTCAGTCATCTCCAACTCTTAGCGACACTATGGACTGTAGCCTACCAGGTATAAGCTGGTGTATATCAATTCCCAGTGCATAGACTTGCTGAATGAAGTAATAGATGAACACAAAGAGCAAAGATCTGGGATACCACTCTTCTGAATTATAAAATCAGTGACTCATTATATGCAGCCATGTTGTTATTATCTGATGTTCGTTGTTGGGCTCATGATCAGGACCTGTGGCTCTCTCAGGCTTATCCTCTACAGACACAATCAGAAGATCCAACATTCAAAGAAATAGCTTTTCCTCAGTTTCTTTAAAATCTATTTATTGTAATAGATTTTAAGTTAAAAACATATGCACAGGTTATAAGTACACAGCCTAGTGGAGTCTCGGGAATGACCACATCTCTGTAGGCAATGAGTGGATTAAAAAAAAAAAAAAAAACAGACTGTTGAGCTTCCCTGGTGGCTCAGTGGTAAGGAGTCAGGCTGCCAATACTGAGCTCACATGCTGCAGTGAATGAAGCCTGAACACCCTAGAGCTTGAGCTCCACAACAAGAGAAGCCACTGCAATGAGAAACCTGAGCACTGCAACTAGAGAGTAGACCCTGCTCTCTGCAACTAGAGAAATGCCCATGCAACAGTGAAGACCCAACACAGCCAAAAGTCAATAAAGAAAATTATATATGTATATATATATATGTATATGAATGAAACCGAATGTTGTGGGCCACCTAGAAACCCTGTATACTCCAAGTCTCTATTCCCAAGACTATAGTTTTCTTGAATCTATTTGTAGGTCAGGATTTTTGGTAAGAGCTTTACAACTATTCTAACATTTAAGAGATTAGATCACTTTTACCTGCTTCATACTTAAATGGAATCATAGGGTCTGAAAACCTTCATATCGGCCTTTTCTCCCAGTTGCATATGATTTTGGGGAATCTATTTGTATGTTATTGTTCTAGTCATTAACTTGTGTCCGACTGTTTACAATCCCGTGAACTGTAGCACTGTAGGCTTCCCTGCACTTCCCTATCTCCTGGAGTTTGCTCAAGCTCATGTTCATTGAGTTGGTGATGCTACCTAACCATCTCATCCTGTTCCCCCTTCTCCTCCTGCCCTCAGTTTTTCCCAGCATCAGGGTCTTTTCCAATGATTCATCTCTTCACATCAGGTAGCCAAAGTATTGGAGCTTCAGCATCAGTCTTTCCAATGAATAGTCAGGGTTGATTTCCTATAGGATTGACTGATATGATCTCCTTTCATTCCAAGGGACTCTCAAGAGACTTCTCTAGCACCAAAATTTGAAAGCATCTATTCTACAGCACTCAGCTTTCTTTCTGGTCCAACTTTCATATCCACACATGACTACTCCGTATTATTGCATTTAATTATTAGTATACATTAGCATTGCTGTGTGATTATCAAAGGATTAATTCTACTGATTTATTCTACTGTTCATGGACAACTGGGTAGTTTTGACTTTAGGGCTATTATGAGTAATGTGTGGGTTTCCCAGGTGGCTCAGTGGTAAATATCTGCCAGCAATTCAGAAGAAACAGGTTTGATTCCTGCACTGGGAAGATCCCCTGGAAGAGGGCATGGCAACCCACTCCAATATTCTTGCCTGGAGAATCGCTGGTAGGCTACAGTCCATAGGGTCTCAAATAGTCAGACACAACTGAAGTGACTGAGCATGCACACACACATGAATAATGGGTAAGTGCTAGCATATAAATTCTACTAGTCTTGATGATACACATAGGAGAGGAATTGTTGAAACATAAATTACATCCAGTCTCCAAAATCTTTGTTCCGATTTTAATATCTGATTGAGATTCTTGGTCGACCCACATCTTTGCCAAAACGTTATATTTCTGTCATTTCCATTCTAGTCTTCTGGATGGTGTTTGATGTGTAGGTAGTGGTTATATTTTCCTTTTCCTGATTCCTAAGGACATTAAATATTTTTTATGTATGTATTATCCATTGAATAACTATTGAGGTTTCTGTTGAAACAGTTTGGCCATGTTGTATTCTACTATATGGTCTTTAGGAGTTCTTTGTGCTGGTGACAAATCTTGTGTGCGTGTGTGTGTGTGTGTGTGTGTGTGTGTGTTGATGTGAGCCAGTCTTAATAGAAGCTAAAGTCATTTTGCCATATGGTTTATATGTTTTGTGGTGTTTCAGATATATTTTTAATTTAAAATTTTGAAATTGTTTTTCTAAAAATTGCATAACTTTTGAAATTAGAGATGGAATCTATTCAGAATAGATTTGTCTGATGATATGGACAGTGATTGAAGTGTTACTTTTCTCCAATCTGGTTAGCAAATTTCAGCTAATTCTTAAAATGTTGTAATAACCTCTCTTTCCAATTACTCTCACTTGTCATTGCTTCCTCCAGGTTAACTCTGCTTCATCCTTAATCCTGACTTTTCCTTGAAATACACCAGCTATCTCTCCATCTCTTCCTGTCTCATGAAACCTTGGCAAATCAATAGGAGCACAAAAATAACATTACACTTGCTGTCAAAAAACATCAATGAAACATTTTACTCAGAAGAATGACTGTCACTATTTAAAGGAAAATATTCTGGGGACATCTGTGGTGTTCCAGTAGCTAAGATTCAGCGCTCCCAATGCAGGGGTCCTGGGTTCAATCCCTAATCAGGGAACTAGATTCCACATGCCACAATGAAGATCAAAGATCTGGTGCAGCCTAATAAATAAATAATAAAGACACAAACCCTTTAAAAGAAGGAGAATACTTTCATTCAAAAATATTGAATGAAAAAAATAACCCCCAGAGATTTTGCCCTAGGAATAATATTCATATCACAGATTATGATTGGAATACTGGGCAATTTCTTCCTTCTCTATCATTACCTATTTCTTTACCACACTCAATGCAGGATGAGAGCCACGGTTATGATTCTGAAATACCGGACTATAGTCAACTCCTTGATCATTCTCTCTAAAGGAGCCCCTCAGACAATTACAGCTTTGGGGTGGAAACACATTTTCAGTGATTTTGCCTGCAAACTTATTTTGTATGTTGAGAGAGTGGGCAGGAGTATGTCCATTGGCACCACCTGCCCCTTGAGTGTGTTTCAGACCATCACGATCAGCCCCATGAACTCCTGTTGGAAGAATCTTAAAGTCAAAGCCCCACAGTACATTGCCTCCCATTTCCTTCTGCTGGATCCAGTGCCTATTTGTATGTCTCATTTTTCCTCTGTATGCATTATATGTTTCTGACAAAAGGCACAGCACAAACATGAGAAATATAAGAGATTCAGGGTACTGTGTTGCCACAGATCTTGAGAAAATCTCAGGCTCAATATATGCAGCTTTGATAGTGTTCCCTGAAGTTTCACTTCTGTGCTCATCTTCTGGGCCAGTGGCTCTATGATTCTCATCCTGTACAGATACAGTCAGAGAGTCCAGTATATTCACAAGGCTAGTGTGTCTCCCAGATCCTCTGCTGAGTCCAGAGCCACCCAAAGCATCCTACTCTTGGCAAACACCTTCATGTGTTTCCACACTCTGTCCTGCATCTTTAACGTTACTCTTGCTCTTTTTAATAATCCCAGTTGGTGGTTGGTGAATACAGCCATCCTGATTTCTGTGTGTTTTCCCTTTATTGGCCCCTTTCTGCTCATGAGCTGTGACTTCGCTGTATCCAGTCTCTGCATTCATTGACGAGGAACTCAACACTATCCACTAATCTTATCAGAAAAATGTAAATTATATGTCTTTAAATATGTATTGGGGTATAGTTGATCTACAACATTGTGATAGTTTCAGGTGTAGAGCAAAGTGATTCAGTTATACATGTATTCTTTCATTTTCAGATTATTTTCCCATTAATTTATTACAGGATATTGAGTAAAATTCCCTATGCTATACAGTAGGTCCTTGTTTGTCATATATTTTATATATAGTACTGTGTATCTGTTAATCCCAAACTCCCAATTTATCTCTCCCTCCCACGTTTCCCCTTTGGTAACCATAAGTTTGTTTTCGAAATCTGAGTCTCTTCCTGTTTTCTGAATAAGTTCATTTGTATCATTCTTTAATTAGATTCCAAAAATAATAATAAATTAGATTCCACATATGAGTGATATCATATATTTGTCTTTCTCTGTCTGACTTACTTCACTTAGTATGACAATCTCTAGGTCCATGATGTTATTTTTCCACAACTGTCAGGTGTTCATTCACTCATGAGCATAAGTTCACTGGACAGTATATAAGGAAGTCACATGTCTTTCAAAGTAATGAGTGTGGGAATTTCATCGTTGGTGAATACACAACCTACATGGGCAGAGTGGAGAGGAATAAAGAGCTCTGCCTCCTTCTGATGCCTAGTAACCTGAATGTCATAGTCCTTTTTAAAAAAATTAATTCTATATTGAACTATCATCGATTAACAATGTTGTGATAGTTTTAAGGAGTTAGCAAAGGGACTCAACCATACATATAAGGGTATCCATTCTCCCTCAAACTCCCCTCCCATCCATGTTGCCACATAACATTGAGCAGAGTTCCCAGTGCTAAATAGTAGGTTCTTGTTGGTTATCCATTTTTAATATAGCAGTGTGTACATGTCCATCCCAAATTCTCTAACTATCCCTTTCCCTCAATCTTCCCCTCTACTTAGACAACCACTTTGTTATCTAAGTCTGTGAGTCTCTTTCTGTTTTGTAAATAAGTTCATTTGTACCATTCTTAAATTAGATTCTAAAAACTAATAATTCATTAGATTCCACATATGGGTGATATCATATATTTGTCTTTCTGTGTCTGACTTACTTTACTTAGTATGGAGTTTTAATGACTGACTCATTTTCCCATCCCCAACTGTCCTTGGGAGAAATATGGTAGCTTCCCAGGGGTTCTTAAAGCCATGTGGAGGGCAGAAGGGACAGCCAAGTGTCCTTGGATCCCTAGATCCCAAAGCCCAAAGCTTCGTCTCCGAAAGAAGCAATGAGCCTAGAATATTGAAATCAGGAAAAACATTAAGGAGAGAATGCAGAACTGGGATCTCCCATTCCAGTGGATAATTTTCCTGCCCAGTTTAGACAATAAAAATGTGAGCAGGATCATCCATTTCTGCCACCAAAATGGCAAGCTCCTCCAAAACGGTCAGGCATTATTTCAGTGATTTACCCCCAGTAAAGAAATGAGTAGAAATTCCTTTGCAAAAAGGTATGACACAGTCTGTCTCTGACTAATTCCAAATCCTTTAATACCAGAGCTTTCTTCATCCACAGTAGAGACACTGAAACTCAGGACTCAGGAGTATAAGCCACTGCCTTTGTGGAGCACAACAAACTGTGGGAAATTCCTCAAGAGATGGGAATACCAGAACTTACCTGCCTCTGAAGAAATCTGTATGCAGGTCAAGAAGCAACATAGAACCAGACATGAAAAAATGGACTGGTTCCAAATTGGGAAAGGAGTATGTCAAGGCTGTGTGCTGTCACCCTGTTTATTTAACTTACATGCAGAGTACATCATTGAAATGCTGGGCTGGATGAAGCACAACCTGGAATCAAGATTGCCAGGAGAAATACCTCAGATACGCAGATGACACCACCCTTCTGGCAGAAAGCAAAGAGGAACTGAAGAGCCTCTTGATGACAGTGAAATAGGAGAATGAAAGCTGGCTTAAACCCAAACATTCAAAAAACAGAAAAAACAAAGAGTGCACACGCGCGCGGCGGCTAGGCCCGGGCATTTTTGCTGTGCACCAGCTGTCCGGCCTCACAACCCCTCGCTCGCACGCACGTTCATTCTCTGTCCTCCAGCCCCTTTTGCTACACTTTCCTCTTTTCTCCTACTGGAGGAGTCGCTCTCCCCGCGCGGTGCATTCTGGGGAGCCAGGTCGAGCCCACCGCCACCGCAGTCACTTGAGGAAAGCGCAAAGAGGCCGTGACTGGGGAGAAGACGCCGGGGTCGCCACCGGAGAGGAGTCGTCTGCCCAGGAGCTGCCACCGGAGAGGCCCGCCCTCCTGTTCGCCCGTCCCCCTGCCCCGTTTCACGATGCAACCTACTACTGCAAAGTGGTACAATCCAGGGACTATGTCTTCATTGAATTTTGTGTTGAAGACAGTAAAGATGTGAATGTAAATTTTGAAAAATCAAAACTTACATTCAGTTGTCCTGAAGGAAGTGATAATTTTAAACATTTAAATGAAATTGATCTTTTTCACTGTATTGATCCAAATGATTCCAAGCATAAAAGAACGGACAGATCGATTTTATCTTGTTTATGAAAAGGAGAATCTGCCCAGTCATGGCCAAGATTAACGAAAGAAAGGGCAAAGCTTAATTGGCTTAGTGTGGACTTTAATAATTAGACTGGGAAGATGATTTCGATGAAGACATGTCTAATTTTGATCGTTTCTCTGAGATGATGAACAATATGGGTAGTGATGAGGATGTAGATTTACCAGAAGTAGATGGAGCACATGATGATTCACAAGACAGTGATGATGAAAAAATGCCAGATCTGGAGTAAGGGATATTGTTATCGCTGGATTTTGAGAAAGAAAAATAACTTCTCTGCAAGATTTCATAACTGAGAGAATTCCTAAGTTGATAGCTCTAAAGGCAGATGCTGTATTTGTCTCCTTTAACCCATTTTTATTTAACTTATATGCAGAGTACATCATGAGAAACGCTGGACTGGAAGAAACACAAGCTGGAATCAAGATTGCCGGGAGAAATATCAATAACCTCAGATATACAGATGACACCACCCTTATGGCAGAAAGTGAAGAGGAACTCAAAAGCCTCTTGATGAAAGTGAAAGAGGAGAGCGAAAAAGTTGGCTTAAAGCTCAACATTCAGAAAACGAAGATCATGGCATCGGGTCCCATCACTTCATGGGAAATAGATGGGGAAACAGTAGAAATAGTGTCAGACTTTATTTTGGGGGGCTCCAGAATCACTGCAGATAGTGACTGCAGCCATGAAATTAAAAGACACTTACTCCTTGGAAGAAAAGTTATGACCAACCTAGACAGTATATTCAAAAGCAGAAACATTACTTTGCCGACTAAGGTCCGTCTAGTCAAGGCTATGGTTTTTCCTGTGGTCATGTATGGATATGAGAGTTGGACTGTGAAGAAGGCTGAGTGCCTAAGAATTGATGCTTTTGAACAGTGGTGTTGGAGAAGGCTCTTGAGAGTCCCTTGGACTGCAAGGAGATCCAACCAGTCCATTCTGAAGGAGATCAGCCCTGGGATTTCTTAGGAAGGAATGATGCCAAAGCTGAATCTCCAGTACTTTGGCCACCTGATGTTAAGAGCTGACTCATTGGAAAAGACTCTGATGCTGGGAGGGATTGGGGGCAGGAGGAGAAGGGGACGACCGAGGATGAGATGGCTGGATGGCATCACGGACTCGATGGACGTGAGTCTGAGTGAGCTCCGGGAGATGGTGATGGACAGGGAGGGCTGGCATGCTGCGATTCATGGGGTCACAAAGAGTCGGACATGACTGAGTGACTGAACTGAACTGAACCCATTTTTCTTTTTTTTTGAAATTGTTTGTTTTAGGGTTTTTTTTTGTTTTTTTGTTTTTTTACTTTACAATACTGTATTGGTTTTGCCATACATTGACATGAATCCACCACAGGTGTACATGAGTTCCCAACCCTGAGCCCCCCTCCCACCACCCTCCGCATATCATCTCTCTGGGTCATCCCAGTGCACCAGCCCCAAGCATCCTGTATCCTGCATCGGACCTAGACTAGTGATTTGTTTCTTACATGATAGTATACATATTTCAATGCCATTCTCCCAAATCATCCCACCCTCTCCCTCTCCCGCAGAGTCCAAAGTCTGTTCTTTACATCTGTGTCTCTTTTGCTGTCTCGTATACAGGGTTATCGTTACCATTTTTCTAAATTCCATATATATGTGTTAGTATACTGTATTGGTGTTTTTCTTTCTGGCTTACTTCACTCTGTATAATCGGCTCCAGTTTCATTCACCTCTTTAGAACTGTCTCAAATGTATTCTTTTTAATGGCTGAGTAATATTCCACTGTGTATATGTACCACAGCTTTCTTATCCATTTGTCTGCTGATGGACATCTAGGCTGCTTCCATGTCCTGGCTATTATAAACAGTACTGTGATGAACATTGGGGTACATGTGTCTCTTTCAATTCTGGTTTCCTCGGTGTGTATGCCCAGCAGTGGGATTGCTGGGTCATAAGGCAGTTCTATTTGCAGTTTTTTAAGGAATCTCCACAGTGTTCTCCATAATGGATGTACTAGTTTGCATTCCCACAAACAGTGTAAGAGGGTTCCCTTTCCTCCACACCCTCTCCAGCATTTATTGCTTGTAGACTTTTGGATCGCAGCCATTCTGACTGGTGTGAAATGGTACCTCACTGTGGTCTTGATTTACATTTCTCTGATAATGAGTGATGGAGAAGGCAATGGCACCCCACTCCAGTACTCTTGCCTGGAAAATTTCATGGATGGAGGAGCCTGGTGGGCTGCAGTCCATAGAGTCGCTAAGAGTTGGACACGACTAAGCGACTTCACTTTCACTTTTCACTTTCATGCATTGGCAAAGGAAATGGCAACCCACTCCAGTATTCTTGCCTGGAGAATCCCAGGGACGGGGGAACCTGGTGGGCTGCCATTGATGGGATCGCACAGACACGACTGAAGTGACTTAGTAGCAGCAGCAGCAGATAATGAGTGATGTTGAACATCTTTTCATGTGTTTGTTAGCCATCCGTATGTCTTCTTTGGAGAAATGTCTATTTAGTTCTTTGGCCCATTTTTTGATTGGGTCATTTATTTTTCTGGAATTGAGCTGCAGTAGTTGCTTGTATATTTTTGAGATTAGTTGTTTGTCAGTTGCTTCATTTGCTATTATTTTCTCCCATTCTGAAGGCTGTCTTTTCACCTTGCTTATAGTTTCCTTTGTTGTGCAGAAGCTTTTAATTTTAATTAGATCCCATTTGTTTATTTTTGCTTTTATTTCCAGTATTCTGGGAGATGGGTCATAGAGGATCCTGCTGTTATTTATGTCAGAGAGTGTTTTGCCTATGTTCTCCTCTAAGAGTTTTATAGTTTCTGGTCTTACATTTAGCTCTTTAATCCATTTTGAGTTTATCTGTGTATATGGTGTTAGAAAGTGTTCTAGTTTCATTCTTTTACAAGTGGTTGACCAGTTTTCCCAGCACCACTTGTTAAAGAGATTGTCTTTAATCCATTGTATATTCTTGCCTCCTTTGTCAAAGATAAGGTGTCCGTAGGGGTGTGAGTTTATCTCTGGGCTTTCTGTTTTGTTCCATGGATCTATAAAAAATATGGAACACTTCACGAATTTGCGTGTCATCCTTGCGCAGGGGCCATGCTAATCTTCTCTGTATCATTCCAATTTTAGTATATGTGCTGCCAAAGCGAGCACCTTTAACCCATTTTCCAACCTGTTTGTTTTTTCTTAAGGTATCACTAAGGGTTGATATGTACCATTGTATGGGGCAGTTTTAAGTCAGCTAAGGCAATAACCTTGAGCATGAACATTTCCCAGATTTCCATAATGCTGTTGAGGCCCTAGGCAATTGACACAGCAGTTGTGATAAATAAAAATATCACCTAAGTCTCCTTTACTCATAACTTAGATACTGACATGATAGGAAACTCTCTGGCTTAGGGAAAGTAACTAAATTTTAGATTTTAGAACATGGACTCAAAAGTGGCTGAAAGAATTGGTTGATACTTTAAACTGATAACATGTTATTCCTCTGGCATATCCTTCAGGATTGTTCCACTAAAGTTTAATTTTTCAAAAAATTTACTTCACATTGTTGTATATAAGTAATCACTTGTCAGTGTTCCAGATGTATCTTAGCTAAAACTAGTGAATGCCCTAACTTAGATGGTTTTGAAGCCTGGACATTTGGTATTGTTTGACCCTTAAACTTTTACATCTCTTAGCATGGAGGACGAAGAAAGGCTGTACATTGTTGCTTGAGAGGCTGTACATTTAGGCCAAATTTGTATTTGCACTGTCAGTATGGCAAATGAGTGGAAAAAAATGTTAATACACTATTGGATTTTTTTATTCCTTTTTTTTTTTTTTTTTTGGATTCAGCTTGTACCTGGGCTGAAAACCTCAATTTATGTTCATAACAGTGAGTATTTTTTTTTTAATGTCTACATTCTTTCTAATAAACTGTTGGAAGACTTCTTGGCTATCCTTTCAAGTGTCTGGTTTACTGTAATTTCATGTATTGCCATTTACTGGAATGGAGTTTTTATTTTTACTTGAGGAAGAATTTGGGAATATTCCTCTGTTTGGGGGAAACAAAGGCTTGCTGTAATGTCACAGAAAACCTTTTAAAAGTGGATCTGTAATATAAAATTGTAGATGCACTTTGCAACATTTGGAAAAGAAAGTGTTGTGATTTGATTGAAATAAAACTAAATGTGTTGTCCTCCTCTAAAACAAACAAACAAACAAAAAACCTAAACATTCAAAAAACAAAGATCATGGCATCCAGTCCCATCACTTCATGGCAAATGGTAATGATAACCCTGTATGCGAGACAGCAAAAGAGACACAGATGTATAGAACAGTCTTTTGGACTCTGTGGGAGAGGGAGAAGGTGGGATGATTTGGGAGAATGGCATTGAAACATGTATAATATCATATATGAAATGAATCGCCAGTCCAGCTTTGATGCATGATACATGATGCTTGGGGCTGGTGCTCTCGGATGACCCAGAGGGATGGTACAGGGAGGGAGGTGGGAGGGAGGTTGAGGATGGGGAACACATGTACACCGTGGTAGATTCATGTTGCTGTATGGCAAAATCAATACAATATTGTAAAGTAAAAAAGAAGAAGAAGAAGAAAAAGGGGAAACAATGGAAACAGTGACAGACTTTATTTTCTTGGGCTCTAAAATCACTGCAGATGGTGACTGCAGCCATGAAATCAAAAGACACTTGCTCCTTGGAAGTAAAGCTATAACCAACCAGGACAGTGTATTAAAAAGCAGAAACATTACTTTGCTGCCAAAAGTCGATCTACTCAAAGCTATGGTGTTTCCAGTAGTCATGTATGGATGTGAGACTTGGACCATTAAGAAAGCTGAGTGCCAAAGAACTGATGCTTTTGAATTGTGTTGGAGAAGACTCTTGAAAGTCCCTTGGACTGCAAGCAGATCCAACCAGTCCATCCTAAAGGACATCAGTCCTGATATATTCATTAGAAGGACTGATGATGAAGCTAAGCTCCAATACTTTGGCCGCCTGATGCTAAGAACTGACTCACTGGAAACGACCTTGAAGTTGGGAAAGATTGAGGGCAGGAGGAGAAGGGGACGACAGGATGAGATGGTTGGATGGCATCACCGACTTGATGGACATGAGTTTCAGCAAGCTCTGAAAGTTGGTAATGGACAAGGAAGCCTGGTGTGCAGAAGTCCATGGGTTGCAAAGAGTCGGACATGACTGAGTGACTGAACTGAAGGCAATCATTAGCCTATTTCCAAGGGAGAAAATGGAGCTGAGGTGTGAACTGTAAATGGTAGAGAAAGGTAAACTCAAGGATTTGGCTCCAGGCCCAGAGGGAGTCATGGTGGATATGTCAGTGACTAGAAGCCTTCCATGTACCAAAGGAAAGGCCATGAGAGTGCTGCAAAGACAGATGAGTGCTCCAGCCAACATTGAAAAGCCACCTCCAAGACCCAAAGATATTCCTTCACTATCATTTCTGTTACTCTACCTCTAACGTGAACTTAAGCCCTTACCTGGGATCTGAAACTGTATAGTCCAGTGTAGGATCAGAGATGCAGGAAAGAGAAGAGGTATAGCTGTTTTGAGTACAAGAAAGAAGGTCCCATACAAGGATTTCCCTAGTGGTCTGGTGGCTAAGACTCCAAGCCTCCATTGCAGGGGGTGTGCAAGTTTGATCCCTGATCAGGGAACTAGATCCCACATGCTGAAACTAATAGTGCGCATGCCAGCTAAGACCCAGCACAGCCAAGTAAATGAATAAATGAACACACATAAAATAAATTCTTATGTTCTCTTCAAGTTTAATTGGGTGTTTTTTGTTTGTTTCCAGAACAAAGCCTGGAAGACTCACAATTAACTTTCTTAAATGGGTTAGGGGTGGTTGTGGGGGAATCCCTAAGATCAAACAACCTGTTTACAAAAGCAACATATTTCAGAGGTGTATAGCAGTCCTAATCATTTCAAAATAACCTTCATCATGAAAAATCATGAGCTTCTCTCAAACACATCAGTGGTCTCTTTGGAGATACTCACAGGAGAGTAATTAGCAACTCAGAAAAAGTTTTTCAGAAAGATCATTAGCTTCTCAAGCTGGCCCTGTCATTGCCACTTCAAGTGAAATGATAATTGCAGTTCTGAAGGAAGATGAGATCACAGCTCCTAAACCTATATCTCAGGGTCTGACTGCCTCCCTCCCACTCACGTCCTGGCTGCCATGATCTCGACCCTGAGCCCAGCATCCTTCTCGTGAGAAGGAGTCGAGTACTTTGTATTTCAGTCTAAGAGGCAGAGTCTGTAAAGAATCAGGTCTGAGTAAGTGTTCATGTTTGGAAAAGGGATCTTTCTGTGGGCGGGGGGTAGAGTGGGAATAGATCCAGTGGCAAAGCAGGTCAGGAAAGCAGAACAATTCCTTAGGAGAGAGTTTAGGTAAAGCGAGATCAAAATCTTTGTTGTTGTTCAGTCACTCAGTTGTGTCCGACTCTTTGCAACCCCATGGACTGCAGCCCGCCAGGCTTCCCTTTCCTTCACTATCTCCCAGAGCTTGCTCAGACTCATGTCCATCAACTCAGTGATGCCATCCACCCATCTCTTCCTTTGTCGTCCCCTTCTCCTCCTGCCTTCAATCTTTCCTGGCATCAGGCAACATCGACTTGACAGCTCCTAAACTATTTGGTGAAACTCTTACTGTGGAGGACTCAAGAAACAATCCTAGTGATAATAATGAGGAATATTTTTAAAGTATTTTTCTTATTGCAGCATGTGAACTCTTAGTTGCAGCATGTGGTATCTATTTTCCTGACCAGGTATCAAACCCAGGCTCTCTGCGTTGAGAGCACTGAGTCTTAGCCACTGGACACTGGGAAGTGCCAAAACATCTTGATGCAGCTTAAGGGTTCTATTTTTAAATTCAATCTGCTGTAACATTACCTTTCAGAAATTCTAGACTAATTTTAAATTTGTATTAGAAGTGTTATCATGCCTTTATACTTTCCATAAAGACTAGGATAGAAAAGCAATTATTTTCTAATATTCTACAGAAAGCATGAATATGAATATGTTTGAAGAACAGAAATGATTTTTTACATATATATCTAACTCTAGGCATATAACGTGCTTATTGGACATAGAAGTTGTGTCTTATCTGAAACATTTGAGGTCTGATGACGATGGCAAGATTGCTATCCCTCTTCAAGACAGAGAAGCAGCATTTAAGGAAAAGGCAGCTTTATGACGGTGGTTTGGAATATAGTTGTCAGGACCAAATGTATCTTTTCCTATGTTGTCTAATCTCATATTCTAACACCAATTCCAAGCACATTTTCATTTCTTTATGCTTCTACCTTTGCAACACACGAGTCAATATTTTCCAGCTTATACTTTTACATGTGCCTAGTATGTTAATATTCTTAACAAATCAAGTTATATTGTAGTTTCACTTAACCTCAATTTTTAAAATACCTAAGGGTTTAGACAGAAATAATTCTTTCATTTCTATCCTATACTCATTTATCATATAGTAGTAATTCATGGTTCATAAACATGGTTCATGGTTTTAAACAAAGTAATGTTGTCCAAGTCTTTTTTTGATAGATACCATAGTGAATTTGTGCCTGGCATGACAGGAATGCATCTTTCTGTTGCAAAACTTATATTGAGGAAATCTTGCATTCATCATATCCAATATGGACAAGAAGCACTTTCCTATAAGTTTGTGTGTGTTTGTGTGTATACATGTTAGTGGCTCGGTTTGTGACCCCATGGACCGTAGCTCACCAGTTTCCTCTGTTTTTAGGATTTCCCAGGCAAGAATACTGGAGTTGGTTGTCATATCCAATCCAGGGAATCTTCTTGATATGTTATTTACCTACAGAATAAATACTTATGCAGATATGGAAATTATTTACAACAAAATTATCATATATAAAAGGTATGGAATAAACTCCAATACTTTAGCCACTTGATGAGAAGAACTGACCCATTGCAAAAGACCCTGAGCTAGGAAAGATTGAATGCAGGAGGAGAAGGGGATGACAGAGGATGAGATGGTTGGATGGCATCACGGACTCAATGGACATGAGTTTGAGCATGCTCCAGGACTTGGTGATGGACAGGGAAGCATGGTGTGGTACCGTCCATGGGGTTGCAAATAATTGGACACAACTGAGTGACTGGACTGAACAGATAGAATAAACTGTTTGATATAAAAACAAAACTAAATTTCACACTGGATTATTGAAAAACAGCTGATGTGTTTGGTTGGTGCATCACAATGCTTAGGACACTGTCCTGTACTCAGCCTACCAGGTTCATACCACCACTCAGCCTATAATCAGCGTGTGAATTTACACAGATCACCTGACCTCTCTGTACCTAGGATCTCCTTATCTTTGCAATAAATCAGTGCCAGTGCCTACCCCATGCAGTTATGTACATCAAACATCTGGCAGAATGGCCTCCAGGGAGTTGGCATTAAGAACGGTGTGCTCATCTCAGACTATAGTTGGAATCCTGGGTGCTTCTTCTCTTTACCTTAATTTCTTCCTATACTACATTGAATGTGAATTGAGGTTCACAGATTTGACCTTCAGGCACAGGACTGTAGTCGCTTTTTGATCATTCCCTTTAAAGGCATCTCCGTGACAACAGCAGCCTTTAACTGAAGCTTGTCTTCAGGGATTTAGTCATGCAAATGTGTTCTCTGTGCCCCCAGAGCTGGCAGGATGTGTCCATTGGCCCTCCTGGCCCCTTAAGTGTCTCCAGCCATCAAAATCAGCCCCAGGAAATCCAGGTGGGTGGAACTTCAAGCAAAAGCTTCCCTGTGGTCCAGAGGTTAAGGCTGTGCTCCCAATGCAGTGGGTCCAGGTTCAAACCCTGAGCTGCATGCCAAAACTGAGAGTTTACCTGCCATAACTAAGAGTTTACATACCATTAACTAAGACCTGGTGTAGCCAAATAAGTAAATGAATAAGATGAAATAAATAAAGCTCCTGAGCATATTGGGGTCTCCACTTTGCACTACTGAGCAGTATGTAACGTCTTTCTCAAAGTTTCTGTATGAAGACTATGTCTACTGTTCATTATATTTCCTGGTCTTTAGGAGAAGATTGGTCACAAGTCATATCTCTGTGTAAACATTATTTTCCCCATTGACATGATGCCAAATGGAGCAAAAATCAACACAAGGCATGAAGACTTAGGATACTGCTCTGCTGAATTTTATGACAAAATCAGTGATTCACTGTATGCAGCAGTGTTACTATACTCTGATGTTTCATTGTTGGAGTTATGATCTGGGCTTACAGCTCCCCTCCTTTGCTGACACAGGCAGCAGATGAGACACATTCACAGAAACAGCCTTTCACAAGCTCCTTCCATATTTTTTTTGATAATACATGTTTTTTTTTTTTTTTAATTAAAGCCATGTTGGCAGGTTATATGTGCGAAGCTCAGTGAAATTTCAGAAATTATTGCACATCTGACCACAATTAGATCAAGAAACAGAATGTTCTCAGTTCCCATGAAACTCTCTTGTGCCCCTTCTAACTCACTGTTCCCAAGGCTATAGCTTTGTTTGCTATATTTAGGCCTGGATTATTCAGTATACAATTACAACTATTATGACATTTAATACTGGATCACTTTGCCTCTCTTGGCCTCCACATGAAAGAAATCATACAGCATCTTTCACTTGGACTTTCTCCTCCGTTCCATCTTTGTGACTTTATCTGTATTGTTTTATATTATTGTTGTTCTTTCATTATCATTGCTATAATGGACTTTATTCTGTGACTATCAAAGGATTAATTGATCATTCAAATGTTAATGGGTAGATGGGTATTAGTTAGGGGCTATTACAAGTAATGATTAGGGCTCTCATATAAATTCTATTAATATAACTAATTTTGGGGTGATACATGCACAAAATTCTATTGAGTATACTCATAGGAGCAGATTTCTCAGAACAGGATTACATCTTATCTGCTAAGTCAATACAACAGTTTTCCAAAATGTGTGTGCCAATTTGAACACCCACCATCAGTGTATGAGATTCTTGGTTCATCCACAGCTATGACCAAACTTGGCATTTTTGTCATTTCTGTTTCAGATTTCTTGATAGTATTCGATGACATATAGGTAGTGGTTATATTTTAATTGTCCTGATTACCAAGGATGTGGAATATTTTTTGATATGTTTTATCCACTGAATAACTTTCTTCTCAAAGTTTCTGTTTGAAGACTCTGTCCACTGTTTATTCTATTTTGTGGTTTTTAGGACATACTTGTGTGGTTTTAAGTTGCATCTTTGTGTGTGTATGTGTATTGATGAGAACCAGTCTTAATTTTAATATGTGCATAAGTTACTTCACCATATGTTTTATATATTCTGTTCTGTTTAGCGTGTATATGTGTGTACATATATATATATATATTTATTTATTTATTTAGCTGCATTGGGTCTTAGTCGAATCATATGGGGAGCTTTGTTGTATCGTGCAGGATTTTTTGTTGTGCACAGACTCTCTAGTTGCAGATCCCAGGCTTAGTTATCCTGTGGCATATGGGGTCTAAGTTGCCCAACCAAGAATCAAATCTACGTTCCCTGCTTTGTGAGGCAGATTCTTAGCTACCAGACACCCAGGGAAGTACCTTTAGCATATATTTTAAATTGTAAGGCCCTAGAATAACTCCTGTCTTATTTTCTAAAATAATACATTATTTTCTTTAAAATACCAGCTGAGCTGCATGGGAAGCCAAGAATACTGGAGTGGGAAGCCTATGCCTTCTCCAGCAGATCTTCCTGATGCAGGAATTGAGCTGGGGTCTCCTGCATTGAAGGCAGATTTTCTTTACCAACTGAGGCATCACGGAAGCCCCTACAATAATAATACATTATCTTCTTTAAAATTTAGAAGGGAATGCATTTAGAATTGACCTCTTTTATGATGAGGGCAGTGATGCAAATATTTTTTCCTCCAGTAAGCATCTACTTAAAGTGTTGTTTCATTTTATCTTTCAATTTACTCTCAGTGGTCATTACTTCCTCCAGGTCGCCACCACTTCATCTTTCCTGCTGACTTTTTCATAAAATATACTGATCCTCTCATCATTTCCTGTCACGTGAAGCCTTGGCAATTTCACAAAGCACACAAGGAAAGCTGGCGGTCAATGTCACAGATTTATATAAACCACCCTGCTTTAAGGCATCACTGTTGCCATCATTTAAAGGGGAGTATTTTGAATGACATAACAGCCTCCAGCCAACTGGCCATAGGAATAATCTTCTTGTTACAGACTGTGCTTGGAATCTGGGGCAATTTCTCCCTTCTGTACCATTACCTCTTTCTTTACCACACTCAGTACAGGATGAGGGTCACAACTTTGATTTGCAAGCACCTGGCTATTGCCAACTTTTTGGTCATTCTCTCAAAAGGAGTCCCTCAGACAATTACAACTTTGAGGTTGAAACACTTTGCCAATGATTTTGCATGCAAACTTGTTTTGTATGTTGAGAGAGTGGGCAGGAGTATGTCCATCGGCACCACCTGCCTCTTGAGTGTGTTTCAGACCATCACAATCAGCCCCATAAACTCCTATTGGAAGAATCTTAAAATCAAAGCCCCAAAGTACATTGCCTTCTCCATTTCCTTCTGCTGGATCCAGTGCATGTTTGTACATCTCATTTTTCCTCTATATGCATTATATGTTTCTGACAAAAGTCACAGCACAAATATGAGAAATACAAGAGATTCAGGGTACTGTTCTGACACAGATCTTGAGAAAATCTTGGGCTCAATATATGTAGCTTTGATAGTGTTCCCTGAAATTTCATTTTCTGTGCTCATCTTCTGGGCCAGTGGCTCCATGATTCTCACTCTGTACAGACACAGTCAGAGAGTCCAGTATATTCACAAGGCTATTGTGTCTCCCAGATCCTCTGCTGAGTCCAGAGCCACCCAAAGCATCCTACTCTTGGCGAGCACCTTCATGTGTTTCCACACCCTGTCCTCCATCTTTAATATTTGTTTTGCTCTTTATCATAATCCCAGTTGGTGGTTGGTGTATACAACTGGCCTGATTAATGTGTGTTTTCCCTTTATCAGCCCCTTTCTGCTCATGAGCCGTGACTCCATTGTATCCAGTCTCTGCTTTCTGTACATGAAGAACTCAGTATTGCATAATCTTATCAGAAAAATGTAAACTGTATGTTTTTAAAATCCACGCACCCCTATGGACACCTTATCTTTGACAAAGGAGGCAAGAATATACAATGGATTAAAGACAATCTCTTTAACATGTGGTGCTGGGAAAACTGGTCAACCGCTTGTAAAAGAATGAAACTAGAACACTTTCTAACACCATACACACAAATAAACTCAAAATGGATTAAAGAGCTAAATGTAAGACCAGAAACTATAAAACTCTTAGAGGAGAACATAGGCAATACATTCTCCGACATAAATAAGAGCAGGATCCTCCATGACCCATCTCCCAGAATACTGGAAATAAAAGCAAAAATAAACAAATAAGATCTAATTAAAATTAAAAGCTTCTGCACAACAAAGGAAACTATAAGCAAGGTGAAAAGACAGCCTTCAGAATGGGAGAAAATAATAGCAAATGAAGCAACTGACAAACAACTAATCTCAAAAATATACAAGCAACTCCTGCAGCTCAATTCCAGAAAAATAAATGACCCAATCAAAAAACGGGCCAAAGAACTAAATAGACATTTCTCCAAAGAAGACATACAGATGGCTAACAAACACATGTAAAGATCCTCAACATCACTCATTATCAGAGAAATGCAAATCAAAACCACAATGAGGTATCATTTCACACCAGTCAGAATGGCTGCGATCCAAAAGTGTACAAGCAATAAATGCTGGAGAGGGTGTGGAGGAAAGGGAACCCTGTTACACTGTTGGTGGGAATGCAAACTAGTACAGCCACTATGAAGAATGGTGTGGAGATTTCTTAAGAAACTAGAAATAGAACTGCCTTATGACCCAGCAATCCCACTGCTGGGCATACACACCAAGGAAACCAGAATTGAATGAGACACGTGCACCCCAATGTTCATTGCAGCACTGTTTATAATAGCCAGGACATGGAAGTAGCCTAGATGTCCATCAGCAGATGAATGGATAAGAAAGCTGTGGTACATATACACAATGGAATATTACTCAGCCATTTAAAAGAATACATTTGAATCAGTTCTAATGAGGTGGGTGAAACTGGAGCCTATTATACAGAGTGAAGTGAGAAAGAAAAACACCAATACAGTATACTAATGCATATATATGGAATTTAGAAAGATGGTAACAATAACCCTGTATGCGAGACAGGACAAGAGACACAGATGTATAGAGCAGTATTTTGGACTCTGTGGGAGAGGGAGAGGGAGAGTGTGGGACTATTTGGGGGAATGGCACTGAAACATGTATAATATCATATAAGAAACAAATCACCAGTCCAGGTTCGATACAGGATGCTTGGGGCTGGTGCACTGGGATGACCCGGGGGAATGGTACTGGGAGGAAATTGGGAGGGGGGTTCAGGATGGGGAACACGTGTATGCCCATGGTGGATTCATGTTGATGTGTGGCAGAACCAATACAATACTGTAAAGTAATCAGCCTCCAATTGAAATAAATAAATTTAAATTAAAAAATAAAAAAGAGACTGTATGAAAATAAAATAAAAATAAAATTGAATTGCAAGTAACATTTAGAAAATAATAAATAAGAATATTTTATGAAATTATGGTTGATCTATAGTGTTGTGTTACTTCTGGCTGTATAGAAAAAGTGAATCAGTTATACATTTGTATGTATATCTACTCTTTTTAGATTGTTTTCCCATATAAGCCATTACAGTGTATTGAGTAGAGTTTCCTGTGCTATACAGTAGGTCCCTTCATTTTTGTTGTAAATCAGGCCTCGGGGCATGTGGGACTTGATTCCCCAACCAGGGACTGAACCCCTTCTCCCTGCCTAGAAAGGACTTAGTCTTAACCATTGGACCATCTGGGAATTCCCCTTGGGTCCTTATTAGTTACCTATTTTATATATAGTAGTGTATATTTAGGGCTTCCCTGGTGACTTGATGGTAAAGAATCCGGCTGCCAATGCAGGAGACTCCAGTTCAATTCCTGGGTCAGGAAGATCCCACATGCCACACGGCAACTAAGCCCATGCACTACAATTTCTGCACCTGTGTGCCTAGAGCCTGTGCTCTGCAAGAGAAGCCACCACAGTGAGGAGCCCACACTCAAAACAAGAGAAAACCCACACGCAAGAACAAAGACCCAGCACAGCCTAAATAAATAAATAAAATTCCACTTCTGGTCCTTTAGTGTATAGTTTAGTGTATAAAGGATAAAGGTTTTTCCAGGCATACTTTATATGCCTATGATATTTGCACCATGAGCTCAAATGTAGAAAAATCCATGAGCAAGTTCTTAGTCCAGTTTGAATGAGGGCTTTTTGTTTGTTTTTTTATTTTGCTTTTATAATTAAGATATTTTAAAAAATTGAATTATATGTTAGTTTCAGGTGTACACAGCAAAGTGATTCAGTTATATATTTTTTCTTTTTCTGATTCTTTTCCCTTATATGTTATTTCAAAATATTGAGTGCAGTTCCCTGTTCTGTACACTAGCTCCTTGTTGTTTAGCTATTTTATATATGGTAGTGTGTATATGTTATTTCGAACTTCCTAATTTATCCCTCCTCCCCCTTGTCCCTTTTGATAAACATAAGTTTGTTTTCTATGTCTGTGAGTCTTTTTCTGGTTTGTAAATAAGTATATTTGGATCTTTTTTTAAAAAAGGATTCTACATATAAACGATATTGTATGCTGTTTGCTTTTCTCTGTCCGTCTTACTTCATTTAGTATGATAAAATCTAGGTCCATCAATGGTGCTGCAAATGGCATTATTTCATTCATTTTAATGGCTGAGTAATAAGTGGTCATGTATGGATGTGAGAGTTGGACAGTGAAGAAAGCTGAGTGCCAAAGAATTGATGCTTTTGAACTGTGATGTTGGAGAAGACTCTTGAGAGTCCCTTGGACTGCAAGGAGATCCAACCAGTCCATTCTAAAGGAGATCAGCCCTGGGTGTTCTTTGGAAGGAATGATGCTAAAGCTGAAACTCCAGTTCTTTGGCTACCTCATGCAAAGAGTTGACTTATTGGAAAGACTCTGATGTTGGGAGGGATTGGGGGCAGGAGGAGAAGGGGACGAAAGAGGATGGATGGCTGGATGGCATCACCGACTCGACGGACATGATTTTGAGTGAACTCCGAGAGCTGGTGATGGACAGGGAGGCCTGGCGTGCTGCAATTCATGGGGTCACAAAGAGTTGGACACAACTGAGCGACTGAACTGCACTGAAGTGAACTGAATATTGCATTGTGTTTAATTACCATTTCTGGGGGCAGTCCTAAGATGGCGGAGGAATAGGACAGGGAGACCACATTCTCCCCATCAAATTCATCGAAAGAACATTTGAACACTGAGCAAATTCCACAAAACAACTTCTGAATGCTGTCAGACAACATCAGGCACCCAGAAGGCAGCCCATTGTCTTCGAAAGGAGGTAGGACAAAATATAAAGATAAAAAGAGAAACAAGAGGTAGGGATGGAGATCCGTCCTGGGAAGAGAGTCTTAAAAGAGCAGAAGTTTCCAAACACCAGGAAACACTCTCACCAGGGGTCTGTGGGGAGTTTTGGAATCTCAGAGGGCAACATAACCAGAAGGAAAAATTAATAAATAAATAAAACCCACAGATTATGTGCCTAATGGCAACTCCCAGTGCTTGCATCCACTACCAGCAAGTGGCTGAACAGGGAGGTGTGGGCTGCATTGCTTAGGGTAAGGACTGGGCGGCAATCTGAGGGAACTAACGTGAGATAGCAACCCAAACTATGGGATAGCCAGAGGGAGGGAGAGAGAAAAAAAAGAACTATCCTGTGAAAGCCCTAACCTAAGGCACTGCCAGGTTGCTCACAGAACAAAGGACTGAGGAGAACTAGCCAGCTGCATATCCGCCCATCCCCTACCGGAGGCAGGGAGGAAGGCGGGGCCAGCCAGAGCCAGAAAGGGGCAATCTTGGCCCCAGAGAGGCATCCTCTACTAAACTGCAAGTAGGTTCCCAGTTGTTAACCAAGACTTCTTGGGATTCTGGACAGTTGACATCTGCCGGGAGGGTCACAGCCAGAGATCAGCTCCCCAGAAGAGGCACAGGTAACACCTGAGATGGGTGGCGCCTGCTGCCACCCAGGAAACTGAGCGGCTGGGACCAGGGAGGTAAGATGCACTCCCTACCTGGGGAGACTGCGCTAACCAAGCACCTGGTCACCTGAGCTGCTCGGACCTGGGAAGGGCACAAAACGCAGGCTCAACTGCATCTGCGCCTTTGTGGAGTACCCAAGAACCTGAACCTGAGTGGCTTAGACCTGGGAAGTGCATGCAACTCAGGGCCCACCTCAGACAGTTCCCGGGAAGAGCAACCTAGAGCCTGAGAAATGTAGACTGGGAAAGTGCATGCGCCCTGAGCAGGGGCAAACTCAGTGCGGCCGAGACACTGTGAGCACTCCCCACATAAGCCAGTGATATTTGTTAGCAGTGTTCCTCCCTCCCCACAGCATGACTGAACAAGTGAACCTAAACAGGTGACCACCTTCGTCCCTTTATGTCAGGGCAGAAATTAGACACTGAAGAGACCAGAAAACAGAAGAAACTAAAATAAACAGAGGGAACTGCTTTGGAAGTGACAGGTGCAACAGATTGAAGCCCTGTAGTTAGCACTGTAACCCTGTAATTACATTGGAAGGGGCCTATAGATCTTGAGAAGTATAAACCGGATCAAGGAACTATCTGAAACTGAATAGACCCCACACTGCCCACAACAGCTCCAGAGAAATTCCTAGCTATATTTTTACTATTATCATTTTAAAAAATTTTTAAATTTTAAGTCCTCTATTACTCCTTTAATTTTCATTTTTATAAACTACTATTATCTTGCAAAAAAAGACCCTATTTTTAAAGCAATCTTCATATATATATTTTATAATTTTTGTGACTTTGTTTTGTTTTTATATATTGTATTTTTGAGAGTCTAACTTCTATTCTAAATTTTTAATCTTTTTTTTGGTATTTGTTATCAATTTTGTACCTTTAAGAACCCAATCTTCAGCACCATTTTTACTCAGGAGTGTGATTACTGGCTTAATTGCTCTCTCCCCCTTTTGACTCTCCTTTTTCTCCACCAGGTCGCCTCTATCACCTCCCTCCCCCTTCTCTTCTCTACCCAACTCTGTGAATCTCTTTGTGTGGTCTGGGCTGTGGAGAACACTTAGGGAACTAATTATTGGCTGGATCTGTCTCTTTCCTTTTGATTCCCCCTTTTCTCCTCCTGGTCATCTCTGTCTACTTCCTTCCTCTTCTCTTCTCTGTGTAACTCCATGAACCTCTCTGAGGGGTCCAGGCTGTGGAGAGCACATAGGGAATTGATTACTGGCTAGCTTGCTCTTGCCCCTTTTGATTCCTGCTCTTCTCCTCCTGGTCACCTCTATCTCCCTCCTCCCTCTTCTCTTCTCCATGTAGCTCTGTGAACCTCTTCAGGTGTCCCTCACTGTGAAGAAGCTTTTCATCATTAACCTAGATGGTTTATCATTGGCTCTGTGTAGATGGAAAAATCTTGAGGCTATTGTAAGAATAAGACTGAAAATCAGAGGCAGGAGGCTTAAGTCCAAATCCTGAGAACATCAGAGAACTCCTGACTCTGGGGAACATTAATCAATAAGAGCTCATCCAAAAGCCTCCATACCTACACTGAAACCAGCACCACCCAAGAGCCAAGAAGTTCCAGAGCAAGACATACCACACAAATTCTCCTGCAACACAGGAACATAGCCTGAGCTTCAAGATACAGGCTGCCCAAAGTCACACCAAACCCATAGACATCTCAAAACTCACTACTGGACACTTCATTGTACTCCAGAGAGAAGAAATCCAGCTCCACCTACCAGAACACTAACGCAAGCTTCCCTAAGCAGGAAACCTTGACAAGCCACCTGTCCAACCCCACCCACAGCAAGGAAACTCTACAATAAAGAGAACTCCACAAACTGCCAGAATACAGAAAGGCCACCCCAAACACAGCAATCTAAACAAGATGAAAAGGCAGAGAAATACTCAGAAGATAAAGGAACATGATAAATGCCCACCAAACCAAACAAAAGAGGAGGAGATAGGAAGTCTACCTGAAAAAGAATTCAGAATAATGATAGTAAAAATGATCCAAAATCTTGAAAACAAAATGGAGATACAGATAAATAGCCTGGAGACAAGCATTGAGAAGATGCAAGAATTGTTTAACAAGGACCTAGAAGAAATAAAGAGTCAATCAATAATGAATAATACAATAAATGAGATCAAAAACACTCTAGAGGGAACCAACAGGGAATAATGGAGGCAGAAGATAGGATAAGTGAGGTAGAAGATAGAATGGTAGAAATAAATGAAGCAGAGAGGAAAAAATAAAAAAGAATTAAAAGAAATGAGGACAACCTCGGAGACCTCTGGGACAATGCTAAACACCCCAACATTCGAATCATAGGAGTCCCAGAAGAAGAAGACAAAAAGAAAGGCCGTCAGAAAATACTTAAGGAGATAATAGTTGAAAGCTTCCCTAAAATGGGGAAGGAAATAATCACCCAAGTCCAAAAAACCGAGAGAGTCCCAAACATGATAAACCCAAGGTGAAACACCCCAAAACACATATTAATCAAATTAACAAAGATCAAACACAAAGAACAAATATTAAAAGCAGCAAGGAAAAAACAACAAATAACACACAAGGGGATTCCTATAAGGATAACAGGTGATCTTTCAATAGAAACTCTTCAGGCCAGAAGGAAATGGCAGGACATACTTAATGTGATGAAAGAGAAAAACCTACAACCCAGATTACTGTACCCAGCAGGGATCTCATTCAAATATGAAGGACAAATAAAAAGCTTTACAGAGGAGCAAAAGCTGAGAGAATTCAGCACCACCAAACCAGCTTTTCAACAAATGCTAAAGGATAATGTCTAGAAAGGAAACACAGACAGGATGTATAAACTCGAACCTAAAACAACAAAGTAAATGGCAATGGGATCATACTTATCAATAATTACCTTAAATGTAAATGGGTTGAATGCCCCAATCAAAAGACAAAGACTGGCTGAATAGATACAAAAACAAGAATCCTATATATGTTGTCTACAAGAGACCCACCTTGAAACAAGGGACACATACTGACTGAAAGTGAAGGGCTGGTAAAAGATATTCCAAGCAAATAGAGACCAAAAGAAAGCAGGAGCAACAATACTCATATCAGATAAAATAGATTTTAAAATAAAGGCTGTGAAAAGAGACAAAGAAGAACACTACATAATGATTAAAGGATCAATCCAAGAAAAAGATATAACAATTATATGTGCACCCTACATAGGAGCACCTCATTATGTAAAACAAATGCCAACAAGTATGAAAGGGGAAATTAACAATAACACAGTAATAGTGGGAGACTTTAAACCCCACTCACACCTATGGATAGATCAACTAAACAGAAAATTAACAAGGAAACACAAATTTTAAATGATACAGTGGACCAGTTAGAACTAATTGATATCTATAGGACATTTCATCACAAAACAGTGAATTTCACCTTTTTCTCAAGTGCACGTGGAAGCTTCTCCAGGATAGATCACATCCTGGGCCATAAATCTAGCCTTGGAAAATTCACAAAAATTGAAATCATTCCAAGCATCTTTTCTGACCACAATGCAGTAAGATTAGATGTCAATTACAGGAGAAAAACTATTAAAAATTCCAACATATGGAAGCTGAACAACATGCTTCTGAATAATCAAACACAGAAGAAATAAAAAATCAAAATATGCATAGAAACGAATGAAAATGAAAACACAACAAGCCAAAACCTACGGGACACTGTAAAAGCAGTGCTAGGCGGAAGGTGCATAGCAATACAGGGTTACCTCAAGAAACAAGAAAAAAGTCAAATAAATAACCTAATGCTATACCTAAAACAACTGGAAAAGGAAGAAATGAAGAACCCCAGGGTTAGTAGAAGGAAAGAAATCTTTAAAATTAGGGCAGAAAAAAATGCAAAAGAAACAAAAGAGACTATAGCAAAAATCAACAAAACTAAAAGCTGATTCTTTGAGAAGATAAATAAAATTGACAAACCATTAGCCAGACTCATCAAGAAAAAAAAGGAGAAGAATCAAATCAACAAAATTAGAAATGAAAATGGAGAAATCACAACAGACAACACAGAAATACAAAGGATCATAAGAGACTACTATCAGCAACTATAAGCCAATAAAATGGACAACTTGGAAGAAATGCATAAATTCTTAGAAAAGTATAACTTTCCAAAACTGAGCCAGGAAGAAATAGAAAATCTTAACAGACACATCACAAGCATGGAAATTGAAACTGTAATCAGAAATCTTCCAGCAAACAAAAGCCCAGGACCAAACGGCTTCATAGCTGAGTTCTACCAAAAATTTAGAGAATAGCTATCACCTATCCTACTCAAACTCTTCCAGAAATTTTCAGAGGAAGGCAAACTTACAAACTCATTCTATGAGGCCACCATTATCCTAATACCAAAACCTGACAAAGATGCCACAAAAAAAGAAAATTACAGGTCAATATCACTGATGAACATAGATGCAAAAATCCTTAACAAAATTCTAGCAAACAGAATCCAACAACATATTAAAAAGATCATACATCATGACCAAGTGGGCTTTATCCCAGGGATGGAAGGATTCTTCAATATCAGCAAATCAATCAATGTAATACACCACATTAACAAATTGGAAGATAAAAACCATATGATTATCTCAATAGATGCAGAGAAAGCCTTTGACAAAACTGAACATCCATTTATGATAAAAACCCTCCAGAAAGCAGGAATAAAAGGAGTATACCTCAACATAATAAAAGCTATATACGATAAACCCACAGCAAACATTATCCTCAATGATGAAAAATTGAAAGTATTTCCCCTAAAGTCAGGAACAAGAAAAGTGTGCCCACTTTCGCCACTGCTATTCAACATAGTTTTGGAAGTTTTGGCCACAGAAATCAGAAAAGAAAAAGAAATAAAAGGAATCCAAACTGGAAAAGAAGAAGTAAAACGCTCACTGTTTGCAGATGATATGATCCTCTACATAGAAAACCCCAAAGACTCTACCAGAAAATTAAAAGTTGCAGGATATAAAATTAACACACAGAAATCCCTTGCATTCCTATATACTAACAATGAGAAAACAAAAAGAGATATTAAGGAAACAATTCCATTCACAATTGTAATGAAAAGAATAAAATACTTAGGAATAAATCTACCTAGAGAAACAAAAGACCTATATATATATATATATATATATATATATATATATATATATATAAAACTATAAAACACTGATGAAAGAAATCAAAGATGACACAAACAGATGGAGAAATATACCATGTTCATGACTCAGAAGAATCAATATAGTGAAAATTAGTATATCACCCAAAGCAATCTATAGATTCAATGCAATCCCTATCAAGCTACCAATGGTATTTTTCACACAACTAGAACAAATAATTTCACAATTTGTATGGAAATAAAAAAATTTTCGAATATCCAAAGCAATCTTGAGAAAGAAGAATGGAACTGGAGGAATCAACCTGCCTGACTTCAGGCTATACTACAAAGCTACAGTCATTAAGACAGTATGGTACTGGCACAAAGACAGAAATATAGATCAATGGAACAAAATAGAAAGCCCAGAGACAAATCCATGCATCTATGGACACCTTATCTTTGACAAAGAAGGCAAGAATATACAATGGAGAAAAGACAATTTCTTTAACAAGTGGTGCTGGCAAAACTGGTCAACCACTTGTAAAAGAATGAAATTAGAACACTTTCTAACACCATACACAGAAATAAACTCAAAATAGATTAAAGATCTAAATGAAAGACCAGAAACTATAAAACTCTTAGAGGAAAACATAGGCAAAACACTCTCCAACATAAAGCACAGAAGGATCCTCTATGACCCACCTCCCAGAATAATGGAAATAAAAGCAAAAATAAACAAATGGGACCCAATTAAACTTCAAAGCTTTTGCACAACAAAGGAAACTATAAGCAAGGTGAAGGCAGTCTTCAGAATGGGAGAAAATAATAGCAAATGAAGCAACTGACAAACAACTAATCTCAAAAATTTACAAGCAACTCCTGCAGCTCAATTCCAGAAAAATAAACCCAATCAAAAAATGAGCCATAGAACTAAACAGACATTTCTCCAAAGAAGACATACAGATGGCTAACAAACACATGAAAAAATGCTCAACATCACTCACTATCAGAGAAATGCAAATCAAAACCACAATGAGATACCATCTCATGCCTGTCAGAATGGCTGCGATCCAAAAGTCTACAAGCAATAAATGCTGGAGAGGGTGTGGAGAAAAGAGAACCCTCTTACACTATTGGTGGGTATGCAAACTGGTACAGCCACTATGGAGAACAGCATGGAGATTCCTTAAAAAACTGGAAATAACTACCATATGACCCAACAATCCCACTGCTGGGCACACACACCAAGGAAACAAGAATTGAAAGAAACATGTGTACCCCAATGTTCATCGCAGCACTGTTTATAATAGCCAGGACATGGAAGCAACCTAGATGTCCATCAGCAAATGAATGGATAAGAAAGCTGTGGTACATATACACAATGGAATATTACTCAGCCATTAAAAATAATGCATTTGAATCGGTTCTAATGAGGTGGATAAAACGGGAGCCTATTATACAGAGTGAAGTAAGCCAGAAAGAAAAACACCAATACAGTATACTAATGCATGGGATATATATGGAATTTAGAAATATGGTAACAATAACCCTATATGTGAGACAGCAAAAGACACAGATTTATAGAACAGTCTTTTGGACTCTGTGGGAGAAGGCGAGGGTGAGATGATTTAAGAGAATAGCATTGAAACATGTATATTATCATATGTGAGACAGATTGCCAGTCCAGGTTTGATGCATGAGACAGGGTGCTCAGTGCTGGTGCACTGGGATGACCCAGAGGGATGGGATGGGGAGGGAGGTGGGAAGGGGATTCAGGATGGGGAACACATGTACACCCATGGCTGATTCATGTCAATGTATAGCAAAACCACTACAATATTGTAAAGTAATTAGCCTCCAGTTAAATAATTTTTTTTAATAAATGAAAAAAAAATTAGCACTTCCTCTTTATCCATTCATCAGGCAATGCACATTTAGGTTGTTTCCATGGCTTAGCTATTATAAATACTGAGGCTGTGAACATTGGGATGCGTGTATCTTTCCAAATTATACTTTTCTCTGGATATATGCATAGGAGTGGGATTGAAGGATCATATGGTATTAATTGCTCAATTGTTAATTTTTTTAATGATACTGCATCCTGTTCTTGACAGTGGTTGAACCAATTTATATTGCCACCAACAATGAAAAAGGATTACCTTTTCTCCACACCCTCTCCAGCATTTATTATTTGTAGACTTTTTGATGATGGACATTCTGACCAGTGTACGGTGATATCTCACTAGGTTTGATTTGCGTTTCTCTGATAATTAGCGATGTTAAACATTTTTTTCATGAGCCTGTTGGCCACCTGTATACTTTCTTTGAAGAAATGTCTATTTGGTTCACTTTTTGATTGGGTTCTTTGAATTTCTGATACTGAGTTGTGTAAGCTGTTTGTATATTTTGGAGATTAATCCTTGTCAATTGCATCATTTGCAAATATTTTCTCCCATTCTGTAGTTTGTCTTTCTAATAGCAGGAGTATTGTTTTTCTTTACTGGTATGGCCACCAGCTGCTCTCACAGTGTAAGTTGTTGGGACGTTAGGCTACATAGCCTCAGGTTGGCTTCTGGAGGAACTGGAGCTGACAGGATTAGCCTGACTCTTAGAAGCACTGGAGACTAAAGCTCAGCCACACATACAGATCCTAATGGAGCTCAAGTAAAACACTCTGGGCACCTGGGCTTGGGTGAATCTGCCTGGTGACAGTACCCCCTGAGTCATCAAGTAACAATGCCATGAAAAAGACATACCATCACTTCATGGGGAGAGGAAAACTGGAACTCCAGTTTGACTATATTTTCTGAACTTTGACCCATGCATCTCTTCCATTAACAGATTTATTTTATTTAGTCACTCTCTCAAGCCCAACTCCATGTAACCCCAAGGACTATAGCCCACCAAGCTACTCTGTCCATAGAATTCTCCAGGCAAGAATACTGGAGTGGATTGTCATTCCCTCTCCAGGAGATCTTCCCAACCCAGGGATTGAACCCAGGTATCCTGCATTGCAGGGGAATTGTTGACCATCTGAAACACCAGGAATATATCTTTACCCTGTAATCAACTATTACAGTGAGTGGACCAGCTCTCAATAAGAGTTGAGTCCTTCTAGAGAATTATTGAAACTGAGTTTGGTTTTGGGAACCCCCACACTTGCTGTTAGTGTCAAAAACAAGCGTGGCCTGACTGATGATATTTCACTCTTAAACTTTTCAGTTGGACTGAAACTCACAGGGGAAATGGATAGTGGGCTTTGTTCAAATTGTGTTTGCCTTTCGGAAAATGAAAAGGAGTGATTTTGCCCCTTAAAGTTCATGTCTCATAATTCATCACATAACCAACGAGTGCTTCTTAATGAAATTCAGCAAAAGTATGTACAAAGACCTCTGGTAACCATTCAGTATGGCTAAATGGAGAAGGCTTCACTGGCTATACAAAAAGAATAGCAGAGGACTTCCCTGGTGTCCAATGGTTTAGAATACACCTGTCAATGCAGGGGACATAGCCTCGATCCCTGGTCCAGGAGGATTCCACATGCCATGGGGCAACTAAGCCTATGCACCACAACTACTCAAGACCATGGGTCTAGAGCCTACACTCTGGGAGAATAGAAGCCACCACAATAAGAAGCCCATGTACCACTATTAGAGAGTAGCCCCTGCCCCCAGCAACTAGAGAAAGGTCATGTGCATCAGTGTAGACCCAGCACAACGAAAACTACATTTTAAAAAGAAAGAGTAGTTGATACTGTCTGCTAAACCATTTGATCCTGGTGTTTCATTTGTGACGGGCACTTTTATAAATGCAACTCACTCTTCTGTGTATTTCTCTATTTGCACTTCATATCAGTGTTAGGAACTGTATTGATAAAGTACAATATCCTAGAGAATGTCTATTATCACCATTTCTAAATTATTTTTCATTAATAAAAATGTGTACAAATTAGGTCAAATTCTTTTTTTTTACTTTTTATTTTTTCTTGGAGCATAGACAATTAATGGGGCTTCCAGGTGGCACTAAGTGGTAAAGAACCTGCCTGCCAATGCAGGAGACTTGGGTTCAACCCCTGAGTCAGGAAGATTCCCTGGAGGAGGGCATGGCATCCCACTCCATTATTCTTGCCTGGAGAATCCCATGGACGGAAGAGCCTGGCAGGCTATAGTCCATAGGGTTGCAAAGAGTCGAACACAACTGAAGCAACTTAGCACACATATAACCAGTTAACAATGCTGTGATACTTTCAGATGAACAGCAGAGGGACTCAGCCATACATATATATGCCTCTGTTCACCCAGGACAGTGATTTCTAATGTAAACTATTGACATGTTCTTCCTTTTACACCTCAGTTCTGTTCAGTTCAGTCACTCAGTCATGTCCGACCCTTTGTGACCCCATGGATTGCAGCACTCCAGGCCTCCCTGTCCATCACCAACTCCCAGAGTTTACTCAAACTCATGTCCATTGAGCCTCTGATGCCATCCAACCATCTAATCCTCTGTTGTCCCCTTCTCCTCCCGCCTTCAATCTTTCCTAGCTCAGGGTCTTTTCAAATGAGTCAGTTCTTCACATCATTTGGCCAAAGTATTGGAGCTTCAGCTTCAGCATCAGTCCTTCCAAAGGATACAGGACTGGTTTTCTTCAGGATCTCCTTGCAGTCCAAGGGACTCTCAAGAGTCTTCTCCAACACTACAGTTCAAAAGCATCAATTCTTCAGTGCTCAGCTCTCTTTATAGTCTAACTCTGCAGGGTAAGTCTTAGTTGTGACTTGTGGGGTCCAGTTCCCCAAACAGGGGGTCAAACCTAGTCCCCTGCATTGGAATTGTGGAGTGTTAACCACTGTATCACCAGGAAAGTCCACAGAGACCTGTTTCTTTGGTACACAGGAAAATTAGTGGCTCCAGGGAAGAGTAGTTGATGAGAGAAATTTCAATGACTCAGGAAGAAAGTTAAGCCTAGAAGTCCTCTGGTCCTCAACCAATATTAGGAGAAGTATCCTCAGACATACTGGAAAACAGTCCAAATTTTACATGAGGAAAAGTCAACTGAGGGCTTCAGTAAGCATGCCATGCTCTCCTCTACCCTGCATGCTGATGCCATTCCTTAAAACCTATCTTGCAATACAAGCTTACCTCAAGAAATGGGAGAAAAATCAAATAAATAACCTAACTTTACACCTAAAGCAACTAGAAAAAGAAGAAATGAAGAATCCCAGGGTTCATAGAAGGAAAAAAAATCATAAAAATTAGGGCAGAAATAAATGAAAAAGCAACAAAGGAGACTATAGCAAAAATCAACAAAACTAAAAGCTGGTTCTTTGAGAAGATAAATAAAATTGACAAACCATTAGCCAGACTCATCAAGAAAGAAAGGGAGAAGAATCAAATCAACAAAATTAGACATGAAAATGGAGAAATCACAACAGACAACACAGAAATACAAAGGATCATAAGAGACTACTATCAGCAACTATATGCCAATAAAATGGACAACTTGAAAGAAATGCATGAATTCTTAGAAAAGTATAACCTTCCAAAACTGTACCAGGATGAAACAGAAAATCTTAACAGACACATCACAAGCATGGAAATTGAAACTGGAATAAAAAATCTGCCAAGAAGCAAAATGTCAGGGCCAGATGGCTTCACAGGTGAATTCTACCAAAAATAGAGAATAACTATCACCTATCCTTCTCAAACTCTTCCAGAAAATTGCAGAGGAAGGTAAACTGGCAAACTCATTCTATGAGGCCACCATCACCCTAATGCCAAAACCAGACAAAGATGCCACACAAAAAAGAAAACTACAGGCCATTATCACTGATGAACATAGATGCAAAAATCCTTAACAAAATCTAGCAAACAGAATCCAGAAACGTATTAAAAAGATCATACATCATAACTAAGTGGGCTTTATCCCAGGGATGAAAGGATTCTTCAATATTTGCAAATAAATGTGATACATCACATTAACAAATTGAAAGATAAAAACCATATGATTATCTCAATAGATGCAGAGAAAGCCTTTGACAAAATTCAACATCCATTTATGAGAAAATCCCTCTAGAAAGCAGGAACAGAAGGAACATACCTCAACACAATAAAAGCCATATATGGTAAACCCACTGCAAACATTATCCTCAATGGGGAAAAATTGAAAGAATTTCTCCTAAGGTCAGGAGCAAGACAAATCTGTCCACTCTTACCACTACTATTCAACACAATTTTGAAAGTTTTAGTCACAGCAATCAGAAAATAAAAAGAAGTAAAAGGAATCCAGATTCTAAAAGAAGTAAAACTCTCACTGTTTGCAGAGGACATGATCCTCTACAGAGAAAACCCTAAAGACACCACCAGAAAATTCCTAGACCTAATCAATAAATAGAGTAAAGTTTCAGGATATAAAGTTAACACACAGAAATCCCTTGCATTCCAATACAGTAACAGTGAAAAAACAGAGAGAAATTAAGGAAACCATTCCATTTACCATTGTGACAAAAAGAATAAAATACTTAGGAATAAATCTACCTAAAGAAACAAAAGACTTTATATATAGAAAACTATAAAACACTGATGAAAGAAATCAAAGATGACACAAATAAATGGAGAAATATACCTTGTTCATGGATCTGAAGAATCAATATAGTGAAAATGAGTATATCACCCAAAGCAATCTATAGATTCAATGCAATCCCTATCAAGCTACCAATGGTATTTTTCAGAGAACTAAAACAAACAATTTCACACTTTTTATGGAAATACAAAAAAAAAAAAAAAGAAAGAAAGTCAAATAGGCAAAGCAGTCTTGAAAAAGAAGGATGGAACTGGAGGAATCAACCTACTGACTTCAGACTATACTACAAAGCTACAGTCATTAAGACAGTATGGTGCTAGAACAAAGACAGAAATATAGATCAATGGAACAAAATAGAAAGCCCAGAGATAAATTCACACACCTATGGACACCTTATTTTTAACAAAGGAGGCAAGAATATACAATGGAGAAAAGACAATCTCTTTAACAAGCGATGCTGGCAAAACTGGTCAACCACTTGTAAAAGAACGAAATTAGAGCACTATCTAACACCACACATAGAAATAAACTCAAAATGGATTAAAGATCTAAATGTAAGACAAACTATAAAACTCCTAGAGGAAAACATAGGCAAAACACTCTCTAACATAAATCACAGGAGGATTCTCTATGACCCACCTCCCAGAGTAGTGGAAATAAAAGCAAAAATAAACAAATGGGACCCAATTAAATTAAAAGCATTTCCACAACGAAGTAAACCATAAGCAAGGTGAGAAGACAGTCATCAGAATGGGAGAAAATAATACCAAATGAAACAACTGACAAAGAATTAATCTCAAAAGCATTAATCTCAAGCAGCTTATGCAGTTCAATTCTAGAAAAATAAATGACTCAATCAAAAAATGGGCCAAAGACCTAAACAGACATTTCTCCAAAGAAGACATACAGATGGCTAACAAATACATGTAAAGATGCTCAACATCCCTCATTACCAGAGAATGCAAATCAAAACCACAATGAGGTACCATTTCATGCCAGTCAGAATGACTGCCATCAAAAAGTCTACAAACAGTAAATGCTGGAGAGGGTATGGAGAAAAGGGAACACTCTTACACTGTTGGTGGGAATGCAAACTAGTACAGCCACTATGGTGAACAGTATGGAGATTCCTTAAAAAACGGGAAATAGAACTGCCATATGACCCAACAATCCCACTGCTGGGCATACACACTGAGGAAACCAGAATTGAAAGAGACATGTGTACCCGAATGCTCATCAAAGCACTGTTTACAATAGCTAGGACATGGAAGCAACCTAGATGTCCATCAGCAGATGAATGGATAAGAAAGCTGTGGTAGATATACATGGTGGAATATTACTCAGCTATTAAAATGCATTTGAATCAGTTCTAATGAGGTGGATGAAACTGGAGCCTATTATACAGAGTGAAGTAAGTGAGAAAGAAAAACACCAATACAGTATACTAATGCATACATATGGAATTTAGAAAGATGGCAACAGTGACCCTATATGCGAGACAGCAAAAGAGACACAGATGTAAAGAACAAGCTTTAGGACTCTATGGGAGAAGGCGAGGGTGGGATGATTTGAGAGTATATTACTGAAATATGTATACTACCATATATGAAATAGATCGACAGTCCAGGTTCAATGCATGAGACAGGGCACTCAGGGCCAGTGCACTGGGATGACCCTGAGGGATGGGATGGGGAGGGAGGTGAGAGGGGGTTTAGGATGGGGAACACATGTAAACCCATGGCTGATTCATGTGAATGCATGGCAAGAAACATAGCATGATTGTAAATTAATTAGCCTCCAATTAAATTAATTAAAATTTTATAAAATGGGAATTTTCCAGGGGGAGGGGGGGCGGAAAACCATCTTGCTGATGAGTGGAGTATGAAACTAGAGGCAGAGCTCCAGAGCCAGCTTCAGAGTTGCTGTCACAGCATCCTTGTATCAGAAAACTTGGCTTTTAATGACTGATTCATTGTCCCATACCAAGACTGTCCTTGGGAGAAATATGGTAGCTTCCCAGGGGTTCTTAAAGCCACGTGGAGGGCAGAAGGGACAGCTAGGTGTCCTTGGATCCCTAGAGCCCAAAGCCCAAAGCTTCATCTCTGAAAGAAACAATGACCCTAGAAGGGTGAAGTCAGGAAAACATTAAGGACAGAATGAAGAACTGGGATCTCCCATTCCAGACGGTAGTTTTCCTGCCCTATACAGACAATAAAAAATGTGAGCAGGACCATCCATTTCTGCCACCAAAATGGCAAGCTCCTCCAAAATGGTCAGGCATATATTTCAGTGATTTAAACCCAGTAAAGAAATGAGTGGAAATTCCTTTGCAAAAAGGTATGACACAGTCTGCCTCTGACTAATTCCAAATCTTTTCAGCTAGAGCTTTCTTCATGCACAGTAGAGACACTGAAATTCACAACTCAGGAGCATAAGCCTTTGACTGTGTGGATCACAACAAACTATGGAAAATTCATCAACACATGGGAATACCAGACCACCTTACCTGCCTCCTAAGAAATCTGTATCCAGGTCAGGAGGCAACAGTTAGAACCAGACATGGAACAATGGACTGGTTCCAAATTGGGAAAGGAGTATGTCAAGGCTGTATATTATATAACTTCTATGCAGTGTATGTCAAGCGAAATGCTGGGCTGGATGAAGCACAAGCTGAAATCAAGCTTGCCAGGAGAAATATCAGTAACCTCAGATATGCAGATAACACTAACCTTCTGGCAGAAAGCAAAGAGGAACTGAAAAAAACAAAAAAAAACAAAGAGGAACTGAAGAGCCTCTTGATGAAAGTGAAAGATAACAATGAAAAAGCTGGCTTAAAACTCAATATTCAAAAAACGAAGATCATGGCATCTTGACCCATGACTTCATGGCAATAGAAGGGGAAAAATGGAAACAGTGACAGACTTTTTTTCCTTAGGCTCCAAAATCACTTTACATGATGACTCACCCATGACATTAAAAAACACTTGCTCCTTGGAAGTAAGCTATAACATACTAGGACAGCATATTAAAAAGCAGAGACATTACTTTGCCAACAAGCTCCATCTAGTCAAAGCTATGGTTTTTCTAGTAGTCATGTATGGATGTGAGAGTTGGACCATCAAGAAAGCTCAGCGCCAAAGATTTAATGCTTTTGAACCATGGTGTGGGAGAAGACCACTGAGAGTCCCTGGGACTGGAAGGAGATCAATCCAGTCAATTCTAAAGGTAATCAGTCCTGAATGTTCACTGGAAGGACTGATGTTGAAGCTGAAGTTCCAGTACTTTGGCCACCTGACACTAAGAACTGACTCATCGGAAAAGACCAAGATGCTCAGAAAGATTGAAGGCAGGAGGAGAAGGGGACGACAGAGGATGGCATGGTTGGATGTCATCAAAGACTTGATGGACATGAGTTTTACTGAGGTTCATGAGTTGCTGATGCACAGGGAATCCTGGTGTGCAGAAGTCCATGGGTTGCAAAGAGTTGACTGAGTGACTGAACTGAAGGCAATCATTGACCTAATTCCAGGGGAGAAAAGGGAGTTGAGGTGCAAACCATAAATGGTGGAGAAAGGAGAGCTCAAAGATTTGGCTCCAGGCCCAAAGGGAGCCACGGTGGATATGTCAGTGACTAGAAGCCTTCCATATACCAAGAGCAAATGCCATGAGAGTGCTGCAAAGACAGATGAGTGCTCCAGTCAACATTGAAAAGCCACCTCCAAGACCCAAAGATATTCCTTCACTATCATTTCTGTTCCTCTAGCTCTAACAACAACCTAAGTTTTCACTCAGGATCTAAAACTGTATAGCCCAGTGTAGGATCAGAGATGCAGGAAAGATAAGAGGTAGAGCTGTTTTGAGTACAAGAAAGAAGGTCCTGTGCAGGGACTTCCCTGGTGGTCTGGTGGCTAAGACTCCAAGCCCCTATTGCAGAGGGTGTGCAAGTTTGATCCCTGATCATGGAACTAGATGCCACATGCTCCAACTAATAGTGCCCATGCCACAACTAAGATCCAGCACAGCCAAGTAAATGAATAAATGAACACACACACACACACAAAATTCTTATGTCATGCTCAAGTTTAATTCGGTGTTGTTTTTTTTTTTTTCCAGAACAAAGCCTGGTAGACTCACAATTGGCTTTGTAAGTGGGTTGGGTGTGGTTGTGGAGAAATCCCTAAGATCAAACAAACTGTTTACAAAGGCAACAGATTTCAGAGTTGTGTAGAAATCCTAATCATTTCAAAATAACCTTCATCATGAAAAATTACGAGCTTCTCTCAAACACATCAGTGGTCTCTTTGGAGATACTCACAGGAGAGTAATTAGCAACTCAAAAAAGTTTTTCAGAAAGATCCTTAGCTCCTCAAGCTGGTCCTGTCATTGCCACTTCAAGTGAAATGATAATTGCAGTTCTGAAGGAGGATGAGATCACAGCTTCTAAACCTATATTTCAGGGTCTGACTGCCTCCCTCCCACTCACGTCCTGGCTGCCATGACCTTCACCCTGAGCCCAGCATCTTTCTCATACGAAGGTGTCGAGTATTTTGTATCTCAGTCTAAGAGGCAGAGTCTGTAAAGAATCAGGTCTGAGTAAGTATTCATGTGTGGAAAAGGGATCTTTCTGTGGGCTGGGGGTAGAGTGGGAACAGATCCAGTGGCAAAGCAGGTCAGGAAAGCAGAACAATTCCTTAGGAGAGAATTTAGATAAAGCAAGATCAAGATCTTTGTTGTTCAGTAGCTCAGTTGTGTCCAACTCTTTGTAACCCCATGGACTAGAGCACACCAGGATTTGCTTTCCTTCACTGTCTCTTAGAGCTTGCTCAGACTCATGTCCATCGAGTCGGTGATGCCATCCACCCATCTCATCCTCTGTCCTCCCCTTTTTCTCCTGCCTTCAATCTTTCCCAGCATCAGGTAACACTGAACTTGATAGCTCCTAAAGCTAATTTGTGAAACTCTTATTGTGGAGGACTCACAGGAACAATCCTAACGATAATAATGTGGAATTATTTTTAAAAGTATGTATCTTGGTTGCAGCATGTGAACTATTAGTTGTTGCAGCATGTGTAATCTATTTTCCTAACCAGAAATCAAACCCAGGCTCCCTGCATTTGGAGGACAGAGTCTTAGCCACTGGACCACCAGGGAAGTGCCAAAAGATCATCTTCAAGGAGCTTAAGGGTTGTATTTTTAACATCAATCTGTTGTAATGTTACCTTTCAGAAATTCTAGATTAATTTTAACTTTGTTTTAGAAGTGTTATCATGCTGCCTCTATGCTTTCCATAAAGACAAGGATAGAAAAGTAACGATTTTCTAATCCTCTACAGAAAGCATGAATATGATTTTGTTTGAAGAACAGAAATGATTGTCTATATACATATATATATCGATCGGTAGGCATATAACGTGCTTACTGGACATAGCAATCGTGTCTTTTCTGAAACATTTGAGGTCTGATGCTGATGGTGAGATTGCTATCCCTCTTCAAGATAGAGAAGCAGCTTTTAAGGAAAAGGCAGCTTTATAATGGTGAGTTTTGGAATATACTTATCAGGACCAAATGTATCTTCTCATATGTTGTCTAATCTCATAATATTCTAACACCAATTCCAAGCACACATTCATTTCTTTACGGTTTCACTTTTGCAACACACAAGAGTCAATATTCTCCAGATTGTACTTTGCATGGGTCTAGTATGTTAATATTCTTCACAAATCTTGTTATATTGTAGTCTCACTAAACCTCGATTTTAAAAAGACCTAAGCATTTAGATAAAAAAAAAATTATTTCATTTCTATCCTACACTCATGTATCATATAGTAGTACTACATGGTTCATAGTTTATTTAAAAAAGTAATATTGTCCAAGACTTTTTTTGATTGATACCATAGCTAATTTGTGCCTGGCATGTTAGGAGTGCATCTTTCTGTTGCAAAACTGACATTGAGGAAACCTTGCACCCATTAAATCCATTATGGACAGGAGGCACTTTCCTATAGGATTGTGTGTGTTTGTGTGTGTGTACGTGTTAGTGGCTCAGTTTGTGACCCCTGGGCTATAGCTCACCAGGCTCCTCTGTTCATAGGATTTCCCAGGCAAGAATATTGGAGGGGGACTCCATTTCTGAATCCAGGGAATCTTTTTGATATGTTATTGACCTATAGAATAAATACTTATGCAGGTATGGAAACTTTTCTACAACAAGAATTTTAATATATAAACACAATGGAATAAACTCCAATACTCTGGCCACCTGATGCGAACAACTGACTCATTGGAAAAGACCCTGATGCTGGGAAAGACTGAAGGCAGGCATAGAAGGGGACGACAGAGGATGAAATGGTTAGATGGCATTACCAACTCAATGGACATGAATTTGAGGAAGATCCAGGAGCTGGTGATGGACAGGGAGGCCTGGTGTGCTGCCGTCCTGGGGGTTACCAAGAGTAGGACACGACTGAATGACTAAACTGAACTGATAGAATAAACTATATGATATAAAAACAAAACTAAATTTCACAATGGATTATTCAAAAACACAGCTGATGTGTTTGGTTGGTTCATCACAGTGATTAGGACACTGTCTTGGACTCAGCCTACCAGGTTCTTACCACCACTCAGCCTGTAATCAGCGTGTGAATTTAGAAAGATCCCTTGACCTCTCTGTACCTAGGATCTCCTTATCTTTGCAATAAATCAGTGTCAGTACCTAGCCCATGCAGTTATGAACATCAAACAACTGGCAGAATGGCCTCTAGGGAGTTGGCAACAAGAATGTTGTGCTCCTGTCAGACTTTAGTTGGAATCCTGGGTGCTTCCTCTCTTACCTTAATCTCTTCCTTTACCACAACAAATGTGGGTTGACGTTCACAGATTTGACCTTCAGGCATGGACTGTACTTGCTTTATGGTCATTCCCTTTAAAGGCATCTCTGTGTCAATGGCAGCCTTTAACTGAAGCTTGTCTTCAGTGATTTTGCCATGCAAATGTGTTCTCTATGCCCTCAAAGCTGGTAGGGTGTGTCCATTGGCCCTCCTGGCCCCTTAAGTGTCTCCAGCCATCAAGATCAGCCCCTGGAAATCCAGATGGGTGGAACTTAGAGCAAAAGCTCCCAAGGAGGGGACTTCCCTGTGGTCCAGAGGTTAAGACTGTACTCTCAATGCAGGGGGTCCAGGTTCAATCCCTGGTCAGGGAACTAGAAGCCACATGCCATATCTGAGAGTTTATGTGCCATAACTAAGAGTTTGCATGGCATTAACTAAGACCTGGTGCAGGCAAATAAATAAATAATAAGATGAAATATATAATATCATTTAACAACAACAACAACAAAAAACAATCCTGAGCATATTTGCATCTCTACTTTGCACTACTGGAGAGTATATAACTTCTTTCTCAAGCTTTCTGTATGAAAACTGTGTCTACTGTTCATTATACTTCCTGGTCTTTAGGACAAGATTGTATGGTCACAAGTCATATCTTTCTGTACACAGTATTTTCCCCATGGATATAATGCCAAATGGAGCAAAAATCAACACAAAGCATGAAGACTTAGGATACTGCTCTGTTGAATTTTATGATAAAATCAGTGATTCACTGTATGTAGCAGTGTTACTATTCTCTGATGTTTCATTGTTGGAGTTATGATCTGGGCTTACAGCTCCTCTTCTTCACAGACACAGGCAGCAAAAGAGACACATTCACAGAAACAGCCTTTCACAAGCTCGTTCTACATTTTTTGATAATACATGTTAGTTTGTTTTTATTTTTAATTAAAGACATGTTCCCAGGTTATGAATGCATAATATCTCAGTGAAGTTTCAGGAATTATTGCACATCTGGAGATCACAACTAGATCAAGAAACACAATGTTCTCAGTTTCCATGAAACTCTTGTGCCCCTTCTAACTCATTATTTCCAAGACTATAGCTTTGTTGGGTATATTTGTAGGCCTGGATGATTAGGTACAGGTTTACAACTATTATGACATTTAATATTAGATCACTTTGCCTGTCTTGGCCTTCACATGGAAAATATCATGCAGCTTCTTTCATTTGGACTTTTTGTCCTCCATTCCTTTATATCTTTGTGAATTTATCTTTATTGTTTTATATTATTGTTGATTTTTCATTATCATTAATATATAGGACTTCATTGTGTGACTATCAAAGGATTAACTGATCATTCAGCTGTTAATGGGTACGTGGGTATTAAGAGTTAGGGGCTATTACAAGTAATGATTAGGGCTCTCATTACTTTGCCGACTAAGGTCCATCTAGTCAAGGCTATGGTTTTCCCAGTGGTCATGTATAGATGTGAGAGTTGGACTGTGAAGAAGGCTGAGCACCGAAGAATGGATGCTTTTGAACTGTGGTGTTGGAGAAGACTCTTGTGAGGCCCTTGGACTGCAAGGAGATCCAACCAGTCCATTCTGAAGGGGATCAGCCCTGGGAGTTCTTTGGAAGGAATGATGCTAAAGCTGAAACTCCAGTACTTTGGCCACCTCATGAGAAGAGCTGACTCATTGGAAAAGACTCTGATGCTGGGAGGGATTGAGGGCAGGAGGAGAAGGGGACGACAGAGGATGAGATGGCTGGATGGCATCACTGACTCAATGGACGTGAGTCTGAGTGAACTCCAGGAGTTGGTGATGGACAGGGAGGCCTGGCGTGCTGCGATTCATGGTGTCGCATAGAGTCGGACGCGACTGACTGAACTGAACTGAACTGATAAATTCTATTAATATAACTAATCTTTGGGTGATATATGTACTAAATATTGTTGAATATATTCATAGAAGTGGATTTCTTGGAACAGGATTACATCTGATCTGCTAAGTAGATACCACAGTTTTCCAAAATGAGTGTACCAATTTGAACACCCACCATCAGTGTATGAGATTCTTGGTTCATCCACAGCTATGCCAAAACTTGGCATTTTTGTCATTTTTCTTTCAGATTTCTTTATGGTATTTGATGACATATAGGTAGTGGTTACATTTTAATTGACCTGATTGCCAAGGATGTGGCATATTTTTCCACGTCTTATCCGTTGAATAAATTCTTTCTCGAGGATTCTCTTTGAAGACTCTGTCCACTGTTTGTTCTATCTTCGGGTTTTTAGGACATGCTTGTGTGATTTAAGTTGTATCTGTGTCTGTGTGTGTGTCTTGATGAGATCCAGTCTTAATTTTAATGTGTGCAAAAGTTATTTCACCATATGGTTTACATATACTGTGTTTTTTAGTATATATAAATATTTATTTATTTAGTTGCATTGGGTCTTGATTGCATCATGTGGTAACTATGTTGTATCATGCAGGATCTTTTGTTGTGGTGCACAGACCCTCTAGTTGCAGATCCCAGGCTTAGAAACCCCATGGCATATAGGGTCTTAGTTGCCCAACCAGGTATCAAACCTGCGTCTCCTACATTGCAAGGCAGTTTCTTAACTACCGGACAACCAGGGAAGTACCTTTAGCATATATTTTAAATTGTTAGACCCTAGAATAACTCCTGTCTTTTTTTTTCTAAAATAATACATTATCTTCTTTAAATACCAGCTGAGCCACACGAGAAGCCCAAGAATTCTGAAGTGGGTATTCTTGGAGTGGGTAAGACTATCCCTTCTCTAGCGGATCTTCCTGACCCATGAACCGAACTGGAGTCTCCTGCATTGCATGCAGATACTTTACCAACTGAGCCATCAGGAAACCCCTACAATAATATATTATCTTCTTAAAATTTAGAAGAGAATGCGTTTAGAGTTGACCTCTTTTATGATGAGGGCAGTGATGGAGATTTTTTTTCTTCAGTAAGCTTCTCCTTAAAAGTGGGTTTTATACTATCTTTCAATTTACTTTCACTTGTCATTGCTTCCTCCAGGTTACCACCACTTCATCCTTCCTGCTGACTTCTTTGTAAAATAGACTGATTTTTCTCATCATCATTGCCCCACATGAAGCCTTGGAAATTTCACAAAAGCACACAAGGAAAGTTGTCTCTTGATGTCACAAATTTATATGAGCCATTCTGGTCTGAGGAATCACTGTTGCCATCATATAAAGGGGAGTATCTTGAATGACACAACAGCCTCCAGCCAACTGGCCTTTGGAATAACCTTCTTGTTACAGACTGTGCTTGGAATCTGGGGCAATTTCTCCCTTCTGTATCGTTACTTTTTTTTTTACCACACTCAGTGTAGGTTGAGGGTCACAGATTTGATTTGCAAGCACCTGACTATAGCCAACATTTTGGTCATTCTCTCGAAAGGAGTCCCTCAGACAATTACAACTTTGAGGTTGAAATATTTTGCCAGTGATTTTGCCTGCAAACTTATTTTGTATGTTGAGAGAGTGGGCAGGAGTATCTCCATCAGCACCACCTGCCTCTTGAGTGTGTTTCAGACCATCACGATCAGCCCCAAGTACTGCCGTTGGAAGAATCTTAAAGTCAAAGCCCCAAAGTACATTGCCTTCTCCATTTCCTTCTGCTGGATCCAGTGTATGTTTGTAAATCTCTTTTTTCCTCTGTATGCATTATATGTTTCTGAAAAATGGCACAGCACAAACATGACAAATACAAGAGATTCAGAGTACTGTGCTGCCACAGATCTTGAGAACATCTCAGGCTCAATATATGCAGCTTTGGTCGTGTTCCCTGAAGTTTCATTTTCTGTGCTCATCTTCTGGGCCAGTGGCTCCATGATTCTCACCCTGTACAGACACAGTCAGCGAGTCCAGTATATTCACAAGGCTTGTGTGTCTCCCAGACTCCCCGCTGAGTCCAGAGCCACCCAAAGCATCCTACTCTTGGCGAGCACCTTCATGTGTTTCCACACCCTGTCCTGCATCTTTAACACTACTCTTGCTCTTTTTCATAATCCCAGTTGGTGGTTGGTGTATACAACTGGCCTGATTAATGTGTGTTTTCCCTTTATCAGCCCCTTTCTGCTCATGAGCCGTGACTCCATCATATCCAGTCTCTGCTTTCTCTACATGAAGAACTCAGTATCCCCTGATCTTATCAGAAAAATGTAAATTGTATGTTTTTAAAATTTTATCAAGGCATACTTGATTTATAGTGTTGTCTTTGTTCCGGGTATATGAAAAAGTGAATCAGTTATACATATGTGTGTGTATCTACTCTTTTTAGATCCTTTCTCATGTAGGCCATTACAGACTATTGAATAGAGTTCCCCATGCTATACAGTAGGTCACTTCTTTTTTGTTGTAAACCAGGCCTCTGGGCATGTGGGACTTGGTTCCCAGTGATTGAACCCCTTCTCTCTGCCTAGAAAGGGCTTAGTCTTAAGCATGGGACCATCTGAGAAGTCCCCACTAGGTCCTTAGTAGGTACCTATTTTATATATTGTAGTGTATATATGGGGCTTCCCTGGTGCCTGGGTGTTAAAGGATCCGACTGGGAATGCAGGAGACTCCAGTTCGATTCCTGGGTCAGGAAGATCCCACATGCCACAGGGCAACTAAGCCCATGCACCACAATACTGAGCCTATGTGCCTAGAGCCTGTGCTCTGCAAGGGAAGCCACCACAGTGAGGAGCCCACGCTCACTGCGACTAGAAAAAGCCCGCATGCAACAGCCAAGACCCAGCATAGCCTAAATAAATAAATAAATAAAATTCCACTTGTGATCCTTTAGTGTATAAAGGGTAAGGTTTTCCAGGCATATTTTATATGCCTAAGATATTTGCACCATGGTCTCAAATATAGAAACAATCCATGAGCAAAACTTAGCCCAGTTTAAATGAGGGCTTTTTTTGGTTTGTTTTTTGTTTTGGTTTTTTAATTTAGATATTCTTTTAAAAATTGAAGCATATGTTATCTTAGTTTCAGGTGTAGATAGCAAAGTGACTCACTATATATATATATATATTTTTTTCTTTTTCAGATTCTTTCCCTTATAGATTATTACAAAATATTGAATGCAGTCCCTGTGTTGTACACTAGGTCTTTGTCCCTTATCTATTTTATATATAGTAGTGTGTATATCTGGAGAAGGCAATGGCACCCCACTCCAGTACTCTTGCCTGGAAAAGCCCATGGACGGAGGAGCCTGGTAGGCTTCAGTCCTTGGGGTTGCCAAGAGTCGGACACGACTGAGTGACTTCACTTTCACTTTTCACTTTCATACATTGGAGAAGGAAATGGCAGCCCACTCCAGTGTTCTTGCTTGGAGAATCCCAGGGACAGGGGAGCCTGGTGGGCTGCCGTCTATGGGGTCGCACAGAGTCGGACACGACTGAAGTGACTTAGCAGTAGCAGTGTGTATATGTTAATTCCAACTTCCTAAATTGTCCTTCCTCCCTCTTTTCCCTTTTGATAATCACAAGTTTCTCTTCTATGTTTGAGTATCTTTCTGTTTTATAAATAAGCTTATTTGTATCTTCTTTTGAAAAAAAGATTCCACATATAAGTGATATTACATGCTATTTGTTTTTCTCTATACAGCTTACTTCATTTAGTATGATAATCCCTAGGTCCATCCATGGTGCTGCAAATGGCATTATTTCATTCTTTTTAATGGATGAGTAATATTCTATTGTGTTTATATACCATATCTTCTTTATCCATTAATCAGGTGATGGACATTTAGGTTGTTACCATGTCTTAGCTACTGTAAACAGTGCTGCTGTGAACATTGGGATGCATGTATCTTTCCAAATTATAGTTTCCTCTGGATATATGCCCAGGGGTGGGATTGGTGGATCATATGGTATTAATTGCTCTTAGATTTTTTAAGGAAACTGCAGACTGTTCTTGATAGTGGCTGAACCAATTTACATTCCCACCAACAATGAAGGAGAATTCCCTTTTCTCCACACCCTCTCCAGCATTTATAATCTGTAGACATTTTGATGATGGCTATTCTGACCAGTGTAAGGTGTTATCTCACTAACTTTGATTTGCATTTCTCTTATAATTAGTGATGTTGAGCATTTTTTCATGAGCCTGTTGGCGACATGTATACTTTGAAGAAATATCTATTTGGATTTTTCCCCACTTTTTGATTGGGTTGTTTGAATTTCTGATATTGAGTTGTATGAGCTGTTTGTATATTTTGCAGATTAATCCTTTGTCAATTGCATCATTTGCAAATATTTTTTCCCATTCTGTAGATTGCCTTTGTGATAGCAGGAGTATTTTTGTTTGTTTCATGGGGTGGGCACCAGCCTCTCTCACGTTATAAGTCGGCTGGGGCTTTAGGCAGTGTAGTATCAGGCTGGCTTCTGGAGGAACTGGAGATAACAGGATTAGCTTGATTCAGAAGAACTGAGAACTAAAGCTCAGCCACACAGACAGATCCTGATGGAGCTCATGAAAAACACTCTGGGCACCTGGGCTTGGGTGAAGATCCCTGGTGGCCATACTCCCTGTGTCGTCAGGTATCAATGCCAGGAAAATGACATAGCATCACTTCATGGGGAAAGGTAAACTAGAGCTCCAATTTGACTATTTTTTCTGAACTCTGACCCATGCATCTCTTCCATTGACTGTTGTCATTTTTTTAGTCGCTCTATTGTGTCCAGCTCTTTATGACCCCAAGGACTATAGCACACCAGGCTCCTCTCTCTGTGGAATTCTCCAGGCAAGAATACTGGAGTAGGTTGCCATTCCCTTCTCAAGGAGATCTTCCCAACCCAGGGATTGAACCCAGGTATCCTGCATTACAGGGGAATTCCTGACTGTCTGATCCACCAGGGAATATATCTTTACCCTGTAATCAACCATTACAGTGAGTGGACCAGCTCTCAGTGAGTGCTGAGTCCTAGAGAATTATTAAAACTGAAGGTGGGTTTGGGAACCCCCACACTTGCCGTTAGCATCAAAAACAGGTGTGGCCTGACTGATGATGTTTCACTCTTAAAATTCTCAGTTGGACTGAAAACTCTCACAGGGGAAATGGATAGTGGGCCTTGTTCAGACTGTGTGTTTTCCTGCTGGAAAGTGAAAAGAGTGATTTTGCCCCTTAAAGTTGTTGTCTCATCATTTATTGCATAACCAATGGGTGCTCCTTAATGAAATTGCACAGAGACCTCTGGTAACCATTCAGTACTGATGAATGCAGAGAGCAGCCTGGCTATAGTTAAAAGAACAGCAGAGGACTTCACTGGTGTCCAGTGGTTTAGAATCCACCTGTCAATGCAGAGGACATGGGCTCGATCCCTGGTCTAGGAAGATACCACAGGCCACGGGACAGCTAAGCCTGTGCACCACAATTACTCAAGACCATGGGTCTAGAGCCCATGCTCTGGAAGAGTAGAAGCCACCACAATGAGAAGTCCATGCACCACAATTAGAGAGATGCCCCCATTCACCACAACTAGAGAAAGGCCATGTGCATCAGTGAAGACCCAGCACAACCAAAAATATATTAAAAAAAAAAAAAAAAAGGACAGTTGATACTGCCTGCTAAACCATCTGATCCTGGTGTTTTCATTTGTGAGGGGCACTTTTATAAACACCCCTCTGTCTTCTGTGGATATTTCTCTGTTTGCACTTCATATCAGTGTTGGGATCTGTATTGATAAAGTAAAATATCCTAGAAAATGTCTATTATCACCATATCCATTTTAATTTTCATTAATACAAATTGTATAAATTAGGTCAATGATTTCTTTTTTTTAACTTTTAATGTTATATTGGAGTATAGCCAATTAATGGGGTTTCCTAGGTGGCACTAGTGGTAAAGAACCTGCCTGCCAATGCAGGAGACTCGGTTCAATCCCTGAGTCAGGAAGATTCACTGGAGGAGGGCATAGCAACCCAGTCCAGTATTCTGCCTGGAGAATCCCATGGACAGAAGAGCCTGGCAGGCTATAGTCCATAGGGTTGCAAAGTGTCAGACACAACTGAAGCGACTTAGCACACACATAACCAATTAACAGGGTTGTGATACTTTCAGATGAACAGGGAAGTGACTCAGCCATACATATACATGTCTCCATTCTCCCAAAACAGTGATTTCTAATGTAAACTATTGACATATTTTCATTTCAGTTCAGTTCAGTCGCTCAGTCATGTCCAACTCTTTGCGACACCATGAATCACAGCATGTGAGGCCCCCCTGTCCATCACCAACTCCCGGAGTTCACTCAGACTTATGTCCATCGAGTCAGTGATGCCATCCTGCCATCTCATCCTCTGTCGTCCCCTTCTCCTCCTGTCCTCAATCCCTCCCAGCATCAGAGTCTTTTCCAATGAGTCAACTCTTCTCATGAGGTGGCCAAACTACTGGAGTTTCAGCTTTAGCATCATTCCTTCCAAAGAACACCCAGGGTTGATCTCCTTCAGAATGGACTAGTTGGATCTCCTTGCAGTCCAACGGACTCTCAAGAGTCTTCTCCAACACCACGGCTCAAAAGCATCAATTCTTCAGCGCTCAGCCTTCTTCACAGTCCAACTCTCATATCCATACATGACCAGAGGAAAAACCATAGCTTTGACTAGAAGGACCTTAGTCGGCAAAGTAATGTCTCTGCTTTTGAATATACTATCTAGGTTGGTCATAACTTTCCTTCCAAGGAGTAAGCGTCTTCTAATTTCATGGCTGCAATCACCATTTGCAGTGATTTTGGAGCCCAAAAAAATAAAGTCTGACACTGTTTCCACTGTTTCCCCATCTATTTCCCATGAAGTGATGGGACCGGGTGCCATGATCTTCGTTTTCTGAATGTTGAGCTTTAAGCCAACTTTTTCACTCTTCTCTTTCACTTTCAAGAGGCTTTTTAGTTCCTCTTCACTTTCTGCCATAAGGGTGGTGTCATCTGCATATCTGAGGTTATTGATATGTCTCCCAGCAATCTTGATTCCAGCTTGTGTTTCTTCCAGCCCAGCGTTTTTCATGATGTACTCTGCATAGAAGTTAAATAAGCAGGGTGACAATATACAGCCTTGACGTCCTCCTTTTCCTATTTGGAACCAGTCTGTTGTTCCATGTCCAGTTCTAACTGTTGCTTCCTGACTTGCATACAGATTTCTCAAGAGGCAGATCAGGTGGTCTTTAGGAACACCATAATCAACTAGACATCATACGTTTTTGGAAGTCAGACTATTCTTATTGCTGCTTCAACTCTGCTCCCCATTGTGATAACCACTGTTTGATACCTTGGGTGGTTGGGTGTCACAGTTGGTCTCTGCCACTCTGAAAGCTATTACTCCCAGTACATTTATGGTAACCAAATAAGCCACAGTAGTTCCCCACTGAGTTCTGTCCTACAGAGAATAGTGATTATGGAGTTCTTCAAAAGTGCCTGGGCTCCCAGCAAATTTATCTCTCACAGCTGTGTTGAAAAGTCTGTCTTCTGGACCCTTCCAAGGTGGGTGAACAGGTCTCTCATGACAAATCTACTCTAAGATCGTCATTTCCAAAAGCCTCTGAATCCAAATCCTTTCTGCAGTAAACCAAGGCAACGCTGGCATTTCCAGTTCACTGAACATCACCTTTTGGCCATATTTCTGTTAACCAGCAAACTAAACTAGAGCCTTCTTTCAGTGTTAACAAAACTGCATATACCCAACACATAGTGAAGCCAAACAAACAGAAATGTAGGAGTTTGGAACAGATAAAGTTTTATTTCAGGGCCAGGCAAGGAGACAAGTGGCTCGTGCCCTAAAAGCCCCAAACTCTCTGGAGTGTTTTCGCAAAACACTTTTTAAACGCCCAGTGGTGGTTGTGGGAGGGTCATATCACTTGAGTTAAGTCACTCAGTCATGTCCGACTCTTTGCGAGCCCATGGGCCGCAGCACGCCAGGCCTCCCTGTCCATCACCAACTCTCTGAGTTTGCTCAAACTCATGTCCATTGAGTCGGTGATGCTATCCAACCATCTCATTCTCTCTTATCCCCTTCTCTTCCCACCTTGAATCCCAGTATCAGAGCTTTTTTCAGTGAGTCAGTTCTTTTCATCAGATGGCCAAAGTATTGGAGTTTCAGCTTCAGCATCAGCCCTTCCAATGAATATTCGGGACTGATTTCCTTTAGGATGGACTGGTTAGATCTTGCAGTCCAACGGACTCTCAAGAGTCTTCTCCAACACACAGTTCAAAAGCATCAATTCTTTGGCCCTCAGCTTCCTTTATTCTCCATAGCTGCAAGCCAATACTTAGCTGTGTCTTGTGGGGTCTAGTTCTCCAACCAGCAGATCGAACTTAGACCCTGTGGATTGGGAGTGCAGAGTCTTAACCACTAGACCACCAGGGAAGTCTCCAGAGGGCTACTTCTTTGGTATACAGGAAATTAGCAGCTCCAGCAAAGAGTAGCAAGAGACAGAAATTTCATAGATTCAGGAAGAAAGTTAAGCCTGAGACGTTCTCTGGTCCTCAGCCAATATTAGGAGAAGTGTTTTGAGACATAGCCGAAAACAGTCCAAATTTTACATGAGGAAAAGTCAACTGAGGGCTCCAGTGAGCGTACCATGCTCTCCTCTACCCTGCATGCTGATGTCATTCCTTAAAACCCATCTTACTAGTGAGTGGAGTGTAAAACTGAAGGTAGAGCTCCAGAGCCAGCTTCAGAGATGCCATCACAGCATCCCTGTATCAGAAAACTTGGCTTTTAATGACTGATTCATTGTCCCATACCAAGACTGTCCTTGGGAGAAATATGGTAGCTTCCCAGGGGAACTCAAAGCTATGTGGAGGGCAGAAGGGACAGCCAGGTGTCCTTGGATCCCTAGATCCCAAAGCCCAAAGCTTCATCTCTGAAAGAAGCAATGACCCTAGAAGATTGAAATCAGGAAAACATTAAAGAGAGAATGCAGAACTGGGATCTCCCACTCCAGAGGGTAATTTTCCTGCCTTTTATTCAGACAATAAAAAATGTGAGCAGGATCATCCATTTCTGCCACCAAAATGGCAAGCTCCTTCAACAGGGTCAGGCATGTATTTCAGTGCTTTAAACCTAGTAAAGAAACGAGTGGAAATTCCTTTGCAAAAAGGTATGACACAGTTTGTCTTTGACTAATTCCAAATCCTTTAAAACCAGAGATTTCTTCATGCACAGTAGAGACACTAAAACCCCAGACTCAGAAGCATAAGCCTTTGACTGTGTGGTTCACAATAAACTGTGGGAAATTCCTCAAGAGATGGGAATACCATACCACCTTACCTGCCTCCTGAGAAATCTGTATGCAGGTCAAGAAGCAACAGTTAGAACCAGACATGGAACAATGGACTGGTTCCAAATTGGGAAAGGAGTATGTCAAGGCTGTACATTGCCACCCTGCTTATTTAACTTCTATGCAGAGTATGTCTTGCAAAATGCCAGGCTGGATGAAGCACAAGCTGGAATCAAGATTGCCGGGAGAAATATCAATAACCTCAGATATGCAGATGACACCACCCTTATGGCAGAAGCAAAGAGGAACTGAAGAGACTTTTGAGGAAAGTGAAAGAGAGTGAAAAAGCTGGCTTAAAACTCGACATTCAAAATATGAAGATCATGGCATCAGGTCCCACCACTTCATGGCAAATTAGAGAGGAAATGATGGAAACAGTTACAGATTTCATTTTCTTAGGCTCCAAAATCACTGTACATGGTGACTTCAGCCATGAAATTAAAACACACTTGGTCCTTGGAAGTAAAGTTATAACCAACCAGGACAGCATATTAAAAAGCAGAGACATTACTTTGCTGACAAACTTCCACCTAGTCAAAGCTATGGTTTTTTCACCAGTCATGTATGGATATGAGAGTTTGACCATAAAGAAAGCTGAGTGCCAAGAAATTGATGCTTTTGAACCATGGTGTTGGAGAAGACTCTTGAGAGTCCCTTGAACTGCAAGGAGATCAAACCAGTCAATTTTAAAGTCCTGAATATTCATTGGAAGGACTGATGCTGAAGCTAAAGCTCCAATACTTTGGCCACCTGATGCTAAGAATTGACCCACTGGAAAAGACCCAGATGCTGAAAAAGATTGAAGGTGGGAGGAGAAGGGGACGACAGAGGATGAGATGTTTAGACAGCATCAACAACTTGATAAATATGACTTTTGCAAGCGTGGGGAATTGCTGATGTACAGGAAAACCTGGTGTGCAGAAGTCCATGGGTCACAAAGACTCAACTGAGAGACTGAACTGAAGGCAATCATCAGGTTATGTCCTGAGGAGAAAATGGAGTTGAGGTATGAACCCTAAATTATGGAGAAAGGTCAACTCAAGGATTTGGCTCAGGCCCAAACGGAGCCATGGTGGATGTTTCAGTAACTAGAAGCCTTCCATGTACCAAGAGCAAAGGCCATGAGAGTGCTGCAAAGACATGAACTGTCCGGCCAACACTGAAAAGCCACCTCCAAGACCCAAAGATATTCCTTCACTGTCATTTCTGTCCTCTAGCTCCAACATCAACCTAAGGCTTCACCTGGGATCTAAAACAGTGTAGTCCAGTGTAGGATCAGACATGCAGGACAGAGAAGAAGAGGTAGAGCTGTTTTGAGTACAAGAAGAAGGTCCCATACAGGGACTTCCCTGGTGGTCTGGTGGCTAAGACTCCAAGCTCTCAATGCAGGGGTTGTGCAAGCTTGATCTTTGATCAGGGAAATAGGTCCCACATGCTGAAATTAATAGTTTGCCTGCCACAATTAACATCCAGCACAGCCAAGTAAATAAACACACACACACAAAACAAATTCTTATGTCATTCTCAAGTTTAATTGGGTGGGGTTTTTTTTGTTTCCAGAACAAAGCCTGGTGACTCACAGTTGACTTTGTTAAGTGGATTGGTTGTGGTGGTGGGGGAATCCCTAAGATCAAACAACTGGTTTATGAAGGCAACAGATTTCAGAGTTGTGTAAAAATCCTAATCATTTCAAAACAACTTTCATTATGAAAAATTATGAGTTTCTCTCAAACACATCAGTGGTCTCTTTGGAGATACTCACAGGAGACTCACAATTGGTTTTGGTAATTACCAACTCAAAAAGTTTTTCAGAAAGATCATTAGCTCCTCAAGCTGGTCCTGTCATTGCCACTTCAAGTGAAATGATAATTGCAGTTCTGAAGGAGGATGAGATCACAGCTCCTAAACCTATATCTCAGAGTCTGACTGCCTCCCTCCCACTCACGTCCTGGCTGCCATGACCTTCACCCTGAGCCCAGCATCCTTCTCATGAGAAGGAGTGAGAAGGGGTCGAGTACTTTTGTATTTCAGTCTAAGAGGCAGAGTTTGTAAGGAAGGAGGTTGGAGTAAGTGTTCATGTTTGGAAAAGGGATCTTTCTGTGGGGTCGGGGTAAGAGTGGGAATAGACCCAGTGGCAAAGCAGGTCAGGAAGGCAGAATAATTCCTTAGGAGAGAGTTTAGGTAAAGCGAGATCAAGATCTTTGTTTTTGCTCAGTCTCTCAGTTGTGTCTGACTCTTTGCAACCCCATGGACTGCAGCCCGCCACAGTTCCCTTTCCTTCACTATCTCCCAGAGTTTGCTCAGACTCATGTCCATCGAGTCAGTGATGTCATCCCCCCATCTCTTCCTTTGTCGTCCCCTTCTCCTCCTGCCTTCAATCTTTCCCTGCATCAGGTAACACCAAACTTGACAGCTCCTAAAATTAATTTTTGAAACTCTTACCGTGGAGGATACACAGGAACAATCCTAGTGGTAATAATGAGAAATCATTTTTAAAAAGTATTTATCTTAGTTGCAGCATGTGAACTCTTAGTTGCAACATGTGGTATCTATTTTCCTGACCAGGAATCAAACCCAGGCTTCGTGCATTGGGAGTACTGAGTCTTAGCCACTGGACCCCTGGGAAATGCCATAAGATCATCTTCAAGGAGTTTAAGGGTTGTATTTTTAAGATCAATCTGCTGTAACATTACCTTTCAGAAATTCTAGACTAATTTTAAATTTGTACTAGAAGTGTTATCATAACACCTTTATGCTTTCAATAAAGACTATGATAGAAAAGTAATGATTTTCTAATCCTCTACAGAAAGCATGAATATGAATTTGTTTGAAGAACAGAAATGATTTTTTCATATATATCTAACTCTAGGCTATAACATGCTTACTGGACATAGCAGTTGTGTCTTTTCTGAAACATTTGAGGTCTGATGGTGAGATTGCTATCCCTCTTCAAGATAGAGAAGCAGCATTTCAGGAGAAGGCAGCTTTATAATGGTGAGGTTTGGCATATAGTTGTCAGGACCAAATGTATCTTCTCATATGTTGTCTAATCTCATAATATTCTAATGCTAGTTCCAAGCACACATTCATTTCTTTATGGTTTCACTTTTGCAACATATAAGAGTCAATATTCTCCAGATTGTACTTTACATGGGTCTAGTATGTTAATATTCTTCATAAATCTTGTTATATTGTAGTCTCATTTAACCTTGATTTTAAAAAGACCTAAGGATTTAGACAAAAATAATTCTTTCATTTCTAGCCTATACTCATCAATCATATAGTAGAATCTCATGGTTCATAGTTTAATAAACAAAATAATATTGTCCAATACTTTTTTTGATAGATACCATAGTGAATTTGTGCCTGGCATGATAGGAATGCAACTTTATGTTACAAAACTTATATTGAGGAAATCTTGCATTCATTACCTCCAGTATGGATAGTAAGTACTTTCCTATAAATGTGTGTGTTTGTGTGTATGTGTGTGTATACATGTTAGTGGCTCAGTTTGTGACCCCGTGGACTGTGGCTCACCAGATTCCTCTGTTCTTAGGATTTCCCAAGCAAGAATACCAGAGTAGGTTGCCATTTCCAATCCAGGGAGTCTTCTTGTAATGTTATTTACCTACAGAATAAATACTTATCCAGATATGGAAACTTTTTATAACCAAAATTATAATATATAAAAGGTAGGGAATAAACTGTAATACTTTGGCCACTTGAGAAGAACTAAGCCATTGCAAAAGACCCTGAGCTGGGAAAGATTGAAGGCAGGAGGAGAAGGGTATGACAGAATATGAAATGGTTGGATGGCATCACAGACTCAATGGAAATGAGTTTGAGCATGCTCTAGGAGTTGGTGATAGACAGGGAAGCCTGGTGTGCTACCATCCATGAGGTTGCAAATAGACACGACTGAGTGACTAGATTGAACTGATAGAATAAACTATATGATATAAAAAGAAAAAAACTAAATTTCAGACTGGATTATTCAAAAACAGCTGATGTGTTTTGTTTGTGCGTCACAGTGGTTAGGACACTGTCTTGGACTCAGCCTACCAGGTCCATACCACCACTAAGCCTGTAATCAGCATGTGAATTTAGACAGATCCCTTGACCTCTCTGTATCTAGGATCTCTTTATCTTTGCAATAAAATCAGTGCCAGTGCCTACCCCATGCAGTTATGACCATCAAACACCTGGCAGAATGGCCTCCAGGGAGTTGGCAATAAGAATGGTGTGATCCTCAGACTATAGTCGGAATCCTGGGTGTTTTTCCTCTTTATCTTAATCTCTTCCTTTACTACCATGAATGTGAGTTGAGGTTCACATATTTGACCTTCAGGCACAGGACTGTAGTCTCTTGGTCATTCTCTTTAAAGGCATCTCCATGACAACAGCAGCCTTTAACTGAAGCTTGTCTTCAGGGATTTAGCCATACAAATGTGTTCTCTATGCCCCCAGAGTTATCAGGGCGTGTCCATTGGCATCCCTTGCCCCTTCAATGTCTCCAGCCATCAAGATCAGCCTCAGGAAATCCAGGTGGGTGGAACTTAGAGCAAAATCTCCCTTGGAGGGACTTCCCTGTGGTCCAGAAGTTAAGACTGTGCTCCCAATGCAAGGGATCCAGGTTCAATTCCTGGTCAGGGAACTAGAAGCTGCATGCCATAACTGAGAGTTATACCATTAACTAAGACCTGATGTAGCCAAATAAATAAATGAATAAGATGAAATAAATAAAATCCTCTTTAAAATAAAAAGCTCCTGAGCATATCAGGATCTCCATTTTGCACTACTGAACAGTATGTAACTTCTTTCTCAAAGTTTCTGTATGAAGACTATGTCTACTATTCATTATAATTCCTGGTTTTTAGGAGAAGATTGTGTGGTCAGAAGTCAAATCTCTGTGTAAAAATTATTTTCCCCATGGATGTGATGCCAAATGGAGCAACACATCAACACAAAGCATGAAGACTTAGGATACTGCTCTGCTGAATTTTATGACAAAATCAGCAATTCACTGTATGCAGCAGTGTTACTATTCTCTGATGTTTCATTGTTGGAGTTATGATCAGGGCTTACAGCTCCCTTCCTTCACAGACAAAGGCAGCAGATGACACACATTCACAGAAACAGGCTTTCCCAAGCTCTTTCCACATTTTTGGATAATACATGATTTTTAAAAATTAAAGACGTTCACAGGTTATAAGTGTGTAGCTCAGTGAAATTTCAGGAATGATTGCACCTCTGGAGGCCACAACTAGATCAAGAAACAGAATGTTCTCAGTGCCCATAAAACTCTCTTTGTGCCCCTTAAACTTACTGTTTCCAAGGGTATAGCTTTGTTGGGTATATTTGTAGGCCTGGATTATTCGTTTTACATTTACAACTATTATTGCATTTAATATTAGATCACTTTGCCACTTTTGGCCTTCACATGAAAGAAATCATACAGCATCTTTCATTTTTACTTTTTCCTCCATTCCATTACATCTCTGTGACTTTTTATATATTGTTTTCTATTATTGTTGTTTTTTCATTATCATTGCTATATAGGACTTCATTGCATGACTATCAAATCCTTAATTGATCATTCAGCTGTTAATAGGTAGGTGGGTATTAAGAGTTAGGGGCTATTACAAGCAATGATTAGGGCTCTCACATAAATTCTATTAATATAACTACTCTTTGGGTGATATATGTACAAAATCCTACTGAGTATATTCATAGGAGCAGATTTCTTAGAACTGGATTACATCAGATCTGCTAAGTAGATACCACAATTTTCCAAAATGTTTGTGTCAATTTAAACACCCACCATCAGTGTATGAGAGTCTTGGTTGATCCACAGATATGCTAAAACTTGGCATTTTTGTCATTTCTGTTTTAGATTTCTTAATGGTATTTGATGACATATTGGTAATGGTTATATTTTAATTGTCCTGATTACCAAGGATGTGGAATAATTTTCCACATGTCTTATCCAATGAATAACTTCCTTCCTTCCTTCTTTTTGTTTGAAGACTCTGTTCACTGTTTATTCTATTTTGTGTTTTTTAGGACATGTTTGTGTGGTTCTAAGTAGAATCTTTGTGTGTGTTAATGAGAACCAGTCTTAATTTTCATGTGTGCAAAAATTAGTTCACCATATGTTTTATATATTCTATTCTCTTTAGCGTGTATATATATATATATATATGTATATATATATATATACATATATATATATATTCAATATTTATTTATTTAGCTACATCGGGTCTTAGTTGGATCATATGGGAGCTTTGTTGTATCAACCAGGATGTTTGGTTGTGGTGCACAGACTCTCTAGTTGCAGATCCCAGACTTAGTTACTCTGTGGCATATAGGGTCTTGTTTGCCCAACCAGGGATCAAACTGCGTCCCCTGCTTTGTGAGGCAGATTCTTAGCTACCGGATAACTAGGGTAGTACCTGTGGCATATATTTGAAATTGTAAGACCCTAGAATAACTCCTGTCTTTTTTCTAAAATAGTACATTATCTTCTTTAAAATACCAGCTGAGCCACACGGGAAGCCCAAGAATACTGGAGTGGGAAGCATATCTCTTCTCCAGTAGATCTTCCAGATCCAAGTTTTGAACTGGAGTTTCCTGTATTACAGGCAGATTTTCTTTACCAACTGAGCCATCAGGGAAGTCCCTACAATAATACATTATCTTCTTTAAAATTTAGAAGGGAATGCATTTAGAATTGACCTCTTTTATGATGAGGGCAGTGATGGAGATATTTTTTTCCTCCAGTAATCTTCTTATTAAAGTGTTGTTTCATGCTTTCTTTCAATTTACCCTCATTTGTCATTGCTTCCTCCAGGTCACCACTGCTGACAGTTTCATAAAATATACTGATTCTCTCATCATCATTTCCCATCCTGTGAAGCCTTGGCAGTTTCAAAAAAGCACACAAGAAAAGTTGGCTCTTGATGTCACAGATTTATATGAGCCATTCTGCTCTGAAGAATCACTGTTGCCATAATATAAAGGGGAGTATCTTGAATGACACAACACCCTCCAGCCAACTAGTCATATAAATAATATTCTTGCTACAGAATGTGCTTGGAATCTGGGGCAATTTCTCCCTTCTGTACCATTACCTTTCTTTACCACACTCAGTGCAGGATGAGGGTCACAGATTTGATTTGTAAGCACTGGTCTATTGCCAACTTTTTGGTCGTTCTCTCGAAAGGAGTCCCTCAGACAATTACAACTTTGAGGTTGAAATATTTTGCCAGTGATTTTGCCTGCAAACTTATTTTGTATGTTGAGAGAGTGGGCAGGAGTATCTCCATCAGCACCACCTGCCTCTTGAGTGTGTTTCAGACCATCACAATCAGCCCCATGAACTCCTGTTGGAAGAATATTAAAGTCAAAGCCCCAAAGTATATTGCCTTCCCCGTTTCCTTCTGCTGGACCCAGTGCATGTTTGTACATCTCATTTTTCCTCTGTATGCATTATATGTTTCTGAAAAATGGCACAGCACAAACATGACAAATACAAGAGATTCAGAGTACTTGTGCTGCCACAGATCTTGAGAACACCTCAGGCTCAATATATGCAGCTTTGATAGTATTCCCTGAAGTTTCATTTTCTGTGCTCATCTTCTGGGCCAGTGGCTCCATGATTCTCACCCTGTACAGACACAGTCAGGGAGTCCAGTTATATTCACAAGGCTAGTGTGTCTCCCAGACCCTCTGCTGAGTCCAGAGCCACCCAAAGCATCCTACTCTTGGTGAGCACCTTCATGTGTTTCCACACCCTGTCCTGCATCTTTAACACTACTCTTGCTCTTTTTCATAATCCCAGTTGGTGGTTGGTATATACAACTGGCCTGATTAATGTGTGTTTTCCCTTTATCAGCCCCTTTCTGCTCATGAGCTGTGACTCCATTGTATCCAGTCTCTGCTTTCTCTACATGAAGAACTCAGTATCCCCTAATCTTATCAGAAAAGCATAAATTGTATGTTTTTAAAATTTTATCAGAGTATAGTCGATTTATAGTGTTGTGTTACTTCAGGGTGTATATAAAAGTGAGTCAGCTATACGTATATATGTATATCTACTCTTTTTAGATTCTTTTCCCATATAGGCCATTACAGAGGGTTGAGTAGAGTTCCCTGTGCTATACAGTAGGTCACTTCTTTTTTGTTGTAAACCAGGCTTTGGGGCATGTGGGGCTTGGTTCCCCAACCAGGGTTTGGACCATCTGGGAATTCCCCCTAGGTCCTTATTAGTTATCTTTTTTATATACAGTAGTGTATGTTTGGGGCTTCCTTGGTGACTTGGTGATAAAAAGTCCAGCTGGCAATGTACGAGACTCTAGTTCAATTCCCGGGTCAAGAAGATCCCACATGCCACAGGGCAACTAAGCCCATGCACTACAATTTCTGAGCCTGTGTGCCTAGAGCCTGTGCTCTGCAAGGGAAGCCGCTGCAGTGAGGACCCCATGCTCACCACAACTAGAGAAAGCCCACGTGCAACCATGAAGACCCAGCACAGCCTAAACAAATAAATAAATAAATAAAATTCCACTTCTGATCCTGTCAGAGAAGGAAATGGCAACTCGCTCCAGTATTCTTGCCTGGAGAATCCTGTGGACAGAGGAGCCTGGTGGGCTGCTGTCCATGGGGTCACACACAGTCAGATACACCTGAGTGATCGAAATGAACTGAACTGAACTGAATCTATCCCTCCTTCCCCATTTCACCTTTGGTAATCATAAGTTTGTTTGCTATGTCTGTGAGTCTCTTTCTATTTTGTAAATAAGTTTATTTGTATCTTTTTTTACAAAAAGATTCCATATGTGAGTGATATTATATGCTATTTGTTTTTCTCTGTCCACCTTACTTCACTTAGTATGATAATCCCTAGCTCCATTCATGGTGCTGCCAGTGGCATTGTTTCATTCTTTTCAATGGCTGAGTAATATTCTGTTGTGTTTTTATACCATCTCTTCTTTATCAGTTTTTTCAGGTGATGCACATTTAGGATGTTTCCATGGCTTAGCCATTGTAAATAGTGCTGCTGTGAACATTGGGATGTGTGTATATTTTCAAATTATAATTTTCTCTGGATATAGGCCCAGGAGTGTAATTGCGGGATCATATGGTATTAATTGCTCTATTTTTCTTTTTTTGAAAGGAAACTGCATCGTGTTCTTCATAGTGGCTAAACCAATTTACATTCCCACCAACAATGAAGGAGGATTCCTTTTTCTCTACACCCTCTCCAGCATTTATTTTTGTAGACTTTTTGATGCTGGCCATTCTGATCAGTGGAAGGTGATATATCACTAGGTTTGATTTGCATTTCTCTGATAATTAGCAATGTTGAGCATTTTTTCATGAGCCTACTGGCCAACTGTATACTTTCTTTGAAGAAATGTCTATTTGGGTCTTCTTCCCACTTTTTGATTGGGTTTTTTGAAATTCTGATATTGAGTTGTATGAGCTGTTTGTATATTTTGGAGATTAATCCTTTGTCAGTTGCATCATTTACAAATATTTTATATCATTCTGTAGGTTGTCTTTCTGATATAAGAAGTATTTTTTTGTTTGATGGCATGACCACAAGCCTCTCTCACAGTGTAAGGTTGTTGGGGCTTTAGACTATGTAGTATCAGGTTGCATTCTGGAGGAATTGGTGATAACAGGATTATTCTGACTCTCAGAACAACTGGAGACTAAAACCGAGAGGAGCGACCACACACCCGAGGTTAGGGGGAGTGGCTGAGAGGAGCAACGTTCAAGGAACGGTGACTGTGCGGGTGCAGGAGGGCCGAGAGGAGCTAACTCCATGTTCAATGTCAGGAGGGGCAGCTGTGAGGAGATACCCCTAGTCCAAAAAAGGCACAGCAGCTGCTCTTTGCTGGAGCAGCTATGAAGCGGACCCCATGTCCAAGGTAAGAGAAACAAAAGTAAGACGGTAGGTGTTGTGAGGGGGCATCAGAGGACAGACACACTGAAACCATACTCACAGGAAACTAGCCAATCTGATCACAAGGACCACAGCTTTGTCTAACTCAATGAAACCAAGCCATGCCATGTAGGGCCACCCAGGACGGGTGGGTCATGGTGGAGAGGTCTGACAGAATGTGGTCCACTGGAGAAGGAAATGGCAAACCACTTGCCTTGAGAACCCCATGAAAAGGATGAAAAGGCAAAATGATAGGATACTGAAAGAGGAACTCCCTGAGTTGGTAGGTGCCCAATATGCTACTGGAAATCAGTGGAGAAGTAACTCCAGAAAGAATGAAGGGATGAAGCCAAAACAAAAACAATACCCAGTTGTGGATGTGACTGGCGATAGAAGCAAGGTCCGATGCTGTAAAGAGCAATATTGCATAGGAACCTGGAATGTCAGGTCCATGAATCAAGGCAAATTGGAAGTGGTCAAACAGGAGATGGCAAGAGTCAACGTTAACATTCTAGGAATCAGCGAACTAAAATGGACTGGAATGGGTGAATTTAACTCAGATGACCATTATATCTACTACTGCGGGCAGAATCCCTCAGAAGAAATGGAGTAGCCATCATGGTCAACAAAAGAGTCCGAATTGCACTACTTGGATGCCATCTCGAAAACCACAGAATGATCTCTGTTCATTTCCAAGGCAAACTATTGAATATCGCAGTAATCCAAGCTGATGACCCAACCAGTAACACTGCAAAAGCTGAAGTTGAATGGTTCTATGAAGATCTACAAGATCATCTTAATTCTTTTAGAATTAACACCCCCAAAAGATATCCTTTTCATTATAGGGGACTGGAATGCAAAAGTAGGAAGTCAAGAAACACCTGGAGTAACAGGCAAATTTGGCCTTGGAGTATGTAATGAAGCAGGGCAAAGGCTAATAGAGTTTTGCCAAGACAATGCACTGGTCATAGCAAACACCCTCTTCCAACAACACAAGAGAAGACTCTACACATGGACATCACCAGATGGCCAAACCAAAATCAGATTGATTATATTCTTTGCAGCCAAAGATGGGGAAGCTGTACACAGTCAGCAAAAAAAAAAAAAAAAAAAAACAGGAGTTGACTGTGGCTCAGATCATGAATTCCTTATTGCCAAATTCAGACTTAAATTGAAGAAAGTAGGGAAAATCATTAGACCATTCAGGTATGACCTAAATCAAATCCCTTATGATTATACAGTGGAAGTGAGAAATAGATTTAAGGGACTAGATCTGATAGAGTGCCTGATGAACTATGGATGGAGGTTCATGCCATTGTACAGGAGACAGGGATCAAGACCAACCCCATGGAAAAGAAATGCAAAAAAGCAACATGGCTGTCTGAGGAGGCCTTACAAACAGCTGTGAAAAGAAGAGAAGTGAAAGGCAAAGGAGAAAAGGAAAGATATAAGCATCTGAATTCAGAGTTCCAAAGCATAGAAAGGAGATATAAAAAAAGCCTCCCTCAGCAATCAATGCAAAGAAAGAGAGGAAAATAACAGAATGGGAAAGAATAGAGATCTCTTCAAGTAAACCAGAGATACCAAGAGAATATTTCATGCAAAGACGGGCTCAATAAAGGACAGAAATGGTATGGACCTAACAGAAGCAGAAGATGTTAAGAAGAGGTGGCAACACGAAAACTGTAAAAAAAAAAAAAAAAAAAAAAGAGCTTCACTACGCAGATAATCATGATGGTGTGATCACTCATCTAGAGCCAGACATCCTGGAATGTGAAGTCAAGTGGGCCTTAGAAAGCATCACTACAAACAAAGCTAGTGGAGCTGATGGAATTCCAGTTGAGCTATTCCAATCCTGAAAGATGATGCTGCAAAAGTGCTGTACTCAATATGCCAGCAAATTTGGAAAACTCAGCAGTGGCCACAGGACTGGAAAAGGTCAGTTTTCATTCCAATCCCAAAGAAAGGTAATGCTCAAAATTCTCCAAGCCAGGCTTCAGCAATATGTGAACCATGAACTTCCAGATGTTCAAGCTGGTTTTAGAAAAGGCAGAAGAACGAGAGATCAAATTGCCAACATCCGCTGGATCATCTAAAAAGCAAGAGAGTTCCAGAAAAACATTTATTTCTGCTTTATTGACTATGCCAAAGCCTTTGACTGTGTGGATCACAATAAACTGTGGAAGACTCTGAAAAAAATGGGAATACCAGACCACCTGACCTACCTCTTGAGAAACCTATATTCAAATCAGGAAGCAACAGTTAGAACTGGGCATGGAACAACAGACTGGTTCCAAATAGGAAAAGGAGGACGTCAAGGCTGTATATTGTCACCCTGCTTATTTAACTTATATGCAGAGTACATCATGAGAAATGCTGGGCTGGAAGAAGCACAAGCTGGAGTCAGGGTTGCTGGGAGAATATCAATAACCTCAGATATGCAGATGACACCACCCTTATGGCAGAAAGTGAAGAAGTACTGAAGAGCCTCTTGATGAAAGTGAAAGAGGGGAGTGAAAAAGTTGGCTTAAAGCTCAACATTCAGAAAACCAAGATCATGGCATCTAGTCCCATCACTTCATGGGAAATAGATGGAGAAAAAGTGGAAACAGTGTCAGACTTTATTTTTTTGGGCTCCAAAATCACTGCAGATGGTGATTGCAGCCATGAAATTAAAAGACACTTACTCCTTGGAAGAAAAGTTATCACCAACCAAGACATCATATTAAAAAGCAGAGACATTACTTTGCTGACTAAGGTCCGTCTAGTCAAAGCTATGGTTTCTCCAGTGGTCATGTATGGATGTGAGAGTTGGACTGTAAAGAAAACTGAGCACCGAAGAATTGATGCTTTTGAACTGTGGTGTTGGAGACTCTTGAGAGTCCCTTGGACTGCAAGGAGGTCCAACCAGTCCATCCTAAAGGAGATCAGTCCTGGGTGTTCACTGGAAGAACTAATGCTAAAGCTGAAACTCCAATTCTTTGGCCACCTCATGCAAAGAGTTGACTTGTTTGAAAAGACCCTGATGTTGGGAGGGATTGTGGGCAGGAAGAGAAGGGGACGACAGAGGATGAGATGGCTGGATGGCATCACCAACTCAATGGGCATGAGTTTGAGTGAACTCCAGGAGTTGGTGATGGACAGGGAGGCCAGGCGTGCTGCAGTTCATGGGGTCGCAAAGAATTGGACACGACTGAGTGACTGAACTGAACTGAACTGAAAGCTCAGCCACACAGACAGATGCTGATGGAGCTCAAGTAAAACACTCTGGGCACCTGGGCTTGGGTGAAGCTCCCTGGTAGCCATACTCCCTGAGTTGTCAGGTATCAATGCCAGGAAAATGACATACCATCACTTCATAAGGAGAGAACAACTGGGGCTCCAATTTAACTATTTTTTTCTGAACTCTGACCCAGGCATCTCTTCCATTGACTGTTGTCATTTTTTTGTTTTTTTTTTTTTAGTCGCTCTGTCATGTCAAACTCTTTGTGACCCCAAGGACTATTGCCCACCAGGCTCCTCTGTCCATGGAATTCTTCAGGCAAGAATACTGGAATGGGTTGCCATTCCCTTCTCAAGGAGATCTTCCCAAACCAGGGATCAAACCCAGGTCCCCTGCATTGCAGAATTCCTTACCATCTGAACCACCAGGGGATGTATTTATACCCTGTAATCAACCATTACAGTGAGTGGACCAGCTCTCAGTGAGTGCTGAGTCCTTCTATAGAATTACTAAGTTGAAACTAAGTTGGTTTTTGAAACCCCACACTTGCAGTTAGTTTTAAAACAGGCATGGCCTGACTGATTATGTTTCACTCTTAAACTTCTCAGTTGCATTGAAAACTCAGGGGAAATGGAAGGTGGGCTTTGTTCAGATTGTGTGTTTGCCTGGTGGAAAAATAAAAGGAGTGATTTTGCCCAGTAAAGTTCATGTCTCATCATTCATTACATAACCAATGAGTGCTCCTTAATGAAATTCAGTGAAAGTAGAAATTCAGTGAAAGTATGTACAAAGACCTCTGGTAACCATTCATTACTGCTGAATGGAGAAAGCAGCCCTGGCAATAGTTAAAAGAATAGCAGAGGACTTCCCTGGTGTCCAGTGGTTCAGAACCCACCTGTCAATGTGGAGGACATGGGCTCGATCCCTCATCCAGGAAGATACCACAGGCCATGGGACAACTAAGCCTGTGCACCACAACTGCTCAAGACCATGGGTGTAGAGCCTGTGCTCTGGGAGAATAGAAGCAACCACAATAAGAAGCCCATGCACCACAATTAGAGAGAAACCAGCACTCACTGTGACTAGAGAAAAGACATGTGCATTAGTGAAGACCAAGCAAAACCAAAAATACATTTAAAAAATAGTTGATAGTGCCTACTAAACCATCTGATCCTGGTGTTTTCATTTGTGATGAGCACTTTCATAAATACCCCTCTGTCTTCTGTGGATATTTCTCTGTTTGCACTTCATATCAGTGTTGGGATCTGTATTGATAAAGTAAAATAACCTAGAAAATATCTATTATCACCATATCCATTTTAATTTTCATGAATAAAAATTTGTACAAATTAGATCAATGATTTATTTTCTTTTAACTTTTAATTTTTTATTGGAGTATAGCCAGTTAATGGAGCTTCCCAGGTGGCACTAGTGGTAAGAACCTGCCTGCCAATGCAGAAGACTTGTTTCAATCCCTGAGTCAGGAAGGTTCCCTGGAGGAGGGCATGGCAACCCACTCCAGTATTCTTGCCTGGAGAATCCCATGGATAGAGGAGCCTAGCAGGCTATAGTTCATAGGATTGAAAAGAGTCGGACACAAGTGAAGCAACTTAGCACACACATAACCAATTAACAGTGTTGTGATACTTTCAGATGAACAGTGAGGGAACTCAGTCATACACATATACGTCTCCATTCTCCCAGGACAGTGATCTCTAATGTAAACTACTGACATGTTCTTCCTTTTACATTTCAGCTCAGCTCAGTTCAGTCGCTCAGTCATGTCCGACTCTTTGCGACTGTATGGACTGCAGCACGCCAGGCCTCCCTGTCCATCACCAACTCCCAGAGTTTACTCACACTCATGTCTATTGAGTCGGTAATGCCATCCAACCATCTCATCTTGTGTTGTCCCCTTCTCCTCCCACCTTCAATATTTCCCAGCATCAGGGTCTTAACAAATGAGTCAGTTCTTCCCATCAGGTGGCCAAAGTACTGGAGTTTCAGCTTCAGTATCAGTCCTTCCAATGTGTATTCAGGACTGATTTCCTTTAAGATGGACTGGTTGAGTCTCCTTCTAGTACAAGGGATTCTCAAGAGTCTTCTCCAACACCACAGTTCAAAAGCATCAATTCTTTGGTGCACAGCTTTTCTTATAGTCCAACTCTGCAGGCCAACTCTTAGTTGCATCTTGTTGGTCTAGTTCCCCAACCAGCAGATGCAACCTAGAACCCCTGCATTGGGAGTGTGAGTCATAACCTCTGGACCACCAGGGAAGTCCTCAGAGGACTGTTTCTTTGGTATACAGGAAAATTAGGGGCTCTAGTGAAGAGTAGCTGGTGATAGAAACTTCAGGAAAAAAGATTCAGGAAGAAATTTAAGCCTGAGTAGTTCTCTGGTCCTCAACAATATTAGGAGAACTGTTCTGAGACATAGTGGAAAACAGTCCAAATTTTACATAAGGAAAAGTCAACTGAGGGCTCCAGTAACATTCCATGCTCTCCTCTACTCTGCATGTTCATGCCATTCCTTAAAACCCATCCTGCTGCTGAATGGAATGTTAAATTTGAGGTAGTGCTCCAGAGCCAGCTTCAGAGTTGCTGTCACACCATCCTTGTATCAGAAAACTTGGCTTTTCATGTCTGACTCATTGTCCCATACCCAGACTGTCATTCGGAGAAATATGGTAGCTTCCCAGGGGAACTCAAAGCCATGTGGAGGGCAGAAGGGACAGCCAGGTGTCCTTGGATCCCTAGAGCCCAAAGCCCAGAGCTTTGTCTCTGAAAGAAGTGATGACCCTACAAGATTGAAATCAGGAAAACATTGAGGAGAGAATGCAGAACTGGGATCTCCCATTCCAGAGGATAGTTTTCCTGCCCTATTCAAACAATAAAAAATGTGAGCAGGATCATCCATTTCTGCCATCAAAATGCAAGCTCCTACAAAATGATCAGGCATATATTTCAGTGATTTAACTCCAGTGAAGAAATGGAGCAAATTAGAGAGCCCAGAGATAAATTCACACACCTATGGACACCTTATCTTTGACAAAAGAGGCAAGAATATACAATGGAGAAAAGACAATCTCTTTAACATGTGGTGCCAGCAAAACTGGTCAACCACTTGTAAAAGAATGAAACTAGAACACTCTCTAACACAATACACAGATATAAACTCAAAATGGATTAAAGATCTAAATGAAAGACCAGAAACTATAAAACTCCTAGAGGAAAACATAGGCAAAACACTCTCTAACATAAATCACAGGAGTATCCTCTATGACCCACCTCCCAGAGTAATGGAAATAAAAGCAAAAATAAACAAAAGGGACCCAGTTAAACTTAAAAGCTTTTGCACAACGAAGGAAACCATAAGCAAGGTGAACAGACCACCTTTAGAATGGGAGAAAATAATAGCAAATGAAGCAACTGACAAAGAATTACTTTCACAAACATACAAGCAGCTCATGCAGCTCAATTCTAGTAAAATAACCACCCAGTCAAAAAATGGGCCATAGAACTAAACAGACATTTCTCCAAAGAAGACATACAGATGGCTAACAAACACATGAAAAGATGCACAACATCACTCACTATCAGAGAAATGCAAATCAACACCACAATGAAGTACCATTCATTAGAAGAAAGGGAGTAGCCATCCTAGTCAACAAAAGAGTGTGAAATGCAGTACTTGGATGCAATCTCAAAAATGACAGAATGGTCTCTGTTCATTCCAAGGCAAACCATTCAATACCACAGTGTTCCAAGTCTATGCCCTGACCAGTAACGCTGAAGAAGCTAAAATTGAATAGTTCTATGAAGACCTACAAGACCTTTTAGAACTAACACCAAAAAAGGATGTCCTTTTAATTATAGGGGACTGGAATGCAAAAGTAGGAAGTCAGGAAAGGCAAACTTGGCCTTAGAATACGGAATGAAGCAGGACAAAGAAGCTAACAGAGTTTTGCCAAGAGAACACACTGGTCATAGCAAATACCCTCTTCCAACAACACAAGAGAAGACTCTATACATGGACATCACTAGATGGTCAACACCGAAATCAGATTGATTATATTCTTTGCAGTCAAAGATGAACAAGCTCTATACAGTCAGCAAAAACAAGACCGGGAGCTGACTGTGGCTCAGATCATGAACTCCGTATCGCAAAATTCAGACTTAAATTGAGGAAAGTAGGGAAAACCACTAGATCATTCAGGTATGACCTAAATCAAATCCCTTATGATTATACAGTGGAAGTGAGAAATAGATTAAAGGGACTAGATCTGATAGAGTGCCTGATGAACTATGGACGGAGATTCACGACATTGTACAGCAGACAGAGAACAAGACCATCCCCATGTACACCCGTGGTAGATTCATATTAATGTATGGCAAAACCAATACAATATTGTAAAGTAACTAGCCTCCAATTAAAATAAATAAATTTATATTAAAAAAAAAAAGACCTGCACCAGATTAAAACTAAAAAGACCATCCCCAAGAAAAAGAAATGTAAAAAACCAAAATGGCTGTCTGAGGAGGCCTTCCAGATAGCTGTGAAAAGAAGAGAAGGGAAAAGCAAACGAGAAAAGGAAAGATATATCCATTTGAATGCAGAGTTCCAAAGGATAGTAAGGAGAGATAAGAAAGCCTTCCTTAGTGATCAGTGCAAAGAAATAGAGGAAAATAATACAATGGGAAAGTCTAGAGATCTCTTCAAGAAAATTAAAGATACCAAGGGAACATTTCATGCAAACCTGGACTCAATAAAGGACAGAAATTGTATAGTCCTAATGGAAGCAAAAGATATTAAGAAGAGATGGCAAGAATACACAGAACTGTACAAAAAAGATCCTCATGACCAAGATAATCACAATGGTGTGATCACTTACCTAGAGTGATCCTGGAATGTGATGTCAAGTGGGCCTTAGGAAGCATCACTACAAACAAAGCTAGTGGAGGTGATGGAATTCTAGTTGAGCTATTTCAAATCCTGGAAGATGATGTTGTGAAAGTGCTGCACTTAGTATGCCAGCAAATTTGGAAAATTCAGCAGTGGCCACAGGACTGGAAAAGGTCAGTTTTTATTCCAATCCCAAAGAAAGGAAATGCCAAAGAATGCTCAAACTACTGCACAAATGCACTCAGCTCATACATCTCATAATGTTCAAAATTCTCCAAGCCAGGCTTCAGCAATACATGAACCATGAACTTCCAAATTTTCAAGCTGGTTTTAGAAAAGGCAGAGGAGCCAGATCAAATTGCCAACATCTGCTGGATCATCAAAAAAAGCAAGACAGTTCCAGAAAAACATCTATTTCTAGTTTATTAACTATGCCAAAGACTTTGACTGTGTGGATCACAATAAACTGTGGAAAATTCTGAAAGAGATGGGAATACCAGACCACCTGACCTGCTCCTGAGCAATCTATATGCCAACCAAGATACAAGAGTTAGAACTGGACATGGAACAACAGACTGGGTCCAAATAGGAAAAGGAGAACATCAAGGCTTTATACTGTCACCCTGCTTATTTAATTTATATGCAGAGTACATCATGAGAAACACTGGGTTGGATGAAGCACAAGCTAGAATCAAGGTACAGGGAGGGAGGAGGGAGGGGGGTCCAAGATGGGGAACACGTGTATACCTGTGGCGGATTCATGTTGATGTATGGCAAAACCAATACAATATTGTAAAGTAATCAACCTCCAATGAAAATAAATATATTTATATTTAAAAATAAACTTCAAATGGACTAAAAAAAAAAAAGATTTCTGGGAGAAATATAAATAACTTCAGATATGCATATGACACCACCCTTATGGCAGAAAGGAAAGAAGAACTAAAGAGCTTCTTGCTGAAGGTGAAAGAGGAGAGTGAAAGAGTTGGCTTAAAACTCAACATTCGAAAACTAAGATCATGGCATCCAGTCCCATTAATTCATGGCAAATGATGGGAAAACAGTGGAAACAGTGGCTGAATTTATTTTGGGGGGCTCCAAAATCAATGCAAATGGTGACTCCAGCTATGAAATTAAAAGACGCTTACTCCTTGGAAGGAAACTTATGACCAAACTAGACATCATATTAAAACTCAGAGACATTACTTTGCCAACAAAGGTCCATCTAGTGAAGGCTATGGTTTTTCCAGTAGTCTTGTATGGATATGAGAGTTGGACTATAAAGAAAGCTGAGCGCCGAAGAATTGATGCTTTTGAAGGTATTGGAGAAGTCTCTTGAGAGTCTCGTGGACTGCAAGGAGATCCAAGCAGTCCATCCTTAAGAGATCAGTCCTGAGTGTTTATTTGAAGCACTGATGTAGAAGCTGAAACGTCAATGCTTTGGCCAGCTAATGTGAAGAGCGGACTCATTTGAAAAGACCCTGATGCTGGGAAAGATTGAGCCAGGAGAAGGGGACAACAGAGGATGAGGTGTTTGGATGGCATCATCGCCTCAATAGACATGAGTTTGGGTAAATTCCGGGAGGTGGTGATGGAGAGGGAGGCCTGGCATGCTGCGGTCCATGTGGTCACAAAGAGTCGGACATGACTGAACTGAACTGAACTGAAGTCTTCACCCGGGATCTAAAACTGTGTACTCCAGTGTAGGATCAGAGATGCAAGAAAGAGAAGAAGTAGAGCTGTTTTGAGTACAAGAAAGAAGGTCCCATACAGGGACTTCTCTGGTGGTGAGAGGGTAACAGGCAGGAAGGCCAGGGGTCTCCAAATGGAGGAAATAACCTGCAAGTGTCAGACATTTTATCTCTCTTAAGCGGCAGGAGGAAACAAACTAGCAATATTTTTTGCAACCCACTCCAGTATCCTTGCCTGGAAAATCTCATGGACAGAGGGCTGCAATCCATGGGGTAGCAAAGAGTCAGGCACGACTGAGCAACAAACACGAATACAAATTTAAAAGGAGGTTTCTCTTAAAATTCTGTGTTGCCATAGTGACACCTGGTTTCACCTGAAGTTAACCAATGCCTTTTTCTTATGGAAATGTTTATCTTAAGCTATGCTAATGTACTATGCATTTACCCCAAACTCTGTCTTCAAGTCGGTTCCGCCTTTTGGGCTCAGAACCTACTTGATAAACCAGTATGTTATACTCAGATCTTGTTCCTCTAATCTATGTAAACGACACTATTCGTATGGTGATCTGCCCTTCTTCAAGATTCAAGTTAATCATTTTATGGCCCAAGATAAACGTTTGGAGCCAAGATTATCCCAAAATACATCTTATGGGCGAGGGGCCTGGTGCCATTCTGAGTTTTGAGACATTCCTTTCTTTCATTAAACAGACTGCTGGTGACTATATAACATCCAGCTAAAGACTAGCAGGGGGGTACTCTTTCTGCCCCCTTCTGATGCCTATGTCAGAAGCTTCCTCTATCTCCTTTATACTTTAATAAAACTTTGTTACACAAAAGCTCTGAGCAATCAAGCCTTGTCTCTGGCCCTGGATTGAATTCTTCTCCTCCTGGGGCCAAGAATCTCAGCGTCGTAATTCAACAACAACCTTTCAGTGGCCTGGTGGCTAAGACTCCAAGCCTTCATTACAGGGGGTGCACAAGTTTGATCCCTGATCAGGGAACTAGATCCCACATGCTGCAAATAATAGTTTGCATGCCACAACTAAGACCCAGTACAGCCAAGTAAATAAATAAATGAACACACACAAGAAAAATTATTACATCATACTCAAATTTAATCGGGTGTTTTTTGTTTGTTTCCAGAACAAAGCCTGGTAGACTCACAATTGACTTTGTTAAGTGGGTTGGTGTTGGCTGAGGGGAAAACCTAAGATCAAACAACCTGTTTACAAAGGCAACAGATTTCAGAATTGTATAAAAATCCTAATCATTTCAAAATAACCTTCATCATGAAAAATTAAGAGCTTCTCTCAAACACATCAGTGGTCTCTTTGGAGATACTCACAGGAGACACACCATTGGCTTTGGTAATTAGCAACTCAAAAAAAGTTTTTCAGAAAGATCATTAGCTTCTCAAGCTGGCCCTGTCATTGCCACTTCAAGTGAAATGATAATTGCAGTTCTGAAGGAGGATGAGATCACAGCTCCTAAACCTATATCTCAGGGTCAGACTGCCTCCCTCCCACTCACGTACTGGCTGCCATGACCTTCACCCCGAGCCCAGCATCCTTCTCATGAGAAGGAATGAGAAGGAGTCAAGTTCTTTGTATTTCAGTCTGAGAAGGGACAGAGTCTGTAAGGAAGGAGGTCTGGGTAAGTGTTCATGTTTGGAAAAGGGACCATTCTGTGGGGCGGGGGGTAGAGTGGGAACAGATCCAGTGGCAAAGCAAATAAGGAAGGCAGAATAATTCCTAAAGAGAGAGCTTAGTTAAAGTGAGATTGACATCTTTGTTGTTGTTCAGTCACTCAGTTGTGTCCGACTCTTTGCAACCCCATGGACTGCAGCCCGCCAGGCTTCCCTTTCCTTCACTATCTCCCAGAGTTTGCTCAGACTCATGTCCATCAACTCAGTGATGCCATCCACCCATTTCATCCACTGTCATCCCCTTCTCTTCCAGCCTTCAATCTTTCCCACCATCAGGTAACACCAAACTTGATAGCTCCTAAAGCTATTTTGTGAAACTCTTACTGTGGATGACTCAAGGAACAATCCTAGTGATAATAATGAAGAATCATTTTTAAAAGTATTTACCTTAGTTGCAGTATGTGAATTCTTAGTTGCAGCTTGTGGGATCTAAATACTCCAGGGATCACACCCAGATCCCTGCAATGGGATGGCAGAGAAGTGCCAAAAGATCATCTTCAAGGAGCTTAAGGGTTGTATTTTTAACATCAATCTGCTGTAACATAACCATTCAGAAATTCTAGATTAATTTTAAGTTTGTATTAGAAGTGTTATCATAATGCCTTTATACTTTCCATGAAGACTAGAATAGAAAAGCAACAATTTTCTTATCCTCTACAGAAACCGTGAATATGATTTTGAAGAATAGAAATGATTATATATATATAGCCCTAAGCATATAATGTGCTTACTGGACATAGCAATGGTGTCTTTTCTGAAACATTTGAGGTCTGATGCTGATGGTGAGATTGCTATCCCTCTTCAAGATAGAGAAGCAGCTTTTAAGGAAAAAGCAGCTTTATAATGATGAGGTTTGGAATATAGTTGTCAGGACCAAATGTATCTTCTCATATGTTGTCTAATCTTGTAATATTCTAACACCAATTCCAAGCACACATTCATTTCTTTATGGTTTCACTTTTGCAACACACGAGTCAATATTCTCCAGATTATACTTTTACATGTGTCTAGTATGTTAATATTCTTCACAAATCTTGTTATATTGTAGTCTCACTTGACCTTGATTTTAAAAATACCTAAGGATCTATCAAAATAATTATTTCATTTCTATCCTATGCTCATTTATTATATAGTAGTATTTCATGGTTCATAGTTTATTAAACAAAGTAATGTTGTCCAAGTCTTTCTTTGATAGATACCATAGTGAATTTGTGCCTGGCATGATGGGAATGCATCTTTCTGTTGCAAAACTTATATTGAGGAAATCTTGCATTCATTAAATCCAATATCGACAAAAGATATTTTCCTATAGGATTCTGTGTGTGTGTTTGTGTGTGTGTATTTCTGTGTGTGTGTGTGTGTGTACATGTTAGTGGCTCAGTTTGTGACCCGATTGACTGTAGTTCACCAGGCTCCTCTGTTCCTAAGATTTCCTGGGCAAGAATACTGGGGTCAGTGCCATTTCCTAATCTGGGGAATCTTCTTGATATGTTATTGACTTACAGAATAAATACTAATGCAGATATGGAAACTTTTTACAACCAAAATTATAATATATAAACATTTTGGAATAAACTCCAATATGTTGGCCACCTGATGTGAAGAACTGACTCATTGGAAAAGACCCTGATGTTGGGAAAGATTGAGGGCAGGAGGAGAAGGGGATGACAGAGGATGAGATGGTAGGATGGCATCACTGACTCGATGGACATGAGTTTGAGCAAGCTATGGGAGTTGGTGTTGGTCAGGGAAGCCTGGTGTGCTGACGTTCATAGGGTTGCAAAGAGTCAGACAGGACTGAGTGACTGAACTGAACTGATAGAATAAGCTATATGATATAAAAACAAAACTAAATTTCACAATGGATTATTCAAAAACACAGCTGATGTGTTTGGTTGGTGCATCACAGTGGTTAGGACACTGTCTTGGACTCAGCCTACCAGGTTCATAACACCACTAAGCCTGTAATCAGCATGTGAATTTAGACAGATCACTTGACCTCTCTGTATCTAGGATCTCCTTATCTTTGCAATAAAATCAGTGCCAGTGCCTACTCCAAGCAGTTATGACCATCAAACACCTGGCAGAATGGCCTCCAGGGAGTTGGCAATAAGAATGGTGTGATCCTCTCAGACTGTAGTTGGAATCCTGGGTATTTTCTCTCTTTAATGAAACTCCAGTACTTTGGCCACCTCATGCGAAGAGTTGACTCATTGGAAAAGACTCTGATGCTGGGAGGGATTGGGGGCAGGAGGAGAAGGGGACGATAGAGGATGAGATGGCTGGATGGCATCACTGACTCGAAGGACGTGAGTCTGAGTGAACTCCAGGAGTTGGTGATGGACAGGGAGGCCTTGGCATGCTGTGATTCATAAGGTCGCAAAGAGTCGGACACGACTAAGCGACTGAACTGAACTGAACTGATACTACAATGAATGAGGGTTGAGGTTCACAGATTTGACCTTCAGGCCCAGAACTATAGTTGCTTCTTGGTCATTCCCTTTACAGACATCTCCATGACAATGGCATCCTTTAACTGAAGCTTGTCTTGAGGGATTTAGCCATGCAAATGTGTTTTCTATACCCCCAGAACGAACAGTGTGGGTCCATTGGCACTCCTTGCCCCTTAAGTGTCTCCAGCCATCATGATCAGCCCCAGGAAATCCAGCTGGGTGGAACTTAAAGCAAAAGCTCCCGAGGAGAGGACTTCCCTGTGGTCCCGAGGTTAAGACTGTGCTTCCAATGCTGGGGATCCACGTTCAATCCCTGGTCAGGGAACTAGAAGGCACATGCTACAACTGACAGTTTACTTGCTATAACTAAGTGTTTACATGTCATTAACTAAGACCTGGGACACTGAAATAAATAAGACAAAATAAATAAAATCTTTTTTGAAACAAAAATCTCCCAAGCATATCAGGGTCTCCACTTTGTACTACTGGAGAGTATGTAAATTCTTTCTCAAAGTTCCTGTATGAAGACTATGTCTACTGTTCATGATATTGCCTGGTCTTTAGGAGAAGATTGTGTGGTCACATGTTGTATCTCTCTGTACACATTATTTTCCCCATGGATATGATGCCAAATGGAGCAACAAATCAACACAAAGCATGAAGACTTAGGATACTGATCTGCTGAATTTTATGACAAAATCAACGATTCCCTGTATGCAGCAGTGTTACTGTTCTCTGATGTTTCATTGTTGAAGTTATGATCTCAGTGTAGCTCGCCTCCTTCACAGACACTGACAGCAGATGAGACACATTCACAGAAACAGCCTTTCGCAAGCTCCTTCCACATTTTTTGATAATACATGTGTTTTTAAAAATGAAAGACATGTTTGCAGGTAATAAGTGCGCAGCTCAGTGAACTATCAGGAATGATTGTACCTCTAGAGACCACAACTAGATCAAGAAACAGGATGTTCTCAGTTCCCATGAAACTCTTCTGTGCTCCTTCTAACTCACTGTTTCCAAGGCTATAGCTTTGTTGGTTATATTTGTAGGCCTGGATTATTGGGCACACATTTACAAGTATTATGACATTTAATATTAGATCACTTTGCCTGTCTTGGCCTTCACATGAAAGAAATCATACAGCATCTTTCATTTGGACTTTTGCCCACCATTCCATTACATCTTTGTTAATTTATCTGTATTGTTTTATATTATTGCTGTTTTTCATTATCATTGCTACATAGGACTTCACTGTATGACTATCAAAGGATTAACTGATCATTCAACTGTTAATGGGTAGGTGGGTATTAAGAGTTAGGGGCTATTCAGTACAGTTCAGTACTCAGTCGTGTCCGACATTTTGAGACCCCATGAACTGCACACACCAGGCCTCTGTGTCCATCACCAACTCCCGGAGACCCCCCAAATCCACGTCCATCGAGTCGGTGATGCCATTCAGCCATCTTATCCTCTGTCATCCCCTTCTCCTCCTGCCCTCAATCTTTCCCAGCATCAGGGTCTTTTCAACTGAGTCAGCTCTTCACATTAGGAGGCCAAGTACTGGAGTTTCAGCTTCAACATCAGTCCTTCCAATGAACACCCAGGATTGATATCCTTTAGGATGGACTGGTTGGATCTCCTTGCAGTACAAGGGACTCTCAAGAGTCTTCTCCAACACCACAGTTCAAAAGCATCAATTTTTCGGTGCTCAGCTTTCTTTATAGTCCAACTCTCACATCCATACACGACCACTGGAAAAACCATAGCCTTGACTAGACAGACCTTTGTTGGCAAAGTAATGTCTCTGCTTTTTAATATGCTGTCTAGGTTGGTCATAAGTTCCTTCCAAGGAGTATCTTTTAATTTCACGGCTGCAATCACCATCTGCAGTGATCTTGGAGCCAAGAAAATAGTCAGCCATTGTTTCCGCTGTTTCCCCATCTATTTGCCATGAAATGATGGGACTGGATGGCATGATCTTAGTTTTCTGAATGTTGAGCTTTAAGCCAACTTTTTCACTCCCCTCTTTCACTTTCATCAAGAGGCTCTTCAGTTCTTCTTCACTTTCTGCCATATGGGTGGTGTCATCTACATATCTGAGGTTATTGATATTTCTCCCAGCAATCTTGATTCCAGCTTGTGCTTCCTCTAGCCCAGTGTTTCTCATGATGTACTCTGCATATAAGTTAAATAAGTAGGATAACAGTATACAGCCTTGACGTCCTCCTTTTCCGACTTGGAACCGGTCTGTTGTTCCATGTCCAGTTCTAACTATTGCTTCCTGACCTGCATACAGGTTTCTCAGGAGGCAGGTCAGGTGGTCTGGTATTCCCATCTCTTTCAGAATTTTCCACAGCTTATTGTGATCCACACAGTCAAAGGCTTTGGCATAGTCAATAAAGCAGAAATAGATGTTTTTCTGGAACTCTCTTGCTTTTTAGATGATCCAGTGGATGTTGGCAATTTGATCTCTAGTTCCTCTGCCTTTTCTAAAACCAGCTTGAACATCAGGAAGTTCATGATTCACATATTGCTGAAGCCTGGCTTCGAGAATTTTGAGCATTACTTTACTAGCGTGTGAGATGAATGCAATTGTGCGGTAGTTTGAGCATTCTTTGAGCATTGCCTTTCTTTGGGATTGGAATGAAAACTGACCTTTTCCAGTCCTGTGGCCACAGCAAAATTTCCAAATTTGCTGGCATATTGAGTACAGCACTTTCACAGCATCATCTTTCAGGATTTGAAATAGCTCAACTGGAATTCCATCACCTCCACTAGCTTTGTTTGTAGTGATGCTTTCTAAGGCCCACTTGACTTCATATTCCAGGATGTCTGGCTCTAGGCGAGTGATCACACCATCATGATTATCTGGGTCATGAAGATCTTTTTTGTACACTTCTTCTGTGTATTCTTGCCACCTCTTCTTAATATCTTGTGCTTCTGTTAGGTCCACACCATTTCTGTCCTTTATTGAGCCTAGGTTTGCATGAAATGTTCCCTTGGTATCTCTAATTTTCTTGAAGAGATCTCTAGTCTTTCCCATTCTGCTGTTTTCCTCTATTTCTTTGCACTGATTGGTGAAGAAGGCTTTCTTATCTCTCCTTGCTATTCTTTGGAACTCTGCATTCAAATGGGTATATCTTTCCTTTCTCCTTTGCTAATAATTATTAGGGTTCTCATATAAATTTGATTAATATAACTAATCTTTGGGTGTTACATGTACAAAATCCTGTTGAGTGTATTTATAGGAGTGGATTTCCTAGAACAGTATTACATCGGATCTGCTAAGTTGATACCACAGTTTTCCAAAATGTTTGTACCAATTTGAACACCCACCACCAGTATATGAGATTCTGGTTAATCCACAGCTATGCCAAAATTTGGCATTTTTGTCATTTTTGTTTCAGATTTCTTGATGGTATTTAATGACATATAAGTAGTGGTTATATTTTAATTTTCCTGATTACCAAGAATGTGGAATATTTTTCCACATGTCTTATCCACTGAATAACTTCTGTATCAAAGCTTCTGTCTGAAGACTCTGTACACTGTTTATTTTATTTTGTGGTTATCAGGAGATGCTTGCATGGTTCTAAGTTGTATCTTTGTGTGTGTGTATGTGTGTGTACTGATGAGAACCAGTCTTAATTTTAATCTGTGCAAAGTTATTTAAACATATGGTATATATATTCTGTGCTCTTTATCATATATATATTTTTTAAATATTCATCTACTTATCTGTACTGGGTTTTAGTTGCATCATGCGGGGGCTTTGTTGAATCAACCAGGATCTATGGTTGTAGTGCACAGACTCCTTAGTTGCAGGTCCCAGGCTTAGTTACCCCGTGACATATAGGGTCTTAGTTCCCCAACCCAGGATCAAACCTGCATCCCCTGCATTGCGAGACAGATTCTTAACTACCAGACAACCAGGGAAGTACATTTAGCATATATTTTAAATTGTAGGACACTAGAATAATTCCTGTATTTTCTTCTAAAATAACACATTTTCATCTTTAGAATACCAACTGAGCCACTCGCGAAGCCCAAGAATACTGAAGAGCCTGTCCCTTCTCCAGAGGATCTGCCCGACCCAGGAATTGAACTGGGGTCTCCTGCACTGCAGGCAGATGGTTTCCCAACTGAGCCATTAGGGAAGTTCCTACAATAAAACAATACATTCTTTAAAATTTAGAAGGGAATCCATTTAGAACTGACCTGTTTTAAGATGAGGGCACTGATGAAGATTTTTTCTCCTCCAGTAAGCTTCTTATTAAAATGTTGTTTTATGCTTTCTTTCAATTTACTTTCACTTGTCATTGCTTCCTCCAGGTTACCACCACTTCATCCTTCCTGCTGACTTTTTCATAAAATATACTGATTCTCTCATCGTTTCCTGTCTTGAGAAGCCTTGGCAACTTCACAAAAGCATACAAGGAAAGTTGGCTCTTGATGTCACAAATTTATATGACCCATTCTGCTCTGAGAAATCACTGTTGCCATCATTTAAAGGGTATTATCTTGAATGACACAACAGCCTCCAGCCAACTGGCCATAGGAATAATTTTCTTCTTACAGACTGTGCTTGGAATCTGGGGCAATTTCTCCCTTCTGTACCATTACCTCTTTCTTTACCACACTCAGTGTAGGTTGAGGGTCACAGACTTGATTGGTAAGCACCTGACTATAGCCAACATATTGGTCATTCTCTCAAAAGGAGTCCCTCAGACAATTACAGTTTTGAGGTTTAAACATTTTGCCAGTGATTTTGCCTGCAAACTTATTTTGTATGTTGAGAGAGTGGGCAGGAGTATGTCCATTGGTACCACCTGCCTCTTGAGTGTGTTTCAGACCATCACGATCAGCCCCAAGTACTGCCGTTGGAAGAATCTTAAAGTCAAAGCCCCAAAGTACATTGCCTTCTCCATTTCCTTCTGCTGGATCCAGTGTATGTTTGTAAATCTCTTTTTTCCTCTGTATGCATTATATGTTTCTGAAAAATGGCACAGCACAAACATGACAAATACAAGAGATTCAGGGTACTGTGTTGCCACAGATCTTGAGAAAATCTCAGGCTCAATATATACAGCTTTGATAGTGTTCCCTGAAGTTTCATTTTCTGTGCTCATCTTCTGGGCCAGTGGCTCCATGATTCTCACCCTGTACAGACACAGTCAGCAAGTCCAGTATATTCACAAGGCTTGTGTGTCTCCCAGATCCTCTGCTGAGTCCAGAGCCACCCAAAGCATCCTACTCTTGGCGAGCACCTTCATGTGTTTCCACACCCTGTCCTCCATCTTTAACATTACTCTTGCTCTTTTTCATAATCCCAGTTGGTGGTTGGTGAATACAGCTGCCTTGATTTCTGTGTGTTTTCCCTTTATCAGCCCCTTTCTGCTCATGAGCCGTGACTCCATTGTATCCAGTCTCTGTTTTCTGTACATGAAGAACTCAGTATTGCCTAATCTTACCAGAAAAATGTAAATTGTATGTTTTTAAATTTTTATCAAGGTATAGTTGATTTATCATGCTGTATTAGTTCCAGGTGTATATCAAAGCGAATCAGTTGTAGATATATATGTATATCTACTCTTTTTATTTTCCCACATAGGCCATTTAGAGAATTGAGTAGAGTTCCCTGTGCTATACAGTAGGTCCCTTCTTTTTTGTTGTAAACCAGGCTTGGAGGCATGTGGGACTTGTTTCCCTGACCAGGGATTGAACCCCTACTCCCTGCCTAGAAAGGACTTAGTCTTAGCCACTGGACCATCTAAGAAGTCCCCACTAGGTCCTTACTAAAGTAAAGTTGCTCAGTCATGTCCGAGTCTTTGCAACCCCATGGACTGAAGCTGACCAGGCTATTCCGTGCATGGAATTTTCCAGGCAAGAGTACTGGAGTGGGTTGCCATTTCCTTTTCCAGGGGATCATCCTCACCCAGAGATTGAACCCGGTCTCCCACATTGCAGGAAGACACTTAACCATCTGAGCCACCTAGGAAGCTCTTCAGTTCAGTTCAGTTCAGTCGCTCAGTCGTGTCTGACTCTTTGCGACCCCATGAATTGCAGCACGCCAGGCCTCCCTGTCCATCACCAACTCCCGGTGTTCACTCAGACTCACATCCATCAAGTCGGTGATGCCATCCAGCCATCTCATCCTCTGTCATCGTCGCCTTCTCCTACTGCCCTGAATCCCTCCCAGCATCAGAGTCTTTTTCAATGAGTCAACTCTTCGCATGAGGTGGCCAAAGTATCGGAGTTTCAGCTTTAACATCATTCCTTCCAAAGAACACCCTTATTAGTTACCTATTTTATATTTAGTAGTGTATGTTGGGGCTTCCTTGGTGACTCGGTGATGAATATGGCTGGCAATGCAGGAGACTTCGGTTCGATTCCTGGGTAGGGAAGATCCCACATGCCACAGGGCAATTGAGCCCATGTACCACAAGTACTGAGCCTGTGTGCCTACAGCCTGTGCTCTGTAAGGGAAGCCACTGCAGTGAGGAGCCCACACTCACCACAACTAGAGAAAGCCTGCACACAACAAAGAAGACCCAGCACAGCCTAAATAAATAGATAAAATTCCACTTCTGATCCTCTAGTGTATAAAGGGTAAAGTTTTGCTAGGCATATTTTATATGCCTAAGATATTTGCACCATGGGCTCAAATGTAGAAACAACCCATGAGCAAGTTCTTAGTTAAATGAGGGCTTTTTTTTTTTTTTTAATTGGAGGCTAATTACTTTACAATACTGTGGTGGTTTTTGCTATACATTCACATGAATCAGCCATGGGTGTACATGTGTTCCCCATCCTGACCCTTCCTTCCACCTCCCTCCCCATCTCATCTCTCAGGATCATCCCAGTACACCAGCCCTGAGCACCCTGTCTCATGCATCAAACCTGGACTGGCAATCTGTTTTACATATTTTAATATACATCTTTCAATGCTATTCTCTCAAATCATCCCACCCTCGCCTTCTCCCACAGAGTCCAAAAGTCTGTTCTTTACATCTGTGTCCCTTTTGCTGTCTTGCATACAGGATCATTGTTACCATCTTTCTAAATTCTATATATGTGCGTTAATATACTGTATTGGTGTTTTTCTTTCTGCCTTACTTCACTCTGTATAACAGGCTCCAGTTTCATCCATCTCATTAGAACTGATTCAAATGCATTCTTTTTAATAGCTGAGTAATATTCCATTGTGTATATATACCACAGCTTTCTTCTCCATTCGTCTGCCAATGGACATCTAGGTTGCTTCCATGTTCTGGTTATTGTAATCACTGCTGTGATGAACATTGGGATACATGTGTCTCTTTCACTTCTCATTTCCTCGGTATGTATGACCAGCAGTGGGATTGCTGGGTAAATGAGGGCTTTTGTTTGTTTTTTGTTTTGTTTTTTAATTAAGATATTTTTAAAAATTGAAAAAATTTTCAATTGTTATGTTAGTTTCAGGTGTAGAGAGCAAAGTGATTCAGTTATATATATTTTTTTCTTTTTCAGATTCTTTTCCCTTATAGATTATTACAAAATACTGGGTGCAATTCCCTGTGCTATACACTAGGTCCTTGCTATTTATCTATTTTATATTTGGTAATATGTATAAGTTGATTTCAACTTCCTAATTTATCCCTCCTCCCTCTTTTCCTTTTTGATGATCATAAGTTTTATTTTCTATGTCTGTGAGTCTTTTTCTCTTTGTAAACAAGTTATTTGCATTTTTTAAAAAAATTCCACATATAAGCGATATTATATGCTATCTGTTTTCTCTGTCTGGCTTACTTCATTTAGTATGATAATCCCTATGTCCATCCATGGTACTGCAAATGGCATTATTTCATTCTTTTTAATGGTTGAGTGATATTCCCTTGAGTTTATATACCCTATTTTCTTCATCCATTCATCAGGTAATGCACATTTGGGTTGTTTCCATGGGGCTTTAGGCTATGTAGTATCAGGCTGGCTTTTGGAGGAAATGGAGATGATAGGATTACCCTGACTCTCAGAAGAACTGGAGCTATTTCCTTAACTACTGTAAATAGTGCTGCTGTGAACACTGGGATGCGTGTATCTTTCCAAATTATAGTTTTCTCTGGATATGTGCCCAGGAGTGGCATTGTAGGATCATATGGTATTAACTGCTCTGTTTTTAGTTTTCTTAAGGAAACTGCATCCTGTTCTGAATAGTGGCTGAACCAGTTTACATTCCCATCAACAGTGAAGGAGGATTCTCTTTTCTTCACACCCTCTCCACCATTGATTATTTGTAGACTTTTGGATAATGGCCACTCTGACCAGGGTAAGGTGATATCTCACTAGTCTTGATTTGCATTTCTCTGACAATTAGTGATGTTGAGCAGTTTTTCCTGAGCCTGTAGGCCACCTGTATACTTTCTTTGAAGAAATGTCTATTTGGATCTTGTGCACAATTTTTGATTGGGTTGCTTGAATTTCTGGTATTGAGTTGTATGAGCTGTTTGTATATTTTGGAAATTAATCCTTTGTCAGTTACATCACTTGCAAATATTTTCTCCTATTCTGTAGGTTGTCCTTCTTATAGAAGAAATTTTTTTGTTTGTTTGTTTAATGGCATGGCCACAAGCCCCTCTCACAGTGTAAGTTTTTGGGGGCTTTAGGCTATGTAGTATCAAGCTGGCTTCTGGAGGAAATGGAGATGATAGGATTACCCTGACTCTCAGAAGAATTGGACACTAAAGCTCAGCCACACAGAAAGATCCTAAAGGAGCTCAAGTAAAACACTCTGGGCACTTGGGCTTGGGTGAACCTCCTTGATGGCAGTACTCCTAGAGTCGTCAGGTATCAATGTCAAGAAAATGACATACCATCATTTTATGGGGAGAGGAAGACTGGAGCTCCAATTTGACTATTTTTTCTGAACTCTGACCCATGCATCTTCCATTGACTGATGTTATTTTTATAGTCGCTCTGTCATGTGCAACTCTTTGTGACCCCAAGGACTATACCCTACCAGGCTCCTCTGTCCTTGTTCTCTAGGCAGGAATACTGGAGTGGGTTGCCATTCCCTTCTCCAGGACATCTTCCAAACACAGGGATCAAACCCAGGTCTCCTGCATTGCAGGCAAATCCCATACCACCTGATCCACCAGGGAATGTATCTTTACCTTGTAATCAAGCATTACAGTGAGTGGACCAGCTCTCAGTGAGTGCTGAGTCCTTCTAGAGGATTATTGAAACTGACTGTGGTTTGGGGAAACCCCACACTTGCAGTTAGTGTCAAAAACAGGCATGGCCTGACTGATGATGTTTCACTCTTAAACTTCTCAGTTGGACTGAAAACTCTCACAGGGGAAATGGATAGTAGGCTTTGTTCAGATTGTGTGTTTGCCTGTTGGAAAATGAAAAGCTGTGATTTTTCCCCTTAAAGTTCATGTCTCATCATTCATTGTATAACCAATGAGTGCTCATTAATGAAATTCAGTGAAAGTATGTACAAAGACCTCTGGTAACCATTCATTACTGCTGAATGGGAAAAGCAGCCCTGGCTATAGTTAAAAGAATAGCAGAGGACTTCCCTGCTGTCCAGTGGTTTAGACTCCATCCGTCAATGCAGGGCTCAATCGCTGGTCCAGGAAGATACCACGGGCCATGGGACAAGTAAGCCTGTGTGCCACCCTACTCAAGACCATGAATCTAGATCCTATGCTCTGGGAGAATAGAAACAACCACAAGGAGAAGTGCACACACCAGAATTAGAGAGTAGCCCCCATTCACCACAACTAGAGAAAGGCCAGGTGCATAAGTGAAGATCCAGTGTAACCAAAAATACATTAAAAAAAAAAAAAGTTGATACTGTCTGCTAAACTATATGATCCTGGTGATTTCATTTGTGACGGGCACTTTTATAAACATCACTCTGTCTTCTGTGGATAATTCTCTGTTTGCACTTCATATCGGTGTTGGGAATCTGTATTGATAAATACAACATCCTAGAAAATGTCTATTATCACCATTTCCAAATTAATATTCATTTATACAAATTTGTACAAATTAGTTGGGAGTATAGCCAATTAATGGGGCTTCCCAGGTGGCACTAGTGGTAAAGAACCTGCTTGCCAATGCAGGAGACTTGGGTTCAATCCCTGAGTCAGGAAGATTCCATGGAGGAGGGCACGACAACCCACTTCAGTATTCTTGCCTAGAGAATCCCATGGACCAAGGAGCCCAACAGGGTAAAGTCCATAGGGTTGTAAAGAATCATTCACAACTGAAGCGACTTAGCACATACCTAACCAATTAACAGTGTTCGATTCAGATGAACAGTGAAGGGACTCAGCCATACATATGCATGTGTCCAATCTAACAGAAGAGTGACTTCTAATGTAAACTATTGACATGTTCTTCCTTTTACATTTCAGTTCAGTTCAGTTCAGTGCTCAGTAATGTCTGACCCTTTGCAACTCCATTGACTGCAGGACGTCAGGCCTCCCTGTCCATCACCAACTCCTGGAGTTTACCCAACTCATGTCCATTGAGTTGGTGATGCCATCCAACCATCTCATCCTCTGTCATCCCCTTCTCCTCCCACCTTCTATCTTTCCTAGCATCAGCGTCTTTTCAAATGAGTCAGTTCTTCACATCAGGTGGCCAACATATTGGAGTTTCAACTTTAGCATCAGGCCTTCCAATGAATATTCAGGACTGATTTCCTTTAGGATGGACTGGTTGAATCTTCTTGTAGTCCAAGGGACTTTCAAGACTCTTCTCCAACATCATAATTCAAAAGCATCAATTCTTTGGCACTCAACTTTCTTTATAGTCCAACTCTGCAGCCCAATTCTTAGTAGTGACCTGGGGTCTAGTTCCCCAACCAGGGGATCGAACCTAGACCCCCTGCATTGGGAGTGCAGAGTCTTAACCACTGGACCACCAGAGAAGTCCACAGATGGCTGTTTCTTTGGTACACAAGAAAATTAGCAGCTCCAGCGAAGAGTACCTGGGGAGAGAAATTTCATAAATTCAGAAGAAAAGTTAAGCCTGAGAAGTTCTCTGGTCCTCAACCAATATTAGGAGAAGTGTCCTGGGATATAGTGGAAAACAGTCCAAAATTTACATGAGGAAAAATCAACTGAGGGCTCCAGTAAGCATGCCAAGCTCTCCTTTACCCTGTATGTTGATGCCATTCCTTAAAACCTATCGTGCAATACAAGCTTACCTCAAGAAACCAGAGAAAAATCAAATAAATAACCTAATTTTACACCTAAAGCAACAAGAAAAAGAAGAAATAAAGAACCCCAGCATTCATAGAAGGAAAGAAATAATAAAAATTAGGGCAAAAGTACATGAAAAAGCAACAAAGGATACTATAGCAAAAATCAACAAAACTAAAAGCTGGTTTTTTGAGAAGATAAATAAAATAGACAAACCATTAGCCAGACTCATCAAGGAAAAAAGGGAGAAGAATCAAATCGACAAAATTACACATGAAAGTGGAGAAATCACAACATACAACACAGAAATACAAAGGATCATAAGAGACTACTATGAGCAACTGTGTGCCAATAAAATGGACAACTTGGAAGAAATGGGCGAATTCTTAGAAAAGTTTAACCTTCCAAAACTGAACCAGGAAGAAATAGAAAATCTTAACAGACACATCACAAGCATGGAAATTGAAACTGGAATTAAAAAAATCTTCCAACAAACAATAGGCCAGGGCCAGATGGCTTCAAAGGTGAATTCTACCAAAAATTTAAAGAGCTAACACCTATCCTACTCAAACTTTTCCAGAAAACTGCAGAGGAAAGTAAACTGCCAAACTCATTCTATGAGGCCACCATCACCCTAACACCAAAACCAGACAAAGATGCCACAAAAAAAGAAATCTACAGGCCATTATCACTGATGAAGATAGATGCAAAAATCCTTAACAAAAGTCTAGCAAACAGAATCCAACAACATGTTAAAAAGATCATACATCATGACCAAGTGGGCTTTATCCCAGGGATGCAAGGATTCTTCAATATTCACAAATCAATCAATGTGATCTACCACATAAACAAATTGAAAGATAAAAACCATAGGATTATCTCAATAGATGCAGAGAAAGCCTTTAACAAAATTCAATATCCATTTATGATTTAAAAACCCTCCAGAAAGCAGGCACAGGAGGAACATACATCAACATAATAAAACCCATATATGATAAACCCACAGCAAACATTATCCTCAATGGGGAAAAATTGAAAGCATTTCCCCTAAAGTCAGGAACAAGAAAAGTGTGCCCACTCTCACCACTATTATTCAACATAGTTTTGAAAGTTTTAGCCACAGCAATCAGAAAAGAAAAAGAAAAGGAATCCAGATTGGAAAAGAAGAAGTAAAACTCTCACTGTTTGCAGATGACATGATCCTCTACAGAGAAAACCTGAAAGACACCACCAGAAAATTCCTAGACCTAATCAATGAATATAGTGTAGTTTAAGGATATAAAATTAACACAGAGAAATCCCTTGCATTCCTATACACTAACAATGAAAATATAGAAAGAGAAATTAAGGAAACAATTCCATTCACCATTGCAATGAAAAGAATAAAATACTTAGGAATATATCGACCTAAAGAAACAAAAGACCTATATATATATCAATTCAGTCCAGTCACTCAGTCATGTCCAACTCTTTGCGACCTCATGAAGCACAGCACACCAGGCCTCCCTGTCCAACACCAACTCCTGAAGTCCACCACCAACTCTTGAAGTCCACCCAAACTGACGTCCATTGAGTCAATGATGCCATCCAACCATCTCATCTTCTGTCATCCCCTTCTCCTCCTGCCCTCAATCTTTCCCAGCATCAGGGTCTCTTCCAATGAATCAGTTCTTTGCATCAGATGGCCAAAGTATTGGAGTTTCAGCCTCAACATCAGTCCTTCCAATGAACACCCAGGACTGATCTCCTTTAGGATGGACCGGTTGGATTTCCTTGCAATCCAAGGGACTCTCAAGAGTCTTCTCATATAAAAAACTATAAAACACTGATGAAAGAAATCAAAGATGACACAAATAGATGGAGAAATATACCATGTTCACAGATCAGGAGAATCAATACAGTGAAAATGAGTATACTACACAAAGCGATCTATAGATTCAATGCAATCCCTACCAAGCTACCAATGGTATTCTTCAGAGAACAAGAACAAATAATTTCACAGTTTGTATGGAAATACAAAAACCTCGAATAGCTAAATCTTGAGAAAGAAGAATGGAACTGGAGGAATCAACCTATGACTTCAGACTATACTACAAGGCTACAGTCATTAAGACAGTATGGCACTGGCACAAAGACAGAAATATAGATCAGTGGAACAAAATAGAAAGCCCAGAGATAAATCCATACACCTATGGACACCTTATCTTTGACAAAGGAGGCAAGAATATACAATGAAAAAAAGACAATCTCTTTAACAAGTGATGTTGGGAAAACTGGTCAACCACTTGTAAAAGAATGAAACTAGAACACATTCTAACACCACACACAAAAATAAATAGAAAATGGATAAAGGATCTAAACCTAAGGCCAGAAACTATAAAACTCCTAGAGGAAAACATAGGCAAAACACTCTCATAAATCACAGTAGGATCCACTATGACCCACTTCCCAGAGTAATGGAAATAAAAGCAAAAATAAACAAATGGAATCTAATTAAATGTAAAAGCTTTTGCACAAGGAAGGAAACTATAAGCAAAGTGAAAAGAAAGCCTTCAGAATGGGAGAAAATAATAGCAAACAAAGCAACAAAGAATTCATCTCAAAAATATACAAGCAGCTCATGCAGTTCAATTCCAGAAAAATACACAACCAATCAAAAAATGGGCCAACGAACTAAACAGACATTTCTCCAAAGAAGACATACAGATGGCTAACAAACACATGAAAAGATGCTCAACATCTCTCATTATCAGAGAAATGCAAATCAATACCACAATGAGGTACCATCTCACGCTAGTCAGAATGGCTGCTATCAAAAAGTCTACACACAATAAGTGCTAGCGAGGGTGCGGAGAAAAGGGAACCCTCTTACACTGTTCATGAGAATGCAAACTAGTATAGCCACTATGGAGAACAGTGTGGAGATTCCTTAAAAAACTGGAAATAGAACTGCCATATGACCCAGCAATCCCGCTGCTGGGCATATACACTGAGGAAACCAGAATTGAAAGAGACACGTGTACCCCAATGTCCATCCCACCACTGTTTACAATATCTATAACATGGAAGCAACCTAGATGTCCATCAGAAGACAAATGGATAAGAAAGCTGTGGTACACATACACAATGGAATATTAATGCATTTGAATCAGTTCTAATGAGGTGGATGAAAGTGGAGCCTATTATACAGAAAGAAGTAAGTCAGAAAGGAAAACACCAATACAATATATTAACGCATATATGTGTAATGTAGAAAGAAGGTAATGATGACCCTATATGCAAGATAGCATAGGAGACACAGAGGTAAAGACCAGATGTTTGGACAGTGTGGGAGAAGGTGAGAGTGGGATGATTTGAGAGAACAGCATTGAAACATGTTTATTACCATATGTAAAACAGATCACCAGTTCAGGTTCGATGCATGAGGCAGGGTGCTCAGGGCTGGTGCACTGGGACAACTCTGAAGGATGGGATGGGGAGTGAGGTGGGAAGGGATTCATGATGGGTGACACATGTACACCCATGGCTGATTCATGTCAATGTATTCCAAAAACCACTACAATATTGCAAACTAATTAGCTTCCAATTAAAGTAAATTAATTAATTTTAAAAAATAGACTTCCCCATTACAAAAAAACCCCATCTTGCTGGTGAGTAGAGTATGAAACTGGAGGTAGCTCCAGAGCCAGCTTTGCCATCACAGTTGCTGTCACAGCATCCTTGTATCAGAAAACTTGGCTTTTAATGACTAACTCATGTCCCATCCACAGACTGTCCTTGGGAGAATATGGTAGCTGCCCAGGGGTTCTTAAAGCCATGCGGAGGGCAGAAGGGAGAGCCAGGTGTCCTTGGATCCCTAGAGCCCAAAGCCCAAAGCTTCATCCTTGAAAGAAGCGATGACCCTACAAGACTGACATCAGGAAAACATTAAGGACAGAATGCAGAACTGGGATCTCCCATTCCAGAAGATAGCTTTCCTGTCCTATTCAGACAATAAAAAATGTGAACACAATCATCCATTTCTGCCAGCAAAATGGCAAGCTCCTTCAACAGAGTTCGGCATGTATTTCAGTGCTTTAACCCCAATAAAGAAATGAGTGGAAATTCCTTTGCAAAAAGATATGACATAGTTTGTCTCTGACTAATTTGAAATCCTTTAAAACCAGAGCTTTCTTCATGCATAGTAGAGATACTGAAACTCAGAAGTCAGGAGCATAAACATTTGATTGTGTGGATCACAACAAACTGTGGAAAACTCCTCAAGACATGGGAATACCAGAACACCTTACCTGCCTCCTGAGAAATCTGTATGCAGGTCAAGAAGCAACAGTTAGAACCAGACATGGAACAACGGACTGGTTCCAAATTGGGAAAGGAATATGTCAAGGCTGTATATTGTCACTCTGCTAATTTAACTTCTATGCAGAGTATGTCATGTAAAATCCTGGGTTGGATGAAGCACAAGCAGGAATTAAGATTGCTGAGAGAAGTATCAATAACTTCAGATATGCAGATGATACCACCCTTATGGCAGAAAGCAACAAGAAACTAAAGAGCCTCTAGATGAAAGTGAAAGAGGAGAGTGAAAAATCTGGCTTAAAACTCCACATTCAAAAAAAGATGATCACGGCATCTAGTCCCATCACTTCTTGAAAAACAGATGGGGAAACAATGGAAACACTGACAGACTTTATTTTCTTGGGCTCCAAAATCACTGCACATGGTGACTGCAGCTCTGAAATTAAAAGACACTTGCTCCTTGAAAGTAAAGCTATAACCAACCAGGACAGCATATTAAAAAGCAGAGACATTACTTTCCTGAGAAAGGTCCATCTAGTCAAAGTTATGGTTTTTCCAGTAGTCATATATGCAAGTGAAAACTGGACCATAAAGAAAGCTGAGCACCAAAAAATTGATGCTTTTGAACCATGGTGTTGGAGAAGACTCTTGAGAGTCCCTTGGACTGCAAGAAGATCAAACTAGTCAATTCCAAAGGAAATCATTCTGGAATATTCTTTGGAAGGACTGATGCTGAAGCTGAAGCTCCAATACTTTGGCTACCTGATGCTAAGAACTGACTCACTGGAAAAGACTCAGATGCTGGGAGAGATTGAAGGCAGGAGAAGGGGATAGCAGAGGATGACATGGTTGGATGGCATCACTGACTTGATGGACATGAGTTTGAGCAAGCTTCAAGAGATGGTGATGGACAGGGAGGCCTGGTGTGCTGCAGTCCAAGGGTCACAAAGAGGAGGACATGACAGAGCAACTGAACTGAAGGCAATCATTGGCCTATTTCCAGGCAAGAAAATGGAGTTGGCTGTGAGCTGTAAATGCTGGAGAAAGGTGGACTCAAGGATTTGGCTCCAGGCTCAAAGGGAGGCATGGTGGATATGTGAGTGACTAGAAGCCTTTCGTGTACCATGAACAAAGGCCATAAAAGTGCTGCAAAGACAGATAAGTGCTACAGCCAACATTGAAAAGCCACCTCCAAGACCCAAAGATATTCCTTCACTATCATTTCTGTTACTCTAGCTTTTCTAAGGTCAACCTAAGTCCTTACCCAGGATCTAAAACTGTATAGTCCAGTGTAGCATCAGAAATGCAGGAAAGAGAAGAGGTAGAGCTGTTTTGAGTACAAGAAAGAAGGTCCCATACAGGGACTTCCCTGGTGGTCTGGTGGCTAGGACTCCAAGCTCCCATTGCAGGAGGTGTGCAAGCTTGATTCCTGATCAGGGAACTAGAACCCACATGCTGAAACTAATAGTTCCCATGCTACAACTAAGACCCAGCACAGCCAAGTATATAAATAATGAACAGACACCAAAAAATTTTTTATGTCATGCTCAAGTTTAATTCAGTGTTTTTTTGTTTGTTTCCAGAACAAAGCCTGGTAGACTCACAATTGACTTTGTTAAGTGGGTTAACACTTAATTCCCCTGTGGGGGAATCTCTAAGATCAAACAACCTGTTTACAAAGGCAACAGATTTCAGAGTTGTGTAGAAATCCTAATCATTTCAAAATAACCTTCATCATGAAAAATTAAGAGCTTCTCTCAAACGTATCAGTGGTCTCTTTGGAGATACTCAGAGGAGACTCACCATTGGCTTTGGTAATTAGCAACTCAAAAAAAGTTTTTCAGAAAGATCATTAGCTCCTCAAGCTAGTCCTGTCATTGCCACTTCAAGTGAAATGATAATTGCAGTTCTGAAGGAGGATGAGATCACAGCTCCTAAACCTTTATCTCAGGGTCAGACTGCCTCCCTCCCACTCACGTCCTGGCTGCCATGACCTTCACCCTGAGCCTATCATCCTTCTCATGAGAAGGAATGAGGAGTCAAGTTCTTTGTATTTCTGTCTAAGAGGAGACAGAGTCTGTAAGGAAGGAGGTGTGAGTAAGTATTTGTGTTTGGAAAAGGGATCTTTCTGCAGGGTGGGGGGTAGAGTGGGAACAGGTCCAGTGGCAAAGAAGGTCAGGAAAGCAGAACAATTCCTTAGGAGAGAGCTTAGGTAAAGCAAGATCAAGATCTTTGTTGTTCAGTTGCTCAGTTGTGTCCAACTCTTTGACTGCAGCATGCCAGGGTTCCCTGTACTTCACTATCTCCCAGAATTTTCTCAGACTCATGTCCATTGGAGTTGGTGATGACACCCACCCATCTCATCCTCTGTCATCCCCTTTTCCTCCTGCCTTCAATCTTTCCCAGCATCAGGCAACTCTGAACTTGACAGCTCCTAAAGCTATTTTTTGAAATTCTTACTGGGGAGGAATCACAGGAATAATCCTACTGATAACAATCAAGAATCATTTTAAAAGTACTTATCCTAGTTGCAGCATGTGGGATCTATTTTCCTGACCAGGAATCAAACCCAGGCTCCCTTCACTGGGAGTGAGTCTTAGCCACTGGACCACCAGGGAAATGCCAAAACATCATCTTCAAGGAGCTTAAGGGTTATATTTTTAAGATCAATCTGCTGCAACATAACCTTTCAGAAATTCTAGATTAATTTTAAATTTGTATTAGAAGTGTTATCAAAATGCCTTTATGCTTTCCATAAAGACTAGGATAGAAAAGTAATGATTTTCTAATCCTCTACTGAAAGCATGAATATGAATTTGTTTGAAAACAGAAAGGATTGTACTCTAGGCATATAATATGCTTACTAGACATAGCAATGGTGTCTTTTCTGAAACATTTGAGGTCTGATGATGACGGCGAGATTGCTATCCCTCCTCAAGATAGAGAGGCAGCATTTAAGGAAAAGGAAGCTTTATAATGGTGAGGTTTGGAGTATAGTTGTCAGGACCAAATGTATCTTCTCATATGTTGTCTAATCTTGTAATATTCTAACACCAAGTCCAAGCACACATTCATTTCTTTATGGTTTCACTTTTGCAACACACAAGAGTCAATGTTCCCCAGATTATACTTTTACATGTCTCTAATATGTTAATCTCCAGTACTCTTGCCTGGAAAATCCCATGGACGGAGGAGCCTGGTAGGCTGCAGTCCATGGGGTCGCTAAGAGTCGGACACGACTGAAGCAACTTAGCAGCAGCAGCAGCAGCAATATGTTAATGGAGAAGGCGATGGCACCCCACTCCAGTACTCTTGCCTGGAAAATCCCATGGACAGAGGAGCCTGGTAGGCTGCAGTCCATGGGGTCGCGAAGAGTCAGACACGACTGAGCGACTTCACTTTCACTTTTCAGTTTCATGCATTGGAGAAGGAAATGGCAACCCATTCCACTGTTCTTGCTTGGAGAATCCCAGGGATGGGGGAGCATGATGGGCTGCCATCTATGGGGTCGCAGAGTCAGACACGACTGAAGTGACTTAGCAGCAGCAGCAGCAGCAGTAGTATGTTAATATTCTTCACAAATCTTGTTATATTGTAGTCTTACTTAACCTCAGTCTTATAAATACCTAAGGATTTATCAAAATAATCATTTCTATCCTATATTCATTTATCATATAGTAGTAATTCATGGTTCATAATTTTTTAAATAAAGTATTATTGTCCAAGTCTTTTTTTTTTTTGATAGATATCATACTGAATTTGTACCTGGCATGATAGAAATGCATCTTTCTGTTGCAAAACTTATATTGAGGAAATCTTGCATTCGTTAAATCCATATGGACAGAAGGTACTTTCCTGTAGGATTGTGTGTATTTGTGTGTGTGTGTGTATACATGTTAATGGCTCAGTTTGTGACTCCATGGACTGTAGCTTGCCAGGCTCTTTTGTTCATAGGGTTTCCCAGGCAAGAATACTGAAGTGGGTTGCCATTTCTGAATCCAGGGAGTCTTTTTGATATGTTATTGACCTACAGAAAACTACTAATGCAGATATGGAAACTTTTTACAACCAAAATTATAACATATAAACACAATGGAATAAACTCCAATACTCTGGCCACCTGATGTGAAGAACTGCCTCACTGGAAAAGACCCTGATGCTGGGAAATATTGAAGGCAGGAGGAGAAGGGGATGACAGAGGGTGAGATGTTTGGATGGCATTACCAGCTCAATGGACATGAGTTTGAGCAAGTTCCAGGAGTTGGTGATGGACAGGGAAGCCTGGTATGCTGCCATCCATGGGGTTGCAAAGAGTCAGACACAACTGAGTGACTGGACCGAACTGACAAAATAAACTATATGATATAAAAACAAAACTAAATTTCACAATGGATTATTCAAAAACACAGCTGATGTGTTTGGCTGGTGCATCACAGTGGTTAGGGCACTGTCTTGGAATCAGCCTACCAGGTTCATACCAGCACTCAGCCTGTAATCAGCATGTGAATTTACACAGATCACCTGACCTCTCTGTACCTAGGATCTCCTTATCTTTGCAATAAATCAGTGTCAGTACCTACCCTATGCAGTTATGAACATCAAACAACTGGCAGAATGGCCTCCAGGGAGTTGGCAATAAGGATGGCGTGCTCCTCTCAGACTGTAGTTGGAATCCTGGGCGTTTTCTCTCTTCACTTTAATCTCTTCCTTTACTACTATGAATGTGGGTTGAGGTTCACAGATTTGACCTTCAGGCACAGGACTGTAGTCGCTTCTTGGTCATTCGCTTTAAAGGAATCTCCGTGACAACAGCAGCCTTTAACTGAAGCTTGTCTTCAGTGATTTAGCCATGCAAATGTGTTCTCTATGCCCCCAAAGCTGGTAGGGTGTGTCTACTGGCCCTTCTGGCCCCTTAAGTGTCTCCAGCCAACAAGATCAGCCCCAGGAAATCCAGGTGGGTGGAACTTAAAGCAAAAGCTTCCCTGTGGTCCAGAGGTTAAGACTGTGTTCCCAATGCAGAGGGTCTAGGTCCCTGGTCAGGGAACTAGAAGCCGCATGCGATTGCTGAGTGTTTACGTACCATAACTAAGAGTTTATATGCCATTAACTAAGACATGGTGCAGCCAAATAAATAAATGAGATGAAATAAATAAAATCTTCTTTAAAAAATAGCTCCTGAGTATATCGAGGTCTCCACTTTACACTACTGGACAGTATGTAACTACTTTCTTGAAGTTTCTATATGAAGACTATGTCTACTGTTCATTATATTTCCTGGTCTTTAGAAGATTGTGTGGTCAGAAGTCATATCTCTCTGTAAACATTATTTTCCCCATGATATGAGGCCAAATGGAGCAACAAATCAAAATAAAGCATGAAGACTTAGGATACTGCTCTGCTGAATTTTATGACAAAATCAGTGATTCACCATATGCAGCAGTGTTACTATTTTCTGATGTTTCATTGTTGGAGTTATGATAGGGCTTACAGCTCCCTTCCTTCACAGACATAGGCAGCAGTTGAGACACATTTACAGAAACAGTCTTTCCCAAGTTCCTTCCACATTTTTTGATAATACATGTGTTTTTAAAAATGAAAGACATGTTTGCAGAAAGACATGTTTTCACTGGGTAGCTCAGTGAAATTTAAGGAATGATTGCACCTCTGGAGACCACAACTAGATCAAGAAATAGAATGTTTTCAGTACCCATGAAACTCTTCTCTGCTCCTTCTAACTCACTGTTTCCAAGACTATAGCTTTGTTGGGTATATTTGTAGCCCTGGATTATTGGGTATACGTTTGTAACTATTATGACATTTAATATTAGATCACATTGCATCTCTTGGCCTTCACATGAAAGGAATCATACATCATCTTTCTTTTGGACTTTTTTCCTCCATTCCATTACATCTTTGTGAGTTTATCTGTATTGTTTAATATTATTTTTGTTTTTTCATTATCATTGCTATATAGGACTTCACCGTATGACTATCAAAGGATTAATTGATCATTCAACTGTTAATGGGTAGCTGGGTATTAAGAGTTAGGGGCTACTATGAGCGAGTCTGAGTGAACTCTGGGAGTTGGTGATGGACAGGGAGGCCTGGCGTGCTGCAATTCATGGGGTCGCAAAGAGTCGGACATGACTGAGACACTGAACTGAACTGAACTGACTGATGAGCAAAGATTAGGGCCCGCATATAAATTCTATTAATATAACTAATCTTTGGGTGATACATGTACAAAATCCTGGTGAGTATATTCATAGGAGTGGATTTCTTAGACCAGGATTACATCTGATCTGCTAAGTAGATACCACAGTTTTCCAAAATGTTTGTACCAATTTGAACACCCACCATCAGTGTATGAGATTCTTGGTTGATCCACAGCCATGCCAAAACTTGGCATTTTTGTCATTTCTGTTTCAGATTTCTTGATGGTATTTGATGACATATAAGTAGTGGTGATATTTCAATTGTCCTGATTACCAGGCATGTGGAATATTTTTCCACGTCTTATGTACTGAATAACTTCTTTCTCGAAGTTTCTGTTTGAAGACTCTGTACACTGTTCATTCTACTTTGTGGTTTTTAAGACATGCTTGTGTGATTCAAAGTTGTATCTTTGTGTGTGTGTGTGTGTGTGTGTGTGTGTATGATGAGAACCCGTCTTAATATTCATGTGTGCAAAAGTTATTTCACCATATGTTTTATATAGTCTGTGCTGTTTAGCGTATATATATATATTTTAAATATTTATTTATTTAGCTGCACTGGGTCTTAGTTACATCATGTGGAAGCTTTGTTGTATCATGGAGGATCTTTTGTTGTGGTGCAAAGACTCTCTAGTTTGAGATCCCTGGCTTAGTTACCCTGTGGCATATAGGATCTTAGTTCCCCAACCATGGATCAAACCTGTGTCCCCTGCATTGCAAGACAGATTTTTAACTACCAGAAAACCTGGGAAGTACCTTTAGCATATATTTAAAATTGTAAGACCCTAGAATAACTTCTGTCTTTTTTTCTAAAATAATACATTATCTTTTTTAAAATACCAGCTGAGCCACATGGGAGCCCAAGAATTCTGGAGTGGGTAGCTTATCCCTTCTCCAGAGGATCTTCCTGACCCAGGTATTGAATTAGGGTCTCCTGCATTGCAGGCAGATTTTTTACCAACTGAGCCATCAAGGAAGTCCGTACAATAATACATTATCTTCTTTAAAATTTAGAAGGGAATGCATTTAGAATTGACCTGTTTTAAGATAAGGGCACTGATGGAGATAGTTTTTTTTCCTCCAGTAAGCTTCTTATTAAAAAGTTGTTTTATGCTTTCTTTCAATTTACTCTCATTTGTCATTGCTTCTTCCAGGTTACCATCACTTCATCCTTCCTGCTGACCTTTTCATAAAATATACTGATTCTCTCATCATCTTTTCTTGTCTCCTGAAGCCTTGGCAATTTCATAAAAGTAAACAAGGAAAGTTGGCTGTTGATGTCACAAATTTATATGAGCCATTCTGCTCTGAAGAATCACTGTTGTCATCATTTAAAGGGTATTATCTTGAATGACACAATAGCCTCCAGCCAACTGGCTGTAGGAATAATCTTCTTGTTACAGACTGTGCTTGGAATCTGGGGCAATTTCTCCCTTCTGTATCGTTACCTCTTTCTTTACCACACTCTGTGTAGGTTGAGGGTCACAGATTTGATTTGCAAGCACCTGACTATAGCCAACTTTTTGGTCATTCTCTCGAAAGGAGTCCCTCAGACAATTACAACTTTGAGGTTGAAACATTTTGCCAGTGATTTTGCCTGCAAACTTATTTTGTATGTTGAGAGAGTGGGCAGGAGTATGTCCATTGGTACCACCTGCCTCTTGAGTGTGTTTCAGACCATCACGATCAGCCCCAAGTACTGCCGTTGGAAGAATCTTAAAGTCAAAGCCCCAAAGTACATTGCCTTCTCCATTTCCTTCTGCTGGATCCAGTGTATGTTTGTAAATCTCTTTTTTCCTCTGTATGCATTATATGTTTCTGAAAAATGGCACAGCACAAACATGACAAATACAAGAGATTCAGAGTACTGTGCTGCCACAGATCTTGAGAAAATCTCAGGCTTAATATATACAGCTTTGATAGTATTCCCTGAAGTTTCATTTTCTGTGCTCATCTTCTGGGCCAGTGGCTCCATGATTCTCACCCTGTACAGACACAGTCAGCAAGTCCAGTATATTCACAAGGCTTGTGTGTCTCCCAGATCCTCTGCTGAGTCCAGAGCCACCCAAAGCATCCTACTCTTGGCGAGCACCTTCATGTGTTTCCACACCCTGTCCTCCATCTTTAACATTACTCTTGCTCTTTTTCATAATCCCAGTTGGTGGTTGGTGTATACAACTGGCCTCATTAATGTGTGTTTTCCCTTTATCAGCCCCTTTCTGCTCATGAGCCGTGACTCCATTGTATCCAGTCTCTGTTTTCTGTACATGAAGAACACAAAATCGCCTAATCTTAACAGAAAAACATAAATTGTATGTTTTTAAAATTTTATGAAGTTATACTTGATTTCTCATGTTGTGTTAGTTCTGGGTGTATAGCGAGGTGAATCAGTTATACATAGGTATGTATATCTCCTCTTTTTAGATTCTTTTCCCATATAGGCCATTTAGAGGATTGCATAGAGTTCCCTGTGCTATACAGTAGGTCCCTTCTTTTTTGTTGTAAACCAGGCCTTGGGGCATGTGGGACTTGGTTCCCTGACCAGGGATTGAACCCCTTCTCCCTGCCTAGAAAGGATTTCATCTTAACCACTGGACCATCTAAGAAGTTCCCACTAGGTCCTTATTAAAGTGAAGTCGCTCAGTCATGTCTGACTTTTTGCCTCCCCATGGACTGAAGCTGACCAGGCTACTCCTTCCATGGGATTTTCCAGGCAAGAGTACTGGAGTGGGTTGCCATTTCCCTCTCCAGGGGATCTTCCCAACCCAGGGATCAAACCTGGGTCTCCCACATTGCAGGCAGACACTTTACCATCTGAGCCAACTGGGAAGCCCTTATTAGTTACCTATTTTATATTTAGTAGTGTAGGTTTGGGGCTTCCTTGGTGACTCAGTGATAAAGAATCTGGCTGCCAATGCAGGAGACTCCAGTTTGATTCCTGGGTCAGGAAGATCCCACATGCCACAGGGCAACTGAGCCCATGCACCACAAGTAAGTACTGAGCCTGTGTGCCTAGAGCCTGTGCTCTGCAAGGGAAGCCACTGCAGTGAGGAGCCCATGCTCACCACAACTAGAGAAAGCCTGCACACAACAAAGAAGACCCGGCACAGCCTAAATAAATAAATAAATAACATTCTACTTCTGATTCTTTAGTGTGTAAAGGGTAAAGGTTTTCCAGGCATATTTTCTATTCCTAAGATTATGGCAGAAAGTGAAGAGGAACTAAAAAGCCTCTTGATGAAAGTGAAAGTGGAGAGTGAAAAAGTTGGCTTAAAGCTCAACATTCAGAAAACAAAGATCATGGCATCTGGTCCCATCACTTCATGGGAAATAGATGGGGAAACAGTGGAAACGGTGTCAGACTTTATTTGGGGGGGGGGGGTTCCAAAATCACTGCAGATGGTGATTGCAGCCATGAAATTAAAAGACACTTACTCCTCGGAAGGAAAGTTATGAACAACCTAGATAGTATATTCAAAAGCAGAGACATTACTTTGCCAACAAAGGTCCATCTAGTCAAGGCTATGGTTTTTCCAGTGGTCGTGTATGGAGGTGAGAGTTGGACTGTGAAGAAAGCTGAGCACCGAAGAATTGATGCTTTTGAACTGTGGTGTTGGAGAAGACTCTTGAGAGTCCCTTGGACTGCAAGGAGATCCAACCAGTCCATTCTGAAGATCAGCTCTGGGATTTCTTTGGAAGGAATAATGCTAAAGCTGAAACTCCAGTACTTTGGCCACCTCATGCGAAAAGTTGAGTCGTTGGAAAAGAGTCTGATGCTGGGAGGGATTGGGGGCAGGAGAAGGGGACGACAAGGATGAGATGGCTGAATGGCATCACTGACTCGATGGACGTGAGTCTGAGCGAACTCCGGGAGTTGGTGATGGACAGGAGGCCTGGCATGCTGTGATTCATGGGGTCGCAAAGAGTTGGATACGACTGAGCAACTGAACTGAAATGAACTGAACTGAAGATATTTGCACCATGGGCTCAAATATAGAAACAATCCATGAGCAAGTTCTTAGTCCAGTTTAAATGAGGGCTTTTTCGTTGCTGTTTTTTGTTTTGATTTTTAATTAAGATATTTTAAAAAAATCAAAGTATATGTTATGTTAGTTTCAAGTGTAGACACCAAAGTGATTCAGTTATATGTATTTTTTTATTTTTCAGATTCTTTTCCCTTATATGTTTTTTCAAAATTTTGAGTGCAGTTCTCTGTGCTGTACACTAGGTCCTTGTTGATTATGTTTTATTTATGGTAGTGTGTATGTTAATTCCAACTTTCTAACTTATCCCTCTCCCCCTTTTCCCTTTTGACAATCAGAATTTTGCTTTCTATGTCTGTAAGTCTCTTTCTGTTTTGTAAAAAAGTTTATTTGTATCTTTTCTTAATAAAAGATTCCACATATAGATGATATTATATGCTATTTTTTTTTTCCTCTGTCTGGCTTACTTCATTTAGTATGATAATCCCTAGGTCCATCCATGGTACTGCAAATGGCATTATCTCATTCTTTTTAATGGCTGAGTGATACTCCATTGTGTTTATATACCATCTCTTCTTTATCCACTCCCCAAGTGATGCACATTTAGGGGGTTTCCATATCTTAGCTATTGTAAATAGTGCTGCTGTTAAGATTGGGATGTGTGTATCTTTCCTAATTATAATTTTCTCTGGGTATATTCCCAGAAGTGGGGTGGTGGGGTCACATGGTATTAATTGCTCTGTTTTTAGTTTTGTTAAGGAAACTGCATCCTGTTCTTGATTGTGGCTAAACCAATTTACCTTCCCACCAACAATGAAGGAGGATTCCCTTTTCTCCACAGCCTCTCCACCACTGATAATTTATAGACTTTTGGATGATGGCCATTCTGACCATTGTAAGGTGATATCTTACTAGTCTTGATTTCCATTTTTCTGATAATCACCAACGTTGGGAATTTTTTCCTGAGCCTGTTGGCCACCTGTATACTTTCTTTGAAGAGATGTCTATTTGGATCATCTGCCCAATTTTTGATTCATTTGCTTGAACTTCTGATATTGAGCTGTATGAGCTGTTTGTATATTTTGAAGAATAATCCTTTGTCAGTTGCATCACTTGCAAATATTTTCTTCCATTCTGTAGGTTGTCTTTCTGATAGCAGGAGTATTTTTTGGTTTGATGGTGTGGCCACCAGCCTCTCTTGCAGGGTAAGTTTGTTGGGGCTTTAGGCTATGTAGTATTAGGTTGGCTTCTGGAGGAATTGGAGATGATAGGATTAGCCTGACACTCAGAAGAACTGGAGACTAAAGCTCAGCTACACAGACAGATCCTAAAGGAGCACAAGTAAAACACTCTGGGCACTCGGGCTTGGGTGATCCTCCCTGGTGGCAGTACTCCCTGTATCATAAGGTATCCATGCCAGGAAAATAACTTATCATCACTTCATGGGGAGAGGAAAACTGGAGCTCCAATTTGACTATTTTTTCTGAACTCTGACCCATGCATCTCTTCCATTGACAGATGTTATTTTTTTAGTCACTTGGTCATGTCCAACTCTTTGTGACCCCAAGGACTATACCCCACCAGGCTCCTCTGTGCATGGAATTCTCCAGGCAAGAATACTGGAATGGCAATGCCATTCCCTTCTCCAGGAGATCTTCCAAAAACAGGGATCAAACCCGGGTCTCCTGCATTGCAGGTGAATTCCTTAACATCTGATCCACCAGGGAAAGTATCTTAACCCTGTAATCAAGCATTACAGTGAGTGGACCAGCTCTCAGTGAGTGCTGAGTCCTTCTAGAGGATTATTGAAACTGACTGTGGTTTGGGGAAACCCCACACTTGCAGTTAGTGTCAAAAACAGGCATGGCCTGACTGATGATGTTTCACTCTTAAACTTCTCAGTTGGACTGAAAACTCTCACAGGGGAAATGGATAGTGGGCTTTGTTCAGATTGTGTGTTTGCCTGTTGGAAAATGAAAAGCAGTGATTTTCCCCCTTAAAGTTCATGTCTCATCATTCATTGTATAACCAATGAGTGCTCATTAATGAAATTCAGCAAAAGTATGTACAAAGACCTCTGGTAACCATTCATTACTGCTGAATGGAGAAAGCAGCCCTGGCTATAGTTAAAAGAATAGCAGAGGACTTCCCTGGTGTCCAGTGGTTTAGAATCCACCTGTCAATGCAGGGGACAAGGGCTCGATTGCTGGTCCAGGAAGATAACACAGGCCATGGGACAACTAAGCCTGTGCACCACAACTACTCAAGACCATGAGTGTAGAGCCTGTGCTCTGGGAGAGTAGAAGCCACCACAATGAGAAGCCCACACACCACAATTAGGGAGAAGCCCCTGCTCACTGCAACTAGAGAAAGGACATGTGCATAAGTGAAGACCCAGGACAACCAAAAATACATTAAAAAAAAAAAAACAGTTGATACTGTCTGCTAAACCATCTGATCCTGTGTTTTCATTTGTGACAGGCACTTTTATAAATACCTCTCTGTCTTCTGTGGATATTCCTCTGTTTGTACTTCATATCAGTGTTGGGATCTGTATTGCTAAAACACAATATTCTAGAAATGTCCATTATCACCATTTCCAAATTAATTTTCATTTATACAAATTTGTACAAATTAGGTCAATGATTTCTCTTTTTTTTAACTTTCTATTTTATATTGGAGTATAGCCAATTAATGGGGCTTCCTAGGTGGCACTAGCGGTAAAGAACCTGCAGGAGCCTAGGGTTCAATCCCTGAATCAGGAAGATCCCCTGGAGGAGGCATGGCTACCCACTTCAGTATTCTTGCCTGGAGAATCCCATGCATAGAGGAGCCTGACAGGCTATAGTCCATAGGGTTGCAAAGAGTTAGACACAACCAAAGCAACTTAGCACACACATAACCAATTAACAGTATTGTGATAGTTTCAGATGAACTGGAGAGGGACTCAGCCATATATATACCTGTCTCCATTCTCCCAGGACAGTGATTTTTAATGTAAACTATCTACATATTCTTCCTTTTACACTTATCTCATTAAAAATTCATCTTGGACTCTCTCTGATTCCATGTATCTGCTGAGTACTTAAGTTAACCATGCAGCTAAATACTCTGAAGCTTAAAAGAATACAATGGATACTTAGTGGAACAACTTCTCAGGGAATCCTGGGAGACACATACATTTTGCTGCCTGTCCCTCCCAAGTCATGATTTCTACTGCTCCTTCCATCCAAGATCCTGTCTCCACTGTGAATCATGAAAACGTTAACGGTCTCTCCAAGCACGTCATCAGTCTCTTTGGAGACACTTACAAGAAAATTGGAATTGTTTTCATAATTAGCAACTGGGAAAATTTTTTATCATAAACATTCTCAGCTCCCCAAGACTGTCCTGTCATTGCCACTACAAGAGAAATGGTAATTGCAGTTCTCAAGGGGATGAGGTCACAGATCACAAACCCATTATCTCAGGGTCTGGCCGCCTCATTCTCACACACCTCCTGGCTCCATGACCTTTACACTGAGCCCACCCCCATGGCAATAGGAAGGAGTCAGGTATGGTAGTTTCTGCTTCAGTCTGAGAGGCAGTCAGGAAGGGATGTAATCTGAGCAAGTGTTCATGTCTGGAAAAGAAATTCTGGTAGCTAGAGAAGGATCAGATCCAGTGGCAAAGCAGGACAGGGAGGCAGAATAATTTCTTAGTTGTGAGCTGAGCTTCTAAAAGGAAACTAGGGTATTAGCCCCTGCATCAAATCTGATGGCTCCTAATATAACCTAATTAAATCCTCACTGTGGATGATCAGTGATAAATAATCGCAATGATAAAGAAGGATCATTTGTTAGGTATTTAAGGACTATAGGGCTTTTAAATTTTTATTTATTTTATATGTACTTATTTGGCTGTGCTGGGTCTTCATTGATATGCAGGCTTTTCTCTAGTTGCAGTGCACAGGTTTCTCATTGCTGTGTCTTCTCTTGTTGCAGAGGGCAGGCTCAGTAATTGTGGCTCCCAGGCTCTAGAACACATTACTTTGCCAACAAAGGTCTGCCTAGTCAAGGCTAAGGATTTTCTAGTAGTCATGTATGGATGTGAGAATTAGACTAAAAAGAAAGCTGAGCACCAAAGAATTGATGCTTTTGGACCATGGTGTTGGAGAAGACTCTTGAGAGTCCCTTGGACTGCAAGGAGATCCAACCAGTCCATCCTAAAGGAAATCAGTCCTGAATATCCACTGGAAGGACTGATCCTGAAGCGGAAACTCCATTACTTTGGCCACCTGATGCAAAGAACTGACTCATTGAAAGAGACCCTGATGCTAAGAAAGATCAAAGGTGAGAGGAGAAGGGGATGACAGAGGATGAGATGGTTGGATGGCATCAACATCTCAATGGACATGAGTTTGAGTAAACTCCAGAAGTTGGTGATGGACAGGGAGGTCTGGTGTGCTGCAGTTCATGGGGTTGCAAAGAGTCGGACACGACTGTGCATCTGAACTGAACTGAACTAGAGCACAGACTCAGTAGTTGTGGTACATGGCTTAGTTACTCCATGGCATGTGGGATCTTCAAAGACAAGGGATGGAACCCCTGTCTCCTGCAATGGGAGGTGAGTTCTTTACCACTGAACCACTAGGAAAGCCCTTTATAATTATGGGTTTCAGAAAACAGTTGTCATGACCTAACATATCTTATCTTATTTTATCTAAAGTTTAACAGTATTCTCATTTGAATCAGTTCTAATGAGGTGGATGAAACTGGAGCCTATTATACAGAGTGAAGTAAGTCAGAAAGAAAAACACCAATGCTGTATGCTAACACATATATATGGAATTTATTTAGATGGTAACGATGACTCTATATGCGAGACAGCAAAAGAGACACAAATGTAAAGAACAGACTTTTGGACTCTGTGGGAGAAGGTGAGGGTGAGATGATTTGGGAGAATAGCACTGAAACATGTATATTATCATATGTGAAACATCACCAGTTCAATGCATGAGACAGGGTACTCAGGGCTGGTGTACTGGGATGACCCTGAGGGATGGGATGGGGAGGGACGTGGAAGGGGGGTTCAGGATGGGGAACACATGTATACCCGTGGCTGATTCCTGTCAGTGTATGGCAAAACCACTACAATATTGTAAAGTAATTAGTCTCCAATTAAAATAAATAAAAATTTTTAAATGTTCACCTAAAAAAATACATAAAGTTTAACAGTATTCTAACATCTATCTGCAGGCGGTGGCGGCGGCAGCGGGCCAGCACACTAAGCACAGGCGGCGGCGGGCCAGTGCACTAAACGTGGCCGAGAGCTACCCAACATCCGAAGTAAGGGACAGCGGCCCAGAGTGCCAGGCTGTGAAGGCGCAGGAACGGTCGGGAGGAGCCACCCCGCGTCCGAGGTCAATGGCGGCCAGGAGGAGACACCTCGCATCCAAGGTCAGGGGGGCAGCTGGGAGAAGCTACCCAGCGTCCGAGGTAATGGCAGCCGGGAGGAGACACCCCACGTCCAGGGTCAGGGGCGGCTGGGAGAGGCCACCTCGCGCCCGAGGCCAGGGGAGGTGACCCGAGGAGCCACCCTGAGCCCGAGGCCAGAGGCGGCAGCTGGGAGGAGCCACCCATGCCCGAGGCCAGGGCCGGCTGCCGGGAGGAGCAACCTGAGAAGCGGTGGCTGAGCAGGGACAGGAGGGCCTAGAGGAGCTATCCCCGTTGAAGGTCAGGAACGGCGGCAGTAAGGAGATACCCCTCGTCCAAGGTATGGAGCAGCTGCTGTGCTTTGCTGGAGCAGCAGTGAAGAGATACCCCACGGCCAAGGTAAGAGAAACCCAAGTAAGATGGTAGGTGTTGCAAGAGGGCATCAGAGGGCAGACACACTAAAACCATACCCACAGGAAACTAGTCAATCTAATCACACTAGGACCACAGCCTCGTCTAACTCAATGAAACCAAGCCATGCCTGCGGGGCAACCCAAGACCGGTGGGTCATGGTGGAGAGGACTGACAGAATGTCGTCCACTGGAGAAGGGAATGGCAAGCCATTTCAGTATTCTTGCCTTGAGAACGCCATGAACAGTATGAAAAGGAAAAATGATAGGATACCAAAAGAGGAACTCCCCAGGTCAGTAGGTGCCCAATATGCTACTGGAGGTCAGTGGAGAAATAACTCCAGAAAAAATGAAGGGATGGAGCCAAAGCAAAAACAATACCCAGCTGTGGATGTGACTGGTGATAGAAACAAGATCCAATGCTGTAAAGAGCAATACTGCATAGGAACCATGAATCAAGGCAAATTGGAAGTGGTCAAACAAGAGATGGCATGGGTGAACGTCGACACTCTAGGAATCAGAGAACTAAAATCAACGGGAATGGGTGAATTTAACTCAGATGACCATTATATCTACTACTGCGGGCACGAATCCCTCAGAAGAAATGGAGTAGCCATCATGGTCAACAAAAGAGTCTGAAATGCACTACCTGGATGCAATCTCAAAAATGAAAGAATGATCTCTGCTCATCTCCAAGGCAAACCATTCAATATCACAGTTATCCAAGTCTATGCCTCAACCAGTAACACTGAAGAAATTGAAGTTGAAAGGTTTTATGAAGACCTATAAGACCTTTTAGAACTAACACCCCCAAAAGATGTCCTTTTCATTACAGGGGACTGGAATGCAAAAGTAGGAAGTCAAGAAACACCTGGAGTAACAGGCAAATTTGGCCTTGGAATGCAGAATGAAGCAGGGCAAAGACTAATAGAGGTTTTCCAAGAAAATGCACTGGTTATAGCAAACACCCTCTTCCAACAACACAAGAGAAGACTCTACACATGGACACCACCAGATGATCAACACCAAAATCAGATTGATTATATTCTTTGCAGCCAAAGATGGAGAAGCTCTATACAGTCAACAAAACTAAGACCAGGCACTGACTGTGGCTCAGATCATGAACTCCTTATTACCAAATTCAGACTTACATTGAAGAAAGTAGGGAAAACTGCTAGAACATTCAGGTATGACCTAAAACAAATCCCTTATGATTACACAGTGGAAGTGAGAAATAGACTTAAGGGACTAGATCTGATAGATAGAGTGCCTGATGAACTATGGAATGAAGTTCGTGACCTTGTACAGGAGACAGGGATCAAGACCATCCCCATGGAAAAGAAATGCAAAAAAGCAAAATGGCTGTCGGGGAGGCCTTACAAATAGCTGTGAAAAGAAAAGAAGCAAAAAGCAAAGGAGAAAAGGAAAGATATAAGCGTATGAATGCAGAGTTCCAAATAGCAGCAAGAAGAGATAAGAAAGCCTTCTTCAGTGATCAATGCAAAAAAATCAAGGAAAACAACAGAATGGGAAAGACTAGAGATCTCTTCAAGAAAATTAGAGATACCAAGGGAACATTTCATGCAAAGATGGGCTCGATAAAGGACAGAAATGGTGTGGACCTAACAGAAGCACAAGATATTAAGAAGAGGTGGCAAGAATACACAGGGGAACTGTACAAAAAAGATCTTCATGACCTGGATAATCACAATGGTGTGACCACTCATCTAGAGCCAGACATCCTGGAATGTGAAGTTAAGTGGGCCTTAGAAAGCATCACTATGAACAAAGCTAGTGGAGGTGATGGCATTCCAGTTGAGCTATTTCAAATCCTGAAAGAGGATGCTGTGAAAGTGCTGCACTCAATATGCCAGCACATTTGGAAAACTCAGCAGTGGCCACAGGACTGGAAAAGGTCAGTTTTCATTCCAATCCCAAAGAAAGGCAATGCCAAAGAATCCTCAAACTACCGCACCATTGCACACATCTCACATGCTAGTAAAGTAATGCTGAACATTCTCCAAGCCAGACTTCAGCAATACATGAACCGTGAACTTCCTGATGTTCAAGCTGGTTTTTGAAAAGGCAGAGGACCCAGAGATCAAATTGCCAACATCCACTGGATCATGGAAAAAGCAAGAGAGTTCCAGAAAAACATCTATTTCTGCTTTATTGACTATGCCAAAGCCTTTGACTGTGTGGATCACAAGAAACTGTGGAAAATTCTTCAAGAGATGGGAATACCAGACCACCTAACCTGCCTCTTGAGAAATCTGTTATCAGGTCAGGAAGCAACTGTTAGAACTGGACATGGAACAACAGACTGGTTCCAAATAGGAAAAGGAGTACATCAAGGCTGTATATTGTCACCCTGCTTATTTAACTTCTATTTAGAATACATCATGAGAAACGCTGGACTGGAAGAAACACAAGCTGGAATCAAGATTGCTGGGAGAATATCAATAACCTCAGATATGCAGATGACACCAGCCTTATGGCAGAAAGTGAAGAGGAACTAAAAAGCCTCTTGATGAAAGTAAAAGAGGAGAGTGAAAAAGTTGGCTTAAAGCTCAACATTCAGAAAACAAAGATCATGGCATCTGATCCCATCACTTGATGGGAAATAGATGGGGAAACAGTGGAAACAGTGTCAGACTTTATTTTTTTGGGCTCCAAAATCACTGCAGATGGTGACTGCAGCCATGAAATTAAAAGACGCTTACTCCTTGGAAGAAAAGTTATGACCAACCTAGATAGTATATGTAAAAGCAGAGACATTACTTTGCCGACTAAGGTCCATCTAGTCAAGACTATGGTTTTTCCAGTAGTCATGTATGGATGTGAGAGTTGGACTGTGAAGAAGGCTGAGTGCCGAAGAATTGATGCTTTTGAACTGTGATGTTGGAGAAGACTCTTGAGAGTCCCTTGGACTGCAAGGAGATCCAACGAGTCCATTCTGAAGGAGATCAGCCCTGGGATTTCTTTGGAAGGAATGATGCTAAAGCTGAAACTCCAGTACTTTGGCCACTTCATGAGAAGAGTTGAATCATTGGAAAAGACTGTGATGCTGGGAGGGATTGGAGGCAGGAGGAGAAGGGGATGACAAAGGATGAGATGGCTGGATGGCATCACTGACGATGGACGTTAGTCCATCGATGGACGTGAGTCTGAGTGAACTCTGGGAGTTGGTGATGGACAGGGAGGCCTGGCGTGCTGGATTCATGGAGTCGCAAAGAGTCGGACACGGCTGAGCGACTAAACTGAACTGAATAACCCTACAATGGCCATAAGCTTTCAAGCCAAAGAAGAGACAGACATCTCTAAGTTTAAAACAAAAGCTAGAAATGATTACAGTCAGTGACGAAGGCATGTTGAAAGCTGAGACAGGCTAAAAGCTAGGCCTCTCACACCAGACAGCCAAGTTGTAAACTCAGAGGAATAGTTCTTGAAGGAAATTAAAAGTGCTACTGCAGTGAACACACAAATGATAAGGAAACGAAAAAGTCACGTTGCCGACGTGGAGAAAGTTTTAATGGTCTGGAGAGAAGAACAAACCAGCCACAACATTCCCTTAGGCCAAAGTTGAGTCCAGAACAAAGGCCCTGACTCTCTTCTCAGAAGGCTGAAAGAAGAGTGGATGCCGCAGAAGAAAAGTCTGAAGCTAGCTGAGGTTGCCTCTTGAGGTTTAAAGAAAGAAGCCATCTCTAGGACACAGAAGTGCACGATGAAGCCACAAGTGCTGATGTAGGAGCTGCAGCAAGTTACCCAGAAGATCTAGCTGAGATAATTCATGAAGGTAAGCTAAACTGAACTTATTTCCTATGGAGATGAAATAGCCGTAAATAAACTGTTTCCTGGTGTTTAAGCTACCCAAGCTATGGTACTTTGTTAGGGCAGTTCAAGCAAGCTAATACAAGTTCCACGCAAAAACAGTAACCTGAGAGACCTGGTGTGCTAGGCTAATATCAGACAAAATAGACACTAAGTCAAATTTTTTGGACAAAGAAGGCCATTATATGTTTAAAAAAGGGTAATAACTCATCAAGGAATTACAACACTTATGAAAATATGCACCTAAACAAGAGAACCCCAAAATCTATGAAGCAAACATTGACAGAATTTAAGGAAGAAATAGAAAACAATTCTAGAATAATATCTGGAGACTTCCATTTCCCTCCTTTTAATAATAGAGAATACATCCAGGCAGCAGTTAAATAAGGATACAAAGAGTTTGAGGAAGACTATAAAGACACTTTTTGTCTTTTCATACTTTCAAACTGTGGTGCTGGAAAAGACTCTTGAGAGTCCCTTTTACAGCAAGAAGATCAAATCAGTCAATCCTAAAGGAAATCAACCCTGAATATTCATTGGAAGGACTGATGTTGAAGCTGAAGCTCCAATGCTAACCCACCTGATGGGAACAGCCAACTCATTGGAAAAGATCCTGATGCTGAGAAAGATATTGGAGGAGATGGTTGATGGCATCATCAACTCAATGGACATGAGTCTGAGCAAACTCTAAGAGTTAATGAAGAAAGGGTAGCCTGGCGTGCTGCAGTCCTTGGGGTCGTGAAGAGTTGGACACAACTGAGCAACTAAACAACAAGGATAAAGACACTAGCTCTGGGATTTCCCTGGTGATCCAGCAGTTAAGAATCCACCTTGCAATGTAGGGGACATGAGTTCAATCCCTGGTCTGGGAACTAAGATTCCACATGCCATGGAGCAAATAAGCCCAACAACTACTGAGCCCACGCTCTAGAGGCCAGGAGCTGCAAATACTGAGCCTGTGTGCCCTAGAGCCTGTGCTCCATAACTAGAGAAGCCACTGCAATGACAAGGCTGCACACCACAAGGAAGAGTAGCCCCCGCCCACCACAACTAGAGAAAAGCCCTTGTGTGGAAATGAAGACCAAGTGCAGTCATAAAGAAAGAAAGAAACCAAAGAAGAAAGAGGACCCCTTATAACCAGCCCTCCCAGAACCCCACAAGATCAAAGTACACAAGTCTGTCATAGGCCATGATTAAGATTTTGCCTTGGTCTTTGCCCAAGAGGACTACCACTGGATACTGGAAGGGTGAACTGAGTGGAAGGAAAAAAATGTTTCCTTTGAGAGCTCACAGGAAATAAACATTTGTTTTCCCATAGAACTTTTCCACTTCTGGAAAGTTTCCCCAACATTATTAACGGTGTGACTTCCTCTCTGCCCTTCTGAGGTCTTCCCGGTGTTCATGCCTTTGATACGTCCCCACGCATTCGCTTTTTTCACTTTTTTCACCTTGTTCTCCACGTTCTGGGGCTCTCTAGCTTACTCCAAAATGGAAATAATATTCAGGTCAAAAAGAGTTTTCTGCTTAGAAGAGTGGAACATTAATGGGCTGTAGATTTTCTAGAGTACACCACTAGCCCTTTTTTCTTCTAAGGAGAGAGGACATCAGCATGCCTAGAAAAATATTTTGGGACTTCCCTGGTGGTCCAGTGGCTAAAATTCTGCACTCCCAATGCAGGGGACCCAGGTGTGATCCCTGGTCAGGCAACTAGATCCCACATGCTACAAATAAAATCCCGCATGCCACAACCAAGACCCAGCTCAGCCAAATAAATATTAAGAGGAAAAGGGGAAAATATATATATATATATATATATATATATATACACTATATATATATATATATATATTGCACAAATCTGTTCCCGACTGTCTCTTTTTGAATGTTTAAGGAGTATTTTTTAAAAAGATACCTAGCTGTCTTCCAAGAACTACCAAATCAAAAGTACAGGGTAAGAGTGGGTACAGAATCAGTTATTTTTAGAAGTTTGCCATAAGATTTTGTTTTTACTCATCTTCTGGAGCCATTACTAATTTAGTATGGAGGGCTTCCCTAGTGGCTCAGTGGTAAAGAATCCACGTGCCAACGCAAGAGACATGGGTTCAATCCCTGGTCTGGGAAGATCCCACATGCTATGGAGTAACTAAGCCCGTGCACCACAATTACTGAGCCTGCACTCCAGAACCCAGGGAACCACAACAACTAAGCTCACGTGCCACAACTACTAAAGCCTGTGCACCTAGGGCCTGCGCTCCACAAGAGAGAAGCCACCACAGTGAGAAGCCCTTGCACCACAAATAGAGAAAAGCACATGCAGCAACAAAGACTCAGCACAGCCAAAAATTATATAAATATATACTTTTTAAATCTAGTGTGGAGTGTGTGATCATCTAAAGAAAGGGGAAGGTTCAACTCTGTTTCACTTCAGAGTCAGCCCAGCTTCAGGCTTAGCCAAGCAAGGCAGGGGTTCCCCAGAGACTCACTGGGGCAGATCCTGACTCCTGGAGGGAAGTGATCCTCACCCACGGAGAGCAGGTTCCTGAGGGTCTCCACCATCACGTCTCTGTACAAGGCCCTCTGAGCAGGGTCCAGGCATTCCACTCCTCCTGAGAGAATTCGATGGCCACGTCCTTGAAGGTCAACTGTGCCTGAAATGAAAAAACACATTTTCACTGAGGGACCAGGTGAAGAGTTCTTATCTTCACACAAGATGTGAATAGGAAAGAGGCAGTAAGGATTGATTCAGTTGAGGTGATGGATCATTTTGAGTAAGGTTATTGTGAATAACTATTTGGCCCTAATTTTATGGCACTTCCCTGGTGGCTCAGACAGTAAAGAATCTGTCTCCAATGTGGGAGACCTGGGTTTGATCCCTGGGTCGGGAAGATACCCTGGAGAAGGGAAAGGCTACCTACTCCAGTATTCTTGCCTGGGGAATTCCATGGACAGAAGAGCCTGGCAGACTATAGTCCATGGGGTTGTAGAGTCGGACATGACTGAGTGACTAACACTTTCACTTTTTCAGTTTTATTATATTTTTCCAGCAAAAGATATCAAATCCACTGAATCACTATAGATTTCCCATTTGTGAGGATAATAAAAGAAGTACACAGATGAAAATTATCCAACACAGTATTGTTCATATGGAGGAGATACAGGTTATGTTTTACACACTACATGATATTCAGTACCTGGAGGAGCCAGAGCATGAACAGTGTCTTCAAGCATGACAGGATCCATATATATGCAGAATCAGGGGCCGCATATATGCAGAAACATAAATCTGTCCATTTAACTCCGGTATTTGAAAAGTGTTATTCAGTCATGTCCTACTCTTTGTGACCTCATGGACTGTAGCCCCCCAGGCGCCTCTCTCCATGGGATTTTCCAGGCAAGAATACTGGAGTAGGTAGCCATTCCCTCCTGCAGGGGATCTTCCTGATCCAGTGATCGAACCCAGTTCTCCTGCATTGCAGGCAGATTCTGTATCACCTGAGCCACCAGGGAAGTCATTAACAAAAGTCAGCTGGAGTTTACTCCACTAATTTTAAAAAATGATTCGATATTAAGGAAGTGTACTAATGTTGTACATTAATCTAGCAGATTCAATGAAAAGAAAAAAGAACTTATCACAGCAATAGACCTTTGAAGAAATACTGGATGATTTAGGGATAAGCAACAAAGTCCTACTATAGAGCACAGGGAACTCTACTCAGTATCCTGTGATAAACCATAATGGAAAAATATGAAAAGAAATAGAGATAATTTTAAACAGGAAAGATTAGAACTGTATGGAAGACAGTGTTTTTAAATTATGTCAGGTGAGGCTTTCTCAAGCAAGATCAGAAAGCACAGGGCAGGAAAGAAAGGTTTGTGTTTCACTGCAAAGACATGGTTGGAGAAGGCAATGGCAACCCACTCCAGTACTGTTGCCTGGAAAATCCCATGGATGGAGGAGCCTGGTAGGCTACAGTCCATTTGGTAGCAAAGAGTCGGACACAACTGAGAGACTTCACCTTCACTTTTCATTTTCATGCATTGGAGAAGGAAATGGCAACCCACTCCAGTATTCTTGCCTGGAGAATCCCAGGGACGGGGGAGCTTGGTGGGCTGCTGTCTATGGGGTCACACAGAGTCGGACACGACTGAAGCAACTTAGCAGCAGCAGCAGCAGCAGCAAAGACATGCTAAACTAGGAAAGACACCAGGGCATGTATAAAGAATTCAACTACAAAACATAGCTTTTTAAAAGATATCAAAAGAAAAAAAGCTATCAAAAGAGAACTGAGCAAAGTATGGAAATCATGTTTTATTTCCATAAAAGCATGAAACTGACTCACAAGTAGTTGGAAAACAGAGATACAAAGGATTGTGATTTTCCCCAAAATTTTCAAAAGATGAAAAGAATACAGCATCAAGCTTTGCTTACATTGAAGGCAATCTCACAGGTTGGCAGTGGGGATGGAACCTTTGCAGCTTTAGGGGAGGACATCTGACAAAATCTATCAAAATATGAAACGCGCCATTCTTTGTTTTTTGTTTTTTTTTTTTTTTGCTGTGCTGGGCTTTCACTGCTGCACAGGCTTTTCTCTAGTTGTGGTGAGTAGGGGCTACTCTCTAGTTGCAGTGCACAGGTGTCTTATTGTGATGGCTTCTTTTGTTTAGAAGCACAGGCTCTAGGGTTCATGGGCTCAGTAGTAGCAGCTCCCAGGCTCCAGAGCACAGGCTCAATAGTTGCATTGCACGGGCTTAGTTGCTCCAAGGCATGTGGGATCTTCCTGGATCAGGGATTGGTCCTGTGTCTCCTGAATTGGCAGGCAGATTCTTTACCACTGGGCCACCAGGGCAGCCCAAAATGTGCCATTCTTGTCCCAGCAGTCACATGTTAAGACGCCCAAGAAATCCTCAGACCTCTGCTAAAAAGTCAGTAGGCTCAGAGGTAGCCACTGACACAATTCTCTATGTCAGCAAAAAAATGCAAAGGTCTCTTGTGTCTTCATTAGAGAATGTCCCGGTAAAGATCAAGGTGTATCTTGTGTTTACTAATGTGAAAACCACTTCCAGCCACATTCTGTGATCATTTTTTAAATGTGCTTAATAAAGGATTACCACAAACATGCCTTGAAGAATTTTTCCTAAAAATCTCATAATGATGTGAAATGCAGTGTTACAAGATTTGAGCTGAGTCTTGCCACAAAACTGACAACAGTGGTTCCTCAATGAGACATGAGGCATGGTGACAGAGAAGAAGATGCCTCACATCTTAGCACCTAAGCCTCTGCTTTATTGGAATTTTGACCACAACAATATAAATAAATAAATACCTCACATGATCTTAAAAGAAAATTTAATAATTTATTAATAATGGTGGAGCCAGAATTTAGCTATAGCCTCTCTGATGACAAAGATAAAGTTCTGTGCTCCGCTGTCTTTGTTTTTTACCTTAAACACCTGCTAGGAGGCAGTCCTTGCAGGAATACCATTATCCCTGTGGGATGAATGTACTGAGAATAAGTTTTTAAAACCACTTGTTAGATACTTAGACTGACTCCATATTTTAAAACCAATTATCGAATGAAGCATCCTGAATCCCTGATGTCTGTTTCTGAACTTTCTTCTGCATTCTGAATCATTAATATTTTGAAACCAAAAACACCACGATTCACTTGCTTAGCTTTGAATGCATTATTAAATCAGGCAGAGCTGGTTTCCTCTTATCACTTTTCTTTTCCAGAATTTTCCAACCATTCCTACACATTAGAACGTGACTTCCATCCTGGCTGATAGAGAGCAGACAGCGCATCCAGATGGGCCCTAAGCAATCCCTGCTGCCCAACAGCACTGAGACCCTGTCTCCAATCCGTGGGTGTGAAGCCCTGCCCAGGACGGTGCCCAGGGGAGCCTCCTCACAAGGCCAGGTCACCAGGTCATGGGGAGACGGGATCTAAGTGGAGACGACAGGCCCTGAGGGAAGGCCCCAGGTGAGTGTGCATGTACAGGACTCAGACAGGACACTTCAGAGTCAGACACGATTTGTGAGTCCAGAGAAGGGCATTTCAGGAAGGACAGACTGAGAATCCACTGAGAATATGACCTTACCTGAGAAAGAGCCATGCCTGACTCCTGTTCTTTCTTCTTCCTCCTCTTCTAGGTTTCTTCCTCAGGCCAAGACTGGTCTTGAGAAGACAGTCCTGAGTGTCAAGAATATGCCGTTTAGTGCTTGGGATCAACACACCCCCTTCCTGTGCCTCAAACACACACACAGGGAGGACCTCACCACGCGGAACCGACAGTCCTCTGTGCCCACTGTCTCAGGAGGGACTCAGGACAGTCAACTCCCGCAGAGTCCCAACACGGGAGCTTTCTCACACTTTCCCTCAGATAATGCTACCCTCCTGTCGTGACTTACAGCCCCTTCAGGTTCATGCCCAGAGACCTGCCCCCAGCACCTCGCTGCCAATGAAAACCCCTAGCACCTGACCCCAGTCCCCTAGACACTCCTACAAGCTCCCAGTGGGCCCCCCACAATATTACAGGATAGATACCCCTACTGAGTGCACACTCTGCCATAGGATCCCACAGCACGTCCCAAATGTCAATAGCTTTTGTTCCGGCAGGAGGACACCCACCAGCCCAGGATCCCATATATTCCTTCTTGGACTGTGTGTGTTAGTCACTGTCATGTTGGACTCTTTCTGACCCCATAGACTGGAGTTTGCCAGGCTCCTCTGCCCATGGAGACTCTCCAGGCAAGAATCCTGGAGTGGCTTGCCATGCCCTCCTCCAGGGGATCTTCCCGACCCAGGGATCAAACCTGGGTCTCCCACATTGCAGGCAGATTCTTTACTGTCCGAGCCATCAGGAAAGCCCTCCTTCTTGGAGACCCCACCCTAAAGTCAGGCACAGCCACAACATCCTAATGTAAGAGTAATGTCTCCAACAATCCACGTTTTCCACGGAGACTCTAGTATCTTCCATCTTTCTAAGATGTCATCTGTTTCCTGCAGAACCCACATGACAGTAAAGCTTGGGCAGTATAATGAGATTCACCCACTTAAAACATAGCAGATTACCCCCAAAATGGTCTGCAAAATTCTTCCCTTTAACCTCTTATGGGTCAATGGTCCTCACACTCATTAGAGACCCCACAGAGGTTACTACATAGAATAAACTTCCTCAGTCTGCCTCACTATTCAGACACGAACTCCTCCACAGCCAGGAGTTTGGCTGCCGATGGCTCACAACTCAGTCCTGCCTTAAAAACAGGACTCAGTCACATGGACTGGCCTCCACAACATCACAGCACCTCGCTGGACAGACAATGTCTGGTCAGCCCTGGATGGGAAGGCTTGTATCTTCCCTCAAATTAGACCAGTTCTGGAGGGTCACTCCATCTCCAGAGCCCCCTTCTGTAAAGTCCTACAGTGGAGTCTGGATTCTCGTCCTGAGGGCAAAGGGAAGACATGGAAGGATGGAAGGGATTAACACCAGAGAATTCATCCCTGCTCTGTTTCCCCCTCTGCTTTCCCTGTCGCCTCTTTCCCCCTCTTTCTGTCCCAGGACCCCTCTCTCTGTTGTCCAGGGCACCGATGCTTTTATTTCCCCCTCATGCTCTCAGTTCCAGGTACCTGCCCCTTGCGGTTCCCACATCTACCCTGATCAACGTCTCTCTCACCCAGTTGGCTTCCCTTTGTCTTTTTGGAGGAGCCTTTCTATCTAGGTTTCTTCTGACTCACTCTTTTGTTCTGACTGTATCTCCACATCCACCTGGTCCATCGTCTATTTCAGCCTCTCTTTTTCACTCTTCCTTTCTCTGTCGGTCTTTCTCATCCCCTACCCTGTACATTCACAGGTACGGAAGAGATAGGGAGATGTCCTCTACCCACGAAATGCATTTTCCAGTGGGGCTTTGGGAATGTAAACACACCACGACAAGCACAGACAGTGGAATGCGTTATGTGCAGAAGAAACACAAAAAAATGTAACCAAATGGGTGCGTGTCACCTCTTCCAGCGCGTGGGGCAGAGAACTCCATGGCGGTGAGTGCAAAGTGCAAAGGATGACTACGGAGGGGAGGGGCCGATTCCTGAGGCTATGTAGACAGGGAAGCTGTCAGGAGAGGGGTGATGTCTGCACGACCCGGAGGCAGAGAAGATGTGCCCTCTGGGTATATACGGCCTAGTGGTAGACGAGAAGCCACCTCGGGAGTGAGAGCTTTGCACAGCGCGGCTGAGAGACAGAGAGAGGATCGGAGCCTGTGGAAGTCACTGCAGGCACTTCAAGCAGGCAAGAGGCGTCACCTGGACCCAAGGCTGAAAGGCCAGTGCGGAGACCCGCTTTATAGAGCGATTTTAACTCGAAGTAGACTAGGACTTCCAATCCTCCGCGGAGCTGTCAGGCGTTGAATGTCTCGTGATGCTGCCGGGACTTACCGAGGGTGGACGAGTGGATAAAGGGGATCTTAACGTACATGACGACGCCTCAACCTTAGATGTGGCAGATCGGGGTCGTGAGGGGCGTCGAAAATACCCAGTCGTGACAGAAAAACCGAGGGCTGCGCCCCTCCCTCCGCTTCCGGGTTTGCGGGAAATTGCGCCTGCGCAGGCGGAGCGAGGGCGGGGCCGGTGAGGGGCGGGGCGTGGGCGGTGGCAGGGACTGAACTGAAAGCGAGATGGGCGGGGCTGGATGGGGGCGGGGCCGACTGGGCGGGGCCTAGAAGAATCAGGATCTGGCTTCTGTCCCAGTTTTTCTGCCCAGCAGGGCATGATCCTCTTCTTCAGAATTTTCTTTCTTTCTTTCTTAATTTTTTTAAATTTATTTATTTATTTTCGGCTGCTCTGGGTGTTCCTTGCTGGGCCAGGGCATCTCCTTACAGTGGCTTCTCTTGTTGCGGAACACGGGTTCTAGGCGCTTGGCTTCCGTATTTGCAGCACTCGGGCTCAGTAGTTCTGTTGCACATGGGTTTAGTTGCTCCGCGGCAAGTGAGATCTTGCTGCATCAGGAAAGTCCCTTCGGTGTCCCATGAACCCTACCGCTTCTTTGCTATTTTAAGTTAATGTTTCATCAATGATGGAGAAGGAAATGGCAACCCACTCCAGTATTTTTGCCTGGAGAATCCCATGGATAGAGGAACCTGGTAGGCTACAGTCCATGGGGTCGCAAAGAGTCGGACACCACTGAGTGACTTCACTTTCGGCCACTTAAATTTCAAGCTCAGATGTTTTACTCTTAAGTTGAAAATGGCTGAAGTCGACGCTCTTTTGCAAGCGGGTAGTGTTGAGTAAAATAATTTAAAATGACATCACCTTACAACTCAGAAGTCCTCTCCACAAAGGTAGTAGAGGAAGGAAACAGTTTTACTATTAAATAAGTATTAAACCAGAAAGTGATGTCCATCACAGGCAATCTGCTAAGAGACTGCAGACTGAAAGTCCTAACCTGTAATATTAGATAAGCAGATACAAGTGTTTACATACTTGTTCTCAAGATAAACAATAACTCGTTCTCAGATAAGATGTGATAGCATCATTTGTCACAAAAAGTTCATCCTAACTTCACCAGGTAATTGGACTAATTAGTGTTAGCTAATTATCTTTATCCAGAGGAAAAACAAACTTCTATCTTTATGACAGGAGAGAGTTCTGCAGCATGGAACAAGGCACCTGCTAAGTTAGGTTCTTGTTGTTCAGTTGCTAACTTGTATCCAATTCTTTGTGACCCCATGGACTGTAGTCCACAAGGCTCTGCTGTCCATGGAATTTCCCAGGCAAGAATATTGGAGTGGGTTGCCATTTCCTTCTCCAGGGGATCTTCGCCTCCCAGGGATCGAACTGGAGTCTCCTGCATTGGCAGGCAGATTCTTTACCGCTGAGCTACCTGAGAAGCCCAAGTTAAGTTCTTACCCTTATGCAGAAACTGGGAGGTAAGTTTGCTATCTCCTTTGATGTTTACCTTTCAGAGAGATGGCTTCCAGATCCTTGAAATATTCCTGGGTTGCAAAATTGACAAGAGCCTTGTTTAGCTTTTTTTAAAGGTTGTACATACATTTCAAGGAAGCAGGAAAAGAACTTACAAGTTTCTAAAGGAAATGCTCTAAGAAAAGGGGGGGAAATAGTCTCTTCTCTTATTCTCAACAAAGAAAATTAAGCCAGGTTTGTTTTTTTTGTTGTTATTATTTTTAGTTTGTATTTGTCCTTAGAGAAACAGCATGCATTCATACATTAAGGCATTATTTTTTGAACATCTAATATAGGTTCACAAGAATGGTAGCATGCCCTCTGTCTCATGACTGTGCTGGGAACCTCACATGAATTATGTGATTCAATCCTTATAACATTGTGGGAGTTGAGTGTTATATGTCTATCTTCCCTAGGAGGATTTGGGTGCTGGGCTGCGCCTTTCTTGGGGATAGAGATTCCTATGCCTCTTCAGTTTCCCTGTCACTGATCATTAAAATGATCTTACATGTGATGGCAGCTCACTCAGTATACATGGAAGAGAGGAAGGCAGAAAAGAATGGTGGGATTAGGACTTTTCTGATGGCGAAGTGGATAAGAATCTGCCTACCAATGCAGGAGGGGCTTCCCTGGTGGCCAGTGCAGGAAATGTGTGTTCCAACTGTGGTCTGGAAGATCCCACATGCCTTGGAGCAATTAAGCCTGTGTACCACAGCTACTGAGCCTGTGCTCCACAACAATAGAAGCCACCGCAATGAGAAGTCTTCACACCACAACAGAAAGTAGCCCCTACTCACCATAACTAGAGAAAGCCTGAGCAAAAGCAACAAATACCCAGCACTACCACACGATAAATAAATAAATACATTTAAAAAAAAAAAGAATGGTGGGATTAGTCATTCTGAGTGATCTTCAGATGCTTTGTCCATTTGTGTTCACATATTTTGTTTTTAACTTGTGAAATAACCAATGGGCCCCTAAGAGTCGGAGACATGATGCTTCGAGTAATTCTCTAAATACAAGTTATAAACAAAAAAGCAAATAAACTTACCAAACTTTAAGTTCTTTGCTCCCTTCTGTGTGTGTCCAGGTTTCCAGAAACTGGGAATTCTGAGTCCAGTTCTGGGTTAGCAGCAGAAGTCACCCTAAACTGAGTTCCCTTCTAAGTAGTTGTGAGAAGGGAGGATCTGAGGACACGTAGAGGATTGGAGAGATTAAAGAGGTAAATTCGTATCTAAGTTATTTTAGAGGGTACCTCTATTTCTGTGAAGAAAGCTGAGCACCGAAGAATTGATACTTTTGAACTGTGGTGTTGGAGAAGACTCTTGAGAGTCCCTTGGACTGCAAGGAGATCCAACCAGTCCATTCTGAAGATCAGCCCTGGGATTTCTTTGAAGGAATGATGCTAAAGCTGAAACTCCAGTACTTTGGCCACCTCATGTGCAGAGTTGACTCATTGGAAAAGACTGTGATGCTGGGAGGGATTGGGGGCAGGAGGAGAAGGGGATGACAGAGGATGAGATGGCTGGATGGCATCACTAACTCTATGGACATGAGTCTGAGTGAACTCCGGGAGTTGGTGACGGACAGGGAGGCCTGGAGTGCTGCAATTCTTGGGGTCGCAAAGAATCGGACATGACAGAGCGACTGAACTGAACTGAACTGAGAGTTCTATGGAACCCCAGAGACCCCAGCTAGGCAGAGATCGGCTCTAGGGTGCAGCTTTGGAGACAATTGAACTTTGTGTGCACATCTGTTGTTGGGCCAGAAGTGTTAGGTAGAAACCTAGCAAATTTGGAGGAGCAGCTCTAGTTAGGGCCTGTGGGCCCCTTCTCTATTTATACAGCATGAGGTGAATCTGGCCGGCCAGCCCCCTGCAGTCCTAGTGCTAGATTCAGGATCTGAGGGCTACAGGCTTTCCCTTGTGTGTGTAGGCCTGAGGCTTTAGGCAGGCAAGGGGAAGGGTGGGGAGATAAAGTACCAAACGGGATGGTGGTAGGATGGGTTTGTGCTGCAGATTTAATATGCCCCAGGGGGCTGAACCCCGCAGCTTCTTCTTGTGGGCTTGGGTCAGATTGGATTCTGGGTGATTGATCAGAGCCCCAGACTGATAAAAGCACCAAGTTGTTGCTGCAAGTTTGGATCCTGGATAAAGGGGCTCTAAAGGGGCACTGAGATAGAAGACTTCTGGGCAGACGTGTACCATCTGGGCAGGAAAGCAGAGCAGACACCTTGAGAAATGAGGCGTCTCCACCTTGAGGGCGGAGTCTCGTCCCACGAGGGGCGGGGCTATCTCAAGTTCTTGGGCACACGCGCAAGTTTAGGTGTAACGTGCATAGGCGTGAAATGTGACTTGTGGGCTTGCTAGCGGAGGCCGTCACTTCCTAAATTCCTTGGAGGAGCTACATCTTGAAGACCTGTGCCCAGTAAGGTCCTGCCGTCTCCTTCTGACCATGGCTTTTTTTAATACATTGCTTGTGGTATCTAATCGTGACCATAAAATTCATGATACTGTCTTCAAATCTTTTTCCCCATGATCAGCAGAAAAATGACAAAGGTACAAATATTTTTTCTTTATATCCCCATGGTACTTTTATTTTATTTGAAGTACAATTGATTTACAATGTTGTGTTAATTTCTGCTGTACAGTAAACTGACTCAGTTATGCATGTATATGTATTCTTTTTCATATTCTTTCCCATTATGGTTTGCTGCAGGGTATTAAATATAGTTCCCTGAGCTATACAGTAGGACCTTGCTGTTTATACACCCTATGTATAATGGTTGGAGAAGGAAACGTAAACCCACTCGTGTTCTTGCCTGGAGAATCCCAGGGACGGGGGAGACTGGTGGGCTGCCGTCTATGGGGTCGCACAGAGTCGGACACGACTGAAGCGACTTAGCAGTAGCAGCGTGTATAATGGTTTGCATCTGCTCCCCAAACTTTCAATACTTCCCTCTCCTACCCTGTTCCTAGGTTCTTGTTCAGAAGTCACAGAGACTTCTCTGACTTTCGTTATTTAGAGCCATGTCTTCTGACAGATAGTGATGTCTTTTTTAAAAAAAAATTTATTGCAATACAGTTGATTTACAATATTACGTTATAACAGAAATTATGTTTTATGTGTGATAGTGTGAAATCATGGAAAATATATTTATTACTCTCTGCCCCTGGTTCCTGGCACAGAGCACCTAAAACTCTTATGATTTCCTAAGTGATGAGAGCACTAGGCACATCTTTTTTTCTAATTTTGGTCTTTGATTCCTGACATAGGGCACCAAATCCTTTAGAATTTCCCAGGGTGATAAGAGTGTCTTTTGTTTTAATGAGACAAATCTTGGTGGGCTCCTGGATGGGAGCTAGTCACCAGAAAGACCAGTCTATGATTAGAAGGTGGGAACTTTCCATTCCTCACTTCCTACCCAGTCTCCAGAGATAGGAGGACTGATAATGAAGTTAATGATCAATTATGCCTATGTGGGACTTCCCAGGAAGTCTAGTAGTTAAGACTCCAAACTTCTACTGCAGGGGGCACAGGTTCCATCCCTGGTTGGGGAACTAAGATCCTGCAGACCATGAGTACAACCAAAAAAAGAAAAAAGAATTCCTTGTAGAAATTCCCTAACTGCCCAGTGGTTTGGACTCTGCACTTCTACTGCAGGGGGGTGCGGCATGAAGTTTGATCCCTGGTGGGGTATTCTTCAAGGTATTCTTCACACCTGTTCAGTGTGGTCAAAAAGAAAAACAAACAAACAAAAAATGATGCTATGGAGCTTGCAGAATCTCAGTTCCCCAACCATTAGGCCACCAGGGAACTCCCTTCTTATTTTTGAATCTTTAATAATTGGCATCTGTTTGGGTTTTTTTTTTTTTCAAACTTTAAACTTTTTATTTTGTATTGGGGTATAGCTTGTTAACAATGTTGTGGCAGTTTCAGGTGAACAGCGAAGGAACTCAGCCATATATACATATATTCATTCTCCCTGGCATCTGTTTTTCCATATGACAAGAAGCCTAGGGTGGGCCACCCCAAAACGTGCCTCAGTGCAAATTTTGAATTCAATCTACTTAAGAAACGACCAGTGCAAGGGAGACACTCTGATCCTCCTTTCTATCTCCTGAAAGCAAGAAATAAATCTTCATATGGAAGGTTCATTCCCTGCCTCTGGAGGTAGAAGGATGCCCTTATCACCAGAGATAAGAAATCCAGGCAAGATGCCTGTGTAAACTAAACAAACCTTGGAAATTCCCTGGTGGTCTAGTGGTTCAGTTCAGTTTGGTTCACTCAGTCCTGGCCAATTCTTTGTGACCCCAAGGACTGCAGCACACCAGGCCTCCCTGTCCATCACCAACCCCTGGAGGTTACTCAAACTCATGTCCATTGAGTCGGTGATGCCATCCAACCAACTCATTCTCTATCTTCCCCTTCTCCTCCCACCTTCACTCTTTCCCAGCATCAGGGTCTTTTCCAGTGAGTCAGGTTGGTCATAACTTTTCTTCCAAGGAGCAAGAGTCTTGCTAGTGGTTAGGACTCTGCATTTTCGCTACCTAGGGCACAGACTCAATCCCTGATCTGGGAATTAGGATTCTGCAAAATTCGTGGAGCAGCCAAAAAGAAAACACACACACACACAAGAGCCCACCACCTTATTACTCTTTAATTTACTATTCAAATATCTGATTCTGTTTAGATTCTTCACTAATCGAGCATGCAAAGCCTAAGTTTCTATGTCCTATCAATTCCTTGCAAATTTGTTTTTTCTTTCTCAAAAATTATAAAAGCTGCCTGTTCTGGCCACTTCTTACGACACCCTTATGGGGTTTCCCTGGTGGCTCAGCGGTACAGAAATCTGCCTGCGATGCAAGAGACGCTACTGGAGCCTCAGCTTCGATCACTGGGTCTGGAAGATGCCCTGGAGAAGGAGATGGCAACCCACTCCAGTATTCTTGCCTGGAAAATCTCCTGGACAGAGAAACCTGGCATGCTGCAGTCCATGGGGTCGCAAAAGAGTTGGATGCGACTTAGCAACTAAACAACAAAAATTAGGTTCCTATGACACCTCCATGTGCTCAAATTAAAATTTCCTTTTCTTCTTTTATTACCGAAGCAAACTTGGGTCTGCTCACCTAAGTGCAATAAAGCCAATCTACTGACACCAGGTTATGGAAAAGGAAAATATGGAATTTGTATTTGTATTGTAAAAGCGCCAATACAAGGATGGGTGGCTTATGCCCAACAATCTCTAACTCCGTCAGGGTTTTCAGAGAGGAGTTTTATAGGCAGAATTTGGGGCAAAGGCTGCAGGGTGTGGGACTCTCATTGGTTGGAGGCGATGCTCCAGGAATCTTGTGCTCAGCCTGAAGCTACCATCTTCCACCTGAGTTGGGGGACTTAGTTCCTGCTGCTGCTGCTGCTGCGTCACTTCACTCGTGTCCAACTCTGTGCAACCCCATAGACGGCAGCCCACCAGGCTTCCCCATCCCTGGATTCTCCAGGCAAGAACACTGGAGTAGGTTGCCATTTCCTTCTCCAATGCATGAAAGTGAAAAGTGAAAGTGAAGTTGCTCAGTCGTGTCCAACTCTTAGCAACCCCATGGACTACAGCCTACCAGGCTCCTCCGTCCATGGGATTTTCCAGGCAAGAGTACTGGAATGGGTTGCCATTGCCTTCTCCTTAGTTCCTGAAGAAGAGCTCAAAGATATAGTTCTGCACTGAATATAGTCCTTGAGGAGGAACAAGGACCCCTGCCCCAAAGCTGCTCTATTGCTTCTCCCTTGTCTCAGCACCCCCTTCCTTCCCTGATTAGCAATTGAATCTGCCCTTTGGAACTCAGGGAGGGTCATGGATCCTGAATGAAGCCTCCTTTGGTGATTAGGGAAGGTCTTGGAGGCTGAAACCTATTTCCTACAAATAAGATGGGGGGCAGGTCTGGAAAGAAGGGGGACACAGAAAAGATCTATACCTGAGAGGGTCTGACAGTGTGCTGCTCCATTTTCACTGGAACTTAACATAAGCAGGACTATCACTAAGTACATCTGAAACCCAAAAGTTTACCACAACTAGATGTTTGTAAGGTGTGTCTGAACAAGTGGGGATAAACTTGCTCAAGTTATTAAGAAGTCCTACTCAAAGTGAGTGGCTGCAGCAGGTTTGTCCTCGGCAGAGTGAGAACTACAGGTCTAACTGGCCGACTTGCACGCACACTTAGTAGTGTCCAACTCTTACAACACCAGGGATGTATGCCAGGCTCCTCTGTCCATGGGATTTCCCAGGCAAGAATACTGGAGTGGGCTGCCATTTCCTCCTCTAGTGAATCTGCCCGACCCAGGCATTGAACCCGCCTTTCCTGCATTGCAGGCGGATTCTTTACCACTGTGCTACCTGGGAAGTGGAGTGGCTAACTGAGTGATAAGGACTTAACCCTTGATTCATAATCTAATTGTCTATTCCTAAATTATAAAGGTACTCATACTTGCTGGTCCTATCAGACAAAAATTTCATATGGATACATACGGCAGTTACTGTTAAGTATTACTGAATATTAAGGAGCAATCTGTACGTTTAAAATTTGTTAAATCTATTTTTAAAGGTTATTAAAGCATACCATGTTAATTTGCTTTTGTAATCAAGATGACTAATAATTTCAGTTCAGTTCAGTTCACTTTAGTCGCTCAGTCGTGTCCGACTCTTCGGGACCCCATGAATCGCAGCACGCGAGGCCTCCCTATCCATCACCAACTCCCGGAGTTCACTCAGACTCACGTCCATCGAGTCACTGATGCCATCCAGCCATCTCATCCTCTGTCGTCCCCTTCTCCTGCCCCCAATCCCTCCCAGCATCACAGTCAATGAGTCAACTCTTCGCATCAGGTGGCCAAAGTACTGGAGTTTCAGCTTTAGCATCATTCCTTCCAAAGAAATCCCAGGGCTGATCTCCTTCAGAAAAATTTCAGTTGCGTAAAGTCAGTCATGTATCGTTTTAAAAAAAAAAAACAAACAAACAAAAAAACGAAACCAAGAGACACGCACAGAAGAAACAGCCAAGCCCTTCCAAGCTCTGACAACGCAGAGGAATTGAGAGCGGAAGCCCTGGCCCCGCCCCTGACTGGCCCTGTCCAATTATGCCTCTTTCCACGCCTCCACGTTCCCGCCCAGTCCAGGCCCCGCCCCCGAATTGCCCCGCCTCCGGGTTGCCCCGCCTCTTCCCTTCGTTCCCCTCGCAGTTTCCTGCAGACCCGGAAGCGGTTATCGCGGAGCGAAGGTCGCCCTACCGGAGCGTGAGTTTCATCTTTCTTGTTTAAACCTGCGCTTTGCGGTACGCTGTCCTGCATACCTGGGTCTGAGGGTCAGTACGAATCTTAACGTTCCAGCAGTCATCCTCCACCCGAAGTAAATACGGACTTCTCCTTGAGAGGGGGTAGGGGTGGGGTGCCGCTTCTCCGTCTTTTTGAAATCCGCGAGCTGCTACCCGTGCGCTGCTCGCCCCTCAACCTCGCCCTCTCTGCCACCGGAGGACAGCGCCAGCTGCCCGGGTGCAGGAAAGGGCGCGTCATCTTTGTGACGCTGGGACTCTGGAGAGTCTGCTGCGTTCCCGAGACACACGTCCCTTCACTTCGCACACTCCTCAGCAGAGTCGTACCCATCCCCAGGCCTCCCCGTGTTAGTCACCGCCTCTCCTTATCTTGAGTTGGGGAAGGAGGTTAAAAAGAGCCTGTCTTGAGACACCCATGATTTTTCTGTCCGAAATTCTACCCCGCTGAATAATGTGTCTTATTAATGTGAAATTAACAGGTATCTAATTCCAGGGCTTCCCTAACGGCTCAGTGACAAAAAAAAAAAAAAAGCCGCTTTCCAAACAGGAGACGTGGGTGGATCCCTGGGTCGACAAGATCCCCTGGAGAAGGAAATGGCAACCCACTCCAGTATTCTTGCCTGCGAAATCCCATGGACAGAAGAGCCTGGCGGGTCCATGGGGGTCACAAAAGAGTCAGGGCTAAAAACAATCTAATCCCATGTATCCACTTGAGGGGCGGGGGACGGGAATGCACCACGTAGAAGTTGAGAATGGTGTTTTATTTGGCAGAAAAAACTGAGGACTTAAGCCTGTAAGACAGCCTCCCAGATCTCTCAAGAAGTAAGGGAGGAACCAGGGTATATAGGAATTTTGCAGCAACCAAAACAAAAACCAGGTAGTTGGAACATCAAAAGAGGAGTTAATTTAAGGAAACCGGACATCTCAAGCTAATGAGTTTAGTACTTTTTTATGCATAGGAAAATGTTAGCGTTTGGGTACATTGAAGTCATTCCTTTGGTATGCACCTTATCATAGTATCTATGGCTTTTCTCCATCCTGAATTCCCTCAGAGTGCACAGTTGGGGTGGCTGCAGTGGCTCTTGCAACATCCTTTGTTTAGATAAGGCTGGCGACATTCTTCATCCAAACATCTCATACCTGGGACTGACCCACTGAGGGACTGACCCACTGAGAGAATTAGGAAAATGAGGAAAGGAAATTGAAGGGAAACCATTCACAGATGCCACAGTGAAGGATAGATGAAGTTTAGTCACTTAGTCGTGTCCGATTCTTTGCGACCCCATGGACTGTAGCCTACCAGGCTCTTCTGGCCATGGGATTTTCTAGGCAAGAGTACTGGAGTGGGTTGCCATTTCCTTCTCCAGAGAATTTTCCTGACCCAGGGATTGAAGCCAGATCTCCCACATTGTAGGCAGATTCTTTACCATCTGAGCCACCAGGGAAGTCCTAAGAAACGGATATTGTCCTGAAAAATAAAACAGCCAGTTATTTTACCAGCAGAATGGGTTTATTAAGGAATTGCAATACAGGACAGGCAAACAGTAGCAGGAAACCATAGACAAGACTGACAAGCCATGATGAGGAATTGCTTTATAGAGAAAAGGGAAAGTTGAGAGTAGTTGTTTTGAACAAAAGTACTTTGGAGGGAAGTGGAGAATTTGGAAACATAGCCAAGGTGTTTCCCATTGGCTGGGCTCCTGGGCGGGGAGGATAATTCCTTTTGGGGTTTGTAATTGTCTTCTTGGCATTTGTAATTCTTTTTTTTACTGCCCCCGCCCCAAGTGCTCAGTATCTTTTTCTGTTTTGAAGTATTTGTTTATTTGGCTGCATTGGGTGTTAGTTGAAGCACTGGGAATCTTTGCTGTGACTTGTGAGCTTCCTTGCTCTGGGGTGTGTGGAGTGTTAGTTCCCACACCAGGTATCCAACCCTTGTCATCCTTTGCCTTGCAAGGGGGATTCTTAACCACTGGACCACCAGGGAAAGTCCCTGTAATTGAATCCCAGTGGTAGTGCCTGAGGCCTTTCCCTGAAAACCTCCAGCCTCCACATTTTAGAAACTTTCTTTGTTCTGTTTCACCGAGTGAAAGAATAAACTAAGAAAGTAGCAGGGGGAGAAAGGAAGATCCAGATTATTTAGAGTAAGGTTGCGGTGGGGGGATTCTCCAGGGAGATGAAGGGAAGCAAAACAGGGAGAAGAGGCCCCTGATCCGCAAGAAGAGCACTTTACCTAGAGTGGGGGGAAAGGGTAAGAGAGTGGGCAGACAGAGCAACTTTGAGCTGGTACAGAAAGAAGGGACAATGGGAGACGAGAGGGGCAGAAGGAGAAAAAAGCAGGGAGAAAGCAGGGTGAGCCTGGCAGGGTAGAAGGTGGGGATGAGGCAGGTATAACAGGAAAAAAGTGAACACAGCAGAGAACAAAGATGGGGGAAGAAACAGGCAGAAATCCATGAAGATGTGAGGCAATCAGGGAGATTAGGGAGAAAGAACAACAGGACTGGAAACAAGTCCCCAGAGTGGAGCAGAACAAGGCTGAGAGGAGGAACAAGCAGACAGGGGAGGAGACCAAAATCAGCAGAAACCTGGGAGGAAAACACAGAAAAGCCAGTAGAAATGATGAGAGGGGAACTGAGAGCCGTGGAAAGAGGAGCCAGATGAGTGCTGAGTTGACTGGAGATGGATGAAGAGGGGGTGAGATATTTGGGTGTGGCTTTCTCGTGGCTCAGCTGTAAAAAATCCACCTGCAATGTGGGAAACTTGGGTTCAATCTCTGGCTTGGGAAGCTCCCCTGGAGAAGGGAAAGGCTACCCACTCCAGTATTCTGGCCTGGAGAATTCCATGGACTATAGTCCGACGCAAAGAGTCGGACATGACTGAATCACTTCACTTCCCATAGAATGCATTCAAGATCTGGTTAAATTAGGCACGTGAAGATGACATTTGCAAAACTCCTTTCTAAAAGGCTTGTACATTTTTGTAATTATTTATATCATAGGATAACTTACATTTGCAGTCCCTGTTAAGCCAGGAAGCAATGATTTGACTCAGCTGGTTATCGGTCACCCTTTTCCCTTTTCCTAGTGTGGGGTAGAAGGTCAGGGAGATCAGAAGGAGAGCACACAATGACTGTCCCTACATGGTGCTGTTTGATTGTGGCCGCACTGTCCATTTTGCAGGATCTTAGTTCCCCACCAGGGATCGAACCCATGCACCCTGCAGTGAAAGCGCTGAGTCCTCACACTGAACTGCCAAGGAATTACATCAAGGGTTCTGGAGCAAGTGTAGAACCATTGGAAAGGCAGTCTAAGGTCTGCCTAGAACACCTGCAGATGGGTTAATGGGTGGTTATGGGGCTGCGTCTTGGGGTGCTATCATCTTAGCTCAAGTTCCTTGGGACACAGATGCAGAGACTGAGATTAGCAAGTGTGGGTTTAATTGGGAAATTCATGGTCACACTTGAGGAATGAAGTGGAATTAGGCTGAGTGAAAAGACATCCTACGATGTTGGAACCAAGGCCTGCGCTGGGCTCATTGTGAATTCATGAATTGCTGGGGTTTGTGGCATTTTGTCACAGGCGGGAGGTTCATCACGGAGTATCTGGGGAGTGTGTGGGGACCCCATGGGAGCTTGTAAGAGCATCTGATTCTAGAAGTGGATCAGTGGGGCCCTTCAAACAGCTCAACCAGCAGTTGGTTTTCACCAGGGAGAACTTGCTGGGAGTGGGCCTGGAGGCTAAACACCAGAAGAGAGCCATGATGGAGGGAAAGATCTCTGAAGAATCAGAGGGCAGTGATGCCACAGCAAAACACCTGCAGCAGAAAGGCTCCTCCTGGGGACTTTTTTTTTTTTTTTTAACTATAATTGATTTACGTTGTTGTGTTAACTTCAAGTGTTGTTGTCATCTGGTCTCTCAGTTGTGTCCGACTCTTTGCAAGCTCATGAACTGCCTGCCAGGCTCTTCTGTCCATGGGATTTTTCAGGCAAGAATACTGGAATGGGTTGTCGTTTCCTCCTGCAAGCGATCTTCCCCACCCAGGGGCCAAACACATGTCTTCTGCAGGTCTCCTTCATTGGCAGGCAGGTTCTTGACCTCTGAGCCACCAGGGACGCCCCAATTTCAAGTGTACAGCACAGTGACTCAGATATATATATAGATATAGATATAGATATATATAGATATATATAGATATGTTCTTTTTAGATTCTTTTCCCTTATAAGTTATTACAAAATATTGAGTGGAGTTTTCCTGTGTTATACGGTGGGTCCTTGTTGGTTATATTTTATTTATAGTAATGAATATTTTAATCCCAAACTCCTAATTTATTTCTACCCCCTCCTTTCCCCTTTGGTAGCCGTAAGTTTGTTTTCTGTGTGGGTCTATTTCTGTTTTGTAAATAAGCTCATCTGTGTCTTTCTTTCTTTAAGATACCACATATAAGTCGTATCATGCAATGTTTGTCTTTCTGTGTCTGGCTTACTTCCCTTAGTGTGATCATCACTAGGTGGGACTCTCGTTGGAAAGACACAGCCTAACTTCCTCGCTGCCAGGGGAGTGGGGATTACTGTCTACTGGTCACATGCTCCCTACCCGCACTGACACTTTCTTTTTCAGAGTCACAGACCTCTCTGCTTAAAAAATTATTTTATTGAAGTATAGTTACAATGTTGTGTTAATTTCTGCTGTACAGCAAAGTGATCCAACCCACTCAGGATACTGGAGTGGATTGCATGCCATCCTCCAGGTTATCTTCCCCACCCAGGGATCGAACCTGTGGCATCTTCTGCATCGCAGGCAGATTCTTAACCATCTGAGGCAGAGGCTTCCCGGAAGTTTGATCCCTGGGTTAGGAAGATCCCCTGGAGAAGGGAATGGCTATCCACTCTGTATTCTTGCCTCAAGAATTCCATGGACAGAGGAGCCGGGCGGGCTACAGTCCATGGGGTTGCAAAGAGTAGGATGCAGCTGAGCAGCTAACACTTTCACTTTCACATATATACATTCTTTTCATATTCTTTTCCATCATGATTTAACATAGGATGTTGAATATAGTTGCCTGTGCTTTCTCTTTGTGGCTCATCTCACTTAGTATGATCATCTCTAGGTCCATCCATGTTATTGCAAGTGGTATTGCCTCATTCTTTTTTATGCCTGAGTAATATTCCTAAGTATTCCATCTTCTTTACTCATTTCTCTGTCAATGGACATTTAGGCTGCTTCCATGTCTTGTAGGTTTATCTGAATATATGCTCAAGGGTGGGGTTGCTGGGTCATATGGTAGCTCTATTTTTGGTGTTTTGAGGAACCTCCCTACTGTTTTCCATAGTGGCTTCACCACTTTACCTTCCCAGCAGCACCTCGTTTCTAAGGCCAGTATTTAACTTCCTGGGCACATTTGCTTTTCCCGTCAGCTGCAGGTGCCACCAGTCATCACTCCCTCTTTCTTGAGACCTTGGTTTTGAGGATGTCTGACTAACCTCTACAAGCCTATCTGCCTATTTGTTCTATTTTCTTCTCCCCTCCCTGTTCACTTCGTAGTTTCGTCTGATGAATTCCTGAACTCCCTGGTCTCTGAATATGGGAACATCCCAAGGCTTAGTCCATGAACCTCTTCTCTGTCTACACCCGCTGCCTTTCCTCACCATCTCATCAAATGGCTTTCAACCCCACCTACTTGTCTCCCAGTTTATCCTTTCCATCCAGACTTCTGCCCTAAACTGTCAGTCCTGCGTCCAGCTGTCTCCTAAGTATCTCTGCTGGGATGACCCACAGGCGTCTCCGCCTTAACTTGTCCAGAACTGGTCCTGACCGCCTCCAGTCCTGTTCCCCCTGCCGCCCTCCTTAAGGTTGCTTAAGGGCAACGCTGTACTTTCCAGGGCTTAGGTGAATATCTCAGCATGCTTTGAAATACATACTCCATAATTTGTAAATGTTCTACTGTATAAGGTAAAGCAAAGATTAGATGTTTACTTAAAGTGAAAGAAGGAACACATAGTTTTCAAAATTTTCTTAAGTGATGGGAGAAGAATGTTTGGTCCTTCCTCTTTGGCTTCCCCACCCCGTGCCTCTCTGGCCGCCACTTCTGTCTCCCCAACCCCTTCCCCTGCTCCAGAGGCACAGCTCTCTTTCCCCTTCCAGCCCCAAGTTTGCTACCGGCTCAGGGTCCTTAAGGGAATGTCCCTCTGCCTAGAACTCTCTGGCCTAGCAGATGTAGATGGCTTCCTCCCCCAGGTCTTTGGTCTGACGTCACCTTCTGAGTGCAGCCATCTCTGAGCTCACCTTCTGAGTGCAGCCATCTCTGAGCTCCCCGTGCCCATGCCAGCCCCGCCCTCACCCCCACCTCTGTTCTATAAGGCCTGCTTGGTGTGTTTTCTTCTGCTCCTTCCCCTTCTGTGGCTGGTTCCTGGTGACAGCAGTTCACCATGGGTCAGAGAGAGACAGAACGTGGGGCTGTGCTGGGTGTGCCTCTGAGTGGTGTGCAACCCACCTTCATGTTAGGTCCATGAAGCATTTTGCATAGACAGGTTTGTGCCCCTTTTCCCATCAGAGACTCTCCTTAAACAGTTGTGTGGGGCCTAGCCACAGGAATGTTTGCGTGTGTGCATGCCAAGTCACCTCAGTTGTGTCTGACTCTTTGAGACCCCAAGGAGTGTAACCCACCAGGCTTCTCTGTCCATGGGATTTTCCAGGCAAGAATACTGGAGTGGGTTGCCATTTCCTTCTCCAGGAGATCTTCCCGATCCAAGGTCAAAGCCGCATCTCTGAAGTCTCCTGCATTGGCAGGCAGGTTCTTTACCACTCGTGCCACCTGGGAAGCCAGGAATGTGCACAGAGCCGCAAATGATTCCTATCTGGATCCTGCATTGAGCACCAGGGCTCTTAGCCTCCACTTCTGAGACTGAGATCAGGCCCTGGGGGACGGGAGGGCGCTCTGCTCTGAGTGGGACTGTGTGACCTGAAGGGCATCGTGGGGTCAGCGGAGGTGCCCCCTGCTGCTGTGTACATGAGGCCTCACCAGGAGGGCACTGTGATCCGAGGGAAAGTGTGGGAAAGTCCCGTGTTGGCCTCTCTGTGGGAGTTGACTGTCCTGCGTCCCTCCTGAGACAGTGGGCACAGAGGACTGACTGTTCCACACGGTGAGGTCTTCCCTGTGTATGTGGTTGGGGCTCAGGAAGAGGGTATGTTGGCTCTAAGCATTAAATAACATGTTTTCCACTTTCAAGGCTGACTTCCAAAGTCTCATGATGCCTGAGGAAAAAACCCAGACGAGGAGGAAGAGGAAGGAACAGGTAATGGCTCTTTCTCAGGTAAAGTCATATTCGCAGTGTCCTTCCTGAAATGCCCTTCTCTGGACTCGCGAATCGTGTCTGACTCTGGAGTATCCTGTCTGACTCCTGTACACACACACTCATGGGGGGCCTTCCCTCAGGGCCTGTTGTCTCCACTTAGAGCCTCATGACTCAGTGATGAAGAAACTTGAAAAGGCTCCACTGTGGTCATAGAGAGACAATTCCTTTTATTTCAGTAAATTTAAGTGCATATACATGTGTGCATGAATTCACAGGTGTGCAAGACTATGGTTTTTATAAAATACGTATCATTATGTCTATACAAGTTATATGGTATTGAGCTATGAAATTATAGCTTATATATTTTTCATTGTCTTAAGATTTTTCCACACAGTGATATTCATGAGTTAAATAAGAATAATTAATATATTTCTGCATGTATGCATGATGACATTTTATGCGATTCTAGGTTTTTAACCTTAAACTTGTTTCAAGTTTGCTCAAGAATCCCTCTGTCAATGCACCTTTGGTGATTTTATATGACTTAAGTTTTTTACATTTAATTCTAGAACCTAAACACCTGGGTTTATATGCTCGCTCTACCGTCTTTAGCTGTTTGACCCAAGGCAGATTTCTTAGAATGTCTGTGATACAACTGTCACCGCCTTCAGATGTATGGGACTAGATCTTTTTTAAAAAATTGTTTTTAATTATTTTATATTGGAGTATAGTTGAATAGCAGTGTTGTGTTAGCTTCAGGTATACAGCAAAGTGATTCAGTTACACACACACATGTGTCTATTCTTTTCCCATTTAGCTTATTTCAGAGTATTCAGCAGAGTTGCTTGTGCTCTGCAGTAGGTCCTTGTTGTTTATCTATTGTATACATAGTAGTGTGTGTCAGAGAAGGCAGTGGCACCCCACTCCAGTACTCTTGCCTGGAAAATCCCATGGACGGAGGAGCCTGGTAGGCTGCAGTCCATGGGGTCGCTAGGAATCAAACACAACTGAGCGACTTCACTTTCACTTCTCACTTTCATACACTGGAGAGGGAAATGGCAACCCACTCCATTATTCTTGCCTGGAGAATCCCAGGGATGGGGGAGCCTGGTGGGCTGCCATCTATGGGGGTCACACAGAGTCGGACACGATTGAAGCAACTTAGCAGAGCAGCAGCAGCAGTGTGTATACACACCCAGTTCCACCCCCTGCCCATGCCACATTTTCCCTTTGGTAACTCTAAGCTTGTTTTCTATGTCTGTGAGTCTGTTTCTGTTTTGTTTTTCATTTATTTATTTATTTACTTGCTTATCTATTTATTTTGATATTTTAATTTTATTGGAGGATAGTTGATATACAATATTGTGTTAGTTTTGGGTGTGCAGAAAATTGAGTCAGTTATACATACACAAATATCCATTTTTTTTAGATTCTTTTCAGATCTTTTTAAATTTGCTATTATGTTGTTATATGAGTTAGTACATGCAAAGCATTTCGAGGAATGTATAGCACCTGAGAAGTGTTCAAACACTTTATGAGATCCCTGTTGCTGTCATCACAGTTTCTTTAAAGTCATTTTAGACACTGTCATCTCTAAAGATTTCATTGCTGCTCTACTTCCTCTTAACATTGAATATTACTTGGTGTGTGGAACATACTGTCTCACATTTCTATACAGATAATCCTGTGTTGATTGTGTGTGTGTGTTTCTTGTATTGTCCACAAAAATGGGAAATATATACTGATTTAGAGGCTGTTATAACATCTCGTGGAAAAGTATAATAAACCAAAATCAGAGACACATAACTTGTTCAAAAGTACCTTCAGTGAATCTGTAACCACACTCACTTTAGTCAAAATCAATCCTTACATCTCTCTCCTTTTCTTATTTTGTATGAAAATAAAACTCTCCTGGTGGGCCCGTCGGTGAAATGTGTTTTCGTTTCAGGGACGGTTGACATTCAAAGATGTGGCCATTGAATTCACTCCTGAGGAGTGGGAATGCCTCGACCTTCCTCAGAGGGCCTTGTACAGAGAAGTGATGGTGGAGACCCTCAGAAACCTGCTGTCTGTGGGTGAGGATCACTTCCCTCCAGAAGTTGGAATCTGCCCATGGGTAGCTCTGCATTTTCCCTCCTGTGCCTCTTGGGGGCGCCTGCATTGCCTGACTGAGCTCAGAGCCCTGTTGACTCAGACATGAAAAGCTTCCTAATGCAGCAGGACTTTGAACTTGTCCTTTCTTCATATGACCTTCCCATTTCATGGTTGAGGGTGATTCCAGAGCTCAAATATGCATCAAGCCTTATAACAAATAAAAAATATCCAGTTCCCTCTTTTCTACCCCTGAGCTTTTGATTCAGAAATTCTTGGAAGACAGCTAGGTGTCTGTATATTATATACTATGCCCTATGCATTCAAAATCAGGCAACCAGTGGATGAATTTTTGGATTTTGGCGGGGGGAAGCTGTGTTTTGTGGCATGTAGGAACTTAGTTCTCCAATCAGGAATCGAACCCAGGCCCCTGGCATTGGGAGTTGAAAATCAACCACTAGACCACCAGGGAAGTCCCATGTAATGGTTTTTTAGCTTTATTGAGGTATAGTCAAATAAAGTTATAGTATATTTAAATTGTACAAACAGTGGCTTGATATACATGTACATTGTGAATGGGTTTCCATGAAGTTACTTAACACACAAATTACCTCACATGTTACTTTTATTTTTTGTTTTGGTGAGAACACTTAAGTTCTGCTCTCTCAGCACATTTCAGTTTTATAGTATTAATATTATTCACTGTCGTCATCGTGTTATATGTGAAATCCTCGGAGCTTGTTCATCTTATGATGGAAATTGTGAGCCTTTTTATCAACCCCTTCTCATTTCTGTCACCCCCAGTCCATGGCAGCAGTTATTCTAATCTGTGTTTCTTGGCCTGGTTTCTTCCCTCTTCATCACACTCCCTATCTTTTAAATCTCTTCCTTTTGGCCCCATGTCATACAGTTAAGAAAGGACAGTATCATACTACTTGCTAAGTCAGTTTCTCTCTTCTTCCCGGGTCAATGTTTTATGTGTCCAAGTACGTTTATCTTCCCACAGATTGGCACGTACAAACGCTGCCCACATGCCCTTTGCTCCCTACCCTCCAGTCTTCTTCTCTTTTTTAAATTCTCTCTATTAATTTACGTGTACTTGATTTACAATGTTGTGTTAATTTCTGCTGTTCAGCAGAGTGATTCAGTTATACAGCTATATACATTCTTTTTCATGTTCTTTTCTGTTATGGTTTATCACTGTTTACTAATCTTTACTATAACCTATAGATAATGATTTTTCAGGATGTATTTCACGGTATAACCGACTCACACCACTTGTTCATGTGGCAGAATGGCCATTCTAAGTGAATATGGTTTTATAAGTGGCATTCAGAGAATTACTTTATTTTTATAATATTTTATTAAATTCTTCCTCATTTCCACAGGGCAGATATGGTTTTCCAATTCTAAAGTGCCATTTACTTATATTACTGACTAATTAAATTTGTTGTGGCTTATTTACCATTAGAGTACTATGCTTTAGCATTATTACTGTACATTAAATATATAGTAAACATATATAATACGGGCTTCCCTGGTGGCTCAGATAGTAAAGAATCTTCTTGCAATGCAGGAGACCTGAGTTCAATCCTTGAGTGGGGAAGATCCCCTGGAGAAGGGAATGGTTACCCACTCCAGTATTCTTGCCCGGAGAGCAGTTAGATTGTTACTGTGTAATATTGTTCTTTCTTCAAATATGAAGCAGCCATGTTTTCTGTGAAGTAATATGTGGGTTTAGGTCATTATGCCAAATACCCCTGTCAGGACTAACGTAGGTTTGCACGCTGAGGTTTTCAGCCATTGATTATTTAAAGTAGGCTTCCCTAAAATTAATTTGAATTACATGTAATCACCCTTTTTTTTTCTTTCACTTCTTTAAATTGTGGTAGAAGTCACAGAACATAAACCATACTATCTTAACCATGTTTAACTGTGCAGTTCAAGCTTCCCAGGTGGCACTAGTGGTCAAGAACCAGGCTGCCAATGCAGAAGAAGTAAGACAGCTTTGATCCCTGGGTTGGGAAGATCCCCTGGAGGAGGGCATGGCAACACACACAGTATTCTTGCCTGGAAAATCCCATAGACAAAGGAGCCTAGTGGGTTATAGTCCACAGGGTCACAAAGAGTCAGACACGACTGAAGTGACTTAGCATGCATGCACACAACTATGCAGTTCAGTGGCACGAAGTACATTCACGTCATTGTGTAACTCTCACCATCATCCATCTCCCAAATTTTTCACTTTCCTAAAGTGAAACTCTGTCCTCATTAGACATTAAATCCCCATTCCCCCTCACCACACATCCTGCCCCCAACACACCCCCTGCCCCCAGCACACCCCGTCCCTGGCATCTTACCAGGGACTCTGTAACTGGAAAGAGTTTCTGACTCTGTAACTTTGACTATTTGACTCATATAAGTAGAATCAAACAATATTTGTGTGCACCTCCTGTCAGTATTCCTGGTGTGTTCCCAAAAAGGAAAGATCATGGTTGCACCATTTCTTATCTGTCCAAAGCATGTAGTCCTTTCAGTATAATACCATGTTCTTCCATGTGAAATATTTCTTTCCCAGCTATAATTAACAGGAGACATGCAACTCTGTTTGTCTTGCAGATACCTCTCCTAAACGTGTGTTGAAGGGATCAGCACCAAAACAAAGTGGTCACACAGGAGGGATCCTGCAGACAATGTTGTCAGAAAGACACAAAAGCCATGACACCAAGGACCATGGCTGCCGGAAAATCCAGAAAAACGTGTACCCGCGCGAAAGTGACAAAAGTAATCAGAAGGGCGTGCCTGCCACCCATCCAACAAATCTCACTTGTCGAAGAGATGAAGGAAATGAGCCAATTGAAAGCAGGCTGGCACTAAGCTTTCCGTCATATCTGACTGGACTGCCTGTCTTCCCAGCCGAAGGGCAGTTTTTTGTGTATCATCAGGTTGAGAAGGCTGACGACACAGGAGCCTCCTTTTCAGTACTTCCAAGAATTGTTCCTCCTGTCCAAATCAACGTTTCTAATGGATATGGGATCAGTTTCTGGCATTCTCCACTACTCATACAAGACCAAAAAGCACGCATTCGAGACGACCCTTACAGACGCGACCAGGATGACAAAGCAGTTCATGACGGCTCCCAGAACCCCAGCCATCAGATGACCCATGGAGGGGTGAGGCCTCACATGTGTAACCTGTGTGGCAAAGCCTTTCATCAGAACTCGCATCTCACTCGACATCAAAGAATCCACACGAGAGGGAAGCATCACAAGTGTGAAGAGTGTGGTAAGGGCTTCAGTTACAGTTCACACCTTGTACGCCACCGCAGAATCCATACCGGAGAGAGACCTTATCAGTGCAACGAGTGTGACAAAGCCTTCAGTGTGCTTTCAAGTCTTATTTATCACCAGGTCGTCCACACTAGAGAGAAACCTTACAAATGTAACGAATGCGACAAAGTCTTCAGTCAGAGTTCAAGCCTTACCAATCATCGCAGAATCCATACCGGAGAGAAACCCTACAAATGTGATCAGTGTGGCAAAGCCTTTAACCAGAGCTCGCATCTCACCAGACATCAGGTCATGCACACCGGAGAGAAGCCTTACAAGTGTGATGAGTGTGGCAAGGTTTTCACTCAGAACTCCAGCCTCGTAAGTCACCGGAGAATTCACACTGGGGAGAAACCCTACCAGTGTAATGAGTGTGGCAAGGCATTTGGTGTGTATTCGAGTCTGACTTATCATCAGGTAACCCACACTAGAGAGAAACCTTACAAATGTAATGAATGTGGCAAGGTCTTCAGTCAGAGTTCAAGCCTTCCCAGTCATCGCAGAATTCATACCGGAGAGAAACCCTACAAATGTGATCAGTGTGGCAAATCCTTTATTCACTGTTCAAACTTCAATAGACATAAGAAAATCCACACTGGAGAGAAACCTTACAAATGTGACGAGTGTGGCAAGGTCTTCACTCAAAACTCAAGCCTCGTGAGTCATCGGAGAATTCATGCTAGGGAGTAGCCTGACCAATGTGATGAGCGTCACAAAGTGCTTATTGTAAGTTCTAGCATAAATTGACACCAGAGAGTCCATACTAAAGAGAAATTATATCAATATAACATATAGGACAGAGGACTTACACAGATTCATAGCTCACTAGACATCCAGAATCATACACCTTTGATGAAGCCACAAAAATGTAATGTGTGTATAAAAATCAAAATTAAAGAACATCATGACATTCCTACTGGAGAGCAGCCTTACAAATGGAATGAATATGGGAAGGTTTCTTATTAAGCATTTATGCCTTTGATGTCCTGAGAGTACTTAAACTAGGGAGAAACCAGACAGACTTACTGAGTGTGGAAAGGCCTTTCAGCAACAGTATCCCATCAGAATTCACCAAAGAATTCATTAATGGACAGAAACCTTATAAACATAATGAATATTTTAAATTTCTTCATGACTTTTCATAACAGTCTGCCTCAGAGCATTCACGTGAGGAATGACTAAGTGTCAAATTTAATCTGAAGTATTTCAGACTGCAGAAAAAATATGTTCAAATTTAGATAGGTCCTGAGGATATTATCCCATGGTTTTCTTTCTGAATCTCTTACAGTGTAAAGTATGACAGTTTTACATTTCATGTTTAAAGCTATGACCAATTTTAAACCAGTATTTGTACAAATGTGAAGTTTTGGTGGAGGTTCTTTCATATTTTTTTCCCTGGTATGGGAAATCAGTTGCTAGGGTATCATTTTTCAAATTCTTTATCCATCCAGTTTCCTTGGTACCTTGTCAGACTCAGTTGGAAGTACTTGTGTGGGGGCTGCTTCTGGTTTTTCTGTTTTGTTTCTTTGACCCGTATGTCTTACTCCACAGACATGACAGTCTTGATTACTTTTTACCATGTTAGAAGTCTTGAATGAGAGTGACTCCAAACAATTTATTCTTCTTCAGATGTTTTTGCTATTCTAGTTCTTTCCATGTAAGTTTTAGAAAAATCCTGTTTGTTTCTACAAAATATCTTGATAGAAAATGTCTTATCAGTTTGCAATCATTTGACAGCGTTTCTGTGTTACGCCTTCCAATAAATGGCTGTTGTATGTCTTTATTTGTCTGTTCTTTGGTTTCTTTCACCAGTATTTTATAAATATCAGCATCAAAATCCTGTCAACACTTTGTTTAGCACATTTCTATACTTTTTGAGTAATTGGACATGTTATTTTTAATTTGTCTCCATGTGTTAATTGCTACTATATAGAAATACAGTAGATTTTTTAATGTTGATCTTGTATCCTCAGAATTTACTGATCTTACTTATTCTAGAGATTTTTGTAGATTCTTTGGACTTGTGTATCTGTAATCATTTCAGTAGTTTCCTAGTGCAGCTTGCTGACAAAAATTCAGTTATCAAGAAGAAAAGGGAATTTATTCGAGCCAAACTGTGGATTATAATCCAGGAAGTAGATTCTCAAAAATCTCTGACAACTGTTCCAACTGTTAAAGAGTTCAAGGTACAGTCACAAACATTTTTGAGACAAAGGATTGTACGTCAAAATGACATATTTTAAAAAATTGTTTTAACATTTTATTTCTGACTGCTCTGGATTTTCATTGCTGCACAAAGGGTTTTCTCTAGTTTCAGGCTTCTCATTGTGGTGGCTTCTCTTGTGGAGCACAGGCTCTAGGGCACGTGGGCTCCAGTAGTTGTGGCTTACCCTGCGGTGTGTGGGACCTTCCCGGACCAGGAATTGAACCCGTGTCCTTTGCATTGGCAGGTGGATTCTTAACCTCTGGACTACCAGAGAAGCCCAGACCTATTGATATTTTACATGAAGTTCACCAAGGATACATGGTCCAGGTAAGTACATTCGAAGTGAACAGCAGGTCACCAGGACCTCGTATAGAATTCGGAAAAGACACCATTCTTTTAAGAAGTTAAATTGCTAGTTCTTTTCTGTTCGTTGGGCAGGCACGGCCATCCCTGAGGAACTGTGGTTCATGTATAACACGGGTGCACACTGCACATTAGGGAGGGAGGAGGCCCAAACAATATTTAATGTTTAAATTTTTTCTTGTCTTAAAATACACATTGTATTCCATCAGGCTGTAAGAAATTACCACAAACTAAGTGGATTAAAACAGATTATCTTCCAGTTCAGGTCAGAAGTCTAAAATGAGTATCTTAACAGAACTGGGAGAAATTTGTTTCCTTGCTGTTTCCAAGTTCTGGGGACTGCTTACATGCTTTGCCACTTCAAAATAAGCCAGGTACCATTTTTTTTTTTTAATTGCTTTTGGCCTCACTGTGTGGCATCTGGGATCTTAGTTCCCCAACCATGGATTGAACCTGTGCTCTCTGCAGAGGAAGTAAGGAGTCTCAACCACTGAACCTCCAGGGAATTCATATATATATAAATTCATATATACACACATACATATTATATATACATACATATGTTACACAAGCTTGAATATATTGTTCATTGTTGAAGCTCCTTTAAATTTTTTGGATCCTCAAATCTAGCAATCACAAATAAGGGTATATTCTAATCTTTGTGTATGATTGAGAAATTGTCCATTTCTCCCACTTTTTTATTCTTCTGCTTTGTTCCCTTGGATCTTTGCCTAAAGAAAAATCCATATAAATGAAAAGGCCATACACCCCACCCCGTCTGTGTATGTTAGTTGCTCATGTCTGACTGTTTGTGGCCGTGTGGACTGTAGCTCACCAGCTTCCTCTGTCCATGGGTTTCTACAAGCAACAATATTGGAGAGGGTTGGGATTCCCTTCTTCAGGGGATCTTCCCAACCCAGGGATTGAACCCTGGTCTCATGCTTTGCAGACAGATCTCTTCACTATCTGAGCCCCGACCCTGCTCCTCTGCTTTTCTAGAAATGGTAAAGATTCCACCATAGATATATTTCCTCAGTGGAGGACAGGAGGAACAATGCCGGGTTGTTTCGAGGTTCACGTGAAATGGTAGCTATTAAGCATTTGGAACACTGCCTGGCACAAAGTAGGAGCTCAGTGATCACTGTTGTTTAGTAACTAAGCAGTGTCTGGCTCTTTTGCAACCCCATGGATTGTAGCCCACCAGGCTCCTCTGTCCATGGGATTTCCCAGGCAAGAATACTGGAGTGGGTTGCCATTTCCTTCTCTGGGGGATCTTCCCAACCCAGGGATTGAACCTCAACTCCTGCATTGGTGGGTGCATTCTTTACCACTGAGCTACCAGGGAAGCCTGATAGAGGACATGGGAGTTCAAACTGACTCCTGTCTTCCCTCAAAACTGAGATAGCATTTAACAAAATATTTCAGCTTCTAAATATCCCAATATCCAATTGATATTTTTATTCTTTATAATATTTATTTGGCCGCACCACGTCTTAATTGTGGCACATAGTGTCTTCAGTCTTTGTTGTGGAATTTTTAGTTGTGGCATGTGGGATCTAGTTTCCTGAGCAGGGGTTGAGCCTGGGCCCCTGCATTGGGAGCACAGAGTCTTACCCAATGGACCACCAGGGAAGTCTTCCCAGTTGGTATTTTTGCTTGTTAATTTCCATCTTAAAAATATTCTACAATGAGATACCACCTCATATCCATTCAGATGACTATTATCTAAAAAACAAAAACCATAAAATATTAATAACAAGTGTTAGCAAGGATGTAGTAAAACTAAACCTTAATCACTGCTGGTTGGAATGTGAAATGGTACAACTAATATGGGAATCTCATGGCAGTTCCTCAAAAAATTAAACACAGAATTAACATATGATCCAAAAATTCTGCTACTGCTCAGAAAGAAATTGGTACAAGCATGTTCACAGCAACATTATTTACTGTAGCCAAGAGGTGGACACAACCAAGTGTCCATTGGCACACAGAGGAAACCCAGTGTGGTCAACAGTAAAATACCATGTATGTGTGCTCAGTCATGTCCAACTCTTTGCAACCCAGTGAATTGTGGCCCTCCAGGCTCCTCTGTCCATTGGATTTCCCAGGCAAAAATACTGGAGTGGGTTACTATTCTTTCTCTAGGGGATCTTCCTGACCCTGGGAAAAACCTGCCCTTCAGTGCAGTGTCTGACACGTTATTCCCCCATCCAGATCCATCCTAGGTATGTAAATCAAAACCGAAGGCTCTTTCTTTCCATAAACTCTTCTCACATTTCACTGCCTCCTGAATTGTACAGAAATTTTTGTTAGATTGAAATACACATACTCAGAGAAACTTTATATTATCTTCAAATAGTCACAGGCCACACTTTTTACAACAGATTCCTTGTCTCTGAAGTCTTACATTGAAACAGCTCATGAAAACGAAATTAATGACATCTTACTTAGTAAATAACTAGTTCAATGTCTTCAATATATTTTATTTTGTGTGTGTGTTACTTAGACTCTTTTTTGCTTAATTTTTTATGTTGGAGTATAGTTGATTTACAATGTGTTAGTTTCAGGTGTACAGCAAAGTCACTCAGTTATACATATGTCCATTCTTTTTCAGAGTCTTTTCCCATAGAGCTTATTACAGAACATTGAGTTCCCTGTGCTATACAGTAGGTCCTTGTTGATCTATTTCATATATAGTAGTGTGTATATGTTAATCCCAAACTTAATTTATCGTCTCTGCCACATTTCCCCTTTGGTAACCATAAGTTTTTTTTCTTGACGTCTGTGAGTCTGTTTCTGTTCTGTAAATAAGTTCATTTGTTTCATTTTTTAAAGAATCCACATATAATTGATATATGATATTTGTCTTTCTCTGAGTTATCTTCACTGTGTATGATAATCTCTAGGTCCCTCCATATTGCTGTAATGGCATTATTTTGTTCTTTTTCAGGACTGAGTAGTATTCCATTGTACCACATCTTCTTTATCCATTCCTCTGTTGGACATTTAGGTTGCCTTGTGTCCTGGCTGTTATAAATAGTGCCGCTGTGAACATGGGGACACATGTATCTTTTCAGATTACGGTTTTCTCCAGATACATGCCCAGGAGTGGACTTGCTAGATCATATGGCAGTTCTAGTTTTAGTTTTTTTAAGGAACCTCCATACCATTCTCCATAGTGGTTGTACCAACCAATAGATTTTAACTTCAGAAGACAGTCTGCTCCTCACCACTCTATGATGTGACAGCTCATTGTGGGGCCGGACACAGCGAAAACTGAATGAATAAAGGATTTTACACTGTGGATACAAGTGGAAAATTTAGAGCTTTCTGACCCAGTTAGGGACTGGGTTATTCCTTCTGCAGCAGGCAGAGCAGAGCCTGGATACATAGGTGTCTGGACTCATGAGAAGAAAGGGACTGACAGTGGGGAAACACGAACGTGTTAGTGAGGAGATGTTAATCAGCCACCAGCTGGGATGATTGAAAACCAACGTATAAGTCACAAAAATGGTGCAGAGCATGTAGAAAGATAGAAAGGTGCTCACCAGGGCAAGGATTCTTTGGGCAGCTCTGGTCTCAGGTGGGGATCCGGCTGAACGGTTGGTCCTAGGAATGTGGCGGACTTGCTGGTGATGTCTGTACAGGGTGAAAACCATGTATCCGCTGGCCAGGGTCATGAATCCAAAAGACAGAGTGCTAGGAGGGCTTAAGAAAGCTGCCAATAGTGTGGATGTTATTGTATCAGGACGAGTAATAGAGCAGTATCCCACATCTTTTTGCTTTGTAGTGTTCATGCTGCTCCATTTCCCAGACACATACGTGAACACAAATGTATTTACAAGCAAGTGCAAAACCCAGCATAGGTAAAGAATGAAGCTGGTGTACTTGGGAGCTTTTCCTTTAAGACTTGTCCATGTGGAGTTCCTGGGGCTGATCATGATGGCCTGTAAGACACTTAAGAGACATGTGGTGCTGAAAGATACCCCCGCAGCCACCCTGTGAACGTAGAAAATGAGTTTGCATCCAGGGTCACTGAGGAAATGTCTCAACCCAAAGGCTGCCACCATCTGGGGAAGTCCTTTAGAAAGGAGGACCAAGATGTTGGCGAAGATCAGGTGCCTGAGAATGAAATCAAGGGGTTTTAACCTGTGTCCCCTGAGGTGAATGGTGACGTTCTGATAAAGAAACAAGAAATTCCCTAAGATTCCGACTACAGTCTGTGATAAGGAGATGACCCCTACTGCAAGATCCCTGAAGGCCACTCCGCCAGCTCCCAGACCCCAGGGTTTGTGTTCAGAGTAAGATGGCATTGCAGGAGTATGTGAGCTTTGTGTTACTTGGTGACATGGCAATTGAAATCTGCTTTTCTTCACTCGGGCTTCCCAGGTGGCTCAGTAGTAAAGAATTCGCCTGCCAAGCAGGAGACCTGGCTTTGATCCCTGAGTCAGGAAGATCCCCTGGAATAGGAGATGGCAACCCACCCCAATATTCTTGCCTGGGAAGTCCCATGGAAGAGGAGTCTCGCGGCCTACAGGACTTAACGACTAAACAACAGTTCTTCATTCAGCAATACTCATTCATAGTTTCCATTAACAACTGGTTGTGTAAGTGGTATTGTTTTGTATGTAACAACATCGACTCAACTCAGATGTTATTATTTTTCAGAGGAGGAGTCCCTAAGTACAGATTGTAAGAACCATGCTAACTCACAGCCCCCTAGGTGACCGAGTGAGAAATGGAACCTGTGTTTTCTTGCTGCAGACAAGCCTCTTCACCACAATCCTACGTGAAGAAAGGCTGTCAGTTTTACTCTTTGAGTCCTCAAAACCTGTACTTTGTTGTTTTTTTGTTTTTTTTCTACTGATGTCCTTTGCTATTCTTAAATGTTTTTATCTTCATTAATAATTGTTATGGTAGCAATTTTATAATTATGTCTATAAGTTTATTTTTTTATAGGCCAGTGTTCCCTATGCATAAGTATTTAAAATGAAAATCAGACGATAAAGCACCGACTACCATAAAACCCTGTAAGAATGATTATCCCAGATGAAGTGTTGGGTTTATAGGGGCAAGAATGGCTAAACATGATGTAACAGAGATGCATTTGTCCTTATTCCAAGAACAAGCATAAAATGAGAGTAACCACCAAAATCTTTGTACTGTAATATGATGGGCTAAACTCTAGGCTTTGAAATAGATATGAGACAAAACACTGTAAAAGACCAAATTATTATTGATTACATAGGGCATAATTGATTAATAATGAAAGGATTAAATGAAACTCTGTGAGGAACAATGTAATAATTATTGAAATAGACTCATATACAAGTATTTCAAATGACATGCAGGAGGCAGGGAAACAAGTGCAGTGAATAAATTTAAATTGAAGATTTGGTATGAATTTAGGATTGACATTAAAAGTTTTGTTTTTTTTTTTCCCCAGACCCTGTGGCATGTTCGATCTTAGTTCCCTGACCAGAGCTAGAACCTGTGCCCCCTTCTTTGAAAGCACAGAGTCCTAACCACTGGACAACCAGGGAAATCCCTAAAAACATTTAACAAAGAAGTACCAGGAGAACACATCTGAAGCTTCAAACTACCAAGATCATTTTGCTCTGAAACCCACGAACAATGTTTTTTCTGAAATAGTCTTTGACTAATTTCTTTTTTGGGGGGTGGAGGGGTGGGTTAAGTGTGATCTCTCATTGGTTTTCCAATTTTCTACACAAAAATCCACAAGAAAGACTGCTAAGGTGGATAATAATAAGTCTTTGCTTATGCCTTCCACTTGCTCTAAGAGCAGAGGGAAACAATTCCACACGAGACTGAGTTTATCTTTCTGACTCAGGCAAGACGCGTAGGTGGGTCTTGAGAAAACCCAGAGAGGAAAACTCTGGGGCCGCCTCCTTGGAACCAGGAGAGGAGCCTGAAGGCATGAGGACTGAGGTATGTGTCTCAAACCGACCTAGGATACCAAGGAACTGAACTGGGACTCTCCCTTCCTCTGGAAATATGACTGAAGTAAGCTCCCTCATCCTTAGTGCTCCTGGAAAATGGGGAGCGGTCGGGCCCATTCGCCCATCAATCAAGAGACTACTGCGCCCTACCACGGCAGTAAGGTGCTTTGAAATCCCCTGCGAATCTCCGCCCGGAAAACAAAAGGGTCCGCGAGGGAGAGGGGAGGGGCGAGGATAGGAGGGGAGAGGTGCGGTGGGAGCCAGGGAGCATGTGCCCTGGGAAGAGACGAGGAGCAGAGAAGGGCAGGAGGAGGGATGAGGCGTGTGGGTGTCCAGCCTCAGGAAGAACAAAGCAGAAAAAAAAACCACGCCTACCAGTGGCTGTTGGCTGCAGGGCGACCTAAGCCCGGCATCTCCCAGGCAGCCCTAGATTGTCAGTCCTGGCCTAATTTAAAGAGGGATAACAGTTTCTCCATAATCAGAGCACAGGGGGTTTCTGTTTGGGTGTTGTCTTAAACCCACATGGAGATAAAATTAATGTGCTCAGCTTAAGAGGGAAGAAAGAAGATCTTTATGTTGCAGTGTTAAAGAAGAATTAACCAATGACAACTTTACCAGCCAAACTGAGAGTTTTGAAAACTGTTCTGGATGAGGTCAGTTTACATGTGATTTGCGGGAAGGGGCTGTGAAATCCCCTCTGAAATCCCTGGTCAAGCATGCCTCTTAGTGGAAGGTTGCTGCTGGTCACCAGGAGCAGACATCCCAGGGAATGGTTTCAGTGCTTTTCTAAGTATAGGAAGATACAAGGACCCAGGTTCATGAAAACATTTCTCCTGGAAATATCTCTGTCTCTGAAGGCCAGTTCTGCCAGTTTTCCCAGAATAGAGTGCGCTTCATTCTCTCAGGGCAGCTGTAGGTCAGTGACCTCGGTGACTGACGTGGTTCTTGTAGAACTGGCTGGTGGGCAACATTCTTTATTTTTACAGTCCCTTCTCCTTCCGTCTTAATTTCAAGGTTTGGGAGGCATTTGTGACCAATTTGTCCCCCAGTGCTAGGAGCTGAGAATGCTCATTCCTAGGTCCGCCAAGGATTTTGTTGGCGGGCTACTCAATGTGCCATCACTAGTCTGGACCCTGTAACAGTAGCCAAAGGTTTCTGGACCTTCTGTCTCGCTAGTCTGTTACAAGCCAGGAAATGATGGCCCTTGGTTATTTCTTTCCATATCTGGAGTTACACACCTACATTGATCTTAAAAGACTAGGTATTTGGACAATGGTTTCAAGTTATCTAATCAGTTTGCTCAGAGGCTAAGTAAGACATACATCTAGTATGCAGGGAACTGTCATCTTGTGAAATAGGCAGGACACAGGCAGTGTAGCTAGTAACATTTCTAAGGAAGCTGATGTATATTTAAACTAAACTTCCCTTAAGTGTGTCCCATTATCTCCCCAGTTGTCTGACTAGTCTGTTCTGTACCAATTGTTATAAGGGAAATGATATAACATTATTGTACATAAGTTTTCACCAAAGATGCCTGTACGCACGAGGTGAATGGCGAGTCACCATGGTCCCTCACAGGACTGAGAAAGGAACCTTATGTTCCAAGGCAGTGGTCCTCAACCTTTTTGGCACCAGGGACCAGTTTCATGGAAGACAGTGGTTTCCACAGACCTGGGGGAGAAGGTAGGGGGTGGAGATGGTTTCGGGATGATTCAAATGCATTACATTTATTGTGCACTTTCTTTCTATTATTATTACATCAGCTCCATATCAGATCATCAGGCATTAGATCCCAGAGGTTGGGGACCCTTGTTCTAAAAAGTTACATGGGGACTTTCCTGGTGGTACAATGGATAAGACTCTGCACTCTTAATGCAGGGGGCCCAGATTCGATCCCTAGTCAGGGAGCTAGATCCCGCATGCCACAACTTAACACCTAGCTCAGCCTAAATAAATATATAAAATATATATTTTTAAATATACTAGAGTAAAACAGCACTCATCCTCCTTGGGGTGGGTTAAAAGGTATCAGGAATTGATATATAGAGTCAGGAACTCTCCATCTCTCTCCATGAGTTCAGCACATACTCCAGGAATTATTTCTTCATCCCAAGGACTCTATACACTGGACTGCTTTCTACCTGGGAAAATCCTGTTTCTGAAATGAGCACCTCTCCAGATTCTTGATACACTCCTGCCCTTATGGGTGGGAGAGGGCTCAGAATAAAACAGAAAATATTCAGAATAAAAAAGAAGATACTCACCAGAGTCCTCTGGCTGCCAAGATGGGTGGGCTCGGTGCCAGAGTCCCCACAGCCAGTATATGTGAGAGGGAGACAGCCAGGCACTGAAATAAAACCTTGTGATGCTATGACCTCACCTCCCCACAGAACTACAATTATTATTTCACCTGTAGCAGCAATGGCAGTACATGCTAGGGGAGCTGATAATGTTTTTAAGCCATTCATCCCAGTTCTTGAGTACCAAAAACAACATGTCTAGTGAGTATCTCCCAAAAGGCCATTAGGGTATATAAGAAGAGTCTTTTTCATGTCTGTGTCTCTGGAGCATTGAAGATCCTACAGATAAAGATCAGGAAACCCTGAGGGCAGAGCCATGAGGGACTTTCAGCAAAGCAAAAACTTCGTGAGAAGTTCTATTGAAGACTCTTGTTCTTTCCTCTCGCTCAGACCCCTCTCAAGCTTCCAGACCCCTTCTAAGTTACAGGAAGAGAAATGGGATGACATAAAAGAAACTGAGAAGGACTAGTGAATGGGGTAAAAGTGAAAGGAGAGATGATGTCAAGAATTGAAATATAAAAACATTAGATAGCCGGCCAGCAACAGATGACTGGGTAAAGAAGATGCAGGAATACTACTCAGGCGTAAAAAAGAATGACATTTGACATTTGCGGCAACATGGATATGAATGGACTTAGAGGGCATTGTGCTGGGTGAAATAAGACAGAAAGACAAATACTATATGATATTGCTTATTTGTAGAATGTAAAAAGTATAACAGTGAATATAACAAAAAGGAAGCAGACTTACAGATATAGAGAACAAGCTGAACAAGCTAGGGGTTACCAGTGGGGAGAGGGAAGGGGAGGGGCAAGATAGCAGGGGAGTGAGAGGTACAAACTACTAGGTGAAAAATCAGCTACAAGGTCTGTTGTACAACATGGGGAATACATTCAATATGTTATGATAACTCTAAGTAGAATATAACCTTTAAAAATTGTGAATCACTATATTGTACACTTGAAACATATAATATGGTACATCAACTCTTCTATCCAAAACAAATGAGATAGCATATTGTGTTTAAAATAAATGATTGAGACAAGACAGATAACCCATACAGCTGTTTTGCCAAAAGTTTTACTTTCATTTTCTTTTTTTCTTTAAAATTTATTTTTATTTGGAGGATAATTGCTTTACAATATTGTGTTGGTTTCTGCCATATATCATGAATCAGCCATAAGTATACATATGTCCGCTTCTCTTGAACCTCCCACCACATCCCACCCCTCTAGCTTGTCACAGAGCACCAGATTTGAGCTCCCTGTGTCATACAGCAAAGTTCCACTGGCTATCTAATTTTACATACGGTAATGTATATGTTTCAATACATATACATTTGTCTCAATTTGTTTTAGGTTCAAAGGATTTGTTAACAGCAACAACAAAACCACTCATTACACACAAATAAAGTTTCAATTGTTAATAGATTATTCAACTTAATTAATTTCAATATACAGTCATTAGAAGAAAAGAAGTTAGAAACAAGAGAAGTGACAGCATATATATCACCAAGTTGGGCCGATCCTATATTCAGACTTGAACAGTGCTGGGACGTTATGAATGACAGCAATCTAGAGTCCCAGTTGGGAAAGGGGTCCCAGGCAGTGTGTCCACCCCACAGGTGAGACTTCAAATTGCAGTTTGAGGACTCCTGCTTATAATCCCAGGCCACAAAATGGGATCATCAGTCTGTGTGCAAAAATGCAGCTCTGTGGAGGCTGGGTAGGAAGCTGGCCAGGGCCCCAGAGGCTCAAGAATTCCAAGACATACTACCTTATCTAAAGCACTGCCTGACTTGCTGTGCTTGGGGGCAGGCATGGAATCTGGGCTGTGTCTGAGCAGGTCAGAAGCCTGCTCTCCTGCTACTGAACCCTGAACAAGACTTCCTTCATTTTAATTTCCTTAACAGCATGGTAGGCACTAAGTTAACTTGAGGTTTTCTGAAGCTGTGTGAGGAGCATGTAGAGAATAACAGCATAATTATAAATCATTTTTGTACTATATACTCAAAGAGGTGGACTATAATTCCCAACTCTCTTCAGTGTTGCCTGCATTAATTACTTGCTTTTAAACAGTATGGTCTGGACTATAAATAAAATAGATGAACAAGCTCCTCCTATATAGCACAGGGAGCTATATTCAATACCTTGTGTTAAAACATAATGGAAAGTACAAAAGAAAGTACATGTATGTATAACTGAATAGCAAAGATTAACATTGTAAATCAACTATACTTCAATTTAAAAAACTAAATGCAGCTCTGCATTTTTTTCTCTGCTACCTTTGTGGAGAGAATTTCTCGGTCCAGAGGTTGGTTTTCATTTGTATTTTTTTTCTTTTTTCATGCTTTTAATTATTGAAATATAGTTGATTTACAGTGTTCTTTTAGGTTCAGGGGTATAGCACAGTGATTCAGTTTTACATATATATATTCACACCCTTGGGCTTCCCTTGTGGCTCAGCTGGTAAAGAATCCGTCTGCAACGTGGGAGACCTGGGTTCCATCCCTGGGTCAGGAAGATCCCCTGGAGAAAGGAACGGATACCCACTCCAGTGTTTTGGCCTGGAGAATTCCATGGACTGCATAGTTCATGGGGTGCAACAGCTGGACACAACTGAGCGACTTTCACTATTAACACCCTGATCTTGTCAACAACCCTACTGTTTTGAAACTCTAAAGAAGACAGCAAGACTATTACTGCTGATCCTTATCACATATCCTCCCCTGACTATATAAACTCTCCCTGCTCCCTGCTCATCAAGCAGTTCTTGAGGTGCTAGACTACTGTATCCCCACTTTGTCTAGAAAAGTTATAAAGCTACTGTTTCTTCTCCTCCATAACTGTTGTCTCCACATTTCAGTTTGGCCTTAGGGCACTGAGAGCCAAGATTTTGGCATCAATATAACCTCTGGGTTCTTGTTCAGTTTAAGAGCAACCCAGACCTCTGACTTGACTTAATGATTTAGAGCAACATTCCTTCAACACGTACCGATGTCTCTAGGATGTGACAAGACCATACACAACACAGCCACATATGGACACGCAGGACCCTTCCCCATCATTCAAAGGTATATATGCCAAGGTTCTTGGGCCTTTGTTATTGTCTTTATTATTATTAGTTTAATATTCCTAACGTTCCATTTTCAACTATAGCATGTGTATTTATCATGTTTTACTTTTGCCTGTTGTTACAGTTTATGGTGACAGAGTTGAAGCTTACTTCAGACCCTCTAATTGTGGAAAATAGCAAAGGTTAAAGATTTCAAGTTCCAGGAAATGGCTTACTGTCAAGACCCACCCTTCCCCATTATCACTGATTTAAGACTCCCGCTTGGTCCCTTGTTTACATGGGGAAAAGCCAGATTGTCCAAAATTCCATTCTTTGGCCTATCAATGATTACCCGCCGCTGGCCCCGCCCACCGCGCCCCGAGGCCCCGCCTCCCAACCCAAGGTCCTCATGCAAGCCCCGCCCTCCGCGCTTGGGGTCCCCACGCAGGCCCGATTCTCTCCACGACCCGCCCCCTTACGGCCTCGCCCCGTCTAGGCCCCGCCCTCTAGGCCGCTCAGCGTTTTCAGCTTCTCACACACCCGGAAGCTGAAAGCTGAGAGCAAAGGTCTCGCTGCGCAGCGTGAGTTTCTGTCTTTTTAGTCAAATCTGAGCCTCGCAGTTTCCTTTCTTCTGTATCCGGGGTCTCAGGGTCGCTACAGATCATGAATTTCCGCGCCCGCCCCACCACCCCGAAGCAAATTCAGGCGTCTCCCCAGGTACTTACCTTTCGGTTTAAAGTCGCTCTGGAGCCGGTTCCTGTCTTCGGTCCGCTTAGACGCTGCCTTTCGCACCCCTTTCCAGCTTACAACCTTTCACTGACCTCACTGACCCCTCTCCCCTCCTGCACCGCATAAAATTCTCTCCCATGAGGTGGATTTACTCGCACTACCGCCTCTAGCCTCGCCCTCTCGGCCCCTGAGGTCAGCTCCGGCCACCCCACTCTCGGAGAGGCCGCGTCCTCTCCCCGTCTTGAGACCCCCCACCCTCCCAGCCCCGCTGTCCTCGAGTCTCCTCAGGCCGGTCCTTCTGCCCCGCAGGCGTTCCCTTCATAGTGACCTCTCCTCTAAACCCGTGTTGGCAGAGGTGACCTGGGTCAGCCATGTGACACCCATGGTCTTCGGTTCCAAATTCCACCCTCTGGAAAACAGGCTCTTGCGGAAGAGGGTGCTTCTTATTCAGTCGCCATCCCTGTAAATAGTGGGCGAGGAGGGTTCAGGAGAAGCAGAGACAGCTACTCCGAGAGAAAAAGAAAGTTAAGAAAAGCATGAGGGAGAAGCGATGGCAATGAAGAGGATCGGTGAGGCACTTGGAAGAGACACCTTCATGAAAGAGAATAAGCCTTGAAGGTAGCGGGTGGGGAAAGGAGAGAAGTTTAGAGAAAAGCAGGATCTCCGGAGAAATGAAGGTGAGCAGAATAGGAGAGGGGCCCTTGCTCAGCGGTAGCAGCGGGGAAAGAGTGGTGAAGCGCATCATTCTGATGGGGCAGGCGAGAGGGTGAGACTTGGAGCCTTGGTGGTGCTGGAACAGAAGGAGACCTGAACGAAAATCTACCCCCAAGGATGCGAGGCGGGGCGGGGTGGGGGGGGTGGTTGTGGAGGGGGTCGAGGGGAATGTCACAGGGATAAGAGGGAGGGAGAGGAGAGGAAGCTCAGATGGGAGAAGAAAGAGGCAGAAATATTAATACTTGGAGATTTAGGACAGTCAGGTTGGAGAAAAAAAGCAACAGAGAAGTACTGAGTGGCAGAGTGGGCAGGGCTGGTGTGAGAGGAGAAATAGAAGGGCAGTAACAGCCCAGAGCAGAGGGGGAACAAAAAGACAGAGAGAGAGAGAGGAAAAAAAGAAATAAGGAGATAAACAGAATGACAGAGGGGAACGCGTATTAGTGAAGAAAGAGGAGTGACCTGGACCCATGTGAGTCAGTTGGATATGAATTTGGATATAAATGGGTATAAACTATTGTTGTGGTATCATGACTTTGTAGTCTAATAAATTTAAAAGTTGGAATAGATGATGAGAATTGCAAAATTCTACTCTCTAATGCTTGTGTTGTTTTATATTTATTTTTATCAGAAGATAACTTTCATTTGCAATCGTTCAACCAGAGACATGGAATAGGGTGTGTGTGTGTGTTTGGAGCAAGAGAAAATTGTCACTTCATGGTGCCTATTTAAAGGAAAATTACAACTCCTTTTTCTGGTAATTTTTTTCATTGTTCTTTTTGTAGCTTGAACTAAATCTTATCATTCAATTTCTACTTTCCTATAAATAATTTCTGAATTGCTTTGCTGAAATTGCTGGGCATCCTGTAATCAACTCATGTGATTTTCTAAATTTATATTCATAATATTTTCTGACTTTGACACCAGAATTGTGTAGGATATATATATATGTAATATATATAATTGTGTAGGCTATATATGTATGTGTGTATATAATGGTGTAGGCTATATACATAGGCTATCAGTTCAGTTCAGTCACTCAGTCAATCCGACTCTTTGCGACTCCATGGACTGCAGCACGCCAGGCTTCCCTGTCTGTCACCAGCTCCTGGAGCTTGCTCAGACTAATGTCCATCAAATCGGTGATTCCATCCAACCATCTCATCCTCTGTTGTCCCCTTCTCCTCCTGCCTTCAATCTTTCCCAGCATCAGAATCTTTTTAATGAGTCAGTTCTTCGCATCAGGTGGCCAAAGTATTGGAGTTTCAGCTTCAGCATCAGTCCTTCCAGTGAATATTCAGGACTGATTTCCTTTAAAATTGACTGGTTGGATTTCCTTGCAGTCCAAGACACTCTAAAGAGTTTTCTCCAACATCACAGTTCAAAAGCATTAATTCTTCTGTGCTCAGCTTTCTTTATAATCCAACTGTCACATCCATACATGACTACTGGAAAAACCATAGCTTTGACTAGATGGACCTTTGTTGGCAAAGTAATATCTCTGCATTTTAATATGCTGTCTAGGTTGGTCATAGCTTTTCTTCCAGGGAGCAAGCATCTTTTAATTTCATGGTTGCAGTCACCATCTACAGTGATTTTGGAGCCCCCCCAAAATAAAAAGTCTGTTACTGTTTCCATTGTTTCCCCATCTATTTGCCATGAAGTGATGGGACTGGATGCCATGATGTTCGTTTTTTAATGTTGAACTTTAAGCCAACTTTTTCACTCTCCTCTTTCACTTTCATCAAGAGGCTCTTGAGTTCTTCTTCGCTTTCTGCCATAAGGGTGGTGTCATCTGTGTATCTGAGGTTATTGATATTTCTCCTGGCAATCTTGATTCCGGTTTGTGCTTCATATAGGCTAGCATTTCTCATGCTGTACTCTGCATATAAGTTAAATAAGTAGGGTGACAATATACAGCCTTGACGTACTCCTTTTGCAATTTGGAACCAGTCTGTTGTTCCATGTCCAGTTCTAACTTGTTTCTTGACCTGCATACAGGTTTCTCAGGAGGCAGGTGAGGTGATCTGGTGTTCCCATCTCTTTAAGAATTTTCCACAGTTTGTTGTTATCTACACTGTCAGAGGCTTTGGCATAATCAATAAAGCAGAAGTAGATATTTTTCTGGTATTCTCTTGCTTTGTCAATGACCCAAAGGATGTTGGTAGTTTGACCTCTGGTTCCTCTGCCTTTTCTAAAACCAGCTTGAAAATCTGAAAGTTCACAGTTCACATACTGTTGAAGCCTGGCTTGGAGAATTTTGAGCATTACTTTGCCAGCATGTGAGATGAGTGCAATTGTATGGTTTTGAACTTTCTTTGGCATTGCCTTTCTTTGGGATTGGAATGAAAACTGACCTTTTCCAGTCCTGTGGCCACTGCTGAGTTTCCCAAATTTGCTGGCATATTGAGTGCAGCACTTTCACAACATCATCTTTTAGGATTTGAAATAGTTCAACTGGAATTCCATCACCTCCACTAGCTTTGTTCATAGTGATGCTTTTGAAGTCCACTTGACTTCATATTCTAGGATGTCTGGCTCTAGGTGGTGATCACACCATCATGATTATCTGGGTCATGAAGATCTTTTTGTATAGTTTTTCTGTATTCTTGCCACCTCTTCTTAATATCTTCTGCTTCTGTTAGGTTCATACCATTTCTGTCCTTTATTGTGCCCATCTTTGCATGAAATGTTCCCTTGATATCTCTAATTTTCTTGAAGAGATCTCTAGTCTTTCCCATTCTATTGTTTCCTCTGTTTCTTTGCATTGATCACTGAGGAAAGCTTTCTATGTATCCTTGCTATTCTTTGGAACTCTGCATTCAGATGAGTATATCTTTCTTTTTCTCCTTTTCATTTAGCTTCTCTTCTTTTCACAGCTATTTGTAAGGCCTCCTCAGACAACCATTTTGCCTTTGTGCATTTCTTTTTCTTGGGAGTGGTCTTGAACACTGCCTCCTGTACAATGTCAGGAACCTCCATCCATAGTTCTTCAGGCACTCTATCAGTCCCTTGAATCTATTTGTCACTTCCACTGTATAATCATAAGGGATTTAATTTAGATCATACCTGAATGGTCTAGTGGTTTTCCCCACTTTCTTCAATTTGAGTCTGAATTTGGCAATAAGGAGTTCATGATCTGAGCCACAGTCAGCTCCTGGTCTTGTTTTTGCTGACTGTGTAGAGCTTCTCCATCTTTGGCTGCAGAGAATATAATCAATCTGATTTCGGTGTTGACCATCTGGTGATGTCCATATGTAGAGTCTTCTCTTGTGTTGCTGGAAGAGAGTGTTTGCCATGACCCGTGTGTTGTCTTGGCAAAACTCTGTTAGCCTTTGCTCTGCATCCTTCTGTACTCCAAGGCCAAATTTGCCTGTTACTCCAGGTATCTCTTGACTTCCTACTTTTGCATTTCAGTCCCCTATGATGAAAAGAATATAGTTTTTGGGTGTTAGTTCTAAAAGGTCTTGTAGATCTTCATAGAACCGTTCAACTTTAGTTTCTTCAGCATTACTGATTGGGGCATAGACTTAAGTTACTGTGATATTGAATGGTTTGCCTTGCAAACGAACCAAGGTCATTCTGTCATTTTTTTATACTGTACCCAAGTACTGCATTTTGGATTCTTTTGTTGACCATGAGGGCTACTTCATTTCTTCTAAGGGAATCTTGCCCACAGTAGTAGATATAATGGTCATCTGAATTAAATTTGCCTGTTCCAGTCCATTTGAGTTCACTGATTCCTAAAATGTCTTGCCGTATCCTGTTTGACCACTTCCAATTTACCTTGATTCATGGACCTAACATTCAAGGTTCCTATGCAAAACTGCTTAAAGATGGCAGAGTAAAAGGACGTGTACTCATCTTCTCTTTTGAGAACTCCAAAATTACAGCTCACTGCTGAACAGCCATCGACAGGAGAATGTTAGATCCCACCAAAAAGAAATACTGCACATCCAAGGGCAAAGGAGAAGCCCCAGCAAGACAGTAGGAGGGGCGAAATCACATTTAAAATCAAACACCATACCTGCCAGAGACGCTTGGAGAGCTCAAACCAAACCTTGTGCACACCAGGACCCAGCGACCCCACAGAGTGTAGTGTATACATATATATACACACCTGTATATATACGTATATACACACACACACACACACACACACACACACATATATATAAGGTCTTATATATAAGGTCCTGTATATATATGTGTATATATATATATACAAATTTGTGTAGGATATATACATGTGTGTAGGATGTGTGTGTGTGTGTGTGTGTGTGTATTTGGTTGTGCCTGGTCTTCGTTGCGGTATGTAAACTCTTAGTTGCAGCACATGAGATCTAATTCCCCCACCAGGGTTTGAATCCAGGCTCCCTGAATTGGGAACTCCAAGTCTTAGCCACTGGACCACCATGGATGTCCCTTTGTAGGGTTTTGGGTTTTTTTTTAATTACAAATTGTTTTCCTTTTAAATTTGTTTCTGGTTTAGAGAAAGCCTGTGACTTTCTTCTTTTATATATTGGAAATATTCTTCGGTAACTAGTAAAGAATTTTAGACTGTCTCCCAATGGATACTGGGTAAAGATGTCCATGGTCTTTTATTTTAAGTGTTGGAAGCTGATTTTACCTAGTTAGTCTGATACTCCGTTTTCTTTGGTTTCACATAATCTACTACAACATGAGCCATGAGCTCCTGAGCAGATGTCTCCAGTCGCATCCTGGGAGCTGACCCTTTTCTCACAGTTCCCTCTGACCTGGTCACATTCGCCTTTTCTCTGCTCCCAAACATCAACACCTTTTCTGTCTCAGATCTCACCTCCTGCTTAACCCTTTGTCTCTAAAGCATCGCTGCTCTGGCCCTTTCTCCTCCTCAGGTCTTGGCCAGAGTTGTCTCCCCACCTTCTCCTGCTCATCTTCTGAAGTTCCCTTCACCTGCCATTCTCTGTCCCATGACCCAGGTTTTATTGCTCCCACATTGGTCTCCTCTATCAGAAATGTTTTTCATCGATTATTTTGGGTCTTTCCTGTTTCCCCTCCATTGGAGGGTGCCTGGTCTCTGTCTTCTTTCCAGGACACCTGTGACACTTTCCTTTGGGAAGATTTAGATGCTGAGGACTGTAATTGGATGGAATACTCCTCAGGGAAGAACGAGGAGCTTGGGCAGGTGATGAGGTTAGTTCCCATATTTTTTCTGGAAATTTCAACTTGAACTAAACCTGCTATGACTACTTATTTACTCAAAATAAGAGCAAAATTATATGCTCTGAGGCTTAGCCCTACAGAACCAGTGTCCCCCATGCAGTGTGCTAAGGTGTCCCGTGTTCATTCCACTGTGTCTCTGCACCACTATAGCGCCCAGGTCTTCCAAATTGTGTGCTTCTGGGGTGAGCTGCCATCTTAAACAGGAGCCTTGCCTTACAGCAGTTCATTTGCTCAGAGTCAGGGATACTGACTATACTTTGCTAAGGATGCAGAGAAGCTTAGGAGTATGGGGATGGGCATGAAGGAGGGCCCTGCCTTGGAGCTGGGGTACCTTGCAGTTTTCTCTGAGTGGGGAGGACAGGAGACAGTGAGAGCGGGGCTGTCTTTCTCTCTCTCTCTCAGTGACAGCCTCACCAAACACAATCCAGCCAATCCTCAAACACCTTTAAAACTAGAATCCATCATGTCCCCAATTGCTGGTGAGGGCCTCCTTTTCCAGGGAGGGCCCGCTTCTTGATCTCCATACTGAATGCCCAGTGTCCCACTGTTTGCAGCACTGTCCACTCCTATTGCAATGCCTCTGCATATGGGTTTGTTTTAGCCTGATTTGTTCGTACGCACCTGAGGTATGTGTGTGTACTCAGTCATTCAGTCATGTCCGATTCTTTTGCAGCCCCACGGGCTGTAGCCCACCAGGCTCCTCTGTCCATGGAATTTTCCAGGCAAGAATACTGGAGTGGGTTGCCTTTTTGTTCTCCAAGGGATCTTCCCCACCCAGGGATCGAACCCACATCTCTTGCATCTCTGGCATTGGCAGGCAGATTTGTTACCACTAGTGCCACCTGGGAAGCCTGGAGGAAATGTCAAGACCTGCACAAAAGTGGAGGAAAGACTTTAGGGGTTTGCAGGAGGGATATGGCAGCAAGTGTGGGCCTCTAGAGGAGCCCAGTGAGCTGTATGAGCGCCTGTCCCATGCATGGCTTGGGGTTCAAGGGTTGTGTGGAACTTTTGGAAAGGGGCATCTTAGTTCTGGCTGGAGCATCTAGACATGGATTCACAGGGAGCTATGGGGCTGTATGGATCGGGCTTGGTGCCATAGTGTCTTTTCTCAGGTTCCCTGGGACGCAGAAGCTGAGACTGAGTTGTTGGTTTTGTTTTTTGAGGTTGAGATTTTCAGGCATGGGTTTCATAAAAGCCATGATCACACCTGAAAAGGAATGAGGAAGTAGAATTAGGAAAAGGAATGTTATCCTGTATTGTTAACCAAAGCCTGAGAGGAGCCCACAGGAAGCTCTTGGAGCAGGAGGATGGCTGCCTTGGGACAGGGGGTGGATTCAAGAGGTGCCCCACAGCACTCACTCCACACTGTGGATTTTGTGGGGTCTTTTGGTGCTGGTTTAGTCCCTAACTCATATCTGACTCTTGTGACCCCATAGACTGTAGCCCACCAGGCTCCTCTGTCCATGGGATTTCCCAGACAAAAATACTGGTGTGGGTTGCTATATCCTTCGTCAGGGGATCTTCCCGACCCAGGGATCGAACCTACGTCCCTTGCATTGGCAGGTGACTTCTTTACCACTGAGCCACCAGCGAAGTGTGGGGTCTTTGTGGGGGGCAGAAATCATTGTGCAACCCATTGTGTAGTTACAGAGAACATCTCCGAGGCCATTTTGTGGGTTATCTTTGGTATTTTGGGATATTTGGGCAAAGTTGCAGCAAAGTTTCAGGTGCATTTTGAAAGACACAAAGGAGAATTTGGAATGTTTCCTGGGAAGACGCTGAGGTCTCATTGGCATCACGGGCCAAAGCTCTGTTTTGTTAGTAGATTTTGGAGGTGACAGTGCTCAGACTGGGGTCACTGTGAATGAAAACGTGGTGTCACGTCTAGTGGTCTTCATGAGTAATCATTCCATCGTGAATGCATGAGTCATGGGGCCTTGGAGTGTTTGATGGGGTTGTGTAGCAGGTAAGGGGATGGCTCTGCTGTTTCTGGGGAGTGTGTCAGACCCCAGGGAAGACTATAGGTTTGTTTGAGTCCAGAAGGGAAATGATAGGTGTTAAGACTCACATGGCAGAGAGTTATCATCGAGGGCCTGCTGGGGATAGGACCAACGGGAGAAGGGCTGTGAGAACTCATGACTCGGGGAAAGATTGTTCAGCTGATCAGGGGCAGTCACAGCGGAGAGACGTCAGCCTTGGGAAGACCCGGCTGCTTTTGTCTTACTGCCAGACCAGTGGTGGTCACTCTGCTGCCTCCGCCTGCCCGTCCCGGAACTCACACACACACAGTACAGTCATAAGGAAGCTGTGGTGCGGAGGGGCAAGGTGTTTTAAACTAAATGTGGGACAAGCGTATTTCTTTGAGAAGGAGGGCTGCTGTGTTCTGGGGAGGAAACAGGAAGGTGGACAGTGTTTGGGAACTTAGAGCCCTGGCGATAGCAGGAAAGCTCAGGAAAGAGGTGAAGGAAAAGCTCTGTTCCTACTCACCAGTGCTCGGCAGCTAGCCCAATAGAAGGGGGTGAGGTATCAGGGCCCCATTTAGAGAAAGGATCTTGTCTTTCTACTCAACACCCACTCACCCTCTGTGCACATGTCTTCATTGTCTTCTCTAGAATGGCACTCATGGTGATGTCCCCAGTAGATGACCTGAGAAAGTAAAGTGTTTTCTCTCTTTGTGCCCTGGCGGCCTCAGCTTCTCCTCCACTGTTCTATCAGACACCCACTTCCCTGCTGTTCTTGAAAGGTTGTTGAATTATGACGCCGGGATTCTTGGCCCCCGGAGGAGAAGAATTCAATCCGGGGCCAGAGACGAGGCTTGATCGCTCAGAGCTTTTGTATAACAAAGTTTTAAGATAGAGAAAGCTTCTGACATAGGCATCAGAAGGGGGCAGAAAGAGTACCCCCCTGTTAGTCTTTAGCTGGATGTTATATAGTCACCAGCAGTCTGTTAATGAAAGAAAGGAATGTCTCAAAACTTGGAATGGCACCAGGCCCCTCACCCATAACATGTATTTTGGCATAATCTTGGCTCCAAATGGTTCATCTTGGGCCATAAAAGGATTAACTTGAATCTTGAAGAAGGGCAGAGCACCATACAAATAGTGTCGTTTACGTAGATTAGAGGAAAGATATCAGAGTATTACATACTGGTTTATCAGGTGGGTTCTGAGCCCAAAAGGCGGAACCGACTTAAAAGAGTTTGGGGTAAATGCATAGTACATTAGCATAGCTTAAGATAAACATTTCCATAAGAAAAAGGCAATGGTTAACTTCAAGTGAAACCAGGTGTCATTATGGCAACACAGAATTTTAAGAGAAACCTCCTTTTAAATTTGTATAGAGAAGGAAAAAAATATATCGCTAAATTGTTTCTTCCTGCCACTTAAGGGAGATAAAAATGTCTGACATTTGCAGGCTATTTCCTCCACTTGGAGACTCCTGGCCTTCCTGCCTGTTACCCTCTCATTCTTCTCACTGTTGGTTTGCACAATCCCAATGAAGCCAGTCAAGTCAGCATTTCAGGCTGTGATTTTTCTTCAGCTAACATCAATGTAGCTCAGTCGGTAAAAGAGTCTGCCTGCAATACTGGAGACCTGGTTTCAATTCCTGGGTCAGGAAGATCTCCTGGAGAAGGAAATGGCAACCCACTCCGATATTCTGACCTGGAGAATCCCATGGACAGAGGAGCCTGGTAGGCTACAGTCTATGGGGTCGTAAGAGTCAGACACGACTAAGCACACAGACAATATCAATGCAGAGTGAGAAACCTTAGATTCCAGGAACCTTTTTCCCGATTAAGTGTCAAGGCAGCCAAGAGCCTCCTCCTTTTTCTGTGGATTGTTTTATATTATGTTTGACTGCACAGCTTGTGGGCTCCTTAGTTCCCCTACCAGGGACTGAACCCGGTCCCACAGCAGTGAAAGCTGATGAGTCCTAACCACTGGACTGCCAGGGAAGTCCCAGTTTTCGACTCTCTATTGCCAGACTGGGTCTGCTCAGCCTCAAGCAGCTACTGCTGGGATGAGCTCACTGCCATCCTAGTTGGACTTGCACATGACCTTTGCACCTCTAAATGGAGGACCCTTGGCTCCACCGTCCTCAGCTGTTCCTGTTTGGCCTGTCTTCACTCCTCCAGGGCAAAGGTCCCCTGCCCACGTCAGTCCCCCAATGTGAAGACGATGGCAGAGTGGAAACTAGTGTAACTTTGTGTCCATCTCATTCACTTATTCACTACATAAAGAGTACCATATTTTTAATTTCTGTGTGTGTGTGCTTAGTTGCTTAGTCATGTCCAACTCTTTGCAACCATGTGGACGGTAGCCCTCCAGGCTCCTCTGTCTGTGGAATTCTTCAGGCAAGAATACTGGAGTGGGGTGCCATGCTCTCCTCCAGGGGATCTTCCCAACTGAGGGATCAAACCCTGGTCTCCTGCATTGCACATGGATTCTTTATCACCTGAGCCACAACGGAGGCTGGTTTTTTAATATTTATTGGGGTATGGTTGATTTTCATTGTTGCATTAGTTTCAGGTGTTTAGCAAAGTAAATTGTCAAACACATACATCCACTCTTTTAGATTCTTTTCCCATGTAGGTCATAGCAGAGGACTGAGTTTAATTCCCTGTGCTACACAGTTAAGGCTTAATTAGTTATCTATTTTATATATAGTAGTCTGTATGTGTCAGTCCCAATCTCCTGGTTTATCCCTCCCCCTCTTACCCTTTGATAATTATAAGCTTATTTTTTACATCTGTAACTATTTCAGTTGTGTAGATAAGTTAATTTGTAGCCTTTTTTTTTTTTAGATTCCGTATATGATTGATATCATACAATATTTGTCTTTCTCTGTCTGACTTACTTCACTCAGTGTGAGAATCTCTAGGTCCATCTATGTTGCTGCAAATAGCATTTTTTTTAAATGACTGAGTAATATTCCATAAGTGATGGAAACAGGGACTTCCCTGGCTCTGCAGAGTGTTTTAGTGTTTAAGAGTCTATAAGACTTTGTACTTCCTGGGACTTCCCTGTGGTTAGGACTCAGTGCTTCCACTTCAGGGGCACAGGTTTGATCCCTCATCAGGAAACTAACATCTTGCATGCTGCCTGGTGCAGCGCCTCACCCCCACTCCCCCAAAATGGAGACAAACCCACCTTATCACTTACAGTCATGCAAGTCAAATGCCCCAAAGCGAAGCCCTGGTGTGTGGACGTGGATTCTCCCCAACACCCACTGCTCTCCCGACACCCCCATCATACCAGCTCTACCTTGTCCCTGTGTGATTCATCACAGCTGGAGAAAAACACGCCCCTGAACTGACTGGTCTTGCTTCAGATTCCTCTGTTCCCTCACATTCCCTGTGTGTTTGCTCCATACCTTTCCTATGGAGCTCCTCAAAAGTCTACCTCCGCCTCTCCCATCTTTTTTTCTCAAAGACCCTGTTTCTTCTCCATTGAGCTCCTGGAGCAAAGGGAAGAGATCTCCTCTAACTGCCTCAACTGTCGACCTCAGGGCCTGTGCTCTGTCCTTAATAATTGACTGCGAATAGTCTGAAACTTGCCTCTGGCTGTTGCTGGCCCTAAAATTGTGCCCCGGTTGCCAGCTCCACTGTCTGGGTCAGGGCTGTGTGGCATCATGTATTTTTACTTCTCGAAAGTTACTTTGATCAACATGGTGGCATTGTCTCTCTGAAACACAAAGATGGGCACTCACATACACCCCACACCTTTTTATACACTCAGTTCTTTCCTCTTTAAAATACAGTGTTCTCAATTAGCTACATTTTCCTCTACTATTAAATGCCACGATATACTGTTGCAGAAGAATGGGGGTACGAGAGAATGATCATGTCCCAGGGGAAATCTTGTGATAGGTCTCCAAGTAAGGGTTCCTGGCTTCCTGCAGGAAAGAATTTAAGAGGGAGACATAGTAGAGTGAGCCATGCTGTGCCGGGCTGCCTAAGATGCCCGGGTCTTGGTGAAGAGTGCTCATGAAACGTGGTCCACTACAGAAGGGAATGGCAGACTCCAGTATTTTCGCCTCGAGAACCCCAAGAATGATAAAGCAGGTTTATTGAGAGAAATACACATTCCATAGGCAGAATATGGTTGTCTCTGAAGGGGAGAATGACCCTGGGCTGTGGGCATACTTAGTTTTTGTGAGCTGAGTAATTCATGCATTAACGTGTAGGAGGATTTTTCCAGCTATTTGGAGGAAAATGCAGAAGTTGATTTTGGTAGTTATTTCACAATATATGTGTATATACATATTTCGAATGTCACATTGTATGTCTTAAATATGCAAGATATTTATTTGTCAATTATACCTCAGTAAAACTTTAAAAGAAAAAGGTACAAAGTATGCTGTGCTTGCCTCCACTGAGTGGTGCACATCCAGGCTACACATTACATCCATGAGGCATTTTACAAATACATTTGTGCCCTGACCAGAGATTCCCCTTCGAAAAGTCCTAGTGGGGCTCAGCCTCAATGGTATTTAAGGGGCCTTGGTACGTCACGGCTGTATATTGTCATCCTGCTTATTTAACTTATATGCAGAGTACATCATGAGAAATGCTGGACTAGAAGAAACAAGCTGGAATCAAGATTGTCGGGAGAAATATCAATAAGCTCAGATATGCAGATGACACCATCCTTCTGGCAGAAAGTGAAGAGGAACTAAAAAGCCCCTTGATGTAAGTGAAAGGGGAGAGTGAAAAAGTTGGCTTAAAGCTCAACATTCAGAAAATGAAGATCATGGCATCCGGTCCCATCACTTCACGGGAAATAGATGGGAAAACAGTGGAAACAGTGTCAGACTTTATTTTGGGGGGCTCCAGAATCACTGCAGATGGTGATTGCGGCCATGAAATTAAAAGACGCTTACTCCTTGGAAGAAAAGTTATGACCAACCTAGATAGCATATTCAAAAGCAGAGACATTACTTTGCCAACTAAGGTCCGTCTAGTTAAGGCTATGGTTTTTCCAGTAGTCATGTATGGATGTGAGAGTTGGACTATGAAGAAGGCTGAGCACCGAAGAATTGATGCTTTTGAACTGTGGTGTTGGAGAATACTCTTGAGAGGCCCTTGGACTGCAAGATCCAACCAGTCCATTCTGAAGGAGATCAACCCTGGGATTTCTTTGGAAGGAATGATGCTAAAGCTGAAACTCCAGTACTTTGGCCACCTGATGCGAAGAGTTGACTCATTGGAAAAGACTCTGATGCTGGGAGGGATTGGGGGCAGGAGGAGAAGGGGGCGTCAGAGGATGAGATGGCTGGATGGCATCACTGACTCGATGGACGTGAGTCTGAGTGAACTCTGGGAGTTGGTGATGAACAGGGAGGCCTGGCGTGCTGCGATTCATGGAGTCGCAAAGAGTCGGACACGACTGAGCGACCGAACTGAACTGAACTGAACTGGTGCATCTGGCATTGAGCATCAGGACTCTTAAGTCCTTCCATCCTGAGGGATGAGATCTGGGCTGAGGGTAAGGCTGCTTTGCCCTGAGTGGGGCTGGACCAGGGCCTGCTGTGTGACCTGAAGGGGATCATGGTGTGAGCGGAGGTGCCCCCTGCTGCTGTGTGCATGAGGCCTCACCAGGAGGGGAGTGTGATCCGAGGGAAAGTGTGGGAAAGTCCTGTGTTGGACTCTGTGCGGGAGTTGACTGTCCTGCGTCCCTCCTGAGACAGTGGCCACAGGGGACTGTCTGTTCCTCATGGTGAGGGCTTCCCTGTGTGTGTGGTTGGGGCTCAGGAAGGGGGTGTGTTGACTCTAAACATTAAACAGCATGTTTTCAATTTTAAGGATAGACCTCTGAAGACTCATGTTGCCTGAGGAAGCCCAGAAGAGGAGGAAGGTGAAAGAAGGAAGAGTCTGGAATGGCTCTTTCTCAGGTGAACTTATATTCTTGGTTGATTATTCTGTTTCTCCTTTCTTTTCTTTTTTAATTAATTTTTTTTTTTTTTTTTTTGGCATAGAGCTACTTTGCAATGTTGTGTTAGTCTCTGCTATTCTCCTTCCTTCTTTGCAGTTGCTAATCTCTGACTCAAGAAGTAGCCTGCTTGATTCCTGTTCATTCACACTCACCCAGGACCTTCTCTCAGTCACTGATACGTACCCTTAGATTCCATCTGTGACTCAGTTTTCTACTCTGTAAAATGGAAACGGATCTTTCTCTGATGAGTTACTACACTGACAACAAGTTAATTCATGAAAAGCATCTAAAGTAATGCTTCCATGGTAGCTCAGATGGTAAAGAATCTGCCTGCAATACTGCAGACCCGTGTTTGATCCTTGGGTTGGGAAGATCCTCTGGAGAAGGAAATGGCAACCCACTCCAGTATTCTTATCTGGAGAATCCCATGGACAGAGGAGCCTGGCGGGCTACAGTCCATGGGATCACAAAAGAGTCAGAAACGACTGCTACTACTCCCACTACTACTACTAGAGTAATTCATAACATACAGGAAGTGTTCAAATACTTTTAGTCATTGCTGTTAATCATCATCACAGTTTTTAGATTCTGAGCTTTCTTTAACACCTTTGTATAGATGACCCAGTGTTGAATTTCTGTTTGTGTATTTCACGTGTCATACAGAAAAATGAGAAATCCACATTGATTTGGAGGCCGTTGTAATCTCCTATGGGAAAGCAATTAGAGATGCATAATTTGCTCTAAATACCTTTACATGAATCTGTCAGAATATACAGTTCAACTGAATCAATCTTCTTCTCATTTTGTATGAAGATAAGAACTCTCCTTATGACCCCATTAATGATATGTGTTTTCATTTCAGCAGCAGCTGACCATTGAGGATGTGGCCATCGAATTCACTCCTGAGGAGTGGGAATGCCTGGCCCCTGCACAGAGGACTTTGTACTGGGACGTGATGCTGGAGACCTACAGGAACCTGCTCTCTGTGGGTAAGGATCACTTCCCTCTCAAGTTGGGATCTGTCCTTGGGTATCTTTACATTTTCCTTCGCTTGCCTTTTGGGAGCCCCTACCTTGCTTGGCTGAGCTCGAAGCCCTATTGAATCAGAGGCCAAAGCCTCATAATGTGGCATGAGGACTTTGAAATTGCCCTTTCCTCATTTGATCTGCCCATGTTATGATACCTCGAGGGTGGGTCCAGAGCTTAAAAGTGCATAAAGCCTGTAGCAAACTTAAAACCTACACTTCCCTGTTTTGAAAATTTTATTTATTATTTTTTGGCTGTGCTGGGTCTTTCTTAGTTGCTGTGATCAGGGGCTACTCACCAGTTGCGGTGCTCGGGCTTCTCATTGTGGTGACTTCTCTTGCTGTGGTAGGCGGGCTCTAGGGTGCAGGGGCCCCACAGTTGTGGTGCACGGGCTTGGTTGTTCTGCGGCATGTGGGATCTTCCCGAATGAAGAATTGAACCTGTGACCCCTGCACTGGCAGGCAGATTCTTAACCACTGAGCCGCCAGGGAAGTCCCACTTACCTTTTTACTACAAGCAAGATGTCTGCATATTACACTCTTCCCTGTGCATTCACTTGATCTTAGCCAAAAGGCTAAGAAGTGATTCCCCTGTGCATTCAGAAGGAGGCAAGCTGTGCATTGAAGTGTTTTCCACAACCACTTCATATTGTCCTCACTCTTCAGCTGAACAAAGAGCTGGGGTTCTGGAAACACATAGCATGTGATGTTTCTTTCTTGCAATTAGCAATAATTTCTATTTCTGACCTGAATATTCTTATGTCCATTTTGGAGTAAAGAAAAGAGAGCACTGGACCCTGGAGAGGGAAGTGAAAATAGCAAAAAATAAAAATTAAAAAAGAAAGAAAGGAAAAAAACCACTAGAGGGGTGGAAAGTACCAGGTGTAGACACAGGTCAGATCTCAGATGAACAGAGAAGAAACTGCACCATTAATAGTTTCAGGGAATCTTTCCCCGAGTGGTAGAGTTCTGTGGGAAAAGAACTTATTTTTTGGTAAACTCTCAGAGGAAATTGTTGTTCTCCCCATTGTTTCACTCTGTTCTTTAGTATGTAAAATGTATCTTGTCCTCCAGTGGTGCCACAGCTCCTACAGAGACAAAGGCAAGGTCTTTGTATGATCTACAACAGCCTGTCATTTGACTCCTTTCAGCTTTGTCACTTGACTTTGAAGAACGTGGGATGGGCCCTTTCAGAAGGGTCTCTTGCCCCTGCGTCTCCACTTCTGTGTGTGCTTTCATTGGCTGCTCAGTTCTTGGTCCCTGCAAGTAAGAGCTGAACTGCTCTTTAGCACCACGCTGTCCTAGTTCCATCCCTACTCGTTGTTCTAGGAAGATGTAGTCAAGGAGGTAGGAAACCACTGGTGCTCTCTGATTCCATCTCTTACCCCAGAACCTGCATGGAGCTGTCTCAAGCCCCATCTGCCTGTTCAGATCCTTCAGCCCTTCCTTCTGGGATTGTTACTTAGGAGAACTGTAAAGACAGTAGACAGATCTTCTCTTTGATCCTAGATCCTACATGGGGAGCATATGTCAGCCTTTGAGATTCTTAACTCAATGTCTGTGAGGAGAGCACACATCTCAAGATCCTGCAGAATCCCCCCTCCTGTCTTGTATTTTCATCACTCTTCCACTGCTCTACCTGGTCTGGGAATGTAGACTTTTCCTAGTTGCCTATTGTCTTAAGTTGCCTCTGATGATTGCCTTTGAAATACACATTCCTAGGATCTGAGATTTTATCCTATATATTTTTTGCTGTGATAATAACACTTTTAAAGGATAGACAACTTCTAGGGACTCTCCCTATGGAGTAGGGTTATTTGGTGACAGAAAATTACCCCCCCACCCCGAGATTTTTTTTTTAATTGAAGTATAATTGATATACAATGTTGTATTGTCTTCTGATGTAAAGCAAGGTAACTCAGTAATACATACGTATACATTCTTTTTTTTATTGTTTTTATCACAGGTTATTGAATATAATTCCCTGTGCTGTACAGTAGGACCTTGTTGTTTATCTGTCCTATGTATAATAGCTTGCATCTGCTATTTGCAAACTCCCAACCTGTCCCTGTGCATGCACACTTGGCCACCAGAAGTCTCTTCTATATGTCTGTGAGTCTGTTTCTGTTCATAGATAAGTTCATTTGTGCTGCATTTCAGATTGGACATACAAGTGGTATCATATGATGTTTGTCTTTCTCCTTCTGACTTATTTTGCTTAGTATGATAATCTCTAGGTCCATCCATGGTGCTGCAAATGGTACTATTTCATTCTTTTTTTATGGATGAGTAATATTCCAGTGTGTGTGTGTATTTATGTGTAGACACACAACATCTTTATCCATTCATCTGTTGATGGTCATTTAGATTGTTTGCATGTTTGGCTATTATAAATAGCGCTGCTGTGAACATAGGGGTACATGCATATTGAAAAGAGTCTTTTTTACTTATTTTTCATTTAAAAATTTTTTTATTTTTGCCACACCTCAGAACTTGTGGGAACTCAGTCCCCTGACCAGGGATCAAACCCAGGCCATAGCAGTGACAGTGCCAAATCCTAAACACTAGACCACCAGGGACTCCAAGCATCAAGCTCCTGCTTCTTTCACTTTCTTTGTAATTTGGGGTTGTGTACATAGCCTTCTAAGTCTTGTGCCCTCATTTGAAAAATAATGGTAGTTTACCTCAGACTTTTAAAACAAATAAGTACTGATAGATAGCTTAGATATAATAATATTGCACATTTTATAGAAAAACTCTGTTACTGTTGTTTAATGATATATATCTACTTTGTCATGTTTTGTTATGCCATATCCCTTTGTGTGCATTATATTTTATATGCTTTTATTTTGCAGTTTGTCCTCAACAATGCAGTCTGTGACCTTAGTTAATATATATTTTAAGCACACACTTCATACTACGTATCTGGGGACAATAAGCTGGAGAATTAAAGGGCACTGCATAGACAAGAAATTGCTCTGCTTGGTTATTATATAATGGCAATCATGAAATCATGTGACTTTCGACTTCTTTCTTCAGTTTCTGTTCCTTTGTTGTTCATTCACAAAGTCATGTCCAACTCTTTGCGACCCCATGCCAGCTTCCTCTGTCTTTCATATCTTCCGGAGTTTGCTCAAATTCATGTCCACTGAGTCAGTGATGATATCTAACCATCTCATCTTCTGCCACCCCCTTCTCCTTTTGCCTTCCATTTTTCCCATGTGAATGTGAAGTTGCTCAGTCGTGTCCGACTCTTTGCGACCCCATGGACTGCAGCCTACCTGGCTCCTCCATCCATGGGATTCTCCAGGCAAGAATACTGGAGTGGGTTGCCTTTTCCTTTTCCAGTCTTTCCCATAATGTTATATATTTTCCCCACCTAATATTTTAGAAGTCAGTTATGTCAATACCTTTTACAGTTTTCATATTGTGTGCCCTTTCCAGGGTAAAATTCTCTTCTTTATTCTTAAGGAAGAGTGTTTAGAATTCCATAGAATATAATGTACAACATGGTTACTTATTACTGGTTATTTTACTGCAATAGTAAAGGGTTACTTTACTAGAATAGAAAGGGTTACTAGAATAGTGTGTTTATTAATTTTTATTGTGATTTACAGTTGATGGTCTTTCAGAACATATTATGCAATATAATTGACATTTACTTGTTAATGTTATAAAATGCCTGTTTTTCATGGATATTGATGCTTTTATAACATATAATTCAGGAAAATATTTCATTTTTTAAATATCCTTAGTAAATTCTTTATTTTCTCAGTGCTGTATTTGTTTTGCAATTCTAAACTGCCGTTTATTTAGGTTATTTGTTAGATAAGCTTGTTTTGGATTATTTACCATTATATTACTTATTTTAAGTATTAATTTATATACAGTAATGATGTAGATACTGTATGTAGATTATGTATAATAAGTATGTGGAAAATATGTCTGATATGTTTCTCTTCAGTTACAGTCAGTATTTATATGCTTTGGGTTCATGGTCATGAGATTAGCCATTTTTTAAGAGCTAACTTAAGTTTACACAAACTGAGTGGTTTTGTCATACACTGTTTGAAATGAGGCTACCCTAAAATCAGTTTGAATTTTATGTGAACATACTGTCTTTATTAAAGAATCCTATTTCTTTAATGTTTCTCAAAATTTGAAGATCATGGTTGGGAAGTTTCATAACTACATTCAGTGTAAATGTTATTTTTGGTATAATATGTTTTCAACATAAAATATTTACTTATGAGTTATAATTAATAACATACCTATGATTTTTTGTATTTTGTAGATATCTCTCCCATACATATTATCAAGAACTTACAACCAAAGGAGAACACTAACTCAACAGATACATTCCAAACAGTGATTTCAGGAAGACATGAAAGCCCTGGAGTCAAAGATTTCTACTTAAGGGAAATCCGAGGCAATATGCTTGAGTTTGAGTGTCAGTGGAGAGATGATGAAAGAAATTACAAAGGAGTGCTTGTAACCCATAATGAAAAGCTCACCGATAGAAAAAATCAATGTGGTAGAAGCAATGCAGGAAACAATGCAATTGAAAATAAACTTGCATTAAGCTTTCAGGATGAATTGCAGATATTTCAAATGGAAAGGAAAATTTTTGAATGTAATCAAGTTGAGAAGGTTATCAACAATAGTTCCTCAATTTCAGCTCTCCAAAGAATTCCTCTGAGTGTTCAAACCAACATTTCTAACATGTATGGGAATGATTTTATCCATTCTTCAATACTGACAAAAGACCGTAAAGCACATAGGGAAAAACCTTACAGGTGTAATGACTGTGACAAAACCTTTACTCATGTCTCACATCTCACTAAACATCGGGTAGTCCATACAAGAGACAGGCCATACAAATGTGATACATGTGGCAAGGACTTCAGTCAGAGTTCGAACCTTGCAACTCATCGGAGAATTCATACTGGAGAGAAACCTTACAAATGTAATGAGTGTGGCAAGGTTTTTAATAGAAAATCAAACCTTGAAACTCATCAAAGAATTCATACTGGAGAGAAACCATACAAATGTAATGTGTGTGGCAAAGCCTTTAGGGTGTGTTCAAGCCTCAGGAGCCATCAAGTAATCCATACTGGAGAGAAGCGTTACCATTGTAGTAAATGTAACAAGGCTTTTTCCCGTAATTCCAAGCTTCTAAAACATCAAAGAATTCATACTCGAGGGCAGCCCTACAAATGTGATGCATGCGACAAAGCCTTTATTTTGCGTTCAAGCCTAATCAACCATCAGGTAGTCCATACTAGAGGGAAGTCTTACCCATGTAATGAATGTGGCAAGACGTTCATCAAAAGTTCACACCTTAGGCTTCATGAGAGAATTCATACTGGAGAGAAGCCATACAAGTGTACTGAATGTGGCAAGGGCTTCAGGCAATGGTCTGATATCAAAATTCACCAAAGAATCCATGCTGGAGAGAAACCTTTCAAATGTAGCGAGTGCGGCAAATCCTTTACTCGGAGTTCACACCTCACTAGACATCAAATCATCCATACTGGAGAGAAACCATATAAATGTGAGGTCTGTGACAAGGTCTTCAGTCGGAATTCACATCTTGCAGGTCATTGGAGAACTCATACAGGGGAAAAACCTTACAAATGTAATGAGTGTGGCAAAGCCTTTAGTGATCGTTCAAGCCTAACTTACCATCAGGTAATTCATACTGGAGAGAAGTCTTACAAATGTAATGAATGTGGCAAAGCTTTTATTAAGCCTTCATATCTTAGGCATCATGAGAGGATTCATACTGGAGAGAGGCCATACAAGTGTAATGAATGTAGCAAGGCTTATATCAAGCTTTCGCATCTTAGGTATCATGAGAGGATTCATACTGTAAAGAAACCATACAAGTGTACTGAATGTGACAAGGCCTTTCAGCAATGGTCTGACATCACTATTCACCAAAGAATTCATGCTGGAGATAGATCTTAGAAACGTAAGTGTAGTGTGGCAAATCCTTTAGCCTTTGAAGCCTCAGTAAACACCAGGTGACCCATACTGGAAAGAAACTTTACAAACAATGAATGTGGCAAGGCTTTTAGCAGGTGTTCACACCTTCGGCTTCATGAGAGGATTCATACTGTAGAGAAACCATACCAATGTACTGAGTATGGTACAGCCTTTAGACAATAGTCCTACCTCAGGATTCACCAAAGAATTCATTCCGGAGAGAAACCTTACCAGTTCCACGAGTGTGGGAAAACTTTTGTTCAGGGTTTACACCTCCCTAATCATCAGATAATCCATAATCCGTACAGGCTTGCAGATGTACTGCGTTTTGCAAGGCTTTTAGCTATTGCCTTAAACTCTGGGTTCACCGAGTAGTCCATACAAAACAAATGTAATGAATGTGGCAACGTTTCAAATTATTGCTCACTTTTCACTAAATAAAGGGATCTGTATTCTGGAGTTAAAGCACACAAGTGTAGTGTGTGGTAAGGATTTTACCCATATAGCAAACATTGGGGGAAGATATAGAGTTGACACCTTCAAAATACGATAAACATGGTAAAGACTTTCCCTTGAATTCAAATATTGTGCAACAACAGAGTATATTGGAGAGAAATCACTAAACTTTACACGATACATCCTTGAGAGAAGCCACAAAAAAATAATGTGCATGCTAGTTATGGTTCAAGATGATGGGGTAGAAAGACAAGTGTTCATCTTATGCAAGAGCACCAAAATCACAACTAGCTGTTGAACAATCATCAACAAGAGGACATTGGTCCAAAGACCAAGAAGCCACAAGATGGTAGGAGGGGTGCAAACACTATAAAATCAAATCCCATACTGGCTGGGTGGGCAACATACAAACTGGAGAACAATAATGCCAAAGAAGTTCTCCCACTGTAGGGAAAGTTCTGAGCCCCACCTCAGGCTTCACAGCCTGGGGATCTAACAAAGGAACTGGGAATACCCAGGGAATCTGACTTTGAAGGCCAGCGGGATTTGATTATAGAACTTCCACAGTTCAAAACAGATTCCACTCTTGTAGGGCACAAATAAAATCTTGGCATGCACCAAGACCCAAGGGAAAGGAGCAGTGACCCCACAGGAGACTGAACCAGACCTACCTGCTGGTGTTGGAGGGTCTTCTCTGGAGGCATGGGTCAGAAATGGCTCTCCATGGGGGCAGGGGCACTGATAGCAGCAGCCTGGGAAGGTCCTCCTTGGTGTTAGTCCTCTTGGAGGTCGCCATTAACCTGACCATAAACCCCAGAGCTGGGTCACCTCAGGCCAAACAACCAACAGGGAGGGAGCACAGCCCCACCCACCCATCAGCAGATAGTTGGATTTAAGTTTTACTTGGTGATCCCCTGCCCACCAGAGTAGGACCCAGTTTTTCCCACCCAGTCTCTCCCATCAAGAATCTTACATAAGCCTTTTAGCCTCATCTACCAGAGGGCATATAGAAGAAATAAGAAGAACCACAATTCCACAGCAGCTAGAACAAAAGCCACATTACTCTAAGTTAATTAGGATGAAAAAGAAGAGTTATATCACAGATGAAGGGACAAGATAAAACCCCAAAAAACAACTAAATGAAGTGGAGATAGGCAACCTTCCAGATTATTCATGATTCAAAATCATGAAGATGATCCAGAATCTCAGAATAGAATGGAGAAGATGCAAAAAAAATGTTTGCCAAAGACCTAGAAGAACTAAAGAATAAACCAACAGAGATGAACAATACAGTAGAAAGAATCAATAGCAGAGTAACTGAGGCAGAAGAACGGATAAATGACCTGGAAGACAGAATGGTGGAAATCATTTCTGCAGAACAGAATATAGGGGGGAAAGGAATGAAAAAAAAAAAAAAAAAGCCTAAGAGACCTCTGGGACAACACTAAATGCATTAACATTTGCATGATATGGGTTCCCAGAAGAAGAGAGATAGAGAAAGGACCAGAGAAAATATTTGAAGAGATAATAGCTGAAAACTTCCCTAACATGGGAAAGGATATAGTCAACTAAGTCCAGGAAGTGCAGAGTCCCAGGCAAGATAAATCTAAGGAGGAACACACTGAGACACACAGTAATCAAACTGACAAAAATTAAAACAAAGATAAAATATGAAAAGCAACAAGGGAAAAATGGCAACATAAATGGGAACTCCCATAAGGTTAAAAACTTGATTTCTCAACAGAAACTATACAAGCCAGAAGGGAATGGCACTATATATTTAAAGTGATGGAAAGGAAGAACCTACAAACCAAGAATACTCTAACCAGCAAGACTCAATGAGATATGATGGAGAAAGCAAAAACTTTCCAGGCAAGCAAAGGTTAAGAGAATTCAGCATCACCAGACCACTTTTACAACAGATGTTAAAGGAACTTCTCTAGGAAGGAAACACAGGAGAAAGAAAAGACCTACACAAAATAAACCCCAAACAATTAAGAAAATGGTAATACATATCAATAATTACCTTAAATGTAAATGGATTAAATGTACCAACCAAAAGACAGACTGGCTGGAGCAATAAAGACGTGCATGTATGCACTTTGGCTTACCACATCACTCTCCTTAATCCCCCAAATTGTAGGTAATTATTTTATATTGTTAGGTTAATCATGTTCCTTTTATGGCTTGCGGTTATAATTATCTATGAATCTTGGATGGCTATTGATTGTGAAAACTGATAAACATCTTTTACTATTGTGATTATGTAACTGTTATTCACTTAATACCATTCTATCATGATTGGTCAACAGAAAATAATAGAATTCTATATCACCAAAATTGCGATTTAATGGAAAAACCTGTAATCACTTTTTAAAATCCAGATGCATACCAGAATTATCTTGGAATTTTTTGAAAAATACAAATGTCCAGGTATAGCTTTTTTTCTCCAAAGCTCCAGATGTATTTCTAATGAACAGCCATGTTTAAAAACAACCGGACTCTATGGGAAAAAAAGGGTGCAACACCAGTTCAGTTCAGTTCAGTCGCTCAGTCGTGTCTGACTCTTTGCGACCCCATGAATCGCAGCACGCCAGGCCTCCCTGTTCATCACCATCTCCTGGAGTTCACTCAGACTCACGTCCATCGAGTCCGTGATGCCATCCAGCCATCTCATCCTCGGTCGTTCCTTTCTCCTCCTGTCCCCAATCCCTCCCAGCATCAGAGTCTTTTCCAATGAGTCAACTCTTCACATCAGGTGGCCAAAGTACTGGAGTTTCAGCTTTAGCATCATTCCTTCCAAAGAAATCCCAGGGTTGATCTCCTTCAGAATGGACTGGTTGGATCTCCTTGCAGTCCAAGGGACTCTCAAGAGTCTTCTCCAACACCACACTTCAAAAGCATCAATTCTTTGGCACTCAGCCTTCTTCACAGTCCAACTCTCACTTCCATACATGACCACAGGGAAAACTATAGCCTTGACTAGACGGACCTTAGTCGGCAAAGTAATGTCTCTGCTTTTGAATATGCTATCTAGGTTGGTCATAACTTTTCTTCCAAGGAGTAAGTGTCTTTTAATTTCATGGCTGCAGTCACCATCTGCAGTGATTTTGGAGCCCAAAAATATAAAGTCTGACACTGTTTCCCTATTACCCAAAGATGAAAACTATGGAGCATCAGAGGATTTATATTTGAGACCACCCTTACAACTATAATGAATGTTGTAAAGCTTCAAATGTCCATGCCTTTGGCATAATGAGAGAATTAATGCAGGACAGAAAATACACAGATATACTTACTGTGGAAATACCTTTAAGAAACAGTGTGTTCTCAGGACTCACCAAATAATTCATATTGGGGAGAATATTTTAAAAAGTATGTGGTAAATTTCTTAACCAGTTTTCCCAATGGACCACACCTCAGAGGAAACTATACTGGGAATAACTAAGTCTTCAATTTTTTGAGATTCGTCTGAGATACTATATACTGCAGAATAATTCAAAGTCAAAATATATTAAAACTCATGACACAGTTATCCTGGGAACAAGGACTTACTTGTGTGGAAATGGTTCATTATCTCCAGTGTATATTTAAATATTTAAATTTTCTTGAAAAGACTACTATCTATGACTTTAAACTTGAGGTTTGAAATCTTTTGATCTTATTCATTCAATACAGGCCTTTCACAATGGTCTTTTTACAAAAATCATAAGTCCGTGTGCCCAACGTACAGTGAAGCTCATCAATACTAAACATTAAGAGTTTGGACCAGAGAAAGGTTTATTACAGATTCGTACAAGGAGACGGGTGGCTCATGCCCTAAGAACCCCAGAGTTACTGCAAACTTTCAGCAGATCCCGTTAAAGCAAAAGGTAAGGGATGGGCATGGTTAGTTGTTGGAGACTTCTCAGTGTCAGAGCCTTTGTTCTTGAGGTCTGGTCATGGTCAGGTAATGGTGTTACTGTACCTCTCTATCAGATGAATGTTATTCTCTATTCTGAACAAAATGGACAAAGTCCCAATGCACAACTTTCACTCTTCAAGGTCCCAGTCCTGACCAAGAGGAGGCAGATCTCAGTTGGCAGTTCCTTCAGGGCCATGTTCCCACATCCTTCCCAGCTGTCATCCCTTAGGGAGCCAGCATCCAACCCAACTGGCCCTCAGTCTCCTTAGGCCACCCAAAGGAGGAGACCAGGTCTCACAGACTGTGACCCATGCAGACGGCCACTGCTATTAGGTCACAGAGACAGGAATGGAGGAAAGGTTCACTGCGGCCTTAAGGCCTGGGCCAAGGCTAGTGGAAGGTCTTAGTGAGGGCTCTGGAGCCCTGCAGAATATAGTCCCCAGGCTATTCCCTGGGCCCTCCAGCTCACCCACCTGCCCAAGGCTGGGTAACCTGCAGGGCCTCCAGGAGAAGCCCTGAATCTGCCTCTTACCTCACTCTCCACCTGATGACCACCACTGACCCTTGTCTTAATCACTTCCCCAGTGGTTCTTCATTGACAGTTACCAGTGGGCAGGGCCCACTGTGGTGCTGGCCAGTAACCAAGCAGGACAGCTAACGGGTCACTCATTGATAGTTGGTGGGGCCCACTGAGGCACCAAGCAATGACTGAGCAAGACCTGTTGCCTGGTAACAGGGTGCAGAGTAATGAGACACAACAGTGGCTACCTGCTCCACTTGCTCTGTTGTGGGTTGTGCTCCACTTGCTCTGTTACAGTCTCATGATGGTTTCATGAAGGAATCAGATGAGGGAGTTGACTTCATTAGGTGTGCTTTGTTCACATTTGTGTTCCCTGGAGAAACAAGGACACAAAATTATCAACTTCAGTAGTGTGAATTAGTCAGGGAGGGAAAGAGAATAATGTACAACTGTGATGACTCATCATGCCCATTATGTTCAGGCTGCCCTTCCATAGATAGGCAACTGTGGGTTATAGGAAAGAATGTTGTATAAATTGACCTTGAATAGAGAAGGCTGAAAGGACATGGGCTTTTCATGGGAGGAGACTGACAGGTTATGACTGAGAATGTGGTGGAACTAGTACAAGAATTGTGATCACTTTCTCCTTTAATTGGCAATAGCTGTTGTATATCAATGGAAACTTAGTCTTATTCTTGGAAATTGTAGAGGGCAGCTTTCTTGAGTAATCAAAAGACCCAGAGAGGTATGTGTGTGTGTCTGTTTCATATTTAATTGCTGCCATTATGTTTAGCTACTCCTTTATTCAGAATATATCATAAGTCTCATGCATATTAGTTTTCATTTGTAAAGTAACTGGCTTATAAAATATGCTTTTACCTTAAAACTGTTACAGATAGAGTAAGCAGGTGAAAGTAAGGTGAAGCACCTTCACTTCCCAGCTCTTCTGGGCTCCCTCGCCCCGCTCCCAGCAGTAACGCTCTGCTCAGTCCTCGCCTCTGGAAGTCCCGCCTCTTCCTTTCTGACACTATCCCTGGGAACCCAAATGCAGTACGCAAACGGTAATTGACTTGTGTGAAGCCGTTGTTTCAACTTTCTAGTATAAATCTGTGCTGCACTGTCTGCCCTATGCTTTCTTTAAGGTCTTGGGAGTGACTCTCGACCTTGCAGCCCAGCAGCCGGCACTTAACCTGAGTACGCCCAGACATCGCTGTTACTCGTCGGGTATGTGTTCATTTTGGTTTGATGGTGTGAGGCTCTCCAGTTCTCTTGACATTTCTGCGATCGTTACACGTAGACACCACCTTTCACTGCATTTTCTGCTTAAAATCCTTTACTACCTCTGTCCTCCACCCCATATAAAGCCCTTGTCCGCGAGATGGATTCGTGGCCCTCAGCGTCGCCCTGGAGGTCTCGCAGGCCGCCCTGCTCCCGGAGAGGCCGCATCCTCTACCCGGTCCTGGGATTCTGGAGAGCCCGCCCGGCTCCTGAGATCCTGTCCGCCTCTGTTCTTCAGTCTCAGGCACCTTCTGCCTCGGAGGCCTTTCCTGTTCCCTCACCCCGCATAGGGGCAGGTAAGTTGGGCCAACCTTTTACTACTCACTCTTCTTCGGTTCTCAATTGCAAATGGTCTGTTCCCATCCGCGGGCATCTTTTTTAGTCACCATTCCTGTGACCATTTAGTCACCGACTTGATGGATGTGAGTCTGAGTGAACTCTGGGAGTTGGTGATGGACAGGGAGGCCTGGCGTACTGCGATTCATGGGGTTGCAAAGAGTCGGACATGACTGAGGGACTGAACTGAACTCTTTCCACTGCTGGTGTCCACAAGTCCATTCTCCAAGTCTGGGTCTCCATGTCTTCACTGTGAATAGATTCATCAGGGCTATTTTTTTCTGATGAACCTATTTACAGAGAAGACAGACAAGGAATTGGTTTGATGACATCACTGACTCAATGTGGGCCAGGAGGTTCTAAAGAAGCAGAGACAGAGTGACCGAGATAGAAGTAGAACAACTGAGAAAAAGGGAGAACCAAGTGGAAGATGCAAGATGGCTGAGGATGTTCCCACTAGCTATGTATTTTACGCATGATAGTGTATATATGTCAGTGCTACTTTCTCAATTTGTTGTAGCCTCAAAGTCACTGCAGATGGTGATTGCAGCCATGAAATTAAAAGACGCCTACTCCTTGGAAGAAAAGTTATGACCAATCTAGACAGCATATTCAAAAGCAGAGACGTTACTTTGCCAACAAAGTTCCGTCTAGTCAAGGCTATGGTTTCTCCAGTGGTCATGTATGGATGTGAGAGTTGGACTGTGAAGAAAGCTGAGCACCGAAGTATCTATGCTTTTGAACTATGGTGTTGGAGAAGACTCTTGAGAGTCCCTTGGACTGCAAGGAGATCCAACCAGTCCATTCTGAAGATCATCCCTGGGATTTGTTTGAAGGGAATGATGCTAAAGCTGAAAGTCCAGTATTTTGGCCACCTCATGTGAAGAGCTGACTCATTGGGAAAGACTCTGATGCTGGGAGGGATTGGGGGCAGTAGAAGGGGTTGACGACAGAGGATGAGATGGCTGGATGGCATCACCGACGTGATGGATGTGAGTCTGAGTGAACTCTGGGAGTTGGTGATGGACAGGGAGGCCTGGCGTGCTGTGATTCATGGGGTTGCAAAGAGTCGGACATGACTGAGCGACTGAACTGAACTCCTTCCACTGCTGGTGTCCACAAGTCCGTTCTCCAAGTCTGGGTCTCCATGTCGTCACTGTGAATAGATTCATCAGTACTATTTTTTTCTGATGAACCTATTTACAGAGAAGACAGACAAGGAACTGGTTCAATGGCATCACCGACTCAATAGACATGATTATGAGCAAGTTCTGGGAGATGGTGAAGGACAGAGAAGCCTGGCGTGCCACAGTCCATGGGGCCACAAAGAGTCAGACACAATATCATGCTTGTTTTCCTGTTTCTGACTTCACTCTCTATAACAGACTCTAGGTTCATCCACCTCACTTCAACTGACTCCAGCTCCATTCCTTTTATGGCTGAGTAATATCTCATTGTAGTCAGATACCACATTTTCTTTATCTATTCATCTGTTGATAGACATCTGGGTTGCTTTCATGTCCCGACTATTGTATAGCATCTCTTTACCTCCAGGTGTGCATGCCTCTTTATGTGCACAGGCAGAACAAGCTACAATTATTTTTCTTCCCCCAAAGATACAGATTATTATGAACAGTAGTGTTAATCCACTTCTCTGAAGGCCAGTTCTGGGAACTACCCTAGGCACAGACTCGATACTGGCTCAAGATGAAGCACTTTATGGCATGGGTGCAGTCGGGTCATCATGCAGTTGGCCTTTTCCCTCTGGTGGCAGTTACCGTATCTGTAAAACTCAGAAATGTAGGACTTCCTTTGTGGCCCAGTGGTTAGGAATTTAATTTCTCTTCCAATGCAGGGCACATAGGTTCCAGCCCTGGTCATGAAACTGGGATCCCACATGCCACACAGCAACTAAACTGGCACGCCAAAACAAAAGATCCCACGTGCCACACCAAAGATTCCATGTGCCACAACTGTGACACAATGCAGTCAAATAAATAAAATATTTTTTTAAAGAACTCAGAAATGTGCATCAGACACTGAGTCTGTGGTTCCTTTGTCCTATTTATTAGATGCTTGAGTCTTTCTCTTTTGTGCCTCAGGGAGGTCTGGGAGACTTCAGCTTTTCTATCAACAAGAGACAGAAGAGAAAGACAAATCTAGGGTTTCATTTATCTGTGGAATCTAAACAAAGGGTACAAATGAACTTATCTACAAAACCAGAATAGAGGTATAGACATAGAAAACAAACATGGTTATCAGGGAGTGAGGTGTGGAGGGATAAATTGGGAGATTGGGATTGACAGATACATACTAGTGTATATAAAGTAGATAATAGTGACCTACAGTATAGGACAGTAAATTCTACTCAATGCTCTCTAATGAGCTATGGGGGAAAGAATCTAACAAAGTTTGGGATGTGGATAACATTGAATTTGTTATACGCCTGAAACTAACACAATATTGTGAATCAACTATACTCCAGTAAAAATGTTTAGAAAAGAGAAGACATGGAAGGGCCTTTGTACTTGGGGTTGGGCGGGGGGATGAGTGCAGGGTTCTTCTGGGTTCCAAGAAGATTCAGTCTTTTAAGGGGTCGGGATAAATGACAATCAAGGGACTCGCATACATATATATGTATTCATTCTTCCCCTAAACTCCTGTCCCATCCAGGCTGCCACATGACATTGAGCAGAGTTCCCTGTGCTATACAGTGAGATGTTTCTGTTTTGTAAATGAGTTCATTGGTGTTTCTTCAGATTCCACCTATCAGTTCAGTTCAATCGCTCAGTCATGTCCAACTCTATGTGACCCCATGGACTGCAGCATGCCAGGCTTCCCTGTCCATCACCAACTTCCAGAGCTTGCTCAAACTCATGTCCATTAAGTTGGTAATGCCATCCAACCATCTCATCCTCTGTCGTCCCCTTCTCCTTCTGCCTTCAATCTTTCCCAGCATCACCGTCTTTTCCAATGAGTCAGTCCTTTGCATCAGGTGGGCAAAATACTGGAATTTCAGTTTTAGCATCAGTACTTCCAACGAATATTCAGGACTGATGTCCTTTAGGGTGGACTGGTTGGATCTCCTTGCAGTCCAAGAGACTCTCAACAGGCTTCTCCAACACCACAGTTCAGAAGCATCAATTCTTCGGTGCTCAGCTTTCTTTGTAGTCCAACTCTCACATCCATATATGACTACTGGAAAAATCGTAGCTTTGTCTAGACAGACCATTATTGGCAATGTAATGTCCCTGCTGTTCATGGGGTTCTCAAGGCAAGAATACTGAAGTGGCTTGCCATTCCCTTCTATAGGATACCAAAAGAGGAACTCCCCAGGTCATTAGGTGCCCAATATGCTACTGGAGATCAGTGGAGAAGTAACTCCAGAAAGAATGAAGGGATGGAGCCAAAACAAAAACAATACCCAGTTTGCATGTGACTGGTGATAGAAGCAAGATCCGATGCTATAAAGAGCAATATTGCATAGGAACCTGGAATGTCAGGTCCATGAATCAAGGCAAATTGGAAGTGGTCAAACAATAGATGGCAAGGGTGAATGTCAACATTCTAGGAATCAGCGAACTAAAATGGACTGGAATGGGTGAATTTAACTCAGATGACCATTATATCTACTACTGCGGGCAGGAATCCCTCAGAAGAAATGGAGTAGCCATCATGGTCAACAAAAGAGTCCAAAATGCACTACTTGGATGCAATCTCAAAAACAACAGAATGATCTCTATTCGTCTCCAAGGCAAACCATTCAATATCACAGTTATCCAAGTCTATGCCCCAACCAGTAATGCTGAAGAAACTGAAGTTGAACGGTTTTATGAAGACCTACAAGACCTTTTAGAACACCCAAAAAAGATGTCCTTTTCATTATAGGGGACTGGAATGCAAAAGTAGGAAGTCAAGAAACACCTGGAGTAACAGGCAAATTTGGTCTTGGAGTGCGGAATGAAGCAGGGCAAAGACTAATAGAGTTTTGCAAAGAAAACACACTGGTCATAGCAAACACCCTCTTCCAACAAAACAAGAAAAGACTCTACACATGGACATCACCAGGTGGTCAACACTGAAATCAGAGTGATTATATTCTTTGCAGCCAAAGATGGAGAAGCTGTATACTGTCAACAAAACCAAGACCAGGAGCTGACTGTGGCTCAGATCATGAACTCCTTATTACCAAATTCAGACTTAAATTGAAGAAAGTAGGGAAAACTGCCAGACCATTCAGGTATGACCTAAATCAAATCCCTTATGCTTATACAATAGAAGTGAGAAATAGATATAAGGGCCTAGATCTGATAAATAGAGTGGCTGATGAACTATGGAATGAGGTTCGTGACATTGTACAGCAGACAGGGATCAAGACCATCCCCATGGAAAAGAAATGTAAAAAAGCAAAATGGCTGTCTGGGGAGGCCTTACAAATAGCTGTGAAAAGGAGATAGGCAAAAATCAAAGGAGAAAAGGAAAGATATAAGCATATGAATGCAGAGTTCCAAATAGCAGCAAGAAGAGATAAGAAAGCCTTCTTCAGTGATCAATGCAAAGAACTTGAGGAAAACAACAGAATGGGAAAGACTAGAGATCTCTTCAAGAAAATTAGAGATACCAAGGGAACATTTCATGCAAAGATGGGCTTGATAAAGGACAGAAATGGTATGGACCTAACAGAAGCAGAAGATATTAAGTAGAAGTGGCAAGAATACACGGAAGAACTGTACAAAAAAGATCTTCACGATGGTGTGACCGCTCATCTAGAGCCAGACATCTTGGAATGTGAAGTCAAGTGGGCCTTAGAAAGCATCACTATGAACAAAGCTAGTGGAGGTGATGGAATTCCAGTTGAGCTATTTCAAATCCTGAAAAATGATACTGTGAAAGTGCTACACTCAATATGCCAGCAAATTTGGAAAACTCAGCAGTGGCCACAGGACTGGAAAAGGTCAGTTTTCATTCCAATCCCAAAGAAAGGCAACTCCAAAGAATGCTCAAACTACCACACAATTGCACTCATCTCACACGCTAGTAAAGTAATGCTCAAAATTCTCCAAGCCAGGCTTCAGCTATACGTGAACCGTGAACTCCCTGATGTTCAAGCTGGTTTTAGAAAAGGCAGAGGACCTAGAGATCAAATTTCCAACATCCGCTGGATCATCGAAAAAGCAAGAGAGTTCCAGAAAAACATCTATTTCTGCTTTATTGACTATGCCAAAGCCTTTGACTGTGTGGATCACATAAACCGTGGAAAATTCTGAAAGGGATGGGAATACCAGACCACCTAACCTGCCTGTTGAGAAATCTGTATGCAGGTCAGGAAGCAACAGTTAGAGCTGGACATGGAACAACAGACTGGTTCCAAATAGGAAAAGGTGTACGTCAAGGCTGTATATTGTCACCCTGCTTATTTAACTTATATGCAAAGTACATCATGAGAAATGCTGGATTGGAAGAAACACAAGCTGGAATCAAGATTGTCGGGAGAAATATCAATAACCTCAGATATGCAGATGACACCACCATTATGGCAGAAAGTGAAGAGAAGCTAAAAGCCTCTTGATGAAGTGAAAGAGGAGAGTGAAAAAGTTGGCTTAAAGTCAACATTCAGAAAACGAAGATCATGGCATCCGGTCCCATCACTTCATGGGAAATAGATGAGGAAACTGTGGAAACAGTGTCAGACTTTATTTTTTGGGGCTCCAACATCACCACAGATGGTGACTGCTGCCATGAAGTTACAGATGCAATCAGAGTGGAAAAAGTTTCACCTTGAGTTGAAGTGTATTATGCAATAAGATTCCATATTGAAGAGAAGTCATGAACTGTATAGCCAAGGGCTTTCTCAAGACATCAGAGTGTATTAGACTTGAAAATATATGTCTTTCAAAGAAACCACACAAAAGTTGTGTATGCTATTTCCTCTGAAATCAGGAAGAAGACAAGGGTGCCCACTCTCACCACAACTATTCAACATAGTTTTGGAAGTCCTAGCAGTGAGAGAAGAAAAAGAAATAAAAGGAATCCAGATTGGAAAAGAAGTAAAATTCTTACTGTTTGTAGATGACATGATCTTCTACATAGAAAACCCTCAAGATAGCACCAGAAAATTACTAGAGCTAATCAATGAATATAGTAAAGTTTCAGGATATAAAATTAATACTCAGAAATCTTTTGCATTCCTATATACTAACAATGAAAAAAGAGAAACTAAGGAAACAATCCCATTCACCATTGCATTGAAAAGAATAAAGGACTTATGAATAAATCCACCTAAAGAAACAAAAAGACATGTATACAAAACTATAAGACACTAGTGAAAGAAAGATGACACAAATAGATGGAACAATATACCATGTTTGTGGATTCGAAGACTCAATATAGTGAAAATGAGTATTCTACCCAAAGGAATCTATAGATTGGAAGATGTTAATGTATGAACTTTGAGGTATAAAATGAGTAAGTTTAGGGGAACTATGTGCAGCATTTTAACTGCAGTAAATTCTTCTGTGACACTACATACTTTAAATTTGCCAGTAGAGTAAATCTTAAGTGCTCTCACCATACGAAACATGGGAACTGGGAGTTTATGGATGTATTGATGACTGAATTGTGATAAATATTTCACAGTGTGTACCTCTGTCAAATGGTCACATCATGCATGATAAGTATACACATATCCATTTCATTAGTTCTATCTCAGTAAGGCCGGAAAAGGAGAAAGTAGGAGGTGGGCTGAGTTTGCCACCTTTAATGGTGTTCAACCCATGTTTCCCATGAGATCCATGAAGCATTTTGCAAAACCATGTATGGTACCCCCTGCCCTATCAGACATCCTCAGATACTTATGTGGGTCTAGTCCCAGGTATGTTCACAGTGCAGTAAATCTGATCTGGATCCTACATTGAGAACCAAGGCTCTTAGGCTCCACTTCTGAGACTGAGAACAGCCCCAGAGATGAGGAGGCCACTCTGCTCTGAGTGGGGATGGACCTGGGCCTGCTGTGTGACCTGAAGGGGATTGTGGGGTCAGCGGAGGTGCCCCCTGCTGCTGGGTATGTGAGGCCTCACTAGGAGGGGACTGCGATCCAAGGGAAAGTGTGGGAAAGCTCCTGTGTCGGTCTCTGTGCCGGAATTGACTGTCCTGAGTCCCTCCTGAGACAGTGGGCACAGAGGACTGTCTGTTCCCCATGGAGGGCTTCCCTGCATGTGTAGTTGGGGCTCAGGAAGGGGGAATGTTGATTGTAGGTGTTAAACAGCATATTTTCAACTTTCAGTATCAACCTGTGTAGGATGCCTGAGAAAAAACCTGGAAGAGGGGAGAAAAAGAGGCAGGAATGGCTCTTTCTCAGGTGTCATATCCTGAGTTGGTTCTCAGTCTGTCCTTTCTGAAGTGCCCCTCTCTGGACTTGCTAATCGTGTCAGACTCTGGAGTATCCTGTCTGTCTCCTGTACATGCACACTCACCGGGGGCCTTCTCTGAGGGCCTGTTATCACCACTTAGATCCCGTCTCCCCATGACCTGGTGACCTGGCCCTTGTGAGGAGGCTCCCCTGGGCACCGTCCCGTGCAGGGCTTCTCACCCACGGGTTGGAGATGGGGTCTCAGTGCTGTTAGGCAGCAAGTTTGCTTAGGGCCCATCTGGATGCGCTGTCTGCTCTCTGTCAACCATAATAAAGAAGCTGCACGTGGACATCAGGTATTAACACTCACAATATGTGGTAAAATCTGGAAAAGAGGCCAATAAGGGGAAATCAGTCCTGACTATTTACGGTACATTTAAAGCTAAATGAGGACCTCCTTGAAAATCTTAGTGTTTGAGAATGGAATGGAAAGTTCAGAAGAGACCTCAGGGCTAGTGGGCTTTTCATTCCATCATCTATTTTTCACTATGAAATCCAAGTTTACTGATATTTTTTTGTCTTCTTTGTCACATGGTGCAGCTTGCAGAATCTTAGTTCCCTGAGTATGGATTGAACCTGAAACTCTGGAAATGGAAGTGCAAGGTCTTAACCATGGGACTGCCAGGGAAGTCCCCACTTTATTAACTTTGGTTCATTGTTTTATTGTGGAATTAACAAACTTTGGTTTTTGTTAATAACTACATACCTAAAATTAACTGCAGATAAAATCATTTTTTTAGAACAATTATTTATTTATGTGTTCTGGGTCTTTGTTGCTGCTTGGTCTTTTCTCTAGTTGCCAGCAGTGGGGGCTGTTCTCTAGTCGTGGTGCATGGGATTCTCGTTGTGTCTTGTTGCAGAGCATGGGCTGTATGATGCTTGGGCTTCAGTAGTTTCAGGACGTGGGCCTTGTAGTTTGGGCCCTTGGGCGTTACAGCACAGGCTCAGTAGTTGTGTCACTTGGTCTTGGTTGCCCCGAGGCATGTGGCATTATCCTGGAGCAGAACCCGTGTCTTCCACATTTGCGGGTGGATTCTTTACCATTGCGCCAGGAGAGATGCCCTCATATTATTTTTGAAGACAGGTATTTTATAGAGATTGGACTCAAAGTATTCTATATATGTTTTTTATGTGTCTACTACTTTTTCTTTTAAACTAATATAGTATTAGAGTTGAGATGTCCCTGTTGGTACGGTGGATAAGAATGTGCCTGCCAATGCAGGGCATATGGGTTGGATCTCCCTGGTCCGAGAAGATTCTGCATGCCCAGAAGTAACTAAGCCCATCCACTGTAACTACTGAGCCCATGCTCGAGAGCCTGTGAGCCAAAACTGCAGACCCCATGTTTTGAAACTACAGAAGCCTTGTGCCTGCAGTTCACCTACAACCTGTTCTCTGTAACAAAAGATGCCATTGCCTGAGAAACCCGCTCACCACAACTACAGAGTATCTCCCCCTCAGTGCAACTAGAAAAAGCCACACAAAGTAACAAAGACCAGCACAACCTAAATAAACAAGCTTTTTAAAAAAGATAATATTGACACACTTAAGTACAGTTGATTCATTTTCATGGCCCCAGAGATGCTGAAATACATATGACTAAACGTGATAGTGAGAAAATGATTTAAAAATGTGTCAAGAGGCAACTCTTCATTTCAGTCAATTGTGTGTTTACATGTGCATGCATGTGTGCATGGATATGCAACTCCATGGTTTTATTACAAAACATCATCTCATAAATAAGCTTTGTACTTTTTAACAGTTGAAATTATATCTTAAATATATTATGTAGCCTTAAATTTTTTCTACCCCAGCACAGGAATGATTTAAATAGTAACAAGATTACTGATATTGTGTGTGGGGGAGGGGTTGAGAAGTGACCTTATACAATGACCTTTTATGGCCTTCCATTGCTCTTCAAATTCCTTGATGTTATTTGAGGTTTCTCAGGGAACTCTTATTGATGGACTTTTATGCTCTGTTACTTAACTGTTTGATTCCTTAGGTTCAAAGGAATTTGACTTGACTTGATTCCCTCCTCTTTTAGTATAAAAGGTCACTGAGTTCCAACTCGCATAAGATGGTTTTGTGGGTACAGTCCAGTCCACCATATTTTCGGTTTGCTGACTTTCTGAATAAAGTCATTATTCCCGCCCCAGCAACTCGTCTCTCAATTATTGGCCTGTTGTGTAGAGAGCAGTAGAAGTTTAGAATGTGTACTAAAGGAACAATGCGGTTTTCATCAATTTTTAAAGATGTATTGCTCTTTTTGGCCACATGATGCAAAGAGCGGACTCAACGGAAAAGACCCTGATGCTGGGAAAGATTGTGGGGAGGAGAAGAGGGTGACAGAGGATGAGATGGTTGGATGGCATTACCCACTCAATGAACACAAGTTTGAGAAAACTCTGGGAGATAGTGAAGGACAGGGAAGCCTGGTGTGCTGCAGTTCATGGAGTTGAAAAGAGTCAGATTCAACTTAGCAACTGATCCCTCCAACAAAAATTGCTCTTTTTAAAGCAATGGTTAGTAAACTCTATCAATTTCAAAATAAAGAAAAAAGATACTGACAGAAGTTCCCATCACATACCTTAGTCCTCCACTCTCAGACTGTATGTTTTGACCTTGTGTCTCTGGAACTGAGCCATGTGGAAAGAGGGAAATTTGTGATACAGGATGTCACTGTAAAATGACATGTTTTCCCCAGGGATAGTTTTGTATTTCTTATTTTAGTTTGCAGTACAGAGAAAAGTCCAGAAAAATTTCTTGTTTTCTTAAGATGGTTAAATTATTCTAATGGCAGGAAATGTTCTGCATCCAATTACCGCCCTATAGGAACTCTTTGGAGACCCAGGTTCCCAACCCCTGAATTGCCAGGAGCAGGACAGGCAAGAACCTGCTGACAAACCATTTATTTATTTATTTATTGCACTTTAAACTATGTGGGTTATTTCCAAATACCTTTGGTATTGATTCTCACATAGTTTCACAGTAAGAAGAGAGCAGGCCCTGTATGATTTCGATACTCTTTATTTAGGCCGTGAAACTTTTGCACCTTGTTTTATGTCATGTTCCAGTGTCTCCTGGTTAATAATCTATGGGAACTTGAATAAAATTTGTATCCTGCTCTTGTGTGAAAATTGTATAAGTCTTAATTATGTTGAATTGGTTCACAATTCTTTTCAGGTCTAGTATATCCTACTTTCCTGTCCATTCTATTAATTTTTGAGAGTTTAATATTGAAATTCCAACTAAAAATCTTAATTTGTCTACTTAAAAAATTGTAATATATAGTGGAACTGTCTGTAACTACTTTCAAAGCCTCATGTAAATGTCATGCTTTCGTAATTTCAAAAAATTTTAAGAAGGAAAATAAAATCTTTATTGAAACTTTTCTACTTGTTAGGAGGACATATCCTAGTTTCCAACATACTGGTCTCCAAAGTTATAAGCTTTTGCCTTAATAGTGTAACGGGTTGACACAGCGACCTGGGAAGGCCGGCCGCCTCTGCCTGCATGGCAGCGTGGAGCCGTGCCGTAACAGTGCCTCTGGTCCCCGGAACCCACCAGCTTCCTCCTCTCCACTGTGCCCAGTGCATGTTTTCCTGGCATCCTGAGGGGGGAGCTGAAAGTGACCGAAATCCTCCAAATTTCCAGAAGGTTGTGGTGGAATGTATAAAATTCAAATTAAGTCGGAAGAATTTAAGGAGAAGAGAACTGTCTAGCAGCCAACAGGCACTAAAAGAAATCAAAGGTAGGCACGGATTGCAGATTTTTAAGTCTGTCCCCAAACACTGACCATACCCTGGCTGCTTAGATGTTGTTGCTAAAACACTGGATGAATCTTATTAACAGGGGCTTCCCTTGTGGCTCAGCTGGTAAAGAATCTGCCTGCATTGCGGGAGATCTGGGTTAGATCCCTGGCTTGGAAAGATCCCACGCAGAAGGGAAAGACTACCCACTCCAGTAATTCTGGCCTGGAGAATTCCATGGACTGTATAGACCATGGGGTCGCAGAGTCGGACACGACTGAGCGATTTTCACTACTAGCACCATTCTTTCCTCAACATATGACAAAGAGTTTATTTTGTTCATAGACATTTCTATAGTAATTATAGAAGAATATGCTATTTAGATGTTAAAGGCAACAGATTAAAAAAGAAAGGCTGTAATTTATTGGGCATCACAGAATGTTTCACACCTCCCGGCCCCTTGCAGCGCCTTGCTCTGACTCTGGAGACCTGGAGGCTCCTCGCCCCGCCCCTCGCCTGCAGCGAACCGCCCAGCCCCCCGACCCGGATGCTCCGCCTCGGAGTCCGCGCGTGCGCAGTTTCCTGCGGCAGCGGAAGGCCGCGAGAGAAGGTCGCCGGGCGGCCCAATTTTTGCTCGTATTGTAAAGGTGTGCTGCGCGCTTAGCCGTGCAACCCGCCCTCCCTAGTCCCATCTTCAGCGTTCCCCTGGTTCTGCGGCAGTAATATCCCGATACCCCGCCGTCCGCCCCAAATAAACCCAGAGGCCGCGTTTGCAGGTCGAGTGTTCGAAATCGCTCTGAGGCTTGTCCTTGCCGTTTGCTTTTCGGCCTTCGGCCCCAGAGACACCGCCTTTAGGGAAATTTTCCTGCTTAAAACTTAACCGTTAGTACCTACGCCTGTGCCTTGTAAAGTCCCCGGGCGCGAGGGGGATTCGGGCACGCCCACCTCCACCGCCTCACCCTGTCGGCCCCTGGAGGTCGCCTCGGCAGCCCCGCTCCCGGAGAAGCCCCGTCCTCTCCCCGGTCCTGGGATTCTGGAGAGCCCGCCCGGCCCGAGACCCCCACTGGCTCCCAGCCTCTCCCCTCTCGTCTCCTCAGGCCGATCGTTCTGCCCTGAAGGCCTCCCTTCCTGGTCAGTCCCTTTTCCTCACCCCTGGGCTGGACGTGTGACACCCAGTGTTTTTCCGTCACGAGTCCGTCTCGTTGGGAAAGGTGCTCTTTTGATAGGCGGGCGTTTCATTTACTCATCATTTCTGTAGATACGTGGGCGAGGGGGATCAGAAGAAGCAGTGACTGAGAGTGAAAGGCAAACTCAGAAGTGGAAAACAATGAGAGAACCGACGGGGTCGCCCAGGATGGCTGAGGCAGTTGCAAAGGGATGGTAAAATGAAATAGAGTTAGCCCTTAAAGCAGCGGGTGGGTGAAAGAATAATGGACAAAGGCGTGGGATCTCGAGGAGTTGGACACAAGGAGACAGGGGCCCCGCCTCTGCGGTAGGAGGGCTGACGGGTGATCCTAGGAGAGAAACAGGGAGAGGTGTTGACTAAAAGAGAAGGAAGTAAGCCTAGACACCTGGAGTGCCCCAGAGTGGGAGTGTAACAGGGAGAGAAGGGGTGTGACTAGAAGGCAGAGAGGGAGCAGAGTTGGAGAAAGAGAGACAGATGTATAGATGTTTAGGACAATTAGAAGGGTGGGGGTGGGGAGAAGAGCAGCAAGAGGAGAAACAAGTTGCGGAGGCGGGGCAGGACATGTGTGAGGGAAGAAATAGGAGGGCAGAAACAGCATCCCACCTGAGGCAGTGGACACCAAAGGACTCTTCCACATAGTTGTTAGGTAAGGACGACCGGGACACCAAAAGAGTGTCTAACAGGCTTTAATGGGGAAGTGCTCCTGGGCGGGGTTCCCGGACAGAATGAGGCAGGTCGAGGAAGTCCGCACCTGGACTGCGTTAGAGGCGGCTTATATAAGTTTGTTGCGAGGGATGGTCAGGTCAACGGACGGGGGTTCGGATAGGTCGCCAGGCCAAGGCGTCGCAGGCTGATAGGTCCTTCTACGTGGCTGCAGTAGGGCGGCTTTAGTTGGCGAAGTGTGCTGTCATTGGTCCCTGGGATCTGGGAGGCTCCTTCCGTTAAGGACTTCCCCCGCTGGCGGGGGAGAGGAGGGCAACCCATCATGGCCCCCGGGGTCTGACCTTACATTCTGACCCTTTCAATAGGATAAGGGGTGCCCTTATCGTTTCTGGCTACTTCCTGCTGAACTGGGGCATCGTTGGGGTGAGGGTCATGGCCGGATCCTGTTGACCTTTAGTGGGCCTCAGGGTCTCTGGACGGGAGTTTGGAGTATGCGGCCACCATCAACATCTGTCCAGTAGCTTCTGGGTCAGGTCCCTGACCCTCCGGAGGATGATCTGAAAAACACAAGGTCCTATCGACAGGATGAGGAACAAGGCTGTGAGGGGTCCAAGAAGTGGGAGAAGCCATTTTGCCCAAGATAACTTCCACCATCCCAAGAAACCGGAACCGCTGGACTCAGCCTAAGTCTGATGTTGTCTCTCAGCTCTCGGACCTTGTTCCGAACTATCCCCGAGGCATTAATGAAAAAACAACAGTCTTCCCTTAGGAACTGATAGGTTCCCCCTTTTTCAGCCATTAGCAGGTCTAGGGCCCGTCAATTTTGGAGAGCCACTGCTGCCAGAGAGGTTATCTGGGTCTGTAATGCCATCAGGGAGTCTGCCACCTTGTCTAGGTCTCAATTGAGGTCTGCGGACAGCCTATAGTAAAAGTGCGTGACTGATCCCAATCCTCCTACCCCGAGTCCTAAGGCTGTGAATAAACCTCCCCTGAGGAGCAGGGGAGCTGCAGTTAGTGCCCTCTGGTGGCAGGTTGGCTGGGTTTGGTCCTCCATTGCCTGGGGTGTCAGAATGGTCAGGTAGGGAGTAAGGAAGATTGGGGTGTAAGGCTGAGTCCAGTTGGGCGGGAAGCATTGTAATAAGGTGGTTTGATTGCAGAGAAAGAATATCCCAGGCTTTCTGCATACCAGAGGGTTTGGGGATAGGGGGTCTCGTCTTGAGCCTACACAGGCCACTGTGGTTAATGAGGTGTCGTTGGCCAGGACACAAGAGGTGTTAGCTGGGAGGTACAGTACCTCGGTGGTCAAGGGCCCCATTGGCCAGGTTACTTCAGTGGCATTTTGAGTGAGATTTTGGGCCTCTATCTATTTTTGGGGGATCAGTTGGGTGAGGAATGGTTGGGGTCTCAAGGGAAGATAGAGCCCATGGAACACTCCCGATTAGACTTTGCTGCTGCAGGAGTAGCAGGTGATTTTTTCCATACATTCTCTAACTTTATTTTAGGAAAAAACATTCTGTCTACTATTTTTTGCTATGCTGTTGTGGCTGCTCTAAAAAGGGGGAGATGCTGGGAGCCAGCACGAGAGATTCCACCCATGACAAGGTCATGCAGGAAGAATCCTGATAAACAAAGCCTCAGGACTCGATGGACCCCCTGGACCTTCTCAAACATCTACCCCCAAACCGGAATCTGTCTGTCTTACTATTTTATGCCTTTCACCAATTCTTCTGACATTAACAGGGGGCTGTTCCCAACCACCTTTCTCTGAAAAGAGTTAACTTAGGGCTCTAGTTGATAAATCTCCTGGGCATGAAAAGAGTGTTTCAAACCCCGTGTTAGCATTCTAGCTTACTTGGCAGGTTTATCCAGACTCTTGCCACACTGTTGAGCCAATGCTTGCTGCCAAGTTCTCACATCCCTTATCCATTGTGTTCCTGGGAGTGCATATAGTTAGGGTGTAGAAAAAACAAGCAGCAGCTTTAGCATTAGCAACATTTGACTTTGAGTTAATAAGTTCTTTCTTTGCTGTAACCCACTGAATCTTTGCTGCATAAAAATGTAACTCTGTACTTTAAGGGTGACGCAGGCTAGGAATTTAAGAAGAAACACTTTAAGGGAAAATTATTGTTCTGTCTGACCAACCTTTATCAAAAAGCAGTCATAAAATATCAACAGGCCTCCGGGCCAGAAGATAATGTACAAAAAATAAGACTCTTGTAGGAAGGAACGTGATATCGATAAAAGTTAATACTGATGAAATGTTGAGTTGACTCTGCATTTTTCACCTTGCTATATGTACAACTCAGGGTAGGAGTTTATTGGGCTCATGGTGTGGATTAGAGGCTTTAGTTGTCAACTTTATTAAGTCCTATTGGAGCTTATGTTGGATTTGTTTTTGTCTCTGATCTTAGGCCCCGTTTCCGTCTGTCATTCCATAGTGGGTTTGTATGGTGAAACAGAGGTCTTTGTCTCTAGCTTTATAGCAGTTAGAGGCTGAGTTTGATTTGGCAGTCCCAAGGCTCTTGGCCATCCAATACCATTTACCCCCACGGGAGCATGGCTGGGCAGGTGAGACATAAGAATCTTGGTGGACATAAGTGTAGGCTGTGAACCCAGTTTTTTAGTGGTCTTGTTTGGTGTAGCCCCGGGGGCAGGGCATAGGTTGTCCCACCCGTGTTATCACAGCCAGGAGGAATAGTGACAAGAGCATGTTTAGCTATGATATTAGGAGGAGAGTGATAAAGGAGAAAAAATCAATTTGAGCTTTTGCGAAAAGGAGGAAGGTCTCCTGTAAGTGCAGATCAAAAATTGCCTGGATGAAAGAGTCACAGTCAATAATCAGGGTAGCCAGCCAGAGGTCTTGTAGTAGGGTCAAAATAAAGTCCTCAAGGCAGGCTAGAGATATAAGGCCAGGTCAGGCCATTCGAAAGGAATAGCACCCCAGGAGTAGTGAACAGATGATAAGGTAAATAAGGGCCAGTGAAAGTCAGAGTGTGGGTGGCGAGTCCTGGGAGGCGGGAGCCGTGACAGCCAGTCCAATGGAGAAGAGTATAGCCAAAGTTGTGATTGGCAACAGCCACAGCGGATGAGGCCAGACAAGCATTGGACAGGGCGTATCACTCACTGGCAGGAGGCAGGGGTGTCTTAGTAATGGTGAATTGCTGGAGCCGAGAGTCACTAAGGTCTGACAGGAATTTGGAAGCCAGGAGGTCAGCCAGGCAGTGTGGTGAGAATATAGTTAGGGGTTGATCTAAAATTTGCCTTTTTTTTTTTTTTTTTGCATCTGCGTATAGAGAAGCTGCTGCTGCCAGGGCGTGTAGGCAGGGGAACCATCCCTGGGTGGTGGGGTCTAACTGTTTGGAGATAAATGCCACTGGCAGCATTTCAGGGCCTGCAGGCTGTGTGAGGGCTCCAAAGGCTATGACCCATTTTTCATCAGTATATAGGTGATAGGGGAGGTTGGATTGGGCAGGAAGAGTGGGGAAGAGGACAGCAAAGCTGAGCAGAGGTTGTAGAAAGCCTTTTGGACCTCTGTTTCTGAGAGAGCGGTCCAGTAGGGGTGTCTTTTGTGGCTGTGTAGAGGGGTTTAGCCAGTGAAGCATAGTTGGGTACCTAGTGCCAGAAGAATCCTGTTAACCCCAAAAAGAACAAGATTTGTTCTCCAGTGGAAAGGGGGCAGAGGTCTCGGAGAAGGCTGAGTCTGTCAGTAGTTAGAGCCTTAGTTGTTGGGGTAATTGTTAGACCTAGGTAAGTTACAGAGGTCTGGGTGAGTTGGGCTTTTTGTTGAGATGCTCGGTATCCTTTAGAGCTAAGGAAGTTAAGAAGAGTAGTGGTATGCATCAGAGAGAGAGCTTGTGAGGGGCTGCAGAGCAGAAAGTCATCCGCATACTGTACTAGGGGCCAAAGGGCACGTAGCCAGATCCCGGGCCAGAGCCTGCCAAAAAAAAAAAAAAAATGGGGGCTATCTCAAAACCCTTGGGGGAGGACTGTCCACGTTAGCTGGGAGGATTGTCGGGTTTCTGGGTCGGTCCATTTGAAAGAAAAGAGGAACTGGCAGTCTGGGTGTAAGGGAATAGTGAAAAAGGCATCTTTGAGGTTTATGACAGTAAAGTGAGTCGTACTGCTAGGGATGTCAGAAAGCAAGGTATAAGGATTGGGGACAATCAGATGAGCAGGGATTACGGCCTCGTTTATCAGTTGAAGGTCCTGGACCAATCGGTAGCTGCCAGAAGTTTTCCACACCAGGAGAATGGGGCTATTGCAGGGTAAGGCCGTGGGGACCAGGAGGCTGTGGCCTAAGAGACGGTCTATGATTGGTTTAAGACCGTGTAGGTGAGTCTGAGAGATGGGGAATTGAGGGTGGCTTGGGAAGTGGGAAGGATCATGTAGTTTAATCAAGATGGAGGTGTGATGGGTTGCTACCAGAGGGATTTCAGTGTCCTAGATGGTAGGGTTGACAATTGGAGCCTCAGGGGAGCAAAGGAAGAGTAGGGGCAAGGTGAGAGATTGGGAAAATGAGAGAGGTAGGTGAATGGTGGCCCTAAGCTTAGCTAAAATGTCCTGCCCCAGCAGGGAAGTGGGGCATGAAGGGATTATCAGAAAAGAGTGTGTGAACAGGAAGTGGTCAAGCTGACAGGGCTGTGGCCCAGTCTGTAAGGGTCGTGAAGACATGCCATCTATACCCACCATCAAGACCTGGGAAGGATGTAAGGTGTCCCCGAAGGAGGGAAGAACCGAGTAAGTAGCCCCCATATCTATCAAGAAATTGATAGACTTACCTGCCACTTGAAGCATTACCCTGGGCTCGGCTTGGGTTATGGGGGTCCCCGAGTCTGGGCGCCATCAATCTTCATCAAAGGAGAGAAGTTCCAAGGCGGGGTGCGGGGAGGAAATGTCCTTTTGGGAGCCCAGACTTCGGCCCGGTAAGGCCAGGGCCTGAGTTGCCCAGGGACAATCACTCGCCCAATGTCCTGGTTGTTTGCAACAAGGGCATGGCTTTGTCGGGGGCCTGGGGTTTGGGCATTGGCGGGCCCAGGGGCCCTCATGACCGCATTTGAAGCAGGCTCCCAGTGGTGGTTTCTGGGGACCCACCTTTTGTCCTGTGGCCGGCCGCAGGGCTGCTACCAGTGCCTGGGTGTGTCTGTCAGGGGGGTTAGCCTGGAGTTTGGCTTTTTGTTTAAGCCTTGCCTTGCGGCTGGCTTCAGTGGCTTCTTCTTGGGCATTATAAACCTTAAAGGCCATTTTTACCAGGTCTCGGAGGGGGGTCAGAGTCCCATCCTCAGCCTTGGAGAGTTTTTTCCTGATGTCTGAAGCTGATTGGGATATAAAATGGTTGGCTAGGGTGGTGACCCCCGCCGGAGAATCTGGGGCAATTCGGGTATAGGTGGTGAGAGCCTCTGTCAGCCTGTTAAGGAAGGCTGCCAAGTTTTTGTCGGTGCCCTGAGTTACTTCATCTAGCTTAAGTAGGTTCACCACCTTAAGGGAGGTGGTCTCCATCCATTCTGCTAGGCATTCTACCATGTACCGAATGTTGGCCCTTCCTCTCTGTCCCTCCTGATAGTCCCAGTCTGGGTCTACTTCTGGAACAGCAGCCGCTCCAGGTGGCCAGGCAGAGTCTGCTGGGTTAGCTAGATGTTTTTGGTCAGCCACCACTCTTGCCGCAGCCCAAATAGCCTTTCTTTCTTCTGGGATAGTGGTGGACCCCAGTATGACAAATACGTCTTGCCAGGTGAGGGCATAAGACCAAGACAGCTGGGTAAAGTTTTTGATGTAGTTGGAGGGGTTGGCCGAGTAGGAATCTAGCCATTGTTCGATATGGGCGAGGTCTTGGAGTGAAAAGGGCACATGGACATGGGCGAGACCCTCCGGGCCGGCCACCTGGCAGAGAGGAAGCAGAGGAGTTGGCAGTAGATTGAGAGCAGTCTGGGACCTTGTGTATGAGCTGACCGGCGAGTCAGAAGGGGGGTGGGCACGGAGGAAAGAGTGGATATTGAGGCAGAGCCAAGGGAGTGGCGAGAGGCATAGTCACAGGAGGGAGAGGCCTGGGCTGTGAGGACTGTGTAGGAGGGGAAGACATGGGAGAAGTTGGCAAGGGCGATAAAGAGGAGGTTCGTGTGGGGGAAGTCGGTGAAGCCGGGCACGAAGGGAGGGGTGGATATAGAGGTGGCTTTGTCACAGGAGGGCTGGGCTGTGAGGGCGGTGGAGGAGGGGAAGACATGGGAGAAGTTGGCAAGGGCAGTAGAAGGGGGTCGGTGTGGCAGGGGTGGAGGGCGTCAAGGGAGTAGCAGGGGCCAAAGTGTAAGGTGGGGGGGGGCACCAGGTCTTCCAGAGGCACTGTGAGGGCAGAAGTTTCTATCTCGGGCATCCCCGGGGGGGCCGCTGGCGGCCCCTTTGGTGTTGTAGGGCTAGGAAGGGCCATGGTTAGGAGAATTTCAGAGGGGGAGCAGCGGGTACATAGGGTGGGGCAGGAGCACAACAGCCAGAAAGCCTGTACGTAGGGTACCTCAGACCATTTTCCTGTCCTCTGGCAGTAATTATCTAAGTCACGGAGGATATTAAAATTGAAAGTTCTGGTTGGTGGCCATTGTGAGCCATTATCTAGAGAATATAGGGGCCACGCCTCAGAACAGAGGAAGGTTAAGCGTTTGGAGCGAATTTCCCCAGAGATATGTAGAGTTCTGAGGTTGGCAAGTAAACATTCCAGCGGTGTAGACCAGGGTTGATCAGCCTTGGAGGCAGCCTCCCCCATGGCGAATATGAAAGGTCCTGGACCGATTGGAAAGTGGGGCTGGGAGCGGTCCGGTCAGGTGTCCCTGAATGGGCCGTCAGCCAGCGAGGTGAGGAGAGGGCCACTCAGCCAAGGCAGACGTCTCCGAGTTGGCTGGCGCCGAGGAACAGGAAGCCTGGCATGCAGAGGTAGGGGTCTGGACGTGGCCACGATTTAAAAGGACCGAGATGCACTAGGAATAATTGACACGGGAGAAACACCCCCCAGAGCCCGAAAGATGGAACTTACCCTGTATCCTGCCAGATGGTTGGGTGGTCCCGGCGGGGTGGCGGGGTGACCTGGTCAGGTGCAGGCCGGACCCAAGTGGGCCACAAATCCCGCTCATCGCAGGATGGGCCCTTGCCCCGAGCCCCACGTTGAGCGCCAAATGTGAGGTAAGGACGACTAGGACACCAAAAGAGTGTCTAACAGGCTTTACTGGGGAAGTGCTCCCGGGCGGGGTTCCCAGACCCGAACAAGGCAGGTCCAGGAAGTCCGTGCCCGGACTGTGTTAGAAGCGGCTTATATAAGTTTGTTGCGAGGTATGGTCAGGTTAATGGACAGGGGTTCGGATAGGTCGCCAGGCCAAGGCGTCGCGGGCTGCTAGGTCCTTCTACGTGGCTGGGGTGGGGCGGATTTAGCTGGCGAAGTGTGCTGTCATTGGTCCCCGGGATCTGGGAGGCTCCTTCCGTTAGGGACTTGCCCTGCCTGTGGGGGAGAGAAGGGGCGGCCCATCATGGTCCCCAGGGTCCAACCTTACAATAGTGAGGTCTTCCTGTTTTTGTGGTTGTGGCAAACGAAGGGGGGACGTTGATTCTAAGCCCTAAGCAGCCTGTTTTCCACTTGCCAGATCAACTTCTAAAAACTTACATTGTCTGAGGAAGAAGCTGGGAAGAGGAGGAAAAAAGGCAAGAGGAATGGCTCTTTCTCAGGTAAAATCATATTCTCAGTTGATTCTCAGTCGGTCCTTCCTGAAATCCCTTCTTTGGACTTACTAATCATCTCTGACTCTGAAGTATCCTTCCTGACACGTGTACATGCACACTCACCAGGGAACTTCCCTCAGGGCCTGTCGTCTCCACTTAGATCCCATCTCCCCATGACCCAGTGGCCTGGACCTTGTGTGGAGGGCACCATCCTGGGCAGGGCTTCACACCCACAGGTTTGAGAAGGGGTCTCAGTGCTGTTGGGCAGCAGGGATTGCCTCGGGTCCTTCTGGCTGTGCAGTCTGCTCTCTGTCAGTCAGGATTAAGAAGCTGTGGGTGGAAGTCAGGTATTAACATGCACAGTACCTGGTAAAATCTGGAAGTAGACCTAAAAAGGGAAATTTGTTCTAAGGTAATTGAAGCTAAGTGAGTGAGTCACTGACTTCAAAATCTTGATTGGAAATGGGATGGAAAATTCAGAGTCAGGTATCAGCGATAGAGAGTGTGCTATTCCATCATCTGTTTGAAACTGTGACATGAATCTAAATCTCTGAGAGCTGAAATTCACTTTCATTGCCTTCATTGTTCAGATTTTGTCTTTTCACTGTGTTCATTTTGTGGTTTGGCACAGAGATGTTTTTACTTTTGATGCAGGTGAGGTTTCCTCTTCATTGTTTAACCCATAGATTCACCATTTGTTATGGCAGCTGTCTTTTTTCCACTGGGTTTTCTTAGCATCCTTGTCATTAGATTTTAAATATATGCAAATGGTTATTTCTGAACATTCCCTTTTGTTCCCTTGGTGTATAAATCTGTGTTTATGCCAGTACTACACCATCTGGATTATATTGTTATGTGCTTGAAATTTTAAAAAGGGTGGCCTTCATCTTTTATTGAAGAGTATTTTTGCAGTTTATGGTCCCCTTGCGATTCTTTATGACTTCTGGCAAATAATTTCTGTTTCTGCAAACATTTCTATTGTACGCTTCATAATGAATTCATTAAATCTGTGGAACACTTTGAGTAACTTGGAAATATAGAGTACTGAGATTTCCAGTCCATGACTACTAGATTTATTTGTTTATTTTGGATTTCTTGTAGAAATGGTTAAGTAGTTTTCAGTGTATATGTTTCACCTCCTTGGTGAATTATTCCTAAATATTTCATCCATTTTTAATACAATAGTAAATAAAATTATGTGATTTTCTTTTCACATTGTTCATTGTGTATAGAAATGCAGCTGATTTGCACGTTGACTTTTGTATCCTGCAAGTTTGCTAAAATTGCTATTTGACATGGCAGGAGGTTTTTTGTTTCTGTGTGGAATCTACAGTTTATACACAAAAGACCTTGTCCCCTGGGAAAGAAGGTAACTTTCTAATTTTTCACTTTGGGAAGCTTTGATTTCTTTTTCTTGTCTAATTGCTCTGGTTAGCAGTTTCAGTCCTTTGTTGAACAGTGATGAAGAGTGCATGTCCTTGCCTTCTTCCTGATCTCAGAGGAAAAGTTTTCAGTCTTTCACCATTGAAAACAATGTTAGGTGTGCTCTTTTCATGTATCATATATTTTAGTTTGAGATACTTGTTTTGAAAACAAAACAAAACCTCCAAATGGACGGGAATGTATCAAAAGTGTGAACAGAGATGAGCTCTCAGGGCAGAGAGGAAAGCACAACATTAATAGTGGTTGGAAACCTCTTGTAATGTTACATAGAGATGAGAGCTTACGGTGAACAACATCAAATTCATGATCTCTGAAGAATAAGATAGTTTTGGGATCAGGGGCCAGGCTTGATCACTCAAGAGCTTTTGTGTAGCAGAGTTTTTATTAAAGTATGAAATGGGACAGAGAAAGCTTCTGACATAGACATCAGAAGGGGGATGGAGAATGCCCCCCCTCGCTAGTCTTAGCAAGGGAGCTATATGCTTTCTCAATTAGTTATTACAGTAAGTCAAAAGACTGTCTCAAAGTCATAAAGGTCTTACCAGACCCATGCCCTGAATTTACATTTCAAGATGACAGGATTAGTCACAAGGTTCTCAAGAAGGAGAAACCTGTCCTCAAGCAGGAAACATTGCTGTTATATTATCTTCAGTTCAGTGCAGTGGCTCAGTCGTGTCCGACTCTTTGTGACCCCATGAATTGCAGCATGCCAGGCCTCCTTGTCCATCACCATCTCCCGGAGTTCACTCAAACTCATGTCCATCGAGTCGGTGATGCCATCCAGCCATCTCATCCTCTGTCGTCCCCTTCTCCTCCTGCCCCCAATCTCTCCCAGCATTAGAGTCTTTTCCAATGAGTCAGCTCTTCGCATGAGATGGCCAAAGTATTGGAGTTTCAGCTTTAGCATCGTTCCTTCCAAAGAACACCCAGGACTGATCTCCTTTAGAATGGACTGGTTGGATCTCCTTGCAGTCCAAGGGACTCTCAAGAGTCTTCTCCAACGCCACAGTTCAAAAGCATCAATTCTTTGGGGCTCAGCTTTCTTCACAGTCCAACTCTCACATCCATACATGACCACTGGAAAAACCATAGCCTTGACTAGACAGACGGACGTTTGTTGGCAAAGTAATGTCTCTGCTTAGTACAGAGTTTAAGTGGAGTTGTCTTGTTGTGTAATCATCAGCTCTGGGCTTAAAGAAAAAAGTTTGTCCTTTTCTTCTCCTTCATAATTCCAGACTGCTTTGTATCCTCCCCGAGAGCCCCAGACCCCTTTCTCCTCCTTGGGTACCCTGGACTTCTCAACCTACCTCAAAATTGACTCTCTCAGCTCTTTGGCCACACAAAAGTTTGTTTATTAAAGTTCCAGAGGAAGCTTAACCTTTCCCCGAGTCCTCAGCCTGTCCTTCAACATGTATCATGTGTTCTTTCACCCGCCAGTGGTGCTGCAGCTCCATCAGACACAAAGGCAAAGTTTGTATCCACAACACTCACCATCTCCCTGCTGTGAGCTGGTTGTTCTTGAGTGTGAGGAGCATGAGGCGGGCCGCCTTGCCCCCTCTTCTCTCTTTGTGGGCTTGGATGTATTGGCTACTCAATTCTTAGTCCATATAGATCAGAGCTGATGCCCTAAGCGTCTAACCCCGGATCCGGTGCTGCTTTCATCACAGTTGTCATATTTGGAAGATAGAATCGGCAAATGGGAAAGTACTGGCTGCTGTTTAATTTTATCTGGCACCTCAGAACCTGTAATGAACTGTCTTAGTCCCTGTCTGCCTCTTGAGATGGCTCAGCCATTTCTGCTGTTCTCCTTTTGCTGCCATACATGTCAGGGTGTGTGGAATAGGCTGGTGGATTGGATCTTCTGTGCCTGTTACTTGGGAAAACTGTAAGGACAGCAGTCCAACAAAGGGAATATGTGTGAATCTTTCAGGCTCTTAGCTTGGCATCTCTGGGTGGACCAAATAGTCCCATCTCAAGGTCTTAGGATATGAGACCCCCACATGTCATAGTTTTCCTCTCTTGTACTGGTCTATCTGGTCTGGGAGTGTAGACTCTTCCTGACTTTGCCTTCTCCTTAGTTTGTATAATTTTTCCCTTAAAATTTGATTTGGAAGTATGTGGCTCTAGGGTCTGAAGTCATGTCCAGTTTCTTTGCTGTGGTAATCCGCCTGTGTTTACAGGGCAGCTCCTCATGGACTCTCTGTGGTGTGGGTTTACTGGGTAAGAGAAAATTTTTAAAGGAGAATACTTTCCCTTATTGGTTGTAATATTTTCCTGCTGCATACAGAATTACCACTTGAAGCTACTTAGCATAGTGGTCAGCGTTTTCTGTGATAAGAGAAAGTATCTGAAGACCTTGACCTGTACATCTTTTTCTGGCTTTGAGTGATGTCAGAGAGGCCTGGGTGAAGGCCACTGTGATAGTGTTGTTCACGTGTACTATCACCATGCCCTTTGAGCCTCACCAAGAGGTGTAGGAGCTTCTCTTGACAAGGGTACTGTCCAGGTTCACACCCTCAGAGTTGTGAGGCTGTTGACTAAACTGTTGCTGTTGCTGCATGCTTGTCACCTGGGTGCTATTGATCATTCTGCCTCCACACTTAGTTTTGTAGCAACTTAATGACAGAGCTTATGTAGTGGAGTGATAACTTCAGTGATGAACCATCATTTGTTTTTTTTCGAGGCATAGCTACTTTCCTTTTTTAATATTTTTATGCATTATAAATGATTGTCTTTTATATTTGCCATTAAGTTTCTATTTTATGTTACTCTTTGTATTTTGTCATATGTGGGATGGTTGGTTAAGAAAGCTCCCCCACCCCTGTGGTGGAATTGGTGATCAGTACATTTTAGAGCTCTTTATGTATTCTTGATGTTAAACTATTATTGAATATATGCTTGGCAATTTTTTGTTATTATACTGTACATTGTTTTTTCACTGCTGAGGATGGTTTACTGCCCAATATTTGATAATTAGGATGTGTGCAGTTTACCTCTTTTTATTTTGTTGTCGTGAGCTTTTGGTGTTGTATCTGATAAATCATTGGTGAATCCACTGTCGAGAATCATTTTTAGGTTACCTATACGAAATTATGGATGCTAGACAAACTTATTGTGATAATCGTTTCACAGTATACGTATCAGTTAATTTTTTCTCTGTAGCTTAAACTTACACAATGATATTTGTCATTGTAAGAGTTGCTTATAAAACCCCTTTATGTCACTGTTTAAAGAGCTGGGTTTAGAAAGGGGAAATAATTAAAACACGTTGGATAAAAGAATCAATAACGCAGTTTATAATCATTTAAAGTGTCTTGCTCTTAAAAGGCTGTGCTTAGTGACCCAAATGATCACATCCCTTAAGCCCTCCATCTCAGACACCCAGGTACTGACCCTGAGTTTGTTGAACTCACCACTATGCGAAGTTTGCTGTTTTGTAGGGTGTGAGTAGGGAATAGCCCATTTCTACCAGGCAGAGTTTTGTATTTGTAATATAGAGACTAGTCGCATTCTTGTTTCTTAAAACTGCCCAAGTTCCCAGATCCCTGAATTGCTTCAGCTTCACCAGCAGGATCTGAGCACAACATGCTGTGAAAAACAGCTTTTTATTGAGAATAAGCCCTTTTAGTCTTAAGAGGAAGTATCTTGGTTTCCCACATAACTTGAAGCTTTTACCTGAGCAGTGTTTCAGACTATAACCTAAAGCTGTCAGGGTTACAGGCCCCGCCCCCTCCGCGCCCCGCACCTCCCACGAACTCTGCGCACAGCGAGTGCTCGCCCCGCCCCTGGTCGGAAGCCGCGGTTCGAATACCACAAGCCCTTTCCCACAGAGCCGGAAGTTGGAGAGCGCGGAGCCGAGGTTCCCGAGCGGCGCCTAAGCTTCCTTCTAGAGTAAGTTTGTAGAGCTCGCCACCCATCCAACCCCCACCTCCGTCCCCGCTCACTCGTCCTCATGGTGTGGGAATTGCCAGCGACCTGCAAACCCTGGCACCCGGTGCTCGGCCCCCAATAAACGCTGCCGCTGCCGTTGCGGCCCAGTTATCTTTTCGTTTGGGTTTTAAGTGTTGCTGAGGCGGTTTCGGCCCTGGGTGCGCGTAGACACCGCCTCTGGCGACATTTTCCTGCTTAAAACCCTTTTTGAGCTCTGCCTCGCCAAGTAAAGCCCTCTCTCGCGAGTTGGAGTCGCGCCCGCCGCGTCGCCTTGTCGACCGCTGGAGGCAGAGTCCAGATAGGCTGCGCGCCCTCTCCCTGGTCCTGGGATTCCGGAGAGGCCGCCCCGCTCCTGAGCCCCTTCCCTCCCAGCCCCTCTGTCCTCGCGTCTCCTGAGGTCGGTCCTTCTGCCCCGCAGCAGCCCCCTTTCCTGTCAGCCCGTCCCCTCACCCCGCGCAGGGTCGTGACCTGGGCCAGCCATGTGACTGCCAGTGCTGTTCCATGCCCAGTTCAACTCGGGGGAAAAGGTGCTCTTCCGGTCCGGGGGCGTCTCATTCTGTCGCCAACTCAGTAAATTAAGGAGGCAGGAGGATCAGGAGAAGCAGTTCCTCAGTCAGAAGGACTGAGAGAAATAACTGAAACTGAGGAGAAAAGCATCAGGGAGAACCAATGGGAACACAGAATGGCTGAGGGATTTGCAAAGGGATAGTCAAGTCAAAGAGGTTAAGCCTTGAAAATAGCCAGGTGAGTAAAATAGAGAAGTATTAATAAATTAGGAAGCCAGATCTCCAGGGATTGGAAAACAGCATAGGGAGAACTGCCCTGTCTCAGTGATGGGAGCGGGGAGGTGAAGGGCGATGAGGACGTCAGAGGTGGAGTCCTTAACTGGGTTTAGGCCGGGTTTGAGTCCTGGCCTCTTTGGTTAGAGTCCCGAGTTGTGTTTTCACCCGGTTGGAGTCCTGCCACAAGGGTTCAAGTCTCAGTCTGAGGTGACCGGTTTTATGGTGCTGGCAGAGAAAGGTAAGGAGCAGAGGAAGAAAGGGCTGGAAGGAAGCATAGCCACATGGCCTGCCAGAGAGTGGGGAGGAAGGGAGAGTCACAGCGAGAGAAGGGGAGTAATTTGGAGCGCAGAGACGGAGTCGAAATGGGGAAAGAAAGAGGCAGACATAGGTATGGATATTTGAAAGACTCAGAAAGGTTGGAGAGAGAGCATTTCGAGGGGGAACGAGTTGCAGCAGCCTGAGACAGGACACGTGTGACGGAGGAAATAGGACACGAAAAGCAGGAGAGCAGAGAGGGAGAAAAAGACACACCAAGACCCAGATGAAATAGGGAGATAGGTGAACAGAAGGGTAAGCTCGATGCAGGTGTGGCCAGCTGTTTGGATACAGATGATCGTTTTAGTTATGCAGAGGAGGATAAGAATTCCAAAACTCCTGTCTGTAAGGCTTGTGTCTTAATTTATTAGTTGTGGCAGAAGATGACTTTCATTTGCAAACCCTGTTGAGCCTGGGGCAGTGGCTTGATTGACTGAGCTGTGAGTGACCCCCTTCCCTTGTCCTATCATAAGATAGAGGTCAGGGAAGAAGAGACCTGGGGCAAGAAATGACTGACTCTAGAGTGTCACTCTGTGGTAGCTTTTTTTTTTTAAATGAATTTTTTTGGCTGGGCTTGCCGTGCCCTCAGGAGTTGTGGCTCCCAGGTTCTAAAGCACAGGCTCAGTAGTTGTGCAGGGCCTTAGTTGCTTATACTTGTGGGACCTTCGTGAACCAGGGATGAACCCATGTCCCCTGCATTGTCAGGCAGATTCTTATCCACTGTATCATTATTGGGTAGCATTTTTAAAGGAACACTTTTTTTTTTTTTTAAACTGATTCACAGTTTCTCCTTTCTTTATGAATGGTGCTTTTTGTAGCTTGGAAAAGGTCTTAATTCTTTCAGTTTCTGTACTGATTTTTAACTTCAGAAATAAGCTTTTTTAGTTTCCAGTATTCTACTCTTATCATCCTTTTCTAAATATGGTTATTCTCCACAATTTTTTAAACTTTGACACCAGATTTTTAGATTAAAAATAATTCTCAGTTCTTTTTTTCAAAATTTTTTCAGATTCATTCCTTGCCTGAGTGCTTTCTTCCCTTCATCTCATACGTTTGAAATTTTCTTTGGTAAGTAGTAAATCATCTTAGACTATTTTGTGCCATACTTAGCAAAAACGTCACCTCGTTTATCAGTGCTGGTGAGGTAGATGAGCCTAGAGTCTATTATACAGAGTGAAACAAGTCAGAAAGAGAAAGACAAATACTGTATATTAATGCATGTATATGGAATTTAGAAAGATGGTACCAGTGATCCTACATGCAGGGCAACAAAGGGAGACAGAGATGTAAAGAACAGACTTTTGGACTCAGTGGGAGAAGGTGAGGGTGGGATGATTTGAGAGAATAGCACTGAAACATGTAAATTACCATATGTAAAACAGAATTATCAGTGCCAGTTCAATGCACGAAGCAGGGCACCCAAAGCCAGTGCTCTGGAACAACCCAGAGAGATCTGGTGAGGAGGGAGGTGGAAGAGGGTTCAGAATGGAGGGGCTGCTTCTGCTGCTAAGTCGTGTCAGTCGTGTCCGACTCTGTGTGACCCCATAGACGGCAGCCCAACAGGCTCCTCTGTCCCTGGGATTCTCCAGGCAAGAATACTGGCATGGGTTGCCATTTCCTTCTCCAATGCATGAAAGTGAAAAGTGAAAGTGAAATCGCTTAGTCGTGTCCGACTCTTAGACTCCTTAGTGACCCCATTGACTGCAGCCTTCTAGGCTCCACCATCCATGGGATTTTCTAGGCAAGAGTACTGGAGTGGGGTGCCATTATAGGCACTAGCAGTCTGTTAATGAAGGAAAGGAAGGTTTTAAAACTCAGAATGGCACCAGGCCCCTCATCTATAAAATGCATTTTGGGATAATCTTGGCAGCAGATGATTCATCCCAGGCCGTAAAATGATTAACTTGAATCTTGTTGAAGGGCAGATTACCATACAAATAGTTTTGTTTACATAGGTTAGGGGAACAATATCTGAGTATAACATACTGGTTTGTGAAGTAGGTTCTGAGCCATTAGGCGGAACTGACTTGAAGACAGAGTCGGGGGTAAGTGCATAGTCCATTCACATAACTTAAGACTAACATTTCCATAAGAAAAATGCATTGGTTAACTCAAGGTTTGAGAATAGTTAACTTCAGGTGAAACCGGGTGTCATTATGGCAACACATATGTTAAGAGAAACCTCCTTTTAAATTTGTGTATAGAAGGAAAAAAGTATCGCTAGTTTGTTTCCTCCTGCCACTTAAGAGAGAGAAAAATGTCTGACACAGCCTATTTCCTCCATTTGGAGACCCCTGGCCTTCCTGCCTGTTACCCTCTCAGTCTCCCCTTTTCTTTTAGAAGAATTATGTTGCCTAGGGAAAAGGGGCATCATTCTCATTTCATAAGTGCTTCCGAGCTGAAAAGGGGCATTGTCCCTAAATTGGTGAGGCAACGTATTCTCCTAACCCTCATACCGAAGATGTCTGATCCAGGGCCCCCAAATGGTAGTTGGAAGCAGCTGCAGCAGTAGCAGGAGTTTGAGCAACTATTGCAGGAAGGGGGACCCATTCCAGGGTCCGAAACTGAGCTCTTGTCTAACAGTCTGAAATACACTGTCTGAGGAGACATATGTGCTGACAAACAAGAGATATCATTGGGAAGGGCACTTGGGTAGAGAGCAATAGGGTAAGGGAACCCAGGAGAACTGCTCTGCCACACTGTCTGCAGTCTTGGATTTTAAGGTGATGAGATTAGTTTCCAGGTGGTCTTTGGCCAATCATTCTAATCAGTCTTTCCTGGTGGCACACGCATCGCTCAGCCAAGATAGATGCTAGCGAGAGAGATTCTGGGAAGTGGACAGACACTCCCTGTCTCCTTTCGACCTTTCCCGAACTCTTCAGTTTGGTGGTGGTTCACTAGTTCTGTATTCCTTATCAGGATCTCCTGTCATAGAACAACTCATGCAAATGGTTACTATGGTGCCTGGCCAGGGTGGGGAGTTTCAATCAGTGTGCTTCCCCTAACACTGCCATTTGTAACTTAAAAGCTTTCATGCAACTAGAAACAAATCCAGTTATAAGTTACAGATGCAGGGAGCAAACAGCAAAAACAAAACAATCAGAATTATTTTAAGTAAGATAGTTTTCCACCATGGGGCACTAGTTAATATCTCCCAAAAATGAGGCAATTGAGGCTTCAGGAATATCCATAGCCCCAATCATCTTGTTCATGTGTTTAGTAAAATGAATAATATTAGTGTTCATAACAGGTAAATATGTACTGCATTGGGTATGATTAATGGCACAAGTTCCTCCTTCGCAGCTGTCAGAATAACTAAACCTAATCTGTTTTGTAAAACCACCTTTCTAATTTGTGCTTGTTCAGCATTAAGAGCTGAAATAGCTTTTTGAGAATCTTGTAATGCCCGTTGAGTAAAATTAGTCAAAGCATCCACTCGTAGCATATCATCTGTAGTTCCCAAAGAGGGAACAAAGACTGCAGCCAAATAATCATATCAGTGAAGTACAGACCTTGCCCACCAAGTTTTAAGGTGGGGTAAATTAGCAGGCTTTTCTGGAAGCTCTGAAAATATAAAGGCGTGAGTAAAGGCTAGACCCAGGGTGCATCTCCCTATCCAACCAAGGGGAGGCCACGCCTATAGGTAAGAGCCACATATCCAGTAGGTCCCGTTTGGAGCAAGCCAGCTGACTGAGATATCCAGTCCCAGTTAGTGCCTGGCTAGACAAAGGGAGGACCTGAATTGAGGTTGGAAAACATGGGAATGATTATGTTGCATACTTCCTGAGGCAAAAATCCCAATTGTTTCCAATCATTGTAATGAAGTTGTTGGTTAACTCTTGGGATTAGCTCTGTTTGTTCTCAGCATATAGGGGCAGTAGATACTAGACGTCCTTTTTCAGGAGTTAGCCATATAACCTCATCCCATATTTGATAAACGTCAGGTAAAAAACCATTAGATCCAGACCTATTTTCCTTATGTGTAGCGAAATAGTCATTAAACCGAGACAATGTATAATCAAAATTAAAGTCACGTTATGTCCATAGTTAAAGTACAAAGTGGTGCACCAGTCCATTTTAGGGTTGGTAGATGTCATCAGATGAAGAAGAGGCATCACATATGATTGTTGTGGAAGGTATTCGGAGAGATGGAGAAAGTATTTTTCTTGAAGTGGAGATGTCCACCACAGAAGCCTTTCATCATGAAGAGGGGAGCATTCCGCAGTTAGACCAGTTGTGGAATGCAGCGTAGGAGTGAGCCCAGGGCATGAAGGCACTGTCTTGAGGATCAAATGGCACACTCAGGATTTTTGGAGTCAGCAGAAGTAGACTCACATAGATTATCAGGCCCATCTGAAAAGTACAAAGTCAGAGCATAGAAAGTAAAGACATAAGATGAAGTTACTTAGTTCTGGTCAGGATGCCACCTCTTAACTCAAGTGAAATGTACCCACGAATAAATTCCTGGCACTTTGACAGCTGTGGAAGAAGAAAGAATAATCTGGCAAGGGCCTTCCCAGAGGGGCTCAAGGGATGGGCCCCCAGATCCCAATGTTTTTATGAGGCCCTCGGTTCCTGTCTCAAATAGAGGCTTGATTGACTCAGAGGCTGGGTCAGGAGTCCTCTCCCTGAGTTCTGTTATTGCCTGTTGAAAAGCTGAGAGCTGAGTTACATAACTAGTTAATTCCAAGGCTTCAGGATCTATAACGTCTGTGCATAAGAAAGTCCTTCCATAAATACATTCAAAGGGGGACAGTCCCTCCTTTTGGGGGGCAGTTCAGGCCCTCATTGAAGCTGTGGGTAGGACTTTAATCCATTGTCCTGCGTCTCTTGAGTTAATTTGCGCAGATGTCTTTTGATAATGTCATTAGATTTTTCAACCTTTCCTGAGGATTGGGGTCTCCAGGAACAGTGTAAGTGATATTCTATTTCTAGAGGTTTAGATACCTGCTGAGTTAGAGCAGCTTTAAATGCGGAGCCATTGTCACTCTGAAGACTCCATGGCAGCCCAAACCTGGGGATAATTTCATGGATTAAAATCTTTATAACCTCCTTACCGTGCTTACTATGACAGGGAAAAGCCTCAATCCATCCAGTAAAAGCATCTACCCAAACTTGTAAGCAAGAATATCAATTAGCTTTTGGCTTAGGAGTAATATCAATTTCCCAGACCTCTCCAGGATACTTTCCACTTCGTTGTAACCCAGATATTGCTAGCTTCTCAGTCTTTGGGTTATGTTTCTGATGAACCTCACACCTTTTGGTAATGTTCTTTAAAGTTATCATTACATTTTTACCTTCAAACAAACGAGAAGCCATCTGGTAAGTACTCTCTGCACCCAAATGAAAACTGGTGTAAACCCTTAAGAATTTTCCATTGAGCATTTTCAGGAATTATTAATCGTCCATCCTCAGACTGTAACCATCCTTTATATGTAATCTTTGCTCGTCTTTTCTCACGTCGTTCTAATTCTTCCTCAGTATATTATGGTTTTTCCTGTTCCACAGGATCTGTCCAGATCAAAGGCAGCTACAGTGAAGGGGTTTCATAAAGTGCCAGCTTTTCTGGCTTGAGAGTCAGCAAGCTGATTACCTTCAGCTGCTTTACTCCCATTCCTGCTGTGCCCTTTGCAATGCAAAACAGCTACTTCTTTAGGATAATATATAGCAGTTAAACGGAGAAGGCAATGGCACCCCACTCCAGTACTCTTGCCTGGAAAATCCCATGGACAGAGGAGCCTGGTAGGCTGCAGTCCATGGGTTGCGAAGAGTCAGACACGACAGAGCGACTTCACTTTCGCTTTTCACTTTTATGCATTGGAGAAGGAAATGGCAACCCACTCCAGTGTTCTTGCTTGGAGAATACCAGGGACAGGGGAGCCTGGTGGGCTGTCGTCTATGGGGTCCCACAGAGTTGGACACAACTGAAGCAACTTAGCAGCAGCATAGCTCCACTCCTCTCAATCTCTTTGAAATGCTTAATAGGTTCTCCTGTTGCTGTTTTAAACTGTCTTTCTTCCCATATTGCAGCATGAGCATGTATAGTCAAATAAGCATACTTAGAATCCATGTAGATATTTACTCGCTGCCCTTTGTGTAACTCTAGCGCTCGGGTCAGAGCCACAGGCTCCATTAACTGAGCACTGGTTCCCTGGAGGAGAGATTTTGTTTATGAAACCTGTTCAGCAGTCACCATGGTGTGACCTGGTTTATGCTTTCCATCCCGAACAAAAGAACTGGCATCTATAAATACTTCCATGTCAGGATTGTCTAACGGGGTTTCCATTAGATCCTCCCAAGCTGCATAGTTTAAAGTTAGGAATTAGGAACAATTGTGATCAGGTGTTTCATTTTCCTTCTCAGGAAGGAAAGTGGCAGGATTTAAATGTCCACTGACTTTAAGCTAAGTTACTGGTCCTTCTAACAACAATGACTGATATTTAAGAAGCCTACTTTCTGTCATCCAAATATTAACCTTAAAATGTAAGATCCACTCACATCATGAGACGTCAGGACAGTAAGATTTTGTTGATTAATTATTTTTAAAGCTTCAGGTGTTAATAAAGCCACTGCCCCAATTACTCTTAGGCAGTGGGGCCACCCATGTGAAATTACATCTAATTTTCTGCTTAGATAAGCAATAGGGTGCTGGTGAGGCCCTCGGGCTTGTGTCAAAATTCCCAAGGCCATGCCTTTTCTTTCAGTGACAAACAAATTAAATCCTGACCCTGTGGGCAAGCTCAATGTGGTAGCTTGCAGGAGGGCAGTCTGAAGAACCTTAAAAGGCTTTTGAGTATCTGGAGATCAAAGCAGTTTGTCTGTCTGGGCCTGCTGAATTTCAGCTATAAGTTTATATAAAGGCCGGGCAAGTTCTTCATAACCCAGAATCCAAATATGACAGTAGCCTGTGATTCCCAGAAATCTTCTCAGTTCTCTTAAAGTCATAGGTAGGGGGTGATTTAGTACAGGTTTAATTTTCTCAGGGCCTATGGCCCTAGTCCCTTCTGATATGATAAGGCCCAGATATCTAACAGATTGTTGACAAAGCTGAGCCTTTTCTCCTGATGCCTTATAACTGTAGCCTGCCAGAATGCTTAAGAAATCTTCTGAGGCTCCTGAACAAGCTTCCTCTGTCTCAGCACAGAGCAAAATATCATCTACATATTGTAACACCACCGCTTCGGAGCTATTAGTTTTGTAGATCCCGTGACAAACTTTGTCCAAATAAGTGAGGACTGTCACAAAATCCCGGGGGCAAAACCGTCCAGGTTAACTGAGAAGCTGGCTGCATAGGGTCTTCAAAGGCAAATAGAAATTGACTTTCCTCCACCAAAGGCACAGAATAGAAAGCATCCTTCAAATCAATTACGGAGAAATATTTGGCTCATTCAGGAATTTCAGACAATAGAGTATAAGGATTAGGCACCATGGGGTGTAAAGGAACTACAGCCTCATTTATTATTTGTAAATCTTGAACTAGTCTCCATTTACCATTTGATTTCTTTATACCCAAAATAGGAGTGTTGCATGGACTGTTACAGTGAACCAATAGTCCCTGTTCCTTTAAATTTTCGGTGATGGGTTTTAACCCTTACCCTCAGGTTTCAGTGGATACTGCTTCTTATGTGGAAATAGGTAGGTCTTTGAGCTTGACAACTACAGGAATAGCATTTTGTGCTCGACCCACAGATTTTCCATCAGCCCATACTCTAGGATTTACAGTTTGTTCAACTAAAGGGAGAGAAAGGGAGGGCTCCATATTTATGAAAACAGAGGCATGGACCTTGTTCAGTATATTCCTCCCCAAAAGGGGTGAGGGAGACTCTGGCATGATCAGAAACTCGTGTGAAAATAGCCGAGAATCTCAGTTATAACATAAAGAATAACTGAAATAATCCCCTTTGGCTCGTCCAGACAGTCCCCTTATGGACGTGGGTCAGGAAGGAAGTGGGCCAGGGGCTTCAGTAAGCACGGAGTAAGTTGCCCAGTATCTAAAAGGAAATCGATGGCTTGGCCCCCCACAGTTATTAATACCCGGGGTTTCTCAGGTGTAATTAGGACAGGAGCTTGTGTGGGGACCCCTGGGCACCTTCAGTCCTGATTGTCTTGAGAGTCTGACCCCAGGTGTCATTATGACAGTCCAGTATTTTTAGAGAAACCTCCTTTTAGATTTGTATAGCGAAGGAAAAAAATATTGCTAGTTTGTTTCGTCCTGCTGCTTAAGAGAGCAAAAAATGTCTGACACTTGCAGCCTATTTCCTCTCTTTGGAGACCCCTGGCCTTCCTGCCTGTTACCCTCTCAACATCTTGTAATAAAATAGACATATTTTCAAGTGTGGTTTTACCAAAGACATGAATTGTTTGTATGTGTTTATGTGTGCACACACAAATGGATATTTCTGGTCTCAGCTCTTTACCATAGAATAACGGAGGTATGATGTTAGATCTTGTGAAATTAAAGGCATTTCTTTGAGAAATGGGAAAATAAAAGAACATTTAACATGATAAAACCAACAAAATGCTTCATTCTTCCCTTTCAAAAAAAGAAAAACACCTAGTTTAACTGGTAAGTATAATGGTCTGTTTTCTCCATTTTCTATGATCAGTGAAAAAAAGTGAGCTGTGCAGTGATATGAAGCTGTTTCCCTCAGGTCCCTTTGTGACTTTTCTGTGCAGATGAGGAAGGATGGGCTAGATTGACCTGGAAACTTCCAACGGAGCCTCTCTATTCATAATGAAAAAGATTGCTCAGATCCTATTTCTAAGCTGAGCCCTTACAATGTTTTTTGTACCAGTGGATGTATATTTGCAATTCTGTATTTTTAAAATATTTTACTGCAATCGTATAATAAAGGATTACCTGCTTGATATCAGTTTGACCCAATCTTGAAAGAAAAGTTTCTTTTGCTCAGATACATGACAGATGTTCATGGTCTTAAATGGGATGGGCAATAAGGACAAACTTGGGCCACTTGCCCTTCAGCCTCCCATTTCATTATTCAGTTATACCCGGTTCTCTTCACTCAGCTCAGACCTTCTCATAAACGGCTTCTCTCTGGGCCTGAGGGAGCCCACTTGTAACATGCAGATGAGAGCCTAGACTGGAATCTCTGAGTCTGAGCAACACTGACCCCTGAAATGATTAGCCAATTGGCTGTGTGTCTGTGTGTGGCAGTTCTGGTTTGGAGGGAGTTTTTGGTGGTAATGAGAATTTTAAATAGATCCCAGTCCTCCCTGAATGAAAAAGAAAAGGAAAACTGTGGGATGGAGGCAGGATCACAGGCTCAGAATTAGATGACTTCTATGAATAAGGCTAAATCTAAAGGGAGATTTTTTTTTACATCCTGATATTCAGACCTCCACTGGCTTTCATTTGTTCTTGGGTCAAAAGCTTGACTCCTCGCTGTTTCTCCACAGCCCTCTGTCAAGCTCAGGGCCCTGTCAGTGTCTCCAGCCTCTTCCTGGGAGTTAACCCTTTGCTTATGGTTCAGCCTGTCCCAGTCTCATTTACGTTTTCTCTGTCTGACATTGTAGTTCCTTTTCTCACCTTCAGGTCACCGTGCCTCAGGCCCTTTGTCACCCTTCAAGTCTAGGCTCAGAGAGGTCTCCCCATCCCCTCCTAACAGTCTCTCTCATTTTACCCAACTTTATTGGCTCTGTATCAGTTGCCATCAGCAGAAATCAGTGCCCTTCTTCATGGGTTATTTTGAGTCCTTCCTGGTTCCCCTATTTTTTGGGCGTATAGTGTTCCTCTTCTTCCCAGCATGGCTACAGTACCTGTTACTGGAAATGTCTTTAGATGAAAGGACTATGGGTTGGGCTGAATAATCCTCAGGGAAGACCAAGAGAACAGGGCAGGTGATGAAGATGTTTCCCATGTTCTGGACATTTCAGCTGTAATTGATCTTTACCCCATGTGACTACTTAATTACTCAAAAGATGAGCCAAGAAATATAGGAAGTCCTGAAAAGCCCTGCAGAACTTGTGTCCTCAAGCAGTGGGCTAAGATGTCCCCATGTTTCGTCTGCTGGGTTTCATCCTCTGCAGCCCCCAGATCTAAGCTCTGTCCAATCAGGACCAGTCACCATCCTGGACAGCAGCTTTGCCATCTAGGAGTTCATGTGCTCAGTGTCAGTGTTCTGATTTCAGTGCACTGAGGATGAGCAGAAATCCAAATCTAATGGGGCAAGAAGGAGACGCTGCCCCCCTGCGCCCCCCAAGAGCTAGAATATCTTCCAAGTAGATGTGGGTGGAGAAAACAGGAGATCGACCTGGAAACCCTTGCTTTGAGACTTCCTGATCTCAAATGCCTTTGTACGTGCACTCCATAATGTCCCCAGGTGGTGGCAGACTTTCCCAGGAGGGCCAGTCTCTTGATTTTCGTACTGCATGTGCAGTGTCCTTTGGGTGGTAGCTCTTGGGCACTCCTCTTGTGATCCCCTTTGCCAGGAAACCCCTGTGCACTTTAGTCTTGCTTTGTCCAGTCATCAGGGAGGAGAGGTAGACAAATGGGGAAAGTGGAGGGAGCCTGGTGGGGTCTGCACGAGGGTTGTGGCAGTACTTGGGGGCATCCAGGTGAGCCCAGTGAATGGAGCATGTGCCCATCCCAAGTGTAGTTGCAGGGACAAGGGGTGTGTGGATCTGTTGGAGGAGAATGTCTCCGTTCAAGCTGGGGCACCTGGAAGGGGGTTTGTTGGAGAGCCTGCATGGAGTGGTTTGAGGTTCTACTGCCTGAGCTCGTGTTCCCCAGGACAGCAGTGCTGAGGCTGACATATGCCTGCACAGGTTTGATTTGACAACTCGTGACCATGTGAGCAGCAATGAAGGACGTAGCATTCATCCAAGAGAAGTCTTTCCCACTGTTAGAGCGGTGGCCTGGGCTGAGCCCTCAGGCACCTGTGGGTGCAAGAGGATGGGAGCCTTGGGCTTGAGGGGCTGGTTCTAGCAGGTGCCCCCAGCATCCACTCCACTCCCTGGCTTTTGTTGGCGCTTTTACCAGGCAGGCAGCGTAGAGTAACAGGCAAAATCTCAGGTCATTTTTTGCATCAACTTTGGTATCATTGTGTACTTGGGGTTGCCAGTGCAGAAAGGTTCATGTGCATTTGGGACGATGCCAAGAGAATCTGGAGTGTTTCCTTGGAAGATGCTGAGGTCCAGTGGGCCATGTGCATCATTGGAATTATCCCTCTTTTTCATAGTCTTTGGAGATTTCGATGTTTGACCTGGATCACTCACTGTAAATGAAAATACAGTGTCTTGTGTCTGTGGATCCTTGGTGTCCTCTTTTGTATTTTGCCTCATGCATGAGCTATCAGGGCTTGGAATGCTTTGTGTTTGTATAAGAGCATTAGAGGCTCATTTTGGGCTCTGTGGACACTGTTGGACACCATGAAAGTTTGTAAGTTTGTTTGAGTCCTGCTGGGAAAATAGGAGTACTGGACCTAACAGAAGCAGAAGATATTAAGAAGAGGTGGCAAGAAAACACGGAAGAACTGTACAAAAAAGATCTTCACGACCCAGATAATCATGATGATGTGGTCACTTATCTAGAGCCAGACATCTTAGAATGTGAAGTCAAGTGGGCCTTAGAAAGCATCACTACGAACAAAGCTAATGGAGGTGATGGAATTCCAGTGGAGCTTTTTGAAATCCTGAAAGATGATGCTGTGAAAGTTCTGCACTCAATATGCCAGCAAATTTGGAAAACTCAGCAGTGGCCACAGGACTGGAAAAGGTCAGTTTTCATTCCAATTCCAAAGAAAGGCAGTGTCAAAGAATGCTCTAAGTACTGCACAATTGCACTCATCTCACATGCTAGTAAAGTAATGCTCAAAATTCTCCAAACCAGGCTTCAGCTATACGTGAACCGTGAACTCCCTGATGTGCAAGCTGGTTTTAGAAAAGGCAGAGGAACCAGAGATCAAATTGCCAACATCCGCTGGATCATGGAAAAAGCAAGAGAGTTCCAGAAAAACATCTGTTTCTGCTTTATTGACTATGCCAAAGCCTTTGACTGTGTGGATCACAATAAACTGTGGAAAATTCTGAAAGAGATGGGAATACGAGACCACCTAATCTGACTCTTGAGAAATCTGTATGCAGGTCAGGAAGCAACAGTTAGAAGTGGACATGGAACAACAGACTGGTTCCAAATAGGAAAAGGAGCGTGTCAAGGCTGTATATTGTCACCCTGCTTATTTAACTTCTATGCAGAGTACATCATGAGAAAGGCTGGACTGGAAGAAACACAAGCTGGAATCAAGATTGCCGGCAGAAATATCGATAACCTCAGATATGCAGATGACACCACCCTTATGGCAGAAAGTGAAGAAGAACTAAAAAGCCTCTTGATGAAAGTGAAAGAGGAAAGTGAGAAAGTTTGCTTAAAACTCAACATTCAGGAAACCAAGATCATGGCATCTGGTCCCATCACTTCATGGGAAACAGATGGGGAAACAGTGTCAGACTTTATTTTTTGGGGCTCCAAAATCACTGCAGATGGTGACTGCAGCCATCAAATTAAAAGATGCTTACTCCTTGGAAGAAAAGTTATGACCAACCTAGAAAGTATATTCAAAAGCAGAGACATCACTTTGCCTACTAAGGTCCGTCTAGTCAAGGCTATGGTTTTTCCAGTAGTCATGTATGGACGTGAGAGTTGGACTGTGAAGACAGCTGAGCGCCGAAGAATTGATGCTTTTGAACTGTGGTGTTGGAGAAGACTCTTGAGAGTCTCTTGGACTGCAAGGAGATCCAACCAGTCCATCCTGAAGGAGATCAGCCCTGGGATTTCTTTGGAAGGAATGATGCTAAGGCTGAAACTCCAGTACTTTGGCCACCTCATACGAAGAGTTGACTCATTGGAAAAAATTCTGATGCTGGGAAGGGTTGGGGGCAGGCGGAGAAGGGGTTGACCAAGGATGAGATGGCTGGATGGCATCACGGACTCGATGAAGTTGAGTCTGAGTGAACTCCGGGAGATGGTTATGGACAGGGAGTCCCGGCATGCTGTGATTCATGGGGTCGCAAAGAGTTGGACACGACTGAGCAACTGAACTGAACTGAACTGAAAGTTAAGATCGTGGAATGCTTATTAAAAGGTGGTACTGCTCGGTAGGGATCTCTGGGCCCAACCTGAGAAGAGTCATAAAGTCCTGTGACATAGGGGAGGATGGCTCCAAAAAATCAGAGGGCAGCGATGCCACAGTAATCTGCAGCCTGGAGGCTTGTCCTCTAGAAGATGCAGCTACCAGGCTGGGTTCTGTTTTATCCACTCCTGTCCCTCCCAAAATAAGCACACATACAGGCACAGTACAGAAAACACAGAATCTTAACTGCACTGTTGATGGTAATGTAAATGGTACTGCTGTGCTGGAAAATGAAATGGAAGTTCCTTAACAAATCAGTATAGAACAGGCCTACACTCTGTCAAACCCATTTCTGACCGATATCCAAAGGAAAAGCAATCAGTTTTTCAGGGATATGTCCACAGTCCTATGAGTGTGGCTGGATTTGCAGTAGCCAAGGCATAGACACAGCCCAGATGTGTCTTGACAAAAGAATGGGTTTCAAAAGTATAGTATACTGTATATTCATGAACTATTTTTTCTCTGTATATTAATATAAAAATCAAGGATCCTGCATTTATGCCAGAATGAATGAACCTAGAGAACATTATGCTACGTGAAATAAGCCTGGCAAAGGAGGACAGACCCTATGTCGAAACTAGAATTGTCAAACTCATAGAGCCATCAAGTAATAAGGCTGTTACCAGGAGCTGGGTAGAGGGGGAAATGAGGCACTGGTAGTCAAAGAGTAGAGATTTTCCATTGTAAAATAAGTACGTTCTGGTGTTCTGAGGTACTGCCTGCTGCCGGTAGTGTTTCTATATCCTTGAAATTTGCCCAGAGAGAAATAATACAGTGTTGTCATAGGTGGATGTGTAACTTACTTCACTATATAATTATTCATTGTATGAGTCTATCACATGATCACTTTGTACACAGTACATTTATACCATTTTTGTTAGTTACACCTTAGTAAGGCTGGGAAAGAAAAAGAGAGTTGGGGGGTGCTTTTCTCTGAATGGTGCTCAGTCCAGGCTTCACGTTTCATTGATGACGTGTTTTGCATACAGATATGCCGGAATCCAGCTCCAGCAGCCAGGAAATCAGCCTGAAGAGATGAGCATTGTCGGTGGAGAATGATGCAGCCTCTGACTCAAGGTACGGGACTGCATGTTTAGTTCAAGCTTCAGGTTCTCCTTTATACTTTGACAAAAGCATTAGGTCAGAGGTTTGGCATTTTCATTTTCCCCTCACCCAGATTTATTGTCTCCATAAAACATTGTTGCCCTTCAAACAGAGTTTCTGCTTCAGCGATTCTCTCAGAATCCTGTTTACTTTGACTTGTGATTACATTGTAACTCATGCTTGTGTTGGGCTGCATACCACATTCCTCAGTTATTTCTTATATTTCTAAATCTTGTTTGCCCTTAGAATCCTAAGCACACTACCTCCTAAAAAGGCTTCTGGCTATTAATATCTCTGAAATTCCTGATCTGTATAAGCTATAGTAAAACATGCTAGCACTACCACATTCCTTAAATTTTTAGGTTCTAAACTATTCTTCAGTTCAGTTCGCTTCAGTTGCTCAGTCGTGTCCGACTCTTTGCAACCCCATGAAGCACAGCAGGCCCGGCCTCCCTGTCCATCACCAAATCCCGGAGTTCACTCAGAATCATGCCCATCGAGTCAGTGATGCCATCCAGCCATCTCATCCTTGGTCGTCCCCTTGTCCTCCTGCCCCCAATCCCTCCCAGCATTAGAGTCTTTTCCAATGAGTCAACTCTTCCCATGAGATGCCCAAAGTACTGGAGTTTCAGCTTTAGCATCATTCCTTCCAAAGAAATCCCAGGGCTGAGCTCCTTCAGAATAGACTGGTTGGATCTCCTTGCAGTCCAAGTGACTCTCAAGAGTCTTCTCCAACACCACAGTTCAAAAGCATCAATTCTTCGGTGCTCAGCCTTCACAGTCCAACTCTCACATCCATACATGACTACTGGAAAAACCATAGCCTTGACTAGACGGACCTTAGTAGGCAAAGTAATGTCTCTGCTTTTGAATATGCTATCAAGGTTGGTCATAACTTTTCTTCCAAGGAGTAAGCGTCTTTTAATTTTATGGCTGCAATCACCATCTGCAGTGATTTTGGAGCCCCCCCCCAAATAAAATCTGACACTGTTTCTACTGTTTTCCCATCTATTTCCCATGAAGTGATAGGTCCGGATGCCATGATCTTCATTTTCTGAATGTTGAGCTTTAAGCCAACTTTTTCACTCTCCTCTTTCACTTTCATCATGAGGCTTTTTAGTTCCTCTTCACTTTCTGCCATAAGGGTGGTGTCATCTGCATATCTGAGGTTATTGATATTTCTCCCAGCAATCTTGATTCCAGCTTGTGTTTCTTCTAATCCAGCGTTTCTCAAGATGTACTCTGCATAGAAGTTAAATAAGCAGCGTGATAATATACAGCCTTGACGTACTCCTTTTCCTATTTGGAACCAGTCTGTTGTTCCATGTCCAGTTCTAACTGTTGCTTCCTGACCTGCATACAAGTTTCTCAAGAGCCAGGTCAGATGGTCTGGTATTCCCATCTCTTTCAGAATTTTCCATAGTTTATTGTGATCCACACAGTCAAAGGCTTTGGCATAGTCAATAAAGCAGAAACAGATATTTTTCTGGAATTCTCTTGCTTTTCCGGTGATCCAGTGGATGTTGGCAATTTGATCTCTAGTTCCTCTGCCTTTTCTGAAAACAGCTTGAACATCAGGAAGTTCACGGTTCACGTATAGCTGAAGCCTGGTTTGGAGAATTTTGAGCATTACTTTACTAGCATGTGAGATGAGTGCAATTGTGTGGTAGTTAGAGCATTCTTTGACATTGCCTTTCTTTGGGATTGGAATGGAGACCGTCCTTTTCCAGTCCTGTGGCCACTGCTGAGTTTTCCAAATTTGCTGGCATATTGAGTGCAGCACTTACACAGTATCATCTTTCAGGATTTGAAATAGCTCTACTGAAATTCCATCACCTCCAAGTAGCTTTGTTTGTCGTGATGCTTTCTAAGGCCCACTTGACTTCACTTTGCAGGATGTCTGGCTCTAGATGAGTGATCACACCATCGTGATTATCTGGGTTGTGAAGATCTTTTTTGTACTCTTATTCCATGTATTCTTGCCACCTCTTCTTAATATCTTCTGTTTCTGTTAGATCCATACCATTTCTGTCCTATATCGAGCCCATCTTTGCATGAAATGTTGTTTTGGTATCTCTAATTTTCTTGAAGAGTTCTCTAGTCCTTCCCATTCTGTTGTTTTTTTCTATTTCTTTGCACTGATCACTGAAGAACGGTTTCTCATCTCTTCTTGCTATTCTTTGGAACTCTGCATTCAGATGCTTATATCTTTCCTTTTCTCCTTTGCTTTTCGCCTCTCTTCTTTTCACAGCTATTTATTTGTAAGGCCTCCCTGGACAGCCAGTTTGCTGTTTTGCATTTCTTTTCCATGGGGATGGTCCTGATCCCTGTCTCCTGTAGAATGTCACAAACCTCATTCCATAGTTCATCAGTCACTCTATCTATCAGATCTAGGCCCTTAAATCTATTTCTCACTTCCACTGGAAAATCATAAGGGATTTGATTTAGGTCATACCTGAATGGTCTAGCTGTTTTCGCTACTTTCTTCAATTTGAGCCTGAATTTGGTAAAAAGGAGTTCATGATCTGAGCCACAGTCAGCTCCTGGTCTTGTTTTTGTTGACTGTGTAGAGCTTCCCCATCTTCGCCTGCAAAGAATATAATCAGTCTTGTTTCGGTGTTGACCACCTGGTGATGTCCATGTGTAGAGTCTTCTCTTGTGTTGTTGGAAGAGGGTGTTTGCTATGACCAGTGCATTGTCTTGGGAAAACTCTATTAGTCTTTGCCCTGCGTCATTCCGCATTGCAAGGCCAGATTTGCCTGTTACTCCAGGAGTTTCTTGACTTCCTGCTTTTGCATTCCAGTTCCCTATAATGAAAAGAACATCTTTTTTGGGTCTTAGTTCTAAAAGGTCTTGTAAGTCTTCAGAGAACCGTTCACGTTCAGCTTCTTTAGCATTACTAGTTGGGGCATAGTTTGGATTACCGTGATATTGAATGGTTTGCCTTGGAACCGAACAGAGATCATTCTGTCTTTTTTAGATTGCATCCAAGTACTGCATTTCGGACTCTTGTTGACCATGATGGCCTCTCCATTTCTTAATTATTCCTACACTCTAAATTCAGCTAACTTCCTTTGCCATAAACATTTTGTTCACAAATAGGTCTCAGATGACAAGCCTTCCCAAGGCCTCAAGCTGTGGCCTATGTGAGCATCCTGGAACACTCTTTGTAAAGATCCTTGAACAAATGTCAATGGTTAACTTTATGGATTATTCTCTGGGCACAACTGCAGAAGGCTTTGTCCCTTCTCATGCTCCTCTCAAGATCAAAAAGCACCTTAACATTCTTTTCAGTCAGCTCTACTGAGGAAAGGAAATAACAAGTCATAATCACAAGACCTAATTCCTTCATTCTGGGTTCGTGCTTGCGGGATAAGTAGAGGGGTTTGGGGCCGTGCCTCCGTTTTGTCAGTAACGTGTAATATGGCTCCCGACACACATGTTTTGTACCCTCTGACCAGAGATTCCCCTTCAGGTAGTTTGTGTTGGTCCACAGCTTGAGAATGTTTAAGATGGCCCAGTTGATTCCAGTCTGGATCCCTCACTGAGCATCAGGACTCTCGAGTCCTCCCTTTCCTGACAGCTGAGATCTTGGCTGAGGAGGGTGTGCTCTGTTTTGGGGGTTGGATCAGGGCCTGCTCTGTGACCTGAAGGAGATTGTCTGGTCAGCGGAGTTGCCTCCTGCTGCTGTGTACTTGAGGCCTCAGCAGGAGGGGAGTGTGATCTGAGGGAAAGTGTGTGAAAGTCCCATGTTGGGACTCTCTGCGGAAGTTAACTGTCCTGAGACCCTCCTGAGACAGTGACCACAGGGAACTGTCTGTTCCTCATGATGAGGGCTTCCCTGTGTGTGTGGCTGGGGCTCAGGAAGGGGATGTGTTGACTCTAAGCATTAAACATCATGTTTTCAACATGATGATAGACCTCTGAAGACTCGTGTTGCCTGAGGAAGCCCTGAAGTTAAGGAAGAGGAAAGAAAAGGATCGCGACATGGCTGTTTCTCAGGTAAGGTCATATTTAGTCTGTCCTTCCTGAAATGCCCTTCTCTGGACTCGCTAATCATGTCTGACTCTGGAATGTCCTGTGTGACTCCTGTACACGCACACTCACCCGGGGCCCTCCCTCAGGCCCTGTCGTCTCCACTTAGATCCCTTCTCCCCATGGCCCAGTGACCTGACACTTGTGGGTAGGCTCCCCTGGGCACTGTCCTGGGCAGGGCTTGTCTCCCACGGGTTGGACATGCGGTCTCAGTACTGTTGGGCAGCAGGGATTGCTTAGGGCCTATCTGGATGCGCTGTCTCCTCTGTCAACCAGGGTAAGGAAACTGCTCGTGGAAGTCAGGTGTTAGTATGCACAATAGCTGGTTAAATCTGGGAAACAGATCAGTTGAGCCTGTCCTTTCCCTTTTGTGTATCTTGACATCCTTGTGAACATATGTTACATATACACAAAGAATTATTTCTGAGTACTGTGTTCTGTTCAGTTGGTTTATTTGTCTGTTTTAATACCAGTACCACATCACCTTGATTACCTTGTAATAGGTGTTGAAATAGAAAGACCTCCATCTTGCTTCTTCAAGAGTTTTGCTGTTTGCTCTTAGAATAGTTCTATGACTTTCATGATGTTTTATTCTGCTTCTACAACGATTGCCATGGCAGTTTTGATAATGAGTTAATTGGTTGATTGACCCTTTGTGTGGTTATTAATATCTTTTTGATATTACATGTTTCTTTTGTAATCTTTGTGATTCTTACTGATGAAACTTTGTCATGTGGAAGAGAAGATACATTTACTTTTTCAATTTGGGGACCTTTGATTTCCTTTTCTCATCTACTTGCTCGAAGGGTTTCAGTGCTTTGTTGAACTGTAGTGCAGAGTGTGCATCCTTGCCTTCTTCTTGACCTCAGAGGAAAAGCTTTCATTCTTTCCCCATTGCTGTGCTCTTTTCATAATGGCATTTATTATGTTGATGTTGGTATAATTTATTGTTTGTAGTTTGTTGAGTGTTCCATCTTGAAAGGTTGTCAAATTGTTATCGAATGTTTTTTTTTCTGCATCGAGATGATCCTGTTTTTTCCCCTTTAATCTGTTAATGTAGTGTGTCATATTAATTGATTTTTGTATGTTGACTTCTCCTTGCCTTATATGAATAAAATCCACTTGGTTATGGTGTCAGATCTTTTTATTTATTTATTTAAATTATTTTAATTGAAGGATAATGGCTTTACAGAACTTGTTGTTTTCTGCCAAATACCAATATGAATCAGCCATAGGTATGCATATGTCCCCTCCTGACCATCTTCCTCCGTATCCCACCCCTGTAGGTTGTTAGAGAGCCCCTCTTTCAGTTCCCTGAGTCATTCAGCAAATTCACATTGGCTCTCTACTTTACATATGGCAATGTAAGTTTCCATGTTACTCTCTCCATATATTTCACCCTCTCCTTCCTCCCATTCCCCCTGCATTTGTTCTTTGTGTCTGTTTCTCCAGATCTTTTTAATATGTGTTGAAGTGGGTTTGCAAGTATTTTAATTTTGCATCAGTATTCATCAGGGGTATTGGTTTCTAGTTTTCCTTTCTTGTGTCTTTGGGAAATCATCAAACTATTAGAATCATGCTTGCTCCATAGAATTAGCAGGATTAGTGGTAATTCTTTTGTAAATGTTTGGTAGAATTTGGCACTGTATTTTTCTTAGAGGTTTCTGACTACTTTTTAAATCTCTCTAGTTATAATTGGCTTCCCTGATGGCTCAAATCAGAAAGAATCTGCCTTCAGTGCGGGAGACCCAGGTTCTATCCCTGGGTCAGAAGATTCCCTGGAGAAAGGAATGGCTCTCTAGTCCAGTCTTCTTGTCTGGAGAAATTCCATGGACAGAGGAGCCTTGTGGGCTACAGTGCATGAGGTCACAAAGAGTCAGACACGACTGAGTGGCTAACACTTTCACTTTCAACAGTTCTCAACTTTTTTATTTCTTAATAAGTAAAATAGTTTGTATGTTTCCAAGAATTTGCCAGTATCTCCTATATACTGTCACTTATAGGCATTATTGGTCATAGTACTTCCTTATCTTTAGAAACTTTCTTTGACATGAGTTGTAATCACTCCAGTTTCATATCTGTTTTTAATTATTTGGATCTTTTTTTCTCTTGTCGTTAGTCTAGGTCGGGGTTTTCGTATACAGTTTTTTCAAAACATCAACTCTTGGTTTGTTGATTTTTATATTTTTCTACTTTCTATTGTATCTCTGGTTTAATCTTTCTTATTTACATGTTTCCTTCTGCTAAACTTGAGTTTAGTTTGTTTTCTGTTTTCTGCTTCCTAGAGGTCTAAAAATAGATTTCAGATTTAATATCTTTTCTCTTTTTACGTAAGCATTTAACCTTTCAGACTTTGCTTTTAGTACAGTGGTTTCTGTGTGTTATAAATTTTGTAATGTTGTGTTTTCGTTTTGATCCATGTATTTAAAAATTTCCATGTGTTTTTTTTCTTAGACCCATTTGTGGTGTAAGAGTGAGTTTTTTAATGTCCACATTTGAGGAATTTTCTTTTTTTCTTGTGTTTATTTCGTTCTTGTTAGGGAAGATACTTTTATGGTATCAGTCTCTTAAAATGGTTAATTTTGGCCTAACATGTGGTCTCTCATAGAGAATGGTTTATGTGTCCTTGAGATACATGTGTTTTATAGTTTTGTTGTGCCGTGATCTGTACATGCCTGTTCAGTCTCCCCTGCTCTCTTTAGGATGGACTGTCTTTTTCCATCCTTTCACTTTTCACCTTTCCATGTCCTTAGGTTTGTGAGTACTACCTATTTCAACTCTCTGACAAACTCTGTGTCTGTTGCCCTGTGTTTTACCTCCTCTTACTTCTTCTAGTGTCCCCTCTTCCTGTGCATCCTGTGGTGGTGAAAGACAGGCACCCTGAACAGCTCCTTTCATGCCACTGTAATTTCAGAAGGAATGTATTGAATGTTTCCTTCCTATCATGATGTTTCTTCAGATAGTCTTGGTTAATAACTATATCTTTTTCCATATTCTTTTTTGACATGATTTTTAATTCTCCGAGAAGTTTTTTTTACTTTTGTGATAATTCTTTTTTGTCATAATCTAATGACTCTTCTAATTTCAGATCAGTTTTATTAGTGGAAAAAAAAGCAAAGAAAGTCTTTGGCTTCTGTTAATGCCTTGCTATGTAAATTTAAATGGGTAAAATTTTATCTTTATATATAGTAATTTTATTATGACTTGAGTTCAAGTATTCTTTTTTTTTTTTTTAATGTTTTTACCAGTTTTCTTTTGGTATCCGAGCATAGAATCCTGTTGACAAACTCAGCTGAGTACAAAGGATACATATTTATTGTCTGAAGAATGCTGAAATACATGTGAATAGAAGGATAATATAAAATTGTCCAAAAAATCTGTCAAAAGACAAATCCTCTCATTCCAGTTAATTTTTTATAGATAAGTATGCATGCATGTGCAAGTCTGTGGTTTAATAGAAGACGTGATGATTTAAAAACTACATATCACCTTTTTTTTTCAGTTGAAATTATGTTATCAGTATAATCTGTGGCCTTGAAATTTTCTAACCAATCCTGTTAGTGTTTTAAGTAGTAAATTACTAACAGTTGTGTTTCTGTATCCACGTCTATAATGACCTTTCATGCCATTCCACATTGTTCACCTTGGACTTTTTTTTTTTTTTTCATACTAATACAATATTTATTTGTTTTCCTTCTGTCAAACCCTGAGTCCACCACTTTCCCCAGGCTGCCTGGGGAGTTACAGGAAAGGGAACGTACAGGGCAGACACAGGAGAAAGAACTATGGGAGGTGGAAATAGCTCCTTCATATCGTGAAGAAGACGAGCTAGACAACCATCAGGCAAAAGAGCCCCATGGCCTTTGAGAGGGCCAAGCCCGTGGTGTAGAAGAGCTACTGTTTCAGAGAAGGGTTCCTGGCATAACAGTGTTGAGGCTCCTGAACACAGTCCCACTTCCAGCCCTGGAGCCAGCCACCCCTGCTGTGGCAACTCCAGCTCCAGGGAACTTGGCTGCTGTGTCAAAGTCCTTTGAAATGGCACTGATTTGGAAGTTGTGGCTAGGAATAAGTGAGGTAGTCTGGGGACCTGGGGCTGCCAAGCTGCTGTGGCTCTCATGGGTCAGTGTCTCCAATCCTTCACCACCACTGTGGACAGTGATCACTCAACAAGGGGGAGGTTCTCCCAATCAGGGAGTGAGTAGAGACTACTTTGGCACAGGTGTCCACTTTCAAGGGATGAAGGCCCAAGGCCCAAGAGCTGCTCCTCCTGCAGAGAAGACAGAGGGGCAGGGAGGAGGCTCACTTTGGACTCCTTTCAAGTTTTCTTTAGGAGCCCTCTGTCAAAGGACTTGTAATGTTGTCTGTATTACTTCACTGTTAGATGCTTAAGCTTCAGTTGCTGAGCCCAAGCTTCTGAGTTCACGTGCTTCATGTAACATTTCTCACCTTCTTGATCTGAGTCGAGTTTCTCAGAGTGTCTGTGACACAGGTTTTTTTTCTCTAAGGTGGAAACAGGTGGTTCTTTAATGAGCTATTACGTTGATGACAGGTTCTTGCCTGTAAAGTACTTATTTAATGTTTAGAGTAATACTACAGTAATTTAGAGCAACAGGAAGCCTTCAGACACTTTTGGTCCTTGCTGCTATTATCAACATCATACCTGAAAATTTTGACTTTTCCATTAAAAGTGTCATGGACTTTGTCATCTCTGAAGACACCACTCATGCTGTACCTCATCAAGATAATGAGTTTAATAAGAAATTAAAATTAGAGATCCATAGTTCCTCCAGATACCCCTGCATGGATCTGTTAGAACACATACTTCAACCAAGTCAATCCTTGCCCCTTACCACCCTTTCTCTTTTGCATGAAAATGAGAACTTTTCATGGCTCTTTTGGTGACATGTGGTTTCATTTCAGAAACAACTGACCTCTGAAGATGTGGCCATCGAATTCACTCAGGAGGAGTGGGAATTCCTGGATCCTGCTCAGAGGGCCTTGTACAGGGATGTGATGCTGGAGACCTATAGGAACTTGCTGTCTGTGGGTGAGGATGACTTCCTTCCAGAGCTGCCCTTGGGTATTTGCATTTTCCGTGTGTGCCCCTTGGGAGGCCTGATGTCTTTCATGTGAGAGTTCTGGTGACTGGGGCATGACACAGCTTCACAAAGTTAAACTGACCCTCTTCAGATGCTGTGTCTGTTTCATGTCATATCTGAGGTTGTCCCAGAGCTTAATTATCTACAAAGCTCACTGGCAAATGTTAAAAAAAATACCAAAAAACCCAATTTCCTATTTTCTGCCTTTTGACTTTTGCTCAGTGTTTAAAAAAATCCACAGCACTTTAGATTTCTTTCTTCTGATAACGCTGCATATCTACTTGTTTGTTTTTGCTTGCTTGTTTACTACTTTTGGCTGCACCATTCCGTATGTAGGATCTTAGTTCCCTGACTAAGGATCAAACCTGTACCCCCTGCATTGGAAATGCAGAGTCTTAATCACTGGATCACCAGGGAAGTCCCAGAATTTCTGTTTCTGATCTGAATATTATCTCCACATTGGAGCATGAGAAAAAGCTCTGGACAGTGGGTGCTAGCGACGGAATGAAACACCAACACTGCAGAGTGGTTTGAATCTTTCTATTTTTTCCTCCCGCTTCTCACAACTGCTTTACTTTATATCTTTTGCACAACAATCTACAGGGCAAGTTGCCAGGCACCATGATTCAGCGACTATACAGTGCACAGGCATGGGGCGAGATAACCTTTTCTTTAACTTATTTACTGCAGCTAAGACTTTGTTTTGAGAACTTCCTTATCAGCTGAGAAACCATTTTGTCCCTGGGTCTGTTCCTTTTGAGGAATCAGAGAAACATCCTTGTGTGCAAGAAATGTTCTTTTCCCATGGGAACAGAGGATTCTGGGTAGAACATCTTGTTTGCAAGAATGTTCAGCCCTGGTTGAGAGTCTCATTTGCAAGCACTTCCCAACCTTCCTTATGCCTTGTTCCCTACATCTCCCCCTTTCTTTTCTTGCAGGTGCTGAATAAGCACTTGAATATGGAAAGCTTTTTCTTTTAATTGTTTACCTTTTCGTTAGCGCCAGTTGACTATAAAAGCAATAAAACTTAAAGCAACAATTAACAAAGTATTCACAAAGGATGTTGTTAACAATGTAGATACATGCCCTAAAGGATTGAGGTTGTCTAATCCTTCTTAAAGACTCTAGTATATCAGAACCAAGAATATCAGGCAGCGTCTTAGTAAAAGTTGACAATATAGTTTGTTCCAGTTCCATAATTTCAGCAGTTAAATTCTGGTGTCCCATCAAAGCCCTTTTCACCTTTTCCCAACCCTCACTCATATGAAAGGGAATGGGGTTACGCATAAGTGAGATGAGTTCCAATCACATTTTAACACACTCCTTGTAGCTAACACAGTCACTTGATCTCCTAACCAGGAAACAGTGTGTTGTAAATTCAATACATCAGTAGCCAATTGAGCGTCCAAATCATGTTGTTGTTGCCACAATAAATGAGCATTTTTATGCCACTCCCTGACAAAATCAGCAGTCTGTATGCCCTGATGCAAAGCAAGACCTGCTACAGTTGCTGTTGCTGTTACTGAAGCCACGGCAAGAATTGATGCGATGACAATGCCAAGCATTCTTCGAGATCGATGGAGAAGAGTTTGTACAGCATTCACAAGATGAGTGACAGCAAGAGTCCGACCAAGGCCGAGTAAGATTAACAGGCAACCAGAGTCAGTCCGTGCTTTCACAATAACCAAAGAGTAATTACTGGAATGGACCATCTTGTTTTCAACATTTTCCCACCAGGAACAGTTTATACATTGAGTCAAGTTACAATCAGAACATGATATAACTCCCAAAATTTCATTCCAAATCCATTGCCCATACAGTAAAGAATAAGGAAATTTTACACATGCTATAGCAGAGTAAGATCTATTAATATGCAAATGAACTTGAAACAGCCCTCTAGGATCATTAATATTCAAAGTAAAGTTTCCCGTCCATATAATGATAGAGAAGACAATTAGAAAATTGTCGCCTCACAGTGATAAGAGCACGATCAACAAACTCCTGACAAAGTGTAGGGCTATTAATCATTCCTTGAGGCAACACTGTCCATTGATAACATTTTACGGGCTGTCCATGATTATACACTGGAATAGTAAAAGCAAATTTATTTCTATCTTTTATTTGCAAAGGAATAGTGAAAAAGCAATCCTTCAAATCTAAAACCATCAAAGACCAATTCTGTGGAATCAAGGCAGGAGAAGGGAGACCTAATTGCAAAGCTCCCATAGGTTCTATACATTTGTTAACTTCCCTTAAATCAGTCAACATTCTCCATTTACCAGATTTTTTTCTTAATGACAAAAACGGGAATTCCAAGGAGATGTGAAAGGTTCAATATGGCCAGGTTGAAGCTGTTCATCTACTAATGGTTCTAAAGCCTCGAGCTTCACTTTTGGAAGCGGCCACTGCTCAACCCATTTAGGGACATCAGTTAACCATTTCAATGGGAGAGCTCGAGGAATCTGAGCAGTGGCTGCAAGTTTTCCAATGAGATGGTGAGCATTGTTCCTAAAGAAAATAAGATCCCTTCCCCAGATATTAATAGGTATATTAACAATGTAAAAAGAAATAAATACTTTTTTTCCATTAGACAATTGGCATGACAAAGGTTGAGCACTTCTCCACACATCTGCTATAGATCCTAAGCCTGTTAAAACAAGAGGACTTTTTTCTTTTTTTCAGTCATTAGGCCACTGCTGGAGAGAAATAACCAAAATATCTGTTCCTGTATCCACTAATCCTTCAAATTGTCTATCTTCAATAATCAGTGGCATTAAAGGGTGAGAGTCATTAACAAGCATTTCCCAAAATATACTTTGTCCCGTACTTCCAAAAGCACGGACTCTCTCCCTACTTCAGCCTTGTCGGCAGCTACTGGAAATAGGGATGCATAAGGTGGTGCAGAACGTTTAACAGCCTCGGAAGTTTGTTTTTTATTTAATAAAAGCTTCTGAAAGGCAGCAGTCATTGCCTCTACAGAATCTGAATCCTCCCCCGAACTCACATCTCTATCTGACTCTGTGGATGAATCTGTACTATCATCTGGAGGTTTGGGCGGAGGCCGAGGTGAAGCCCCCCCTTCACATTCGCCTTCCTTCTCCCCACTCACAGGCACATCCTCATACAGGGGATCATCCTTCTTAAGAGAACATGAGACGGCCTCACTATCAGCAGCCATTAATTTTAAAGCCTGTGTTATAGCGCTACAGAGAGTCCACAGCTTTAAAGGAATCACATTTCCTTTTTGATGCTGCCTTCTTAACTCTTTTTGTATTACTTTCCATTCCTTCAAATTCAGCTGTACTTTTGTTTGATATTGAAACCAATAGCAGTGCTGCTCTATGAGGCCGAACAACTCACTCAAATGGCGAGTAGACATTTTAATTCCTATAGAATGCAGGAGCCCCTTAACCAGCTCCATATAGTGTGACTTTAAAGATGGGGAATTCCCCATGGTTTTTTTTCCTTTTCTCTTTTCTGTTTCTTTTTCTCCTTTTTTTCTTTTTCCCAAAAATCTCCCTTTCAGCGTCCCGCACCGGGGTGCTTACCCTTTTGGTTCTTTTCTTTTTTCTCTCTCTCTTTTTTCCTTTTCCCCGAAAGTCCCCCTTTCAGCGTCTCGCCCCAGGGTGCTTACCCTTTCAGTTCTGTCGTGCCCCTCGCTGGGCACCAGATGCTAGCGACGGAATGAAACATCAACACTACAGAGTGGTTTGAATCTTTCTACTTTTTACTCCCACTTCACGCAGCTGCTTTACTTGATATCTTTTGCATAACAATCTACAGGGCAAATTGCCAAGCACTATGATTCAGCGACTATACAGTGTGCAGGCGCGGGGCGAGATAACCTTTTCTTTAACTTATTTGCTGCAGCTAAGACTTTGTTTTGAGAACTTCCTTATCAACTTAGAAACCATTTTGTCCCTGGGTCTGTTCCTTTTGAGGAATCAGAGAAACATCCTTGTGTGCAAGAAATGTTCTTTTCCCACGGGAACAAACAGAGGATTCTGGGTAGAACATCTCGTTTGCAAGAATGTTCAGCCCTGGTTGAGAGTCTCATTTGCAAGCACTTCCCAACCTTCCTTACACCTTGTTCCCTACAGTGGGCAGTGATGTAAAAGTAGCCAAAACTACAACATATAAAGAAAAACGAGTTATCTCAAAAGGGCTGTTTTTTTCTGTTTAGGAGTGGGACAAGTTGGTGGATTGGATCCTCTGTGGTTGTTACTTAGGAAAATGTAAGAGTGGGTAGAGAGATCATCTTTTTGATCCTAGATCCTACGAGGGGAGCATATGTGAATCTCGCAGCCTCTTAGCTTGCCATCTGTAGGTCGAGCGCATGGTCCCATCTCAAGATGCTGTAATGTCTGACCTTCATGTTGTGTTAGTTTTACTCTTGTGCTGCTCTACCCAGTCTGGGAATGTCAACTGTTCCTTACGTTCCTTTCTCCTTACTTTGTATCATTTTACCTCTTCAACTTCCTTGAAATATATTCCTGAGGGTCTGAAATTTTATCTGGTTTCCTTGCTGTGATAATCCACCTATGTTTAATTGGCAGCCTCTGGTGAGTCTCTGTGGGGTGGATTTAGTAGGTAACAGAGAACTGTGATGGAGACACTATTCCTAATGTTATTTTCTTGCTCTGTACAAAGTCACCACTTGAAGCTATCCAGTAGAGTGGTCAGTATGTTCTAGGATGATGAGAGAGAAAGTATCATGAGAGCCTGATACATCTTCCCAGGTTATTTTCTGGCTTTGGAGACTCTGTCAAGGGCACCATGACAGTGTTGTTGATGTGTATCAAGGACCATATATTTTAGCCTTTGTAAATGATATGGGAATTTATCCCAGGACAACTTTGTCCAAGTTCACATTCTCATATCTATGAGGCTATTGGCTGCACTGTTGTTCTGTGCATTGTAGGTATTTTTTTATTTTATCATTGAGTTCAAATTTCTGTGTTACTCTTAGTGTTTCTGTTTTGTATTTGCAATGCTTTGGATGATTGATTGTGAAATGGTCCCTATGGTGGAACTGGTGATCAGTCCCTCTTAAAATTCTTTATATATTCTTTGTACTCAACTTACTATCAGATGTATGATTTCTACATATTTTCTCTTTTACTGCTGATTGTCTTTTCAAACTCACTGCACTTTAATGCAGAGTAGTTTATAATTTTGATATAGTTCAATTTATTAATATCTGGTTTTATTTTGTGGCCTGTGCTTTTGGTGTTATATCTGGTAAATCATTTGTGGGTCCAGTTTCCAGAAACATTTCCTGCACGTTTACTTCTAGGAGTTTTATACATTTGGGACTTAGGTTTAGGTCTTTGAACCATTTTTAGTTCCTTTTTGTCTGTAGTGTAAGATAATGTCCCAAGTAAATTCTTTTGCTGGTGGGTATTCAGTTTTGTCAACATGTCTTGTTTCATAGACTGCTTCCCCATTTAGTAGTTTTTATACCCTTGTGAAACATCTTTTGAACATCTCTGCAAGAGGTGATTTTGTTTTAACAATTCTTTTTAGGTATGCTGCTGCTGCTAAGTTGCGTCAGTCGTGTCTGACTCTGTGTGACCCCACAGACGGCAGCCCACCAGGGTCCTCTGTCCCTGGGATTCTCCAGGCAAAAACACTGGCGTGGGTTGCCATTTCCTTCTCCAATGCATGCATGCATGCATGCCAAGTCGCTTCAGCCATGTCTGACTCTGTGCAACCCCACAGACAGCAGCCCACCAGGCTCCTCTGTCCTTGGGATTCTCCAGGCAAGAATACTGGAGTGGGATGCCATTTCCTTCTCCACTTTTTAAGTATAGTTAATTTACAATGTTGTGTTTCAGGTATACAGCAGTTTACAAGATACTCAATATAGTTCCCTGAGCTATATCGTTGGTTCTTGTTGTTTATCTATTTTATATATACATTAGTTTGTAAATATTCAGACTCCTAATTTATCTCTCCCTTTCCTGCCCCCATCACCATCCTGTACTATCCCCTTTGGTCACCATAAGTTTGTTTTTTATTCTGGGGAGTTTATTTTGTGAATAAGTTCATTTGTATTATTTATTTCAGTTCAACACAAAATATCCAATGATATTTGTCTTTCTCTGTCTGATTTCACTTAGAATAAACCCTAAGTCTGTCTATATTGCTGCAAAAGGCATTACTTCATTGTGTTTTATGCTGTGGAGGTGGCAACCCACTCCAGTGTTCTTGCCTGAAGAATTTCATGGACAGGGGAGTCTGGCAGGCTGCAGGCTATGGGGTCTTAAAGAGTTGGACACTGCTGAGCTACTTTCACTTCACAATATTCCCTTGTATATATGTACCACATATTCTTTATCCCTTTGTCTGTCAGTGAACATTTAGGTTGCTGCTGTGTTTTGGCTGGTATAAATAGTGCTCCTAAAAACATTGGGGTGCATGTATCATTTTGAATTAGTTTTCATCCTTTCTGGATATATGCCCAGGATTGGAATTGCTGGTTCACGTGATAGCTCTATTTTTAGTTCTTCATGGAACCTCCATGCTGTTCTCCAAAGTGGCAGTACCAATTTATGTTCCTTCCAACACTGTAGAAGGGTTCTCTTTTCTCCACACCCTCTCAAGCATTTATTGTTTGTAGACTTTTTGATGGTGGTCATTCTGATCAGTGTGAGGTGATACATTTTTGTGGTTTTGATTTGCATTTCTCTCATAAGTGGAGATGTCAAACATCTTTTCAGGTGACTGTTGGCCATCTGTTTGTCTCCTTTGGAGAAGTATCTGTTTTGATCTTCTGCCCAGTTTTTGATTAGGTTGTTTGTTTTGATATTAAGCTGTATGAACTGTTTGTATATTTTGGAAATAAATCCCTTATAGGTAGCATCATTTGCATGTATAGTCACCTAGTCCAAAAGTTGAATTTTTGTTCTTTTTTTGGTTTCCTGTGCTTTGCAAAAAGGTTTTAAATTTAATTATGTCTCATTTGTTTGATTTTGCTTTTATTACCATGACTCTAAGAGATAGATTCAAAAAAATTTTGCTGACATTTATGTCAGTGTTTTGCATTTGTTTTCCACTATGAATTTTATAGTATCTGGTCTTGCATTTAGATGTTTAACACATTTTGAGTTTATTTTTGTGTATGGTGTTAGAGAATGTTGTAATTTCATTCTTTTTCATGTAACTATCCATTTATCCCAGCACCGCTTATTAAAGAGACTTCTTCATTTTATATTCTTTCCTCTTTTGTTATAGAATAATTGACTCTAAGTAAATTGGTTTATTTCTGGGTTTTCTGTCCTGTTCTACTGAACTGTGTTTCTGTTTTGTGCCATCATCATACCACTTCCTTGGTGGCTCAGACGGTAAAGCCACCTGCCTACAACGCAGGAGACCCAGGTTCAGTCCCTGGGTCAGGAAGATCTGCTGGAGAAGGAAATGGCAACCCACTTCAGTATTCTTGCCTGGAAAATCCCATGGACAGAGGAACCTGGTAGTCTACAGTCGATGGGGTCACAAAGAGTTGGACACGACTGAGTGACTTCACTTTCACTTTGTCAGTTTGTAGTATAGTCTGAACTCAGGAAACATGATTCCTCCAGCTGTGTTCTTCTTTTTCAAGATCATTTTAGATATTAGGGTCTTTTTTATTTTGGTACAAATTAAGTTTTTCTTTGTTTTATGAACTATGTCATTGTTAATTTGATAAGGGTTGCACTGAATATGTAGATTGACTTGGATAGTATGGTCATTTTGACAGTGTTACTTTTTTCAATCCAAGAACATGGTATGTTTGTGCCATCTGTTTGTGTCATCTTTGGTATCAGTCATCAGCATCTTATGGTTTTATGAGTACAGTTCTTTTGACTTTTTAGGTAGGTTTATTCCTTAGAATTGTATTCTTTTCTCTGAGATGGTGGATGGGATTGTTTCATTAATTTCACTTTCTGATGTATCATTATTAGTGTATAGAAATGCAGCAGTTTTCTATATATTTTGTATCCAGCAAGTTTACTGTGTTCATTGATGAGGTCTTGTAGTCATTTGGTGGCATCTTCAGGATTTTCTATGTGTAGCATCATAGTGACAGTTTTACTTGTTTTTAATTTTTTTTTTTACCTTGAATTCCTTTTATTTGTTTTCTGATTGTTGTGGCTAGGACTTCCAAAAATATGTTGAATAAAAGTGGCAATAGTGAACATTCTTGTCTTATTCATGTTGTTAAGGGGAGTGCTTTCAGTGTTTCCCTGTTGAGTATGATGTTAGCTGTGTTTGACAGATACAGTCTTAATTATGTTGAGGTAGGGTCCATCTGTGCTGACTTTCTGAAGGGTTTTTTCATAAATGGCACTTGAATTTTGTCAGAACCTTTTCTGCGTCTCTTGATGATCATATGGTTTTTAGTCTTCAACTGTTACTGTGGTGTATCATAGTGATGAACTTGTGGATATTGAGAAATCTTGCATCCCTGAAATAAATCCCACTTGATCATGGTATGATCCTTTAATGTCCTTTAATGTATTAGTAACTGTTTGAATCTGCTCTTTTGAACTCAGGGAAGGTCTAGGAGAATAAAGCCTTTTTCTACAAAAAAGAGTTGGATGCTTCAGAAAGGCTTTTGTAACTGGGAAGGTCTTCCAGAGTCGGTGTCAATCCCTCGTTTCCTTTGATACTCCTCGATCTTGAGATGACCATGTGTGGAAGAAGAAATGAAATAAATGTCCAATGGAGAGGTTAATCATACTTGGCAGAGGAACCCAGGTTTAGATAGCCTTTTCCTGGATTTTCCTTCTGATTTCTGCTAATAAGATTGTTACACAATATCCTGGAATATTGTGTATGTTTTTCTTGAATATAAGCATTCCATTGTAAATTACAAAATCAGAGTTGGATACATTACATTGTAAATAGTATAACAGGTATTATCCTGCTTTCTCCATATATCACAGTCACTTTTAAAATCTCTCTTGTTTCTGTCCCATACCCATAGTATAATGCCCTAAACTTGCTGAACCAGTTCTTTTCTTTTAAGGTCAGTATGTTAGTTTGTGCTCTCAGTTATTTTCACAGAGACATGCAGTCACAAGCTGATATCTGACATAAACCTGTGTACCCTATGCTCCACGCAGGCCCTTTCTTAGTCCTGACCAGTCCTCACATAGTACCTTGATATGGATGGAAACGTTGTTCTTACCTATCACGTCCCTCCACCTTCTACATACTCTCACTGTAAAGATAATCTCTAATCATTTATTGAACACGTTTCTCAGGACATGACCTAAATCACTCTGTGCATCCATGATGACTCACAACCCATTTCGAGATGGGATGGTTGAATAATAGTTAAACAGGCTACTTCTGTCTTGTACCTTCCTTGATATTTTCTAAGTTCCGTATATTTTTTAAAAAATATTTTTTAGTCTATTCATTTGGTGGGTGGTCCTGTTTGCAAATAAGTTTTTTCAGTCATCCCAGTAGGTTCAGATTCATATCCTGGTTCTCTTACCACTTTGTAGGCCAATTGGGTGTGTCTCTTGCTCTGATTAGAGGAAAGCATGTTAGTTTACCTCAAGCCTTTTAAAGCAAATTAGTGCTGTCAGTAGAACATGTTTTATAGTAAATACTCAGAATTGATTTGTTTAAATAAAGCTAATATCTATACTCTATCATGTTCTTTATGATATGGCTTTATCTACATTATATATATATTTAAAATATAAATGTATTTTTCATCGGAGGTTAATTACTTTACAGTATTGTATTGGTTTTGTCATACATCAACATGAGTCCACCACAGGTATACACGTTTTCCCCATCCTGAACCCCACTCCCTCCTCCCTCCCTGTACCATCCCTCTGGGTCATCCCAGTGCACCAGGCCCAAGCATCCAGTATCATGCATCGAACCTGGACTGGCCATTCGTTTCATATATGATATTATACATGTTTCAATGCCATTCTCCCAAATCATCCCACCCTTTCCCTCTCCCACAGAGTCCAAAAGCCTGTTCTATACATCTGTCTCTCTTTTGCTGTCTCGCATACAGGGTTATCATAACCATCTTTCTAAATTCCATATATATGCGTTAGTATATTGTATTGGTGTTTCTCTTTCTGGCTTCCTTCACTCTGTATAATAGGCTTCAGTTTCATCCACCTCATTAGAATGATTCAAATGAATTCTTTTTAATGGCTGAGTGATACTCCAGTGTGTATATGTACTACAGCCTTCTTATCTTTTCATCTGCTGATGACATCTAGGTTGCTTCCATGTCCTGGCTATTATAAACAGTGCTTCGATGAACATTGGGGTACACGTGTCTCTTTCAGTTCTGGTTTCCTCAGTGTGTATGTCAGCGGTGGGGTTGCTGGGTCATAAGGCAGTTCTATTTGCAGTTTTATAAGCAATCTCCACACTCTTCTCCATAGTGGCTGTACTAGTTTGCATTCCCACCAACAGTGTAAGAGGGTTCCCTTTTCTCCACACCCTGTCCAGCATTATTGCTTGTAGACTTTTGGATCACAGCCATTCTGACTGCTGTGACATGGTACCTCACTGTGGTTTTGATTTGCATTTCTCTGATAATGAGTGATGTTGAGGATCTTTTCATGTGTTTGTTAGCCATCTGTATGTCTTCTTTGGAGAAATGTCTGTTTAGTTCTTTGGCCCATTTTTTGATTGGGTCGTTTATTTTTCTGGAATTAAGCTGCAGGAGTTGCTTGTATATTTTTGAGATTGGTTGCTTGTCAGTTGCTTCATTTGCTATTATTTTCTCCCATTCTGAAGGCTGTCTTTTCACCTTGCTTATGGTTTCCTTAGTTGTGCAGAAGCTTTTAAGTTTAATTAGGTCCCATTGGTTTATTTTTGGTTTTATTTCCAGTATTCTGGGAGGTGGATCATAGAGGATCCTGCTGTGATGTATGTCAGAGAGTGTTTTGCCTTTGTTCTCCTCTAGGAGTTTGATAGTTTCTGGTCTTCTGTTTAGATCTTTAATCCATTTTGAGTTTATTTTTGTGTATGGTGTTAGAAAGTGACCTAGTTTCTTTGTTTTACATGTGGTAACCAGTTTTCCCAGCACCACTTGCTAAAGAGATTGTCTTTAATCCATTGTGTATTCTTGCCTCCTTTGTCAAAGATAAGGTGTCCATAAGTGCATGGATTTATCTCTGGGCTTTCTGTTTTGTTCCACTGATCTATATTTCTGTCTCTGTGCCAGTACCATACTGTCTTGATGACTGTGGCTTTGTAGTAGAGCCTGAAGTCAGGCAGGTTGATTCCTTCAGTTCCATTCTTCTTTCTCAAGATTGCTTTGGCTATTTGAGGTTTTTTGTATTTCCATACAAATTGTGAAATTATTTGTTCTAGGTCTACATTATATCTTTTTAAAATTTTATTTATTTTTTAATTGAAGGATAATGGCTTTTCTGAATTTTGTTTTCTGTCAAACCTCAACTACATTATATCTTGTATGTGTTTCACTTGCAACATTTTTCAGCAATATTGTGTCTGACCCTAGTCAATAAATACACAAAGCACTCACTTTAATTTATTATATTTTGGTGCCATTAAACTAGGTAATTAACAATAGTGCATGGCTAGAGATTAGCCTTGCTTGGTGGCTCAGTGGTAAAGAATTCACCTGCTAATGCAGAAGATGCAGGTTTGGTTCCTGAGTCAGAAAAATCCCATGGAGAAGGAAATGGCAACCCACTCCACTATGTTTGTCTGGGAAATCCCATGGACAGAGGAGTCCCATGTGCTACAGTCTGCAATGTCGCAAAGAGGCAAACATGACTGACTGACTGAACAACAACATAGGTGGGGATTGCATTGTTTGTTGGCTGTTAGAAAACCGGTGAATATTTTATGTCTTAATTTATGTGTCATTTACAGATGATGGTCTTTTAGCATTTATTCTGCAATACAGCGGACACAACTGCTTGTTAACATTGTAAAATGCCTTTTCTTTTTGGGCACGTAGTTCTATAGCAGATTTAAAAAGTATATTGTTTCCAAAAAATTGTTTTAGTCATATTCTTCATTTTCTCATTTGTTTTTAATTGCAAACAACCTGTTATGAACAGTTAATTATTAATTGGGTAAGCTTGGTTTTGGATTATTTACTGTTAGAAAATATAATATATTGTTTAGAATTTATTTATGTACTGTAAGTTTGCAGAATACAATGATAGTGTAATATTTTTCTTTTCAATTTGAGACAACTGTTGATTGATAACGTTGCCGGGGACCAGCCTGGGTGGATCGAGGGTAATTCGAAGCGGGAACGGCATGGCGAGAGAGATATATAAATGTGAAGAGAGATAAGGAATGATTTTGCAGTTAAGAGAATAGAGGAGAGAAAGAGGCTGTATTCCTTGGTTTGCATAGAAAGCCAGTAAAGCCTCAGTCAAGAGACTTTCACCATCTATGTAAAGGCACAGGTGCCCGCTTAAATAGGAGAGGGTGACCCACCTTGAGCTCCCTCTCGCGTGGGTGTTAGAAGCCCAGGCAAATAAGTATACTTGGTGATCCTTTATGCTCCAGATGGGAATCAGTAAGAAAATAGAGTAAGAAAGAAAAGAAGACACGGGGGAAGCCAGTCTTTCCAGGAACTGTCCAAGAAACTGGTCCGTCCTTTATTTTCTAGGAAAAGCTTTTATACTTTTAGTTGTACATAGATATTAATGGATAATGCAAAGTCATGCAGAGTCAGCAGCCCTGACCCTTACTGAGACCAGGCTTTCTCTCTGCATGCTTTGCTGTATACACAGGTCTTAGGTGATTTACATCATCTTCTAGCCAGGAGCCCTATTAGCATTTTATGGCCCTTTTCTAAGGATCCGTCAACCAGAAAACTTATTTGCCATAAAAGTGTTGTTCTTACTAAAGTCTGGTGCCACTCTCAGAAGGCACTAATTAAGGTTACATTCTTACATAGCAAGGACACAACAATTTATAACAAGGAAAGAGGAGTACGGTGATTTATAACAAAGAGAAAATTCATTAACTCAAAAGTCTAGTATTGCTAACATCAAAACTACTATATTCTTTTTTCTACATCCCAATTACATTGATTAATATCCTCCAGGTGCCTAAAAGATAAAGGATATGGAGTCCTGGCGGCAGTCATTAACTCAACAATGAAAACCTACACCGACATAATTCTTAGCTCTTTAAAAAAGGCTCTGTATCTTTAAGATGTGTTAAGCTTCTTGCCTCTCGCAGTTGGGGGGCTGTAAACAATCACATGCATAGTTGTAAAAGTGTGGACAGACCGGTCAGGTAAGTTAGAAAGCTATCAGAGGGGTTTAAGCCTAGACATTCTTTTTAAACCCAGGAGACTTATTGAGTGGAGCTCTAAGTTAATTCCTTTTTGAGGAAGGTGGTGGGGGACAGCCCCTGTTAATGTCAGATGCATAAGCGAAAAGCAGAATGCATTACGGGCAGGCAGACTCTGGTTTTGGGGGGTAGATGCTCCAGAAAACCCAGCGAGGCTCGTTTAAGGCTGGACTCACCTTTGCCTGTCGGACCCCTTAACCTCATGACCTTTGCCAGGGGCGGGACTCCTCATGCTGGCTCCCAGCAATAGGTTCCTAAGGGTCCTGGTAGAAAAACACTCTGTTTTTGAGAGTTGGCGTAAGATTGCCCAATGTGAGTGTGTTTGGCATATGGTTTTTAAAACTAGGCTACTGTAACGGTGAATTTATGTTATACTTTCTTAAGTTAAGAATTCTATTTCTTTAGTGTTTCTAAACACTTAAGGTGATGATTGTGGTGTTTCATAACTTCATGTAAGTATTACTTTTGGTGTAATATATATTCAGCATGAAACATTTATTTTTGAATTATTGTGAGCAGGATACCTATGATTCTTTTCATCTTGTAGATATCTCTCCTACACATGTGATCAAGCATTTACAACCCACAGCGAACAGTGATAAACTAGAAACATTCCAAACATTGATGCTGAGAAGCCCTGAAAGCTGTGAAATCAAACATGTTCATCTTTGGGAAAGTCAGGAGAATATGTGTGACTTTGAGTGTCAAGGGAGAGATGACAAAAGAAATTACAAAGGGACACCTGTAAACCTTAATGGAAATGTGCCTGGTGGAAGAGATTCGCATGATAGAAAGGATGCAGGCATCAAGCCCTTTGGAAAGAGGTTTGGATTTAACTTTCAGGATAAACTGCAGATATTTCAAACTGGCGGAATAATTTCTGAATATAATGAAGTTAAGAGTTCTGTCAACAACAGTTTCTCATTTTCACCAGTTCAAAGAATTCCTCCTTGTGTCCAAACTAGTGTTTCTAACATATATGGGAGTGATTTTATGAATCCTTCAGTAATAAGAGAAGAACTCAAAGCACAGAGGGAAAAACCTTACAAATGTGATGAGTGTGGCAAGGCCTTTTGTGTAAAGTCAATCCTTTTAAGTCATCAGACAGTTCATACTGGAGAGAAACCTTACAAATGTGATGAGTGTGGCAAGGCCTTTACTCACAGCTCACACCTCAGGAGACATAAGAAAATTCATACAGGAAAGAAATTATTTAAATGTGATATATGTGACAAAGTCTTCAGCCGAAATTCAAACCTTGCTGGTCATCAGAGGGTTCATACTGGAGAGAAACCTTACAAATGTGAAGAGTGTGGAATGGCCTTTCATGTAAAGTTAACCCTTTTAAGGCATCAGACAGTTCATACTGGTGAGAAACCTTACAAATGTGATGAGTGTGACAAGGCCTTTTGTGTAAAGTCAAGCCTTTTAAGGCATCAGACAGTTCATACTGGAGAGAAACCTTACAAATGTGATGAGTGTGGCAAGGCCTTTCGTCTGAAGTCAAGCCTTTTACGTCATCAGACAGTTCATACTGGAGAGAAACCTTACAAATGTGATGAGTGTGGCAAGGCCTTTCGTATAAAGTCAAGCTTTTTAAGTCATCAGACAGTTCATACTGGAGAGAAACCTTACAAATGTGAGGAGTGTGGCATGGCCTTTCATGTAAAGTTAACCCTTTTAAGTCATCAGACAGTCCATACTGGAGAGAAACCTTACAAATGTGATGAGTGTGGCAAGGCCTTTTGTGTAAAGTCAAAGCTTGTTACTCATCAGACAGTTCATACTGGTGAGAAACCTTACAAATGTGATGAGTGTGGCAAGGCCTTTCGTCTAAACGCAAGCCTTTTAAGTCATCAGACAGTTCATACTGGAGAGAAACCTTACAAATGTGATGAGTGTGGCGAGGCCTTTCGTATAAAGTCAAACCTTTTAAGGCATCAGAAAGTTCATACTGGAGAGAAACCTTACAAATGTGATGAGTGTGGCAAGGCCTTTCGTGTAAAGTCAACCCTTTTAAGGCATCAGACAGTTCATACTGGAGAGAAACATTACAGATGTGATGAGTGTGGCAAGGCCTTTCGTCTGAAGTCAAGCCTTTTTGGTCATCAGACAGTTCATACTGGAGAGAAACCTTACAAATGTGATGAGTGTGGCAAGGCCTTTCGTGTAAAGTCAAACCTTTTAAGTCATCAGACAGTTCATACTGGAGAGAAGCCTTACAAATGTGATGAGTGTGGCAAGGCCTTTCGTGTAAAATCAAGCCTTTTAAGTCATTGGACAGTTCATACTGGAGAGAAGCCTTACAAATGTGATGAGTGTGGCAAGGCCTTTTGTGTAAAGTCAAACCTTTTAAGTCATCAGACAGTTCACACTGGAGAGAAACCTTACAAATGTGATGAGTGTGGCAAGACCTTTTGTGTAAAGTCAACCATTTTAAGGCATCAGACAGTTCATACTGGAGAGAAACCTTACAAATGTGATGAATGTGGCAAGGCCTTTCGTGAAAAGTCAACCCTTTTAAGTCATCAGACGGTTCATAGTGGAGAGAAACCTTACAAATGTGATGAGTGTGGCAAGGCCTTTCGTCTAAAGTCAACCCTTTTAAGGCATCAGACAGTTCATACTGGAGAGAAACCTTACAAATGTGATCAGTGTGGCAAGGCCTTTTGTGTAAAGTCAGTCCTTTTAAGTCATCAGACAGTTCATACTGGAGAGAAACGTTACAAATGTGATGAGTGTGGCAAGGCCTTTCGTCTAAAGTCAACCCTTTTAAGTCATCAGACAGTTCATACTGGAGAGAAACCTTACAAATGTGATGAGTGTGGAAAAGTCTTTGGTCAAAAATCACATCTTCAACTTCACTGGAGAATTCATAATGGAGAGAGCCCTTTCAGATGTAATGAGTGTGGCAAGTTCTTCAGTCAAAATGCGAACCTTAAACAACATCAGAAAATACATATAGAGAAAGCTTTCAAATGTTTCAAGTGTGGAAAATCCTTTATTCAGGTCTCAGCACTCACTAAACATCAGAAAATCCATACATGAGGGAAACTCATGTGAATGTGGTATATGGTAGAAGGCTTCAAATGTCAAAGTTCAAAATTCACACCCTACTGTTGCTCAGAAAATCATCCTCCTGAGAAACCTTACAAATATCATGAGTGTGGCAACATCTTAGGCTTTATGAGAATATTCATATTGGATAGAAGCCAGATATATATGTATTTATTAGGCTTTAGAAAATGAATTCATTCTAGAAAGATTCCTCACCAATTTCACAAATGTTAAAAAAACAAGCAAACAAACAAACAAATATCCCTATCTTCTCATCTCACCAGTAGCATCAGACTATTTATCCTGGAGAAAACACACAGCAATGTAATGTTTGTGGCAAGGAACTTACCCAAAAGTCACAAGATAGGAACATAGTGGGGCCATACTTCCCAGATTCAGTGGTTGTGGCAAATCCTTTACCTTTTCCACTCTATGTATTCTCTGATGACTTTAGTTCAGGTACTCAGCAACTGCAGTAAGTCCATATTTGAAGAGAAGCTATAGAGATCTTTTCGTGTAAAAGAAACCCGAATTCTACCTCAGCAAATATGATTCTTTGGGACAGTAGTCCGCCATCTTTTTGGTGTCCTGGCTTTCTGAATAAAGTCACTATTCTTTTCCCAACAAGTAGTCTCTCAGTTTATTGGCCTGTTGTGTGGTGAGCTCTCAGAGCTTGGCTGTGGTGATACATTGATCAAGTGCATTTGCTACATGTGTTTCACGATGGTCTCTGGAAAGGAATCAATGAGATGAAGGGACTGACTTCATTAGATACAATTCATTCACATCCATGTTCCCTGGAAAAACACACAGTCTGAATTACAAAATTCAATAGTGTGTGTGAATTAGCAACAGGGAGGGGAGAAAATAATGTAAAACTAGGACATGACTCATCATGATCAATAGGATCACGAAGCCCTTCTGTACATAGTCCAGCCTGTTATAAAACATAATGTTCTACCAACTGACCTTGAACAGCGTAGGCAAGATGTTAAAAGGCCTGGGCTTTTTGTAGGAGGAGAGGGACATTTACCAGGGACTGATGGTGTGCTAGGAAAGATGCATAGGAATAGGGTCATGTTCTCCATTGGATAGAAATAACTGTTATATGTATGATTAAAGAAGAGTTACTCTTATTTGTGGAAATTGAAGACAGAGCTGTCATGGTCTTTGTAGACCGGGAACTGAGCAATGGAGTCGATGAGAAGAAGGAAGCAGGGGCCCCAAGTCTCGAGTGAAACAAGGGTGCTTTATTTGCAAAAACGCACGTTTATATATCTTTATACAAGGGAGCTTTAAGCAGTAAAAACATTGAAGATAAACAAAGCCAAGCAAATAACAGTCTTGAAATTGCCAGAAAACATTCCATATCCTGAGGAAGAGGGGCATAACTGAATAGATTACCTTCAAGTAAAAGGTCACTGAAGGGAGTCACTGAAGGGAATCCAAGCAGATGCTGTTTCTCATGACCTCAGTCCTGAGAACTGCATGTAGCTCTGCTTCTTCCTGTGTTCCAGGAACTGATAAAGAATAGAGTCCTTGAGAATTGGCACACAAAAGAAGAAAATACCATGTTGGATCCTTTAAAGTTGAATGTCCCCTGACACTTCCCCCTTTTTTACTTTTTCATAATTGGGGATGACTGTAGATACTTTTGAGAAAAAGGCCCTGAGCAGGTGAGTTTGTTTAGTTTGAACAATTTTAGTTGAAAGGCATCGGTATGTTACAATTATAATCACCAGGATAATTATCAGCATTATAGTTCCAGATCCAATACTATGTATAATGCCTTGAAACCATCTTCGAGGGTCTAGCCCAGATAATTGATCAGCTAGCTGTTCAGCTAAGGTTTCCAAATTGTTGGAAGAGGGTAGATTCGTAGAGAAGGTTTCGAGGATTTCCTTTTGCAACAATTGTACTTTAAAGGAAGCATTATTATGCATATCTTGCAAATTAAATTTGATTTTTTTCCAATTGTAAGCACTATGGTTGAACCAAAGAGGAGTGATACAAAATTGAGTAGAATTCCAATCACAATTTAATAATACTTGTTTTTGTAAATCTATTATTTGATCTCCAACCCATTGGGTGGCTGTTTTTTAATTCTTGAATTTTATCTTGAACTTTTTCATCTTTCTGAACCTGAGTGACCCACATAGTATGAGCATCTTTAGTCCAATTTTGAATAAAGTTTTGTGTTTGAGTTAAAGTTTGCGAAGCAGTGTCTGTAACAGCGGCAGTGGTGCAAATGGCTACTAACCCCAAAATGCCAAGAATCAAGCATCTAATTAATCGCTTAGATTGTCAGAGTAATTTCATGAGTAACTAGGAGGTAAATCTTGCCATGGGATCCTCTTTCCAGGGTCGTTGGAGATCTGCTGGCAACCACAGACTATGTCGAGATCGAAGAATCAAAAGGGATTCATTTTTTTAGAGAAATAGAGGAATTAAGACAAGTATACAATTTGCAATCGATACAAGTCACAGAACATAAAGTCTTATTAAATTGTAAGTTTCCTATGGCAGTAACGAAGGGGAACGCAAGCTTGTATAAAATATGAATGATTATAATGGAAGGAATAGTTACTATGACTATGACTGGTCCCTGTGAAATATCCAGTCCAAGTTCCAAGTTTTCAGTATTTGTAGCAAGTTTCCAGATGTCCCATTGTTCAGGCCCAATTTGTTTATTGAGGACAATTTGAGGGCAAGGAGGTGCCATTCCACTATCAAGCCAGCCAAGGAGTCCTTTGTCATGGAAGTGTTCCATTGAACTGTTGGTAATCTTCCATGTTACTTGAGTAACTTAATCACACATAGTACTGTTAATATCTGAGAGGTTAGATAACCACATACCATAGGGTCCCCAATCAACAATGCTGTAATTGGCCACAAACATGAATTTCCATGATTTAACTTGACATCTATCTCAATAAATAGGAGTATATTTAAAATCCTTACAAGTAAACCCCTTACATTCCAACTTTTGTCCTTGTCTTAGAGTTTTGGTAGTATTGACATGGTTCTCATAAAAGAACAGGGAAGTTAACAGTCTAAACAATGTGGAAGTTCTTTTTTATAGACAGGATGAAAGCCCACGTTTGTCGACTAACATTAATACATGATGCTGCTGGGCCCATGCATAAAGGAAGGATTTTATAGCCTAGAGGAATGTTAATCTTCCTTCATCCTCAGGATGAGAGGGCCCCTCCAACCAAGCTCCAAGGAGGAGGCATATGTACTGAGTCATTAGTGGATACAGCTGGTCCTATATCTGTCCATTCTACAACCTAAAATAAAGGGGGGTTAGGTATGTAAGCCCAGTAAGTGTGATTAATCAGGTCAGCCTGAGTGGGGGAAGCAAAAGCAAGCATAGTGACAAAAATATTTTTAGAATTCTGAGGCATTCTCTGTTGAGAAACCAGATTTTCAGCTTGATTAGTAAGGGTTTTTATCTGTCCCCAAGTGGGGAAATCATAAGGTCGATGACATTAAGTGCAGCATTTTTTGGAAATTTTTCAAGTCGCCATGGCTTGTACTGGAAAGTCCTCCTCCTTGGGATTTCACCGTTTCTTCTCTATCTTGAATGCCTGTGGCTCCCCTGGGGCGGATCTTCCGAAGAGGGAGCCAACTGATTTCGTTGGGTCCATCTGGAGAATCCAAGCATATCCCTTTCCCTGTAATTTAATTTTCCAGATTTCCATTGTTGAGTCAACCTGTCTTGATACCAAATGGGTAGAGGAAGGGAGGTATCCTTCAATGCCTCAAAATGTTTTTTTTTTTTTGCTTTGTCAAAGTATCGCCTTGCAGCAGGTTTAAAAATTTTAAGCAAATAAAGCTGTATTAACAATGGTTATAGGATTAGAGAGGATATTGTGTTGGAATCTGTTGGGGTCCTTTAATGGACTGGAACCTGGCGGTCCAGAGTCGACGATAAGAAAGTGAAAGAGAGAAAAAGAAAGAAAGACGTGGACACGCAAGCTCTGTGCAGCAAAGGTGCTTTAATGGTCTTTCTGTGAGTATATATAGGCTGTTGTACAAGAAATTTCTTTCAATAAAAATCAGAAAACCAAATGGACAGCAACCATTACCAAGGGAACAAGGGATTAATAATGGTCACAAGGTCAGGAGACAATCCATATCTCAAGAAAGAGGATCAAGACTAAGCAGTTGTGTCGTAAGGAGAATGTTTACTGAAGGAGATTCAAGCCTGTCTCATCCTATGACCTCAGCCCTGGGAGCGGTGTGCTGTTCCACTGGTTTCTGACAACAGAAACTGATAAGGAACAGAGGATTTATGAGGAACAGCACGTTGGAATCCTCCTGTTAAACATTCCCTGACAATTCCCACTTATTTGTAAAAAGGGTTCTGACCATTTGAGTTTGTTTAGTTCTAACAATTTTGCATGAAGGCAACGGTGAACAACAAATAAAATTGTCAAAACAATCACCAAAATTACAGTTCCAGACCCAAGGCTGTGAGTAATGCTTTGAAACAATCCACGTGGGTCTAACCCAGATAATTGATCAGCTGGTGGTTCAGCTAAAGTTTCCAAATTAGTGGAAGAGGGCAGATTTTTAGAAAAGATTTCAAACATTTCTTTTTGTAATAATTGTACATTCAGAGAGGCATTATCATGTGTTTTATGAATGAAATTTGATTTATTCCCAATTGTAGGTACTTTTATTGAATTGAACAGGTATAACACAAAATTGAGTACAATTCCAATCACATTTTAGCATCACCTTTTTTTGTACATCTATTAATTGATCTCCAACCCATTTGATGACTGATTTTAGTTCCTGTATTTCATCTTGAATATGCTCATCTATCTGAGCCTGAGTGGCCCACATAGTATGAGCATCTTTAGTCCAATTTTGGATAAAATCATGTGTTTGAATTGAGGTTTGTAAAGCAATGCCAGTGACGGCAGCAGTGGTGCAAATAGCTATTAATCCCCAAATGCCAAGAATCAGCCATCCAATGAATTGTCTAGATCACTGGAGCAGTTTAGTAAGTAACCGGGAAGCAAGTCCAGCTATGGGGCCTTCTTCCCAGGGCCGCTGGAGATTTATTGGTAACCCCAGACTACCTCGAGATCAAAGAATCAAAAGGGATTCATTTCTTAAGGAAACAGAGGTATTAAGACAAGTATGTAATTTGCAATTTATAAAAGTTACAGAACGTAAAATCTTACTGAATTGTAAACTTCCTATAGCTAGACCAAAAGGAAGGGGAACAGAAGCTTGTATGAAATATGATTGATTATAACAAAAGAAATAGTTTCTGTGACTACGATTAGTCCCTGTGAAATGTCCAGTCCTAGTCCCAAGTTCTTTGGTGCTCGCAGCAAGATTCCAGGTGTCCCATTGTTCAGGCCCAATCTGGTTATCGAGGACTATTCGATGACGAGGTGGGTGCCATTCCACTGTAAAGCCACCCAAGAAGTCCTTTGTCATGGTAATGTTGCATTATAGTGTTACTAACCTTCTATGCTACTTGAGTAGCATAAACACATGCAGTGCTGTTAATATCATCTGAGCAGTTAGATAACCACATACCATGGGGTCCCCAATCGACAATTGTGTGATTAGCTACAAACATTAATTTTCCTGATTTGCCCTGACACTTGTCCCAATGAACCGGAGTATATTTAAAGTTACTATTAGTAAATGCGTTGCATAGTGTTCTTTGTTCTTTCCCTAACTCTTTCCCTAACGTTTCAGTAGTATAAACATGGTTCACGGACAAAGAAAGGGCAGTAAATAATGTAAGCAACATCCGAAGGTCCTCTTTTGGAGGCAGGGCAAAAGCCCAAGTTTGTCTGCTAACATTTATGCATAATTTTGTTAGGCCCATACACAAAGGAAGGACTTCATAACCTAGAGAGAGATTAGTTTCCTGTCTTCTTCAGGGCGTGAGGGCCCTTTAAGGCTCCAGGGAGAAAGCATATATATGGAGTCATTGGTTAATACGATTGGTCCTTTCTCTGTCCATTCTACAACCTTAAGTAAAGGGGGGTTTGATATGTAAGCCCAGTGTGATTGATTAATTCAGCTTGAGTTGGGGGGAAGTACCAGCAAGCAAAGCAAGCAGGGGAACAAAAACATTTTCAGGACTCCGAGGCATTCTCTATTGAGAAACCGGATTTTCAGCTTGATTAGTAAGGGTTTTTATTTGTTCCCCAAGACCAGAGATCCTAAGGTTGATGCCACCAAGGGCGGTGCTTTCTGGAGATCTTTAGAGCCACCATGGCCTGTATTGGAATTTCTTCCTCCTGGGGTTTTTGTTGTCTCATTTCTATGTTGAAGGCCGGGGTCCCCCTTGGATCGAATCTTCCAGAGAAGAAGCCATGTGAGTTCATTGGATCTATCTGGGGAAATACAAGCATACCCTTCTTTCTGTAAGATTAATTTCCCACATTTCCATTTCCATTTGTGGCAACGTTTATGGCAAAGGAAGTTTGCTGAATTTAGGGTGTAGGAACAATTAAGAAATGGAGTGGCCATCATGGTCAACAAAAGAGTCCAAAATGCAGTACTTGGATGTCATCTAAAAAAGACAGAATGATCTCTGTTCGTTTCCAAGGCAAACCATTTAATATCACAGTAATCCAATCTGTGCCCCAACCAGTAATGCTGAAGAAGCTGAAGGTGAACGGTTCTCTGAAGACTTACAAGACCTTTTAGAACTAACACCCAAAAAAGATGTTCTTTTCATTATAGGGAACTGGAATGCAAAAGTAGGAAGTCAAGAACCTCCTGGAGTAACTGACATTTTTGGCCTTGGAATGTGAAATGAAGCAGGGCAAAGACTAATACAGTTTTGCCAAGAAAATGCACTGGTCATAGCAAACACCCTCTTCCAACAACACAAGAGAAGACTCTACACATGGACATCACCAGGTGGTCAATACCAAAACAAGACTGATTATATTCTTTGCAGCCAAAGAAAATAATGTCTATACAGTCAACAAAAACAAGACCAGGAGCTGACTGTGGCTCAGATCATGAACTCCTTAATACCAAATTCAGACTCAAAGTAAAGAAAGTAGGGAAAACTGCTAGACCATTCAGGTATGACCTAAATCAAATCCCTTACGATTATACAGTGGAAGTGAGAAATAGATTTAAGGGCCTAAATCTGATAGATAGAATGCCTGATGAACTATGGAATGAGGTTTGTGACATTGTGCAGGAGACAGGGATCAAGACCATCCCCATGGAAAAGAAATGCGAAAAAGCAAAATGGCTGTCTAGGGAGGCCTTACAAATAGCTGTGAAAAGAAGAGAAGTGAAAAGCAAAGGAGAAAAGGAAAGATATAAGCATCTGAATGCGGAATTCCAGAGAATTGCAAGAAGAGATAAGAAAGCCTTCGGCGATGAATGCAAAGAAATAGAGGAAAACAGCACAATGGGAAAGACTAGAGGTCTCTTCAAGAAAATTCGAGATACCAAGGGAACATTTCATGCAAAGATGGGCTTGATATAGGACAGAAATGGTAAGGACCTAACAGAAGCAGAAGATATTAAGAAGAGCTGGCAAGAATACACAGAAGAACTGTACAAAAGAGATCTTCATGACTCAGATAATCACGATGATGTGATCACTCATCTAGAGCCAGACATCCTGGAATGTGAAGTCAAGTGGGCGTTAGAAAGCATCACTACAAACAAAGCTACTTGGAGGTGATGGAATTCCAGTTGAGCTGTTTCAAATCCTGAAGAGGATGCTGTGAAAGTGCTGCACTCAATATGCCAGCAAATTTGGAAGACTCAGCAGTGGCCACAGGACTGGAAAAGATCAAGTTTCATTCCAATCCCAAAGAAAGGCAATGCCAAAGAATGCTCAAACTACCGCACAATTGCACTCATCTCACATGCTAGTAAAGTAATGCTCAAAATTCTCCAAACCAGTCTTCAGCAATACGTGACACGTGAACTTCCTGATGTTCAAGCTGTTTTCAGAAAAGGCAGAGGAACCAGAGATCAAATTGCCAACATCTCCTGGATCTTGGAGAAAGCAAGAGAGTTTCAGAAAAACATCTATTTCTGCTTTATTGACTATGCCAAAGCCTTTGACTGTGTGGATCACAATAAACTGTTGAAAATTCTGAAAGAGATGGGAATACCAGACCACCTAACCTGCCTCTTGAGAAATCTGTATGCTGGCCAGGAAGCAACATTTATAGCTAGACATGGAACAACAGACTGGTTCCAAATAGGAAAAGAAGTACGTCAAGGCTGTATATTATCACCCTGCTTATTTAACTTCTATGCAGAGTACGTCTTGAGAAAAGCTGGACTGGAAGAAACACAAGTTGGAATCAAGATTGCCGGCAGAAATATCAATAACCTCAGATAGGCAGATGACACAACCCTTATGGCAGAAAGTGAAGAGGAGCTAAAAAGCCTCTTGATGAAAGTGAAAGAGGAGAGTGAAAAAGTTGGCTTTAAGCTCAACATTCAGAAAACGAAGATCATGGCATCCGGTCCCATCACTTCATGGGAAATAGATGGAGAGACTGTGGAAACAGTGTCAGACTTTAATTTTTTGGGCTCCAAAGTCACTGCAGGTGGTGACTGCAGCCATGAAATTAAAAGACAGTTAATCCTCGGAAGAAAAGTTACTAGCAACCTAGATAGCATATTCAAAAGCAGAGACATTACTTTGTTGACTAAGGTCCATCTAGTCAAGGCTATGGTTTTTCCTGTGATCGTGTATGGATGTGAGAGTTGGACTGTGAAGAAGGCTGAGTGCCAAAAAATTGATGCTTTTGAACTGTGGTGTTGGAGAAGACTCTTGAGAGGCCCTTGGACTACAAGGAGATCCAACCAGTCCATTCTGAAGGAGATCAACCCTGGGATTTCTTTGGAAGGAACGATGCTAAAGCTGAAACACCAGTACTTTGGCCACCTCATGCAAAGGGTTGACTCATTGGAAAAGACTGTGATGCTGGGAGGGTTTCGGTGCAGGAGAAGAAGGGGACGACAGAGGATGAGATGGCTGGATGGCATCACTGACTTGATGGACGCGAGTATGAATGAACTCCTGGAGTTGGTGGTGGACAGAGAGGCCTGGCGTTCTGCGATTCTTGGGGTTGCTAAAAGTCGGACACGACTGAGCAACTGAACTGAACTGAAGGGAGGGCATTGTATTTGAGCCTCTATGGTATCAAATTGTCTGGCGCCAGTTAACATTTCAAAAGTAATTTTATTTTGGAGAGTGCCAGCTCGAGCATTCTTTTTAGCATGATCTCTGGCTATATCATGAAACCACATTGTCCATTGAAGATATTCTCCTGGTTTAAGGAGAGCCTTTATTAAAGTTCGCTAATCATAGGGAATAAAATTTCCAATAGAAGATGCCACAACATTTAGAAACTCTTTAGTAACAGGTGAATGTGGGTCATACATAGTTACAGCCTTTTTCATTCGTTGCATGTAAAAAAAGATTAATACCGTCATATTGAAGTATTATGTGCCCTTGAGCGTCAGGATTTCTAAAACTGGAAAGATGGAGAAACCATCAGCGTCAGAAACTTGTGATTGCAAAGCCTGTAATTCAGAGAGCCTCTGTCACGGAAGAGAGTGAGTAAGTGCTGATTGTTTGCAAATATGAGTCTGTGCCAAGGAGTTTTTGTTCAGAAGAGCATGAAAGGTCGTTGCTGAACCTCGCAAAGATCCATCCTATAAAAGTATCCACCCAAACTTGCAAGTAAGAATTCCCATTAGCTTTTGGCATATGAGTAAAATCAATTTCCCAGTCTTCTTCAGGATACTTTCCACTTTGTTGTAATCCAAATTTTGCTAGCTTTTCAGTCTTTGGGTTATTTTTCTGACAAACTTCACCTTTTGAAAATGTTCTTTAAATTTTTCATTACATTTTTACCTTCAAACAAACGATATGCCATCTGGTAAGTACTCTCTGTACCCACATGAAAACTGTGGTGTAAACCCTTAAGAATTTTCCATTGAGCCTTTTCAGGAATTATTAATCGTCCATCCTCGGACTGTAACCATCCTTGATCCATAATCTTAGTTCCTCTTTTCTCATATCTTTCTAATTCTTCCTCAGTATATTCTGGTTTTTCTTGTTCTATAGGACTGACCAGATCAAGGGTGCCTGCAGTGCAGGGGTTTCATAAGGTGCTGCTTTTCTAACTTGACAGTCAGCCAGCTGATTATCTTCAGTTGCTTTACTCCCATGCCTGCTGTGCCCTTTGCAATGCACAATAGCTACTTCTTTAGGACAGTATACAGCAGTTAAAAGTCTCTTGATCTCTCTGAAATGCTTCATAGGTTCTCCTCTTGCTGTTTTAAACTTTCTTTCCACATTGCAGCATGAGCATGTATAGTCAAATAAGCATACCTAGAATCCATGTAGATATTTACTTGCTGCCCTTTGTGTAACTCTAGAGCTCGGGTCAGTGCCACAAGCTCCACTAACTGGGCACTGGTTCCCTGGGGGAGAGATTTTGTTTCTAAAACCTGTTCAGCAGTCACCATGGAGTAACCTGCTTTATACTTCCATCCCAAACAAAAGAACTGCCATCTGTAAATATTTCCATGTCAGGATTGTCTAATGGGGCATCCATTAGATCCTCCCAAGCTGCATAGTTTAAAGTTAGGAATTGGAAACAATCGTGATCAGGTGTTTCATTTTCCTTCTCAGGAAGGAAAGTGGCAGGATTTAAATGTCCACAGACTTTAAGCTTAGTTACTGGTCTAACAACAATGACAGATATTTAAGAAGTCTGCTGTCTGTCATCCAAATATTAACCTTAGAATTTAAGATTCCATTCACATCATGAGAAGTCAGGACATTAAGATTTTGTCAGTTAATTATTATTAAAGCTTTAGGTGCTAATAAAGCTGCTGCCCCAATTACTCTTAGGCAATGGGGCCACCCTCGTGAAGTTACATCGAATTCTCTACTTAGATAAGCAATAGGTTGCTGGTGAGGCCCTTAGGGTTGTGGCGAAACTCCCAAGGCCACTCCTTTTCTTCCAGTGACAAATTGAATTCTGACCCTGTGGGCAAGCTCAAAGCAGCAGCTTGCAGGAGGGCCGTCTGAAGAACCTTGAAAAAACGTCCTAGGAGAGTCATTGTCAGAATCTTTAGGTTCTAACAAAGGAGAGACTTCTGGGTTTGTGCCTGTTGGCAGAGGAGGAGCATTTGAAGCAGCCGAGCAGGGCTAGTAGGAACATTTTGAAATATTTTATTTTCTTCTACTTGGGCCTTTTATAAAGTTTTATCATCTACTTGATATTCATGCAATAAGTGTTTTGTCGTCGACTATTCGGAGTGCTAGAATTTACCTTGAAATGGCAGAAATCAACTGAAATATTTTTTCTCTGCCTGGTGGCTCATTCAACATTTTCCTTCACCCAGTGCCAAATTTCTAAATCAAAACTACCTGTATTAGGAAACCAAGGATTTCATTTAACCACTGTTTGAAAGCAACCTCCATTCATTGGCACGAAACCACAAGTCCCTGAGCTTTAAGCAAATGGTAAAGTAAAGTAGAGAAATGATGGGGCTTTCCAGACATTTGACCTGTGTCTTAGTACTTAGCTACCTCAGTAGGTCCCAACCTCAATAGGCCCTGAGTCCCTCTGTCCTAAATGCCATGTATACCAGAGTCCCTGTTCAAGTGCCACTTGTTGGGGTCCTTTAATGGACCAGAACCTGGCAGTCCGGAGTCGATGATAAGAAATTGAAAGAGATAGAGAAAGACAGACACGGGGACCCAAGCTTTGATGGAGCAAAGATGCTTTAGTGATCTTTCTTTGAGTATATATTAGACTGTTGTACAAGAAATTTCTTTTGATAATGATAAAGATCAGAAAACCAAACATACAGCAACCGTTACCAAGGGAACAAGGGATTAATCATGGTCACAAGGTCAGGAGACAATCCATATCTTAAGAAAGAGGATCGAGACTAAGCAGTTTTGTTGTAAGGAGAATGTTTACTGAAGGAGATTCAAGCCTGTCTCATTCTATGACCTCAGTCCTGGGAGCAGCGTGCTACTCCACTGGTTTCTGACAACAGAAACTGATAAGAAACAGAGGATTTATGAGAAATAGCACATAGGAATCCTCCTGTTAAACATTCCCTGACAGGAATCTAGTAACCTCTGCTCTGCATAAGTGTCAGGGGACGTTCAACTTTAAGGGATCCAATATGTTGCATTTTCTTCCTTTGTGTAAGTTCAAGGACTTTCAGTTTCGTGTCAGTGAATAGAGGCCTATCTCCAAACGGTGGTTGAGCATAATCCCTGGTTCCCCAATGAAGGCAGTTTCAATTTAGAAATTTGGAACCAGATTAAAGAGAATCTTAAACGAGCCTCAAGATGGGGAAAAACTATTCCAATAGATTTCTGGACCTATGGGCTCTTATTAAAGCTGTGATTCTGCCATTTCAAGGTAATTCTAGCCCCTCCCCTCCCCAATATTCGACAGTAGGCGGAACACTTGTTACATGAATATGAATTAGATGATGAAACTTTACAAAAGGCTCAATTAGAACAATATAAAATATTTCAGAGTTTTCCCACCAGCCCTGCCCCAAGTGCTCCTCTTCCTTCTCTTGCAACGGACACAAAACCGAAAGTCCCCTCAATTCAAGTACAAATTGACACTGAAAATAATTCTTCTGAGTCTCTTTTTGACACTAAGGCTGACAATACTTTTCTTGATGACAATGATAAGCCTTTGGCACGCACTTGTATTTATGAGAAAATACTATCCACTCATTCTCCTTCATGACAAAGGCTTTCTGAGTTACTGGCTTTGCAGTCTTGAATCTCTGAGGCTGATGGTTTCTCTGCTTTTCCTGTTTTTGAGAAGCTGAGCACCGAAGAATTGATAATTTTGAACTGTGGTGTTGGAGAAGACTCTTGAGAGTCCCTTGGACTGCAAGGAGATCCAACCAGTCCATTCTGAAGGAGATCAACCCTGGGATTTCTTTGGAAGGAATGATGCTAAAGCTGAAACTCCAGTACTCTGGCCACCTGATGCGAAGAGTTGACTCATTGGAAAAGACGCTGATGCTGGGAGGGATTGGGGGCAGGAGGAGAAGGGGACAACAGAGGATGAGATGGCTGGATTGCAACACTGACTCGGTGGACATGAGTCTGAGTGAACTCCGGGGGTTGGTGACAGACAGGGAGGCCTGGCATACTGCGATTTGTGGGGTCGCAAAGAGTCAGACACGACTGAGCAACTGAACTGAACCGAACTGAACGCCCAATGGCAAATAATACCTCAATAGGAAGGCATTAATTTTTCTCACATGCAACAAATGAAAAAAGCTGTAACTATGTATGGCTGTCATTCGCCTTTTACTAAGGAACTTTTAAACGCTATGGCATCTTCTCCTGGAAATTTTGCAACTTATGATTGGCGACTTTTGATAAGTGCTCATCTTAAACCAGGAAAGTATCTTCAGTGGACCATGTGGCTTCAGGGTATGGCCCAAGATCATGCCAATTCCAATGCCCGAGCTGGTGCTGCCCAAAAGCAAATTACTTTTGAAATGTTAACTGGTACAGGGCAATGTAATGCTATAGAAACTCAAATACAAAGCCCTCCTTGGTGGAAAACTATCTTGACTGGAATAATTGTAGTCATCTGGTTCTTGCTGTTTGCATTTGTATCTGTAACTATATAATGAACTTTGTATCTAAGTAACTTAGGCATTTACGTTACAAGTGATTGTTCATGCTCCTGCAGTTTCCGCTACCTCCTCTAGCTATTACTCAGGGCCACTGGATCAGAGACCCTCAATAGCAGGATGAGGAGAATATGTTGCCTCAACAATTTAGGGTCTACGCCCCTTCCCGGCAGGAAGAAGTTACAGAACGATTTCTCCACCCCTTTCCCTGGCAACAATATTCTCCTAAAAGCAGGAGGAAATGAAAGAGTTAATGCTTAGGCAGGCAGTCCAAGGCCCTGTAAGGAGGAGACAAACATTCTTATTCATGCTTTCCTTAAGGCTTGTGCAACAACGTATCTTGCCAGAGACCTGACCTTTCTTTAGGTCCAGAACTAATGATTAGACAGCCGAATGTCTTCCTCATGGAAATGCTTTTCTTAGGCTCTATGGTAATGATTATAATTGTAACAAATCTTGCCTGGGAACCTATATCTCAAGACTTGTACCCCTGGTTACACAGCAACAGTATATCTTGCATAGAGACATTGTCTGGAACCTGTTGTCCCTGGCTAATCTTGTACCAAAGTTATCTCAGGATGTATGTCTTGGGAAAGGGCCTAATAGACCTCTTACAACATTGAGGTATTCTTTTTATCTGTTCTCAGCAGCTAGTTGAGAAGTATATAAGGTCCCACTTAAACTAGTGAGGTGGATACTCTTTCTGCCCCCACAAACCTTCTGCCTTTTACTTGGCCGATCTAGTTGACTTCTAAAGGAATTACTGTTTACCCTCGAATAATTGGTTCAGAGGATGAGGGAGAAATTCAAATTATGATGTCATCTCAGATACTATGGCAGCTCAAAAAGGGGGACAAAATTGCCCAACTACATCTTTTACCTTACCTGTCTATTAATTCCTCTAATGGCATCTGGACAGGGGAATTTGGCAGTACAGATCAAAAACAATCCTTATGGACGTCAATAGTATCTGAATATGCACGACCAAATATAAATATCAAAATTAATGGCAAAGGATTTTCTGATCTTCTTGATACTGGATCCGATATTACCATTATCTCCAAATATTTATGGCCCAAATCTTGGCCTATACAGAGAATTTCTTGCCAAACTGCAGGAGTTTCTCAAACCAAAGCACAAGAGGTTTATCAAAGTGTCCAAATATATCCATGTGAGGGACCAAAAGGCCAGCCTGCAACATTACAACGTTATGTGATAGGTACACCCCTCAATTTAATATGAAGAGATTTACTTATGCAATGGCAAACTCAAATATATATTCCACATTTTTCCTAGGTGCCACTGCACACCTAACAATCAATGCAATTATTAAAATTACTTGGGAAAATGACGAGCCTAGTTGGACAGAGCAATGGCCCCTCACAAAAGATAAATTGGAGGCTACTAAAGAACTTATCAATACACAATGGAAATCAAAGCATATTGAGGAATCTTATTCCCCTTGGAATTTTCCCATTTTTGTAATAAAATCTGGCAAATGGCATCTCTTAACAGACCTTAGAAAAATTAAAACATCTATGAAAGTTATGGGTGCACTGCAACCAGGAATTCCATCACCTGCCACTATCCCTCAAAACTGGCATATTATTATTATAGATTTACAAGTTTGCTTTTTCACTATAGTTTTACACCCTCTAGACCCAGACAGATTTGCTTGCTTTCTTCCTTATTCTAATCATGCTGCTGCTACTGCTGCTAAGTCACTTCAGTCGTGTCCGACTCTGTGTGACCCCATAGAAGGCAGCCCACCAGGCTCCTCTGTCCCTGGGGTTCTCCAGGCAAGAACACTGGAGTGTGTTGCCATTTCCTTCTCCAAGGCATGAAAGTGAAAAGTGACAGGGAAGTTGCTCAGTCGTGTCCGACCCTTAGCATGGACTGCAGCCTACCAGGCTCCTCCATCCATGGGATTTTCCAGGAAAGAGTCCTGGAATGGGGTGCCACTGCCTTCTCCGATCCTAATCATATCGGGCCTAATAAATGATATCAGTGGACTGTATTGCCTCAAGGAACGATGAATTCTCCCACCATGTGTCAATATTATGTAGCCAAAGCCCTTGAACCTGTGAGAAAACAATTTCCTAACTTTCTTGTTATTCATTATATGGATAATACATTGTCTTCAGCTCGCTGTGTTTTAGAAACTCAACAAATGTTTGACATAGCTCAACAATGCTTGGAAGACTCTGGATTAAACATTGCTCCTGAAAATATTCAAACCTCTACTCCTTACCATTACTTAGGCTCTGTTGTTGATAGACAACGTATTACTCCCCAACTAACAGAGATTCATGTTAATAAATTATCAACCTTGAATGATTTTCAGAAACTTTTAGGTGATATAAACTGGATTAGACCCACTTTAGGCATTGCAAATGATCAACTGACTAATTTATTGAATACTTTGAAAGGAGATCCCTATTTAAATAGCCGTCGTTTGATACAAAATAAATTCCAAAAACAGTTTCTTACTTGTATTAGACTTGATTTACCTCTCGAGTTGTTTATACTCCCTTCTCTCTATTCCCCGACGGGCCTTCTTGCCCAACAACAACACCCGATAGAATGGATCTCTACCCATTTTAGAGGGACAAGGTCACTTATGCCCTATATTGATTTGATCACTGTAATAATTATTAATGGGAGAAATAGAACTAAGACTCTAATTAGTTTGATCCTCATAGCATTGTAATTAACAAACCTCAATTTGAGAATGCACTACTAACGTCTCCCAATTTCCAAATAGCCTTTCTGGAATATTTTAAAGATATTTCATTTCATAATCCTTCTAACAAACTCTGAAATTTCTTGAAAAATACTGAATTTATTATCTCTTGCATTATCACATTACAACCTATACCTCGAGCTGATGTTTTCTATATAGATGGGACTGAAAACACCAAAGCCTCATTCTGGTCTGTCAAAGAATACAAAGTCTTTTATACTAAATTTCATTCTGCTCAACAAAACGAATTATATACTCTTATTCAAGTTATTCACCTACACCCTTACCTTATTAATATAGTCTCTGACTCTTTATATTCAGTTTTTATATTAAGAAATATAGAAACCTCTTATAAATTGCAATCAACCTATTATTCAACAAGTTTTTCTCGAACTACAGTCTCTTATTAGGGACTGCACTTCCCCCATTTATATTACCCATATTCGAACACATTCCTGCCTTCCTGGCCCTATGACTCATGGTAATGAACAAGCTGATAAACTTGTTTCTTTTTCTACTCCCGAGGAACAACATGCTCTATTGTACAATAATGCTGGCTCCTTAAATCAAATTTAGAAAATTCCATACCGGTGGACTACAAGGAGATCCAACCAGTCCATTCTGAAGGGGATCAGCCCTGGGATTTCTTTGGAAGAAATGGTTCTAAAGCTGAAACTCCAGTACTTTGGCCACCTCATGTGAAGAGTTGACTCATTGGAAAAGACTGATGCTGGGAGGGGTTGGGGGCAGGAGGAGAAGGGGATGACAGAGGATGAGATGGCTGGATGGCATCACTGACTTGATGAGCTTGAGTCTGAGTGAACTCCGGGAGTTGGTGATGGACATGGAGGCCTGGCATGCTGTGATTCATGGGGTCGCAAAGAGTCGGACACGACTGAGCTACTGAACTGAACTGAACTATGCTAAAAAAAAAAAAATCATTAATAATTGTTCTACTTGTACACCGCTACATCTTCAACTCTTTGCACAGGGTGTTAATCCCCTAGAATTCCAACCCAACCAATTATGGCAAATGGATGTAACTCATTGCCCTGAACTTTCTCCATCTTCTTTCCCACATGTCTGTATCGACACAAATTCTTTTACATGGGCCACCCCTCTTCGAGGTGAGGCTACACAGAACATTATAACCCACCCATTAGCTTGTTTTGCAATAATGGGAACTCCCGACTCTACAGAAAGAGACAACGGCCCTGCCTATACTTCTAGGGAATTCAAGCAATTTTTACAATATTTTTCTATTCAGCATATTACAGGCATTACTTATAATCCACAAGCACAGGGCATAGTTGAATGAGCACATCGAACACTGAAACTACAAATAAAAAAATTAAAAAGGGGGAATACACAGAAACATTTCTATCTTCCTTATCCAGAGCAAATTTTACTAGATCTCAACACTATATACTCTGTAATCCTATAACTATTGTTAATACAGCTTTATTCGTTTTAAATTTTTTAAACTTATTGCAAGGAGATATCTTGACACGAGCAGAAAAACATTTCAAGGAATTAAAAGATACCTCTCTTCCTCTGCCCATTTGGTATCAAGATGGGCTAACTAAGCAATGGAAATCTGGGAAATTAATCTTACAGGGAAAGGGGTATTCTTGTATTTCTCCAGATGGATCCAACGAACTTAGTCAGCTTCCTCTTCGGCAGATCTGCCCCAGGGGAGCTTCCAGTGTTCAAAATAAAGACGAGAAAACAAAACCCCAGGAGGAAAATATCCCAATACAGGTCATGCTACTGCTGCTGCTAAGTCGCTTCAGTCGTGACCCTGTGCGACCCCATAGATGGCAGCCCACCAGGCTCCCCCGTCCCTGGGATTCTCCAAGCAAGAACACTGGACTGTGTTGCCATTTCCTTCTCCAATGCATGAAACTGTTAGGGAAGTCGCTCAGTCGTGTCTGACTCTAGTGACCCCATTGACTGCAGCCTACCAGGCTCCTCCATCAATGGGACTTTCCAGGCAAGAGTACTGGAGTGGAGTGCCATTGCCTTCTCCTGAATACAGGTCATGGCAGCTCGAAAAATCTTCAAGAAGCACCACCCTTGATGTCATTGACTTCATGATCTCCCTACTTGGGGACAAATAAAATCCCTTACTAATCAAGCTGAAAATCTGGTTTCTCAACAGGGAATGCCTTTGAATCGAAAATATTTTTGTTGCTATGCTTGCTTTGCTTGCTTTTGCTTCCCCTGCCCAAGCTGAATTAATTAATCATACTTACTGGGCCTATCAGAGAAGGCAATGGCACCCCACTCCAGTACTCTTGCCTGGAAAATCCCATGGATGGAGGAGCCCGGTGGGCTGCAGTCCATGGGGTCACGAAGAGTCAGACACGACTGAGCAACTTCACTTTCACGCATTGGAGAAGGAAATGGCAACCCACTCCTGTGTTCTTGCCAGGAGAATCCCAGGGACGGGGGAGCCTGGTTGGCTGCCATCTGTGGGGTCGCACAGATTCAGACATGACTGAAGTGACTTGGCAGTAGCAGCAGCAACTGGGCCTATATACCTAACCCCCTTTACTGCAGGTTGTTTAATTGACAGATAAAGGACCATTCGAATCCACCAATGACTCAGTACATATGCTTCCTCCTTGGAGCTTGAAGGGGCCCCTTCATCCTGAGGAAGAAGGGAGACTAAGTATTTTTCTAGGGTATGAAGTCCTTCCTCTCTGCATGGGTCCAGCAGAATTATGCATTAACATTAGCTGACCAACATGGACTTCCGTTCTGCCTGCAAAGAAGAACTTTCAGACATTGCTTGGACTGTTTACTGCCCTTTCTTTCTATGAGAACCATGTCGACACTACTGAAACTCTAAGAAAAGGACAAAAATCATTTTGCAAAGGGTTTACATATAAGAACTTAAAATATATTCCTGTTCATATATATACACAGATGTCAAGCAAAATCAGGGAAATTAATGTTTGTGGCCAATTACACCATAGTTGATTGGGGACCCCATGGTATGTGGTTGTCTAACTGTTCAGATGATATTAATAGCACTGTATGTGATTATGCTACTGAAGTAGCATAGAAGGTTACTGATACTATGATGGAACATTACCATGACAAATGACTTGTTGGCTGGCTTGATGGTGAAATGGCACCCCTTCACCCTCAAATCATCCTCAATAAACGGATTGGGCCTGAACAATGGGACATCTGGAAACTTGCCGTGAGCACCGAAGAACTTGGAACTTGGACTGGATATTTCATGGGGACCAGCTGTAGTCATAGTAACTATTCCTTTCATTATAATCATTCATATTTCATACAAGCTTGTGTTCCCCTTCCTTTTGTTATAGCTATAGGGAACTTGCAGTTTAATAAGACTTTATGTTCTGTGACTTGTATAGATTGCAAATTGTATACTTGTCTTAATTCCTATGTTTCTTTGAAAAACGAATCCCTTTTCATTCTTCAATCTTGACATAATCTATGGTTGCCAGTAGATCTCCAACGACCCTGGGAAGAGGGTCCCATGGCAGGACTTGCCTCCCAGTTACTTACTAAATTACTTTGATGATCTAAACGATTCATTGGATGGTTAATTCTTGGCATTTGGGGATTCACTGCCATTTGCACAACTGCCACTGTCGCAGGCATTGCTTTACAAGCCTCAGTTCAAACACACAACTTTATTCAAAATTGGAGCAAAGATGCTCATACTATGAGGACCACTCAGGCTCAGATAAATGAGGAAGTTCAAGATGAAATACAGGAAATAAAAACAGCCATCCAGTGAGTCGGCGATCAATTAATAGATTTACAAAAGCAAGTTATACTAAAATGTGACTGGAATTCGACTCAATTTTGTATTACCCCTGTTTGGTTCAACTATAGTGCCTACTATTGGGAACAAATCAAATTTCTTTTGCAAGACATACATGATAATGCTTCCTTAAATGTACAGTTATTACAAAAGGAAATCTTTGAAACCTTCTCTAAGAGTCTACCCTCTTCCAACAATTTGGAAACCTTAGCAGAACAGCTACCTGATAATTATCTAGGCTAGACCCTCTAGGATGGTTTCAAAGAATTACACATAGTATTGGATCTGGAGTTACAATGCTGATAATTGTCCTGGTGATTATATTTGTAGTATACTGATGCTTTTCAACTAAAATTGTTCAAACTAAACAAACTCAATTGGTCAGGGCCTTTTTCACAAAAAGTATCTACAGTCCCCCCAATTATGAAAAAATAAAAAAGGGGGAATTGTCAAGGAACGTTCAGCTTTAAGGGATCCAATATGTTGCATTTTCTTCCTTTGTGTGCCATTTCTCAAGACTCTCTGTTCCTTATCAGTTCCTGGAAAACAGGAAGAGCAGAGCTGCACTCAGTTTTCAGGACTGAGATCATGGGAAAGAGCACCTGCTTGGATTCCCTTCAGTGACCTTTTACTTATAGGACTATCCATTTTCTTGCAACTGATGGAATTTCATTCTTAATGGCTGTGTAATCATTTTTCTTGAAGATATATAAGCATGCATTTCTGCAAATAAAGTACCCTTGTTTCACTTGAGACTTGGGTCCGCCGCATCCTTCTTTTGCCTTCTTTGCGTTGACTCCAGTCCCCAGGTCCCAGTCTGTAAAGACCATAACAGATAAGGAAGATAGAAGTGTTCCTGTGTATTCCCCCTTTTTAATTTTTTTGATTTGTAGTTTCAGTGTGTGATGTGCTCATTCAACTATGCCCTGTGATTGTGGATTATAAGGAATACCTGTAATATATTTAATAGAAAATGATTGTAAACATTGTTTGAATGGCCTAGAAATATAGGTAGGGCCATTGTCTCCTTTTATAGAACTAGGTGTTCCCATTATTGTAAAGCAGGTTAATAGGTGGGTTATAACATGTGTAGTTTCACCTTGGGGAGGTGTGGCCCATATAAAAGAAGAATTTGTATCGATTGAGATATGTAAGAAGGAAGAGGGAGAAAGTTCAGGGCAATGAGTTACATTCATTTGCCATAGTTCATTGGGTTGTAATCCACGAGGATTGATACTGTGTGCAAAGGGTCGAAGATGTAGGGGCCTACAAGTAGAGATATTATTAATTATTTCTTTAGCATGTTGGTATGGAATTTTCCAAATTTGATGTAATGAGCCAGCATTATTGTATAATAGAGCATGATGCTCTTCAGGAATAACAGAAGAGAAGTTTATCAGCTTGTTCATTGCCATGAGCCATCGGTTCAGGAAGACAAGAAAGAATGTGTTTGAATATGGGTCCTTTGAAGAAAAGTTATGACCAACCTAGACAGCATATAGAAAAGCAGACATTGCTTGGCCAACAAAGGTCCGTCTAGTCAAGGCTATGGTTTTTCCAGTGGTCATGTATGGATGTGAGAGTTGGACTGTGAAGAAGGCTGAGCGCTGAAGAATTGATGCTTTTAAACTGTGGTGTTGGAGAAGACTCTTGAGAGTCCCTTGGACTGCAAGGAGGTCAAACCAGTCTATTCTAAAGGAGATCAGCGCTGGGTGTTCTTTGGAAGGAATGATGCTAAAGCTGAATCTCCAGTACTTTGGCCACCTCATGGGAAGAGTTGACTCACTGGAAAAGACTGATGCTGGGAGGGTTGGGGGCAGGAGGAGAAGGGGACGACAGAGGATGAGATGGCTGGATGGCATCACCAATTTGATGGACGTGAGTTTGAGTCAACTCCGGGATTTGGTGATGGACAGGGAGGCCTGGCATGCTGCAATTCATGGGGTCGCAAAGAGTCATACATGACTGAACGACTCAACTGAACTGAACTGAACTGAATATAAATGGGGGAAGTGTGATTCTTTACAATAATTGTAGTTCAAGAAAATGTTGTTGGATAATAGATTGATTAGAATTTATGGTAGAAGTTTCTATATTTCTTAGTACAAAAACTGAATATAAGGAATCAGAAGCTATATTAATAGGATGAAAATGTAGGTGAATAACCTAAATGAGAGCATCTAATTCGTTTTGTTGAGCAGAGTGAAATTTAGTATAAAAGATTTTATATTCTTTGAGAAACCAGAATGAGGCTTTGGCGTTTTTAGTGCCATCTATATAGAAAACATCAGTTTGAGGTATAGGTTGTGATGTGACAATGTGAGAGAGAATAAATTCCGTATTTTTGAAGAAATTCCATTTTGTTAGATAATGAAATGAAATTTCTCCAAAATATTCCAGAAAGGCTGTTTGGAAATCAGTAGAAGTTTGTAATGTGTTCTCAAATTGAGGTTTATTAATAGGTTCTACAGTTTTATGAGGATTGGAGCCAATTAGAGTCTTAGCTCTCTTTCTTCCATTGATAATGATTAACGCGATCAAATAGATAGGGTGTAAGTGACTTTGTCCCTCTAAAATGGGTATAGATCTATTCTATTGGGTATTCTTGTTGACTAAGAAGTCCTGTGGGAGAATGGAGAGAGGGAAGTATAAATAATTCTAGAGGTAAATCAAGTCTAATACGAGTAGGAAATTGTTTTTGCAATTTATTTTGTATTAAACAGTTTTTCTCGTGCCTCTTGTGAAAGTGAATGAAGGCTATTTAAATCGGAATCTCTTTTTAAAGAGTTAAATAAATTAGTTGATAATTTGTAATGTCTAAAGAGGGTCTAATCCAATTTATATCGCCTAAAAGGCTTTGAAAATCATTCAAGGTTGATAATTTACGAATATGAATCTGTGTTAGTTGGGGAGTAACATGTTGTCTATTAACAACAAATCTTAAGTAATAGTAAGGTGTAGACGTTTGAATCTTTTCAGGGGCAATGATTAATTCATAAGGTTTTAAGCATTGCAAACTACCACACAACTGCACTCATCTTAAAGTAATGTTCGAAATTCTCCAAGCCAGGCTTCAGCAATATGTGAACTGTGAACTTCCAGATGTTCAAGCTGCTTTTAGAAGGGCAGAGGAACCAGAGATCAAATTGCCAACATCCCCTGGATCATGGAAAAAGCAAGAGAGTTCCAGAAAAACATCTATTTCTGCTTTATTGACTATGCCAAAGCCTTTGACTGTGTGGATCACAATAAACTGTGGAAAACTCTGAAAGAGATGGGAATACCAGACCACCTGACCTGCCTCTTGAGAAATCTGTATGCAGGTCAGGAAGCAACAGTTAGAACTGGACTTGGAACAACAGACTAGTTCCAAAGAGGAAAAGGAGTACGTCAAGGCTGTATATTGTCACCCTGCTTATTTAACTTCTAGGCAGGGTACATCATGAGAAACACTGGACTGGAAGAAACACAAGCTGGAATCCAGATTGCCAGGAGAAATATCAATAACCTCAGATATGCAGATGACACCCCCCTTATGGCAGAAAGTGAAGAGGAACTAAAAACCCTCTTGATGAAAGTGAAAGGGAAGAGTGAAAAAGTTGGCTTAAAACTCAACATTCAGAAAACGAAGATCATGGCATCCAGTCCCATCACTTCATGGGAAATAGATGGGGAAACAGTGGAAACATTGGGCCCCCAAATCACTGCAGATGGTGACTGCAGGCATGAAATAAAAAGACGCTTACTCCTTGGAAGAAAAATTACGACCTACGTAGATAGCATATTCAAAAGCAGAGACATTACTTTGCCTACTAAGGTCCGTCTAGTCAAGGCTATGGTTTCTCCAGTGGTCATGTTAGGGATGTGAGAGTTGAACTGTGAGGAAGGCTGAGGCCCGAAGAATTGATGCTTTTGAACTGTGGTGTTGGAGAAGACTCTTGAGAGTCCCTTGGACTGCAAGGAGATCCAACCAGTCCATTCTGAAGGAGATTGGCCCTGTGATTTCTTTGGAAGAAATGATGCTAAGCTGAAGCTCCAGTACTTTGGCCACCTCATGCGAAGAGTTGACTCATTGGAAAAGACTCTGATGCTGGGAAGGATTGGGGGCAGGAGGAGAAGGGGACGACAGAGGATGAGATGGCTGGATGGCATTACTGACTCTATGGACGTGAGTCTGAGTGAACTCCAGGAGTTGGTGATGGACAGGGAGGCCTGCCGTGCTGCCATTCATGGGGTGTGAAAGAGTCCGACACAACTGAGCAACTGAACTGAACTGAGCTATGTCAAACATCTGTTGAGTTTCTAAAATAGATGGAGCTGAACACAATATATCATCCATATAATGAAAAACAAGAAAGTCAGGAAATTGTTTTCTCACAGATTCAAGGGCTTTGGCTACGTAATACTGACACATGGTGGGAGAATTCATCATTCAATGGACTGAGGCAACACAGTCCATTTGTATCGTTTATGACGCCTGATATGATTATGATAATGAAGTGGGTATCAGTTCAGTTCAGTCGCTCAGTCGTGTCCGACTCTTTGCAGCCCCATGAATCACAGCATGACAGGCCTCCCGGTCCATTGTCAACCTCCGGAGTTCACTCAGACTCACCTCCATTGAGTCAGTGATGCCATCTAGCCATGTCATCCTCTGTCGTCGCCTTCTCCTCCTGCCCCCAATCCCCTCCCAGCATCAGAGTCTTTTCCAATGAGTCAACTCTTCGCATGAGGTGGCCAAAGTACTGGAGTTTCAGCTTCAGCATCATTCCCACCAAAGAAATCCCAGGGTCGATCTCCTTCAGAATGGACTGGTTGGATCTCCTTGCAGTCCAAGGGACTCTCAAGAGTCTTCTCCAACACCACAGTTCAAAAGCATCAGTTTTTTGGCACTCAGATTTCTTCATAGTCCAACTCTCACATCCATGGGTATACTAAAAAAGCAAGCCTGTAAATGTATAATAATAATAAGCCAGTTTTGAGGAATAATGGTAGGTGATGGAATTCCCAGTTGGAATGCACCCATAGATTTCACAGATGTGTTAACTTTTCGAAAATAGGTTAAAAGACGACATTTGTCAGATTACTTCTTTATTCCAAAAATGGGAGAATTACAAGGGGAACAAGATTCCTCAAAATGTATTAATTTCAGTTGGGTATCTGTCAGTTCCTTCAGTTCAGTTCAGTCACTCAGTTGTGTTCGACTCTTTGCAACCCCATGAATTGCAGCACGCCAGGCCTCCCTCTCCATCACTAGCTCCCGGAGTTTACTCAGATTCACGTCCATCTATTCTGTGATGCCATCCAGCCATCTCATCCTCTGTCGTTCCCTTCTCCTCCTGCCCCCAATCCCTCCCAGCATCAGAGTCTTTTCCAATGAGTCAACTCTTCTCATGAGGTGGCCAAAGTAAAATAAAGTAAAAATAATAATTAAAAAAATTTTTTTCAAAAACAACAAAAAAACTAAACAAAAAGTGAAAGAGGAGAGTGAAAAAGGTGGCTTAAAGCTCAACATTCAGAAAACGAAGATCATGGCATCCAGTCTCATCATTTCATTGGAAATAGATCGGGAAACAGTGGAAACAGTGTCAAACTTTATTCTCTGGGCTCCAAAATCACTGCAGATGGTGACTGCAGCCGTGAAATTAAAAGACGCTTACTCCTTGGAAGAAAAGTTATGACCAACCTAGATAGTATATTCAAAAGCAGAGAGATTACATTGCCGACTAAGGTCCGTCTAGCCAAGGCTATGGTTTTTCCTCTGGTCATGTATGCATGTGAGAGTCGGACTGTGAAGAAGGCTGAGCGCCAAAGAATTGATGCTTTTGAACTGTGATGTTGGAGAAGACTCTTGAGAGTCCCTTGGACTGCAAGGAGATCCAACCAGTCCATTCTGAAGGAGATCAGCCCTAGGATTCCTTTGGAAGGAATGATGCTAAAGCTGAAACTCCAGTACTTTGGCCACCTCATGTGCAGAGTTGACTCATTGGAAAAGACTCTGATGCTGGGAGGGATTGGGGGCAGGAGGAGAAGGGGACAACAGAGGATGAGATGGCTGGATGGCATCACTGACTCGTTGGACATGAGTCTGAGTGAACTCTGGGAGATGGTGATGAACAGGGAAGCCTGGCATTCTGCAATTCATGGGGTCGCAAAGAGTCGGATTCGACTGAGCAACTGAACTGAACTGAACTGAGTGCAACTTCGGTGATAATTTTGGTGAAACTAAATTGTAGTGTCTTCTCAAGATGTTATTTTGTAGTCTGCTTTGTTGTCCACATCTGACGGAACTTTTGAAAACAGACAACGAAGAAAAGAGAGAGAATATATAATTTTTAAATAAAAACTAAAACTGCCTAATTACTGTCAAGTGATCATCTAGTAATTTTTCACTTCCATTACGTTGAGGAAGTATTCACTTATGATGTTTATATGTATATGACATATATTATGATGTAAACAAGCTTTTTCAAAAGTATTTGAAGCTCTGTCATCATAAGCATGGAATAGAAACAGTTTCTATAAAGAAGAATGGAGTTCTCATGACAGGAAATTTAAAAGTATTGGAGCTTCAGATTCAGCATCCGTCCTTCCAGGGAATATTCAGCGTTGATTTCCTGTAGGATTTGTTATGGAAAAATGAGAATCCAGAGTCGCAAAGCATACCTCGAAGGACACTCAAGACAGTGGAGTACAGTTTATTACCCCAGCACGTCCCATGGGAATCAGTTCCGAACAAGGTCCCTGAGATTTTCAAGAGACTCGGTTTTATACCCCTCACTGAGTGAGTGTTTACATGTTTGCAACTTTTTTTGATGTATATGATTTAGTTTTACAACATGTAGGTGTATGGAGAACTAACAATTAAGGTTAAAGGGGAACAGTGATTATACTTCAAGGGGGATATCTTCATTGTTAATCTAACTGGGGCAGCCTGACCTTAACTCCAATCTTTGCCATCGTTGGGGAGAGAGGTCTCCAAGGAGACCTGGTTTTACTTCAAGGATGGTTTACTCATTCTTGGGCAAAGTTCAGGCCCAGTTCAGCTGCTGTCTTAAGATGAGTGACAGGCCTCAAGATGGAGTTCTTCTGCCCTCCTCAAAGCAGCCCCAAGAGATTGATGGTCCTAGATGACTCGCCTTGCTGTCGAAGGGACTCTCGAGAGTCGTCATCAGCACCACAGTCCAAAAGCATTAATTCTTCTATGTTCAGCCTTCCTTATGGGCCAGCATTCAAAACACAAAACTTTGATTCTAATTTTTATGTCATAGGCTCTTCAGATAAAACATTCAGTTGCTTAAGCACTGCATAAGAACATGGTAAAATTTTTATTTACTAGTGTTCCCCTTACATAATTGTTGAAATGGAGATGATCTGTAATGTATACATGATATTTAAGTTGTGAATAATGTTGACAATGCCATTTATCATGTTTTTAAAATAGTCCACAAAAATGTCTTCTTACCTGTTTACACCTCTCATACAGAGGGTTACCATATGCAGCTGTTTTTGGTTAGATGCCACATTCAAGGACTCAACGGCAGTATGTTACGTGACAGGTTAAAGCAAAATCAAACAAAAAAAACCGTGAATTTAATTTGAAACTGTATAGGATATTGCATATTTGCTAGGAATTTGATATTTGGAGAGAAGAAAATACAGTCGACCTTTCCTATCTGCATATCCATGGATTCAATCTAAGCATGGAAAAATTTGGGGGGAAAATTCCATGATATTCCAAAAAACACAACTTGAATTTGCCACTCATCTCAACTATTATATCTGAGCTTCCCTGGTGGCTCAGACAGTAAAGAATGTGCCTGCATTGCAGGAGACAGTTTGATCCCTAGGTCAGGAAGATTCCCCCTGGAGAAGGAAATAGGCACCCACTCCAGTATTCTTGCCTGGAGAATTCCCGGGACAGAGGAGCCTGGTGGACAGAGGAGTCCGACTCCATGGGGTCGCAAAGAGTTGGACATGACTGAGCGACTGACATTACATTATTTTGAGTATAGGGACCTTTGTTGTCAGTGTGATGCCTTTGCTTTTTAACTTCCCTTCCAGGAAGCAGACGTCTTTTAATTTCCTGCAGTCACCTTCCTCAGAGATTACACTATTGAATTGTTCGGCCCTGCCCGTCTCACCTTCCCAAGGTGCAGGGCAGACCCGGCTTCCCTCCACGACCTGCACCGTGACAGCTTGTCTCCCTTTAGGCCTCTTCCCCAGGCCACCTCCGCCTTTTCACTGCCGGCCCCTGCAGCTTCCAACATCCTGAAGCAGAGAGCCGGCAGTGCAGCTGTCTCAGCAGCGCAGCGTGAGTTTCTCTCCTTCTTAGTCACAAGTGGAAACAAGTAGTGTGCAGGTGGGGGAGGGGACTGGATCCAGGAGAGTGCTGAATTGGTTGGATAAGGATTATGAAGTCTTGATACACTGATTTTTGCCTTACCTCATAGTTCAGTAGGTAAAGAATCTTCCTGCAATGCAGGAGACCCGAGTTCAATTTCTGGGTGGGGAAGATCCTTTGGAGAAGAAAATGGCAACCCACCCAGTATTCTTGCCTGGAGAATCCCGTAGACAGAAGAGCCTGGTGGGCTACAGTCCATGGGATCACAAGAGTTTAGTGACAAAACCACCACATTGATTTTTGGCTTTAGGATCTAATAAATTTAAAACTTGTTTCTTTACATTATACAGATGAGAATTGCAAAACTTCTGTCAGTAAGTCGTGTGCCTTTTATAATTATTTGTATTAAAAGATAACATCCATGTGCAGAACTGACTGACTCTCTTACTACATGGTGCCTTTCCAGAAACATTAAATATGTTCTTTGTGATCATTTTCCTTTTTGCTTTCTCCTTTCTTTACATTTAATTCTTTTTGTAGCTTGGGATAGATTAGATCATTCAATACCGACTTTCTTGTAAAGAATTATTCGCTTCTGAAATAAGATTTGTTGCCCTCCTGTAATTAGTTCATGTCATTGTTTTCTAAGTATGCTATATGCTCAATTTTTTTTTTTTTAACTTGGCACCATAATTCTCCAGTGGAAAAATTTTTAACAAGTTGATTCACTTTAGGTTTGTTTCATGTTTATTTGAGGCCCATATGCTGTTTCTTATTGATGTTATATTTTCGAAGCATTTTTCTGGTAACTAGTAAAGAGATGTAGACTGTTTTGATGAGTACTTAGGAAGAATGTGAGTGACCTTTTATATTAAGAGTCACGACCTAATTTAAGCAGTTTGTCTGATACTCCATTTTCTTCTATTTTATGTGATCTGGTAACTAGTGAGCAATGAGGTGATCTGATGATGTTTCCCTCGGGTCCAGAACCTGAGCACCAGTGACCACTGAAATGATTGTCCAAATTGGGTGTGTGACTGTGTGTGGCAGTTCTTCTTGGGAGGAGAGCCCAGTTGTTACTAGAATTTGAAATGGGTCCCAGTTTTGTAAAATGAAAAAGGACAACAGTAGGATGGAGGTGGGAACATATGCTTAGAGTGAGATAGATAATCAGCAGATGTCTTCTATGAATAAGGGTCAATCTGCAGGGAGGCCTCCCACCTCCACTGGCTTCCCGGTGTCCTCAAGGCAGCATCCTGACTCCTCAGGTGGCTCCACAGCCCTTTGTCACCCTCAGGTCGCTGCCAGTGTCTCCAGCCTCATCCTGGGAGCTGACCCCATTCTCATGGTCAGTCTGTCCTGGTCACATTCACTTAGTCCTTGTTCATAGACACCAAAACCTTCTCTGTCTCGGATCTTAGTTTCTATGCCTGCCTTTAGTCATTAATCACTGTGGCCCTTGCTCTTTCTGTTCCTTCAGGTCTAGGCCAGCGAGGTCGCCCCATCTCCTTCCCATATTCTCTGTCACATTACCTGGGTTTCCTGCCTCTATATTAATCACCTTCATCAGAAATGCCCTTGTCCTTTGACTGTTTGGAGTCTTTCCTCTTTTCCCTCCATTGAAGGAAGCACCATGTTCCTCTTCCTCCCTGGATGCTCACAGCCTCTCACTCTGGGAGTGAGGACTGGGAATGTGGGTTGGGCTGAAGAATTCTCAGGGTAGACAGAGGGGACAGGGTAGGTGATGATGGTTCCTATATCTGTTCTGAACATTTCAACTCTAATTGATCCTTACCCTATGTGGGCACTTAATCACTGAAAAGCAAAAAGATATGGGGAGTCCTAATGAGCCCGATAGATCTAGTGTCTTGAGGTGTCCCCATGTTTTAGTCTGCTGTGTCACTGCTCACTGCAGCCCCCAGGTCTTCTAAGCTCTGTCTACCCAGGGACCAGTTGCCATCATAGACAGCAGCTCTGCCTTCCAGCAGTTTATCTGCTCAGATCAGGAGATGCTGAGTTTACTGTGGTTAGTGGCCAGAAGGTTTGGAATCCAAGGGGATATGAAGGAGTTCCCCCCTCCTTAAAGATCTGGGATATATTCCAGTGAACTCTCACTGGGGGGAACAGGGGTCAGTGAGACTGGGGTTTCTCTATCATTGTTAATTCTTCACTGAGCTGAATCCAACCAAATCTCAAGGGCCTGTAAAATTTTCTGATGTCCCAAGTTGCTGGCAGGTTTTCTCAGGAGGGCCAGCTCCTTGGTCTCTGTACTGAGTGCCGAGCGTCCTTGGATTTGCAGCTTGTGCACACCTCTGTTGCAATGCTCATGCCCTTGGTCTCTGCTGTTTATCCCTCTTGTTCAACCATGCATGAAGAGGTAGAAAACTGGGGGAAAGTGAAGGGGAGCTTGTCAGAGTCTCCAGGACGGCTGTGGCAGCAAGAGTAGGGCTCTGGATGAACCCAGTGAATGGGTGTGTGTGTGTGTATGTGTGTGTGAGAGAGAGAGAAAGAGAGAGACATTCATACTTGTGGGATCACAGGGTGTGTGGAACTGTTGACAAAGGTGGTCTCAGTTCTACCTGGAGGACCTGGATGTGGGCTCATGGCCAATTATGGGCTGCGTGGAATGGTGGGCATGCCATAGTGTCTTAGCTCAGTTTCCCTGGGACCCAGATGCTGTGACTGAGGTTTGCACGACTGGGTTTCGTTGGGAAACGCATGATCACACCTGTGGAGGAAGGAAGGACGTGGGAGTGGGTTGAGGACTGTTACCCTGCGGTGTGTTAGAATCAAGGCCTGAGCTGAGCCCACAGGGAGGTCTGGGTGCAGGGGGATGGGCACAGTGGTCCCAGAGACGGGGGACGGGATCCAGGAGGTGCCCACAGCACCCCCTCCACACAGTGGATTCTGTGGGGTCTTTAGGGAGGGCTAGAATCAGGCCCATAGAATAACTGTCATTAAAATTCCAGAGATCACTTTGCAGCTTACCTATAGTTTTTCTATTAGTTTTGGTTGCTAATGAAGATTTCAGATGGAAGGTAATAAAAGAGAAGTTGGTGTGTTCCTTGGAAGATGGTGAAGTGGCACTGGGGCATGTGCATCAGCCTACACATCTGTCTTGTATTATTAGATTTTGGTGATGACAGTTGGGGGTTGCTGGGTCACTGTGACCAATACGATGTCTTGAGTCTGGTTGGTGTTTGGCTGTCTTCGTGTATATTATTCCATCATTAACACAGGAGTTGTTAAGGCTTGGAACCTTTTGGGGGTTGCATAGCAGGATGGGTGGGTTGTGTTGGCCCAGATGCAGGTTTGGAAGTTTCTTTCAGCCTCAAAGGGTAATGGTTGGGCCTCAGCTTTGATGGCAGAAATTTTGCACGATGCAGTGAAGGCTTGTTCTTAGAATCCAAGGATTATCAGCTCCATAGCAACCTGTAGTACAGAGGCTTATTCTGGAGAATACCCAGCTGCTACTTGTTGCTGCCAGCGCAGTGGATTCCTCTACTGTTCTCTCATCATCTTTACAGAAATCGGGCGTCTGCCATGTCCATGCACAGTACAGTTAATGGTTGTAAACGGTTGAAGGCAATGTAAATGGTACATGGAAAACAGTATAGAGTTACCCAAAGATTAAGAATAGAACATGCATAGGATCGCGCAATCTCACTTCTAATTATGTAGCTAAGAAAAGGAAAATTTTAAAAACTGTTTATGTATTTGGCTTCACCTGCATCCTGCAGGATCTTTGGTTTCAGTGCACTGAAATTCTAGTGTGGTGCTCGGGCTTAGTCGCTCCACTGCCTGTGGGATCTTAGTTCCCCCACCAGCGATTGAACCCACATCCGCCACAGAGCTAGGCAGGTTCTTCACCACTGGACCACCAGGAAAGTCCTGTGCAAAAATCAGTATTTTGAAGGAGTAACCTGCACTCCCGTAACCCATACTGTATGATTCACAACAGCCATGTGTTGTAGAAAGAACCTGAATGTCTGTTCTCGGCGGAGTGGATGATGAAACTGTGATGTGTGTATGAGATAGGCTGGGTCCTGGGGCCTTTTAGTGCAGTTCTTGCACCTGGATGAACCTCTTCTTGGGCAACAGGCCACAAAGAAAGTGTAATTGAACAAAGAAACTATACCCACATTCATGAGTGGACAGCAATTCTGAACAATACGTAAAAGGACCACAATCCAAGCTTGATTTCTGAGGCTCCAGAAGCAAAATCAGGTCACTTCCCGTGATCCCTGCTCACAGCACCCCCGGGGGGCCCGACGTGGGGCAGATCACCTCAGCTTCCTTCCCGCCTTAACCAGAAGGATCAGCTCACCCCCCTTTTTGGGAGGAGCAAGGGCACACACTTCTTTTTCTGTCTCTCCTTACTGCAGCAAGAGTCCCAATAAAGCTTTTCTTGAAATTCCCCTCTGGTCTCATAACTATTTCTATTGATTAAGGAGCCCCAGGATCCAGGTTGAAAACATGTAAGTGTTAGTCACTCAGTCATGTAACACTCTTTGTGACCCCAGGAACTGTACCCTGCCAGGCTCCTCTGTCCATGGAATTCTCTAGGCAAGAGTACTGGAGTGGGTTGCCATTCCCTTCTCCAGGGGATCTTTCCAACCAAGGGATCAAATCTGGGTCTTCTGCATTGCTGGCAGATTCTTGACCTTCTGAGCTCCCAGGGAAGTCCTCATTGGTAACCCAGGCAAATATACATACATATTTGTAATGGCATATTCATTTCAGTTTAGTTGCTCAGCCATGTCTGTCTCTTTGCCAGCTGATGGACTGCAGCACGCCAGGCTTCCCTGTCCATCACCAACTCCCTGAACGTACACAAACTCATGTCCATCACATCGGTGATGCCATCCAACCATCTCACCCTCTGTCATCCCCTTCTCCCACCTTCAATCTTTCTGAACATCTGGGTTTTTGCCAGTGACTCAGTTCTTTGCATCAGGTGGCCAAAGTATTGGAGTTTCAGCTTCATCATCAATACTTCCAATGAATAGTCAGGAATGATTTTGTTTAGGATTGACTGATTGGATTACTTTGGTGTCCAAGGGACTCTCAAGAGTCTTCTCCAATACCACAGGTCAAAAGCATCAATTCTTTGGCCCTTAGCTTTCTTTATACTCCAACTCTCACATCCATACATGACTACTGGAAAAACCATAGCTTTGACTAGACAGACCTTTGTTGGTAAAGTAATGTCTCTGCTTTTTAATATGCTGTCTAGGTTGGTCATGGACATAGCTTTTCTTCCAAGGAGCAAGTGTCTTTTAATTTCATTTGTCATCATAAGCAGTCATCATAAGTAGTGATCTTGGAGCCCCCCAAAATAAAGTCTGACACTGTTTCCACTGTTTCCCCAGCTATTTGCCATGAAGTGATAAGACCGGACGCCATTATCTTAGTTTTCTGAATGTTGAGTTTTAAGCCAGCTTTTTCACTCTCTCACTTTCATCAATAGGCTCTTTAGTTCTTCTTCACTTTTTGCCAAAGAGTGGTGTCATATGTATATCTGAGGTTATTGATATTTCTCCCGGCAATCTTGATTCCAGCTTGTGCTTCATCCAGCCCAGCATTTCGCATGATGTGCTCTGTGTGTTAAGAGCACACTTTTAAACTTTTCTGTAAGTTAAGTAAGCAGGGTAATAGTATGCAACCTTGATGAACTCCTTTCCCAATTTGGAACCAGTCTGTTATACCATGTCCAGTTCTAACTGTTGCCTCTTGACCTGCATGCAGATTTCTCAGGAGGCAGGTCAAGTGGTCTGATATTCCCATGTCTTTAAGATTTTTCCACAGTTTGTTGTGATCCACATAGTCAAAGGGTTTGGCATATTCAATAAAGCAGAAGTAGATATTTTGTGGAACTCTCTTGCTTTTTTGATAATCCATAGGATGTTGGCAATTTGATCTCTGGTTCCTCTGCCTTTTCTAAATCCAACTTGAACACCTGGAAGTTCACAGTTCACATACTGTTGAAGCCTGGCTTGGAGAGCTTTTAGCATTACTTTCCTGGCATTTGAGCTGAGTGCAGTTGTGTGGTAGTTTGAAAAGTCTTTGGCATTGCCTTTCTTTGAGATTAGAATGAAAACTGAACTTCTCCAGGCCTGTGGCCATTTTTGAGTTTTCCAGATTGGCTGTCGTATTGAGTGCAACACTTCCACAGCATCATCTTTCAGGATATGAAATAGCTTAGCTGGAATTCCATCACCACCACTAGCTTTGCTCGTAGCGGTGCTTCCTAAGGCCCACTTGACTTTGCATTCCAGGATGTCTCGCTCTGGGTGAATGATCACACCATCGTGGTTATCTGGGTCATGAAGATCTTTTTTGTACAGTTTTTCTGTGTATTCTTGCCATGTCTTAGTATCTTCTGCTTCTGCTAATTCCATATCGTTTCTGTCCTTTATTGTGCTCATCTTTGCATGAAATGTTCCCTTGGTATCTCTAATTTTCTTCAGGAGATCGCTAGTCTTTCCCATTCTATTGTTTTCCCCTATTTCTTTGCACTGATCCCTGATGAAGGGTTTCTTATCCCTTCCAGTGTAGATGGAGATTTTTGTCACTTGGGACAGCTTGGATGAATGTAGAGAATATTATGCTAATTGAATTAGGACAGATAGGGTAAGACTGATATTGTATGTGCTTGCTTATATGTAGAATGTAAAAAAGTGAAACTCACTAGTACCAGACAGTGGGATGGTGGTTATCTGGGGCTCAGAGCTGGGGAGGTTGGGGAGATGTTGGTCGAAGGGTGGTACAGGTTTAGAGTTGTAAAATGAGTGCATCCTGGGGAGGTGTGTGCAGCACACTGACCGTAGTTAATCCTATTCTGTTACTGCATGCTGGGAGTTTGTCAAGAGAGTCTGTCGTCAGTGTTTTCACCACACACAGAACATGGGCATTTGGAGGTGATGGATGTGTTGGTTTGTGGATTGTGATAAATATTTCACAGGGTACACGTGTCACATGATCACATGGTGTATGGTATATGTACACATAACCCTTCTCGTTGGTCTCAGTAAAACTGGAAAAGAAGAAAGTGGGAGGTGGCCTGGCCTTAATCCTTCACTAGCGATCAACCCAGGCTTCACATGAGATCATGAGGCATTTTGCCCAGGCATGTTTTGTACCCCTCCCCCACAGACACGCTCCTCAGGTTCCCGTGTGGGTCCTCGCCCCAGGAATGTGTACAGGCCGCGGATGATTCCGATCTGGATCCTGCATTGAGCACCAGGACTCTTAGCCTCCACTTCTGAGACTGAGATCAAGCCCTGGGGGAGGGGAGGGCCCTCTGCTCTGAGTGGGGCTGGACCAGGGCCTGTGGTGTGACCTGAAGGGGATCATGGGGTCAGTGGAGGTGCCCCCTGCTTCTGTGTACATAAGGCCTCACCAGGAGGGGAGTGTGATCTGAGGGAAAGTGTGGGAAATTCCCGAGTTGGTCTCTGTGTGGGAGTTGACCATCTTGCGTCCTTCCTGAGACAGTGGGCACAGAGGACTGTCTGTTCCTTATGGTGAGAGCTTCCCTGTGTTTGTGGATGGGGCTAAGGAAGGGAATGTGTTGACCCTGTTATGCCCAGTGTCCGAGTCCCCAAAACTGAGAGAAGAAGACATCCACAGCAATGCAAAAGCATAAAAGGGTTTATTGCTAGCTCGAGCTAGGGCTCAAGTCTCATCCAGTGCAGTGGAGTCTTGATGAGAGCCCCGAGCTCTGAATCATAGCTGCGTATATACAGGCGGTCCTTTGTCTCAGCAATAGTGTGGTTGGCATGTGGTGATTGGCTGAGCTGTACACGCACCCGCGAATTTTGAATCCTGCATCTCTATCCGGATTGGCTCAACTATGGCTCAGACGGGGTCCTCTTGATTGGCTCGGGTGTGTAGTTCCTGGAATCATGACCCAGGTTTTAGGCCTAGTGTGGCCTGCTGACCCTGTCCTGGCGCTGGCCCTAACATTTCCCCCCTGTCTCTTGATCATATACAGGAATCTTCCTCTTTGTTCTGGGGCAAGGCTTGGTATTGTTGCCTGAGTATGAGTAGTTGAACTGTATTAATACGTTCTTTCACAAAAGTTACAAGTTTGTTTAGGATACATGGGCCAAAGGTGAGTATTAATAATAGCACCATAAGAGGCCCCACCAGGGTGGAGATCAGTGTTGTTAGCCATGGAGATTGTTGGAACGAAGACTCAAACCATCCCTGCTGGGCCTCGCTCTTTTTTGTTGGGCTAATCCTTCCCTTACTGTGACAATGGATTCTCTCATTACCCTGGTATGATCTGCGTAAAAACAACATTCTTCTCCCAGAGTAGCGCAGAGTCCTCCTTGCTGCAAGAAAACCAGATTTAACCCCCTCCGGTTTTGTAAAATTACCTCGGACAGGGAAGTCAATGATTTTTCTAGGTGACTAATTGACTCTTCTAGGTGAGTGATGTCTTCATCTATAGCTGCCTGCAATGAAGTAAACCCTTGGCCTTAGAGGGGCAAGGCCATTATTCTGGTTCCTGCTCTGACAACCCCAAGGTTGAACATGGTTGCTAATGTGATGGCCGTAATGGGCTCTCTCGTAACTCTGTTCCCTGCCAACTTATTTGTTATTTTTTCAGTCCAATAGCTATATATAACTTCGGGGTGGTATAAGATTTTTGGGCACAACAGCCATCAATATGCAAAACTCCCTATTTTGATTAAAAACTGAGGCATGTAAGCATGGAGTCAGTCCGGTATGAGAGCAGACCCACCAACCCCGTGCTTCTGGTATAATCCGTTTTGTTTCATCTATCTCTGTGAGCTTGGCTGACCGAGCACACAAAGAGGATTTCTCTGGTGGGACTTTACCTACACAAAGTCCTTTTCCCCATACTTCTCTCATTGTGAGGCTCACTTTGCATTCTCCGCAGTGGCATTTAGGTGGATCTATGCTAGTGGTCAGGCTGTAAGAAGCATTTAAGCCTATTGCTTCATAATAAGGAGGGTATAGAGTGTAGCAGAGCCCACAGGATTCAGTTGCTTCTGGGTTGGTTTGGTTTAGTGTTGTATAGGCTGCCTTAACAAGCTTCCATAATGGGTCTGATTTCCCGATGTTGGGGATAGGGACTGGGGGACTGAGGGAACCGGATGATGTAGAATCTAGTGTAGCCAGACTCGGTGTCAGATATGTCTCAGCTATTTCTAGCGAATCAGTCTTTTCGACCGGGTTGGGACCTATACTATGCACCTGTGTTGGCTCTATGATCTGGCTGACAATTATTATTCCTCCAAAATACCCGTGGGTCCATTTGATACTTGTTTGTATTCCCTAGGACAGACCAGAAACCCAAGACCTCTCTTTTTTCGCAGCCTCTGGATTGAACCTTATTTTAACCTGTGCATCGTCATAATCGTCACAGTTATAGTATGGGTCTCCGAGGGCTAGGGCCGAGGGCCTTGCGAACGAGAAGTTGAGTAGGTCTCGGTTTCCTACTTCCCAATGCCAATTCCCATCATTAGAAGTAACATAAGTCCAGGACTTACAGAAGTAGTCCTGTAGACCTCCACAAGTCTTCCAGTTACTCCTTTGGTGGCCAGGACATGCCCAGAACCCATAATGTCGGAGGAGACCTTTCGCCCAGGGTACGCCTACTACCTCTTTTAGGTCAAAGTACAGATCTGGCCACCAGGTGTTTGGGGGATGTATTCCTGAGGTTGAGTTAAGCACCTCTTGCATTAGTCCATTTTGAAGTTTCCAGGTGATTCTGGCTGGCTGGTGTGGGTTTCCACTGGTGGCTCCCGGGTCGAGGAGGATGGTCACCAACAGGAAGGTCAGGGTGATTCGTCTGGGTCCTGTCAATGGATGAGCTTCATCCTTAAAGGGTTGGAAGGGTGTGGTGTCACCTTCCGTTCTCTTTGGGCCTTTTCCTGTTCTTCCGTAGTGGCATGGCACACGTGGTTACAGTGCACCCAAGGTCCAATGCCATCGACCTTCAGGGCAGTAGGGGTAGTAAGAAGAACAACATAAGGGCCCTTCCATCTAGGTTCTAATGTCTTGAATTGATGCCGTTTGACCGAAACCCAGTCCCCCGGACCAATGTTGTGTGAAGGAATTGTCCCCTTTTCTTGGCCTTCATGGATTTCTTTGACTGAAGTCCAGATGTGCACATGCACCTTGCTTAAGGCCATTAGGGCTTCCTGGAATTGCCACAATGATGGAGGTGGCTGGATTCTTCCCTCAAGGATAGGACACATTGAAGGGGACCCCCCATAAACAATTTCAAAGGGGATTAGGTTCAACTTGTAGGGGGTATAATGTGCTCAGAAGAGAGCGAAGGGAAGGAGAGTCACCCAGTCTCTGCCAGTCTCTATTGCCAGTTTCGCCAAAGTTTCTTTTAGAGTCCGATTCATTCTTTCAACCTGTCCTGAGCTCTGGGGATTGTATTCGCAATGTAGCTTCCATTTGGTCCCCAGAGCTAAGGCCAGTCCCTGAACAATCTGATTCACAAAAGCAGGTCCATTATTGGAGCCGATGGTTGTCGGCAGCCCAAACCTAGGCACTATCTCTTCTAGGAGCTTTTTGGCTACCATTGTTGCTGTTTCCCTCTTAGTGGGATATGCTTCCACCCACCCAGAGAAAGTATCGACCAGAACTAACAGGTAATGGTACCCATACTTGCCTGGCCTTACCTCTATAAAATCTATCTCCCAGTGTTGTCTTGGCCTTTCTCCCCAGTACCTTATACCCGTATGTTGTCTTTTCCCTGGTCTCGTCATCTGGCATGCCTTACAGGCACGGACTATGTCTTGTATAGTTGCCTTTTGTTGGGGAAACTGCAGATGCGCTGTCTGTAAGAGTGCTAGAGTCTTTTTTTCTCCCAGATGGATGGTCTGATATAGGTGCGTGCAAAGGTGTCGACCCAAGTTAGCCGGAAGCAACAAGTTGCCATTTTGGTCTCGATACTATCCGTCTTTGCCCTCTGGACAGTTAGCATTCTCTTGAATCCAGCTTAGATCAGAAGAGGAATACTCGGGGGTTGGGGGCAGGGTTCCCTTTCCCGGGGGTGGCAATCCCACAGTCAATATGGGGGGTTTGCAGTCTCCAAGGGCTGCTTCCCGGGCCGCCACATCGGCAGCCTCGTTGCCCGAGCTTTGATATCTTCTCCTTTTTGGTGTCCTGGGACATGTACTATGGACATTGCTCAGGGCCGGTGCACTTCTGCTAGGAGTCTGAGGATCTCGAGTAGGTTTTTAACTTCTTTTCCCTCTGCTGTTGTAAACCCCCGCTCTCTATAAATTGGGCCCTGAATATGCACTGTTCCAAATGCATACCAGCTGTCGGTATAAATGGCGATCCTTTTTCCTTCTGCCCTCTCTAGTGCCTGTGTCAAGGCTATTAATTCCACTTTTTGGGCGGATGTCCCAGGGGGCAGAGCTTCAGCCCAGATGACCCTTCCAGAGTCATCCACAATGGTTGCCCCTGCCCTTCTTTGTCCATCTTTTACAAAACTTCTTCCGTCTGTAAACCATACCAGTTCATTGTCTTTTAAGGGCACATCTTTTAGGTCTTTTCATATGGCCATCACATCAGCCAATATCTCACCATAATCATGGAGGGGGCTGTCTTTCTCCGGGACAGGCAGGAGAGTGGCCGGGTTCAGGAAGCAGGGCATCTGAAAGTGTATCTGGGGGGTATCCTGCAGTAAGGCCTGGTAATGGGTTAAGCAGGCATTGGAGATCCATTTATCTGGTGGCTGTTTGAGAATCCCTTCAATGGCATGGGGAGTGTAGACCAGGAGCTGTTGTCCATATGTTAACTTGTCAGCATCATGGACCAGGAGAGCAGCGGCGGCGATGATTCGGAGGCAGGGTGGCCACCCCGTGGCCACCGGGTCCAGTCTTTTAGAGAGGTAGGCTACAGGTTGCCTCCAAGGCCCCCATTGCTACATCAAGATTCCCTTTCCTACTCCCTGTTTTTCATCCATAAACAGTTGAAAGGGTTTAGATGGGTTAGGGAGGGCAAGGGCTGGGGCTTTCAGCAACACCTGCCGAAGTTCTTGAAATGCCTGTCTCATTGGCTCAGTCCAAGTCCCGTTTTTACTCTCCCTACTCCCTTCATACAATGGCCGGGCCTTTTTCGCAAACCCCAAAATCCATAGCCTGCAATACCCAACAGTCCCAAGAAATTCTCTCACTTGACGAGGAGTTGCTGGCTCAGGGATCTGCAAAATGGTCTCTTTCATAGCCTGTGTCAGCCATCTCCACCCCTGCTTTATCTTATATCCTAAGTAGGTGACCTCCTGTTTAGCAGTTTGGGCCTTCTTTGCACTAGCCTGGTAGCCCAATGTCCCCAAAGTTTGGAGGAGGTCGCCCGTCACCTCTAGGCATGCCTCCTCGGTAGCAGCGGCTAATATAAGATCATCCACATACTGAAACAAGACAACATTGGGGTGGTTAGCCCGGTACTCACAGAGGTCTTCACCCAGAGCCTCATTAAATAGCGTTGGTGAGTTTTGAAGCCTTGAGGGAGGCGAGTCCAGGTTAGTTGTTCTGTAGTCTGGCTGCCCTCCTTGGTCCATTCGAAAGCGAAGATCTCTTGGCTCGAATGGGCCAGCGGCAAACTGAAAAAAGCATCCTTCAAGTCTAGGACTGTATACCAGACATAGTCTGGTGGCAGGCCATTCAAGAGGGTGTACAGGTTAGGGACAGTGGGATGAATGTCATTCACCCGTTTGTTGACTTCACGAAGATCCTGGACTGGTCTAAAGTCCATTCCCCCAGGCTTTTTCACTGGTAACAGGGGAGTGTTCCACGGAGATCGATACCTTTTAAGAATCCCTACCTTCAAGAGCCGCTGGATATGTGGCATGATTCCTCATTGGGCCTCCAGACTCAGGGGGTACTGTTTTACCCGTATAGGGGTGGCATCTGCTTTCAGTTCAATAAAGATGGGGGGTCTCTGCTTGGCTAGCCCTACCCCCGCTGTTTTTGCCCAGGCCAGAGGGTATTTTTGGACCCAAGGTTGCACATTAGGGTCAATAGCCATGGGAGGCCCCGGCTGGTATAGTCTATATTCATCCCTCAGCGCCAAGGACAAAGCTTGTATAGGGTATCCGGTCCCATCCATAACTGATATCCCTCTGTGGTCAAAGTGAATCTGAACATTGACCTTAGATAATAAATCCCTTCCTAGTAAGGGAACTGGGCATTCTGGTATCACGAGAAATGAGTGGGACACTGGTTGGGCCCCCAAGTCCACTTGACGCTTAGTAGTCCATCCATATCATTTAGTTCTGGTGGCCCCCTGTACCCAGCTGGTCTTTTTGGACATCGGTCCGTCTTTTCGGTTAAGGACTGAGTATTGGGCTCCCATGTCCACCATGAAGCAGATTGGTTTCCCCTCCACATGTAGTTACCCAGGACTCGGGGAGGGGGGCCGGGCCTTGACCCCCCTAATCGCTATCGTTTCCTGCATATAAGACGTGGGCCCCCTGGGAAGGTGCTTCTTTCCTGGTGGACTTTCCCCCCAATTTTCTTTTAGGGCATTCTCTTCTCCAGTGTCCTCACTCCTGGCAATGTGCACATTGGTCTTTGTTTAGTCTCTGTCCGACTAGCTTTTCTTCGTCTCTCAGCCTAACTTCATTAGTCCCTCGAGAATCAGCTCCCTGTCTCACCCCTGCAAAGAATATCTGGGCTAATTCTTTCTGATTTCTGTGGTTTTCCTCGGCCCTGAACTCTCTCTCTTCCCGTCTAACACGTTCTTCCCTTTCTTTTGGAGTTTCCCTATGGTTAAAAACCCTCTCTGCTGCCCTCACCAGGTCTTGTATGGATTGTTCCCCTAACCTCTCTATTTTCTGCAGTTTCCTCCTGATATCTGGGGCTGCTTGATTCACAAATGCTAGCATAACTGCCACGCGTGACTCGTCGGCCTGTGGGTCCATGGGGGTATATTGCCTAAAAGCTTCCATTAATCTTTCAAGGAAGGCTGCCGGGCTCTCATTCAGCTCCTGTCTAACCAGATTTACCTTAGCCAAATTCGTTGGTCTCCTGGCGGCTGCTCAGAGACCAGCCATAAGAGTCTGGCGGTACATTCGGATACGCTCCCTACCTTCAGCGTGCTCAAAGTCCCATCCGGGCCGCGTCAAGGGGAATCCCTCATCAATCAGATTCGGTTGCGTGGTAGGTCTCCCATCCACCCCTGGAACATTTTTCTGTGCTTCTGACAATATCCGTTCGCGTTCCTCTGTGGTGAAGAGTACTTGCAACAGCTGCTGACAATCATCCCAAGTGGGGTTATGGGTGAAGAGAATGGATTCTAAAAGGTCAGTGAGGCCCTGAGGCTTTTCTGAGAATGAAGGAGTTTGAGTTTTCCAATTATATAGTTCACTAGTGGAAAAAGGCCAGTATTGGTATGTTTGCTCCCTGTCCGGGCGGGCTGGCCCTGCCCGAACAGGAAGTGCCCGGACTGTGGAGGTAGGGGCTTCCGGGCTGTCCTCGTCCGCCACATTTAGGGTTCCCCTAGTTCTTCCTCGAGTTCCCTGGGTGGGGCCCCCCTCCTGGGTTGGGGCCGAGGGTTCGGTATCCTTTCGTGTTCCTCTGGACGAAATCTGAGGTACCTGAGGGGGCAAAGGTGGATGTGCATAGGCGGGTGGGGAGAGATCGGTTTCCAGGTCAATTGGGTTAGGATAGAGTGAGGATTCCTGGAATACTGGCTTCACCCGGCCCTTGCGCTGTTTGTGCTCTTCCTCTTTGGATGTTTCCACAAGTACCTGTGGGATGGACGAAGTGGGGGAAGAGGAAGTAAATGGCTGGGGAATAAAATGTTTCACCCAGGCTGGCGGATTTCCCACCAAATCTTGCCAGAACAAAATATAGGGAGTTTGGTCTGGGTGTCCAGAAGGGCCAGGAGTGAACATATTCTCTCTAACCGCTCGAATAAGTGGTAGGCAGAAGGTTCCCTCTCGTGGCCAGCCGACATTAAAAGCAGGCCATTCGGCGGAACAAAAAGTCATTAGTTTGTTCTTCTTCACCAACACGGATAGATTCCGTGCTCTAGACTTAAAATCAGAAAAGTGGTCAGTCATAAGGGACAAAGCAGTAGAAGTCGCTTGCCCCATGATTACAGAGAACACAGGAGACAAAATGAACACATAAAGAACAGAGACTATGCCGGCACTCACACAGACATGACAAACAGATAACAAATACACATCAGCCAAGAACACAGCACTAGGTCTTCTTGGGCCCCCCTGAAACTCTCTTTCCCTCGAGGTAATCTTACCAACAAGGCATCCACAGAGCCAGCTGCCTTCCCAGCACGATGCCGGGTCTCGGTCTTACGCCGGCTATGTTTAGTCCCCTTACAGAGCCAACCACCTTCCCAGCACGATGCCGGGCCTCAGCGTTATGCTGGCTACGTTTAGTCCCCTTACAGAGCCAACCACTTTCCCAGCACAATGCCAGACCTCGGCCTTATGCTGGCTACGTTTAGTCCCCTTTGAGCTAAGGAACCTCTTCTGCCAGGAGGGTGTTATTCTCCTCAGTCAAAAGGCATCCCAGACGAGCCCCGAAATGTTATGCCCAGTGTCCGAGTCCCCAAAACTGAGAGAAGAAGACATCCACAGCAATGCAAAAGCATAAAGGGGTTTATTGCTAGCTCGAGCTAGGGCTCAAGTCTCATCCAGCGCAGTGGAGTCTTGATGAGAGCCCCGAGCTCTGAATCATAGCTGCGTATATACAGGCGGTCCTTTGTCTCAGCAATAGTGTGGTTGGCATGTGGTGATTGGCTGAGCTGTACGCGCACCCACGAATTTTGAATCCTGCATCTCTATCCAGATTGGCTCAACTATGGCTCAGACAGGGGCCCTCTTAATTGGCTCGGGTGTGTAGTTCCTGGAATCATGACCCAGGTTTTAGGCCTAGTGTGGCCTGCTGACCCTGTCCTGGCGCTGGCCCTAACAGACCCTAAGCATTAAACAGCATGTTTTCCACTTTCATGATAGAACTGTGAAGACTCATGGATGAAGAAGCCCAGAAGAGGAAAGAACAGCAGTCAGTCATGGCTCTTTCTCTGGTAAGGTCATATTCTCAGTGGAATCTCACACTGCCTTCCTGAAATGCCCGTCTCTGGACTCGCTAATCATGTCTGACTCTGAGGTATCCTGTCTGACTCTTCTACATGCACACTCACCCGGGGCCTTCCCTCAGGACCTGTCCTCTCCACTTAGATCCCGTCTCCCCATGACCCTGACCTGGACCTTGTGAGGAGGCTCCCCTGGGCGCCGTCCTGGGCAGGGCTTCTCACCCATGGGTTGGAGACGGGGTCTCAGTGCTGTTGGGCAGCAGGGGTTGCTTAAGTCCCATGTGGATGCACTGTCTGGTCTCTGTCATTCAGGGTAAAGAAGCTGTAGGTAGACCTCAGCTATTAATATGTACAGTACATGGTTAAAATCTGCCAAAGAGGCCAATGAGGGGAAATCAGTTCTGACTTTTTATAGGTCATTTAAAACTAAATGAACACCTCCTTGAAATCTTAAGTGTTTGGGAATGGAATGGAACGTTCAGAAAGAGATGTCAGGGCTAGGGAGTGTTCCGTTACACCATCTAATTTACACTGTGAAATCAGGCTTACTAATTTTTTTTTTCTTTCTTTTTTGACCACATGATTCAGCTTCCAGGGTCTTAGTTTGCTGAGTAGGGATCGAACCTGAAACCCTGCAGTGGAAGGGAGAGATCTTAACCACTGGACCATGAGGGAATTTTCTAACTTTACTAATCTTGATTCAGTATTTTCTTAGTGGAATAAAATAATAAATTTTGGAGTTTGTTAATAAGTACATGCCTAAAATTAATGATAAAAATCACATTATGATTTTTAAAATATATTTATTTGCTGTACTCTGACTTCGTTGCTTCAGTGTCTTTTCCCCAGTTCTGGAGAGCGGTGACCACTCTGGTTGCGGTGTGCACACTTCTTATTGTGGTGGCTTCTCTTGTCCTGCATCCCAGGCTCTAGAGCACGCCGGCTTCAGTAGTTTCACCTCCTGGGCTCTACAGCTCTGGCTCAGGAATTGAGATTCATGGGCTCAGTTGCCCCTCAGCATGTGGGATCTTAGCGGACCAGGCAACAACCTGTGTTTCTTCCATTGGTCAGTGGACTCTTTACACTGAGCCACCAGGGACACCGTCATATTATTTTGAAATACAGGTGTTTTATACAGATTGGTGTTAAAGTGTTTTCTGTATTATATTCTGCTTGTACTACTTTTTATGTTTTTAATAGTATAAGATAATGTTGAGGACTTCCCTGATGATACAGTGGATAGCAATGTGTTTGCCAATGTAGGGGACATGGGTTCCATCCCAATTCCTGGAAGATGCTGCGGAGCAACTAATCCCATGCCCAACAACTGCTCTGGCTATGCTCTGGAGCTCAGAATCCTTAACTACTGAAGCCCGCATGCTTGAGCTTGTCTTCTGAAACAAGAGAAGCCACTGCAATGAGAAACCTGGGCATTGCAGACACATCTCCATGCAGTGCGGCCACAAGTAGAGAGAGCTGGATCACAGCAACGAAGGCCCAGCAAAACAAACCAAATAAGCTGTAAAAAGGAAATAGAATGTTAACAAACTTACTGAATCAAACTTACATTTGATTCACATTTAATGTCCCAAAGATGCCAAAATATAGGAGAAGGGAATGGCTGCTCACTCCAGTTTTCTTGCCTGGAGAATCCCATGGACAGAAGAGCCTGGCAGGCTACAGTCCATGGAGTCGCATAGAGTCTGACATGACTGAGCCAACTGAACATCAACCTCATCACATAGCAGAGTGAGTGCTGAAAAACAAACCTAAACCTCTAACTTTCCTCCTGCAGATTCTTAAGTGATGCCCAGTTGCTTTTGAAATAAGGTCTTCAATTTATACACCTTGCAGAAATCAGCCTCTTCTTGGCATTATCCCGTCCTCATTCCCACGTTGCAGTCACACTGGCTGGTTTTCTGTTCAGTAAATATCTTTCTGTGTCAGAGCACTCAGGCTCTTCTCTCTGCTTACAAAACTGTTCCATTTCCCACCTTGCCAATCCGAAGTGTTTCTTCCCCATAGAGACCATTCTGACTTCTCAATGGAGATCGAGACTTTCTGTTGGATCTTCTCATAGCACCAGGCCTGTTTCAGAGCACATATAAAAATTGTGATGTTAAAATTATGGATGTAATTGGCCGGCTGGCTGCTGGATGGTAAGCTCCGTCATGTTCACTGCTATACTCCCAGTTCGGGACACAGAGTTGATACTCACTAAGTTTTGATTGAACGAAAGAAAAAATTAAAGACAACTCTTGTTTCAATCAATTGTGTGTTTCCTTGTGCATGCATGAGTGCATGAATATATAACTCCATGATTTTAGTACAAAACCATCTCATAAATACGGTTTATACTAAGAGCAGTTGCAGCTGAATCTTAAGTGTGTATTCCATGGCCTTTAATATTTTCTACCATACCACATGAATAATGTAAATAGTAGTCAGATTATCGACATTGTGTGGCTTAAGGGGTAGAGGGGGTGACCCTGTACAGTGACTATTTATGCTGTTCCATTGCACTTCAGCTTCCTTGAACTTGTTTTGGGTATTCTCAGGGAACTCTCTGGGGATGGTCTTTTATACTGTTACTTAACTCTTTGATTCCTTAGGTTCAGTTGTCTCTCCCAACCACCTGAGCTCAGGTGCTGTTGCCTCATTTCTTAACTGTTTGATGGGAGCTGTTTATTAGAGTGACAGAGCTTTCTCCCCAGTAAGATGGACACAGATCTTTCTCTACTGTTGCTGTTTTGTTGATGACAAGTTCATATGGGTAAAGTCTTTAGAGTAATGCTTAGTGTGGTATAAAGTGTTGAGACACCTCTCATCAGTGTGATGATGACAGCCTCATCACAGTCTGTGTTCTTTTAAGGCCACTGTGGACTTTGTCCTCTCTGAAGACAGCAGTCTTGCTATAACTCATCTAGATAGTGAATGTCACTCAGTGTGTAGAACATAACACTTCTGCATCAACGACCCACTGTTGATTGGAATTTGTATATTTTTCATGTCTTGTCCATACCCATGATGACTTCATGTTGATTGGAGGATATCATCATCTTAAGAAAAAAACAGTAAATTAAATTAGAGAGCAACAATTTGCTCCATATAGATTTGCATGGATGTATCAGAATATTACTTGAGCTGAATTGACCTTACCTGTCTCACTTCTCCTTTTCTGTGAAAATAAGAACCCTCCTCAGGGCCCGTTGGTAAAAAGTGTTTTCATTTCAGGTACAGTTGACCTTCAAAGATGTGTTCATAGATTTCACTCCCGAGGAGTGGGACTGTCTGGACCCTGCCCAGAGACCCTCAGGAACCTGCTGTCTGTGGGTGAGGATCACTTCCCTCTGAAGGAGGATATACTTTGGGGTATCTGCATTTTCCCTCGCTGTCTCTTGGGAGCCCTGTTTTTCTTAACTGAGCTGGAAACCTTGTTCACTCAGACATTTAAGGCTTTGTGTTTGGCATCAGGAGTTCAAACTTGTCTTTCCTTCTGATGACCTGGCCACTGTGTGATACACAAGGAGTTTTTCAGAGCTTGAGTGTTTATAAAGCTGATTTAAAACTTTGAAATATCCAGTTGCCTGTTTTATACCCCTGTGTTCTTGGTTCAGTAACTCTTGGAAAGGAACTAGATACCTGATACATCCTATACTGTATATTATACTGTTCCCTGTGCATTGCGAAGGACGCAAATAGTAAAGTAATCTGTGAAATATTTTTCTGTCCATCATAATGTCCTCATTTCTTGACTGACAAAAGAGCTGGGATTTTCCACCTGCCAGTGTAGGAGACACAGGTTCGATCCCTGGTTTGGAAGATCCCACGTCACAGAGCAGCTAAGCCCATGGGCCAGAACTATAAAAGCAGCGTTCTAGAGCCTGGAAGCTGCAATTACTGAGCCCACATGGAACAATTACTGAAGCCCGTGCACTCTCTGCTTGCAGGGTTCATGGCTTCTCGTTGCGGTGGCTTCTTATGTTGTGGAGCACCAGCTCTAGGTACGTGCACTTCAGTAGTTTTGCTACACAGGCTCAGTATCTGTCCTTCAGCTTAGTTGCTCCATGGCATGTGAAATCTTCCCAGAACAAGGACTGAACCCATGTCTCCCACATCGGTAAGCTAACTTTTTACCATGCGGCCACCAGTGTGTTAGGTAAATTAAAGAAATAGTCCTGCTTAGGCTTCAAGACAAAGCAGTTCATTCCTCTGTGCTTGCCTCCAACCTGCCTGGACACACCCTGACTGTGAGTACCCTGACTGCCTGCTGTGAGTGCAAGGCTTGCAGCATCATAGATAAGTTAGGACCCAAATCTTGAGATTGTTCACCTTTGAGATTGTTCAAAGAAGCTCTAACCAACCCAGCCCCAGGCTTAGGAACATCCAAGTTTCATAAGACAAAACAAATAGCATTAAGATGAGACCAGAGCTGCTGTTTACTCACAGATGGATGATATCAGTTTGTATCCTGGGATGATAAGCAGAAACCCTGAACTGCAGTATTAAAGCCTAACCGATGAAGTGGAAGGGCTGCAAGGGACGTTTACCCAGTTCAGACTCCAGATGTGCTGTGTCCTGGGACTTCTGAGGGCTGTTCCAGTCTGGATGCTGGCCAGAAGCCAATTTGGTGATGTATCCTCTGCTGTTTCTATTTCCTTGTCTTTTCAGTTCACATCAGTCGCTCAGTCATATCCGACTCTTTACCATCCCATGAACCGCAGCATACCAGGGCTCCCTATCCACCACCAACTTCTGGAGTTTTGAACCCAAACTCATGTCCATTAAGTCAATAATTCCATCCAACCATCTCATCCTCTGTCCTCGCCTTCTCCTCCTGCCTTCAATCTCTCCCAGCATCAGGGTCTTTTCAAATGAGTCAGTTCTTCGCATCAGGTGGCCGAAGTACTGGAGCTTCAGCTTCAACATCAGTCCTTCCAATGAGCACCCAGGGCTGATCTCTTTTAAGATGGACTGATTCAGTTCAGTTCACTTCAGTTCAGTCACTCAGTCATGTCCGATTCTTTGTGACTGCATGCATTGCAGCACATTAGGCCTCCCTGTCCATCACCAACTCCTGGAGTCACTCAAACTCATGTCCATCAAGTCGGTGATGCCATCCAGCCATCTCATCCTCGGTCGTCCCCTTTTCCTTCTGCTCCCAATCCCTCCCAGCTACAGAGTCTTTTCCAATGAGTCAACTCTTCGCATGAGGTGGCCAAATTATTGGAGTTCAGCTCTAGCATCAGTCCTTCCAAAGAACACCCAGGACTGATCTCCTTTAGAATGGACTGGTTGGATCTCCTTGCAGTCCAAGGGACTCTCAAGAGACTTTTCCAACACCACAGTTCAAAAGCATCAATTCTTTGGCACTCAGCTTTCTTCATAGTCGAACTCTTACAGCCATACATGACTGTTGGAAAAACCATAGCCTTGACTAGACGGACCTTTTTTGGCAAAGTAATGTCTCTGCTTTTCAATATGCTATCTAGGTTGGTCATCACTGTCCTTCCAAGGAGTAAGGTTCTTTTAATTTTATGGGTGCAATCACCATCTGCAGTGATTTTGAAGCCCCCCAAAATAAAGTCTGACACTGTTTCCACTGTTTCCCCATGTATTTCCCACGAAGTGATGGGACCAGATGCCATAATCTTTGTTTTCTGAATGTTGAGCTTTCAGCCAACTTTTTCACTCTCCTGTTTCACTTACATCAAGAGGCTTTTTAGTTCCTCTGCATTTTCTGCCATAAGGGTGATGTCATCTGCATATCTGAGGTTATTGATACTTCTCCCGGCAATCTTGATTCCAGCTTGTGCTTCTTCCAGCCCTGTGTTTCTCATGATGTACTCTGCATATCAGCTGAATAAGCGGGGTGACAATATACAGCCCTGACTTACTCCTTTTCGTATTTGGAACCAGTCTGTTGTTCCATGTCCAGTTCTAACTGTTGCTCCCTGACCTCCATACAGATTTCTCAAGAGGCAAGTCAGCTAGTCTGGTATTCCCATCTCCTGAAGAATTTTCCACAGTTTATTGTGATCTACACAATCAAAGGCTTTGCTTAGTCATTAGAGCAGAAATAGATGTTTTTCTAGAAGTCTCTTGCTTTTTCCATGATGCAGCAGATGTTGGCAGTTTGATCTCCGGTTCCTCTGCCTTTTCTAAAACCATCCTGAACATCAGGAATTCACGGTTCACGTATTGCTGAAGCCTGGCTTGGAGAATTTTGAATATCACTTTACTAGCGTGTGAAGTGAATGCAATTGTGCGATAGTTTGAGCGCTCTGGCAATTCCTTTCTTTGGCACTGGAACGAAAACTGACCTTTTCCAGTCCTGTGGCCACTAATGAGTTTTCCAAATTTGCTGGCATATTAAGTGCAACACTTTCACATCATCATCTTCCAGGATTTGAAATAGCTCAACTGGATTTCCATCACCTTCACTAGCTTTGTTTTAGTGATTCTTTCTAAGGCCCACTTGACGTCCCATTCCAGGCTGTCTGGCTCTAGGTGAGTGATCACACCATCGTGATTATCTTGGTCATGAAGATCTTTTTTGTACAGTTCTGTGTATTCTTGCCACCTCGTCTTAATATCTTCTGCTTCTGTTAGGTCCATACTATTTCTCTCCTTTATCAAGAGGCCATCTTTGCACAAAACATTCGCTTGGTATCTCTATATTCCTTGAAGAGATCTCTAGCCTTCCCCATTCTGTTGTTTTCCTCTATTTCTTTGCTTTGATCACTGAGGAAAGCTTTCTTATCTCTCCTTGCTATTCTTTGGACTCTCCATTCAGATGCTTATATCTTTTTTTTTTTTTTTTCTCCTTTGGTTAAAAGCTTCTCTTTTTTTTCACAGCTATTTGTAAGACCTCCCCAGACAGCCATTTTGCTTTTTTGCATTTCTTTTCTATGGGGATGGTCTTGATCCCTGTCTCCTGTACAATATCTCGAACCTCCTTCCATAGTTCATCAGGCACTCGATCTATCAGATCTAGGCCTTTAAATCTATTTCTCACTTCCACTGTATAGTCATAAGATATTTGATTTATGTCATACCTGAATGGTCTAGTGGTTTTCCCTACTTTCTTCAATTTAAGTCTGAATTTGGCAATAAGGGGTTCATTATCTGAGCCACAGTCAACTCCGAGTCTTGTTTTTGCTGACTATATGGAGCTTCTCCATCTTTGGCTGCAAACAATATAATCAATCTGATTTTGGTGTTGACCACAAGATGATGTCCATGTGTAGAGTCTTCTCTTGTATTGGCAGAGGGTGTTTGCTATGACCAGTGCATTGTCTCGGCAAAACTCAACCTTTGTCCTGCTTCATTCCGTATTCCAAGGCCAAATTTGCCTGTTACCCCAGGTGTTTCTTGACTTCCTACTTTTGCATTCCAGTTCCCTTTAATGAAAAGGATATCTTTTGGAGTATTAGTTCTAAAAGGTCTTGCAGGTCTTCCTAGAACCCTTCAACTTCAGCTTCTTCAGCGTTACTGGTTGGGGCATAGATTAGGATTACTGTGATATTGAATGGTTTGCCTTGGAAACGAACAGAAATCATTCTGTGGTTTTTGAGACTGCATCCAAGTAGTGCATTTCGGACTCTTTTGTTGACCATGATGGCTACTCCATTTCTTCTAAGGGATTCCTGCCCACACTAATAGATATAATGGTCATCTGAGTTAAATTCACCCATTCCAGTCCATTTTAGTTCGCTGAATCCTAAAATGTTGACATTCACTCTTGCCATCTTCTGTTTGACCACTTCCAATTTGCCTTGATTCTGGACCTGACATTTCAGTTTCCTATGCAATATTGCTCTTTACAGCATCGGACCTTGCTTCTGTCACCAGTCACATCCACAGCTGGGTATTGTTTTTGCTTTGGCTCCATCCCTTCATTCTTTCTGGAGTTCTTTCTCCACTGATCTCCAGTAGCATATTGGGCACCTACCAACCTGGGGAGTTCCTCTTTCAGTAGCCTATCATTTTGTGTTTTCATACTGTATTTGGGGTTCTCAAGGCAAGAATACTGAAGTGGTTTGCCATTCCCTTCTCCAGGGGACCACATTCTGTCAGACCTCTCCACAATGACCTGCCCGTCTTGGGTGGCCCCACATGCCATGGCTTAGTTTCATTGAGTTAGACAAAGCTAACATCAGTCCTTCCAATGAACATCCAGGGTGATCTCCTTTAGGACAGACTGGTTGGAGTTTTCATATTTTGGAAGTTAGCTAGATAATTCTCTAATAAATATTGGAATATTAATTTGTATAGAATGAGTGGCCTATTAGCAAATTCTTAGAACCTGAGACAAAAGTGAAAACTCTTGACAAGGCATGAATTGGCACTGTGAGCAGGATTTGTGAGACAAAACACCACTCTTTAAGAAGCAAGGGATTAAGGTTTATGACGTTTTTATTTCCAGATGGGAAAATTCACCATATTACTCACTAGCTAATACATGGGACATCTTCTCTGGAATGTGTGAGAAGTGGAAACATAAATTAAACAGGGCTGGATCCTTAGAAATTACTGAATGTTGGTGACTCTCGCCCCTTGAGATAAGATAAGAATCTGCCCTCTAGATAGAGGGTGGATTCTCCTCTCTCCTACCATGAGGTACATAAAGCAAACTTAAAAGTGTCTTAGAGAAGTTACTGGAAAAATAATTATGTGATTAGTGAGGTTATTTGTCCATATTATAGTGTCAGAATGATATTTTGGCTGATCAAATCCTCACTTTTTAAGTCAGGTCTCTATTGAGCCGGCCAACAGCTCCAGTAGTATCCCCCACTGCCCTTTCTCTCTCCATTCTTTGTCCTGTTGTGTCCTTAAACCACTCCCAACCACTCTGTCTCCCTCTCCATCAGCTGGTCCCCTTCTAAACTTCACCTGTCTCTTGGGGGAGGATGAGTCCAGCTTCCCCCACTCTTGCCCCCCACTCTAGGAAGTTTCTTTTCCCCTTCAGTTTCTTTTGAACAATCCAAGACCCCCATCTCCCCAGAGGGGCAATCCAAGATTTTTATCACCCCATCTGTTGTTATTTTCACTGTCAATTTGAGCACTATTTGATCTGTATTTTAGCTACAAAACTATGAGTATGGAAAGGAATGGTAAGTTTTTTGACATAGGATAACTGTGCTTTTCTCTAGACTCTGGAGAAAACTGGTTAAAATTATTTTTTTTTTCTCTTTGAAAGTGCAGAACCGGGGTTCTTTTTGCATATGGAGTTCAAAGCAACTAACCCGTTGAGACATCTAGCCTAGAAAAAAGCTTGAAGTTAACCTTTACCAGGGCATCCCAGGTGACTCTAATTGTACAGAACCTGCCTGCAAGTGTGGAAGGTGGATTTGATCCCTGGGTTAGGAAGATGCCCTGGAGGTGGGAATAGCAACCCACCAAGTGTTCTTGCCTGGAGAGTCCCATGGAAAGAGCAGCCTGGCGGGATACAGTCCATGGGATCGCAGATAGTCGGGCGTGACTGAAGCAGCTTAGCACAGCAGGCAACCTTTACCAAGTCCTTGACATACATAACCCACTTTGCCTGAGGCCTCAACCTTGGGCAAATTAGAATATCAAACCAAAGGGAAAGAAAAAGGTCAAAGAGACATTTTAAATCTCAAGCAGAAAACTATGGTCTCTATCTGCCCATCTGTGTGTCTGGATTTATGCATGTCACACTGTGTGTCTTGGTTTTTGGATAATATTGCTGAGCTTATTTTGTAAGTGAGATCTAATTCAGTTGGCTTTAAAAAAGAAAAACTAAGCACTTACAAATCAAACAGTTACGAGAAATTAACCTAAATGAATTTCAGATGCACATGAACTGGGAAATATTCACCATTAAATATCTAGTAAAAAACGTTTGTTTGCTCATCTAAGACAGACATGAGTTGAGTCATCAAACTGTGTAATGCTTTTATTGTATTACACTGATTACTGAGAGTTCCCTCCCTGCATCAGAAAGATCCCTGGAGAAGTAAACAGCAATCCACTTCAGTATTCTTGCCTAGAGAATCCCATGGAGGTGCTGGCAGGCTACAGTCCATGGGTTTGCAAAGAGTTGTACATGCCTGAAGTGACTTAGCACACACATAGGCACTGATTACTGACAATTTCCTGTCATAGAGAAACTAAAGAATTTTTGGATTATTAATATGTTTGCTGCTCCCCTGAGATGTTCTCCATAAGAAAGCAAATGTCTCCGGTGGTTTACATTATCTTCTGGCCAAGAGACCTGTTAACATTTTTATGGCTCTCCTCCTAGATAAATGTCTATCAACCAGAAAACTTTTTCCCTTGAAGTTTTTTTTTTTTTCCTTTAATCTGCATCACCCTCAAAGTACTAAATAAAGTTACATTCCTGTAGAACAAAGGTGCAGTGGGTTATATCAAAGAAAGTACTTAACTCAAAGATCTAATGTTGCTAATACCAGGGCTACTACCTGTTTTTTCTATATACCAACTATATCTACAAATAAAAGATATGGAAACTTGGCAGCAAGTATTGGCTCAGGAAATGAAAACCTTAATCAGTCCTATTCTAATGATTTTGAATCCTTGGAAGCCCCTACATTCCTAGGATGTTTTAAGCTTCCTGTGCCTCTCACGGTTGGGAGGCTGCAAACAATCACATGCGCAGCTGTAAGAGTCTGGCAGGCAGGCTAGAAAGCCATCAGAGGGGTTTTGGGATTGAAAGACTCTTATTATGCCCAGGAGACTTATTATCTAAAAGCTCTAAATTAACTTTTTCCAGAAAAAAGGGGTGGGGGGACAGCCCCCTGTTAATGTCAGAAGAGTAGGTGGAAAGCATAACACAGTAAAGCAGGCAGACTCTGGTTTTGGGGGTAGATGCTTGAGAATTTCCAGGGGGACCCATGAGGCTCGATCCCGCCTTTGCATATGCCAAGCCTCCTTCCTCATGACGTTTGCAATGGGCGGGGTTTCTCATGCTGGCTCCCGGCAATTTATGATCAGCATTCTACAAAGTGCTAATATGAAGGACAGTTCATGGTTGTTTAAGGAAAGTAAGATCTGTGGTAACAAAAGGTATGAGCAATGACATTGATTTGGGATGCTCGTAACAGTCAATGGGAGCAAGCGGAAGCTGGAAGCAAGTTCTTAATTTCCCTGGACCACAGGAGCCAACATTTAGGGCTAAGGTCCCTAGTTGGGCCTGCCTAGTCAAGAACAAATTCAGATGATGAGGCAGATGATAAAGAGTAAAGGACAAAGTTTATTGAAAGGAAAAGTACATGTGGCAAGGCACAAGGGCAAACTCAGAGAGAGAGAGAGATGCCTTTGGAAAGTGTAAATTCTTTACAAAGGGGCAGTTTTCCGGGTCTTCATTTTCCCTCAGACCAGTCACCTTGTTTACTCGCCCTGGCTAATTTGTCTCAGGACCCTCCCTGGAGTGAACATGCACACCTTAGCCAAGTTGGATATCAAAGTGAAGGCTTCTGGGAGGAGCAGGACTCATTATGGCCTGGAATTATCCTGTGAATTTTGACTCCAAGCAGCCTTTCTGAGCATGTGTAGTGTCTCCCTTAACAAACAGGGTTTTTCCCTTTCTTTGTCCTTGCCATAATTATTCCCTGAGATTAGAGAATGACTGTGTATTTACCCTGTTTTTGTTGGGTGTAAATTCCTCAACTGGAGCCCATGTATCTCTTATCTCAGGGAATGCAAAGGGGAAGATGATAAATGCAAGACAGTTAACATGGAGCCCATCAGTCTCCTACCAGAAAATTACATTTTATTAGGGAGAAAGAAAGTAGGTCTGACTTACAGGTGGCTGTTTCTAAATGAAAAAAATGATTTAATTAGAAAAAGAAAAAAAAATTTTTATGCAAAGTGGACCTCCAAGGAAAGAGGTCCCCAAAGGCAAAGTCTTTATATGATCTGTAACAGTCTGTCATTTGACTCCTGTCAGTGTTGTTGCTTGACTATGGGAAGCATGCGATGAGGTGTTTCAAAGGGACCTGTTTCCTCTTTGTCCCCCTTCTGTGCTGGATTCCATCAGATGCCTCCTTTTTGGTCCATGTAGAACAGCGCTGACACCTCCAGAGATTATTTCAGACCCAGCCTGGTTCTCTTCCTGTTTGCTTCAGTTGGGAGACCTCACTGGAAGAAGGGAAAGACTGGCAGCTGTTTGATTGCATTGGATGTCTCAGATCCTACACAGAGCTGCCTTCAACCTGTCTTTCTGTTCAGAGCCCTCAGCTGCTCTTGTTACTACTTTTGCCACATCCTTCAGGGGTGTGTGTAACAGGAATGTGGTTTGGATCTTCTGTGATTGTAACTCAGGAAACCTGTAAGGACAGTGGATATTGATTGAGGTCCTCTCTTAGACAGGACCTGAATTGATACCTTGTTGGTGCCTTGGAAACGATTTCCAAGAGGGATGGCTGAGTAACACAATTACACAGGTCAGTTCTTGTGTCTGATCTGAAGTCTCCTTTTTACACTCCTGGAGTTGATTGTAACTTTTTGTCCTCTGTTCTGCCCAAGAGGGCCCTGATGGTTCAGAGCATGTATGAATCTGTAAGTCTTGGTTTCAGTCCTGTTTTTGGTCATTTACTTTCATGTTCCCTGGAGTTGTGTAAAGGAACCCTGTGAATCCACTACCTTTATTTGTAATATTGAGGTAATTGTGCTGTTAGATGGCATAGAATGATGCCTGTTTTACAGAAAGGTCAGAAGTTACTGTTTTTTGTTTTTTTCACTGTGCCATGTGGCAGGTTGTGTTAGTTCCCCATTCCTGGATGGAATCTGCTCCCTCTAGTGTATGTGCATAGTCCTAACAACTGGACCACCAGGGAATTTGCCTCAAAGATTACTTTTGCTTTAAGAGTATATTTACTTCCTGTCTTGCTTATTGTGACATCTCTTTGTTTACTTTACATCTTGTATGTTTTTATGTTGCTTTTCACTTTTATGAGAGTTGTCTCTGACTCTGGTTAATAGGTTTTCAAATAATATTGGTTTTCTTCATACCAATACATTACATTTTTAAAATGTTTTTTTCTTTTTGGTTGCACTGGGTCTTTGTTGCTTCAGGGGCTTTTTGCCGCTTGTGGCAGGCAAGCGCTACTCTCTACTTGCAGTGCACAGACTTCTCATTCTAATGCCTTCTCTTGTTACAGTGTGTTGGTTCTATGCCTGTGCACAGTAGTTGTGACTCCCAAACTCTGGACCATGGAGTTGTGGCCTACAAGCTTAGTTGCTCCCAAGGTATGAGGGAACTTCCCGGATGAGGAATGGAACTCTTGTGCATTAATTACCTGGTGGATTGTTTACCTCTGAGCCAGAAGGGAAGCCCCAAAGCTTATTCCTTGACATGTATCTTGGAACCAATGAACTGAGTAAGTTAAAGTTACTGTATAAATAGGGAATTGCTGTACCGAATGACTGTTCTTCAAGTTGAGAATGTTTGATTTATTAATATTTTGTTATTTAAATATGATGGTCTTTATGTATTACACAATGTAACTGACATGAACAACTTGTCAATGTCATAAAATGCCTATATGTCTATCTACTGATAGATTTATAAGAGGTATTTAGAAAAGTTTTCTTTTTTTCCCCATTATTTTAGGGAATTTCCTGAACAGTTATCACCTGCTATTTATGTTTTCCATTATTCGTTATAGTGCTTCTTTGGGATTATTTACCATTGCAGTGTATTGCCTGTTAATGAATGCTTGTTCAGTTGATCATTCTGTCTGACTTTTTGTGATCTCATGGACAGTAGCCTGCTAAGCTCCTTATCTATCGAATTTTTTTGCAGGCAAAAATAGTTTGGTGGCTGCCATTTCCTCCTCCAGGGGATCTCCCCCACCTAGGGATTGAAGCTCCCTATCCTATGTCTCCTGCAGTGGCAGGCTAATTCTTTACTACCAAGTCACCTATGTAGCCCTATCTGTTCTTACCATTTACTTATGTATAAGTATGCCTAAAGTGTGTTTACTACCAAGTAGAATGAGTTTAGAAGTCATGGTGCAAAAATACCCTTTTCTTTAAGAACTGACATGAGTTTGGAAAAAATTAACATGTTCTGACTGTATCTTTGAAGCTAGGCTACCCTAAAATTAATTTGGATTACATGTGATTACTCTTTGACTTTTAAAGAGTTCTATTTGTTCAGTGTTTCAAACATTTTTAAGGTAATCATTGGGAAGATGCGTAATTCTGTTTGGCATGGATATGGCTTACCATGTATTCAGCATGAAACTATTTATGCATTGTAGTTGATAGAATGCATATGATTTTTATATTTCATAGATGTGTCTCAAATACGTATGATCAAGAAGTTACAGGCAAAGGAGACAGTGGTAAAGAAGAAATTTTTCAAAGAGTGGTGTTTGGAAGAGCAGAAAGCCATGAAATCGAAGATTATTTCCTCAGAAAGATACAGAAAAATATGCATGATTTTGAGTCTCTGTGGACAGATGATGAAAGAAATGACAGAGAAACCTCTATATCCCATAACAAAAATCTCACCAATAGAAGAGATCATGATAGTAGAAGTGATGCAGGAAATAAGCCTGTTGAAAGGCATGGATCAAGCTTTCAGGATCAGTTGCAGATACTTGAATCTCAAGGGACAGTTTCTGAATGTAGTCAGGTTGTGGTGAATAACAACAGTAGCGCCTCAGGTTTACCACCTCAGAGAACTGGTAGTGTCTGTAAAGGCAATTCTCATAAACAAGAGAGTGCTGTTATACATCCCTCAGAACTGGTACCAGACCAGGAAGCACACAAGAAAAATACTTACAGTTATAATGATTGTAACATAACTTTTCTTCAGGACTCAGAACTCACTCAGAGAATGCAATGGCACCCCACTCCAGTACTCTTGCCTGGAAAATCCCATGGACAGAGGAGCCTGGTAGGCTGCAGTCCAAGGGGTCACTGAGAATTGGAAACGACTCAGTGACTTCACTTTCAGTTTTCACTTTCATGCATTGGAGAAGGAAATGGCCACCCACTCCAGTGTTCTTGCTTGGAGAATCCCAGGGACGGCTGAGCCTGGTGGGCTGCTGTTCATGGGGTCGCACAGATTCGGACATGACTGAAGCAACTTAGCAGCAGCAGCAGCAGCAGCAGCAGAACTCACTAGACATCAAAGAATACATACAGGAAGAAAAGCATATAAATGTAACATGTTGTAAGGCTTTTAATGATAAATCAACCCTTATAGTTTGTCAAAGAAATCATACTGGAGAAAAACCATATAAATGTGATATATGTGGCCACTGCTTTAAACAGCATACACAGGCCTTGTAGAAACCAGCCTTCCGGCCGGTGGTGCGGCGTCGGCGGGGTGGGCCGGGGCGGCGGCATGAGGCGCGGGGCCGGCGCCCACGGGAGGGAGGCGCTGCCGGCGGCCCGGCTGCTCCCGCTGCAGCTGCTCGCCTGGCTGGCCGTGCCCTGCCCGCACGGCCCCGGGTGTTCTCATCCCGGCCGCCGCCCGGGCCGCCGCTGGTGACCACTCGCCGCTCCGCCGGAGGCTTCACCCGCGCCCTTCCTCAGGACGCGCCCGCGGAGCTCCAGCCCCTGCGCCCCGCTCGCGGAGACCGCGCCGCGCGCCGGGCGGCGGCGAGGCCGGAAGATGGCCTGGGTGCTCAAGATGGACGAGGTGATAGAGTCCGGGCTGGTGCACGACTTCGACGCCAGCCTCTCGGGCATCGGGCAGGAGCTGGGCGCCGGCGCCTACAGCATGAGCGATGTCTTGGCATTGCCCATTTTCAAGCAGGAAGATTCTAGCCTTCCGCTGGATGACGAGACCAAACACCCATCCTTCCAGTATGTGATGTGTGCCTCGACATCGCCCGCCGTGAAGCTGCACGACGAGACGCTCACGTACCTGAACCAAGGTCAGTCTTACGAAATTCGAATGCTGGATAATCGGAAAATGGGAGATGTGCCTGAGATCACCGGAAAACTGGTAAAGAGCATCGTAAGAGTTGTATTCCATGACGGACGACTCCAATATACAGAGCATCAGCAACTTGAAGGTTGGAAGTGGAATCACCCTGGAGACAGATTCCTCGACTTAGATATTCCAATGTCCGTAGGAATAATTGACACACGGACAAATCCAAGCCAGTTAAATGCAGTTGAATTTCTGTGGGATCCTGCAAAACGCACATCTGCTTTCATTCAGGTACACTGCATCAGCACCGAGTTCACTCCCCGGAAGCACGGAGGTGAGAAGGGAGTGCCTTTTAGGATCCAGGTTGACACCTTCAAGCAGAATGAAAATGGAGAATACACAGATCACCTACACTCAGCTAGCTGCCAAATCAAAGTTTTTAAGCCAAAAGGTGCAGATAGGAAACAAAAAAACGGACCGAGAGAAGATGGAGAAGAGAGCCGCGCACGAGAAGAAGTACCAGCTGTCCTATGACACCACGGTCCTCACAGAGTGCTCTCCGTGGCCTGATACCCCCACAGCCTACGTGAACAACAGCCCATCCGCAGCTCCCACCTTCACGTCCCCGCCGCCGAGCGCCTGCAGCATCCCGGACAGCAATTCATCTTCCCCAAATCATCAGGGAGATGGAATTCCACAGGCCTCTAGTGAACAACTTCAGCCTTCAGCCACGATCCAGGAAACACAGCAGTGGCTGCTCAAAAACAGATTCTCTTCCTACACAAGACTGTTCTCCAACTTTTTAGGTGCCGACTTGTTAAAACTGACCCAGGAGGACCTAGTACAAATCTGCAGTGCCGCCGACGGGATCTGGCTCTATAACGCCCTGAAGTCAAGGTCGGTGAGGCCCCGCCTGACCCTCTACGTCTGCCGCGAGCAGCCCGCGCCGCAGGGGCAGCAGCCGGCGGCGGGCGGGGGCGATAGCAGCAGCGACGCGCCGTTCGTTTATCATGCAATCTACTTGGAAGAAATGGTTGCCTCAGAAGTTGCTCGAAAACTTGCGCTCGTGTTTAATATTCCTTTCCACCAAACTAACCAGGTTTACAGACAGGGTCCCACTGGTATTCACATTCTTGTTAGTGATCAGATGGATCAGAACTTTCAAGATGAGAGTTGTTTTTTATTCTCCACAGTAAAAGCTGAAAATGGTGGTGGCGTCCACATCATTTTGAAGTGACGTCTTCCGTAGTCTGAACTCTATTCAGCACCAAATAAAAGTCACGCTTAAAAGTGTGTGAAGACTGAATCCAAGAAGTCTTGGGATTGGATTTTACCGTATGAAATGTTTCATATTGAAAACATAGGATGACCTTCCTAATGAGCTGGACGAGAGGCGCACCTGGCCCGCGTCCCCGCCGAGAGAGAGCACGCAGGCCGCGCAGGTAGGCCGCCTGCCCCTCTGCCCGAGGCGCCGCGCACACAGGTCCGGAGCAGCCTCCGCTGTCTTTCTACACTGTATACGGTTTGGAGATGAATGTAGATGTACTGTGGGCATTGACATTTCTGGGCCACTGTGGTGTCTGTGGCCTGGACCTTATGCTGACCTGGGCGGGGATGGGCCGCCGCGGACACGGGCCGACCGGTGGTCAGGGCAGAGGCGCAGCGCTTCTCGGGAAAAATCATGTCTAAGGGTGTGCGTCTGCCGGGATCATGCGGGATCGGGAGGATCCAAGCCAGGAAGACGGGCTTGAAGCAAACTGCATTATCAAGAGTACCTTGGTGAGAGGATCAGTGTAAATCCTAATAGGTACAAAGACTTTTGTGTTTTTGCTTTGTCACAGATTTATTGAAAACCTTTTTGCTTCTGCTTCCATTTTTAGCATTTGTTTCTGGTTTTCATTTTTGAATCCCAATGCCTTTTAAACTCATGTGGTTTTCTTTCTCCTTTTCCTCTCTATCTCCAACCACTTAGCAACCGCCTCCCCCCACCCCTTTCCTGTTAAACATTTTTAAAGTCCTGTCCCGGACATTGGAAATACACATAAGCAGGACAAAACAGTGTGATGGTTTGTAACTTGGTGTTAAGGGGTCATTATCAGGAGTTGAAATTATTCTCGGAACACTAGACATCACAAACACTATCTTGCACCATCAAAATTCTTACTTCTTGAGTTTAGTACAATCATGGATAACATTCTGGTGATTATTTAGGGACTTTTATACACCACATAATAGCTTCTTTTTTCTATAAAAAGAGTGCCTCTTTCACAAAACCAAATGCTTGTCGGCCAGTATACTTTTCAAAGGGAATCACTATTTTTGCAATTTTTTCTACTATCTTTCTCTCTTCCCTTCACCCAAAGCCTTCCCAAAATTCATCAGCAAGCATTTGAGGCCTGTGGTGTACTAGACACAAATAGAAAAAACAAAACACCTCGATTGCATTTTAATTATACCACCTCTGTCTATTTACCCAGTATCTTGGTTTTGAGTGTTTTATTTGATGCTTGAGTTTGAAATCTCTCCCCAAAGGCAAAACTGCTCCAGTGGGTAAAAGCTTTGTATTTTGTTTTATTCATAAAGGGGGTTATTTGATATTAAAAAAAGAAAGTACTGTCTTTAAATATTCCATCTTTGGCCTGAAAATATCCCTCACTTGTATAGCCCCCAAGCTGGAGAGCTTTCCTTTCCGTCATTTCCCCTTTGCTTTCCTACGACCACATGTTTTCTGTACCAATCACTTGGGAAAGAAGTGAGCTTTCTCTTCATTGTTTTAGAGTTTTGCTTGTCTATTTAGCATTCCTTTTGGAGTCTCAAGATTTATGGAACAATAAATGTCATTTAATGCTGTGTGCTATTTTGAATTCATCAGGTTTTTACAAGTGGGGTTAAAAAAAAAAAGCTTGTCAAACTTGAAATTACACCAAGCAGCATTGAACATTAGTCTGTTCCAGTGAAACAGGTTAAATTATGGCACCAGCAAATTTGCTACTTTGTTTTTTTAATAGTAGGATGTACACATTTCAGTATAATAAATGTTTTCCGATTGTTTTTGCGAAAAAATAAAAAAAATAAACAGCATACACAGCTTCAACATCATCGGCGAGTTCATACTGGAGAGAAACTGTATACATGTGAAGTATGTGGCCATGGCTTTACTCAAAAGTCACACCTTAGAATTCATTGGAGAGTTCATACTGGAGAGAAACCATATAAATGTGATGTATGTGGCAAGGCCTTTAGTGTAAATGAAAGGCTTGTAGTTCATTGGAGAGTTCATACTGGAGAGAAACCATATAAATGTGATGTGTGTGGCAAGGCCTTTAGTATAAATGTAAGGCTTGTAGTTCATCGGAGAGTTCATACTGGAGAGAAACCATATACATGTGAAGTATGTGGCCATGGCTATACTCAAAAGTCAAAACTAGTAATTCATGGGAGAATTCATACCAGAGAGAAGCCATTTAAATGTATGTGATATTTGTGGCAAGGCCTTTAGTGTAAATGAAAGGCTTGTAGTTCATTGGAGAGTTCACACTGGAGAGAAACCATATAAATGTGATGGGTGTGGCAAGGCCTTTAGTATAAATGTAAGGCTTGTAGTTCATCGGAGAGTTCATACTGGAGAGAAACCATATACATGTGAAGTATGTGGCCATGGCTATACTCAAAAGTCAATACTTGTGATTCATTGGAGAATGCATACTGGAGAGAAACCATATAAATGTGATGTATGTGGCAAGGCCTTTAGTGTAAATTCAAGACTTGTAGTTCATCAGAGAGTACATACTGGAGAGAAACCATATACATGTGATGTGTGTGGAAAGGCCTTTAGTCGAAAAGCAAGGTGTACAGTTCATCAGACCCTTCATACTGGAGCGAAACATATACATGTGAAGTATGTGGCCGTGGCTATACTCAAAAGTCAATACTTGTAATTCATTGGAGAAGGCATCCTGAAGAGAAACCATATAAATGTGATCTATGTGGCAAGGCCTTTAGTGTAAATGCAAGGCTTGTAGTTCATTGGAGAATTCATACTGGAGAGAAACCTTACAAGTATAACCATTGGAACAAACATTTTAGTGCACAGTGATGCCTAAATTGCCATCAGGCAGTTCATACAGGAAGAAAAATGTAGAAATGTAATTTATGTGGCAATAAATAATAATAATTTTTAAAATATAACTGATTCAATTTGCTCTGTGCCTGATACTAACACAACATTGTGAACCTACTCCACTTCTTCTTCTTTCAAATTTTAATAAAAGCACAAAGATGAGGTGGAGTGAGGTGGATTTATACTAGGGGGTGAAGTGTGTTTGGGTGTAGGGTACTACCGGGTCCCAAGAGGATTCAGATCTTTTAAGGGATCGGGATAAATGACAGTCGACGGACTCAGCCACACATATGCGTGTATCCATTCTCCCCCAAACCCCTGTCCCATCCAGGCTGCCACATAACATTGAGCAGAGCTCCCTATGCTATTCAATCGGATGTTTCTGTTTTGTAAATGAGTTCATTGGTATCTTTTTTCAGATTCCAAATATAAGTGCTGTCTAATCTTTGTGTTTCTCTGACTTCAGTTCAGTTCAGTTGCTCAGTTGTGTCCGACTCTTTGTGACCCCATGAATCACAGCACGCCAGGCCTCCCTGTCCATCACCAACTGCCAAAGTCTACTCAAACTCATGTCCATCGAGTCAGTGATGCCATCCAGCCATCTCATCCTCTGTCATCTCCTTTTCTGATTTATTCACTTAATATTGAAAGGTTGTTGCTGAGCCATGAAAGACTCCGGTATTCTTGGCATCCGGAGGAGAGGAATTCAATCCAGGGCCAATGATGAGGTTTGAGCACTCAGAGCTTTTGTGTAATAAAGTTTTATTAAAGTATAAAAAACACAAAGTTTCTGACATAGACATCAGAAGGGGACAGAAAGAGTGCCCCCCTCCTAGTCTTTCGCGAAATGTTATATAGCTACTAGCAGGCTGCTAATTGGAGAAAGGAAATGTCTCAAAACTCAGAGATTGGCACCAGGCCCCTCACCCACAACATGCATTTTGAGATAACATTGGCACAAGGTGAGTTGTCCTGGGCCATAAAACGATTGACTTGAATCTTTTAGAAAGGCAGGTTTCCAAGCAAATAAATAGTTTCATTAACATAGATTAGGAGAACAACTGTATGAGTAAAACATACTGATTTGTTGACCCATTATCGGTTCTGAGTCTCTTTAGCAAACCAACTTGAAGAGTCTAGGGTAAATACATAGTTCATTAACATAGCTTAATAAAAACATTTCCATAAGAAAAACGCATTGGTTAGCTCAAGGTTTGAGAAAAGTTCAGGTGGAACCAGGTGTCATCATAGCAACACAGTATTTTAAGAGAAACCTCCTTTTCAAGATTAAAATTTTGAATAGAAAAGGGGGAAATATGTGACACTTGCAGTTTGTTTCTTCCTCCTGCCACTTAGAGAAAGATAAAAAAACATTGACACTTGCAGCCTATATCCTCCGTTTGGGTACCCCTGACCTTCCTGTGTGTTACTTTCTCAGTATGATCATTTCCAGACCCATTCACTTTGGTGATTAATTTTGTTTCCCCAATAATGTTGAGTATTTCTTGGATAATTCAGTTCAGTTTGTGTTTACTACTTCACATGTGTTAAATCCTCAGTACATCTACTCTTGGAATTTGGTGAAGACTGACCCCCAGGTGTCTGGGCCAAACCGTTTTAAGGTAATACCACATCTTTCCACATCCATGTGTATGTCTGCATCTGGAACGTGGACAATTAACATGCAGCTTGCTTTCTCAGGGCACAGAGAAGAGCTGACTGTTTTTTCACTTTATTAATGGAGAAAGGCTTATTCTCAGCAGCTGTTTCTTCACCAGAGCACAGCTGGTAAAAGAGGAGATGAGGGGATAATTTAGTTATATCAGTATGATGTAGATGCTCATTAGTGTCTAATCATACACATAATATCCAGGATGCTGTGCAAAGACTTTCTTTTCTGTGATCACCGGAGAAATGGCAAAATGGAAAATATTTTTCCTAGTGTTGAGGCTGCAGAGCAGGGCCCTGTGGCACTCCCAGGCACAGAGGCCTTTTTGGTTCCCATTTCTTATAGACAGGACTGCAGCCTCCATGACCTTCCGTGAGTTCCAAAGGGCAGAACAGTTGCTGATCAAAGAAGGATGCTCACACTGGTTCAATCGTTCCAACTCTTTTGACCCAATGGACACAAAATGGGTTGCCATTTCTTCCTCTAGGGGATCTTCCTGACTCAGGAATCGAACCCAAGTCTCCTGTACTTGCAGGTGGATTCTTTACCACTGCACTGATTAGGAGACCAGACCACCTAAGACGCTGCACAAAACTTCATCTTGTCACCAACCCCATCCTTTTACAACTTTGCAGAGGAAACAAGAATACAAGACTGTTACTGCCTTGATGCTTAGCATATATCCCTAGCAGACGATATAACCTCTCCCTACTCACCAAGGAGGGGGCCCAAAGTGTTCCCTTTTATCCTCACACATATAGAAAGCCACTCTTACTCCTCCATAACTCTGTGTTTGTATTTCAAGTATTTCAGTTTGGCATTTGTGCAGAGAGCCAAGATTTTGGCGTCTGTATAACCTCTGGGTTCTGGTTCAACCCAGACCCCTGACTTGTTGATTCAGAGGAACGTCTTTCAACACATACTGATGTCTCTAAGATGTGACAGGACCAGACACAACACAGCCCAAAGGAACACGCAGGGCCCCTCACTGACGTTCTAAGGTACATACAAAGGCCTGAGGTTCTCAGGCCTTTGTTCTTTTTTTTTTTTATTATTGGGTTAATATTCCTAAGTTTCCATTTTTTAACTATTACATGTATATTTATCTTCTTTGACTTTTCTTGGTATTATAGCTTCTGATGACAGAGTTGAAGCTTACTTTGGATCCTGTAATTATGGAAAAGAGCAAAGATTAAAAAATTCTCCCACTTCACTTCCAGGAAAAGGCTTACTGCCAAAAGCCACCCTTCCTCATTATCACTGATTTAAGACCCCTGCTCAGTCCCCTGTCTGCCTAGGAAAAACCCAGACTCACACTCCACAAATTCTCAGTCTATGCCCTATCAGTGATGTGTTGTTGCTGTTTAGTCGCTCAGTCATGACTCACTCATTGCCACCTCGTGGACCACAGCACGCCAGGCTTCCCTGTCTTTCACCATCTCCTGGAGTTTGATCAAACTGATGTCCATTGAGTTGGAGATGCCAGCTAACCGTGTCATCTTCTATCATTCCATTTTCCTCCTGCCTTCAATCTTTCCCAGCCTTGAGGTCTTTTCCAATACGTCCAATATTTGCATGATGTGGCGAAAGTATTGGAGCCTCAGCTTCAGCATCAGTCCTTCCAATGAATATCCATGGTTGGTCTCCTTTTGGATTGACTGGTTTGATCTCCTTGCTCTCCAAGGGACTCTCAAGACTGATCTCCAGCACCACAATCCAAAAGCGTCAGTTTTTCTCTGCTCAGACTTCTTTATGGACCAACTTTCAAATCCAATTTTTAATCACATCCGTAGCTGACTACTGGAAAAACCATAGTTTGTCTATAGGGAGTTTGTTGGCAACGTGATTCGTTTGCGTTTTAATAAACCATCTAGTTCTACCGTAACTTTTTCTCCAAGGAGCAGTCCCCTGGCTGCAGTCCCCTTTAGCAGTGACTGTAGTATTGAATTACAGTTTCCTCCACCAGCTGCAACCCGACGTCCAAGGAGTGGTGGTTGCATGGACGCAGGAGGGCCGAGAGTAGCTAGTCTACAGTCATGGTCAGGAGGGGAGGCAGAGAGGAGATACCCCTCGTCCAAGGTGAGGAGCAGTGGCTGGGCTTTGCAGGAGCAGCTGTGAAGAGATACCCCACGTCCAAGGTAAGAGAAACTCAAGTAAAACGGTAGGTGTTGTGAGAGGGCATCAGCGGGCAGACACACTGAAACCGTACTCACAGAAAACTAGTAAATCTAACCACATGGACCACAGCCTTGTCTAAACTCAATGAAATTAAGCCATGCCCTGTGGGGCTACCCAGGATGGGTGGGTCATGGTGGAGAGGTCTGACAGAATGTGGTCCCCTGGAGAAGGGAATGGCAAACCACTTCAGTATTCTTGCCTTGAGAACCCCAAGAACCGTATGAAAACACAAAATGATAGGCTACTGAAAGAGGAACTCCCCAGGTTGGTAGGTGCCCAATATGCTACTGGAGATCAGTGGAGAAAGAACTCCAGAAAGAATGAAGGGATGGAGCCAAAGCAAAAACAATACCCAGCTGTGGATGTGACTGGTGACAGAAGCAAGGTCCGATGCTGTAAAGAGCAATATGCATAGGAACCTGAAATGTTAGGTCCAGAATCAAGGCAAATTGGAAGTGGTCAAACAGGAGATGGCAAGAGTGAATGTCGACATTCTAGGAATCAGCAAACTAAAATGGACTGGAATAGGTGAATTTAACTCAGATGACCATTATATTTACTAGTATGGGCAGGAATCCCTTAGAAGAAATGGAGTAGCCATCATGGCCAACAAAAGAGTCCGAAATGCAGTACTTGGATGCAGTCTCAAAAACCACAGAATGATTTATGTTCGTTTCCAAGGCAAACCATTCAATATCACAGTAATCCAAGTCTATGCCCCAACCAGTAACGCTGAAGAAGCTGAAATTGAACGGTTCTAGGAAGATCTACAAGACCTTTTAGAACTAACACCCCCAAAAGATGTCCTTTTCATTATAGGGAACTGAAATGCAAAAGTAGGAAGTCAAGAAACACCTGGGGTAACAGGCAAATTTGGCCTTGGAATACGGAATGAAGCAGGACAAAGGCTAATAGAGTTTTGCCAAGACAATGCACTGGTCATAGCAAACACCCTCTTCCAACAACAGAAGAGAAGACTCTACACATGGACATCATCAGATGGTCAACACTGAAATCAGTTTGATTATATTCTTTGCAGCCAAAGATGGAGAAGCTCTATACAGTCAACAAAAACAAGACCAGGAGCTGACTGTGGCTCAGATCATGAACTCCTTATTGCCAAATTCAGACTCTAATTGAAGAAAGTAGGGAAGACCGCTAGACCATTCAGGTATGATGTAAATGAAATCCCTTATGATTACATACAATTCTATTAGACAAGGTGGTTTATTCGCTCCATGTTCTTCAGCCTTACCTTGGTCCCTGGAGGCCTCACCTGCCGCCCCACTCCCGGAGAGGCCGGGTTCTCTCCCTGGTCCTGGGATTCTGGAGAGCTCTCCCTGCTCTGAGACCCCTCTCCCTCCCAGCCCCTCTGTTCTCACGTCTCCTCAGGCCGGTCCTTCTGCCCTTCAGAGTGACCTTTCCCCTGATCCCTGGTAGTGGGAGGTGATCTGAACCAGCCACGTGACGCCCATGGTTCTTCAGACCCAAATACCACCCGCTAGAATTTGGCTCATGCAGGAGGGCCTTTCTTATTCAGTCTCCTACCCTGTAAATAGTGGGCGGAAGGCGGGATCAGAAGAAGCAGAGACAGCGACTCCTAGAGAAATGAGAAAGGCATGTGGGATAAGCGATGGTAGTGAAGAGGATTGTGAAGAACTTGAAAGAGACAGCTTCATGAAACAGAATGAGCCTTGAAGGGAGCAGGTGGAGAAAGGAGAGAAATTCAGAGAAAAGCAGGGTCTCCGGAGCATTAAGGGTGAGCAACATAGGGAGATGTGGTGGTTCTTTCCAACTCTGCGAGCCCTGTATTTCCCAGAGTTTTCTCAAATCCATGTCCATTGAGTCCAGGATGGTATCCAACCATCTCATCCTCTGCAGCCCTCTTCTATAGCCTTCAAGGGAGAGCGTCTGTAAATCAGGGGTCCCAAAGAGAGCGACAGTGGAGAGGCAGTTTACACAGACAGCCCACAAAGAGGATACAAGAGTTGGGACCAGAGCCACAATATCCTGCTGAGAGAGAAAGGGGACTTCTAGAGATTGGAGGAGCTGAGAAAAGACAGCTGAAAGGAAGCATAACCACTTGGGAGTGCCAGAGAATTGGGAGGAAGGGAGGGCAGAGGTGGAAGAAGAAAGGCAGAAATACAGGGAGATTGAGGATCACCAAGGAGATTGAGAGAAAGCAACTTGAAGGTGATAGATGGCAGAGAGAGGCGGGATGGGAAGCAGGGAAGAAGTAGGGAGGAGGACAGGCACAGCAGGAGAGCAGAGAAAGAGAGACAGAGAAAGAAGTAGGGAAACAGATCAACCAAATGGAGTGGAAACAGCTAGTGTGCAGGTGATGGTGGGGACTAGATCCAGAAGAGTGCTGAGTCAGTTGGGTAAGAATTATTAAGTTGTTATACATTGATTTTTGTTTTTAAAATCTGCCAGGAGCCAGCGTGAGGAACTCTGCCCGTGGCAAAGGTCATGAGGAAGGAGGCTTGGCATAGGCAAAGGCGTGATCAAGCCTCAGGAAAACCCCTGTTCCCAAACATCTACCCCCAAAACCAGAGTCTGTTCTATGCTCTCACCTACACCTCTGACTTTACGGAGTGCTCTCCCCCGTCACCATTTCTCTCGGAGAAGGAGTTAACTTGCAGCTCCAGTTAATAAAAATTCCTGGGCGTGAGAAAAGTGTTTCAACTTACAAACTCCTCTGAAGGTTCTCTAGCCTGCCTGATCAGGTTCGTCCAGCCACATGTGATTGTTTACAGCCTCCCAACTGTGAGAGGCACAAGATGCTTTAAAACTTTCTAAATACAGACTCTTGAGACGTTAGAAAATATTTAGTATAGTATTAGTGGGTTGATTAGGAATTATATTGGTGAAGGTTTTTTTTATTTGTTGTGCCAATAATTACTGCTAATTCTCTGCCCTGGGTGTGACAGGGGTGTCTCAGGTCAAACCTCTCTGCTGACAGACTAGCTTGTGTGACAACCTCTCAACCATAAACAGCACAGAAAGTTTGGAGTATTTTGAAAGTCTTAATTAGCATAGGGCTTTTCTCATTGATGAGTCAATGATTGACGCCAGGCCTCCATATCCTTAGGCACCTGGGAATATATTAATCAATGTATTTGGAATGTAGAAAAGGAAATATGGTAGTTTTTGATGTTAGCAATACTAGACTTTTTGAGTTAATGAATTCTCTCCTGTTATAGATCACTGTACTTTGTTATAAATCACTGTGTCCTCGCTATGCAAAAATGTACCTTTATCACTGTCTTAAGACTAAATAGATCTTAAGGGGAATATTGGTGAAGGGTTTTTATTTGTTGGGTTAATGTTTGCTGCTATATCTCCATATTCCTTGCCCTTATAATGAATATAACTAGCATATAGGAAAAATAAGTATTAACCTTTAAGATTAATCATGTTAACCTTAGGTTAAGTACATTCCTTTCTTGATTGTAATCCACTACACCCTCACCCTATAGGAATGCAACTTTATTTGGAGGTTGGCGCCTGATTTAAGGAAAAAATCACCCCTAGAAAAATAAGTTTTCTGGTTAACTGACCGGTATCAGAAAGGGCCATAAAATGTCAGCAGGCCTCATGGCCAGAAGATGATGTACAACCCATAAGACCTTTGTATAATTTTATATGAAACACCTGATTGTGACAAGGGTCAGGTCTGCTGACCCCCACGTGACTCTGTATTCATCCCTATGTATAACAAAAAGGTATATAAACAAACCTGAAAAATAAAGAAATCGGATCAGTTTCTGGAAAGACTGATTACCCCGTGTCATCCTTTCTTTCCCCTTCTGGCTGAATTCCCATGTGGAATGTGGGTACTCACCAAGCCTGCTAATTCTTCCTGGGCTTCTAAGATCGGACCGGGGAGGTCTCAGTGCCTCCTCTTCTTCGGGAGAACGGAAAGACGCCTGTGGCCTACGTAGGTGGTGATTGGTATTCCACGTGAACCAAGTTATTCAGCCTCTTTTTCTTCACTAATTTTCCTACTACACTATCCATTTCTAATCTCTCTATATATCTGTAATTAAATTAAGTTTTTTCCTAGGGTGCGTACTCCGTCTCCCCTTCGAATTACCCTGGATCCACCGGGGCTGGACCCTGGCAAAAATCTAATGCAAATCTTGCTTCTGCAAATTATACAGATAAGAATGAGAATTGCAAAACTGTCTGTGAGGCATGTGTATTTTGTAATTATGTGTATTAAAAGATCATCCATGTGTAGAGACTGTTGAGGTGAGGGCTGCAGCAGTGACTTGATTCTCTCAGCTTGATTGTGTCCCTATTCCTGGTGAGAGTAGAGGTTATGCGAGAGAAGAAATGGGACAAGAACTGGACTGACTCTTACTACATGATTCCTTTCCAAGGAACTTTAAACATATTCTTTGTGATGGTTTTACTTTTGGCTTTCTGCTTTGTTTACATTTAATTATTTTTATAGCTTGGGATAAAGATTTGTTCGTTCAATAGCAACTTTCTTGTAAACAGTTATGGAGGTGTGTCTCACTTGGATGAATGTAGAGAATATCATGGTAAGTGAATTAAGACAGACAGGGAAAGACTGGTATGTCCTTCCATTATATGGAATGTAAAAAAAAAATGAAACTCACTAGTACCAGAGGGTAGGATGGTGGTCATCTGGGGCTGGGAGGAGGAGAAGATGGGGAGATGTTGGTCAAAAGGTACAGATTTTGAGTTGTAAAATGAATGCATCCTGGGGAGGTATGGGCAGCATGCTGACCGTAGTTAATCCTGTTCTGTTACTGCATGCTGGGAATTTGTCAGGAGAGTATGTCTTCAGTGTTTTCACCACACACAGAACATGGGAATTTGGAGGTGATGGATGTGTTCATTAGTGGTTTGTGATAAATATTTCACAGTGTACAAATGTGTCACGTGGTCACAGGGTGTATGGTATGTATACACATACTCTGGATAGTCGGTTCTCCCCATCAGACATGTTCCTCAGTATCTTGTGTGGGGCCTCGCCCCAGGAATGTGCAAAGAGCTGCAGATGGTTCAGATCTCGATCCTGCATTGAGCACCAGGGCTCTTATACTCCACTTCTGAGACTGAGATCAGGCCCTGGGGGAGGGGAGAACGCTCTGCTCTGAGTGGAGCTGGACCAGGGCCTGCTATGTGACCTGAAGGGCATCTTGGGGTCAGCAGAGGTGGCCCCTGCCACTGTGTACATGAGGCCTCACCAGGAGGGGAGTGTGATCCAAGGAAATTGTGGGAAAGTCCCGTGTTGGACTCTATGTGGGAATTGACTGTCCTGAGTCCCTCCTGAGACAGTGGCCACAGAGGACTGTCTGTTCCACACAGTGAGGGCTTCCCTGTGTGTGTGTGGTTGAGGCTCAGGAAAGGGATGTGTTGACTCTAAGCATTAAACAGCATGTTTTTAACTTTCATGATAGAACTGTGAAGACTCATGGACCAAGAAGCCCAGAAGAGGAAAATGCAGGAGTCAGGGATGGTTCTTTCCCAGGTAGGGTCATATTCTCAGTGGATTCTCACACTGCCTTCCTGAAATGTCCTTCTCAGGACTCACTAATCATGTCTGACTCTGGAGTGTCCTGTCTGACTACTGTACATGCACACTCACCTTCCCTCAGGGCCTATCGTCTCCACTTAGATCCCGTCTCCTCATGACCTGGGGACCTGGCCCTTGTGAGGAGGCTCCCCTGGGCACCATCCTGGGCAGGGCTTCTCACCCACGGGTTGGAGATGTGATCTTGGTGCTGTTGGGCAGCAGGGACTGTTTAGGGCTGATCTGGATGCGCTGTCTGCTCTCAGCCAACCAGGGTAAGGAAGCTGTATGTGGACCTCAGGTATTAACATGTACAGTACATGGTAAAATCTGCAAAAGAGGCCAATGAGTGGAAATCAGTTCTAACTTTTTATAGTACATTTAAAACTAAATGAGCACCTCCTTGAAAACTTAAGTGTTTGGGAATGGAATGGAAAGTTCAGAAAGAGATCTCAGGACTGGATGGTGTTTCATATCATTGTCTTGTTTTATCTTTTTTCTTCTTTTTCAGTTTCTTTTTCTTAAAATTCTTTTAATTGTTTCTAGTCTTTCCATTGTCTATTTAAACCATGAAATCAAGTTTACTAATATTTTTTGTCTTTCCTTCTTGGTTGCAAGTTGAGTCTTGCAGTATCTTAGTTCCTGAGGAGGAATTGAACCTAAAACCCCTGCAGTAGAAATGCAGGGTCTTAAGCACTGGACCACCAGGAAAGTCCCAACTTTACTAATTTTGATTCATTATTTATTTCAGAAACAATACATAGTATAGGCAATTAGAGACCAAGAATTGGCTCCAAATAGCTTTCCATTGATTTAGCAGAATATTATTTCTACTGAAATGATCCTTACCTCGTTTTCTTCTTCTCCTTTTGTGTGAAAATAAAAACTCTGCTCAGGGCCTCATGGTGAAATGTATTTTCATATCAGGGACAGTTGACCTTCAAGGTTGTGGTCATCAAATTCACTCCTGAGGCATGAGAATGCCTGAACCCTGTTCAGAGGGCCTTGTACAGGGATGTGATGATAGAGACCCTCAGAAACGTGCTCTCTGTGGGTAAGAATAACTTGCCTCTGAAGTTTGGGATCTGCCCTGGGGGTGTGTCTCTGCATTTTCTCTGTATGCCTCTTAGTAGCCCGTTTTTTGTGACTGAGCTGAAAGTCCTGTTGACTCAGACATGAAAAGCCTCATGATTGGCATTAGGAATTTAAACTTGTCCTTTCTTCAGGTGATCTGCCCACTACATGGTACACAAGGAGTTTTTCCAGAGCTTAAGTATTTATAAAGTTGATTTCAACCTTTTGAAATATCCAATTTCCTATTTTGTACCCCTATGGTCTTGGTTTAGTAGTTCTTTAAAAGTAATAGATATTTGCATATTGTACTATTCCTTATGCATTCAGAAGGAGGTAGAGAGGGAATGAATATGTGAAGTACTGTTCTTTCCATCTTTAATGCTTTAATCAATATTCACACCTTGGAATTCATCAGAGAATTCATACTGGAAAGAAACGTTACAGATGTAAGAAGTGTGGCAAAGACTTTAGTTGGAGTTGGGGCCTTATAATTCATCAATACATAATGGGCAGAAACCATAGAAATGTAATGAGGGTGGGAAACCTTTCGTGCACATTTAGTCTTAGCTGACCATCAAGCAGTTAAGACATATAGGAGAGAAGCTCTTGAAATGTATGTGGCAAAGCCTTTAGTTACAGATCTTATTTTACAGTTCATCGGAGAATTCATACTGGAGAGAAACCATATAAATGTGATGTTTGTGGCCAGTGCTTTACTCAAAATGTGAGCCTTGGATTTCTTCAGAGAATTCATACTAGAGAGAAAACTTACAAATGTAACGAGTGTGGCCAAGATTTCAATGCATGTTGAGCTCTAACCAACCATCAAGCAGTTCATACAGGAAAGAAATCATATAAATGTAATTTATGTGGCAAAGCCTTCTGTTACAGGTTTTATATTACGGTTCATTGGAGAATTCATACTGGAGAGAAACCATATAAATGTGATGTGTGTGGCCGGTGCTTTACTCAAAATGCACACCTTGGAATTCATCTGGGAGTTCATGCTGGAGAGAAACCATATAAATATGATGTATGTGGCAAAGTCTTTAGTCAAAACGCACACCTTACAGTTCATCAGAGAATTCATACTGGAGTTTAGTTCAGTTGCTTAGTCGTGTCTGACTCTATGACCCTGTGAACTGCAGCATGCCAGGCCTCCCTGTTCATCACCAACTCCTGGAGTTAACTCAGACTCACGTCCATTGAGTCAGTGATGCCATCCAGCCATCTCATCCTCTGTTGTTCCCTTCTTCTCCAGCCCCCAATCCCTCCGAGCATCAGGGTCTTTTCAAATGAGTCAGCTCTTCACATCACGTGGCCAAAGTATTGGAGTTTCAGCTTCAACATCATCAGTCCCTCCAATGAACACCCAGGACTGATCTCTTTAGGATAGACAGGTTGGCTCTCCTTGCAGTCCAACGGACTCTCAAGAGTCTTCTCCAACACCACAGTTCAAAAGCATCAATTCTTTGGTGCTCAGCTTTCTTTATAGTCCAACTCTCACATCCATAGATGACCACTGGAAAAACCATAGCATTGACTAGACGAACCTTTTTTGGCAAAGTAATGACTCTGCTTTTGAATATGATGTCTACGTTGATCATAACTTTCCTTCCAAGGAGTAAGTGTCTTTTAATTTCATGGCTGCAATCACCATCTGCAGTGATTTGGAGCCCAGAAAAATAAAGTCAGCCACTGATTCCACTGGTTCCCCATCTATTTGCCATGAACTGATGGAACTGGATGCCATGATCTTAGTTTTCTGAATGTTGAGTTTTAAGCCAACTTTTTCACTCTCCTCTTTCATATTCATCAAGAGGCTCTTCTTCTACAGTTTCTGCAATAAGGATGGTTGCCGGGGTCCAGCCACGATGGATCCAGGGTGATTCGAAGGTGGGATGGAATCGGTGTCCTAGGAAAAAACTTAATTACAGATAAATAGAGAGATTAGAAACGGATAGTTTAGTAGGAAGTATTAGTGGAGAAAAAGAAGCTGAATAACTTGGTTTATGTGGAATACCAATCACCACCTACATAGGCCACAGGCGTCTTTCCATTCTCCCGAAGGAGAGGAGGCACTGAGGCCTCCCCGGTCCGATCTTAGAAGCCCCGGCAAAGTTAGTAGGCTTGGTGCGTACCCTCATACCAGATGAGAATTCAGCCAGGAAAACGGGGAGCAAGAAAGAAACGACACGGGGGAATCAGTCCTTCCAGAAACTGATCCAATTTCTTTATTTTTCAGGTTTGTTTATATACCTTTTTGTTATACATAGGGATGAATACAGAGTCATGCGGGGGTCAGCAGACCTGACCCTTGTCACAATCAGGTGTTTCATATAAAATTATACAAAAGTCTTATGGGTTGTACATCATCTTCTGGCCATGAGGCCTGCTGACATTTTATGGCCCTTTCTGATACCGGTCAGTTAACCAGAAAACTTATTTTTCCAGGGGTGATTTTTTCCTTAAATCAGGCGCCAACCTCCAAATAAAGTTGCATTCCTATAGGGTGAGGGTGTAGTGAGTTACAACTAGGAAAGGAATTTACTTAGCGTAAGGTTTAACATGATTAATCTTAAAGGTTAATACTTATTTCTCCTATATGCTAGTTATATTCATTATAAGGGCAAGGAATATGGAGATTTAGTAGCAAATATTGGCTCAACAAATGTAAACCCTTCACCAATGTTCCCCTTAAGATCTATTTAGTCTTAAGATAAGGATAAAGTTACATTTTTACATAGCAAGGACACAGTGATTTATAACAAAGTACAGTGATCTTAACAAAAGAGAAAATTCATTAACTCAAAAAGTCTAGTATTGCTAACATCAAAAACTACTATATTTCCTTTTCTATATTCCAAATACATTGATTAATATATTCCCAGGTGCCTAAGGATAGGGAGGCCTGGTGGCAATCACGAACTCAACAATGAGAAAAACCCTATGCTAATACTCCAAACTCTCTGTGCTATTTATGGTTGAGAGGTTGTCACACAAGCTAGTCTGTCAGCAGAAAGGTTTGACATGAGACACCCTTGTCACACCCAGGGCAGGGAATTAGCAGTGATTATTGGCACGACAAATGAAAAAACCCTTCACCAATATAATTTCTAATCAACCCACTATACTATACTAATAATTTTCTGACTTCTCAAAAGAGTCGGTATTTAAAGTTTCAAAGCATCTCATGCCTCTCACAGTTGGGAGGCTGTAAACAATCACATGTGGCCGGATGAACCTGATCAGGGAGGCTAGAGGACCTCCAGAGGAATTTCTAAGTTGAAACACTTTTGTCACGCCCAGGAATTTTTATTAACTGGAGCTGCAAGTTAACTCCTTCTCCGAGAGAAATGGTTATGGGGGAGAGGCTCCTGTAAAGTCAGAGGTGTAGGTGAGAGCATAGAACAGACTCTGGTTTTGGGGGTAGATGTTTGGGAACAGGGGGTCTCCTTAGGCTCGATCATGCTTTTGTGTATGCCAAGCCTACTTCCTTATGACCTTTGCTATGGGCGGAGTTCCACACGCTGGCCCCCGGCAGATGGTGTCTTCTACATATCTGAGGTTATTGATATTTCTCCCAGCAATCTTGACTCCAGCTTGTGCTTCTTCCAGCCCAGCGTTTCTCATGATGTACTCTGCATATAAGCTCAATAAGCAGGGTGACCATATACAGCCTTGACATCCTCCTTTTCCTATTTGGAACCAGTATGTTGTTCCATGTCCAGTTCTAACTGTTGCTTCCTGGCCTGCATACAGGTTTCTCAAGAGGCAGGTCAGGTGGTCCGATATTCCTATTTCTTTCAGAATTTTCCACAGTTTATGGTGATCTACACAGTCAAAGGCTTTGGCTTAGTCAATAAAGCAGAAATAGATGTTTTTCTGGAACTCTCTTGCTTTTTCAATGATCCATTGGATGTTGGCAATTTGATCTCTGGTTCTTCTGTCTTTTTTTAATCCAGCTTGAACATCTGGAGTTCACATTTCACGTATTTCTGAAGCCTGGCTTGGAAAATTTTAAGCATTACCTTACTAGTGTGTGAGATGATTGCAATTGTGTGGTAGTTTGAGCATTCTTTGGGATTGGAATGAAAAGTGACCTTTTCCAGTCCTGTGGCCACTGGTGAGTTTTCCAAATTTGCTGGCATATTGAGTGCACCACTTTCACAGCATCCTCTTTCAGGATTTGAAACAGCTCAACTGGAATTCCATCACCTCCACTAGCTTTGTTCGTAGTGATGCTTCCTAAGGCCCACTTGACTTCACATTCCAGGATGTCTGGCTCTAGGTGAGTGATCACACCATCATGATTATCTGGGTCGTGAAGATCTTTTTGTACACTTCTGTGTATTCTTGCCAACTCTTCTTAATATCTTCTGCTTCTGTTAGGTCCATACCACTTCTGTCTTTTATTGAGCCCATCGTTGCATGAAATCTTCCCTTGGTATCTCTAATTTTCTTGAAGAGATCTCTAGTCCTTCCTATTCTATTCTTTTCCTCTATTTCTTTGCATTGATTGCTGAGGAAGGCTTGTTTTTTCATCTCTTCTTGCTATTTTGGAACTCTGCATTCAAATCGGTATATCTTTCCTTTTCTCCTTTGCTTTTTGCTTCTCTTCTTTTCACACCTATTTGTAAGGCTTCCCCAGACAGCCATTTTGCTTTTTTGCATTTCTTTTTCCTGGGGATAGTCTTGATTCCTGTCTCCTGTACAGTGTCAAGAACCTCTATCCATAGTTCATCAGGCACTCTATCTATCTACTGGGGAGAAACCATATAAATGTGATATATGTGGCAAACCTTTAGCCAAAGTGCAAAGTTGTAGTTCATTGGAGAATTAATACTGGATAGAAACCATATGAATGTGGATTTTGTGGCCAGTCCTTTACTCAAAATGCCAGCCTTGGAAGTCATCAGAGAATTCATACTGGAGAGAAACCTTACAAATGTAACGTGTGTGACAAAGCCTTTTGTCATATTTCTGGCCTTACAATTCATCAGAGAATGCATACTAGAGAGAAATCATACAAATATAATTAGTGTGACAGAGCTTTCATTGCTCATTCATCTGTAACTGACCATTAAGGAAAACAATATAAATGTAATTTATATGTCAAAGCCTTCAGTCACAGGAATCGTTTTGCAGATAATCAGTGAATCCATATGGAGTGAAACCTGACAGATGTAATAAATGCAGTAAAGTATATCATCCTTTTGACCTTCAGAAAGTCAAACTGTAGGAAAACTGCACAAATACAGTGGGTGTGGCAAAGCTTTGGCTTCTGAGTTCAGAACTAACTAACCGTCATGTAATGAATTCTGAGATCTTACCCATGTAGTGATTGTCGCAAGTGTTTTAGAAGGCATTCAAACCTTGCAAATCTGAAAAAAAAAAAAATACTGGAAAGAAGCCATGCATTTAGAGTGCAGTAAATCTTAAGGGGACCATAAGGTCACCTGTACATGAGAGAAAGAATGTAAATGGAATATATGTGACCACTGCTTCAACGGCTTTCCTGGCGGTTCAGACAGTAAAACGTCTGCCTACAATGTGGGAGACCCAGATTCGACCCCTGGGTTGGGAAGATCCTCTGGAGACGGAAATGGCAACCCACTCCAGTACTCTTGCTTGGAAAATCCCATGGACGGAGGAGCCTGGTATGCTACAATCTATGGGGTTGCATAGAGTCGAACACGACTGAGCAACTTCACCTCACCTCACCTCACTGCTTCAATACAAGTCTCATTAGTCACATCATCAGGGAATTGATAATCCAGAGAAAGGAAATGTAAATAAGTGGGGCAAATGCATCAGGTAGCATTCAGGCCTAAGAAGACATCAGGTGATCCATACGCAAGAGACCTTACAAATGTATTCACTGTGGCGAGGCTTTTGTCAGGAGTTTCCATTTAGGCTTCATGAGAAAATTCATACTCTTAATACATAGAAGCTATGTTGATGTAATGAATGTGTCTTGACAACAGTCTCAATTTAAGATTCCGTAAAGAAGTCATTCTGAAGGAAAAGCTTACAAGTGATAATGAATGTGTAAAACCTTCACTTGGGGCTCATATCTCACCAATCATCAGATGATTCATACTAGGGAGATCCTTACAAGTGTATGTAATGTGGCAAGGCTTTTAGGTGCTGCCTTAAACTCAGGATTTATCAAATACTTTATACTTAGAAATGCAATGACTATGGCAGTTTTTACAATTACTACTCATTGTCTAGGTATGTAGGAATATATACCCTGGAGACAAACCACACAAATGTGTTTGTGGGAAGGAGTTTTCTGAAACAGCAAAGTTTGGGGACGATACTAGAGCAATGTCTTACAGATGCAATGGGAGTGGAAAAAGTTTCACCTTGAGTTGAAGTATTATGCAATAAGAGTCCATATTGAAGAGAAGTCATGAACTGTGTAGGCTTTCTCAAGACATCAGAGTGTATTAGACTTAAAAATATATGTCTTTCAAAGAAACCACACAAAAGTTGTGCATGCTATTTCCTCTAAAATCAAGAAGAAGGCAAGGATGCCCACTCTCACCACAACTATTCAACATAGTTTTGGAAGTCCTAGCAGTGAGAGAAGAAAAAGAAATAAAAGGAATGCAGATTGATAAAGAAGTAAAATTCTTACTGTTTGCAGATGACATGATCCTCTACATAGAGAACCCTAAAGATAGCACCAGAAAATTACTAGAGCTAATCAATGAATATAGTAAAGTTTCTGGATATAAAATTAATACTCAGAAATCGCTTGCATTCTTATATACTAACAATGAAAAAAGAAACTAAGGAAACAATCCCATTCACCATTGCAATGAAAATAATAAAGTACTTATGAATAAATTCACTTAAAGAAACAAAAAGACTTACATGTACAAAACTATAAAAGACTAGTGAAAGAAAGATGACACAAATAGATGGAGCAATATACCATGTTCACGGATTGGAAGAATCAATATAGAGGAAATGAGTATTCTACCCAAAGGAATCTATAGATGGGAAGATGTTAATGTATGAACTTTGAGTTGGAAAATGAGTAAGTTCTGGGGAGCTATGTGCAGCATTCTAACTGCAGTAAATTCTTCTGTGTTACTAAATACTTTCAATTTGCCAGCAGAGTAAATCTTAAGTGCTCCCCTTTCTCCTCCTCGGGTACCCAGGACTTCTCAACCTACCTGGTAATTGACTCTCAGCTCTTTGGCCAAAGAGATGTTTGTTTATTAAAGTCCCAGAGGAATCTTAACCTTTCACCGAGTCCTCAGCCTGTTTTTCAACATGTATCATGTGTTCTTAAACCCGCCAGTGGTGCTGCAGCTCCATCAGACACAAAGGCAAGGTTTGTATCCACAACACTTGCCATCTCCCTGCTGTGAGCTGGTTGTTCTTGAGTGTGAGGAGCATGAGGTGGGCTGCCTTGCCCCCTCTTCTCTCTTTGTGGGCTTGAATGTATTGGCTACTCAATTCTTAGTCCATATAGATCAGAGCTGATGCACCAAGTGTCTAACCCCGGATCCGGTGCTGCTTTCATCACTGTTGTCATATTCGGAAGATAGAATCGATAAATGGGAAAGTACTGGCTGCTCTTTAATTTTATCTGGCACCTCAGAACCTGTAATGAACTGTCTTAGTCCCTGTCTGCCTCTTGAGATCGCTCAGTCGTTTCTGCTGTTCTCCTTTTGCTGCCATACATGTCAGGGTGTGTGGAATAAGCTGGTGGATTGGATCTTCTGTGCCTGTTACTTAGGAAAACTGTAAGGACAGCAGTCCAACAAAGGGAATATGTGTGAATCTTTCAGGCTCTTAACTTGGCATCTCTGGGTGGACCAAATAGTTCAATGTCAAGGCCTTAGGATATGAGACCCCTACATCTCATAGTTTTCCACTTTTGTACTGGTCTATCTATTTCAAATTAATTAATTTATTTATTTTAAAATTTTACTTTACAATACTGTATTGGTTTTGCCATACATTGACATGAATCTGCCATGGGTGTACATGAGCTCCCAATCCTGAACCCCTCTCCCACCTCCCTCCCCATATCATCTCTCTGGGTCATCCCAGTGCACCGGCCCCAAGCATCCTGTATCCTGTATCAAACCTAGACTGGTGAGTCTTTTCTTACATGACCGTATAATGTTTCAATGCCATTCTTCCAAATTATCTCACCCTCTCCCTCTCCCGCAGAGTCCAAAAGCCTGTTCTATACATCTGTGTCTCTTTTGCTGTCTCGCATACAGGGTTATCATTATCATCATTCTAAATTACATATATATGTGTTAGTATACTGTATTGGTTTTTTTCTTTCTGGCTTACTTCACTCTGTATAATCAGCTCCAGTTTCATCCACCTCATTAGAACTGATTCAAATGAATTCTTAATGGCTGAGCAATACTCCATTGTGTATATGTACCACAACTTTCTTATCCATTCATCTGCTGATGGACATCTAGGTTGCTTCCATGTCCTGGCTAATATAAACAGTGCTGCGATGAACATTGGGGTACACGGGTCTCTTTCAATTCTGGTTTCCTCGGTGTGTATGCCCAGCAGTGGGATTGCTGGGTCATAAGGCAGTTCTACTTGCAGTTTTTTAAGGAATCTCCACACTGTTCTCCATAGTGGCTGTACTAGTTTGCATTCCCAGCAACAGTGTAAGAGTGTTCCCTTTTCTCCACACCCTCTCCAGCATTTATTGCTTGTAGACTTTTGGATCCGAGCCATTCTGACTGGTGTGAAATGGTACCTCATTGTAGTATTGATTTGCATTTCTCTGATAATGAGTGATGTTGAGCATCGTTTCAAAAATATGGAACGCTTCATGAATTTGTGTGTCATCCTTGCACAGGGGCCATGCTAATCTTCTCTTTATTGTTCCAATTTTAGTATATGTGCTGCCGAAGCGAGCACTGTACTGGTCTATCTAGTCTGGGAGTGTAGACTCTTCTTGACTTTGCGTTCTCTTTCAGTTCAGTTCAGTCATTCAGTCGTGTCCGACTCTTTGCGACCACATGAATCTCAGCACGCCAGGCCTCCCTGTCCATCACCAACTCCCGGAGTTCTCTCAGATTCACATCCATCAAGTCAGTGATGCCATCCAGCCATCTCATCCTCTGTCATCCCCTTCTCCTCCTGCCCCCAACCCCTCCCAGCATCAAAGTCTTTTCTAATGAGTCAACTCTTCTCATGAGGTGGCCAAAGTACTGGAGTTTCAGCTTTAGCATCATTCTTTCCAAAGAAATCCCAGGGTTGATCTCCCTCAGAATGGACTGGTTGGATCTCCTTGCAGTCCAAGGCTTTCTCCTTAGTTGGTATAATTTTTCCTTTTAAATTTGATTTTGAAGCATGTGGCTCTAGGGTCTGAAGTCATGTCCAGGTTCTTTGCTGTGATAATCTGCCTGTGTTTACGGGGCAGCTCCTCATGGACTCTCTGTGGTGTGGGTTTACTGGGTAAGAGAAAATTTTTAAAGGAGAATACTTTCCCTTATTGATTGTAATATTTTCCTGCTGCATACAGAATTACCACTTGAAGCTACTTAGTATAGTGGTCAGTGTGTTCTGTGATATGAGAAAGTATCTGAAGACCTTGACCTGTACATCTTTTTCTGGCTTTGAGTGATGTCACTGAAGCCCATATGAAGGGCACTGTGATAGTGTTGTTCACGTGTACTATCACCATGCCCTTTGAGCCTCACCAAGAGGTGTAGGAACTTCTCCTGACAAGGGTACTGTCCAGGTTCACACCCTCATATTTGTGAGGCTGTTGACTAAACTCTTGCTGATGCTGCATGCTTGTCACCTGGGTGCTATTGATCATTTTGCCTCCACATTTAATTTTGTAGCAGCTTAATGACAGAGCTTATGTAGTGGAGTGATAACTTCAGTGATGAACCATCATTTGTGTTTTTTCAAGGCATAGCTACTTTCCTTTTTTTAATATTTGTATGCATTATAAATGATTGTCTTTTATATTTGCCATTAAGTTTCTATTTTATGTCACTCTTTGTATATTATTTGTCATATGTGGGATGGTTGGTTAAGAAAGCTCCCCCACCCCTGTGGTGGAATTGGTGATCAGTACTTTTTAGAGTTCTTTATGTATTCTTGATGTTAAACTATTATTGAATATATGCTTGGCAATTTTTTTGGTCTTATAGTGTACATTGTTTTTTCACTGCTGAGGATGGTTTACTGCACAGTATTTAATAATTAGGATGTGTGCAACTTACCTCTTTATATTTTGTTGGCATGAACTTTTGGTGTTGTATCTGATAAATCATTGGTGAATCCACTGTCGAGAATCATTTTTAGGTTATCTATACGAAATTATGGATGCTAGACAAACTTATTGTGATAATCGTTTCACAGTATACGTATCAGTTAATTTTTTCTCTGTAGCTTAAACTTACACAATGATATTTGTCATTGTAAGAGTTGCTTATACAACCCCTTTTATGTCACTGTTTAAAGAGTTGGGTTTAGAAGGGGGAAATAATTAAAACACGTTGGATAAAAGAAACAATAATGCAGTTTATAATCATTTAAAGTGTCTTGCTCTTAAAAGGCTGTGGTTAGTGACCCAAATGATCACATCCCTTAAGTCCTCCATCTCAGACACCCAGGTAGTGACCCTGAGTTTGTTGAACTCAGCACTATGGGAAGTTTGCTGTTTTGTAGGGTGTGAGTAGGGAATAGCCCATTTCTACCCAGGCAGAGTTTTGTATTTGTAATATAGAGACTAGTTCCATTCTTGTTTCTTAAAACTGCCGAAGTTCCCCGATCCCTGAATTGCTTCAGCTTCACTAGCAGGATCTGAGCACAACATGCTGTGAAAAACAGCTTTTTATTGAGAAGAAATCCTTTTAGTCTTAAGAGGAGGTATCTTGGCTTCCAACATAACTTGAAGCTTTTTCTTGAGCAGTGTTACAGACGGTAAGTTTTGCTGTCAAGGTAACAGGCCCCGCCCCCTCCGCGCCCCGCCCCTCCCACGAACTCTGCGCGCGGCGAGTGCTCGCCCCGCCCCTGGTCGGAAGCCGCGGCTCTAAAACCAAAAGCCCTTCCCCACGGAGCCGGAAGTTGGAGAGCGCTGAGCCGAGGTCCCCGAGCGGCGCCTAAGCTTCCTTCTAGAGTAAGTTTGCAGAGCTCGCCACCCCTCCAGTCCCCACCTCCGCCCCCGCTCGCTCGTCCTCATGGTGTGGGAATTGCCAGCGACTTGAAAACCCTGGCACCAGGTGCTCGGCCCCGAATAAACGCTGCAGCTGCCGTTGCGGCCCAGTTGTCTTTTCTTTTGGGTCTTAAGTGTTGCTGAGGCGGTTTCGGCCCTCGGTTCGTGTAGACACCGCCTCTGGCGACGTTTTCCTACTTAACACCCTTTTTGACCTCTGGCCTCGCCCAGTAAAGCCCTCTCTCGCGAGGTGGAGTCGCGCCCGCCGCGTTGCCTTCTCGACCGCTGGAGGCAGAGCCCAGATAGGCCGCGCGCCCTCTTCCCGGTCCTGGGATTCAGTAGAAGCCGCCCTGCTCCTGAGCCCCCTCCCTCCCAGCCCCTCTGTCCTCGCGTTTCCTGAGGTCGGTCCTTCTACTCCGCAGCAGCCCCCTTTCCTGTCAGTCCGTCCCCTCACCCCGCATAGGGTAGGTGACCTGGGCCAGCCATGTGACAGCCAGTGCTGTTCCATGCCCAATTCAACTCGGGGGAAAAAGGTGCTCTTCCAATCCGGGGGCGTCTCATTCTGTCGCCCACTCAGTAAATTCAGGAGGCAGGAGGATCAGGAGAAGCAGATCCTCAGTCAGAAGGACTGAGAGAAATAACTGAAACTGAGGAGAAAAGCATCAGGGAGAACCAATGGGAAAACTGAGACTGGCTGAGGGATTTGCAAAGGGATAGTCAAGTCAAAGAGGTTAAGCCTTGGAAATAGCCAAGTGAGTAAAATAGAGAAGTGTTAATAAGTTAGAAAGCCAGATCTCCAGGGACTGGAAAACAGCACAGGGAGAACTGCCCTGTCTCAGTGATGGGAGCGGGGAGGCGAAGGGCGATGAGGGACGTCAGAGGTGGAGTCCTTAACTGGGTTTAGGCCGGGTTTGAGTTCTGGCCTCTTCGGTTAGAGTCCCGAGTTGTGTTTTCACCCGGTTGGAGTCCTGCCACAAGGGTTCAAGTCTCAATCTGAGGTGGCCGGTTTTATGATGTTGGCAGAGAAAGGTAAGGAGCAGAGGAAGAAAGGGCTGGAAGGAAGCATAGCCACATGGCCTGCCAGAGAGTGGGGAGGAAGGGAGAGTCACAGCGAGACAAGGGGAGTAATTTGGAGCGCAGAGAGGGAGCCGAAATGGGGGAAGAAAGAGGTAGACATAGGTATGGATTTTTCAAAGACTCAGGAAGGTTGGAGAGAGAGAGCATTTCGAGGGGGAACGACTTGCAGCAGCCTGGGACAGGACACGTGTGAGGGAGGAAATAGGACAGGAGCAGCAGGAGAGCAGAGGGGGAGAAAAAGAGACACCAAGACCCAGATGAAATAGGGAGATAGGTGAACCGGGGGGTAACCTCGATCCAGGTGTGGCCAGTTGTTTGGACACAGATGATCTTTTTAGTTATGCAGAGGAGAATGAGAATTTCAAAACTCCTGTCTATAGGGCTTGTGTCTTTTTTTATTAGTTGTGGCAGAAGATGACTTTCATTTGCAAACCCTGTTGAGCCTGGGGCAGTGGCTTGATTGACTGAGCTGTGAGTGACCCTTCCCTTGTCCTATCATAAGATAGAGGTCAGGGAAGAAGAGACCTGGGGCAAGAGTCACTCTGTGGTAGCTTTTTTTTTTTTTTTTTATGAATTTTTTTGGCTGGGCTGTGCAGTGGGCTGAGTTGTGACTCCCAGGTTCTAAAGCACAGGCTCAGTAGTTGTGCACAAGCTTGTTGCTTGTACTTGTGGGATCTTCCTGAACCAGGGATAGAACCCATGTCCCCTGCATTGTCAGGCAGATTCTTATCCACTGTATCATTATTGGGTAGCATTTTTAAAGGAACACTTTTTATTTTTAAACTGATTCACATTTTCTCCTTTCTTTATGAGTGGTGCTTTTTGTAGCTTGGAAAAGGTCTTAATTCATTCAGTTTCTGTACTCATTTTTAACTTCAGAAATAAGCTTTTTTAGTTTCCAGTATTCTACTCTTATCCTTTTCTAAATATGGTTATTCTCCACAATTTTTTAAACTTTGACACCAGATTTTTAGATTAAAAATAATTCTCAGGGGTTTTTTTTCAAATTTTTTTCAGATTCATTCCTTGCCTGAGTGCTTTCTTCCTTTCATCGCATACATTTGAAATTTTCTTTGGTAAGTACTAAATCACCTTAGACTATTTTGTGCCATACTTAGCAAAAATGTCACCTCGTTTATCAGTTCTAATGAGGTAGATGAGCCTAGAGTCTATTATACAGAGTGAAATAAGTCAGAAAGAGAAAGACAAATACTGTATATTAATGCATGTATATGGAATTTAGAAAGGTGGTACCAGAGATCCTACATGCAGGGCAACAAAGGGAGACAGAGATGTAAAGAACAGACTTTTGGACTCAGTGGGAGAAGGTGAGGGTGGGATGATTTGAGAGAATAGCACTGAAACATGTAAATTACCATATGTAAAACAGAATTATCAGTGCCAGTTCAATGCACGAAGCAGGGCACCCAAAGCCAGTGCTCTGGAACAACCCAGAGAGATCTGGTGAGGAGAGAGGTGGAAGAGGGTTCAGAATGGGGCTGGGGGGGTGGGGGGTGTCGCTGCTTCTGCTGCTAAGTCGTGTCAGTCGTGTCTGACTCTGTGCGACCCCGTAGATGGCAGCCCAACAGGCTCCTCTGTCCCTGGGATTCTCCAGGCAAGAATACTGGCATGGGTTGTCATTTCCTTCTCCAGTGCATGAAAGTGAAAAGTGAAAGTGAAGTCGCTCAGTTGTGTCCGACTGTTACACTTTTTAGTGACCCCATGGACTGCAGCCTACCAGGCTCCACCATCCATGGGATTTTCCAGGCAAGAGTACTGGAGTGGGGTGCCATTATAGGCACTAGCAGTCTGTTAATGAAGGAAAGGAAGGTTTTAACACTCAGAATGCCACCAGGCCCTTCATCCATAAAATGCATTTTGGGATAATCTTGGCAGCAGATGATTCATCCCAGGCCGTAAAATGACTAACTTGAATCTTGTTGAAGGGCAGAGTACCATACAAATAGTTTTGTTTACATAGATGAGGGGAACAATATCTGAGTATAACATACTGGTTTGTGAAGTAGGTTCTCAGCCATTAGGCGGAACCGACTTGAAGACAGAATCTGGGGTAAGTGCATAGTCCATTCACATAGTTTAAGACTAAAATTTCCATAAGAAAAATGCAGTGGTTAACTCAAGGTTTGAGAATAGTTAACTTCAGGTGAAACCAGGTGTCATTATGGCAACACATATGTTAAGAGAAACCTCCTTTTAAATTTGTATAGAGAAGGACAAAAGTATTGCTAGTTTGTTTCCTCAAGCTGCTTAAGAGAGATAAAAATGTCTGACACTTACAGCCTATTTCTTCCATTTGGAGACCTCTGGCCTTCCTGTCTGTTACCCTCTCAGTCCCCCCTTTTCTTTTAGAAGAATTATGTTGCCTAGGAAAAAGGGGCATTGTTCTCATTCCATAACTGCTTCTGAGCTGACAAGGGGCGTTGTCCTTAAATTGGTGAGGCAACATATTCTCCTAACCCTCATACCGAAGATGTCTGATCCAGGGCCCCCAAATAGTAGTTGGAAGCAGCTGCAGCAGTAGCAGGAGTTTGAGCAACTATTGCAGGAAGGGGGACCCCTTCCAGAGTCTGAAACTGAACTCTTGTCTAACAATCGGAAATGAGTTGTCTGAGGAGACACATGTGCTGACAAAGCAAGAGATTTTATTGGGAAAGGGCACCTGGGTGGAGAGCAGTAGGGTAAGGGAACCCAGGAGAACTGCTCTGCCATGTGGCTTGCGGTGTCGGGTTTTATGGTGATGAGATTAGTTTCCGGGTGGTCTTTGGCCAATCATTCTAATTTGGAGTCTTTCCTGGTGGCGCATGCATCTCTCAGCCAAGATGGATGCTAGCGAGAGAGATTCTGGGATGTGGACAGACACTCCATGTCTCCTTTCGACCTTTCCCGAACTCTTCAGGTTGGTGGTGGTTCATTAGTTCCGTATTCCTTATCAGGATCTCCTGTCATAAAACAACTCATGCAAATGGTTACTATGGTGCCTGGCCAGGGTGAGCAGTTTCAATCAGTGTGCTTCCCCTAACACAGCCATTTGTAACTTAAAAGCTTTCATGCAACTAGAAACAAATCCAGTTACACAGTTACAGATGCAGGGAGCAAACAGCAAAAACAAAACAGTCAGAATTATTGTTAAGATAGTTTTCCACCATGGGGCACTTGTTAACATCTCCCAAAATGAGGCAGTTGAGGCTTCAGGAATATCCATAGCCTCAATCATCTTGTTCATGTGTTTAATAAAATGAATAACATTAGGGGTCATATCAGGTATATATGTACAGCATTGGGTATGAATAATGGTACAAGTTCCTCCTTCGCAGCTGTCAGAATATCTAAAGCCAATCTGTTTTGTAAAACCACCTTTCTAATTTGTGCTTGTTCAGCATTAAGAGCTGCAATAGCTTTTTGAGAATCTTGTAATGCCTGTTGAGTAAAATTAGTCAAAGCATCCACTCGTAGCATAACATCTGTAGTTCCCAAAGAGGGAACAAGTACAGACCTTGCCCACCAAGTTTTAAGGTGGGGTAAATTAGCAGGCTTTTCTGGAAGCTCTGAAAATATAAAGCCGTAAGTAAAAGCTAGACCCAGGGTGCATCTCCCTATCCAACCAAGGGGAGGCCATGCCTATAGGTAAGAGCCACATATCCAATAGGTCCCGTTTGGAGCAAGCCAGCTGACTGAGATATCCAGTCCCAGTTAGTACCTGGCCAGACAAAGGGAGGACCTGAATTGGGGTTGGAAAACATGGGAATGATTATATTGCATACTTCCTGAGGCAAAAATCCCAATTGTTTTTAATCATTGTAATGAAGTTGTTGGCTAACTTTTGGGGTTAGCTCTGTTTGTTCTCAGCATATAGGGGCAGTAGATAATAGACATCCCTTTTCAGGAGTTAGCCATATAACCTCATCCCATATTTGATAAACGTCAGGTAAAAAACCATTAGATCCAGACCTGTTTGCCTTATGTGTAGTGAAATTGTCATTAAACTGAGACAATGTATAATCAAAATTAAAAGTCACGTTATGTCCATAGTTAAAGTACAAAGTGGTGCACCAGACTATTTTAGGGTTGGTAGATGTTATCAGATGAAGAAGAGGCATCACATATGATTGTTGTGGAAGGTATTTGGAGACTTGGAGAAAGTATTTTTCTTGAAGTGGAGATGTGCACCACAAAAGCCTTTCATGATGAAGAGGGGAGCACTCCGCAGACACAGCAGTCAGGCCAGTTGTGGAATGCAGCGTACGAGTGAGCCCAGGACAAGAAGACATTGTCTTGAGGATCAAACAGCACACTCAGGATTTTTGTTATTGTTTTTTTTTTTTGTTTATTTGTTTTTTTTTTTGTTTGTTTGTTTTTTTTTTCACACTCAGGATTTTTGGAGTCAGCAGAAGTAGACTCACATAGATTATCAGGCCCATCTGAAAAGTACAAAGTCATAGCATAGAAAGTAAAGACATAAAATGAAGTCACTTAGTTCTGTTCAGGGTGCCACTTCTTAACTCAAGTTGATGTACCCACGAATAAATTCCTGGCACTTTGACAGCTGTGAAAGAAGAAAGAATTACCTGGTAAGGGCCTTCCCAGAGGGGCTCGAGGGATGGGCCCCCAGATCCCAATGTTTTTATGAGGCCCTCGGTTCCTGTCTCAAATAGAGGCTTGCTTGACTCAGAGGCTGGGTCAGGAGTCATCTCCCAGAGTTTGTTATTACCTGTTGAAAAGCTGAGAGCTGAGTTACATAACTAGTTTAATTCCAAGGCTTCAGGGTCTATAATGATGTCTGTGCATAAGAAAGGCCTTCCATAAATACATTCAAAGGGGGGAAATTCCCTCCTTTTGGGGGGCAGTTCAAGCCCTCATTAAAGCTATGGGTAGGACTTTAATCCAGTTGTCCTGCGTCTCGAGTTAATTTGCGCAGATGTCTTGTGATACTGTCATTAGATTTTTCAACCTTTCCTGAGGATTGGGGTCTCCAGGAACAGTGTAAGTGATATTCTATTTCTAGAGCTTTAGATACCCCCTGAGTTAGAGCAGCTTTAAATGCAGAGCCATTGTCACTCTGAAGGCTCCATGGCAGCCCAAACCTGGGGATAATTTCATGGATTAAAATCTTTGTAACCTCCTTACCCTGCTTACTATGACAGGGAAAAGCCTCAATCCATCCCGTAAAAGCATCTACCCAAACTTGTAAGCAAGAATATCAATTAGCTTTTGGCCTAGGAGTAATATCAATTTCCCAGCCCTCTCCAGGATACTTTCCACTTCGTTGTAACCCAGATATTGCTAGCTTCTCAGTCTTTGGGTTATGTTTCTGATGAACCTCACACCTTTTGATAATGTTCTTTAAAGTTTTCATTACATTTTTACCTTCAGACAAACGAGAAGCCATCTGGTAAGTACTCTCTGCACCCAAATGAAAACGCTGGTATAAACCCTTAAGAATTTTCCATTGAGCATTTTCAGGAATTATTAATCGTCCATCCTCAGACTGTAACCATCCTTTATGTGTAATCTTTGCTCGTCTTTTCTCATGTCGTTCTAATTCTTCCTCGGTATATTATGGTTTTTCCTGTTCCACAGGATCTGTCCAGATCAAAGGCAGCTACAGTGAAGGGGTTTCATAAAGTGCCAGCTTTTCTGGCTTGACAGTCAGCCAGCTGATTATCTTCGGTTGCTTTACTCCCATTCCTGCTGTGCCCTTTGCAATGCAAAACAGCTACTTCTTTAGGACAATATATAGCAGGTAAACTGAGAAGGCAGTAGCACCCCACTCCAGTACTCTTGCCTGGAAAATCCCATGGATCAAGGAACTTGGCAGGCTGCAGTCCATGGGTCGCTAAGAGTCAGACATGACTGAGCGACTTCACTTTTGCTTTTCACTTTTATGCATTGGAGAAGGAAATGGCAACCCACTCCAGTGTTCTTGCCTGGGGAATCCCAGGGACAGTGGAACCTGGTGGACTGCCGTCTGTGGGGTTGCACAGAGTCGGACACAACTGAAGCAACTTAGCAGCAGCATAGAAGTTCAAAGTCTCTCAATCTCTCTGAAATGCTTCATAGGTTCTCCTGTTGCTGTTTTAAACTGTCTTTCTTCCCATATTGCAGCATGAGCATGTATAGTCAAATAAGCATACTTAGAATCCATGTAGATATTTACTCGCTGCCCTTTGCTTAACTCTAGAGGTCGGGTCAGAGCCACAAGCTCCACTAACTGAGCACTGGTTCCCTGGAGGAGAGATTTTGTTTCTGAAACCTGTTCAGCAGTCACCATGGTGTGACCTGCTTTATGCTTTCCATCCCGAACAAAAGAACTGCCATCTGTAAATACTTCCATGTCAGGATTGTCTAATGGGGTATCCATTAGATCCTCCCAAGCTGCATAGTTTAAAGTTAGGAATTGGGAACAATCGTGATCAGGTGTTTCATTTTCCTTCTCAGGAAGGAAAGTGGCAGGATTTAAATGTCCACAGACTTTAAGCTTAGTTACTGGTCCTTCTAACAACAAAGACTGATATTTAAGAAGCCTACTGTCTGTCATCCAAATATTAACCTTAGAATTTAAGATTCCACCCACATATGAGAAGTCAGGACAGTAAGATTTCGTCGATTAATTATTTTTAAAGCTTCAGGTGCTAATAAAGCCACTGCCCCAATTACTCTTAGGCAGTGGGGCCACCCATGTGAAATTACATCTAATTTTCTGCTTAGATAAGTAATAGGGTGCTGGTGAGGCCCTCAGGCTTGTGTCAAAATTCCCAAGGCCGTACCTTTTCTTTCGGTGACAAATTAAATCCTGACCCTGTGGGCAAGCTCAAAGTGATAGCTTGCAGGAGAGCAGTCTGAAGAACCTTAAAAGCCTTTTGAGTATCTGGAGACCAAAGCAGTTTGTCTGTTTGGGCCTGCTGAGTTTCAGCTATAAGTTTATATAAAGGCCTGGCAAGTTCCCCATAACCTGGAATCCAAATATGACAGTAGCCTGTGATTCCCAGAAATCTTCTCAATTCTCTTAAAGTCATAGGTAGGGGGTGATTTAGTACAGGTTTAATTTTCTCAGGGCCTATGGCCCTAGTCCCTTCTGATATGATTAGGCCCAGATATCTAACAGATTGTTGACAAAGCTGAGCCTTTTCTCCTGATGCCTTATAACTGCAGCCTGCCAGAATGCTTAAGAAATCTTCTGAGGCTCCTGAACAAGCTTCCTCTGTCTCAGCACAGAGCAAAATATCATCTACATATTGTAACACCACCGCTTCGGAGCTATTAGTTTTGTAGATCCCGTGACAAACTTTGTCCAAATAAGTGAGGATTGTCACAAAATCCCGGGGGCAAAACTGTCCAGGTTAACTGAGAAGCTGGCTGCATAGGGTCTTCAAAGGCAAATAGAAATTGACTTTCCTCCACCAAAGGCACAGAATAGAAAGCATCTTTCAAATCAATTACTGAGAAATATTTGGCTCGTTCAGGAATTTCAGACAATAGAGTATAAGGATTAGGCACCATGAGGTGTAAAGGAACTACAGCCTCATTTATTATTTGTAAATCTTGAACTAGTCTCCATTTACCATTTGATTTCTTTATACGCAAAATAGGAGTGTTGCATGGACTGTTACAGTGAACTAATAGTCCCTGTTCCTTTAAATTTTCGGTGATGGGTTTTAACCCTTACCCTCAGGTTTCAGTGGATACTGCTGCTTATGTGGAAATAAGTGGGTCTTTGAGCTTGACAACTACAGGAATAGCATTTTGTGCTCGACCCACAGATTTTCCATCAGCCCATACTCTAGGATTTACAGTTTGTTCAACTAAAGGGAGGGCTCCATATTTATGAAAACAGAGGCATGGACGTTGTTCAGTATATTCCTCCCCAAAAGGGGTGAGGGAGACTCTGGCATGATCAGAAGCTCGTGTGAAAAAAGCCCAGAATCTCAGTTACAACATAAAGAATAACTGAAATAATCCCCTTTGGCTCGTCCAGACAGTCCCATTACAGAAGCGGATCCGGAAGGAAGTGGGCCGGGTGCTTCAGTAAACATGGACTATTTTGCCCAGTATCTAAAAGGAAATCGATGGCTTGGCCCCCCACAGTTATTAATACCCGGGGTTCCTCAGGTGTAATTAGGACATAAGCTAGTGTGGGGACCCCCGGGCACCTTGAGTCCTGATTGTCTTGAGAGTCTGACCCCAGGTGTCATTATGACAATCCAGTATTTTAAGAGAAACCTCCTTTTAGATTTGTATAGGAAAGGAAAATAAAAAATCGCTAGTTTGTTTCCTCCTGCTGCTTAAGAGAGCAAAAAATATCTGACACTTGCAGCCTGTTTCCTCCCTTTGGAGACCCCTGGCCTTCCTGCCTGTTACCCTCTCAACATCTTGTAATAAAATAGACATATTTTCAACTGTGGTTTTACCAAAGACATGAATTGTGTGTATGTGTTTATGTGTGCACGCACAAATGGATATTTCTGGTCTCAGCTCTTTACCAGAGGATAATGGAGGTATGACATTAGATCTTGTGAAATTAAAGGCATTTCTTTGAAAAATAGGAAAATAAAAGAACATTTAACATGATAAAACCAAAAAAAATGCTTCATTCTTCCCTTTCAAAAAAAGAAAAACACCTAGTTTAACTGGTAAGTCTAATGGTCTGTTTTCTCCATTTTCTATGATCAGTGGAAAAAAGTGAGCTGTGTGGTGATATGAAGATGTTTCCCTCAGGCCCCTTTTGACTTTTCTGTGCAAATGAGGAAAGATGGGCTACATTGACCTGAAACCTTCCAACAGAGCCTCTCTTCATAACGAAAAAGATTGCTCAGATCCTATTTCCAAGCTGACCCCTTACAATGTTTTTTGTACCAGTGGATGTACATTTGCAATTCTGTATTGTTAAAATATTTTACTGCAATCATATAATAAAGAATTATCTGCTTGGTATCAGTTTGACCCAATCTTGAAAGAAAAGTTTCTTTTGCTCAGATACATGACAGATGTTCCTGGTCTTAAATGGAATGGGCAATAAGGACAAACTTGGGCCACTTGCCCTTCAGCCTCCCATTTCATTATTCAGTTATACCCGGTTCTCTTCGCTCAACTCAGCCCTTCTCATAAACGGCTTCTCTCTGGGCCTGAGGGAGTGCACTTATTACATGCAGATGAGAGACTAGACCGGAATTTCTGAGTCTGAGCAACACTGACCCCTGAAATGATTAGCCAGTTGGCTGTGTGTCTGTGTGTTGCAGTTCCGGATTGGAGGAAGTTTCTGGTGGTGATTAAAATTTTAAATAAATCCCAGTCCTCCCTGAATGAAAAAGGAAAAGGAAAACTGTAGGATGGAGGCAGGATCACAGGCTCAGAATTAGATGACTTCTATGAATGAGGCTAAAGCTGAATGGAGATTTTTTTTTTTTACGTCCTGACGTTCAGACCTCCACTAGCTTTCATTTGTTCTTGGGTCAGAAGCTTGACTCCTCGCTGTTTCTCCACAGCCCTCTGTCAAACTCAGGGCCCTGTCAGTGTCTCCAGCCTCATCCTGGGAGTTGACCCTTTGCTCATGGTTCAGCCTGTCAAGGTTGCATTTACCTTTTCTCTGTTTCCAAATACCCAAACCATGTCTGACATTGTAGTTCCTTTTCTCACCTTCAGGTCACCGTGCCTCAGGCCCTTTGTCACCCTTCAAGTCTAGGCTCAGAGAGGTCTCCCCATCCCCTCCTAACAGTCTCTCTCATGTTATCCAGGTTTATTGCCTGAGTATCAATTGCCATCAGGAGAAATCCATGCCCTTCTTCATGGGTTATTTTGAGTCCTTCCTTGTTCCCCTCTTTTTAGGGCTCATAGTGTTCCTCTTCTTCCCAGCATGGCTGTAGTACCTGTTACTGGAAATGTCTTTAGATGACAGGACTATGGGTTGGGCTGAATTATCCTCAGGGAAGACCAAGAGAACAGGGCAGGTGATGAAGATGTTTCCCATGTTCTGGACATTTCAGCTGTAATTGATCTTTACCCCATGTGACTACTTAATTACTCAAAAGATGAGCCAAGAAATATAGGAAATCCTGAAAAGCTGTACAGAACTGGTGTCCTCAAGCAGTGGGCTAAGATGTCCCCATGTTTTGTCTGCTGGGTTTCATCCTCTGCAGCCCCCAGATCTAAGCTCTGTCCAACCAGGACCAGTCACCATCGTGGACAGCAGCTTTGCCATCTAAGAGTTCATGTGCTCAGTGTTAGCACTGTGATTTCAGTGCTGTGAGGATGAGCAAAAATCCAAAACCTAATGGGGCAGGAAGGAAACGCTGCCCCCTGCACCCCCTAAGAGCTAGAATATCTTCCAAGTAGGTGTGGGTGGAGAAAACAGGAGAGAGTGAGACCTGGAGACCCTTGCTTTGAGACTTCCTCATCTCACATGCCTTTGTAGGTGGACTCTATAATGTCCCCAGGTGGTGGCAAACTTGCCCAGGAGGGCCAGTCTCTTGATTTTCATACTGCATGTGCAGTGTCCTTTGGGTGGTAGCTTGTGGGCACTCCTCTTGTGATCCCTTTTGCCAGGAAACCCATGTTCGCTTTAGTTTTGCTTAGTCCAGTCATCAGGGAGGAGAGGCAGACAAATGGGGAAAGTAGAGGGAGCCTGGTGGGGTCTGCAGGAGGGTTGTGGCAGTACTCGGGGGCATCAAGATGAGCCCAGTGAGTGGAGTGTGCGCCTATCCCAAGTGTAGTTGCAAGGACAAGGGGTGTATGGATCTGTTAGAAGAGAATGTCTCTGTTCAAGCTGGAGCACCTGGAAGCAGGTTTGTTGGAGAGTCCGCATGGAGTGGTTTGAGGTTCTACTGCCTGAGCTCGTGTTCCCCAGGACAGCAGTGCTGAGGCTGACATGTGCCTGCACAAGTTTGATTTGACAACTCGTGACCACACGTGAGCAGCAATGAAAGACGTGGAATTCAGCCGAGAAAAGTCTTTCCCACTGTTAGAACTGTGGCCTCGGCTGAGCCCTCAGACACCTGTGCTTGCAGGAAGATGGGAGCCTTGGGCTTGAGGGGCTGGTTCTAGCAGGTGCCCTCAGCATCCACTCCACTCCCTGGCTTTTGTTGGCTCTTTTATCAGGCAGGCAACGTAGAATAACAGGGAAAATCTCAGGTCATTTTTTGCATCAACTTTGATATCATTATGTACTTGGGGTTGCCGGTGCAGAAAGGTTCATGTACATTTGGGACGATGCCAAGAGAATCTGGAGTGTTTCCTTGGAAAATGCTGAGGTCCAGAGGGCCATGTGCATCATTGGAATTATCCCTCTTTTTCATAGTCTTTGGAGATTTCAAAGCTTGACCTGGATCACTCACTCTAAATGAAAATATAGTGTCTTGTGTCTGTGGATCCTTGGGTGTCCTCTTTTGTATTTTGCCTCATGCATGAGCAATCAGGGCTTGGAATGCTTTGTGTTTGTATAAGAGGGTTAGAGGCTCATTATGGGCTCTGTGGACACTCTGCTGGACACGATGAAAGTTTGTAAGTTTGTTTGAGTCCTGCTGGGAAAGTGGGAGTACTAGGGTTAAGATCACAGAATGCTTGTTACAAGGTGGCCCTACACGGTAGGGATCTCTGGGCCCAACCTGAGAAGAGTCATAAAGTCCTGTGACGTTGGGGAGGATGGGTCCAGAAAATCAGAGGGCAGTGATGCCACAGTGATCTGCAGCCTGGAGGCTTGTCATCTAGAAGATGCGGCTGCAACTGTCTTGCTGCCAGTCTGGGTTATGTGTTATCCACTCCTGTCCCTCCCAAAATAAGCACACATACAGACACAGTACAGAAAACATGGAATCTTAACTACACTGTTGTTGGTAATGTAAATGGTATTGCTATGTTGGAAAATAAAAGTTCCTTCACAAGTCAATATAGAACAGCCTACAGTCTGTCAAACCCATTTCTGACAGATATCCAAAGGAAAAGCAATCAGTTTTTCAGGGATATATCCACAGTTCCATGAGTGTGACTAGATTGGCAGTAGCCAAGGCATAGACACAGCCCAGATGTCTCTTGACAAAAGAATAGGTTACAAAAGTGTGGTATAGAAATATTTATTATATACTTACATTTATGAATGATTTTTTCTCTGTATATAAATATAAAAAATCAAGTATCCTGCATTTATGCCAGAATGAATGAACCTAGAGAACATTATGCCAAGTGAAATTAGCCTGACAAAGGAGGGCAGACCCTATGTCGAAACTAGAATTGTCACACTTATAGAGCCATCGAGTAATAAGGCTGTTACCAGAAGCTGGGTAGAGGGGGAAATGAGGCACTGGTAGTCAAAGAGGAGAGATTTTCCATTGTAAAATAAGTATGTTCTAGGGATCTGAGGTACTGCATGCTGCTGGTAGCATTTCTATATCCTTGAAATTCACCCAGAGAAAAAAATAATACAGTGTAGTTATAGGTGGAAGTGTAACTTCCTCGACTATAATAATTATTCAGTGTATGAGTCTATCACATGATCACTTTGTACACAGTACATTTATACCATTTTTGTTAGTTACGCCTTAGTAAGGCTGGGAAAGAAAAAGAATTGGGAGGGGAGGGGTGCTTTTCTCTGAATGGTGCTCAGTCCAGGCTTCACATTTCATTGATGACGCATTTTGCATACACATGTGCCAGAATCCAGCTCCAGCAGCCAGGGAATCAGCCTGAAGAGATGAGCGGTGTCGGTGGAGAATGATGCAGCCTCTGACTCAAGGTAAGGGACTGCATGTTTAGTTCAAGCTTCAGGTTCTCCTTTATACTTTGACAAAAGCATTAGGTCAGAGGTTTGGCATTTTCAGTTTCCCCTCACCCAGATTTATTGGCTCCATAAAACATTGTTGCCCTTCAAACAGAGTTTCTACTTCAGCGATTCTCTCAGAATCCTGTTTACTTTAACTTGTGATTACATTGTAACTCATGCTTATGTCTGGGCTGCATACCACATTACTCAGTTTATTTCTTACCTTTCTAAATCCTGTTTGCCCCTAGAATCTTAAGCACACTATCTCCTAAAAAGGCTTCTAGCTATTAATATCTCTGAAATTCCTGATCTGTATAAGCTATAGTAAAACACGTTAGCACTACCACATTCCTTAAATTTTTAGCTTCTAACTATTCTTCAGTTCATTTCAGTTCAGTCTCTCAACTGGAATTCCATCACCTCCACTAGCTTTGTTCATAGTAATGCTTTCTACGGCCCACTTGACTTCACATTCCAGGATGTCTGGCTCTAGATGAGTGATCATACCATCGTGATTATCCAGGTCGTGACGATCTTTTTTTTTTTTTGTACAGTTCTTCTGTGTATTCTTGCCACCTCTTCTTAATATCTTCTGCTTCCATTAGGTCCATACCATTTCTGTCCTTTATCGAGCCCATCTTTGCATGTAATGTTCCCTTGGTATCTCTAATGTTCTTGAAGAGATCTCTAGTCTTTCCCATTCCGTTGTTTTCCTCTGTTTCTTTGTATTGATCACTGAAGAAGGCTTTCTTATCTCTTCTTGCTATTCTTTGAAACTCTGCATTCAGATGCTTATATCTTTCTTTTTCTCCTTTGCTTTTTGCTTCTCTTTTTTTCACAGCTATTTTTAAGACCTCCCCAGACAGTCATTTTGCTTTTTTCCATTTCTTTTCCATGGGGATGGTCTTGATCCCTGTCTCCTGTGCAATGTTATGAACCTCATCCTGTAGTTCATCACTCTATCTATCAGATCTAGGCCCTTAAATCTATTTCTCACTTCCACTGTATAATTGTAAGGGATTTGATTTAGGTCATACCTGAATGGTCTAGTGGTTTTCCCTACTTTCTTCAATTTAATTCTGAATTCGGTAATAAGGAGTTCATGATCTGAGCCACAGTCAGCTCCCAGTCTTGTTTTTGTTGACTGTATAGAGCTTCTCCGTCTTTGGCTGCAAAGAATATAATCAATGTGATTTTGGTGTTGACCATCTGGTGATGTCCATGTGTAGAGTCTTCTCTTGTGTTGTTGGAAGAGGGTGTTTGCTAGGACCAGTGCATTGTCTTGGCAAAACTCTGTTAGTCTTTGCCTTGCTTCATTCTGCATTCTAAGGCCAAATTTGCCTGTTACTCCAGGTGTTTCTTGACTTCCTACTTTTGCATTCCAGTTCCCTATAATGAAAAGGACATCTTTTTTGGGTGTTAGGTCTAAAAGGTCTTGTAAGTCTTCATAGAACCGTTCAACTTCAGCTTCTTCAGCATTACTGGTTGGGGCATCGACTTGGATTACTGTGATATTGAATGGTTTGCCTTGGAAATGAACAGAGAGCATTCTGTCATTCTTGAGATTGCATCCAAGTACTGCAGTTTGGACTCTTTTGTTGACCATGATGGCCACTCAATTTCTTAATTATTCCTAAACCCTAAATTCAGTAAACTTCCTTTGCCATTAACATTTCCTTCACAAATATGTCTTAGATGACAATCCTTCCCATGGCGTCAAGCTGCAGCCTACATGATCATCCTGGAATACTCTTTGTAAAGATCCTTGAACAAATGTCAGTGGTTAACTTTATGGATTATTCTCTGGGCACAACTGCAGAAGGCTTTGTGCCTTCTCATGCTCCTCTCAAGATCAAAAAGCACCTTAACATTCTTTTCAGTCAGCTCTACTGAGGAAAGGAAATAACAAGTCATAATCACAAGACCTAATTCCTTCATTCTGGGTTCGTGCTTGCGGGATAAGTAGAGGGGTTTGGGGCCGTGCCTCCGTTTTGTCAGTAACGTGTAATATGGCTCCCGACACACATGTTTTGTACCCTCTGACCAGAGATTCCCCTTCAGGTAGTTTGTGTTGGTCCACAGCTTGAGAATGTTTAAGATGGCCCAGTTGATTCCAGTCTGGATCCCTCACTGAGCATCAGGACTCTCGAGTCCTCCCTTTCCTGACAGCTGAGATCTTGGCTGAGGAGGGTGTGCTCTGTTTTGGGGGTTGGATCAGGGCCTGCTCTGTGACCTGAAGGAGATTGTCTGGTCAGCGGAGTTGCCTCCTGCTGCTGTGTACTTGAGGCCTCAGCAGGAGGGGAGTGTGATCTGAGGGAAAGTGTGTGAAAGTCCCATGTTGGGACTCTCTGCGGAAGTTAACTGTCCTGAGACCCTCCTGAGACAGTGACCACAGGGAACTGTCTGTTCCTCATGATGAGGGCTTCCCTGTGTGTGTGGCTGGGGCTCAGGAAGGGGATGTGTTGACTCTAAGCATTAAACATCATGTTTTCAACATGATGATAGACCTCTGAAGACTCGTGTTGCCTGAGGAAGCCCTGAAGTTAAGGAAGAGGAAAGAAAAGGATCGAGACATGGCTGTTTCTCAGGTAAGGTCATATTTAGTCTGTCCTTCCTGAAATGCCCTTCTCTGGACTTGCTAATCATGTCTGACTCTGGAATGTCCTGTGTGACTCCTGTACACGCACACTCACCCGGGGCCCTCCCTCAGGCCCTGTCGTCTCCACTTAGATCCCTTCTCCCCATGGCCCAGTGACCTGACACTTGTGGGTAGGCTCCCCTGGGCACTGTCCTGGGCAGGGCTTGTCTCCCACGGGTTGGACATGCGGTCTCAGTACTGTTGGGCAGCAGGGATTGCTTAGGGCCTATCTGGATGCGCTGTCTCCTCTGTCAACCAGGGTAAGGAAACTGCTCGTGGAAGTCAGGTGTTAGTATGCACAATAGCTGGTTAAATCTGGGAAACAGATCAGTTGAGCCTGTCCTTTCCCTTTTGTGTATCTGACATCCTTGTGAATATACCTTACATATATATATACACAAAGAATTATTTCTGAGTACTGTGTTCTGTTCAGTTGGTTTATTTGTCTGTTTTAATACCAGTACCACATCACCTTGATTACCTTGTAATAGGTGTTGAAATAGAAAGACCTCCATCTTCCTTCTTCAAGAGTTTTGCTGTTTGCTCTTAGAATAGTTCTATGACTTTCACGATGTTTTATTCTGCTTCTACAATGATTGTCGTGGCAGTTTTGATAATGAGTTAATTGGTTTATTGACCCTTTGTGTGGTTATTAAAGAATCTTTTTGATATTCCATGTTTCTTTTGTAATCTTCATGATTTTTACTGATGAAACTTTGTCATGTGGGAAAGAAGAGACATTTACTTCTTTTTCAATTTGGGGACCTTTGATTTCCTTTTCTCATCTACTTGCTCGAAGGGTTTCAGTGCTTTGTTGAACTGTAGTGCAGAGTGTGCATCCTTGCCTTCTTCTTAACCTCGGAGGAAAAGCTTTCATTCTTTCCCCATTGCTGTGCTCTTTTCATAATGGCATTTATTATGTTGATGTTGGTATAATTTATTCTTTGTAGTTTGTTGAGTGTTCCATCTTGAAAGGTTGTCAAATTGTTGTCGAATGTTTTTTTCCTGCATCAAGATGATCCTGTTTTTTTTCTCCTTTAATCTGTTAATGTAGTGTGTCATATTAATTGATTTTTGTATGTTGACTTCTCCTTGCCTTATATGAATAAAATCCACTTGGTTATGGTGTCAGATCTTTTTATTTATTTATTTAAATTATTTTAATTGAAGGATAATGGCTTTACAGAACTTGTTGTTTTCTGCCAAATACCAACATGAATCAGCCATAGTTATACATATGTCCCCTCCCTCCCATCTTCCTCCGTATCCCACCCCTGTAGGTTGTTAGAGAGCCCCTCTTTCAGTTCCCTGAGTCATTCAGCAAATTCGCATTGGCTCTCTACTTTATATATGGTAATGTAAGCTTCCATGTTACTCTCTCCATACATCTCACCCTCTCCTTCCTCCCCTCCCACCTCCATCTGTTCTCTGTGTCTGTTTCTTCAGATCTTTTTAATATGTGTTGAAGTTGGTTTGCAGGTATTTTAATTTTACATCAGTATTCATCAGGGGTATTGGTTTCTAGTTTTCCTTTCTTGTGTCTTTGGGAAATCATCAAACTATTAGAATCATGCTTGCTTCATAGAATTAGCAGGATTAGTGGTAGTTCTTTTGTAAATGTTTGGTAGAATTAGGTCCTGTATTTTTCTTAGAGGTTTCTGACTACTTTTTAAATCTCTCTAGTTATAATGGGCTTCCCTGATGGCTCAAATCATAAAGAATCTGCCTTCAGTGCGGGAGACCCAGGTTCTTTCCCTGGGTCGGAAGATTCCCTGGAGAAAGGAATGGCTGTCTAGTCCAGTCTTCTTGTCTGGAGAAATTCCATGGACAGAGGAGCCTTGTGGGCTACAGTGCATGAGGTCACAAAGAGTCAGACACGACTGAGTGGCTAACACTTTCACTTTCAACACTTCTCCACTTTTTTCTTAATAAGTAAAATAGTTTGTATGTTTCTAAGAATTTGCTAGTATCTCCTATATACTGTCACTTATAGGCATTATTGATCATAGTACTTCCTTATCTTTAGAAACTTTCTTTGACATGAGTTGTAATCACTCCAGTTTCATATCTGTTTTTAATTATTTGGATCATTTTTTCTCTTGTCCTTAGTCTAGGTGGGGGTTTTCGTATACAATTTTTTCAAAACATCAACTCTTGGTTTGTTGATTTTTATATTTTTCTACTTTCTATTGTATCTCTGGTTTAATCTTTCTTATTTACATGTTTCCTTCTGCTAAGCTTGAGTTTAGTTTGTTTTCTGTTTTCTGCTTCCTAGAGGTCTAAAAATAGATTTCAGATTTAAGATCTTTTTTTTTTTTTTTTTTTTTTTTTTACTGTAAGCATTTAACCTTTCAGACTTTCCTTTTAGTACAGTGGTCTTTGTGTGTTATAAATTTTGTAATGTTGTGTTTTCCTTTTGATCCATGTATTTAAAAATTTCCATGTGATTTTTTTCTTAGACCCATTTGTGGTGTAAGAGTGAGTTTTTTAATGTCCACATTTGAGGAATTTTCTTTTTTTCTTATGTTTATTTCGTTGTTGTTAGGGAAGATACTTTTATGGTACCAGTCTCTTAAAACGGTTAATTTTGGCCTAACATATGTTCTCTCATAGAGAATGGTTTATGTGTCCTTGAGATACAGGTGTTTTATGCTTTTGTTGGGCCGTGTGATCTGTACATGCCTGTTCAATGTTTGCTTCATTTTTCTGAAATATCTAATATTCAGTTCAGTTCACTTCAGTCGCTCAGTCGTGTCCGACTCTTTGTGACCCCATGAATCGCAGAACGCCAGGCCTCCCTGTTCATCACCATCTTCTGGAGTTCACTCAGACTCACATCCATTGAGTCCGTGATGCCATCCAGCCATCTCATCCTCTGTCGTCCCCTTCTCCTCCTGCCCCCAATCCCTCCCAGCATCAGAATCTTTTCCAGTGAGTCACCTCTTCGCGTGAGGTGGCCAAAGTACTGGAGTTTCAGCTTTAGCATCATTCCTTCCAAAGAAATTCCAGGGTTGATCTCCTTCAGAATGGACTGGTTGGATCTCCTTGCAGTCCAAGGGACTCTCAAGAGTCTTCTCCAACACCACAGTTAAAAAGCATCAATTCTTTGGTGGTCAGCCTTCTTCACAGTCCAACTCTCACATCCATACATGACCACTGGAAAAACCATAGCCTTGACTAGACGGACCTTAGTCGGCAAAGTAATGTTTCTGCTTTTGAATATACTTAGATGTGTATATATTTTTACTTGTTACAGCTTTTTGGTAAATTGATCGTTTTATTATTATACAATATTTATCTCATTGCACTTTTTTTCTTCAGTTCATTTTGTCTGATATAACAGTCTCCCCTACTCTGTTTAGGATGGACTGTCTTTTTCCATCCTTTCACTTTTCATCTTTCCATGTCCTTAGGTTTGTGAGTACTACCTGTTTCAACTCTCTGACAAACTCTGTGTCTCTTGCCCTGTGTTTTACCTCCTCTTACTTCTTCTAGTCGCCCCTCCTCGTGTGCATCCTATGGTGGTGAAATACAGGCACCCTGGACAGCTCCTTTCATGCCACTGTAATTTCAGAAGGAATATATTGAATGTTTCCTTCCTATCATGATGTTTCTTTAGAAAGTCTTGGTTAATAACTATATCTTTTTCCATATTCTTTTCTGACATGATATTTAATTCTCTGAGAAGTTTTTTTTACTTTGCTTTTGTGATAATTCTTTTTTGTCATAATCTAATGACTCTTCTAATTTCAGATCTGTTTTATTAGTGGAAAAAAAAGCAAAGAAAGTCTTTGGCTTCTGTTAATGCCTTGCTATGTAAATTTAAATGGGTAAAATTTTATCTTTATATATAGTAATTTTATTATGAATTGAGTTCAAGTATTTTTTTTTTAATATTTTTACCAGTTTTCTTTTGGTAGCTTAGTATAGAATCCTGTTGACAAACTCGGCTAAGTACAAAGGATACATAGTTATTGTCTGAAGAATGCTGAAATACATGTGAATAAAAGGATAATATAAAATTGTCCAAAAATCCTGTTCAAAAGACAAATCCTCTCATTTCAGTTAATTTTTTATAGATAAGTATGCATGCATGTGCAAGTCTGTGGTTTAGATACAAGACATCATGATTTTAAGACTACATATCACCTTTTTTTTTTTCAGTTGAAATTATGTTATCAGTATAATCTGTGGCCTTGAAATTTTCTGAACAATCCTGTTAGTGTTTTAAGTAGTAAATTACTAAGAGTTGTGTTTCTGTATCCACGTCTGTAATGACTTTTCATGCCATTCCACATTGTTCACCTTGGACTTTTTTTTTTTTATATTAATACAATATTTATTTGTTTTCCTTCTGTCAAAGCCTGAGCCCACCACTTTCCCCAGGCTGCCTGTGGAATTCCAGGAAAGGGAACATACAGGGCAGACACAGGAGAAAGAACTATGGGAGGTGGAAATAGCTCCTTCATATCGTGAAGAAGACGAGCTAGACAACCATCAGGCAAAAGAGCCCCATGGCCTTTGAGAGGGCCAACCCCATGGCGTAGAAGAGCTACTGTTTCAGAGAAGGGTTCCTGGCATAACAGTGAAGCTCCCGAACACAGTCCCACTTCCAGCCCTGGAGCCAGCCACCCCTGCTGTGGCAACTCCAGCTCCAGGGAACTTGGCTGCTGTGTCAAAGTCCTTTGAAATGGCAGTGGTTTGGAAGTTGTGGCTAGGAATAAGTGAGATGGTCGGGGGACCTGGGGCTGCCAAGCTGCTGTGGCTCTCATAGGTCAGTGTCTCCAGTCCTTCACCACCACTGTGGACAGTGATCGCTCAACAGGGGGGAGGTTCTCCCGATCAGGGAGAGGGGAGAGACTACTTTGGCACAGGTGTCCATTTTCAAGGGATGAAGGCCCAAGGCCCAAGAGCTGCTCCCCCTGCAGAGAAGACAGAGGGGCAGGGAAGAGGCTCACCTTGGACTTCTTTCAAGTTTTCTTTAGAAGCCCTCTGTCAAAGGACTTGTAATGTTGTCTGTATTACTTCACTGTTAGATGCTTAAGCTTCAGTTGCTGAGCCCAAGCTTCTGAGTTCAGGTGCTTCATGTAACATTTCTTACCTTCTTGATCTGATTCAAGTTTCTCAGAGTGTCTGTGACACAGGTTTTCTTCTCTAAGGTGGGAACAGATGGTTGTTTAATGAGCTGTTATATTGATGACAGGTTCTTGCCTATAAAGTACTTATTTAATATTTAGAGTAATGCTACAGTAATTTAGAGCAACAGGAAGCCTTCAGACACTGTTAGTTCTTGCTGCTGTTATCGACATCATACCTGAAAATTTTGACCTTTCCATTAAAAGTGCCATGGACTTTGTCATCTCTGAAGACACCACTCATGCTGTACCTCATCGAGATAATGAATTGCACTCACTGGGTAGAATATAATGTCTGACACTTCTGTATAGCCAAAACAGTGTTGAGCTTTATTTTTATATATTTCATGGATTTTGAACAATGATGAAAAATCCATATTAATTGGAGGATCTCATAAGGTCTTAGGAAAAAGCATAAGAAATTAAAATTAGAGATCCATACTTTCTCCAGATACCCCTGCATGGATCTGTTAGAACACATACTTCAACCAAGTCAATCCTTGCCCCTTACCACCCTTTCTCTTTTGTATGAAAATGAGAACTTTTCATGGCCCTTTTGGTGACATGTGGTTTCATTTCAGGAACAACTGACTTCTGAGGATGTGGCCATTGAATTCACTCAGGAGGAGTGGGAATTCCTGGATCCTGCTCAGAGGGCCTTGTACAGGGATGTGATGCTGGAGACCTATAGGAACCTGCTGTCTGTGGGTGAGGATGACTTCCTTCCAGAGCTGCCGTAGGGTATCTGCATTTTCCCTGTGTGCCCCTTGGGAGGACCTGATGTCTTTCATCTGAGAGTTCTGGTGACTGGGGCATGACACAGTTTCAAAAGGTTAAACTGACCCTCTTCAGATGCTGTGTCTGTTTCATGTCATATCTGAGGTTGTTGCAGAGCTTAATTATCTACAAAGCTCAGTAGCAAAAGTTAAAAAAAAAAAAAAAACCGAGTTCCTATTTTCTGCTTTTCAACTTTTGGCTCAGTGTTAAAAAATCCACAGCACTTTAGATTTCTTTCTTCTGATAACACTGAATATCTACTTGTTTGTTTTTACTTGCTTCTTTACATTTTTTTGGCTGTACCATTCTGCATGTGGGATCTGAGTTCCCTGACTAAGGATCAAACCTGCACCCCCTGCATTGGAAATGCAGAGTCTTAACCACTGGATCACCAGGGAAGTCCCAGAATTTCTGTTTCTGATCTGAATATTATCTCCACATTGGAGCCTGAGAAAAAGCTCTGGAGAGTGGGGAGTGATGTAAAAGTAACCAAAACTACAACATATAAAGAAAAACGAGTATCTCAAAAGGGCTGTTTTTTTCTGTTTAGGAGTGGGACAAGTTGGTGGATTGGATCCTCTGTGGTTGTTACTTAGGGATATATAAGAGTGGGTAGAGAGATCGTCTTTTTGATCCTAGATCCTACAAGGGGAGCATATGTGAGTCTCGCAGGCTCTTAACTTGCCATCTGTAGGTCGAGTGCATGGTCCCATCTCAAGATGCTGTAATTTCTAACCTTCATGTTGTATTATTTTTACTCTTGTGCTGCTCTACCCAGTCTGGGAATGTCAACTGTTCCTGATGTTCCATTCTGCTTCAGTTCAGTTCAGTCGCTCAGTCGTGTCCGACTCTCTTCGACCCCATGAATGGCAGCACTTTGTATCATTTTACCACGTCAATTTCTTTGAAATAAATTCCTGAGGGTCTGAAATTTTATCTGGTTTCCTTGCTGTGATAATCCACCCATGTTTAATTGGCAGCCTCTGGTGAGTCTCTGTGGAGTGGATTTAGTAGGTAACAGAAAACTGTGATGGAGACACTATTTCTAATGTTATTTTCTTGCTCTGTACAAGTCAGCACTTGAAGCTATCCAGTAGAGTGGTCAGTATGTTCTAGGATGATGAGAGAGAAAGTATCACGAGAGCCTGATACATCTTTCCAGGTTATTTTCTGGCTTTGGAAACTCTGTCAAGGGCACCATGACAGTGCTGTTGATGTGTATCAAGGACCATATATTTTAGCCTCTGTAAATGGTATGGGAATTTATCCCAGGACAGCTTTGTCCAAGTTCACATTCTCATATCTATGAGGTTGCTGCCATGTTTTGGTTGGTATAAATAGTGCTGCTAAAAACATTGGGGTGCATGTATCATTTTGAATTAGTTTTCTTCCTTTCTGGATATATGCCCAGGATTGGAATTGCTGGTTCATGTGATAGCTCTATTTTTAGTTCTTTATGGAACCTCCATGCTATTCTCCAAAGTGGAAGTACCAATTTATGTTCCTTCCAACAGTGTAGGAGGGTTCTCTTTTCTCCATACCCTCTCAAGCATTTATTGTTTGTAGACTTTTTGATGGTGGTCATTCTGATCAGTGTGAGGTGATACATTTTTGTGGTTTTGATTTGCATTTCTCTCATAAGTAGAGACGTCAAACATCTTTTCAGGTGAGTATTGGCCATCTGTTTGTCTCCTTTGGAGAAGTATCTGTTTTGATCTTCTGCCTAGTTTTTGATTGGGTTGTTTGTTTGTTTTGATATTAAGCTGTATGAACTGTTTGTATATTTTGGAAATAAATCCCTTATAGGTAGCATCATTTGCATGTATAGTCACCTAGTCCAAAAGTTGAATTTTTGTTCTTTTTTTGGTTTCCTGTGCTTTGCAAAAAGGTTTTAAATTTAATTAGGTCTCATTTGTTCGATTTTGCTTTTATTACCATGACTCTAAGAGATAGATTCAAAAAAATTTTGCTGACATTTATGTCAGTGTTTTGCATTTGTTTTCCACTATGAATTTTATAGTATCTGGTCTTGCATTTAGATGTTTAACACATTTTGAGTTTATTTTTGTGTATGGTATTAGAGAATGTTGTAATTTCATTCTTTTTCCTGTAACTATCCATTTATCCCATCACCATTTATTAAAGAGACTTCTTCATTCTATATTCTATCCTCTTTTGATATAGAATATTTAACTCTAAGTAAAGTGGTTTATTTCTGGGTTTTCTGTCCTGTTCTACTGATCTGTGTTTCTGTTTTGTGCCATCATCATACTACTTCCCTGGTGGCTCAGACGGTAAAGCCATCTGCCTACAACGCAGGAGACCCAGTTTCAGTCCCTGGGTCAGGAAGATCTGCTAGAGAAAGAAATGGCAACCCACTTCAGTATTTTTTCCTGGAAAATCCCATGGACAGAGGAACCTGGTAGTCTACAGTCGATGGGGTCACAAAGAGTTGGACACGACTGAGTGACTTCACTTTCACTTTGTTGACTGTCAGTTTGTAGTATAGTCTGAACTCAGGAAACATGATTCCTCCAGCTGTGTTCTTCTTTTTCAAGATCATTTTAGATATTAGGGTCTTTTTTATTTTGGTACAAATTAAGTTTTTCTTTGTTTTATGAAATATGTCATTGTTAATTTGATAAGGGTTGCACTGAATATGTAGATTGACTTGGATAGTATGGTCATTTTGATAGTGTTACTTCTTTCAATCCAAGAACATGGTATATGTTTGTGCCATCTGTTTGTGTCATCTTTGGTATCAGTCATCAGCATCTTATAGTTTTATGAGTACAGTTCTTTTGACTTTTTAGGTAGGTTTATTCCTTAGAATTGTATTCTTTTCTCTGAGATGGTGAATGGGATTGTTTCATTAATTTCACTTTCTGACATATCATTGTTAGTGTATAGAAATGCAGCAGTTTTCTATATATTTTGTATCCAGCAAGTTTACTCTGTTCATTGATGAGGTCTAGTAGTCATCTGGTGGCATCTTCGGGATTTTCTGTGTGTAGCATCATAGTGACAATTCTACTTCTTTTAAATTATTTTTTACCTTGAATTCCTTTTATTTCTTTTTCTTTTCTGATTGTTGTGGCTAGGACTTCCAAAAATATGTTGAATAAAAGTGGCAGTAGTGAACATTCTTGTCTTATTCATGTTGTTAAGGGAGTGCTTTCAGTTTTTCCCTGTTGAGTATGATGTTAGCTGTGTGTTTGACATATACAGTCTTAATTATGTTGAGGTAGGGTCCAGCTGTGCTGACTTTCTGAAGCGTTTTTATCATATATGGCACTTGAATTTTGTCAGAACCTTTTCTGCATCTATTGTGATCATATGGTTTTTAGTCTTCAGCTGTTACTGTGGTGTATCATAGTGATTAACTTGTGGATATTGAGAAATCTTGCATCCCTGCAATAAATCCCACTTGATCGTGGTATGATCCTTTTATGTATTAGTAACTGTTTGAATCTGCTCTTTTGAACTCAGGGAAGGTCTAGGAGAATAAAGCCTTTTTCTACAAAAAAGAGTTGGATGCCTCTGAAAGGCTTTTGTAACTGGGAAGGTCTTCCAGAGTCAGTGTCAATCCCTTGTTTCCTTTGATACTCCTAGATCTTGAGATGACCATGTGTGGAAGAAGAAATGAAATAAATGTCCAAAGGAGAGGTTAATCATACTTGGCAGAGGAACCCAGGTTTAGATAGCTTTTTCCTGGATTTTCCTTCTGATTTCTGCTAATAAGATTGTTACACAATATCCTGGAATATTGTGTATGTTTTTCTTGAATATAAGCATTCCATTGTAACTTACAAAATTCACAGTTGGATACATTACATTGTAAATAGTATAACAGGTATTCTCTTGCTTTTTCCATATATCACAGTCACTTTTAAAATCTCTCTTATTTCTGTCCTATACCCATAGTATAATGCCCATAAACTTGCTGAACCAGTTCTTTTCTTTTAAGGTCAGTATGTTAGTTTGCGCTCTCAGTTATTTTCACAGAGACATGGCAGTCACAGGCTAATATCTCACATAAACCTGTGTACCCTATGCTCCATGCAGGCCCTTTCTTAGTCCTGACCAGTCCTCACATAGTACCTTGATATGGATGGAAACATTGTTCTTACCTATCACATCCCTCCACCTTCTACATACTCTCACTTTAAAGATAATCTCTGATCATTTATTGAACACATTTCTCAGGACATGACCTAAATCACTCTGTGCATCCATGATGACTCACAACCCATTTCGGAATGGGGTGGTTGAATAATATTTTAACAGACTACTTCTGTCTTGTATCTTCCTTGATATTTTCTTTCTAAGTTCCTTATATATATATTTTTAAAATATTTTCTAGTCTATTCATTCGGTGGGTGGTCATGTTTAGAAATAAGTTTTTTCAGTCATCCCAGTAGGTTCAGAGTCATATCCTGGTTCTCTTACCACTTTGTGGCCCAATTGGGTGTGTCTCTTGCTCTGATTAGAGAAAAGCATGTTAGTTTGCTGTCAATAGTACATGTTTTATAGTAAATACTCAAAATAGATTTGTTTAAAAAAGGTAATATCTATACTGTATCATATTCTTTATGATATGACTTTATCTACATTATATATATATTTTAAATATAAATGTATTTACTTTCATTGGAGGTTAATTACTTTACAATATTGTATTGGTTTTGCCATACATCAACATGAGTCCACCACAGATATATACATGTTCCTCATCCTGAACACCACTCCCTCCTCCCTACCCATACCATCCCTCTGGGTCATCAAGTACACCAGGCCCAAGCATCCAGTATCATGCATCGAATCTGGACTGGCAATTCGTTTCATATATGATATTATACATTTTTCAATGCCATTCTCCCAAATCATCCCACCCTTTCCCTCTCCCACAGAGTCCAAAAGCCTGTTCTATACATCTGTGTCTGTTTTGCTGTCTCGCATACAGGGTTATCGTTACCATCTTTCTAACTTCCATGTATATGCGTTAGTATATTGTATTGGTGTTTTTCTTTCTGGCTTCCTTCACTCTGTATAATAGGCTTCAGTTTCATCCACCTCATTAGAATGATTCAAATGAATTCTTTTTAATGGCTGAGTAATACTCCGTTGTGTATATGTACCACAGCCTTCTTATCCATTCATCTGCTGATGACATCTAGGTTGCTTCCATGTCCTGGCTATTATAAACAGTGCTGCAATGAACATTGGGGTACACGTGTCTCTTTCAATTCTGGTTTCCTCGGTGTGTATGCCCAGCAGTGGGATTGCTGGGTCATAAGGCAGTTCAATTTCCAGTTTTTTAAGGAATCTCCACACTGTTCTCCATAGTGGCTGTACTAGTTTGCATTCCCACCAACAGTGTAAGAGTGTTCCCTTTTCTCCACACCCTCTCCAGCATTTATTGCTTTTAGACTTTTGGATCACAGCTATTCTCACTGGTGTGAAATGGTACCTCACTGTCGTTTTGATTTGCATTTCTCTGATAATGAGTAATGTTGAGGATCTTTTCATGTTTGTTAGCCATCTGTATGTCTTCTTTGGAGAAATGTCTATTTAGTTCTTTGGCCCATTTTTTGATTGGGTCGTTTATTTTTCCAGAATTAAGCTGCAGGAGTTGCTTGTATATTTTTGAGATTGGTTGTTTGTAAGTTGCTTCATTTGCTATTATTTTTTACCATTCTGAAGGCTGTCTTTTCACCTTACTTATAGTTTCCTTAGTTGTGTGGAAGCTTTTAAGTTTAAGTAGGTCCCATTTGTTTATTTTTGGTTTTATTTCCAATATTCTGGGAGGTGGATCATAGAGGATCCTGCTGTATGTCCTGATGTATGTCAGAGAGTGTTTTGCCTATGTTCTCCTCTAGAAGTTTTATAGTTTCTGGTCTTCTGTTTAGATCTTTAATCCATTTTGAGTTTATATTTGTGTATGGTGTTAGAAAGTGATCTAGTTTCTTTCTTTTACAAGTGGTAACCAGTTTTCATAGCACCACTTGTTAAAGAGATTGTCTTTAATCCATTGTATATTCTTGCCTCCTTTGTCAAAGATAAGGTGTCCATAGGTGCGTGGATTTATCTCTGGGGTTTCTATTTTGTTCCATTGATCTATATTTCTGTCTCTGTGCCAGTACCATACTGTCTTGTTGACTGTGGCTTTGTAGTAGAGCCTGAAGTCAGACAGGTTGATTCCTCCAGTTCCATTCTTCTTTCTCAAGATTGCTTTCGCTATTCGAGGTTTTTTGTATTTCCATACAGATTGTGAAATTATTTGTTCTAGCTCTACATTATATCTTCTTAAAAAATTTTATTTATTTTTTAATCGAAGGATAATGGCTTTTCTGAATTTTGTTTTCAGTCAAACCTCAACTACATTATATCTTGTATGTGTTTCACTTGCAACATTTTTCAGCAATATCGTATTTGACCCTAGTCAATAAATACACAAAGCTCTCACTTTTAATTTATTATATTTTCGTGCCATTAAATTAGGTAATAAACAATAGTGCATGGCTAGAGATTAGCCTTCCTTGGTGGCTCAGTGGTAAAGAATTCACCTGCTAATGCAGAAGATGCAGGTTTAATCCCTGAGTCAAGAAGATCCCATGGAGAAGGAAATGTCAACCCACTCCACTATTCTTGCCTGGGAAATCCCATGGACATTGGAGTCCGGTGCGCTACAGTCCACAGTGTCCCAAAGAGGCAAACACGACTGAGCGACTGAACAACAACAACATAGGTGGGGATTGCATTGTTTATTGGCTGTTAGAAAACCGGCGACTATTTTACATCTTAATTTATGTGTCATTTACAGATAATGGTCTTTTAGCATGTATTCTGCAATACAGCTGACACATACTACTTGTTAACATTGTAAAATGCCTTTTCTTTTTGGGTACGTAGTTTTACAGCGGATTTAAAAAGTACGTTGTTTCCAAAAAATTGTTTTAGTCATATTCTTCTTTTTCTCATTTGTTTTCAATTGTAAACAACCAATTATGAAGAGTTGATTATTAATTGGGTAAGCTTGGTTTTGGATTATTTACTGTTACAAAATATAATATATTGTTTAGAATTTATTTATGTACTGTAAGTTTGCAGAATACAGTGATAGTGTAATATTTTTCGTTTCAATTTGAGACAACTGTTGATTGATATGTTGCCAGGGACCAGCCCCGGTGGATCGAGGGTAATTCAAAGCGGGGACGGTGTGGCGAGAGAGATATATAGGTGCAGAGAGAGATAAGGAAAGATTTTGCAGTTAAGAGAATAGAGGAGAGAAAGAGGCTGTATTCCTTGGTTTACATAGAAAGCCAATAAAGCCTCAGTCAAGAGACTTTTACCATCTACGTAAGGCCACAGGCACCCACTTGAATAGCGGAGGGTCCCCCGCCTTGGGCTCCCTCTCGCGTGGGTGTTAGAAGCCCAGACAAATAAGTAGACACGGTGAGCCTCTATGCTCCAGACGGGAATCAGCCAGAAAATAGAGTAAGAAAGAAAAGAAGACATGGGGGAAGCCAGTCTTTCCAGGAACTGGTCCAAGAAACTGGTCCGTCCTTTTTTTTTTCCAGGAAAAGCTTTTATACTTTTAGTTTTACATAGATATCAGTGGATAATACCAAGTCTTGCAGGGTCAGTAACCCTGGCCCTTACTGAGACCAGGCTTTCTCTCTGCATACTTAGCTGTATACACAGGTCTTAGGTGATTTACATCATCTTCTGGCCAGGAGGCCAATTACCATTTTATACCCCTTTTCTGTTAAGGATCCATCAACCAGAAAACATTTGCCCTAACAGTGTTGTTCTTACTAAAGTCTGATGTCACTCTCAGAAAGCACTAATTAAGGTTACATTCTTACATAGCAAGGACACAACAATTTATAACGAGGAAAGAGGAGTACAGTGATTTATAACAAAGAGAAAATTCATTAACTCAAAAGTCTAGTATTGCTAACATCAAAACTACTATACTCTTTTTTCTACATCCCAATTACATTGATTAATATCCTCCAGGTGCCTAAAAGATAAAGGATATGGAGGCCTGGCAGCAGTCATTAACTCAACAATGAAAACCTACACCGACATAATTCTTAGCTCTTTAAAAAAGGCTCTGTATCTTTAAGATGTGTTAAACTTCGTGCCTCTCGTGGTTGGGGGGCTGTAAAAATCACATGCATGGTTGTAAAAGTCCGGACAGACCAGTCAGGTAAGTTAGACCAGTCAGGTAAGTTAGAAAGCTATTAGAGGGGTTTAATCCTAGACATTTTTTTACACCCAGGAGACTTATTGAGTGGAGCTCTAAGTTAATTCCTTTTAGAGGAAGGTGGTGGGGGACAGCCCCTGTTAATGTCAGAAGCATAAGTGAAAAGCATAATGCAGTATGGCAGGCAGACTCTGGTTTTTGTGGGTAAATGCTTGAGAAAATCCAGCGAGGCTCCCTTAAGGCTGGACTTGCCTTTGCCTCTCGGACCCCTTAACCTCATGACCTTTGCCACAGCAGAACTCCTCGTGCTGGCTCCCAGCAATATGTTCCTATTGGTCCTGGTAGAAAAACACTTTGTTCTTGAGAGTTGGCATAAGATTGTCCAATGTGAGTGTGTTTGTCATATGGTTTTTAAAACTAGGCTACCGTAATGGTGAATTTATGTTATGCTTTCTTAAGTTAAGGGTTCTATTCCTTTAATGTTTCTAAACACTTAAGGTGGTCATTGTGGTGTTTCATAACTTGATGTAAGTATTACTTTTGGTGTAATATATATTCAACATGAAACATTTATTTTTGAATTGTTGTGAGCAGAATACCTATGATTCTTTTCATCTTGTAGATATCTCTCCTACACATGTGATCAAGCATTTACAACCCACAGCGAACAATGATAAACCAGAAACATTCCAAACATTGATGCTGGGAAGACCTGAAAGCTGTGAAATCAAACATGTTCATCTTTGGGAAAGTCAGGAGAACATGTGTGACTTTGAGTGTCAGGGGAGAGATGACAAAATAAATTATAAAGGCTCACCTGTAAGCCTTAATGGAAATGTGCCTGATGGAAGAGATTCGCATGATAGAAAGGATGGAGGCATGAAGCCCTTTGGAAAGAGGTTTGGATTTAACTTTCAGAATAAACTGCAGGTATTTCAAACTGGTGGAATAATTTCTGAATATAATGAAGTTAAGAGTTCTGTCAACAACAGTTTCTCATTTTCACCAGTTCAAAGAATTCCTCCTTGTGTTCAAACCAGTGTTTCTAATATATATGGGAATGATTTTATGAATCCTTCAGGAATAACACAAGATGTCAAAGCACAGAGGGAAAAACCTTACAAATGTGATGAGTGTGGCAAGGCCTTTCATATAAAGTCAATCCTTTTAAATCATCAGGCAGTTCATACTAGAGGGAAACCTTACAAATGTGAGCGAGGCAAGGCCTTTACTCACAGCTCACACCTCAGGAGATATAAGAAAATTCATACAGGAAAGAAATTATTTAAATGTGATATATGTGACAAAGTCTTCAGCAAAAATTCAAACCTTGCTGGTTATCAGAAGGTTCATACTGGAGAGAAACCTTACAAATGTGATGAGTGTGACAAGGCCTTTTGTGTAAAGTTAACCCTTTTAAGCCATCAGACAGTCCATACTGGTGAGAAACCTTACAAATGTGATGAGTGTGGCAAGGCCTTTCGTGTAAAGTCAACCCTTTTAAGTCATCAGACTGTTCATTCTGGAGAGAAACCCTACAAATGTGATGAGTGTGGTAAGGCCTTTCGTGTAAAGTCAACCCTTTTAATTCATCAGACAATTCATACTGGAGAGAAACCTTACAAATGTGATGAATGTGGCAAGGCCTTTCGTGTAAAGTCAAGCCTTTTAAGTCATCAGACAGTTCATACTGGAGAGAAACGTTACAAATGTGATGAGTGTGGCATGGCCTTTCGTGTAAAGTCAAGCCTTTTAAGTCATCAGACAGTTCATACTGGAGAAAAACCTTACAAATGTGATGAATGTGGCATGGCCTTTCGTGTAAAGTTAACCCTTTTAAGTCATCAGACAGTTCATACTGGAGAGAAACCTTACAAATGTGATGAGTGTGGCAAGGCCTTTCGTGTAAAGTCAACCCTTTTAAGTCATCAGACAATTCATACTGGAGAGAAACCTTACAAATGTGATGAGTGTGGCAAGGCCTTTCGTGTAAAGTCAACCCTTTTAATTCATCAGAGAATTCATAGTGGAGAGAAACCTTACAAATGTGATGAGTGTGGCATAGCCTTTCGTGTAAAGTCAAGCCTTTTAAGTCATCAGACAGTTCATACTGGAGAAAAACCTTACAAATGTGATGAGTGTGGCATGGCCTTTCATGTAAAGTTAACCCTTTTAAGTCATCAGACAGTTCATACTGGAGAGAAACCTTACAAATGTGACGAGTGTGGCAAGGCCTTTTGTCTAAAGTCAACCCTTTTAAGGCATCAGACAGTTCATACTGGAGAAAAACCTTACAAATGTGATGAGTGTTTCAAGGCCTTTCGTCTGAAGTCAAGCCTTTTAAGTCATCGGACAGTTCATACTGGAGAGAAACCTTACAAATGTGATGAGTGTGGCATGGCCTTTCGTGTAAAGTCAACTCTTTTAAGGCATAAGACAGTTCATACTGGAGAGAAACCTTACAAATGTGATAAGTGTGGCACGGCCTTTTGTGATAAGTCAACCCTTTTAAGGCATCAGACAGTTCATACTGGAGAGAAACCTTACAAATGTGATGAGTGTGGCATGGCCTTTCATGTAAAGTCAACCTTTTTAAGACATCAGACATTTCATACTGGAGAAAAACCTTACAAATGTGATGAGTGTGGCATGGCCTTTTGTGTAAAGTTAACCCTTTTAAGTCATCAGACAGTTCATACTGGAGAGAAACCTTACAAATGTGATGCATGTGGCAAGGGCTTTTGTGTAAAGTCAAGCCTTTTAAGTCATCAGACAGTTCATACTGGAGAGAAACCTTACAAATGTGACGAGTGTGGCAAGGCCTTTCGTCTAAAGTCAAGCCTTTTAAGTCATCAGACAATTCATACTGGAGAGAAACGTTACAGATGTGATGAGTGTGGCAAGGCCTTTCGTGTAAAGTCAAACCTTTTAAGTCATCAGACAGTTCATACTGGAGAGAAACCTTACAAATGTGATGAGTGTGGCAAGGCCTTTGCTGCCAGCTCATGCCTCAGGAGACATAAGAAAAGTCATACAGGAAAGAAATTATTTAAATGTGACATATGTGACAAAGTCTTCAGCCGAAATTCAACCCTTTTAAGTCATCAGACAGTTCATACTGGAGAAAAACCTTACAAATGTGATGAGTGTGGCAAGGCCTTTGCTCACAGCTCATACCTCAGGAAACATAAGAAAAGTCATACAGGAAAGAAATTATTTAAATGTGATATATGTGACAAAGTCTTTAGCCAAAATTCAACCCTTTTAAGGAATCAGACAGTTCATACTGGAGAGAAACCTTGTGATGAGTGTGGCAAGGCCTTTACTGACAGCTCATACCTCAGGAGACCTAAGAACATTCATAGAGGAAAGAAATTATTTAAATGTGATATATGTGACAAAGTCTTCAGCCGAAATTCAAGGCTTGCTCGACATCAGACAGTTCATACTGGAGAAAAACCTTACAAATGTGATGAGTGTGGCATGGCCTTTCGTCTAAAGTCAACCCTTTTAAGGCATCAGACAGTTCATACTGGTGAGAAACCTTATAAATGTGATAAGTGTGGCAAGGGCTTTCGTGAAAAGTCAACCCTTTTAAGTCATCAGACGGTTCATACTGGAGAGAAACCTTACAAATGTGATGAGTGTGGCAAGGCCTTTCGTCTAAAGTCAACCCTTTTAAGGCATCAGACAGTTCATACTGGAGAGAAAACTTACAAATGTGATGAATGTGCCAGGGCCTTTCGTCTAAAGTCAACCCTTTTAAGGCATCAGACAGTTCATACTGGAGAGAAACCTTACAAATGTGATGAGTGTGCCAAGGCCTTTCGTCTAAAGTCAACCCTTTTAAGGCATCAGACAGTTCATACTGGTGAGAAACCTTACAAGTGTGATAAATGTGGAAAAGTCTTCGGTCAAAAATCACATCTTCAACTTCACTGGAGAATTCATACTGGAGAGAGCCCTTTCAGATGTAATGAGTGTGGCAAGTTCTTCAGTCAAAATGCGAACCTTAAAAAACATCAGAAAATACATATAGAGAAAGCTTTCAAATGTTTTGAGTGTGGAAAATCCTTTATTCAGGTCTCAGCACTCACTAAACATCAGAAAATCCATACATGAGGGAAACTCATGTGAATGTGGTATATGGTAGAAGTCTTCAAATGTCAAAGTTCAAAATTCACACACTACTGTTGCTCAGAGAATACATCCTCCTGAGAAACTATACAAATATCGTGAGTGTGGCAACATCTTAGGCTTCATGAGAAAATTTATACTGGATAGAAGCCTGATATATATGTATTTATTAGTCAGGTCTTTAGAACATGAATTCATTCTAGAAAGATTGCTCACCAATTTCACAAATGTTAAAAAAACAAAAAGAAAAAAGAAAACCCCTATCCTCTCATCTCACCAGTAGCATCAGACTATTTATCCTGGAGAAAGCACACAGCAGTGTAATGTTTGTGGCAAGGATCTTACCCAAAAGTCACAAGATAGGAACATAGTGGGGCCATACTTCCCAGACTCAGTGGTTGTGGCAAATCCTTTACCTTTTTCACTCTATGCATTCTCTGATGACTTTAGTTCAGGTACTCAGCAACTGCAGTAAGTCCATATTTGAAGAGAAGCTATAGAGATCTTTTCGTGTAAAAGAAACCCGAATTCTACCTCAGCAAATACGATTCTTTGGGACAGTAGTCCGCCATCTTTTTGGTGTCCTGGCTTTCTGAATAAAGTCACTATTCTTTTCCCAACAAATAGTCTCTCAGTTTATTGGCCTGTTGTGTGGTGAGCTCTCAGAGCTTGGCTTTGGTAATACATTGATCAAATGCATTTGCTACATGTGTTTCACGATGGTCTCTGGAAAGGAATCAATGAGATGAAGGGACTGACTTCATTAGATACAATTCATTCATATCCATGTTCCCTGGACAAACACACAGTCTGAATTACAAAATTCAATAGTGTGTGTGAATTAGCAACAGGGAGGGGAGAAAATAATGTAAAGCTAGGACATGACTCATCATGGTCAGTAGGATCACGAAGCCCTTCCGTACATAGTCCAGCCTGTTATAAAACATAATGTTCTACCAACTGACGAACAGAGTCGGCAAGATGTTAAAAGGCCTGAGCTTTGCATAGGAGGAGAGGGACAGTTACCAGGGACTGATGGTGTGCTAGGAACAATGCATAGAAATAGGGTCATGTTCTCCATTGGATAGAAATATCTGTTGTATCCATGATTAAAGAAGAGTTACTCTTATTTGTGGAAATTGAAGACAGAGCTGTCATGGTCTTCGTAGACCGGGACCTGAGGAATGGAGTCAACGAGAAGAAGGAAGCAGGGGACCCAAGTCTCGAGTGGAACAGAGGTGCTTTATTTGCAAAAACGCATGTTTATATATCTTTATACAAGGCAGCTTTAGGCAGTAAAATCATTGAGAAAAAAGAAAGCGAAGCAAATAACAGTCTTGAAATTGCCAGAAAACATTCCATATCCTGAGGAAGAGGGGCATAACTGAATAGATTACCTTCAAGTAAAAGGTCACTGAAGGGAGTCACTGAAGGGAATCCAAGCAGATGCTCTTTCTCATGACCTCAGTCCTGAGAACTTCATGCAGCTCTGCTCATTCCTGTTTTCCAGGAACTGATAAAGAATAGAGTCCTTGAGAATCGGCACACAAAAGAAGAAAATGTCATGTTGGATCCTTCAAAGTTGGATATCCCCTGACAGTTCCCCCCTTTTTACTTTTTCATAATTGGGGATGACTGTAGACACTTTTGTGAAAAAGGCCCTGAGCAAGTGAGTTTGTTTAGTTTGAACAATTTTAGTTGAAAGGCATTGGTATGTTACAGTTATCACCAGGATAACTATCAGCATTATAGTTCCAGATCGAATACTATGTGTAATGCCTTGAAACCATCTTCGAGGGTCTAGCCCAGATAATTGATCAGCTTAGCTCTTCAGTTATGGTTTCCAAATTGTTGGAAGAGGGTATACTCTTATAGAAGGTTTCAAGGATTTCCTTTTGCAACAATTGTACATTTAAGGAAGCATTATTATGCACATCTTGCAAATGAAATTTGATTTTTTCCCAATTGTAAGCACTGAACCGAAAAGGAGTGATACAAAATTGAGTAGAATTCCAATCACAATTTAATAATACTTGTTTTTGTAAATCTATTAATTGATCTCCAACCCATTGGATGGCTGTTTTTTGATTCCTGAATTTTATTTTGAACTGTTTCATCTTTCTGACCCTGAGTGACCCATATAGTATGAGCATCTTTAGTCCAATTTTGAATAAAGTTTCGTGTTTGAATTGAAGTTTGTAAACAGTGTGTGACAGCGGCAGTGGTGCAAATGGCTGTTAACCCCAAAATGCCAAGAATCAAGCATCTAATTAATCACTTAGATCGTCAGAGTAATTTCGTGAGTAACTGGGAGGTAAATCTTGCCATGGGATCCTCTTTCCAGGGTCATTGGAGGTCTGCTGGCAACCACAGACTATGTCGAGATCAAAGAATCAAAAGGGATTCGTTTTTTTAGAGAAATAGAGGAATTAAGACAAGTATACAATTTGTAATCGATACAAGTCACAGAACATAAAGTCTTATTAAATTGTAAGTTTCCTATGGCAAAGACAAAAGGAAGGGGAACGCAAGCTTGTATAAAATATGAGTGATTATAATGGAAGGAATAGTTATGACTATGACTGGTCCCTGTGAAATATCCAGTCCAAGCTCCAAGTTTTCATATTTGTAGCAAGTTTCCAGATGTCCCATTGTTCAGGCCCAGTTTGCCTATTGAGGACAGTTTGAGGGCAAGGAGGTGCCATTCCACCATCAAGCCAGCCAAGGAGTCCTTTGTCATGGAAGTGTTCCATTGAGCTGTTGGTAATCTTCCATGTTACTTGAGTAACATAATCACACATAGTACTGTTAATATTATCTGAGAGGTTAGATAACCACATACCATAGGGTTCCCAATCAACAATGGTGTATTTGGCCACAAACATGAATTTCCATGATTTGGCTTGACATCTATCTCAATAAACAGGAGTATATTTAAAATCCTTACACGTAAACCTCTTACATTCCAAGTTTTGTCCTTGTCCTAGAGTTTTGGTAGTATTGACATGGTTCTCATAAAAGGACAGGGTAGTTAACAGTCTAAACAATGTGTGGAAGTTCTTTTTTGGAGACTGGATGAAAACCCACGTTTGTCGACTAACATTAATACATGATTCTGCTGGGCCCATGCATAAAGGAAGGATTTTATAGCCTAGAGGAATGTTAATCTTCCTTCATCCTCAGGATGAGAGGGCCCCTCCAAGCTCCAAGGAGGAGGCATATGTACTGAGTCATTAGTGGATACAGCTGGTCCTATATCTGTCCATTCTACAACCTGCAATAAAGGGGGGTTAGGTATATAAGCCAATAAGTGTGATTAATCAAGTCAGCCTGAGTGGGGGAAGCAAAAGCAAGCATAGCGACAAAAATATTTTTAGGATTCTGAGGCATTCTCTGTTGAGAAACCAGATTTCCAGCTTGATTGGTAAGGGTATTTATCTGTCCCCAAGTGGGGAAATCATAAGGTCAATGACCTCGAGTGCAGTGTCTCTTGGAAATTTTCAAGTCGCCATGGCTTGTACTGGAAACTCCTCCTCTTGGGGATTTCACTGTTTCTTCTGTATCTTGAATGCTGGTGGCTCCCCTGGAGCGGATCTTCCAAAGAGGGAGCCAACTCATTCGTTGGGTCCATCTGGAAAAATCCAAGCATACCCCTTTCCCTGTAATATTAATTTTCCAGATTTGCATTGTTTAGTCAACCCGCCTTAATACCAAATGGGCAGAGGAAGGGAAGTATCCTTCAATGCCTCAAAATGTGTTTCTGCTTTGTCAAAGTATCCCCTTGTGGCAAGTTTAAAAATTTTAAGCAAATAAAGCTGTATTAACAGTAGTTATGGGATTAAAGAGTATATTGCGTTGGAATCTGTTGGAGTCCTTTAATGGACTGGAACCTGATAAGAAAGTGAAAGAGAGAAAGAGAGAAAGACACGGGCATGCAAGCTCTGATGGAGCAAAGGTGCTTTAATGATCTGTCTGTGAGTATATATAGGCTGTTGTACACGAAATTTCTTTCAATAAAAATCAGAAAACCAAATGGACAGCAACCATTACCAAGGGAACAAGGGATTAATAATGGTCACAGGGTCAGGAGACGGTCCATATCTCAAAAAAGAGGATCAAGACTAAGCACTTGTGTCCTAAGGAGAATGTTTACTGAAGGCGTTTCAAGCCTGTCTTACTCTGTGACCTCAGTCCTGGGAGCGGTTTGCTGTTCCACTGGTTTCTGACAACAGAAACTGATAAGGAACAGAGGATTTATGAGGAACAGCACGTTGGAATCCTCCTGTTAAACATTCCCTGACAGTTCCCACTTATTTGTAAAAAGGGTTCTGACCATTTGAGTTTGTTTAGTTCTAACAATTTTGCATGAAGGCAACGGTGAACAACAAATATAATTGTCAAGACAATCACCAAAATTACAGTTCCAGACCCAGGGCTGTGAGTAATGCTTTGAAACCATCTACGTGGGTCTAACCCAGATAATTGATCAGCTGGTTGTTCCAAATTAGTGGAAGAGGGCAGATTTTTAGAAAAGATTTCAAAGATTTCTTTTCGTAATAATTGTACATTCAGAGAGGCATTATCATGTATGCTTTATAAATGAAATTTGATTTGTTCCCAGTTGTAGGTACTATCATTGAATTGAACAGGTGTAATACAAAATTGAGTACAATTCCAATCACATTTTAGCATCACCTGTTTTTGTACATCTATTAATTGATCTCCAACCCATTTGATGACTGATTTTAGTTCCTGTATTTCATCTTGAATATGCTCATCTATCTGAGCCTGAGTGGCCCACATAGTATAAGCATCTTTAGTCCAATTTTGGATAAAATCATGTGTTTGAATTGAGGTTTGTAAAGCAGTGCCAGTGACGGCAGCAGTGGTGCAAATAGCTATTAATCCCCAAATGCCAAGAATCAGCCATCCCTTGAATCGTCTAGATCACTGGAGCAGTTTAGTAAGTAACCGGGAAGCAAGTCCAGCTATGGGGCCTTTTTCCCAGGGCCGCTGGAGATTTATTGGTACCCCCAGACTACGTCGAGATTGAAGAATCAAAAGAGATTCATTTCTTAAGGAAACAGTTAAGTACATAATTTACAATTTATACAAGTTACAGAACGTAAAGTCTTATTGAATTGTAAACTTCCTATAGCAAGAACAAAAGGAAGGGGAACACAAGCTTGTATGAAATATGATTGAGTATAACGAAAGAAATAGTTTCTGTAACTAGGATTAGTCCCTGTGAAATGTCCAGTCCAAGTCCTAAGTCTTCGGTGCTGGGTGCTCGCAGCAAGATTCCAGGTGTCCCATTGTTCAGGCCCAATCTGGTTATCGAGGACTATTCGAGAACGAGGTGGGTGCCATTCCACCGTCAAACCACCCAAGAAGTCCTTTGTCATGGTAATTTTGCATTATAGTGTTACTAACCTTCTATGCTACTTGAGAAGCATAATCACACGCAGTGCTGTTAATATCATCTGAGCAGTTAGATAACCACATACCATGGGGTCCCCAATCGACAATTGTATGATTAGCCACAAACATCAATTTTCCTGATTTGGCCTGATGCTTGTCCCAACGAACTGGTGTATATTTAAAGTTCTTATTAGTAAACGCTTTGCATAGTGTTCTTTGTTCTTTCCCTGACTCTCCCTAACGTTTCAGTAGTATAAACATGGTTCACGGACAAAGAAAGGGCAGTAAATAATGTAAGCAACATATGAAAGTCCTCTTTTGGAGGCCAAGTTTGTCTGCTAACATTTATGCATAATTGTGCTGGGCCCATACACAAAGGAAGGACTTCATAACCTAGAGAGATATTAGTTTCCCTTCTTCAGGGTGTGAGGGCCCTTTAAGGCCCCAGAGAGAAAGCATATGTATGGAGTCATTGGTTAATACTATTGGTCCTTTCTCTGTCCATTCTACAACCTGAAGTAAAGGGGGTTTGGGTATGTGAGCCCAGTGTGATTGATTAGTTCAGCTTGAGTGGGGGGGAGGTGCAAGCAAGCAAAGCAAGTAGGGCAACAAAAATATTTTCAGGACTCCGAAGCATTCTCTATTGAAAAAGTGGATTTTCAGCTTGATTAGTAAGGGTTTTTATTTGTTCCCCAAGACCAGAGATCCTAAGGTTGATGCCGTCAAGGGCTGTGCTTTCTGGAGATCTTTAGAGCCACCATGGCCTGTATTGAAATATCTTCCTCCTGGGGTTTTTGTTGTCTTGTTTCTATGTTGAAGGCCGGGGGCCCCCTTAGGTCGGATCTTCCAAAGAGGAAGCCGTGTGAGCTCATTGGATCCATGTGGGGAAATACAAGCATACCCTTCTTTCTATAACATTAATTTCCCAGATTTCCTTTGTTTATTCAACCTGTCTTGGTACCAAATGGGCAGAGGAAGAGAAGAGTCCTTCAATTCCTCGAAATGTTTTTCTGCTCGTGTCAAGATATCTCCTTGCAGTAAGTTTTTAAAATGCTGGGGTCCAGCCCCGGTGGATCCAGGGTAATTCGAAGGGGAGATGGAATCAGCGTTCTAGGAAAAAACTTATTTAATTACAGATATATAGAGAGATTAGAAACGGATAGTGTAGTAGAAAATTTAGTGGCGAAAAAGAGGCTGAATAATTTAGCCAGAAAAACAGAGAACAAGAAAGAACAACACAGGGGAATCAGTCTTTCCAGAAACTGATCCGTTTTCTTTATTTTCAGGTTTGGTTATATACCTTTTGTTACACATAGAGACAAATGGAAATTTTTAAAGTCACACGGGGTCAGCAGTCCTGACCTTTATCAAGATCAGGTGCTTCATATAAATGTATAAAAAAAGGTCTTAGGGGTTTTACATCATCTTCTGGCCATGAGGCCTACTTACATTTTATGATCCTTTCTTTCTGATCACCAAAAAACTGATTTTTTCCAAGGGTGTTTTTTCTTAAACCAGGCACCACCCCCCAAATAAAGTTGCATTCCTACAGGGTGAGGGTGTAGTGAGTTACAATCAAGAAAGGAATTTATTTAACCTAAGGTTAACATGATTAATCTTAAAGGTTTATACTTATTTCTCCTATATACTAGTTATATTCATTATAAGGACAGGGAATATGGAGATTTAGCAACAAACAGCCCAACAAATGAAAACCCTTCACCAATGTTTTTTTCTGTTTCCTGAGTTCTACCAATTTGTTTATGGCTGGAGTCCCAGATAGAGTGGGCTGTGTATCCCAAGGACATGATAAAAGTTAACTTTAGGTTTCTTCTTAGGCCTGTTTTTGCTTCCCAGGCAGAATTGGAGCTCCAAAAAAGTATTTTAACAAGTTAACATTTTCCTACCTGCACATGTAAGAAGAACCGGTTTTGCAATTTCAAAAAAGATTTTATTTGAATCAGTTTTTTTCTGGAGTCTAAAGAATGAATATCATGGCCATTCAGTGTCAAAAATATCACTTCTTTTTGTAGTTACAGTATATTATTAATGATATATGCATGAGGGAATTGCTGTCACATTGGATGTAAAGCCTTGACCACAAAAATTTGACAAATAGTAGGACTGTTAAGTATACGTTGAGGTAACACAGTCTATTGAAATCTTTTATGAGGCCCGATGTGATTAGGAAAAGGGAGAGAGAAAGAGCATCTCAGTCTAAAGGGTGTAAAGGTATATTTAAAAATCAGTCTTGTAAATCAGTAATAATAATGTGCCAATTTTGAGGAATAGTAGTAGGGGATGGGATGCCTGGTTGTAGTGCACCCATGGGTTTCATAGATGCATTAACTTTTCTAAGGTCTGTTAAGAGATGTCATTTGTTAGAGTTCTTTCTTATAACAAAAATAGGAGAGTTCCAAGGAGAGTAAGATTCCTCAATATGTTTTGATTCTAATTGTCTGTCTATAAGTTCTTTAGTAGCCTGTAATTTTTCTTTCGTAAGGGGCCATTGTTCTGTGCAAATAGGCTCGTCACTCTTCCAAGTTATTTTAATCATTGCTTGTTTGTTAAATGAGCAGTGACCCCTAGGAAAAACGTGGAATGTATATCTGAGTTTGCCATTTCATAAGTAAGTCCCTTCCTATTAGATTAACGGGGTGCATCTATCACATAAGGTCTTAATGTTGCAGGCTGGCCTTTTGGTCCTTCATATGGGTAGATTTGAATATTTTGATAAATTTCTTGTACTTTGGTTTGAGAAATTCCTGAAATTTGGCAAGAGATTTTTTTGTATAGGCCAGGTTTGGGGCCATAAGTGTTTGGAAATAATAATAATATCAGATCCAGTGCCGAGGAGACCAAAAAATCTTGTACCATTAATTTTGATATTTATATGTGGCCAGGCATATTGAGATACCAATGATGTGCATAAGGATTATTTTTGATCTGCCGAATCTGCTTGTCTGTATGTTATTAGAGGAGTTAATAGAAATGTAAGGCAAAAGAAGTAATTGAGCAATTTTGTCCCCCTTTTTGAATTGCCAAAGAATCTGAGATGACATCAGCATTTAAATCTCTCCTTTATAATCTGAGTCAATCACTCCAGGGTGAACAGTAATTCCTTTAGATGTCAAAGTAGATTGGCCAAGTAAAAGACCAAAGTTTTGTGGGGGCAGGGGTCCAAAAAGTCCGGTAGGTACTCTGGAAGGGACTGCTTGAGGGTAAAGGGAAAAATCATTCAGGGGTGGTATATTGACGGCAATACTGCTGGATGTTGAGGGTTTGAGGAAAAAGAAGTCCCCCTGGTTTTTGTTGTAGGGGACCTGGGTGGGGGGTGGGGTGGGGTGGGGGGGACTCTTTGGAGTTTCCTAGAATAGGTTTTCCTTCAATATCAAATTTAGATTTACAGTCTTTGTCCCAATGCATTCCTCTATGGCAGCAAGAGCAGATTCTTTGAAGTTTTTCATTAGCCTTCTTAGGGCAGTCTGGAGAAGGGAATGGCAAACCACTTCAGTATTATTGCCTTCAGAACCCCATAAACAGTATGAAAAGGCAAAATGATAGGATAACCAAAAGAGGAACTACCCAGGTCAGTAGCTACCCAATATTCTACTGGAGATCAGTGGAGAAATAACTCCAAAAAGAATGAAGGGATGGAGCCAAAGCAAAAACAATGCCCAGTTGTGGATGTGACTGGTGACAGAAGCAAGGTCCGATGCTGTAAAGAGCAATATTGCATAGGAACCTGGAATGCCAGGTCCATGAATCAAGACAAATTGGAAGTGGTCAAACAAGAGATGGCAAGAGTGAACGTCAACATTCTAGGAATCAGCAAACTAAAATGGACTGGAATGGGTGAATTTAACTCAGATGACCATTATATCTACTCCTGCAGGCAGGAATCCCTCAGAAGAAATGGAGTAGCCATCATGGTCAACAAAAGAGTCCAAAATGCACTACTTGGATGCAGTCTCAATAACGACAGAATGATCTCTGTTCATCTCCAAGGCAAACCATTCAATATCACAGTTATCCAAGTCTATGCCCCAACCAGTAATGCTGAAGAAGCTGAAGTTGAATGGTTCTATGAAGACCTACAAGACCTTTTAGCACTAACACCCAAAAAAGATGTCATTTTCATTACAGGGGACTGGAATGCAAAAATAGGAAGTCAAGAAACACCAGGAGGAACAGGCAAATTTGGCCTTGGAATGCAGAATGAAGCAGGGCAAAGACTAATAGAGTTTTGCCAAGACAATGCACTGGTCCTAGCAAACACCCTCTTCCAACAACACAAGAGAAGACTCTACATATGGACATCACCAGATGGTCAACACCAAAATCACATTGATTCTATTCTTTGCAGCTAAAGATGGAGAAGCTCTGTACAGTCAACAAAAACAAGACCAGGAGCTGACTGTGGCTCAGATCATGAACTCATTACCAAATTCAGACTTAAATTGAAGAAAGTAGGGAAAACCACTAGACCATTCAGGTATGACCTAAATCAAATCCCTTATGATTTTACAGTGGAAGTGAGAAATAGATTTAAGGGCCTAGATCTGATAAATAGAGTGCCTGATGAACTATGGAATGAGGTTCGTGACATTGTACAAGATATGGGGATCAAGACAATCCCCATGGAAAAGAAATGTAAAAAACCAAAATGGCTGTCGGGGGAGGCCTTACAAACAGCTGTGAAAAGAAAAGAAGCAAAAAGCAAAGGAGAAAAGGAAAGATATAAGCATCTGAATGCAGAGTTCCAAAGAAGAGCAAGAAGAGATAAGAAAGCCTTCTTCAGTGATCAATGCAAAGAAATAGAGAAAAGAACAGAATGGGAAAGACTAGAGATCTCTTGAAGAACATTAGAGATACCAAGGGAAAAATTCATGCAATGATGGGCTCAATAAAGGACAGAAATAGTCTGGACCTAACAGAGGCAGAAGATATTAAGAAGAGGTGGCAAGAAACGACCCAGATAATCATGATGATGTGATCACTAATCTAGAGCCAGACATCCTGGAATGTGAAGTCAGGTGGGCCTTAGAAAGCATCACTACGAACAAAGCTAGTGGAGGTGATGGAATTCCAGTTGAGCTGTATCAAATCCTGAAAGATGATGCTGTGAAAGTGCTGCACTCAATATGCCAGCAAATTTGGAAAACTCAGCAGTGGCCACAGGACTGCAAAAAGGTCAGTTTTCATTCCAATTCCAAAGAAAGGCAATGCCAAAGAATGCTCAAACTACCACACAATTGCACTCACCTCACATGCTAGTAAAGTAATGCTCAAAATTCTCCAAGCCAGGCTTCAGCAATACATGAACCATGAACTTCCTGATGTTCAACCTGGTTTTAGAAAAGGCAGAGGAACCAGAGATCAAATTGCCAACATCCGCTGGATCGTGGAAAAAGCAAGAGAGTTCAAGAAAAACATCTATTTCTGCTTTATTGACTATGCCAAAGCCTTTGACTGTGTGGATCACAATCAACTGTGGAAAATTATGAAAGAGATGGGAATACCAGAACACCTGACCTGCCTCTTGAGAAATCTGTATGCAGGTCAGAAAGCAATAGTTAGAACTGGACATGGAACAACAGACTGGTTCCAAATAGGAAAAGGAGTATGTCAAGGCTGTATATTGTCACCCTGCTTATTTAACTTCTAGGCAGGGTACATCATGAGAAACACTGGACTGGAAGAAACACAAGCTGGACTCAAGATTGCCGGGAGAAATATCATAACCTCAGATATGCAGATGACACCACTCTTATGGCAGAAAGTGAAGAGGAACTAAAAAGCCTCTTGGTGAAAGTGGAGAGTGAAAAAGTTGGCTTAAAGCTCAACATTCAGAAAACGAAGATCATGGCATCCAGTTCTATCACTTCATGGCAAATAGATGGAGAAACAGTGGAAACAGTGTCAGACTTCATTTTTGGGGGCTCCAAAATCACTGCAGATGGTGACTGCAGCCATGAAATTAAAAGACACTCCTTTGAAAGAAAGTTATGACTAACCTAGATAGCATATTGAAAAGCAGAGACATTACTTTGCCAACAAAGGTCCATCTAGTCAAGGCTATGGTTTTTCCTGTGGTCATGTATGGATGTGAGAGTTGGACTGTGAAGAAAGCTGAGCGCCGAAGAATTGATGCTTTTGAACTGCGGTGTTGGAGAAGACTCTTGAGAATCACTTGGACTGCAAGAAGATCCAACCAGTCCATTCTGAAGGAGATCATCCCTGGAATTTCTTTGGAGGGAATGATGCTAAAGCTGAAACTCCAGTACTTTGGCCACCTCATGTGAAGAGCTGACTCATTCGAAAAGACTCTCATGCTGGGAAGGATTGAGGGCAGGAGGAGAAGGGGACGTCCGAGGATGAGATGGTTGTATGGCATGACCGACTCAATGGACATGGGTTTGGGTGGACTCCGGGAGTTGGTGATAGACAGGGTTACCTGGCATGCTGCGGTTCATGGGGTCGCAAAGAGTCGGACACAACTGAGAGACTGTACTGAACTGAACTGAACTGCCCCCTGCGCCAGGACGCTTTGCCCCCCTGCGCCGAGTCGCCCCTCCTCAACGTGCCACGCCGCGCCGGTGCTCTGCCCGGGCGCGCCATGCCGAATCTCCCAGCCCCGCCGGCTGAGTTGCCCTGTCAGACGCGCCTGAACGCTCCGCCCCGCCCCTCCTGCCAATCCGAGACGGCCCGCCCCTCTGCTCATGGGGTTCCGCCTCACATTCCAAAGGTCCGGCTGGTCAGGCTTCTCTGTACCACCTACTCCAGGACGGCCAGGCCCTGCTTGCAGGCCGTCCAGCTATCTTTCTGCGCGTGCGGCACCGTGACCCACGCGGAAGCGGAGAGCGGCGAGTGGAGGTCCCAGAGCAGCGTGAGTTTCTGTCCTTGGAGTCAAACCTGCCTCTCGCAGTCTCCTTTCTTTGTACCCCGGCTCTGAGGGTGGTACTGACCCTAAATCCCCGCTCCCGCCCCACCACGCTCAGCAAATTCGAACATCTCCGTAAGCGGCGAAGGGGCGCCTGCCTTTTGGTTTAAAGTCCGCACTGAAGCCGGTTTCTGCTTTTGGAACACTGAAACCCTGCGTTTCGCATTTTTTCTGGCTTAACGCTGTTTACTGACCTCACGGACCCCTCTATCCTTTCTGCACTACATACAGTTCTATTAGGCGAGGTGGTTTATTCGCTCCACGTTCTTCAGCCTCTCCTCGGGCCCTGGAGACCTTGCCGGCCGCCCTGCTCCCGGAGAGGCTGCGTTCTCTCCCCTGTCCTGGGATTCTGGGGAGCCCGCCCCGCTCTGAGACCCCTCTTCCCCCAGCCCCTCTGTTCTCAGGTCTCCTCAGGCCGGTCCTTCTGCGCTTCAGAGTGACCTTTCCCCTGATCCCTGGTAGGGGGAGGTGACCTGAACCAGCCACGTGACGCCCATGGTTCTTCGGCCCCAAATACCACCCGCTGGAATTTGGCTCTTGCGGGAGGGCCTTTCTTATTCAGTCTCGTACCCTGTTAATAGTGGGCGGAAGGTGGGATCAGAAGAAGCAGAGACAGCGACTCCTAGAGGACTGGAAAATTGAGAATAGCATGTGGGACAAGCGATGGCAGTGAAGAGGATTGTGAGGAACTTGAAAGACAGCTTCATGAAAGAGAATGAGCCTTGAAGGGAGCGGGTGGGGAAAGGAGAGAAATTTAAAGAAAAGCAGGATCTCCGGAGCGTTAAAGGTGAGCAACATAGGGAGGTGTGGTTGTTCTTTCCGACTCTGTGAGTCTTGTATCTCCCAGAGTTTTCTCAAATCCATGTCCGTTGAGTCCAAGGATGGTATCCAACCATCTCATCCTCTGCCGCTCTCTTCTATAGCCTTCAAGGGAGAGCGTCTGTAAATCAGGGGTCCCAAAGAGGGCGACAGTGGAGAGGCAGTTTACACAGACAGCGTGCAAAGGGGATACAAGAGTTGGGACCAGAGCCACAATATCCGGCCGGGAGAGAAAGGGGACTTCTAGAGATTGGAGGAGCTGAGAAAAAAAGCGAGCTGAAAGGAAGCATAACCACTTGGGAGTGCCAGAGAGTTGGGAGGAAGGGCGGGCAGAGGTGGAAGAAGAAAGGCAGAAATACAGGGAGGTTGAGGATCACCAGGGAGGCTGAGAGAAAACAACTTGAAGGTGAACAGATGGCAGAGAGAGGTGGGATGGGAGGCAGGGAAGAAGTAGAGAGGAGGACAGGCACAGCAGGAGAGCAGAGAAAGAGAGACAGAGAAAGAAATAGGGAAACAGATCAACCAAATGGAGTGGAAACAGCTAGTGTGCAGGTAATGGTGGGGACTAGATTCAGAAGAGTGCTGAGTCAGTTGGGTAAGAATTATTAAGTCGTTATGCATTGATTTTTGGCTTTAAAATGTAATGCAAATCTTGCTTCTTTAAATTATACAGATAAGAATGAGAATTGCAAAACTTCTGTCTGTGAGGCATGTGTATTTTGTAATAATTTGTATTCAAAGATCATCCATGTGTAGAGCCTGTTGAGGTGGGGGCTGTGGCAGTGACTTGATTCTCTCAGCTGTGGGTCACCCCCTTCCCTATTCCTGGTGAGAGTAGAGATGAAGAGAGAAGAAATGGGACAAGAACTGGACTGACTCTTACTACATGATGCCTTTTCAAGGAACTTTAAACATGTTCTTTGTGATGGTTTTACTTTTGGCTTTCTGCTTTCTTTACATTTAATTATTTTTATAGCTTGGGATAAAGATTTGTTCGTTCAATAGCAACTTTCTTGTAAACAGTTATGGAGATGTGTCTCACTTGGGACAACTTGGATGAATGTAGAGAATATCATGGTAAGTGAATTAAGACAGACAGGGAAAGACTGGTATGTCCTTCCATTATATGGAATGTGAAAAAAAAAAGAAACTCACTAGTACAAGAGCATAGGATGGTGGTCATCTGGGGCTGGGAGGAGGGGAAGATGGGGAGATGTTGGTCAAACGGTACAGATTTTGAGTTGTAAAATGAATGTGTCCTGGGGAGGTATGCACAGCATGCTGACCGTAGTTAATCCTGTTCTGTTACTGAATGCTGGGAATTTGTCAGGAGAGTACATCGTCAGTGTTTTCACCACACTCAGAACATGGGAATTTGGAGGTGATGGATGTGTTCATTAGTGGTTTGTGATAAATATTTTACAGTGTACACGTGTCACATGGTCACAGGGTGTATGGTATGTATACACATACTCTGGATAGTCGGTTCTCCCCATCAGACATGTTCCTCAGGATCCTGTGTGGGGCCTTGCCCCAGGAATGTGCACAGAGCAGCAGATGATTCAGATCTGGATCCTGCATTGAGCACCAGGGCTCTTAGCCTCCACTTCTGAGACTGAGATCAGGCCTTGGGGGAGGGAAGGGCACTCTGCTCTGAGTGGAGCTGGACCAGGGCCTGCTGTGTGACCTGAAGGGCATCTTGGGGTCAGCAGAGGTGGCCCCTGCCACTGTGTACATGAGGCCTCGCCAGGAGGGGAGTGTGATCCAAGGAAATTGTGGGAAAGTCCCATGTTGGACTCTATGTGGGAATTGACTGTCCTGAGTCCCTCCTGAGACAGTGGCCACAGAGGACTGTCTGTTCCACACAGTGAGGGCTTCCCTGTGTGTGTGTGGTTGAGGCTCAGGAAAGGGATGTGTTGACTCTAAGCATTAAAGAGTGTGTTTTCAACTTTCATGATAGAACTGTGAAGACTCATGGATGAAGAAGCCCAGAAGAGGAAAATGCAGGAGTCAGGGATGGTTCTTTCTCAGGTAGGGTCATATTCTCAGTGGATTCTCACACTGCCTTCCTGAAATGCCCTTCTCAGGACTCACTAATCATGTCTGACTCTGGAGTGTCCTGTCTGACTACTGTACATGCACACTCACCTAGGGCCTTCCCTCAGGGCCTGTCGTCTCCACTTAGATTCCATCTCCTCATGACCTGGGGACCTGGCCCTTGTGAGGAGGCTCCCCTGGGCACCATCCTGGGCAGGGCTTCTCACCCACGGGTTGGAGATGGGGTCTTGGTGCTGTTGGGCAGCAGGGACTGTTTAGGGCTGATCTGGATGCGCTGTCTGCTCTCAGTCAACCAGGGTAAAGAAGCTATATGTGGACCTCATGTATTAACATGTATGGTACATGGTAAAATCTGCAAAAGAGGCCAATGAGTGGAAATCAGTTCTAACTTTGTATAGTACATTTAAAACTAAATGAGCACCTCCTTAAAAACTTAAGTGTTTGGGAATGGAATGGAAAGTTCAGAAAGAGATCTCAGGACTGGATGGTGTTTCATATCATTGTCTTGTTTTATCTTTTTTCTTCTTTTTCAGTTTCTTTTTTTTTTTTAATTCTTTTCATTGTTTCTAGTCTTTCCATTGTCTATTTAAACCATGAAATCAAGTTTACTAATATTTTTTGTCTTTCCTTCTTGGTTGCAAGTTGCGTCTTGCAGTATCTTAGTTCCTGAGGAGGAATTGAACCTAAAACCCCTGCAGTAGAAATGCAGGGTCTTAAGCACTGGACCACTAGGAAAGTCCCAACTTTACTAATTTTGATTCATTATCTATTTCAGAAACAATATTTAATGTAGGCAATTAGAGACCAAGAATTGGCTCCAAATAGCTTTCCATTGATTTATCAGAATATTATTTCTATTGAAATGATCCTTACCTCTTTTTCTTCTTCTCCTTTTGTGTGAAAATAAAAACTCTGCTCAGGGCCTCATGGTGAAATGTATTTTCATATCAGGGACAGTTGACCTTCAAGGTTGTGGCCATCAAATTCACTCCTGAGGCATGAGAATGCTTAAACCTTGTTCAGAGGGCCTTGTACAGGAATGTGATGATAGAGGCCCTCAGAAACGTGCTCTCTGTGGGTAAGAATAACTTGCCTCTGAAGTTTGGGATCTGCCCTGGGGGTGTGTCTCTGCATTTTCTCTGTATGCCTCTTAGTAGCCTGTTTTTAGTGACTGAGCTCAAAGCCCTGTTGACTCAGACATGAAAAGCCTCATGATTGGCATTAGGAATTTAAACTTGTCCTTTCTTCAGGTGATCTGCCCACTACATGGTACACAAGGAGTTTTTCCAGAGCTTAAGTATTTATAAAGTTGATTTCAACCTTTTGAAATATCCAATTTCCTATTTTGTACCCCTATGGTCTTGGTTTAGTAGTTCTTTAAAAGTAATAGATCTTTGCATATTGTACTATTCCTTATGCATTCAGAAGGAGGTAGAGAGGGAATGAATACGTGAAGTACTGTTCTTTCCATCTTTAATGCTTTAATCAATATTCACACCTTGGAATTCTGCCGGGGTCCAGCCCCGGTGGATCCAGGGAATTCGAAGGTGGGGACGGAGTCGGCATCCTGGAAAAAACTATATAATTACAGATATAGAGGGAGATTAGAAACAGATAATGTAGTAGGAGAATTAGTGGAGAAAAGAGGCTGAATAACTGGTTTACATGGAATCCCAATCACCACCTACATAGGCCACAGGCGTCTTTCCATTTTCCCAAAGGAGAGGAGGCACTGAGGCCTCCCCAGTCCGATCTCAGAAGCCCAGGCAGAATTAGCAGGCTCCCACATTTCAGATAGGAATTCAGCCAGGAAAACAGGGAGTGAGAAAGAAACGACATGGGGGAATCAGTCTTTCCAGAAACTGATCCGATTTCTTTATTTTTCAGGTTTGTTTATATACCTTTTTGTTATACATAGGGATGAATACAGAGTCACGTGGGGGTCAGCAGACCTGACCCTTGTCACAATCAGGTGCTTCATATAAAATTATACAAAGGTCTTATGAGTTTCATCATCTTTTAGCCATGAGGTCTGCTGACATTTTATGGCCCTTTCTGATACTGGTTAGTTAACCAGAAAACTTACTTTTCCAGGGGTGATTTTTTCTTAAATCAGGCGCCACCCTCCAAATAAAGTTGCATTCCTATAGGGTGAGGATGTAGTGAGTTACAATCAAGAAAGGAATTTACTTAACCTAAGGTTTATCATGATTAATCTTAAAGGTTAATACTTATTTCTCCTATATGCTAGTTATATTCATTATAAGGACAGGAATATGGAGATTTAGCAGCAAGTATTGGCTCAACAAATTTAAACCCTTCACCAACGTTCCCCTTAAGATCTATTTTGTTTTAAGATAGTGATAAAGTTACATTTTTGTCTAGCAAGGACACAGTGATTTATAGTGATTTATAACAAAGTACAGTGATCTATAACAAAAGAGAAGATTCATTAACTCAAAAAGTCTAGTATTGCTAACATCAAAAAACTATATTTCCTTTTCTATATTCCAAATACATTGATTAATATATTCCCAGGTGCCTAAGGATATGGAGGCCTGATGGCAATCATTGACTCATCAATGAGAAAAAGCCCTATGCTAATACTCCAAACTCTCTGTGCTGTTTATGGTTGAGAGGTTGTCACACAAGCTAGTCTGTCAGCAGAGAGGTTTGACCTGAGACACCCTTGTCACACCCAGGGCAGGGAATTAGCAGTAATTATTGGCACGACAAATGAAAAAAACCTTCACCAATATAATTCGTAATCAACCCACTAATACTATACTAATGATCTTCTAACTTCTCAAAAGAGTCTGTATTTAGAAAGTTTTAAAACATCCCATGCCTCTCACAGTTGGGAGGCTGTAAACAGTCGCATGCGGCTGGACAAGCCTGATCAGGCAGGCCAGAAAACCTTCAGAGTTCGTAAGTTAAAACACTCTTGTCACGCCCAGGAATTTTTACTAACTGGAGCTGCAAGTTAACTCCTTCTCTGAGAGAAATGGTTATGGGGGAGAGCTCCCCGTAAAGTACTCTGGTTTTGGGGGTAGATGCTTGGGAACAGGGTGTTTCCTGAGGCTTGATCACGCCTTTGCGTATGCCAAGCTTCCTTCCTCATGACCTTTGCCATGGGCAGAGTTCCTCACGCCGGCTCCCAACAGAATTCATCAGAGAATTCATACTGGAAAGAAACGTTACAGATGTAAGAAGTGTGGCAAAGACTTTAGTTGGAGTTGGGGCCTTAAAATTCATCAATACATAATGGACAGAAACCATAGAAATGTAATGAGGCTGGGAAACCTTTAGTGCACGTTTAGTCTTAACTGACCATCAAGCAGTTAAGACATATGGGAGAGAAGCTCTTTAAATGTATGTGGCAAAGCCTTTAGTTACAGATCTTATTTTTACAGTTCATCGGAGAATTCATACTGCAGAAAAACCATATAAATATGATGTTTGTGGCCAGTGCTTAACTCAAAAGGTGAGCCTTGGAATTCTTTAGAGAATTCATACTAGAGAGAAAACTTACAAATGTAACGAGTGTGACCAAGATTTCAATGCACGTTGAGCTCTAACCAAGCATCAAGCAGTTCATACAGGAAAGAAATCATATAAATGTAATTTATGTGGCAAAGCTTTCTGTTACAGGTTTCATATTACGGTTCATTGGAGAATTCATACTGGAGAGAAACCATATAAATGTGATGTGTGTGGCCGGTGCTTTACTCAAAATGCACACCTTGGAATTCATCTGGGAGTTCATGCTGGAGAGAAACCGTATAAATGTGATGTATGTGGCAAAGCCTTTAGGCAAAATGGACACATTACAGTTCATCAGAGAATTCATACTGAATTCAGTTCAGTTCAGATCAGTTCAATTGCTTACTCGTGTCTGACTCTTTCTGACCCTGTGAACTGCAGCATGCCAGGCCTCCCTGTTCATCACCAACTCCCGGAGTTCACTCAGACTCATGTTCATTGAGTCAGTGATGCCATCCAGCCATCTCATCCTCTGTTGTCCCCTTCTCCTCCTGCCCTCAATACCTCCCAGCATCAGGGTCTTTTCAGATGAGTTAGTTTTTCACATCAGATGGCCAAAGTATTGGAGTTTCAGCTTCAACATAAGTCCCTCCAATGAACACCCAGGACTGATCTCTATAGGAGGGACGGTTGGATCTCCTTGCAGTCCAAGGGACTCTCAAGAGTCTTCTCCAACACCACAGTTCAAAAGCATCAATTCTTTGGTGCTCAGCTATCTTTATAGTCCAACTCTCACATCCATACATGACCACTGGATAAACCATAGCATTGACTAGACAAACCTTTGTTGGCAAAGTAATGTGTTTGCTTTTGAATATGCTGTCTAGGTTGGTCGTAACTTTCCTTCCAAGGAGTAAGTGTGTTTCAATTTCATGGCTGCAATCACCATCTGCAGTGATTTGCAGCCCAGAAAAATAAAGCCAGCCACTGATTCCACTGGTTCCCCATCTATTTGCCATGAACTGATGGAACTGGATGCCATGATCTTAGTTTTCTGAATGTTGAGTTTTAAGCCAACTTTTTCACTCTCCTCTTTCATTTTCATCAAGATGTTCTTCTTCACTTTCTGCAATAAGGATGGTCTCATCTGCATATCTGAGGTTAAGGATATTTCTCCCAGCAATCTTGACTCCAGCTTGTGCTTCTTCCAGCCTAGCGTTTCGCATGATGTACTCTGCACGGAAGTTAAATAAGCAGGGTGACAATATAGAGCCTTGACGTCCTCCTTTTCCTATTTGGAACCAGTCTGTTGTTCCATGTCCAGTTCTAACTGTTGCTTCCTGACCTGCATACAGGTTTCTCAAGAGGCAGATCAGTGGTCTGGTATTCTTATCTCTTTCACAATTTTCCACAGTTTATTGTGATCCGCACAGTCAAAGGCTTTGGCATAGTCAATAAAGCAGAAATAGATGTTTTTCTGGAACTCTCTTACTTTTTCGATGATCCAGCGAATGTTGGCAATTTGATCTCTGGTTCCTGTGCCTTTTAAAATCCAGCTTGAACATCTGGAAGTTCATGGTTCATGTATTTCTGAAGCCTGGCTTGGAGAATTTTAAGTGTTATCTTATTAGTGTGTGAGATGAGTGCAATTGTGCCGTAGTTTATGCATTCTTTGGGATTGGAATGAAAAGTGACTTTTTCCAGTCCTTTGGCCACTGCTAACTTTTCCAAATTTGCTGGCATATTGAGTGCAGCACTCTCACAGCATCATCTTTCAGGATTTGAAACAGCTCACCTGGAATTCCATCACCTCCACTAGCTTTGTTCACAGTGATGCTTCCTAAGGCCCACTTGAGGATGTCTGGCTCTAGGTGAGTGATCACACCATCATGATTATCTGGGTCATGAAGATCTTTTTGTACACTTCTGTGTATTCTTGCCACCTCTTCTTAATATCTTTTACTTCTGTTAGGTCCCTATCATTTCTGTCTTTTATTGAGCCCATCTTTGCATGAAATGTTCCCTTGGTATCTCTAATTTTCTTGAAGAGATCTCTAGTCCTTCCCATTTTATTCTTTTCCTCTATTTCTTTACATTGGTCGCTGAGGATGGCTTTTTTTTTTTTTTATCTCTCCTTGCCATTCTTTGGAACTCTGCATTCAAATCGGTATATCTTTCCTTTTCTCCTTTGCTTTTTGCTTCTCTTCTTTTCACACCTATTTGTAAGGCCTCCCTCCTCAGACAACCATTTTGGGTTTTTGCATTTCTTTTTCCTGGGGATAGTCTTGATTCCTGTCTCCTGTACAGTGTCACGAACCTCCATCCATAGTTCATCTGGAACTCTATCTATTTACTGGAGAGAAACCATATAAATGTGATATATGTGGCAAACCTTTAGTCAAAGTGCAAATTTGTAGTTCATCGGAGAATTAATACTGGAGAGGAACCATATAAATGTGAAATTTGTGGCTGGTCCTTTACTCAAAATGCCAACCTTGGAAGTCATCAGAGAATTCGTACTGGAGAGAAACCTTACAAATGTAACGTGTGTAACAAAGCCTTTAGTCAGACTTCTGGCCTTATAATTCATCAGAGAACTCATACTAGAGAGAAATCATACAAATATAATTAGTGTGACAGAGCTCTCATTGCACATTCATCTGTAACTGACCATTAAGGAAAACGATATAAATGTAATTTATATGTCAAAGTCTTCAGTCACAGGAATCGTTTTGCAGATAATCAGTGAATCCATATGGAGTGAAACCTGACAGATGTAATAAATGCAGTAAAGTATATCATCCTTTTGACCTTCAGAAAAGTCAAACTGTAGGAAAACTGCAGAAATACAGTGGGTGTGGCAGAGCTTTGGATTCTGAGTTCAGAACTAACTAACAGGATGTGATGAATTCTGAGATCTTACCCATGTAGTGATTGTTGCAATTGTTTTAGAAGGCATTCAAACCTTGCAAATCGTGAAAAAAAATCATACTGAAAAGAAGCCATACATTTAGTATGCAGTAAATCTTAAGGGGACTATAAGGTTACCTGTACATGAGAGAAAGAATGTAAATGTAATATATGTGACCACTGCTTCAATACAAGTCTTATTAGTCACATCATCAGGGAATTCATAATCCAGAGAAAGGAAATGTAATAAGTGGGGCAAATGCACCAGGTAGCATTCAGCCCTAAAAAGACATCAGGTGATCCATACGCAAGAGACCTTACAAATGTATTCACTGTGGTGAGGCTTTTGTCAGGTGATTCCATTTAGGCTTCATGAGAAAATTCATACTCCAATACACAGAAGCTATGTTGATGTAATGAGTGTGTCTTGACAACAGTCTTATAGAGAGCTTATAGGCAACAGTCTCAATTTAAGATTCCGTAAAGAAGTCATTCTGAAGGAAAAGCTTACAAGTGATAATGAAAGTGTAAAACCTTCACTCGGGGCTCATATCTCACCAATCATCAGATGATCCATACTAGGGAGATCCTTACGAGTGTATGTAATGTGGCAAGGCTTTTAGGTGCTGCCTTAAACTCAGGATTTACCAAATACTTAGAAATGCAATGACTATGGCAGTTTTTACAATTGCTACTCACTCTCTAGGTATGTAGGAATATGTATCCTGGAGACAAGCCACACAAATGCGTTTGTAGGAAGGAGTTTTCTGAAACAGCAAAGTTTGGGGACGATACTAGAGCAATGCCTTCCAGATGCAATAGGAGTGGAAAAAGTTTCAGCTTGAGTTGAAGTATTATGCAATAAGAGTCCATATTGAAGAGAAGTCATGAACTGTGTAGGCAAGGGCTTTCTCAAGACATCAGAGTGTATTAGACTTAAAAATATATGTCTTCCAAAGAAACCACACAAAAGTTGTGCATGCTATTTTCTCTGAAATCAGGAAGAAGACAAGGGTGCCCACTCTCACCACAACTATTCAACATAGTTTTGGAAGTCCTAGCAGTGAGAGAAGAAAAAAAAAAAAAAAAGGAATGCAGATTGGAAAAGAAGTAAAATTCTTACCGTTTCCAGATGACATGATCCTCTACCTAGAAAACCCTAAAGATAGCGCCAGAAAATTACTAGAGCTAATCAATGAATATAGTAAAGTTTCAGGATATAAAATTAATACTCATAAATCTCTTGCATTCCTATATACTAAGAATCAAAAAAGAGAAACTAAGGAAACAATCCCATTCACCATTGCAATGAAAGGAATAAAGTGCTTATGAATGAATTCACCTAAAGAAACAAAAAGACTTACATGTACAAAACTATAAAAGACTAGTGAAAGAAAGATGACACGAATAGATGGAGCAATATACCATGTCCGTGGATTGGAAGAATCAATATAGTGAAAATGATTATTCTACCCAAAGGAATCTATAGATGGGAAGATGTTAATGTATGAACTTTGAGTTGGAAAATGAGTAAGTTCTGGGGAGCTGTGTGCAGCATCCTAACCTTAGTAAATTCTTCTGTGTACTACATACTTTAAATTTGCCAGCAGAGTAAATCTTGAGTGTTCTCACCATACAAAACATGGAACCTGGGAGTTGATGGATGTGTTGATGACTGGATTGTGATAAATATTTCACAGTATATACCTCTGTGAAATGGTCACATCATACATGATAAGTATACACATATCCATTTGACTAGTTCTATCTCAGTAAGGCTGGAAAAGAAAATAGGAGGTGGGCTGGGTTTGCCACCTTTAATGGTGTTCAACCCATATTTCCCATGAGATCTATGAAGCATTTTACAAAACCATGTATGGTACCCCCTGCCCTATCAGACGTCCTCAGATACTTGTGTGGGTCCTAGTCCCAGGTACAAATCGCTGCAAGTTAACTCCTTCTCCGAGAGAAGTGGTTATGGGGGAGAGCCCGCCGTAAAGTACTCTGGTTTGGAGGGTAGATGCTTGGGAACAGGGTGTTTCCTGAGGCTTGATCACGCCTTTGCCTATGCCAAGCTTCTTTCCTCATGACCTTTGCCATGGGCGGAGTTCCTCACGCTGGCCCCCGGCAGGTGTACATGAGTTCCCAATCCTCAACCCCTCTCCCACCTCCCTCCCCATATCATCTCTCTGGGTCATCCCAGTGCACTAGCCCCAAGCATCCTGTATCCTGTATCAAACCTAGACTGGTGATTCGTTTCTTACATGATAGTATACATGTTTCAATGCCATTCTCCCAAATCATCCCACCTTCTCCCTCTTCTGAAGAGTCCAAAAGTCTGTTCTATACATCTGACTCTTTTGCTGTCTCGCATACAGGGTTATCATTATCATGATTCTAAATTCTATATATATGTGTTAGCATACTGTATTGGTGTTTTTCTTTCTGGCTTACTTCACTCTGTATAATCTCCAGTTCCATCCACCTCATTAGAACTGATGCAAATGTATTCTTTTTAATGGCTGAGTCATACTCCATTGTGTATATGTTCCACAGCTTTCTTATCCATTCATCTGCTGATGGACATCTAGGTTGCTTCCATGTCATGGCTATTATAAACAGTGCTGCGATGAACATTGGGGTACACGGGTCTCTTTCAGTTCTGGTTTCCTTGGTGTCTATGCCCAGCAGTGGGATTGCTGGATCATAAGGCAGTTCAATTTCCAGTTTTTTAAGGAATCTCCACACTGTTCTCCATAGTGGCTGTACTAGTTTGCATTCCCACCAACAGTGTAAGAGGGTTCCCTTTTCTCCACACCCTCTCCAGCATGTATTGCTTGTAGACTTTTGGATCACAGCCATTCTGATTGGTGTGAAATGGTACCTCATTGTGGTTTTGATTTGCATTTCTCTGATAATGAGTAATGTTGAGCATCGTTTAAAAAATATGGAACGCTTCATGAATTTGCATGTCATCCTTGCACAGGGGCCATGCTAATCTTTGCTGTATTGTTCCAATTTTAGTATATGTGCTGCCGAAGCGAGCACTGTGCTGGTCTATCTAGTCTGGGAGTGTAGACTCTTCCTGACTTTGCTTTCTCCTTAGTTTGTATAATTTATCTTTTTAAATTGGATTTTGAAGTATGTGGCTCTAGGGTCTGAAGTCATGTCCAGTTTCTTTGCTGTGGTAACCCACCTGTGTTTAAGGGGCAGCTCCTCATGGACTCTCTGTGGTGTGTGTTTACTGGGTAAGAGAAAATTTTTAAAGGAGAATCCTTTCCCTTATTGGTTGTAATATTTTCCTGCTGCATACAGAATTACCACTTGAAGCTACTTAGTATAGTGGTCAGCGTGTTCTGTGATATGAGAAAGTATCTGAAGACCTTGACCTGTACATCTTTTTCTGGCTTTGAGTGATGTCACTGAAGCCCATATGAAGGGCACTGTGATAGTGTTGTTCACGTGTACTATCACCATGCCCTTTGAGCCTCACCAAGAGGTGTAGGAACTTCTCCTGACAAGCGTACTGTCCAGGTTCACACCCTCATATTTGTGAGGCTGTTGACTAAACTGTTGCTGATGCTGCTTGCTTGTCACCTGGGTGCTATTGATCATTTTGCCTCCACATTTAATTTTGTAGCAGCTTAATGACAGAGCTTATGTAGCAGAGTGATAACTTAGGTGATGAACCATCATTTGTGTTTTTTCAAGGCATAGCTACTTTCCTTTTTTTATATTTGTATGCATTATAAATGATTGTCTTTTATTTTTGTCATTAAGGTTCTATTTTATGTTACTCTTTGTACTTTATTTGCAATATGTGAGATGGTTGGTTAAGAGAGCTCCTCCACCCCTGTGGTGGAATTGGTGATCAGTACTTTTTAGAGTTTTTTATGTATTCTTGATGTTAAACTATTATTGAATATATGCTTGGCAATTTTTTGGTATTATAGTGTACATTGTTTTTTCACTGCTGAGGATGGATTACTGCACAATATTTGATAATTAGGATGTGTGCAGTTTACCTCTTTTTATTTTGTTGGTGTGAGCATTTGGTGTTGTATCTGATAAATCATTGGTGAATCCACTGTCGAGAATCATTTTTAGGTTATCTATACAAAATTATGGATGCTAGGCAAACTTATTGTGATAATCGTTTCACAGTATACGTATCAGTTAATTTTTTCTCTGTAGCTTAAACTTACACAATGATATTTGTCATTGTAAGAGTTGCTTATACAACCCCTTTATGTCACTGTTTAAAGAGTTGGGTTTAGAAGGGGGAAATAATTAAAACACGTTGGATAAAAGAAACAATAATGCAGTTTATAATCATTTAAAGTGTCGTGCTCTTAAAAGGCTGTGGTTAGTGACCCAAATGATCACATCCCTTAAGTCCTCCATCTCAGACACTCAGGTAGTGACCCTGAGTTTGTTGAACTCAGCAGTATGGGAAGTTTGCTGTTTTGTAGGGTGTGAGTAGGGAATAGCCCATTTCTACCCAGGCAGAGTTTTGTATTTGTAATATAGAGACTAGTCCCATTCTTGTTTCTTAAAACTGCCGAAGTTCCCCGATCCCTGAATTGCTTCAGCCTCACTAGCAAGATCTGAGCACAACATGCTGTGAAAAACATCTTTTTATAAGAATAAATTCGTTTAGACTTAAGAGGAAGTATCTTGGCTTCCGACGTAACTTGAAGCTTTTTCTTGAGCAGTGTTACAGACCTTAACTTAATGCTGTCAGGTAACAGGCCCCGCCCCCTCCGCGCCCCGCCCCTCCCACGTACTCTGCGCACCGCGAGTGCTCGCCCCGCCCCTCGTCGGAAGCCTGGGCTCTAAAACCAAAAGCCCTTTCACACGGAGCCGGAAGTTGGAGAGCGTGGAGCCGAGGTTCCCGAGCGGCGCCTACGCTTCCTTCTAGAGTAAGTTTGCAGAGCTCGCCACCCCTCCAGTCCCCACCTCCGTCCCCGCTCACTCTTCCTCACGATGTGGGAACTGCCAGCGACCCGAAAACCCTGGCACCTGGTGCTCGGCCCGAATAAACGCTGCCGCTGCCGTTGCGGCCCAGTTGTCTTTTCGTTTGGGTTTTAAGTGTTGCTGAGGCGGTTTCGGCCCTCGGTGCGCCTAGACACCGCTTCTGGCGACGTTTTCCTGCTTAAAACCCTTGTTTACCTCTGGCCTCGCCAAGTAAAGCCCTCTCTCGCGAGTTGGAGTCGCGCCCGCTGCGTCGCCTTCTCGATCGCTGGAGGCAGAGTCCAGATAGACCGCGCGCCCTCTCCCCGGTCCTGGGATTCCGGAGAGGCCGCCCCGCTCCTGAGCCCCTTCCCTCCCAGCCCCTCCGTCCTCGTGTCTCCTGAGGCCGGTCCTTCTGCCTCGCAGCAGCCCCCTTTCCTGTCAGCCCGTCCCCTCACCCCGCATAGGGTAGGTGACTTGGGCCAGCCATGTGACAGTCAGTGCTGTTGCATGCCCAGTTCAACTCGGGGGAAAAGGTGATCTTCCGGTCCGGGGGCGTCTCGTTCTGTCGGCCACTCAGTAAATTCAGGAGGCAGGAGGATCAGGAGAAGCAGAGTCAGAAGGACGGAGAGAAATAACTGAAACCGAGGGGAAAAGCATCAGGGAGAACCAATGGGAAAACTGAGACTGGCTGAGGGATTTGCAAAGGGATAGTCAAGTCAAAGAGGTTAAGCCTTGAAAATAGCCAAGTGAGTAAAATAGAGAAGTATTAATAAATTAGAAAGCCAGATCTCCAGGGACTGGAAAACAGCATAGGGAGAACTGCCCTGTCTCAGTGATGGGAGCGGGGAGGCGAAGGGCGATGAGGACGTCTGATGTGGAGAGTCCCTAACTGGGTTTTGGCCGAGTTTGAGTCAGGCCTCTTGGGTTAGAGTCCCAAGTTGTGTTTTCACCCGGTTGGAGTCCTGCCACAAAGGTACAAGTCTAAATCTGAAGTGGCCGGTTTTATGAAATGGCAACCCACTCCAGTATTCTTGCCTGGAGAATCCCATTGACAGAGGAACTTGGTGGGCTACAGTCCACGGGTCGCAAAGAGTCGGACACGACTAAGTGACTTCACCTGCACCTTCACCATGGTGTTGGCAGAGAAAGGTAAGGAGCAGAGGAAGAAAGAGCTGGAATGAAGCATAGCCACGTGGCCTGCCAGAGAGTGGGGAGGAAGGGAGAGTCACAGCAAGAAGGGGAGTAATCTGGGGCGCAGAGAGGGAGCGGAAATGGGGGAAGAAAGAGGCAGACATAGGTATGGATTTTTGAAAGACTCAGGAAGGTTGGAGAGAGAGAGCATTTCGAGGGGGAACGAATTGCAGCAGCCTGGGACAGGACGCGTGTGAGGGAGGAAATAGGACAGGAGCAGCAGGAGAGCAGAGGGGGAGAAAAAGAGACACCAGACCCAGATGAAATAGGGAGCTAGGTGAACAGAGGGGTAAGCTCAATCCAGGTGTGGCCAGTTATTTGGATACAGATGATTTTTTTAGTTATACAGAGGAGGATGAGAATTTCAAAACTCCTGTCTAAAAGGCTTGTGTCTTTTTTTATTAGTTGTGGCAGAAGATGACTTTCATTTGCAAACCCTGTTGAGCCTGGGGCAGTGGCTTGATTCACTGAGTTGTGAGTGACCCCCTTCCCTTGTCCTATCATAAGATAGAGGTCAGGGACGAAAAGACCTGGGGCAAGAAATGACTGACTCTATAGAGTGTCACTCTGTGGTAGGTTTTTTTTTTTTTTTTTTTTTCGTTTAATGAATTTTTTTGGCTGGGCTGTGCTGTGGGCTCAGGAGTTGTGGCTCCCAAGTTCTAAAGCACAGGCTCAGTATTTGTGCACGGGCTTAGTTGCTTGTACTTGTGGGATCTTCCTGAACCAGGGATAGAGCCCATGTCCCCTGCATTGTCAGGCAGATTCTTATCCGCTGTATCATTATTGGGTAGCATTTTTAAAGGAACACTTTTTTTTTTTTTTTAACGGATTCACATTTTCTCCTTTCTTTATGTATGGTGCTTTTTGTAGCTTGGAATAGGTCTTAATTCATTCAGTTTCTGTACTGATTTTTAACTTCAGAAATAAGCTTTTTTAGTTTCCAGTATTCTACTCTTATCATCCTTTTCTAAATATGGTTATTCTCCACAATTTTTTAAACTTTGACACCAGATTTTTAGATTAAAAATAATTCTCAGGGGTTTTTTTTCAAATTTTTTTCAGATTCATTCCTTGCCTGAGTGCTTTCTTCCCTTCATCTCATACATTTGAAACTTTCTTTGGTAAGTAGTAAATCATCTTAGACTACTTTGTGCCATACTTAGCAAAAATGTCACCTCGCTTATCAGTTATAATGAGGTAGATGTGCCTAGAGTCTATTATACAGAATGAAATAAGTCAGAAAGAGAAAGACAAATGCTGTATATTAATGCATGTATATGGAATGTAGGAAGATGGTACCAGTGATCCTACATGCAGGGCAACGAAGGGAGACAGAGATGTAAAGAACAGACTTTTGGACTCAGTGGGAGAAGGTGAGGGTGGGATGATTTAAGAGAATAGCACTGAAACATGTAAATTACCATATGTAAAATGGAATGATCAGTGCAAGCTCAATGGACAAATTAGGGCACCCAAAGCCAGTGCTCTGGAACAACCCAGAGAGATCTTGTGAGGAGGGAGGTGGAAGAGGGTTCAGAATGGGGGGCTGCTTCTGCTGCTAAGTCGTGTCAGTCGTGTCTGACTCTGTGCGACCCCGTAGACGCCAGCCCAACAGGCTCCTCTGTCCCTGGGATTCTCCAGGCAAGAATACTGGAGTGGGTTGCTATTTCTTTCTCCAGTGCATGAAAATGAAAAGTGAGAGTGAAGTTGCTCAGTCGTGTCTGACTCTTAGACTCTGCAGCGACCCCCCTGCAGCCTAACAGGCTCCACCATCCATGGGATTTTCCAGGCAAAAGTACTGGACTGAGGTGCCATTTCCTTCTCCAATACATGAAAGTGAAAGTGAAGTTGCTCACTTGTGTCCGACTCTTAGACACCCCATGGACTGCAGCCTACCAGGCTCCACCATCCATGGGATTTTCCAGGCAAGAGTACTGGAGTGGGGTGCGATTATACTCACGAGCAGTCTGTTAATGAAGAAAAGGAAGGTTTTAAAACTCAGAATGGCACCAGGCCCCTCATCCATAAGATGCATTTTGGGATAATCTTGGCAGCAGATGATTCATCCCAGGCCATAAAATGATTAACTTGAATCTTGTAGAAGGGCAGATTACCATACAAATAGTTTTGTTTACATAAATTAGGGGAACAGTATCTGAGTATAACATACTGGTTTGTGAAGTAGGTTCTCAGCCATTAGGCGGAACCGACTTGAAGACAGAATCTGGGGTAAGTGCATAGTCCATTCACATAGCTTAGGACAAACATTTCCATAAGAAAAATGGATTGGTTAACTCAAGGTTTGAGAATAGTTAACTTCAGATGAAACCAGGTGTCATTATGGCAACAAGTATTTTAAGAGAAACCTCCGTTTAAATTTGTATACAGAAGGAAAAAAGTATCGCTAATTTGTTTCCTCCTGCTGCTTAAGAGATTTAAAAATGTCTGACACTTACAACCTATTTGCTCCATTTGGAGACCCCTGGCCTTCCTGCCTGCTACCCTCTCATTCCCCCCTTTTCTTTTAGAAGAATTATGTTGCCTAGGGAAAAGGGGCATCGTTCTCGTTCTATAACTGCTTCCAAGCTGACAAGGGGTGTTGTCCTTAAATTGGTCAGGCAACATATTCTCCTAACCCTCATACTGTAGATGTCTGATCCAGTTCAGTTCAGTTCAGTTCATTTCAGTTCAGTCGCTCAGTCGTGTCCGACTCTTTGCAACCCCATGAATCGCAGCACACCAGGCCTCCCTGTCCATCACCAACTCCCAGAGTTCACTCAGACTCACGTCCATCGAATCCGTGATGCCATCCAGCCATCTCATCCTCTGTCATCCCCTTCTCCTCGTGCCCACAATCCCTTCCAGCATCAGAGTCTTTTCCAGTGAGTCAACTCTTCACATGAGGTGGCCAAAGTACTGGAGCTTCAGCTTTAGCATCATTCCTTCCAAAGAAATCCCAGGGTTGATCTCCTTCAGAATGGACTGGTTGGATCTCCTTGCAGTCCAAGGGCCTCTCAAGAGTCTTCTCCAACACCACAGTTCAAAAGCATCAATTCTTCAGCACTCAGCCTTCTTCACAGTCCAACTGTCACATCCATACATGACCACAGGAAAAACCAAAGCCTTGACTAGACAGACCTTAGTTGGCAAAAACTGTCTCTGCTTTTGAATATACTATCTAGGTTAGTCATAACTTTTCTTCCAAGGAGTAAGCATCTTTTATTTTCATTGCTGCAGTCACCATCTGCAGTGATTTTGGAGCCCAAAAAGATAAAGTCTGACACTGTTTCTTCTGTTTCCCCATCCATTTCCCATCAATTGATGGGACCAGATGCCATGATCTTCGTTTTCTCAATGTTGAGCTTTAAGCCAAATTTTTCACTCTCCATTTCACTTTCATCAAGAGGCTTTTTATCTCCTCTTCACTTTCTGGCATAAGGGTGGTGTCATCTGCATATCTGAGGATATTGATATTTCTCCCGGCAATCTTGATTCCAGCTTGTGTTTCTTCCAGTCCAGCATTTCTCATGATGTACTCTGCATATAAGTTAAATAAGCAGGGTGACAATATACAGTGTTGACGTACTCCTTTTCCTATTTGGAACCAGTCTGTTATTCCATGTCCAGTTCTAACTGCTGCTTCCTGACCTGCATACAGGTTTCTCAAGAGGCAGGTCAGGTGGTCTGGTATTCCCGTCTCTTGAAGAATTTTCCACAGTTTACTGTGATCCACACAATGGCTTTGGCACAGTCAATAAAGCAGAAATAGATGCTTTTCTGGAACTCTCTTGCTTTTTCCATAATCCAGCAGATGTTGGCAATTTGATCTCTTGTTCCTCTGCCTTTTCTAAAACCAGCTTGAACATCAGGGAGTTCACGGTTCATGTATTGCTGAAGCCTGGCTTGGAGAATTTTGAGCATTACTTTACTAGTGTGTGAGATTAGTGCAATTGTGTGGTAGTTTGAGCATTCTTTGCATTGCCTTTCTTTGGAATTGGAATGAAACCTGACCTTTTCCAGTCCTGTGGCTACTGCTGAGTTTTCCAAATTTGCTGGCATATTGAGTGCAGCACTTTCACAGCATCATCTTTCAGGATTTGAAACAGATCCACTGGAATTCCATCAGCTCCACTAGCTTTGTTCATAGTGATGCTTTCTAAGGCCCACTTGACTTCACATTCCAAGATGTCTGGCTCTAGATTAGTGATCACATCAGCATGATTATCTGGGTCATGATCTTTTTTGTACAGTTCTTCTGTGTATTCTTGCCACCTCTTCTTAATATCTTCTGCTTCTGTTAGGTCCATACCATTTCTGTCCTTTATTGAGCCCATCTTTGCATGAAATGTTCCCTTGGTATCTCTAATTTTCTTGGCCCCCAAATAGTAGTTGGAAGCAGCTGCAGCAGTAGCAGGAGTTTGAGCAACTATTGCAGGAAGGGGGACCCCTTCCAGGGTCCGAAACTGAGCTCGTGTCTAACACTCGGAAATGAGTTGTCTGAGGAGACACATCTGCTGACAAAGCAAGATATTTTATTGGGAAAGGGCACCTGGGCGGAGAGAGTAAGGTAAGAGAACCTAGGAGAACTGCTCTGCTGCGTGGGTCGCAGTCTTGGGGTTTATGGTGATGAGATTAGTTTCTGGGTGGTCTTTGGCCAATCATTCTAGTCTTTCCTGGTGGCGCACGCATTGCTCAGCCAAGATGGATGCTAGCGACAGGGATTCTGGGACGTGGACAGACACTCCATGTTTCCTTTCAACCTTTCTGGAACTCTTCAGGTTGGTGGTGGCTCATTAGTTCCCTATTCCTTATCAGGATCTCCTGTCATAAAACAATTCATGCAAATAGTTACTGTGGTGCCTGGCCAGGGTGGGCGGTTTCAATCAGTGAGCTTCCGCTAACACAGCCATTTGTAACTTAAAAGCTTTCATGCAACTAGAAACAAATCCAGTTACACAGTTACAGATGCAGGGAGCAAACAGGGAAAACAAAACAATCAGAATTATTGTAAGATAGTTTTCCACTATGGGGCACTAGTTAACGTCTCCCAAAATGAGGCAATTGAGGCTTCAGGAATATCCATAGCCCCAATCATCTTGTTCATGTGTTTAGTAAAATGAATAACATTAGTGCTCATATCAGGTTTATATGTCCAGCATTGGGTATGAATAATGGCACAAGTTCCGGCTTGCACAGCTGTCAGAATATGTAAAGCCAGTCTGTTTTGTAAAACCACCTTTCTAATTTGTGCTTGTTCAGCATTAAGAGCTGCAATAGCTTTTTGAGAATCTTGTAATGCCTGTTGAGTAAAATTAGTCAAAGCATCCACTCGTAGCATAACATCTGTAGTTCCCAAAGAGGGAACAAAGACTGCAGCCAAATAATCATACCAGTGAAATATAGACATTGCCCACCGAGTTTTAAGGTGGGGTAAATTAGCAAGCTTTTCTGGAAACTCTGAAAATATAAAGGCGTGAGTAAAGGCTAGACCCAGGGTGCATCTCCCTATCCAACCAAGGGGAAGCCATGCCCATAGGTAAGAGCCACATATCCAATAGGTCCCGTTTGGAGCAAGCCAGCTGACTGAGATATCCAGTCCCAATTAGTGCCTGGCCAGACAAAGGGAGAACCTGAATTGGGGTTGGAAAAGACGGGAATGATTACGTTCCATACATCCTGAAGCAAAAATCCCAATTTTTTCCAATCATTGTAATTATGTTGTTGGCTGACTTTTGGGGATGGCTCTGTTTGTTCCCAGCATATAGGGGCAGTAGATACTAAATGTCCTTTTTTCAGGAGTTAGCCATATAACCTCATCCCATATTTGATAAACGTCAGGTAAAAAACCATTAGATCCAGATCTATTTGCCTTATGTGTAGCGAAATACTCATTAAACCGAGACAATGTATAATCAAAATTAAAAGTCACGTTATGTCCATAGTTAAAGTACAAAGTGGTGCACCAGTCCATTTTAGGGTTGGTAGATGTCATCAGATGAAGAAGAGGCCTCACATATGATTGCTGTCGAAGGTATTTGCAGACTTGGAGAAAGTCATTTCCTTGAAGTGGAGATGTGCACCACAAAAGCCTTTCGTGATGAAGACGGGGGCGCTCCGCAGACCCAGCAGTTAGAGCAATTGTGGAATGCAGCGTAGGAGTGAGCCCAGGACAGGAAGGCATTGTCTTGAGGATCAAACGGCGCACTCAGAATTTTTGGAGTCAGCAGAAGTAGGCTCACATAGATTATCAAGCCCATCTGAAAAGTATGAAGTCAGAGCATAGAAAATAAAGACATAAAATGAAGTCCCTTAGTTTTGGTCAGGGTGCCACCTCTTAACTCAAGTGTGATGTATCCACGAATCAATTCCTGGCACTTTGACAGCTGTGAAAGAAGAAAGAATTACCTGGTAAGGGCCTTCCCAGAGGGGCTCGAGGGATGGGCCCCCAGATCCCAATGTTTTTATGAGGACCTCAGTTCCTGGCTCAAATAGAGGCTTGTTTGACTCAGAGGCTGGGTCAGGAGTCATCTCCCTGAGTTCTGTTAATGCCTGTTGCAAAGCTGAGAGCTGAGTTACATAACTAGTTAATTCCAAGGCTTCAGGGTCTATAATGATGTCTGTGCATAAGAAAGGCCTTCCATAACTACATTCAAAGGGGGACAGTCCCTCCTTTTGGGGGGCAGTTCAGGCCCTCATTAAAGCTATGGGTAGGACTTTAATCCAGTTGTCCTGCATCTCTTGAGTTAATTTGCACAGGTGTCTTTTGATAATGTCATAGGATTTTTCAACCTTTCCTAAAGATTAGGGTCTTCAGGAACAGTGTAAGTGATATTTTATTTCTAGAGCTTCAGATACACCCTGAGTTACAGCAGCTTTAAATGCAGAGCCATTGTCACTCTGAAGGCTCCGTGGCAGCCCAAACCTGGGGATAATTTCATGGATTAAAATCTTTATAACCTCCTTAGCCTGCTTACTATGACAGGGAAACACCTCAATCCATCCAGTAAAAGTATCTACCCAAACTTGTAAGCAACAATATCAGTTAGCTTTTGGCATAGGAGTAAAATCAATTTCCCAGCCCTCTCCAGGATACTTTCCACTTCGTTGTAATCCAGATATTGCTAGCTTCTCAGTCTTTCGGTTATGTTTCTGATGGACCTCACACCTTTGATTTTTACCTTCAAACAAACGAGAAGCCATCTGGTAAGTACTCTCTGCACCCAAATGAAAACTCTGGTGTAAACCCTTAAGAATTTTCCATTGAGCATTTTCAGGAATTATTAATTATCTATCCTCAGACTTTAACCATCCTTTATCTGTAATCTTTGCTTGTCTTTTCTCGTATCTTTCTAATTCTTCCTCAGTATATTGTGGTCTTTCCTGTTCCACAGGATCTGTCCAGATCAAAGGCGTCTACAGTGAAGGGGTTTCATAAAGTGCCAGCTTTTCTGGCTTGAGACTCAGCCAGCTGATTACCTTGCTGCTTTACTCCCATCCCTGCTGTGCCCTTTGCAATGCAAAACAGCTACACAATATATAGCAGTTAAAAGTCTCTCAATCTCTCTGAAATGCTTCATAGGTTCCCCTGTTGCTGTTTTAAATTGTCTTTCTTTCCTTATTGCAGCATGAGCATGTATAGTCAAATAAGCATACTGAGAATCCATGTAGATATTTCCTTGCTGCCCTTTGCTTAACTCTAGAGGTCGGGTCAGAGCCACAATCTCCACTAACTGAGCACTGGTTCCCTGGGGGAGAGATTTTGTTTCTGAAACCTGTTCAGCAGTCACCATGGTGTAACCTGCTTTATGCTTTCCATCCCAAACAAAAGAACTGCCATCTGTAAATACTTCCATGTCAGGATTGTCTAATGGGGTATCCATTAGATCCTCCCAAGCTGCATAGTTTAAAGTTAGGAATTGGGAACAATTGTGATCAGGTGTTTCATTTTCCTTCTCAGGAAGGAAAGTGGCAGGATTTAAATGTCCACAGACTTTAAGCTAAGTTACTGGTCCTTCTAACAACAATGACGGATTTTAAGAAGCCTACTGTCTGTCATCCAAATATTAACCTTAGAATTTAAGATTCCATTCACATCATGAGAAATCAGGACAGTAAGATTTCGTCGATTAATTATTTTTAAAGCTTCAGGTGCTAATAAAGCCGCTGCCCCAATTACTCTTAGGCAGTGGGGCCACCCAGGTGAAATTACATCTAACGTTCTGCTTAGATGAGCAATAGGTTGCTGGTGAGGCCCTCAGGCTTGTGTCAAAATTCCCAAGGCCACACCTTTTCTTTCAGTGACAAACAAATTAAATCCTGACCCTGTGGGCAACCTCAAAGCAGAAGCTTGCAGGAGGGCAATCTGAAGGACCTTAAAAGCCTTTTGAGTACCTGGAGACCAAAGTAGTTCGTCTGTTTGGGCCTGCTGAGTTTCAGCTGTGTGTTTATATAAAGGCCTGGCAAGTTCTCCATAACCTGGAATCCAAATATGACACTAGCCTGTGATTCCCAGAAATCTTCTCAATTGTCTTAAAGTCCTGGGCAGGGGATGATTTGGTATGGGTTTAATTTTCTCAGGGCCTATGGCCCTAGTCCCTTCTGATATGATTAGGCCCAGATATCTAGCAGATTGTTGACAAAGCTGAGCCTTTTCTCTTGACACCTTATAACCGCAGCCTGCCAGAAAGTTAAAGAAATCTTCTGAGGCTCCTGAACAAGCTTCCTCTGTCTCAGCACAGAGCCAAATATCATCTACATATTGTAATACCACCGCTTCGGAGCTATTAAAGTTTTGGAGATCCTGTGACAAACTTTGTCCAAATAAGTGAGGACTGTCACAAAATCTCGGGGGTAAAACTGTCCAGGTTAACTGAGAAGCTGGCTGCATAGGGTCTTCAAAGGCAAGTAGAAATTGACTTTCCTCCGCCAAAGGCACAGAATAGAAAGCATCTTTCAAATCAATTACTGAGAAGTATTTGGCTCGTTCAGGAATTTCAGACAATAGAGTATAAGGATTAGGCACCATGAGGTATAAAGGAACTACAGCCTCATTTATTATTTGTAAATCTTGAACTAGTCTCCATTTACCATTTGATTTCTTTATACCCAAAATAGGAGTGTTGCACGGACTGTTACAGGGAACTAATAGTTCCTGCTCCTTTAAATTTTTGATGATGTGTTTTAACCCTTAACCTCAGGTTTCAATGGATACTGCTTCTTATGTGGAAATAAGTGGGTCTTTGAGCTTAACAACTACAGGAATAGCATTTTGTGCTCAACCCACAGATTTTCCATCAGCCCATACTCTAGGATTTACATTTTGTTCAACTAAAGGGAGAGAAAAGGAGGGCTCCATATTTATGAAAACAGAGGCATGGACCTTGTTCAGTATATTCCTCCCCAAAAGGGGTGAGGGAGACTCTGGCACAATCAGAAACTCGTGTGAAAATAGCCCAGAATCTCAGTTACAACATAAAGAATAACTGAAATAATCCCCTTTGGCTCATCCAGACAGTCCCATTACAGAAGCGGATCCGGAAGGAAGTGGGCCAGGGGCTTCAGTAAGCATGGAGGAAGTTGCCCAGTATCTGAAAGGAAATCGATGGCTTGGCCCCCCACAGTTATTAATACCCGGGGTTCCTCAGGTGTAATTAGGACAGGAGCTTGTGTGGGGACCCCCGGGCACCTTCAGTCCTGATTGTCTTGCAAATCTGACCCCAGGTGTCATGACAACACAGTATTTTAAGAGAAACCTCCTTTTAGATTTATATAGAGAAGAAAAAAAAAATATCACTAGTTTGTTTCCTCCTGCTGCTTAAGAGAGAGAAAAAATGTCTGACACTTGCAGCCTATTTCCCCCCTTTGGAGACCCAGTTTGTTTCCTCCTGCCGCTTAAAAGAGATAAAAATGTCTGACACCTGCAGCCTATTTCCTCCATTTGGAGACCCCTGGCCTTCCTGCCTGTTACCCTCTCAACATCTTGTAACAAAATAGACATATTTTCAACTGTGGTTTTACCAAAGACATGAATTGTGTGTATGTGGTTATGTGTGCACACACAAATTGATATTTCTGGTCTCAGCTCTTTACCAGAGAATGACGGAGATATGACATTAGATCTTGTGAAATGAAGGCATTCCTTTGAAAAATGGGAAAATAAAAGAACATTTAACATGATAAAACCACCAAAATGCTTCATTCTTTCCTTTAAAAAAAAGAAAAAAAAACCCACCTAGTTTAACTGATTAGTCTAATTGTCTATTTTCTCCATTTTCTGTGATCAGTGAAAAAAAAAAGTGAGCTGTGCGGTGATATGAAGATGTTTCCCTCAGGTCCCTTTGTGACTTTTCTGTGCAAATGAGGAAGGATGGGCTGGATTGACCTGGAACCTTCCAACAGAGCCTCTCTATTCATAATGAAAAAGATTGCTCAGATCCTATTTCCAAGCTGACCCTTTACAATGTTTTTTGTACCAGTGGATATATATTTGCAATTCTGTATTTTTAAAATATTTTACTGCAATCGTATAATAAAGGATTACCTGCTTGGTATCAGTTTGACCCAATCTTGAAAGAAAAGTTTCTTTTGCTCAGATACATGACAGATGTTCCTGGTCTTTAATGGGATGGGCAATAGGGACAAACTTGGCCCACTTGCCCTTCAGCCTCCCATTTCATTATTCAGGTATACCCGGTTCTCTTCACTCAGCTCAGACCTTCTCATAAATGGCTTCTCTCTGGGCCTGAGGGAGCCCACTTGTAACATGCAGATGAGAGACTAGACCGGAATCTCTGAGCGTGAGCAACACTGACCCCTGAAATGATTAGCCAAATTGGCTGTGTGTCTGTGTGTTGCAGTTCTCGTTTGAAGGGAGTTTCTGGTGGTAATGAGAATTTTAAATAGATCCCAGTCCTCCCTGAATGAAAAAGGAAAAGGAAAACTAGGATGGAGGCAGGATCACAGGCTCAGAATTAGATGACTTCTATGAATGAGGCTAAATCTGAAGGGAGATTTTTTTTTTTTTTTACGTCCTTATGTTCAGACCTCCTCTAGCTTTCATTTGTTGGATCAAAAGCTTGACTCCTCGCTGTTTCTCCACAGTCCTCTGTCAAGCTCAGGGCCCTGTCAGTGTCTCCAGCCTCATCCTGGGAGCTGACCCTTTGCTCATGGTTCAGCCTATCCTGGTCGTATTTACCTTTTCTCTGTTTCCAAATACCCAAACCATTTCTGTCTGACATTGTAGTTCCTTTTCTCACCTTCAGGTCACCGTGCCTCAGGCCCTTTGTCACCCTTCAAGTCTAGGCTCAGAGAGGTCTCCCCATCCCCTCCTAACAGTCTCTCTCATGTTACCCAGGTTTATTGCCTGTGTATCAGTTACCATCAGTAGAAATTAATGCCTTTCTTCATGGGTTATTTTGAGTCCTTCCTGGTTCCCCTCTTTTAGGGCTTATAGTGTTCCTCTTCCCAGCATGGCTGCAGTACCTGTTACTGGAAATGTCTGTAGATGACAGGACTATGGATTGGGCTGAATTATCCTCAGGGAAGACCAAGAGAACAGGGCAGGTGATGAAGATGTTTCCCATGTTCTGGACATTTCAGCTGTAATTGATCTTTACCCCATGTGACTACTTAATTACTCAAAAGATGAGCCAAGAAATATAGGAAGTCCTGAAAAGCCCTGCAGAACTTGTGTCCTCAAGCAGTGGGCTAAGATGTCCCCATGTTTCGTCTGCTGGGTTTCATCCTCTGCAGCCCCCAGATCTAAGCTCTGTTGATTTAGGGACCAGTCACCATCCTGGACAGCAGCTTTGCCGTCTAGGAGTCATGTGCTCAGTGTCAGTGTTGTGATTTCAGTGCACTGAGGATGAGCAGAAATCCAAAACCTAATGGGGCAGGAAGAAGATGCTGCCCCCTGTGCCCTGCCGAGAGCTAGAATATCTTCCAAGTAGGTGTGGGTGGAGAAAACAGGAGAGAGTGAGACCTGGAGACCCTTGCTTTGAGACTTCCTGATCTCAAATGCCTTTGTACGTCGACTCCATAATGTCCACAGGTGGTGGCAGACTTTCCCAGGAGGGCCAGTCTCTTAATTTTCATACCTCATATGCAGTGTCCTTTGGGTAGTAGCTCGTGGGCACTCGTCTTGTGATCCCCTTTGTCACGAAATCCCTGTGCGCTTTAGTCTTGCTTAGTCCAGTCATAAGGGAGGAGAGGTAGACAAATGGGGAGAGCAGAGGGAGCCTGGTGGGGTCTGCAGGAGGGTTGTGGCAGTACTTGGGGGCATCAAGATGAGCCCAGTGAATGGGGTGTGCGCCCATCCCAAGTGTAGTTGCAGGGACAAGGGGTGTGTGGATCTGTTGGAAGAAAATGTCTCCGTTTAGGGTGGAGCACCTGGAAGGGGGTTTGTTGGAGAGCCCGCATGGAGTGATTTGCGGTTCTACTGCTGGAGCTAGTGTTCCCCGGGACAGCAGTGCTGAGGCTGACATGTGCCTGCACAGGTTTGATTTGACAACTCGTGACCACACGTGAGCAGCAGTGAAGGACGTGGAATTCAGCCAAGAGAAGTCTTTTCCACTGTTAGAACGGTGGCCTGGGCTGAGCCCACATGCACCTGTGGGTGCAAGAGGATGGGAGCCTTGGGCTTGAGGGGCTGGTTCTAGCAGGTGTCCCCAGCATCCACTTCACTCCCTGGCTTTTGTTGGCTCTTTTAGCAGGCAGGCACCGTAGCGTAACAGGGAAAATCTCAGGTCATTTTTTGCATCAACTTTGGTATCATTGTGTACTTGGGGTTGCCAGTGCAGAAAGGTTCATGTGCATTTGGGAAGATACCAAGAGACTCTGGAGTATTTCCTTGGAAGATGCTGAGGTCTCAGTGGGCCATGTGCATCATTGGAATTATCCCTCTTTTTCATAGTCTTTGGAGATTTCGATGTTTGACCTGGATCACTCACTGTAAATGAAAATATGGTGTCTTGTGTCTGTGGATCCTTGGTGTCCTCTTTTGTATTTTGCCTCATGCATGAGCTATCAGGGCTTGGAATGCTTTGTGTTTGTGTAAGAGGGTTAGAGGCTCATTATGGGCTCTGTGGACACTCTGTTGGATACCATGAAAGTTTGTAAGTTTGTTTGTGTCCTGCTGGGAAAATAGGAGTACTAAGGTTAAGATCACAGAATGCTTGTTATAAGGTGGTCCTGCTCGGTAGGGATCTCTGGGCCCAGCCTGAGAAAAGTCATAAAAGTCGCGTGATGTAGGGGAGGATGGCTCCAAAAAGTCAGAGGGCAATGATGCCACAGTGATCTGCAGCCTGGAGGCTTGTCCTCTAGAAGATGCAGCTGCAACTGTCTTGCTGCCAGGCTGGGTTCTGTGTTATCCACTCCTGTCCCTCCCAATATAATCACACATACAGGCACAGTACAGAAAACACGGAATCTTAACTGCACTGTTGGTGGTAATGTAAACGGTACTGCTGTGTTGGAAAATTAAATGGAAGTTCCTTAAGAAAGTAATAAAGAACAGGCCTACAGTCTGTCAAACCCATTTCTGACAGATATCCAAAGGAAAAGCAATCAGTTTTTCAGGGATATGTCCACATTCCCATGAGTGTGACTGGATTTGCAGTAGCGAAGGCATAGACACAGCCCAGATGTCTTTTGACAAAAGAATACGTTCCAAAAGTGTGGTATAGAAATACTAATTGTATACTGTATATTCATGAACTATTTTTTCTCTGTATGTCAATATAAAAATCAAGGATCCTGCATTTATGCCAGAATGAATGAACCTAGAGAACATTATGCCAAGTGAAATAAGCCTGACAAAGGAGGACAGACCCTATGTGGAAACTAGACCTGTCATACTCATAGAGCCATCAAGTAATAAGGCTTTACCAGGAGGTTGGTGGAGGGGGAAATGGGGCACTGGTAGTGAAAAAGTAGAGATTTTCCGTTGTAAAATAAGTAAGTTCTGGGGATCTGAGGTACTGCGTGCTGCCGGTAGTGTTTCTATATCCTTGAAATTTGCCCAGAGAGAAATAATACAGTGTAGTCACAGGTGGAAGTGTAACTTCCTCGACTATAATAATTATTCAGTGTATGAGTCTATCACATGATCACTTTGTACACAGTACATTTATACCATTTCTGTTAGTTGCACCTTAGTAAGTCTGGGAAAGGAAAAGAGAGTGGTGGTGGAGGGGGGGGGTGGTTGCTTTTCTCCTCTGAATGGTGCTCAGTCCCAGGCTTCACGTTTCATTGATGACGTATTTTGCATACACATGTGCCAGAGTCCAGCTCCAGCAGCCAGGGAATCAGCCTGAAGAGATGAGCGGTGTCAGCGTAGAATGATGCATCCTTTGACTCAAGGTATGGGGCTGCATGTTTATTTCAAGCATCAGGTTCTCTTTTATACTTTGACAAAAGCACTAAGTCAGAGGTTTAGAATTTTCAGTTTCCCCTCACCCAGATTTATTGTCTCGATAAAACATTGTGGCCCTTCAAACAGAGTTTCTGCTTCAGGGATTCTCTCAGAATCCTGTTTACTTTAACTTGTGATTACATTGTAACTCATGCTTATGTCTCCGCTGCAAACCACATTGCTCAGTTTATTTCTTATCTTTCTAAATCCTGTTTGCCCCTAGCATCCTAAGTTCACTATCTCCTAAAAAGGCTTCTCACTATTAATATCTCTGAAATTCCTAATCTGTATAAGCTATAGTAAAACACGCTAGCACTACCACATTCCTTAAATTTTTAGCTTCTAAATATTCTTAATTATTCCTAAACACTAAATTTGGCAAACTTCCATTGCCATAAACATTTCCCTCACAAATAGGTCTCAGATGAGAATCCTTCCCGTGGCCTCAAGCTGTGGCCTACGTGCTCATCCTTGAACACTCTTGTAAAGATCCTTGAACAAATGTCAATGGTTAACTTTATGGATTATTCTCTGGGCACAACTGCTAAAGGCTTTGTGCCTTCCCATTCTCCTCTCAAGGACAATAAGCACCTTAACATTCTTTTCAGTCAGCTCAACCGAGCAAAGGAAAAAACAAGTCAGAATCATAAGACCTCACTCCTTCATCCCGGGTCCGTGTCTATGGAACAAGGAGAGGGGGTTGGGGCCGTGCCTCCATTTTGTCAGTAATGCCTAACGCGGCTCCCGAAACACATGTTTTGTACCCTCTGACCAGAGATTCCCCTTCAGGTAGTTTGCGTTGGTCCACAGCTTGAGAATGTTTAAGATGGCCCAGTTGATTCCAGTCTGGATCCCTCACGGAGCATCAGGACTCTTGAGTCCTCCCAGTCCTGAGGGCTGAGATCTGGGCTGAGGAGGGGATGCTCTGTTCTGAGTGGGGGTGGATCAGGACCTGCTGTGTGACCTGAAGGAGATTGCCTGGTCAGCGGAGGTACCTCTTGCTGCTGTGTACATGAGGCCTCAGCAGGAGGGGAGTGTGATCCAAGGGAAAGTGTGGGAAAGTCCCATGTTGGTCTCTCTGCGGAAGTTGACTGTCCTGAGTCCCTCCTGAGACAGTGGCCACAGGGGACTGTCTGTTCCTCATGGTGAGGGCTTCCCTGTGTGTGTGTGGTTGGGGCTCAGGAAGGGGATGTGTTGACTCTTAGCATTAAGCAGCATGTTTTCAATTTTCATGATAGACCTCTGAAGACTCGTGTTGCCTGAGGAAGCCCTGAAGTTAAGGAAGAGGAAAGAAAAGGAGTGAGGCATGGCTCTTTCTCAGGTAAGGTCATATTTAGTCTATCCTTCCTGAAATGCCCTTCTCTGGACTTGCTAATCGTGTCTGACTCTGGAGTGTCCTGTGTGACTCCTGTACATGCACACTCACCCGGGGCCTTCCCTCTGGCCCTGTCGTCTCCACTTAGATCCTGTCTCCCCATAGAGTTGATCCTGTTTTTTTTTTCCTCCTTTAATCTGTCAGAGTAGTGTGTCATATTAATTGATATTTGTATGTTGACTTCTCCTTGCCTTATATGAATAAAATCCATTTGGTCATGGTGTCAGATCTTTTTATTTATTTATTTAAATTATTTTAATTGAAGGATAATTGCTTTACAGAAGTTATTTTCTGCCAAACTCCAACATGAATCAACCATAGGTATACATATGTCCCCTCCCTCCCATCTTCCTCCCTATCCCACCCATGTAGGTTGTTAGAGAGCCCCTGTTTGAGTCCCTGAGTCAGTTAGCAAATTCGCATTGGCTCTCTACTTTATATATGGTAATGTAAGTTTCCATGTTACTCTCTCCATACATCTCACTCTCTCCTCCCCTCCCACCTCCATCTGTTCTCTGTGTCTGTTTCCCCAGTTCTTTTTAATATATGTTAAAGTTGGTTTGTAAGTATTTTAATTTTGCATCAGTATTCGTCAGGGGTATTGGTTTCTAGTTTTCCTTTCTTGTGTCTTTGGGAAGTCAGCAAACTATTAGAACCGTGCTTGCTCCATAGAATTAGCAGTATTAGTGGTAATTCTTCTGTAAATGTTTGGTAGATTTTGGTCCTGTATTTTTCTTAGAGGTTTCTGACTACTTTTTAAATCTCTCTAGTTATCATGGGCTTCCCTGGTGACTCAAATCATAAAGAATCTGCCTGCAATGCAGGAGACCCAGGTTCTATCCCTGGGTCAGAAGATTCCCTGGAGAAAGGAATGGCTGTCTAGTCCAGTATTCTTGTCTGGAGAAATTCCGTGGACAGAGGAGCCTTGTGGGCTACAGTCCGTGAGGTCACAAAGAGTCAGACACGACTGAGTGGCTATCACGTTCACTTTCAACACTTCTCAATTTTTTTATTTCTTAATAAGTAAAATAGTTTGTATGTTTCTGAGAATTTGCCAGTATCTCCTATATTCTGTCATTTATAGGTATTATCAGTCATAGTACTTCCTTATCTTTTTGACCTCAGTTGTGATCACTCCTGTTTCATATCTGTTTTCAGTTATTTAAATCTTTTTTCTCTTTTCTTTAGTCAAGGTGAGGTTTTCCTATACAGTTTTTTCAAAATATCAACTCTTGGTTTGTTGATTTTTATATTTTTCTACTTTCTATTATATCTCTGGTTTAATCTTTCTTATTTACATGTTTCCTTCTGCTAAACTTGAGTTTAGTTTGTTTTCTGTTTTCTGCTTCCTAGAGGTCTAAAAATAGGTTTCAGATTTAAGATCTTTTCTTTTTTTTACTGTAAGCATTTTACAGCTCAGACTTTATTAGTACAGTGTTCTCTGTGTGTTATAAATTTTGTAATGTCTTTTCATTTTCATCCATGTGTTTAAAAATTTCCATGTGATTTTTTTTCTTAGACCCATTTGTGGTGTAAGAGTGAATTGTTTAATGTCCACATGTGAGGAATTTTCTTTTTTTCTTGTGTTTATTTCGTTGTTGTTAGGGAAGATACTGTTATGGTATCAGTCTCTTAAAATGGTTAGTTTTGGCCTAACATGTGGTCTCTCATAGAGAATGTTTTCTGTGTCCTTGAGATACATGTGTTTTATGCTTTTGTTGGGCCATGTGAGCTGTAGATGCCTGTTCAATGTTTGCTTCATTTTTCTGAGATATCTAATATTAGATGTATATATATTTTTACTTGTTACAGCTTTTTGGTAAATTGACAGTTTTATCATTATACAATATTTATCTCATTGCACTTTTTTTTTCCTTCAGTTTATTTTGTCTGATATAACAGTCTCCCCTGCTCTCTTTAGGATGGACTGTCTTCTTCCATTCTTTCACTTTTCATCTTTCCATGTCCTTAGGTTTGTGAGTACTACCTGTTTCAGCTCTGACAAACTCTGTGTCTCCTGCCCTGGGTTTTTCCTCCTGTTACTTCTAGTGGCCTCTTCTCCTGTGCATCGTACGGTGGTGAAAGACAGGCACCCTGGACAGCTCCTTTCATGCCACTGTAATTTCAGAAGGAATATATTGAATATTTCCCTCCTATCATGATGTTCCTTGAGATAGTCTTGCTTAATAACTATATTTTTTTCCATATTATTTTTTGCCATGATTTTTAATTCTCCAAGAAGTTTTTTTACTTTGCTGTTGTGATAATTTTTTTTGGTCATAATCTAATGACTCTTCTAATTTCAAATCACTGTTTTATTAATGGAAAAAAAGCAAAGAAAGTCTTTGGCTTCTGTTAATGCCTTGCTATGTAAATCTAAATGGATAAAATTATATTTGTATCTTTGTATATGGTAATTTTATTATGAATTGAGTTTAAGTATTTTTTTTTTTAATGTTTTTACCAGTTTTCTTTTGGTACCCTAGTATAGAATCCTGTTGACAAACTCAGCTGAGTTCAAAGGATACATTTTTATCGTCTGAAAGATACTGAAACACATGTGAATAAAAGGATGATATAAAATTGTCCAAGAAATCTGTCAAAAGATGAATCCTCTCATATCAGTTAATTTTTTATAGATAAGCATGCATGCATGTGCAAGTCTGTGGTTTAGATAGAAGACATCATGATTTAAAAACTACATATCACCTTTTCTTTTCAGTTGAAATTATATTATCAGTATAATCTGTGGCCTTGAAATTTTCTAAACCATCCTGTTAGTGTTTTAAGTAGTAAATTACTAAGAGTTGTGTTTCTGTATTCACGTCTGTAATGACCTTTCATGCCATTCCACATTGTTCACCTTCGACTTTTTTTTTGTCATATTAATACAATATTTATTTGTTTTCCTTCTGTCAAAGCCTGAGCCCACCACTTTCCCCAGGCTGCCTGGGGAGTTCCAGGAAAGGGGACATATAGGGCAGACACAGGAGAAAGAACTATGGGAGGTGGAAAGAGCTCCTTCACATCGTGAAGATGAGCTAGACCGCCATCAGCCAAAAGAGCCCCATGGCTTTTGAGAGGGCCAAGCCCGTGGCGTAGAAGAGCTACTGTTTCAGAGAAGGGTTCCTGGCATAACAGTGATGAAGCTCCCAAACACAGTCCCACTTCCAGCCCTGGAGCCAGCCACCCCTGCTATGGCAGCTCCAGCTCCAGGGAACGTGGCTGCTTTGTCAAAGTCCTTTGAAATGGCACTGGTTTGGAAGCTGTGGCTAGGAATGTGAGATGGTCTGGGGACCTGGGACTGCCAAGCTGCTGTGGCTCTCATGGGTCAGTGTCTCCAGCCCTTCACCACCACTGCGGACAGTGATCACTCAACAGGGGGGAGGTTCTCCCGATCAGGGAGGGTGTAGAGACTAATTTGGCACAGGTGTCCATTTTCAAGGGATGAAGGCTGGGGGCCCGAGAGCTGCTCCCCCTGCAGAGAACACAGAGGGCAGGGTAGAGGCTCACCTTGGATTTCTTTCAAGTTTTCTTTAGGAGCCCTCTGTCAAAGGACATGTAATGTTGTCTGTATTACTTCACTGTTAGATGCTTAAGCTTCAGTTGCTGAGCCCAAGCTTCTGAGTTCAGGTGCTTCATGTAACATTTCTTACCTTCTTGATCTGATTGAAGTTTCTCAGAGTGTCTGTGACACAGGTCTTCTTCTGTAAGGTGGGAACACATGGTTCTTTAATGAGCTATTATACTGATGAAATGTTCTTGCCTATAAAGTACTTATTTAATGTTTAGAGTAATATTACAGTAATTTAGAGTAACAGGAAGCCTTCAGACACTTTTGGTCCATGCTGCTGTTATCAACATCATACCTGAAAATTTTGACCTTTCCATTAAAAGTGCCGTGGACTTTGTCATCTCTGAAGACACCACTCATGCTGTACCTCATTGAGATAATGAGTTGCGCTCACTGGCTATAACATAATATCTGACACTTCTGTATAGCCAAAACAGTGTTGAGCTTTATTTTTATATATTTCATGGATTTTGAACAATGGTGAAAAACGCATATTAATTGGAGAATCTCATAAGGTCTTGGCAAAAAGCATAAGAAATTAAAATTAGAGATCCATAATTTCTCCTGATATCCCTGCAGGGATCTGTTAGAACACATACTTCAACCAAGTCAATCCTTGCCCCTTACTGCCCTTTCTCTTTTGCATGAAAATGAGAACTTTTCATGGCCCTTTTGGTGACATGTGGTTTCATTTCAGGAACGACTGACCTCTGAGGACGTGGCCATCGAATTCACTCCGGAGGAGTGGGAATTCCTGGACCCTGCTCAGAGGGCCTTGTACAGGGACGTGATGCTGGAGACCTATAGGAACCTGCTGTCTGTGGGTGAGGATGACTTCCTTCCAGAGCTGCCGTAGGGTATCTGCATTTTCCCTGTGTGCCCGTTGGGAGGCCCTGATGTCTTTCATGTGAGAGTTCTGGTGACTGGGGCATGACACAGCTTCACAAGGTTAAACTGACCCTCTTCAGATGCTGTGTCTTGTCCCAGAGCTTAATTATGTACAAAGCTCACTGGCAAATATTAAAAAAAAAAAAACCAAAACACCCGATTTCCTATTTTCTTCTTTTTGACTTTTGCTCAGTGTTTTAAAAAATCCACAGCACTTAGATTTCTTTCTTCTGATAACGCTAAATATCTATTTGTTTGTTTTCGCTTGCTTGTTTACTTTTTTTGGCTGCACCATTCTGCCTGTGGGATCTTAGTTCCCTGACTAAGGATCAAACCTGCACTCCCTGCATTGGAAATGGAGAGTCTTAACCACTGGATCACCAGGGGAGTCCCAGAATTTCTGTTTCTGATCTGAATATTATCTCCACATTGGAGCCTAAGAAAAAGCTCTGGACAGTGGGAAGTTGCCGGGGTCCAGCCCCGGTGGATCCAGGGTGATTCAAACGTGGGGATGGACTCGGCATCCTGGAAAAAACGTATTTAATTACAGATATAGAGGGAGATTAGAAACAGATAGTGTAGTAGGAGAATTAGTGGAGAAAAGAGGCTGAATAACTGGTTTACATGGAATACCAGTCACCCCCTATGTAGGCCACAGGCGTCTTTCCATTCTTCCAAAGGAGAGGAGGCACTGAGGCCTCCCTGGTCTGATCTCAGAAGCCCAGGCAGAATTAGCAGGCTTGGTGAGTACCCACATTTTAGACGGTAATTCAGCCAGGAAAGCGGAGAGCAAGAAAGAAACAACACAGGGGAATCAATCTTTCCAGAAACTGATCCGATTTCTTTATTTTTCAGGTTTGTTTATATACCTTTTTGTTATACATAGGGATGAATACAGAGTCACGTGGGGGTCAGCAGACCTGACCCTTGTCACAATCAGGTGCTTCATATAAAATTATACAAAGGTCTTATGAGTTTCATCATCTTTTAGCCATGAGGTCTACTGACATTTTATGGCCCTTTCTGATACTGGTCAGTTAACCAGAAAACTTACTTTTCCAGGGGTGATTTTTTCTTAAATCAGGTGCCACCCTCCAAATAAAGTTGCATTCCTATAGGGTGAGGATGTAGTGAGTTACAATCAAGAAAGGAATTTACTTAGCCTAAGGTTTAACATGATTAATCTTAAAGGTTAATACTTACTTCTCCTATATGCTAGTTATATTCATTATAAGGACAGGAATATGGAGATTTAGCAGCAAGTATTGGCTCAACAAATGTAAACCCTTCACCAATGTTCCCCTTAAGATCTATTTTGTCTTAAGATAGTGATAAAGTTACATAGCATAGTGATTTATAGTGATTTATAACAAAGTACAGTGATCTATAACAAAAGAGAAGATTCATTAACTCAAAAAGTCTAGTATTGCTAACATCAAAAAACTACTATATTTCCTTTTCTATATTCCAAATACATTGATTAATATATTCCCAGGTGCCTAAGGATATGGAGGCCTGATGGCAATCATTGACTCATCAATGAGAAAAAGCCCTATGCTAATACTCCAAACTCTCTGTGCTGTTCATGGCTGAGAGGCTGTCACACAAGCTAGTCTGTCAGCAGAGAGGTTTGACCTGAGACATCCTTGTCACACCCAGGGCAGGGAATTAGCAGTAATTATTGGCACGACAAATGAAAAAACCCTTCACCAATATAATTCCTAATCAACCTACTAATACTATACTAATGATCTTCTAACTTCTCAAAAGAGTCTGTATTTAGAAAGTTTTAAAACATCCCGTGCCTCTCACAGTTGGGAGGCTGTAAACAATCACATGTGGCTGGACGAGCCTGATCAGGCAGGCCAGAGAACCTCCAGAGTTCGTAAGTTGAAACACTCTTATCACACCCAAGAATTTTTATTAACTGGAGCTCCTTCTCTGGGAGAAATGGTTATGGGGGAGAGCTCCCTGTAAAGTACTCTGGTTTTGGGGGCAGGCGCTCGGGAACAGGGTGTTTCCTGAGGCTTGATCATGCCTTTGCGTATTCCAAGCTTCCTTCCTCATGACCTTTGCCATGGGTGGAGTTCCTCACACTGGCTCCCAACAGGGAGTGATGTAAAAGTAAGCAAAACTACAACATATAAAGAAAAACGAGTATCTCAAAAGGGCTTTTTTTTTTCTGTTTAGGAGTGGGACAAGTTGGTGGATTCGATCCTCTGTGGTTGTTACTTAGGAAAATGTAAGAGTGGGTAGAGAGATCGTCTTTTTGATCCTAGATCCTATGAGGGGAGCATACGTGAATCTCACGGGCTCTTAGCTTGCCATCTGTAGGTTGAGAGCATGGTCCCATCTCAAGATGCTGTTATGTCTGACCTTCATGTTGTATTAGTTTTACTCTTGTGCTGCTCTACCCAGTCTGGGAATGTCAACTGTTCCTGATGTTCCATTCTCCTTACTTTGTATCATTTTACTTCTTCAATTTTCTTGAAATATATTCCTGAGGGTCTGAAATTATATCTGGTTTCCTTGCCGTGATAATCCACCTATGTTTAGTTGGCAGCTTCTGGTGAGTCTCTGTGGAGTGGATTTAGTAGGTTACAGAAAACTGTGATGGAGACACTATTCCTAATGTTATTTTCTTGCTCTGTACAAAGTCACCACTTGAAGCTATCCAGTAGAGTGGTCAGTATGTTCTAGGATGATGAGAGAGAAAGTATCACGAGAGCCTGATACATCTTTCCACGTTATTTTCTGGCTTTGGAGACTCTGTCAAGGGCACCAAGACAGTGTTGTTCATATGTGTCAAGGACCATATGTTTTAGCCTCTGTAAATGGTATGGGAATTTATCCCAGGACAACTTTGTCCAAGTTCACATTCTCATATCTATGGGGCTATTGGGTGCACTGTTGTTCTGTTCATTGTAGGTATTTTTTTTATCATTGAGTTCAAATTTCTGTGTTACTCTTAGTGTTTCTGTTTTGTATTTGCAATGCGTTGGATGGTTGATTGGGGAATGGTCCCTATGGTGGAACTGGTGATCAGTCCCTCTTAAAATTCTTTATATATTCTTTGTACTCAACTTACTATCAGATGTATGATTTCCACATATTCTCTTTTACTGTTGTCTTTTCAAACTCACTGCACTTTAATGCAGAGTAGTTTATAATTTTGATATAGTCCAATTTATTAATATCTGGTTTTATTTTGTGGCCTGTGCTTTTGGTGTTATATCTGATAAATCATTTGTGGGTCTAATTTCCAGAAACATTTCCTGCATGTTTACTTCTAGGAGTTTTATACATTTGGGACTTAGGTTTAGGTCTTTGAACCATTTTGAGTTCATTTTTGTCTGTAGTATAAGATAATGTCCCAAGTAAATACTTTGGCTGGTGGGTATTCAGTTTTGTCAACATGTCTTGTTTCATAGACTGCTTCCCCCATTTAGTAGTTTTTACACCCTTGTGAAACATCTGCTGAACATCTCCACAAGAGGTGTTTTTGTTGTAACCATTCTTTTTAGGTATGCTGCTGCTGCTGCTGCTAAGTCACGTCAGTTGTATCTGACTGTGCGACCCCACAGACGGCAGCCCACCAGGCTCCTCCGTCCCTGGGATTCTCCAGGCAAAAACACTGGCGTGGGTTGCCATTTCCTTCTCCAGTGCATGCATGCATGCATATCAAGTCGCTTCAGCCATGTCTGACTCTGTGCGACCCAACAGATGGCAGCCCACCAGGCTCCTCTGTCTCTGTGATTCTCCAAGCAAAAACACTGCGTGGGTTGCCATTTCCTTCTCCACTTTTTAAGTATAGTTAATTTACAATGTTGTGTTTCAGGTTTACAGCAGTTTACAAGATACTCAATATAGTTCCCTGAGCTATATCGTTGGTTCTTATTATCTATTTTGTATATACATTAGTTTGTAAGTATTCAGACTCTTAATTTATCTCTCCCTTTGCTGCCCCCATCACCATCCTGTACTATCGCCTTTGGTAACCATAAGTTTGTTTTCATTCTGGTGAGTTTATTTTGTGAGTAAGTTCATTTGTATCATTTATTTCGGTTCAACGTATAATATCCTATGATGTTTGTCTTTCTCTGTCTGATTTCACTTAGAATAATCCCTAAGTCTGTCTGTGTTGCTGCAAAAGGCATTACTTCATTGTGTTTTATGCTGTGGAGGTGGCAACCCACTCCAGTGTTCTTGCCTGGAGAATTTCATGGACAGGGGAGTCTGGCAGCTGCAGGTCATGGGGTCTTAAAGAGTTGGACACGGCTGAGCTACGTTCACTTCACAATATTCCCTTGTATATATGTACCACATATTCTTTATCCCTTTGTCTGTCAGTGAACATTTATGTTGCTGCCGTGTTTTGGCTGGTATAAATAGTGCTGCCAAAAACATTGGGGTGCATGTATCATTTTGAATTCGTTTTCATCCTTTCTGGATATATGCCCAGGGTTGGAATTGCTGGTTCATGTGATAGCTCTATTTTTAGTTCTTTATGGAATCTCCATGCTATTCTCCAAAGTGGCAGTACCAATTTATGTTCCTTCCAACAGTGTAGGAGGGTTCTCTTTTCTCCACACCCTTTCAAGCATTTATTGTTTGTAGATTTTTTGATGGTGGTCATTCTGACCAGTGTGAAGTGATACATTTTTGTGGTTTTGATTTGCATTTCTCTCATAAGTAGAGACGTCAAACATCTTTTCAGGTGACTGTTGGTCATCTGTTTGTCTCCTTTGGAGAAATATCTGTTTTGATCTTCTGCCCATTTTTTATTGGGTTGTTTGTTTTGATATTAAGCTGTATGAACTGTTTGTTTATTTTGGAAATTAATCCCTGATAGGTAGCATCATTTGCATATTTTATAGGCTCCTAGTCCAAAAGTTGAATTTTTGTTCTTTTTTTGGTTTCCTTTGCTTTGCAAAAAGGTTTTAAATTTAATTAGGTCTCATTTGTTCGATTTTGCTTTTATTACCCTGACTCTAAGAGATAGATTCAAAAAAATTTTGCTGACATTTATGTCAGTGTTTTGCATTTGTTTTCCACTATGAATTTTACAGTATCTGATCTTGCATTTAGATGTTTTACACATTTTGAGTTTATTTTTGTATGTGGTGTTAGAGAATGTTGGAGTTTCATTCTTTTTCATGTAACTATCCATTTATCCCAGCATCACTTATTAAAGAGACTTCTTCATTCTATATTCTTTCCTCCTTTGTTATAGAATAATTGACTCTAAGTAAATTGGTTTATTTCTGGGTTTTCTGTCCTGTTCTACTGATCTGTGTTTCTGTTTTGTGCCATCATCATACCACTTCCCTGGTGGCTCAGATGGTAAAGCCATCTGCTTGCAATGCAGGAGACCCAGGTTCAGTCCCTGGGTCAGGAAGATCTGCTGGAGAAGGAAATGGCAACCCATTTCAGTATTCTTGCCTGGAAAATTTCATGGACAGAGGAACCTAGTAGTCTACAGTCAATGGGGTCACAAAGAGTTGGACATGACTGAGCGACTTCACTCTCACTTTGTTGACTGTCAGTTGGTAGTATAGTCTGAACTTAGGGAACATGATTCCTCCAGCTCTGTTCTTCTTTCTCAAGATCATTTTAGATACCAGAGTCTTTTGTATTTCGGTACAAATTAAGTATTTGTTTTATGAAATATGTCATTGTTAATTTGAGAAGGGTTGCATTGACTATGTAGATTGCCTTGGATAGTATGATCATTGTGACAGTGTTACTTCTTTCAATCCAAGAACATGGTATATGTTTGTGCCATCTGTTTGTGTCATCTTTGGTATCAGTCATCAGCATCTTATAGTTTTATGAGTACAGTTCTTTTGACTTTTTAGGTAGGTTTATTCCTTAGAATTGTATTCTTTTCTCTGAGATGGTGAATGGGATTGTTTCATTAATTTCACTTTCTGACATATCCTTGTTAGTGTATAGAAATGCAGCAGTTTTCTATATATTTTGTATCCAGCAAGTTTACTCTGTTCGTTGATGAGGTCTAGTAGTCATCTGGTGGCATCTTCGGGATTTTCTGTGTGTAGCATCATAGTGACAGTTTTACTTCTTCTTTTTTTTTTTTTTTTACCTTGAATTCGTTTTATTTATTTATTTATTTTTCTGATTGTTGTGGCTAGGACTTCCAAAAATATGTTGAATAAAAGTGGCAATAATGAATATTTTTGTCTTATTGATGTTGTTAAGGGGAGTGCTTTCAGTTTTTCCCTGTTGAGTATGATGATGTTAGCTGTGTGTTTGACATATGCAGTCTTAATTATGTTGAGGTAGGGTGGCTGGAATCAAGATTGCCGGGAGAAATATCAATAACCTCACATATGCAGATGACACCACCCTTATGGCAGAAAGTGAAGAGGAACTAAAAAGTCTCTTGATGAAAGTGAAAGAGAAGAAAGAAAAAGTTGGCTTAAAGCTCAACATTCAGACAATGAAGATCATGGCATCTGGTCCCATCACTCCATGGGAAATAGATGGAGAAACAATGGAAACAGTGTCAGACTTTATTTTTGGGGGGTTCCAAAATCACTGCAGATGGTGATTGCAGCCATGAAATTAAAAAACGGTTACTCGTTGGAAGAAAAGTTATGACCAACCTAGACAGCATATTCAGAAGCAGAGACATTACTTTGCCGACTAAGGTCCGTCTAGTCAAGGCTATGGTTTTTCCAGTAGTCATGTATGGATGTGAGAGTTGGACTGTGAAGAAGGCTGAGTGCCGAAGAATTGATGCTTTTGAACTGTGGTGTTGGAGAAGACTCTTGAGAGTCCCTTGGACTGCAAGGAGATCCAACCAGTCCATTCTGAAGGAGATCAGCCCTGGGATTTCTTTGGAAGGAGTGATGCTAAAGCTGAAACTCCAGTACTTTGGCCATCTCGTGCGAAGAGTTGACTCATTGGAAAAGACTTTGATGCTGGGAGGGATTGGGGGCAGGAGAAGAAGGGGACGACAGAGGATGAGATGGCTGGATGGCATCACTGACTGGATGGATGTGAGTCAGAGTGAACTCCGGGAGCTTGTGATGGACAGGGAGGCCTGGCGTGCTATGATTCATGGGGTCACCAAGAGTCGGACACGACTAAGCGACTGAACTGAACTGAACTGAGGGTCCATCTGTGCTGACTTTCTGATTGGTTTTTATCATAAATGGCACTTGAATTTTGTCAGAACCTTTTCTGCGTCTATTGATGATCATATGGTTTTAGTCTTCGACTGTTTCTGTGGTGTATCATAGTGATTAACTTGTGGATATTGAGAAATCTTGCATCCCTGCACTAAATCCCATTTGATCGTGGTATGATCCTTTAATGTCCTTTAATGTGTTAGTAACTGTTTGAATCTCCTCTTTTGAATTCAGGGAAGGCCTAGGAGAATAAAGCCTTTTTCTACAAAAAAGAGTTGGATGCCTCAGAAAGGCTTTTGTAACTGGGAAGGTCTTCCAGAGTCAGTGTCAATCCCTCCTTTCCTTTGATACTCCTCAATCTTGAGATGACCATGTGTGGAAGAAGAAATGAAATAAATGTCCAATAGAGAGGTTAATCATACTTGGCAGAGGAACCCAGGTTTAGATAGCCTTTTCCTGGATTTTCCTTCTGATTTCTGCTAATAAGATTATTACACAATATCCTGGAATATTGTGTATGTTTTTCTTGAATATAAGCATTCCATTGTAACTTACAAAATCACAGTTGGATATATTACATTTTAAATAGTATAACAGGTATTATTCTGCTTTCTCCATATATCACTTTGAAAATGTCTCTTGTTTCTGTCCCATACCCATAGTATAATGCCCATAAACTTGCTGAACTGGTTCTTTTCTTTTAAGTTCAACATATTAGTTTGCCCTCTCAGTTATTTTCACAGAGACATGCAGTCACAAGCTGATATCTGACATAAACCTGTGTGCCCTATGCTCTACGCAGGCCCTTGCTTAGTCCTGACCAGTCCTCACATAGTACCTTGTTATGATTGGAAACATTATTCTTACCTATCACGTCCCTCCACCTTCTACATACTCTCACTGTAAAGATAATCTCTGATCATTTATTGAACATGTTTCTCAGGACATGACCTAAATCACTCTGTGCATCCATGATAACTCACAGCCCATTCTGAGATAGGACGGTTGAATAATAGTTAAACAGACTACGTCTGTCTTGTATCTTCCTTGATATTTTCTTTCAAGTTGGTTTGATCCCCGAGTCAAGAAGATCCCATGGAGAAGGAAATGGCAACTCACTCCACTATTTTTGCCTGGGAAATCCCGCCTGGAAAATCCCATGAATGGAGGAGCCTGGTAGGCTGCAGTCCATTCGGTCACTAAGAGACTGAATGACTTCACTTTCACCTTTCACTTTCATGCATTGGAGAAGGAAATGGCAACCCACTCTAGTGTTCTTGCCAGGAGAATCCCAGGGACGGGGGAGCCTGGTGGGCTGCTGTCTGTGGGGTCGCACAGAATTGGACACGACTGAAGCGACTTAGCAGCAGCAGCAGCAGCAGTCTACTTATTTGGTGGGTGGTCATGTTTACAAATAAGTATTCTCAGTCGTCCCAGTAGGTTCAGATTCATATCCTGGTTCTCTTACCAGTTTGTGGGCCAATTGGATGTGTCTCCCTCTCTGATTAGAGAAAAACATGTTAATTTACCTCAAGCCTTTTAAAGCAAATTAGTGCTGTCAGTAGTACATGTTTTATAGTAAATACTCAAAATTTATTTGTTTAAAAAAGGTAATATCTATATTCTGTCATGTTCTTTATGATACGACTTCATCTACATTATATCTTTTCTTAATATAAATTTATTTACTTTCATTGGAGGTTAATTACTTTACAATATTGTATTGGTTTTGCCATACATCAACATGAGTCCACCACAGGTATACACGTGGTCCCCATCTTGAACCCCCCTCCCTCCTCCCTCCCCGTACCATCCCTCTGGGTCATCCCAGTGCACCAGCCCCGAGCATCTAGTATCATGCATCAAACCTGGACTGGCGATTTGTTTCATATATGATATTATACATGTTTCAATGCCATTCTCCCAAATCATCCCACCCTTTCCCTCTCCCACAGAGTCCAAAAGCCTGTTCTATACATCTGTCTCTCTTTTGCTGTCTCGCATACAGGATTATTGTTACCATCTTTCAAATTCCATATATATGCGTTAGTATACTGTATTGTTGTTTTTCTTTCTGGCTTACTTCACTCTGTATAATAGGGTTCAGTTTCATCCACCTCATTAGAACTGATTCAAATGAATTCTTAATGGCTGAGTGATACTCCATTGTGTATATGTACCACAGCCTTCTTATCTGTTCATCTGCTGATGGACATCTAGGTTGCTTCCATGTCCTGGCTATTATAAACAGTGCTGCAATGAACATTGGGGTACACGTGTCTCTTTCAATTCTGGTTTCCTCAGTGTATATGCCCAGCAGTGGGATTGCTGGGTCATAAGGCAGTTCTATTTCCAGTTTTTTAAGGACTCTCCACACTGTTCTCCATAGTGGCTGTACTAGTTTGCATTCCCACCAACAGTGTAAGAGGGTTCCCTTTTCTCCACACCCTCTCCAGCATTTATCGCTTTTAGACTTTTGGATCCCAGCTATTCTGACTGGTGTGAAATGGTACCTCATTGTGGTTTTGATTTGCGTTTCTCTGATCATGAGTGATGTTGAGCATTTCTTCATGTGTTTGTTAGCCATCTGTATGTCTTCTTTGGAGAAATGTCTATTTAGTTCTTTGGCCCACTTTTTGATTGGGTCGTTTATTTTTCTGGAATTAAGCTGCAGGAGTTGCTTGTATATTTTTGAGATTGTTTGTTTGTCAGTTGCTTCTTTTGCTATTATATTCTCCCATTCTGAAGGCTGTCTTTTCACGTTGCTTATAGTTACCTTTGTTGTGCAGAAGCTTTTAAGTTTAATTAGGTCCCATTTGTTTATTTTTGCTTTTATTTCCAATATTCTGGGAGGTGGGTCATAGAAGATCCTGCTGTGATGTATGTCGGAGAGTGTTTTGCCTACGTTCTCTTCTAGGAGTTTTATAGTCTCTGGTCTTCCGTTTAGATCTTTAATCCATTTTGAGTTTATTTTTGTGTATGGTGTTAGAAAGTGATCTAGTTTCTTTCTTTTACAAGTGGTGATCAGTTTTCCCAGCACCACTTGTTAAAGAGATTATCTTTAATCCATTGTATATTCTTGCCTCCTTTGTCAAAGATAAGATGTCCATAGGTGCATGGATTTATCTCTGGGGTTTCTATTTTGTTCCATTGATCTATATTTCTGTCTTTGTGCCAGTACCTACTGTCTTGATGACTGTGGCTTTGTAGTAGAGCCTGAAGTCAGACAGGTTGAGTCCTCCAGTTCCATTTTTCTTTCTCGAGATTGCTTTCGCTATTCAAGATTTTTTGTATTTCCATGCAAATTGTGAAATTATTTGTTCTAGCTCTACATTATATCTTCTTAAAATTTTATTTATTTTTTAATTGAAGGCTTTACCGAATTTTGTTTTCTGTCAAACCTCAACTACATTATATCTTGTATGTGTTTCACTTGCAACATTTTTCAGCAATATTGTTTCTGACCCCAGTCAATAAATACACAAAGCACTCACTTTTTATTTATTATATTTTGGTGCCATTAAACTAGGTAATTAACAATAGTGCATGGCTAGAGATTAGCCTTCCTTGGTGGTTCAGTGGTAAAGAATTCAGCTGCTAATGCAGAAGATGCAGGTTTGATCCCTGAGTCAAGAAGATCCCATGGAGAAGGAAATGGCAACCCACTCCATTATTTTTGCCTGGGAAATCCTGCCTGGAAAATCCCATGAATGGAGGAGCCCGGTAGGCTGCAGTCCATGCAGTCACTAAGAGACTGAATGACTTCACTTTTACTTTTCACTTTCATGCATTGGAGAAGGAAATGGCAACCCACTCCAGTATTCTTGCCTGGAGAATCCCAGGGACAGAGGAGCCTAGTGGGCTGGCGTCTATGGGGTCACAGAGAATTGGACACGACTGAAGTGACTTAGCAGCAGTAGCAGGGATTAGCCTTCCTTGGTGGCTCAGTGGTAAAGAATTCACCTGCTAATGCAGAAGAGCAGGTTTGATCCCTGAGTCAGGAAGATCCCATGGAGAAGGAAATGGCAACCCACTCCACTATTCTTGCCTGGGAAATCCCATGGACAGAGGAGTCTGGTTCGCTACAGTCCACAGTGTCGCAAAGAGGCAAACACGACTGAGCGACTGAACAACAACATAGGTGGGGATTGCATTGTTTATTGGCTGTTAGAAAACTGGTGAATATTTTACGTCTTAATTTATGTGTCATTTACAGATGATGGTCTTTTAGCATGTATTCTGCAATACAGCTGACACATACTACTTGTTAACATTGTAAAATTCCTTTTCTTTTTGGGTACGTAGTTCTACAGCGGATTTAGAAAACTATGTTGTTTCAAAAAATTGTTTTAGTCATATTTTTCATTTGTTTTCAATTGTAAACAACCAATTATGAAAAGTTAATTATTAATTGGGTAAGCTTGGTTTTGGATTATTTATGTTACAATATATAATATATTGTTTAGAATTTATTTATGTACAGTAAGTTTGCAGAATACAATGATAGTGTAATATTTTTCATTTCAATTTGAGACAACTGTTGATTGATACGTTCCTAAGGGTCCTGGTAGAATAACACTCTGTTTCTGAGAGTTGGCAAAAGATTGTCCAATGTGAGTGTGTTTGGCATATGGTTTTTAAAACTAGGCTACCTTAATGGTGAATTTATGTTATGCTTTCTTAAGAATTCTATTCCTTTAGTGTTTCTAAATGCTTAAGGTCATCATTGTGGTGTTCCATAACTTGATGTAAGTATTACTTTTGGTGTAATATATATTCAACATGAAACATTTATTTTTGAATTATTGTGAGCAGGATACCTATGATTCTTTTTATCTTGTAGATATCTCTCCTACACATGTGATCAAGCATTTACAACCCAAAGTGAACAGTGGTAAACAAGAAACAATCCAAACATTGATGCTGGGAAGCTCTGAAAGCTGTGAAATCAAACATTTTCATCTTTGGGAAAGTCAGGAAAATATGTGTGACTTTGAGTATCAAGGGAGAGATGACAAAAGAAATTACAAAGGGACACCTATAAGCCTTAATGGAAATGTGCCTGATGGAAGAGATTCGCATGATAGAAAGGATGCAGACATCAACCCCTTTGGAAAGAGGTTGCGATTTAACTTTCAGGATAAACTGCAGATAGTTCAAACTGGCAGAATAATTTCTGAATATAATCAAGTTAAGAGTTCTGTCAACAACAGTTTCTCATTTTCACCAGTTCAAAGAATTCCTCCTTGTGTTCAAACCAGTGTTTCTAATATATATGGGAATGATTTTATGAATCCTTCAGGAATAACACAAGAACTCAAAGCACAGAGGGAAAAACCTTACAAATGTGATGAGTGTGGCAAGGCCTTTCATGTAAAGTCAACCCTTTTAAGTCATCAGACAGTTCATACTGGTGAGAAACCTTACAAATGTGATGAGTGTGGCGAGGCCTTTCGCCTAAAGTCAACCCTTTTAAATCATCAGACAGTTCATACTGGAGAGAAACCTTACAAATGTGATGAGTGTGGTAAGGCCTTTTGTGTAAAGTCAACTCTTTTAAGTCATCAGACAGTTCATACTGGAGAGAAACCTTACAAATGTGATGAGTGTGGCAAGGCCTTTCGTCTAAAGTCAAGTCTTGTAAGTCATCAGACAGTTCATACTGGTGAGAAACCTTACAAATGTGACGAGTGTGGCAAGGCCTTTCGTCTAAAGTCAAACCTTTTAAATCATCAGACAGTTCATACTGGTGAGAAACCTTACAAATGTGATCAGTGTGGCAAGGCCTTTCCTCTAAAGCCAACCCTTTTAAGGCATCAGACAACAGTTCATACTGGTGAGAAACCTTACAAATGTGATGAGTGTGGTAAGGCTTTTCCTGTAAAGTCAACCCTTATAAAGCATCAGACAATTCATACTGGTGAGAAACCTTACAAATGTGATGAGTGTGGCAGTGCCTTTCGTCTAAAGTCAATCCTTTTAAAGCATCAGACAATTCATACTGGAGAGAAGCCTTACAAGTGTGATGAGTGTGGCAAGGCCTTTCCTGTAAAGTCAACCCTTTTAATGCATCAGAAAGTCCATACTGGTGAGAAACCTTACAAATGTGATGAGTGTGGAAAAGTCTTTGGTCGAAAACCTCATCTTCAACGTCACAGGAGAATTCATACTGGAGAGAGTCCTTTCAGATGTAATAAGTGTGGCAAGTTCTTCAGTCGAAATTCACACCTTCAAAAACATCAGAGAATACATATAGAGAAACCTTTCAAATGTGATGAGTGTGGAAAAGTCTTTGGTCAAAAACCACATCTTCAACATCACTGGAGAATTCATGCTGGAGAGAGACCTTTCAGATGTAATGAGTGTGGCAAGTTCTTCAGTCGAAATTCACACCTTAAAAGACATCGGAGAATACATATAGAGAAACCTTTCAAATGTTTCAAGTGTGGAAAATCCTTTACTCAGGTCTCAGCACTCACTAAACATCAGAAAATCCATACATGAGGGAAACTCATGTGAATGTGGTATATGGTAGAAGTCTTCAAAATTCAAAGTTCAAAATTCACACCCTACTGTTGCTCAGAGAATTCATCCTACTGAGAAACCATACAAATATCATGAGTGTGGCAACATCTTAGGCTTCATGAGAAAATTCATACTGGATAGAAGCCAGATATATATGTATTGATTAGTCAGGTCTTTAGAACATGAATTCATTCTTGAAAGATTGCTCACCAATTTCACAAAAGTTAAAAAAAAAAAAAAAAAAACAACCCTATCCTCACATCTCACCAGTAGTATCAGAGTATTTATCCTGGAGAAAACACACAGCAATGTAATGTGTGTGGCAAGGATCTTACCCAAAAGTCACAAGATAGGAACATAGTGGGGCCATACTTCCCAGACTCAGTGGTTGTGGCAAATCCTTTACCTTTTTCACTCTATGCATTCTCTGATGACTTTAGTTCAGGTACTCAGCAACTGCAGTAAGTCCATATTTGAAGAGAAGCTATAGAGATCTTTTCGTGTAAAAGAAACCCGAATTCTGCCTCAGCAAATATGATTCTTTGGGACAGTAGTCCGCCATCTTTTTGGTCTCCTGGCTTACTGAATAAAGTCACTATTCCTTGCCCAACAAGTAGTCTCTCAGTTTATTGGCCTGTTGTGTGGTGAGCTCTAAGAGCTTGGCTTTGGTAATACATTGATCAAATGCATTTGCTACATGTGTTTCACGATGGTCTCTGGGAAGGAATCAGTGAGATGAAGGGACCGACTTTATTAGATACAACTCCTTCACATCCATGTTCCCTGGAAAAACACACAGTCTGAATTACAAAATGCAATAGTGTGTGTGAATTAGCAACAGGGAGGGGAGAAAATAATGTAAAACTAGGACATGACTCATCACGGTCAGTAGGATCAGGAAGCCCTTCCGTACATAGTCCAGCCTGTTGTAAAACATAATGTTCTACCAACTGACCTTGAACAGAGTAGGCAAGATGTTAAAAGTCCTGAGCTTTGCATAGGAGGAGAGGGACAGTTGCGTGGGACTGATGGTGTGCTAGGAACAATGCATAGAAATAGGGTCATGTTCTCCATTGGATAGAAATAACTGTTGTATCCATGATTAAAGAAGAGTTACTCTTACTTGTGGAAATTGAAGAGAGAGCTGTCACTGTCTTTGTAGACCTAGACCTGAGGAATGGATTCGACAATAAGAAGGAAGCAGGGGACCCAAGTCTCGAGTGAAACAAGGGTGCTTTATTTGCAAAAACGCATGTTTATATATCTTTACACAAGGCAACTTTAGGCAGTAAAAACATTGAACAAAAACAAAGCAAAGCAACTAGCAATCTTGAAAGGGCCAGAAAGCATTCCCTATCCTGAGGTAGAGGGACATAACTCAATAGATTACCTTTAAGTAAAAGGTCACTGAAGGGAATCCCAGCAGATGCTCTTTCTCATGACCTCAGTCCTGAGAACTTCATGCAGCTCTGCTCATTCCTGTTTTCCAGGAACTGATAAAGAATAGAGTCCTTGAGAATCGGCACACAAAAGAAGAAAATATCATGTTGAGTCCTTTAAAGTTGAATGTCCCCTGACAGTTCCCCCTTTTTTCCTTTGTCATAATTGGTGATGACTGTAGATACTTGTGTGAAAAAGGCCCTGAGCAAGTGAGTTTGTTTAGTTTGAACAATTTTAGTTGAAAGGCATCGGTATGTTACAGTTATAATCACCAGGATAATTATCAGCATTATAGTTCCAGATCAAATACTATGTGTAATGCCTTGAAACCATCTTTGAGGGTCTAGCCCAGATAAGTGATCAGCTAGCTGTTCAGCTAAGGTTTCCAAATTGTTGGAAGAGGGTAGACTCTTATAGAAGGTTTAAAGGGTTTCCTTTTGCAATAATTGTACATTTATGGAAGCAGTATTATGCATATCTTGCAAATGAAATTTGATTTTTTTCCCCAATTGTAAGCACTATGGTTGAACCGAAGAGAAGTGATACAAAATTAAGTAGAATTCCAATCACAATTTAATAATACTTGTTTTTATAAATCTATTAATTGATCTCCAACCCATTGGATGGCTGTTTTTAATTCCTGAATTTTATCTTGAACTTTTCATCTTTCTGAACCTGAGTGACCCATGTAGTATGAGCATCTTTAGTCCAATTTTGAATAAAGATTTGTGTTTGAACTGAAGTTAGTAAAGCAGTGTCTGTGACATCAGCAGTGGTGCAAATGGCTGTTGACCCCAAAATGCCAAGAATGAAGCATCTAATTAATCGCTTAGATCATCAGACTAATTTAGTGAGTAACTGGGAGGTAAGTCTTGCCATGGGACCCTCTTTCCAGGGTCGTTGGAGATTACTGGCAACCACAGACTACGTTGAGATCAAAGAATCAAAAGTGATTCGTTTTTTTAGAGAAATAGAGGAATTAAGTATACAATTTGCAATCTATAAAGTCACACAACATAAAGTCTTATTAAATTGTAAGTTTCCTATGGCGATAACAAAAGGAAGGGCAATGCAAGCTAGTATAAAATATGAATGATTATAATGGAATAGTTACTATGACTATGGTCCCTGTGAAATATCTAATCCAAGTTCCAAGTTTTTCAGTATTTCTAGCAAGTTTCCAGGTGTGCCATAGCTCAGGCCCAATTTGTTTATTGAGGACAATTTGAGGGGGAGAAGGTGCCATTCCACCAGGAAGCCAGCCAAGGAGTCCTTTGTCTTGGAAGTGTTCCATTGAACTGTTGGTAATCTTCCATGTTACTTCAGTAACATAATCACACATAGTACTGTTAATATCATCTGAGCAGTTATAACCACATACCATAGGGTCCCCAATCAACAATGGTGTAATTAGCCACACACATGAATTTCCATGATTTAGCTTGACATCTATCTCAATAAACAGAAATATATTTAAAATCCTTAAAAGTAAACCCCTTATATTCCACCTTTTGTCCTTTTCCTAGAGTGTTGGTAGCATTGACGTGGTTCTCATAAAAAGACAGGGCAGTAAACAGTCTAAACAATGTGTGGAAGTTCTTTTTTGGAGGCAGGATGAAAGCCTACGTCTGTCGACTAACATTAATACATAATTCTGCTGAGCCCTTACATAAAGGAAGGGTTTCATAGCCTAGAGAAATGTTAATTAATCTTCCTTCATCCTCAGGATGAGAGGGCCCCTCTAAGCTCCAAGGAGGAGGCATATGTATTGAGTCATTAGTGGATACAGCCGGTCCTATATCTGTCCATTCTACGACCTGCAATAAAGGGGGGTTAGGTATATAAGCCAAATAATTGTGATCAATCAAGTCAGCCTGAGCGGGGGAAGCTAAAGCAAGCACAGTGACAAAAATATTTTCAGGATTCTGAGGCATTCCTTGTTGTGAAACCAGATTTTCAGTTTGATTAGTAAGGGTTTTTATCTGTCCCCAGATGGGGAGATCATAAGGTCGATGACCTTGAGTGCGGCGTTTCTTGGAAATTTTTCAAGCCGCCATGGCTTGTACTGGAAACTCCTCCTCTTGGGGATTTCGCCGTTTCTTCTCTATCTTGAATGCTGGTGGCTCTCCCTTGGGATGGATCTTCTGAAGAGGGAGCCAACTGATTTTGTTGGGTCCATCTGGAGAAATCCAAGCATACCCCTTTCCCTGTAATATTAATTTTCCAGATTTCCATTTAGTCAACCTGTCTTGATACCAAATGGGCAGAGAAAGGGAGGTATCTTTCAATGCCTCAAAATGTTTTTGTGCTTTGTCAAAATATCCCCTTGTGTCAAGTTTAAAAATTTTAAACAAGAAAAGCTGTATTAACAATATTTATAGAATTAAAGAGTATATTGCATTGGAATCTGTTGGGATCCTTTAATGGACTGGAACCTGGTGGACTGGAGTCAACGATAAGAAAGTGAAAGAGAAAGAAAGACACTGGTACCCAAGCTCTGATGGAGCAAAGGTGCTTTAATGACCTTTCTGTGAATATATATAGGCTGTTGTACAAGAAATTTCTGTCGATAAAGATCAGAAAACCAAACATACAGCAACCATTACCAAGGGAACAAGGGATTAGTAATTGTCACAAGGTCAGGAGAAAATCCATATCTCAAGAAAGAGGATCAAGACTAAGCAGTTTTGTCCTAAGGAGAATGTTTACTGAAGGCGTTTCAAGCCTGTCTTACTCTGTGACCTCAGTCCTGGGAGCGGCGTGCCATTCCAGTGGTTTCTGACAACAGAAACAGGTAAGGAACAGAGGATTTATGAGGAACAGCACGTTGGAATCCTCCTGTTAAACATTCCCTGACAATTCCCACTTATTTAAATATTTGTAGAAAGGTTCTCACCATTTGAGTTTGTCTAATTTTAACAATTTTTGCATGCAGGCAATGGTGAACGACAAATATAATTGTCAAGACAATCACCAAAAATTACAGTTCCAGACCAAGTGCTGTGAGTAATGCTTTGAAACCGTCCACATGGGTCTAACCCATATAATTAATCAGCTATTCAGCTAAAGTTTCCAAATTAGTGGAAGAGGGGAGATTTGTAGAAAAGGTTTCAAAGATTTCTTTTTATAATAATTGTACATCCAGAGAGGCATTATCATGTATGTGTTGTAAATGAAATTTGATTTATTCCCAGTTGTAGGTGCTATTATTGAGTTGAACAGGATCAATGCAAAGAAATAGAGGAAAAGAACAAAATGGGAAAAACTAGAGATCTCTTCAAGAAAATCAGAGGCACCAAGGGAACATTTCATGCAAAGATGGGCTCAATAAAAGACAGAAATGGTATGGACCTAACAGAAGCAGAAGATATTAAGAAGAGGTGGCAAGAATACACAGGAGAACTACACAAAAAAGATCTTCACGACCCAGATAATCACGATGGTGTGATCACTCACCTAGTGCCAGACATCCTGGATTGTGAAGTTAAGTGGGCCTTAGAAAGCATCAATCGCTTCTTGGCCTTCTGGCTAAGATCAAGTGGTGGTTCAGACGGAAAGCGTCTGTCTACAATGTGGGAGACCTCAATTCGATCCCTGGGTCGTTTTCTGGAGAAGGAAATGGCAACCCACTCCAGTACTCTTGCCTAGAAAATCCCATGAACGGAGGAGCCTGCTGTCCTTGGGCTCACAAAGAGTTGGACACGACTGAGCGACTTCACTTTTTTAGAAAGCATCACTACGAACAAAGCTAGTGGAGGTAATGGAATTCCAGTTGAGCTGTCTCAAATCCTGAAAGATGATGCTGTGAAAGTGGTGCACTCAATATGCCAGCAAATTTGAAAAACTCAGCAGTGGCCACAGGACTAGAAAAGGTCAGTTTTCATTCTAATCCCAAAGAAAGGCAATGCGAAAGAATGCTCAAACTACCACACAATTGTACTCATTTCACACGCTAGTAAAGTAATGCTCAAAATTCTCCAAGCCGGGCTTCAACAATAAGTGAACCGTGAACTCCCAGGTATTCAAGCTGGTTTTAGAAAAGGCAGAGGAACCAGAGATCAAATTACCAACATCCTCTGGATCATGGAAAAAGCAAGAGAGTTCCAGAAAAACATCTATTTCTGCTTTATTGACTATACCAAAGCCTTTGACTGTGCGGATCACAATAAACAGTGGAAGATTCTGAAAGAGATGGGAATACCAGACCACCTGACCTGCCTCTTGAGAAACCTGTATGCAGGTCAGGAAGCAACAGTTAGAACTGGGCATGGAACAACAGACTGGTTCCAAATAGGAAAAGGAGTATGTCAAGGCTGTATATTGTCACCCTGCTCATTTAACTTATATGCAGAGTACATCGTGAGAAACGCTGGACTGGAAGAAACACAAGCTGGAATCAAGATTGTCGGGAGAAATATCAATAACCTCAGATATGCAGATGACACCACCCTTATGGCAGAAAGTGAAGAGGAACTAAAAGCCTCTTGATGAAAGTGAAAGAAGGGGGTGAAACAGTTGGCTTAAAGCTCAACATTCAGAAAACGAAGCTCATGGCATCTGGTCCCATCACTTCATGGGAAATAGATGGGGAAACCGTGGAAACAGTGTCAGACTTCATTTTTGGGGGGCTCCAAAATCACTGCAGATGGTGACTGCAGCCATGAAATTAGAAGACACTTACTCTTTGGAAGAAAAGTTATGACCAACCTACGTAGCATATTAAAAAGCAGAGACATTACTTTGCCGACTAAGGTCCATCTAGTCAAGGCTATGGTTTTTCCTGTGGTCATGTATGGATGTGAGAGTTCGACTGTGAAGAAAGCTGAGCGCCAAAGAATTGATGCTTTTGAACCTTGGTGTTGGAGAAGACTTTTGAGAGTCCCTTGGACTGCAAGGAGATCCAACCAGTCCATTCTGAAGGAGATCAGCCCTGGGATTTCTTTTTTTTTTTTTTTTTTCTGAAAATACTAGGTTTTATTCACCTCCCTAAGATAATCAATAACCGTACTATTAGTTAATCGGCTTCTCTTATAGTAAATAATGTCACCTGACATACAAAAACCTGTTAATCTAAATTATCAGGTGTAGTCTTACTGGAAATTCTTAACCATATACTTGTCTTGACAAGTTTTGCTTTTCGAACGATGAATTGTCTTAATGCAAGTCATTGTATTACTGTAACAAAGTAATGAAAGGCACAGCTCTTGCAAGCAAACTGAAACCCATTCAACCAGCTGAAAAAATACTTTGGTTCTTCAGGAAAAAACTTAGCAAGACAAAAAAATCGGGTTCATTTCACAGTTCTGTTCACTTTCATAGCTTTAATCTAACAGTTACATGATAAAAGTATTCCAAGAAGAACCAAACTATATAGCAACGGACGAACATGCGTGAGAGATTCTGCGCACTCAATGCAGCTGGCAGAAAAACTAGTTAAAATGCTAAGTAGAACAAATCTGGTCTTTAAAATATCAGTTCCTTTCCTTTAAAAAAAACTTCTGAGTCTACCAAGAAAATACGAAAACATAAGGCTGTAAGTAAATAATAGCTGTGTTTAGGGTATTACAGTGCAGGTTATCCTCAGGGCCTCATACATCCTGCTTCACTGCTGCTTGCACTCTGCTGGGTTCTGATCCTTCTTTGGGTCATAGTCTGGATCATTTTCCTCATCTCCTTCTTCTTCCCCTTCCTCATCCGCTTCTTCACCTTCTTCATCATAATCATCATCATCATCTTCAATAGCTTCTCCAGTAAAGTATAACACTGATCTTGGGATTATACGCTCACGTAAAAAGTGTCCAATTTCAAAGTCTGCAGCGAGGATAGCTTCAGAATCATCATCCAGATCTCCACTCTCAGGAACTTCAGGAGGGGCAAAAAAATTAAAGAGTCATTAGAACCTGTTTTGGTCACAGTACGAACTGTCCCACGTCCCTTGTGTTTTTGCTTCTTCTTAATCGTTTTCAAAGTGACATTCTTCCCTTTTTTCCAATCTATCTGGCACCCTGTACAACCCATAATTTCTGGTCCATCAAAAGAAAAGGGATCAGAATCATCTGGTTCTGATCTCATCCTATATGTCTTTGTCAACACTTCATTTGTGAAATATTCATTGGGTTCAAAGTGAAATTCTAAGACAAAACTCATAGGTTGACCAGCATCTGAGAACTTCACTTAAATATCTTTCAAGTGCTTCAGAATAGGCTCATCATGTTCCTGAACCATATCACTGAGCAAGTCAACATTCTTAAAAACGGTCAGCCAAAACTCAGGAATTCCCTTGGGATCTTCTTTTTCTTCATCCTTTTTCTCATCTTCAATCTTGGCCTTTTCTTTTAGCTCCTCCGAAATTTCATCTTCCTCATCTGGCTTCCATTCACATTCTTCTTCTGTAGGTTCATAAATGGCATTAATGATCTCAAATCGCTTATCAAACAGAGGCTGATAAAGAACAGCATACTTTCTTTCAAGATCATGAACTTCCTCATAGAATTTGGCTTCTATCTGTGCACATTTAACTTGAAGGTTTTTGAGAGCATTCACTCGTCTTTTAACTACCCTAGGCAAGCTTTCAATGTATCCTGTTGGTGTTTCTACCAGACCATCAAGTCTTTCTTGAAGGGCTGCAAGAATCTGAGGACTTTGCATCATCTGAACAGTCAGCTGACGCGCTTTGATTTTTGTTTCTTCACCAGTTTCTTCTACTTCTTCAACATCATCCAAATCTTGATCAAGTTCAGACTGTTCTTTGTTGTCGATGTCTGCCATGTTGTACAAATGCCAAGTATTTTCAAAAATGGCAAATTTCGTTTTCCAGCTCAGCTCTCCGGTGGTGAGCGCGGGGAGCCGAGTGGCCCGAGCTGCGCAGGCAGTGACTCAGGGTGGCGGCGGGAGGAGCAGGAGCAGCCCTGGGATTTCTTTGGAGGGAATGATGCTGAAGCTGAAACCCCAGTACTTTGGCCACCTCATGCAAAGAGTTGACTCACTGGAAAAGACTGATGCTGAGAGGGATTAGGGGCAGGAGGAAAAGGGGACGACCTAGGATGAGATGGCGGGATGGCATCACTGACTCGATGAACGTGAGTCTGAGTGAACTCTGGGCATTGGTGATTGATGGCGGGGGCGGGGGGGAAGGTCTGTCGTGCTGCGATTCATGGGGTCACAAAGAGTAGCACATGACTGAGTGACTGAACTGAACTGAACACAAAATTGAGTAGAATTCCAATCACATTTTGGCATCACCTGGTTTTGTACATCTATTCATTGATCTCCAACCCATTTGATGACTGTGTTTAGTTCCTGTATTTCGTCATGAATATACTCATCTACCTGAGCCTGAGTTGCCTACATAGTATGAGCATCTTTAGTGCACTTTGGGATAAAATTATGTGTTTGAATTGAGGTTTGTAAAGCAATGCCAGTACGGCAGCAGTGGTGCAAATAGCTATTAATCCCAAAATGCCAAGTATCAGCCATCCAATGAATCGTTTAGTTCACTGGAGCAGTTTAGTAAGTAACTGGGAACCAAGTCCAGCCATGGGGCCTTCATCCCAGGGCTGCTCGAGGTTTATTGGTAACCACAGACTACGTCGAAATCGAAGAATCAAAAGGGATTCATTTCTTAGGGAAACAGAGGTGTTAAGTATGTAATTTGCAATTTATACAAGTTACAGAACGTAAAGTCTTATTGAATTGAAACTTACTATAGCTAGAACAAAAGGAAGGGGAACACAAGGTTGTATGAAATGTGATTGATTATAACGAAAGAAATAGTTTCTATGACTATGATTGGTCCCTGTGAAATGTCCAGTCCTAGTCCCAAGTTCTTTGGTGCTTGCAGCAAGTTTCCAGGTGTCCCAATGTTCAAGCCCAATCTGTTTATCGAGGACGAAGTGGGTGCCATTCCACCGTCAAGCCACCCAAGAAGTCCTTTGTTATGGTAATATTCCATTATAGTGTTACTACCCTTCTATGCTACTTGAGTAGCATAATCACACACAGTGCTGTTAATATCATCTGAGCAGTTAGATAACCACATACCATGGGGTCCCCAATCAACAATTGTATGATTCAGTTCAGTTCAGTTCAGTCGCTCAGTCGTGTCTGACTCTTTGCGACCCCATAAATCGCAGCACGCCTGGCCTCCCTGTCCATCACCAACTCCCGGAGCTCACTCAGACACATGTCCATCGAGTCAGTGATGCCATCTAGCCATCTCATCCTCTGTCGTCCCCTTCTCCTCCTGCCCCCAATCCCTCCCAGCATCAAAGTCTTTTCCAATGAGTCAACTCTGCACATGAGGTGGCCCAGGTACTGGACTTTCAGCTTTAGCATCATTCCTTCCAAAGAAATCCCAGGGCTGATCTTCAGAATGGACTGGTTGGATCTCCTTGCAGTCCAAGGGACTCTCAAGAGTCTTCTCCAACACCACAGTTCAAAAGCATCAATTCTTCGGCTCTCAGTCTTCTTCACAGTCCAACTGTCACATCCATACATGACTAGTGGGAAAACCATAGCCTTGACTAGATGGACCTTAGTCGGCAAAGTAATGTCTCTGCTTCTGAATATGCTATCTAGGTTGGTCATAACTTTTCTTCCAAGGAGTAAGCGTCTTTTAATTTCATGGCTGCAGTCACCATCTGCAGTGATTTTGGAGCTGCCAAAAATAGTCTGACACTGTTTCCACAGTTTCCCCATCTATTTCCCATGAAGTGATGGGACCAGATGCCATGATCTTCATTTTCTGAATGTTGAGATTTAAGCCAACCTTTCACTCTCCTCTTTCACTTTCATCAAGAGGCTTTTTAGTTCCTCTTCACTTTCTGCCATAAGGGTGGTGTCATCTGCCTATCTGAGGTTATTGATATTTCTCCCGGCAATCTTGATTCCAGCTTGTGTTTCTTCCAGTCCAACGTTTCTCATAATGCACTCTGCATATAAGTTAAATGAGCAGGGTGACAATATACAGCCTTGACATACTCCTTTTCCTATTTGGAACCAGTCTGTTGTTCCATGTCCAGCTCTAACTGTTGCTTCCTGACCTGCATACATCCACAAACATTAATTTTCCTGATTTGGGCTGACATTTGTCCCAACAAACCGGAGTATATTTAAAGCTCTTATTAGTAAACCCTTTGCATAGTGTTGTTTCCCTAACTCTTTCCCTAAAGTTTCAGTAGTGTAAACCTGGTTCACGGACAAAGAAAGGGCAGTAAATAATCTAAGCAGCATATGAAAGTCCTCTTGCAGGCAGGGCAAAAGCCCAAGTTTGTCGGCTAACGTTTACGGATAATTTTGCTGGGCCCATACACAAAGGAAGGACTAAATAACCTAGAGAGATATTAGTTTCCTTTCTTCTTCAGGGTGTGAGGGGGCTCCAGGGAGAAGACATATGTATGGAGTCCTTGGTAATATGATTGATCCTTTCTCCGTCCATTCTACATCCTGAAGTAAAGGGGCGTTGGGTATGTAAGGCCAATAAGTGTGATTGTAGCTCAGCCTGATTGGGGGGTAGGCGCAAGCAAGCAAAGCAAGCAGGGCAACAAAAATATTTTCAGGACTCCGAGGCATTCTCTATTGAGAAACCGGATTTTCAGCTTGATTAAGGGGTTTTATTTGTCCCCAAGAAGGGAGATCATAAGGTTGATGCTGCCGAGGGCAGTGCTTTCTGGAGATCTTTGGAGCCACCATGGCCTATATTGGAATTACTTCCTCCTGGGGTTTTTGTTGTCTCGCCTCTATGTTGAAGGCCGGGGGCCCCTTGGGTTGGCTCTTCCAAAGAGGAAGCCATGTGAGTTTGTTGGATCCATCTGGGAAAATACAAGCACACCCCTTTGCCTATAAGATTAATTTCCCAGATTTCCATTGTTTATTCACCTTGTCTTAGTACCAAATGGGCAGAGGAAGAGAAGAGTCCTTCAATTCCTCGAAATGTTTTTCTGCTCGTGTCAAGATATCTCCTTGCGGTAAGTTAAAAAAATTTAAAACAAATAAAGCTATATTAACAATAGTTATACGCTTAAAGAATATATTTCGTTCGAATCTAGTAGAGTCTGCTCTGGATAAGGAAGATAAAAGTATTCCTGTGTATTCCCCCTTTGTTAATTTTTTATTTGTAGTTTCAGTGTGTAATGTGTTTGTTTAACTGTGTCTTGTGTTTGTGGATTATAAGAAATGTCTGTAATCTGTTTAATAGAGAATGAATGTAAAAATTGTTTGAACTGCTTAGAAACACAGGCAAGGCCATTGTCTGTTTTTATAGAATTAGGTGTTCTCATTATTGCAAAGTAAGCTAACACGTGGGTTATGATATGTCGTGTAGTTTCTTCTCGGAGAGCTGTGGCCCATATAAAAGAATTTGTATTGATTGAGACATGTAAGAAGGAAGAGGAAGAAAGTTCAGAGTAATGAGTTCCATCCATTTGCCATAAAATTCTCTTTCATTTGTCAGAAACCTTTTTTATATGTTTGTATTCATCATTTTATGTGCCATTTCTTCTATCTTTTTATTAACAGCATACATCTTACTTTTCTTTAGCAACTATGAAGTGTCTTGTATATTAGCATTTTATAGATTGGTGAATATATTTGTTATATATTATAATATATATTTATTTTTATATAAATATATATATTTATTAATAGTCTAAAATCTCTTTAGTTTTTCTGTAAGAAAACTTTTTCTAAGAGGAAGTTAGTGTTCAGTAATTAATGTTTAAAAATCTTACTTTATTGGAAATGACCTAGCTACTTAATAAACTTTCATTATTTCATTTAGTACAATTTTATGAATTTAAGTTAACCCAATCCTAAGACATTATTTTGGGGAGACATTTTGAAAATATAATTATTTTTATTACAGTTTATCTAAAAATTTTCATCTCATATATATATATATATATATATATATGAATTACTTTTTTCTTGACAAGCAGTTTACCTTAAATCTAGGCACAATAAAAGTATTATATAATGATGATTTAAGACATGTCTTAATTAGATTAGCAAACAATTATTTTTAAATTATATTTATATTTAAATATTATATTTGATATTGAATATTCTTTAGTTCACATAAACTTGAATTTAAATAGAGCTCATTAATTTCATATTATCCAAAAACAAAGACATATATTGAGACATAGATAATTTTACATAGACAGACAGATAAGTTTTCCACTTGACATTTGAAATATCTTTTTGATATATATATATAAAAATATATATTTTTTCCTTTCTTTTTCGTTAGTTCTACCAATTTGTTTATGGCTGGGTCCCAGATAGAGTGGGCTGTGTATCCCAGGGACATGATAAGAGTTAACTTTAGGTTTTTTCTTAGGCCTGTTTTTGTTTCCCAGGCAGAATTGGAGCTCCAAAAAAGTATTTTAACAAGTTAACATTTTCCTAACTGCACATATAAGAAGAACCAGTTTTGCAATTTCAAAAAAAAGATTTTATTTGAATCAGTTTTTTCTGGAATCTAAAGAATACCATGGCCACTCAGTGTCAAAAATATCACTTCTCCTTTTTGTAGTTACAGTATATAGTTAATGATATATGTATGAGGGAATTGCTGTTCACATTGGATGTAAAGCCTTGGCCACAAAATTTTGACAAATAGTAGGACTGTTAAGTATATGTTGAGGTAACACAGTCTATTGAAACCTTTTATGAGGCCCGATGTGATTAGGAAAAGGGAGAGAGAAAGAGCATCTCGGTCTAAAGGGTGTAAAGGTATGTTTAAAAATCAGTCTTGTAAATCAGTAATAATAATGTGCTAATTTTGAGGAATAGTAGTAGGGGATGAGATCCTTGGTTGTAATGCACCCATGGGTTTCATAGATGCATTAACTTTTCTAAGGTCTCTTAAGAGTTGTCATTTGTTAGATTTCTTTTTTTTATAACAAAAATAGGAGAGTTCCAAGGAGAGTAAGATTACTCAGTATGTTTTAATTCTAATTGTGTGTCTATCAGTTCTTTAGTAGCCTGTAATTTTTCTTTTGTAAGGGGCCATTGTTCTGTGCAAATAGGCTCGTCATTCTTCCAAGTTATTTTAATCATTGCTTTGTTTATTAAATGAGCAGTGGCCCCTAGGAAAACTGTGGAATGTATATCTGAGTCTGCCATTGCATAAGTAAGTCCCTTCCTATTAGATAAAGGGGTGCATCTATCACATAAGGTCTTAATGTTGCAGGCTGGCCTTTTGGTCCTTCATATGGATAGATTTGAATATTTTGATAAATTTCTAGTACTTTGGTTTGAGAAATTCCTGCAGTTTGGCAAGAGATTTTTTGTATAAGCCAGGTTTGGGGCCATTAGTGTCTGGAAATAATAGTAATATCAGATCCAGTGTCGAGGAGACCAAAAAATCTTGTACCATTAATTTTGATATTTATATGTGGCCGGGCATAATGAGATACCAATGATGTCCATGAGGATTGTTTTTGATCTGCCGAATCTGCTTGTCCATACATTATTAGAGGAGTTAATAGAAATGTAAGGCAAAAGAAGTAATTGAGCAATTTTGTCCCCTTTTTTGAATTGCCATAGAATCTGAGATAACATCATAATTTGAATCTCTCCTTTAGAATCTGAGTCAATTACTCCAGGGTGAACAGTAATTCCTTTAGAAGTCAAACTAGATTGGCCAAGTAAAAGACCGAAGGTTTGTGGAGGCAGGGGTCCAAAAATTCCGGTAGGTACTCTAGAAGGGACTGCTTGACCGTAAAGGGAAAAATCACTTAGGGCTAATATATCGATGGCAACACTACCAGATATTGAGGGTTTGAGGAAAAAGATAGATGTTGCCCCTGGTTTTTGTTGTAGGGGATCTGGGGAGGAGGGTCCCCTGTTTGGAGTTTCCCGGAATACGTTTTCCTTCAATATCAAATTTAGATTTACAGTCTTTGGCCCAATGCATTCCTCTATGACAGCGAGGGCAGATTCTTCGAAGATTTTTATTAGCCTTCTTAGGGCAGTCTGGAGAAGGGAATGGCAAACCACTTCAGTATTCTTGCCTTCAGAACCCCATGAACAGTATGAAAAGGCAAAATGATAGGATACTGAAAGAGGAACTCCCCAGGTCAGTAGGTGCCCAATATGCTACTGGAGATCAGTGGAGAAATAACTTCAGAAAGAATGAAGGGATGGAGCCAAATCAAAAACAATACCCAGCTGTGGATGTGAATGGTGAAAGAAGCAAGGTCCGATGCTGTAAAGAGCAATATTGCATAGGAACCTGGAATGTCAGGTCCATGAATCAAGGCAAATTGAAAGTGGTCAACAAGAGATGGCAAGAGTGAACATTGACATTCTAGGAATCAGCGAACTAAAATGGACAGGAATCAGGTCAGTTCAGTCGCTCAGTTGTGTCTGACTCTTTGCGACCCCATGAATTGCAGCACGCCAGGCCTCCCTGTCCATCACAAACTCCCAGAGTTCACTCAAACTCACGTCCAACAAGTCATTGATGCCATCCAGCCATCTCATCCTCTGTCGTCCCCTTCTTCTCCTACCCCCCAATCCCTCCCAGCATCAGACTCTTTTCCAATGAGTCAACTCTGCGCATGAGGTGGCCCAAGTACTGGACTTTCAGCTTTAGCATCATTCCTTCCAAAGAAATCCTCCCGGGGCTAATCTCCTTCAGAATGGACTGGTTGGATCTCCTTGCAGTCCAAGGGACTCTCAAGAGTCTTCTCCAACACCACAGTTCAAAAGCATCAATTCTTCAGCACTCAGTCTTCTTCACAGTCCAACTGTCACATCCATACATGACCACAGGAAAAAACCATAGTCTTGACTAGACGGACCTTAGTCAGCAAAGTAATGTCTCTGCTTTTGAATATGCTATCTAGGTTGGTCATAATTTTTCTCCCAAGGAGTAAGCGTCTTTTAATTTCATGGCTGCAGTCACCATCTACACTGATTTTGGAGCCCCCCAAAATAAAGTCTGACACTGTTTCCACGGTTTCCCCATCTATTTCCCATGAAGTGATGGGACCAGATGCCATGATCTTCATTTTCTGAATGTTGAGCTTTAAGGCAACTTTTTCACTCTCCTCTTTCACTTTCATCAAGAGGCTTTTTAGTTCCTTTTCACTTTCTGCCATAAGGGTGGTGTCATCTGCATATCTGAGGTTTTTGGTATTTCTCCCAGCAAGCTTGATTCCAGCTTGTGCTTCTTCCAGTCCAGCATTTCCCATGATGTACTCTGCATAGAAGTTAAAAAAGTAGGGTGACAATATATAGCCCTGATGCACTCCTTTTCCTATTTGGAACCAGTCTTGTTCCATGTCCAGTTCTAACTGTTACTTCCTGACCTGCATCCAGATTTCTTCAGAGGCAGGTCAGGTGGTCTGGTATTCCCATCTCTTGAAGACATTTTCCACAGTTTATTGTGATCCACACAGTCAAAGGCTTTGGCAAAGTCAATAAAGCAGAAATAGATGTTTTTCTGGAATTCCCTTGCTTTTTCCAGGATCCAGCGGATGTTAGCAATTTGATCTCTGATTCCTCTGCCTTTTCGAAAACCAGCTGGAACATCAGGAAGTTCATGGTTCAAGTATTGTTGAAGCCTAACCTGGAGAATTTTGAGCATTACTTTACTAGCGTGTGAGATGAGTGCGATTGTGCGGTAGTTTGAGCATCCTTCGGCATTGCCTTTCTTTGGGATTGGAATGAAAACTGACCTTTTCCAGTCCTGTGGCCACTGCTGAGTTTTCCAAATTTGCTGGCATATTGACTGCAGCACTTTGACAGCATGATCTTTCAGGATTTGAAATAGCTCCACTGGAATTCCATCACCTCCACTAGCTTTGTTCGTAGTGATGCTTTCTAAGGCCCACATTCCAGGATGTCTGACTCTAGATGAGTGATCACACCATTGTGATATCCGGGTTGTGAACATCCTTTTTGTACAGTTCTTCTGTGTATTCTTGCCATCTCTTCTTAATATCTTCTGCTTCTGTTAGGTCCAGACCATTTCTGTCCTTTGTTGAGCCCATTTTTGCATGAAATGTTCCCTTGGTATCTCGAATTTTCTTGAAGAGATCTCTAGTCCTTCCCATTCTGTTGTTTTCCTCTATTTCTTTGCATTGATCACTGAAGAAGGCTTTCTTATCTCTTCTTGCTATTCTTTGGAACTCTGCATTCAGATGCTTATATCTTTACTTTTCTCCTTTGCTTTTTGCTTCCCTTCTTTTCACAGCTATTTGTAAGGCCTCCCCAGACAGCCATTTTGGTTTTTTGCATTTCTTTTCCATGGGGATGGTCTTGATCCCTGTCTCCTGTACAGTGTCACGAACCTCATTCCATAGTTCATCAGGCACTCTATCTATCAGATCTAGGCCCTTAAATCTATTTCTCACTTCCACTATATAATCATAAGGGATTTGATTTAGGTCATACCTGAATGGTCTAGCGGTTCTCCCTACTTTCTTCAATTTAAGCCGGAATTTGGCAATAAGGAGTTCATAATCTGAGCTACAGTCAGCTCCTGGTCTTGTTTTTGCTGACTGTATAGAGCTTGTCCATCTTTGGCTGCAAAGAATATAATCAGTCTGATTTCAGTGTTGACCATCTGGTGATGTCCATGTGTAGAGTCTTCTCTTGTGTTGTTGGAAGAGGGTGTTTGCTAGGACCAGTGCATGTTCTTAGCAAAACTCTATTAATCTTTGCCCTGCTTCATTCCTCATTCCAAGGCCAAATTTGCCTGTTACTCCAGGTGTTTCTTGACTTCCTACTTTTGCATTCCAGTCCCCTATAATGAAGAGGACATCTTTTTTGGTTGTTAGTTCTAAAAGGTACTGTAGGTCTTCATAGAACCGTTCAACTTCAGCTTCTTCAGCATTACTGGTTGGGGCATAGACTTGGATTACTGTGATATTGAATGGTTTGCCTTGGAAACAGAGATCATTCTGTCATTTTTGAGATTGCATCCAAGTACTGCATTTGAGACTCTTTTGTTGACCATGATGGCTACTCCATTTCTTCTGAGGGATTCCTGCCCGCAGTAGTAGATATAATGGTCATCTGAGTTAAATTCACCCATTCCAGTCCATTTTAGTTCGCTGATTCCTAGAATGTCGACGTTCACCCTTGCCATCTCTTGTTTGACCACTTCCAATTTGACTTGATTCATGGACCTGACATTCCAGGTTCCTATGCAATATTGCTCTTTACAGCGTCGGATCTTGTTTCTATCACTAGTCACATCCACAACTGGGTATTGTTTTTGCTTTGGCTCCATCCCTTCATTCTTTCTGGAGTTATTTCTCCATTGATCTCCAGTAGCATATTGGGCACCTAATGACCTGTGGATCATTTTGCCTTTTCATACTCTTCATGGGGTTCTCAAGGCAAGAATACTGAAGTGACTTGCCATTGCCTTCTCCAGTGGACCACATCCTGTCAGACCTATCCACCATGACCATAGCAGCCTCTAATTTCTCTTTTGTAAGGGGCCGCTGCTCTGTCTAAATAGGCTCGTCATTTTTCCAAGTTATTTTAATAATTGTATTTGTTAAATGAGTGTGGCCACTAGGAAAAATGTGGAATATATATTTGAGTTTGCCATTGTGTAAGTAAATCTCTTCCTATTAAATTAAGGGGTGCTTCTATTACATAAGGTTGTAATGTTGCAGGCTGGCCTACTGGTCCCTCATATTGATATATTTGAACATTTTGATAAATCTCTAATATTTTGGTTTGAGAAATTCCTGCAGTTTAGCAAGAAATTCTCTGTATAGGCCAAGATTTGGTCCATAAATATTTGAAAATAATGGTAATATCTAATCCACTGTCAAGAAGACCGGAAAATCTTTTGCCATTAATTTTGATACTGACTTTTGGTCGTGCATATTCAGATACTAGCGTTTTCCATAAGGACTGCTTTTGATCTGTATTGCCAAATCCACCTGTCCTCTATACCATTAGAGGAGTTAATAGAAGTGTAAAAGAAGTAATTGAGCAATTTTGTCCCCCTTTTTGAATTGCCATAGTATCTGAGGTGACATCATAAGTTGAATTTTTTTCTCATAATCTGAATCAATTATTTCAGGGTGAATAGTAATTTCTTTAGAATTCATTCTAGATTGGCCAAGTATAAGGCCGAAGGTTTGTGGGGGTAGTGGTCCATAAAGGCTGGTAGGTGTTCTAGAAGGGACTGCTTGAGGAAAAAGAAGAAAATCATTTGGGGTTGGTATATTGATGGCAGCATTGCTGGATGTTGAAGGTTTTAGGGGAAAGATGGAGTTTGCCCCTGGTTTTTGTGGATTGGGACCCGGGGAGTCCCCATCTTTGAGTTTCCTTAAATAGGGTTGCCTTAAACATCACACTTAGATCGATATTTTTTAGCCCAGTGTACCCCTTTATGACACTGAGGGCAGACTCCTGGAGGTTTTTTAGTAGTTTTATTTTTTTTTCTGTGTGTTTTTTAGGGCAATCGTTTTTTAAATGGCTCCTATCTCCACAAACAAAACATCCTTCTTCACCCTTTTTAAAGGCAGCAGCCATTGCTTCAGCTAATATTTGAATTGTCTGAGTTTCTGATCCTAAGTTGTGACAATCCTTCAAATAATAAGTAACATTCCTGATCTCACGAATTGGAGCAATGGCTCTTTGACACTCCTGATTCATATTCTCATAGGCAAGCAGTTTTTCTAATTGCACTCTTGTCTCTTCTCCAACAACATTATGGGAGATAGCAACACCCAGTCTAGTTAAAAAATCAGCATAGGCTTCATTAGGCCCTTGTCGTATCTTTGTGTAGTTACTGTTAGGTTCCCCTTGAGGAGTAATTCGATCCCAAGCTTCAAGGGCAACTTCTTTCAATTGCTCATGCAACAAAAGAGGACATTGTATCTGAGCTTTCACCAAGTCAAATTGCCCCACACTGGTTAACATTTTTAAAGTAATTTGGTTTTGAGGAGTCCCAGCTTGAGCATTAGAATTGCCATGATCTCAGGTCATATCCTGAAACCACATTATCCATTGAAGATATTTTTGTGGTTTAAGAAGAGCTTTTATCAAAATTAGCCAATCATAGGAATAAAATTTCCAGTAGAAGATGCCATAGCATTTAGAAGTTCTTCAGTAAAAGGTGGATGAGGGCTGTACACAGTTACAGCCATTTTCATCTCTTGCACGTAAGAAAACTCAATGCCTTCATATTGCAATATTAGCTGCCCTTGAGCATAAACATTTCCTAACACAGGAAAGGCAAAAAGATCATCTGCCTCAGAGACTCGAGATTGCAAAGCCAGTAAATCAGAAATCCTTCGTCACGAAGGAGAATGAGTGGATCATCTGTTTTCATAAATATGAGTGTGTGTTAGGGGCTTATCATTGTCATCAAAAAAAGTATTGTTGGCTTTAGTGTCAAAGAGAGCATCAGAAGAATCATCATCAGATTAATTTTGTCCTCTGATTGAGGGTACGTTTGGTTTCATGCCCGTTACAAGAGGAGGAGGAGGAGCGCTTGGGCCAGCCGGAGCAGGGAGGGTGGGAAAGTTTTAAAACATGTTATGTTGCTGTAATTGGGCCTTCTGTAAAGTCTGATCATCTAATTTATATTCGTATAATGAGCATTCTGCAACGAGCTGACTCATTGGAAAAGACACTGATGCTGGGAAAGATTGAGAGCAGGGGGAGAAGGAGACGACAGAGAATGAGATGGTTGGATGGCATCACCGACTCAATGGACATGGGTTTGGGTGGACACCGGGAGTTGGTGATGGACAGGGAAGCCTGGTGTGCTGCGGTTCATGGGGTCACAAAGAGTCGGACATGACTGAGCTACTGAACTCAACTGAACATCTAATTTATATGTAACCTAGTCTATCTACCATGTTCATTCTGCATTGTCTATGTCCTTCATTTAATCCCAAAAGAGGAATACTCAAGACATCTGGCTCCTCCCATGGCTGGAATTCCTCAGGAATGTGTGACCTGCTTGCTAAACATGAATGCTTGACTTTGACATATTACCTTTTAATCTTTCTCCAGGCATTGCTTTCCCCGCAAAGTTTAACTACGAGTATAATGAAAGCCATAGCAGACTACTGGTAGGGGAGCACCTGTAAGAAATCTTTCTCTTACCCCCAATGTGAAATATATAATTTATACACCACACCCACCTAGATAAAATTACACAACAGGTAAATTAGTTTCCACAAGTACATGATCTGATTTGTCGAGGAATAGGTTTATATTTGAGATGCTCAGTATAAGGTTTGTAGTCCTCAAACTCTGTGCCTGTTCTGTGTCTGGTATCCTTTAACCCAAGGCCCTCCAGTCTACGAGTCATGCCATCCTGGCAGCTGACCAGCCATAAAGCGATTTCTCAGAAGCCAAACAATATATTGCTTTTGTGATTTGTCAGGAACAGGTGACATCTGTCATCACACAGTGTTCTCAAAAATGCTCATTACACATTACTGCACATAGAACATTATGGTCTCGGTAAATTGAAGTGAAACCATATGGAGAATCTTCTCTGACTCTTATGAGAGGGAGAATCAAACTACAAGGGCAAAAAGTGCAAAGACAAGACATATAAATTTTTAAAGCTGCACAAAATATGCCAGCAAATTTGGAAACCTCAGCAGTGTCCACAGGACTGGAAAAGGTCAGTTTTCATTTCAATCCCAAAGAATGCTCAAACTACCACACCATTGCACTCATCTCACACGCTAGTAAAGTAATGCTAAAAATTCTCCAAGCCAGGCTTCAGCAATAAGTGAACCATGAACTTCCAGATGTTCAAGCTGGTTTTAGAAAAAGCAGAGGAACCAGAGATCAAATTGCCAACATCCGCTGGATCATCTAAAAAGCAAGAGAGTTCCAGAAAAACATCTATTTCTGCTTTATTGACTGTTCCAGACTTTGACTGTGTGGTTCGCAATAAACTGTGGAAAATTCTGAAAGAGATGGGAATACCAGACCACCTTATCTGCCTCTTGAGAAATCTGTATGCAGGTCAGGAAGCAACAGTTAGAACTGGGCATGGAACAACAGACTGGTTCCAAATAGGAAAAGGAGTATGTCAAGGCTGTATATTGTCACCCTGCCTATTTAACTTCTATGCAGAGTACATCATGAGAAACGCTGGACTGGAAGAAACACCAGCTGGAATCAAGATTGCCAGGAGAAATATCAATAACCTCATATATGCAGATGACACCAGCCTTATGGCAGAAAGTGAAGAGGAACTAAAAAGCCTCTTGATGAAAGTGAAAGAGGAGAGTGAAAAAGTTACCTTAAAGTTCAAGATTCAGAAAACAAAGATCATGGCATCTGGTCCCATCACTTCATGGGAAATAGATGGGGAAACCGTGGAAACAGTGTCAGACTTTATTTCTGGGGGGCTCCTAAATCACTGCAGATGGTAACTGCAGCCATGAAATTAAAAGACGCTTACTCCTTGGAAGAAAAGTTATTACCTACCTAGATAGCATATTTAAAAGCAGAGACATTACTTTGCCGACTAAGGTCCGTCTAGTCAAGGCTATGGTTTTTCCAGTGGTCATGTGTGGATGTGAGAGTTCGACTGTGAAGAAAGCTGAGCGCTGAAGAATTGATGCGTTTGAAATGTGGTGTTGCAGAAGACTCTTGAGGGTCCCTTGGACTGCAAGGACTGCAACCATTCCGTTCTGAATGAGATCACCCCTGGGACTTCTTTGGAGGGAATGATGCTGAAGCTGAAACTCCAGTACTTTGGCCACCTCATGCAAAGAGTTGACTCTGTAAAAGACTCTTATGCTGGGAAGGATTAGGGGCAGGAGAAGACGGGGATGACAGAGAATGAGATGGCTGGATGACATCACTGACTCAATGGATGTGAGTCTGAGTGAACTCCGGGAGTTGGTGATGGACAGGGAGGCCTGGCGTGCTGCGATTCATGGGGTCGCAAAGAGTCGGACACGACTGAGTGACTGAACTGAACTGAGACAAAAATGAAAGGAAAACACAATTCACATGTGGGAAACTTATACCTACCTACTACCTCAGGAAATAAGGAAAACCTCAAAGAATCTTTATACATAGAAAAAGACCAAAACCCAAAGAGATCAGAACAGACAGAAATGAAATTTTAAAAGATAAAGACCAATGAAGTAAAAAAAAAAAAAAAGGGGGGGGTCAAAATCAATAAAACGAAAAAGAAATTACAATCACCACCACAAAATACATAAGCGTAAAAAATCTCTAGGCCAATGAAATGCATAAATATGAACCACAAAGAAAATACCAGATCAGCTTACAGGGTGATGTCTAAATCAGACTTCACTGATTCTTCTCAAGCTATTCCAAAAAATAAGAGAGAAGGATGCTTCTAAGACTTATTCAACAAGGGCTCCACCAAACACCCTGGTAAAAGAAATGGTTAAAAGGAATCAGCACCATGATCAAGTGGATCTCCCATGGGCACAAGGAGACAGTCAATAATTGTAAATTCATCCATGTGATACCAGATCATATTAACATTTTGATTGTGGGATTTTTGCAAAAACGAAGTAACACCTGTGGCATTTGTAAGAAAAGACTCCAGTTAAGTAAATGTTACATGCAAAAAAAGACCTTTTCATAAAATTCACATGTAACATCATCAGACTGAAAACATTCTAGATCAAAAAATAAGGCAAGGATGCCCAATACCGCTTTTATTCAAGTAAAACTGTCACTGGGGACATTATAAATATATATCACCAAAAATTATAGCCCACATCAGTGAACTTGATAAAAGTTGCAGGATATTAAACATACAGAAATCTGTTGCATTTTTTATACACTAAAAGTCAGAAGAGAAATTAAGGAATGGCAGGCAAATAGGAGTTTTCCTTAACTCCCAGTCTGCCACGTCAAAAAGAATAAATACCGCAGGGCCAAGGTCCCTGTTTTTCACTGAGCACACAACATGTGAGCTCAGCTCAAGGCTGGTTTCTAATAATATTCTCTCTGCCTAATCCCGCTTCCTTCCTTTCTGTGCCAGATATGATTATCAATTACGCAGTTAAAACCCCAGGCATGCAAATCTGAGTTTCACCACCCACTGTGGCACCTCACACCAATTCCTTGATCCGGAAACTACCCATAAACTCAGCCTCAGGCTTCCAATCAGACCTGAGATGTCCAGCAGTTCCACACACTGATTGATCCCAGAATCACCTGCGATGCACACCATTCACTGGGTGCCTCTAGAGCTCCACACTCTCCTCCCTCCAGGCACTGGTATCACAACAGGAATGCACACAAGCTGCAAATCCAAGGACACTGGTTGTTCACTTGAACTTTGCAGAACAAAGATGGAACCATCCAGACCTGCCCTGATCCCTTGCTCTTTCCTAAGGATTACTCAATCTTAACCCCTACTCACATCCCTACAGACATCCCCAGAGTGACATATTGCAGGCATTCAGGGAAGAAAATAAACATTATGTGCCCGTCGATGAAGAGAAAGGAAGGAAAACTCAATCAAAGGAGATGGGCAGTTCTGATGTGGTTGTTGATAGGGAGGCCATAAAACCATGGGAAAATTAGATGATGGATGGGAAGATATCTTTGAGCCTAGACCTGAAGATCTGAGAGACAAAGGAGAGGAACAAGAACCTCAACTTTGAGAAAGAAAAGGTGAAAGTGACCGGAGCAGAGTGAACCATGAGAAAATGGTCTGTTCCTAGGGTGGGGTTGTGACTACATGTCCAGAGGACAGACAGCTAGAAGCCCGTGGAGCACATAATTTTTCATGTTTATCCTAATGCAGAGAAAGACATATGACTCCACCAGCCTGCACTCTGGCATTTTTTGTTTTTCATTCTGAAAGGACTGGCATTCCACACGACTTGTGCATCTTAGTTCCTCAAGTCCCTGCAGGAGGCAGTGAAAATACTGAGTCCTAACCACTGGACCGCCAGAGAATTTGTTGGGATCCATTCAAAATTTGAATTACAAGTAGGCACTACCCTCGTGAACACACAGACACACACCCAACTGAGCCAATCACTTCAGGGGTCTCTCAATCTCCCTGAGGCCCACCAGGGAGACATTTCTGAAACTGTGTTGAGTTGAGTGAAAGAACCAGGTATAACTGAATTCTGGAGAGGTCGCATGATGGGCTAGTCAGTGGGCAGTTTGTCCTTAGTGTGCATCCCACTTAAAAACACTGGGACCATCGTCTGTGTCCATAAGCCCAAACAAAAGCTCTCTTTCAAGATCTGATTACACTGGTGGTGGTTTAGTTGCTCAGTGTCCAACTTTGCAACCCCATGGACTATATAGTCTGCCAGGTGCCTCTGTGCATGGAATTCTTCAGGCAAGAACACTGGAGTGGGTTGCCATTTCCTTCTCTAGAGGGTCTTTCCGCGTATCCTGCATGGCAGGTGGCATCTTTACCACTGAGCAAACAAGGAATCCCTAGTCACATAGATACCAACCATGTAATTCCTCTTTGCCAGAAAAATCTAAATAAAATACTTAAAAAAAATACTGAGTTGCAAAAACATAGCTACTCTTCAGGAAAACACTGAAATGGAGTTAGGTTACAAATATACTGAACAGACATGTCTATTTATCTCATCATGAATAGACAGAGTCTCATGTACAGAGAACGGACTTAGATGAATGTCTATTTAGTACCTCACAGCTTACTGTTTTACATTATAAAAAAGGGAAGAAAAGAGACTGTTAAATGATCTACTTTCTTTACTGGGCTTTCCTGGTGGCTCAGATGATAAAGAGTCCGTCTGCAATTCGGAGACCCTGGTTCTATCCCTGGGTCCAGAAGATCCCCTGGAGGAGGGCATGGCAACCCACTCCAGTATTCTTGCCAGGGAAATCCCATGGATGGAGGAGCGTGTCAGACTACAGTCCAAGTACTTGGTAAGATCACATACTCGCCAAAAGTGTAAAATTATTAAGTTATTACCAACGAACTTTTTCAACATGTAACATAAAGAGGAGAAAACATACAAGTCCTGATCTAAACTTGAAATGAATGAAAAAAAAAATTTTTTTTTTTCTTAATTAAAAATAATGTCTGGTGTCATGTTCCTTCTACCCTAGGGGTCCAGTGGCTAAGATCCCACATGCTACAACTAAGACCCAGCATAGCCAACTATTTTTAAAGCTTTTAGAATATAGCATAAGAATATGAGTGGATTATAGGAAGGCAGCAAAGTACATTTCAGAATAATTCTTTATAGAAAACAACTCAATGTAAAGCAAAAAGCAAAACCATCACCAGAAGGAATAAAAGCACCTTTAACATTCGTTCAGAGAGGCACTGCATGGTGACAGATGTCATTTCTGGCTCCACCAGTCTCCCCATCCTCTACTCCACACCAGGAAACAGAAGGGGTGACCCACAGCTGTCTGAGTCAAGTCACTGTCCCCTGGGCTGAACAGGATGGCAGATGGAAGCTCTATTATGATACAAATAGTTACAAGATGCACACATACAGACAGGACATTTTCAATTCTCATCCTTATCAGAATAATTTTACAAGGTATTTTTTGGAGTCCAAAGCCACAAATCAAATACATCACAACTTAATCATGTATAAGAAAAAGCTCAGCACTCATCTGGGTCCAGATCTGCACCCCCTCACTTCCACATCTCCCTTTCATTTGGTTTGTCTCTCTGGTCCCCTCTGCTGTCCTGCCTCTCTGCACGTTGTTTCCCCTCAACCTTTCTGACCTGTTGTTTCCTTGTGTCCCTCTCTTTCAGTCCTCCAGGTTTCCACCATTGAATCCATCACACGCCCTTCATCCCCACTCTGTCCCGCCTCTGGTGGCCAAACTACCTTTCCACCCTCTCTTCCTCTGCTCACTTTGTCCCCACTCCAGCCCTTCTCTCCCAGCATCAAGTCTCTCCCTAGGTCATGTCTTCCACCCTTTTATACCCTCACTATACTGATCAGCCCTGGAGCAGGAAATGGCAACCCACTCTAGTATTCTCGCCTGGAGAATTCCATGGACAGAGGAGCCTAGTGGACTACAGTCCATGGGAATCACAAAAAGTCAGACACGACTAAGGGACCTTCCCTTTCATACTGATCAGAGGCTCCTCTCCTATTCTGTCTTTACTCCTTCATGTCCCAAGAGATCCCAACTTTCTTTCACTTTGTTTTTTACCATCTGCTACTTTCACTGTTTATTCTTTCATTCTTACCATCTCTTTGTGAAACACCCGTCCTCCACACTGCCCTCTGATCTCACCCACTCTTCTGTTCTCCTCACGTTTCTATTTCTCTCAGTCACTCTGTCTCCTGACCCCTCTTGCCCACACATTCAGAGTAGGTGGGATGCAGTAAGATGTCTGCCTCCTGAGAGAGCACTGATGAAATGAAAACTCAACAGTTTAAGGCAAGACAGGAAAATTCAATGCAAACTTTTCCTCTGCCCATTTTGGCCCCCTCCCTCCTCTTGCATGAGCCCTCTGTTAACCGGACCTCGATGGAAGAACGTGTTCAACCATAAAGATCAATTTTTCTTCCTCTGGCACCAAGCCACATCACTCCTTAGAAGGCAACATTCTCAATATTCTAAAGGATCACAATGAGACACAAGGAAGTGGGCAGGGGGGGACTGCCCCCCATTAAAAGAAGTGGGGGGGATGGGATGACCCAGTCATTGAGAAAAAAAAGATATGACAAAAACTGGGCACAGGATGGCAGAAGAGTCTACTTCCAGTTGACCTTAAACCTCATTACACTTCACCTAAACGAAACACGGACAGGCACAATGATAGTTCACAGGATAACCATAAAAGGCCAAAAGGCAGGCAGAGGCCCAATTCCCAGAAACCCTGCCCCTTAAATAGAATATTCCTCCCATCTACTTCTGCTTCATGAATACTCTTTGACTGTGTGGATCACAACAAACTATGAACAATTCTTCAAGAGATGGGAATACCAGACCACCTGACATGCCTCCTGAGAAATCTGTATGTAGGTCAGGAAGCAACAGTTAGAACTGGACATGGAACAACAGACTGGTTCCAAATAGGGTAAGGAGCACATCAAAGCTGAATATCGTCACCCTGCTTATTTAAGTTATATGCAGGGTACATCATTCGAAATGCCAGGCTGGATGAAACACAAGCTGGAATCAAGCTTGCTGGGAGAAATATCAATAATCTAAGATATGCAGATGACACCACTCTTATGGCATAAAGAACTAAAGAGCCTCTGAGGAAGGTGAAAGAGGAGAGTGAAAAAGCTGGCTTAAAACTCAACATTTAGAAAACTAAGATCATGGCATTCTGTCCCATCACTTCATGGCAAATAGTTGGGGAAACAATGGAAACAGTGAGACACTATTTTGGGGGCTCCAAAATCACTGAAGATGGTGACGGCAGCCATGAAATTAAAAGACACTTGCTCCTTGGGAGAAAAGCTATGACCAACCTAGACAACATATTAAAAAGCAGAGACATTGCTTTGCCGACACAGGTCCATCTAGTCAAGGCTATGGTTGTTCCAGTAGTCATGTATGGATGTGAGAGTTGGACTATAAAGAAAGCTGAGTGCCGAAGAATTGATGCTTTTGAACTGTGATGTTGGAGATAACTCTTGAGAGTCCCTTGGGTTGCAAGGAGATCCAACCAGTCCATCCTAAAGGAAATCAGTCCTGGGTGTTCATTGGAAGGGCTGATGCTGAAGCTGAAACTCCAATGCTTTGGCCACCTGATGCAAAGAACTGACTCATTGGAAAAGACCCTGATGCTGGGAAAGATTGAAGGTGGGAGGAGAAGGGGATGACGGAGGATGAGATAATTGGATGGCATCACTGACTCAATGGACATGAGTTTGAGTAAGCTCCGGGAGTTGGTGATGGACTGGGAAGCCTGGGGGCATGCTGCAGTCTATGGCGTCACAGACGGTCGGACATGACTGAGAGACTGAACTGAACTGAGAGCATTACAGTAAGTGTATCTGAGCAGGTCTTTGAAGAGGAATACCCAGGCAAAAGAGCTTAGATAAATTCAAGAGATACACCAAAAACCCAATTACGATCCATCAGAGTTTCTAGAAAGAGTTTATCATACTTATAGGCACTGCTCTGATGCAAACCCTGAGGCCTCTGAAAATAATGAGAATGGTAAACATAACCCTTATTGGACAAAGCTCCCCAGACATAAGAAAATCACAAAAGTTAGATGGTCCACTTGGAATGACCCCTTCTCAACTGGCAGATGTTGCTTTAAAAGTGTTCAGCAACAGGGGACAACGAAGCAAGAAGATGCAAGACTGAAAGCCACATTACCTGGTGGCAGCAGTGGATTCCCAGAGCATGAGTAACCTGAGGAGAGGTGAGCCACCATGGGGGAGGGAACAACATACTTAGTGTAAGGAGGGCACTGGAAAACAGACTGTCCTTGGCTAAGGAGTAGGAAGGAAAGCAGTAACAGACAGGAGCCTGTCACTGCAGTAGAAAGAGATGAACACTCTGATGATGCCCCGGGAGCCCCGAGTACCTGTGACAGTGGGGACAAGCTGACTGACCTTCTGATAGCTACAGTGCGGCATACTCTGGTAGACAGCAAGATGGCACAGAGAACGACTCAGTCCATCCCGGTCACAGGAGTTTCTGGAGAAGTGCAAAGCTGTTCTTTCTTACAACCTCTGCAATGCCGATTAGGGGACCTCAACCTGAAACAGTTTCTTATATATGCCAACATGTCCAATCCCTCTTCTGTAAATTAAATGCACAAATGACTTTTTACCAGAACAGCTTGACTTCTGCATCCTGTCAGGGCACCCGGTAAGCAGGCAGATGACATTTGTGGACATTCTGGTGAAGGAGATTGAGTCCCCCTCCCCAGGTATACAAAAAGGTAAGGCAGGAAGTGTGGACTGACAGCACCCCAGGGAAGGCTGACAAACACGTGGCCAATACAAATCCTGTTATTAGGGACACTGGAGGGATTCCCTGGTGGGTCAGTGGTTACAAGTTGGCACTTTTGCTGCAGTGGCCCGGGTTCAGTTCCTGATGAGGGTACTTAGGATCCTGCAAACTGTGTGGGACAGCAAAAAAAAAAAAAAAAGACACTGGGACACCTAATTTAAAACAATACCTTTTGAGGCAAGAGACCCCAAAGATAATTCAGACAATTCTTGAAAAGTTGGCTTAACTGGGACTAATTAAACCTTGTAGATTCCTATATAAAACTCCTATCCTCCCAACGAGGTGAACTCAGCAGTGTATGAATCATTGTCCAAGACATGAGGGCCATTTGTGAGACAGCCCAAGATTGGCAGCCTGTAGTAAGTAATCTATATGTGTTCTGCTCACAGCTACTGTGGGACAATACTGCTGGTGCTCAGTTCTGGACTTGAAGCATACTTTTCCCTGCATTCCTACTGCAGAAGAACCACTGCAGCTGTCTGCTTTCTGGTGGCAGGACCCAGAAACACAGGGAGTCCAGCAGTACTGCTGGACAGTGTTGCCTCAGGGACTGAAGATTTCCCCTACCTTGTTTGGGGAAATATTGGCTCGGGCTCTTACTCCAATGTGTGTGGATGACTTGCTCACAACAAGCAAAGTGTCTAAAAAATACCATAAGAACCCTGAACTCAGCCAATTGTGGATGGAACGGCTCCCTGAAGAAGGCTCAAGTCTGTAAGTAACAAGTCACGTACCTGGGTTTCATCCTCTGCCTGACAGAAAATAGGCAACTGCTGGCTTGGGAATACCCAAGACACACAGAGCTGAGGGGCTTCTGGGAAAGGCAGGATTCTGTTGAATTAGGATCTCGAATTCAGGCTTTAAAAGAACATATCTTGAGCTCTTACTTTGACAAAAGAGCACCAAACAGCCTGGGAAATGATAAAAACAAGGTTAGTCTCGGCTCCAGCTTTGGAACTAGCAGACTTAAACCTTGCACACTGTAGGTCCATGAGGGACAAGGCCTGAGTCTCATGTGTTATTTCAAGCTCTGAGGAACATCCCTCGGCCCACTACTTACTTCTCAACTAAAACAGAGTGTTCAGGGTGGCCCCCTAGCCTTCGAGCTGTGGCAACTCCTTGTGCCAGACTTCAGGAAACCGAGCAGTTCACCCTGGGGCAACCCACCACTCTGTACGTCCCTCACCATGTCCTTTCTTTGGGCTTCCCTGGTAGCTCAGTTGGTAAAGAATTTGCCTGCAATGCAAGAGACCCCAGTTCGATTCCTGGGTCAGGAAGGTCCTGTGGAGAAGGGAAAGGCTACCCACTCCAGTATTCTGGCCTGGAGAATTCCATGGACTGTATAGTCTATGTGGTTGCAAAGAGTCAGACGTGACTGAGCGACTTTCACTTCATTTCATGTCCTTTCTTCACTGGGACAAAAGGGCTATTGGCTGACTTCTGGGAGAATGGGGAAGTACCAAGCCATTCTCTCAGGCAATTCCACTCTAAAACTTCACCACTCTGGCCCTGAATCCAGCACCCCTGCTCCCGACGGTTGCTGCACACCCTGCTGAGCATGACTGCCTCAAGCAGACTGGGCTCTACACACAACCGTTGGCTGAGCCAGAAGGGGACCTGTTCATGGATGGAAGCAGCTTCGTGGACCAAGGCAGGGGACGTATTCAGTATGTAGTGAAAACCCTTTGTGTGTTTTTTTTGCCACACAGCCTACAAGATCTTAGTTCCCCAACCAGGGATCAAATCCACACTCCCTGCAGTGGAAGTGCAGAGTCTTAACCACTGGACCCCCAGGGAAGTCCTGTGGTGCTAACCCTTGAAAAGGTGGTAGAAGCAAAAGCCCTGCCCCTAGGGAGCTCAGCTCAGGAGGCAGAAGTCACTGCTCTGACAAGAGCCCTACCGCTCACTGAAGGAACGTGGGTGGTACGTACAGAGGCTCCTGCTCTGCTTTCAGGACCATGCTCAGGTCCTTTCCTCTGCTCACAGGACCATGTGTAGAGAAGGGGGCTCCTCGCTTCAGACAATAAAGACAGAAAACATGCTTTGAGATCCTGTTACGATGAGAAGCCATCCACAAGCCCTCACTGGTGGCCAGAGTGCACTGTCCTGGCCACCAGAAGGGTGAAATGCATATAATCCAAAGCAACCAGTTAGCTGACCACGCTGCAAAGGCAGGCAGCAAAGGCAGGCGATTCTCAAGCCATGAGAGGGTCACTACAGATCAACTTGTCAAAATACCAGGTGGTGTATCCAGAAAAGGAGTGGGGATTCACTCTGGACCAGACCACACTCGGGAGAGATGTGTGCATATGGAACTGTCCTGACTCCTGAGGCCCTCTTGCACACCATGCCACACCACACTGTAACAGCACCCACACCAGGAGAGATGCCACAACGGATTCACAAGTTCATAATGAAGCCTAACCTGCAGAAGACCATCCAGCAAACCCCTCAAACTTGCATGATTCATGCTAAAAAATAAAGACTGCTGTCAGACCTCCCCAGATGGGGACCCAACACAGGAACCTGGGTCACCGAGACTGGCAAGTAAACTAAAGTAAATCAAGTTGGTAAGGATAGAGAAAAGAGACAGAGTGGGTGATTAAATAGTTAATCCCACTAGGGGATTGTAAGTAAAGAGAAAAGTATGAGAAACTCTCTAAGTTAAAGGATCACTCAAGAAAGCAGGTTTGCTCAGCAACAAAACCATGTGGCAAAGGCATAGGACCTGCCCCCAAATAATAAAACAGTGGTAGTATGAGCCCCACATCCAACCCAGTGGGCTCAGTAAGTTAATGACCCCCTAGGACATGCTTCTTTGTGTGCACTAAAAACAAAAATATAAGGAAAAGGTGACATTATGCTGAAACCTGAGATGATTTACCAAATTTTTGTGCATTTCCATTGAGTCATGAGAGTCCAAGCTTGACCATGTAAGGACAGAAAATTCCCCCGCCCAATAAGGAAGAGGATCTGACGATGGAAGCTGACTTCTAATCAAGATGTTTGAACTTAACTTTGCTAGTGGGTGAGATGAGTGCAATTGTGTGGTAGTTTTAACATTCTTTGGCATTGCCTTTCTTTGGGATTGGAGTGAAAACTCACATTTTCCAGTCTTGTGGCCACTGCTGAGTTTTCCAAATTTGCTGGCATATTGAGTGCAGCACTTTCACAGCATCATCTTTGAGGATTTGAAATAGCTCAGCTAGAATTCCATCACCTCCACTAGCTTTGTTCACAGTAATGCTTCCTAAAGCCCACTTGACTTCACATTCCAAGATGTCTGTCTCTAGGTGAGTGATCACACCATCATGGTTACCTGGCTCATTAAGATCCTTTTTGTATAGTTCTTCTGTGTATTCTTGCCACCTTTTCTTAATCTCTTCTGCTTCTGTTAGGTCCATGCCATTTCTGTCCTCTGTACCTCTAATTTTCTTGAAGAGATCTCTAGTCTTTCCCATTCTATTGCGTTCCTCTCTTTCTTCGCATTGTTCACTTAAGAAGGCTTTCTTATTTCTCCTGGCTATTCTTTGGAACATTTCATTCAAATGGGTTTATCTTTCCTTTTCTCTTTTGCCTTTCATGTCTCTTCTTTTCCCAGCTATTTGTAAGGCCTCCTCAAACAACCATTTTGCCTTTTTGCATTTCTTTTTCCTTGTGATGGTCTTGATCACTGCCACCTGTACAATGTCATTACCCTCTGTCCATAGTTCTTCAGGCATTCTGTCTATCAGATCTAATCCCTTGAATCTATTTGTTACTTCCACCGTGTAATCATAAGAGATTTGATTTAGGTCATACCTGAATGGTGTCTAGTGATTTTCCCTACCTTCTTCAATTTCAGTCTGAATTTGGCAGTAAGGAGTTCATGATCTGAGTCACAGTCAGCTCCTGGTCTTGTTTTTGCTGACTGTATAGAGCTTCCCCATCTTCAGCTGCAAGGAACATAATCCATCTGATTTCGGTATTGAGCATCTGGTGATGTCCTTGTGTAGAGTCGTCTCATGTTGTCAGAAGAGAGTGTGTCAACTAAAAAAGATGTACAACTTGAGAGTTGCAAGTTAAGTTTTATTTGGGGAAAATGAGGACTGCAGCCAGGGAGGCAGCATCTCAGACAGCTCTGACAGGTGTCCAGAGATCTTTGACTATTAAGACCCAGTCCAGTAATAGCACATTGAGCGACGTATGTGCTCAATGTTCTTCAGAACTGGAAATGAGCCTTCCCAGCAATGCGGGACCAAATGGTGATGAAATGCCCCCCAAAGTAGGGTCATATTTGCTAAACAGTCATATCAGTAGAATAGTCTGAGCAGTCTTTCAGAGACTGCTCCAAGGCAGTAGTGGGGGAAGTTCAATATATAAGGTTTTGGTGAAGAGGAAGTTCAATACCATGAAGCACTCATTTCACAAAAGGTTTTTTGTTAGTCATGAGGATCTGATGTCACCATGAAGGGATTTAGTGCTTCTCTAGATAGGAGGAAGTGCAAGGATTGAGACCATAAAGTCTGTTCCTAAAACCATCCAAATATCTACAGACCAGTCCTACCAGAGTCCCTGGAGTAGAGTGCCTCGCTCCACTCTGAAGTCCCTCCAGGGCTGTTGAAAGTCAACAGCTTTAGCAGAATGGGGTTCAGTCTCCGTGGAGGCAGAGGGTAAATGCCTTTGCCGTTCACTTGTTGGCAATGCCCTTGACAAATGCCAATTTGTAGTTGACACGGCCCTCTGTGGCCATACATCCGATCATGTTTTGGGGGGCATTTCATGAACATTTTGTCTCTCGTTGCTGGGAAGGCTCCTTCCCAGTTCTGAAGAAGGCTTTGCTGACAGGTCACTCAATGTGCTATTACTGGACTAGGTCTCCATAGTCAAAGATCTCTGCAGACCTGTCTGCTAGTTATGGTCCAGGAAAGTATTCCTTCTTGTTGCATCTTCCCGTATCTCAGTTCAATTCAGTCACTCAGTAGTGTCCAACTTTGCAACCCCATGGACTGCAGGACACTAGGCCTCCCTGTCCATCCCCAATTCCCAGAGCTTACTCAAACTCATGTCTATCATGTCGGTGATCGATCCAACTGTCTCATCCTCTATTGTCCCCTTCTCCTCCCGCCTTCATTCTTTCCCAGCATTAGGGCCTTTTCCAATGAGTCAGTTCTTCACATCAGGTGGCCAAAGTATTGGAATTTCAGCTTCAGCATCAGTCCTTCCAATAAATATTCAGGACTGATTTCTTTTAGGATTGACTGGTTTGATCTCCTTGCAGCTCAAGGGACTCTCAAGAGTCTTGTCCAACATGACAGTTCAAAAGCATCAATTCTTCAGCGCTCAGCTTTCTTTAGAGTCCAACTCTGACATCCATACATGACTACTGGAAAAACCATAGCGTTGACTACATGGACCTTTTTAAATAAAGTAACGTCTCTGCTTTCTAATATGCTGTATAAGTTGGTCACAGCTTTTCTTCCAAGGAGCAGGTGTCTCTTAATTTCATGGCTGCAGTCACAATCTGCAGTGATTTTGGAGCCCTCCACCCCCCCCAAAAAAAAAAATGTCTCTCACTGTTTCCATTGTTTCCCCAACTGTTTGCCATGAAGTGGTGGGCCTGGATGCCATGATCTTTGTTTTCTGAGTGTTGAGCTTTAAGCCAGCCATTTAACTCTCCTCTTTCATGTTCATCAACAGTCTCTTCAGTTCTTCTTCACTTTCTGCCATTAGGTGGTGTCATCTGCATATCTGAGGTTATTGATATTTCTCCCAGCAATCTTGAGTCCCGCTTGTGCTTCCTCCAGCCCTACATTTTGCATGATGTACTCTGCATATAAGTTAAATAAGCAGGGTAACAATACACAGCCTTGACATACTCCTTTGGAGCCGGTCTGTTGTTCCATGTCCAGTTCTAACTGTTGCTTCTTGACCTGCATACAGATTTCTCAGGAGGCAGGTCAGGTGATCTGGCATTCCCATCTTTTTAAGAATTTTCCTCAGTCTGTTGTGATCCACACAATCGAAGGCTTTGGCATAGTCAATAAAGCAGAAGTAGATGTCTTTCTGGAACGTTTGCTTTTTTGATGATCTAGAAGATGTTGGCATTGTGATCTTTGGTTCCTCTGCCTTTTCTAAACCCAGCTTGAACATCTGGAAGGGGAAGTTACTCCTATATCTAGAGTAACATTATTACAATCACTGATCACTTACCGAGCTATATATTTGATCAACTGCTTCAAGTCCAATCATTATTGAGCCCATCTTTGCATGAAATGTTTCCTTGGTATCTCTAATTTTCTTGAAGAGATCTCTAGTCTTTCCCATTCTATTGTTTTCCTCTATTTCTTTGCACTGATCACTGAAGTAGGCTTTCTTATCTCTTCTTGCTATGCTTTGGAATTCTGCATTCAAATGGGTATATCTTTCCTTTTCTCCTATGCTTTTCACTTCTCTTCTTTTCACAGCTATTTCTAAGGCCTCCTCAGACAGCCATTTTGCTTTTCTGCATTTCTTTTTCTTGGGGATGGTCTTGATTCCTGTCTCCTGTACAATGTCATGAACCCCTGTCCATAGTTCATCAGGCACTCTGTCTGTCAGATCTAGTCCCTTAAATTTATTTCTCACTTCTACTGTATAGTCCTAAGGGATTTGATTTAGGTCATAACTGAATGGTCTAATGGTTTTCCCTACTTTTTTCAATTTCAGTCTGAATTTGGCAATAAGGAGTTCATGATCTGATCCATAGTCCGCTCCCTGTCTTGTTTTTGCTGAGTGTATAGAGCTTCTCTATCGTTGGCTGCAAAGGATATAATCAATCTGATTTTGATGTTGACCATCTGGTGATGTCCATTTGTAGAGTCTTCTCTTGTGTTGTTGGAAGAGGGTGTTTGCTATGACCAGTGCTTTCTCTTGGCAGAACTCTGTTAGCCTTTGCCCTGCTTCATTCTGTACTCCAAGGCCAAATTTGCCTGTTACTCAAGATATCTCTTGACTTCCTACTTTTGCATTCCAGTCCCCTATGATGAAAAGGACATCTTTTTTTCGTATTAGTTCTATGAAATCTGTAAGTCTTCATAGAACTGTTCAACTTCAGTTTCTTTGGCATTAGTGGCTGAGGATAGACTTGGATTACTGTGATATTGAATGGTTTGCCTTGGAAATGAACGGAGATCCTTCTGTAGTTTTTGAGATTGCATCCAAGTACTGCATTTTGGACTTTTTTGTGGACTGTGAGAGCTACTTCATTTCTTCTAAGGGATTCTTGCCCACAGTAGTAAATATAATGGTCATCTGAATTAAATTCACCCATTCTGGTCCATCTTAGGTCACTGATTCCTAGAAAGTTGATGTTCACTCTTGCCATCTCCTGTTTGACCACTTCCAATTTACCTTGATTCATGGATAAACATTCAAGGTTCCTGCACAATACTGTTCTTTACAGCTTCAGACTTAACTTTCACCTCCAGAGACATCCCTAACTGGGCGTTGTTTCTGCTTTGGCTCAGCCTCTTCACACATTGTGGAGCTATTTCTCTGCTTTCCTCCAGCAGCACACTGGGCACCTACCATCCTGGGGAGTTCATCATTCGGTGTCGTATCTTTTTGCCTTTTCATAGTGTTGATGCTAGCGAAGTAATGCTCAATATTTTCTAAGCTAGGCTTCAACAGTACAACCAAGAACTTCCAGACATTCAAGCAGGATTTAGAAAAGGCAGAGGAATCAGAGATCACATTTCTAACATCCACAAAGCAAGAGAATGTCAGAAAAACATCTACTTCTGTGTCACTGACTACACTACAGCCTTTTACTGTGAGGATCACAGCAAATTTTGGAAAATTCTTAACGAGATGGGAATACCAGACCATCTTACCTGCTTCCCGAGAAACCTGTATGCAGGTCAAGAAGCAACAGTTAGAACCAAACATGGAACAATGGACTGGTTCCAAATTGGGAATGGAGTACAAAGAAGTACGTCAAGGCTGTATATTGTCACTCTGCTTATTTAACTTAGCTACAGAGTACATCATGCAAAATGCCAGGCTGGATGAAGCACCAGCTGGAATCAAGATTGCTGGGAGAAATATCAATAACCTCAGATATGGAGATGACAGCCCCCTTATGGCAGAAAGTGAAGAGGAACTGAAGCGAAAGAGGAGAGTGAAAAAGCTGGCTTAAAATTCAACATTCAGAAAACTAAGATCATAGCATCCAGTCCCATTACTTCATGGCAAATAGATGGGGAAACAATGGAAACAGTGAGAGACTTTATTTTCTTAGGCTCCAAAATCACTGCAGAAGGTGACTGCAGCCATGAAATTAAAAGACACTTGCTCCTTGGAAGAAAAAGTATGACCAACCTAGACAGCATATTAAAAAGCAGAGACATTACTTGGCCCACAAAGGTCCTTCTAGTCAAAGCTGTGGTTTTTCCAGTAATCATGTATAGATGCAAGGGTTGGGCCATAAAGAAGGCTGAGTGTTGAAGAATTGATGCTTTTGAGTGATGGTGTTGGAGAAGACTCTTGAGAGTCCCTAGGATGGCAAGGAGATCAAACCAGTCAATCCTAAAGCAGATCAACCTGGAATATTCATTGGAAGGACTGAAGCTGAAGCTTCAATGTTTTGGCCACCTGATGCAAAGAAGTGACTCATTAGAAAAGACCCTGATGCTGGGAAAGATTGAAGGCAGGACGAGAAGGGGGCAGAGGATGAGATGGTTGGATGACATCACTGGCTCAATGGACATGAGTTTGAGCAAGCTCCGGGAGATGGTGAAGGACAGGGGAGCCTGGTGTGCTGCAGTCCATGGGGTTGCAAAGAGTTGGACACAACTTGAGCTGCTGAACAACTCAAGAGGAAGCAGAAGAGAGAGATAAGGACGCTCTCCCCCTCCCCACTTCTCCTTTTATTATAAAACTGTAGACCACTAATTACTCTGGGCAGCACCCTCTCCCCCTCTACTTGTACGCGTCACAAGTGTTCTATCTTTTCTTTCTTTTTTCAGTCAGCACAGGCTGCCATAGAAATATGGTATAGATGTCTAGAGACACAGAAAGGATCTTGTTGCTAACTCAGGAGACAGGGTAGATGGTATGTGAGAAGGAAGAAATTTTACTGTCTGAGTGCTGCTCACAGGGTCTGAAAATCGACATTCTTCTTAATTTGAGGATTTTTCTCCTATGTTCTAAGTCTAACCCTCTTAAAACTCAAATCTATAAATTTAGGTTATTCTACCTGTTACTTATGTATTTTTTAAAAAATAAATATTTATTATTTATTTGGCTGCAATGACTCTTAGCTGTGGCAAGTGGGATTTAGTTTCCCATGCAGGAATGGAACCTGGGCCCACTGCATTTGAAGTATGGAGTCTTAGTTACTGGACCACCAGAGAAGTCCTCAGATATCTCTTAGCTAGTACGTTTTGCATTGCAATGCCTGTTTTGTGACTAAGTTTTAAAGTGAAACTGTGAGATCTCTATTGGGATATATGTATTTCTCAGGTTAATTTGTAGATGAGCTCTATTTAACTGTCTTTAAAAAGTGCTTACAAATTAAACATTTCTAAATATAACAGAAACTAAGTTAAATGGATTTTGGATTTGTATGACCCAAGAAACGTTTAGTATTAAATTAGCATCTGGCATTAAAGTTTGTAGTTTGCTTGTTATTTAATAGAGACATGTCATTTAGACATGTCACTATTAAGCAGAATGTTTTTATGGTACCCAGGTTTACTCAAAGTCAGTAAGTATATTTGTTGTAAAGTTTGTCAGCAAGAAAATTAACTCATGGTCTTTCCGGGAGGCTCAGCAGTAAAGAATCCCCTTACCAATGCAGGAGACGTGGGTCCCTGATCTGGGAAGATCCCCCATGCTGTGGAGCAACTAAGCCCATGCCACCCAACTACCGAGCCTGTGCTCTAAAACCTGGAAGCCACAACTACTGAAGCCCACGCCCCCTGGAGTCCGTGCTCTGCAAAAGAGAAGCTGCTGCAGTGAGAAGCCAGTGCACCTCAGCAAACAGTAGCCCCTGCTTGCTGTGAATAGAGAGTCCAAGCAGCAGTGCAGACCCAGCACAGCCAAAATTAAATAAATAAATATTTTTGAAATGTGTTTTTCACTTGCAGTGTACTTTGCACAACTTTTAGTGATCAAGACACTCACTTTCCTGGACTAATTTTACAAGCCTATGTTATCAATCAACCAGACTCATTTTACAAACAAATTTATCTTAACTTGGCTACGTTTGGGACAAATGAGGGTGATTTAAGAAGAAAGGAATTATGTTTTAATAGATATTAAATTTTAGTTTGGCTGAGATCAGTATCTACTGTCTAAAACTCACTTTTTAAATAGCACTTTTGTCATATTCTTGTAATGTTTAATTGAGTTGTTAGGAAGATATTCTAGGCTTGGGTCTGAAGCACGGCAGTGTAAGCTATCTTTGGATGCAGATCAGATATCCATAATCTATAACCAGGTGATTATATGTTCCAGAAAAAAAAAAAAAAAAGACAGCATTTAAAGGACTGTGTCCAGCCTGGATAAATGCCTCTTATGAGGTATTCTCAACATCCTGCACAAGGACACTGAAGGGAATCAACTTCCAGGATTTACCCTCCTCCCCTGACCCTTTCCTTCCAATTTGCAGCCAGACCAGTTCCTGAAAGCTCTCTGTCAAGGCCACTGGACACACAGTCTGCATTATTCCTTTGGGACAGTTTCTCAGCCATTCACACCTGGCTGAGAGACTACTCAGAAGGGATAACATCTAAAGCTGTAAGCACAAGTCCCGATTAAACTGCACAGTGAAGTGCGACACAGGAACGTAACATCTGGATAGCTAACTACTGCTCGAGGGAGGGGAATGGCAAGGACTGTCTCAGCCGGGGCTCCAGCCAAGGCCACTAGCCCAGAGTCAAGGGCACCCAAGGGTGGGGAGACTGCCCACTATATTCAGGAGCTCCTTCTCTGTACCCCAAGTTACCCAAGGGCCAAATCTCAGCCCAGACAGCACCTGCAGTGTCTAAGTTATGGACCAACTGCCCCATGGCTCTGCTTTTGTGAGAAGCCCCTTTCTCCATGTCCATCTTTCTCTGCCTTTCTCCTTATCCATCTCTTTGTCAATAAGTCAACAGAAGACAAATTGATACATTTTTCTGAGAACCCTGAACTTTCCAGGATGGAGTTTACCCAGTTAATGAGATCTTTTGATCTCATCCAAAGGGAGATTTACAGACTTTACTCTCCCACAGGCAGCTAGGGTCCATGCTGACCCAGGGGCTGCCCGAGCCCAACAGGGCCACGCGGGGGGCAGGGGGCACTGCCACTGTCCCTGAGGCAGGTCCATGGCTACATGATTGTTTAACAGAGGTTATGAAAACACTTGCAGTTAAACCTGTCAGTTATGAAAAAGTGCAGGTAGTACAACAGGGGTGAGATGAAAATCAGAAAGCATTTCAAGAGAGGTTGATAGAAGCTTTAAAAAATATAGCAGGGGCTTTCCTGGTGGCTCACTGGGAAAGAATCCACGTGCCAATGCAGGGCACATGGGCTCTATCACTAATCTAGGGAGATCCCATGTGTCATGGAGCAGTTAAGCCCAGGAGCTGAAACTACTGAAGCCCAGGCCCTAGAGCCTGTGCTCTGAAACAAGAGAAGCCACTGCAGTGAGAAGCCCATGCTGAGAAAAGCCCACACAGCAACAAAGACAGAGCACAGACAAACTATATACACAGGAGTGTGGATCACTGCTCCCTCGAGGGACAGGCCCTTTTGGCTATGCATTTCATAGCCCACCCTGCCACAGACATCAGGAGTGAGATTCAAAAAGCAACTGCTAGTCCTCAGATGCCTATGAGCGATTTGCTCCAAGTGGCTTATTCAGTTTTCGATAATAGGGACATGGTTGAAAAGGCTGAACACTCCCAGAGAAATACACAAAGGGCTGATGATGATTGCAGCTTTGTCCACTCAGAGACCAGCAGAGGGGAGGTCAGCCTTTGCAGGCCAAGCTGGCCATGGTGGACCTCAAGGCCCACAGGTACCCAGACCCACCCAGGATGCCCTGTGTGGACAGAAGGGCACTGGAGGAGAGACTGTGGTGGACTCGCCCTTTATAGACAGCCAGGGGACTGGAGGAGGGAATGCCCCAGACACCTGAGATCCATGGGGCCCCTTGGCCATGGATGGTGTCCCAACACTGAGGGGCCCCGGGGTCACAAGTGGCTCTGCCTACAGCACCGTGTATATAACTAGTGCTGAAGCTTGGGGGGTCACTGAAGCAGGGGCCGAGATGGAATTCCTGGGACACCAGCGCAGTCCTTTCCGTCTTAACCTGAAGGGCTGGAAATTTTAACAGCCATAAAAAATACATAATGGGAACATCAGCACCAACACAGGGCCCGCTTTCCAGGAACCCCCTTCGTGCTCCAACAATGGCCAGTGGTTTCTACATCGATTTCTGTGCCTGTCACCTCTCTTTTAACTCAAGGGACTTCCTAGTTAAATTACGCGCCACGCTGATTCTTGAGGGACAAGGAAGCCACCCTTATGACCAAATGATACTAACAAAACTAAAAAACAGATTAACACTATAACTGAGATAAAAGACTTAATAGACTCTGCAGTGCAAAACACTGAGGCTCTGGGTCTAGCTACAAATAAACAGACTGAGGCCTTACGTGATGCTCTTCCAGATTTGGAACCTGTTCTGAGCTACATAGCCCAGCTGGTAAAGAATCCGCCTGCAATGCTGTTACTGAAAGGTATGTGTTGGGGTCCGGGCGTGTTTTGTACTCCTCCCTCATCAGACAGACTCCTCAGGTTCTTGTGTGGGGCCTCGCCCCAGGAATGTGCACAGGCTGCAGATGATTCTGATCTGGATCCTGCATTGAGCACCAGGGCTCTTAGCCTCCACTTGTGAGACTGAGATCAGGCCCTGGGGGAGGGAAGGGCGCTCTGCTCTGAGTGGGGCTGGACCAGGGCCTGCTGTGTGACCTGAAGGGCATCGTGGAGTGAGCAGAGGTACCCCCTGCTGCTATGTGCATGAGGCCTCACCAGGAGGGGAGTGTGATCCACAGGAAAGTGTGGGAAAGTCCTGTGTTGGACTCTGTGTGGGAGTTGACTGTCCTGAGTCCCTCCTGAGACAGTGGCCACAGGGGACTGTCTGTTCCTCATGGTAAGGGCTTCCCTGTGTGTGTGGTTGGGGCTCAGGAAGGGGGTGTGTTGACCCTAAGCATTAAACAGCATGTTTTCCACCTTCATGATAGAACTGTGAAGACTCATGGATGAAGAAGCCCAGAAGAGGAAAGAACAGGAGTCAGGCATGGCTCTTTCTCTGGTAAGGTCATATTCTCAGTGGATTCTTGGTCTGTCCTTTCTGAATTCCCCTTCTCTGGGCAATCACTAATCATGTCTGACACTGAAATACCCTGTCTGTCTCACCTGGGGCCTTCCCTCAGGGCCCGTTTTCTCCACTTAGATCCCGTCTCCCCATAACCTGGTGACCTGGCCTTGTGAGGAGGCTCCCCTGGGCACTGTCCTGGGCAGGGCTTCTCACCCACGGGTTGGAGACGGGGTCTCAGTGCTGTTGGGTAGCAGGGGTTGCTTAGGGCCCATCTGGATGTGCTGTCTGCTCTCTGTTAACCAGGGTAAAGAAGCTGTAGGTGGACCTCAGGTATTAACATGTACAGTACACGGCAAAATCTGACAAAGAGGCCAATGAGGGGAAATCCGTTCTGACTTTTAACAGTACATTTAAAACTAAATGAGCACCTCCCTGAAAACTTAAGTGTTTGGGGATGGAACGAAACATTTGAAAGAGATGTCAGGGCTAGGGAGTGTTTCAAGAGACCATCTAATTTAAACTGTAAAATCAGGTTTACTACTTTTTTTTCTTTTTTGACCACATGATTCAGCTTCCAGGGTCTTAGTTCGCTGAGTAGGGATCGAACCTGAAACCCTGCAGTGAAAGTGAGGAATGTTAACCACCGGATCATTAGGGAATTCTCCAACTTTACTAATTTTGATTCAGTATTTTCTTAATGGAATAAGATAATAAATTTTTGATGTTGTTAATAAGTACATACCTAAAATTAAGTATTAAAATCACATTATGATTTTTAAAATATATTCATTTCCTGTACTCTGACTTCATTGCTTGAGTGTTTTTTCCCTCAATCTGGCAAGTGGTGGCCACTCTCTGGTTGCAGTGCACAGCTTCTCATTGTGGTGGCTTCTCTTGTCTTGCAGCCCAGGCTCTAGAGCAAGCTGGCTTCAGTAGATTCACCTCCTGGGCTCTACAGCTCTGGATCAGAAATTGAGACTCATGGGCTCAGTTGCCCCTCAGCATGTAGGAGCTCTGACCAGGCAACAATCCAAATCTCTTGCATTGCCCAGTGGATTCTTTACCACTTACCCATAGGGAGGCCCACATATTTTTAATTACAGGTATTTTATAAAGTTTGGAAGAAATCTGTATGTTATTTTCTGCTTGTATTAATTTTTATTTATTTATTTTTTTGAACTAGAATAAGATAATGTTGAGGAGTTCCCTAGTAGTACAGTGGCTAAGAATGTGCCTGCCAATGTTGGGTGCACGGGTTCCATCCCAGGTCCCGGAAGATGCCTCAGAGCAACTAAGTCCATGGGCCACAACAACGGAGCCTGTGCCCTAGAGCCCGGGAGCCATTACTATGGAAGCCCACACTCTCTAGAGCCTGTGCTCCAAAACAAGAGAAGCCACTGCAAGGAGAAGCCTGGGCATTGCAGCTGCAACTAGAGAAAGCCCACTCACAGCAAGAACCCAACATAAGCAAAATAAATGAGCATGAAAAAGAAATAGAATGTTAACAAAGTTACTGAATGAAGAAGTAAAATAAAGAAGAGAATGAGAACCCACTCAGTATTCTTGCCTGGAGAATTCCATGGCTAGAGGAGCTGGTGGGCTGCCCTCAGCGGGGTTGCACAGAGTCTGGCATGAGTAAGCAGGTAAACAACAACTTCCACACAGAGCAGATTGAGCTCTGATAAACAAATCTAAGTGTCTAACTTTCCTCTTGCAGATTCTTCAGTGACTTCCAGTAGCTTTTGGAATAAAGTCCTAAATCCATAGATCTTGCATAAATTAGCCTCTGCCTGGCACCACCCCATGTACATTCCCTGTGTCCCAGTCACACTGGCTGACTTTCTGTTCAGTAAATATCTTCGTGCCTCAGAGCTGGCACTCAGGCTGTTCCCTCTGCTTGCAACACTCTTCTGTTTCCCACCTTGCCAACCCTAAGTTTCTTTCTCACAGAGACCTTGTCTGATTTCTCAGTGTAGCTTAAGACTTTCTGTTTAATCTTGTCTTAGCACCAGGCCTGTGTTAGAGCACTTATTTCAGTAGTTATATTAAAATTGTGGATGGAATTGGCTGGCTGGCTGCTAGATTGTAAGCTCCATCATGTTCACTGCTGTATTTCAAGTCTGAGGCACAAAGCTGATGCTGAATGAAATTTGATAGAATGAAAGAAAAAATACAACTCTTGTTTCAATCAATTGTGTGTTTACACACGCATGCATGAATGCATGGATATGTAACTCCATGGTTTTATTACAAAAACATCCTCTCATAAATAATGGTGTATGCTTTGTAGCAGTTACAGTTGTATGTTTAGTGTAGTTCATGGTGTTTGTTTTTTTTTCCACATCATCACATGAATGATATAAATTGTAGTCAGAGTATTGACATTGTGTGGGTTGCGATGGTAGAGGGTGTGACCCTGTATGACCATTTACGCTGTTCTATTGAATTTCCACTTCTTGAACTTGTTTCAGGTATTCTCAGGGATGCACTTTCCTTCTCAGGTAGTTAACTGGTTGATTATTTAGGTTCAGTTGTCACTCCCAACCACCTGAGCTCAGGTCCTGTTGCCTTATTTCTTAACTGTTTGATCTGAGCGATTTCTTAGAGTGAAAGATTTTTCTCCCCAGTAAGGTGGACGAGATCTTTCTCTAACGTTCTGTTTTGTTGATGACAAGTTCATCTGTGTGAAGACTTTAGAGTAATGCTTAGTGTGTAGGATGTGCTGAAACACCTGTCATCATCATCACAATGTGTGTTCTTTTAAAGTCACTGTGGACTTTGTCATCTCTGAAGACACGAGTCTTGCTAAACTCATCTAGATAATGACACTATGTCACTCAGTGTGATGAATGTAACACTTCCACATAGACAACCCAGTGCTGGTTTGAATTTGTGTATTTTTCATGTATTTTCCACATACATGACAAATTCATGTTGATTGCAGGATGTCATAATCTTAGGAGAAAAGAGGAAATTTTAAATTAGATTAGAGACCAACAGTTTGGTTCAAGCAGCTTTTAATGGATTTATCAGAATATTACTTCAACTGAATTGAGCTTTATCCCTCTCACCTCTTCTCATTTTGTGTGAAACTAAGAGTCCTCCTCAGGGCCCATTGGAGGAATCTGTTTTCATTTCAGGCACAGTTGAGCTTCAAGGATGTGTTCCTAGATTTCACTCCTGAGGAGTGGTGCCGGGGGCCAGCGTGAGGAATTCCGCCCATGGCAAAGGTCATGAGGAAGGAGGCTTGGCATACGCAAAGGCGTGATCAAGCCTCAGGAAACCCCCTGTTCCCGAGCATCTAACCCCAAAACCAGAGTCTGTTTTATGCTCTCACCTACACCTCTGACTTTACGGGGGGCTCTCCCCCATAACTGTTTCTCTCGGAGAAGGAGTAAACGTGCAGCTCCAAGGCAATAAAAATTCTTGGGCGTGACAAGAGTGTTTCAGCTTACGGACTCCTCTGAAGGTTATCTAGCCCACCTGTATAGGTTTGTCCGGCCACATGTGATTGCTTACAGCCTCCCAACCTGAGAGGCACGAGATGTTTTAGACTTACTAAAGGCAAATTATTTTGGGGAGTTAAAATTATTAGTATAGTGTGTTGGTTAGGAATTATTTGGTGAAGGGTTCTTCATTTGTTGTGTCAATAATTGTTGCTAATTCCCTGCGCTGGGTGGGACAAGGATGTCTCAGGTCAAACCTCTCCGCTGACAGACTAGCTTGTGTGACAGGATTATCCTTACTGCCGCCACTAGGCACATGATTGTTTACTACCTCTCAACCATAAACAGCACAGAGAGTTTTGGAGTATTTTGAGAGTCTTAATTAGCGTAGAACTTTTTCTTCTTGTTGGGTCAATGATCGCCGCCAGGCCTCTATATCCTTAGGTACCTGGGAATATATTAATCAATGTATTTGGAATATAGCAAAGGAAATATGGTAGTTTTTGATGTTAGCAATACTAGACTTTTTGAGTTAATGGATTTTCTCTTTTGTAATAGATCACTGTACTTTGTTATATATCACTGTGTCCTTGCTGTGTAAGAATGTAACTTTATCATATCTTAAGACTAAATAGATCTTAAGGGGAGCATTGGTGAAAGGATTTTCATTTGTTGGGTTGATGTTTGCTGCTAAATCTCCATGTTCCCTACCCTTATAATGAATATAACTAGCATATAGGAAGAAATAAGTATTAACCTTTAAGCATATAGGAGAAATAAGTATTAACCTTCAAGACTAATCATGTTAACCTTGGGTTGAATAAATTCCTTTCTTGATTGTAACTCACTACACCCTCACCCTATAGGAATGTAACTTTATTTGGAGGGTGGTGCCTGGTTTAAGAAAAAACACCCTTGGAAGAAATAAGTTTTTTTGGTTATCAGAAAGAAAGGATCATAAAATGTAAGCAGGTCTCACTCATGGCCAGAAGATGATGTAATATCCCTAAGACCTTTTTTAAATATATTTATGTGAAGCACCTGATTTTGATAAAGGTCAGGACTGCTGACCCCCACGTGACTCTGTATTCAACCCTATGTGTAACAAAAGGTATATAAGCAAACCCCAAAATAAAGAAATCGGATCAGTTTCCGGAAAGACTGATTCCCCCATGTCGCTTCTTTCTTGCTCCCTTTTTTCTGGCTGAATTCCCATCTGGAGCATGGATGCTATTCCACGTAATCCAAGTTATTCAGCCTCCTTTTCTCCACTAATCTTCCTACTACACTATCCATTTCTAATCTCTCTATATCTGTGATTAAATATGTATTTTTCCAAAGACGCCGACTCCGTCCCCCCACCTTCGAATCACCCTGGATCCACCGGGGCTGGACCCCGGCAGAGTGGGAATGCCTGGACCCTGCCCAGAGGACCTTGTACCAGGATGTGATGGTGGAGACCCTCAGGAACCTGCTGTCTGTGGGTGAGGATCCCTTCCCTCTGAAGCAGGGATCTGCCATGGGGTGCCTCTGCACATTCCCTCTGTACCTTTTGAGATCTCCTGTTTTTCTTGACTAAGCTCAAAAGCTTGTTGACTCATACATGTAAAGCTTCATGGTTGGTATCAGGAGTTTAAACTTGTCTTTCCTTCAGGTGACCTGCCCACTGTGTGATATACAAGGAGTTTCTCCACAGCTCAAGTGTTTATAAAGCTGATTTCAAACGTTGAAATATCCAGTTGCCTGTTTTCTAGCCCTGTGTTCTTGGTTCAGTAGTTCTTAGGTAGGAACTAGATACCTGCTGTTCCCTGTGCATTCAGAAGGAGGCAGATAGTAAATTCATTTGAGAAATATTTTTCTGTCGGTTTGTAATGTCCTCACTCCTTGGCTGACAAAAGAGCTGGATTCTACACCTGCCAATGCAGGAGACACAGGATGGATCCTTGGTCTGGGAAGATCCCACATGTCACAGAGCAGCTAAGCCTGTGTGCCTCAACTACGACCCAGCACTCTAGAGCCTGGAAGCTGCAAGTACTGAGCCCACATGGGACAACTACTGAAGCCCGTGTCCAGGAGAAGCCACAGCAAGTGAGGCGCACGAGCACTGCAACTGGAGCGTAGCCCCTACTTGCTGAACTTGGAGAAAAGACCAAGCAGCAATGAACACTCACCTGAGCCAAAAGAAATGAATACACCAATGTATTAAAAATCACAGATACATTTATTTAAAAGAGAGAGAGAGAGGTTCTGTTTCTGATCTGAACGTTATCTCCATTCTTGTGGCCCAAGGAAGAAGACCCCTGGATTGTGGAGAATGAGGTGCTAATAGCAAACATCCAGATGAGTGGGAAAGTATCCACAGTGTGATCACAGGTCAACTGTCACAAGGACAGAGAGGAAACCACACCGTTCATGGGGTTTGGGAAACTCTCCAAGTGGGAGAGTTTTGTGAGAAAACAGATGTTTAGTGTTTGTGAACTCTCACAGATTTTTTTTCTCTGTACTTAGGGTTCTGTTCTTCGACATGTGAAATGTACAGCACCCTCGAGTGGTGCTGTAGCACCCACAGAGATGAAGGCAAGGTCATTTCTTTAGGCCTGTACCAGGTGTTTTTTGCTGTGTGGACTGTTGTCTATTTGAGACGAGTGAGGGCTACTCTCTAGTTGCAGGGAGCACGGTTTCTCATTGTGGTTGCTTCTGTTGTTGTGAAGCCTGGGCTCTAGGCACAAGGGCTTGAGTAGTTCTACCATACAAGCTCAGTATTTGTGGCTCATCAACTTATTCTCCGTGACATATGAGATGTTCTCAGAACAAGAATCGAACCCATGTCTCCCGTATTACTAAGCAGATTCTTAACATGGAGCCACCAGGGTGTTCAGTTCAATTCAGTTCAGTTGCTCAGTCGTGTCCGACTCTTTGCAACCCCATGAATTGCAGCACACCAGGCCTCCCTGTCCATCACCAACTCCCGGAGTTTACTCAGACTCATGTCCATCAAGTCAGTGATGCCATCCAGCCATCTCATCCTCTGTCATCCCCTACTCCTCCTGCCCCCCATCCCTTCCAGCACCAGAGTCTTTTCCAATGAGTCAACTCTACGAATGAGGTGTCCAAAGTACTAGAGCTTCAGCTCCAGCTTCATTCCTTCCAAAGAAATCCCAGGGCTGATCTCCTTCAGAATGGACTGGTTGCATCGCCTTGCAGTCCAAGGGACTCTCCTGAGTCTTCTCCAACACCACAGTTCAAAAGCATCAATTCTTTGGCACTCAGCCTTCTTCACAGTCCAACTCTCACATCCATACATGACTACTGGAAAAACCATAGCCTTGACTAGATGGACCTTAGTTGGCAAAGTAACGTCTCTGCTTTTGAATATGCTGTCTAGGTTGGTCATAACTTTTCTTCCAAGGAGTAAGCGTCTTTTAATTTCATGGCTGCAATCACCATCTGCAGTGATTTTGGAGCCCCCCAAAATAAAGTCTGACCCTGTTTCCACTGTTTCCCCATCTATTTCCCATGAAGTGATGGGACCAGATGCCATGATCTTCGTTTTCCGAATGTTGAGCTTTCAGCCAACTTTTTCACTCTCCTCTTTCACTTTCATAAAGAGACTTTTTAATTCCTCTTCACTTTCTGCCATAAGCGTGGTGTCATCTGCATATCTGAGGTTATTGATATCATCTCCTGGCAATCTTGATTCCAGCTTGTGCTTCTTCCACTCCAGCATTTCTCACGATGTACTCTGCATAGAAGTTAAATAAGCAGGTGAAAATATACCGCCTTGACGTACTCTTTTTCCTATTTGGAACCAGTCTGTTGTTCCATGTCCAGTTCTAACTGTTGTTTCCTGACCTCTATGCAGATTCCTCAAGAGGCAGGTCAAGTGGTCTGGTATTCCCATCTCTTGAAGAATTTTCCAGTTTATTATGATCCACACATTCAAAGGCTTTGGCATAATCAATAAAGCAGAAATAGCTGTTTTTCTGGAATTCTCTTGCTTTTTTCATGATCCACTGGATGTTGGCAATTTGATCTCTGGTTCCTCTGCCTTTTCGAAAACCAGCTGGAACATCAGGAAGTTCACTGTTCACGTATTGCTGAAGCCTGGCTTGGAGAATTTTGAGCATTGCTTTACTAGCGTGTGAGATGAGTGCAATTGTGCGGTAGTTTGAGCATCCTTTGGCATTGCCTTTCTTTGGAATTGGAATGAAAACTGACCTTTTGCAGTCCTGTGGCCACTGCTGAGTTTTCCAAATTTGCTGGCATATTGACTGCAGCACTTTGACAGCATCGTCTTTCAGGATTTGAAACAGCTCAACTGGAATTTCATCACATCCACTAGCTTTGCTTGTAGTGAGGCTTTCTAAGGCCCACTTGACTTCACATTCCAGGATATCTGGCTCTAGATGACTGATCACAACATCGTGATTATCTGGGTCATGAAGATCTTTCTTGTACAGTTCTGTGTATTCTTGCCACCTCTTCTTAATATCATCTGCTTCTGTTAGGTCCATACCATTTCTGTCCTTTATCGAGCCCATCTTTGCATGAAATGTTCCCTTGGTATCTCTAATGTTCTTGAAGAGATCTCTAGTCTTTCCCATTCTGTTGTTTTCCTCTATTTCTTTGCATTGATCACCGAAGAAGGCTTTCTTATCTCTTCTTGCTATTCTTTGGAACTCTGCATTCAGATGCTTATATCTTTCCTCTTCTCCTTTGCTTTTCACTTCTCTTCTTTTCACAGCTATTTGTAAGGCCTCCTCAGACAGCCATTTTGGTTTTTTGCATTTCTTTTTTCATGGGGATGGTCTTGATCCCTGTCTCCTGTACAATGTCACGAACCTCATTCCATAGTTCATCAGGCATTCTATCTATCAGATCTAGGCCCTTAAATCTATTTCTCACTTCCACTGTATAATCATAAGGGATTTGATTTAGGTCATACCTAAATGGTCTAGCGGTTTCCCCTACTTTCTTCAATTTAAGTCTGAATTTGGCAATAAGGAGTTCATGATCTGAGCCACAGTCAGCTCCTGGTCTTGTTTTTGCTGACTGTATAGAGCTTGTCCATCTTTGGCTGCAAAGAATATAATCAGTCTTTTGGTGTTGACCATCTGGTGATGTCCATGTGTAAAGTCTTCTCTTGTGTTGGTGGAAGAGGGTGTTTGCTATGACCAGTACATTGTCTTGGCAAAACTCTATTAGTCTTTGCCCTGCTTCATTCTGCATTCCAAGGCCAAATTTGCCTGTTACTCCAGGTGTTTCTTGACTTCCTACTTTTGCATTCCTGTCCCCTATAATGAAGAGGACATCTTTTTTGGGTGTTAGTTCTAAAAGGTCTTATAGGTCTTCATAGAGCCGTTCTGCTTCAGCTTCTTCAGCATTACTGGTTGGGGCATAGACTTGGATTACCGTGATATTGAATGGTTTGCCTTGAGACGAACAGAGATCATTTGTCATTTTTGAGATTGCATCCAAGTACTGCAGTTTGGACTCTTTTGTTGACCATGATGGCTACTCCATTTCTTCTGAGGGATTCCTGCTCGCTGTAGTAGATATAATGGTCATCTGAGTTAAATTTACCCATTCCAGTCCATTTTAGTTCGCTGATTCCTTGAATGTCGATGTTCACTCTTGCCATCTCTTGTTTGATCACTTCCAATTTGCCTTGATTCATGGACCTGACATTCCAGGTTCCTATGCAATATTGCTCTTTACAGCATCGGACCTTGCTTTTTCACCAGTCACATCCACAGCTGGGTATTGTTTTTGATTTGGCTCCATCCCTTCATTCTTTCTAGAGTTATTTCTCCACTGATCTCCAGTAGCATATTGGGCACCTACTGACCTGGGGAGTTCCTCTTTCAGTATTCTATCATTTCGCCTTTTCATACTGTTCATGCGATCTCAAGGCAAGAATATTGAAGTGGTTTGCCATTCCCTTCTCCAGTGGACCACATTCTGTCAGACCTCTCCACCATAACCCGCCCGTCTTGGGTTGCCCCGCAGGCATGGCTTGGTTTAATTGAGTTAGACAAGGCTGTGGTCCTAGTGTGATTAGATTGACTAGTTTTCTGTGATTGTGGTTTCAGTGTGTCTGCCCTCTGATGCCCTCTTGCAACACCTATCATCTTACTTGGGTTTCTCTTACCAGGTGCATATTGGGCACCTACTGATCTGGGGAGTTCCTCTTTCAGTATCCTATCATTTTGCCTTTTCATACTCTTCATGGGGTTCTCAAGGCAAGAATGCTGAAGTGGTATGCCATTCCCTTTTCCAGTGGACCACATTCTGTCAGACCTCTCCACCACGACCCTCCCGGGAAATTAAATAAATAGTCTTGTTTAGGCTTCAAGACAAAGCAGTGCATTCCTCTGACCTTGCTTCTAACCTGCATGGAAACTGCCCTGAGTGTGAATGTCCTGACTGTCTCCTGTGAGTGCAAGTCTTGCAGCACCATAGATAAGATTGGGGACAAACCTTGAGATTGTTCAGCCTTTGCAGGGGCCCTTGCCAACCAACCCCAGGCTTAGCACCATCCAAGTTGACTCCTGGATCCTCCTCTCTGCCTACCATGAGGTAAATAAAGGTAACTTAAAACTATCTAAGGAGAAGTTACAACTGAAAAAGGAACTATGCAATTTGTGAAGATGATTATCCATATTACAATGTCACATTATATTTTGGCTGATCAAATCTTCACTTTTTAAGTCAACTCTCTTTAGCCAGCCCACAGCTCCAACAGTGTCCCCCGCTGCCTTTCTCTCTCCATTCTTTGTCCTGTTGCGGCCTTACAGCCCTCCCAACCCCTCTGTCTCCCTCTCCATCAGCTGGTCCCCTTCTAACTGCCCTAGTCACTGAGCGGGGAGGGGGAGCCCAGGTTCCCCCACTCTAGCAAGTTTGTTTACCCCTTTAGATTCTTCTGATCCAACACCCCCATCTCCTTGGAGGGACGTTCCAAGATTTTTATCAGTCCTTCTGGCCCTGTTATCACAGTCAATTTGAGCACTATTTGATCTGTATTTTAGCCATAAATCTACGACTATAGAAAGGAAAGATAACTTGTTTGATACAGGATAGCCATATTGTTTCGACTCTGGAGGAAACTGGTTAAGATGAATTTTTTTTTTCTTTGAAAGTGCAAAACTGGTTCCTTTTACATGTGGAATTAAAAACAGCAAGCTTATTGAAAAGACCTGCCCCCCAAAAAAGCTGAAAGTTAACCTTTGCCAGGGCTTCCCAGATGACTCTAGTGTTAAAGAACCTGCCAGCCCCTGGGGGAGACACAGGAGACGTGGATTTGATCCCTGGGTAGGGAAGATCCCCTGGAGGAGTGAATGGCAACCCACTCCAGTATTCTTGCCTGGAGAGTCCCATCATGGACAGAGGAGCCTGGTGGGCTAGAGTCCACGGGGTTGCAGGGGGTTGGACAGGACTGAAGCGACCTTGCATAGCATGCAACCTATGCCATATCCTTGAAGTACGTAACCCTTTTATCCAAGGATGTCAGTCTTGGGCAAATTAGAATTTTAAACCACGGGGCGGGGGATGGGAAGAAAAAGGTGAAAGAGACATTTTAAATCTCAAGCAGGAAAGTTGAGAGCTCTCATGTCTGTCTATCTGCATGTATGTTTGTCTCAGTGAGTGTCTTTGTTTTTGGATAATATTGCTGAGGTTAATTTGTAAATGAGCTCTAATTCAATTGTCTTTTTTTTTTTTTAAGAGAAATTAACCTAAATGAATTTCAGGTTCATGTGAACTGGGAAATATTCAATATTAAATATCTAGTATTAATGGTTGTTTGCTAATCTAATTAAGACATGTCTTGTGTCTTGAACATTGTCTAATACTTTTATTGTACCTAGGTTTAATGTTAAGTTTGTCAGCGCTTAAAGTAACTCGAGTGAAGAAACTTTTAAAGAAAGAATGCAAATGCGATTGGAGCTTTTAGATAAACTCTGTTAGGAATGATTATACTTTAGAAATGTTTGTCTAAAATAATCTCTCCAAATTTGAAAAACCTGAATTTCTAGGGTTGTGCTAAGCTAAGTGATGAAAGTTCATTGAATATCTAGGTCATTTCCAAATAAAATAAGACTCTGAAACACAGATTACTGAAAACTCATTTCCTCTTACAGACAAACTAAAGAGATTTTGGACTATTAATGAATACGTTTGGTGCCACCCTGAGATGTTCTCTATAAGAAAGCAAATATTCTTAGACACTATCAATGGTATTTATGTTCACCAGTCTACAAAATGCTAATATAACAGACAGCTCATGGTTGCTTAAGGAAAGTAAGACGTGTGTTTTTTGTAAGAAAGGTATGAGAAATGTGGGCCAATCACCTTGCTTTGTCCCCCCTGGTTAAATTGTCTCAGGACCCTCCCCTTGGGTAAACAAGCACACCCTGGATCTTGAAGTAAAGGCTTCTCAGAGGAGCAAAACTCATTATGTCCTGGACTGATCCTCTGACTTTCAACTCCAAGGCGCCTTTCTGCACTTGTGTATTGTCTCCTTTATCAGCCAGGGTTTTTTCCTTTCTTTGTCCTTGCCATGATTGTTCCCTTGAATTAAGAGACAAACTGCCTATTTACCCTGTTTTTGTTGGCTGTAAATTCCTCAGCCAAGCCCACCTATCTCTTACCTCAGGGCATGCAAGTAGATGGTAGCTGATTGTAGATGCCCAAGCTGCAGCCCTTCCAACTCCTCCAAAATCACTGCAGATGGTGACTGCTATGAAATTAAAAGACACTTACTCCTTGGAAGAAAAGTTATGACCAACCTAGATAGCATATTCAAAAGCAGAGAGATTACTTTGCCGACTAAGGTCCGTCTAGTCAAGGCTATGGCTTTTCCTGTGGTCATGTATGGATGTGAGAGTTGGGCTGTGAAGAAGGCTGAGCGCCAAAGAATTGATGCTTTTGAACTGTGGTGTTGGAGAAGATTCTTGAGAGTCCCTTGGACTGCGAGGAGATCCAACCAGTGCATTCTGAAGGAGATCAGCCCTGGGATTTCTTTGGAAGGAATGATGCTAAAGCTGAAAGTCCAGTACTTTGGCCACCTCATGTGAAGAGTTGACTTATTGGAAGACTCTGATGCTGGGAGGGATTGGGGGCAGGAGGAGAAGGGGACGACAGAGGATGAGATGGCTGGATGGTACCACTGACTCGATGGATGTAACTCTGAGTGAACTCCGGGAGTTGGTGCTGGACAGGGAGGCCTGGCGTGCTGTGATTCATGGGGTCGCAAAGAGTCGGACATGACCAGCGACTGAACTGAACTGAACTAAAAGGAAAATGCAAAGTACTTCTGACCTACAGATAGCTGTTTCTAAATTAACAAAGTGATTTTTTTTTTCTTTAAAAAGAGAGAGATTTCATGGAAATTGGACTCCAGGAAAAGAGGCCCCCAAAGGCAAGGTCTTTATATGTTCTGCAACAATCTGTCATTTGACTCCTGTTCAATTTTGTTGCTTGACTTTGGGTAGCATGTGATGAGCTATTTCACAGGGATTTACTTCCCCTTGTCCCCCTCCTGTGGTAATTAGTGCTGTTAGGTGGCATAGACTCTTGTGTGTTTTATAGAAAAATTAGAAGTTATTATTTTTTTTAATTTTATTATTTTGCTGTGCCACATGGCAGTCTGGTTCTTAGTTCTCCATTCATGGATGGAATCTGTGCCATCTAGAGTGGAAGCACATCATCCTAACTACTGGACCACAGGGAGTTTGCCTCAAAGGTTACTTTTGCTTAAAAGATATATTTACTTCCTGTCATGCTTATTGTCACATGTCTCTTTGTCTACACTACATCTTGTATGTTGTTATTTTACATTTCGTTCCCAAGAGAGTTGTCTCTGACTCTAGTTAACTAGGTTTTCCAATCACATTCCTTTTTCTTCATAACAGTATGTTAAAAATTTATTTAAAATTTATTTGTTCTTATGCTTCAGGGGCTTTTCTCTACTTGTAGCGAGCAAGGGCTACCCTCTAATTACAGTGCATGAACTTCTCATTCTAGTGGATTCTGTTGTTGCAATGCGTGGTCTCTGTGTGTTTGCGCAGTAGTTGTGACTCCCCAGGTCTAGAGCACAGAATCATCACTTGTAGCCTACAGGCTTAGTTGTTCTCAGGCATGTGGGGATTTCCCGGATCAGGGATCAAACCTGTGTGCCCTGCACTAGCAGGCGGATTCTTTACCTCTGAGCCACAAGGGAAGCCCCAAAGCTTGTTCCTTTACATATATCTTGGAGCCAATGAACTGGGTGAGTTTAGGTTACTGTGTAGATAGGGAGTTGATGTATCGAACGATTATTGTGTAAGCAGAGAATGTTTCACTTAATTTTTGTTTTTAAAAAATGACAGTCTTTTTGTATTACACAATAGAACTTACATGAACCACTCATTAATGGTTCTTATTAATAGTCATAAAATGCCTATATGTGTATGTACTGATATATTTCTAAGAGGTATTTAGAAAAGTGTTTTTTTTTTTAATTTTTAAAATTATTTTTGGGAATTCCCTGACAGTCCAGTGGATAGGATTCAGTAGTTTCACTCTAACGAGCATGGATTTAATCCATGGTCAGGGAACCAAGATCTCATAAGCCGCATGGTCCAGCTACCAGAATTCTTTATTTTCTCAATGCAGTATTTGTGGAACAGTTACTAACTGCCATTTATTTTTCACATTATTCATTAGAATGCTTCTTTTGCACTGTTTACCATTCCAATGTATTGCCCGATTGATGCTTGTTTGCTCAGGTGCTCAGTCCTATCTGACTCTTTGTGATCTCATGAACTGTAGCCCACCAAGCTTTCCTATCCATGGAATCTTTTTCAGGCAAGAATAGTGCACTGGGTTGTGATTTCCTGCTCCAGGGGATCTTTCCTACCCAAGGATTGTATCCCCCTGTGCCGTGTCTTCTGCATTGGCAGGCAGTTTCTTTACCACTGAGTCACCTCTTTAGTCCTGTATGTTCTTTACCTTTTAAATATGTATAAGTATGCATAAAATGTGTACAATATACCATTAGTTTCTCCTCAATTATGAGACAGCAGTGTGTTTAGTACAAAGTAGTATGAGCTTTGAGGTCATGGTGGGAAAATACGTTTCCTTTGCGAACTGACGTGAGTTTGCATAAAATGAATGTTTTCTGGTTGTGTTTGAAACTACACTACCCTGAAGTTAATTTGAATTACATATGATCACTCTTTTTTAAAGAGTTCTATTCCTTTAGTATTCTATAGTTTTAAGATCATCATTATGAAGATTCGCAATTCTGTTCAGGATGGATAGGACTTTTGGTATAATATCATGTGTTTCACAAGAAATGATTTCTTTATGAATTGTAACTAATAGAATACCTGTGGTTCTTTATGTTTTGTAGATATGTCTCATATACATATGACCAAGAAATTACAGGCAAAAGCAAACAGTGGGAAAGGGGAAATTTTTCAAAGAGTGATGTTTGGAAGAGCTGAAAGCCTTGAAATCAAAGATTTTCGCCTCAGGAAAATATACATGACTTTGATTGTCTGTGGACAGATGATGAAAGAAATGACAAAGGAATGTCTACATCCCATAACAAAACCTCACTGATGGAAGAGACCATCATAGTAGAAGTGACGCAGGAAATAGACCTTTTGAAAGGCACGGATCCACCTTTCAGGATGAATTGCAGATGGTACAATCTGAAGGAATAATTTTTGAATGTAGTCAAGTTGTGACAAACGTCAGTGCCTCAGGTTTATCGTCTCAGAGAACTCGTAATGTCTGCAAAGGCTTTTCTCATAAACATGAGAATGCTGTTATGCACCCTTCAGAACTGTTACCAGACCATGAAACACAAAAGAAAAGACCTGGCAAATGCAATGAGTGTGACATAACCTTTCTTCAGGACTCAGAACTCACTAGACCTCAAAGAATCCATACAGGAGGAAAACCATATAAATGTGATGTGTGCGTCAAGGCTTTTAATCAAACTACAAAACTTGCAATGCATTGGAGAACTCATACTGCAGAGAAACCACATAAATGTGATGTATGTGGCAAGGCCTTTAATCAGACTGCAAAATGTGTACTTCATCAGAGAATTCATATTGGAGAGAAACCTTATAAATGTGATGTGTGTGGCAAGGCTTTCAGAGTAAGTTCAAACCTTGCTGTTCATCGGAGTGTTCATACTGGAGACAAATCATATGAATGTGATGTGTGTGGCAAGGCCTTTAGTCAAGCTACAGGCCTTGCAGTTCATCAGATAATTCATACTGGAGAAACCATATAAATGTGATGCATGTGGCAAGGCCTTTAATCAAACTACAAGACTTGAACTTCATCAGAGAATTCATACTGGAGAGAAGCCATACAAATGCAATGTATGTGACAAGGCATTTAGTCATACTGCCAAACTTACTGTTCATCAGAGACTTCATGCTGGAGAGAAACCACATAAATGTGATATTTGTGGCAAGGCTATCAGAGTAAGTTCAAACCTTGCTGTTCACCGGAGAGTTCATACTGGAGAGAAACCATATAAATGAGGTATATGTGGCAGGGCTTTCAGTGTGAATGCAAACCTTGCAGTTCATCAGAGAATTCATACTGGAGAGAACCTTACAAATATAAAAATTGTGACAAACCATTTAGGCACAGTCATCCATAACTCATCATCAGGCAGTTCAGACAGGAGAGAAACCATATAAATATGATGTATATGGCTGGTGCTTTATTTGAAATGATGAACTTAGAAACCATCGGAGAATTCATAGTAGAGAGAAACATTAGAGATGTGACAGTTGTGAGAAACACTTTAGTGCAAATGTCGTGAGTGTGACAGAGCCTTTAGTCAGTGTTCAGGCCTTATAACTCAGAGAATTCATACTGCATAGAAAAGATACAAGTGAAATGAATGTGGCCGTTTCTAGTGCATGTTCAGCATGAACTGCCCATTAGGCAGTTCATACAGGAGAGAAACCACATAAATGTTGTTATGTGGCAAACCCTTCAGTCACAAGGAATGACGTTGCAGATCATCTGAGAATCCATAGGGCAGTGCAAACTTAGACATGTAGAGAATGTGGTAAAATATATCAACTTTTTGACCCTCAGAAAATTCAAACTGGAGGAAAACTACACAAACGTGTTAGATGTGGGAATGCTTTGATTCTGTGTTCTGGCCTAACTCACCATCACTTAATTTTTTTTTTTCAATATTCTGATGGTTTTTCCTGTTCATCAACATGAATAGGCCATAGGTGTACATATGTCCCCTCCCTCCTGAACCCACCTTTCTCACCACCGTATTCCCCCAGACTGTCCCAGAGCACTTGTTCATACATCAAACTCCCACAGGCTCTTTTACATATGGTAATATATATGTTTCAGTGCTAATCTCTTAAATCCTGCCATCATATTCCTTTTGTTTTTTCAATAGTTTTTCCTTAGCGTTACTTTTTCTATCCACATGTTATGACCCAGATTTAATGTTTAATTTACATTTCTTTCCTGCCTTACACTAACAAATACATAAGTCAGTGGGTTATTTTGAGACTATTGTATCATTAAAATGCATGTCAACAATGACAGGGAACATAGTATGTGCCCTGTAAATGTAAAGAAATACAGTTCCTTTAGCACTTGAGTTCAGTCAGATAATACACATAGAAATATTCATAAATAGTGCCAAGTTGATAATTTTGGTGAAAATAAATTCTAATGTCTTAAGACTTTATATTTTACAATGTGCTTTGTTGTCCACAACTGACAGATCTTTCAGAAACAGACAACAAAGAAATGAGAGAAAATATACTACAATTTTTCAACAAGAAATAAATTGCCTAATTACAGTGAAGTGATCCTATAGTAATTTGACATTCCATTACATTGAAGTACTGACTTCAGTTTAGTTCAGTTCAGTTGCTCAGTTGTGTCCTACTCTTTGCGACCCCATGAATTGCAGCACACCAGGCCTCCCTATCCATCACAAACTCCCAGAGTTCACTCAGACTCACGTCCATCGAGTCAGTGATGCCATCCAGCCATCTCATCCTCTGTTGTCCCCTTCTCCTCCTGCCCCCAATCCCTTCCAGCATCACAGTCTTTTCCAATGAGTCAACTCTTCGCATGAGGTGGCCAAAGTACTGGAGCTTCAGCTTTAGCATCATTCCTTCCAAAGAAATCCCAGGGCTGATCTCCTTCAGAATAGAATGGTTGGATCTCCTTGCAGTCCAAGGGACTCTCAAGAGTCTTCTCCAACACCACAGTTCAAAAGCATCAATTCTTCAGCACTCTGCCTTCTTCACAGTCCAACTCTCACATCCATATATGACCACAGGAAAAACCATAGCCTTGACTAGATGGACCTTAGTCAGCACAGTAATGTCTCTGCTTTTGAATATGCTATCTAGGTTGGTCATAACTTTCCTTCTAAGGAGTAAGCTTCTTTTAATTTCATGGCTACAATCACCATCTGCAGTGATTTTGGAGCCCCCCAAAATAAAGTCTGACAGTTTCCACTGTTTCCCCATCTATTTCCCATGAAGTGATGGGACTGGATGCCATGATCTTCATTTTCTGAATGTTGAGCTTTAAACCAACTTTTTCACTCCCCTCTTACTGACTTAAATATTATATATTATGATGTAAACATGTTTTTCTCATATAAGTATTTGAAGCTTTGTCATCATAAGCATGGAACAGAGACTTTGATAAAGAAGAGTTCATTTCTCATTAAACTTTTTTTTCTCTCTTTAATAATCTTTAAAATTCATTTTTGGCTATGCCAAGTCTTCATTGTGCTGGCTTCTTCCTCTTTTTGCAGCAATCAGGCTATGAATTCTCCAGAGAAACTTAGCTAGGGTATGGTTGGAGACTGGCATTTTGATGCTTCTTTTGGTCAGTCCAGAGGACTCAGTCTGTTTTTTTTTTTTTTGGCTGTGCTGAGCCTCTTTTTGCTGCACGTGGGCTTTCTCTAGCTGTAGCAAGAAGAAGCGAGTTTCTACTTACTTGTGTGCAGGCTTCTCATTTTTGTGGCTACTGTTGCTGCAGAGCACAGGCTTTAGATCACAGGCTCAGTACTTGTGTTGCACGGGTTTAGTTGCTCTGAGGCACATGGTATCCTCCCAGACCGGGGATCAAACTCGGGTCCTATGCATTGATAGGTAGATTACTTACCACTGGACCACCAGGGAAGTTCTACTCAGTGTCTTTTAACTGGGCTCTATGTATGTTAAAACACTGCCAAACAAAATGGGGGTCATCAGTCAATAACTAGGAGATCTGAAAACCAGGAGAGACTCCCCCAAACATCTCTGGACTTGCTGAAGAAGTGGATGGACCCAAGAGACCCTTCCTGAAATACCAAGGCCAGAATGTCCAAAGCACAGTATGGTGCCTGCTTTTCTCAATCCTGCTTTCCCCTCAGAGTGCACTTTCGCTGAGCCACTGCAGTAACTAATAAGCTTGATCCTTGAAGAAGTGGAATGTCAAGACATTTTTCTCCTTAGAAGTGTGAGTATGAAGTAGCCCTTTCAAGAGTTGTGTGTTTCACATTCTAGCTTATCATCCCTACATAAAGCCAGTTCTTGTTTACTTAAACTGCTTAAATTCTAATTGCAGGAATATTCCTGGGTCCAACCAGCACCCCACATCCAGCCCCACCCCAGCAGCACCCCACATCAACCCCACCCAACCCCAACCTGGCCACCAGACCAGGTTTCAGTTCCCAGGCCTCTAAATCACTTCAGCCTCATCAGCAGGTCTCCAAATACAATTTGATTCAGTCACTGAACCAAAGAACCATGTCCGGCTCTTTGTGACCCCATGGACTGCAGCACGCCAGGACTCCCTGTCCATCACCTACTCCCAGAGTTTACTCAAACTCATTGTGTCAGTGATGCCATCCAACCATCTCATCCTCTGTCGTCGGACATGCAGGACTCCAAATGTTATGCCAAAACCTTTCTTTCCATTGTGATTAACCCACAGAATTTTAAGGTTTTATTAAAATGTTGTTGCTGCTGCTGCTGCTGCTGCTAAGTCGCTTCATTCATGTCTGATTCTGTGCTACCCCATAGACGGCAGCCCACCAGGCTCCCCCGTCCCTGGGATTCTCCAGGCAAGAATACTGGAGTGGGTTGCCATTTCCTTCTCCAATGCATGAAAGTGAAAAGTGAAAGTGATGTCACTCAGTCGTGTCCGACTAGTACCAACCCCATGGACTGCAGCCCACCAACTCCTCTGTCCATGGGATTTTCCAGGCAAGAGTACTGGAGTGGGGTGCCATTGCCTTCTCCGATTAATAGTGTTACAGTTACTTAAACCAATGAGCAATCAATGGTGCAATACGAGACGTGAGGAATCCTCAAGTATTACTTACCCCTGACAAGATGCCCCTCTAGGGGGCCCCGCTCGGGGGTCAGCCCGGTTCACAGTTCTGGACACACGTCCAGATACAGGCGTGTGTCCTAGGCTCCGCCCCTCGTTGTCCCTTCCCTCTGGAACCTAATGCTTGGGAGTCTCTGGTGTCTCCACTCGAAGGACCTGAGTTTACAGCAGTTCCTGAAGCCGAGACTTGGTAGGTGCGGGCTCCCCGGGAATAGTGAGGTACTGTCTTTTGCTTTTTGGTCTTGTTAAGCTCCGCGCATAGGGTCCCCTCTACTCCATATCTGTGGTCGCGGGTCACTTCGGACCTTCCTAATCCCCCAGCCTTTCCTCCACAAGTAAATTCAGTTGTTACTTTGAGAGGCCAGTGGTCTAATTTCCTTTTAGTGTAAAATCCTGAGGTAACATATATCGTGCACGAAATATATAGTAATTTATAGGGGGAAAGTGATTATCATTGAGACATGGCACTTGATAATTTTGTAAATATACCAAAACACTTGTTCAGGAGCTAGCTTAGAATTTCATCTTTGCAACTGGTGGTGGAGCTGGAGTTCCTTTTCTAGTGTTAGGGAGGCGTATTACTGTCCTTTTCTGGTTTATATGACAGGGTAATAAATTGACTACAGACACTCTTCACTTTAGATTATTTTCAGTAATGCTGCTTACTGGTATGAGCTCTAGAATCAAAGAAAAATATTAAATGGTCTCTATGCTCAGACATTTCTGACTCTTTGAGATCCCATGGAGTGTAGCCCACCAGGCTCCTGTGTCCATGGGATTTCCCAGACAAGAATACTGGAGTGGGTTGCCATTTCCTAATCCTGGGGATCTTCTGACTCAGGGATAAAACCCCCATCTCTTGCGTCTCTATTGGCAGGAGGATTGGTACCACTGAGCCATCTGGGAAGCCTCTTTGGTCTGATACTAAAGTTTCATTTGAATTAAAGAAGTGAGTTTTGGTTGGTAGTTTTCCAGTCAGTGAGACCGAGTGTGGATAATGCTGAATTATGGACTGCTGACAAGTGCAGTGGAAAGTGGTGTATAACAGTGGGAAAATATCTTACGAGATCGGAGAATCTGAAGACAGTTGAGGGATAGTTTTAGATTTTGTGCATCAAGGTTGACTGTCAGTGCTACACTAAACCTAAGATGATTATGTGGGGCAGGTGGACAAGGAGCAATTAGCTTCAAGTAATTAAGCCTGGTTATTTATGGGAATGTTGTTGATGGAATATTGTCAGAGATTAAAAATTGGTTGAAAATGCTTCTAACGAACAGACCTTTGATAGAGTTGAGTAGGAGTGGGTTGTCTTCATTAATCAAAATTTATCAGAGAAGGGAGGTTGTCCTAGAATTGTGAAGCCAGTGACAGGAGTGCTGTACACAGCTGTGTGGGATGTAGAGTCAGGGTTATTAATAGGCTCAGGTCTTGGTGTGCAACATGTGGGCTGATTGGATAATAAGATCTTAAGAATGGAAGCCTGTGAGGATTGGTAAGCCTGTTAATAGGAGACTTCATAATGTCTGTAGTGGAGAAATGCATTGCTTTCAGCGGTTTATCTACTCAGAGTGGGGGATACTGATTTTACTGTGGTTAGAGTGGCCAGAAGCTTTGGAATCTAAGGGGCTATGAAGGAGCCCCCCACCCCCCTTCCTTAAAGAGCTGGAGTATCTTCCAATTAGGTCAGTCAGGGACAACAGGCAAATTGGGGTCTTTCTCTGTGACTTTTTCACTGAACTCAATCAAGCCAAATCTCAAGGACCTTTAAAACTTTGTGATATCCCCAGTTCCTGGCATGTTTTCCCAGGAGGGCCAGTTTCTTGGCTTCCATACTGAGTGCCCAGTGCCCTTGCATTTGTGGCTTATGTGTTTCTGTCTGTTGCCCGGGCCCAGTGGTCTCTACTGTTTAGCCATGTTGCTCAACAGAGCACAGAAAAGTGGTGAAAAAATGTGGGAAAGTGGAGAGGAAGCTATCGGGGGTCTAGGAGAGTTGTGAGAGGAGGCAGGTTTCGGCCTCTGGATGAGCCCTATGAATGGTGTATGCGTGTGTTGCAAGCACAGTGGCGTGACCCAGTTCAGGCTCGCTCTGCTGCCTGCGAGAGAGGCCAGTGCTTCGGGGAGACGACTTCTTAAGGCAAACAATGGGACTTCATTTTGAAAACCAGCTGACCAAGAAGATGGCTAACTAATATCTCACAATAGCCATCTTGTTGGTCTCTGGATGCCAGATTCTTTTATGAAACCAGAGAAAGAAGCAGTGAGGAAATAAAGTCAGAAGGGAGGATCGAGAGGGAGAGGCCGTGGGGAAGTAAGGTAAAAAGGGCCACCAATAAAGGGCTATCAGTCTTGCAGTACATCTCAGGGACAGCCAGCCTTCTGTGTTCATCTCTTCTTTCCTGCAGTCATCCACAGGTTGTGAGATCAGAGCATCTCCCTGTGAGCTCAACAAAGGCACTTTAGTTTAACAGTCAGGCCAAGAGGTAGGGTCCTCTGAGGCCAGCCATTATGGAGGATTACAATAACCACAGCAGTGAAAAGCAAGGCAAATTAACCGTTCCAACTTGGAATCAGAATTGGCTCTTCCCTGCAACAGTTGTGGGATCACGTTGTGTGGAACTGTTGACAAGGATGGTCTCAGTTTTGACTGGAGGACCTGGATGTGGGCTCATGGCTAATTGTGGGTTGCCTGGAAGGGTGGGCATGCCACAGTGTCTTAGCTCAGTTTCCCTGGGACACAGATGCTGTGACTGAGGTTGTGTGTGTTGGTTGATTGGGAAAGTCATGATCACACCTGTGGAGGAAGGAAGGACCTGAAATTGGGAAGAGGACTGTTACCCTGCAGTGTGTTAGAATCAAGGCCTGAGCTGAGCCCACAGGGAGGGATGGGTGCATTGGTCCTGGAGGTGGGATCCAGAAGGTTCCCCACAGCATCAACTCCTTGGAGTGAATTTTGTGATGTCTTTTGGAAGGGCAAGAATCATTATGCAACCTTAAAATAACTGTTGGTAAAATCCAGGAAATGATATTGTTGGTTACTTTTAGTATTTTCTGTTATTTTGAGTTGTAATGAAGAAGGTTTCTGATGGATTTGGGAGGGAAAAAAGACCTTGGAGTGTATCTTTGGAGGTTGTTGACGTCTCACTGGGACATGTGCATCAGCAGACACATCTTCTTTTTATTATTAGAGTTCAGAGATGACAGTTTTTGGGCTGGCTGAGGTCACCGTGACTGGTAAGAAGCTGTCTTGAATCCGGTTTGCTGCTCGGGCACCTTCATGTGTATTATTCCATCATAAATGCATGAGTTGTTAAACCTTGGAATCTTTCTGGGGATTGCATAGCACGATGGATGGATTATTACTGAATGTGTGGAGAGTGTGTTGAACCAGATGAAATTTCATAAGGGCCTTTCAACCTAGAAGGAAAATGGTGCTAAACTTTGATGGCAGAGGGATTTCATTAGGGAGGGGCCATTAAATCTCAGGATGTAAGGAAAGATCAGGCTCCCCAGGTGATGCTGTTGATAAAGAATCACCTGCCAATGCAGGAGACAGAAGAGACACGGGTTTGACCCCTGAGTCGGGAGGAGGGCATGGGCAACCTACTCCATGGGCAGAGGAGTCTAGTGGACTACAGTCCATAGGGTCGAAAAGAGTCAGACGTGACTGAAGTGACTTAGCTCACGGACACAGGGAAGGATTATTCGTAGACTCCGAGGACCATCAGCTCCATAGCAATCTGGAGTACAAAGGCTTATTCTGGAGATGATGCAGCTGCTATTTCTTGCTGCCAGTGCAGCGGGGTTCTCTCCATGTCTTTCCAAATCACGTGCATGTGCCACATACTTGCACAATACAGGTAAACAGGAACTCTTGTGAATGGTTGGTGGGAATGTAAATAGTACATGGAAAACAGTATGGAGGTTCCTCAAATATTAAAAAGAGAACATACATAGGATCTCAGAGTCTCGCTTCTGATTATATACCCAAAGGAAGAAGAATCAGTATATTTTTTAAAACATTTATTTATTTGACTCCCATGGGCCTTAGTTGTGGAGCACAAGATCTTTTCTGCATCACGCAGGCCCTTTCATCCTGGCAGGGGGGCTCTGGAGTATGCCTGCTCTTTCTTTGCGGTACCTGGGCTTAGTTGCTCTGCTGCATGTCGGGTCTTATATCCCCAACCAAGGATTAAACAAGGATTGAGTCCCCTTTGTTGCAAGGCAGGTTCTTAACCTGGAATTCCTGTGACCACCAGGAATGTCCTGTGAAAAATCAGTATTTTGAAGGAGTTACCTGCATTTGTATAATCATTTCTTTATTCACAACAATCATTTTTCTTCAAATAACACAGTTTTGTCCGATTTCAGTTCTACATAACAGAACCTAGTAATGCCCCAAAGGCTCCCAAGGTTGAAAGAGTCTATTAAGAGTTTCTTTTCATGGTGTAATCAAAGAATAGTTAATTTGGGGATTATATACTAATAATTTGCACTTGAGCTATTCTCTCCACACTCTGTCCATAGTGGAGCTTTTATAGACTCTGGACCCCTAAAACCTACTCCCTTGTTTAAGGATGTTCCTGTATGATATTTCCCAATGTCCTCTTTTGTTCCCAATAAAACCAATAGTATGCGCCTGATCTACATGAAAAGAATCATGGGATCTTACTTTCTATGCCTGCCTTTCGTCATTAATCACCATGGCCCTTGCTCTTTCTGTTCCTTCAGGTCTAGGCCAGTGAGGTCTCGCCGTCTCCTTCCCATATTCTCTGTCACATTAACCAGGTTTCCTGCCTCTATATTAATCACCTTCATCAGAAATGCCTTTGTCCTTTGACTCTTTGGGGTCTTTCCTCTTTTCCCTCCACTGAAGGTTGCACCGTCTTCCTCTTCCTCCCTGGGTGCTCACAGCATCTCACTCTGGGGGTGAGGACTGGGAATGTGGGTTGGCCTGAAGAATTCTCAGGGGAGACAGAGGGGACAGGGTAGGTGATGATGGTTCCTGTATCTATCCTGAACATTTCAACTCTAATTGATCCTTACCCCATGTGGACACTTAATCACTGAAAAGCAAACAGATATGGGGAGTCCTAATGAGCTTGATAGATCTAGTGTCTTGAGGTGTCCCCATGTTTTAGTCTGCTGTGTCACTGCTCACTGCAGCCCCCAGGTCTTCTAAGCTCTGTCCACCCAGGGACTGGTTGCCATCTTAGACAGCAGCTCTGCCTTCCAGCAGTTTATTAGCTCAGATCAGGGGATGCTGAGTTTACTGTGGTTAGAGTGGCCAGAAGGTTTGGAACCCAAGGGGATATGAAGGAGTCCCCCCCTCCTTAAAGATTGGGGATATCTTCCAGTTAGCTCTCACTGGGGAGAACAGGGGTCAGTGAGACTGGGGTCTCTCTATCTTTGTTAATTCTTCACTGAGCTGAATCCAACCAAATCTGAAGGGCCTGTAAAGTTTTCTGATGTCCCAAGTTGCTGGCAGGTTTTCCCAGGAGGGCCGGCTCCTTGGTCTCTGTACTGAGTGCCGAGCGTCCTTGGATTTGCAGCTTGTGCGCACCTCTGTTGCGATGCTCATGCCCTTGGTCTCTGCTGTTTATCCCTCTTGTTCAACCATGCATGAAGAAGTAGAAAAGAGGGGGAAAGTGAAGGGGAGCTTGTCAGAGTCTCCAGGAGGGCTGTGGCAGCAAGAGTAGGGCTCTGGATGAACCCAGTGAATGGGGGTGTGTGTGTGTATGTGTGTGTGTGTGTGAGAGAGAGAGAGAGAGACATTCATACTTGTGGGATCACGGGGTGTGTGGAACTGTTGACAAAGGTGGTCTCAGTTCTACCTGGAGGACCTGGATGTGGGCTTATGGCCAATTGTGGGCTGTGTGGAATGGTGGGCATGCCATAGTGTCTTAGCTCAGTTTCCCTGGGACACAGATGCTGTGACTGAGGGTTGCATGACTGCGTTTCATTGGGAAACACATGATCACACCTGTGGAGGAAGGAAGGAAGTGGAAGTGGGTTGAGGACTCTTACCCTGCAGTGTGTTAGAATCAAGGCCTGAGCTGAGCCCACAGGGAGGTCCGGGTGCGGGAGGATGGGCACAGTGATCGCAGAGAAGGGGTTTGGGATCCAGGAGGTGCCCCATAGCACCCCCTCCACACAGTGGATTCTGTGGGGGTCTTTAGGGAGGGCTAGAATCAGGCCCTTAGAATAACTGTCATTAAAATTCCAGAGATCACTTTGCGGCTTACCTATAATTTTTCTGTTAGTTTGAGTTGCTAGTGAAGATTTCAGGTGGAATGCAAAAAAAGAGAAGTTGGCGTGTTCCTTGGAAGATGGTGAAGTTGCACTGGGGCGTGTGCATCAGCCTACACATTGATCTTGTATTATATTTTGGTGATGACAGTTTGGGGCTGCTGGGGTCACTGTGCCTGATATGATATCTTGAGTCTGGTCGGTGTTTGGCCGTCTTCGTATATATTATTCCATCATTAACACAGGAGTTGTTAAGGCTTGGAATCTTCTGGGGATTGCATAGCAGGACGGGTGGATTATTACTAGGTCTCTGGGGGGTGTGTTGGCCCAGATGCAGGTTTGGAAGTTTCAGCCTCAGAGGGTAATGATTGGGCCACAGCTTTGATGGCAGAAGTTTCACATGATGCAGTGAAGGCTTGTTCTTAGAATCCGAGGATTATCAGCTCCACAGCAACCTGTAGTACAGAGGCTTATTCTGGAGATGACGCAGCTGCTACTTGTTGCTGCCAGCACAGCGGATTCCTCTACTGTTCTCTCATCATCTTTACAGAAATCGGGCGTCTGCCATGTACGTGCACAGTACAGTTAATGGTTGTAAACTGTTGAAGGCAATGCAAATGGTACATGGAAAACAGTACAGAGTTACCCAAAGATTAAGAATAGAACATGCATAGGATCGCGCAATCTCACTTCTAATTATGCAGCTAACAACAGGAAAATTTTAAAAACTGTTTATGTATTTGGCTTCACCTGCATCCTTCAGGATCTTTGGATTCAGTGCACTGAAATTCTAGTGTGGTGCTCGGGCTTAGTCGCTCCGCTGCCTGTGGGATCTTAGTTCCCCCACCAGCGATTGAACCCACAACCCCCACAGAGCTAGGCAGGTTCTTCACCACTGAACCACCAGGGAAGTCCTGTGCAAAAATCAGTATTTTTGCAGGACTAACCTGCACTCCTGTAGCCCATACTGTATGATTCACAACAGCCATGTGTTGTAGAAAGAACCTGAATGTTTGTTCTCAGTCGAGTGGATGATGAAACCGTGATGTGTGTATGAGACAGGCTGGGTCCTGGGACCTTTCCCTGCAGTTCTTGCACCTGGAAGAACGTCTTCTCAGGCAACAGACCACAAAGAAAGTGTAACTGAACAAAGAAACTATACCCACATTCATGAGCGGGCAGCAATTCTGAACAATAAGTAAAAGGACCACAAACCAAGCTTGATTTCTGAGGCTCCAGAAGCAAAATCAGGTCACTTCCCGTGATCCCTGCTCACAGCACCAGCGGGGGGCCCGAGGCGGGGCAGATCACCTCAGCTTCCTTCCACCTTAACCAAAGGGATCAGCTCACCCCACTTTTTGGGAGGAGCAGGGGCACACACTTCTTTTTCTGTCTCTCCTTACTGCAGCAAGAGTCCCAGTAAAGCCTTTCTTGAAATTCCCCTCTGGTCTCATAACTATTTCTATTGATTAAACAGCCCCAGGATCCAGGTTGAAAACATGTAAGTGTAAGTGTGAGTCGCTCAGTCATGTCACACTCTTTGTGACCCCAGGGACTGTACCCTGCCAGGCTCCTCTGTCCATGAAATTCTCTAGGCAAGAGTTCTGGAGTGGGTTGCCATTCCCTATTCCAGGGGATCTTTCCAACCAAGGGATCAAATCTGGGTCTTCTGCATTGCTGGCAGATTCTTTACCTTCTGAGCTCCCAGGGAAGTCCTCATTGGTAACCCAGGAAAATATACACACCTATTTGTAACGGCATATTCAGTTCAGTTTAGTTGCTCAGCCATGTCTGTCTCTTTGCCAGCTCATGGACTGTAGCATGCCAGGCTTCCCTGTCCATCACCAACTCCCTGAACTTACTCAAACTCATGTCCATCGCATTGGTGATGCCATCCAACCATCTCACCCTCTGTCATCCCTTCTCCCACCTTCAATCTTTCTGAGCATCTGGGTTTTTGCCAGTGACTCAGTTCTTTGCATCAGGTGGCCAAAGTATTGGAGTTTCAGCTTCATCATCAATACTTCCAATGAATAGTCAGGATTTATTTCATTTAGGATTGACTGATTGGATTTCTTTGCTGTCCAAGGGACTCTCAAGAGTCTTCTCCAGCACCACAGTTCAAAAGCATCAATTCTTTGGCACTCAGCTTTCTTGGTACTCCAGCTCTCACATCCATACATGACTACTGGTAAAACCATAGCTTTGACTAGACAGACCTTTGTTGGTAAAGTAATGTCTCTGCTTTTTAATATGCTGTCTAGGTTGGTCATGGACATAGCTTTTCTTCCAAGGAGCAAGTGTCTTTTAATTTCATTTGTGCAGCCATCATAAGCAGTGATGTTGGAGCCCCCCAAAATAAAGTCTGACACTGTTTCCACTATTTCCCCAGCTATTTGCCATGAAGTGATAGGATGGGATGCCATGATCTTAGTTTTCTGAATGTTGAGTTTTAAGCCAACTTTTTCACTCTTTCACTTTCATCAAGAGGCTTCTTAGTTCTTCTTCACTTTTTTCCATACGAGTGGTGTCATATGCATATCTGAGGTTATTGATATTTCTTCCGGCAACCTTGATTCGAGCTTGCATCCAGCCCAGCATTTTGCATGATGTGCTCTGCATGTTAAGAGCACACTTTTTAACTTTTCTGTAAGTTAAGTAAGCAGGGTAATAGTATGCAACCTTGATGAACTCCTTTCCCAATTTGGAACCAGTCTGTTATTCCATGTCCAGTTCTAACTGTTGCCTCTTGACCTGCATGCAGATTTCTCAGGAGGCAGGTCAGGTGGTCTGGTATTCCCATCTCTTTAAGATTTTTCCACAGTTTGTTGTGATCCACACAGTCAAAGGGTTTGTCATATCAATAAAGCAGAAGTAGATGTTTTGTGGAACTCTCTTGCTTTTTTGAGGATCCATTGGATGTTGGCAATTTGATTTCTGGTTCCTCTGCCTTTTCTAAATCCAACTTGAACATCTGGAAGTTCACAGTCACATACTGTTGAAGCCTGGCTTGGAGAACTTTTAGCATTACTTTGCTAGCATATGAGCTAAGTGCAATTGTGTGGTAGTTTGAACATTCTGTGGCATTGCCTTTCTTTGAGGTTGGAATGAAAACTGAACTTCTCCAGGCCTGTGGCCATTACTGAGTTTCCAGATTGGCTGTCGTATTGAGTGCAGCACTTCCACAGCATCATCTTTCAGGATATGAAATAGCTCAGCTGGAATTCCGTCACCTCCACTAGCTTTGTTCGTAGTGGTGCTTCCTAAGGCCCAGTTGAATTTGCATTCCAGGCTGTCTCTCTCTGGGTGAGTAATCACACCATCATGGTAATCTGGGTCATGAAGATCTTTTTTGTACAGTTCTTCTGTGTATTCTTGCCACGTCTTAATGTCTTCTGCTTCTGCTAAGTCCGTACCATTTCTGTCCTTTATTGTGCCCATCTTTGCATGAAATGTTCCCTGAGAATCTCTAATTTTCTTCAGGAGGTCTCTAGTCTTTCCCATTCTATTGTTTTCCTCTATTTCTTTGCCCTGATCACTGAGGAAGGGTTTCTTAGCCTTTCCCATGTAGATGGAGATTTTTGTCACTTGGGACAGCTTGGATGAATGTAGAGAATTTTATGCTAATTGAATTAGGACAGACGGGGTAAGACTGATATTGTATGTGCTTGCTTATATGGAGAATGTAAAAAAGTGAAATTCACTAGTACCAGACAGTGGGATGGTGGTTATCTGGGGCTGGGAGGTGGGGAGGTTCGGGAGATGTTGGTTGAAGGGTGGTACAGACTTTGAGTTGTAAAATGAGTGCATCCTGTGGAGGTGTGTGCAGCACGCTGACCGTAGTTAATCCTATTCTGTTACTGCATGCTGGGAATTTGTCAGGAGAGTTTGTCGTCAGTGTTTTCACCACACACAGACAGACCATGGGCATTTGGAGGTGATGGATGTGTTGGTTCGTGGATTGTGATAAATATTTCAAAGGGTACAGGTGTCACATGATCACATGGTGTATGTTATATGTACACATAACCCTTCTCGTTGGTCTCAGTAAAACTGGAAAATAAGAAAGTGGGAGGCGGCCTGGCCTTAATCATTCACTAGTAATCAACCCAGGCCTCACATGAGATCATGAGGCATTTTGCCCGGGCATGTTTTGTACCCCTCCCCCAAAAGACACACTCCTCAAGATTTCATGTGGGGCCTCGCCCCAGGAATGTGTACAGGCTGCGGATGATTCCAATCTGGATCCTGCATTGAGCACCAGGGCTCTTAGTCTCCACTTCTGAGACTGAGATCAAGACCTGGGGGAGGGGAGGGTATTCTGCTCTGAGTGGGGCTGGACCAGGGCCTGCTGTGTGACCTGAAGGGGATCGTGGGGTGAGCGGAGGTGCCCCCTGCTTCTGTGTACATAAGGCCTCCCAGGAGGGAAGTGTGATCCACTGGAAAGTATGGGAATGTCCCAAGTCGGTCTCTCTATGGGAGTTGACCATCCTGCATCCCTCCTGAGACAGTGGGCACAGAGGACTGTCCGTTCCTCATGGTGAGGGCCTCCATGTGTGTGTTGTTGGGGTTCAGGAAGGGAATGTGTTGACCCTAAGCATTAAACAGTATGTTTTCCATTTTCATGAGAGAACTGTGAAGACTCATGGATGAAGAAGTGCAGAAGAGGAAAGAACAGGAGTCAGGCATGGCTCTTTCTCCGGTAAGGTCATATTCTCAGTGGAGTCTCACACTGCCTTCCTGAAATGCCCTTCTCTGGACTCACTAATCATGTCTGACTCTGAAGTATCCTGTCTGACTCCTGTACATGCACACTTACCTGGGGCCTTCCCTCAGGGCCTGTCCTCTACACTTAGATCCCATCTCCCCATGACCTAGTGACCTGGCCTTGTGAGGAGGTTCCCCTGGGCACCGTCCTGGGCAGGGCTTCTCACCCATGGGTTGGAAACGGGGTCTTGGTGCTGCTTAAGGCCCATGTGGATGCGCTGTCTGCTCTAGGTCAATCAGGGCAAAGAAGCTGTAGGTGGACCTCAGGTATTAATATGTACAGTACACGGTAAAATCTTCCAAAAAGGCCAATGAGGGGAAATCAGTTCTGAATTTTTATAGGACATTTAAAACTAAATGAACACCTCCTTGAAAACTTAAGTGTTTGGGAATGGAATGGAACGTTCAGAAAGAGATGTCATGGATATGGAGTGTTTCTTTACACCATATAATTTACACTGTGAAATCAGACTTACTACTTTTTTTTTCTTTCTTTTTTGAGCACATGATTCAGCTTCCAGAGTCTTAGTTTGCTGAGTAGAAATTGAACCTGAAACCCTGCAGTGGAAGTGAGAGATCTTTATCACTGGACCATGAGGGAATTTTCCAGCTTTACTAATCTTGATTCAGTATTTTCTTAGTGGAATAAAATAATAAGATTTGGAGTTTGTTAATAAGTACATACCTAAAATTAATGATAAAAATCACATTATGATTTTTTAAATATATTTATTTCCTGTACTCTGCCTTCATTGCTTTAGTGTCTTTTCCCTAGTTCTGGAGAGCGGTGAGCAGTCTGGTTGCGGTTTGCGTGCTTCTCATTGTGGTGGCTTCTCTTGTCTTGCAGCCCAGGCTCTAGAGCACGCTGGATTCAGTAGTTTCACCTGCTGGGCTCTACAGCCCTGGCTCAGGAATTGAGATTCACGGGCTCAGGTGCCCCTCAGCATGTGGGATCTTACCGGACCAGGCAACAACCTGTGTTTCTTACATTGGTCAGTGGACTCTTTACCACTGAGCCACCGGGGACACCATCATATTATTTTTAAATACAGGTATTTTATACAAATTGGCATTAAAGTATTTTCTGTATTATTTTCTGCTTGTACTACTTTTTATGTTTTTAATAGTATAAGATAATGTTGAGGACTTCCCTGGTGATACAGTGGATAGCAATGTGTCTGCCAATGTAGGGGACACGGGTTCCATCCCAATTCCTGGAAGATGCCGCAGAGCAACTAAGCCCATGCCCAACAACTGCTCTGGCTGTGTTCTGGAGCCCAGAATCCTTAACTTCTGAAGCCCGCATGCTTGAGCTTGTCTTCCGAAACAAGAGAAGCCACTGCAATGAGAAGCCTGGGCACTGCAGACACAACTCCATGCACTGCAGCCACAAGTAGAGAGAGCTGGATCACAGCAACGAAGGCCCAGCATAAACAAACCAAATAAGCTGTAAAAAGGAAATAGAATGTTAACAAACTTACCGAATCAAACTTACATTTGATTCACTTTTAATGTCCCAAAGATGCCAAAATATAGGAGAAGGGAACGGCCGCCCACTCCAGTTTTCTTGCCTGGAGAATCCCATGGACAGAGGAGCCTGGCAGGCTACAGTCCATGGAGTCGCATAGAGTCTGACATGACTGAGCCTACTGAACATCAACCTCCTCATATAGCAGAGTGATTGCTGAAAAACAAACCTAAACCTCTAACTTTCCTCCTGCAGATTCTTAAGTCATGTCCAGTTGCTTTTGAAATAATGTCTTCAATTTATACGCCTTGCAGAAATCAGCCTCTACCTGTCATTATCCCGTCCTCATTCCCACGTTGCAGTCACACTGGCTGGTTTTCTGTTCAGTAAATATCTTTCCGTGTCAGAGCACTCAGGCTCTTCTCTCTGCTTACAAAACTCTTCCATTTTCCACCTTGCCAACCCTAAGTGTTTCTTCCTCACAGAGACCTTGTCTGACTTCTCGATGTAGGTCAAGACTTTCTGTTGAATCTTCTCTTAGCACCAGGCCTGTTTCAGAGCACATATAAAAATAGTGATGTTAAAATTATGGATGTAATTGGCCAGCTGGCTGCTGGATGGTAAGCTCTGTCATGTTCACTGCTGTACTCCCAGTTAGAGACACAGAGTTGATACTCACTAAGTTTTGATTGAACAAAAGGAAAAAGCTGTATGGCCATATGTCCTGTATGGACAACTCTTGTTTCAATCAATTGTGTGTTTCCTTGTGCATGCACAAGTGCATGGATATGTAACTCCATGATTTTAGTACAAAACCATCTCATAAATACGGTTTATGCTTAGAGCAGTTGCAGTTGTATCTTAAGTGTATATTCCATGGCCTTTAATATTTTCTACCATACCACATGAATAATGTAAATAATAGTCAGACTATTGACATTGTGTGGGTTGGTGGGGTTGAGGGGGTGACCCTGTACAGTGACTATTTATGCTGTTCCATTGCACTTCACCTCCCTTGAACTTGTTTTGGGTATTCTCAGGGAACTCTCTGGGGATGGTCTTTTATACTGTTACTTAACTCTTTGATTCCTTAGGTTCAGTTGTCTCTCCCAACCTCCTGAGCTCAGGTGCTGTTGCCTCATTTCTTAACTGTTTGATGGGAGCTATTTATTAGAGTGACAGAGCTTTCTCCCCAGTAAGATGGACACAGATCTTTCTCTACTGTTGCTGTTTTGTTGATGACAAGTTCATATGGGTAAAGTCTTTAGAGTAATGCTTAGTGTGTATGAAGTGTTGAGACACCTCTCATCGGTGTGATGATGCCATCCTCATCACAGTCTGTGTTCTTTTAAAGCCACTGTGGACTTTGTCCTCTCTGAAGACAGCAGTCTTGCTGTAACTCAGCTAGATAGTGAATGTCACTCAGTGTGTAGAACGTAACACTTCTGCATCAACGACCCACTGTTGATTGGAATTTGTATATTTTTCATGTCTTGTCCATACCCATGATGACTTCATGTTGATTGGAGGATATCATCATCTTATGAAAAAACAGGAAATTAGAGAGCAACAATCTGCTCCATATAGATTTGCATGTATGTATCAGAATATTTCTGGAGCTGAATCGACCTTACCTGTCTCATTTCTCCTTTTTTGTGAAAATAAGAACCCTCCTCAGGGCCCATTGGTGAAATGTGTTTTCATTTCAGGCACAGTTGACCTTCAAGGATGTGTTCATAGATTTCACTCCTGAGGAGTGGGACTGTCTGGACAGTGCCCAGAGACCCTCAGGAACCTGCTGTCTGTGGATGAGGATCACTTCCCTCTGAAGTAGGGGTCTACTTTGGGGTATCTCTGCATTTTCCCTCGCCGTCTATTGGGAGCCCTGTTTTTCTTGACTGAGCTGAAAACCTTGTTCACTCAGACATGTAAGGCTTTGTGTTTGGCATCGGGAGTTCAAACCTGTCTTTCCTTCTGATGACCTGCCCACTGTGTGATACACAAGGAGTTTTTTCAGAGCTTGAGTGTTTATAAAGCTGATATCAAACTTTGAAATATCCAGTTGCCTGTTTTATACCCCTGTGTTCTTGGTTCAGTAACTCTTGTAAAGGAACTAGATACCTGATGCATACTATACTGTTCCCTGTGCATTCAGAAGGAGGCAATTAGTAATTTGTGAAATATTTTTCTGTCCATCATAATGTCTTCATTTCTTGACTGACAAAAGAGCTGGGATTTTCCACCTGCCAGTGCAGGAGACACAGGTTCGATCCCTGGTCTGGAAGATCCCACATCACAGAGCAGCTAAGCCCGTGGGCCAGAACTACTAAAGCAGCATTCTAGAGCCTGGAAGCTGCAATGACTGAGCCCACATTGGACAACTACTGAAGCCCGTGCACCCAGGAAGAGCCAAAGCAAATGAGAAGCCCAAACACTGCAACTGGAGAGTAACCCTTACTTGCCCAACTTGGGGAAAAGTCCAAGCATCAAGGATCACTCACTCCAGCCAAAGTAAATGAATAAACAAAATTATTAAAGATAGCAAATGCATTTATTTTTAAAAAAGAAAGTTTGGATTCTGGAAGAAGCCAAGTATGACATTTCTTCTGAATAGGAATTTCTGCTTCTGACCTAAATCATAGCTCTATTTTTGTAGCACAAGAAAGATCACTGGATTGTGGAGAATTAGGTGATATTTAGCAGAAAATCAGATGAATGGGAAAGGATTAACAATGTGATTTCAGGTCAGCTGTCACAAGGACAGAGAGGAAGCCACACCATTCACTGTGTTTGGGAAACTCTTGAAGTGCAAGAGTTCTGTGAGAAAACAGATATTTAGTGTTTGTGAACTCTCACAGGAGATTTTTCTTCTCTTCAACTTCCTGCTCTGTTCTTTGACCTGTGAAATGTACATCACCGTCCAGTGGTGCTTTAGTGCCCACAGAGACAAAGGCAAGCCGTTTTGGTTGTTTTTTTCTTTTTCTTTTTCTTTTCTTTTTTTTTTTTTTTTTTGCTGTACTAGGTGTCTATTTCCTGAATGGCCATTTCTCTATTTGAGACATATCTCTATTTGAGACAAGTGGGGGCTACTCCCTGCTTGCAGGGTGCATGGCTTCTCGTTGCAGTGGCTTCTTTGGTTGTGGAGCACCAGCTCTAGGCACACACACTTCAGTAGTTTTGCTACACAGGCTCAGTATCTGTCCTTCAGCTTAGTTGCTCCCTGGCATGTGAGATCTTCCCAGAACAAGGTTCGAACCCATGTCTCCGACATTGGCAAGCTAACTTTTTACCATGCGGCCACCAGTGTGTTAGGGAAATTAAAGAAATAGTCCTGTTTAGGCTTCAAGACAAAGCAGTGCATTCCTCTGTGCTTGCCTCCAACCTGCCTGGACACACCCTGACTGTGAGTACCCTGACTGCCTGCTGTGAGTGCAAGGCTTGCAGCACCATAGATAAGTTAGCACACAAATCTTGAGATTGTTCACCTTTGAGATTGTTCAAAGAGGCTCTGACCAACCCAGCCCCAGGCTTAGGAACATCCAAGTTTCATAAGACAAAACAAATAGCATGAAGGTGAAACCAGAGCTGCTGTTTGCTCACAGAGGGATGATATCAGTTTGTATCCTGGGATGATAAGCAGGAACCCCGAACTGCCGTATTAAAGCCTCACCCATGAAGTGGACAGGCTACAGGGGACCTTTACCCAATTCAGACTCCAGATGTGCTGTGTCCTGGGACTTCCCAGGGCTGTTCCAGTCGGGATGTTGGTCAGAAGCCAATTTGGGGATGTATCCTCTGCTGTTTCTATTTCCTTGTCTTTTCAGTTCACTTCAGTCGGTCAATCATGTCTGACTCTGCCACCCCATGAACCACAGCATGCCAGGCCTCCATGTCCACCACCAACTTCCAAAGTTTTGAACCCAAACTCATGTCCATTGAATCAGTGATTCCATCCAACCATCTCATCCTCTGTCCTTGCCTTCTCCTCCTGCCCTCAATCTTCCCCAGCATCAGGGTCTTTTCAAATGAGTCAGCTCCTTGCATCAGGTGGCCAAAGTACTGGAGCTTCAGCTTCAACATCAGTCCTTCCAATGAGCACCCAGGGCTGATCACTTTTAAGATGGACTGATTCAGTTCAGTTCAGTAGTTCAGTTTTGTCCGACTCTTTGCAACTGCATGCATTGCAGCACACCAGGCCAACCTGTCCATCACTGACTCCCGGAGTTCACTCACACTCATGTCCATCGAGTTGGTGATGCCATCCAGCCATCTCATCCTCTGTTGTCCCCTTCTCCTGCCCCCAATCCCTCCCAGCTACAGAGTATTTTCTGATGAGACAACTCTTCGCATGAGGTGGCCAAAGTATTGAAGTTTCAGCTTTAGCATCAGTCCTTCCAAATAACACCCATGACTGATCTCCTTTAGAATGGACTGGTTGGATCTCCTTGCAGTCCAAGGGACTCTCAAGAGTCTTCTCCAACACCACAGTTCAAAAGCATCAATTCTTCAGTGCTCAGCTTTCTTCACAGTCCAACTCACGCATCCATACATGACCACTGGAAAAACCATAGGCTTCACTAGACAGACCTTTATTGGCTAAGTAATGTCTCTGCTTTTGAATATGCTATCTAGGTTGGTCATAACTTTCCTTCCCAGGAGTAAGCGTCCTTTAATTTCATGGCTGCAGTCACCATCTGCAGTGATTTTGAAGCCCAGAAAAATAAAGACTGACACTATTTCCACTGTTTCCCCATCTATTTCCCATGAAGTGATGGGACCAGATGCCATGATCTTAGTTTTCTGAATGTTGAGCTTTAAGCCAAGTTTTTCACTCTCCCCTTTCACTTACATCAAGGGGCTTTTTACTTCCTCTTCACTTTCTGCCATAAGGGTGGTGTCATCTGCATATCTGAGGTTATTGATATTTCTTCTGGCAATCTTGAGTCCAGCTTGTGTTTCTTCCAGCCCAGTGTTTCTCATGATGTACTCTGCATATCAGCTGAATAAGCAGGGTGACAATATACAGCCTTGACGTATTCCTTTTCCTATTTGGAAGCAGTCTGTTCTTCAATGTCTAGTTCTAACTGTTGCTTCCTTGTGCGGTAGTTTGAGCAATCTGGTATTTCCTTTCTTTGGGACTGGAACGAAAACTGACCTTTTCCAGTCCTGTGGCCACAGCTGAGTTTTCCAAATTTGCTGGCATATTGAGTGCAGCACATTCACAGCATCATCTTCCAGGAGTTGAAATAGCTCAACTGGAATTCCATCACCCCCACCTGCTTTGTTCGTAGTGATGCTTTCTAAGGCCCACTTGATGTCACATTCCAGGATACCTGCATAGTGCAGCTTGCAGAATCTTAGTTCCCTGAATATAGATTGAACCTGAAACTCCGGAAATGGAAGTGCGAGGTCTTAACCACGGGACTGCCAGGGAAGTCCCCAAATTTATTAATCTTGTTTCATTGTTTTACTGTGGAATTAGCAAATAAACTGGTTTTGGTTAATAACTACATACCTAAAATTAACTGCGGATAAAATCTCTTTTTTTTTTAGAAAAATTATTTATTTAGGTGTTCTGGGTCTTTGTTGCTGCTTGGTCTTTTCTCTAGTTGCCAGCCGTGGGGGCTGTTCTCTAGTCCTGGTGCATGCGATTCCTGTTGTGGTGTCTTGTTGCAGAGCATGGGCTGTATGATGCTTGGGCTTCAGTAGTTTCAGCACGTGGGCCTAGTAGTTTGGGCTCTTGGGCATTACAGCACAGGCTCAGTAGTTGCATCACTTGGTCTTAGTTGCCCCGAGGCATGTGGCCTTATCCTGGAGCAGAACCCATGTCTTCCGCATTTGCGGGTGGATTCTTTACCATTGCGCCAAGAGAGATGCCCTCATATTATTTGTGAAGACAGGTATTTTATAGAGATTGGACTCAACGTATTCTATATATTTTTTTATATGACTACTACTTTTTCTTTTTTAAAAACTAATATAGTATTAGAGTTGAGACGTCCCTGTTGGTACGTGGATAAGAATGTGTCTGCCAATGCAGGGGATATGGGTTGGATCTCCCTTGTCGGAGAGGATTCTGTATGCCCGGGAGTAACTAAGCCGATCCACCACAACTACTGAGCCCATGCTCGAGAGCCTGTGAGCCAAAACTAGGACCCCATGTGTTGCAACTACAGAAGCCTTGTGCCTGCACTTCACCTACAACCTGTTCTCTGTAACAAAAAATGCCATTGCAGTGAGAAGCCTACTCACAACAACTACAGAGTATCTCCCCCTCAGTGCAACTAGAAAAAGCCACACAAAGTAACAAAGACCAGCACTACCTAAATAAATAAACAAGCTTTTTTAAAAAAGGTAGTATTGACACACTTAAGTACAGTTGATTCATTTTCATGGCCCCAGAGATGCTGAAATACATATGACTAAAAAGTGATCATGGGAAAATGATTTAAAAATGTGACAAGAGGCAACTCTTCATTTCAGTCAATTGTGTATTTACATGTGCATGCATGTGTGCATGGATATGCAACTCCATGGTTTTATTACAGAACATCATCTCATAAATAAGCTTTGTATTTTTTAACAGTTGAAATTATATCTTAAATATATGTGTAGCTGTAATTTTTTTCTATCCTAGCACAGGAATGATTTAAATAGTAATAAGATTACTGATATTGTGTGTGGGGGGAGGGGTTGAGGAGTGACCCTATACAATGACCTTTTAAGGCCTTCCATTGCCCTTCAAATTCCTTGATGTTATTTGAGGTTTCTCAGGGAACTCTTACTGATGGACTTTAATGCTCTGTTACTTAACTGTTTGATTCCTTAGGTTCAAAGGAATTTGACTTGACTTGACTCTCTCCTCTTTTAGTATAAAAAGTTCTAACTCAGATAAGATGGTTTTGGAGGTACAGTCCACTATATTTTTGGTTTGCTGACTTTCTGAATAAAGCCATTATTCCCGCCCCAGCAACTTGTCTCTCAATTATTGGCCTGTTGTGTGGAGAGCAGTAGAAGCTTAGAATGTGTACTAAAGGAACAATGTGGTTTTCATCAATTTTTAAAGATGTATTACTCTTTTTGGCCACATGATGCAAAGAGAAGATGCAATGAAAAAGACCCTGATGCTGGGAAAGATTGTGGGCAGGAGAAGAGGGTGACAGAGGATAAGATGGTTGGATGGCATTACCCACTCAATGAACACGAGTTTGAGAAAACTCTGGGAAATAGTGAAGGACAGGGAAGCCTGGTGTGCTGGAGTTCATGGAGCTGGAAAGAGTCAGATTTGACTTAGCAACTGATCAATGAAAATTGCTCTTTTTAAAGCAATGGTTAGTAAACTTTTTCAATTTCAAAATAAAAAAAAAAAGGTACTGACGGAAGTTCCCATCACATACCTTAGTCCTCCACTCTCAGACTGTAGGTTTTGACCTTGTGTCTCTGGAACTGAGCTATGTGGAGGTTGGCCTTCCAGCTGAATGAAGAACAAAGAGGAAAAGTTGTGATACAGGATGTCACTGTAAAATGGCATGTTTTCCCCAGGCATAGTTTTGTATTTCTTATTTTAGTTTGCAGTACAGAGAGAAATTCAGAAAAATTTCTTGTTTTCTTAAGATGGTTAAATTATTCTAATGGCAGGAAATGTTCTGCATCCAACCACTGCCCTACAGGAACTCTTTGGAGACCCAGGTTCTCAACCTCTGAATCGCAGGAGCAGGACAGGCAAGAACCTGCTGATAAAACCATTTATTTATTTATTGCACTTGAAAATATGTGGGTTACTTTCAAATACCTTTTGGTATTGATTTCTCACATAGTTTCACAGTAATAAGAGAGCAGGCCCTGTATGATTTCAATACTCGTTATTTAGGCCATGAAACTTTTGCAGCTTGTTTTATGCGAAGTTCCAGTGTCTCCTGGTTAATAGTCTATGGGAACTTGAATAAAATTTGTATCCTGCTCTTGTGTGAAAATTGTATAAGTCTTAATTAGGTTGAATTGGTTCACAATTCTTTTCAGGTCTAGTATATCCTACTTTCCTGTCCATTCTATTAATTTTTGAGAGTTTAATACTGAAATTTCAACTAAAAATCTTAATTTGTCCACTGAAAAAATTGTAATATAGTGGACCTGTCTGTAACTACTTTCAAAGCCTCATGTAAATGTGTTGTCATACTTTTGTAATTTCAAAAAATTTTAAAAAGGAAAATAAAATCTTTATTGAAACTTTTCTACTTGTTAGGAGGACGTATCCTAGTTTGCAACATACTGGTCTCCAAAGTTATAAGCTTTTGCCTTAAAAGTGTAATGGGACGACACAGTGACCTGGGAAGGCCGGCCGCCCCTGCCTGCATGGCCAGGTGGAGCCCCGCCGCAGCAGTGCCTCTGGTCCACGGAATCCACCAGCTTCCTCCTCTCTACTGTACCCAGTGCATGTTTCCCTCACATCCTGAGGGGGAGCTCAAAGTGACCCAGTTCAGTTCAGTTCAGTCGCTCAGTCATGTCCGACTCTTTGCGACCCCATGAATCGCAGCACGCCAGGCCTCCCTGTACATCACCAACTCCTGGAGTTCACTCAGACTCACGTCCATCCAGTCAGTGATGCCATCCAGCCATCTCATCCTGCCTGCAACTCCTGGAGTTCACTCAGACTCACGTCCATCCAGTCAGTGATGCCATCCAGTCAGTGATGCCATCCAGCCATCTCATCCTCTGGCGTCTCCTTCTCCTCCTGCTCCCAATGCCTCCCAGCATCAGAGTCTTTTCCAATGAGTCAACTCTTCTCATGAAATGGCCAAAGTACTGGAGTTTCAGCTTTAGCATCATTCCTTCCAAAGAAATCCCAGGGCTGATCTCCTTCAGAATGGACTGGTTGGATCTCTTTGCAGTCCAAGGGACTCTCAAGAGTCTTCTCCAACACCACAGTTCCAAGCATCAATTCTTCGGCACTCAGCCTTCTTTACAGTCCAACTCTCACATCCATACATGACCACTGGAAAAACCATAGCCTTGACTAGACACACCTTAGTCGGCAAAGTAGTGTCTCTGCTTTTGAGTATGCTATCTAGGTTGGTCATTATTTTTCTTCCAAAGAGTAAGCGTCCTTTAATTTCATGGCTGCAATCACCATCTGCAATGATTTTGGAGCCCCGCAAAATAAAGTCTGACACTGTTTCCACTGTTTCCTCATCTGTTTGCCATGAAGTGATCAGACCAGATGCCATGATCTTCATTTTCTGAATGTTGAGCTTTAAGCCAACATTATCACTCTCCTCTTTCACTTTCATCAAGAGGCTTTTCAGTTCCTCTTCACTTTCTGCCATAAGGGTGGTGTCATCTGCATATCTGAGGTTATTGATATTTCTCCCAGCAATCTTGATTCCAGCTTGTGTTTCTTCCAGTCCAGAGTTTCTCATGATGTACTCTGCATAGAAGTTAAATAAACAGGGTGACAATATACAGCCTTGTGGTACTCTTTTACCTATTTGGAACCATTCTGTTGTTCCATGTCCAGTTCTGTTACTTCCTGACCTGCATACAGATTTCTCAAGAGGCAGGTCAGGTGGTCTGGTATTGCCATCTCTCTCACAATTTTCCACAGTTTGTTGTGATCCACACAGTCAAAGGCTTTGGCATAGTCAATAAAGCAGAAATAGATGTTTTTCTGGAACTCTCTTGCTTTTTCCATGATCCAACGGATGTTGGCAATTTGATCTCTGGTTCCTCTGCCTTTTTTAAAACCAGCTTGAACATGAGGAAGTTCACGGTTCACATATTGCTAAAGCCTGGCTTGGAGAATTTTAAGCATTACTTTACTAGCATGTGAGATGAGTCCAATTGTGCTTTAGTTTGAGCATTCTTTGGCATTGCCTTTCTTTGGGATTGGAATGAAAACTGACCTTTTCCAGTCCTGTGGCCATTGCTGAGTTTTCCAAATTTGCTGGCATATTGAGTGCAGCACTTTGACAGCATGATCTTTCAGGATTTGAAATAGCTCAACTGGACCCACATCCTCAAAATTTCCAGGAGGCTGGGGGGGAATGCATAAAATTCAAATCAAATTGGAAGAATTTAAGGAGAAGAGAACTGTCTAGCAGCCAACAGGCACTAAAAGAAGAAATCAAAGGTAGGCACGGATTGCAGATTTTTAAGTCTGTCCCCAAACACTGACCATACCCTGGCTGCTTAGATGTTGTTGCTAAAACACTGGATGAATCTTACTAACAGGGGCTTCCCTTGTGGCTCAGCTGGTAAGGAATCCGCCTGCAATGCGGGAGACCTGGGTTAGATCCCTGGCTTTCGAAGATCCCACGCAGAAGGGAAAGACTACCCACTCCAGTGTTCTGGCCTGGAGAATTCCATGGACTGTATAGACCATGCGGTCGCAGAGTCGGATACAACTGAGCGACTTTCACTACTACCACCGTTCTTTCCTCAACATATGACAAAAAGTTTATTTTGTTCATCGGCATTTTTATACTGTAATTATAGAAGAATATACTATCTATTTAGATGTTAAAGGCAATAAATTTAAAAAAGAAAAACAGACTGTAATTTATGGGGCATCGCAGGACTGTTAAACACCTCCCGGCCCCTTGCCCCGCCTAGCTCTCCTGGGGCAGACATGGACGCTCCTCGCCCCGCCCCTCGCCTGCTGCGATCCGCACAGCCCCCGACCCGGAAGCTCCGCCTAGGAATCCGCGCGTGCGCAGTTTCCTGCGGAAGCGGAAGGCCGCGAGAGAAGGGAGCCGGGAGGTCATTGACTTTTTTTCTCCGAGTGTAAACGCGTGGTGCGCGCTTAGCCGTCCAACCCGCCCTCGCCACGCCCAGCTTCAGGGTCCCGGTGGTTCTGCAGCAGTAATATCCCAACACCCCGCCGTCCGCCCCAAATAAACCCAGAGGCCGTGGTTGCCAGTCGAGTGTTCGAAATCGCTCTGAGGCTTGTCCTTGCCTTTTGCTTTTCAGCCTTAGGCCCCAGAGACACCGCCTTTCGGGATATTTTCCTGCTTAAAACTTAACCGTTAGTACCTACGCCTGTGCCTTGTAAAGTCCCCGGGCGCGAGGGGAATTCGGGCACGTCCACCTCCACCGCCTCACCCTGTCGGCCCCTGGAGGTCGCGTCCTCTCCCCGGTCCTGGGATTCTGGAGAGCCCGCCCCGCCCGAAACCTCCCTGGCTCCCAGCCTCTCTGCCCTCGTCTTCTTAGGCCGATCGTGCTGCCCCGCAGGCCTCCCTTCCTGGTCAGTCCCTTTTCCTCACCCCTGGTCTGGACGTGTGACACCCAGTGTTTTTCCGTCACGAGTCCCTCTTGTTGGAAAAGGTGCTCTTTTTATAGGCGGGCGTTTCATTTATTCATCATTTCTGTAGATACGTGGGCGAGAGGGATCAGAAGAAGCAGTGACTGAGAGTGAAAGGCAAACTCAGAAGTGGAAAACAATGAGAGAACCCACGGGGTCGCCCAGGATGGCTGAGGCAGTTGTAAAAGGATGGTAAAATGAAATAGAGTTAGCCCTTAAAGCAGCGGGTGGGTGAAAGAAAAATGGACAAAGGCGTGGGGTCTCCAGGAGTTGGAGACAAGGAGACAGGGGCCGCGCGTCTGCGGTAGGAGAGCTGACAGGGGTGATCCTAGGAGAGAAACAGGGAGAGGTGTTGACTAGAAGAGAAGGAAGTAAGCCTAGACACCTGGAGTGCCCCAGAGTGGGAGTGTAACAGGGAGAGAAGGGGTGTGACTAGAAGGCAGAGAGGGAGCAGAGTTGGAGAAAGAAAAAGACAGATGTATAGATGTTTAGGACAATTAGAAGGGTGGGGGTGGGGAGAAGAGCAGCAAGAGGAGAAACAAGTTGCCGAGGGGGGCAGGACAGGTGTGAGGGAAGAAATAGGAGGGCAGAAACAGCATCCCACCTGAGGCAGTGGACACCAAAGGACTGTTCCACATAGTGAGGTCTTCCTGTTTTTTTGTGGTTGTGGCAAACGAACGGGGGATGTTGATTCTAAGCCTGAAGCAGCCTGTTTTCCACTTGCCAGATCAACTTCTAAAAACTTACATTGTCTGAGGAAGAAGCTGGGAAGAGGAGGAAAAAAGGCAAGAAAGGAATGGCTCTTTCTCACGTAAAATCATATTCTCAGTTGATTCTCAGTCAGTCCTTCCTGAAATCCCTTCTTTGGACTTACTAATCATCTCTGACTCTGAAGTATCCTTCCTGACACTGGTACATGCACACTCAGCAGGGAACTTCCCTCAGGGCCTGTCATCTCCACTTAGATCCCATCTCCCCATGACCCAGTGTCCTGGACCTTGTGTGGAGGGCACCATCCTGGGCAGGGCTTCACACCCACAGGTTTGAGAAGGGGTCTCAGTGCTGTTGGGCAGCAGGGATTGCCTCGGGTCCTTCTGGCTGTGCAGTCTGCTCTCTGTCAATCAGGATTAAGAAGCTGTGGGTGGAAGTCAGGTATTAACATGCACAGTACCTGGTAAAATCTGGAAGTAGACCTAAAAAGGGAAATTTGTTCTAAGGTAATTGAAGCTAAGTGAGTGAGTCACTGACTTCAAAATCTTGATTGGAAATGGGATGCAAAGTTCAAAATCAGGTATCAGTGATAGAGAGTGTGCTATTCCATCATCTGTTTGAAACTGTGACATGAATCTGAATCTGAGAGCTGGAAATTCACTGTCATTGCCTTCATTGTTCAGATTTTGTCTTTTCACTGTGTTCATTTTGTGGTTTGGCACAGAGATGTTTTTACTTTTCATCCAGGTGGGGTTTCTTCTTCATTGTTTAACCCATAGATTCACCATTTGTTATGGCAGCTGTCTTTTTTCCACTGGGTTTTCTTAGATTTTAAATATATGCAAATGGTTATTTCTGAACATTCCCTTCTGTTCCCTTGGTGTATAAATCCATGTTTATGCCAGTACTACACTATCTGGATGATATTGTGATATGGCTTGAAAGTTTAAAAAGGGTGGCCTTCGTCTTTCATCTTTGTACTTATTGAAGAGTATTTTTGCAGTTTGTGGTCCCCTTGAGATTCTTTATGATTCCTGGCAAGTTTTTTCTATTTCTGCGTACATCTATTGTATGTTTCATTATGAATTCATTGAATCTGTGGAACACTTTGAGTAAGTTGGAAATATAGAGTACTGAGATTTCCAGTCCATGACTACTAGATTTATTTGTTTATTTTGGATTTCTTTTAGAAATGTTTAAGTAGTTTTCAGTGTATATGTTTCACCTCCTTGGTGAATTATTCCCAAATATTTCATCCATTTTTAATACAATAGTAAGTAAAATTTTTATGTGATTTTCTTTTCACATTGTTCATTGTGTATAGAAATGCAGCTGATTTGCACGTTGACTGTTGTATTTTGCAAGTTTGCTAAAATTGCTATTTGATGGGGCAGGAGGTTTTTTGTGTCTGTATGGAATCTACAGTTTATACACAAAAGACTTTATCCTCTAGGGAAGACGGTAACTTTCTAATTTTTCACTTTGGAAAGCTTTGATTTCTTTTTCTTGTGTAATTGCTCTGGTTAGGGGCTTCAGTCCTTTGTTGAACAGTGATGCAGTGTGCACATCCTTGCCTTCTTCCCGATCCCAGAAGAAAAGTTTTCAGTCTTTCACCATTGAGAACAATGTTCAGTTCACTTCAGTTCAGTCCCTCAGTCATGTCCGACTCTTTGCGACCCCATGAATTGCAGCAGGCCAGGCCTCCCTGTCCATCAGCAACTCCCAGAGTTCACTCAGATTTACATCCATCGAGTCAGTGGTACCATCCAGCCATCTCATCCTCTGTCGTCCCCTTCTCCTCCTGCCCCCAATCCCTCCCAGCATCAGAGTCTTTTCCCATGAGTCAACTCTTCACATGAGGTGGCCAAAGTATTGCAGTTTCAGCTTTAGCATCGTTCCTTCCAAAGAACACCCAGGACTGATCTCCTTTAGAATGGACTGGTTGGATCTCCATGCAGTCCAAGGGACTCTCAAGAGTCTTCTCCAACACCACAGATCAAAAGCATCAATTCTTTGGCGCTCAGCCTTCTTCACAGTCCAACTCTCACATCCATACATGACCACTGGAAAAACCATAGCCTTGACTAGACGGACCTTTGTTGGCAAAGTAATGTCTCTGCTTAGAGTTTAAGTGGAGTTGTTTTGTTGTGTAATCATTCAGCTCTGGGCTTAAAGAAAAAAGTTTGTCCTTTTCTCCTCCTTGATAATTCCATACCGCTTTCTATCCTTGAGAGCCCCAGACCCCTTTCTCCTCCTGGGTACCCCGGACTTCTCAACCTACCTAGGAAGTGATTCTCTCAGCTCTTTGGCCAAAGAGAAGTTTGTTTATTAAAGTCCCAGAGGAAGCTTAACCTTTCCCGAGTCCTCAGCCTGTCCTTCAACATGTATCATGTATTCTTTCACCCGCCAGTGGTGCTGCAGCTCCATCAGACACAAAGGCAAGGTTTGTATCCACAACACTCGCCATCTCCCTGCTGTGAGCTGGTTGTTCTCGAGTGTGAGGAGCATGAGGTGGGCTGCCTTGCCCCCTCTTCTCTCTTTGTGGGCTTGGATCTATTGGCTACTCAATTCTTAGTCCATATAGATCAGAGCTGATGCCCCAAGCGTCTAACCCCTGATCCAGTGCTGGTTGCATCACAGTTGTCATATTTGGGAGATAGAATCGGCAAATGGGAAAGTACTGGCTGCTCTTTAATTTTATCTGGCACCTCAGAACCTGTAATGAACTGTCTCAGTCCCTGTCTGCCTCTGGAGATCGCTCAGTCGTTTCTGCTGTTCTCCTTTTGCTGCCATACATGTCAGGGTGTGTGGAATAGGCTGGTGGATTGGGTCTTCTGTGCCTGTCACTTGGGAAAACTGTAAGGACAGCAGTCCAACAAAGGGAATACGTGTGACTCTTTCAGGCTCTTAGCTTGGCATCTCTGGGTGGACCAAATAGTCCCATCTCAAGATCTTAGGCTATGAGACCCCCACATCTCATAGTTTTCCCCTCTCGTACTGGTCTATCTAGTCTGGGAGTATAGACTCTTTCTGACTTCGCTTTCTCCTTAGTTTGTATAATTTTTCCTTTTAAACTGATTTTGAAGTATGTGGCTCTAGGGTCTGAAGTCATGTCCAGGTTCTTTGCTGTGGTAATCCGCCTGTGTTTACAGGGCAGCTCCTCCTGGACTCTCTGTGGTGTGGGTTTACTGGTAAGAGAAAATTTTTAAAGGAGAATCCTTTCCCTTATTGGTTGTAATATTTTCCTGCTGCATACAGAATTACCACCTGAAGCTACTTAGTATAGTGGTCAGCGTCTTCTGTGAGATGAGAAAGTATCTGAAGACTTTGACCTGTACATCTTTTTCTGGCTTTGAGTGATGTCACAGAAGCCTGTGTAAAGGGCACTGTGATAGTGTTTTTCACGTGTACTATCACCATGCCCTTTGAACCTCGCCAAGAGGTGTAGGAACTTCTCCTGACAAGGGTACTGTCCAGGTTCACACGCTCATATTTGTGAGGCTGTTGACTAAACTGTTGCTGATGCTGCATGCTTGTCACCTGGGTGCTATTGATCATTCTGCCTCCACACTTAATTTTGTAGCAACTTAATGACAGAGCTTATGTAGTGGAGTGATAACTTCAGTGATGAACCATTATTTTTTTTCAAGGCCTAGCTACTTTCCTTTTTTTATATTTGTATGCATTATAAATGATTGTCTTTTATTTTTGTCATTAAGCTTCTATTTTATGTTACTCTTTGTATTTTATTTGCAATATGTGAGATGGTTGGTTAAGAGAGCTCCTCCACCCCAATGGTGGAATTGGTATTCAGTACTTTTTCGAGTTCTTTATGTATTCTTAATGTTAAGCTATTATTGAATATATGCTTGGCAATTTTTTTGTTGTATAGTGTACATTGTTTTTTCACTGCTGAGGATGGATTACTGCACAATATTTGATAATTAGGATGTGTGCAATTTACCTTTTTTATTTTGTTGGTGTGAGATTTTGGTGTTGTATCTGATAAATCATTGGTGAATCCACTGTCGAGAATCATTTTTAGGTTATCTGTATGAAATTATGGATGCTAGGCAAACTTATTGTGATAATCGTTTCACAGTATACGTATCAGTTAATTTTTCTCTGTAGCTTAAACTTACACAATGATATTTGTCATTGTAAGAGTTGCTTATACAACCCCTTTATGTCACTGTTTAAAGAGTTGGGTTTAGAAGGGGGAAATAATTAAAACACGTTGGATAAAAGAAACAATAACGCAGTTTATAATCATTTAAAGTGTCTTGCTCTTAAAAGGCTGTGGTTAGTGACCCAAATGATCACATCCCTTAAGTCCTCCATCTCAGACACCCAGGTACTGACCCTAAGTTTGCTGTTTTGTAGGGTGTGAGTAGGGAATAGCCCGTTTCTACCCAGGCAGAGTTTTGTATTTGCAATATAGACTCATTCTTGTTTCTTAAAACTGCCCAAGTTCCCAGTTCCCTGAATTGCTTCAGCCTCACTAGCAGGATCTGAGCACAACATGCTGTGAAAAACAGTTTTTATTGAGAATAAACCCTGTTAGACTTAAGAGGAAGTATCTTGGCTTCCGACATAACTTGAAGCTTTTACCTGAGCAGTGTTACAGACGGTAACTGAATGCTGTCAAGGTAACAGGCCCCGCCCCCCTCCGCTCCCCGCCCCTCCCACGAACAGTGCGCACAGCGGGTGCTCGCCCCGCCCCTGGTCGGAAGCCGCGGCTCTAAAACCAAGAGCCCTTTCACACGGAGCCGGAAGCTGGAGAGCGCGGAGCCGAGGTTCCCGAGCGGCGCCTAAGCTTCCTTCTAGAGTAAGTTTGCAGAGCTCGCCACCCCTCCATCCCCCACCTCCGCGCCCGCTCACTCGTCCTCATGGTGTGAGAATTGCCAGCGACCTGAAAACCCTGGCACCCGGTGCTCGGCCCCGAATAGACGCTGCCACTGCGGTTGCGGCCCAGTTATCTTTTCGTTTGGGTTTTAAGTGTTGCTGAGGCGGTTTCGGCCCTCGGTGCGCGTAGACCCCCGCCTCTGACGACATTTTCCTGCTTAAAACCGTTTTTGACCTCTGGCCTCGCCAAGTAAAGCCCTCTCTCGCGAGTTGGAGTCGCGCCCACCGTGTCGTCTTCTCGACCGCTGGAAGCAGAGCCCTGATAGGCCGCACGCCCTCTCCCCAGTCCCGGGATTCCCGGGATTCCGCAGAGCCGGCCCTGCTCCTGAGCCCCCTCCTTCCCAGCCCCTCCGTCCTCGCGTCTCCTGAGGCCGGTCCTTCTGCCCCGCAGCAGCCCTCTTTCCTGTCAGCCCGTACCCTCACCCCTCATAGGGTAGGTGACCTGGGCCAGCCATGTGTGTCCCATGCCCAATTCAACTCGGTCGGAAAAGGTGATCTTCAGGTCCGGGGGCGTCTCGTTCTGTCGCCCACTCAGTAAATTCAGGAGGCAGGAGGATCAGGAGAAGCAGAGTCAGAAGGACTGAGAGAAATAACTGAAAGCGAGGAGAAAAGCATCAGGGAGAACCAGTGGGAAAACAGAATGGCTGAGGGATTTGCAAAGGGATAGTCAAGTCAAAGAGGTTAAGCCTTGAAAATAGCCAAGTGAGTAAAATAGAGAAGTATTAATAGACCAGAAAGCCAGATCTCCAGGGACTGGAAAACAGCACAGGGAGAACTGCCCTGTCTCAGTGATGGGAGCGGGGAGGCGAAGGGCGATGAGGACGTCGGAGGTCGAGAGTCCCTAACTGGGTTTTGGCCAGGTTTGAGTCCAGGCCTCTTGAGTTAGGGTCCTGAGTTGTGTTTTCACCCGGTTGGAGTCCCGCCACAAAGGTTCATCTGAGGTGGCCGGTTTTCTGGTGCTGGCAGAGAAGGGTAGGAGCAGAGGAAGAAAGGGCTGGAAGGAAGCATAGCCACATGGCCTGCCAGAGAGTGGGGAGGAAGGGAGAGTCACAGCGGGAGGAGGGGAGTAATCTGGAGCGCAGAGACGGAGCCGAAATGGGGGAAGAAAGAGGCAGACATAGGTATGGATTTTTGAAAGACTCAGGAAGGTTAGTGAGAGAGAGCATTTCCAGGGGGAACGAATTCCATTAGCCTGGGACAGGACACGTGTGAGGGAGGAAATAGGACAGGAGCAGCAGGAGAGCAGAGGGGGAGAAAAAGAGACACCAGACCCAGATGAAATAAGGAGATAGGTGAACCGGGGGGTAACCTCGATCCAGGTGTGGCCGCTTTTTGGATACAGATGATTTTTTTAGTTATACAGAGGAGAATGAGAATTTCAAAACTCCCTTCTATGAGGCTTGTGTCTTTTTTTATTAGTTGTGGCAGAAGATGACTTTAATTTGCAAACCCTGTTAAGCCTGGGGCAGTGGCTTGATTCACTGAGTTGTGAGTGACCCCCTTCCCTGGTCCTATCATAAGATAGAGGTCAGGGAAGAAGAGACTGGAGCAAGAAATGACCATCTCTAGAGTGTCACAGGTAGTAGCTTTTTTTTTTTTTTTAATGAATTTTTTTGGCTGGGCTGTGCCATGGGCTCAGGAGTTGTGGCTCCCAGGTTCTAAAGCACAGGTTCAGTAGTGCACAGGCTTAGTTGCTGGTACTTGTGGGATCTTCCTGAACCAGGGATAGAACCCATGTCCCCTGCATTGTCAGGCAGATTCTTATCCGCTGTATCATTATTGGGTAGCATTTTTAAAGGAACACTTTTTTTTTTTTTTTTAACGGATTCACATTTTCTCCTTTCTTTATGTATAGTGCTTTTTGTAGCTTGGAATAGGTCTTAATTCATTCAATTTCTGTACTCATTTTTAACTTCAGAAATAAGCTTTTTTAGTTTCTAGTATTCTACTCTTATCATCCTTTTCTAAAATGATTATTCTCCACATTTTTTTAAACTTTTACACCAGGTTTTTAGATTAAAAATCATTCAGTTTTTTTTCCAAATTTTTTTCAGATTCATTCCTTGCCTGAGTGATTTCTTCCCTTTATTTCATACATTTGAAATCTTCTTTGGTAAGTAGTAAATCATCTTAGACTATTTTGTGCCATACTTAGCAAAAATGTCACCTCGTTTATCAGTTCTAATGAGGTAGATGAACCTAGAGTCTATTATACAGAGTGAAATAAGTCAGAAACAGAAAGACAAATACTGTATATTAATGCATATATATGGAATTTAGAAAGATGGTACCAGTGATCCTACATGCAGGGCAACAAAGGGAGACACAGATGTAAAGAACAGATTTTTGGACTCAGTGGGAGAAGGTGAGGGTGTGATGATTTGAGAGAATAGCACTGAAACATGTAAATTACCGTATGTAAAATGGAATGATAAGTGCAAGTTTGGTGCACGAAGCAGGGCACCCAAAGCCAGTGCTCTGGAACAACCTAGAGAGATCTGGTGAGAAGGGAGGTGGAAGATTCAGAATGGGGGTGCTGCTGCTGCTGCTAAGTCATGTCAGTCGTGTCTGACACTGTGTGACCCCATAGACGGCAGCCCAACAGGCTCCTCTGTCCCTGGGATTCTCCAGGCAAGAATACTGGCATGGGTTGCCATTTCCTTCTCCAATGCATGAAAGTGAAAAGGGAAAGTGAAGTCACTCAGTCGTGTCTGGCTCTTGGCGACCCCATGGACTGCAGCCTACCAGGTTCCACCATCCATGGGATTTTCCAGGCAGGAGTACTGGAGTGGGGTGCCATTATAGTCACTGCTACTGCTAAGTCACTTCATTCGTGTCCGACTGCGCGACCCCATAGACAGCAGCCCACCAGATTCCCCCATTCCTGGGATTCTCCAAGCAAGAACAGTGGAGTGGGTTGCCATTTCCTTCTCCAGTGCATGAAAGTGAAAAGTGAAAGTGAAGTCACTCAGTCGTGTCTGACCCTCAGAGACCCATGGACTGCAGGCTTCTCCGTCCATGGGATTTTCCAGGCAAGAGTACTGGAGTGGGGTGCCATTGCCTTCAGTCTGTTAATGAAGGAAAGGAATGTTTTAAAACTCAGAATGGCACCAGGCCCCTCATCCATAAGATGCATTTTGGGATAATTTTGGCACCAGATGATTCATCCCAGGCCATAAAATGATTAACTGGAATCTTGTAGAAGGGCAGATTACCATGTAAATAGTTTTATTTACATAGATTAGGAGACAGTATCTTGAGTATAACATACTGGTTTGTGAAGTAGGTTCTGAGCCATTAGGCAGAACAGGCTTGAAGACAGAGTCCATTCACATAGCTTAAGACAAACATTTCCATAAGAAAAATGCCTTGGTCAACTCAAGGTTTGAGAATAGTGAACTTCAGGTAAAACCAAGTGTTATTATGGCAACAAGGTATGTTAAAAGAAACCTTCTTTTACATTTGTATAGAGAATGACAAAAGTATCGCTAGTTTGTTTCCTCCTGCCACTTAAGAGAGAGAAAAATGTCTGACACTTACAGCCTATTTCCTCCATTTGGAGACCCCTGGCCTTCCTGTCTGTTACCCTCTCAGTCCCCCCTTTTCTTTTAGAAGAATTATGTTGCCTAGGGAAAAGGGGCATTGTTCTCGTTCCATAACTGCTTCTGAGCTGAAAATGGGCATTATCCCTAAATTGGTGAGGCAACATGTTCTCCTAACCCTCATACCGAAGATGTCTGATCCAGGGCCCCCAAATAGTAGTTGGAAGAAGCTGCAGCAGTAGCAGGAGTTTGAGCAACTATTGCAGGAAGGGGGACCACTTACAGGGTCCGAAACTGAGCTCTTGTCTAACACTCGGAAATGCATTGCCCGAGGAGACATATGTGCTGACAAAGCAAGAGGTTTTATTGGGAAGGGCACTTGGGTGGAGAGCAATAGGGTAAGGGAACCCAGGAGAACTGCTCTGCTGGGCAGCCCACAGTCTCGGATTTTATGGTGATGATATTAGTTTCTGGGTGGTCTTTGGCCAATCATTCTAATTCAGAGTCTTTCCTGGTGGCACACGCATCACTCAGCCAAGATGGATGCTAGCGAGAGGGATTCTGGGAAGTGGACAGACACTCCATGTCTCCTTTCGACCTTTTTGGAACTCTTCAGGTTAGTGGTGGCTCATTAGTTCCATATTCCTTATCAGGATCTCCTGCTGTAAAACAACTCATGCGAATGGTTACTATGGTGCCTGGCCAGGGTGGGGGGTTTCAGTGTGCTTACCCTAACACAGCCATTTGTAACTTAAAAGCTTTCATGCAACTAGAAACAAATCCAGTTACACAGTTACAGAAGCAGGGAGCAAACAGCAAAAACAAAACAATCCGAATTATTGTAAGAAAGATAGTTTTCCACCATGGGGCACTAGTTAACATCTCCCAAAATGAGGCAGTTGAGGCTTCAGGAATATCCATAGCCCCAATCATCTTGTTCATGTGTTTAGTAAAGTGAATAACATTAGGGCTCATATCAGGTATATATGTACAGCATTGGGTATGAATAATGACTCAAGTTCCTCCTTGCGCAGCTGTCAGAATATCTAAAGGCAATCTGTTTTGTAAAACCACCTTTCTAATTTGTGCTTGTTCAGCATTAAGAGCTGAAATAGCTTTTTGAGAATCTTGTAATGCCTGTTGAGTAAAATTAGTCAATGCATCCACTCGTAGCATATCATCTGTAGTTCCCAAAGAGGAAACAAAGACTGCAGCCAAATAATCATACCAGTGAAATACAGACCTTGCCCACCGAGTTTTAAGGTGGGGTAAATTAGCAGGCTTTTCTGGAAGCTCTGAAAATATAAAGGCGTGAGTAAAGGCTAGACCCAGGGTGCATCTCCCTATCCAACCAAGGGGAAGCCATGCCCATAAGTAAGAGCCACATATCCAATAGGTCCCGTTTGGAGCAAGCCAGCTGACTGAGATATCCAGTCCCAATTAATGCCTGGCCAGACAAAGGGAGGACCAGAACTGGGGTTGGAAAACATGGGAATGATTACGTTGCATACATCCTGAAGCAAAAATCCCAGTTGTTTCCAATCATTGTAATTAAGTTGTTGGCTGACTTTTGGGGATGGCTCTGTTTGTTCCCAGCATAGAAGGGCAGTAGATACTAGATGTCCTTTTTCAGGAGTTAGCCATATAACCTCATCCCATATTTGATAAACGTCAGGTAAAAAACCATTAGATCCAGACCTATTTGCCTTATGTGTAGGGAAATAGTCATTAAACTGAGACAGTGTATAATCAAAAGTCACATTATGTCCATAGTTAAAGTACAAAGTGTTGCACCAGTCCAATTTAGGGTTGGTAGATGCCATCAGATGTAGAAGAGGCATCACATATGATTGCTGTTGAAGGTATTTGCAGACTTGGAGAAAGTCTTTTTCTTGAAGTGGAGATGTCCGCCACAGGAAGCCTTTTATGATGAAGAGGGGAGTGCTCCACAGACCCAGCAGTTAGACCAATTGTGGAATGCAGTGGGGTGAGCCCAGGACAGGAAGTCATTGTCTTGAGGATCAAACGGCACACTTAGGATTTTTGGAGTCAGCAGAAGTAGGCTCACATAGATTATCAGGCCCATCTGAAAGGTACAAAGTCAGAGCATAGAAAGTAAAGACATAAAATGAAGTCGCCTAGTTTTGGTCAGGGTGCCACCTCTTAACTCAAGTGTGATGTACCCACGAATCAATTCCTGGCACTTTGACAGCTGTGGAAGAAGAAAGAATAACCTGGTAAGGGCCTTCCCAGAGGGGCTCGGGGGATGGGCCCCCAGATCTCAGTGTTTTTATGAGGACCTCGATTCCTGGCTCAAATAGAGGCTTGCTTGACTCAGAGGCCGGGTCAGGAGTCATCTCTCGGAGTTCTGTTAATGCCTGTTGAAAAGCTGAGAGCTGAGTTACATAACTAGTTAATTCCAAGGCTTCAGGGTCTATAATGATGTCTGTGCATAAGAAAGGCCTTCCATAAATACGTTCAAAGCTGGACAGTCCTTCCCTTTTGGAGGCAGTTCAAGGCCTCATTAAAGCTATGGGTAGGACTTTAATCCCGTTGTCCTGTGTCTCTTTAGTTAATTTGCGCAGATGTCTTTTGATAATGTCATTAGATTTTTCAACCTTTCCTGAAGATTGGGGTCTCCAGGAACAGTGTAAATCATACTCTATTTCTAGAGCTTTAGATAACCCCTGAGTTACAGCAGCTTTAAATGTGGAGCCATTGTCACTCTGAAGGCTCTGTGGCAGCCCAAACCTGGGGATAGTTTCATGGATTGAAATCTTTATAAACTCCTTAGCCTGCTTACTATGACAGGGAACACCTCAATCCATCCAGTAAAAGTATCTACCCAAACTTGTAAGCAAGAATGTCAGTTAGCTTTTGGCATATGGGTAAAATCAATTTCCCAGCCCTCTCCAGGATACTTTCCACTTCGTTGTAATCCAGATATTGCTAGCTTCTCAGTCTTTGGGTTATTTTCTGACAAACCTCATACCTTTTGATAATGTTCTTTAAAGTTTTCATTACATTTTTACCTTCAAACAAATGAGAAGCAATCTGGTAAGTACTCTCTGCACTCAAATGAAAACTCTGGTGTAAACCCTTAAGAATTTTCCATTGAGCATTTTCAGGAAGTATTAATCGTCCATCCTGGGACTATAACCATCTTTTATTTGTAATCTTAGTTCCTCTTTTCTCATATCTTTCTAATTCTTGCTTAGTATATTATGGTTTTTCCTGTTTCTCAGGACCTGTCTAAATCAAAGGCGTCTGCAGTGAAGGGGTTTCATAAAGTGCCTGCTTTTCTGGCTTGAGTCAGCCAGCTGATTACCTCTAGCTGCTTTACTCCCATCCCTGCTGTGCCCTTTGCAATGCATAACAGCTACACAATATAAAGCAGTTAAAAGTCTCTCAATCTCTCTGAAATGCTTCATAGGTTCTCCTGTTGCTGTTTTAAACTGTCTTTCTTTCCATATTGCAGCATGAGCATGTAAAGTCAAATAAGCATACTTAGAATCCTTGTAGATATTTCGTTGCTGCCCTTTGCTTAACTATAGAGCTCAGGTCAGAGCCACAAGCTCTGCTAACTGAGCACTGGTTCCCTGGGGGAGAGATTTTGTTTCTGAAACCTGCTCAGCAGTCACCATGGTGTAACCTGCTTTATGCTTTCCATCCCGAACAAAAGAACTGCCATCTGTAAATATTTCCATGTCAGGATTGTCTAATAGGGTATCCATTAGATCCTCCCAAGCTGCATAGTTTAAAGTTAGAAATTGGGAACAATCGTGATCAGGTGTTTCATTTCCTTCTCAGGAAGGAAAGTGGCAGGATTTAAATGTCCACACACTTTAAGCTTAGTTACTGGTCCTTCTAACAACAAAGACTGATTTTAAGAAGCCTACTGTCTGTCATCCAAATATTAACCTTAGAATTTAAGATTCCATTCACATCATGAGAATTCAGAAAGTAAGATTTCTTCGATTAATTATTTTTAAAGCTTCAGGTGCTAATAAAGCTGCTGCCCCAATTACTCTTAGGCAGTGGGGCCACCCACGTGAAATTACATCTGATGTTCTGCTTAGATGAGCAATAGGTTGCTGGTGAGGCCCTCGGGGTTGTGTCAAAATTCCCAAGGCCACACCTTTTCTTTCAGTGACAAACAAATTAAATCCTGACCCTGTGGGCAAACTCAAAGCAGGAGCTTGCAGGAGGGCAGTCTGAAGAACCTTAAAAGCCTTTTGAGTCCTGGAGACCAAAGCAGTTTGTCTGTTTGGGCCTGCTGAGTTTCAGCTATAAGTTTATATAAAGGCTGGGCAAGTTCCCCATAACCGGGAATCCAAATATGACAGTAGCCTGTGATTCCCAGAAATCTTCTCAATTCTCTTAAAGTCATAGGTAGGGGATGATTTGGTATGGGTTTAATTTTCTCAGGGCCTATGGCCCTAGTCCCTTCTGATATGATTAGGCCCAGATATCTAACAGATTGTTGACAAAGCTGAGCCTTTTCTCTTGACACCTTATAACCGCAGCCTGCCAGAAAGTTAAAGAAATCTTCTGAGGCTCCTGAACAAGCTTCCTCTGTCTCAGCACAGAGCAAAATATCATCTACATATTGTAACACCACCGCTTCGGAGCTATTAAAGTTTTGTAGATCCCGTGACAAACTTTGTCCAAATAAGTGAGGACTGTCACGAAATCCCAGGGGCAAAACTGTCCAGGTTAACTGAGAAGCTGGCTGCATAGGGTCTTCAAAGGCAAATAGAAATTGACTTTCCTCTGCCAAAGGCACAGAATAGAAAGCATTTTTCAAATCAATTACTGAGAAATATTTGGCTCATTCAGCAATTTCAGACAATAGAGTATAAGGATTAGGCACCATGAGGTGTAAAGGAACTACAGCCTCATTTATTATTCATAAATCTTGAACTAGTCTCCATTTACCATTTGATTTCTTTATACCCAAAATAGTGTTGCATGGACTGTTACAGGGAACTAATAGTCCCTGCTCCTTCAAATTTTCGATGATGTGTTTTAACCCTTAACCTCAGGTTTCAATGGATACTGCTTCTTATGTGGAAATAAGTGGATCTTTGAGCTTGACAACTACAGGAATAGCATTTTGTTCTTGATCCACATATTTTCCATCAGCCCATACTCTAGGATTTACAGTTTGTTCAACTAAAGGGAGAGAAAGGGAGGGCTCTATATTTTTGAAAACAGAGGCATGGACCTTGTTCAGTATATTCCTCCCCAAAAGGGGTGAGGGAGACTCTGGCACAATCAGAAACTCGTGTGAAAATAGCGCAGAATCTCAGTTACAACATAAAGAATAACTGAAATAATCCCCTTTGGCTCGTCCAGACAGTCCCATTACAGAAGCGGATCCGGAAGGAAGTGGGCCAGGGGCTTCAGTAAGCATGGAGTACGTTGCCCAGTATCTAAAAGGAAATCGATGGCTTGGCCCCCCACAGTTATTAATACCTGGGGTTCCTCAGGTGTAATTAGGACAGGAGCTTGTGTGGCGACCCCCGGGCACCTTCAGTCCTGATTGTCTTGAGAATCTGACCCCAGGTGTCATTATGACAATCCAGTATTTTAAGAGAAACCTCCTTTTAGATTTGTGTAGAGAAGGAAAAAAATATTGCTAGTTTGTTTCCTCCTGCTGCTTAAGAGAGATAAAAATGTCTGACACTTGCAGCCTATTTCCTCCCTTTGGAGACCCCTGGCCTTCCTGCCTGTTACCCTCTCAACATCGTGTAATAAAATAGACATATTTTCAAGTGTGGTTTTACCAAAGACATGAATCGTGTGTATGTGTTTATGTGTGCGCACACAAATGGATATTTCTGGTCTCAGCTGTTTACCAGAGAATGACGGAGGTATGACATTAGATCTTGTGAAATTAAAGGCATTTCTTTGAGAAATGGGAAAATAAAAGAACATTTAACATGATAAAACCAACAAAATGCTTCATTCTTTCCTTTCCAAAAAGAAAAAAAGAAAAAACCACCTAGTTTAACTGGTTAGTCTAATGGTCTGTTTTCTCCATTTTCTATGATCAGTGAAAAAAAGTGAGTTGTGCAGTGATATGAAGATGTTTCCCTCAGGTCCCTTTGTGTCTTTTCTGTGCAAATGCAACAGAGCCTCTCTCTTAATAATGAAAAAGGTTGCTCAGATCCTATTTCCAAGCTGACCCTTACAATGTTTTTTGTACCAGTGGATATATATTTGCAATTCTGTATTTTTAAAATATTTTACTGCAATCATATAATAAAGAATTACCTGCTTGGTATCAGTTTGACCCAATCTTGAAAGAAAAGTTTCTTTTGCTCAGATACATGACAGATGTTCCTGGTCTTAAATGGGATGGGCAATAAGGACAAACTTGGCCCACTTGCCCTTCAGACTCCCATTTCGTTATTCAGTTATACCCGGTTCTCTTCACTCAGCTCAGACCTTCTCATAAACTGCTTATCTCTGGGCCTGAGGGAGCCCACTTGTAACGTGCAGATGAGAGACTAGACCGGAATCTCTGAGCGTGAGCAACACTGGCCCCTGAAAGATTAGCCAAATTGGCTGTGTGTCTGTGTGTGGCAGTTCTGGTTGGGAGGGACTTTCTGGTGGTAATGAGAATTTTAAATAGATCCCAGTCCTCCCTCAATGAAAAACGAAAAGGAAAACTGTATGATGGAGGCAGGATCATAGGCTCAGAATTAGATGACTTCTATGAATAAGGCTAAATCTGAAGGGAGATTTTTTTTTTTTTTTTAATGTCCTTACATTCAGACTTCCACTGCCTTTCATTTGTTTTTGGGTCAAAAGCTTGACTCCTTGCTGTTTGTCCACAACCCTCTGTCAAGCTTAGGGCCCTGTCAGTGTCCCCAGCCTCATCCTGGGAGTTGAACCTTTGCTCATGGTTCAGCCTGTCCTGGTCTCATTTACTTTTTCTCTGTTTCAAAATACGAAAACCATTTCTGTCTGACATTGTAGTTCCTTTTCTTACCATCAGGCCACCATGACTCAGGCCATTTGTCACCCTTCAAGTCTAGGCTCAGAGAGGTCTCCCCATCCCCTCCTAACAGTCTCTCTCATGTTATCTAGGTTTATTGCCTCTGTATCACTTGCCATCAGCAGAAATTAATGCCCTTCTTCATGGATTATTTTGAGTCCTTCCTGGTTCCCTTCTTTTTAGGGCTCATATGTTCCTCTTCTTCCCAGCATGGCTGCAGTACCTGTTACTAGAAATGTCTGTAGATGACAGAACTATGGGTTGGGCTGAATAATCCTCTAGGAAGACCAAGAGAACAGGGCAGGTGATGAAGCTGTTTCCCGTGTTCTGGACATTTCAGCTGTATTGATCTTTACCCCATGTGACTACTTAATTACTCAAAAGATGAGCCAAGAAATATAGGAAGTCCTGAAAAGCCCTACAGAACTGGTGTCCTCAAGCAGTGGGCTAAGATGTCCCCATGTTTCGTCTGCTGGGTTTCATCCTCTGCAGCCCCCAGATCTAAGCTCTGTCCAACCAGGATCAGTCACCATCGTGGACAGCAGCTTTGCCATCTAAGAGTTCATGTCCTTAGTGTCAGCGTTGTGGTTTCACTGCGCTGAGGATGAGCAGAAATCCAAAACCTAATGGGGCAGGAAGAAGACCCTGCCCCGTGCGCCCCCCAAGAGCTAGAATATCTTCGAAGTAGGTGTGGGTGGAGAAAACAGGAGACAGTGAAACCTGGAGACCCTTGCTTTGAGAATTCCTCGTCTCAAATGCCTTTGTACGTGGACTCCATAATGTCCCCAGGTGGTGGCAGACTTTCCCAGGAGGGCCAGTCTCTTGATTTTCACACTGCATGTGCAGTGTCCTTTGGGTGGTAGCTCGTGGGCACTCCTCTTGTGATCCCCTTTGCCCGGAAACCCCTGTGTGCTTTAGTCTTGCTTAGTCCAGTCATCAGGGAGGAGAGGTAGACAAATGGGGAAAGCGGAGGGAGCCTGGTGGGGTCTGCAGGAGGCTTGTGGCAGTACTTGGGGGCATCAGGGTGAGTCCAGTGAATGGAGCGTGTGCCCATCCCAAGTGTAGTTGCAGGGACAAGGGGTGTGTGGATCTGTTGGAAGAGAATGTCTCCGTTCAGGCTGGGGCACCTGGAAGGGGGTTTGTTGGAGATCCCGCATGGAGTGGTTTGAGGTTCTACTGCCTGAGCTCGTGTTCCCTGGAGAGCAGTGCTGAGGCTGACATGTGCCTGCACAGGTTTGATTTGACAACTCGTGACCACACGTGAGCAGCAATGAAGAACGTGGAATTCAGCCAAGAGAAGTCTTTCCCACTGTTGGAACGGTGGCCTGGGCTGAGCCTGCAGGCACCTGTGGGTGCAGGAGGATGGGAGCCTTGGGTTTGAGGGGCTGGTTCTAGCAGGTGCCCCCAGCATCCACTCCGCTCCCTGGCTTTTGTTGGCTCTTTTAGGAGGCAGGCACCATAGAGTAACAGGGAAAATCTCAGGTCATTTTTTTGCATCAACTTTGGTATCATTGTGTACTTGGGGTTGCCAGTGCAGAAAGGTTCATGTGCATTTGGGAAGATACCAAGAGAATCTGGAGTGTTTCCTTGGAAGATGGTGAGGTCTCAGTGGGCCATGTGCATCATTGGAGTTATCCCTCTTTTTCATAGTCTTTGGAGATTTCGATGTTTGACCTGGATCACTCACTGTAAATGAAAATATGGTGTCTTGTGTCTGTGGATCCTTGGTGTCCTCTTTTGTATTTTGCCTCATGCATGAGCAATCAGGGCTTGGAATGCTTTGTGTTTGTGTAAGAGGGTTAGAGGCTCATTATGGGCTCTCTGGAGACTCTGTTGGATACCATGAAAGTTTGTAAGTTTGTTTGAGTCCCACTGGGAAAACAGGAGTACTAAGGTTAAGATCACAGAATGCTTGTTATAAGGTGGTCCTACTAGGTAGGGATCTCTGGGCCCAACCTGAGAAGAGTCATAAAGTCCTGTGAGGTCGGGGAGGATGGCTCCATAAAATCAGAGGGCAGCGATGCCACAGTGATCTGCAGCCTGGAGGCTTGTCCTCTAGAAGATGCAGCTGCAACTGTCTTGCTGCCAGGCTAGGTTCTGTGTTATCCACTCCTGTCCCTCCAAAAATAAGCACACATACAGCACAGTACAGAAACACGGAATCTTAACTGCACTGCTGGTGGTAATGTAAATGGTTCTGCTATGTTGGAAAATAAAATGGACGTTCCTTAACAAATTAACATAGAAGAGGCCTACAGTGTGTCAAACCCATTTCTGACAGATATCCAAAGGAAAAGCAATCAGTTTTTCAGGGATATGTCCACAGTCCCATGAGTGTGACTGGATTTGTAGTAGCCAAGGCATAGACACAGCCCAGATGTCTCTTGACAAAAGAATAGGTTACAAAAGTGTGGTATAGAAATATTTATTATATACTGTATATTCATGAACTATGTTTTCTCTGTATATAAATATAAAAATCAAGAATCCTGCATTTATGCCAGAATGAATGAACCTAGAGAACATTATGCCAAGTTAAATAAGCCTGACAAACGAGGACAGATACTATGTGGAAACTAGAATTGTCAAACTCATAGAGCCATCGAGTAATGAGGCTTTACCAGGAGGTGGGTGGAGGGGGAAATGGGGCACTGGTAGTCAAAGAGTAGAGATTTTCTGTTGTAAAATAAGTAAGTTCTGGGGATCTGAGGTGCTGCCTGCTGCCGGTAGTGTTTCTATATCCTTGAAATTCGCCCAGAGAGAAATAATACAGTGTAGTCATAGGTGGAAGTGTAACTTCCTCGACTATAATAATTATTCAGTGTATGAGTCTATCACATGATCACTTTGTACACAGTACATTTATACCATTTTTGTGAGTTACACCTTAGTAAGGCTGGGAAAGAAAAAGAGACTTGGGGGGGGGGGGCGTGCTTTTCGCCTCTGAATGGTGCTCAGTCCAGGCTTCATGTTTCATTGATGACGCATTTTGCATACACATGTGCCAGAGTCCAGCTCCAGCAGCCAGGGAATCAGCCTGAAGAGATGAGCGGTGTCGGTGGAGAATGATGCAGCCTCTGACTCAAGGTATGGGACTGCATGTTTATTGTAAGCTTCAGATTCTCTTTTATACTTTAACAAAACCATTAGGTCAGAGGTTTGGAATTTTCAATTTTCCCCTCACCCAGATTTATTGTCTCTATAAAACATTGTTGCCCTTCAAACAGAGTTTCTGCTTCAGTGATTCTCTCAGAATCCTGGTTACTTTAACTTGTGATTACACTGTAACTCATGCTTATGTCTGGGCTATATAACACATTCCTCAGTTTATTTCTTATCTTTCTAAATCCTGTTTGCCCCTAGCATCTTAAGTTCACTATCTCCTAAGAAGGCTTTAGCTATTAATATCTCTGAAATTCCTAATCTGTATAAGCTATTGTAAAACATGCTAGCACTACCACATTACTTAAATTTTTAGCTTCTAACTATTCTTAATTATTCCAAAACTCTAAATTCAGCAAACTTCCTTTGCCATAAACATTTCCCTCACAAATAGGTCTCTGATGACAATCCTTCCCATGGCCTCAAGCTGTGGCCTACTTGCTCATCCTGGAATACTCTTTATAAAGATCCTTGAACAAAGGTCAGTGGTTAACTATATGGATTATTCTCTGGGCACAACTACAGAAGGCTTTGTGCCTTCTCATGCTCTACTCAAGGACAATAAGCACCTTAACCTTCTTTTCAGTAATGCAACCGAGCAAAGGGAAAAACAGTTAGAATCACAATACCTAACTCCTTCATCCCAGGTCTATGCCTGCAGGAGAAGGAGAGGGAGTTAGGGCCGTGCCTCTATTTTGTCAGTAATGTCTAATGCAGCTCCTGACACACATGTTTTGTACCCTCTGACCAGAGATTCCCCTTCAGGTAGTTTGTGTTGGTCCACAGCTTGAGACTGTTTAAGATGCCCCAGTTGATTCCAGTCTGGATCCCTCACTGAGCATCAGGACTCTTGAGTCCTTCCAGTCCTGAGGGGGAGATCTGGGCTGAGGAGGGGATGCTCCATTCTGAGTGGGGATGGATTAGGGCTTGCTGTGTGACCTGAAGGAGATTGCCTGGTCAGTAGAGGTGCCTCCTGCTGCTGTGTACATGAGGCCTCAGCAGGAGGGGAGTGTGATCTGAGGGAAAGTGTGGGAAAGTCCCGTGTTGGTCTCTCTGCGGAAGTTTACTGTCCTGAGTCCCTCCTGAGACATTGGCCACAGGGGCCTATCTGTTCCTCATGGTGAGGGCTTCCCTGTGTGTGTGTGGTGTGGGCTCAGGAAGGGGATGTGTTGACTCTAAGCATTAAACAGCATGTTTTCAACTTTCATGATAGACCTCTGAAGACTCGTGTTGCCTGGGGAAGCCCTGAAGTTAAAGAAGAGGAAAGAAAATGAGTGAGGCATGGCTCGCTCTCAGGTAAGGTCATATTTCGTCTGTCCTTCCTGAAATGCCCTTCACTAGACTCACTAATCATGTCTGACTCTGGAGTGTCCTGTGTGACTCCTGTACATGCACAGTCATCCAGGGCCTTCCCCCAGGCCCTGTCGTCTCCACTTAGATCCCGTCTCCCCATGACTCGGTGACCTGGCCCTTGTGAGGAGGCTCCCCTGGGCACCGTCCTGGGCAGGGCTTCTCACCCACGGGTTGGAGAAGGGGTCTCAGTGCTGTTGGGCAGCAGGGATTGCTTAGGGCCTATCTGGATGCACTGTCTGCTCTCTCAACCAGGGTAAGGAAACTGCACGTGAAAGTCAAGTGTTTGTATGCACAATAGCTGGTTAAATCTGGGAATCAGAGCAATTGAGCCTGTCCTTTGCCTTTTGCGTATCTTGACATCCTTGTGAATATACCTTACATATACACAAAGAATTATTTCTGAGTACTGTGTTGTGTTCAGTTGGTTTATTTGTCTGTTTTTATACCAGTACCACGTCACCTTGATTACCTTGTAATAGGTGTTGAAATAGAAAGACCTCCATCTTCCTTCTTCAAGAGTTTTGCTGTTCACTCTTTGAATAATTCTGTGAGTTTCATGATGTTTTATTCTGCTTCTACAAAGATTGTCATGGCTGTATTGATAATGTGTTAATTGGTTGATTGACCCTTTGTGTGGTTATTAAAGAATCTGTTTTGATATAGCATGTTTAAATCTTAATGTTTTCTACTGATGAAACTTTGTCCTGTGGGAAAGAAGATCTCATCTAATTGCTCTAAGGGTTTCATTGCTTTGTTGAACTGTAGTGCAAAGTGCACATCCTTGGCTTCTTCTTGATCTCAGAGGAAAAGCTTTCATTCTTTCCCCATTGCTGTGCTCTTTTCATAATGGCGTTTATTATGTTGATGTTGGTATAATTTATTGTTTGTAGTTTGTTGAGTGTCCCATCTTGGAAGGTTGTCAAATTGTTGTCGAATGGTTTTTTTCTGCATCGAGTTGATCCTGTTTTTTTTTTCCCCCTTTAATCTGTCAATGTGGTGTGTCATATTAATTGATTTTTGTGTGTTGACTTCTCCTTGCCTTATATGAATAAAATCCACTTGGTCATGGTGTCAGATCTTTTTATTTATTTATTTAAATTATTCTAATGGAAGGATAATTGCTTTACAGAAGTTGTTATTTTCTGCCAAACACCAACATGAATCAGCCATAGGTATATATATGTCCTCTCCCTCCCATCTTCCTCCCTATCCCACCCCTGTAGGTTGTTAGAGAGCCCCTGTTTGAGTCCCTGAGTCAGTCAGCAAATTCACATTGGCTCTCTACTTTATATATGGTAATGTAAGCTTCCATGTTACTGTCTCCATACATCTCACCCTCTCCTTCCTCCCCTCCCACCTCCATCTGTTCTCTGTGTCTGTTTCTCCAGATCTTTTTAATATGTGTTAAAGTTGGTTTGCAAGTATTTTAATTTTGCATCAGTATTCGTCAGGGATATTGGTTTCTAGTTTTCCTTTCTTGTGTCTTTGGGAAATCAGCAAACTATTAGAATCATGCTTGCTCCATAGAATTAGCAGTATTAGTGGTAATTCTTCTGTAAATGTTTGGTAGAATTTGGTCCTATATTTTTCTTAGAGGTTTCTGACTACTTTTTAAATCTCTCTAGTTATAATGGGCTTCCCTGGTGACTCAAATCATAAAGAATCTGCCTTCAGTGCGGGAGACCCAGGTTCTCTCCCTGGGTGGGAAGATTCCCTGGAGAAAGGAATGGCTCTCTAGTCCAGTCTTCTTGTCTGGAGAAATTCCATGGACAGAGGAGCCTTGTGGGCTACAGTGCATGAGGTCACAAAGAGTCAGACACAACTGAGTGGCTATCACTTTCACTTTCAACACTTCTCAAATTTTTTATTTCTTAATAAATAAAATAGTTTGTATGTTTCTGAGAATTTGCCAGTATCTCCTGTATTCTGTCATTTATAGGCATTATTGGTCATAATACTTCCTTACCTTTTTGACCTCAGTTGTAATCACTCCTGTTTCATATCTGTTTTTAGTTATTTGAATCTTTTTTTCTCATTTCCTTTATCAAAGTGGGGGTTTTCCTCTACAGTTTTTTCAAAACATCAACTGATGGTTTGTTGATTTTTATATTTTTCTACTTTCTATTGTATCTCTGGTTTAATCTTTCTTATTTACATGTTTCCTTCTGCTAAACTTGAGTTTAGTTTGTTTTCTGTTTTCTGCTTCCTAGAGGTCTAAATGTATTTCAGATTTAAGATCTGTTCTTTTTTTTACTATAAGCATTTAACAGTTCAGACTTTCCTTTTAGTACAGTGTTCTCTGTGTGTTATAAATTTTGTAATGTTGTCTTTTTGTTATTATCCATGTATTTAAAAATTTCCATGTGATTTTTTTCTTAGACCCATTTGTGGTGTAAGAGTGAGTTGTTTAATGTTCACATTTGAGGAATTTTCTTTTTTTCTTGTGTTTATTTCATCATTGTTAGGGAAGATACTTTTATGGTTATCAGTCTCTTAAAATGGTTAATTTTGGCCTAACATGTGGTCTCTCATAGAGAATGTTTTCTGTGTCCTTGAGATACATGTGTTTTCTGCTTTTCTTGGGCAGTGTGATCTGTACATGCCTGTTCAATATTTGCTTCATTTTTCTGAGATATCTAATGTTAGATGTATATATATTTTTACTTGTTACAGCTTTTTGGTAAATTGACCATTTTATCATTACACAATATTTATCTCATTGCACTTTTTTTTCCTTCAGTTTATTTTGTCTGGTATAACAGTCTCCCCTGCTCTCTTTAGGATGGACTGTCTTTTTCCATCCTTTCACTTTTCATCTTTCCATGTCCTTGGGTTAGTGAGTACTACCTGTTTCAACTCTCTGACAAACTCTGTGTCTCTTGCCTTGTTTTTTTTCCTCCTGTTAGTTCTAGTGGCCCCTGCTCCTGTGCATCATATGGTGGTGAAAGACAGGCACCCTGGACAGCTCCTTTCATGCCACTGTAATTTCAGAAGGAATGTATTGAATATTTCCTTCCTATCATGATGTTTCTTGAGGTAGTCTTGCTTAATAACTGTATTTTTTTTCCATATTCTTTTTTGCCATGATTTTTAATTCTGCAAGAAGTTTTTTACTTGGTATTGTGATATTTTGTTTTGGTCATAATCTAATGACTCTTCTAGTTTCAAATCACTCTTTTATTGGAAATGGAAAAAAAGGCAAAGAAATTCTTTGGCTTCTCTTAATGCCTTGCTATGTAAATCTAAATGGATAAAATTATATTTGTATCTTTGTGTATGGTAATTTTATTATGAATTGAGTTCAAATCATAATTGTTTTTAATTTTTTACCAGTTTTCTTTTGGTAGCGTAGTATAGAATCCTGTTGACAAACTCAGCTGAGTACAAAGGATACGTTTTTATCATCTGAAAGATGCTGAAACACATGTGAATAAAAGGATGGTATATAATTGTCCAAAAAAATCTGTCAAAGACGAATCCTCTCATGTCAGTTAATTTTTTATAGATAAGCATGAATGCATGTGCAAGTCTGTGATTTCGATAAAAGACAGCATGATTTAAAAACTACATATCACCTTTTTCTTTCAGTTGAAATTATGTTATCAGTATAATCTGTTGCTTTGAAATTTTCTAAACCATCCTGTTAGTGTTTTAAATAGTAAATTACTAACACTTGTGTTTCTGTATTCACGTCTATAATGACCTTTCATGCCATTCCACATTGTTCACCTTGGACTTTTTTTTTTTCCATATTAATACAATATTTATTTGTTCTCCTTCTGTCAAACCCTGAGCCCACCACTTTCCTCAGGCTGCCTGGGGAGTTACAGGAAAGGGAACATACAGTGCAGACACAGGAGAAAGAACTATGGGAGGTGGAAAGAGCTCCTTCACATCGTGAAGAAGATGAGCTAGACCACCATCAGCCAAAAGAGCCCCATGGCCTTTGAGAGGGCCAAGCCCATCACGTGGAAGAGCTGCTGTTTCAGAGAAGGGTTCCTGGCATAACAGTGATGAAGCTCCCGAACAAAGTCCCACTTCCAGCCCCATAGCCAGCCACCCCTGCTGTGGCAACTCCAGCTCCAGGGAACTTGGCTGCTGTGTCAGAGTCCTGTGAAATGACACTGGTTTGGAAGCTGTGGCTAAGAATAAGTGAGATGGCTGGGGACCCGGGGCTGCCAAGCTGCTGTGGCTCTCATGGGTCAGTGTCTCTGGTCCTTCACCACCTCTGTGGACAGTGATCACTCAACAGGGGGAACATTCTCCCAATCAGGGAGGGGTAGAGACTAATTTGGCACAGGTGTCCATTTTCAAGGGATGAAGGCCTGAGGCCTGAGAGCTGCTCCCCCTGCATAGAAGACAGAGTGGCAGGGAGGAGGCTCACCTTGGACTTCTTTCAAGTTTTCTTTAGGAGCCCTCTGTCAAAGGACTTGTAATGTTCTCTGTATTACTTCACTGTTAGATGCTTAAGCTTCAGTTGCTGAGCCCAAGCTTCTGAGTTCAGGTGCTTCATGTAACATTTCTTACCTTTTTGATCTGAGTCAAGTTTCTCAGAGTGTTTGTGACACAGGTTTTCTTCTGTAAGGTGGGAACACATGGTTCTTTAATGAGTTATTATGCTGGTGACAGGTTCTTGCCTGTAAAGTACTTATTTAATGTTTAGGGTAATACTACAGTAATTTAGAGCAACAGGAAGCCTTGAGACATTTGGTCTTTGCTGCTGTTATCAACATCATACCTGAAAATTTTGACCTTTCCATTAAAAGTGCCATGGACTTTGTCATTTCTGAAGACACCACTCATGCTATACCTCATCGAGATAATGAGTTGCTCTCACTGGGTAGAACATAATATCTGACACTTTTGTATAGCCAAAACAGTGTTGAGCTTTATTTTTATATATTTCATGGATTTTGAACAATGATGAAAAATCCATGTTAATTGGAGGATCTCATAAGGTCTTAGGAAAAAGCGTAAGAAATTAAAATTAGAGATCCATAATTTCTCCAGATACCCCTGCATGGATCTGTTAGAACACATACTTCAACCAAGTCAATTCATACCCCTTACCGCCCTTTCTCTTTTGCATGAAAATGAGAACTTTTCATGGCCCTTTTGGTGACATGTGGTTTCATTTCAGGAACGACTGACCTCTGAGGATGTGGCCATCAAATTCACTCAGGAGGAGTGGGAATTCCTGGATCCTGCTCAGAGGGCCTTGTACAGGGACGTGATGCTGGAGACCTACAGGAACCTGCTGTCTGTGGGTGAGGATGACTTCCTTCCAGAGCTGCCGTAGGGTATCTGCATTTTCCCTGTGTGCCCCTTGGGAGGCCCTGATGTCTTTCATGTGAGAGTTCTGGTGACTGGGGCATGACACAGCTTCGCAAGGTTAAACTGACCCTCTTCAGATGCTGTATCTGTTTCATGTCGTATCTAAGGTTGTCCCAGAGCTTAATTATGTACAGAGCTCACTGGCAGATGTTAAAAAAAAATACCTAAAAACCCGATTTCCTATTTTCTACCTTTTGACTTTTGCTCAGTGTTTAAAAAAATTCACGTCACTTTAGATTTCTTTCTTCTGATAACACTCAATATCTATTTGTTTTCACTTGCTTGTTTACATTTTTTTGGCTGCACCATTCTGCATGTGGGATCTTAGTTCCCTGACTAAGGATCAAACCTACACCTCCTGCATTGGAAATGCAGAGTCTTAACCACTGGATCACCAGGGAAGTCCCAGAATTTCTGTTTCTGATCTCAATATTATCTCCACGTTGGAGCCTGAGAAAAAGCTCTGGACAGTGGGGAGTGATGTAAAAGTAGCCAAAAATACAACATATAAAGAAAAATGAGCATCTCAAAAGCACTGTTTTCTTCTATTTAGGAGTGGGACAAGTTGGTGGATTGGATCCTCTGTGGTTGTTACTTAGGAAAATGTAAGACTGGGTAGAGAGATCATCTTTTTGATCCTAGATCCTACGAGGGGAGCATATGTGAGTCTTGCAGGCTCTGAGCTTGCCATCTGTAGGTCGAGTGCATGGTCCCATCTCAAGATGCTGTAATGTCTGACCTTCATGTTGTATTATTTTTACTCTTGTGCTGCTCTACCCAGTCTGCGAATGTCAACTGTTCCTGATGTTCCATTCTCCTTACTTTGTATCATTTTACCTCTTCAATTTCTTTGAAATATATTCCTGAGGGTCTGAAATTTTATCTGGTTTCCTTGCTGTGATAATCCACCTATGTTTAATTGGCAGCCTCTGAGTCTCTGTGTGGTGGATTTAGTAGGTAACAGAAAACTGTGATGGAGACACTATTCCTAATGTTATTTTCTTGCTCTGTACAAAGTCACCACTTGAAGCTATCCAGTAGAGTGATCAGTATGTTCTAGGATGATGAGAGAGAAAGTATCATGAGAGCCTGATACGTCTTTCCAGGTTATTTTCTGGCTTTGGAGACTCTGTCAAGGGCACCATGACAGTGTTGTTGATGTGTATCAAGGACCATATATTTTAGCCTCTGTAAATGATATGGGAATTTATCCCAGGACAACTTTGTCCAAGTTCACATTCTCATATCTATGGGGCTATTGGGTGCACTGTTGTTCTGTTCATTGTAGGTATTTTTTTATTTTATCATTGAGTTCAAAATTCTGTATTACTCTTAGTGTTTCTGTTTTGTATTTGCAATGCTTTGGATGATTGATTGGGAAATGGTCCCTATGGTGGAACTGGTGATCAGTCCCTCTTAAAATTCTTTATATAGTCTTTGTACTCACTTACTATCAGATGTATGATTTCCACATCTTTTCTCTTTTACTGTTGATTGTCTTTTCAAACTCACTGCACTTTAATGCAGAGTAGTTTATAATTTTGATATAGTTCAATTTATTAATATCTGGTTTTATTTTGTGGCCTGTGCTTTTGGTGTTATATCTAGTAAATCATTTGTGGGTCCAATTTCCAGAAACATTTCCTGCACGTTTACTTCTAGGATTTTTATACATTTGGGACTTACGTTTTGGTCTTTGAACCATTTTGAGTTCGTTTTTGTCTGTCAGTTCAGTTTAGTCGCTCTGTCGTGTCCGACTCTTTGCGACCCCATGAATCACAGCACACCAGGCCTCCCTGTTCATCTCCATCTCCTGGAGTTCACTCAGACTCCTGTCCATTCAGTCCGTGATGCCATCCAGCCATCTCATCCTCAGTCGTCCCTTTCTCCTACTGCCCCCAATCCTTCCCAGCATGAGTCTTTTCCAGTGAGTCAACTCTTCGCATGAGGTGGTCAAAGTACTGGAGTTTCAGCTTCAGCATCATTCCCTCCAAAGAAATCCCAGGGTTGATCTCCTTCAGAATGGACTGGTTGGATCTCCTTGCCGTCCAAGGGACTCTCAAGAGTCTTCTCCAACACCACAGTTCAAAAGCATTAATTCTTCGGGTTTTTGTCTGTAGTGTAAGATAATGTTCCAAGTAAGTTTTTTGCTGGTGGGTATTCAGTTTTTTCAACATGTCTTGTTTCATAGACTGCTTCCCCCATTTAGTAGTTTTTACACCCTTGTGAAACATCTTTGAACATTTCTGCAAGAGGTGTTTTTGTTTTTGTTTTAACCATTCTTTTTAGGTATGCAGCTGCTGCTGCTTTTGCGTCAATTGTGTCTGACTCTGTGTGACCTCACAGACTGCAGCCGACCAGGCTCCTCTATTTCTGGGATTCTCCAGGCAAAAACACTGGCGTGGGTTGCCATTTCCTTCTCCAGTGCATGCATGCCAAGTCGCTTCAGCTGTGTCCGACTCTCTGCGACCCCATAGACAGCAGCCCACCAGGCTCCTCTGTTCTTGGGATTCTCCAGGCAAGAATACTGGAGTGGGTTGCCATTTCCTTCTCCACTTTTTAGGTATAGTTAATTTACAGTTTTGTGTTTCAGGTATACAGCAGTTTACAAGATACTCAATATAGTTCCCTGAGCTGTATCGTAGGTTCCTGTTGTTTTATCTATTTTGTATATACATTAGTTTGTAAATATTCAAACTGGTAATTTATCTCTCCCTTTCCTGCCCCTTCACCATCCTGTACTATCCCCTTTGGTAACCATAAGTTTGTTTTATATTCCAGTGAGTTTATTTTGTGAATAAGTTCATTTGTATCATTTATTTCAGTTTAACATATAATATCCTATGATATTTGTCTTTCTCTGTCTGATTTCACTTAGAATAATCCCTAAGTCTGTCTATATTGCTATAAAAGGCATTACTTCATTGTGTTTTATGCTGTGGAGGTGGCAACCCATTCCACTGTTCTTGACTGGAGAATTGCATGGACCAGGAGTCTGGCAGCTGCAGGTCATGGGGTCTTAAAGAGTTGGACACGGCTGAGCTACTTTCACTTCACAATATTCGCTTGTATATATGCACCACATATTCTTTATCCCTTTGTCTGTCAGTGAACATTTAGGTTGCTGCCGTGTTTTGGCTGTATAAATAGTGCTCCTAAAAACATTGGGGTGCATGTATCATTTTGAATTAGTTTTCATCCTTTCTGGATATATGCCCAGGATTGGAATTGCTGGTTCATGTGATAGCTCTATTTTTAGTTCTTTATGGAACCTCCATGCTATTCTCCAAAGTGGCAGTACCAATTTATGTTCCTTCCAACACTGTAGAAGGGTTCTCTTTTCTCCACACCCTCTCAAGCATGTATTGTTTGTAGACTTTTTGATGGTGGTCATTCTGACCAGTGTGAGGTGATACATTTTTGTGATTTTGATTTGCATTTCTCTCCTAAGTAGAGACATCAAACATCTTTTCAGGTGACTGTTGGCCATCTGTTTGTCTCCTTTGGAGAAGTATCTGTTTTGATCTTCTGCCCAGTTCTTGACTGGGTTGTTTGTTTGTTGGTTTGTTTTGATATGAAGCTGTATGAACTGTTTGTATATTTTGGAAATAAATCCCTTATAGATAGCATCATTTGCATATATAGTCTCCTAGTGCAAAAGTTGAATTTTTGTTCTTTTTTTGGTTTCCTTTGCTTTGCAAGAAGGTTTTAAATTTAATTATGTCTCATTTGTTCGATTTTGCTTTTATTACCATGACTCTAAGAGATAGATTCAAAAAAATTTTGCTGACATTTATGTCAGTGTTTTGCATTTGTTTTCCACTATGAATTTTATAGTATCTGGTCTGGCATTTAGATGTTTCACACAATTTGAGATTATTTTTGTATGTGGTGTTAGAGAATGTTGTAATTTCATTCTTTTCCATGTAACTATCCATTTATCCCAGCATCACTTATTAAAGAGACTTCTTCATTCTATATTCTTTCCTCCTTTGTTATAGAATAATTGACTCTGAGTAAATTGGTTTATTTCTGGGTTTTCTGTCCTGTTCTACTGATGTGTGTTTCTGTTTTGTGCCATCATCATACCACTTCCGTGGTGACTCAGATGGTAAAGCCATCTGCCTACAATGCAGAAGACCCAGGTTCAGTTCCTGGGTCAGGAAGATCTGCTGGAGAAGGAAATGGCAACCCACTTCAGTATTCTTGCCTGGAAAATCCCATGGACAGAGGAACCTGGTAGTCTACAGTTGATGGGGTCACAAAGAGTTGGACACAACTGAGCGACTTCACTTTCACTTTGTTGACTGTGAGTTGGTAGTATAGTCTGCACTCAGGGAACATGATTCCTCCAGCTCTGTTCTTCTTTCTCAAGATCATTTTAGATATCAGAGTCTTTTGTATTTTGGTACAAAGTAAGTTTTTCTTTGTTTTATGATATATGTCATTGTTAATTTGAGAAGGGTTGCATTGACTATGTAGATTGCCTTGGATAGTATGGTCATTGTGACAGTGTTACTTCTTTCAATCCAAGAACATGGTATATGTTTGTCCCATCTGTTTATGTCATCTTTGGTATCAGTCATCAGCATCTTATAGTTTTATGAGTACAGTTCTTTTGACTTTTTAGGTAGGTTTATTCCTTAGAATTGTATTCTTTTCTCTGAGATGGTGAATGGGATTGTTTCATTAATATCACTTTCTGATATATCATTGTTAGCATATAGAAATGCAGCAGTTTTCTATATATTTTGTATCCAGCAAGTTTACTGTGTTCATTGATGAGGTCTAGTAGTCATCTGGTGGCATCTTCAGGATTTTCTGTGTGTAGCATCATAGTGACAGTTTTACTTCTCCTTTATTTTTTTTACCTTAAATTCCTTTTATTTATTTATTTATTTTTTCTGATTGTTGTGGCTAGGACTTCCAAAAATATGTTGAATAAAAGTGGCAATAGTGAACATTCTTGTCTTATTCATGTTGTTAAGGGGAGTGCTTTCAGTTTTTCCCTGCTGAGTATGATGTTAGCTGTGTGTTTGACATATACAGTCTTAATTATGTTGAGGTAGGGTCCATCTGTGCTGACATTCTCAAGAGTTTTTATCATAAATGGCACTTGAATTTTGTCAGAACCTTTTCTGCTTCTATTGATGATCATACGGCTTTTAGTCTTCGACTGTTACTGTGGTGTATCATAGTGATGAACTTGTGGATATTGAGAAATCTTGCATCCCTGCAATAAATCCCACTTGATCGTGGTATGATCCTTTAATGTCCTTTAATGTATTAGTAACTGTTTGAATCTGCTCTTTTGAACTCAGGGAAGGTCTAGGAGAATAAAGCCTTTTTCTACAAAAAAGAGTTGGATGCCTCAGAAAGGCTTTTGTAACTGGGAAGGTCTTCCAGAGTCAGTGTCAATCCCTCCTTTCCTTTGATACTCCTTGATCTTGAGATGACCATGTGTGGAAGAAGAAACGAAGTAAATGTCCAATAGAGAGGTTAATCATACTTGGCAGAGGAACTCAGGTTTAGATAGCTTTTTCCTGGATTTTCCTTCTGATTTCTGCTAATGAGATTCTTACACAATATCCTGGAATATTGTGTATGCTTTTCTTGAATATAAGCATTCCATTGTAAGTTACAAAATCAGAGTTGGATACATTACATTGTAAATAGTATAACAGGTATTATCCTGCTTTCTCTATATATCATAATCACTTTTAAAACCTCTCTTGTTTCTGTCCCATACCCATAGTATAATGCCCATAAACTTGCTGAACCAGTTGTTTTCTTTTAAGGTCAGTATATTAGTTTGCGCTCTCAGTTATTTTCACAAAGACATGCAGTCACAAGCTGGTATCTGGCATAAACCTGTGTACCCTATGCTCTACGCAGACCCTTTCTTAGTCCTGACCAGTCCTCACGTAGTACCTTGATATGGATGGAAACATTGTTCTTACCTATCACATCCCTCCACCTTCTACATACTCTCACTGTAAAGATTCTCTCTGATCATTTATTGAACACGTTTCTCAGGACATGACCTAAATCACTCTGTGCATCCATGATGGCTCACAGCCCATTTTGAGATGGGATGGTTGAACAATAGTTAAACAGACTTCTTTTGTCTTATATCTTCCTTGATATTTTCCTTCTAAGTTTCTTTTATTTTTATTTTTTTGAAATATTTTCTAGTCTATTCGTTTGTTGGGTGGTCATGTTTACAAATAAGTTTTTTCAGTTGTCCCAGTAGGTTCAGATTCATATCCTGGTTCTCTTACCACTTTGTGGGCCAATTGGGTGTGTCTCCTGCTCTGATTAGAGAATAACATGTTAATTTACCTCAAGCCTTTTAAAGCAAATTAGTGCTGTCAGTAGTACATGTTTTATAGTAAATACTCAAAATTTTATTTGTTTAAAAAAGGTAATATCTATATTCTGTCATGTTCTTTAGGATATGACTTTATCTACATTATATCTTTTTTAATATAAATTCATTTATTTTCATTGGAGGTTAATTACTTTACAATATTGTATTGGTTTTGCCATACATCAACATGTGTCCACCACAGGTATACACGTGTTCCCCATCCTGAAGCCCGCTCCCTCCCCATTCCCCGTAGCATCCCCCTGGGTCATCCCTGTGCACCAGCCCCAAGTATCCAGTATCATGCATGAAACCTAGACTCGTGATTCATTTCATATATGATATTATACGTGTCTCAATGCCATTCTCCCAAATCATCCCACCCTTTCCCTCTCCCACAGAGTCCAAAAGCCTGTTCTATACATCTGTGTTTCTTTTGCTGTCTCGCATATAGGGTTATCGTTATACCATCTTTCTGAATTCCATGTATATGCGTTAGTATATTGTATTGGTGTTTTTCTTCCTGGCTTACTTCACTCTATAATAGGGTTCAGTTTCATCCACCTCATTAGAACTGATTCAAATGAATTCCTTTAATGGCTGAGTAATACTCCATTGTGTATGTGTACCACAGCCTTCTTATCTGTTCATCTGCTAACGGACATCTATGTTGCTTCCATGTCCTGGCTATTATAAACAGTGCTGCAGTGAACACTGGGGTACACGTATCTCTTTCAATTCTGGTTTGCTTGGTTTTTATTCCCAGCAGTGGGATTGCTGGGTCATAAGGCAGTTCTATTTCCAGTTTTTTAAGGAATCTCCACACTGTTCTCCATAGTGGCTGTACTAGTTTGCATTCCCACCAACAGTGTAACAGGGTTCCCTTTTCTCTACACCCTCTCCAGCATTTATTGCTTGTAGACTTTTGGATCGCAGCCATTCTGACTGGTGTGAAATGGTACCTCATTGTGGTTTTGATTTGCATTTCTCTGATAATGAGTAATGTTGAGTGTCTTTTCATGTGTTTGTTAGCCATCTATATGTCCTCTTTGGAGAAATGTCTATTTAGTTCTTTGGCCCATTTTTTGATTGGGTCGTTTATTTTTCTGGAATTAAGCTGCAGGAGTTGCTTGTATATTTTTGAGGTTGGTTGTTGGTCAGTTGCTTCATTTGCTATTATTTTCTCCCATTCTGATGGCTGTCTTTTCACCTTGCTTATAGTTTCCTTTGTTGTGCAGAAGCTTTTAAGTTTAATTATGTCCCATTTGTTTATTTTTGCTTTTATTTCCAATATTCTGGGAGGTGGGTCATAGAGGATCCTGCTGTGATGTATGTCGGACAGTGTTTTGCCTACGTTCTCCTCTAGGAGTTTTATAGTTTCTGGTCTTCTGTTTAGATCTTTAATCCATTTGGAATTTATTTTTGTGTATGGTGTTAGAAAGTGATCTAGTTTCTTTTACAAGTGGTGACCAGTTTTCCCAGCACCACTTGTTAAAGAGAGTGTCTTTAACCATTGTATATTCTTGCCTCTTTTGTCAGAGATAAGGTGTCTATAGGTGTGTGGATTTATCTCTGGGCTTACTGTTTTGTTCCATTGATCTATATTTCTGTCTTTGTGCCAGTACCATACTGTCTTGTTGACTATGGCTTTGTAGTAGAGCCTGAAGTCAGGCAGGTTGATTCCTCCAGTTCCATTCTTCTTTCTCAAGATTGCTTTGGCTATTTGAGGTTTTTTGTATTTCCATACAAATTGTGAAATTATTTGTTCTAGCTCTACATTATATCTTCTTAAAATTTTATTTATTTTTTAATTGAAGGATAATGGCTTTACCGAATTTTGTTTTCTGTCAAACCTCAGCTACATTATATTTTGTATGCATTTCACTTGCAACATTTTTCAGCAATATTGTGTCTGACCCTAGTCAATAAATACACAAAGCACTCACTTTTTATTTATTATATTTTGGTGCCATTAAACTAGGTAATTAAGAATAGTGCATGGCTAGAGATTAGCCTTGCTTGGTGGCTCAGTGGTAAAGAATTCACCCTTTAATGCAGAAGATGCAGGTTTGATTCCTGAGTCAGGAAGATCCCATGGAGAAGGAAATGGCAACCCACTCCACTATTCTAGCCTGGGAAATCCCATGGACAGAGGAGTCTGGTTCGCTACAGTCCACAGTGTCCCAAAGAGGCAAACACGACTGAGCGACTGAACAACAGCAATATAGGTGGGGGTTGCATTGTTTATTGGCTGTTAGAAAACCGGTGAATATTTTACGTCTTAATTTATGTGTCATTTACAGATGATGGTCTTTTGGCGTGTATTCTGCAATACAGCTGACACATACCACTTGTTAACATTATAAAATGCCTTTTCTTTTTAGGTATGTAGTTCTATAGCAGATTTAGAAAACTATGTTGTTTCAAATAATTGTTTTAGTAGTATTCTTCATTTTCTCATTTGTTTTCAATTGTAAACAACCAATTATGAAAAGTTAATTATTAGGTGTGTAAGCTTGGTTTTGGATTATTTACTGTTACAATATATAATATATTGTTTAGAATTTATGTGCAGTAAGTTTGCAGAATACAATGATAGTGTAATATTTTGTTTTCAATTTGAGACAGCCGTTGATTGATATGTTCCTAAGGGCCCTGGTAGAAAAACACTCTGTTTGAGAGTTGGCATAAGATTGTCCAATGTGAGTGTTTGGCATATGGTTTTTAAAACTAGGCTACCTTAACGGTGAATTTATGTTATGCTTTCTTAAGTTAAGAATTCTATTCCTTTAGTGTTTCTAAAGACTTAAGATGATCATTATGGAGTTTCATAACTTGATGTATTACTTTTGATGTAATATATATTCAACATGAAACATTTATTTTTGAGTTATTGTGAGCAGGATACCTATGGTTCTTTTTATCTTGTAGATATCTCTCCTACACATGTGATGAAGCATTTACAACCCACAGCGAACAGTGATAAACTAGAAACATTCCATACATTGATGCTGGCAAGTCCTGAAAGCTGTGAAATAAAACTTTTTCATCTTTGGGAATGTCAGGAAAATATGTGTGACTTTGAGTGTCAGGGGAGTGATGACAAAATAAATTACAAAGGCACACCTATAAGCGTTTTTGGAAATGTGCCTGATGGAAGAGATTCGCATGATAGGAAGGATGCAGGCATCAAGCCCTTTGGAAAGAGGTTTGGATTTAACTTTCTGGATAAACTGCAGATGTTTCAAACTGGCAGAATAATTTCTGAATATAATGAAGTTAAGAGTTCTGTCAACAACAGTTTCTCATTTTCACCAGTTCAAAGAATTCCTCCCTGTGTCCAAACCAGTGTTTCTAATATATATGGAAATGATTTCATGAATCCTTCAGGAATAAGAGAAGAACTCAAAGCACACAGGGAAAAACCTTACAAATGTGATGAGTGTGTCAAGGCCTTTAGTCACAGCTCACACCTCAAGAGACATAAGAAAATTCATACAGGAAAGAAATTATTTAAATGTGATATATGTGACAAAGTTTTAAGCCAAAATTCAAACCTTGCTCGTCATCAGAGGGTTCATACTGGAGAGAAACCTTACAAATGTGATGAGTGTGGCATGGCCTTTCGTGTAAAGTCAACCCTTTTAAGTCATCAGACAGTTCATACTGGTGAGAAACCATACAAATGTGATGAGTGTGGCAAGGCCTTTCGTCTAAAGGTAACCTTTTTAAGTCATCTGACAATTCATACTGGAGAGAAACCTTACAAATGTGATCAGTGTGGCAAGGCCTTTCGTCTAAAGGTAACCTTTTTAAGTCATCTGACAATTCATACTGGAGAGAAACGTTACAAATGTGATGAGTGTGGCATGGCCTTTCGTGTAAAGTCAAGCATTTTAAGTCATCAGACAGTACATACTGGAGAGAAACCTTACAAATGTGATGAGTGTGGCAAGGCCTTTTGTGTAAAGTCAACCCTTTTAGGTCATCGGAGAGTTCATACTGGAGAGAAACCTTACAAATGTGGTGAGTGTGGCAAGGCCTTTTGTGTAAAGTCAACCCTTTTAAGTCATCAGACAGTTCATACTGGAGAGAAACCTTACAAATGTGATGAGTGTGGCAAGGCCTTTCGTCTAAAGTCAATCCTTTTAAGGCATCAGACAGTTCATACTGGAGAGAAACCTTACAAATGTGATGAGTGTGGCACAGCCTTTCGTCTAAAGTCAAAGCTTTTAAGTCATCAGACAGTTCATACTGGAGAGAAACCTTACAAATGTGATGAGTGTGGCAAGGCCTTTTGTGTAAAGTCAACCCTTTTAAGTCATCAGACAGTTCATACTGGAGAGAAACATTACAAATGTGATGAGTGTGGCAAGGTCTTTCGTCTAAAATCAAGCCTTTTAAGGCATCAGACAGTTCATACTGGAGAGAAACCTTACAAATGTGATGAGTGTGGCAAGGCCTTTCGTGTAAAGTCAACCCTTTTAGGTCATCAGAGAGTTCATACTGGAGAGAAACCTTACAAATGTGCTGAGTGTGGCAAGGCCTTTGCTCAGAGCTCAAACCTCAGGAAACATAACAAAATTCATACAGGAAACAAATTATTTAAATGTGATATATGTGACAAACTCTTCGGCCAAAATTCAACCCTTTTAAGTCATCAGACAGTTCATACTGGAGAGAAACGTTATATATGTGATGAGTGTGGCAAGGCCTTTTGTCTAAAGTCAACCCGTTGAAGGCATCAGACAGTTCATACTGGACAGAAACCTTACAAATGTGATGAGTGTGGCACGGCCTTTCGTCTAAAGTCAAACCTTCTAAGTCATCAGACAGTTCATACTGGAGAGAGACCTTACAAATGTGATCAGTGTGGCACAGCCTTTCGTGTAAAGTCAAGCCTTTTAAGGCATCAGACAGTTCATACTGGAGAGAAACGTTATATATGTGATGAGTGTGGCAAGGCCTTTTGTCTAAAGTCAACCCTTTTAAGGCATCAGACAGTTCATACTGCAGAGAAACCTTACGAATGTAATGAGTGTTGTAGGGCCTTTCATGTAAAGTCAATCCTTTTAAGGCATCAGAGAGTTCATACTGGAGAGAAACCTTGTGATGAGTGTGGCAAGGCCTTTACTGACAGCTCATACCTCAGGAGAGAGAAGAATATTCATACAGGAAAGAAATTATTTAAATGTGACATATGTGACAAAGTCTTCGGCCAAAATTCGAAGCTTGCTCGTCTTCGGACGGTTCATACTGGAGAGAAACCTTACAAATGTGATGTTTTTGGAATGGCCATTGGTATAAAGTCAACCCTTTTAAGGCATCAGATAGTTCATACTGGTCAGAAACCTTACAAATGTGATGAGTGTGGCAAGGCCTTTCGTGAAAAGTCAACCCTTTTAAGTCATCAGACATTTCATACTGGAGAGAAACCTTACAAATGTGATCAATGTGGCAAGGCCTTTCATCTAAAGTCAACCCTTTTAAGGCATCAGACAGTTCATACTGGAGAGAAACCTTACAAATGTGATGAGTGTGGCAAGGCCTTTCGTCTAAAGTTAACCCTTTTAAGGCATCAGACAATTCATGCTGGAGAGAAACGTTACAAATGTGATGAGTGTGGTGAGGCCTTTCCTGAAAAGTCAACCCTTTTAAGGCATCAGACAGTTCATACTGGTGAGAAAGCTTACAAATGTGATGAGTGTGGATAAGTCTTCGGTCAAAAACCACATCTTCAACTTCACTGGAGAATTCATACTGGAGAGAGACCTTTCAGATGTAATGAGTGTGGCAAGTTTGGAGAATACATATAGAGAAACCTTTCAAATGTTTCGAGTGTGGAAAATCCTTTTCTCAGGTCTCAGCACTCACTAAACATCAGAAAATCCATACATGAGAGAAACTCATGTGAATGTGGTATATGGTAGAAGTCTTCAAAATTCACACCCTACTGTTGCTCAGAGAATTCATCCTACTGAGAAACCATACAAATATCATGAGTGTGGCAACATCTTAGGCTTTATGAGAAAATTCATACTGGATAGAAGCCAGATATATATGTATTGATTAGTCAGGTCTTTAGAACATGAATTCATTCTAGAAAGATTCCTCACCAATTTCACAAATGTTAAAAAATAAATAACCCTATCCTCACATCTCACCAGTAGTATCAGAGTATTTATCCTGGAGAAAACACACAGCAATGTAACGTGTGTGGCAAGGATCTTACCCAAAAGTCACAAGATAGGGACATAGTGGGGCCATACTTCCCAGACTCAGTGGTTGTGGCAAATCCTTTACCTTTTTCACTCTATGTATTCTCTGATGACTTTAGTTCAGGTACTCAGCAACTGCAGTCAGTCCATATTTGAAGAGAAGCTATAGAGATCTTTTTGTGTAAAAGAAACCTGAATTCTACCTCAGCAAATATGATTCTTTGGGACAGTAGTCCGCCATCTTTTTGGTCTCCTGGCTCTCTGAATAAAGTCACTATTCCTTTCCCAACAAGTAGTCTCTGTTTATTGGCCTGTTGTGTGGTGAGCTCTAAGAACTTGGCTTTGACATTGATCAAATGCATTTGCTACATGTGTTTCACGATGGTCTCTGGAAAGGAATCAATGAGATGAAGGGATCGACTTCATTAGATACAATTCTTTCACATCCATGTTCCCTGGAAAAACACACAGCCTGAATTACAAAATTCAATAGTGTGTGTGAATTAGCAATAGGGAGGGGAGAAAATAATTTAAAACTAGGACATGACTCATCATGGTCAGTAGGAACAGGAAGCTCTTCTGTACATAGTCCAGCCTGTTATAAAACATAATGTTCTACCAACTGACCTTGAACAGAGTAGGCAAGATGTTAAAAGGCCTGGGTTTTTCATAGGAGGAGAGGGAGAGTTACCAGGGACTGATGGTGTGCTAGGAACAAAGCATAGGAATAGGGTCATGTTCTCCATTGGATAAAAATAACTGTTGTATGTATGATTAAAGAAGAGTTACTCTTATTTGTGGAAATTGAAGACAGAGCTGTCATGGTCTTTGTAGACCAGGACCTGAGGAATGGAGTCGATGAGAAGAAGGAAGCAGGGGACCCAAGTCTCGAGTGAAACAAGGGTGCTTTATTTGCAAAAACACATGTTTATATATCTTTATACAAGGCAGCTTTAGGCAGTAAAAACATTGAGGAAAAACAAAGCCAAGCAAATAACAATCTTGAAAGGGCCAGAAAGCATTCCATATCCTGAGGAAGAGGGGCATAACTGAACAGATTACCTTGAAGTAAAAGGTCACTGAAGGGAGTCACTGAATGGATTCCAAGCAGATGTTCTTTCTCATGACCTCAGTCCTGAGAACTGCATGCAGCTCTGCTCATTCCTGTTTTCCAGGAACTGATAAAGAATAGAGTCCTTGAGAATCAGCACACAAAAGAAGAAAATATCATGTTGGATTCTTTAAATTTGAATGTCCCCTGACAGTTCCCCCTTTTTACTTTTTTATAATTGGGGATGACTGTAGATACTTGTGTGAAAAAGGCCCTGAGCAAGTGAGTTTGTTTTGTTTGAACAAATATAGTTGAAAGGCATTGGTATGTTACAATTATAATCACCAGGATAATTATCAGCATTATAGTTCCAGATCCAATACTATGTGTAATGCCTTGAAACCATCTTTGAGGGTCTAGCCCAGATAATTGATCAGCTACCTGTTCAGGTAAGGTTCCCAAATTGTTGGAAGAGGGTAGACTCTTAGAGAAGGTTTCAAGGATTTCCTTTTGCAACAATTGTACATTTAAGGAAGCATTATTATGCATATCTTGCAAATGACATTTAATTTTTTTCCCAATTGTAAGCACTATGGTTGAACCGAAGAGGAGTGATACAAAATTAAGTAGAATTCCAAATACAATTTAATAATACTTGTTTTTGTAAATCTATTAATTGATCTCCGACCCATTGGATGGCTGTTTTTATCTTGAACTTTTTCATCTTTCTGAACCTGAGTGTCCCATATAGTACGAGCATCTTTAGTCCAATTTGGAATAAAGTTTTGTATTTGAGTTGAAGTTTGTAAAGCAGTGTCTGTGACAGTGGCAGTGGTGCAAATGGCTGTTAACCCCAAAATGCCAAGAATCAAGCATCTAATTCCTTAGCTCGTCAGAGTAATTTAGTGAGTAACTGGGAGGTAAGTCTTACGATGGGATCCTCTTTGCAGGGTCGTTGGAGATCTGCTGGCAACCACAGACTACGTCGTGATCGAAGAATCAAAAGGGATTTGTGTTTTTAGAGAAATAGAGGAATTAAGACAAGTATACAATTTGCAATCTATACAAGTCACAGAACGTAAAGTCTGATTGTAAGTTTCCTATGGCGATAACAAAAGGAACGGGAACACAAGCTTGTATAAAATGTGAATGATTATAATGGAAGGAATAGTTACTATGACTGGTCCCTGTGAAATATCCAGTCCAGGTTCCAAGTTTTCAGTATTTGTAGCAAGTTTCCAGATGTCCCATTGTTCAGGGCCAATTTGTTTGTTGAGGACAATTTGAGGGCGAGGAGGTGCCATTCCACCATCAAGCCAGCCAAGGAGTCCTTTGTCATGGAAGTGTTCCATTGAACTGTTGGTAATCTTCCATGTTACTTGAGTAACATAATCATACATGGTACTGTTAATATCATCTGAGCAGTATGATAACCACATACCATAGGGTCCCCAATCAACAATGGTATAATTGGCCACAAACATGAATTTCCATGATTTAGCTTGACATCTATCTCAACAAACAGGAGTATATTTAAAATCCTTATAAGTAAACCCCTTACATTCCAACTTTTGTCCTTGTCCTAGAGTGTTGGTAGTATTGACATGGTTCTCATAAAAGGACAGGGCAGTAAACAGTCTAAGCAATGTGTGGAAATTCTTTTTTGGAGGCAGGATGAAAGCCCACGTTTGTTGACTAACATTAATACATAATTCTGCTGGGCCCATGCATAAAGGAAGGATTTTATAGCCTAGAGGAATGTTAATTAATCTTTCTTCATCCTCACGATGAGAGGGCCCCTCCAAGTTCCAAGGAGGAGGCATATATACTGAGTCATTAGTGGATACAACCGGTCCTATATCTGTCCATTCTACAACCTGCAATAAAGGGGGGGGGGGGTTAGGTATATAAGCCAATAAGTGTGATTAATCAAGTCAGCCTGAGCGGGGGAAGCAAAAGCAAGCATAGTGACAAAAATATTTTTAGGATTCCGAGGCATTCCCTGTTGGGAAACCAGATTTTCACCTTGATTAGTAAGGGTTTTTATCTGTCCCCAAGTAGGGAAATCATAAAGTCGATGACCTCAAGTGCAGCGTTTCTTGGAAATTTTCAAGTCACCATGGCTTGTACTGGAAATTCCTCCTCCTGGGGATTTTGCCATTTCTTCTCTATCTTGAATGCCGGTGGTTCCCCTGGGGCGGATCTTCTGAAGAGGGAGCCAACTGATTTCGTTGGGTCCATCTGGAGAAATCCAAGCATACCCCTTTCCCTGTAATATTAATTTTCCAGATGTCCATTGTTTAGTCCACCCATCTTGATACCAATTGTCAGAGGAAGGGAGGTATCCTTGAATGCCTCAAAATGTTTTTCTGCTTTGTCAAATTATCCCCTTGAGGCAAGTTTAAAATTTTTAAGCAAATTAAGCTGTATTAAAATCACTGCAGATGGTGATTGCAGCCATGAAATTAAAAGATGCTTACTCCTTGGAAGAAAAGTTATGACCAAGCTATATAGCATATTCAAAAGCAGAGACATTACTTTGCCGACTAAGGTCTGTCTAGTCAAGGCTATGGTTTTTCCAGTAGTGTTGTATGGATGTGGGAGCTGTTCTGTGAAGAAGGCTGAGCACCAAAGAATTGAAGCTTTTGAACTGTGGTGTTGGAGAAGACTCTTGAGAGTCCCTTGGACTGCAAGGAGATCCAACCAGTCCATTCTGAAGGAGATCAGCCCTGGGATTTCTTTGGAAGGAATGATGCTAAAGCTGAAAGTCCAGTACTTTGGCCACCTCATGTGCAGAGTTGACTCATTGGAAAAGACTTTGATGCTGGGAGGGGTTGGGGGCAGGAGGAGAAGGGGACGACCAAGGATGAGATGGCTGGATGGCATCACTGACTCGATGGACGTGACTCTGAGTGAACTCCGGGAGTTGGTGCTGGACAGGGAGGCCTGGTGTGTTGCGATTCATGGGGTCACAAAGAGTTGGACACGACTGAGCGACTGAACTGAACTGAAGTGAACAATAGTTATAGGATTAAAGAGTATATTGCGTTGGAATGTGTTGGGGTCCTTTAATGGACTGGAACCTGGCGGTCCGGTGTCAAAGATAAGAAAGTGAAAGAGAGAAAGAAAGACACAGGCACCCAAGCTCTGATGGAGCAAAGGTGCATTAATGATCTTTCTGTGAGTGTATATAGGCTGTTGTACAAGAAATTTCCTTCAATACAAACAAACATACAGCAACCATTACCAAGGGAACAAGGGATTAATAATGGTCACAAGGTCAGGAGACAATCCATATCTCAAGAAAGAGGATTGAGATTAAGCAGTTTTGTTGTAAGGAGAACGTTTACTGAAGGCGTTTCAAGCCTGTCTCATCCATGACCTCAGTCCTGGGAGCGGCGTGCTGTTCCACTGGTTTCTGACAACAGAAACTGATGAACAGCACGTTGAAATACTCCTGTTAAACATTCCCTGACAATTCCCACTTATTTGTAAAAAGGGTTCTGGCCATTTGAATTTGTTTAGTTCTAACAATTTTGCATGAAGGCAATGGTGAACGATAAATATAATTGTCAAGACAATCACCAAAATTACAGTTCCAGACCCAGTGCTGTGTGTAATGCTTTGAAACCATCTGTGTGGGGCTAACCCAGATAATTCATCAGCTAGTTGTTCAGCTAAAGTTTGCAAATTAGTGGAAGAGGGCAGATTTTTAGAAAAGGTTTCAAAGATTTCTTTTTGTAATAATTGTACATTCAGAGAGGCATTGTCATGTATGTTTTGTAAATGAAATTTGATTTGTTCCCAGTTGTAGGTACTATTATTGAATTGAACATGTATAACAAAATTGAGTAGAATTCCAATCACATTTTAGCATCACCTGTTTTTGTTCATGTTTTAATTGATCTCCAACACAGTTGATGACTGATTTTAGTTCCTGTATTTCATCTTGAATATGCTCATCTATCTGAGCCTGAATGGCCCACATAGTATGAGCATCTTTAGTCCAATTTTGGATAAAATGATGTGTTTGAATTGAGGTTTGTAAAGCAATGCCAGTGACAGCAGCAGTGGTGCAAATAGCTATTAATCCCCAAATGCCAAGAATCAGCCATCCAATGAATCGTTTAGATGATGAGCAGTTTAGTAAGTAACCAGGAAGCAAGTCCAGCCATGGGCCCTTCTTCCCAGGGCCGCTGGAGATTTATTGGTAACCACAGACTACGTCGAGATCGAAGAATCAAAAGGGATTCATTTCTTAAGGAAACAGAAGAGTAAGACAAGTATATAAGTTGCAATTTATACAAGTTACAGAACGTAAAAGTCTTATTGAATTGTAAACTTCCTATAGCTAGAACAAAAGAAAGGGGAACACAAGCTTGTATGAAATATGATTGATTATTACGAAAGAAATAGTTTCTGTGACTACAATTAGTCCCTGTGAAATGTCCAGTCCAAGTCCTAAGTTCTTTGATGCTCGCAGCAAATTTCCAGGTGTCCCATTGTTCAAGTCCAATCTGGTTATCGAGGAGTATTCGAGGATGAGGTGGGTGCCATTCCACCCTAAAGCCACCCAAGAAGTCCTTTGTCATGGTAATGTTGCATTATAGTGTTACTAACCTTCTATGCTACTTGAGAAGCATAATCACAGGCAGTGCTGTTAATATCATCTGAGCAGTTAGATAACCACATATCATGGGGTCCCCATTCGACAATTGTATGATTAGCCACAAACATTAATTTTCCTGATTTGGCCTGACACTTGTCCCAATGAACCAGAGTATATTTAAAGTTCTTATTAGTAAACGCTTTGGATAGTGTTCTTTGTTCTTTCCCTAACTCTCCCTAAAGTTTCAGTAGTATAAACATGGTTCACAGACAAAGAAAGGGCGATAAATAATCTAAGCAACATCTGAAAGTCCTCTTTTGGAGGCAGGGCAAAAGCCCAAGTTTGTCTGCTAATGTTTATGCATAATTTTTCTGGGCCCATACATGAAGGACTTCATAATCTAGAGAGGTGTTAGTTTCACTTCTTCAGGGTATGAGGGCCCTTTAAGGCTCCAGGGAGAAGGCATATGTATGGAGTCATTAGTTGATATGATTGGCCCTTTCTCCGTCCATTCTACAACCTGAAGTAAAGGGGGGTTGGATATGTAAGCCCAGTGTGATTGATTAGTTCAGCTTGAGTTGGGGGGAGGTGCCAGCAAGCAAAGCAAACCAGGCAACAAAAACATTTTCAGGACTCCAAGGCATTCTCTATATTGAGAAACCAGATTTTCAGCTTGATTAGTTAGGGTTTTTATTTGTTGCCCAAGACGGGAAATCATAAGGTTGATGCCGCCAAGGGTGGTGCTTTCTGGAGATCTTTAGAGCCACCATGGCCTGTATTGGAATTTCTTCCTCCTGGGGTTTTTGTTGTCTCATTTCTTTACATTGAAGGCCGGGGGCCCCCTTGGGTCGGATCTTCCAAAGAGGAAGCCATGTGAGTTCATCTGGGGAAATACAAGCCTGCCCCTCTATAAGATTAATTTCCCATATTTCCATTGTCCATTTAACCTGTCTTATTACCAAATGGGCTGAGGAAGAAGAAGAGTCCTTCAATTCCTCAAAATGTTTTTTTCTGCTCGTGTCAAGATATCTCCTTGCAGTAAATTTAAAAAATTTAAAACAAAGCTATATTAACAATAGTTATAGGCTTAAAGAATATATTGCATTGGAATCTAGTAAAGTCTGCTCTGGATAAGGAAGATAAAAGTGTTCCTGTGTATTCCCCCGTGTTTAATTTTTTATTTGTAGTTTCAGTGTGTAATGTGTTTGTTTAACTGTGTCTTGTGTTTGTGGATTATAAGAAATGTCTGTAATCTGTATAATAGAGGATGAATGTAAAAACTGTTTGAAATGCTTAGAAATACAGGCAGGGTCATTGTCTGTTTTTATAGAATTAGGTGTTCTCATTATTGCAAAGTAAGCTAACAGGTGGGTTATAACGTGTAGTTTCATGTCGGAGAGCTGTGGCCCATATAAAAGAATTTGTGTCAATTGACACATGTAAGAAGGAAGAGGAAGAAAGTTCAGAGCAATGAGTTCCATCCATTTGCCATAAAATTCTTTCATTTGTCAGAAACCTTTTTTATATGTTTGTATTTATCATTATGGCAAAGAAAATACATATTTATTAATAGTTTAAATCTCTTTAGTTTTTCTGTAAGGAAAACTTTTTGTAAGAGGAAGTTAGTGTTCAGTAATTATTTTCTAAAATCTTACTTTATTTGGAAATGACCTAGCTATTTAATAAACTTTTCTTATTTCGTTTAGTACAATTTTATGAATTTAGGTTAACTCAATCCTAAGAGATTAGGTAGACAGTTTGAAAATATAATTATTTTTATTAGAGTTTATCTAAAAGTTTTCATCTCATTTATATATTTATATATATAGTGAGTTACTTTTTTGTTGACAAACTTAGTTTACCTTAAATCTAGGCACAATAAAAGTATTATATAATGATTTAAGACATGTCTTAATTAATTAACAAATGATTATATTTATATTTAAATAAACATTTAATATTGAATATTTTTCAGTTGACATGAACTTGAATTTAAATAGAGCTCATTAATTTCATATTATCCAAAAACAAAGACATACATTGAGACATAGATAATTTTAGATAGACAGACAGACATAGTTTTCCACTTGACATTTAAAATATCTTTCTGATATATGTATATGTGTGTGTGTGTGTGTGTGTGTGTATTTTTTTTTTCCCTGAGTTCCACCAATTTCTTTATGTCTGGAGTCCCAGATAGAGTGGGCTGTGTATCCCAAGGACATGATAAGAGTTAACTTTAGGTTTTTTTCTTAGGCCTGTTTTTGTTTCCGAGGCAGAATTGGAGCGCCAAAAAAGTATTTTAACAAGTTAACCTTTTCCTAACTGCACATGTAAGAACGGGTTTTGCAATTTCAAAAAAGATTTAATCAGTTTTTTATGGAGTCTAAAGAATGAATATCATGGCCATTCAGTGTCAAAAATATCACTTCTCCTTTTTGTAGTTACAGTATATTACTAATGATATATGCATGAGGGACTTGCTGTCACATTGGATGTGTAAAGCCTTGGGACTGTTAAGTATACCTTGAGGTAACACAGTCTAATGAAATCTTTTATGAGGCCCGATGTGATTAGGAAAAGGGAGAGAGAGAGTGAATCTCTCTCAGTCTAAAGGGTGTAAAGTTATATTTAAAAAGCAATCTTGTAAATCAGTAATAATAATGTGCCAATTTTGAGGAACAGTAGTAGGGGATGGGATCCCTGGTTGTAGTGCACCCATGGGAGTCATAGATGCATTAACTTTTCTAAGGTCTGTTAAGAGATGTCATTTGTTAGATTTCTTTTTTATAACAAAAATAGAGTTCCAAGGAGAGTAAGATTCTCAATATGTTTTAATTCTACTTGTCTGTCTATAAGTTCTTTAGTAGCCTGTAATTTTTCTTTCATGAGGGGCCATTGTTCTGTGCAAATAGGCTCATCATTCTTCCAAGTTAGTTTAATAATTGCTTTGTTTGTTAAATGAGCAGTGGCCCCTAGGAAAAATGTGGAATGTATATCTGAGCCTGCCATTGCATAAGTAAGTCCCTTCCTATTAGATTAAGGGGTGCATCTAACACATAAGGTCTTAATGTTGCAGGCTGGCCTTTCAGTCCTTCATGTGGGTAGATTTGAATATTTTGATACATTTCTTATACCTTGGTTTGAGATATTCCTGCAATTTGGCAAGAGATTTTTTTCTGTAGGCCAGGTTTTGGGCCATAAGTGTTTGGAAATAATAGTAATATCAGATCCAGTGTCGAGGAGACCAGAAAATCTTGAAGCATTAATTTTGATATTTATATTTGATCGGGCATATTGAGATACCAATGATGTCCATAAGGATTGTTTTTGATCTGCCAAATCTGCTTGTCTGTACATTATTAGAGGAGTTAATAGAAATGTAAGGCAACAGAAGTAATTGAGCAATTTTGTCCCCCTTTTTGAATTGCCATAGAATCTGAGATGACATCATAATTTGAATCTCTCCTTTATAATCTGAATCAATTATTCCAGGGTGAACAGTAATTCCTTTAGAAGTCAAACTAGATTGGCCAAGTAAAAGACCGAAAGTTTGTGGGGGCAGGGGTCCAAAAAGTCCGGTAGGTACTGTAGAAGGGACTGCTTGAAGGTAAAGGGAAAAATCATTTAGGGCTGGTATATCGACCGCAACACTGCCAGATGTTGAGGTTTGAGGGAAAAGATAGAAGTTGCCCCTGGTTTTTATTGTAGGGGACCTGTGGTGTGTGTGGGGGGGTCCCCTGTTTGGAGTTTCCCGGAATAGGTTTTCCTTCAATATCAAATTTAGATTTACAGTCTTTGGCCCAATGCATTCCTCTATGGCAACGAGGGCAGATTCTTCGAAGATTTTTATTAGCCTTCTTAGGGCAGTCCCTTTCTAAATGGTTTTTATCTCCACATGTAAAATAATCTTCATTTCGCTTTCTAGAAGGTAGCAGCCATTGTCTTAGCTAGCATTTGCATCTTTTGAGTTTCTGATTCTAGATTACAACAAGTCTTCAAATAATAATAGTCCCAGTCTCACGAATTGAAACCGTAGCTCTCTGACATTCCAGATTTGCATTCTCATAAGCAAGTAATTTCTCTAGCTGTTTTTTGGCTTCTTCTCTGATTACAGTACGGGAAATAGCAGTTTCTAATCTAGCTAAAAAAACCAGCATAACGTTGATTAGGTCCTTGTAATGTTTTAGTGTAGCTACCTGTAGGCTCTCTTTGAGGAGTAATTCTATCCCAGGCTTCAAGGACCACTGTTTTCCATTGTTCATGCAATAAGGAAGGACATTGTATTTGAGCTTCTATGGTATCAAATTGTCTGGCACCAGTTAACATTTCAAAAGTAATTTGGTTTGGGGGAGTGCCAGCTCAAGTATTCTTGTTAGCATGATCTCTGGCTATATCTTGAAACCACATTGTCCATTGAAGATATTCTCCTGGTTTAAGGAGAGCTTTTATTAAAGTTCACCAATCATAGGGAATAAAATTTCCAATAGAAAATGCCACAACATTTAGAAGCTCTTTAGTAGCAGGCGAATGTGGACCATACATAGTTACAGCCTTTTTCATTTGTTGCATGTAAAAAAAGATTAATACCCTCATATTGAGGTATTATGTGCCCTTGAGCGTCAGGATTTCTTAAAACTGGAAAGATGGAGAAACCATTGGCATCAGAAACTTGTGATTGCAAAGCCTGTAATTCAGAGAGCCTCTGTCACGGAGGAGAGTGAGTAATGTTATGCCCAAGGTCCCAATCCCCAGAACTGAGAGAATAAGACATCCATAGCAATGCAAATGCAAAAAGGGAATTTATCGCTAGCTCGAGCCAGGGCCCAAGTTTCATCCAACGCAGTGGAGTGGAACAAGGGCCTTGGCTCAAGCTAGCAATAAATTTCCTTTTTGTGTTTGCATTGCTGTGGATGTCTTGTTCTCTCAGTTCTGGGGATTGGGACCTTGGGCATAACATTTGGGGGCTCGTTCGGGATCCCCTGACTGAGAAGAACAACACCTTCCAGGCATAAGGGAAGCCTCACTAGGAGGAAATATATCTGGACGCCGGCATTAGGTCAGGGGGTGAAAGAGTCGCCCGGCCAGCATAAGTCCGGGGCCCAGAATTCGAGCTGGAAGGCAGCTGGTTCTGTGAGCCGTTCTGTAAAGGAATGGGGGAAAACGTTTCTCCCGATCCTGAGTCTGGTGGGCAGTGGACGTCCTTCGGTAAGGTAACTTTGGGGAACAGGACAACAGCAACCCGGGATAAACCTAGTTCAGTGTTTTCGGCTGATATTTGTTCGTCTACTGTCTGTCGCTTGTCTTTGTGTGCTGGCGCCGTGCTTTTTGTGTGTTCATTGTGGATATTGCCACCATGGGTCAAAGTTATTCTACACTGCTATCTGTAATGACTGACCATTTTTCCGATTTTAAGTCCAAGGCTCAGAATCTATCCCTGCTAGTAAAGAAGAGCAAGCTAAAAACCCTATGCTCATCTGAGTGGCTGACATTTCAGGTCAGCTGGCCGCCGGAGGGAACTTTCGGCCTGCCGGTCATCCAGGCTGTTAAAGAAAAGATAATGGCTCCTGACCCTCGGGGCCATCTGGACCAAGCTCCTTACATCCTGGTCTGGGAAAATCTAGTAGAAGACCCTCCCGTCTGGCTGAAACCCTTTATTCACAACCCCCTCAGTGCTTCTGTTCCACAGGTCCTGGTCATGGAGACCTCTAAGGAAGAAAACCGGGAGGCATAGGAGAGCCGGAAGAAACCGATACTCCAGGAATCTTCTCTATACCCTAGTCTGATTGATTTAGACACTGAAATCTCTCCTCCCCCATATATCCCACCACCCTTGCTCCTGCAGGTACCTCAGGTGTCGTCCGGAGAACAAAGGGGGAACTCAGAACCCTCAGCTCCGCAGCAGGAAGGGTGGCCAGCCCAGGGAACTCACGGAAGGACCCGAGGGGGTGGAGACTCGTCTGACTATGGGAGCCGAGAGGCCCCTTCGTCTACTGTTCGAGCACTTCCTGTCTGGGCCGGGCCAGCAAATCCTGACGGAGAACAGAATTATCAATATTGGCCGTTCTCTACCAGCGACTTATATAACTGGAAAGCTCAAAACCCCTCTTTTTCTGAAAAGCCCCAAGGCCTTATTGATCTTTTAGACACTATCCTGTTTACTCACAATCCTACTTGGGATGATTGTCAGCAGCTGTTACAGGTGCTTTTCACCACAGAGAAACAGGAGCGAATTCTGTCGGAAGCGCAGAAACACGTTCCCGGAGTGGATGGGAGGCCGACCATGCAGCCCCACTTAGTGGAGGAAGGGTTCCCTTCCATGCGGCCGAACTGGGACTTTGAGTGTGCGGAAGGTAGGGAGCGTCTTCGGGTCTACCGCCAGACTCTAATGGCCGGCCTCCGGGCAGCCGCCAGGAAACCGAGGAATTTATCTAAGGTGAATCTGATAAGACAGGAGCCAAAAGAGAGCCCAGCAGCCTTCTTAGAGAGGTTAATGGAAGCCTTTAGGCAGTATACGCCCATGGACCCCCAGGCTGATGAGTCACGCACAGCAGTTCTGTTAGCTTTCGTGAACCAGGCAGCTCCAGATATCAGGAGAAAGTTACAGAAGATAGAAGGGCTGGGGGAACTGTCAACACAGGATCTGGTAAGGGCAGCTGAGAAAGTGTTTAATAACAGAGAGACCCCTGAGGTGAGGGAGGAACGGATTAGATGGGAAGAAAAAGAATATGAGGAACGGATTAGACAGGAGGAAGGGGAATATAGGGCTGAAGAAAACCGGAGAAATCAGAAAGAGCTGGCTCAGATCCTTTTTGCGGGGACGAGTAAGGGGCCCAAAGCCCCGAGAACTAAAGACACCTGGTCGGGAGGAAAGGAAAAACCAGCTAGACCTGCCCTAAAGAGAGACCAATGCGCTTACTGCAAAGAGAAGGGACACTGGAAAAATGAGTGCCCCAAGAGAGATCTGAAGAAAAAGACTGTAAGAAAGGAAGAATATTCCTCGGGGACCCACATCTTATATGCAGGGGAAGATAGTGATTAGGGGGGTCAGGGCCCGGGACCTCTCCCCGAGTCCTGGGTAACTATTAATGTGGAGGGGAAACCGGTTGGCTTCATGGTGGATACGGGAGCCCAATACTCAGTTCTCAACCAAAAATTTGGGCCGATGTCCAAAAAGACTAGCTTGGTCCAGGGAGCCACCGGGACAAAGAGATATAACTGGACTACTAAACGAAAAGTGGACTTGGGAGCCCAACGGGTGTCCCACTCATTTCTGGTGATCCCGGAATGTCCAGCCCCTTTATTAAGAAGAGACCTATTGGCCAAAGTCAGTGTGCAAATTCACTTTGACTCTGGGGGGATATCAGTCACAGACGGGCTTGGACAACCAATTCATGTTTTATCCCTGGCACTGAGAGATGAATACAGACTATATTCACCAAAACCCCCTGCAGCGGTGGATCCTGCTATGCAACAGTGGATTCAGAAATACCCTCTGGCCTGGGCAGAGATAGTGGGAACAGGACTGGCTAAACAAAGACCTCCCATTGTTGTTGAATTAAAAGCAAATGCTATTCCTATGAGGGTGAAACAGTATCCCATGAGCCAGGAGGCCCAGCAAGGAATTATGCCACACATTCAGCGCCTCCTAAAGGCAGGAATTCTCAAAAAAGTGCCCGTCCCCATGGAATACTCCCCTGTTGCCTGTGAAAAAGCCCGGGAGAGCAGACTTTAGACCAGTCCAAGATCTTCATGAAGTCAACAAACAGGTGAATGACATTCACCCCACTGTCCCTAACCCTTACACCCTCCTGAGCAGCTTGCCACCAGACTATGTCTGGTATACAATTTTAGACGAAAGATGCCTTTCTCAGCTTGCCTTTGGCCCCCCAGAGCCAGGAAATCTTCGCATTTGAATGGGCTGATGAGGACAGCCAAACTGTGGGGCAGCTGACCTGGACTCGCCTCCCACAGGGATTCAAAAACTCACTGATGTTGTTCAATGAGGCTCTAGGCGAGGATCTCTGTGAGTATCGAACCAGCCACCCCGAAGTTGTTCTGTTGCAGTATGTAGATGACCTAATGCTGGCCGCTACGACTAAGGAGGTATGCCTGAAGGCCACAGGCGATCTCCTCCAGACTTTGGGGACATTGGGGAACCAGGCAAGTGCGAAGAAGGCCCAAATTGCTAGACAGGAAGTTATTTATTTGGGATATAAAATAAAACAGGGGCAGAGCTGGTTGACTCAGGCTATGAAAGAGACTATTCTACAGATCCCTGAGCCAACAACTCCCCGGCAGGTGAGGGAGATTTTAGGGACGGTTGGGTACTGCAGTCTATGGATTATGGGGTTTGCTGAAAAGGCCCGACCTCTATATGAAGGAAGCAGAGAAAATAGAGACTGGACTTGGACTGAGCCAATGAGGCGGGCATTTCAGGAACTTCGACAGGCATTACTGGAAGCCCCAGCCCTTGCTTTTGCGGACCCAGCTAAGCCATTTCAACTGTTTGTGGATGAAAAGCAGGGAGTAGGGAAGGGAGTCCTGACGCAGCAATGGGGACCTTGGAGATGGCCTGTGGCATATCTCTCTAAACGACTGGATCCAGTAGCTGCAGGATGGCCACCCTGTCTCCGTATCATCGTGGCCACTGCTCTCCTTGTCCATGATGCTGACAAGCTGACTTATGGACAGCGTCTCCTGGTCTACACTCCTCATGCCATAGAGGGAATCCTCAAACAGCCACCTGGTAAGTGGATTTCTAATGCTCACTTAACCCATTACCAGGCCTGCTGCTGGATGCTCCCCGGATACACTTTCAAACACCTTGTTTCCTGAACCCTGCCACTTTGCTACCCATCCCGGACGAGCCCCCAAATGTTATGCCCAAGTCGCGAAATCTCCCAGTGACCACCAGGGAACTGCCAGCTGGAGCTTGGTAATAAAAACTCTCTTGCTTTTGCATCGGATATCGGCTCGCTGGTGGTCACTGGGAGATTTCGCGACTTGGGCATAACAAGTAAGTGCTGATTTTTTGTAAATATGAGTCTGTGCCAAGGACTTTTTGTTCAGAAGAGCATAAAAGTTTGTTGCTGAACCACGCAAAGATCCATCCAGTAAAAGTATCCACCCAAACTTGTAAGCAAGAATACCCATTAGCTTTTGGCATATAAGTAAAATCAAGTTCTCCATCCTCTCCAGGATACTTTCCACTTCATTGTAATCCAGATTTTGCTAGCTTTTCAGTCTTTGGCTTATTTTTCTAACAAACCTCACACCTTTTGATAATGTTCTTTAAAGTTTTCATTACATTTTTACCTTCAAACAAATGAGATGCCATCTGGTAAGTACTGTCTGCACCCAAATGAAAACTCTGCTGTAAACCCTTAAGAATTTTCCATTGAGCATTTTCAGGAATTATTAGTCGTCCATCCTCAGACTATAACCATCCTTTATCTGTAATCTTAGTTCCTCTTATATCTTTCTAATTCTGGCTCAGTATATTGTGGTTTTTCATGTTCTACAGGACCTGTCCAGATCAAGGGTGTCTGTAGTGAAGGGGTTTCTTAAAGTGCCTCTTTTCTGGCTTGACAGTCAGCCAGCTGATTACCTTCAGCTGCTTTACTCCCATCCCTGCTGTGCCCTTTGCAATGCATAGTAGCTACTTCTTTAGGACAATATATAGCAGTTAAAAGTCTCTCAATCTCTCTGAAATGGTTAATAAGTTCTCCTGTTGCTGTTTTAAACCGTCTTTCCATATTGCAGCATGAGCATGTAAAGTCAAAAAGGCATACTTAGAATCCATGTAGATATTTACACGCTGCCCTTTGCTTAACTGTAGAGCTCGGGTCAGAGCCACAACTCCGCTAACTGAGCACTGGTTTCCTGGGGGAGAGATTTTGCTTCTAAAACCTGTTCAGCAGTCACCAAGGTATAACCTGCTTCATGCTTTCCATCCTGAACAAAGGAACTGCCATCTGTAAATATTTCCATGTCAGGATTGTGTAATGGGGTATCCATTAGATCCTCCCAAGCTGCATAGTTTAAAGTTAGAAATTGGGAACAATTGTGATCAGGTGTTTCATTTTCCTTCTCAGGAAGGAAAGTGGCAGGATTTAAATGTCCACACACTTTAAGCTTAGGTACTGGTCCTTCTAACAACAAAGACTGATTTTAAGAAGCCTACTGTCTGTCATCCAAATATTAACCTTAGAATTTAAGATTCCATTCACATCATGAGAAGTCAGGACAGTAAGATTTCATCGATTGATTATTTTTAAAGCTTCAGGTGCTAATAAAGCTGCTGTCCCAATTATTCTTAGGGAGTGGGGCCACCCACGTGAAGTTACATCCAATTCTATACTTAGATAAGCAACAGGTTGCTGGTGAGGCCCTCGGGGTTGTGTCAAAACTCCCAAGGCCACACATTTTCTTTCAGTGACAAACAAATTAAATTCTGACCCTGTGGGCAAGCTCAAAGCGGGAGCTTGCAGGAGGGCAGTCTGAAGAACCTTTAAAAAACATCTTAGGAGAGTCGTTGTCAGAATCATTAGGTTCTAACAAAGGAGAGACTTCTGGATTTGTGCCTGCTGGCAGAGGAGGAGCATTTGAAGCAACCGGGCAGGGCTAGTAGGAAAAATTTGACATATTTTATGTTCTATTTGGGCCTTTTGGAAAGTTTTATCATCTACTTGATATTCATGCAATAAGTGTTCTGTCTGTTGTTGAGTACTGGGAGGGCTAGAATTTACCTTGAAATGGCAGAATTACAGCTTTAATGGGAGCCTATAGGGGTCAGAAATCAACTGGAATATTTTTTCCCTGCCTGGTGACTCATTCAACAATTTCTTTGACCTGGTGCCAAATTTCTAAATCAAAACGACCTATATTAGGGGACCAAGGATTTCATTTAACCACTGTTTGAAAGCAAGCCTCTATTCATTGGCATGAAACCAAATGTCCCTGAGCTTTAAACAAATGGTAAAATAAAGTAGAGAAAAGATGGGGCTTTCCAGCCATTTGACCCGTGTCTTAGTACTTACCAACCTCAATAGGTCCTGAGTCCCTCTGTCCGAAATGCCACGTATACCAGAGTCCCTGTTCGGACGCCACTTTGGGTCCTTTAATGGATCAGAACCTGGCTGTCCGGAGTCGATGATAAGAAAGTGGAAGAGAGTAAAAGAGAGAGAGAAAGAAAGAAAGGCACGGAGACCCAAGCTCTGATGGTGCAAAGGTGCTTTAATATTTCTGTGAGTATATATAGACTGTTGTACAAGAAATTTCTTTCGATAATGATAAAGATCAGAAAACCAAACGTACAGCAACCGTTACCAAGGGAACAAGGGATTAATAATGGGCACAAGGTCAGGAGACAATCCATATCTTAAGAAAGAGGGTCGAAACTAAGCAGTTTTGTCATAAGGAGAATGTTTACTGAAGGAGATTCAAGCCTCTCGCATCTTATGACCTCAGCCCTGGGAGCGGAGTGCTGTTCCACTCGTTTCTGACAACAGAAATTGATAAGGAACAGAGGATTTATGAGAAACAGCACATAGGAATCCTCCTGTTAAAGATTCCCTGACAGGAATCTGCTCGGGATAAGTGTCAGGGGACGTTCAACTTTAAGGGATCCAATATGTTGCATTTTCTTACTTTGTGTAAGTTCAAGGACTTTCAGTTTCGTGTCAGCGAATAGAAGCTTATCTCCAAACGGTGGTTGAACATAATCCCTGGTTCCCCGATGAGGGCAGTTTCAATTTAGAAATTTGGAACCAGATTAAAGAGAATCTTAAACAAGCCTCAAGATGGGGAAAAACTATTCCAGAATATTTCTGGCCCTTATGGGCTCTTATTAATAAAGCTGTGATTCTGCCATTTCAAGGTAACTCTAGCCCCACTTCTCCCCAATATTTGACAATAGGCAAAACACTTGTTACATGAATATGAATTAGATGATGAAACTTTACAAAAGGCTCAGTTAGAACAACATAAAATATTTCAGAGTTTTCCCACCAGCCCTGCCCCAAGTGCTCCTCTTCCTCCTCTTGCAATGGGCACAAAACCGAAAGTCCCCTCAATTCAAGAACAGGATAACCCTGAACATAATTCTTCTGAGGCTCTTTTTGACACTAAGGCTGACAATACTTTTCTTGATGACAATGATAAGCCTTTGGCACACACTCGTATTTATGAAAAAAAAAAAAAAAAACTATCCACTCATTCTCCTTCACGATGAAGGCTTTCTGAGTTACCAGCTTTGCAGTCTCAAATCACTGAGGCTGATGGTTTCTCTGCTTTTCCTGTTTTTGAGAAATATTAACACCCAAGGGCAAATAATACCTCAATAGCAAGGCATTGATTTTTCTCACATGCAACAAATGAAAAAAGCTGTAACTATGTACGTCCTCATTTGCCTTTTACTACGGAACTTTTAAACGCTATGGCATCTTCCACTGGAAATTTTGTAACTTTTTAATTGGCGACTTTTGATAAGGGCTCATCTTAAACCAGGAGAATATCTTCAGTGGACCATATGGCTTCAGGGTGTGGCCCGAGATCGTGCCAATTCTAATGCTCGAGCTGATACTCCCCAAAACCAACTTACTTTTGAAATATTAACCCATACAGGGCAATGTGATGCTATAGAAGCTCAAATACAAAGCCCTCCTTGGTGGAAAACTAATTGACTGTAATAATTGTAGTCATCTGGTTCTTGCTGTTTGCTTTTCTATCTGTAACTATATAATGAACTTTGTATCTAAGTGGCTTAGGCATTTAAGTTACAAGTGATTGTTCATGCTCCTGCAGTTTCTGCTACCTCCTCTAGCTATTACTCAGGGCCCCTGGATCAGAGACCCTCAATATGAAGATAAGGAGAATATGTTGCCTCAACAATTTAGGGTCTATGCCCCTTCCCAGCAGGAAGAAGTTACAGAACAATTTCTCCACCCCTTTCCCTGGCAACAGTATTCTCCTAAAAGCAGGAGGAAATGAAAGAGTTAATGCTTAGGCAGGCAGTTCAAGGCCCTCTAAGGAGGAGGCAAACATTCTCACTCATGCTTTCCTTAAGCCTTGTGCAACAATGTATCTTGCTGGAGAACTGACCTTTCTTTAGGTCCAGAACTAATGATTAGACAGCCGAATGTCTTACTCATGGAAACGCTTTTCTTAGGCTCTATGGTAATGATTATAATTGTAACAAATCTTGCCTGGGAACCTATATCTCAAGACTTGTACCCCTGGTTACACAGCAACAGTATATCTTGCATAGAGACATTGTCTGGAACCTGTTCTCCCTGGCTAATCTTGTACCAAAGTTATCTTAGCATGTATGTCTTGGGAAATGGCCTAATTAGACCTCTTACAACTTTGAGGTATTCTTTTTATTGTTCTCAACAGCTAGTTGAGAAGTATATTGTTATGCTCCGAGCCCGTATCTCCGAACCGACCGAGAGAGCAAGTCCACCACAGTATTGCAAACGCAAGAAGGGAGTTTGTTTATTCCTGGCGCGCTAGGGCCCAAGTCTCATCCTACACAAGGGAATCTGACAAGAGCCGCAAACAAAGGAGTATGGCAGCTTATATACAGGCAGTTCTTTGTCTCAGTTACAGGAGTAGCTGGCGTTACATGATTGGCCAGGCAGGATGAGCGCATATCCCGTCTCTTTCTGGTAAACATGACTCAGGTCCTAGAGACCGTCTTTGGTCCCTAACATTCCCCCCTGTCCTTAGATCATATAGAGGCATCTTCTTCTTTGTCCTGAGACACAGTTTGATATTGTTGTCGAAGCACAAACAGCTGTACTGTATTTATGCGTTCCTTTACAAAGGCTACAAGTCTATTGATAATGCATGGGCCAAAGGTAAGCATTAGTAAAAGTACTAGCAGGGGTCCTAGCAAGGTGGAGATTAAGGTAGTCAGCCAAGGGGATTGTTGAAACCAAGATTCAAACCATCCCTGTTGAGCCTCACGTTCTCATTTACATTGGGCTAGTCCTTCTCTCACTTTGGCCATAGATTCTCTAACTATTCCTGTATGATCCGCATAGAAACAGCACTCTTCTCCTAGGGCAGCACAGAGTCCCCCTTGTTGCAGAAAGAGCAGATCTAATCCCCTCCTGTTTTGCAGAACTACTTCAGATAGAGAAGTTAGAGATGATTCTAAATGACTAATAGATTGCTCTATACGGGTAATGTCTTCATCTATGGCCGCTCTCAGGGAGTTAAATCCTTGGCCTTGCAGGGACAGAGCTGTTATTCCGGTTCCAGCCCCAACTATTCCAAGACCGAACATAGTTGCTATGGTTATGATGGTAAGAGGTTCCCTCTTAACTTTATAAGTTCTTTTTGGAGGATTTAGAGTTAATTTCTGGGCCCAATAATCATATATTGCTTTCTCTGGTTGGTACAGAATCTTTGGCATGACAGCCACCATAACACAGAATTCTTCTTTGGGGTCAAAGATTGAGCTATGCAGGCATGGAGTTAGCCCCGTGTGTGAACAGACCCACCATCCCCCCATTTGAGGTATTAACCATTTAGCTACAGGCAAATCATCAGGCTCGACAACATGCACACAAAGTGGAGACTTTGCTGGTAACACCGTGCCCATGCATAAGCCCTTTCCCCATACCTCTTTCATCGTCAGACCCACCTTTTGGTCCCCCCAATGACATTGAGGAGGATCGGTGCTGTTGGCCAAGTCATAAGAGGCATTGAGGCCTACTGCTTCGTAATAAGGGGGAATTAAGTTGTAACATAACCAACAAGATTTAGTTGCCTCAGGATGGGTCTGATTCAGGGTGGCATAAGCTGCCCTAATCAGCTTCCATAGGGGATCTATTTCAGCGAGCGCTTCTGCTTCGGGACTCACTGCCAAAGATGTTGGCATGGAAGTCATTAGGCGGGGGGTTATAGCCAGCTTTTCTACTTTGTTGGGCCTGATACTGTGTACAAGAATTGGCTCTAAGACCTGGCTCACTGCTATAATCCCTTTTCCATCAACCCCAAACCCTCCTGATTCCCTCGTCTGTAGTCCCCAAGATAGGCCAGAGATCCAGGTCCCCTCTTTTTTGCTTTTTTCTGGATTGAACCTTATTCTGACTTGTGCATAATTGCAACTTTCACAGCTAAAAGTTGGATCTCCAAGGGCCCTAGGGAGGGGCTTGGCGAATGAAAAATTAAGTAAATCTCGATTTCCTACTTCCCAGCGCCGAGGTCCATCATTAGAAGTAACACAATCCCAAGTTTTACAATAAGAGTCTTGTGCCCCCCCCACAGGTCTTCCAGTCATGCCTGGGTGCACCTGGGCATGCCCAGAACTGTTGTTCTCAGAGATAACCCCTAGCCCAAGGCACATTTACCATCAGCTTAAGGTCAAAGTACAAGTCTGGCCACCATGTGTTTGGTGGATGTATTGCGGTAGCGGAGTTTAGCACCTCTCGTGTTAGTCCATTTTGCAGCTTCCAGGTGATTTTGACGGGTTGATGTGGGTTCACGCTGGCAACTCCAGAGCAGAGTAACTGGGTCATCCACAAGAGAGCCCAGCCGAGTTGTCCTGGTCCTGTTGGCGCCTTCGAAGCTTTAGCCTCAAGAGGTTGGACGGGAGCAGAGATGCTTCCCATTCTTTCTTAGCGTCTTCTTGCTCTGCTGAAGCAGCTGGGCGTACGTGGTTGCAATGCACCCAAGGCCCAATACCATCAACCTCGGTGAAATCTATTTCCCAGTGTTGCCCTGGTCCTTCTCCCCGATACCTCAGTCCTGCATGTTGTCCTTTTCCTGGCCTCATCTGTTGACACGCCTTACAAGCATGCACTATATTCTTTACAGTCGTCTGGTGCCGGGGAAATCGCAGGCACGCAGTTTGAAAGAGCATCAGAGTCTTCTTTTCTCCCAGATGAGTAGACAAGTACAAATGCTCACATAATTGCTGTCCCAACTGAGCAGGGAGTATCAAGTAGCCGTCTGAGTCTCGGTACCATCCATCTTTATCTTTTTGAAGGTTGGTGTGTTTTTGGATCCAAGCAAAGTCTGTGGATGAATACTCAGGGGTTGGGGGCAGAGTTCCCATACCTGGAGGTGGAAGTCCGATCGCCAACACAGGGGTGATGAAATCTTCATCAGCTACTTTTCGAGCTGCCAGGTCTGCGGCACGATTCCCTCGTGCCGTGGGGCTGTCACCCTTCTGATGTCCAGGTACGTGTACTATTGACACAGCCCAAGGCATCTGTACAGCCTCTAAAAGTCTACGGATTTCAGGCAAGTTTTTAATTTCTTTTCCTTCAGCTGTCAAAAACCCCCGTTCCTGATATATCGGGCCCTGGATGTGTACCGTGCCAAAAGCATAGCGACTGTCAGTGAAAATAGTTATTCTTTTTCCTTTGGCTCTCTCTAATGCTTGAATCAGGGCAATTAACTCTGCCTTTTGTGCTGAGGTATCCGGGGGAAGGGCCTCTGCCCATATCGTCCGTCCAGAGTCATCTACTACTGCGGCTCCCTTCCGTCTCTGTCCATCTTTTACATAATTGCTGCCGTCTGTGAATCATCTTAGCTCACTGTTATCCAGTGGAGTATCAGTTAAGTCCTTTCGCATTGCTGTTACCCCGGCCAGTATCTCATCACAATCATGGAGGGGGCTATTTTCCCCCGGATTGGGCAAAAGAGTGGCCGGATTTAGAGTGCAGGGCTTTTGGAAATGAATCCGTGGGGTGTCAAGTAGCAAGGCCTGGTAGTGCGTCAAGCGGGCATTAGAAATCCATTTACCTGGGGGTTGCTTTAAAACTCTCTCTATGGCATGAGGAGTGTAGACCAAGAGTCTCTGTCCATAAGTCAGTTTATCAGCATCGTGGACTAAGAGCGCGGTGGCCGCGATGATACGGAGGCAAGGTGGCCATCCGGCTGCCACTGGGTCCAGTCTCTTGGAAAGGTAAGCTACAGGTCGCTTCCATGGTCCCCATCTCTGTGTTAGTACCCCTTTTCCTATCCCCCGCTTTTCATCTACAAATAATTGGAAAGGCTTAGATGGATCAGGGAGGGCAAGGACAGGAGCCTCTAGCAAGGCTCGCCTGAGCTCTTGGAAGGCCTCTTTCATTGGCTCAGTCCATTTCCAGTCCTTATTTTCTTTGATCCCCTCATATAGGGGCCTGGCCTTTTCTGTAAACCCCAAGATCCATAACCGGCAATATCCCACCATTCCCAGAAATTCTCTCACTTGTCTAGGGTTAGCCGGCTCAGGGATCTGGAGGATGGTTTCTTTCATAGCCTGTGTTAGCCACCTCTGGCCCTGTTTTATCTTATAACCGAGGTATGTAACCTCTTGCTTGGCAATCTGGGCCTTTTTGGCACTAGCCCGGTAACCTAAAGTCCCCAAGGTTTGGAGAAGATCACCTGTTGCCTCTTGGCACTCTTTCTCTGTAGCCGCCGCCAGCATAAGGTCATCAACATATTGTAATAAAACAATGATAGGGTGTCCAACCCGATACTCATGGAGGTCTTCGTCCAGGGCCTCATTAAATAACGTGGGCGAGTTTTTGAAACCCTGTGGTAAGCGAGTCCATGTCAGCTGCACAGGGGTCTGACCACCGTCTTCCTGCCATTCGAAGGCAAAGATCTCTTGGCTTGCGGGGGCAAGAGGCAAACTGAAAAAGGCATCTTTTAAATCTAAAACAGTGTACCAAATGTAGTTTGGAGGCAAGTTGCTTAGCAATGTATAAGGGTTAGGAACCATAGGATGAATATCATTCACCCGTTTGTTGACTTCTCGTAGATCTTGAGCTGGTCTAAAATCAGTTCCCCCAGGCTTTTTCACAGGCAACAGGGGAGTGTTCCATAGGGACCGGCACCTTTTCAGGACCCCAGCGTCTATGAGGCGTTGTATATGAGGAGTAATTCCTTGTTGAGCCTCCTGACTCATGGGATACTGTCGTACCCTCACTGGGGAAGCACTGGCTTTTAGTTCCACAATGATAGGGGGCCTCTGTTTGGCTAGTCCCATTCCTGCAGTTTCAGCCCAGGCCTGAGGGTATCTTTGAACCCATGGTTGTACTTCGGGGCTTATTGTCGCTGGGGCCTCTGGCAAGTAGAGTCTGTATTCATCTTTTAATGCCAGAGACAAGACCTCAAGAGGATGCCCGGTCTCATCTAAAACCGACACTTGTCCGTGGTCGAAATGAATTTGGGCATTTACTTTAGACAGTAAATCCCTTCCCAACAAGAGCGCTGGACACTCAGGTATCACCAGAAAAGAATGGGTCACCTGGTGGGCCCCCAAGTTCACATGCCGTTTTGTAGTCCATCCATATCGTTTAGTCCCGGTTGCTCCCTGCACCCAGGTACTTTTCTTAGACATGGGTCCATCTTTTTGGTTTAAGACTGAGTATTGGGCTCCCGTATCCACCATGAAGCCAACCGGTTTCCCTTCCACATTTATAGTTACCCAGGACTCGGGGAGGGGCTTCGAGCCCTGACCCCCCAGTCGCTATCCTTACCTGCATAGAGGATATGACTGTCTGGAGAGGGAGTCTCGTTTTTGGGGTTCTTGGGCCCCTCTTTTAGGTTTTTCTTGGGGCATTTATCTTTCCAATGTCCAAACTCTTTACAAAACGCACATTGGTTTTTCTCAAGCTTACGCCTTGTCGTTTTTTCTTCAGTTTTTGAGTCCAATTTTTTCCCTTTCTGGAACCTGTTTTTGTTTTCAACCCCAGCAAAAAATATCTGGGCCAGCTCTTTTTGATTTTTACGGTTTTCTTCAGCTCTAAATTCTCTTTCTTTTCTTCTAATGCGGTCCTCTCTCTCTTCTGGGGTCTCTCTATGATTAAAAACTCTCTCGGCTGCCCTCACTAGATCTTGCAAGGATTGTTCATTTAACCTCTCTATCTTTTGTAACTTTTTTCTAATATCGGGGGCTGCTTGATTTACAAATGCTAACATAACTGCTGCTCGTGACTCATCTGCCTGTGGGTCCATAGGGGTATACTGTCTAAAAGCTTCCATTATCCTTTCAAGGAAGGCTGCTGGGCTCTCATTTGGTTCCTGCCTCACTGAACTTATTTTGGCCAAATTAGTCGGCTTTCTGGCAGCCACTCTAAGGCTGGCCATAAGAGTCTGACGGTATACCCGGAGACGCTCCCTACCTTCAGCGCATTCGAAGTCCCAGTTGGGTCGCACCAAGGCGAACCCCTCCTCAATGAGGTTAGGCTGTATTGTGGGCCTCCCATCCACCCCTGGCACATTCTTTTGAGCTTCTGACAGGATCCGCTCTCGCCCTTCTGTAGTGAAAAGCACCTGTAACAGTTGCTGACAATCATCCCAAGTGGGATTATGAGTAAAAAGGATAGACTCTAACAGATCAATAAGACCCTGCGGTTTTTCAGAGAAGGAGGGAGTCTGGGTTTTCCAATTGTACAAATCACTAGTGGAAAAGGGCCAATACTGATATGTCCGCTCTCCACCCTCTCTGGCTGGTCCCGCCCGGACCGGAAACGTGTGAACAGTGAAGGAGGGGACTTCTGGGTCTTCTTCCGCTACATTGGCCATTTCTCTTGTTTTTCCCTGAGTTCCCTGGGCGGGGCCCCCTACTCTGGGATGAGCTAAAGGCTCGGTTCTCCTCCTGGCTTCTCCCGATGAAACCTGTGAAAGCAAGGGCAGATGTGGATCCACATACAGGGGTGGGAACGGTTCGGTCTCCAGATCTATTAGATTAGGATACAGAGAAGATTCCTGGAATACCGGCTTTGGTCGATTTTCGTCCTTTTTTTCTTCTTTTTCTTCGGAAGCCTTCATTACTAACACCTGTGGGCTTGGTGAGGTTGGAGTTGGGGAAGAGGGATGGGGAGGTTTAGGAGGAGTGAGAACAAAGGGTTTAAGCCATTCTGGCTTAAACTAGATCCTGCCAGACCAGAATGTAGGGAGTCTGATCTGGGTGCCCGGCAGGACTAGGAGTAAGCACCCTCTCTTTAACTGCCTGGATAATTTGGGGCACTCGACAGAACAGAAAGTCACCAGTTTGCTCTTCTTTACCAGTAACGAAAGATTCTGAGCTCTAGACTTGAAATCAGAGAAGTGGTTAATCATAAGAGATAAAGGAGTAGAAGTTGTTTGTCCCATGATCACAGAAAAGTACACTGGGAGCCAACAGAGCACACAAAGAGCAGTGCAGACACCACAAATAGACAAACAGATAACAAACACAAGGTGGCCACTGGCAGTGCACTCAATCTTACCTGCAGGATGTTATAGAGCCAGCCGCCTCCCCAGCACGAAACTAGGCCCCGGCCTTACGCTGACTTAATCCAGTATCAGAGCCAGCTGCCTCCCCAGCACGAAACTAGGCCCCGGCCTTACGCTGACTTGCCTCTGCACTTTACAGCCAGATGCCTCCCCAGTAAGATACTAGGCCCTGGACTTAATCTGGGCTTCTGCAACGTTAGCACCGGTGCTCAGAGCTCTTATCTCCTAACGAGGTTACTCCCTTCTACCAGGAGAGTTGTCCTCCCCGGCGGGACGGAGATCCCGGACGAGCCCCCAGATGTTATGCTCCAAGCCCGTATCTCCGAACCGACCGAGAGAACAAGTCCACCACAGTATTGCAAACGCAAGAAGGGAGTTTGTTTATTCCTAGCGCGCTAGGGCCCAAGTCTCATCCCACACGAGGGAATCTGACAAGAGCCGCGAACAAAGGAGTATGGCGGCTTATATACAGGCAGTTCTTTGTCTCAGTTACAGGAGTAGCTGGCGTTACATGATTGGCCAGGCAGGATGAGCGCATATCCTGTCTCTTTCTGGTAAACATGACTCAGGTCCTAGAGACCGTCGTTTGGTCCCTAACATATATAAGGTTCCACTTAAACTAATGAGGTGAATACTCTTTCTACCCCCACAAACCTTCTGCCTTTTACTTGGCCGATCTAGTTTGACTTCTAAAGGAATTACTGTTCACCCTGGAATAATTGATTCAGATGATAAGGGATAAATTCAAATTATGATGTCATCTCAGATACTATGGCAGTTCAAAAAGGGGGACAAAATTGCCCAACTACTCCTTTTACCTTACATGTCTATTAACTCCTCTAATGGCATCTGGACAGATGGATTTGGCTGTACAGATCAAAAGCAGTCCTTATGGACATCAATAGTATCTGAATATGCATGACCAAATATAAATATCAAAATTAATGACAAAAGGTTTTCTGGTCTTCTTGATACTGGATCCAATAATACTATTATTTCCAAACATTTATGGCCCAAATCTTGGCCTATACAGAGAATTTCTTGCCAAATTGCAGGAGTTTCTCAAACCAAAGCACAAGAGGTTTATCACAGTGTCCAAGTATATCCATGTGAGGGACCAAAAGCCCAGCCTGCAACATTACGACCTTATGTGATAGATACACCCCTCGATTTAATATTAAGAGATTTACTTATGCAATGGCAAACTCAAATATATATTCCACATTTTTCATAGGGGCCACTGCTCACTTAACAATCAATGCACTTATTTAAATTACTTGGAAAAATGACGAGCCTATTTGGACAGAGCAATGGCCCCTCACAAAAGAGAAATTGGAGGCTACTAAAGAACTAATCAATACACAATGGAAATCACAGCATATTGAAGAATCTTATTCCCCTTGGAATCTCCTATTTTTGTAATAAAGAAATCTGGCAAATGGCATCTCTTAACAGACCTTAGGAAAATTAATACTATCTATGAAATCTATGGGTGCATTGCAACCAGGAATTCCATCACCTACCACTATCCCTCAAAACTGGCATATTATAGATTTACAAGATTGCTTTTTTTACTATGCCTTTACACCCTCTAGACCCAGAGAGATTTGCTTTCTCTCTTCCTTATCCTAATCATATCGGGCCTAATAAACTATATCAGTGGACTGTATTGCCTCAAGGAATGATGAATTCTCCCACCATGTGTCAATATTATGTAGCCAAAGCCCTTGAACCTGTGAGATAACAATTTCTTAACTTTCTTGTTATTCATTATATGAATGATATATTGTTTTCAGCTCCATGTGTTTTAGAAACTCAACAAATGTTTGACATAGCTAAAAAATGCTTGCAAGACTCTGGATTAATCATTGCTCCTGAAAACATTCAAACCTCTACTCTTTACCATTATTTAGGATCTGTTGTTAATAGACAACGTATTACTCCCCAACTAACAGAGATTCACGTTGATAAATTATCAACCTTGCATGGTTTTCAAAAACTTTTAGGCGACATAAACTGGATTAGACCCACTTTAGTCATTGCAAATGATCAACTGACTAATTTCTTGAATACTTTGAAAGGAGATCCCTATTTAAATAGCCCTCGTTTAATACAAAATAAATTGCAAAAACAGTTTCTTACTCGTATTAGACTTGATTTACCTCTCGAGTTGTTTATACTCCCTTCTCTCCATTCCCTCACGGGACCTCTTGCCCAACAAGAACACCTGATAGAATGGATCTCTACTCATTTTAGAGGGACAAGGTCACTTACGCCCTATATTGATTTGATCACTCTAATAATTATCAATGGGAGAAATAGAACTAAGACTCTGATTGGCTCCAATCCTCATAAAATTGTAATTAATAAATCTCAATTTGAGAATCACTGCAAATGTCTACCAAGTTCCAAATAGCCTTTCTGGAATATTTTAAAGATATTTCATTTCATTATCCTTCTAACAAAATCTGGAATTTCTTCAAAAATGCTGAATTTATTATCTCTTGCATTGTCACATTACAATCTATACCTCGGGAGGATGTTTTCTATATAGATGGGACTAAAAACACCAAAGCCTCATTCTGGTCTGTCAAAGAATACAAAGTCTTTTATACTAAATTTCATTCTGCTCAACAAAAGGATTTATATACTCTTATTCAAGTTATTCACCTATATCCTTACCCTATTAATATAGTCTCTGACTCTTTATATTCAGTTTTTATATTAAGAAATATAGAAACCTCTTATAAATTCCAATCAACCTATTATTCAACAAGTTTTTCTCAAACTACGGTCTCTTATTAGGGACTGCACTTCCCCCACTTATATTACCCATACTCGAACACATTCCTGCCTTCCTGGCCCTGTGACTCATGGTAATGAACAAGCTGATAAACTTGTTTCTTTTGCTACTCCCGAGGAACAACATGCTCTATTGTACAATAATGCTGGCTCCTTAAACCAAATTTAGAAAATTCCATACCACCATGCTAAAGAAATCATTAATAATTGCTCTATTTGTAGTCCCCTACATCTTCGACCCATTGCATAAGGTGTTAATCCTCGAGGATTACAACCCAATGAATTATGGCAAATGGATGTAACTCATTGCCCTGAACATTCTCCATCTTCTTTCCTACATGTCTGTATCAACACAAATTATCTTATATGGGCCACCCCTCTTCGAGGTGAGGCTACACCGCACGTTATAACCCACCCATTAGCTTGTTTTGCAATAATGGGAACTCCCAACTCTATAAAAACAGGCAACGGCCATGCCTATACTTCTAGGCAATTCAAACAATTTTTACAGTCTTTTTCTATTCAACATATTACAGGCATTCCTTATAATCCACAAGCACAGGGCATAGTTTAATGAGCACATTGAACACTGAAACTACGAATTAAAAAATTAAAAGGGGGAATACACAGGAACATTTCTATCTTCCTTATCCAGAGCAGATTTTACTAGATCTCAACACTGTATACTCTCTATTCCTATAACTATTGTTAATACAGCTTTATTTGTTTTAAATTTTTTAAACTTACCTCAAGGAGATATCTTGATATGAGCAGAAAAACCTTTTGAGGAATTAAAGGATACCTCTCTTCCTCTGCCCATTTGGTATCAAGACGGGCTCACTAAGCAATGGAAATTTGGGAAATTATCTTACAGGGAAAGGGGTATGCTTGTATTTCTCCAGATGGATCCAACGAACTCAATTGGCATCCTCTTCAGAAGATCTGCCCCAGGGGAGCCTCCAGTGTTCAAAATAAAGACGAAAAAACAAAACCCTAGGAGAAAAATATTCCAATAAATGTCATGGCGGCTCTCAAAATCTTCAAGAAGCATCACCTTTGATGTCATCGACCTGATGATCTCCCTACTGTGGACAAATAAAAACCCTTGCTTATCAAGCTGAAAATCTGGTTTCTCAACAGGGAATGCCTCAGAATCCAGAACAGATTTTTGTTGCTATGCTTGCTTTCCTTGCTTTTGCTTCCCCTGCTCAAGCTGAATTAATTATCATACTTATTGGGCCTATATACCCAACCTCCCTTTACTGCAGGTTGTAGAATTGACAGATAAAGGACTGATTGTATCCACCAATGACTCAGTACATATGCCTCCTCCTTGGAGTTTGGAGGGGCCCTTTCATCCTGAGGAAGAAGGGAGATTAATATTTCTCTAGGGTATGAAGTCCTTCCTCTCTGCATGGGTCCAGCAGAATTATGCATTAACAATAGCCGACAAACATGGGCTTTCGTTCTGCCTCCAAAGAAGAACTTTGGGACATTGCTTGGACTGTTTACTGCCCTTTCTTTCAATGAGAACCATGTCAACACTACTGAAACTCTAAGAAAAGGACAAAAGTCGTTATGCAAAGGCTTTGCATATAAGAACTTTAAATATACTCCTGTTCATATATATATATATGAATATACAGATGTCAAGCTAAATCAAGGAAATTAATGTTTGTGGCCAATTACACCATTGTTGATTGGGGATCCCACAGTATATGGTTGTCTAACTGTTCAGATGATATTAATAGCACCGTCTGTGATTATGCTACTCAGGTAGCATAGAAGGTTACTGATACTATGATGGAACATTACCATGACAAAGGACTTCTTGGCTGGCTTGATGATGAAATGGCACCCCTTCGCCCTCAAATTGTCCTCAATAAACAGACTGGGCCTGAACAATGGGACATCTGGAAACTTGCCGCAAGCACCGAAGAACTTGGAACTTGGACTGGATATTTCATGGGGACCAGCTGTAGTCATAGTAACTATTCCTTTCGTTATAATCATTCATATTTCATACAAGCTTGTGTTCCCCTTCCTTTTGTTATAGCTATAGGGAACTTGTAGTTTAAAAAGACTTTATGTTCTGTGACTTGTATAGATTGCAAATTGTATACTTGTCTTAATTCCTAGGTTTCTTTGAAAACAAAACAAATCCCTTTTGATTCTTCAATCTTGACATAATCTATGGTTGCCAGTAGATCTCCAACGACCCTGGGAAGAGGGTCCCATGGCAGGACTTGCCTCCCAGTTACTTACTAAAGTACTTCGATGATCTAAACGATTTATTGGATGGTTAATTCTTGGCATTTGGGGATTAACTACCATTTGCACTACTGCCACTGTCGCAGGCATTGCTTTACAAGCCTCAATTCAAACACACAACTTTATTCAAAATTGGAGCAAAGGTGCGCATGCTATGTGGACCACTCAGGCTCAGATAAATGAGGAAGTTCAAGATGAAATACAGGAAATAAAAACAGCCATCCAATGAGTCAGCGATCAATTAATACATTTACAAAAGCAAGTTATACTAAAATGTGACTGGAATTCTACTCAATTTTGTATTACCCCTGTTCGGTTCAACTGTAGTGCCTACTATTGGGAACAAATCAAATTTCATTTGCAAGACATACATGATAATGCTTCCTTAAATGTACAGTTATTACAAAAGGAAATCTTTGAAACCTTCTCTAAGAGTCTACCTTCTTCCAACAATTTGGAAACCTTAGCAGAACAGCTAGCTGATCAATTATCTGGGCTACACCCTCGAGGATGGTTTCAAAGAATTACATGTAGTATTGGATCTGGAACTATAATGCTGATAATTATCCTGGTGATTATATTTGTAGTATACCGATGCTTTTCAAGTAAAATTGTTCAAAGTAAACAAACTCAATTGGTCAGGGCCTTTTTCATAAAAAGTATCTATAGTCACCCCCAATTATGAAAAAATAAAAAAGAGGGAATTCTCAGGGGACGTTCAACTTTAAGGGATCCAATATGTTGCATTTTCTTCCTTTGTGTGCCATTTCTCAAGACTCTCTGTTCCTTATCAGTTCCTGGAAAACAGGAACAAGCAGAGCTGCATGCAGTTCTCAGGACTGAGATCATAGGAAAGAGCACCTGCTTCGATTCCCTTCAGTGACTCCCTTCAGTGACCTTTAACTTATAGGACTATCCATTTTCTTACAACTGATGGAATTTCATTCTTAATGGCTGAGTAATCATTTTTCTTGAAGATATATAAGCATGCATTTCTGAAAATAAAGTACCCTTGTTTCACTTGAGACTTGGGTCCCCCGCATCCTTCTTTCACTTTCTTTTCATCGACTCTAGTCCCCAGGGCCCAGTCTGTAAAGACTACAACATATAAGGAAGATAGAAATGTTCCTGTGTATTCCCCCTTTTTAAAGTTTTTTATATGTAGTTTCAGTGTGTGATGTGCTAATTCTACTATGCATTATTCTTGTGAATTATAAGGAATAACTGTAATATGTTTAATAGGAAATGATTGTAAAAATTGTTTTGAATGGCCTAGAAATATAGGTAGGGCCATTGTCTGCTTTTATAGAACTAGCGTTCCCATTATTGTAAAGCAAGTTAATAGGTAGGTTATCACATGTGTAGCTTCACCTCGGGGAGGTGTGGCCCATATAAAAGAATCTGTATCGATTGAGATATGTAAGAAGGAAGAGGGAGAAAGTTCAGGGCAAAGAGTTACATACATTTGCCATAGTTCATTGGGTTGTAATCCTCGAGGACTGATACTTTGTGCAAAGGGTCGAAGATGTAGGGGCCTACAAGTAGAGATATTATTAATGATTTCTTTAGCATGTCAGTATGGAGTTTTCCAAATTTGATGTAATGAGCCTATATTATTGTATAATAGAGCATGATGCACTTCAGGAGTAACAAGAGAGACAAGTTTATCAGCTTGTTCATTGCCGTGAGCCATCGGGCCAGGAAGACAAGAATGTGTTTGAATACGGGTCCTTTGAAGAAAAGTTATGACCAACCTAGATAGCATATTGAAAAGCAGAGACATTGCTTTGCCAACAAACGTCCGTCTAGTCAAGGCTATGGCTTTTCCAGTGGTCACATATGGATATGAAAGTTGGACTGTGAAGAAAGCTGAGCGCCAAAGAACTGATGCTTTTGAACTGTGGTGTTGGAGAAGACTCTTGAGAGTCCCTGAACTGCAAGGAGATCCAACCAGTCCATTCTGAAGGAGATCAGCCCTGATTGTTCTTTGGAAGGAATGATGCTAAAGCTGAAAATCCAGTACTTTGGCCCCCTCATGAGAAGAGTTGACTCATTGGAAAAGACTCTGATGCTGGGAGGGTTTGGGGGCAGGAGGACAAGGGGATGACCGAGGATGAGATGGCTGGATGGCATCACCAACTCGATGGACATGAGTTTGAGTGAACTCCAGAAGTTAGTGATGGACAGGGAAGCCTGGCATGCTGCACTTTATGGGGTCCCAAAGAGTCAGACCCGACTGAGTGACTGAACTGAACTGAACTGAATATAAATGGGGGAAGTGTGGTTCTTAACAATAATTGTAGTTCAAGAAAAAGTTGTTGGATAATAGATTGATTAGAATTTATGGTAGAAGTTTCTGTATTTCTTAATACAAAAACTGAATGTAAGGAGACAGAAACTATATTAATAGGATAAGAACGTAGGTGAATAACCTGAATGAGAGCATCTAATTCGTTTTGTTGAGCAGAGGAAATTTAGTATAAAAGATTTTATATTCTTTGAGAGACCAGAATGAGGCTTTGGCATTTTTAGTCCCATCTATATAGAAAACATCAGTTTGAGGTATAGGTTGTGATGTGACAATGTGAGAGAGAATAAATTCAGTATTTTTGAAGAAATTCCAGAGTTTGTTAGAAGAATAATGAAATGAAATTTCTCCAAAATATTCCAGAAAAGCTATTTGGAAATTAGTAGTCATTCATAATGTGTTTTTTAATTGAGATTTATTAATATGTACTCCAATTTTATGAGGATCAGAGCCAATTAGAGTCTTTGCTCTCTTTCTTCCATTGATAATGATTAGCATGATCAAATCAAGATAGGTTGTAAGAGACTTTGTCCCTCTAAAATGGGTATAGATCCATTCTATTGGGTATTCTTGTTGGGTAAGAAGTCCAGTGGAAGAATGAAGAGAGGTGGGTATAAATAATTGTAGAGGTAAATCAAGTCTAATATGAGTAAGAAATTGTTTTTGCAATTTATTTTGTATTGAACAGTTTATCTTGTGCCTCTTATGAAAGTGAATGAGGGCTATTTAAATCGGGGTCTCTTTTTAAACTGTTAAATAAATTAGTTGATAATATGTAATGTCTAAAGAGGGTCTAATCCAATTTATATCGCCTAAAAGTTTTTGAAAATCATTCAGGTTGATAATTTATTAATATTAATCTGTTAGTTGGGGAGTAATATGTTGTCTATTAACAACAAATCTTAAGTAATTGTAAGGTGTAGATGTTTGAATCTTTTCAGGGGCAATGATCAATTTAGAAGCTTTTAGCATTGTTGAGCTATGTTAAACATCTGTTGAGTTTCTAAAATAGATGGAGCTTAAGACAATATATCATCCATATAATTAATAACAAGAAGGTCAGGAAATTGTTTTGTCACAGTTTCAAGGTCTTTGGCTACATAATATTGACACATGGTGGGAGAATTCATCATTCCTTGAGGTAACACAGTCCATTGGTACCGTTTATGACACCCGATATGATTATGATAAGGAAGAGGGTGTCAGTTTAGTTCAGTTTAGTCACTCAGTCGGGTCCGACTCTTTGCGACCCCATGAATTGCAGCACACCAGGCCTCCCTGTCCATCACCAACTCCTGGAGTTCACTCAGACTCACGTCCATTGAGTCAGTGATGCCATCCAGCCATCTCATCCTCGGTCGTCCCCTTCTCTTCCTGCCCCCAATCCCTCCCAGCATCAGAGTCTTTTCCAATGAGTCAACGCTTCACATGAGGTGGCCAAAGTACTGGAGTTTCAGCTTTAGCATCATTCCTTCCAAAGAAATCCCAGGGCTGATCCCCTTCAGAATGGACTGGTTGGATCTCCTTGTAGTCCAAGGGACTCTCAAGAGTCTTCTTCAACACCACAGTTCAAAAGCATCAATTTTTCAGCACTCAGCTTTCTTCACAATCCAACTCTCACATCCATGGGTATACTAAAAATGAAATCCTGTAAATCTATAATAATAATATGCCAGTTTTGAGGAATAATGGTAGGTGATGGAATTCCCAGTAGGAATGCATCCATAGGTTTCATAGATGTATTAACTTTTTGAAGATCTGTTAAAAGACGCCATTTGTCAGATTACTTTTTTATTCCAAAAATGGGAGAATTCCAAGGGGAACAAGGTTCCTCAAAATGTTTTAATTTCAATTGTGTATCTATCAGTTCCGTCAGTTCAGTTCAGTTGCTCAGTCGTGTTCGACTCTTTGCAACCCATGAATCGCAGCACGCCAGGCCTCCCTGTCCATCACCAACTCCCGGAATTCACTCAAACTCATGTCCATTGAGTCGGTGATGCCATCCAGCGATCTCATCCTCTGTCGTCCCTTTCTCCACCTGCTCCCAATCCCTCCCAGCATCAGAGTCTTTTCCAATGAGTGAACTCTTCGCATGAGGTGGCCCAAGTATTGGAGTTTCAGCTTTAGCATCATTCCTTCCAAAGAACACCCAGGATCGATATCCTTCAGAATGGGCTGGTTGGATCTCCTTGCAGTCCAAGGGACTCTCAAGAGTCTTCTCCAACACCACAGTTCAAAAGCATCAATTCTTCAGTGCTCAGCGTTCTTCACAGTCCAACTCTCACATCCATACATGACTACTGGAAAAACCATGACCTTGACTAGACGGAACTTAGCAGCCTTTAATTTCTATTCTGTAAGGGGCCACTCTGTTCGTCTCCAAGGGAAACCATTCAATATCACAGTTATCCAAGTTTATGCCCCAACCAGTAATGCTGAAGAAGCTGAAGTTGAACGGTTCTATGAAGACCTATAAGACCTTTTAGAACTTACACCCAAAAAAGATATCCTTTTCATTACAGGGGACTGGAATGCAAAAGTAGGAAGTCAAGAAATACCTGGAGTAACCGGCAAATTTGGCCTTGGAATGAGGAATGAAGAAGGGCAAAGACTAATAGAGTTTTGCCAAGAAAATGCACTGGTCATAGCAAACACCCTCTTCCACCAACACAAGAGAAGACTCTACACATGTACATCACCAGATGGTCAACACCAAAATCAGATTGATTATATTGTTTGCAGCCAAAGATGGAGAAGCTCTATACAGTCAACACAAAAAAGACCAGGAGCTGACTGTGGCTCAGATCATGAACTCCTTATTACCCAATTCAGACTCAAATTGAAAAAGTAGGGAAAACCGCCAGACCATTCAGGTATGACCTAAATCAAACCCCTTATGATTATACAGTGGAAGTGAGAAATAGATTTAAGGGCCTAGATCTGATAGATAGAGTTACTGATGAACTATGGAATGAGGTTCGTGACATTGTACAGGAGAAGGGGATCAAGACCATCCCCATGGAAAAGAAATGCAAAAAAGCAAAATAGGTGTCTGGGGAGGCCTTACAAATAGATGTGAAAAGAAGAGAAGCGAAAAGCAAAGGAGAAAAGGAAAGATATAAGCATCTGAATGCAGAGTTCCAGAGAATACCAAGAAGAGATAAGAAATCCTTCAGCGATCAATGCAAAGAAATAGAGGAAAAGAACAGAATGGGAAAGACTAGAGATCTCTTCAAGAACATTAGAGATACCAAGGGAACAATTCATGCTAAGATGGGCTCAAAGGACAGAAATGGTCTGGACCTAACAGAAGCAAAAAATATTAAGAAGAGGTGGCAAGAATACACAGAAGAACTGAACAAAAAAGATCTTCACGACCCAGATAATCATGGTGTGATCACTAATCTAGAGCCAGACATCCTGGAATGTGAAGTCAAATGGGCCTTAGAAAGCATCACTACGAACAAAGCTAGTGGAGGTGATGGAATTCCAGTCGAGCTACTTCAAATCCTGAAAAATGATGCTGTGAAAATGCTGCACTCAATATGCCAGCAAATTTGGAAAACTCAGCAGTGGCCACAGGACTGGAAAAGGTCAGTTTTCATTCCAATTCCAAAGAAAGGCAATACCAAAAAATGCTCAAACTACAGCACAATTGCACTCATCTCACATGCTAGTAAAGTGATGCTCAAAATTCTCCAAGCCAGGCTTCAGCAATACGTGAACAGTGAACTTCCAGATGCTCAAGCTGGTTTTAGAAAAGGCAGAGGAACCAGAGATCAAATTGCCAACATCCGTTGGATCATGGAGTAAGCAAGAGAGTTCAAGAAAAACATCTATTTCTGCTTTATTGACTATGCCAAAGCCTTTGACTGTGTGGATCACAATAAACTGTGGAAAATTATTGAAGAGATGGGAATGCCAGACCACCTGACCTGCCTCTTGAGAAATATGTATACAGTTCAGGAAGCAATAGTTAGAAGTGGACATGAAACAACAGACTGGTTCCAAATAGGAAAAGGAGTACATCAAGGGTGTATATTGTCACCCTGCTTATTTAACTTATATGCAGATTACATCATGAGAAACACTGGGCTGGAAGAAACACAAGCTGGACTCAAGATTGCCAGGAGAAATATCAGATTCTGCATAACCTCAGATATGCAGATGACACCACTCTTATGGCAGAAAGTGAAGAGGAACTAAAAAGCCTCTTGATGAAAACGAAGTGGAGAATGAAAAAGTTGGCTTAAAGCTCAACATTCAGAAAACGAAGATCATGGCATTGGGTCCCATCACTCCATGGGAAATAGATGGGGAAACAGTGGAAACAGTGTCAGACTTTATTTTTTGGGCTCCAAAATCACTGCAGATGGTGATTGCAGCCATGAAATTAAAAGACGCTTACTCCTTGAAAGGAAAGTTATGAGTAACCTAGATAGCGTATTGAAAAGCAGAAACATTACTTTGCAAACCAAGTTCCGTCTAGTCAAAGCTATGGTTTTTCCTGTAGTCATGTATGGATGTGAGAGTTGGACTGTGAAGAACGCTGAGCACCAAAGAATTGATGCTTTTGAACTGTGGTGTTGGAGAAGACTCTTGAGAGTCCCTTGGACTGCAAGGAGATCCAAGCAGTCCATTCTGAAGGAGGTCAGCCCTGGGATTACTTTGGAAGAAATGATGCTAAAGCTCAAACCCCAGTACTTTGGCCACCTCATGCAAAGAGTTGACTCATTGGAAAAGTCTCTGATGCTGGGAGGGATTGGGGGCAGGAAGAGAAGGGGACGACCGAGGATGAGATGGCTGGATGGCATCACTGACTCGATGGACGTGAATCTGAGTGAACTTCAGGAGTTGGTGATGGACAGGGAGGCCTGGTGTGCTGCAATTCATGGGGTCGCAAAAAGTCGGACACAACTGAGCAACTGAACTGAAGGGGCCACTGCTCTGTCTAAATAGGCTCGTTATTTTTCCAAGTTATTTTAATAATTGCATTGTTTGTTAAATGAGTGGTGGCCCCTAGGAAAAATGTGGAATATATATTTGAGTTTGCCATTGCATAATTAAATCTCTTCCTATTGAATTAAGGGGTGCTTCTATCACATAAGTTTGTAATGTTGCAGGCTGGCCTACTGGTCCCTCATATGGATATATTTGAACATTTTGATAAATCTCTTGTATTTTGGTTTGAGAAATTCCTGCAATTTAGCAAGAAATTCTCTGTATAGGCCAAGAGTTGGGCCATAAATGTTTGGAAATAATGGTAATATCAGATCCAGTATCAAGAAAACCAGAAAATCTTTTGCCATTCGTTTTGATATTGATATTTGGTCATGCATATTCAGATACTATCGTTGTCCATAAGGATTGCTTTTGACCTGTATTACCAAATTCACCTTTCTGTATACCATTAGAAGAGTTAATAGAAATGTAAAAGAAGTAATTGGGCAATTTTGTCCACCTTTTTGGATTGTCATAGTATCTGAGATGACATCATAATTTGAATTTTTTTCTCATAATCGGAATCAATTATTTCAAGGTGAATAGTAATTTGTTTAGAAGTCAGAGTAGATTAGCCAAGTATAAGGCTGAAGGTTTGTGGGGGTAGGGGTCCATAAAGGCTGGTAGGTATTCTAGAAGGGACTGCTTGAGGAAAAAGAAGAAAATCATTTAGGGTTGGTATATTGATGGCAGCATTGCCGGATGTTGAAGGTTTGAGGGGAAAGAATGAGTGTGCCCCTGGTTTTTCTGGATGGGGACCCGGGGAGTCCCCATCTTTGAGTTTCCTTAAATAGGGTTGCCTTAAACATCACACTTAGATCAATATTTTTTAGCCCAATGTACCCCTTTATGACATTGAGGGCAGACTCCTGGAGGTTTTTTAGTAGTTTTATTTTTTTCTGTGTGTTTTTTAGGGCAATCGTTTTTTAAATGGCTCTTATCTCCACAAACAAAACATCCTTCATCCCCCTTTGTAAAGACAGCAGCCATTGCTTCAGCTAACATTTGCATTGTCTGAGTTTCTGATCCTAAGTTGTGACAATCCTTCAAATAATCATTAACATTCCAGATCTCACGAATTGGAGCAATGGCTCTTTGAAACCCCTGATTCGCATTCTCATATGCAAGCAGTTTTTCTAATTGCACTCTTGTCTCTTCTCTGACAACATTATGGGAGATACCAACTCCCAGTCTAGTTAAAAAATCAGCATAGGCTTCATTACTGCTGCTGCTGCTGCTGCTGCTAAGTCGCTTCAGTCATGTCCGACTCTGTGCGACCCCATAGACGGCAGCACACCAGGCTCCCCCGTCCCTGGGATTCTCCAGGCAAGAACACTGGAGTGGGTTGCCATTTCCTTATCCAATGCATGAAAATGAGAAGTGAAAGTGAGGTCGCTCAGTCATGTCCAACCCTAAGAGACCCCATGGACTGTAGCCTACCAGGCTCCTCCGTCCATGGGGTTTTCCAGGCGAGAGTACTGGAGTGGGGTGCCACTGCCTTCTCCATAGGCTTCATTAGGCCCTTGTAATATCTTTGTGTAGTTACTATTAGGTTCCCCTTGAGGAGTAGTTCGATCCCAAGCTTCAAGGGCAACTTCTTTCAATTGCTCATGCAACAAAAGAGGACATTGTATCTGAGCTTTCACCAAATCAATTGCTCCATACCAGTTAACATTTTTAAAGTAATTTGGTTTGGGGTAGTTCCAGCTTGAGCGTTAGAATTGGCATGATCTCGGGTCACATCCTGAAACCACATTATCCAATGAAGATATTTTTGTGGTTTAAGAAGAGCTTTTATCAAAATTAGCCAATCATAGGAATAAAATTTCTGGTAGAAGATGCCATAGCATTTAGAAGTTCTTCAGTAAAAGGTGAATGAGGGCCATACACAGTTACAGGCTTTTTCATCTCTTGCTTGTGAGAAAAATCAATGCCTTCATATTGCAGTACTAGTTGCCCTTGAGCATAAACATTTCCTAACACAGGAAAGGCAAAAAGATCATCTGCCTCAGAGACTCGAGTTTGCAAAGCCAGTAAATCAGAAATCCTTCGTCATGAAGGAGAATGAGTGGATCATGTGTTTTCATAAATATGAGTGTGTGTTAGGGGCTTATCATTGTCATAAAAAAAAGTATTGTTGGCTTTAGTGTCAAAGAGAGCATCAGAAGAATCACCATCAGATTAATTTTGTCCTCTAGTTGACGGGACGTTCGGTTTCATGCCCGTTACAAGAGGAGGAGGAGCGCTTGGGACAGACGAAGCAGGGAGGGTGGGAAAGTTTTAAAACATGTTATGTTGCTGTAATTGGCCCTTCTGTAAAGTCTGCTCTTCTAATTTAGATTCGTATAATGAGCATTCCGCTTGTTGACGAATATCAGGGGGGCTAGAATTGCCTTGAAATGGCAAGGTCTTGGCTTTAATGAGGGCCCACAAGGGCCAGAAACTAATTGGAATATTTTCTCCCCATCTTGTGGCTTGCTCACCTTTTCTTTAACCCATCTCCAAATTTCTAAATCAAAACTACCTTCATCGGGGAACCAGGGATTATATTTAACCACTGTTTGGAGACAAGCCTCTATCCATTGATGCAAAACTGAAAGTCCTGGAACCTTAAATAATGATAAAGGAAAGTAGAAAAGTGTTGGGGCTTTCCAGCCGTTTGTCCTATAGCCCCGCACTTACTGACCTCCTTAGGTCCTAACAGTTAGTCCGTCCGCTTGCCAAGGGCGTTCACCAGGTCCCTGTTTAGGCGCCACTTGTCACAGTCTTTGTAGACCAGGAACTGGGGACTGGAGTCGACGAGAAGAAGGACGGAGGGGACTCAAGTCTCGAGTGAAACAAATGTGCTTTATTTGCAGAAGGGGATGTTTCTATATCTTCATTCAAGGCAGCTTTAGGCAGTAAAAAAAAAAAAGAGCAAAAACAAAGCCAAGGAAATAACAATCTTGAAAGGGCCAGAAAGCATTCCATATCCTGAGTAAGAGGGGCATAAATGAATAAATTACCTTTAAGTAAAAGGTCACTGAAGGGAGTCACTGAAAGGAATCCAAGCAGATGCCCTTTCTCATGACCTCAGTCCTGAGAACTGCATGCAGCTCTGCTCATTCCCGTTTTCCAGGAACTGATAAGGAATAGAGAGTCCTTGAGAAATGGCACACAAAAAAGAAAATAACATATTGGATCCCTTAAAGTTGAATGTCCCCTGACGGAGAGCAATTATTTTGAGCATCAAATTTGATCAGAACCAGGGTAATATCTGTATGTGTATGAGTCACATTTAACAGCTGTCATTACCATTTGCTACTGCTGTATTCAAAGAACTACATTCTGAATGTATCAAGGTTTCCTGTTTCCATGAATAAAATAGAAACGCTTGTGTTCTAACCCAGGATGAATTGTTTTATTCCATCAACACAGTTTTATCTCACTTCAGCACTTTGTAACAGCAGGTAAGAAGGCAGCATTAGGCTCTCTGCTGCTGCTGCTGCTAAGTCACTTCAGTTGTGTTCAACTCTGTGCGACCCCATAGACGGCAGCCCACCAGGCTCCCCCATCCCTGGGATTCTCCAGGCAAGAACACTGGAGTGTGTTGCCATTTCCTTCTCCAATGCATGAAAGTGAAAAGTAAAAGTGAAGTCGCTCAGTCGTGTCCGACTCTTAGCGACCCCATGGACTACAGCCTACCAGGCTCCTCCATCCATGGGATTTTCCAGGAAAGAGTACTGGAGTGGGTTGCCAGGTTTAAATAAATCTAGAACGATTTCTTGTCACCATGGAATCAAACAACATAAAATTTGGGGGGTACATAGTCATAATTTGTAACTAAAGTTACTCTCTCTACACTCTATACCAGAACATTCATATGACTGTAATCCAAATAGCACAGCAGTGCATTTTAGATTGACTTCCATTAATGTGCAAAAATCGCATCAAATAAATTTAAAGGTCTAATTTGCTTTATTTTTATTTTACTTTTATTTTTGGCTGTGCTGGGTCTTCGTTGCTGCGTGCAAGCTTTCTCTAGTTGCTGTGTGTGTTGGCTTTTCTTGTTGGGGAGCACAGCCTCTGGGTGCCAGGGCTCAGTAGTTGCAGCTCCCAGGCTCTAAAGCACGGACTCAGTAGCTGCAGCACACGCTGTTAATTGCCCTGTGGCATGTGGGATCTTCTCAGACCAAGGATGGAACCTGTATCCTCTGCATTGACAGGCGGATTCTTAACCACTGAACCATTGGGAAAGTCCCTAATTAGCTTTATTCAGTGATTAATCCATTTGGCAGAATTCAACCTGGTAAATGGGTGTGCCAAGGAGCCTGACACAGTGGACAGTCTCAGGATGTTGAGGCTATTTTCATGTGCATTTTCATTGTGTATCACAGATTTTTGACTTGTCCTTACTATGAAGCTTTTATTTAGATATGGGCTCTTGGTGATTCTTAGACTTGGGTGACTGTTTCCTTTCCGAGATTAGAGTGGTTTCAGCTGTTTTCTCCTCCTAAGATTTTCCTGTCTTCTTCTGGGACCCTACAGGGCAAATATTAGTGGCTTGTTGTCCCAGAGGTCTCTTAAAATGTCCTCCTTTTATTCTTTTTTATTCTGTTCAGGAGTGGTGATTTTCAGTGCTCTTTCTTCTAGCTCACTGATGTGTTTTCTGCTTCATTTAGCCTGTTCTGATTCATTTTAGTTTCTGGTTTTTTGTTTTGTTTTGTTTTGTTTTCATTTCCTTTACTCTATTCTTCAGTTCTGTTTGGTTGGTTGTTATATTTTCTAAGTCTTCATTAAAGACGTCTCATTTCTCAGGTCATGCATTCTTCTCCCAAGTTCTTGATCATGTTTACTGTCATTACTCGGAACTCTTTCAGGTAGATTGTCTATCTCCATGTTACTTAGTTCTTCTAGGTTTTTGTCTTGTTCCTCCCTCTGAAACATATTGCTCTGTCACCTCGTTTGGTGTAAATTTCTATTTGTGTTTTAATCTATCTGCTAGCATAATTATGTTTCTTGACCTTGGAGAAGTGGCCATCTGCAGAAGATATCCCAGGCATCCTTCTCCCGATCCAAGAGCCAGAGGACATCTGATCCCAGGGTGGTGTCCCACGTGTATTTGTGAACTCGGTTTGCAACCTGTGGTCTCTACTTTTCTTGCTTTTGGTGTCTGCCCCCTGCTGTGAATAGCCAACTCATTGGAAAAGACCCAGATGCTGGGAAAGTTTGAGGACAGGAGGAGAAAGGGGCAACAGAGGACTAGAGGGTTGGATGACATCAGCGATTCAATGGATATGAGTTTGAGCAAACTCCAGGAGATGGTGAAAGCCAGGGAAGCCTGGCGTGCTGCAGTCCATGGGGTTGCGAAGAGTCTGACACGACTGAGCAGCTGACCAACAACCCTGCTGGGTGAGGCTGGTCTGGAGGCTTGTGCCTGCACAGTGATGGTTAGAACTGGGTCTTGACCCTTTTGTTGGTAGAGTTACATTGAAAGGCATGTGTACAGGAACCATTTGGACAGCCTGTCTGCTGATGGTTAGGGCTGCATCCTGGCCCTTTCATCCTTTGGCCTTAGGGGGCCCATTGCTGAGGCCTGCAGGTTCTGAGTGGAGCCAGTGTCGGGCCAAGATGGAGATCTCACGCAGATGAGTGCTCACTCATAGTTCTGCCCTCAGGATCTGTGTCCCCATAGTGAGCCACAGCCCACCTCCCACCCCCCGGAGATCCTTCAAGACCAGCAGGCAGGTCAAACCATCCAGGATCCTAGCAAATGATTGTGTTTTGCTCTTCATCTCAGGTTCGTCTCAGTGTGCATGAGGCTTCATCTGCACCTGTTAAGAGTGAAGTCTCTGTTTTCCCCATTCCTGTGGGGCTCCTTTAATCAGGGCTCACTGGTCTTCACAAGTAAATATTAAAGATCCCTATGGCCTTATTCATTGATTCATGGGTTGGTCAGCATCCCACCTGGTAAATAAACAGGTGCTCCCAGAAGCTGTCTGTCCTCTTTACACCAAGGTATATATGAATCGGTGGGTTGTTTTCAAACTTTTGTGACCTGAGTATGCTCATAAATGCCATGACGTGTACAAAGTAGGTGCAGTGAAGAAGCTGAGTTTCTTTAGCGGTGGGATTCACTTCCATGAAAAAAATGAAATGGCAAAATGGTGAAATGAAATGTTTCATTTGGGAGTTGGCTGTGATCAGGTGCTTGAAAGTCAAATGAGTAGAGTTGTGCAAGCACACAGTGAAGGGAATGACTATGGATTCCAACTGTATTTTGTGACAGGGAAATAGTCTCCAGTGCCAAATGCTTGCAAGCCATTCTGCTGTTTCTCAGTGTTGTGTTCACATTCAGAGCCCAAAGATCTTGCAGAGAAAGTGAGATGTGTTTTTTGTTCCCAACCGAAAATACTTTCCTTGATAACTGATGTTAAATTCGACTCAAAATCACTTTTAAATCCCAGTTTGAGAATCCCTGTTTTAATCCTTTATGCATGCTATCTTTTTGAACTTGAACTCCAAAATAAATACTGACATTGTTTCTCTTTTCCCATATGAAGGAACTTGAATGGAACAAAGGCATCCCATCCCAGGAAGTGACTGAATCGGAGCTTGAATCCACATTGTCTCGCCTCAAAGATCTCTTCACACTGAGGCCTAGGTTGTTGGCATGGCTACAGTAATTCTTGGTGCAGTTGACAGGGCCGAGGTGAAGGCAGGCACAAAGGGTGGGACGAGTAACCTTGTCCCAGTTGTATTTCTGGGGAAACAGCTAAGAGGAGACTCCCTGAGATGGCACCTCAGGCAGCAGACCAGGTGCAGGTGGACTCTCTGCATATAGTAATTCTGAGTAGGGCCATCCAGCAGCTCTGTGCCCACAAAAATCAAATGCTGCTGGTCAGTTAAGATGACCTCAGTGTATTTACAAAGATTTGTTGGAAGAACTCAACAGAAAAATTTGAACAAAACTGTTTGGCCAATCCAATAAATATCTGTGTCCAGTGGGCCACCTCCCAGAGGAAAAAGACAAAGAATAAACATTTCATTAATGTATTTAGACTTTTTTTAAAGACATAATTCTGTGGCATAGTTTAGTCTGTAGAACAGTGAAAATGTAACTTTTGTATGCACCATGTGTGTTTGTTAAGGTGCTTTAGTCAGGCCTGACTCTTTGTGACCCTATGGACTGTAGTGCCCCCAGGCTCCTCTGTCCAAGGGATTCTACAGGCAAGAATACTGGAGTGGATTGCCATGCTCTCCTCCAGGGTATATTGCTGACCTAGGGATCAAATTGTTCTTTACCACTAGTGCCACCATGACCCAGTGATAAGTGCCTTGTGGTAGTCTAGAAATGAACCCACAATATCTCCAGACCATGTCTTTAGTTTCATTTCATCAGTGTTGCGAATGAATGTTTAAATAAGATGTAGGTACACTGATTACCATATAATCCTAGAAGAGAGATTATCCAAGGTGAAGTTGTATTTGTTTAGGCAAGAGTGGTTCATTCTGATTGATAGAGAAGACACATTTCCTTTTAGTCAAGAACAAGTGTAAATTGGTGCCAACTACTGAAATAATTTGACAAGATTGTGGTTGCTGAGGTTTAGAAGAGAATCATGAGTAAGCGATAAAACACTTTAGAGTAAGAAAAATTTATTATCTATTAGAAATCATACCATTATTAATGGAGGACTAAAAGAGAAACTCTTGGCGGAGCTCTATTAACATTTGCCTTGCTTCATTCTGTACTCCAAGGCCAAATTTGCCTGTTATTCCAGGTGTTTTCTTGACTTCTACTTTTGCATCTAGTCCTCGATAAAGAAAAGGACATCTTTTTTGGGTGTTAGCTCTAGAAGGTCTTTTAGGTCTTCATAGAACCGTTCAACTTCAGCTTCTTCAGCGTTACTGGTTGGGGCATAGACTTGGATTACCGTGATATTGAATGGTTTGCCTTGGAAACGAACAGAGATCATTCTGTTGTTTTTGAAACTGCATCCTAGTACTGCATTTTGGACTGTTTTGTTGACCATGATGGCTACTCCATTTCTTCTAAGGGATTCCTGCCTACAGTAGTAGATATAATGGTCAAAGTTAAATTCACCCATTTCAGTCCACCTTAGTTCTCTGATTCCTAAAATGTCGATGTTCACTTTTGCCATCTCCTATTTGACCACTTCCAATTTGCCTTGATTCATGGACCTGACATTCCAGGTTGCTATGCAATATTGCTCTTTCCAGCATTGAACCTTGCTTCTATCACCAGTCCCATCTACAACTGGGTGTTGTTTTTTCTTTGGCACCATCCCTTCATTCTTTCTGGAGTTATTTCTCCACTGATCTCCAGTACCATATTGGGTACCTACCCACCTGGGGAGTTCATCTTTCAGTATCCTATCTTTTTGCCTTTTCATACTGTTCATAGGGTTCTGAAGGCAAGAATACTGAAGTGGTTTGCAATTCTCTTCTCCAGTGGACCACATTCTGTCTGACCTCTCCACCGTGACCCGTCCTCTTGGGTGGCCCCACACAGCATGGCTTAGTTTCACTGAATTAGACAAGGCTGTGGTCCGTGTGATCAGACTGGGTAGTTGTCTGTGACTGTGGTTTCAGTCTGTCTGCCCTCTGATACCCTCTCTCAGTGCCTACCATCTTATTTGGGTTTCTCTTACCTTGGATGTGGGGTATCTCTTGATGACTGCTCCAACAAAGCAGAGCCGCTGCTCCTTACCTTGGACATGGGTAGCTCCTCTCGGCCACCACCCCTGACCTTGGACATGGGGTAGCTCTTCTCCACGGCCGTCCCTGACCTTGGACATGGGATAGGTCCTCTCAGGTGCAGCCCCTGACCTTGGACGTGGGGCAGCTCCTCTTGGTCATGCTTGTTAAAGGCCACACAAAACAAGCTGAATTCTCTGTTAGTGGTACACTGGTGTGTGGCATTTTCAGATCGAGTAAGTGATAAAACTGTTTAGCTTGTGAAGTCAACAATAGAGTTCCAGAAAAACATCTATTTCTGCTTTATTGACTATGCCAAAGCCTATGACTGTGTGGACCACAGTAAACTGTGGAAAATTCTGAAAGAGATGGGAATACCAGACCACCTGACCTGCCTCCTGAGAAAACTATATGCAGATCAGGAAGCAACACTTAGAACTGGACGTGGAACAACAGACTGGTTTCAAATAGGAAAAGGAGTATATTAAGTATATTGTCACCCTGCTTATTTAACATATATGCAGAGTACATCATGAGAATCATGGGCTGGAAGAAGCACAAGCTGGAATCAAGATTGCTGGGAAATATCAATAACCTCAGATATGCAGATGACACCACCCTTATGGCAGAAAGTGAAGAGGAACTGAAGAGCCTCTTGATGAAAGTGAAAGAGGAGAGTGAAACAGTTGGCTTAAAGCTCAACATTCAGAAAACGAAGCTCATGGCATCTGGTCCCATCACTTCATGGCAAACAGATGGGGAACCAGTGGAAACAGTGGCTTACTTTATTTTTCTGGGCTCCAAAATTACTGCAAATGGTAATTGTAGCCATGAAATTAAAAAACGCTTACTCCTTGGAAGAAAAGTTATAACCAACCTGGACAGAATATTAAGAAACAGAGACATTACGTTGTCAACAAAGGTCCGTCTAGTCAAGGCTATGGTTTTTCCAGTGGTCATGTATGGATGTGAGAGGTGGACTGTGAAGAAAGCTGAGCACCGAAGAATTGATGCTTTTGAACTGCGGTGTTGGAGAAGACTCTTGAGAGTCCCTTGGACTGCAAGGAGGTCCAACCAGTTCATCCTAAAGGAGATTAGTCCTGAGTGTACATTGGAAGAAATGATGTTGAAGCTGAAACTCTAATACTTTGGCCACCTGATGCAAAGAGCTGACTCATTGGAAAGACACTGATGCTGGGAAAGATTGAGAGCAGGGGGAGAAGGGGACGACAGAGGATGAGATGGTTGGATGGCTTCACCGAGTCAATGGACATGGGTTTGGGTGGACTCCGGGAGTTGGTGATGGACAGGGAGGCCTGGTGTGCTCCAGTTCATGGGGTTGCAAAGAGTCGAACATGACTGAGCGACTGAACTGAACTGAACACCTAATTGATATGTAACCTAATCTATCTACCGTGTTCTCCTTCCACATTATCTATGTCCTTCATTTAATCCCAAAAGAGGTATACGCCAGAGATCTGGCTCCTCCCATGGCTGGGATTCCTCAGGGATATGTGACCTGTTTGCTAAACATGAATGCTTGACTTTGACATATTACCTTTTAATCTTTCTCCAGGCATTGCTTTCCCTGCAAAATTTAACGATGAATATAATAAAAGTCATAGCAGACTCTTGGTAGGGGAGCACCTGTAAGAAATCTTTCTCTTACCCCCAGTGTGAAATATGTAATTTATACGCCACACCCACCTAGATAAAATTATGCAACAGGTAAATTAGCTTCCACAAGTACATGATCTGATTTGTCAAGGAATAAGTTTTATATTTGAGGTGCTCAGTATAAGGTTTGTGAAAGTGAAGCCACTCAGTCATGTCTGACTCCTTGGGACCCCATGAACTGTAGCCTACCAGGGTCCTCTTTCCATGGGATTTTCCAGGCAATAGTACTGGAGTGGATTGCCATTTCCTTCTCCAGGAGATCTTCCCAACCCAGGGATTGAACCCAGGTCTCCCACATTGTAGACAGACACTTTACCATCTGAGCCACCAGGGAAGTTTTGTAGTCCTCATCAAACTCTGGACCTGTTCGGTGTCTGGTATCCTTTAACCCATGGCCCTCCAATCTACGAGTCATGCCATCCTGGTAGCTGACCAGCCATAAAGGATTGCTCAAAAGCCAAACAATATATGGCTTTTGTGATTTGTCAGTAACAGTGAAGAATTTCTGTCACCACACGGTGTTCTTAAAAATGCTCATTACACATTACTGCACATAGAACATTATAGTCTCGGTAAATTGAAGTGAAACCATATCAAGAATCTTCTCTGACTGCTATGAGAGGGATAATCAAACTACAAGGGGAAAAAGTGCAAAATAAGATATATAAATTTTTAAAGCTGCACAAAAAAATGCCAGCAAATTTGGAAACCTCAGAAGTGGCCACAGGACTGGAAAAGGTCAGTTTTCATTCCAGTCCCAAAGAATGCTCAAACTACCACACAATTGCACTCACCTCACACACTAGTAAAGTAATGCTCAAAATTCTCCAAACCAGGCTTCAGCAGTATGTGAACTGTGAACTTCCAGATGTTCAAGCTGGTTTTAGAAAAGATAGAGGAACCAGAGATCAAACTGCCAACATCTGCTGGATCATGGAGTAAGCAAGAGAGTTCCAGAAAAACATCTATTTCTGCTTTATTGACTATGCCAAAGCCTTTGACTGTGCGGATCACAATAAACTCTGGAAAATTCTGAAAGAGATGGGAATACCAGACCACCTGACCTGACTCTTGAGAAACATATATGCAGTTCAGGAAGGAACAGTTAGAATTGGACATGGAACAACAGACTGGTTGCAAATAGGAAAAAGAGAACGTCAAGGCTGTATATTGTCACCCTGCTTATTTAACTTTTATGCAGAGTACATAATGAGAAATGCTGGGCTGGAAGAAGCACAAGCTAGAATCAAAATTGCCGGGAGAAATATCAATAACCACAGATATGCAGATGACACCACCCTTATGGCAGAAAGTGAAGAGGAACTGAAGAGCCTCTTGATGAAAGTGAAAGAGGAGAGTGAAACAGTTGGCTTAAAGCTCAACATTCAGAAAATGAAGCTCATGGCATCTGGTCCCATCACTTCATGGCAAACAGATGGGGAACCAGTGGAAACAGGGTCAGACTTTATTTTGGGGGGCTCCAAAATCACTGAAGATGGTGACGGCAGCCATGAAATTAAAAGACACTTGCTCCTTGGAAGAAAAGTTATGACCAACCTAGACAACATAATATAAAGCAGAGACATACTTTGCCGACAAAGGTCCATCTAGTCAAGGCTATGGTTGTTCCAGTAGTCATGTATGGATGTGAGAGTTGGACTGTGAAGAGGCTGAGTGCCAAAGAATTGATGCTTTTGAACTGTGATGTTGGAGATGACTCTTGAGAGTCCCTTGGGCTGCAAGGAGATCCAACCAGTCCATCCTAAAGGAAATCAGTCCCGGGTTTTCATAGGAAGGACTGATGCTGAAGCTGAAACTCCAATGCTTTGGCCACCTGATGCAAAGAACTGACTCATTGGAAAAGACCCTGATGCTGGGAAAGATTGAAGGTGGGAGGAGAAGGGGACGACAGAGGATGAGATAGTTGGATGTCATCACTGACTCAATGGACATGAATGTGAGTAAGCTCCGGGAGTTGGTGACTGACTGGGAAGCCTGGCATGCTGTAGTCCATGGGGTCGCAGACAGTGGGACATGACTGAGAGACTGAACTAAACCGAGAGCATTACAGTAAGTGTATCTGAGCAGGTCTTTGAAAAAGAGTACCCAGGCAAAAGAGCTTAGATAAATTCAAGAGATACACCAAAAACCCAATGACGATCCATCAGAGTTTCTAGAAAGAATTTATCATACTTATAGGCACTACTCTGAAGCAAACCCTGAGGCCTCTGAAAATAATGAGAATGGTAAACATAACCTTTATTGGACAAAGCTCCCCAGACATAAGAAAATCACAGAAGTTAGATGGTCCACTTGGAATGACCCCTTCTCAACTGGCAGATGTTGCTTTAAAAGTGTTCAACAACAGGGGACAACAAAAGAAGCAAGAAGATGCAAGACTGAAAGCTACATTACCTGGTGGCAGCAGTGGATTCCCAGAGCACGAGTAACCTGAGGACAGGTGAGCCACCGAGGGGGAGGGAACAACGCGCTTAGTGTAAGGAGGGCACTGGAAAACAGACTGTCCTTGGCTAAGGAGTAAGAAGGAAAGCAGTAACAGACAGGAGCCTGTCACTGCAGTAGAAAGAGATGAACACTCTGATGATGCCCCGGGAGCCCCGAGTACCTGTGACAGTGGGGACAAGCTGACTGACCTTCTGATAGCTACAGTGTGGCACACTCTGGTAGACAGCAAGATGGCGCAGAGAACGACCCAGTCCATCCCGGTCACAGGAGTTTCTGGAGAAGTGCAAAGCTGTTCTTTCTTACAACCCCTGCAATGCCGATTAGGGGACCTCAACCTGAAACACAGTTTCTTATATATGCCAACATGTCCAATCCCTCTTCTGTAAATTAAATGCACAAATGATTTTTTCACCAGAACAGCTTGACCTCTGCATCCTGTCAGGGTACCTGGTAAGCAGGCAGATGACATTTGTGGACACTCTGAAGGAGACTGATTCCCCCTCCCCAGGTATATAAAAAGGTAAGGCAGGAAGTGTGGACTGACAGCACCGCAGGGAAGGCCGACAAACACGTGGCCAATACAAATCCTGTTATTAGGGACACTGGAGGGATTCCCTGGTGGGTCAGTGGTTACAAGTTGGCACTTTTGCTGCAGTGGCCCGGGTTCAGTTCCTGGTGAGGGAACTTAGGATCCTGCAAACTGTGCGGGACAGCCAAAATAAAACAAAAAAGGGGACACTGGGACACCTAATTTAAAACAATACCTTCTGAAGCAAGAGGCCCCAAAGATAATTCAGACAATTCTTGAAAAGTTGGCTTAACTGGGACTAATTAAACCTTGTAGATTCCTATATCAAACTCCTATCCTCCCAAAGAGCCGAACTCAGCAGTGTATGAATCATTGTCCAAGACGTGAGGGCCATTTGTGAGACAGCCCAAGATTGGCAGCCTGTAGTAAGTAATCCATATATGTTCTGCTCACAACTACTGTGGGACAATACTGCTGGTTCTCAGTTCTGGACTTGAAGCACACTTTTCCCTGCATTCCTACTGCAGAAGAACCACTGCAGCTGTCTGCTTTCTGGTGGCAGGACCCAGAAACACAGGGAGTCCAGCAGTACTGCTGGACAGCGTTGCCTCAGGGACTGAAGATTTCCCCTACCTTGTTTGGGGAAACGTTGGCTCAGGCTCTTACTCCAATGTGTGTGGATGACTTGCTCTCAACAAGCAAAGTGTCTAAAAAATACCATAAAAACCCTGAACTCGGCCAATTGTGGGTGGAACGGCTCCCAGAAGGCTCAAGTATGTAAGTAACAAGTCACGTACCTGGGTTTCATCCTCTGCCTGACAGAAAATAGGTAACTGCCAGCTTGGGAACACCCAAGACACACAGAGCTGAGGGGCTTCTGGGAAAGGCAGGATTCTGTCGAATTAGGATCTCGAATTCAGGCTTTAAAAGAACATATCTTGAGCTCTTACTTTGACAAAAGAGCACCAAACAGCCTGGGAAATGATAAAAACAAGGTTAGTCTCGGCTCCAGCTTTGGAACTAGCAGACTTAAACCTTGCACACTGTAGGTCCCTGAGGGACAAGGCCTGAGTCTCACATATTAATTCAAGCTCTGGGGAACATCCCTCGGCCCACTATTACTTCTCAACTAAAACAGAGTGTTCAGGGTGGCCCCCTAGCCTTCGAGCTGTGGCAACTCCTTGTGCCAGACTTCAGGAAACCGAGCAGTTCACCCTGGGGCAACCCACCACTGTGTACGTCTCTCACCTGACCACGCTGCAAAGGCAGGCAGCAAAGGCAGGCGATTCTCAAGCCATGAGAGGCTCACTGCAGATCAACTTGTCAAAATACCAGGTGGTGTATCCAGAAAAGGAGTGAGGATTCACTCTGGACCATACCACACCCGGGGGAGATGTGTGCATGTGGAGCTGTCCTGACTACTGAGGCCCTCTTGCACACCGTGCCACACCCCACTGTAACAGCACCCACACCAGGAGAGATGCCACAATGGATTCACAAGCTCATAATGGAGCCTAACCTGTGGAAGATCATCTAGCGAGCCCCTCAAACTTGCATGATTCATGCTAAAAAATAAAGACTGCTGTCAGACCTCCCCACATGGGGACCCTACACAGGAACCTGGGTCGTCCAAACTGGCAAGTAGACTAAAGTAAATCAAGTTGATAAGGATAGAGAAAAGAGACAGAGTGGGTGATTAAATAGTTAATCCCACTAGGGGATTGTAAGTAAAGAAAAAAGTATGGGAGACTCTGTAAGTTAAAGGATCACTCAAGAAAGCAGGTTTGCTCAGCAACAAAACTGTGTGGCAAAGGCACGGGACCTGCAAACAATAAAACAGCGATGGCATGAGCCCCACATCCTTCCCAGTGGGCTCAGTAAGTTAATGACCCCCAAGGACATGCTTCTTTGTGTGCACTAAAAACAGAAATAAAAGGAAAGGGTGACATTATGATGAAACCTGAGATGATTTACCAAATTTTTGTGCATTTCCATTGAGCCATGAGAGTCCAAGCTTGACCGTGTAAGGACAAGAAAATTCCCCCTCCTGATGAGGAGGAGGAGCTGACGATGGAAGCTGACTTCTAATCAAGATGTTTGAACTTAACTTTGCTAGCGGGTGAGATGAGTGCAATTGTGTGGTAGTTTGAACATTCTTTGGCATTGTCTTTCTTTGGAATTGGAGTGAAAACTCACATTTTCCAGTCTTGTGGCCACTGCTGGGTTTTCCAAATTTGCTGGCATATTGAGTGCAGCACTTTCACAGCATCATCTTTGAGGATTTGAAATAGCTCAGCTGGAATTCCATCACCTCCACTAGCTTTGTTCACAGTAATGCTTCCTAAAGCCCACTTGACTTCACATTCCAAGATGTCTGTCTCTAGGTGAGTGATCACACCATCATGGTTACCTGGCTCATTAAGATCCTTTTTGTATAGTTCTTCTGTGTATTCTTGCCACCTTTTCTTAATCTCTTCTGCTTCTGTTAGGTCCATGCCATTTCTGTCCTCTGTACCTTTAATTTTCTTGAAGAGATGTCTAGTCTTTCCCATTCTATTGCTTTCCTCTCTTTCTTTGCATTGTTCACTTAAGAAGGCTTTCTTATTTCTCCTGGCTATTCTTTGGAACATTTCATTCAAATGGGTTTATCTTTCCTTTTCTCTTTTGCCTTTCATGTCTCTTCTTTTCTCAGCTATTTGTAAGGCCTCCTCAAACAACCATTTTGCCTTTTTGCATTCCTTTTTCCTTGTGATGGTCTTGATCACTGTCACCTGTACAATGTCATGAACCTCTGTCCATAGTTCTTCAGGCATTCTGTCTACCAGATCTAATCCCTTGAATCTATTTGTCACTTCCGCCATGTAGTCATAAGAGATTTGATTTAGGTCATACCTGAATGGTGTCTAGTGGTTTTCCCTTTCTTCAATTTCAGTCTGAATTTGGCAGTAAGGAGTTCATGATCTGAGTCACAGTCAGCTCCTGGTCTTGTTTTTGCTGACTGTATAGAGCTCTCCCATCTTCAGCTGCAAGGAACATAATCCATCTGATTTCAGTATTGAGCATCTGGTGATGTCCTTGTGTAGAGTCGTCTCGTGTTGTCAGAAGAGAGTGTGTCAACTAAAAAAGATGTACAACTTGAGAGTTGCAAGTTAAGTTTTATTTGGGGAAAATGAGGACTGCAGCCAGGGAGGCAGCATCTCAGACAGCTCTGACAGGTGTCCAGAGATCTTTGACTATTAAGACCTAGTCCAGTAATAGCACATTGAGTGATGTTTCAGCAAAAACCTTCTTCAGAACTGGGAATGAGCCTTCCCAGCAATGTGGGACCAAATGGTCATGAAATGCCCTCCAAAGTAGGGTCATATTTGCTAAACAGTCATATCAGGAGAATAGTCTGAGCACTGTGAGAGACTGCTCCAAAGCAGCAGTGGGGGAAGTTCAATATATAAGGTTTTGGTGACGGGGAAGTTCAATACCATGAAGCACTCATTTTACAAAAGCTTTTTTGTTAGCCATGAGGATCTGATGTCACCATGAAGGGATTTAGTACTTCTCTAGATAGGAGGAAGTGCAAGGATTGAGACCATAAAGTCTGTTCCTAAAAACATCCAACTATCTACAGACCAGTCCTACCAGAGTCCCTGGAGCAGAGTGCCTCGCTCCACTCTGAAGTCCCTCCAGGGCTGTTGAAAGTCAGCAGCTTTAGCAGAATGGGGTTCAGTCTCCGTGGAGGCAGAGGGTAAGTGCCTTTGCTGTTCACTCATTGGCAATGCCCTTGGTAAGTGCCAATTTGTAGTTGACATGGCCCTCTTGTGGCCATACATCCGATCATGTTTTGGGGGGCATTTCATGAACATTTTGTCTCTCGTTGCGGGGAAGGCTCCTTCCCAGTTCTGAAGAAGGCTTTGCTGACAGGTCACTCAATGTGCTATTACTGGACTAGGTCTCCATAGTCAAAGATCTCTGCAGACCTGTCTTCTAGTTATGGTCCAGAAAAGTATTCCTTCTTGTTGCATCTTCCCATGTCTCAGTTCAATTCAGTCATTCAGTCGTGTCCGACTTTGCAACCCCATGGACTGCAGGACACTAGGCCTCCCTGTCCATCCTCAACTCCCAGAGCTTACTCAAACTCATGTCTATCATGTCGGTGATCGATCCAACCGTCTCATCCTCTGTCGTCCCCTTCTCCTCCCACCTTCATTCTTTCCCAACATCAGGGCCTTTTCCAATGAGTCAGTTCTTCACATAAGGTGGCCAAAGTATTGGAATTTCAGCTTCAGCATCAGTCCTTCCAATAAATATTCAGGACTGGTTTCCTTTAGGATGGACAGATTTGATCTCCTTACAGCTCAAGGGACTCTCGAGAGTCTTGTCCAACACTACAGTTCAAAAGCATCAATTCTTCAGTGCTCAGCTTTTTTATAGTCCAACTCTCACATCCATACATGACTACTGGAAAAACCATAACTTTGACTACATGGACCTTTTAAAATAAAGTAACGTCTCTGCTTTCTAATATGCTGTATAGGTTGGTCACAGCTTTTCTTCCAAGGAGCAAGTGTCTTTTCATTTCATGGCTGCAATCACCATCTGCAGTGATTTTGGAGCCCTCCACCCTCAAAAAAAGTCTCTCACTGTTTCCATTGTTTCCCCAACTATTTGCCATGAAATGATGGGTCTGGATGCCATGATCCTCAGTTTCTGAATGTTGAGCTTTAAGCCAGCCGTTTAACTCTCCTCTTTCACTTTCATCAAAAGTCTCTTTAGTTCTTCTTCACTTTCTGCCATAAGGCTGGTGTCATCTGCATAACTGAGGTTATTAGTATTTCTCCCAGCAATCTTGAGTCCAGCTTGTGCTTCGCCCAGCCCTGCATTTTGCATGATTTACTCTGCATATCAGTTAAATAAGCAGGGTGACAATACACAGCCTTGATGTACTCCCTTCCCAGGTTGGAACCAGTCTGTTATTCCATGTCCAGTTCTAACTGTTGCTTCTTGACCTGCATACAGATTTCTCAGGAGGCAGGTCAGGTGATCTGGTATTCCCATCTTTTTAAGAATTTTCCTCAATCTGTTGTGATCCACACAATCAAAGGCTTTGGCATAGTCAATAAAGCAGAAGTAGATGTCTTTCTGGAACAGTTGCTTTTTTGATGATCTAGCAGATGTTGGCATTTTGATCTCTAGTTCCTCTGCCTTTTCTAAACCCAGCTTGAACATCTGGAAGGGGAAGTTACTCCTATATCTAGAGTAACATCATTAAAATCACTGATCACATATTGGGCTATACATTTGATCAACTGCTTCAAGTCCAGTCATTATTGAGCCCATCTTTGCATGAAATGTTCCCTTGGTACCTCTAATTTTCTTGAAGAGACCTCTAGTCTTTCCCATTCTATTGTTTTCCTCTATTTCTTTGCACTGATCACTGAAGTAGGCTTTCTTATCTCTCCTTGCTATGCTTTGGAATTCTGCATTCAAATGGGTATATCTTTCCTGTTCTCCTTTGGTTTTCGCTTCTCTTCTTTTCACAGCTATTTCTAAGGCCTCCTCAGACAGCCATTTTGCTTTTCTGCATTTCTTTTTCTTGGGGATGGTCTTGATTCCTGTCTCCTGTACAATGTCATGAACCCCCGTCCATAGTTCATCAGGCACTCTGTCTGTCAGATCTAGTCCCTTAAATTTATTTCTCTTAAACGATCTGTTCTGAAATGTTTTATTGTTAATTTAGCTATATGAAAAGCTATTGTTTCACAATGACCTATAATATATGGTCATATGACTATACAGAGTTACTGTATAGTCATAGGGGATTTGATTTAGGTCATACCTGAGTGGTCTAGTGGTTTTCCCTACTTTCTTCAATTTCAACCTGAATTTGGCAATAAGGAGTTCATGATCTGATCCATAGTTGGCTCCTGGTCTTGTTTTTGTTGACTGTATAGAGCTTCTCCATCACTGGCTGCAAAGGATATAATTAATCTGATTTCGGTGTTGACCATCTGGTGATGTCCATGTGTAGAGTCTTCTCTTGTTTTGTTGGAATAGGATGTTTGCTATGACCAGTGTGTTCTCTTGGCAGAACTCTGTTAGCCTTTGCCCTGCTTCATTCTATACTCAAAAGCCAAATTTGCTTGTTACTCCAGGTGTTTCTTGACTTCCTACTTTTGCATTCCAGAGGGTTCAGATAGAAAAAAGAAATGTTTCAATTTGTGTATAAAATATAATTTTCCCAAATTGCTGTCATAATTAGTTTCAGGGGAAGGTTTTTTTTTCCTTACACCTGGAAAACACTTATTCTAACCAGCAATTTTTCAGATACAAACCATAAAAGTTATAAGCATTTCCATCAGTCCTTCTGTTAAGCTTTGTGAAGTCATCAGGTTTTCCACTAGAATCCTTACCCAGTTCAGAAAGTGGTATTTATCCAAAAGTCCTTTCTGTACATCTTCTTGAAGAGCAAGTATTCTTGCAAAACTTAACTAGTGCTATGACAATATTTTGAGATAATAATTAGAATTATGCCTGATAACATTTTACCCAAACATATCAGAATTATAGGAGTGCCGTATGGTTTCTATGATATCTATATTAGTAGCATTTACCATACAATATCAGTTCAGTTCAGTTCAGTCGCTCAGTCGTGTCCAACTCTTTGCGACCCCATGAACTGCAGCACGCCAGGCCTCCCTGTCCATCACCATACAATATAACCCGAGACTTATTCCTCACTTGGCAATACTTCCCATGTCATTCTGTACAGAACGTAAGGCGAATTGGTGTAATATCTCTTTTTGGGGTGTTTCAGGGCCCTCTGAAGCATCCCAAAGTTAGCTAGAAGTCAAGTTCTTCATTACAATGACTTAGGAAGTTTTGTCAACAAATATCAAAAAGGTTTAGCACACTCAGTCAGATAGGATTATAGGTCATTGTGAAACAATAGCTTTTCATATAGCTAAATTAACAATAAAACATTTCAGAACAGATCGTTTAAGAGATAAATAAATTTAAATCTGTTATCAAAGGCAGTTCACCATCCGAAAAAAAGGTGTCATCTTAACAGACAGAAAAGCTAAATTCAAGTTTTGCAACAGATGGAAAAGCAAAATTCAAAGCTAAATAAATTTTACTTTATTTAAAAGGCAAACTTAATTCAATTTATTTTACACTTATTTTAAACCACGTACAAAACTCACTTCTCATGGTTCACTTTTCACAAACCTTATCACTTTCCGTACCCATTACTTTGTTCTTCCATCCTAAAAAGCCACCTGTAAGTCAGGCTTACTTCCTTTTCCCTTCACAAAATGCAATTTCATTCCTCATACCTTCTTTACTGAAAACACATTTCATACTTTCCTTAAGCAACCAAGAATTGACTTTTTTTTTTTTTTTGGCAAGTTGGTCCATTTTTAATACTGAGTCAAAAGAAGTTGTTTTTGGCCTCCTAAAGTGCCCATCCCTTTTTATTGAGGTGAACATATTTCCGAATTTTAAGTAAACAGTTGCTGTGACTGGGTAAATTTGCCCTAGGTCCATCCTCCAGGAATGGAGGATGTCATTATCGGAATGTCATCCAGTTTTCAAGGGGGATATCAGCCTGGATCTGCTCTGTAATTGTTGCAGAGCTCTAATTTGCTTTATCCGTGTCAACAGTTCCCCTCTCTCGTGAATATTTTTAGATCAGTGCATCCACCTAAAAGTGCACTCTTTACCGATGAAGACCTGAGGTACCGTTCTGGCTCCAGTGAGCTGTTGCAAGTAATCTTGTATCTCATTGGTGTCGCCGCTGGCTGTGATATCGACAAATTCCAAAAGCCCTTGTTTGAAGGGCAGTTGACTGAGGAGCTCCTGAGTCCTTGTGCAGTAGGGGCAGGTTGGGTTGATGAACACAACCACCTTCCCAGACTGGATCTTGCTGTTCACAAATGCTTGAGCCATGCTGCCTCTCCTGGGAGGACACCTTAACTGCCAAGAACTGACTTTTATATTAGCATTTTATAGATTGGTGAGCATAAATGCCAGTGATTATTTCTAAAACCTTTGCTTTCTTAGAGAGAACATTTTAGGATGGCACCAAACAAATGTGGGCAAAATGAGGACTGTAGCCCAGGAGGCAGCATCTCAGATAGCTCTGAGAGACTGCTTCAAACGGCAGTGGGGAAGGGCAATATACAAGGTTTTGGTGAATGGGAAGTTCAATACCACGAAGCACTTATTTTACAAAAGGTTTTTTGTTAGTCATGAGGATATGATGTCATCATAAAGGGATTTAGTGCTTCTCTAGATAGGAGGAGATGCAATGATAGAGACCATAAAATCTGTTCCTAAAAACATTTTTTTAAAAATCCAATTGTCTAAAGACCCATCTCACCAGATTCCCTGGAGCATGGAGTGCCTCACTCCACAGCTGTTGAAGGGCAACAACTATAGGAGCATGGGGTTCACTCTCCATAGAGGCAGATGGCAAACGCCTTTGTTGTTCAGTCACTGGCACTGCTCTTGGTCAATGCCACTTTGTAGTTGACAGGCGTTTGCTATGACCAGTGCATTCTCTTAACAGAATCGTTAGCTTTGCCCTGCTTCATTCTGTACTCCAAGGCCAAACTTGCCTATTACTCCAGGTATCTCTTGACTTCGTACTTTTGCATTCCAGTCCCCTATGATGAAAAGGACATCTTTTTTTTGGTATTAGTTCTATGAAATCTGTAAGTCTTCACAGAACTGTTCAACTTCAGTTTCTTTGGCATTAGTGGCTGAGGCATAGACTTGGATTACTGTGATATTGAATGGTTTGCCTTGGAAATAAACAGAGATCCTTCTGTAGTTTTTGAGATTGCATCCAAGTACTGCATTTTGGACTCTTTTGTTGACTATGATAGCTATTCCATTTCTTCTAAGGGATTCTTGCCCACAGTAGTAAATATAATGGTCATCTGAATTAAATTCACCCATTCTGGTCCATCTTAGGTCACTGATTCCTAGAAAGTTGATGTTCACCCTTGCCATCTCCTGTTTGACCACTTCCAATTTACCTTGATTCATGGACATAACATTCCAGGTTCCTACACAATATTGTTCTTTACAGCTTCAGACTTCACTTTCACCACCAGAGACATCCCTAACTGGGCATTGTTTTTGCTTTGGCTCAGCCTCTTCACATATTGTGGAGCTATTTCTCTGCTTTCCTCCAGCAGCACACTGGGCATCTAGCAACCCGGGGAGTTCATCTTTCAGTGTCGTATCTTTTTGCCTTTTCATAGTGTTGATGCCAGCAAAGTAATGCTCAAAATTCTCCAAGCTAGGCTTCAACAGTACATGAACCAGGAACTTCCAGACATTCAAGCTGGAATTAGAAAAGGCAGAGGAACCAGAGATCACATTTCTAACATCCACAAAGCAAGAGAATGTCAGAAAAACATCTACTTCTGTGTCACTGACTACACTACAGCCTTTTTACTATGTGGATCACAACAAGTTTTGGAAAATTCTTAACGAGATAGGAATACCAGACCATCTTACCTGCTTCCTGAGAAACCTATATGCAGGTCAAGAAGCAACAGTTAGAACCAAACATGGAACAATGGACTGGTTCCAAATTGGGAATGGAGTACAAAGAAGTACATCAAGGCTGTATATTGTCACTCTGCTTATTTAACTTAGCTACAGAGTACATCATGCAAAATGCCAGGCTGGATGAAGCACCAGCTGGAATCAAGATTGCTGGGAGAAATATCAATAACCTCAGATATGCAGATGGAAACACCCCTATGGCAGAAAGTGAAGAGGAACTGAAGTGAAAGAGGAGAGTGAAAAAGCTGGCTTAAAATTCAACATTCAGAAAACTAAGATCATAGCATCCAGTCCCATTACTTCATGGCAAATAGATGGGGAAACAATGGAAACAGTGAGAGACTTTATTTTCTTAGGCTCCAAAATCACTGCAGAAGGTGACTGCAGCCATGAAATTAAAAGACACTTGCTCCTTGGAAGAAAAAGTATGACCAACCTAGACAGCATATTAAAAAGCAGAGACATTACTTGGCCCACAAAGGTCCTTCTAGTCAAAGGTGTGGTTTTTCCAGTGGTCATGTATAGATGTGAGAGTTGGGCCATAAAGAAGGCTGAGTGTTGAAGAATTGATGCTTTTGAGTGATGGTGTTGGAGAAGACTCTTGAGAGTCCCTAGGATGGCAAGGAGATCAAACAAGTCAATCCTAAAACAGATCAACCTGGAATATTCACTGGAAGGACTGAAGCTTCAGCTTCAATATTTTGGCCACCTGATGGAAAGAAGTGACTCATTAGAAAAGACCCTGATGCTTGGAAAGATTGAAGGCAGGACGAGAAGGGGGCAGAGGATGAGATGGTTGGATGACATCACTGACTCAATGGACATGAGTTTGAGCAAGCTCCGGGAGATGGTGAAGGACAGGGGAGCCTGGTGTGCTGCAGTCCATGGGGTCGAAAAGAGCTGGACACAACTTGAGCTGCTGAACAACAACTCAAGAAGAGGAAGCAGAAGAGAGAGATAAGGACACTCTCCACCTCCCCACTTCTCCTTTTATTATAAAACTGTAGCTCACTAATTACTCTGGGCGGCACCCTCTCCCCCTCTGCTTGTAAGCCTCACAAATGTCCTATCTTTTCTTTTTTTTTTCAGTCAGCACAGGCTGCCACAGAAATATGGTATAGATTTCTAGAGACACAGAAAGGGTCTTGTTGCTAGCGCAGGAGACAGGGTAGATGGTATATGAGAAGGAAGAAATTTTACTGTCTGAGTGCTGCTCACAGGTTCTGAAAATCGACATTCTTTTAATTTGGGGATTTTTCTCCTATGTTCTAAGTCTAACCCTGTTAAAACTTAAGTCTATAAATTTAGGTTATTCTACCTGTTATTTATGTATTTTTAAAAAATAAATACTTATTTATTATTTATTTGGCTGCAATGACTCTTAGCTGTGGCAAGTGGGATTTAGTTTCCCATCTAGGAATGGAACCTGGGCCCACTGCGTTGGAAGCATCGAGTCTTAGTTACTGGACCACCAGGGAAGTCCTCAAATATCTCTAAGCTGGTAAGTTTTGCATTGCAATGCCTGTTTTATGACTAAGTTTTAAAGTGAAACTGTGAGATCTCTATTGGGATGTATGTATTGCTCAGGTTAATTTGTAGGTGAGCTCTATTGAACTGTCTTTCAAAAAAGTCCTTACAAATTAAACATTTCTAAATATAACAGAAACTAAGCTAAATGGATTTTGGATTCGTATGACCCAAGAAACACTTAGTATGAAATTTACATCTGGCATTAAAATTTGTTGTTTGCTTGTTATTTAATAGAGACATGTTATTTAGACACATCGCTATTAAGCAGAATGTTTTTATGGTACCCAGGTTTACTCAAAGTCAGTAAGTATATTTGTTGTAAAGTTTGTCAGCAAGAAAATTAACTCATGGTCTTTCCTGGAGGCTCAGCAGTAAAGAATCCCCTTATCAATGCAGGAGACGTGGGTTCGATCCCTGACCTGGGAAGATCCCACATGCTGTGGAGCAACTAAGCCCATGTGAGCCAACTACCCAGCCTGTGCTCTAAAGCCTGGAAGCCACAACTACTGAAGCCCACACCCCCTAGAGTGCGTGCTCTGCAAAAGAAAAGCCGCCTCAGTGAGAAGCCAGTGCACCTCAGCAAACAGTAGCCCCTGCTTCCTGCAAATAGAGAGTCCGAGCAGCAGTGCAGACCCAGCACAGCCAAAATTAAATAAATAAATATTTTTGAAATGTGTTTTTCACTTGCGGTGCACTTTGTACAATTTTTAGTGATCAAGACACTCACTTTCCTGGACCAATTTTACAAGCCTATGTTATCAGTTAACCAGACTCATTTTACAAACAAATTAATCTTAACTTGGCTACGTTTGGGACAAATGAGGATTATTTGAGAAGAAAGGAATTATGTTTTAATAGATATTAAATTTTAGTTTGGCTGAGATCAGTATCTACTGTCTAAAACTCACTTTTTAAATAGTACTTTTGTCATATTCTTGTAATGTTTAATTGAGTTGTTAGGAAGATATTCTAGGCTTGGGTCTGAAGCTCAGCAGTGTAAGCTATCTTTGGATGCAGGTCAGTTGCCCATAATCTATAACTAGGGGGTTGTATGTCCTAGAAAAAAAAAAAAAACCAAGACATCATTTAAAAGACTGTCCTGCCTGGATAAATGCCACTTATGAGGTATTCTCAACATCCTGCACAAGGATACTGAAGGGAATCAACTTCCAGGATTTACCCTCCTCCCCTGACCCTTTCCTTCCTATTTGCAGCCAGACCAGTTCCTGAAAGCTCTCTGTCAAGGCCACTGGACACACAGTCTGTATTATTCCTTTGGGACAGTTTCTCAGCCATTCACACCTGGCTGAGAGACTACTCGGAAGGGATAACATCTAAAGCTTTAAGCACAAGTCCCGATTAAACTGCACAGTGAAGTGCGACACAGGAACGTAACATCTGGATAGCTAACTACTGCTCGAGGGAGGGGAATGGCAAGGACTGTCTCAGCCGGGGCTCCAGCCAAGGCCACTAGCCCAGAGTCAAGGGCACCCAAGGGTGGGGAGACTGCCCACTATATTCAGGAGCTCCTTCTCTGTACCTCGAGTTACCCAAGGGCCAAATCTCAGCCCAGACAGCACCTGCAGCATGTGAGTTATGGACCAACTGCCCCATGGCTCCGCCTCTGTGAGAAGCCCCTTTCTCCATGTCCATCTTTCTCCGCCTTTCTCCTTGTCCATCTCCTTGTCCATAAGTCAGCAGAAGATAAATTGATACATTTTTCTGAGAACCCTGAACTTTCCAGGATGGAGTTTACCCAGTTAATGAGATGTTTTGATCTCATCCAAAGGGAGATTTGCAGACTTTACTCCCCCACAGGCAGCTAGGGTCCATGCTGCCCCAGTGGCAGCCCGAGCCCAACAGGGCCACGCGGGGGGCAGGGGGCACTGCCACTGTCCCTGAGGCAGGTCCATGGCTACATGATTGTTTAACAGAGGTTATGAAAACACGTGCAGTTAAACCTGTCAATTATGAAAAAGTGCAGGTGGTACCACAGGGGTGAGATGAAAATCAGAAAGCATTTCAAGAGAGGTTGATAGAAGCTTTAAAAAATATAGCAGGGGCTTTCCTGGTGGCTCACTGGGAAAGAATCCACATGCCAATGCAGGGCACATGGGCTCTATCGCTAATCCAGGGAGATCCCATGTGTCATGGAGCAATTAAGCCCAGGAGCTGAAACTACTGAAGCCCAGGCCCTAGAGCCTGTGCTCTGAAACAAGAGAAGCCACTGCAGTGAGAAGCCCATGCTGAGAAAAGCCCACACAGCAACAAAGACAGAGCATAGACAAACTATATACACAGGAGTGTGGATCCCTGCTCCCTCGAGGGACAGGCCCTTTTGGCTATGCATTTCATAGTGCACCCTGCCACAGACATCAGGAGCGAGATTCAAAAAGCAACTGCTAGTCCTCAGACACCTATGAGCGATTTGCTCCAAGTGGCTTATTCAGTTTTCGATAATAGGGACATGGTTGAAAAGGCTGAACTCTTCCAGAGAAATACACAGAGGGCTGAAATGATGATTGTAGCTTTGTCCACTCAGAGACCACCAGAGGGGAGGTAAGATTTTGCAGGCCAAGCTGGCCATGATGGACCACAAGGCCAGGTACACAGACCAACCCAGGATGCCCTGTGTGGACAGAAGGGCGCTTGAGGAGAGACTGTGTTGGACTCGCCCTTTTATAGACAGCCAGGGGACTGGAGGAGGGAATGCCCCAGACACCTAAGATCCATGGGGCCCCTCAGCCTTGGATGGTTTCCCCACACTGACAGGCCTTGAGGTCATAAGTGGCTCTGCCTACAGCACCGTGTATATAACTAGTGCTGAAGCTTGGGGGTCACTGAAGTGGGGGCCGAGATGGAATTCCTCGGACACCAGCACAGTCCTTTTCGTCTTAACTTGAAGGACTGGAATTTTTAACAGCCATTAAAAAATACATAATGGGAACATCAGCACCAACACAGGGCCCACTTTCCAGGAACGCCCTTCATGCTCCAACAATGGCCAGTGGTTTCTACATCGATTTCTGTGCCTGTCACCTCTCTTTTAACTCAAGGGACTTCCTAGTTAAATTAGGCTCCACTCTGATTCTTGAGGGACAAGGAAGCCACCCTTATGACCAAATGATACTAACAAAACTAAAAAACAGATTAACTCTATAACTGAGATACAAGACTTAATAGACGCTGCAGTATGAAACACTGAGGCTCTGGGTCTAGCTACAAATAAACAGACTGAGGGTTTACGTGATGCTCTTCTGGAGTTGGAACCTGTTATGAGCTACGTAGCCCAGCTGGTAAAGAATCCGCCTGCAATGCTGTTACTGAAAGGTATGTGTTGGGGTCCGGGCATGTTTTGTACCCCTCCCTCATCAGACAGACTCCTCAGGTTCTCGTGTGGGGCCTCGCCCCAGGAATGTGCACAGAGCCGCAGATGATTCTGATCTGGATCCTGCATTGAGCACCAGGGGTCTTAGCCTCTACTTCTGAGACTGAGATCAAGCCCTGGGGGAGGGAATGGTGCTCTTCTCTGAGTGGGGCTGGACCAGGGCCTGCTGTGTGACCTGAAGGGTATCGTGGGGTGAGCCGAGGTATCCCCTGCTGCTTTGTGCATGAGGCCTCACCAGGAGGGGAGTGTGATCCACAGGAAAGTGTGGGAAAGTCCTGTGTTGGACTCTGTGTGGGAGTTGACTGTCCTGAGTCCCTCCTGAGACAGTGGCCACAGGGGACTGTCTGTTCCTCATGGTGAGGGCGTCCCTGTGTGTGTTGATGGGGCTCAGGAAGGGGGTGTGTTGACCCTAAGCATTAAACAGCATGTTTTCCACTTTCATGAGAGAACTGTGAAGACTCACGGATGAAGAAGCCCAGAAGAGGAAAGAACAGGAGTCAGGCATGGCTCTTTCTCTGGTAAGGTCATATTCTCAGTGGATTCTCAGTCTGTCCTTCCTGAATTGCCCTTCTCTGGACTCAATAATCATGTCTGACTCTGAAATATCCTGTCTGACTTTTGTATACACACACTAACCCAGGGCCTTCCCTCAGGGCCTGTTTTCTCCACTTAGATCCCGTCTCCCCATGACCTGGTGACCTGGCCTTGTGAGGAGACTCCCCTGGTCACTGTCCTGGGCAGGGCTTCTCACCCATGGGTTGGAGACAGGGTCTCAGTGCTGTTGGGCAGCAGGGGTTGCTTAGGGTCCATCTGGATGCACTGTCTGCTCTCTGTTAACCAGGGTAGAGAAGCTGTAGGTGGACCTCAGGTATTAACATGTACAGTATACAGTAAAATCTGCCAAAGAGGCCAATGAGGGGAAATCAGTTCCAACTTTTTACAGTACATTTAAAACTAAATGAGCACCTCCCTGAAAACTTCAGTGTTTGGGCATGGAACGAAACATTCAGAAAGAGATGTCAGGTCTGGGGAGTGTTTCATTAGACCATCTAATTTAAACTGTAAAATCAGGTTTACTCCTTTTTTTTTTTCTTTCTTTTTTGACCACGTGATGCAGTTTCCAGGGTCTTAGTTCGCTGAGTAGGGATTGAACCTGAAACCCTGCAGTGGAAGTGAGGGATGTTAATCACTGGACCATGACGGAATTCTCCAACTTTACTAATTTTGATTCAGTATTTTCTTAATGGAATAAAATAATAAATTTTTGATGTTGTTAATAAGTACATACCTAAAATTAATTATAAAAGTCACATTATGATTTTTAAAATATATTCATTTCCTGTACTCTGACTTCATTGCTTGAGTGTCTTTTCCCAAGGTCTGGCAAGTGGTGGCCACTCTCTGGTTGTGGTGCACAGCTTCTCATTGTGGTGGCTTCTCTTGTCTTGCAGCCCAGGCACTAGAGCACACTGGCTTCAGTAGATTCACCTCCTGGGCTCTACAGCTCCAGATCAGAAATTGAGACTCATGGGCTTAGTTGCCCCTCAGCATGTGGGATCTCTGATCAGGCAACAACCGACATCTCTTGCATTGCCCAGTGGATTCTTTACCACTTACCCATAGGGAGGCCCACATATTTTTCAATACAGGTTTTATAAAGATTGGAAGAAATCTGTATCTTATTTTCTGCTTGATTACTTTTTATTTTTCTTGAACTAGAATAAGATAATGTTAGGGAGTTCTCTGGTAGTATAGTGGCTAAGAGTGTGCCTGTGAATTTTGGGTGTACGGGTTCCATCCCAGGTCCCAGAAGATGCCTCAGAGCAACTAAGCCCATGGGCCACAACGACAGACCCTGTGCCCTTGAGCCTTGGAGCCATTACTATGGAAGTCCGCACTTTCTAGAGCCTGTGCTCCAAAACCAGAGAAGCCACTGCAAGGAGAAGCCCGGGCACTACAGCTGCAACTAGAGAAAGCCCACTCACAGCAAGGACCCAAAATAAGCAAAATAAATGAGCTTGAAAAAGAAATAGAATGTTGACAAAGTTACTGAATGAAGAAGTAAAATAAAGAAGAGATTGAGAACCCACTCAGTATTCTTGCCTGGAGAATTCCATGGATAGAGGAGCTGGCGGGCTGCCCTCAGCGGGGTTGCACAGAGTCTGGCATGAGTAAGCAGGTAAACAACAACTTCCACACAGAGCAGATTGAGCTCTGATAAACAAATCTAGGTGTCTAACTTTCCTCTTGCAGATTCTTCAGTGACTTCCAGTAGCTTTTGGAATAAAGTCCTAAATCCATAGATCTTGCATAAATTAGCCTCTGCCTGGCACCACCCCATGTACATTCCCTGTGTCCCAGTCACACTGGCTGACTTTCTGTTCAGTAAATATCTTCGTGCCTCAGAGCTGGCACTCAGGATGTTCTCTCTGCTTGCAACACTCTTCTGTTTCCCACCTCGCCAATCCTAAGTTTCTTCCTCACAGAGACCTTGTCTGATTTCTCAATGTAGCTTAAGACTTTCTGTTTAATCTTGTCTTAGCACCAGGCCTTTGTCAGAGCACTTATTTCAGTAGTTACATTAAAATTGTGGATGAAATTGGCTGGCTGGCTGCTAGATCGTAAGCTCCATCATGTTCACTGCTGTATTTCAAGTCTGAGGCACAAAGCTGATGCTGAATGAAATTTGATAGAATGAAAGAAAAAAAATAAAGACAACTCTTGTTTCAATCAATTGTGTGTTTACACACGCATGCATGAATGCATGGATATGTAACTCCATGGTTTTATTACAAAACATCCTCTCATAAATAATGGTGTATGCTTTGTAGCAGTTTCAGTTGTGTCTTAAGTGTATTTCATGGAGCTGATTTTTCTACATCATTAGATGAATGATGTAAATTGTAGTAAGATTATTGACATTGTGTGGGTTGTCATGGGAGAGGGTGTGACCCTGTATCGTGACCATTTATGCTATTCTGTTGTATTTCAGCTTTCTTGAACTTGATTCAGGTATTCTCAGGGAACTCTCTGTGGATGCACTTTCCTTCTCTGCTAGTTAACTGGTTGATTCTTTAGGTTCAGTTGTCTCTCCCAACCACCTGAGCTCAGGTGCTGTTGCCTCATTTCTTAATGGTTTGATCTGAGCTATTTCTTAGAGTGAAAGATTTTTCTCCCCAGTAAGGTGGACGAGATCTTTCTCTAACGTGCTGTTTTGTTGATGACAAGTTCATCCGTGTGAAGTCTTTAGAGTAATGCTTAGTGTGTAGGATGTGCTGAAACACCTGTCCTCAGTGTGATGGTGTCATCATCATCACAATGTGTGTTCTTTTAAAGTCACTGTGGACTTTGTTGTCTCTGAAGACCCCAGTCTTGCTGTAACTCATCTAGATAGTGACACTACGTCAGTCAGTGTGTTGAATGTAACACTTCTGCATAGACAACCCAGTGCTGGTTTTAATTTGTGTATTTTTCATGTATTTTCCACATACATGACAAATTCATGTTGATTGTAGGATATCATAATCTTAGGAGAAAAGAGGAAATTTTAAATTAGATTAGAGACCAACAGTTTGGTTCAAGCAGCTTTTAATGGATTTATCAGACTATTACTTCAACTGAATTGAGCTTTATCCCTCTCACCTCTTCTCATTTTGTGTGAAACTAAGAGTCCTCCTCAGGGCCCATTGGAAGAATCTGTTTTCATTTCAGGCACAGTTGAGCTTCAAGGATGTGTTCCTAGATTTCACTCCTGAGGAGTGGGAATGCCTGGACCCTGCCCAGAGGACCTTGTCCCAGGATGTGATGGTGGAGACCCTCAGGAACCTGCTGTCTGTGGGTGAGGATCCCTTCCCTCTGAAGTAGGGATCTGCCATGGGGTGCCTCTGCACGTTCCCTCTGAACCTTTTGAGATCCCCTGTTTTTCTTGACTAAGCTCAAAAGCTTGTTGACTCATACATGTGAAGCTTCATGGTTGGTATCAGGAGTTTAAACTTGTCTTTCCTTCAGGTGACCTGCTTACTGTGTGATATACAAGGAGTTTCTCCACAGCCAGAGTGTTTATAAAGCTGATTTCAAACGTTGAAATATCCAGTTGCCTGTTTTCTAGCCTTGTGTTCTTGGTTCAGTAGTTCTTAGGTAGGAACTAGATACCTGCTGTTCCCTCTGCATTCAGAAGGTGGCAGATAGTAAATTCATTTGAGAAGTATTTTTCTGTCAGTTTGTAATGTCCTCACTCCTTGGCTGATGAAAGAGCTGGATTCTACACCTGCCAATGCAGGATACACAGGTTGGATCCTTGGTCTGGGAGGATCCCACAGCTATGCCTGTGTGCCTCAACTACGACCCAGCACTCTAGAGCCTGGAAGCTGCAACTACTGAGCCCACATGGGACAACTACTGAAGCCCGTGCACCCAGGAGAAGCCACAGCAAGTGAGGTGCACGAGCACTGCAACTGGAGCGTAGCCCCTACTTGCTGAACTTGGAGAAAGACCAAGCAGGAACGAACACTCACCCGAGCCAGAAGAAATGAATACACCAATGTATTAAAATTCACAGACTACATTTATTTAAAAAAGAGAGAGAGAGGCTGGATTCTGGAAGAAGCCACAGTATATAGCATTACTTCTGAGTAGGAACTTCTGTTTCTGATCTGAACGTTATCCCCATTCTTGTGGCACAAGGAAGAAGACCCCTGGATTGTGGAGAATGAGGTGCTAATAGCAAACATCCAGATGAGTGGGAAAGTATCCACAGTGTGATCACAGGGCAACTGTCACAAGGACAGAGAGGAAGCCACACCGTTCATGGGGTTTGGGAAACTCTCCAAGTGGGAGAGTTCTGTGAGAAAACAGATGTTTAATGTTTGTGAACTCTCACAGGAGATTTTTCTTCTCCATACTTAGGGTTCTGTTCTTCGACATGTGAAATGTACAGCACCCTCGAGTGGTGCTGTAGCACCCACAGAGATGAAGGCAAGGTCATTTCTTTAGGCCTGTACTGGGTGTTTTTTGCTGTGTGGACTTTTGTCTATTTGAGACGAGTGAGCGCTACGCTCTGGTTGCAGGGAGCACGGTTTCTCATTGTGGTGGCTTCTTTTGTTGTGAAGCCTGGGCCATAGGCACACGCGCTTGAGTAGTTCTACCGTACAAGCTCAGTATTTGTGGCTCATCAACGTATTCTCCGTGACATGTGAGATGTTCCCAGAACAAGAATCGAACCCATGTCTCCCGTATTACTAAGCAGATTCTTACCAGGGAGCCACCAGGGTGTTAGGGAAATTAAATAATTAGTCTTGTTTAGGCTTCAAGACAAAGCAGTGCATTCCTCTGACCTTGCTTCTAACCTGCGTGGAAACTGCCCTGAGGGTGAATGTCCTGACTGTCTCCTGTGAGTACAAGTCTTGCAGCACCATAGATATGATAGGGGACAAACCTTGAGATTGTTCAGCCTTTGCAGGGGCCCTTGCCAACCAACCCCAGGCTTAGCACCATCCAAGTTGGCTCCTGGATCCTCCTCTCTGCCTACCATGAGGTAAATAAAGGTAACTTAAAACTGTCTAAAGAGAAGTTACAACTGAAAAAAGAACTACACAATTTGTGAAGATGATTATCCATATTACAATGTCACATTATATTTTAGCTGATCAAATCTTCACTTTTTAAGTCAACTCTCTTTAGCTGGCCCACAGCTCCAACAGTGTCCCCCACTGCCTTTCTCTCTCCATTCTTTGTCCTGTTGCGGCCTTACAGCCCTCCCAACCCCTCTGTCTCCCTCTCCATCAGCTGGTCCCCTTCTATCTGCCCTAGTCACTGACTGAGGATGGGGAGCCCAGGTTCCCCCACTCTAGCAAGTTTGTTTACCCCTTTAGATTCTTCTGATCAAACACCCCCATCTCCTTGGAGGGACGTTCCAAGATTTTTATCAGTCCTTCTGGCCCTGTTATCACAGTCAATTTGAGCACTCTTTGATCTGTATTTTAGCCATAAATGTATGACTATAGAAAGGAAAGATAACTTGTTTGATACAGGATAGCCATATTGTTTAGACTCTGGAGAAAACTGGTTAAGATGAATTTTTTTTTTCTTTGAAAGTGCAAAACCGGTTCTTTTTACATGTGGAATTGAAAACAGCAAGCTTGTTAAAAAGACCTACCCCCCCCCAAAAAGCTGAAAGTTAACCTTTGCCAGGGCTTCCCAGATGACTCTAGTGTTAAAGAACCTCCAGCCCCTGGGGGAGACACAGGAGACGTGGATTTGATCCCTGGGTAGGGAAGATCCCCTGAAGGAGTGAATGGCAACCTGCTCCAGTATTCTCGCCTGGAGAGTCCCATCATGGACAGAGGAGCCTGGTGGGCTAGAGTCCACGGGGTTGCAGGGGGTTGGACAGGACTGAAGCGACCCTGCATAGCATGCAACCTATGCCGTGTCCTTGAAGTACGTAACCCATTTTTCCAAGGATGTCAGTCTTGGGCAAATTAGAATTTTAAACCATGGGGCGGGGAGTGGGATGAAAAAGGTGAAAGAGACATTTTAAATCTCAAGCAGGAAAGTATGAGAGCTCTCATGTCTGTCGATCTGAGTTTATGTTTGTCTCATTGTGCATCTTTGTTTTTGGATTATATTGCTGAGATGAATTTGTAAATGAGCTCTAATTTAATTGTTTGTTAAAAAATAAAAAAGTAAGCACTTACAAATCAAACGATTACAAGAGAAATTAACCTAAATGAATTTCAGGTTCACGTGAACTGGGAAATATTCAATATTAAATATCTAATATTAATGTTTGTTTGCTAATCTAATTAAGACATGTCTTGTGTCTTGAACATTGTCTAATACTTTTATTGTACCTAGGTTTAATGTTGTTAGTTTGTCAACACTTAAAGTAACTCGAGTGAAGAAACTTTTAAGGAAAGAATGCAAATGCAAATGGAGCTTTTAGATAAACTCTGTTAGGAATAGTTATACCTTAGAAATGTCTGTCTAAAATAATCTCTATAACCTGAATTTCTAGGATTGTGCTAAACTAAGTGATGAAAGTTCATTGAATATCTAGTTCATTTCCAATTAAATAAGATTCTGAAACACAGATTACTGAAAACTCATTTCCTGTTACAGACGAACTAAAGAGATTTTGGACTATTAATGAATACGTTTGGTGCCACCCTGAGATGTTCTCTATAAGAAAGCAAATATTCTTAGAAACTATCACTGGTATTTATGTTCACCAGTTTACAAAATGCTAATCTAACAGACAGCTCATGGTTGCTTAAGGAAAGTAAGAAGTGTGTTTTTTTGTAAGAAAGGTATGAGAAATGTGGGCCAATCACCTTGCTTTGTCCCCCCTGGTTAAATTGTCTCAGGACACTCCCCTTGGGTAAACACGCACACCCTGGATCTTGAAGTAAAGGCTTCTCAGAGGAGCAAAACTCATTATGGCCTGGACTGATCCTCGGACTTTTAACTGCAAGGCGCCTTTCTGCACTTGTGTATTGTCTCCTTTATCAGCCAGGGTTTTTTCCTTTCTTTGTCCTTGCCATGATTGTTCCCTTGAATTAAGAGACAAACTGCCTGTTCACCCTGTTTTTGTTGGCTGTAAATTCCTCAACAGAGCCCACCTATATCTTGTCTCAGGGCATGCAAGTGGAGGGTAGCTGATTGTAGATGTCCAACCTGCAGCCTTTCCAAATCCTACCTCAAAATTACATTTTATTAAGGAAAATGCAAAGTACTTCTGACCTACAGATGGCTGTTTCTAAATTAACAAGGTGGTTTTTGTTGTTGTTGTTGTTGTTTAAAGAGAGAGGTTGCATGGAAATTGGACTCCAAGGAAAGACGTCCCAAAGGCAAGGTCTTTATATGTTCTGCAACAATCTGTCATTTGACTCCTGTCAATTTTGTTGCTTGACTTTGGGTAGCATGTGATGAGGTATTTCACAGGGATTTACTTCCCCTTGTCCCCCTCCTGTGGTAATTAGTGCTGTTAGGTGGCATAGACTCTTGCATGTTTTATAGAAAAAATTAGAAGTTATTATTATTATTGTATTTTTGCTGTGCCACATGGCAGTCTGGTTCTTAGTTCCCCATTCATGGATGGAATCTGTGCCCCCTACAGTGGAAGCACATCATCCTAACTAATGGACCACAGGGAGTTTGCCTCAAAGGTTATTTTTGCTTAAAAGATATATTTACTTCCTGTCATGCTTATTGCCACATGTCTCATCTACATTACATCTTGTATGTTGTTATTTTACATTTCGTTCCCAAGAGAGTTGTCTCTGACTCTAGTTAACTAGGTTTCCCAATCACATTCCTTTATCTTCATAACAGTATGTTAAAAATTTATTTAAAATTTGTTTGTTTTTGGCTGCACTGGGTCTTTGTTGCTTTAGTTACAGTGCATGGACTTCTCATTCTAGTGGGTTCTCCTGCTGCAATGCGTGGTCTCTGTGTGTTTGCGCAGTAGTTGTGACTCCCCAGCTCTAGAGCACAGAATCATCACTTGTGGCCTACAGGCTTAGCTGTTCTGAGGCATGTGGGGGTTTCCCGGATCAGGGATCAAACCTGTATGCCCTGCACTAGCAGGCGGATTCTTTACCTCTGAGCCACAAGGGAAGCCCCAAAGCTTGTTCCTTTACATGTATCTTGGAGCCAATGAGCTGGGTGAGTTTAGGTTACTGTGTAGATAGGGAGTTGATGTATTGAACGATTATTGTGTAAGCAGAGAATGTTTCACTTATTTTTTGTTTTTAAAAAATGACAGTCTTTTTGTATTACACAATAGAACTTACATGAACCACTTATTAATGATTCTTTTTAATAGTCATAAAATGCCTATATGTCTATCTACTGATAGATTTCTAAGAGGTATTTAGAAAAGTGTTTATTTGCTTATTTTTAAAATTATTTTAGGGAATTCCCTGACAGACCAGTGGATAGGATTCAGTAGTTTCACTGCAGCGAGCATGGATTTAATCCATGGTCAGGGAACCAAGATCTCATAAGCCACATGGTCCAGCAAAAAAAAAAAAAAAAAAAAAAAAAAAAAAAAAATATATATATATATATATATATATATATATATATATATATAGTTTGCAGAATTCTTTATTTTCTCAATGCAGTATTTGTGGAACAGTTACTAACTTCCTTTTATTTTTCACATTATTCATTAGAATGCTTCTTTTGCATCGTTTACCATTCCAGTGAATTGCCTGATTGATGCTAGTTTGCTCAGGTGCTCAGTCCTCTTTGTGATCTCATGAAATGTAGCCCACCAAGCTTTCCTATCCATGGAATTTTTTTCAGGCAAGAATAGTGCACTGGGTTGTGATTTCCTGCTCCAGGGGATCTTTCCTACCCAAGGATTGTATCCCCCTGTGCCGTGTCTTCTGCATTGGCAGGCAGTTTCTTTACCACTGAGTCACCTCTTTAGTCCTGTATGTTCTTTACCTTTTAAATATGTATAAGTATGCATAAAATATGTACAATATACCATTCGTTTCTCCTCAATTATGAGACAGCAGTGTGTTTAGTACAAAGTAGGATGAGCTTTGAGGTCATGGTGGGAAAATATGTTTCCTTTGCGAAGTGATGTGAGTTTGCATAAAATGAATGTTTTCTGATTGTGTTTGAAACTACACTACCCTAAAGTGGATTTAAATTACACATGATCACTCTTTTTTAAAGAGTTCTATTCCTTTAGTGTTCTATAGTTTTAAGATCATCATTACGAAGATTCACAATTCTGTTCAGGATGGATAGGACTTTTGGTATAATATCATGTGTTTGACAAGAAATAATTTATTTATGAATTGTAGCTAATAGAATACCTGTGGTTCTTTATGTCTTCTAGATATGTCTCATATACATATGACCAAGAAATTACAGGCAAAAGCAAACAATGAGAAAGGGGAAATTTTTCAAAGAGTGATGTTTGGAAGAGCTGAAAGCCTTGAAATCAAAGATTTTTACCTCAGGAAGATCCAGGAAAGCATACATGACTTTGATTGTGGACAGATGATGAAAGAAATGACAAAGGAATGTCTACATCCCATAACAAAACCTCACTGATGGAAGAGACCATCATAGTAGAAGTGATGCAGGAAATAGACCTTTTGAAAGGCACGGATCCACCTTTCAGGATGAATTGCAGAGGGTACAATCTGAACGGATAATTTTTGAATGTAGTCAAGTTGTGACAAACGTCAGCGCCTCAGGTTTATCATCTCAGAGAACTCGTAATGTCTGCAAAGACTTTTCTCATAAACATGAGAATGTTGTTATGCACCCTTCAGAACTGTTACCAGACCATGAAACACAAAAGAAAAGACCTGGCAAATGCAATGAGTGTGACATAACCTTTCTTCAGGACTCAGAACTCACTAGACCTCAAAGAATCCATACAGGAGGAAAACCATATAAATGCAACGTGTGCAACAAGGCTTTTAATCAAACTACAAAACTTGCAATACATTGAAGAATTCATACTGCAGAGAAACCACATAAATGTGATGTATGTGGCAAGGCCTTTAGTCAAACTTCAAACCTTGCAGTTCATCAGAGAATTCATACTGGAAAGAAGCCATACAAATGCAATATATGTGACAAGGTGTTTAGTCACACTGCAAAACTTACTGTTCATTGGAGACTTCATACTGGAGAGAAACCACATAAATGTGATATATGTGGCATGGCCTTTAATGAAGCTGCAAAGCTTGCAGTTCATCAGAGATTCCATACGGGAGAGAAACCACATAAATATCATATTTGTGGCAGAGCCTTTAGTCAAACTGCAAACCTTGCAGTTCATTGGTGAATTCATACTGGAGAGAAACCATATAAACGTGATGTGTGTGGCAAAGCTTTCAGAGCAAGTTCAAACCTTGCTGTTCACCAGAGTGTTCATACTGGAGAGAAACCACCTAAATGTGATGTGTGTGGAAAGGCGTTTAGTCATACTGGAAATCTTGGTATTCATCAGAGAGTTCATACTGGAGAGAAACCATATAAATGAGGTATATATGGCAGGGCTTTCAGTGTGAATGCAAACCTTGCAGTTCATCAGAGAATTCATACTGGAGAGAACCTTACAAATATAAAAATTGTGACAAGCCATTTAGGCAGAGTCATCCATAACTCATCATCAGGCAGTTCAGACAGGAGAGAAACCATATAAATATGATGTATAAGGCCAGTGCTTTATTTGAAACGATGAACTTAGAAACCATCAGAGAATTCATACTAGAGAGAAACATTAGAGATGTGACAGTTGTGAGAAACATTTTAGTGCAAATGTCGTGAGTGTGACAGAGCCTTTAGTCAGTGTTCAGGCCTTATAATTCAGAGAATTCATACTGCATAGAAAAGATACAAGTGAAATGAATGTGGCAGTTTCTAGTGCATGTTCAGCATGAACTGCCCACTAGGCAGTTCATACAGGAGAGAAACCATATAAACGCTATTATGTGGCAAACCCTTCAGTCACAGGGAATGACGTTGCAGATCATCTGAGAATCCATAGGGCAGTGCAAACTTAGACATGTAGAGAATGTGGTAAAATATATCAACTTTTTGACCCTCAGAAAATTCAAACTGGAGGAAAACTACACAAATGTGTTAGGTGTGGGAAAGCTTTGATTCTGTGTTCAGGCCTAACTCATCATCACTTAATTTTTTTTTTTCAATATTGTAACGGTTTTTGCTGTACATCAACATGAATAGGCCATAGGCATACATATGTCCCTTCCCCTCCTGAACCCACCTCTCTCGCCACCGTATTCCTCCAGATTGTCCCAGAGCACTTGCTCATACATCAAACTCCCACAGGCTGTTTTATATATGGTAATATATATGTTTCAGTGCTAATCTCTTAAATCCTGCCATCTTATTTCTTTTTTTTTTTTCAATAGTTTTTTCTTAGCGTTACTCTTTCTATCCACATGTTATGACCCAGATTTAATGTTTAATTTACATTTCTTTCCTGCCTTACACTAACAAATACATAAGTCAGAGGGTTATTTTGAGACTTTTGTAACATTAAAATGCATGTCGACAATGACAGGGAACATAGTATGTGCCCTGTAAATGTAAAGAAAGACAGTTTCTTTAGCACGTGAGTTCAGTCAGATTCATAAATAGTGCCAAGTTGATAATTTTGGTGAAAATATATTCTAATGTCTTAAGACTTTATATTTTACAATGCGCTTTGTTGTCCACAACTGACAGATCTTTCAGAAACAGACAACAAAGAAATGAGAGAAAATATATTACAATTTTTCAACAAGAAATAAATTGCCTAATGACAGTGAAGTGATCCTATAGTAATTTGACATTCCATTACACTGAAGTACTGACTTAAGTATTATACATTATGATGTAAGCAAGTTTTTCTCATATAAGTATGTGAAGCTTTGTCATCATAAGCATGGAACAGAGACTTGATAAAGAAGAGTTCATTTCTCATTAAAAGTTTTTTTTCTCTCTTTAATACTATTTAAAATTCATTTTTGGCTATGCCAAGTCTTCATTGTGCTGGCTTCTTCCTCTTTTTGCAGCAATCGGGCTATGAATTCTCCAGAGAAACTTGGCTGGTGTATGGTTGGAGACTGGCATTTTGATGCTTCTTTTGGTCAGTCCAGAGGACTCAGTCTTTTTTTTTTTTTTTTCTGGCTGTGCTAAGCCTGTTTTTGCTGCATGTGGGCTTTCTCTAGCTGTAGCAAGGAGAAGCAAGTTTCTAGTTACTTGTGTGCAAGCTTCTCATTGCTGTGGGTACTGTTGTTGCAGAGCACAGGCTTTAGAGCGCAGGCTCAGTACTTGTGTTGCACGGGTTTAGTTGCTCTGAGGCACATGGTATCCTCCCAGACCAGGGATCAAACCTGGGTCCTATGCATTGGCAGGTAGATTATTTACCACTGGACCACCAGGGAAGTTCTACTCAGTGTCTTTTAACTGGGCGCTATGTATGTTAAAACACTGCCAAACAAAATGGGGGTCATCAATCAATAACTGGGAGATCTGAAAACCAGGAGAGACTCTGCCAAACTTCTCTGGCCTTGCTGAAGAGGTGGATGGACCCAAGAGATCCTTCCTGAAATACAAAGGCCAGAATGTCCAAAGCACAGTATGGTGCCTGCTTTTCTCAATCCTGCTTTCCCCTCAGAGTGCACTTTCGCTGGGCCACTGCAGTGACTAATAAGCTTGATCCTTGAAAAAGTGGAATGTCAAGACATTTTTTCTCCTTAGAAGTGTGAGTATGAAGTAGCCCTTTCAAGAGTTGTGTGTTTCACATTCTAGCTTTTCATCCCTACATAAAGCCAGTTCTTGTTTACTTAAACTGCTTAAATTCTAATTGCAGGAATATTCCTGGGTCCAGCCAGCACCCTACATCCAGCCCCACCCCACCAGCACCCCACATCAACCCTCACCCAACCCCAACCTGGCCACCAGACCAGGTTTCAGTTCCCAGGCCTCTAAATCACTTCAGCCTCATCAGCAGGTCTCCAAATACAATTTGATTCAGTCACTGAACCAAAGAACCATGGCTAACTCTTTGTGACCCCATGGACTGAAGCACACCAGGCCTCCCTGTCCATCACCTACTCCCAGAGTTTACTCAAACTCATTGTGTCAGTGATGCCATCCAACCGTCTCATCCTCTGTCGTCGGACATGCAGGACTCCAAATGTTATGCCAAAATCTTTCTTTCCGTTGTGATTATTCCACAGAATTTTAAGGTTTTATTAAAAGTGTTAGTTACTTAAACCAATGAGCAATCAATGGTGCAATACGAGATGTGAGGAACCCTCAAGTACTACTTACCCCTGACAAGATGTCCCGCTCGGCCCCGCTCGGCCCCGCTCACACATTTAGACACACGTCCACATGCAGGCATGTGTCCTAGGATCCGCCCCTCATTGTCCCTTTCCTCTGGAACCTAACGCTTGGGAGTCTCTGGTGTCTCCACTTGAAGGACGTGAGTTTACAGCAATTCCTAAAGCTGAGACTTGGTAGGTGCGGGCTCCCTGGGAATAGTGAGGTACTGTTTTTTGCTTTTCAGTCTTGTTAACTCCACCCGTAGGGTCCCCTCTACTCTAAATCTGTGGTGGCAGGTCACTTCAGACCTTCCTAATCCCCCGCCTTTCCTCCCCAAGTAAATTCAGTTGTTACTTTGAGAGGCCAGTGGTCTAATTTCCTTTCAGTGTAAAATCCTGAGGTAACACATATCGTGCACGAAATATATAGTAATTTTCCGGGGTCCAGCCCCGGTGGATCCAGGGTGATTCGAAGGGGAGATGGATAGGCAAGGAAACTGTATTTATTTAATTAATTAGAAATATAACATTAGATTAGGAAGAAATAGTGTAGTAGGAAAATTAAGTGGAGAAAAAGATGCCGAATAACTTGGTTTACGTGGAAAGCCAATAAAGTTCCAGACAAGGAACTTGCACCATCTACGTTAGGCCACCGGCGTCCTCTTGAATAGTGGGGGGTGCCCCACCTTGGGCTCCCCCTCTCGTGGATCTTAGAAGCCGGGGCAAGTAAGTAGACATGGCGAGCCTCCACGCCCCAGATGGGAATTCAGCCAGAAAATAGAGTAAAGAGAAGACACGGGGGAAACCAGTCCTTCCAGTGACTAGCCTGGCCTCTATTGTCTAGAAAGGCCTTTTACACCTTTTAGATTGTACATAGAGATCAATGGGTAATACAAAGTTATGCAGCGTTAGCAGCCCAGACTCTTATCAAAACCATGCTTTTCTCTCTGCATACCTAATTGTATACACAAGTCTTAGGTGATTTACATCATCTTCCGGCCAAAAGGGCCAATTAACAATTTACAGCCTTTTTTCTGATAAGCGTTTGTCAACCAGAAGTCTTATTTGTGTTGTTCTTCTCAAAGTCTGGTGCCACTCTCAGAAAGCACTAAATAATGCTACATTCTTACATAGCAAAGATACAGCAATTTATAACAAGTAAAAGGAGTACAGTGATTTATAACAAAGGAAAGTAATTAACTCAAAAGTCTAGTGTTGTTAACATCAGAACTATTATGTATCTTTTTCCATATCCCATTTACATTAATTAACATCCTCCCAGGTGCCTAAAAGATAAAGAATATGGAGGTCTGGCAGCAATCATTGAGTCAACAGTGAAATCCATCACCAATATGATTTTTGGCTCTTTAAGATACAAAATAAAATTTGGGGTCATCACCCCATAACTGGGAGATCTGAAAACCAGGAGAGACTCCTCTAAACGTACCTGGACTTCCTGAGGAGTACGATGGGCCCGAGAGGCTGTTCCTGATTTACCAAGGCTACTACGTCAAAGCTCAGAACGGTACCTGTTTTGCTCCAGCCTGCATTCCCCTCAGGGTGCATTGTCATTGGGCTGCTGCAGTGACTAATAAGCTTGATCTTTGAAGTGAAATGTCAAGATATTTTTCTCCTTCTGGGTGTTACTATGAGGTGTTACTAAAAGCTGTGTGTTTCACATTCCAGCTTGTCATCCCTACACAAAGCCAGTTCTTGTTTACTTAAACTGCTTAAATTAATTCTAATTGCAGGAATATTTCTGGGTCCAGCCACCACCCCACATCAACCCCTACCCACCCCTACCCACCCCCAGTCCAGCCACCACACCAGGTTTCAGTTCCCATACTGAACTGCTTCAGCCTCATCAGCAGGAATCCTGTTAAGAGGAAACCTTAATCTCCAACGCAATTATCCACAGAATTTTAAGTTTTTACTTTAAAACTGTTACAGTAAGGAATCAATGATGCAACACAAGATGGGAAAGACCTTCATGTACTTCTAAACCCTGACAAGATACCTGGGAACCAAAAGGAAGAACACAGCAGATGTCTTCTTGGCCAGGCTCGGCCTGCTCGCTAGGCCCCTCACGCCCAGGCGCAGGCGTGTGCCCTACGCCTCGCCCTTCGCTATGGCATTCTTCTGATACCAATGGCTGAGGAGTGTTGCGTCCTCACTTCGATGCAAGTGATTCTACAGCCAGATCCCAAAGCTGAGACTTGGTAGGTGCGGTCGACCATTGGAAACGTCAGGTACTTGTGTTTGTTTTTGTTGTTAAGCTGCGCCTTCGGGGTACTGTCTGCACCCTATCCGTAGTCTCCAGTCACTTCACACCTCCCTATTCCCCGAACCATTCCTCTAGCCCAAATAAATTCAGCCCTTGCTGTGAGAGGCCCAGGGTCTGATTTCCTCTCGATGTAAGATCCTGAGGTAACAGATACAGAGCATGAAATATGTAGTAATTTATAAGAAAAAGTCATTTTAATTATGACATGGCACTTGATAATTTTATAAGTATCAAATCACGTGTTCAGGAACTAGTTTAGAATTTCAGCTTTGGGACTGGTGCTTGAGCTGAAGTTCTTTCTTGAGTTTTAGGGAGGCGTATTACTGTCCTTTTCTGTTTTATATGAGCGTGGTAGTAAATTGACTACAAAGACTTCACTTTAGGAGATTATTTTCAGTGATGCTGGTTACTTGTATGAGCATTAGAATCAAAGAGAAAGATAAAATGGTCGCAGTGCTCAGTCAGAGCTCTTTGAGATCCCCAGGGACTCTAGCCCGCCAGGCTCCTGTGTCCATGGGATCCCAGGCAAGAATACTGGAGTGGGTTGTTGTTAATTCGTTCAGTCCTGTCAGACTCTTGGCAGACCTATGGACTGCACCAGGCAGGGTTCCCTGCCCTTCACCATCTCTGGAACTTCCTCAAACTCCTGTCCATCAAGTCCATGATGACATCCAACCATCCCATCCTCTTTTCCACCTGCCTTCCATCTTTCCCAGCATCAGGGTCTTTTCCAGTGAGTCGGCTCTTCACATCAGGTAGCCAAAGTATTGGAGCTTCAGATTCAGCATCAGTCCTTCCAGGGAATATTCAAGGTTGATTTCCTTTAGGATTTGTTATGGAAAAATGAGAATCCAGAGTCGCAAAGCACACTTCGGAGGACAGTCAAGACAGTGGAGAACAGTTTATTACCCCAGCACATTCCAGGGGAATCGGTTCCGAAGAAGGACCCCGACATTTTCAAGAGACTTGGTTTTATACCCCTCACTGAATGAGTGTTTACATGTTTGCAACTTTTTTTATGTATATGACTTAGTTTTACAACATGTAGGTGTAGCGAGAACTAACAATGAAGGTTAAAGGGGAACAGTAATTATACTTCAAGGGGGATATCTTCATTGTTAATCTAACTGGGGCAGCCTGACCTTAACTCCAGTCTTTGCCATCTGTGGGGAGAGAGGTCTCCAAGGAGACCTGATTTTACTTTAAGGATGGTTTCCTCATTTTGGGGCAAAGTTCAGGCCCAGTTCAGCTGCTGTCTTAAGATGGCTGACAGGCCTCAAGGTGGAGTTCTTCCTGCCCTCCTCAAAGCAGCCCCAAGAGATTGATGGTCCTAGACGACTCACCTTGCTGTCCCAGGGACTCTCGAGAGTCTTCTTCAGCACCACAGTCCAAAAACATGAGTTCTTCTATGTTCAGCCTTCTTTATGGACCAGCATTCAAAACACAAAACTTTGATTCTAATTTTTATATCATAGGCTCTTCAGATAAAACATTCAGTTGCTTAAGCACTGCATAAGAACATGATAAAATTTTTATTTTCCAGTGTTCCCCTTACATAATTGTTGAAACGGAGATGATCTATAACGTATACATGATATTTAAGTCATGAATAACGTTGACAATACCATTTATCATGTTTTAAAAATAGTCCACAAAAATGTCTTCTTACCTATTTACACCTCTCATACAGAGGGTTACCATATGCAGCTGTTTTTGGTTAGATGCCACATTCAAAGACTCAATGGCAGTATGTTACATGACAGGTTAAAGCAAAATCAAACAAAAAGCCCGTGAACTTAATTTGAAACTGTATATGATGTTACATATTTGCTAGGAATTTGCTATTTGGAGAGAAGAAAATAGAGTCAACCCTTCGTATCTGCATATCCATGGATTCAATCGAAGCGTGGAAAAGATTTGGGGGGGAAATTCCATGATATTCCCAAAAACACAACTTGAATTTGCCACTCATCTCAACTACTTCCATCGCACTTACATTATATCTGAGCTTCCCTGGTGGCTCAGACAGTAAAGAATGTGCCTGCATTGCAGGAGACATGGTTTGATCCATAGATCAGGAAGATTCCCCCTGGAGAAGGAAATAGGCAGGCACTCCAGTATTCTTGCCTGGAGAATTCCCGGGACAGAGGAGCCTGGTGGACAGAGGAGTCCGACTCCATGGGGTCGCAAAGAGTCGGAGACAACTGAGCGACTGACATTACGTTATTTTGAGTATAGGGACCTTTGTTGTCAATGTGATGCCTTTGCTTTTTAACTTCCCTTCCGGGAAGCAGACGTCTTTTAATTTCCTGCAGTCACCTTCCTCAGAGATTACACTATTGTTCGGACCCGCCCGCCTCACCTTCCCAAGGTGCAGGGGCAGACCCGGCTTCCCTCCACTACCTGCACCCTGACAGCTTGTCTCCGTTTAGGCCGCTTCCCAAGGCCGCCCCCGCCCTTTCACTGATGGCCCCTGCAGCTTCCCACATCCGGAAGCGGAGAGCCGGCCTGCAGCTGTCTCAGCAGCGAGGCGTGAGTTTCTCTCTTTCTTAGTCACACGTGCCGCTCTCACACGGCTTCCCTCCGTACCCCGGGTCTGAGGGTCTCTGCTGAATCTGAATCCACCCGCCCGCCCCACAAATCCCAGCAAACTCAGACTTCTCCGTGAGTGGTGAAGGGGCACCTCCCTTTTGGTTTAAAGTGTGCACTGAAGCCGGGCACCTTGTTCCGTCTTAAAACCATTTACTGTCCCCTCTGCACTTCCTGCACCCCATAAAATTCTCTTCCACGAGGTGGGTATTTACGCTCCGCGGTCCTCAGCCTTGCCTTCTCGGCCCCGGGAGGCCACGTCCTCTCCCAGGTCCTGGGATTCTGGGAAGCCGCCCTGCTCCTGAGACCCACTCCCTCTCAGCCCCCGTGTCTCCTCGGGCCTTGTCTTCGTAATGACCTTTCCCCTGATCCTGTGTCGGGGTGGGTGACCTGGGCCAGCCACTTGACCCCTGTGGTTCTTCCCTGCCAAATTCCACCAGCTGGAATTTGGCTCTTGCAGAAGGAGGGCTTCTTATTCAGCTGCCATTCCTGTAAATAGTGGGGGGGGTGGTGTTGTGTGGTGGGGTGTCATGAGAAGCAAAGACATCGAGAGAAAGAGAAAACTGAAAAAAGCCTGAGGAAGAATCGATGACAAGAGAATTGGTGAGGAACTTGCGAAGAGACGGCAACGTGAAAGAGAGGAAGTCTTGAAGGTTGCGTGTAGGCAAGGAGAGAAGTTTAGAGAAAAGCAGGATCTCCGGAGAGTTAAAGGTGAGCAAAATAGGAAGGTGGTGTTCAGTCCGAGTCTTGGCGACCCCTGTATCTCTGAGATTTTGCTCAAATTCATGTTCATTGAGTCCAGGGATGCTATCTAACCATCTGATCCTCTGCCGACCCCTTCTATAGCCTTCAAGTAGAGGGGCTGTAAATCAGGGGTCCCAAAGAGGGCGACAGTGGAGAGGCGGTTCACACAGAGAGCCGGCAAAGAGGATACAAGAGTTGGAACATTGGCTTACAGAGCAATATCCTGCTGGGAGAGAAAGGGGACTCCTAGTGATTGGGCTTCCCTCGTGGCTCAGCTAGTAAAGAATCTGCTGGCAATGCGGGAGACCTGGGTTCGATCCCTGGGTTGGGAAGATCCCCCAGAGAAGGGAACAGCTTACTCACTCCAGTATTCTGACCTGGAGAATTCCAGGGACTACAGCCACGGGGTCGCAAGAGTCAGACAGGACAAGCGACTTTCACTCACATCCAGTAACTGGAGGAGCTGAGAAAGCAAGCAAAGTGAAAGGAAGCATAGCCACTTGGGGGTGCCAGAGAGTTGGGAGGAAGGGAGGGCAGAGGTGGAGGAAGAAAGGCAGAAATTCATGGGAGATTTAGGATCATCAAGGAGGCTGGATTAGAAGCATTTTACAGGAAACAGATGGCAGTGAGAGGTCGGATGGGAGTCAGGGAAGAAGCAGAGAGGAGGACAGCCAGAGAGCAGAGGGGAAGAGAGAGGGAGACAGAGAAAGAAGTAGGGAAGCAGATGAACTAAATGAAGTGGAAACAAGTAGTGTGCAGGTGGGGGAGGGGACTGGATCCAGGAGAGTGCTGAATTGGTTGGATAAGGATTATGAAGTCGTGATACACTGATTTTTGCCTTACCTCATAGCTCAGTCGGTAAAGAATCTGCCTGCAATGCAGGACACCCTAATTCAGTTTCTGGGTGGAAAAGATCCTCTGGAGAAGGAAATGGCAACCCACTCCAGTATTCTTGCCTGGAGAATCCCATAGACAGAAGAGCCTGGCTGGCTACAGGCATGGGATCGAAAGAGTCTGACATGACTTAGTGACAAAACCAACACATTGATTTTTGGCTTTAGGATCTAATAAATTTAAAACTTCTTTCTTTACATTATACAGATGAGAATTGCAAAACTTCTGTCCCTAAGGCTTGTGCCTTTTTAAATTATTTGTATTAAAAGATAACATCCATGTGCAGAACTAACTGACACTCTTACTACATGGTGCCTTTTCCAGGAACATTAAATATGTTCTTTGTGATCGTTTCCCTTTTTGCTTTCTCCTTTCTTTACATTTAATTCTTTTTGTAGCTTGGGATAGATTCAGTTCAGTTGAGTTCAGTTGCTCAGTCATGTCCGACTCTTTGTGACTCCATGAATGGCAGCATGCCAGGCCTCCCTGTCTGTCACTAGCTCCTGGAGTTCACTCAGACTCGCGTTCATCGAGTCAGTGATGCCATCCAGCCATCTCATGCTCGGTTGTCCCCTTCTCCTCCTGCCTCCAATCCCACCCAGCATCAAAGTCTTTTCCAATGAGTCAACTCTTCACATGAGATGGCTAAAGTACTGGAGCTTCAGTTTCAGCATCATCCCCTCCAAAGAAATCTCAGGGGTGATCTCCTTCAGAATGGACTGGTTGGATCTCCTTGCAGTCCAGGGGACTCTCAAGAGTCTTCGCCAACACCACAGTTCAAAAGAATCAATTCTTCAGCACTCAGCCTTCTTCACAGTTCAACTCTCACATCCATACATGACTAGTGGGAAAACCATAGCCTTGACTAGACGGACCTTAGTCGGCAAAGTAATGTCTCTGCTTTTGTATATGCTATCTAGGTTGGTCATAACTTTTCTTCCAAGGAGTAAGCGTCTTTTAATTTCATGGCTGCAATCACCATCTGCAGTGATTTTGGAGCCCCCCCCAAAATAAAGTCTGACACTGTTTCCACTGTTTCCCCATCTATTTCCCATGGAGTGATGGGACCGGATGCCATGATCTTTGTTTTCTGAATGTTGAGATTTAAGCCAACTTTCCACTCTCCTCTTTCACTTTCATCAAGAGACTTTTTAGTTCCTCTTCACTTTCTGCCATAAGGGTGGTGTCATCTGCATATCTGAGGTTATTGATATTTCTCCCATCAATCTTGATTCCAGCTTGTGTTTCCTCCAGTCCAGCGTTTCTCATGATGTACTCTGCATAGAAATTAAATAAGCAGGGTGACAATATACAGCCTTGACGTCCTCCTTTTCGTACTTGGAACCAGTCTGTTGTTCCATGTCCAGTTCTAACTGTTGCTTCCTGACCTGCATACAGATTTCTCAAGAGGCAGGTCAGGTGATCTGGTATTCCCATCTCTTTCAGAATTTTCCACAGTTTATATCATTCAATACCAACTTTCTTGTAAAGAATTATTCGCTTCTGAAATAAGATTTGTTTCCCTCCTGTAATTAATTCATGTCATTGTTTTCTAAGTATGCTATATTCTCAAATGTTTTTTTTGTTTTTCACTTGGCACCATAATTCTTCAGTGGAAAAATTTTTAACAAGCTGATTCACTTTAGGTTTGTTTCATGTTTATTTGAGGCCCATTTGCTGTTCCTTCTTAATGTTATATTTTCGAAGCATTTTTCTGGTAACTAGTAAAGAGATGTAGACTGTTTTGATGAGTACTTAGGAAGAATGTCAGTGATCTTTTATATTAAGACTCACGACCTAATTTAAAGCAGTTCATCTGACACTCCATTTTCCTCTCATTTATGTCATCTGGTAACTAGTGAGCAATGACGTGATCTGATGCTGTTTCCCTCGGGTCCAGAATCTGAGCACCAGTGACCGCTGAAATGATTGGCCAAATTGGGTATCTGACTGTGTGTGGCAGTTCTTCTTGGAAGGAGAGCCCAGTTGTTACTAGAATTTGAAATGGGTCCCAGTTTTGCAAAATGAAAAAGGACAACAGTAGGATGGAGGTGGGAACATATGCTTAGAGTGAGACAGATAATCACCAGATGTCTTCTATGAATAAGGGTCAATCTGCTGGGAGGCCTCCCACCCTCACTCGCTTCCCCGTGTTCTCAGGGCAGCCTCCTGACTCCTCATGTGGCTCCAGAGCCCTTTGTCACTCTCAGGTCACTGCCAGTGTCTCCGGCCTGATCCTGGGAGCTGACCCCATTCTCATGGTCAGTCTGTCCTGGTCACATTCACTTAGTCCTTGTTCATAGACACCAAAACCTTCTCTGTCTGGGATCTTAGTTTCTATGCCTGCCTTCTGTCATTAATCACCGTGGCCCTTGCTCTTTCTGTTCCTTCAGGTCTAGGCCAGCGAGTGGTCTCCCCATCTCCTCATATTCTCTGTCACATTAACCAGGTTTCCTGCCTCTATATTAATCACCTTCATCAGAAATGCCCTTGTCCTTTGGCTGTTTGGAGTCTTTCCTCTTTTCCCTCCACTGAAGGTTGCACCGTCTTCCTCTTCCTCCCTGGTGCTCACAGCATCTCACTCTGGGGGTGAGGACTGGGAATGTGGGTTGGCCTGAAGAATTCTCAGGGGAGACAGAGGGGACAGGGTAGGTGATGATGGTTCCTGTATCTGTTCTGAACATTTCAACTCTAATTGATCCTTACCCCATGTGGACACTTAATCACTGAAAAGCAAAAAGATATGGGGACTCCTAATGAGCTCGATAGATCTAGTGTCTTGAGGTGTCCCCATGTTTTAGTCTGCTGTGTCACTGCTCACTGCAGCCCCCAGGTCTTCTAAGCTCTGTCCACCCAGGGACTGGTTGCCATCTTAGACAGCCTCTGCCTTCCAGCAGTTTATCTCCTCAGATCAGGGGATGCTGAGTTTACTGTGGTTAGAGTGGCCAGAAGGTTTGGAATCCAAGGGGATATGAAGGAGTCCCCCCCTCCTTAAAGATTGGGGATATCTTCCAGTTAGCTCTCACTGGGGAGAACAGGGGTCAGTGAGACTGGGGTCTCTCTATCTTTGTTAATTCTTCACTGAGCTGAATCCAACCAAATCTGAAGGGCCTGTAAAGTTTTCTGATGTCCCAAGTTGCTGGCAGGTTTTCCCAGGAGGGCCGGCTCCTTGGTCTCTGTACTGAGTGCCGAGTGTCCTTGGATTTGCAGCCTGTGCGCACCTCTGTTGCAATGCTCATGCCCTTGGTCTCCGCTGTTTAGCCCTCTTGTTCAACCATGCATGAAGAGGTAGAAAACTGGGGGAAAGTGAAGGGGAGCTTGTCAGAGTCTCCAGGGGGGCTGTGGCAGCAAGAGTAGGCCTCTGGGTAAACCCAGTGAATGGGTGTGTGTGTGTATGTGTGTGTGTGTGAGAGAGAGAGAAAGACATTCATACTTGTGGGATCACAGGGTGTGTGGAACTGTTGACAAAGGTGGTCTCAGTTCTACCTGGAGGACCTGGATGTGGGCTTATGGCCAATTGTGGGCTGCGTGGAATGGTGGGCATGCCATAGTGTCTTAGCTCAGTTTCCCTGGGACCCAGATGCTGTGACTGAGGGTTGCATGACTGGGTTTCGTTGGGAAACACATGATCACACCTGTGGAGGAAGGAAGGAAGTGGAAGTGGGTTGAGGACTCTTACCCTGCAGTGTGTTAGAATCAAGGCCTGAGCTGAGCCCACAGGGAGGTCTGGGTGCAGGAGGATGGGCACAGTGGTCACAGAGAAGGGGGTTGGGATCCAGGAGTGCCCCACAGCACCCCCTCCACACAGTGGATTCTGTGGGGTCTTTAGGGAGGGCTAGAATCAGGCCCATAGAATAACTGTCATTAAAATTCCAGAGATCACTTTGTGGATACCTATAGTTTTTCTGTTAGTTTGAGTTGTTAATGAAGATTTCAGATGGAAGGTAATAAAAGAGAAGTTGGCGTGTTCCTTGGAAGATGGTGAAGCTGCACTGGGGCGTGTGCATCAGCCTACACATCTGTCTTGTATTATTAGATTTTGGTGATGACAGTTTGGGGCTGCTGGGGTCACTGTGACTGATACCATATCTTGAGTCTGGTTGGTGTTTGGCCATCTTCGTTTATATTATTCCATCATTAACATAGGAGATGTTAAGGCTTGGAACCTTCTGGGGATTGCATAGCAGGATGGGTGGATTATTACTAGGTCTCTGGGGAGTGTGTTGGCCGAAATGCAGGTTTAGAAGTTTCTTTCAGCTTCAGAGGGTAATGATTTGGCCTCAGCTTTGATGGCAGAAGTTTTGCATGATGCAGTGAAGGCTTGTTCTTAGAATCCAAGGATTATCAGCTCCGCAGCAACCTGTAGTACAGAGGCTTATTCTAGAGATGACGCAGCTGCTGCTTGTTGCTGCCAGCACAGTGGATTCCTCTACTGTTCTCTCATCATCTTTACAGATCTCGTGCGTCTGCCATGTACGTGCACAGTACAGTTAATGGTTGTAAACGGTGGAAGGCAATGCAAATGGTACATGGAAAACAGTACAGAGTTACCCAAAGATTAAAAATAGAAGATGCATAGGATCGTGCAATCTCACTTCTAATTATATAGCTAAGAAAAGGAAAAATTTTAAAGACTTCATGTATTTGGCTTCACCTGCGTCCTTCAGGATCTTTGAATTCAGTGCACTGAAATTCTAGTGTGGTGCTTGGGCTTAGTCGCTCCGCTGCCTGTGGGATCTTAGTTCCCTCACCAGCGATTGAACCCACATCCCCCACAGAGCTAGGCAGGTTCTTCACCACTGGACCACCAGGGAAGTCCTGTGCAAAAATCAGTATTTTTGCAGGAGTAACCTGCACTCCCGTAACCCATACTGTATGATTCACAACAGCCATGTGTTGTAGAAAGAACCTGAATGTCTGTTCTCAGCCCAGTGGATGATGAAACCGTGATGTGTGTATGAGACAGGCTGGGTCCTGGGACCTTTTACTGCATGTAGTTCTTGCACTTGGACGAACGTCTTCTCGGGCAACAGGCCACAAAGAAAGTGTAATTGAACAAAGAAATTATACCCACATTCATAAGTGGACAGCAATTCTGAACAATAAGTAAAAGGACCACAAACCAAGCTTGATTTCTGAGGCTCCAGAAGCAAAATCAGGTCACTTCCCGTGATCCCTGCTCACAGCACCACCAGGGGGCCCTAGGCGGGGCAGATCACCTCAGCTTCCTTCCACCTTAACCAAAGGGATCAGCTCACCCCCGTTTTTGGGAGGAGCAAGGGCACACACTTCTCTTTCTGTCTCTCCTTACTGCAGCAAAAGTCCCAATAAAGCTTTTCTTTAAATTCCCCTCTGGTCTCATATCTATTTCTATTGATTAAAGAGCCCCAGGATCCAGGTTGAAAACATGTAAGTGTAAGTGTTAGTCACTCAGTCATGTCACACTCTTTGTGACCCCAGGGACTGTACCCTGCCAGACTCCTCTGTCCACGGAATTCTCTAAGCAAGAGTACTGGAGTGGGTTGCCATTCCCTTCTCCAGGGGATCTTTCCAAGCAAGGGATCAAATCTGGGTGTTCTGCATTGCTGGCAGAATCTTTACCTTCTGAGCTCCCAAGGAAGTCCTCATTGGTAACCCAGGCAAATATACACACATATTTGTAACGGCATATGAACTTCAGTTTAGCTGTTCAGCCATGTCTGACTCTTTGTCAGCTCATGGGCTGCAGCACGCCAGGCTTCCCTGTCCATCACCAACTCCCTGAACTTATTCAAACTCATGTCCATCGCAATGGTGATGCCATCCAACCATCTCACCCTCTGTCATCCCTTTATCCCACCTTCAATCTTTCTGAGCATCTGGGTTTTTGCCAGTGACTCAGTTCTTTGCATCAGGTGGCCAAAGTATTGGAGTTTCAGCTTCATCATCAATACTTCAGTGAATAGTCAGGACTAATCTCCTTTAGGATTGACTGCTTGGATTTCTTTGCTGTCCAAGGGACTCTCAAGAGTCTTCTCCAATACCACAGTGTTGGGAGCCAGCGTGAGGAACTCCGCCCATGGCAAAGGTCATGAGGAAGGAAGCTTGGCATACGCAAAGGCGTGATCAAGCCTCAGGAAACCCCCTGTTCCCGAGCATCTACCCCCAAACCAGAGTACTTTATGGGGAGCTCTCCCCCATAACCATTTCTCTCAGAGAAGGAGTTAACTTGCAGCTCCAGTTAATAAAAATTCCTGGGCGTGACAAGAGTGTTTCAACTTACGAACTCTGGAGGTTCTCTGGCTTGCCTGATCAGGCTCATCTGGCCGCATGTGATTGTTTACAGCCTCCCAACTGTGAGAGGCATGGGATGTTTTAAAACTTTCTAAATACAGACTTTTTTGAGAAGTTAGAAGATCATTAGTATAGTATTAGTAGGTTGATTAGGAATTATATTGGTGAAGGGTTTTTTCTTCATTTGTCATGCCAATAATTACTGCTAATTCCCTGCCCTGGGTGTGACAAGGATGTCTCAGGTCAAACCTCTCTGCTGACAGACTAGCTTGTGTGACAGCCTCTCAGCCATAAACAGCACAGAGAGTTTGGAGTATTAGCATAGGGCTTTTTTCATTGATGAGTCAATGATTGCCATCAGGCCTCCATATCCTTAGGCACCTGGGAATATATTAATCAATGTATTTGGAATATAGAAAAGGAAATATAGTAGTTTTTGATGTTAGCAATACTAAACTTTTGAGTTAACGAATCTTCTCTTTTGTTATAGATCACTGTACTTTGTTATAAATCACTGTGTCCTTGCTATGCAAAAATGTAACTTTATCACTATCTTAAGGGGAACACTGGTGAAGGGTTTACATTTGTTGAGCCATTTGCTGCTAAATCTCCATATTCCTGTCCTTATAATGAATATAACTAGCATATAGGAGAAATAAGTATTAACCTTTAAGATTAATCATGATAAACCTTAGGTTAAGTAAATTCCTTTCTTGATTGTAACTCACTACACCCTCACCCTATAGGAATGCAACTTTATTTGGAGGGTGGCGCCTGATTTAAGAAAAAATCACCCCTGGAAAAGTAAGTTTTGTGGTTAACTGACCAGTATCAGAAAGGGCCATAAAATGTCAGCAGACCTCATGGCTAAAAGATGATGAAACTCATAAGACCTTTGTATAATTTTATATGAAGCACCTGATTGTGACAAGGGTCAGGTCTGCTGACCCCCACGTGACTCTGTATTCATCCCTATGTATAACAAAAAGATATATAAACAAACCTGAAAAATCGGATCAGTTTCTAGAAAGACTGATTCCCCCATGTCATCTCTTTCTCACTCCCCGTTTTCCTGGCTGAATTCCCATCTGAAATGTGGGTACTCATCAAGCCTGCTAATTCTGCCTGGGCTTCTGAGATCAGACTGGGGAGGCCTCAGTGCCTCCTCTCCTTTGGGAGAATGGAAAGACGCCTGTGGCCTACCTAGATGGTGATTGGTATTCCATGTAAACCAGGTGTTCAGCCTCTTTTCTCCACTAATTCTCCTACTACACTATCTGTTTCTAATCTCCCTCTATATCTGTAATTAAATAAGTTTTTTCTAGGACGCCGACTCCGTCCCCACCTTTGAATTACCCTGGATCCACCGGGGCTGGACCCCAGCACCACAGTTCAAAAGCATCAATTCTTTGGCACTCAGGTTTCTTTATACTCCAACTATCACATCCATACATGACTACTGGAAAAACCAAAGCTTTGACTAAACAGACCTTTGTTGGTAAAGTAATGTCTCTGCTTTTTAATATGCTCTCTAGGTTGGTCAGGGACATAGCTTTTCTTCCAAGGAGCAAGTGTCTTTTAATTTCATTTGTGCAGTCATCATAAGCAGTGATGTTGGAGCCCCCCAAAATAAAGTCTGACACTGTTTCCACTGTTTCCCCAGCTATTTGCCATGAAGTGATAGGACGGGATGCCATGATCTTAGTTTTCTGAATGTTGAGTTTTAAGCCAACTTGTTCACTCTCTCACTTTCATCAAGAGGCTTCTTAGTTCTTCTTCACTTTTTTCCATACGAGTGGTGCCATATGCATATCTGAGGTCATTAATATTTCTCCTGGCAATCTTGATTCCAGCTTGTGCTTCATCCAGCCCAGCATTTCGCATGATGTGCTCTGCCTGTTAAGAGCACACTTTTTAACTTTTCTGTAAGTTAAGTAAGCAGGGTAATAGTATGCAACTATTGATGCACTCCTTTCCCAATTTGGAACCAGTCTGTTATTCCATGTCCATTTCTAACTGTTGCCTCTTGACCTGCATGCAGATTTCTCAGGAGGCAGGTCAAGTGGTCTGGTATTCCCATCTCTTTAAGATTTTTCCACAGTTTGTTGTGATCCACACAGTCAAAGGGTTTGGCGTATTCAATAAAGCAGAAGTAGATGTTTTGTGGAACTCTCTTACTTTTTTGATGATCCACTGGATGTTGGCAATTTGATATCTGGTTCCTCTGCCTTTTCTAAATCCAACTTGAACATCTGGAAGTTCACAGTTCACATACTGTTGAAGCCTGGCTTGGAGAGCTTTTAGCGTTACTTTGCTAGCATGTGAGCTGAGTGCAATTGTGCGGTAGTTTGAACATTATTTGGCATTACCTTTCTTTCAGATTGGAATGAAAACTGAACTTCTCCAGGTCTAGGCCATTACTGAGTTTTCCAGGTTGACTGTCATATTGAGTGCAACACTTCCACAGCATCATCTTTCGGGATTTGAAATAGCTCAGCTGGAATTGCATCATCTCCACTAGCTTTGTTCATAGTGGTGCTTCCTAAGGCCCACTTGACTTTGCATTCCAAGCTGTCTCTCTCTGGGTGAGTGATTATACCATCGTGGTTATCTGGGTCATGAAGATCTTTTTTTGTACAGTTCTGTATATTCTTGCCACGTCTTAATATCTTCTGCTAGGTCCACACCATTCTGTCCTATATTGTTCCCATTTTTGCATGAAATGTTCCCTGAGAATCTCTAATTTTCTTCAGGGGATCTCTAGTCTTTCCCATTCTATTGTTTTCCTCTATTTCTTTGCACTGATCACTGAGGAAGGTTTTATTATCCCTTCCCGTGTAGATTGAGGTTTTTGTCACTTGGGAGAGCTTGGATGAATGTAGAAAATATTATGCTAATTGAATTAGGACAGACAGAGTAGGACTAATATTGTATGTGCTCTCTTATATGTAGAATGTAAAATGGTGAAACTCACTAGTACCAGACAGTGGGATGGTGGTTATCTGGAGCTGGGAGGTGGGGAGGTTAGGGAGATGTTGGTGGAAGGGTAGTACAGACTTTGATTGTAGAATGAGTACATCCTGGGGAGGTGTGTGCAGCACGCTGATGCTAGGTAATCCTATTCTGCTACCGCATGCTGGGAATTTGTCAGGAGAGTCCGTCATCAGTGTTTCCACCACACACAGAACATGGGCATTTGGAGGTGATGGATGTGTTGGTTCGTGGATTGTGATAAATATTTCAAAGGGTACAGGTGTCACTTGATCACATGATCTATGGTATATGTATACATAACCCTTCTTGTTGGTCTCAGTGAAGCTGGAAAAGAAGAAAGTGGGAGGTGGCCTGGCCTTAATCCTTCACTAGTGATCAACCCAGGCTTCACATGAGATCATGAGGCATTTTGCCTGGGCATGTTTTGTACCCCTCCTCCAAAAGACACGCTCCTCAAGACTCGTGTGGTGCCTCACCTCAGGTATGTGCACAGGCTGAGGATGATTCCAATCTGGATCCTGCATTGAGCACCAGGGCTCTTAGCCTCCACTTCTGAGACTGAGATCAAGCCCTGGGGGAGGGGAGGGCACTCTGCTCTGAGTGGGGCTGGATCAGGGCCTGCTGTGTGACCTGAAGGGGATCGTGGGGTGAGCGGAGGTGCCCCCTGCTTCTGTGTACATAAGGCCTCACCAGGAGGGGAGTGTGATCCGAGGGAAAGTGTGGGAAAGTCCAGTGTTGGTCTCTCTGTGGGAATTGACCATCCTGCGTCCCTCCTGAGACAGTGGGCACAGAGGACTGTCTGTTCCTCATGGTGAGGGCCTCCCTGTGTGTGTGGTTGGGGCTCAGGAAGGGGGTGTGTTGACCCTAAGCATTAAACAGCATGTTTTCCACTTTCATGAGAGAACTGTGAAGACTCATGGATGAAGAAGCCCAGAAGAGGAAAGAACAGGACTCAGGCATGGCTCTTTCTCCGGTAAGGCCATATTCTCAGTGGATTCTCAAATTGCCTTCCTGAAATGCCCTTCTCTGAACTCTCTAATTGTGTATGACTCTGAAGTATCCTGTCTGATTCCTATTCACACTCACCTGGGGCCTTCCCTCAGGGCCTGTCCTCTCCACTTAGATCCCGTCTCCCCATGACCTGGTGACCTGGCCCTTGTGAGGAGGCTCCCCTGGGCACCATCCTGGGCAGGGCTTCTCACCCATGGGTTGGAGATGGGGTCTCGGTGCTGTTGGGCAGCAGGGGTTGCTTAAGGCCCATGTGGATGCGCTGTCTCCTCTCTGTCAATCAGGGTAAAGAAGCTTTGGTGGACCTCAGGTATTAACATGTACAGTACATGGTAAACTCTGCCAAAAAGGCCAATGAGGGGAAATCAGTTCTGACTTTTATAGGACATTTAAAACTAAATGAACACCTCCTTGAAAACTTAAGTGTTTGGGAATGGAATGGAATGTTCAGAAAGAGATGTCAGGGCTAGGGAGTGTTTCGTTATACCATCTAACTTACACTGTGAAATCGGGCTTACTAATTTATTTTTCTTTCTCTTTTGAGCACATGATTCAGCTTCCAGGGTCTTAGTTTGCTGAATAGGGATCGAACCTGAAACCCTGCAGTGGAAGTGAGGGATGTTAATCACTGGACCATGAAGGAATTTTCCAACTTTACTAATCTTGATTCAGTATTTTCTTAGTGGAACAAAATAATAAAATTTGTAGTTTCTTAATAAGTACATAACTAAAATTAATGATAAAAATCACATTATGATTTTTAAAATATATTTATTTCCTGTGCTCTGACTTCGTTGCTTCAGTGTCTTTTCCCTAATTCTGGAGAGCGGTGACCACTCTGGTTGTGGTGTGCATGCTTCTCATTGTAGTGGCTTCTCTTGTCTTCAAGCCTAGGCTCTAGAGTGCACTGGCTTTAGTAGTTTCACCTCCTGGACTCTACAGCTCTGGCTCAGGAATTGAGATTCACAGGCTCAGTGGCCCCTCAGCATGTGGGATCTTACCAGACCAGGCAAAAACCTGTGTTTCTTACATTGGTCAGTGGTCTCTTTACACTGAGCCACCAGGGACGCTGTCATATTACTTTTAAATACAGGTATTTTATACAGATTGGCGTTAAAGTATTTTCTGTATTATTTTTCTGCTTGTACTACTTTTTATGTTATTAATAGTGTAAGATAATGTTGAGGACTTCTCTGTGGATAGCAATGTGTCTGCCAATGTAGGGGACACGGGTTCCATCCCAATTCCTGGAAGGTGCCGCAGAGCAACTAAGCCCATGCCCAACAACTGCTGTGGCTGTGCTCTGGAGCCCGGAATCCTTAATTACTGAAGCCCACATGCTTGAGCTTGTCTTCCGAAACAAGAGAAGCCACTGCAGTGAGAAGCCTGGGCACTGCAGACACAACTCCATGCAGTGCAGCCACAAGTAGAGAGAGCTGGATCATAGCAACGAAGGCCCAGCAAAACAAACCAAATAAGCTGTAAAAAGGAAATAGAATGTTAACAAACTTACTGAATCAAACTTACATTTGATTCACTTTTAATGTCCCAAAGATGCCAAAATATAGGAGAAGGGAATGGCCGCCCACTCCAGTTTTCTTGCCTGGAGAATCCCATGGACAGAAGAGCCTGGCAGGCTACAGTCCATGGAGTCCCATAGAGTCTGACATGACTGAGCCAACTGAACATCAACTTCCTCGCATAGCAGAGTAAGTGCTGAAAAACAAACCTAAACCTCTAACTTTCCTCCTGCAGATTCTTAAGTCATGTCCAGTTGCTTTTGAAATAATGTCTTCAATTTATACGCCTTGCAGAAATCAGCCTCTACCTGTCATTATCCCGTCCTCATTCCCACGTTGCAGTCACACTGGCTGGTTTTCTGTTCAGTAAATATCTTTCTGTGTCAGAGCACTCAGGCTCTTCTCTCTGCTTACAGAACTATTCCATTTCCCACCTTGCCAATCCTAAGTGTTTCTTCCTCACAGAGACCTTGTCTGACTTCTCGATGTAGGTCAAGACTTTCTGTTGAATCTTCTCTTAGCACCAGGCCTGTTTTAGAGCACATATAAAAATAGTGATGTTAAAATTATGGATGTAATTGGCCGACTGGCTGCTGCATGGTAAGCTCCATCATGTTCACTGCTGTACTCCCAGTTAGGGACACAGAGTTGATACTCATTAAGTTTTGACTGAATGAAAGAAAAAAATAAAGACAAGTCTTGTTTCAATCAATTGTGTGTTTCCTTGTGCATGCATGAATGCATGGATATGTAACTCCATGATTTTAGTACAAAACCATCTCATAAATACGGTTTATGCTTAGAGCAGTTACAGTTGTATCTTAAGTGTGTATTCCATGGCCTTTAATATTTTCTACCATACCACATGAATAATGTAAGTAGTAGTCAGATTATTGACATTGTGTGGATTGGGGGGTAGAGGGGGTGACCCTGTACAGTGACTATTTATGCTGTTCCATTGCACTTCACCTCCCTTGAACTTGTTTCAGGTATTCTCAGAGAACTCTCTAGGGATGGTCTTTTATACTGTTACTTAACTCTTTGATTCCTTAGGTTCAGTTGTCTCTCCCAACCACCTGAGCTCAGGTGCTGTTGCCTCATTTCTTAGCTGTTTGATGGGAGCTATTTATTAGAGTGACAGAGCTTTCTCTCTAGTAAGATGGACACAGATCTTTCTCTACTGTTGCTGTTTTGTTGATGACAAGTTCATATGGGTAAAGTCTTTAGAGTAATGCTTAGTGTGTATGAAGTGTTGAGACACCTCTCATCGGTGTGATGATGCCATCCTCATCACAGTCTGTGTTCTTTTAAAGCCACTGTGGACTTTGTCCCCTCTGAAGACAGCAGTCTTGCTGTAACTCAGCTAGATAGTGAATGTCACTCAGTGTGTAGAACATAACACTTCTGCATCAACGACCCACTGTTGATTGGAATTTGTATATTTTTCATGTCTTGTCCATATCCATGATGACTTCATGTTGATTGGAGGATACCATCATCTTATGAAAAAAAACAGGAAATTAAATTAGAGAGCAACAATTTGCTCCATGTAGATTTACATGGATGTATCAGAATATTACTTGAGCTGAATTGACCTTACCTGTCTCACTTCTATTTTTCTGTGAAATTAAGAACCCTTCTCAGGGCCCATTGGTGAAATGTGTTTTCATTTCAGGCACAGTTGACCTTCAAAGATGTGTTCATAGATTTCACTCCCGAGGAGTGGGACTGTCTGGACCCTGCCCGGAGACCCTCAGGAACCTGCTGTCTGTGGGTGAGGATCATTTCCCTCTGAAGTAGGGACCTACTTTGGGGTATCTCTGCATTTTCCCTCGCTGTCTCTTGGGAGCCCTGTTTTTTTGACTGAGCTGAAAACCTTGTTCACTCGGACATGTAAGGCTTCGTGTTTGGCATTGGGAGTTCAAACTTGTCTTTCCTTCTGATGACCTGCCCACTGTGTGATACACAAGGAGTTTTTCCAGAGCTTGAGTGTTTATAAAGCTGATTTCAAACTTTGAAATATCCAGTTGCCTGTTTTATACCCCTGTGTTCTTGGTTCAGTAACTCTTGGAAAGGAACTAGATACCCGATACATACTATATTGTATATTATACTGTTCTCTGTGCATTGCGAAGGAGGAAAATAGTAAAGTAATTTGTGAAATATTTTTCTGTCTATCATAATGTCCTCATTTCTTGACTGACAAAAGAGCTGGGATTTTCCACCTGCCAGTGCAGGAGACACAGGTTCGATCCCTGGTCTGAAAGATCCCACATCACAGAGCAGCTAAGCCCGTGGGCCAGAACTACTAAAGCAGCATTCTAGAGCCTGAAAGTTGCAATTACTGAGCCCACATGGGACAACTACTGAAGCCCGTGCACTCAGGAGAAGCCAAAGCAAATGAGAAGCCCAACACTGCAACTGGAGAGTAACCCCTACTTGCCCAACTTGGGGAAAAGTCCAAGCAGCAAGGAGCACTCACTCCAGCCAAAGTAATGAAGAAAAAAAAATTATTAAAGATAGCAAATGCATTTATTTTAAAAAAAGAAAGTTTGGATTCTGGAAGAAGCCAAGTATGACATTTCTTCTGAACAGGAATTTCTGATTCTGACCTAAATCATACCTCTATTTTTTTTTTTTTTTACTTTATTTTACTTTACAATACTGTATTGGTTTTGCCATACATTGACATGAATCCACCACGGGTGTACATGCGTTCCCAAACATGAACCCCCCTCCCACCTCCCTCCCCATAACATCTCTCTGGGTCATCACTGTGCACCAGCCCCAAGCATGCTGTATCCTGCGTCAGACATAGACTGGCAATTCGATTCTTACATGATAGTATACATGTTACAATGCCATTCTCCCAAATCATCCCACCTTCTCCCTCTCCCTCTGAGTCCAAAAGTCCGTTATACACATCTGTGTCTTTTTTGCTGTCTTGCATACAGGGTCGTCATTGCCATCTTTCTAAATTCCATATATATGTGTTAGTATACTGTATTGGTGTTTTTCTTTCTGGCTTACTTCACACTGTATAATCTGCTCCAGTTTCATCCATCTCATCAGAACTGATTCAAATGTATTCTTTTTAACCGCTGAGTAATACTCCATTGTGTATATGTACCACAGCTTTCTTATCCATTCATCTGCTGATGGACATCTAGGTTGTTTCCATGTCCTGGCTATTATAAACAGTGCTGCGATGAACATTGGGGTACATGTGTCTCTTTCAATTCTGGTTTCCTTGGTGTGTATGCCCAGCAGTGGGATTGCTGGGTCATAAGGGAGTTCTATTTGCAATTTTTGAAGGCATCTCCACAGTGTTCTCCAAAGTGGCTGTACTAGTTTGCATTCCCACCAACAGTGTAGGAGGGTTCCCTTTTCTCCACACCCTCTCCAGCATTTATTGCTTGCAGATTTTTGGATCTCAGCCATTCTGACTGGTGTGAAGTGGTACCTCATTGTGGTTTTGATTTGCATTTCTCTAATAATGAGTGATGTTGAGCATCCTTTCATGTGTTTGTTAGCCATCCGTATGTCTTCTTTGCAGAAATGTCTATTTAGTTCTTTGGCCCATTTTTTGATTGGGTCATTTATTTTTCTGGAATTGAGCTGCATAAGTTGCTTGTATATTTTTGAGATTAGTTGTTTGTCAGTTGCTTCATTTGCTATTATTTTCTCCCATTCAGAAGGCTGTCTTTTCACCTTGCTTATAGTTTCCTTTGTTGTGCAGAAGCTTTTAATTTTAATTAGATCCCATTTGTTTATTTTTGCTTTTATTTCCAGTATTCTAGGAGGTGGATCATAGAGGATCCTGCTGTGATTTATGTCGGAGAGTGTTTTGCCTATATTCTCCTCTAGGAGTTTTATAGTTTCTGGTCTTACATTTAGATCTTTAATCCATTTGAGTTTATTTTTGTGTGTGGTGTTAGAAAGTGATCTAGTTTCATTCTTTTACAAGTGGTTGACCAGTTTTCCCAGCACCACTCATTAAAGAGATTGTCTTTACTCCATTGTATATTCTTGCCTCCTTTGTCAAAGATAAGGTGTCCATATGTGTGTGGATTTATCTCTGGGCTTTCTATTTTGTTCCATTGATCGATATTTCTGTCTTTGTGCCAGTACCATACTGTCTTGATGACTGTGGCTTTGTAGTAGAGCCTGAAGTCAGGCAAGTAGATTCTTCCAGTTCCATCCTTCTTTCTCAAGTTTGCTTTGGCTATTCGAGTTTTTTTTGTATTTCCACACAAATCTTGAAATTATTTGTTCTAGTTCTGTGAAAAATATGGCTGGTAGCTTGATAGGGATTGCATTGAATTTGTAAATTGCTTTGGGTAGTATACTCATTTTCACTATATTGATTCTCCCGATCCATGAACATGGTATATTTCTCCATCTATTAGTGTCCTCTTTGATTTCTTTCATCAGTGTTTTATAGTTTTCTATATATAGGTCTTTAGTTTCTTTAGGTAGATATATTCCTAAGTATTTTATTCTTTTCATTGCAATGGTGAATGGAATTGTTTCCTTAATTTCTTTTTCTACTTTCTCATTATTCGTGTATAGGAATGCAAGGGATTTCTGTGTGTTGATTTTATATCCTGCAACTTTACTATATTCATTGATTAGCTCTAGTAATTTTCTGGTGGAGTCTTTAGGGTTTTCCATGTAGAGGATCATGTCATCTGCAAACAGTGAGAGTTTTACTTCTTCTTTTCCAATTTGGATTCCTTTTATTTCTTTTTCTGCTCTGACTGCTGTCGCCAAATCTTCCAGAACTATGTTGAATAGTAGCGGTGAAAGTGGGCACCCTTGTCTTGTTCCTGACTTTAGGGGAAATGCTTTCAATTTTTCACCATTGAGGATAATGTTTGCTGTGTGTTTGTCATATATAGCTTTTATTATGTTGAGGTATGTTCCTTCTATTCCTGCTTTCTGGAGAGTTTTTATCGTAAATGGATGTTGAATTTTGTCAAAGGCCTTCTCTGCATCTATTGAGATAATCATATGGTTTTTAGTTTTCAATTTGTTAATGTGGTGATTTACATTGATTGATTTGCGGATATTGAAGAATCCTTGCATCCCTGGGATAAAGCCCACTTGGTCATGGTGTATGATCTTTTTAATGTGTTGTTGGATTCTGATTGCTAGAATTTTGTTGAGGATTTTTGCATCTATGTTCATCAGTGATATTGGCCTGTAGTTTTCTTTTTTTGTAGTATCTTTGTCAGGTTTTGGTATTAGGGTGATGGTGGCCTAATAGAATGAGTTTGGAAGTTTACCTTCCTCTGCAATTTTCTGGAAGAGTTTGAGTAGGATAGGTGTTAGCTCTTCTCGAAATTTTTGGTAGAATTCAGCTGTGAAGCCGTCTGGACCTGGGCTTTGGTTTGCTGGAAGATTTCTGATTACAGTTTCAATTTCCGTGCTTGTGATGGGTCTGTTAAGATTTTCTATTTCTTCCTGGTTCAGTTTTGGAAAATTGTACTTTTCTAAGAATTTGTCCATTTCTTCCACGTTGTCCATTTTATTGGCATATAACTGCTGATAGTAGTCTCTTACGTTCCTTTGTATTTCTGTGTTGTCTGTTGTGATCTCTCCATTTTCATTTCTAATTTTATTGATTTGATTTTTCTCTCTTTGCTTCTTGATGAGTCTGGCTAATGGTTTGTCAATTTTATTTATCCTTTCAAAGAACCAGCTTTTGGCTTTGTTGATTTTTGCTATGGTCTCTTTTGTTTCTTTTGCATTTATTTCTGCCCTGATTTTTAAGATTTCTTTCCTTCTGCTAACTCTGGGGTTCTCCAATTCTTCCTTTTCTAGTTGCTTTAGGTGTAGAGTTAGGTTACTTATTTGACTTTTTTCTTGTTTCTTGAGGTATGCCTGTATTGCTATGAACTTGCCTCTTAGCACTGCTTTTATAGTGTCCCACAGGTTTGGGGTTGTTGTGTTTTCATTTTCATTAGTTTCTATGCATATTTTGATTTCTTTTTTGATTTCTTCTGTGATTTGTTGGTTATTCAGAAGTGTGTTGTTCAACCTCCATATGTTGGAATTTTTAATAGTTTTTCTCCTGTAATTGAGATCTAATCTTAATGCATTATGGTCAGAAAAGATGCTTGGAATGATTTTGATTTTTTTGAATTTATCAAGTTTAGATTTATGGCCCAGGATGTGATCTATCCTGGAGAAGGTTCCATGAGCACTTGAGAAAAAGGTGAAATTCATTGTTTTGGGGTGAAATGTCCTATAGATATCAATTAGGTCTAACTGGTCTAATGTATCATTTAAAGTTTGCGTTTCTTTGTTGATTTTCTGTTTAGTTGATCTGTCCATAGGTGTGAGTGGGGTATTAAAGTCTCCCACTGTTATTGTGTTATTGTTGATTTCCCCTTTCATACTTGTTAGCATTTGTCTTACATATTGTGGTGCTCCTATATTGGGTGCATATATATTTATAATTGTTATATCTTTTTCTTGGATTGATCCTTTGATCATTATGTAGTGGCCTTGTTTGTCTCTTTTCACAGCCTTTGTTTTAAAGTCTATTTTATCGGATATGAGTATTGCCACTCCTGCTTTCTTTTGGTCTCTATTTGCATGGTATATCTTTTTCCAGCCCTTCACTTTCAGTCTGTATGTGTCCCTTGTTTTGAGGTGAGTCTCTTGTAAGCAGCATAGAGAGGGGTCTTGTTTTTGTATCCATTCGGCCAGTCTTTGTCTTTTGGTTTGGACATTCAACCCATTTACGTTTAAGGTAATTGTTGATAAGTATGATCCCGTTACCATTTACTTTATTGTTTTGGGTTCGAGTTTATACACCCTTTTTGTGTTTCCTGTCTAGAGAATATCCTTTAGAATTTATTGGAGAGCTGGTTTGGTGGTGCTGAATTCTCTCAGCTTTTGCTTGTCTGTAAAGCTTTTGACTTCTCCTTCGTATTTGAATGAGATCCTTGCTGGGTACAGTAATCTGGGCTGTAGGTTATTTTCTTTCATCACTTTAAGTATGTCTTGCCATTCCCTCCTGGCCTGAAGAGTTTCTAGTGAAAGATCAGCTGTTATCCTTATGGGAATCCCCTTGTGTGTTATTTGTTGTTTTTGCCTTGCTGCTTTTAATATTTGTTCTTTGTGTTTGATCTTTGTTAATTTGATTAATATGTGTCTTGGGGTGTTTCGCCTTGGGTTTATCCTATTTGGAACTCTCTGGGTTTCTTGGACTTGGGTAATTATTTCCTTCCCCATTTTAGGGAAGTTTTCAACTATTATCTCCTCAAGGATTTTCTCATGGTCTTTCTTTTTGTCTTCTTCTTCTGGGACTCCTATAATTCGAATGTTGGAGCGTTTCATATCGTCCTGGAGGTCTCTGAGATTGTCCTCATTTCTTTTAATTCGTTTTTCTTGTTTCCTCTCTGATTCATTTATTTCTACCATTCTGTCTTCTATTTCACTAATCCTATCTTCTGCCTCCGTTATTCTGCTATTTGTTGCCTCCAGAGTGTTTCTGATCTCATTTATTGCATTATTCATTATATATTGACTCTTTTTTATTTCTTCTAGTTCCTTGTTAAACCTTTCTTGCATCTTCTCAATCCTTGTCTCTAGGCTATTTATCTGTGATTCCATTTTGATTTCAAGATTTTGGATCATTTTCACTATCAATATTCGGAATTCCTTCTCAGGTAGATTCCCTACCTCTTCCTCTTTTGTTTGGTTTGGTGGGCAACTCTCCTGTTCCTTTACCTGCTGAGTATTCCTCTGTCTCTTCATCTTGGTTATATTGCTGCGTTTGGGGTGGCCTTTTTATATTCTGGTTATTTGTGGAGTTCTCTTTATTATGGAGCTTCCTCACTATGGGTGTGGTTCTATCAGTGGCTTGTCTAGGTTTCCTGGTTAGGGAGGCTTGTGTTGGAGTTCTGGTGGGTGGAGCTGGGTTTCTTCTCTCTGGAGTGCAGTGGAGTTACCAGTAATGGGTTATGAGACGTCAAAGGTTTTGGAGTAACTTTGGGCTGCCTGTATATTGAAGCTCAGGGGTGTGTTCCTGTGTTGCTGGAGAATTTGTGTGGTATGTCTTGTTCTGGAACTTGTTGGTCCTTGGGTGGAGCTTGGTTTCAGTGTAGGTATGGAGGCATTTGATGAGCTCCTATTGCTTAATGTTCCCTGAATTCAGGAGTTCTCTGATGTTTTCAGGCTTTGGACTTAAGCCTCCTGCTTCTGGTTTTCAGTTTTATTTTTACAGTAGCCTCTAGACTTCTCCATTTATACAGCACCGATGATAAAACATCTAGGTTAACAATGAAAAGTTTCTCCACATTGAGGGACACTCAGAGAGGTTCACTGAGTTACAAGGAGAAGAGAAGAGGGAGGGGGTAGTTAGAGGTGACTGGAATGAGATGTGGTGAGATCAAAAGAGGAGACAGCAAGCTAGCCAGTAGTCACTTCCTTATGTGCGTTCCATAGTCTGGACCGCTCAGAGGTATTTACGGAGTTATACAGGGAAGAGGAGAGGGAGGAAGTAGACAGAGGTGGCCAGGAGGATAAGAGAGAGGCATGAGAAGGAGAGAGACAAATCCTGCCAGTAACCAGTTCCTTAGGTGTTCTCCACCGTCTGGAACACACAGAGATTCACAGAGTTGGATAGAGAAGAGATGGGGGAGAAAAGAGACAGAGGCCACCTGGTGGAGAAAAAGGAGAGTCCAAAGGAGGAGAGAGTGGTCAAGCCAGTAATCTCGCTCTCAGGTAAAATTGGGTAGTGAAGTTTGGGTTTTTGAATGTACAAAATTGACAACAAAAACCAAAGAACAAAGATTAAAAATCTAGAGTAGAGGTTGGATTTTCAAAAATACAATATTAAAGAAAAGAATCAGAAGGAAAAAGAAAAAAAGAAAAAAAAGAAAAGAAAAAAAAGCCACAAGAATTATTAAAAAAAAACACACACACACCAATAACCACCCAAAGACTATATATGGTGTTTGCCTTAAAAAAAAAAAAAAAAAAAAAAAGAGTCGTTTTTTTTTGAATAGTAATAATAGGTTATAGAAATAAAAATTAGAGGAGAAATAGAAGACTTAACTATTTTTTAAAAAGTTAGAAAAAAAGGGAAAAAAAAGCATGATTTTAAAAATAGTAAAAATATATCTAGCCCTTCTCTGATGTTGTGGGCAGTGTGGGGTCACTTCCAAGGTGGTTCCCTCTGTTTAACTTCTTCTTTATGCTGGTTTTTTAGGCTCACTAGTTCAGTCGCGCTGTGGGGAGGGGGATGCGGCAAACAAATAGCACTGTCATGTGCACACAGTGTCTCAGCCCCGCTGGACCTGTCCCTTCTCGCGGCGTACAAACTGCTCCGGCTCTACGATGCTCAGCCGGGAACCGTCTGAGGCTGGCCCTAGGCTGCGTGCACTTCCCCGGTCTAAGCCGCTCAGGTTTGGAGCTCAGGTAGCCCTCAGAGGCACAGATTCGGTTGGGACTGCGTTTTGTGCCATTCCCGGGTCCGAGTAGCTCAGGAGTTTGGCGAGCGTGATCGCTGCGACTTATCGCCTTTTCTGCCTCTGCTGCTCAGTTTTCTGGGTGGACCGCTGGCGCCCCTTGTGAGGCAGATGGTGACTGTCCAGCACCCCCAGAAGTCTTAGCAAAGAAGCCTGCTTGCAGTTTGGTAAGTGAAGTCTCTCCGGGTCTGCAATTGCCCCTTTCCAGCCCTTACGGCTCTGGCTGCCTGTCCCCGGTGGGGGATGGTCTGCAGCCGGCTTTTTCCGCTCCGTCCTTTGTTCTGTGCTCGGTCCTTGCGATGTCTTATGTTCGAGCTTTTCGCGTGGTAGCTATCCCACAGTCTGGTTTGCTAGCCCACGTTAGATCGTTCTGGTTGCACGTGGGGCGTTCCTGCCCGATTCTTACAAATCACTGCAGCCCGCGCCTCCGCACTTCCCTGCCCTGCCCCCACTTCCTAGTGGCGGATGCAGGCGTCTGTGCTGCTTTTCCGCTGGGGGAGTTACTGTTGGGCTTGTAATCTCTTGGTTTTAATTATTTATTTATTTTTCCCTTCCTGTTATGTTGCCCTCTGTGTTTCCAAGGCTTGCCACAGACTCGACAGGGAGAGTGTTTCCTGGTGTTTGGAAACCTCTCTTCTTAAAATTCCCTTCCCAGGACGGGCTTCCCTTCCCGGGACGGAGCTCCCTTCCCACCTCCTTTGTTTCCTTTTTCGTCTTTTATATTTTTTCCTACCTGTTTTTGAAGACAATGGTCTGCTTTTCTGGTTGCCTGATGTCCTCTGCCAGCCTACAGAAGTTGTTTTGTGGAGTTTGCTCAGCGTTGAAATGTTCTTTTGAGGAATTTGTGAGGGAGAAAGTGGTCTTCCCGTCCTATTCCTCCGCCATCTTAGGACCGCCCCATATACCTCTATTTTTGTAGCATGAGAAAGATCCCTGTATTGTGGAGAATGAGGTGCTATTTAGCAGAAAATCAGATGAATGAGAAAGAATCAACAGTGTGATTTTAGGTCAGCTGTCACAAGGACAGAGAGGAAGCCACACCATTCATCGTGTTTGGGAAAGTCTTGAAGTGCGAGAGTACTGTGAAAAAACAGATATTTAGTGTTTGTGAACTCTCACAGGAGGTTTTTCTTCTCTTCAACTTCCCACTCTGTTCTTTGACCTGTGAAATGTACATCACCCTCCAGTGGTGCTTTAGTGCCCACAGAGACAAGGCAAGGCTTTTGGTTGTTTTTGTCTTTTTCTTTTATTTATTTATTTATCTATTTATTATTTTTTTTTTGCTGTACTGGATGTCTATTTCCTGTATGGCCATTTCTCTATTTGAGACAAGTGGGGGCTACTCCCTGCTTGCAGGGTGCATGGCTTCTTGTTGCAGTGGCTTCTTTGGTTGTGGAGCACCAGCTCTAGGCACACGCGCTTTAGTAGTTTCGCTACACAGGCTCAGTATCTGTCCTTCGGCTTAGCTGCTCCCTGGCATGTGAGATCTTCCCAAGACAAGGATTGAACCCATGTCTCCTGCATCGGAAAGCTAACTTTTTACCATGCGGCCACCAGGGTGTTAGGGAAATTAAAGAAATAGTCCTGTTCAGGCTTCAAGACAAAGCAGTGCATTCCTCTGTGCTTGCCTCCAACCTGCCTGGACACACCCTGACTGTGAGTACCCTGACTGCCTGCTGTGAGTGCAAGGCTTGCAGCACCATAGAAGAGTTGGCACACAAATCTTGAGATTGTTCAAAGAGGCTCTGACCAACCCAGCCCCAGGCTTAGGAACATCCAAGTTTCATAAGACAAAACAAACATTATGAAGATGAAACCAGAGCTGCTGTTTGCTCACAGATGGATGATATCAGTTTGTATCCTGGGATGATAAGCAGGAACCCTGAACTGCAGTGTTAAAGCCTCACCCATGGAACGGACAGGCTACAGGGGACCTTTACCCAATTGAGACTTCAGATATGCTGTGTCCTGGGACTTTCCAGGGCTGTTCCAGTCGGGATGTTGGTCAGAAGCCAATTTGGTGATGTAGTCTCTGCTGTTTCTATTTCCTTGTCTTTTCAGTTCACTTCAGTCACTCAGTCATATCCGACTCTTTACCACTCCATGAACCGCAGCATGCCAGGCCTCCCTGTCCACCACCAACTTCCGGAGTTTTGAACCCAAACTCATGTCCATGGAGTCAGTGATTCCATCCAACCATCTCATCCCCTGTCCTCGCCTTCTCCTCCTGCCTTCAATCTTTCCCAGCATCAGGGTCTTTTCAAATGAGTCAGCTCCTTGCATCAGGTGGCCAAAGTACTGGAGCTTCAGCTTCAACATCAGTCCTCCCAATGAGCACCCAGGGCTACTCTCTTTTAAGATGGACTGATTCAGTTCAGTTCACTTCAGTTCAGTCACTCAGTCATGTCCGACTCTTTCTGACTGCATGCATTGCAGCACACCAGGCCTCCCTGTCCATCACTAACTCCCGGAGTCACTCAAACTCATGTCCATTGAGTCGGTGATGCCATCCAGCCATCTCATCCTCTGTTGTCCCCTTCTCCTTCTGCCCCTAGTCCCTCCCAGCTACAGAGTCTTTTCCAATGAGTCAACTCTTTGCATGAGGTGGACAAATTATTGGAGTTTCAGCTCTAGCATCAGTCTTTCCAAAGAACACCCAGGACTGGTCTCCTTTAGAATGGACTGGTTGGATCTCCTTGCAGTCCAAGGGACTCTCAAGCGTCTTCTCCAGCACCACAGTTCAAAAGCATCAATTCTTCAGCGCTCAGCTTTCTTCACAGTCGAACTCTCACATCCATACATGACTACTGGAAAAACCATAGCCTTGACTAGATGGTCCTTTGTTGGCACAGTAATGTCTCTGCTTTTCAATATACTATATAGGTTGGTTGTAACTGTCCTTCCAAGGAGTACGCTTCTTTTAATTTTATGGCTGCAATCACCATCTGAAGTGATTTTGAAGCCCCCAAAAATAAAGTCTGACACTGTTTCCACTGTTTCCCCATGTATTTCCCACGAGTGATGGGACCAGATGCCATGATCTTAGTTTTCTGAATGTTGAGCTTTACACCAACATTTTCACTCTCCTCTTTCACTTACATCAAGAGGCTTTTTAGTTCCTCTGACCTTTCTGCCATAAAGATGGTGTCATCTGCATATCTGAGGTTATTGATACTTCTCCCGGCAATTTTGATTCCAGCTTGTGCTTCTTCCAGCCCAGTGTTTCGCATGATGTACTCTGCATATCAGCTGAATAAGCAGGGTGACAATATACAGCCCTGACTTACTCCTTTTCCTATTTAGAACCAGTCTGTTGTTCCATGTCCAGTTCTAACTGTTGCTTCATTACCTTCATACAGGTTTCTCAAGAGGCAACAGGTAGTCTGGTATTCCCATCTCTTGAATAATTTTCCACAGTTTATTGTGATCCACACAGTCAAAGGCTTTGGCATAGTCAGTAAAGCAGAAATAGATGTTTTTCTGGAACTCTCTCGCTTTTTCCATGATCCAGCGGATGTTGGCAATTTGATCTCTAGATCCTCTGCCTTTTCTAAAATCATCCTGAACATCAGGAAGTTCATGGTTCACGTATTGCTAAAGCCTGCCTTGGAGAATTTTGAGCATCACTTTACTAGCATGTGAAGTGAATGTAGTTGTGCGGTTTGAGCATTCTGGCATTTCCTGTCTTTGGGACTGGAACGAAAACTGACCTTTCCCAGTCCTGTGGCCACTGCTGAGTTTTCCAAATTTGCTGGCAAACTGAGTGCAGCACTTTCACATCATCATCTTCCAGTATTTGAAATAGCTCAACCGGAATTCCATCCTCTCCACTAGCTTTGTTCATAGTGATGCTTTCTAAGGCCCACTTGACTTCACATTCCAGGATGTCTGGCTTAGGTGAGTGATCACACCATCATGATTATCTGGGTCATGAAGATCTTTTTTGTACAGTTCTGTGTATTCTTGTACCTCTTCTTAATATCTTCTGCTTCTGTTAGTCCATACCATTTCTCTCCTTTATCAAGAGGAAATGTTCCCTTGGTATCTCTATATTTTTTGAAGAGATTCTAGTCTTTCCCATTGTGTTCTTTTCCTCTATTTCTTTGCATTGATCGGTGAAGAAGGTTATCTTATCTCTCCTTGCTGTTCTTTGGAACTCTCCATTCAGATGCTTATATCTTTTTCTTTCTTCTTTGGCTTGAAGCTCTTCTTCTTTTCACAGCTATTTGTAAGGCCTCCCCAGACAGCAAATTTGCTTTTTTGCAATTCTTTTCTATGGGGATGGTCTTGATCCCTGTCTCCTGTACAATATCTCGAACTTCCTTCCATAGTTCATCAGGCACTCTATCTATCAGATCTAGTCCCTTAAATCTATTTCCCACTTCCACTCTATAGTCATAAGGGATTTTATTTAGGTCATACCTGAATGGTCTAGTTATTTTCCCTACTTTCTTCAATTTAAGTCTCAATTTGGCAATAAGGAGTTCATGTTCTGAGCCACAGTCAGCTCCCAGTCTTGTTTTTGCTGACTGTATAGAGCTTGTCCATCTTTGGCTGCAAATAATATAATCAATCTGATTTCAGTGTTGACCATCTGATGATGTCCATGTGTAGAGTCTTCTCTTGTGTTGCTGGAAGAGGGTGTTTGCTATGACCAGTGCATTGTCTTGGCAAAACTCTGTTAGCCTTTGTCCTGCTTCATTCTGTACTCCAAGGCCGAATTTGCCTGTTACCCCAGGTGTTTCTTGACTTCCTACTTTTGCATTCCAGTCCCCTATAATGAAAAGAACATCTTTTTTAGGTGTTAGTTCTAAAAGGTGTTGTAGGTCTTCATAGAGCCGTTCAACTTCATCTTCTTCAGCGTTACTGGTTGGGACAGAGATCATTCTGTCGTGTTTGATATTTATCCAAGTACTGTATTTTGGACTCCTTTGTTGACCATGATGGCTACTCCATTTCGTCTAAGGGATTCCTGCCCACAGTAGTAGATATAATGGTCATCTGAGTTAAATTCACCCATTCTGGTCCATTTGAGTTCACTGACTCCTACAATGTCAACGTTCACCCTTGCTGTCTCCTGTTTGACCACTTCCAGTTTGCCTTGATTCGTGGACCTAACATTCCAGGTTCCTGTGCAATACTGCTCTTTACAGGATCTTTACTGCTTCTATCACCAGTCACATCCACAACTGGGTACTGTTTTTGCTTTGGCTCCATCCCTTCATTCTTTCTGGAGTTATTTCTCCACTGATCTCCAGTAGCATATTGGGCACCTACCGACCTGGGGAGTTCCTCTTTCAGTAGCCTATCATTTTGCCTTTCCATACTGTTCATGGGATTCTGAAGGCAAGAATGCTGAAGTGGTTTGCCATTCCCTTCTCCAGGGGGCCACATCCCACCATGACCCGCCCGTCTTGGGTGGCCCCATATGGCATGGCTTAGTTTCATTGAGTTAGACAAAGCTAACATCAGTCCTTCCAATGAACATCCAGGGATGATATTCTTTAGGACAGACTGGTTGGATTACTTTGCATTTTGAAAGTCAGCTAGATAATTCTCTAATAAACATTGGAATACTTATTTGTATAGAATGAGTGGCCTATTAACAAATCCTTGGAACCTGAGACAAAAGTGAAAACTTTTGGCAAGGCATGAATTGGCACTGTGAGCAGCATTTGTGAGACAAAACACCACTCTTTAAGAAGCAAGAGATTAAGGTTTATGACGTTTTTATTTCCAGATGGGAAAATTCACCTTATTACTCATTAGCTAATACATGGGACATCTTCTCTGGAATGTGAGAGAAGAGGAACCGTAAATTAAACAGGGCTGAACCCTTAGAAGTTACTGAATGTTGGTGGCTCTTGCCCCTTGAGAAAGGATAAGACTCTTCCCTGCCAGATGAGAGGCTGGATTCTCCTCTCTCCTACCATGAGGTACATAAAGCAAACTTAAAACTGTCTTAGAGAAGTTACTGCAAAAATAAATATGTGATTAGTGAGGATGTTTATCCATATTACAATGTCAAAATTATCTTTTGGCTGATCAAATCCTCACTTTTTAAGTAGGCTCTATATTGAGCTGGCCCACAGCTCCAGTAGTGTCCCCCACTGCCCTTTCTCTCTCCATTCTTTGTCCTGTTGTGTCCTTAAACCCCTCCCAACCCCTCTGTCTCCCTCTCCATCAGCTGGTCCCCTTCTAACTTCTCCTGTCTCTCAGGGGAGGATGAGCCCAGCTTCCCCTACTCCTGCCCCCCACTCTAGGAAGTTTCTTTTCCCCTTCAGTTTCTTTGGAATAATCCAAGACCCCCATCTCCCCAGAGGGACAATCCAAGATTTTTATCACCCCATCTGCTGTTATTTTCACTGTCAATTTGAGCACTATTTGATCTGTATTTTAGATACAAAACTATGAGTATGGAAAGGAAAGCTAAGTTTTTTGACATAGGATAACTGTGCTTTTCTCTAGACTCTGGAGAAAACTGCTTAAAATGATTTTTTTTTCTCTTTGAAAGTACACAACCGGTTCTTTTTGCATATGGAGCTAAAAGCAACTAACCCGTTGAGACATCTAGCCTAGAAAAAAGCTTGAAGTTAACCTTTACCAAGGCATCTCAGATGACGCTAATTGTACAGAACCTGCCTGCAAGTGTGGAAGGTGGATTTGATCCCTGGGTTAGGAATATGCCCTGGAGGTGGGAATAGCAACCCACCGAGTGTTCTTGCTTGGAGAGTCACATGGAAAGAGCAGCCTGGCGGGATACAGTCCATGGGATTGCAGATAGTCAGGGGAGACTCAAGCAGCTTAGCACAGCAGGCAACGTTTACTAAGTCCTTGACATACATAACCCACTTTGCCTAAGGCCTCAACCTTGGGCAAATTAGAATTTCAAATCAAAGGGAAAGAAAAAGGTCAAAGAGACATTTTAAATCTCAAGCAGAAAACTATGGTCTCTGTCTGTCCATCTGTGTGTCTGGATTTATGCATGTCACACTGTGTGTCTTTGTTTTTGGATAATATTGCTGAGGTTACTTTGTAAGTGAGATCTAAGTCAGTTGGCTTTAAAAAAGAAAAACTAAGCACTTACAAATCAAACAGTTATGCGAAATTAACCTAAATGAATTTCAGATGCACATGAGCTGGGAAATACTCACCATTAAATATCTAGTAAAAAACGTTTGTTTGCTCATCTAAGTAAGACATGAGTTGAGTCATCAAACTGTGTAATGCTTTCATTGTATTACACTGATTACTGAGAGTTCAATCCCTGCATTGGAAACATCCCTGGAGAAGTAAACAGCAACCCACTACAGTATTTTTGCCTGGAGAATCCCATGGAGGAGATGGCAGGCTACAGTCCATGGGTTTGCAAAAGTTGTACATGACTGAAGTGACTTAGCACACACATACGCACTGATTACTGATAATTTTTTGTCATAGAGAAACTAAAGAGTTTTTGGATTATTAATATGTTTTCTGCTACCCTGTGAAGTTCTCCATAAGAAAGCAAATGTTTTTAGAAGTTATCACTGATATTTATTTCCGGAGTCCAGTTCTGGTGGATCCAGGGAATTCGAGCGGGGATGGAGTTGGCGAGGAAAAACAGTTATTTAGAAATATAAAGAGAGATTAGCAAAGAATAGTGTAGTAGGAAAATCAGTGGAGAAAAGAGGCTGAATAACTTGGTTTACGTGGGAAACCAATAAAGTCCAAGACAAGGAACTTGCACTATCTACGTAGGCCACCAGCGCCCATTTGAATAGCAGAGGGTGCCCCACCTTGGACCCCCTCTCGCGTGGGTCTTAGAAGCCAAGCCAAATAAGTAGACACGGCGAGCCTCCATGCTCCAGGTGGGAATTCAGCCAGAAAAGGGAGAAAAGAACGACATGGGGGAGCCAAACATTGGTGCCAGACCCAAGACTTTTTTTTCAAAAGCAGCTTATATACCCCAAGTTGTACATAAAGAAATAATGGAATATGCAGAGTTATGCAGGGGCAGCAGTCCTGACCCTGATAGAGACCAGGCTTTCTTTTTGCATACCTTCCCGTATACAAAAGGTCTCCAGTGGTTTACATTATCTTCTGGCCAAGAGGCCTGTTAACATTTTTATGTCTCTCTTCCTAGATAAATGTGTATCAACCAGAAAACACTTTTTCCCTTAAAGTTTTTTTTTCCTTTAATCTGCATCACCCTCAAAGTACTAAATAAAGTTACACTCCTGTAGAACAAAGGTGCAGTGGGTTATAACAAAGAAAGTACTTAAGTCAAAGATCTAATGTTGTTAATATCAGGGCTACTACCTGTTTTTTCTACATACCAACTATATCTACAAATAAAAGATATGAAAACATGGCAGCAAGTATTGGCTCAACAAATGAAACCCTTAATCAGTCCTATTCTAATGATTTTGACTCCTCGGAAGCCCCTACATTCCTAGGATGTTTTAAGCTTCCTGTGCCTCTCGCGGTTGGGAGGCTGCAAACAATCACATGTGCAGCTGTAAGAGTCTGGCAGGCAGGCTAGAAAGCCATCAGAGGGGTTTTTGGATTGAAAGACTCTTATTATGCCCAGGAGACTTATTATCTAAAAGCTCTAAATTAACTTTTTCCAGAAAAAGGTGGTGGGGGGGACAGCCCCCTGTTAACATCAGAAGAGCAGGTGGAAAGCATAACACAGTAAAGCAGGCAGACTCTGGTTTTGGGGATAGATGCTCGAGAATTTCCAGGGGGACCCCTGAGGCTCGATCCCGCCATTGCGTATGCCGAGCCTCCTGCCTCATGACCTTTGCCATGGGCAGGGTTCCTCATGCTGGCTCCTGGCATCTCCCCCTCTTATATTTCTTAAAACAGCCAGATGTAGCTCAGTCACGAGCTTCTGAATGCTCTCCCGAAGGATCCTGACAATACAAGGAGGAATGATTATGAGGAACAAGATTAGAGCACCCACAGCAACATAACTAAAAACAGTAGACAGTATATTCTTTCCAGAAATGAAGTTAGAGAATGTATGGAAAAAGTAATTGACTGCTCCTGCAGCAGTAAAATCTAATCGGAAGTGTTCCATGGTCTGTATCTGATTATGAAGTTTCCCGAAATATAAACTATTCCAAACACCTAAAATATGATTTTTCAACATATTGGGGTGTATGGACTTGTTGAGTCAATGATATTGCTGCCGCAGTAACAGTAACAATGATAGTAACAGTGACAATAACAGTAACAGTGATAGTAATTGTTGTTGTTAAAGCAGAATTTCCTAAGATTAGGTTGGTTCTTCCGGGATCTCCTCTGCTGGTTGTCTTAGAGTCTGCTGGACTTTTCAGGTAGGTGATGGAGGCAGGGGCAGAGGAGTGCCCTTTCTCTTTTTTGTAATCGTGGCAGTGGAGGAACCAGGTGCCTGAGGGACTGCGACATGGTGAATCAGTCTGTCCGGTATCCAAATTGGCGATGCAGCACCCTGGGACAAAATACAAGCACACCCTCTCCCACAAGTTAGCAGTATAGCTGGCCCTTTCCACTCTCCTGTAAGGGGATCTTTTCACTTCATCAGAGGCCGAGTCATAGCCCCTTTCAAAAGCTGAATAGAAAAATTTTTTGGAAAAATTACTGGATGTGTTTTCAAAAAATGCAGTAGGGGGCTTGAGGGCAAATGAAACAAAATTTGACCCCTGAAATCTATCAGGGCAACTTGCCAATCCTCACTATTTTGTAAAAGACTTGCAGTTGATCCTTATTGAATGGAATTACTATATGTGGTACTTCTTTTCCAAAAAGTTCCACACTTCTTTTTCTTCCTTTTATAATTAATTGTGCCACCAAGCTGAGATAAGATAAAACTATTTTTCTTTTGGTCACTGGTAGATGGAACAAACGGGCCTTCTGGTCACAAGCATCCTGTAGGTGTATGTTTTGTGGCAAGAATAATTTAATCTCATCTTTTGGTAATATTAATTCTAATTAACTGATCATCTAAAGCCTCATCCACTTTAACAAGAGCTGACTCTGTCTCATAGTCAACTTTCTCTTAGAACTGGGATTAGGATTGTTTTTTAAGCAATCAAACAAAAGGCTTTAAATCTCAGTAGTCAGTTTTAAATGTGGGCGTATCCAATTAATATCCCTTAATAATTTTTGGAAATCATTTAAAGTTAGTAAACAATCTCTCTGCATCTTCAAAGGGGCATTATCAGTTTTCAAAACTTTTGGCAGACCTAAATATGAGAAGCAAGTAAAGAGGTGTTGAACAACAACTTTATAAGTTTCTCCAGTTATCCTTCCTTAACCTAAATCTAGTCTATAGCTTTTTAGATGACAAGCAACCATCTAATCTTTGCTTGAATACCTCCAGCAACACGGAACTCACTACTCTCCAAGGTTCTAAATTCTCCCTGACATTTTTCTCTGCAGCACCCCCACTATGCATACCACTTTCTCTAATCCCACCAACTCATTTAGAGTAGTATGTGTTGGCCAGGAGCTGGGCCAGTCTTTCCCAGCAATGTAAGAGACGTCTGCTCTAGTGTCTAACAGCCCTGACATTTTATTTCCTTGAATTAAAGGATCTTTTAAAGGCCTGCTGCTGCTGCTGCTAAGTTACTTCAGTTGTGTCCGACTCTGTGCAACCCCATAGATGGAAGTCCACCAGGCTCCCCCATCCCTGGGACTCTCCAGGCAAGATTACTGGAGTGGGTTGCCTATTCCTTCTCCAATGCATGAAAGTAAAAAGTGAAAGTGAAGTCCTAGAAGTGATAATTTCTTGCACCCAAAAAGCTAGATCACTAGATCCAAATTTCTGGAACCGCTAGCTTGAGAAGTTATGGTTTTTCTTGTCTGCTAACAAGGTAAAAGCAAAAGCTATGTTATTCCTTGACCTTACTAATTTGCACACTTTTAGTAGTTGGCGATATCAAAACTTTAATTTCTCTAGAATATTCAGAATCTAATATACCAGTTCAGTTCAGTTCAGTAGCTCAGTCATGTCTGACTCTGTGAAAGCGTGAATCGCAGCATGCCAGGCCTCCCTGTCCATCACCAACTCCCGGAGTTCACTCAGACTCACATCCATTGAGTCAGTGATGGGATCCAGCCATCTCATCCTCTGTCGTCCCCTTCTCCTCCTGACTCCAATCCCTCCCAGCATCACAGTCTTTTCCAATGAGTCAACTCTTTGCATGAGGTGGCCAAAGAACTGGAGTTTCAGCTTTAGCATCATTCCTTCCAAAGAAATCCCAGGGCTGATCTCCTTCAGAATGGGCTGGTTGGATCTCCTTGCAGTTCAAAGGTCTCTCAAGAGTCTTCTCCAACACCACAATTCAAAAGCATCAATTCTTCGGCACTCAGCCTTCTTCACAGTCCAACTCTCACATCCATACATGACCACAGGAAAAACCATAGCCTTGACTAGACGGCCTTAGTCGGCAAAGTAATGTCTCTGCTTTTGAATATGCTATCTAGGTTGGTCATAACTTTTCTTCCAAGGAGTAAGCGTCTTTTAACTTCATGTCAGTTACCATCTGCAGTGATTTTGGAGCCCGAAAAAAATAAAGTCTGACCCTGTTTCCACTGTTTCCCCATCTATTTCCCAAGAAGTGATGGACCAGATGCCATGATCTTCGTTTTCTGAATGTTGAGATTAAGCCAACTTTTTCACTCTCATCTTTCACTTTCATCAAGAGGCTTTTCAGTTCCTCTTCACTTTCTGCTGTAAGGGTTGTGTCATCTGTAAATCTGAGGTGATTGATATTTCTCCCGGCAATCTTGATTCCAGCTTGTGATTCTTCCAGTCTAGAGTTTCTCATGATGTACTCTGCATATAAGTTAAATAAGCAGAGTGACAATATACAGCCTTGATGTCCTCCTTTTCCTATTTGGAACCACTCTGTTGTTCCATGTCCAGTTCTAACTGTTGCCTCCTGACCTGTATACAGATTTCTCAAGAGGCAGGTCAGGTGGTCTGCTTTTCCCATCTCTTTCAGAATTTTCCACAGTTGATTTTGATCTACACAGTCAAAGCCTTTGGCATAGTCAATAAAGCAGAAATAGATGTTTTTCTGGAACTCTCTTGTATTTTCCATGATCCAGAGGATGTTGGCAATTTGATCTCTGGTTCCTCTGCCTTTTCTAACACCAGCTTGAACATCTGGAAGTTCACGGTTCATGTATTGCTAAAGCCTGGCTTGGAGAATTTTGAGCATCACTTTACTAGCGTGTGAAGTGAGTGCAATTGTGCGGTAGTTTGATCATTCTTTGGCATTGCCTTTCTTTGGGATTGGAATGAAAACTGACATTTCCCAGTCCTGTGGCCACTGCTGAGTTTTCCAAATTTGCTGGCATATTGAGTGCAGCACTATCACAGCATGATCTTTCAGGAGTTGAAATAGCTCAACTGGAATGCCATCACCTCCACTAGCTTTGTTCGTAGTGATGCTTTCTAAGGCCCACTTGATTTCACATTCCAAGATGTCTGGCTGTAGATGAGTGATCACACCATCGTGATTATCCAGATCATGAAGATCTTTTTTGTACAGTTCTGTGTATTCTTGCCACCTCTTCTTAATATCTTCTGCTTCTGTTAGGTCCAGACCATTTCTGTCCTTTATCGAGCCCATCCTTGCATGAAATGTTCTCTTGGTATCTCTAATTTTTTTGAAGAGATCTCTAGTCTCTCCCATTCTGTTCTTTTCATCTATTTCTTTGCATTGATCACTGAGTTTGGCTTTCTTATCTCTTCTTGCTATTCTTTGGAATTCTGCATTCAGATGCTTATATCTTTCCTTTTCTCCTTTGCTTTTCGCTTCTCTTCTTTTCACAGCTATTTGTAAGGCCTCCTCAGACAGCCATTTTGCTTTTTTGCATTTCCTTTCCATGGGGATGGTCTTGATCCCTGTCTCCTGTACAATGTCACAAACCTCATTCCATAGTTCATCAGGCACTCTGTCTATCAGATCTAGGCCCTTAAATCTTTTTCTCACTTCCATTGTATAATCATAAGGGATTTGATTTAGGTCATACATGAATGGTCTAGTGATTTTCCCTACTTTCTTCAATTTGAGCCTGAATTTGGTAATAAGGAGTTCATGATCTGAGCCACAGTCAGCTCCTTGTTTTGTTTTTGTTGACTGTATACAGCTTCTCCATCTTTGGCTGCAAAGAATATAATCAATCTGATTTCAGTGTTGACCGTCTGGTGATGTCCATGTGTAGTCTTCTCTTGTGTTGTTGGACACCAGGCACCAGTGAAATTCCTTAGAAAAAAAGCGAGCTATGGCCTAGCACAAGTCCAGAATGTCCTCAGGCAGGGGACCAGCCACTCCCGTTTGAATCGGAGTAACCGGCACATCAGGGGTTAATATTGTTGCGGTGGTGGAACTGAAGTCTAGTCCTCAGCTACCTGGGGTTGATTGGCATGGCTTGTTGTCTCTGGTTAGCAGGAAAATTATTTTTATTTCCTTTTTCTTTTTCTCTCTCTCTCTCTTTTTTTTTTCGTTTGGGTAAGGCCCTCCCCAAGGGGTTTTCTGCAAGGAGCAGGCTCTTTTTTAAAAGCTCCTTTGTTTAAAAAACATTGTCCCTATCTTTTTTCAACCTTAGGTAATGTTCTGGGAAGCTTTGTATTTAAATTGGGGAATTCCTAGGTCCTGGAAGGTGCAAGGGGAAGTGTTGGTCATAGCCTTAAATCGGAAAGTGGTGGATACATTTTTAAAGGTTTGTGTAGAGGGGGAGGGGGCTCGCCAGGGAGCCCGGCCACAGCGTCCTATAAGTCCTCTCTTTCCTCAGGAGGTAGAGCAGTCTCCCTCCTTTTCGTTGTCAATGGCAGAAAATATGATCTGTGCAGAAGGTGGAGACCCACTACCATCCACCGCTATAGCCTCTCCCATAGTCTATCTAACAGCCTCATGATGGGGGTCCAGAACATTTCTAATTATATTCCACAAAGCAAAAGCATTTACAGGGACATGCAAAATATAGTAAGTTTTTAGCTGTTTTCCTACCTTCACCCATGTATCTAAATTAACAGTACCCTCTTCGGAAAACCAAGGGCATTGTTCTTATACAAATGTAAAAAGGAATTGAATATTGGCTTTCTTAACTTTAATTCCTCTTAATTCCTCCTAATTAATTACAAGATTACTTCTATCAGGAGCTATCATTCTTTTGACTCCTTGTTACCCATGTCAGAAAATTAAGTCTTATAGAGAAGTCTGCCTTGTCAAGGTTTCTACCTTCGCCAAGGGGGGTTTCTTTTCAACCCATAAAAGTCTGCCTTGTCAAGGTTTTTACCTTTGGCAAGGGGAGTTTTCTTTTCAACCCATAAAAGTCGGTTTCTTTCAACCCTTAAAACACTTCCCACTCCTTCTCACCCTGTCTATCTTACAGGGGGGTCTGCAGAACCCTAAGTGGGATTCTATCCATCCTAAACACTCAACACTGGGGGAGTAACAGAAATTACTCCAGTAGGAGTGATTGAAATCACTCCAGGGGGGAGCAACAGAGAGTGCTCCGGGGGGAGAAATTGTTCCGAGAGACCTACCTTTGAATAGCCTGTTCCAGGCGCCACTTGCCAGGGTCCCAGCCCCGGTGGATCCAGGGAACTTGAAGCGGGGATGGAGTCGGCGAGGAAAAACTTATTTATTTAGAAATATAAAGAGAGATAAGGAAAGAATAGTGTAGCAGGAAAATTAGTGGAGAAAAGAGGCTCAAGCTACCGCACAATTGCACTCATTTCACATGCTAGTAAAGTAATGCTCAAAATTCTCCAAGCCAGGCTTCAGCAATATGTGAACCGTGAACTTCCTGATGTTCAAGCTGGTTTTAGAAAAGGCAGAGGAACCAGAGATCAAATTGCCAACATCCTCTGAATCATGGAAAAAGCAAGAGAGTTCCAGAAAAACATCTCTTTCTGCTTTATTGACTATGCCAAAGCCTTTGACTGTGTGGATCACAATAAACTGTGGAAAATTATTGAAGAGATGGGAATACCAGACCACCTGACCTGCCTCTTGGGAAATCTGTATGCAGTTCAGGAAGCAACAGTTAGAACTGGTCATGAAACAACAGAGTGGTTCCAAATAGGAAAAGGAGGACGTCAAGGCTGTATATTGTCACCCTGCTTATTTAACTTATATGCAGAGTACATCATGAGAAACGCTAGACTGGAAGAAACACAAGCTGGAATCAAGATTGCTGGGAGAAATCTCAATAACCTCAGATATGCAGATGACACCACCCTTATGGCAGAAAGTGAAGAGGAACTAAAAAGCCTCTTGATGAAAGTGAAAGATGAGAGGGAAAAAGTTGGCTTAAAGCTCAACATTCAGAAAACAAAGATCATGGCATCCAGCCCCATCACTTCATGGGAAATAGATGGGGAAACAGTGTCAGACTTTATTTTTTTGGGCTCCAAAATCACTGCAGATGGTGACTGTAGCCATGAAATTAAAAGACGCTTACTCCTTGGAAGAAAAGTTATGACCAACCTAGATAGCATATTCAAAAGCGGAGACATTACTTTGCCGACTAAGGTCCGTCTAGTCAAGACTATGGTTTTTCCTGTGGTCATGTATGGATGTGAGAGTTGGACTGTGAAGAAGGGTGAGCACCAAAGAATTGATGCTTTTGAACTGTGGTGTTGGAGAAGACTCTTGAGGGTCCTTTGAACTGCAAGGAGATCCAACCAGTCCATTCTGAAGGAGATCAACCCTGGGATTTCTTTGGAAGGAATGATGCTAAAGCTGAAACTCCAGTTCTTTGGCCACCTCATGTGAAGAGTTGACTCATTGGAAAAGACGCTGATGCTAGGAGGGATTGGGGGCAGGAGAAGAAGGGGACAACAGAGGATGAGATGGCTGGATGGCATCACTGACTCGATGAACGCAAGTCTGAGTGAACTCTGAGAGTTGATGATGGACAGGGAGGCCTGGCGTGCTGCAATTCATGGGGTCGCAAAGAGTTGGACACGACTGAACGACTGAACTGAACTGAACTGAACTTGGTTTACGTGGAAAACCAATAAAGTTCCAAGACAAGGAACTTGCACCATCTATGTAGGCCACCGGCGCCTGTTTGAATAGCAGAGGATGCCCTGCCTTGGGTTCCCTCTCGCATGGGTCTTAGAAGCCAGGGCAAATAAGTATACACGGTGAACCTCCATGCTCCAGATGGGAATTCAGCCAGAAAAGGGAGAAAAGAATGACATGGGGGAGCCAAATATCGGTGCCAGACCCAAGACTTTTTTTTCAAAAGCAGCTTATATACCCTAAGTTATACATAAAGAAACAATGGAATATGCAGATTTATGCATGGGCAGCAGTCCTGACCCTTATAGAGACCAGGCTTTCTTTTTGCATACCTTCCCGTATACAAAAGGTCTCAGGTGGTTTACATTATCTTCTGGCCAAGAGGCCTGTTAACATTTTTATGGCTCTCTTCCTAGATAAATGTGTATCAACCAGAAAACACTTTTTCCCTTGAAGTTTTTTTTTTTCCTTTAATCTGCATCACCCTCAAAGTACTAAATAAAGTTACACTCCTGTAGAACAAAGGTGCAGTGGGTTATAACAAAGAAAGTACTAAGTCAAAGATCTAATGTTGTTAATATCAGGGCTACTACCTGTTTTTTCTACATACCAACTATATCTACAAATAAAAGATATGAAAACTTGGCAGCAAGTATTGGCTCAACAAATGAAACCCTTAATCAGTCCTATTCTAATGATTTTGATTCCTCGGAAGCCACTACATTCCTAGGATATTTTAAGCTTCCTGTGCCTCTCATGGTCGGGAGGCTGCAAACAATCACATGTGCAGCTGTAAGAGTCTGGCAGGCAGGCTAGAAAGCCATCAGAGGGGTTTTTGGATTGAAAGACTCTTATTATGCCCAGGAGACTTATTATCTAAAAGCTCTAAATTAACTTTTTCCAGAAAAAGGTGGTCGGGGGACAGCCCCCTGTTAATGTCAGAAGAGTAGGTGGAAAGCATAACACAGTTAAGCAGGCAGACTCTGGTTTTGGGAGTAGATGCTCAAGAATTTCCAGGGGGACCCCTGAGGCTCGATTCCACCATTGCATATGCCAAGCCTCCTTCCTCATGACGTTTGCCATGGGCCAGGTTCCTCATGATGGCTCCCGGCAATTTATGGTCACCGTTCTACAAAATGCTAATATAAAGGACAGTTCATGGTTGTTTAAGGAAAGTAAGATCTGTGTTTTTAGTAACAAAAGGTATGAGCAATGACATTGATTTGGGATGCTCATAGCAGTGAATGGGAGTGAGCCGAAGCTGGAAGCAAGTTCTTAATTTCCCAGGTCGAGACTCCTAACCTCTGGACTACAGGAGCCAACATTTAGGGCTAAGGTCCCTAGTCTGGCCTGCCTAGTCGAGAACAAATTCAGATGATGAGGCAGATGATAAAGAGTAAAGGACAAAGTTTACTGAAAGGAAAAGTACATGTGGCAAGGTACATGGGCAACCTCAGAGAGAGAGAGAGAGAGAGACGCCATTGGGAAGTGTAAATTCTTTACAGAGGGGCGGTTTTCCGGGTCTTCATCTTCCCTCAGGCCAATCACCTTGTTTATTTGCCCTGGCTAATTTGTCTCAGGGCCCTCCCTGGAGTGTGCATGCACACCTTAGCCAAGCTGGATCTCAAAGTAAAGCCTTCTGGGAGGAGCAGGACTCATTATGGCCTGGAATTATCCTGTGAGTTTTGACTTCAAAGCAGCCTTTCTGGGCATGTGTAGTGTCTCCCTTAACAAACAGGGTTTTTCCCTTTCTTTGTCCTTGCCATAATTATTCCCTGAGATTAGAGAATGACTCTGTATTTACCCTGTTTTTGTTGGGTGTAAATTCCTCAACTGGAGCCCATGTATCTTTTATCTCAGGGAATGCAAAGGGGAAGATGACACATTCAAGACATTTAACATGGAGCCCATCAGTCTCCTACCAGAAAATTACATTTTATTAGGGAGAAAGAAAGTAAGTCTGACTTACAGGTGGTTGTTTCTAAATGAAGAAAATGACTTAATTAGGGGGAAAAAAGAGTTTTTATGCAAAGTGGACCTCCAAGAAAAGAGGACCCAAAAGGCAAAGTCTATATGATCTGTAACAATCTGTCATTTGACTCCTGTCAGTGTTGTTGCTCAACTATGGGAAGCATGTGATGAGGTGTTTCAAAGGGATCTATTTCCTCTTTGTCCCCCTTCTAAGCTGGATTCCATCGGATGCCTGCTTTTTGGTCCATGTAGAACAGCGCTGACACCTCCAGAGATTATTTCAGACCCAGCCTGGTTCTCTTCCTGTTTGCTGCACTTGGGAGACCTCACTGGAAGAAGGGAAAGACTGGCAGCTCTTTAATTGCATTTGGTGTCTCAGATCCTACACAGAGCTGCCTTCAACCTGTCTTTCTGTTCAGAGCCCTCAGCTGTTCTTGTTGTTACTACTTTTGCCACATCCTTCAGGGGTGTGTGTGTAACAGGAATGTGGTTTGGCTAGTACAGCCACTATGGAGAACAGTGTGGAGATTCCTTAAAAAATTGCAAATAGAACTACCTTATGACCCAGCAATCCCACTGCTGGGCATACACACCGAGGAAACCAGAATTGAAAGAGACACATGTACCCCAATGTTCATCACAGCACTGTTTATAATAGCCAGGACATGGAAACAACCTAGATGTCCATCAGCAGATGAATGGATAAGAAAGCTGTGGCACATATACACAATGGAGTATTACTCAGCAGTTAAAAAGAATTCATTTGAATCAGTTCTGATGAGATGGATGAAACTGGAGCCGATTATACAGAGTGAAGTAAGCCAGAAAGAAAAACACCAATACAGTATACTAACACATATATATGGAATTTAGGAAGATGGCAATGACGACCCTGTATGCAAGACAGGGAAAGAGACACAGATGTGTATAACGGACTTTTGGACTCAGAGGGAGAGGGAGAGGGTGGGATGATTTGGGAGAATGACATTCTAACATGTATACTATCATGTGAATTGAATCGCCAGTCTATGTCTGATGCAGGATGCAGCATGCTTGGGGCTGGTGCATGGGGATGACCCAGAAAGATGTTATGGGGAGGGAGGTGGGAGGGGGGTTCATGTTTGGGAATGCATGTAATAATTAAAGATTTTAAAATTTAAAAAATAAAAAACTAAAATTAAAAAAAAAAAAAAGGAATGTGGTTTGGATCTTCTGTGATTGTTACTCAGGAAACCTGTAAGGACAGTGGATATTGAATGAGGTCCTCTTTTAGACAGGACCTGAACTGATATCTTGTTGTTGCCTTGGAAACGATTTCCAAGAAGGATGGCTGAGTAACACAATTACACAGATCAGTTCTTGTGTCTGATCTGAAGTTTCCTTTTTACACTCCTGGAGTTCATTGTAACTTTTGTCCTCTGTTCTGCCTAAGAGGGCCCTGATGGTTCAGAGCATGTATGAATCTGTAAGTCTTGGTTTCAGTCCTGCTTTTGCTCAGTTACTTTCATGTTCCCTGGAGTTGTGTACAGGAACCCTGTGAATCCACTACCTTTATTTGTAAAATTGAGATAATTAGTGCTGTTAGGTGGTATAGAATGTTGCCTGTTTTACAGAAAAGGTCAGAAGTTACTGTTTGGGGGGTTTTTTTGCTGTGCCTTGTGGCAGGTTGTATGTTAGTTCCCCGTTCCTGGATGGAATCTGCTCCCTCTAGTGTATGTGCATAGTCCTAACAACTGGACCACCAGGGAATTTGCCTCAAAGATTACTTTTGCTTAAAGAATATATTTACTTCCTGTCTTGCTTATTGTGACATCTCTTTGTTTACTTTACATCTTGTATGTTTTTATTTTACTTTTCATTTTTATGAGAGTTGTCTCTGACTCTGGTTAATAAGTTTTCAAATAATATTGGTTTTCTTCATACCAATACATTACATTTTTTAAATGTTTTTTCTTTTTGGTTGCACTGGGTCTTTGTTGCTTCAGGGGCTTTTCACCACTTGTGGCAGGCAAGGGATACTCTCTACTTGCAGTGCACAGACTTCTCATTCTAATGCCTTCTCTTGTTATAGTGTGTTGGCTCTATGCCTGTGCACAGTAGTTGTGACTCCCAAACTCTGGAACATGGAGTTGTGGCCTACAAGCTTAGTTGCTCCCCAAGGTATGAGGGAACTTCCCGGATGAGGAATGGAACTCTTGTGCATTAATTACCAGGTGGATTGTTTACCTCTGAGCCAGAAGAGAGGCCCCAAAGCTTGTTCCTTGACATGTATCTTGGAACCAATGAACTGAGTTAGTTAAAGTTACTGTATAAATAGGGAATTGCTGTACCGAATGACTGTTCTTCAAGTCGAGAATGTTTCATTTATTAATATTGTGTTATTTAAAGATGATGGTCTTTATGTATTACACAATGTAACTGACAGGAACAACTTGTCAATGTCATAAAATGCCTATACGTCTATCTACTGATCGATTTAAAAGAGGTATTTGGAAAAGTTTTCTTTTTTTTTTCTTTTCCATTATTTTAGGGAATTTCCTGAACAGTTGTCACCTGCTATTTATGTTTTCCATTATTCGTTAAAGTGCTTCTTTGGGATTATTTACCATTGCAGTGTATTGCCTGTTAATGAATGCTTGTTCAGTTGATCATTCTGTCTGACTCTTTGTGATCTCATGGACAGTAGCCTGCTAAGCTCCTTATCCATGGAATTTTTTTCAGGCAAAACTAGTTCAGTGGCTGCCATTTCCTCCTCCAGGGGATCTCCCCCACCTAGGGATTGAAGCTCCCTCTCCTATGTCTCCTGCAGTGGCAGGCTAATTCTTTACTACCAAGTTACCTACATGGCCCTATCTGTTCTTACCATTTACTTATGTATAAGTATGCCTAAAGTGTGTACAATATGCCATATTTTCTCCTCAATTATGAGACAGCAGTGTGTTTACTACCAAGTAGAATGAGTTTAGAAGTCATGGTGCGAAAATACCCTTTTTTTTAAGAACCGACATGAGTTTGGAAAAAATTAATATGTTCTGACTGTATCTTTGAAGCTAGGCTACCCTAAAAGTAATTTGGATTACATGTGATTACTCTTTGAGTTTTAAAGTGTTCTATTTGTTTAGTGTTTCAAACATTTTTAAGATCATCTTTGGGAAGATGTGTAATTCCATTCAGCATGGATATGCCTTTTGGTATAATACCATGTATTCAGCATGAGACAATTTACTTATGAATTGTAATTGATAGAATGCATATGGTTCTTATATTTCATAGATGTGTCTCAAATACGTATGATCAAGAAATTACAGGCAAAAGGAGACAGTGGTAAAGAAGAAATTTTTCAAAGAGTGGTGTTTTGAAGAGCCAAAAGCCATGAAATTGAAGATTATTTCCTCAGAAAGATACAGAAAAATATGCATGATTTTGAGTCTCTGTGGACAGATGATGACAGAGAAACCTCTATATCCCATAAAAAAAAATCTCACCGATAGAAGAGATCATGATAGCAGAAGTGATGCAGGAAATAAGCCTGTTGAAAGGCATGGACCAAGCTTTCAGGATCAGTTGCAGATACTTGAATCTGAAGGGACAGTTTCTGAATGTAGTCAGGTTGTGGTGAATATCAACAGTAGCGCCTGAGGTTTACCACCTCAGAGAACTCGTAGTGTCTGTAAAGGCAATTCTCATAAACAAGAGAATGCTGTTATACATCCCTCAGAACTGGTACCAGACCAGGAAGCACACAAGAAAAATACAGTTGTAATGAATGTAACATAACTTTTCTTCAGGACTCAGGACTCAGAACTCACTCAGAGAAGGCAATGGCACCCCACTCCAGTACTCTTGCCTGGAAAATCCCATGGACAGAGGAGCCTGGTAGGCTGCAGTCCATGGGGTCACTGAGAATTGGACATGACTCAGTGACTTCACTTTCACTTTTCACTTTCATGCATTGGAGAAGGAAATGGCAACCAACTCCAGTGTTCTTGCCTGGAGAATCCCAGGGACGGCAGAGCCTGATGGGCTGCCATCTATGGGGTCACACAGAGTCGGACATGACTGAAGAGACTTAGCAGCAACAGCGGCAACAGAACTCACTAGACATCAAAGAATCCATACAGGAAGAAAAGCGTATAAATGTAACATATGTTGTAAGGCTTTTAATGATAAATCAACACTTATAGTTCATCAGAGAAATCATTGTGATGTGTATGGCCACTGCTTTAAACAGCATACACAACTTCAACATCATCAGCGAGTTCATACTGCAGAGAAACCATGTAAATGTGATGTGTGTGGAAAGGGCTTTAGTCAAAAAGCGAGGTGCACAGTTCATCAGACCCTTCGTACTGGAGAGAAACCATATACATAAGTATGTGGCTATGGCTTTACTCGAAAGTCACAACTTGGAATTCATTGGAGAGTTCATATCGGAGAGAAACCATATAAATGTGATATATGTGGCAGGCCTTTAGTGTAAATGAAAGGCTTGTAGTTCATTGGAGAGTACATACCAGAGAGAAACCATACAAATGTGATCTATGTGGCAAGGCCTTTAGTGTAAATGCAAGGCTTGTAGTTCATCAGAGAGTTCATACTGGAGAGAAGCCATATACATGTGAAGTATGTGGCCGTGGCTATACTCAAAAGTCAATATTTTTAATTCATCAGAGAATTCATACCAAAGAGAAACCATATAAATGTGATGTATTTGGCAAGGCCTTTAGTGTAAATGAAAGGTTTGTACTTCATCGGAGAGTACATACTGGAGAGAAACCATATAAATATGATGTGTGTGGAAAGGCCTTTAGTCAAAAAGCAAGGTGTACAGTTCATCGGACCCTTCCTACTGGAGTGAAACCACATATATGTGAAGTATGTGGCCGGGGCTGTACTCGAAAGTCAATACTTGTAATTCATTGGAGAAGGCATACTGGAGAAAAACCATATAAATATAATCTATGTGGCAAGACCTTTAGTGTAAATGCAAGGCTTGTAGTTCATTGGAGAATACATACTGGAGAGAAATTATATAAATGTGATATGTGTGGAAAGGCCTTTAGTCGAAATTCAGGCCTTGTAGTTCATCAGAGAGTTCATACCGGAGAGAAACCGTGTAAATGTGATGTATGTGGGAAGGCCTTTCATCTAAATTCAATCCTTGTAATTCACCGGAAAATTCATACTGGAGAGAAACCTTAGAAATATAACCATTGGGACAAACATTTTAGTGCACAGTCATGCTTAAATTGCCATCAGGCAGTTCATACAGGAAGAAAAATGTAGAAATGTAATTTATGTGGCAATAAATAATAATAATAATGTTTAAAATATAACTGATTCAATTTGCTCTGTGCCTGATACTAACACAACATTGTGAACCTACTCTACTCCTTTCAAATTTTAATAAAAGCGCAAAGACGAGGCGGGTGAGGTAGATTTATACTAGAGGGTGAGGTGTGTATGGGTGTAGGGTACTACTGGGTCCCAAGAGGATTCAGATCTTTTAAGGGATCGGGATAAATGACAGTCGAGGGACTCAGCCACACATATGCATGTATCCATTCTCCCCCAAACCCCTGTCCCATCGAGGCTGCCACATAACATGGAGCAGAGCTCCCTGTGCTGTACAATCGGATGTTTCTGTTTTGTAAATGAGTTCATTGGTATATTTTTTCAGATTCCAAATATAAATGCTATCTAATCTTTGTGTTTCTCTGACTTCAATTCAGTTCAGTCGCTCAGCTGTGTCCGACTCTTTGTGACTCCATGAATCACAGCACGCCAGGCCTCCCTGTCCATCACCAACTCCCGAAGTCTACTCAAACTCATGTCCATCGAGTCGGTGATGCCATCCAGCCATCTCATCCTCTGTCGTCCTGTTTTCTGACTTATTCACTTAGTATTGAAAGGTTATTGCTGAGCCATGAAAGACTCCGGGATTCTTGGCATCCGGAGGAGAGGAATTCAATCCAGGGCCAATGATGAGGTTTGAGCACTCAGAGCTTTTGTGTAATAAAGTTTTATTAAAGTATAAAAGACACAAAGTTTCTGACATAGACATCAGAAGGGGACAGAAAGAGTGCCCCCCTGCTAGTCTTTAGCAGAATGTTATATAGCTACTAGCAGGCTGCTAATTGGAGAAAGGAAATGTCTCAAAACTCAGAGATTGGCACCAGGCCCCTCACCCACAACATGCATTTTGAGATAACATTGGCACAAGGTAATTTGTCCTGGATCATAAAATGATTGACTTGAATCTTGAAGAAAGGCAGGTTTCCAAGCAAATAAATAGTTTCATTAGCATAGATTAGGAGAACAATTGTCTAAGTAAAACATACTAATTTGTTGAGCCATTATCGGTTCTGAGTCTCTTTAGCAAACCAACTTGAAGAGTCTAGGGTAAATACATAGTTCATTAACACAGCTTAATAAAAACATTTCCATAAGAAAAGCACATTGGTTAGCTCAAGATTTGAGAAAAGTTAAGTTCAGGTGGAGCCAGGTGTCATCATAGCAACACAGAATTTTAAGAGAAACCTCCTTTACAAAATTAAAATTTTGAATAGAAAAGGGGGAAATACGTGACACTTGCAGTTTGTTTCCTCCTCCTGCCGCTTAGAGAAAGATAAAAAACATTGACACTTGCAGCCTATATCCTCCATTTGGGGACCCCTGACCTTCCTGCGTGTTACCTTCTCAGTATGATGATTTCCAGGCCCATTCACTTTGGTGATTAATTTTGTTTTCCCAACAATGTTGAGTATTTCTTGGATAATTCAGTTCAGTTTGTGTTTACAACTTCATATGTGCTAAATCCTCTGTATAACTACTCTTGGAATTTCATGAAGACTTTCCCCCAGGAGTCTGGGTCAAACCATTTTAAGGTAACACCACATCTATCCACATCCATGTGTACTGTCTGCATGTGGAATGTGGACAATTCACACGCAGCTTGCTTTCTCAGGGCACAGAAAACATCTGACTGCTTTTTCACTTTATTCATGAAGAAAGGCTTATTCTCAGCAGCTGTTTCTTCACCAGAGCACAGCTGGTAAAAGAGGAGATGAGGGGATAATTTAGTTACATCAGTATGATAGTTCATTACTGTCTAATCATACACATAATATCCAGGGTGCTGTGCAAAGACATTTTTTTCCATGATCACCAGAGAAATGGCAAAATGGAAAATATTTTTCCTCGTGTTGAGGCTGCAGAGCAGGGCCCTGTGGGGCTCCCAGGCACAGAGGCCTTTTTGGTTCCCATTTCGTATAGTCAGGACTGCAGCCTCCATGACCTTCTGTGAGTTCCAAAGGGCAGAACAGTTGCTGATCAAAGAAGGATGCTCACACCGGGTCAATTGTTCCAACTCTTGTGACCCAATGGACACAAAATGGGTTACCATTTTTTCCTCTAGGGGATCTTCCCAAACCAGGAATCAAACCCAAGTCTCCTGTACTTGCAGGTGGATTCTTTACCACTGCACTGATTAGGAGACCAGACCAGTAATCCAAGTCTATGCCCACCAGTAACACTGAAGAAGCTGAAGCTGAATGCTTCTAGGAAGACCTACAATAGCTTTTAGAACTAACACCCAAAAAAGATGTCCTTTTCATTATAGGGAACTGGAATGCAAAAGTAGGAAGTCAAGAAACACCTGAGGTAACAGGCAAATTTGGCCTTGGAATATGGAATGAAGCAGAACAAAGGCTAATGGAGTTTTGCCAAGACAATGCACTGGTCATAGCAAACACCCTCTTCCAACAACACAAGAGAAGACTCTACACATGGACATCACCAGATGGCCAACACCGAAATCAGATTGATTATATTCTTTGCAGCCAAAGATGGACAAGCTCTATACAGTCAGTAAAAACAAGACTGGGAGCTGACTGTGGCTCAGAACATGAACTCATTATTGCCAAATTTCGACTTAAATTGAAGAAAGTAGGGAAAACCTCTAGACCATTCAGGTATGACCTAAATCAAATCCCTTACGACTATACACTTGACATGAAAAATACATTTAAGGGACTAGATCTGAGTGCCTAATGAACTATTGACGGAGGTTCATGACATTGTACAGGAGACAGGGATCGAGACTATCCCCATGGAAAAGAAATGCAAAGAAGCAAAATGGCTGTCTGGGGAATATTTACAAAGAGCTGTGAAAAGAAGAGAAGCAAAAAGCAAAGGATAAAAAGAAAGATATAAGCATCTGAATGGAGAGTTCCAAAGAATAGCAAGGAAAGATAAGATAACCTTCTTCAGCGAGCAATGCAAAGAAATGGAGGAAAACAACAGAATGGGAAAGACTAGAGATCTCTTCAAGAAAATTAGAGATACCAAGGGAACATTTCATGCAAAGATGGGCTCGATAAAGGACAGAAATGGTATGGACCTAACAGAAGCAGAAGATGTTAAGAAGAAGTGACAAGAATACACAGAAGAACTATACAAAAAAGATCTTCACGATCCAGATAATCACAATAGTGTGATCACTCACCTAGGCCCAGACATCCTGGAATGTGAAGTCAATGTGGCCTTAGAAAGCTTCACTATGAACAAAGCTAGTGGAGGTGATGGAATTCCAGTTGAACTCTTTCAACTCCTGAAAGATGATGCTGTGAAAGTGTTGCACTCAATATGCCAGCAAATTTGGAAAACTCAGCAGTGGCCACAGGACTGGAAAAGGTCAGTTTTCATTCCAATCCCAAAGAAAGGCAATGCCAAAGAATGCTCAAACTACTGCACAATTGCACTCATCTCACACGCTAGTAAAGTAATGCTCAAAATTCTCCAAGCCAGGCTTCAGCAGTACCTGAACAGTGAACTTCCGGATGTTCAAGCTGGTTTTAGAGAAGGCAGAGGAACCAGAGATCAAATTGCCAACATCCTCTGGATCATGGAAAAAGCAAGAGTTCCAGAAAAACATTTATTTCTGCTTTATTGACTATGCCAAAGCCTTTGACTGTGTGGATCACAATAAACTGTGGAAAATTCTGAAAGAGATGGGAATACCAGACCACCTGACCTGCCTCTTGAGAAACCTATATGTAGGTCAGGAAGCAACAGTTAGAACTGGTCATGGAACAACAGAGTGGTTCCAAATAGGAAAAGGAGGACATCAAGGCTGTATATTGTCACCCTGCTTATTTAATTTATATGCAGAGTACATCATGAGAAACGCTGGGCTGGAAGAAGCACAAGCTGGAATCAAGATTGCTGGGATAAATATCAATATCCTCAGATATGCAGATGACACCGCCCTTATGGCAGAAAGTGAAGAGGAACTAAAAAGCCTCTTGATGAAAGTGAAAGAGGAGAGGGAAAAAGTTGCCTTAATGCTCAACATTCAGAAAACTAAGATCATGGCACCCTATCCTATCACTTCATGGCAAATAGATGGGGAACCAGTGGAAACAGTGGCTGACTTTATTTTGGGGGTCTCCAAAATCACTGCAGATGGTGATTGCAGCCATTAAAGTAAAAGACACTTGCTTCTTGGAAGAAAAGTTATGACCAACCTAGATAGCATATTCAAAAGCAGAGACATTACTTTCCCAACAAAGGTCCGTCCAGTCAACCCTATGGTTTTTCCTGTGGTCATGTATGGATGTGAGAGTTGGACTATAAAGATAGCTGAGCACCAAAGAATTAATGTTTTTGAACTGTGGTGGGGAAGACTCTTGAGAGTCATTTGGCCTGCAAGGAGATCCAACCAGTCCATGCTAAAGAGATCAGTCCTGGGTGTTCATTGGAGGGACTGATGATGTTGAAGCTGAAACTCCAGTACTTTGGCCACCTCATGTGAAGAGCTGACTCATTCGAAAAGACTCATGCTGGGAGCGATTGAGGGCAGGAGGAGAAGGGGACGTCCCAGGATGAGATGGTTGTATGGCATGACCGACTCAATGGACATGAGTTTGGGCGGACTCCGGCAGTTGGTGATAGACAGGGTTGCCTGGCGTGCTGCGGTTCATGGGGTCGCAGAGTCGGACACAACTGAGAGACTGTACTGAACTGAACTGCCCGCTGCGGCAGGACGCTTTGCCCCCTGCGCCGAGTCGCCTCTCCTCAACGTGCCGCGCCGTGCCCTGTCGAATCTCCCGGCCCCGCCGGCTGAGTCGCAGTGCCCAGGCGCGCCGGAACGCTCCGCCCCGCCCCTCCTGCCAATCCGAGACGGCCCGCCCCTCTGCTCATGGGGTTCCGCCTCACATTCCAAAGGTCCGGCTGGTCAGGCTTCTCTGTACCACCTACTCCCGGACGGCCAGGCCCTGCCTGCAGGCCTTGCAGCTATCTTTCTGCGCGTGCGGCACCGTGACCCACGCGAAAGCGGAGAGCGGCGAGTGGAGGTCCCAGAGCAGCGTGAGTTTCTGTCCTTGGAGTCAAACCTGCCTCTCGCAGTCTCCTTTCTTTGTACCCCGGCTCTGAGGGTGGTACTGACCCTAAATCCCCGCTCCCGCCCCACCACGCTCAGCAAATTCGAACATCTCCGTAAGCGGCGAAGGGGCGCCTGCCTTTTGGTTTAAAGTCCGCACTGAAGCCGGTTCCTGCTTTTGGAACACTGAAACCCTGCGTTTCGCATTTTTTCTGGCTTAACGCTGTTTACTGACCTCACGGACCCCTCTATCCTTTTTGCACTACATACAGTTCTATTAGGCGAGGTGGTTTATTCGCTCCAAGTTCTTCAGCCTCTCCTCGGGCCCTGGAGGCCTCGCCGGCCGCCCCGCTCCCGGAGAGGCCGCGTTCTCTCCCCGGTCCTGGGATTCTGGAGAGCTCTCCCCGCTCTGAGACCCCTCTTCCCCCAGCCCCTCTGTTCTCAGGTCTCCTCAGGCCGGTCCTTCTGCGCTTCAGAGTGACCTTTCCCCTGATCCCTGGTAGGGGGAGGTGACCTGAACCAGCCACGTGACGCCCATGGTTCTTCGGCCCCAAATACCACCCGCTGGAATTTGGCTCTTGCGGGAGGGCCTTTCTTATTCAGTCTCGTACCCTGTTAATAGTGGGCGGAAGGCGGGATCAGAAGAAGCAGAGACAGCGACTCCTAGAGAACTGGAAAATTGAGAATAGCATGTGGGACAAGCGATGGCAATGAAGAGGATTGTGAGGAACTTGAAAGACAGCTTCATGAAAGAGAATGAGCCTTGAAGGGAGCGGGTGGGGAAAGGAGAGAAATTCAGAGAAAAGTAGGATCTCCAGAGCGTTAAGGGTGAGCAACATAGGGAGGTGTGGTTGTTCTTTCCGACTCTGTGAGTCTTGTATCTCCCAGAGTTTTCTCAAATCCATGTCCGTTGAGTCCAGGGATGGTATCCAACCATCTCATCCTCTGCCGCCCTCTTCTATAGCCTTCAAGGGAGAGCGTCTGTAAATCAGGGCGACAAAGAGGGCGACAGTGGAGAGGCAGGTTACACAACCCGCAAAGGGGACACAAGAGTTGGGACCAGAGCCACAATATCCTGCTGGGAGAGAAAGGGGACTTCTAGAGATTGGAGGAGCTGAGAAAAAAAGCGAGCTGAAAGGAAGCATAACCACTTGGGAGTGCCAGAGAGTTGGGAGGGAGGGAGGGCAGAGGTGGAAGAAGAAAGGCAGAAATACAGGGAGATTGAGGATCATCAGGGAGGATGAGAGAAAGCAACTTGAAGGCGAACAGATGGCAGAGAGAGGCGGGATGGGAGGCAGGGAAGAAGTAGAGAGGAGAGAAAAAGAGACAGAGAAAGAAGTAGGGAAACAGATCAACCAAATGGAGTGGAAACAGCTAGTGTGCAGGTGATGGTGGGGACTAGATCCAGAAGAGTGCTGAGTCAGTTGAGTAAGAATTATTAAGTCATTATGCATTGATTTTTGGCTTTAAAATCTAATGCAAATCTTGCTTCTTTAAATTATACAGATAAGAATGAGAACTGCAAAACTTCTGTCTGTGAGGCATGTGTATTTTGTAATAATTTGTATTCAAAGATCATCCATGTGTAGAGCCTGTTGAGGTGGGGGCTGTGGCAGTGACTTGATTCTCTCAGCTGTGGGTCACCCCCTTCCCTATTCCTGGTGAGAGCAGAGATGAAGAGAGAAGAAATGGGACAAGAACTGGACTGACTCTTACTACATGATGCCTTTTCAAGGAACTTTAAACATGTTCTTTGTGATGGTTTTACTTTTGGCTTTCTGCTTTCTTTACATTTAATTATTTTTATAGCTTGGGATAAAGATTTGTTCGTTCAATAGCAACTTTCCTGTAAACAGTTGTGGAGATGTGTCTCACTTGGGACAACTTGGATGAATGTAGAGAATATCATGGTAAGTGAATTAAGACAGACAGGGAAAGACTGGTATGTCCTTCCATTATATGGAATGTAAAAAAAAAATGAAACTCACTAGTACCAGAGCGTAGGATGGTGGTCATCTGGGGCTGGGAGGTGGGGAAGATGGGGAGATGTTGGTCAAAAGGTACAGATTTTGAATTGTAAAATGAATGTGTCCTGAGGAGGTGTGTGCAGCATGCTGACCGTAGTTAATCCTGTTCTGTTACTGCATGCTGGGAATTTGTCAGGAGAGTGCGTCTTCAGTGTTTTCACCACACACAGAACATGGGAATTTGGAGGTGATGGATGTGTTCCTTAGTGGTTTGTGATAAATATTTCACAGTGTACACGTGTCACATGGTCACAGGGTGTATGGTATGTATACACACACTCCTTTGGTTAGTCGGTTCTCCCCCATCAGACATGTTCCTCAGGATCTTGTGTGGGGCCTCGCCCCAGGAATGTGCAAAGAGCTGCAGATGATTCAGGTCTGGATCCTGCATTGAGCACCAGGGCTCTTAGCCTCCACTTCTGAGACTGAGTTCAGGCCCTGGGGGAGGGGAGGGCGCTCTGCTCTGAGTGGAGCTGGACCAGGGCCTGCTGTGTGACCTGAAGGGCATCTTGGGTCAGCAGAGGTGCCCCCTGCCACTGTGTACATGAGGCCTCACCAGGAGAGGAGTGTGATCCAAGGAAATTGTGGGAAAGTCCTGTGTTGGACTCTATGCGGGAATTGACTGTCCTGAGTCCCTCCTGAGACAGTGGCCACAGAGGACTGTCTGTTCCACACAGTGAGGGCTTCCCTGTGTGTGTGTGGTTGGGGCTCAGGAAAGGGATGTGTTGACTCTAAGCATTAAAGAGTGTGTTTTCAACTTTCATGATAGAACTGTGAAGACTCATGGATGAAGAAGCCCAGAAGAGGAAAAAGCAGGAATCAGGCATGCCTCTTTCTCAGGTAGGGTCATATTCTCAGTGAATTCTCACACTGCCTTCCTGAAATGCCCTTCTCAGGACTCACTAATCATGTCTGACTCTGGAGTGTCCTGTCTGACTACTGTACATGCACACTCACCTAGGGCCTTCCCTCAGGGCCTGTCGTCTCCACTTAGATCCCGTCTCCTCATGACCTGGTGACCTGGCCCTTGTGAGGAGGCTCCCCTGGGCACCATCCTGGGCAGGGCTTTTCACCCATGGGTTGGAGACGGGGTCTCGGTGCTGTTGGGCAGCAGGGACTGTTTAGGGCTGATCTGGATGCACTGTCTGCTCTCAGTCAATAGGGTAAAGAAGCTATGTGTGGACCTCAGGTATTAACATGTACAGTACATGGTAAAATCTGTAAAAGAGGCCAATGAGTGGAAATCAGTTCTTACTTTTTATAGTACATTTAAAACTAAATGAGCACCTCCTTGAAAACTTAAGTGTTTGGGAATGGAATGGAAAGTTCAGAAAGAGATCTCAGGACTAGATGGTGTTTCATATCATTGTCTGTTTTATCTTTTTTCTTCTTTTTCAGTTTCTTTTTTTTTTTTTTAATTCTTTTCATTGTTTCTAGTCTTTCCATTGTCTATTTAAACCATGAAATCAAGTTTACTAATATTTTTTGTCTTTCTTTCTTGGTTGCAAGTTGCGTCTTGCAGGGCAATTGAACGTAAAACCCCTGCAGTAGAAATGCAGGGTCTTAAGCACTGGACCACCAGGAAAGTCCCAACTTTACTAATTTTGATTCATTATTTATTTCAGAAACAATATTTAATGTAGGCAATTAGAGACCAAGAATTGGCTCCAAATAGCTTTCCATTGATTTATCAGAATATTATTTCTACTGAAATGATCCTTACCTCTTTTTCTTCTTCTCCTTTTGTGTGAAAATAAAAACTCTGCTCGGGGCCTATTGGTGAAATGTATTTTCATATCAGGGACAGTTGACCTTCAAGGTTGTGGCCATCAAATTCACTCCTGAGGCATGAGAATGCCTGAACCCTGTTCAGAGGGCCTTGTACAGGGATGTGATGATAGAGACCCTCAGAAACGTGCTCTCTGTGGGTAAGAATAACTTGCCTCTGAAGTTTGGGATCTGCTCTGGGGGTGTGTCTCTGCATTTTCTCTGTATGCCTCTTGGTAGCCCGTTTTTAGTGACTGAGCTCAAAGCCCTGTTGACTCAGACATGAAAAACCTCATGATTGGCATTAGGAATTTAAACTTGTCCTCTCTTCAGGTGATCTGCCCACTACATGGTACACAAGGAGTATTTCCAGAGCTTAAGTATTTATAAAGTTGATTTCAAACTTTTGAAATATCCAATTTCCTATTTTCTACCCCTATGGTCTTGGTTTAGTAGTTCTTTAAAAGTAATAGATATTTGCATATTGTACTATTCCTTATGCATTCAGAAGGAGGTAGAGAGGGAATGAATTTGTGAAGTACTGTTCTTTCCATCTTTAATGCTTTAATCAATATTCACACCTTGGAATTCATCAGAGAATTCATACTGGAAAGAGATGTAATAAGTGTGGCAAAGTCTTTAGTTGGAGTTGGGGCCTTATAATTCATCAATATATAACGGACAGAAACCATAGAAATGTAATGAGGCTGGGAAACCTTTAGTGCACGTTTAGTCTTAACTGACCATCAAGCAGTTAAGACATATAGGAGAGAAGCTCTTTAAATGTATGTGGCAAAACCTTTAGTTACAGATCTTATTTTTACAGTTCATCGGAGAATTCATACTGCAGAAAAACCATATAAATATGTTTGTGGCCAGTGCTTTACTCAAAAGGTGAGCCTTGGAATTCTTCAGAGAATTCATACTAGAGAGAAAACTTACAAATGTAATGAGAGTGACCAAGATTTCAATGCATGTTGAGCTCTAACCAACCATCAAGCAGTTCATACAGGAAAGAAATCGTATAAATGTAATTTATGTGGCAAAGCCTTCTGTTACAGGTTTTATATTACGGTTCATTGGAGAATTCATACTGGAGAGAAACCATATAAATGTGATGTGTGCGGCCAGTTCTTTACTCAAAATGCGCACCTTGGAATTCATCTGGGAGTTCGTGCTGGAGAGAAACCGTATAAATGTGATGTATGTGGCAAAGCCTTTAGGCAAAATGGACACCTTACAGTTCATCAGAGAATTCATACTGAATTCAGTTCAGTTCAGTTCAGTTGCTTACTCGTGTCTGACTCTTCCCAACCCCGTGAACCGCAGCATGCCAGGCCTCCCTGTTAATCACCAACTCCTCGAGTTCACTCTGACTCATGTCTATTGAGTCAGTGATACCATCCAGCCATCTCATCCTCTGTTGTCCCCTTCTCCTCCTGCCCTCAATCCCTCCCAGCATCAGGGTCTTTTCAAATGAGTCAGTTTTTCACATCAGATGGCCAAAGTATTGGAGTTTCAGCTTCAACATCAGTCCCTCCAACAAACACCCAGGACTGATCTCTATAGGATGGACGGGTTGGATCTCCTTGCAGTCCAAGGGACTCTCAAGAGTCTTCTCCAACACCACAGTTCAAAAGCATCAATTCTTTGGTGCTCAGCTTTCTTTATAGTCCAACTCTCACATCCATACATGACCACTGGAGAGACCATAGCGTTGACTAGACAAACCTTTGTTGGCAAAGTAATGTGTTTGCTTTTGAATATGCTGTCTAGGTTGGTCATAACTTTCCTTCCAAGGAGTAAGTGTCTTTTACTTTAATGGCTGCAATCACCATCTGCAGTGATTTGGAGCCCAGAAAAGTAAAGTCAGCCACTGATTCCACTGGTTCCCCATCTATTTGCCATGAACTGATAGAACTGGATGCCATGATCTTAGTTTTCTGAATGTTGAGCTTTAAGCCAACTTTTTCACTCTCCTCTTTCATTTTCATCAAGACGCTCTTCTTCTTCACTTTCTACAATAAGGATGGTCTCATCTGCATATCTGAGGTTATTGATATTTCTCCCAGCAATCTTGACTCCAGCTTGTGCTTCTTCCAGCCCAGCGTTTCTCATGATGTACTCTGCATATAAGTTAAATAAGCACAGTGACCATATACAGCCTTGACGTCCTCCTTTTCCTATTTGGAACCTGTCTGTTGTTCCATGTCCAGTTCTAACTGTTGCTTCCTGACCTGCATACAGGTTTCTCAAGAGGCAGATCAGGTGATCTGGTATTCCATCTCTTGAATAATTTTCCACAGTTTATTGTGATCCACACAGTCAAAGGCTTTGGCATAGTCAATAAAGCAGAAAGAGATGTTTTTCTGGAACTCTCTTGCTTTTTCCATGATCCAGAGGATGTTGCCAATTTGATCTCTGGTTCCTGTGCCTTTTTAAAATCCAGCTTGGACATCTGGAAGTTCACAGTTCATTTATTTCTGAAGCCTGGTTTGGGGAATTTTAAGCATTATCTTACTAGTGTGTGAGATGGGTGCAATTGTGCGGTAGTTTAAGCATTCTTTGGGATTGGAATGAAAAGTGATCTTTTCCAGTCCTGTGGCCACTGCTGACTTTTCCAAATTTGCTGGCATATTGAGTGCAGCACTCTCACAGCGTCATCTTTCAGGATTTGAAAGAGCTCAACTGGAATTCCATCACCTCCACTAGCTTTGTTCACAGTGATGCTTCCTAAGTCCCACTTGACTTCACATTCCAGGATGTCTGGCTCTAGGTGAGTGATCACACCATCATGATTATCTGGGTTGTGAAGATCTTTTTGTACACTTCTGTGTATTCTTGCCACCTCTTCTTAATATCTTTTGCTTCTGTTAGGTCCCTATCATTTCTGTCTTTTATTGAGCCCATCTTTGCACGAAATGTTCCCTCGGTATCTCTAATTTTCTTGAAGAGATCTCTAATCCTTCCCATTTTATTCTTTTCCTCTATTTCTTTGCATTGATCACTGAGGAAGCCTTTTTTTTTTTTAATCTCTGCTTGCTATTCTTTGGAACTCTGCATTCAAATGGGTATATCTTTCTTTTTCTCCTTTGCTTTTTGCTTCTCTTCTTTTCACAGCTATTTGTAAAGCCTCCTCAGACAACCATTTTGCTTTTTTGCATTTCTTTTTCCTGGGGATAGTCTTGATTCCTGTCTCTTATACAGTGTCATGAACCTACATCCATAGTTCATCTGGAACTCTATCTATCTACTGGAGAGAAACCGTATAAATGTGATATATGTGGCAAACCTTTAGTCAAAGTGCAAAGTTGTAGTTCATCAGAGAATTAATACTGGAGAGAAACCATATAAATGTGATATTTGTGGCCAGTGCTTTACTCAAAATGCCAACCTTGGAAGTCACCAGAGAATTCATACTGGAGAGTAACCTTACAAATGTAACATGTGTGACAAAGCCTTTAGTCAGATTTCTGGCCTTATAGTTCATCAGAGAACTCATACTAGAGAGAAATCATACAAATATAATTAGTGTGCCAGAGCTTTCATTGCACATTCATCTATAACTGACCATTAGGGATAGCGATATAAATGTAATTTATATGTCAAAGCCTTCAGTCACAGAAATCGTTTTGCAGATAATCAGTGAATCCATACTGGAGTGAAACCTTACAGATGTAATAAATGCAGTTAAGTATATCATCCTTTTGACCTTCAGAAAAGTCAAACTGTAGGAAAACTGCACAAATACAGTGGGTGTGGCAAAGCTTTGGATTCTGAGTTCAGAACAAAATAACCGTCATGTAATGAATTCTGAGATCTTGCCCATGTAGTGATTGTGGCAGATGTTTTAGAAGGCATTCAAACCTTATAAATCATGAAAAAAAATCATCCTGGAAAGAAGCCATACATTTAGAGTGCAGTAAATCTTAAGGGGACCATAAGGTCACCTGTACATGAGAGAAAGGATGTAAATGTAATATATGTGACCAGTGCTTCAATATAAGTCTCATTAGTCACATCATCAGGGAATTCATAATCCAGAGAAAGGAAATGTAATAAGTGGGGCAATGCACCAGGTAGCATTCAGCCCTAAAAAGACATCAGGTGATCCATACGCAAGGGACCTTACAAATGTATTCACTGTGGTGAGGCTTTTGTCAGGTGATTCCATTTAGGCTTCATGAGAAAATTCATACCCCAATACACAGAAGCTATGTTGATGTAATGAGTGTGTCTTGACAACAGTCTTATAGAGAGCTTATAGACAACAGTCTCAATTTAATATTCCGTAAAGAAGTCATTCTGAAGGAAAAGCTTACAAGTGATAATGAATGTGTAAAACCTTCACTCGGGGCTCATATCTCACCAATCATCAGATGATCCATACTAGGGAGATCCTTACAAATGTATGTAATGTGGCAAGGCTTCTAGGTGCTGCCTTAAACTCAGGATTTACCAAATACTTAGAAATGCAATGACTATGGCAGTTTTTACAATTGCTACTCACTCTCTAGGTATGTAGGAATATGTATCCTGGAGACAAGCCACACAAATGTGTTTGTAGGAAGGAGTTTTCTGAAACAGCAAAGTTTGGGGACGATACTAGAGCAATGCCCTACAGGTGCAATGGGAGTGGAAAAAGTTTCAGCTTGAGTTGAAGTATTATGCAATAAGAGTCCATATTGAAGAGAAGTCATGAACTGTGTAGGCAAGGGCTTTCTCAAGACATCAGAGTGTATTAGGCTTAAAAATATATGTCTTTCAAAGAAACCACACAAAAGTTGTGTATGCTATTTCCTCTGAAATCAGGAAGAAGACAAGGGTGCCCACTCTCACCACAACTATTCAACATAGTTTTGGAAGTCCTAGCAGTGAGAGAAGAAAAAGAAATAAAAGGAATGCAGATTGGAAAAGAAGTAAAATTCTTATTGTTTGCAGATGACACGATCCTCTACATAGAAAACCCTAAAGATAGCACCAGAAAATTACTAGAGCTAATCAATGAATATAGTAAAGTTTGAGGATATAAAATTAATACTCATAAATCTCTTGCATTCCTATATACTAAGAATGAAAAAAGAGAAACTAAGGAAACAATCCCATTCACCATTGCAATGAAAAGAATAAAGTACTTATGAATAAATTCACCCAAAGAAACAAAGACTTATGTATGCAAAACTATAAAACACTAGTGAAAGAAAGATGACACAAATAGATGGAGCAATATACCATGTTCGTGGATTGGAAGAATCAGTATAGTGAAAATGAGTATTCTACCCAAAGGAATCTATAGATGGGAAGATGTTAATGTGTGAACTTTGAGTTGGAAAATGAGTAAGTTCTGGGGAGCTATGTGCAGCATTCTAACTGCAGTAAATTCTTCTGTGTTACTACATACTTTAAATTTGCCAGTAGAGTAAATCTTAAGTGTTCTCACCATACAAAACATGGAACCTGGGAGTTGATGGATGTGTTGATGACTGGATTGTGATAAATATTTCACAGTGTATACATCTGTCAAATGGTCATATCATGCATGATAAGTATACACATATCCATTTGATTAGTTCTATTTCAGTAAGGCTGGAAAAGAAGAAAGTAGGAGGTGGGCTGAGTTTGCCACCTTTAATGGTGTTCAACCCATATTTCCCATGAGATCCATGAAGCATTTTGCAAAACCATGTATGGTACCCCCTGCCCTATCAGACGTCCTCAGATACTTGTGTGGGTCCTAGTCCCAGGTATGTTCACAGTGCAGCAAATCTGATCTGGATCCTACATTGAGAACCAAGGCTCTTAGGCTCCACTTCTGAGACTGAGAACAGCACCAGGGATGAGGAGGCCACTCTGCTCTGAGTGGGGATGGACCCGGGCCTGCTGTGTGACCTGAAGGGGATGGTGGGGTCAGCAGAGGTGCCCCTGGCTGCTTGGTACGTGAGGCCTCACCAGGAGGGGAATGTGATCCTAGGGAAAGTGTGGGAAAGCTCCTGTATTGGTCTCTGTGCCGGAACTGACTGTCCTGAGTCCCTCCTGAGACAGTGGGCACAGAGGACTGTCTGTTCCCCATGGAGGACTTCCCTGCATGTGTAGTTGGGGCTCAGGAAGGGGGAATGTTGATTGTAGGTATTAAACAGCCATGTTTTCAACTTTTGTATCAACCTCTGCAGGATGCCTGAGAAAAAACCTGGAAGAGGGGAGAAAAAGAGTCAGGAATGGCTCTTTCTCAGGTGTCATATTCTGAGTGATTCTCAGTCTGTCCTTCCTGAAATGGCTTTCTCTGGACTCGCTAATCCTGTCTGACTCTGGAGTATCCTGTCTGTCTCCTGTACATGCACACTCACCGGGGGTCTTCTCTGAGGGCCTGTCACCTCCACTTAGATCCCATCTCCCCATGACCTGGTGACCTGGCCCTTGTGAGGAGGCTCCCCTGGGCACCGTCCTGGGCAGGGCTTCTCAACCACGGGTTGGAGACACGGTCTCAGTGCTGTTGGGCTGCAAGTTTGCTTAGGGCCCATCTCGATGTGCTGTCTGCTCTCTGTCAACCAGAATCAAGAAGCTGCACGTGGACATGAGGTATTAACACTCACAATATGTGGTAAAATCTGGAAAAGAGGCCAATAAGGACAAATCAGTCCTGACTATTTCTAGTACATTTAAAGCTAAATGAGGACCTCCTTGAAAATCTTGGTGTTTGAGAATGGAATGGAAAGTTCAGAAAGAGACCTCAGGGCTAGGGGGATTTTCATTCCATCATCTGTTTTTCACTATGAAGTCCAGGTTTACTGATTTTTTGGTCTTCTTTGTTACATGGTGCAGCTTGCAGAATCTTAGTTCCCTGAGTATGGATTGAACCTGAAACTCCGGAAATGGAAGTGCGAGGTCTTAACCACGGGACTGCCAGGGAAACCCCCAACTTTACTAACCTTGGTTCATTGTTTTATTGTGGAATTAACAAATAAACTTTGGTTTTTGTTAATAACTACATACCTAAAATTAACTGCGGATAGTCATTTTTTTAGAAAATTATTTATTTAGGTGTTCTGGGTCTTTGTTGCTGCTTGGTCTTTTCTCTAGTTGCCAGCCGTGGGGGCTGTTCTCTAGTCGTGGTGCACGCGATTCCCATTGTGGTGTCTTGTTGCAGAGCATGGGCTGTATGATGCTTGGGCTTCAGTAGTTTCAGCACTTGGGCCTAGTAGTTTGGGCTCTTGGGCATTACAGCACAGGCTCAGTAGTTGCATCACTTGGTCTTAGTTGCCCCGAGGCATGTGGCCTTATCCTGGAGCAGAACCCATGTCTTCCGCATTTGTGGGTGGATTCTTTACCATTGCGCCAAGAGAGATGCCCTCATATTATTTGTGAAGACCGGTATTTTATAGAGATTGGATTCAAAGTATTCTATATATGTTTTTTATAAGACTACTACTTTTTCTTTTTTTAAAACTAATATAGTATTAGAGTTGAGATGTCCCTGTTGGTACAGTGGATAAGAATGTGTCTGCCAATGCAGGGGATATGGGTTGGATCTCCCTGGTCCGAGAGGATTCCTCATGCCTGGGAGTAACTAAGCCCATCCACCACAACTACTGAGCCTATGTTCAAGAGCCTGTGAGCTAAAACTACAGACCCCATGTGTTGCAACTACAGAAGCCTTGTGCCTGCAGTTCACCTACAACCTGTTCTCTGTAACAAAAGATGCCATTGCAGTGAGAAGCCTACTCACCACAACTACAGAGTATCTCCCCCTCAGTGCAACTAGAAAAAGCCACACAAAGTAACAAAGACCAGCACTACCTAAATAAATAAACAAGCTTTTTTAAAAAAGGTAATATTGACACACTTAAGTACAGTTGATTCATTTTCATGGCCCCAGAGATGCTGAAATACATATGACTGAAAAGTGATCATGGGAAAATGATTTAAAAATGTGTCAAGAGGCAACTCTTCATTTCAGTCAATCGTGTATTTACATGTGCATGCATGTGTGCATGGATATGCAACTCCATGGTTTTATTACAAAACATCATCTCATAAATAAGCCTGTATTTTTGAACAGTTGAAATTATATCTTAAATATATGTGTAGCCGTAAATTTTTTCTACCCTAGCACAGGAATGATTTAAATAGTAATAAGATTACTGATATTGTGTGTGTGTGGGGGGGGGAGGGGTTGAGGAGTGACCCTATACAATGACCTTTTAAGGCCTTCCATTGCTCTTCAAATTCCTTGATGTTATTTGAGGTTTCTCAGGGAACTCTTACTGATGGACTTTAATGCTCTGTCACCTAACTGTTTGATTCCTTAGGTTCAAAGGAATTTGACTTGACTTGACTCCATCCTCTTTTAGTATAAAAGGGGACTGAGTTCTAACTCAGATAAGATGGCTTTGGAGGTACAGTCCACCATATTTTCGGTTTGCTGACTTTCTGAATAAAGCCATTATTCCTGCCCCAGCAACTCGTCTCTCAATTATTGGCCTGTTGTGTGGAGAGGAGTAGAAGTTTAGAATGTGTACTAAAGGAACAATGCGGTTTTCATCAATTTTTAAAGATGTATTGCTCTTTTTGGCCACATGATGCAAAGAGCAGACGCAATGGAAAAGATCCTGATGCTGGGAAAGATTGTGGGCAGGAGACGAGGGTGACAGAGGATGAGATGGTTGGATGGCACTACCCACTCAATGAACACGAGTTTGGGAAAACTCTGGGAGATAGTGAAGGACAGGGAAGCCTGGTGTGCTGGAGTTCATGGAGTTACAAAGAGTCAGATTCGACTTAGCAACTGATCAACGAAAATTGCTCTTTTTAAAGCAATTGTTAGTAAACTTTTTCAATTTCAAAATAAAAAAAAGGTACTGACGGAAGTTCCCATCACATACCTTAGTCCTCCACTCTCACAGACTGTAGGTTTTGACCTTGTGTCTCTGGAACTGAGCCATGTGGAGGTTGGCCTTCCAGCTGAATGAAGAACAAAGAGGAAAAGTGATACAGGATGTCACTGTAAAATGGCACGTTTTCCCCAGGCATAGTTTTGTATTTCTTAATTTAGTTTGCAGTACAGAGAGAAATCCAGAAAATTTTCTTGTTTTCTTAAGATGGTTAAATTATTCTAATGTTCTGCATCCAACCACTGCCCTACAGGAACTCTTTGGAGACTCAGATTCTCAACCTCTGAATCGCTAGGAGCAGGACAGGCAAGAACCTGCTGATAAAACCATTTATTTATTTATTGCACTTGAAAATATGTGGGTTACTTTCAAATACTTTTGGTGTTGATTTCTCACATAGTTTCACAGTAATAAGAGAGCAGGCCCTGTATGATTTCAATACTCGTTATTTAGGCCATGAAACTTCTGCACCTTGTTTTACAGCACGTTCCAGTATCTCCTGGTTAATAGTCTATGGGGACTTGAATAAAATTTGTATCTTGCTCTTGTGTGAAAATTGTATAAGTCTTAATTATGTTGAATTGGTTCACAATTCTTTTCAGGTCTAGTATATCCTACTTTCCTGTCCATTTTATTAATTTTTGAGAGCTTAATATTGAAATTCCAACTAAAACTCTTAATTTGTCCACTGAAGAAATTGTAATATATAGTGGAATTGTCTGTAACTACTTTCAAAGCCTCATGTAAATGTGTTGTCATACTTTCATAATTTCAAAAAATTTTAAAAAGGAAAATAAAATCTTTATTGAAACTTTTCTACTTGTTAGGAGGACATATCCTAGTTTCCAACATACTGGTCTCCAAAGTTAGAAGCTTTTGCCTTAAAAGTGTAATGGGATGACACAGTGACCTGGGAAGGCCGGCCGCCCCTGCCTGCATGGCCCGGTGGAGCCCCGCCGCAGCAGTGCCTCTGGTCCACGGAATCCACCAGCTTCCTCCTCTCTACTGTACCCAGTGCATGTTTCCCTCACATCCTGAGGGGGGAGCTCAAAGTGACCCAGTTCAGTTCAGTTCAGTTCAGTCGCTCAGTCATGTCTGACTCTTTGCAACCCCATGAATTGCAGCACGCCAGGCCTCCCTGTACATCACCATCTCCTGGAGTTCACTCAGACTCACGTCCATCCAGTCAGTGATGCCATCCAGCCATCTCATCCTCTGGTGTCCCCTACTCCTCCTGCTCCCAATCCCTCCCAGTTCAGAGCCTTTTCCAATGAGTCAACTCTTCGCGTGAGTTGGCCAAAGTACTGGAGTTTCAGCTTTAGCATCATTCCTTCCAAAGAAATCCCAGGGCTGATCTCCTTCAGAATGGACTGGTTGGATCTCCTTGCAGTCCAAGGGACTCTCAAGAGTCTTCTCCAACACCACAGTTCAAAAGCATCAATTCTTCGGCGCTCAGCCTTCTTCACAGTCCAACCCTCACATCCATACATGACCAAAGGAAAAACCATAGCCTTGACTAGACGGACCTTAGTCGGCAAAGTAACGTCTCTGCTTTTGAATATGCTATCTAGGTTGGTCATTATTTTTCTTCCAAGGAGTAAGTGTCTTTTAATTTCGTGGCTGCAGTCACCATCTGCAATTATTTTGGAGCCCCCAAAAATAAAGTCTGACACTGTTTCCACTGTTTCTCCATCTATTTGCCATGAAGTGATGGGCCCAGATGCCATGATCTTCATTTTCTGAATGTTGAGCTTTAAGCCAAGTTTTTCCCTCTCCTCTTTCACTTTCATCAAGAGGCATTTTAGTTCCTCTTCACTTTCTGCCATAAGGGTGGTGTCAGCTGCATATCTGAGGTTATTGATATTTCTCCCAGCAATCTTGATTCCAGCTTGTGTTTTTTCCAGTCCAGCGTTTCTCATGATGTACTCTGCATAGAAGTTAAATAAGCAGGGTGACAATATACAGCCTTGACGTCCTCCTTTTCCTATTTGAAACCGGTCTGTTGTTCCATGTCCAGTTCTGTTACTTCCTGATGTGCATACAGATTTCTCAAGAGGCAGGTAAGGTGGTCTGGTATTCCCATCTCTCTGAGAATTTTCCACAGTTTCTTGTGATCCACACAGTCAAAGGCTTTGGCATAGTCAATAAAGCATAGATAGATGTTTTTCTGGAACTCTCTTGCTTTGTCCATGATCCAACGGATGTTGGCAATTTGATCTCTGGTTCCTCTGCCTTTTCTAAAACCATCTTGAACATGAGGAAGTTCACGGTTCACATATTGCTGAAGCCTGGCTTGGAGAATTTTGAGCATTAGTTTACGAGCATGTGAGATGAGTCCAATTGTGCGGTAGTTTGAGCATTCTTTTGCATTGTCTTTCTTTAGGATTGGAATGAAAACTGAACTTTTCCAGTCCTGTGGCCACTGCTGAGTTTTCCAAATTTGCTGGCATATTGAGTGCAGCACTTTCACAGCATCATCTTTCAGGATTTGAAATAGCTCAACTGGACCCGTGTCCTCAAAATTTCCAGGAGGCTGTGGGGGAATGTATAAAATTCAAATTAAATCGGAAGAATTTAAGAAGAGAACTGTCTGGCAGCCAACAGGCACTAAAAGAAGAAATCAAAGGTAGGCACGGATTGCAGATTTTTAGATCTGTCGCCAAACACTGACCATACCCTGGCTGCTTAGATGTTGTTGCTAAAACACTGGATGAATCTTACTAACAGGGGCTTCCCTTGTGGCTCAGCTTGTAAAGAATCAGCCTGCAATGCGGGAGACCTGGGTTAGATCCCTGGCTTGCAAAGATCCCACGCAGAAGGGAAAGACTACCCACTCCAGCGTTCTGGCCTGGAGAATTCCATGGACTGTATAGACCCTGGGGTCCCAGAGTCGGAAACGACTGAGCGACTTGCACTACTACCACTGCTCTTTTCTCAACATATGACAAAAAGTTTATTTTGTTCATCGACATTTCTATATTGTAATTATAGAAGAATATGCTATCTATTTAGATGTTAAAGGCAATAAATTAGGAAAAAAGAAAAACCAGACTGTAATTTATGGGGCATCACAGGACTGTTAAACACCTCCCGGCCCCTTGCCCCGCCTAGCTCTCGCTCTGCAGACCTGGACGCTCCTCGCCCGGCCCCTCGCTTGCAGAGATCCGCACAGCCCCCGACCCGGAAGCTCCGCCTCGGAATCCGCGCGTGCGCAGTTTCCTGCGGAAGCGGAAGGCCGCGAGAGAAGGGCGCTGGATGGCCCTTCACTTTTTTTTCTCCGAGTGTAAACCTGTGCTGCGCGCTTAGCCGTCCAACCCGCCCTTGCCACGCCCATCTTTAGGGTCCCCGTGGTTCTGCAGCAGTAATATCCCAACACCCCTCCGTCCGCCCCAAATAAACCGAGAGGCCGTGGTTGCCGGTCGAGTGTTCGAAATCGCTCTGAGGCTTGTCCTTGTCGTTTGCTTTTCGGCCTTAGGCCCCAGAGACACCGCCTTTCGGGATATTTTCCTGCTTAAAACTTAACCGTTAGTACCTACGCCTGTGCCTTGTAAAGTCCCCGGGCGCGAGGGGGATTCGGGCACGTCCACCTCCACCGCCTCACCCTGTCGGCCCCTGGAGGTCGCGTCAGCAGCCCCGCTCCCGGAGAAGCCGCGTCCACTCCCCGGTCCTGGGATTCTGGAGAGCCCGCCCGGCCCGAGACCTCCTTGGCTCCCAGCCTCGCTGCCCATGTCTCCTTAGGCTGATCGTTCTGCCCCGCAGGCCTCCCTTCCTGGTCAGTCCCTTTTCCTCACCCCTGGGCTGGACGTGTGACACCCAGTGTTTTTCCGTCACGAGTCCCTCTTGTTGGAAAAGGTGCTCTTTTGTTAGGCGGGCGTTTCATTTACTCATCATTTCTGTAGATACGTGGGCGAGGGAGATCAGAAGAAGCAATGACTGAGAGTGAAAGGCAAACTCAGAAGTGGAAAACAATGAGAGAACCCACGGGGTCGCCCAGGATGGCTGAGGCAGTTGCCAAAGGAATGTGAAATGAAATAGAGTTAGCCTTTAAAGTAGCGGGTGAGTGAAAGAATAATGGACAAAGGCGTGGGATCTCCAGGAGTTGGAGACAAGGAGACAGGGGCCCCGCGTCTGCGGTAGGAGGGCTGACAGGGGTGATCCTAGGAGAGAAACAGGGATAGGTGTTGACAAGAAGAGAAGAGAAGGAAGTTAGCCTAGACACCTGCAGTGCCCCAGAGTGGGCGTGTAACAGGGAGAGAAGGGGTGTGACTAGAAAGCAGAGAGGGTGCAGAGTTGGAGAAAGAAAGAGACATATGTATAGATGTTTAGGACAATTAGAAGGGTGGGGGTGGGGAGAAGAGCAGCAAGAGGAGAAACAAGTTGCCAAGGGGGACGGGACAGGTGTGAGGGAAGAAATAGGAGGGCAGAAACAGCATCCCACCTGAGGCAGTGGACACCAAAGGACTGTTCCACATAGTGAGGTCTTCCTGTTTTTTATGGTTGTGGCAAACAAAGGGGGGATGTTGATATTAAGCCTTAAGCAGCCTGTTTTCCACTTGCCAGATCAACTTCTAAAAACTTAGATTGTCTGAGGAAGAAGCTGGGAAGAGGAGGAAAAAAGGCAAGAAAAGAGGAATGGCTCTTTCTCAGGTAAAATCATGTTCTCAGTTGATTCTCAGTCTGTCCTTCCTGAAATCCCTTCTTTGGACCTACTAATCATCTCTGACTCTGAAGTATCCTTCCTGACACCGGTACATACACACACTCACCAGGGAACTTCCCTCAGGGCCTGTCATCTCCACTTAGATCCCAGCTCCCCATGACCCAGTGGCCTGGACCTTGTGTTGAGGGCACCATCCTGGGCAGGGCTTCACACCCACAGGTTTAAGAAAGGGTCTCAGTGCTGTTGGGCAGCAGGGATTGCCTCTGGTCCTTCTGGCTGTGCAGTCTGCTGTCAATCAGGATTAAGAAGCTGTGGGTGGAAGTCAGGTGTTACCATGCACAGTACCTGGTAAAATCTGGAAGTAGACCTAAAAAGGGAAATTTGTTCTAAGGTAATTGAAGCTAAGTGAGTGAGTCACTGACTTCAAAATCTTGATTGGAAATGGGATGGAAAGTTCAGAATCAGGTATCAGTGATAGAGAGTGTGCTATTCCATCATCTGTTTGAAACTGTGACATGAATCTGAATCTCTGAGAGCTGGAAATTCACTGTCATTGCCTTCATTGTTCAGATTTTGTCTTTTCACTGTGTTCATTTTGTGGTTTGAAACAGAGGTGTTTTTACTTTTGATGCAGGTGAGGTTTCCTCTTCATTGTTTAACCCATAGATTCACCATTTGTTATGGCAGCTGTCTTTTTTCCACTGGGTTTTCTTAGATTTTACGTATATGCAAATGGTTATTTCTGAACATTCCCTTCTGTTCCCTTGGTGTATAAATCCGTGTTTATGCCAGTACTACACCATCTGGATGATATTGTGATATGGCTTGAAATTTTTAAAAGGGTGGCCTTCATCTTTCATCTTTGTACTTATTGAAGAGTATTTTTGCAGTTTGTAATCCCCTTGAGATTCTTTATGACTTCTGGCAAGTTTTTTCTATTTCTACCAACATTTCTATTGTACGTTTCATAATGAATTGATTAAATCTGTGGAACACTTTGAGTAACTTGGAAATATAGAGTACTGGAATTTCCAGTCCATGACTACTAGATTTATTTGTTTATTGTGGATTTCTTTTAGAAATGGTTAAGTAGTTTTCAGTGTATATGTTTCACCTCCTTGGTGAATTGTTCCTAAGTATTTCATCCATTTTTAATATAATAGTAAGTAAAATTTTTATGTGATTTTCTTTTCACATTGTTCATTGTGTATAGAAGTGCAGCTGATTTGGACGTTGACTGTTGTATCTTGCAAGTTTGCTAAAATTGCTATTTGATGTGGCAGGAGGTTTTTTTGTGTCTGTATGGAATCAACAGTTTATACACAAAAGACTTTACCCTCTAGGGAAGAAGGTAACTTTCTAATTTTTCACTTTGGAAGGTTTTGATTTCTTTTTCTTGTGTAATTGCTCTGGTTAGGGGTTTCAGTCCTTTGTTGAACAGTGATGCAGTGTGCACATCCTTGCCTTCTTCCCAATCTCAGAAGAAGTTTTCAGTCTTTCACCATTGAGAACAATGTTCAGTTCACTTCAGTTCAGTCCCTCAGTCGTGTCCAACTTTTTGTGACCCCATGAATCGCAGCATGCCAGGCCTCCCTGTCCATCAGCAACTCCCAGAGTTCACTCAGACTTACATCCATCGAGTCAGTGATGCCATCCAGAGCCATCTCATCCTCTGTCGTCCGCTTCTCCTCCTGCCCCCAATCCCTCCCAGCATCAGAGTCTTTTCCCATGAGTCAACTCTTCACAAGTATTGCAGTTTCAGCTTTAGCATTGTTCCTTCCAAAGAACACCCAGGACTGATCTCCTTCAGAATGGACTGGTTGGATCTCCTTGCAGTCCAAGGGACTCTCAAGAGTCTTCTCCAGCACCACAGTTCAAAAGCATCAATTCTTTGGCGCTCAGCCTTCTTCACAGTCCAACTCTCACATCCATACATGACCACTGGAAAAACCATAGCCTTGACTAGACGGACCTTTGTTGGCAAAGTAATGTCTCTGCTCAGTACAGAGTTTAAACGGAGTTGTTTTGTTGTGTAATCATCAGCTCTGGGATTAAAGAAAACAGTTTGTCCTTTTCTCCTCCTTGATAATTCCAGACCGCTTTCTATCCTCCTCGAGAGCCCCAGACCCCTTTCTCCTCCTGGGGTACCCTAGACTTCTCAACCTACCTAGGAATTGACTCTCTCAGCTCTTTGCCCAAAGAGAAGTTTGTTTATTAAAGTCCCAGAGGAAGCTTAACCTTTCCCCGAGTCCTCAGCCTGTCCTTCAACATGTATCATGTGTTCTTTCACCCGCCAGTGGTGCTGCAGCTCCATCAGACACAAAGGCAAGGTTTGTATCCACAACACTCGCCATCTCCCTGCTGTGAGCTGGTTGTTCTTGAGTGTGAGGAGCATGAGGTGGGCTGCCTTGCCCCCTCTTCTCTCTTTGTGGGCTTGGATATATTGGCTACTCAATTCTTAGTCCATATAGATCAGAGCTGATGCCCCAAGCGTCTAACCCCTGATCCAGTGCTGGTTACATCACAGTTGTCATATTTGGAAGATAGAATCAGAAAATAGGAAAGTACTGGCTGCTCTTTAATTTTATCTGGCACCTCAGAACCTGTAATGAACTGTCTTAGTCCCTGTCTGCCTCTTGAGATCGCTCAGCCATTTCTGCTGTTCTCCTTTTGCTGCCATACATGTCAGGGTGTGTGGAATAAGCTGGTGGATTGGATCTTCTGTGCCTGTTACTTAGGAAAACTGTAAGGACAGCAGTCGAACAAAGGGAATATGTGTGAATCTTTCAGGCTTTTAACTTGGCATCTCTGGATGGACCAAATAGTCCCATCTCAAGGTCTTAGGCTATGAGACCCCCACATCTCATAGTTTTCCACTCTTGTACTGGTCTATCTAGTCTGGGAGTGTAGACTCTTCCTGACTTTGCGTTCTCCTTAGTTTGTATAATTTTTCCTTTTAAATTTGATTTGGAAGTATGTGGCTCTAGGGTTCGAAGTCATGTCCAGTTTCTTTGCTGTGGTAATCCGCCTGTGTTTACAGGGCAGCTCCTCCTGGACTCTCTGTGGTGTGGGTTTACTGGGTAAGAGGAAATTTTTAAAGGAGAATCCTTTCCCTTATTGGTTGTAATATTTTCCTGCTGCATACAGAATTACCACTTGAAGCTACTTAGTATAGTGGTCATCGTGTTCTGTGATATTAGAAAGTATCTGAAGACCTTGACCTGTACATCTTTTTCTGGCTTTGAGTGATGTCAGAGAAGCGTGCGTGAAGGGCACTGTGATAGTGTTTTTCACGTGTATTATCACCATGCCCTTTGAACCTCACCAAGAGGTGTAGGAACTTCTCCTGACAAGGGTGCTGTCCAGGTTCACACCCTCATATTTGTGAGCCTGTTGACTAAACTGTTGCTGATGCTACATGCTTGTCACCTCGGTGCTATTGATCATTCTGCCTCCAGACTTAATTTTGTAGCAACTTAATGACAGAGCTTATGTAGTGGAATGATAACTTCAGTGATGAACCATCATTTTTTTTTTTCAAGGCATAGCTACTTTCTTTTTTTATATTTGTATGCATTATAAATGATTGTCTTTTATTTTTGTCATTAAGTTTCTATTTTATGTTACTCTTTGTATTTTATTTACAATATGTGGGATGGTTGGTTAAGAAAGCTCCCCCATCCCTGTGGTGGAATTGGTGATCAGTACTTTGTGGAGTTCTTTATGTATTCTTAATGTTAAACTATTATTGAATATATGCTTGGCAATTTTTTGGTCTTATAGTGTACATTGTTTTTTCACTGCTGAGGATGGTTTACTGCACAATATTTGATAATCAGGATGTGTGCAATTTACCTTTTTTATTTTGTTGGCATGAGCTTTTGGTGTTGTATCTGATAAATCATTGGTGAATCTACTGTCAAGAATCATTTTTAGGTTATCTGTATGAAATTATGGATGCTAGGCAAACTTATTGTGATAATCGTTTCACAGTATACGTATCAGTTAATTTTTTCTCTGTAGCTTAAACTTACACAATGATATTTGTCATTGTAAGAGTTGCTTATAAAACCCCTTTATGTCACTGTTTAAAGAGTTGGGTTTAGAAAGGGGAAATAATTAAAACACGTTGGATAAAAGAAACAATAACGCAGTTTATAATCATTTAAAGTGTCTTGCTCTTAAAAGGCTGTGGTTAGTGACCCAAATGATCACATCCCTTAAGTCCTCCATCTCAGACACCCAGGTACTGACCCTAAGTTTGCTGTTTTGTAGGGTATGAGTAGGGAATAGCCCGTTTCTACCTAGGCAGAGTTTTGTATTTGTAATATAGAGACTAGTCCCATTCTTGTTTCTTAAAACTGCCCAAGTTCCCAGATCCCTGAATTGCTTCAGCCTCACTAGCAGGATCTGAGCACAACATGCTGTGAAAAACAGTTTTTATTGAGAATAAACCCTTTTAGACTTAAGAGGAAGTATCTTGGCTTCCGACATAACTTGAAGCTTTTACCTGAGCAGTGTTACAGACGAAAAGTGAATGCTGTCAAGGTAACAGGCCCCGCCCCCTCCACGCCCCGCCCCTCCCACGAACGGTGCGCACAGCGGGTGCTCGCCCCGCCCCTGGTCGGAAGCCGCGGCTCTAAAACCAAGAGCCCTTTCCCACGGAGCCGGAAGCTGGAGAGCGCGGAGCCGAGGTCCCCGAGTGGCGCCTAAGCTTTCTTCTAGAGTAAGTTTGCAGAGCTCGCCACCCCTCCAACCCCTACCTCCGCGCCCGCTCACTCGTCCTCATGGTGTGGTAAATGCCAGCGACCTGAACACCCTGGCACCCGGTGCTCGGCCTCGAATAAACGCTGCCACTGCCGTTTCGGCCCAGTTATCTTTTCGTTTGGGTTTTAAGCGTTGCTGAGGCAGTTTCGGCCCTCGGTGTGCGTAAACCCCGCCTCTGGCGACATTTTCCTGCTTAAAACCCTTTTTGACCTTTGGCCTCGCCAAGCAAAGCCCTCTCTCGCTAGTTGGAGTCGCGCCCGCCCCGTCGCCTTCTCGACTGCTGGAGGCAGAGCCCTGATAGGCCGCGCGCTCTCTCCCGATTCCCGGGATTCCGCAGAGCCGGCCCTGCTCCTGAGCCCCCTCCCTCCCAGCCTTCTGTCCTCGCGTCTCCTGAGGCCAGTCCTTCTGCCCCGCAGCAGCCCCCTTTCCTGTCAGCCCGTCCCCTCACCCCTCATAGGGTAGGTGACCTGGGCCAGCCATGTGACAGCCAGTGCTGTTCCATTCCCAGTTCAACTCGGTCGGAAAAGGTGCCCTTCCGGTCCGGGGGCGTCTCGTTCTGTCGCCCACTCAGTAAATTCAGGAGGCAGGAGGATCAGGAGAAGCAGAGTCAGAAGGACTGAGAGAAATAACTGAAACTGAGGAGAAAAGCATCAGGGAGAACCAGTGGGAAAACTGAGACTGGCTGAGGGATTTGCAAAGGGATAGTCAAGTCAAAGAGGTTAAGCCTTGGAAATAGCCAAGTGAGTAAAACAGAGAAGTATTAATAAATCAGAAAGCCAGATCTCCAGGGACTGGAAAACAGCATAGGGAGAACTGCCCTGTCTCAGTGATGGGAGCGGGGAGGCGAAGGGCGATGAGGACGTCTGAGATGGAGAGTCCCTAACTGGGTTTTGGCCGAGTTTGAGTCAGGCTTCTTGGGTTAGAGTCCCAAGTGGTGTTTTCACCTGGTTGGAGTCCCGCCACAAGGGTTCAAGTCTCAATCTGAGGTGGCCGGTTTTATGGTGCTGGCAGAGAAAGGTAGGAGCAGAGGAAGAAAGGGCTGGAAGGAAGCATAGCCACATGGCCTGCCAGAGAGTGGGGAGGAAGGGAGAGTCACAGCGAGAGAAGAGAAGTAATCTGGAGCGCAAAGAGGGAGCCGAAATGGGGGAAGAAAGAGGCAGACATAGGTATGGATTTTTGAAAGACTCAGGAAGGTTGGAGAGAGAGAGCATTTCGAGGGGGAACGAATTCCATTAGCCTGGGACAGGACACGTGTGAGGGAGGAAATAGGACAGGAGCAGCAGGAGAGCAGAGGGGGAGAAAAAGAGACACCAGACCCAGATGAAATAGGGAGCTAGGTGAACAGAGGGGTAAGCTCGATCCAGGTGTGGCCAGTTTTCGGATACAGATGATTTTTTTAGTTATACAGAGGAGAATGAGAATTTCAAAACTCCTGTCTATAAGGCTTGTGTCTTTTTTTATTAGTTGTGGCAGAAGATGACTTTCATTTGCAAACCCTGTTGAGCCTGGGGCAGTGGCTTGATTCACTGAGTTGTGAGTAACCCCCTTCCCTGGTCCTATCATAAGATAGAGATCAGGAAAGAAGAGACCTGGAGCAAGAAATGACCGTCTCTAGAGTGTCGCACTGTAGTAGCTTTTTTTTTTTGGATGAATTTTTTTGGCTGTGCTGTTCTGTGGGCTCAGGAGCTGTGGCTCCCAGGTTCTAAAGCACAGGCTCAGTAGTGCACAGGCTTAGTTGCTTGCACTTGTGGGATCTTCCTGAACCAGGGATAGAACCCATGTCCCCTGCATTGTCAGGCAGATTCTTATCCACTGTATCATTATTGGGTAGCATTTTTAAAGGAACACTTTTTTTTTTTTTTTAACGGATTCACATTTTCTCCTTTCTTTATGTATGGTGCTTTTTGTAGCTTGGAATAGGTCTTAATTCATTCAGTTCTGTACTCATTTTTAACTTCAGAAATAAGCTTTTTTAGTTTCCAGTATTCTACTCTTATCATCCTTTTCTAAAATGATTATTCTCCACAATTTTTTAAACTTTGACACCAGGTTTTTGGATTAAAAATTATTCAGTTTTTTTTCCAAATTTTTTTCAGATTCATTGCTTGCCTGAGTGCTTTCTTCCCTTCATCTCATACATTTGAAATCTTCTTTGGTAAGTAGTAAATGTTCTTAGACTATTTTGCGCCATACTTAGCAAAAATGTCACCTCGTTTATCAGTTCTAATGAGATAGATGAACCTAGAGTCTATTATACAGAGTGAAACAAGTCAGAAACAGAAAGACAAATACTGTATATTAATACATATATATGGAATTTAGAAAGATGGTACCAGTGATCCTACATGCAGGGCAACAAAGGGAGACACACATGTAAAGAACAGACTTTTGGACTCAGTGGGAGAAGGTGAGGGTGGGATGATTTGAGAGAATAGCACTGAAACATGTAAATTACCATATGTAAAATAGAATGATCAGTGCAAGTTCAATGCATGAAGCAGGGCACCCAAAGCCAGTGCTCTGGAACAACCCAGAGAGATCTGGTGAGAAGGGAGGTGGAAGGGGTTCAGAATGGGGGGTGGCTGCTTCTGCTGCTAAGTCATCTCGGTTGTGTCCGACTCTGTGTGACCCCATAGACGGCAGCCCAACAGGCTCCTCTGTCCCTGGGATTCTCCAGGCAAGAATACTGGCATGGGTTGCCATTTCCTTCTCCAGTGCATGAAAGTGAAAAGTGAAAGTGAAGTTGCTCAGTCGTGTCTGGCTCTTAGCGACCCCATGGACCGCAGCCTACCAGGCTCCACCATCCATGGGATTTTCCAGGCAGGAGTACTGGAGTGGGGTGCCATTATAGTCACTGCTACTGCTAAGTCACTTCATTTGTGTCCGACTCTGCGCAACCCCATAGATAGCAGCCCACCAGGTTCCCCCATTCCTGGGATTCTCCAAGCAAGAACAGTGGAGTGGGTTGCCATTTCCTTCTCCAGTGCATGAAAGTGAAAAGTGAAAGTGAAGTCGCTCAGTCGTGCCCGACCCTCAGAGACCCCATGGACTGCAGCCTTCCAGGCTTCTCTGTCCATGGGATTTTCCAGGCAAGAGTACTGGAGTGGGGTGCCATTGCCTTCAGTCTGTCAATGAAAGAACAGAATGTTTTAAAACTCAGAATGGCACCAGGCCCCTCATCCATAAGATGCATTTTGGGATAATCTTGGCACCAGATGATTCATCCCAGGCCAAAAATGATTAATTTGAATCTTCTAGAAGGGCAGATTACCATGCAAATAGTTTTGTTTACATAGATTAGGGGGCAGTATCTGAGTATAACATACTGGTTTGTGAAGTAGGTTCTGAGCCATTAGGCGGAACAGACTTGAAGACAGTCTGGGGTAAATGCACAGTCCATTCACATAGCTTGAGACAAAGATTTCCATAAGAAAAATGCCTTGGTTAACTCAAGGTTTGAGAATAGTTAACTTCAGGTAAAACCAGGTGTCATTATGGAAACAAGGTATGTTAAAAGAAACCTCCTTTTAAATTTGTATAGAGAATGACAAAAGTATCGCTAGTTTGTTTCCTCCTGCCGCTTAAGAGAGAGAAAAATGTCTGACACTTACAGCCTATTTCCTCCATTTGGAGACCCCTGGCCTTCCTGCCTGTTACCCTCTCATTCCCCTCTTTTTTTTTTTTAGAAGAATTATGTTGCCTAGGGACAAGGGGCATTGTTCCTGTTCCATAACTGCTTCTGAGCTGAAAATGGGCATTATCCCTAAATTGGTGAGGCAACATGTTCTCCTAACCCTCATACCGAAGATGTCTGATCCAGGGCCCCCAAATAGTAGTTGGAAGAAGCTGCAGCAGTAGCAGGAGTTTGAGCAACTATTGCAGGAAGGGGGACCACTTACAGGGTCCGAAACTGAGCTCTTGTCTAACACTCGGAAATGCATTGCCCGAGGAGACATATGTGCTGACAAAGCAAGAGATTTTATTGGGAAGGGCACTTGGGTGGAGAGCAATAGGGTAAGGGAACCCAGGAGAACTGCTCTGCTGGGTAGCCCACAGTCTCGGATTTTATGGTGATGATATTAGTTTCCGGGTGGTCTTTGGCCAATCATTCTAATTCAGAGTCTTTCCTGGTGGCGCACGCATTTCTCAGCCAAGATGGATGCTAGCGAGAGGGATTCTGGGAAGTGGACAGACACTCCATGTCTCCTTTCGACCTTTTTGGAACTCTTCAGGTTGGTGGTGGCTCATTAGTTCCGTATTCCTTATCAGGATCTCCTGTCATAAAACAACTCATGCAAATGGTTACTATGGTGCCTGGCCAGGGTGGGGGGTTTCAATCAGTGTGCTTACCCTAACACAGCCATTTGTAACTTAAAAGCTTTCATGCAACTAGAAACAAATCCAGTTACACAGTTACAGATGCAGGGAGCAAACAGCAAAAACAAAACAATCCGAATCATTGTAAGAAAGATAGTTTTCCACCATGGGGCACTAGTTAACATCTCCCAAAATGAGGCAGTTGAGGCTTCAGGAATATCCATAGCCCCAATCATCTTGTTCATGTGTTTAGTAAAATGAATAACATTAGGGCTCATATCAGGTATATATGTACAGCATTGGGTATGAATAATGGCACAAGTTCCCTCCTTGCGCAGCTGTCAGAATATCTAAAGGCAATCTGGTTTGTAAAACCACCTTTCTAATTTGTGCTTGTTCAGCATTAAGAGCTGAAATAGCTTTTTGAGAATCTTGTAATGCCTGTTGAGTAAAATTAGTCAAAGCATCCACTTGTAGCATAACATCTGTAGTTCCCAAAGAGGGAACAAAGACTGCAGCCAAATAATGATACCAGTGAAATACAGACCTTGCCCACCGAGTTTTAAGGTGGGGTAAATTAGCAGGCTTTTCTGGGAGCTCTGAAAATATAAAGCCGTGAGTAAAGGCTAGACCCAGGGTGCATCTCCCTATCCAACCAAGGGGAAGCCATGCCCATAAGTAAGAGCCATATATCCAATAGGTCCCGTTTGGAGCAAGCCATCCAGTCCCAATTAGTGCCTGGCCAGACAAAGGGAGGACCTGAATTGGGGTTGGAAAACACAGGAATGATTACGTTGCATACATCCTGAGGCAAAAATCCCAATCATTTCCAATCATTGTAATTAAGTTGTTGGCTGACTTTTGAGGATGGCTCTGTTTGTTCCCAGCATAGAAGGGCAGTAGATACTAGACGTCCTTTTTCAGGAGTTAGCCATATAACCTCATCCCATATTTGATTAAATGTCAGGTAAAAAACCATTAGATCCAGACCTATTTGCCTTATGTGTAGTGAAATAGTCATTAAACCGAGATAATGTATAATCAAAATTAAAAGTCACATTATGTCCATAGTTAAAGTACAAACTGTTGCACCAGTCCAATTTAGGGTTGGTAGATGTCATCAGATGTAGAAGAGGCATCACATATGATTGCTGTCGAAGGTATTCGCAGACTTGGAGAAAGTCTTTTTCTTGAAGTGGAGATGTCCACCACAGGAAGCCTTTCATGATGAAGAGGGGAGTGCTCCACAGACCCAGCAGTTAGACCAATTGTGGAATGCAGTGGGGTGAGCCCAGGACAGGAAGTCATTGTCTTGAGGATCAAACGGCACACTCAGGATTTTTGGAGCCAGCAGAAGTAGGCTCACATAGATTATCAGGCCCATCTGAAAGGTACAAAGTCAGAGCATAGAAAGTAAAGACATAAAATGAAGTCACTTAGTTCTGGTCAGGGTGCCACCTCTTAACTCAAGTGTGATGTACCCATGAATCAATTCCTGGCACTTTGACAGCTGTGGAAGAAGAAAGAATTACCTGGTAAGGGCCTTCCCAGAGGGGCTCGAGGGATGGGCCCCCAGATCCCAATGTTTTTATGAGGACCTCGATTCCTGGCTCAGAGGCTTGCTTGACTCAGAGGCTGGGTCAGGAGTCTTCTCTCGGAGTTCTGTTAATGCCTGTTGAAAAACTCAGAGCTGAGTTATGTAACTAGTGAATTCCAAGGCTTCAGGGTCTGTAACTATGTTTGTGCATAAGAAAGGCCTTCCATAAATACATTCAAAGCTGGACAGTCCTTCCCTTTTGGGGGCAGTTCAAGCCCTTATTAAAGCTGTGGGTAGGACTTTAATCCGGTTGTCCTATGTCTCTTTAGTTAATTTGCGCAGATGTCTGTTGATAATGTCATTAGATTTTTCAACCTTTCCTAAAGATTGGGGTCTCCAGGAACAGTGTAAGTCATACTCTATTTATAGAGCTTTAGTTACCCCCTGAGTTACAGCAGCTTTAAATGTGGAGCCATTGTCACTCTGAAGGCTCTGTGGCAGCCCAAACTTGGGGATAGTTTCATGGATTAGAATCTTTATAACCTCCTTAGCCTGCTTACTACAAAAGGAAAAAGCCTCAATCCATCGAGTAAAAGCATCTACCCAGACCTGTAAGCAACAATATCAATTAGCTTTTGGCATATGAGTAAAATCAATTTCCCAGCCCTCTCCAGGATGCTTTCCACTTCGTTGTAATCCAGATATTGCTAGCTTTTCAGTCTTTGGATTATTTTTCTGACAAACCTCACACCTTTTGATAATGTTCTTTAAAGTTTTCATTGCATTTTTACCTTCAAACAAACGAGAAGCAATCTGGTAAGTACTCTCTGCACTCAAATGAAAACTCTGGTGTAAACCCTTAAGAATTTTCCATTGAGCATTTTCAGGAAGTATTAATGGTCCATCCTGGGACTATAACCATCTTTTATTTGTAATCTTAGTTCCTCTTTTCTCATATCTTTCTAATTCTTGCTCGGTATATTATGGTTTTTCCTGTTTCTCAGGACCTGTCTAGATCAAAGGCGTCTGCAATGAAGGGGTTTCCTAAAGTGCCAGCTTTCCTGGCTTGAGAGTCAGCCAGCTGATTACCTTCAGCTGCTTTACTCCCATCCCTGCTGTGCCCTTTGCAGTGCATAACAGCTACACAATATAAAGCAGTTAAAAGTCTCTCAATCTCTCTGAAATGCTTCATAGGTTCTCCTGTTGCTGTTTCAAACTGTCTTTCTTCCCATATTGCAGCATGAGAATGTAAAGTCAAATAAGCATACTTAGAATCCATGTAGATATTTAATTGCTGCCTTTTGCTTAACTCTAGAGCTCGGGTCAGAGCCACAACTCCGCTAACTGAGCACTGGTTCCCTGGGGGAGAGATTTTGTTTCTGAAACCTGCTCAGCAGTCACCATGGTGTAACCTGCTTTATGCTTTCCATCCCGAACAAAAGAACTGCCATCTGTAAATATTTCCATGTCAGGATTGTCTAATGGGGTATCCATTAGATCCTCCCAAGCTGTATAGTTTAAAGTTAGAAATTGGGAACAATCGTGATCAGGTGTTTCATTTTCCTTCTCAGGAAGGAAAGTGGCAGGATTTAAATGTCCACACACTTTAAGCTTAGGTACTGGTCCTTCTAACAACAATGACTGATTTTAAGAAGCCTACTGTCTGTCATCCAAATATTAACCTTAGAATTTAAGATTCAATTCACATCATGAGAATTCAGGACAGTAAGATTTCTTCGATTAATTACTTTTAAAGCTTCAGGTGGTAATAAAGCCGCTGCCCCAATTACTCTTAGGCAGTGGGGCCACCCACATGAAATTACATCTAATTTTCTGCTTAGATGAGCAACAGGTTGCCAGTGAGGCCCTTGGGCTTGTGTCAAAATTCCCAAGGCCACACCTTTTCTTTCAGTGACAAACAAATTAAATCCTGACCCTGTGGGCAAGCTCAAAGCGGAAGCTTGCAGGAGGGCAGTCTGAAGAAACTTAAAAGCCTTTTGAGTATCTGGAGACCAAAGCAGTTTGTCTGTTTGGGCCTGCTGAGTTTCAGCTATAAGTTTATATAAAGGCCGGGCAAGTTCCCCATAACCCGGAATCCAAGTATGACAGTAGCCTGTGATTCCCAGAAATCTTCTCAGTTCTCTTAAAGTCATAGGTAGGGGATGATTTGGTATGGGTTTAATTTTCTCAGGGCCTATGGGCCTAGTCCCTTCTGATATGATTAGGCCCAGATATCTAACAGATTGTTGACAAAGCTGAGCCTTTTCTCTTGATGCCTTATAACTTAAGCCTGCCAGAAAGTTAAATCATCTGAGGCTCCTGAACAAGCTTCCTCTGTCTCAGCACAGAGCAAAATATCATCTACGTATTGTAACACCACCACTTCGGAGCTATTAAAGTTTTGTACATCCCGTGACAAACTTTGTCCAAATAAGTGAGGACTTTCACGAAATCCCGGGGGCAAAACTGTCCAGGTTAACTGAGAAGCTGGCTGCTTAGGTCTTCAAAGGCAAATAGAAATTGACTTTCCTCCACCAAAGGCACAGAATAGAAAGCATCTTTCAAATCAATTACTGAGAAATATTTGGCTCGTTCAGGAATTTCAGACAATAGAGTATAAGGATTAAGCACCATGAGGTGTAAAGGAACTACAGCCTCATTTATTATTTGTAAATCTTGAACTAGTCTCCATTTACCATTTGATTTCTTTATATTCAAAATACTGTTGCATGGACTGTTACAGGGAACCAATAGTCCCTGCTCCTTTAAAGTTTTGATGATGTGTTTTAACCCTTAACCTCAGGTTTCAGTGGATACTGCTTCTTATGTGGAAATAAGTGGGTCTTTGAGTTTGACAACTACAGGAATAGCATTTTGTGCTCGACCCACAGATTTTCCATCAGCCCATACTCTAGGATTTACAGTTTGTTCAACTAAAGGGAGAGAGAGGGAGGGCTCCATATTTATGAAAACAGAGGCATGGACCTTGTTCAGTATATTCCTCCCCAAAAGGGGTGAGGGAGACTCTGGCACAATCAGAAACTCGTGTGAAAGTAACACAGAATCTCAGTTACAACGTAAAGAATAACTGAAATAATACCCTTTGGCCCGTCCAGACAGTCCCATTATGTAAGTGAATCGAGAAGGAAGTGGGCCAGGGGCTTCAGTAAGCACGGAGTAAGTTGCCCAGTATCTAAAAGGAAATCGGCGGATTGGCTCCCCACAGTTATTAATACCCGGGGTCCCTCAGGTGTAATTAAGACAGGAGCTTGTGTGGGGACCGCCAGGCACCTTCAGTCCTGATTGTCTTGAGAATCTGACCCCAGGTGTCATTATGACAACCCAATATTTTAAGAGAAACCTCCTTTTAGATTTGTATAGAGAAGGAACAAAATATCGCTAGTTTGTTTCCTCCTGCTGCTTAAGAGAGATAAAAATGTCTGACACTTGCAGCCTATTTCCTCCCTTTGGAGACCCCTGGCCTTCCTGCCTGTTGCCCTCTCAACATCGTGTAATAAAATAGACATATTTTCAAGTGTGGTTTTACCAAAGACATGAATTGTGTGTATGTGTTTATGTGTGCACACACAAATAGATATTTCTGGTCTCAGCTCTTTACCAGAGGATAAAGGAGGTATGACATTAGATCTTGTGAAATTAAAGGCATTTCTTTGAGAAATGGGAAAATAAAAGAACATTTAACATGGTAAAACCACCAAAATGCTTCATTCTTTCCTTTCAAAAAAAGAAAAAAAAAAAACCCAGTTTAACTAACCAGTTTAACTGGTTAGTCTAATGGTCTGTTTTCTCCATTTTCTGTGATCAGTGAAAAAAAGTGAGCTGTGCGGTGATATGAAGATATTTCCCTCAGGTCCCTTTGTGACTTTTCTGTGCAAATGGGGAAGGATGGGCTGGATTGACCTGGAACCTTTCAACAGAGCCTCTCTCCTCATAATGAAAAAGATTGCTCAGATCCTATTTCCAAGCTGACCCCTTACAATGTTTTTTGTACCAGTGGATATATATTTGCAATTCTGTATTTTTAAAATATTTTGCTGCAGTCGTATAATAAAGAATTACCTGCTTGGTATCAGTTTGACCCAATCTTGAAAGAAAAGTTTCTTTTGCTCAGATACATGACAGATGTTCCTGGTCTTAAATGGGATGGGCAATAAGGACAAACTTGGCCCCCTTGCCCTTCAGCCTCCCATTTCATTATTCAGGTATACCCAGTTCTCTTCACTCAGCTCAGACCTTCTCATAAATGGCTTCTCTCTGGGCCTGAGGAAGCCAACTTGTAACATGCAGATGAGAGACTAGAGTGGAATCTCTGAGCGTGAGCAACACTGGCCCCTGAAATGATTAGCCAAATTGGCTGTGTGTCTGTGTGTGGCAGTTCGGGTTTGGAGGGAGTTTCTGGTGGTAATTAGAATTGTAAATAGATCCCAGTCCTCCCTGAATGAAAAAGGGAAAGGAAAACTGTATGATGGAGGCAGGATCACAGGCTCAGAATTAGATGACTTCTATGAATAAGGCTAAATCTGAAGGGAGGTTTTTTTTGTTTTTTTTTTGTTTTTTTTTTATGTCCTGAAGTTCAGACCTCCACTGGCTTTCATTTGTTGGATCAAAAGCTTGACTCCTCGCTGTTTCTCCACAGCCCTCTGTCAAGTTCAGGGCCCTGTCAGTGTCTCCAGCCTCATCCTGGGAGTTGACCCTTTGCTCATGGTTCAGCCTGTCCTGATCTCATTTGCTTTTTCTCTGTTTCCAAATACCAAAACCATTTCTGTCTGACATTGTAGTTCCTTTTCTCACTATCAGGCCACCATGCATCAGGCCCTTTGTCACCCTTCAAGTCTAGGCTCAGAGAGGTCTCCCCATCCCCTCCTAACAGTCTCTCTCATGTTATCCAGGTTTATTGCCTCTGTATCAATTGCCATCAGCAGAAATTAATGCCCTTCTTCATGGGTTATTTTGAGTCCTTCCTGGTTCCCCTCTTTTTAGGGCTCATAGTTTTCCTCTTCTTCCCAGCGTGGCTGCAGTACCTGATACTGGAAATGTCTGTAGATGACAGGACTATGGGTTGGGCTGAATAATCCTCCGGGAAGATCAAGAGAACAGGGCAGCTGATGAAGATGTTTCCCATGTTCTGGACATTTCAGCTGTAATTGATTTTTACCCCACGTGACTACTTAATTACTCAAAAGATGAGCCAAGAAATATAGGAAGTCCTGAAAAGCCCTGCAGAACTGGTGTCCTCAAGCAGTGGGCTAAGATGTCCCCATGTTTCAACTGCTGGGTTTCATCCTCTGCAGCCCCCAGACCTAAGCTCTGTCCATCCAGGACCAGTCATCATTGTGGACAGCAGCTTTGCCATCTAGGAGTTCATGTGCTTAGTGTCAGCATTGTGAGTTCAGTGCGCTGAGGATGATCAGAAATCCAAAACCTAACGGAGCAGGAAGGAGACGCTGCCCCCTGCGCCCTGCAAGAGCTAGAATATCTTCCAAGTAGGTGTGGGTGGAGAAAACAGGAGACAGTGAAACCTGGAGACCCTTGCATTGAGACTTACTCATCTCAAATGCCTTTGTACGTGGACTCCATAATGTCCACAGGTGGTGGCAGACTTTTGCAGGAGGGCCAGTCTCTTAATTTTCATACTGCATTGTGCAGTGTCCTTTGGGTGGTAGCTCGTGGGCACTCCTCTTGTGATCCCCTTTGCCAGGAAACCCCTGTGCGCTTTAGTCTTGCTTAGTCCAGTCATCAGGGAGGAGAGGTAGACAAATGGGGAAAGCGGAGGGAGCCTGGTGGGGTCTGCAGGAGGGTTGTGGCAGTACTTGGGAGCATCAAGGTGAGCCCAGTGAATGGAGCGTGTGCCCATCCCAAGTGTAGTTGCAGGGACAAGGGGTGTGTGGATCTGTTGGAAAAGAATGTCTCCAGCCTAAACGGAGACACCTGGCACCTGGAAGCGGGTTTGTTGGAGAGCCCACATGGAATGGTTTGAGGTTCTACTGCCTGAGCTCGTGTTCCCCAGGACAGCAGTGCTGAGACTGACATGTGCCTGCACAGGTTTGATTTGACAACTCATGACCACACGTGAGCAGCAATGAAGGACATGGAATTCAGCCAAGAGAAGTCTTTTCCACTGTTAGAATGGTGGCCTGGGCTGAGCCCACAGGCAGCTGCAGGTGCATGAGGATGGGGGCCTTGGGCTTGAGGGGCTGGTTCTAGCAGATGCCCCCAGCATCCACTCCATTCCCTGGCTTTTGTTGGCTCTTTTAGCAGGCAGGCACTGTAGAGTAACATGGAAAATCTCAGGTCATTTTTTTGCATCAACTTTGGTATCATTGTGTACTTGGGGTTGCCGGTGCAGAAAGGTTCATGTGCATTTGGGAAGATACCAAGAGAATCTGGAGTGTTTCCTTGGAAGATGCTGAGGTCTCACTGGGCCATGTGCATCATTGGAGTTATCCCTCTTTTTCATAGTCTTTGGAGATTTCGATGTTTGACCTGCATCACTCACTGTAAATGAAAATATGGTGTCTTGTGTCTGTGGATCCTTGGGTGTCCTCTTTCGTATTTTGCCTCATGCATGAGCAATCAGGGCTTGGAATGCTTTGTGTTTGTATAAGAGGGTTAGAGGCTTATTATGGGCTCTGTGGAGACTCTGTTGGATACCATGAAAGTTTGTAAGTTTGTTTGTGTCCCGCTGGGAAAACAGAAGTACTAAGGTTAAGATCACAGAATGCTTGTTATAAGGTGGTCCTGCTCGGTAGGGATCTCTGGGCCCAGCCTGAGAAGAGTCATAAAGTCCTGTGACGTCGGGGAGGATGGCTCCGAAAAATCAGAGGGCAGCGATGCCACAGTGATCTGCAGCCTGGAGGCTTGTCCTCTAGAAGATGCAGCTGCAACTGTCTTGCTGCCAGGCTGGGTTCTGTGTTATCCACTCCTGTCCCTCCAAAAATAAGCACACATACAGCACAGTACAGAAACACGGAATCTTAACTGCACTCTTGGTGGTAATGTAAATGGTTCTGCTGTGTTGGAAAATAAAATGGACGTTCCTTAACAAATCAACACAGAAGAGGCCTACAGTGTGTCAAACCCATTTCTGACAGATACCCAAAGGAAAAGCAATCAGTTTTTCAGGGATATGTCCGCAGTCCCATGAGTGTGACTGGATTTGCAGTAGCCAAGGCATAGACACAGCCCAGATGTCTCTTGGCAAAAGAATAGGTTACAAAAGTGTGGTATAGAAATATTTTTTATATACTGTATATTCATGAACTATTTTTTCTCTGTATATAAATATAAAAATCAAGAATCCTGCATTTATGCCAGAATGAATGAACCTAGAGAACATTATGCCAAGTTAAATAAGCCTGACAAACGAGGACAGACACTATGTGGAAACTAGAATTGTCAAACTCATAGAGCCATCGAGTAATAAGGCTTTTACCAGGAGCTGGGTGGAGGGGGAAATGGGACACTGGTAGTCGAAGAGTAGAGATTTTCCGTTGTAAAATAAGTAAGTTCTGGGGATCTGAGGTGCTGCATGCTGCCGGTAGTGTTTCTATATCCTTGAAATTCGCCCAGAGAGAAATAATGCAGTGTAGTCATAGGTGGAAGTGTAACTTATTCGACTATATTAATTATTCAGTGTATGAGTCTATCACATTATCACTTTGTACACAGTACATTTATACCATTTTTGTGAGTTACACCTTAGTAAGGCTAGGCAAGAAAAAGAGAGTTGGGGGAGGGGGGGGGGCGTGCTTTTCGCCTCTGAATGGTGCTCAGTCCAGGCTTCACGTTTCATTGATGACATATTTTGCATACAGATGTGCCGGAGTCCAGCTCCAGCAGCCTGAAGAGATGAGCGGTATCGGCGGAGAATGACGCAGCCTCTGACTCAAGGTACGGGACTGCATGTTTATTTCAGGCTTCAGGTTCGCTCTTATACTTTAACAAAATCATTAGGTCAGATGTTTGGCATTTTCAGTTTTCCCCTCACCCAGATTTATTGTCTCTATAAAACTTTGTTGCCCTTCAAACAGAGTTTCTGCTTCAGTGATTCTCTCAGAATCCTGGTTACTTTAACTTGTGATTACACTGTAACTCATGCTTATGTCTGGGCTGTATAACACATTCCTCAGTTTATTTCTTATCTTTCTAAATCCTGTTTGCCCTTAGCATCCTAAGTTCACTATCTCCTGAGAAGGCTTTAGCTATTAATATCTCTGAAATTCCTAATCTGTGTAAGCTATTGTAAAACATGCTAGCACTACCACATTGCTTAAATTTTTAGCTTCTAACTATTCTTAATTATTCCAAAACCCTACATTCAGCAAACTTCCTTTGCCATAAACATTTCCCTCACAAATAGGTCTCAGATGACAATCCTTCCCATGGCCTCAAGCTACGGCCTACTTGCTCATCCTGGAACACTCTTTGTAAAGATCCTTGAACAAAGGTCAGTGGTTAACTATATGGATTATTCTCTGGGCACAACTACAGAAGGCTTTGTGCCTTCTCATGCTCCTCTCAAGGACAATAAGCACCTTAACCTTCTTTTCAGTAACGCAACCGAGGAAAGGAAAAAACAATCAGAATCACAAGACCTAACTCCTTCATTCCAGGTCCATGCCTGCGAGACAAGGAGAGGGGGTTAGGGCCGTGCCTCTATTTTGTCAGTAATGTCTAATGCAGCTCCCGACACACATGTTTTGTACCCTCTGACCAGAGATTCCTCTTCAGGTAGTTTGTGTTGGTCCACAGCTCGAGACTGTTTAAGATGCCCCAGTTGATTCCAGTCTGGATCCCTCACTGAGCGTTAGGACTCTTGAGTCCTCCCAGTCCTGAGGGCTGATGTCTGGGCTGAGGAGGGGATGTTCCGTTCTGAGTGGGGATGGATTAGGGCTTGCTCTGTGACCTGAAGGAGATTGCCTTGTCAGTGGAGGTGCCTCCTGCTTCTGTGTACATGAGGCCTCAGCAGGAGGGGAGTGTGAGCCGAGGGAGAGTGTGGGAAAGTCCCATGTTGGTCTCTCTGCAGAAGTTAACTGTCCTTAGTCCCTCCTGAGACATTGGCCCAGGGGCCTGTCTGTTCCTCATGGTGAGGGCTTCCCTGTGTGTGTGTGGTTGGGGCTCAGGAAGGGGATGTGTTGACCCTAAGCATTAAACAGCATGTTTTCAACTTTCATGATAGATCTCTGAAGACTCATGTTGCCTGAGGAAGCCCTGAAGTTAAGGAAGAGGAAAGAAAACGAGTGAGGCATGGCTCGCTCTCAGGTAAGGTCATATTTAGTCTGTCCTTCCTGAAATGCCCTTCTCTAGACTCACTAATCATGTCTGACTCTGGAGTGTCCTGTGTGACTCCTGTACACACACACTCACCTGGGGCCTTCCCTCAGGCCCTGTCGTCTCCACTTAGATCCCATCTCCCCATGACTCGGTGACCTGGCCCTTGTGAGGAGGCTCCCCTGGGCACCGTCCTGGGCAGGGCTTCTCACCCACGGGTTGGAGAAGGGGTCTCAGTGGTGTTGGGCAGCAGGATTGCTTAGGGCCTATCTGGATGCACTGTCTGCTCTCTCAACCAGGGTAAGGAAACTGCACGTGAAAGTCAGGTGTTAGTATGCACAATAGCTGGTTAAATCTGGGAATCAGATCAATTGAGCCTGTCCTTTGCCTTTTGTGTATCTTGACATCCTTGTGAATATACCTTACATATACACAAAGAATTATTTCTGAGTACTGTGTTGTGTTCAGTTGGTTTATTTGTCTGTTTTTATACCAGTACCACGTCACCTTGATTACCTTGTAATAGGTGTTGAAATAGAAAGACCTCCATCTTCCTTCTTCAAGAGTTTTGCTGTTCGCTCTTTGAATAATTCTGTGACTTTCACGATGTTTTATTCTGCTTCTACAAAGATTGTCATGGCAGTATTGATAATGAGTTAATTGGTTGATTGACCCTTTGTGTGGTTATTAAAGAATCTGTTTTGATGTAGCATGTTTAAATCTTAATGTTTTCTACTGATGAAACTTTGTCATGTGGGAAAGAAGATCTCATCTAATTGCTCTAAGGGTTTCAGTGCTTTGTTGAACTGCAGTGCAGAGTGTGCATCCTTGCCTTCTTCTTGATCTCAGAGGAAAAGCTTTCATTCTTTCCCCATTGCTATGCTCTTTTCATAATGGCATTTATTATGTTGATGTTGGTATAATTTATTGTTTGTAGTTTGTTGAGAGTTCCATCTTGAAAGATTGTCAAATTGTTGTCAAATGGTTTTTTTCTGTATCGAGTTGATCCTGTTTTTTTTTCCCCCTTTAATCTGTCAATGTGGTGTGTCATGTTAATTGATTTTTGTGTGTTGACTTCTCCTTGCCTTATATGAATGAAATCCACTTGGTCATGGTGTCAGATCTTTTTATTTTTTTATTGAAATTATTTTAATTGAAGGATAATTGCTTTACAGAAGTTGTTATTTTCTGCCAAACACCGACATGAATCAGCCATAGGTATACATATGTCCCGTCCCTTTCATCTTCCTCCCTATCCCACCCGTGTAGGTTGTTAGAGAGCCCCTGTTTGAGTCCCTGAGTCAGTCACCAAATTCGCATTGGCTCTCTACTTTATATATGGTAATGTAAGTTTCCATGTTACTCTCTCCATACATCTCACCCTCTCCTTCCTCCCCTCCCACCTCCATCTGTTCTCTGTGTCTGTTTCTCCAGATCTTTTTAATATGTGTTGAAGTGGGTTTGCAAGTATTTTAATTTTGCATCAGTATTCGTCAGGGATATTGGTTTCTAGTTTTCCTTTCTTGTGTCTTTGGGAAATCGGCAAACTATTAGAATCATGCTTGCTCCATAGAATTAGCAGGATTAGTGGTAATTCTTCTGTAAATGTTTGGTAGAATTTGGTCCTGTATTTTTCTTAGAGGTTTCTGACTACTTTTCAAATCTAGTTATAATGGGCTTCCCTGGTGACTCAAATCATAAAGAATCTGCCTTCAGTGCGGGAGACCCAGGTTCTATCCCTGGGTTGGAAGATTCCCTGGAGAAAGGAATGGTTCTCTAGTCCAGTCTTCTTGTCTGGAGAAATTCCATGGACAGAGGAGCCTTGTGGGCTACAGTGCATGAGGTCACAAAGAGTCAGACACGACTCAGTGGCTATCACTTTCACTTTCAACACTTCTCAATTTTTTTATTTCTTAATAAGTAAAATAGTTTGTTTCTGAGAATTTGCCAGTATGTCCTGTATTCTGTCATTTATAGGCATTATTGGTCATAGTTCTTCCTTATCTTTTTGACCTCAGTTGTAATCACTCCTGTTTCATATCTGTTTTTAGTTATTTGAATCTTTTTTTCTCTTTTCCTTAGTCAAGGTGGGGGTTTTCCTATACAGTTTTTTCAAAACATCAACTGATGGTTTGTTGATTTTTATATTTTTCTACTTTCTATTGTATCTCTGGTTTAATCTTTCTTATTTACATTTTTCCTTCTGCTAAACTTGAGTTTAGTTTGTTTTCTGTTTTCTGCTTCCTAGATGTCTAAAAATGTATTTCAGATTTAAGATCTTTTCTTTTTTTTTACTATAAGCATGTAACAGTTCAGACTTTCCTTTTAGTACAGTGTTCTCTGTGTGTGATAAATTTTGTAATGTTGTCTTTTTGTTATTATCCATGTATTTAAAAATTTCCATGTGATTTTTTTCTTAGACCCATTTGTGGTGTAAGAGTGAGTTGTTTAATGTTCACATTTGAGGAATTTTCTTGTTTTCTTGTGTTTATTTCGTTGTTGTTAGGGAAGACACTTTTATGGTATCACTCTCTTAAAATGGTTAATTTTGGCCTAACATGGTCTCTCATAGAGAATGTTTTCTGTGTCCTTGAGATACATGTGTTTTCTGCTTTTCTTGGGCAGTGTGATCTGTACATGCCTGTTCAGTATTTGCTTCATTTTTCTGAGATATCTAATGTTAGATGTATATATATTTTTACTTGTTACAGCTTTTTGGTAAATTGACCGTTTTATCGTTACACAATATTTATCTCATTGCACTTTTTTTTCCTTCAGTTTATTTTGTCTGATATAACAGTCTCCCCTGCTCTCTTTAGGATGAACTGTCTTTTTCCATCCCTTCACTTTCCACCTTTCCATGTCCTTAGATTAGTGAGTACTACCTGTTTCAACTCTCTGACAAACTCTGTGTCTCTTGCCCTGGTTTTTTCCTCCTGTTAGTTCTTCTAGTGGCCCCTGCTCCTGTGCATCGTATGGTGGTGAAAAACAGGCACCCTGGACAGCTCCTTTCATGCCACTGTAATTTCAGAAGGAATGTATTGAATATTTCCTTCCTATCATGATGTTTCTTGAGATAGTCTTGCTTAATAACAATATTTTTTTTCCATATTCTTTTTTGCCATGATTTTTAATTCTCCAAGAAGTTTTTTACTTGATATTGTGATATTTTATTTTGGTCATGATCTAATGACTCTTCTAATTTCAATCACTGTTTTATTGGAAATGGAAAAAAAGGCAAAGAAAGTCTTTGGCTTCTGTTAATGCCTTGCTATGTAAATCTAAATGGATAAAATTATATTTGTATCTTTGTATGTGGTAATTTTATTATGAATTGAGTTCAATTCATAATTGTTTTTAATTTTTTACCAGTTTTCTTTTGGTAGCCTAGTATAGAATCCTGTTGACAAACTCAGCTGAGTACAAAGGATACATTTTTATCATCTGAAAGATGCTGAAACACATGTGAATAAAAGGATGATATAAAATTGTCCAAAAAATCTTTCAAAAGATGAATCCTCTCATGTCAGTTAATTTTTTATAGATAAGTATGCATGCATGTGCAAGTCTGTGGTTTAGATAGAAGACATCATGATTTAAAAACTACATATCACCTTTTTCTTTCAGTTGAAATTATGTTATCAGTATAATCTGTGGCCTTGAAATTTCTAAACCATCCTGTTTGTGTTTTAAGTAGTAAATTACTAACAGTTGTGTTTCTGTATTCACGTCTATAATGACCTTTCATGCCATTCCACACTGTTCACCTTGGACTTTTTTTTTTCATATTAATACAATATTTATTTGTTTTTCTTCCATCAAACCCTGAGCCCACCACTTTCCCCAGGCTCCCTGGAAAGGGAACATACAGGGCAGACACAGGAGAAAGAACTATGGGAGGTGCAAAGAGCTCCTTCACATCGTGAAGAAGATGAGCTAGACCACCATCAGGCAAAAGAGCCCCATGGCCTTTGAGAGGGCCAAGCCCATGGCGTAGAAGAGCTACTGTTTCAGAGCAGGGTTCCTGGCATAACAGTGATGAAGCTCCTGAACAAAGTCCCACTTCAGCCCCGTAGCCAACCACCCCTGCTGTGGCAAGTCCAGCTCCAGGGAACTTGGCTGCTGTGTCAAAGTCCTTTGAAATGGCACTGGTTTGGAAGCTGTGGCTAAGAATAAGTGAGATGGTCGGGGGACCTGGGGCTGCCAAGCTGCTGTGGCTCTCATCAGTCAGTGTCTCTGGTCCTTTACCACCACTACAGACAGTGATCACTCAACAGTGGGGAGGTTCTCCCAATCAGGGAGGGGGTAGAGACTAATTTGGCACAGGTGTCCATTTTCAAGGGGTGAAGCCCTGAGGCCCGAGAGCTGCTTTCCCTGCAGAGAAGACAGAGTGGCAGGGAAGAGGCTCACCTTGGACTTCTTTCAAGTTTTCTTTAAAAGCCCTCTGTCAAAGGACTTGTAATGTTCTCTGTATTACTTCACTGTTAGATGCTTAAGCTTCAGTTGCTGAGCCCAAGCTTCTGAGTTCAGGTGCTTCATGTAATATTTCTTACCTTCTTGATCTGAGTCAAGTTTCTCAGTGTCTGTGACACAGGTTTTCTTCTCTAAGGTGGGAACAGATGGTTCTTTAATGAGCTATTATATTGACGACAGATTCTTGCCTGTAAAGTACTTATTTAATGTTTAGAGTAATACTACAGTAATTTAGAACAACAGGAAGCCTTGAGACATTTGGTCCTTGCTGCTATTATCAACATCATAGCTGAAAATTTTGACCTTTCCATTAAAAGTGCCGTGGACTTTGTCATCTCTGAAGACACCACTCATGCTGTACCTCATCGAGATAATGAGTTGCACTCACTGGGTAGAACATAATATCTGACACTTCCGTATAGCCAAAACATTGTTGAGCTTTATTTTTATATATTGCATGGATTTTGAACAATGATGAAAAATCCATGTTAATTGGAGGATCTCATAAGGTCTTAGGAAAAAGCATAAGAAATTAAAATTAGAGATCCATAATTTCTCCAGATACAGATACCCCTACATGGATCTGTTAGAACACATACTTCAACCAAGTCAATCCGTACCCTTTACTACCCTTTCTCTTTTGCATGAAAATGAGAACTTTTCATGGCCCTTTTGCTGACATGTGGTTTCATTTCAGGAACGACTGACCTCTGAGGATGTGGCCATCAACTTCACTCAGGAGGAGTGGGAATTCCTGGACCCTGCTCAGAGGGCCTTGTACAGGGACGTGATGCTGGAGACCTACAGGAACCTGCTGTCTGTGGGTGAGGATGATTTCCTTCCAGAGCTGCCCTTGGGTATCTGCATTTTCACTGTGTGCCCCTTGGGAGGCCCTGATGTCTTTCATGTGAGAGTTCTGGTGACTGGGGCATGACACAGCTTCGCAAGGTTAAACTGACCCTCTTCAGATGCTGTGTCTGTTTCATGTCATATCTAAGGTTGTCCCAGAGCTTGATTATGTACAGAGCTCACTGGCAGATGTTTAAAAAAATACCTAAAAACCCGATTTCCTATTTTCTACCTTTTGACTTTTGCTCAGTGTTTGAAAAAATCCAGGTCACTTTAGATTTCTTTCTTCTGATAACACTCAATATCTATTTGTTTTTGTTTGCTTGTTTACTTTTTTTTGGCTGCACCATTCTGCATGTGGGATCTTAGTTCCCTGACTAAGGATCAAACCTACACCTCCTGCATTGGAAATGCAGAGTCTTAACCACTGGATCACCAGGGAAGTCCCAGAATTTCTGTTTCTGATCTCAATATTATCTCCATGTTGGAGCCTGAGAAAAAGCTCTGGACAGTGGGGAGTGATGTAAAAGTAGCCAAAACTACAACATATAAAGAAAAATGAGCATCTCAAAAGCACTGTTTTCTTCTATTTAGGAGTAGGATAAGTTGGTGGATTGAATCCTCTGTGGTTGTTACTTAGGAAAATGTAAGAGTGGGTAGAGAGATCGTCTTTTTGATCCTAGATCCTACGAGGGGAGCATACGTGAATCTCACATGCTCTTAGCTTGCCATCTGTAGGCTGAGTGCATGGCCCCACCTCAAGATGCTGTAATGTCTGACCTTCATGTTGTATTAGTTTTACTCTAGTGCTGCTCTACCCAGTCTGGGAATGTCAACTGTTCCTGATGTTCCATTCTCCTTACTTTGTATCATTTTACCTCTTCAGTTTCTTTGAAATATATTCTCGAGGGTCTGAAATTTTATCTGGTTTCCTTGCTGTGATAATCCACCTATGTTTAATTGGCAGCCTCTGAGTCTCTGTGTAGTGGATTTAGTAGGTAACAGAAAACTGTGATGGAGACACTATTCCTAATGTTATTTTCTTGCTCTGTACAAAGTCACCACTTGAAGCTATCCAGTAGAGTGATCAGTATGTTCTAGGATGATGAGAGAGAAAGTATCATGAGAGCCTGATACGTCTTTCCAGGTTATTTTCTGGCTTTGGAGACTCTGTCAAGGGCACCATGACAGTGTTGTTGATGTGTATCAAGGACCATATATTTTAGCCTCTGTAAATGATATGGGAATTTATCCCAGGACAGCTTTGTCCAAGTTCACATTCTCATATCTATGAGGCTATTGGCTGCACTATTCTGTGCATTGTAGGTTTTTTTTTAAAATTTTATCATTGAGTTCAAATTTCTGTGTTACTCTTAGTGTTTCTGTTTTGTATTTGCAATGCATTGGATGATTGATTGGGAAATAGTCCCTATGGTGGAACTGGTGATCAGTCCCTCTTAAAATTCTTTATATAGTCTTTGTACTCAACTTACTATCAGATGTACGATTTCTGCATATTTTCTCTTTTACTGTTGATTGTCTTTTCAAACTCACTGCACTTTAATGCAGAGTAGTTTATAATTTTGATATAGTTCAATTTATTAATATCTGGTTTTATTTTGTGGCCTGTGCTTTTGGTGTTATATCTAGTAAATCATTTGTGGGTCCAATTTCCAGAAACATTTCCTGCACATTTACTTCTAGGAGTTTTATACAGTTGGGACTTAGGTTTAGGTCTTTGAACCATTTGAGTTCGTTTTTGTCTGTAGTGTAAGATAATGTTCCAAGTAACTTCTTTTGCTGGTGGGTATTCAGTTTTGTCAACATGTCTTGTTTCATAGACTGCTTCCCACATTTAGTAGCTTTTACACCCTTGTGAAACATCTTTTGAACATCTCTGCAAGAGGTATTTTTGTTTTAACCATTCTTTTTAGGTATGCTGCTGCTGCTGCTGCTGCTGCTGCTGCTGCTGCTGCTGCTAAGTCGTGTCAATTGTGTCCGACTCTGTGCCACCTCACAGACGGCAGCCGACCAGGCTCCTCTGTTTCTGGGATTCTCCAGGCAAAAACACTGGCGTGGGTTGCCATTTCCTTCTCCAAGGCATGCATGCCAAGTCGCTTCAGCTGTGTCCAACTCTGTGCGACTCCATAGACAGCAGCCCACCAGGCTCCTCTGTCCTTGGGATTCTCCAGGCAAGAATACTGGAGTGGGTTACCATTTCCTTCTCCATTTTTTAAATATAGTTAATTTAGATTTGTGTTTCAGCAGTTTACAAGATACTCAGTGTAGTTCTCTGAGCTATATCATAGGTTCTTGTTGTTTTATCTATTTTGTATATACATTAGTTTGTAAATATTCAGACTGGTAATTTATCTCTCCCTTTCCTGCTCCCATCACCATCCTGTACTATTCCCTTTGGTAACCATAAGTTTGTTTTTTATTCTGGTGAGTTTATTTTGTGAATAAGTTCATTTGTATCATTTATTTCATTTCAACATATAATATCCTGTGATATTTGTCTTTCTCTGTCTGATTTCACTTAGAATAATCCCTAAGTCTGTCTGTATTGCTACAAAAGGCATAACTTCATTGTGTCTTATGCTGTGGAGGTGGCAACCCACTCCAGTGTTCTTGCCTGGAGAATTTCATGGACAGGGGAGGCTGGCAGCTGCAGGTCATGGGGTCTTAAAGAGTTGGACACTGCTGAGCTACTTTCACTTCACAATATTCCCTTGTATATATGTACCACATATTCTTTATCCCTTTGTCTGTCAGTGAACATTTAGGTTGCTGCCGTGTTTTGGCTGGTATAAATAGTGCTGCTAAAAACATTGGAGTGCATGTATCATTTTGAATTCGTTTTCATCCTTTCTGGATATATGCCCAGGATTGGAATTGCTGCTTCATGTGATAGCTGTATTTTTAGTTCTTTATGGAACCTCCATGCTATTCTCCAAAGTGGCAGTACCAATTTATGTTCCTTCCAACAGTGTAGGAGGGTTCTCTTTTCTCCGCACCCTCTCAAGCGTTTATTGTTTGTAGACTTTTTGATGGTGGTCATTCTGACCAGTGTGAGGTGATACATTTTTGTGGTTTTGATTTGCATTTCTCTCTTAAGTAGAGACATCAAACATCTTTTCAGGTTATTGTTGGCCATCTGTTTGTCTCCTTTGGAGAAGTATCTGTTTTGATCTTCTGCCCAGTTCTTGACTGGGTTGTTTGTTTGTTGGTTTGTTTTGATATGAAGCTGTATGAACTGTTTGTATATTTTGGAAATAAATCCCTTATAGATAGCATCATTTGCATAGTCTCCTAGTGCAAAAGTTGAATTTTTGTTCTTTTTGTTTGGTTTCCTTTGCTTTGCAAGAAGGTTTTAAATTTAATTAGGTCTCATTTGTTTGATTTTGCTTTTATTACCATGACTCTAAGAGATAGATTCAAAAAAATTTTGCTGACATTTATGTCAGTGTTTTGCATTTGTTTTCCACTATGAATTTTAAAGTATCTGGTCTTGCATTTAGATGTTTCACACATTTTGAGTTTATTTTTGTGTGTGGTGTTAGAGAATGTTGGAATTTCATTCTTTTTCATGTAACTATCCGTTTATCCCAGCATCACTTATTAAAGAGACTTCTGCATTCTATATTCTTTCCTCCTTTGTTATAGAATAATTGACTCTAAGTAAGTTGGCTTATTTCTGGGTTTTCTGTCCTGTTCTACTGATGTGTGTTTCTGTTTTGTGCCATCATCATACCACTTCCGTGGTGACTCAGATGGTAAAGCCATCTGCCTACAATGCAGGAGACCCAGGTTCAGTCCCTGGGTCAGGAAGATCTGCTGGAGAAGGAAATGGCAACCCACTTCAGTATTCTTGCCTGGAGAATCCCATGGACAGAGGAACCTCTAGTCTACAGTCGATGGGGTCACAAAAAGTTGGACATGACTGAGCGACTTCACTTTCACTTTGTTGACTGTGAGTTGGTAGTATAGTCTGAAACTCAGGGAACATGATTCCTCCAGCTCTGTTCTTCTTTCTCAAGATCATTTTAGATATCAGAGTCTTTTGTATTTTGGTACAAAGTAAGTTTTTCTTTGTTTTATGAAATATGTCATTGTTAATTTGAGAAGGGTTGCATTGACTATGTAGATTGCCTTGGATAGTATGGTCATTGTGACAGTGTCACTTTTTTCAGTCCAAGAACATGGTATATGTTTGTGCCATCTGTTTGTGTCATCTTTGGTATCAGTCATCAGCATCTTATAGTTTTATGAGTACAGTTCTTTTGACTTTTTAGGTAAGTTTATTCCTTAGAATTGTATTCTTTTCTCTGAGATGGTGAATGGGATTGTTTCATTAATTTCACTCTCTGGTATATCATTATTAGTGCATAGAAATGCAGCAGTTTTCTATATATTTTGTATCCAGCAAGTTTACTCTGTTCATTGATGAGGTCTAGTAGTCATCTGATGGCATCTTCGGGATTTTCTGTGTGTAGCATCATAGTGACAGTTTTACTTCTCCTTTATTTTTTTTTTACCTTGAATCCTTTTATTTCCTTTTCTTTTCTGATTGTTGTGGCTAGGACTTCCAAAAATATGTTGAATAAAAGTGGCAATAGTAAACATTGTTGTCTTATTCATGTTGTTAAGGGGAGTGCTTTCAGTTTTTCCCTGCTGAGTATGATGTTAGCTGTGTGCTTGCCATATACAGTCTTAATTATGTTGAGGTAGGGGCCATCTGTGCTGACTTTCTGAAGGGTTTTCATCAAATGGCACTTGAATTTTGTCAGAACCTTTTCTGCGTCTATTGATGATCATATGGTTTTAGTCTTCAACTGTTACTGTGATGTATCATAGTGATTAACTTGTGGATATTGAGAAATCTTGCATCCCTGCAATAAATCCCACTTGATCATGGTATGATCCTTTCATGTCCTTTAATGTATTAGTAACTGTTTGAATCTGCTCTTTTGAACTCAGGGAAGGTCTAGGAGAAAAAAGCCTTTTTCTACAGAAAAGAGTTGGATGCCTCAGAAAGGCTTTTGTAACTGGGAAGGTCTTCCAGAGTCAGTGTCAACCCCTCCTTTCCTTTGATACTCCTCGATCTTGAGATGACCATGTGTGGAAGAAGAAACGAAGTAAATGTCCAATAGAGAGGTTAATCCTACTTGGCAGAGGAACCCAGGTTTAGATAGCCTTTTCCTGGATTTTTCTTCTGATTTCTGCTAATGAGATTCTTACACAATATCCTGGAATATTGTGTATGCTTTTCTTGAATATAAGCATTCCATTGTAAGTTACAAAATCAGAGTTGGATACATTACATTGTAAATAGTATAACAGGTATTATCCTGCTTTCTCTATATATCATAATCACTTTTAAAATCTCTCTTGTTTCTGTCCCATACCCATAGTATAATGCCCATAAACTTGCTGAACCAGTTGTTTTCTTTTAAGGTCAGTATATTAGTTTGCGCTCTCAGTTATTTTCACAAAGACATGCAGTCACAAGCTGGTATCTGGCATAAACCTGTGTACCCTATGCTCTACGCAGACCCTTTCTTAGTCCTGACCAGTCCTCACATAGTACCTTGATATGGATGGAAACATTGTTCTTACCTATCACATCCCTCCACCTTCTACATACTCTCACTGTAAAGATAATCTCTGATCATTTATTGAACACGTTTCTCAGGACATGACCTAAATCACTCTGTGCATCCATGATGGCTCACAACCCATTTCGAGATGGGATGGTTGAATAATAGTTAAACAGACTTCTTTTGTCTTGTATCTTCCTTGATATTTTCCTTCTAAGTTTCTTGTATTATTTTTTGAAATATTTTCTAGTCTATTCATTTGTTGGGTGGTCATGTTTACAAATAATTTTTTTCAGTTGTCCCTGTAGGTTCAGATTCATATCCTGGGTCTCTTACCACTTTGTGGGCCAATTGGGTGTCTTCTGCTCTGATTAGAGAAAAACATGTTAATTTACCTCAAGCCTTTTAAAGCAAATTAGTGCTGTCAGTAGTACATGTTTTATAGTAAATACTCAAAATTTTATTTGTTTAAAAAAAGGTAATATCTATATTCTGTCATGTTCTTTATGATATGACTTTATCTACATTATATCTTTTTTAAAATATAAATTTAATTATTTTCATTGGAGGTTAATTACTTTACAATATTGTATTGGTTTTGCCATATGTCAACATGAGTCCACCACAGGTATACATGTGTTCCCCATCCTGAAGTCCGCTCCCTCCCCGCTCCCCATACCATCCCCCTGGGTCATCCCAGTGCACCAGCCCCAAGCATCCAGTATCATGCATCGAACCTGGACTGGCGATTCGTTTCATATATGATATTATACATGTTTCAATGCCATTCTCCCAAATCATCCCCCCCTTTCCCTCTCCCACAGAGTCCAAAAGCCTATTCTATACATCTGTGTCTCTTTTGCTGTCTCGCATACAGGGTTATCATTACCATCTTTCTAAATTCCATATATTGCTTTAGTATATTGTATTGTTGTTTTTCTTTCTGGCTTACTTCACTCTGTATAATAGGCTTCAGTTTCATCCACCTCATTAGAACTGATTCAAATGACTTCTTTTTAATGGCTGAGTAATACTCCATTGTGTATGTACCACAGCCTTCTTATCTATTCATGTGCTTATGGACATCTAGGTTGCTTCCATGTCCTGGCTATCATAAACAGTGCTGTGATGAACACTGGGGTACACGTGTCTCTTTCAATTCTGGTTTGCTTGGTGTGTATGACCAGCAGTGGGATTGCTGGGTCATAAGGCAGTTCTATTTCCATTTTTTTTAAGGAATCTCCACACTGTTCTCCATAGTGGCTGTACTAGTTTGCATTCCCACCAACAGTGTAACAGGATTCCCTTATCTCCACACCCTCTCTAGCATTTATTGCTTGTAGACTTTTGGATCACAGCCATTCTGACTGGCGTGAAATTGTACCTCATTGTGGTTTTGATTTGCATTTCTCTGAGAATGAGTGGTGTTGAGCGTCTTTTCATGTGTTTGTTAGCCATCTGTATGTCCTCTTTGGAGAAATGTCTATTTAGTTCTTTGGCCCATTTTTTGATTGGGTCGTTTATTTTTCTGGAACTAAGCTGCAGGAGTTGCTTGTATATTTTTGAAATTGGTTGTTTGTCAGTAGCTTCATTTGCTACTATTTTCTCCCATTCTGAAGGCTGTCTTTTCACCTTACTTATAGTTTCCTTTGTTGTGCAGAAGCTTTTAAGTTTAATTAGGTCCCATTTGTTTAGTTTTGCTTTTATTTCCAGTATTCTGGGAGGTGGGTCATAGAGGATCCTGCTGTGATGTATGTCGGAGAGTGTTTTGCGTACGTTCTCCTCTAGGAGTTTTATAGTTTCTGGTCATCTGTTTAGATCTTTAATCCATTTGGAATTTATTTTTGTGTATGGTGTTAGAAAGTGATCTGGTTTCTTTCTTTTACAAGTGGTGACCAGTTTTCCCAGCACCACTTGTTAAAGAGATTGTCTTTAATCCATTGTATATTCTTGCCTCCTTTGTCAAAGATAAGGTGTCTATAGGTGCATGGATTTATCTCTGGGCTTTCTATTTTGCTCCATTGATCTATATATCTGTCTTTGTGCCAGTACCATACTGTCTAGATGACTGTGGCTTTGTAGTAGAGCCTGAAGTCAGGCAGGTTGATTCCTCCAGTTCCATTCTTCTTTCTCAAGATTGCTTTGGCTATTTGAGGTTTTTTTTTTGTATTCCCATACAAATTGTGAAATTATTTGTTCTAGCTCTACAGTATATTTTCTTAAAATTTTATTTATTTTTTAATTGAAGGATAATGGCTTTACCGAATTTTGTTTTCTGTCAAACCTCAACTACATTATATCTTGTATGCATTTCACTTGCAACATTTTTCAGCAATATTGTGTCTGACCTTAGTCAATAAATACGCAAAGCACTCACTTTTTATTTATTATATTTTGGTGCCATTAAACTAGGTAATTAAGAATAGTGCATGGCTAGAGATTAGCCTTGCTTGGTGGCTCAGTGGTAAAGAATTCACCCTTTAATGCAGAAGATGCAGGTTTGATTCCTGAGTCAGGAAGATCCCATGGAGAAGGAAATGGCAACCCACTCCACTATTCTAGCCTGGGAAATCCTATGGATAGAGGAGTCCGGTTCACTACAGTCCACAGTGTGGCAAAGAGGCAAACACGACTGTGCGACTGAACAACAACATAGGTGGGGGTTGCATTGTTTATTGGCTGTTAGAAAACCGGTGAATATTTTACGTCTTAATTTATGTGTCATTTACAGATGATGGTCTTTTAGCGTGTATTCTGCAATACAGCTGACACATACCACTTGTTAACATTATAAAATGCCTTTTCTTTTTGGGTACATAGTTCTATAGCAGATTTAAAAAACTATGTTGTTTCAAAAAATTGTTTTAATGATATTCTTCATTTTCTTTTTTTTTTAATTGTAAACAACCAATTATGAAAAGTTAATTATTAGTTGTGTAAGCTTGGTTTTGGATTACTTACTGTTAAAATATATATTATATGTTTTGGAATTTATGTACAGTAAGTTTGCAGAATACAATGATAGTGTAATATTTTGTTTTCAATTTGAGACAGCTGTTGATTGATACGTTCCTAAGGGTTCTGGTAGAAAAACACTCTGAGAGTTGGCGTAAGATTGTCCAATGTCAGTGTTTGGCATATGGTTTTTAAAACTAGGCTACCTTAACAGTGAATTTATGTTATGCTTTCTTAAGTTAAGAATTCTATTCCTTTAGTGTTTCTAAAGACTTAAGGTGATCATTGTGGTGTTTCATAACTTGATGTATTACTTTTGGTGTAATATATATTCAACATGAAACATTAAGTTTGAATTATTGTGAGCAGGATACCTATGATTCTTTTTATCTTGTAGATATCTCTCCTACACATGTGATGAAGCATTTACAACCCAAAGCGAACAGTGATAAACGAGAAACATTCCAAACATTGATGCTGGGAAGCCCTGAAAGCTGTGAAATCAAACATTTTCATCTTTGGGAAAGTCAGGAAAATATGTGTGACTTTGAGTGTCAGGGGAGAGATGACAAAAGAAACTACAAAGGCACACCTGTAAGCCTTAATGGAAATGTGCCTGATGGAAGAGATTCGCATGATAGAAAGGATGCAGGCATCAAGCCCTTTGGAAAGAGGTTTGGATTTAACTTTCAGGATAAACTGCAGATGTTTCAAACTGGCGGGATAATTTCTGAATATAATCAAGTTAAGAGTTCTGTCAACAACAGTTTCTCATTTTCACCAGTTCAAAGAATTCCTCCTTGTGTCCAAACCAGTGTTTCTAATATATATGGGAATGATTTTATGAATCCTTCAGGAATAACACAAGAACTCAAAGCACACAGGGAAAAACCTTACAAATGTGATGAGTGTGGCAAGGCCTTTACTCACAGCTCACACCTCAAGAGACATAAGAAAATTCATACAGGAAAGAAATTATTTAAATGTGATATATGTGATAAAGTCTTCAGCCAAAATTCAAATCTTGCTCGTCATCAGAGGGTTCATACTGGAGAGAAACGTTACAAATGTGAAGAGTGTGGCAAGGCCTTTCGTGAAAAGTCAACCCTTTTAAGGCATCAGACAGTTCATACTGGTGAGAAACCTTACAAATGTGATGACTGTGGCAAGTCCTTTTGTGTAAAGTCAACCCTTTTAGGTCATCGGACAGTTCATACTGGAGAGAAACCTTACAAATGTGATGAGTGTGGCACGGCCTTTCGTCTAAAGTCAAACCTTTTAAGTCATCAGACAGTTCATACTGGAGAGAAACCTTACAAATGTGATGAGTGTGACAAGGCCTTTGCTCACAGCTCAGTCCTCAAGAGTCATAAGAACATTCATACTGGAAAGAAATTATTTAAATGTGACACATGTGACAAAGTCTTCAGCCAAAATTCAAACCTTGCTCGTCATCAGAGGGTTCATACTGGAGAGAAACGTTACAAATGTGATGAGTGTGGCAAGGCCTTTCGTGTAAAGTCAACCCTTTTAAGGCATCAGACAATTCATACTGGAGAGAAACCTTACAAATGTGAGGAGTGTGGCACAGCCTTTCGTGTAAAGTCAACCCTTTTAAGTCATCAGACAGTTCATACTGGTGAGAAACCTCACAAATGTAATCAGTGTGGCACGGCCTTTCGTCTAAAGTCAACCCTTTTAAGTCATCAGACAGTTCATACTGGAGAGAAACCTTACAAATGTGATGAGTGTGGCATGGCCTTTCGTGTAAAGTCAAACCTTTTAAGTCATCAGACAGTTCATACTGGTGAGAAACCATACAAATGTGATGAGTGTGGCAAGGCCTTTCGCCTAAAGGTAACCCTTTTAAGTCATCAGACAGTTCATACTGGAGAGAAACCTTACAGATGTGATCAGTGTGGCACGGCCTTTCGTGTAAAGTCAAGCCTTTTAAGTCATCAGACAGTTCATACTGGAGAGAAACGTTACAAATGTGATGAATGTGGCAAGGCCTTTTGTGTAAAGTCAACCCTTTTAAGTCATCAGACAGTTCATACTGGAGAGAAACCTTACAAATGTGATGAGTGTGGCAAGGCCTTTTGTGTAAAGTCAACCCTTTTAAGTCATCAGACAGTTCATACTGGTGAGAAACCTTACAAATGTGCTGAGTGTGGCAAGGCCTTTCGTCTAAAGTCAATCCTTTTACGGCATCAGACAGTTCATACTGGAGAGAAACCTTACAAATGTGATGAGTGTGGCAAGGCCTTTCGTGTAAAGTCAACCCTTTTAAGTCATCAGACAGTTCATACTGGAGAGAAACCTTACAAATGTGCTGAGTGTGGCAAGGCCTTTGCTCAGAGCTCACACCTCAGGAAACATAAGAAAATTCATACAGGAAAGAAATTATTTAAATGTGATATATGTGACAAACTCTTCAGCCAAAATTCAACCCTTTTAAGTCATCAGACAGTTCATACTGGAGAGAAACCTTGTGATGAGTGTGGCAAGGCCTTTACTGACAGCTCATACCTCAGGAGACATAAGAAAATTCATACAGGAAAGAAATTATTTAAATGTAATATATGTGACAAAGTCTTCAGGCGAAATTCAAAGCTTGCTCGTCTTCAGACGGTTCATACTGGAGAGAAACCTTACAAATGTGATGAGTGTGGCAAGGCCTTTCGTCTAAAGTCAACCCTTTTAAGGCATCAGACAGTTCATGCTGGAGAGAAACGTTACAAATGTGATGAGTGTGGTGAGGCCTTTCGTGAAAAATCAACCCTTTTAAGTCATCAGATAGTTCATACTGGTGAGAAATCTTACAAATGTGATGAGTGTGGATAAGTCTTCGGTCAAAAACCACATTTTCAACTTCACTGGAGAATTCATACTGGAGAGAGACCTTTCAGATGTAATGAGTGTGGCAAGTTCTTCAGTCAAAATTCACACCTTACAAAACACTGGAGAATACATGTAGAGAAACCTTTCAAATGTTTCGAGTGTGGAAAATCCTTTTCTCAGGTTTCAGCACTCACTAAACATCAGAAAATCCATACATGAGAGCAACTCATGTGAATGTGGTATATGGTAGAAGTTTTCAAAATTCACACCCTACAGTTGCTCAGAGAATTCATCCTACTGAGAAACCATACAAATATCATGAGTGTGGCAACATCTTAGGCTTTATGAGAAAATTCATACTGGATAGAAGCCAGATATATATGTATGTATTAGTCAGGTCTTTAGAACGTGAATTCATTCTAGAAAGATTCCTCACCAATTTCACAAATGTTAAAAATAATAATAATAATAACCCTATCCTCACATCTCACCAGTAGTATCAGAGTATTTATCCTGGAGAAAACACACAGCAATGTAACGTGTGTGGCAAGGATCTTACCCAAAAGTCACAAGATAGGAACGTAGGGGAGCCATACTTCCCAGACTCAGTGGTTGTGGCAAATCCTTTACCTTTTTCTCTATATGTATTCTCTGATGACTTTAGTTCAGGTACTCAGCAACTGTAGTAAGTCCATATTTGAAGAGAAGCTATAGAGATCTTTTCGTGTAAAAGAAACCCGAATTCTACCTCAGCAAATATGATTCTTTGGGACAGTAGTCCGCCATCTTTTTGGTTTCCTGGCTTTCTGAATAAAGTCACTATTCCTTTCCCAACAAGTAGTCTCTCAGTTTATTGGCCTGTTGTGTGGTGAGCTCTAAGAGCTTGGCTGTGGTAATACATTGATCAAATGCATTTGCTACATGCGTTTCAAGATGGTCTCTGGGAAGGAATCAGTGAGATGAAGGGATCGACTTCATTAGATACAATTCATTCACATCCATGTTCCCTGGAAAAACACACAGCCTGAATTACAAAATTCAATAGTGTGTGTGTGAATTAGCAATAGGGAGGGGAGAAAGTAACATAAAACTAGGACATGACTCATCACAGTCAGTAGGATCAGGAAGCCCTTCTGTACATAGTCCAGCCTGTTATAAAACATAATGTTCTACCAACTGACCTTGAAGAGAGTAGGCAAGATGTTAAAAGGCCTGGGCTTTTCGTAGGAGGAGAGGGAGAGTTACCAGGGACTGATGGTGTGCTAGGAACAAAGCATAGGAATAGGGTCATATTCTCCATTGGATAGAAATAACTGTTGTATATATGATTAAAGAAAAGTTACTCTTATTTGTGGAAATTGAAGACAGAGCTGTCATGGTCTTTGTAGACCGGGACCCAAGGAATGGAGTCTATGAGAAGAAGGAAGCAGGGGACCCAAGTCTCGAGTGAAACAAGTGTGTTTTATTTGCAGAAACGCATGTTTCTATATCTTCATTCAAGGCAGCTTTAGGCAGTAAAAAAAAAATTGAGGAAAAACAAAGCCAAGCAAATAACAATCTTGAAAGGGCCAGAAAGCATTCCATATCCTGAGGAAGAGGGGCATAACTGAACAGATTACCTTGAAGTAAAAGGTCACTGAAGGGAGTCACTGAATGGATTCCAAGCAGATGCTCTTTCTCATGACCTCAGTCCTGAGAACTGCGTGCAGCTCTGCTCATTCCTGTTTTCCAGGAACTGATAAAGAATAGAGTCCTTGAGAATCAGCACACAAAAGAAAAAAATATCATGTTGGATCCTTTAAATTTGAATGTGCCCTGACAGTTCCCTCTTTTTTACTTTTTCATAATTGGGGATGACTGTAGGTACTTGTGTGAAAAAGGCCCTGAGCAAGTGAGTTTGTTTAGTTTGAACAATTTTAGTTGAAAGGCATCAGTATGTTAAGATTATAATCACCAGGATAATTATCAGCATTATAGTTCCAGATCCAATACTATGTTTAATGCCTTGAAACCATCTTCGAGGGTCTAGCCCAGATAATTGATCAGCTAGCTGTTCAGCTAAGGTTCCCAAATTGTTGGAAGAGGGTAGACTCTTAGAGAAGGTTTCAAGGATTTCCTTTTGCAACAATTGTACATTTAAGGAAGCATTATTATGCATATCTTGCAAATGAAATTTGATTTTTTCCCAATTGTAAGCACTATGGTTGAACCGAAGAGGAGTGATACAAAATTAAGTAGAATTCCAATCACAATTTAATAATACTTATTTTTGTAAATCTATTAATTGATCTCCAACCCATTGGATGGCTGTTTTTATCTTGAACTTTTTCATCTTTCTGAACCTGAGTGACCCATATAGTACGAGCATCTTTAGTCCAATTTGGAATAAAGTTTTGTGTTTGAATTGAAGTTTGTAAAGCAGTGTCTGTGACAGTGGCAGTGGTGCAAATGGCTGTTAACCCCAAAATGCCAAGAATCAAGCATCTAATTCCTTAGCTCGTCAGAGTAATTTAGTGAGTAACTGGGAGGTAAGTCTTACGATGGGATCCTCTTTGCAGGGTCGTTGGAGATCTGCTGGCAACCACAGACTACGTCGTGATCGAAGAATCAAAAGGGATTTGTGTTTTTAGAGAAATAGAGGAATTAAGACAAGTATACAATTTGCAATCTATACAAGTCACAGAACGTAAAGTCTTATTGTAAGTTTCCTATGGCGATAACAAAAGGAAGGGGAACACAAGCTTGTATAAAATATGAATGATTATAATGGAAGGAATAGTTACTACGACTATGACTGGTCCCTATGAAATATCCAGTCCAGGTTCCAAGTTTTCAGTATTTGTAGCAAGTTTCCAGATGTCCCATTGTTCAGGGCCAATTTGTTTATTGAGGACAATTTGAGGGCGAGGAGGTGCCATTCCACCATCAAGCCAGCCAAGGAGTCCTTTGTCATGGAAGTGTTCCATTGAACTGTTGGTAATCTTCCATGTTACTTGAGTAACATAATCACACATGGTACTGTTAATATCATCTGAGCAGTATGATAACCACATACCATAGGGTCCCCAATCAACAATGGTGTAATTGGCCACAAACATGAATTTCCATGATTTAGCTTGACATCTATCTTAACAAACAGGAGTATATTTAAAATCCTTATAAGTAAACCCCTTACATTCCAACTTTTGTCCTTGTCCTAGAGTGTTGGTAGTATTGACATGGTTCTCATAAAAGGACAGGGCAGTAAACAGTCTAAGCAATGTGTGGAAATTCTTTTTTGGAGGCAGGATGAAAGCCCACGTCTGTCGACTAACATTAATACATAATTCTGCTGGGCCCATGCATAAAGGAAGGATTTTATAGCCTAGAGGAATGTTAATTAATCTTCCTTCGTCCTCAGGATGAGAGGGCCCCTCCAAGCTCCAAGGGGGAGGCATATGTACTGAGTCATTAATGGATACAACCGGTCCTGTGTCTCTCCATTCTACAACCTTCAGTAAAGGGGGGTTAGGTATATAAGCCCAATAACCGTGATTAATCAAGTCAGCCTGAGCGGGGGAAGCAAAAGCAAGCATAGTGACAAAATATTTTCAGGATTCCGAGGCATTCGCTGTTGAGAAACTAGATTTTCACCTTGATTAGTAAGGGTTTTTATCTGTCCCCAAGTGCGGAAATCATAAGGTCGATGACCTCAAGTGCAGTGTTTCTTGGAAATTTTCAAGTCGCCATGGCTTGTACTGGAAATTCCTCCTCCTGGGGATTTCGCCATTTCTTCTCTATCATGAATGCCAGTGGCTCCCCTGGGGCGGATCTCCCGAAGAGGGAGCCAGCTGATCTCGTTGGGTCCATCGGGAGAAATCCAAGCATACCCCTTTCCCTGTAATATTAATTTTTCAGATGTCCATTGTTTAATCCACCCGTCTTGATACCAAATGGGCAGAGGAAGGGAGATATCCTTCAATGCCTCAAAATGTTTTTCTGCTTTGTCAAAGTATCCCCTTGAGGCAAGTTTAAAAATTTTAAGCAAATAAAGCTGTATTAAAATCACTGCAGATAGTGATTGCAGCCATGAAATTAAAAGACGCTTACTCCTTGGAAGAAAAGTTATGACCAAGCTATATAGCATATTCAAAAGCAGAGACATTACTTTGCCGACTAAGGTCCGTCTAGTCAATGCTATGGTTTTTCCAGTAGTCACGTATAGATGTGAGAGTTGGACTGTGAAGAAGGCTGAGCGCTGAAGAATTGATGTTTTTGAACTGTGGTGTTGGAGAAGACTCTTGAGAGTCCCCTGGACTGCAAGGAGATCAACTCGGATTTCTTTGGAAGGAATGATGCTAAAGCTGAAACTCCAGTACTTCGGCCACCTCATGCGAAGAGTTGACTCATTGGAAAAGACTTTGATGCTGGAAGGTATTGGGGGCAGGAGGAAAAGGGGACAACAGGATGAGATGGCTGGATGGCATCACAGACTCAATGGACGCGACTCTATGTGAACTCTGGGAGTTGGTGATGTACAGGGAGGCCTGGCGTGCTGCAATTCATGGGGTCTCAAAGAGTAGGACACGACTGAGTGACTGAACTGAACTGAAGTGAACAATAGTTATAAGATTAAAGAGTATATTGTATTGGGATCTGTTGGGGTCCTTTAACAGACTGGAACCTGGTGGTCCGGAGTCAACGATAAAAAGTGAGAGAGAGAGAGAGAGAGAGAGAGAGAGAGAAACCCGGGCACCCAAGCTCTGATGGAGCAAAGGTGCTTTAATGATCTTTCTGTGAGAGTATATAGGCTGTTGTACAAGAAATTTCTTTTGATAAAAACAAACATACAGCAACCATTACCAAGGGAACAAGGGATTAATAATGGTCACAAGGTTAGGAGACAATCCATATCTCAAGAAAGAGGATCGAGATTAAGCAGTTTTGTCATAAGGAGAAAGTTTACTGAAGGCGTTTCAAGCCTGTCTCCTATGACCTCAGTCCTGAGAGCGGCGTGCTGTTCCACTGGTTTCTGACAACAGAAACTGATAACAGAGGATTTATGAGGAACAGCACGTTGGAATCCTCCTGTTAAACATTCCCTGACAATTCCCACTTATTTATATTTGTAAAAAGGGTTCTGACCATTTGAGTTTTTTAGTTCTAACAATTTTGCATGAAGGCAACGGTGAACGACAAATATAATTGTCAAGACAATCACCAAAATTACAGTTCCAGACCCAGTGCTGAGAGTAATGCTTTGAAACCATCTGCGTGGGTCTAATCCAGATAATTGATCAGCTAGTTGTTCAGCTAAAGTTTGCAAATTAGTGGAAGAGAGCAGATTTTTAGAAAAGGTTTCAAAGATTTCTTTTTGTAATAATTGTACATTCAGAGAGGCATTGTCATGTATGTTTTGTAAATGAAATTTGATCTGTTCCCCGTTCTAGGTACTATTATTGAATTGAACATGTGTAACACAAAATTGAGTAGAATTCCAATCACATTTTAGCATCACCTGTTTTTGTTCATGTATTAATTGATCTCCAACCCAGGTGATGACTGATTTTAGTTCCTGTATTTCATCTTGAATATCCTCATCTATCTGAGCCTGAGTGGCCCACATAGTATGAGCATCTTTAGTCCAATTTTGGATAAAATGATGTGTTTGAATTGAGGTTTGTAAAGCAGTGCCAGTGACAGCAGCAGTGGTGCAAATAGCTGTTAATCCCCAAATGCCAAGAATCAGCCACCCAATGAATCGTTTAGATCACTGGAGCAGTTTAGTAAGTAACCGGGAAGCAAGTCCAGCCATGGGCCCTTCTTCCCAGGGCCGCTGGAGCTTTATTGGTAACCACAGACTACGTCGAGATCGAAGAATCAAAAAGGGTTCATTTCTTAAGGAAACAGGAGAGTTAAGACAAGTATATAATCTGCAATTTATACATTACAGAATGTAAAGTCTTATTGAATTGTAAACTTCCTATAGCTAGAACAAAAGGAAGGGGAACACAAGCTTGTATGAAATATGATTGATTATAACGAAAGAAATAGTTTCTGTGACTACAATTAGTCCCTGTGAAATGTCCAGTCCAAGTCCTAAGTTCTTTGGTGCTCTCAGCAAGTTTCTACATGTCCCATTGTTCAGGCCCAATCTGGTTATGGAGGAGTATTCGAGGATGAGGTGGGTGCCATTCCACCCTAAAGCCACCCAAGAAGTCCTTTGCCATGGTAATGTTCCATTATAGTGTTACTAACCTTCTATGCTACTTGAGTAGCATAATCAAGCGCAGTGCTGTTAATATCATCTGAGCAGTTAGATAACCACATACCATGGGGTCCCCATTTGGCAATTGTATGATTAGCTACAAACATTAATTTTCCTGATTTGGCCTGACACTTGTCCCAATGAACCGGAGTATATTTAAAGTTCTTATTAGTAAACGCTGTGGATAGTGTTCTTTGTTCTTTCCCTAACTCTCCCTAAAGTTTCAGTAGTATAAACATGGTTCACAGACAAAGAAAGGGCGGTAAATAATCTAAGCAACATCTGAAAGTCCTCTTTTGGAGGCAGGGCAAAAGCCCAAGTTTGTCTGCTAACGTTTATGCATAATTTTGCTGGGCCCATACGTGAAGGACTTCATAACCTAGAGAGGTGTTAGTTTCACTTCTTCTTCAGGGTGTGAGGGCCCTTTAAGGCTCCAGGGAGAAGGCATATGTATGGAGTCATTGGTTAATATGATTGGCCCTTTCTCTGTCCATTCTACAACCTGAAGTAAAGGGGGGTTGGATATGTAAGCCCAGTGTGATTGATTAGTTCAGCTTGAGTTGGGGGGAGGTGCCAGCAAGCAAAGCAAACCGGGCAACAAAAACATTTTCAGGACTCCGAGGCATTCTCTATTGAGAAACCAGATTTTCAGCTTGATTAGTTAGGGTTTTTATTTGTTGCCCAAGACCGGAGATCATAAGGTTGATGCTGCTGAGGGCGGTGCTTTCTGGAGATCTTTAGAGCCACCATGGCCTGTATTGGAATTTCTTCCTCCTGGGGTTTTTGTTGTCTCATTTCTTTACATTGAAGGCCAGGGGCCCCCTTGGGTCGGATCTTCCAAAGAGGAAGCCATGTGAGTTCATCTGGGGAAATACAAGCCTGCCCCTCTATAAGATTAATTTCCCATATTTCCATTGTCCATTCAACCTGTCTTATTACCAAATGGGCTGAGGAAGAAGAGTCCTTCAATTCCTCAAAGTGTTTTTTTCTGCTCGTGTCAAGATATCTCCTTGCAGTAAGTTAAAAAAATTTAAAACAAAGCTATATTAACAATAGTTATAGGCTTAAAGAATATATTGCATTGGAATCTAGTAAAGTCTGCTCTGGATAAGGAAGATAAAAGTGTTCCTGTGTATTCCCCCGTATTTAATTTTTCATTTGTAGTTTCAGTGTGTCTTGTGTTTGTGGATTATAAGAAATGTCTGCATTATGTATAATAGAGGATGAATGTAAAAGTTGTTTGAAATGCTTAGGAATACAGGCAAGGTCATTGTCTGTTTTTATAGAATTAGGTGTTGTCATTATTGCAAAGTAAGCTAACAGGTGGGTTATAACGTGTAGTTTCATGTCGGAGAGCTGTGGCCCATATAAAAGAATTTGTGTTGATTGAGACATGTAAGAAGGAAGAGGAAGAAAGTTCAGAGCAATGAGTTCCATCCATTTGCCATAAAATTTTCATTTGTCAGAAACCTTTTTTATATGTTTGTATTTATCATTATGGCAAATAAAATATATATTTATTAATATTTTAAATCTCTAGTTTTTCTGTAAGGAAAACTTTTTGTAAGAGGAAGTTAGTGTTCAGTAATTAATTTTCTAAAATCTTACTTTATTTGGAAATGACCTAGCTATTTAATAAACTTTTCTTATTTTGTTTAGTACAATTTAATGAATTTAGGTTAACCCAATCCTAAGAGATTACTTTAGGTAGACATTTTGAAAATATAATTATTTTTATTAGAGTTTATCTAAAAGTTTTCATCTCATTTATATATTTATATATATATAGTGAGTTACTTTTTTGTTGACAAACTTAGTTTACCTTAAATCTAGGCACAATAAAAATATTATATAATGATGATTTAAGACATGTCTTAATTAGATTAGCAAATGATTATATTTATATTTAAATAAACATTAAATATTGAATATTTTTCAGTTGACATGAATTTAAATAGAGCTCATTAATTTCATATTATCCAAAAACAAAGATATACATTGAGACATAGATAATTTTAGATAGACAGACATCTTTTTCCACGACATTTAAAATATCTTTCTGATATATATATATATGTATATATATGTGTGTGTGTGTGTGTGTGTGTGTGTGTGTATATATATATATATATTTTTTTTTTTTTTTTTTTCCCTGAGTTCCACCAATTTGTTTATGTCTGGAGTCCCAGATAGAGTGGGCTGTGTATCCCAAGGACATGATAAGAGTTAACTTTAGGTTTTTTTTCTTAGGCCTGTTTTTGTTTCCGAGGCAGAATTGGAGCGCCAAAAAAGTATTTTAACAAGTTAACCTTTTCCTAACTGCACATGTAAGAACCGGTTTTGCAATTTCAAAAAAGATTTAATCAGTTTTTTCTGGAGTCTAAAGAATGAATATCATGGCCATTCAGTGTCAAAAATATCACTTCTCCTTTTTGTAGTTACAGTATATTACTAACGATATATGCATGAGGGACTTGCTGTCACATTGGATGTAAAGACTTGGCTACAAAATTTTGACAAATAGGACTGTTAAGTATACCTTGAGGTAACACAGTCTAATGAAATCTTTTATGAGGCCCGATGTGATTAGGAAAAGGGAGAGAGAAAGTGAATCTCTCTCCATCTAAAGGGTGTAAAGGCATATTTAAAAAGCAATCTTGTAAATCAGTAATAATAATGTGCCTATTTTGAGGAACAGTGGTAGGGGATGGGATCCCTGGTTGTAGTGCACCCATGGGATTCATAGATGCATTAACTTTTCTAAGGTCTGTTAAGAGATGTCATTTGTTAGATTTCTTTTTTATAACAAAAATAGAGTTCCAAGGAGAGTAAGATTCCTCAATATGTTTTAATTCTACTTGTCTGTCTGTAAGTTCTTTAGTAGCCTGTAATTTTTCTTTCGTAAGGGGCCATTGTTCTGTGCAAATAGGCTCATCATTCTTCCAAGTTAGTTTAATACTTGCTCTGTTTGTTAAATGAGCAGTGACCCCTAGGAAAAATGTGGAATGTATATCTGAGTCTGCCATTGCATAAGTAAGTCCCTTCCTATTAGATTAAGAGGTGCATCTAAAACATAAGGTCTTAATGTTGCGGGCTGGCCTTTCAGTCCTTCATGTGGGTAGATTTGAATATTTTGATAAATTTCTTATACTTTAGTTTGAGATATTCCTGCAATTTGGCAAGAGATTTTTTCTATAGGCCAGGTTTTGGGCCATAAGTGTTTGGAAATAATAGTAATATCAGATCCAGTGTCAAGGAGACCAGAAAGTCTTGAAGCATTAATTTTGATATTTATATTTGATCGGGCATATTGAGATACCAATGATGTCCATAAGGATTGTTTTTGATCTGCCAAATCTGCTTGTCTGTACATTATTAGAGGAGTTAATAGATATGTAAGGCAACAGAAGTAATTGAGCAATTTTGTCCCCCGTTTTGAATTGCCATAGAATCTGAGATGACATCATAATTTGAATCTCTCCTTTATAATCTGAATCAATTATTCCAGGGTGAACAGTAATTCCTTTAGAAGTCAAACTAGATTGGCCAAGTAAAAGACCGAAAGTTTGTGGGGGCAGGGGTCCAAAAAGTCCGGTAGGTACTGTAGAAGGGACTTGAGGGTAAAGGGAAAAATCATTTAGGGCTGGTATATCGACCGCAACACTGCCAGATGTTGAGGTTTGAGGGAAAAGATAGAAGTTGCCCCTGGTTTTTGTTGTAGGGGACCTGCGGGGGGGGGGGGCCCTGTTTGGAGTTTCCCGGAATAGGTTTTCCTTCAGTATCAAATTTAGATTTACAGTCTTTGGCCCAATGCATTCCTCTATGGCAGCGAGGGCAGATTCTTCGAAGTTTTTTATTAGCCTTCTTAGGGCAGTCCCTTTCTAAATGGTTTTTTCTCCACATGTAAAGTATCCTTCATTTCCCTTTCTAGAAGTAGCAGCCATTGTCTCAGCTAGCATTTGCATCTTTTGAGTTTCTGATTCTAGATTACAACAAGCCTTCAAATAATAATAGTCCCAGTCTCACGAATTGGAACCGTAGCTCTCTGACATTCCAGATTTGCATTCTCATAAATAAGTAATTTCTCTAGCTTTTTTTTTTTTGGCTTCTTCTCTGATTACAGTACGGGAAATAGCAGTTTCTAATCTAGCTAAAAAACCAGCATAACATTGATTGGGTCCTTGTAATGTTTTAGTGTAGCTACCTGTAGGCTCTCTTTGAGGAGTAATTCTATCCCAGGCTTCAAGGACCACTGTTTTCCATTGTTCATGCAATAAGGGAGGGCATTGTGTTTGAGCTTCTATGGTATCAAATTGCCTGGCGCCAGTTAACATTTCAAAAATAATTTGGTTTGGGGGAGTGCCAGCTCGAGCAGTCTTGTTAGCATGATCTCTGGCTATATCATGAAACCACATTGTCCATTGAAGATATTCTCCTGGTTTACGGAGAGCTTTTATTAAAGTTCGCCAGTCATAGGGAATAGCATTTCCAATAGAAGATGCCACAACATTTAGAAGCTCTTTAGTAACAGGCGAATGTGGACCATACATAGTTACAGCCTTTTTCATGTGTTGCATGTGAAAAAAGATTAATACCCTCATATTGAGGTATTATGTGCCCTTGAGCGTCAGGATTTCTTAAAACTGAGAAGATGGAGAAACCATCGGCATCAGAAACTTGTGATTGCAAAGCCTGTAATTCAGAGAGCCTCTGCTGCGGAGGAGAGTGAGTAAGTGCTGATTTTTTGCAAATATGAGTCTGTACCAAGGACTTTTTGTTCAGAAGAGCATAAAAGGTCTTTGCTGAACCATGCAAAGATCCATTCAGTAAAAGTATCCACCCAAACTTGTAAACAAGAATACCCATTAGCTTTTGGCATATGCGTAAAATCAAGTTCTCCATCCTCTCCAGGATAATTTCCACTTCGTTGTAATCCAGATTTTGCTAGCTTTTCAGTCTTTGGGTCATTTTTCTAACAAACCTCACACCTTTCAATAATGTTCTTTAAGGTTTTCATTACATTTTTACCTTCAAACAAACGAGATGCCATCTGGTAAGTACTCTCTGCACCCAAATGAAAACTCTGCTGTAAACCCTTAAGAATTTTCCATTGAGCATTTTCAGGAATTATTAGTCATCCATCCTCGGACTGTAACCATCCTTTATCCGTAATCTTAGTTCCTCTTATATCTTTCTAATTCTGGCTCAGTATATTGCGGTTTTTCCTGTTCTACAGGACTTGTCCAGATCAAGGGTGTCTGTAGTGAAGGGGTTTCTTAAAGTGCCTCTTTTCTGGCTTGACAATCAGCCAGCTGATTACCTTCAGCTGCTTTACTCCCATCCCTGCTGTGCCCTTTGCAATGCATAGTAGCTACTTCTTTAGGACAATATATAGCAGTTAAAAGTCTCTCAATCTCTCTGAAATGCTTCATAGGTTCTCCTGTTGCTGTTTTAAACTGTTTTTGCATATTGCAGCATGAGCATGTAAAGTCAAAAAGGCATACTTAGAATCCATGTAGATATTTACACGCTGCCCTTTGCTTAACTGTAAAGCTCAGGTCAGAGCCACAACTCCGCTAACTGAGCACTGGTTTCCTGGGGGAGAGATTTTGCTTCTAAAACCTGTTCAGCAGTCACCAAGGTGTAACCTGCTTCATGCTTTCCATCCCGAACAAAGGAACTGCCATCTGTAAATATTTCCATGTCAGGATTGTCTAATGGTGTATCCATTATATCCTTCCAAGCTGCCTAGTTTAAAGTTAGAAATTGGGGACAATCGTGATCAGGTGTTTCATTTTCCTTCTCAGGAAGGAAAGTGGCAGGATTTAAATGTCCACACACTTTAAGCTTAGTTATTGGTCCTTCTAACAACAATGACTGATTTAAGAAGCCTACTGTCTGTCATCCAAATATTAACCTTAGAATTTAAGATTCCACTCGCATCATGAGAAGTCAGGACAGTAAGATTTCATCTATTGATTATTTTTAAAGCTTCAGGTGCTAATAAAGCTGCTGTCCCAATTATTCTTAGGGAGTGGGGCCACCCACGTGAAGTTACATCCAATCCTCTACTTAGATAAGCAACAGGTTGCTGGTGAGGCCTTCCGGGTTGTGTCAAAACTCCCAAGGCCACACATTTTCTTTCAGTGACAAACAAATTAAATTCTGACCCTGTGGGCAAGCTCAGAGCAGGAGCTTGCAGGAGGGCAGTCTGAAGAACCTTTAAAAAACATCTTAGGAGAGTTGTTGTCAGAATCATTAGGTTCTAACAAAGGAGAGACTTCTGGATTTGTGCCTGCTGGCAGAGGAGGAGCATTTGAAGCAGCCAGGCAGGGCTAGTAGGAAAATTTTGAAAAATTTTATGTTCTACTTGGGCCTTTTGTAAAGTTTTATCATCTACTTGATATTCATGCAATAAGTGTTCTGTCTGTTGTCGAGTATTGGGAGGGCTAGAATTTACCTTGAAATGGCAGAATTACAGCTTTAATGGGAGCCCATAGCGGTCAGAAATCAACTGGAATATTTTTTCCCTGCTGGTGACTCATTCAACAATTTCTTTGACCCAGTGCCAAATTTCTAAATCAAAACGACCTTTAATAGGGGACCAAGGATTTCATTTAACCACTGTCTGAAAGCAAGCCTCTATTCATTGGCATGAAACCAAATGTCCCTGAGCTTTAAACAAATGGTAAAATAAAGTAGAGAAAAGATGGGGCTTTCCAGCCGTTTGACCCGTGTCTTAGTACTTACCAACCTCAATAGGTCTCAACCTCAATAGGCCCTGAGTCCCTCTGTCCGAAATGCCACCTATGCCAGAGTCCCTGTTCGGACGCCACTTTGGGTCCTTTAATGGATCAGAACCTGGCTGTCCGGAGTCGATGATAAGAAAGTGGAAAAGAGTAAAAGAGAGAGAGAAAGAAAGAAAGGCACGGAGACCCAAGCTCTGATGGTGCAAAGGTGCTTTAATATTTCTGTGAGTATATATAGACTGTTGTACAAGAAATTTCTTTCGATAATGATAAAGATCAGAAAACCAAACGTACAGCAACCGTTACCAAGGGAACAAGGGATTAATAATGGGCACAAGGTCAGGAGACAATCCACATCTGAAGAAAGAGGATAGAAACTAAGCAGTTTTGTCATAAGGAGAATGTTTACTGAAGGAGATTCAAGCCTCTCACATCTTATGACCTCAGCCCTGGGAGCGGAGTGCTGTTCCACTCGTTTCTGACAACAGAAACTGATAAGGAACAGAGGATTTATGAGAAACAGCACATAGGAATCCTGTTAAAGATTCCCTGACAGGAATCTAGTAAAGTCTGCTCTGGATAAGTGTCAGGGGACGTTCAACTTTAAGGGATCCAATATGTTGCATTTTCTTACTTTGTGTAAGTTCAAGGACTTTCAGTTTCGTGTCAGCAAATAGAAGCTTATCTCCAAATGGTGGTTGAACATAATCCCTGGTTCCCCGATGAAGGCAGTTTCAATTTAGAAATTTGGAACCAGATTAAAGAGAATCTTAAACGAGCCTCAAGATGGGGAAAAACTATTCCAGAATATTTCTGGCCCTTATGGGCTCTTATTAATAAAGCTGTGATTCTGCCATTTCAAGGTAACTCTAGCCCCACTTCTCCCCAATATTCGACAATAGGCAAAACACTTGTTACATGAATATGAATTAGATGATGAAACTTTACAAAAGGCTCAATTAGAACAACATAAAATATTTCAGAGTTTTCCCACCAGCCCTGCCCCAAGTGCTCCTCTTCCTCCTCTTGCAATGGGCACAAAACCGAAAGTCCCCTCAATTCAAGAACAAGATGATCTTGACGGTAATTCTTCTGAGGCTCTTTTTGGCACTAAAGCTGACAGTACTTTTCTTGATGACAATGATAAACCTTTGGCGAGCACTCGTATTTATGAAAAAAAAAAAAACTATCATGCTTCACGATGAAGGCTTTCTGAGTTACTAGCTTTGCAGTCTCGAATCACTGAGGCTGATGGTTTCTCTGCTTTTCCTGTTTTTGAGAAATACTAACACCCAAGGGCAAATAATACCTCAATAGCAAGGCATTGATTTTTCTCACATGCAACAAATGAAAACAGCTGTAACTATGTATGTCCTCATTTGCCTTTTACTACGGAACTTTTAAACGCTATGGCATCTTCCACTGGAAATTTTGTAACTTTATGATTGGCAACTTTTGATAAGGGCTCATCTTAAACCAGGAGAATATCTTCAGTGGACCATGTGGCTTCAGGGTGTGGCCCAAGATCGTGCCAATTCTAATGCTTGAGCTTGTATTCCCCAAAACCAAATTACTTTTGAAATATTAACCCATACAGGGCAATGTGATGCTATAGAATCTCAAATACAAAGTCCTCCTTGGTGGAAAACTAATTGTAATAATTGTAGTCATCTGGTTCTTGCTGTTTGCTTTTCTATCTGTAACTATATAATGAACTTTGTATCTAAGTGGCTTAGGCATCTAAGTTACAAGGGATTGTTCATGCTCTTGCAGTTTCCGCTACCTCCTCTAGCTATTACTCAGGGCCCCTGGATCAGAGACCCTCAGTATGAAGATAAGGAGAGTATGTTGCCTCAACAATTTAGGGTCTATGCCCCTTCCCAGCAGGAAGAAGTTACAGAACAATTTCTCCACCCTTTTCCCTGGCAACCATATTCTCCTAAAAGCAGGAGGAAATGAAAGAGTTAATGCTTAGGCAGGCAGTCCTAGGCCCTCTAAGGAGGAGGCAAACATTCTCACTCATGCTTTCCTTAAGCCTTGTGCAACAATGTATGTTGCTGGAGAACTGACCTTTCTTTAGGTCCAGAACTAATGATTACACAGTGAATGTCTTACTCATGGAAATGCTTTTCTTAGGCTCTATGGTAATAATTATAATTGTAACAAATCTTGCCTGGGAACCTATATCTCAAGACTTGTACCCCTGGTTACACAGCAACAGTATATCTTGCATAGAGACATTGTCTGGAACCTGTTCTCCCTGGCTAATCTTGTACCAAAGTTATCTCAGCATGTATGTCTTGGGAAATGGCCTAATAGACCTCTTACAACGTTGAGGTATTCTTTTTATTGTTCTCAGCAGCTAGTTGAGACGTATATAAGGTCCCACTTAAACTAATGAGGTGGATACTCTTTCTACCCCCACAAATCTTCTGCCTTTTACTTGGCCAATCTAGTTTGACTTCTAAAGGAATTACTGTTCACCCTGGAATAATTGATTCAGATGATAAGGGAGAAATTCAAATTATGATGTCATCTCAGATACTATGGCAGTTCAAAAATGGACAGAATTGCCCAACTACTCCTTTTACCTTACATGTCTATTAACTCCTCTAATGGCATCTGGACAGGTGGATTTGGCAGTACAGATCAAAAACAGTCCTTATGGATGTCAATAGTATCTGAATATGCACGACCAAATATTAATATCAAAATTAATGACAAAAGGTTTTCTGGTCTTCTTGATACTGGATCCAATAATACTATTATTTCCAAACATTTATGGCCCAAATCTTGGCCTATACAGAGAATTTCTTGCCAAATTGCAGGAGTTTCTCAAACCAAAGCACAAGAGGTTTATCAAAGTGCCAAGTATATCCATGTGAGGGACCAAAAGTCCAGCCTGCAACATTATGACCTTATGTGATAGATACATCCCTCAATTTAATATTAAGAGATTTACTTATGCAATGGCAAACTCAAATATATATTCCACATTTTTCCTAGGGGCCACTGGTCACTTAACAATCAATGCACTTATTAAAATTACTTGGAAAAATGACGAGCCTATTTGGACAGAGCAATGACTCCTCACAAAAGAGAAATTGGAGGCTACTAAAGAACTTATCAATACACAATGGAAATCACAGCATATTGAAGACTCTTATTCCCCTTGGAATCTCCTATTTTTGTAATAAAGAAATCTGGCAAATGGCATCTCTTAACAGACCTTAGGAAAATTAATACTATCTATGAAACCTATGGGTGCATTGCAACCAGGAATTCCATCACCTACCACTATCCCTCAAAACTGACATATTATAGATTTACAAGATTGCTTTTTTATCATGCCTTTATACCCTCTAGACCTAAAGAGATTTGCTTTCTCTCTTCCTTATCCTAATCATATCGGGCCTAATAAACAATATCAGTGGACTGTATTGCCTCAAGGAATGATGAATTCTCCCACCATGTGTCAATATTATGTAGCCAAAGCCCTTGAACCTGTGAGAAAACAATTTCCTAACTTTCTTGTTATTCATTATATGGATGATATATTGTTTTCAGCTCCATGTGTTTTAGAAACTCAACAAATGTTTGACATAGCTCAACAATTCTTGAAAGACTCTGGATTAATCATTGCTCCTGAAAACATTCAAACCTCTACTCCTTACCATTATTTAGGATCTGTTGTTAATAGACAACGTATTACTCCCCAACTAACAGATTCACGTTGATAAATTATCAACCTTGCTTGGTTTTCAAAAACTTTTAGGTGATATAAACTGGATTAGTCCCACTTTAGGCATTGCAAATGATCAACTGACTAATTTATTGAATACTTTGAAAGGAGATCCCTATTTAAATAGCCCTCGTTTAATACAAAATAAATTGCAAAAACAGTTTCTTACTCGTGTTAGACTTGATTTACCTCTCGAGTTGTTTATACTCCCTTCTCTCCATTCCCTCACGGGACTTCTTGCCCAACAAGAACACCTGATAGAATGGATCTATACCCATTTTAGAGGGACAAGGTCACTTATGCCCTATATTGATTTGATCACTCTAATAATTATCAATGGGAGAAATAGAACTAAGACTCTGGCTCCAATCCTCATAAAATTATAATTAATAAATCTCAATTTGAGAATGCACTACAAACATCTACCAAGTTCCAAATAGCCTTTCTGGAATATTTTAAAGATATTTCATTTCATTATCCTTCTAACAAACTATGGAATTTCTTCAAAAATACTGAATTTATTATCTCTTGCATTGTCACATTACAACCTATACCTCGAGCGGATGTTTTCTATATAGATGGGACTAAAAACACCAAAGCCTCATTGTGGTCTGTCGAAGAATACAAAGTCTTTTATACTAAATTTAATTCTGCTCAACAAAACGAATTATATACTCTTATTCAAGGTATTCACCTACATCCTTACCCTATTAATATAGTCTCTGACTCTTTATATTCAGTTTTTATATTAAGAAATATAGAAACCTCTATTATAAATTCCAATCAACCTATTATTCAACAAGTTTTTCTCAAACTGCAGTCTCTTATTAGGGACTGCACTTCCCCCATTTATATTACCCATACTCAAACACATTCCTGCCTTCCCGGCCCTATGACTCATGGTAATGAACAAGGTGGTAAACTTGTTTCTTTTGCTACTCCCGAGGAACAACATGCTCTATTGTACAATAATGCTGGCTCCTTAAACCAAATTTAGAAAATTCCATACCACCATGCTAAAGAAATCATTAATAATTGCTCTATTTGTAGTCCCCTACATCTTCGACCCATTGCATAAGGTGTTAATCCTAGAGGATTACAACCCAATGAATTATGGCAAATGGATGTAACTCATTGCCCTGAACTTTCTCCATCTTCTTTCCTACATGTCTGTATCATCACAAATTATTTTATATGGGCCACCCCTCTTCGAGGTGAGGCTACACCGCACGTTATAACCCACCCATTAGCTTGTTTTGCAATAATGGGAACTCCCAACTCTATAAAAACAGGCAAAAGCCCTCCCTATACTTCTAGGCAATTCAAACAATTTTTACAGTCTTTTTCTATTCAACATATTACAGGCATTCCTTATAATCCACAAGCACAGGGCATAGTTGAATGAGCACATCAAACACTGAAACTACAAATTAAAAAATTTATAAGGGGGAATACACAGGAACATTTCTATCTTCCTTATCCAGAGAAGATTTTACTAGATCTCAACACTGTATACTCTCTAATCCTATAACTATTGTTAATACAGCTTTATTTGTTTTAAATTTTTTAAACTTACCTCAAGGAGATATCTTGATATGAGCAGAAAAACCTTTCGAGGAATTAAAGGATACCTCTCTTCCTCTGCCCATTTGGTATCAAGACGGGCTCACTAAGCAATGGAAATTTGGGAAATTATCTTACAGGGAAAGGGGTATGCTTGTATTTCTCCAGATGGATCCAACGAACTCAATTGGCATCCTCTTCAGAAGATCTGCCCCAGGGGAGCCTCCAGTGTTCAAAATAAAGACGAAAAAACAAAACCACCGGGAGAAAAATATTCCAATAAATGTCATGGCGGCTCTCAAAATCTTCAAGAAGCATCACCTTTGATGTCATCGACCTGATGATCTCCCTACTTGGGGACAAATAAAAACCCTTGCTTATCAAGCAGAAAATCTGGTTTCTCAACAGGGAATGCCTCAGAATCCAGAGATTTTTGTTGCTCTGCTTGCTTTCCTTGCTTTTGCTTCCCCTGCTTAAGCTGAATTATCATACTTATTGGGCCTATATACCCAACCCCCCCTTACTGCAGGTTGTAGAATTGACAGATAAAGGACCAATCATATCCACCAATGACTCAGTACATATGCCTCCTCCTTGGAGCTTGGAGGGGCCCTTTCATCCTGAGGAAGAAGGAAGATTAATATTTCTCTAGGGTATGAAGTCCTTCCTCTCTGCATGGGTCCAGCAGAATTATGCATTAACATTAGCCAACAAACATGGTTTTCGTTCTGCCTCCAAAGAAGAACTTTCAGACATTGCTTGGACTGTTTACTGCCCTTTCTTTCAATGAGAACCATGTCAACACTACTGAAACTCTAAGAAAAGGACAAAAATCATTATGCAAAGGCTTTATATGTAAGAACTTTAAATATACTCCTGTTCATATATATATATATATATATATATATATATATATATATGTATATGTATATATGAATATACAGATGTCAAGCTAAATCAAGGAAATTAATGTTTGTGGCCAATTACACCATTGTTGATTGGGGACCCCACGGTATGTGGTTGTCTAACTGTTCAGATGATATTAATAGCATCGTCTGTGATTATGCTACTCAGGTAGCATAGAAGGTTACTAATACTATGATGGAACATTACCATGACAAATGACTTCTTGGCTGGCTTGATGATGAAATGGCACCCCTTCACCCTCAAATCGTCCTCAATAAACGGATTGGGCCTGAACAATGGGACATCTGGAAACTTGCCACAAGCACCAAAGAACTTGGAACTTGGACTGGATATTTCATGGGGACCAGCTGTAGTCATAGTAACTATTCCTTTCATTATAATCATTCATATTTCATACAAGCTTGTGTTCCCCTTCCTTTTGTTATAGCTATAGGGAACTTGCAGTTTAATAAGACTTTATGTTCTGTGACTTGTATAGATTGCAAACTGTATACTTGTCTTAATTCCTAGGTTTCTTTGAAAAACGAATCCCTTTTGATTCTTCAATCTTGACGTAATCTATGGTTGCCAGTAGATCTCCAACGACCCTGGGAAGAGGGTCCCATGGCAGGACTTGCACTCCTGTTACTCACTAAATTACTTTGATGATCTAAACGATTCATTGGATGGTTAATTCCTGGCATTTGGGGATTAATAGCCATTTGCACTACTGCCGCTGTTGCAGGCATTGCTTTACAAGCCTCAATTCAAACACACAACTTTATTCAAAATTGGAGCAAAGATGTGCATACTATGTGGACCACTCAGGCTCAGATAAATGAGGAAGTTCAAGATGAAATACAGGAAATAAAAACAGCCATCCAATGAGTCAGCGATCAATTAATAGATTTACAAAAGCAAGTTATACTAAAATGTGACTGGAATTCTGCTCAATTTTGTATTACCCCTGTTTGGTTCAACTATAGTGCCTACTATTGGGAACAAATCAAATTTCTTTTGCAAGACATACATGATAATGCTTCCTTAAATGTACAATGATTACAAAAGGAAATCTTTGAAACCTTCTCTAAGAGTCTACCTTCTTCCAACAATTTGGAAACCTTAGCAGAACAGCTAGCTGATCAATTATCTGGGCTAGACCCTCGAGGATGGTTTCAAAGAATTACCATGTAGTATTTGATCTGGAACTATAATGCTGATAAGTATCCTGGTGATTATATTTGTAGTATACTGATGCTTTTCAACTAAAATTGTTCAAACTAAACAAACTCAATTGGTCAGGGCCTTTTTCACAAAAAGTATCTACAGTCACCCCCAATTATGAAAAAATAAAAAAGAGGGAATTCTCAGGGGACGTTCAACTTTAAGGGATCCAATATGTTGCATTTTCTTCCTTTATGTGCCATTTCTCAAGACTCTCTGTTCCTTATCAGTTCCTGGAAAACAGGAACAAGCAGAGCTGCACGAAGTTCTCAGGACTGAGATCATAGGAAAGATCACCTGCTTCGATTCCCTTCAGTGACTCCCTGCAGTGACTTTTCCTTACAGGACTATCCATTTTCTTACAACTGATGGAATTTCATTCTTAATGGCTGAGTAATCTTTTTTTTTTTTTTGAAGATATATAAGCATGCGTTTCTGAAAATAAAGTACCCTTGTTTCACTTGAAACTTGGGTACCCCGAATTCTTCTTTTGCCTTCTTTTCGTCGGCTCTAGACCCCAGGGCCCAGTCTGTAAAGACTATAACAGATAAGAAGGATAGAAGTGTTCCTGTGTATTCCCCCTTTTTAGATTTTTTTTATATGTAGTTTCAGTGATGTGCTAATTCTACTATGCACTATTCTTGTGGATTATAAGGAATAACTGTAATATGTTTAACAGGAAATGATTGTAAAAATTGTTTGAATGGCCTAGAAATATAGGTAGGGCCATTGTCTGCTTTTATTGAACTAGGTGTTCCCATTATTGTAAAGCAAGTTAATAGGTGGGTTATAACATGTGTAGCTTCACCTTGGGGAGGTGTGGCCCATATAAAAGAAGAATTTGTATCGATTGAGATATGTAAGAAGGAAGAGGGAGAAAGTTCAGGGCAATGAGTTACATATATTTGCCATAGTTCATTGGGTTGTAATCCTCGAGGATTGATATTTTGTGCAAAGGGTCGAAGATGTAGGGGCCTACAAGTAGAGATATTATTAATGATTTCTTTAGAATGTAGGTAAGGAATTTTCCAAATTTGATGTAATGAGCCAGCATTATTATATAATAGAGCATGATGCACTTCAGGAGTAACAAGAGAGACAAGTTTATCAGCTTGTTCATTGCCGTGAGCCATCGGGCCAGGAAGACAAGAATGTGTTTGAATATGGGTCCTTTGAAGAAAAGTTATGACCAACCTAGTTAGCATATTGAAAAGCAGAGACATTGCTTTGCCAACAAACGTCCGTCTAGTCAAGGCTATGGCTTTTCCAGTGGTCACATATGGATGTGAAAGTTGGACTGTGAAGAAAGCTGAGCGCCAAAGAATTGATGCTTTTGAACTGTGGTGTTGGAGAAGACTCTTGAGAGTCCCTTGAACTGCAAGGAGATCCAACCAGTCCATTCTGAAGGAGATCAGCCCTGGGTGTTCTTTGGAAGGACTGATGCTAAGGCTGAAAATCCAGTACTTTGGCCCCCTCATGAGAAGAGTTGACTCATTGGAAAAGACTCTGATGCTGGGAGGGTTTGGGGGCAGGAGGACAAGGGGACGACAGAGGATGAAATGGCTGGATGGCATCACCATCTCCATGGACATGAGTTTGAGTGAACTCCAGGAGTTAGTGATGGACAGGGAAGCCTGGCATGCTGCAATTTATGGGGTTGCAAAGAGTCAGACACGGCTGAGCGGCTGAACTGAACTGAACTGAATATAAATGGGGGAAGTGTGGTTCTTAACAATAATTGTAGTTCAAGAAAAAGTTGTTGGATAATAGATTGGTTAGAATTTATGGTAGAAGTTTCTATATTTCTTAATACAAAAACTGAATATAAGGAGTCAGAAACTATATTAATAGGATAAGAACGTAGGTGAATAACCTGAATGAGAGCATCTAATTCATTTTGTTGAGCAGAGTGAAATTTAGTATAAAAGATTTTATATTCTTTGAGAGACCAGAATGAGGCTTTGGCATTTTTAGTCCCATCTATATAGAAAACATCAGTTTGAGGTATAGGTTGTGATGTGACAATGTAAGAGAGAATAAATTCAGTATTTTTGAAGGAATTCTAGAGTTTGTTAGAAGGATAATGAAATGAAATTTCTCCAAAATATTCCAGAAAGGCTATTTGGAAATCAGTAGTCAATCATAATGTGTTTTTGAATTGAGATTTATTAATAGGTACTCCAATTTTATGAGGATCAGAGCCAATTAGAGTCTTAGCTCTCTTTCTTCCATTGATAATGATTAGCATGATCAAATCAAGACAGGGTATAAGTGACTTTGTCCCTCTAAAATGGGTATAGATCCATTCTATTGGGTATTCTTGTTGGGTAAGAAGTCCAGTGGGAGAATGAAGAGAGGGAGGTATAAATAATTCTAGAGGTAAGTCAAGTCCAATATGAGTAAGAAATTGTTTTTGCAATTTATTTTGTATTAAACAGTTTATCTCGTGCCTCTTGTGAACGTGAATGAGGGCTATTTAAACTGGGGTCTCTTTTTAAACTGTTAAATAAATTAGTTGATAATATGTAATGTCTAAAGAGGGTCTAATCCAATTTACATCGCCTAAAAGTTTTTGAAAATCATTCAAGGTTGATAATTTATTAATATGAATCTGTGTTAATTGGGGAGTAATATGTTGTCTATTAACAACAAATCTTAAGTAATAGTAAGGTGTAGATGTTTGAATCTTTTCAGGGGCAATGATCAATTTAGAAGCTTTTAAGCATTATTGAGCTAAGTCAAACATCTGTTGAGTTTCTAAAATAGATGGAGCTGAAGATAATATATCATCCATATAATTAATAACGAGAAAGTCAGGAAATTGTTTTCTCACAGTTTCAGGGGCTTTGGCTACATAATATTGACACATGGTGGGAGAATTCATCATTCCTTGAGGCAACACAGTCCATTGGTACCGTTTATGACACCCGATATGATTATGATAAGGAAGAGGGTGTCAGTTTAGTTTAGTTCAGTTCAGTCACTCAGTCATGTCCGACTCTTTGTGACCCCATGAACTGCAGCACACCAGGCCTCCTTGTCCATCACCAACTCCCGGAGTTCACTCAGACTCACGTCCATCGAGTCAGTGATGCCATCCAGCCATGTCATCCTCTATCGTCCCCTTCTCCTCCTGCCCCCAATCCCTCCCAGCATCAGAGTCTTTTCCAATGAGTCAACTCTTCACATGAGGTGGCCAAAGTACCGAAGTTTCAGCTTTAGCATTATTCCTTCCAAAGAAATCCCAGGGCTGATACCCTTCAGAATGGACTGGTTGGATCTCCTTGTAGTCCAAGAGACTCTCAAGAGTCTTCTCCAACACCACAGTTCAAAAGTATCAATTCTTCGGCACTCAGCTTTCTTCGCAATCGAACCCTCACATCCATACATGACTACTGGAAAAACCATAGCCTTGACTAGACGGACCTTAGCAGCCTTTAATTTCTATTCTGTAGGGGCCACTCTGTTCATCTCCAAGGCAAATCATTCAATATCACAGTTATCCAAGTTTATGCCTGAACCAGTAACACTGAAGAAGCTGAAGTTGAACGGTTTTATGAAGACCTACAAGACCTTTTACAACTAACACCCACAAAAGATGTCCTTTTCATTACAGGGGACTGGAATGCAAAAGTAGGAAGTCAAGAAACACCTGGAGTAACAGGCAAATTTGGCCTTGGAATGAGGAATGAAGAAGGGCAAAGACTAATAGAGTTTTGCCAAGAAAATGCACTGGTCATAGCAAACACCCTCTTCCAACAACACAAGAGGAGACTACACATGGACATCACCAGATAGTCAACACCGAAATCAGATTGATTATATTCTTTGCAGCCAAAGATGGAGAAGCTCTATACAGTCAACAAAAACAAGACCAGGAGCTGACTGTGGCTCAGATCATGAACTCCTTATTACCAAATTCAGACTCAAATTGAGGAAAGTAGGGAAAACCACCAGACCCTTCAGGTATAACCTAAATCAAATCCCTTATGATTATACAGTGGAAGTGAGAAATAGATTTAAGGGCCTAGATCTGATAGATAGAGTGCCTGATGAACTATGGAATGAGGTTCGTGACATTGTACAGGAGACGGGGATCAAGACCATCCCCATGGAAAAGAAATGCAAAAAAGCAAAATGGGTGTCTGGGGGAGGCCTTACAAATAGCTGTGAAAAGAAGAGAGGCGAAAAGCAAAGGAAAAAAGGAAAGATATAAGCATCTGAATGCAGAGTTCCAAAGAATAGCAAGAAGAGATAAGAAAGCCTTCTTCAGTGATCAATGCAAAGAAATAGAGGAAACCAACAGAATGGGAAAGACTAGAGATCTCTTCAAGAACATTAGAGATACCAAGGGAACAATTCATGCTAAGATGGGCTCAATAAAGGACAGAAATGGTCTGGACCTAACAGAAGCAGAAGATATTAAGAAGAGGTGGCAAGAATACACAGAAGAACTGAACAAAAAAGATCTTCACGACCCAGATAATCATGATGGTGTGATCACTAACCTAGAGCCAGACATCCTGGAATGTGAAGTCAAGTGGGCCGTAGAAAGCATCACTACGAACAAAGCTAGTGGAGGTGATGGAATTCCAGTTGAGCTACTTTAAATCCTGAAAAATGATTCTGTGAAAGTGTTGAATTCAATATGCCAGCAAATTTGGAAAACTCAGCAGTGGCCACAGGACTGGAAAAGGTCAGTTTTCATTCCAATCCCAAAGAAAGGTGATGCCAAAGAATGCTCAAACTACCGCACAATTGCACTCATCTCACATGCTAGTAAAGTAATGCTCAGAATTCTCCAAGCCAGGCTTCAGCAATACGTGAATCATGAACTTCCAGATGTTCAAGCTGGTTTTAGAAAAGGCAGAGGAACCAGAGATCAAATTGCCAACATCTGCTGGATCATGGAAAAAGCAAGAGAGTTCCAGAAAAACATCTATTTCTGCGTTATTGACTATGCCAAAGCCTTTGACTGTGTGGATCACAATAAACTGTGGAAAATTCTGAAAGAGATAGGAATACCAGACCACCTGACCTGCCTCTTGAGAAATCTGTATGCAGTTCAGGAAGCAATAGTTAGAAGTGGACATGTAACAACAGACTGTTTCCAAATAGGAAAAGCAGTACATCAAGGGTGTATATTGTCACCCTGCTTATTTAACTTATATGCAGAGTACATCATGAGAAACACTGGGCTGGAAGAAACACACGCTGGACTCAAGACTGCTGGGAGAAATATCAATAACCTCAGATATGCAGATGACACCACCCTTATGGCAGAAAGTGAAGAGGAACTAAAAAGCCTCTTGATGAAAGTGAAAGAGGAGAGTGAAAAAGTTGGCTTAAAGCTCAACATTCAGAAAACGAAGATCATGGCATCAGGTCCCATCACTCCATGGGAAATAGATGGGGAAACAGTGGAAACAGTGTCAGACTTTATTTTTCTGGGCTCCAAAATCACTGCAGATGGTGATTGCAGCCATGAAATTAAAAGACGCTTACTCCTTGGAAGGAAAGTTATGACCAACCTAGATAGCATATTGAAAAGCAGAGACATTACTTGGCCAACAAAGGTCCGTCTAGTCGAGGCTATGGTTTTTCCTGTAGTCATGGATGGATGTGAGAGTTGGAGTGTGAAGAAGGCTGAGCACCGAAGAATTGATGCTTTTGAACTGTGGAGTTGGAGAAGACTCTTGAGAGTCCCTTGGACTGCAAGGAGATCAGCCCTGGGATTACTTTGGAAGGAATGATGCTAAAGCTCAAGCTCCAGTACTTTGGCCACCTCATGCGAAGAGTTGACTCATTGGAAAAGACTCTGATGCTGGGAGGGATTGGGGGCAGGAGGAGAAGGGGATGACCAAGGATGAGATGGCATCACTGACTCGATGGACTTGAGTCTGAGTGAACTCTGGGAGTTGGTGATGGATAGGGAGGCCTGGTGTGCTGCAATTCATGGGGTCGCAAAGAGTTGGACACGACTGAGTGACTGAACTGAAGGGGCCACTGCTCTGTCTAAATAGGCTCATTATTTTTCCAAGTTATTTTAATAATTACATTGTTTGTTATATGAGTGGTGGCCCCTAGGAAAAATGTGGAATATATATTTGAGTTTGCCATTGCATAAGTAAATCTCTTCCTATTAAATTAAGGGGTGCTTCTATCACATAAGTTTGTAATGTTGCAAGGTGGCCTACTGGTCCCTCATATGGATATATTAGAATATTTTGATAAATCTCTTGTATTTTGGTTTGTGAAATTCCTGCAGTTTAGCAAGGAATTCTCTGTATAGGCTAAGATTTGCGCCATAAATGTTTAGAAATAATGGTAATATTGGATCCAGTATCAAGACCAGAAAATCTTTTGCCATTCATTTTGATATTGATATTTGGTCATGCATATTCAGATACTATCGTTGTCCATAAGGATTGCTTTTGATCTGTATTACCAAATTCACCTGTCTGTATATTAGAGGAGTTAATAGAAATGTAAAAGAAGTAATTGGGCAATTTTGTCCCCCTTTTTGACTTGTCATAGTATCTGAGATGACATCATAATTTAAATTTTTTTCTCATAGTCTGAATCAGTTATTTCAAGGTGAATAGTAATTTCTTTAGAAGTCAGACTAGACTGGCCAAGTATAAGGCTGAAGGTTTGTGGGGGTAGGGGTCCATAAAGGTTGGTAGGTATTCTAGCAGGGACTGCTTGAGGAAAACGAAGAAAATCATTTAGGGCTGGTATATTGATGGCAGCATTGCTGGATGTTGAAAGTTTGAGGGAAAAGATGGAGTTTGCCCCTGGTTTTTGTGGATGGGGACCCAGGGAGTTCCCATCTTTGAGTTTCCTTAAATAGGGTTCCCTTAAACATCACACTTAGATCAATATTTTTTAGCCCAGTGTACCCCTTTATGACATTGAGGGCAGACTCCTGGAGGTTTTTTAGTAGTTTTATTTTTTTCTGTGTGTTTTTTAGGGCAGTCGTTTTTTAAATGGCTCTTATCTCCACAAACAAAACATCCTTCATCCCCCTTTGTAAAGGCAGCAGCCATTGCTTCAGCTAACATTTGCATTGTCTGAGTTTCTGATCCTAAGTTGTGACAATCCTTCAAATAATCATTAACATTCCAGATCTCACGAATTGGAGCAATGGCTCTTTGAAACTCCTCATTCACATTCTCATATGCAAGCAGTTTTTCTAATTGCACTCTTGTCTCTTCTCTGACAACAATTATGGGAGATACCAACTCCCAGTCTAGTTAAAAAATCAGCATAGGCTTCATTGCTGCTGCTGCTGCTGCTGCTGCTAAGTCGCTTCAGTCGTGTCCGACTCTGTGTGACCCCATAGACGGCAGCCCACCAGGGTCCCCCATCCCAGGGATTCTCCAGGCAAGAACACTGGAGTGGGTTGCCATTTCCTTATCCAATGCATGAAAATGAAAAGTGAAAGTGAGGTCACTCAGTCATGTCCAACCCTCAGCGACCCCATAGACTGCAGCCTACCAGGCTCCTCAATCCATGGGATTTTCCAGGTGAGAGTACTGGAGTGGGGTGTCACTGCCTTCTCCATAGGCTTCATTAGGCCCTTGTAATATCTTTGTGTAGTTACTATTAGGTTCCCCTTGAGGAGTAATTCGATCCCAAGCTTCAAGGGCAACTTCTTTCAATTGCTCATGCAACAAAAGAGGACATTGTATCTGAGCTTTCACCAAATCAAATTGCCCCATACCAGTTAACATTTTTAAAGTAATTTGGTTTTGGGTAGTGCCAGCTTGAGCGTTATAATTGGCATGATCTCGGGTCACATCCTGAAACCACATTATCCATTGAAGATATTGTTATGGTTTAAGAAGAGCTTTTATCAAAATTAGCCAATCATAGGAATAAAGTTTCCAGTAGAAGATGCCATAGCGTTTAGAAGTTTTTCAGTAAAAGGTGAATGAGGGCTGTACACAGTTACAGCCTTTTTCATCTCTTGCTTGTGAGAAAAATCAGTGCCTTCATATTGCAGTATTAGTTGCCCTTGAGCATAAACATTTCCTAACACAGGAAAGGCAAAAAGATCATCTGCCTCAGAGACTCGAGTTTGCAAAGCCAGTAAATCAGAAGGCCTTCGTCATGAAGGAGAATGAGTGGATCATCTGTTTTCATAAACATGAGTGTGTGTTAGGGGCTTATCATTGTCATCAAAAAAAGTATTGTTGGCTTTAGGGTCAAAGAGAGCTCAGCAGAATCATCATCAGATTAATTTTGTCCTCTAATTGAGGGGACCTTCAGTTTCATGCCCATTACAAGAGGAGGAGGAGGAGCACTTGGTACAGACGAAGCAGGGATGGTGGGAATGTTTTAAAACAGTTTATGTTGCTGTAATTGGCCCTTCTGTAAAGTCTTCTCATCTAATTTATATTCATATAATGAGCATTCCACTTGACCAATATCAAGGGGGCTAGAATTACCTTGAAATGGCAAGGTCACAGCTTTAATGAGGGCCCACAAGGGCTAGAAACTTATTGGAGTATTTTCTCCCGTCTTGCAGCTTGCTCACCTTTTCTTTAACCCGTCTCCAAATTTCTAAATCAAAACTGCCTTCATCGGGGAACCAGGGATTATATTTAACCACTGTTTGGAGACAAGCCTCTATCCATTGACGCAAAACTGAAAGTTCTTGAACCTTAAATAAATGATGAAGGAAAGTAGAAAACTGGTGGGGCTTTCCAGCCGTTTGTCCTATAACCCCGCACTTACTGACCTCCTTAGGTCCTAACAGTCTCTCCATCCGCTTGCCAAGGGCGTTCACCAGGTCCCTATTTGGGCGCCACTTGTCACAGTCTTTGTACACCAGGACCTGGGGACTGGAGTCAACAAGAAGAAGGACGCAGGGGACCCAAGTCTCGAGTGAAACAAGTGTGTTTTGTTTGCAGAAACGGATGTTTCTATATCTTCATTCAAGGCAGCTTTAGGCAGTAAAAAAAAATTGAGGAAAAACAAAGCCAAGCAAATAACAATCTTGAAAGGGCCAGAAAGCATTCCATATCCTGAGTAAGAGGGGCATAACCGAATAGATTACCTTTAAGTAAAAGGTCACTGAAGGGAGTCACTGAAAGGAGTCCAAGCAGATGCCCTTTCTCATGACCTCAGTCCTGAGAACTGCGTGCAGCTCTGCTCGTTCCTGTTTTCCAGGAACTGATAAGGAATAGAGAGTCCTTGAGAAATGGCACACAAAAGAAGAAAATAACATATTGGATCCCTTAAAGTTGAACGTCCCCTGACAGAGAGCAATTATTTTGAGCATCAAATTTGATCAGAACCAGGGTAATATCTGTATGTGTATGAATCACATTTAACAGCTGTCATTACCATTTGCTACTGTTGTATTCAAAGAACTACATTCTGAATGTATCAAGGTTTCCTGTTTCCATGAATAAAATAGATACGCTTGTGTCCTAACTCAGGATGAATTATTGTACCATCAACACAGTTTTATCTCACTTCAGCACTTTGTAACAGCAGCTAAGAAGGGAGCATTAGGCTCTCTGCTGCTGCTGCTGCTGGTAAGTTGCTTCAGTTGTGTCTGACTCTGTGTGACCCCATAGACGGCAGCCCACCAGGCTCCCCCGTCCCTGGGATTCTCCAGGCAAGAACACTGGAGTGTGTTGCCGTTTCCTTCTCCAATGCATGAAAGTGAAAAGTAAAAGTGAAGTCGTTCAGTCTTAGTGACCCTATGGACTGCAGCCAACCAGGCTCCTCCATCCATGGGATTTTCCAGGCAAGAGTACTGGAGTGGGTTGCCAGGTTTAAATGAATCTAGAACAATTTCTTGTCACCATGGAATCAAACAACATAAAATTTCGGGGGTACATAGTCATAACTTGTAACTAAAGTTACTCTCTCTACACTCTATACCAGAACATTCATATGACTGTAATCCAAATAGCGCAGCAGTGCATTTTAGACTGACTTTCATTAATGTGCAAAAATTGCATCAAATAAATTTAAAGGTCTAATTTGCTTTATTTTTATTTTTGGCTGTGCTGGGTCTTCGTTGCTACATGGAAGCTTTCTTTAGTTGCTTTGTGTGTTGGCTTTTCTTGTTGGGGAGCACAGCCTCTGGGTGCGAGGGCTCAGTAGTTGCAGCTCCCAGGCTCTAAAGCACGGACTCAGTAGGTGCAGCACACGCTGTTAATTGCCCTGTGGCATGTGGGATCTTCTCAGACCAAGGATGGAACCTGTATCCTCTGCATTGACAGGCGGATTCTTAACCACTGAACCATTGGGAAAGCCCCTAATTAGTTCTATTCAGTGATTGATGCATTGGGCAGAATTCAACCTGGTAAATGAGTGCACCAAGGAGCCTGACACAGTGGACAGTCTCAGGATGTTGAGGGTATTTTCATGTGCATTTTCATTGTGTATCACAGATTTTTGACTTGTCCTTACTATGAAGTCTTTATTTAGATATGGGCTCTTGATGATTCTTAGACTTGGGTGACTGTTTCCTTTCCAAGATTAGAGTGGTTTCAGCTGTTTTCTCCTCCTAAGATTTTCCTGTCTTCTTCTGGGACCCTACAGGGCAAATATTAGTGGCTTGTTGTCCCAGAGGTCTCTTAAAACGTCCTCCTTTTATTCTTTTTTATTCTGTTCAGGAGTGGTGATTTTCAGTGCTCTTTCTTCTAGCTCACTGATGTGTTTTCTGCCTCATTTAGCCTGTTCTGATTCATTTTAGTTTCTGGTTTTTTATTTTGTTTTGTTTTGTTTTGTTTTGTTTTTCATTTCCGTTACTATATTCTTCAGTTCTGTTTGGTTGGTTGTTATATTTTCTAAGTCTTCGTTAAAGACTTCTCATTTCTCAGGTCATGCATTCTTCTCCCAAGTTCTTGATCATGTTTACTATCATTACTCGGAACTCTTTCAAGTAGATTGTCTATCTGCATGTTATTTAGTTCTAGGTTTTTGTCTTGTTCCTCCCTCTGAAACATATTCCTCTGTCACCTAGTTTTGTGTAAATTTTTATTTGTATTTTAATCTATCTGGTAGCATAGTTACGTTTCTTGACCTTGGAGAAGTGGCCGTCTGCAGAAGATATCCCAGGCATCCTTCTCCCGATCCAAGAGGCAGAGGACATCTGATCCCAGGGTGGTGTCCCACGTGTATTTGTGGACTTGGTGGGTCTCTACTTTTCTTAATTTGGTGTCTGCCCCCTGCTGTGAAGAGCCAACTCATTGGGAAAGACCCAGATGCTGGGAAAGCTTGAGGACAGGAGGAGAAAGGGGCAACAGAGGACTAGAGGGTTGGATGACATCAGCGATTCAATGGATATGAGTTTGAGCAAACTCCAGGGGATGGTGAAGGACAGGGAAGCCTCGCGTGCTGCAGTCCATGGGGTTGCAAAGAGTCAGACACGACTGAGCAGCTGAACAACAGCCCTGCTGGGTGAGGCTGGTCTGGAGGCTTGTGCCTGCACGGATGGTTAGAACTGGGTCTTGACCCTTTTGTGGGTAGAGTTACGTTGAAAGGCATGTGTACAGGAAGCCTTTGGACAGCCTGTCTGCTGTTGGTTAGGGCTGCATCCTGGCCCTTTCATCCTTTGGCCTTAGGGGGCCCATTGCTGAGGCCTACAGGTTCTGAGTGGAGCCAGTGTCGGGCCAAGATGGAGATCTCACGCAGATGAGTGCTCACTCATAGTTCTGCCCTCAGGATCTGTGTCCCCACAGTGAGCCACAGCCCACCTCCCACCCCCCGGAGATCCTTCAAGACCAGCAGGCAGGTCACACCATCCAGGATCCTAGCAAACGATTGTGCTTTGCTCATCTCAGCTTCGTCTCAGTGTGCATGAGGCTTCATCTACACCTGTTAAGAGTGAAGTCTCTGTTTTCCCCATTTCTGTGGGGCTCCTGTAATCAGGGCTCACTGGTCTTCACAAGTAAATATTAAAGATCCCTATGGCCTTATTCATTGATTTATGGGTTGGTCAGTATCCCACCTGGTAAATAAACAGGTGCTCCCAGAAGCTGTCCTCTTTACACCAAGGTATATATGAATCAGTGGGTTGTTTTCAAACTTTTGTGACCTGAATATGCTCATAAATGCCATGACGTGTACAAAGTAGGTGCAGTGAAGAAGCTGAGTTTCTTTAGGGATGGGGTTCACTTCCATGAAAAAACTGAAATGGCCAAATTGTGAAATGAAATGTTTCATTTGGGAGTTGGCTGTGATCAGGTGCTTGAAAGTCAAGTGAGAAGAGTTGTACAAGCACACAGTGAAGGGAATGACTATGGATTCCAACTGTATTTTGTGACAGGGAAATAGTCTCCAGTGCCAAATGCTTGCAAGCCATCCTGCTGTTTCTCAGTGTTGCATTCATATTCAGAGCTCGAAGATCTTGCAGAGAAAGTGAGATGTGTTCTTTGTTCCCAACCGAAAATACTTTTGATAATTGATGTTAAATTCGACTCAAAATCACTTTTAAATCCCAGTTTGAGAATCCCTGGTTTTAATACTTTATGCATGCTATCTTTTTGAATTTGAACTCTAAAATAAGTACTGACATTGTTTCTCGTTTCCCATATGATGGAACTTGAATGGAACAAAAGCACCCCATCCCAGGAAGTGACTGAATCGGAGCTTGAATCCACATTGTCTCGCCTCAAAGATCTCTTCACCATGTTGCTACACTGAGGCCAAGTTGTTGGCATGGCTACAGTAATTCTTGGTGCAGTTGACAGGGCCGAGGTGCAGGCAGGCACAAAGGGTGGGATGAGTCACCTTGTCCCAGTTATATTTCTGGGGGAACAGCTAAGAGGAGGCTCCCTGAGATGGCACCTCAGACAGCAGACCAGGTGCAGGTGGACTCTCTGCATATAGTAATTCTGAGTAGGGCCATCCACCAGCTCTGCGCCCATGAAAATCAAATGCTGCTGGTCAGTTAGGATGACCTCAGTGTATTTACAAAGATTTGTTGGAAGAACTTAACAGAAAAATTTGAACAAAACTGTTTGGCCAACCCAATAAATATCTGTGTCCATTGGGCCACCTCCCAGAAGAAAAAGACAAAGAATAAACATTTCATTAATGTATTTAGACTGTTTTTCTTTTAAGACATAATTCTGTTGCATAGTTTAGTCTGTAGAATAGTGAAAATGTAACTTTTATATGCATAATGTGTATTTGCTAAGGTGCTTTATTCATGACTGACTCTGTGACCCTATGGACTGTAGTGCCCCCAGGCTCCTCTGTCCATGGGATTCTCCAGGCAAAAATACCGGAGTGGATTGCCATGCTCTCCTTCAGGGTATGTTGCTGACCTAGGGATCAAATTGTTCTTTACCACTAGCGCCACCATGACCCAGTGATAAGTGCCTTGTTATGGTAGTCCAGAAATGAACCCACAATATCTCCAGACCATGTCATTAGTTTCATTTCATCAGTGTTGTGAATGAATGTTTAAATAAGATGTAGGTACACTGATTACCATATAATCCTAGAAGAGAGACTATGCAAGGTGAAGTTTTATTTGTTTAGGCAAGAGATGTTCATTCTGATTGATAGAGAAGACACATTTCCTTTTAGTCAAGAACAAGTGTATATTGGTGCCAACTACTGAAATAATTGGACAAGATTGTGGTTGCTGAGATTTAGAAGAGAATCATGAGTAAGCGATAAAACACTTTAGAGTAACAAAAATTTATTTTCTATTAGAAATCATATCATTATTAATGGAGGACTAAAAGAGAAACTCTTGGCAGAGCTCTATTAACATTTGCTCTGCTTCATTCTGTACTCCAAGGCCAAATTTGCCTGTTATTCCAGGTGTTTTTTGACTTCTACTTTTGCATTCTAGTGCCCGATAAAGAAAAGGACATCTTTTTTGGGTGTTAGCTCTAGAAGGTCTTTTAGGTCTTCATAGAACCGTTCAACTTCAGCTTCTTCAGTGTTACTTGTTGGGGCATAGACTTGGATTACCGTGATATTGAATGGTTTGCCTTGGAAACGAACAGAGATCATTCTGTCATTTTTGAGATTGCATTCAAGTACTGCATTTTGGACTCTTTTGTTGACTATGACGGCTACTCCATTTCGTCTGAGGGATTCCTGCCTGCAGTAGTAGATAAAATGGTCAAAGTTAAATTCACCCATTTCAGTCCACCTCAGTTCTCTGACTCCTAAAATGTCGATGTTCACTTTTGCCATTTCCTGTTTGACCACTTCCAATTTGCCTTGATTCATGGACCTAACATTCCAGGTTGCTATGCAATATTGCTCTTTACAGCATTGAACCTTGCTTCTATCACCAGTCCCATCTACAACTGGGTGTTGTTTTTTCTTTGGCACCATCCCTTCATTCTTTCTGGAGTTATTTCTCCACTGATCTCCAGTACCATATTGGGCACCTATTGACCTGGGGAGTTCCTCTTTCAGTATCCTATCTTTTTGCCTTTTCACACTGTTCATAGGGTTCTCAAGGCAAGAATACTGAAGTGGTTTGCCATTCTCTTCTCCAGTGGACCACATACTGTCTGACCTCTCCACCATGACCCATCCTTCTTGGGTGGCCCCACACAGCATGGCTTAGGTTCACTGAATTAGACAAGGCTGTGGTCCGTGTGATCAGACTGGGTAGTTGTCTATGACTGTGGTTTCAGTCTTTCTGCCCTCTGATACCCTCTCTCAGTGCCTACCATCTTATTTGGGTTTCTCTTACCTTGGATGTGGGGTATCTCTTGATGACTGCTCCAACAAAGCACAGCCGCTGCTCCTTACCTTGGACATGGGTAGGTCCTCTTGGCCACCACCCCTGGCCTTGGACATGGGGTAGCTCTTCTCCACCGCTGCCCCTGACCTTGGACATGGGATAGGTCCTCTCAGCTGCTGCCCCTGACCTTGGACGTGGGGCAGCTCCTCTTGGTCATGCTTGTTAAGGCCACAAAAAACAAGCTGAATCCTCAGTTAGTGATACACTGGTGTGTGGCATTTTCAGATCGAGTAAGTGATAAAACTGTTTAGTTTGTGAAGTCAACAAGAGTTCCAGAAAAATGTATTTCTGCTTTATTGACTATGCCAAAGCCTATAACTGTGTGGATCACAATAAACTGTGGAAAATTCTGAAAGAGATGGGAATACCAGACCACCTGACCTGCCTCCTGAGAAAACTATATACAGGTCAGGAAGCAACACTTAGAACTGAACGTGGAACAACAGACTGGTTCCAAATAGGAAAAGGAGTATATTAAGGCTGTATATTGTCACCCTGCTTATTTAACATATATGCAGAATACATCATGAGAAACCCGGGCTGGAAGAAGCACAAGCTGGGATCAAATTGCCTCAGATATGCTGGAATCAATAACCTCAGATATGCAGATGACACCACCCTTATGGCAGAAAGTGAAGAGGAACTAAAGAGCCTCTTGATGAAAGTGAAAGAGGAGAGTGAAAGAGTTGGCTTAAAGCTCAACATTCAGAAAATGAAGATCATGGCACCTGTTCCCATCACTTCATGGCAAACAGATGGGAAACTAGTGTAACAGTGGCTGTCTATATTTTTATGGGCTCCAAAATCTCTGCAAATGGTAATTGCAGCCATGAAATTAAAAAACGCTTACTCCTTGGAAGAAAAGTTATGACCAACCTGAACAGAATATTAAGAAGCAGAGACATTACGTTGTCAACAAAGGTCCATCTAGTCAAGGCTATGGTTTTTCCAGTGGTCGGTCATGTATGGATGTGAGAGTTGGACTGTGAAGAAAGCTGAGCGCTGAAGAATTGATGCTTTTGAACTGTGGTGTTGGAGAAGACTCTTGAGAGTCCCTTGGACTGCAAGGAGGTCCAAACAGTCCAACCTAAAGGAGTTAGTCATGAGTGTTCATTGGAAGGAGTGATGTTGAAGCTGAAACTCTAATACTTTGGCCACCTGATGCAAAGAGCTGACTCACTGGTAATGACACTGATGCTGGGAAAGATTGAGAGCAGGGGGAGAAGGGGACGACAGAGGATGAGATGGTTGGATGGCATCACCGACTCAATGGACATGGGTTTGGGTGGACTCCGGCAGTTGGTGATGGACAGGGAGGCCTGGTGTGCTGCGGTTCATGGGGTTGCAAAGAGTCGGACATGACTGAGCGACTGAACTGAACTGAACACCTAATTGATATGTAACCTAATCTATCTACCATGTTCTCCTTCTGCCTTATCTATGTCTTCATTTAATCCAAAAAAAGATATACTCAAGACATCTGGCTCCTCCCATGGCTGGAATTCCTCAGGGATGTGTGACCTGTTTGCTAAACATGAATGCTTGACTTTGACATATTACCTTTTAATCTTTCTCTAGGCATTACTTTCCCTGCAAAGTTTAATAACAAGTATAATGAAAGTCATAGCAGACTCTTGGTAGGGGAGCACCTGTAAGAAATCTTTCCCTTACCCCCAATGTGAAATATGTAATTTATACACCACACCCACCTAGATAAAATTACACAACAGGTAAGTTAGCTTCCACAAGTACATGATCTGATTTGTCGAGGAATAAGGTTTATATTTGAGATGCTCAGTATAAGGTTTGTGAAAGTGAAGTCGCTCAGTCATGTCCGACTCTTTGGACACCATGAACTGTAGCCTACCAGGGTCCTCTTTCCATGGGATTTTCCAGGCAATAGTACTGGAGTGGATTGCCATTTCCTTCTCCAGGGGATCTTCCTAACTCAGGGATTGAACCCAGGTCTCCCACATTGTAGACAGACACTTTACCATCTGAGCCACCAGGGAAGTTTTGTAGTCCTCATCAAACTCTGGACCTGTTCTGTGTCTGGTATCCTTTAACCCAGGGCCCTCCAATCTAGGAGTCATGCCATCCTGGTAGCTGACCAACCATAAAGGATTGCTCAAAGGCCAAACAATATATGGTTTTGTGATTTGTCAGTAACAGTGAGGAATTTCTGTCACCACACGGTGTTCTTAAAAATGCTCATTACACATTACTGCACATAGAACATTATAGTCTCGGTAAATTGAAGTGAAACCATATCAAGATTCTTCTCTGACTGCTATGAGAGGGAGAATCAAACTACAAGGGGAAAAAGTGCAAAGACAAGATATATAAATTTTTAAAGCTGCATAAAAAAATGCCAGCAAATCTGGAAACCTCAGAAGTGGCCACAGGACTGAAAAGGTCAGTTTTCATTCCAATCCCAAAGAGTGCTCAAACTACCACACAAATGCACTCACTTCACACACTAGTAAAGTAATGCTCAAAATTCTCCAAACCAGGCTTCAGCAATACGTGAACTGTAAACTTCCAGATGTTCAAGCTGGTTTTAGAAAAGGCAGAGGAACCAGAGGTCAAATTGCCAACATCTGCTGGATCATGGAAAAAGCAAGAGAGTTCCAGAAAAACATCTATTTCTGTGTTATTGACTATGCCAAAGCCTTTGACTGTGTGGATCACAATAAACTGTGGAAAATTCTGAAAGAAATGGGAATACCAGACCACCTGACCTGACTCTTGAGAAACCTATATGCAGTTCAGGAAGCAACAGTTAGAACTGTACATGGAACAAGAGACTGGTTGCAAATAGGAAAAAAAGAACGTCAAGGCTGTATATTGTCACCCTGCTTATTTAACTTATATGCAGAGTACATCATGAGAAACACTGGGCTGGAAGAAGCACAAGCTGAAATCAAGATTGTTGGAAGAAATATCAATAACCACAGATATGCAGATGACACCACCCTTATGGCAGAAAGTGAAGAGGAACTATAAATCCTCTTGATAAAAATGAACATAGAGAGTGAAAAATTTGGCTTAAAGCTCAACATTCAGAAAACGAAGATCATGGCATCTGGTCCCATCACTTCATGGGAAATAGATGGGGAAACAGTGGAAAAGGTGTCAGACTTCATTTTTGGGGGCTCCAAAATCACTGCAGATGGTGATTGCAGCCATGAAATTAAAAGATGCTTACTCCTTGGAAGGAATAACCTAGATAGCATACTGAAAAGCAGAGACATTACTTTGTCAACAAAGGTCCATCTAGTCAAGGCTATGGTTTCTCCTGTAGTCATGTAAGGATGTGAGAGTTGGACTGTGAAGAAAGCTGAGTGCCGAAGAATTGATGCTTTTGAACTGTGATGTTGGAGAAGACTCTTGAGAGTCCCTTGGACTGCAAGAAGATCCATCCAGTCCATTCTGAAGGAGATCAGCCCTGGAATTTCTTTGGAGGGAATGATGCTAAAACTGAAACTCCAATACTTTGGCCACCTCATGCAAAGAGTTGACTCATTGGAAAAGACTCTGATGCTGGGAGGTATTGGGGGCAGGAGGAGAAGGGGACAACAGAGGATGAGATGGCTGGATGGCATCACGGACTCTATGGACATGAGTCTGAGTGAACTCCAGGAGTTGGTGATGGACAGGGAGGCCTGGCATGCTGCAATTCATGGGGTCGCAAAGAGTTGGACACGACTGAGCGACTGAAGTGAACTGAACTGATCCGAACTGAGACAAAAATGAAAGGAAAACACAATTCACATGTGGGAAAATTATACCTACCACCTACCTCAGGATATAAGGAAAATCTGAAAGAATTTTTATACCTAGAGAAAGAAGAAAACCCAAAGAGATCAGAATAGAAAGAAATGAAATTTTAGAAGATAATAAAAAAGATCGATGAAGTCGAGAAAAAAGAGGGTCAAAATCAATAAAATGATTAAAAAATTACTATCAACACCACAAAATACATAAGAATAAAAAAACTCTAGGCCAATGAAATGGACAAATATGAACCACAAAGAAAATACCAGATCAGCTTACAGGGCGATTTCTAAATCAGACTTCACTGATTCCTCTCAAGCTATTCCAAAAAATTAGAGAAAAGGATGCTTCTAAAACTTCTTCAACAAGGCCTCCACCAAACACCTTGGTAAAAAGAAATGGTTAAAAGGAATCAGCACCATGATCAAGTGGATCTCCCATGGGCACAAGGAAATAGTTAATAATTGTAACTCCATCCATGTGATACCAGACCATATTAACATTTTGATTGTGGGATTTTTGCGGAAACAAACTAACACCTGTGGTATTCATAAGAAAAGACTCCAGTCAAGTAAATGTTACATGCAAAATAAGACCTTTTCATAAAATTCACATTTAACATCACAGTTGAGACTGAAAAGCTAAAAACATTCTAAGATCAAAAAATAAGGCAAGGATGCCCAATACCGCTTTAATTCAAGTAAAACTGTCACTGTCTGGGGACATGATAAATATGTATCACGAAAACAAAAGTTATAGCCCACATCAGTGAACTTGATAATAGTTGCAGGATATTAAACATACAGAAATCTGTTGTATTTTCTGTACACTAAAAGTAAGAAAGAGAAATTAAGGAATGGCAGGCAAATGTGAGTTTTCCTTAACTCCCAGTCTGCCATATCAAAAAGAATAAATACTGCAGGACCAAGGTCCCTGTTCTTCACTGAGCACACTGCATGTGAACGCAGCTCAAGGCTGGTTTCTAATAATATTCTCTCTGCCTAATTCCACTTCCTTTCTTTCTGTGCCAGATATGATTATCAACTACCCAGTTAAAACCCCAGGCATGCAAATCTGAGTTTCACCACCCACTGAGGCACCTCACACCCATTCCTTGATCCTGAAACTACCCATAAACTCAGCCTCAGGCTTCCAATCAGACGTGAGATGTCCAGCAGTTCCACACACTGCTTGATCCCACAATCACCTGCGATGCACACCATTCACTGGGTGCCTCTAGAGCTCCACTCTCTCCTCCCTCTAGGCACTGGTATCACAACAGGAATGCACATAAGCTGCAAATCCAAGAATTGGTTGTTCATTTGAACTTTGCAGAACAAAGATGGAACCATCCAGACCGGCCCTGATCCCTTGCTCTTTCCTAAGGATTACTCAATCTTAACCCCTACACACATCCCTACAGACATCCCCAGAGTGACATATTGCAGGCATTCAGGGAAGAAAATAAACATTATGTGCCCGTCGATGAAGAGAAAGGAAGGAAAACTCAATCAAAGGAGATGGGCAGTTCTGATGTGGTTGTTGATAGGTTATTGACAGGGAGGCCATAAAACCATCATAAAAGTACATGATGGACGGGAAGATATCTTTGAGCCTAGACCTGAAGATCTGAGAGACAAAGGGGAGGAACAGGAACCTCAACTTTGAGAAAGAAAAGGTGAAAGTGACCGGAGCAGAGTGAACCATGAGAAAATGGCCCGTGCCTAGGGTGGGGTTGTGACTACATGTCCAGAGGACAGACAGCTAGAAGCCCGTGGAGCACATAATTTTTCATGTTTATCCTAATGCAGAGAAAGACATATGACTCCACCAGCCTGCACTCTGGAATTTTTTGTTTTTCATTCTGAAAGGACTGGCATTCCACATGACTAGTGCATCTTAGTTCCTCAAGTCCCTGCCGGAGGCAGTGAAAATACTGAGTCCTAACCATTGGACCGCCAGAGAATTTGTTGGGATCCATTCAAAATTTGAATTACAAGTAGGCACTACCCTCGTGAACACACACACCCCCAACTGAGCCAATCACTTCAGGGGTCTCTCAATCTCCCTCAGGCCCACCAGGGAGACATTTCTGAAACTGTCTTGAGTTGAGTGAAAGAACCAGTTATAACTGAATTCTGGAGAGGTCGCATGATGGGCTAGTCAGTGGGCAGTTTGTCCTTAGTGTGCATCCCACTTAAAAACACTGGGACCATCTTCTGTGTCCATAAGCCCAAAGGAAAGCTCTCTTTTAAGATCTGATCACACTGGTGGTGGTTTAGTTGCTCACAGTCCAACTTTTCAACCCCATGGACTATATAGCCTGCCAGGCTCATCTGTGCATGGAATTCTTCAGGCAAGAACACTGGAGTGGGTTGCCATTTCCTTCTCTAGAGGGTCTTTCCGTGCCTCCTGTATGGCAGGTGGCATCTTTACCACTGAGGAAACAAGGAATCCCTAGTCACATAGACCAACCACGTAATTCCTCTTTGCCAGAAAAATCTAAATAAAATACTTAAAAAAAAATACTGAGTTGCAAAAGCATAGCTACTCCTCAGGAAAACACTGAAATGGAGTTAGGTTAGAAATATGCTAAACAGACATGTCTATTTATCTCATCATGAATAGACAGATTCTCATTTACAGAGAACGGACTTAGGTGAATGTCTATTTAGTACCTCAGAGCTCACTGCTTTACATTATAAAAAAGGGAAGAAAAGAGACTATTAAATGATCATCAACTTTCTTTACTGGGCTTTCCTGGTGGCTCAGATGGTAAACAGTCTGTCTGCAATTCGGAGACCCTGGTTCTATCCCTGGGTCCAGAAGATCCCCTGGAGGAGGGCGTAGCAACCCACTCCAGTAATCTTGCCTGGGAAATCCCTTGGATGGAAGAGCCTGGCAGACTGCAGTCCAAGTACTTGGTAATACTTGGTAATACTTCTTACCAAGTACTCATCAAAAGTGTAAAATTATTAAGTTATTACCAATGAACTTTTTCAACATGTAGCATAAAGAGGAGAAAGCATACAAGTCCTGATTTAACCTTAAATGAATTTAAAAAAAAACATACAGTTTTTTCTAATTTAAAAAAAGTCTGGTGTCATGTTCCTACTACCCTAGGGGTCCAGTGGCTAAGATCCTACATGCTACAACTAAGACCCAGCCTAGACAACTATTTTAAAAGCTTTTAGAATATAGCATAAGAATATAAGTGGATTATAGGAAGCCAGCAAAGTACATTTCAGAATAAATCTTTATAGAAAACAATTCAATGTAAAGCAAAAAGCAAAACCATCACCAGAAGGAATAAAAGCACCTTTCAATGGCACCCCACTCTCGTACTCTTGCCCGGAAAATCCCACGGATGGTGGAGCCTGGAGGGCTACAGTCCATTCACTTTTCCCTTTCATGCATTGGAGAAGGAATGGCAACCCACTCCAGTGTTCTTGCCTAGAGAATCCCAGGGATGGGGGAGCCTGGTGGGCTGCCATCTATGGGTCGCAGAGTTGGACACGACTGAAATGACTTAGCAGCAGCAGCAGCAACATTCCTTCAGAGAGGCACCGCATGGTGACACATGTCATTTCTGGCTCCACCAGTCTCCCCGTCCTCTACTCCACACCAGGAAACAGAAGGGGTGAGCCGCAGCTGTCTGAGTCAAGGCACTGTCCCCTGGGCTGAACAGGATGGCAGATGGAAGCTCTATTATGATACAAATAATTACGAGATGCACACATACAGACAGGACATTTTCAATTCTCATCCTTATCAGAATAATTTTACAAGGTATTTTTTGGAGTCCAAAGCCACAAATCAAATACATCACAACTTAATCATGCATAAGCAAACAGCTCAGCACTCATCTGGGTCCAGATCTGCACCCCCTCACTTCCACGTCTTTCCCTTTCATTTGGTTTGTCTCTCTGGTCCCCTCTGCTGTCCTGCCTCTCTGTACGTTGTTCCCCCTCAACCTTTCTGACTTGTTTTCCTTGTGTCCCTCTCTTTCAGTCCTCCAGGTTACCACCATTGAATCTGTGACACGCCCTTCATCCCCACTCTGTCCCGCCTCTGGTGGCCGAACTACCTTTCCACTCTCTCTTCCTCTGCTCACTTTGTCCCCACTCCAGCCCTTCTCTCCCAGCATCAAGTCTGTCCCTAGGTCATGTCTTCCACCCTTTTATACCCTCACTATACTGATCAGCCCTGGAGCAGGAAATGGCAACCCACTCCAGTATTCTCGCCTGGAGAATTCCATGGACACAGGAGCCTAGTGGACTACAGTCCATGGGAATCACAAAAAGTCAGACACAACTAAGAGACTAACCCCTTTTCATACTGGTCAGGAGCTCCTCTCCTATTCTGTCTTTACTCCTTCATGTCCCAAGAGATCCCAACTTTCTTTCACTTTGTTTTTTACCATCTGCTACTTTCACTGTTTATTCTTTCATTCTTACCATTTCTTTGCAAAACACCCATCCTCCACACTGCCCTCTGATCTCACCCACTCTTCTGTTCTCCTCATGTTTCTATTTCTCTCAGTCACTCTGTCTCCTGATCCCTCTTGCCCACATATTCAGAGTAGGTGGGATGCACTAAGATGTCTGCCTCCTGAGAGAGCACTGATGAAATAAAAACTCAAAAGTTTAGGCAAGATAGGAAAATTAAATGCAAACTTTTCCTCTGCCCATTTTGGCCCCCTCCCTCCTCTCGCATGAGCCCTCTGTTAACCGGACCTTGATGGAAGAACCTGTTCAACCATAAAGATCAATTTTTCTTCCTCTGGCACCAAGCCACATCACTCCTTAGAAGACAACATTCTCAGTATTCTAAAGGATCACAATGAGAGAGAAGGAAGGGGGCAGGACACAGCCATTAAAAGAAGTGGGGGGACGGGATGCCACAGTCATTGAGAAAAAAGGATATGACAAAAACTAGGCACAAGATGGTGGAAGAGTCTACTTCCAGTTGACCTTTAGCCTCATTACACTCTCACTCCAACACATCCCCTAAACGACACACACACAGGCACAATGATAGTTCACAGGGTAACTATAAAAGGCCAAAAGGCAGGCAGAGGCCCAATTTCCAGAAACCCTGCCCCTTAAATAGAACAGTCCTCCCATCTACTTCTGCTTCATTGAATAGCCTTTGACTGTGTGGATCACAACAAACTATGAAAAATTCTTCAAGAGATGGGAATGCCAGACCACCTGACATGCCTCCTGAGAAATCTGTATGTAGGTCAGGAAGCAGCAGTTAGAACTGGACATGGAACAACAGATTGGTTCCAAATAGGAAAGGAGTACGTCAAGGCTGTATATTGTCACCCTGCTTATCTAACTTATATGCAGGGTACATCATTCGAAATGCCGGGCTGGATGAAACACAAGCTGCAATCAAGATTGCCAGGAGAAATATCAGTAACCTCAGACATGCAGATGACACCACCCTTATGGCATAAAGTAAAGAACTAAAGAGTCTCTAGATGAACGTGAAAGAGGAGAGTGAAAAAGCTGGCTTAAACTCAACATTTAGAAAACTAAGATCATGGCATTCTGTCCCATCACTTCATGTCAAATACTTGCGGAAACAATGGAAACAGTGAGACACTATTTTGGGGGCTCCAAAATCACTGAAGATGGTGACGGCAGCCATGAACTTAAAAGACACTTGCTCCTTGGAAGAAAAGTTATGACCAACCTAGACAACATATTAAAAAGCAGAGACATTACTTTGCCAACAAAGGTCCATCTAGTCAAGGCTATGGTTGTTCCAGTAGTCATGTATGGATGTGAGAGTTGGACTATAAAGAAAGCTGAGTGCTGAAGAACTGATGCTTTTGAACTGCGATGTTGGAGATGACTCTTGAGAGTCCCTTGGGCTGCAAGGAGATCCAACCAGTCCATCCTAAAGGAAATCAGTCCTGGGTGTTCATTGGAAGGACTGATGCTGAAGCTGAAACTCCAATGCTTTGGCCACCTGATGCAAAGAACAGACTCATTGGAAAAGACACTGATGCTGGGAAAGATTGAAGGCAAGAGGAGAAGAGGATGACAGAGGATGAGATGGTTGGATGGAATCACTGATTCAATGGACATGAGTTTGAGTAAGCTCCAGGAGCTGGTGATGGACTGGGAAGCCTGGCATGCTGTAGTCCATGGGGTCGCAGACAGTCAGACATGACTGAGAGACTGAACTGAACTGAATTGAGAGCATTACAGTAAGTGTATCTGAACAGGGCTTTGAAAAGGAGTACCCAGGCAAAAGAGCTTAGATAAATTCAAGAGATACACCAAAAACCCAATGACGATCCATCAGAGTTTCTAGAAAGAATTTATCATACTTATAGGCACTGCTCTGATGCAAAACCTGAGTCCTCTGAAAATAATGACAATGGTAAACATAACCTTTTTTGGACAAAGCTCCCCAGACATAAGAAAATCACAGAAGTTAGATGGTCCACTTGGAATGACCCCTTCTCAACTGGCAGATGTTGCTTTAAAAGTGTTCAACAACAGGGGACAACAAAAGAAGCAGGAAGATGCAAGACTGAAAGCCACATTACCTGGTGGCAGCAGTGGATTCCCAGAGCACGAGTAACCTGAGGACAGGTGAGCCACCGTGGGGGAGGGAACAACACGCTTAGTGTAAGGAGGGCACTGGAAAACAGACTGTCCTTGGCTAAGGAGTAAGAAGGAAAGCAGTAACAGACAGGAGCCTGTCACTGCAGTAGAAAGAGATGAACACTCTGATGATGCCCCAGGAGCCCCAGGTACCTGTGACAGTGGGGACAAGCTGACTGACCTTCTGATAGCTACAGTGTGGCACACTCTGGTAGATACCAAGATGGTGCAGAGAACGACTCAGTCCATCCCAGTCACAGGAGTTTCTGGAGAAATGCAAAGCTGTTCTTTCTTACAACCCCTGCAATGCCAATGAGGGGACCTCAACCTGAAACACAGTTTCTTATATATGCCAACATGTCCAATCCCTCTTCTGTAAATTAAATGCACAAATGATTTTTTTCACCAGAACAGCTTGACCTCTGCATCCTGTCAGGGCACCTGGTAAGCAGGCAGATGATATTGGTGGACATTCTGGAGAAGGAGACTGATTCCCCCTCCCCAGGTATACAAAAAGGTAAGGCAGGAAGTGTGGACTGACAGCACCACAGGGAAAGCTGACAAACACATGGCCAATACAAATCCTGTTATTAGGGACACTGGAGGGATACCCTGGTGGGTCAGTGGTTACAAGTTGGCACTTTTGCTACAGTGGCCCGGGTTCAGTTCCTGGTGAGGGAACTTAGGATCCTGCAAACTGTGCAGGACAGCCAAAATAAAACAAAAAAGGGGACACTGGGACACCTAATTTAAAACAATACCTTCTGAGGCAAGAGACCCCAAAGATAATTCAGACAATTCTTGAAAAGTTGGCTTAACTGGGACTAATTAAACCTTGTAGATTCCTATATCAAACTCCTATCCTCCCAAAGAGCCGAACTCAGCAGTGTACGAATCATTGTCCAAGACGTGAGGGCCATTTGTGAGACAGCCCAAGATTGGCAGCCTGTAGTAAGTAATCCATATATGTTCTGCTCACAGCTACTGTGGGACAATACTGCTGGTGCTCAGTTCTGGACTTGAAGCACAGTTTTCCCTGCATTCCTACTGCAGAAGAACCACTGCAGCTGTCTGCTTTCTGGTGGCAGGACCCAGAAACACAGGGAGTCCAGCAGTACTGCTGGACAGCGTTGCCTCAGGGACTGAAGATTTCCCCTACCTTGTTTGGGGAAATGTTGGCTCGGGCTCTTACTCCAATGTGTGGGGGAGACTTGCTCACAACAAGCAAAGTGTCTAAAAAATACCGTAAGAACCCTGAACTCGGCCAATTGTGGATGGAACGACTCCCAGAAGAAGGCTCAAGTATGTAACAAGTCACGTACCTGGGTTTCATACTCTGCCTGACAGAAAATAGGCAACTGCCAGCTTGGGAACACCCAAGACACACAGAGCTGAGGGGCTTCTGGGAAAGGCAGGATTCTGTCAAATTAGGATCTCGAATTCAGGCTTTAAAAGAACATATCTTGAGCTCTTACTTTGACAAAAGAGCACCAAACAGCCTGGGATATGATAAAAACAAGGTTAGTCTCGGCTCCAGCTTTGGAACTAGCAGACTTAAACCTTGCACACTGTAGGTCCATGAGAGACAAGGCCTGAGCCTCACATATTAATTCAAGCTCCGGAGAACATCCCTCAGCCCACTACTTACTTCTCAACTAAAACAGAGTGTTCAGGGTGGCCCCCTAGCCTTCGAGCTGTGGCAACTCCTTGTGCCAGACTTCAGGAAACCGAGCAGTTCACCCTGGGGCAGCCCACCACTGTGCACGTCTCTCACCTGACCACGCTGCAAAGGCAGGCAGCAAAGGCAGGCGATTCTCAAGCCATGAGAGGCTCACTGCAGATCAACTTGTCAAAATACCAGGTGGTGTATCCAGAAAAGGAGTGAGGATTCACTCTGGACCACACCACACCCGGGGGAGATGTGTGCATGTGGAGCTGTCCTGACTACTGAGGCCCTGTTGCACACCGTGCCACACCCCACTGTAACAGCACCCACACCAGGAGAGATGCCACAAAGAATTCACAAGCTCATAATGGAGCCTAACCTGTGGAAGACCATCCAGCAAGCCCCTCAAACTTGCATGATTCATGCTAAAAATAAAGACTGCTGTCAGACCTCCCCAGGTGGGGACCCAACACAGGAACCTGGGTCGTCCAAACTGGCAAGTAGACTAAGGTAAATCAAGTGGATAAGGATAGAGAAAAGAGACAGAGTGGGTGATTAAATAGTTAATCCCACTAGGGGATTGTAAGTAAAGAAAAAAGTATGGGAGACTCTGTAAGTTAAAGGATCACTCAAGACAGTAAGTTTGCTCAGCAACAAAACTGTGTGGCAAAGGCATGGCACCTGCAAACAATAAAACAGCTGTGTCATGAGCCCCACATCCTGCCCAGTGGGCTCAGTAAGTTAATGACCCCCAAGGACATGCTTCTTTGTGTGTGCTAAAAACAAAAATATAAGGAAAGGGTGACATTATTGAAACCTGAGATGATTACCAAATTTTTGTGTATTTCCATTGAGCCACGAGAGTCCAAGCTTGACCATGTAAGGACAAGAAAATTCCCCCGCCCAATGAGGAGAAGGAGCTGACGATGGAAGCTGACTTCTAATCAAGATGTTTGAACTTAACTTTGCTAGCGGGTGAGATGAGTGCAATTGTGTGGTAGTTTGAACATTCTTCGGCATTGCCTTTCTTTGGGATTGGAGTGAAAACTCACATTTTCCAGTCCTGTGGCCACTGCTGGGTTTTCCAAATTTGCTGGCATATTGAGTGCAGCACTTTCACAGCATCATCTTTGAGGATTTGAAATAGCTCAGCTGGAATTCCATCACCTCCACTAGCTTTGTTCACAGTAATGCTTCCTAAAGCCCACTTGACTTCACATTCCAAGATGTCTGCCTCTAGGTGAGTGATCACACCATCATGGTTACCTGGCTCATTAAGATCCTTTTTGTATAGTTCTTCTGTGTATTCTTGCCACCTTTTCTTAATCTCTTCTGCTTCTGTTAGGTCCATGCTGTTTCTGTCCTCTGTACCTCTAATTTTCTTGAAGAGATGTCTAGTCTTTCCCATTCTATTGCTTTCCTCTCTTTGCATTGTTCACTTAAGAAGGCTTTCTTATTTCTCCTGGCTATTCCTTGGAACATTTCATTCAAATGGGTTTATCTTTCCTTGTCTCTTTGCCTTTCACATCTCTTCTTTTCTCAGCTATTTGTAAGGCCTCCTCAGACAACCATTTTGCCTTTTTGCATTTCTTTTTCCTTGTGATGGTCTTGATCACTGCCTCCTGTACAATGTCATGAACCTCTGTCCATAGTTCTTCAGGCATTCTGTCTACCAGATCTAATCCCTTAAATCTATTTGTCACTTCCACCAAAAGAGATTTGATTTAGGTCATACCTGAATGGTGTCTAGTGGTTTTCCCTACTTTCTTCAATTTCAGTCTGAATTTGGCAGTAGGGAGTTCATGATCTGAGTCACAGTCAGCTCCTGGTCTTGTTTTTGCTGACTGTATAGAGCTTCCCCATCTTCAGCTGCAAGGAATATAATCAATCTGATTTCAGTATTGAGCATCTGGTGATGTCCTTGTGTAGAGTCGTCTCGTGTTTTCAGAAGAGGGTGTGCAACTCAAAAAGATGTACAACTTGAGAGTTGCGAGTTAAGTTTTATTTGGGGAAAATGAGGACTGCAGCCAGGGAGGCAGCATCTCAGACAGCTCTGACAGGTGTCCAGAGATCTTTGACTATTAAGACCTAGTCCAGTAATAGCACATTGAGTGGTGTTTCAGCAAAATCCTTCTTCAGATCTGGGAATGAGCCTTCCCAGCAATGTGGGACCAAATGGTCATGAAATGCCCTCCAAAGTAGGGTCATATTTGCTAAACAGTCATATCAGGAGAATAGTCTGAGCACTGTGAGAGACTGCTCCAAAGCAGCAGTGGGGGAAGTTCAATATATAAGGTTTTGGTGAAGGGGAAGTTCAATACCATGAAGCACTCATTTCACAAAAGCTTTTTTGTTAGTCATGAGGATCTGATGTCACCATGAAGGGATTTAGTACTTCTCTAGATAGGAGGAAGTGCAAGGATTGAGACCATAAAGTCTGTTCCTAAAAACATCCAACTATCTACAGACCAGTCCCACCAGAGTCCCTGGAGCAGAGTTGTCTCGCTCCACTCTGAAGTCCCTCCAGGGCTGTTGAAAGTCAGCAGCTTTAGCAGAATGGGGTTCAGTCTCCGTGGAGGCAGCGGGTAAATGCCTCTGCCGTTCACTCATTGGCATGCCCTTGGTAAGTGCCAATTTGTAGATGACATGGCCCTCTTGTGGCTATACATCCGATCATGTTTTGGGGGGCATTTCATGAACATTTTGTCTCACGTTGCTGGGAAGGCTCCTTCCCAGTTCTGAAGAAGGCTTTGCTGACAAGTCACTCAATGTGCTATTACTGGACTAGGTCTCCATAGTCAAAGATCTCTGCGGACCTGTCTTCTAGTTATGGTCCAGAAAAGTATTCCTTCTTGTTGCATCTTCCCATGTCTCAATTCAATTCAGTCACTCAGTCGTGTCAGGCCTTGCAACCCCATGGATTGCAGGACGCTAGGCCTCCCTGTCCATCCCCAACTCCCAGAGCTTACTCAAACTCATGTCTATCTTGTCGGTGATCGATCCAACCGTCTCATCCTCTGTCGTCCCCTTCTCCTCCCGCCTTCATTCTTTCCCAGCATCAGGGCCTTTTCCAATGAGTCAGTTCTTCACATCAGGTGGCCAAAGTATTGGAATTTTAGCTTCAGCATCCATCAGTCCTTCCAATAAATATTCAGGACTGATTTCCTTTAGGATGGATTGGTTGGATCTCCTTGCAGCTCAAGGGACTCTCGAAAGTCTTCTCCAACACTACAGTTCAAAAGCATCAATTCTTCAGTGCTCAGCTTTCTTTATAGTCCAACTCTCACATCCATACATGACTACTGGAAAAACCATAGCTTTGACTACATGGACCTTTTTAAATAAAGTAACGTCTCTGCTTTCTAATATGCTGTATAGGTTGGTCACAGCTTTTGTTCCAAGGAGCAAATGTCTTTTCATTTCATGGCTGCAATCACCATCTGCAGTGATTTTGGAGCCCTCCACCCTCAAAAAAAAAAGTCTCTCACTGTTTCCATTGTTTCCCCAACTATTTGCCATGAAATGATGGGTCTGGATGCTAAGATCCTCGTTTTCTGAATGTTGACTTTTAAGCCAGCCTTTTCAATCTCCTCTTTCACTTTCATCAAAAGTCTCTAGTTCTTCTTCACTTTCTACCATAAGGCTGGTGTCATCTGCATATCTGAGGTTATTGATATTTCTCCCAGCAATCTTGAGTCCAGCTTCTGCTTCCTCCAGCCCTTCATTTTGCATGATTTACTCTGCATATCAGTTAAATAAACAGGGTGACAATACACAGCCTTGATGTACTCCCTTCCCAGGTTGGAACCAGTCTGTTGTTTCATATCCAGTTCTAACTGTTGCTTCTTAACCTGCATACAGATTTCTCAGGAGGCAGGTCAGGTGATCTGGTATTCCCATCTTTTTAAGAATTTTCCTCAATCTGTTGTGATCCACACAATCAAAGGCTTTGGCATAGTCAATAAAGCAGAAGTAGATGTCTTTCTGGAACACTTGCTTTTTTGATGACCTAGCAGATGTTGGCATTTTGATCTCTGGTTCCTCTGCCTTTTCTAAACCCAGCTTGAACATCTGGAAGGGGAAGTTACTCCTATATCTACAGTAACATCATTACAATCACTGATCACATATTGGGCTATACATTTGATCAACTGCTTCAAGTCCAATCATTATTGAGCCCATCTTTGCATGAAATGTTCCTTTGGTACCTCTAATTTTCTTGAAGAGATCTCTAGTCTTTCCCATTCTATTGTTTTCCTCTATTTCTTTGCACTGATCACTGAAGTAGGCTTTCTTATCTCTCCTTGCTATGCTTTGGAATTCTGCATTCAAATGGGTATATCTTTCCTTTTCTCCTTTGCTTTTCACTTCTCTTCTTTTCACAGCTATTTCTAAGGCCTCCTCAGACAGCCATTTTGCTTTTCTGCATTTCTTTTTCTTGGGGATGGTCTTGATTCCTGTCTCCTGTACAATATCATGAACCCCCGTCCATAGTTCATCAGGCACTCTGTCTGTCAGATCTAGTCCCTTAAATTTATTTCTCACTTCTACTGTATAGTCATAAGGGATTTGATTTAGGTCATACCTGAGTGGTCTAGTGGTTTTCCCTACTTTCTTCAATTTCAATCTGAATTTGGCAATAAGGAGTTCATGATCTGATCCATAGTCTGCTCCCGGTCTTGTTTTTGCTGACTGTATAGAGCTTCTTCATCACTGGCTGCAAAGGATATAATCAATCTGATTTCGGTGTTGACCATCTGGTGATGTCCATGTGTAGAGTCTTCTCTTGTTTTGTTGGAATAGGATGTTTGCTATGACCAGTGTGTTCTCTTGGCAGAACTCTGTTAGCCTTTGCCCTGCTTCATTCTGTACTCGAAAGCCAAATTTGCTTGTTACTCCAAGTGTTTCTTGACTTCCTACTTTTCCATTCCAGAAGGGTTCAGATAGAAAAAGGAAATGTTTCAATTTGTGTATAAAATATAATTTTCCCAAGTTGCTGTCATAATTAGTTTCAGGGGAAGGTTTTTTTTTTTTTCCTTACACCTGGAAAACACTTATTCTAACCAGCAATTTTTCAGATACAAACCATAAAAGTTATAAGCATATTCATTAGTCCTTCTGTTAAGCTTTGTGAAGTCATCAGATTTTGCACTAGAATCCTTACCCAGTTCAGAAAGTGGTATTTATCCAAAAGTCCTTTCTGTACATCTTCTTGAAGAGCAAGTATTCTTGCAAAACTTAATTAGTGCTATGACAATATTTTGAGATAATTAGAATTATGCCTGATAACATTTTACCCAAACATATCAGAATTATAGGGGCCCTGTATGGTTTCTACGATATCTATATTAGTAACATTTACCGTACAATATCAGTTCAGTTCAGCTCAGTCGCTCAGTCGTGTCCGACTCTTTGCGACCCCATGAACTGCAGCAGGCCAGGCCTCCCTGTCCATCACCATACAATGTAACCCGAGACTTATTCCTCACTTGGCAATACTTCCCATGTCATTCTGTACAGAACGTAAGACGAATTGGTGTAATATCTCTCTTTGGGGTGTTTCAGGGCCCTCTGAAGCATCCCAAAGTTAGCTAGAAATCAAGTTCTTCATTAAAATGACTTAGGAAGTTTTGTCAACAAATATCAAAAAGGTTTAGCACACTAAGTCAGATAGGATTATAGGTCATTGTGAAACAATAGCTTTTCATATAGCTAAAGTAACAATAAAAGATTTCAGAACAGATCATTTAAGAGATAAAGAAATTTAAATCTGTTATCAAAGGCAGGTCACCATCTGAAAAAAAGGTGTCATCTTAACAGACAGAAAAGCTGAATTCAAGTTTTGCAACAGATGGAAAAGCAAAATTCAAAGCTAAATAAATTTTACTTTATTTAAAAGGCAAACTTAATTCAATTTATTTTACACTTATTTTAAACCATGTACAAAACTCACTTCTCAAGTTTCACTTTTCAAAAACCTTATCACTTTCCGTACCCATTACTTTGTTCTTCCATCCTAAAAAGCCACCTGTAAGTCAGGCTTACTTCCTTTTCCCTTCACAAAATGCAATTCCATTCCTCATACCTTCTTTACTGAAAACACACTTCGTACTTTCCTTAAGCAACCAAGAATTGACTCTTTTTTTTTTTTTTTTTTTGGCAAGTTGGGCCATTTTTAATACTGAGTCAAAAGAAGTTGTTTTTGGCCTCCCAAAGTGCCCATCCCTTTTTATTGAGGTGAATATTTTTCCGAGTTTTAAGTAAACAGTTGCTGTGACTGGGTAAAGTTGCCCAGGTCCATCCTCCAGGAATGGAGGATGTCATTATCGGAATGCCATCCAGTCTTCAAGGGGGATATCAGCCTGGATCTGCTCTGTAATTATTGCAGAGCTCTAATTTGCTTTATCCGTGTCAACAGTTCCCCTCTCTCATGAATATTTACTAGAGCAGTGAACTCTTTACCGATGAAGACCTGAGGTACCGTTCTGGCTCCAGTGAGCTGTTGCAAGTAATCTTGTATCTCATTGGTGTCGCCTTTGGCTGTGATATCGACAAATTCCAAAAGCCCTTGTTTGAAGGGCAGTTGACTGAGGAGCTCCTGAGTCCTTGTGCAGTAGGGGCAGGTTGGGTTGAACACGATCACCTTCCCAGACTGGATCTTGCAGTTTACAAATGCTTGAGCCATGCTGCCTCTCCTGGGAGGACACCTTAACTGCCAAGAACTGACTTTTATATTAGCATTTTATAGATTGGTGACCATAAATACCAGTGATAATTTCTAAAACCTTTGCTTTCTGAGAGAGAACATTTTAGGATGGCACCAAACAAAATGAGGGCAAAATGAGGACTGTACCCAGGGCGCAGCATCTCAGACAGCTCTGAGAGACTGCTTCAAACGGCAGTGGGGAAGGGCAATATACAAGGTTTTGGTGAATGGGAAGTTCAATACCACGAAGCACTTATTTTACAAAAGGTTTTTTGTTAGTCATGAGGATATGATGTCACCATAAAGGGATTTAGTGCTTCTCTAGATAGGAGGAGATGCAATGATAGAGACCATAAAATCTGTTCCTAAAAACATTTAAAAAAAAATCCAAATGTCTAAAGACCCATCTCACCGGATTCCCTGGAGCATGGAGTACCTCACTCCACAGCTGTTGAAGGACAACAGCTATAGGAGCATGGGGTTCACTCTCCGTAGAGGCAGATGGCAAACGCCTTTGTTGTTCAGTCACTGGCAGTGCTCTTGGTCAATGCCACTTTGTAGTTGACAGGCATTTGCTATGACCAGTGCGTTCTCTTAACAAAATCGTTAGCTTTGCCCTGCTTCATTCTGTACTCCAAGGCCAAACTTGCCTGTTAGTCCAGGTATCTCTTGACTTCCTACTTTTGCATTCCAGTCCCCTATGATGAAAAGGACATCTTTTTTTGGATATTAGTTCTATGAAATTTGTAAGTCTTCATAGAACTGTTCAACTTCAGTTTCTTTGGAATTAGTGGCTGAGGCATAGACTTGGATTACTGTGATATTGAATGGTTTGCCTTAGAAATAAACAGAGATCCTTCTGTAGTTTTTGAGATTGCATCCAAGTGCTGCATTTTGGACTCTTTTGTTGACTATGATAGCTACTCCATTTCTTCTAAGGGATTCTTGCCCACAGTAGTAAATAGAATGGTCATCTGAATTAAATTCACCCATTCTGGTCCATCTTAGGTCACTGATTCCTAGACAGTTGATGTTCACTCTTGCCATCTCCTGTTTGACCACTTCCAATTTACCTAAGCCCCTTTTTCCATGTCCATCTTTCTCTGCCTTTCTCCTTGTCCATCTCCTTGTTCATAAGTCAGCAGAAGATAAATTGATGCATTTTTCTGAGAACACTGAACTTTCCAGGATGGAGTTTACCCAGTTAATGAGATCTTTTGATCTCATCCAAAGGGAGATTTACAGACTTTACTCTCCCACAGGCGGCTAGGGTCCGTGCTGACCCAGTGGCTGCCCGAGCCCAACAGGGCCACGTGAGGGGCAGGGGGCATTGCCACTGTCCCTGAGGCAGGTCCATGGCTACATGATTGTTTAACAGAGGATATGAAAACACTTGCAGTTAAACCTATCAATTATGAAAAAGTGCAGGTGGTACCACAGGGGTGAGATGAAAATCAGAAAGCATTTCAAGAGAGGTTGATAGAAGCTTTAAAAAATAGAGCAGGGGCTTTTCTGGTGGCTCACTGGGAAAGAATCCACGTGCCATTGCAGGGCACATGGGCTCTATCTCTAATCCAGGGAGATCCCATGTGTCATGGAGCAATTAAGCCCAGGAGCTGAAACTACTGAAGCCCAGGCCCTAGAGCCTGTGCTCTGAAACAAGAGAAGCCACTGCAGTGAGAAGCCCATGCTGAGAAAAGCCCACAAGCAACAAAGACAGAGCATAGACAAAATATATACATAGGGGTGTGGATCCCTTCTCCCTCGAGGGACAGGCCCTTTTGGCTATGCATTTCATTGCCCACCCTGCCACAGACATCAGGAGCGAGATTCAAAAAGCGACTGCTAGTCCTCAGACCCCTATGAGCGATTTGCTCCAAGTGGCTTATTCAGTTTTCGATAATAGGGACATGGTTGAAAAGGCTGAACACTCCCAGAGAAATACACAAAGGGCTGAAATGATGATTGTAGCTTTGTCCACTCAGAGACCAGCAGAGGGGAGGTCAGCCTTTGCAGGCCAAGCTGGCCATGGTGGACCACAAGGCCCACAAGTACCCAGACCAACCCAGGATGCCCTGTGTGGACAGAAGGGCACTGGAGGAGAGACTGTGGTGGACTCGCCCTTTTATAGACAGCCAGGGGACTGGAGGAGGGAATGCCCCAGACACCTGAGATCCATAGGGCCCCTCAGCCTTGGATGGTTTCCCCACACTGAGGGGCCCCGAGGTCACAAGTGGCTCTGCCTACAGCACCGTGAAAGAGTGCTGAAGTTTGGGGGGTCACTGAAGCAGGGGCCGAGATGGAATTCCTCGGACACCAGCGCAGTCCTTTCCGTCTTAACCTGAAGGGCTGGAAATTTTAACAGCCATAAAAAATACATAATGGGAACATCAGCACCAACACAGGGCCCGCTTTCCAGGAACCCCCTTCATGCTCCAACAGTGGCCAGTGGTTTCTACATCGATTTCTGTGCCTGTCACCTCTCTTTTAACTCAAGGGACTTTCTAGTTAAATTAGCCTCCACTCTGATTCTTGAGGGACAAGGAAGCCACCCTTATGACCAAATGATACTAACAAAACTAAAAAACAGATTAACTCTATAACTGAGATAAAAGACTTAATAGACGCTGCAGTGCAAAACACTGAGGCTCTGGGTCTAGCTACAAATAAACAGACTGAGGCCTTATGTGATGCTCTTCCAGATTTGGAATGTGTTCTGAGCTACATAGCCCAGCTGGTAAAGAATCCGCCTGCAATGCTGTTACTGAAAGGTATGTGTTGGGGCCCGGGCATGTTTTGTACCCCTCCCTCATCAGACAGACTCCACAGGTTCTCGTTTGGGTCCTCACCCCAAGAATGTGCACAGAGCCGCAGATGATTCCAATCTGGATCCTGCATTGAGCACCAGGGGTCGTAGCCTCTACTGAGACTGAGATCAGGCCCTGGGGGAGGGAAGGGCGCTCTGCTCTGAGTGGGGCTGGACCAGGGCCTGCTGTGTGACCTGAAGGGCATCGTGGGGTGAGCAGATATACCCCCTGCTGCTGTGTGCATGAGGCCTCACCAGGAGGGGAGTGTGATCCGAGGGAAAGTGTGAGATAGTCCCATGTTGGACTCTGTGTGGGAGTTGACTGTCCTGAGTCCCTCCTGAGACAGTGGCCACAGGGGATTGTCTGTTCCTCATGGTAAGGGCTTCCCTGTGTGTGTGGTTGGGGCTCAGGAAGGGGGTGTGTTGACCCTAAGCATTAGACAGCATGTTTTCCACTTTCATGATAGAACTGTGAAGACTCACGGACGAAGAAGCCCAGAAGAGGAAAGAACAGGAGTCAGGCATGGCTCTTTCTCTGGTAAGGTCATATTCTCAGTGGATTCTCAGTCTGTCCTTCCTGAATTGCCCTTCTCTGGACTCCCTAATCATGTCTGACTCTGAAATATCCTGTCTGACTCTTGTACACCCACACTCACCCGGGGCCTTCCCTCAGGGCCTGTCCTCTCCACTTAGATCCCGTCTCCGCATGACCTCGTGACCTGGCCTTGTGAGGAGGCTCCCCTGGGTGCCGTCCTGGGCAGGGCTTCTCACTCATGGGTTAGAGACGGGGTCTCGGTGCTGTTGGGCTGCAGGGGTTGCTTAGGGCCTATCTGGATGCGCTGTCTGCTCTCTGTTAATCAGGGTAGAGAAGCTGTAGGTGGACCTCAGGTATTAACATGTACAGTACACGGTAAAATCTGCCAAAGAGGCCAATGAGGGGAAATCCGTTCTGACTTTTTACAATACTTTTAAAACTAAATGACCACCTCCCTGAAAACTTCAGTGTTTGGGCATGGAACGGAACATTCAGAAAGAGATGTCAGGTCTGGGGAGTGTTTCGTTAGACCATCTAATTTAAACTGTAAAGTCAGGTTTACTACTTTTTTTTTCTTTCTTTTTTGACCACGTGATGCAGCTTCCAGGGTCTTAGTTTGCTGAGTAGGGATCGAACCTGAAACCCTGCAGTGGAAGTGAGGGATGTTAACCACTGGACCATGAGGGAATTCTCCAACTTTACTAATTTTGATTCAGTATTTTCTTAATGGAATAAAGTAATAAATTTTTGATGTTGTTAATAAGTACATACCTAAAATTAATTATAAAAACCACATTATGATTTTTTAAATGTATTTATTTCCTGTACTCTGACTTCATTGCTTTAGTGTCTTTTCCCTAGATCTGGCAAGTGGTGGCCACTCTCTGGTTGTGGTGCACAGCTTCTCATTGTGGTGGCTTCTCTTGTCTTGCAGCCCAGGCTCTAGAGCACACTGGCTTCAGTAGATTCACCTCCTGGGCTCTACAGCTCTGGATCAGAAATTGAGACTCATGGGCTTAGTTGCCCCTCAGCATGTGGGATCTCTGACCAGGCAAAAACCCACATCTCTTGTATTGCCCAGTAGATTCTTTACCACTTACCCATAGGGAGGCCCACATATTTTTCAATACAGATATTTTATAAAGATTGGAAGAAATCTGTATCTTATTTTCTGCTTGATTACTTTTTATTTTTATTTTTTTTTGAACCAGAATAAGATAATGTTGGGGAGTTCCCTGGTAGTATAGTGGATAAGAGTGTGCCTGCAAATTTTGGGTGTACGGGTTCCATCCCAGGTCCCAGAAGATGCCTCAGAGCAACTAAGCCCATGGGCCACAACGACAGAGCCTGTGCCCTTGAGCCCAGGAGCCATTACTACAGAAGCCCGCACTCTCTAGAGCCTGTGCTCCAAAACAAGAGAAGCCACTGCAAGGAGAAGCCTGGGCACTGCAGCTGCAACTAGAGAAAGCCCACTCACAGCAAGGACCCAACATAAGCAAAATAAATAAGCTTGAAAAAGAAATAGAATGTTGACAAAATTACTGAATGAAGAAGTAAAATAAAGAAGAGAATGAGAACCCAATCAGTATTCTTACCTGGAGAATTCCATGGATAGAGGAGCTGGCGGGCTGCCCTCAGCGGGGTTGCAAAGAGTGTGGCATGAGTAAGCAGGTAAACAACAACTTCCACACACAGCAGATTGAGCTCTGAAAAACAAATCTAAGTGTCTAACTTTCCTCTTGCAGATTCTTCAGTGACTTCCAGTAGCTTTTGGAATAAAGTTCTAAATCCATAGATCTTGCATAAATTAGCCTCTGCCTGGCATCACCCCATGTACATTCCCTGTGTCCCAGTCACACTGACTGACTTTCTGTTCAGTAAATATCTTCGTACCTCAGAGCTGGCACTCAGGCTGTTCTCTCTGCTTGCAACACTCTTCTGTTTCCCACCTTGCCAATCCTAAGTTTCTTCCTCACAGAGACCTTGTCTGATTTCTCAATGTAGCTTAAGACTTTCTGTTTAATCTTGTCTTAGCACCAGGCCTGTGTCAGAGCACTTATTTCAGTAGTTACATTAAAATTGTGGATGAAATTGGCTGGCTGGCTGCTAGATTGTAGGCTCCATCATGTTCACTTGTGTATTTCAAGTTTGAGGCACAAAGCTGATGGTGAATGAAATTTGATAGAATGAAAGAAAAAAAATAAAGACAACTCTTGTTTCAATCAATTGTGTGTTTATACACACATGCATGAATGCATGGATATGTAACTCCATGGTTTTATTACAAAAACATCCTCTCATAAATAATGGTGTATGCTTTGTATCAGTTTCAGTTGTATCTTAAGTGTATTTCATGGCGTTGATTTTTCTACATCATTAGATGAATGATGTAAATTGTAGTAAGATTATTGACATTGTGTGGGTTGCGATGGGAGAGGGTGTGACCCTGTATCGTGACCATTTATGCTGTTCTATTGTATTTCAGCTTCCTTGAACTTGATTCGGGTATTCTCAGGGAGCTCTCAGTGGAGGCAATTTCCTTCTTAGGTAGTTAACTGGTTGATTCTTTAGGTTCAGTTGTCACTCCCAACCACCTGAGCTCAGGTGCTGTTGCCTCATTTCTTAACAGTTTGATCTGAGCTATTTCTTAGAGTGAAAGATTTTTCTCCCCAGTAAGGTGGACGCGATCTTTCTCTAACGTGCTGTTTTGTTGATGACAAGTTCATCCGTCTGAAGTCTTTAGAGTAGTGCTTAGTGTGTAGGACGTGCTGAAACACCTGTCGTCAGTGTGATGGTGTCATCATCATCACAATGTGTGTTCTTTTAAAGTCACTGTGGACTTTGTCGTCTCTGAAGACACCAGTCTTGCTGTAACTCATCTAGATAGTGACACTACATCACTCAGTGTGTTGAATGTAACACTTCTGGGTAGACAGACAACCCAGTGCTGGTTTTAATTTGTGTAATTTTCATGTATTTTCCACATACATGACAAATTCATGTTGATTGCAGGATATCATAATCTTAGGGGAAAAGAGGAAATTTTAAATTCGATTAGAGACCAACAGTTTGCTTCAAGCAGCTTTTAATGGATTTATCAGAATATTACTTCAACTGAATTGAGCTTTACCCCTCTCACCTCTTCTCATTTTGTGTGAAACTAAGAATCCTCCTCAGGGCCCATTGGTGGAATGTGTTTTCATTTCAGGCACAGTTGAGCTTCAAGGATGTGTTCCTAGATTTCACTCCTGAGGAGTGGGAATGCCTGGACCCTGCCCAGAGGACCTTGTACCAGGATGTGATGGTGGAGACCCTCAGGAACCTGCTGTCTGTGGGTGAGGATCACTTCCCTCTGAAGTAGGGATCTGCCCTGGGGTACCTCTGCACGTTCCCTCTGAACCTTTTGAGATCCCCTGTTTTTCTTGACTAAGCTCAAAAGCTTGTTGACTCATACATATAAAGCTTCACGATTGGTATCAGGAGTTTAAACTTGTCTTTCCTTCAGGTGACCTGCCCACTGTGTGATACACAAGGAGTTTCTCCACCGCGCTAGTGTTTATAGAGCTAATTTCAAACGTTGAAATATCCAGATGCCTGTTTTCTAGCCCTGTGTTCTTGATTCAGTAGTTCTTAGGTAGGAACTAGATACCTGCTGTTCCCTGTGCATTCAGAAGGCGGCAGATAGTAAATTCATTTGAGAAGTATTTTTCTGTCAGTTTGTAATGTCCTCACTCCTTGGCTGACAAAAGAGCTGGATTCTACACCTGCCAATGCAGGAGACACAGGTTGGATCCTTGGTCTGGGAAGATCCCACATGTCACAGAGCAGCTACGCCTGTGTGCCTCAACTACAACCCAGCACTCTAGAGCCTGGAATCTGCAACTACTGAGCCCACATGGGACAACTACTGAAGCCTGTGCACCCAGGAGAAGCCGCAGCAAGTGAGGCACATGAGCACTGCAACTGGAGCGTAGCCCCTACTTGCTGAACTTGGAGAAAAGACCGACCAGCAATGAACACTCACCCGATCCAGAAGAAATGAATACACCAATGTATTAAAAATCACAGATACATTTATTTAAAAAAGAGAGAGAGAGGTTGGATTCTGGAAGAAGCCACAGTATATAGCATTACTTCTGAGTAGGAACTTCTGTTTCTGATCTGAACGTTATCCCCATTCTTGTGGCACAAGGAAGAAGACCCCTGGATTGCGGAGAATGAGGTGCTAATAGCAAACATCCAGATGAGTGGGAAAGTATCCACAGTGTGATCACAGGGCAACTGTCACAAGGACAGAGAGGAAGCCACACCGTTCATGGGGTTTGGGAAACTCTCCAAGTGGGAGAGTTCTGTGAAAAACAGATGTTTAATGTTTGTGAACTCTCACAGGAGATTTTTCTTCTCTGTACTTAGGGTTCTGTTCTTCGACATGTGAAATGTACAGCACCCTTGACTGGTGCTGTAGCACCCACAGAGATGAAGGTAAGGTCATTTCTTTATGCCTGTACCGGGTCTTTTTTGCTGTGTGGACTTTTGTCTATTTGAGACGAGTGAGGGCTACTCTCTAGTTGCGGGGAGCATGGTTTCTCATTGTGGTGGCTTCTTTTGTTGTGAAGCCTGGGCCATAGGCACACGCGCTTGAGTAGTTCTACCATACAAGCTCAGCATTTGTGGCTCATCAACTTATTCTCCGTGACATGTGAGATGTTCCCAGAACAAGAATAAAACCCATGTCTCCCGCATTACTAAGCAGATTCTTACCATGGAGCCACCAGGGTGTTAGGGAAATTAAATAAATAGTCTTGTTTAGGCTTCAAGACAAAGCAGTGCATTCCTCTGACCTTGCTTCTAACGTGCATGGAAACTGCCCTGAGTATGAATGTCCTGACTGTCTCCTGTGAGTGCAAGTCTTGCAGCACCATAGATAAGATAGGGGACAAACCTTGAGATTGTTCAGCCTTTGCAGGGGCCCTTGCCAACCAACCCTAGGCTTAGCACCATCCAAGTTGGCTCCTGGATCCTCCTCGCTGCCTACCGTGAGGTAAATAAAGGTAACTTAAAACTATCTAAAGAGAAATTACAACTGAAAAAAGAACTATGTTATTTGTGAAGATGATTATCCATATTACAACGTCACATTATATTTTGGCTGATCAAATCTTCACTTTTTAAGTCGACTCTCTTTAGCCAGCCCACAGCTCCAACTGTGTCCCCCACTGCCTTTCTCTCTCCATTCTTTGTCCTGTCGTGGCCTTACAGCCCTCCCAACCCCCTCTTTCTCCCTCTCCATCAGCTGGTCCCCTTCTACTGCCCCAGTCTCTGAGTGGGGAGGGCGAGCCCAGGTTCTCCCACTCTAGCAAGTTTGTTTACCCCTAAGATTCTTCTGATCAAACACCCTCATCTCCTTGGAGGGACGTTCCAAGATTTTTATCAGTCCTTCTGGCCCTGTTATCACAGTCAATTTGAGCACTCTTTGATCTGTATTTTAGCCATAAATGTATGACTATAGAAAGGAAAGATAACTTGTTTGATACAGGATAGCCATATTGTTTAGACTCTGGAGAAAACTGGTTAAGATGAATTTTTTTTCTTTGAAAGTGCAAAACTGGTTCTTTTTACATGTGGAATTGAAAACAGCAAGCTTGTTAAAAAGACCTACCCCAAAAAACAGCTGAAAGTTAACCTTTGCCAGGGCTTCCCAGATGACTCTAGTGGTAAAGAACCTGCCAGCCCCTGGGGGAGACACAGGAGACGTGGATTTGATCCCTGGGTAGGGAAGATCCCCTGAAGGAGTGAATGGAACCCACTCCAGTATTCTTGCCTGGAGAGTCCCATCATGGACAGAGGAGCCTGGTGGGCTAGAGTCCACGGGGTTGCAGGGGGTTGGACAGAACTGAAGCGACCCTGCATAGCATGCAACCTACGCCATGTCCTTGAAGTATGTAACCCATTTTTCCAGGGATGTCAGTCTTGGGCAAATTAGAATTTTAAACCACGGGGCGGGGGGTGGGATGAAAAAGCTGAAAGAGACATTTTAAATCTCAGGCAGGAAAGTATGAGAGCTCTCATGTCTGTCGATCTGCATTTATGTTTGTCTCATTGTGCGTCTTTGTTTTTGGATAATATTGCTGAGGTGAATTTGTAAATGAGCTCTAATTCAATTGTTTGTTAAAAAAAAAAAAGTACGCACTTACAAATCAAACAATTACAAGAGAAATTAACCTAAATGAATTTCAGGTTCACGTGAACTGGGAAATATTCAGTATTAAATATCTAGGATTAATGTTTGTTTGCTAATCTAATTAAGACGTCTTGTGTCTTGAACATTGTCTAATACTTTTATTGTACGTAGGTTTAATGTTAAGTAAGTTTGTCAGCGCTTAAAGTAACTCGAGTGAAGAAACTTTTAAGGAAAGAATGCAAATATGATTGGAGTTTCTAGATAAACTCTGTTAGGAATGATTATACTTTAGAAATGTCTGTCTAAAGTAATCTCTCCAAATTTGAATAACCTGAATTTCTAGGGTTGTGCTAAACTAAGTGATGCAAGTTGGTTGAATATCTAGGTCATTTCCAAATAAAATAAGATTCTGGAACACAGATTACTGAAAACACATTTCCACTTACAGACAAACTAAAGAGATTTTGGACTATTAAAGAATATGTTTGGTGCCACCCTGAGATGTTCTCTATAAGAAAGCAAATATTCTTAGACATTATCACTGGTATTTATGTTCACCGGTCTACAAAATGCTAATATAATGGACAGCTCATGGATGCTTAAGGAAAGTAAGACGTGTGTTTTTTGTAAGAAAGGTATGAGAAATGTGGGCCAATCACCTTGCTTTGTCCCCCCTGGTTAAGTTTTCTCAGGACCCTCCCCTTGGGTACACAGGCACACCCTGGATCTTGAAGTAAAGGCTTCTCAGAGGGACAAAACCCATTATGGCCTGGACTGATCCTCTGACTTTAAACTGCAAGGCTCCTTTCTGCACTTGTGTATTGTCTCCTTTATCAGACAGGGTTTTTTCCTTTCTTTGTCCTTGCCATGATTGTTCCCTTGAATTAAGAGACAAACTGCCTGTTTACCCTGTTTTTGTTGGCTGTAAATTCCTCAACCAAGCCCACCTATATCTTGTCTCAGGGCATGCAAATGGAGGGTAGCTGATTGTAGATGTCCAACCTGCAGCCCTTCCAAATCCTACCTCAAAATTACATTTTATTAAGGAAAATGCAAAGTACTTCTGACCTACAGATGGCTGTTTCTAAATGAACAAAGTGATTAAAAAAAAAAAAAAACAAAACAGAGAGGTTTCATGGAAATTGGGCTCCAAGAAAAGACGTCCCAAAGGCAATGTCTTTATATGTTCTGCAACAATCTGTCATTTAACTCCTGTCAATTTTGTTGCTTGACTTTGGGTAGCATGTGATGAGCTATTTCACAGGAATTTACTTCCCCTTGTCCCCCTCCTGTGGTAATTAGTGCTGTTAGGTGGCATAGACTCTTGCATGTTTTATAGAAAAAATTAGAAGTTATTATTATTATTATATTTTTGCTGTGCCACATGGCAGTCTGGTTCTTAGTTCCCCATTCATGGATGGAATCTGTGCCCCCTACAGTGGAAGCACATCATCCTAACTACTGGACCACAGGGAGTTTGCCTCAAAGGTTACTTTTGCTTAAAAGATATATTTACTTCCTGTCATGCTTATTGTCACATGTCTCATCTACATTACATCTTGTATGTTGTTATTTTACATTTCGTTCCCAAGAGAGTTGTCTCTGACTCTAGTTAACTAGGTTTTCCAATCACATTCCTTTATCTTCATAACAGTATGTTAAAAATTTATTTAAAATTTGTTTGTTTTTGGCTGCACTGGGTCTTTGTTGCTTTAGTTACAGTGCATGGACTTCTCATTCTAGTGGGTTCTCCTGCTGCAATGCGTGGTCTCTGTGTGTTTGCGCAGTAGTTGTGACTCCCCAGCTCTAGAGCACAGAATCATCACTTGTAGCCTACAGGCTTAGTTGTTCTCAGGCATGTGGGGATTTCTCGGATCAGGGATCAAACCTGTGTGCCCTGCACCAGCAGGCGGGTTCTTTACCTCTGAGCCACAAGGGAAGCCCCACAGCTTGTTCCTTTACATATATCTTGGAGCCAATGAACTGGGTGAGTTTAGGTTACTGTGTAGATAGGAGGTTGATGTATTGAATGATTATTGTGTAAGCACAGAATGTTTTACTTATTTTTTTAAAAAATGTTGGTCTTTTTGTACTACGCAATAGAACTTACATGAACCACTTATTAATGGTTCTTATTAATAGTCATAAAATGCCTATATGTCTATCTACTGGTAGATTTTTAAAAGGTATTTAGAAAAGTGTTTATTTTTTTATTTTTAAAATTATTTTAGGGAATTCCCTGACAGTCCAGTGGATAGGACTCAGTAGTTTCACTGCAGCAAGCATGGACTTAATCCATGGTCAGGGAACCAAGATCTCATAAGCCACATGGTCCAACAAATTTTATTATATATGGTTTACAGAATTCCTTATTTTCTCAATGCAGTTTCTGTGGAACAGTTACTAACTGCCATTTATTTTTCACATTATTCATTAGAATACTTCTTTTGCATTGTTTACCATTCCAGTGTATTGCCTGTTTGATGCTTGTTTGCTCAGGTGCTCAGTCCTGTCTGACTCTTTGTGATCTCATGAAATGTACCCCACCAAGCTTTCCTATCCATGGAATTTTTTTCAGGAAAGAATAGTGCACTGGGTTGTGATTTCCTGCTCCAGATGATCTTTCCTACCCAAGGATTGTATGCCCCTGTGCCCCTTCTGCATTGGCAGGCAGTTTCTTTACCACTGAGTCACCTCTTTAGTCCTGTATGTTCTTTACCTTTTAACTATGTATAAGTATGCATAAAATGTGTACAATATACCGTTAGTTGCTCCTCAATTATGAGACAGCAGTGTGTTTAGTACAAAGTAGGATGAGCTTGGAGGTCATGGTGAGAAAATGTTTTCTTTGCTAACTGACGTGAGTTTGCATAAAATGAATATTTTCTGATTGTGTTTGAAACTACACTACCCTAAAGTTAATTTGAATTACATATGATCACTCTTTTTTAAAGAGTTCTATTCCTTTAGTGTTCTATACTTTTAAGATCATCATTATGAAGATTTGTAATTCTGTTCAGGATGGATATGACTTTTGGTACAATATCATGTGTTTGACAAGAAATAATTTCTTTATGAATTATAACTAATAGAATACCTGTGGTTCTTTATGTCTTGTAGATATGTCTCATATACATATGACCAAGAAATTACAGGCAAAAGCAAACAGTGGGAAAGGGGAAATTTTCAAAGAGTGATGTTTGGAAGAGCTGAAAGCCTTGAAATCAAAGATTTTCGCCTCAGGAAGATCCAGGAAAATATACATGACTTTGACTGTCTGTGGACAGATGATGAAAGAAATGACAAAGGAATGTCTACATCCCATAACAAAACCTCACTGATGGAAGAGATCATCATAGTAGAAGTGATGCAGGAAACAGACCTTTTGAAAGGCCCGGATCCACCTTTCAGGATGAATTGCAGATGGTACAATCTGAAGGGATAGTTTTTGAATGTAGTCAAGTTGTGACAAATGTCAGCGCCTCAGGTTCATCGTCTCAGAGAACTTGTAATGTCTGCAAAGGCTTTTCTCATATACATGAGAATGCTCTTATGCACCCTTCAGAACTGTTACCAGACCATGAAACACACACACAAAAAAGACCTGACAAATGCAATGAGTGTGACATAACCTTTCTTCAGGACTCAGAACTCACTAGACCTCAAAGAATCCATACAGGAGGAAAACCATATAAATGCAACGTGTGCAACAAGGCTTTTAATCAAACTACAAAACTTGCAATGCATTGGAGAATTCATACTGGAGAGAAACCACATAAATGTGATGTATGTGGCAAGGCCTTTAGTCAAACTTCAAAACTTGCAGTTCGTCAGAGAATTCATACTGGAGAGAAGCCATACAAATGCAATGTGTGTGACAAGGCATTTAGTCATACTGCAAAACTTACTGTTCATTGGAGACTTCATACTGGAGTGAAAGCATATAAATGTGATATATGTGGCATGGCCTTTAATTTAGCTGCAAAGCTTGCAGTTCATCAGAGATTCCATACACGAGAGAAACCACATAAATATCATATTTGTGGCACAGCCTTTAGTCAAACTGCAAACCTTGCAGTTCATTGGCAAATTCATACTGGAGAGAAACCATATAAATATGATGTGTCTGGCAAGGCATTTAGTCATACTGGAAAACTTGCTATTCATCAGTGAGTTCATACTGGAGAGAAACCATGTAATTGTGGTATATGTGCCAAGGCTTTCAGTGTAAGTTCAAGCTTCGCTGTTCATCAGAGAGTTCATACTGGAGAGAAACCGTATAAATGTGATATATGTAGCAAGGCCTTTAATCAAACTGCAAGACTTGAACTTCATCAGAGAATTCATACTGGAGAGAAGCCATACAAATGCAATGTATGTGACAAGGCATTTAGTCATACTGCCAACCTTACTGTTCATCAGAGACTTCGTGCTGGGGAGAAACCATATAAATGTGATATATGTGGCAAGGCTTTCAGAGGAAGTTCAAACCTTGCTGTTCACTGGAGTGTTCATACTGGAGAAAAACCACATAAATGTGATGTGTGTGGCAAGGCGTTTAGTCATACTGGAAACCTTGGTATTCATCAGAGAGTTCATACTGGAGAGAAACCATATAAATGAGGTATGTGTGGCAGGGCTTTCAGTGTGAATGCAAACCTTGCAGTTCATCAGAGAGTTCATACTGGAGAGAACCTTACAAATATAAAAATTTTAACAAACCATTTAGGCACAGTCATCCATGACTCATTATCAGGCAGTTCAGGCAGGAGAGAAACCATATAAATATGATGTGTATGGCCGGTGCTTTATTTGAAATGACGAACTTAGAAACCATCGGAGAATTCATACTAGAGAGAAACATTAGAGATGTGACAGTTGTGAGAAACATTTTAGTGCAAATGTCGTGAGTGTGACAGAGCCTTTAGTCAGTGTTCAGGCCTTATAATTCAGAGAATTCATACTGCATAGAAAAGATACAAGGGAAATGAATGTGGCCGTTTCTAGTGCATGTTCAGCATCAGTTCATACAGGAGAGAAACCACATAAATGGTATTATGTGGCACACCCTTCAGTCACAAGGAATGACCCTGCAGATCATCTGAGAATCCATAGGGCAGTGAAAACTTAGACATGTAGAGAATGTGGTAAAATATATCAACTTTTTGACCCTCAGAAAATTCAAACTGGAGGAAAACTACACAAATGTGTTAGGTGTGGGAAAGGTTTGATTCTGTGTTCAGGCCTAACTCACCATCACTTAATTTTTTTTTTTCAATATTGTAATGGTTTTTGCTATTCATCAACATGAATAGGCCATAAGTGTACATATGTCCCCTCCCCCCGAACCCACCTCTCTCACCACCGTATTCCTCCAGATTGTCCCAGAGCACTCGCTCATACATCAGACTCTCACAGGCCCTTTTACATATAGTAATATATATGTTTCAGTGCTAATCTCTTAAATCCTGCCATCCTATTTCTTTTGTTGTTTTTTTTTTTTCACTAGTTTTTCCTTGGCGTTACTTTTTCTATCCACATGTTATGACCCAGATTTAATGTTGAATTTACATTTCTTTCCTGCCTTACACTAACAAATACATAAGCCAGTGGGTTATTTTGAGGCTTTTGTATCATTAAAATGCATGTCGACAATGACAGGGAACATAGTAGGTGCCCTGTAAATGTAAAGAAAGACAGTTCCTTTAGCACCTGAGTTCAGTCAGATAATACACATAGAAATACTCATAAATAGTGCCAAGTTGATAATTTTGGTGAAAATATATTCTAATGTCTTAAGACTTTATATTTTACAATGTGCTTTGTTGTCCACAACTGACAGATCTTTCAGAAACAGACAGCAAACAAATGAGAGAAAATATACTACAATTTTTCAACAAGAAATAAATTGCCTAATTACTGTGAAGTGATCTTATAGTAATTTGACATTCCATTACATTGAAGTACTGACTTAAGTATTATATATTATGATGTAAACAAGTTTTTCTCATATAAGTATGTGAAGCTTTGTCATCATAAGCATGGAACAGAAACTTTTATGAAGAAGAGTTCATTTCTCATTAAATGTTTTTTTTCTCTCTTTAATAATCTTTAAAATTCATTTTTGGCTATGCTAAGTCTTCATTGTGCTGGCTTCTTTCTCTTTTTGCAGCAGCAATCGGGCTATGAATTCTCCAGAGAAACTTGGCTGGGGTCTGGTTGGAGACTGGCATTTTGATGCTTCTTTTGGTCAGTCCAGAGGACTCAGTTTTTTGTTTTTTGTTTTTTTTGGCTGTGCTGAGCCTCTTTTTGCTGCACGTGGGCTTTCTCTAGCTGTAGCAAGGAAAAGCGAGTTTCTAGTTACTTGTGTTCAGGCTTCTCATTGCTGTGGCTACTGTTGTTGCAGAGCACAGGCTTTAGAGCACAGGCTCAGTACTTGTGTTGCACGGGTTTAGTTGCTCTGAGGCACGTGGTATCCTCCCAGACCAGGGATCAAACCTGGGTCCTATGCATTGGCAGGTAGATTATTTACCACTGGACCACCAGGGAAGTTCTACTCAGTGTCTTTTAACTGGGCTCTATGTATGTTAAAAAACTGCCAAACAAAATGGGGGTCATCAATCAATAACTGGGAGATCTGAAAACCAGGAGAGACTCCACCAAACTTCTCTGGCCTTGCTGAAGAGGTGGATGGACCCAAGAGATCCTTCCTGAAATACCAAGGCCAGAACGTCCAAAGCACAGTATGGTGCCTGCTTTTCTCAATCCTGCTTCCCCCTCAGGGTGCACTTTCACGTCCAGACACACATCTGGATACATGTCCAGATGCAGGTGTGTGTCCTAGGCTCCACCCCTTGTCCCTTTCCTCTGAAACCTAACGCTTGGGAGTCTCTGGTGTCTCCACTTAAAGGACGTGAGTTTACAGCAATTCCTGAAGCCGAGATGTGGTAGGTGCGGGCTCCCCAGGAATAGTGAGGTACTGTTTTTTGCTTTTCAGTCTTGTTAAACTCCACCCATAGGGTCCCCTCTACTCCATATCTGTGGTCGTGGGTCACTTCAGACCTTCCTAATCCCCCAGCCTTTCCTCCCCAAGTAAATTCAGTTGTTACCTTGAGAGGCCAGTGGTCTAATTTCCTTTCAGTGTAAAATCCTGAGGTAACATATCATGCATGAAATATATAGTAATTTATAGGGGGAAAGTGATTATCATTGAGACATGGCACTTGATAATTCTGTAAATATACCAAAACACTGGTAGGAACTAGCTTAGAATTTCATCTTTGCAACTGGTGGTGGAGCTGGAGTTCCTTCTCGAGTGTTAAGGAGGCATATAACTGTCCTTTTCTGGTTTATATGACCAGGGTAATAAATTGACTACAGACACTCTTCACTTTAGGAGATTATTTTCAGTGATGCTGGTTACTGGTATGAGCTCTAGAATCAAAGACAAATATAAAATGGTCTCTATGCTCAGACATTTCCGACTCTTTGAGATCCCATGGAGCATAGCTCATCAGGCTCCTGTGTCCATGGGATTTCCCAGGCAAGAATACTGGAGTGGGTTGCCATTTCCTAATCCTGGGGATCTTCTGACACAGGGATTAAAACCCCCATCTCTTGGATCTCCATTGGCAGGAGGATTGTTACCACTGAGCCACCTGGGAAGCCTCTTTGGTCTGATACTAGTGTTTTATTTGAATTGAAGTGAGTTTTGGTTGGTAGTTTTCCAGTCAGTGAGACCGAGTGTGGATAATGCTGAATTATGGACTGTTGGCAAGTGCAGTGGAAAGTGGTGTATAATAGTGGGAAAATATCTTACGAGATCGGAGAATCTGAAGACATTTGAGGGATAGTTTTAGATTTTGTGCATCAAGGTTGACTGTCAGTGCTACACTAAACCTAAGATGATTATGTGGGGCAGGTGGGGTAGGTGGACAAGGAACCATTAGCGTCAAGTAATGAGGCCTGGTTATTTGTAGGAATGTTGCTGGTGGAATATTGTCAGAGATTAAACATTGGTTGAAAATGCTTCTAACTAACAGACCTTTGATAGAGTTGAGGAGTGGGTTGTCTTCATTAATTAAAATTAATCGGAGAAGGGAGGTTGTCCTAGAATTGTGAAGCCAGTGACAGGAGTGCTATACACAGCTGTGTGGGATGTAGAGTCAGGGTTATTAATAGGCTCAGGTCTTGATGTGCAACATGTGGGCTGATTGGATAATAAGATCTTAAGAATGGAAGCCTGTGAGGACTGGCAGTCCTGTTAAGGGGAGACCTCATAATGAGGGCTGTAGTGGGGAGACGCATTGCTTTCAGCAGTTTATCTACTCAGAGTGGGGGATACTGATTTTACTGTGGTTAAAGTGGCCAGAAGGTTTGGAATCTAAGGGGCTGTAAAGGAGGCCCCACTTCCTTAGAGAGCTGGGGTATCTTCCAACTAGGTCAGTCAGGGACAACAGGCAGCAGTGAGATTGGGGCCTTTCTCTGTGACTTCTTCACTGAGCTCAATCAAGCCAAATCTCAAGGACCTTTAAAAATTTGTGATATCCCCAGTTCCTGGCATGTTTTCCCAGGAGGGCCAGTTTCTTGGTCTCCATACTAGTGCCCAGTGCCCTTGCATTTGCGGCTTATGCGTTTCTGTGTGTTGACTGGGCCCAGTGGTCTCTACTGTTTAGCCATGTTGCTGAACAGAGCACAGAAAAGTGGTGAAAAAATGTGGGAAAGTGGAGAGGAAGCTATCGGGGGTCTAGGAGAGTTGTGAGAGGAGGCAGGTTTCGGCCTCTGGATGAGCCCTATGAATGGTGTATGCGTGTGTTGCAAGCACAGTGGTGTGACCCAGTTCAGGCTCGCTCTGCTGCCTGCGAGAGAGGCCAGTGCTTTGGGGAGACGACTTCTTGAGGCAAACAATGGGACTTCATTTTGAAAACCCACCGACCAAGAAGATGGCTAACTAATATCTCAAAATAGCCATCTTGTTGGTGTCTGGATGCCAGATTCTTTTATGAAACCAGAGAAAGAAGCAGTGAGGAAATAAAGTCAGAAGGGAGGATCAAGAGGGAGAGGCCATGGGGAAGTAAGGTAAAAAGGGCCATCAGTAAAGGGCCATCAGTCTTGCAGTACATCTCAGGGACAGCCAGCCTCCTGTGTTCATCTCTTCTTTCCTGCAGCCATTCACAGGTTGGGAGGTCAGAGCATCCCCCTGTGAGCTCAACAAAGGCACTTTAGTTTAACAGTTAGGCCAAGAGGTAGGGTCCTCTGAGGCCAGCCATTATGGAGGATTACAATAACCACAGCAGTGACAAGCAAGGCAAAGAAACCATTCCAACTTGGAATCAGAATTGGCTCTTCCCTGCAACAGTTGTGGGATCACGTTGTGTGGAACTGTTGACAAGAGTGGTCTCAGTTTTGACTGGAAGACCTGGATGTGGGCTCATGGCTAATTGTGGGTTGCCTGGAAGGGTGGGCATGCCACAGTGTCTTAGCTCAGTTTCCCTGAGACACAGATGCTGTGACTGAGGTTTGTGTGTGTTGGTTGATTGGGAAGGTCATGATCACACCTGTGGAGGAAGGAAAGGAAGTGGACTTGGGAAGAGGACTGTCACCCTGCAGTGTGTTAGAATCAAGGCCTGAGCTGAGCCCACAGGGCGGGATGGGTGCATTGGTCCTGGAGGTGGGATCCAGAAGGTTCCCCACAGCATCAACTCCATGGAGTGGATTTTGTGATGTCTTTTGGAAGAGCAAGAATCACTATGCAACCTTAAAATAACTGTTGGTAAAATCCCAGAGATGATATTATTGGTTACTTTTAGTATTTTCTGTGATTTTGAGTTGTAATGAAGAAGGTTTCTGATGGATTTGGAAGGGAAAAAAGACCTTGCAGTGTATCTTTGGAGGTTGTTGAAGTCTCCCTGGGACATGTGCATCAGCATATACATCTTCTTTTTATTATTAGAGTTTGGAGATGACAGTTTTTGGGCTGGCTGAGGTCACCGTGACTGATAAGAAGCTGTCTTGAATCCTGTTTGCTGCTCGGGCACCTTCATGTGTATTATTCCATCATAAATGCCTGAGTTGTTAAAGCTTGGAATCTTTCTGGGGATTGCATAGTACGATGGATGGACTATTACTGAATGTGTGGAGAGTGTGTTGAACCAGATGAAATTTCATAAGGGTCTTTCAACCTAGAAGGAAAATGGTGCTAAACTTTGATGGCAGAGGGATTTCGTTAGGGAGGGGCCATTAAATCTCAGGATGTAAGGAAGGATCGGGCTCCCCAGGTGGTGCTAGTGATAAAGAATCACCTGCCAATGCAGGAGACATAAGAGACGCGGGTTTGATCCCTGAGTCGGGAGGAGGGCATGGCAACCTACTCCATGGGCAGAGGAGTCTAGTGGACTACAGTCCATAGGGTCGCAAAGAGTCAGGCATGACTGAAACGACTTAGCTCACGGGCACAGGGAAGGATTATTCGTAGACTCTGAGGACCATCATTTCCATAGCAATCTGGAGTACAAAGGCTTATTCTGGAGATGATGCAGCTGCTATTTCTTGCTGCCAGTGCAGTGGGCTTCTCGCCATGTCTTTCCAAATCACGTGCATGTGCCACATACTTGCACAATACAGATAAACAGAAACTCTTGTGAATGGTTTGTGGGAATGTAAATAGTACATGGAACATCAGTCCTTCCAATAAACACGCAGGACTGAACTCCTTCAGAATGGACTGGTTGGATCTCCTTGTAGTCCAAGGGACTCTCAAGAGTCTTCTCCAACACCACAGTTCAAAAGCATCAGTTCTTCGGCGCTCAGCCTTCTCCACAGTCCACCTCTCACATCCGTAACTGACCACAGGAAAAACCATAGCCTTGACTAGATGGAGCTTAGTCGGCAAAGTAATGTCTCTGCTTTTGAATATACTATCTAGGTTGGTCATAACTTTTCTTCCAAGCAGTAAGCGTCTTTTAATTTCATGGCTGCAGTCACCATCTGCAGTGACTTTGGAGCCCCCCAAAATAAAGTCTGACACTGTTTCCACTGTTTCCCCATCTATTTCTCATGAAGTGATTGGACTGGATGCCATGATCTTCATTGTCTGAATGTTGAGCTTTAAGCCAGCTTTTTCATTCTCCACTTTCACTTTCATCAAGAGGCTTTTTTAGTTCCTCTTCACTTTCTGCCATAAGGGTGGTGTCATCTGCATATCTGAGGTTATTGATATTTCTCCCGGCAATCTTGATTCCAGCTTGTGTTTCTTCCAGTCCAGCATTTCTCATGATGTTTATATGTATATGACATATATTAAGATATAAACAAGTTTTTCTCAAAAGTATTTGAAGCTATGTCATCATAAGCATGGAACAGAAAGTTTCTATAAAGAAGAATGCAGTTTTCATGACAGGAAATGTTTTCTCTCTTCTTTAATAACTTTACAAATTTATTTTTGGCTGTGCTAGGTCTTCACTGTGTCTCTGGCTTTTCTATCCTTGCGGTGAGCAGGGGCTATAAATTCTGTACATAAAATACATAAACGTGGCTAGTGTTTGGTTGGAGACTGGCATTCTGAATCTCCTTGTTTTGGTCAGTCTAGATCCCTCGATGTTTTTTTTTTTTTTCTTTTGGCTGTGCTGAGCCTTTTTTGCTGCACGTGGGCTTTCTCTGGGTGCAGCAAGCAGGGACTACTCTAATTGCTGTGCTGGCTTCTCACTGCTATAGCTACTCTTGTTGCAGAGCACAAGCTTTAGAGCACAGGCTCAGTACTTGTGTTGCTCGGGCTTAGTTGCTCCAAGGCACATGGTATCCTCCCAGACCAGGGATCAAACCTGTGTCCCATGCTTTGGCAGGTGGATTCTTTATCACTGGACCACCAGGGAAGTGTCACTGAGTGGCTTTCAACTGAGCAAATCCCAGTAACTTTCAACCAGGATCCTCCTGTGTCTTTTAACTGTTAATACCCTGCCAAATAAAATTTGGGGTCATCACCCCATAACTGGGAGATCTGAAAACCAGGAGAGACTCCCCTAAACTTACCTGGACTTCCTGAGGAGGACGATGGGCCCGAGAGGCTGTTCCTGATTTACCAAGGCTACTATGTCAGAAGCTCAGAATGGTACCTGTTTTGCTCCAGCCTGCATTCCCCTCAGGGTGCATTGTCACTGGGCTGCTGCAGTGACTAATAAGCTTGATCTTTGAACAAGTGGAATGTCAAGATATTTTTCTCCTTCTGGGTGTTACTATGAGGTGTTACTAAGAGCTGTGTGTTTCACATTCCAGCTTGTCATCCGTACACTAAGCCAGTTCTTGTTTACTAAACTGATTAAATTAATTCTAATTGCAGGAATATTTCTGGGTCCAGCCACCACCCCACATCAACCCCCACCCACCCCAACCCACCCCCAGCCCGGCCACCACACCGTGTTTCAGTTCCCATACTGAACTGCTTCAGCCTCATCAGCAGGAATCCTGTTAAGAGGAAACCTTTCTCTCCAACGCAATTATCCCACAGAATTTTAAGTTTTTACTTTGAAACTGTTACAGTTATGAGGAATCAATGATGAAACACAAGACGGGAAAGACCCTCATGTACTTCTAAACCCTGACAAGATACCTGGGAACCGAAAGGAAGAACACAGCAGGTGTCTTCTTGGCCAGGCTCGGCCGGCTCGGCATGCGTGTGCCCTACGCCCCGCCCTTCGCTGCGGCATTCTTCTGATACCAATGGCTGAGGAGTGTAGCATCCTCACTTCCATGCAAGCGATTCTACAGCCAATTCCCGAAGCTGAGACTTGGTAGTTGCGGTCGACCACTGGAAACGTCAGGTACTTGTTTTTGCTTTTTTTGTTAAGCTGCGCCTGTGGCATCCCCTCTCCTCCCTATCCATAGTCTCCAGCCACTTCACGCCTCCCTATTCCCTGACCCCTTCCTCCAGCCCAAATAAATTCAGCCCTCGCTGTGAGAGGCCCAGGGTCTGATTTCCTCTCGATGTAAGATCCTGAGGTAACAGATACAGTGCATGAAACACATAGTAATTTATAAGGAAAAAGTCATTTTAATTATGACATGGCACTTGAAAATTTTATGAATATCAAATCACGTGTTCAGGAACTAGTTTAGAATTTCAGCTTTGGGACTGGTGCTTGAGCTGAAGTTCTTTCTTGAATGTTAGGGAGATGTATTACTATCCTTTTCTGTTTTATATGGGCATGGTAGTAAATTGACTACAAAGACTTCATTTTAGGAGGTTATTTTCAGTGATGCTGGTTACTTGTATGAGCATTAGAATCAAAGAGAAAGATAAAATGGTCGCAGTGCTCAGTCAGAGCTCTTTGAGATCCCCAGGGACTGTAGCCTGCCAGGCTCCTGTGTCCATGGGATCCCAGGCAAGAATACTGGAGTGGGTCGTTGTTAAGTTGCTCAGTCCTGTCGGACTCTTGGCAACCCTATGGACTGTACCAGGCAGGGTTCCCTGCCCTTCACCATCTCCGGAACTTGCTCAAACTCCTGTATATCGAGTCCGTGATGACATCCAACCATCCCATCCTCTTTTCTGCCTGCCTTCCATCTTTCCCAGCATCAGGGTCTTTTCAAGTGAGTCGGCTCTTCACATCAGGTAGCCAAAGTATTGGAGCTTCAGATTCAGCATCAGTCCTTCCAGGGAATATTCAGGGTTGATTTCCTTTAGGATTTGTTATGGAAAAATGAGAATCCAGAGTCGCAAAGCACACCTCGGAGGACACTCAAGACAGTGGACAACAGTTTATTACCCCAGCACATCCCAGGGGAATCAGTTCCGAACAAGGACCCCAACATTTTCCAGAGACTCGGTTTTATACCCCTCACTAAGTGAGTGTTCACATGTTCACAACTTTTTTTTGATGTGTATGATTTAGTTTTAGAGCATGTAGGTGTAGAGAAAACTAACAAGGTTAAAGGGGAACAGTAATTCTACGTCAAGGGGGATATCTTCATTGTTAATCTAACTGGGGCAGCCTGACCTTAACTCCAATCTTTGCCATCTGTGGGGAGAGAGGTCTCCAAGGAGACCTGGTTTTACTTTAAGGATGGTTTCCTCATTCTTGGGCCAAGTTCAGGCTCAGTTTAGCTGCTGTCTTAAGATGGCTGACAGGCCTCAAGATGCAGTTCTTCCTGCCCTCCTCAAAGCAACTCCAAGAGATTGATGGTCCTAGACGACTCGCTTTGCTGTCCAAGGGACTCTCGAGAGTCATCTTCAGCACCACAGTCCAAAAACATGAATTCTTGTATGTTTAGCCTTCTTTATGGACCAGCATTCAAAACGCAAAACTTTGATTCTAATTTTTATATCTTAGGTTCTTCAGATAAAACATTCAGTTGCTTAAGCACTGCATAAGAACATGATAAAATTTTTATTTTCTAGTGCTCCCCTTACATAAGTGTTGAAATGGAGATGATCTGTAATGTATACATAATATTTAAGTCGTGAATAATGTTGATAATGCCATTTATCATGTTTTTAAAATAGTCCACAAAAATGTCTTCTTACCTATTTACACCTCTCATACAGAGGGTTACCATATGCAGCTGTTTTTGGTTAGATGCCACATCCAAAGATTCAATGGCAGTATGTTTCATGACAGGTTAAAGCAAAATCAAACAAAAACCCGTGAATTTAATTTAAAACTCTATATGATATTACATATTTGCTAGGAATTTGATATTTGGAGAGAAGAAAGTACAGTCGACCCTTCCTATCTGCATATCCATGGATTCAATCGAAGCATGGAAAATATTGGGGGGGAAAATTCCATGATATTCCCAAAAACACAACTTGAATTTGCCACTCATCTCATCTATTTCCATCGCACTTAATTATATCTGAGCTTCCCTGGTGGCTCAGACAGTAAAGAATGTGCCTGCATTGCAGGAGACATGGTTTGATCCCTAGGTCAGGAAGCTCCCCCGGAGAAGGAAATAGGCAGGCACTCCAGTATTCTTGCCTGGAGAATTCCCGGGACAGAGGAGCTTGGCGGACAGAGGAGTCCAACTCCATGGGGTCGAAAAGAGTCGGACACGACTGAGCAACTAACATTACGTTATTTTGAGTATAGGGACCTTTGTTGTCAGTGTGATGCCTTTGCTTTTTAACTTTCCTTCCAGGAAGTTTCCTGCAGTCACCTTCCTCAGAGATTACCCTATTGAATTGTTCGGCTCCGCCCACCTCACCTTCGCAAGGTGCAGGGCAGACCCGGGTTCCCTCCACGACCCGCACCCTGACAGCTTGTCTCCGTTTAGGCCGCATCCCCAGGCCGCCCCCGCCGTTTCCCTGCCGGCCGGCGCAGCTTCCCACATCCGGAAGCGGAGAGCCGGCGGTGCAGCTGTCTCAGCAGCGCGGCGTGAGTTTCTCTCTTCTTAGTCACACGTGCCGCTCTCACTCGGCTTCCCTCGGTACCCCGGGTCTGAGGGTCTCTGCTGCCTCTAAATCCCTGCGCCCGCCCCACCAACCCCAGCAAATTCAGACGTCTCCGTGGGCGGTGAAGGGGCGCCTCCCTTTTGGTTTAAAGTCTGCACTGAAGCTGGTTTCTGCTTTTGGAGCTCCGAAACGCTGCATTTGGCATCTCCTTCCATCTTAAAACCATTTACTGTCCCCTCTGCACTTCCTGCACCCCATAAAATTCTCTTCCACGAGGTGGGTATTTACGCTCCGCGGTCCTCAGCCTCGCCTTCTCGGCCCCTGGAGGCCACGTCCTCTCCCAGGTCCCGGGATTCTGGGGAGCGCGCCCCGCTCCTGAGACCCACTCCCTCTCAGCGCCTGTGTCTCCTCGGCCTTGTCTTCATAATGACCTTCCCCCTGATCCTGTGTCGGGGTGGGTGACCTGGGCCAGCCACTTGACCCCTGTGGTTCTTCCCTGCCAAATTCCAGCTGGAATTTGGCTCTTGCAGAAGGAGGGCTTCTTCAGCCCCCATTTCTGGAAATAGTGGGGGTGGGGTGGGGTGGGGTGGGGTCGAGTGTGGTGTCATTAGAAGCAAAGACATCAACTTCGAGAGAAAAAGAAAACTGAAAAAAGCCTGAGGAAGAATCGATGACAAGAGAATTGGTTAGGAACTTGCGAAGAGAAGGCAACATGAAAGAGAGGAAGTCTTGAAGGTTGCGGGTAGGCAAGGAGAGAAGTTTAGAGAAAAGCAGGATCTCCGGAGAGTTAAAGGCGAGCAAAATAGGAAGGTGGTGTTCAGTCCCAGTCTTGGCGACCCCTGTATCTCTCAGAGTCTGCTCAAATTCATGTTCATTGAGTCCAGGGATGCCATCTAACTATCTGATCCTCTGCCGACCCCTTCTATACCCTTCAAGTAGAGGGGCTGTAAATCAGGGGTCCCAAAGAGGGCGACAGTGGAGAGGCGGTTCACACCGAGAGCCCCTAAAGGGGATACAAGAGTTGGAACCTTGCAGGAGAGAAAGGGGACTCCTAGTGATCGGGCTTCCCTAGTGATCGGGCTTCCCTCGTGGCTCAGCTAGTAAAGAATCCGCTGGCAATGCGGGAGACCTGGGTTTGATCCCTGGGTTGGGAAGATCCCCTGGAGAAGGGAACAGCTTACCCACTCCAGTATTCTGACCTGGAGAATTCCACGGACTACAGCCATGGGGTCGCAAGAGTCATCAGGACTGAGCGACTTTCACTCATCCAGTAATTGGAGGAGCTGAGAAAGCAAGCAAGGTGAAAGGAAGCATAGCCACTTGGGGGTGCCAGAGAGTTGGGAGGAAGGGAGGGCAGAGATGGAGGAAAAGGCAGAAATTCATAGGAGATTTGGGATCCTCAAGGAGGCTGGATTAGAAGCATTTTACAGGAAACAGATGGCAGTGAGAGGTCGGATGGGAGTCAGGGAAGAAGCAGAGAGGAGGACAGCCAGAGAGCAGAGGGGAAGAGAAAGGGAGACAGAGAAAGAAGTAGGGAAGCAGATGAACTAAATGAAGTGGAAACAAGTAGTGTGCAGGTGGGGGAGGGGACTGGATCCAGGAGAGTGCTGAATTGGTTGGATAAGGATTATGAAGTCGTGATGCATTTTTGCCTTACCTCATAGCTCAGTCGGTAAAGAATCTGCCTGCAATGCAGGAGACCCGAATTCAATTTCTGGGTGCAGAAGATCCCCTGGAGAAAGAAATGGCAACCCACTCCAGTATTTTTGCCTGGAGAATCTCATGGACAGAAGAGCCTGGCTGGCTACAGTCCATGGGATCACAAGAGTCTGACACGACTTAGTGACAAAACCAACACATTGATTTTTGGCTTTAGGATCTAATAAATTTAAAACTTGTTTCTTTACATTATACAGATGAGAATTGCAAAAGTTCTGTCTGTAAGGCTTGTGCCTTTTGTAATTATTTGTATTAGAAGATAATATCCATGTGCAGAACAGACTGACTCTCTTACTACATGGTACCTTTTCCAGGAACATTAAATATGTTCTTGGTGATCATTTTCCTTTTTGCTTTCTCCTTTCTTTACATTTAATTCTTTTTGTAGCTTGGGATAGATTAGGTCATTCAATACCGACATAAAGAATTATTCGCTTCTGAAATAAGATTTGTTGCCCTCCTGTAGTTAATTCATGTCATTGTTTTCTAAGTATGCTGTGTTCTCAAAAGTGTTTTTTTCACTTGACACCTTAATTCTTCAGTGGAAAAATTTTTAACAAGCTGATTCAGGTTAGGCTTGTTTCATGTTTGAGTCCCATTTGCTGTTTCTTCTTGATGTTATATTTTCAAAGCTTTTTTCTGGTAACTAGTAAAGAGATGTAGACTGTTTTGATGAGTACTTAGGAAGAATGTCAGTGATCTTTCATATTAAGAGTCATGACCTAATTTAAGCAGTTTGTCTGATTCTCCATTTTCCTCTCTTTTATGTGATCTGGTAACTAGTGAGCAATGAGGTGATCTGATGATGTTTCCCTCGGGTCCAGCATCTGAGCAACAGTGACTGCTGAAATGATTGGCCAAATTGGGTGTGTGACTGTGTGTGGCAGTTCTTCTTGGAGGGAGGGCCCAGTTGTTACTAGAATTTGAAATGGGTCCCAGTTTTGCAAAATGAAAAAGGACAACAGTAGGATGGAGGCGGGAACATATGCTTAGAGTGAGATAGATTATCAGCAGATGTCGTCTATGAATAACGGTCAATCTGCAGGGAGGCCTCCCACCTCCACTGGCTTCCCCATGTCCTCAGGGCAGCATCCTGACTCCTCAGGTGGCTCCACAGCCCTTTGTCACCCTCAGGTCGCTGCCAGTGTCTCCAGCCTCATCCTGGGAGCTGACCCTGTTCTTATGGTCAGTCTGTCCTGGTCACATTCACTTAGTCCTTGTTCATAGACACCAAAACCTTCTCTGTCTTGGATCTTAGTTTCTACACCTGCGTTTGGTCATTAATCATCGTGGCCCTTGCTCTTTCTGTTCCTTCAGGTCTAGGCCAGCGAGGTCTCCCCGTCTCCTTCTCATATTCTCTGTCACATTAACCAGGTTTCCTGCCTCTATATTAATTGCCTTCATCAGAAATGCCCTTGTCCTTTGACTGTTTGGATTCTTTGCTTTTTTTCCTCCACTGAAGGATGCACCGTGTTCCTCTTCCTCCCTGGGTGCTCACAGCATCTCACTCTGGAGGTGAGGACTGGGAATGTGGGTTGGGCTGAAGAATTCTCAGGGGAGACAGAGGGGACAGAGTAGGTGATGATGGTTCCTGTATCTGTTCTGAACATTTCAACTCTAATTGATCCTTACCCCATGTGGACACTTAATCACTGAAAAGCAAAAAGATATGGGGAGTCCTGATGAGCCCGATAGATCTAGTGTCTTGAGGTGTCCCCATGTTTTAGTCTGCTGTGTCACTGCTCACTGCAGCCCCCAGGTCTTCTAAGCTCTGTCCACCCAGGGACCGGTTGCCGTCTTAGACAGCAGCTCTGCCTTCCAGCAGTTTATCTCCTCAGATCAGGGGTTGCTGAGTTTACTGTGGTTAGAGTGGCCAGAAGGTTTGGAATCCAAGGGAATATGAGAGAGTTCCCCCCACCCCTCCTTAAAGATCTGGGATATCTTCCAGTTAGCTCTCACTGGGAAGAACAGGGGTCAGTGAGACTGGGGTCTCTCTATCTTTGTTAATTCTTCACTGAGTTCAATCCAACCAAATCTCAAGGGCCTGTAAAGTTTTCTGATGTCGCAAGTTGCTGGCAGGTTTTCCCAGGAGGCCAGCTTCTTGGTCTCTGTACTGAGTGCCGAGTGTCCTTGGATTTGCAGCTTGTGTGCCACTCTGCTGCGATGCTCATGCCCTTGGTCTCTGCTGTTTAGCCCTCTTGTTCAACCATGCATGAAGGGGTAGAAAATTGGGGGAAAGTGAAGGGGAGCTTGTCACAGTCTCCAGAAGAGCTGTGGCAGCAAGAGTAGGCCTCTGGATGAACCCAGTGAATGGGGGTGTGTGTGTATGTGTGTGTATGTGTGTGTGTGTGTGAGAGAAAGAGAGAGACATTCATACTTGTGGGATCATGGGATGTGTGGAACTGTTGACAAAGGTGGTCTCAGTTCTACCTGGAGGACCTGGATGTGGGCTCATGGCCAATTGTGGGCTGCGTGGAATGGTGGGCATGCCATAGTGTCTTAGCTCAGTTTCCCTGGGACACAGATGCTGTGACTGAGGTTTGCACGACTGGGTTTCATTGGGAAACGCATGATCACACCTGTGGAGGAAGGAAGGAAGTGGAATTGGGTTGAGGACTCTTACCCTGCAGTGTGTTAGAATCAAGACCTGAGCTGAGCCCACAGGGAGGTGTGGGTGCAGGGGGATGGGCACAGTGGTCTCAGCGAAAGGGGTTGGGATCCAGGAGGTGCCCCACAGCACCCCCTCCACACAGTGGATTCTGTGGGGTCTTTAGGGAGGGCTAGAATCAGGCCCATAGAATAACTGTCATTAAAATTCCAGAGATCACTTTGCGGATTACCTATAGTTTTTCTATTAGTTTGAGTTGCTGATGAAGATTTCAGATGGAAGGTAAAAAAAGAGAAGTTGGCATGTTCCTTGGAAGATGGTGAAGTTGCACTGGGGTGTGTGCATCAGCCTACACATCTGTCTTGTATTATTAGATTTTGGTGATGACAGTTTGGGGCTGGTGGGGTCACTGTAACTGATAAGGTGTCTTGAGTCTGGTTGGTGTTTGGCTGTCTTCGTGTATATTATTCCATCATTAACACAGGAGTTGTTAAGGCTTGGAACCTTCTGGGGATTGCATAGCAGGATGGGTGGATTATTACTAGGTCTCTGGGAAGTGTGTTGGCCCAGATGCAGGTTTCGAAGTTTCTTTCAGCCTCAGAGGGTAATGGTTGGGCCTCAGCTTTGATGGCAGAAGTTTTGTATGATGCAGTGAAGGCTTGTTCTTAGAATCCAAGGATTATCAGCTCCACAGCAACCTGTAGTACAGAGGCTTATTCTGGAGATGACTCATCTGCTACTTGTTGCTGCCAGCCCAGTGGATTCCTCTACTGTTCTCTCATCATCTTTACAGATCTCGGGCATCTGCCATGTCCATGCACAGTACAGTTAATGGTTGTAAACGGCTGAAGGCAATGTCAATGGTACATGGAAAACAGTACAGAGTTACCCAAAGATTAAGAATAGAACATGCATAGGATCGCGCAATCTCACTTCTAATTATGCAGCTAAGAAAAGGAAAATTTTAAAAACTGTTTATGTATTTGGCTTCACCTGCATCCTTCAGGATCTTTGGTTTCAGTGCACTGAAATTCTAGTGTGGTGCTCGGGCTTAGTCACTCCGCTGCCTGTGGGATCTTAGTTACCCCACCGGCGATTGGACCCACATCCCCCACAGAGCTAGGCAGGTTCTTCACCACTGGACCACCAGGGAAATCCTGTGCAAAAATCAGTATTTTGAAGGAGTAACCTGCACTCCCGTAACCCATACTGTATGATTCACAACAGCCATGTGTTGTAGAAAGAACCTGAATGTCTGTTCTCAACCGAGTGGATGATCAAACCGTGATGTGTCTATGAGACAGGCTGGGTCCTGGGACCTTTTACTGCAGTTCTTGCACCTGGACGAACATCTTCTCGGGCAACAGACCACAAAGGATGTGTAATTGAACAAAGAAACTATACCCACATTCATGAGCAGACAGCAATTCTGAACAATAAGTAAAAGGACCACAAACCAAGCTTGATTTCTGAGGCTCCAGAAGCAAAATCAGGTCACTTCCCGTGACCCCTGCTCACAGCACCACCAGGGGGCCCGAGGCGGGGCAGATCACCTCAGCTTCCTTCCAGCCTTAACCAAAGAGATCAGCTCACCCCCGTTTTGGGGAGGAGCAAGGGCACACACTTCTTTTTCTGTCTCTCCTTACTGCAGCAAGAGTCCCAGTAAAGCCTTTCTTGAAATTCCCCTCTGGTCTCATATCTATTTCTATTGATTAAAGAGCCCCAGGATCCAGGTGAAAACATGTAAGTGTAAGTCTTAGTCACTCAGTCATGTCACACTCTTTGTGACCCCAGGGACTGTACCCTGCCAGGCTCCTCTGTCCATGGAATTCTCTAGGCAAGAGTACTGGAGTGGGTTGCCATTCTCTTCTCCAGGGGATCTTTCCAACCAAGGGATCAAATCTGGGTCTTCTGCATTGCTAGGAGATTCTTTACTTTCTGAGCTCCCAAGGAAGTCCTCATTGGTAACCCAGGCAAATATACACACCTATTTGTAACGGCATATTCAGTTCACTTTAGCTGCTCAGCCATGTCTGTCTCTTTGCCAGCTCATGGATTGCAGCATGCCAGGCTTCCCTGTCCATCACCAACTCCTGGAACTTACTCAAACTCATGTCCATCGCATTGGTGATGCCATCCAACCATCTCACCCTCTGTCATCCCCTTCTCCCACCTTCAATCTTTCTGAGCATCTGGGTTTTGGCCAGTGACTCAGTTCTTTGCATCAGGTGGCCAAACTATTGAAGTTTCAACTTCAGCATCAATACTTCCAATGAATAGTCAGAAATGCTTTCATTTAGGATTGACTAGTTGGATTTCTTTGCTGTCCAAGGGACTCTCAAGAGTCTTCTCCAACACCACGGTTCAAAAGCATCAATTCTTCGCTACTCAGGTTTCTTTATACTCCAACTCTCACATCCATACATGACTACTGGAAAAACCATAGCTTTGACTAGACAGATCTTTGTTGATAAAGTAATGTCTCTGCTTTTTAATATGCTGTCTAGGTTGGTCATAGACATAGCTTTTCTTTCAAGGAGCAAGCGTCTTTTAATTTCATTTGTACAGTCATCATAAGCAGTGATCTTGGAGCCCCCCAAAATAAAGTCTGTCACTGTTTCCACTGTTTCCCCAGTTATTTCCCATGAAGTGATGGGACCGGATGCCATGATCTTAGTTTTGTGAATGTTGGGTTTTAAGCCCACTTTTTCACTCTCTCTCTTTCATCAAGAGGCTCTTTAGTTCTTCTTCAATTTCTGCCGTAAGAGTGGTGTCATATGCATGTCTGAGGTTACTGATATTTTTCCTGGCAATCTTGATTCCAGCCTGTGCTTCATCCAGCTCAGCATTTCACATGATGTGCTCTGCATGTAAATTAAGTAAGCAGGGTAATAGTATGCAACCTTGATGAACTCCTTTCCCAATTTGGAACCGGTCTGTTATTCTATGTCCAGTTCTAACTGTTGCCTCTTGACCTGCATGCAGATTTCTCAGGAGGCAGGTCAGGTGGTCTGGTATTCCCATCTCTTTAAGATTTTTCCACAGTTTGTTGTGATCCACACAGTCAAAGGGTTTGGCAGATTCAATAAAGCAGAAGTAGATGTTTTTGTGGAACTCTCTTGCTTTTTTGATGATCCACTGGATGTTGGCAATTTGATATCTGGTTCCTCTGCCTTTTCTGAATCCAACTTGAACATCTGGAAGTTCACAGTTCACATACTGTTGAAGCCTGGCTTGGAGAACTTTAAGCATTACTTTGCTAGCATGTGAGCTGAGTGCAATTGTGTGGTAGTTTGAACATTCTTTGGCATTGCCTTTCTTTGGGATTCAATGAAAACTGACCTTTTCCAGTCCCCTGGCCAGTGCTGAGTTTTCCAGATTGGCTGTTGTATTGAGTGCAACACTTCCACAGCATCATCTTTTAGGATTTGGAATAACTCAGCTGGAATTCCATCACCTCCCTAGCTTTGTTCATAGTGATGCTTCCTAAGGCCCACTTGAATTTGCATTCCAGGGTTTCTCACTCTGGGTGAGTGATCACACCATCGTGGTTATCTAGGTCATGAAGATCTTTTTTGTACAGTTCTCCTGTGTATTCTCGCCATGTCTTAATATCATCTGCTTCTGCTAGGTCCACACCATTTCTGTCCTTTATTGTGCCCATCTTTGCATGAAATATTCCCTTGGTATCTCTAATTTTCTTCAGGAGATCTCTAGTCTATCCCATTCTATTGTTTTCCTCTATTTCTTCACATTGATCACTGAGGAGGGTTTTCTTATCCCTTCCTGTGTAGTTGGAGATTTTTGTCATTTGGGACAGCTTGGATGAATGTAGAGAATATTATGCTAAGTGAATTAGAACAGACAGGGTGAGACTGATATTATATGTGCTTGCTTATATGTAGAATGTAAAAAAGTGAAACTCACTAGTACCAGACAGTGGGATGGTGGTTATCTGGGGCTGGGAGCTGGGGAGGTTGGGGAGATGTTGGTGGAAGGGTGGTACAGACTTTGAGTTGTAAAATGAGTGCGTCCTGGGGAGGTGTGTGCAGCACGCTGACCGTAGTTAATCCTGTTCTGTTACTGCATGCTAGGAATTTGTCAAGAGAGTCCGTCATCAGTGTTTTCACCACACACAGAACATGGGCGTTTGGAGGTGATGGATGTGTTGGTTCGTGGATTGTGATAAATATTTCACAGGGTACACATGTCACGTGATCACATGGTATATGGTATATGTAAACATAACCCTTCTTGTTAGTCTCAGTAAAGCTTTAAAAGAAGAAAGTGGGAGGTGGCCTGGCCTTAATCCTTCACTAGTGATCAACCCAGACTTCAAATGAGATCATGAGGCATTTGCCAGGACATGTTTTTGCCCCTCCCCCAAAAGTCACACCCCTCAAGATCTCGAGCAGGGCCTCGGCCCAGGAATGTGCACAGGCCGCGGATGATTCCAATCTGGATCCTGCATTGAGCACCAGGGCTCTTAGCCTCCACTTCTGAGCCAGAGATCAAGCCCTGGGGGAGGGGAGGGTGCTCTACTCTGAGTGAGGCTGGACCAGGGCCTGCTGTGTGACCTGAAGGGGATCGTGGGGTCAGTGGAGGTGCCCCTGCTTCTGTGTACATAAGTCCTCACCAGGAGGGAAGTGTGATCCGAGGGAAAGTGTGGGAAAGTCCCATGTTGGACTCTGTGTGAGAGTTGACCGTCCTGCGTTCCTCCTGAGACAGTGGGCACAGATGACTGTCCATTCCACACTGTGAGGGCCTCTCTGTGTGTGTGGTTGGGGCTCAGGAAGGGGGTGTGTTGACCCTAAGCATTAAACAGCATGTTTTCCACTTTCATGATAGAATTGTGAAGACTCATGGTCAAAAAGCGCAGAAGAGGAAAGGACAGGAGTTAGGCATGGCTCTTTCTCAGGTAAGGTCATATTCTCAGTGGATTGTCACACTGCCTTCCTGAAATGGCCTTCTCTGGACTCGCTAATTGTGTCTGACTCTGAGGTATCCTGTCTGACTCCTGTACACGCACACTCACCCAGGGCCTTCCCCGGGTGAGTGTTGTCTCCAGTTAGATCCCATCTCCCCATGATCCGGTGACCTGGCCCTTGTGAGGAGGCTCCCCTGGGCGCCGTCCTGGGCAGGGCTTCTCACCCACAGGTTGGAGATGGGGTCTCGGTGCTGTTGGGCAGCAGGGGTTGCTTAGGCCCATGTGGATGCGCTGTCTGCTCTCTTGTCAATCAGGGTAAAGAAGCTTTGGTGGACCTCAGGTATTAACATGTACAGTACACGGTAAAATCTGCCAAAGAGGCCAATGAGGGGAAATCAGTTCTGACTCTTTATAGTACATTTAAAACTAAATGAGCACCTCCCTGAAAACTTAAGTGTTTGGAGATGGAATGGAACGTTCAGAAAGAGATGGCAGGGCTAGGGAGTGTTTTATTACATCACCTAATTTAAACTGTGAAATCGGGCTTACTAATTTTTTTTTTCTTTCTTTTTTGGGCACATGATTCAGCTTCCAGGGTCTTAGTTAGCTGAGTAGGGATCGAACCTGAAACCCTGCAGTGGAAGTGAGAGATCTTAACTACTGGACCAAGAGACAATTTTCCAACTTTACTAATCTTGATTCAATATTTTCTTAGTAGAATAAAATAATAAATTTTGGGGTTTGTTAATAAGTACATACCTAAAATTAATGATAAAAATCACATTATGATTTTTAAAATATATCAATTTCCTGTTCTGACTTCGTTGCTTCAGTGTCTTTTCCCCAGTTCTGGAGAGCGGTGACCACTCTGGTTGCGGTGTGCACACTTCTTATTGTGGTGGCTTCTCTTGTCCTGCAGCCCAGGCTCTAGAGCACGCCGGCTTCAGTAGTTTCACCTCCTGGGCTCTACAGCCTTGGCTCAGGAGTTGCGATTCACAGGCTTAGTTGCCCCTCAGCATGTGGGATCTTACCGGAACAGGCAACAACCTGTGTTTCTTCCATTGGTCAGTGGACTCTTTACCACTGAGCCACCGGGGATGCCATCATATTATGTTTAAATATAGGTATTTGATACAGATTGGGATTAAAGTATTTTCTGTATTTTCTGCTTGTACTACTTTTCATGTTTTTAATACTATAAGATAATGTTGAGGACTTCCCTGGTGATACAGTGGATAGCAATGTGTCTGCCAATGTAGGGGACACAGGTTCCATCCGAATTCCTGGAAGATGCCACAGAGCAACTAAGCCCATGCCCACCAACTGCTGTGGCTGTGCTCTGGAGCCCGGAATCCTTAACTACTGAAGCCCGCATGCTTGAGCTTGTCTTCCGAAACAAGAGAAGCCACTGCAGTGAGAAGCCTGGGCACTGCAGACACAACTCCATGCAGTGCAGCCACAAGTAGAGAGAGCTGGATCACAGCAACGAAGGCCCAGCATAAACAAACCAAATAAGCTCTAAATAGGAAATAGAATGTTAACAAACTTACTGAATCAAACTTACATTTGATTCACTTTTAATGTCCCAAAGATGCCAAAATACAGGCGAAGGGAATGGCCGCCCACTCCAGTTTTCTTGCCTGGAGAATCCCATGGACAGAGGGGCCTGGCAGGCTATAGTCCATGGACTCCCATAGAGTCTGACATGACTGAGCCAACTGAACAACAACTTCCTCGCATAGCAGAGTAAGTGCTGAAAAACAAACCTAAACCTCTAACTTTCCTCCTGCAGATTCTTAAGTCATGTCCAGTTGCTTTTGAAATAACGTCCTCAATTAATACGCCTTGCAGAAATCAGCCTCTACCTGGCATTATCCCATCCTCGTTCCCACGGTGCAGTCACACTGGCTGGTTTTCTGTTCAGTAAATATCTTTCTGTGTCAGAGCACTCAGGCTCTTCTCTCTGCTTACAAAACTCTTCCATTTCCCACCTTGCCAATCCGAAGTGTTTCTTCCTCACAGAGACCTTGTCTGACTTCTCGATGTAGGTCAAGACTTTCTGTTGATGTAGGTCAAGACTTTCTTAGCACCAGGCCTGTTTCAGAGAACATATAAAAATAGTGATGTTAAAATTATGGATGTGATTGGCCGGCTGGCTGCTGGATGGTAAGCTCCGTCATGTTCACTGCTGTACTCCCAGTTAGGGACACAGAGTTGATACTTGCTGAGTTTTGATTGAACGAAAGAAAAAATAAAGACAACTCTTCTTGTTTCAGTCAGTTGTGTATTTTCATGTGCATGCATGAGTGCATGGATGTGTAACTCCATGATTTTAGTACAAAACCATCTCATAAATATGGTTTATGCTTAGAGCAGTTACAGTTGTATCTTAAGTGTGTATTCCATGGCCTTTAATATTTTCCACCTCAACACATGAATAATGTAAATAATAGTCAGATTATTGACATTGTGTGGGTTGGGGGGTAGAGGGGGTGACCCTGTACAGTGACTATTTATGCTGTTCCATTGCACTTCAGCTCCCTTGAACTTGTTTCAGGTATTCTCAAGGAACTCTCTGGGGATGGTCTTTTATACTGTTACTTAACTCTTTGATTCCTTAGGTTCAGTTGTCTCTCCCAACCACCTGAGCTCAGGTGCTGTTGCCTCATTTCTTAACTGTTTGATGGGAGCTATTTATTAGAGTGACAGAGTTTTCTCCCCAGTAAGATGGATACAGATCTTTCTCTACTGTTGCTGTTATGTTGATGACAAGTTCATATGGATAAAGGCTTTAGAGTAATGCTTAGTGTGTATGAAGTGTTGAGACACCTCTCATCAGTGTGATGATGACATCCTCATCACAGTCTGTGTTCTTTTAAAGCCACTGTGGACTTTGTCATCTCTGAAGACAGCAGTCTTCCTGTAACTCATGTAGATAGTGAATGTCACTCAGTGTGTAGAATGTAACACTTCTGCATCAATGACGCACTGTTGATTATAACTTGTATATTGTTCACATCTTTTCCACACCCATGATGAATTCATGTTGATTGAAGGATATCATCATCTTATGGAAAAACAGGAAATTAAATTAGAGAGCAACAATTTGCTCCATATAGATTTGCATGGATGTATCAGAATATTTCTTGAGCTGAATTGACCTTACCTGTCTCACTTCTCCTTTTCTGTGAAAATAAGAACCCTCCTCAGGGCCCATTGAAATGTGTTTTCATTTCAGGCACAGTTGACCTTCAAGGATGTGTTCATAGATTTCACTCCCGAGGAGTGGGACTGTATGGACCCTGCCCAGAGGACCTTGTAGAAGGTTGTGATGGTGGCGACCCTCAAGAACCTACTGTCTGTGGGTGAGGATCAGTTCCCTCTGAACTAGGGATCTACTTTGGGGTATCTGCATTTTCCCTCGCTGTCTCTTGGGAGCCCTGTTTTTCTTGACTGAGACGAAAACCTTGTTCACTCGGACATGTAAGGCTTTGTGTTTGCCGTTGGGAATTCAAACCTGTCTTTCCTTCTGATGACCTGACCACTGTGTGATACACAAGGAGTTTTTCCAGACCTTGAGTGTTTATAAAGCTGATTTCAAACTTTGAAATATCCAGTTGCCTGTTTCATACCCCTGTGTTCTTGGTTCAGTAACTCTAGGAAAGGAACTAGATACCTGATACATGCTTCTGCTGCTGCTAAGTCACGTCAGTCGTGTCCGACTCCATGCAACCCCATAGACGGCAGCCCACCAGGCTCCTCCGTCCATGGGATTATCCAGGCAAGAACACTGGAGTGGGTTGCCATTTCCTTCTCCAGTGCATGAAAGTGAAAAGTGAAAGTGAAGTCGCTCAGTCGTGTCCGACTCTTAGCGACCCCATGGACTGTGGCCTACCAGGCTCCTCCATCCATGGGATTCTCTAGGCAAGAGTACTGGAGTGGGGTGCCATTGCCTTCCCCACCTGATACATATTATACTGTATATTATACTGTTCCCTGTGCATTCAGAAGGAGGCAAATAGTAAAGTAATTTGTGAAATATTTTTCTGTCTGTCATAATGTCCTCACTTCTTGACTGACAAAAGAGCTGGCATTTTCCACCTGCCAATGCAGGAGACACAGGTTCAATCCCTGGTCTGGAAGATCCCATGTCACAGAGCAGCTAAGCCCGTGGGCCTGAACTACTAAAGCAGCACTCTAGAGCCTGGAAGCTGCGATTACTGAGCCCACATGGGACAACTACTGAAGCCCGTGCACCCAGGAGGAGCCAAAGCAAATGAGAAGCCAAACACTGCAACTGGAGAGTAACCCCTACTTACCCAACTTGGGGAAAAGTCCAAGCATCAAGGATCACTCACTCCAGCCAAAGTAAATGAATAAACAAAATTATTAAAGATAGCAAATGCATTTGTTTAAAAAAAAAAGAAAGTTTGGATTCTGGAAGAAGCCAAGTATGACATTTCTTCTGAGCAGGAATTTCTGATTCTGACCTAAATCATACCTCTATTTTTATAGCACGAGAAAGATCCCTGGATTGTGGAGAATGAGGTGCTAATTAGCAGAAAATCAGATGAATTGGAAAGGATCAACAGTGTGATTTCAGGTCTGCTGTCACAAGGACAGAGAGGAAGCCACACCATTCACTGAGTTTGGGAAACTCTTGAAGTGGGAGAGTTCTGTGTGAACTCTCACAAGAGATTTTTCTTCTCTTCAACTTCCTGCTCTGTTCTTTGACCTGTGAAATGTACATCACCCTCCAGTGGTGCTTTAGTGCCCACAGAGACAAAGGCAAGGATTTTGGGGTGTTTTTTTTTCTGGCTGTACTGGGCGTCTATTTCCTGTATGGCCATTTCTCTATTTCAGACAAGTGGGGGCTACTCTCTGCTTGCAGGGTGCATGGCTTCTCGTTGCGATGGTTTCTTTTGTTATGAGCACCAGCTCTAGGCACACGCACTTCAGTAGTTTCGCTACTCAGGCTCAGTATCTGTCCTTCAGCTTAGTTGCTCCCTGGCATGTGAAATCTTCTCAGAACAAAGATCGGACCCACGTCTCCCGCATTGGCAAGCTAACTTTTCACCATGTGGCCACCAGGATGTTAGGGAAATTAAAGAAATAGTCCTGTTTAGGCTTCAAGACAAAGCAGTGCCTCCAACCTGCCTGGACACACGCTGACTGTGAGTACCCTGACTGCCTGCTGTGAGTGCAAGGCTTGCAGCACCATAGATAAGTTAGCACACAAATCTTGAGACTGTTCAACTTTGAGATTGTTCAAAGAGGCTCTGACCAACCCAGCCCCAGGCTGAGGAACATCCAAGTTTTGTAAGTCAAAACAAACAGCATTAAGATGAAACCAGAGCTTCTGTTTCCTCACAGATTGATGATATCAGTTTGCATCCTGGGATGATAAGCAGGAACCCCAAACTGCAGTGTTAAAGCCCCACTCATGGAGTGGACAGGCTGCTGGGGATCTTTACCCGATTGAGACTCCTGATGTGCTGTGTCTTGGGACTTCCCAGGGCTGCTCCAGTCGGCATGTGGGTCAGAAGCCAATTTGGTGATGTATCCTCTGCTGTTTCTATTTCCTTGTCTTTTCAGTTCAGTACAGTCAGTCAGTTATGTCTGACTCTTTGCGACCTCATGAACTGTAGCAAGCCAGGCCTCCCTGTCCATCACCAACTTCTGGAGTTTACCCAAACTCATGTCCATTGAGTTGGTGATTCCATCCAGCCATCTCATCCTCTGTCCTTGCCTTCTCCTTTGGCCCCCAATCCCTCCCAGCTACAGAATCTTTTCCAGTGAGTCAAATCTTTGCATGAGGTGGCCAAAGTATTGGAGTTTCAGCTCTAGCATCAGTCCTTCCAAAGAACACCCAGGACTGATCTCCTTTAGAATGGACTGGTTGGATCTCCTTGCAGTCCAAGGGACTCTCAAGAGTCTTCTCCAACACCACAGTTCAAAAGCATCAATTCTTCGGCTCTCAGCTTTCTTCACAGTCCAACTCTCACATCCATACATGACCCCTGGGAAAACCATAGCCTTCACTAGAGGGATCTTTGTTGGTAAAGTAATGTCTCTGCTTTTGAATATGCTATCTAGGTTGGTCACAACTTTCCTTCCAAGGAGTAAGCATCTTTTAATTTCATGACTCAATCACCATCTGCAGTGATTTTGGACCCCCAAAAATAAAGTCTGACACTATTTCCACTGTTTCCTCATCTATTACCCATGAAGTGATGGGACCTGATGCCATGATCTTCGTTTTCTGAATGTTGAGCTTTAAGCCAACATTTTCACTATCCTCTTTCACTTTCATCGAGAGACTTTTGAGTTCCTCTTCACTCTCTGCCATAAGGGTGGTGTCATCTGCATATCTGAGGTTATTGATATTTCTCCTGGCAGTCTTGATTCCAGCTTGTGTTTCTTCCAGCCCAGCGTTTTTCATGATGTACTCTGCATATCAGCTGAATAAACAGGGTGGCAATATACAGCCTTGATGTCCTCCTTTTCCTATTTGCAACCAGTCTGTTGTTCCATGTCCAGTTCTAAGTGTTGCTTCCTGACTTGCATACAGATTTCTCAAGACGCAAGTCAGGTAATCTGGTATTCCCACCTCTTTCACAATTTTCCACAGTTTATTGTGATCCACACAGTCAAAGGCTTTGACATAGTCAATAAAGCAGAAATAGATGTTTTTCTGGAAATCTTGCTTTTTCCATGATCCAGCGGATGTTGGCAATTTGACCTCTGGTTCCTCTGCCTTTTCTAAAACCATCCTGAACATCTGGAAGTTCACAGTTCACATATTGCTGAAGCCTGGCTTGGAGAATTTTGAGCATTACTTTACTAGCGTGTGAGATGAGTGCAATTGTGCGGTAGTTTGAGCACTCTTTGGCATTTCCTTTCTTTGGGATTGGAATGAAAACTGAGCTTTTCCAATACTGTGGCCACTGCTGAGCTTTCCAAATTTGCTGGCATATTGACTGCAGCAATTTCACATCATCATCTTCCAGGATTTGAAATAGCTCCCCTGGAATTCCATCACCTCCGCCAGCTTTGTTCATAGTGATGCTTTCTAAGGCCCATTTGACTTCACAGTCCGGGATGTCTGGGCCTAGGTGAGTGATCACACCATTGTGATTATCTGGGCCGTGAAGATCTTTTTTGTACACTGAGACTAGACTGTTACTGCCTTGATCCTTAGCATATATCCCTAGCGGACAATATAACCTCTCCCTACTCACCAAGGAGGGGGCCTAAAGTGTGCCCTTTTATCCTCAAACATATAGAAAGCCACTCTTACTCTTCGATAACTCTGCATTTGTATTTCAGTTTGGCATTTGTGCAGAGAGAGCCAAGATTTTGGCGTCAGTATAACCTCTGGGTTCTGCTTCAACCCAGACCCCTGACTTGTTGATTCAGAGGAACATCTTTCAACACATTCTGATGTCTCTAAGATGTGACAGGACCAGACACAACACAGCCCAAAGGAACACGCAGGGCCCCTCACTGACGTTCTAAGGTACATACACTGAGGTTCTCAGGCCTTTGTTGTTGTTTTATTATTATTGTGTTAATATTCCTAAGGTTCCTTGTTTTAAACTAGTGCATGTATATTTAACTTCTTTGACTTTTTTTGGTATTATAGCTTATGATGACGGAGTTGAAGCTTACTTCAGATCCTATAATTATGGAAAAGAGCAAAGATTAAAAAATTCTCCCACTTCACTTCCAGGAAAAGGCTTACTGCCAAAAGCCACACTTCCTCATTATCGCTGATTTAAGACCCCCAGCTCAGCTCCCTGTTTCCCTGGGAAAAAACCAGAGACACACTCTAGGAATCCTCAGTCTATGCTGTATCAGTGATGTGTTGTTGCTGTTTAGTCGCTCAGTCATGACTGACTCATTGCAGCCTTGTGGACTGCAGCACGCCAGGCTTCCCTGTCTCTCACCATCTCCTGGAGTTTGCTCAAACTGATGTCCATTGAGTTGGTGATGCTAGCTAACCATCTCATCTTCTATTGTTTAATTCTCCTATTGCCTTCAATCTTTCCCAGCCTCGAGGTCTTTTCCAATGAGTCCAATATTTGCATCATGTGGCCAAAGTATTAGAGCCTCAGCTTCAGCATCTGTCCTTCCAATGAATATTCACAGTTGGTCTCTTTTCGGATTGACAGGTTTGATCTCCTTGCTCTCCAAGGGACTCTCAAGACTGATCTCCAGCACCACAATCCAAAAGCATCAGTTTCTCTATGCTCAGCCTGCTTTATGGACCAACTCTTAAATCCCCTTTTTAATCACATCCCTAGCTGACTATTGGAAAAACCATAGTTTGTCTATAGGGAGCTTTGTTGGCAACGTGATTCGTTTGCTTTTTAATACACCATCTAGCTCTATCGTAACTTTTTCTCCAAGGAGCAGTCCCCTGGCTGAAGTCCCCTTCGGCAGTGACTACAGTATTGAATTACAGTTTCTTCTGCCAGCTGCAACCCCACGTCCAAGGAGTGGTGGCTGCACGGGTGCAGGAGGGCTGAGAGGAGCTACTCCACGATCAAGGTCAGGAGGGGCAGCAGTGAGGAGATACCCCTCGTCCAAGGTAAGGAGCAGTGGCTGTGCTTTGCTGGAGCAGCTATGAAGAGATACCCTACATCCAAGGTAAGAGAAACTCAAGTAAAACGGTAGCTGTTGTGAGAGGGCATCAGAGGGCAGACACACTGAAACCATAATCATAGAAAACTAGTCAATCTAATCACACGGACCACAGCCTTGTCTAACTCAGTGAAACTAAGCCATGCCCTCTGGGGCCACCCAAGATGGGTGGGTCATGGTGGAGAGGATGACAGAATGTGGTCCACTGGAGAAGGGAATGGCAAACCACTTCAGTATTCTTGCCTTGAGAACCCCATGAACAGTATAAAAAGGCAAAATGACAGGATATTGAAAGAGGAACTCCTCAAGTCGATAGGTGCCCAATATGCTACTGGAGATCAGTGGAGAAATAACTCCAGAAAGAATGAAGGGATGAAACCAAAGCAAAAACAATACCCAGTTGTGGATGTGACTGGTGACAGACGCAAGGTCCGATGCTATAAAGAGCAGTATTGCATAGGAACCTGGAATGTCAGGTCCATGAATCAAGGCAAATTGGCAGTGGTCAAACAAGAGATGGCAAGAGTGAATGTTGACATTCTAGTAATCAGCAAACTAAAATGGCCTGGCATGGATGAATTTAACTCAGATGACAATTATATCTACTACTGTGGGCAGGAATCCCTTAGAAGAAATGGAGTAGTCATCATGATCAACAAAAGAGTCCAAAATGCAGTACTTAGATGCAATCTCAAAAACGACAGAATGATCTCTGTTCATTTCCAAGGAAAGGCATTCAATATCACAGTAATCCAAGTCTATGCCCCAACCAGTAATGCTGAAGAAGCTGAAGTTGAACGGTGCTATGAAAACCTACAAGACCTTTTAGAACTAACACCCCCAAAAAGATGTCCTTTTCATTATAGGGAACTGGAATGCAAAAGTAGGAAGTCAAGAAACACCTGGGGTAACAGGCAAATTTGGTCTTGGAATACGGAATGAGCAGGACAAAGGCTAATAGTTTTGTCAAGACAATGCACTGGTCATAGCAAACACCCTCTTCCAATAACACAAGAGAAGACTCTACACATGGACATCACTAGATGGTCAACACCGAAATCAGCTTGATTATATTCTTTGCAGCCAAAGATGAACAAGCTCTATACAGTCAGCAAAAACAAGACCGGGAGCTGACTGTGGCTCAGATCATGAACTCCTTATTGCCAAATTCAGACTTAAATTCAAGAAAGTAGGGAAAACCACTAGACTATTCAGGTATGACCTAATTCATTTTTTTTTTAATTTTTTTTTTTAATTTTAAAATCTTTAATTCTTACATGCGTTCCCAAACATGACCCCCCCTCCCACCTCCCTCCCCACAACATCTCTCCGGGTCATCCCCATGCACCAGCCCCAAGCACGCTGCACCCTACGTCAGACACGGACCGGCGATCCAATTCTCACATGACAGTATACATGTTAGAATTCCCATTCTCCCAAATCATCCCACCCTCTCCCTCTCCCTCTGAGACCAAAAGTCCGTTATACCCATCTGTGTCTTTTTTCCTGACTTGCATACAGGGTCGTCATTGCCATCTTCCTAAATTCCATATATATTTGTTAGTATACTGTATTGGTGTTTTTCTTTCTGGCTTACTTCACTCTGTATAATTGGCTCCAGTTTCATCCATCTCATCAGAACTGATTCAAATGAATTCTTTTTAACGGCTGAGTAATACTCCATTGTGTATATGTACCACAGCTTTCTTATCCATTCATCTGCTGATGGACATCTAGGTTGTTTCCATGTCCTGGCTATTATAAACAGTGCTGCGATGAACATTGGGGTACATGTGTCTCTTTCAATTCTGGTTTCCTCGGTGTGTATGCCCAGAAGTGGGATTGCTGGGTCATAAGGGAGTTCTATTTGCAATTTTTTAAGGAATCTCCACACTGTTCTCCATAGTGGCTGTACTAGTTTGCATTCCCACCAACAGTGTAGGAGGGTTCCCTTTTCTCCACACCCTCTCCAGCATTTATTGCTTGCAGATTTTTGGATCGCAGCCATTCTGACTGGTGTGAAGTGGTACCTCATTGTGGTTTTGATTTGCATTTCTCTAATAATGAGTGATGTTGAGCATCTTTTCATGTGTTTGTTAGCCATCCGTATGTCTTCTTTGGAGAAATGTCTATTTAGTTCTTTGGCCCATTTTTTGATTGGGTCATTTATTTTTCTGGAATTGAGCTGCATAAGTTGGTTGTATATTTTTGAGATTAGTTGTTTGTCAGTTGCTTCATTTGCTATTATTTTCTCCCATTCCGAAGGCTGTCTTTTCACCTTGCTTATATTTTCCTTTGTTGTGCAGAAGCTTTTAATTTTAATTAGATCCCATTTGTTTATTTTTGCTTTTATTTCCAGAATTCTGGGAGGTGGATCATAGAGGATCCTGCTGTGATTTATTTCTGAGAGTGTTTTGCCTATATTCTCCTCTAGGAGTTTTATAGTTTCTGATCTTACATTTAGATCTTTAATCCATTTTGAGTTTATTTTTGTGTACGGTGTTAGAAAGTGATCTAGTTTCATTCTTTTACAAGTGGTTGACCAGTTTTCCCAGCACCACTTGTTAAAGAGATTGTCTTTACTCCATTGTATATTCTTGCCTCCTTTGTCAAAGATAAGGTGTCCATATGTGTGTGGGGTATGACCTAATTCAAATCCTTTATGATTATACAGTGGAAGTGAGAAATAGTTTTAAGGGACTAGATCTGATAGAGTTCCTGATGAAATATGGATGGAGGTTCGTGACATTGTACAGGAGACAGGGATCAAGACCATCCCCATGGAAAAGAAATGCAAAAAAGCAAAATGACTGTCTGAGGAGGCCTTACCAATAGCTGTGAAAAGAAGAGAAGTGAAAAGGAAATGAGAAAAGGAAAGATATAAGCCTCTGAATGCAGAGTTCCAAAGAATAGCAAGAAGAGATAAGAAAGCCTTCCTCAGCGATCAATGCAAAGAAATAGAAGAAAACAATAGAATGGGAAAGACTAGAGATCTCTTCAGGAAAATTAGAGATACTAAGGGAATATTTCATGCAAAGATGGGCTTGATAAAGGATAGAAAAGGTATGGACCTAACAGAAACAGGAGATATTAAGAACAGGTGGCAAGAATACACAGAAGAACTGTACACAAAAGACCTTAATGACCAAGACAATCATGATGGTGTGATCACTCACCTAGAGCCAAACATCCTGGAATGTGATGTCAAGCAGGCCTTAGAAAGCATCACTATGAAGAAAGAAAGCTAGTGGAGGTGATGGAATGCCAGTTGAGCTATTTCAAACCATGAAAGATGATGCTGTCAAAGTGCTGCACTCAATATGCCAGCAAATTTGGAAAACTCAGCAGTGGCCACAGGACTCGAAAAGGTCAGTTTTCATTCCAAGAAAGGCAATGCCAAAGAATGCTCAAACTACCACACAATTGCACTCATCTCATATGCTAGTAAAGTAATGCTCAAAATTCTCCAAGCCAGGCTTTAGCAATACGTGAACCGTGAACTTCTTGATGTTCAAGCTGGTTTTAGAAAAGGCAGAGGAACCAGAGATCAAGTTGCCAACATCCGCTGGATCATGGAAACAGCAAGAGAGTTCCAGAAAAACATCTGTGTCTGCTTTATTGACTATGCCAAAGCCTTTGACTGTGTGGATCACAATAAACTGTGGAAAATTCTGAGAGAGATGGAAGTACCAGACCACCTGACCTGCCTCTTGAGAAATCTGTACGCAGGTCAGGAAGCAACAGTTAGAACTGGACATGACACAACAGACTGGTTCCAAATAGGAGAAGGAGTACGTCAAGACTGTATATTGTCACCCTGCTTATTTAACTTCTATGCAGAGTACATCATGAGAAACTCTGGACTGGAAGCAACACAAGCTGGAATCAAGATAGCCGGGAGAAATATCAATAACGTCAGATATGCAAATGACACCACTCTTATGGCAGAAAGTGAAGAGGAGCTAAAAAGCCTCTTGATGAAAGTGAAAGTGGAGAATGAAAATGTTGACTTAAAGCTCAACATTCAGAAAACGAAGATCATGGCATCTGGTCCCATCACTTCATGGGAAATAGATGGGGAAACAGTGGAAACCGTGTCAGAATTATTTCTGGGGGATCCAAAATCAGTGCAGATGCTGACTGCAGCCATGAAATTAAAAGATGCTTACTCCTTGGAAGAAAAGTTATGACCAACCTAGATAGCATATTCAAAAGCAGAGACATTACTTTGCCGACTAAGGCCCGTCTAGTGAAGGCTATGGTTTTTCCAGTGGTAATGTATGGATGTGAGAGTTGGACTGTGAAGAAGGCTGAGCACCGAAGAATTGATGCTTTTGAACTGCGGTGTTGGAGAAAACTCTTGAGAGTCCCCTGGACTGCAAGGAGATCCAACCAGTCCGTTCTGAAGGAGATCAACCCTGGGACTTCTTTGGAAGGAAGAAGGTGAAACTCCAGTACCTTGGCCACCTCATGCGAAGAGTTGACTCATTGGAAAAGACTCTGATGCTGTGAGGGATTGGGGCCAGGAGGAGAAGGGGACAACAGAGGATGAGATGGCTGGATGACATCACTGACTCGAGGGACATGAGTCTGAGTGAACTCCGGGAGTTAGTGCTGGAGAGGGAGGCCTGGCGTGCTGCAATTCATGGGGTCGCAAAGAGTCGGACACGACTGAACGACTGAACTGAACTGAACTCATATGAAATTATGGATTCTAGGCAAACTTATTGTGATAATTGTTTCACAGTATACGTATCAGTTAATATTTTCTCTGTAGCTTAAACTTACACAATGATATTTATCATTGTAAGAGTTGCTTATATAACCCCCTTTTTACACTGTTTAAAGAGTTGGGTTTAGAAAGGGGAAATAATTAAACACGTTGGATACAAGAAACAATAATGCAGTTTTTAATCATTTAAAGTTTCTTGCTGTTAAAAGGCTGTGGTTAGTGACCCAAATGGTCTCATCCCTTAAGTCCTCCATCTCAGACACCCAGGTACTGACCCTGAGTTTGTTGAACCCAGCACTATGTTAAGTTTGCTGTTTTGTAGGGTATGAGTAGGGAATAGCCCATTTCTACCCAGGCAGAGTAATACAGAGTGTTTGTAATACAGAGACTAGTCTCGTTTTTGTTTCTTGAAACTGCCCGAGTTCCCAGATCCCTGAGTTGCTTCACCCTCACTAGCAGGATCTGAGCACAACATGCTGTGAAAAACAGCTTTTTATTGAGAATAAGCCCTTTTAGTCTTAAGAGGAAGTATCTTGGCTTCCGACATAACTTGAAGCTTTTACCTGAGCAGTGTTACAGATGGTAACTTAATGCTGTCAAGGTAACAGGCCCCGCCCCCTCCGCGCCCCGCGCCCCGCCCCTCCCACGAACTCTGCGCACCGCGAGTGCTCGCCCCGCCCCTCGTCGGAAGCCTGGGCTCTAAAACCAAAAGCCCTTTCACACGGAGCCGGAAGTTGGAGAGCGCAGAGCCGAGGTCCCCGAGCGGCGTCTAAGCTTCCTTCAAGAGTAAGTTTGCAGAGCTCGCCACCCCTCCAGTCCCCACCTCCGCCCCCGCTCACTTGTCCTTATGGTGTGGGAATTGCCAGCGACCTGAACACCCTGGCACCCAGTGCTCGGCCCCGAATAAACGCTGTCGCTGCCGTTGCGGCCCAGTTATGTTTTCGTTTGGGTTTTAAGTGTTGCTGAGGCGGTATCGGCCCTCGGTTTGCGTAGACACCACCTCTGGCTACATATTCCTGCTTAATCCCCTTTTTGACCTCTGGCCTTGCCCAGTAAAGCCCTCTCTCGCGAGTTGGAATCGCGCCCGCCGCGTCGCCTTCTCGACCGCTGGAGGCAGAGCCGAGATAGGCCGCGCGCCCTCTCCCCGGTCCTGGGATTCCGGAGAGGCCGCCCCGCTCCTGAGCCCCCTCCCTCCCAGCCCCTCTGTCCTCGCGTCTCCTGAGGCCAGTCCTTCTGCCCCGCAGCAGCCCCCTTTCCTGTCAGCCCGTCCCCTCAGCCCGGATAGGGTAGGTGACCTGGGCCAGCCATGTGACAGCCAGTGCTGTTCCATTCCCAATTCAACTCGGGGGAAAAGGTGCTCTTCCGGTCCGGGGGCGTCTCGTTCTGTCGCCCACTCAGTAAATTCAGGAGGCAGGAGGATCAGGAGAGGCAGAGTCAGAAGGACTGAGAGAAATAACTGAAACCGAGGAGAAAAGCATCAGGGAGAACCAATGGGAAAACTGAGAGGTTAAGCCTTGAAAATAGCCAAGTGAGTAAAATAGAGAAGTATTAGTAAATTAGGAAGCCAGATCTCCAGGGACTGGGAAACAGCATAGGGAGAACTGCCCTGTCTCAGTGATGGGAGCGGGGAGGCGAAGGGCGGTGAGGGACGTCAGAGGTGGAGAGTCCCTAACGATTTCAGCCGGGTTTGAGTCCAGGCCTCTTCCGTTTAGAGTCCCGAGTTGTGTTTTCACCCGGTTGGAGTCCTGCCACAAGGGTTCAAATCTCAATCTGAGGTGGCCGGTTTTATGGTGTAGGCAGAGAAAGGTAGGAGCAGAGGAAGAAAGGGCTGGAAGGAAGCATAGCCATTGGCCTGCCAGAGAGTGGGGAGGAAGGGAGAGTCACAGCGAGAGGAGGGGAGTAATCTGGAGCGCAGAGAGGGAGCCGAAATGGGGGAAGAAAGAGGCAGACATAGGTATGGATTTTTGAAAGACTCAGGAAGGTTGGAGAGAGAGAGCATTTCGAGGGGGAACGAATTGCAGCAGCCTGGGACAGGACACGTGTGAGGGAGGAAATAGGACGGGAACAGCAGGAGAGCAGAGGGGGAGAAAAAGAGACACCAAGACCCAGATGAAATAGGGAGATAGGTGAACAGAGGGGTAAGCTCGATCCAGGTGTGGCCAGTTGTTTGGATACAGATGATTTTTTTAGTTATACAGAGGAGAATGACAATTTCAAAACTCCTGTCTATAATGCTTGTGTCTTTTTTTATTAGTTGTGGCAGAAGATGACTTTCATTTGCAAACCCTGTTGAGCCTGGGGCAGTGGCTTGATTCACTGAGGTGTGAGTGACCCCCTTCCCTTGTCCTATCATAAGATAGAGGTCAGGGAAGAAGAGACCTGGGGCAAGAAATGACTGACTCTAAAGTGTCACTCTGTGGTAGCATTTTTTTTTTTAATGAATTTTTTTGGCTGTGCTGTGCCATGGGCTCAGGAGTTGTGGCTCCCAGGTTCTAAAGCACAGGCTCAGTAGTTGTGCACCGGCTTAGCTGCTTGTACTTGTGGGATCTTCCTGAACCAGGGATAGAACCCATGTCCCCTGCATTGTCAGGCAGATTCTTATCCACTGTATCATTATTGGGTAGCATTTTTAAAGGAACACTTTTTAAAAACAAAAAACAGACTCACATTTTCTCCTTTCTTTATGTATGGTGCTTTTTGTAGGTTGAAATAGGTCTTAATTCATTCCGTTTCTGTACTCATTTTTAACTTCAGAAATAAGCTTTTTTAGTTTCCAGTATTCTACTCTTACCATCCTTTTCTAAATATGATTATTCTCCACAATTTTTTAAACTTTGACACTAGATTATTAGATTAAAAATAATTCTTTTTTTTTTTTTTTTTCAAATTTTTTTCAGATTCATTCCTTGCCTGAGTGCTTTCTTCCCTTCATCTCATACATTTGAAATTTTCTTTGGTAAGTAGTAAATCATCTTAGACTATTTTGTGCCATACTTAGCAAAAGTGTCACCTCGTTTATCAGTTTTAATGAGGTAGATGAACCTAGAACCTATTATACAGAGTGAAACAAGTCAGAAAGAGAAAGACAAATACTATATATTAATGCATGTATATGGAATTTAGAAAGATGGTACCAGTGATCCTACATGCAGGGCAACAAAGGGAGACAGAGATGTAAAGAACAGACTTTTGGACTCAGTGGGAGAAGTTGAGGGTGGGATGATTTGAGAGAATAGCACTGAAACATGTAAATTACCATATGTAAAATGGAATGATCAGTGCAAGTTCAATGCATGAAGCAGGGCACCCAAAGCCAGTGCTCTGGAACAACCCAGAGAGATCTGGTGAGGAGGGAGGTGGAAGAGGGTCAGAATGGGGGAGCTGCTTCTGCTGCTAAGTCGTGTCTGTCATGTCCGACTCTGTGCGACTCCATAGACGGCAGCCCAACAGTCTCCTCTGTCCCTGGGATTCTCCAGGCAAGAATACTGGCATGGGTTGCCATTTCCTTCTCCAGTGCATGAAAGTGAAAAGTGAAAGTGAAGTCATGCAGTAGTTTCCGACTCCTAGAGTCTTAGCGACCCCATGGACTGCAGCCTACCAGGCTCCGCCATCCATGGGATTTTCCAGGCAAGAGTACTGGAGTGGGGTGCCATTATAGTCACTGCTGCTCCTGCTGCTAAGTCACTTCAGTCATGTCCGACTCCATGCGACCTCATAGATGGCAGCCCACCAGGCTCCCCTGGGGCTTTTCCCTTCTTTGTCTTGTAGCCACCGCTTTTTTGGACTCCTTTTCCCTGTTCTACCTACCTAACAGTATCCATTAAATCCTCCCAAGCTGCATAGTTTAAAGTTAGAAATTGGGAACAGTCATGATCAGCTATTTCATTTTCCTACGTAGGAAGGAAAGTGGCAGGATTTAAATGTCCACAGACTTTAAGCTTAGTTACTGGTCCTTCTAACAACAATGACTGATATTTAAGAAGCCTACTGTCTGTCATCCAAATATTAACCTTAGAATTTAAGATTCCATTCACATGATGAGAAGTCAGGACAGTAAGATTTTGTCGATTAATTATTTTTAAAGCTTCAAGTGCTAATAAAGCCGCTGCCCCAATTATTCTTAGGCAGTGGGGCCACCCATGTGAAGTTACATCTGTTTTTCTGCTTAGATAAGCAATAGGTTGCTGGTGAGGCCCTCGGGCTTGTGTCAAAATTCCGAAGGCCATACCTTTTCTTTCAGTGACAAACAAATTAAATCCTGACCCTGTGGGCAAGCTCAAAGCGGGAGCTTGCAGGATGGCAGTCTGAAGGACCTTAAAAGCCTTTTGAGTATCTGAGACCAAAGCAGTTTGTCTGTTTGGGCCTGCTGAGTTTCAGCTATAAGTTTATATAAAGGCCGGGCAAGTGCCCCATAACCCGGAATCCAAATATGACAGTAGTCTGTGATTCCCAGAAATCTTCTCAATTGTCTTAAAGTCATAGGTAGGGGATGATTTGGTGTGGGTTTAATTTTCTCAGGGCCTATGGCCCTAGTCCCTTCTGATATGATTAGGCCCAGATATCTAACAGATTGTTGACAAAGCTGAGCCTTTTCTCTTGATGCCTTATAACTGCAGCCTGCCAGAAAGTTAAAGAAATCTTCTGAGGCTCGGGCACAAGCTTCCTCTGTCTCAGCACAGAGCAAAATATCATCTACATATTGTAACAGCACCACTTCGAAGCCATTAAAGTTTTGTAGATCCCGTGACAAACTTTGTCCAAATAAGTGAGGACTTTAACAAAATCCCGGGGGCAAAATTGTCCAGGTTAACTGAGAAGCTGGCTGCTTAGCTCTTCAAAGGCAAATAGAAATTGACTTTCCTCCGCCAAAGGCACAGAATAGAAAGCATCTTTCAAATCAATTACTGAGAAATATTTGGCTCATTCAGGAATTTCAGATGATAGAGTATAAGGATTAGGCACCATGAGGTGTAAAGGAACTACAGCCTCATTTATTATTTGTAATCTTGAACTGCTGCTGCTGCTGCTGCTAAGTCGCTTCAGTCGCGTCCGACTCTGTGCGACCCCGTAGACGGCAACCCACCAGGCTCCCCAGTCCCTGGGATTCTCCATTCCAGAACACTGGAGTGGGTTGCCATTTCCTTCTCCAGTGCATGAAAGTGAAAAGGGAAAGGGCAGCCGCTCAGTCGTGTCCGACTCCTAGCGACCCCATGGACTGCAGCCTACCATGCTCCTCCATCCATGGGATTTTCCAGGCGAGAGTACTGGAGTGGGGTGCCATTGCCTTCTTGGAATCTTGAACTAGTCTCCATTTACCATTTGATTTCTTTATACCCAAAATAGGAGTGTTGCATTGACTGTTACAGGGAACTAATAATCCCTGCTCCTTTAAATTTTCGATGATGGGTTTTAACCCTTAACCTCAAGTTTCAGTGGATACTGCTGCTTATGTGGAAATAAGTGGGTCTTTGAGCTTGACAACTACAGGAATAGCATTTTGTGCTCGACCCACAGATTTTCCATCAGTCCATACTCTAGGATTTACATTTTATTCAACTAAAGGGAGAGAAAGGGAGGGCTCCGTATTTATGAAAACAGAGGCATGGACCTTATTCAGTATATTCCTCCCCAAAAGGGGTGAGGGAGACTCTGGCACAATCAGAAATTCGTGTGAAAATAGCACAGAATCTCAGTTACAACACAAAGAATAACTGAAATAATACCCTTTAGCTCATCCAGACAGTCCCATTACAGAAGCGGATCCGGAAGGAAGTGGGCCAGGGGCTTCAGTAAGCATGGAGTAAGTTGCCCAGTATCTAAAAGGAAATCGACGGCTTGGCCCCCCACAGTTATTAATACCTGGGGTTCCTCAGGTGTAATTAGGACAGGAGCTTGTGTGGGGACCCCTGGGCACCTTCAGTCCTGATTGTCTTGAGAGTCGGACCCCAGGTGTTATTATAAGGACACAGTATTTTAAGAGAAACCTCCTTTTAGATTTGAATAGCGAAGGAAAAAAATATTGCTTGTTTGTTTCCTCCTGCTGCTTAAGAGAGATAAAAATGTCTGACACTTGCAGCCTATTTCCTCCATTTGGAGACCCCTGGCCTTCCTGCCTGTTACCTTCTCAACATCTTGTAGTAAAATAGACATATTTTCAATTGTGGTTTTACCAAAGACATGAATTGTGTGTATGTGTGTATGTGTGCACACACAAATGGATATTTCTGGTCTCAGCTCTTTACCAGAGAATGACGGAGGTATGACATTAGATCTTGTGCAATTAAAGGCATTTCTTTGAGAAATGGGAAAATAAAAGAACATTTAACATGATAAAACCACCAAAATGCTTCATTCTTTCCTTTCAAAAAAAAGAAAAAACAAAACACCTAGTTTAACTGGTTAGTCTAATGGTCTGTTTTCTCCATTTTCTATGATCAGTGAAAAAAAGTGAGTTGTGCGGTGATATGAAGATGTTTCCCTCAGGTCCCTTTGTGACTTTTCTGTGCAAATGAGGAAGGATGGGCTGGATTGACCTGGAACCTTCCAACAGAGCCTCTCTCTTCATAATGAAAAAGACTACTCAGATCCTATTTCCAAGCTGACCCCTTACAATGTTTGTTGTACCAGTGGATATATATTTGCAATTCTGTATTTTTAAAATATTTTATTGCAGTCATATAATAAAGAATTACCTGCTTGGTATCAGTTTGACCCAATCTTGAAAGAAAAGTTTCTTTTGCTCAGATACATGACAGATGTTCCTGGTCTTAAATGGGATGGGCAATAAGGACAAACTTGGCTCACTTGCCCTTCAGTCTCCCATTTCATTATTCAGTTATACCCAGTTCTCTTCACTCAGCTCAGACCTTGTCGTAAATGACTTCTCTCTGGGCCTGAGGGAGCCCACTTGTAACATGCAGATGAGAGACTAGAGTGGAATCTCTGAGTGTGAGCAACACTGACCCCTGAAATGATTAGGCAAATTGGCTGTGTGTCTGTGTGTGGCAGTTCTGGTTTGGAGGGAGTTTCTGGTGGTAATGAGAATTTTAAATAGATCCCAGTCCTCCCTGAATGAAAAACGAAAGGGAAAACTGTAGGATGGAGGCAGGATCACAGGCTCAGAATTAGGTGACTTCTATGAATAAGGCTAAATCTGAAGGGAGATTTTATTTTATGTCCTGACGTTCAGACCTCCACTGCTTTCATTTGTTCTTGGGTCAAAAGCTTGACTCCTTGCTTTTTCTCCACAACCCTCTGTCAAGCTCAGGGCCCTGTCAGTGCCTCCAGCCTCATCCTGGGAGCTGACCCTTTGCTCATGGTTCAGCCTGTCCTGGTCCCATTTACCTTTTCTGTTTCCAAATACCCAAACCATTTCTGTCTGACATTGTAGTTCCTTTTCTCACCTTCAGGTCACCGTGCCTCAGGCCCTTTGTCACCCTTCAAGTCTAGGCTCAGGGAGGTCTCCCCAACCCCTCCTAACAGTCTCTCTCATGTTACCCAAGTTTATTGCCTGTGTATCAGTTGCCATCAGCAGAAGTCAGTGCCCTTCTTCATGGGTTATTTTGAGTCCTTCCTGGTTCCCCTCTTTTTAGGGCTCATAGTGTTCCTCTTCTTCCCAGCATGGCTGCAGTACCTGTTACTGGAAATGTCTGTAGATGACAGGACTATGGGTTGGGCTGAATAATCCTCAGGAAAGACCAAGAGAACAGGGCAGGTGATGAAGATGTTTCCCATGTTCTAGACATTTCAGCTGTAATTGATCTTTGCCCCCTGTGACTACTTAATTACTCAAAAGATGAGCCAAGAAATATAGGAAGTCCTGAAAAGCCCTACAGAACTGGTGTCCTCAAGCAGTGGTCTAAGATGTCCCCATGTTCAGTCTGCTGGGTTTCATCCTCTGCAGCCCCCAGATCTAAGCTCTCTCCATCCAGAGACCAGTCACCATCGTGGACAGCAGCTTTGCCATCTAGGAGTTCATGTGCTCCGTGTAAACGTTGTGATTTCAGTGCACTGAGGATGAGCCCCCTGCAACCCCCAAGAGCTAGAATATCTTCCAAGTAGGTGTGGGTGGAGAAAACAGAAGATAGTGGGACCTGGAGACCCTTGCTTTGAGACTTCCTCATCTCAAACGCCTTTGTACGTGAACTCCATAATGTCCCCAGGTGGTGGCAGACTTTCCCAGGAGGGTCAATCTCTTGATTTTCATACTGCGTGTGCAGTGTCCTTTGGGTGGTAGCTCGTGGGCACTCTTGTGATCCCCTTTGCCAGGAAACCCCTGTGCGCTTTAGTCTTGCTTAGTCCAGTCATCAGGGAGGAGAGGTAGACAAATGGGGAAAGCGGAGGGAGCCAGGTGAGGTCTGCAGGAGGGTTGTGGCAGTACTTGGGAGCATCAAGGTGAGCCCAGTGAATGGAGCGTGTGCCCATCCCAAGTGTAGTTGCAGGGACAAGGGGTGTGTGGATCTGTTGGAAGAGAATGTCTCCGTTCAGGCTGGGGCACCTGGAAGAGAGTTTGTTGGAGAGCCTGCATGGAGTGGTTTGAGGTTCTACTGCCTGAGCTCGTGTTCCCCAGGACAGCAGTGCTGAGGCTAACATGTGCCTGCACAGGTTTGATTTGACAACTCGTGACCACACGTGAGCAGCAATGAAGAACGTGGAATTCAGCCAAGAGAAGTCTTTTCCACTGTTAGAACGGTGGCCTGGGCTGAGCCTGCAGGCAGCTGTGGGTGCAGGAGGATGGGAGCCTTGGGCTTGAGGGGCTGGTTCTAGCAGGTGCCCCCAGCATCCACTCCACTCCCTGGCCTTTGTTGGCTCTTTTAGCAGGCAGGCACTGTAGAGTAACAGGGAAAATCTCAAGTCATTTTTTGCATCAACTTTGGTATCATTGTGTACTTGGGGTTGCCGGTGCAGAAAGGTTCATGTGCATTTGGGAAGATATCAAGAGAATCTGGAGTGTTTCCTTGGAAGATGCCGAGTTCTCAGTGGGCCATGTGCATCATTGGAATTATCCCTCTGTTTCATAGTCTTTGGAGATTTTGATGTTTGACCTGGATCACTCACTCTAAATGAAAATATGGTGTCTTGTGTCTGTGGATCCTTGGGTGTCCTCTTTTGTATTTTGCCTCATGCGTGAGCTATCAGGGCTTGGAATGCTTTGTGTTTGTGTAAGAGGGTTAGAGGCTTATTATGGGCTCTGTGGACACTCTGTTGGACACCATGAAAGTTTGTAAGTTTGTTTGAGTCCTGCTGGGAAAATAGGAGTACTAAGGTTAAGATCACAGAATGCTTGTTACAAGGTGGTCCTGGTCAGTAGGGATCTCTGGGCCCAGCCTGAGGAGAATCATAAAGTCCTGTGATGTAGGGGAGGATGGCTCCAAAAAATCAGAGGGCAGTGATGCCACAGTGATCTGCAGCCTGGAGGCTTGTCCTCTAGAAGATGCAGCTGCAACTGTCTTGCTGCCAGGCTGGGTTCTGTGTTATCCACTCCTGTCCCTCCCAAAATAAACACACATACAGGCACAGTACAGAAAACATGGAATCTTAACTGCTCTGTTGGTGGTAATGTAAATGGTACTGCTATGTTGGAAAATAAAATGGAAGTTCCTTAACAAATTAACGCAGAAGAGGCCTACAGTGTGTCAAACCCATTTCTGACAGATATCCAAAGGAAAAGCAATCAGTTTTTCAGGGATATGTCCACAGTCCCATGAGTGTAACTGGATTTGCAGTAGCCAGGGCATAGACAAAGCCCAGATGTCTCTTGACAAAAGAATAGGTTACAAAAGTGTGGTATAGAAATGTTTATTATATACTGTATATTCATGAACTATTTTTTCCTCTGTATATGAATATAAATACCAAGGATCCTGCATTTATGGCAGAATAAATGAACCTAGAGAACATTATACCAAGTTAAATAAGCCTGACAAAGGAGGACAGGCACTATGTGGAAACTAGACTTGTCAAACTCATAGAGCCATCGAGTAATAAGGCTGTTACCAGGAGGTGGGTGGACGGGGAAATGGGGCACTGGTAGTCAAAGAGTGGAGATTTTCCGTTGTAAAATAAGTAAGTTCTGGGGATTTGAGGTACTGCATGCTGCTGGTAGTTTTTCTATATCTTTGAAATTCGCCCAGAGAGAAATAATACAGTGTAGTCATAGGTGGAAGTGTAACTTCCTTGACTATAATAATTACTCAGTGTATGAGTCTATCACATGATCACTTTGTACACAGTACATTTATACCATTTTTGTTAGTTACACCTTAGTAAGGCTGGGAAAGAAAAAGAGAGTTGAGGGGCGGTGCTTTTCTCCTCTGAATGGTGCTCAGTCCAGGGTTCACGTTTCACTGATGACGCGTTTTGCATACACATGTGCCAGAGTCCCAGCTCCAGCAGCCAGGGAATCAGCCTGAAGATTTGAGCGGTGTTGGCGGAGAATGATGCAGCCTCTGACTCAAGGTAAGGGACTGCATGTTTATTTCAAGCTTCAGGTTCTCTTTTATACATTGACAAAAGCATTAGCTCAGAGGTTTGGCATTTTCAGTTTCCCCTCACCCAGATTTATTGTCTCTATAAAACATTGTTGCCCTTCAAACAGAGTTTCTGCTTCAGCTATTCTCTCAGAATCCTGTTTACTTTAACTTATGATTACATTGTAACTCATGCTTATGTCTGGGCTGCAAACCACATTTCCTCAGTTTATTTCTTATCTTTCTAAATCCTGTTTGCCCCTAGCATCCTAAGCTCACTATCCCCTAAAAAGGCTTCTAGCTATTAGTATCTCTGAAATTCCTAATCTGTAAAGCTATAGTAAAACATGCTAGCACTACCACATTCCTTCAATTTTTAGCTTCTAAGTATTCTTAATTATTTCTAAACCGTAAATTCGGCAAACTTCCGTTGCCATAAACATTTGTAAAGATCCTTGAACAAATGTCAATGGTTAACTTTACGGATTATTCTCTGGGCACAACTGCAGAAGGCTTTGTGCCTTCTCATGCTCCTCTCAAGGACAGTAAGCACCTTAACATTCTTTTCAGTCAACTCAACCGAGGAAAGGAAAAAACAAGTCAGAATCACAAGACCTCACTCCTTCATCCAGGGTCCATGCCTGCGGGACAAGGAGAGGAGGTTGAGGCCGTGCCTCCATTTTGTCAGTAATGTCTTAACGCGGCTCCCGACACACATGTTTTGTACCCACTGACCAGAGGTTCCCCTTCAGATAGTTTTTGTTGGTCCACAGCTCGAGAATGTTTAAGATGCCCCAGTTGATTCCAGTCTGGATCCCTCACTGAGCATCAGGAGTCTTGAGCCCTCGCAGTCCTGAGGGCTGAGATCTGGGCTGAGGAGGGGATACTCTGTTCTGAGTGGGGATGGATTGGGACCTGCTGTATGACCTGAAGGAGATTGCCTAGTCAGCAGAGGTGCCTCCTGCTGCTGTGTACATGAGGCCTTAGCAGGAGGGGAGTGTGATCCAAGGGAAAGTGTGGGAAAGTCTCATGTTGGTCTCTCTGCGGAAGTTGACTGTCCTGAGGCCCTCCTGAGACAGTGGCCACAGGGGACTGTCTGTTCCTCATGGTGAGGGCTTCCCTCTGTGTGTGTGGTTGGGGCTCAGGAAGGGGATGTGTTGACTCTAAGCATTAAACAGCATGTTTTCAACTTTCATGATAGACCTCTGAAGACTCGTGTTGCCTGAGGAAGCCCTGAAGTTAAGGAAGAGGAAAAAAAAGAAGTGAGGCATGGCTCTTTCTCAGGTAAGGTCATATTTAGTCTGTCCTTCCTGAAATGCCCTTCTCTGGACTCGCTAATCGTGTTGGACGCTGGAGTGTCCTGTGTGACTCCTGTACATGCACACTCACCCGAGGCCTTCCCTCTGGCCCTGTCGTCTCCACTTAGATCCCATCTCCCCATGACCCGGTGACCTGGCCCTTGTGAGGAAGCTCCTCTGGGCACCGTCCAGGGCAAGGCTTCTCACCCACAGGTTGGAGCTGGGGTCTCAGTGCTGTTGGGCAGCAGGGATTGCTTAGGGCCTATCTAGATGCGCTGTCTGCTCTGTCAACCAGGGTAAGGAAACTGCACGTGGAATAGCTGGTAAAATCTGAGAATCTGAGCAATTGAGCCTGTCCTTTCCCTTTTGTGTATCTGACATCCTTGTGAATATACCTTACATATATATATACACAAAGAATTATTTCTGAGTACTGTGTTCTGTTCAGTTGGTTTATTTGTCTGTTTTTATACCAGTACCACATCACCTTGATTACTTTGTAATAGGTGTTGAAATAGAAAGACGTCCATCTTCCTTCTTCAAGAGTTTTGCTGTTTGCTCTTTGAATAGTTCTATGACTTTCATGATGTTTTATTCTGCTTCTACAAAGATTGTCATGGAAATTTTGATAATGAGTTAATTGGTTGATTGACACTTTGTGTGGTTATTAAAGAATCTGTTTTGATATAGCATGTTTCTTTTGTAATCTATTATTTTTACTGATGAAACTTTGTCATGTGGGAAAGAAGATACATTTACTTCTTTTTTAATTTGGGGACCTTTGATTTCTTTTTCTCATCTTATTGCTCTAAGAGTTTCAGTGCTGTGTTGAACTGCAGTGCAGAGTGTGCATCCTTGCCTTCTTCTTGACCTCAGAGGAAAAGCTTTCATTCTTTCTCCATTGCTGTACTCTTTTCATAATGGCATTGATTATGTTGATGTTGGTATAATTTATTGTTTGTAGTTTGTTGAGTGTTCCATCTTGAAAGGTTGTCAAATTGTTGTCAAATGTTTTTTTTCTGCATCGAGTTGATCCTGGTTTTTTTTTTCTCCTTTAATCTGTCATATTAATTGATTTTTGTGTGTTGACTTCTCCTTGCCTTATATGAATAAAATCCGCTTGGTCATGGTGTCAGATCTTTTTATTTATTTATTTAAGTTATTTTAATTGAAGGATAATTGCTTTACAGAAGTCGTTATTTTCTGCCAAACACCAGCATTAATCAGCCATACGTATACATATGTCCCCTCCCTCCCATCCTCCTTCCTATCCCACCCCTGTAGGTTGTTAGCCCCTGTTTGAGTCCTTGAGTCAGTCAGGAAATTCGCATTGGCTCTATACTTTATATATTGTAATGTAAGTTTCCATGTTACCCTCACCGTACATCTCACCCTCTCCTTCCTCCCCTCCCACCTCCATCTGTTTTCTGTGTCTGTTTCCCCAGTTCTTTTTAATATGTGTTGAAGTTGGTTTGCAAGTATTTTAATTTTGCATCAGTATTCGTCAGGGGTATTGGTTTCTAGTTTTCCTTTCTTGTGTCTTTGGGAAATCAGCAAATTATTAGAACTATGCTTGCTCCATAGAATTAGCAGGATTAGTGGTAGTTCTTCTGTAAATGTTTGGTAGATTTTGGTCCTGTATTTTTCTTAGAGGTTTCTGACTACTTTTTAAATCTCTCTAGTTATAATGGGCTTCCCTGGTGACTCAAATCATAAAGAATCTGCCTTCAGTGCAGGAGACCCAGGTTCTCTCCCTGGGTCGGAAGATTCCCTGGAGAAAGGAATGGCTCTCTAGTCCAGTATTCTTGTCTGGAGAAATTCCATGGATAGAGGAGCCTTGTGGGCTACTGTCCATGAGGTCAGAAAGTGCCAGACATGACTGGATGGCTATTACTTTCACTTTTAACACTTCTCAATTGTTTTATTTCTTAATAAGTAAAATAGTTTGTATGTTTCTGAGAATTTGCCAGTATCTCCTATATTCTGTCATTTATAGTCATTATCAGTCATAATACTTCCTTATCTTTTTGACCTCAGTTGTAATCACTCCTGTTTCATATCTATTTTTAATTATTTGAATATTTTTTTCTCTTGTCCTTAGTCTAGGTGGGGGTTTTCCTATACAGTTTTTTCAAAAGATCACCTCTTGGTTTGTTGATTTTTATATTTTTCTACTTTCTGTTGTATCTCTGGTTTAATCTTTCTTATTTACATTTTTCCTTCTGCTAAATTGAGTTTAGTTTGTTTTCTGTTTTCTGCTTCCTAGAGGTCTAAAAATAGATTTCAGATTTAAGATCTTTTCTTTTTTGTACTGTAAGCATTTAACAGTTCAGACTTGCCTTTTAGTACAGTGTTCTCTGTGTGTTATAAATTTTGTAATGTTGTCTTTTCGTTTTCATCCGTGTATTTAAAAATTTCCATGTGATTTTTTTCTTAGACCCATTTGTGGTATAAGAGTGAGTTGTTTAATGTTCACATTTGAGGAATTTTCTTTTTTTCTTGTGTTTATTTCATTGTTGTTAGGGAAGATACTTTTATGGTATCCGTCTCTTAAAATGGTTAATTTTGGCCTAACGTGTGGTCTCTCATAGAGAATGTTTTCTGTGTCCTTGAGATACATGTGTTTTCTGCTTTTCTTGGGCAGTGTGATCTGTACATGCCAGTTCAATGTTTGCTTCATTTTTCTGAGATATCTAATGTTAGACGTATATATATTTTCACTTGTTACAACTTTCTGGTAAATTGACCGTTTTATCGTTATGCAATATTTATCTCATTGCACTTTTTTTTTTCTTCAGTTTATTTTGTCTGCTATAACAGTCTCCCCTGCTCTCTTTAGGATGGACCTTTTCCATCCTTTCACTTTTCACCTGTCCATGTCCTTAGGTTTGTGAGTACTACCTGTTTCAACTCTCTGACAAACTCTGTGTTTCTTGCCCTGGTTTTTTCCTCCTGTTAGTTCTTCTAGTGGCCCCTGCTCCTGTGCATCATATGGTGGTGAAAGACAGGCACCCTGGACAGCTCCTTTCATGCCACTGTAATTTCAAAAGGAATGTATTGAATATTTCCTTCCTATCATGATATTTCTTGAGATAGTCTTACTTAATAACTATATTTTTTCATGTTAGTTTTTGCCATGATTTTTAATTCTCCAAGAAGTTTTTTTACTTTGCTATTGTGATATTTATTTTGGTCATGATCTAATAACTCTTCTAATTTCAAATCACTGTTTTATTAATGGAAAGAAAAAACAAAGTCTTTGGCTTTTGTTAATGCCTTGCTATGTAAATCTAAATGGATAAAATTATATTTGTATCTTTGTATATGGTAATTTTATTATGAATTGAGTTCAAGTATTCTTTTTTTTTTAATGTTTTTACCAGTTTTCTTTTTGTAGCCTAGTATAGAATCCTGTTGAAAAACTCAGCTGAGTACAAAGTATACATTTTTATCATCTGAAAGATGCTGAAGCACATGTGAATGAAAGGATGATATAAAATTGTCCAAAAAATCTGTCAAAAGACGAATCCTCTCATGTCAGTTAATTTTTTATAATAAGCATGCATGCATGTGCGAGTCTGTGGTTTAGATAGAAGACATCATGATTTTAAAACTATATATCACCTTTTTTTTTTCAGTTGAAATTATGTTATCATTTGTATAATTTGTATACAAATATAATTGTATAATTTGTGGCCTTGAAATTTTCTAAACAATCCTGTTAGTGTTTTAAGTAGTAAATTACTAACAGTTGTGTTTCTGTATCCACATCTATAATGACCTTTCATGCCATTCCACATTGTTCACCTTGGACTTTTTTTTTTTTTCATACTAATACAATATTTATTTGTTTTCCTTCTGTCAAACCCTGAGCCCACCACTTTCCCCAGGCTGCCTGGGGAGTTACAGGAAAGGGAACATACAGGGCAGACATAGGAGAAAGAACTACGGGAGGTGGAAATAGCTCCTTCATATCGTGAAGAAGATGAACTAGACCACCATCAGGCAAAAGAGCCCCATGGCCTTTGAGAGGGCCAAGCCCGTGGTGTAGAAGAGCTACTGTTTCAGAGAAGGGTGCCTGGCATAACAGTGATGAAGCTCCCAAACAAAGTCCCACTTCCAGCCCCAGAGCCAGCCACCCCTGGTGTGGCAGCTCCAGCTCCAGGGAACTTGGCTGCTGTGTCAGAGTCCTTTGAAATGGCACTGGCTTGGAAGCTGTGGCTAGAAATAAGTGAGGTGGTCCAGGGACCTGGGGCTGCAAAGCTGCTGTGGCTCTCATCAGTCAGTGTCTCTGGTCCTTCACCACCACTGTGGACAGTGATCACTCAACAGGAGGGAGGTTCTCCCGATCAGGGAGGGGGTAGAGACGAATTTGCTGCAGGTGTCCATTTTCAAGGGATGAAGACTGGAGGCCCGAGAGCTGGTTTCCCTGCAGAGAAGACAGAGTGGCAGGGAAGAGGCTCACCTTGGACTCCTTTCAAGTTTTCTTTAGGAGCCCTCTGTCAAAGGACTTGTAATGTTCTCTGTATTACTTCATTGTTAGATGCTTAAGCTTCAGTTGCTGAGCCCAAGCTTCTGAGTTCAGGTGCTTGATGTAACATTTCTTACCTTCTTGATCTGAGTCGAGTTTCTCAGAGTGTCTGTGACACAGGTTTGCTTCTGTAAGGTGGGAACAGACGGTCCTTTAATGAGCTTTTATATTGATGACAGGTTCTTGCCTGTAAAATACTTATTTAATGTTTAGAGTAATACTACAGTAATTTAGAGCAACAGGAAGCCTTGAAACATTTGGTCCTTGCTCCTATTATCTACATCATACCTGAAAATTTTGACCTTTCCATTAATAGTGCCGTGGACTTTGTCGTCTCTGAAGACACCACTCATGCTGTACCTCATCGAGATAATGAGTTGCACTCACTGGGTAGAACATAATATCTGACACTTCTGTATAGGCAAAACAGTGTTGAGCTTAATTTTTATATATTGCATGGATTTTGAACACTGATGTAAAACGCATATTAATTGGAGGATCTCATAAGGTCTTAGCAAAGAAATTAAAATTAGAGATCCATAATTTCTCCAGATACCCCTGCATGGATCTGTTAGAACACAAGCTTCAACCAAGTCAATCCATACACCTTACTACCCTTTCTCTTTTGCATGAAAATGAGAACTTTTCTTGGCCCCTTTGGTGACATGTTGTTTCATTTCAGGAACGACTGACCTCTGAGGATGTGGCCATCGAATTCACTCAGGAGGAGTGGGAATTCCTGGACCCTACTCAGAGGGCCTTGTACAGGGACGTGATGCTGGAGACCTACAGGAACCTGCTCTCCTTGGGTGAGAATGATTTCCTTCCAGAGCTGCCCTTGGGTATCTGCATTTTCCCTGTGTGCCCTTTGGAAGGCCCTGATGTCTTTCATGTGAGAGTTCTGGTGACTGGGGCATGAGACAGCTTCAGAAGGTTAAACTGACCTTCTTCAGATGCTGTGTCTGTTTCATGTAATATCTGAGGTTGTCCCAGAGCTTAATTATGTACAAAGCTCACTGGCAAATGTTAAAAAAAAAAATACCAAAAACCCCAATTTCCTATTTTCTTCCTTTTGACTTTTGCTCAGTGTTTAAAAAAATCCACAGCACTTTAGATTTCTTTCTTCTGATAACTCTGAATATCTATTTGTTTGTTTTCACTTGCTTGTTTACTTTTTTTAGCTGCACCATTCTGCATGTGGGATCTTAGTTCTCTGACTAAGGATCGAACCCACACCCCCTGCATTGGAAATGCAGAATCTTAACCGCTAGATCACCAGGGGAGTCCCAGAGTTTCTGTTTCTGATCTGAATATTATCTCCACATTAGAGCCTGAGAAAAAGCTCTGGAGAGTAGGGAGTGATATAAAAGTAGCCAAAAATACAACATATAAAGAAAAACGAGTATCTCAAAAGGGGTGTTTTTTTCTGTTTAGGAGTGGGACAAGTTGGTGGATTGGATCCTCTGTGGTTGTTACTTAGGAAAGTGTAAGATTGGCTAGAGAGATCGTCTTTTTGATCCTAGATCCTACGAGGGGAGCATATGTGAATCTCGCAGGCTCTTAGCTTGCCATCTGTAGGTTGAGCGCATGGTCCCATCTCAAGATGCTGTAATGTCTGACCTTCATGTTGTATTAGTTTTACTCTTGTGCTGCTCTACCCAGTCTGAGAATGTCAACTATACCTGATGTTCCATTCTCCTTACTTTGTATCATTTTACCTCTTCAATTTATTTGAAATATATTCCTGAGGGTCTGAAATTTTATCTGGTTTCCTTGCTGTGATAATCCACCTATGTTTAATTGGCAGCCTCTGGTGAGTCTCTGTGGAGTGGATTTAGTAGGTAACAGAAAACTGTGATGGAGACAGTATTCCTAATGTTACTTTCTTGCTCTGTACAAAGTCACCACTTGATGCTATCCAGTAGAGTGATCAGTATGTTCTAGGATGATGAGAGAGAAAGTATCACGAGAGCCTGATACATCTTTCCAGGTTATTTTCTGGCTTTGGAGACTCTGTCAAGGGCCCCAAGACAGTGTTGTTCATGTGTATCAAGGACCATATATTTTAGCCTCTGTAAATGGTATAGGAATTTATCCCAGGACAACTTTGTCCAAGTTCACATTCTCATATCTATGAGGCTGTTGGTTGCACTATTGTTCTGTGCATTGTAGGTATTTTTTTATTTTATCATTGAGTTCAAATTTCTGTGTTACTCTTAGTTTTTCTGTTTTGTATTTGCAATGCGTTGGATGGTTGATTGGGGAATGGTCCCTATGGTAGAACTGGTGATCAGTCCCTCTTAAAATTCTTTATATATTCTTTGTACTCATTTACTATCAGATGTATGATTTCCACATATTTTCTCTTTTACTGTTGATTGTCTTTTCAAACTCACTGCACTTTAATGCAGAGTAGTTTATAATTTTGATGTAGTTCAGTTTATTGATATCTGCTTTTACTTTGTGGCCTGTGCTTTTGGTGTTATATCTGGTAAATCATTTGTGGGTCCAATTTCCAGAAACATTTCCTGCACCTTTACTTCTAGGAGTTTTATACAGTTGGGACTTAGGTTTAGGTCTTTGAACCATTTTGAGTTCCTTTTTGTCTGTAGTGTAAGATAATGTTCCAAGTAAATTCTTTTGCTGGTGGGTATTCAGTTTTGTCAACATACCTTGTTTCATAGACTGCTTCCCCCATTTGGTAGTTTTTACACCTTTGTGAAACATCTTTTGAACATCTCTGCAAGGGTGTTTTTGTTTTTGCTTTAACCATTCTTTTTAGGTATGCTGCTGCTGCTAAGCCGCGTCAGTCATGTCTGACTCTACCCACAGACGGCAGCCCACCAGGCTCCTCTATCCCTGGGATTCTCCAGGCAAAAACACTGGCGTGGGTTGCCATTTCCTTTTCCAATGCATGCATGCCAAGTCGCTTCAGCTGTGTGCAACTCTGGGTCACCCCATAGATGGCAGCCCACCAGGCTCCTCTGTCCCTGGGATTCTCCAGGCAAGACTACTGGAGTGGCTTGCCATTTCCTTCTCCACTCTTTAAGTAAATTTATAATGTTGTGTTTCAGGTATACTGCAGTTTACAAGATACTCAGTACAATTCCCTGAGCTATATGGTAGGTTCTTGTTGTTTATTTATTTTGTATATACATTAGTTTGTAAATATTCAGACTGGTGATTTATCTCTCCCTTCCCTGCCCCCATCAACGTCCTGTACTATCCCCTTTGGTAACCATAAGTTTGTTTTTCATTCTGGTGAGTTTATTTTGTGAATAAGTTCATTTGTATCATTTATTTCAGTTCAGCATATAATATCCTATGATATTTGTCTTTCTCTCATTTCACTTAGAATAATCCCTAAATCTGTCTATATTGCTGTAAAAGGCATTACTTCATTGTGTTTTATGCTGTGGAGGTGGCAACCCACTCCAGTGTTCTTGCCTGGAGAATTTCATGGACAGGGTAGGCTGCCAGCTGCTGGTCATGAGGTCTTAAAGAGTTGGACATGGCTGAGCTATTTTCACTTCACAATATTCCCTTGTATATATGTACCACATATTCTTTATCCCTTTGTGTGCCAGTGAACATTTAGGTTGCTGCCATGTTTTGGCTGGTATACATAGTGCTGCTAAAAACATTGGGGTTCATGTATCATTTTGAATTAGTTTTCTTCCTTTTTGGATATATGCCCAGGATTGGAATTGCTGGTTCATGTGATAGCTGTATTTTTAGTTCTTTATGGAACCTCCATGCTATTCTCCAAAGTGGCAGTACCAATTTATGTTCCTTCCAACAGTGTAAGAGGGTTCTCTTTTCTCCACACCCTCTCAAGCATTTATTGTTTGTAGACTTTTTGATGGTGGTCATTCTGACCAGTGTGAGGTGATACATTTTTGTGGTTTTGATGTGCATTTCTCTCATAAGTAGAGACGTCAAATATCTTTTCAGGTGACTGTTGGCCATCTGTTTGTCTCCTTTGGAGAAGTATCTGTTTTGATCTTCTGCCCAGTTCTTGATTGGGTTCTTTGTTTGTTTTGATATTAAGCTCTATGAACTGTTTGTATATTTTGGAAATTAATTCCTGATAGGTAGCATTATTTGCATATATAGTCTTCTAGTCCAAAAGTTTAGTTTTTATTCTTTTTTTGGTTTCCTTTGCTTTGCAAAAAGGTTTTAAATTTAATTAGGTCTCATTTGTTTGATTTTGCTTTTATTACCATGACTCTTAAGAGATAGATTCAAAAAAATTTTGCTGATATTTATGTCAGTGTTTTGCATTTGTTTTCCACTATGAATTTTATAGTATCTGGTCTTGCATTTAGATGTTTCACACATTTTGAGTTTATTTTTGTATGTAGTGTTAGAGAATGTTGGAATTTCATTCTTTTTCATGTAACTATCCATTTATCCCAGCATCACTTATTAAAGAGACTTCTTCATTCTATATTCTTTCCTCCTTTGTTATAGAATAATTGACTCTAAGTAAATTGGTTTATTTCTGGGATTTCTGTCCTGTTCTACTGATGTGTGTTTCTGTTTTGTGCCATCATCATACCACTTCCCTGGTGGCTAAGACGGTAAAGCCATCTGACTACAATGCAGGAGACCCAGGTTCAGTTCCTGGGTCAGGAAGATCTGCTGGAGTAGGAAATGGCAACCCACTTCAGTATTCTTGCCTGGAAAATCCCATGGACAGAGGAACCTGGTAGTCTATAGTTGATGGGGTCACAAAGAGTTGGACACAACTGAGCGACTTCACTTTCACTTTGTTGACTGTCAGTTGGTAGTATAGTCTGAACTCAGGGAACATGATTCCTCCAGTTCTGTTCTTCTTTTTCAAGATCATGTTAGATATCAGAGTCTTTTGTATTTTGGTAGAAGTTAAGTTTTTCTTTGTTTTATGAAATATGTCATTGTTAATTTGATAAGGGTTGCATTATATATGTAGATTGCCTTGGATAGTATGATCATTGTGACAGTGTTACTTCTTTCAATCCAAGAACATGGTATATGTTTGTCCCATCTGTTTGTGTCATCTTTGGTATCAGTCATCAGCATCTTACCATTTTATGAGTACAATTCTTTTGACTTTTTAGGTAGGATTATTCCTTAGAATTTTATTTCTCTGAGGTGGTGAATGGGATTGTTTCATTAATTTCACTTTCTGATCTTACCATTTTATGAGTACAATTCTTTTGACTTTTTAGGTAGGATTATTCCTTAGAATTTTATTTCTCTGAGGTGGTGAATGGGATTGTTTCATTAATTTCACTTTCTGATATATCATTATTAGTGTATAGAAATGCAGCAGTTTTCTATATATTTTGTATCCAGCAAGTTTACTCTGTTCATTGATGAGGTCTAGTCATCTGGTGGCATCTTCGGGATTTTCTGTGTGTAGCATCATAGTGACAGTTTACCTCTTCTTTATTTTTTTACCTTGAATTCCTTCTATTTGTTTTTCTTTTCTGATTGTTGTGGCTAGGACTTCCAAAAATATGTTGAATAAAAGTGGCAATAGTGAACATTCTTGTCTTATTCATGTTGTTAAGGGGAGTGCTTTCAGTTTTTCCCTGCTGAGTATGATGTTAGCTGTGTGTTTGACATATACAGTCTTAATTATGTTGAGGTAGGGTCCATCTGTGCTGACTTTCTGAAGGGTTTTTATCATAAATGGCACTTGAATTTTGTCAGAACCTTTTCTGAGTCTTATCGATCATATGGTTTTTAGTCTGCAACTGTTACTGTGGTGTATCATAGTGATTAACTTGTGGATATTGAGAAATCTTGCGTCCCTGAAATAAATCCCACTTGATCATCCTTTTATGTCCTTTAATGTATTAGTAACTGTTTGAATATGCTCTTTTGAACTCAGGGAAGGTGTAGGAGAATAAAGCCTTTTCCTACAAAAAAGAGTTGGATGCCTCAGAAAGGCTTTTGTAACTGGGAACGTCTTCCAGAGTCAGTGTCAATCCCTCCTTTCCTTTGATACTCCTCAGTCTTGAGATGACCATGTGTGGAAGACGAAATGGAATAAATGTCTAATAGAGAGGTTAATCATACTTGGCAGAGGAACCCAGGTTTAGATAGCCTTTTCCTGGATTTTCCTTCTGATTTCTGCTAATAAGATTCTTTCACAATATCCTGGAATATTGTGTATGTTTTTCTTGAATATAAGCATTCTATTGTAAGTTATAAAATCAGAGTTGGATACATTACATTGTAAATAGTATAACAGGTATCATCCTGCTTTCTCCATATATCACAGTCACTTTTAAAATCTCTCTTGTTTCTGTCCCATACCCATAGTATAATGCCCATAAACTTGCTGAACCAGTTCTTTTCTTTTAAGGTCAGTATATTAGTTTGTGCTCTCAGTTATTTTCACAAAGAGATGCAGTCATAAGCTGATATCTGACATACACCTGTGTACCCTATGCTCCACGCAGGCCCTTTCTTAGTCCTGACCAGTCCTCACATAGTACCTTGATGTGGGTGGAAACATTGTTCTTACCTATCACATCCCTCCACCTTCTACATACTCTCACTGTAAAGATAATCTCTGATAATTTATTGAACACGTTTCTCAGGACATGACCTAAATCGCTCTGTGCATCCATGATGACTCACAACCCATTTCGAGATGGGATAGTTGAATAATAGTTAAACAGACTACTTCTGTCTTGTATCTTCCTTGATATTTTCTAAGTTCCTTGTTTTTTTTTTTTTTTTAATATTTTCTAGTCTATTCATCGGAAAAGGCAATGGCACCTCACTCCAGTACTCTTGCCTGGAAAATCCCATGGACTGAGGAGTCTGGTGGGCTGCAGTGCATGGGGTCGTGAAGAGTCGGACACGACTGAGTGACTTCACTTTCACTTTTCACTTTCATGCATTGGAGAAGGAAATGGCAACCTACTCCATTGTTCTTGCCAGGAGAATCCCAGGGACGGGGGAGCCTGGGGGGCTGCCATCTATGGGGTCGCACAGAGTAGGACACGACTGAAGCGACTTAGCAGCAGCAGGAGCAGTCTATTCATTCGGTGGGTGGTCATGTTTACAAATAACTTTTATCAGTCGTCCCAGTAGGTTCAAATTCATATCCTGGTTCTCTTACCACTTTGTGGGCCAATTGGATGTGTCTCCTGCTCTAATTAGAGAAAAACATGTTAATTTACCTCAAGCCTTTTAAAGCAAATTAGTGTTGTCAGTAGAACATGTTTTATAGTAAATACTCAAAATTTATTTGTTTAAAAAAGGTAATATCTATATTCTGTCATGTTCTTTATGATACGACTTTACATTATATTTTTTAATATAAATCTATTTATTTTCATTGGAGGTTAATTACTTTACAATACTGTGTTGGTTTTGCCATACATCAACATGAGTCTACCACAGGTATACACGTGTTCCCCATCCTTAACCCCTCTCCCTCCTCCCTCCCCGTACCATCCCTCTGGGTCATCCCAGTGCACCAGCCCCAAGCATCCAGTATCATGCATCGAACCTGGACTGGCGATTCATTTCATATATGATATTATACATGTTTCAATGTCATTCTCCCAAATTGTCCCACCCTTTCCCTCTCCCACAGAGTCCAAAAGCCTTTTCTATACATCTGTGTCTCTTTTGCTGTCTCGCATACAGGGTTATCGTTACCATCTTTCTAAATTCCATATATATGCGTTAGTTTATTGTATTGGTGTTTTTCTTTCTGGCTTACTTCACTCTGTATAATAGGCTTCAGTTTCATCCACCTCACTAGAACTGATTCAAATGAATTCTTCTTAATGGCTGAATACTCCACTGTGTATATGTACCACAGCCTTCTTATCTATTCATCTGCTGATGGCCATCTAGGTCTGTTTTGTTCCATTGATCTATATTTCTGTCTTTGTGCCAGTGCCATACTGTCTTGATGACTGTGGCTTTGTAGTAGACCCTGAAGTCAGGCAGGTTGATTCCTCCAGTTCCATTCTTCTTTCTCAAGATTGCTTTGGCTATTTGAGGTTTTTTGTATTTCCATACAAATTGTGAAATTATTTGTTCTAGCTCTACATTATATCTTCTTAAAATTTTATTTATTTTTTAATTGAAGGATAATGGCTTTACCGAATTTTGGTTTCTGTCGAACCTTAACTACATTATATCTTGTATGCGTTTCACTTGCAACATTTTTCAGCAATATTGTGTCGGACCCTAATCAATAAATACACAAAGCACTCACTTTTTATTTATTATATTTTGGTGCCATTAAACTAGGTAATTAAGAATAGTGCATGGCTAGAGATTAGCCTTCCTTGGTGGCTCTGTGGTAAAGAATTCATCTGCTAATGCAGAAAATGCAGGTTTGATCCCTGAGTCAGGAAGATCCCATGGAGAAGGAAATGGCAACCCACTCCACTATTTTTGCCTGGGAAATCCCGCCTGGAAAATCCCATGGATGGAGGAGCCTGGTAGGCTGCAGTCCATGCAGTTGCTAAGAGACTGAGCGACTTCACTTTTCCTTTTCACTGTCATGCGTTGGAGAAGGAAATGGCAACCCACTCAAGTATTCTTGCCTGGAGAATTCCAGAGACAGAGGAGCCTAGTGGGCTGCTGTCTGTGGGGTCGCACAGAGTCGGACACGACTGAAGCGACTTAGCAGCATCAGCAGCAGAGATTAGCCTTCCTTGGTGGCTCCGTGGTAAAGAGTTCACCTGCTAATGCAGAAGATGCAGGTTTGATTCCTGAGTCAGGAAGATCCCATGGAGAAGGAAATGGCAACCTACTCCACTATTCTTGCCTGGGAAATGCGATGGACAGGAGTCCAGTGAGCTACAGTCCACAGTGTCGCAAAGAGGCAAACACGACGGAGCGACTGAAAAACAACAACATATGTAGGGGTTGCATTGTTTATTGGCTGTTAGAATACCGGTGAATATTATACATCTTAATTTACATGTCATTTACAGATGATGGTCTTTTCGCATGTATTCTGCTATACACCTGACACATACTACTTGTTAACATTGTAAAATGCCTTTTCTCTTTGGGTACATAGTTCTATAGCAGATTTAAAAAACTATGTTGTTTCCAAAAAAATTTTTTAGTCATATTTTTCATTATCTTATTTGTTTTCAATTGTAAACAACCAATTATGAATAGTTAATTATTAATTGGGTAAGCATGGTTTTGGATTATTTACAGTTATAATATATAATATATTGTTTAGAATTTATTTATGTACAGTAAGTTTGCAAAATACAATGATAGTGTAATATTTTTCTTTTCAATTTGAGACAACTGTTGATTGATACGTTCCTAAGGGTTCTGGTAGAAAAACACTGTGTTTTTGAAAGTTGGCATAAGATTGTCCAACGTGAGTATGTTTGGCATATTGTTTTTAAAACTAGGCTACCATAACAGTGAATTTATGTTATGCTTTCTTAAGTTAAGAATTCTATTCCTTTAGTGTTTCTAAACACTTAAGGTCATCATTGTAGTGTTTCATAACTTGATGTAAGTATTACTTTTGGTGTAATATATATTCAACATGAAACATTTATTTTTGAATTATTGTGAGCAAGATACCTATGAGTCTTTTTATCTTGTAGATATCTCTCCTACACATGTGATGAAGCATTTACAACCCAAAGCGAACAGTGATAAACGAGAAACATTCCAAACATTGATGCTGGGAAGCCCTGAAAGCTGTGAAATCAAACATTTTCATCTTTGGGAAAGTCAGGAAAATATGTGTGACTTTGAGTGTCAGGGGAGAGATGACAAAAGAAATTACAAAGGCACACCTGTAAGCCTTAATGGAAATGTGCCTGATGGAAGAGATTCGCATGATAGAAAGGATGCAGAGATCAAGCCCTTTGGAAAGAGGTTTGGATTTAAGTCTCAGGGTAAACTGCAGATATTTCAAACTGGCGGGATGATTTCTGAATATAATCAAGTTAAGAGTTCTGTCAACAACAGTTTCTCATTTTCACCAGTTCAAAGAATTCCTCCTTGTGTCCAAACCAGTGTTTCTAATATATATGGGAATGGTTTTATGAATCCTTCAGGAATAAAACAAGAACTCAAAGCACAGAGGGAAAAACCTTACAAATGTGATGAGTGTGGCAAGGCCTTTCGTGTAAAGTCAGTCCTCTTAAGTCATCAGACAGTTCATACTAGAGAGAAACCTTACAAATGTGATGAGCATGGCAAGGCCTTTACTCACAGCTCACACCTCAGAGGACATAAGAAAATTCATACAGGAAAGAAATTATTTAAATGTGATATATGTGACAAAGTCTTCAGCCAAAATTCAAACCTTGCTCGTCATCAGAGGGTTCATACTGGAGAGAAACCTTACAAATGTGATGAGTGTGGCAAGGCCTTTTGTGTTAAGTCAGCCCTTTTTACTCATCAGACAGTTCATACTGGTGAGAAACCTTACACATGTGATGACTGTGGCACGGCCTTTCGTCTAAAGTCAACCCTTTTAAGGCATCAAACAGTTCACACTGGAGAGAAACCTTACAAATGTGAGTGTGGCAAGGCCTTTTGTGTAAAGTCAGCCCTTTTAAGTCATCAGACAGTTCATACTGGTGAGAAACCTTACAAATGTGGTGAGTGTGGCGAGGCCTTTCGTCTGAAGTCAAGCCTTTTAAGTCATCAGACAGTTCATACTGGAGAGAAACCTTACAAATGTGAATGGTGTGGAAAGGCCTTTTGTGTAAAGTCAACCCTTTTAAGGCATCAGACAGTTCATACTGGAGAGAAACGTTACAAATGTGATGAGTGTGGCAAGGCCTTTCGTCTAAAGTCAAACCTATTAAGTCATCAGACAGTTCATACTGGTGAAAAACATTACAAATGTGATGAATGTGGCAAGGCCTTTTGTGCAAAGTCTAACCTTTTAAATCATCAGACAGTTCATACTGGTGAGAAACCTTACAAATGTGATGAGTGTGGCAAGGCCTTTCCTCTGAAACCAACCCTTTTAAGGCATCAGACAACAGTTCATAGTGGAGAGAAACCTTACAAATGTGATGAGTGTGGCAAGGCCTTTCCTGTAAAGTCAACCCTTATAAAGCATCAGACAATTCATACTGGTGAGAAACCTTACAAATGTGATGAGTGTGGCAGTGCCTTTCGTCTAAAGAAAATCCTTTTAAATCATCAGGCAATTCATACTGGAGAGAAACCTTACAAATGTGATGAGTGTGGCAAGGCCTTTCCTGTAAAGTCAACCCTTATAAAGCATCAGACAATTCATACTGGTGAGAAACCTTACAAATGTGATGAGTGTGGCAGTGCCTTTCGTCTAAAGTCAATCCTTTTAATGCATCAGAAAGTTCATACTGGTGAGAAACCTTACAAATGTGATGAGTGTGGAAAAGTCTTTGGTCGAAAACCGCATCTTCAGCGTCACTGGAGAATTCATACTGGAGAGAGTCCTTTCAGATGTAATGAGTGTGGCAAGTTCCTCAGTCAAAATTCACAGCTTAAAAAACATCAGAGAATACATATAGAGAAACCTTTCAAATGTGATGAGTGTGGAAAAATCTTTGGTCAAAAACCACATCTTGAACATCACTGGAGAATTCATACTGGAGAGAGACCTTTCAGATGTAATGAGTGTGGCAAGTTCTTCAGTCGAAATTCACACCTTAAAAGACATCGGGGAATACATACAGAAAAACCTTTCAAATGTTTTGAGTGTGGAAAATCCTTTACTCAGGTCTCAGCACTCACTAAACATCAGAAAATCCATACATGAGAGAAACTCATGTGAATGTGGTATATGGTAGAAGTCTTTCACACCCTACTGTTGCTCAGAGAATTCATCCTACTGAGAAACCATACAAATATCATGAGTGTGGCAACATCTTAGGCTTCATGAGAAAATTCATACTGGATAGAAGGGAGATATAAATGTATTTATTAGTCAGGTCGTATAGAACATGAATTCATTCTAGAAGATTCCTCACCAATTTCACAGCTGTTTTTTAAAAAATAATAACCCTATCCTCACATTTCACCAGTAGTATCAGAGTATTTATCCTGGAGAAAACACACAGCAATGTAATGTGCATGGCAAGGATCTTACCCAAAAGACACAACATAGGAACATAGTGGAGCCATACTTCCCAGACTCAGTGATTGTGGCAAATCCTTTACCTTTTTCACTATATGTATTCTTTGATGACTTTAGTTCAGGTACTCAGCAACTGCAGTAACTCCATATTTGAGAAGCTAGAGATCTTTCCGTGTAAAAGAAACCCAAATTCTACCTCAGCAAAGATGATTCTTTGGGACAATAATCCGCCATCTTTTTGGTTTCCTGGCTTTCTGAATAAACTCACTATTCCTTGCCCAACAAGTAGTCTCTGAGTTTATTGGACTGTTGTGTGGTGAGCTCTAAGAGCTTGGCTTTGGAAATCATTGATCAAATGCATTTGCTACATGCGTTTCATGATGGTCTCTGGGAAGAAATCAATGAGATGAAGGGACCGACTTCATTAGGCACAATTCATTCACATCCCTGTTCCCTAGAAAAACACACAGCCTGAATTACAGAATTCAATAGTGTGTGTGAATTAGCAACAGGGAGGGGAGAAAATAATGTAAAAGTAGGACATGACTCATCATGGTCAGTAGGATCAGGAAGCCCTTCCGTACATAGTCCAGCCTGTTATAAAACATAATGTTCTACCAACTGGCCTTGAACAGAGTAGGCAAGATGTTAAAAGGCCTGGGCTTTTCGTAGGAGGAGAGGGAGAGTTACCAGGGACTGATGGTGTGCTAGGAACAAAGCATAGGAATAGGGTCATGTTCTCTATTGGATAGAAATAACTGTTGTATCCATGATTAAAGAAGACTTACTTTTATTTGTGGAAATTGAAGACAGAGCTGTCACAGTCTTTGTAGATTGGGACCTGAGGAATGGAGTTGACGAGAAGAAGGAAGCAGGGGACCCATGTCTCGAGTGAAACAAGGTTGCTTTATTTGCAAAAATGCATGTTTATATATCTTTATACAAGGCAGCTTTAGGCAATAAACACATTGAAGAAAAAGCGAAGCAAATAACAATCTTGAAAGGGCCAGAAAGCATTCCATATCCTGAGGAAGAGGGGCATAACTGAATAGATTACCTTCAAGTAAAAGGCCACTGAAGGGAGTCACTGAAGGGAATCCAAGCAGATGCTCTTTCTCATGACCTCAGTCCTGAGAACTGCGTGCAGCTCTGCTCGTTCCTGTTTTCCAGGAACTGATAAAGAATAGAGTCCTTGAGAAACAGCACACAAAAGAAGAAAATAGCATGTTGGATCCTCTAAAGTTGAATGTCCCTTGACAGTTCCCCCTTTTTTACTTTTTCATAGTTGGGGGTGACTGTAGATACTTGTGTGAAAAAGGCCCTGAGAAAGTGAGTTTATTTGGTTTGAACAATTTTAATTGAAAGGCATCAGTATGTTACAATTATAATCACCAGGATAATTATCACCATTATAGTTCCAGATCCAATACTATGTGTAATGCCTTGAAACCATCTTTGAGGGTCTAGCCCAGATAATTGATCAGCTAGCTGTTCAGTTTCCCATATTGTTAGAAGAGGGTAGACTCTTACAGAAGGTTTCTAAGATTTCCTTTTGCAATAATTGTACATTTAAGGAAGCATTATTATGCATATCTTGCAAATGAAATTTGATTTTTTCCCCAATTGTAAGCACTATGCAGAAGATATTAAAAAGAGATGGCAAGAATACGCAAAAGAACTGTACATAAAAAAGATATTCAACCTGGATAATCACGATGGTGTGATCACTCATCTACAGCTAGACATCCTGGAAAGTGAACTCAAGTGGGCCTTAGAAAGCATCACTACAAACAAAGCTAGTGGAGGTGATAGAATTCCAGTAGAGCTGTTTCAAATCCTGAAAGATGATGCTGTGAAAGTGCTGCATTCAATATGCCAGCAAATTTGGAAAACTCAGCAGTGGCCACAGGACTGGAAAAGATCAGTTTTCATTCCAATCCCAAAGAAAGGCAATGCCAAAGAGTGCTCAAACTACTGCACAATTGCACTCATCTCACATGCTAGTAAAGTAATGCTCAAAATTCTCCAAGCCAGGCTTCAGCAATACGTGAACCATGAACTTCCTGATGTTCAAGCTGGTTTTAGAAAAGGCAGAGGAACCAGAGATCAAATTGCCAACATCTGCTGGATCATGGAAATAGCAAGAGAGTTCCAGAAAAACATCTATTTCTGCTTTATTGACTATGCCAAAGCCTTTGACTGTGTGGATCACAAGAAACTGTGGAAAATTCTGAAAGAGATGGGAATACCAGACCACCTGACCTGCCTCTTGAGAAATCTGTATGCAGGTCAGGAAGCAACAGTTAGAAATGGACATGGAACAACAGACTAGTTCCAAATAGGAGAAGGAGTACGTCAAGGCTGTATATTGTCACCCTGCTTAGTTAACTGTTATGCAGAGTACATCATGAGAAACACTGGACTAGAAGAAGCACAAGCTGGAATCAAGATTGACGGGAGAAATATCAATAACCTCAGATATGCAGATGACACCACCCTTATGGCAGAAAGTGAAGAGGAACTAAAAAGCCTCTTGATGAAAGTGAAAGCGGAGAGTGAAAAAGTTGGCTTAAAGCTCAACATTCAGAAAACGAAGATCATGGCATCCGGTCCCATCACTTCATTGGAAATAGATGGGGAAACAGTGGAAACAGTGTCAGACTTTATTTTGGGGACTCCAAAATCACTGCAGATGGTGACTGCAGCAATGAAATTAAAAGACGCTTACTCCTTAGAAGAAAAGTTATGACCAACCTAGATAGCATATTCAAAAGCAGAGACATTATTTTGCCGACTAAGGTCCGTCTAGTCAAGACTATGGTTTTTCCTGTGGTCATGTATGGATGTGAGAGTTGGACTGTGAAGAAGGCTGAGCACCAAAGAATTGATGCTTTTGAACTGTGGTGTTGGAGAAGATTCTTGATAGTCCCTTGGACTGCAAGGGGATCCAACCAGTCCATTCTGAAGGAGATCATCCCTGGGATTTCTTTGGAAGGAATGATGCTGAACCTGAAACTCCAGTACTTTGGCCACCTCATGTGAAGAGTTGACTCATTGGAAAAGACTCTGATGCTGGAGGGATTGGGGGCAGGAGAAGAAGGGGACAACAGAGGATGAGATGGCTGGATGGCATCACTGACTCGATGGATGCAAGTCTGAGTGAACTCCGGGAGTTGGTGATGGACAGGGAGGCCTGGCATACTGTGATTCATGGGGTCTCAAAGAGTCGGATATGACTGAGCAACTGAACTGAACTGATGGTTGAACCGAAGAGAAGTGATGCAAAATTAAGTAGATTTCCAATCACAATTTAATAATACTTGTTTTTGTAAAGCTATTAATTGATCTCCAACCATTTGGATGGCTGTTTTTAATTCCTGAATTTTATCTGGAACTTTTTCATCTTTGAACCTGAGTGACCCATATCATATGAGCATCTTTAGTCCAATTTTGAATAAAGATTTGTATTTGAATTGAAGTTAGTAAAGCAGTGTCTGTGACAGCAACAGTGGGGCAAATTGCTGTTGACCCCAAAATGCCAAGAATCAAGCATCTAATTAATCACTTAGATTGTCAGAGTAATTTAGTGAGTCACTGGGAGATAAGTTTTGCCATGGGACCCTCTTTCCAGGGCTGTTGGAGATCTACTGGCAACCACGGTCTACATCGAGATCGAAGAATCAAAAGGGATTCTTTTTTTTTTTTTTAGAGAAATAGAGGAATTAAGTATACAATTTTCAACCTATACAAGTCACAGAACGTCAATATTTGTAGCAAGTTTCCAGATGTCCCATTGCCCAGGCCCAATTTGTTTATTGAGGACAATTTGAGGGCGAGGAGGTGCCATTCCACCATCAAGCCAGCCAAGGAGTCCTTTGTCATGGAAGTGTTATTGAACTGTTGGTAATCTTCCATGTACTTGAGTAACATAATCACACATAGTACTGTTAATATCATCTGAGCAGTTAGATAACCACATACCATAGGGTCCCCAATCAACAATGCTGTAATTGGCTACAAACATGAATTTCCATGATTTAGCTTGACATCTATCTCAACAAACAGAAGTATATTTAAAATCCTTTTAAGTAAACCCCTTACATTCCAACTTTTGTCCTTTTCCTAGAGTGTTGGTAGTATTGACATGGTTCTCATAAAAGGACAGGGCAGTAAACAGTCTAAACAATGTGTGGAAGTTCTTTTTTGGAGACTGGATGAAAGCCCACGTCTGTCGACTAACATTAATACATAATTCTTCTGAGCCCATACATAAAGGAAGAGTTTTATAGCCTAGAGAAATGTTAATTAATCTTCCTTCATCCTCAGGATGAGAGGGCCCCTCCAAGCTCCAAGGAGGAGGCATATGTACTGAGTCATTAGTGGATACAACCGGTCCTATGTCTGTCCATTCTACAACCTGCAGTAAAGGGGGATAGGTATATAAGCCCAGTAAATGTGATTAATCAAGTCAGCCTGAGCGGGGGAAGCAAAAGCAAGCATAGCGACAAAAATATTTTCAGGATTCCGAGGCATTCTCTGTTGAGAAACCAGATTTTCAGCTTGGTTATTAAGGGTTTTTATCTGTCCCCAAGTGGGGAAATCATAAGGTCGATGACCTTGAGTGCGGCGTTTCTTGGAAATTTTTCAAGTCGCCATGGCTTGTACTAGAAACTCCTCCTCCTGGGTATTTCGCTGTTTCTTCTCTATCTTGAATGCCCGTGGCTCTCCTGGGGCAGATCTTCCGAAGAGGGAGCCAACTGATTTCGTTTGGTCCATCTGGAGAAATCCAAGCATACCCCTTTCCCTGTAATATTAATTTTCCAGATTTCCATTTAGTCAACCTGTCTTGATACCAAATGGGCAGAGGAAGGGAGGTATCCTTGAATGCCTCAAAATGTTTTTCTGCTTTGTCAAAATATCCCCTTGCATCAAGTTTAAAAATTTTAAACAAATAATGCTGAATTAACTATAGTTATAGGATTAAAGAACATATTGCTTTGGAATCTGTTGGGGTCCTTTAATGGACTGGAACCTGGCGGTCCAGAGTCGACGATAAGAATGTGAAAGAAAGAGAAAGAAAGAAAGACATGGGCACCCAAGCTCTAATGGAGCAAAGGTGGTTTAATGATATTTCTAGAGTAATATAGGCTGTTGTACAAGAAATTTCTTTCGATAAAGATCAGAAAACCAAACGTACGGCAACCGTTACCAAAGGGAACAAGGAATTAATGGTTACAAGGTGAGGAGAATGTATACTGAAGGCGTTTCAAGCCTGTCTCACCCGATGACCTCAGTCCTGGAAATGGTTTCCAATGGTTTTTGACCATAGAAACTGATAAGAAACAGAGGATTTATGAGGAACAGCACGTTGGAATCCTCCTGTTAAACATTCCCTGACAATTCCCACTTATTTATAATATTTGTAAAAAAGGGTTCTGACCATTTGAGTTTGTTTAGTTTTAACAATTTTTGCATGAAGGCAACGGTGAATGACAAATATAATTGTCAAGACAATCACCAAAATTACAGTTCCAGGCCCAATGCCGTGAGTAATGCTTTGAAACCATCCGTATGGGTCTAACCCAGATAATTGATCAGCTAGTTGTTCAGCTAAAGTTTGCAAATTAGTGGAAGAGGGCAGATTTTTAGAAAAGGTTTCAAAGATTTCTTTTTATAATAATTGTACATTCAGAGAGGCATTATCATGTATTTTTTGTAAATGAAATTTGATTTATTCCCAGTTGTAGGTACCTATATTGAATTGAACAGGATCAAAGCAAAGAAATGGAAGAAAAGAAGAGAATGGGAAAGACTAGAGATCTCTTCAAGAAAACTAGAGGCACCAAGGAAACATTTCATGCAAAATGGGCTCGATAAAGGACAGAAATTTTATGGACCTAACAGAAGCAGAAGATATTAAGAAGAGGTGGCAAGAATACACAGAAGAACTATACAGAAAAGATGTTCACGACCCAGATAATCACGACGGTGTGATCACTCACCTAGCGCCAGACATCCTGGAATGTGAAGTCAAGTGGGCCTTAGAAAGCATCACTACAAACAAAGCTAGTGGAGGTAATGGAATTCCAGTTCAGCTATTTCAAATCCTGAAAGATGATGCTGTGAAAGTGCTGCACTCAATATGCCAGCAAATTTGGAAAACTCAGCAGCGGCTACCGGAGTGGAAAAGGTCAGTTTCCATTCCAATCCCAAAGAAAGACAATGCCAAAGAATGCTCAAACTACTGCACAGTTGCACTCATCTCACATGCTAGTAAAGTAATGCTCAAAATTCTCCAAGCCAGGCTTCAGCAATATGTGAACTGTGAACTTCTTGATGTTCAAGCTGGTTTTAGAAAAGGCAGAGGAACCAGAGATCAAATTGCCAACATCCGCTGGATCATGGAAACAGCAAGAGTGTTCTGTTCCAGAAAAACATCTATTTCTGCTTTATTGACTATGCCAAAGCCTTTGACTCTGTGGATCACAATAAACTGTGGAAAATTCTGAAAGGGATGGAAATACCAGACTACCTGACTTGCCTCTTGAGAAATCTGTATGCAGGTCAGGAAGCAACAGTTAGAAATGGACATGGAACAACAGACCAGTTCCAAATAGGAGAAAGAGTATGTCAAGGCTGTATATTGTCACCCTGCTTAGTTAACTGTTATGCAGAGTACATCATGAGAAACGCTGGAATGGAAGAAGCACAAGCTGGAATCAAGATTGACGGGAGAAATATCAATAACCTCAGATATGCAGATGACACCACCCTTATGGCAGAAAGTGAAGAGGAACTAAAAAGCCTCTTGATGAAAGTGAAAGCGGAGAGTGAAAAAGTTGGCTTAAAGCTCAACATTCAGAAAACGAAGATCATGGCATCCGGTCCCATTACTTCATTGGAAATAGATGGGGAAACGGGAAACAGTGTCAGACTTTATTTTTGGGGACTCCAGAATCACTGCAGATGGTGACTGCAGCCATGAAATTAAAAGACACTTACTCCTTGGAAGAAAAGTTATGACCAACCTAGATAGCATATTGAAAAGCAGAGACATTACTTTGCCAACAAAGGTCTGTCTAGTCAAGGCTATGGTTTTTCCTGTGGTCATGTCTGGATGTGAGAGTTGGACTGTGAAGAAGGCTAAGCGCCGAAGAATTGATGCTTTTAACCGTCGTGTTGGAGAAGATTCTTGATAGTCCCTTGGACTGCAAGGGGATCCAACCAGTCCATTCTGAAGGAGATCATCCCTGGGATTTCTTTGGAAGGAATGATGCTGAACCTGAAACTCCAGTACTTTGGCCACCTCATGCAAAGAGTTGACTCACTGGAAAAGACTTTGATGCTGGGAGGGATTGAGGGCATGAGGAGAAGGGGACGACAGAGGATGGGATGGCTGGATGGCATCACTGACTGGATGGACGTGAGTCTGAGTGAACTCCGGGAGATGGTGATAGACAGGGAGGCCTGGCGTGCTGCGATTCATGGGGTCGCAAAGAGTAGGTCATGACTGAGCAACTGAACTGAACTGAACACAAAATTGAGTAGAATTCCAGTCACACTTTAGTATCACCTGTTTTTGTATATTTATTCATTGATCTCCTACCCATTTGATGACTGTTTTTAATTCCTGTATTTCATCATGAATATCCTCATCTACCTGAATCTGAGTGGCCCACATAGTATGAGCATCTTTAGTTCAGTTTTGGATAAAATTATGTGTTTGAATTGAGGTTTGTAAAGCAGTGCCCATTCGGCAGCAGTGGTGCAAGTAGCTATTAATCCCAAAGTACCAAGAATCTGCCATCGAATGAATCGTCTCGATCACTGGAGCAGTTTAGTAAGTAACCGGGAAGCAAGTCCAGCCATGGGGCCTTCTTCCCAGGGCCGCTGGAGATTTATTGGTAACCACTGACTACATCAAGATCAAAGAATCAAAAGGGATTCATTTCTTAAGGAAACAGGAGTTAAGACAAGTATATGATTTTGCAATTTGTACAAGTTACAGAACTTAAAAGTCTTATTGAATTGTAAACTTCCTATAGCTAGAACAAAAGGAAGGGGGAAGACAAGCTTGTATGAAATATGATTGATTATTACGAAAGAAATAGTTACTATGACTATGACTGGTCCCTGTGAACTGTCCAGTCCAAGTTCCACGTTCTTCGGTGCTCGCAGCAAGTTTCCAGGTGTCCCAATGTTCAGGCCCAATCTGTTTATCGAGGACGATTCGAGGACGAGGTGGGTGCCATTCCACTGTCAAGCCACCCAAGAAGTCCTTTGTCATGGTAATGTTCCATTATAGTGTTACTAACCTTCTATGCTACTTGAGTAGCATAATCACATACAGTGCTGTTAATATCATCTGAGCAGTTAGATAATCACATACCATGGGGTCCCCAATCGACAACTGTATGATTAGCCACAAACATTAATTTTCCTGATTTGGCCTGACATTTGTCCCAACGAACCAGAGTATATTTAAAGTTCTTATTAGTAAACCCTTTGCATAGTGTTCTTTGTTTTTTCCCTAACTCTTTCCCTAAAGTTTCAGTAGTATAAACATGGTTCACGGACAAAGAAAGGGCATAAAGAATCTAAGCAGTGTATGAAAGTCCTCTTTTGGAGGCAGGGTAAAAGCCCAAGTTTGTCTGCTATCATTTATGCATAGTTTTCCTGGTCCCATACCCAAAAGAAGGACTTCATAACCTAGAGAAATATTAGTTTCCCTTCTTCTTCAGGGTGTGAGAGCCCTTTAAGGGTCCAAGGAAAAGGCATATGTATGGAGTCATTGGTTAATACGATTGGTCCTTTCTCTGTCCATTCTACAACCTGAAGTAAAGGGGGGTTGTGTATGTCAGCCCAGTAAGTGTGATTGATTGATTAGTTCAGCCTGATTGGGGGGCAGGTACAAGCAAGCAGAGCAACAAAAATATTTTCAGGACTCTGAGGCATTCTCTATTGAGAAACTGGATTTTCAGATTGATGAGTAAGGGTTTTTATTTATCCCCAAGAGGGGAGATCATAAGGTTGATGCCACCAAGGGCGGTGCTTTCTGGAGATCTTTAGAGCCACCATGGCCTATATTGGCATTTCTTCCTCCTGGGGTTTTTGTTGTCTTGTTTCTGTGTTGAAGGCCAGGGGCCCCCTTGGGTCGGATCTTCCAAAGAGGAAGCCATGTGAGTTTGTTGGATGCATCTGGGGAAATACAAGCATACCCCTTTCCCTATAAGATTAATTTCCCAGATTTCCATTGTTTATTCAATCTATCTTGGTACCAAATGGGCAGAGGAAGAGAAGAGTCCTTCAGTTCCTCGAAATGTCTTTCTGCTCATGTCAAGATACCTCCTTGCGGTAAGTTTAAAAAAATTAAAACAAATAAAGCTATGTTAACAATAGTTATACACTTAAAGAATATATTGAGTTGGAATCTAGTAAAGTCTGCTCTGGATAAGGAAGATAAAAGTGTTCCTGTGTTTTCCCCTTTATTTAATTTTTTGTTTGTAGTTTCAGTGTGTAATGTGTTTGTTAAACTGTGTCTTGTGTTTGTGGATTATAAGAAGTGTCTCTAATATGTTTAGTAGAGAATGAATGTAAAAATTGTTTGAACTGCTTAGAAACACAGGCAGGGCCATTGTCAGTTTTTATAGACTTAGGTGTTCTCATTGCAAAGTAAGCTAACAGGTGGGTTATAATATGTCATGTAGTTTCATCTTGGAGAGCTGTGGCCTATATAAGGGAAGAATTTGTATAATCGAGACATGTAAGAAGGAAGAGGAAGAGAGTTCAGAGTAATGAGTTCCATCCATTTGCCATAAAATTCTCTTTCATTTCTCAGAAACCTTTTTTATATGTTTGTATTCATCATTTTATTTGCCAGTTCTTCCCTTTTTATTAACAGCATACATCTTCTCCTTAGCAACTATGAAGTGTCTTGTATATTAGCATTTTATTTTGGTGAATATATTTATTATATATTGTAATATATATTTATTTTTATATAAATATATGTATTTATATATTAATAGTCTAAAATCTCTTTAGTTTTTCGGTAAGAAAAACTTTTTCTAAGAGGAAGTTAGTGTTCAGTAATTAATGTTTAAAAATCTTACTTTATTGGAACTGACCTAGCTATTTAATAAACTTTTATTATTTCATTTAGTACAATTTTATGAATTTAAGTTAACCCAATCCTAAGGCATTATTTTAGGTAGAGATTTTGAAAATATAATTATTTTTATTAGAGTTTATCTAAAAGATTTCATCTCCCTTATATATATATGCATATATATATGTATGTGTGTATATGTAAAGAGTTACTTTTATGTTGGCAAACAGTTTACCTTAAATCTAGGCACAATAAAAGCATTATATAATGATGATTTAAGACATGTCTTAATTAGATTAGCAAACAATTATATTTAAATTATCAGTTCAGTTCAGTTCAGTCGCTCAGTCATGTCTGACTCTTTGCGACCCCATGAATCACAGCACGCCAGGCCTCCCTGTTCATCACTATCCCCCGGAGTTCACTCAGACTCACGTCCATCGAGTCTGTGATGCCATCCAGCCATCTCATCCTTGGTCGTCCCCTTCTCCTCCTGCCCCCAATCCCTCCCAGCATCAGAGTTTTTTCCAATGAGTCAACTCTTCTCATGAGGTGGCCAAAGTACTGGAGTTTCAGCTTTAGCATCATTCCTTCCAAAGAAATCCCAGGGTTGATCTCCTTCAGAATGGACTGATTGGATCTCCTTGCAGTCCAAGGGACTCTCAAGAGTTTTCTCCAACACCACAGTTCAAAAGCATCAATTCTTTGGCACTTAGCCTTCTTCACAGTCCAACTCTCACATCCATACATTACCACAGGAAAAACCATAGCCTTGACTAGACAGACCTTAGTTGGCAAGTAATGTCTCTGCTTTTCAATATGCTATCTAGGTTGCTCATAACTTTTCTTCCAAGGAGTAAGCGTCTTTTAATTTCATGGCTGCAGTCACCATCTGCAGTGATTCTGGAGCCCCCAAAAATAAAGTCTGACACTGTTTCCCCATCTATTTCCCATTAAGTGATGGGACCGGATGCCATGATCTTCTTTTTCTGAATGTTGAGCTTTAGGCCAACTTTTTTACTCTCCTCTTTCACTTTCATCAAGAGGCTTTTTAGCTCCTCTTCACTTTCTGCCATGAGGGTGGTGTCATCTGCATATCTGAGGTTATTGATATTTCTCCCGGCACTCTTGATTCCAGCTTGTGTTGCTTCCAGTCCAGCGTTTCTCATGATGTACTCTGCATATAAGTTAAATAAGCAGGGTGACAATATACAGCCTTGATGTACTCCTTTTCCTATTTGGAACCAGTCTGTTGTTCCATGTCCAGTTCTAACTGTTGCTTCCTGACCTGCATACAGATATCTTAAGAGGCAGGTCAGGTGGTCTGGTATTCCCATCTCTTTCAGACTTTTCCACAGTTTCTGCGATCCACATAGTAAAAGCTTTGGCATACTCAATAAAGCAGAAATAGATGTTTCTCTGGAACTCTCTTGCTGTTTCCATGATCCAGCGGATGTTGGCAATTTGATCTCTGGTTCCTCTGCCTTTTCTAAAACCAGCTTGAACGTCCGGGAGTTCACGGTTCACATATTGCTGAAGCCTGGCTTGGAGAATTTTGAGCATTACTTTACTAGCATGTAAGATGAGTGCAGTTGTGCAGTAGTTTGAGCATTCTTTGGCATTGCCTTTCTTTGGGATTGGAATGAAAACTGACCTTTTCGAGTCCTGTGGGCATTGCTGAGTTTTCCAAATTTGCTGGCATATTGAGTGTAGCACTTTCAGAGCATCATCTTTCAGGATTTGAAACAGCTCAGTTGAAATTCCATCACCTCCACTAGCTTTGATCGTAGTGATGCTTTCTAAGGCCCACTTGACTTCACATTCCAAGATGTCTGGTTCTAGATTAAAGATCACATCATCATGACTATCTGGGTCATGAAGACATTTTTTGTATAGTTCTTCTGTGTATTCTTGCCACCTCTTCTTAATATCTTCTGTTTCTGATAGGGTCATACCATTTCTGTCCTTTATCGAGCCCATCTTTGCATGAAATGTTCCCTTGGTATCTCTAATTTTCTTGAAGAAATCTCTAGTCTTTCCCATTCTGTTGTTTTCCTCTATTTCTTTGCATTGATTGCTGAAGAATGTGGTCCACTGGAAAAGGGAATGGCAAGCCACTTCAGTATTCTTGCCTTGAGAACCCCATGAACAGTATGAAAAGGCAAAATGATAGGATACTGAAAGAGGAACTCCCCAGGTCAGTAGGTGCCCAATATGCTACTGGAGATCAGTGGAGAAATAACTCTAGAAAGAATGAAGGGATGGAGCCAAATCAAAAACAATACCCAGCTGTGGGTGTGACTGGTGAAAGAAGCAAGGTCCGATGCTTCTTTCTGTAAAGAGCAATATTGCATAGGAACCTGGAATGTCAGGTCCATGAATCAAGGCAAATTGGAAGTGGTCAAACAAGAGATGGCAACGGTGAACGTCGACATTGTAGGAATCAGCGAACTAAAATGGACTGGAATGGGTGAATTTAACTCAGATGACCATTATATCTACTACTGCGGGCAGAAATGCCTCAAAAGAAATGGAGTAGCCATCATGGTCAACAAAAGAGTCCGAAATGCAGTACTTGGATTCAATCTCAGAAATGACAGAATGATCTCTGTTCGTCTCCAAGGCAAACCATTCAATATCACAGTTATCCAAGTCTATGCCCCAACCAGTAGTGCTGAAGAAGCTGAAGTTGAACAGTTCTATGAAGACCCACAAGATCTTTTAGAACTAACACCCAAAAAGATGTCCTTTTCATTATAGGGGACTGGAATGCAAATGTAGGAAGTCAAGAAACACCAGGAGTAACAAGCAAATTTGGCCTTTGAATGTGGAATGAAGCAGAGCAAAGACTAATAGAGTTTTGCCAAGACAATGCACTGGTCATAGCAAACACCCTCTTCCAACAACACAAGAGAAGACTCTATACATGGACATCACCAGATGGTCAACACTGAAATCAGATTGATTATATTCTATGCTGCCGAAGATGGACAAGCTCTAAACAGTCAACAGAAACAAGACCAGGAGCTGACTGTGGCTCAGATCATGAACTCCTTATTACCAAATTCAGACTTAAATTGAAGAAAGTAGGGAAAGCCGTGAGACCATTCAGGTATGACCTAAATCAAATCCCTTATGATTATACAGTGGAAGTGAGAAATAGATTTAAGGGCCGACATCTGATAGATAGAGTGCCTGATGAACTATGCAATGAAGTTTGTGACATTGTGCAGGAGACAGGGATCAAGATCATCCCCATGGAAAAGAAATTCAAAAAAGCAAAATGGCTGTCTGGGGAGGCCTTACATATAACTGTGAAGAGAAGAGAGGCAAAAAGCAAAGGAGAAGAGGAAAGATATAGGCATCTAAATGCAGAGTTTCCGAGAATAGCAAGAAGAGACAAGAAAGCCTTCTTCAGCGATTTAAATTATATTTAAACATTTTATTTAATGTTGAATTTTTTCAGTTCACGTGAACTTGAATTTAAATAGAGCTCATTAATTTCATATTATCCAAAAACCAAGACATACATTGAGTCATAGATAATTATACCTAGACAGATATAGCTTTCCACTTGACATTTAAAATATCTTTTTGATATATATATATCTTTTTTTTTTTCCCTTCGTTCCACCAATTTGTTTATGCCTAGAGTCCCAGATAGCGTGGGTTGTGTATCCCAGGGACATGATAAGAGTTAACTTTAGGTTTTTTCTTAGGGCTGTTTTTGTTTTCCAGGCAGAATTGGAGCTCCAAAAAAGTATTTTAACAAGTTAACCTTTTCCTAACTGCACATGTGAGAAGAACCGGCTTTGCAATTTCAAATAGATTTTATTTTAATCAGTTTTTTTCTGGAGTCTAAAGAATGAATATCATGGCCATTCAGTGTCAAAAATATCACTTCTCCTTTTGTAGTTACAGTATATTATTAATGATATATGCATGAAGGAATTGCTGTCATATTGGCTGTAAAGCCTTGGCCACAAAATTTTGACAAATAGTAGGACTGTTAGGTATACCTTCAAGTAACACAGTCTAATGAAATCTTTTATGAGGCCTGATGTAATTAGGAAAAGGGAGAGAGAAAGTGAATCTCGGTCTAAATGGTGTAAAGGTATATTTAAAATTCAGTCTTGTAAATCAGTAATAATAATGTGCCAATTTTGAGGAATAGTAGTAGGTGATGGGATCCCTGGTTGTAGTGCACCCATGGGTTTCATAGATGCATTAACTTTTCTAAGGTCTGTTAAGACATGTCATTTGTTAGATTTCTTTTTTATAACAAAAATAGGCGAGTTCCAAGAAGAGTAAGATTCCTCAATATGTTTTAATTCTAATTGTCTGTCTATAAGTTCTCTAGTAGCCTGTAATGTTTCTTTCGTAAGGGGCCATTGTTCGTGCAAATAGGCTTGTCATTTTTCCAAGTTATTTTAATCATTGCCTTCTTTGTTAAATGAGCAGTGGCCCCTAGGAGAAATGTGGAATGTATATCTGAGTTTGCCATTGCATAAGTAAGTCCCTTCCTATTAGATTAAGGGGGTGCGTCTATCACATAAGGTCTTAATGTTGCAGGCTGGCCTTTTGGTCCTTCATATGGGTAGATTTGAATATTTTGATAAATTTCTTATACTTTGCTTTGAGAAATTCCTACAATTTGGCAAGAGATTTTTTTCTATAGGCCAGGTTTTGAGCCATAAGTGTTTGGAAAGAATAGTAATATCAGATGCAGTGTAGAGGAGACCAGAAAATCTTGTACCATTAATTTTGATATTTATATGTGGTCAGGCATATTGAGATACCAGTGATGTCCATAAGGATTGTTTTTGGTCTGCTGAATCTGCTTGTCCTTATGTTATTAGAAGAGTTAATAGAAATGTAAGGCAACAGAAGTAATTGAACAATTTTGTCCCCCTTTTTGAATTGCCATAGAATCTGAGATGACATCATCATTTATATCTCTCCATCCCACCGGATTCCCTGGATCATGGAGTGCCTCACTCCACAGCTGTTGAAGGACAACAGCTATAGGAGCATGGGGTTCACTCTCCATAGAGGCAGATGGCAAACGCCTTTGTTGTTCAATCACTGGCAGTGCTCTTGGTCAATGCCACTTCGTAGTTGACAGGCGTTTGCTATGACCAGTGCATTCTCTTAACAGAATCGTTAGCTTTGCCCTGCTTCATTCTGTACTCCAAGGCCAAACTTGCCTATTACTCCAGGTATCTCTTGACTTCCTACTTTTGCATTCCAGTCCCCTATGATGAAAAGGACACCTTTTTTTGGTATTAGTTCTATGAAATCTGTAAGTCTTCTTAGAACTGTTCAACTTCAGTTTCTTTGGAATTAGTGGCTGAGGCATAGACTTGGATTACTGTGATATTGAATGGTTTGCCTTGGAAATGAACAGAGATCCTTCTGTACTTTTTGAGATTGCATCCAGGTACTGCATTTTGGACTCTTTTGTTGACTATGATAGCTACTCCATTTCTTCTAAGGGATTCTTGCCCACAGTAGTAAATATAATGGTCATCTGAATTAAATTCACCCATTCTGGTCCATCTTAGGTCACTGATTCCTAGAAAGTTGGTGTTCACTCTTGCCATCTCCTGTTTGACCACTTCCAATTTACCTTGATTCATGGACATAACATTCCAGGTTCCTACACAATACTGTTCTTTACAGCTTCAGACTTCACTTTCACCTCCAGAGACATCCCTAACTGGGCGTTGTTTCTGCTTTGGCTCAGCCTCTTCACACATTGTGGAGCTATTTCTCTGCTTTCCTCCAGCAGCACACTGGGCACCTACCATCCTGGGGAGTTCATCATTCGGTGTCGTATCTTTTTGCCTTTTCATAGTGTTGATGCCAGCAAAGTAATGCTCAAAATTCTCCAAGCTAGGCTTCAACAGTACATGAACCAGGAACTTCCAGACATTCAAGCTGGAATTAGAAAAGGCAGAGGAACCAGAGATCACATTTCTAACATCCACAAAGCAAGAGAATGTCGGAAAAACATCTACTTCTGTGTCACTGACTATGCTAGAGCCTTTGACTATGTGGATCACAACAAATTTTGGAAAATTCTTAAAGAGATGGGAATACCAGACCATCTTACCTGCTTTCCAAGAAACCTGTATGCAGGTCAGGAAGCAACAGTTAGAACCAATCATGGAACGATGGACTGGTTCGAAATTGGGAATGGAGTACAAAGAGGTATATCAAGGCTGTATATTGTCACTCTGCTTATTTAACTTAGCTTCAGAGTACATCATGCAAAATGCCAGGCTGGATGAAGCACCAGCTGGAATCAAGATTCCTGGGAGAAATATCAATAATCTTAGATATGCAGATAACAACACCCTTGTGGCAGAAAGTGAAGAGGAACTGAAGTGAAAGAGAAAAGTGAAAAAGCTGGCTTAAAATTCAATGTTCAGAAAACTAAGATCATGGCATGAAGTCCCATCACTGTATGGCAAATAGATGGGGAAACAGTGGAAACAGTGAGAGACTTTATTTTCTTAGGCTCCAAAATCACTGCAGAAGGTGACTGCAGCCATGAAATTAAAAGACACTTGCTCCTTGGAAGAAAAAGTATGACCAACCTAGACAGCATATTAAAAAGCAGAGACATTACTTTGCTCACCAAGGTCCATCTAGTCAAAGCTATGGTTTTTCCAGTGGTCATGTATAGATGTGAGAGTTGGGCCATAAAGAAGGCTGAGTGTTGAAGAATTGATGCTTTTGAGTGATGGTGTTGGAGAAGACTCTTGAGAGTCCCTAGGATGGCAAGGAGATCAAACCAGTCAATCCTAAAGCAGATCAACCTGGAATATTCATTGGAAGGACTGAAGCTGAAGCTTCAATATTTTGGCCACCTGATGCAAAGAAGTGACTCATTAGAAAAGACCCTGATGCTGGGAAAGATTGAAGGCAGGAGGAGAAGGGGACAGAGGATGAGATGGTTGGATGGCGTCACTGACTCAATGGACATGAGTTTGAGCAAGCTCCGGGAGATGGTGAAGGACAGGGGAGCCTGGTGTGCTGCAGTCCAGGGGGTCACAAAGACTGGACACAACTTGAGCTGCTGAACAACAACTCAAGAAGAGGAAGCAGAAGAGAGAGATAAGGACACTCTCCACCTCCCCACTTCTCCTTTTATTATAAAACTGTAGCTCACTAATTACTCTGGGCGGCACCCTCTCCCCCTCTACTTATAAGCCTCACAAATGTCCTATCTTTTCTTTTTTTTTCAGTCAGCACAGGCTGCCATAGAAATGTGGTATTGATGTCTAGAGACACAAAAAGGATCTTGTTACTAGTGCAGGAGAGAGTAGATGGTATGTGAGAAGGAAGAAATTTTACTGTCTGAGTGCTGCTCACAGGATCTGAAAGTCGACGTTCTTCTTAATTTGGGGATTTTTCTCCTATGTTCTAAGTCTAACCCTCTTAAAACTCAAGCCTATAAATTTAGGTTATTTTACCTGTTATTTATGTATTTTTTAAGAATAAATGCTTATTTATTATTTATTTGGCTGCAGTGACTCTTAGCTGTGGCAAGTGGGATTTAGTTTCCCATCCAGGAATGGAACCTGGGCCCACTGCATTGGAAGCATGGAGTCTTAGTTACTGGATCACCAGAGAAGTCCTCAAATATCTCTTAGCTGGTAAGTTTTGCATTGCAATGCCTGTTTTATGACTAAGTTTTAAAGTGAAACTGTGAGATCTCTATTGGGATATATGTATTGCTCAGGTTAATTTGTAGGTGAGCTCTGTTTAACTGTCTTTTTAAAAAGTGCTTACAAATTAAACATTTCTAAATATAACAGAAATGAAGCTAAATGGATTTTGAATTTGTATGACCCAAGAAACGTATAGTATTAAATTAATATCTGGCATTAAAGTTTGTTGTTTTCTTGTTATTTAATAGAGACATGTCATGTAGACACATCGCTATTAAGCACAATGTTTTTATGGTACCCAGGTTTACTCAAAGGCAGTAAGTACATTTGTTGTGACGTTTGTCTGCAAAAAAATTAACTCATGGGCTTTGCTGGAGTTCAGCAATAAAGAATCCCCTTACCAATGCAGGAGACGTGGGTTTGATCCCTGATCTGGGAAGATCCCACATGCTGTGGAGCAACTAAGCCCATGCGAGCCAACTACTGAGCCTGTGCTCTAAAGCCTGGAAGCCACAACTACTGAAGCCCACGCCCCCTAGAGTCCGTGCTCTGCAAAAGAGAAGCCGCCACAGTGAGAAGTCAGTGCACCTCAGTAGCCCCTGCTTGCTGCGAATAGAGAGTCTGAGCAGCAGTGCAGACCCAGCACAGCCAAAATTAAATAAATAAATATTTTCGAAATGCGTTTTTCACTTGCGGTGTACTTTGTACAGTTTTTAGTGATCAAGACACTCACTTTCCTGGACCAATTTTACAAGCCTATGTTATCAGTTAACCAGACTCATTTTACAAACAAATTAATCTAAACTTGGCTACATTTGGGACAAATTAGGGTGATTTAAGAAAAAAGGAATTATGTTTCAATAGATATTAAATTTTAGTTTGGCTGAGATCAGTATCTACTGTCTAAAACTCACTTTTAAAATGGCACTTTTGTCATATTCTTGTAATGTTTAATTGAGTTGTTAGGAAGATATTCTAGGCTTGGGTCTGAAGCTCAGCAGTGTAAGCTATCTTTGGATGCAGATCAGATGCCCATAATTTATATCCAGGGGACTATATGTCCAGAAAAAAAACAAGACATCTTTTAAAGGACTGTGTCCAGCCTGGATAAATGCCTCTTATGAGGTAGTCTCAACATCCTGCACAAGGACACTGAAGCGAATCAGCTTCCAGGATTTACCCTCCCCCCCGCCCCCGACCCTTTACTTCCAATTTGCAGCCAGGCCAGTTCCTGAAAGCTCTCTGTCAAGGCCACTGGACACACAGTCTGTATTATTCCTTTGGGACAGTATCTCAGCCATTCACACCTGGCTGCGAGACTACTCGGATGGGATAACATCTAAAGCTTTAAGCAGAAGTCCCGATTAAACTGCACAGTGAAGTGCGACACAGGAACGTAACATCTGGATAGCTAACTACTGCTCGAGGGAGGGGAATGGCAAGGACTGTCTCAGCCGGGGCTCCAGCCAAGGCCACTGGCCCAGAGTCAAGGGCACCCAAGGGTGGGGAGACTGCCCACTATATTCAGGAGCTCCTTCTCTGTACCCCGAGTTACCCAAGGGCCAAATCTCAGCCCAGACAGCACCTGCAGCATGTGAGTTATGGACCAACTGCCTCATGGCTCCGCCTCTGTGAGAAGCCCCTTTCTCCATGTCCATCTTTCTCCGCCTTTCTCCTTGTCCATCTCCTTGTCCATAAGTCAGCAGAAGATAAATTGATACATTTTTCTGAGAACCCTGAACTTTCCAGGATGGAGTTTACCCAGTTAATGAGACGTTTTGATCTCATCCAAAGGGAGATTTGCAGACTTTACTCCCCCACAGGCAGCTAGGGTCCATGCTGCCCCAGTGGCAGCCCGAGCCCAACAGGGCCACACGGGGGGCAGGGGGCACTGCCACTGTCCCTGAGGCAGGTCCATGGCTACATGATTGTTTAACAGAGGTTATGAAAACACTTGCAGTTAAACCTATCAATTATGAAAAAGTGCAGGTAGTACGACAAGGGTGAGATGAAAATCGGAAAGCATTTCAAGAGAGGTTGATAGAAGCTTTAAAAAATATAGCAGGGGCTTTCCTGGTGGCTCACTGGGAAAGAATCCACGTGCCAATGCGGGGCACATGGGCTCTATCGCTAATCCAGGGAGATCCCATGTGTCATGGAGCAGTTAAGCCCAGGAGCTGAAACTACTGAAGCCCAGGCCCTAGAGCCTGTGCTCTGAAACAAGAGAAGCCACTGCAGTGAGAAGCCCATGCTGAGAAAAGCCCACACAGCAACAAAGACAGAGCACAGACAAACTATATACACAGGAGTGTGGATCCCTGCTCCCTCGAGGGACAGGCCCTTTTGGCTATGCATTTCATAGCGCACCCTGCCACAGACATCAGGAGCGAGATTCAAAAAGCAACTGCTAGTCCTCAGACGCCTATGAGCGATTTGCTCCAAGTGGCTTATTCAGTTTTCGATAATAGGGACATGGTTGAAAAGGCTGAACACTCCCAGAGAAATACACAAAGGGCTGAAATGATGATTGTAGCTTTGTCCACTCAGAGACCAGCAGAGGGGAGGTCAGCCTTTGCAGGCCAAGCTGGCCATGGTGGACCACAAGGCCCACAAGTACCCAGACCAACCCAGGATGCCCTGTGTGGACAGAAGGGCACTGGAGGAGAGACTGTGGTGGACTCGCCCTTTTATAGACAGCCAGGGGACTGGAGGAGGGAATGCCCCAGACACCTGAGATCCATAGGGCCCCTCAGCCTTGGATGGTTTCCCCACACTGAGGGGCCCCGAGGTCACAAGTGGCTCTGCCTACAGCACCGTGAAACAGTGCTGAAGTTTGGGGGGTCACTGAAGTGCGGGCCGAGATGGAATTCCTCGGACACCAGCGCAGTCCTTTCCGTCTTAACCCGAAGGGCTGGAAATTTTAACAGCCATAAAAAATACATAATGGGAACATCAGCACCAACACAGGGCCCGCTTTCCAGGAACGCCCTTCATGCTCCAACAATGGCCAGTGGTTTCTACATCGATTTCTGTGCCTGTCACCTCTCTTTTAACTCAAGGGACTTTCTAGTTAAATTAGCCTCCACTCTGATTCTTGAGGGACAAGGAAGCCACCCTTATGACCAAATGATACTAACAAAACTAAAAAACAGATTAACTCTATAACTGAGATAAAAGACTTAATAGACGCTGCAGTGCAAAACACTGAGGCTCTGGGTCTAGCTACAAATAAACAGACTGAGGCCTTATGTGATGCTCTTCCAGATTTGGAACGTGTTCTGAGCTACATAGCCCAGCTGGTAAAGAATCCGCCTGCAATGCTGTTACTGAAAGGTATGTGTTGGGGGTCTAGGCATGTTTGGTACCCCTCCCTCATCAGACAAACTCCTCAGGTTCTCCTGTGGGGCCTCGCCCCAGGAAAGTGCACAGAGCCACAGATGATTCCGATCTGGACCTTGCACTGAGCACCAGGGCTCTTAGCCTCCACTTGTGAGAATGAAACCAGGCCCTGGGGGAGGGAAGGGCACTCTGCTCTGAGTGGGGCTGGACCAGGGCCTGCTGTGTGACCTGAAGGGCATCGTGGGGTGAGCGGAGGTACCCCCTGCTGCTGTGTGCATGAGGCCTCACCAGGAGGGGAGTGTGATCCGAGGGAAAGTGTGGGAAAGTCCCATGTTGGCCTCTCTGCAGGAGTTGACAGTCCTGAGTCCCGCCTGAGACAGTGGCCACAGGGGACTGTCTGTTCCTCATGGTGAGGGCTTCCCTGTGTGTGTGGTTGGGGCTCAGGAAGGGGGTGTGTTGACCCTAAGCATTAAACAGCATGTTTTCCACTTTCATGATAGAACTGTGAAGACTCACGGACGAAGAAGCCCAGAAGAGGAAAGAACAGGAGTCAGGCATGGCTCTTTCTCTGGTAAGGTCATATTCTCAGTGGATTCTCAGTCTGTCCTTCCTGAATTCCCCTTCTCTGGACACGCTAATCATGTCTGACTCTGAAATATCCTGTCTGACTCTTGTACACCCACACTCACCCGGGGCCTTCCCTCAAGGCCTGTTTTCTCCACTTAGATCCCATCTCCCCATGACCTGCTGACCTGGCCTTGTGAGGAGGCTCCCCTGGGCACCGTCCTGGGCAGGGCTTCTCACTCACGGGTTGGAGACGGGGTCTCGGTGCTGTGGGGCAGCAGGGGTTGCTTAGGGCCCATCTGGATGCGCTGTCTGCTCTCTGTTAACCAGGGTAGAGAAGCTGTAGGTGGACCTCAGGTATTAACATGTACAGTACATGGTAAAATCTGCAGGAAAGGCCAATGAGGGGAAATCAGTTCTGACTTTTTACAGAACATTAAAATTAAATGAGCACCTCCTTGAAAACTTAAGTGTTTGGGAATGGAACGGAACATTCAGAAAGAGATGTCAGGGCTAGGGAGTGTTTCGTTAGACCATCTAATTTAAACTGTAAAATCAGGTTTACTACTTTTTTCTTTCTTTCTTTTTTGACCACATGATGCAACTTCCAGGGTCTTAGTTCACTGTGTAGGGATCGGACCTGAAACCCTGCAGTGGAAGTGAGGGATGTTAACCACTGGACCATGAGGGAATTCTCCAACTTTACTAATTTTGATTCAGTATTTTCTTAATGGAATAAAATGATAAATTTTTGATGTTGTTAATAAGAACATACCTAAAATTAATTATAAAAACCACATTATAATTTTTAAAATATATTTATTTCCTGTACTCTTACTTCATTGCTTGAGTGTCTTTTCCCTCTATCTGGCAAGTGGTGGCCACTCTCTGGTTGCGGTGTGCTGCGGTGCGCAGCTTCTCATTGTGGTGGCTTCTCTTGTCTTGCAGCCCAGGCTCTAGAGCACGCTGGCTTCAGTAGATTCACCTCCTGGGCTCTACAGCTCTGGATCAGAAATTGAGACTCATGGGCTCAGTTGCCCCTCAGCATGTGGGTTCTCTGACCAGGCAACAACCTACATCTCTTGCATTGCCCAGTGGATTCTTTACCACTTACCCATAGGGAGGCCCACATATTTTTCAATACAGGTATTTTATAAAGATTGAAAGAAATCTGTATGTTATTTTCTGCTTGTATTACTTTTTTTAAATTTATTTATTTATTTTGAACTAGAATAAAATAATGTTGAGGAGTTCCCTAGTAGTATACTGGCTAAGAATGTGCCTGCAAATGTTGGGTGCATGGGTTCCATTCCAGGTCCTGGAAGATGCCCCAGAGCAACTAAGCCCATGGGCCACAATGACAGAGCCTGTGCCCTAGAGCCCAGGAGCCATTACTACGGAAGCCCGCACTCTCTAGAGCCTGTGCTCCAAAACAAGAGAAGCCACTGCAAGGAGAAGCCTGGGCACTGGAGCTGAAACTAGAGAAAGCCCACTCACAGCAAGGACCCAACATAAGCAAAATAAATGAGCTTGAAAAAGAAATAGAATGTTGATAGAATTTTGAAAAAGTTACTGAATGAAGACGTAAAATAAAGAGAATGGGAACCCACTCAGTATTCTTACCTGGAGAATTCCATGGATAGAGGAGCTGGCGGGATGCCCTCAGCGGGGTTGCAAAGAGTCTGGCATGAGTAAGCAGTAAACAACTTCTACACACAGTGGATTGAGCTCTGAAAAACAAATGTAAGTGTCTAACTTTCCTCTTGCAGATTCTTAAGTGACTTCCAGTAGCTTTTGGAATAAAGTCCTAAATCCATAGATCTTGCATAAATTAGCCTCTGCCTGGCATCACCCCATGTACATTCCCTGTGTCCCAGTCACACTGGCTGACTTTCTGTTCAGTAAATATCTTCGTGCCTCAGAGCCGGCACTCAGGCTGTTCTCTCTGCTTGCAACACTCTTCTGTTTCCCACCTTGCCAATCCTAAGTTTCTTCCTCACAGAGACCTTGTCTGATTTCTCAATGTAGCTTAAGACTTTCTGTTTAGCACCAGGCCTGTGTCAGAGCACTTATTTCAGTAGTTACGTTAAAATTGTGAATGAAATTGGCTGGCTGGCTGCTAGATTGTAAGTTCCATCATGTTCACTGCTGTATTTCAAGTTTGAGGCACAAAGCTGATGGTGAATGAAATCTGATAGAATGAAAGAAAAAAAAAATAATGACAACTCTTGTTTCAATCAATTGTGTGTTTACACACGCATGCATGAATGCATGGATATGTAACTCCATGGTTTTATTACAAAAACATCATCTCATAAATAATGGTGTATGCTTTGTAGCAGTTTCAGTTGTATCTTAAGTGTATTTCATGGCGCTGATTTTTCTACATCATCACATAAATGATGTAAACTGTAGTCAGAGTATTGACATTGTGTGGGTTACCATGGAGAGGGTGTGACCCTGTATCGTGACCATTTATGCTGTTCTATTGTATTTCAGCTTCCTTGAACTTGTTTCAGGTATTCTCAGGGAACTCTCTGTGGATGCTCTTTCCTTCTCTGCTAGTTAACTGGTTGATTCTTTAGGTTCAGTTGTCACTCCCAACCACCTGAGCTCAGGTGCTGTTGCCTCATTTCTTAACGGTTTGATCTGAGCTATTTCTTAGAGTGAAAGATTTTTCTCCCCAGTAAGGTGGACGAGATCTTTCTCTAACATGCTGTTTGTTGATGACAAATTCATCCGTGTGAAGTCTTTAGAGTAATGCTTAGTGTGTAGGACGTGCTGAAACACCTGTCGTGAGTGTGATGGTGTCATCATCATCACGATGTCTGTTCTTTTACAGTCACTGTGGACTTTGTCGTCTCTGAAGACACGAGTCTTGCTGTAACTCTTCTAGATAGTGACACTGTGTCACTCAGTGTGTTGTATGTAACACTTCTGCATAGACAACCCAGTGCTGGTTTTAATTTGTGTAATTTTCATGTATTTTCCACATACATGATAAATTCATGTTGATTGCAGGATGTCATAATCCTAGAGAAAAAGAGGAAATTTTAAATTAGATTAGAGACCAACAGTTTGCTTCAAGCAGCTTTTAATGGATTTATCGGAATATTACTTCAACTGAGTTGAGCTTTGCCCCTCTCACCTCTTCTCATTTTGTGTGAAACTAAAAATCCTCCTCAGGGCCCATTGATGGAATGTGTTTTCATTTCAGGCACAGTTGAGCTTCAAGGATGTGTTCCTAGATTTCACTCCTGAGGAGTGGGAATGCCTGGACCCTGCCCAGAGGACCTTGTACCAGGATGTGATGGTGGAGACCCTCAGGAACCTGCTGTCTGTGGGTGAGGATCACTTCCCTCTGAAGTAGCGATCTGCCCTGGGGTACCTCTGCATGTTCCTTCTGAACCTTTTGAGATCCCCTGTTTTTCTTGACTAAGCTCAAAAGCTTGTTGACTCATACATATAAAGCTTCACGATTGGTATCAGGAGTTTAAACTTGTCTTTCCTTCAGGTGACCTGCCCACTGTGTGATACACAAGGAGTTTCTCCACCGCGCTAGTGTTTATAGAGCTGATTTCAAACGTTGAAATATCCAGATGCCTGTTTTCTAGCCCTGTGTTCTTGATTCAGTAGTTCTTAGGTAGGAACTAGATACCTGCTGTTCCCTGTGCATTCAGAAGGCGGCAGATAGTAAATTCATTTGAGAAGTATTTTTCTGTCAGTTTGTAATGTCCTCACTCCTTGGCTGACAAAAGAGCTGGATTCTACACCTGCCAATGCAGGAGACACAGGTTGGATCCTTGGTCTGGGAAGATCCCACATGTCACAGAGCAGCTACACCTGTGTGCCTCAACTACGAACCAGCACTCTAGAGACAGAAGCTGCAACTACTGAGGCTACATGGGACAAGTACTGAAGCCCGTGCCCAGGAGAAGCCACAGCAGGTGAGGACCACGAGCACTGCAACTGGAGCGTAGCCCCTACTTGCTGAACTTGGAGAAAAGACCAAGCAGCAATGAACACTCACCCGATCCAGAAGAAATGAATACACCAATCTATGAAAAATAACAGATACATTTATTTAAAAGAGAGAGAGAGAGGTTGGATTCTGGAAGAAGCCACAGTATATAGCATTACTTCTGAGTAGGAAGCTCTGTTTCTGATCTGAACGTTATCTCCATTCTTGGGGCACAAGTAAGAAGACCCCTGGATTGTGGAGAATGAGATGCTAATAGCAAACATCCAGATGAGTGGGAAAGTATCCACAGTGTGATCACAGGTCAACTGTCACAAGGACAGAGAGGAAGCCACACCGTTCATGGGGTTTGGGAAACTCTCCAAATGGGAGAGTTCTGTGAGAAAACAGATGTTTAATGTTTGTGAACTCTCACAGGAGATTTTTCTTCTCCCTAACTTACAGCTCTGTTCTTTGACCTCTGAAATGTACAGCACCCTCGAGTGGTGCTGTAGCCTCCACAGAGATGAAGGCAAGGTCATTTTTTTTAGGCCTGTACTGGGTCTTTTTTGCTGTGTGGACTTTTGTCTGTTTGAGACGAGTAAGGGCTACTCTCTAGTTGTGGGGAACATGGTTTCTCATTGTGGTGGCTTCTTTTGTTGTGAAGCCTGGGCCCTAGGCACACGGGCTTGCGTAGTTCTACCGTACAAGCTCAGCATTTGTGGCTCATCACCTTATTCTCCGTGACATGTGAGATGTTCCCAGAACAAGAATCAAACCCATGTCTCCCAAATTACTAAGCAGATTCTTACCATGGAGACACCGGGGTGTTCAGTTCAGTTCAGTTCAGTTCAGTCGCTCAGTCATGTCTGACTCTTTGTGACCCCATGAATCGCAGCACACCAGGCCTCCCTGTCCATCACCATCTCCCAGAGTTCACTCAGACTCACGTTCATCGAGTCCGTGATGCCATCCAGCCATCTCATCCTGGGTCGTCCCCTTCTCCTCCTGCCTCCAATCCCTCCTAGCATCGGAGTCTTTTCCAATGAGTCAACTCTTCGCATGAGGTGGTCAAAGTACTGGAGTTTCAGCTTCAGGATCATTCCTTCCAAAGAAATCCCTTGGTTGATCTCCTTCAGAATGGACTGGTTGGATCTCCTTGCAGTCCAAGGGACTTTCAAGATTCTTCTCCAACAAAACAGTTCAAATGCATCAATTCTTCGGTGCACAGCCTTCTTCATAGTCCAACTCTCAAATCCATACATGACCACAGGAAAAACCATAGCCTTGAGTAGGTGGACCTTAGTCGGCAAAGTAATGTCTGCTTTTGAATATACTATCTAGGTTGGTCATAACTTTTCATCCAAGGTGTAAGCGTCTTTTAATTTCATGGCTGCAGTCACAATCTACACTGATTCTGGAGCCCCCAAAAATGAAGGCTGACACTGTTTCCACTGTTTCCCCATCTATTTCCCATGAAGTAATGGGACCGGATACCATGATCTTTTTCTGAATGTTGAGCTTTAAGCCAACTTTTTCGCTCTCCTCTTTCACTTTCATCAAGAGGCTTTTTAGCTCCTCTTCACTTTCTGCCATAAGGGTGGTTTCATCTGCATATCTGAGGTTATTGATATTTCTCCCGGCAATCTTGATACCAGCTTGTGTTTCTTCTAGTCCAGCGTTTCTCATGATGTACTCTGCATATAAGTTAAATAAGCAGGGTGACAATATACAGCCTTGACATACTCCTTTTCCTCTTTGGAACCAGTCTGTTGTTCCATGTCCAGTTCTAACTGTTGCTTCCTGACCTGCATACAGATTTCTCAAGAGGCAGGTTAGGTGGTATTCCCATCTCTTTCAGAATTTTCCACAGTTTATTGTGATCCACACAATCAAAGGCTTTGGCATAGTCAATAAAGCAGAAATAGATGTTTTTCTGGAACTCTCTTGCCTTTTCCATAATCCAGCGGATGTTGGCAATTTGATCTCTGTTTCCTCTGCCTTTTTAAAACCAGTTTGAACATCAGGGAGTTCACGGTTCATGTATTGCTGAAGTCTGGCTTGGAGAATTTTGAGCATTACTTTACTAGCATGTGAGATGAGTGCAATTGTGCAGTAGTTTGAGCGTTCTTTGGCATTGCCTTTCTTTGGAATTGGAATGAAAACTGACCAAGGTGTTAGGGAGATTAAATAGTCTTGTTTAGGCTTCAAGACAAATCATGGCATTCCTCTGACATTGCTTCCAACCTGCATGGAAACTGCCCTGAGTGTGAATGTCCTGACTGTCTCCTGTGAGTGCAAGTCTTGCAGCACCATAGATAAAATGGAGGACAAATATTGAGATTGTTCAGCCTTTGTAAGTGCCCTTGCCAACCAACCCCAGGCTTAGCACCATCCAAGTTGGCTCCTGGATCCTCCTCTCTGCCTACCGTGAGGTAAATAAAGGCAACTTAAAACTGTCTAAAGAGAAGTTACAACTGAAAAAAGAACTATGCAGTTTGTGAAGATGATTATCCATATTACAATGTCACATTATGTTTTGGCTGATCAAATCTTCACTTTTAAGTCGACTCTCTTTAGCCAGCCCACAGCTCCAGCAGCACCCCCCACTGCCTTTCTCTCTCCATTCTTTGTCCTGTTGTGGCCTTACAGCCCTCCCAAACCCTCTGTCTCCCTCTCCATCAGCCGGTCCCCTTCTAACTGCCCCAGTCTCTGAGTGGGAAGGGGGAACCCAGGTTCCTCCACTCTAGCAAGTTTGTTTACCCCTTTAGATTCTTCTGATCAAACACCCGCATCTCCTTGGAGGGACGTTCCAAGATTTTTATCAGTCCTTCTGGCCCTATTATCACAGTCAATTTGACCACTATTTGATCTGTATTTTAGCCATAAATCTACGACTATAGAAAGGAAAGATAACTTGTTTGATACAGGATAGCCATATTGTTTAGACTCTGGAGAAAACTGGTTAAGATGAATTCTTTTTCTTTGAAAGTGCAAAACCGGTTCTTTTTACAAGTGGAATTAAAAACAGAAAGCTTTTTTAGAAGACCTGCCGAAAAAAACAGCTGAAAGTTAACCTTTGCCAGGGCTTCCCAGATGACTCTAGTGGTAAAGAACCTGCCACCCCTGGGAGAGACACAGGAGACGTGGATTTGATCCCTGGGTAGGGAAGATGCCCTAGAGGAGTAAATGGCAACCCACTCCAGTATTCTTGCCTGGAGAGTCCCATCATGGACAGAGGAGCCTGGTGGGCTAGAGCCCACGGGGTTGCAGGGGGTTGGACAGGACTGAAGCGACCCTGCATAGCATGCAACCTATGCCATGTCCTTGAAGTACGTAACCCATTTTTCCAGGGATGTCAGTCTTGGGCAAATTAGAATTTTAAACCACGGGGCGGGGGGTGGGAAGAAAACGGTGAAAGAGACATTTTAAATCTCAAGCAGGAAAGTTGAGAGCTCTCATGTCTGTCGATCTGCATGTATGTTTGTCTCAGTGTATGTCTTTGTTTTTGGATAATATTGCTGAGGTGAATTTGTAAATGAGCTCTAATTCAATTGTTTGTTAAAATAAAAAAGTAAGCACTTACAAATCAAACAATTACAAGAGAAATTAACCTAAATGATTTTCAGGTTCGCGTGAAGTGGGAAATATTCAATATTAAATATCTAGTATTAATGTTTCTTTGCTAATCTAATTAAGATTCAACATTGTCTAATACTTTAATTGTACCTAGGTTTAATGTTAAGTAAGTGTCAACACTTAAAGTAACTCCAGTGAAGAAACTTTTAAGGAAAGAATGCAAATGCAATTGGAGATAAACTTTTAGATAAACTCTGTTAGGAATGATTATACTTTAGAAATGTCTGTCTAAAATAATCTCTCCAGATGTGAATAACCTGAATTTCTAGGGTTGTTCTAAACTAAGAGATGCAAGTTCGTTGAATATCTAGGTCATTTCCAAATAAAATAAGATTCTGAAACACAGATTACTGAAAACACATTTCCTCTTACCTGCAAACTAAAGAGATTTTGGACTATTAATGAATACGTTTGGTGCCACCCTGAGATATTCTCTATAAGAGAGTAAATATTCTTAGACATTATCACTGTTATTTATGTTCACTAGTCTACAAAATGCCAATATAATGGACAGCTCATGGTTGCTTAAGGAAAGTAAGACATGTGTTTTTACTAAGAAGGGTATGAGAAATGTGGGCCAATCACCTTGCTTTGTCCCCCCTGGTTAGTTTGTCTCAGGATCCTCCCCTTGAGTACACAGGCACACCCTGGATCTTGAAGTAAAGGCTTCTCAGAGGAGCAAAATTCATTATGGCCTGGACTGATCCTCTGACTTTTAACTCCAAGGCGCCTACTTGTGTATCTTCTCCTTTATCAGACAGGGTTTTTTCCTTTCTTTGTCCTTGCCATGATTGTTCCCTTGAATTAAGAGACAAACTGCCTGTTTACCCTGTTTTTGTTGGCTGTAAATTCCTCAACAGAGCCCACCTATCTCTTGTCTCAGGGCATGCAAGAGGAGGGTAGCTGATTGGAGATGTCCAACCTGCAGCCCTTCCAAATCCTACCTCAAAATTACATTTTATTAAAGAAAACACAAAGTACTTCTGACCTACAGATGGCTGTTTCTAAATGAACAAAGTGATTTTTTTTTTTTTTAAAGAGAGAGGTTTCATGGAAATTGGACTCCAAGAAAAGAGGTCCCAAAGGCAACGTCTTTATATATTTTGCAACAATCTGTCATTTGACTCCTGTCAATTTTGTTGCTTGACTTTGGGTAGCATGTGATGAGCTATTTCACAGGGATTTACTTCCCCTTGTCCCCCTCCTGTGGTAATTAGTGCTGTTAGGTGGCATAGACTCTTGTGTGTTTTATAGAAAAACATTAGAAGTTGTTTTTTTTTTTTTTTTGCTGTGCCACATGGCAGTCTGGTTCTTAGTCCCCATTCATGGATGGAATCTGTGCCCCCTACAGTGGAAGCACATCGTCCTAACTACTGGACCACGGGGAGTTTGCCTCAAAGGTTACTTTTGCTTAAAAGATATATTTACTTCCTGTCATGCTTATTGTCACATGTCTCATCTACATTACATCTTGTATGTTGTTATTTTACATTTTGTTCCCAAGAGAGTTGTCTCTGACTCTAGTTAACTAGGTTTTCCAATCACATTCCTTTATCTTTATAACATTATGTTAAAGATTTATTTAAAATTTGTTTGTTTTTGGCTGCACTGGGTCTTTGTTGCTTCAGGGGCTTTTCTCTACTTGCAGCGAGCAAGGGCTACCCTCTAATTGCAGTGCATGATCTTCTCATTCTAGTGGGTTCTCTGGTTGCAATGCGTGGTCTCTGTGTGTTTGCAGAGTAGTTGTGACTCCCCAGATCTAGAGCGCAGAATCATCACTTGTGGCCTACAGGCTTAGTTGTTCTCAGGCATGTGGGGGTTTCCCGGATCAGGGATCAAACCTGTGTGCCCTGCACTAGCAGGCGGATTCTTTACCTCTGAGCCACAAGGGAAGCCCGAAAGCTTGTTCCTTTACATGTATCTTGGAACCAATGAGCTGGGTGAGTTTAGGTTACTGTGTAGATAGGGAGTTGATGTATTGAACGATTATTGTGTAAGCAGAGAATGTTTCACTTATTTTTTGTTTTTAAAAAATGACAGTCTTTTTGTATTACACAATAGAACTTACATGAACCACTTATTAATGGTTCTTATCAATAGTCATAAAATGCCTATATGTCTATCTACTGATAGATTTCTAAGAGGTATTTAGAAAAGTGTTTATTTTTTTATTTTTAAAATTATTTTGGGGAATTCCGTGACAGTCCAGTGGATAGGATTCAGTATCTTCATTGCAGCGAGCATGGATTTAATCCATGGTCAGGGAACCAAGATCTCATAAGCCACATGGTCCAGTAAAAAAAAGAAGAAGAAGAAGAATATATATATATATATATATATATATATATATATATATATATATGGATATATATATAGTTTACAGAATTCTTTATTTTCTCAGTGCAGTATTTGTGGAACAGTTACTAACTGCCATTTGTTTTTCACATTATTCATTAGAATGCTTCTTTTGCATTGTTTACCATTCCAGTGTATTGCCTGATTGATGCTAGTTTGCTCAGGTGCTCAGTCCTGTCTGACTCTTTGTGATCTCATGAAATGTACCCCACCAAGCTTTCCTATCCATGGAATTTTTTTCAGGAAAGAATAGTGCACTGGGTTGTGATTTCCTGCTCCAGGGGATCTTTCCTACCCAAGGATTGTATCCCCCTGTGCCATGTCTTCTGCATTGGCAGGCAGTTTCTTTACCACTGAGTCACCTCTTTAGTCCTGTATGTTCTTTACCTTTTAAATATGTATAAGTATGCATAAAATGTGTACAATATACCATTCGTTTCTCCTCAATTATGAGACAGCAGTGTGTTTAATACAAAGTAGGATGAGCTTTGAGGTCATGGTGGGAAAATACGTTTCCTTTGCAAACTGACATGAGTTTGCATAAAATGAATGTTTTCTGATTGTGTTTGAAACTACACTACCCTAAAGTGAATTTAAATTACACATGATCACTCTTTTTTAAAGAGTTCTATTCCTTTAGTGTTCTATAGTTTTAAGATCATCATTACGAAGATTCGTAATTCTGTTCAGGATGGATATGTCTTTTGGTACAATATCATGTGTTTGACAAGAAATAATTTATTTATGAATTGTAACTAATAGAATACCTGTGGTTCTTTATGTCTTGTAGATATGTCTCATATACATATGACCAAGAAATTACAGGCAAAAGCAAACAGTGGGAAAGGGGAAATTTTTCAAAGAGTGATGTTTGGAAGAGCTGAAAGCCTTAAAATCAAAGATTTTCGCCTCAGGAAGATCCAGGGAAATATACATGACTTTGACTGTCTGTGGACAGATGATGAAAGAAATGACAAAGGAATGTCTACATCCCATAACAAAACCTCACTGATGGAAGAGATCATCATAGTAGAAGTGATGCAGCAAATAGACCTTTTGAAAGGCCCGGATCCACCTTTCAGGATGAATTGCAGATGGTACAATCTGAAGGAATAATTTTTGAATGTAGTCAAGTTGTGACAAACGTCAGCGCCTCAGGTTTATCGTCTCAGAGAACTCGTAATGTTTGCAAAGGCTTTTCTCATAAACATGAGAATGCTGTTATGCACCCTTCAGAACTGCTACTAGACCATGAAACACAAAAGAAAAGACCTGACAAATGTAATGAGTATGACATAACCTTTCTTCAGGACTCAGAACTCACTAGACCACAAAGAATCCATACAGGAGGAAAACCATATAAATGCGACGTGTGCGACAAGGCTTTTAATCAAACTACAAAACTTGCAATACATTGGAGAATTCATACTGGAGAGAAACCACATAAATGTGATGTATGTGGCAAGGCCTTTAATCAAGCTGCAAAATTTATAATTCATTGGAGGTATCATATGAGAGAGAAACTATATAAATGTGATGTATGTGGCAAGGCTTTCAGGCAAACTTCAGACCTTGCAGTTCATCAGAGAATTCATACTGGAGAGAGCCTTACAAATATAAAAATTGTGACAAACCATTTAGGCACAGTCATCCATAACTCATCATCAGGCAGTTCAGACAGGAGAGAAACCTTATAAGTATGATGTACATGGCCATCATTTGAAATGACGAACTTAGAAACCATCGGAGAATTCATACTAGAGAGAAACATTAGAAATGTGACAGTTGTGAGAAACATTTTAATGCAAATGTCGTGAGTGTGACAGAGCCTTTAGTCAGTGTTCAGGCCTTATAATTCAGAGAATTCATACTGCATAGAAAAGATACAAGTGAAATGAATGTGGCAGTTTCTAGTGCATGTTCAGCATTAGGCAGTTCCTACAGGAGAGAAACCACATAAATGCTATTATGTGGCAAACTCTTCAGTCACAAGGAATGACGTTGCCGATCATCTGAGAATTTATATGGCAGTGAAAACTTAGACATGTAGAGAATGTGGTAAAATATATCAACTTTTTGACCCTCAGAAAATTCAGACTGGAGGAAAACTACACAAATGTGTTAGGTGTGGGAAAGGTTTGATTCTGTGTTCAGGCCTAACTCGCCATCACTTAATTTTTTTTTTTCAATATTGTGATGGTTTTTGCTGTACATCAACATGAATAGGCCATAGGCATACATATGTCCCTTCCCTCCTGAACCCACCTCTGTCACCACCGTATTCCTCCAGATTGTCCCAGAGCACTCGCTCATACATCAAACTCCCACAGGCTCTTTTACATATGGTAATATATATGTTTCAGTGCTAATCTCTTAAATCCTGCCATCCTATTTCTTTTGTTGTTTTTTTTTTTTCACTAGTTTTTCCTTGGCGTTACTTTTTCTATCCACATGTTATGACCCAGATTTAATGTTGAATTTACATTTCTTTCCTGCCTTACACTAACAAATACGTAAGTCAGTGGGTTATTTTGAGACTTTTGTAACATTAAAATGCACATATACAATGACAGGGAACATAGTAGGTGCCCTGTAAATGTAAAGACAGTTCCTTTAGCACTTGAGTTCAGTCAGATAATATATGTAGAAATATTTATAAATAGTGCCAAGTTGAAAGTTTTGGTGAAAATAAATTCTAATGTCTTAAGACTTTATATTTTACAATGTGCTTTGTTGTCCACAACTGACAGATCTTTCAGAAACAGACAACAAAGAAATGAGAGAAAATATTTTACAATTTTTCAACAAGAAATAAGTTGCCTAATTACTGTGAAGTGATCTTATAATAATTTGACATTCCATTACATTGAAGTACTGACTTAAGTATTATATATTATGATGTAAACAAGTTTTTCTCATATAAGTGTTTGAAGCTTTGTCATCATAAGCATGGAACAGAAACTTTTATAAAGAAGAGTTCATTTCTCATTAAAAGTTTTTTTCTCTCTTTAATAATGTTTAAAATTTATTTTTGGCTATGCGAAGTCTTCATTGTGCTGGCTTCTTTCTCTTTTTGCAGCAGCAATCGGGCTATGAATTCTCCAGAGAAACTTGGCTGGGGTATGGTTGGAGACTAGCATTTTGATGCTTCTTTTGGTCAGTCCAGAGGAGTCAGTTTTTTTGTTTGTTTGTTTGTTTTGCTTTTGGCTGTGCTGAGCCTTTTTGCTGCACGTGGGCTTTCTCTAGCTGTAGCAAGGAGAAGTGAGTTTCTAGTTACTTGTGTGCAGGCTTCTCATTGCTGTGGCTTCTCAGTCCAGAGGACTCAATGTCTTTTTTTTGTTGTTGGCTGTGCTGAGCCTCTTTTTGCTGCGCGTGGCCTTTCTCTAGTTATAGCAAGGACAAACGACTTTCTAGTTACTTGTGTGCAGGCTTCTCTTTGCTGTGGCTACTGTTGTTGCAGAGCACTGGCTTTAGAGCACAGGCTCAGTACTTGTGTTGCACGGGCTTAGTTGCTGTGAGGCACGTGGTATCCTCTCAGACCAGGGATCAAACCTGGGTCCTATGCATTGGCAGGTAGATTATTTACCACTGGACCACCAGGGAAGTTCTACTCATGTCATTTAACTGGACGCTATGTATGTTAAAACACTGCCAAACAAAATGGGGGTCATCAATCAATAACTGGGAGATCTGAAAACCAGGAGAGACTCTGCCAAACTTCTCTGGCCCTGCTGAAGAGGTGGATGGACCCAAGAGACCCTTCCTGAAATACCAAGGCCAGAATGTCCAAAGCACAGTATGCTGCCTGCTTTTCTCAATCCTGCTTTCCCCTCAGAGTGCACTTTCACTGGGCCACTGCAGTGACTAATAAGCTTGATCCTTGAAGGAGTGGAATGTCAAGACATTTTTTCTCCTTAGAAGTGTTAGTATGAAGTAGCCCTTTCTAAGAGTTGTGTGTTTCACATTCTAGCTTTTCATCCCTACGTAAAGCCAGTTCTTGTTTACTTAAACTGCTTAAATTCTAATTGCAGGAATATTCCTGGGTCCAGCCAGCACCCCACATCCAGCCCCACCCCAGCAGCACCCCACATCAACCCCACCCAACCCCAACCTGGCCACCAGACCAGGTTTCAGTTCCCAGGCCTCTGAATCACTTCAGCCTCATCAGCAGGTCTCCAAGTACAGTTTGGTTCAGTCCCTCAGTCGTATCCGACTCTTTGTGACCCCACGGACAGCAGCACACCAGGCCTCCCTGTCCATCACCAACTCCCAGAGTTTACTCAGACTCATTGTGTCGGTGATGCCATCAAACCATCTCATCCTCTGTCTTCGGACATGCAGGATTCCAAATGTTATGCCAAAACCTTTCTTTCCATTGTGATTATCCCACAGATTTTTAAGGTTTTATTAAAAGTGTTACAGTTACTTAAACCAATGAGCAATCAATGCTGCAATACGAGACTTTTTGAGGGACCCTCAAGTACTACTTAACCCTGATAAGATACCTCTGGAACCAAACGGAGGGCCCTGCCCTCCCCCGCCCGGCCCCACCCTCCCCCGATCAGCCTCTCACACTTCCAGAGGCAGGCTTGTGTCCTAGGTTCCGCCCTTCGTTGTCTCTTTCCTCTGGAACCTAACACTTGGGAGTCTCTGGTGTCTCCACTCAAAGGAGGTGAGTTTACAGAAATTCCTGAAGCCGAGAGTTGGTAGGTGCGGACTCCCCGGGGAATAGTGAGGTACTGTTTTTTGCGTTTCAATCTTGTTAAGCTCCGCCTGTAGGGTCCCCTCTACTCTATATCTGTGGTCTCGGGTCACTTCAGAACTTCCTAATCCCCCAGCCTTTCCTCCCCAAGTAAATTCAGTTGTTACCTTGAGAGGCCCATGGTCTAATTTCCTTTCAGTGTAAAATCCTGAGGTAACATATATCATGCAGGAAATATATAGTAATTTATAGGGGGAAAGTCATAATTGAGACATGGCACTTGATTATTTTGTAAATATACCAAAACACTTGTTCAGGAGCTAGCTTAGAATTTCATCTTTGCAACTGGTGGGGGAGCTGGAGTTCTTTCTCGAGTGTTCAGTTCAGTTCAGTTCAGTAGCTCAGTGTCTGAATCTTTGTGACCCCATGAATCGCACCACGCCAGGCCTCCCTGTCCATCACCAACTCCTGGAGTTCACTCAGACTCACATTGAGTCAGTGATGCCATCCAGCCCTCATCCTCTGTTGTCCCCTTCTCCTCCTGCCCCCAATCCCTCTCAGCATCAGAGTCTTTTCAATGAGTCAACTCTGCATGAGGTGGCCAAAGTACTGGAGTTTCAGCTTCAGCAACATTCCCTCCAAAGAAATCCCAGGGATGATCTTCTTCAGAATGCACTGGTTGGATCTCCTTGCAGTTCAAGGGACTCTCAAGAGGCTTCTCCAACATCACAGTTCAAAAGCATCAATTCTTCAGTGCTCAGCTTTCTTCACAGTCCAACTCTCACATCAATACATGACCACTGGAAAAACCATAGCCTTGACTAGACGGACCTTTGTTGGCAAAGTAATGTCTCTGCTTTTGTATATACTGTCTAGGTTGGTCATCACTTTTCTTCCAAGGAGTAACTGTCTTTCAATTTCATGGCTGCAATCACCATCTGCAGTGATTTTGGAGCCCCCCAAAATAAAGACTGACACTGTTTCCACTGTTTCCCCATCTATTTCCCATGAAGTGATGGGACCAGATGCCATGACCTTAGTTTTCTGAATGTTGAGCTTTAGGCCAACTTTTTCACTCTCCTCTTTCACTTTCAGAAAGAGGCTAGGGAGGCGTATTACTGTCCTTTTCTGGTTTATGTGACCAGGGTAATAAATTGACTACAGACACTCTTCACTTTAGGAGATTATTTTCAGTGATGCTGGTTACTGGTATGAGCTCTAGAATCAAAGACAAATATAAAATGGTCTCTATGCTCAGACATTTCTGACTCTATGAGACCCCATGGAGTGTAGCCCGCCAGGCTCCTGTGTCCATGGGATTTCCCAGGCAAAAATACTGGAGTGGTTTGCCGTTTCCTAATCCCGGAGATCTTCTGACTCAGAGATAAAACCCCCATCTCTTGCATCTCCATTGTCAGGAGGATTGTTACCACTGAGCCATCTGGGACGCCTCTTTGGTCTGATACTAGTGTTTTATTTGAATTAAAGAAGTGAGTTTTGGTTGGTAGTTTTCCAGTCAGTGAGACCGAGTGTGGATAATGCTGAATTATGGACTGTTGGCAAGTGCAGAGTAAATTGGTGTATAATACTGGGAAAATATCTTACAAGATCGGAGAATCTGAAGACATTTGAGGGATAGTTTTAGATTTTGTGCATCAAGGTTGACTGTCAGTGCTACACTAAACCTAAGATGATTATGTGGGGCAGGTGGATAAGGAGCAGTTAGCGTCAAGTAATGAGGCCTGGTTATTTGTGGGAATGTTGTTGGTGGAATACTGTCAGGGATAAAAAAGTTGGTTGAAAATGCTTCTAGCTAACAGACCTTTGATAGAGTTGAGTAGGAGTGGGTTGTCTTCATGAATTAAAATTAATCGGAGAAGGGAGGTTGTCCTAGAATTGTAAAGCCAGTGACAAGAGTGCTGTACACAGCTGTGTGGGATGTAGAGTCAGGGTTATTAATAGGCTCAGGTCTTGATGTGCAACATGTGGGCTGATTGGGTAATAAGGTCTTAAGAATGGAAGCCTGTGAGGATTGGTAATCCTGTTAATGGGAGACTTCATAATGTCTGTAGTGGGGAAACACATTGCTTTCAGCAGTTTATCTACTCAGAGTGGGGGATACTGATTTTACTGTGGTTAGAGTGGCCAGAAGCTTTGGAATCTAAGGGGCTATGAGGGAGGCCCGCTTCCTTAAAGAGCTGGGGTATCTCCCAACTAGGTCAGTCAGGGACAACAGGTGGCAGTGAAATTGGGGCCTTTCAATGTGATTTCTTCACTGAGCTCAATCAAGCCGAATCTCAAGGACCTTTAAAACTTTGTGATATCCCCAGTTCCTGGCATGTTTTCCCAGGAGGGCCAGTTTCTTGGTCTCCATACTGAGTGCCCAGTGCCCTTGCATTTGCGGCTTGTGTGTTTCTGTGTGTTGCCCGGGCCCAGTGGTCTCTACTGTTTATCCCTGTTGCTCAACAGAGCACAGAAAAGTGGTGAAAAAATGTGGGAAAGTGGAGAGGAAGCTATCGAGGGTCTAGGAGAGTTGTGAGAGGAGGCAGGTTTCGGCCTCTGGATGAGCCCTATGAATGGTGTATGCGTGTGTTGCAAGCATAGTGGTGTAACCCAGTTCAGGCTCGCTCTGCTGCCTGCGAGAGAGGCCAGTGCTTCGGGGAGACGACTTCTTGAGGCAAACAATGGGACTTCATTTTGAAAACCCGCCGACCAAGAAGATGGCTAACTAATATCTCAAAATAGCCATCTTGTTGGTGTCTGGATGCCAGATTCTTTTATGAAACCAGAGAAAGAAGCAGTGAGGAAATAAAGTCAGAAGGGAGGATCGAGAGGGAGAGGCCGTGGGGAAGTAAGGTAAAAAGGGCCATCAGTAAAGGGCCATCAGTCTTGCAGTACATCTCAGGGACAGCCAGCCTCCTGTGTTCATCTCTTCTTTCCTGCAGCCATTCACAGGTTGGGAGGTCAGAGCATCCCCCTGTGAGCTCAACAAAGGCACTTTAGTTTAACAGTCAGGCTAAGAGGTAGGGTCCTCTGAGGCCAGCCATTATGGATGATTACAATAACCACAGCAGTGACAAGCAAGGCAAAGAAACCATTCCAACTTGGAATCAGAATTGGCTCTTCCCTGCAACAGTTGTGGGATCACGTTGTGTGGAACTGTTGACAAGAGTGATCTCAGTTTTCACTGGAGGACCTGGATGTGGGCTCATGGCTAATTGTGGGTTGCCTGGAAGGGTGGGCATGCCGCAGTGTCTTAGCTCAGTTTCCGTGGGACACAGATGCTGTGACTGAGGTTTGTGTGTGTTGGTTGATTGGGAAGGTCATGATCACACCTGTGGAGGAAGGAAGGACGTGGAATTTGGAAGACGACTGTCACCCTGCAATGTGTTAGAATCAAGGCCTGAGCTGAGCCCATAGGGAGGGATGGGTGCATTGGTCCTGGAGGTGGGATCCAGAAGGTTCCCCACAGCATCAACTCCATGGAATGAATTTTGTGATGTCTTTTGGAAGGACACGAATCACTATGCAACCTAAAAATAACTTGGTAAAATCCCGGAGATGATATTGAAGGTCATTTTTTAGTATTTTCTGTTATTTTGAGTTGTAATGAAGAAGGTTTCTGATGGATTTGGAAGGGAAACAAGACCTTGGAGTGTATCTTTGCAAGTTGTTGAAATCTCACTGGGACATGTGCACCAGCATACACATCTTTTTATTATTAGAGTTTGGAGATGACAGTTTTGGGGCTGGCTGAGGTCACTGTGACTGATAAAAAGCTGTCTTGAATCCTGTTTGCTGCTCGGGCACCTTCATGTGTATTATTCCATCATAGATGCATGAGTTGTTAAACCTTGGAATCTTTCTGGGGATTGCGTAGCACGATGGATGGATTATCACTGAATGTGTGGAGAGTGTGTTGAACCAGATGAAATTTCATAAGGGTCTTTCAACCTAGAAGGAAAATGGTGCTAAACTTTGATGGCAGAGGGATTTCATTAGGGAGGGGCCGTTAAATCTCAGGATGTAAGGAAAGATCAAGCTCCCCAGGTGGTGCTAGTGATAAAGAATCACCTGCCAATGCAGGAGACATAAGAGACGCAGGTTTGATCCCTGAGTCGGGAGGAGGGCATGGCAACCTACTCCATGGGCAGAGGAGTCTAGTGGACTACAGTCCATAAGGTCTCAAAGAGTCAGACATGACTGAAGCGACTTAACTCACGGGCACAGGAAAGGATTATTCGTAGACTCTGAGGACCATCAGCTCCATAGCAATCTGGAGTACAAAGGCTTATTCTGGAGATGATGCAGCTGCTATTTCTTGCTGCCAGTGCAGTGGGGTTCTCTCCATGTCATTCCAAATCACGTGCATGTGCCACATACTTGCACAATACAGGTAAAAAGGAACTCTTGTGAATGGTTGGTGTGAATGTAAATAGTACATGGAAAACAGTACAGAGGTTCCTCAAATATTAAAAAGAGAACATACATAGGATCTCAGAGTCTCACTTCTGATTATATACCCAAAGGAAGCAGAATCAGTATTTTTTTTAATATTTATTTATTTTACTCCCATGGGCCTTATTGTGGATCACGAGATCTTTTTTGCATCACGCAGGACCTTTCATCCTGGCAGGGGGGCTCTGGAGTATGCCTGCTCTGTCTTTGCAGTACCTGGGCTTAGTTGCTCTGCTGCATGTGGGATCTTATATCCCCAACCAAGGACTGAACAAGGATTGAGTCCCCTTTGTTGCAAGGCAGGTTCTTAACCTGGGATCCCTGTGACCACCAGGAATGTCCTGTGAAAAATTAGTATTTTGAAGGATTTACATGCATTCATATAATCAATATTTCTTTATTCACAACAATCATTTTTCTTCAAATAACACAGTTTTATCCGATTTCAGTTCTTCATAGGAGAACCTAGTAATGCCCCAAAGGCTCTTAAGGTTGAAAGAATCTATTAGAGTTTATTTTCATGATGAAATCAAAGAATAGTTAATTTGGGGAGTATATACTAATAATTTGCACTTGAGTTATTCTCTCCACACTCTGTCCATAGTGGAGCTTTTATAGACTCTGGCCCCCTAAAACCTATTCCCCTGTTTATGGATGTTCCTGTATGATATTTCCCAATGTCCTCCTTTGTTCCCAATAAAACCAATAGTATGCACCTGATTTACATGAAGTGAAAATAGGAAAATAAACATGTAAACTATTAGGAAATAAACTTCAGAACTAAGGTATAAGTGGTATCTCAGTTTGACCTTGGAGAATTCTGAAATAATTTATTTGGGATTATTTATTTATTATTGGCTGAACAGTTGTGGCTCAGGGGCTTAGTGGCTCCACAGCATGTGAGAGTTTCCTGGACCAGGCATTGACCCCTCGTCTCCTGCATTGGCAGGCCGATTCCTTATCCCTGAGTCACCGGGGAGGTCCCAGAAATCATTGAGAATGCAGACTACATGGTGGAATCTTTTTGTTGGTTTAATAAGCTAGAGATTTCATATATTCAATCCCCAACATGTTTGTTCTTGTTACTTTGAAGTCACCAAAAGCACAAGAATGAACCAAACCCAAAATCTGGTTTGGATACTGGGACAGATGATGTGTTATGAGAATGTTTGTTAACTGATGAAGCTTTCTAGTTGGAGCACTATAGACTTCCAACTGATGGGAATTTCTCAGCCTGCCCAGATAGGCAGCATAGGAAGCAGCTGGCTTTAAAGTCTAAAGGTATCAGTTGTCAAACATCGGAGAAACCACAGTGAGACTGTTTAACAAAACACTGAATGTTTACTCCTGCTATGAATTTATTACATTCCTTTTCCTGCTGTACAGATATGTCCCATTGTTCTATACGGTTGTTGAGGGAAAGTGAAAGTGAAGTAGCTCAGTTGTGTCTGACTCTTCGCGACCCCATGGACTACAGCCTACCAGGCTCCTCCGTCCACAGGATTTTCAAGGCAAGAGTATTGGACTGGGTTGCCACTGCCTTGAAGATGGTAGTAAATTACAGTTTATCTGTTTTACTAAACAGAAAAATTACTATTTACTATCTATTGCTTAAGATATTTTTACACTAGCCTAATGAACAGTACTATTTAGAAAAATTTAATATTAATACAAAATAGAAGTCCAGTTTTCCAAAGCATATTAAAATGTTGAAGTAACATTATAGGGGCTTCCCTGGTGGCTCAGAGGTTAAAGCGTCTGCCTGCAATGTGAGAGACCTGGGTTCAATCCCTGGGTCGGGAAGATCCCCTGGAGAAGGAAAAGGCAACCCACTCCAGTATTCTCGCCTGGAGAATCCCATGGACGGAGGAGCCTGGTAGGCTGCAGTCCATGGGGTAACATTATAGAATTAATAAATATGCTCCATAGTTCATTGTCAGCTGTAGTAGAATTTCCTTTTTCTTGAGTTTTTTTTGTTTGTTTAATATTGTCATGGGTTTTGCCATATCTCAACATGAATCGTGCATAGGCATTCATGTGTACCCTCCCTCCTTCCCCAACCTATCCCTCCAAGTTGTCACAGAGCAGTGGCTCTAGATGCCCAGTTATATATCAAACTCCCACTGGCTATCTATTTTATATATGGTAATATATATATGTTTCAATGCGATTCTCTCAAATCAAGCTACCCTATTTCTTTTGTTTTTTCAAGTTTTTTCCTTAGCGTTATTTTTTCTGTCCACATGTTGTGACTGAGATTTAAAGTTCAATTTACGTTTTAAGTCAGTGGGTTATTTTGAGACTTTTGTAATGTGAAATTGCACATAAGACAATGACAGGGAACATAGTAGCTGCCCTATAAACATGAAGAAAGTTCCTTTAGGACTTGAGTTCAGTCAGTTAATACACATAGAAATATTTATAAATGGTGCAAAGTTGGTGATAATTTTGGTGAAAATAGATCGTAATGTCTTCTCAGGATGTTATTTTGTAATCTGCTTTGTTGTTCACATCTGACGGAGCTTTTGGAAACAGACAGCAAAAAAAAAGAGAGAACATATAATTTGTAAGTAAAAACTAAAACTGCCTAATTACTGTCAAGTGATCATCTAGTAATTTTTGACATTCCATTACGTTGAGGAAGTATTCACTTATGATGTTTATATGTATATGACATATATTATGATAAAAACAAGTTTTTCTCAAAAGTAGTTGAAGCTGTGTCATCATAAGCATCATAAGCATGGAACAGAAACAGTTTCTATAAAGAATAATGCAGTTCTCATGACAGGAAATGTTTTCTCTCTTCTTTAATAACTTTACAAATTTATTTTTGGCTGTGCTGGGTCTTCACTGTGCCCCGGCTTTTCTCTCTTGCGGCGAGCAGGGGCTATAAATTCTGTACATAAAATACATAAACGTGGCTGGTTGGTTGGAGACTGGCATTCTGAGTCTCCTGTTTTTGGTCAGTCCAGATCACTCAATGTCTTTTTTCCTTTGGCTGTGCTGAGCCTTTTTTTGCCGCATGTGGGCTTTCTCTGGGTGCAGCAAGCAGGGACTACTCTAATTGCTGTGCTGGCTTCTCACTGCTATAGCTACTCTTGTTGCAGAGCACAAGCTTTAGAGCACAGGCTCAGTACTTGTGTTGCTCGGGCTTAGTTGCTCCAAGGCACATGGTATCCTCCCAGACCAGGGATCAAACCTGTGTCCTGTGCACTGGCAGGTGGATTCTTTATCATTGGACCACCAGGGAAGTGTCACTGAGTGGCTTTCAACTGAGCAAATCCCAGTATCTTTCAACCAGGATCCTCCTGTGTCTTTTAACTGTTAATACCCTGCCAAATAAAATTTGGGGTCATCACCCCATAACTGGGAGATCTGAAAACCAGGAGAGACTCCCCTAAACTTACCTGGACTTCCTGAGGAGGACGATGGGCCCGAGAGGCTGTTCCTGATTTGCCAAGGCTACTATGTCGGAAGCTCAGAATGGTACCTGTTTTGCTCCAGCCTGCATTCCCCTCAGGGTGCATTGTCACTGGGCTGCTGCAGTGAGTAATAAGCTTGATCTTTGAACAAGTGGAATGTCAAGATATTTTTCTCCTTCTGGGTGTTACTATGAGGTGTTACTAAGAGCTATATGTTTCACATTCCAGCTTGTCATCCGTACACTAAGCCAGTTCTTGTTTACTTAAACTGCTTAAATTAATTCTAATTGCAGGAATATTTCTGGGTCCAGCCACCACCCCACATCAACCCCCGCCCACCCCTGCCCACCCTGTTTTATATGAGCATGGTAGTAAATTGACTACAAAGATTTCATTTTAGGAGATTATTTTCAGTGATGCTGGTTACTTGTATGAGCATTAGAATCAAAGAGAAATATAAAATGGTCGCAGTGCTCAGTCAGATCTCTTTGAGATCCCCAGGGACTGTGTCCATGGGATTTCGCAGGCAAGAATACTGAAATGGGTTGTTGTTAAGTCGCTCAGTCCTGTCGGACTCTTGGCAACACTATGGACTGCTCCAGGCAGGGTTCCCTGCCCTTCACCATCTCCAGAACTTGCTCAAACTCCTGTCCATCGAGTCTATGATGACATCCAACTATCCCACCCTCTTTTCCGTCTGCCTTCCATCTTTCCCAGCATCAGGGTCTTTTCAAGTGAGTCAGCTCTTCACATCAGGTAGCCAAAGTATTGGAGTTTCAGATTCAGCATCAGTCCTTCCAGGGAATATTCAGGGTTGATTTCCTTTAGGATTTGTTATGGAAAAAAGCAAGAGAGTTTTTATTACCAAGCTCCAGCTGGGGCTCCCATGGACACCGACGCAGCGGCAGCAGAAAGGAGCCTTGAACTCTGGATTTCATTGTTTATATAGGGTATTCTCGGCGAAAAATGTTACGTTCTGTGGAAGGGTTAGGTGTTGGGTTCTGATTGGTTTTCATTTCCTGGGCTGGCCATGGGTTCTGATTGGTTCCCATTTCCCAGGCTTAATTCTAATTTCCTGGGCAGGTCATAAATCCTGAACCATAAAGTCAGGAGATCCTGATCTGGGATCTGATTGGCTCGAAGGTGGTGGGGTGAGGTCAGGGGATTTCCAAATCTTTCCTCAGAACTCTAAAATGGAGTCTTTTTTAACAAAATGGGGTGGCTTAGGTTCTTCACAATAAGAGACTGACATGACTGAGGGACTTCACTTTCACTTTTCACTTTCATGCATTGGAGGAGGAAATGGCAACCCACTCCAGTGTTCTTGCCTGGAGACTCCCAGGGACGGGGGAGCCTGGGGGCTGCAGTCTATGGGGTCGCACAGAGTCGGACACGACTAAAGTGACTTAGCAGCAGCAGCAGCTGCACTTTCTGCAGCACATAAAATTCTCTTCCACGAGGTGGGTATTTATGCTCCGAAGTCCTCAGCCTCTCCTTCTCGGCCCCTGGAGGCCACATCCTCTCCCAGGTCCTGGGATTCTGGGGAGCACACCCCGCTCCTGAGACCCACTCCCTCTCAGTGCCCGTGTCTCCTTGGGCCTTGTTTTCATAACAACCTTTCCCTTGATCCTGTGTCGGGGTGGGTGACCTGGGCCAGCCACTTAACCCCCATGGTTCTTCCATGCCAAATTCCAGCTGGCTCTGGCAGAAGGAGGGCTTCTTATTCAGCTGCCATTACCATAAATAGTGGGGGTGGGGTGGGGTGTGCTGTGGTGTCATGAGAAGCAAAGACATCACAAGAAAGAGAAAACTGAAAAGCCTGAGGAAGAATCGATGACAAGAGAATTGGTGAGGAACTTGGGAAGAGACGGCAACATGAAAGAGAAGTCTTGAAGGTTGCTGGTAGATAAGGACAGAAGTTTAGAGAAAAGCAGGATTTCCGGAAAGTTAAAAGTGAGCAAAATAGGAAGGTGTTGTTCAGTCCGAGTCTTTGCGACCCCTGTATCTCTGAGAGTCTGCTCAAATTTATGTTCATTGAGTCCAGGGATGCTGTCCAACCATCTGATCCTCTGCCGATCCCATTTATCAGTTCAGTTCAGTTCAGTCACTCACTCGTGTCTAACTCTTTGCGACTCCATGAATCACAGCACACTATGCCTCCGTGTCCATCACCAACTCCCAGAGTTCACTCAGACTTGCGTCCATTGAGTCAGTGATGCTATCCAGCCATCTCATCTTCTGTCATCCCCTTCTCCTCCTGCCCCCAATCCCTCCCAGCATCAGAGTCTTTCCCAATGAGTCAACTCTTCGCAAGAGGGGACCAAAGTACTGGAGTTTCAGCTTTAGCATCATTCCTTCCAAGAAATCCCAGGGCTGATCTCCTTCAGAATGGACTGGTTGGATCTCCTTGCAGTACAAGGGACTCTCAAGAGTCTTCTCCAACACCACAGTTCAAAAGCATCAATTCGTCAGCGATCAGTTTTCTTCACAGTCCAACTCTCACATCCATACATGACTGCAGGAAAAACCATAGCCTTGACTAGTCAGGCCTTAGTTGGCAAAGAAATGTCTCTGCTTTTGAATATGCTATCTAGGTTTATCATAACTTTTCTTCCAAGGAGTAAGCATCTTTTAATTTCATGGCTGCAATCACTGCAAACCATTGCAGTGATTTTAGGGGCCAAAAAAATATAAAGTCTGACACTGTTTCCACTGTTTCCCCATCTATTTCCCATGAAGTGATGGGACCAGATGCCATGATCTTCGTTTTCTGAATGTTGAGCTTTAAGCCAACTTTTTCGCTCTCCTCTTTCACTTTCATCAAGAGGCTTTTTAATTCCTCTTCACTTTCTGCCAGAAGGGTGGTGTCATCTGCATATCTGAGGTTATTGATATTTCTCCCATCAATCTTGATACCAGCTTGTGTTTCTCACAGCCCAGCATTTCTCATGATGCATAACAGTTAAATAATCCGGGTGACAATGTACAGCCTTGACGTACTCCTTTTCCTACTTGGAACCAGTCTGTTGTTCAGTGTCCAGTTCTAACTGTTGCTTCCTGACCTGCATACAGATTTCTCAAGAGGCAGGTCAGGTGGTCTGGTATTCCCATCTCTTTCAGAATTTTCCACAGTTTATTGTGATCCACACAATCAAAGGCTTTGGCATAGTCAGTAATGCAGAAATAGATGTTTTTCTGGAACTCTCTTGCTTTTTCCATGATCCAGCGGAAGTTGGCAATTTGATCTCTGGTTCCTCTGCCTTTTCTAAAACCAGCTTGAACATCTGGAAGTTCACGGTTCACATATTGCTGAAGCCTGGCTTGGAGAATTTTGAGCATTACTTTACTAGCATGTGAGATGAGTGCAATTGTGCGGTAGTTTGAGCATTCTTTGGCATTGTCTTCCTTTGGGATTGAAATGAAAACTGACCTTTTTCAGTCCTGTGGCCACTGCTGAGTTTTCCAAATTTGCTGGCATATTGAGTGCAGCACTTTGACAGCATCATCTTTCAGGATTTGAAAAAGCTTAACTGGAAAGCCATCACTTCCACTAGCTTTGTTCATAGTGATGCTTTCTAAGGCCCACTTGACTTCACATTCCAGGATGTCTGGCTCTAGATGAGTGATCACACCATCGTGATTATCCGGGTCAGGAAGGTCTTTTTTGTACAGTTCTTCTGTGTATTCTTGCCACCTCTTCTTAATATCTTCTGCTTCTGTTAGGTCCATACCATTTCTGTCCTTTTTCGAGCCGATCTTTGCATGAAATCTTCCCTTGGAATCTCTAATTTTCTTGAAGAGATCTCTAGTCTTTCCCATTCTGTTCTTTTCCTCTATTTCTTTGCATTGATTGCTGAAGAAGGCTTTCTTATCTCTTCTTGCTATTCTTTGGAACTCTGCATTCAGACGCTTATGTCTTTCCTTTTCTCCTTTGCTTTTTGCTTCTCTTCTTTTTACACCTATTTGTAAGGCCTCCCCAGACAGCCATTTTGCTTTTTTGCATTTCTTTTCCATGGGGATGGTCTTGATCCCTGTCTCCTGTACAATGTCACGAACCTCATTCCATAGTTCATCAGGCAGTCTATCCGATCTAGGCCCTTAAATCTATTTCTCACTTCCACTGTATAATCATAAGGGATTACATTTACGTCATACCTGAATAGTCTAGTGGTTTTCCCTACTTTCTTCAATTTAAGTCTGAATTTGGTAATAAGGAGTTCATGATCTGAGCCACAGTCAGCTCGTGGTCTTGTTTTTGTTGACTGTATAGAGCTTGTCCATCTTTGGCTGCAAAGAATATAATCAATCTGATTTCGGTGTTGACCATCTGGTGATATCCATGTGTAGAGTCTTCCCTTGTGTTGTTGGAAGAGGGTGTTTGCTATGACCTGTGCATTTTCTTGGCAAAACTCTATTAGTCTTTGCCCTGCTTCATTCCGCATTCCAAGGCCAAATTTGCCTGTTACTCCAGGTGTTTCTTGACTTTTGCATTCCAGTCCCCTATAATGAAAAGGACATCTTTTTGGGGTGTTAGTTCTAAAAGATCTTGTAGGTCTTCATAGAACCGTTCAACTTTAGCTTCTTCAGCATTACTGGTTGGGGCATAGATTTGGATTACTGTGATATTGAATGGTTTGCCTTGGAGATGAACAGAGATCATTTTGTCATTTTTGAGACTGCATCCAAGTACTGCATTTCGGACTCTTTTGTTGACCATGATGGCTACTCCATTTCTTCTGAGGGATTCTTGCCCACAGTAGTAGATATAATGGTCATCTGAGTTAAATTCACCCATTCCAGTCTGTTTTAGTTCGCTGATTCTTAGAATGTTGTCATTCACTCTTGCCATCTCTTGTTTGACCACTGCCAAATTTGCCTTGATTCATGGACCTGAGATTCCAGGTTCCTATGCAATATTGTTCTTTACAGCATTGGAGCTTGCTTCTATCACCAGTGACATGCACAGCTGGGTATTGTTTTTGCTTTGGCTCCATCCCTTCATTCTTTCTATAGTTATTTCTCCACTGATCTCCAGTAGCATATTGGGCACCTACTGCTCTGGGGAGTTCCTCTTTCAGTATCCTATCATTTTGCCTTTTCATACTGTACATGGGTTCTCAAGGCAAGAATACTGAAGTGGTTTGCCATTCCCTTCTCCTGGGAACCACATTCTGACCCCTTCTATAGCCTTCAAGTAAAGGGGCTGTAAATCAGATACAAGAGTTGGAACCTTGGCTTACAGAGCAATATCCTGCTGGGAGAGAAAGGGGACTCCTAGTGATCAGGCTTCCCTCATGGCTGAGTTAGTAAAGAATCCGTTTGCAATGCGGGAGACCTGGGTTCAATCCCTGGGTTGGAAAGATCCCCCGGAGAAGGGAACAGCTACCCATCCAGTATTCTGACCTGGAGAATTCCACGGACTACCTCCATGGGGTCACAAGAGTCAGATAGGACTGAGCGACTTTCACTCATATCCAGTAATTGGAGGAGCTGAGAAAGCAAGCAAGGTGAAAGGAAGCATAGCCACTTGGGGGTGCCAGAGAGTTGGGAGGAAGGCAGGCAGAGGTGGAGGAAGAAAGGCAGAAATTCAAGGGAGATTTAGGATCATCAGGAGGTTGGATTAGAAGCATTTTACAGGGAACAGATGGCAGTGAGAGGCCGGAAGGGAGTCAGGGAAAAAGTAGACAGGAGGACAGCTGGAGAGCAGAAGGGAAAAGAAAGGGAGACGGAGAAAGAAGTAGGGAAGCAGATGAACTAAATGAAGTGGAAAAAAGTAGTGTGCAGGTGGGGGAGGGGACTAGATCCAGGGGAGTGCTGAATTGGTTGGATAAGGATTATGAAGTCGTGATACATTGATTTTGTCTTACCTCATAGCTCAGTCGGTAAAGAATCTGCCTGCAATGCAGGAGACTCGAGTTCAGTTTCTGGGTGGGGAAGATCCTCTGGAGAAGGAAATGGCAACCCACTCCAGTATTCTTTCCTGAAGATTCGCATGGACAGAAGAGCCTGGTGGGCTACAGTCCATGGGATCAGAAGAGTCTGACACGAATTTGTGACAAAACCAACACACTGATTTTGGCTTTAGGATCTAATAAATTTAAAACTTGTTTCTTTACATTATACAGATGAGAATTGCAAAACTTCTGTCCATAAGGCTTGTGCCTTTTGTAATTATTTGTATTAAAAGATAACATCCATGTGCAGAACTAACTGACTCTCTTACTACATGGTGCCTTTTCCAGGAATATTAAATATGTTCTTGGTGATCATTTTCCTCTTTGCTTTCTCCTTTCTTTACATGTAATTCTTTTTGTAGCTTGGGATAGATTAGGTCATTCAATACCGACTTTCTTGTAAAGAATTATTCGCTTCTGAAATAAGATTTGTTGCCCTCCTGTAATTAGTTCATGTCATTGTTTTCTAAGTATGCTGTGTTCTCAAAAGTGTTTTTCACTTGACACCTGAATTCTTCAGTGGAAAAATTTTTAACAAGCTGATTCACTTTAGGTTTGTTTCATGTTTATTTGAGGCCCATTTGCTGTTTCTTCTTGATGTTATATGTTCGAAGCATTTTTCTGGTAACTAGTAAAGAGATATAGACTGTTTTGATGAGTACTTAGGAAGAATGTCAGAGGCCTTTTATATTAAGAGTCACGACCTAATTTAAGCCATTCATCTGATACTCCATTGTCCTCTCTTTTATGTGATCTGGTAACTAGTGAGCAATGAGGTGATCTGATGATGTTTCCCTCGGGTCCAGCATCTGAGCAACAGTGACTGCTGAAATGATTGGCCAAATTGGGTGTGTGACTGTGTGTGGCAGTTCTTCTTGGAGGGAGGGCCCAGTTGTTACTAGAATTTGAAATGGGTCCCAGTTTTGCAAAATGAAAAAGGACAACAGTAGGATGGAGGCGGGAACATATGCTTAGAGTGAGATAGATTATCAGCAGATGTCGTCTATGAATAACGGTCAATCTGCAGGGAGGCCTCCCACCTCCACTGGCTTCCCCATGTCCTCAGGGCAGCATCCTGACTCCTCAGGTGGCTCCACAGCCCTTTGTCACCCTCAGGTCGCTGCCAGTGTCTCCAGCCTCATCCTGGGAGCTGACCCTGTTCTTATGGTCAGTCTGTCCTGGTCACATTCACTTAGTCCTTGTTCATAGACACCAAAACCTTCTCTGTCTTGGATCTTAGTTTCTACACCTGCGTTTGGTCATTAATCATCGTGGCCCTTGCTCTTTCTGTTCCTTCAGGTCTAGGCCAGCGAGGTCTCCCCGTCTCCTTCTCATATTCTCTGTCACATTAACCAGGTTTCCTGCCTCTATATTAATTGCCTTCATCAGAAATGCCCTTGTCCTTTGACTGTTTGGATTCTTTGCTTTTTTTCCTCCACTGAAGGATGCACCGTGTTCCTCTTCCTCCCTGGGTGCTCACAGCATCTCACTCTGGAGGTGAGGACTGGGAATGTGGGTTGGGCTGAAGAATTCTCAGGGGAGACAGAGGGGACAGAGTAGGTGATGATGGTTCCTGTATCTGTTCTGAACATTTCAACTCTAATTGATCCTTACCCCATGTGGACACTTAATCACTGAAAAGCAAAAAGATATGGGGAGTCCTGATGAGCCCGATAGATCTAGTGTCTTGAGGTGTCCCCATGTTTTAGTCTGCTGTGTCACTGCTCACTGCAGCCCCCAGGTCTTCTAAGCTCTGTCCACCCAGGGACCGGTTGCCGTCTTAGACAGCAGCTCTGCCTTCCAGCAGTTTATCTCCTCAGATCAGGGGTTGCTGAGTTTACTGCGGTTAGAGTGGCCAGAAGGTTTGGAATCCAAGGGGATATGAAGGAGTCCGCCCCCTCCTTAAAGATCTTGGATATCTTCTAGTTAGCTCTCACTGGGAAGAACAGGAGTCAGTGAGACTGGGGTCTCTCTATCTTTGTTAGTTCTTCACTGAGCTGAATCCAACCAAATCTCAAGGGCCTGTAAAGTTTTCTGATGTCCCAAGTTGCTGGCAGGTTTTCCCAGGAGGGCCGGCTCCTTGGTCTCTGTACTGAGTGCCCAGTGTCCTTGGATTTGCAGCTTGTGTGCCACTCTGCTGCGATGCTCATGCCCTTGGTCTCTGCTGTTTAACCCTCTTGTTCAACATGCATGAAGAGGTAGAAAAATGGGGGAAAGTGAAGGGGAGCTTGTTAGGGTCTCCAGGAGGGCTGTGGCAGCAAGAGTAGGCCTCTGGATGAACCCAGCGAATGGGTGTGTGTGTGTATGTGTGTCTCTGTGAGAGAGAGGGAGACATTCATACTTGTGGGATCACGGGGTGTGTGGAACTGTTGACAAAGGTGGACTCAGTTCTACCTGGAGGACCTGGATGTGGGCTCATGGCCAATTGTGGGCTGCGTGGAATGGTGGGCATGCCATAGTGTCTTAGCTCAGTTTCCCTGGGACCCAGATGCTGTGACTGAGGTTTGCACGACTGGGTTTCATTGGGAAACGCATGATCACACCTGTGGAGGAAGGAAGGAAGTGGAATTGGGTTGAGGACTCTTACCCTGCAGTGTGTTAGAATCAAGACCTGAGCTGAGCCCACAGGGAGGTGTGGGTGCAGGGGGATGGGCACAGTGGTCTCAGCGAAAGGGGTTGGGATCCAGGAGGTGCCCCACAGCACCCCCTCCACACAGTGGATTCTGTGGGGTCTTTAGGGAGGGCTAGAATCAGGCCCATAGAATAACTGTCATTAAAATTCCAGAGATCACTTTGCGGATTACCTATAGTTTTTCTGTTAGTTTGAGTTGCTAATGAAGATTTCAGATGGAAGGTAAAAAAAAGAGAAGTTGGCATGTTCCTTGGAAGATGGTGAAGTTGCACTGGGGCGTGAGCATCAGCCTACACGTCTGTCTTGTATTATTAGATTTTGGTGATGACAGTTTGGGGCCGGTGGGGTCACTGTGACTGATAAAATGTCTTGAGTCTGGTTGGTGTTTGGGTGTCTTCGTGTATATTATTCCATCATTAACACAGGAGTTGTTAAGGCTTGGAACGTTCTGGGGGTTGCATAGCAGGATGGATGGATTACTACTAGGTCTCTGGGAAGTGTGTTGGCCCAGATGCAGGTTTGGAAATTTCTTTCAGCCTCAGAGGGTAATGATTGGGCCTCAGCTTTGATGGCAGAAGTTTTGTATGATGCAGTGAAGGCTTGTTCTTAGAATCCAAGGATTATCAGCTCCACAGCAACCTGTAGTACAGAGGCTTATTCTGGAGATGACTCATCTGCTACTTGTTGCTGCCAGCCCAGTGGATTCCTCTACTGTTCTCTCATCATCTTTACAGATCTCGGGCGTCTGCAATGTCCATGCACAGTAGTTAATGGTTGTAAACTGTTGAAGGCAATGCAAATGGTACATGGAAAACAGTACAGAGTTACCCAAAGATTAAGAATAGAACATGCATAGGATCGTGCAATCTCACTTCTAATTATGCAGCTAAGAAAAGGAAAATTTAAAAAACTGTTTATGTATTTGGCTTCACCTACGTCCTGCAGGATCTTTGGTTTCAGTGCACTGAAATTCTAGTGTGGTGCTCAGCCTTAGTCCCTCCGCCGCCTGTGGGATCTTTGTTCCCCCACTGGCGATTGGACCCACATCCCCCACAGAGCTAGGCAGGTTCTTTACCACTGGACCACCAGGGAAATCCTGTGCAAAAATCAGTATTTTGAAGGAGTAACCTGCACTCCCGTAACCCATACTGTGTGATTCACAACAGCCATGTGTTGTAAAAACAACCTGAATGTCTGTTCTCAGCCGAGTGAATGATGAAACCGTGATGTGTGTATGAGACAGGCTGGGTCCTGGGACCTTTCACTGCAGTTCTCGCACCTGGATGAACCTCTTCTCGGGCAACAGGCCACAAAGAAAGTGTAATTGAATAAAGAAACTATACCCACATTCATGAGCAAACAGCAATTCTGAACAATAAGTAAAAGGACCACAAACCAAGCTTGATTTCTGAGGCTCCAGAAGCAAAATCAGGTCACTTCCCGAGATCCCTGCTTACAGCACCACCAGAGGGCCCTAGGCGGTGCAGGTCACCTCAGCTTCCTTCCAGCCTTAACCAAAGGGATCAGCTCACCCCCCTTTTTGAATGGAGCAGGGGCACACACTTCTTTTTCTGTCTCTCCTTACTGCAGCAGGAGTCCCAATAAAGCCTTATTGAAATTCCCCTCTGGTCTCATAACTATTTCTATTGATTAAAGAGCCTCAGGATCCAGGTTGAAAACATGTAAGTGTAAGTGTTAGTCACTCAGTCATGTTACACTCTTTGTGACCCCAGGGATTGTACCCTGCCAGGCTCCTCTGTCCATGGAATTCTCTAGGCAAGAGTACTGGAGTGGGTTGCCATTCCCTACTCCAGGGGATCTTTCCAACCAAGGGATCAAATCTGGGTCTTCTGCATTGCTGGCAGATTCTTTACCTTCTGAGCTCCCAGGGAAGTCCTCATTGGTAACCCAGGCAAATATACACACATATTTGTAATGGCATATTCAGTTCAGTTTAGTTGCTCAGCCATGTCTGACTCTTTGCCAGCCCTATCCATCACCAACTCCCGGAACTTACTCAAACTCATATCCATCACATCGGTGATGCCATCCAACCATCTCACTCTCTGTCATCCCCTTCTCCCACATTCAATCTTTCTGAACATTTGGATTTTTGCTAGTGACTCTGTTAAAGAACTGAGGTGGCCAAAGTATTGGAGTTTCAGCTTCATCATCAATACTTCCAATGAATAGTCAGGAATGCTTTCATTTAGGATTGACTGGTTGGATTTCTTTGCTGTCCAAGGGACTCTCAAGAGTCTTCTCCAACACCACAGTTAAAAAGCATCAATTCTTTGGCATTCAGCTTTCTTTATACTCCAGCTCTCACATCTATACATGACTGCTGGAAAAACCATAGCTTTGACTAGACAGACCTTTGTTCGTAAAGTAATGTGTCTGTTTTTTAATATGCTATCTAGGTTGGTCATGGACATAGCTTTTCTTCCAAGGAGCAAGTGTCTTTAATTTCATTTGTGCAGTCATCATAAGCAGTGATCTTCAAGCCCCTCAAAATAAAGTCTGACACTGTTTCCACTGTTTGCCCAGCTATTTGCCATGAAGTGATAGGACCGGATGCCATGATCTTAGCTTTCTGAATGTTGAGTTTTAAGCCAACTTTTTTACTCTCTCACTTTCACCAAGAGGCTGTTTAGTTCTTCTTCACTTTTTGCCGTAAGAGTGGTGTCATAAGTATATCTGAGGTTATTGATATTTCTCCCAGCAGTCTTGATTCCAGCTTGTGCTTCATCCAGCCCAGCATTTTGCATGATGTGCTCTGCGTGTTAAGAGCACACTTTTTAACTTTTCTGTAAGTTAAGTAAGCAGGGTAATAGTATGCAACTTTGATGAGCTCCTTTCCTAATTTGGAACCAGTCTGTTATTCCATGTCCAGTTCTAACTATTGCCTCTTGACCTGCATAAAAATTTCTCAGGAGGCAGTTCAAGTGGTCTGGTATTCCCATTTCTCTCAGAATTTTCCACAGTTGTTGTGATCCACACAGTCAAAGGGTTTGGTCTATTCAATAAAGCAGAAGTACATGTTTTGTGGACTTCTGTTACTTTTTTGATGATCCAGTGGATGTTGGCAATTTGATTTCTGGTTCCTCTGCCTTTTCTGAATCCAACTTGAGCATCTGGAAGTTCACAGTTCACATACTGTTGAAGCCTGGCTTGGAGAACTTTTAGCATTACTTTGCTAGCAAGTGAGCTGAGTGCAATTGTGCGGTAGTTTGAAAATTCTTTGGCATTGCCTTTCTTTGAGATTTAAATGAAAACTGACCTTTTCCAGGCTTGTGGCCACTACTGAGTTTTCCAGATTGGCTGTCATATTGAGTGCAACACTTCCACAGCATCATCTTTTAGGATTTGAAATAGCTCAGCTGGATTTCCATCACCTCCACTAGCTTTGTTCATGTGGTGCTTCCTAAGGCCCACTTGACTTTGCATTGCAGGATGTCTCGCTCTGGGTGAGTGATCACACCATCGTGGTTATCTGGGTCATGAAGATCTTTTTTGTACAGTTCTTCTGTGTATTCTTGCCACATCTTACTATCTTCTGCTTCTACTAGGTCCACACCATTTCTGTCCTTTATTGTACCCATCTTTGCATGAAATGTTCCCTTGGACTCTCTAATTATCTTCATGAGATCTCTAGTCTTTCCCATTCTATTGTTTTCCTCTATTTCTTTGCACTGATCACTGAGGAAATGTTTCTTATCCCTTCCCGTGTAGATGGAGATTTTTGTCACTTGGGAGAGCTTGGATGAATGTAGAGAATATTATGCTAATTGAATTAGGACAGACAGGGTAAGACTGATATTGTATATGCTTCCTTATATGTAGAATGTAAAAAAGTGAAACTCACTAGTACCAGACAGTGGGATGGTGGTTATCTGGGGCTGGGAGCTGGGAAGGTTGGGGAGATGTTGGTGGAAGGGTGGTATAGCCTTTGAGTTGTATAATGAGTGCATCCTGGGGAGGTGTGTGCAGCACACTGACCATAGTTAATCCTATTCTGTTACTGCATGCTGTGAATTTGTCAGGAGAGTCTGTCATCAGTGGGACTGTCCGAGGAGTGGGACTGTCTGGACCCTGCCCAGAGACCCTCAGGAACCTGCTGTCTGTGGGTGAGGATCACTTCCCTCTGAAGTAGGGATCTACTTAGGGGTATCTCTGCATTTTCCCTTGCTGTCTCTTGGGAGCCCTGTTTTTCTTGACTGAGCTGAAAACCTTGTGCACTCAGACATGTAAGGCTTCAGGTTTGGCATCGGGAGTTCAAACTTGTCTTTTCTTCTGATGACCTGCCCACTGTGTGATACACAAGGAGATTTTCCAGAGCTTGAGTGTTTATGAAGCTGATTTCGAACTTTGAAATATCCAGTTGCCTGTTTTATACCCCTGTGTTCTTGGTTCAGTAACTCTTGGAAAGGAACTAGATACCTGATACATACTATACTGTATATTATACTGTTCCCTGTTCATTCCAAAGGAGGCAAATAGTAAAGTAATTTGTGAAATATTTTTCTCTCCATCATAATGTCCTCATTTCTTGAGTGACAAAAGAGCTGGGATTTTCCACCTGCCAGTGCAGGAGACACAGGTTCGATCCCTGGTCTGGAATATCCCACATCACAGAGCAGCTAAGCCCGTGGGCCAGAACTACTAAGGCAGCATTCTAGAGCCTGGAAGCTGCAATGACTGAGCCCACATGGGACAACTACTGAAGCCCATGCAGCCAGGAGAAGCCAAAGCAAATGAGAAGCCCAAACACTGCAACTGGAGAGTAACCCCTACTTGCCCAACTTGGGGAAATGTCCAAGCAGCAAGGATCACTCACTCCAGCCAAAGTAAATGAATAAACAAAATTATTTGCCAGGGTCCAGCCCTGGTGGATCCAGGGAATTTGAAGCGGGATGGCATCGGTGTCTGAGGAATCAATTGCTTAATTAAAGATATGGAGGGAGATTAGAAAGAAATAGTGTAGTAGGAAAATTAGTGAAGAAAAGAGGCTGAATAACTTGGTTTATGTGGAGAACCAATAAAACTCAAAGACAAGGGGTTTGCACCACCGACATAGGCCACTGGCACCTGCTTGAATAGCAGAGGGTGCCCCGCCTTGGGCTCCCTCTCACGTACGTCTTAGAAGCCAGGGCAAAATTAGTAGGTTTGGTGAGCCTCCACGCTCCAGATGGGAATTCAGCCAGAAGGTGAGAGAAAGAACGACATGAGGAGACCAGTCTTTCCAGGAACTGATCCATTTCTTTATTTTTCAGATCCACTTTCATACTTTTAGTTATACACAATTTTTAGTTATACATTTAGGGATAAGTGTAAGAAACAGAGTCACGAAGGGTCAGCTGCTCTGACCCATATCTACAGACAGTGTTCTTTGCATATCTTATTCTTACAAGGGTCTTACGTTTGTTCACAATATCTTCTGGTCTGGAGACCGAATAACATTTTATGGCCCCACCTTTCTTTCTATTGATAAAGGTTAATCGACCAGAAAAATTATTTCCCCTTAAGATCTACTTAGTCTTAAGATAGTGATAAAGTTACATTCTTACATAGCAAGGACACAATGATTTATAACAAAGAAAGAGGAGTACAGTGATTTATAACAAAGAGAAAATTCATTTACTCAAAAAGTCTAGTATTGCTAACATCAAAACTACTATATTTCTTTTTCTACATTCCAATTACATTGATTAACATACTCCCAGGTGCCTAAGGATATGGAGGCCTGGCGGCAATCATTAGCTCAGCAATGAAACCCTTCACCAATATGATTTTTATCTTTAGAAAAAACCCTATGCTAACAAAGACTTTCAAAATACTCCAAACTCTCTGTGCTGTTTATGGTTGGGAGGTTGTAAACAATCATGTATGTTGGATAATCCTGTCACACAAGCTAGTCTGCCAGCAGAGAGGTTTGACCTGAGACACTCCTTTTATATGCAGGAGACTATTAACTGGAACTCTAAGTTAATTTTCCAGAGAAAGGTGGTCGGAGATAGCCCCCTATAATGTCAGAAATATAGGTGAAAGGCATAAGTGCAGCAAGGCAGGCAAACTGTAGTATTTGGGGCAGATGCACAAGCAGGTCCAGTGAGGCTCCCTTAAGGCCTGACTTGCCTTTGCCTGTCGGGCCCCTTAACCTCATGACCTTTGCCACAGGCAGGCTCCTCGTGCTGGTTCCCAGCAATTATTAAAGATAGCAAATGCATTTATATTTAAAAAAGAAAGTTTGGATTCTGGAAGAAGCCAAGTATGACATTTCTTCTGAGCAGGAATTTCTGATTCTGACCTAAATCATACCTCTATTTTTGTAGCACAAGAAAGATCCCTGGATTGTGGAGAATGAGGTGCTATTTAGCAGATAATCAGATGAATTGGAAAGGATCAACAGTGTGATTTCAGGTCAGCTGTCACAAGGGCAGAGAGGAAGCCACACCACTCACTGTGTTTGGGAAAGTCTTAAAGTGCAAGAGTTCTGTGAGAAAACAGATATTTAGTGTTTGTGAACTCTCACAGATTTTTCTTCTCTTCAACTTCCTGCTCTGTACTTTGACCTGTGAAATGTACTCACCCTCCAGTGGTGCTTTAGTGCCCATAGAGACAAAGGCAAGGCTTTTTGGTTGGTTTTTTTTTTTTTTTTTTTGGCTGTACTGGGTGTCTATTTCCTGTATGGCCATTTCTGTATTTGAGACAAGTGGGGGCTACTCCCTGCTTTCAGGGTGCATGGCTTCTCGTTGCGGTGGCTTCTTTTGTTGTGGAGCACCAGCCCTAGGCACACGCGCTTCAGTAGTTTTGCTACACAGGCTCAGTATCTGTCCTTCAGCTTAGTTGCTCCCTGGCATGTGAGATCTTCCCAGAACAAGGATCGGACCCATGACTCCCGCATTGGCAAGCTAACTTTTTACCATGCGGCCACCAGGGTGTTAGGGAAATTAAAGAAATAGTCCTGTTTAGGCTTCAAGACAAAGCAGTCCATTCCTCTGTGTTTGCCTCCAACCTGCCTGAACACACCCTGACTGTGAGTACCCTGACTGCCTGCTGTGAGTGCAAGGCTTACAGCACCATAGATAAGTTAGCACACAAATCTTGAGACTGTTCAACTTTGAGATTGTTCAAAGAGGCTCTGACCAACCCAGCCCCAGGCTGAGGAACATCCAAGTTTCATAAGACAAAACAAACAGTATTAAGATGAAACCAGAGCTGCTGTTTGCTCACAGATGGATGATATCAGTTTGTATCCTGGGATGATAAGCAGGAACCCCGAACTGCCGTATAAAGCCTCACCCATGGAGTAGATTGCCGGGGTCCAGCCCCGGTGGATCCAGGGTGATTCGAAGGTGGGGACGGAGTTGGCGTCTTTGGAAAAATACATATTTAATCACAGATATAGAGAGATTAGAAATGGATAGTGTAGTAGGAAGATCAGTGGAGAAAAAGAGGCTGAATAACTTGGATTACGTGGAATAGCATCCATGCTCCAGATGGGAATTCAGCCAGAAAAACGGGAGAAAGAAAGAAGCGACATGGGGGAATCAGTCTTTCCAGAAACTGATCCGATTTCTTTATTTTGGGGTTTGCTTATATACCTTTTGTTACACACAGGGATGAATACAGAGTCACGTGGGAGTCAGCAGTCCTGACCTTTGTCAAAATCAGGTGCTTCACATAAATGTATAAAAAAGGTACATCATCTTCTGGCCATGAGTGAGACCTGCTGACATTTTATGATCCTTTCTTTCTGATAACCAAAAATCTTATTTTTCCCAAGGGTGTTTTCTCTCAAACCAGGCACCATCCTCCAAATAAAGCTGCATTCCTATAGGGTGAGGGTATAGTGAGTTACAATCAAGAAAGGAATTTATTTAACCCAAGGTTAACATGGTTAGTCTTAAAGGTTAATACTTATTTCTTCCATATGCTTAAAGGTTAACACTTATTTCTTCCTATATGCTAGTTATATTCATTATAAGAGTAGGGAACATGGAGATTTAGCAGCAAACATCAACCCAACAAATGAAAATCCTTTCACCAATGCTCCCCTTAAGATCTATTTAGTCTTAAGATATGATAAAGTTACATTCTTACATAGCAAGGACACAGTGATTTATAACAAAGTACAGTGATCTATTACAAAAGAAAAAATCCATTAACTCAAAAAGTCTATCTAGTATTGCTAACATCAAAAACTACTATATTTCCTTTGCTATATTCCAAATATATTGATTAATATATTCCCAGGTGCCTAAGGATATGGAGGCCTGGCGGCAATCATTGACTCAACAACAAGAAAAAGTCCTATGCTAATTAAGACTCTCAAAATACTCCAAAACTCTCTGTGCTGTTTACAGTTGAGAGGTAGTAAACAATCATGTGCCTAGTGGCAGCAGTATGGATAATCCTGTCACACAAGCTAGTCTGTCAGCAGAGAGGTTTGACCTGAGACATCCTTGTCCCACCCAGAGCAGGGAATTAGCAGCAATTATTGACACAACAAATGAAGAACCCTTCACCAATATAATTCCTAACCAACACACTATACTAATAATTTCCAACTCCCCAAAAGAATTTGCCTTTAGTAAGTCTAAAACATCTCGTGCCTCTCAGGTTAGGAGGCTGTAGACAATCACATGTGGCCAGACGAACCTATGCAGGCGGGCTAGATAACCTTCAGAGGAGTCCGTAAGCTGAAACACTCTTGTCACGCCCAAGAATTTTTATTGCCTTGGAGCTGCACGTTTACTCCTTCTCCGAGAGAAACGGTTATGGGGGAGAGCCCCCCGTAAAGTCAGAGGTGTAGGTGAGAGCATAGAACAGACTCTGGTTTTGGGGTTAGATGCTCGGGAACAGGGGGTTTCCTGAGGCTTGATCACGCCTTTGCGTATGCCAAGCCTCGTTCCTCATGACCTTTGCCAGGGCGGAATTCCTCACGCTGGCCCCCGGCAGTAGATGGACTGCAGGGGACCTTTACCCAATTGAGACTCCAGATGTGCTGTGTCCTGGGACTTCCCAGGGCTGTTCCAGTCTGGATGTTGGTCAGAAGCCAATTTGGTGATGTAGCCTCTGCTGTTTCTATTTCCTTGTCTTTTCAGTTCAGTTCAGTCACTCAGTCATGTCTGACTCTTTACCACCCCATGAACTGCAGCATGCCAGGCCTCCCTGTGCACCACCAGCTTCCGGAGTTTTGAACCCAAACTCATGTCCATTGAGTCAGTGATTCCATCCAACCATATCATCCTCTGTTTTCGCCTTCTCCTCCTGCCTTCAATCTTTCCGAGCACCAGGGTCTTTTCAAATGAGTCAGCACTTTGCATCAAGTGGCCAAAGTACTGGAGCTTCAGCTTCAACCTCAGTCCTTCCAATGAGCACCCAGAGCTGATCTCTTTTAAGATGGACTGATTCAGTTCAGTTCAGTTCAGTTCAGTTCAGTTCAGTTACTCAGTTGTGTCCGACTCTTTGTGACTGCATGCATTGCAGCACACCAGGCCTCCCTGTCCATCACCAACTCCCAGGGTTTACTCAAACTCATGTCCATCGAGTTGGTAATGCCATCCAGCCATCTCATCTTCTGTTGTCCCCTTCTCCTTCTGCCCCCAATCCCTCCCAGCTACAGAGTCTTTTCCAATGAGTCAACTCTTCACATGAGGTGGCCAAATTATTGGAGTTTCAGCTCTAGCATCAGTCCTTCCAAAGAACACCCAGGACAGATCTCCTTTAGAATGGACTAGTTGGATCTCCTTGCCGTCCAAGGGACTCTCAAGAGACTTCTCCAACACCACAGTTCAAAAGCATCAATTCTTCAGCGCTCATCTTTCTTCACAGTCCAACTCTCACATCCATACATGACCACTGGAAAAACGATAGCCTTGACTAGACAGACCTTTGTTGGCAAAGTAATGTCTCTGCTTTTGAGTATACTATCTAGGTTGGTCATAACTGTCCTTCCAAGGACTAAGCTTCTTTTAATTTCATGGCTGAAATCATCATCTGCAGTGATTTTGAAGCCCCCAAAAGTAAAGTCTGACACTGTTTCCACTGTTTCTCCATCTATTTCCCATGAAGTGATGGGACAAGATGCCATGATCTTAGTTGTCTGAATGTTGAGCTTTAAGCCAACTTTTTCGCTCTCCTCTTTCACTTTCATCAAGAGGCTTTTTAGCTCCTCTTCACTTTCTGCCATAAGGGTGGTGTCATCTTCATATCTGAGGTTATTGATATTTCTCCTGGCAATCTTGATTCCAGCTTGTGCTTCTTCCAGCCCAGTGTTTCTCATGATGTACTCTGCATATCAGCAGAATAAGCAGGGTGAGAATATACAGCCTTGACGTACTCCTTTTCCTATTTGGAACCAGTCTGTTGTTCCATATCCAGTTCTAACTGTTGCTTCCTGACCTGCACACAGGAGGCAGGTCAGGTAGTCTGATATTTCCATCTCTTTCAGAATTTTCCACAGTTTATTGTGATCTACACAATCAAAGGCTTTCACATAGTCAGTAAAGCAAAAATAGGTGTTTTTCTGGAACTCTCTTGCTTTTTCCATGATTCAGCGGATGTTGGCAATTTGATCTCTGGTTCTTCTGCCTTTTCTAACAATATCCTGAACATCTGGGAGTCACGGTTCACATATTGCTGAAGCCTGGCTTGGAGAATTTTGAGTATCACGTTACTAACGTGTGAAGTGAATGCAATTGTGTGGTAGTTTGAGCACTCTGGCTTTGCCTTTCTTTGGGATTGGAACGAAAACTGACATTTTCCAGTCCTGTGGGCACTGCTGAGTTTTCCAAATTTGCTGGCATATTGAGTGCAGCACTTTCACATAATCATCTTCCAGGATTTGAAATAGCTCAAGGAGAATTCCAACACCTCCCCTATCTTTGTTCATAGTGATGCTTTCTAAGGCCCACTTGACTTCTAAGGCCCACTTGACTTCACAGTCCAGGATGTCTGGCTCTACATGAGTGATCACACCATCGTGATTATCTTGGTCATGAAGATGTTTTTTGTACAGTTCTTCTATGTATTCTTGCCACCTCTTCTTAGTATCTTCTGCTTTTGTTAGGTCCATACCATTTCTGTCCTTTATCAAGAGCCCATCTTTGCATGAAATGTTCCCTTGGTAACTCTATATTTCTTGAAGAAATCTCTAGTCTTTCCCATTCTGTTGTTTTCCTCTATTTCTTTCCATTGATCGCTGAGGAAAGCTTTCTTATCTCTCCTTGCTATTCTTTGGAACTCTCCATTCAAATGCTTATATATATATATATATATATATATATATATATATATATATTTTTTTTTTTTTTTTCTCCTTTGGTTTAAAGCTTCTCTTCTTTTCACAGCTATTTGTAAGGCCTCCCCAGACAGCCATTTTGCTTTTTTTCATTTCTTTTCCATGGGGATGGTCTTGATCCCTGTCTCCTGTACAATATCTCGAACCTCCTTCCATAGTTCATCAGGCACTCTGTCTATCAGATCTAGGCCCTTAAATCTATTTCTCACGTCCACTGTATAGTCATAAGGGATTAGATTTAGGTCATACCTGAATGGTCTAGTGGTTTTCCCTACTTTCTTCAATTTAAGTCTGAATTTGGCAATAAGGAGTTCATGATCTAAGCCACAGTCAGCTCTCAGTCTTGTTGTTGCTGACTGTATAGAGCTTCTCCATCTTTGTCTGCAAAGAATATAATCAATCTGATTTCAGTGTTGACCATCTGTTGATGTCCATGTGTAGAGTCTTCTCTTGTGTTGTTGGAAGAGGATGTTTCTATGACCAGCGCATTGTCTTGGCAAAACACTATTAGCCTTTGTCCTGCTTCATTCCGTATTCCAAGGCCAAATTTGCCTGTTACTCCAGGTGTTTTTTTAACTTCCTACTTTTGCATTCCAGTTCTCTATAATAAAAAGGACATCTTTTTTGGGGTGTTAGTTCTAAAAGGTCTTGTAGGTCTCATAGAACCATTCAACTTCAGCTTCTTCATCGTTACTGGTTGGGGCATAGACTTGGATACCTGTGATATTGAATGGTCTGCCTTGGAAAGAACAGAGATCATTCTGTTGTTTTTGAGACTGCATCCAAGTACTGTATTTTGGACTCTTTTGTTGGCCATGATGGCTACTCCATTTCTTCTAAGGGATTCCTGCCCACAGTAGTAGATATAATGGTCATCTGAGTTAAATTCACCCATTCTGGTCCATTTTAGTTCACTGATTCCTAGAATGTCAACGTTTACCCTTGCCATCTCCTGTTTGGACACTTCCAGTTTGCCTTGATTCGTGGACCTGACAATCCAGGTTCCTGTGCAGTATTGCTCTTTATTTCTATCACCAGTCACATCCAGAGCTGGGTATTGTTTTTGCTTTGGCTCCATCCCTTCATTCTTTCTGGAGTTATTTCTCCACTGATCTCCAGTAGCATATTGGGCACCAACTGACCTGGGGAGTTCCTCTTTCAGTAGCCTATCATTTTGCCTTTTCATACTGTTCATGGGGTTCTCAAGGCAAGAATACTGAAGTGGTTTGCCATTCCCTTCTCTAGGGGACCACTTTCTGTCAGACCTCTCCACCATGACCCGCCCTTCCTGGGTGGCCCCACACAGCATGGATTGGTTTCATTGAGTTAGACAAGGCTTACATCAGTCCTTCCAATTAACACCCATGGCTGATCTCCTTTAGGATGGACTGGTTGAATTAGTTAGTATATTGAAAGTCAGCTAGACAATTCTCTAATAAATATTGTAATATTTATTTGTATAGAATGAGTGGCCTATTAACAAATCCTTGGAACCTGAGACAAAAGTGAAAAATTTTGGCAAGGCATGAATTGGCACTTTGAGCAGCATTTATGAGACAAAACACCACTCTTTAAGAAGCAAGAGATTAAGGATTATGATGTTCTTATTTCCAGATATGAAAATTCACCTTATTACTCATTAGCTAATACATGGGACATCTTCTCTGGATTGTGTGGGAAGTGCAACTGTAAATTAAACAGGGCTGAACCCTTAGAAGTTACTGAATGTTCGTGACTCTTGCCCATTGAGAAAGGGTAACAATCTGCCCTTCCAGATGAGAAGGTGAATCCTCCTCTCTCCTACAATGAGGTTACATAAAGCGAACTTAAAACTGTCTTAGAGAAGTTACTGGAAAAATAATTATGTGATTAGTGAGGATGTTCATCCATATTACAGTGTGAAAATTATATTTTGGCTGATCAAATCCTCACTTTTTAAGTAGGCTCTATATTGAGCTGGCCCACAGCTCCAGTAGTATCCCCCACTGCCCTTTCTCTCTCCATTCTTTGTCCTGTTGTGGCCTTTTACCCCTCCCAACCCATCAGTCTCCCTCTCCATCAGCTGGTCCCCTTCTAACTTCACCTGTCTCTCAGGGGGGAGGATGAGGCAAGCTTCCCCCACTCCTGCCCCCCACTCTAGGAAGTTTCCTTTCCCGTTCAGTTTTTTCTGAACAATCCAAGACCCCCATCTCCGCAGAGGGACAATCCAAGATTTTTATCACCCTATCTTCTGCTGTTTCCACTGTCAATTTGAGCATTATTTGATCTGTACTTTAGCTACAAAACTATGACTATGGAAAGGAAAGGTAAGTTTTTTGACATAGGATAACTGTGCTTTTCTCTAGACTCTGGAGAAAACTGGTTAAAATGATTTTTTTTTTTCTCTCTTTGAAAGTGCACAACTGGTTCTTTTTGCATATGGAGCTCAAAGCAACTAACTCGCTGAGACAGCTAGCCTAGAAAAAAGCTTGAAGTTAACCTTTACCAGGGCATCCCAGATGACTCTAATTGTACAGAACCTGCCTGCAAGTGTGGCAAAGGTGGATTTGATCCTTGGATTAGGAAGATGCCCTGGAGGTGGGAATAGCAACCCACCGAGTGTTCTTGCCTGGAGAGTCTCATGGAAAGAGCAGACTGGCGGGATACAGTCCATGGGATCACAGATAGTCAGGCTGACTGAAGCAGCTTAGCACAGCAGGCTACCTTTACCAAGTCCTTGAAATACATAAGCCACTTTGCCTAAGGCCTCAACCTTGGGCAAATTAGAATTTCAAACCAAAGGAAAAGGAAAAGGTCAAAGAGACATTTTAAATCTCAAGTAGAAAATTATTTATTGTCTCTGTCTGTCCATCTGTGTGTCTGGATTTATGCATGTCACACTGTGTCTTTGTTTTTGGATAATATTGCTGAGGATACTTTGTAAATGTGATCTAAATCAGTTGGCTTAAAAAAAGAAAAACTAAGCACTTACAAATCAAACAGTTACGAGAAATTAATGTAAATGAATTTCAGATGCACATGACCTGGGAAATAGTCACCAATAAATATCTAGTAAAAAACGTTTGTTTGCTCATCCAAGTAAGACATCAGTTGAGTCATCAAACTGAGTAATGCTTTTATTGTATTACACTGATTACTGAGAATTCAATCTCTGCATCAGAAAGATCCCTGGAGAAGTAAACAGCAACCCACTTCAGTATCCTTGCCTGGAGAATCCCATGGAGGAGCTGGCAGGCTACAGTCATGGGTTCGCAAAGAGTTGTATATGCCTGAAGCGACTTAGCACACACATCAGTTCAGTTCAGTTCAGTTCAGTCACTCAGTCGTGTCTGACTCTTGCGACACCATGAATCACAGCACGCCAGGCCTCTCTGTCCATCACCAGCTTCCGGAGTTCACTCAGACTCACGTCCATTGAGTCAGTGATGCCATCCAGCCATCTCATCCTGGGTCATCCCCTTCTCCTCCTGCCCCCAATCCCTCCTAGCATCAGAGTCTTTTCCAGTGAGTCAACTCTTCGCATGACATGGCCAAAGTACTGGAGTTTCAGCTTTAGCATCATTCCTTCAAAAGAAATCCCAGAGCTGATCTCCTTCAGAATGGACTGGTTGGATCTCCTTGCAGTCCAAGGGACTCTCAAGAGTCTTCTCCAACACCACAGTTCAAAAGCATCAGTTCTTCGGTGCTCAGCCTTCTTCACAGTCCTGCTCTCATATCCATACATGACTACTGGAAAAACCATAGCCTTGACTAGACGGACCTTAGTTGGCAAAGTAATGTCTCTGCTTTTGAATATGCTATCTGGGTTGGTCATAACTTTTCTTCCAAGGAGTAAGCGTCTTTTAATTTCATGGCTGCAATCACCATCTGCAGTGATATTGGAGCCCCCAGAAATAAACAGTCTGACACTGTTTCCACTGTTTCCCCGTCTATTTCCCATGAAGTGATGGGACCAGATGCCATGATCTTCATTTTCTGAATGTTGAGCTTAAGCCAACTTTTTCACTCTCCTCTTTTACTTTCATCAAGAGGCTCTTTAGTTCTTCTTCACTGTCTGCCATAAGGGTGGTGTCATCTGCATATCTGATTGATGTTTCTCCCAGCTATCTTGATTCCAGCTTGTGTTTCTTCCAGTCCAGCGTTTCTCATGAGGTACTCTGCATACAAGTTAAATAAGCAGGGTGAGAATATACAGCCTTGACGTACTCCTTTTCCTATTTGGAACCAGTCTGTCTTTCCATGTCCAGTTCTAACTGTTGCTTCCTGACCTGCATACAGATTTCTCAAGAGGCAGGTCAGGTGGTCTGGTATTCCCATCGCTTTCAGAATTTTCCACAGTTTATTGTGATACACACAGTCTGTGTAGTTAAGAACAAATTTAGATGATGAGGCAGATGAAGGAGCAAAAGGACAAAGTTTATTGAAAGGAAAAGTACACGTGGCAAGGCACATGGGCAACCTGAGAGAGAGAGAGACGCCTTTGGGAAGTGTAAATTCTTTACAAAGGGGCTGTTTTCCAGGTCTTCATCTTCCCTCAGGCCAATCACCTTATTTGCCCTGGCTAATTTGTCTCAAGACCCTCCCTGGAGTGTGCATGCACATCTTAGCCAAGTTGGATCTCAAAGTAAAGGCTTCTGGGAGGAGCAGGACTCATTATGGCGTGGAATTATCCTGTGAGTTTTGACTCCAAGTAGCCTTTCTGGGCATGTGTAGTGCCTCCCTTAACAAACAGGGTTTTTTCCTTTCTTTGTTCTTGCCATAATTATTCCCTGAGATTAGAGAATGACTGTGTATTTACCCTGTTTTTGTTGGATGTAAATTCCTCAACTGGAGCCCATGTATCTCTTATCTCAGGGAATGCAAAGGGGAAGATGACACATTCAAGACATTTAACATGGAGCCCATCAGTCTCCTACCAGAAAATTACATTTTATTAGGGAGAAAGAAAGTAGGTCTGATTTACAGGTGGCTGTTTCTAAATGAAGAAAATTATTTAATTAGGAAAAAAAAAAGAGTTTTTATGCAAAGTGGACCTCCAAGAAAAGAGGTCCCAAAAGGCAAAGTCTTTATATGATCTGTAACAATCTGTCATTTGACTCCTGTCAGTGTTGTTGCTCGACTATGGGAAGCATGTGATGAGGTGTTTCAAAGGGATCTATTTCCTCTTTGTCCCCCTTCTGAGCTGGATTCCATCGGATGCCTGCTTTTTGGTCCGTGTAGAACATCACTGACACCTCCAGAGATTATTTCGGACCCAGCCTGGTTCTCTTCTATTTGCTGCACTTGGGAGACCTCACTGGAAGAAGGGGAAGACTGGCAGCTCTTCGATCACATTTGGTGTCTCAGATCCTACACAGAGCTGCCTTCAACCTGTCTTTCTGTTCAGAGCCCTCAGCTGTTCTTGTTGTTACTACTTTTGCCACATCCTTCAGGGGTGTGTGTAACAGGAATGTGGTTTGGATTCTGTGATTGTAACTCAGGAAACCTGTAAGGACAGTGGATATTGATTGAGGTCCTCTCTTAGACAGGACCTGAATTGATATCTTGTTGGTGCCTTGGAAATGATTTCCAAGAAAGATGGCTGAGTAACACAATTACACAGATCAGTTCTTGTGTCTGATCTGAAGTTTCCTTTTTACACTCCTGGAGTTCATTGTAACTTTTTGTCCTCTGTTCTGCCCAAGAGGGCCCTGGTGGTTCAGAGCATGGATGAATCTGTAAGTCTCGGTTTCAGTCCTGCTTTTGCTCATTTACTTTCATGTTCCCTGGAGTTGTGCACAGGAGCCCTGTGAATCCACTACCTTTATTTGTAAAATTGAGGTAATTAGTGCTGTTAGGTGGCATAGAATGTTGCCTGTTTTACAGAAAAGGTCAGAAGTTACTGTTTCTTTTCTTTTTTTTTGCTGTGCCATGTGGCAGGTTGTATGTTAGTTCCCCGTTCCTGGATGGAATCTGTGCCTCCTCCAGGGTATATGTGTAGTCCTAACAACTGGTCTGCCAGGGAATTTGCCTCACTCAAAGATTACTTTTGCTTAAAGAATATATTTACTTCCTGTCTTGCTTATTGTGACATCTCTTTGTCTACTTTATATCTTGTATGTTTTTATTTTACTTTTCATTTTTATGAGAGTTGTCTCTGACTCTGGTTAGTAGGTTTTCAAATAATATTGGTTTTCTTCATACCAATACATTACATTTTTAAAATGTTTCTTATTTTTGGTTGCATTGGGTCTTTGTTGCTTCAGGGGCTTTTCGCCGCTTATGGCAGGCAAGGGCTACTCTCTACTTGCAGTGCACAGACTTCTCATTCTAATGCCTTCTCTTGTTACAGTGTGTTGGCTCTATGCCTGTGCACAGTAGTTGTGACTCCCAAACTCTGGAACACGGAGTTGTGGCCTACAGGCTTAGTTGCTCCCAAGGTATCAGGGAACTTCCCAGATGAGGAATGGAATTGTGGATTAATTACCAGGTGGATTCTTTACCTCTGAGCCGGAAGGGAGGCCCCAAAGCTTATTCCTTGACATGTATCTTGGAACCAATGAACTGAGTAAGTTAAAGTTACTGTATAAATAGGGAATTGCTGTACTGAGTGACTGCTCTTCAAGTCGGGAATGTTTCATTTATTAATATTTTATTATTTAAAGATGAGATGGTCTATATGTATTACACAGTGTTACTGACATGAACAACTTGTCAATGTCATAAAATGCCTATACGTCTATCTACTGATCGATTTATAAGAGGTATTTAGAAAAGTTTTCTTTTTTTTCCATTATTTTAGGGAATTTCCTGAACAGTTGTCACCTGCTATTTATGTTTTCCATTATTCGTTAAAGTGCTTCTTTGGGATTATTTACCATTGCAGTGTATTGCCTGTTAATGAATGCTTGTTCAGTTGTTCATTCTATCTGACTCTTTGTGATCTCATGGACAGTAGCCTGCTAAGCTCCTTATCTATGGAATTCTTTTCAGGCAAAAATAGTTCCGTGGCTGCCATTTCCTCCTCCAGGGTATCTCCCCTCCTAGGGATTGAAGCTCCCTATCCTATGTCTCCTGCAGTGGCAGGCTAATTCTTTACCACCAAGTCACCTATGTAGCCCTATGTGTTCTTTACTGTTTACTTATGTATAAGTATCCATAAAGTGTGTACAATATGCCATATTTTCTCTTCAGTTATGAGACAGCAGTGTGTTTACTACCAAGTAGAATGAGTTTAGAAGTCATGGTGCAAAAATACCCTTTTCTTTAAGAACTGACATGAGTTTGGAAAAAATTAATATGTTCTCAATGTATCTTTGAAGCTAGGCTACCCTAAAATTAATTTAGATCACATGTGATTACTCTTTGATTTTTAAAGAGTTCTATTTGTTTAGTGTTTCAAACATTTTTAAGATCATCATTGGGAAGATGCCTAATTCTGTTCGGCATGGATATGCCTTTTGGTATAATACCGTGTATTCAGCATGAAACAATTTATTTATGAATTGTAATTGACAGAATGCATATGGTTTTTATATTTTGTAGATGTGTCTCAAATACGTATGATCAAGAAATTACAGCAAAAGGAGACAGTGGTAAAGAAATTTTTCGAAGAGTGGTGTTTGGAAGAACCGAAAGCCATGAAATCAAAGATTATTTCCTCAGAAAGAAACAGAAAAATATGCATGATATTGAGTCTCTGTGGACAGATGATGAAGGAAATGACAGAGAAACCTCTATATCCCATAACAAAAATCTCAGCCATGGAAGAGATCATGATAGTAGAAGTGATGCAGGAAACAAGCCTGTTGAAAGGCATGGATCAAGCTTTCAGGATCAGCTGTATATACTTGAATCTGAAGGGACAGTTTCTGAATGTAGTCAGATTGTAGCGAATATCAACAGTAGCGCTTCAGGTTTACCACCTCAGAGAACTCATAGTGTCTGTAAAGGCAATTCTCATAAACAAGAGAGTGCTATTATACATCCCTCAGAACTGGTACCAGACCTGGATGCACACAAGAAAAATACTTACAGTTGTAATGAGTGTAACATAACTTTTCTTCAGGACTCAGAACTCACACAGAGAAGGCAATGGCACCCCACTCCAGTACTCTTGCCCAGAAAATCCCATGGATGGAGGAGCCTGGTAGGCTGCAGTCCATGGGGTTGCTGAGAGTTGGACGTGACTCAGTGACTTCACTTTCACTTTTCACTATCATGCTTTGGAGAAGGAAATGGCAACCCACTCCAGTGTTCTTGCTTGGAGAATCCCAGGGACGGCAGAGCCTGGTGGGCTGCCGTCTATGAGGTCACACAGAGTCTCGGACACGACTGAAGACACTTAGCAGCAGCAGCAGCAGCAGAACTCACTAGACATTAAAGAATCCATACAGGAAGAAAAGTATATAAATGTAACATATGTTGTAAGGCTTTTAATGATAAATTGACGCTTATAGTTCATCAGAGAAATCATACTGGAGAAAAACCATATAAATGTGATGTATGTGGCCACTGCTTTAAACAGCATACACAGCTTCAACAACATCGGCGAGTTCATACTGGAGAGAAACCATGTAAATGTTACGTGTGTGGAAAGGCCTTTAGTCGAAACGCGAGGCATACAGTTCATCAGACCCTTCATACTGGAGAGAAACTGTATACATGTGAGGTATGTGGCCGTGGCTATACTCAAAAGTCAATATTTTTAATTCATCAGAGAATTCATACTGAAGAGAAACCATATAAGTGTGATGTATGTGGCAAGGCCTTTAGTGTAAATTCAAGGCTTGTAGTTCATTGGAGAGCACATACCAGAGAGAAACCATATAAATGTGATGTGTGTGGAAAGGCCTTTAGTCGAAAAGCAAGGTGTACAGTTCATCAGACCCTTCATACTGGAGCAAAACCACATACATGTGGAGTATGTGGCCGTGGCTATACACGAAAGTCAATACTTGTAATTCATTGGAGAAGGCATACCGGAGAGAAACCATATAAATGTAATCTATGTGGCAAGGCCTTTAGTGTAAATGCAAGGCTTGTAGTTCATTGGATAATTCATACTGGAGAGAAATTATATAAATGTGATATGTGTGGAAAGGCCTTTAGTCGGAATTTAGGCCTTGTAGTTCATACTGGAGAGAAACCGTGTAAATGTGATGTATGTGGGCAGGCTTTTCATTAAAATTCAATCCTTGTAATTCATCGGAGAATTCATACTGGAGAGAAACCTTACAAATATAACCATTGGGACAAACATTTTAGTGCACAGTCATGCTTAAATTGCCATCAGGCAGTTCATACAGAAAGAAAAATGTAGAAATATAATTTATGTGGCAATATTAATAATAATAATTTTTAAAATATAGCGGATTCAGTTTGCTTTGTGCCTGATACTAACACAACATTGTGAACCTACTCTACTCCTTTCAAATTTTAATAAAAGCACAAACATGAGGCAGGGTGAGGTGGATTTATACTGGGGGGTGAGGTGTGTATGGGTATAGAGTACTACTGGGTCCCAAGAGGATTCAGATCTTTATAGGGATTGGGATAAATGACAGTCGAGGGACTCAGCCGCACATATGCATGTATCCATTCCCCCCCAAACCCCTGTCCCATCGAGGCTGCCACATAACATGGAGCAGAGCTCCCTGTGCTATACAATCGGATGTTTCTGTTTTGTAAATGAGTTCATTGGTATATTTTTTTCAGATTCCAAATATAAGTGATGTCTAATCTTTGGCTTTCTCTGACTTCAGTCCAGTCCAGTCGCTCAGTCGTCTCTGACTCTTTGTGACCCCATGATCACAGCACACCAGGCCTCCCTGTCCATCACCAACTCCCAAAGTCTAGTCAAACTCATGTCCATCAAGTCGGTGATGCCATCCAGCCATCGTCCCCTTTTCTGACTTATTCACTTAGTATTGAAAGGTTGTTGCTGAGCCGTGAAAGACAGGGATTCTTGGCATCCAGAGAAGGGGAATTCAATCCGGGGCCAATGATGAGGTTTGATCACTCAGAGCTTTTGGGTAATAAAGTTTTATTAAAGTGTAAAAGAGACAAAGTTTCTGACATAGACATCAGAAAGGGACAGAAAGAGTGCCCCCCCCTCCTAGTCTTTAGCTGAATGTTATATAGCTACTTAGTTCAGTTCAGTCACTCAGTCATGTCTGACTCTTTGCGACCCCATGAATCGCAGCACGCCAGGCCTCCCTGTCCATCACCATCTCCCGGAGCTCACTTAGACTCATGTCCATTGAGACCATGATGCCACCCAACCATCTCATCCTCGGTCGTCCCCTTCCTCTCCTGCCCACAATCCCTCCCAGCATCAGAGTCTTTGCCAATGAGTCAACTCTTCGCATGAGGTGGCCAAAGTACTGGAGCTTCAGCTTTAGCATCATTCCTTCCAAAGAAATCCCAGGGTTGATCTCCTTCAGAATGGACTGGTTGGATCTCCTTGCAGTCCAAGGGACTCTCGAGTTTTCTCCAAAACCATAGTTCAAAAGCATCAATTCTTTGGCGCTCACCCTTCTTCACAGTCCAACTCTCACATCCATACATGATCACAGGAAAAACCATAGCCTTGACTAGACGGACCTTAGTCGGCAAAGTAATGTCTCCGCTTTTGAATATACTATCTAGGTTGGTCATAACTTTTCTTCCAAGGAGTAAGCGTCTCATAATTTCATGGCTACTAGCAGGCTGCTAATTGGAGAAAGGAAATGTCTCAAAACTCAGAGATTTGCACCAGGCCCCTCACCCACAACATGCATTTTGAGATAACATTTCCACAAGGTGAGTTGTCCTGGGTCATAAAACGATTGACTTGAATCTTGAAGAAAGGCAGGTTTACAAGCAAATAAATAGTTTTATTAACATAGATTAGGAGAACAATTGTATGAGTAAAACATACTGATTTGTTGAGCCATTATCAGTTCTGAGTCTCTTTAGCAAACCGACTTGAAGAGTCTAGGGTAAATACATAGTTCATTAACATAGCTTAATAAAAACATTTCCATTAGAAAAATGCATTGGTTAGCTCAAGGTCTGAGAAAAGTTAAGTTCAGGTGGAACCAGGTGTCATCATAGCAACATAGAATTTTAAGAGAAACCTCCTTTACAAAATTAAAATTTTGAATAGAAAAGGGGGAAATACCTGACATTTGCAGTTTATTTCCTCCTCCTGCCGCTTAGAGAAAGATAAAAAACATTGACACTTGCAGCCTGTATCCTCCATTTAGGGACCCCTGACCTTCCTGCGTGTTACCTTCTCAGTATGATCATTTCCAGGCCCACTCACTTTGGTGTTTAATTTTGTTTTCCCAACAATTTTGAGTATTTCTTGGATAATTCAGTTCAGTTTGTGTTTACTACTTCATATGTGCTAAATCCTCAGTACATCTACTGTTGAAATTTCATGTAGACTTTCCCCCAGGTGTCTGGGCCAAAGCGTTTTAAGGTAACACCACATCTGTCCACATCCATGTGTACTGTCTGCATCTGGAACATGGACAATTCATACACAGCTTGCTTTCTCAGGGCACAGAAAATAAATTACTGCTTTTTCACTTTATTAATGAAGAAAGGGTTATTCTCAGAGCACAGCTGGTAAAAGAGGAGATGGAGGGATAATTTAGTTACATCAGTATGATAGTTCATTACTGTCTAATTATATACATAATATCCAGGGTGCTGTGTAAAGACTTTTTTTCCATGATCACCAGAGAAATGGCAAAATGGAAAATATTTTTTCTAGTGTTGAGGCTGCAGAGCAGGGCCCTGTGGGGTTCCCGGGCACAGAGGCCTTTTTGGTTCCCATTTCTTATAGGCAGGACAGCAGCCTCCATGACCTTCTGTGAGTTCCAAAGGGCAGAACAGTTGCTGATCAAAGAAGGATGCTCACACCAGATCAATCGTTCCAACTCTTGTGACCCAATGGACACAAAATGGGTTACCATTTTTTCCTCTAGGGGATCTTCCCAAACCAGGAATCAAACCCAAGTCTCCTGTACTTGCAGGTGGATTCTTTACCACTGCACTGATTAGGAGACCAGACCACCTAAGACCATGCACAAAACTTTATCTTGTCACCAAACCCATCCTTTTACAACTTTGCAGAGGAATCAAGAATACAAGACTGTTACTGCCCTGATCATTAGCATATATCCCTAGCAGACGATATAATCTCTCCCTACTCACCAAGGAGGGGGCCTAAGGTATTCCTTTTTAGCCTCACACATACAGAAAGCCACTCTTACTCCTCCATAACTCTGTGTTTGTATTTCAAGTATTTCAGTTTGGCATTTGTGCAGAGAGAGCCAAGATTTTGGCGTCAGTATAACCTCTGTGTTCTGCTTCAACCCAGACCCTTGACTTGTTGATTCAGAGGAACATCTTTCAACACATTCTAATGTCTCTAAGATGTGACAGGACCAGACACAACACAGCCCAAAGGAACACTCAGGGCCCCTCACTGACGTTCTAAGGTACATACACCAAGGTTTTCAGGCCTTTGTTGTTGTTTTATTATTATTGGGTAAATATTCCTAAGGTTCCATTTTTTAACTATTACATGTATATTTATCTTCTTTGACTTTTCTTGGTATTACAGCTTCTAATGACAGAGTTGAAGCTTACTTCGGATCCTGTAATTATGGAAAAGAGCAAAGATTAAAAAATTCTCCCACTTCACTTCCAGGAAAAGTCTTACTGCCAAAAGCCACCCTTCCTCATTATCACTGATTTAAGACTCCCACTCGGCCCCCTGTTTCCCTGGGAAAAAACTAGACACACACTCCATAAATTCTCAGTCTATACCCTATCAGTGGTGTGTTGTTGCTGTTTAGTCACTCAGTCATGACTCACTCATTGCAACCTCGTGGACCACAGCATGCCAGGCTTCCCTGTCTTTCACCATCTCCTGGAGTTTGCTCAAACTGATGTCCATCAAGTTGGTGATGCCAGCTAACCGTCTCATCTTCTATCATTCCATTCTCCTCCTGCCTTCAATCTTTCCCAGCCTCGAGGTCTTTTCCAGTGAGTCCAATATTTGCATCATGTGGCCAAAATATTGGAGCCTCAGCTTCAGCATCAGTCCTTCCAATGAATATCCACGGTTGGTCTCCTTTTGGATTGACTGCTTTGATCTCCTTGCTCTCCAAGGGACTCTCAAGATTGATCTCCAGCACCACAATCCAAAAGCATCAATTTTTATATGCTCAGACTTCTTTATGGACCAATTCTCAAATCCCTTTTTTAATCCACATCCCTAGCTGACTACTGGAAAAACCATAGTTTGTCTATAGGGAGCTTTGTTGGCAACGTGATTCGTTTGCTTTTTAATAAACCATCTAGTTCTATCGTAACTTTTTTTCCAAGGAGCAGTCCCCTGGCTTCAGTCCCCTTTAGCAGTGATTACAGTATTGAATTACAGTTTCCTCTGCCAGCTGCAACCCACGTCCAAGGACTGGTGGCTGCACGGTCACAGGAGGGCCGAGAGGAGCTACTGCACGTTCAAGGTCAGGAGGGGCAGCGGTGGGGAGATACCCCTCGTCCAAGGTAAGAAGCAGTGGCTGCACTTTGCTGGAGGAGCCGTGAAGAGATTCCCCACGTCCAAGGTAAGAGAAACTCAAGTATAATGGTAGGTATTGCGAGAGGGCATCGGCAGGCAACACAGTAAAACCATACTCACAGAAAACTATCAACCTAATCACATGGACCACAGCCTTGTCTAATTCAATGTAACTAAGCCATGCTCTGTGGGGCCACCCAAGACGGATGGGTCATAGTGGAGAGGTCAGACAGAAAGTGGTCCCCTGGAGAAGGGAATGGCAAACCACTTCAGTATTCTTGCCTTGAGAACCCCATGAACAGTATGAAAAGGCAAAATGACAGGATACTGAAAGAGGAACTCCCCAGGTCAGTAGGTGCCCAATATGCTACTGGAGATCAGTGGAGAAATAACTCCAGAAAGAATGAAGGGATGGAGCCAAAGCAAAAACAATACCCAGCTGTGGATGTGACTGGTGATAGAAGCAAGGTCCAATGCTGTAAAGAGCAATATTGCATAGGAACCTGGAATCTCAGGTCCAGAATCAAGGCAAATTGGAAGTGGCCAAACAAGAGAGGGCAGGTGTGAACATTGACATTCTAGGAATCAGCGAACTAAAATGGACTGGAATGGGTGAATTTAACTCAGATGACCATTATATCTACTACTGTTGGCAGGAAACCCTCAGAAGAAATGGAGTAGCCATCATGGCCAACAAAAGAGTCCAAAATACAGTACTTGGGTTCAATCTCAAAAACGACAGAATGATCTCTGTTCATTTCCAAGGGAAGCCATTCAATATCACAGTAATCCAAGTCTAGGCCCCAACCAGCAACGCTGAAGAAGCTGAAGTGGAACGGTTCTATGAAGACCTACAAGACCTTTTAGAACTAACACCCCAAAAAGATGTCCTTTTCATTATAGGGAACTGGAATGCAAAAGTAGGAAGTCAAGAAACACCTGGGGTAACAGGCAAATTTGGTCTTGGAATACGGAATGAAGCAGGACAAAAGCTATTAGAGTTTTGACAGGAAAATGCACTGGCCATAGCAAACACCCTCTTCGAACAAAACAAGAAAAAATTCTGCACATGAACATCACCAGATGGTTAACACCAAAATCAGATTGATTATATTCTTTGCAGCCAAAGATGGAGAAGCTCTATACGGTCAGTAAAAACAAGACCAGGAGCGGACTGTGGCTCAGATCATGAACTCCTTATTGCCCAATTCCTACTTAAATTGAAGAAAGTAGGGAAAACCGCTAGACCATTCAGGTATGACCTAAATCAAATCCCTTATGACTATATAGTGGACATGAGAAATACATTTAAGGGACTAGATCTGATATAGTGCCTGATGAACTATCGATGGAGGTTCATGACATTGTACAGGAGACAGGGATTGAGACCATCCCCATGGAAAAGAAATGCAAAAAAGCAAAATGGCTGTCTGAGGAGGCCTTACAAATAGCTGTGAAAAGAAGAGAGGCAAAAGCAAAGGAGAAGAGGAAAGATATAAGCATCTGAATGGAGAGTTCCAAAGAATAGCAAGGAGAGATAAGAAAACCTTCTTCAGTGATCAATGCAAAGAAATAGAAGAAAAACAACAGAATGGAAAGACTAGAGATCTCTTCAAGAAAATTAGAGATACTAAGGGAACATTTCATGCAAAGATGGGCTCGATAAAGGATAGAAATGGTATGGACCTAACAGAAGCAGAAGATATTAAGAAGAGGTGGCAAGAATACATGGAAGAACTATACAAAAAAGATCTTCACGATCCAGATAATCACAATGGTGTGATCACTCACATAGGCCCAGACATCCTGGAATGTGAAGTCAAGTGGGCCTTAGAAAGCTTCACTGTGAACAAAGCTAGTGGAGGTGATGGAATTCCAGTTGAGCTATTTTAAATCCTGAAAGATGATGCTGTGAAAGTGCTGCACTCAATATGCCAGCAAATTTGGAAAACTCAGCAGTGGCCACAGGACTGGGAAAGGTCACTTTTCATTCCAATTCCAAAGAAACGCAATGCTAAAGAATGCTCAAACTACCGCACAATTGCACTCATCTCACACGCTGGTAAAGTAATGCTCAAAATTCTCCAAGCCAGTCTTCAGCAATACATGAACTGTGAACTTCCTGATGTTCAAGCTGGTTTTAGAAAAGGCAGAGGAACCAGAAATCAAATTTCCAACATCCTCTGGATCATGGAAAAAGCAAGAGTGTTCCAGAAAAACATCTATTTCTGCTTTATTGACTATGCCAAAGCCTTTGACTGTGTAGATCACAATAAACTGTGGAAAATTTTGAAAGAGATGGGAATACCAGACCACCTGACCTGCCTCTTGTGAATCCTGGATGCAGGTCAGGAAGCAACAGTTAGAACTGGACATGGAACAACAGACTGGTTCCGAACAGTAAAAAGGATCATGTCAAGGGTGTATATTGTCACCTGCTTATTTAACTTATATGCAGAGTATATCATGAGAAACGCTGGATGCTGGGGTCCAGCCCCGGTGGATCCATGGTAATTCGAAGCAGGGACAGCATGGCGAGGAAAAACTTATTTATTTAGAAATATAAGATTAGGAAAAAACAGTATAGTAGGAAAATTAGTGAAGAAATGATGCTGATTAACTTGGTTTACGTGGAAGGCTAATAACGTCTCAAGACAAGAAACTTGCACCATCTACGTTAGGCCACCAGCGCTCTCTTGAATAGTGGAGGGTGCCCCCGCCTTGGGCTCCCTGTCGCATGGATCTTAAAAGCCAGGGCACGTAAGTAGACATGGTGAGCCTCCACGCCCCAGATGGGATTTCAGCCAGAAAATAGAGTAAGACACGGGGGAAACCAGTCTTTCCAATGACTTGCCCATCCTCTATTGTCTGGCAGGCTTTTTATACTTTTTGATTGTACATAGAGATCAATGGATAATACAAAATTATGCAGTGTCAGCAGCCCTGACTCTTATCGAGACCAGGCTTTCTCTCTGCATACCTCGTTGTATACACATCTTAGGTGATTTACATCATCTTCTGGCAGAAGGCCAATTAGCCTTTTATGGCCCTTTTCTGATAAGCGTCTGTCAACCAGAGAAGTTATTTGTGTTGTTCTCCCAAAGTCTGGTGCCACTCTCAGAAAGCACTAAATAAAGTTACATTCTTACATAGCAAGGACACAACAATTTATAACAAAGAAAGGAGTACAGTGATTTATAACAAACAGAAAGGTAATTAACTCAAAAGTCTAGTGTTGCTAACATCAAAACTACTATATTCTTTTTTCTATATCCCAATTACTTTGATTAATATCCTTCAGGTGTCTAAAAGATAAAGAATATGGAGGTCTGGCAGCAGTCATTGACTCAACAGTGAAACCCATCACCAATATAATTTTTAGCTCTCTAGAAAAGGCTCTGTATCTTTAAGATGTTTTAAGCTCTGTGCCTCTAGAGTTTGGGGGGTGTAAACAATTACAAGTTGTAAAAGTCTGGGCAGACTTGTCAGGTAAGTTAGAAAGCTATCAGAGGGGTTTAAGCTGAGACATTCTTTTTATATGCAGGAGACTGTTAACTGGAGCCCTAAGTTAATTCTTTCCAGAGAAAAGTGGTCAGGGATGGCCCCCTGTTATGTGAGAAGAGTGGAAAGCACAGTACAATAAGGCAGGCAGACTCTGGTTTTGGGGGTAGATGTTCAGGAAAACCCAGGGGAACCCCTGAAGCTAGATCACGCCTTTGCATATGTCTGGCTTCCTTCCTCATGACCTTTGCCATGGGATTCCTCACACTGGCTCCTGGCAGCTGGGCTGGAAGAAGCACAAGCTGGAATCAAGATTGCTGGGAGAAATATTAATATCCTCAGATATACAGATGATACCACCTTTATGGCAGAAAGTGAAGAGGAACTAAAAAGCCTCTTGATGAAAGTGAAAGAGGAGAGTGAAAAAGTAGGCTTCAAGTTCAAGATTCAGAAAACTAAGATCATGGTATCCAAACCTATCACTTCATGGTAAATAGATGGGGAACCAGTGGAAACAGTGGCTGATTTTATTTTTCTGGGCTTCAAAATCACTGCAGATGGTGACTGCAGCCATTAAATTAAAAGATACTTACTCCTTGGAAGGAAAGTTATGACCAACCTGGACAGCATATTCAAAAGCAGAGACATTACTTTGCCAACAAAGGTCCATCCAGTCAACGCTATGGTTTTTCCAGTAGTCATGTATGGATGTGAGAGTTGGACTATAAAGATAGCAGAGTACGGAAGAATTGATGCTTTTGAACTGTGGTGTTGAAGAGTCTTGAGAGTCCCTTGGACTGCAAGGAGATCCAACCCGTCCATCCTATAGAGATCAGTCCTGGGTGTTCATTGGAGGGACTGATGTTGAAGCTGAAACTCCAATACTTTGGCCACCTGATGTGAAGAGCTGACTCATTGAAAAGACCCTGATGCTGGGAGGGATTGAGGGCAGGAGGAGAAGGGGACGACAGAGGATGAGATGGTTGGATGGCATCACCGACTCAATGGACATGGGTTTGGTGGACTCTGGGAGTCGGTGATGGACAGAGTTGCCTGGCGTGCTGTGGTTCATGCGGTCGCAAAGCGTCGGACACAACTGAGCGACTGCACTGAACTGAACTGAACTGCCCGCTGCGCCAGGACGCTTTGCCCCCCTGCGCCGAGTGGCCCCTCCTCAACACGCTGCACTGCGCCGGGATGCTCCCCAGGGCCGCGCCCCACTGAGTCGCCCGGCCCCGCCCCTGCCGCCCATCCGAGACGGCCTGCCCCTCTTCTCATGGAGGTTCCGCCTCACATTCCAAAGGTCTGGCTGGTCAGGCTTCTCTCTACCACGTACTCCACGTACTCCACGACGGCCAGGCCCCGCCTGCCGTGACACAAGCGGAAGCAGAGAGCGGCGAGTGGAGGTCCTAGCGCAGCGTGAGTTTCTGTCTTTGGAGTCAAACCTGCCTCTCGCAGTCTCCTTTATTTGCACCCCGGATCTGAGGGTCGGTACTGACTCTAAATCCCCGCTCCCGCCCCACCACGCTCAGCAAATTCAAACATCTGCGTAAGCGGCGAAGGGGTGCCTGCCTTTTGGTTTAAAGTCCGCACTGAAGTCGGTTCCTGCTTTTGGAACATTGAAATCCTGCGTTTCGCACTTTTTTTTGGCTTAAAGCTGTTTACTGACCTCACTGACCCCTTTACCCTTTCTGCACCACATACAATTCTATTAGGCGAGGTGGTTTATTCGCTCCACGTTATTCAGCCTCTCCTCGGGCCCTGGAGGCATCGCCGGTCGCCCCGCTCCCGGAGAGGCTGCGTTCTCTCCCCTGTCCTGGGATTCTGGAGAGCTCTCCCCGCTCTGAGACCCCTCTTCCCCCAGCCCCTCTGTTCTCACGTCTCCTCAGGCCTGTCCTTCTGCGCTTCAGAGTGACCTTTCCCCTGATCCCTGGTAGGGGGAGGTGACCTGAACCAGCCACGTGACGTCCATGGTTCTTTGGCCCCAAATACCACCTGCTGGAAGTTGGCTTATGCGGGAGGGCCTTTCTTATTCAGTCTCCTACCCTGTAAATAGTGGGCTCAAGGCGGGATCAGAAGAAGCAGAGACAGCGACTCCTAGAGAAATTGAAAATTGAGAAAAGCATGTGGGACAAGCAATGGCAGTGAAGAGGACTGTGGGGAACTTGAAAGAGACAGCTTCGTGAAAGAGAATGAGCCTTGATGGGAGCGGGTGGGGAAAGGAGAGAAATTCAGAGAAAAGTAGGATCTCCAGAGCGTTAAGGGTGAGCAACACAGGGAGGTGTGGTGGTTCTTTCCGACTCTGCGAGCCCTAATCTCCTAGAGTTTTCTCAAATCCATGTCCGTTGAGTCCAGGGATGGTATCCAACCATCTCATCCTCTACCACCCTCTTCTATAGCCTTCAAGGGAGAGCGTCTGTAAATCAGGGGTCCCAAAGAGGGTGACAGTGGAGAGGCAGGTTACACAGACAGCCCGCAAAGGGGACACAAGAGTTGGGACCAGAGCCACAATATCTTGCTGGGAGAGAAAGGGGACTTCTAGAGATTGGAGGAGCTGAGAAAAAAAGCGAACTGAAAGGAAGCATAACCACTTGGGAGTGCCAGAGAGTTGGGAGGAAGGAAGGGCAGAGGTGGAAGAAGAAAGGCAGAAATACAGGAAGATTGAGGATCACCAGGGAGGTTGAGAGAAAGCAACTTGAAGGTGAACAGATGGCAGAGAGAGGCGGGATGGGAGGCAGGGAAGAAGTAGAGAGGAGGACAGGCACAGCAGAAGAGCAGAGAAAAAGAGACAGAGAAAGAAGTAGGGAAACAGTTCAACCAAATGGAGTGGAGACAGCTAGTGTGCAGGTGATGGTGGGGACTAGATCCAGAAGAGTGCTGAATCAGTTGGGTATGAATTATTAAGTTGTAATACATTGATTTTTGGCTTTAAAACCTAATGCAAATCTTGCTTCTTTATACAGATCAGAATGAGAATTGCAAAACTTCTGTCTGTGAGGCATGTGTATTTTGTAATAATTTGTATTCAAAGATCATCCATGTGTAGAGCCTGTTGAGGTGGGGGCTGTGGCAGTGACTTGATTCTCTCAGCTGTGGATCACCCCCTTCCCTATTTCTGGTTAGAGTAGAGGTTATGCAAGAGAAGAAATGGGGCAAGACTCTTATTACATGATGCCTTTTCAAGGAAGTTTAAACATGTTCTTTGTGATGGTTTTACTTTTGGCTTTCTGCTTTTTTTACATTTAATTATTTTTTATAGCTTGGGATAAAGATTTGTTCGTTCAATAGCAACTTTCTTGTAAACAGTTATAGAGATTTGTCTCACTTGGGACAACTTGGATGAATGTAGAGAATATCATGGTAAGTGAATTAAGACAGACAGGGAAAGACTGGTATGTCCTTCCATTATATGGAATGTAAAAAAAAATGAAAGTCACTAGTACCAGAGGGTAGGTCTGGGGCTGGGAGGAGGGGAAGATGGGGAGATGTTGGTCAAAAGGTACAGATTTTGAGTTGTAAAATGAATGCGTCCTGGGGAGGTATGTGCTGCATGCTGACCGTAGTTAATCCTGTTCTGTTACTGCATGCTGAGAATTTGTCAGGAGAGTGCGTCATCAGTGTTTTCACCACACACAGAACATGGGAATTTGGAGGTGATGGATGTTTTCATTAGTGGTTTGTGATAAATATTTTACAGTGTACACGTGTCACATGGTCACAGGGTGTATGGTATGTATACACATACTCCTTTGGTTAGTCAGTTCTCCTCCATCAGACATGTTCCTCAGGATCTTGTGTGGGGCTTTGCCCCAGGAATGTGCAAAGAGCTGCAGATGATTCAGATCTGGATCTTGCATTGAGCACCAGGGCTCTTAGCCTCCACTTCTGAGACTGAGATCAGGCTCTGGGGGAGGGGAGGGCATTCGGCTCTGAGTGGAGCTGGACCAGGGCCTGCTGTGTGACCTGAAGGGCATCTTGGGGTCAGCGGAGGTGCCCCTTGCCGCTGTGTACACGAGGCCTCACCAGGAGAGGAGTGTGATCCAAGGAAATCGTGGGAAAGTCCCTTGTTGGACTCTATGTGGGAATTGACTGTCCTGAGTCCCTCCTGAGACAGTGGCCACAGAGGACTATCTGTTCCACACAGTGAGGGCTTCCCTGTGTGTGTGTGGTTGGGGCTCAGGAAAGGGATGTGTTGACTCTAAGCATTAAACAGCATGTTTTCAATTTTCATGATAGAACTGTGAAGACTCATGGATGAAGAAGCCCAGAAGAGGAAAAAGCAGAAGTCAGGGATGGTTCTTTCTCAGGTAGGGTCATATTCTCAGTGGATTCTCACACTGCCTTCCTGAAGTGCCCTTCTCAGGACTCACTAATCATGTCTGACTTCGAGTGTCCTGTCTGACTACTGTACATGCACACTCACCTAGGGCCTTCCCTCAGGGCCTGTCGTCTCCACTTAGATCCTGTCTCCTCATGACCTGGTGACCTGGCCCTTGTGAGGAGGCTCCCCTGGGCACCATCCTGGGCAGGGCTTCTCACCCACGGGTTGGAGACAGGGTCTTGGTGCTGTTGGGCAGCAGGGACTGTTTAGGGCCAATCTGGATGTGCTGTCTGCTCTCAGTCAACCAGGGTAAAGAAGCTGTATGTGGACCTCAGGTATTAACATGTACAGTACATGGTAAAATCTGCAAAAGAGGCCAATGAGTGGAAATCAGTTCTTACTTTTTATAGTACATTTAAAACTAAATGAGCACCTCCTTGAAAACTTAAGTGTTTGGGAATGGAATGGAAAGTTCAGAAAGAGATCTCAGGACTAGATGGTGTTTCATATCATTGTCTGTTTTATCTTTTTTCTTCTTTTTCAGTTTCTTTTTCTTTTTTAATTCTTTTCATTGTTTCTAGTCTTTCCATTATCTATTTAAGCCATGAAATCAAGGTTACTAATATTTTTTGTCTTTCCTCCTTGGTTGCAAGTTGCGTCTTGCAGGATCTTAGTTCCTGAGGATCAATTGAACGTAAAACCCCTGCAGTAGAAATGCACGGTCTTAAGCACTGGACCACCAGGAAAGTCCCAACTTTACTAATTTTGATTCATTATTTATTTTGGAAACAATATTTAATGTAGGCAATTAGAGACCAAGAATTGGCTCCAAATAGCTTTCCATTGATTTATCAGAATATTATTTCTACTGAAATGATATTTTTCTTCTCCTTTTGTGTGAAAATAAAAACTCTGCTCAAGGCCTATTGGTGAAATGTATTTTCATATCAGGGACAGTTGACCTTCAAGGTTGTGGCCATCAAATTCACTCCTGAGGCATGAGAATTCCTGAACCCTGTTCAGAAGGCCTTGTACAGGGATGTGATGATAGAGACCCTCAGAAACGTGCTCTCTGTGGGTAAGAATAACTTGCCTCAGAAGTTTGGGATCTGCCCTGGGGGTGTGTCTCTGCATTTTCTCTGTATGCCTCTTGGTAGCCCGTTTTTAGTGACTGAGCTCAAAGCCCTGTTGACTCAGACATGAAAAGCCTCATGATTGGCATTAGGAATTTAAACTTGTCCTTTCTTCAGGTGATCTGCCCACTACATGGTACACAAGGAGTTTTTCCAGAGCTTAAGTATTTGTAAAGTTGATTTCAAACTTTTGAAATATCCAATTTCCTATTTTCTACCCCTATGGTCTTGGTTTAGTAGTTCTTTAAAAGTAATAGATATTTGCATATTGTACTATTCCTTATGCATTCAGAAGGAGGTAGAGAGGGAATGAATACGTGAAGTACTGTTCTTTCCATCTTTAATGCTTTAATCAATATTCACACCTTGGAATTCATCAGAGAATTCATACTGGAAAGAGACGTAAGAAGTGTGGCAAAGTCTTTAGTTGGAGTTGGGGTCTTATAATTCATCAATCCATAACGGACAGAAACCATAGAAATGTAATGAGGGTGGGAAACCTTTAGTGCATGTTTAGTCTTAACTGACCATCAAGCAGTTAAGACATATAGGAGAGAAGCTCTTTAAATGTATGTGGCAAAGCCTTTAGTTACAGATCTTATTTTACAGTTCATCGGAGAATTCATACTGGAGAAAAACCATATATATGTGATGTTTGTGGCCAGTGCTTTACTCAAAAGGTGAGCCTTGGAATTCTTCAGAGAATTCATACCAGAGAGAAAACTTACAAATGTAATGAGTGTGACCAAGATTTAAATGCACATTGAGCTCTAACCAACCATCAAGCAGTTCATACAGGAAAGAAATCATATAAGTGTAATTTACGTGGCAAAGCCTTCTGTCACAGGTTTTATATTACGGGTCATTGGAGAATTCATATTGGAGAGAAACCATATAAATATGGTGTGTGTGGTCAGTGCTTTACTCAAAATACACAACTTGGAATTCATCTGGGAGTTCATGCTGGAGAGAAACCATATAAATGTGATGTATTTGGCAAAGACTTTAGTCAAAATGCACACCTTACAGTTCATCAGAGAATTCATACTGGAGTTCAGTTCAGTTCAGTTCAGTTGCTCAGTCGTGTCCAACTCTTTGTGACCCCGTGAACCGCAGTATGCCAGGCCTCCCTGTTCATCACCAACTCCTGGAGTTCACTCAGACTCAGGTCCATTGAGTCAGTGATGCCATCCAGCCATCTCATCCTCGGTCATCCCCTTCTCCTCCTGCCCTCAATCCCTCCCAGCATCAGGGTCTTTTCAAATGAGTCAGCTCTTCACATGAGGTGGCCAAAGTATCGGAGTTTCAGCTTCAACATCAGTCCTCCAGTGAACACCCAGGACTGATCTCTATAGGATGGACGGGTTGGATCTCCTTGCAGTCCAAGGGACTCTCAAGAGTTTTCTCTAACACCACAGTTCAAAAGCATCAATTCTTCAGTGCTCAGCTTTCTTTATAGTCCAACTCTCACATCCATACATGACTACTGGAAAAACCATAGCGTTGACTAGACAAACCTTTGTTGGCAAAGTAATGCCTCTGCTTTTGAATATGCTGTCTAGGTTGGTCATAACTTTTCTTCCAAGGAGTAAGCGTCTTTTAATTTCATGGCTGCAATCACCATCTGCAGTGATTTGGAGCCGAGAAAAGTAAAGTCAGCCACTGTTTCCACTGGTTCCCCATCTATTTGCCATGAACTGATGGAACTGGATGTTATGATCTTAGTTTTCTGAATGTTGAGCTTTAAGCCAACTTTTTCACTCTCCTCTTTCAGTTTCATCAAGAGGCTCTTCTTCTTCACTTTCTGCAATAAAGATGGTCTCATCTGCATATCTGAGGTTATTGATATTTCTCCTAGGAATCTTGACTCCAGCTTGTGCTTCTTCCAGTCCAGCATTTCTCATGATGTACTCTGCATAGAAGTTAAATAAGCAGGGTGACAATATACAGCCTTGATGTCCTCCTTTTCCTCTTTGGAACCAGTCTGTTGTTCCATGTCCAGTTCTAACTGTTGCTTCCTGACCTGCATACAGGTTTCTCAAGAGGCAGGTTAGGTGGTCTGTTATTCCTATCTGTTTCAGAATTTTCCACAGTTTATTTTGATCCACACAGTCAAAGGCTTTGGCATAGTCAATAAAGCAGAAATAGATGTTTTTCTGGAACTCTCTTGCTTTTTCCATGATCCAGCAGATGTTGGCAATTTGATCTCTCCTTCCTCTGCCTTTTTTAAATCCAGCTTGAACGTCTGGAAGTTCACAGTTCATGTATTTCTGAAGCCTGGCTTGGAGAATTTTAAGCATGACCTTACTAGTGTGTGAGATGAGTGCAATTGTGTGGTAGTTTGAGCATTCTTTGGGATTGGAATGAAAAGTGACCTTTTCCAGTCCTGTGGCCACTGCTGAGTTTTCCAAATTTGCTGGCATGTTGAGTGCAGCACTTTCACAGCATCATCTTTCAGGATTTAAAATAGCTCAACTGGAATTCCATCACCTCCACTAGCTTTGTTCACAGTGATGCTTCCTAAGACCCACTTGACTTCACATTCCAGGATGTCTGGCTCTAGGTGAGTGATCACACCATCATGATTATCTGGGTCGTGAACATCTTTTTTGTATAGTTCTTCTGTGTATTCTTGCCACCTCTTCTTAATATCTTCTGCTTCTGTTATGTCCCTACCATTTCTGTCTTTTATTGAGCCCATCTTTGTATGAAATCTTCCCTTGATATCTCTAATTTTCTTGAAGAGATCTCTAGTCCTTCCCATTCTATTCTTTTCCTCTATTTCTTTGCCTTGATCACTGAGGAAGGCTTTTTTATCTCTCCTTGCTATTCTTTGAAACTCTGCATTCAAATCAGTATATCTTTCCTTTTCTCCTTTGCTGTTTGCTTCTCTTCTTTTCACAGCTATTTGTAAGGCCTCCTCAGACAGCCATTTTTCTTTTTTGCATTTCTTTTTCCTGGGGATAGTCTTGATTCCTTTCTCCTGTACAGTGTCACGAACCTCCATCCATAATTCATCAGGCACTCTATATCTACTGGAGAGAAACCATATAAATGTGATATATGTGGCAAACCTTTAGTCAAAGTGCAAAGTTGTATTTCATCGGAGAATTAATACTGGAGAGAAACCATATGAATGTGAAATTTGTGGTCAGTCCTTTACTCAAAATGCCAACCTTGGAAGTCATCAGAGAATTCATACTGGAGAGAAATCTTACAAATGTAACGTGTGTGACAAAGCCTTTAGTCAAATTTCTGGTCTTATAATTCATCAGAGAACACATACTAGAAAGAAATCATACAAATATAATTAGTGTGAGAGAGCTTTCATTGCACATTCATCTGCAACTGACCATTAAGGAAAACGATATAAATATAATTTGTATGTCAAACCCTTCAGTCACAGGAATCGATTTGCAGATAATCAGTGAATCCATATGGAGTGAAACCTTACAGATGTAATAAATGCAGTAAAGTATATCATTCTTTTGACCTTCAGAAAAGTCAAACTGTAGGAAAACTGCACAAATACAGTGGGTGTGGCAGAGCTTTGGATTCTGAGTTCAGAACTAACTAACTGTCATGTAATGAATTCTGAGATCTTACCCATGTAGGGATTGTCACAAGTGTTTTAGAAGGCATTCAAACCTTGCAAATCGTGAAAAAAAAAATCATACTGGAAAGAAGCCATACATGTAGAGTGCAGTAAATCTTAAGGGGACCATAAGGTTACCTGTACATGAGAGAAAGAATGTAAATGTAATATATGTGACCACTGCTTCAATACAAGTCTCATTAGTCACATCATCAGGGAATTCATATTCCAGAGAAAGGAAATATAATAAGTGGGGCAATGCACCAGGTAGCATTCAGGCCTAAAAAGACATCAGGTGATCCATACACAAGAGACCTTACAAATGTATTCACTGTGGTGAGGCTTTTGTCAGGTGTTTCCATTTAGGCTTCATGAGAAAATTCATACTCTAATACACAGAAGCTATGTTGATGTAATGAGTGTGTCTTGACAACAGTCTTATAGAGAGCCTATAGACAACAGTCTCAATTTAAGATTCCGTAAAGAAGTCACTCTGAAGGAAAAGCTTACAAGTGATAATGAATGTGTAAAACCTTCACTCAGGGCTCATATCTCACCAATCATCAGATGATCCATACTAGGGAGATCCTTACAAGTGTATGTAATGTGGCAAGGCTTCTAGGTGCTGCCTTAAACTCAGGATTTACCAAATACTTAGAAATGCAATGACTATGGCAGTTTTCACAGTTACTACTCACTCTCTAGGTATGTAGGAATATATATCCTGGAGACAAGCCACACAAATGTGTTTGGAGGAAGGAGTTTTCTGAAACAGCAAAGTTTGGGGACGATACTAGAGCAACGCCTTACAGATGCAATCAGAGTGGAAAAAGTTTCACCTTGAGTTGAAGTATTATGCAATAAGAGTCCATATTGAAGAGAAGTCATGAACTGTGTAGGCAAGGGCTTTCTCAAGACATCAGAGTGTATTAGGCTTAAAAATATATGTCTTTCAAAGAAACCACACAAAAGTTGTGTATGCTATTTCCTCTGAAATCAGGAAGAAGACAAGGGTGCCCACTCTCACCACAACTATTCAACATAGTTTTGGAAGTCCTAGCAGTGAGAGAAGAAAAAGAAATAAAAGGAATCCAGATTGGGAAAGAAGTAAAATTCTTATTGTTTGCAGATGACACGATCCTCTACATAGAAAACCCTACAGATAGCACCAGAAAATTACTAGAGCTAATCAATGAGTATAGTAAAGTTTCAGGATATAAAATTAATACTTAGAAATCTCTTGCATTCTTATATACTAACAACGAAAAAAGAGAAACTAAGGAAAAAGTCCCATTCACCATTGCAATGAAAAGAATAAAGTACTTATGAATAAGTTCACCTAAAGAAACAAAAAGACTTACATGTACAAAACTATAAAAGACTAGTGAAAGAAAGATGACACAAATAGATGGAGCAATATACCATGTTCGTGGATTGGAAGAATCAATATAGTGAAAATGAGTATTCTACCCAAAGGAATCTCTAGATGGGAAGATGTTAATGTATGAAGTTTGAGCTGTAAAATGAGTAAGTTCTGGGGAGCTATGTGCAGCATTCTAACTGCAGTAAATTCTTCTGTGTTACTACATACTTTAAATTTGCCAGCAGAGTAAATCTTAAGTGTTCCCACCATACAAAACATGGGAACTGGGAGTTGATGGGTGTGTTGATGACTGGATTGTGATAAATATTTCACAGTGTATATATCTGTCAGATGGTCACATCATGCATAAGTATACACATATCCATTTGATTAGTTCTATCTTAGTAAGGCTGGAAAAGAAGAAAGTAGGAGGTGGGCTGGGTTTGCCACCTTTAATGGTGTTCAACCCATGTTTCCCATGAGATCCATGAAGCATTTTGCAAAACCATGTATGGTACCCCCTGCCCTATCAGACGTCCTCAGATACTTGTGTGGGTCCTAGTCCCAGGTATGTTCACAGTGCAGCAAATCTGATCTGGATCCTACGTTGAGAACCAAGGCTCTTAGGCTCCACTTCTGAGACTGAGAACGGCCCCAGGGATGAGGAGGACACTCTGCTCTGAGTGGGGATGGACCAGGGCCTGCTGTGTGACCTGAAGGGGATCATGGGGTCAGCGGAGGTGCCCCCTGCTGCTGGGTACATGAGGCCTCACCAGGAGGGGAGTGTGATCCGAGAGAAAGTGTGGGAAAGCTCCTGTGTCAGTCTCTGTGCCGGAATTGACTGTCCTGAGTCCCTCCTGAGATAGTGGGCACAGAGGACTGTCTGTTCCCCATGGAGGATGTCCCTGCATGTGTAGTTGGGGCTCAGGAACGGGGGATGTTGATTGTAGGTATTAAACACCATGTTTAACAGGGCTATGGGGATTTTCATTCCATCATCTATTTTTCACTATGAAGTCCAAGTTTACTGATATTTTTTTGTCTTCTTTGTCACATGGTGCAGCTTACAGAATCTTAGTTCCCTGAGTATGGATTGAACCTGAAACTCCGGAAATGGAAGTGCGAGGTTTTAACCACGGGACTGCCAGGGAAGTCCCCAACTTTACTAACCTTGGTTCATTGTTTTATTGTGGAATTAATAAATAAACTTTGGTTTTTGTTAATAACTACATACCTAAAATTAACTGCAGAGAAAATTTTTAAATAAAAACTAATTATTTAGGTGTTCTGGGTCTTTGTTGCTGCTTGGTCTTTCCTCTAGTTGCCAGCAGTGGGGGCTGTTCTCTAGTCATGGTGCATGGGATTCTCGTTGTGTCTTGTTGCAGAGGATGGGCTGTATGATATTTGGGCTTCAGTAGTTTCAGAACGTGGGCCTAGTAGTTTGGGCACTTAGGCGTTATAGCACAGGCTCAGTAGGTGTGTCACTTGATCTTAGTTGCCCCAAGGCATGTGGCATTATCCTGGAGCAGACCGCATGTCTTCCGCATTTGTGGGTGGATTCTTTACCATTGCGCCAGGAGAGATGCCCTCATATTATTTATGAAGACAGGTATTTTATAGAGATTGGACTCGAAGTATTCTATATGTGTTTTTTATACGTCTACTACTTTTTCTTTTTTTTAAACTAATATAGTATTAGAGTTGAGATGTCCCTGTTGGTACAGTGGATAAGAATGTGTCTGCCAAGGCAGGGGATATGGGTTTGATCTCCCTGGTCCGAGAAGATTCTGCATGCCCGTAAGTAACTAAGCTCATCCACCACAACTACTGAGCCCATGCTCGAGAGCCTGTGAGCCAAAACTGCAGACCCCATGTGCTGCAACTACAGAAGCCTTGTGCCTGCAGTTCACCTACAACCTGTTCTCCGTAACAAAAGATGCCATTGCGGTGAGAAGCCCACTCACCACAACTACAGAGTATCTCCCGCTCAGTGCAACTAGAAAAAGCCACACAAAGTAACAAAGACCAGCACAACCTAAATAAATAAACAAGCTTTTAAAAAAAGGTAATATTGACACACATAAGTACAGTTGATTCATTTTCATGGCCCCAGAGATGCTGAAATACATCTGACTAAAAGTGATCATGGGAAAATGATTTAAAAATGTGTCAAGAGGCAACTCTTCATTTCAGTCAGTTGTGTATTTACATGTGCATGCATGTGTGCATGGATATGCAACTCCATGGTTTTATTACAAAACATCATCTCATAAATAAGCTTTGTACTTTTCAACAGTTGAAATTATCTCTTAAATATATTATGTACCCGTAAATTTTTTCTACCCTAGCACAGGAATGATTTAAATAGTAATGAGATTACTGATATTGTGTGTGGGGGAGGGGTTGAGGAGTGACCCTATACAATGACCTTTTATGGTCTTCCGTTGCTCTTCAAATTCCTTGTTATTTGAGGTTTCTCAGGGAACTCTTATTGATGGACTTTTATATTCTGTTACTTAACTGTTTGATTCCTTAGGTTCAAAGGAATTTGACTTGACTTGACTTGACTCCCTCCTCTTTTAGTATAAAAGGGGACTGAGTTCTAACTTGGATAAGATGGTTTTGTGGGTACAGTCCACCATATTTTCGGTTTGCTGACTTTCTGAATAAAGCCATTATTCCTGCCCCAGCAACTTGTCTCTCAATTATTGGCCTGTTGTGTGGAGAGCAGTAGAAGCTTAGAATGTGTACTAAAGGAACAATGCGGTTTTCATCAATTTTTAAAGATGTATTGCTCTTTTTGGCCACATGATGCAAAGAGCGGACTCAATGGAAAAGACCCTGATGCTGGGAAAGATTGTGGGCAGGAGAAGAGGGCGACAGAGGATGAGATGGCTGGATGGCATTACCCACTCAATGAACACAAGTTTGAGAAAACCCTGGGAGATAGTGAAGGACAGGAAAGCCTGGTGTGCTGCATTTCATGGAGTTGCAAAGAGTCAGATTCGACTTAGCAACTGATCAACGAAAATTGCTCTTATTAAAGCAACGGTTAGTAAACTCTGTCAAGTTCAAAATAAAAAAAAAAAGGTACTGACGGAAGTTCCCATCACATACCTTAGTCCTCCACTCTCAGACTGTAGGTTTTGACCTTGTGTCTCTGGAACTGAGCCATGTGGAAAGAGGAAAAGTTGTGATACAGGATGTCACTGTAAAATGGTACATTTTCCCCAAGGATAGTTTTGTATTTCTTATTTTAGTTTGCAGTACAGAGAGAAATCCAGAAAAATTTGTTGTTTTCTTAAGATGGTTAGATTATTCTAATGGCAGGAAATGTTCTGCATCTAATTACCACCCTATAGGAACTCTTTGGAGACCCAGGTTCCCAACCCCTGAATTGCCAGGAGCAGGACAAGCAAGAACCTGCTGATAAAACCATTTATTTATTTACTGCACTTGAAAATATATGGGTTATTTTCAAATACCTTTTGGTATTGATTCTCACATAGTTTCACAGTAAGAAGAGAGCAGGCCCTGTATGATTTCAATACTTGTTATTTAGGCCGTGATACTTTTGCACCTTGTTTTATGTCATGTTCCAGTGTCTCCTGGTTAATAGTCTATGGGAACTTGAGTAAAATTTGTAGCCTGTTCTTGTGTGAAAATTGTATGTCTTAATTATGTTGAATTGGTTCACAATTCTTTTCAGGTCTAGTATATCGTACTTTCCTGTCCATTTTATTAATTTTTGAGAGTTTAATATTGAAATTCCAACTAAAAAATCTTAATTTGTCCACTGAAAAAATTGTAATATATAGTGGAACTGTCTGTAACTACTTTCAAAGCATCATGTAAACGTGTTGTCATACTTTCATAATTTCAAAAATTTTTAAAAAGGAAAATAAAATCTTTATTGAAACTTTTCTACTTGTTAGGAGGACATATCCTAGTTTCTAACATACTGTCTCCAAAGTTATAAGCTTTTGCCTTAAAAGTATAACGGGGTGACACAGCGACCTGGGAAGGCCGGCGCCTCTGCCTGCATGGCGGTGTGGAGCCCTGCCGCAGCACTCCCTGCGGTCCGCGGAACCCACCAGCTTCCTCCTCTCCACTGTGCCCAGTGCATGTTTTCCTCGCATCCCGAGGGGGAGCTCAAAGTGACCCAAATCCTCAAAATTTCCAGGAGGCTGTGGGGGAATATATAAAATTCAAATTAAATCTGAAGAATTTAAGGAGAAGAGAACTGTCTAGCAGCCAACAGGCACCAAAAGAAGAAATCAAAGGTAGGCACGGATTGCAGATTTTTAAGTCTGTCCCCAAACACTGACCATACCCTGGCTGCTTAGATGTCGTTGCTAAAACACTGGATAAACCTTATTAACAGGGGCTTCCCTTGTGGCTTAGCTGGTAAAGAATCTGCCTGCAATGCGGGAGACCTGGGTTAGATCCCTGGCTTGGGAAGATCCCACCCAGAAGGGAAAGACTACCCACTCCAGTATTCTGGCCTGGAGAATTCCATGGACTATAGACCATGGGGTCGCAGAGTCGGACACGACTGAGCGACTTTCACTAGCACCATTCTTTACTCAACATATGACAAAAAGTTTATTTTGTTCACCGACATTTTTCCATATTGTAATTATAGAAGAATATGCTATATATTTAGATGTTAAAGGCAACAAATTAAAAAAAAAAAAAACAGGCTGTAATTTATGGGGCATCACAGGACTGTTAAACACCTCCCGGGCCCCTTGCCCCGCCTAGCTCTCGCGCTGCAGACATAGACGCTCCTCGCCCCGCCCCTCGCCTGCAGCGATCCGCCCAGCCCCCGACCCGGAAGCTCCGCCTCGGAATCCGCGCGTGCGCAGTTTCCTGCGGAAGCGGAAGGCCGCGAGAGAAGGTCGCTGGGCGGTCCTTGAGGTTTTTTTCTCCTAGTGTAAAGGTATGCTGCGCGCTTAGCCGTCCAACCCGCCCTCTCCACTCCTATCTTCAGGGTCCTGTTGGTTCTGAGGCAGTAATATCCCGATAACCCGCCGTCCGCCCCAAATAAACCCAGAATCCGCGGTTGCAGGTCGAGTGTTCGAAATCGCTCTGAGGCTTGTCCTTGCCGTTTGCTTTTCGGCCTTCGGCCCCAGAGACACCGCCTTTCGGGATATTTTCCTGCTTAAAACTTAACCGTTAGTACCTACGCCTGTGCCTTGTAAAGTCCCGGGCGCGAGGGGGATTCGGGCACGCCCACCTCCACCGCCTCACCCTGTCGGCCCCTGGAGGTCGCGTCGACAGCCCTGCTCCCGAAGAAGCCGCGGCGTCCTCTCCCCGGTCCTGGGATTCTGGAGAGCCCGCCCGGCCCGAGACCCCCCTGGCTCCCAGCCTCTCTGCCCTTGCGTCTCCTCAGGCCGATCATTCTGCCCCGCAGGCCTCCCTTCCTGGTCAGTCCCTTTTCCTCACCCCTGGGCTGGACGTGTGGCACCCAGTGTTTTTCCGTCACGAGTCCGTCTAGTTGGAAAAGGTGCTCTTTTGATAGGCGGGCGTTTCATTTACTCATCATTTCTGTAGATACGTGGGCGAGTGGAATCAGAAGAAACAGTGACTGAGAGTGAAAGGCGAACTCAGAAGTGGAAAACAATGAGAGAACGGACGGGGTCGCCCAGGATGGCTGAGGCAGTTGCAAAGGGATGGTAAAATGAAATAGAATTAGCCCTTAATCAGCGGGTGGGTGAAAAAATAATGGACAAAGGCCTGGGATCTCCAGGAGTTGGAGACAAGGAGACAGGGGCCCCGCGTCTGCGGTAGGAGGGCTGACAGGGGTGATCCTAGGAGAGAAACAGGGATAGGTGTTGACTAGAAGAGAAGAGAAGGAAGTAAGCCTAGACACCTGCAGTGCCCCAGAGTGGGAGTGTAACAGGGAGAGAAGGGGTGTGACTAGAAGGCAGAGAGGGTGCAGAGTTGGAGAAAGAAAGAGACAGATGTATAGATGTTTAGGACAATTAGAAGGGTGGGGGTGGGGAGAAGAGCAGCAAGAGGAGAAACAAGTTGCCAAGGGGGGCAGGACATGTGTGAGGGAAGAAATAGGAGGGCAGAAACAGCATCCCACCTGAGGCAGTGGACACCAAAAGACTGTTCCACATAGGGCGGTCTTCCTGTTTTTGTGTTTGTGGCAAACGAAGGGGGGACGTTGATTCTAAGCCTGAAGCAGCCTGTTTTCCACTTGCCAGATCAACTTCTAAAAACTTACATTGTCTGAGGAAGAAGCTGGGAAGAGGAGGAAAAAAGGCAAGAAAAGAGGAATGGCTCTTTCCCAGGTAAAATCATATTCTCAGTTGATTCTCAGTCTGTCCTTCCTGAAATCCCTTCTTTGGACTTATTAATCATCTCTGACTCTGAAGTATCCTTCCTGACCGTGGTACGTGCACACTCACCAGGGAACTTCCCTCAGGGCCTGTCATCTCCACTTAGATCCCATCTCCCCATGACCCAGTGGCCTGGACCTTGTGTTGGGGGCAGCATCCAGGGCAGGGCTTCACACCCACAGGTTTGAGAAGGGGTCTCAGTGCTGTTGGGCAGCAGGGATTGCCTCAGGTCCTTCTGGCTGTGCAGTCTGCTCTCTGTCAATCAGGATTAAGAAGCTGTGGGTGGAAGTCAGGTGTTAACATGCACAGTACCTGGTAAAATCTGGAAGTAGACCTAAAAAGGGAAATTTGTTCTAAGGTAATTGAAGCTGAGTGAGTGAGTCACTGACTTCAAAATCTTGATTGGAAATGGGATTGAAAATTCTGAGTCAGGTATCAGTGACAGTGTGCTATTCCATCATCTGTTTGAAACTGTGACAAGAATCTAAATCTCTGAGAGCTGGAAATTCACTTTCATTGCCTTCATTGTTCAGATTTTGTCTTTTCACTGTGTTCATTTTGTGGTTTGGCACAGAGATGCTTTTACTTTTGATGCAGGTGAGGTTTCCTCTTCATTGTTTAACCCATAGATTCACCATTTGTTATGGCAGCTGTCTTTTTTCCACTGGGTTTTCTTAGCATCCTTGTCATTAGATTTTAAATATATGCAAATAGTTATTTCGGAACATTCTCTTCTGTTCCCTTGGTGTATAAATCCATCTTTATGCCAGTACTACACCAGCTGGATTATATTGTGATATGGCTTGAAATTTTAGAAAGGGTCGCCTTCATCTTTCATCTTCGTACTTATTGAAGAGTATTTTTGCAGTTTGTGGTCCCCTTGAGATTCTTTATGACTTCTGGCAAGTTTTTTCTATTTCTGCAAACATTTCTATTGTACGTATCATAATGAATTCATTAAATCTGTGGAACACTTTGAGTAACTTGGAAATACAGAGTACTGAGAGTTCCAGTCCATGACTACTAGATTTATTTGTTTATTTTGGATTTCTTTTAGAAATGGTTAAGTAGTTTTCAGTGTATATGTTTCACCTCCTTGGTGAATTATTCCTAAATATTTCATCCATTTTTAATATAATAGTAAATAAAATTGTTATGTGATTTTCTTTTAACATTGTTCACTGTGTATAGAAATGCAGCTGACTTGCACGTTGACTGTTATATCTTGCAAGTTTGCTAAAATTGCTATTTGATGTGGCAGGAGGTTTTTTGTGTCTGTGTGGAATCTACAGTCTATACACAAAAGACCTTGTCCTATAGGGAAGAAGGTAGCTTTCTAATTTTTCACTTTGGGAAGCTGTGATTTCTTTTTCTTGTCTAATTGCTCTGGTTAGGGGTTTCAGTCCTTTGTTGAACAGTGATGCAGAGTGCACGTCCTTTCCTTCTCGATCTCAGAAGAAAAGTTTTCAGTCTTTCACCACTGAGAACAATGTTAGGTGTGCTCTTTCCATACATCATATATTTTAGTTTGAGATACTTGTTTTGACAACAAAACAAAACCCCAAAATGGACGGGAATGTATCAAAAGTGTGAACAGAGATGAGATCTCAGGGCAGAGGAAAGCACAACATTAATAGTGGTTGAAAACCTCTTGTAATGGTACATAGAGATGAGAGCTTATGGTGAACAATGTCCGATTCATGATTTCTGAAAAAGAAGATATAGTTTTGGGACCAGGGACCAGGCTTGATCACTCAAGAGCTTTTGTGTAGCAGAGTTTTATTAAAGTATGAAATGGGACAGAGGAAGCTTCTGACATAGACATCAGAAGGGGGATGGAGAATGCCCCCCCTCGCTAGTCTTAGCAAGGTACTGTATACTTTCTCAGTTAGTTGTTTCAGTAAGTCAAGAGAATGTCTCAAGGTCTTACCAGACCCATGCCCAGAATTTACATTTTAAGATGACAGGATTAACCAGAAAGTTCTCAAGAAGGAGAAACCTGTCTTCAAGCAGAAAACATTGTTGTTATATTATCTTCAGTTCAGTGCAGTCGCTCAGTCATGTCCGACTCTTTGCAACGCCATGAATTGCAGCACAAGAGGCTTCCCTGTCCATCACCAACTCCCGCACTTCACTCAAATTCATGTCCATCGAGTTGGTGATACCATCCAGCCATCTCATCCTCTGTTGTCCCCTTCTCCTCCTGCCCCCAATCCCTCCCAGCATCAGAGTCTTTTCCAATGAGACAGCTCTTCACATGAGGTGGCCAAAGTATTGGAGTTTCAGCTTTAGCATCGTTCCTTTCAACGAACACCCAGGACTGATCTCCTTTAGAATGGACTGGTTGGATCTCCTTGCAGTCCAAGGGACTCTCAAGAGTCTTCTCCAACACCACAGTTCAAAAGCATCAATTCTTCGGTGCCTAGCCTTCTTCATATACATGATCACTGGAAAAACCATAGCCTTGACTAGGCGGACCTTTGTTGGCAAAGTAATGTCTCTGCTTAGTACAGAGTTTAAGCAAAGTTGTTTTGTTGTGTAATCATCAGCTCTGGGCTTAAAGAAAAAAAGTTTGTCCTTTTCTCCTCCTTGATAATTCCAGACCACTTTCTATCCTCCTCCAGAGCCCCAGACCCCTTTCTCCTCCTCGGTTACCCCGGACTTCTCAGCCTACCTAGGAATTGACTCTCTCAGTTCTTTGGCCAAAGAGAAATTTGTTTATTAAAGTCCCAGAGGAAGCTTAACCTTTCCCAGAGTCCTCAGCCTGTCTTTCAACATGTATCATGTGTTCTTTCACCCGCCCGTGGTGCTGCAGCTCCATCAGACACAAAGGCACGGTTTGTATCCACAACACTCGCCATCTCCCTGCTATGAGCTGATTCTTCTTGAGCGTGAGGAGCATGGGGTGGGCTACCTTGCCCCCCTTCTCTCTTTGTGGGCTTGGATGTATTGGCTATTCAGTTCTTAGTCCATATAGATCAGAGTTGATGCCCCAAACATCTAATACCTGATCCGGTGCTGCTCTCATTGCAGTTGTAATATTTGGAAGATAGAATCGGAAAATGGGAAAGTACTTACCCTGTCTGCCTCTTGAGATCACTCATCCATTTCTGCTGTTCTCCTTTTGCTGACATAGATGTCACGATGTGTGGAATAAGCTGGTGGATTGGATCTTCTGTGCCTGTTACTTAGGAAAACTGTAAGGACAGCAGTCCAACAAAGGGAATATTTCAGGCTCTTAGCTTGGCATCTCTGGATGGACCAAATAGTCCCATCTCAAGGTCTTAGAATATGAGACCCCCACATCTCATAGTTTTCCACTCTTCTACTGGTCTATCTAGTCTGGGAGTGTAGACTCTTCCTGACTTTCCTTCTCCTTCAGTTCAGTTCAGTTCAATGGCTAAGTGGTGTCTGACTCTTTGCGACCCCAGGAATTGCAGCACGCCAGGCCTCCCTGTTCATCACCATCTCCTGGAGCTCACTCAGACTCACGTCCATTGAGTCCGTGATGCCATCCAGCCATCTCATCCTCGATCATCCCCTTCTCCTGCCCCCATTCCCTCCCAGCATCAAAGTCTTTTCCAATGAGTCAGCTCTTCGCATGAGGTGGACAAAGTTCTGGAGTTTCAGCTTTAGCATCATTCCTTCCAAAGAAATTCCAGGGTTGACCTCCTTCAGAATGGACTGGTTGGAGCTCCTTGCAGTCCTAGGGACTCTCAAGAGTCTTCTCCAACACCACGGTTAAAAGCATCAATTCTTCGGTGCTCAGCCTTCTTCACAGTCCAACTCTCACATCCATATGTGACCACAGGAAAAACCACAGCCTTGCCTAGACGGACCTTAGTTGGCAAAGTAATTTCTCTGCTTTTGAATATACTATCTAGGTTGGTCATAACTTTTCTTCCAAGGAGTAAGTGTCTTTTAATTTCATGGCTGCAGTCACCATCAGCAGTGTTTGGAGCCCCCCAAAATAAAGTGTGACACTGTTTCCACTGTTTCTCCATCTATTTCCCATGAAGTGATGGGACTGGAAGCCATGGTCTTCATTTTCTGAATGTTGAGCTTTAGGTCAACTTTTTCGCTCTACTCTTTTATTTTCATCAAGAGGCTTTTTAGCTCCTCTTCACTTTCTGCCATAAGGTTGGTGTCCTCTGCATATCTGAGGTTATTGATATTTCTCCCGGCAATCTTGATTCCAGCTTGTGTTTCTTCCAGTCCAGCATTTCTTATGATGTACTAGCATTTAAGTTGAATAAACAGGGTGACAATATACAGCCTTGATGTACTCCTTTTTCATATTTGGAACCAGTCTGTTGTTCCCTGTCCAGTTCTAACTGTTGCTTCCTGACCTGCATACAGATTTCTCAAGAGGCAGGTTAGGTGTTCCGGTATTCCCATCTCTTTCAGAATTTTCCACAGCTTACTGTGATCCACACAGTCAAAGGCTTTGGCATAGTCGATAAAGCAGAAATAGATGTTTTTCTGGAACTCTCTTCCTTTTTCCCTGAACCAGTGGATGTTGGCAATTTGATCTCTGGTTCCTCTCCCTTTTCTAAAACCAGCTTGAACATCAGGGAGTTCCCGGTTCACGTATTGCTGAGGCCTGGCTTGGAAAATTTCGAGCATTACTTTGCTAGCATGTGATATGCGTGCAATTGTGCGGTAGTTTGAGCATTCTTTGGCATTCCCTTTCTTTGGAATTGGAATGAAAACTGACCTTTTTCAGTCCTGTGGCCACTGCTGAGTTTTCCAAATTTGCTGGCACATGGAGTGCAGCACTTTCACAGCATCATCTTTCAGGATTTCAAACAGCTCAATTGGAATTCCATCACCTTCACTAGCTTTGTTCATAGTGATGCTTTCCAAGGCCCACTTGACTTCACATTCCAAGATGTCTGGCTCTAGATTAGTGATCACATCATCATGATTATCTGGGTCATGAAGATCTTTTTTGTACAGTTCTTCCGTGTATTCTTGCCACCTCTTCTTAATATCTTCTGCTTCTGTTATGTCCATACTATTTCTGTCCTTTATTGAACCCGTCTTTGCATGAAATGTTCCCTTGTATCTGTATGTTCTTGAAGAAATCTCTACTCTTTCCCAATCTATTTTTTTCCTCTATTTCTTTGCATTGATTGCTAGAGAAGGCTTTCTTATCTCTTCTTGCTATTCTTTGAAACTCTGCATTCAGATGCTTTTATCTTTCGTTTTCTCCTTTGCTTTTCGCCTCTCTTCTTTTCACAGCTATTTGTAAGGCCTCCTCAGACAGCCATTTTCCTTTTTTGCATTTCTTTTCCATGGGGATGGTCTTGATCCCTGTCTCCTGTACAATATCACGAACCTCATTCCATAGTTCATCAGGCACTCTCTCTATCAGATCTAGGCCCTTAAATCTATTTCTCACTTCCACTGTATAATCATAAGGCATTTGATTTAGGTCATACCTGAATAGTCTTGCGGCTTTCCCTACTTTCTTCAATTTAAGTCTGAATTTGGCAATAAGGAGTTCATGATCTGAGCCACAGTCAGCTCCTGGTCTTGTTTTTGTTGACTGTATAGAGCTTGTCTTTCTTTGTCTGCATGGAATATAATCAATCTGATTTCAGTGTTGACCATCTGGTGATGTCCATGTGCAGAGAGTCTTCTCTCGTGTTGTTGGAAGAGGGTGTTTGCTATGACCAGTGCATTTTCTTGGAAAAACTCTATTAGTCTTTGCCCTGCTTCATTCCACATTCCAAGGCCAAATTTGCCTGTTACTCCAGGTGTTTCTTGACTTCCTACTTTTACATTCCAGTCCCCTGTAATGAAAAGGACATCTTTTTTGGTGTTAGTTCTAAAAGGTCTTGTAAGTCTTCATAAAACCATTCAACTTCAGCTTCTTCAGCATTACTGGTTGGGGCATCGACTTGGATCACTGTGATATTGAATGGTTTGCCTTGGAGATGAACAGAGATCATTCTGTCATTTTTGAGATTGCATCCAGGTACTGCATTTCGGACTCTTTTGTTGACCATGATGGCTACTCCATTTCTTCTGAGGTATTCCTGCCCTCAGTAGTAGATACAATGGTCATCTGAGTTAAATTCACCCATTCCAGTTCATTGTAGTTCGCTGATTCCTAGAATGTCAACGTTCACGCTTGCCATCTCTTGTTTGGCCACTTCCAATTTGCCTTGATTCATGGAACTGACATTCCAAGTTCCTATGGAATATTGCTCTTTACAACATCGGCTTAGTGCCGCCTTCTCCTTAGATTTTATATTTTTGCTTTTAAATTTGATTTTGAAGTATGTGGCTCTAGGGTCTGAAGTCATGTCCAGTTTCTTTGCTGTGGTAATCCGCCTGTGTTTACGAGGCAGCTCCTCATGGACTCTCTGTGGTGTGGGTTTACTGGATAAGAGAAAATTTTTAAAGGAGAATACTTTCCCCTATTGGTTGTAATATTTTCCTGCTGCATACAGAATTACCACTTGAAGCTACTTAGTACAGTAGTCATTGTGTTCTGTGATATGAGAAAGTATCTGAGACCTTGACCTGTACATGCTTTTCTGGCTTTGAGTGATGTCAGAGAAGCCTGGGTGAAAGGCACTGTGATAGTGTTGTTCACGTGTACTATCACCATGCCCTTGGAGCCTCAGGAAATTCTCCTGACAGTGGTACTGTCCAGGTTCACACCCTTATATTTGTGAGGCTGTTGAGTAAAGTTTGCTGATGCTGCATGCTTGTCACCTGGGTGCTATTGATCATTCTGCCTCCACACTTAATTTTGTAGCAACTTAATGACAGAGCTTATGTAGTGGCGTGATAACTTCAGTGATAAACCATCATTTGTTTTTTTCCAAGGCATAGCTACGTTCCTTTTATTAATATTTGTATGCATTATAAATGATTGTCTTTTATATTTGTCATTAAGTTTCTATTTTATGTTACTGTTTGTATTTTGTTTGCTGTATGTGGGATGGTTGGTTAAGAAAGCTCCCCCACCCCTGTGGTGGAATTGGTGATCAGTACTTTTTAGAGTTCTTTATGTATTCTTGATGATTTAAACTATTTAAACTATTTTCTTTATGTCTTCTTGATGATTTAAACTATTTATTTTCTTTATGTATTCTTGATGATTTAAACTATTATTGAATATATGCTTGGCAACTTTTGGTATTATAGTGTACATTGTTTTTTCACTGCTGAGGATGGATTACTGCACAGTATTTGGTAATTAGGATGTGTGCAATTTAACTCTTTTTATTTTGTTGGCGTGAGCTTTTGGTGTCTATCTGATAAATCATTGGTGAATCTACTGTCAAGAATCACTTTTAGGTTATCTATATGAAATTGTGAATGGTAGGCAAACTTATTGTGATAATCGTTTCACAGTATACATATCAGTTAATTTTTTCTCTGTAGCTTAAACTTACACAATGATATTTGTCATTGTAAGAGTTGCTTATACAACCCCCTTTATGTCACTGTTTAAAGAGTTGGGTTTAGAAAGGGGAAATAATTAAAACACGTTGGATAAAAGAAACAATAACGCAGTTTATAATCATTTAAAGTGTCTTGCTCTTAAAAGTCTGTGGTTAGTGACCCAAATGATCACATCCCTTAAGTCCTCCATCTCAGACACCCACGTACTCACCCTGAATTTGTTGAACTCAGCACTATGCTAAGTTTGCTGTTTTGTAGGGTGTGAGTAGGGAATAGCCGATTTCTACCCAGGCAGAGTTTTATATTTATAATATGGAGACTAGTCCCATTCTTGTTTCCTAAAACTGCCCAAGTTCCCAGATCCCTGAATTGCTTCAGCCTCACTATCAGGATCTGAGCACAACAGGCTGTGAAAAACAGCTTTTTATTGAGAATAAGCCCTTTTAGTCTTAAGAGGAAGTACCTTGGCTTCCGACATAACTTTAAGCTTTTACCTGAGCAGTGTTACAGACATTAACTTAATGCTGTCAAGGTAACAGGCCCCGCCCCCTCCGCGCCCCGCCCCTCCCACGAACTCTGCGCACGGCGTGCGCTCGCCCCGCCCCTGATCGGAGGCCCCGGCTCTAATACCAAAAGCCCTTCCCCACAGAGGCGGAAGTTGGAGAGCGCAGAGCCGAGGTTCCCGAGCGGCGTCTAAGCTTCCTTCAAGAGTAAGTTTGCAGAGCTCGCCACCCCTCCAGTCCCCACCTCCGCCACCGCTCACTCGTCCTCATGGTGTGGGAATTGCCAGCGACCTGAACACCCTGGCACCCGGTGCTCGGCCCCGAAGAAACGCTGCTGCTGCCGTTTCGGCCCAGTTATCTTTTCGTTTGGGTTTTAAGTGTTGCTGAGGTGGTTTCGGCCCTCGGTTTGCGTAGACACCGCCTCTGGCGACAGTTTCCTGCTTAAAACCCTTGTTTACCTCTGCCTCTCCAAGTAAAGCCCTCTCTCGCGAGTTGCAGTCGCGCCCGCCGCGTCGCCTTCTCGATCGCTGGAGGCAGAGCCCAGATAGGCCGCGCGCCCTCTCCCCCGTCCTGGGATTCCGGAGAGGCCACCCGCTCCTGAGCCCCCTCCCTCCCAGTCCTCTGTCCTCGCGTCTCCTGAGGCCGGTCCTTCTGCCCCGCAGCAGCCCCCTTTCCTGTCAGCCCGTCCCCTCAGCCCGCATAGGGTAGGTGACCTGGGCCAGCCACGTGACAGTCGGTGCTGTTACATGCCCAGTTCAGCTCAGTCGGAAAAGGTGCTCTTCCGAAATTCAGGAGGCTGGAGGATCAGGAGAAGCAGAGTCAGAAGGACTGAGAGAAATAACTGAAACTGAGGAGAAAAGCATCAGGGAGAACCACTGGGAAAACTGAGACTGGCTGAGGGATTTGCAAAGGGATAGTCAAGTCAAAAAGGTTAAGCCTTGAAAATAGCCAAGTGAGTAAAATAGAGAAGTATTAATAATTAGAAAGCCAGATCTCCAGGGACTGGGAAACAGCATAGGGAGAACTGCCCTGTCTTAGTGATGGGAGCAGGGAGGCGAAGGGCAATGAGGGACGTCAGAGGTGGAGAGTCCCTAACTGGGTTTCAGCCGAGTTTGAGTCCAGGCCTCTTGGGTTAGAGTCCCCAGTTGTGTTTTCACGTGGTTTGAGCCCCACCACAAGGGTTCAAGTCTCAATCTGAGGTGGCCGGTTTTCTGGTGCTGGCAGAGAAAGGTAAGGAGCAGAGGAAGAAAAGGCTGGAAGGAAGCATAGCCACATGGCCTGCCAGAGAGTGGGGAGGAAAGGAGAGTCACAGCGAGAGAAGGGGAGTAATCTGGAGCGCAGAGAGGGAGCCGAAATGGGGGAAGAAAGAGGCAGACATAGGTATGGATTTTTGAAAGACTCAGGAAGGTTGGAGAGAGAGAGCATTTCGAGGGGGAACGAATTGCAGCAGCCTGGGACAGGACACGTGTGAGGGAGGAAATAGGACACGAACAGCAGGAGAGCAGAGGGAGAAAAAGAGACACCAAGACCCAGATGAAATAGGGAGATAGGTGAACAGAGGGGTCAGCTCGATCCAGGTGTGGCCAGTTGTTTGGATACAGATGATTTAGTTATACAGAGGAGGATGAGAATTTCAAAATTTCTGTCTATAAGGCTTGTGTCTTTTTTTATTACTTGTGGCAGAAGATGACTTTCATTTACAAACCCTGTTGAGCCTCTGGCAGTGGCTTGATTCACTGAGTTGCGAGTGACCCCCTTCCCTTGTCCTATCATAAGATAGAGGTCAGGGAAGAAGAGACCTGGGGCAAGAAATGACTGACTCTAAAGTGTCAATCTGTGGTAGCTTTTTTTTTTTTGGATGAATTTTTTTGGCTGTGCTGTGCTGTGGGCTCAGGAGTTGTGGCTCCCAGGTTCTAAAGCACAGGCTCAGTAATTGTGTACAGGCTTAGTTGCTTGTATTTGTGGGATCTTCATGAACCAAGGATAGAATCCATGTCCCCTGCATTGTCAGGCAGATTCTTATCCACTGTATCATTATTGGGTAGCATTTTTAAAGGAACACTTTTTAAAAAAAAACGGATTCACATTTTCTCCTTTCTTTATGTATGGTGCTTTTTGTAGCTTGGAATAGGTCTTAATTCATTCAGTTTCTGTACTCATTTTTAACTTCAGAAATAAGCTTTTTTTGTTTCCAGTATTCTAGTCTTATCATTTTTTTAAACTTTGACACCAGATTTTTAGATTAAAAATAATTCTCAGTTTTTTTTTGTTTTTTTTTCAAATTTTTTTTCAGATTCATTCCTTGCCTGAGTGCTTTCTTCCCTTCATCTCATACATTTGAAATTTTCTTTGGTAAGTAGTAAATCATCTTAGACTATTTTGTGCCATACTTAGCAAAAGTGTCACCTCGTTTATCAGTTCTAATGAGGTCAATGAATCTAGAGCCTATCATACAGAGTGAAATAAGTCGGAAAGAGAAAGACAAATACTGTATATCAATGCATGTATATGGAATTTAGAAAGATGGTACCAGTGATCCTACATGCAGGGCAACAAAGGGAGACACAGATGTAAAGAACAGACTTTTGGACTCAGTGGGAGAAGGCGAGGGTGGGATGATTTGAGAGAATAGCACTGAAACATGTAAATTACCATATGTAAAACAGAATGATCAGTGCAAGTTCAATGCAGGAAGCAGGGCACCCAAAGCCAGTGCTCTGGAACAACCCAGAGAGATCTGGTGAGAAGGGAGGTGGAAGGGGGTCAGAATGGAGGGTGGCTGCTGCTGCTGCTAAGTCGTCTCAGTTGTGTCCGACTCTGTGTGACCCCATAGACGGCAGCCCAACAGGCTCCTCTGTCCCTGGGATTCTCCAGGCAAGAATACTGAAGTGGGTTGCTATTTCTTTCTCCAGTGCATGAAAATGAAAAGTGAGAGTGAAGTTGCTCAGTCGTGTCTGACTCTTAGACTCTTAGCGACCCCATGGACTGCAGCCTACCAGGCTCCACCATCCATGGGATTTTCCAGGCAAGAGTACTGGAGCGGGGTGCCATTACAGTCACTAGCAGTCTGTTAATGAAGAAAAGGAAGGTTTTAAAACTCAGAATGGCACCAGGCCCCTCATCCATAGAATGCATTTTGGGATCATGTTGGCACCAGATGATTCGTCCCAGGCCATAAAATGATTAACCTGAATCTTGCAGAAGGGCAGATTACCATACAAATAGTTTTGTTTACATAGATTAGGGGAAACAATATCTAAGTATAACATACTGGTTTGTGAAGCAGGTTCTGAGCCATTAGGTGGAACCCACCCGAGGACGGAGTCTAGGGTAAGTGCATATAGTCCATTCACGTAGCTTAAGACAAACATTTCCATAAGAAAAATGCATTGGTTAACTCCAGGTTTGAGAATAGTTAACTTCAGATGAAACCGGGTATCATTATGGCAACAAGTATGTTAAGAGAAACCTGCTTTTAAATTTGTATAGAGAAGGAAAAAAATATCACTAGTTTGTTTCCTCCTGCCCCTTAAGAGAGAGAAAAATGTCTGACACTTACAGCCTATTTCCTCCATTTGGAGACCCCTGGCCTTCCTGCCTGTTACCCTCTCAGTCCCCCCTTTTCTTTTAGAAGAATTATGTTGCCTAGGGAAAAGGGGCATTGTTCTCGTTCCATAACTGCTTCTGAGCTGAAAATGGGCATTGTCCCTAAATTGGTGAGGCAATGTGTTCTCCTAACCCTCATACCGAAGATGTCTGATCCAGGGCCCCCAAACAGTAGTTGGAAGAAGCTGCAGCAGTAGCAGGAGTTTGAGCAACTATTGCAGGAAGGGGGACCCCTTCCAGGGCCCGAAACTGGGCTCTTGTCTTAACACTTGGAAATGAATTGTCTGAGGAGACACGTGCTGATAAAGCAAGAGATTGTATTGGGAAAGGGGACTCGGGTGGAGAGCAGTAGGGTATGGGAACCCAGGAGAACTGCTCTGCCGCGTGGGTCGCAGTCTCGGGTTTTATGGTGATGAGATTACTTTCCGGGTGGTCTTTGGCCAGTCATTCTAATTCGGAGTCTTTCCTGGTGGCGCACGCATTGCTCAGCCAAGATGGATGCTAGCCAGAGGGATTCTGGGAAGTGCACAGACGCTCCGTGTCTCCTTTGGACCTTTCCCGAACTCTTCAGGCTGGTGGTGGTTCATTAGTTCCTATTCCTTATCAGGATCTCCTGTCATAAAACAACTCATGCAAATGGTTACTATGGTGCCTTGCCAGGGTGGGTGGTTTCAATCAATGTGCTTCCCCTAACACAGCTGTTTGTAACTTAAAAGCTTTCATGCAACTAGAAACAAATCCAGTTACACAGTTACAGATGCAGGGAGCAAACAGCAAAAACAAAGCAATCACAATTATTGTAAGAAAGATAGTTTTCCACCATGGGGCATTAGTTAACATCTCCCGAAATGAGGCAGTTGAGGCTTCAGGAATATCCATAGCCTCAATCATCTTGTTCATGTGTTTAATAAAATGAATAACATTAGTGCTCATATCAGGTTTATATGTACAGCATTGGGTATGAATAATGGCACAAGTGCCTCCTTGCGCAGCTGTCAGAATATCTAAACCTAATCTGTTTTGTAAAACCACCTAATTTGTGCTTGTTCCGCATTAAGAGCTGAAATAGCTTTTTGAGAATCTTGTAATGGCTGTTGAGTAAAATTAGTCTAAGATCCACTCGTAGCATAACATCTGTAGTCCCCAAAGAGAACAAAGACTGCAGCCAAATAATCATACCAGTGAAATACAGACCTTGCCCACTGAGTTTTCAGGTGGGGTAAATTAGCAGGCTTTTCTGGAAGCTCTGAAAATATAAAGCCTTGAGTAAAAGCTAGACCCAGGGTGCATCTCCCTATCCAACCAAGGGGAAGCCATGCCCATAGGTAAGAGCCACATATCCAATAGATCCTGTTTGGAGCAAGCCAGCTGACTGAGATATCCAGTCCGAATTTGCTGGGGTCCAGCCCCGGTATATCCAGGGAATTCGAAGGGTGGACGGAGTCGGCGAGGAAAACTTATTTATTTGTTAATATAAGATTAGATGAGGAAGAAATAGTGTAGTAGGAAGATTAAGTGGAGAGAAGAGGCTGATTAACTTGGGTTACATGGAAAACCAATAAAGTTCCAGACAAGGAGCTTGCACCATCTACATTAGGCCGCCGGCGCCCGTATGAATATTGGAGAGTGCCCCGCCTTGGGATCTTTCTCTTACGGATCTTAAAAGCTGGGACAAGTAAGTAGACATAGTGAGCCTCCACGTCCCAGATGGGAATTCAGCCTGAAATTAAAGAGGAGACACGGGGGAAACCAGTCCAGCGACTGGCTCTCCTTCTATTGTCCTTCAAGGCCTTTTATACTTTTGATTATACATGAAGATCAATGGGTAATACAAAATTATGTAGCGCTAGCAGCCCAGACTCTTTCTGTATATCTTTTTGTATACAAAAGGTCTCAGGTGATTTACATTATCTTCTGGCCAAGAGGCTTGTTAACACTTTTTGGCTCTCTTCCTTAATGAATGTTAATTTTGTTACCCCTGAAGTGTTTTTCTTTAATCTGCATCTCCTTAAAGCGTTAAAGTTACATCTCTGTAGAACAAAGGTGCAGTGGCTTATAACAAAGAAGGTACTTAACTCAAAGATCTAATGTTGCTAATACCAGGTTACTACTTGTTTTTCTATATACCAACTATATCTAAAAATAAAGGATAGGAAAATTTGGCAGCAAATACTGGTTCAACAAATGAAACCTTTAATCGGTCCTATTCTAATGATTTTGACTCTTCGAAGCCCCTACATTCCTAAGATGTTTTAAGCTTCCTGTGCCTCCTGTGGTCAGGAGGCCTCAAACCATCGCGTGCACAGCTGTAGGAGTCCTGCAGGCAGGCTAAAAAGCCATTAGAGGGGTTTTTGGATTGAAACACTCTTTCAAATGCAGAAGACTAAAGCCCTGAATTGACTTTTTTCCAGAGAACGTCAGAAGAGTGGCAAAGCAGACAGATTCTTATTTTTTGGGGGGGGGGGGGGGTGGATGCTCAGGAAATTCCAGGGGGAAAACCTGAGGTCTGATTAGCCTTGCCATCAGAGCTCTGCCGCATGACCTTGTCACGGCTGGAATTCCTCACACTGGCTCCCGGCACCAATTAGTGCCTGGCCAGACAAAGGGAGGACTTGAATTGGGGTTGGAAAACACGGAAATGATTACATTGCATACATGCTGAGGCAAAAATCCCAATTGTTTCCAATCATTGTAATTAAGTTGTTGGCTGACTTTTGGGGATGGCTCTGTTTGTTCCCAGCATATAGGGGCAGTAGATACTAGACGTCCTTTTTCAGGAGTTAGCCATATAACCTCATCCCATCTTTGATAAACGTCAGGTAAAAAACCATTAGATCCAGACCTATTTGCCTTATGTGTAGCAAAGTAGACATTAAACCGAGGCAATGTATAATCAAAATTAAAAGTCATGTTATGTCCATAGTTAAAGTACAAAGTGTTGCACCAGTCCATTTTAGGGTTGGTAGATGTCATTAGATGAAGAAGAGGCATCACATATGATTGTTGTCGAAGGTATTCGGAGGTTTGGAGAAAGTCTTTTTCCTGAAGTGGAGATGTCCACCACAAAAGCCTTTCATGATGAAGAGGGGAGCACTCTGCAGACCCAGCAGTTAGACCAATTGTGGAATGCAGCATAGGAGTGAGCCCAGGACAGGAAGGCATTGTTTTGAGGATCAAACGGCAGACTCAGGATATTTGGAGTCAGCAGAAGTAAGCTCGCATAGGTTATTAGGCCCATCTAAAAAGTACAAAGTCAGAGAATAGAAAGTAAAGACATAAAAAGATGTCACTTAGTTTTGGTCAGGGTGCCACCTCTTAACTCGAGTGTGATGTACCCACGAATCAATCCCTGGTACTTTGACAGCTGTGGGAGAAGAAAGAATAATCTGGTAAGGGCCTTCCCAAAGGGGCTCGAGGGATGGGCCCCCAGATCCCAAAGTTTTTATGAGGACCTCAGTTCCTGGCTCAGATAGTGGCTTGCTTGACTCAGAGGCGGGGTCAGGAGTCATCTCTCGGAGTTCTGTTAATGCCTGTTGAAAAGCTGAGAGCTGAGTTACATAACTAGTTAATTCCAAGGCTTCAGGGTCTATAACAATGTCTGTGCGTAAGAAAGGCTTCCATAAATACATTCAAAGGGGGACAGTCCCTCCTTTCTGGGGGCAGTTCGAGTGCTCATTAAAGCTATGGGTAGGACTTTAATCCAATTGTCCTGCGTCTCTTGTCTTAATTTGCACAGATGTCTTTTGATAATATCATTAGCTTTTTCAACCTTTCCTGAGGATTGGGGTCTCCAGGAATAGTGTAAGTGATGTTCTATTCCTAGAGCTTTAGATACCCCCTGAGGTACAGCAGCTTTAAAGGCGGAGCCATTGTCACTCTGAAGGCTTCCTGGCAACCCAAACCGGGGGATAATTTCATGGATTAAAATCTTTATAACCTCCTTAGCCTGTTCACTACGACAGGGAAAAGCCTCAATCCATCCAGTAAAAGTATCTACCCAAACTTGTAAGCAAGAATATCAATTAGCTTTTGGCATATGAGTAAAATCAACTTCCCAGTCCTCTCCAGGATACTTTCCACTTCTTTGTAATCCAGATTTTGCTAGCTTTTCAGTCTTTGGGTTATTTTTCTGACAAACCTCACACCTTTTGATAATGTTCTTTAAAGTTTTCATTACATTTTTACCTTCAAACAAATGAGAAGCCATTTGGTAAGTACTCTCTGCACCCAAATGAAAACTCTGGTGTAAACCCTTAAGAATTTTCCATTGAGTATTTTCAGGAATTATTAATCGTCCATCCTCAGACTGTAACCATCCTTTATCAGTAATCTGTGCTCCTCTTTTTTCATATCTTTCTAATTCTTCCTCGTATATTGTGGTTTTTCCTGTTCGACAGGACCTGTCCAGATCAAAGGCATCTGCAGTGAAGGAGTTTCCTAAAGTGCCACTTTTCTGGCTTGACAGTCAGCCAGCTGATTACCTTCGGCTACTTTACTCCCATCCCTGCCGTGTGCCCTTTGCAATGCGTAACAGCTACTTCTTTAGGACAATATATACCATTTAAAGGTCTCTCGATCCCTCTGAAATGCTTAATAGCTTCTCCTGTTGCTGTTTTAAACTTTCTTTCCATATTGCAGCATGAGCATGTAAAGTCAAATAAGCATATTTAGAATCCGTGTAGATATTTACCCGCTGCCCTTTGCTTAACTCTAAAGCTCGGGTCAGAGCCACAAGCTCTGCTAACTGAGCACTGGTTCCCTGGGGGAGAGATTTTGCTTCCAAAACCTGTTCAGCAGTCACCAGGGCATTACCTGCTTTACGCTTTCCATCCCGGACAAAAGAACTGCCATCTGTAAATATTTCCATGTCAGGATTGTCTAATGGGGTATCCATTAGATCTTCCCAAGCTGCATAGTTTAAAGTTAGGAATTGAGAACAATCATGATCAGGTGTTTCATTTTCCTTCTCAGGAAGGAAAGTGGGAGGATTTAAATTTCCACAAACTTTAAGCTTAGTTACTGGTTCTTCTAACAATGACTGATATTTAAGAAGCCTACTGTCTGTCATCCAAATATTAACCTTAGAATTTAAGATTCTACTCACATCATGAGAAGTCCGTATAGCAAGGTTTCGTCCATTAATTATTTTTAAAGCTTCAGATGCTAATAAAGCCATTGCCCCAATCACTCTTAGGCAGTGGGGCCACCCACATGAAATTACATGTAATTCTCTGCTTAGAAAAGCAATAGGTTGCTGGTGAGGCCCTCGGGGTTGTGTCAAAACTCCCAAGGCTGTACCTTTCCTTTCGATGATAAAGAAATTAAATTCTGACCCTGTGGGCAAGCTCAGAGCTGGAGCTTGCAGGAGAGCAGTTTGAAGAACCTTAAAAGCCTTTTGAGTTTCTGGTGACCAAACCAGTTTGTCAATTTGGACCTGTTGAGTTTCAGCTATAAGTTTATATAAAGGCCGGGCAAGTTCCCCATAACCCAGAATCCAAATTCAACAATAACCTGTGATTCCGAAAAATCCTCTCAGTTGTCTTAAAGTCATAGGTAGGGGATGATTTAGTATAGGCTTAATTCTCTCAAGGCCTGTGGCCCTAGTCCCTTCTGATATGATTAGGCCCAGATATCTAACTGATTGTTGACAAAGCTGAGCCTTTTCTCTTGATGCCTTGTAACCACAGCCTGCCAGAAAGTTTAAGAAATTTTCTGAGGCTCCCGAACAAGCTTCCTCTGTCTCAGCACAGAGCAAAATATCATCTACATATTGTAACACCACCACTTCAGAGCTATTAAGTAGATCCCGTGACAGACTTTGTCCAAATAAGTGAGGACTGTCACGAAATCCCTGGGGCAAAACTGTCCAGGTTAACTGAGAAGCTGGCTATGTAGGGTCTTCAAAGGCAAATAAAAATTGACTTTCCTCTACCAAAGGCATTGAATAGAAGGCATCTTTTAAATCAATTACTGAGAAATATTTGGCTTGTTCAGGAATTTCAGACAATAGAGTATAAGGATTAGGCACCATGAGGTGTGAAGGAACTACAGCCTCATTTATTATAGGTAAATCTTGAACTAGTCTCCATTTACCATTTGATTTCTTTATACCCAAAATAGGAGTGTTGCAAGGACTGTTACAGGGAATTAATTGTCCCTGTTCCTTTAAATTTTCAATGATGGGTTTTAACCCTTCCTTAACCTCAGGTTTCAGTGGATACTGCCTCTTATGTGGAAATAAGTGTCGCTCTTTGAGCTTGACAACTGCAGGAATAGCATTTTGTGCTCGACCCAACAGATTTTCCATCAGCCCATACTCTAGGATTTACATTTTGTTCAACTAGAGGAAGAGAAAGGGAGGGCTCCATATTTATGAAAACAGAGGCATGGACCTTGTTCAGTATATCCTTCCCCAAAAGGAGTGAGGGAGATTCTGGCACGATCAGAAACTCGTGTGAAAATAGCACAGAATCTCAGTTGTAAGATAAAGAATAACTGAAATAATACCTTTTGGCTCGTCCAGACAGTCCCATTACGGAAGCAGATCGGGAAGAAAGTGGGCCAGGGGCTTCAGTAAGCACAGAGTAAGTTGCCCAGTATCTAAAAGGAAATCGACAGATTGGCCCCCCACAATTATTAATACCCAGGGTTCCTCAGGTGTAATTAGGACGGGAGCTTGTGTGGGGACCCCCGGGCACCTTCAGTCCTGATTGTCTTGAGAGTCCGACCCCGGAGACCTACGCCTCTGAGGGCAGTCTCTCTTCCAGTGTGGTCCTTTGCAGACCGGACATGGAGCTGGGGGTGGTTAGATGCCTGAGGGCAATCCCACTTGAGGTGCCCCTCCTTTCCGCAGTAATAGCAAGCCCATCCCTTTTCACCTGGGTTCCTCTGGGCATTTTTCTCTGGCTGCTTAAGAGTGTTTTTCATAGCCATTGTGAAGGCTTCCCCCTTTTCCTTTGTCTCTTTGCTTTTCTTTCTTTTCCTCATATTCCCTACCATAATAGACCATCTGAGCCAGTTGTAACAGAGTATCTAAAGACTGATTTGGTCCATACGCCCGTTTTTGTAGCTTATGGCGGATATCTGGAGCTGACTGAGTGATAAATCTATCTTTTAAGATCACTTTTCCTTCTTCACTTTCGGGATCAATCTCAGTGAATCTGCGAAGAGCTTCTCTTAGTCTATCCAGGAGCTTCCTTCTCCTCCTGTTCTATGTCTGCCGATTTGCTATAGTTTAAAGGCTTAGAATGCGCCTGCTTGAGTCTTTCAAGAATACATCTGACAAAATGACTCATCCCATCTTCCTTTGTTATGCCCAAGTCACGAAATCTCCCAATGACTACCAGGGAGCCGATATCCGATGCAAAAGCAAGAGAGTTTTTATTACCAAGCTCGAGCTAGGGCTCCCACCCGATACCGATGTAGCGGCTATAGGGAGGAGCCCTGAGTTCTGGGTTACATTGCTTATATAGGGTATTCTCGCGCGAGAAATGTGAAAAACAGGAGTTTCTGGGTTGGGAGACATCTAATTGGTTACCTTCTGTGGAAGGGTTAGGTGTTGGTTTCTGATTGGTTCTTATTTTCCCGGGCTGGCCACGGGTTCTGATTGGTTCCCATTACCTAGGTAGACTACTAAGTCAGGAGATTTTGGTCTGGGGTCTGATTGGCTCGAGGGTGGTGGGGTGAGGTCAGGTCAGGGGATTTCCAACGGCTCTTGGATTTTCAAAGGCTTTTTTCCTGGATCCTTACAAAATGGAGTTTTTCTGTTAACAAAATGGAGTAGCTTAGGTCCTTCACCTTTAGCTGAGTTGTAGTCTCAGTCTGGTTCTATAGTTGGGACCGCCTGATTCCCAGTAGGGAGGGCCTCTATCTTGTCCTCTCTCTTACCTACTGATTCATTACCAAGCCATTCAACTCCATAAGCAACCGCTTTTCCCAAAACTCGAGTCTTTGAGTCGGGAGTCAGCGTTTGTCCCAAGATATACATCACATCCTTCCAAGTAAGGTCATAAAGCAGAGTAACACCTTTAAAAGCTCTAATACATTTTTTCTGGGTCCTCCTTGATTCTTTGTATCTCTTGATAAGAAAAAGGCTTATTAACTTTCAGAGATTGATTATTTCTCCCGGTGGGTGTTTCATGAAGAGGCAACAGCTTGTGTGGCTGTTCCTCAGTCTCTCTGGCTGTTCTGCAAAGTAGGAGGACAGGAGGGAGCTGAAGGTTTCACTCCCAAATCTATACCCTTAGGACATAAGTCTGGCATATTTCGCAGAGAGAAAAGGGGCAACACATATGCTACTTCTACCCACTTCCCTTGTTCCTTACAGAACCGGTCTAATTGTAAAACAGTATTATACTTAAGAGACCCTCCAACCGGCCACCATTCGCCGTCCTCCGATGGATACGGTGGCCATGCAATATTGCATAGGAAGACCAGGTGTGTCTTCTTCAAGCCCTGGGTATAGAATCTATCCCAGTTTTCCAGGATACAGTTCAAAGGAGTGAGGCTGGAATTGTTAGCTCCCATCTGTAAGAGAGAAAAAAAGGGAACAGCGCCATTTTTCTACCGGATGCATCCCTCCCTGCTCTAGATGGGGGTGTAGACAGACTTTACACCAAAAGCTTTTCCTTCCTGGTCGGACTTAGTCTGTCCCTTACCGACGCAGGCACTGTCCTCGACCCTCTTGGTTCTACCACCGAGATGGAGTGGAGATGTACCAGGGTTAGACCTGATAGCATCTCTACCTGACGTCCAGCTCTTCACCTTTAACCTTGCTTGCCTCTGATGCCACCTGGGGTGTAATCAGAGTAACCTTTTGGAATGCCCCCCAAGCTAAGACTGCTGGGGGAAACATTCGTCACCTGAGTGCCTGTGCACGACCCTGAGTATATTCCTGACCACAATAAGACCGATACGAACATAAAGCTGGGATGTTCTTTTCAAGCATCACCACACCAGTATAAGAGCCTCCTCTAGTCCACTAAGAGCCAGTGTTACCAAAGGAAAAAAACCCACTCAGTCCCAATCTGAGTAACCTTTAACCTCTGAGATGTTTTTGGGGCTAAAGCCCCATCTAGTTTCTGAACTTCTGGATTCCTAGCAAGGCTAGGTGCTTTCTTGACTACCAATCCAACTTTGCCACAGTACACAGTAACAGTATAGATCACAAGTCCCTTGAAAGTGTATGATCCAATAGATTAGGTTAGTACTTCTAATTCCCAAGGAGTTATGAAATGGTCAAAGAGACCGAAAGGTTTGACTGAGAAAGGCGAGTTTGGTCCACACAGTTTGCCCATTTCTGGTCGGTTCCCAAAGGAGACATTGGGTGTCTCTTGGCCTTGGCAGGTCGGTAGAAACCCCCGACAGGTTTCTGCCATCAGCCATATGAGATCACTGTGGAACCGCAGAGCAGGGCTCCTCACTTGGCTTCACTCAGGGCATGTCATTCATTCACACAAGCACACCGTAGAGTTAGTAAAGCACAGCAGAAAACGTATTCGCTAAGAGAACAAAGAACTAGAGCTCCAAGCATCCTTACCTTGTCCTGAAGGATCGGGGATGAGCCCCCAAGATGAAAAGTTGTTGAATTAGGACGCCGGGATTCTTGGCCCCTGGAGGAGAAGAATTCAATCCGGGGCCAAAGACGAGGCTTGATTGCTCAGAGCTTTTGTGTAATAAAGTTTTATTAAAGTATAAAGGAGATAGAGAAAGCTTCTGACATAGGCATCAAAAGGGGGCAGAAAGAGTACCCCCCTGCTAGTCTTTAGCTGGATTTTATATAGTTATCAGCAGCCTGTTAATGAAAGAAAGGAATGTCTCAAAACTTAGAATGGCACCAGGCCCCTCACCCATAGGATGTATTTTGGGATAATCTTGGCTCCAAATGGTTCATCTTGGGCCATAAAAGGATTAACTTGAATCCTGAAGAAGGGCAGAGCACCATACAAATAGTGTTATTTACATAGATTAGAGGAGCAGTATCAGAGTATAACATACTGGTTTATCAAGTAGGTTCTGAGCCAAAAGGCGGAACCGACTTGAAGACAAGAGTTTGGGGTAAATGCACAGTACATTAGCATAGCCGAAGATAAACATTTCCATAAGAAAAAGGCATTGCTTAACTTCAGGTGAAACCAGGTGTCATGGCTACACAGAATTTTAAGAGAAACCTTTTAAATTTGTATAGGGAAGGAAAAAATATCGCTACTTTGTTTCCTCCTGCCACTTAAGAGAGATAAAAATGTCTGACACTTGCAGGCTATTTCCTCTATTTGGAGACCCCTGGCCTTTCTGCCTGTTACCCTCTTGTAACTAACTGCAGGGACATTGTGATGGTTCTAATAAGAAGGATCATACAGAGTACTGTTGAGAGCTTCCCTGACTGCCCCGTGCTGTTGCTGCCTCAGCGTCTGTCTGGGGAGCAGGCAGCCTGCAGGTCTTTGAACTCACAGCAGCCAGTCCTGTGAGCACCTCCACTAGATGACCCCCTTCCTTGAGATCAGCAGTCTTGCTGAACCCCAGGGTCTACTGCACAGGCCCCCCTTCAATGACACCCTCAGAGCTCACCAGATTCCTGCTCCTCTGGTTTGGACCCATCCATGCTCAGCCTGCAGAGCCCACAGCACTTCACCCAGGGTCCCTTAGAAAGGCCTGAACCCCAAGAACTGGAGCTTTTTCTGCCTGGTTCTAGCCTGACCTCCCTCAGAAATTACCACCCTAAACCCTCCCCTCTGAAAAGGGGAGAGGCTCAAGCTCAGGGCTCCTGAGTGTGGGTCCTGGGGAAGAAGCATCAGAACAGAGAACTTGCTAAAGACGTATTTAATGGCCCCACCTCAGACCTGCAGATTCATAACTTCTTAGAGTGGGGACCTGACCTCGAGGGGTTCATAGTCACTGAAATGTTTCAGAAAGAATCTGAACCATTGGCCAAGTGATTTCCATCTGTTTCCCATCAGGGTCACGTGACCAGTGTTAGGACCTCCCTGGTGCCTTCCCCAGAGAGTTCTCTCTTGGTCCTCTGGGAGCATCAGTGTGGTGTGTAGGAAGTGCTCCAGGGGACTCTAAGGGGAGGCCCGGGTTAAGGATGTGGCTCCTGGTCCATCTGTGAGAGCTGAGGACCAGCTTCAGTCTGAGGAGAGGCTGCAGGGTTGGTCTAGCTGGATTTGGACCAGGGAAGTCAGTCAGCTCACCTCATCTGTGTGAGCAGAGGGTTAGGAGCTCTCTATGGTGAGAGAACAATCAAGAAATAAGTTCACAGGCTGGTCTCCAGGTAGGAGGTGATTGTTCCTGAATCTCTCCTGAGACAGGACAGGAGAAGTCGGTCTTTTCAGATTTTCAAGTCCTTCTGTCTGTAGGTGAAGTAGTTGCAGGTTAAAGAGCTCTGTGGATGCCTTTGAAGGTATTTTCTCAAGATGCAGAGGTGTGTTTGCTACATGACATCCCCAGAGAAGACAAAGCAGGAGGAAGAAGGGGAGGAAATGGCAGCTTCTCAGGTCCATGTTCTGTTCAGGCCTGGGGCTGTGTCTGGTTTTCCTCCTGAAATGCCTAGACTGAGAATCCGCAGACCTTTAGTTCTCTGCTTCTAATGTTTCTGCCTGGGGTGTTTGTTATCCACTTCTTATTTTTCCCTTTTCTTCTTATCATGGTGAAGACTGGCTCTTTAGACCACATCTCCCTTGTGTCCCAGATCCTGTTCTCCATTGTCTGTATCCTGGCTTTCTATAGAACATGACGAATTCCCAACCTGAATGAGTGACTTTCAGCTGGTGAACATATTCCCTTTGTGAGAGATCAACACGGAGAGGTATTGGTATCTGAGATTCCCACTGGGATGTGGTTCAGTGTTGGGGTCTTCGGGAAGTAGGGGAAATGCCATGATGAGTTCACACGTGGATACAGTTCAGCTCTTTAGGAGTTAGAAAATGCCCTTGTATATTGAATCAAGTCAGTGATCCAGAATTTTTCAAAAAATGCACAGAAATAAAAAGAAAACTAGGAGACACTGTCCTCTGTGATGCTAAGGCTTACTAGTTAAACACACTGTTAGGATACAAAACAGGAAGTATATATAAAATGAATTTTGCATAAAACTGATATCTTTTTGTTAGGTTCAAGTTATAATTTCCTTATTTTTTCCTAAATGCCCAGGCTCTGATAGTGCATCTTCCGTGTGATTCATTTACACCATGACAGATGATGTCCACTGGCTCTGGTGATTTCTCTGAGATTATCAGGCTATGAAGTTCATTTTTTCCCTCTGTCTTTAAACAAGACTGTGGAAAAATGGAGTGGGGAACGTGTGAAAACTCTCACAGTTAATGGAGAAATTTTGCGTCTTTTTGGTTTCTCTTGGAAAATGAACGCTCACTGTGTTGATGATAGACACTGGGTTTTGGGAGTGGGCATTTTCATCACTCAAGCCCAGGTCTGATGTTTCCAGTACACTCCACGCTCATATCACACATAGTCTTCTTATTCACTTTTTTTTTTCCCCAAAATATTTGCAATAATCATATTGGTGCTAATCTGTTTTCACCTGTGTTGAATTTCTAAGATACAGCTCAACAAAATGATACAGTTTGTCAGGAAATTAAAGATTCAGAACCAAGAGCTCTTATTTATCTTATACAGTTTGTCAAGAAATTAAAGTTTCAGGACCAAGAGATCTAATTTATCTTATACTGTTGTATATGTTGACACCCTAGTGTATTTAAAATATACCAAGAATATCATTCACAAGTAGATGTATATATTTTAACTCATTAAAAATGATCTTGATTTTATTGACATGAATCAGTTCAGTTCAGTTCAGTCGCTCAGTCGTGTCCAACTCTTTGCGACCCCATGAACCACAGCATGCCAGGTCTTCCTGTCCATCACCAACTCCTACATTTTATCCAAACTCATGTCCTTTGAGTCGGTCATGCCATCCAGCCATTCTCATCCTCTGTCATCCCCTTCTCCTGCCTTCAATCTTTCCCAACATCAGAGTCTTTTCAGATGAGTCAGCTTTTCACATCAGATGGCCAAAATATAAATGTACAGCATGTGGCAAGGCTTTTTAGCAGAGTTCAACTTTAACTGAACATCAGTGAATCCACACTGGGGAGAGACCTTGTAAATGTACAGAATGTGGCAAAGCCTTTAACTGGCACCTGAGTCTTACTGTACATCAGCGAACTCATACTGGGGAGAAACCATACAAATGTAAAAAATGTGGCAAAGCCTTTATCCGTTGTTCACATCTTACTCAACATCAATGAATCCATACTGGGGAGAGACTTGATAAATGTACAGACTTTGGCAAAGCCTTTCCCCAGAGTTCAGGTCTTTCTCCACATCAGAGAATTCATACTGCAGAGAAATGTTAGACGTGTAAGGAATGTGGCAAAGGATTTCATCACAGCTATCACCTCATTCCCCATCAGAGAATACATACTGCAGAGAAACCCTAGAAATGAATCAGCGATAAAAAAGATCCTAAATATACAATTTTGAAAAAATGAGTGTACTTTGGAAAGATGCATGAATGAAATATAAAAATGTAGACAAGTGTTTAATCAAACATCAAAAGTAAATCAATGCCAGAGAATTCATACTAGAAAGCATTTCATTCATACCACTTTTGTTGAATTACTCTAAACAGAAACACTGTAGCAAGTATTCCATATCTAAAACATGTACTAAATTGATATGTTCATATGGATCACAAGATGAATGGATGGATATTTGCAGAGGTATAATTATTAGTCATGTATCCTTGTTTATATTAATGTTATTTGAGATCATCAAGGAACCCAAACGAATGTCATTCAACTCTCAAGTTATTATGCTGTGATTTGTTTCTGCTATATATATGAACGTCTGTTTTTGATGGTGGTTACCTCAGTTGTAAGAGAAGCCCTTCTATATTAGGTGGGAATCATTTATATTTATTCTGCAATTTATAAGATTAAGAACACAGTAATATTATATGCACACTAAACTTCTAACTGGAGGTATTTGTCACTGAAGTCACCCATCTGTGTTGTTACCATGATGTAAGTGTTCAGGGAATAATTCAAAGTAAGATGGAAGTTTGCTCTAAGTTTTCAATAATTATGTCAATTGCTTTTTAAGCATAAAACAAGGATTGTTCATGAAAATAGAAGGTCTTTTTATAACATCAACATTGAGAAATCATGCATATTACCTGGCAGGCTTGAAATAAGGACATCTTCTCTTCTACCTGATGTAAGTATAGAAAACTCTTTCTGGAAGAGTCATATTAATATGATTAATGTCCATCCATGTTTACTAAATTAGCCTCCATTTTGTAAACCACGTAAATCACATTCACAGATCATTTCATCAGAGACACAGGAAAGTATTTAGAAGCTTGTAATCTGTATTTTAATCAAGGATCAAACAACAGTTGTAAAAAGTTTTATTCCATCTGTGTAAAATTAATGTATGTTCATTAATAAAAGTGAATGGTTTTTTCGTGTTACAGTTGATGTGGAATGAAGGAAGGGTGAACGCACCACCAGCATTAACGTCTCCCACCTGTTTAAGATTGCAGGAAAGATAACGTTATAAGAAACTATTTGTAGCACAGGGGGATGGCATCTGTAGAAATTAGTTCCTTACTGGTATTAAACTCTCATAATTCATATGTTTCTCACGATTTCTATGTTGTATCTCCTCTCCCATTTTGAAACTACTCGGACATTGTGATGGTTCGAATAAGAAGGATCAGACAGAGTACGGCTGAGAGCTTCCCTGACTGCTCCGTGCTGTTGCTGCCTCAGCGTCTGTCTAGGCAGCAGGCAGCCTGCAGGTCCTTGAACTCACAGCAGCCAGTCCTGTGAGCACCTCCACTAGATGACCCCCTTCTGGAGACCAGCAGTCTTGCCAAACCCCAGGGTCTACTGCACAGGCCCCCCTTCAATGACACCCTCAGAGCTCACCAGAATCCTACTCCTCTGGTTTGAATGGACCGATCCACACACAGCCTGGGGAGCCCACAGCACTTCACCCAGGGTCACTTAGAAAGGCCTGAACCCCAAGTATTGGAGCTTTCTCTGCCTGGTTCTAGCCTTGACCTTCCTCAGGGGCCCTCAAGGCTTCCTGTGAATTCTCTCAGGACCTAGAGTCATAAACTCACCTGCTTCAATTGTCCTTTGTTCTTCTGTTAGCTAAAACTTTTCAGGGGCTCATTTAAGCAAATGTCAATTTAACAAAGTCACAAAAAGCGTAATTAAAAGCCATGATGGCAAAATTCTGAACTAAGATTTATAAAATCTTACCCTGTATAATTCTTAGCACAAGTTTCTTGTCTAGGCTTAAAGGAACTCTTTTCTCATGGCCTTGGCATACTTTGAATTCAATATATAAGTATCTGAAGATATATACATCATATAATTTATATAATACACATTGACTACAATATATAAATATCTGATGGTATATATGTTAGCGGTGAGAAAACCAAGAAGGAATATTTGAGTGTATGTGTATTCGTATACTTTTAACTTAGATAATTTAGAAATGCTAGATCAAAACTGGTCATTTTAGAATTGCAGATGATTGACTAAAAACTGCAAAACTTGTCAATTTGTCAAATAATCTGTTTTGTCTATTTTTCCTGGTATTCATTTCCTTAAATGTCAGGAGGTTACATTTTTTAAGGAACTTCCACACTGTCCACCCCCCCGTGACTGCCCCAGTTTACATTCCGTCCAGCCCTATAGGAGGTTCCCTGATCTCCAAGCCTCTTCAGCGTTTATGATATCATTAGTGGGCTCTTTGCTAATTGTTATTCTGACTGGCTTGAGGTGATGCATCATTGTAGGTTTGTTTTGCATTTCTTGTTATTTAGCGCTGGTGAGCATCTTTCATTTGCCTCTTGCTCATCTAAAAGAGCAAGTTGCCCCATCCAGCCTCAGCAGTTGTGGCACACAGGCTTAGTTGCCCCAAAGCATGTGGAGTATTCCTGGACCAGGGATCAAGCCCATGTCCCCTGCACTGTCAGATGGATTCTCCACCACTGGGTGACCTGTCTTTGAGATGCATAGATATTTTTTATTGGAATATAATTGCTTTCAAATGTTGTGTTAGTTTCTGCTGTATGACATCATCAATCAGCCATAAGTATACATGAATCTGCTCCCTCTTGAACCTCCCTCCCGTGATCTCCATTTCACCCCTCTGGTCAGCACAGAGCACCAAGCTGAGCTCCCTGTGCTATCCAGCAGCTTCCCACTAGCTTTCTGTTTTAACTATCAGTTCAGTTCAGTTCACTTGCTCAGTCATGTCCAAGTCTTTGCGACCCCATGGACTGCAGCACCCCAGGCCTCCCTGTGCAAGCCAGGCCTCCTGTCCATCACCAACTTGCAGAGTTTACTCAAACTCACGTCCATTGAGTCGGTGATGCCATCCAACGATCTCATCCTCTGTTGTCCCCTTCTCCCCACTTCAATCATTCCCAGCATCAGGGGCTTTTCAAGTGAGTCAGCTTTTTGCATGAGGTGGCCAAAGTACTGGAGTTTCAGCTTGAGCATCAGTCCTTCCAATGAACACCCAGGACTGATCTCCCTTACATTGGGCTGGCTGGATCTCTGCGCAGTCCAAGGGCCTCGCAAGAGTCTTCTCCAGCATTTTAGCCACGGTGGTGTGTGTGTGTCAGTGGGCTCTTCAGTTTGTCCCCCTCTTCTTCTCCTGCCATGGCCACACATCTGTTCTCTATATTTGTGCAAATATTGTCTTTGGATTGCCAATTCCTTCTCCAGGAATATTGTCTTAACAGATATATGTGAATCTAAAAAAATGATGTTGATGAACTTATTTACTGAGCAGGAATACAGGCGCAGAGGTAGTTCTTATGCTTTTGGATATTAAGCTTTCAAGGCATAAAATACGTGGACAACCATTCCATGCATTTTACGGAGTGAAAGAAGCCCATTCAAAAATGCTACAGAAAGTAGGAATTTCACAATATGACACTTGTGTGTAGGTAAATGTTCATATGTGCTCAGTTGTGTCTGAGTCTTTGTGAGCCCAGGGGCTATAGCCCGCCAGGCTCCTCTGTCCATAGATTTCCCAGGAAAGGATACTGGTGTGGGTTTCCATTTCTTCCTCCAGGGGATCTTCCTGACCCAAGGATGGAACCTGAATCACCTGGATCTCCTGCATCGGCAGGTAGATTTCTTCCCACTCAGTCACCTGGGAATCTGATAGGAAATATAGACATGATTAAAACGGTCTGTGGTTGCCGTGGGTTTCAAAGGAGGGACTATAAATATCCTAAATCTAGAGGACTTTCAAGACCGTGAAATAATTTGTGTTAAACTGTTGTGATGGACACGTTATTATACATTTATCCAGAGGTATGGAGTGCACATCCCTAAAAGAGAAACATAAGGGTAAACTAAAGAGTTTGTCTATTTACTGTCCTTATAGATTCATCAGTGGTAACGAATGCTCACTCTGGGGGGGAAAGGTAAGGAGGGAGATTGTCCACGTGTGGGAACAAGAGGTATATGGGAAACGTTGATACTTTATTCTCAATTCTGCTGTGAAACTAAATCTTCTACAAAGTTGGTACTGGTGCATGCATACTGAATATTTTTTAGAATATATAATATTAGAAAGTTGGACATGCTTCTATCTTTAATTTTTCCTTAGTCATTATACTATAAAGATGTGAGAAAATAGAGCTCTCTAAATGGCGCAGACAACAAACTGTAGCAGTTGATTCATAAAACCTAGAAAAACACACACAGGAAGTAGAGCAACGTTCTCACGTGTTAATTTGTGTGTAATGTAACTTACGACAACACCGATCATTATTTCCTTGGTTGGTCATCAGATAGCATTTAGGACATCATTTTCAAAGGCATTTGACTCTGCCCACACACACTTGTTAATCTAGCGTGTCCTGCTCAGTTCAGTTCAGCTCAGCTGCTCAGTCCTGTCCTACTCTTTGTGACCCCATGGACTGCAGCTCGCCAGGCCTCCTGCTGCCTCTGGTTTATTTTCAAAGAAAGCTGTGATGGAAACACCTCCAGGCTCCTGGTCTCTGAAGTTGGAGGTGCCACACCTGCTGAGAGGTGGTCAAAATGCAAATCATTTTGTGAAAACCTGTGTTCCCAGGCTGCAGAGGGGGGTGAAAAAACTAAGGAGATCTTTGGGAAGAATTCTGCAAGTAAAGCCTGGTAGGAACCCAAGACCCCCAGCTGATTCCCACCAAACACTCCCCTCACAGGCACAGGCCAAGAACCACCACACCCATCCTAGAAAGAGCCCCTCCCCAGGGAATCAGGTTGACCTTTGCTTCTAGACGTTCCCGCCCTAAATCCATCCTTCCTGAGGTCTCAGATGTGCCAAAAGTGAGGTTTCCTCTTGCATTTTTTCAAAACCCTCATAGGCTGGGTCAGGTAGCCCAGAAGTAGGGCCCATTGTCTCTGGTGAATTGTTCTGCAGCCTGCTCTCTAATGCAAAAAGGAACATCCGCAAATAGAGTGGAGCACCAGGATGTGATTAGCATATCAGGTTTGTCTTGATTAGCCACTACAGATCAGGAACACAGAAAGTCAACAAAGAGCTCAGAAAAGGGTGAGAGAAACAAGAAAACATTTTCTTCTTTTTTACTGCAGCAGTTGCAGGTTAAACGGCTGTATGGATGCCTTTGAAGGTATTTTCTCAAAATGCAGATGTGAGTTTGAGACGTCATATCCCCACAGAAGACGCAGAGCAGGAGGAAGACGAGGAGGAAATGGCAGCTTCTCAGGTAATTGTCCTCTCATGGGTCTGGGGCTGTGTCTGCTTTTCCTGAAATGCCTGTGTGGAGAATCTGCAAACCTTTAGTTCTCTGCTTCTAAGTTTTCTGCCTGGAGTGCTTGTTATCACCTTCTTATTTTTTCCCTTTTTTTTTTTTTTAAATAGTGAAAACCAGCTCTTCAGGTTTTGTCTCCCTCATATTCCAGAGCCTTTTCTCCATTGTGTGTATCCTGGCTTTGTATAGAGCATGATGAATTCTCAATATGAAATAGTGACTTTCAATGTTGAATACATTCCCTTTGTGAGAGATCAATATGGGGAGGCACTGGTATCTGAGATTCCCTTTGAGATGTGGTTCAGTGTTAGGATCTTAGGAAAGTCGAGGAAATGCCGTGATGAATTTACATGTGGATGCAATTCAGCTCTCTAGAACAGGAGTAAGAAAATGCCCTTGTTAATAGAATGAACTTAGCATTCCAGAATTTTTCAGAAGTTAAAGTAGCAGAGACAATCCTCTATACCAATAAGAAAAATATACTAATTAAATGGACTGTTAAGCTACAGATAATGGGAGGTATATAGGAGATGGAATTTGCAGAAAACTGACATTTTTCATGATAGATTGAGATCATGGTTTTCTCAATATTGCCGAAATGCCTGGCAGTGATAATGCATTTTTTCATATACTTTTACCCGGTGACCTCTGTGGTTCAGGTGCTTCTGTGAGATTTTCACGCTATGAAATTCTTTTTTTTTTTTTTTTGGTCTGCAACAAGAATCTTGGACAGAAAAAGTAATGGATATCCCTATCACAGGTAACGAGGAGATGCCATATTTTCTTAGTTATTCTTTGCTTTGAAAAATGAACACTGTCAACTAAAACAGATGCACAATTTGAGAGATGTGAATTAATTTTTATTTTGGGCAAAATGAGGACAGCAGCCCAGGAGACAGCATCTCAGGGAACTCTGAGAAACTGATCCAAAGAGATAGTGAGGGAAGGTCAGTATGTGACTTTGGTCAAGGGGGAGTTCAGTGCAATCAAGCACTTACTTTAAGAATGTTTTCTGCCAGTCCTGAGGAACTGAAGTCATCATTTAGTGGTTTAGTGCTTTTCTAGATATGAAGAGATGCTAGGATTGGGATCATGAAAGCAGTTCCTGAAAATACTTGACTCTCTAAAGACCTATTCCACCAGATTCCCTGGAGCAGAGTGCCTCAATCCACGGTGAACTCCATCGAGGGGACTGAAGTCAGTTGCAGCACCATAAGGTTCATTCTTCCCAGAGGCAGATGACAAACGCCCTTGTTGTTGTTAAATTCAGTTCAGTCGCTCAGTCGTGTCCGAGTCTTTGCGACCCCATGAATCCCAGCACGCCAGGCCTCCCTGTCCATCACCACTCTGGGTGTTTACTTAGACTCACGTGCATCTTCTCAGTGATGCCATCCAGCCATCTCATCTTCGGTTGTCCCCTTCTCCTTCTGCCTCCAGACTCCCAGCATCAGAGTCTTTTCCAGTGAGTTAACTCTTCTCATGAGGTGGCCAAAGTACTAGAGTTTCAGCTTTAGCATCATTCCTTCCAAAGAAATCCCAGGGCTGATCTTCAGAATGGACTGGTTGGATCTCCTTGCAGTCCAAGGGACTCTCAAGAGTCTTCTCCAACACCACAGTTCAAACGCATCAGTTCTTTGGCGCTCAGCCTTCTTCACAGTCCAACTCTCACATCCAGACATTACTGCTGGAAAAAGCATAGCCTTGACTAGACAGATTTAGTCGGCAAAGTACTGTCTCTGCTTTTCAATATGCTCTCTAGGTTGGTCATAACTTTTCTTCCAAGGAGTAAGCGTCTTTTAATTTCATGGCTGCAGTCACCATCTACAGTGATTTTGGAGCCTCCAAAAATAAAATCTGACACTGTTTCCACTGTTTCCCCATCTATTTCCCATGAAGTGATGGGACAAGATGCCATGATCTTCGTTTTCTGAATGTTGAGCTTTAAGCCAACATTTTCACTCTTCTCTTTCACTTTCATCAAGAGGCTTTTTAGCTCCTCTTCACTTTCTGCCATAAGGGTGGTGTCATCTGCATATCTGAGGTTATTGATATTTCTCCTGGCAATCTGGATTCCAGCTTGTGTTTCTTCCAGTCCACCATTTCACATGAGGTACTCTGCATAGAAGTTAAATAAGCAGCATGACAATATGCAGCCTTGACATACTCCTTTTCCTATTCAAAACCAGTCTGTTGTTCCATGTCCAGTTCTAACTGTTGCTTCCTGACCTGCATACAGATTTCTCAAGAGGCAGGTCAGGTGGTCTGGTATTCCCATCTCTTGCAGAATTTTCCACAGTTTCTTGTGATCTACACAGTCAAAGGCTTTGGCATAGTCAATAAAGCAGAAATAGATGTCTTTTTGGAACTCAATTGCTTTTTCCACGATCCAGCAGATGTTGGCAATTTGATCTCTGGTTCCTCTGCTTTTTCCAAAATCGGCTTGAATATCAGGAATTTCACGGTTCATGTATTGCTGATAGTTTGAACATTCTTTGGCATTGCCTTTCTTTGGGATTGGAATGAAAACTGACGTTTTCGAGTCTTGTGGCCACTGCTGAGTTTTCCAAATTTGCTGGCATATTGAGTGCAGCACTTTCACAGCATCATCTTTCAGGATTTGAAACAGCTCAACGGGAATTCCATCACATCCACTAGCTTTGTTCGTAGTGATGCTTTCTAAGGCCCACTTGACTTCACATTCCAGGATGTCTGGGCTTTAGATGCGTGATCACACCATCATGATTATCTGGGTCGTGAAGATCTTTTTTGTACAGTTCTTCCGTGTATTCTTGCCACTTCTTCTTAATATCTTCTGCTTCTGTTAGGTCCAGACCATTTCTGTCCTTTATCGAGCCCATCTTTGCATGAAATGTTCCCTTGGTATCTCTCATTTTCTTGAAGAGATCTCTAGTCTTTCCCATTCTGTTGTTTTCCTCTATTTCTTTGCCTTGATCCCTGAGGAAGGGTTTCTAACTCTTGTTGCTATTCTTTGGAACTCTGCATTCAGATGCTTATATCTTTCCTTTTCTCCTTTGCTTTTTGCTTCTCTTCTTTTCACAGCTATTTGTAAGGCCTCCCCAGACAGCAATTTTGCTTTTTTGCATTTCTTTTCCATGGGGATGGTCTTGATCCCTGTCTCCTGTACAGTGTCACGAACCTCATTCCATAGTTCATCAGGCATTCTATCAGATCTAGGCCCTTAAATGTATTTGTCACTTCCACTGTAAAATCATAAGGGATTTGGTTTAGGTCACACCTGAATGGTCTAGTCATTTTCCCTACTTTTCTTCAATTTAAATCTGATTTTGTTAATAAGGAGTTCATGATCTGAGCCACAGTCAGCTCCTGGTCTTGTTTTTATTGACTGTATAGAGCTTCTCCATTTTTGGCTGCAAAGAATATAATCAATCTGATTTCAGTGTTGACCATCTGGTGATGTCCATGTGTAGAGTCTTCTCTTGTGTTGTTGGAAGAGGATGTTTGCTATGACCTGTGCATTTTCTTGGCAAAACTCTTATTAGTCTTTGCCCTGCTTCATTCCGTATTCCAAGGCCAAATTGCCTGTTACTCCAGGTGTTTCTTGACTTCCTACTTTTGCATTCCAGTCCCCTATAATTAAGAGGACATCCCTTTTGGGTGTTAGTTATAAAAGGTCTTGTTCAGTCATTGGCGATGCTCTTGGCAAGTGCCGATTTGTAGTTGACAACACTTCTGTGTGTTTAGTAGAGATGCTGGGATTTGGGAGTGGGGATTTTCATCACTCAAGCCCAGGTCTGATCATTTCTGGTACACTCCATGCCACATCACAGATAGAGTCTCATCACATTTCTGTATTTTCCAAAATGTTTACAAGAATCATATTACTGCTAATCTGTGTTCAGCTGTGTTAAATTTTAAAATATATTTCCATGCAAGTGGTAGATTTTTCAAGAAATTAAAAAATTCCTAGAGGAGAACATAGGCAAAACACTCTCTGACGTAAATCACAGCAGGATCCTCTATGATCCACCTCCCAGAATTCTGGAAATAAAAGCAAAAATAAACAAATGGGATCTAATTAAAATAAAAAGCTTCTGCACAACAAAGGAAAATATAAGCAAGGTGAAAAGACAGCCTTCTGAATGGGAGAAAATAATAGCAAATGAAGCAACTGACAAACAACTAATCTCAAAAATATACAAGCAACTTCTGCAGCTCAATTCCAAAAAAATAAACGACCCAATCAAAAAATGGGCCAAAGAACTAAATAGACATTTCTCCAAAGAAGACATACTGATGGCCAACAAACACATGAAAAGATGCTCAACATCACTCATTATTAGAGAAATGCAAATCAAAACCACAATGAGGTACCACTTCACACCAGTCAGAATGGCTGCAATCCAAAAATCTGCAAGCAAATGCTGGAGAGGGTGTGGAGAAAAGGGAACCCTCCTACACTGTTGGTGGGAATGCAAACTAGTACAGCCACTATGGAGAACAGTGTGGAGATTCCTTAAAAAATTGCAAATAGAACTACCTTATGACCCAGCAATCCCACTGCTGGGCATACACACCGAGGAAACCAGAATTGAAAGAGACACATGTACCCCAATGTTCATCGCAGCACTGTTTATAATAGCCAGGACATGGAAACAACCTAGATGTCCATCAGCAGATGAATGGATAAGAAAGCTGTGGTACATATACACAATGGAGTATTACTCAGCCGTTAAAAGGAATTCGTTTGAATCAGTTCTGATGAGATGGATGAAACTGGAGCCTATTATACAGAGTGAAGTAAGCCAGAAAGAAAAACACCAATACAGTATACTAACACATATATATGGAGTTTAGAAAGATGGCAATGACGACCCTGTATGCAAGACAGGAAAAAAGACACAGATGTGTATAACGGACTTTTGGACTCAGAGGGAGAGGGAGAGGGTGGGATGATTTGGGAGAATGGCATTCTAACATGTATACTGTCATGTAAGAATTGAATCGCCAGTCTATGTCTGACACAGGATACAGCATGCTTGGGGCTGGTGCATGGGGATGACCCAGAAAGATGTTATGGGGAGGGAGGTGGGAGGGGGGTTCATGTTTGGGAATGCATGTAAGAATTAAAGATTTTAAAATTTAAAAAAAAAATAAATAAATAAAATAAAATGTTAAAAAAAAATAAAATAAAGATTTTAAAATTAAAAAAAAATAAAAAATAAAGGCACAGGGTCAGGCAGACATGAAAAAAAAAGATTAAAAAATTCAGAACCAGAGCTGTCTATTTTTTTAATCATTGTGTATGTCTGCACCCTCGTCTATTTTAAAAAATTAAAATAATATTGTCACTGAGTGTATGTTTCTCAGTTCACAACAAGAATTTGTAGCAAGGGACATTAAAGCCCTCCGCACATCACAGCTCTCGAGTCTTGGACAAACCGTGTTATAGCCCTTAGGCAAATCAGTGTTACAGCTGTATTTTATTTAGAAGATAGCAGGAGAATCCATCCTCGAAGCGTGTTGGCATGCCAACCCAAAGAGAAGAGACTGGAGAAGCGTGTGGGGGAGGGAGAAAGAGAGAAAGAGCGAAAGAGCGCAGGCAAGTGGGAGAGAGAGAGAAAGCGCTTTGGCTCCTCCTTTTATATGTTTTTTCCTCGACCTGGGCCTGCCCTATGCAAATTGGGTTTAGCTAGGAGTGCTGTTTGTTCTACCTGAAGTCTTCACTCTGGTCTTCGGACCTTCCTTGTCTCCCTTTGGACTCCTTTTCCCTATTTTACCTACCTAACAATATCATCCTCAAATATTTATGTACATTTTCAATCAGTTAAAAATTTTCCTGATTTTGTTGACATGACAGTTTTTCTCTTAGTAAGTATACAGTCCCATTTTAGTGTATGTCAGTATGCATGAACATGTTAACACCATTCGATTGATTTTTTTTTTTCTTTTTTGAAGATTCCCTGAAGCATGGAATAGCTAGCCACTCCAGTATTTGTGCCTTGAGAATCCCATGGACAAAGGAGCCTGGCAGGCTACAGTCCCTGGGGTTGCAAAGAGTAGGACACAACTGAGTGACTAACACTTTTCTTGTTTTTAGTATTATTACAAATAGAGAAATTTCTATAAACTTTCATTAGCGTTAGCTCTGTGCATTTGTCTGTGTTTTATTAAAGTCTAGAGTCACAAACTAAAGTAAAAGTTGCTGCTGCTAAGTTGCTCCAGTCGTGTCCGACTCTGTGCAACCCCATAGATGGCAACCCAAGAGGCTCCCCCGTCCCTTAAGCTGTCATTTAAAGAATGTTTGTTAAAATATTTGCCAAAAGATGCTACAGCAACATTATTGATTTTAAATTATTTCTGTTATACATTCAAGTCTCTGAAAACTGTCAGAAAGTAGTATATACCAGATTGTTAAAATGAATCTTGTTGCCGAGGTTACTATACTATCAGACCTGTAAAATATGTAAAGCACTTAAAGTTCAAAGTTAAATGTAAATTCTTTCTTTACTATTCTACTTCATTGCTGTTCACACATTGTCACTCATGGAGCAGAATTTTCAACATTACTAGTTCAAAGAAGCCTTGAAAAATGTGGCACATTGAGCCCACTCCAGAACATTTGGATCAGGAAGTGCTTTGAAAAAATATTTCCTGTTTCTTTTGATAGACAGTTCATCCTCTGTCAACTGAGTACAACACTCAAAAATATATATGCCAATGTTGATCTGATTATATAATTTATCTTCCAAATCAGAATAATTGCTGTAGTGGTTGATGGATCATATCTCATCCTCTTTTCTTGGGGTTAAAAATGTGGTAGAAAATATTACTGTGTAAAAATTATATTGTTGTGTAACACCAGACATTCTCCGAAATCAAAACCATTTCTTTTGCTGGTTTCCTCTTGGGTCACATTAGGAAGTCTTCCCATGGCCACATGGAAACTGTACTTTGTATTTCAGGGACGGCTGACATTTCAGGATGTGGCCCTAGACTTCACTCAAGAAGAGTGGGAATGCCTGGACCTCGGTCAGCGAGAATTGTACAGGGACGTGATGTTAGAGAACTACAGGAACCTGGTTTCCTTGGGTGAGAATAACTGCCTTCCAGAATCCCTTCTCTACCCACTGGGTTTTGGTTCCTGTATTGCTAGAATGTCTCCTAGAATCTTCTGCTCCTTATAATAGTTTCAGATCCTTGCTTTCTATGGGAAAATGGATATTTATGAGTTGAGAAAGAAGACTTCATGATGATTCATTATGATTCTGACTTTTCCTTGATGGAATCTGCCTCCTCCTTCTAGGTTAGTGGTAATTCTGTAGGTTCTGTGGTATAAAAGGGTGCCACTCTCCTTTATAAATCAGATTTCTCCTACTTACTTACTTTGGCCTTAGTAGTACTTGACTAGAATCTCAAGATCTTTTCTTTGTGTATTTGTTAGTCATAAAAGTGCTTCAATAAAGTATTTGGGGATATAATTTTCTTGGCTATATTAACATTCAACCATGCCTTCTCTAGAATGTTAATAATGTAATGAGCAAGATTACAGTCATGTCTGACTCTTTGTGACCCTATGGAATAGTCCATGGAATTCTCCAGGGCAGAATACTGGAGTGGGTAGCTGTTCCCTTCTCCAAAGGATCTTCCCAACCCAGGCATGAAACACAGGTCTCCCACAGTGCAGGTGGCTTCTTTACCAGCTGATCCACTAGGGAATGTTCATACAGCGTAGGAAATTATGTCCCCCAATACTTTTTTTCTAGGCTGTATTAACATTCTACCATGCCTTCTCTGGGCTTCCCAGGTGGCACTAGTGGTAAAGAACCTGCCTGCTAATGCAGGAGACGTAAAAGAAATAGGTTTGATCCCTGGGTTGGGAAGAACTCCTGGAGGAGGACATGGCAACCCACTCAGTATTTTTGCCTGGAGACTCCCATGGACAGAAGAGCCTGGCGGGCTACAGTCCGTAGGGTGGCAAAGAGTCAGACATGACTGGAGCGACTTAGCACACGTGCCTTCTCTTCTCGCTTGAATATATATTAGGTTGGAAACTGATGATTCTCTAGCAAAACAAATATTCCTTTTCCTGATAGCAGGTCTTGTGGTCTCTAAGCCAGACCTGGTCACCTTTCTGGAGCAAATGAAGACTCCCTGGGATGTAAGGAGACTGGCGATGCCAGCCATATACACAGGTAGGTGTGAATGGATGGAGCCGATCAGTCAACGACACATCCAAGGATTAGTGAGGAATTCATCCTTTGTCATGTGGTTTGGGAAGATCTGCTTCAGTGGAAATTATTTTAGAGAAGTCTGGGTTTCTTTCCGTTGCTATCATAGGCGGATATCACCTGCCCCCTTCTGTCCTTTTAAAACATTCCTGAATTCATCTCCAGTGATTACTTTTCTCAATCACAGTGAGAACTGAAATCCTTATCTTGGCCTGTGACAACCTGTATGAATGGATTACTATTCCATTTCTTGGGTGGGGGTGGGGAGCATAGGAAAACTGCACATTTCTGAAAAACTCTAAGACGCTCCTATTAAAGTTTCTACCTCTAGATGGCAGTGTGTGACTGGAATTGTAGACATACTGCCAAAGTTCTAGGAATATTGGGGACAGAGGTGGTTTTTTTTGTTTTGTTTTGTTTTTTTCTGACATAATTTCTAAAACACTGGAAACTTCAAATATGATCTGATCAATTTTAAATTCAAGTAATTTCTTCACTGCATAAACCAAGACTTCCCTAAAGAGAAAGAATGCCAATCTCAGGGTTACTTCAAAGTTTTTATTTTCTTCATACGAACTCATGAAATGTTAAGTGTATTTGCTCCGATGCCTCAATGCTAAAAGACTTAAATATATTAAATTAACTCAAAGAATTTTCACATAAATTTGCATAAGAGCTTAAAATATTTCCCACCATATTTTTAATAGTTTCAAACTATTACAATGTTTAGATAATAGAATCTTTTTAAAACATTCTTATTGGAGTATAACTGGTTTACAGTGTTGTACAGCAAAGAGAATCCATTTTACGTGTAGCTATCTACTCTTTTTAAGATTTCCTTCCCAATTAGATCCCCACAGAGCATTGATAGTGTTCCCACCATATTTTTAAAGTCCGATTTCTTAATTTCTCAAGAACTGCTTCTTTATTTAATTAATCTTGTTATCGCTTCCCCAGACTTTGTCCTTCATGTCCTCGCTTTCTGATTAGACCTATGTCAGTATCATTTATGATTTTTATATTGAAACCTCATATAGAACATGCTAAAATAACAAGTGGGTTTAAGAATTAGAGGGCACCTAGTGGCATCTGCATTTAAGATGACTTAAGTCACAGCGGCTGCTTCTCAGCCTTTTGGCTAAGATCAAGTGTAGTATCTGTTCTTATCAGTTTAATATCTGATATGTCTTCCCTGGTGGCTCGGACTGTAAAGCGTCTGTCTATGATGTGGGAGACCCAGGTTCAGTACCTGGGTTGGGAAAGATCCCTTGGAGAAGGAAATGGCAATCCACTCCAGTACTCTTGCCTGGAAAATCCCATGGACAGAGGAGCCTGGTAGGCTACAGTCCATGGGGTCACGAAGAGTTGGACACGACTGAGCGACTTCACGTTCACATTCAAGTCACAGAGTAATCATTAGACTGCCTGTCTCTTCTTCATTTAGTGGTTCTTTTAGCTTTTTGTCTTGCTCCTTTCTCTACATCATACTTCTTTGTCCTCTCATTTTGTCACATTTTCTGGGTTTGTGGTCTATTCTGCAGGCTGCAGGATCCTAGCTCCTCTTGCTCTGTTGTCTCCCCCCAGGGTGTGAGGTTGCTCCACAGGCTTTTACCCTTATCCCCTTGATCTGGGCTTTGATTGCTGTTATTGTGACCCGAGCCTCCCCTGGATATTGAGGGGAGCTTCCCCTTGGCTCTATGGCTCCTCTGGGGATGTTCACCTTGGGTGTGCTCATGTGCTGTGTGAATCTCATGTGATCCCATGTTGGCACTCCTCTTGGCCCCCCTTCAATCATGGGCATGCTGCCACATTGCTCTGGTGTCTCTCAGATGTTGTTTCACTGGAACACCAGCAGAGATCCAGTGAACTCAGGTCCCAGAATTGCATTCATGGAGCTGGACCTGCTGTGGTGCTATGTGGGCAGCTTGGACTCTGGCCTGGCCCACCCCTTAGTATACATCCCCACAAAGTCTACAGCTGCTAAAGCTATACCTCCCATGACTAGGGGATCCCTGGATGTCCATTCAGATGCTCTGTAGGGGCTGAGTTTACAAAGCCAGTTGCAGGTATAAAAGCATGATTTGTGCAACCGTGAGGAGAAACTTTAGTTTTTCTTCCTTAACCAAGGGGCTTAGGTGAGCTTTCAGCTTCTTCTATGTGTGTGGGCCACCCACAGGTGTCTGCTCCAGTGGCTGCCTCACAGCACAGGAGTCTGCTGATTGTGGAGGAGGTGCATGGGGGGAGGCTGTGGCTGGAGCTCAATAGAGCCCACCCATGTGGTGGCCCTTCCTAGTGCTGGGGGAGGAGGGGCTGCAATGGTGGGTCTTCCCTTTGGGCATCACTCAACAATGGCACTCTGCTCTCTGGTGGTTCAGGCTTCCTCCACAAGCATTCTAGCTTATAGAGCTCCTCCCTCACCCCCGTCCCCTCAGGATGTCTCCTCACAGCACACAGCAGTCCTCTGCCTGGGTCTCCTCTCCAGACCCCACATTTCAGCACCCAGCCTTTGTCTGCAACAGTGGATACTCTTTCAGGCTGGGTGGGCAGGGCTGGGACCAGCACCCGGTGTTCAGGTCTCACTCTGTCCTGCTGCCACAGACTGTTGCCATGTTCTCTTCCCGCAGAGAATGAGTTTTCCCTTCTGTCCCAGCTGAGCTCACACCAGCCCCAGGAGATAAGAATAGTAGATAATAAAACTTTCATTTGATATCTTTCAGCTGTGTCTTCTCACAACACCCATGGTTTGATGTCGAAGAATCCAAGATTAGAAAATTTAATCCAAAAAGCAAACCTAGGAATACATGAAAGAGCTCACCTTGGAAACGAACATTTAATGAAAGACCAGGAATATACGGGGGTATGTAAAAGACCCAGAAGATGTTTATATGGACAGAAAGAAACCGAGACAGTTTCACACAATGCAGACACTACTGCCAAAAGAAATGAGCAATGTGAGTCAAACTGCAGAAAACACCCATTTCAGTTATCAACATCTGCAGAGCAGTGTATCTCTTCAAGCAAAGGCTTAAATCATTTTTTGAAACATACACGTTCTTTGAAGGGAAATGTTGAAAATCTGGAAAGTCATCCAGTCTCTACTGCAAATACTCATGCAAACCACTCTGAACACAGGCTTCGATTACACATACATTTAAGCACGTCTGAAAACCAGAAATTGAAAAACGATGGGGAAAACTCACAATATAATCAGTTTGAGGGATCTGTAAGCAAGGGGTCATTATTCTTCGACCAACAGACAGTTTCTCTCTGTTCCAAAATGTGTAATGTTGATAATAATGGAAGAGAGTTAATCCCACCATCATTGTTCAATACACATCATGATACGACTAATATGGAACAACTTCTCACGTGTAATAACACGAGTCAGGCCTTAAGTAAGAGCTCTACCCCCAATAATTACAAGAATATTTACGATGGAGTGAGAAGCCATTCATGCAATGAAAATGGGTGTAAAACTGAACAAGACTCTAACCCTATGAAACATCAGGGACCTCAATCTTCAGACAAAGATTCTAAAAATAGCACATGGAGGAATATCTTTTATCAAACATCAGGTCTTCCACTAAATGAGAGTACACATACTGGAGAGAAGACTTACAATTGTGAATATGGTGATGTTTCTAATCAGTCTTCAAATCTCACTCAACAGCAGAGTATTCAGAATCCACAGAAAAGTTACAAGTGTAAGCAATGTGAGAAAGCCTTTACTAACTCATCCAGTCTAAGTAGACACAGGAAAATTCATTCAGAATGGAAACCTTTCAAACGTACAGACTGTGGCAACACCTCTAATCAGAATTCAGAGCTTAGTCAAGATCAGCAAATCCACACTGGCAAGAAACCTTATGAATGTAAAGAATGTGAAAAAGCATTTATGTCTTACTCAAACCTTAGTCGATATCAGCGAATTCACACTGGGGAGAAGGATTATAAATGTACAAAGTGTGGCAAAACCTTTAATCAGAAGCCACGTCTTACTGAACACCAGAGGATTCATACTGGAGAGAAGCCTTATAAATGTGAAGAATGCGGAAAAGCCTTCAGTCGCAACTCAGCTGTTACTATCCACCAGCGAATTCATACTGGAGAGAAGCCTTATAAATGTACAGAATGTGGGAAATCCTTTAGTCACAACTCAGCTGTTACTCAACACCAGCGAATTCATACTGGGGAGAGGCCTTATAAATGTAAGGATTGTGGCAAAGACTTTTGCAATCACTCAGGTCTTTCTTACCATCAGAGGATTCATACTGGAGAGAAGCCTTGTAAATGTAAAGATTGTGGAAAAGCCTTCAGTCACCCCTCAAGTCTTATTCAACACCAGCGAATTCATACTGGAGAGAAGCCTTGTAAATGTAAGGATTGTGGCAAAGAATTTCACCTGTGTTCAGGTCTTACTCGCCATCAGAGAATTCATACTGGAGAGAAGCCTTATAAATGTAAGGATTGTGGCAGAGACTTTAGCAAGCACTCACGTCTTACTCGCCATCAGAGAATTCATACTGGAGAGAGGTCTTATAAATGTAAGTATTGTGGCAAAGAATTTAACCACAGCTCACGTCTTACTTACCATCAGAGAATTCATACTGGAGAGAAACCTTATAAATGTACAGAATGTGGGAAATCCTTTAGTCTCAACTCAGCTCTTACCGAACACCAGCGAATTCATACTGGGGAGAGGCCTTATAAATGTAAGGATTGTGGCAAAGACTTCTGCAAGCACTCAGGTCTTATTTACCATCAGAGAATTCATACTGGAGAGAAGCCTTATGAATGTAAAGAATGCGGAAAAGCTTTCAGTCACCCCTCAAGTCTTGTTCGACACCAGCGAATTCATACTGGAGAGAAGCCTTATAAATGTAAGGATTGTGGCAAAGAATTTAACCAGTGGTCAGGTCTTACTTACCATCAGAGAATTCATACTGGAGAGAAGCCTTATAAATGTAAGGATTGTGGCAAAGAATTTAACCTGTGCTCAGGTCTTACTTACCATCAGACAGTTCATACTGGAGAGAAGCCTTATAAATGTAAAGAATGCGGAAAAGCCTTCAGTCACCCCTCAAGTCTTATTCGACACCAGCGAACTCATACTCAAGAGAAGCCTTATAAATGTAAGGATTGTGGCAAAGAATTTAACCTGTGCTCAGGTCTTACTTACCATCAGAGAATTCATACTTGAGAGATACCTTATGAATGTACAGAATGTGGGAAATCCTTTAGTCAGAACTCACATCTTGCTCAACACCAGCAAATTCATACTGGAGAGAAGCCTTATAAATGTAATGATTGTGGCAAGGCATTTAGACAGCACTTCTGTCTTTTTAAACATCAAGTAATCCATACGGGAGAGAAGCCTTATAAATGTAAAGAATGCAGAAAAGCCTTCAGTCACCACTCAAGTCTTATTCAACACCAGCGAATTCCTACTGGAGAGAAACCTTACAAATGTAAAGAATGTGGAAAAGCCTTCATCAAGCACTCACATCTTACTCAACATCAGAGAATTCATACTGGAGGAAAAACCTTACAAATGTAAGGAGTGTGGCAAAGGCTTTAATAGAGCTCTCACCTTATTATACACCAGAGAGCACGTACTGGAGAGAAACCCTACTAATAAGTGATGGAAGAGGTTTGTCCTAAACATACACTTCAGAAAATACAAGACCTTTTATTTAAGAAAGATGAGGAATGACATAAAGAAAATGTAGAAAAGTATTTAATAAAAATTAAATCTAAATAAATACCAGAAATTGCACACTAGAAAAACTGAAAGTCACTCAGTCGTGTCCAACTCTTTGCAACCTCATGGACTGTGTCCATGGAGTTCTCCAGGCTGGAATACTGGAGTAGGAGGCAGATTCTTTAACAATTGAGCTATCAGGGAAGCCCGGACAATAGAAAGCATTTCATCAATCCTGCTTTTTGAAGTTCCTCTTCAGGAGAAGTATTGTAGATAGTAATCCATAGTTAAAACAGAAAGTTGATATGTTAGTATGGATCACAAGATGAAGGTTGGTATTTAGAAATGTACAATTATTAGCAATATATCTTTGTTTATATTGACATGATTTGTGATTATTTGAAAACTAAAATAAATGTGATTCAACTTTCACATTACTCCATGCTGCTATGCTTCATTTCTGGTGTGTATGCAAGGTTATGTTTTTGATGTTTGCTATCTCAAAGATGAGACAAGGCCTTCAATCCCAGGGAGAAGTCATTTTTATTTATTCTCCATTAGAAGATTAAGGACCCGGTAATGTAGCATGTACATCTGAATGGAGGTGTTAGTCATTCATGTCCAGCATCCCTATAGGTCACCATGAGGTAAGTGTTCAGGGAGTAATTCCACATATTAAAGTAAGATGTACATTTTCAATAGTTATGTCACTTGCTTTTTAAGTAAAATACAATGACATTTCACTGAAATCTTGATGTATCTTTATAATATCAACAGAAGTAATGAATATTAGTTGACATGTTTCAAATAAAGACATCTCTGATCCCCTAGAAATGTATGGAAATCGGTCACAGAAAAGTCATGTAATTAGTGTATGTCTTGTTTCATAAACAATTAACCTCCATTTTGTAACCATAGGAATCAGTTCTCAGATCATTGTATCAGAGAAATGAATATCATTGTTTATGCTTGTAATCTGTATTTTATTCAGTTACACAGTGGGTTGGAAAAGGTTTTATTCTGACTGTGTGATATGACATGTTAATAAAACTGGATGGTTTCTTGTGATGAAGTTGGTGTGTAATGAAGTGTCAACCTACCAATTTAAGGTTGAAGGGAAAATAACCTAACAATAAACTCTTTGTTAGCACAGAGGGATGATATCTGTAACAATTAGTTTCCATACTGCCTTTAAGCCTCAACTAATTGGATATTTCCCATCATTTCTTCATTGTACTATTTCCCCCTCTTTGGAACTGCTGGGACATTGTGATGGTTCTAAGAAGGATCATACAGAATATTGTTGAAAGTTTACCTGAACTGCTCCATGCTGTTGCTGCCTCAGCGTCTGTCTGGGGAGCAGGCAGCCTGCAGGTCCTTGAACTCACACCAGCCAGTCTTGGGAACACCTGTACTAGATGACCACTCAGCTTGAGACCAGCAGTCTTGCTGAACCCCGGGGTCTACTGCACAGGCCCCCCTTCAGTGACACCCTCAGAGCTCACCGGATTCCTGTTCCTCTTGCTTTGAATGGGTCAGTCCACACTCGGCCTGGGGAGCCCACAGCACTTCACCCAAGGTCTCTTATAAAGGCCTGAACCCCAAATACTGGAGCTTTCTCTGCTTGGTCCTAACCTTGACCTAAGAAATTCCTGCCCTAGAACCGCCTCTTCTGAGAGGTCTCAGGTGTGCTGAGTGTGAGGGCTGAAGCTCAGCGCTCCTGAGTGTGGGTCTTGGGGAAGAAGCATCAAAATAAACAGGGAACTTGCTGAAGACTCATTTCATGGCCCTTCTTCAGACCTGCAGATTTATAACTTTAGAGTGGGGACCTGACTTCGAGGGGTTCATATTCACTGAAATGGTTCAGAAAGAACCTTGTAAGTGGTTTCAACCTGGTTTCCTATCAAGATCACCTGACCAGTGTTAAGCGATAACCTCCCCACAGAGTTCTATCTTGGTCCTGTGGGAGCATCTGTGGTGTGTAGGAAGTGCTCCAGGGGGTTCTAATGGGAGGCCTGGGTTAAGGAGGTGACTCCTGGCCCATCTGTGAGAGCTGAGGCCTGGCTTCAGTCTGAGGAGAGGCAGCAGGGTTGGTCTAGGTGGACTTGGACCGGGGAAATCAGTCAGCTCACATCTATGTGGGCAGAGGGTTAGGAGCTCTCTCTGAGGAGAGAACAATCAAGAAATAAGTTCAAAAGCTGATCACCAGGTAGGAAGTAATTGTTCTGAATCACTCCTGAGACCTGACAGGAGAGGTGGGTTTTTTCAGCTTTTCAAGGTACTTCTGTCTATAGGTGAAGTAGTTGCAGGTTAAAGAGCTGTGCAGATGCCTTTGAAGGTAGTTTTTCAATATGCAGAGATGTGTTTGTTGCATAACATCCTCAGAGAAGACAGAGCAGGAGGAAGAAGAGGAGGAAATGACAGTTCTGTCCTGGGTCTGGGGCTGTGTCTGCTTTTCGCCTAAAATGCTTGAATGGAGGGAACCTGCAAACCTTTCATTCTCTGCTGGAATGAGGTTCGTTACATTGTACAGGAGACAGGGATCAAGACCATCCCCATGGAAAAGAAACGCAAAAAAACAAAATCGCTGTCTGGGGAAGCCTTACAAATAGTTGTGAAAAGAAGAGCAGCAAAAAGCAAAGGAGAAAATGAAAGATATAAGCATCTGAATGCAGAGTTCCAAAGAATAGCAAGAAGAGACAAGAAAGCCTTCAGTGATCAATACAAAGAAATGGAGGAAAACAACAGAATGGGAAAGACTAGAGATCTCTTCAAGAAAATGAGAGATACCAAGGGAACATTTCATGCAAAGATGGGCTCGATAAAGGACAGAAATGGTCTGGACCTAACAGAAGCAGAAGATATTAAGAAGTGGCAAGAATTCACAGAACTGTAAAAAAAAAAAAGATCTTCACAGTCCAGATAATCACGATGGTGTGACCACTCATCTAAAGCCAGACATCTTGGTATGTGAAGTCAAGTGAGCCTTAGAAAGCATCACTACGAACAAAGATAGTGGAGGTGATGGAATTCCAGTAGAGCTATTTCAAATCCTGAAAGATGATGCTGTGAAAGTGCTGCACTCAATATGCCAGCAAATTTGGAAAACTCAGCAGTGGCCACAGGACTGGAAAAGGTCAGTTTTCATTCCAATCCCAAAGAAAGGCAATGCCAAAGAATGCTCAAACTACCACACAATTGCACTCATCTCACATGCTAGTAAAGTAATGCTCAAAATTCTCCAAGCCAGGCTTCAGAAATACGTGAAATGTGAACTTCCTGACGTTCAAGCTGGTTTTAGAAAAGACAGAGGAACCAGAGATCAAATTGCCAACATCCGCTGGATCATAGAAAAAGCAAGAGAGTTCCAGAAAAACATCTATTTCTCCTATATTGACTATGCCAAAGCCTTTGACTGTGTGGATCACAATCAACTGTGGAAAATTCTGAAAGGGATGGGAATACCAGACCACCTAACCTGCCTCTTGAGAAGTCTGTATGCAGACCAGGAAGCAACAGTTAGAACTGGACATGGAGCAACAGACTGGTTCCAAATATTAAAAGGAGTATGTCAAGGCTGTATATTGTCACCCTGCTTATTTAACTTATATGCAGTGTACATCATGAGAAATGCTGGACTGGAAGAATCACAAGCTGGAATCAAGATTGCCGGGAGAAATATCAATCACCTCAGATATTCAGATGACACCACCCCTATGGAAGAAAGTGAATAGGAACTAAAAAGCCTCTTGATGAAAGTAAAAGAGGAGAGTGAAAAAGTTGGCTTAAAGCTCAACATTCAGAAAAGGAAGATCATGGCATCCGGTCCCATCATTCCATGGGAAATAGATGGAGAAACAGTGGAAGCAGTGTCAGACTTTACTTTTTGGGGCTCCAAAATCACTGCAGATGGTGATTGCAGTCATGAAATTAAAAGACGCTTACTCCTTGGAAGAAAAGTTAAGACCAATCTAGATAGCATATTCAAAAGCAGAGACATTACTTTGGCAACGAAGGTCCGTCTAGTCAAGTCTATGGTTTTTCCAGTAGTCATGTATGGAATGTGAGAGTTGGACTTGAACAAGGCTGAGTGCCGAAGGATTGATGCTTTTGAACTGTGGTGTTGGAGAAGACTCTTGAGAGGCCCTTGGACTGCAAGGAGATCCACCAGTTCATTCTGAAGGAGATCAACCCTGGGATTTCTCTGGAAGGAATGATGGTAAAGCTGAAACTCCAGTACTTTGGCCACCTCATGCGAAGAGTTGACTCATTGGAAAAGACTCTGATGCTGGGAGGGATTGGGGGCAGGGGGAGAAGGGGACAACAGAGGATGAGATGGCTGGATGGCATCACGGACTCGATGGACGTGAGTCTGAGTGAACTCCGGGAGTTGGTGATTGACAGGGAGGCTTGGTGTGCTGCGATTCATGGGGTCCCGAAGAGTCGGACACGACTGAGCGACTGAACTGAACTGAAGCTTGTTCAAGATGCAAAACTGTGATCCCGCCCTAGAACTCTTGAATCACAATGTGCTTTTTAAACATATTCCTGCTTTGACTGATATTTATCCTGTGGAACACAAGGAAAGCCCTCAAAACTAAACATGCCTCTGTTGATTACATTTAATAATTTTTCTCCCAGATGAATGAATGAATCCTAGTCACTCAGTCACGTCCCATTCTTTGTGACCCCATGGACTATAGCCTGCCAGGTTCCTCTCTCCATAAGATTCCCCAGGCAAGAATACTGGAGTGTGTTGCCATTCCCTTCTCCAGGGGACCTTCCCAACCTAGGGATTGAATCCAGGTCACCCAGATTACAGACAGATGCTTTACCATCTGAGCCACCAGGGAAGCCCAAGTGGCTTTGTGGATCATATGTCATCCTGTTTTCTTCAGGTTAGAAATGTGCTAGAGCATATTACTATGTAAAAAAGTATATTATTGTATACCACTAGACACTCTTCTCATTGAAAAACTAGTTCTCTCTACTTGCTGTTTTCAACTTGGGTCACATTAAGAAGTCCTCCCACAGTCAGGTGGCATATGTCCTTTCTATTTCAGGGATGGCTGACATTCTGGGATGTGGCCATAGACTTCACTCAAGAGTGAGAGTCCATTCCTAGGCAGGTTGATAAGAAGCCTGGGGGTCCCCAAGGAGAGAGGGGTCCGGAATTCTCAAGGAGTAGGAAAGGACAAACTTTTTGCCTACATTCCTTAGTCTTAGTCAATTACACAATTCAGTTTAAACTCTGTACTAAGGATTATACAACAACAATGTATCCTGCTTGAGGACAGTTTCTCCTTCCTGAAAATCTGGCTAATCCTGTTATCTTAAAATGTAAATTATGGGAGTGGGTCTAGTAAGATCTTTACAATCTTCAGACATTCTTTTGTTTTATTGGGATAACATTATAAGGTATATAACTCCCTTGCTAACACTAGTGAGTGGGCACTCTTTCTGCCCCCTTCTGATGTCTATGTCAGAAGCTTTCTCTATCTCTTTTATACTTTAATAAAACTCTATTACACAAAAGCTCTGAGTGATGAAGCCTCGTCTCTGGCCACAAATCGAATTCTTCTCCTTCAGAAGCCAAGAATCCCGGCATCTTCTGTGGTTCAGTAACAACCTTTCAAGAGGAGTGGGAGTGCCTGGACCTCGGTCAGCAGAAATTGTACAGGGAAGTGATGTTAGAGAACTATGGGAACCTGGCCTTCTCGGGTGAGAACAGCTGCCTTCCAGAATCCCTTATCTACCCTCGGGATTTTGGTTCCTTCACTTGTAGAATGTCTCCTGGAATCTTCTCTGTCCTACAATAGAGTTTTTGATGTCTGCTTTTGAGGAATAAATGGGAGTTGGTGAGAAAAGACAGAAAGCTTCCTGATGATTCACATGATTCTAACCTTCCTCTTTCTTGAGCTCTCTGCCTCCTTCGCTCTAGACTAGAGGTCACTCTCTAAGTTTACCGGTATAAAATCATTCTGCCTTCCTCATAAAGACAGAGGTGAAGGTGAAGTCGCTCAGTCGGGTCTGACTCTTTGCGACCCCATGGACTGTAACCTACTAGGCTTCTCCGTCCATGGGATTCCCCAGGCAAGAATACTGGAGTGGATTGCCATTTCCTTCTCCAGGGGATCTTCCCAACCCAGGGACCGAACCCGGGTCTCCTGCATTGGAGGCAGACGCTTTAACCTCTGAGCCACCAGGGAAGTCCTCCATCATAAAGACAGAGGTCCACCCTTATTTTTGACTGAGTGTTATTCTGATGGAGATCTCAGGATCTGGGTTTTTAACTATTGCCTACTACAGTAAATGTGCTTTCTATAACGTTTTTTGGGAAGTCACGTCCTGAACTCTTTTCACATTCCACAATACCTTCCTCTCTCATGAAACCACAATGTTGTTCAGTCACTCAGTCATGTCCGACTCTTTGTGACCCCATGGACTGCAGCATGTCAGGCTTCCCTGTCCCTCACCAACTCCCAGAGCTTGCTCAAACTCGTGTCCATTGAGTTGATGATGCCAACAAAGCATGTCATCCTCTGTCGTCCCCTTTTCCTCCTTCCCTCAGTCTTTCCCAGCATCAGGGTCTTTTCCAGTGAGTCGGCTCTTCACATCAAGTGGCCAAATTATTGTAGTTTCAGCTTCAGCATTAGTCCTCCCAGGGAATATTCAGGACTGATTTCCTTTAGGGTGGACTGGTTTGATCTCCTTGCTGTCTAAGGGACTCTCAAGAGTCTTCTCCAGCACCACAGTTCAAACGCGTCAATTCTTTGGCACTCAGCCTTCTTTATGGTCCAACTCTTACATCCATACATAACTACTGGAACAACCATAGCTTTGACTAGATGGACCTTTGTTGCAAAGTAATGTCTCTGCCTTTTAACATGTTGTCTAGGTTTGTCATTGCTTTTCTTCCAAGGAGCAAGCATCTTTTAATTTCATGGCTGCAGTCACCCTCTGAATTGGTTTTGGAGTCCAAGGAAATAAAGTCTCTCACTGTTACCATTGTTTCCCCTTTTATTTGCCATGAAGAGATGGGACTGTGCTGCGGTCCAGCCCTGGTGGATCCAGGGAATTCGAAGCAGGGACGGCGTTGGCGAGGAAAAACTTATTTATTTAGAGATATAAGATTAGATTAGGAAGAAATAGTATGGTAGAAAAATTAGGTGCAGAAAAAGAGGCTGAATAACTTGGTTTACAGGGAAAACCAATAAAACCTCAACACAAGAGGTTTGCACCATCTACATTAGGCCACTGGCGCCCACTTGAATATCGAAGGGTGCCCTGCCTTAGGCTCTCTTTCGCGTGGATCTTAGAAGCCAGGGCAAGTAGACGTGGTGAGCCTCCCCACTCCAGATGGGAATTCAGCCGAAAAGGAGGAGAAAAGAACCGCATGGGGGAGCCCAGCATCGGTGCAAGACTCCAAAGACTTTATTTTCAAAATCAGCTTATATACCCCAAGTTGTACATAAAGAAATATTGGAATATGCAGAGTTATGCAGAGGCAGCAGTCCTGGCCCTCATTGAGCCCAGGCTTTCTTTTTGCATACCTTCCCGTATACAAAAGGTCTCAGGTGGTTACATTATCTTCTGGCCAAGAGGCCTGTAAACATTTTCATGGCTCTCTTCCTGGATAAATGCATCACCCTCAAAGTACTGAATAAAGTTACATTCCTGTAGAACAAAGGTGCAGTGGGTTATAACAAAGAAAGTACTTAAGTCAAAGATCTAATGTGGCTAATGCCAGGTCTACTACCTGTTTTTTCTATATACCAACTATATCCTCAATTAAAAGATATGAAAATTTGGCAGCAAGTATTGGCTCAACAAATGAAACCTTTAATCAGTCCTATTCTAATGATTTTGACTTCTCAGAAGTCCCTACATTCCTAGGATGTTTTAAGCTTCCTGTGCCTCCCGCGGTTGGGAGGCCGCAAACAATCACATGCACAGCTGTACCGACTCCTGCAGGCAGGCTAGAAAGCCAGCAGAGGGGTTTTGGACTGAAACACCCTTTCAAATGCAGAAGACTAAAGCCCTGAGTTAACTTTTTCCAGACTGTGTCAGAAGAGTGGAAAAGCACAATACAATAACGCAGGCAGATTCTTATTTGGGGGGCACATGCTCAGGAAATACCAGGGGGAAAACCTGAGGCCTGACTCGCCTTGCCACTCAGGCCTCTGCCGCATGACCTTGTCACGGGTGGGATTCCTCACACTGGTTCCCCACAGGACTGGATGCCATGATCTTAGTTTTTTGAATTTTGAGTATTAAGCCAGCTTTTTTAATTTCCTCTTTCACTTTCATCAGGAAGCTGTTTAGTTCCTCTTTGCTTTCTGCCATAAGGGTGGTGTCATCTGCATATCTGAGATTATTGATATTTCTCCTGGCAATCTTGATTCCAGGTTGAGCTTCATCCAATCTGGCATTTTGCATGATGTTATTTGCATATAAGTTAAATAAACAGGTGACAGTATACAGCCTTGAGGTACTCCTTTCCCACTTTGGAACCAGTTCATTGTTCCATGTCCAGTTCTAACTGTTGCCTCCTGACCTGAATACAGATTTCTCAGGAGGCAGGTCAGGTGGTCTGGTATTCCCATCTCTTGAAGAACTTCCCAGTGTTTTGTGATCCACACAAAGCCTTTAACATAGTCAATGAAGCAGAAGTAGATGTTTTCTGGAATTCTCTTACTTTTTCTGTGATCCAGCAGATGTTGGCAATTTGATCTCTCGTTCATCTGCCTTTTCTAAATCCAGCTTGTACATCTGGACATTCTCAGTTCACATACTGTTGAAGCCTAGCTTGAAGGATATTGAGCATTACCTTGCTGGCATGTACAATGAGTGCAATTGTGCAGAAGTTTGAACATTCTTTGGCATTGATCTTCTTTGGGACTGGAATGAAAACTGACCTTTTCCAACCTGTAGCCACTACTGAGTTTTCCAAATTTGTTGGCATATTGAATGAAGCACTTTAACAGCATCATCCTTTGTAATTTAAAATAGCTCAGCTGGAATTCCATACTCTCTACTAGCTCTGTTTATAGTGATGCTTCCTAAGACCCACTTGACTTCTCACACCAGGATTTCTGGCTCTAGGTGAGCGGTCACACCATCGGGATTATCTGGTGTGATAACATCTTTTTAGTATAGTTCATCTGTGTATTTTCACCACCTCTCCTTAATAGTCGTGTCCAACTCTTTGTGACCCCATGGACTATACAGTCTGTCGAATTCTCGAGGCCAGAATACTGGAGTGGGTAGCCTTTCCCTTCTCCAGGGGATTTTCCCAACCCAGGGTTTGAACCTAGGTCTCCTGCATTGCAGGCAGATTCTTTACCAGCTGAGCCACAGGGGAAACTCAGTATAGCTCGTCTGTGTATTTTTTGCCACCTCTCCTTATTATCTTCTGCTTTTGTTAGGTCCATACTGTTTCTGTGCTTTATTGTGCCCGTCTTTGCATGAAATGTTCCCTTGGTATTGCTCTTTCTCTTTTCCTTTTTGGTTAATTTTTATTTTCTATCGGAGTAGAGTTGATTTCTGATGTGTTTGTTTTAGGTTTACGAGAACATGATTCAGTTATACACAGATGTATATCTATTCTGCGTATCCAGTCGATTTCCCTGTGCTATTTGGTATGTCCACTGGCATTATCTATATGGTAATAAATAGTGTGTTTTTGTTAATTGCAACCTCTCAATGTCTCCCTGTCACTACTTAAAAAAAAAAAGTCATAAGTAGGGTTTCTAAGTCTGTGAGTCTGTTTCTGTTTATAGTTAGTTAATCTGTATAAATTTATAGATTCCCTCTCTAAGTGATACTTCTTTCATCTCTGACTTCACTGAGTATGATAATTTCTCAGTCCACCCATGCTCCTGAAAATGTCATTCATTCATTCATTCATTCTTTTGGATGGCTGAGTGTATGCCAGTTTTTAGATGGACATGTGACTCTTCATTTCTCTTTAGATGGAACTTCGGTTGATGCTCTGTCTTAGATATTGTCAATAGCACTGCCCTGAAAATTGAGGTGCAACTATCATTTTAAATCATGATTTTCTCCGGGTCTAAGGCAAGGAGTGGGCTGGCCAGATCATGTGGTATGTCTATATTTAGTGTTTTAAGGAATTTCCATACTCTTTTCCTTGTGGCTGCACCCATTCAATTATACCCCTGCCCAGGTATAGGAGGATAATCTGTGACCCTCACCCTCAGCAGCAATTAACCTTTGTAGGATGCAGAGGATTCCTTTGTACACCTTTTGGAGGATGGATATTCTGCGAGGTGTGAGGTGATACCTCATTGCAGTTTTGATTAGATTTCTCTAAAAGTGATCCTGAGCATCTTTTCATGTGTTTTATGGCCATCTGGATGCCTTCCTTGGAGACATATCCATTCAGATCTTTGTGGTTTCTCTATTGGATTGATAGGGGGGTTTTTTTTGTTTTTGTTTTTTTGTTTTGTTTTGTTTTGTTTTGTTTGCAGCTTTATCATGAGCTGCCTGAGCAGTTTGCATGTTGGGAGATGAATTCATTGTTTTAAACATCTGTTGCAAACATTTATTTTCCCATTCTGAGGGTTGTCTTTTCTTTCCTTTAGGTTGCCCTTGCAGTGCAAAAGCTTTTTAGGTGATGAGGTGCCTTTTTAAAGTTTTGTTTTAGTTTTAATTATTCTAAGCATAGATTCAAAAAGAACATGTTGTGATTCATGTCAAAGTGTGTTTGCCTATATTTCCCTCAAGAGGATTAGAGTAATCTTCCATCCATTTAACTCTTCAAACTATTTGGATTTTTTCTTCTGTAAGCAGTTAGCGAGAGACGTAAATTCTTTCCCTTTCCCCTTGTTTAAGGAAGCTCCTCCCTGTCCATCCTGACTGTTAACAGCTTTCATTGCCAACATCAATGTAGGAGACTTCCTGTGTATCCACGTCCTCTCTGCCATTTTGTTAGTAAACCTCAGGACATAGGCCACTCTGACCTGGGTGAAGTGATATGTTCTTGTAGTTTTGATTTTAATTTTTTTAATAATTAGCAATGTGAGCATCTTTTCATGTGCTTTATAGCTACCTGGATGTCTTCTGGGGAGAAATATCCATTTAGATCATTATCCTCCTCCACTTTTTTAATTGAACAACATGTGTTGTTTGCATGTTTTGGGGAAGAATTCCTTATTTTCACCTTGGTTGTAACATTTTTTTTATCCTGAGGTTTATTTTGTTTTTCCTTTAGGGTTCCCCTCCTTTTGATCTCTGGTTCCTCTGCCTTTTCTAAATCCAACTTGAACATCTGGAAGTTCTCAGTTCATATACTGTTAATGACGACCCTGTATGCAAGACAGGGAAAGAGACACAGATGTGTATAACGGACTTTTGGATTCAGAGGGAGAGGGAGAGGGTGGGATGATTTGGGAGAATCACATTCTAACATGTATACTATCATGTGAATTGAATCGCCAGTCTATGTCTGACGCAGGATGCAGCATGCTTGGGGCTGGTGCATGGGGATGACCCAGAAAGATGTTATGGGGAGGGAGGTGGGAGGGGGGTTCATGTTTGGGAATGCATGTAAGAATTAAAGATTTTAAAATTTAAAAAATAAAAAACTAAAATTAAAAAAAAAAAAAGAAGAATTTTGAGCATTACTTTACTGATGTGTGAGATGAGTGCAATTGTGCAGTAGGCTGAGCATCCTTTGGCATTGCCTTTCTTTCAGATTGGAATGAAAACTGATTTTTCCAGTCCTGTGGCCACTGCTGAGTTTTCCAAATTTCCCTGCATATAGAGTATAGGACTTTAACAGCATTATCTTTTAGGATTTGAAATAGCTCAGCTGGAATTCCATCACCTCTACTAGTTTGTTCATAGAGATGATTCCTAAGGCCCACTTGACTTCGCATTCCAGGATGTCTGGCTCTAGGTGAGTGATCACACCATCGTGGTTATCTTGGTCATTAGGATTTTTTTAAAAATAGTTCTGTGTTTTCTTGCCACCTCTTCTTAATATCTTCTGCTTCTGTTAGGTCCTTACCAGTTCTGTCCTTTATTTTGCCCATTTATGCATGAAAGATTCTCCTGGTATCTCTAATTTTCCTGAAGCGATTTCTAGTCTTTCCCATTCTATTGTTTTCCTCTATTTCTTTGCACTGATCACTGAGGAAGGCTTTCTTATCTCTCCTTGCTATTCTTTGGAACTCTGCATTCAAATAGGTATATCTTTCCTTTTCTCCTTTTACATTTTTGATTTTCAGTTTTGGTTTACATTTCTATAACATTTCACAAAGTTGAAAGCTTTTCATGTGACGTTTTTAAGAACACTGTGAGTAAATCTGAGCTTTGGAGATCAGCCTCGTGATCTTTTGCCCTGGTTTGGATGTAAGAGTTGGACTGTGAAGAAGGCTGAGTGCCAAAGAATTGATGCTTTTGAACTGTGGTGTTGGAGAAGACTCTTGAGAGTCCCTTGGACTGCAAGGAGATCCAACCAGTCCATTCTGAAGGAGATCAGCCCTGGGATTTCTCTGGAAGGAATGATGCTAAAGCTGAAACTCCAGTCCTTTGGCCACCTCATGCGAAGAGTTGATTCATTGGAAAAGACTCTGATGCTGGGAGGGATTGGGGACAGGAGGAGAAGGGGACGACAGAGGATGAGATGGCTTGATGGCATCACTGACTCGATGGGGGTGAGTCTGAGTGAACTCCGGGAATTGGTGTTGGACAGGGAGGCCTGGGGTGTTGCGATTCATGAGGTCGCAGAGTCTGACACGACTGAGCGACTGAACTGAACTGACTCTTTTCCCCCGACGCACCTAGGACATTTCTTCAGGCAGGTGTTACTTCCTTAGAGCCCCTCAGTCCTGATGAATATGAACTGCCATCCGCAAATGATTTTCCGTTGCTGTCCCAAAAGTGGCCACAAGGCGGCAGCATTTCCTTATGCTGCACAATTATGTATTTATTATGGTTAACTTTTATTTTCTATTGAAGTGGAGTTAATTTCCGTTGTGTTTGTTTTAGGTTGACAGGAACTTGATTCAGTTATACATAGAGGTACATCTATTCTCCTTTTTTTCGGGGTCTTTTCCCAAATAGGTTCTTTGAGTGTGTTCAGTAGACTTCCCTGTGCTCTTCAGTAGGTCCATTTCAGTTATCTCTCTGACAATAAGTAGTGTGTCTCTGTAAGCCCCAATCTCTTATTGTTCCCCTTCCCCAACCTTAAAAAAAAAAAATCGTAAACTCGTGTTTCTATGTCTGTGAGTCTGTCTCAGTTTATGAATTGGTTCACTTGAGGAATCTGTTGATTCTCCCTGTACGTCATCCTTTGTGTTCCCTCTCTGACTGGCTTCACTCAGTGTGATAAATCTCTCGGTCCACCCATGCTCCCGAAAATGACTTTTTCTTTCATTCGTTTTGATGGCTGAGTGGACTGCAGCGTTTTGATGGACAATTTCCTCGTTATTTCTCTGTTGATGGACAGCTTGGTTTATGCTCTGTCTTGGATATTGTCAGTAATGCTGCCCTGAAAATAGGGGTGCAGCTATCATTTTCAGTTTTGATTGTCTACTGATCTAAGACCAGGAGTGGGCTTGCCGGACCATGCGGTAAGTCTGTTTAGTGTTCTAAGGAACCTCCATACTGCTTTCTCTTGTGGCTGCACCCACCCTTTTCCATCCCCGCCCACAGGGTAGGAGTCGTCCCTGTTTTCCTTGCCCTCTGCAGCATTTCATCCTTGGAGATCTTTTGGAGGATGGCTGTTCTGAGGGGCATCAGTGATACCTGGTTGCAGTTTGACTGGCATTTCTAAAAGAGTGGTCCTGAGCATGTTTTCATGTGCTTTATGGACATCTGGGTGCCTTCTTTGCAGAAATGTCCATTTAGATTTTTGCCAGTCTTTCTCCTGGGCTGATTGCTTTTTTGATCATGAGCTGTGGGGGCTTCCCTGGTGGCTCAGCTGGTAAAGAATCCACCTGCAATGCAGGAGACCTGGGTTCCATCCCTGCGTTGGGAAGATCCCCTGGAGAAGGGAAAGATGTCTCACTTCAATATTCCGGCCTGGAGAATTCCATGGGCTGTACAGAGAGTCGGACACAACTGAGCGACTTTCACTTTCACTGTGTGAGCACTCTGTGTCTTTGGAGATGAATTCCTTGTTTCTAACTTTAGTTGCAAATGTTTATTTTCCCATTCTGAGGGCTGTCTTTTTCTTTCCTTCAGGGTTGCCCTTACTCTGCAAAAGCTTTTCAGGTTAATGAGATGCCTTTTTAAAGTTTAGTTTTATTTTGAAATATTCTGAGTGTAGATCAAAAAAAAAAAAATCTTGCTGTGGTTTATGTAAAGTGTGCGCTGCCTATATTTTCCTCTAGAGGTTTAGAGTAATTGTCCCTCCAGGTAACTCTTTATTTGATTTGGAGTTTGTGTGGAATTGGTTAGCCAGAGATGTAAATGCTTTAACTTTCCCCTTGTTTAAGGGACCTCGACCCGGTCCTCTATCATGGCTGTTAACAACTTACATTCCCAGCATCAGCGTAGGAGGGCTCCCTTTTCTCCACAGCCTCTCCAGCCTTTATTTTTTTCTAAGAGTTTTTGACAGAGTCCATTCTGACCAGTATGAGTTCATACCTCATTGTAGTTTTGATTTACATTGCGATAACATTTCACAAAGTTGAAAGCTTCTCATGAGATATTTTTAATACCATTGTGAGTAAAACGAGCTTCGGAAATCGGCCTCGTGATCTTTTGCCGTGTTTTGAAAAATTTCCCTGACGCACCTAGGAGATTCCTTCAGGCAGGTGTTTCTTTCTTAGAGCCCCTCAGTCCTGGTGAATAGGAAGTGCCGTCAGCCCAGGATTTTCGCTGTTGTACAAAATGCGGCCACAAGGCGACACATTTGCTTATGCTGCACAATTATTTATTTCAGTGAATTTATTTACTGCTGTTAATTTTTATTTTCTATTGAAGTAGAGTTGATTTCTGCTGTGTTTATTTCAGGTTGACAGGAACTTGATTCAGTTATGCATAGAGGTATATCTATTCTGTTCTTTTCCGGAGTATTTTCTCATATAGGTTCCTTCAGTGTGTTTTGTACTTTCTTGTGCTATTTAGTAGGTTCATTTGGATGATCTGACAGTAAGTAGTGTGTATCTGTTAATCCCTCTTTTATTGTCTCCCTTCCCCAACCTTTTTAAAGAAATAATCATAAACTTATGTTTCTAAGTCTGTGAGGCTGTTTCTGTTTATGAATTGGTTCATTTGAAGAATTTATCAATTCCCCATGTGTGTGATAGTTTGCTTTCTCTCTCAGACTGGCTTCGTTCAGTATTGTAAACTCTCAGTCCATCCATGCTCCTGAGAATGATGTTTTTCCATTTGTTCTGATGGCTGAGTGTATTCCGGTGTTTAGATGGACGAGTTCCTCTTCATGTCTCTATTGATGGACACTTTGGTTGATGCTCTGTCTTAGAGATTCAATAGTGCTGCCCTGGAAATAGGGGTGCAACTATCATCTTCAATTATGCTTTTCTCTGGATATAAAGCAAGGGGTGGCCTTGCCAGATCAGGTAGTAAGTCTATGTTTAGTGTTTTAAGGAATGTCCATACTGTTTTTCTTGTGGCCACACCCACCCATTTCCTTCCCCGCCCACAGTGTAGGAGAATTCCCTGTTCCCCTTGCCTTTGTAGGTCTTTGGGGGGCTGTCTGAGGGGTGTGAGGTAATACCTCATCGAGGTTTCAATTGACATTTCTGTAAGTGTGGTCCTGAGCATCTTTTCATGTGCTCTATGGCCATCTGGATGCCTTCTTTGGAAAATGTCCATTTAGATCTTTGCCTGTATTTCTGCTAGGTTCATTTTTTTTTTTTTTTAAATCTTGAGCTGCGTGAGCAGTTTGCATCTTTGGAGACGAATTCCTTATTTTTAACTTCGGTTGCAAACATTTATTTTCCCACCTCCAGGGGATCTTCCCAACCTAGGGATCGAACCCAGGTCTCCTGCATTGCAGGTGGATTCTTTACCAGCTTAGCCACAGGGGAAGCTCTCTATTAAATATTGTCAATATTGCTGCCTTGAAAATAGGGTTGCAAGTATCATTTTAAATTAGTTTTTTTCCGGACCTAAGGCAATGGGTGGGCTTGCCCGATCATGCAGTAACTATGTTTAATGTGTTTCAGCAATCTTCACACTGCTTTCCTTCATTGCCGCCCACAGTGTAGGAAGACTTCTTGTTTGCCTTGCCTTCCTCATCATTTAAACTTCGTAGAGCTTTTGGAAGATGGCCATTCTGAGGGGTGTGCGTTGATACCACGCTGCAGTTTTGATGGGCATTTCTCCAACACTGATGCGAATCATCTTTTCATGTGCTTTATGGCCATCTGGATGCCAGCTGAAGACAAAGGCCTATTTAGATCTTTGGCCTTTTTTTCTATTGATTGATTTCTGATGTTGAGCTGAATGAGCTGTTTGCATGTTTTTGGAGATGAGTAAATTGTTTTTATTTCTAATATAAATTTATTTATTTTAATTGGCGGCTAATTACAATATTGTATTGGTTTTGCCATACATCAAAATGAATCCGCCATAGGTGTACACGTGTTCCAAATCAAGTATAACCATTTTTCCCAATTTAAGTGTTGCCTTTTTCTTTCATTTAGGGTTGCCCTTGCTGTGCTAAAGCTTTTGAGGTTAATGAAGTTACTTTTGTTGAGGTTTTGTTGTTGTTGTTGTTATCCTAAGAGGGAAACCAAGAACTTGCTGTGATTTCTTTCAAAACCTGTCTTGCTCATATTTTCCTCAAGAAGTTTAGAGTATCCATCCCTCCATTTAGTTCTTTAATCGATTTGGAGTTTCTTTTCTGGATGAGGTTAGGGAGAGATGCAATTTCATTCACTTTTCACTTGTTTCAGGAGCCTCCACAGGATCCTCTGCTCTGGCTGTTAACAATGGACATTACTAGCATCAATGTAGGAGAATTTCTTTTTCTCCAAAACCTCTCCAGCATTTACTGTTTGTAGAGTTTTTGACACAAGCCATTCTGACTGGGGCTAGCTCATTCCTAGTTGTTGTTTTTATTTGAATTTATCTAAAATTACTTCATGTTGAAAGGTTTCCATTTGATTTAAAAAAAAAAAAACAGTGTGATTAAAACTGGCCTCTCAAGATTGGCCTCTTGACCGTCTGCCCTGTTTTGAATTCTTTTCCCCGGACCCACCCGAGGACACGAGTTGAGGAGAGGTGTGTTTTCCTTATGTCCCCTCGATCCATCCTGCTGCTGCCAATGCCACTTTCTCCTTCTGTTGCTGGTTGAATGTATTCCGGTGTCTAGATGGACCAGTTACCTTCATTTCTGTATTGATGGACATTTTGTTGGACACTCTGTCTTCAATATAGTCAGTAGTGCTGTCCTAAAAATAAGGGTACACGCACATATCATTTAAATTGTTTAGTTTTTCTGGATCTATGGCAAGGAGTTGGCTTCCAGGGCGTTGGTAACTCCATGTTTAATGTTTTAAGGAATCTCCATGTTTTCCTTCTTGGCTGCACTTACCCATTTACATCCCTGCCCCCAGGGTAGAAGGATTCCTTTTCCCCTGCTCCTGGCAGAGTTTAATCTTTGTAGTTCTTTTGGAGGATCCTCACTCTCAGTGATTTTAGCTGATACCTCATTGTCATTTTGATTTGCATTTCTCCAATCATTAAGGATGCTGAGCATCTTTTCATGTACCTTATAGCGATCTGGATACATTCTTTGAAAAAATATCCATTTAGATCTTTGGCCCATTTCTGTTGTGTGTGTGTGTGTGTGTGTGAGTGTGTGAGTGTGTTTTGAGCTGCATGCGCCGTTTGCTTGTTTTGCAGATGAATTACTTGTTGATATATTTCCTTGCAAACTTTTTTTCCACTCTGAGGGTTGTCATTTTCTTTCATTATGTTTTCCTTTTCTGTGTAAGTGCTTTCAAGGTTAATGAGGTCCCTTGCTGAGTTTTTCTTATTTCTATTTTTCTTTATCCTAAGAGCTGGATCCAGAGGGAATTTGCTGTGATTTCTGTCAAAGCGTGTTTTTCCTATGCTTTCCTCTAATCGTAGGGAGTAATTGTCTCTCCATTTCTTTAAGGGGCTTCCCTGGTGGTGCAGAGGTAAAAGCATTTGCCTGCAATGTGGGATCCCTGGGTCAGGAAGATCCCCTGGAGAAGGAAATGGCAACCCACTCCAGTATTCTTGCCTGGAGAATCCCATGGACGGAGGAGCTTGGTGGGCTACAGTCTATGGGTAGCAAAGAGTCAGACATGACTGAGTGACTTCACTTCACTTAGTTCTTTAACTAATTTGGAGTTTTTCTTTAAATGGGTAGGGAGTGTTGTAATTTCATTCTCTTTTTGCTTGTTTAAGGACCTTCCTCCCTGTCCTCTGTCCTGCCTATTAACAAGTTACTTTGACCTCTTGACCGTCTGCCCTGTTTTTAATTCTTTTTCTAGGACCTATCCCAGGACATTTGTTGAGAACAGGTGTATTTTGGTCAGCACAGGTTTTTCAATTATTGTTACCAAAAGTAGCCACAAGGCGGCATCATTTTTCATCCTCCACTTTTTTGGGTAATTTATTTTTTTCTGATAGAGTTGATTTCCGACTCTGTTTGTTTTAGGTGTACAGGAACTTGATTCAGTCATAAATAGATGTACCGCTGTTCTTTTGGGGGATCTTTTCCCATGAAGGTTATCACAGTGTGTTTCCTTCAACTTGCTGTGCTGTTCATTTGGTCCTTTTAGATGACCTGTTTGATATGTAGTGATGTGAGCATTTTAATCCCTCTTAGTGTATCCCTCCTGCAACGTTTTAAAAAAATAATCACGAGTTGGTTTTTTAACTCTGGGTCTGTTTCTATTTGCAAATTATTTCATTTGCATGAATTTCTGGCTTCCACCTTTCAGTACTATTTTAGGATGTTTGCCTTTGGTCTCATACCTCAGTGTGATAATCTCTCAGTACATCCATGCTGCTGCTCATGGTAGTGTTTGTTTTTTGTTTTTTTGTTTTTTGTTTCTGAGTGTATTCCACTGTCTAGATGGGCCAGTTAGTCTTCATTTTTCTGTCGATGGATATTTTGGTTAATCCTCTGACTTGGCTATTGTGAACAGTGCTGCCCTGAAAATAGGAATGTACATATTCTTTGGAATCAGGATTTTTTTCCAGATCAAAGCAAGGAGTGGTAATGCTGGAAAACGGGGTAACTCTCTATTTCGTGTTTCAAGGAGCCTCCAGATGTTTTCCTTCGTGGCTGCACCCACCCATTTACAACCCTGCCCACGGTGTAGGAGGGTTCCCTGTTCCCCTCGCCCTCGGCAGCACTTAAGCTTCGAAGATCTTTTGAGGATGGCCATTCTGAGCCGTGTGAGAAGATGGCTCATGGTAGTTTTAATTTGCATTTCTTTACTACTTACTGATGATGAGTATCTTTCCACGGGCTTTTTACCTTCTACGGGGGAGTACAGCTAAGCTCCGGAAAGTGGCTTCTTGAAAGTCAGCCCTGTTTTGAATTCTCTTCATGTGATTTACCCCGGAACATTTCTTTAGGGCTGGTGTCATTTATTTTATTTTATTTTTTTTTTACCTTCTTGTTAACATTTTTATTATAGTATTTCCTTTTAAATTCATTCAAAACAAACAAAAAAAGTAAAACAAAGACAATGGTCCCAGAAGGAATGCACGATTCGTTTTAGTTACAGCACAGAGATTCTTCTCTCAGTGGGAACTGTGCTCTTGGTTTCAGCAATAAGTGAAGGGAAGGTCTTGCGCTTTTGAAGTTCTGAGGGGTGCAGGGCGTCCGCGTTAGTAGGGGTAGATGGGAAATGCTATCTGCAACGGTCCAAGGCTGGAACGGTCTTCCAGTCACTGTGGCGTCCACCTGCTGTCAGGGTTAGTTCCAGATTTTGAGGAAGCTGTCCCAGGACCCCGTCGCCACGGCCATCCCGTCATCAGTTACCCCCAGGCAGCTCACGCGGTTGTCATGCCCGGCCAAGACCCCTGCCCCGTCGGCTTTGAGGGCGTCCCAGACGTTGCAGTTGAAGTCGTCGTACCCTGCGAGAAGGAGGCGCGCACTCTTGGAGAAGGAGACGGAGGTGATCCCGCAGATGATGCTGTCGTGGGAGTAGGTCCTGAGCTCCTGGTCCGCACGGAGGTCGAACAGCCGGCAGGTGGCGTCGTCTGAGCCAGTGGCAAATGCGTTGCGGTTCGGGAAGAAACAGATGGCGTTGATACCGGGCTCGTGGCCGGTGAAGGTTTGCCGGCACACCCCTTCTCGCACGACCCAGAGTTTGGCTGAAGCGTCACAAGCACCAGAGACAGTCTGGTGTCCGGAGCGAGTGAAAGGCTCATGACGTCCCCGGTGTGTCCGGTGAATGTGGTCGTCTGCTGGCCAGTCTCGATGTCCCACAGGGCACAGGTGGTGTCTCCAGAGCCGGTAACGATCTGATCGTCATCCAGAAAACGGCAGCACGACAGGTAACCTGTGTCCAGCCAGCTCACGATTCACACGACATTCCCTTCACGAGTTTTCAGACTGTAAATGGAGCAGATGTTATCCAGGCCTCCGCAGGCCACGTAGTTCCCAGAAGGGGCATAAGCGCACGTCATGACCCGCGAGGAGCGCAGAGGGATGGCATGGACCTTGTTTGTGGTGTAGCTGTCCCAGATAATAAGTTTACCGTCCTGCGAGGCACTGACTAGAAGCCTGGAGTCGGTGCCGCAGTGCATGGCATAGATCTTGGCCAAGCGTCCCCTCAGCGTCCTCCTGGTGCGCATCTGGATTCTTCCCGCAGGGTCAGTGTTTGTGATCTGAGAGAGAGCCGCGTCTGCACACGCCTTCCGAGCATCTCTAATTTGGTCATTAAGCTGTTCAGCCTCCTGCCGTAACTGGTCAAGTTCACTCATCTTCTAATCTTAGTGCTCTTCAAAGCCACCACAAAGAGTCTGAGATCTTAATTCAGAAGTGCTGCTAGTCTGTTCTCCCAAACATGTAAAACTGTCTGCAACAGAGAAAAGGCTCGCCGCCTCGTCCCGCCTGCCGCGCCCGCTCCCCGCCGCCTCAGCCGCCGCTCCGGGAGGTGGTCGTGCTCCGGCCGCTCCGCGGGCGCTGCGGGCAGGTGCGCCGGCGAAGCTCGGTCCGGTCGGTCCCGCGGCGGCTGCTCCACTCCCGTGCCCGCTCCCGCTGCCGCCGCCACCGCCGCCTCCGTCCGCCCCTCAGACGCCTCCAGCCATCGGGATGGGCGCGGCGGCCCCTCGGCTGGTGTCATTTAGAGCCGAGCCCAATAGCCCCGGTTTTCAAGTGCTTCTTACGGGGAATAACCACAAGGTGGCAGCATGTCTTCATGCCCGCTCTGATTACCTGGGCAACCAGAGCCTTAGGGCAAGTCTGGTTTCTGGGTTGTCAATAAGAATGCCTCCCAGGGATCTTCCCTAGCCAGGGATTGAACCCGCTTTTCCTACATCTCCTGCATTGGCAGATGGATTCTTTACCACTAGCGCCACCTGGGAAGCCCTAAGGCTTGTGTCTCCTTACTTCTTCCCCCTTACCCTTCATCCCCCAGGCGGTCCCAATGATTGCAACACCACTCTGAAGAGGGACCTGTCCTCTCAGTGGGGTGACCCTAAGGAAGGAGGCTGGAGGTGGGAACCCCACCACCAGGAGACACGGGGCCCGGGGCACTTTGCAAAGCTCTTCCAGCCCAGAGACCCCACCATCCTTTGGGGGCACTAGGTTTAGTGCTGCTGCAGGAGGGTCCCACAGGATCTGGAGATTGTGGACTCACGCAGAGGGGAACAGGAAGTCCATGTCCACCGGGGTGGGGGGCTGATTGCCTGGCATATCCTCCCCAGCGCCCTCAGCCCCAGGAGAGCCCCGCCTGGGGACCCAGCCTGCTCAGGCCCCAGGGACGTGATGCCAGCCCAGGTCCCCAAGGCCCGAGGGGAACAGAGTCAGCAGTTCTTTTGTCTTTCTTTCTTTCCTGTTATGTTTATTTTGAATTTGAGTATATAGGTGATTTGCACTGTTGTGGGTTTTTTTTTTTTCAATGTGTAAAGCAACATTATTCATTTATACATAGATGTATATATGTTCTTTTGGGGTTCTTTTTCTCATATAGGTTATAGACAGTCAAAGCAGGGTTCCTTGTGCTCTACAGTGGGTCCTTATGGATTATTTTATAACTAGTAGTGTGTATATGTTATTCTCAACATATATTTCTCCCTGCACCTGGCCTTTCCTTTTTGGTAACACGATTCTTTACTAAGTATATGAAGCTGTTACTGTTTTGTAAAGAAGCTCATTTGTTTCCATGTTTGGATTCCACCTAGAAGTGATAACAGGTGATACTTCGTCTCACTTAGTTCATCTAGTGTGATCGTCTCTGGCTCGTCCCTGTGACTGGAAATGGCTTTCTTTCATCCTATTATGTCTGGGTTTGTGTATCTGAGTTGACTCACTGAAAAGGGGATGACAGAGGATGAGATGGCTGGATGGCATCACTGACCTGATGGACACGAGTCTGAGTGAACTCCGGGAGTTGGTGATGGACAGGGAGGCCTGGTATGCTGCGATTCATGGGGTCGCATAGAGTCGGACACAACTGAGCGACTGAACTGAACTGAACTGAGCTGACCTGACCCCGGCTGCTTTAACCGTTCACCTGTCCTTCTGCACTCAGGTTTCTTTCGTATCTTGGCGAGTGTATCCAGTGCTGCCATGATGGTTGGCGTGCAGTATCTTGAAATTTTGGTTTTCCCAGGATCCATGCCCAGGCATGGGATGGCTGGGTCACATGGTACTTTGTTGCTGAGTGTCTGAAAGCCCCTCCGTACTGTTCTCCAGAGTGGATGCACTGATTTACATTCCCATCTGGGGTAGGAGGGTTCCCTTCTCTCCACACCCCCTTCAGCATTTATTGTTGTCGAATTTTTGAGATGGCCATGCTGACTGGTGTGAAGTGATATCTCATTGAACTTTTGATTTACATTTCTCTAATGATTAGGGATGCTGAGCATCTTTTTGCGTACTTTATGTCCACCTGGATGCCTTCGATGGAGAAAAGCCCATTTCGATCTTTGGCCCACTTTTCCTTTTTTTTTTTTTTTAATTGAGCTACACGGACTGTTTGCATGTTTTGGAGATGAATTCCTTGTATCTCCATTTGCAAACACTTTTTTTCCCCACCCATTCTGAAGGTTGTCTTTTTCTTTCATTTATAGTTTACCCTGCTGCTCAAATGCTCTTAAGGTTAATGAAGTCCCATTTGTTGATTTGATTGTATTATTCTAAGAATGAATCCGAAAAGAACTGGCTGCGATTTATATCAAGGCATGTTCTGTATATGCTCCTCAAGAGCTTTACAGTATCCATCCGTCCATTTAGATCTCTGCTTTGGCGTATGTTTTTCTGCATGGGGTTAAGCAGTGTAGTAATTTCATCGTCTTTTCACTTGTTTGAGGAACCTCCAGCCTGTTCCTCCATGCTGACGGTTAACAGCTTACCCTGCCAGCATCGGTGTAGGAGGGTTCCCGTTTTCCCACATCCTCTCCAGCATTTCTTGTTTGCAGACTTTTTACCAATGGCCATTCTGATCAGAGTGAGGTGATACCTTCATTGCGATTTTGATTTGAATTACTGTAAGTTTTAGTGTGGAGAAGGCAATGGCAACCCACTCCAGTATTCTTGCCTGGAAAATCCCAGGGACGGGGGAGCCTGGTGGGCTGCCGTCTATGGGATCACCCAGAGTCGGACACGACTGAAGTGACTTAGCAGCAGCAGCAGGAAGTTTCAGTGACACGGAAATCTTTCCATGTGATTACTTTGAAAGAGTGTGAGTAAAACTTACCTCCCAAGGTTGGCTTCTTGACCAATTGCCAGGTTTTGAATTCTTTTTCCAGGATCTACCTAAGGTCGTTCGTTGACAACAGGCTTTTTTCCCTTGCATCCCTGAAGGCTTGGGGATATTGCAGGCCCATCTTCACAGGTTTTAAATTGTTGCTTCCCAAAGTGGCCACAAGGTGGCAAGATTTCTTCATGCCCCACTCTATTATTTTGATAATTTGAATTTTTATATTCTATTAGAGTAGACGTGATTTCTGATGTGTGTGTGTGTGGTTTTTTTTTTTTTTTTGGTTTCCAGGAACTTCATTCAGTTATACATAGACGTATATCTATTAGACACGTGCCTTGTGTTACATTGAGAAAAACTGTACTTTGGAAAAATACATGTTTTTAGAGGTTCTAAAATATGTTCTTGAGTTTGCTAATCAGAGACTGCCAATGCAACAAATAGTTCACAATTGCTTTCTTCTTGATTTTCACTATGGGTTAATTTTTTAAAGATTAAAAATTATGGACTCAAGATCTACTAAAGTGACAAGGAAAATGTTTCAGTGTGTATGGCAAGTAGGATATGTGCTGTCAGTGAGCGAAGATATAAAGGCTGGAAATATTTGTGTTGTAAAAAAGTAATGATAATTCTATTCTCTAGTGAGTCATTCATAAATGGGGGAAAGTAGAACCAATTAATAAATTCTTGGCCTCGAGAGGCCTTTTGGGAATTTAGTCTAAGACTCGAGGAATTGCAACAGAGTCAGTGTAGAAGAAGTCTATGTGGTCAGCACACCAAACTTATTTTTTGAAACAAATTAGTCTTGGCCTAGTTTGATGAAAATAGAGGCAACTTTACCAAAAAAAAAAGTTTCACTAAATATTAATTTCCAATTTTGTTAATTAAGGTCTATGTTTACTAAGAAAGTCTTATGACATAGTTCCTTGCGTTTATGTTATAATGCTGATGAGAGTTAACTGAATTAGTAAGGGGCTCTCTAAGTTTATTTCTAAAACTTATCTCAGTAATCAGTCTTTGGATAAGGGTCAGGATCTCCATGGTCTGCAACCAGGAGATTAACACCAGGCTACAGTTATTTAACAAACTAAGTGAGAGGACCTGGGACATACTGACTGTGCTTAAAACAGGTTCTCAGATTCCTGCTTGTGGTCCTACTGATACTGCTAGCTGCATTATTTCCTCTTCTGCCTGCTTTGCACAATTGTTTCTTGCATTGCCAAGTGTGTGACTGAACCTCTGATAAAATGATGATATACGATCAGTGAGGGTAACGGTGAAACTCTAGCTATGGGAAGAAGCAACAAGAGGGAACGTTTTCACGGACCATAGAGGCTGGTGAGACAGGTGATCCAGCGTCTCTTGGCTCCTGTGTTTTGTTAGTCCTGTAACAGTGCACTGAGTGGCCCGTCAGCAGACTCTTTGCCAGATCTAGGCATGAGCATTCCTAGCACCATGGGAGGAAATGGACATTATGCACCCCCAGAACCATGGTCAGATTGCCACGAAAGGGCCATGTCAGCTGAAAAGCGGCACTTGCCGTCTGCCTCTGCGAGGACTCAATCAGGACCCGCTGCAGCGGCTGCCCTTCAGCAGCCCTGAAAGGCACTGAGCGGGGAGATTGGGAATGGCGCATCCATGCTCTGGGGAAGCTGGCAGAACAGGCCTTCAGACAGTCTCATGAGCCCAGATTCTTGCCTCTTCTCATGCCTAGAGGAGCGCTAGAGTCAGTAACAGTGACAACTGCTCTGACTAATATGTGAATTATTATGTGAATACCACGTCAGCGGCTAGAACCTACTTAGACAAAACTGACAACTGGCTACTGGGCAACAGGTCTTCTTGAAGTGCCAGGTCTGGCCTGGGAATCCAGCTTATTCTCCTGGGAAAAAATTGTGGTTGATGTGTTACAGTACTGTTCAGGTTGTCACTCCTCCAACGACTTGAAACTGAGTCTGTCACACCTGCGTCAGTCACTCTGGGCTAATACAGAAGACATCCGCAGTGTGCAAGACCAGAGCACAAGGCTCCATGCCTGTGGAGAGGGTACCACCAGTGCTGACTCTGTCTGGACAGGATCAAAGCTGCTAAAAAATGTAAGCTGGTTCTCACTCCTGCTATAGCTCCTGCTCACAGTAATTTGTTATCATTAATCACAGATATTTGGTCCCTGACTTTTTAAATTCACTTCTTATGTTTGTCTCTTTCAGATTACGATGGTTTCACATCAAGATAATGGTTCCAGCTACTCTTGGGAACAGATCCTGTGGGGATAACAACAGAGGTCACCCTGGGGCCCCTGAATGAGGCAGGACGAGAGCTCCATGACCCCAGCTAGGTAGGGTCTATGAGCCCCGTGCCAGCCTGAAGAAGCTACAGAAGACAGACCTTCACCCTTTAGCCTCCCAATAAAGATTGTTGTGGTTCATGTCTCTCAGCAGAATTTGACATAGGAGATAGAAGGGCCTCTGGGCTGAACAGCTGGTATTTGTCAAGTGGAGTGAAATTGAAGCTTTGTTCTCACTCACACACTCCAAGGACAAATCTAGTGGCAGAAGCTGAAGTCTGCGAGAGTAAAGAGATAAGAGGCCCACTCCTGAGGTCAAAGAAGACTTCTCTGTACAAGGGAAGGAAGCCTCCTTGATGGCCAAAAAGGGAGGGGGCCCCATCCCATAATAAATGTGGACATGCCCCCACAAGCCTCTGTGGGGGGATCGATCTTAGCAAATGTCATGCCCACATCTTGGGGAGGGTGCTGGGACCAGTGAAAGGTTGTTGTTGAATTACAACGCCAGGATTCTTGGCCCCCGGAGGAGAAGAATTCAATCCAGGGCCAGAGAGGAGGCTTGATCGCTCAGAGCTTTTGTGTAACAAAGTTTTATTAAAGTATAAAGGAGATAGAGAAAGCTTCTGACATAGGCATCAGAAGGGGGCAGAAAGAGTGCCCCTCTGCTAGTCTTTAGCTGGATGTTATATAGTCACCAGCAGCCTGTTAATGAAAGAATGTCTCAAAGGAATGTCTCAAAACTTAGAATGGCACCAGGCCCCTCGCCCATAAGATGTATTTTGGGATAATGTTGGCACCAAATGGTTTATCTTGGGCCGTAAAAGGATTAACTTGAACCTTAAAGAAGGGCAGAGCACCATACAAATAGTGTCGTTTACGTAGATTAGAGGAACAATATCGGAGTATAACATACTGGTTTATCAAGTAAGTTCTGAGCCCAAAAGGGGGAACCGACTTGAAGACAGAGTTTGGGGTAAATGCATAGTACATTAGCATAGCCTAAGATTAACATTTCCATAAGAAAAAGGCATTGGTTAACTTTAGGTGAAACCAGGTGTCATGGCAACACAGAATTTTAAGAGAAACCTCCTTTTAAATTTGTATAGAGAAGGAAAAAAAAATATCGTGTTTGTTTCCTCCTGCCGCTTAAGGGAGATAAAATGTCTGACACTTGCAGGCTATTTCCTCCATTTGGAGACCCCTGGCCTTCCTGCCTGTTACCCTCTCATTCGCCCATTTACTCTTAGGAGAATTATGTTGCCTAGGGGAAAGGGGCGTCGTTTTCGTTCCATAACTGCTTCCGAGCTGAGAAGGGGCGTTGTCCCTAAATTGATGAGGCAACATATTCTCCTAATCCTCATATTGAGGATATCTGATCCAGGGGCCCCAAATAGTAGCTGGAGGCAGCTGCAACAGTAGCAGGAGTTTGAGCAACCATTTGTAACTTGAAAGCTTTCATGCGGCTAGAAACAAATTCAGTTATACAGTTACAGATGCAGGGAGCAAATAGTAAAATCAAAACAATCAGAATTATTGTAATTAAGATAGTTGTCCACCATGGGGAACGAGTTAACGTCTCCCAAAGTGAGGCAATTGAGGCTTCAGGAGTATCCAATCATCCTGTTCATGTGTTTAGTAAAATGAGTAACATTCATGCTCATATCAGGTTTATATGTCCAGCATTGGGTATGAATAATAGCACACGTTCCCCCTTGCGCAGCTGTCAGAATATCTAAAGCCAATCTGTTTTGTTAAACCACCTTTCTAATTTGTGCTTGTTCAGCATTAACAGCTGAAATGGCCTTTTGAGAATCTTGTAATGCCTGTTGAGTCAAATCAGTCAAAGCATCCACTCATAGCATAACATCTGTAGTTCCCAAAAAGTGAACAAAGACTGCAGCCAAATAATGACACCAGTGAAATACGGACCTTGCCCACCGAGTTTTAAGGTGAGGTAAATTAGCAGGCTTTTCTGGGAGCTCTGAAAATATAAAGCCATGAGTAAAGGCTAGACCCAGGGTGCATCTCCCTATCCAACCAAGGGGAAGCCATCTCCATAGGTAAGAGCCACATATCCAATAGGTCCCGTTTGGAGCAAGCCAGCTGACTGAGATATCCAGTCCCAATTAGTGCCTGGCCAGACAAAGGGAGGACCTGAACTGGGGTTGGAAAACATGGGAATGATTACGTTGCATATTTCCTGAGGCAAAAATCCCAATTGTTTCCAATCATTGTAATTAAGTTGTTGGCTGACTTTTGGGGATGGCTGTTTTCAGCATATAGGGGCAGTAGATATTAAACATCCTTTTTCAGGAGGTAGCCACATAACCTCATCCCATATTTGATAAACGTCAGGTAAAAAACCATTAGATCCAGACCTACTTGCCTTATGTGTAGCAAAATAGTCATTGAACCGAGACAATGTATAATCAAAATTAAAAGTCACATTATGTCCATAGGTAAAGTACAAAGTGCTGCACCAGTCCATTTTAGGGTTGGTAGATGTCATCAGATGAAGAAGAGGTATCACATGTAATTGTTGTTGAAGGTATTTACACACTTGGCGAAAGTCTTTTCCTTGAAGTGGTGATGTCCACCACGGGAAGCCTTCCACTGATGAAGAGGAGAGTGTTCCACAGACCCAGCAGTTAGACCGATTGTGAAATGCAGCATAGGAGTGAGCCCAGGACAGGAAGGCATTGTCTTGAGGATCAGATGGCAGACTCAGGATTTTTGGAGTCGGCAGAAGTAGGCTCACATAGATTATCAAGCCCATCTGAAAAGCACAAAGTCAGAGCATAGAAAGTAAAAACATAAAATGAAGTCCCTTAGTTCTGGTCAGGGTGCCACCTCTTAACTCAAGTGTGATGTATTCACGAATCAATTCCTGGCACTTTGACAGCTGTGGGAGAAGAAACAATAATCTGGTAAGGGCCTTCCTGGAGGGGCTCGAGGGATGGGCCCCCAGATCCCAATGTTTTTATGAGGACCTCGGTTCCTGGCTCAAATAGAGGCTTGCTTGACTCAGAGGCTGGGTCAGGAGTCATCTCCTGGAGTTCTGTTAATCCCTGTTGAAAAGCTGAGAGCTGAATTACATAACTAGTTAATTCCAAGGCTCAGTGTCTATAACGATGTCTGTGCGTAAGAAAGGCCTTCCATAACTACATTCAAAGGGGGACAGTCCCTCCTTTTGGGGGGCAGTTCAAGCCCTCATTAAAGCTATGGGTAGGACTTTAATCCAATTGTCCTGCGTCTCTTGCCTTAATTTGCACAGATGTCTTTTGATAATGTCATTAGATGTTTCAACCTTTCCTCAAGATTGGGGTCTCCAGGAACAGTGTAAGTGATATTCTATTTCTAGAGCTTTAGATACCCCCTGAGTTACAGCAGCTTTAAAGCGGAGCCATTGTCACTCTGAAGGCTCCATGGCAGCCCCAACCTGGGAATAATTTCATGGATTAAAATCTTTATAACCTCCTTAGCCTGTTCACTACGACAGGGAAAAGCCTCAATCCATCCAGTAAAAGTATCTACCCAAACTTGTAAGCAAGAATATCAATTAGCTTTTGGCATATGAGTAAAATCAATTTCCCAGCCCTCTCCAGAATACTTTCCACTTCATTGTAATCCAGATATTGCTAGGTTCTCAGTCTTTGGGTTATGTTTCTGATGAACCTCACACCTTTTGATAATGTTCTTTAAAGTTTTCATTACATTTTTACCTTCAAACAAACGAGAAGCCATCTGGTAAATACTCTCTGCACCCAAATGAAAACTCTGGTGTAAACCCTTAAGAATTTTCCATTGAGCATTTTCAGGAATTATTAATTGTCCATCCTCAGACTGTAACCATCCTTTATCTGTAATCTTTGGTCATCTTTTCTCATATCTTTCTAATTCTTCCTCAGTATATTGTGGTTTTTCCTGTTCCACTGGATCTGTCCAGATCAAAGGCGTCTACAGTGAAGGGGTTTCATAAAGTACCAGCTTTTCTGGCTTGAGAATCAGCCAACTGATTACCTTCAGCAGCTTTACTCCCATCCCTACTGTGCCCTTTGCAATGCAAAACAGCTACTTCTTTAGGACAATATATAGCAGTTGAACGGAGAAGGCAATGGCCCCCCACTCCAGTACTCTTGCCTGGAAAATCCCATGGACAGAGGAACCTCGTAGGCTGCAGTCCATGGGGTCGCTAAGAGTCAGACACAACTGAGCAACTTCACTTTCGCTTTTCACTTTCATGCATTGGAGAAGGAAATGGCAACCCACTCCAGTGTTCTTGCCTGGAGAATCCCAGGGACAGGGGAGCCTGGTGGGCTGCCGTCTATGGAGTCGCACAGAGTCAGACACGACTGAAGTGACTTCGCAGCAGCAGCAGCAGCAGCAGCATAGCAGCTAAAAGTCTCTCAATCTCTCTGAAATGCTTAATAGATTTTCCTGTTGCTGTTTTAAACTGTCTTTCTTTCCATATTGCAGCATGAGCATGTATAGTCAAATAAGCATACTTAGAATCCATGTAGATATTTACTCGCTGCCCTTTGCTTAACTCTAGAGCTCGTGTCAGAGCCACAAGCTCTGCTAACTGAGCACTGGTTTCCTGGGGGAGAGATTTTGCTTCTAAAACCTGTTCAGCAGTCACCATGGCATAACCTGCTTTATGCTTTCCATCCCGAACAAAAGAACTGCCATCTGTAAATACTTTCATGTCAGGATTGTCTAAGCTGCATAGTTTAAAGTTAGGAATTGGGAACAATTGTGATCAGGTGTTTCATTTTCCTTCTCAGGAAGGAAAGTGGCAGGATTTAAATGTCCACAGACTTTAAGCTTAGTTACTGGTCCTTCTAACAACAATGACTGATATTTAAGAAGCCTACTGTCTGTCATCCAAATAGTAACCTTAGAATTTAAGATTCCACTCACATGAGAAGTCAGGACAGTAAGATTTCATCAATTAATTATTTTTAAAGCTCCAGGTGCTAATAAAGCTGCTGTCCCAATTACTCTTAGGCAGTGGGGCCACCCACGTGAAATTACATCCAATGTTCTGCTTAGATAAGCAATAGGGTGCTGGTGAGGCCCTCGGGCTTGTGTCCAAATTCCCAAGGCCATACCTTTTCTTTCAGTGACAAACAAATTAAATCCTGACCCTGTGGGCAAGCTCAAAGCAGGAGCTTGCAGGAGGTCAGTCTGAAGAACCAGTCTGAAGAACCATAAAAGCCTTTTGAGTATCTGGAGACCAAAGCAGTTTGTCTGTTTGGGCCTGCTGAGTTTCAGCTATAAGTTTATATAAAGGCCAGGCAAGTTCCCCATAACCCGGAATCCAAATATGACAGTAGCCTGTGATTCCCAGAAATCCTCTCAATTGTCTTAAAGTCATAGGTAGGGGATGATTTGGTATGGGTTTAATTTTCTCAGGGTCTATGGCCCTAGTCCCTTCTGATATGATTAGGCCCAGATATCTAACAGATTGTTGACAAAGCTGAGCCTTTTCTCTTGATGCGTTATAACTGCAGCCTGCCAGAACGCTTAAGAAATCTTCTGAGGCTCCTGAACAAGCTTCCTCTGTCTCAGCACAGAGCAAAATATCATCTACATATTGTAACACCACTGCTTCAGAGCTATTAAAGTTTTGTAGATCCCGTGATCTTTGTCCAAATAAGTGAGGACTGTCACGAAATCCCAGGGGCAAAACTGTCCAGGTTAACTGAGAAGCTGGCTGCATAGGGTCTTCAAAGGCAAATAGAAATTGACTTTTCTCCGCCAAAGGCACAGAATAGAAAGCATCTTTCAAATCAATTACTGAGAAGTATTTGGGTCATTCAGGAATTTCAGACAATAGAGTATAAGGATTAGGCACCATGAGGTGTGAAGGAACTACAGCCTCATTTATTATTTGTAAATCTTGAACTAGTCTCCATTTACCATTCGATTTCTTTGTACCCAAAATAGGAGTGTTGCATGGACCATTAAAGGGAACTAATAGTCCCTGCTCCTTTAAATTTTCAATGATGTGCTTTAAACCTTAACCTCAGGTTTCAGTGGATACTATTTCTTATGTGGAAATAAGTGGGTCTTTGAGCTTGACAACTACAGGAATAGCATTTTATGCTCGACCCAGAGATTTTCCATCATCCCATACTCTAGGATTTTGTTCAACTAGAGGGAGAGAAAGGGAGGGCTCCATATTTATGAAAACAGAGGCATGGACCTTGTTCAGTATATTCCTCCACAAAAGGGGTGAGGGAGACTCTGGCACAATCAGAAACTCGTGTGAAAATAGCACAGAATCTCAGTTACAACATAAAGAACAACTGAAATAATACCCTTTGGCTCGTTCAGACAGTCCCAATACAGAAGCGGATCAGGAAGGAAGTGGGCCAGGGGCTTCAGTAAGCACAGAGCAAGTTGCCCAGTATCTAAAAGGAAATCGATGGATTGCCCCCCCCCACAGTTATTAATAATTATTCAGTGTATGAGTCTATCACATGATCACTTTGTACACAGTACATTTATACCATTTTTGTTAGTTAAACCTTAGTAAGGCTGGGAAAGAAAAAGAATTGGGGGGGGGGGTGCTTTTCTCCTCTGAATGGTGCTCAGTCCAGGCTTCACGTTTCATTGATGACGCATTTTGCATACACATGTACCAAGTCCAGCACTAGCAGCCAAGGAATCAGCCTGAAGAGATGAGCGGTGTTGGCAGAGAATGATGCAGCCTCTGACTCAAGGTACAGGACTACATGTTTATTTCAAGCTTCAGGTTCTCTTTTATACTTTGACAAAAGCATTAGGTCAGAGGTTTGGCATTTTCAGTTTCCCCTCACCCAGATTTATTGGCTCCATAAAACACTGTTGCCCTTCAAACAGTTTCTGCTTCAGCGATTCTCTCAGCATCCTGGTTACTTTAACTTGTGATTACATTGTAACTCATGCTTATGTCTGGGCTGCATACCACATTCCTCAGTTTGTTTCTTATCTTTCTAAATCCTGTTTGCCCCTAGCATCCTAAGCTCACTATCTCCTAAAAAGACTTATAGCTATTAATAAGGAGAAGGCAATGGCACCCCACTCCAATACTCTTGCCTGGAATATCCCATGGATGGAGGAGCCTGGTAGGCTGCAGTCCATGGGGTCGCTGAGAGTTGGACATGACTCAGTGACTTCACTTTCACTTTTCACTTCCATGCATTGGAGAAGGAAATGGCCACCCGCTCCACTGTTCTTGCCTAAAGAATCCCAGGGATGCCGAAGCCTGGTGGGCTGCCGTCTATGTGGTCACACAGAGTCAGACACGACTGAAGTGATTTAGCAGCAGCAGCTATTAATATCTCTGAAATTCCTAATCTGTATAAGATATAGTAAAACATGCTAGCACTACCACATTCCTTCAATTTTTAGCTTCTAACTATTCTTTATTTTTCCTAAACCCTAAATTCAGCAAACTTCCTTTGCCATAAACATTTCCCTCACAAATAGGTCTCAGATGACAATCCTTCCTAAGGCCTCAAGCTGCAGCCTACGTGATCATCCTGGAACACTCTTTGTAAAGATCCTTGAACAAATGTCAATGGTTAACTTTATGGATTATTCTCTGGGCATAACTGCAGAAGGCTTTGTGCCCTCTCATGCTCCTCTCAAGGGCAATAAGCACCTTAACATTCTTTTCAGTCAACTCAACCGAGGAAAGGAAAAAACAAGTCAGAATCACAAGACCCAACTCCTTCATCCTGGGTCTGTGCCTGCGGGACAAGGAGAGGGGGTTGGGGCTGTGCCTCCATTTTGTCAGTAATGCCTATTGTGGCTCCCAACTCACATGTTTTTGTACCCTCTGACCAAAGATTCCCCTTCAGGTAGTTTGTGTTGGTCCACAGCTCGAGAATGTTTAAGATGGCCCAGCTGATTCCAGTCTGGGGTCCTCACTGAGCATCAGGACTCTTGAGTCCTCGCAGTCCTGAGGGCTGAGATCTGGGCTGAGGAGGGGGTGTTCTGTTCTGAGTGGGGATGGATCGGGGCCTGCTGTGTGACCTGAAGGAGACTGCCTGGTCAACAGAGGTGGCTCCTGCTGCTGTGTACATGAGGCCTCAGCAGGAGGGGAGTGTGATCCGAGGGAAAGTGTGGGAAAGTCCCATGTTGGTCTCTCTGTGGAAGTTGACTGTCCTGAGTCTCTCCTGAGACAGTGGCCACAGAGGACTGTCTGTTCCTCATGGTGAGGGCTTCCCTGTGTGTGTGGTTGGGGCTCAGCAAGGGGATGTGTTGACTGTAAGCATCAAACAGCATGTTTTCAACTTTCATGATAGACCTCTGAAGACTCGTGTTGCCTGAGGAAGCCCTGAAGTTAAGGAAGAGGAAAAAAAAGAAGTGAGGCATGGCTCTTTCTCAGGTAAGGTCATATTTAGTCTGTCCTTCCTGAAATGCCCTTCTCTGGACTCGCTAATCATGTCTGACTCTGGAGTGTCCTGTGTGACTCCTGTACATGCACATTCACCCAGGGCCTTCCCTCGGGCCCTGTCGTCTCCACTTAGATCCCATCTCCCCATGACCCAGTGACCTGGCCCTTGTGAGGAGGCTCCCCTGGGCACTGTCCTGAGCTGGGCTTCTCACCCATGGGTTGGAGCTGGGGTCTCAGTGCTGTTGGGCGGCAGGGATTGCTTAGGGCCTATCTGGATGAGCTGTCTGCTCTGTCAACCAGGGTAAGGAAACTGCACATGAAAGTCAGATGTTAGTATGCACAATAGCTGGTTAAATCTGGGAATCAGATCAATTGAGCCTGTCCTTTCCCTTTTGTGTATCTTGACATCCTTGTGAATATACCTTAAATATATATACACAAAGAATTATTTCTGAGTACTGTGTTCTGTTCAGTTGATTTGCCTGTTTTTATACCAGTACCATATCACCTTGATTACCTTGTAATAGGTGTTGAAATAGAAAGACGTCCATCTTCCTTCTTCAAGAGTTTTGCTGTTTGCTCTTTGAATAATTCTATGACTTTCACGATGTTTTATTCTGCTTCTACAAAGATTGCCATGGCAGTTTTGATAATGAGCTAATTGGTTGATTGACCCTTTGTGTGGTTATTAAAGAATCTTTTTTGATATTACATTTTTCTTTTGTAATCTTTATGATTTTTACTGATGAAACTTTGTCATGTGGGAAAGAAGATACATTTACTTCTTTTTCAATTTGGGGACCTTTGATTTCTTTTTCTCATCTACTTGCTCTAAGGGTTTCAGTGCTTTGTTGAACTGCAGTGCAGAGTGTGCATCCTTGCCTTCTTCTTGACCTCAGAGGAAAAGCTTTCATTCTTTCTCCATTGCTGTGCTCTTTTCATAATGGCATTTATTATGTTGATGTTGGTATAATTTATTGTTGGTAGTTTGTTGAGTGTTCCATCTTGAAAGGTTGTCAAATTGTCGTCAAATGTTTTTTTTCTGCCTCGAGATGATCCTGTTTTTTTCCCCCTCTAATCTGTTAATGTAGTGTGTCATATTAATTGATTTTTATATGTTGACTTTTTCTTGCCTTATATGAATAAAATCCACTTGGTCATGGTGTCAGATCTTTTTATTTATTTATTTTAATTGAAGGATAATTGCTTTACAGAAGTTGTTGTTTTCTGCCAAATACCAACATGAATCAGCCATAGGTATACATATGTCCCCTCCCTTCCATCTTCTTCCCTATCCCACCCCTGTAGGTTGTTAGAGAGCCCCTGTTTGGGGCTCCTTGACTCCTTAGAGTTCCTTGAGTCAGTCATCAAATTTGCATTAGCTCTCTACTTTATATATGGTAATGTAAGTTTCCATGTTACTGTCTCCATACATCTCACCCTCTCCTTCCTCCCCTTCACCCTCCATCTGTTCTCTGTGTCTGTTTCTCCAGATTTTTATAATATGTGTTGAAGTGGGTTTGCAAGTATTTTAATTTTGCATCAGTATTCATCAGGGGTATTGGTTTCTAGTTTTCCTTTCTTGTGTCTTTGGGAAATCAGCAAACTATTAGAATCATGCTTGCTCCATAGAATTAGCAGGATTCGTGGTAATTCTTCTATAAATGTTTGGTAGATTTTGGTCCTGTATTTTTCTTAGAGGTTTCTGACTATTTTTTAAATCTCTCTAGTTATAATGGGCTTCCCTGATGGCTCAAATCATAAAGAATCTGCTGCATTGTGGGCGACCCAGGTTCTCTCCCTGGGTCGGAATATTCCCTGGAGAGAGGAATGGTTCTCTAGTCCAGTCTTCTTGTCTGGAGAAATTCCATGGACAGAGGAGCCTTGTGGGCTACAGTCCATGAGGTCACAAAGAGTCAGGCACGACTGAGTGGCTATCACTTTCACTTTCAACACTTCTCAATTTTTTTATTTCTTAATAAGTAAAATAGTTTGCATGCTTCTAAGAATTTGCAAGTATCTCCTATATACTGTCACTTATAGGCATTATTGGTCATAGTACTTCCTTATCTTTAGAAACTTTCTTTTCAGTTGTAATCCCTCCTGTTTCATATCTGTTTTTAGTTTTTTCTCTTGTCCTTAGTCTAGGTGGGGGTTTTCCTATACAGTTTTTTCAAAGCATCAACTCTTGGTTTGTTGATTTTTATATTTTTCTACTTTCTATTGTATCTCTGGTTTAATCTTTCTTATTTACATGTTTCCTTCTGCTGAACTTGAGTTTAGTTTGTTTTCCATTTTCTGCTTCCTAGAGGTCTAAAAATAGATTTCAGGTTTAAGATCTTTTCTCTTTTTTACTGTAAGCATTTAACCTTTCAGACTTTCCTTCTAGTACAGTGTTCTCTCTGTGTTATAAATTTTGTAATGTTGTCTTTTCGTTTTGATCCATATATTTAAAATTTTCCATGTGATTATTTTTCTTAGACCCATTTGTGGTGTAAGAGTGAGTTGTTTGATGTCCACATTTGAGGAATTTTCTTTTCTTCTTGTGTTTATTTCGTTGTTGTTAGGGAAGAAACTTTTATGGTATCAGTCTCTTTAAATGGTTAATTTGGCCTAAAGTGGTCTCTCATAGAGAATGTTTTCTGTGTCCTTGAGATACATGTGTTTTCTGCTTTTGTTGGGCCGTGTGATCTGTACATGCCAGTTCAATGTTTGCTTCATTTTTCTGAGATATCTTATGTTAGATGTATATATATTTTCACTTGTTACAGCTTTTTGGTAAATTGACCGTTTTATCATCATACAATATTTCTCTCATTGCACTTGTTTTTTTCTTCAGTTTATTTTGTCTGATATAACAGTCTCCCCTGCTCTCTTTACGATGGAATGTCTTTTTCCATCCTTTCACTTTTCACCTTTCCATTTCCTTAGGTTTGTGAGTATTACCTGTTTCAACTTTCTGACAAACTCTGTGTCTCTTGCCCTGTGTTTTACCTCCTCTTACTTCTTCTAGTGGCCCCTGCTCTTGTGCATCCTATGGTGGTGAAAGGCAGGCACCCTGGACAGCTCCTTTCATGCCACTGTAATTTCAGAGGGAATGTATTGAATGTTTCCTTCCTATCATGATGTTTCTTCAGATAGTCTTGCTTAATAACTGAATTTTTTTCATATTCTTTTTTGCCATGATTTTTAATTCTCTGAGAAGTTTTTTTACTTTAATTCTTTTTTGTCATAATCTAATGACTTCTAATTTCAAATCACTGTTTTATTAATGGAAAAAAAGCAAAGAAAGTCTTTGGCTTCTGTTAATGCCTTGCTATGTAAATTTAAATGGATAAACTTGTATCTTTGTATATGGTAATTTTATTATGAATTGAGTTCAAGTATTCTTTTTTTTTATGTTTTTACCAGTTTTCTTTTTGTAGCCTAGTATAGAATCCTGTTGACAAACTCAGCTGAGTACAAAGGATACATATTTATTATCTGAAGGATACTGAAATACATGTGAATAAAAGGATGATATAAAATTGTCGACAAAATCTGTCAAAAGATGAATCCTCTCATGTCAGTTAATTTTTTTATAGATAAGTATGCATGCATGTGCAAGTCTGTGGTTTAGATAGAAGACATCGTGATTTAAAAACTACCTTTTAAATCACCTTTTTTTTTCAGTTGAAATTATGTTATCAGTATAATCTGTGGCCTTGAAATTTTCTAAACAATCGTGTTAGGGGTTTAAGTAGTAAATTACTAACAGTTATGTTTCTGTATCCACGTCTATAATGACCTTTCATGCCATTCCACATTGTTCACCTTGGACTTTTTTTTTTTCAGATTAATACAATATTTGTTTGTTTTCCTTCTGTCGAACCCTGAGCCCACCCCTTTCCCCAGGCTGCCTGGGGAGTTACAGGAAAGGGAAAATACAGGGCAGACACAGGAGAAAACTATGGGAGGTGGAAACAGCTCCTTCATATCATGAAGAAGATGAGCTAGACCACCATCAGGCAAAAGAGCCCCATGGCCTTTGAGAGGGCCAAGCCCATGGCGTGGAAGAGCTACTGTTTCAGAGAAGGGTTCCTGGCATAACAGTGATGAAGCTCCCGAACACAGTCCCACTTCCAGCCCCAGAGCCAGCCACCCCTGCTGTGGCAGTGCCAGCTCCAGGGAACTTGGCTGCTGTGTCAAAGTCCCTTGAAATGGCACTGGTTTGGAAGCTGTGGCTAGGAATAAGTGAGATGGTCTGGGAACCTGGGGCTGCCAAGTTGCTGTGGCTCTCATGGGTCAGTGTTTCCAGTCGTTCACCACCACTGTGGACAGTGATCACTCAACAGGGGGGAGGTTCTCCCAATCAGGGAGGGGGTAGAGACTAATTTGGCACAGGTGTCCATTTTCAAGGGATGAAGGCCTGAGGCCTGAGAGCTGCTCCCCCTGCAGAGAAGAAAGAGGGGCAGGGAGGAGGCTCACCTTGGACTTCTTTCAAGTTTTCTTTAGGAGCCCTCTGTCAAAGGACTTGTAATGTTCTCTGTATTAACTATTAGATGCTGAAGCTTCAGTTGCTGAGCCCAAGCTTCTGAGTTCAGGTGCTTCATGTAACATTTCTTACCTTCTTGATCTGAGTCAAGTTTCTCAGAGTGTCTGTGACACAGGTTTTCTTCTCTAAGGTGGGAACAGATGGTTCTTTAATGAGCTATTATATTGACAACAGATTCTTGCCTGTAAAGTACTTATTTAATGTTTAGAGTAATACTACAGTAATTTAGAGCAACAGGAAGCCTTCAGACACTGTTAGTCCTTGCTGCTATTATCAACATCATACCTGAAAATTTAGACCTTTCCATTAAAAGTGCCATGGACTTTGTCATCCCTGAAGACACCACTCATGCTGTACCTCATCTAGAAAATTAGTTGCACTCACTGGGTAGAACATAATATCTGACACTTCTGTATAGCCAAAACAGTGTTGAGCTTTATTTTTATATATTTCATGGATTTTGAACAATGATGTAAAACCCATATTAATTGGAGGATCTCATAAGGTCTTAGCAAAGAAATTAAAATTAGAGATCCATAATTTCTCCAGATACCCCTGCATGGATCTGTTAGAACACATACTTCAACCAAGTCAATCCTTGCCCCTTACCATCCTTTCTCTTTTCCATGAAAATGAGAACTTTTCATGGCCCCTTTGGTGACATGTTGCTTCATTTCAGGAACGACTGACCTCTGAGGATGTGGCCATCGAATTCACTCAGGAGGAGTGGGAATTCCTGGACCCTGCTCAGAGGGCCTTGTACAGGGACGTGATGCTGGAGACCTACAGGAACCTGCTATCTGTGGGTGAGGATGACTTCCTTCCAGAGCTGCCCTTGGGTGTCTGCATTTTTCCTGTGTGCCCTTTGGGAGGCCCTGATGTCTTTCATCTGAGAGTTCTGGTGACTGGGGCATGACACAGCTTCAGAAGGTTAAACTGACCCTCTTCAGATGCTGTGTCTGTTTCATGTCATATCTGAGGTTGTCCCAGAGCTTAATTATGTACAAAGCTCACTAGCAGATGTTAACAAACCAATACCAAAAAACCCGATTTCCTATTTTCTACCTTTTGACTTTTGGCTCAGTGTTTTAAAAAATGCACAGCACTTTAGATTTCTTTCTTCTGATAATGCTGAATATCTACTTGTTTGTTTTTGCTTGCTTGTTTACTTTTTTTGGCTGCACCATTCTGCTTGTGGGATCTTAGTTCCCTGCCTAAGGATCAAACCTGCACCCCCTGCATTGGAAATGCAGAGTCTTAACCACTGGATCACCAGGGGAGTCCCAGAATTTCTGTTTCTGATCTGAATATTATCTCCACATTAGAGCCTGAGAAAAAGCTCTGGACAGTGGGGAGTGATGTAAAAGTAGCCAAAACTACAACATATAAAGAAAAACGAGTATCTCAAAAGGGCTGTTTTTTTTTCTGTTTAGGAGTGGGACAAGTTAGTGGATTGGATCCTCTGTGGTTGTTACTTAGGAAAATGGAAGAGTGGGTAGAGAATCATCTTTTTGATCCTAGATCCTAAGAGGGGAGCATATATGAATCTCGCAGGCTCTTAGCTTGCCATCTGTAGGTCGAGTGCATGGTCCCATCTCAAGATGCTGTAATGTCTGACCTTCATGTTGTATTAGTTTTACTCTTGTGCTGCTCTACCCCGTCTGGGAATGTCAACTGTTCCTGATGTTCCCTTTTCCGTACTTCGTATCATTTTACCTCTTCAATTTCTTTGAAATATATTCCTGAGGGTCTGAAATTTTATCTGGTTTCCTTGCTGTGATAATCCACCTATGTTTAATTGGCAGCCTCTAGTGAGTCTCTGTGGAGTAGATTTAGTAGGTAACAGAAAACTGTGATGGAGACACTATTCCTAATGTTATTTTCTTGCTCTGTACAAAGTCACCACTTGATGCTATCCAGTAGAGTGGTCAGTATGTTCCAGGATTATGAGAGAGAAAGTATCACGAGAGCCTGATACATCTTTCCAGGTTATTTTCTGGCTTTGGAGACTCTGTCAAGGGCATCATGACAGTGTTGTTGATGTGTATCAAGGACCATATATTTTAGCCTCTGTAAATGATATGGGAATTTATCCCAGGACAACTTTGTCCAAGTTCTCATTCTCATATCTATGGGGCTATTGGCTGCACTGTTGTTTTGTGCATTGTAGGTATTTTTTTTTAATTTTATCATTGAGTTCAAATTTCTGTGTTACTCTTGGTGTTTGTTTTGTATTTGCAATGCATTGGATGGTTGATTGGGGAATGATCCCTATGGTGGAACTGGTGATCAGTCCCTCTTAAAATTCTTTATATATTCTTTGTACTCACTTACTATCAGATGTATGATTTCCACATATTTTCTCTTTTACTGTTGATTGTCTTTTCAAACTCGCTGCACTTTAATGCAGAGTAGTTTATAATTTTGATATAGTTCAATTTATTAATATCTGGTTTTATTTTGTGGCCTGTGCTTTTGCTGTTATATCTTGTAAATCATTTGTGGGTCCAATTTCCAGAAACATATCCTGCATGTTTACTTCTAGGAGTTTTATACATTTGAGACTTAGGTTTAGGTCTTTGAACCATTTTGAGTTCCTTTTTGTCTGTAGTGTAAGATAATGTTCCAAGTAAGTTCTTTTGCTGGTGGGTATTCAGTTTTGTCAACATGTCTTGTTTCATAGACTGCTTTCCCCATTGAGTAGTTTTTACACCTTTGTGAAACATCTTTTGAACATCTCTGCAAGAGGTGTTTTTGTTTTAACCATTCTTTCTAGGTATGCGGCGGCTGCTGCTGCTCAGTTGCGTTAAGTCGTGTCTCTGGCGACCCCACAGACAGCAGCCCACCAGGGTCCTCTGTCCCTGGGATTCTCCAGGGAAAAACACTAGCGTGGGTTGCCATTTCATTCTCCAACGCATGCATGCATGCATGCCAAGTCGCTTCAGCTGTGTCCGACTCTGTGCGACCCCATAGACGGCAGCCCACCAGGCTCCTCTGTCCGTGGGATTCTCCAGGCAAGAATACTGGAGTGGATTGCCATTTCCTTCTCCACTTTTTAAATATAGCTAACTTACAGTTTTGTGTTTCAGGTATACAGCAGTTTACAAGATACTCAATATAGTTCCCTGAGCTATATGGTAGGTTCTTGTTGTTTATTTATTTTGTATATACATTAGTTTGTAAATATTCAGACTCCTAATTTTTCTCTCCCTTTCCTGCCCCCATCACCATCCTGTACTATCCCCTTTGGTAACCATAAGTTTGTTTTTCATTCTGGTGAGTTTATTTTGTGAATAAGTTCATTTGTATCATTTATTTCAGTTCAACATATAATATCCTATGATATTTGGCTTTCTCTGTCTGCTTTCACTTAGAATAATACCTAAGTCTGTCTATATTGCTGCAAAAGGCATTACTTCATTGTGTTTTATGCTGTGGAAGTGGCAACCCACTCCAGTGTTCTTGCCTGGAGAATTGCATGGGCAGGGGAGTCTGGCAGCTGCAGGGCAAGGGAGTCTGGCAGCTGCAGGGCAAAGGAGTCTGGCAGCTGCAGGTCATGGGGTCTTAAAGAGTTGGATACGGCTGAGCTCCTTTCACTTCACAATATTCCCTTGTATATATGTACCACATATTCTTTATCCATTTGTCTGCCAGTGAACATTTAGGTTGCTGCCATGTTTCGGCTGGTATAAATAGTGCTGCTAAAAACATTGGGGTTCATGTATCATTTTGAATTCGTTTTCATCCTTTCTGGATATATGCCCAGGATTGGAATTGCTGCTTCATGTGATAGCTCTATTTTTAGTTCTTTACGGAACCTCCATGCTATTCTCCAAAGTGGCAGTACCAATTTATGTTCCTTCCAACAGCGTAGGAGGGTTCTCTTTTATCCACACCCTCTCAAGCATTTATTGTTTGTAGACTTTTTGATGGTGGTCATTCTGACCAGTGTGAGGTGATACATTTTTGTGGTTTTGATGTGCATTTCTCTCATAAGTAGAGACGTCAAACATCTTTTCAGGTGACTGTTGGCCATCTGTTTGTCTCCTTTGGAGAAGTATCTGTTTTGATCTTCTGCCCAGTTTTTGATTGGGTTGTTTGTTTGCTTGTTTTGATATTAAGCTGCATGAACTGTTTGTATATTTTGGAAATAAACCCCTTATAGGCAGCATCATTTGCATACATAGTCTCGTAGTCCAAAAGTTGAATTTTTGTTCTTTTTGTTTGTTTGTTTCCTTTGCTTTGCAAAAGGTTTTAAATTTAATTATATCTCATTTGTTTGATTTTATTGCCATGACTAAGAGATAGATTCAAAAATTTTGCTGAGATTTATGTTAGTGTTTTGCATTTGTTTTCCACTATGAATTTTATAGTATCTGGTCTTGCATTTAGATGTTTCACACATTTTGAGTTTATTTTTGTATGCGGTGTTAGAGAATGTTGTAATTTCATTCTTTTTCCTGTAACTATCCATTTATCCCAGCATCACTTATTAAAGAAACTTCTTCATTTTATATTGTTTCCTCCTTTGTTATAGAATAATTGACTCTAAGTAAATTGGTTTATTTCTGGGTTTTCTGTCCTGTTCTACTGATCTGTGTTTCTGTTTTGTGCCATCATCTTATCACTTCTCTGCTGGCTCAGATGGTAAAGCCATCTGCCTACAATGCAGGAGACCCAGGTTCAGTACCTGGGTCAGGAAGATCTGCTGGAGAAGGAAATGGCAACCCACTTCAGTATTCTTGCCTGGAAAATCCCATGGACAGAGGAACCTGGTAGTCTACAGTCGATGGGGTCACAAAGAGTTGGACACGACTGAGCAATTTCATTTTCACTTTGTTGACTGTCAGTTTGTAGTATAGTCTGAAACTCAGGGAACATGATTCCTCCAGCTCTGTACTTCTTTCTCAAGATCATTTTAGATATCAGAGTCTTTTGTATTTTGGTACAAAGTAAGGTTTTCTTTGTTTTATGAAATATGTCATTGTTAATTTGATAAGGGTTGCATTGAATATGTAGATTGCCTTGGATTGTATGGTCATTTTGACAGTGTTACTTCTTTCAATCCAAGAACATGGTATATGTTTGTGCTATCTGTTTGTGTCATCTTTGGTATCAGTCATTAGCATCTTATAGTTTTATGAGTACAGTTCTTTTGACTTTTTAGGTAGGTTTATTCCTTAGAATTGTATTCTTTTCTCTGAGGTGGTGAATGGGATTGTTTCATTAATTTCACTTTCTGATATATCATTATTAGTGTATAGAAATGCAGCAGTTCTCTATATATTTTGTATCCAGCAAGTTTACTCTGTTCATTGATGAGGTCTAGTAGTCATCTGGTGGCATCTTCGGGATTTTCTGTGTGTAGCATCATAGTGACAGTTTAACCTCTTCTTTATTTTTTTTTTTTACCTTGAATTCCTTTTATTTGTTTTTCTTTTCTGATTGTTGTGGCTAGGACTTCCAAAAATATGTTGAATAAAAGTGGCAATAGTGAACATTCTTGTCTTATTCATGTTGTTATGGGGAGTGCTTTCAGTTTTTCCCGGTTGAGTATGATGTTAGCTGTGTGTTTGACATATACAGTCTTAATTATATTGAGGTAGGGACCATCTGTGCTGACTTTCTGAAGGGTTTTTTTTCATCATAAATGGCACTTGAATTTTGTCAGAAGCTTTTCTGCGTCTCTTGACAATCGCATGGTTTTTAGTCTTCAACTGTTACTGTGATGTATCATAGTGATTAACTTGTAGATACTGAGGAATCTTTCATCCCTGCAATAAATCCCACTTGATCGTGGTATGAACCTTGAATGTCCTTTAATGTGTTAGTAACTGTTTGAATCTGCTCTTTTCAACTTAGGGAAGGTCTAGGAGAATAAAGTCTTTTTCTACAAAAAAGAGTTGGATGCCTCAGAAAGGCTTTTGTAACTGGGAAGGTCTTCCAGAGTCAGTGTCAATCCCTCCTTTCCTTTGATACTCCTCGATCTTGAGATGACCATGTGTGGAAGAAGAAACGAAGTAAATGTCCAATAGAGCGGTTAATCGTACTTGGCAGAGGAACCCAGGTTTAGATAGCCTTTTCCTGGATTTTCCTTCTGATTTTTGCTAATAAGATTCTTACACAATATCCTGGAATATTGTATATGTTTTTCTTGAATATAAGCATTCCATTGTAAGTTACAAAATCACAGTTGGATACATTACATTGTAAATAGTATAACAGGTATAATCCTGCTTTCTCCATATATCACAGTCACTTTTAAAAATCTCTCTTGTTTCTGTCCCGTACCATAGTATAATGCCCATAAAGTTGCTGAACCAGTTCTTTTCTTTTAAGGTCAGTATATTAGTTTGCGCTCTCAGTTATTTTCACTAAGACATGCAGTCACAAGCTGATATCTGACATAAACCTGTGTACCCTATGCTCTACGCAGGCCCTTTCTTAGTCCTGACCAGTCCTCACATAGTACCTTGATATGGATGGAAACATAGTTCTTACCTATCACGTCCCTCCACCTCCTACATACTCTCACTGTAAAGATAATCTCTGATAATTTATTGAACATGTTTCTCAGGACATGACCTAAATCACTCTGTGCATCCGTGATGACTCACAACCCATTTCGAGATGGGGTGATTGAATAATAGTTAAACAGACTACTTCTGTCTTGTATCCTCCTTGATATTTTCCTTCTAAGTTTCTTGTGTTTTTTTAAAATATTTTCTAGTCTGTTCATTCGGTGGGTGGTCATGTTTACAAATATGTTTTTTCAGTCGTCCCAGTAGGTTCAGATTCATATCCTGGTTCTCTTACCACTTTGTGGGCCAATTGGGTGTGTCTCCTGCTCTGATTAGAGAAAAACATGTTAATGTACCTCAAGCCATTTAAAGCAAATTAGTGCTGTCAGTAGTATATGTTTTATAGTAAATACTCAAAATTTATTTGTTTAAGAAAGGTAATATCTATATTCTGTCATGTTCTTTTTGATACGACTTTATCTACTTTATATCTTTTTTAATATGAATTTATTTATTTTCATTGGAGGTTAATTACTTTACAATATTGTATTGGTTTTGCCATACATCAACATGAGTCCACTATAGGTATACACGTGTTTCCCCATCCTGAACCCCGCTCTCTCCTCCCTCCCCATACCATCCCTCTGGGTCATCCCAGTGCACCAGCCCCAAGCATCCAGTATCACGCATCGAACCTGGTCTGGCGATTTGTTTCATATATGATATTATACATGTTTCAATGCCATTCTCCCAAATCATCCCACCCTTTCCCTCTCCCACAGAGTCCAAAAGCCTATTCTATACATCTGTCTCTCTTTTGCAGTCTCGAATACAGGGTTATCATTACCATCTTTCTAAATTCCATATATATGTGTTAGTATATTGTATTGTTGTTTTTCTTTCTGGCTTACTTCACTCTGTATAATAGGCTTCAGTTTCATCCACCTCATTAGAACTGATTCAAATGAATTCCTTTTAATGGCTGAGTAATACTCCATTGTGTATGTACCACAGCCTTCTTATCTATTCATCTGCTAATGGACATCTAGGTTGCTTCTATGTCGTGGCTATTATAAACAGTGCTGCGATGAACATTGTGGTACACCTGTCTCTTTCAATTCTGGTTTCCTCAGTGTGTATGCCCCTCAGTGGGATTGTTGGGTTATGAAGCAGTTCTATTTCCAGGTTTTAATGAATCTCTACACTGTTCTCCATAGTGGCTGTACAAGTTTGCATTCCCAACAACAGTGTAAGAGGGTTCCATTTTCTCCACACCCTCTCCAGCATTTATTGCTTGTAGACTTTTGGATCACAGCCATTCTGACTGGCATGAAATGGTACCTCATTGTGGTTTTGATTTGCATTTCTCGCTACTGAAAGTCAGTGGAGAAATAACTCCAGAAAGAATGAAGGGATGGAGCCAAAGCAAAAACAATACCCAGCTCTGGATGTGACTGGTGATAGAAGCAAGGTTCGATGCTGTAAAGAGCAATATTGCATAGGAACCTGAAATGTCAGGTCCATGAATCAAGGCAAATTGGAAGTGGTCAAACAGGAGATGGCAAGAGTAAACGGTCAACATTCTAGGAATCAGAGAACTAAAATGGACTGGAATGGGTGAATTTAACTCAGATGACCATTATATCTACTACTACAGGCAGGAATCCCTCAGAAGAAATGGAGTAGCCATCATGGTCAACAGAAGAGTCCAAAATGCAGTACTTGGATTCAATCTTAAAAACGACAGAATGATCTCTGCTCATTTCCAAGGCAAACCATTCAATATTACAGTAATCCAAGTCTATGCCCCAACCAGTAACGCTGAAGTAGCTGAAGTTGAATGGTTCTATGAAGACGTACAAGACCTTTCAGAACTAACACCTAAAAAAGATGTCCTTTTCATTACAGGGGACTGGAATGCAAAAGTAGGAAGTCAAGAAACACCTGGAGTAACAGGCAAATTTGGCCTTGGAATGTGGAATGAAGCAAGGCAAAGACTAATACAGTTTTGCCAAGAAAATGCACTGGTCATAGCAAACACCCTCTTCCAACAACACAAGAGAAGACTCTACACATGGACATCACCAGATGGTCAACACCAAAATCAGATTGATTATATTCTTTGCAGACAAAGATGGAGAAGCTCTATACAGTCAACAAAAACAAGACCAGGAGCTGACTGTGGCTCAGATCATGAACTCCTTATTACCAAATTCAGACTTAAATTGAAAAAGCAGGGAAAACCGCTAGACCATTCATGTATGACCTAAATCAAATCCCTTATGATTATACAGTGGAAGTGAGAAATAGATTCAAGGGCCTAGATCTGATACATTCAGTGCCTCATGAACTATGGAATGAGGTTCGTGACATTCTACAGGAGACAGGGATCAAGACCATCTTCATGGGAAAGAAATGCAAAAAACCAAAATGGCTGTCTGGGGAGGCCTTACAAATAGCTGTGAAAAGAAGAGAGGTGAAAAGCAAAGCAGAAAAGGAAAGATATAAGCATCTGAATGCAGGGTTCCAAAGAATAGCAAGAAGAGATAAGAAAGCCTTTTTCAGGAATCAATGCAAAGAAATAGAGGACAAGAACAGAATGGGAAAGACTAGAGATCTCTTCAAGAACATTAGAGATACCATGGGAACGTTTCATGCAATGATGGACTCAATAAAGGACAGAAACTGTCTGGACCTAACAAAAGCAGAAGATATTAAGAAGAGGTGGCAAGAATACATGGAAGAACTGTACAAAAAAGATCTTCATGACCCAGATAATCATGATGATGTGATCACTCATCTAGAGCCAGACATCCTGGAATGTGAAGTCAAGCAGGCCTTAGAAAGCATCACTGCGAACAAAGCTAGTGGAGGTGATGGAATTCCAGTTGAGCTATTTCAAATCCTGAAAGATGATGCTGTGGAAGTGCTGCACTCAATATTCCAGCAAGTTTGGAAAACTCAGCAGTGGCCACAGGACTGGAAAAGGTCAGTTTTCATTCCAATCCCAAAGAAAGGCAATGCCAAAGAATGCTCAAACTACTGCACAATTGCACTCATCTCACATGCTAGTAAATAATGCTCAAAATTCTCCAAGCCAGGCTTCAGCAATATGTGAACCGTGAACTCCCTGATGTTCAAGCTGGTTTTCGAAAAGGCAGAGGAACCAGAGATCAAATTGCCAACATGCGCTGGATAATGGAAAAAGCAAGAGAGTTCCAGAAAAACATCTACTTCTGCTTTATTGACTATGCCAAAGCCTTTGACTGTGTGGATCACAATAAACTGTGGAAAACTCTGAGAGAGATGGGAATAGCAGACCACCTGACCTACCTCTGGAGAAATCTGTATGCAGGTCAGGGAGCAACAGTTAGAACTGGACACGGAACAACAGACTGGTTCCAAATAGGAAAAGGAGTATGTCAAGGCTGTATATTGTCACCCTGCTTATTTAACATCTATGCAGAGTACATCATGAGAAATGCTGGACTGGAAGAAACACAAGCTGGAATCAAGATTGCCGCGAGAAATATCAATGACCTCATATATGCAGATGACACCAGCCTTATGGCAGAAAGTGAAGAGGAGCTAAAATACCTCTTGATGAAAGTGTAAGAGGAGAGCGAAAAAGTTGGCTTAAATCTCAACATTCAGAAAACCAAGATCATGGCATCCAGTCCCATCACATCATGGGAAATAGATGGGGAAAGAGTAGTAACAGTGTCCGACTTGATTTTGGGGGGCTCCAAAATCACTGCAGAAGGTGACTGCAGCCATGAAATTAAAAGACGCTTACTCCTTGGAAGAAAAGTTATGACCAACCTAGATAGTATATTCAAAAGCAGAGACATTACTTTGCTGACTGAGGTCCATCTATTCAAGGCTATGGTTTCTCCTGTGGTCATGCATGGATGTGAGAGCTGGACTGTGAAGAAGGCTGAGCACCAAAGAATTGATGCTTTTGAACTGTGGTGTTGGAGAAGACTCTTGAGAGTCCCTTGGATTGCAAGGAGATCCAACCAGTCCATTCTGAAGGAGATCAACCCGGGGATTTCTTTGAAAGAAATGATGCTAAAGCTGAAACTCTAGTACTTTGGCCGCCTCAAGTGAAGAGTTGACTCATTGGAAAAGACTGTGATGCTGGGAGGGTTTGCGGGCAGGAGGAGAAGGGACGATCGAGGATGAGATGGCTGGATGGCACCATGGACTCGATCAACGTGAGTCTGAGGAACTCTGAGAGTTGACGATGGACAGGGAGGCCTGGCGTGCTGCGATTCATGGGGTCGCAAAGAGTCGGACATGACTGAGCCACTGAACTGAACCATACAATACCATCATCATACAATATAACCCGAGACTTATTCCTCATTGACAATACTTCCCATGTCATTCTGTACAGAACATGAGCCAAATTGGTGTAATATCTCTCTTTCGGGTGTTTCAGGGCCCTCTGAAGCATCCCAAGGTTAGCACGAAATCAAGTTCTTTGTTACAATGACTTAGTAAGTTTTGTCAACAAATGTCAAAAAGGCTTAGCACACTCAGTCAGATAGGATTATAGGTCATTGTGAAACAATAACTTTTCATATAGCTAAAGTAACAGTAAAAGATTTCAGAACAGATCATTTAAGAGGTAAAGAAATTTAAATCTGTTATCAAAGGCAATTCACCATCTGAGGAAAAGGTGTCATCTTAACAGGCAGAAAAGCTAAATTCAAGGTTTGCAAAAGATGGAAAAGCAAAATTCAAACCTAAATAAGTTTTACTTTATTTAAAAGGCAAACAATTCAATTTATTTTACACTTATTTTAAACCATGTACAAAACTCACCTTTCATGGTTCACTTTTCACAAACCTTATCACTTTCTGTACCCATTACTTTGTTCTTCCATCCTAAAAAGCCACCTGTAAGTCAGGCTTACTTCCTTTTCCCTTCACAAAATGCAATTCCATTCCTCATAACTTCTTTACTGAAAACACACTTCGTACTTTCCTTAAGCAACCGATAATTGACTCTTTTAATTGTGGGGGGGGGAGTAAGTTGGTCCATTATTAATACTGAGTCAAAAGAAGTTGTTTTTGGCCTCCCAAAGTGCCCGTCCCTTTTTATTGAGGTGATCATATTTCCAAATTTAAGTAAACAGCCGCTGTGACTGGGTAAAGTTGCCCCAGGCCCATCCTCCAGGAACTGCTGTCATTATTGGAACGCCATCCAGTCTTCAAGGGGGATATTAGCCTGGTTCTGCTCTGTAATTATTGCAGAGCTCTAATTTGCTTTATCCATGTCAACAGTTCCCCTCTCTCGTGAATATTTACTAGATCAGTGCACTCTTTACTGATGAAGACCCGAGGTACCATTCTGGCTCCTGTGAGCTGTTGCAAGTAATCTTGTATCTCATTGGTGTCGCCATTGGCTGTGATATCGACAAATTCCAAAAGCCCTTGTTTGAAGGGTAGTTGACTGACGAGCTTCTGAGTCCTTCTGCAGTAGGGGCAGGTTGGGTTGATGAAAGCGTGGTAGAAGTAGAAACCATAATCAAAATTTCCCCAACATAGTCGGAGTCTATTACCCCGGGAATTATGGTTAGACCTCTCAAAGCCACACTGCTACGGCCTAATACTAAGGCAAAGGTGCCTTTAGGCAGTGGTCCGAATACATTTGTTTTTAATTTGTAAATGCCTCCTCCTGGTGACAAAAGAACATTCTCAGCTAGTGGCAAATCAGCAGCAGCACTCCCTGAAGTAGCAGACTGTAAGTCTGAAATCATCAGTTGAGGTCCTTTTAATGAGGCATTGACTGGTAACTGTTGCTGGGAGGGAACAGGGTTGGGGCAGGTGGGATGGCAGAAGGGCAAGGAGGAAAAATCCCTGGTATTGTTCCTGGGCCCCAAGGACTTAGGCCCGCAAGATACTTTCCCGGTATTGGGTTGCCCATTTTGTCTGTTTTAGATTTGCATTCATTAGTCCAATGAAGCCCCTTCCCCATCGACAGCAAGGTCCAGGAGGAGTCCTCCCAGCAAGAGATCTGTCTTTAGGAATTGCACCTTGATCAGCTTTTAATTTCTGACATTCTCTTCTCATATGACCAGGTTTTCCACAATGGAAGCAGTTACCTCCCTTTTATGGTCTCATAGCTTTGGCCAAGGCTGTAGCAAAGACATTAGCCTGATGCTCTGTTCCTCCTACTCCTGAGCAGGCTCTGATATATTCAGCTATAGATGTACCCTGTCCCTTTAATGGTCCCAGTATACGTTTACATTCAGTATTTGCATTTTCAAATGCTAAAATTTGTAATAATATCTCTGAAATTTCATCCCTCCCTATAGCTCTTTCCACAGCTACCCTCAATCTTGCTAGAAAATCAGTATATGGCTCATTGGGGCCTTGCATTGTTTTAACAAAGGAGGGCTGGGTGTGGCCAGTAGGCACCACACGGCGCCATGCTCGTAAAAAGACCTGGTGGACTTGTTGTAAGTCCTGGTCAGAGTACTGAGCCTGTTCTCTTAAAGCCCGATAATGGCCCTCTCCCATTAACTTGTCCTCGAGAGGACCAGGGAGATTCTGCCCTTCATTAATCGGAGCCTGCTTTCTAGATTCTTCCTCCCACCAGCTACAAAGTTGCAACCATTGAGAACCCTCCAAGACAGCTTGGGCAATAGATTCCCAATCTAACGGAATGATTAATTTGCCTTTTCCTAATGGTTCTAACATAGCCAAAACAAAGCGAGATTGAGGACCGTATTGCGCTATTGCAGCTTTAAGATCTTTAAAAAACTTATATTCCAAAGGAGTGTATTGAATATTTATCACGTTGTCATCTTGCTGTCTCTGGATGGGAAATAATTGTGGAGGATCGATAAAACCACCAGGGGGAGCAGGTAAGTCATCATCATGAAGCATAGACAAAGGAAAGGAGAACCGACAATGTTCCCTGCCCACATTGGGCGATCAACCGCAGTGGGGAAAAGAGAAGCATAAAGAGGAGCAGAAGGCGCAGATTTCTTCTCCTCCCTACGGGATTTCCACCATTCCTGGAATAGATGGGTTCTTTAATCTCTTTGCCTTCCTCTGACGAAACCGAAGAGGCCTCCGAATCTGATTCTGAACTATCAGATGTTTCACCATTTACAGGAGGAGGCTCACCTGTATCCTTGCCTTCAGGCAATGCAGAAGCCCCACTAACGTTTGGCACATCCTCATAAATTGCCTCTTCCTTCACTGAAGCATTAGATTTAGTCTCATTATCAGTAGATAGCAAAGTCAAAACCTGTGTTATAGCATTACATAAAGTCCATAACTTCAAAGGGATCATATTACCCTTCTGATGTTGCTTTCTCAATTCCTTTTGAATTATTTTCCATTCCTTCAAATTTAACTGTAACTTTGTTTTATATTGAAACCAATGACAATATTTCCCCACCAAGCGAAAGAGCTCACTCAATTGATGAGTTGAGACCTTAATGCCTATGGAGTGGAGAAGTCCTTTGACTAACTCTGTGTACTGTGTCCATAATGATGATGAGGAATTCCCCATGATTTTCCGAAAGTTCCCCTGCTAGGGTGAGGAATTCTCCATGATTTTCCGAAAGTTCCCCTGCTAGGGTGAGGAATTCCCCATGATTTTCTGAACGTTCCCCTGCTATGGATTTAAAATCCCCCCGGGGTTACTCACCCTTTCGGTTTCACTTGAGCCCCTCGTTGGGCACCAGATGTTGGAGATTGCTAGTGAAATGACACAAAGACAAGACACACACACAAGAGACAGACACCACTCTGGCCAGAGGAAAAATAACTGCGCAAGCAAGCAAGCTTAGGGTTTATTTTTATATAGCCCCCCTGGGCAGAATTCCAGACTGTATGACTAAGCCTTCTCAGTATAGCGCATGTGCATAAATGTTATCGTACAGCAAAAGGGAGTGAAATTCCTGCTTACTGCAGAGTCTGTCCAGAGCCCTTTCTTTCTTCTTATCACAAGAAGGGAATGTTCCCTCGTTTGCAAGGGACCATTAAACTCAAGGCTGTGTCCAGACTCCTTGGCAGAATGCCTCGTTTGCAGGCACATCTCCACTTTCCCTATTGTGGCTGCATTAATCCTTCAAGCAACAGTTAGAACTGGACATGGAGCAAAAGACTGTTCCAAATTAGGAAAGGAGTACATCAAGGCTGCATATTGTCACCTTGGTCATTTAACATATGTGCAGAATACATCATGTGAAATGCCAGGTTGGATGAAGCACAAGCTGGAATCAAGATTGCTGGGAGAAATATCAATACCCTCAGATATGCAGATAACACCACCCTTATGGCAAAAAGTGAAGAAGAACTAAAGAGTCTCTTGATGAAAGTGAAAGAGGAGAGTGAAAAAGTTGGCTTAAAGCTCAACATTCAGAAAACTAAGATCATGGCATCCAATTCCATCACTTCATCTCAAATACATGGGGAAACAATGGAATTAGTGACAGACTTTATGTTTTGGGGCTCCAAAATCACTGCAGATGGTGACTGCAGCCATGAAATTAAAAGACGCTTGCTCCTTGAAAGAAAAGCTATGACCAACCTAGACAGCTTATTAAAAAGCAGAGACATTATTTTGCCAACAAAAGTCTGTCTAGTCAAAGCTATGGTTTTTGCAGTAGTCATGTATGGATGTGAGAGTTTAACTGCAAAGAAAGCTGAGTGTCAAAGAATTGATGGCTTTGAACTGTGGTGTTGGAGAAGCCTCTTAAGAGTCCCATGGACTGCAAGGAGATCCAATCAGTCCATCCTAAAGGAAATCAGTCCTGAATATTCATTGGAAGGACTGATGCTTAAGCTGAAACTCCAATACTTTGGCCACCTGTTGAGAATGACTGACTCATTGGAGAATACCCTGATGGTCAGAAAGATTGAAGGCGGGAGGAGAAGGGGATGACAGAGGATGAATTGGTTGGATGACATCACCGACTTGGTGCACATGAGTTTGGGTAAGCTCCAGGAGTTGGTGATGGACAGGGAAGCCTGGTGTTCTGCAGTCCACGGGGTTGCAAAGAGTTGGATACAATTGAGTGACTGAACTGTACTGAATAAGTAAATAATTTCCTTGCTAAAGACTATCAAGAGGGACACTCTCCACCCCCTTCTGATGTCTATGTCAGAGGCTTTCTCTGTCCCTTTTTATACTTTAATAAAACTCTGCTGCACAAAAGCTCTTGAGTAAATAAGCCTGGTCTCTGTTCTCAAAGCTAAATCTTCTTCAGAGATCAAGAATCTGACACCGTTCACAGTAAGCTATCATCCTGTGGGCTCGTCTGGGATCTTCAGGACAAGGTAAAAAGGCTCAGAACTTTAGCCTCTCTTCTTCTCAATATACACATTTTCTGCCTTACTTTACTAACTCTGCTCTCTTGTGTGAATGAATGACACACTCTGCGCAAAGCGAGTGATGAGCCCTTCTCTGTGGTTTTGTGGTGCCTCATAAGACTGAAGGCAGCCCCCAAAAGGGAAGCCTTGTCGGGGGTCTGTGCCGACCTGCCAATGCCAAGAGACACCCAACATCCCTGGGAGGGGAGAGGCCAGAGATAGGCAAAGCGTGTGGACTGAACTTTCCTTTCTCGGTCTTTTCCTGGTCTCTTTGACCGTTTTGTAATTGTATGGGGAATTAGAACGACTGTCAGATCATAGACTTTCAAAGGACTTGTGATCCATGCTGTTACTATGTGCTTTTACTTAGATCCCCAAGTATGGAAGCGCCTAGCCTTGCTAAGAGCCAAAAATTACTAGAAGCACATATGGAGCAAGGTGGAATTCTGGCTCCAGGAATGTCTCTCAGGCTAGAGGTCACTCTCTTGCCTGCCTGCCTAAGGGGCCAGCGACCTGAGAATGAGTATTTGTCATGGCTGTGCCTCCTAACTATATGGATAGAAGCACTGCTGGTGGTCACTGCTGGTGACCGTAAGGTTTTTGAGGACATAGATCAGTAATTGCAGGATCTGAACAGATTGGAAGTACAGTGGGCTTCTTCCTTTGGTAGTGGTAACTGTTAGTGGATCAGAGGAGGCTCTGGTGGCTTTTGTCTCAACTCCCTAGATATTCCTTTTGTGGAATCTGGGAATGAACTGGAAGGATTGGCCCTAGTAGCTTGAGGACAAAAATCACTTTTTCCTCACCCACAAACACTCCACCACCTCTTTTACTATCAAATATACTGGCGTGGTGACACTCAGAAGGGACATCTTGGTTCTTGTTCATCCCTTTATGACTCACGGCTTCTACTGCGGTCAGGGCTGTACTCAGGAATGTGCCCAGACACACGTAAAATGGATGCTTTCCCTAGTAGTCCTAGCTTGGGAAACATTCTGGGAAACTACTCTGGCAAATCAAAGAAAGGTCTTGGTGGTAAGGAACTGAAAATCAATCTGGGATGCCATCAGGTCTACCCCTGGTGAATCTCCAGTTCGCCTCAGTGGTAGAACTGGGAGGGACGAGTAAGATGCCTGCATCAGTAAGGGACAGACTAAGTCTGACCAGGGAAGGAACGCTTCAGTGGAGAGTCTGTCTACACCCCCATCTAGAGCAGGGAGGGACTCTTGGTGGAAAGAAGCCATGGCTGTGGATGCTGCTTTTTTTTCTCTCTCACAGATGGGAGCTAACAGTTCCATAACCACTCATTTAAAATGTATTTTAAAAAGTGGGACCAGTTTGATCCCCAGAGTTTAAATAGACATGCCTCATCTTCTTCTGTGATACTGAATGGCCACAGTATTCTTTGGAATACTGGGGACGCTGGCCTGTTGAAGGGTCTCTTAATTACAATACTGTTTTACTAGACCAGTTCTGTGGAAAACAAGAGAAATGGGTAGAAGTGCCATATGTGTGGCTCTTTATTTTTCTGTGAGACATTCCAGACTAGTATCCTAAGGGTGCAGATTTGGGTAAAACCTTCATCTCCCTCCTGTCCTCTTACTTTGCTCCTATATCTGGGACTCCCAACTGAACAGGCTGAGAGTCGGGGCACCCTTCCAGGAGGGGTTGCCTCAGTCTCAGTAGAAATTCAAATAGTACCAATTGCAATCGAGACTATCGAGAGGATCCAAAAAGTAAACAGAAGACTTTAAGGGACTAACTTTACTTTATGAGCTTACTTGGAGAGATGCAATGTATGTATTACATACATTACATTAGCGTGGGCGGCTGCGACCGGCACACTAAGCACGGCTGAGAGGAGCGACCCCACGTCCCACCCCGAAGGGCAGCGGCCAAGAGGAGTAACCCCACGTCCTAGGTGAGGGGCAGCGCCCAAGAGTGCAAAGCTGTGATGGCGCAGGAACGGCCGAGAGGAGCTACCCAAGTCTGAGGTCAGGGGTGGCGGCTGGGAGGTGCTACCCCGTGTCTGAGGTCAGGGGCAGCAGCCAAGAGAAGCCACCCTGGTGCTCGAGGCCAGGGGCGGCATCCCGGAGGAGCCACCCCGCACCTGATGCCAGGGGCGGCAGCCAGGAGGAGCAACCCCATGCCCGAGGCCAGGGGTGGGCAGGAGGAGCAACCCCACATCCAAGGAGTGGTGGCTGAGCAGGCGCAGGAAGGCCTACAGGAGCTATCCCACGTCGAATGTCAGGAAGGGCGGTAGTGAGGAGATACCCCTCATCCACGGTAAGAGAAACCCAAGTAAGATGGTAGGTGTTGAAAGAGGGCATCAGAGGGCAGACACACTGAAACCATAGTCACAGAAAATTAGTTAATCTAATCACACTAGGACCACAGCCTTATCTAACTCAATGAAACTAAGCCAAGCCCGCGGGGCAACCCAAGACAGGTGGGTCATGGTGGAGAGGTCTGACAGAACGTGGTCCACTGGAGAAGGGAATGGCAAACCACTTCAGTATTCTTGCCTTGAGAACCCCATGAACAGTATGAAAAGGCAAAATGATAGGACACTGAAAGAGGAACTCCCCAGGTCAGTAGGTGTCCAACACACTACTAGAGATCAGTGGAGAAATAACTCCAAAAAGAATGAAGGGATGGAGCCAAAGCAAAAAAATACCCAGCTCTGGATGTGACTGGTGATAGACACAAGGTCCGATGCTGTAAAGAGCAATATTGCATAGGAACCTGGAATGTCAGGTCCATGAATCAAGGCAAATTGGAAGTGGTCAAACAAGAGATGGCCAGAGTGAACGTCAACATTCTAGGAATCAGCTAACTAAAATGGACTGGAATGGGTGAATTTAACTCAGATAACCATTGTATCTACTACTGCGGGCAGGAATCCCTCAGAAGAAATGGAGTAGCCATCATGGTCAACAGAAGAGTCCGAAATGCAGTACTTGGGTGCAATCTCAAAAACAACAGAATGATTTCTGTTCGTTTCCAAGGCAAACCATTCAGTATCACAGTAATCCAAATCTATGCCCCAACTAGTAATGCTGAAGAAGCTGAAGTTGAATGGTTCTATGAAGACCTACAAGACCTTTTAGAATTACTACCCCCAAAAGATTTCCTTTTCATTATAGGGGACTGGAGTGCAAAAGTAGGAAGTCAAGAAACACCTGGAGTAACAGGCAAATTTGGCCTTGGAATGCAGAATGAAGCAGGGCAAAGCCTAATAGAGTTTTGCCAAGACAATGCACTGGTCATAGCAAACACCCTCTTCCAACAACACAAGAGAAGACTCTACATATGGACATCACCAGATGGTCAACACCGAAATCAGATTGATTATATTCTTTGCAGCCAAAGATGGAAAAGCTCTATATAGTCAACAAAAACAAGCCCAGGAGCTGACTGTGGCTCAGATCATGAACTCCTTATTGCCAAATTCAGACTCAAATTGAAGAAAGTAGGGAAAACCACTAGACATTCAGGTATGACCTAAATCAAATCCCTTATGATTATACAGTGGAAGTGAGAAATGGATTTCAGGGCCTAGATCTGATAGAGTGCCTGATGAACTATGGAATGAGATTCATGATATTGTACAGGAGACAGGGATCAAGATCATCCCCATGGAAAAGAAATGCAAAAAGCAAAATGGCTGTCTGGAGAGGCCTTACAAATAGCTGTGAAAAGAAGAGAAGTGAAAAGCAAAGGACAAAAGGAAAGATACAAGCATCTGAATGCAGAGTTAAAGAGAATAGCAAGATGAGATAAGAAAGCCTTCTTCAGTGATCAATGCAAAGAAATAGAGGAAAAGAACAAAATGGGAAAGACTAAGGATCTCTTCAAGAAAATTAGACATACCAAGGGAATATTTCATGCAAAGATGGGCTCGATAAAGGACAGATATGGTATGGACTAACAGAAGCAGAAGATATTAAGAAGAGGTGGCAAGAATACACAGAAGAAGTGTACAGAAAAGATCTTCATGACCCAGATAATCACAATGGTGTGATCACTCATCTACAGCCAGACATCCTGGAATGTGAAGTCAAGTGGGCCTTAGAAAGCATGACTATGAAGAAAGCTAGTGGAGGTTAGGGCTATTTCAAATCCTGAAAGATGATGCTGTGAAAGTGCTGCACTCAATATGCCAGCAAATTTGGAAAACTCAGCAGTGGCCACAGGACTGGAAAAGGTCAGTTTTCATTCCAATCCCAAAGAAAGGCAATGCCAAAGAATGCTCAAACTACCTTACAATTGCACTCATCTCACATGCTAGTAAAGTAATGCTCAAAATTCTCCAAGCCAGGCTTCAGCAATATGTGAATCGTGAACTTCCTGATGTTCAAGCTGGTTTTAGAAAAGACAGAGGAACCAGAGATCAAATTGCCAACATGCGCTGGATACTGGAAAAAGTAAGAGAGTTCCAGAAAAACATCTATTTCTGCTTTATTGACCAGGCCAAAGCCTTTGACTGTGTGAATCACAATAAACTGTGGAAAATTCTGAAAGAGATGGGAATACCAGACCAGCTGACCTGCCTCTTGAGAAATCTGTATACAGGTTAGGAAGCAACAGTTAGAACTGGACATGGAACAACAGACTGGTTCCAAATAGGAAAAGGAATATGTCAAGGCTGTATATGGTCACCCTGCTTATTTAACATCTATGCAGAGTACATCATGAGAAACACTGGACTGGAAGAAATACAAGCTGAAATCAAGATTGCTGGGAGAAATCTCAATAACCTCAGATATGCAGATGACACCACTCTTATGGCAGAAAGTGAAGAGGAACCAAAAAGCCTCTTGATGAAAGTGAAAGAGGAGAGTGAAAAAGTTGACTGAAAGCTCAACGTTCAGAAAATGAAGATCATGGCATGTGGTCCCATCACTCCATGGGAAATAGATGGTGAAACAGTGGAAACAGTGTCAGACTTTATTTTGGGGGCTCCAAAGTCACTGCAGATGGTGACTGCAGCCATGCAATTAAAAGACGCTTACTCCTTGGAAGAAAAATTATGACCAACCTAGATAGCATATTCAAAAGCAGACATTTCTTTGCCAACTAAGGTCCGTCTATTCAAGGCTATGGTTTTTCCTGTGGTCATGTATGGATGTGACAGTTGGACTGTGAAGAAGGCTGAGAGCCAAAGAATTGATGCTTTTGAACAGTGGTGTTGGAGAAGATTCTTGAGAATCCCGTGGACTGCAAGGGGATCCAACCAGTCCATTCTGAAGGAGATCGGCTCTGGGATTACTTTGGAAGGAATGATGCTAAAGCTGAAACTCCAGTACTTTGGCCACCTCATGTGAAGAGTTGACTCATTGGAAAAGACTCTGATGCTGAGATGGATTGTGGGCAGGAGGAGAAGGGGACGACAGAGGATGAGATGGCTGGATGGCATCATGGACTCGATGGACTTGAGTCTGAGTGAACTCTGGGTATTGGTGATGGACAGGGAGGCCTGGCATGCTGCAATTAATGGGGTCGCAAAGAGTCGGACCTGACTGAGCAACTGAACTGAACTGAATGTATGTACTGGGACAGACGCTAACTCTTGACTTGAAAACTTGAGTTTTGGAGATAATCCTACTTTTGGAGATGAATGGCTTGAACATAAAACAAGGGAAAGAGGGAACATGAAATAGCCCTCCTTCCTCTTAGGAGCCAAGCAGTTCCTATAACAGAATCACTTTGTCAGATGTATTGTTGAAGGACTCAAGTGAGCATGTGTTAAGACTGACATATGCTAAGATGGTTGACATAGAAAGGGGACAGGGACAGAAAGAACAGGGAGACATAGAACAGGGAGAAAGAGAAAGTCCTGGTAAATTCCCAGATAGACCAGTGGGAGAGTCTCTGCAAGTTTACTATTGTTGATCTCTAAATTACAGAGGGGAAAATGACCTTAAATGATAGAGTTCTCAGTCGGCTCCAAATATCTGCCATAATTATGAAAACAGAGAACGGACCAAATCAGTCTTTAGATAATCTGTTGCAACTGGCTCAGACCGTATATTATGGTAGAGAATACGAGGAGGAAAATAGGAGGAAAAAAGAACCAGGCAAAAGACTGATGCCCCAACAATGGCTGTTAGACCTGCTCTGAAATAGCCTGAGAAAACCACCCAAAGGGACCCAGGTGAAAGGGGATGAGCTCGTTATTACTGTGGGAAGGAAGGGCATCTCAAGCAGAATTGTTCCCAGCTCCATGTCCAGTCTGGAAGGGACCATACTGGAGAAGAGAGTGCCCTCCGAGGTTTAGGTCCCAGGGGTCAGACTCTCAAGACAACGGGGATCAAATGTTCCTGGGGTTCCCCACACAAGTTCCCAACCTATTAACACCTGAGGAACCCCAAGTATTAATAACTGGAGGGCCAATCAGTCGATTTTCTTTTGGACACCAGGGCAACTTTCTGCTCCTTAAAGCCCCTGGTCTGCTTTCCTCCTGATCTACTACAGTAAAGGGGCTGCCTGGACAAGCCAAATCTATTTCAATCATAAAGCTATATTAGATCATCCTCTACCTATGACTTTAAGACAATTGAGAGGATTCTTGGGCATTACAGGCTACTGCCACATTTGGATTCCAGGTTATGGGGACTTATCCGTCCTTTATATAATCTTATAACTGGGACTCAGCAGGCCCAAACCAACAAGCTGGTTTTGTCCCTAAAGACTCAAAAGGCTTTTAAGTCTCTTTAAACTGCTCTCTTGCAGGCTGTCACTTTGAGCTTGCCCACAGGATCAGAGTTTGTTACTGAAAAAAAAAAAAAAAAAAAACAGGCTATGGACACATGGCTTAGCAGTAATTGTTACTATTGTTTTGCTAATGCGTAAAGCTCAAAAGTTTACTAATGGGTGAAATTTTACTGTACTGACTTCTCGTGATGTAAGTGGGATCTTAAACTCTAAAGTTCAGAGCAACAATGCTCCATCTATAAAGCTGCTATAACTCAAGAGTTGTCAAAAATTCTAGGAATAGAATACCACTTACACTGTTCCTGGAGACCCAATCTTCCGAAGTTGAAAAGGCTAATGGCATTATTAAGAGGCATCTGTGTAAGCTACCTCAGGAAACACAAGACAGTTGGTTTAAAGTTCTACCTGTAACTTTAATGAGGACTTGAATTGCCACTAAGAAGGTATTCTCTCTATGACAGACTGCTTTTATGCACAGATCTTGAAGCTTTAAAATTAATTATGTGACTCAGCTTTTAGCTTTTCAACAGATATTACCAGGAGGTTAACTCCTGACTCAGCCTTTGAGTCAAACTAGCCACTGTTTGGGAGAAGGCAATGGCAACCCACTCCAGTACTCTTGCCTGGAAAATCCCATGGATGGAGGAGCCTGGTAGGCTACAATCCATGGGGTCCCTAAGAGTCAGACACGACTGAGCGACTTCCCTTTCACTTTTCACTTTCATGCGTTGGAGAAGGAAATGGCAACCCACTCCAGTGTTCTTGCCTGGAGAATCCCAGGGACACAGGAGCCTGCTGGGCTGCTGTCTCTGGGGTTGCACAGAATCGACATGACTGAAGCGACTGAAGCAGCCATTGTATGAGCCAGGAACCAAGATGGGCCTGAAAATCTAGATGGGCTTGCTTTTGCTGACTCCAAAAATCCTGAGTCTGCTGTTGATCCTCAAGACAATGCCTTCCTGTCCTGGACTCATTCCTATGCTGCATTCCACAATCTAATTGCTGGGTCTGCAGAGCACTTCCCTTCTTATCAACTGAAGATTTCCCATGGTGCATTTCTCTATTTCAAGGAAAAGACTTTCTTCAACTCTATGATAACATCTAGCAAGTCTAAGATGGACTGGTATAACATACTGTATCTTAACTATGGAGATAATGTGACTTTCAACTTTGATTATACATTACCTTGGTTTAATGATTATTTTGCTGCACATAAGAAAGTAAATGGGTCTTGATCTGGTGGTTTTCTACCTCGTGTTTATCAAATATGGGATGAGGTCATATGGCTAACTCCAAAAAAGTGACGCCTACTATCTAATGCTCCCATATGCAGGGAACAAATAGAACCAACCCCAGAAGTTAGCCAACAACTGATTATAATGATTAGAAACAATTAGGATTTTTTTCTCAAGAAATATGCAATGTAATCATTCCTGTGTTTTCCGTTCCCACTTCAGGTCCTCCTTTTGCCTGGCCAGGCACTGATTGGGACTGGATCCCTCAGCCATGCTGTCTTGCACCAAACAGGAACTACTGGATATGTGGCTCTTACCAGTGGGCATGGCTTCCCCCTGGCTGGATAGGTGTGGTGGTCTCGGAGCAGTTTGGAAAAGAATTTCTGCCGGGAGCCAGCATGGGAGATCCCACCCATGACAAAGGTCATGAGGAAGAGGCCTGACAGGCAAAGGCAAGTCAGGACTCGAGGGACCCCCTGGACCTGCTTGAGCATCTACCCCAAAACCAAAATTTGCCTGTCCTGCTATTTTTCACTAAATTCTCTGTTACCAATGGGGGGGCTGTCCCCGACCACCTTTCTCTGAAGAAAATTAACTTACAGCTCTAGTTAATAAGTCTCCTGGGCATAATTGGAGTGTTTCGATTCAGACCCCTCTGATAGCTTTCTAACTTGCCTGACAGGCTTATCTGGACTTTTACAACTACACATGTGATTGTTTACAGCCTCTCAACTGCAAGAGGCACAAGAAGCTTAAAATATTCTAGGAATGTAGAGCCTTTTGAGGAGTTAAAAATCATTAGAATAGAACTGGTTAAGAGTTTCATTGTTGAGCCAATACTTGCTGCCAAGTTTTCATATCTTTTATTTGTTGATATAGTTGGTATATAGAAAAAACAGGTAGTAGCCCTGGCATTAGCAACATTAGATCTTTGAGTTAAGTACTTTCTTTGTTGTAACCCACTGCACCTTTGTTCTATAGGAATGTAACTTTATTTAGTACTTTGAGGGTGATGCAGATTAAAGAAAAAAACACTTCAAGGGAAAATGAGTTTTCTGGTTGATTAACATAAATCAAAGAAAAGAGCCATAAAATGTTAACAGGCCTTTCATCCAGAAGATAATGTAAATTATCTGAGACCTTTTGTATACAGAAAGGTATGCAGAAAGAAAGCCTCGTATGGATAAGGGTCAGGACTGCTGCCCTTGCATGACTCTGCATCTTCCATTATGTAAAACTTAGGGTATATAAGCTCCTTTTGAAAATAAAGTTACAGGTCTTGCACAAGCTTGGCCTCCCTATGTCGTACTTTCTTTCTGTCTTTATCTCTTTTTCAGGCTAATTCCCTGGAGTGCAGAGGCTCTCTGAGTTCATTTTCCTGCCTGGGCTTCTAAGACCCACTCAAGAAGGTGCGCAATGTGGGGCACCTTCTGCTATTCGAGAGGGCGCCTGCGGCCTACGTAAACAGAGCAAGTCTCTTGTCTGAGGCTTTATTGGCTTTCTGTGTAAACCAAGGAATATCAGCCTCTTTTCTCTCCATTTTCTTAACTGCAAATTCTTTCCTTATCTCTCTCGCCTCACCGTCTACGCTTTGGATACCCTGTATCCAACCGGGGCTGGACCCCGGTAAATTTCCAGACATGAGACAGAATGAAAGAAGAATAAAGCTTATTAGAGTGGGAGACACTGTTAGAACAGCAGGCCAGCTCAAAGGAGAACCAACGTTGAATGTTGAATGGGGGTCCTTAGTCCACTTTTATACCTAGGGTACAATGAGTAGGATAGGGGTCTTGCAGGTCATTTGCTGATTGGATGAGGTGTGTACACATACTGGGTGGGGGGAAGAGTAAGGCAAAATAAAAAATTCCTCCTCCCTATGGGGTAGGAGGGGAGACAGTTTATACTGTTCCATTAATAGCTACAGTGGAGGAGGGAAGGATAAGGGTCTGGTTTCTCCATTCCTGCATTCCAAGACCCTCCTTGGTTATCTCCTCTTTTGTTCTTGGGTCACCACATTCGTCCCTCTCTTTGTTTTTAGGGCCAATTCTTTGGTCCCTTTTGATACCCTGCTCATGTCTAACTGTCTACCTATTTCCCTTCTCAGCCATTTGGGAACCCAGTCTCTGGGATAAAGGGGCAATGACCACTCTGGCTTCTTCAGACTGTACAGGCATGTCATGGGGCTCTGGGTTCCCTTTGCCTGCTCTCTGTCAGGGTATATTTATGGAAGGAGATGAGAGTCCATGGAATGATAAGGTGGCTTTTTCAGCATTGTCTGGGTTTTGTCATTGTCATTGTTTTTCAGCATTGGCCAGGGAATATTCTTGTCAAACTATCACTTGGAGATTCGTTGTATTCTAGAAGAAACAAACTTAACAAGAAATTTAAAGGTACATGGCCCAAAGATTAATAGAAAAGCTGCTCAGGGGCTAGTCAGGAAAATCAGGACTAGACATTGGTTTGTGACGTTAATGTTTGTCTGGAGAAGACTCTTGAGAGTCCCTTGGACTGCAAGGAGATACAACCAGTTCATTCTGAAGGAGATCAACGCTGGGATTACTTTGAAAGGAATGATGCTAAAGATGAAACTCCAGTCCTTTGGCCACCTCATGCGAAGAGTTGACTCATTGGAAAAGACTCTGATGCTGGGAGGGATTGGGGGCAAGAGGAGAAGGGGACGACCAAGGATGAGATGGCTGGATGGCATTACGGACTTGATGGACGTGAGTCTGAGTGAACTCCAGGAGATGGTGATGAACAGGGAGGCCTGGCGTGCTGCAATTCACGGGGTCACAAAGAGTCAGACATGACTGAGTGACTGAACTGAACTGAGGTTTGAGAAGATGCAAGAATTTGGGCTCATAAAATCTTTACCTGAAAATATCTGACTGTCTGAAGGCCAGTTCTTGTGGGTTTTTCCCAGAGCACAGAGTGCCTTATTTCTGATCTCCACCCTGAACTCCTTTCAGGGGATGTTGAAGGTTAGCAGCTTGCAGTGGTCGCAATGTAATTCTTATGGAGGCAGCTGGCAAGTGCCAACTTCCAGTCAGCAGGGTCCGCATATTTGACCATGCTTTGGGGGCATTTCATGCCCATTGTGTCCCACGGTGCTGGGAAGGCTCATTCCTAAGTCTAATGAAGATTCCATTGACAGGCCACTCGGTGTGCTATTATTGAACTTTTGCGAGTAGCAAAAGTCTCTGGACCATACCTGTCTTACTAGCCTCATGGTCCAGGAAAATATTCCCTCTTGTTGTTTCTTCCCATATCTATAGTTACTTTATTACAATCATTGATACCATATGGAACTGCATATCAAGATTTTATCGCAGACTCAGTCACACATTTAGTAATGTAAGAAACAATCTTCTGAAACAAGTGACATAGAAAATAATATAGCAATAGCTAGCAGTTATTAGTAAGGCCATAAGTAAGAATTATAAGTCAAGGATTTTCATTAGGTATAGCCCAGTATACTCTAGGTGATCTGACTTCTTTTGTTAAATGACTATACCCTGGTGTTAGAACTGTGGTGTTGGAGAAGCCTCTTGAGAGTCCCTTGGACTGCAAGGAGATCCAACCAGAACATCCTAAAGGAAATCAGTCCTGAATGTTCATTGGAAGGACTGATGTTGAAGCTGAAACTCCAATACTTTGGCCACCTGATGTGAAGAGCTGACTCCTTTGAAAAGACCCTGATGCTAGAAAAGATTGAGGGCAGGAGGAGAAGGGGACAACAGAGGAAGAGATGGTTGGATGGCATCACCAACTCAATGGACATGAGTTTGGGTATGCTCTGGGAGTTGATGATGGACAGGGAGGGCTGGCATGCTGCGATTCATGGGGTCTCAAAGAGTCGGACACGACTGAGTGACTGAACTGAACTGAACTGGTGTTAATCTCCTGGTTGTATATCATGGAGCATCTGATCTTTATCTGAAGATTGCTTACTGAGATAAGCTTTAGAAACATACTTAGAGTGTCATTTTTAATAACTTAATTAAATCTTTTAGCAATATAACATAACAACAAGGAACTATCTCAGGAGTGAGTCTTAGTAAACACTGTACCTTAATTAACAAAACTAGAAACTTAGTTTAACAATTAACAAAGCTTAATATTCAGTGAAACATATTTTTTTCATTATGAGAGCATTAACCCTGTGGCCAGGAAAGGCTTTAACCCATCAAAAAAAAAAAAAAAAAAAAGAGGTTTGTCAGGGGACTGGAAAAATCCAAGTGGCCATCTTTGGATTTCCCATAGCCCTGACTCTTTGATTATAGCTATTGTTCACTCATTTTTTAACACCCAACTTAGGAACAGACTGTTGACATGTTTTAAGGACATCAGGATAGCAAAAGTCTAACCATGAGGGCTTATTTTTTTGTAATTTCTAGTACATCTATATAAGTAACATCAGCCATACAATATAACCTGAGGAGATCCATCACTCCTCCAACAATACTTCCCATGTAATTTAACATGTCAAATGAACTCAGGTAATTTAATATCTCTCTTTGGGATGTTTCAGGGGGCCTCTGAAGCATCCCAAAGTTAGCTAGAAGTAAAATGATTTAGGGATTGTTTTCAATAAATATCAAAAGGGTTTATAACATTCAGTCAGATAGAATCATATAGATCACTGTGCAACAATATATTCCCTTAGCTAAAGTAACAGAGAAGATTTCAAAGGTAAACATAGAACAGATCACTTCAGAGGTAAAGAAACTTAAAATCCATTATCGAAGGCAGCTCAACATCTCAAGAAAACTTGTATTTATGCACAAACTCTTCCCTTGGGGTACACTTTCTGTCAAACCTTATCACTTTCTGTACCTATTACTTTGTTCTCTCATCTTGAAACAGCCACCTGTAAGTCAGACCTCCTTCCTTTTCCCTTCATAAAATGTAATTTCATTCCTCATACCTTCTTTACTGAAAACACACATCATATTTTCCTTAAGCAACCAAGAATTGACCTTTATATTAGCATTCTATAGATTGGTGAACATAAAAACCAGTGATAATTTCTAAAAAAAAAAATTGCTTTCTTATAGAGAACATCTCAGGATGGCATAAAACATTATTCATGAATAGTCCAAAATCTTTAGTTTCTCTGTAAGAGGAAGTTAGTGTTTAGTAATTAATGTTTCAAAATCTTCTTTTATTTGGAAGTGATCTAGCTATTAAACTTCTAATAAACTGTCATCACTTAGTTTAACACAACCCTAGAAATTTCAGGTTACCAAAATCTAGAGAAGCTGTTTTAGACAGACATTTTTAAAGTATAATTATTCTTAATAGAGTTTATCTAAAAGCTCATATCTCATTTACATTTCTTTTTAAGTTCCTTCACTAGAGGTATTTTCCTTTCTGACAAACTTGTAACACATATAACAATATAACAGTGTTTAACTTATACTGTTAAACTTATAAATACTGTTAGCTTCTAAATACTTATAAATCCCTAGGTTTACCTAGGCACAATGAAAATATTATGCTTAGTGTTAATGACTCTTCAGTTCAGTTCAGTCGCTCAGTCGTATCCGACTCTTTGTGACCCCATGAATCGCAGCACACCAGGCCTCCCTGTCCATCACCAATACCCAAAGTTCACTCAGACTCACGTCCATCGAGTCCGTGATGCCATCCAACCATCTCATCCTCTGTCGTCCCCTTCTCCTCCTGCCCCCAATCCCTCCCAGCATCAGAATCTTTTCCAATAAGTCAGCTCTTCACCTGAGGTGTTCAAAGTACTGGAGTTTCAGCTTTAGCATCATTCCTTCCAAAGAAATCCCAGGGCCGATCTCCTTCAGAATGGACTGGTTGGATCTCCTTGCAGTCCACGGGACTCTCAAGAGTCTTCTCCAACACCACAGTTCAAAAGCATCAATTCTTCGGTGCTCAGCCTTCTTCACAGTCCAACTCTCACATCCATACATGACCACAGGAAAAACCATAGCCTTGACTAGACGGACCTTAGTCGGAAAAGTAATGTCTCTGCTTTTCAATATGCTCTCTAGGTTGCTCATTACTTTTCTTCCAAGCAGTAAGCGTCTTTCATGGCTGCAGTCACCATCTGCAGTGATTTTGGAGCCCCAAAACATAAAGTCTAACACTGTTTCCGCTGTTTCCCCATCTATTTCCCATGAAGTGATGGGACTAGATGCCATGATCTTCGTTTTCTGAATGTTGATCTTTACGCCAACTTTTTCACTCTTCTCTTTCACTTTCATCAAGAGGCTTTTAGTTCCTCTTCACTTTCTGCCATAAGGGTGGTGTCATCTGCATATCTGAGGTTATTGAGATTTTTCCCGGCAGTCTTGATTCCAGCTTGTGTTTCTTCCAGTCCAGTGTTTCTCATGATGTACTCTGCATAGAAGTTAAATAAGCAGGGTGACAATATACAGCCTTGACGTACTCCTTTTCCTGTTTGGAACCAGTCTGTTGTTCCATGTCCAGTTCTAACTGTTGCTTCCTGACCTGCATACAGATTTCTCAAGAGGCAGGTCAGCTGGTCTGGTATTCCCATCTCTTTCAGAATTTTCCACAGTTTATTGTGATCCACACAGTCAAAGGCTTTGGCATAGTCAATAAAGCGGAAGTAGATGTTTTTTCTGGAACTCTCTTGCTTTTTCCAAGATCCAGAGGATGTTGGCAATTTGATCTCTGGTTCCTCTGCCTTTTCTAAAACCAGCTTGAACATCTGGAAGTTCACGATTCACATATTGCTGAAGCCTGGCTTGGAAAATTTTGAGCATTACTTTACCAGCATGTGAGATGAGTGCAATTGTGCGGTAGTTTGAGCATTCTTTGGCATTGCCTTTCTTTGGAAATGACTCTTAGACATGTCTATATTAGATTAGCAAACAAATATTAATACTAGATATTTAATATTGCATATTTTCCAGTTCACCTGAATCTGATATTCATTTAGGTTAATTTCTCTTGTATTCAGAATTGTCTGATTTGTAAGCACTTACTTTTCTTTAGGCCAACTAAATTAGAACTCATTTATAACTTCAGCAAAACAAACAAACAAAGAAACCAAAGACACACACTGAGACATACAAAACCCAGACAGACAGACAGATCTTATAGTTTTCTGCTTGAGATTTAAAATGTTTGATACGCCCCCTCCTCACATTTTTTTTTTTTTTTCGCCTTGAACTTCTAATCTGCCCTAAGCTGAGGTCTCAGGCAAAGCGGACAATGTATTTCAAGGATGTGGAAAGGGTTAACATCAAGCTTTTTTTTTTTTTTTAAGGAAGGCATTTTAACAAGCTATATGTTTTTAATTGCATATACAAAAAGAACCAGTTTTGCAGTTTCCAAGAAAAAAAAATTCATTTCCACCAGTTTCCTCCGGAGTCTAAAGAATATCATTGCCATCCTGTGTCAAAGTCATCTTTCATATCTGTAGTAATAATTTTATAGCTAAAATATAGAGCAAATAGTGCTCAAATTGACCCTGATATCAGGAGCAGATCAGCTGATAAAAATCTTGAATTGTCCCTCTGGTGGGAAGTGAGATCTTTGTCCTATCAGATGAATTTGAAGGGCTAAGAGAATGTGCAGGAGTGTGGGAAGCTTGGTCCTTCCCCACCCTGAGAAACAGCAGTAGTCAGAAGGGAATTCTTTAGGATGTTCAGGAGTGGGGGAAATTCAGTTCCCTCTCCATCTGAGAGATAAGCGTAGTTAGAAGGGGATTCTTTAGAATGTTAGGTGAGTTTTTGATCCTTCAGGCTTTTGAATATAGAAGAAAGACCTAGATCAAAGAGAACCTCAGAATCCTTTCCTAGAGATCATATGGATATGAAAGGTCAAATAGGGGTCATCTAGGAAATCTGATGGTGAGAGACAGAGGGTGACAGGAGATAGGGAGGCAACAGAAAGACATGAGGCATAAGTCCCTCAAATCCGGATTCTGACAGGGCCATGAAGGACTGAACATAAGGCAATTCTGAGTCCTCTCCCTGCTTTTGACAAAAGCTAGTATGCCATTCAGAAGCCAGTTTTTATGGGGGGTGGGGCAAGGGTCCCCCAGTTTGTATTGTGGCCAGGCCTTTTGCAGGGTCAAAAATTTTCAGTTTCTGAGAATATAGCCAAGGGGTGAGTCTGAGAGAGGCTTTGAGGACATACCAGAACCCATCCTTTGCCTATATGCCATAGAATGGGGGTACTGAGATTCACCAACTGGCAAAAAAGGCATCACTTTTTGTCTCAGTGATGTCTCCGTGCAACTAATGGCACAAAATGGCCAAGCATCCCAACAGTCTCATACGACAGTGAGAGGTAATCCCTGAGAACCATGCAGCTAAGGCACCATGTGACCTGGGAAGAGAAAGACAGAGATTCCCCAGGAGCAACCAGGTGACTCACCATTTGGCGATTCCCTAAAATGTGGAAGGCACTCTTGGGATGGCTCAGAGGCAACATCTTCAGTTCACTTCAGTTCAGTCGCTCAGTCGTGTCTGACTCTTTGCAACTCCATGGACTGCAGCACGCCAGGCCTCCCTGTCCATCACCAACTCCTGGAGTTTACTCAAACTCGTGTCCATTGAGTCAGTGATGCCATCCACACATCTCATCCTCTGTCGTCCCCTTCTCCTCCTGCCTTCAATCTTTCCCAGCATCAGGATCTTTTCAAATGAGTCAGCTCTTCGCATCAGGTGGCCAAAGTATTGGAGTTTCAGCTGCAACATCAGTCCTTCCTATGAATATTCAGGACTGATTTCCTTTAGGATGAACTTGTTGGATCTCCTTTCAGTCCAAGGGACTCTCAAGAGTCTTCTCCAACACCACAGTTCAAAACCATCAATTCTTCGGCACTCAGCTTTATTTATAGTCCAACTCTCACATCCATACATGACCACTGGAAAAACCATAGCCTTGACTGATGGACCTTTGTTGACAAAGTAATGTCTCTGCTTTTTAATATCCTGTCTAGGTTGGTCATAACTTTTCTTCCAAGGAGTAAGTGTCTTTTAATTTCATGGCTGCAATCACCATCTGCTGTGATTTTGGAGCCCCCAAAAATAAACTCAGCCACTGTTTCCACTGTTTCTCCATCTATTTGCCATGAAGTGATGGGACCGGATCACTTCATGGCAAAGATCATGATTTTAGTTTTCTGAATGTTGAGCTTTAAACCAACTTTTTCACTCTCCTCTTTCACTTTCATCAAGAGGCTCTTTAATTCTTCACTTTCTGCCATAAGGGTGATGTCATCTGCATATCTGAGGTTATTGATATTTTTCCCGGCAATCTTGTTTACAGCTTGTGTTTCATCCAGCCCAGTGTTTCTCATGATGTACCCTGCATATAAGTTAAATAAACAGGGTGACAATATACGGCCTTGACATACTCCTTTTCCTATTTTGAGGCAACAGCTAGGCTCCTTAAATCAATCCTGACTGAAAGGGAAAGAGTGAAAGTGACAGGAAAGAAGGCTGAGGAATTTGCCTTACAATCCTATCGGGGAGGTGGTGGCCAGGGAACGCTGGTCTCTGTTTTGCTTCAATCACTATGCGCCTTACACAGTGCACAGAAGTTATCTTGCTGTGGGCATATGACCGTGTGGCCTGATCCATTCCATGTCCCCCTTATCCTCACATGGGAGTCTTCACGTGGCAGGCACCCTAATGGCTTTTAAGTGCCTGACCTGTGCCCACACAATATTGGTTGGCCTAGTCCTCAGTTGGAAAGAAGACAAAAAGAGACCCTCACCCATTCAGGCAGCAGCTGCTGGGACGCAGTGAGCAGTGGGGCTTTTGGAATACACCAGGGGGTAACCCTGGCCAGAGTTCCTCAGTTGCTTCCACAGCACTTGCCTATTGGCAGAGGGTCCCTAAGAGAAAGGAGAAGTAAGGAGGCTGGGAGGCCCCGTTTGGGCCACCAAAAATGTCGTGGTCTGGGCGCAGGTTCGAAAAGAATTTCCAGACATGAGACAGAACGAAGGAATAAAGTTCATTAGAGTGAGAGACACTATAAGAACAGCAGGCCAATTCAAGTGAGAACCCATGTTGAATGGGGGTCCTTAGTCCACTTTTATACCCAGGGTACAAGAAGTGGGATAGGGGTCTTGCAGGTCATTTGCTGATTGGATGAGGGCCCTATATTGGGTGGGGGGAAGAGTAAGGTAAATGCCTCCTCCCTATGGAGTAGGAGGGGAACAGGTTATACTGTTCCATTAATAGTTCCAGCACTGGGGATGGGAGGGAAGGACGATAAGGGTCTGGTTTTTCCATTCCTGCATTTCAAGACCCTCCTTGGTTATCTTCTCTTTCATCCTTGGGTCGCCACATGGCTGGATAGGGAGATGCACCCTAGGTCTAGCTTTTACTCTTGGCTTCATATTTTCAGAGGTTCCAGGGAAGCCTACTAATCTGCCAAACCTTAAAACTCACGGGGCAAAATGTGTATTTCACTGGTGCGATTATCTGGCTGTGGTAGTCCACTCCAGCATTCTTGCCTGGAAAATCCCATGGATGGAGAAGCCTGATAGGCTACAGTCCATGGGTCGCAAAGAGTTGGACACGACTGAGTGACTTCACTTCTCTGGGAACTACAGATCAGATGTTATAATAAGAGCTGATACTCTGGCTAACTTTCAGCCCTTAATGCTGGACAAATACAAATTAGAAAGGTGATTTTGCAGAACAGATTGGCCTTAGATATTCTAAGGGCTGGACAAGGAGGAACTTGTGCCATTATTCATACCCAATATGAACACTAATGTTACTTACTTTACTAAACACATGAACAAGATGATTCAGGCTACAGATTCCCCTGAAGCCTCAGTCACCTCACTTTGGGAAGTGCTAACCAGCTCCCCATGGTGGAAAACTATCTTAATCATAATAATTCTAAATGTTGTGTTTTTACTGTTTGAACGCTGTGTCTGTAACTGTGTAACTGGATTTCTTTCTAACCCTTTGAAAGCTTTTAAGTTACAAATGGTTGTTCAGGCTCCTAGGAGTGCCACAGACTCCTCCAACTATTACTTCGGCCCACTGGATCAGAGACCCTCAATATAAGGGTTAGGTGAATATGTTGCCTCAACAATTTAGGAGCAGTGCCCCATTGCAGCAGGAAGTAGTTATGGAACAGAAAATATGATCCATACCCTCAGCAACATAATTCTCCTAAAAGAAAAGGGGGGAATGAAAGAGTCAATTCCTAGGCAGGTTGATAAGAAGTCTGGGGTCCCCGAGGAGGAGAAAGGGGTCTGGGGTACTCAAGGAGGAGATAGGGGTTTGGAATTCTCCAGAAGGAGGAAAGGACAAACTTTTTTTTCCCTCTACATTCCTTAGTCTTAGTCACATAAAAAGGCTTTTTTTCTTTAAGTCTGGAAATGATGATTACCCTGCTTATTTAACTTATATGCAGAGTACATCATGAGAGATGCTGGACTGGAAGAAACACAAGCTGGAATCAAGATTGCCAAGAGAAATATCAATAACCTCAGATATGCAGATGACACCACCCTTATGGCAGAAAGTGAAGAGGAGCTAAAAAGCCTCTTGGTGAAAGTGAAAGAGGAGAGTGAAAAAGTTGGCTTAAAGCTCAACATTCAGAAAACGAAGATCATGGCATCTGGCCCCATCACTTCATGGGAAATAGATGGGGAAACAGTGGAAACAGTGTCAGACTTTATTTTGGGGGGCTCCAAAATCACTGCAGATGGTGACTGCAGCGATGACATTAAAAGACGCTTACTCCTTGGAAGAAAAGTTATGACCAACCTAAATAGTATATTCAGAAGCAGAGACTTTACTTTGCCGACTAAGGTCTGTCTAGTCGAGGCTGTGGTTTTTCCTGTGGTCATGTATGGATGTGAGAGTTGGACTGTGAAGAAGGCTGAGTGCCGTAGAATGATGCTTTTGAACTGTGGTGTTGGAGAAGACTCTAGAGAGTCCCTTGGATTGCAAGGAGATCCAACCAGTCCATTCTGAAGGAGATCAGTCTTGGGATTTCTTTGGAAGGAATGATGCTAAAGCTGAAACTCCAGTACTTTGGCCACCTCATGCAAAGGGTTGACTCATTGGAAAAGACTCTGATGCTGGGAGGGATTGGGGGCAGGAGGAGAAGTGAACAACCGAGGATGAGATGGCTGGATGGCATCACTGACTCAATGCATGTGAGTCTAAGTGAACTCTGGGAGTTGGTACTGGACAGGGAGGCCTGGCGTGCTGTGATACATGGGGTCGCAAAGAGTCGGACATGACTGAGCGACTGAACTGAACTGATGATTACACAACTCAATTTAAACTCTGTACTAGGGACTATATAACAACAATGCATCCTGCTTGAGGACAGTTTCTCCTTCCTGAAAACCCTCTGACTAATCCTGATATTTTAGAATGTATATTATGGGAGTGGATCTGGTAGGATCTTTCTATTGTTAAGTTCTAATCCTGTTATCCTAAAATGTAAATTGTGTGAGTAGGTCTGGTAAAGTTTTCACAAACTTGAGACATTCTTTTGACTTAGTGTAATAACTAATTAAAAAGTATATGATTCTGTCGGGAGCCACGTTAGGCATTACTGACAAAATGGAGGCATGGCCCCAGCCCCCTCTCTTCATTCCACAGGCATGGGCCCAGGATGAAAGAGTTAGGCCTTGTAATTCTGGCTTGTTTTTTCCTCTCCTCGGTTGAGATGACTGAAAAGGAATATTAAGGTGCTTATTGTTCTTGAGAGGAGCATGAGAAGGCACAAAGACTTCTACAGCTGTGCTCACAGAATAATTCATAAAGTTAATCATTGACATTTGTTTAAGGACTTTTATGAAAGAGTGTTCCAGGATGAACACATAGACCACAGCTTGAGGCCATGGGAGGGATTGCTATCTGAAGCCTATTTGTGAGGAAAAATGTTTATGGCAAAGGAGTTTACTGAATTTAGGGCTTAGAAATAATTAAAATAGTTAGAAGTTAAAGATTTAAGGAATGTTGTAAAGTTAGCGTATTTTACTATAGTTTATAGAGGTTAGGAATTTTTAGAGACACTATAGCTAGGAGCCTTTTTAAGAGATAGTGAGCTCAGGATGTTAGGGGCAAACAGGATTTAGGAAGATAAGTAGTAAACTGAGGAGTGTAGCATGAGTTACAATGTAATCACAAGTTAACTATAGGACACATTAGAGTAAGTAGATAATAGATGATAAGGCTGATTTCAAAAGAATCACTGAAGCAGACACTCTGTTTGAAGAGCAACAATGATTTAAGGACATAATAAATCTGGGTGAGATGGAACTGAAAATGTCAAACCTCTGACCTAATGCTTTTGTAAAAGTATAAAAGAAAATCTTAACCTTGAAATAAATAGGCAGTCCAGGAAAACTGAGAGGCTGTCTCATCGCTGACACCATCCATCCCTTCAGGTTGAATCCTTGGCTGCTGGAGCTGGACTCTGGCATAATTCCCTTGCTAAAGACTAGTGAGGGGGACTCTCTCCTCCCCCTCCCGATGTCTATGTCAGAGGCTTTCTCTGTCCCTGTTTATACTTTAATGAAACTCTGCTACACAAAGGCTCTTGAGTGATCAAGTCTGGTATCTGGTCCCAGAGCTAAATTTTCTTCAGAGATCAAGAATCTGACATCATAAACTATTATTGTGACCCAGATTTAATGTCTAATTTATATTTTTACCTACCTTAGGCTATCAAATACATTAGTTTGTGGGCTATTTTGAGACCTGTAAGATTAAAATGTACATAAGAGAATCACAGGGGACATAAGACGTGCCCTATAAATATGAACAAATTTCCTTCAGGACATGAATTCAGTCAGTTAATACACATAGAAATATTTATAAGTGGTGCAAAGTTGATAATATTGGGGAAAATAAACTCTATCTTCTCCTGAATTTATATTTTACAGTCTTCTTTGTTGTTCACATCTGACAGAGATTTCTGAAACAACAAAGAAAAGGAAGAAAATATATTCAAATTTTTGAACAAACAATAAAGTGCCTAATTACCATCAAATGATCATCTAATAATTTGACATTCCATTGCATTAAAGAAGTATTGACTTAAGTAATATATATTATGATGTAAACAAGTTTTTCTCAAACGCATTTGAAGCACTGTCATCACAAGCATGGAACAGAAACACTTTTTATAAAGAAGAATGTAGTTCTCATTACAGGAAAAATTTTCTAATAATTTTTAAAACTTATTTTTGGCTGTGCTAGGTCTTCATTATTGCACTGGCTTTTTTCTCTTTGTGTTGAGCAGGGTCTATGAATTCTATACATAAAATACATAAACCTGGCTGGGGCTTGGTTGGAGACAGGAGTCTTGCTGCTCCTTGTTTTGGCCAGTCCACAACATCAATATCTTTTTTTTTTTTTTTTTTTTTTGGCTATGTTGATTTGGTTTTGCTGCATGTGGACTTTCTCTAGTTGCTGTGTGCAGGCTTCTCACTGCTGTAGCTACTCTTGTTGCAGAGCACAAGCTTTTGAGCACAGGCTCAGTACTTGTGTTGCTCAGGCTTGTTGTTCCAAGACACATGGTATCCTCGCAGACCAGGGATCAAACTTGTGTCCAGTGCATTGGCAGGTGGATGTTTTACCACTGGACCATCAGGCAAGTGCCACTAAGGAAGTGCCACTGAGGAAATCCTATGATCTTTCAATCAGGATCCTCGTGTACCTATCTTTTAACTGGGGGGTTATGTATGTTAATACATTGCCATATAAAATTTGGTGTCCTCAACCAATAACTGATGATCTAAAAACCACTCCTGGTTTTTTCCAATTCTCCAAACTTATCTGGACCTGCTGAGGAGGAGGATGGGCCCAAGCGGCCCTTCCGGGTCTACCAAGGCCGGAATGTCCAAAGCACAGAATGGTGCCTGCTTTTCTCAATCCTGCATTTCCATCAGGGTGCACTGTCGCTGGGCCACTGCAGTGACTACTAAACTTGATCCTTGGATAAGTGGTATGTCAAGACATTTTTCTTCCTAGAGGTGTTAGTATGGAGCAGCCAGCCCATTCTAAGAGGGTGTGTGCTTTATATTCTAGCTTGTCATTCCCACACAAATCCAGTTCTTCTTTACTTAAACAGCTTAAATTAATTCTAATCACAGGAATATTCCTGGGTCCAGCCAACACCACACATCAACCCCTACCCCACCCCCACGACCGCCTCACATCAACCCTCACGCACCCCCTGCCGTGTGGCCACACCAGGTTTCAGTTCCCTGACCTCTGAATCGCTTCAGCCTCATCCGCAGGAATCCTATTGTTAAGAGACAACCTTCTTCGTTTCAAACGTAATTATCCCACAGAATTTTACACTTTTATTTTAAAAGTGTTACAGTTATTTAAACTAATGAAGAATCTATGGTGCAACCCAAGACGTGTAAAACCCTCTGTGTGCGTGTGTGAGTTCTTAGCCGCTCAGTCGTGCCCGACTCCTTGGGATGCTACGGACTCTAGCCAGCCATGCTCCTGTCTATTGCGATTCTCCAGGCAAGAACAGAAGTGGACGACCATGTCCTCCTTCAGGGGATCTTCCCAACCCGGAGATGGAACCCAGGTCTCCCGCATTGCAGCTGGATTCTTTTCCGATCTGAGCCACCAGGAAGTCCTCAGGTACTTCTCAACACTGACAAGATGCCTCAGGAACCGAATGTAGAAGCATGCGGGTGTCCTCTTGGCCCTACTCGATCCAGCTGGTCCCCGCTCGGTTCATTTCAGGCCACTTCGGCCCCACTCAGCTCTGCCCCTCACAACCCCAGACGCAGGCGTGTCCTACGCCACGCCCCTCACACGCTCAGACGCAGGGTGGGGGTGCTATGCCCCGCCCCTCATGCCATAGGACTGTCCTGTGTCCCGCCCCTCACACGGCCAGAGGCAGGTGAGTGTCCTACGCTCCGCCCCTCGCTGAGGCTTTAGTCTAGTACCAAGGGCGGAGGAGCCTTTTGCATCTCTACAGGATGCAGGTGAGTTTACAGCAAATTCTGAAGCTCTCTCTTGGTAGGTGCGGTGGCCCCAGGAATCTTGAGGTAGTTTTATGTTTTATTTTTCTTAACTTGCGCCTGCGGTATCCCCCTCTCCTCCATATCCGTGGTCTTGGGTCACCTCGGACCTCCTTGTTCCCCTACCCGTTCTGTCAGAGAGAAGAAATAGTTGACAATGCTTCGAGGTAATAGAGCTTTGATGGAGTTGAGTAGGAGTGGGTTGTCTTCATTAATTAAAATTAATTGGAGAAGGGAGATTGTTCTAGAATTGGGAAGATAACAGGAGTGCTGTACATAGTTGTGCGGGATGTAAATGTAGTTGTGCGGGTTATTAATAGGCTCAGGTCTTGGTGTGCAGCATGTGGGCAGATTGAATAAAAGATCTGTAGAGTAGAAGCCTGTTGAGGAATGGTATTCCTGTTAATGGGAGACTTCATATGAGGGCTGTTGCACGCATTGCTTCCAGCAGTTTATCTGCTCAGAGGAGAGGATACTGCTTTTACTGTGGTTAGAGTGGCCAGAAGCTTTGGAATCTAAGGGGGTATGAAGGAGGCGCCTCTGTCCTTAAACAGCTGGAGTATCTTCCATTTAGGTCTGAGTCAGGGAGGACACTGGGCAGTGACATTGGGGGCTCTCTCTCTTTGTGACTTCTTCACTGAGCTCAATCCAACCAAATCTCAGGGCCTAAACTTTGAGATGTCCCCAGTTGCTGGCAGGTTTGCCCCAGAGGACCAGCTTCTTGGTCTCTGTACTGAGTGCCCAGTGTCCTCGGAGTTGCAGCTTGTGTGTTTCTGTTGCAATGCCCATGCCCTGTGGTCTCTTTCGTGTAGCCCTGTTGCTCAGCTGCGCGTGAAAAATGGGAGAAATTGGAGGGGAGTGTTGGGGTCTGAAGGAGAGCTGTGGTGCCGGGGTCCAGCCCCAGTGAATCCAGGGTAATTTGAAGGTGGGGACAGAATCGGAGTCCTAGGAAAAAACAACAACAACCTCCACACACAGCAGAGTGAGCTCTGAAAAACAAATCTAAACTTCTGACTTACCTCCTGCAGACTCTTCGGTGACTTCCAGTTACTTTTGGAATAAAGCCCTAAATCCAAAGACCTTGTAGAAAGCAGCCTCTACCTGGCATTACCCCTCTTCGTTCCCTGTGTCCCAGTCAGACTGACTGGCTTTCTGTTCACTAAATACCTTCCTGCCTCAGAGCCAGCACTCAGGCTGTTCTCTCTGCTTGCAGCAGCCTTCCATTTCCCACCTTGCCAATCCTAAGTGTTTCTTCCTCATGGAGACCTTGTGTGATTTCTTGATGTACATCAAGACTTTCCGATAAATCTTCTCTTAGCACTAGGCCTGTTTCAGAGCACAGGTTGCAATAGTAACTTTAAAATGACGGATGTAATTGGGTGGCTGGCTGCTAGACTGTAAGCTCCATTATGTTCACTGCTGTCTTCCCAGTTTGGGGCCCATGTTGACACTCAGTACATTTGGATGGAAAGAAAAAATAGACTGGTCTTCCTTGTTTTAACCAGTTGTGTGTTTACATTTGCATGTGTGAGTGCATGGATCTGTAATTCCATGGTTTTATTACAGAACATCATCTCATAAGCATGTTTTGTGCTTTGTAACAGTTGAAATTGTGTCTTAAGTGTTTTCCATGCCGTTAAGTTTTTTTCTACCTCATCACGTGAATGATGGAAACAGTAGTAAGAGTATTGACACTGTGTGGTTGATGGGAAGAGCGGGTGACCCTGTAGTGACCATTTATCGTATAGTCGTGTCCGACTCTTTGTGACCCAATGGGCCATAACCCTTCAGGCTCCTCTGTCCCTGGAACTCTCCAGGCAAGAATGTGGGAGTGGGTTGCCATGTCCTCCTCCAGGGGGATCTTCCCCCCAGAGATATCAACACCATGTCCCCTGCATTGCAGGCGGATTCTTTACCGCTGAGCCTCAGGGCAACCCAGATACCTACATATGATACTGCATATTATAGTGTTCCCTGTGCATTCAGAAGGAGGAAGATAGTAAATTAATTTGTGAATATTTTTCTGTCCATCTATCATGTCTGTCTTTCCGTAGCTGACAAAAGATCTGGGATTCTATATCTCCATTGCACTTCAGCTTTCTTGAGCTTGTTTCAGGTATTCTCAGGGAACTCTCTCTGGATGCTCTTTGCTGCTCTGGTACTTAACTCCTGATTCTTTAGGTTCAGTCATCAGTTACAACCACCTGACCTCAGGTGCTGTTGTCTCATTTCTTAACTCTTTGATCTGAGCGAATTCTTAGAATGACAGAGCTTTCGCTCCAGTAAGATGGACACAGATATTTCTCTAATGTACTGTCATGTTGATGATAAGTTCATCTGTGTAAAATCTTTAGAGTATTGCTTAGTGTGTAGGAGGTGCTGAAACACTGTCATCAGTGTGATGACATAATCATCACAATGTGTGTTCTTTGAAAGCCACTGTGGACTTTATCGTCTCTGAAGACCCTGGTCTTGCTGTAATTCATCTAGATAGTGAATGTCCCTCCGTGTGTAGAGTGTAACACTTCTGCATAGACAACTCACTGATTGGATTTTATTTGTATATTCTTCAGGTATTGTCCACACAAGTGACAAATTCATATTGATTGGAAGATGTCATAGTCTTATGAAACAACAGGAAATTAGAGAGCCACAGTTTGTTCCAAATAGCTTTTAATGGATCTGTCAGAATGTTACATTACCTGAATTGATCCTTGCCCCTCTCACCTTTCCTCATTTCGTGTGAAAATAAGAATCCTCTCAATCACCTGTTAGTGAAATATACTTTCATTTCAGACACAGTTGACCGTTGAGGATGTGGACATCAAGCTCACTCCAGAGGAGTGGGAATGCCTGGACCCTGCTCAGAGGGCCTTGTACTGGGATGTAATGGAGGAGACCTACAGGAACCTGCTGTCTGTGGGTGAGGATCGCTTCCCTGTGAAGTTGGAATTTGGTGTGGGGGTATCTCTGTATTTTTCTTCTGTGTCTCTTGGCAGCCCACATTTTGCTTGACTGAGTTCCTAGCCTTGTTGATTTCGACTTGAAAATACTTTGTGACTGGCATCAGATGTTTAAGCTCATGCTTTCTTCAGGTGATCTGCGCACTGTGTGATACACAAGTTTCTCCATAGCTTGAGTATTTATAAAGCTGATTTCCAACTTTGAAAAATCCAATTCCCTGTTTTCTATCCCTGTGTTCTTGGTTCAGTAGTTCTTGGAAAGGAACTAGATACATGGATGCCTGTGTGCTCAGTTGGTACAGTCATGCCTAACTCTTTGCGACCCAGTGGACCATAGTCCTCCAGGCTCCTCTATCCATGGCATTCTCCTGGCAAAAATACTGGAGTAGGTTCCCATGCCCTCGTCCAGGGGGATCTTTCCTCTCAGGGGTCAAACCCACGTCTCCTGCGTGGCAGGTGGATACTTTACCTTTGTGCCCCGGGGAAGCCCAGGTATCTGTGTATTATACTGTATATTATACTGTTTCCTGTGCATTCAGAAGGATGCAGATAGTAAATTAATTTGCAGATATTTTTCTGTCCGTAAAAGAGGTGGGATTCTACACCTGGCAATGCAGGAGGCACAGGGTCTAGGTCCTCTCTAAAGCAGGCCTCTGAGCTTGTTTCTAACCTGGCTGGACACTGCCTTGACTATGAGTGCCCTGACTGCTTACTGTGAGTGCAAGGCTTGCAGCACCAGAGATAAGATAGGGGACAAATCTTGAGATTGTCGAGCCCTTGGAGGGACTCTGGCCTACTCATCCCCAGGCTTAGCAACATTATAGGCTTTTTAAGACAAACATATAGCATTAACAGAAAAACAGAGGTGCTATTTGCTCACAGATTGCTGATGAAAACAGATAGCATCCTGAGATTATGAGGGGGAACCCGAAACTGCATTCTTTGAAGTCTCACCCATGACCGTAACATGCTGCCTGGGACCTTTTCCCCACTGGGTCTCCAGATGGGCTGTGTCCCGGGACTTCCCAGTGCTGTTTGAGTCTGGATGTCGGTCAGAACCCAATTTGGTGATGTATCTTCTGCTGTTCTACTTCTCTTTGCTTTTATTGTTAGCATATTGAAAGTCAGCTCAATAATTCTATAAGTATATGTATTATTTATTTCTACAGAACAAGTCACTAATTTTGTTAACAAATCTTTGAACCTGAGACAAAGGTGACAACGTTTGGCAAAACTTTAATTGGCCCTGTGAGCAGTATTTGTGAGACAGAATGCCACTCCGCAGGAAAAAGGAGATTAAGGTTGATGAAGTTTTTATTCCCTAATGTGAAAGTTCGCCTTACTACTAGTTAGCTCATACATGGGACGTCTACACTGGATGGTGTGAGAATTGGAACCTTAAATAAAGAGGGCTGTACCCTTAGAAGTTACTGAATGTTTGTGACTCTCGCCCATTGAGAAAGGATAAGAATCTGCCCTGCTGGATGAGAGTCTGAATCCTCCTCTCCTATCATAAGGTACATAAAATGAAAGTGAAAGTTGCTCAGTCCTGTTGGACTCTTTGCAACCCCATGGAATATAGAGTCCATGGAATTCTGCAGGCCAGAATACTGGAGTGCGTAACCTTTCCCTTCTTTAGGGGATCTTCCCAACCCAGGGATTGAACCCAGGTCTCCCCTTCATTGCAGGAGGATTCTTTACCAGCTGAGCCACCAGTGAAGTAACGTGAGGTACATAAAGGTAAATTAAAATTGTCGGAAAAGAAGTTACACCTGGAAACAGAATTGTGCAATTAGTGAGGATGATTGTCCATATTGCAATGTCAAATTATATCTCAGCTGATCAGCTCCTCACTTTTTAAGTGGGCTCCCTCTTGAGCTGGCCCACAGCTTTAACAGTGTCCACCACTGCCCTTTCTGTCTCTGTTATCTTTGTCCTGTTGTGGCCTTTCACCCCTCTCAACCCCTCTGTCTCCCTCTCCATCAGATAGTCCCCTGATGAAGCTAACTTCCCTTGTCTTTCAGTGGCGGGAGAGGGGGCCCAGCTTCCCCCACTGCTGTCCCTACTCTGGCAAATTTCTTTACCCCTTCAGATTCTTCTGATCAAGTGAAGACCCACATCTACCCAGAGGGACAGTCCAAGATTTTCATCATCCATGTGCCCCTGTTACCACAGTAAATTGGAAAACTATTTGATCTGTATTTTAAATATAAAACTGTGACTATAGAAAGGGATGATAACGTTTTTGACACAGAGATTGCTGTGATATTCTTTAGAATCTGGAGAATACTGGTTAAAATGATTTTTCTTTTTTCTGTTTTGAGAGTACAAAACAATTTCTTTTTGCATATGGAATAAAAACAGCTAGCTTCTTAAAAAGCCCTGCCTACAGAAAAGCTTGAAGTTAACCTTTACCAGGGATCCGAGATGAGTCTAGTAGTAAAGAAGCTCCCTGCCAGTATGTGAGACACTGGAGATGTGGGTTCAGTCCCTGGCGAGGGAATATCCCCTGGAGGATGCAATTGCAGTCAACTCCAGTAGCGTCAGAGAGACATTTTAAATCTGTCTGGATTTATGCATGTCTCAGTGTGTGTCTTTGATTTTGGATAATACTGATGAGGTTTATTTGAAAATGAGCTCTTACTCAATTGGCTTTAAAAGAAAGTCAGCACTTGGCTTACCGTTGGTGGCTCAATGATAAAGCATCCACCTGCCAGTGCAGAAGATGGATTTGATCCCTGGTCTGGGAAGATTGCACATGCTGCAGAGCGACTAAGCTTGTGCAGCACCACTACTGAACCCCCCGTGCTCTAGTGCTTGTGGTCCACAAGAGAAGTAACTACAATGAGAAGCTCATGCACCACAACTAGAGAGTAGTCCCCGCTCGACACAAGGAGAGAAAGATGGAGCAGTGACGATGATCCATTGAAGCCAAAAATAATAAATAATTTTTTTTAAGAAACATTGTTTACAAATCAGGTTCATGTGGACTGAGAAATATTCAATATTAAATATGTAGTATTAATGTTTGCTGATCTAATAAAGACATATCTTGAGTCATCACATTGTGTAGTACTTCTGTTGTATTACACTGAGAGATTTTGGACTATTGATGAGTATCCTGAGATGCGGTCTATAATAAAGCAAATGTTTTTTAGAAGCTATCACTGGTATTTTTGTTCGCCAATCTAGAAAATGCTAATAGAAAGCACAGTTCATGGTTGCTTAAGGAAAGTAAGATGGGTGTTTTCAGTAAAAAAGTTATGAGAAATGAAATTGAGTTTGGATGCTCATAGCAGTGAGCAGAAGCTAGAAGCAATGTCTTTGTTTCCCAGACCGAGAGTCCTGATCATTGGACCACAGCAGTCAACAGTTAGGGCTGAGGTCCCTAGTCTTGCCTGCCGAGTCAAGAAAGAATTCAGATGAAGAAGCACAAGGTCAAGAGTAAAGGAAAAAGTTTATTGAAAGGAAAAGTACATGCAGAAAGTCACATGAGCTAGCTCAGAGAGAGAGCCCCACCTTTGGGAAGTGTCAATTCTTTAGAAAGGTACAGTTTTCCAGGTCTTCGTGTTCCCTTGGGCCAGTCACCTTCCTTTGTCCCCTCTGGTTAATTTGTCTCAGCACTCTCCCCTGGGGTGCAGACGCATACCCTAGCCAAGATGAATCTCAAAGTGAAGGCTTCTGGGAGGACCAAGACTCGTTATGGCCTGGAATTATCCTCTGACTTGACCTCAGTGAACTTTTCTGCACATGTGTAGTGTCTCCCTTAATAGAAAGGGTTTTTTCCTTTCTTTGTCCTTGCCATGATTATTCCCTTGAGGTAAGAGACAAAGACTGGCCATTTACCCTGTTTTTGTTATAGATTCCTATAGATTTCTCAACTGGAGGCCAGCTATGTCTTATCTCAGTGAATGCAGAGATGAGGAGACTGATTGTAGATATTCAACCTGTAGCCCATCTGTCGCCTATGTGAAAATTGTATTTTATTAGGGAAAAACAAATTACGTCTGATTTATAAATGGCTGTTTATAAATGATAAAAGTCATTTAAGGAAAAAAAGAGTGAGAGGTTTATGGAAATTGGATTCCAAAGAAAGAAGTCCCAAAGGGTAGGTCTTTATATGATCTTTACAGTGTGTCATTTGACTCCTGTTAATGTTCTTGCTTCACTTTGGGGAGCATGTAATGAGGTGTTTCAAAGGGATTTGTTTCCTCGTCCCCCTTCTGTGCTGGATTCCATGGGATGTCCACTTTTTGGTCCATGTAGAGCAATGGTAACACCTCCAGAGACATAATCCTTGGAGCCAGCCTGGTTCTCTTCCTATTTGCTGCACTTGGGAGACCTCACTGGAAGAAGGGGAAAGACTGGCAGCTCTTCAGTTGCATTTGGTGTCTCAGATCCTGCACAGAGCTGCCTTCAACCTGTCTTTCTGTTCAGAGCCCTCAGCTATTCCTGTTGCTACTGCATTTACTACAACCTTCAGAGGTGTGTGTAACAGGAATGTGGTTTGGATCTTCTGTGATTGTAACTCAGGAAACCTGTAACGACAGTGAACACTGAGGTCCTCTCTTGGATCCCCAGTCCTGCACATGATGCATATATGAATCAGGCTGTGTGTTCCCTCCTTGCTCATACTGTACAAAATGACCCATGCTCATCCACTGAACCACATTTTCAGGACACGACCTGAATTGAAATGTTGGGGGTGGTACCTCAGAAACCATTTCTAGGTGAGATGGCTGATTAAGGCTGTTAGTTACGCAGATCAGTTCTCGTGTCTCACTTGACCTTATCTTTTTAAACTCCTGGAGTTTGTTGTAACCTTTTGTGATCTGCTCTGCCCAAGTGGGCCCTGGTGGTAAGAACATGTATGAATCTGTAGGTCTGGGTTTCAGTCCTGCTTTGCTCTTTACTTTCGTGTACCGTGGGGTTGTGTACATGAACCCTGGGAATCTACTACCTTTATTTGAAAAATTGAGGTAATTCATGCTCTGAGGTGTCATAGAATTTTGACTGTTTTATTGAAAAGGTCAGAAGTTGCTTTTTTTTTTTTTTTTTTTCCTGAACCATGTGGCAGATGTGATCATAGTTCTCCATTCAGGGATGGAATCTGTAACCCTGCAGTGTAAGCATGTGATACTATCCACTGGACCATCAGGAAATTTGCCTCAAAGGTTACTTTTACATAAAATGTCTATTTACTTCATGTCATGGTTACTGTAGCATGTCTCTTTGTCTGCATTACATATTATATATTAACTCCTTATTGCCAACTTCAGACTTAAATTGAAGAAAGTAGGGAAAACTGCTAGACCATTCAGGTATGACCTAAATCAAATCCCTTGTGACTATACAGCGGAAGTGAGAAGTGGATTTAAGGGCCTAGATCTGATAGATAGAGTGCCTGATGAACTATGGAATGAGGCTCGTGACATTGTACAGGAGACAGGGATCAAGACCATCCCCATGGAAAAGAAATGCAAAAAAGCAAAATGGCTGTCTGGGGAGGCCTTACAAACAGCCGTGAAAAGAAGAGAAGCGAAAAGCAAAGGAGAAAAGGAAAGATATAAGATCATGACTAGATGCCATGATCTTAGTTTTCTGAATGTTGAGTTTAAGCCAACTTTTTCACTCCTCTTTCACTTTCATCAAAAGGCTCTTTAGTTCTTCGCTTTCTAACATAAGGCTGGTGTCATCTGCATATCTGAGATTATTGATATCTCTCCTGGCAATCGGAGAAGGCAATGGCAATGCACTCCAGTACTCTTGCCTGGAAAATCCAATGGACGGAGGAGCCTGGTAGGCTGCAATCCATGGGGTCGTGAAGTGTTGGACACGACTGAACAACTTCACTCTCACTTTTCACTTTCATGCATTGGAGAAGAAAATGGCTACCCACTCCAGTGTTCTTGCCTGGAGAATCCCAGGGACAGCGTAGCCTGGTGGTCTGCCATCTGTGGGATCACACAGAGTCGGACACAACTGGAGCGACTTAGCAGCAGCAGCAGCTCCCAGCAATCTTGACTCCAGCTTGTGCTTCATCCAGCCCAGGATTTCTCATGATGTAGTCTTCATATAAGTTAAGTGAGCAGGGTGACAATATTACAGTCTTCACATACTCCTTTCCCTATTTACAACCAGTCTAGTTGTAATCATCTAGTGTTCCATGTCAAGTTCTAACTGTTGCTTCCTGACCTGCATACAGATTTCTCAAGAGGCAGGTCAGGTGATTTGGTATTCCCATCTCTTGAAGAATTTTCCTGAGATTGTTGTGATCCACACAGTCAAAGGCTTTAGCATAGTCAATAAAGCAGAAGTAAATATTTTTCTGGAACTCTCTTGCTTTTACAACGGTCCAACAGTTAGGTTCAGTCGCTCAGGCATGTGTGACTCTTTGTGACCCCATGAATCGCAGCATGCAAGTCCTCCCTTTCCATCATCAACTCCTGGAGTCTACCCAAACTGATGTCTATGAGTCGGTGATGCCATCCAACCATCTCATCCTCTGTCGTCCCCTTGTCCTCCTGCCCTCAATCTTTGCCAGCATCAGAGCCTTTTCAAATGACTCAGCTCTTCACATCAGGTGGCCAAAGTATTGGGAGTTTCAACTTTAACATCTGTCCTTCCAGTGAACACCCAGGACTGAACTCCTCACAGTCCAAGGGACTGTCAAGATTCTTCTCTATCACCACAACCCAAAAGCACCATTTCTTTGGTCAACTCTGTTTTTGGACTGACTGTCACATCTCTACCTGCTACTGGAAAAACAATAGCTTTGACATTAGGGCCCCTCGTTTGCAAAGTGATCCTTTGCTTTATTTTATTTATTTATTTATTTTTTTTGATCCTTTGCTTTAAAATACACTGTCTACTTTTATGATACCTTTCCTCCCAAAGAGCAGGCCGGCTTTTCATTTCCTGACTGTAGCCACCTTCAACAGTGAGGCTCCGGCTGCCTCACTCTCCCACTGTTCCCACGCAGGCCTGACCTCTCCAGCCCAGGCCCCTGACCACTGGCTCCGCTCGGCCCCGCCTCCAGGCCGCCACGCCTTTTCACTGCGCGTGCGCACAGCGTCACGCACCCGGCATCGGAGAGGGGAGAGCGGAGGTCTCAGCCCAAAGTGAGTTTCTGTCTTTCCTGTCAAATTTTCTTCTGGTAGTTAGCTTTCCTGTGTAATGTGAGTTGAGGGTCGCAACTGAACTTAAATTCCCGCGGCCGTCCCACCACCCCCAGCAAATTCAGATGTCCCTGTGTGGTGAAGAGGCGCCTCCATTTTGCTTTAAACTCGCTCCGAAGCGGATGCCTGCGTTTGGTCTGGGACGCTTCGTTTCGCACCTCTTTCCTGCTTAAAACTGTTATGCTCTGAGCCCGTATCTCCGAACTGACCGAGAGAGAGAGAGAGCAAGTCCACCACAGTATTGCAAACGTAAGAAAGGAGTTTGTTTATTCCTAGCGCGTTAGGGCCCAATTCTCATCCCACACAAGGGAATCCGACAAGAGCCCCGAACAATGGAGTATGGCGGCTTGTATACAGGCAGTTCTTTGTCTCAGTTACAGGAGTAGCTGGCGTTACATGATTGGCCAGGCAGGATGAGCGCATATCCTGTCTCTTTCTAGTAAACATGACTCAGGTCCTAGAGACCGTCATTTGGTCCCTAACGAAAACCAATTTCTGAGCTCAGTGATCCCTTTGCCCTTCCTGCACCACGTGAAATTCCTTTGGGCGACTTGGGTTTATTCGCTCCGCGGTCCCCAGGCTTGCCCTCTCGACCCCTGGAGGCAGCGCCGGCCCCCGCTCCCGGAAAGGCCTGGTTCTCTCCCCAGTCCTGGGATTCTGGAGCGCCCATCCCGCTCCTGAGACCCTCAGGCTCCCAGCCGTTCAGTCGTCGCGTCTCCTCAGGCGGGTAATTCTGCCCCTCAGGCATTCCTTTCTTAGAGTCACCTGGACTCGTGTAGGGGGAGGTGGCCTGGGCCAGCCACGTGACACCAATGGTTCTGTGTCCCAAATACAACCCGCTGGAATGTGTCTCTTGCGGGTGGAGCCTTCTTATTCAGGAGAAGCAGAGAGAGCGACTCCGAGAGAATTAGACATTGAAAAAAGCATGATGGAGAAACGATGGCAACGAAGAGGATTGGTGAGGAGATAGCAACATGAAAGAGCATAAGCCTTGAAGGTAACAGTGGGTAAAGGAGGGAAGTTTAGAGAACAGCAGGGTCTCTGGTAAGTTCAAGGTGTGCAACATAGGGAGGTGGTGCTGAGTCCAGGGATGCTGTCTAACCTCTGCCGCCCTCTTCTATAGCCTTCAAGGGAGAAGGGCTGTAAATCAGCGGTCCCAAAGAGGGCGACAGTGGAGAGGCAGTTCACACAGAGACCCCGCAAAAGGGATACAAGATTTTGGAACCTTGACCTACAGACAATACCCTGCTGGCAGAGAAAGGGGACTACTAGTGAATGGAATCAGCGATGCATTTTATACTCCTGGGCTCCAAAATAACTGCAGACGGTGACTGCAGCCATGAAATTAAGACACTTGCTCCTTGAAAGAAAAGCTATGACAAACCTAGACAGCATGTTAAAACATGGAGACATTAATTTTCAGACGAAGGTTTATATAGTCAAAGCGATAGTTTTTCCAGTAGTTGTGTATGGATATGAGAGTTGGATCATAAGGAAAGCTGAGCGTGGAATTGATGCTTTTGAACTGTTGTGTTGGAGAAGACTCTTGAGAGTCCCTGGGACTGCACGGAGATAAAACCACTCAATCCTAATGGAAATCAGTCCTGAATATTCATTTGAAGAATTGATGCTGAAGCTGAAGCTCCAATAAATTAGCCAGTTGTTGCAAAGAGCTTACTCTTTAGGAAAGACCCTGATGCTGGGAAAGACTGAAGGCAGGAGGAGAAGGATTACAGAGGATGCGATGATTGGATGGCATCACCAAGTGGGTGCATGTTGAGCAAATTCCGGGAGTTGGTGAAGTGAAGTCGCTCAGTCGTGGCCGACTTTTTACGACCCCATGGACTGTAGCCTACCAGGCTTCTCTGTCCATGGGATCTTCCAAGCAAGGGTACTGGAGTGGGTTGCCATTTCCTTCTCCAGGGGATCTTCCTGACCCTGGAATTGAACCCAGGTCTCCTGCATTGCAGGCAGACGCTTTACCCTCTGAGCCACCAGGGAAGCCCAGGGAGTTGATGATGGACAGGGAAGCCTGGCGTGCTGCAGTCCATGGGGTCACAAAGAGTCCAATGCGACTGAGCAATCAAACTGAATGATTCGAGGAGCTGAGAAAGAAATTGAGCTGAAACGAAGCATTGCACTTGGAGGTACCAGAGAGTCTGGAGGAAGACAGGGCAGAGCTGGAGGAAGAAAGGCAGAAATACATGGAGATTTTGGATTATCAGGGAGGCTGGAGAGTAAGCATCTTTATGGGGAATAAATGGCAGAGAGAGGCAGGACGGGAATCAGGGAAGAAGTAAAGAGGAGGACCGGCACAGCAGGAGAGCAGAGGGGAAGAAGAAGGGAGACAGAGAAAGAAGTAGGGAAACAGATAAACCAAATGAAGTGGAAACAACTAGTGTGCAGCTGGGGGAGGGGACTAGATCCAGAAGAGTGCTGAATCGATTGGATAAATAATTAAGACGTGATATATTGATTTTTAGCTTTACAGTCTAATAAATTTAAATCTTCTTCCTTTAAATTATACAGAGGAGGATGATAATTTCTAAACTGTCTGCAAGGCTTCTGGGTGTTATAATTATTTGTATTGAAGGATAGCATCCATGTGCATCGCCTGTTGAAGTGGGAGCTAAGGCAGTGACTTGACTCACAGAGGTGGGTCACCTGCTTCCCTTTTCCTGGTGTGGAGTAGAGGTTGTGGGAGAGGAGAAGTGGTCCAAGAGTTGACAAACTCTGTTACTACATGGTACCTTTTCAAGGAACTTTAAACATGTTCTTAGTGATGGTTTTCCTTTTTGCTTTCTCCTTTGTTTACATTTAATTCTTTTTGTAGCTTGGGTTAAATATTAGTTCACTTGGTACCTACTTTCTTTTCAACAACTATTTGCTTCTGGTAAGATTTCATGGTCTCCTATAATAAGCTCGAGGCATTCTTTTCTAAATATGCTATAGTAACAATTTTTTCTTTCACTTTGCACCAGAATTATTCAATGAAAAAATTTTTAATAAGCTGATTAGGTTTGTTGCATGTTTATTTGAGGCCCTTTTGCTGTCTTCTCTTTACGTTATAGCTTGGAAATGTTTTTTGGTAACAAATAGTTACAGACTATTTTGATGAGAACTTAGTAAGGATGTCTGATATTTTTTATTGAATCAAGACCTAATTTAAGCAGGCAGTATGATGGTCCATTTTCCTCTCTCTTATGTGGTCTGCTGACAGGTGAGCAGAGTTGATCTGATGTTGTTTCCTCAAGTCCAGAAGGTGAGCAGCAGTGACCCCTGAAATGATGGCCAAATTGGGTGTGTGACTGTATGGCAGTTCTTGGAGGGAGTTGTCACTTGTCCTTAGAATTTGAAATGCATCAGTTTCCACAATGCAACAAGGACAATAGTAGGATGGAGGTGGGAACATAGGCTTAGAGTCAGAGAGACAATCATGAGCCGTCTTCTGTGAATAAGGGTCAATATGAAGCGACGCTTCCCACTTCACTGGCTTCCCCGTGTCCTCAGGGCAGCATCCTGCCCTTTGGCAGGATAGCTCTGCAGCCCTTTGTCATCCTCAGGTCTCTGCCAGGTTCTCCAGCCTCATCGTGGAAGCTGACCCAGTTCTCATGGTATGTCTGTCCTGGTCACATTCACTTAGTCCTTGTTCATAGACACCAAAACCTTCTCTGTCTCAGAACTTAGTTTTTTCTTCTACCTTTGGTCATTACATCACCGTGGCTCTTGCTCTTTCTGTTCCTTCAGGTCTAGGCCAGAGAGGTCTCCCCATCTCCCTCTGATATTTGCTGTCACATTAATCAGATTTACTGCTTCTATATTAATCACATTCATCAGAGATGCCCTTCTTCCTTAATTATTTGTAATCTTTCCTCTTTTCCCTTCACTGAAGGATGCCCCGTATTCCTCTTCCTCCCAGGATGCTTGCAGCATCTCACTCTGGGGGTGAGGACTGGGAATGTGGATTTGGCTGAAGAATTCTCAGAGGAGACAGAGGGCACAGGTTAGGTGATGATGGTTGCTATATGTGTTCTAGACATTTCAAGTCTAATTGATCCTTACCCCATGTGTTCACTTAATTACTCAATATAAAAAAGATGTGAGGAGTCCTGAAAAGCCCGATAGATCTAGTGTCTTGAAGTGTCACCTTGTTTTAGTCTGCTGTGTCTGCTCACTGCAGCCCCCAGGTCTTGTAACCTCTGTCCATCCAGGGACCGTTTGCCATCTTGGACAGCACCTTTGCCTTCTAGCAGTTCATCTACTCAGAGCGGGGGATGCTGAGTTTACTGTGGTTAGAGTGGCCAGAAGGTATGGAAGTTAAATGCATATGAAGGAGACATCTCCGCTTCCCACAACCGCACACCCCCTTAATGACCTGAGGTATCTGGCAGTGAGCTGTGAGCACAGAGAAGGGAGATGGGACCTCTCTTTTGTGACTTTTTTTACCAACCATCCCTCAACTGCATAAAGTCTGCCGTTGCTGACAGGTTTTCCCAAGAGGACCAGGTTCTTGGTCTCCATTCTGAATGCTCCGTGTTCTTGATTTACAGCTTGGGCACATTTCTGTTGCGTTGCCCAGTAGTCTCTGCTCTTTAACCCTCTTGTTCAGCTGTGCCTGGAGAAGAGGCAGTGAAAAGGATGTTGGGTCAGCTGATGTGCCCCCTGCTGCTGTGTACATGAGGCCTCACCAGGAGGAGTGTGTGATGCCAGGGAAAGTGTGGGAAAGTGCCCGTGTTGGACTCTGTGCTGGAGTTGACTGTCCTGCATCCCTCCTGAGACAACACGTGACAGAGAACTGTCTGTTCCATATGGTAAGGTCCTCCCTGTGTGTGTGGTTAGGACACAGAAAGGGGCTGCGTTGACTCTAAGCATTAAACAGCATGTTTTCCACTTTCTTGACACCCCTCTGAAGCCTCCTATTGCCTGAGGACGCCCAGAAGAGGAGGAAGAGGTAAAAACAGTCAGGAATGGCTCTTTCTCAAGTAAGATCATATTCTTAGTGGATTCTCAATCTGTCCTTCCTGAAATACCCATCTTTGGACTCGCTAATCTTGTCTAACCCTGGAGTATCCTGTCTCACACTTTTACATGCACACTCACCAGAGACCTTCCCTCGGGGTCTGTCATCCTCACTTAGATCCTGTCTCCCCATGACCCGGTGACCTGGACCTTGTGAGGAGGCTCCCCTGGGCACCGTCCTGGGCAGGGCTTCATACCCACGGGTTGGAGACGGGGTCTCAATGCTGTTGGGCAGCAGGGATTGCTTAGGGCCCATCTGGGTGTGCTGTCTGCTCTCTGTCAACCAGGGTAAGGAAGCTGCAGGTGGACGTCAGGTATTAACATGCATAGTACATTGTAAAATATGGATAGAGGCCACTAAGGGGAAATCAGTCCTGACTTTGTGTAGTACATTTAAAAGTAATTGAGCCTCCTTGAAAATCTTAAGGATTTGGGAATGGAATGGAAAGTTTAGAAAGAGACTTCGGGGCTAGGGTATGTTCCATTATACCATCTAATTGAAACTATAAAATCAACATTTAAAAAAAAAATTATTTTCTGGCCACATGATGCAGCTAGTGGAGTCTTAGTTCCCTGAGTAGGAATTGAACCTGAAACCCTGCAATAGAATGTGAGTACTTAAACACTTGACCTCTAGGAAATTCCCCAACTTTCCTAATCTCAATGTAATATTTTGTTAATGGAATAAAAAGATAAACTTTGGCTTTTGTTAATAACTGGATATCTAACATTAAGGATTAAGTCATATTACTGTTTTTTAAATATATTTATTTGCTGTACTGGCTCTTCATTGCTGCAGTGGCTTTTATCCAATTCTGTGTGGTAGCCACTCTCTAGTTGCAGTGTGTGGGCATTGTTGGGGCTTCTCTTGTCTTGCAGCATAGGCTTTAGAGGAGGCTGGCTTCAGTAGTTTCACTTTCTGGGTTCTAGAGCCTGGCTCAGAAATTGAGGCTCATGGGCTTAGTTACCCCTTGGTATATGGGATTGTACCAGAGCAGGGATCAAAGCCATGTCTCTTGCACTGACCAGTGGGTCCTTTCCCACTTTGGTACCAGGGAAGCCCTCATATTATTTTTAAATATAGTTATTTTATAGAGATTGTAGTTAAAGTCTTTTGTATGTTACTTTATGCTTACACTACTTTGTATTTTATTGAACTTGTAGAAAATAATGTTGAGGAGGACTCCTAGTACAGTGGAGAAGAAGGTGCCTGCCAGTGTAGGGTGCATGGTTCCACCCCAGGTCCAGGAAGATCTCTCAAAGGAACTAAGCCCATGCGGCGCAACTACTGAGCCTGTGCTCTGGAGCCTGGAACCATAACTCCTGAAGCCCGCACAGTCTAGAGCCTGTGCTCCAAAACAAGAGAAGTCACTGCAGTGAGAAGCCCATGCACTGCAGCCTCAACTGGAGAAAACTCACTCATAGCAACATTCTGTGTGGCAAGGGCTTTAATCAATCTGCAAAGCTTGCAGTTCATCAGAGATATCATACTGGGGAGAAACTGTAAATGTGTGTGTGGAAAGGACTTCAGTCAAACTTCAAGCTGTGTAGTTCATGGAAGAATTCATACTGGAGAGAAACCTGACAAATTTAACAACTATGACAAACGTTTTATTGCACAGTCAGCCTTAACTCACCATCAGGCAGTTCCTATAGGAGAGAAAGCATAGAAATGTAATCTGGTGGAGGAGTCTTCAGTTCCAGCTCTTACTTGCAGTTCGTCAGAGAATTCATACTGGAGAGAAACCATGTAAATGTGATATCTGTTGCAAGGGTTTTAGTCATACTGGAAAATTTGTAGTTTATTGAGGAAGTCATACTGGAGAGAAACCATATAAATGAGATCTCAGGGGCAAGTCCTTTAATCTAAATGCAAACCTTACAGTTCATCGTAGAATTCACACTGGGGAGAAACCTTAGAAAGGTAACAATTGTGCCAAACATATTAGTGAACAGTCAGCTTTAACTCAACTGCCATGCAGTTCATGTAGGAGAGAAAGCGTAGAAATGTGATGGATGTGGCCAGTGCTATATTTGAAATGACCATGTTAGAAATCATAGGTAATTCATAGTGGAGAAAAATGTTAAGAATGGAACAATTGTGAGACACATTTAGTGCAAATATAATGAGTATGGCAAAGCCTTTTATCTGAGTTCAGGCCTTATAATTCATCAGAGAATTCATACTGTATAGAAAGCATTCGAATTTGGCAGAGCTTCTAGTGCTTGCTAGAGGAGAGAAACCACATAAATGTAATTTATGTGACAAACCCTTCAGTCACAAGGAATGACTTTGCAGATCATCCGAGAATCCATATGGCAATGAAAACTTACAAGTGTAGTAAATGCAGTAAAGTATATCCACTTTTTGACTCTCAGAAAAGTCAAACTGGAGGAAAACCACATGAAATGTGCTAGGTGTGGCAAAGCTTTGATTCTGTGTTCAGACATAACTAACCATCAGATAATTAATTAGAATTGAAGTCTTACCCACGTAGTGCATGTGTTATTTGTTTCAGAAGCCATTTGGTTTTTACAAAATTTGTACTGGTGAGAAGCCATACATTTAGAGCGCAGTCAATCTCTGCAGTCTAGATTGGAGGGAATCATAAATATAATGTGTGTAGTCAGAGTTTCAGTAACGGGCTGATCATTCCCATCATCAGATTATTCATAATATAGAGAGACCTTACAAGTGTACGAGGGTGGCAAGTCCTTCAGTTGGCATTCAGGCCTGAAAAGACATCAGGTGATACATACTGGAGAGACCATACGAATGCAATCAATGTGGCCAGGCTTTTTGGGTGTTTACACCTTCGGCTTCTTGAGAATATTCCCTAGGTAGAAGCTATGTCAATGAAATGAGTGCATCAGGGGTTTTAGACAACAGTCTGAAGTCAGGATTCAGTAAAGAACTCATTCTGGAGAGAAAGCTTACAAGTGACATTCGTATGTAGAACCTTTACCTCAGCGTCACACCTTACCAACCATCAGATGATCCATCCTAGCAAGAACCTTGCTAGTGTACAGAATGTGGCAACCTTCAGGTACTGTTTCAAACTCATGGTTCACCAAACACTTTATACTTAGAAATGCAATGACTATGATAGCTTTCAAAATTGCGTCTCACTCTTTAGGTATTCTGGAATTATATATGCCTTTTCTTTTTAATACAATGTCTGGTTTTATCATAACTTTCCTTACAAGGAGCAGGCCTGTTTTTTAATATTCCGGCTGCAGTCACCTTCAGAGGTGATTACAGTAATGAATTGTTTCTCCCCTCCGCCCCGCCCCGCCCACTGCGCCCGGAGGCCCGGCCCCCCACGCCTCGAAGCCCCTCCTAACACTTCCGCTGTCCCCACGCGTGTTCGGCTTCGCTCAACGCCAAGACCAGGCTCCGCTGAGTCCCCGCCCCGAGGTCGCCCCCGCCCTTTCACTGCGCGTGCGCGCAGCGTCCCATAAACCTGGAAGCGGAGCGCGGCGAGTGGAGGTCTCTCAGCTCAGCGTGAGTTTCTCTTTTTCTAATTAAACCTGCGGTCTGCTGCCTCCTTTCCTCGGTACCATGAGCCTCAGGTTCGCTAGTGACTCTCAATCCCTGCGCCCGTCCCACCATCCCCAGCCAGTTCAGACGTCTTGGTGAGCGCCGAAGGGGCGCCTCCATTTTGCTTTAAAGTCGCTCTAAAGCAGCTTCCAGCTTTTGGTCCACAGCGACGCTGCGTTTCGCACCTCTTTCCTGCTTCAAACCATTTACTGACCTCACTGACCCCTGTGCCCTTCCTACACCGCATACAGTTCTCTTCGGCGAGGTGGGTTTATTAGCTCCGCGGCCCCCAGCCTCGTCCTCTCGGCCCCTAGCCGCGCTGACTACCTCGCTCCCCGGTCCTGGGATTCTGGAGAGCCCGCCCCGCAGCTGAGACCCCCTTCCCTCCCAGTCCCTCTCACCTCAAGTCTCCTCAGGCCTTGCCTTCATAGTGACGTTGCCCTGACCCGTGTCTGGGACGTGAGCTGCGCCAGTCACGTGACACCCGAGGTTGTTCTGTCTCAAATTTCACCCGTTGTAGTTTGGCTCTTGCGGGAACCGGGCTTCTCATTCAGTCGCCATCCTTGTAAATTGGAGGCCAGGGGTGATCAGAAGCAGCAGAGACAGCGACTCCTAGAGAAATATTTAATTGAGAAAAGGATGAGGGATAAGCGATGGCAATGAAGAGGATTGTGAGGAACTTGTGAACAGACAACAGCATGAAAAAGAATCGGCCTTGAAGGTAGCGGTTAGGGAAAAAGTTTAGAGAAAAGCAGAATTTCCTGAGAATTAAAGGTGAGCTAGATAGGGAGGTGATGGTGTTCATTCCGAGTCTTTAAGACCCCTCTATTTCCCAGAGTTTGCTCAGATTCATGTCTGTTGAGTCCAGGTACGGTATCTAACCATCTCATCTTCTGCCGCCCCCTTCCATAGCCTTCAAGGGAGAGGGGCTGTAAATCACAGGTCCCTTAGAGGGCAACAGTGGAGAGGCAGTTCACACAGAGAGCCCGCAAAGGGGATACAAGCGTTGGGATCTTGGCTTACAGAGCAATATCCTGTTGGGAGAGAAAGGGGACTCCTAGTGATTGGAGGAGCTGAGACCGGAAGCTGAGAGGAAGCAGAGCCACTTGGGGGTGGCAGAGAGGGGAGGAAGGGAGGGCAGAGATGGAGGAAGAAAGGCAGAAATTGTTGGAGATTTAGGATCATCAAGGAGGTTGGATTAGAAGCATTTTACAGGGAATAGATGGCAGAGAGAGGCCGGATGGGAGTCAGGGAAGAAGTAGAGAGGAGGACAGGCACTGCAGGAGCGCAGAGGGGAAGAGAAAGGGAGACGGAGAAAAAAGTAGGGAAACAAACTAAATGAAGTGGAAACAAGTAGTGTGCGGGTGGGGGAGGGGACTAGACCCAAAAGAGTGCTGAATAGATTGGATAAGGATTATTAAGTCGTGATACATTGATTTTTGGCTTTAGAATCTACTAAGTTTAAAACTTTCTTTTTAAAATTATGCAGATGAAAATGAGAATTGCAAAACTTCTGTTTGTAAGGCTTGTGTGTGTTGTAATTTTCTGTATTAAAAGATAACATCCACTTGCAGACGCTGTAGAGGTGGGGGTTGCGGCAGTGACTTGATTCTCTTAAAGGTGAATCACCCACTTCCCTTTTCCTGGTGCAGAGTGGAGGTTATGGAGAGGAGAAGTGGAGCAAGAACTGACTCTCTTACTACATGATGCCTTTTCCAGGCACAGTAAAAATATTGTTTGTGATGGTTTTACTTTTTGCTTTCTCCTTTCTTTATATTTCATTATTTTGTATCTTGGGATAAAGATTAGTTCATTGAATACCTACCTTCTTGTAAACAGTTATTCACTTGTGAAATAAGATTTGGTGGACTCCTGTAATTAATTCATGTCTTTGTTTTCTAAATGCTCTATATTCTGAATTTTTTTTTTTTACTTTTACACCAGAATTCTTCAATGAAAAAAATTTTAATAAGCTGATTCACTTTAGGTTTGTTTCACATTTATTAGAGGCCCATTTGCTGTTTCTGGTTTATGTTATATCTTGAAAACATTTTTTGATAACTAATAAATAGTTGTAGACCATTTTGATAAATGTTTGGTAAGGGCGTCAGTGATCTTTTATATTAAGAGTCACAACCTAATTTAAGCAGTTAGTCTGGTACTCCATTTTCCTCTCTTTTATGTGATCTAGTAACTAGTGAGCTATGATTTGATCTGATGATGCTTCCTCAGGTCCAAAAGCGGAGCAACACTGACCCCTGAAATGATTGGCCAAATTGGTGTGTGACTGTGTGTGTGGCAGTTTTTCTTGGAGGGAGAGCCCACTTGTTATTAGAATTTGAAATGGGTCCCAGTCTTCGAAAATGAAAAAGGACAACAGTAGGATGGAGGCGGAAACGTAGGCTCAGAGCCTGAGAGGAAATCATGAGCCATCTTCTGTGAATAAAGGTCAATCTGTAGGGAGGCCTCCCACCTCTTGCCAGGGTCTCCAGCCTCATCCTGGGAGCCGACCCCATTCTCATGGTCAGTCTGTCCTGGTCACGTTCACTTAGTCCTCGTTCATAAACAACAAAACCTTTTCTGTCTCGGATCTTAGTTTCTATGCCTGCCTTTGGTCATTAAATCACTGTTACCTTTGCTCTTTCTGTTCCTTCAGGTCTAGGCCAGAGAGTCTCTCCATCTCCTAATATTCTCTGTCATGTTAACCAGGTTTACTGTTTCTGTATTAATTACCCTCATCAGATATGCCCTTCTCCTTTAATTATTTGGAGTCTTTCCTCTTTTTCCCTTCATTGAAGGGTTCACCGTATTCCTCTTCCTCCCAGGATGCTTGCAGCATCTCACTCTGGGGGTGAGGACTGGGACTGTGGGCTGGGCTGAAGAATCCTCAGGGATGTTGCAGGTTATAGGTTTGGTGATGATGGCTCCCATATTTCTTCTGGACATATCAACTTTGATTGATCCTTACCCTATGTGGAGACTTAATTACTGAAAAGCAAAAAGATGTTGGAGTCCTAAAAGGCCTGGGAGATCTAGTGTCTTGAGGTGTCCCCATGTTTTAGTCTGCAGTGTCACTGCTCACTGCAGTCCCCAAGTCTTCTAAGCTCTGTCCATGCAGGGACCAGTTGCCATCTTGGACAGCAGCTTTGCCTTCTAGCAGTTCATCTGCTCAGCGGCAAATGCTGAGTTTCCTGTGGTTAGACTGGTCAGTATCTTAAGAGAGTATGTAGGAGATGACACCTCCCTATCCCCAAACCACCCTCCCCCCATTAATGAGCTGGGGTATCTTCCAGTTAGCTATGAGCAGGGAGAACAGAAGCCAGTGAGATTGGGGCCTCTCTCTCTTTGTGACTTCTTTATTGAACTCAGTCCAACCATCCCTCAACTACATAATGTCCTTGTTGCTGAGTGGTTTCCCCAAGAGGACCAGCTTCTTGGTCTCCATACTGAGTGCCCAGCGTCCTTGGATTTGCACCTAGGGCGCATTTCTTTTGCAATGCCCACGCCTAGAGGTCTCTGCTCTTGTTCAGCTGTGTACTGAGAAGAGGTAGAAAAATGGGAGTAAGTGAGGGGGAGCGTGTCAGGGTTTCTGGGAGGGTTGTGGGAGCAGGTGTGTGCCTTTTAATGAACCCAATGAATGGTGTGTGTGTGTGGGAGAGAGAGAGAGACAAGCATAGTTGTGGGATCACGGGGCCTGTGGATCTGTTGACAAAGGCAGTCTCAGGTCTGGCTGGAGGTCCTGGACGTGGGCTCATGGCTAATTGTGGGCTGCGTGGAATGGTGGGTGTGCCAGTGTCTTAGCTCAGTTTTCCTGGGACACAGATGCTGTGACTGAGGTTTGCATGACTGGGTTTAATTGGAAATCTCGTGATCACACCTGTGGAGGAAGGAAGGCTGTGGGATTGGGAAGAAGAATGTTATCCTGCAGGGTGTCAGAAGCAAGGCCTGAGCTGAGCCCACAGGGAGGTCTGGGTGCAGGAGGATGGGCACAGTGGTCCCAGAGAAGGGGTGTGTGATCCAGGAGGTGCCCCACAGCACCCCCTCCACACAGTGGATTTTTTGTGGTCTTTAGGGAAGGCGAGAATTATGTATGCAACCCATAGCATAACTGTCAGTAAAACCCCAGAGATCACTTCATGGGTTACCTTTGGTATTTCTGTTATTTTGAGTTGCTCATGAAGAAAGTTTCAGATGCAATTTGGAAGTTAAAAAGAAAACAAAAAAACTTGGAGTGTTTCTGTGGAAGATATTGAAGTCGCATTGAGATATGTGCATCAGCCTACACATCCATCTTTTATTATTAGAGTTTGGAGATAACAGTTTAGGGACTGCCTGGGGTCATGCATGTCTGACTCTTGCAACCCCATGGCCTGTAGCCTGCAAGGCTCCTCTCCATGGAATTCTCCAGGCAGGAATACTGGAGTGAGCTGCCATTCTCTTCTCTAGGGCGTCTTCCTGACAGAGGGATCGAACTTGCGTCTCCAACATTGGCAGCAGATTCTTTACCGTTTGAGCTACCAGAGAGGTCCTGGTTGGTAACGTACACTCAGAGAAACACAAACACGTGTATAATGACATGCACCCATAAAAGTGGCAGTTTTTGTCACTTGGGGCCACTTGGATGAATGTAGAGAATATTACGCTAAGTGAATTAAGGCAGATAGGAAAAGACTGATTGTATGTGCTCGCTTATATGTGGAATGTAAAAGTGTGAAACCACTAGTAGCAGACAGTGGGCTGGGAGGTGGGGAAGATGGGGAGATGTTGGTCAAAAGGTAGAGACTTTTGAGTTGTAAAATGAGTGCGTCCTGGGGAAGTGTGTGCAGCACGCTGACTGTAGTTAATCCTATTCTGTTACTGCATGCTGGGAATTTGTCAGGAGAGTACGTCATCAGCGTTGTCACCACACACAGAACATGGAAATTTGGAGATGATTAATGTGTTGGTTCATGGATTGTGATAAATATTTCATAGTGTAGACATGTGTCACATGGTCACATTGTGCATGGTATGTATACACATCCCATCTTGTTAGTCCGTTCTATGTCAGTCAGGCTGGAAAAGAAGAAAGTGGGAGGTAGGTTGGACTTGACCCCTTGATTGGTATTCAACCCAGGGTTCACATGAGATCATGAGCCATTTTGCCTGGGCATGTATTGTACCCCTCCCACAACAGACATGCTCCTCAGGTTCTCGTGTGGGGCCTCGCCCCAGGAATGTGCACAGGCTGCAGATGCTTCCGATCTGGATCCTGCATTGAGCATCAGGGATCTTAGTCTCCACTTTTGAGACTGAGATCAAGCCCTGGGGGAGGGAATGGCACTCTGCTCTGAGTGGGGCTGGACCAGGGCCTGCTGTGTGACCTGAAGGGTATCGTGGGGTGAGCGGAGGTGTCCCCTGCTGCTGTGTACATGAGGCCTCACCAGGAGGGGAGTGTGATCCGAGGGAAAGTGTGGAAAAGTCCCGTGTTGGACTCTATGCTGGAGTTGACTGTCCTGAGTCCCTCCTGAGACAGTGGGCACAGAGGACTGTCCGTTCCACATGGTGAGGGCTTCCCTGTATGTGTGGTTGGGGCTCAGGAGGGTGATGTGTTGACCCTAAGCGTTAAATACCATATTTTCCACCTTCATGACGCTCCTTTGAAGACTCGTGTTACCTGAGGAATAAGCCCAGAAAGGGAGGAAGGTGAAAGAAAACGTGTCAGGAATGGCTCTTTCTCAGGTAAGGTCATATTCTCAACAAATTCTCAATCTGTCCTGCTTGAAATACCCATTTTTCGACTCGCTAATCTTGTCTGACTCTGCAGTGCCTTGTCTGACTCCTGTACATGCACACTCACCTGGGACCTTCCCTCAGGGTCTGTGGCCCTCACTTAGATCCCGTCTCCCCATGACCCGGTGACCTGGCCCTTGAGAGGAAGCTCCCCTGGGCACCAGTTGGGCAGGACTTCTCACCCACGGGTTGGAGACGGGATCTCAGTGCTGTTGGGCAGCAGGGATTGCTTAGGGCCCATCTGGATGCACTGACTGCTCTCTGTCAACCAGGGTAAAGAAGTTGCATGTAGATGCGAGGTATTAAAATGCATAATATGTGCCAAAATCTGAAAAAGAGTCCAATGAGGGAAAATCAGTCCTTTTTATAGCACATTTAAAACTAAGTGAGGACCTCCTTGAAAATCTTAAATGTTTCGGAGTGAAATGAAACGTTCAGAAAGAGACTCAGGGCTAGAGAGTGTCTCATTACAGCATCTAATTTAAACTGTGAAATATAGTTTGCTAATTATTTATTCTTCCTTTTTGGCCATACGATGCAGCTTGCAGGGTCTTAGTTCCTTGAGGAGGACTAGAACCTGAAACCCTGTGGTGTAACTACAGTCTTAAACCCTGGACCGATAGGGAATTCCCCCAACTTTCCTAACCTTGATGCAATATTTGGTCATGGAATGAAAAGATAAACCTTGGATTTTGTTAATAACTACATATCTAACATTAAGAATAAGACAATATTACTATATTTAAATATACTTCTCTGCTGTACTGGCTCTTCATTGCTTCACTGGCTTTATCTAGTTCTGGTGAGTGATGACCACTCTCTAGTTGTAGTACGTGGGCTCCTCATTACGGTGGCTTCTCTTTTCTTGCAGCCCAGGCTCTAGAACATGCTGGCTTCAGTAGTTTCACCTGCTGGCCTCTAGAGCTCTGGCTCAGAAATTGAGGCTCACAGGCTTAGATGCCCCTTGGCATGGGAAATCTTACCAACCAGGGATCAAACCTGTGTCTCTTGCACTGCCCAGTGGATTCTTTACCACTGAGCCTCCAGAAAAGCCCTCATACTTTTAAATACAGCTATTATATACAGATTAGAATAAATCTTCTGCATATTACTTTCTGCTTGTATTTTCATTTTTTTAAACTAGTATACTGAGCGGCTGAACTGAACTGAACTGAAGATAATGTTGAGGACTCGCTGGTAGTACAGTGTGGATAAGAATGTGCCTGCCAATGTATGGTGCACGGGTCCCATCCCAGGTCCAGGAAGATGCCTCAGAGCAACGATGCCCAGGCACCACAGCTACTGAGCGTGAGTTCTGGAGCCCGGGAGCCGTAACTGCTGAAATCCACACACTCTAGAGTCTGTGCTCCAAAACAAGAGAAACCACTGTAATGAGAAGCCGGTACACTGCAGCTGCAAATTCAGAAAGCCTGCCCACAGCAGCTCAGCAAAGACTCAGCAAAACCAAAGTAAATAACTTAAAAAAGACATAGAATGAAGACAAACTACGGTAATACAAATCGATGCATTTTTAATGTCCCAAAGATGCAGAAATACCGGTGCATAAAAGAAAATGCGAGTATCATCCCAAAAGGTGTCAAAAGGCATCACCTTAGAGCAGGAAAATGGCCACCCACTGTAGTATTCTTGCCTGAAAATCCCATGAACAGAGGAGCATGGCAGGCTACCATGAGGTCGCAAAGATCTGACACAACTAAGCAACTAAGGAGCAGCAAACTCCACACACAGCAGAGTGAGCTCTGAAAAACAAATCTAAACCTCTGATTTACCTCCTGCAGATTCTTCGGTGACTTCCAGTTACTTTTGGAATAAAGCCCTAAATCCAAAGACCTTGTAGAAAACAGCCTCTACCTGGCATTACCCCTCTTCATTCCCTGTGTCCCAGTTAGATTGGCTGACTTTCTGTTCACTAAATACCTTCCTGCCTCAGAGCCAGCACTCAGGCTGTTCTCTCTGCTTGCAACACTCTTCCATTTCCCACCTTGCCAATCCTAAGTGTTTCTTCCTCATGGAGACCTTGTGTGATTTCTTGATGTACATCAAGACTTTCCGATAAATCTCTTAGCACTAGGCCTGTTTCAGAGCACAGGTTGCAATAGTAACTTTAAAATGACGGATGTAATTGGGTGGCTGGCTGCTAGACTGTAAGCTCCATTATGTTCACTGCTGTCTTCTAGTTTGGGGCCCATGTTGACACTCAGCACATTTGGATGGAAAGAAAAAATAGAGAGGTCTTCCTTGTTTTAACCAGTTGTGTGTTTACATTTGCATGTGTGAGTGCATGGATCTGTAATTCCATGGTTTTATTACAGAACATCATCTCATAAGCATGTTTTGTGCTTTGTAACAGTTGAAATTGTGTCTTAAGTGTTTTCCATGCCGTTAAGTTTTTTTCTACCTCATCACGTGAATGATGGAAACAGTAGTAAGAGTATTGACATTGTGTGGTTGATGGGAAGAGCGAGTGACCCTGTACAGTGACCATTTATCCTATAGTCATGTCCGACTCTTTGTGACCCAGTGGGCCATAACCCTTCAGGCTCTTCTGTCCCTGGAACTCTCCAGGCAAGAATGTGGGAGTGGGTTACCATGCCTTCCTCCAGGGGGATCTTCCTCCCGGAGATAGCAACACCATGTCCCCTGCATTGCAGGCAGATTCTTTACCGCTGAGCCTCAGGGCAACCCAGATACCTACATATGATACTGCATATTATAGTGTTCCCTGTGCATTCAGAAGGAGGAAGATAGTAAATTAATTTGTGAATATTTTTCTGTCCATCTATCATGTCTGTCTTTCCGTGGCTGACAAAAGATCTGGGATTCTACATCTCCATTGCACTTTAGCTTTCTTGTATTTGTTTCAGGTATTCTCTGGGATCTCTGTCATGCACTTTGCTGCTCTGGTACTTAAGTTGTCAGTCCCAACCACCTGACCTCAGGTGCTGTTGCCTCATTTCTTAATTGTTTGATGTGCATGAATTCATAGAATGACAGAGTTTTCTCTCCAGTCAGATGGACTCAGATCTTTCTCTGATGTGCTGTTATGTTGATGATAAGTTCATCTGTGTAAAGTCTTTAGAGTAATGCTTAGTGTGTAGGAAGTGTTGAGACACCTGTCATCAGTGAGATGATGTTATAATCAAAACAATGTGTGTTCTTTAAAGCCACTGGGACTTTGTCGTCTCTGAAGACACCAGTCTTGTAACTCATCTAGATAATGAATGTCCCTCAGTGTGTACAGTGTAACACTTCTGCATAGAGAACTCACTGATTGAATTTATTTGTATATTCTACATGTATTGTCCATACAAGTGACAAATTCATGTTGATTGGAAGATGTCATAGTCTTATGAAACAACAGGAAAATTACCTGAATTGATCATTACCCCTCTAACCTCTTCTCAGTTTGTATGAAAATAAGAATCCTCCCGAGCGCCTGTTAGTGAACTGTGCTTTCATTTCAGATACAGTTGACCATTGAGGATGTGGACATCAAGTTCACTCCAGAGGAGTGGGAATGCCTTGACCCTGCTCAGAGGGCCTTGTACCGGGACGTGATGGTGGAGACCTACAAGAACCTGCTGTCTGTGGGTGAGGATCACTTCCCTGTGAAGTTGGATTCTGGTTTGGGGGTATCTCTGCATTTTCCCTCTGTGTCTCTTGGGAGCCCTTGTTTTGCTTGACTGAGTTCATAGCTTCGTCCTGTCTTCAGGTAATCTGCCCACCATGTGATACACAAGTTTCTACACAGCTTCAGTATTTATAAAGCTGATTTCAAACTTTAAAATATCCAATTCCGTTTTCTACTCCTGTGTTCTTGGTTCAGTAATTCTTGGAAAGGAACTTGATACATGGATGCCTGTGTGCTCAGTTGGTACAGTTGTGCATGACTCTGCAACCCAGTGGACTGTTGCCCACCAGGCTCCTCTGTCCATGGGATTCTCCTGGCAAGAGTACTGGAGTAGGTTCCCATGCCCTCATCCAGGGGGCTCTTCACCCACAGGGGTCGAAGCCGTGTCTCCTTTGTGGCAGGTGGATACTTTACCTTTGAGCCCCGGGGAAACCCAGGTATCTGCATATTATACTGTTTCCTGTGCTTTCAGAAGGACGCAGATAGTAAATTAATTTGTGAATATTTTTCTGTCCGTCTGTAATGTCCATCACTTCTTGGCTGACAAAACAGGTGGGATTCTACACCTGGCAATGCAGGAGGCGGTCTAGGTCCTTTCTAAAGGAGGCCTCTGAGCTTGCTTCTAGTCTGACTGGACACTGCCCTGACTGTGAGTGCCCTGACTGCCTATTGTGAGTGTGAGGCTTGCAGTACCAGAAATAAGATAGGGGACAAATCTTGAGGTTTTTGAACCCTTGGAGGGATCCTGGCCTACTCAGCTGCAGGCTTAGCAACATTATAAGTTTTGTAAGACAAAGAATAGTATTAACATGCAACCAGAGCTGCTGTTTGCTCACAGATTGCTGATGATATTAATTAGTGTTTTGGGATTATAAGGGGGAACCCCAAATTGCAATCTTTGAAGTCTCACCCATGACCATAACATGCTGCCTGGGACTTTTTCCCCACTGGGTCTCCCGATGGGCTGTGGCCCAGGACTTCCCAGTGCTGTTTGAGTCTGGATGTTGGTCAGAACCCAATTTGGTGATGTATCTTCTGCTGTTTCTACTTTTCTTTTATTGTTAGCATATTGAAAGTCAGCTCAATAATTCTATAATAAGTATTTGTATTATTTACTTCTACAGAACAAGTGGCTTATTTTGTTAACAAATCTTTGAACTTGAGATAAAAGTGACAACGTTTGGCAAAACTTTAATTGGCCCTGTGAGCAGTATTTGTGAGAAAAATACCACTCTGTAAGAAGAATGAGGTTAAGGTTGATGAAGTTTTTATTCCCTAATAGGAAGATTTGCATTACTACTAGTTAGCTGATACATGGGATGTCTTCCCTGGATGGTGTGAGAATTGGAAGCTTAAATTAAAGAGGGCTGTACCCTTAGAAGTTACTGAATATTTGTGACTCTCACCTGTTGAGAAAGACTCTCACCCTGCTGGGTGAGAGGCTAGATCCTTCTATCTCCTACCGTAGGGTACATAAAATCAAAGGGAAACTCGCTCAGTCATGTCGGAGTCTTTGCAACCCCATGGACTATAGAGTCCATGGAATTCTCCAAGCCAGAATTCCGCAGTGAGTAGCCTTTCCCTTCTTCAGGGGATCTTCCCAACCCAGGGATCGAACCCAGGTCTCCCCTTCATTGCTAGAGGATTCTTTACCAGCTGAGCCATCAGGGAAGTACAGGAGGTACATAAAGCGATCTTAAAATTATCTGAAGGGAAGTTACAACTGGAAACAGATTTATGCAATTAGTGACAATGGTTGTCCATATTACAATGTCAAATTATATATTAGCTGATCAAATTCTCACTTTTTAAGTGGGCTCTCTCCTGCGCTGGCCCATGTCTCTTAACAGTGTCCCCCACTATCTTTCTGTCTTCATTATCTTTGTCCTGTTGTGGCCTTTCACCCCTCCCATCCCTCTGTCTCCCTCTCCATCAGCTAGTCCCCTTCTAACTTCCCCTGTCTCTCAGTGGGGAAGGGGAGCCCAACTTCCCCCACTCCTGCCCCCACTCTAGCAAATTTCATTTCCCCTTCAGATTCTTCTGATCAAGTGAAGACCCCCATTTCCCCAGATGGACAATGTATAATTTTCATCATCCATCTGCCCTGGTTAATCACAGTCAATTTGAGCACTGTTTGCTCTGTATTTTAGATATAAAACTGTGACTATTGAAAGGGAAGGTAAGTTTTTTGACACAAGGATTGCTGTGATATTCTTTAGACTCCGGAGAAAACTGGTTAAAATGATTTTTCCTTTATTTTTTTGAAAGTACAAAACCATTTCTTTTTGCATATGGAATAAAAACAGCTAGCTTCTTAAAAGCCCTGCCTACAGAAAGGCTTGAAGTTAACCTTTACCAGGGATCCCAGATGACTCTAGTGGTAAAGAAGCTGCCTGCCAGTGTGGGAGACATAGGAGATGTGGGTTCAATTGCTGGCTTCTGAAGATCCCCTGGAGGAGGATACCAACTCCAGTAGAGTCAGAGAGACATTTTAAATCTGTCTGGATTTATGCATGTCTCAGAATGTGACTTTGATTTTGGATAATATTGCTGAGATTTATTTGTAAATGAGCTCTTACTCAATTGGCTTTAAAAGAAAGGAAGCACTTGGGCTTTGCTGGTGTCTCAATGGTAAAGAATCCACCTGCCAGTACAAAAGGCAGGTTTGATCCCTGGTCCAGGGAGACTCCACATACCACAGAGCAGCTAAGTCCATACACCACCACTACTGAAGCTCACGTGCTCTAGAGCTCGTGGTCCACAAGAGAAGTAGCTACAATGAGAAGCTCATTCACCACAACTAGAGAGTAGTTCCCGCTTGACACAACGAGAGAAAGCCAGAGCAGTCATGATGACCCAGTGAAGCCAAAAATAATAAATGAATTTTTTTTAAAAAACAGTAAGTGCATACAAATCAATTAGAAGGGAAATTAATCTAAATGAATTTCAGGTTCATGTGAACTGGGAAATATTCAATGTTAAATACCTAGTATTAATGTTTGCTCATCTAGTTCAGACTTCTCTTGAGTCATCCACATTGTGTAATACTTCTGTTGTATTACATTGAGAGATTTAGGACTATTGATGAATATGTTTGGTGCTACCCTGAGATGCTCTCTATAAGAAAGCAAATGTTTTTAGAAGTTATCAGTAGTATTTATGTTCACTAATACAGAAAATGCAATATAAGCACAGTTCATGGTTGCTTAAGGAAAGTAAAGTGTGTGTTTTCAGTGAAAGAGGTGTGAGAAATGAAATTGAGTTGGATGCTCATAGCAATGAGTGGAAGTAAGTGGAAGCTGGAAGCAAGGTCTTTGTTTCCCAGACCAGGAGTCCTGACCATTGGACCACAGCAGCCAGTAATTAGGACTAAGGTCCCTAGTCTTGCCTGCCTAGTCAAGAAAGAATTCAGATGAAGAGGCACAAGGTAAAGAGTAAAGGAAAATGTTTATTGAATGGAAAAGTACATGCAGAAAGGCGTATGGGGCTAGCTCAGAGAGAGAGCCCCACCTTTGGGAAGTGTCAATTCTTTTTAAAGGTACAGTTTTCCAGGTGTTCGTGTCCCCTCTGGCCAGTCACCTTCCTTTGTCCCCTCTGGTTAATTTGTCTTAGGCCCCTCCCCTGGTGTGTGAACGCACACCCTAACCAAGCTGTATCTCGAAGTGAAGTCTTCTGGGAGAAGCAAGACTCTTTATGGCCTGAATTATGCTCTGACTGACCTCAAGCAACCTTTCTGCACATGTGTAGTGTCTCCGTTAATAGACAGGGTTTTTTCCTTTGTCCTTGCCGTGATTATTCCCTTGAGGTAGGAGACAAAGACTGGCTATTTACCTTGTATTTTTTGGCTATAGATTCTTCAACTGGAGCCCATCTATCTCTTATCTCAGGGAATGCAGAGAGAAGAGTGACTGATTGTAGATTTCCAATCTGGAGCCCATCTGTCTCCTATGTAAAAATTACATTTTATTAGGGAAAAAGAAATTCAGTCTGACTTACAGGTGGCTGTTTACAAATGAAAAAAGTGATTTTTAATATAAGGAGAGAGGTTTATGGAAAGTGGGCCCCAAGAAAAGAGGTCCCAAAGGGTAGGTCTTTCTATGATCTGTAGCAGTGTGTCATTTGACTTCTGTCAGTGTTGTTGCTTGATTTTGGGGAGCATGTGATGAGGTGTTTCAAAGGGATCTGATTCCTCTTTGTCCCCCTTCTGTGCTGGATTCCATGGGATGTCCACTCTTTGGTCCATGTAGAGCAATGGTAACACTTCCAGAGCTGCAATCCCTGGAGCCAGCCTGGTTCTCTTCCTATTTGCTGCACTTGGGAGACCTCACTGGAAGAAGGAAAGAGAATGGCCAATCTTTGATTGCATTTGGTGTCTCAGATCCTACACAGAGCTGTCTTCAACCTGTCTTCCTGTTCAGAACCCTCAGCTATTCCTGTTGTTACTGGTTTTACCACAACCTTCAGGAATGTGTGTAACAAGAATGTGGTTTGGATCTTCTGTGATTGTAACTCAGGGAGCCTGTATGGACAGCGGACTCTGAGATCTTCTCTTCGATCCCGTCTTGCATATATGAATCAGGCTCCAGGTTCCAGGCTTCCGTCCATGCTCATACTGTACAAAATGACCCATGCTCATCCACTGAACCACATTTTCAGACACGACTTCTATTGATATGTAGAGGGGTGGTACTTGGGAAACCATTTATAGGTGAGATGGCTGAGTAAGGCCGTTAGTTACCCAGAGCATTTCTTGCGTCTCACTTGACCTTATCTTTTTAAAGTCCTGAAATTTGTTGTAACCTTTTGTAATCTGTTCTGCCCAAGTGGGCCCTGGTGGTTAGGAACGTGTATGAATCTGTAGGTCTGGGTTTCACTCCTGCTTTGCTCTTTACTTTCATGTGCCATGGAGTTATGCTCATGAACCCTGGGAATCTACTACCTTTATTTGAAAAATTGAGGTAATTCATGCTTTTAGGTGTCATAGAATTTTGACTGTTTTATTAAAAAGGTCAGAAGTTAACTTTTTTTTGTTTTCCTAAACCATGTGGTGCCAGGAGCCAGCACAGGAGATCCCAGTCATGCGGAGAGACCTGGTGGGCAAGGCAAGTCAGGTCTTGAGGGACAACCCCAAAACCAGAATCTGTCTGTCTTATTACTTCATGACTTTCACCAACTCCTCTGACATTAACAGGGGGCTATCCATGCCCACCTTTTCTAGAAAAAGTTAACTTAGAGCTCCAGTTAATAGTCTCCTGCATATAAAAGGAATGTCTCAGCTCAAACCCATCTGATGGCTCTCTAACTTGCCTGACAGGTTTACCTGGACTTTTACAACTTATGATTGTTTACAGCCTCCCAACCGCAAGAGGCATGGGAAGCTTAAAACATCTTAAAGATATAGAGCTTTTTAAAGAGCAAAAAATTATATTGGTGAAGGGCTTCATTGTTGAGTTAATGATTGCTGCCAGGCCTCCATATCCTTTATCTTTTAGGCACCTGGAAAGATATTAATCAATGTAATTGGGATGTAGAAAAAGGAATATAGTAGTTTTGATGTTAGCAGTAGACTTTTGAGTTAATGAATTTTCTCTGTGTTATAAATCATTGTACTCCTCTTTCTTTGTTATAAATCATTATATCCTTGCTATATAAGAATGTAACTTTAGTGCTTTCTGAGAGTGGCACCAGACTTGGGAAAGAACAACACTTTTAGGGCAAATAAGTTTTCTGGTTGACCGACCCTTATCAGAAAAGGGCCATAAAATGCTAATAGGCCTCCTGGCCAGAAGATGAGGTAAATCACCTAAGACCTGTGTATACAGATAGGTATGCAGAGAGAAAGCCTGATCTCAATAAGGGTCAGGGCTGCTGACCCTGCATGACTTTGTATTTTCCATTATTCTCTATGTACAGCTTAAGGTATATAAGCCCCCTGGAAAAATAAAATTTTGGGTCTCACCTCATCATTGCTTGGCTCTCCCGTGTCAATTCTCGTTTTCTTTCTTTCTCTCTCTTACTCTCTTTTTCAGGCTGATCCCTTGGAGTGCAGGGGTGTGCTGTGTTCACTTCTCTGCCTGGGCTTCTAAGACCCACGCGAGAGGGAGCCCAAGGCGGGGCACCCTCCACTATTCAGGCGGGTGCATGTGGCCTACGTGAATGGTGTAAGTCCCTTGTCTTGGGACTTTATTGGCTTTCTGTGTAAACCAAGGAACATCAGCCTTTCTCTCCTCTATTTTCTTAACTGCAACATTCTTTCTTATCTCTCTCTATATCTCTAAAAAATCCTTATTTCCTTCTATATCTCTAAATAAATAAATCTCTCATCACCAATGCCGTCCATGCTTAGGATACCCTGGATCCAACCAGGGCTGGTCCCCGGTAATGTGGGAGGCGGGATCTTAGTTCTCCACTCAGGGATGGAATCTGTACCCCCTACAATGTAATCGTGTAATGGTATCCACTAGACCATCAGGAAATTTGCCTCAAAGGTTCAGTTCAGTTCAGTCGCTCAGTCGGGTCCCACTCTTTGTGACCCCATAAATCACAGCACGCCAGGCCTCCCTGTCCATCACCAACTCCCGGAGTTCACCCAGACTTGCGTCCATCGAGTCAGTGATGCCATCCAGCCATCTCATCCTCGGTCGTCCCCTTTTTCTCCTGCCCCCAGTTCCTCTCAGTATGAAAGTCTTTTCCAGTGAGTCAACTCTTTGCATGAGGTGGCCAAAGTACTTGAGTTTCAGCTTTAGCATCCTTCCTTCCAAAGAAATCCCAGGGCTGACCTCCTTCAGAATGGACTGGTTGGATCTCCTTGCAGTCCAGGGGACTCTGAAGAGTCTTCTCCAACACCACAGTTCAAAAGCATCAATTCTTCAGCACTCAGCCTTCTTCACAGTCCAACTCTCACATCCATACATGACCGCAGGAAAAACCATAGCCTTGACTAGACGGACCTTAGTCGGCCAAGTAATGTCTCTGCTTTTGAATATGCTGTCTAAGTTGGTCATAACTTTTCTTCCAAGGAGTAAGTGTCTTTTAATGTCATGGGTGCAGTCACCATCTGCAGTGATTTTGGAGCCCCAAAATATAAAGTCTGACACTGTTTCCCCATCTATTTCCCATGAAGTGATGGGACCAGATGCCATGATCTTCATTTTCTGAATGTTGAGATTTAAGCCAACTTTTTCACTCTTCTCTTTTACTTTCATCAAGAGGCTTTTTAGTTCCTCTTCACTTTCTGCCATAAGGGTGGTGTCATCTGCATATCTGAGGTTATTGATATTTTTCCCAGCAATCTTGATTCCAGCTTGTGTTTCTTCCAGTCTAGCGTTTCTCATGATGTACTCTGCATAGAAGTTAAATAAGCAGGCTGACAATATACAGCCTTAACGTACTCCTTTTCCTATTTGGAACCAGTCTGTTGGTTGTTCCATGTCCAGTTCTAACTGTTGCTTCGTGACCTGCATACAGGTTTCTCAAGAGGCAGGTCAGGTGGCCTGGTATTCCCATCTCTTTCAGAATTTTCCACAGTTTATTGTGATCCACACAGTCAAAGGCGTTGGCATAATCAATAAAGCAGAAATAGATGTTTTTCTGGAACTCTCTTGCTTTTTCCATGATCCAGCGCATGTTGGCAATTTGATCTCTGGTTCCTCTGTCTTTTCTAAAACCAGCTTGAACGTCCGGAAGTTCATGGTTCATGTATTGCTGAAGCCTGGCTTGGAGAATTTTGAGCATTACTTTACTAGCATGTGAGATGAGTGCAATTGTAAGGTAGTTTGAGCATTCTTTGGCATTGCCTTTCTTTGGGATTGGAATGAAAACTGACCTTTTCGAGTCCTGTGGCCACTGCTGAGTTTTCCAAATTTGTTGGCATATTGAGTGCACCACTTTCACAGCATCATCTTTCAGGATTTGAAATAGTTCTACTGGAATTCCATCACCTCCACTAGCTTTGTTTGTAGTGATGCTTTCTAAGGCCCACTTGACTTCACATTCCAGTGTCTGGCTCTAGATGAGTGGTCACACTATCGTGATTATCCGGGTCGTGAAGATCTTTTTTATACAGTTCTTCTGTGTATTCTTGCCAGCTCTTCTTAATATCTTCTGCTTCTGTTAGGTCCAGACCATTTCTGTCCTTTATCGAGCCCATCTTTGCAGGAAATGTTCCCTTGGTGTCTCTAATGTTCTTGAAGAGATCTCTAGTCTTTCCCATTCTGTTGTTTTCCTCTATTTCTTTGCATTGATCACTGAAGAAGGCTTTCTTATCTCTTCTTGCTATTCTTTGGAACCCTGCATTCAGATGCTTCTTTTCACAGCTATTTGTAAGGCTTCCCCAGACAGCCATTTTGGTTTTTTGCATTTCTTTTCCATGAGGATGGTCTTGATCCCTGTCTCCTGTACAGTGTCATGAACCTCATTCCATAGTTCATCAGGCACTATATCTATCAGATCTAGACCCTTTAATCTATTTCTCACTTCCACTGTATAATCATAAGGGATTTGATTTAGGTCATACCTGAATGGTCTAGCAGTTTTCCCTGCTTTCTTCAATTTGAGTTTGAATTTGGTAATAAGGAGTTCATGATCTGAGCCACAGTCAGCTCCTGGTCTTGTTTTTGTTGACTGTATAGAGCTTCTCCATCTTTGGCTGCAAAGAATATAATCAGTCTGATTTTGGTGTTGACCATCTGGTGATGTCCATGTGTAGAGTCTTCTCTTGTGTTGTTGGAAGAGGGTGTTTGCTATGACCAGTGCATTTTCTGGGCAAAACGCTATTAGTCTTTGCTACTTTTGCTTAAAATGCATATTTACTTCATGTCATGGTTATTGTGACATGTCTCTGTCTGCATTACATCCTGTATATTGTTAGTTTACAGTTCGTTCTGAAGAGTTTGTCTCTGACTCTAGTTAGTAGGTTTTCAAATAAAATTCCTCTTCTATAGCGGATTCTTTACCTCTCAGCTGTAAGGAACGCCCCAAAGCTTGTTCCTTTACATGTGTCTTAGAGCCGATGAACTCAGTAAGTGAAGGATACTGTATAGATAAGCAGTTGCTATACTGAGTGGCTGCTATTTAAGTAAAGATTTCATTTATTAATTCTTTGTCATTTAAAGATGACAGTCTTTATGTCTTACAAAATATAACTCACATGAACCACTTGTTATAAAATGCCTGTATGTCTGTTTACTTGTAGATTTATAAGAGGTATTTAGAAAAGTGTTCTATCTTTTTTGTAAAAATTATTTTAGGGAATTCTCTGACAGTCCAGTGGATAGGATTCAGCTCTTTCACTGCAGTGATCCTGGGTTTAATCCATGGTTAGAGAAGTAAGATCTCATAAGCACTGATGGGGAGGGGGGCTGTTTTAACAAATTCTTTATTTTCACTATGCAGTATTTGTTGAACAGTTGTCAACTGCTGTTTATGTTTTAGAGTATTCGTTAGAATGCTCCCTTTGGATCATTTTGATCCTTTTTTGCTTAGTCACTCAGTCATGTTTGACACTTTGTGGTGTCATGGACTGCCAATCTCCCCATCCATGGAATTTTTGCTATTTTTTTATCCTCAATTATGAGACAGAAGTGTGTTTATTACCAAGTAGAATGAGCTTTGAGATCATGGTGGGAAAATATCTTCTTCGTTGAGAATTGACATGGGTTTGCATACAATGAATGTTTTCCTGATTGTGTCTTTCAAACTTGGGTACCCTAAAATTAATTTGAATTCTGTGTGATTGCTCTTTTCTTTTTTAAAGAGTTGTTTTCCAATAGTGTTCCTTATGTTTTTAAGTTCATCATTGGGGAGATTCATAATACTGTTCAGGATGGGTATGACTTTTGGTATAATATCATGTGTTCAACAGGAAAAAATTTTTTATGAATTGTAATTAATAGGATACCTATGGTTCTTTATATCTTGTAGATGTGTCTCGTATAGATATGACCATGAAATTACAAGCAAAAGGAAACAGTGGAAAAGGAGAAATTTTTCAAAGAGTGATATTTGGGAGAGCCGAAACTTCTGAAATTAAAGATTTTTTCCTCAGGCAGATACAGGAAAATGTAGATGGTTGGGAGAGTCTGTGGACAGATAATGAAAGAAGAGACAATGGAATATCTATATCTCATAACAAAAATCTCACTGATGGAAGAGATCATCCGAGTAGAAATGATGCAGGAGATAAGCCTGTTGAAAGGCTCGGATCAAGCTTTCTTGATGAATTGCAGATGCTTCCGTCTGAAGGGACAATTTTTGAATGTAGTCAAGTTGTGACGAATATCAACAGTAGTGCCTCAGTTTTGCTAATTCAGAGAACTCATCGTGTCCGCAAAGGCAATTCTCATAAAAATGAGTGTGCTGTTATGCATCCCTCAGAACAGGCCCCAGACCCAGGAGGACACAAGAAAAAATCTTACAAAAGTAATGAGTGTGGCATAACCATTCTTCAGGACTCAGAACTCACTAGACATCAAAGAATCCATACAGGAAGACTACCATATAAAGCTGACGTATGTGATAAGACATTTAACGATAATGTGAGCCTTGCAGTTCATCAGAGAAATCGTACTGGAGAGAAAGCGTATAAATGTGATGTATGTAGCCACAACTTTAAACAGAACACAGCCCTTCAAATACATCTGAGAGGTCATACTGGAGAGAGACCATATAAATGTGATGTATTTGGCCACTGCTTTAAGCACAATGCACAACTTCAAAATCATGGGAGAACTCATACTGGAGAGAAACCATATAAATGTGATGTGTGTGCAAAGGCCTTTACTTGCCAAGAAGGCCAGGCACTTCATCCGATCCTTCATACTGGAGAGAAACCATATAAATGTGATATATGTGGCCATGGCTATACTCGAAAGTCACAACTTGGAATTCATATGAAAGTTCATACTGGAGAGAAGCCATATAAATGTGATACATGTGGCCGTGGCTATACTCGAAAGTCATACCTTGGAATTCATCAGAGAGTTCATACTGGAGAAAAGCCATATAAGTGTGATCTCTGTGGACAGGCCTTTACTCGCAAAGACAGCTACACAGTTCATCAGATCCTTCATACTGGAGAGAAACCATATAAATGTGATGTGTGTGGTCGTGGCTATACTCAAAAATCACACCTTGGAATTCATCAGAGAGTTCATACTGGAGAGAAGCCATATAAGTGTGATCTCTGTGGACAGGCCTTTACTCGCAAAGAAAGCCACACAGTTCATCAGATCCTTCATACTGGAGAGAAACCATATAAATGTGATGTATGTGGCCGTGGCTATACTCGAAGCAGACAACTTGCAATGCATTGGAGACTTCATACTGGAGAGAAGCCATATAAATGTGATGTGTGCGGCCATGGCTATTCTCGAAAGTCACAACTTGTAATTCATCAGAGAATTCATACTGGAGACAGTCCTTATAAATGTGATATATGTGGCTGTGGCTTTACTGGAAAGACACAACTTAGAATTCATAGGAGGATTCATACTGAAGTGAAATCTTACAAATGTAACAGCTGTGGCAAACTTTTTTTTGCACTGTCATCCTTAAATAAACATCAGGCAGTGCAAACAGATGAGAAAGCATCCAAATGTAATTTGTGTGGCAAAATGTTCACTTCCAGGTGTTACCTCTCAATTCATCAGAGAAGTCATACTGGAGAGAAACCATATAAATGTGATACATGTGGCCGTGGCTATACTCGAAAGTCACAACTTGGAATTCATCAGAGAGTTCATACTGGAGAGAAGCCATATAAATGTGATCTCTGTGGACAGGCCTTTACTCGCAAAGACAGCTACACAGTTCATCAGATCCTTCATACTGGAGAGAAACCATATAAATGTGATGTGTGTGGTCGTGGCTATACTCAAAAATCACACCTTGGAATTCATCAGATCCTTCATACTGGAGAGAAACCATATAAATGTGATGTTTGTGGTCGTGGCTATACTCAAAAATCACACCTTGGAATTCATCAGAGAGTTCATACTGGAGAGAAGCCATATAAGTGTGATCTCTGTGGACAGGCCTTTACTCGCAAAGAAAGCCACACAGTTCATCAGATCCTTCATACTGGAGAGAAACCATATAAATGTGATGTATGTGGCCGTGGCTATACTCGAAGCAGACAACTTGCAATGCATTGCAGACTTCATGCTGGAGAGAAACCATATGAATGTGATGTATGTGGCAAGGCCTTTAGTGTAAATGGAAGCCTTAGAATTCATCAGAAAATTCATACTGAAGAGAAACCATAAAAACGTGATGTATGTGGCAAGGCTTTAGGGTAAAAGGAAGCCTTACATCTCATCAGAAAATTCATACTGGATTGAAAGCATATCAGTGTGATGTATGTGGCAAGGTCTTTAGTTTCAAATCAACCTTAACTCTCCATCAGGCAGTTCATACAGAAGAGAAAGCACAGAAATGTATCTATGGAGCAAAGTCTTCAATTCCAGCTGTTACTTTGCAGTTCATTGGAGAACTCATATTCGAGAGGTGTTTGTGGCAAGGCCTTTAGTCAAACTGCAAACCTTGCAGTTCATCAGAGAATTCATTCTGGAGAGAAAGCATATGAATGTGTTGTCTGTGGCAGGACCTTTAGTCATATTGGTAAGCTTGCAGTTTATCCAGAATTCATACTGGTGAGAAACCATATAAATGTGTTGCATGTAGCTGATCCTTTACTTGAAGTGCACAACATGGAGTTCATCAGAGAATTAATACGGAGAGAAAACATAAATGTGATCTCAATGTTGAGGCTTGTAATCTAAACACAAACCTTGCAGTTCATCAGAGAATTCATATTAGAGAGAAACCTTACAGTTGAAACAATGGTTACAAACTTTAGTGCTCAGTCAGCCTTAACGGAGAGAAAGCATAGAAATGGGATGTATGAGGCCAGTGTTTTACTTGAAATGACCGTCGTAGGAAGCATCAGATAATTCATAGTGGAAAAAACTATTAAAAATGGAACAATTGTGAGAAGCATTTTAGTGCAACTGTAATGAGTGTGATAAAGCCTTTAATCTGAGTTCAGGCCTTATAATTCACCAGAGAATTCATACTGTATAGAAAGCGTACAAATGAAATGAATGTGGCAAAGCTTCTAGTTCATGTTCAGCCTTAACTGACCATTTGGCAGTTCATACAGTAGAAAAGCCACATAAATGGAAATTATATGGCAAAGCCTGCAGTCACAAGGATCATCTGAGAATCAGTACTGCAGTAAAAACATACAAATGTAGTGACTGAAGTAAAGTATGGGAGGTTTTTGACCTTCCAAAAAGTCAAACTGGAGGAAACTGCACAAATGTGGTCGATGTGGCAAAGGCTTGATTCTGTATTCAGATCTAACCAATCCTCAGGTAATTAATTCTGAATTGAAATCTTACCCATGTAGTGCATGTGGTAAGTCTTTTGGACGGCATTCAGTTTTTTACAAAACACGAGAAAATGTCTACCGGCAAGATTCCATACATTCAGAGTACAGTCAATCCCTCCAGTGGAGGAAATCATGTAAATATGTGCAGCCAGGATTTCAATAACAGGCTGATGATTCCCATCATCAGAGAATTCATAATGCAAAGAAATCTTATAAATGTGAGTGTGACAAATCCTTCAGGTGGCATACAGGCCTAAAAAGACATCAGGTAACCCATACTAGAGAGGACTTCCAAAGATAATCAACGTGGCCAGGCTTTTTGTTTATACCTTAGGCTTCTTGAGAATATTCACACTAGATAAAAACTGTATCAATGTAATAAGTGTGTTGGGTTTTTAGGCAACAATCCAAATTCAGGCTTCAGTAAAGCAGTCATTTTGCAGAGAAAGCTTACATGTGACATGAGTATGTAAAACCTTTACTTGGGGTCACATCTCACCAACCATCAGATCATCCATACTACAGAGAAGCTTACTAGTGCAGAATATGTGGCAAGGCTTTTAGGTGCTCCCTGTATCTCTGTGTTCAGCAAATACTTTATACTTAGAAATGCAACTTTTATGGCAGTTGTCACAATTACTGCTCCCTCTTTAGGTATCTAAGAACATATATCCTGTAGATAAACCACACAAATACAATATCTGTGGAAAGAATTTTACCCAAACATCAATATTGGGAAACATTCTGGAGCAATGCTTTACAAATACAATGGAGGTGGAGAAAGTTTCAGCTTGAGTTGAAGTATTAGACAAGACTCCATAGTAGAGAGGAGTCTTGGAATTAGATGGCGAAGGCCTTTCTGCAGGTTTCAGAGTGCACTAGACTTCAGAATATATGTTTCAGAGAAACCACACAGAAGTAATGTGCACATTAAAGTGTTAATGCAAAGATCAAAATGATGGAAGCTGAGAGGGCAAGCTTACAGAAATAATGAGTTTTTTCATGAGATATTCACACCATGGGTGTGACTTATGCAGGCCAGGAACTACAGATACACAGAATTTGGAAATACGTTTTTCCTCAAGATTTCCCCCAAGATTCATATCAGGGAGAATCCTTAGAATTGTAATGACTTTCGTAAAATTTTGGGACAGTTCTTACAACAGATCACACAAGATGATGCATTTTCAGTTCAAAATCTCAAGTTTTCCAACAATTAACCTCCTGTGTTATGGCAGTATAATTATGTTAAGTATGTTGAAACTTCATGACCTGTGGAAATGATTGCTAATCTTCAGTGTATATTTAATTACTTGAGTTTTCTTGAGAAGGTGATGTTATTTTTTGTGACATTTCCACAAGGTTTGAAAACTTTTATAGCTTTCTTAGGGAGTTTCATGATGGCCTTTGCAAAGAAATCAGTAAGATGAAGGGGCAGACTTCATTAGGTGTGCTTCATTAATATCCATCTTTCAGGGGTAAACAGGGACACTAAAATATCGAATTCAATGGTGTGTGAATTAGGATCAACGAGGGACAGGGAACCATGTCAAACCATGATATAACTCAGCATGCTCATTATGTTCAGGATGCCCTTCTGTACACAGGCCACCGTGGTTATAGGACTGAATGATGTACCATCTGCCTAGGCAAAGAGCAACCTGGACATTAAGGGACTTGGGCTTTTCATGGGAGGGGAATTGACAGGTTACTGAAGACTGATCACGTGGGAGAAATTATAGCAGGGAAATGCTGGTCATCTCCTTTAACTAGCGGTTGCCGTTGCATATAAATGATTAATGGAAACTTCTTGGAAATTGAAGAAAATGGGATCAAAAGAACCAGAAAAGTAGGCGTGTGTATCTGTTTCATCACTGGTTGCTGCCATTTATGTTGTACTTCTGTTTTCCTCAGAATATATCCTAAGTCTTGTGATCTAATAAAATTTATATCATCTTTCCCATAATCCTGAATGGATCATGTTTCTTCCAACAACACAGTCTGTCGCCACCTCAACTTCATAACAGAAACTAGGAATGTACCAAAGGCTCTCCAGGTAGAAAGAATGTAGAAGAATTTCTTTTCATGATGACATCAAACAATAGACAGTTTTGGAATTATATATTAATGATTTGCACTTCAGTTATTACACCACATTCTGTCCATAACGGGACAGTTATATTTCCAATGTCCGCTTGTGCCAAAATGAAGCTAATAGCATATGCCTAATTTACATGAAGTGAAAATAAGAATAGTAAATGTGCAAAAATTAGGAAATAAAAAGCTTCAGAAATAAGGTAAAAAGTGATAGCTCTTTTTGAGCTGGGAGCATTCGGAAGTAAATTATATTTTGTATTCATTTGTTTTTGGTCGTATAGTTGTAGCTTACAGGATATCTCCAAAGCATGTAGGAATTTCCCAGACCAGGGATCTGTCCCATGTTTCTTATTTGGCAGGTGGATTCCTTACCACTGAGCACCAGGGAAAACCCAGAAATACTTGAGAATCCACACTGTATGATGGGAATTTTTGTTTGTTTGTTTGATAAACTAGAAATTTCATATATTCAGTTCCCAATATGTTGGATCTTGTTACGTTGCAGTCACCGAAAGAACAAGGTGGAACCAAACCCTAAATTTGGTTTGGATTTTGAGACGAATCACGCCATATGTTGAACTCTTATGAGAATGTTAACTGCTGAAGCTTTCTAGTTGAAGCATGGTAGCCTTCCAAGCTGTTCGGTTCAGTTCAGTTGCTCAGTCGTGTCCGACTCTTTGCGACCTCATGGACTGAAGCATGCCAGGCTTCCATGTCTAGTTTTGAAAATTGCCTCTCTTTAGGTATCTGAGAATATATATTCTGGAATTAAATCACACAAATACAGTATTTGTGAAAAGGATTTTACTCAAATGTCTAAGTTGGGGAACATAACTGGAGCAGTGCTTTACAAATGCAACGGGAGTGGAAAAAGTTTCACCTTGGATTGAGGTATTAGGTAAGACTCCATAGTGAAGAGTCTTGGAAGTGGATGGGCAAGGGCTTTCTCTAGGGTTCTGAGTGCACTAGACTTCAGGATATATGTCTTTCAGAGAAACCACACAAATTTTGCACACTGAAGCTTTAACCCATTGATCAAAACTGAAACGTGAGGATTTATATGGAGAGCAAGCTTGCGCAGGTAATGAATATTGTGTAGTTTTTTACATCAAATATTCACCTTGGACATAATGAAGTGATTTATGCAGGTCAGAAACTACAGATATACTGAATTTGGAAACACATTGAAGAAAACCATATTTCCTCAAGATTCCCCCCAAAATTCATATCGGGGTGAATCCGTATAGCAGTAATGAATTTGGTAAAATTTTGGACTTTCTTACAACAGGTCATAGAATTCATTTTAAGAATAAGTCTTAAGTTTTCCAACAATTAACCTATTAAGGCAGTATAGTTATGTCAAGTGTGTAGAAACTTAATAACGTGTGGAAATGACCCATTATCTTCAGTGTGTATTTAATTGCTTGAGTTTTCTTGAGAAGGTGACATTATTTTTCATGACATTTCCGCAAGGTTTGAAAACTTACAGCTTTCTTTGAGACTTTCATGATGGTCTCTGCAAAGAAATGAGTAAGATGAAGGGGCAGACTTCCTTAGCTGTGGTTCATTCATATCCATCTTTTGTGGGTAAACAGGGCCACTAAAATATCAAATTCAATGGTGTGTGAATTACAATCAGTGAGGGACGGAATCATATAAAAAGTTAAGACATCATTCTTATTGGCAGGAAATGGCAACCCATTCCAGTACTCTTGCCTTGAAAATCCCATGGATGGAGGAGCTTGGTGCAGGCTACTATCCATGGGGTCGCAAAGAGTCGGGTACGACTGAGCAACTTCATTTTCCATAGATAGGCCACCGTGGGTTTTAGGACTGAATGTTGTACCATCTGACCATGAAAAGGGCAGGCTAGATATTACGGGACTTGGGCTTTTCTTGGGAGGAGAGTTGACAGGTTATTGGGGACTGACTATTTGGGAGAAGTTATACCAGGGAAATGCTGGTCATTTTCTCCCTTAACTGGGAATTGCTGTTGTATATAAATGATTAATGGAAACTTATTCTTTGATATTGAAGAGAGCAGTTTTGTTGAAGAAAATTTAGTCAAAAGAACCAGAAAAGTATGTGTGTGTATCTGCTTCAAATTAATTGCTGTCATTTATGTTGTGCCTCTGTTTTATTCAGAATGTATCATAAGTCTTGTGCTGTAATAAAGTTTGTATCATTTGTTCCATAACTCTGAATGGATCATGTTTCTTCCAGCTACACAGCTTTATGCCACCTCAGTTCTTCATAACAGAAACTAGCAATGTGCCAAAGGCTCTCCAGGTTGAAAGAAGGTAGAAGAATTTCTTTTAATGATGAAATCCAAGAATAGGCAATTTTGGGATTATATACTAATAATTTGCACTTGAGTTATTCTCTCCACACTGTCCATAGTGGAGCAATTATATTTCCTGATGCCTTTTTTTGTACCCGAATGAGACTAATAGCATGTGCCTAATTTACATGAAGTGAAAATAGGAATAATAAATGGGCAAAAATTAGGAAATAAACTTTGGAAATCAAGTATTTTTATTATTATTATTGGCCCAGTAGTTATGGCTCACGGGGTCAGTAACTCCACATCATGTGGGAATTTCCCCAGCCAGGGATGTGTCCCATGTCTTCTGCATTGGCAGGTGGATTCCTTACCACTGAGCCACCAGGGGAGCTGTGGAAGTAATTTAGAACCCACAGTATATGATGGGAATTTTTTTTTGTTTGATAGAGTAGAAATTTCTTATATTCAGTTGACAACATATTGGTTCTTGTTACTTTGCAGTCACCCATTGGAACAGGATGGAACCAAACCCAAAGTTTGCTTTCACTATTCAGACAGATGTAGCCATATGCTAAAATGTTATGAGAATGTTAACTGCTGAAGCTTTCTAGTGGGAGCAGGGTAGACTTCGCAGCTGTTGGGGGATAAAGCTTGACTAACAAGGAATGGTGACATTCTTGGAGTGTTAAGATGATTACTGATGGCAAGAAGGAGAAGGTATCCGCTCTGGTGAGTTACCAGTTGGTATCAAAGAAAGGAGGCCTTCGTCTTTTGTCTCAGCTTGCCCAGAGAGGCAGCACAGGAAGCGGTTGTTTTTAAAGTCTAAAGGAGTCAGTAGTCAAACATGGAAAAACCACAGTGAGACTGTGTAAGAAAACACTGAATGTTTACTCATGCTATGAATTTATAACATTCCTTTTCCTGCAATACCCATTTGTTCCATTGTTCTATATGGTTTTTGAAGATGGTAGTAGCTTACTATTTATCTATCTTACTAAACAGATAAATTACTATTTACTATCTCTTGCCTAAGGAATTTTTACAGTAGCCTAATGAACATTAATGTTTGGAAATATTTATTAGGTAACAACTACTAAACAGAAGTCCAGTTTTCCAGAGGATATTAGTGTTGATGTCACATTACAGAAATAAGTAATATGCTCCATGGTTCATTGTCAGCTGTAGTAAAATTTCTTTTTTTTTTTTTTTTCACAATATTGTGATGGTGTTTGCCACACATCAGCATGAATCGGCCGTAGGCATATATAGCTTCCTTCCTTCCTAAACCCACCTCCCTCCCCAGCCGATCTCTCCAGGCTTTCACAGAGCAGCGGCTCTGGTGCCCTGTGTCCTGCATCAAACTCTGTGTCTAGTCTACATTGTGTGTCTGTTCTACATATGGTAATACACGTTTGAATGCTAGTCTCTCAAATCATGCCACCTTATTTCTTTTGTTTCCTCAATGGTTTTTCCTTAGCATTCTTGTCTGTCCACATGTTGTGAAAGTGAAGTCACTCAGTCGTGTCCAACTCTTTGCTACCCTGTGGTCCAATTCTTTGCTACCCCGTGGAGTATAGCCCACCAGCTCCTCCCTCCATGGGATTTTCAGGCAAGAGTACTGGAGTGGGTTGCCATTTCCTTCTCCAGGAGATCTTCCCAACTCAGGGATTGAACCCAGCTCTGGTTTAACGTTTAATTTCTATTTCTTCCATGCCTTACACTAACAAGTACATTAGTCTATAGGTTATTTTGCGACTTGTAAGATTAAAATGCCCATAAGGCAATGACAGGGGACATAGTACATGCCTTATAAACATGAATAAAGTTTCTTTAGGACTTAAGTTTAGTCATTTAGTACATGTAGAAGTATTTATAAATAGTGCAAAGTTGATAATTATGGTGAAAATAAACTCTTCTCAAGACTATATTTTACAGTCTTCTTTGTTGTCCATATCAGCTTTCCGGAACAACAAAGAAAAGAGAAAATATAATGTTTAAACAAGATGTAAACTACCTAATTACTGTCATTTGGCTGAATTTCCCTTCCATTGAGGAAGTATTGATATAAGTATATATTATGAAGTTTACAAGTTTTTCTCAAAAATATTTGAAGCTATGTCATGAAAAGCATGGAACAGAAACGCTTTTTATAAAGAAGAATGCAGTTCTCATTAAAGGGCTTTTTTCTTTTTCTATCCTCCTTAATAATTTTTAAATTTATTTCTGGTTGTGGTGGGTCATCGTTGCTGCACTGGCTTTTATCTCCTTGCAGCGAGCAGGGGCTATGAATTCTGTACATAAAATACATAAACCTGGCTGGGACTTGCTTGGAGACCGGAGTCCTGACTCTCCTTGTTTCGGTCAGTGCACAGCACTCAGTGTCTTCTCTGTTTCTGGCTGTGCTGATTTGGTTTTGCTGCACATGGAGTTTCTCTAGTTGCAGCCAGCAGGAGCTACTCTCTAATTGCTGTGTGCAGGCTTCTCATTGCTGTAGCTACTCTTGTTGCAGAGCACAAGCTTTAGAGCACAGGCTCAGTACTTGTGTTGCACAGGCTTGTTGCTCCTAGACACGAGGTATCCTCCCAGACCAGGGATCAAACCCGTGTCCAGTGCATTGGCAGGTGTAGTCTTTCCCACTAAGTGTCTTTCAACTGAGGAAATCCCAGTATCTTTCAACCAGGATCCTCGTGTATCTTTTAACTGGGGGCCTATGTATGTTAATACATTGCCATATAAAGTTTGGTGTCCTCAACCAGTAAGTGGGTGATCTGAAACCAGGAGAGAATCGCCCACACTTATCTGGACTTCCTAAGGAGGAGGATGGGCCCAAGCGGCCCTTCCTGAAATACCAAGGCCAGACTGGAGAAGGCAATGGCACCCTACTCCAGTACTCTTGCCTGGAAGATCCCATGGGCGGAGGAGCCTGGAAGAGTGCGGTCTATGGGGTCTCGAAGAGTCGGACACGATTGAGTGACTTCACTTTCACTTTCATGCATTGGAGAAGGAAATGGCAACCCACTCCAGTGTTCCTGCCTGGAGAATCCCAGGGACGGGGGAGCCTGGTAGGTTGCCGTATTATGGGGTTGCACAGAGTCGGACACGACTGAAGTGACTTAGCAGCAGCAGTAGCAGCAGCAGAATGTCCAAAGCACAGAATGGTGCCTGCTTTTCTCCATCCTGCATTCCCCTCAGGGTGTACTGTTGCTGGGCCACAGCAGTGACTAATAAGCTTGATCCTTGAAGAAGTGGAATGTTAAGACTTTTTCACCTTAGGACTGTTAGTATGAAGTAGCCCATTCTACGAGTTGTGTGTTTTACATTCTAGCCTGCCATTCCCATGCAAAGCTAGTTCTTATTTACTTAAACTGCTAAATAATTCTAATTCATGGAATATTCCTGGGTCCAGCCACCACCCTACATTAATCCCTACCTGACTCCCACCTACCACCAGCCCAGTGGCCACACCTGGGCCAGTTCCCAGGCCTCTGAATCACTTCGGCCTCATCAGCAGGAAACCTTACTTTTGACGGTTATTATCCCACAGAATTTCCAGCTTTTATTTTGAAACTGTTATAGTTACTTAAACTAATGATGAATCAGTGGTGCAACTCAGGATGTGAAACACTGTGTGTGTGATTAGTCGCTCAGTCATGTTAACTCTTTGGGTCTACATGAACTGTAGCCCACCAGGTTCCTCTGTCGATCGGGTTCTCCAGGCAAGAAGACTGGAGTGGGTTGCCATGCCCTCCTCAAGGGGATGTTTTCATCCCAGGGAGCGAACCCTGACTCCTGCATTCTGGGTGGATTCCTTTATCTGAGCCACCAGTGAAGCACCAAGTACTTCTAAAGCCTGACAAAATGCCTCAGCAACCAAAGGATGTAACATGCCATTATCTGCTCTGGCCCACTTGGGCCCGCCCCTCACGCCCAGAAGCAGAGTTCACAGCAAATGCTAAGTGTAGTCACCGTTGGAAACGTGTGGTACTGTTTTCCTCTTTTTCTTGTTAAACTGTGCCTCTGCTCCCTATCTGTGGTCTCGGGTCACCGGACTTTTGTACTCATCCACCCGTTCCTCCACCCCAAGTAAATTCAATTGTGGACATGAGAGGTTTGATTCCTTTCCGTGTAAAATCCTGACACACATAGTGCATGAAATAAATAGTAAATTTTGGGGAAAATCATTTTAAGACATGGCACTTAATAATTTTATAAATATCCTGAAATAAGTGTTCAGGAACTAGTTTAGACTTTCGACTTTCAGAACCGGTGATGGAGCTGGAGTTTTTTCCTCCAGTGTTAGGGAGGCTTATTACTGTCCTTTTCTGGTTTATATGACCAGAGTACTACATTGACTACAAAGTCTGTTCATTTTAGGAGATTATTTTCAGTGATGCTAGGTACTTGTATCAGCTAGAGTCGTTGTATCAGCACTAGAGTCAAAGAGAGATATAGAATGGTCGCTGTGCTCTGTAGCCTCAGACTCTTTGAAACCCCATGGAGTGTAGCCCTCCAGGCTCTGCTGTCCATGGGATTTTCCAAGCAAGAATACTGGGGTGGGTTGCATTTCCTAATCCTGGGGGTCCTTGACTCAGGGATTGAAGCCCCATCTCTTGTAGCTCCTTCACTGGCAGGCCAAATTCCCAACTGAGCCACCTAGGGAGCCCTATGGTCTGATACTAGTGTAGAAAATTTTCTTTGAATTAAAGAAGTGGGTTTTTATTGGACGTTTTCCAGTCCAATGAAACCCAGTGGGGATAGGGCTGAATTTTGGATTGCTGACATGTGCGGTGGGTAGTGCTGTGTAATAGTGGGAAAAGATCCTAAGAGATTGCAGAATGTGAAGACAGTTGAGGGATAATTTTACATGTTGTGCATTAAGGTTGATTGCCAGTGCTAGACTCAAGCCTGAGAAGATTATATGGGATGGGTGGGGCGAGGAGCAGTTATTGTTCAATACCTCAGTGGTGTTTGGCTCTTGGCGACCCCATGGACTAAAGCAGCCAGGCTTCCCTTCCTGCATCTCCTGGAGCATGCTGAAACTTGTCCATCAAGACGGTGATGCCATCCAACCATCTCGTCCTCTATTGTCCCCCCTTCTCCCCCTGCCTTCAGTCTTTTCCAGCCTCAGGGACTTTTCTGAGTCAGGTTTTCCCATCAGGTGGCCAAAGTACTGGAGCTTCAGCATCAGCTTCACTCCTTCCAATGAACATTCAGGACTAATTTCCTTTAGAATTGACTGGTTTGATCTCTGTGCAGTTCAAGGGACCCTCAAGACTCCTCCAGCACCACAATCCAAAAGCATCCATTCTTCTATGCTGAGCCTTCTTTATGGACCAACTCTCGCATCCCTACCTGACTACTGCTAGAACCATAGCTTTGAGTATAGGGACCTTTACTGGCAAAGTAATGCCTTTTCTTTTGAACACTTTCTGGTTTTATCATAACTTTCCTTGCAAGGAGCAGGCCTGTTTTAATATTCTGGCTGTAGTCAGCTTCAGAGGTGATTACAGTAAGGAAGTGTTTCGCGCCGCCCCGCCCCGCCCCTCCACTGCCTGCGGAGGCCCGGCCCCGCACGCCTCGAAGCCCCTCCTCACACTCCCGCTGTCCCCACGCGTGTTCGGCTTCGCTCAACGCCCCGCCCCCGCGACGACCAGGCTCCGCTGAGTCCCCGCCCCCAGGCCGCTGCGCCCTTTCACTGAGCGTGCGCGCAGAGTCCTGCAAACACGGAAGCGGAGCGTGGCGAGTGGAAGTCTGTCCGCTCAGCGTGAGTTTCTCTCTTTCTAATCAAACCTGCGCCTTCAGTCTCCTTTCCTCGTTACCCCGAGTCTCAGGTTCGCTAGTGACTCTAAATCCCTGCGCCCGTTCCACCGGTCCCAGCAAGTTCAGACGTCTTGGTGAGCGCCGAAGGGGCGCCTCCATTTTGCTTTAAAGTCGCTCTGAAGCCGCTTCCAGCTTTTGGTCCACAGAGATGCTGCGTTTCGCACCTCTTTCCTGCTTCAAACCATTTCCTGACGTCACTGACACCTCTGCCCTTCCTACACCGCGTACAGTTCTCTTCGGCGAGGTGGGTTTATTAGCTCCGCGGCCCCTAGCCTCATCCTCTCGGCCCCTGGCCGCGCCGACCGCCCCGACCTCTCCGTTCCCGAAGAGTCCGCGTTGTCTCCCGCGTCCTGGGATTCTGGAGAGCCCGCCCCGCTGCTGAGACCCCTTGCCTCCCAGCCCCTCTGTCCTCGCGTCTCCTCAGGCCGGTGTTTCTGCCCCGTAGGCTTTCTCTTCATAGTGACGTTGCCTTGACTGGTGTCGAGGGAGATGACCTGCGCCAGCCACGTGGCGCCCCGAAGTTCTTCCGTGGCAATTTCCACCCGTTGCTGCTTGGCTTTTGCGGGAACCGGGCTTCTTAATCAGTCGCCATCCCTGTAAATAGTGGGCGAGGGGTTGTCAGGAGAAGCAGAGACAGCGACTCCTAGAGAAATAGAAAATGAAAAACATGAGGGAGAAGCTATGGCAATGAAGAGGATTGTGAGGAACTTGTGAAGAGACAACAGCATGAAAAAGAATTGGCCTTGAACGTAGAGGTTAGGGAAAAAGAGAAAATCAGGATTTCCTGAGAGTTAAAGGTGAGCAAGATAGGGAGGTGGTGTTCGGTCCCAGTCTTTGCGAAACCTGTTTCTCCCAGAGCTTGCTCAGATTCGTGTCCGTTGAGTCAGGGATGCTCTCTAACCATCTCGTCCTCTGCCTCCCCCTTCTAAAGCCTTCAAGGGAGAGGGGTTGTGAATCAGGGGTCCCAAAGAGGGCGACAGTGGAGAGGCAGTTTACACAGAGAGCCCACAAAGGGGATACAAGACCTACAAACCTTGACCTACAAACAATATCCTGCTGGGAGAGAAAGGGGCTCCTAGTGGTTGGAGGAGCTGAGAAAGGAAGCTGAAAGGAAGCACAGCCACTTGGGGTGCCAGAGAGTTGGGAGGAAGGGAGGCCAGAGATGGAGGAAGAAAGGCTGAAATACAGGGAGATTGAGGATCACCAGGGAGGTTGGAGAGAAAGCATCTCGACGGAAACAGATGGCAGAGAGAGGCCGGATGGGAGTCAGGGAAGAAGTAGAGAGAAGGACAGGCACAGCAGGAGAGCAGAGGGGAAGAGAAAGGGAGATGGAGAAAGAAGTAGGGAAACAGATAAACCAGATGAAATGGAAACAACTATTGTGCAGGTGTGGCAGGGGACTAGATCCAGACGAGTGCTGAATCGATTGCATAAGACTTATTAATTCCTGATACATTGAATTTTGGCTTTAAAATCTACTAAGCTTAAGACATTATTTTTTAAATTATACAGATGAAAATGAGAATTGCAAAACTTCTGTCTGTAAGGTTTGTGCATTTTGTAATTATCTGTATTAAAAGATAACATCCATGTGCAGAGGCTATAGAAGTTTAGGCTGCGGCAGTGTCTTGATTCTCTCAGAGATGAGTCAGCTCCTTCCCTTTTCCTGGTGTGGAGTAGAGGTTAAGAGTCATGACATAATTTAAGCAGTTAGGCTGATACTCCGATTTCCTCTCTTTTATGTGATCTCACAGCTAGTGAGCTGAGTTGATCTGATGATGTTTCCCTCAGGTCCAGAAGCTGAGCAACAGTGACCCCTGAAATGATTGGCTAAATTGGGTGTGTGGCAGTTCTTGGAGGGACTGCCCAGTTAGTATTAGAATTTGAAATGGATCCCAGTCTTGCAACATGAAAAAGGACAATAGTAGGATGGAGGTAGGAGCATAGGCTCAGAGTCAGAGAGAATCATGAACCGTCTTCTGTGAATAAAGGTCGGTGTAAAGGGAGGACTCCCACCTCTGCTGGCTTCCCCGTGTCCTCAGGGCAGCATCCTGACTCCTTAGGTGGCTCCACAGCCCTTTGTCATCCTCAGGTCTCCGCCAGTGTCTCCAGCCCCATCCTGGAGGTGACCCCGTTCTCATGGTCAGTCTGTCCTGGTCACATTCACTTAGTCCTTGTTCATAGACACCAAAACCTTCTCTGTCTCAGATCTTAGTTGCTATGTCCACCTTTGGTCATTATATCACTGTTGCCCTTGCTTTTTCTCTTCCTTCAGGTCTAGGCCAGAGAGGTCTCCCCATCTCCTTATATTTGCTGTCATGTTAACCAGATTTACTGCCTCTATATTAATCACCTTCATCAAAGATGCCCTTCTCCTTTGATTATTTGGAATGTTTCCTCTTTTCCCTTCATTGAAGGATGCCCCATTTTCCTCTTCCTTCCAGGGTGTGTGCAACATCTCTCTTACAACATCTCACAGACTATGAATGTGTGTTTGGCTGAAGAATTCTCAGGGGAGATGGAGGTTACAGGGTAGGTGATGATGGTTCCCATATCTGTTCCGGACATTTCAACTCTAATTGATCCTTACCCCATGTGGAGACTTATTACTCAAAGCAAAGAGATGTGATAATCCTAAGAAACCTGACAGATCTAGTGTCTTGAGGTGTCCCCATATTTTAGTCTGCAGTGTCACTGCTCACTGCAGCCCCCAGGTCTTCTAAGCTCTGTCCATTCAGGGGCCAGTTGCCATCTTCGACAGCAGCTTTGCCTTCCAGCAGCTCATCTGCCCATTGCAGTGGATGCTGAGTTTACTGTGGTTATCTTGCATTTAGCTGTGAGCAGGGAGAACAGGAGCCAGTGAGATGGGGGCCTCTCTCGTCTTGTGACTTCTTTATTGAACTCAGTCTGTGTATCTCTCAACTACATAATGTCTACAGTTGCTGATAGGTTTTCCCAAGAGGACCAGGTTCTTCTTCTCCATAGTCAGTCCCAGTGTCCTTGGATTTGCAGCTTGGGTGGATTTCTGTTGCAATACGCATGCCTAGTGGTCTCTGCTCTTCTTCAGCCATGCATGGAGAAGAGGTAGAAAAATGGGAGAAGGTGAAGGGAAGCTTCATCGAGGTCTCCAGGAGGATTGTGAGAGCAAGAGTGGACCTTTTGATGAACCCAGTGAATGGGTGTGTGTGAGACAAGCGTTGTTGTGGGAGATGTTGATCAAAAAGTACAGACTATGAGTTGTGAAATGAGGAAGTCCTGGGGAGATATGTGTAGCATGCTGACCGTAGTTAATCCTATTCTGTTACTGCATACGGGGAATTTGTCAGGAGAGTACATTGTCAGTGTTTTCACACATAGAACATGGAATTTTGGAGGTGATGGATGTGTTGATTCGTGGATTGTGATAAATACTGCATGGTGTACACATGTGTCACATGGTGTATGGTATATGTACACATACCCGTTGTGGTTAGTCGGTTCTCCCCCATCAGACACGCTCCTTGGGTTCTCATGTGGGGCCTTGCCCCAGGAATGTGCACAGAGCCGCAGATGATTCCGATTTGGATCCTGCATTGAGCACCAGGGCTCTTAGCCTCCACTTCTGAGACTGAGATCAGGCCCTGGGAGAGGGGAGGACGCTCTGCTCTGAGTGGGGCTCGACCAGGGCCTGCTGTGTGACCTGAAGGGTATCGTGGGGTCAGCGGAGGTGCCCTCTGCTGCTGTGTGCATGAGGCCTCACCAGGAGGGGAGTGTGATCCGAGGGAAAGTGTGGGAAAGTCCCGTGTTGCACTCTGTGCAGGAGTTGACCATCCTGAGTCCCTCCTGAGAGAGTGGCCACAGAAGACTGTCTGTTCCACATGGTGAGGGCTTCCCTGTGTGTGGAGTTGGGGCTCAGGAAGGGGCTGTGTTGACTCTAAGCATTAAACAGCATGCTTTCCACTTTCATGATAGACCTCTGAAAACTTGTGTTGCCTGAGGAAGAAGTGAAGATGAAAGAAAACGTGTCAGGAATGGCTCTTTCTCCGGTAAGGTCATATTCTCAGTGGGTTCTCAGTCTGTCCTTCCTGAAATGCCCTTCTCTGGACTCGCTAATTGTGTCTGACTCCTGTACGTGCACACTGACCTGCGGCCTTCCCTCAGGGCCTATCATCTCCACTTAGATCCAGTCTCCCCATGACCCGGTGACCTGGCCCTTGTGAGGAGGTTCCCCTGGGCACTGTCCTGGGCAGGGCTTCACACCCATGGATTGGAGACGGGGTCTCAGTGCTGTTGGGCAGCAGGGATTGCTTAGGGCCCATCTGGATATGCTGTCTGCTCTCTGTCAGCGAGGGTAAAGAAGCTGCATGTGGAAGTCAGGTATTAGTGTGCACAATACTTGTTAAAATCTGGAAAAGAGGGGCAATCAGATCTGACTTTTTATAGTCCATAAATGCTGGAGAGGGTGTGGAGAAAAGGAACCTTCTTACACTGTTGGTGGGAATGCAAACTAGTACAGCCACTATGGAGAACAGAGTGGAGATTCCTTAAAAACTGGAAGTAGAACTGCTGTATGACCCAGAAATCCCACTTCTGGGCATACACACCGAGGAAACCAGCATTGAAAGAGACATGTATACCCCAGTGTTCATCGCAGCACTGTTTATAATAGCCAGGACATGGAAGCAACCTAGGTGTCTATCAGCAGATGAATGGATAAGAAAGCTGTGGTACATATACACAATGGAATATTACTCAGCCATTAAAAATAATACATTTAAATCAGTTCTAATGAGGTGGATGAAACTGGAGCCTATTATACAGAGTGAAGTAACCCAGGAAGAAAAACACCAATACAGTATACTAACACATTAGTTAGAAATTTAGAAAGATGGTAACGATAACTCTATATGCGAGACAGCAAAAGAGACACAGATGTATAGAACAGTCTTTTGGACTCTGTGGAAGAAGGCGAGGGTGGGATGATTTGAGAAAATAGCATTGAAAATAGCATTGAAACATGTATATTATCATATGTGAAACAGATCGCCAGTCCAGGTTTCAAGCATGAAACAGGGTACTCAGGGCTGGTGAACTGGGATGACCCAGAGGGATGGGATGGGGAGGGAAGTGGGAGGGGGGTTCAGGATGGGGAACAAATGTACACCCATGGCTGATTCATGTCAATGTATGATAAAACACTACAATATTGTAGTGTTTAATATTGTAATTAGCCTCCAATTAAATAAATAAATTAAATAAATTAAAAAAAAATAATAATAAATAAAACTAAATGCACATCTCTTAAAAATCTTTTAGTGTTTGGCAGTGAAATGGAAAGTTGAGAAAGAAACTTCAGGTCTAGAGAGTGTTTCATTACCTTTCCTCATTTAAACTGTGAAATCAAGTTTACTAATTTTTTTTCTTTTTTTGGCTGCATGGTGAGCTTGGGTGGTCTTAGTTCTCTGAGTAGGGATTGAACCCAAAACCATGCAGTGGAAGTGTGGGTTCTTAACCACTGGACCATCAGGGAATTCCCCAACTTTCCTAATCTCAATTAAATATTTCATTAATGGACTATAAAAATAAATTTTTGATTGTGTACTCATACACATACATAACTACATACCTCAAATTAAGGATAAAGTCACTTAAAAAAATATATTTATTTGTTGTACGGGGTCTTCATTGCTTCAATGGTTTTTCCCTCGTTCTGGCAAGTGTTGGCCACTCTCATTGCAGTGGGGGCTTCTCCTTGCATTGGCTTCTCTCATTTTGCAGCACAGGCTCTAGAGTGCACTGGCTTCAGTAATTTCACCTGCTGGGCTCTAGAGCTCTGACTCAGGAATTGAGACTCAGGGACCTAGTTGCCCCTCAGCATGTGGGATATTACCAGACCAGGCAACAACCTGTGTCTCTTGCATTGGCCAGTGGGTTCTTTACTATTGAGCCACCAGGCAAGCTTTGATATATTTTTAAACACAGGTATTTTATACACATTAGAATAAATCTTCTGTATATTATTTTCTGCCTCTATTACTTTTTATTTTTTTGAACTGGTGTCCTTTTATTTTTTTGAACTACAATAAGATAATGTTGAGGACTTCCCTGGTAGTACAGTGGATACAAATGTGGCTGCCAATGTAGGGTGCACAGATTCTATCCAAGATCCGGGAAGATTCCTCAGAGCAGCTAAGCCCATGTGCCACAACTACTGAGCCTGTGCTCTAGAGCCTGGGAGCCATAACTCCTGAAGCCCACACTGTCTAGAGCCTGTGCTCCAAAACAAGAGAAGCCACTGCAAGGAGAAGCCGGGCACTGCAGCTGCAACTAGAGAAAGCCCACTCATAGCAACGAAGGACCAGCATAACCAAAACAAATAAGCTTTAAAAAAGACATAGAATTCTGACAAACTTATTGACGTACAACTGATTGATTTTTAATGTCCCAAAGATGCTGAAATATACAAGTAAAAGAAAATGGGAGTATCATCCCAGAATGTGTCAAAAGGCAACTCTTTGGAGTCCAAAATGGCCACCCTGGCAGGCTACCATGGGGTCGCAAATAGTCTGACACTACTGAGCAACTGAACAAGGACCTTCACACACAACAGAGTGAGCTCAAAAAAACAAATCTAAACCTGTGACTTTCTTCCTACAGATTCTTCAGTGACTTCCAGTAGCTTTTGGAATAAAGTCCTAAATCCTAGACCTTGTAGAAATCAGCCTCTGTCTGGCATCACCCCTCTTTGTTTCCTGTGTCCCAGTCACACTGGCTGGCTTTCTGTTCACTAAATATCTTCCTGCCTCAGAGCCAGCACTCAGGCTCTTCTCTCTGCTTACAAAATTCTTCCATTTTCCACCTTGCCAATCCTAAGTGTTTCTTCCTCATGGAGACCTCGTCTGTTTTCTTGATGTAGGTCAAGACTTTCTGTTGAATCTTCTCTTAGCACCAGGCCTGTTTCAGAGCACATATAACAATAGTGATGTTAAAATTCTGGATGTAATTGGCCGGTTGGCTGCTGGATTGTAAGCTCCGTCATGTTCACTGCTCTATTCCCAGTTCGGGACACACAGTTGATTCTCACTAAATTTTGACTGAATGAAAGAAAAAAGACAACTGTTCTTGCTTCAGTCAGCTATTTGTTTACATGTGCATGCATGAGTGCATAGATATGTAACTCCATGGTTTTAACATCATCTCATAAATATTCTTTATGCTTTGTAGCAGTTGCACTTGTATCTTAAGTATATTCCATGACCTTAAGTTTTTTCTACCTCATCACATGAATGATGTAAATAGTAGTAAGATTACTGACATTGTGTGGATTAGCAGGGAGAGGGGTAATTCTGTATAGTGACTATTTTGCTGTTCCATTGCACTTCAGCTTCCTTGAACTTGTTTCCTGTATTCTCTGGGAACTCTCTGTGTATGGTCTTTTACACTGTTACTTAACTGTTTAATTCCTTCCGTTCAGTTATCTCTCCCAACCACCTGAACTCAAGTGCTGTTGCCTCATTTCTGAACTATTTAACTTGAGTAATTTCTTAGAGTAACAGAGTTTTCTCCTCAGTAAGGTGGACACAGATCTTTCTCTAATGTGCTGTTATGTTGATGAGAAGTTCATGTGTGTAAAGTGTTTAGAGTAATGCTTAGTGTGTATAAAGTGTTGAGACACCTTTGGTCAGTGTGATGATGTCATCCTCATCACAGTGTGTGCTCTTTTAAAGCCACTGTGGACTTTGTTGTCTCTGAAGACACCAGTCTTGCTGTAACTCATCTAGATAGTGAATGTCACTCAGTGTGTCGAATGTAACACTTCTGCATAGACAACCCACTGTTGATTGTAATTTGTTTTTCATGTCCACACATATGACAAATTCAAGTTGATCAGAGGATATCATCATCTTATGAAAAAACAGGAAATTAGAGACCACCAATTTGCTCCAAATAGATATGCATGGATCTATCAGAATGTTACTTCAGGTGAATTGACCTTACCTATCTCACTTCTCCTCCTTTTCTGTGAAAATAAGAACCCTTCTCAGGGCCCGTTGGTGAAATGTGTTTTCATTTCAGACACAGTTGACTTTCAAGGATGTGTTCATAGATTTCACTCCTGAGGAATGGGAATGTCTGAACCCTGCCCAGAGGACCTTGTACAAGGACGTGATGGTGGAGACCCTCAGGATCCTGCTGTCTGTAGGTGAGGATCACTTCCTTCTGAAGTGGTGGTATACTTTGGGGTACCTCTGCATGTTCCCTCTGTGTCTCTTGGGAGCCCCTGTTTTTCTTACTGAGATCAAAGCCTTGTTGACTCTCTCATGTAAGCCTTCATGATTGGCATCGGGAGTTCAGACTTGTCCTTTCTTCAGGTGACCTGCCCACTGTGTGATACACAAGGAGTTTTCCCCATGCTTGAGTGTTTATAAAGCTGATTTCAAACTTGTGAAGGATTGAACCCATGCCTCCTGTATTTGCAGGCATAGAACCACCAGGATGTTAAGGAAATTAAATAAATTGTCATGTTGAGGCTTTAAGACAAAGCAGTGCATTCCTCTGCCCTTCCTTCTAACCTGTCTGGACACACCCTGACTGTGAGTACCCTGACTGCTTGCTGTGAGTGCAAGGCTTGTGGTACCATAAATAAGTTAGGGGACAAATCTTGAGTTTGTTCAGCCCTTGGAGGGGCTCTGACCAACCAAGCCCCAGGCTTAGCAGCATCCAAGTTTTATAAGATGAAACAAACAGCATTAAGATGAAACCAGAGCTGCTGTTTGCTCACAGATTGATGATGATATCAGTTCATGTCCTGGGATTGTAAGCAGTAACCTCAAACTGCAATCTTTGAAGTCTCACCCACAGAGTGGACACACTGCCTGGGACGTTTTCCCAATTGAGACTCCAGATGTGCTGTGTCCTCGGACTTCCCAGTGCTGTTTGAGTCTGGATGTTGGTCAGAAGCCAATTTGATGATGTATCCTCTGGTGTTTCTATTTCTCTTTGCTTTAAATGGTAGTATATTGAGAGTCAGCTAGATAATTCTATCTGTATTGTATATTACTTATTTGTATAGGGATTCCCTGGTTTCTCAGATGGCAGAGAGTCTGTGTGCAATGCGGGAGACCCATATTCGATCCCTGGGTTGGGAAGATCCCCTGTAGAAGGAAATGGCAACCCACTCCAGTATTCTTGCCTTGAAAACCTCGTGGCTGGTGGGCTACAGTCCATGGGGTCACTAAGAGTCAGACATGAGTGAACACCTTCACTTTCACTTTTTTCATTTGTATAGAACACATGGCTTATTTTGTTAACAAATCCTTTGACCCTGAGATGAAAGTGAAAACTTTTGGCAAAACATTAATTGGTGCTGTGAGTAGGATTTGTGAGACAAAATGCCACTCTGTAAGAAAAGAAGAGATTAAGATTGATGAAGTTTTTATTCTGAGATGGGAAGGTTCATCTTTACTCATTAGCTAATAAATGGGATGTATTCACTGGATTATGTGAAAATTGGGACCTTAAATTCAGTGGGCTGAACCCTTAGAAGTTACTGAATGTTCGTGACTGTCACCCTTTGAGAAAGGATAAGAATCTGTCCTGCTGGATGAGAGGCTGGATCCTCCTCTCTCCTACTGTGAAGTATATAAAGCTAACTTAAAATTGTCTGAAGAGAAGTTACAAGTGGAAACAGAATTATGCAATTAGTGAGGATGATTGTCTACATTACAATGTCAAATTATATTTTAGCTAATCAAATCCTCAGTTTTTAAGTTGGCTCTCTATTGAGCTAGCCCACAGCTCCAATAGTGTCCCCTCTCGCCCTTTCTCTCTCCATTCTATATCCTGTTGTGGCCTTTCACACCTCCCAACCCTTCTGTCTCCCTCTCATCAGCTGGTCCCCTTCACAGCTCCAATAGTGTCCCCTATTGCCCTTTCTCTCTCCATTCTATATCCTGTTGTGGCCTTTCACACCTCCCAACCCTTCTGTCTCCCTCTCATCAGCTGGTCCCCTTCTAACTTCCCCTGTCTCTCAGTGGGGAGGATGAGCCCAGCTTCCCCCACTCTAGGAAGTTTCTTTACCCCTTCAGATTCTTCTGATCAAACCAATACCCCCATCTCCCCAGAGTGACAATCCAGGATTCTTATCAGCCCATCTGTCCCTGTTATCACAGTCAATTTGAGCACTATTCGGTCTGTATTTTAGCCATGAAACTATGACTGCAGAAAGGAAAATAGCTTTTTTGATACAGGATGGCCATGCTCTTCTTTAGACTCTGGAGAAAACATAACTCCTATGAGTCTACTGCCTTTGTTTGTAAAATTGGAATATTAGTGCTGTTAGGGTTGCATAGAATATTGCCTCTTTTACGGGAAAGATCAGGAATATTTTGGTGTGTTTTTTTTTTTTTTTGGCTGCAGCATGCGACAGGCAGTTGGGATCTTAGTTCCCCATTCATGGATGGAATCTGTGCCCCCTACAGTGGAAGCACAGAGTCCTAGCTGTATAGCACCAGTGAATTTCCCTCAAAGATTACTTTCGGGTAAAAAATATATTAACTTTTTGTCATGCTTATTGTGACATGTCCCTTTGTCTACATTACATCATGTATGTTGTTAATTTGCATTTTATTCCTGACAGTATTGTCTCTGACTCTGGATAATAAGTTTTCAAAGTATATTCCTTTCTTGTGATAAGAATACATTTTTTTAAAAATTGTTTTTTGTTCATTTTTGGTTGTGCTGGGTCTTTGTTGTGATTTGGGCTTCTCTCTACTTCTGGCAAGCAGGGTCTACTCTCTGGTTACAGTGTGCAGGTTTCTCACTGCAGTGCCTTCTCTTGTTGTAGTGTGTGGGCTCTAGGTGCCCAGGCTGCAGTAGTTACAGGTGCCAGGCTCTAGAGCCTAGGCTTAGCTACTCCAAGGCATGTGTGGTCTCCCCAGACCAGCACTTGAACCTATATGCCCTGCATTGGCAGGTGCATTCTTTACCCCTGAGCCACCAGGGAACCCCAAAGCATGTTCCTTTACATGTTTGTTGGGGCCAGTGAACTGGATAAGTTGAGGTTACTGTATAGATAGGGAATTGCTGTATTGAATGACTATTGTGTAAGTAGAGACTATTTCATTTACTGATTTTTTAAATTTACAGATGGTGATCTTTCTGAATGTATTATCCAATGTAACTGGTATGAACTACTTGTTGATGTCATCAAATAGCCTATACATCAATATACTGATAGATTTATAACAGATATTTATAAAAGTGTATTTTGTTTTGGTTTTAAATCATATGAAGGAACTCCTTGGTGGTCCAGTGGCTAGAATTCAGCACTTTTAACTGCTTGGGCATAGGTTCACTCCCTGGTCGTGGAATTAAAATCCCACAAGGGATGTGGTATGACAAAAAAAAAATTGTTTTAAATGAATCCTTTATTTCCTAATGCTGTGTTTGTTGTGCAATTGTAAACTGCCCTTTTGTTCTTTTTTTGTTCTGTCGGTAAGTCATGTTTGAAACTTTGCAACCCCATGAACTACAGCACCCCAGGCTTCCCTGTGCTTCACTATTTCCCTGAGTTTGCTCAAACTCATGTCCATTGAGTCAGTGATGCTATCCAACCATCTCATCCTCTGTTGCCACCTTTTCCTTCTGCCCTTGACCTTCCCCAGCATCAGTGTCTTTTCCAGTGAGTCATCTCTTTGCATCAAGGAGTCTAAGTATTAGAACTTCAGCTTCAGCATCAGCCCTTCCAATGAATATTCAGGGTTGACTTCCTTCAGGGCTGACTGGTTTTATCTCCTTGCAGTCCAAGGGACTCTGAAGAGCCTTCTCCAGCACAACAGTTCGAAATCATCAATTCTTTGGCAGGCTGCCACCGGCGCACTAAGCGCGGGTGGCTGCGACTGGCGCACTAAGCGTGGGCGAGAGGAGCTACCCGACGTCCGAGGTCAGGGGCGGCAGCTGGGAGGAGCTACCCTGCGTCCCAGGCCAGGGGCAGTGGCCAAAAGGAGCTACCCGGCCTCCGAGATCAAGGGCGGCCAGGAAGAGCCACCCCACGTCCAAGGTCAGGGGCGGCGGCTGGGAGTAGCCACCCCAAACCCGAGGCCAGGGGAGGTGGCCGGGAGGAGCAACCCCAAGTGCAAGGAGTAGTGGCTACGCGGGTGCCAGGAGGGCCTAGAGGAGCTATCCCACGTTGAAGGTCAGGAAGGGCAGCAGTGAGGAGATACCCCTCATCCAAAGTAAGGAGCAGTGGCTGCGCTTTGCTGGAGCAGCTGTAAAGAGATAACCCATGCCCAAGGTAAGAGAAACCCAAGTAAGATGGTAGGTGTTGCAAGAGGGCATCAGAGGGCAGACACACTGAAACCATACTCACAGAAAACTAGTCAATCTAATCACACTAGGACCACAGCCTTGTCTAACTCAATGAAACTAAGCCATGCTGGTGGGGCAACCTAAGATGGGCAGGTCATGGTGGAGAGGTCTGACAGAATGTGGTCCACTGGAGAAGGGAATGGCAAACCACTTCAGTATTCTTGCCTTGAGAACCTCATGAACAGTATGAAAAGGCAAAATGATAGGATACTGAAAGAGGAACTCCCCAGGTCAGTGGGTGCCCAACACACTACTGGAGATCAGTGGAGAAATAACTCCAGAAAGAATGAAGGGATGGAGCCAAAGCAAAAACAATACCCAGCTCTGGATGTGACTGGTGATAGATGCAAGGTCCGATGCTGTAAAGAGCAGTATTGCATAGGAGCCTGTAATGTCAGGTCCATGAATCAAGGCAAATTGGAAGTGGTCAAACAAGAGATGGCAAGAGTAAACGTCGACATGCTAGGAATCAGCTAACTAAAATGGACTGGAATGGGTGAATTTAACTCAGATGACAATTATATCTACTACTGTGGGCAAGAATCCCTCAGAAGAAATGGAGTAGCCATCATGGTCAACAGAAGAGTCTGAAATGCAGTACTTGGATGCAATCTCAAAAACGACAGAATGATTTCTGTTCGTTTCCAAGGCAAACCATTCAATATCATGGTAATCCAAGTCTGTGCCCCAACCAGTAATGCTGAAGAAGCTGAAGTTGAATGGTACTATGAAGACCTACCAGACCTTTTAGAACTAACACCCCCAAAAGATGTCCTTTTCATTATAGGGGACTGGAGTGCAAAAGTAGGAAGTCAAGAAACACCTGGAGTAACAGGCAAATTTGGCCTAGGAGTGTGGAATGAAGCAGGGCAAAGACTAATAGAGTTTTGCCAAGACAATGCACTAGTCATAGCAAGCACCCTCTTCCAACAACACAAAAGAAGACTCTAGACATGGACATCACCAGATGATCAACACAGAAATCAGATTGATTATATTCTTTGCAGCCTAAGATGACAAAGCTCTATACAGTCAACAAAAACAAGACCAGGACCTGACTGTGGCTCAGATCATGAACTCCTTATTATCAAATTCATACTTAAATTGAAGAAAGTAGGAAAACCACTAGAAAATTCAGGTATGGCCTAAATCAAATCCCTTATGATTATACAGTGGAAGTGAGAAATAGATTTAAGGGCCTAGATCTGATAGATAGAGTGCCTGATGAACTATGGAATGAGGTTCGTGACATTGTACAGGAGACAGGGATCAAGACCATCCCCATGGAAAAGAAATGCAAAAAACCAAAATGGCTGTCTGGGGAGGCCTTACAAATAGGTGTGAAAAGGAGAGAGGTGAAAAACAAAGGAGAAAAGGAAAGATATAAGCATCTGAATGCAGAGTTCCAGAGAATAGTAAGAAGAGATAAGAAAGCCTTCTTCAGCGATCAATGCAAAGAAATAGAGGACAAGAACAGAATGGGAAAGACTAAGAGATCTCTTCAAGAAAATTAGAGATACCAAGGGAACATTTCGTGCAAAGATGGGCTTGATAAGGACAGAAATGGTCTGGACCTAACAGAAGCAGAAGATATTAAGAAGAGGTGGCAAGAATACACAGAAGAACTATACAAAAAAGATCTTCACAACCCAGATAATCACGATGGTGTGATCACTCATCTAAAGCCAGACATCCTGGAAAGTGAAATCAAGTGGGCGTTAGAATGCATCACTACGAACAAAGCTAGTGGAGGTGATGGAATTCCAGTTGAGCTATTTCAAATCCTGAAAGATGATGCTGTGAAAGTGCTGCACTCAATATGCCAGCAAATTTGGAAAACTCAGCAGTGGCCGCAGAACTCGAAAAGGTCAGTTTTCATTCCAATCCCAAAGAAAGGCAATGCCAAAGAATGCTCAAACTACTGCACAGTGGCACTCATCTCACATGCTAGTAAATTAATGCTCAAAATTCTCCAAGCCAGGCTTCAGCAGTACGTGAACTGTGAACTCCCTGATGTTCAAGCTGGTTTTAGAAAAGGCAGAGGAAACAGAAATCAAATTGCCAACATCCACTGGGTCATGAAAAAGCAAGAGAGTTCCAGAAAAACATCTATTTCTGCTTTATTGACTATGCCAAAGCCTTTGACTGTGTGGATCACAATAAACTGTGGAAAATTCTGAAAGTGATTGGAATACCAGATCACCTGACCTGCCTCTTGAGAAATCTGTATACAGGTCAGGAAGCAACAGTTAGAACTGGGCATGGAACAACAAACTGGTTCCAAATAGGAAAAGGAGTACATCAAGGCTGTATATTGTCACCTGCTTATTTAACTTATATGTAGAGTGCATCATGAGAAACGCTGGACTGGAAGAAACACAAGCTGGAATCAAGACTGCTGGGAGAAATATCAATAACCTCAGATATGCAGTTGATACCACCCTTATGGCAAAAAGTGAAGAGGAACTAAAAAGCCTCTTGATGAAAGTGAAAGTGGAGAGTGAAAAGTTGGCTTAAAGCTCAACATTCAGAAAACAAAGATCATGGCATCCGGTTCCATCACTTAATGGGAAATAGATGGGGAAACAGTGGAAACAGTGTCAGACTTTATTTTTGGGGGCTCCAAAATCACTGCAGATGGTGACTGCAGCCATGAAATTAAAAGACGCTTACTCCTTGAAAGAAAAGTTATGAGCAACCTAGATAGCATATTCAAAAGCAGAGACATTGCCGACTAAGGTCCGTCTAGTCAAGGCTATGGTTTTCCCTGTGGTCATGTATGGATGTGAGATTTGGACTGTGAAGAAGGCTGAGCGCCGAAGAATGGATGCTTTTGAACTGTGGTGTTGGAGAAGACTCTTGAGAGTCCCTTGGACTGCAAGGAGATCCAGCCAGTCCATTCTGAAGGAGATCAGCCCTGGGATTTCTTTGGAAGGAATGATGCTAAAGCTGAAACTCCAGTGCTTTGGCCACCTCATGCGAAGAGTTGACTCAGTGGAAAAGAGTCTGATGCTGGGAGGGATTGGGGGCAGGAGGAGAAGAGGACGACAGAGGATGAGATGACTCGTTGGCATCACTGACTGGATGGGCGTGAGTCTCCGGGAGTTGGTGATGGACAGGGAGGCCTGGCGTGCTGTGATTTATGCGGTTGCAAATAGTCGGACACGACTCGAACTGAACTGAACTGAAAGAGTTGGACGTGACTGAGCGACTGAACTGAACAGAACAGCCTTCTTTATGGTTCGAGTCTCACATCCGTACATGATGACTGGAAAAACCATGGCTTTGACTCTATGAACATTTTTTGGCAAAAGTGATGTCTCTGATTTTTAATATGCTCTCTAGGTATGCCATAGGTTTTTTCCCAAGGAGTAAGCATCTTTTAAATTTCATAGCTGCAGTCACCATCCATGTTTTCAAGCCCAAGAACATAAAATCTGGCACTGATTTCCTTTTTTGCCCCCCATCTATTTGCCGTCAAGTGATAGGACAAGATGCCATGGTCTTAGTGTTTTGAATGGTGTGTTTGAAGCCAGCTTTTTTTATTGTTTTCTTTCACCCCATCAAGAGGCTGTTTAATTCCTCTTTGCTCTCTGCCATTAAAGTAGAATCATGTGCATATGTGAGATTGTTGATACTTCTCCTGGCAATCTTGATTCCAGCTTGTGTTTAATCCAACCCAGCATTTTGCATGATGTACTCTGCATATAAGTTAAATAAACCGGCTGACAATATACAGCTTTGATATACTTCTTTCTCAGTTTTGAACCAGTTAGTTGTTCCTCCATATCTGGTTCTAACTTTTGCTTCTTGTCCTGCATACAGGTTTCTCAGGAGACAGGTAAGTTGGGTATTCCCATCTCTTTCAGAAACTGCTCTTTAGTTTTTACATTATTCATTATGTAGTTTCTTTTGGAATATTTACCATTACAATATATTGTCTAGTCTTTGCATGCATACTCAGTCTTTCAGAGGTATCGGACTCTTTGTGGCCCCCATGGACTGTAGCCTGCCAGGCTTCTCTGTCCATGGAATTTCTTGCAGGCAAGAATACTGGAGTGGGTTGCCATTTCTGTCTCCAGAGGTTCATCCAGATCCAGGGATTGAACACTAGTCTTTTGCATCTCCTGTAGTGGCAGGTGGATTATTTACCACGGAGAAACCTGCCAAGCCCTGTCTGTTCTTTAGCATGTAATTATGTATAAGTATGGGTATATTGTGTATAATGTATTTTTTTTTCCTCCTCAATTATGAGACAATAGTATGTTTACTACCAATTAAAGCCAAGTAGGGGCTTCCCTGGTAGCTCAGAGGTTAAAGCGTCTGCCTGCAATGTGGGAGACCCAGGTTCAATCCCTGGGTTGGGAAGATCCCCTGGAGAAGGAAATGGCAACCCACTCCAGTATTCTTGCCTGGAGAATCCTGGTGGGCTACAGTCCACGGGGTCACAAAGAGTCGGACAGGACTGAGTGACTTCAAAAAAAAAAAAAGAGCCAAGTAGAGTGTGCTTTGGGGTCATGGTGTGATAATACCCTTTTCTTTGAGAGCTGACATAGGTTTCAACTACATGAATGTTTTTGTCATTGTGTGTTTGAAACTAGCCTACTGTAAAACTAATTTGAATTACAGGTGATCACTTTTTAAAAATTTTTTAAAATTTTATTTATTTATTTGGCTGTGCTGGGTCTTTGTTGCTGCACGAGGTTTTCTCTATTTGTGTAGAGCAGGTGCTACTCTATAGTTGTGGTGTGTGAGGCTCTCATTGCCTTGTCTTCTCTTATTTTGTAACACAGGCTCTAGGTTGTGATGGCTTGTGTAGTTGTAGCATATGGGCTCAATAGTTGTGGCTCCCAGGCTCCCAAGCATAGGCTTAATAATTGTAGCTCATGGGCTTAGTTGCTCCACAGCATATGGGATCTTCCCAGGTCAGGGACTGAATCCATGTTTCCTGCATTGGCAGGTGGATTCTTTCCCTCTGAGCTACCAGGGAAGCCCAATTACTCTTTTTTATTAAACACTATTCCTTTAGTGTTTCTTTTATTTTGAAAATCATCACTGGGAAGATTCATAATTCTGTTCAGGATGGGTATTACTTTAGGTGTAAGATCATGTGTTCAACATGAAAGAATTTATTTATGAATTATAATTAATAGGATACTTATGGTTCTTTATATCTTGTAGATATGTCTGATACACATATAAGCCAGAAATTAGCGACAAAAGTAAACAGTGATAAAGAAGTATTTCACACAGTGATGTTGGGAAGACCTGAAAGCCATGAAATCACAGATTTTTCCCTTAGAGAGATCCAGGAAAATTTGCATGAATTTGAGTGTCAGGGGAGAGATGATGAAAGAAATTACAAAGGAATGTCTATTACCCAGAACAAAAATCTCACTAATGAAAGTGATCGACACAGTAGAATTGCAGCGGGAAATAAGCATGTTGAAAACAGGCATGGATCAAGCTTTCAAGATGAACTGCAGATACTTCAACCTGAAGGGAAAACATTTGAATGTATTCAAGTTGTGAGGAGTATCAACAGTAGCACCTCAGATTTGCCACTTCAGAGAACTCCTAGTTTCTGCACCAGCATTTCGGATATATGTGAGAATGCTGTTATGCACCCTTCAGTACTGGCGCAAGACCAGGAAGCACACAGAGGAAAACCTTACAAATGTACTGAGTGTGCCATGACCTTTGTTCAGGACTCGGAACTCACTGGACATCAAAGGATCCATAGAGAGAAACCATATAAATGTGATATGTGTGGAAAGGCCTTTAGTCAAAATGCAAGACCTATGGTTCATCGGAGAGTTCATACTGAAGAGAAACCCTATAAATAGGGTGAATATAGCAAAGCTATCAGTGCACATTCAGTCTTTACTGACCATCAAGCAGTTCATACAGGAGAGAAGCCATATAAATGTAATTTATGTGGCAAAGCCTTCGGTCACATGTCTTATTTTACAGTTCACTGGAGAATTTTATGTAATGAGTGTGGCAAAGCTTTTAATGCAGATTCAGACTTAACTAGACATCAAGCAGTTCATACAGGAGAGAAACCATATAAATGTGACCTATGTGGAAAAGTCTTTAGTCAAAATGCAACACTTACAGTTCATAGGAGAATTCATACTGGAGAGAAACCATATAAATGTGATATATGTAGCTGGTGCTTTACTCGAAATGCACACATTAGGATTCATTGGAAAATTCATACTGGAGAGAAACCATATCAATGTGATGAGTGTGGAAAAGCTTTTAGTGCATTCAGACTTAAGTAAACATCAAGCACTTCATACAGGAGGGAAACCATATAAATGTAATTTATGTGGCAAAGCCTTCAGTCTCAGGTCTTATTTTACACTCCATTAGAGAATTCACACTGGAGAGAAACCATATCAGTGTGATGTATGTAGCCAGTGCTTTAGTCAAAATTCATAGCTTAGGCATCATCGGAGAATTCATACTGGAGAGAAACCTTACAAATGTAATGAGTGTGGCAAAGCATTCAGTCAGGGTTCAGGCCTTAAAGCTCATCAGAGAATTCATACTTTAGAGAAACCATATAAATGTGATGAGTGTGGCAAAACTTTTAGTGCACATCCAGACTTAACTAAACATCAAGCAGTTCACACAGGAGAGAATCCATATACATGTAATTTACGTGGCAAAGCTTTCAGGTACAGGGCTTCCTTTGCAGTTCATCACAGAACTCATACTGGAGAGAAACCATACAAATGTGATGAGTGTGGCAAAGCTTATAGTGCACGTTCAACCTTTATTTACCATCAAGCAATACATACGGGAGAGAAACCATATAAACGTAATTTGTGTGGCACAGCCTTCAGATACAGGACCGACTTTTCAGTTCATCAAATAATTCATAATGGAGAGGAACCTTACAAATGTCCTGAGTGTGGCAAAGTCTTTAGTAAGAGTCTAGTCCTTACAGTCAGAGAGTTCATACAAAAGAGAAACCATGTAAATATGATATGTGTGCCTTACTCAAATTGCACACCTTGGAATTAATTGGAGAATTCATACTGGAGAAAAATCTCACAAATGTAATGAGTGGCAAAGCCTTTAGTGCATGTTCAGCCTTAACTGACCATTAGGCAGTTCATACAGGAGAGAAACTAGACATGTAATTTATGTGCAAAGCCTTCAGTCACAGGAATCACTTTTCAGGTCTTCTGAGAATCCATACTACAGTGAAAAGTTACAAATGTAATGCATGCAGTAAAGCATATCATCTGTTTGACCCTCAGAAAAGTCACACTGGAGGAAAACCACACAAATATATGTGGCAAAGCTTTGATTCTATGTTCAGACTTAAGTAACCATTAGGTAATTGATTCTGAATTGAGATCTTACCCACATCATGAATGTGGCAGGTGTTTGTTTTGGAAGGCATTCATTTCTTACAAAGCAAGAGAAAATTCATGCTGGAGAGAAGCCATACATTTAGAGTGCAGTCAATCTTAAGTGACCATAAGGTAATTCTTACGGAGGGAATCATATGAATGTAATGTGTGGCCGGGTCTTCAGTAACAGGTCTCATCATTCACGTCATCAGAGAATTCATAATGCAGAGACACAAACGGAAGATGGGGAACATACTGGAACAGTACTTTACAGATGCATTGGGGGTGGAAAAAGTTTCACCTTGAGTTGGATGCATTTGACAACAAGAGTCCATATTGAAGAGGAGTCATGGAAATGTGTGGGCAAGGGCTTTCTCCAGGCTCCGAATGCACTAGACCTCAAATTACACGTCTTTCAGAGAAAGTACACAGATATAATGTGCATGCTAAAACTTCAACCTGAAGTTCAAATCTGTGAAACATGAAAGAATTTATATTGGAGAGCAAGCTTGCAGTTTTTTCCATCAGATATGCACACTTTGGGCATAATAAGGTAATTTATGCAGATCAGAAACTGAACAGATATACTGAATGTGAAAACAGTTCTAAGAAAACCAGTATGTCTTCAAGATTCACCAAGAAATTCATATTGGGGAGAATCCTTATAGATGTAATGAATTTGCCAAGTTTTTAGACCAGTTCTTAGTTCTCCAACATTAACCTCCAATACTATTGCAGAATAATTATATTAAATATGTTGAAACTTATGGCATGTGGTGTATATTAAATATATTGAAACTGAAGGACATGTAGGAAGATAGCCCAGTATCTTCAGTGTGTAAAGTGTTTAATTAGTGGAGTTTTCTTGAGAAGGCCATATTACTATTGAGAGGGTAACAGGCAGGAAGGCCAGGGGTCTCCAAACGGAGGAAATAGGCTGCAAGTGTCAGACACGTTTATCTCTTTTAAGCAGCAGGAGGAAACAAGCAATATTTTTTTCCTTTTCTATACAAATTAAAAGCTTTCTCTTAAAATACTGTGTTGCTATAATGACACCTGGTTTCACCTGAAGTTAACTATTCTCAAACCTTGAGTTAACCAATGCATTTTTCTTATGGAAATGTTTGTCTTAAGCTATGTTAATATACTGTGCATTTACCCTAGACTTTGTCTTCAAGTCAGTTCTGCCTAATGGCTCAGAACTTACTTGACAAACCAGTAAGTTTTACTCAGATATTGTTCCCCTAATCTATGTAAACAAAACTATCTGTATGGTAATCTGCCCTTCTACGAGATTCAAGTCGATCCTTTCATGGCCAGGGATGAATCATCTGGTGCCAAGATTATCCCAAAATACATCTTATGGATGAGGGGCCTGGTGCCATTCTGAGTTTTGAGACATTCCTTTCTTTCATTAACAGACTGCTAGTGACTATATAACATCCAGCTTAAGAGTAGCAGGGGGGCACTCTATCTGCCACCTTCTGACGCCTATGTCAGAAGCTTTCTCTAGCTCCTTGATACTTTAATAAAACTTTATTACACAAAAGCTCTGAGCGATCAAGCCTTGTTTCTGGTCCTGGATTGAATTCTTCTCCTCCGGAGGCCAAGAATCCCGGCATCTTTTCGTGGTTCAGCAACAACCTTTCACTATGGCTTTTCTGCAGTAGTTTGAAAACCTTCTGTAGCTTTCTTACAGGGCCTTTCATGATGGTCTCTACAGAGGAATTAGTAAGATGTAGAGGCTAACCTGATTAAGTGTGGTTCATTCATATCCATCTTTCCTGAGAAAACATGGACACTGAATTATTCAATTCACTGGTATGTGAATTGGCATCAGGTAAGGGCAGAGAATAATGTAAAACTGTGCCATAACTTACCATGCTTGTTATGTTCAGGGCGCCCTTCCATACACAGACCACAGCATGTTGTAGGACTGGGTGCTATACTGTCTGACCATCGAGAGAGCAGTTATCTGAAGTGGAAATTTAATCAAAAGAAATCAAATAGTATATATATGTGTATGATTGACATTTAACTGCTGCCATTACCATTTGCTACTGTTTTATTCAGAATATATCATAGATGTCCTCTTTTGATTCATAAAATGTAATCACTTTCTCCACAACCCTGGATGAACCATGTTCTTCCCACCAACAGAGTTTTATCAGACCTCAGTATTTTGTAACAGATGGTAACAATGCATTGTTAGGCTCTTGGGGCTGAAACAATCTGAGAATTGCTTTCCACAATAGAACCAAAGATCACGCAATTTGGGAATTAAATATTCATAATTTGCACTTGAGTTACTCTGCTTCAGAACATTCAGACAGCTGTAATTAAAATACCATAGCAGTGCATTTTCAGACTCAAAATATATTTAAATAGAAAAAAATTGTGGAGTTCCCCAGCAGTCCAGTGGTTCAAACTCCACACTTCACTGCAGAAGGCACAGGTTTGATTCATGGTCAGGGAAGTAAGATAATGTAAAATGCCAGGCAGCCCTCCGCCCCCCAAAAAAGTACAAAAATTTGAACTTAGAAATTTTAAAGATCTAATTGAAGTTGAATGATTCACGAATCAGGCAGCACCCTATCTAGTTCGTTCAGAGGTGCTCAAAGGAACTGTACAACATGGAAGGCTTCCGTAGGTAGAAACTAGATAGGACAAGAAAATTATTCGCAAACACATGGCTTCAGGTCTGGTCTCCTATCCAGGGGTGTAGGCAGGAGGAGGGTGTAGCCAGAGTCTTGCCCTGCAGATTACTGCACTAGTGTCCTGGAAATTCCAGTCAGTGACTCCTGGTCATGTTTTTAATCAGGCAGACACTGCAGTGCAGTGTTGGTTTGCCCTCCTGGAGGCAGTGGCTCCACCTTGGGCCTGTCTCTTCTTTTTAATACAGCCTGAACCTTGCCATGCATCAGTGAGTGTGCCCTGTATGAATAGGTGTCTTCATGTTCTTCCTGTATTGCTTGACATGAAGAGAAAATAAGCATATAGTTGTTTAGTCATGAAGTCGTGTCTAACCCTGTGACCCATAGACTGTAGAGCGCCAGTCTCCTCTGTGGAATTTCCCAGGCAAGAATACTAGAGTGGGTTGCCATTTCCTCCTCCAGAGGATCTTCTTGACCCAGGGATCAAACCTTTGTCTCCTTCATTGACAGGCAGACTCTTTACTGCTGAGCCAGCTGGGAAGCCCCAAATAACAAGGTGAGTCTTTAAATTTTAATGATAGATATTCCAATTCTAGCATCAAGGCAGGAAAATGAAAAATACTCATTTTTGAAATGTCATTTGTACCACTCTACCTGAAAGTGAGAGATAAACGCTTGTAGTTGGGAAATTATTTTAAATTTTTATTATGTAAACTTTTTAGGTTTGTTTTGAAAGGCATGAAACGGTTTTTTTCTTACAATCTTTAATTTTTTTTCTTTTTTATTTCCACATATAAATTTTCAGTAAAGTTCACTCTAATGTAATGACTTCCTTCACTCTTATGATAACTTCACAAACATAGCCATGTGTATTCTTAATTTCTCAGCCACTGTGCAGCAAGGCCAGGCCATGAGACCAGTTTTGCCAAATATAGTGTGAGTGCAAGTGATGTGTTACTCATCTGAATGATGTTATAAATAAATCACCCCGGAAACTCCCTGATGAACCAATGGTTTGATTTCTGTGCTTTCGCTGCCTGGAGGGCCTGAATTCAGGCTCTGGTCAGGGAACTAACATTCTTCAAGCTGCATGGCATGTCAAAAAAAAAAAAAATCACTAAGACCCTTTGTCACTCCCCAACTGGATTAATTGACCCAAATGTGACCTAACTATTGCTCCAAGCAATTACTGATGCAATATCAGTAGTTTTCTGCCAGCCTGTAAATTGTTTTTTTAACTTATGGTCTGTTTAATGTGGGGATGATTCATTTGTTTACTTTTGGCTGTGCTGGGTCTTATTTGTTGGGCTCAGGGCTGCTCTCTAGTGGTGCTCAGGCCTCTCATTGTGGTGACTTTTCTTGCTGCAGAGCACGGATCTAGGTCATGTGGGCTCAGTAGTTGTGATGCTTGGACTTAGCTGCCCTGTGATATATGATGTCTTCCTGGACCAGGGAGCTAACCCATGTCCCCTGGCAGGTGGATTCCTAGCCACTGGACCCACAGCGGTCTCTCATCTGATGTTTGTATAAGAACCTGTGAGATCTATTGAGGGGAAGCTGAAACCACAAATTCTCCCAGACTGAATATTTTGTTCGTTTGTTTCATTGGTGGTTTTAAATTATGGGGGTTCTTAAGGTTAACCATTATATGTCTTTGCATTCACCGTTTAATTTGATGTTTTCAGAGATACAAATAAAGCTATTTATAAGAAAGCTTTTTCTGTGTGTGTGTGTGTGTGCACGTGCGTGCGCTAGGTCACTTCAGTCCTGTCTGACTCTTTGCCACCCTAAGGACTGTAGCCTCCCAGGCTCCTCTGCCCTTTTGTTTCCTGCACTGGCAGGCAGGCTCTTTACTACTAGTGCCTCCTGGGAAGCCAAAAGCTGTTGCTAATGAGCTCTAAAAATGTCGCAGTTTAAAAGTTTCTCTTATTTAAAGGATCCACCATCTGGCTATTGAGTAGTAGTAGCCCAACAGCCCCTCAAGGCGATAAGACACAAGACACGTCACCACAAGAGGGTGCAAAGAATGCAGCCTTCAAAATAGTCTTAAGAAAGTGAAAGCCCTTGTACACCCAGACAAAAGGAAGGTTAAAATAATTGCAGGGACCATTAATGGCCGGGACCCCTTATGACAAATTCCCTGCGAGCTGGTCCAGTCTATTCGACTGGCTGCCAAATATAACCCTGTGTACCTTCCAGACCAAGTTCTCAAAACAGAACAAAATGCCTAAAAAGATTGGGTAGAACATTGATATCACAAAGGTACAAGGAGAGAAATGCAGGGTCCTCTTAGAAGGGCTTAATCCTTTAGGGTCAGAATTCTGAAAAGATGTTTTACAAAACTGGCTTTCTCTACCCAGTTTTGGAATGTCAAAAAGAGCTCCCATGTTGGCCAGACATAATTTAAAGCAGCTCCCATTTTTAAAGCAGAGTTTCCCTAGTACCCAGTTAAGTACCCCCAAGTGTAAATTCCATACCTACATAAAGCTGGCTCAGGTTTGCTTAGAGTTGGGAGTCCTGATGCTTCTTATCTTGGTCAGTCCAGATCACCTCAGTGTTGGTTTTTCTGCTGTGCTGGATCTTGCCTTGCATGGGCTTTCTCTAGTTTCAGCAAATGGGGGTTACTCTGTAGTTGCTGTGTGCAGGCTTCTTGTAGCTATGGCAGTGAGCTTACTGTAGCCCACTAGGCACTAGGAGAAAAAAATGAAAGTCACTCAGTCTTGTCCAGCGCTTTGTGATCCCATGGACTGTAGCCCTCAGAGGAGCCTGGTGGGGTCACAAAGAGTTGGACACGACTGAGTGACACTTTTTCTCCTAGTTCTCAGATCTCCAAGTTATTGGTTGATCACCCTGAATTTTACTTGGCAGTGTATTAACGGACTTAGTTCAAACACACTGAGTGGGGCTCTCAAACTTATCTGGACTTGCTGAGGAGGTGAATGGCCCCATGAGGTGCTTACTGATGTACCAAGGTCAGTATCTCCAAAGCACAGACTGGTGCCTGTTTTTCTGCACTGTTAGTAGGTCAGTGTAGTCTCTAACGAGCTTGATCCTTGAAGAACTGGGATGTCAAGACACTTTTCTGCCAGGGTCCAGCCCCAGCAGGATCTAGGGGTACCCTCAGGAGAGACGGTGTTGGGGAGAGAGAGAGAGAATATTGCAGTTAAGAAAGCAGAGGAGAGGAAGAGGTTGATATTCCTTGGTTTACATAGAAAGCCAGTAAAGCCCCTGCATAGGACTTGCTCTGCTCACAAAGGCCTCAGGCGCCCTCTCGATGGGGTGAAGGCGCAGAGCACCTTCTCGAGAGGGTCTTAGAAGTCTGAGCAGGAAAATGAACTCAGCCTCTGCGCTCTAGGGGATCAACCTGAAAACGAAAAGAGAGAGAGAAGGAAAGAATGACACGAGGAGACCAAGCTTCGGTGAGCAAGGCCCGCAACTTTTTTTTCAAAAGGAGCTTTTATACCTTAAGTTGTACCTGGAGAATAATGGAAGATGCAGAGTCATGCAGGGTCAGCAGTCCTGACCCTTATCGAGACCAGGCTTTCTTTCTGCATACCTTTCCATATACAAAGGTCTTAGGTGATTTACATCATCTTCTGGCCAGGAGGCCTGATAACATTTTATGACTCTTTCTTCTGATAAAGGTTAGTCAACCAAAAAACTTATTTTCTCTAAAAGTGTTTTTTCTCTAAACTCTGGTGCCACTGTCAGAAAGTACTAAATAAAGTTACATTCTTCATAGATCAAGGGTACGTTGGGTTATAACAAACAAAATCTATTAACTCAAGGTCTGATGTTATTAATGCCAAGGCTACTACTAATTTTTTCTATATATCAACTATATTAATCAATGCACTCCCAGATATACAATCAATAAAAGATATGAAAACTCGGCAGCAGGCATTGGCTCAACAATGAAACCCTCCACCAGTACTATTCTAATGATTTTTAACTCTTTTAAAGACTCTATATTTATAGAATGTTTTAAGCTTCCCATGCCTCTTGTGGTTGGGAGGCTGTGAACAATCACATGTGTAGCTGTAAAAGTCGGGATAAACCTGTCAGGCAAGTTAGAGAGCCATCAGAGGGGTTGGAATTGAAACATTCCTATTATGCCCAGGAGACTTATTAACTAGAGCCCTAAGTTGATATTCTCCAGAGAAAGGTGGTCGGGGATAGCCCCCTGTTAATGTCAGAAGAGTTTGGTGAATGGCATAAAATAGTAAGACAGACAAATTTTGGTTTTGGGGTAGATGCTTGAGCAGATCCAGGGGGTCCCTCGAGTCCTGATCCGCCTTGCCCATCAGGTTCCTTCCGCATGACCTTGTCATGGGTGGGATCTCCCGTGCTGGCTCCTGGCACTTTTCTCCTTACAGGTGTTAGTAGGAAGCAGCCAGTTGTAAGAGTTGTGTGTTTCACATTCTAGCTTGTCATCCCTACACAAATCCAGTTGTTTACTTAAACTGCTTAAATTCTAATTGCAGAAATATCTGGGTTTCGAGGTCCAGCCACCACCCTACATTAACCCCTAGCCCCACCACCATGCCAGGTTTCAGTTCCCAGACATCTGAATCCCTTCAGCCTCATCAGCAGGACTCCTGTTAAAAATAAACCTTACTTTAGAGCATAATGATCCCACAGAATTTTAAGTTTTTACTTTAAAACTGTTCTGTGACAGTTACCTAAACTAGGGAGGAATCAATGGTGCAACATAAGACCCTAAAGTATTTCTAAGCAGGTCAGAAAGCAACAGTTAGAACTGGAAATGGAACAACAGACTGGATCCAAATAGGAAAAGGAGTACGTCAAGGATGTATCTTGTCACCCTGCTTATTTAACTTCTAAGCAGAGTACATCATGAGAAATGCTGGACTGGAAGAAGCACAAGCTGGAATCAAGATTTCCGGGAGAAATATCAATAACCTCAGATATGCAGATGACACCACCCTTATGGCAGAAAGTGAAGAGAAGCTAAAAAGCCTCTTGATGAAAGTGAAAGAGGAGAGTGAAAAAGTTGGCTTAAAGCTCAACATTCAGAAAACAAAGATCATGGCATCCGGTCCCATCACTTCATGGGAAATATATGGGGAAACAGTGGAAACAGTGTCAGACTTTATTTTTTGGGGCTCCAAAATCACTGCAGATGGTGATTGCAGCCATGAAATTAAAAGACGCTTACTCCTTGGAAGAAAAGTTATGACCAACCTAGATAGTATATTCAAAAGCAGAGACATTACTTTGCCGACTAAGGTCCGTCCAGTCAAGGCTATGGTTTTTCCTGTGGTCATGTATGGATGTGACAGTTGGACTGTGAAGAAGGCTGAGCGCTGAAGAATTGATGCTTTTGAACTGTGGTGTTGGAGAAGACTCTTGAGGGTCCCTTGGACTGCAAGGAGATCCAACCAGTCCATTCTGAAGGAGATCAGCCCTGGGATTTCTTTGGAGGGAATGATGCTAAAGCTGAAGCTCCAGTACTTTGGCCACCTCATGCGAAGAGTTGACTCATTGGAAAGGACTCTGATGCTGGGAGGGATTGGGGGCAGGAGGAGAAGGGGATGACAGAGGATGAGATGGCTGGATGGCATCACGGACTCGATGGACGTGAGTCTGAGTGAACTCTGGGAGATGTTGATAAACAGGGAGGCCTGGCGTGCTGCAATTCATGGGGTTGCAAAGAGTCAGACACGACTGAGCGACTGAACTGAATTGAACTGAACCTAGATAGCATATTCAAAAGCAGAGACATTACTTTGCCAACAAAGGTCCGTCTAGTCAAGGCTATGATTTTTCCAGTAGTCATGTATGGATGTGAGAGTTGGACTGTGAAGAAAGGTGAGTGCTGAAGAATTGATGCGTTTGAACTGTGGTTTTGGAGAAGACTCTTGAGAGTCCCTTGGAATGCAAGGAGATCCAACCAGTCCATTCTAAAGGAGATCAGTCCTGGGTGTTCTTTGGAATGAATGATGCTAAAGCTGAAACTCCAGTACTTTGGCCACCTCATGCGAAGAGTTGACTCATTGGAAAAGACTCTGATGCTGGGAGGGATTGGGGGCAGGAGGTCAGGGGGACGACAGAGGATGAGATGGCTGAATGGCCATCTCCTCCTCACCGACTCGATGGACCCGAGTCTGAGTGAACTCCGGGAGCTGGTGATGGACAGGGAGGTGTGGCGTGCTGGAATTCATGGGGTCGCAGAGTCGGACACGACTGAGCGACTGAACTGAACTCAACTGAAAACCAGAGAAGCTATCTTTTGGAACCAAAGGAAAAACGTGCACCCGCTCGGCCCCGCCCCTGTCAACAGGAACCTTCTCAGTGGCCGCTGCTCAGGCCCAGCCCCCAGCTCCTCTTCCATCTTTATCCATGTCCGCGAGTTTCCAGCAAGTCCCAAAACCGTGACTGAGGATCTGAGGTCACTCTCGGGAACATGAGGTACCTTTTCTTTCCCTAAACTGCACCTTGGTGTACCCTCTCCTCCATTTAGGAGGTCTTCGGACCGTCAAATTACCCTCACCTGCTCCTCCACGTTGAGTAGTTTCACTTTTGGCCCTCAGAGGCCGGATTCATGTAGATGTGAGTATGGATGCGAGAGTTGTGCTACAAAGAAAGCTGAGCGCCGAAGAACTGATGCTTTTAAACTGTGGTGTTGAAAACTAAAAATTAAAAAATTAAAAAAAAAAAAAAAAACTGTGGTGTTGGAGAAGACTCTTGAGAGTCCCCTGGACTGCAAGGAGATCCAACCAGTCCATCCTAAAGGAAATCAGTCCTGAATATTCATTGGAAGGACTGATGCTGAAGCTGAAACTCCCAATACTTCGGCCATCTGATGCAAAGAACTGACTCATTGGAAAAGACCGTGATGCTGGGAAACATTGAAGGCAAGAGGAGAAGGGGATGACAGTTGATGAGATGGTTGGATGGCATCACTGACTCATGGACACAAGTTTGAGTAAACTCTGGAAGTTGATGGACAGGGAGGCCTGGATTGCTGCAGTCCATGGGGTCGCAAAGAGTGCCTGTAATCAGGCACACGTCTTGGTGGAAGTGTACTGCTCTTCTTGATGAACAGATACCTTTCTTAATGGTTTTTGTGCTTTTCTAAATATGGGAAGATACAAGAATCCAGGCTTAAAATTTTTCTCCTCTGGAAGTAGTTGATCTGAAGGCTCGTTCTGTCTGGGACCAACCCAAGCAGAGGGTGCCTCATACTGATACTCCTAGGAATTCCTGTCATGGCAGCGGTAGGTCAGTGACTGACAGGTGTCTAATGACTTGATTCTTGTAGAACTTGGTGGAGGGCAGCATTGCCGGTTTTCCCATCACTTCCCTCTTGACCTTCATTTCAGCCAGTGTTTGGGAGGCATTTTGTCACCAGTTTCTCCCACGGTGCTCAGTTCAGTTCAGTTCAGTTCAGTTGATCAGTCGTGTCTGACTCTTTGTGACCCCATGAACCACAGCATGCCAGGCCTCCCTGTCCATCACCAACTCCTGGAGTTCACCCAAACCCACGTCCATCGAGTGGGTGATGCCATCCAACCATCTCATCCTCTGTCATCCCCTTCTTCTGCCCTCAATCGTTCCCAGTATCTGGGTCTTTTCAAATGAGTCAGCTCTTCACATCAGGTGGCCAAAGTATTGGAGTTTCAGCTTCAACATCAGTCCTTCCAATGAATACACAGTACTGATTTCCTTTAGGATGGACTGGCTGGATCTCCTTGCTGTCCAAGGGACTCTCGAGAGTCTTCTTCAGCACCACAGTCCAAAAACATGAGTTCTTCTATGTTCAGCCTTCTTTATGGACCAGCATTCAAAACGCAAAACTTTGATTCTAATTTTTATGTCATAGGCTCTTTGGATAAAACGTTCAGTTGCTTAAGCACTGCATAAGAACATGATAAAATTTTTATTTTCTAGTGTTCCCCTTACATAATTGTTGAAATGGAGATGATCTGTAATGTATACATAATATTTAAGTCGTGAATAATGTTGATAATGCCATTTATCATGTTTTAAAAATAGTCCACAAAAATGTCTTCTTACCTATTTACAGCTCTCATACAGAGGGTTACCATATGCAGCTGTTTTTGGTTAGATGCCACATCCAAAGACTCAATGGCAGTATGTTTCGTGACAGGTTAAAGCAAAATCAAACAAAACACCTGTGAATTTAATTTGAAACTGTATATGATATTACATATTTGCTAGGAATTTGATATTTGGAGAGAAGAAAATACAGTCGACCCTTCGTATCTGCATATCCATGGATTCAATCAAAGCATGGAAAATATTTGGGGAAAAAATTCCATGATATTCCAAAACCGACAACTTGAATTTGCCACTCATCTCATCTATTTCCATCTCACTTACATTATATCTGAGCTTCCCTGGTGGCTCAGGCAGTAAAGAATGTGCCTGCATTGCAGGAGACGTGGTTTGATCCCTAGGTCAGGAAGCTCCCCCAGAGAAGGAAATAGGCACGCACTCCAGTATTCTTGCCTGGAGAATTCCCAGGACAGAGAAGCCTGGCGGACAGAGGAGTCCCATTCCATGGGGTTGCAAAGAGTCGGACATGACTGAGTAACTAACATTACGTTATTTTTAGTATAGGGACCTTTGTTGTCAGCCTTTGCTTTTCAACTTCCCTTCCGGGAAGCAGACGTCTTTTAATTTCCTGCAGTCACCTTCCTCAGAGATTACACTACTGAATTGTTCAGCCCCGCCCGCCTCACCTTCCTAAGGTGCAGGGCAGACCCGGCTTCCCTCCAAGTCCCGCACCCTGACAGCTTGTCTCCCTTTAGGCCGCTTCCCAAGGCCGCCCCCGCCGTTTCACTGCCGGCCTGTGCAGCTTCCCACATCCGGAAGTGGAGAGCCGGCGGTGCAGCTGTCTCAGCAGCGCGGCGTGAGTTTCTAAGTCACACCTGCCGTTCTCACTTGGCTTCCCTCGGTACCCCGGGTCTGAGGGACTCTGCTGACTAAATCCCCGCGCCTGCCCCACCAACCCCAGCAAATTCAGATGTCTCCGGAAGCGGTGAAGGGGCGCCTCGCTTTTGGTTTAAAGTCTGCGCTTAAGCCGGTTCCTGCTTTTGGAACTCGGAAACGCTGCATTTCGCACCTCGTTCCGTCTTAAAACCATTTACTGTCCCCTCTGCACTTCCTGCAGCGCATAAAATTCTCTTCCACGAGGTGGGTATTTACGCTCCGCGGTCCTCAGCCTCGCCTTCTCGGCTCCTGGAGGCCACGTCCTCCCCCAGCTCCTGGGATTCTGGGGAGCGCGCCCCGCTCCTGAGACCCACTCCCTCGCAGCGCCCGTGTCTCCTCGGCCTTGTCTTCATAACGACCTTTCCCCTGATCCTGTGTCGGGGTGGGTGACCTGGGCCAGCCACTTGACCCCTGTGGTTCTTCCCTGCCAAATTCCAGAGAATTTAGCTCTTGCAGAAGGAGGGCTTCTTCAGCCCCCATTCCTGGAAATAGTGGGGGTGGGGGTGGGGAGGGGTGGGGTGTAGTGTCATTAGAAGCAAAGACATCGACTTCGAGAGAAAAAACTGAAAAAAGCCTGAGGAAGAATCGATGACAAGATAATTGGTGAGAAACTTGCGAAGAGACGGCAACATGAAAGAGAGGAAGTCTTGAAGGTTGCGGGTAGGCAAGGAGAAAAGTTTAGAGAAAAGCAGGATCTCCAGAGTGTTAAAGGTGAGCAAAATAGGAAGGTGGTGTTCAGTGCCAGTCTTGGCGACCCCTGTATCTCTGAGATTTTGCTCAAATTCATGTTCATTGAGTCCAGGGATGCTGTCTAACCATCTGATCCTCTGCCGACCCCTTCTATACCCTTCAAGTAGAGGGGCTGTAAATCAGGGGTCCCAAAGAGGGCGACAGTGGAGAGGCGGTTCACACAGAGCCCGCAAAGGGGATACAAGAGTTGGAACCTTGGCTTACAGAGCAATATCCTGCTGGGAGAGAAAGGGGACTCCTAGTGAACGGGCTTCCCTCGTGGCTCAGCTAGTAAAGAATCCGCTGGCAATGCGCGAGACCTGGTTTCGAACCCTGGATTGGGAAGATCCCCTGGAGAAGGGAACAGCTACCCACTCCAGTATTCTGACCTGGAGAATTCCACGGACTACAGCCATGGGGTCGCAAGAGTCATCAGGACTGAGCGACTTTCACTCACGTCCAGTAATTGGAGGAGCTGAGAAAGCAAGCAAAGTGAAAGGAAGCATAGCCACTTGGGGGTGCCAGAGAGTTGGGGGAAAGGGAGGGCAGAGGTGAAGGAAGGCAGAAATTCATGGGAGATTTAGGATCATCAAGGAGGCTGGATTAGAAGCATTTTACAGGGAACAGATGGCAGCGAGAGTCCAGATGGGAGTCAGGGAAGAAGCAGAGAGGAGGACAGCCAGAGAGCAGAGGGGAAGAGAAAGGGAGACGGAGAAAGAAGTAGGGAAGCAGATGAACTAAATGAGGTGGAAACAAGTAGTGTGCAGGTGGGGGAGGGGACTGGATCCAGGAGAGTGCTGAATTGGTTGGATAAGGATTATGAAGTCGTGATACATTGATTTTTGCCTTACCTCATAGCTCAGTCGGTAAAGAATCTGCCTGCAATGCAGGGTGGGGAAGATTCTCTGGAGAAGGAAATGGCAACCCACTCCAGTATTCTTGCCTGGAGAATCCCATGGACAGAAGAGCCTGGCGGGCTACAGTCCATGGGATCGCCAAGAGTCTGACACAAGTTAGTGACAAAACCACCACACTGATTTTTCACTTTAGGATCTAATAAATTTAAAACTTGTTTCTTTATACAGATGAGAATTGCAAAACTTCTGTCCGTAAGGCTTGTGCCTTTTGTAATTATTTGTATTAAAAGATAACATCCATGTGCAGAACTGACTGACTCTCATACTACATGGTGCCTTTTCCAGAATATTAAATATGTACTTGGTGATCATTTTCCTTTTTGCTTTCTCTTTTCTTTACATTTAATTCTTTTTGTAGCTTGGGATAGATTAGATCATTCAATACTGATGTAAAGAATTATTCGCTTCTGAAATAAGATTTGTTGCCCTCCTGTAATTAATTCATGTCATTGTTTTCTAAGTATGCTGTGTTCTCAATGTTTTTTTTCACTTGACACCTTAATTCTTCAGTAAAAATTTTTAACAAGCTGATTCACTTTAGGTTTGTTTCATGTTTATTTGAGGCCCATTTGCCGTTCTTGATGTTATAGGTTCGAAGCATTTTTCTGGTAACTAGTAAAGAGATGTACACTGTCTTGATGAGTACTTAGGAAGAATGTCAATGATCTTTTATATTAAGAGTCACGACCTAATTTAAGCAGTTCATCTGATACTCCATTTTCCTCTCTGTTATGTCATCTGGTAACTAGTGAGTAATGAGGTGATCTGATGGTGTTTCCCTCGGGTCCAGAATCTGAGCACCAGTGACCGCTGAAATGATTGGCCAAATTGGGTGTGTGACTGTGTGTGGCAGTTCTTCTTGGAGGGAGAGCCCAGTTGTTACTAGAATTTGAAATGGGTCCCAGTTTTGCAAAATGAAAAAGGACAACAGTAGGATGGAGGCGGGAACATATGCTTAGAGTGAGATAGATTATCAGCAGATGTCTTCTATGAATAATGGTCAATCTGCAGGGAGGCCTCCCACCTCCACTGGCTTCCTGTGTCCTCAGGGCAGCATCCTGACTCCTCAGGTGGCTCCACAGCCCTTTGTCACCCTCAGGTCGCTGCCAGTGTCTCCAGCCTCATCCTGGGAGCTGACCCCGTTCTTATGGTCAGTTTGTCCCGGTTACATTCACTTAGTCCTTGTTCATAGACACCAAAACCTTCTCTGTCTGGGATCTTAGTTTCTACACCTGCCTTTGGTCATTAAACACCGTGGCCCTTGCTCTTTCTGTTCCTTCAGGTCTAGGCCAGCAAGGTCTCCCCGTCTCCTTCCCATATTCTCTGTCACATTAACCAGGCTTCCTGCCTCTATATTAATCACCTTCATCAGAATTGCCCTTGTCCTTTGACTATTTGGAGTCTTTGCTTTTTTTCCTCCATTGAAGGATACACCATGTTCCTCTTCCTCCCTGGATGCTCACAGCATCTCACTCTGGGGGTGAGGACTGGGAATGTGGTTGGGCTGAAGAATTCTCAGGGGAGACAGAGGGGACAAGGTAGGTGATGATGGTTCCTGTATCTGTTCTGGACATTTCAACTCTAATTGATCCTTACCCCATGTGGACACTTAAACACTGGAAAGCAAAAAGATATGGGGAGTCCTAATGAGCCCGATAGATCTAGTGTCTTGAGGTGTCCCCATGTTTTAGTCTGCTGTGTCACTGCTCACTGCATCCCCCAGGTCTTCTAAGCTCTGTCCACCCAGGGATCAGTTGCCATCTTAGACAGCAGCTCTGCCTTCCAGCAGTTTATCTGCTCAGATCAGGGGATGCTGAGTTTACTGTGATTAGAGTGGCCAGAAGGTTTGGAATCCAAGGGGATATGAAGATATCCCCCTCTCCTTAAAGATCAGGGATTTCTTCCAGTTAGCTCTCACTGGGGAGGACAGGGGTCAGTGAGACTGAGGTCTCTCTGTCTTTGTTAATTCTTCACTGAGCTCAATCCAACCAAATCTGAAGGGCCTGTAAAGTTTTCTGATGTCCCAAGTTGCTGGCAGGTTTTCCCAGGAGGGCCGGCTCCTTGGTCTCTGTACTGAGTGCCCAGTGTCCTTGGATTTGCAGCTTGTGCGCAACTCTGTTGCGATGCTCATGCCCTTGGTCTCTGCTGTTTAGCCCTCTTGTTCAGCCATGCATGAAGAGGTAGAAAACTGGGGGAAAGTGAAGGGGAGCTTGTCAGAGTCTCCAGGAGGGCTGTGGCAGCAAGAGTAGGGCTCTGGATGAACCCAGTGAATGGGGGGGAGGGGTGGGTGTGTGACAGAGAAAGAGAGAGACATTCATACTTGTTGGATCACGGGGTGTGTGGAACTGTTGACAAAGGTGGTCTCAGTTCTACCTGGAGGACCTGGATATGGGCTCATGGACAGTTGTGTGCTGCATGGTATGGTGGGCATGCCATAGTGTCTTAGCTCAGTTTCCCTGGGACCCAGATGCTGTGACTGAGGTTTGCACGACTGGGTTTCGTTGGGAAACGCATGATCACACCTGTGGAGGAAGGAAGGACGTGGGAGTGGGTTGAGGACTGTTACCCTGCGGTGTGTTAGAATCAAGGCCTGAGCTGAGCCCACAGGGAGGTCTGGGTGCAGGGGGATGGGCACAGTGGTCCCAGAGACGGGGGACGGGATCCAGGAGTGCCCCACAGCACCCCCTCCACACAGTGGATTCTGTGGGGTCTTTAGGGAGGGCGAGAATCAGGCCCATAGAATAACTGTCGTTAAAATTCGGGAGATCACTTTGCAGATTACCTATAGTTTTTCTATTAGTTTGAGTTGCTAATGAAGATTTCAGATGGAAGGTAATAAAAGAGAAGTTGGCGTGTTCCTTGGAAGATGGTGAAGGTGCACTGGGGCGTGTGCATCAGCCTACACATCTGTCTTGTATTATTAGATTTTGGTGATGACAGTTTGGGGCTGCTGGGGTCACTGTGACGGATAAGATGTCTTGAGTCTGGTTGGTGTTTGGGCATCTTCGTGTATGTTATTCCATCATTAACACAGAAGTTGTTAAGGCTTGGAACCTTCTGGCGGTTGCATAGCAGGATGGGTGGATTATTACTAGGTCTCTGGGGAGTGTGTTGGCCCAGATGCGGGTTTGGAAGTTTCTTTCAGCCTCAAAGGGTAATGATTGGGCCTCAGCTTTGATGGCAGAAGTTTTGCATGATGCAGTGAAGGCTTGTTCTTAGAATCCAAGGATTATCAGCTCCACAGCAACCTGTAGTACAGGGGCTTATTCTGGAGATGACGCAGCTGCTACTTGTTGTTGCCAGCCCAGTAGATTCCTCTACTGTTCTCTCATCATCTTTACAGATCTCGAGCATCTGCCATGTCCATGCACAGTAGTTAATGGTTGTAAACAGTTGAAGGCAATGAAAATGGTACATGGAAAACAGTACAGAGTTACCCAAAGATTAAAAATAGAACATGCATAGGATCGTGCAATCTCACTTCTAATTCTGTAGCTAAGGCAAGGAAAATTTTAAAAACTGTTTATTTATTTGGCTTCACCTGCGTCCTTCAGGATCTTTGGTTTCAGTGCACTGAAATTCTAGTGTGGTGCTCGGGCTTAGTCGCTCTGCTGCCTGTGGGGTCTTAGTTCCCCCACCAGCGATTGAACCCACATCCCCCACAGAGGTAGGCAGGTTGTTCACTACTGGACCACCAGGGAAGTCCTGTGCAAAAATCAGTATTTTGAAGGAGTAACCTGCACTCCCGTAACCCATACTGTATGATTCACAACAGCCATGTGTTGTAGAAAGAACCTGAATGTCTGTTCTCAGCTGAGTGGATGATGAAACCGTGATGTGTATATGAGACAGGGTGGGTCCTGGGACCTTTCACTGCAGTTCTTGCACCTGGACGAACATCTTCTCGGGCAACAGGCCACAAAGAAAGTGTAATTGAACAAAGAAACTATACCCACATTCATGAGCAGACAGCAATTCTGAACAATAAGTAAAAGGACCACAAACCAAGCTTGATTTCTGAGGCTCCAGAAGCAAAATCAGGTCACTTCCCGTGATCCCTGCTGACTGCAACACCGGGGGGCCCGAGGCGGGGCAGATCACCTCAGCTTCCTTCCACCCTTAACCAAAGGGATCAGCTCACCCCCTTTTTGGGAGGAGCAGGGGCACACACTTCTTTTTCTGTCTCTCCTTACTGCAGCAAGAGTCCCGATAAAGCCTTTCTTGAAATTCCCCTCTGGTCTTATAACTATTTCTATTGATGAAAGAGCCCCAGGATCCAGGTTGAAAACATGTAAGTGTAAGTGTTAGTCACTCAGTCATGTCACACTCTTTGTGACCCCAGGGACTGTACCCTGCCAGGCTCCTCTGTCCATGGAATTCTCTAAGCAAGAGTACTGGAGTGGGTTGCCATTCCCTTCTCCAGGGGATCTTTCCAACCAAGGGATCAAATCTGGGTCTTCTGCATTGCTGGCAGATTCTTTACCTTCTGAGCTCCCAAGGAAGTCCTCATTGGTAACCCAGGCAAATATACACACATATTTGTAACGGCATATTCAATTCAGCTTGGTTGCTCAGCCATGTCTGACTCTGCCAGCTCATGGACTGCAGCACACCAGGCTTCCCTGTCCATCACCAACTCCCCGAACATACTCAAACTCATGTCCATCACCTTGGTAATGCCTTTCAACCATCTCACCCTCTGTCATCCCCTTCTCCCACCTTCAATCTTTCTGAGCATCTGGGTTTTTGCCAGTGACTCAGTTCTTTGTATCAGGTGGTCAAAGTATTGGAGTTTCAGCTTCATCATCAATACTTCCAATGAATAGTCAGGAATGATTTTGTTTAGGATTAACTAGTTGGAGTTTTTTGCTGTCCAAGGGACTCTCAAGAGTCCTCTCCAACACCACAGTTCAAAAGCATCAATTCTTCGCTACTTAGCTTTCTTTATACTGCTACTCTCAAATCCATACATGACTACTGGAAAAACCACAGCTTTGACTAGACAGACCTTTGTTGGTAAAGTAACGTCTCTGCTTTTTAATATGCTGTCTAGGTTGGTCATAGACATAGCGTTTCTTCCAAGGAGCAAGTGTCTTTTAATTTCATTTGTGCAGTCATTGTAAGCAGTGATCTTGGAGCCCCCCAAAATAAACTCTCACACTGTTTCTACTTTTTGCCCAGCTATTTGTCATGAAATGATGGGACCAGATGCCATGATCTTAGTTTTCTGAATGTTGAGTTTTAAGCCAACTTTTTCACTCTCTCACTTTCATCAAGAGGCTCCTTAGTTGTTCTTCACTTTTTTCCCATAAGAGTGGTGTCATATGCATTTCTGAGGTTACTGATATTTCTCCCAGCAACCTTTACCAGGGTCCAGCCCCGGCTGGATCCAGGGTATCCGAAGCAGGGACAGAGTCGGCGATTAAAGAGACATTAATTAGAGATTTAAAGAGAGATTAGAGAAGAAGAAAGTAGTGGAAAAATAGAGGAGAAAAGAGGCTGTATTCTTTGGTTTAAATAGAAAGCCAATAAAGCCCCAAGACAAGGGACTTTCACTGTCTACGTAGGCCGAAGGCACCCGCTTGAATAGCGGAGGGGCCCCACCTTGGGCTCCCTCTTGCGTGAGTCTTAGAAGCCCAGGTAAATAAGTAGACATGGCGAGCCTCTATGCTCCAGATGGGACTTCAGTCTGAAAAGGGAGAATGAGAAAAGAATGACACAGGGGAGCCAAGCATTGGTGCAAGACCCACAACTTTATTTTCAAAGGCAGCTTATATACCCTAAGTTGTACATAGAGAAATAATGGAATATGCAGAGTTATGCAGGGGCAGCAGTCCTGACCCTTACTGCGATTGGCTTTCTTTTTGCATACCTTCCCATATACAAAAGGTCTCAGGTGATTTACATTATCTGCTGGCCAAGAGGCCTGTTAACATTTTTATGGCTCTTTTCCTAGATAAATGTCTATCAACCAGAAAACTCATTTTCCCTTGAAATGTTTTTTCTTTAATCTGCATCACCCTCAAAGTACTAAATAAAGTTACATTCCTGTAGAACAAAGGTGCAGTGGGTTATAACAAGTACTTAACTCAAAGATCTAATGTTGCTAATGCCAGGGCTACTACCTGTTTTTTCTACATACCAACTATATCAACAAATAGAAGATATGAAAACTTGGCAGCAAGTATTGGCTCAACAATGAAACCCTTAATCAGTTCCATTCTACTGATTTTGACTCCTCGGAAGGCCCTACATTCCTAGGATGTTTTAAGCTTCCTGTTCCTCTCCTGCTCGGGAGGCTGTAAACAATCTCATGCATAGCTGTAAGAGTCCAGATAAACCCGTCAGGCAGGCTAGAAAGCCATCAGAGGGATTTTTGGATTGAAACACTCTTATTATGCCCAGGAGACTTATTATCTAAAAGCTCTAAATTAACTTTTTCCAGAAAAAGGTGATGGGGGGACCACCCCCTGTTAATGTCAGAGGAGTTGGTGAAAGGCATAATATAGTAAGGCAGACAGATTCCGGTTTTGGGGTAGATGCTCGAGTAGGTCCAGGGAGGTTCCCTCGAGATCCGACTCGCCTTTGCCTGTCGGGTCTCTTCCTCATGACCTTTGCCATGGGCTGGATTCCTCGTGCTGGGTCCCGGCAATCTTGATTCCAGCTTGTGCTTCATCCAGCCCAGCATTTTGCATGATGTGCTCTGAGTGTAAATTAAGTAAGCAGGGTAATATTATGCAGACTTGATGAACTCCTTTCCCAATTTGGAACCAGTCGATTATTCTATATCCAGTTCTAACTGTTGCCTCTTGACCTGCATGCAGATTTCTCAGGAGGCAGGTCAGGTGGTCTGGTATTCCCCTCTCTTTAAGACTTTTCCACAGTTTGTTGTGATCCACACAGTCAAAGGGTTTGGCATATTTAATAAAGCAGAAGTAGATGTTTTGTGGAACTCTTGCTTTTTTGATGATCCAGTGGATGTTGGCAATTTGATCTCTGGTTCCTCTGCCTTTTCTAAATCCAACTAGAGCATCTGGAAGTTCACAGTTCACATACTGTTGAAGCCTGGCTTGGAGAACTTTTAGCATTACTTTGCTAGCATTTGAGCTGAGAGCAATTGTGCGGTAGTTTGAACATTCTTTGGCGTTGCCTTTCTTTGAGATTGGAATGAAAACGGACCTTTTCCAGTTATGCGGCCATTGCTAAGTTTTCCAGATTGGCTGTCATATTGAGTGCAACACTTCCACAGCATCATCTTTCAGGATTCGAAGTAGCTCAGCTGAAATTCCATCACCTCCACTAGCTTTGTTCATAGTGGTGCTTCCTAAGGCCCAGTTGACTTTGCATTCCAGGATGTCTCACTCTGGGTGAGTGATCACACAATTGTGGTTATCTGGGTCATGAAGATCTTTTTTGTACAGTTCTTCTGTGTATTCTTGCCATGTCTTAATATCTTCTGCTTTTGTTAGGTCCATACCATTTCTGTCCTTTATTGTGCCCATCTTTGCATGAAATGTTCCCTTGGTATCTCTAATTTTCTTCAGGAGATCTCTAGTCTTTCCCATTCTATTGTTTTCCTCTATTTCTTTGCATTGATCACTGAGGAAGGCTTTCTTATCCCTTCCTGTGTAGATGGAGATTTTTGTTACTTGGGACAGCTTGGATGAATGTAGAGAATATTATGCTAATTGAATTAGGACAGACAGGGTAAGACTGATATTGTATATGCTTCCTTATATGTAGAATGTAAAAAAGTGAAACTCACTAGTACCAGACAGTGGGATGGTGGTTATTTGGGACTGGGAGGTGGGGAGGTTCGGGAAATGTTGGTTGAAGGGTGGTACAGATTTTGAGTTGTAAAATGAGTGCGTCCTGGGGAGGTGTGTGCAGCACCCTGACTGTAGTTAATCCTATTCTGCTACTGCATGCTGGGAATTTGTCAAGAGAGTCCGTCGTCAGTGTTTTCACCACACACGGAACATGGGCATTTGGAGGTGATGGATGTGTTCGTTCATGATTGTGATAAATATTTCAAAGGATACAGGTGTCACATGATCACATGGTGTATGGTATATGTACACATAACCCTTCTCGTTGGTCTCAGTGAAGCTGGAAAAGAAGAAAGTGGGAGGTGGCCTGGCCTTAATCCTTCACTAGTGATCAACCCAGGCTTCACATGAGATCATGAGGCATTTTGCCCGGGCATGTTTTGTACCCCTCCCCCAAAAGACATGCTCCTCAAGATCTTATGTGGGGCCTCACCCCAGGAATGTGCACAGGCCGTGGATGATTCTGATCTGGATCCTGCATTGAGCACCACGACTCTTAGCCTCCACTTCTGAGACTGAGATCAAGCCCTGGGGGAGGGGAGGGCACTCTGCTCTGAGTGGGGCTGGATCAGGGCCTGCTGTGTGACCTGAAGTGGATCATGGGGTGAGCGGAGGTGCCCCCTGCTCTGTGTGCATAAGGCCTCACCAGGAGGGAAGTATGATCCAAGGGAAAGTGTGGAAAAGTCCCGTGTTGGTCTCTGTGTGGGAGTTGACCGTCCTGCGTCCCTCCTGAGACAGTGTGCACAGAGGACTGTCTGTTCCACACTGTGAGGGCTTCCCTGTGTGTGTGGTTGGGGCTCAGGAAGGGAATGTGTTGACCCTAAGCATTAAACAGCATGTTTTCCACGTTCATGATAGAATTGTGAAGACTCATGGATGAAGAAGCCCAGAAGAGGAAAGAACAGGAGTCAGGCATGGCTCTTTCTCCGGTAAGGTCATATTCTCAGTGGATTCTCACACTGCCTTCCTGAAGTGCCCTTCTCTGGACTCACTAATCGTGTCTGACTCTGAGGTATCCTGTCTGACTTCTGTACATGCACACTCACCCGGGGCCTTCCCTCAGGGCCTGTCGTCTCCACTTAGATCCTGTCTCCCCATGACCCGGTGACTTGGCCCTTGTGAGGAGGCTCCCCTGGGCACCGTCCTGGGCAGGGAGTCTCACCCATGGGTTAGAGACAGGGTCTTGGTGCTGTTGGGCAGCAGGGGTTGCTTAAGGCCCATGTGGATGCGCTGTCTGCTCTCTTGTCAATCAGGGTAAAGAAGCTGTAGGTGGACCTCAGGTATTAACATGTACAGTACACAGTAAAATCTGCCAAAGAGGCCAGTGAGGGGAAATCAGTTCTGACTTTTTATAGTACATTTAAAACTAAATGAACACCTCCTTGAAAACTTAAGTGTTTGGGAATGGAATGGAACGTTCAGAAAGAGATGTCAGGGCTAGGGAGTGTTTTGTTACACCATCTAATTTCAACTGTGAAATCGGGCTTACTAATTTTTTTTTCTTTCCTTTTTGAGCACATGATTCAGCTTCCAGGGTCTTAGTTCGCTGAGTAGGGATTGAACCTGAAACCCTGCAGTGGAAGTGAGAGATCTTAACCACTGGACCATGAAGGAATTCTCCAACTTTACTAATCTTGATTCAGTATTTTCTTAGTGGAATAAAATAATAAATTTTGGAGTTTGTTAATAAGTGCATACCTAAAATTAATGATAAAAATCACATTATGATTTTTAAAATATATTTCCTGTACTCTGACTTCGTTGCTTCAGTGTCTTTTCCCTAGTTCTGGAGAGTGGTGACCACTCTGGTTGCAGTGTGCACACTTCTTATTGTGGTGGCTTCTCTTGTCTGGCAGCCCAGGCTCTAGAGAGTACTCGCTTTAGTAGTTTCACCTCCTGAGATGTACAGCTCTTGCTCAGGAATTGAGATTCATGGGCTCAGTTGCCCCTCAGCATGTGGGATCTTACCAGACCAGGCAACAACCTGTGTTTCTTACATTGGTCAGTGGACTCCTCACCACTGAGCCACCGGGGACGCTGTCATCTTATTTTTAAATACAGGTATTTTATGCAGATTGGCGTTAAAGTATTTTCTGTATTATTTTCTGCTTGTACTACCTTTTATGTTTTTAATAGTATAAGATAATGTTGAGAACTTCCCTGGTGATACAGTGGATAGCCACGTGTCTGCCAATGTAGGGGACACAGGTTCCATCCCAATTCCTGGAAGATGCTGCAGAGCAACTAAGCCCATGCCCACCAACTGCTGTGGCTGTGCTCTGGAGCCCGGAATCCTTAACTACTGAAGCCCGCATGCTTGAGCTTGTCTTCTGAAACAATAGAAGCCACTGCAGTGAGAAGCCTGGGCACTGCAGACACAACTCCATGCAGTGCGGCCACAAGTAGAGAGAGCTGGATCACAGCAACGAAGGCCCAGCATAAACAAACCAAATAAGCTGTAAAAAGGAAATAGAATGTTAACAAACTTACTGAGTCAAACTTAGATTTCATTCACTTTTAATGTCCGAAAGATGCCAAAATACAGGAGAAGAGAATGGCCGCCCACTCCAGTTTTCTTTCCTGGAGAATCCCATGGACAGAGGAGCCTGGCAGGCTACAGTCCATGGAGTCGCATAGAGTCTGACATGACTGAGCCAACTGAAGACCAACCTCCTCGCATAGCAGAGTAATTGCTGAAAAACAAACCTAAACCTCTAACTTTCCTCCTGCAGAATCTTAAGTCCTGTTCAGTTGCTTTTGAAATAACGTCTTCAATTTATAGGCCTTGCAGAAATCAGCCTATACTTGGCATTATCCCATCCTCGTTCCCACGTTGCAGTCATACTGGCTGGTTTTCTGTTCAGTAAATATCTTTGTGTGTCAGAGCACTCAGGCTCTTCTCTCTGCTTACAGAACTCTTCCATTTCCCACCTTGCCAATCCTAAGTGTTTCTTCCTCACAGAGACCTTGTCTGATTTCTCCATGTAGGTCACGACTTTCTGTTGAATCTTCTCTTAGCACCAGGCCTGTTTCACAGCACATATAAAAATAGTGATGTTAAAATTATGGATGTAATCTTACTCCTTGGAAGAAAAGTTATGACCAACCTAGATAGCATATTGAAAAGCAGAGGCGTTAGTTTGTCAACTAAGGTCCGTCTAGTCAAGGCTATGGTTTTTCCTGTGGTCATGTATGGATGTGAAAGTTGGACTGTGAAGAAGGCTGAGCACCGAAGAATTGATGCTTTTCACCTGTGGTGTTGGAGAAAACTCTTGAGGGTCCCTTGGACTGCAAGGAGATCCAACCAGTCCATTCTGAAGGAGATCAGCCCTGGGATTTCTTTGGAAGGAATGATGCTAAAGCTGAAGCTCCAATACTTTGGCCACCTCATACGAAGAGTTGACTGATTTGAAAAGACTATGATACTGTGAGGGACTGGGGGCAGGAGGAGAAGGGGATGACAGAGGATGAGATGGCTGGATGGCATCACTGACTCGTTGGACGTGAGTCTGAGTGAACTCTGGGAGTTGGTGATGGACAGGGAGGCCTGGTGTGCTGTGATTCATGGGGTCGCAAAGAGTCGGACACAACTGAGCGACTGAACTGAACTGAACTGAATTGGCCGGCTGGCTGCTGGTAAGCTCCATCATCTTCACTGCTGTACTCCCAGTTAGGGACACAGAGGTGATATTCACTAACTTTTGATTGAACGAAAGAAAAAAATAAAGACAACTCGTGTTTCAATCAATTGTGTGTTTCCTTGTGCATGCATGAGTGCATGGATATGTAACCTCATGATTTTATTACAAAACCATCTCATAAATATGGTTTATGCTTAGGGCAGTTGCAGTTGTATCTTAAGTGTGCATCCCATGGCCATTAATATTTTCTACCACACCACATGAATAATATAAATAGTAGTCAGATTATTGATGTTGTGTGGGTTGGGGGTGTAGAGGGGGTGACCCTGTACAGTGACTATTTATGCTGTTCCATTGCACTTCAGCTCCCTTGAACTTGTTTCAGGTATTCTCAGAGAACTCTCTAGGCTTGGTCTTTTATACTGTTACTTAACTCTTTGACTCCTTAGGTTCAGTTGTCTCTCCCAACCACCTGAGCTCAGGTGCTGTTGCCTCATTTCTTAACTGTTTGATTGGAGCTTTTTATTAGAGTGACAGAGCTTTCTCCCCAGTAAGATGGACACAGATCTTTCTCTACTGTTGCTGTTATGTTGATGACAAGTTCATATGGATAAAGTCTTTAGAGTAATGCTTAGTGTGTATGAAGTGTTGAGACACCTCTCATCAGTGTGATGATGACAGCCTCATCACAATCTGTGTTCTTTTAAAGCCACTGTGGACTTTGTCTTCTCTGAAGACAGCAGTCTTGCTGTAACTCATCTAGATAGTGAATGTCACTCAGTGTGTAGAACATAACACTTCTGCATCAACGACCCACTGTTGATTGGAATTTGTATATTTTTCCTGCCTTGTCTATACCCATGATGACTTCATGTTGATTGGAGGATATCATCATCTTATGAAAAAACAGGAAATTAAATTAGAGAGCAACAATTTGCTCCATATAGATTTGCATGGATGTATCAGAATATTACTTGAGCTGAATTGACCTTACCTGTCTCACTTCTTCTCCTTTTCTGTGAAAATAAGAACCCTCCTCAGAGCCCTTTGGTGAAACGTGTTTTCATTTCAGGCACAGTTGACCTTCAAGGATGTGTTCATAGATTTCACTCCCGAGGAGGGGGACTGTCTGGACCCTGCCCAGAGACCCTCAGGAGCCTGCTGTCTGTGGGTGAGGATCACTTCCCTCTGAAGTAGGGATCTACTTAGGGGTATCTCTGCATTTCCCCTCGCTGTCTCTTGGGAGCCGTGTTTTTCTTGACTGAGCTGAAAACCTTGTTCACTCGGACATGTAAGACTTCGTGTTTGGCATCGGGAGTTCAAACTTGTCTTTCCTTCTGATGACCTGCCCACTGTGTGATACACAAGGAGTTTTTCCAGAGCTTGAGTGTTTATAAAGCTGATTTCAAACTTTGAAATATCCAGTTGCCTGTTTTATACCCCTGTGTTCTTGGTTCAGTAACTCTTGGAAAGGAAATAGATACCTGATACATCCTATACTGTATATTATACTGTTCCCTGTGCATTCCGAAGGACGCAAATAGTAAAGTAATTTGTAAAATATTTTTCTGTCCATCATAATGTCCTCATTTCTTGAGTGACAAAAGAGCTGGGATTTTCCACCTGCCAGTGCAGGAGACACAGGTTCGATCCCTGGTCTGGAAGATCCCACGTCACAGAGCAGCTTAGCCTGTAGGCCAGAACTACTAAAGCAGCATTCTAGAGCCTGGAAGCTGCAATGACTGAGCCCACGTGGCACAACTACTGAAGCCCGTGCACCCAGGAAGGGCCAAAGCAAATGAGAAGACCAAACACTAGAACTGGAGAGTAACCTCTACTTGGCCAACTTGGGGAAAGTTCCAAGCAGCAAGGATCACTCACTCCAGCCAAATTAAATGAATAAACAAAATTATTAAAGATGGGAAATGCATTTATTTTTAAAAAAGAAAGTTTGGATTCTGGAAGAAGCCAAGTATGACGTTTCTTCTGAACAGGAATTTCTGATTCTGACCTGAATCATAACTCTATTTTTGTAGCATGAGAAAGATCCCTGGATTGTGGAGAATTAGATGCTAATTAGCAGAAAATCAGATGAATGGGAAAGGATCAAGAGTATGATTTCAGGTCAGCTGTCACAAGGACAGAGAGGAAGACACACCATTCACTGTGTTTGGGAAACTCTTGAAGTGCGAGAGTTCTGTGAGAAAACAGATATTTAGTGTTTGTGAACTCTCACGGGAGATTTTTCTTCTCTTCAACTTCCTGCTCTGTTCTTTGACCTGTGAAATGTACATCACCCTCCAGTGGTGCGTTAGTGCCCACATAGACAAAGGCAAGGCTTTTTGGTTGTTGTTTTTTTTTTTTTCTTTTCTTTTTTTTTGGCTGTACTGGGTGTCTATTTCCTGTATGGCCGTTTCTCTATTTGAGACAAGTGGGGGCTACTCTCTGCTTGCAGGGTACATGGCTTCTCGTTGCGGTGGCTCTTTTGTTGTGGAGAACCAGCTCTAGGCACACACACTTCAGTAGTTTTGCTACACAGGCTCAGTATCTGTCCTTCAGCTTAGTTGCTCCCTGGCATGTGAGATTTTCCCAGAACAAGGATCAGACCCATGTCTCCCGCACTGGCAAGGATCAGACCCATGTCTCCCGCACTGGCAAGCTAACTTTTTACCATGCAGCCACCAATGTGTTAGGGAAATTAAAGAAATAGTCCTGTTTAGGCTTCAAGACAAAGCAGTGCATACCTCTGTGCTTGCCTCCAACCTGCCTGGACACACCCTGACTGTGAGTACCCTGACTGACTGCTGTGAGTGCAAGGCTTGCAGCACCATAGATAAGTTAGCACACAAATCTTGAGATTGATCACCTTTGAGATTGTTCAAAGAGGCTCTGACCAACCCAGCCCGAGGCTGAGGAACATCCAAGTTTCATAAGACAAAACAAACAGCATGAAGATGAAACCAGAGCTGCTGTTTGCTCACAGATGGATGATATCAGTTTGTTTCCTGGGATGATAAGCAGGAACCCCGAACTGCAGTGTTAAAGCCACACCCATGGAGTGGACAGGCTACAGGGGACCTTTACCCAATTGAGACTCCAGATGTGCTGTGTCCTGGGACTTCCCAGGGCTGTTCCAGTCTGGATGTTGGTCAGAAGCCAATTTGGTGATGTATCCTCTGTTGTTTCTATTTCCTTGTCTTTTCAGATCACTGCAGTCGCTCAGTCATGTTTGACTCTTTGCCACCCCATGAACTGTAGCACGCCAGACCTCCCTGTCCATCACCAACTTCCGGTGTTTTGAACCCAAACTCATGTCCATTGAGTCAGTGATTCCATCCAACCATCTCATCCTCTGTCCTTGGCTTCTCCTCCTGCCCTCAATATTTCCCAGCATCAGGGTCTTTTCAAATGAGTCAGCACTTCGCATCAGGTGTCCAAAGTACTGGAGCTTCAGCTTCAACATCAGTCCTTCCAATGAGCACCCAGGGCTGATCTCTTTTAAGATGGACTGATTCAGTTCAGTTCAGTTCAGTAATTCAGTTTTGTCTGACTCTTTGCGACCGCATGCATTGCAGCATACCAGGCCTCCCTGTGCATCACCAGCCCCCAGAGTTCACTCAAACTCATGTCCATCAAGTCGGTGATGCCATCCAGCCATCTCATCCTCTGTCTTCCCCTTCTCCTTCGGGCCCCAATCCCTCCCAGCTACAGAGTCTTTTCCAATAAGTCAACTCTTCGCATGAGGTGGCCAAAGTATTGGAGTTTCAGCTTTAGCATCAGTCCTTCCAAAGAACACCCAGGACTGATCTCCTTTAGAATAGACTGTTTGGATCACCTTGCACTCCAAGGGACTCTCAAGAGTCTTCTCCAACACCACAGTTCAAAAGCATCAATTCCTCAGCGCTCAGCTTTCTTAACAGTCCAACTCTCACATCCATACATGACCACTGGAAAAACCATAGCCTTGAATAAACACATCTTTGTTGGCAAAGTAATGTCTCTGCTTTTGAATATGCTGTCTAGCTTGGTCATAACTTTCCTTCCAAGGAGTAAGCGTCTTTTAATTTCATGGCTGCAAGCACCATTTGCAGTGATTTTGGAGCCCCCCAAAATAAAGTCTGACACTATTTCCACTGTTTCCCCATCTATTTCCCATGAAGTGATGGGGCCAGATGCCATGGTCTTCGTTTTCTGAATGTTGAGCTTTATGCCAACTTTTTCACTCTCGTCTTTCACTTACATCAAGAGGCTTTTTAGTTCCTCTTCACTTTCTGCCATAAGGGTGGTGTCATGTGCATATCTGAGGTTATTGATGCTTCTCCAGGCAATCTTGATTCCAGCTTGTGCTTCTTCCAGCCCAGCGTTTCTCATGATGTACTCTGCATATCGGCTGAATAAGCAGGGTGACAGTATACAGCCCTGAGGTACTCCTCCGAGAAGGCAATGGCACCCTACTCCAGTACTCTTTCCTGGGAAGTCCCTTGGATGGAGGAGCCTGGTGGGCTGAAGTCCATGGGGTCGCAAAGAGTCTGACCCAAAAACTGAGCGACTTCACTTTCACTTTTCACTTTCATGCAGTGGAGAAGGAAATTGCAACCCACTCCAGTGTTCTTGCCTAGAGAATCCTGGTGGGCTGCCGTCTATGGGCTCGCACAGAGTTGGACACGACTGAAGTGACTTAGCGGAGGTATTCCTTTTCCTATTTAGAACCAGTCTGTTGTTACATGTCCTCCTCTAACTGTTGTTTCCTGACCTGCATTTGTCAAGAGGCAAGTCAGGTAGTGTGGTATTTCCATCTCTTTCAGAATTTTCCACAGTTTATTGTGATCCACACAGTCAAAGGCTTTGGCATAGTCAATAAAGCAGAAATAGATGTTTTCCTGGAACTCTCTTGCTTTTTCCATGACCCAGCGGATGTTGGCAGTTCGATCTCTGGTTCCTCTGCCTCGTCTAAAACCATCCTGAACATCTGGGAGTTCACAGTTCATGTATTGCTAAAGCCTGGCTTGGAGAATTTTGAGCATCACTTTACTAGCGTGTGAAGTGAATGCAATTATGTGGTAGTTTGAGGACTCTGGCATTGCCTTTCTTTGGGACTGGAACGAAAACTGACTTTTCGAGTCCTGTGGCCACTGCTGAGTTTTCCAAACTTGCTGGCATATTGAGTGCAGCACTTTCACAGCATCATCTTTCAGGATTTGAAAGAGCTCAGCTGGAATCCCATCACCTCCACTAGCTTTGTTCGTAGTGATGCTTTCTAAGGCCCACTTGACTCCACATTACAGGATCTCTAGGCCTATGTGAGTAATCACACCGTCGTGATTATCTTGGTCATGAAGATCTTTTTTGTACAGTTCTTCCATGTACACCATGGAAGTGTACACACATGGCAAGTTCTTCTTGCCACCTCTTCTGAATATCTTCTGCTTCTGTTAGGTCCATACCATTTCTCTCCTTTATTGAGCCCATCTTTGCATGAAATGTTACCTTGGTATCTCTATATTTCTTGAAGAGATCTCTAGTCTTTCCCATTCTGTTGTTTTCCTCTATTTCTTTGCATTGATCGCTGAGGAAAGCTTTCTTATCTCTCCTGCTATTCTTTGGAACTCTCCATTCAGATGCTTATATCTTTTTTAAATTCTCCTTTGCTTTAAAGCTTCTCTTCTTTTCACTGTTATTTGTAAGACCTCCCCAGACAGCCATTTTGGTTTTTTGCATTTCTTTTCCATGGGGATGGTCTTGATCCCTGTCTCCTGACCAATATCTCGAACCTCCTTCCATAGTTCATCAGGCACTCTATTTATCAGATCTAGTCCCTTAAATCTATTTCTCACGTCCACTGTATATTCATAAGGGATTTGATTTAGGTCATACCTGAATGGTCTAGTGGTTTTCCCTACTTTCTTCAATTTAAGTCTCAATTTGGGAATAAGGAGTTCATGATCTGAGCCACAGTCCGCTCCCAGTCTTGTTTTTGCTGACTGTGTAGAGCTTCTCCATCTTTGGCTGCAAAGAATATAATCAATCTGATTTTGGTGTTGACCATCTGGTGATGTCCATGTGTAGAGTATTCCCTTGTGTTGTTGGAAGAGGGTGTTGTTATGACCAGTGCATTGTCTTGGGAAAACTCTATTAGCCTTTGTCCTGCTTCATTCCATATTCCAAAGCCAAATTTGCCTGTTACCCCAGGTGTTTCTGGACTTCCTACACTTGCATTCCAGTCCCCTATAATGAAAAGGACATCTTCTTTGGGTGTTAGTTCTAAAAGGTCTTGTAGGTCTTCATAGAACCGTTCACCTTCTTCAGCATTACTGGTTGGGCCTTAGACTTGGATTACTGTGAAACTGAATGGTCTGCCTTGGAAAGGAACAGAGATCACTCTGTCATTTTTGAGACTGTATCTAAGTACTGTATTTTGGATTCTTTTGTTGACCATGATGGCTACTCCATTTCTTCTAAGGGATTCCTGCCCACAGTAGTAGATATAATGGTCATCGGAGTTAAATTCACCCATTCTGGTCCATTTTAATTCACTGATTCCTAGAATGTCAGCGTCCACCCTTGCCATCTCCTGTTTGACCACTTCCAGTTTGCCTTGATTCATGGACCTAACATTCCAGGTTCCTGTGCAATATTACTCTTTACAGGATCTTTACTGCTTCTATCACCAGTCACATCCACAACTGGGTATTGTTGTATTACACTGATTACTGAGAATTCAATCTCTGCATTGGAAAGATCCCTGGAGAAGTAAACAGCAACCCACTTCAGTATTCTTGCCTGGAGAATCCCATGGAGGAGCTGGCAGGCTACAGTCCATGGGTTTGCAAAGAGTTGTACATGCCTGAAGCGACTTAGCACACACATAGGCACTGACTACTGATAATTTCCTGTCTACTGATAATTTCCTGTCATACAGAAACTAAAGAGTTTTTGGATTATTAATATGTTTGCTGCTACCCTGAGATGTTCTCCATAAGAAAGCAAGTGTTTTTAGAAGTTATCACTGGTATTTATGGTCACCATTCTACAAAATGCTAATATAAAGGACAGTTCATGGTTGTTTAAGGAAAGTAAGATCTATGTTTTTAGTAACAAAAGGTATGAGCAATGACATTGATTTGGGATGCTCATAGCACTGAATGGGAGCGAGTAGAAGCTGGAAGATTGTTCTTAATTTCCCAGATCGAGACTCCTAACCCCTGGACCATGGGAGCCAACATTTAGGGCTAAGGTCCCTAGTCTGGCCTGCCTAGTCAGGAACAAATTCAGATGATGAGGCAGATGATAAAGAGCAAAGGACAAAGTTTATTGAAAGGAAAAGTACATGTGGCAAGGCACATGGGCAACCTCAGACAGAGAGAGACTCCTTCAGGAAGTGTAAATTCTTTACAAAGGGGCAGTTTTCCGGGTCTTCATCTTCCCTCAGGCCCATCACCTTGTTTATTAGCCCTAGCTAATTTGTCTCAGGACCCTCCTGAAGTGTGCATGGACACTTTAGCCAAGTTGGATCTCAAAGTGAAGGCTTCTGGGAGGAGCAGGACTCATTATGGCCTGGGATTATCCTGTGAGTTTTGACTCCAAGCAGCCTTTCTGGGCATGTGTAGTGTCTCCCTTAACAAACGGAGTTTTTTCTTTTCTTTGTCCTTGCCATAATTGTTCCCTGAGATTAGAGATCGACTGTGTATTTACCCTATTTTTGTTAGGTATGAATTCCTCAACTGGAGCCCATGTATCTCTTATCTCAGGGAATGCAAAGGGGAAGATGACACATTCAAGACATTTAACATGGAGCCCATCAGTCTCCTACCAGAAAATTACGTTTTATTAGGGAGAAAGAAAGTAGGTCTGACTTACAGGTGGCTGTTTCTAAATGAATAAAATGATTTAATTGGGGGGGAAGAGTTTTTATGCAAAGGGGACCTCCAAGAAAAGAGGTCCCAAAAGGCAAAGTCTTTATATGATCTGTAACAATTTGTCATTTGACTCCTGTCAGTGTTGTTGCTTGACTATGGGAAGCATGTGATGAGGTGTTTCAAAGGGATCTATTTCCTCTTTGCCCCCCTTCTGTGCTGGATTCCATCGGATGCCTGCTTTTTGGTCCTATAGAACAGCGCTGACACCTCCAGAGATTATTTTGGACCCAGCCTGGTTCTCTTCCTATTCGCTGCACTTGGGAGACCTCACTGGAAAAAGGGAAAGACTGGCAGCTCTTCGATTGCATTTGGTGTCTCAGATCCTACACAGATTTGCCCTCAACCTGTCTTTCTGTTCAGAGCCCTCAGCTGTTCTTGTTGTTACTACCTTTGCCACGTCCTTCAGGGGTGTGTGTAACAGGAATGTGGTTTGGATCTTCTGTGATTGTAACTCAGGAAACCTGTAAGGACAGTGGATATTGATTGAGGTCCTCTCTTAGGACCTGAATTGATATCTTGTTGGTGCCTGGAAACAATTTCCAAGAAGTATGGCTGAGTAACACAATTACACAGGTCAGTTCTTGTGTCTGATCTGAAGTTTCCTTTTTACACTCCTGGAGTTCATTGTAACTTTTTGTCCTCTGTTCTGCCCAAGTGGGCCCTGATGGTTCAGAGCATGGATGAATCTGTAAGTCTCGGTTTCAGTCCTGCTTTTGCTCATTTACTTTCATATTCCATGGAGTTGTGTACAGGAACCCTGTGAATCCACTATCTTATTTGTAAAATGGAGGTAATTAGTGCTGTTAGGTGGCATAGAATGTTGCCTGTTTTACAGAAAAGGTCAGAAATTACTGTTTTTTGTTTTGTTTTTCGCTGTGCCATGTGGCAGGTTGTGTTAGTTCCCCATTCCTGGATGGCATCTGTGCCCTCTCCAGTGTATGTGCATAGTCCTAACAACTGGACCACCAGGGAATTTGCCTCAAAGATTACTTTTGCTTAAAGAATATATTTACTTCCTGTCTTGCTTATTGTGACATCTCTTTGTCTACTTTACAGCTTGTATGTTTTTATTTTACTTTTCACTTTTATGAGAGTTGTCTCTGACTCTGGTTAATAGGTTTTCAAATAATATTGGTTTTCTTCATACCAATACATTACATTTTTTAAGTGTTTTTTATTTTTGGTTGCATTGGGTCTTTGTTGCTTCAGGGGCTTTTCGCCGCTTGTGGTAGGGAAGGGCTACTCTCTACTTGCAGTGCACAGACTTCTCATTCTAATGCCATCTCTTGTTACAGTGTGTTGGTTCTGTGCCTATGTACAGTAGTTGTGACTCCCAAACTCTGGAACACGGAGTTGTGGCCTACAGGCTTAGGTGCTCGCAAGGTATGAGGGAACTTCCCGGATGAGGAATGGAACTCTTGTGCATTAATTACCAGGTGGATTCTTTACCTCTGAGCCAGAAGGGAGGCCCCAAAGCTTGTTCCTTGACATGTATCTTGGAACCAATGAACTTAGTAAGTTAAAGTTACCATATAAATAGGGAATAATTGCTGTACTGAATGACTGTTCTTCAAGTTGAGAATGTTTCATTTATTAATATTTTGTTATTTAAAGATGATGGTCTTTATGTATTACACAATGTAACTGACATGAACAACTTGTCAATGTCATAAAATGCCTATACGTCTATCTAGTGATAGATTTACAAGAGGTATTTAGAAAAGTTTTCTTTTTTTTACCCCCCCCCCATTATTTTAGGGAATTTCCTGAACAGTTGTCAGCTGCTATTTCTGTTTTCCATTATTCGTTAAAGTGCTTCTTTGGGATTATTTACCATTGCAGTGTATTGCCTGTTAATGAATGCTTGTTCAGTTGATCATTCTGTCTGACTCTTTGTGATCTCATGGACAGTACCCTGCTAGGCTCCTTATCTATGGAATTGTTTTCAGGCAAAAATGGTTTGGTGACTGCCATTTCCTCCTCCAGGGGAGGAAACGAGGCATGCAGTTCATCAGACCCTTCACACTGGAGAGAAACCGTATACATGAGAAGTATGTGGCCATGGCTTTACTCGAAAGTCACACCTTGGAATTCATTGGAGAGTTCATACCGGAGAGAAACCATATAAATGTGATGTACGTGGCAAGGCCTTTAGTGTAAATGAAAGGCTAGTAGTTCATTGGAGAGTTCATACTGGAGAGAAACCATATAAATATGATGTATGTGGAAAGGCCTTTAGTCGAAAAGTAAGGTACAGTTCATCAGACCCTTCATACTGGAGCAAAACCATATACTGGAGCGAAACCATATACATGTGAAGTATGTGGCCGTGGCTATCCTCAAAAGTCAAATCTTGCAATTCATTGGAGAATGCATACTGGAGAGAAACTGTATAAATGTGATGTATGTGGAAAGGCATTTAGTGTAAATGCAAGGCTTGTAGTTCATCGGAGAGTTCATACTGGAGAGAAACCATATACATGTGAAGTATGTGGCCGTGGCGATACTCGAAAGTCAATACTTGTAATTCATTGGAGAATGCATACTGGAGAGAAACCATATAAATGTGATATATGTGGCAAGGCCTTTAGTGTAAATTCAAGGCTTGTAGTTCATCAGAGAGTACATACCGGAGAGAAACCATATAAATGTGATGTGTGTGGAAAGGCCTTTAGTCGAAAAGCAAGGTGTACAGTTCATCAGACCCTTCATACTGGAGCGAAACATATACATGTGAAGTATGTGGCTATGGCTATACTCGAAAGTCAATACTTGTAATTCACTGGAGAAGGCATACTGGAGACAAACCATATAAATGTGATATATGTGGCAAGGCCTTTAGTATAAATGCAAAGCTTGTAGTTCATTGGAGAATACATACTGGAGAGAAATTATGTAAATGTGATATGTGTGGAAAGGCCTTTAGTTGAAATTCAATCCTTGTAATTCATCGGAGAATTCATACTGGAGAGAAACCTTACAAATATAACAATTGGGAGAAACATTTTAGTGCACAGTCATGCTTAAACTGCCATCAGGCAGTTCATACAGGAAGGAAAATGTAGAAATGTAATTTATGTCACAATAAATAATAATAATAATTTTAAAAATATAACTGAATCAGTTTGCTCTATGCCTGATACTAACACAACATTGTGAACCTACTCTACTACTTTCAGTTTTTAAAAAAAGCGCAAAGACGAGGCGGGGTGAGGTGGATTTATACTGGGGAGTGAGGTGTGTCTGGGTGTAGGGTACTACTGGGTCCCAAGAGGATTCAGATCTTTTAAGGGATCGGGATAAATGACAGTCGAGGGACTCAGCTGCACATATGCATGTATCCATTCTCCCCCAAACCCCTGTCCCATCGAGGCTGCCACAAAACATTGAGCAGAGCTCCCTGTGCTATACAATCGGATGTTTCTGTTTTGTAAATGAGTTCATTGGTATCTTTTTTCAGATTCCAAGTATAAGTGCTGTCTAATCTTTGTGTTTCTCTGACTTCAGTTCAGTTCAGTCGCTCAGTTGTGTCCGACTCTGCAACCCCATGAATCACAGCACGCCAGGCCTCCCTGTCCATCACCAACTCCTGAAGTCTACTCAAACTCATGACCATCGAGTCGGTGATGCCATCCAGCCATCTCATCCTCTGTCATCCCCTTTTCTGACTTATTCACTTAGTATTGAAAGGTTGGTGCTGAGCTGTGAAAGATTCCGGGATTCTTGGCATCCAGAGGAGAGGAATTCAGTCCGGGGCCAATGATGATGTTTGATCACTCAGAGCTTTTGTGTAATACAGTTTTATTAAAGTATAAAAGAAATAAAGTTTCTGACATAGACATCAGAAGGGGACAGAAAGAATGCCCCCCTACTAGTCTTTAGCGGAATGTTATATAGCTACTAGCAGGCTGCTAATTGGAGAAAGGAAATGTCTCAAAACTCAGAGATTGGTAGCAGGCCCCTCACCCACAACATGCATTCTGAGATAACATTGGCACAAGGTGAGTTGTCCTGGGCCATAAAATGATTGACATGGATCTTGAAGAAAGGCAGGTTTCCGGTCAAATAGTTTCATTAACATAGATTAGGAGAACAATCGTATGAGTAAAACATACTAATTTGTTGAGCCATTATTGGTTCTGAGTCTCTTTAGCAAACCAACTTGAAGAGTCTAGGGTAAATACATAGTTCATTAACATAGCTTAATAAAAACATTTCCATAAGAAAAACGCATTGGTTAGCTCAAGGTTTGAGAAAAGTTAAGTTCAGGTGGAACCAGGTGTCATCATAGCAACACAGAATTTTAAGAGAAACCTCCTTTACAAAATTAAAATTTTGAATAGAAAAGGAGGAAATATTTGACACTTGCAGTTTGTTTCCTCCTCCTGCCTCTTAGAGAAAGATAAAAAACATTGACACTTGCAGCCTATATCCTCCATTTGGGGACCCCTGACCTTCCTGCGTGTTACCCTCTCAGTATGATCATTTCCAGGCCCATTCACTTTGGTGATTAATTTTGTTTTCCCAACAATGTTGAGTATTTCTTGGGTAATTCAGTTCAGTTTGTGTTTACTACTTCATATGTGCTAAATCCTTAGTACATCTACTCTTGGAATTTCATAAAGACTTTCCCCCAGGTCTCTGGGCCAAAGTGTTTTAAGGTAACACCACATCTGTCTACATCCATGTGTACTGTGTGCATCTGGAATGTGGACAGTTCACATGCAGCTTGCTTTCTCAAGGCACAGAAAACATCTGACTGCTTTTTCACTTTATTAATGAAGAAAGGCTTATTCTCGGAGCACAGCTGGTAAAAGAGGAGATGGAGGGATAATTTAGTTACATCAGTATGATAGTTCATTACTGTCTAATCATACATATAATATCCAGGATGCTGTGTAAAGACTTTTATTTTTCATAATTACCAGAGAAATGGCAAAATGGAAAATATTTTTCCTAGTGTTGAGGCTGCAGAGCAGGGCCCTGTGGGGCTCCCAGGCACAGAGGCCTTTTTGGTTCCCATTTCTTGTAGGCAGGACTGCAGCCTCCATGACATTCTGTGAGTTCCAAAGGGCAGAACAGTTGCTGATCAAAGAAGGATGCTCACACCGGGTCAATCGTTCCAACTCTTGTGACCCAATGGACACAAAATGGGTTGCCATTTCTCCCTCTAGGGGATCTTTCCAACCCAGGAATTGAACCCATCTCCTGTACTGGCAGGTGCATTCTTTACCACTGCACTGATTAGAAGACCAGACCACCTAAGACTCTGTGCAAAATTTCATCTTGTCACCAACCCCATCCTTTTACAACTTTGCAGAGGACACAAGAATACAAGACTGTTACTGCCTTGATGCTTAGCATATATCCCTAGTGGACGATCTAACCTCTCCTTACTCACCAAGGAAGGGGCTTAAAGTGTTCCCTTTTATCCTCACACATAGAAAGCCACTCTTACTCCTCCATAACTCTGTGTTTGTATTTCAAGTTTTTCAGTTTGGCATTTGTGCAGAGAGAACCAAGATTTTGGCATCTGTATAACCTCTGGGTTCTGGTTCAACCCAGACCCCTGACTTGTTGATTCAGAGGAACGTCTTTCAACACATACTGATGTCTCTAAGATGTGACAGGACCAGACACAACACAGCCCAAAGGAACACGCAGGGCCCCTCACTGACGCTGTAAGGTACATACACCGAGGTTCTCAGGCCTTTGTTATTGTTTTATTATTATTGAGTTAATATTCCTAAGTTTCCATTTTTTAACTGTTACATGTATATTTATCTTCTTTGTCTTTTCTTGGTATTGTAGCTTCTGATGACAGAGTTGAAGCTTACTTCAGATCCTGTAATTATGGAAAAGAGCAAAGATTAAAAAATTCTCCCACTTCACTTCCAGGAAAAGGCTTACTGCCAAAAGCCACCCTTCCTCATTATCACTGATTTAAGACTGCCACTCGGCCCCCTGTTTCCTTGGGAAAAAACCAGACACACACTCCATAAATTCCCAGTCTATGCTGTATCAGTGATGTGTTGTTGCTGTTTAGTTGCTCAGTCATGACTGACTCATTGCAACTTCGTGGACTGCAGTGCGCCAGGCTTGCCTCTTTCACCGTCTCCTGAAGTTTGATCAAACTGATGTCATTTGATTTGGTGATGCCAGCTAACCGTCTAATCTTCTATCATTCCATTCTCCTCCTGCTTTCAATCTTTTCCAGCCTCGAGGTCTTTTCCAGTGAGTCCAATATTTGCATCATGTGGCCTAAGTATTAGAGCCTCAGCTTCAGCATCAGTCCTTCCAATGAATATCCACGGTTGGTCTCCTTTCGGATTGACTGGTTTGATCTCCTTGCTCTCCAAGGGACTCTCAAGACTGATCTTCAGCATCACAATCCAAAAGCATCAGTTTTTCTATGCTCAGACTTCGTTATGGATCAACTCTCAAATCCCTTTTTTAATCACATCCCTAGCTGATTACTGGGAAAAACATAGTTTGTCTATAGGGAGATTTGTTGGCAACGTGATTCGTTTGCTTTTAAATAAACCGTCTAGTTCTATTATAAGTTTTTTTCCAAGGAGCAGTCCCCTGGTTGCAGTCCCCTTTAGCAGTGATTACAGTATTGAGTTAGTTTCCTCCGCCAGACGCAACCCCACGTCCAAGGAGTGGTGGCTGCATGGGGGCAGGAGGGCCAAGAGGAGCTATTCCACATTCAAGGTCAGGAGGGGCGGCGGTGAGGAGATACCTCTCGTTCAAGGTAAGGAGCAGTGGCTGTGCTTTGCTGGAGAGGCCATGAAGAGATACTCCAAGTCCAAGGTAAGAAAAACTCAAGTAAAATGGGAGGTGTTGCAAGAGGGCATCAGCAGGCAGACACACATGAACCATACTCATAGAAAACTAGTCAATCTAATCACATGGACCACAGCCTTGTCTAACTCAATGAAACTAAGCCATGCTCTGTGGGGCCACCCAGGACAGGCGGGTCATGGTGGAGAGGTCTGACAGTATGTGCTCCCCTGGAGAATGGAATGGCAAACCACTTCAGTATTCTTGCCTTGAGAACCCCATGAACAGTATGAAAAGACAAAATGATAGGCTACTGAAAGAGGAACTCCCCAGGTCGGTAGGTGCCTAATATGCTACTGGAGATGAGTGGAGAAATAACTCCAGAAAGAATGAAGGGATGGAGCCAAAGAAAAAACGATACCCAGTTGTGGATGTGACTGGTGATAGAAGCAAGTTCTGATCCTGTAAAGAGCAATATTGCATAGGAACCTGAAATGTCAGGTCCAGAATCAAGGCAAATTGGAAGTAGTCAAACATAAGATGACAAGAGTGAACGTCGACATTCTAGGAATCAGCGAACTAAAATGGACTGGAATGGGTCAGTTTAACTCAGATGACCATTATATCTACTACTGCGGGCAGGAATCCCTTAGAAGAAATGGAGGAGCCATCATGTTCAACAAAAGTTTCCAAAATGCAGTACTTGGATGCAATCTCAAAAATGACAGAATGATCTCTGCTTCTTTCCCAGGCAAACCATTCAGTATCACAGTAATCCAAGTCTATGCCTCAACCAGTAATGCTGAAGAAGCTGAAGTTGAACGGTTCTATGAAGACCTATAAGACCTTTTAGAAATAACACGCAAAAAAGGTGTCCTTTTCATTATAGGAACTGGAATGCAAAAGTAGGAAGTCAAGAAACACCTGGGGTAACAGGCAAATTTGGCCTTGGAATGTGGAATGAAGCAGGACAAAGGCAAATAGAGTTTTGTCAAGACAATGCACTGGTCATAGCAAACACCCTCTTCCAACAACACAAGAGAAGACTCTACACATGGACATAACCAGATGGTCAACACCAAAATCAGATTGATTATATTCTTTGCAGCCAAAGATGGAGAAGCTCTATACAGTCATTAAAAAGTAGACCAGGAGCAGACTGTGGCTCAGATCATGAACTTACTGCCAAATTCTGACTTAAATTGAAGAAAGTAGGGAAAACCACTAGACCATTCAGGTATGACCTAAATCAAATCCTTTATGACTATACAGTGGACGTGAGAAATAAATTTAAGGGACTAGATCTGATAGAGTGCCTGATGAACTATTGACCAAGGTTCATGACATTGTACAGGAGACAGGGATCGAGACCATCCTCATGGAAAAGAAATGCAAAAAAGCAAAATGGCTGTCTCAGGAGGACTTCCAAATAGCTGTGAAAAGAAGAGAAGCAAAAAGCAAAGGAGAAAACGAAAGATGTAAGCATCTAAATGGAGAGTTGCAAAGAATAGCAAGAAGAAATAAGAAAACCTTCCTCAGCGATCAATGCAAAGAAATTAGGAAAACAACAGAATGGGACAGACTAGAGATCTCTTCAAGAACATTAGCGATACCAAGGGAACATTTCATGCAAAAATGGGCTCGAGACAGGACAGAAATTGTATGGACCTAAAAGAAGCAGAAGATATTAAGAAGAGGTGGCAAGAATACACAGAGGAACTATACAAAAAAGATCTTCACGATCCAGATATCACGAACGTGTGATCACTCACATAGGCCCAGACATCCTGGAATGTGAATTCAAGTGGGCTTTAGCTTCACTGCAAACAAAGCTAGTGGAGGTGATGGACCTCCACTTCAGCTCTTTCAAATCCTGAAAGATGATGCTGTGAAAGTGCTGCACTCAATATGCCAACAAATTTGGAAAACTCAGCAGTGGCCACAGAACTCGAAAACGTCAGTTTTCATTCCAATTCCAAAGAAAGTCAATGCCAAATAATGCTCAAACTACCACACAGTTGCACTCATCTCACACGCTAGTAAAGCAATGCTCAAAATTCTCCAAGCCAGGCTTCAGCAATACGTGAACCGTGAACTTCCAGATGTTCAAGCTGGTTTTAGAAAAGGCAGAGGAACCAGAGATCAAATTGCCAACATCCGCTGGATCATGGAAAAAGCAAGAGAGTTCCAGAAAAACATCTATTTCTGCTTTATTGACTATGCCAAAGCCTTTGACGTTGTGGATCACAAGAAACTTGGACAATTCTGAAAGAGATGGGAATACCAGACCACCTAACCTGCCTCTTGAAAAACCAGCAAGCAGGTCAGGAAGCAACAGTTAGAACTGGACATGGAACAACAGACTGGTTCCAAATAGGAAAGGGAGTACGTCAAGACTGTATATTGTCACCCTGCTTATTTAACTTATGTGCAGAGTACACCATGAGAAACTCTGGGCTGGAAGAAGCACAAGCTGGAATCAAGATTGCTGGGAGAAATATCAATATACTCAGATATGCAGATGATACCACCCTTATGGCAGAAAGTGAAGAGGAATTAAAAAGCCTCTTGATGAAAGTAAAAGCGGAGAGTCAAAAAGTTGGCGTAAAGCTCAACATTCAGAAAACTAAGATCATGGCATCCGATCCTATCACTTCATGGGAAATAGATGTGGAAACAGTGGAAACAGTGTCAGACTTTATTTTGGGGGGCTCCAAAATCACTGCAGATGGTGATTGCAGACATTAAATTAAAAGATGCTTAGTCCTTGGAAGAAAAGTTATGACTAGCCTAGACAGCATATTCAAAAGCAGAGACATTACTTTGCCAACAAAGGTCCGTCCAGTCAATGCTATGGTTTTTCCAGTGGTCATGTATGGATGTTAGAGTTGGACTATAAAGATAGCTGAGTACCAAAGAATTGATTTTTTGAACTGTGGTGTTGGAGAAGACTCTTGAGAGTCCTTTGGACTGCAAGGATATCCAACCAGTCCATCCTAAAGTGATCAGTCCTGGGTGTTCATTAGAGGGACTGATGTTGAAGCTGAAACTCCAATACTTTTGCCACTTGATGTGAAGAGTTCACTCATTTGAAAAGACGCTGATGGTGGGAGGGATTGAGGGCAGGAAGAGAAGGGGACGACAAAGGATGAGATGGTTGGATGGCATCACCAACTCAATGGACATGGGTTTGGGTGTACCCTGGGAGTTGGTAATGGACAGGGTTGCCTGGCGTGCTGTGATTAATGGGGCTGCAAAAAGTTGGACACGATGGAGCGACTGCACTGAACTGAACTGAACTACCTGCTGTGCCAGGACTCTTTGCCCCCCTGCACTGAGTCGCCCCACCGCGCCCACCCCACCTCCCTCAACCAACCCCCCTCCCCCCCAGCCTTCCATTGCTCTTCAAATTCCTTGATTTTATTTGAGGTTTCTCAGGGAACTCTTATTGATGGACTTTTATGCTCTGTTACTTAACTGTTTGATTCCTTAGGTTCAAAGGAATTTGACTTGACTTGACTCCCTCCTCTTTTAGTGTAAAAGGGGACTGAGTTCTAACTCAGATAAGATGGTTTTGGGAGTACACTCCACCATATTTTCGGTTTGCTGACTTTCGAATAAAGTCGTTTTTCCTGCCCCAGCAACTTTCCTCTCAATTATTGGCCTGTTGTGTGGAGAAGAGTAGGAGTTTAGAATGTGTACTAAAGGAACAATGCGGTTTTCATCAATTTTTAAAGATGCATTGCTCTTTTTGGCCACATGATGCAAAGAGCAGACTGAATGGAAAAGACCCTGATGCTGGGAAAGATTGTGGGCAGGAGAAAAGGGTAACAGAGGATGCAATGGTTGGATGGCATTACCCACTCAATGAACACAAGTTTGAGAAAACCCTGGGAGATAGTGAAGGACAGGGAAGCATGGTGTGCTGCAGTTCATGGAGTCGGAAAGAGTCAGATTTGACTTTGTAACTGATCAACGAAAATTGCTCTTTTTAAAAAGAGCTTTTTAAAAAGCTTTAAAGCAAAGGTTAGTTCAATTCAGTTCAGTTCAGTCACTCAGTCGCGTCCGACTCTTTGCGACCCCATGAATCGCAGCACGCCAGACCTCCCTGTCCATCACCAACTCCCGGAGTTCACTCAGACTCACGTCCATCGAGTCCATGATGCCATCCAGCCATCTCATCCTCGATCGTTCCCTTCTCCTCCTGCCCTCAATCCCTCCCAGCATCAGTCTTTTCCAGTGAGTCAACCCTTCTCATGAGGTGGCCAAAGTATTGGAGTTTCAGCTTTAGCATCATTCCTTCCAAAGAAATCCCAGGGCTGATCTCCTTCAGAATGGACTGGTTGGATCTCCTTGCAGTCCAAGGGACTCTCAAGATTCTTCTCCAACACCATAGCTCAAAAGCATCAATTCGGTGCTCAACCTCCTTCATAGTCCAACTCTCACATCCATACATGACCACAGGAAAAACTGTAGCCTTGACTAGACAGACCTTAGTCGGCAAGGTAATGTCTCTGCTTTGAATATACTATCTAGGTTGGTCATAACTTTTCTTCCAAGGAGTAAGCGTCTTTTAATTTCATGGCTACAGTCACCTTCTGCAGTGATTTTGGAGCCCCCAAAAATAAAATCTGACACTGTTTCCACTGTTCCCCTATCTATTTCCTATGAAGTGATGGGACCAGATGCCATGATCTTCGTTTTCTGAATGTTGAGCTTTAAGCCAACTTTTTCACTCTCCTCTTTCACTTTCATCAAGAGGCTTTTTAGCTCCTCTTCACTTTCTGCCATAAGGGTGGTGTCATCTACATATCTGAGTATATTGATATTTCTCTTGGCAATCTTGATTCCAGCTTGTGTTTCTTCCAGTCCAGCGCTTCTCATGATGTACTCTGCATAGAAGTTAAATAAGCAGGGTGACAATATACAGCCTTGACGTACTCCTTTTCCTATTTGGAACCAGTCTGTCTTTCCATGTCCAGTTCTAACTGTTGCTTCCTGACCTGCATACAGATTTCTCAAGAGGCAGGTTAGGTGGTCTGGTATTCCCATCTCTTTCAGAATTTTCCACAGTTTATTGTGATCCACACAGTCAAAGGCTTTGGCATAGTCGATAAAGCAGAAATAGATGTTTTTCTGGAACTCTCTTGCTTTTTCATGATCCAGTAGATGTTGGCAATTTGATTTCTGGTTCCTCTGCCTTTTCTAAAATCAGCTTGAACATCTGGAAGTTCACGGTTCACGTATTGCTGAAGCCTGGCTTGGAGAATTTTGAGCGTTACTTTACTAGCACGTGAGATGAGTGCAATTGTGCGGCAGTTTGAGCATTCTTTGGCATTGCCTTTCTTTGGGATTAGAATGAAAACTGACGTTTTCGAGTCTTGTGGCCACTGCTGAGTTTTCCAAACTTGCTGGCATATTGAGTGCAGCACTTTCACAGCATCATCTTTCAGGATTTGAAACAGCTCAACTGGAATTCCATCACCTCCACTAGCTTTGTTCGTAGTGATGCTTTCTAAGGCCCACTTGACTTCACATTCCAAGATGTCTGGCTCTAGATAAGTGATCACAACATCATGATTATCTGGGTCGTGAAGATCTGTTTTATGCAGTTTTCCCATGGATTTTTGCCACCTCTTCTTAATATCTTCTACCAATTTCCAAAAAAAAAAAAAACGGTACTGGCAGAAGTTCCCATCACATACCTTAGTCCTCCAGTCTCAGACTGTAGGTTTTGACCTTGTGTCTCTGCAACTGAGCCATGTGGAAAGAGGAAAAGTTGTTATACAGGATGTCACTGTAAAATGGCATGTTTTCCCCAGGGATAGTTTCGTATTTCTTATTTTAGTTTGCAGTACAGAGAGAAATCCAGAAAATTTTCTTGTTTTCTTAAGACAGTTAAATTATTCTAATGGCAGGAAATGTTCTGCATCCAATTACTGCCCTATAGGAACTCTTTGGAGACTCAGGTTCCCAACCCCTGAATTGCCAGGAGCAGAACAGGCAATACCTGCTGACAAAGCGATTTAATTATTTATTTATTGCACTTGAAAATATGTGGGTTATTTTCAAATACCTTTTGGTATTGATTTCTCACATAGTTTCACAATAATAAGAGAGCAGGCCCTGTATGATTTCAATACTCTTTATTTAGGCCATGAAACTTTTGCACCTTGTTTTACGTCATGTTCCAGTGTCTCCTGGTTAATAGTCAATGGGAACTTGAATAAAATTTGTATCCTGCTCTTGTGTGAAAATTGTGTAAGTCTTAATTATGTTGAATTGGTTCACAATTCTTTTCAGGTCTAGTATATTCTACTTTCCTGTCCATTCTGTTAATTTTTGAGTTTAATATTGAAATTCCAACTAAAAATCTTAATGTGTCTACTTAAAAAATTGTAATATATAGTGGAACTGTCTGTAACTACTTTCAAAGCCTCATGTAAATGGGTTGTCATACTTTCGTACGTTCAAAAAATTTTAAAAAGGAAAATAAAATCACTATTGAAACTTTTCTACTTGTTAGGAGGACATATCAATAGTTTCCAACATACTGGTCTCCAAAGTTATAAGGTTTTGCCTTAAAAGTATAACGGGGTGACACAGCGACCTGGGAAGGCCGGCCGCCTCTGCCTGCATGGCGGCGTGGAGCCCCGCTGCAGCGGTGCCTCTGGTCCGCGGAACCCGCCAGCTTCCTCCTCTCCACTGTGCCCAGTGCACGTTTTCCTCGCATCCCGAGGGGGAGCGCAAAGTAACCCAAGCCCTCAAAATTTCCAGCAGGCTGTGCGGAATGTATAAAAGTCAAATTAAATCGGAAGAATTTAAGGAGAAGAGAACTGTCTAGCAGCCAACAGGCACTAAAAGAACTCAAAGGTAGGCATGGATTGCAGATTTTAAAGTCTGTCCCCAAACACTGACCATACCCCGGCTCCTTAGATGTTGTTACTAAAACACTGGATGAGTCTTACTAACAGGGGCTTCCCTTGTGGCTCAGCTGGTAAAGAATCCGCCTGCAACGCGGGAGACCTGGGTTAGATCCCTGGCTTGGGAAGACCCCACTCAGAAGGGAAAGACTACCCACTCCAGTGTTCTGGCCTGGAGAATTCCATGGACTGTATAGACCATGGGGTCGCAGAGTCAGACACGACTGTGCGACTTTCACTACTACCACCATTCTTTCCTCGACACGTGACAAAAAGTTTATTTTGTTCATAGACATTTTCATATTGTAATTATAGAAGAATATGGCGCCCCACTCCAGCACTCTTGCCTGGAAAATCCCATGGACGGAGGAGCCTGGTGGGCTGCAGTCCATGGGGTCACTAAGAGTCGGACATGACTGAACGACTTCACTTTTCACTTTCATGCATTGGAAAAGGAAATGGCAACCCACTCTAGTATTCTTGCCTGGAGGATCCCAGGCAAGGGGAGCCTGGTTGGCTGCCAACTATGGGGTCGCACAGAGTCAGAAACGACTGAAGTGACTTAGCAGCATGCTATCTATTTAGATGTTAAAGGCAACAAATTAAAAAAAAAAAGAGAGAGAGAGAGGCTGTAATCCATGGGGCATCACAGGACTGTTAAACACCTCCCGTCCCCTTGCCCGGCCTTGCTCTCGCTCTGCAGACGTGGACGCCCCTCGCCACGCCCCTCGCCTGCAGCGATTCACCCAGCCCTCGACCCGGAAGCTCCACCTCAGATTCCGCACGTGCGCAGTTTCCTCCGGAAGGAGAAGGCCGCGAGAGAAGGTCGTTGGGCGGCCCTTGAGTTTTTTTCTCCTAGTGTAAACGTGTGCTGCGTGCTTAGCCCTCCGACCCGCCCTCGCCACACCCATCTTCAGGGGCCCGCTGGTTCTGCGAAAGTAGTATCCGGGTATCCCGCCATCCACCCCAAATAAATCCAGAGGCTGCGGTTGCAGGTCGAGTATTCGAAATCGCTCTGAGGCTTGTCCTTGCCATTTGCTTTTCGGCCTTCGGCCCCAGAGACACCGCCTTTCGGGATATTTTCCTGCTTAAAACTTAACCGTTAGTACCTACGCCTGTGCCCAGGCACGAGGGGGATTCGGGCACGTCCACCTCCACCGCCTCACCCTGTCGGCCCCTGGAGGTCGCGTCGACAGCCCCGCTCCCAGAGAAGCCACGTCCTCTCCCTGATTCTGGGATTCTGGAGAGCCCCCTGGCTCCCACCCTCTCTGCCCTCGAGTCTTCTCAGGCCGATCGTTCTGCCCCGCAGGCCTCCCTTCCTGGTCAGTCCCTTTTCCTCACCCTGGGCTGGACGTGTGACACCTAGTGTTTTTCTGTCACGAGTCCGTCTCGTTGGAAAAGGTGCTCTTTCATTTACTCATTGTTTCTGTAGATACGTGGGTGAGGGAGATCAGAAGAAGCAGTGACTGAGAGTGAAAGGCAAACTCAGAAGTGGAAAATACAATGAGAGAACCGATGGGGTCCCCCAGGATGGCTGAGGCAATTGCAAAGGGATGGTAAAATGAAATAGAGTTAACCCTTAAAGCAGCGGGTGGATGAAAGAATAATGGACAAAGGCTGGGATCTCCAGGAGTTGGAGAAAAGGAGACAGGGGCCCTGCGTCTGGAGTAGGAGGGCTGACAGGGGTGATCCTAGGAGAGAAACAGGGATAGGTGTTGACTAGAAGAGAAGAGAAGGAAGTAACCCTAGACACCTGGAGTGCCCCAGAGTGGGAGTGTAACAGGGAGAGAAGGGGTGTGACTAGAAAGCAGAGAGGGAGCAGAGTTGGAGAAAGAAAGAGACAGATGTATAGATGTTTAGCACAGTTAGAAGGGTGGGAGAGGAGAGAAGAGCAGCAAGAGGAGAAACAAGTTGCCAAGGGGGGCAGGACATGTGTGAGGGAAGAAATAGGAGGGCAGAAACAGCATCCCACCTGAGGCAGTGGACACCAAAGGACTCTTCCACATAGTGAGGTCTTCCTGTTTTTGTGGTTGTGGCAAACGAAGGGGGAATGTTGATTCTAAGCCTGAAGCAGCCTGTTTTCCACTTGCCAGATCAACTTCTAAAAACTTAGATTGTCTGAGGAAGAAGCTGGGAAGAGGAGGAAAAAAGGCAAGAAAAGAGGAATGGCTCTTTCCCAGGTAAAATCATATTCTCAGTTGATTCTCAATCAGTCCTTCCTGAAATCCCTTCTTTGGACCTACTAATCATCTCTGACTCTGAAGTATCCTTCCTGACACTGGTACTTGCACACTCACAAGGGAACTTCCCTCAGGGCCTGTCGTCTCCACTTAGATCCCATTGCTGGGGTCCAGCCCCGGTGGATCCAGGGTAATTCGAAGGGGAGACGGAGTCGGCATCCTAGTTAAGAGCTATTTAATTAGAGATATAAAGAGAGATTAGGAAAGAAGAGTGTAGTAGGAAAATTAGTGGAGAAAAAGAGGCTGAATAACTTGGTTTACGTGGAAAACCAATAAAACTCCAAGACAAGGAGTTTGCACCATCTACGTAGGCCACTGGCGCCCGCTTGAATAGCAGAGGGTGCCCCCCCCACCCCCCCCACCCCCGCTTGAGCTCCCTCTTGTGTGGGTCTTAGAAACCAGGGCAAGTAAGTAGATATGGTGAGCCTCCACGCTCCAGTTGGGAATTCAGCCAGAAAAGAAGAGAACGAGAAGAGACCACATAGGGGAAACCAGTCATTCCAGGAATTGGTCAAAACTTTATTTTCCAAGAAAGCTTTTTATACTTTTTTGGTTATACATAGAGATCAATGGATAATACAAAGTCATGCAGGGTCAGTCACATGAGGTCAGAAATGGATAATACAAAATCATGTGGGGTCAATCACGTGAGGTCAGCAGACCTCACCAGGCATGTATACAGAGGTCTTAGGTGGCTTTACATCATCTTCTGGCCAGAAGGCCTGCTAACATTTTATGACCCTTTCTGATGATGATTAGTCAACCAAGAAACATATTTTCTCCAAAGGTGATTATCTTAAGTCAGGCATCACCCTCCAAAGGCACCAGATAAAGTTGCATTTCTACAGGGCAAAGGTGCAGTGGGCTATAATCAAGAAAAGAATTTACTTAGCCTAAGGTCTAACGTAATTAATATCAAGGTTAATACTTATTTCTCCTATATTCTAGTTATATTCATTAATGTGTATAGGGGGCAAGGGATATAGAGACTTAGCAGCAAATATTGGCTCAACAATGAAACCCTCCACCGATATAGTTTCTAACTAACTTGCTAATACTATACTAATAATCTTCTAACTTCTCAAGAGAATCTGTTTTTAGAAAGTTTAAAGTATCTCGTGCCTCTCACGGTTGGGAGGCTGTAAACAATCACATGTGGCCGGATGAGCCTGCTCAGGCAGGCTGGAGAACCTTAAGAGGAGTTTGTAAGTTGAAACACTCTTGTCACACCCAGGAATTTTTATTAACTGGAGCTGTAAGTTAACTCCTTCTCCGAGAGAGGTAGTGGGGGACAGCCCCCAGTAAAGTCAGAGGTGTAGGAGAGAGCATAAAGCAGTAAAGTAGGCAGACTCTGGTTTTGGGGGTAGATGCTCGGGAACAGGGGGTCTCCCGAGGCTCGATCCTGCCTTTGCGTATGCCGAGCCTCCTTCCTCATGACCTTTGTCACAGGCGGAGTTCCTCATGCTGGCTCCTAGCATCCCATCTCCCCATGACCCAGTGGCCTGGACCTTGTGTGGAGGGCACCATCCTGGGCAGGGCTTCACACCCACAGGTTTGAGAAGGGGTCTCAGTGCTGTTGGGCAGCAGGGATTGCCTCGGGTCCTTCTGGATGTGCAGTCTGCTCTCTGGAAATCAGGATTAAGAAGCTGCGGGTGGAAGTCAGGTATTAACATGCACAGTACCTGGTAAAAACTGGAAGTAGACCTAAAAAGGGAAATTTGTTCTAAGGAAATTGAAGCTAAGTGAGTGAGTTGGTGACTTCAAAATCTCGATTGGAAATGGGATGGAGAGTTCAGTATCAGGTATCATTGATAAAGGGTGTGCTATTCCATCATCTGTTTGAAACTGTGACATGAATCTAAATCTCTGAGAGCTGGAAATTCACTTTCATTGCCTTCATTCTTCAGATTTTGTCTTTTCACTGTGTTTATTTTGTGGTTTGGCAGAGATGTTTTTACTTTTGATGCAGGTGAGGTTTCCTCTTCATTGTTTAACCCATAGATTCACCATTTGTTATGGCAGCTGTCTTTTTTCCACTGGGTTTTCTTAGCATCCTTGTCATTAGATTTTAAATATATGCAAATGATTATTTCTGAACATTCTCTTCTGTTCCCTTGGTGTATAAATCCATGTTTATGCCAGTACTACGCCATCTGGAAGATATTGTGATACGGCTTGAAATTTTAAAAAGGGTGGCCTTCATCTTTCATCTTTGTACTTATTGAAGAATATTTTTGCAGTTTGTGGTCCCCTTGAGATTCGTTATGGCTTCTGGAAAGTTTTTACTATTTCTGCAAACATTTCTATTGTAAGTTTCATAATGAATTCATTAAATCTGTGGAACACTTTGAGTAACTTGGAAATATAGAGTGCTGAGATTTCCAGTCCATGACTACTAGATTTATTTGTTTATTTTGAATTTCTTTTAGAAATGGTTAAGTAGTTTTCAGTGTATGTTTCACCTCCTTGGTGAATTATTCCTAAATATTTCATCCATTTTTAGTACAATAGTAAATAAAATTGTTATGTGATTTTCTTTTAACATTGTTCATTGTGTATAGAAATGTAGCTGATTTGCACATTGACTTTTGTATCCTGCAAGTTTGCTAAAGTTGCTATTTGATGTGGCAGGGGGTTTTTTGTGTCTGTGTGGAATCTACAGTTTATACATAAAAGACCTTGTCCTCTAGGGAAGAAGGTAACTTTCTAATTTTTCACTTTGGGAAGCTTTGATTTCTTTTTCTTGTCTAATTGCTCTGGTTAGGGGTTTCAGTCCTCTGTTGAACAGTGATGCAGAGTGCGCGTCCTTGCCTCCTTCCCTATCTCAGAGGATAATTTTTCAGTCTTTCACCACTGAGAGCAATGTTAGGTGTGCTCTTTTCATACATCATATATTTTAGTTTGAGATACTTGTTTTGAAAACAAAACAAGACCCCCAAATGAACAGGAATGTATCAAAAGTGTGAACAGACATGAGATCTCGGGGTAGAGAGAAAAGCCCAATGTTAATAGTGGTTGGAAACCTCTTGTAATGGTACATAGAGATGATAGCTTACGGTGAACAACATCAAATTCATGATCTCTGAAGAAGATATAGCTTTGGGACCAGGGACCAGGCTTGATCACTCAAGAGCTTTTGTGTAGCAGAGTTTTATTAAAGTGTGAAATGGGACAGAGAAAGCTTCTGACATAGACATCAGAAGGAGGATGGAGAATGCCCCCCCCTTGCTAGTCTTAGCAAGGGAGCTATATAGTTTCTCAGTTGGTTATTACAGTAAGTCAAAAGAAGGTCTCAAGGTTGTAAAGCTCTTACCAGACCCATGCCCAGAATTTACATTTCAAGATAAGAGGATTAGTCAGAAGATACCCAAGAAGAAGAAACCTGTCCTCGAGCAGGAAACATTGTTGTTCTATTATCTTCAGTTCAGTGCAGTGGCTCAGTCGTGTCTGACTCTTTGTGACCCCATGAAGTGCAGCACGCCAGGCCTCCTGTCCATCACCAACTTCCAGAGTTCACTCAAACTCATGTCCATCGAGTCGGTGATGCCATCCAGCCATCTCATCCTCTGTCATCCCCTTCTCCTCCTGCCCCCAATCCCTCCCAGCATCAGAGTTTTTTCCAATGAGTCAAGTCTTCACATGAGGTGGCCAAAGTATTGGAGTTTCACCTTTAGAATCGTTCCTTCCAAAGAACACCCAGGACTGATCTCCTTTAGAATGGACTGGTTGGATCTCCTTGAAGCCCGAGGGACTCTCAAGAGACTTCTCCAACACCACAGTTCAAAAGCATCAGTTCTTCGGCTCTCAACTTTCTTCACAATCCAACTTTCACATCCATACATGACCACTGGAAAAACCATAGCCTTGACTAGACGGACCTTTGTTGGCAAAGTAATGTCTCTGCTTAGTACAGAGTTTAAGCGGAGTTGTTTTGCTGTGTAATTATCAGCTCTGGGCTTAAAGAAAAAAGTTTGTCCTTTTCTCCTCCTTGATAATTCCAGACCGCTTTCTATCCTCCTTGAGAGCCCCAGACCTCTTTCTCCTCCTCGGGTACCCCGGACTTCTCAACCTACCTAGGAATTGACTCTCTCAGATCTTTGGCCAAAGAGATGTTTGTTTGTTAAAGTCCCAGAGGAAGCTTAACCTTTCCCCGAGTCCTCAGCCTGTCCTTCAACATGTATCATGTGTTCTTTCACCCGCCAGTGGTGCTGCAGCTCCATCAGACACAAAGGCAAGGTTTGTATCCACAACAGTTGCCATCCCCCGGCTGTAAGCTGGTTGTTCTTGAGTGTGAGGAGCATGAGGTGGGCTGCCTTGCCCCCCCACCCCCTTCTCTCTTTGTGGTCTTGGATCTATTGACTACTCAATTCTTAGTCCATATAGATCAGAGCTGATGCCCCAAGCGTCTAACCCCTGATCCGGTGCTGCTTTCATCGCAGTTGTCATATTTGGAAGATAGAATCAGAAAATGGGAAAGTACTGGCTGCTCTTTAATTTTATCTGGCACCTCAGAACCTGTAATGAACTGTCTCAGTCCCTGTCTGCCTCTTGAGATCGCTCAGCCATTTCTGCTGTTCTCCTTTTGCTGCCATACATGTCAGGGTGTGTGGAATAAGCTGGTGGATTGGATCTTCTGTGCCTGTTACTTAGGAAAACTGTAAGGACAGCAGTCCAACAAAGGGAATACACGTGAATCTTTCAGGCTCTTAGCTTGGCATCTCTGGGTGGACCAAACAGTCCCATCTCAAGGTCTTAGGATATGAGACCCCCACATCTCATAATTTTCCTCTCTTGTACTGGTCTATCTGGTCTGGGAGTGTAGACTCTTCCTGAGTTTGCTTTCTCCTTAGTTTGTATAATTTTTCCTTTTAAATTTGATTTTGAAGTATGTTGCTCTAGGGTCTGAAGTCATGTCCTGTTTCTTTGCTGTGGTAATTGGCTGTGTTTACGGGGCAGCTCGTCCTGGACTCTCTGTGGTGTGGGTTTACTGGGTAAGAGAAAATTTTTAAAGGAGAATACTTTCCCTTATTGGTTGTAATAGTTTCCTCCTGCATACAGAATTACCACTTGAAGCTACTTAGTATAGAGGTCAGCATGTTCTGTGATATGAGAAAGTATCTGAAGACCTTGACCTGTACATCTTTTTCTGGCTTTGAGTGATGTCAGAGATGCCTGCGTGAAGGGCACTGTGATAGTGTTGTTCACGTGTACTATCACCATGCCCTTTGAGCCTCACCAAGAGGTGTAGGAACTTCTCCTGACAAGGGTACTGTCCAGGTTCACACCCTCATATTTGTGAGGCTGTTAACTAAACTGTTACTGATGCTGCATGCTTGTCACCTGGGTGCTATCGATCATTCTGCCTCCACACTTAATTTTGTAGCAACGTAATGACAGAGCTTATGTAGTGGAGTGATAGCTTCAGTGATGAACCATCATTTGTTTTTTTTTCAAGGCTTAGCTACTTTCCTTTTTTATATTTGTATGCATTATAAGTGATTGTCTTTTATTTTTGTCATTAAGTTTCTATTTTATGTTACTCTTTGTATTTTATTTGCAATATGTGGGCTGGTTGGTTAGGAAAGTGCCCCCACCCCTATGGTGGAATTGGTGATCAGTACTTTTTACAGTTATTTATGTATTCTTGATGTTAAGCTATTATTGAATATATGCTTGGCAATTTTTTTATATTATAGTGTACATTGTTTTTTCACTGCTGAGGATGGTTTACTGCAAAATATCTGATAATTAGGATGTGTGCAATTTATCTCTTTTTATTTTGTTGTCATCAGCTTTTGGTGTTGTATCTGATAAATCATCAGTGAATCCACTGTCAAGAATAATTTTTAAGTTATCTATACGAAATTGTGGATGCTAGGTAAACTTGATAATCGTTTCACAGTATACATATCATTTAATTTTTCTCTGTAGCTTAAACTTACACAATATTTGTCATTGTAAAAGTTGCTTATACAACCCCCTGTATGTCACTGTTTAAAGAGTTGAGTTTAGGAAGGGAAATAATTAAAATACGTTGTATAAAAGAAACAATAACGCAGTTATCATCATTTAAAGTGTCTTGCCCTTGAAAGTCTGTGGTTAGTGACCCAAATGATCACATCCCTTAAGTCCTCCATCTCAGACACCCAGGTACCAACCCTGAGTTTGTTGAACTCAGCACTATGCTAAGTTTGCTGTTTTGTAGGGTGTGAGTAGGGAATGGCCCATTTCTATCCAGGCAGAGTTTTGTATTTGTAATATAGAGACTGGTCTCATAACTGCCCGAGTTCCCAGATCCCTGCATTGCTTCAGCCTCACTAGCAGGATCTGAGCACAACATGCTGTGAAAAACAGCTTTTATTGAGAATAAACCCTTTTAGTCTTAAGAGGAAGTATCTTGGCTTCCGACGTAACTTGAAACTTTTACCTGAGCACTGTTACAGACGGTAACTTATTGCTGTCAAGGTAACAGGCCCCGCCCCCTCCGCGGCCCGCCCCTCCCAGGAGCAGTGCGCACGGCGGCTGCTCTTCCCGCTCCTGGTCGGAAGCTCTAATACAAAAGCCCTTTCACACAGAGTCGGAAGTTGGAGAGCGCGGAGCCGAGTTCCCCGAGCGGCGCCTAAGCTTCCTTCTAGAGTAAGTTTGCAGAGCTCGCCACCCCTCCAACCCCCACCTCCGCCCCGCTCACTCGTCCTCAGGGTGTGGGAATTCTCGGCGACCTGAAATCCCCGGCACCCGGTGCTCGGCCCCGGATAGACGCTGCCGCTGCGGCCCAGTTATCTTTTCGTTTGGGTTTTAAGTGTTTCTGAGGTGGTTTCGGGCCTCGGTGCGCGTAGACACCGCCTCTGGCGACATTTTCCTGCTTAAAACCCTTTTTTATCTCTGGCCTCGCCAAGTAAAGCCCTCTCTCGCGAGTTGGAGTCGCGCCCCGCCGCGTCGCCTTTTCGACCCCTGGAGGCAGAGCCCGTCGCCCCCGCTCGCGGAGAGGCTGCGCCCTCTGCCTGGTCCCGGGGTTCCGGAGAGCCCGCCCGCTCCTGAGCCCCCTCTCGCCCAGCCCCTCTGTCCTCTCGTCTCCTCAGGCCGCTCCTTCTGCCCCGCAGGCCCCTCTTTCCCGTCAGCCCGTTCCTTCATCCCGCGTAGGGTAGGTGACCTGGGCCAGCCATGTGACAGCCAGTGCTGTAAAATAGAGAAGTATTAGTAAATTAGAAAGCCAGATCTCCAGGGACTGGAAAACAGCACAGGGAGAACTGCCCTGTCTCAGTGATGGGAGCGGGGAGGCGAAGGGCGATGAGGGCGTCAGAGGTCGAGAGCCCTAACTGGGTTTTGGCCAGGTTTGAGTCCCGAGTTTTGTTTTCACCCGCTTGGAGTCCCGCCACATGGGTTCAAGTCTCAGTCTGAGGTGGCCGGTTTTATCATGGTGCTGGCAGAGAAAGAGGTAAGGAGCAGAGAAGAAAGGGCTGGAAGGAAGCATAGCCACATGGCCTGCCAGAGAGTGGGGAGGAAGGGAGAGTCACAGCGAGAGGAGGGGAGTAATCTGGAGCGCAGAGAGGGAGCCGAAATGGGGGAAGAAAGAGGCAGACATAGGTATGGATTTTTGAAAGACTCAGGACGGTTGGAGAGAGAGCGTTTCGAGGGGAAACGAATTGCAGCAGCCTGGGACAGGACACATGTGAGAGAGGAAATAGGACAGGAACAGCAGGAGAGCAGAGGGGGAGAAAAAGAGACACTGAGACCCAGATGAAATAGGGAGATAGGTGAACAGAGGGGTAGGCTCGATCCAGGTGTGGCCAGTTATTTGGATACAGATGATTTTTTTAGTTATACAGAGGAGGATGAGAATTTCAAAACTCCTGTCTATAAGGCTTGTGTCTTGTTTTATTAGTTGTGGCAGAAGATGACTTTCATTTGCAAACCCTGTTGAGCCTGGGGCAGTGGCTTGATTCACTGAGGTGTGAGTGACCCCTTCCCTTGTCCTATCATAAAATAGAGGTCAGGGAAGAAGAGACCTGGGGCAAGAAATGACTGACTCTAGAGTGTCACTCTGTGGTAGCGTTTTTTTGTTTTAATGAAGTTTTTTGGCCGTGCTGTGCTCTGCGCTCAGGAGTTGTGGCTCCCAGGTTCTAAAGCACAGGCTCAGTAGTTGTGCACAGGCTTAGTTGCTTGTACTTGTGGGATCTTCCTGAGCCAGGGATAGAATCCATGTCCCCTGCATTGTCAGGCAGATTCTTATCCACTGTATCACTATTGGGTAGCATTTTTAAAGAAACACTTTGTTTTAAAAACGGATTCACAGTTTCTGTTTTCGTTATGTATGGTGCTTTTTGTAGCTTGGAATAGGTCTTATTCATTCAGTTTCTGTACTCATTTTTAACTTCAGAAATAAGCTTTTTTAGTTTCCAGTATTCTAGTCTTATCATCCTTTTCTAAATATGATTATTCTCCACATTTTTTTAAACTTTGACACCAGATTTTTAGATTAAAAATAATTCTCAGTTTGGTTTTTTTTTTTCAAATTTTTTTCAGATTCATTCCTTGCCTGAGTGCTTTCTTCCCTTCATCTCATACATTTGAAATTTTCTTTGGTAAGTAGTAAATCATCTTAGACTATTTTGTGCCATACTTAGGAAAAGTGTCACCTCGTTTATCAGTTCTAATGAGTTAAATGAACCCAGAGCCTATTATACAGAGTGAAATAAGTCAGAAAGAGAAAGACAAATACTGTATATTAATGCATGTATATGGAATTTAGAAAGATGGTACCAGTGATCCTACATGCAGGGCAACAAAGGGAGACACAGATGTAAAGAACAGACTTTTGGACTCAGTGGGAGAAGGTGAGGGTGGGATGATTTGAGAGAATAGCACTGAAACATGTAAATTACCATATGTAAAATAGAATGATCAGTGCAAGTTCAATGCACAAAGCAGGGTACCCAAAGCCAGTGCTCTGGAACAACCCAGAGAGATCTGGTGAGGAGGGAGGTGGAAGAGGTTTAAGAATGGGGGGTGCTGCTTCTGCTGCTAAGTCGTGTCAGTCATGTCCGACTCTGTGCGACCCCATAGACGGCAACCCAACAGGCTCCTCTGTTCCTAGGATTCTCCAGGCAAGAATACTGGCATGGGTTGCCATTTCCTTCTCCAGTGCATGAAAGTGAAAAGTGAAAGTGAAGTCGCTCAGTCGTGTCCAACTCTTAGCGACCCCATGGACTATAGCCTACCAGGCTCCGCCATCCATGGGATTTTCCAGGCAAGAGTACTGGAGTGTGGTGCCATTATCGTCACTAAGTGAAAGTGAAAGTGAAGTCACTCACTCTTGTCCAACTCTTTGCAACCCCATGGACTGTAGCCTACCAGGCTCCTCCCTCCATGGGATTCTCCAGGCAAGAGTACTAGAGTGGGTTGCCATTTCCTTCTCCAGGGGATCAGACCCAGGGATCGAACCCGGGTCTCCTGCATTCCAGGCAGACACTTTAAACTCTGAGCCACCAGGGAAGCCCGTTATAGTCACTAGCAGTCTGTTAATGAAGGAAAGGAAGGTTTTAAAACTCAGAATGGCACCAGGCCCCTCATCCATAAAATGCATTTTGGGATAATCTTGGCAGCAGATGATTCATCCCAGGCCATAAAATGATTAACTTGAATCTTGTAGAAGGGCAGATTACCATACAAATAGTTTTGTTTACATAGATTAGGGGAACAATATCTAAGTATAATGTACTGGTTTGTGAAGTAGGTTCTCAGCCATTAGGCGGAACTGACTTGAAGACAGAGTCTGGAGTAAGTGCATAGTCCATTCACATAGCTTAAGACAAACATTTCCATAAGAAAAATGGATTGGTGAACTCAAGGTTTGAGAATAGTTAACTTCAGGTGCAACAGTCATCATGGCAACAAGTATGTTAAAAGAAACCTCGTTTTAAATTTGTATAGAGAAGGAAAAATATATCGCTAGTTTGTTTCCTCCTGCCGCTTAAGAGAGATAAAAATGTCTAACACTTGCAGCCTATTTCCTCCATTTGTAGACCCTGGCTTTCCTGCCTGTTACCCTTTCATTCCCCCCCTTTTCTTTTAGAAGAATTATGTTGCCTAGGGAAAAGGGGCATCATTCTTGTTCCATAACTGCTTCCCAGCTGACAAGGGGCATTGTCCTTAAATTGGTGAGGCAACATATTCTCCTAACCCTCATACCGAAGATGTCTGATCCAGGGTCCCCAAATAGTAGTTGGAAGCAGCTGCAGCCGTAGCAGGAGTTTGAGCAACTATTGCAGGAAGGGGGACCCTTCAAGAGCTCCTGAAACTGAGCTCTTGTCTAACACTTGGAAATGAATTGTCTGAGGAGACACATGTGCTGACAAAGCAAGAGATTTTATTGGGAAAGGGCACCTGGGTGGAGAGCAGTAGGGTAAGGAAACCCAGGAGAACTGCTCTGCCACGTGGGTTGCAGTCTCGGGTTTTATGGTGATGAGATTAGTTTCTGGGTGGTCTTTGGCCAATCATTCTAATTCGGAGTCTTTCCTGGTGGCACATGCATGGCTCAGCCAAGATGGATGCTAGTGAGAGGGATTCTGGGAAGTGGACAGACACTCCATGTCTCCTTTCGACCTTTCCCGGACTCTTCAGGTTGGTGGTGGTTCATTAGTTCCATAATCCTTATCAGGATCTCCTGTCATAAAATAACTCATGCTCATAGTTACTATGGTGCCTGGCCAGGGTGGGTGGTTTCAATCAGTGTGCTTTCCCTAACACAACCATTTGTCCATATGTCACATTATGTCCATAGTTAAAGTACAAACTGTTGCACCAGTCCATTTTAGGGTTGGTCATCAGATGAAGAAGAGGCATCACATATGATGGTTGTTGAAGGTATTCGCAGACTTGGAGAAAGTCTTTTTCTTGAAGTGGAGATGTCCACCACAAAAGCCTTTCATGATGAAGAGGGGAGCACTCCGCAGACCCAGCAGTTAGACCAATTGTGGAATGCAGCTTAGGAGTGAGCCCAGGACAAGAAGGCATTGTCTTGAGGATCAAACGGCACACTCAGGATTTTTGGAGTCAGCAGAAGTAGGCTCACATAGATTATCAAGCCCGTCTGAAAAGTACAAAGTAGAGCATAGAAAGTAAAGATGTAAAGTGAAGTCACTTAGTTCTGGTCAGGGTGCCACCTCTTAACTCAAGTGTGATGTACCCACGAATCAGTTCCTGGCACTTTGACAGCTGTGGAAGAAGAAAGAATAACCTGGTAAGGGATTTCCCAGAGAGGCTCGAGGGATGGGCCCCAGATCCCAATGTTTTTAGATCCCAATGTCAATAGACTTGGGTCATGGGGTTACATTTGATATAAATGCCAGTGTAACAAAAGCCTAACCTACAACAACCGGTAAATCTACCTTATTTACATGCTAGGTGGACAAGATCCGTGTTTCAATGGTATGAGTATATTGCTGCCTTATTTGTACCCTCTATAGGGACAACAGATATCATGATTGAAGTAGAGGCCTTGACTAATTTTACAAAACAGGTCCTCCTAGATAGAACAAAAGCCATCCAAGCCTTAAAAGAGCAACTCCAAATGAGAAAACCAGTAATTCATAATAGAATGGCTTTGGACATACTCACAGCTGCTCAAGGAGGGACATGTGCTATAATTAGGGTTGAATGTTGTGAATACATTCCTGACTTATCTGGCAATGTATCGACTGCTTTAGATGACATGAAAAACCAGGTAAAAACAATGTCAAATAAAAACATTCCTTTCTGGACTTTGGTCCTATCTCGGGTGAAGGGTGATTGGTGGAAAACTGTATTTAACACTGTTACAGTTGCCTTGATAGTTCTGCTTTGTGGACCCTGAATTTTACAATGTATTATGAACTTAGTAACCCGAAGGTTGATGTCATTCTCCCAAATTGGTCGGAGAGCCAGGGTGCAATATATCCCTATGAATGATGCTCATAATATGAGTTAAGAGCATCAGGAGGGGGGAATGAAGAAGGAATTCATAGGGTCTGGACTCCATCTTAGGTCTGTTCATGCTGATCGTGCTCAGCCACCTTTCCAATGGACTCTGAACTCTCTGTTTAGTGTCTGTGAAAACAGGATAAGACCCCCACCAGACAGGGGAACCTTATCATATCTAGGTTACTCATTGCCTAAGAGAAAACATATACTAATCACCCCTTCCTCCAGACAGGCCATAAATTTTTCTGTATCTATTGGAGTGTAACCTCGGGTTTATTGATTATTGGCTAATTGTTTGACTGTTTGAGCACATAGCACATGAATGATGGGGTTATTGGGATTGTATTTTCCTTGGTTTATGTAAGTCTTAAGGAATTTGGAATGGTGGGTTCAGAAACGTACACATGGAGTATAAAAGATTTTCACAAATGCTGGTCAGGGTCCTTGGCTAAGAGGAGACACTGCCTTGGGCCCGCCGGTGTAGTAAACTGCACTCCATTATCTGCATTGTCCTTCTGAGTGAGTTTGTTTCCCGGAACATGTGGCTACAACAATAGGTAGGGGATGATTTAGTATGGGCTTAATTTTCTCAGGGCCTATGGCCCTAGTCCCTTCTGATATGATTAGGCCCAGATATCTAATAGATTGTTGACAAAGCTGAGCCTTTTCTCTTGATGCCTTATAACTGCAGCCTGCCAGAACGTTTACGAAATCTTCTGAGGCTCCTGAGCAAGCTTCCTCTGTCTCAGCACAGAGCAAAATATCATCTACATATTGTAACACCACCACTTCGGAGGTATTAAAGTTTTGTAGATCCTGTGACAAACTTTGTCCAAATAAGTGAGGACTGTCACGAAATCCTGGGGGGAAAACTGTCCAGGTTAACTGAGAAGCTGGCTGCATAGGGTCTTCAAAGGCAAATAGAAATTGACTTTCCTCCGCCAAAGGCACAGAATAGAAAACATCTTTCAAATCAATTACTGAGAAATATTTGGCTCGTTCAGGAATTTCAGACAATGGAGTATAAGGATTAGGCACCATGAGGTGTAAAGGAACTACAGCCTCATTTATTATTCATAAATCTTGAACTAGTCTCCATTTACCATTTGATTTCTTTATACACAAAATAGGAGTGTTACATGGACTGTTACAGGGAACTAATAGTCCCTGCTCCTTTAAAGTTTTGATGATGTGTTTTAACCCTTAACCTCAGGTTTCAGTGGATACTGCTTCTTATGTGGAAATAAGTGGGACTTTGAGCTTGACAACTACAGGAATAGCATTTAGTGCTTGACCCACAGATTTTCCATCAGCCCATACTCTAGGATTTACATTTTGTTCAACTAGAGGGAGAGAAAGGGAGGGCTCCATATTTATGAAAACAGAGGCATGGACCTTGTTCAGTATATTCCTCCCCAAAAGGGGTGAGGGAGACTCTGGCACAATCAGAAACTCGTGTGAAAATAGCCCAGAATCTCAGTTACAACATAAAGAATAACTGAAATAATACCCTTTGGCTCGTCCAGACAGTCCCATTATGGAAATGGATTGGGAAGGAAGTGGGCCAGGGGCTTCAGTAAGCATGGAGTAAGTTGCCCAGTATCTAAAAGGAAATCAATGGATTGGCCCCCCACAGTTATTAATACCTGGGGTTCCTCAGGTGTAATTAGGACAGGAGCTTGTGTGGGGACCCCTGGGCACCTTCAGTCCTGATTCAGAAATGTCCTTTTAGATTTGTATAGAGAAGGAAAAAAAAATATTGCTAGCTTGTTTCCTCCTGCTGCTTAAGAGAGATAAAAATGTCTGACACTTGCAGCCTATTTGCTGCCTTTGGAGACCCAGTTTGTTTCCTCCTGCCGCTTAAAAGAGATAAAAATGTCTGACACTTGCAGCCTATTTCCTCCATTTGGAGACCCCTGGCCTTCCTGCCTGTTACCCTCTCCACATCTTGTAATAAAATAGACTTACTTTCAACTGTGGTTTTACCAAAGACATGAATTGTGTGTATGTGTTTATGTGTGCACACACAAATGTATATTTCTGGTCTCAGCTCTTTACCAGAGAATAACGGAGGTATGACATTAGATCTTGTGAAATTAAAGGCATTTCTTTGAGAAATGGGAAAATAAAAGAACATTTAACATGATAAAACCAACAAAGTGCTTCATTCTTTCCTTTCAAAAAGAGAAAAAAAAAAGACACCTAATTTAACTGGTTAGTCTAATGGTCTGTTTTCTCCATTTTCGATGGTCAGTGGAAAAAAAGTGAGCTCTGTGGTGATATGAAGATGTTTCCCTCAGGTCCCACTTGTAACATGCAGATGAGAGACTAGACCGGAATCTCTGAGCATGAAAAACACTGACCCGTGAAATGATTAGCCAAATTGGCTGTGTGTCTCTGTGTGGCAGTTCTGGTTTGGAGGGAGTTTCTCATGGTAATCAGAATTGTAAATAGATTCCAGTCCTCCCTGAATGAAAAAGGAAAAGGAAAACTGTACAATGGAGGCAGGATCACAGGCTCAGAATTAGATGACTTCTATGAATAAGGCTAAATCTGAAGGGAGATTTTTTTATATCCTGACGTTCAGACCTCCACTGGCTTTCATTTGTTCTTGGGTCAAAAGCTTGACTCCTCACTGTTTCCCCACAACCCTCTGTCAAGCTCAGGGCCCTGTCAGTGTCTCCAGCCTCATCCTGGGAGTTGACCCTTTGCTCATGGTTCAGCCTGTCCTGGTCTCATTTACCTTTTCTCTGTTTCCAAATACCAAAACCATTTCTGTCTGACATTGTAGTTCCTTTTCTCACCTTCAGGTCACCGTGCCTCAGGCCCTTTGTCACCCTTCAAGTCTAGGCTCAGAGGGGTCTCTCCATCCCCTCCTAACAGTCTCTCTCGTGTTACCCAGGTTTATTGCCTCTGTATCAGTTGCCATCAGCAGAAATTAATGCCCTTCTTCATGGGTTATGAGTCCTTCCTGGTTCCCCTCTTTTTAGGGCTCATAGTTTTCCTCTTCTTTCCAGCGTGGCTGCAGTACCTGTTACTGGAAATGTCTTTAGATGAAAGGACTATGGGTTGGGCTGAATAATCCTCAGGGAAGACCAAGAGAACAGGGCAGGTGATGAAGATGTTTCCCATGTTCTGGACATTTCAGCTGTAATTGATCTTTACCCCACGTGACTACTTAATTACTCAAAAGATGAGCCAAGAAATATAGGAAGTCCTGAAAAGCCCTACAGAACTGGTGTCCTCAAGCAGTGAGCTAAGATGTCCCCATGTTTCGTCTGCTGGGTTTCATCCTCTGCAGCCCCCAGATCTAAGCTGTGTCCATCCAGGACCAGTCACCATCGTGGACAGCAGCTTTGCCATCTAGGAGTTCATGTGCTCCATGTCAGCATTGTGATTTCAGTGCACTGAGGATGAGCAGAAATCCAAAACCTAATGGGGCAGGAAGGAAACGCTGCCCCCTGTGCCCCGCAAGAGCTAGAATATCTTCCAAGTAGGTGTGGGTGGAGAAAACAGGAGAGAGTGAGACCTGGAGACCCTTCCTTTGAGACTTCCTCATCTCAAATGCCTTTGTACGTGGACTCCATAATGTCCCCAGGTGGTGGCAGACTTTCCCAGGAGGGCCAGTCTCTTGATTTTCATACTGCATGTGCAGTGTCCTTTGGGTGGTAGCTAGTGGGCACTCCTCTTATGATCCCCTTTACTAGGAAACCCCTGTGTGCTTTAGTCTTCCTTAGGCCAGTCATCAGGGAGGAGAGGCAGACAAATGGGGAAAGCGGAGGGAGCCTGGTGGGGTCTGCAGGATGGTTGTGGCAGTACTTGGGGGCATCAAGGTGAGCCCAGTGAATGGAGCGTGCACCCATCCCAAGTGTAGTTGCAGGGACAAGGGGTGTGTGGATCTGTTGGAAGAGAATGTCTCCGTTCAGGCTGGAGCACCAGGAAGCGGGTTTGTTGGAGAGCCCGCATGGAGTGGTTTGAGGTTCTACTGCCTGAGGTCGTGTTCCCCAGGACAGCAGTGCTGAGGCTGACATTTGCCTGCACAGGTTTGATTTGACAACTCGTGACCACACGTGAGCAGCAATGAAGGACTTGGAATTCAGCCAAAAGATGTCTTTTCCACTGTTAGAATGTGGCCTGGGCTGAGCCCGCAGGCATCTGTGGGTGCAGGAGGATGGGAGCCTTGGGCTTGAGGAACTGGTTCTAGCGGGTGCCCCCAGCATCCACTCCACTCCCACGCTTTTGTTGGCTCTTTTAGCAGGCAGGCACCGTAGAGTAACATGGAAAATCTCAGGTCATTTTTTTGCATCAACTTTGGTATCATTGTGTACTTGGGGTTGCCGGTGCAGAAAGGTTCATGTGCATTTGGGAAGATACCAAGAGAATCTGGAGTGTTTCCTTGGAAGATGCTGAGGTCTCAGTGGGCCATGTGCATCATTGCAATTATCCCTCTTTTTCATAGTCTTTGGAGATTTCAATGTTTGACCTGGATCACTCTCTGTAAATGAAACTATGGTGTCTTGTGTCTGTGGATCCTTGGGTGTCCTCTTTTGTATTTTGCCTCATGCATGAGCGATCAGGGCTTGGAATGCTTTGTGTTTGTATAAGAGGGTTAGAGGCTCATTATGGGCTCTGGACACGCTGTTGGACACCATGAAAGTTTGCAAGTTTGTTTCAGTCCCGCTGGGAAAATAGGAGCACTAGGTTAAGATCACAGAATGCTTGTTATAAGGTGGTCCTGCTCGGTTTGGATCTCTGGGCCCAACCTGAGAAGAGTCATAAAGTCCTGTGACGTCGGGGAGGATGGCTCCAAAAAATCAGAGGGCAGCGATGCCACAGTGATCTGCAGCCTGGAGGCTTATCCTCTAGAAAATGCAGCTGCAACTGTCTTGCTGCCAGGCTGGGTGCTGTGTTATCCACTCCTGTCCCTCCCAAAATAAGCACACATACAGCACAGTACAGAAAACAGGGAATCTTAACTGCACTGTTGGTGGTAATGTAAATGGTGCTGCTATGTTGGAAAATAAAATGGAAGTTCTTTAACAAATTAATATAGAACAGGCCTACAGTCTGTCAAACCCATTTCTGACAGATATCCAAAGGAAAAGCAATCAGTTTTTCAGGGATATGTCCACAGTCCCATGAGTGTGACTGGATTTGCAGTAGCCAAGGCATAGACACAGCCCAGATGTCTCTTGACAAAAGAATAGGTTACAAAAGTGTAGTATAGAAATATTTATTATATACTGTATATTCATGAACTATTTTTTTTCTGTATATAAATATAAAAATCAAGAATCCTGCATTTATGCTAGAATGAGTGAACCTAGAGAACATTGTGCCAAGTTAAATAAGCCTGACAAAGGAGGACAGACACTATGTGGAAACTAGAATTGTCAAACTCATAGAGCCATCGAGTAATAAGGCTTTACCAGGAGGTGGGTGGAGGGGAAAATGGGGCACTGGTAGTCAAAGAGTAGAGATTTTCTGTTGTAAAATAGTGAGTTCTGGGGATCTGAGGTACTGCATCCTGCCGGTAGTGTTTCTATATCCTTGAAATTCACCCAGAGAGAAATAAAACAGTGTAGTTATATGTAGAAGTGTAACTTACTCCACTATAATAATTATTCAGTGTATGAGTCTATCACATGATCACTTTATACCATTTTTGTTAGTTACACCTTAGTAAGGCTGGGAAAGAAAAAGAGAGTTTGGGGGTTCTTTTCTCCTCTGAATGGTGCTCAGTCCACGCTTCACGTTTCATTGATGACGCATTTTGCATACACGTGCCAGAGTCCAGCTCCAGCAGCCAGGGAGTCATCCTGAAGAGATGAGCGGTGTCGGCGGAGAATGATGCAGCCTCTGACTCAAGGTACGGGACTACATGTTTATTTCAAGCTTTAGCTTCTCTTTTGTACTTTGAGAAAAACATTAAGTCAGAGGTTTGGCATTTTCAGTTTCCCCTCACCCAGATTTATTATCTCCATAAAACCTTGTTGCCCTTCAAACAGAGTTTCTGCTTCATCGATTCTCTCAGAATCCTGTTTACTTTAATTTGTGATTATATCGTAACTCATGCTAATGTCTGAGCTACATACCACATTCCTCAGTTTATTTATTATCTTTTAAAATCGTGTTTGCCCCTAGCATCCTAAGTTCACTATCTCCTAAAAAGGCTTCTAGCTATTAATATCTCTGAAATTCCTAATCTGTATAAGCTATAGTAAAACATGCTAGCACTACCACATTCCTTAAATTTTTAGCTTCTAAGTATTCTTAATTATTCCTAAACCCTAAATTTGGCAAACTTCCATTACCATAAACATTTCCCAAACAATTAGGTTTCAGATAACCATCCTTCCCATGGCCTCAAGCTGCGGCCTACGTGCTCAGCCTGGAACACTTTTGTAAAGATCCTTGAACAAATGTCAGTGGTTAACTTTATGGATTATTCTCTGGGCACAACTGCAGAAGGCTTTGTGCCTTCTCATGCTCCTTTCAAGGACAATAAGCACCTTAACATTCTTTTCAGTCAACTCAACCGAGGAAAGAAAAAACAAGTTAGAATCACAAGCCCTGACTCCTTCATCCCAGGTCTGAGCCTGCAGGACAAGAAGAGGGGCTTGGGGCCGTGCCTACATTTTCTCAGTAATGCCTAACGCAGCTCCCGACACACGTTTTGTACCCTCTGACTAGAGATTCCCCTTCAGATAGTTTGTGTTGGTCCGCAGCTCGAGAATGTTTAAGATGCCCCAGTTGATTCCAGTCTGGATCCCTCACTGAGGATCAGGACTCTTGAGTCCTCCCAGTCCTGAGGGCTGAGATCTGGGCTGAGAAGGGGATGCTCTGTTCTTAGTGGGGATGGATCAGGGCCTGCTGTGTGACCTGAAGGAGATTGCCTGGTCAGTGGACGTGCCTCCTGCTGCTGTGTACATGAGGCCTCACCAGGAGGGGAGTGTGATCTAAGGGAAAGTGTGGGAAAGTCCCGTGTTGGTCTCTCTGCGGAAGTTGACTGTCCTGAGTCCCTCCTGAGAGAGTGGCCACAGGGGACTGTCTGTTCCTCATGGTGAGGGCTTCCCTGTGTGTGTGGTTGGGGCTCAGCAAGGGGATGTGTTGACTGTAAGCATTAAACAGCATGTTTTCAACTTTCATGATAGACCTCTGAAGACTCGTGTTGCCTGAGGAAGCCCTGAAGTTAAGAAAGAGGAAAGAAAAGGGGTGAGGCATGGCTCTTACTCAGGTAAGGTCATATTTAGTCTGTCCTAGCTGAAATGCCCTTCTCTGGACTCACTAATCGTGTCTGACTCTGGAGTGTCCTGTGTGACTCCTGTACATGCACACTCACCTGAGGCCTTCCCTCAGCCCTGTTGTCTCCACTTAGATCCCATCTCCCCATGACCCAGTGACCTGGCCCTTGTGAGGAAGCTCCCCTGGGCGCCGTCCAGGGCAGGGCTTCTCACCCATGGCTTGGAAATGGGGTCTCAGTGCTGTTGGGCAGCAGGGAATGCTTAGGGCCTATCTGGATGCGCTGTCCGCTCTCTGTCAACCAGCCTAAGGAAACTGCACGTGGATGTCAGGTGTTAGTATGCACAACAGCTGGTAAAATCTGGGAATCAGATCAATTGAGCCTGTCCTTTCCCTTTTGTGTATCTTGACATCCTTGTGAATATACCTTACATATACACAAAGAATTATTTCTGAGTACTGTGTTCTGTTCAGTTGGTTTGTCTGTTTTTATACCAGTACCACATAACCTTGATTACCTTGTAATAGGTGTTGAAATAGAAAGACCTCCATCTTCCTACTTCAAGAGTTTTGCTGTTTGCTCTTTGAATAGTTCTATGACTTTCACCATGTTTTGTTCTGCTTCTACAAAGATTGTCATGGTAATTTTGATAATGAGTTAATTGGTTGATTGACCCTTTGTGTAGTTATTAAAGAATCTGTTTTGATATAGCATGTTTCTTTTGTAATCTTTATGATTTTTACTGATGAAACTTTGTCATGTGTAAAAGAAGATACGGTTACTTCTTTTTAAATTTTGGGACCTTTGATTTCTTTTTCTCATCTAATTGCTCTAACGGTTTCAGTGCTTTCTTGAACCACAGTGCAGAGTGTGCATTCTTGCCTTCTTCTTGACCTCAGAGAAAAAGCTTTCTTTCATTCTTTCCCAATTGCTGTGCTCTTTTCATAATGGCATTTATTATGTTGATAATGGTATAATTTATTGTTTATAGTTTGTTGAGTGTTCCATCTTGAAAGGTTGTCAAATTGTTGTTGAATGGTTTTTTTTCTGCATCGAGTTGATCCTGTTTTTTTTCCCCCCTTTAATCTGTTAATGTAATGTGTTATGTTAGTTCATTTTTGTATGTTGACTTCTCCTTGCCTTATATGAATAAAATCCATTTGGTCATGGTGTCAGTTCTTTTTATTTATTTATTTAAATTATTTTAATTGAGGGATAATTGCTTTACAGAAGTTGTTATTTTCTGTCATACACCAGCATGAATCAGCCATAGGTTTACATATGGCCCCTCCCTCCCATCTTCCTCCCTATCCCACCCCTGTACGTTGTTAGAAAGCCCCTGTTTGAGTCCCTGAGTCAGTCAGCAAATTCGCACTGGCTCTCTACTTTATATATGGTAATGTAAGTTTCCATGTTACTCTCTCCATACATCTTACCCTCTCCTTCCTCCCCTCCCACCTCCATCTGTTCTCTGCGTCTGTTTCTCCAGTTCTTTTAAATGTGTGTTGAAATTGGTTTGCAAGTATTTTAATTTTGCATCAGTATTCATCAGGGTTTCTAGTTTTTCTAGTTTTCCTTTCTTGTGTCTTTGGGAAATCAGCAAACTATTAGAACCATGCTTGCTCCATAGAATTAGCAGGATTAGTGGTAATTCTTCTGTAAATGTTTGGTAGTATTTGGTCCTGTATTTTTCTTAGAGGTTTCTAACTACTTTTTAAATCTCTCTAGTTATAATGGGCTTCCCTGGTGACTCAAATCATAAAGAATCTGCCTACAGTGCAGGAGACCCAGGTTCTGTCCCTGGGTCGGAAGATTCCCTGGAGAAAGGAATGGCTCTCTAGTCCAGTATTCTTGTCTGGAGAAATTCCACGGACAGAGGAGCCTTGTGGGCTACAGTCCATGAGGTGACAAAGAATCAGACACGACTGAGAGGCTAACACTTTCACTTTCAACACATCAATTTTTTTAATTTCTTAATAAGTAAAATAGTTTGTATGTTTCTGAGAATTTGCCAGTATCTCCTGTATTCTGTCATTTATAGGCATTATCTGTCATACTACTTCCTTGTCTTTTTGACCTCAGTTGTAATCACTCCTGTTTCATATCTGTTTTTAGTTATTTGAATCTTTTTTTTTCTTGTCCTTAGTCAAGGTGGGGGTTTTCCTATACAGTTTTTTCAAAACATCAACTTTTGGTTTGTTGATTTTTATATTTTCTACTTTCTATTGTATCTCTGGTTTAATCTTTCTTATTTACATGTTTCCTTCTGCTAAACTTGAGTTTAGTTTGTTTTCTGTTTTCTGCTTCCTAGAGGTCTAAAAATAGATTTCAGATTTAAGATCTTTTCTTTTTTTTACTGTAAGCATTTAACAGTTTAGACTTTCCTTCTAGTACAGTGTTCTCTCTGTGTTATACATTTTGTAATGTTGTCTTTTCATTTTTATCCATGTATTTAAACATTTCCTTGTGATTTTTTTCCTGGACCCATTTGTGTTGTAAGAGTGAGTTGTTTAATGTTCACATCTGAGGAATTTTCTTTTTTTTTCTTGTTTATTTCGTTGTTGTTAGGGAAGATACTTTTATGGTATCAATCTCTTAAAATGGTTAATTTTGGCCTAACGTGGTGTCTCATAGAGAATGTTTTCTGTGTCCTTAAGATACATGTGTTTTCTGCTTTTCTTGGGCAGTGTGATCTGTACATGCCTGTTCAATGTTTGCTTCATTTTTCTGAGATATCTTATGTTAGATGTATATATATTTTCACTTGTTACAGCGTTTTGGTAAATTGACCGTTTTATCATTATACAATATTTATCTCATTGCACTTTTGTTTTTCTTCTGTTTGTTTTGTCTGATATAACAGTCTTCCCTGCTCTCTTTAGGATGGACTGTCTTTTTCCATCCTTTCACTTTTCACCTTTCCATATCTTTAGGTTTGTGAGTACTACCTGTTTCAAGTCTCTGACAAACTCTGTGTCTCTTGCCCTGGTTTTTTCCTCCTGTTAGTTCTTCTAGTGGCCCCTGAAAGACAGGCACCCTGGACAGCTCCTTTCATGCCACTGTAATTTCAGAAGGGATGTATTGAATATTTCCTTCCTATCATGATGTTTCTTCAGATAGTCTTGCTTAATAACTATATTTTTTCCATATTATTTTTGCCATGATTTTTAATTCTCCAAGAAGTTTTTTTACTTTGCTATTCTGATAAGTTTTTTTTGTCATAATCTAATGACTCTTCTAATTTCAAATCACTGTTTTATTAATGGAAAAAAAAAGCAAAGAAAGTCTTTGGCTTCTGTTAATGCCTTGCTATGTAAATCTAAATGTATAAAAATTTATATCTTTGTATATGGTAATTTTATTATGAATTAAGTTCAAGTATTCTTTTTTTTTTTTTTAATGTTTTTACCAGTTTTCTTTTGGTAACCTAGTGTAGAATCCTGTTGACAAACTCAGCTGAGTGCAAAGGATGCATTTTTATTGTCTGAAAGATGCTGAAACACATGTGAATAAAAGGATGATATAAAATTGTCCAAAACATCTGTCAAAAGATGAATCCTCTCAGGTCAATTAGTTTTTTATAGATAAGCATGCATGTATGTGCAAGTCTGTGGTTTAGGTAGAAGACGTCATGATTTAAAAACTACATATCACCTTTTTTTTTTCAGTTGAAATTATCAGTATAATCTGCAGCTTTGAAATTTTCCAAAAAACCTGTTAGTGTTTTAAGTAGTAAATTACTAACAGTTGTGTTTCTGTATTCACATCTATAAGACCTTTCATGCCATTCCACATTGTTCACCTTGGACTTTTTTTTTTCATATTAATACAGTATTTATTTGTTTTCCTGCTGTCAAACCCTGAGCCCAGCACTTTCCCCAGATTGCCTGGGGATTTACAGGAAAGGGAACATACAGGGCAGACACAGGAGAAAGAACTATGGGAGGTGGAAACAGCTGCTTCACATCGTGAAGAAGATGAGCTAGACCACCAACAGGCAAAAGAGCCCCATGGCCTTTGAGAGGGCCAAGCCCATGGCGTAGAAGAGCTACTGTTTCAGAGAAGGGTTCCTGGCATAACAGTGATGAAGCTCCCAAACAGTCCCAATTCCAGGCCCGGAGCCAGCCACCCCTGCTGTGGCAGCTCCAGCTCCAGGGAACTTGGCTGCTGTGTCAAAGTCCTTTGAAATGGCACTGGTTTGGAAGCTGTGGCTAAGAATAAGTGAGATGGTCCAGGGACCTGGGGCTACCAAGCCGCTGTGGCTCTCATGGGTCAGTGTCTCCAGTCCTTCACCACCACTGCAGACAGTGATCACTCAACAGGGGGGGAGGTTCTCCCGATCAGGGAGGGGGTAGAGACTAATTTGTCACAGGTGTCCATTTTCAAGGGATGAAGGCCTGAGGCCCGAGAGCTGCTCCCCCTACAGAGAAGACAGAGTGGCAGGGAAGAGGCTCACCTTCGACTTCTTTCAAGTTTTCTTTAGGAGCCCTCTGTCAAAGGACTTGTAATGTTCTCTGTATTACTTCACTGTTAGATACTTAAGCTTCAGGTGCTGAGCCCAAGCTTCTGAGTTCAGGTGCTTCATGTAACATTTCTTACCTTCTTGATCTGAGTCAAGTTTCTCAGAGTGTCTGTGACACAGGTTTTCTTCTCTAAGGTGGGAACAGATGGTTCTTTAATGAGCTATTATATTGATGACAGGTTCTTGCCTGTAAAGTACTTATTTAATGTTTAGAGTAATACTACAGTAATTTAGAGCAATAGGAAGCCTTCAGACACTTTTGGTCCTTGCTGCTATCTACATCATACCTGAAAATTTTGACCTTTCCATTAAAAGTGCCGTGGACTTTGTCATCTCTGAAGACAAAACTCATGCTGTACCTCATCTGGATAATCAGTTGCACTCACTGGGTAGAGCTTTATTTTTATATATTTTATAAAGCTCAACAGTGTTGAGCTTTATTTTTATATATTTCATGGATTTTGAACAGTGATGAAAAATCCATATTAATTGGAGGATCTCATAAGGTCTTAGCAAAAAGCATAAGAAATTAAAATTAGAGATGCATAATTTCTCCAGATACCCCTGCATGGATCTGTTAGTTCAACCAAGTCAATCCGTACCCCTTACTACCTTTTCTCTTTTGCATGAAAATGAGAACTTTTCATGGCCCTTTTGGTGACATGTGGTTTCATTTCAGGAACGACTGACCTCTGCGGATGTGGCCATCAACTTCACTCAGGAGGAGTGGGAATTCCTGGACCCTGCTCAGAGGGCCTTGTACAGGGACGTGATGCTGGAGACCTATAGGAACCTGCTGTCTGTGGGTGAGGATGACTTCCTTCCAGAGCTGCCCTTGGGTATCTGCATTTTCCCTGTGTGCCCCTTGGGAGGCCCTGATGTCTTCCATCTGAGAGTTCTGGTGACTGGGGCATGACACAACTTCACAAGGTTAAACTGACCGTCTTCAGATGCTGTGTCTGTTTCATGTAATATCTGAGGTTGTCCCAGAGCTTAATTATCTACAAAGCTCACTGGCAAATGTTAACAAAACAATACCAAAAAACCCGATTTCCTATTTTCTACCTTTTGACTTTTGGCTCAGGGTTTAAAAAAATCCACAGCACTTTAGATTTCTTTCTTCTGATAACACTGAATATCTGTCTGTTTTTGCTTACTTGTTTATTTTTTTTTGGCTGCACCATTCTGCTTGTGGGATCTTAGTTCCCTGACTAAGGAATCAAACCTGCACCCCCTGCATTGGAAATGCAGAGTCTTAACCACTGGATCACCAGGGGAGTCCCAGAATTTTTGTTTCTGATCTGAATATTATCTCCACATTGGAGCATGAGAAAAAGCTCTGGACAGTGGGGAGTGATGTAAAAGTAGCCAAAACTACAACATATAAAGAAAAACGAGTATCTCAAAAGGGCTGTTTTTTTCTGTTTAGGAGTGGGACAAGACGGTGGATTGAATCCTCTGTGGTTGTTACTTAGGAAAATGTAAGATTGGCTAGAGAGATCGTCTTTTTGATCCTAGATCTTACGAGGGGAGCATATGTGAATCTCACGGGCTCTGAGCTTGCCATCTGTAGGTCGAGTGCACGGTCCCAGCCCAAGATGCTGTAATGTCTGACCTTCATGTTGTATTAGTTTTACTCTTGTGCTGCTCTACCCCGTCTGGGAATGTCAACTGTTCCTGATGTTCCATTCTCCTTACTTTGTATCATTTTACCTCTTCAATTTCTTTGAAATATATTTCTGAGGGTCTGAAAGTTTATCTGGTTTCCTTGCTGTGATAATCCACCTATGTTTAATTGGCAGCCTCTGGTGAGTCTCTGTGGAGTGGATTTAGTAGGTAACAAAACTGTGATGGAGACACTATTTCTAATGTTATTTTCTTGCTCTGTACAAAGTCACCACTTGAAGCTATCCAGTAGAGTGGTCAGTATGTTCTAGGATTATGGGAGAGAAAGTATCACGAGAGCCTGATACATCTTTCCAGGTTATTTTCTGGCTTTGGAGACTCTGTCAAGAGCACCATGACAGTGTTGTTGATGTGTATCAAGGACCATATATTTTAGCCTCTGTAAATGATATGGGAATTTATCCCAGGACAACTTTGTCCAAGTTCACATTCTCATATCTATGAGGCTATTGGCTGCACTGTTGTTCTGTGCATTGTAGGTATTTTTAAATTTTATCATTTAGTTCAAATTTCTGTGTTACTCTCTGTATTTCTGTTTTGTGTTTGCAACACGTTGGATGGTTGATTGGGGAATGGTTCCTATGGTGGAACTGGTGATCAGTCCGTCTTAAAATTCTTTATATATTCTTTGTACTCATTTACTATCAGATGTATGATTTCCACATATTTTCTCTTTTACTGTTGATTGTCTTTTCAAACTCTCTGTACTTTAATGCAGAGTGGTTTATAATTTTGATATAGTTCAATTTATTAATATCTGGTTTTATTTTGTGGCCTGTGCTTTTGGTGTTATATCTTTTGGTGTTGTATATATTGTGGGTCCAATTTCCAGAAACATTTCCTGCACATTTACTTCTAGGAGTTTTATACATTTGGAACTTAGATTTAGGTCTTTGAATCATTTTGAGTTCGTTTTTGTCTGTAGTGTAAGATAATGTCCCAAGTAAATTCTTTTGCTGGTGGATATTCAGTTTTGTCAACATGTCTTGTTTCATAGACTGCTTCCCCCATTTAGTAGTTTTTACACCCTTGTGAAACATCTTTGGAACATCTCTACAAGAGGTGTTTTTGTTTTAACCATTCTTTTTAGGTATGCGGCTGCTGCTGCTAAGTCCCGTCAGTCGTGTCTGACTCTGTGCGACCCCACAGATGGCAGCCCACCAGGCTCCTCTGTCCCTGAGATTCTCCAGGCAAAAACACTGGCGTGGGTTGCCATTTCCTTCTCCAGTGCATGCATGCCAAGTCGCTTCAGCTGTGTCTCACTTTGTGTGACCACGTAGATGGCAGCCGACCAGGCTCCTCTGTCCTTGGGATCCTCCAGGCAAGAATACTGGAGTGGGTTGCCATTTCCTTCTCCACTTTTTAAGCATAGTTAATTTACAATTTTGTGTTTCAAGTATACAGCAGTTTGCAAGATACCAAATATAGTTCCCTGAGCTGTATCATAGGTACTTATTGCTTATCTATTTTGTATATACATTAGTTTGTAAATATTCAGACTCCTAGTTTATCTCTCCCTTTCCTGCCCCCATCACCATCCTGTACTATCCCCTTTGGTAACCATAAGTTTGTTTTTTATTCTGGTGAGTTTATTTTGTGAATAAGTTCATTTGTATCATTTATTTCAGTTCAACATATAATATCCTATGATATTTGTCTTTCTCTGTCTGATTTCACTTAGAATACTCCCTAAGTCTGTCTATATTGCTGCAAAAGGCATTACTTCATTGTGTTTTATGCTGTGGAGGTGGCAGCCCACTTCAGTGTTCTTGCCTGGAGAATTACATGGACAGGGGAGTCTGGCAGGCTGCAGGTAATGGGGTCTTAAAGAGTTGGACACAGCTGAGCTACTTTCACTTCACAATATTCCCCTGTATATATGTACCACATATTCTTTATCCCTTTGTCTGTCAGTGAACATTTAGGTTGCTGCCGTGTTTTGGCTGGTATAAATAGTGCTGCTAAAACATTGAGGTCCATGTATCATTTTGAATTCGTTTTCATCCTTTCTGGATATATGTCCAGGATTGGAATTGCTGCTTCATATGATAGCTCTATTTTTAGTTCTTTATGGAACCTCCATGCTATTCTCCAAAGTGGCAGTACCATTTATGTTCCTTCCAACAGTGTAGGAGGGTTCTCTTTTCTCCACACCCTCTCAAGCATTTATTGTTTGTAGACTTTTTGATGGTGGTCATTCTGACCAGTGTGAGGTGATACATTTTTGTGGTTTTGATTTGCATTTCTCTCATAAGTAGAGATGTCAAACATCTTTTCAGGTGACTGTTGGCCATCTGTTTGTCTGCTTTGGAGAAGTATCTGTTTTGATCTTCTGCCTAGTTTTTGATTGGGTTGTTTGTTTTGATATTAAGCGTATGAACTGTTTGTATATTTTGGAAATCCCTTATAGGTAGCATCATTTGCATATATAGTCTCCTAGTGCAAAAGTTGAATTTTTGTTCTTTTTTTGGTTTCCTTTGCTTTGCAAGAAGGTTTTAAATTTAATTAGGTCTCATTTGTTTGATTTTGCTTTTATTACCATGACTCTAAGAGATAGATTCAAAAAAATTTCGCTGACATTTATGTCAGTATTTTGCATTTGTTTTCCACTATGAATTTTATAGTATCTGGTCTTGCATTTAGATGTTTAACACATTTTGAGTTTATTTTTGTATGTGGTGTTAGAGAATGTTGGAATTTCATTCTTTTTCATGTAACTATCCATTTATCCCAGCATCACTTATTAAAGAGACTTCTTCATTCTATATTCTTTCCTCCTTTGTTATAGAATAATTGACTCTAAGTAAATTGGTTTATTTCTGGGTTTTCTGTCCTGTTCTACTGATCTGTGTTTCTGTTTTGTGCCATCATCATGTAACTTCCCTGCTGGCTCGGACGGTAAAGCCATCTGCCTACAATGCAGGAGACCCAGGTTCAGTCCCTGAGTCAGGAAGATCTGCTGGAGAAGGAAATGGCAACCCACTTCGGTATTCTTGCCTGGAAAATCCCATGGACAGAGGAACCTGGTAGTCTACAGTCGATGGGGTCACAAAGAGTTGGACACGACTGAGCGACTCCACTTTCACTTTGTTTACTGTCAGTTGGTAGTATTGTCTGAACTCAGGGAACATGATTTCTCCAGCTCTGTTCTTCTTTCTCAAGATCATTTTAGATATCAGAGTCTTTCGTATTTCGGTACAAATTAAGTTTTTCTTTGTTTTATGAAATATGTCTTTGTTAATTTGATAAAGGTTGCTTTGATAGTATGGTCATTGTGACAGTGTTACTTCTTTCAATCCAAGAATATGGTATATGTTTGTGCCATCTGTTTGTGTCATCTTTGGTATCAGTCATCAGCATCTTCTGGTTTCATGAGTACAGTTCTTTTGACTTTTTAGGTAGGTTTATTCCTTAGAATTGTATTGTTTTCTCTGAGATGGTGAATGGGATTGTTTCATTAATTTCACTTTCTAATATATCATTATTAGTGTATAGAAATGCAGCAGCTTTCTATATATTTTGTATCCAGCAAGTTTACTCTGTTCATTGATGAGGTCTAGTAGTCATCTGGTGGCATCTTCGGAATTTTCTGTGTGTAGCATCATAGTGACAGTTTTACTTCTTTATTTTTTTACTTTGAATACCTTCTATTTCTTTTTCTTTTCTGATAGGTGTGGCTAGGACTTCCAAAAATATGTTCAATAAAAGTGGCAGTAGTGAACATTCTTGTCTTATCCATGTTGTTAAGGGGAGTGCTTTCAGTTTTTCCCTGTTGAGTATGATGTTAGCTGTGTGTTTGACATATACAGTCTTAACTATGTTGAGGTAGGGGCCATCTGTGCTGACTTTCTGAAGGGTTTTTATCATAAATGACACTTGAATTGTGTCAGAACTTTTTCTACATCTATTGATGATCATACGGCTTTTAGTCTTCAACTGTTACTGTGGTGTATCATAGTGATTAACTTGTGGATATTGAGAAATCTTGCATCCCTGCAATAAATCCCACTTGATCGTGGTATGATCCTTTAATGTCCTTTAATGTATTAGTAACTGTTTGAATCTGCTCTTTTGAACTCAGGGAAGGTCTAGGAGAATAAAGCCTTTTTCTACAAAAAAGAGTTGGATGCCTCAGAAAGGCTTTTGTTACTGGGAAGGTCTTCCAGAGTCAGTATCAGTCCCTCCTTTCCTTTGATACTCCTCGATCTTGAGATGACCATGTGTGGAAGAAGAAATGAAGTAAATGTCCAATGGAGAGGTTAATCATACTTGGCAGAGGAACCCAGGTTTAGATAGCCTTTTCCTGGATTTTTCTTCTGATTTCTGCTAATAAGATTCTTACACAATATCCTGGAATATTGTGTATGCTTTTCTTGAATATAAGTGTTCCAATGTAAGTTACAAAATCAGAGTTGGATACATTACATTGTAAATAGTATAACAGGTATTATCCTGCTTTCTCCATATATCACAGTCACTTTTAAAATCTCTCTTGTTTCTGTCCCATACCCATAGTATAATGCCCATAAAGTTGCTGAACCAGTTCTTTTCTCTTAAGGTCAGTATATTAGTTTACGCTGTCAGTTATTTCCACAAAGACATGCAGTCAGACGCTGATATCTGACATAAACCTGTGTACCCTATGTTCCACGCAGGCCCTTTCTTAGTCCTGACCAGTCCTCACATAGTACCTTGATATGGATGGAAACATTGTTCTTACCTATCACATCCCTCCACCTTCTACATACTCTCCACCTTCTACATACTCTCACTGTAAAGATAATCTCTGATCATTTATTGAACATGTTTCTCAGGACATGACCTAAATCACTCTGTGCGAGATGGGATGGTTGAATAATAGTTAAACAGACTACTTCTGTCTTGTATCTTCCTTGATATTTTCTTTCTAAGTTCCTTGTGTTTATTTTTTAATATTTTCTAGTCTATTCATTCAGTTGGTGGTCATGTTTACAAATAGGTTTTCTCAGTTGTCCCAGTAGGTTCAGATTCATATCCTGGTTCTCTTACCACTTTGTGGGCCAGTTGGGTGTGTCTCCTGCTCTGATTAGAGAAAAACATGTTAATTTACCTCAAGCCTTTTAAAGCAAATTAGTGCTGTCAGTAGTACATGTTTTATAGTAAATACTCAAAATTTATTTGTTTAAAAAAGGTAATATCTATATTCTGTCAAGTTCTTTATCTACATTATATCTTTTTTAAAATATAAATTTATTTGTTTTCATTGGAGGTTAATTACTTTACAATATTGTATTGGTTTTGCCATACATCAACATGAGTCCACCACAGGTATACACGTGTTCCCCATCATGAACCCCGCTCCCTCCTCCCTCCCCGTACCATACCTCTGGGTCATCCCAGTGCACCAGCCCCAAGTATCCACTGTCATGCATTGAACCTGGACTGGCAATTCGTTTCATATATGATATTATACATGTTTCAATGCCATTCTCCCAAATCATCCCACCCTCTCCCTCTCCCGCAGCGTCCAAAAGCCTGTTCTATACATCTGTGTCTCTTTTGCTGTCTCGCATACAGGATTATCGTTACCATCGTTCTAAATTACATATATATGCGTTAATATATTGTATTGGTGTTTTTCTTTCCGGCTTACTTCAGTCTGTATAATAGGCTTCAGTTTCATCCACCTCATTAGAACTGATTCAAATGAATTCTTCTTAATGGCTGAGTAATACTCCATTGTGTATATGTACCACAGCCTTCTTATCTGTTCATCTGCTAGCAGACATCTAGGTTGCTTCTATGTCCTGGCTATTATAAACAGTGCTGCGATGAACATTGGGGTACACGTGTCTCTTTCAATTCTGGTTTCCTCGGTGTGTATGCCCAGCGGTGGGATTGCTGGGTCATAAGGCAGTTCTATTTCCAGTTTTTTAAGGAATCTCCACAGTTCTCCATAGTGGCTGTACAAGTTTGCATTCCCACCAACAGTGTAAGAGGGTTCCCTTTTCTTCACACCCTCTCCAGCATTTATTGCTTGTAGACTTTTGGATCGCAGCCATTCTGACTGGTGTGAAATGGTACCTCATTGTGGTTTTGATTTGCATTTCTCTGATAATGAGTGATGTTGAGCATCTTTTCATGTGTTTGTTAGCCATCTGTATGTCTTCTTTGGAGAAATGTCTATTTAATTCTTTGGCCCATTTTTTGATTGGGTCGTTTAGTTTTCTGCAATTAAGCTGCAGGAGTTGCTTGTATATTTTTGAGATTGGTTGTTTGTCAGTTGCTTCATTTGCCATTATTTTCTCCCATTCTGAAGGCTGTCTTTTCACCTTGCTTATAGTTTCCTTTGTTGTGCAGAAGCTTTTAAGTTTAATTAGGTCCTATTTGTTTAGTTTTGCTTTCATTTCCAGTATTCTGGGAGGTGGTCATAGAAGATCCTACTGTGATGTATGTCGTAGAGTGTTTTGCCTATGTTCTCCTCTAGGAGTTTTATAGTTTCTGGTCATCTGTTTAGATCTTTAATCCACTGTGAGTTTATTTTTGTGTATGGTGTTAGAAAGTGATCTAGTTTCTTTCTTTTACAAGTGGTGACCAGTTTTCCCAACACCACTTGTTAAAGACATTGTGTTTAATCCAGTGTATATTCTTGCCTCCTTTGTCAAAGATAAGGTGTCCATAGGTGCGTGGATTTTTCTCTGGGCTTTCTATTTTGTTCCATTGATCTATATTTCTGTCTTTGTGCCAGTACCATACTGTCTTGATGGCTGTGACTTTGTAGTAGAGCCTGAAGTCAGGCAGGTTGATTCCTCCAGTTCCATTCTTCTTTCTCAAGATTGCTTTGGCTATTCGAGGTATTTTTTGTATTTCCATACAAATTGTGAAATTATTTATTCTAGCTCTACATTATATCTTCTTAAAATTTTATTTATTTTTTAATTGAAGGATAATGGCTTTACCGAATTTTGTTTTCTGTCAAACCTCAACTACATTATATCTTGTATGCATTTCACTTGCAACATTTTTCAGCAATATTGTGTCTGACCCTAGTCAATAAATACACAAAGCACTCACTTTTAACTTATTATATTTTGGTGCCATTAAACTAGGTAATTAAGAATAGTGCATGGCTAGAGATTAGCCTTCCTTTGTGGCTCAGTGGTAAAGAATTCACCTGCTAATGCAGAAGATGCAGGTTTGATCCCTGAGTCAGGAAGATCCCATGGAGAAGGAAATGGCAACCCACTCCATTATTTTTGCCTGGGAAATCCCACCTGGAAAATCCCATGGATGGAAGGAACCTGGTAGGCTACAGTCCATGGGGTCACTAAGAGACTGAGTGACTTCACTTTTACTTTTCCCTTTCATGCACTGGAAAAAGAAATGGCAAACCCACTGCAGTATTCTTGCCTGGAGAATCCCAGGGACAGAGGAGCCTAGTGGGCTGCTGTCTATGAGGTCACACAGAGTCAGATACGACTGAAGCAACTTAGCAGCAGCAGCAGAGACCTTCCTTGGTGGCTCAGTGGTAAAGAATTCACCTGCTAATGCAGAAGATGCAGGTTTGATCCCTGAGTCAGGAAGATCCCATGGAGAAGGAAGTGGCAACCCACTCCACTGTTCTTGGCTGGGAAATCCCATGGACAGAGGAGTCCGGTGCGCTACAGTCCACACTGTCGCAAAGAGGCAAACACGACTGAGTGACTGAACAACAGCATAGGTGGGGATTGCATTTTTTATTGGCTGTTAGAAAACCGGTGAATATTTTACATCTTAATTTATGTGTCATTTACAGATGATGGTCTTTTAGCATGTATTCAGCAATACAACTGGCACATACGACTTGTTAACATTGTAAAATGCCTTTTCTTAAGGGGTATGTAGTTCTATAGCAGATTTAGAAAAGTATGTTGTTTCAAAAAATTGTTTTAGTCACATTCTTCATTTTCTCATTTGTTTTCAATTGTAAACAACCAATTATGAATATTTAATTATTAATTGGGTAAGCTTGGTTATGGATTATTTACTGTTACAATATATAATTTATTCTTTAGAATTTAGTTATGTACAGTAAGTTTGCAGAATACAATGATAGTGTAATATTTTTCTTTTCAATTTGAGACAACTGTTGATTGATATGTTCCTAAGGGTCCTGGTAGAAAAACACTCTGTTTTTGAGAGTTGGCATAAGATTGTCCAATATGAGTGTTTGTCATATGGTTTTTAAAACTAGGCTACCCTAATGGTGAATTTATGTTGATGCTTTCTTAAGTTAAGAATTCTATTCCTTTAGTGTTTCTAAACACTTACAGTCATCATTGTGGTGTTTCATAACTTGATGTAAGTATTACTTTTGGTGTAATATATATTCAACATGAAACATTTATTTTTGAATTATTGAGAGCAGGATACCTATGATTCTTTTTATCTTGTAGATATCTCTCCTACACATGTGATCAAGCTTTTACAACCCAAAGCGAACAGTGATAAACGAGAAACATTCCAAACATTGATGCTGGGAAGACCTGAAAGCTGTGAAATCAAACATGTTCATCTTTGGGATAGTCAGGAAAATATGTGTGACTTTGAGTGTCAGGGGAGAGATGACAAAAGAAATTATAAAGGCACACCTGTAAGCCTTAATGGAAATGTGCCTGATGGAAGAGATTCGCATGATAGAAAGGATGCAGGCATCAAGCCCTTTGGAAAGAGGTTTGGATTTAACTTTCAGTATAAACTGCAGATATTTCAAACTGGCGGAATAATTTCTGGATATAATGAAGTTAAGAGTTCTGTCAACAACAGTTTCTCATTTTCACCAGTTCTAAGAATTCCTCCTTCTGTCCAAACCAGTGTTTCTAATATATATGGGAATAAGTTTATGAATCCTTCAGGAATAGCACAAGAACTCAAAGCACACAGGGAAAAACCTAAATGTGATGAGTGTGGCAAGGCCTTTACTCACAGCTCAGACCTCAGGAGACATAAGAAAATTCATACAGGAAAGAAATTATTTAAATGTGATATATGTGACAAAGTCTTCAGCCAAAATTCAAACCTTGCTCGTCATCAGAGGGTTCATACTGGAGATAAACGTTACAAATGTGATGAGTGTGGCAAGGCCTTTCGTGTAAAGTCAAGCCTTTTAAGCCATCAGACAGTTCATACTGGAGAGAAACCTTACAAATGTGATGAGTGTGGCAAGGCCTTTCGTCTAAAGTCAACTCTTTTAAGTCATCAGACAGTTCATACTGGAGAGAAACCTTACAAATGTGATGAGTGTGGCACGACCTTTCGTGTAAAGTCAACCCTTTCAAGTCATCAGACAGTTCATACTGGTGAGAAACCTTACAAATGTGATGAGTGTGGCAAGGCCTTTCGTGTAAAGTCAACCCTTTTAAGTCATCAGACAGTTCATACTGGTGAGAAACGTTACAAATGTGATGAGTGCGGCAAGGCCTTTCGACTAAAGTCAACCCGTTTAACTCATCAGACAGTTCATACTGGAGAGAAACCTTACAAATGTGATGAGTGTAGCATGGCCTTTCGTCTAAAGTCAAGCCTTTTAAGTCATCAGACAGTTCATACTGGAGAGAAACCTTACAAATGTGATGAGTGTGGCAAGGCCTTTTGTGTAAAGTCAACCCTTTTAAGGCATCAGACAGTTCATACTGGAGAGAAACCTTACAAATGTGATGAGTGTGGCATGGCCTTTCGTCTAAAGTCAAGCCTTTTAAGTCATCAGACAGTTCACACTGGAGAGAAACCTTACAAATGCGATGAGTGTGGCAAGGCCTTTCGTCTAAAGGGAACCCTTTTAAGGCATCAGACAATTCATACTGGAGAGAAACCTTACAAATGTGATGAGTGTGGCAAGGCCTTTCGTCTAAAGTCAAGCCTTTTAAGTCATCAGACAATTCATACTGGAGAGAAACCTTACAAATGTGGGTAATCTGGCAAGGCCTTTACTCAGAGCTCACACCTCAAGAGACAAGAAAATTCATTCAGGAAATAAATTATTTAAATGTGATATATGTGACAAAGTCTTCGGCCAAAATTCAACCCTTTTAAGTCATCAGACGGTTCATACAGGAGAGAAACCCTACATATGTGATGAGTGTGGCAAGGCCTGTCGTCTAAAGTCAAACCTTTTAAGTCATCAGACAGTTCATACTGGAGAGAAACCTTACAAATGTGATGAGTATTGCAAGGCCTTTCATGTAAAGGCAATCCTTTTAAGGCATCAGACTGTTCATACTGGAGAGACACCTTGTGATGAGTGTGGCAAGGCCTTTACTGAGGACTCATACCTCAGGAGACATAAGAAAATTCATACTAGAAAGAAATTATTTGAATGTGATATATGGGACCAAGCCTTCGGCCGAAATTCAAAGCTTGGTCGTCATCAGATGGTTCATACTGGAGAGAAACCTTACAAATGTGATGAGTGTGGCAAGGCCTTTCGTCTAAAGTCAATCCTTTTAAGGCATCAGACAGTTCATACAGGTGAGAAACCTTGCAAATGTGATAAGTGTGGCAAGGCCTTTCGTGAAAAGTCAACCCTTTCAAGTCATCAGACGTTTCATACTGGAGAGAAACCTTACAAATGTGATGAGTGTGGCAAGGCCTTTCGTCTAAAGTTAACCCTTTTAAAGCATCAGACAGTTCATACTGGAGAGAAACCTTACAAATATGTTGAATGTGGAAAAATCTTTGGTCAAAAACTACATCTTCAACTTCACTGGAGAATTTATACTGGAGAGAGACCTTTCAGATGTAATGAGTGTGGCAAGTTCTTCAGTCAAAATTCACTCCTTAAAAAACATTGGAGAATACATATAGAGAAACCTTTCAAATGTTTCGAGTGTGGAAAATCCTTTACTGAGGTCTCAGCACTCACTAAACAACAGAAAATGCATACATGAGAGAAACTCATGTGAATGTGGTATATGGTAGAAGTCTTCAAAATTCAAAGTTCAAAATTCACACCCTACTGTTGCTCAGAGAATTCATCCTACTGAGAAACCATACAAATATCATGAGTGTGGCAACATCTTAGGCTTCATAAGAAAATTCATACTAGATATAAGCCAGATATATAAGTATTTATTAGTCAGGTCTTTAGAACATGAATTCATTCTAGAAAGATTCCTCACCAATTTCACAAATGTTTAAAAAAAAAAAAAAAAAGGAACCCTATCCTCACATGTCACCAGTAGTATCAGACTATTTATCCTGGAGAAAACACACAGCAATGTAATGTGTGTGGCAAGGATCTTACCCAAAAGTCACCAGATAGGAACATAGTGGAGCCATACTTCCCAGACTCAGTGGTTGTGGCAAATCCTTTACCTTTTTCACTATATGTATTCTCTGATGACTTTAGTTCAGGTACGCAGCAACTGCTGCTGCTGCTGCTGCTGCTGCTGCTACGTCACTTCAGTCGTATCTGACTCTGTGTGACCCCATAGATGGCAGCCCACCAGGCTCTCTCATCCCTGGGATTCTCCAGGCAAGAACACTGGAGTGGGTTGCCATTTCCTTCTCCAGTGCATGAAAGTGAAAAGTGAAAGTGAAGTCGCTCAGTCGTGTCCAACCCCTCAGCAACCCTATGGACTGCAGCCTTCCAGGCTCTGGCATCCATGGGATTTTCCAGGCAAGAGTACTGGAGTGGGTGCCTTTGCTGCAGTAAGTCCATATTTGAAGAGAAGCTATAGAGATCTTTTCGTGTAAAAGAAACCCAAATTCTACCTCAGCAAAGATGATTCTTTGGGAGAGTAATCCACCATCTTTTTGGTCTCCTGGCTTTCTGAATAAAGTCACTATTCCTTGCTCAACAAATAGTCTCTCAGTTTATTGGCCTGTTGTGTGGTGAGCTCTAAGAGCTTGGCTTTGGTAATACATTGATTAAATGCATCTGTTACATGGGTTTCACAATGGTCTCTGGGAAGGAATCAATGAGATGAAGGGACTGGCTTCATTAAATACAATTCATTCACATCCATATTCCCTGGAAAAACACACAGCCTGAATTACAAAATTCAATAGTGAGTGTGAATTAGCAACAGGGAGGGGAGAAAACAATGTAAAACTAGGACATGACTCATCATGGTAGTAGGATCACGAAGCCCTTCCGTACATAGTCCAGCCTGTTATAAAACATAATGTTCTACCAACTGACCTTGAACAGAGTAGGCAAGATGTTAAAAGGCCTGGGCTTTTCGTAGGAGGAGAGGGACAGTTACCAGGGACTGATGGTGTGCTAGGAACAATGCATAGGAATAGGGTCATGTTTTCCATTGGCTAGAAATAACTGTTGTATGTGTGATTAAAGAAGAGTTACTCTTATTTGTGGAAATTGAAGATAGAGCTGTCATGGTCTTTGTAGACCGGGACCTGAGGAAGGGAGTCGACAAGAAGAAGGAAGCAGGGGACCCAAGTCTCGAGTGAAACAAGGGTGCTTTATTTGCAAAAACGCATGGTTATATATCTTTCTACAAGGCAGCTTTAAGCAATAGAAACATTGAGGAAAAAGAAAGCCAAGCAAATAACAATCTTGAAAGGGCCAGAAAGCATTCCATATCCTGAGGAAGACGGGCATAGCTGAATAGATTATCTTCAAGTAAAAGGTCACTGAAGGGAATCCAAGCAGATGCTCTTTCTCATGACCTCAGTCCTGAGAACTGTGTGCAGCTCTGCTCGTTCCTGTTTTCCAGAACTGATAAAGAATAGAGTCCTTGAGAATCAGCACACAAAAGAAGAAAATATCATGTTGGATCCTTTAAAGGTGAATGTCCCCTGACATTTCCCCCTTTTTTACTTTTTCATAGTTGGGGATAACTGTAGATACTTTTGTGAAAAAGGCCCTGAGCAAGTGAGTTTAAGGAAGCATTATTATGCATATCTTGCAAATGAAATTTGATTTTTCCCAATTGTAAGCACTATGGTTGAACCAAAGAGAAGTGATACAAAATTGAGTAGAATTCCAATCACAATTTAATACTTGTTTTTGTAAATCTATTAATTGGTCTCCAACCCATTGGATGGCTGTTTTTTAATTCTTGAATTTTATCTTGAACTTTTTCATCTTTTTGAACCTGAGTAACCCATATAGTATGAGTATCTTTAGTCCAATTATGAATAAAGTTTTGTGTTTGAATTGAAGTTTGTAAAGCAGTGTCTGTGATAGTGGCAGTGGTGCAAATGGCTATTAACCCCCACATGCCAAGAATCAAGCATCTAATTAATCGCTTAGATCGTCAGAGTAATTTAGTGAGTAGCTGGGAGGTAAGTCTTGCCATGGGATCCTCTTTCCAGGGTCATTGGAGATCTACCGGCAACCACAGTCTACGTCGAGATCGAAGCATCAAAAAGGATTTTTTTTTTTTTTAAGAGAAATAGAGGAATTAAGACAAGTATACAATTTGCAATCTATACAAGTCACAGAACGTAAAGTCTTATTAAATTGTAAGTTTCCTATGTCGATAAAAAAAGGAAGGGGAACGCAAGCTTGTATAAAATATGAATGATTATAATGGAAGGAATAGTTACTATGACTATGACTGGTCCCTGTGAAATATCCTGTCCAAGTTCCAAGTTTTTCAGTATTTGTAGCAAGTTTCCAGATGTCCCATTGCTCAGGCCCAATTTGTTTATTGAGGACCATTTGATGACAAGGAGATGCCATTCCACCATCAAGCCAGCCAAGGAGTCCTTTGTAATGGAAGTGTTCCATGGAATTGTTGGTAATCTTCCATGTTACTTGAGTAACATAATCACACATAGGACTGTTAATATCATCTGAGCAGTTCAGTAACCACATACCATAGGGTCCCCTGTCAACAATGGAGTAATTGGCCACAAACATGAATTTCCATGATTTAGCTTGACATCTATATCAACAAACAGGAGTATATTTAAAATCCTTATAAGTAAACCCCTTACATTTGAACTTTTGTCCTTGTCCTAGAGTTTTGGTAGTATTGGCATGGTTCTCATAAAAGGACAGGGCAGTAAACAGTCTAAACAATGTGTAGAAGTTCTTTTTTGGAGGCAGGATGAAAGCCCACATTTGTCGACTAACATTAATACATAGTTCTGCTGGGCCCATGCATAAAGGAAGGATTTTATAGCCTAGAGAAATGTTAATCAATCTTCCTTCTTCCTCAGGATGAGAGGGCCCCTCCAAGCTCCAAGGAGGAGGCATATGTACTGAGTCATTAGTGGATACAACCGGTCCTATATCTGTCCATTCTACAACCTGCAATAAAGGGGAGTTAGGTATATAAGCCCAATAACTGTGATTAATCAAGTCAGCCTGAGCGAGGGAAGCAAAAGCAAGAATAGTGACAAAAATATTTTTAGGATTCCGAGGCATTCCCTGTTGAGAAACCAGAGTTTCAGCTTGATTAGTAAGGGTTTTTATTTGTCCCCAAGTGGGGAAATCATAAGGTCAATGACCTCGAGTGTGGCGTTTCTTGGAAATTTTTCAAGTCGCCATGGCTTGTACTGGAAACTCCTCCTCCTGGGGGTTTCACCGTTTCTTCTCTATCTTGAATGCTGGTGGCTCCCTTGGGACGGATCTTCTGAAGAGGGAGCCAACTGATTTCGTTGGGTCCATCTGGAGAAATACAAGCATACCCCTTTCCCTGTAATATTTTACAGATTTCCATTGTTTAGTCAACCAGTCTTGATACCAAATGGGCAGAGGAAGGGAGGTATCCTTCAATGCCTCAAAATGTTTTTCTGCTTTGTCAAAATATCCCCTTGTGACAAGCTTAAAAATTTTAAACAAATAAAGCTGTATTAACAATAGTTATAGGATTAAAGAATATATTGCAATATTAAATATAATAAATATTAATTGCAATATTAAAGAATATATTCCAATATATATTGGAATCTGTTGGGGTCCTTTAATGGACTGGAACTTGGCAGTCCGGAGTCGAAGAAAGTGAAAGAGAGAAAAAGAAAGAAACGGGGACCCAAGCTCTGATGGAGAAAAGGTGCTTTAATGATCTTTCTGTGAGTATATATAGGCTGTTGTACAAGAAATTTCTTTCGATAATGATAAAGATCAGAAAACCAAACGTACAGCAGCCATTACCAAGGGAACAAGGGATTAATAATGGTCACAAGGTCAGGAGACAATCCATATCTCAAGAAAGAGGATCGAGACTAAGCAGTTTTGTCGTAAGGAGAATGTTTACTGAAGGCATTTCAAGCCTGTCTCATCCTATGACCTCAGTCCTGGGAGTGGTGTGCTGTTCCACTGGTTTCTGACAACAGAAACTGATAAGGAACAGAGGATTTATGAGGAACAGCACGTTGGAATCCTCCTGTTAAACATTCCCTGACAATTCCCCCTTATTTATAATATTTGTAAAAAGGGTTCTGACCATTGGAGTTTGTTTAGTTCTAACAATTTTACATGAAGGCAACAGTGAACGACAAATATAATTGTCAAGACAATCACCAAAATTACAGTTCCAGACCCAGTGCTGTGAGTAATGCTTTGAAACCATCCGCGTGGGTCTAACCCAGATAATTGATCAGCTGGTTGTTCAGCTAAAGTTTGCAAATTAGTGGAAGAGGGCAGATTTTTAGAAAAGGTTTCAAAGATTTCTTTTTGTAATAATTGTACATTCAGAAAGGCATTGTCATGTATGTTTTGTAAATGAAATTTGATTTGTTCCCAGTTGTAGGTACTATGATTGAGTTGAACAAGTATAACACAAAATTGAGTAGAATTCCAATCACAGTTTAGCATCACCTGTTTTTGTACATCTATTAATTGATCTCCAACCCAGTTGATGACTGTTTTTAGTTCCTGTATTTCATCTTGAATATCCTCATCTATCTGAGCCTGAGTGGCCCACATAGTATGAGCATCTTTAGTCCAATTTTGGATAAAATTATGTGTTTGAATTGCGGTTTGTAAAGCAATGCCAGTAACGGCAGCAGTGGTGCAAATAGCTATTAATCCCAAAATGCCAAGAATCAGCCATCCAATGAATCATCTCGATCACTGGAGCAGTTTAGTAAGTAACTGGGAAGCAAGTCCAGTCGTGGGGCCTTCTTCCCAGGGCCGCTGGAGATTTATTGGTAACCTCAGACTATGTCAAGATTGAAGAATCAAAAGGGATTCATTTCTTAAGGAAACAGAAGAGTTAAGGCAAGTATATAATTTGCAATTTATACAAGTTACAGAACATGAAGTCTTATTGAATTGTAAACTTCCTATAGCTAGAACAGAAGGAAGGGGAACACAAGCTTGTGTGAAATATGATTGATTATAATGAAAGAAATAGTTTCTGTGACTACGATTAGTCCCTGTGAAATGTCCAGTCCAAGTCCTAAGTTCTTCGGTGCTCGCAGCAAGTTTCCAGGTGTCCCATTGTTAAGGCCCAATCTGATTATCCAGGACTATTCCAGGATGAGGTGGGTGCCATTCCACCGTCAAGCCACCCAAGAAGTCCTTTGTCATGGTAATGTTCCATTATAGTGTTACTAACCTTCTATGCTACTTGAGTAGCATAATCACACATAGTGCTGTTAATATCATCTGAGCAGTTAGATAACCACATACCATGGGGTCCCCAATCGACAATTGTATGATTAGCCACAAACTAATTTTCCTGATTTGGCCTGACACTTGTCCCAGTGAATCGGAGTATATTAAAGTTCTTATTAGTAAACCCTTTGCATAGTGTTCTTCGTTCTTTCCCTAACTCTTTCCCTAAAGTTTCAGTAGTATAAACATGGTTCACGGACAAAGAAAGGGCAGTAAATAATCTAAAGAACATCCGAAAGTCCTCTTTTGGAGGTAGGGCAAAAGCCCAAGTTTGTCTGCTAACATTTATGCATAATTTTGCTGGGCCCATACACAAAGGAAGGACTTCATAACCTAGAGAGAGATTAGTTTCCCTTCTTCAGGGTGTGAGGGCCCTTTAAGGCTCCAGGGAGAAGGCATATGTATGGAGTCATTGGTTAATACGATTGGTCCTTTCTCTGTCCATTCTACAACCTGAAGTAAAGGGGGGGTTGGGTATGTAAGCCCAGGGTGATTGATCAGTTCAGCTTGAGTTGGGGGGAGGCGCCAGCAAGGAGAGCAAGCAGGGCAACAAAAATATTTTCAGGACTCCGAGGCATTCTCTATTGAGAAACTGGATTTTCAGCTTGATTAGTTAGGGTTTCTATTTGTTCCCCAAGACGGGAGATCATAAGGTTGATGCCGCCGAGGGCGGTGATTTTGGAGATATTTAGAGCCACCATGGCCTGTATTGGCATTTCTTCCTCCTGGGGTTTTTGTTGTCTCATTCTATGTTGAAGGCTGGGGCCCCCTTGGGTCGGATCTTCCAAAGAGGAAGCCATGTGAGTTCATTGGATCCATCTGGGGAAATACAAGCATACCCCTCTTTCTATAAGATTAATTTCCCAGATTTCCATTGTTTATTCAACCTGTCTTGGTACCAAATGGGCAGAGGCAGAGAAGAGTCCTTCAGTTCCTCGAAATGTTTTTCTGCTTGTGTCAAGATATCTCCTTGCAGTCAATTTAAAACAAAGCTATATTAACAATAGTTATAGGCTTAAAGAATATATTGTGTTGGAGTCTAGTAAAGTCTGCTCTGGATAAGGAAGATAAAAGTGTTCCTGTGTATTCCCCCGTATTTAATTTTTTATTTGTAGTTTCAGTGTATAATGTGTTTGTTTAACTGTGTCTTGTGTTTGTGGATTATAAGATATGTCTGTAATCTGTTTAATAGAGAATGAATGTAAAAGTTGTTTGAAATGCTTAGAAATACAGGCAGGGTCATTGTCTGTTTTTATAGAATTAGGTGTTCTCATTATTGCAAAGTAAGCTAACAGGTGGGTTATAACGTGTAGTTTCATCTCGGAGAGGTGTGGCCCATGTAAAAGAAGAATTTGTATTGGTCAAGACATGTAAGAAGGAAGAGGAAGAAAGTTCAGAGCAATGAGTTACATCTATTTGCCATAAAATTCTCTTTCATTTGTCAGAAACCTTTTTTATATGTTTGTATTCATCATTATGGCAAATAAAATATATATTTATTAATAGTCTAAAATCTCTTTATTTTTTCTGTAAGAAAAACTTTTTGTAAGAGGAAGTTAGTGTTCAGTAATTAATGTTCTAAAATCTTACTTTATTTGGAAATGACCTAGCTATTTAATATACTTTTATCTATTCGTTTAGTACAATTTTATGAATTTAAGTTAACCCAATCCTAAGAGATTATTTTAGGTAGACATTTTGAAAATATAATTATTTTTATTAGAGTTTATCTAAAAGTTTTCATCTCATTTGTATATTTATATATATATAAAAAGTTACCTTTTTGTTGACAAACTTAGTTTACCTTAAATCTAGGCACAATAAAAGTGTTATATAATGATGATTTAAGACATGTCTTAATTAGATTAGCAAACAATTATATTTAAATAAACATGTAATATGAATATTTTTCAGTTCACATGAACTTGAATTTAAATAGAGCTCAGTAACTTCATATTATTTAAAAACAAAGACATACATTGAGACATTTGAGACGTAGGTAATTTTAGATAGATATAGTTTTCCACTTGACATTTAACATACCTTTCTGATATATATATATTTCTTTTTTCTTTTTCCTGAGTTCCACCAATTTGTTTATGGCTGGAGTCCCAGATAGAGTGGGCTGTGTATCCCAAGGACATGATAAGAGTTAACTTTAAGTTTTTTCTTCGGCCTGTTTTTGTTTCCCCAGGCAGATTTCGAGCTCCAAAAAAGTATTTTAACAAGTTAACCTTTTCCTAACTGCACATGTAAGAAGAACCAGTTTTGCAATTTCAAAAACGATTTTATTTTAATCAGTTTTTTCTCAAGTCTAAAGAATGAATATCATGGCCATTTAGTGTCAAAAATATCACTTCTCCTTTTTGTAGTTACAGTATATTATTAATGATATATGCATGAGGGAATTGCTGTCACATTGGATGTAAAGCCTTGGCTACAAAATTTTGACAAATAGGACTGTTAAGTATATGTTGAGGTAACACAGTCTATTGAAATCTTTTATGAGGCCCGATGTGATTAGGAAAAGGGAGAGAGAAAGTAAATCTCTCTCAGTCTAAAGGGTGTAAAGATATATTTAAAAAGCAATTTTGTAAATCAGTGATAATAATGTGCCAATTTTGAGGAACAATAGTAGGGGATGGGATCCCTGGTTGTTGTGCACCCATGGGATTCATACATGCATTAACTTTTCTAAGGTCTGTTGCTGCTGCTGTTAAGTCGCATCAGTCGTGTCCAACTCTGTGCGACCCCATAGACGGAAGCCCACCAGGCTCCTCTGTCCCTGGGGTTCTCCAGGCAAGACCACTGGAGTAGGTTGCCATTTCCTTCTCCAAAGCATGAAAGTGAAAAGTGGAAGTGAACTTGCTCAGTCATGTCTGACTCTTAGCGACCCCATGGACTATAGGCTATGAGGCTCCTCCGTCCATGGGATTTCCCAGGCAAGAGTACTGGAGTGGGGTGCTATTGCCTTCTCCGAAGGTCTGTTAAGAGATGTCACTTGTTAGATTTCTTTTTTATAACAAAAATAGGAGAGTTCCAAGGAGAGTAAGATTCCTCAATTATGTTTTAATTCTAATTGTGTGTCTATAAGTTCTTTAGTAGCCTGTAATTTTTCTTTCATGAGGGGCCATTGTTCTGTGCAAATAGGCTCATCATTCTTCCAAGTTATTTTAATCATTGCTTTGTTTGTTAAATGAGCAGTGGCCCCTAGGAAAAATGTAGAATGTATATCTGAGTTTGCCATTGCATAAGGAAGTGCCTTCCTATTAGATTAAGGGGTGCATCTATCACATAAGGTCTTAATGTTGCAGGCTGGCATTTTGGTCCTTCATATCGGTAGATTTGAATATTTTGATAAATTTCTTGTACTTTGGTTTGAGAAATTTCTGCAATTTGGCAAGAGATTTTTTGTATAGGCCAGGTTTTGGGCCATAATTGTATGGAAATAATACTAATATCAAATCCAGTGTCGAGGAGACCAGAAAATCTTGAAGCATTAATTTGGATATTTATATCTGGTCGGGCATATTGAGATACCGATGATGTCCATAAGGATTGTTTTTGATCTGCCGAATCTGCTTGTCCGAACGTTATTAGAGGAGTTAATAGAAATGTAAGGCAAAATAAGTGATTGAGCAATTTTGTCCCCCTTTTTGAATTGGCATAGAATCTGAGATGACATCATAATTTGAATCTCTCCTTTATAATCTGAATCAATTACTCCAGGGTGAACACTAATTCCTTTAGAAGTCAAACTAGATTGGCCAAGTAAAAGACCAGAAGTTTGTGGGGGCAGGGGTCCAAAAAGTCCGATAGATACTCTAGAAGGGACTGCTTGAGGGTAAAGGAAAAAATCATTTAGGGCTGGTATATTGATGGCAACACTGCCGGATGTTGAGGGTTTGAGGGAAAAGATAGAAGTTGCCCCTGATTTTTGTTGTAGGGGACCTGGGTGGGGGGGGTCCCCTGTTTGGAGTTTCCTGGAATAGGTTTTCCTTCAATATCAAATTTAGATTTACAGTCTTGGGCCCAATGCATTCCTCTATGGCAGCGAGGGCAGATTCTTCGAAGTTTTTTATTAGCCTTCTTAGGGCAGTCCCTTTCTAAATGGTTTTTATCTCCACATGTAAAGTATCCTTCATTTCCCTTTCTAGAAGGCAGCAGCCATTGTCTTAGCTAGCATTTGCATCTTTTGAGTTTCTCATTCTAGATTGTGACAAGCCTTCAAATAATCAATAATAGTCCCAGTCTCACGAATTGGAACAATAGCTCTTTGACATTCCTGATTTGCATTCTCATAAGCAAGTAATTTCTCTAGCTGTTTTTTTTGTTTTGTTTTGTTTCGTTTTGTTTTGTTTTTTGGCTGCTTCTCCGATTACAGTACGGGAAATAGCAGTTTCTAATCGAGCTAAAAAACCAGCATAACATTGATTAGGTCCTTGTAATGTTTTAGTGTAGCTACCTGTAGGCTCTCTTTGAGGAGTAATTCGACCCCAAGCTTCAAGGACCACTGTTTTCCATTGTTCATGCAATAAGTGAGGGCATTGTATTTGAGCTTCTATGGTATCAAATTGGCGCCAGGTAACATTTCAAAAGTAATTTGGTTTGGGGGAGTGCCAGCTCGAGCATTCTTGTTAGCATGATCTCTGGCTATATCATGAAACCACATTGTCCATTGAAGATAGTCTCCTGGTTTAAGGAGAGCTTTTATTAAAGTTTGCCAATAATAGGAAATAAAATTTCCAATAGAAGATGCCACAACATTTAGAAGCTCTTTAGTAACAGGAGAATGTGGGCCATACGTAGTTACAGCCTTTTTCATTTGTTGCATGTAAAAAAAATTAATACCATAATATTGAGGTATTATGTGCTCTTGAGCGTTAGGATTTCTTAAAACTGGAAAGATGGAGAAACCATTGGCGTCAGAAACTTGTCATAGAAAGCCTGTAATTCAGAGCCTCTGTCACGGAGGAGAGTGAGTAAGTGCTGATTTTTTGCAAATATGAGTCTGTGCCAAGGACTTTTTGTTCAGAAGAGCATGAAAGGTCATTGCTGAACCATGCAACGATCCATCCAGTAAAAGTATCCACCCAAACTTGTAAGCAAGAATACCCATTAGCTTTTGGCATATGAGTAAAATCAATTTCCCAGTCCTCTCCAGGATACTTTCCACTTCGTTGTAATCCAGATTTTGCTAGCTTTTCAGTATTTGGGTTATTTTTCTCACAAACCTCACACCTTTTGATAATGTCCTTTAAAGTTTTCATTACATTTTTACCTTCAAACAAATGAGATGCCATTTGGTAAGTGCTCTCTGCACCGAAATGAAAACTCTGCTGTAAACCCGTAGGCATTTTCAGGAACTATTAATCGTCCATCCTCGGACTGTAACTATCCTTTATCCGTAATCTTAGTTCCTCTTATAGCTTTCTAATTCTTCCTCAGTATATTGTGGTTTTTCCGGTTCTACAGGACCTGTCAAGATCAAGGGTGTCTGTAGTGAAAGGGTTTCTTAAAGTGCAGCTTTTCTGGCTTGACGGTCAGCCAGCTGGTTACCTTCAGTTGCTTTACTCCCATCCCTGCTGTGCCCTTTGCAATGCATAGCAGCTACTTCTTTAGGACAATATATAGCAGTTAAAAGTCTCAATCTCTCTGAAATGGTTAATAGGTTCTCCTGTTGCTGTTTTTAACTTTCTTTCCATATTGCAGCATGAGCATGTAAAGTCAAATAAGCATACTTAGAATCCATTAAGATATTTACTCGCTGCCCTTTGTGTAACTCTAGAGCTCGGGTCAGAGCCACAAGCTCTGCTAAGTGAGCACTGGTTCCCTAGGGGAGAGATTTTGCTTCTAAAACCTGTTCAGCAGTCACCAAGGTGTAACCTGCTTCATGCTTTCCATCCCGAACAAAGGAACTGCCATCTGTAAATATGTCCATGTCAGGATTGTCTAATGGGGTATCCATTAGATCCTCCCAAGCTGCACAGTTTAAAGTTAGAAATTGGGAACAATTGTGAACACGTGTTTCATTTTCCTTCTCAGGAAGGAAAGTGGCAGGATTTAAATGTCCACAGACTTTAAGCTTAGTTACTGGTCCTTCTAACAACAATGACTGATATTTAAGAAGCCTACTGTCTGTCATCCAAATATTAACCTTAGAATTTAAGATCCCACTCATATCATGAGAAATCAGTACCGTAAGATTTCGTCAACTAATTATTTTTAAAGCTTCAGGTGCTAATAAAGCTGCTGTCCCAATTACTCTTAGGCAGTGGGGCCACCCACGTGAAGTTACATCCAATTCTCTACTTAGATAAGCAACAAGTTGCTGGTGAGGCCCTCAGGGATGTGGCAAAACTCCCAAGGCCACACCTTTTCTTTCAGTGACAAACAAATTAAATTCTGACCCTGTGGGCAAGCTCAAAGTAGGAGCTTGCAGGAGGGCAGTCTGAAGAACCTTTAAAAAACAACTTAGGAGAGTCGTTGTCAGAATCATTAGGTTCTAACCAAGGAGAGACTTCTGGAATTGTGCCTGCTGGCAGAGGAGGAGCATTTGAAGCAGCCGGGCAGGGCTAGTAGGAACATTTTGAAATATTTTATGTTGTTCTACTTGGGCCTTTGGGAAGTTTTATCATCTTCTTGATATTCATGCAATAAATGTTCTTTCTGTTGTTGAGTATTGAGAGGGCTAGAATTTACCTTGAAATGGCAGAATTACAGCTTTAATGAGAGCCCATAGGGGTCAGCAATCAACTGGAATATTTTTTCCCTGCCTGGTGACTCGTTCAACATTTTCTTTGACCCGGTGCCAAATTTCTAAATCAAAACGACCTTTACTAGGGAACCAAGGATTTCATTTAACCACTGTTTGAAAGCAAGCTTCTATTCATTGGCATGAAACCAAAAGTCCCTGAGCTTTAAACAGATGGTAAAATAAAGTAGAGAAAAGATGGGGCTTTCCAGCCGTTCGACCCATGTCTTAGTACTTACCGACCTGAATAGGTCCCAACCTCAATAGGTCCTGAGTCCCTCTATCGGAAATGCCACATATACCAGAGTCCCTGTTCGTACGCCACTTTGGGACCTTTAATGGAACGGAACCTGGCAGTCTGGAGTCGATGATAAGAAAGTGGAAGAGAGAAAAAGAGAGAGAGAAAGAAAGAAAGACATGGAGACCCAAGCTCTGGTGGTGCAAAGGTGCTTTAATATTTCTGTGAGTATATATAGACTGTTGTACAAGAAATTTCTTTTGATAATGATAAAGATCAGAAAACCAAACGTACAGCAACCGTTACCAAGAGAACAAGGGATTAATAAAGGTCACAAGGTCAGAAGACAATCCCTATGTATCTTAAGAAAGAGGATCCAGAGTAAGCAGTTTTGTCATAAGGAGAATGTTTACTGAAAGAGATTCAAGCCTCTCTTATCTTATGACCTCAGTCCTGGGAGCTGTGTGCTGTTCCAGTGGTTTCTGACAACAGAAACTAATAAGGAACAGGATTTATGATAAACAGCACATAGGAGTCCTCCTGTTAAACATTCCCTGACAGGAATCTAGTAAAGTCTGCTCTGGATAAGTGTCAGGGGACGTTCAACTTTAAGGGATCCAATATGTTACATTTTCTTCCTTTGTGTAAGTTCAAGGACTTTGTTTCCTGTCAGCGAATAGAGGCTTATCTCCAAACGGTGGGTGAACATAATCCCTGGTTCCCTGATGAAGGCAGTTTCAATTTAGAAATTTGGAACCAGATTAAAGAGAATCTTAAACGAGCCTCAAGATGGGGAAAAACTATTCCAATAGATTTCTGGACCTATGGGCTCTTATTAAAGCTGTGATTCTGCCACTTCAAGGTAATTCTAGCCCTTCCCCTCCCCAATATTCAACAATAGATGGAACACTTGTTACATGAATATGAATTAGATGATGAAACTTTACAAAAGGCTCAATTAGAACAACGTAAAATATTTCAGAGTTTTCCCACCAGCCCTGCCCCAAGTGCTCTTCTTCCTCCTCTTGAAACGGACACAAAACCGAAAGTCCCCTCAATTCAAGAACAAGATGACCCTGGCGATAATTCTTCTGAGGCTCTTTTTGACACTAAGGCTGACAATACTTTTCTTGATGACAATGATAAGCCTTTGGCACGCACTTGTATTTATGAGAAAATACTATCCACTCATTCTCCTTCATGACGAAGGCTTTCTGAGTTACTGGCTTTGCAGTCTCAAACCTCTGAAGGCTGATGGTTTCTCTGCTTTTCCTATTATTGAGAAGCTGAGCACCAAAGAATTCATGATTTTGAACTGTGGTGTTGGAGAAGACTCTTGAGAGTCCCTTGGACTGCAAGGAGATCCAACCAGTCCATTCTGAAGGAGATCAGCCCTGGGATTTCTTTGGAAGGAATGATGCTAAAGCTGAAACTCCAGTACTTTGGCCACCTCATGGGAAGAGTTGACTCATTTGAAAAGACTCTGATGCTGGGAGCGATTGGGAGCAGAAGAAGAAGGGGACGACAGAGGATGAGATGGTTGGATGGCAACACTGACTTGATGGACGTGAGTCTGAGTGAACTCCGGGAGGTGGTGATGAACAGGGAGGTCTGGCATGCTGCGATTCATGGGGTCGCAAAGAGTCGGACACGACTGAGTGACTGAACTGAACTGAACGCCCAAGGGCAAATAATACCTCAATAGGAAGGCATTGTTTTTTCTCACATGCAACAAACGAAAAAAGCTGTAACTATGTATGGCCCTCATTCACCTTTTACTAAGGAACTTTTAAACGCTATGGCATCTTCTACTGGAAATTTTGTAACTTATGATTGGCAACTTTTGATAAGGGCTCATCCTAAACCAGGAGAATATCTTCAGTGGACTATGTGGCTTCAGGGTGTGGCCCAAGATGGTGCCAATTCTACTGCTCGAGCTGGTACTCCCCCAAACCAAATTACTTTTGAAATGTTAACCAGTACAGGGCAATGTGATGCTATAGAAGCTCAAATACAAAGTCTTCCTTGGTGGAAAACAATCTTGACTGTAATAATTGTAGTCATCTGGTTCTTGCTGTTTGCTTTTATATCTGTAACTATATAATGAACCTAAGTGGCTTAGGCATTTAAGTTACAAGTGATTGTTCATGCTCCTGCAGTTTCTGCTGCCTCCTCTAGCTATTACTCAGGGCCACTGGATCAGAGACCCTCAATATGAGGATAAGGAGAATATGTTGCCTCAACAATTTAGGGTCTACGCCCCTTCCCAGCAGGAAGAAGTTACAGAACGACTTCACCTCTTTCCCTGCCAACGCTATTCTCCTAAAAGCAGAAGGAAATGAAAGAGTTAATGCTTAGGCAGGCAGTCCAAGGCCCTGTAAGGAGGAGACAAACATTCTCACTCATGCTTTCCTTAAGCCTTGTGCAGCAACATATCTTGCCGGAGAACTGACCTTTCTCTAGGTCCAGAACTAATGATTACACAGCCGAATGTCTTACTCATGGAAATGCTTTTCTTAGGCTCTATGGTAATGATTATAATTGTAACAAACCTTGCCTGGGAACCTATATCTCAAGACTTGTACCCCTGCTTACACAGCAACAGTATATCTTGCATAGAGACATTGTCTGGAACCTGTTGTCCCTGGCTAATCTTGTACCAAAGTTATCTCAGGATGTATGTCTTGGGAAAGGGCCTAATAGACCTCTTACATAGTTGAGATATTCTTTTTAATCTGTTCTCAGCAGCTAGTTGAGAAGTATATAAGGTCCCACTTAAACTAATGAGGTGGATACTCTTTCTTCCCCCACAAACCTTCTGCCTTTTACTTGGCCGATCTAGTTTGACTTCTAAAGGAATTACTGTTCACCCTGGAATAATTGATTCAGATGATAAGGGAGAAATTAAAATTATGATGTCATCTCAGATACTATAGCAGTTCAAAAAGGGGGTCAAAATTGCCCAACTACTCCTTTTACCGGACTAAGGTCCATTTAGTCAGTTCAGTTCAGTCGCTCAGTCACGTCTGACACTTTGCGACCCATGAAGCGCAGCATGCCAGGCCTCCCTGTCCATCACCAACTCCCGGAGTTCACTCAAACTCCCGTCCATCAAGCCCGTGATGCCATCCAGCTATCTCATCCTGGGTCGTCCCCTTCTCCTCCTGCCTCCAATCCCTCCCAGCATCAGAGTCTTTTCCAATGAGTTAACTCTTCTAATGAGGTGTCCAAAATACTGGAGCTTTAGCTTTAGCTTCATTCTTTCCAAAGAAATCCCAGGGTTGATCTCCTTCAGAATGGACTGGTTGGATCTCCTTGCAGTCCAAGGGACTCTCAAGAGTCTTCTCCAACACCACAGTTCAAAAGCATCAATTCCTTCGGCTCTCAGCCTTCTTCACAGTCCAAATCTCACATCCATACATGACCACTGGAGAAACCATAGCCTTGACTGGACGGACCTTAGTCAGCAAAGTAATGTCTCTGCTTTTGAATATGCTATCGAGGTTGGTCATAACTTTTCTTCCAAGGAGTAAGCGTCTTTTAATTTCATGGCAACAGTCACCTTCTGCAGTGATTTCGGAACCTCCAAAAATAAAGTCTGACACTGTTTCCACTGTTTCCCCATCTATTTCCCATGAAGTGATTGGACCAGATGCCATGATCTTCGTTTTCTGAATGTTGAGCTTTAAGCCAACATTATCACTCTCCACTTTCACTTTCATCAAGAGGCTTTTTAGCTCCTCTTCACTTTCTGCCAAAAGGGTGGTGTCATCTGCATATCTGAGGTTATTGATATTTCTCTTGGCAATCTTGATTCCAGCTTGTGCTTCTTCCAGCTCAGCGTTTCTCATGATGTACTCTGCATAGAAGTTAAATAAGCAGGGTGACAATATACAGCCTTGACGTATTCCTTTTCCTCTTTGGAACCAGTTTGTTGTTCCATGTCCAGTTCTAACTGTTGCTTCCTGACCCGCATACAGATTTCTCAACAGGCAGGTTAAGTCGTCTGGTATTCTCCTCTCTTTCAGAATTCTCCACAGTTTATTGTGATCCACATAGAAAGGCTTTGGCATAATCAATAAAGCAGAAATAGATGTTTTTCTGGAACTCTCTTGCTTTTTCCATGATCCAGCGGATGTTGGCAATTTGATCTCTGGTTCCTCTCCCTTTTCTAAAACCAGCTTGAACATCAGGAAGTTCATGGTTCACGTATTGCTGAAGTCTGGCTTGGAGAATTTTGAGCATTATTTTACTAGCATGTGAGATGAGTGCAATTGTGCGGTAGTTTGAGCATTCTTTGGCATTGCCTTTCTTTGGAATTGGAATGAAAACTGACCTTTTCCAGTCCTATGGCCACTGCTGGGTTTTCCAAACTTGCTGGCATATTGAGTGCAGCACTTTCACAGCATCATCTTTCAGGATTTGAAACAGCTCCACTGGAATTCCATCACCTCCACTAGCTTTGTTCGTAGTGATGATTTCTAAGGCCCACTTGACATCACATTCCAAGATGTCTGGCTCTAGATGAGTGATCACATCATCATGATTATCTGGGTCATGAAGATCTTTTTTGTATAGTTCTTCCGTGTATTCTTGCCACCTCTTTTCAATATCTTCTGCTTCTGTTCGGTCCAGACCATTTCTGTCCTTTATCGAGCCCATCTTTGCATGAAATGTTCCCTTGGTATCTCTCATTTTCTTGAAGAGATCTCTAGTCTTTCCCATTCTGTTCTTTTCCTCTATTTCTTTGCATTGATCACTGAAGAAGGCTTTCCCATCTCTTCTTGCTATTGTCTGGAACTCTGCATTCAGATGCTTATATCTTTGCTTTTCTCCTTTGCTTTTCACCTCTCTTCTTTTCACAGCTATTTGTAAGGCCTCCCCAGACAGCCATTTTGCTTTTTTGCATTTCTTTTCCATGGGGATGGTCTTGATCCCTGTCTCCTGTACAATGTCACGAACCTCATTCCATAGTTCATCAGGCACTCTATCTATCAGATCTAGGCCCTTAAATCTATTTCTCACTTCCACTGTATAATCATAAGGGATTTGATTTAGGTCTTACCTGAATGATCTAGTGGTTTTCCCCACTTTCTTCAATTTAAGTCTGAATTTGGTAATGAGGAGTTCATGATCTGAGCCACAGTCAGCTCCTGGTCTTGTTTTTGTTGACTGTATAGAGCTGTGAAGAAGGCTGAGCGCCGAAGAATTGATGCTTTTCAACTGTGGTGTTGGAGAAGACTCTTGAGAGTCCCTTGGACTCAAAGGAGATCCAACCAGTCCCTTCTGAATGAGATCAGGCCTGGGATTTCTTTGGAAGGAATGATGCTAAAGCTGAAACTCCAATACCAATACCTTATGCCAAGAGTTGACTCGTTGGAAAAGACTCTGATGCTGCGAGGGATTGGGGGCAGGAGGAGAAGGGAATGACAGAGGATGAGATGGCTGGATGGCATCACTGACTCGATGGACGTGAGTCTGAGTGAACTCTGGGAGTTGGTGATGGACAGGGAGGCCTGGCATGCTGCGATTCATGCCGTCACAAAGAGTTGGACACGACTGAGCGACTGATCTGAACTGAACTGAATACAAAATAATTGCAAAAACAATTTCTTACTCGTATTAAACTTAATTTACCTCTCGAGTTGTTTATACTCCCTTCTCTCCATTCCCCCACGGGACTTCTTGCCCAACAAGAATACCCGATAGAATGGATCTATACCCATTTTAGAGGGACAAGGTCACTTACGCCCTATATTGATTTAATCAGTCTAATAATTATTAATGGGAGAAATAGAATTAAGACTTAATTGGCTCCGATCCTCATAACATCGTAATTAATAAATCTCAATTTGAGAATGCACTACAAACGTCTACCAATTTCCAAATAGCCTTCTGGAATATTTTAAAGATATTTCATTTCATTTTCCTTCTAACAAACTATGGAATTTCTTCAAAAATACTGAATTTATTATCTCTTGCATTGTCACATTACAACCTATACCTCGAGATAATGTTTTCTATATAGATGGAACTAAAAACACCAAAGCCTCATTCAGGTCTGTCAAAGAATTCAAAGTCTTTTATACTAAGTTTCATTCTGCTCAACAAAACGAAGTATATACTCTTATTCAAGTTTTTCACCTACATCCTTACCCTATTAATATAGTTCTGACCCTTTATATTCATTTTTATATTAGAAAATATAGAAACCTCTATTATAAATTCCAATCAACCTATTATTCAACAAGTTTTTCTCGAACTACAGTCTCATGTTAGGGACTGCACTTCCCCCATTTATATTACCCATATTCAAACACATTCCTGCCTTCCTGGCCCTATGACTCATGGTAATGAACAAGCTGATAAACTTGTTTCTTTTGCTACTCCCGTGGAGCAACATGCTCTATTGTACAATAATGCTGGCTCCTTAAACCAAATTTAGAAAATCCCATAGCGCCATGCTAAAGAAATCATTAATAATTGCTCTACTAGTAGACCCCTACATCTTCAACCCATTGCACAGGGTGTTGTTAATAATGAATTATGGCAAATGGATGTAACTCATTGCCCTGAACTTTCTCCATCTTCTTTCCTACATGCCTGTATTGACACAAATTCTTTTATATGGGCCACCCCTCTTCGAGGTGAGGCTACATGGCACGTTATAACCCACCCATTAGCTTGTTTTGCAATAATGGAAACTCCCAACTCTATAAAAACAGACAACAACCGTGCCTATACTTCTAGGCAATTCAAACAATTTTTACAGTCTTTTTCTATTCAACATATGACAGGCATTCCTTACAATCCACAAGCACATGGCATAGGTGAATGAGCACATCAAACACTGAAACTACAAATAAAAAAAATTAAAAACGGGGAATACACAGGAATATTTCTATCTTCCTTATCCAGAGCAAATTTTACTAGATCTCAACACTGTATACTCTGTAATTCTATAATTATTGTTAATACAGCTTTATTCGTTTTAAATTTTTTAAACTTACCGCAAGGAGATATCTTGACACAAGCAGAAAAACAATTCGAGGAATTAAAGGCTACCTCTCTTTCTCTGCCCATTTCATATCAAGATGGGCTAACTAAGGAATGGAAATCTGGGAAATTAATCTTACAGGGAAAGGGGTATTCTTGTATTTCTCCAGATGGATCCAACGAACTAAATCGGCTTCCTCATCGGAAGATCCGCCCCAGGGGAGCTTCCAGTGTTCAAAATAAAGACGAAAAAACAAAACCCCAGGAGGAAAATATTCCAATACAGGTCATGGCAACTCTAAAAATCTTCAAGAAGCACTGCCGTCGATATCATTGACCTCATGATCTCCCTACTTGGGGACAAATAAAATCCCTTACTAATCAAGCTGAAAATCTGGTTTCTCAACAGGGAATGCCTCGGAATCCAGAAAAGATTTTTGTTTCTATGCTTGCTTTGCTTGCTTTTGCTTCCCCTGCTCAAGCTGAATTAATTAATCATGCTTACTGGGCCTATATACCCAACCCCCCTTTACTGCAGGTTGTAGAATTGACAGATAAAGGCCGATTGTATCCGCCAATGACTCAGTACATATGCCTCCTCCTTGGAGCTTGGAGGGGCCCTTTCATCCTGAGGAAGAAGGGAGACTAATTAATATTTCTCTAGGGTATGAAGTCCTTCCTCTCTGCATGGATCCAGCAGAATTATGCATTAACATTAGTTGACAAACATGGACTTTCGTTCTGCCTCCAAAGAAGAACTTTCAGACATTGCTTGGACTCTTTACTGCCCTTTCTTTCTATGAGAACCATGTCGACACTAAGGAAACTCTAAGAAAAGGACAAAAGTCATTATGCAAAGGGTTTATATATAGAACTTCAAATATATTCCTGTATATATATATACATGCATATACAGATACCAAGCTAAATCAGGGAAATTAATGTTTGTGGCCAATTACACCATTGTTGATTGGGGATCCCATGGTATGTGGTTGTCTAACTGTTCAGATGATATTAATTAATCACAATGTGATTATGCTACTCAAGTAGCATAGAAGGTTACTAATACTATGATGGAACATTACCATGACAAATTACTTCTTGGCTGGCTTGATGGTGAAATGGCACCCCTTCACCCTCGAATCGTCCTCAGTAAACAGATTGGGCCTGAACGATGGGACATCTGGAAACTTGCGGCAAGCACCAAAGAACTTGGAACTTGGAATGGATATTTCATGGGGACCAGCTGTAGTCATAGTAACTATTCCTTTTGTTATAATCATTCATATTTCATACAAGCTTGTGTTCCCCTTCCTTTTGTTATAGCTGTAGGGAACTTGCAGTTTAATAATACTTTATGTTCTGTGACTTGTATAGATTGCAAATTGTATAGTTGTCTTAATTCCTAGGTTTCTTTGAAAAACGAATCCCTTTTGATTCTTCAATCTCAACATACTCTATGGTTGCCAGTAGATCTCCAAAGACCCTGGGAAGAGGGTCCCATGGCAGGACTTGCCTCCTGGTTACTTACTAAAGTACTTCGATCTAGACGATTTATTGGATGGTTAATTCTTGGCATTTAGGGATTCACTGCCATTTGCACTACTGCCACTGTCGCAGGCATTGCTTTACAAGCCTCAATTCAAACACACAACTTTATTCAAAATTGGAGCAAAGATGCTCATACTGTGTGGACCACTCAGGCTCAGATAAATGAGGAAGTTCAAGCTGAAATACAGGAAATAAAAAGAGCCATCCAATGAGTCGGAGATCAAGTAATAGATTTACAAAAAACAAGTTATACTAAAATATGACTGGAATTCGACTCAATTTTGTATTACCCCTGTTCGGTTCAACTATAGTGCCTACTATTGGGAACAAATCAAATTTCTTTTGCAAGACATACATGATAATGCTTCCTTAAATGTACAGTTATTACAAAAGGAAATCTTTGAAACCTTCTCTAAGAGTCTACCTTCTTCCAACAATTTGAAAACCTTAGCAGAACAGCTAGCTGATCAATTATCTGGGCTAGATCCTTGAGGATGGTTTCAAAGAATTATATGTAGTATTGGATCTGGAGCTATAATGCTGATAATTATCCTGGTGATTATATTTGTAGTATACCGATGCTTTTCAACTAAAATTGTTCAAACTAAACAAACTCAATTGGTCAGGGCCTTTTTCTACAGTCACCCCCAGTTATGAAAAAATAAAAAGGGAGAAATCTCAGGGGACGTTCAACTTTAAGGGATGCAATATGTTGCATTTTCTTCCATTGTGTGCCATTTCTCAAGATTCTCTGTTCCTTATCAGTTCCTGGAAAACAGGAATGAGCAGAGCTGCACACAGTTCTCAGGACTGAGATCATAAGAAAGAGCACCTACTTCAGTTCCCTTCAGTGGCCTTTTACTTATAGGAGTATCCATTTTCTTGCAACTGATGGAATCTCATTCTTAATGGCTGAGTAATCATTTTTATTGAAGATATATAAGCATGCGTTTCTGAAAATAAAGTACCCTTGTTTCACTTGAGACTTGGGTCCCCCGCATCCTTCTTTTGCCTTCTTTTCATCAACTCTAGTCCCCAGGGCCCAGTCTGTAAAGACTGTAACATATAAGGAAGATAGAAGTGTTCCTGTGTATTCCCCCTTTTTAACTTTCTTTATATGTAGTTTCAATGTGTGATGTGCTCATTCTACTATGCACTATGCTTGTGGATTATAAGGAATAACTGTAATATGTTTAATAGAAAATGATTGTAAAAATTGTTTGAATGGCCTAGAAATATAGGTAGGGCCATTGTCTGCTTTTATAGAACTAGGTGTTCCCATTATTGTAAAGCAAGTTAATAGGTGGGTTATCACATGTGTAGCTTCACCTCGGGGAGGTGTGGCCCATATAAAAGAAGAATTTGTATCGATTGAGATATGTAAGAAGGAAGAGGGAGAAAGTTCAGGGCAATGAGTTACATACATTTGCCATAGTTCATTGGGTTGTAATCTGCGAGGATTGATACTTTGTGCAAAGGGTCGAAGATGTAGGGGCCTGCAAGTAGAGATATTATTAATGATTTCTTTAGCATGTCGGTATGGAATTTTCCAAATTTGATGTAATGAGCCAGCATTATTGTATAATAGAGCATGATGCTCTTCATGAGTAACAAAAGAGACAAGTTTATCAGCTTGTTCATTGCCATGAACCATCAGGCCAGGAAGACAAGAATGTGTTTGAATATGAGTCCTTTGAAGAAAAGTTATGACCAACATAGATAGCATATTGAAAAGCAGAGACATCGCTTTGCCAACAAAGGTCCATCTAGTCAAGGCTATGGTTTTCCAGTGGTCACATATGGATGTGAAAGTTGGACTGTGAAGCAAACTGAGCACCGAAGAACTGATGCTTTTGAAATGTGGTGTTGGAGAAGACTCTTGAGAATCCCTTGGACTGCAAGGAGATCCAACCAGTCCATTCTGAAGGAGATCAGCCCTGGGTGATCTTTGGAAGGACTGATGCTAAAGCTGAAACTCCAGTACTTTGGCCCCCTCATGAGAAGAGTTGACTCGTTGGAAAAGACTCTGATACTGGAAGGATTTGGGGGCAGGAGGAGAAGGGGACGACAGAGGATGAGATGGCTGGATGGCATCAGCAACTTGATGGACACGAGTTTGAGTGAACTCAAGGAGTTAGTGATGGACAAGGAAGCCTGACGTGCTGCAATTCATGGGGTCGTAAAGAGTCAGACACGGCTGAGCGACTGAAATGAACTGATCTGAACTGAACTGAATATAAATGGGGGAAGTGTAGTTCTTAACAATAATTGTAGTTCAAGAAAAAGTTGTTGGATAATAGATTGATTAGAATTTATGGTAGAAGTTTCTGTATTTCTTAATACAAAAACTGAATGTAAGGAGTCAGAAACTATATTAATAGGATAAGAACGTAGGTGAATAACCTGAATGAGAGCATCTAATTCGTTTTGTTGAGCAGAGTGAAATTTAGTATAAAAGATTTTATATTCTTTGAGAGACCAGAAAGAGGCTTCGGTGTTTTTAGTCCCATCTATATAGAAAACATCAGTTTGAGGTATAGGTTGTGATGTGACAATGTGAGAGAGAATAAATTCAGTATTTTTGAAGGAATTCCAGAGTTTGTTAGAAGGATAATGAAATGAAATTTCTCCAAAATATTCCAGAAGGCTATTTGGAAATCAGTAGAGGTTTGTAATGTGTTTTCCAATTGAGATTTATTAATAGGTGCTCCAACTTTATGAGGATCAGAGCCAATTAGAGTCTTAGCTCTCTTTCTTCCATTGATTAGCACGATCAAATCAAGATAGGGTGTAATTGACTTTGTCCCTCTAAAATGGGTATAGATCCATTCTATTGGGTATTCTTGTTGGGTAAGAAGTCCTATGGGAGAATGAAGAGAGGGTGGTATAAATAATTCTAGAGGTAAATCAAGTCTAATATGAGTAAGAAATTGTTTTTGCAATTTATTTTGTATTAAACAGTTTTTCTCGTGCCTCTTGTGAAAGTGAATGAGGGCTATTTAAATTGGATCTCTTTTTAAAGTGTTCAACAAATTTGTTGATAATTTGCAATGTCTAAAGAGTGTCTAATCCAATTTACATCGCCTAAAAGTTTTTGAAAATCATTCAAGCTTGATAATTTATTAATATGAATCTGTGTTAGTTGGGGAGTAATATGTTGTCTCTTAACAAGAAATCTTAAGTAATAGTAAGGTGTAGATGTTTGAATCTTTTCAGAGACAATGATTAATTTAGAAGCTTTTAAGCATTGTTGAGCTATGTCAAACATCTGTTGAGTTTCTAAAATAGATGGAGCTGAAGACAATATATCATCCATGTAATGAATAACAAGAAAGTCAGGAAATTGTTTTGTCACAGTTTCAAGGGCTTTGGCTACATAATATTGACACATGGTGGGAGAATTCATCATTCCTTGAGGCAACACAGTCCATTGGTACCGTTTATGATGCCCGATATGATTATGATAAGGAAGAGGGTGTCAGTTCAGTTCAGTTCAGTCGCTCAGTCGTGTTCAGCTCTTTGTGACCCCATGAATCGCATCACGCCAGGCCTCCCTGTCCGTTGCCAACTCCCGGAGTTCACTCAGACTCACGTCCATTGAGTCAGTGATTCCATCCAGCCATGTCATCCTCTGTCATGCCCTTCTACTCCTGCCCCCAATCCCCTCCCAGCATCAGAGTCTTTTCCAATGAGTCAAGTCTTCGCATGAGGTGGCCAAAGTACTGGAGTTTCAGCTTTAGCATCATTCCTTCCAAAGAAATCCCAGGGCTGATCTCTTTTAGAATGGACTGGTTGGGTCTCCTTGCAGTCCAAGGGACTCTCAAGAGTCTTCTCCAACACCACAGTTCAAAAGCATCAATTCTTCAGTGCTCAGCTTTCTTCACAGTCCAACTCTCACATCCATACATGACTACTGGAAAAACCATAGCCTTGACTAGATGGACCTTAGCAGCCTCTAATTTCTATTTTGAAAAGGGCCACTCTGTTCGTCTCCAAGGCAAACCATTCAACATCACAGTTATCCAAGTCTATGCCCCAACCAGTAATGCTGAAGAAGCTGAAGTTGAACGATTCTATGAAGACCTACAAGACCTTTTAGAACTAATACCCAAAACAGATGTCCTTTTCATTACAGGGGACTGGAATGCAAAAGTAGGAAGTCAAGAAACACCTGGAGTAACAGGCAAATTTGGCCTTAGAATGCAAAATGAAGCAGGGCAAAGACTAATAGAGTTTTGCCAAGAAAATACACTGGTCATAGCAAACACCCTTTCCCAACAACACAAGGGAAGACTCTAGACATGGACATCACCAGATGGTCAACACCAAAGTCAGATTGATTATATTCTTTGCAGCCTAAGATGACAAAGCTCTATACAGTCAACAAAAACAGGACCAGGAGCTGACTGTGGCTCAGATCATGAACTCCTCATTACCAAATTCAGTCTTAAATTGAAGAAAGTAGGGAAAGCCGTGAGACCATTCAGGTATGACCTAAATCAAATCCCTTATGATTATACAGTGGAAGTGAGAAATAGATTTAAGGGCCTAGATCTGATAGATAGAGTGCCTGATGAACTATGGAATGAGGTTCGTGACATTGTACATGAGACAGGGATTAATACCATCCCCATGGAAAAGAAATGGAAAAAAGCAAAATGGCTGTCTGGGGAGGCCTTACAAATAGCTGTGAAAAGAAGAGAGGTGAAATGGAAAGGTGAAAAGGAAAGATATAAGCATTTGAATGCAGAGTTCCAGACAATAGCAAGAAGAGATAAGAAAGCCTTCTTCAGCAATCAATGCAAAGAAATAGAGGAAAAGAACAGAATGGGAAAGACTAGCGATCTCTTCAAGAAAATTAGAGATACCAAGGGAATATTTCATGCAAAGATGGGCTCGATAAAGGACAGAAATTCTATGGACCTAACAGAAGCAGAAGATATTAAGAAGAAGTGGCAAGAATACACAGAAGAACTCTACAAAAAAGATCTTCACGACCCAGATAATCATGATGATGTGATCACTCATCTAGAGCCAGACATTCTGGAATGTGATGTCAAGTGGGCCTTAGAAAGCTTCACTGCGAACAAAGCTAGTGGAGGTGATGGAATTCCAGTTGAGCTGTTTCAAATCCTGAAAGATGATGCTGTGAAAGTGCTGCACTCAATATGCCAGCAAATTTGGAAACCTCAGCAGTGGCCAAGGGCTGGAAAAAGTCAGTTTTCATTCCAATTCCAAAGAAAGACAATGCCAAAGAATGCTCAAACTACCGCACAATTGCACTCATCTCACATGCTAGTAAAGTAATGCTCAAAATTCTCCAAGCCAGGCTTCAGCAATATGTGAACCATGAACTTCCAGATGTTCAAGCTGGTTTTAGAAAAGGCAGAGGAACCAGAGATCAAATTGCCAACATCCGCTGGATCATGGAAAAAGCAAGAGAGTTCCAGAAAAACATCTATTTCTGCTTTATTGACTATGTCAAAACCTTTGACTGTGTGGATCACAATAAACTGTGGAAAATTCTGAAAGAGAAGGGAATACCAGACCACCTGACCTGCCTCTTGAGAAACCTGTATGCAGGTCAGGAAGCAGCAGTTAGAACTGGACATGGAACAACAGACTGGATCCAAATAGGAAAAGGAATACGTCAAGGCTGTATATTGTCACCCTGCTTATTTAACTTCTATGCAGAGTACATCATGAGAAATGCTGGACTGGAAGAAACTCAAGCTGGAATCAAGATTGCTGGGAGAAATATCAATAACCTCAGATATGCAGATGACACCACCCTTATGACAGAATGTGAAGAGGAACTAAAAAGCCTCTTGCTGAAAGTGAAAGTGAAGAATGAAACCGTTGGCTTAAAGCTCAACATTCAGAAAAGGAAGATCATGGCATTTGGTTCCATCACTTCGGGAGAAATAGATGGAGAAACAGTGTCAGACTTTATTTTGGGGGGCTCCAAAATCACTGCAGATGCTGACTGCAGCCATGAAATTTAAAAATGCTTACTCTTTGGAAGGAAAGTTATGACCAACCTGGACAGAATATTAAGAAGCAGAAACATTACTTTGTCAACAAAAGTCCATCTAGTCAAGACTATGGTTTTTCCAGTGGTCATGTATGGATGTGAGAGTTGAACTGTGAAGAAAGCTGAGTGCCAAAGAATTGATGCGTTTGAACTGTGATGTTGGAGAAGACTCTTGAGAATCCCTTGGACTGCAAGGAGGTCCAACCAGTCCATTTTAAAGGAGATCAGTCCTGAGTGTTCATTGGAAGGAGTGATGTTGAAGCTGAAACTCTAATACAGTGGCCACCTGATGCAAAGAGCTGACTCATTGAAAAAGACACTGATGCTGGGAAAGATTGAGAGCAGGCGGAGAACGGGATGACAGAGGATGAGATGGTTGGATGGCATCACTGACTCAATGGACATGGGTTTGTGTGGACTCTGGGAGTTGGTAATGGACAGGGAGGCCTGGTGTGGTGCAGTTCATGGGGTTGCAAAGAGTCGGACATGACTGAGTGACTGAACTGAACTGAACACCTAATTGATATGTAACCTAATCTGTCTACCATGTTCTCATTCCATATTATCTATGTCCTTCGTTTAATCCCAAAAGAGGAATACTCAAGACATCTGGCTCCTCCTGTGGCTGGAATTCCTCAGGGATGTGTGACCTGTTTGCTAAACATGAATGCTTGACTTTAACATATTACCTTTTACTCTTTCTCGAGGCATTGCTTTCCTGGCAAATTTTAACTATGAGTATAATGAAAATCATAGCAGACTCCTGGAAGGGTAGCACCTGTAAGAAATCTTTCTCTTACCCCCAATGTGAAATATATAATTTATACACCACACCCACCTAGATAAAATTACACAACAGGTAAGTTTGCTTCCACAAGTACATGATCTGATTTGTCGAGGAATAAGGTTTATGTTTGAGATGCTCAGTATAAGGTTTGTGAAAGGGAAGTCGCTCAGTCGTGTCCGACTCTTTGTGACCCCATGGACTGTAGCCTACAAGGCTCCTCTGTCCATGGGATTTTCCAGGCAACAGTACTGGAGTGGATTGCCATTTCCTTCTCCAGGGGATCGTCCAACCCAGAGATTGAACCCAGGTCTCCAACATTGTAGACAGACGCTTTACTGCCTGAGCCACCAGGGAAGTTTTGTAGTCCTCATCAAACTCTGGACCTGTTCTGTGTCTGGTATCCTTTAACCTATGGCCCTCCAATCTACGAGTCATGCCATCCTGGCAGCTGACCAGCCATAAAGCGATTTTTCAACAGCCAAACAATATATGGCTTTTGTGATTTGTCAGGAACAGGGAAGAATTTCTGTCATCACATGGTGTTCTTAAAAATGCTCATTACACATCACTGCACATAGAACATTATAGTCTCGGTAAATTGAAGTGAAACCATAGCAAGAATCTTCTTTGACTGCTATGAGAGGGAGAATCAAACTACAAGGGGAAAAAGTGCAAAGACAAGATATATAAATTTTTAAAGCTGCACAAAATATGCCAGCAAATTTGGAAACCTCAGCAGTGGCCACAGGACTGGAAAAGGTCAGTTTTCACTCCAATCCCAAAGAATGCTCAAAGTTCCACACAATTGCACTCATCTCACACACTAGTCAATTAGTGCTCAAAATTCTCCAAGCCAGGCTTCAGCACTTTGTGAACTGTGAAATTCCAGATGTTCAAGCTGGTTTTAGAAAAAGCAGAGGAACCAGAGATCAAATTGCCAACAACCGCTGGATCATGGAAACAGCAAGAGAATTCCAGAAAAACATCTATTTCTGCTTTATTGACTATGTCAAAACCTTTGAATGTGTGGATCACAATAAACTGTGGAAAATTCTGAAAGAGAAGGGAATACCAGACCACCTGACCTGCCTCTTGAGAAACCTGTATGCAGGTCAGGAAGCAACAGTTAGAACTGGACATGGAACAACAGACTGGTTCCAAATAGGAAAAGGACTATGTCAAGGCTGTATATTGTCACCCTGCTTATTTAACTTATATGCAGAGTACATCATGAGAAATGCTGCGCTGAAAGAAACACAAGCTGGAATCAAAATTGCTGGGAAAAATATCAATAACCTCAGATATGCAGATGACACCACCCATAAGGCTGAAAGTGAAGAGGAACTAAAAAGCCTCTTGGTGAAACTGGAAGAGGAGAGTGAAAAAGTTGGCTTAAAGCTCAACATTCAGAAAACAAAGATCATGGCATCCAGTCCCATCACTCCAAGGGAAATAGATGCAGAAACAGTGGAAACAGTGTCAGAGTTTATTTTGGGGCGCTCCAAAATCACTGCAGATGGTGATTGCAGCCATGAAAGTAAAAGACACTTACTCCTTGGAAGAAAAGTTATGACCAACCTAGATAGCATATTGAAAAGGAGACACATTACTTTGCCAACAAAGTTCTGTCTACTCAAGGCTATGGTTTTTCCTGTGGTCATGTATGGATGTGAGAGTTGGACTATGAACTAAGCTGAGTGCCGAAGAATTGATGCGTTTGAACTGTGGTGTTCGAGAAGACTCTTGAGGGTCTCTTTGACTGCAAGGAGATCCAACCAGTCCATTCTGAAGGAGATCAGCCCTGGGATTTCTTTGGAGGGAATGATGCTGAAGCTGATACTCCAGTACTTTGGCCACCTCATGCGGAGTTGAGTCACTGGAAAAGACTCTGATGCTGGAAGGGATTGGGGGTAGAAGGAGAAGGGGACGACAGAGGATGAGATGGCTGGATGGCATCACTGACTCGATGGATGTGAGTCTGAGTGAACTCCGGGAGTTGGTGATGGACAGGGAGGCCTGGCGTGCTGCAATTCATGGGATCGCAGAGTCGGACACAACTGAGCGACTGAACTGAACTGAACTGAGACAAAAATGAAAGGGAAACACAATTTACATGTGGGAAACTTATACCTACCTACCACCTACCTCAGGAAATAAGGAAAAATCAAAGAATCGTTATACCTAGAAAAAGAAGAAAACCCCAAAAGATCAGAACAGACAGAAATGAAACTTTAGAAGATAAGAAAAAAGATTGATGAAGTAAAAAAAAAAGAGGGTCAAAACCTATAAAATAATAATGAAATTACAATCAACGCCACAAAATACATAAGAATAAAAAAAACTCTAGGGCAATGAAACGGACGAATATGAACCAGAAAGAAAATACCGCATCAGCTTACAGGATGATTTCTAAATCAGACTTCACTGATTCTTCTCAAGCTATTCCAAAAAATTAGAGAGAAGGATGCTTCTAAGATTTATTCAACAAGGCCTCCACCAAACACCCTGGTTAAAAAAAATGGTTAAAAGGAAGCAGCACCATGATCAAGTGGATCTCCCATGGTCACAAAGAGACAGTCAATAATTGTAAATTCATCCATGTGATACCAGACCATATTAACATTTTGATTGTGGGATTTTTGCACAAACTAAGTAACACCTGTGGCATTCGTAAGAAAATACTCCAGTCAAGTAAATGTTACATGCAGAAAAAGACCTTTTCATAAAATTCACATCTAACATCAGAGTTGAGAGTGAAAAGCTGAACATTCTAAGATCAAAAAATAAGGCAAGGATGCCCAATACCGCTTTTATTCAAGTAAAACTGTCACTGTCTGGGGACATTATATATCACCAAAACAAAAATTATAGCCCACATCAGTGAACTTGATAAAAGTTGCAGGATATTAAACATACAGAAATCTGTTGTATTTTCTGTACGCTAAAAGTCAGAAAGAGAAATTAAGGAATGGCAGGCAAATGGGAGTTTTCCTTAACTCCCACTCTGCCATATCAAAAAGAATAAATACCGCAGGGCCAAGATCCCTGTTCTTCACTGAGCACACTGCATGTGAGCACAGCTAAAGGCTGGTTTTTAATAATATTCTCTCTGCTTAATCCCACTTCCTTCCTTTCTGTGCCAGATATGATTATCAATTACCCAGTTAAAACCCCAGGCATGCAAATCTGAGTTTCACCACCCACTGTGGCACCTCACACCAATTCCTTGATCCTGAAACTACCCATAAACTCAGCCTCAGGCTTCCAATCAGACCTGAGACGTCCAGCAGTTCCACACACTGCTTGATCCCACAATCACCTGCAATGCACACCATTCACTGGGTTCCTCTAGAGCTCCACACTCTCCTCCCTCCAGGCACTGGTGTCACAACAGGAATGCACACAAGCTGCAAATCCAAGGACACTGGTTGTTCATTTGAACTTTGCAGAACAAAGATGGAACCATCCAGACCTGCCCTTATCACTCCGTCTTTCCTAAGGATTACTCAGTCTTAACCCCTGCACACATGCCTACACACATCCCCAGAGTGACATGTTGCAGGCATTCAGGGAAGAAAATAAACATTATGTGCCCGTCAATGAAGAGAAAGGAAGGAAAACTCAATCAAAGGAGATGGCCAGTTCTGATGTGGTTGTTGATAGGTTGTTGATAGGGAGGCCATAAAACCATGGGAAAAGTACATGATGGATGGGAAGATATCTTTGAGCCTAGACCTGAAGATCTGAGAGAAAAAGGAGAGGAACAGGAACCTCAACTTTGAGAAAGAAAAGGTGAAAGTGACCGGAGCAGAATCAACCATGAGAAAACGGTCCATGCCTAGGGTGGGGATGTGACTACATGTCCAGAGGACAGACAACTAGAAGCCCGTGGAGCACATAATTTTTCATGTTTATCCTAATGCAGAGAAAGACATATGACTCCACCAGCCTGCACTCTGGCATTTTTTGGTTTTCATTCTGAAAGGATTGGCATTCCACACGACTTGTGCATCTTAGTTCCTCAAGTTCCTGCCGGAGGCAGTGAAAATACTGAGTCCTAACCACGGGACCGCCAGAGAATGTATTGGGATCCATTCAAAATTTGAATTAGAAGTAGGCACTACCCTCGTGAACACACAGACACACACCCAACTGAGCCAATCACTTCAGGGGTCTCTCAATCTCCCTCAGGCCCACCAGGGAGGCATTTCTGAAACTGTCTTGAGTTGAGTGAAAGAACCAGGTATAACTGAATTCTGGAGAGGTCACATGATGGGCTAGTCAGTGGGCAATTTGTCCTTAGTGTGCATCCCACTTAAAAACACTGGGGCCATCTTCTGTGTCCATAAGCACAAAGGAAAGCTCTCTTTCAAGATCTGATCACACTGGTGGTGGTTTAGTTGCTCAGTGACCCACTTTGCAACCCCAAGGACTATATAGCCTGCCAGGCGCCTCTGTGCATGGAATTCTTCAGGCAAGAACACTGGAGTGGGTTGCCATTTCCTTCTCTAGAGGGTCTTTCTGCGCATCCTGCATGGCAGGTGGAATCTTTACCACTGAGCAAACAAGGAATCCCTAGTCACATAGATAACAACCATGTAATTCCTCTTTGCCAGAAAAATCTAAATAAAATACTAAAAAAAAAAATACTGAGTTGCAAAGACATAGCTACTCCTCAGGAAAACACTGAAATGGAGTTAGGTTAGAAATATGCTGAACAGACATATCTATTTATCTCATCATGAATAGACAGATTCTCATTTACAGAACGGACTTAGGTGAATGTCTATTTAGTACCTCACAGCTCACTGTTTTACAGTATAAAAACGGGAAGAAAAGAGACTGTTAAATGACCATCAGCTTTCTTTACTGGGCTTTCCTGGTGGCTCAGATGGTAAAGAGTCTGGCTGCAATTTGGAGACGCCAGTTCTATCCCTGGGTCCAGAAGATCCCCTGGAGGAGGGCATGGCAACCCACTCCATCATTCTTGCATGAGAAATCCCATGCGTGGAGGAGCCTGGCAGACTACAGTCCAAGTACTTGGTAATACTTGGTAATACTTCTTTCCAAGTACTCATCAAAAGTGTAAAATTATTAAGTTATTACCAACGAACTTTTTCAACATGTAACAGAAAGAGGAGAAAGCATGCAAGTCCTGATCTAAACTTGAAATGAATGAAAAAAAAAACTATAAAGTTTTTTTTAATTAAAAAAAAAAGTCTGGTATCACATAATTACAGCTACCCTAGGGGTCCAGTGGCTAAGATCCCACATGCTACAACTAAGACCCAACATAGCCAAGTATTTTAAAAGCTTTTAGAATATAGCATAAGAATATGAGTGGATTCTAGGAAGCCAGCAAAGTACATTTCAGAATAATTCTTTATAGAAAACAATTCAATATAAAGCAAAAAGCAAAACCATCACCACAAGGAATAAAAGCACCTTTAACATTCCTTCAGAGAGGCACCACATGGTGACAGATGTCACTTCTGGCTCCACCAGTCTCCCCATCCTCTACTCCACACCAGGAAACAGAAGCGGTGACCCACAGCTGTCTGAGTCCAGTCACTGTCCCCTGGGCTGAACAGGATGGCAAATGGAAACTCTATTATGATACAAATAATTACAAGTTGCACACATACAGACAGGACAGTTTCAATTCTCATCCTTATCAGAATAATTTTACAAGGTATTTTTTGGAGTCCAAAGCCACAAATCAAATACATCACAACTTAATCATGCATAAGCAAATAGCTCAGCACTCATCTGGGTCCAGATCTCCACCCCCTCACTTCCACGTCTTTCCCTTTCATTTGGTTTGTCTTTCTGTTCCCCTCTGCTGTCCTGCCTCTCTGTACGTTGTTCCCCCTCAACCTTTCTGACCTGTTTCCTTGTGTCCCTCTCTTTCAGTCCTCCAGGTTACCACCATTGAATCTGTGACATGCGCTTCATCCCCACTCTGCCCCGCCTCTGGTGGCTGAACTACTTTTCCACCCTCTCTTCCTCTGTTCACTTTGTCTCCACTCCAGCCCTTCTCTCCCAGCATCAAGTCTGTCCCTAGGTCATGTCTTCCACCCTTTTATACCCTCACTATACTGATCAGCTGTGGAGCAGCAAATGGCAACCCACTCCAGTATTCTCACCTGGAGAATCCCATGGACAGAGGAGACTAGTGGACTACAGTCCATGGGAATCACAAAAAGTCAGACACAACTAAGGGACGAACCTTCCCTTTTCATACTGATCAGGAGCTCCCCTCCTATTCTGTCTTTACTCCTTCATGTCCCAAGAGATCCCAACTTTCTTTCACTTTGTTTTTTACCACCTGCTACTTTCACTGTTTATTCTTTCATTCTTATCATCTCTTTGCAAAACACCCATCCTCCACACTGCCCTCTGATCTCACCCCCTCTTCTGTTCTCCTCACGTTTCTATTTCTCTCAGTCACTCTGTCTCCTGATCCCTCTTGCCCACATATTCAGAGAAGGTCGGATGCACTACGATGTCTGCCTCCTGAGAGAGCACTGATGAAATGAAAACTCAACAGTTTAAGGCAAGACAGGAAAATTAAATGCAAACTTTCCCTCTGCCCATTTTGGCCCCCTCCCTCCTCTCCCATGAGCCAGCCCTCTGTTAACCAGACGTCGATGGAAGAACCTGCTCAACCATAAAGATCAATTTTTCTTCCTTGGAACCAAACCATATTACTCCTTATAAGACAACATTCTCAATATTCTTAAGGATCACAATGAGACAGAAGGAAGGGGCAGGGCACAACCATTAAAAGAAGTGGGGGGACGGGATGCCACAGTCATTGAGAAAAAAAGGATATGACAAAAACTAGGCACGAGATGGCAGAAGAGTCTACTTCCAGTTGACCTTAAGCCTCATTACACTCTAACTCTAACACATCACCTAAACGACACATGCTCAGGCACAATGATAGTTCACAGGATAACCATAAAAGGCCAAAGGCAGGCAGAGGCCCAATTCCCAGAAACCCTGCCCCTTAAATAGAATAGTCCTCCCATCTGCTTCTGCTTCATTGAATAGCCTTTGACTGTGTGGATCACAACAAACTATGAAAAATTCTTCAAGAGATGGGAATACCAGGCCAACTGACAGGCCTCCTGAGAAATCTGTATGTAGGTCAGGAAGCAACAATTAGAACTGGACGTGGAACAACAGACTGGTTCCAAATAGGAAAAGGAGTACATCAAGGCTGTATATTGTCACCCTGCTTATCTAACTTATATGCAGGGTACATCATTCGAAATGCCAGGCTGGATGAAACACAAGCTGGAATCAAGAATGCCAAGAGGAATATCAATAACCTCAGATATGCAGATGACACCACCTTTATGGTATAAAGTAAAGAACTAAAGAGCCTCTTGAAGAATGTGAAAGAGGAGAGTGAAAAAGTTGGCTTAAACTCAACATTTAGAAAACTAAGATCACAGCATTCTGTCCCATCACTTCATGGCAAATAGTTGGGGAAACAATGTAAACAGTGAGACACTATTTTGGGGGCTCTAAAATCACTGAAGATGGTGACGGCAGCCATGAAATTAAAAGACACTTGCTCCTTGGAAGAAAAGCTATGACCAACCTAGACAATATATTACAAAGCAGAGACATTACTTTGCCGACAAAGGTCCATCTAATCAAGGCTATGGTTGTTCCAATAGTCAGGTATGGATGTGAGAGTTGGACTCTAAAGAAAGCTGAATGCTGAAGAATTGATGCTTTAGAACTGTGGTGTTGGAGATAACTCTTGAGAGTCCCTTGGACTGCAAGGAGATCCAACCAGTCCATCCTAAAGGAAATCCGTCCTGGGTGTTCATTGGAAGGACTGATGCTAAAGCTGAAACTCCAATAGTTTGGCTACCTGATGCAAAGAACTGACTCATTGGAAAAGACCCTGATGCTGGGAAAGATTGAAGGCAGGAGGAGAAGGGGACGACAGAGGATGAGATGGTTGCATGGCATCACTGACTCAATGGACATGAGTTTGAGTAAGCTCCGGGAGTTGGTGATGGACTGGGAAACCAAGCATGCTACAGTCCGTGGAGTCGCAGACCATCGGATATGACTGAGAGACTGAACTGAACTGAACCAAGAGCATTACAGTAAGTGTATCTGAGCAGGTCTTTGAAAAGGAGTACCCAGGCAAAAGAGCTTAGATAAATTCAAGAGATGCACCAAAAACCCAATGACGATCCATCAGTTTCTAGAGTTTATCATACTTATAGGCACTGCTCTGATGCAAACCCTGAGGCCTCTGAAAATTTATGAGAATGGTAAACATAACCTTTATTGGACAAAGCTCCCCAGACATAAGAAAATCACAGAAGTTAGATGGTCCACTTGGAATGACCCCTTCTCAACTGGCAGATGTTGCTTTAAAAGTGCTCAACAACAGGGAACAACAAAAGAAGCAAGAAGATGCAAGACTGAAAGCCACATTACCTGGTGGCAGCAGTGGATTCCCAGAGCACGAGTAACCTGAGGAGAGGTGAGCCACCGTGGGGGAGGGAACAACGCGCTTAGTGTAAGGAGGGCACTGGGAAACAGACTGTCCTTGGCTAAGGAGTAAGAAGGAAAAGAGTAACAGACAGGAGCCTGTCACTGCAGTAGAAAGAGATGAACACTCTGATGATGCCCCAGGAGCCCCGGGTACCTGTGACAGTGGGGACAAGCTTACTGACCTTCTGATAGCTACAGTGCGGCATACTGTGGTAGATACCAAGATGGCACAGAAAACGACTCAGTCCATCCCAGTCACAGGAGTTTCTGGAGAAGTGCAAAGCTGTTCTTTCTTACAACCTCTACAATGCTGATTAAGGGACCTCAACCTGAAACACAGTTTCTTATATATGCCAACATGTCCAATCCCTCTTCTGTAAATTAAATGCACAAATGATTTTTTCACTAGAACAGCTTGACGTCTGCATCATGTCAGGGCACCTGGTAAGCAGGCAGATGACATTTGTGGACACTCTGGAGAAGGAGACTGATTCCCCCTCCCCAAGTATACAAAAGGTAAGGCAGGAGGTGTGGACTGACAGCACCACAGGGAAGGCCAACAAACATGTGGCCAATACAAATCCTGTTATTAGGGACACTGGAGGGATTCCCTGGTGGGTCAGTGGTTACAAGTTGGCACTTTTGCTGCAGTGGCCTGGGTTCATTTCCTGATGAGGGAACTTAGGTTCCTGCAAACTGTGCAGGACAGCCGCAAAAAAAAAAAAAAAAAAAAGGACACTGGGACATCTAATGTAAAACAATACCTTCTGAGGCAAGAGACCCCAAAGACAATTCAGACAATTCTTGAAAAGTTGGCTTAACTGGGACTAACTAAACCTTGTAGATTCCTATATCAAACTCCTATCCTCCCAAAGAGGTGAACTCAGCAGTGTATGAATCATTGTCCTAGACGTGAGGGCCATTTGTGAGACAGCCCAAGATTGGCAGCCTGTAGTAAGTAATCCATATATGTTCTGCTCACAGCTACTGTGGGACAATACTGCTGGTGCTCAGTTCTGGACTTGGAGCATACTTTTCCCTGCATTCCTACTGCAGAAGAACCACTGCAGCTGTCTGCTTTCTGGTGGCAGGACCTGGAAACACAGGGAGTCCAACAGTACTGCTGGACAGTGTTGCCTCAGGGACTGAAGATTTCCCCTACCTTGTTTGGGGAAATGTTGGCTCGGGCTCTTACTCCAATGTGTGTGGATGACTTGCTCTCAACAAGCAAAGTGTCTAAAAAATACCATAAGAACCCTGAACTCGGCCAATTGTGGATGGAACGGCTCCCGGAAGAAGGCTCAAGTCTGTAAGTAACAAGTCACGTACCTGGGTTTCATCCTCTGCCTGACAGAAAATGGGCAACTGCTGACTTGGGAATACCCAAGACACACAGAGCTGAGGGGCTTCTGGGAAAGACAGGATTCTGTCCAATTAGGATCTCGAATTCAGGCTTTAAAAGAAGATATGTTGAGCTCTTACTTCGACAAAAGAACACCAAACAGCCTGGGAAATGATAAAAACAAGGTTAGACTCGGCTCCAGCTTTGGAACTAGCAGACTTAAACCTTGCACACTGTAGGTCCATGAGAGACAAGGCCTGAGTCTCACGTATTAATTTGAGCTCCGGGGAACATCCCTCGGCCCACTACTTACTTCTCAACTGAAACAGAGTGTTCAGGGTGGCCCCCTAGCCTTTGAGCTGTGGCAAGTCCTTGTTCCAGACTTCAGGAAACCGAGCAGTTCACCCTGGGGCAACCCACCACTGTGTACTTCTCTCACCATGTCCTTTCTTTGGGCTTCCCTGGTAACTCAGTTGGTAAAGAATTTGCGTGCAGTGCAAGAGACCCGACTTTGATTCCTGGGTCGGGAAGATCCCAGGAGAAGGGAAAGGCTACCCACTCCAGTATTCTGGCCTGGAGAGTTCCATGGACTGTATAGTCTATGTGGTTGCAAAGAGTCGGACATGACTGAGTGACTTTCACTTCATGTCCTTTCTTCATTGGAACAAAAAGGGGGCTATTGTCTGACTTCTGGGAGAATGGGGAAGTACCAAACCATTCTCTCAGGCAATTCCACTCTAAAACTTCAGGTCACTTTAGCCCTGAATCCAGCGTCCCTACTCCCGACGGTTGCTGCACAACCCCCTGAGCATGACTGGCTCGAGCAGACTGGGCTCTAAACACAACCCTTGGCTGAGCCAGAAGGGGACCTGTTCATGGATGGAAGCAGCTTCGTGGACCAAGGCAGGGGACGTATTCGGTATATAGTGAAAACCCTTTGTGTGTTTTTTTGCCACACAGCCTACAAGATCTTAGTTCCCCAACCAGGGATCAAACCCGCACTCCCTGCAATGGAAGTGCAGAGTCTTAACCACTGGACCGCCAGGGAAGTCCTGTGGTGCTAACCCTTGAAAAGGTGGTAGAAGCAAAAGCCCTGCCCCTAGGGAGCTCAGCTCAGGAGGCAGAAGTCACTGCTCTGACAAGAGCCCTACTGCTCCCTGAAGGCACGTGAGTGATACGTATAGAGGCTCCTGCTCTGCTTTCTCTGCGGTGCCTTCTCACAGGACCATCTGCAGAGAAGGGGGCTCCTCGCTGCAGACAATAAAGACAGAAAACATGCTTTGAGATCCTGTCACAATGAGAAGCCATCCACAAGCCTTCACTGGTGGCCAAAGTGCACTGTCCAGGCCACCAGAAGGGTGAAATTCATATAATCCAAAGCAACCAGTTAGCTGACCAAGCTGCAAAGGCAGGCAGCAAAGGCAGGTGATTCTCAAGCCATGAGAGGGTCACTACAGATCAAATTGTCAAAATACCAGGTGGTGTATCCAGAAAAGGAGTGGGGATTCACTCTGGACCACACCACACTCGGGGGAGATGTGTGCATATGGAACTGTCCTGACTCCTGAGGCCCTCTTGTACACTGTGCCACACCACACGGTAACAGCACCCACACCAGGAGAGATGCCACAACGGATTCACAAGTTCATAATGGAGACTAATCTGCAGAAGACCATCCAGCGAGCCCCTCAAACTTGCATGATTCATGCTAAAAATAAAGGCTGCTGTCAGGCCTCCCCAGCTGGGGACCCAACACAGGAACCTTGGTTTCCCAGGACTGCCAAGTAGACTAAAGTAAATCAAGTTGGTAAGGACAGAGAAGAGAGACAGAGTAGGTGACTAAACAGTTAATGCCACTAGGGGATTGTAAGTAAAGAGAAAAGTATGGGAGACTCTGTAAGTTAAAGGATCAGTCAAGAAAGCAGGTTTGCTCAGCAATAAAACCATGTGGCAAAGACACAGGACCTGCCCCCAAACAATAAAACAGCAGTGGCATGAGCCCCACATCCTGCCCAGCGGGCTCAGTAAGTTAATGACCCCCTAGGACATGCTTCTTTGTCTGCGCTAAAAACAAAAATATAAGGAAAAGGTGACATTATTTGAAACCTGAGATGATTTACCAAATTTTGGGACATTTCCATTGAGCCATGAGAGTCCAAGCTTGACCATGTAAGGACAAGAAAACTCCCCTGCCTGTTGAGGAGGAGGAGCTGATGATGGAAGCTGACTTCTAATCAAGAAGTTTGAACTTAACTTTGCTACTGGGTGAGATGAGTGCAATTGTGTGGTAGTTTGAACATTCTTTAGCATTGCCTTTCTTTGGGATTGGAATGAAAACTCACATTTTCCAGTCTTGTGGCCACTGCTGGGTTTTCCAAATTTGTTGGCATATTGAGTGCAGCACTTTCACAGCATCATCTTTGAGGATTTGAAATAGCTCAGTTGGAATTCCATCACCTCCACTAACTTTGTTCACCGTAATGCTTCCTAGAGCCCACTTGACTTCACATTCCAGGATGTCTGGCTCTAGGTGAGTGATCACACCATCATGGTTACCTGGCTCATTAAGATCCTTTCTTGTAAAGTTCTTCTGTGTATTCTTGCCACCTTTTCTTAATCTCTTCTGCTTCTGTTAGGTCCATGCTATTTCTGTCCTCTATTGTGCCCATCTTCGCATGAAATGCTCCCTTGGTATCTCTAATTCTCTTGAAGAGATCTTTAGTGTTGGAGATTGGAAGTGAAATGACACAAAGACAAGACACACACAAGATACAGACACCACTCTGGCCAGAGAAAAAGCACTGCACAAGCAAGCAAGCTGGCGGTTTACTTTTATATAGCCCCCCTGGGCAGAATTCCAGACTGTATGACTAAGCCTTTTCAGTATAGCGCATGTGCATAAATGTTATCGTACAGCAAAAGAGAGTGAAATTTCTGCTTACTGCATAGTCTGTCCAGAGCCCTTTCTTTCTTCTTATCACAAGAAGGGAATGTTCCCTCGTTTGCAAGGGACCATTAAGCTCAAGGCTCTGTCCAGACTCCTTGGCAGAACGCCTCGTTTGCAGGCACATCTCCACTTTCCCTATTGTGGCTGCATTAACCCTTCATCTCCCCCTTCTTTATTTTTTCAAAATATTCACACAACGTACGGTTAGCTCTTTCAATGATAGTTTGCCCTTGACTATTATAAGGAATACCAGAAGTATGAGTTATATGATATTGGGATAAAAAGTGAGCTAATTTTGCGGATTGGTAGGCAGGTGCATTATCAGTTTTCAATTCAATTGGTAATCCCATAAGGCCCATGTAAGGCCCATTGAAAATGTGTGCATGTATCTGTAGTATGATGCACATATTTTTGTTGTCCGAAAGAAGAAATGTAAATTACATCCATTTGCCATATCTGATTTGCTTGTTGTCCTCTCATTTTGACACCTGATGGGGTAAATGGCAAATTAAAGGGTGCACATATGGAACAAGAACGAACAATATTTTGAGCTTGTTTTCGAGTAATAGCATGAGATTTTTGTAACCCTTTGGAGTTGGTATGCTGTAAGAAATGTTCTTGTTTTGCTGCTTCTATAGGATAAAGTAAGGCATCAATTGTAGCATTTGCGAATGATAAGGGTCCAGGAAGGGTGGAATGTGCGCGAATGTGAGTAAAGAAAATTAATTCTGAACGCTGCAAGAGCAATTGTTGTACTTGGTAAAACAATTTATCAATCGCTGTTTTAAGGGTCAGTGGAAGGGAGACATGGGGAAGCTGTAGGCAAGAGAGAACAGCCTATCGAGAATCTGAAACAATGTTAATAGGAAGTTGGGGAAAATCTTGCAAAACTAAATAGATAGCCCACAATTCAGTGGGCTGTACAGAAGAAAATGAGTGGGGGAGAACCTTGGAACTTTCCGGGGTCCAATATCCAGCAGTATTTTTATTTGCGTCTGTAAAAATAGTGGGTCCCTTAACTGGAACATCTGAAATTGGGGATTGAGATATCATAGACTTAGTCCGAAGAAAATCAATCAATTTAGATGATGGATAGTGATTAGAAAACGAACCAGGAAATGAGGCAAGAGAAATTTGCCAGTTTTCATTAAATTGTAAACATCGAGATATTTGAGCAGTTGTTCACTGAGTAACAATCTGGTGTGGTTCACATCCTGACAATTGTAAAATACGATGGCGACCTTTCTGTATAAGGAAGGCTAATTTATCCACATATGTAGTCAATTTTTTGGAAAAGCTGTTAGGTAAGGAAACCCATTCTATTAATCCTTTTTCTTGAGCAATTACACCAGATGGAGAATAAGGGGTATGAAATATTATAAACGAAATAGGTTGAGACGCATGTAAGTCAAAAAACCATCATTTAGTCATTGCTCAACAAATTAAAGTTCCTGTAAAGCCAATGGGGTTAAAGTTCGGGGGCTATCCAGAGCTGTATCCCCCTCTAACGTAGAAAACAAATGTCGTAATTGATAAGTAGGAATCCCAAGTACTGGGTGTAGCCAATTGATATCTCCCAATAACTTTTGAAAATCATTTCAGGTTTTGAGGTGGTCTCTTCTGATTTGCAACTTTTGGGGCCTTATTCTATGTTGTTCCAATATTGTCCCTAAATACGAAATAGGAAAGTTCTTTTGAATTTTTTCCGGGGCTATTTGCAAATTGTATAGTCTTAAAGCCTCCTGTACTTTTAGAAAGAATTCATCACGTTCGGCAATACTAGGAGCTGCTACTAGGAGATCATCCATATAATGATATAGAATATAATTGGGATATTCTTGACGGAGGGATTGTAAAGAGCGAGCTATGAATTCTTGACATAAAGTAGGACTATTTGTCATTCCCTGTGGTAAGACTGTCCATTGATAACGCTTAACAGGCTGAGCATGATTAAGAACAGGAATTGTAAAAGCAAATTTATCTCTATCTTGTAATTGTAGGGGAATGGCAAAAAAAAAAAAAAAAAAAAAAACAGTCCTTAATATCTAGCACCATTAAGGACCAATTCTGAGGAATAAGAGCTGGAGAGGGGAGTCCCAATTGTAATGCTCCCATAGGTTCAATACATTTATTAACTTGTCGTAAATCAGTTAACATTCTCCATTTTCCAGATTTCTTTTTTATAAGAAAAACAGGAGAATTCCAGGGGGAGGTAGAGGGCTCTATATGACCAAGTTGGAGTTGTTCTTGTACTAATTGTTCTAACGCCTCGAGCTTCATTTGTGGTAATGGCCACTGCTCAACCAAGAGTATTAGTTAACCATTTTAATGGGAGTGCTCGAGGAATTTGAGCAGTGGCTACTAGTTTTCCGATGGAATGGTTACAGAAGCCCCCAAAGGAGAGAGAAGACCTCTTCTCCATATATTAATAGGTATGTTTACAATTTAAAAGGTAACAGACACTGATCTTCCATTATGGAATTGGCATTGCAAGGGATGGGTAATCTTCCAGGCATCTGCAATAGAGCCCAGTCCTGTCAGCATTAGAGGGCTTTTTTCTTTTTTCCAATCTTGGGGGCATTGTTGAGAAGAAATAACTGAAACATCTGCCCCTGTGTCTACTAGTCCCTCAAAGTTTTTTCCTTGTATAATGAAGGAGAGAACAGGGCGAGGATCTTTGATAAGCATTTCCCAAAATATATGTCGCCCAGTACTTCCAAATCCTCTTGTTCGTTCACTAGGAAGAGCCAAAAAGGGATGATAAGGTAGGAGAAGTATTTGAGCAATACGTTCCCCAGCTAATAATGAAAGTGTGGTAGAAGTAGAAACCATAATCAAAATTTCCCCAACATAGTCGGGGTCTATTACCCCAGAAATTATGGTTAGACCTCTCAAAGCCACACTGCTATGGCCTAATATTAAGCCAAAGGTGTCTTTAGGCAGTGGTCCAAATACATTTGTTTTTAATTTGTAAATGCCTCCTCCTGGTGACAAAAGAACATTCTCAGCTAGTGGCAAATCAGCAGCAGCACTCCCTGAAGTAGCAGACTGTAAGTCTGAAATCATCATTTGAGGTCCTTTTAATGAGGCATTGACTGGTAACTGTTGCTGGGAGGGAACAGGGTTGGGGCAGGTGGGATGGCAGGAGGGCAAGGAGGAAAAGTCCTCGGTATTGTTCCTGGGCCCCAAGGACGTAGGCCCACAAGATAGTTTCCTGGTATTGGGTTGCCCATTTTGTCTGTTTTAGATTTGCACTCATTAGTCCAATGAAGCCCCTTTCCGCATCAATGGCAAGGTCTAGGAGGAGTCTTATTCCTCCCAGCAAAAGATCTGTCTTTAGGAATTGCACCTTGATCAGTTTTTAATTTCGACATTCTCTTCTCATATGACCAGGTTTTCCACAATGGAAGCAGTTACCTCCCTTTTGTGGTCTCATAACTTTGGCCAAGGCTGTAGCAAAGACATTAGCCTGATGCTCTGTTCCTCCTACTCCCGAGCAGGCTCTGATATTCAGCTATAGATGCACCCTGTCCCTTTAATGGTCCCAGTATACGTTTGCATTCAGTATTTGCATTTTCAAATGCTAAAGTTTGTAATAATATCTCTGAAATTTCATCCCTCCCTACAGCTCGTTCCACAGCTACCCTCAATCTTGCTAGAAAATCAGTATATGGCTCATTGGGGCCTTGCATTGTTTTAACAAAGGAGGGCTGGGCGTGGCCAGTAGGCACCACATGGCGCCATGCTCATAAAAAGACCTGGTGGATTTGTTGTAAGTCCTGATCAGAGTACTGAGCCTGTTCTCTTAAAGCCCGATAACGGCCCGCTCCCATTAACTTGTTCTCGAGAGGACCAGGGGGATTCTGTCCTTCATTAATCTGAGCCTGCTTTCTAGCTTCTTCTTCCCACCAGCTACGAAGTTGCAACCATTGAGAACCCTCCAAGGCAGCTTGGGCAATAGATTCCCAAACTAACGGAATGATTAATTTGCCTTTTCCTAATGATTCCAGCATAGCCAAAACAAAGGGAGATTAAGGACCGTAATGCGCTACTGCAGCTTTAAAATCTTTAAAACATTTATATTCCAAAGGAGTGTATTGAACATTTATCACATTGTCATTTTGCTGTCTCTGGGTGGGAAATAATTGTGGAGGATCGATAAAACCAACAGGGGGAGCAGGTAAGTCATCATCATGAAGCATAGACAAAGGAAAGGAGAACTGACAATGTTCCCTGCCCACATCGGGCCGATCAACTGCAGTGGGGAAAAGAGAAGCATGAGGAGGAGCAGAAGGCACACATTTCTTTTCCTCCTTACGGGATTTCCACCATTCCTGGAATAGATGGGTCATTTCTTTAATCTCTTTGCCTTCCTCTGATGAAACTGAAGAAGCCTCCGATTCTGATTCTGAACTATCAGATGTTTCACCATTTACAGGAGGAGGTTCACCTGTATCCTTGCCTTCAGGCAATGCAGAAGACCCACAAACGTTTGGCACATCCTCATAAATTGCCTCTTCCTTCACGGAAGCATTAGATTTAGTCTCATTATCAGTAGATAGCAAAGTCAAAGCCTGTGTTATAGCATTACATAAAGTCCATAACTTCAAAGGGATCACATTACCCTTCTGATGTTGCTTTCTCAATTCTTTTTGAATTATTTTCCATTCCTTGAAATTTAATGCAACTTAGTTTGATATTGAAACCAATGACAATATTTCTCCACCAAGCGAAAGAGCTCACTCAATCGACAAGTCAAGACCTTAACGCCTATGGAGTGGAGAAGTCCTTTGACTAACTCCATGTATTGTGTCCATAATGATGAGGAGGAATTCCCCATGATTTTCTGAAAGTTCCCCTGCTAGGGTGAGGAATTCCCCATGATTTTCCCGAAAGTTCCCCTGCTATGGATTTAAAATCCCCCCAGGGTTACTCACCCTTTCAGTTTCACTCGAGCCCCTCGTTGGGCGCCAGATGTCGGAGATTGCGAGTGAAATGACACAAAGACAAGACACACACAAGAGACAGGCACCACTCTGGCCAGAGGAAAAAGCACTGCACAAGCAAGCAAGCTGGCAGTTTTTTATATAGCCCCCCCTGGGCAGAATTCCAGACTGTATGACTAAGCCTTCTCAGTATAGTGCATATGCATAAATGTTATCGTACAGCGAAAGGGAGTGAAATTTCTGCTTACTGCAGAGTCTGTCCAGAGCCCTTTCTTTCTTCTTATCACAAGAAGGGAATGTTCCCTCGTTTGCAAGGGACAATTAAACTCAAGGCTGTGTCTAGACTCCTTGGCAGAACGCCTCGTTTGCAAGCACGTTCAGCCCAAGCAGAGAGCCCCGTTTGCAGGCACATCTCCACTTTACCTATTGTGGCTGCATTAACCCTTCACTTTAGTCTTTCCCATTCTATTATTTTCCTCTATTTGTTTGCATTGTTCACTTAAGAAGGCTTTCTTATTTCTCCTGGCTAGTCTTTGGAACATTTCATTCAAATGGGTTTACCTTTCCTTTTCTTGTGCCTTTCACACCTCTTCTTTTCTCAGCTATTTGTAAGGCCTCCTCAGACAACCATTTTGCCTTTTTGTATTTCTTTTTCCTTGTGATGGTCTTGATCACTGCCTCCTGTACAATGTCATGAACCTCTGTCCATAGTTCTTCAGGCATTCTTTCTATCAGATCTAATCCCTTGAATCTATTTGTCACTTCCACCGTGTATTCATAAGAGATTTGATTTAGGTCATACCCGAATGGTGTCTAGTGGTTTTCCCTACTTTCTTCAATTTCAGTCTGAATTTGGCAGTAAGGAGTTCATGATCTGAGTCACAGTCAGCTCCTGGTCTTGTTTTTGCTGACTGTATAGAGCTCTCCCATCTTCAGCTGCAAGGAACATAATCAATCTGATTTTGGTATTGACCATCTGGTGATGTCCTTGTGTAGAGTCATCTCGTGTTGTTGGAAGAGGGTGTGTCAACTAAAAAAGATGTACAACGTGAGAGTTGCAAGTTAAGTTTTATTTTGGGAAAATGAGGACTGCAGCCAGGGAGGCATCATCTCAGACAGTTCTGACAGGTGTCCAGAGATCTTTGACTATTAAGACCTAGTCCAGTAATAGCACATTGAGTGGTGTATCAGCAAAAACCTTCTTCAGAACTGGGAATGAGCCTTGCCAGCAATGCGGGACCAAATGGTCATGAAATGCCCCCCAAGGAGGGTCATATTTTCTAAACGATCATATCACCAGGACCCTGGTGTCTCAGACAGTAATGCGTCTGCCTACAATGCAGGAGACTCGGGCTCAATCCCTGGGTGGGGAAGATGCCCTGGAGAAGGAAATGGCAACCCACTCCAATATTCTTGCCTGGAAAATCCCATGGACGGAGGAGCCTAGTAGGCTAAAGTCCATGGGGTCGTAAAGAGTCAGACATGACTGAGAGACTTCATTTTCATACCAGTAGAAAAGTCTGAGCAGTCTGAGAGACTGCTCCAAAGCAACAGTGGGGGAAGTTCAATAGATAAGGTTTTGGTGAAGGGGAAGTTCAATACCATGAAGCACTCGTTTCACAGAAGGTTTTTTGTTAGTCATGAGGATCTGATGTCACCATGAAGGGATTTAGTGCTTCTCTAGATAGGAGGAGACGCAAGGATTGAGATCATAAAGTGTTTTCCTAAAAACATCCAACTATCTACAGACCAGTTCTACCAGTCCCCGGAACAGAGTGCCTCACTCCACTCCGAAGTCCCTCCAGGGCTGTTGAAAGTCAACAGCTTTAGCAGAATGGGGTTCAATCTCCATGGAGGCAGAGGGTAAATACTTTTGCCATTCACTCGTTGGCAATGCCCTTGGTTCAGTTCAGTAGAGTTCAGTCACTCAGTTGTGTCTGACTCTTTCTGACCCCATGAATCACAGCATGCCAGGCCACCCTGTCCATCACCAACTCCCGGAGTTCACTCACACTCATGTCCATGGAGTCAATGATGCCATCCAGCCATCTCATCCTCTGTCGTCCCCTTCTCTTCCTGCCCCCAATCCCTCCCAGCATCAAAGTCTTTTCCAATGAGTCAACTCTTCACATGAAGTGGCCAAAGTACTGGAGTTTCAGCTTCGGCATCATTCCCTCCGAAGAAATCCCAGGGCTGATCTCCTTCAGAATCGACTGGTGGGATCTCCTTGCAGTCCAAGGGACTCTCAAGAGTCTTCTCCAACCTAACAGTTCAAACGCACCAATTCTTCGGTACTCAGCCTTCTTCACAGTCCGACTCTCACATCCATACATGACTACTGGAAAAACCATAGCCTTGACTAGATGGACCTTAGTCGGCAAAGTAATGTCTCTGCTTTTGAATATGCTATCTAGGTTGGTCATAACTTTTCTTCCAAGGAGTAAGCGTCTTTTAATTTCATGGCTGCAATCACCATCTGCAGTGATTTTGGAGCCCCAAAAAATAAACTCTGACACTGTTTCCACTGTTTCTCCATCTATTTCCCTTGGAGTGATGGGACTGGATGCCATGATCTTTGTTTTCTGAATGTTGAGCTTTAAGCCAACTTTTCCACTCTCCTCTTCCAATTTCACCAAGAGGCTTTGTAGTTCCTCTTCACTTTCAGCCATATGGGTGGTGTCATCTGCATATCTGAGGTTATTGATATTTCTCCCAGCAATCTTGATTCTAGCTTGTGTTTCTTCCAGTCCAGCGTTTCTCATGATGTACTCTGCATAAAAGTTAAATAAGCAGGGTGACAGTATACAGCCTTGACGTACTCCTTTTCCTCTTTGGAACCAGTCTGTTGTTCCATGTCCAGTTCTAACTGTTGCTTCCTGACCTGCATACAGATTTCTCAAGAGGCAAGTTAGGTGGTCTGGTATTCCCATCTCTTTCAGAATTTTCCACAATTTATTGTGATCCACACAGTCAAAGGCTTTGGTATAGTCAACAAAGCAGAAATAGATATTTTTCTGGAACTCTCTTGCTTTTTCCATGATCCAGGTGATGTTGGCAATTTGATCTCTGGTTCCTCTGGTGGTCTGTATCTAGTAAGACTCATTCCCTGGATAGTTCTTTGCTGTTAGTGTATATTAATGTAAATTTTAATTAAATTATTAAGGACACTCTAGGTTTGTCTCTGAAGGTTATCTCAGTAATCTCTCTTTGGATGAAGATCAGATGTCTCATGCACGACCTGCAACCAAGACTGGAAAAAGACTTAAGTTGAGAAACTGTCTCAAACCTGGATGGCAGGACCTTTTTATAGGTACTCTTAACTAGCTCATGCATGGTGAAATTGAAGGGAAACTGACTCTTAGATTAATTCCCACTTCCAAAGGCCCCTAAGCTGGACTAGTCTATAGAGAGGCCTGTTGACCTCAAAGTCACCTTAAAGCAATGCTCAAACAGATGAAACTGCACTACAGTAGGATGAGAAAACGACGACATCAGTAGACAGCTTGCCCAAGATGCTGACCTGACTCGTATGATCATTTATAATGTTTTCATGATTCCTTGAACCTGTGTGTATCAGTCAAATGTTTTCTATCATAGGTACAATTCTATGCTAGCTTAAACCTCAATCCAATTGTTGGGTTGTGGCCAATTATCTGTGTCTAGTACTTTTGGGTTACCTTGCTGGAGTTCTGTTCTTCAGGGCTCTGATTGGATACTACCTAGGAAATTTATTTTAGATGAACGTTCTGTCCTGTTCTGTCTATCCATGATATTACTAATAGGATCCTCTCACCTGGCCAGTTAATAATACTCTGATGTTACTTCCCTGGTGGCTCAGACAGTAAAGCGTCTGTCTACAATGCAGGAGACCTGGGTTCAATCCCTGGGTCAGGGAGATCTGCTGGAGAAGAAAATGGCAATCCACTCCAGTACTATTGCCTGGAAAATCCCACGGACAGAGGAGCCTGGTAGGCTATAGTCCGTGGGGTCGCAAAGAGTCGGACACGACTGAGTGATGTTGGCCATAGATTTAAGTTTTCTCTTAGGGTCATTCAAACTCAAATTTCTCTTAAGGTCATTCAAAATCAGAGTGATGAGCTAAGTCTCAAAATTAACCTCTCATCTATTAAAAGGAAAACTCTCACAATTATGGGATGTATTCTCTATGGTTGACACAAGGCTATGGTTATTTAAGTTTAAAAGCTCCTGTATGTTGGGAACAATTAAATCATGCTAAAAATGATCAACCTAGTAATATTATGAGACACAGCCAGGTGCTTATGAACTATGCCTATTATTACCCTTAGAGAGAGTGATTGGTGTAAAACTCAGTGGATTTGTGGCACTAATTTATGGCCTTGACATCTACAGGGATGGGTACAAAGGTGTAGCCTGGGATTCCCATGAATTTAAGGTCATACACATTAACAAATTAGAGGTAACCCCAACCAAACCTACCATTGGTATGATCCCAATGGGTCAAAACAGCTATTTTTTTTGTGTGTGTGTGTGCCTTCAGTGGGACTGGAGGATGTAATTTGCCATATTGAAGCCTTGACAACTTACATAATCTTTAAATGATAGTAACTGGCCTATTAACCTATTGAATTCTGAGATCTCTATGATGAGAAAGACCATGCTGCACAACTCCAAGGCCCTTGACACCTTACAGCATCTCAGGGAGATATCAGTGCTACAATTCAAAGTGAATGTTATAATTTCATACCTGATAAATCCTTTAATGTGACACATTTGATGAACCATACGAAAAACCAGATTTCTGCTTTAAGTGACCATTCCCCAGTCTTGATGATCTTTTAAATAACTGGTTTGGTGTGGGAGGTTCATGGCTAAATTATTTACTTTTAATCCCACTAATGTTATTAGCTATACTATTTGTATTTTGCCTGTTTCACAAGATTATTGTTTCTTGTATAACCAAATGTATGCTGCTGCTACTGCTGCTTAGTTGCTTCAGTAGTGTCCGACTCTGTGTGACCCCCATAGACGGCAGCCCTCCAGGCTCCGCCATCCCTGGGATTCTCCAGGCAAGAACACTAGAGTGGGTTGCCAATTCCTTCTCCAATGCATGACAGTGAAAAGTGAAAGTGAAGTCACTCAGTTGTGTCTGACTCTTTGCAACCCCATGGACTGCAGCCTACCAGGCTCCTCCGTCTGTGGGATTTTCCAGGCAAGAGTACTGGAGTGGGTTGCCATTGCCTTCTCCGAACCAAGTGTATGAGCCTCCAACAAAAATAATGACTGGACTTCAAGCAGTTGATCAAGTGTATAGCTCGATATGTGATCAGTGATTATAATAATGTTGCTCTAGGTATGGGAGTAACTTCCACTTCCAGATGTTCAAGCTGGATTTAGAAAAGGCAGAAGAACCAAAGATCAAAATACCAACATCTTCTGATCATCAAAAAAGCAAGGGTTCCAGAAAAACATCTACTTCTGCTTTATTAACTATGCCAAAGCCTTTGATTGTGTGGGTCACAACAGACTGTGGAAAATTCTTAAAGAGATGGGAATACCAGACCACCTGACCTGCCTCTTGAGAAATCTGTATGCAGGTCAGGATGCAACAGTTAGAACATGGAACAACAGACTGGTTCCAAATTGGGAAAGGAGTATGTCAAGGCTGTGTATTGTCACCCTGCTTATTTAACTTATATGCAGAGTACATCATGCAAAATGCAGGGCTGGAGGAAGCACAAGCTGGACTCAAGATTGCTGGGAGAAATATCAATAACCTCAGATATGCAGATGACACCAGCCTTATGGCAGAAAGTGAGGAAGAACTAAAAAGCCTCTTGCTGAAAGTGAAAGAGGAGAGTGAAAAGCTGGCTTAAAACTCAACATTCAGAAAACAAAGATCATGGCATCCAGTCCCTTCACTTCATGGCAAATAGCTTGGGAAACAATGGAAACAGTGAGAGACTTTTTTTTGAGGGTGGGGGGCTCCGAAATCACTGCAGAAGGTGACTGCAGCCATGAAATTAAAAGACACTTGATCCTTGGAAGAAAAAGTATGGCCAACCTAGACAGCATATTAAAAAGCAGAAACATTACTTTGCCTACAAAAGTCCATCTAGTCAAAGCTATGGTTTTTTCCAATAGTCATGTATGGATGTGAGAGTTGGGCCATAAAGAAGGCTGAGTGTTGAAGAATTGATGCTTTTGAGTAATGGTGTTGGAGAAGATTCTTGAGAGTCCCTAGGAAGACAAGGAGATCAAACCAGTCAACCCTAAAGCAGGTCAACCTGGAATATTCATTGGAAGGACTGAAGCGGAAGCTTCAATATTTTGGCCACCTGATGCAAAGAAGTGACTCATTAGAAAAGACCCTGATGCTGGGAAAGATTGAAGGCAGGAGGAGAAGTGGGCAGAGAATGAGATGGTTGGATAGTGTCACTGACTCAATGGACTTGAGTTTGAGCAAGCTCCGGGAGATGATGAAGGACAGGGGAGCCTGGTGTGCTGCAGGCCATGGGGTCACAAAGAGCTGGACACAACTTGAGCTGCTGAACAACTCAAGAGGAAGCAGAAGAGAGAGATAAGGACGCTCTCCCCCTCCCCACTTCTCCTTAAAATTCAACATTCAAAAAACTAAGATTATAAAACTGTAGCCCACTAATTACTCTGGCTGGCACCCTCTCCCCCTCTGCTTGTAAGCTTCACAAGTGTCCTATCTTTTTTTTTTTTTTTTTTCAGTCAGCACAGGCTGCCATAGAAATATGGTATAGATGTCTAGAGACACAGAAAGGATCTTGTTGCTAACTCAGGAGACAGGGTAGATGGTATGTGAGAAGGAAGAAATTTTACTGTCTGAGTGCTGCTCACAGGATCTAATAATTGACATTCTCCTTAATTCAGGGATTTTTCTCCTATGTTCTAAGTCTAACCCTGTTAAAACTCAAATCTATAAATTTAGGTTATTCTACCTGTTATTTATGTATTTTTTAAAAATAAATATTTATTACTTATTTGGCTGCAATGACTCTTAGCTGTGGCAAGTGGGATTTAGTTTCCCATCCAGGAATGGAACGTAGACCCACTGTGTTGGAAGCATGGAGTCTTAGTTACTGGATCACCAGGGAAGTCCTCAAATATCTCTAAGCTGGTAAGTTTTGCATTGCAATGCCTGTTTTATTACTAAGTTTTAAAATGAAGCTATGAGATTTCTATTGGGATATATGTATTGCTCAGGTTAATTTGTAGGTGAGCTCTATTTAACTGTCTTTCAAAAAAATGCTTACAAATTAAACATTTCTAAATATAACAGAAACTAAGCTAAATGGATTTTGGATTCGTATGACCCAAGAAACATTTAGTATGAAATTAACATCTGGCATTAAAGTTTGTTGTTTGCTTGTTATTTAATAGAGACATGTCATGTAGACACATCACTATTAAGTACAATGTTTTTTTGGTACCCAGGTTTACTTAAAGTCAGTAAGTATATTTGTTGTAAGGTTTGTCAGCAAGAAAATTAACTCATGGGCTTTCCTGGAGGCTCAGCAGTAAAGAATCCCCTTAACCCATGCAGGAGACATGGGTTCTATCCCTGATCTGGGAAGATCCCCCATGCTGTGGGGCAACTAAGCCCATGCGACCCAACTACCCAGCCTGTGCTCTAAAGCCTGGAAGCCACAACGACTGAAGCCCACGCCCCCTAGAGTCCGTGCTCTGCAAAAGAGAAGCCGACGCAGTGACAATCCAGTGCACCTCAGCAAACAGTAGCCCTTGATTGCTGCAAATAGAGAAAGTCCGAGCAACAGTGCAGACCCAGCACAGCCAAAATTAAATAAATAAATATTTTTGAAATGTGTTTTTCACTAGGGGATACTTTGTACAGTTTTTAGTGATCAAGACACTCACTTTCCTGGGCAAATTTTACAAGCCTATGTTATCAATTAACCGCACTCATTTTACAATCAAATTAATCTTAACTTGGCTGCGTTTGGGACAAATGAGGGTGATTTGAGAAGAAAGGAATTATCTTTTAATAGATATTAAATTTTAATTTGGCTGAGATCAGTATCTACTGTCTAAAACTCACTTTTTAAATAACACTTTTGTCATATTATTATAAAGTTTAATCGAGTTGTTAGGAAGATATTCTAGGCTTGGGTCTGAAGCTCAGCAGTGTAAGCTATCTTTGGATGCAGATCAGATATCCATAATCTATAACCAGGGGATTATATGTTCTAGAAAAAGAAATCATTTAAAGGATTGTGTCCACCCTGTATAAATGCCTCTTATGAGGTATTCTCAATATCCTGCACAAGGATACTGAAGGGAATCAGCTTCCAGGATTTACCCTCCTCCCCTGACCCTTTACTTCCAATTTGCAGCCAGACCAGCTCCTGAAAGCTCTCTGTCAAGGCCACTGGACACACACTCTGTATTATTCCTTTGGGACAGTTTCTCAGCCATTCACACCTGGCTGAGAGACTACTCAGAAGGGATAACATCTAAAGCTGTAAGCACAAGTCCTGATTAAACTGCACAGTGAAATGGGACACAGGAATGTAACATCTGGATAGCTAACTACTGCTCGAGGAATGGGAATGGCAAGGACTGTCTCAGCCGGGGCTCCAGCCAAGGCCACTAGCCCAGAGTCAAGGGCACCCAAGGGTGGGGAGACTGCCCACTATATTCAGGAGCTCCTTCTCTGTACCCCGAGTTACCCAAGGGCCAAATCTCAGCCCAGACAGCACCTGCAGCCTGTAAGTTATGGACCAACTGCCCTATGGCTCCGCCTCTGTGAGAAGCCCCTTTCTCCATGTCTATCTTTCTCTGCCTTTCTCCTTGTCCATAAGTCAGCAGAAGATAACTTGATATCTTTTTCTGAGAACACTGAACTTTCCAGGATGGAGTTTTCCCAGTTAATGAGATGTTTTGATCTCATCCAAAGGGAGATTTGCAGACTTTACTCTCCCACAGGCAGCTAGGGTCCATGCTGACCCAGTGGCGGCCCGAGCCCAACAAGGCCACGCAGGGGGCGGGGGGCACTGTGCTGTCCTTGAGGACATGATTGTTTAACAGAAGTTATGAAAACACCTACAGTAAAACGTGTCAGTTATGAAAAAGTGCAGGTAGTACAACCGGGGTGAGATGAAAATCAGAAAGCATTTCAAGAGAGGTTGATAGAAGCTTTAAAAAATATAGCAGGGGCTTTTCTGGTGGCTCACTGGGAAAGAATCCACGTGCCAATGCGGGGCACATGGGCTCTATCGCTAATCCAGGGAAATCCCATGTGTCATGGAGCAATTAAGCCTGGGAGCTGAAACTACTGAAGCCCAGGCCCTAGAGCCTGTGCTCTGGAACAAGAGAAGCCACTGCAGTGAGAAGCCCATGCTGAGAAAAGCCCACACAGCAACAAACACAGAGCATAGACAAAAAATATATATAGGGGTGTGGATCCCTTCTCCCTTGAGGGACAGGCCCTTTCGGCTATGCATTTCATAGCCCACCCTGCCACAGACATCAGGAGTGAGATTCAAAAAGCAACTGCTGGTCCTCAGACTCCTATGAGCAATTTGCTCCACCTGGCTTATTCAGTTTTTGATAATAGGGACATGGTTGAAAAGGCTGAACACTCCCAGAGAAATATACAAAGGGCTGAAATGATGGTTGTAGCTTTGTCCACTCAGAGACCAGCAGAGGGGAGGTCAGCCTTTGCAGGCCAAGCTGGCCATGGTGGACCACAAGGCCCACAAGTACCCAGACCAACCCAGGATGCCCTGTGTGGACAGAAGGGCACTGGAGGAGAGACTGTGGCGGACTCTCCCTTTTACAGACAGCCAGGGAACAGGAGGAGGGAATGCCCCAGACACCTGAGATCCATGGGGCCCCTTGGCCTTGGATGGTTTCCCAACATTGAGGGGCCCCGAGGTCACAAGGGGCTCTGCCTACAGCACCGTGTATATAACTAGTGCTGAAGCTCCAGGGGTCATTGAAGCTGGGGCTGAGATGGAATTCCTTGGACACCAGTGCAGTCCTTTCTGTCTTAACCTGAAGGGCCGGAAATTTTAACAACCATAAAAAATACATAATGGGAACATCAGCACCAACACAGGGCCCGCTTTCCAGGAACCCCCTTCGTGCTCCAACAATGGCCAGTGGTTTCTGCATCGATTTCTGTGCCTGTAACCTCTCTTTTAACTCAAATGACTTCCTACTTAAATTAGGCTCCACTCTGATACTTGAGGGACAAGGAAGCCACCTTTATGACCAAATGATACTAACAAAACTAAAAAACAGATTAACTCTATAACTGAGATAAAAGACTTAATAGATGCTGCAGTACAAAACAATGAGGTTCTGGGTCTAGCTACAAATAAACAGACTGAGGCCTTATGTGATGCTCTTCCAGATTTGGAACGTGTTCTGAGCTACATAGCCCAGCTGGTAAAGAATCTGCCTGCAATGCTGTTACTGAAAGGTATGTGTTGGGGTCCAGGCGTGTTTTGTACCCCTCCCTCATCAGACAGACTCCTCAGGTTCTCGTGTGGGGCCTCGCCCCAGGAATGTGCACAGAGCCGCAGATGATTCCGATCTCGATCCTGCGTTGAGCACCAGGGCTCTTAGCCTCCACTTCTGAGAATGAAACCAGGCCCTGGGGGAGGGAAGGGCGCTCTGCTCTGAGTGGGGCTGGACCAGGGCCTGCTGTGTGACCTGAAGGGCATCGTGGGGTGAGCAGAGGTACCCCCTGCTGCTGTGTGCATGAGGCCTCACCAGGAGGGGAGTATGATCCGCGGGAAAGTGTAGGAAAGTTCCATGTTGGACTCTGTGTGGGAGTTGACCTTCCTGAGTTCCTCCTGAGACAGTGGCCACAGGGGACTGTCTGTTCCTCATGGTGAGGGCTTCCCTGTGTGTGTGGTTGGTGCAGAGAAAGAGGGTGTGTTGAACCTAAGCATTAAACAGCATGTTTTCCACTTTCATGAGAGAACTGTGAAGACTCACGGACGAAGAAGCCCAGAAGAGGAAAGAACAGGAGTCAGGCATGGCTCTTTCTCTGGTAAGGTCATATTCTCAGTGGATTCTCAGTTTGTCCTTCCTGAATTCCCCTTCTCTGAACTCGCTAATCGTGTCTGACTCTGAAATATCCTGTCTGACTCTTGTACACCCACACTCACCCGGGGCCTTCCATCAGGGCCTGTTGTCTCCACTTAGATCCCGTCTCCCCATGACCTGGTGACCTGGCCTTGTGAGGAGGCTCCCCTGGGAACCGTCCTGGGCAGGGCTTCTCACCCATGGGTCTGAGACTGGGTCTTGGTGCTGTGGGGCAGCAGGGATTGCTGAGGGCCCATCTGGATGCTCTGTCTACTCTCTGTTAACCAGGGTAAAGAAGCTGTAGGTAGACCTCAGGTATTAACATGTACAGTACACGGTAAAACCTGCAAAAGAGGCCAATGAGGGCAAATCAGTTCTGAATTTTTTACAGTACATTTAAAACTAAGTGAGCACCTCCTTGAAAACTTAAGTGTTTGGGAATGGAACTGAACCTTCAGAAAGAGATGTCAGGGCTAGGGAGTATTTTGTTAGACCATCTAATTTAAACTGTAAAATCAGGCTTACTACTTTTTTTTTCTTTCTTTTTTGACCACATGATGCAGCTTCCAGGGTCTTAGTTCACTGAGTAGGGATCGAACCTGAAACCCTGCAGTGGAAGTGAGGGATGTTAACCACTGGACCATGAGGGAATTCTTCAACTTTACTAATTTTTTCAGTATTTTCTTAATGGAATAAAGTAATAAATTTTTTATGTTGTTAATAAGTACATACCTAAAATTAATTATAAAAATCACACTATGATTTTTTAAATGTATTTATTTCCTGTACTCTGACTTCATTGCTTTAGTGTCTTTTCCCTAGATCTGGCAAGTGGTGGCCACTCTCTGGTTGTGGTGCACAGCTTCTCATTGTGGTGGCTTCTCTTGTCTTGTAGCCCAGGCTCTAGAGCATGCTGGCTTCAATAGATTTACCTCCTGGGCTCTACAGCTCTGGCTCAGAAATTGAGACTCATGGGCTTAGTTGCCCCTCAGCATGTGGGATCTTTGACCAGGCAACAACCCACATCTCTAGCATTGCCCAGTGGATTCTTTACCACTTACCCATAGGGAGGCCCATATATTTTTAAATACAGGTATTTTATAAAGATTGGAAGAAATCTGTATGTTATTTTCTACTTGTATTACTTTTTATTTATTTATTTATTGAACTAGAATAAGATAACGTTGAGGAGTTCCCTGGTAGTACAGTGGCTAAGAATGTGCCTGCCATTGTTGGGTGCACGGGTTCCATCCCAGGTCCCAGAAGATACCTCAGAGCAACTAAGCCCAAGGGCCACGACGAGGGAGCCTGTGCCCTAGAGCCCGGGAGCCATTACTACAGAAGCCCGCACTCTCTAGAGCCTGTGCTCCAAAACAAGAGAAGCCACTGCAAGGAGAAGCCCGGGCACTGCAGCTGAAACTAGAGAAAGCCCACTCACAGCAAGGACCCAACATAAGCAAAATAAATAAGCTTGAAAAAGAAATAGAATGTTGACAAAGTTAGTGAATGAAGAAGTAAAATAAAGAAGAGAATGGGAACCCACTCAGTATTCTTGCCTGGAGAATTCCATGGATAGAGGAGCTGGCGGGCTGCCCTCAGCGGGGTTGCAAAGAGTCTGGCATGAGTAAGCAGGTAAACAACAACTTCCACACACAGCAGATTGAGCTCTGAAAAACAAATCTAAGTGTCTAACTTTCCTCTTGCAGATTCTTCAGTGACTTCCATTAGCTTTTGGAATAAAGTCCTAAATCCATAGATCTTGCATTAATTAGCTTCTGCCTGGCATCACCCCATGTACATCCCATGTGTCCCAGTCACACTGACTGACTTTCTGTTCAGTAAATATCTTCCTGCCTCAGAGCTGGCACTCAGGCTGTTCTCTCTGCTTGCAACACTCTTCTGTTTCCCACGTTGCCAATCCTAAGTTTCTTCCTCACAGAGACCTTGTCTGATTTCTCAATGTCACTTAAGACTTTCTGTTTAATCTTGTCTTAGCACCGGGCCTGTGTCAGACCACTTATTTCAGTAGTTACAGTAAAATTGTGGATGAAATTGGCTGGCTGGCTGCTGGATTGTAAGCTCCATCATGTTCACTGCTGTATTTCAAGTTTGAGGCACAGAGCTGATGCTGAATGAAATTTGATAGAATGAAAGAAAAAAATAAAGACAACTCTTGTTTCAATCAATTGTGTGTTTACACATGCATGCATGAATGCATGGATATGTAACTCCATGGTTTCATTACAAAAACATCATCTCATAAATAATGGTGTATGCTTTGTTGCAGTTTCAGTTGTATCTTAAGTGTATTTCATGGCGCTGATTTTTCTACATCATCGCATGAGTGATGTAAACTGTAGTCAGAGTATTGACATTGTGTGGGTTGCAATGGGAGAGGGTGTGACCCTGTATCGTGACCATTTATGCTGTTCTATTGTATTTCAGCTGCCTTGAACTTGATTCAGGTATTCTCAGGGAACTCTCTGTGGATGCACTTTCCTTCTCAGGTAGTTAACTGGTTGATTCTTTAGGTTCACTTGTCTCTCCCAACCACCTGAGCTCAGGTGCTGTTGCCTCATTTCTTACCTGTTTGATCTGAGCGATTTCTTAGAGTGAAAGATTTTTCTCCCCAGTAAGGTGGACGAGATCTTTCTCTAACGTGCTGTTATGTTGATGACAAGTTCATCCGTGTGAAGTCTTTAGAGTAATGCTTAGTGTGTAGGACGTGCTGAAACACCTGTCGTCAGTGTGATGGTGTCGTCATCATCACAATGTGTGTTCTTTTAAAGTCACTGTGGACTTTGTCGTCTCTGAAGACACCAGTCTTGCTGTAACTCATCTAGATAGTGACACTATGTCACTCAGTGTGATGAATGTAACACTTCTGCATAGACAACCCAGTGCTGGTTTTAACTTGTATATTTTTCATGTATTTTCCACATACATGACAAATTCATGTTAATTGCAGGATATCATAGTCTTAGGGAAAAAGTGGAAATTTTAAATTAGATTACAGACCAACAGTTTGCTTCAAGCAGCTTTTAATGGATTTATCAGAATATTACTTCAATTGAATTGAGTTTTACCCTTCTCACCTCTTCTCATTTTGTGTGAAACTAAGAATCCTCCTCAGGGCCCATTGGTGGAATGTGTTTTCATTTGAGGCACAGTTGACCTTCAAGGATGTGTTCCTAGATTTCACTACCGAGGGGTGGAAATGCCTGGACCCTGCCCAGAGGACCTTGTACCAGGATGTGATGGTGGAGACCCTCAGGAACCTGCTGTCTGTGGGTGAGGATCCCTTCCCTCTGAAGTAGCGATCTGCCCTGGGGTGCCTCTGCACGTTCCCTCTGTACCTTTTGAGATCCCCTCTTTTTCTTGACTAAGCTCAAAAGCTTGTTGACTCACACATGTAAAGCTTCATGATTGGTATCAGGAGTTTAAACTTGCCTTTCCTTCAGGTGATGTGCCCACTGTGTGATACACCAGGAGTTTCTCCACAGCTCGAGTGTTTATAAAGCTGATTTCAAATGTTGAAATATCCAGCTGCCTGCTTTCTAGCCCTGTTCTTGGTTCAGTAGTTTTTAGGTAGGAACTAGATCCCTGCTGTTCCCTGTGCATTCAGAAGGTGGCAGATAGTAAATTCATTTGAGAAGTATTTTTCTGTCAGTTTGTAATGTCCTCACTCCTTGGCTGACAAAAGAGCTGCATTCTACACCTGCCATTGCAGGAGGCACAGGTTGGATCCTTGGTCTGGGAAGATCCCACATGTCACAGAGCAGCTACGCCTGTGCGCCTCAACTACGAGCCAGCACTCTAGAGCCTGGAATCTGCAACTCCTGAGCCCACATGGGACAAGTACTGAAGCCCGTGCACCCAGGAGAAGCTGCAGCAAGTGAGGCGTACGAGCACTGCAACTGGAGCGTAGCCCCTACTTGCTGAACTTGGAGAAAAGACCAAGCAGCAACGAACCGGGGGCCAGCGTGAGGAACTCCACCCATGGCAAAGGTCATGAGGAAGGAGGCTTGGCATACGCAAAGGCGTGATCAAGCCTCAGAAAACCCCCTGTTCCCGAGCATCTACCCCAAAACCAGAGTCTGTTTTATGCTCTCACCTACACCTCTGACTTTACGGGGGGCTCTCCCCCATAACCGTTTCTCTCGGAGAAGGAGTAAACGTGCAGCTCCAAGGCGATAAAAATTCCTGGGCGTGACAAGAGTGTTTCAGCTTACGGACTCCTCTGAAGGTTACCTAGCCCGCCTGTATGGGTTCGTCTGGCCACATGTGATTGTTTACATCCTCCAAATCTTAGAGGCACGAAATGTTTTAGACTTACTAAAGGCAAATTCTCTTGGGGAGTTGGAAATTATTAGTATAGTGTGTTGGTTAGGAATTATATTGGTGAAGGGTTTTTTCATTTGTTGTGTCAATAATTGCTGCTAATTCCCTCCCCTCGGTGGGACAAGGATGTTTCAGGTCAAACCTCTCTGCTGACAGACTAGCTTGTGTGACAGGATTATCCATACTCCTGCCACTATGCACATGATTGTTTACTACCTCTCAACCATAAACAGCACAGAGAGTTTTGGAGTATTATGAGAGTCTTAGTTAGCATAGGGCTTTTTCTTCTTGTTGAGTCAATGATGCCGCCAGGCCTCCATATCCTTAGGCACCTGGGAATATATTAATCAATGTATTTGGACCATAGAAAAGGAAATACAGTAGTTTTTAAGGTTAGCAATACTAGACTTTTTGAGTTAATGAATTTTCTCTTTTGTAATAGATCACTGTACTTTGTTATAAACCACTGTGTCCTTGCTATGTAAAAATGTAACTTTATCACTATCTTAAGACTAAATAGATCTTAAGGGGAACATTGGTGAAAGGATTTTCATTTGTTGGGCTGATGTTTGCTGCTAAATCTCCATATTCCCTGCCCTTATAATGAATATAACTAACATATAGGAGAAATAAGTATTAGCCTTTAAGCATATGGGAGAAATAAGTATTAACCTTTAAGATTAACCATGTTAACCTTGGGTTAAATAAATTCCTTTCTTGATTGTAACTCACTACACCCTCACCCTATAGGAATGTAACTTTATTTGGAGGGTGGTGCCTGGTTTAAGAAAAAACACCCTTGGAAGAAATAAGTTTTTTGGTTATCAGAAAGAAAGGATCATAAAATGTCAGCAGGTCTCACTCATGGCCAAAAGATGATGTAATATCCCTAAGACCTTTTTTTAAATACATTTATGTGAAGCAACTGATTTTGATAAAGGTCAGGACTGCTGACCCCCGCGTGACTCTGTATTCATCCCTATGTGTAACAAAAGGTACATAAGCAAACCCCAAAATAAAGAAATCGGATCAGTTTCCAGAAAGACTAATTCCCCCATGTCGTTTCTTTCTTGCTCCCTGTTTTTCTGTCTGAATTCCCATCTGGAGCATGGATGCTATTCCACGTAATCCAAGTTATTCAGCCTCTTTTTCTCCACTAATCTTCCTACTGCACTATCCGTTTCTAATCTCTATATATCTGTAATTAAATATGTATTTTTCCAAGGATGCTGACGCCGTCCCCACCTTCGAATTCCCTGGATCCATGTGCCTCAACTATGAGCCAGCACTCTAGAGCCTGGAAGCTGCAACTCCTGAGCCCACATGGGACAACTGCTGAAGCCCGTGCACCCAGGAGAAGCCACAGCAAGTGAGGCGCACGAGCACTGCAACTGGAGCGTAGCCCCTACTTGCTGAACTTGGAGAAAGACCAAGCAGAAACGAACACTCACCCGAGCCAGAAGAAATGAATACACCAATGTATTAAAAATCACAGATACATTTATTTAAAAAAGAGAGAGAGAGGTTGGATTCTGGAAGAAGCCACAGTATATGGCATTACTTCCGAGTAGGAAGCTCTGTTTCTGATCTGAATGTTATCTCCATTCTTGTGGCACAAGGAAGAAGACCCCTGGATTGTGGAGAATGAGGTGCTAATAGCAAACATCCAGATGAGTGGGAAAGTATCCACAGTGTGATCCCAGGGCAGCTGTCACAAGCACAGGGAGGAAGCCACACGGTTCATGGGGTTTGGGAAACTCTCCAAGTGGGAGAGTTCTGTGAGAAAACAGATGTTTACTGTTTGTGAACTCTTACAGGAGATTTTTCTTCTCCGTACTTAGGGCTCTGTTCTTCGACATGTGAAATGTACAGCACCCTCGAGTGGTGCTGTAGCACCCACAGAGATGAAGGCAAGATCTCTTTTTAGGCCTGTACCGGGTCCTGTTGTGGCCTTACAGCCCTCCCAACCCCTCTGTCTCCCTCTCCATCAGCTGGTCCCCTTCTATCTGCCCTAGTCACTGACTGAGGATAGGGAGCCCAGGTTCCCCCACTCTAGCAAGTTTGTTTACCCCTTTAGATTCTTCTGATCAAACACCCCCATCTCCTTGGAGGGACGTTCCAAGATTTTTATCAGTCCTTCTGGCCCTGTTATCACAGTCAATTTGAGCACTATTTGATCTGTATTTTAGCCATAAATCTATGACTATAGGAAGGAAAGATAACTTGTTTGATACAGGATAGCCTTATTGTTTAGACTCTGGAGAAAACTGGTTAAGATGAATTTTTTTTTCTTTGAAAGTGCAAAACCGGTTCTTTTTACATGTGGAATTAAAAAACGGCAAGCTTGTTAAAAAGACCTGCCGAAAAAAAGCTGAAAGTTAACCTTTGCCAGGGCTTCCCAGATGACTCTAGTGGTAAAGAACCCGCCATCCCCTGAGGGAGACACAGGAGACATGGATTTGATCCCTGGGAAGGGAAGATCCCCTGAAGGAGTGAATGGCAACCCACTCCAGTATTCTTGCCTGGAGAGTCCCAGGACAGAGGAGTCTCGTGCGCTAGAGTCCATGGGGTTGCAGGGGGTTGGACAGGACTGAAGTGACCCTGCATAGCATGCAACCTACGCCATGTCCTTGAAGTACGTAACCCATTTATCCAGGGATGTCAGTCTTGGGCAAATTAGAATTTTAAACCACGTGGAGGGGAGTGGGAAAAAAGCGGTGAAAGAGACATTTTAAATCTCAAGCAGGAAAGTATGAGAGATCTCATGTCTGTCGATCTGCATTTATATTTGTCTCAGCGTGTGTCTTTTTTTTTTTGGATAATATTGCCAAGGTTAATTTGCAAATGAGCTCTAATTCAATTGTTTGTTAAAAAAAAAAAAGTAAGCACTTACAAATCAAACAATTACAAGAGAAATTAACCTAAATGACTTTCAGGTTCACGTGAACTGGGAAATATTCAATATTAAATATCTAGTATTAATGTTTGTTTGCTAATCTAATTAAGACATGTCTTGTGTCTTCAACATTGTCTAATACTTTTATTGTACCTAGGTTTAATGTTAAGTAAGTTTGTCAACACTTAAAGTAACTCGAGTGAAGAAACTTTTAAGGAAAGAATGCAAATGCGATTGGAGCTTTTAGATTAACTCTGTTAGGAGTGATTATCCTTTAGAAATGTCTGTCTAAAGTAATCTCTCCAGATTTGAATAACCTGAATTTCTAGGGTCGTGCTAAACTAAGAGATGCAAGTTCATTGAATATCTAGGTCATTTCCAAATAAATAAGACTCTGAAACACAGATTACTGAAAACTCATTTCCTCTTACAGACAAACTAAAGAGACTTTGGACTATTAATGAATACGTTTGGTGCCACCCTGAGATGTTCTCTATAAGAAAGCAAATATTCTTAGACACTATCACTGGTGTTTATGTTCACCAGTCTACAAAATGCTAATATAACAGACAGCTCATGGTTGCTTAAGGAAAGTAGGACATGTGTTTTTAGTAAGAAAGCAATGGAAATGTGGGCCAATCACCTTGCTTTGTTCCCCCTGGTTAATTTGTCTCAGGACCCTCCCCTTGGGTAAGTAAAGGCTTCTCAGAGGAACAAAACCCATTATGGCCTGGACTGATCCTCTGACTTTTAACTCCAAGGCGCCTTTCTGCACTTGTGTATCTTCTCCTTTATCAGACAGGGTGTTTTCCTTTCTTTGTCCTTGCCATGATTGTTCCCTTGAATTAAGAGACAAACTGCCGGTTTACCCTGTTTTTGTTGGCTGTAAATTCCTCAACTGAGCCCACCTATCTCTTGTCTCAGGGCATGCAAATGGAGGGTAGCTGATTGGAGATGTCCAACCTGCAGCCCTTCCAAGTCCTACCTCAAAATTACATTTTATTAAGGAAAATGCAAAGTACTTCTGACCTACAGATGGCTGTTTCTAAATGAACAAAGTGATTTTTTTTTAAAGAGGTTTCATGGAAATTGGACTCCAAGAAAAGAGGTCCCAAAGGCAAGGTCTTTATATGTTCTGCAACAATCTGTCATTTGACTCCTGTCAATTTTGTTGCTTGACTTTGGGTAGCACGTGAGGAGCTATTTCAAAGGCATTTACTTCCCCTTGTCCCCCTCCTGTGGTTATTAGTGCTGTTAGACGCCATAGACTCTGGCGTGTTTTATAGATAAAATTAGAAGTTATTATTATTATTATTTTTGCTGTGCCACATGGCAGTCTGGTTCTTAGTCCCCATTCATGGATGGAATCTGTGCCCCCTACAGTGGAAGCACATCATCCTAACTACTGGACCACGGGGAGTTTGCCTCAAAGGTTACTTTTGCTTAAAAGATATATTTACTTCCTGTCATGCTTATTGTCACATGTCTCTTTGTCTACATTACATCTTGTATGTTGTTATTTTACATTTCGTTCCCAAGAGCGTTGTCTCTGACTCTAGTTAACTAGGTTTTCCAATCACATTCCTTTATCTTCATAACAGTATGTTAAAGATTTATTTAAAATTTATTTGTTTTTGGCTGCACTGGGTCTTTGTTGCTTCAGGGGTTTTCTCTACTTGCAGCGAGCAAGGGCTACCCTCTAATTGCAGTGCATGATCTTCTCATTCTAGTGGGTTCTCCTGCTGCAATGCGTGGTCTCTGTGTGTTTGTGCAGTAGTTGTGACTCCCCAGCTCTAGAGCACAGAATCATCACTTGTAGCCTACAGGCTTAGTTGTTCTCAGGCATGTGGGGATTTCCTGGATCAGGGATCAAACCTGTGTGCCCTGCACTAGCAGGTGGATTCTTTACAACTGAGCCACAAGGGAAGCCCCATAGCTTGTTCCTTTACATGGATCTTGGAGCCAATGAACTGGGTGAGTTTAGGTTACTGTGTAGATAGGGAGTTGATGTATTGAATGATTATTGTGTAAGCAGAGAATGTTTCACTTATTTTTTGGTTTTAAAAAATGACGGTCTTTTTGTATTACACAATAGAACTTACATGAACCACTTATTAATGGTTCTAATTAATAGTCATAAAGTGCCTATATGTCTACTGATAGATTTCTAAGAGGTATTTAGAAAAGCGTTTTTTTATTTTTTATTTTTTAAATTATTTTAGGGAATTCCCTGACAGTCCAGTGGATAGGATTCAGTGGTTTCACTGCAGCGACCATAGATTCAATCCATGGTCAACATACCAAGATCTCATAAACCACATGGTCCAGCAAAAAACCCCACAAAAAACATATATATATATATATATATATATATACACACATATTGTTTACAGAATTCTTTATTTTCTCAGTGCAGTATTTGTTGAACAATTACTAACTGCCTTTTATTTTTCACATTATTCATTAGAATGCTTCTTTTGCATTGTTTACTATTCCAATGTATTGCCTGATTGATGCTTGTTTGCTCAGTTGCTCAGTCCTGTCTGACTCTTTGTGATCTCATGAACTGTAGCCCACCAAGCTTTCCTATCCAAGGAATTTTTTTCAGGCAAGAATAGTGCAGTGGGTTGTGGTTTCCTGCTCCAGGGGATCTTTCCTACCCAGGGATTGTATCCCCCTGTGCCGTGTCTTCTGCATTGGCAGACAGTTTCTCTACCACTGAGTCATGTCTCTAGTCCTGTATATTCTTTACCTTTTAAATATGTATAAATATGCATAAAATGTGTACAATATACCATTAGTTCCTCCTCAATTATGAGACAGCAGTGTGTTTAGTACAAAGTACGATGAGCTTTGAGGTCATGGTGGGAAAATATATTTTCTTTGCGAACTGACGTGAGTTTGCATAAAATGAATGTTTTCTGATTGTATTTGAAACTACACTACCCTAATGTTAATTTGAATTACATATGATCACTCTTTTTTAAAGAGTTCTATTCCTTTAGTGTTCTATAGTTTTAAGATCATCATTACGAAGATTCGTAATTCTGTTCAGGATGGATATGACTTTTGGTATAATATCATGTGTTTGACAAGAAATAATTTATTTATGAATTGTAACTAATAGAATACCTGTGGTTCTTTATGTCTTGTAGATATGTCTCATATACATATGACCAAGAAATTACAAGCAAAAGCAAACAGTGGGAAAGGGGAAATTTTTCAAAGAGTGATGTTTGGAAGAGCTGAAAGCCTTGAATCAAAGATTTTCGCCTCAGGAAGATCCAGGAAAATATACATGACTTTGACTGTCTGTGGACAGATGATGAAAGAAATGACAAAGGAATGTCTACATCCCATAACAAAACCTCACTGATGGAAGAGACCATCATAGTAGAAGTGATGCAGGAAATAGACCTTTTGAAAGGCCCGGATCCACCTTTCAGGATGAATTGCAGATGGTACAATCTGAAGGGATAGTTTTTGAATGTAGTCAAGTTGTGACAAACGTCAGCGCCTCAGGTTTATCGTCTCAGAGAACTCGTAATGTTTGCAAAGGCTTTTCTCGTAAACATGAGAATACTGTTATGCACCCTTCAGAACTGTTACAAGACCATGAAACACAAAAGAAAAGACCTGACAAGTGCAATGAGTATGACATAACCTTTCTTCAGGACTCAGAACTCACTAGACCTCAAAGAATCCATACAGGAGGAAAACCATATAAATGCGACGTGTGCGACAAGGCTTTTAATCAAACGACAAAACTTGCAATGCATTGGAGAATTCATACTGGAGAGAAACCACATAAATGTGATGTATATAGCAAGGCCTTTAATCAAGCTGCAAAATTTGTAATTCATTGGAGATATCATATGAGAGAGAAACCATATAAATGTGATGTATGCAGCAAGGCCTTTAGTCAAACTTAAAACCTTGCAGTTCGTCAGAGAATTCATACTGGAAAGAAGCCATACAAATGCAATGTGTGTGACAAGGTGTTTAGTCATACTGCAAACCTTACTGTTCATTGGAGTCTTCATACTGGAGAGAAACCATATAAATGTGATATATGTGGCAAGGCTTTCAGAGGAAGTTTAAACCTTACTGTTCATCAGCATGTTCATACTGGAGAGAAGCCACCTAAATGTGATGTGTGTGGCAAGGCGTTTAGTCATACTGGAAACCTTGGTATTCATCAGAGAGTTCATACTGGAGAGAAACCATATAAATGAGGTATATGTGGCAGGGCTTTCAGTGTGAATGCAAACCTTGCAGTTCATCAGAGAATTCATACTGGAAAGAACCTTACAAATATAAAAATTCTGACAAACCATTTAGGCACAGTCATCCATAACTCATCATCAGGCAGTTCAGACAGGAGAGAAACCATATAAATATGATGTATATGGCCAGTGCTTTACATGAAATGACGAACTTAGAAACCATAGGAGAATTCATACTAGAGAGAAACATTAGAAATGTGACAGTTGTGAGAAACATTTTAGTGCAAATGTCGTGAGTGTGACAGAGCCTTTAGTCAGTGTTCAGGCCTTATAATTCAGAGAATTCATACTGCATAGAAAAGATACAAGTGAAATGAATGTGGCAGTTTCCAGTGCATGTTCAGAATGAACTGCTCATTAGGCAGCTCATACAGGAGAGAAACCACATAAATGTTATTATGTGGCAAACCCTTCGGTCACAAGGAATGACGGTGCAGATCATCTGAGAATCCATACGGCAGTCAAAACTTAGACATGTAGAGAATGTGGTAAAATATATCAACTTTTTGACCCTCAGAAAATTCAAACTGGAGGAAAACTACACAAATGTGTTAGGTGTGGGAAAGATTTGATTCTGTGTTCAGGCCTAACTCACCATCACTTAATTTTTTTTTTTCAATATTGTGATGGTTTTTGCTGTACATCCACATGAATAGGCCATAGGCGTACATATGTCCCCTCCCTCCTGCACCCACCTCTCTCACCACCGTATTCCTCCAGATTGTCCCAGAGCACTTGCTCATACATCAAACTCCCACAGGCTCTTTTACATATGGTAATATGAGAAGAGTTGACTCATTAGAAAAGACTCTGATGCTGGGAGGGATTGGGGGTAGGAGGAGAAGGGGACTACAGAGGATGAGATGGCTGGATGGCATCACTGACTCGATGGACACGAGTCTGTGATGGACAGGGAGGCCTGGAGTGCTGTGATTCATGGGGTCGCAAAGAGTCGGACACGACTGAGCAACTGAACTGAACTGAACTGAACTGAATATATATGTTTCAGTGCTAATCTCTTAAATCCTGCCATCCTATTTTTTTTTCAATAGTTTTTCCTTACCGTTATCTTTTCTATCCACCCAGATTGAATGTTTAATTTACATTTCTTTCCTGCCTTACACTAACAAATACATAAGTCAGTGGGTTATTTTAAGGCTTTTGTAACATTAAAATGCACGTAGACAATGACAAGGAACATAGTAGGTGCCCTGTAAATGTGAAGAAAGACAGTTCCTTTAGCAACTGAGTTCAGTCAGATAATACACATAGACATATTTATAAATAGTGCCAAGTTGATAATTTTGGTGAAAATGAATTCTAATATCTTCATAAGGCTTTATATTTTACAATGTGCTTTATTGCCCACATCTGACAGATCTTTCAGAAACAGACAACAAAGAAACGAGAGAAAATATATTACAATTTTTCAACAAGAAGTAAATTGCCTAGTTACCATCAAATGATCTGATAGTAATTTGACATTGCATTACATTGAAGTACTGACTTAAGTATTATATATTATGATGTAAACAAGTTTTTCTCATATAAGTAGTTGAAGCTTTGTCATCACAAACATGGAACAGAAACTTTCATAGACAAGAGTTCATTTCTCATTAAAAGTTTTTTTTCTCTCTTTAATAATCTTTGAAATTCATTTTTGGCTATGCTAAGTCTTCATTGTGCTGGCTTCTTTCTCTTTTTGCAGCAATCGGGCTATGAATTGTCCAGAGACACTTGGCTGGGGTATGGTTGGAGACTGGCATTTTGATGCTTCTTTTGGTCAGTCCAGAGGACTCAGTCTTTTTTTTTTTTTTGGCTGTGCTGAGCCTCTTTTTGCAGCAGGTGGGCTTTCTCTAGCTGTAGCAAGGAGAAGCGACTTTCTAGTTACTTGTGTGCAGGCTTCTCATTGCTGTGGGTACTGTTGTTGCAGAGCACAGGCTTTAGAGCACAGGCTCAGTACTTGTGTTGCATGGGTTTAGTTGCTCTGAGGCACGTGGGATCCTCCCAGACCAGGGATCAAACCCGGGTCCTATGCATTGGCAGGTAAATTATTTCCCACTGGACCACCAGGGAAGTTCTACTCAGTGTCTTTTAAACTGGGTGCTCTGTATGTTAAAACACTGCCAAACAAAATGGGGGTCATCAATCAATAACTGGGAGATCTGAAAACCAGGAGAGACTCCCTCAAACTTCACTGGACTTGCTGAAGAGGTGGATGGACCCAAGAGACCCTTCCTGAACTACCAAGGCCAGAATGTCCAAAGCACAGTATGGTGCCTGCTTTTCTCAATCCTGCTTTCCCCTTAGGGTGCACTTTCACTGGGCCACTGCAGTCACTAATAAGCTTCATCCTTGAAGCTCGGCCCCAAGAGACTCTTCCCGAACTACCAAGGCCAGAATGTCCAAAAGTATGGTGCCTGCTTTTCTCAATCCTGCTTTCCCCTCAGGGTGCACTTTCACTGGGCCACTGCAGTGACTAAAAGCTTGATCCTTGAAGAAGTGGACGGTCAAGCCATTTTTTCTCCTTAGAAGTAGCGCTTTCAAGAGTTGTGTGTTTCACATTCTAGCTTTTCATCTCTACATAAAGCCAGTTCTTGTTTACTTAAACTGCTTAAATTCTAATTGCAGGAATATTCCTGGGTCCAGCCAGCACCCCACATCCAGCCCCACCCCACCAGCACCCCACATCAACCCCCATCCAACCCCAACCTGGCCACCAGACCAGGTTTCAGTTTCCAGGCCTCTGAATCACTTCAGCCTCAGCAGCAGGACTCCAAGGACAGCTTGGTTCAGTCGCTGAAACAAAGAACCATGTCCGACTGTTTGTGACCCCCATGGACTGCAGCACGCCAGGCCTCCCTGTCCATCACCAACTCCCAGAGTTTACTCAAACTCGCTCGGCCCCGCTCGGCCCCGCTCGGCCCCGCTCGGCCCCGCTCGGCCCCGCTCGGCCCCGCTCGGCCCCGCTCGGCCCCGCTCGGCCCCGCTCGGCCCCGCTCGGCCCCGCTCGGCCCCGCTCGGCCCCGCTCGGCCCCGCTCGGCCCCGCTCGGCCCCGCTCGGCCCCGCTCGGCCCCGCTCGGCCCCGCTCGGCCCCGCTCGGCCCCGCTCGGCCCCGCTCGGCCCCGCTCGGCCCCGCTCGGCCCCGCTCGGCCCCGCTCGGCCCCGCTCGGCCCCGCTCGGCCCCGCTCGGCCCCGCTCGGCCCCGCTCGGCCCCGCTCGGCCCCGCTCGGCCCCGCTCGGCCCCGCTCGGCCCCGCTCGGCCCCGCTCGGCCCCGCTCGGCCCCGCTCGGCCCCGCTCGGCCCCGCTCGGCCCCGCTCGGCCCCGCTCGGCCCCGCTCGGCCCCGCTCGGCCCCGCTCGGCCCCGCTCGGCCCCGCTCGGCCCCGCTCGGCCCCGCTCGGCCCCGCTCGGCCCCGCTCGGCCCCGCTCGGCCCCGCTCGGCCCCGCTCGGCCCCGCTCGGCCCCGCTCGGCCCCGCTCGGCCCCGCTCGGCCCCGCTCGGCCCCGCTCGGCCCCGCTCGGCCCCGCTCGGCCCCGCTCGGCCCCGCTCGGCCCCGCTCGGCCCCGCTCGGCCCCGCTCGGCCCCGCTCACACGTCCAGACACACGTCCAGGCGCGGGCGTGTGTCCTAGGCTCCGCCCCTCGCTGTCCCTTTCCTCTGGAACCTAACGCTTGCGTCTCTGGTGTCGCCACTTGAAGGACGAGAGTTTACAGCAATTCCTGAAGCCGAGACTTAGTAGGTGCGGGCTCCCCGAGAATAGTGAGGTACTGTTTTTTGCTTTTCAGTCTTGTTCAGCTCCGCCCGTAGGGTCCCCTCTACTCTATATCTTTGGTCGCGGGTCACTTCGGACCTTCCTAATCCCCCAGCCTTTCCTCCCCAAGTAAATTCAGTTGTTACCTTGAGAGGCCCGTGGTCTGATTTCCTTTCAGTGTAAAATCCTGAGGTAACATATATCGTGCACGAAATATATAGTAATTTATAGGGGAAAGTCATTATAATTGAGACATGGCACTTGATAATTTTGTAAATATACCAAAACACTTGTTGAGGAGCTAGCTTAGAATTTCATCTTTGCAACTGGTGGTGGAGCTGGAGTTCTTTCTCGAGTGTTACGGAGGCGTATTACTGTCCTTTTCTGGTTTATATGACCAGGGTAATAAATTGACTACAGAGACTCTTCACTTTAGGAGATTATTTTCAGTGATGCTACTTACTGGTATGAGCTCTAGAATCAATAAAAATATAAAATGGTCTCTATGCTCAGAGATTTCCAACTCTTTGAGACTCCATGGAGTGTAGCCCGCCAGGCTCCTGTGTCCATGGGATTTCCCAGGCAAGAATACTGGAGTGGGTTGCCATTTCCTAATCCTGGGGATCTTCTGACTCAGGGATAAAACCCCCATCTCTTGCACCTCCATTGGCAAGAGGATTGTAACCACTGAGCCATCTGGGACGCCTCTTTGGTCTGATACTAGTGTTTTACTTGAATTAAAGAATTGAGTTTTGGTTGGTAGTTTTCCAGTCAGTGAGACCGAGTGTGGATAATGCTGAATTATGGACTGCTGACAAGTGCAGTGGAAAGTGGTGTATACGAGATCGGAGAATCTGAAGACATTTAAAGGATAGTTTTAGATTTTGTGCATCAAGGTTGACTGTCAGTGCTACACTAATCCTAAGATGATTATGTGGGGCAGGTGGACAAGGAGCAGTTAGCTTCAAGTAATGAGACCTGGTTATTTGTGGGAATGTTGTTGGTGGAATATTGTCAGAGATAAAAATTTAGTTGAAAATGCTTCTAACTAACAGACCTTTGATAGAGTTGAGTAGGAGTGGGTTGTTTCATTAATTAAAATTAATCGGAGAAGGGAGGTTGTCCTAGAATTGTGAAGCCAGTGACAGGAGTGCTGTACACAGCTGTGTGGGATGTAGAGTCAGGGTTATTAATAGGCTCAGGTCTTGGTGTGCAACATGTGGGCTGATTGGATAATAAGATCTTAAGAATGGAAGCCTGTGAGGACTGGCAATCCTGTTAATGGGAGACTTCATAATGAGGGCTGTAGTGGGGAAATGCATTGCTTTCAGCGGTTTATCTACTCAGAGTGTGGGATACTGATTTTACTGTGGTTAGAGTGGCCAGAAGCTTTGGAATCTAAGAGGCTATGAAGGAGGCCCCCCATTCCTTAAAGAGCTGGGGTATTTTCCATTAGGTCAGTCAGGGACAACAGGCGGCAGTGAGATTGGGGCCTTTCTCTGTGACTTCTTCCCTGAGCTCAATAGAGCCAAATCTCAAGGATCTTTAAAACTTTGTGATATCCCCAGTTCCTGGCATGTTTTCCCAGGAGGGCCAGTTTCTTGGTCTCCATACTGAGTGCCCAGTGCCCTTGCATTTGAGGCTTGTGTGTTTCTGTGTGTTGCCCGGGCCCAGTGGTCGCTACTGTTTAGCCCTGTTGCTCAACAGAGCACAGAAAAGTGGTGAAAAAAATGTGGGAAAGTGGAGAGGAAGCTATCGGGGGTCTAGGAGAGTTGTGAGAGGAGGCAGGTTTCGGCCTCTGGATGAGCCCTATGAATGGTGTATGCGTGTGTTGCAAGCACAGTGGTGTGACCCAATACAGGCTCGCTCTGCTGCCTGCGAGAGAGACCAGTGCTTCGGGGAGATGACTTCTTGAGGCAAACAATGGGACTTCATTTTGAAAACCAGCCAACCAAGAAGATGGCTAGCTAATATCTCAAGATAGCCATCTTGTTGGTGTCTGGATGCCAGATTCTTTTATGAAACCAGAGAAAGAAGCAATGAGGAAATAAAGTCAGAAGGGAGGATCGAGAGGGAGAGGCAGTGGGGAAGTAAGGTAAAAAGGGCCATCAGTAACGGGCCATCAGTCTTGCAGTACATCTCAGGGACAGCCAGCCTTCTGTGTTCATCTCTTCTTTCCTGCAGCCATTCACAGGTTGTGAGATCAGAGCAACTCCCTGTGAGCTCAACAAAGGCACTTTAGTTTAACAGTCAGGCCAAGAGGTAGGGTCCTCTGAGGCCAGCCATTATGGAGGATTACAATAACCACAGCAGTGAAAAGCAAGGCAAAGAAACCATTCCAACTTGGAATCAGAATTGGCTCTTCCTGCAACAGTTGTGGGATCACGTTGTGTGGAACTGTTGACAAGGGTGGTCTCAGTTTTGACTGGAGGACCTGGATGTGGGCTCATGGCTAATTGTGGGTTGCCTGGAAGGGTGGGCATGCCACAGTGTCTTAGCTCAGTTTCCGTGGGACACAGATGCTGTGACTGAGGTTTGTGTGTGTTGGTTGATTGGGAAGGTCATGATCACACCTGTGGAGGAAGGAAGGAAGTGGAATTGGGAAGAGGACTGTTACCCTGCAGTGTGTTAGAATCAAGGCCTGAGCTGAGCCCACAGGGAGGGATGGGTGCGTTAGTCCTGGAGGTGGGATCCAGAAGGTTCCCCACAGCATCAACTCCATGGAGTGGATTTTGTGATGTCTTTTGGAAGGGCAAGAATCACTGTGCAACATTAAAATAACTGTTGGTAAAATCCCGGAGATGATATTGCAGGTTACTTTTAGTATTTTCTGTTATTTTGAGTTGTAATGAAGAGGGTTTCCGATGGATTTGGAAGGGGAAAAAGACCTTGGAGTGTATCTTTGGAAGTTGTTGAAGTCTCACTGGGACATGTGCATCAGCAGACACATCTTTTTATTATTAGAGTTTGGAGATGACAGTTTTTGGGCTGGCTGAGGTCACTGTGACTGATAAGAAGCTGTCTTGAATCCGGTTTGCTGCTTGGGCACCTTCATGTGTATTATTCCATCATAAATGCATGAGTTGTTAAACCTTGGTATCTTTCTGGGGATTGCATAGCACAATGGATGGATTATTACTGAATGTGTGGAGAGTGTGTTGAACCAGATGAAATTTCATAAGGGCCTTTCAACCTAGAAGGAAAATGGTGCTAAACTTTGATGGCAGAGGGATTTCATTAGGGAGGGGCCATTAAATCTCAGGATGTAAGGAAAGATCGGGCTCCCCAGGTGATGCTGTTGATAAAGAATCACCTGCCAGTGCAGGAGACAGAAGAGACGCGGGTTTGATTCCTGAGTTGGGAGGAGGGCATGACAACCTACTCCATGATCAGAGGAGTCTGGTGGACTACAGTCCATAGGGTCGCAAAGAGTCAGACATGGCTGAAGTGACTTAGCTCATGGGCACAGGGAAGGATTATTCGTAGACTCCGAGGACCATCAGCTCCATAGCAATCTGAAGTACAAAGGCTTATTCTGGAGATGATGCAGCTGCTATTTCTTGCTGCCAGTGCAATGAGGTTCTCTCCATGTCTTTCCAAATCACGTGCATGTGCCACATACCTGCACAATACAGGTAAACAGGAACTCTTGTGAATGGTTGGTGGGAATGTAAATAGTACATGGAAAACAGTATGGAAGTTCCTCAAATATTAAAAAGAGAACATGCATAGGATCTCAGAGTCTCACTTCTGATTATATACCCAAAGGAAGCAGAATCAGTATATTTTTTTAAAATATTTATTTATTTGACTCCAATGGGCCTTAGTTGTGGATCACGAGATCTTTTTTGCATCACACAGGACCTTTCATCCTGGCAGGGGGGCTCTGGAGTATGCCTGCTCTGTCTTTGTGGTACCTGGGCTTAGTTACTCTGCTGCATGTGGGATCTTATATCCGCAACCAAGGATTGAACAAGGATTGAGTCCCCTTTGTTGCAAGGCAGGTTCTTAACCTGGAATTCCTGTGACCACCAGGAATGTCCTGTGAGAAATAAGTATTTTGAAGGAGTTACCTGCATTTGGCATCACTGACTCGATGGACGTGAGTCTGAGTGAACTCCGGGAGTTGGTGATGGACACGGAGGCCTGGCGTGCTGCGATTCATGGGGTCGCAAAGAGTCGGACACAACTGAGCAACTGAACTGAACTGATCTGGACCTGCATTCGTATAATCAATATTTCTTTGTTCACAACAATCATTTTTCTTCAAATAACACAGTTTTATCCGATTTCACTTCTTCATAACAGAACCTCGTAATGCCCCAAAGGCTCTCAAGGTTGAAAGAATCCGTTGAAGTTTCTTTTCATGGTGAAATCAAATTATAGTTAATTTGAGGATTATATACTAATAATTTGCACTTGAGTTATTTTCTCCACACTCTGTCTGTCGTGGAGCTTTTATAGACTCTGGCCCCCTAAAACCTACTCCCCTGTTTATGGATGTTCCTGTATGATATTTCCCAATGTCCTCCTTTGTTCCCAATAAAACCAATAGTATGCACCTGATTTACATGGAGTGAAAACAGGAAAATAAACATGTAAACAATTAGGAAATAAACTTCAGAACGAAGGTTAAAAGTGGTAGCTCGTCCAGCGTGCCTGAAGCAGCTTAGCACAGCAGGCAGCCTTTACCAAGTCCTTGACATACATAACCCACTTTGCCTGAGGCCTCAACCTTGGGCAAATTAGAATTTCAAACCAAAGGGAAAGAAAAAGGTCAAAGAGACATTTTCAATCTCAAGCTGAAAACTATGGTGTCTGTCTGTCCATCTGTGTGTCTGGATTTATGCATGTCACACTGTGTGTTTTTGGATAATATTGCTGAGGTTACTTTGTAAGTGAGATGTAATTCTGTTGGCTTTAAAAAAGAAAAACTAAGCACTTACAAATCAAACAGTTACGAGAAATTAACCTAAATGAATTTCAGATGCACATGAACTGGGATATATTCACTGCTAAATATCTAGTAAAAAAACGTTTGTTTGCTCATCTAAGTAAGACATGAGTTGAGTCATCAAACTGTGTAATGCTTTTATTGTATTACACTGAATACTGAGAGTTCAATCTCTGCATTGGAAAGATCCCTGGAGAAGTAAACAGCAACCCACTTCAGTGTCCTTGCCTGGAGAATCCCATGGAGGAGCTGGCAGGCTACAGTCCATGGGTTTGCAAAGAGTTGTACATGCCTGAAGCGATTTAGCACACACATAGGCACTGATTACTGATAATTTTCTGTCATAGAGAAACTAAAGAGTTTTTGGATTATTAATGTTTGCTGCTACCCTGAGATGTTCTTCATAAGAAAGCAAATGTTTTTTAGAAGTTATCACTGTATTTATGGTCACCATTCTACAAAATGCTAATATAATGGACAGTTCATGGTTGTTTAAGGAAAGTAAGACCTGTGTTGTTAGTAACAAAATGTATGAGCAATGACATTGATTTGGGATGCTCATAGCAGTGAATGGCAGTGAGCGGAAGCTGGAAGCAAGTTCTTAATTTCCCAGATTGAGACACCTAACCCCTGGACCACAGCAGCCAACGTTAAGGGCTAAGGTCCCTAGACTGGCCTGCCTCAGTTCAGTTGAGTTGCTCAGTCGTGTCCGACTCTTTGCGAACCCATGAATTGCAGCACGCCAGGCCTCCCTGTCTTATCACCAACTCCCGGAGTTCACTCAGACTGACGCCCATCGAGTCAATGATGCCATCCAGCCATCTCATCCTTGGTCGTCCATTCTCCTTCTGCCCCTGATCCCTCCCAGCATCAGGTCTTTTCCAATGAGTCAACTCTTCACATCAGGTGGCCAAAGTACTGGAGTTTGAGCTTTAGCATCATTCCTTCCAAAGAAATCCTAGGGCTGATCTGCTTCAGAATGGACTGGTTGGATCTCCTTGCAGTCCAAGGGACTCTCAAGAGTCTTCTCCAACACCACAGTTCAAAAGCATCAATTCTTCGGTGCTCAGCCTTCTTCACAGTCCAACTCTCACATCCATACATGACCACAGGAAAAACCAAAGCCTTGACCTGAGGGACCTTAGTCGGCAAAGTAATGTCTCTGCTTTTGAATATGCGATCTAGGTTGGTCATAACTTTTCCTGCATGGAGTAAGCGTCTTTTAATTTCATGGCTGCAGTCACCATCTGCAGTGATTTTGGAGCCCCAAAAAATAAAGTCTGACACTGTTTCCACTGTTTCCCCATCCATTTGCCATGAAGTGATGGGACCGGATGCCATGATCTTCGTTTTCTGAATATCGAGCTTTAAGCCAACTTTTTCACTCTCCTCTTTTACTTTCATCAAGAGTCTTTTTAGTTCCTCTTCACTTTCTGCCATAAGGATGGTGTCATCTGCATGTCTGAGGTTATTGATATTTCTCCCGGCAGTCTTGATTCCAGCTTGTGCTTCATCCAGTCCAGCGTTTCTCATGATGTACTCTGCATATAAATTAAATAAGCAGGGTGACAATATACAGCCTTGACGTACTCCTTTTCCTCTTTGGAACCAGTCTGTTGTTCCATGTCCAGTTCTAACTGTTGCTTCCTGACCTGCATACAGATTTCTCAAGAGTCAGGTCAGGTGATCTGGTCTTCAAATCTCTCTCAGAATTTTCCACAGTTTATTGTGATCCACACAGTCTGCCTAGTCAAGAACAAATTTAGATGATGAGGCAGTTGATAGACAGTAAAGGACATAGTTTATTGAAAGGAACAGTGTCTCTCTTAACAAACAAGGGTTTTTCCTTTCTTTGTCCTTGCCATAATTATTCCCTGAGATTAGAGAATGACTGTGTACTTACCCTGTTTTTGTTGGGTATAAATTGCTCAACTGGAGCCCATGTATCTCTTATCTCAGGGAATGCAAAGGGGAAGATGACACATTCAAAACATTTACCATGGAGCCCATCAGTCTCCTTTCAGAAAATTACATTTTATTAGGGAGAAAGAAAGTAGGTCTGATTTACAGGTGGCTGCTTCTAAATGAAGAAAAGGATTTAATTAGAAAAAGTTTTTATGCAAAGTGGACCTCCAAGAAAAGAGGTCCCAAAAGGCAAAGTCTTTATATGATCTGTAACAATCTGTCATTTGACTCCTGTCAGTGTTGTTGCTTGTCTATGGGAAGCATGTGATGAGGTGTTTCAAAGGGATCTGTTTCCTCTTTGTCCCCCTTCTGTGCTGAATTCCATCGGATGCCTGCTTTTTGGTCTGTGTAGAACATCACTGACATCTCCAGAGATTATTCTGGACCCAGGCTGGTTCTCTTCCTATTTGCTGCACTTGGGAGACCTCACTGGAAGAAGGGAAAGACTGGCAGCTCTTCGATTGCATTTGGTGTCTCAGATCCTACACAGATCTGCCCTCAACCTGTCTTTCTGTTCAGAGCCCTCAGCTGTTCTTGTTGTTATTACTTTTGCCACATCCTTCAGGGGTGTGTGTAACAGGAATATGGTTAGGATCTTCTGTGATTGTAACTCAGGAAACTTGTAAGGACAGTGCATATTGATTGAGGTCCTCTCTTAGACACGACCTGAATTGATATCTTGTTGGTGCCTTGGAAACAATTTCCATGAAGGATGGCTGAGTAACACAATTACACAGGTCAGTTCTTGTGTCTGATCTGAAGTTTCCTTTTTACACTCCTGGAGTTCATTGTAACTTTTTGTCCTCTGTTCTGCCCAAGTGGGCCCTGATGGTTCAGAGCATGTATGAATCTGTATGTCTTGGTTTCAGTCCTGCTTTTCCTCATTTACTTTCATATTCCATGGAGTTGTGTACAGGAACCCTGTGAATCCACTACCTTTATTTGTAAAATGGAGGTAATTAGTGCTGTTAGGTGGCATAGAACGTTGCCTGTTTTACAGAAAAGGTCAGAAGTTACTGGTTTGTTTGTCCCCCCCCCCCCCCCCACTGTGCCATGTGGCAGGTTGTGTTAGTTGCCCATTCCTGGATGGAATCTGTGCCTCCTCCAGTGTATATGTGTAGTCCTAACAACTGGACCACCAGGGAATTTGCCTCAAGGATTACTTTTGCTTAAAGAATATATTTACTTCCTGTCTTGCTTATTGTGACATCTCTTTGTCTACTTTACAGCTTGTATGTTTTTATTTTACTTTTCATTTTTATGAGTGTTGTCTCTGACTCTGGTTAATAGGTTTTCAAATAATATTGGTTTTCTTCATACCAATACATTACATTTTTTAAATGTTTTTATTTTTGGTTGCACTGGATCTTTGTTGCCTCAGGGGCTTTTCGCCACTTGTGGCAGGCAAGGGCTACTCTCTACTTGCAGTGCACAGACTTCTCATTCTAATGCCTTCTCTTGTTACAGTGTGTTGGCTCTATGCCTGTGCACAGTAGTTGTGACTCCCAAACTCTGGAACACAGAGTTGTGGCCTACAGGCTTAGTTGATCCCAAGGTATGAGGGAACTTCTCGGGAGAGGATTGGAACTCTTGTGCATTAATTACCAGGTGGATTCTTTACCTCTGAGCCAGAAGGAAGGCCCCAAAGCTTATTCCTTGACATGTATCTTGGAACCAATGAACTGAGCAAGTTAAAGTTACTGTATAAATAGGGAATTGCTGTACTGAATGACTGTCCTTCAAGTCAAGAATGTTTCATTTATTAATATTTTGTTATTTAAAGATGATGGCCTTTATGTATTACACAATGTAACTGACAGGAACAACTTGTCAATGTCATAAAATGCCTATACATCTATCTGCTGATAGATTTATAAGAGGTATTTAGAAAATTTTTCTATTTTTTTTCCATTATTTTAGGGAATTTACTGAACAGTTGTCAGCTGCTATTTCTGTTTTCCATTATTCGTTAAAGTGCTTCTTTGGGATTATTTACCATTGCAGTGTATTGCCTGTTAATGAATGCTTGTTCAGTTGATCATTCTGTCTGACTCTTTGTGATCTCATGGACAGGAGCCTGCTAAGCTCCTTATCTATGGAATTGTTTTCAGGCAAAAATGGTTTGGTGACTGCCATTTCCTCCTCAGGGGATGTCTGCCACCTAGGGATTGAAGCTCCCTATCCTATATCTCCTGCACTGGCAGGCTAATTTTTTACTACCAAGTCACCTATGTAGCGCTATCTGTTCTTTACCATTTACTTATTTATAAGTATGCATAAAGTATGTACAACATGCCATATTTTCTCCTCAATTATGAGACAATAGTGTGTTTACTACCAAGTAGAATGAGTTTAGAAGTCATGGTGCAAAAATACCCTTTTCTTTAAGAACTGACATGAGTTTGGAAAAAATTAATATGTTCTCAATGTATCTTTGAAGCTACGTACCCTAAAATTAATTTGGATCACATGTGATTACTCTTTGATTTTTAAAGAGTTCTATTCGTTTAGTGTTTGAAACATTTTTAAGATCATCATTGGGAAGATGCCTAATTCTGTTCGGCATGGATATGCCTTTTGGTGTAATACCATGTACTCAGCATGAGACAGTTTATTTATGAATTGTAATTGACAGAATGCATATGGTGTTTGTATTTCATAGATGTGTCTCAAATACATATGATCAAGAAGTTACAGGCAAAAGGAGACAGTGGTAAAGAAGAAATTTTTCAAAGAGTGGTGTTTGGAAGCGCCGAAAGCCATGAAATTGAAGATTATTTCTTCAGAAAGAAACAGAAAAATATGCATGATTTGGAGTCTCTGTGGACAGATGATGAAAGAAATGACAGAGAAACCTCTCTATCCCATAACAAAAATCTCACCGATAGAAGAGATCATGATGGTAGAAGTGATGCAGGAAATAAGCCTGTTGAAAGGCATGGATCAAGCTTTCAGGATCAGTTGCAGATACTTGAATCTGAAGGGACAGTTTCTGAATGTAGTCAGGTTGTGGTGAATATCAACAATAGCACCTCAGGTTTACCACCTCAGAGAACTCATAGTGTTTGAAAGGCAATTCTCATAAACAAGAGAGTGCCGTTATACATCCCTCAGAACTGGTACGAGACCAGGAAGCACAGAAGAAAAATACGTACAGTTGTAATGAGTGTAACATAACTTTTCTTCAGGACTCAGAATTCACTCGGAGAAGGCAATGGCACCCCACTCCAGTACTCTTGCCTGGAAAATCCCATGGATGGAGGAGCCTGGTAGGCTGCAGTCCATGGGGTCACTGAAAGTTCGATGCGACTCAGTGACTTCACTTTCACTTTTCACTTTCATGCATTGGAGAAGGAAATGGCAACCCACTCCCGTGTTCTTGCTTGGAGAATCCCAGGGATGGTGGAGCCTGGTTGGCTGCCGTCTATGGGGTCACACAGAATCGGACGACTGAAGAAACTTAGCAGCAGCAGCAGCAGCAGCAGCAGCAGCAGAACTCACTAGACATCAAGGAATCCATACAGGAAGAAAAGCATATAAATGTACCATATGTTGTAAGTCTTTTAATAATAAATCGACCCTTATTGTTCATCAGAGAAATCATACTGGAGAAAAACCATATAAATGTGCTGTATGTGGCCACTGCTTTAAACAGCATACACAGCTGCAACATCATCGGTGAGTTCATACTGGAGAGAAACCATGTAAATGTGATGTGTGTGGAAAGGCCTTTAGGCGAAAAGCGAGGCGTACAGTTCATCAGACCCTTCATACTGGAGAGAAACCGTATACATGTGAAGTATGTGGTCATGGCTTTACTTGAAAGTCGTACCTTGGAATTCAATAAAGAGTTCATACCGGAGAGAAACCATATAAATGTGATGTGTGTGGCAAGGTCTTTAGTATAAATTTAAGGCTTGTAGTTCATTGGAGAGTACTACTGGAGAGAAACCATATACATGTGAAGTATGTGGCCATGGCTATACTCAAAAGTCAATATTTTTAATTCATCAGAGAATTCATACCGAAGGAAAACCATATAAATGTGATGTATGTGGCAAGGCCTTTAGTGTAAGTTCAAGGCGTTTAGTTCATCGGAGAGCACATACCAGAAAGAAAGCATGTAAATGTGATGTGTGTGGAAAGGCCTTTAGTCAAAAAGCAAGGTGTACAGTTCATCAGACCCTTCATACTGGAGCGAAATCACATACATGTGAAGTATGTGGCCGTGGCTATACTCGAAAGTCAATACTTGTAATTCATTGGAGAATGCATACTGGAGAGAAACCATATAAATGTGATCTATGTGGCAAGGCCTTTAATGTAAATGCAAGGCTTGTAGTTCATCGGAGAGTTCATACTGGAGAGAATCCATATACATGTGATGTGTGTGGAAAGGCCTTTAGTCGAAAAGCAAGGTGTACAGTTCATCAGACCCCTCATACTGGAGTGAAACATATACATGTGAAGTATGTGGCCGTGGTGATACTTGAAAGTCAGTACTTGTAATTCATTGGAGAAGGCATACTGGAGACAAACCATATAAATGTAATCTATGTGGCAAGGCCTTTAGTGTAAATGCAAGGCTTGTAGTTCACTGGAGATTTCATACTGGAGAGAAATTATATAAATGTGATATGTGTGGAAAGGCCTTTAGTCGAAATTCAGGCCTTGTAGTTCATACTGGAGAGAAACCGTGTAAATGTGATGTATGTAGGCAGGCCTTTCATCGAAATTCAATCCTTGTAATTCATGGGAGAATTCATACTGGAGAGAAACCTTACAAATATAACCATTGGGGCAAACATTTTAGTGCACAGTCATGCTTAAATTGCCATTAATTTATGTGGCAATAAATAATAATAATTTAAAAAATATAACTGATTCAGTTTGCTCTGTGCCTGATACTAACAAAACATTGTGAACCTACTCCTTTCAAATTGTAATAAAAGCACAAAGACGAGGTGGAGTGAGGTGGATTTATACTGGGGGGTGACGTGTGTCTGGGTGTAGGGTACTACTGGGTCCCAAGAGGATTCAGATCTTTTAAGGGATCGGGATAAATGACAGTCGAGGGACTCAGCCACACATATGCATGTATCCATTCTCCCCCAAACCCCTGTCCCATCGAGGCTGCCACATAACATTGAGCAGAGCTCTGTGCTATACAATCGGATGTTTCTGTTTTGTAAATGAGTTCATTGGTATCTTTTTTCAGATTCCAAATATAAGTGATGTCTAATCTTTATCTTTCTCTGCCTTCAGTTCAGTCCAGTCGCTCAGTTGTGTCCGACTCTTTGTGACTCCATGAATCACAGCAGGCCAGGCCTCCTTGTCGATCACCAACTCCCGAAATCTACTCAAACTCATGTCCATCGAGTCGGTAATGCCATCCAGCCATCTCATCCTCTGTCGTCCCCTTTTCTGACTTATTCACTTAGTATTGAAAGGTTGTTGCTGAGCTGTGAAAGACTCTGAGATTCTTGGCATCCGGAGGAGAGGAATTCAGTCCGGGGCCAATGATGAGGTTTGAGCACTCAGAGCTTTTATGTAATACAGTTTTATTAAAGTATAAAAGAGACAAAGTTTCTGACATAGACATCAGAAGGGGACAGAAAGAGTGCCCCCCTGCTAGTCTTTAGTGGAATGTTATATAGCTACTAGCAGGCTGCTAATTGGAGAAAGGAAATGTCTCAAAACTCAGAGATTGGCACCAGGCCGCTCACCCATAACATGCATTTTGAGATAACATTGGCACAAGGTGAGTTTTCCTGGGCCATAAAACGATTGACTTGAATCTTGAAGAAAGGCAGGTTTCCAAACAAATAAATAGTTTCATTACCATAGATTAGGAGAACAATCGTATGAGTAAAACATACTGATTTGTTGAGCCACTATCGGTTCTGAGTCTCTTTAGCAAACCGACCTGAAGAGTCTTGGGTAAATACATAGTTTATTATCATAGCTTAATAAAAGCATTTTCATAAGAAAAACGCATTGGTTAGCTCAAGGTTTGAGAAAAGTTAAGTTCAGGTGGAACCAGGTGTCATCATAGCAACACAGAATTTTAAGAGAAACCTCCTTTACAAAATTAAAATTTTGAATAGAAAAGGGGGAAATACCTGACACTTGCAGTTTGTGTCCTCCTCCTGCCGCGTAGAGAAAAATAAAAAACATTGACACTTGCAGCCTGTATCCTCCATTTGGGGACCCCTGACCTTCCTGCGTGTTACCCTCTCAGTATGATCATTTCCAAGCCCATTCACTTTGGTGTTTAATTTTGTTTTCCCAACAATGTTGAGTATTTCTTGGATAATTCAGTTCAGTTTGTATTTACAACTTCATATGTGCTAAATCCTCAGTACATCTACTCTTGAAATTTCATGAAGACTTTCCACCAGGTATCTGGGCCAAACCGTTTTAAGGTAACACCACATCTGTCCACATCCATGTGTACTGTCTGCATCTGGAACATGGACAGTTCACACGCAGCTTGCTATTTCAGGGCACAGAAAATATCTGACTGCTTTTTCACTTTATTAATGAAGAAAGGCTTATTCTCAGCAACTGTTTCTTCACCAGAGCACAGCTGGTAAAAGAGGAGATAAGGAGATTATTTAGTTACATCAGTATGATAGTTCATTACTGTCTAATCATACACATAATATCCAGGGTGCTGTGCAAAGACTTTTTTTTTCCATGATCACCAGAGAAATGGCAAAATGGAAAATATTTTTCCTAGTGTTGAGGCTGCAGAGCAGGGCCCTGTGGGGCTCCCAGGCACAGAGGTCTTTTTGGTTCCCATTTCTCATAGACAGGACTGCAGCCTCCATGACCTTCTGTGAGTTCCAAAGGGCAGAACAGTTGCTGATCAAAGAAGGATGCTGACACCGGATCAATCGTTCCAACTCTTTTGACCCAATGGACACAAAGTGGGTTGCCATTTCTTCCTCTAGGGGATCTTCCCAACCCAGGAATCGAACCTAAGTCTCCTGTATTGGCAGGTGCATTCTTTACCACTGCACTGATTATGAAACCAGACCACCTAAGACCCTGCACAAAACTCCATCTTGTCACCAACCCCATCCTTTTACAACTTTGCAGAGGAAACAAGAATACAAGACTGTTACTGCCTTGATGCTTAGCATATATCCCTAGTGGATGATATAACCTCTCCCTACTCACCAAGGAGGGGGCCTAAAGTTTTCCCTTTTATCCTCACACAAATGGAAAGCCACTTTTACTCCTCCATAACTCTGTGTTTGTATTTCAAGTATTTCAGTTTGGCATTTGTTCAGAGAGAGCCAAGATTTTGGCGTCAATATAACCTCTGGGTTCTGGTTCAACCCAGACCCCTGACATTGATTGAGAGGAACGTCTTTCAATACATACTGATGTCTCTAAGATGTGAGAGGACCAGACACAACACAGCCCAAAGGAACACCCAAGGCTCCTCACTGATGTTCTGAGGTACATACACTGAGGTTCTCAGGCCTTTGTTGTTGTTTTATTATAATTGGGTTAATATTCCTAAGGTTCCATTTCTAACTATTACATGTATATTTATCTTCTTTGACTTTTCTTGGTATTATAGCAACACCGAAATCAGGTTGATTATATTCTATGCAGCCAAAGATGGATAAGCTCTCTACAGTCAACAAAAACAGGACCAGGAGCTGACTGTGGCTCAGATCATGAACTCCTTATTACCAAATTCAGACTTAAATTGAAGAAAGTAGGGAAAACCGCTATACCATTCAGGTATGGCCTAAATCAAATCCCTTATGATTATACAGTGGGAGTGAGAAATAGATTTAAGGGCCTAGATCTGATAGACAGAGTGCCTGATGAACTATGGAATGAGGTTCGTGACACTGTACAGGAGACAGGGATCAAGACCATCCCCATGGAAAAGAAATGCAAAAAAGAAAATGGCTGTCTGGAGAGGCCTTACAAATAGCTGTGAAAAGAAGAGAGGCGAAAAGCAAGGAGAAAAGGAAACATATAAGCGTCTGAATGCAGAGTTCCAAAAAATAGAAGAGATAAGAAAGCCTTCTTCAGTGATCAATGCGAAGAAATCGAGGAAAACAACAGATTGGGAAAGACTAGAGATCTCTTCAAGAAAATGAGAGATACCAAGGGAACATTTCCTGCAAAGATGGGCTCGATAAAGGACAGAAATGGTCTGGACCTAACAGAAGCAGAAGATATTAAGAAGCAGTGGCAAGAATATGCCGAAGAACTGTACAAAAAAGATCTTCACGACCCACATAATCATGATGATGTGATCACTAATCTAGAGCCAGACATCTTGGAATGTGAAGTCAAGTGGGCTTTAGAAAGCATCACAATGAACAAAGCTAGTGGAGGTGATGGAATTCCAGTAGAGCTATTTCAAATCCTGAAAGATGATGCGGTGAAAGTGCTGCACTCAATATGCCAGCAAGTTTGGAAAACTCAGCAGCGGCCACAGGACTGGAAAAGGTCAGTTTTCATTCCAGTCCCAAAGAAAGGCAATGCCAAAGAATGCTCAAACTACCGCACAATTGCACTCATCTCACATGCTAGTAAAGTAATGCTCACAATTCTCCAAGCCAGGCTTCAGCAGTACGTGAAGCGTGAAATTCCTGATGTTCAAGCTGGTTTTAGAAGGCAGAGGAACCAGAGATCCAATTGCCAACATCCTCTGGATCATGGAAAAAGCAAGAGAGTTCCAGAAAAACATCTATTTCTGCTTTATTGACTATGCCAAAGCCTTTGACTGTGTGGATCACAATAAACTGTGGAAAATTCTTCAATGATGGGACTACCAGACCACCTAACCTGCCTCTTGAGAAATCTGTATGCAGGCCAGGAAGCAACAGTTAGAACTGGACATGGAATAACAGACTGGCTCCAAAGAGGAAAAGGAGTACGTCAAGGCTGTATATTGTCACCCTGCTTATTTAACTTCTATGCAGAGTACATCATGAGAAACGCTGGACTGGAAGAAACACAAGCTGGAATCAAGATTGCCGGGAGAAATATCAATAACCTCAGATATGCAGATGACACCACCCTTATGGCAGAAAGTGAAGAGGAGCTAAAAGCTCCTTGATGAAAGTGAAAGAGGAGAGCGAAAAAGTTGGCTTAAAGCTCAACATTCAGAAAACGAAGATCATGGCATCCAGCCCCATCACTTCATGGGAAATAGATGGGGAAACAGTGGAAACAGTGTCAGACTTTATTTTTCTGAGCTCCAAAATCACTGCAGATGCTGACTGCAGCCATGAAATTAAAAGATGCTGACTCCTTGGAAGAAAAGTTATGACCAACCTAGATAGCATATTCAAAAGCAGAGACATTACTTTGCTGACTAAGGTCCGTCCAGTCAAGGCTATGGTTTTTCCTGTGGTCATGTATGGATGTGAGAGTTGGACTGTGAAGAAGGCTGAGCACCGAAAAATTGATGCTTTTGAACTGTGGTGTTGGAGAAGACTCTTGAGAGTCCCTTGGACTGCAAGGAGATCCCACCAGTCCATTCTGAAGGAGATCAGCCCTGGAATTTCTTTGGAAGGAATGATGCTAAGGCTCAAACTCCAGTACTTTGGCCACCTTATGAGAAAAGTTGACTCACTGGAAAAGACTTTGATGCTGGGAGGGATTGGGCATAGGAGAAGAAGGGGACGACAGAGGATGAGATGTCTGGATGGCGTTATGGATTCGATGCACGTGAGTCTGCGTTAACTCCTGGAGATGTGATAGACGGAGGCCTGGTGTGCTGCGATTCATGGGGTTGCAAAGAGTCGGACACGACTGAGCGACTGGACTGAACTGAACTGATAGCTTCTGATGACAGAGTTGAAGCTTAATTCGGATCCTGTAATTATGGAAAAGAGCAAAGGTTAAAAAATTCTCCCACTTCACTTCCAGGAAAAGGCTTACTGCCAAAAGCCACCCTTGCTCATTATCACTGATTAAAGACCCCCACTCGGCCCCCTGTTTCCCTGGAAAAAAACCAGACACACACTCCACAAATTCCCAGTCTATGCTCTATTAGCGGTGTGTTGTTGCTGTTTAGTCGCCCAGTCATGACTGTCTCATTGCAACCTCGTGGACTGCAGCACGCCAGGCTTCCCTGTCTTTCACCATCTCCTGGAGTTTGCTCAAACTGATGTCCATTGAGTTGGTGATGCCAGCTAACTGTCTCATCTTCTATCATTCCATTCTTCTGCCTTCAATCTTTCCCAGCCTCGAGGTCTTTTCCAGTGAGTCCAATATTTGCATCATGTGGCCAAAGTATTGGAGCCTCAGCCTCAGCATCAGTCCTTACAATAAATATCCACGGTTGGTCTCCTTTCGGATTGACCGAAGACTGATCTCCATCACCACAATCCAAAAGCATCAGTTTTTCTATGCTCAGCCTTCTTTATGGACCAATTCTCAAATCCCTTTTTTAATCACATCCCTAGCTGACTACTGGAAAAACCATAGTTTTTTCTATAGGGAGCTTTGTTGGCAACGTGATTCGTTTGCTTTTTAATAAACCATCTAGTTCTATCGTAACTTTTTTTCCAAGTAGCAGTCCCCTGGCTGCAGTTCCCTTTAGCAGTGACTACAGTATTGAATTACAGTTTCCTCTGCCAGCTGCAACCCCATGTCCAAGGAGTGGTGGCTGCACGGGCGCAGGGGGGCTGAGAGGAGCTACTACCCGTTCAAGGTCAGGTGGGGCAGCGGTGAGGAGATACCCCTCATCCAAGGTAAGGAGCAGTGGCTGCGCTTTGCTGGAGGAGCCGTGAAGAGATTCCCCATGTCCAAGGTAAGAGAAACTCAAGTAACCAAGAGGCCTGTTAACATTTTATGGCTCTCTTCCTTGATGAATGTTAATCTCATTTTCACTGAAGTGTTTTTCTTTAATCTGCATCACCCTCAAAGCACTAAACAAAGTTACATCCCTGTAGAACAAAGGTGCAGTGGGTTATAACAAAGAAAGTACTTAACTCAAAGATCTATGTTGCTACTTGTTTTTTCTATATACCAACTATATTAATTAATGCACTCCCAGGTACACAACAAATAAAGGATATGAAAACTTGGCAGCAAGTATCAGCTCCACAATGAAACCCTTAATCAGTTCTATTTTAATGATTTTTCCTAGAAGTTTTTTAAGCTTCCTGTGCCTCTGGCAGTTGAGAGGCTGTAAACAACCACATGCGAAGTTGTAAAAGTCCGGAAAACCTATCAGGCAAGTTAGAACACTATCAGAGAGGGTTTGAGCTGAGACACTCCTTTTATGCCCAGGAGACTTATTAACTAGAGTTCTAAGTTAACTTTCTTTAGAGAAAGGTGGTCGGGGATAGCCCCCCATTAATGTCAGAAGAGTATAGTATAGCAAACAGTAAGCAGATTTTGGTTTCAGGGTAGATGCTTGGGCAAAGGACCCCTTGAGACCTGACTCGCCTTTGTCTGTCAAGTCTCTTCCTCATGACCTTTCTATTGGGCGGGATTCCTCGTGCTGGCTCCCGGCAAGTTCCGAAGAATAGCAAGGAGAGAAAAGAAAACCTTCCTCAGCAATCAATGCAAAGAAATAGAGGAAAAGAACAGAATGGGAAAGACTATAGATGTCTTCAAGAAAATCAGAGATACCAAGGGAACATTTCATGCAAAGATGGGCTTGATAAAGGACAGAAATGGTCTGGACCTAACAGAAGCAGAAGATATAAAGAAGAGGTGGCAAGAATACACAGAAGAACTGTACAAAAAAGATCTTCATGATCCAGATAATCACGATGTGATCACTCACCTAGGCCCAGACATCTTGGAATGTGAAGTCAAGTTGGCCTTAGAAAGCTTCACTGTGAACAAAGCTAGTGGAGGTGATGGAATTCCAGTTGAGCTGTTTCAAATCCTGAAATATGATGCTGTGAAAGTGCTGCATTCAATATGCCAGCACATTTGGAAAACTCAGCAGAGGCCACAGGACTGGAAAAGGTCAGTTTCCATTCCAGTTCCAAAGAAAGGCAATGCAAAGAATGCTCAAACTACCGCACAGTTGCACTCATCTCACATGCTAGTAAAGTGATGCTCAAAATTCTCCAAGCCAGGCTTCAGCAATACGTGAACTGTGAACTTCCTGATGTTCAAGCTTGTTTTAGCAAAGGCAGAGGAGCCAGAGATCAAATTGCCAACATCCACTGGATCATGGAAAAAAGAGAGTTCCAGAAAAACATCTATTTCTGCTTTATTGACTATGCCAAAGCCTTTGACTGTGTGGATCACAATAAACTGGACAATTTTGAAAGAGATGGGAATACCAGACCACCTGACCTGCCTCTTGAGAAACCTGTATGCAGGTCAAGAAGCAACAGTTAGAACTGGACATGGAACAACAGACTGGTTCCAAAGAGGAAAAGGAGGATGTCAAGGCTGTATATTGTCACCCTGCTTATTTAACTTCTATGCAGAGTACATCATGAGAAATGCTGGGCTGAAAGAAGCACAACCTGGAATCAAGATTGCTGGGAGAAATATCAATAACCTCAGATATGCAGATGACACCACATTATGGCAGAAAGTGAAGAGGAACTAAAAAGCCTCTTGAAAGTGAAAGAGGAGAGTGAAACAGTTGGCTTAAAGCTCAACATTCAGAAAACGAAGATCATGGCATCTGATCCTATCACTTCATGGCAAATAGATGGGGAACCAGTGGAAACACTGGCTGACTTTATTTTTTTGGGCTCCAAAATCACTGCAGATGGTGATTGCAGCCATGAAATTAAAAGACACTTACTCCTTGGAAGAAAAGTTATGACCAACATGGACAGCATATTCAAAAGCAGAGACATTACTTTGCCAACAAAGGTCCATCTAGTCAACGCTATGGTTTTTCCAGTGGTCATGTATGGATGGGAGAGTTGGACTATAAAGATAGCTGAGCACTGAAGAATTGATGCTTTTGAACTGTGGTTGGAGAAGACTCTTGAGAGTCCCTTGGACTGCAAGGAGATCCAACCAGTCCATCCTAAAGAGATCAGACCTGGGTGTTCATTGAAGGGACTGATGTTGAAGCTGAAACTCCAATACTTTGGCCACCTGATGTGAAGAACTGACTCATTTGAAAAGACCCTGATGCTGGGAGGGATTGAGGGCAGGAGGAGAAGGGGACGATAGAGGATGAGATGGCTGGATAGCATCACCAACTCAATGGACATGGGTTTGGGTGGACTCCGGGAGTCGGTGATGGACAGAGTTGCCTGGTGAGCTGTGGTTCATGGGGTCGCAAAGAGTTGGACACCACTGAGCGACTGCCCTGCACTGAACTGAACTGCCCGGTGCGCCAGGACGCTTTGCCCCCCTGTGCCAAGTCGCCCCTCCGCAACTTGCCCCGCTGCACCCGTATGCTCCCCGGGTCCGCGCTGCACCGAGCCTGGCCCTGCCCTATCAAGTTGCGGCACCTAGCCACACCAGGATGCTCTGCCCCAACCCCTCCGGCCCATCCAAGATGGCCCGCCCCTTGTTCATGGAGGTTCCGCCTCACATTCCAAAGGTCTGGATGGTCAGGCTTCTCTCCACCCTGTACTCCACTATGGCTAGGCCCCGCCTGCAGGCCGTCCAGCTATCTTTCTGCGCGTGTGGCACTGTGACACACGGATATGGAGAGCAGCAAGGGGAGGTCCCAGCGCAGCGTGAGTTTCTGTCTTTGGAGTCAAACCTGCCTCTTACAGTCTCCTTTCTTTGTACCCCGGGTCTGAGGGTCCGCACTGACACTAAATACCCAATCCCGCCCCACCACACTCAGCAAATTCCAACATCTTGGTAAGCGGCGAAGGGGCGCCTGCCTTTTGGTTTAAAGTCTGCACTGAAGCCAGTTCCTGCTTTTGGAACATTGAAACCCTGCGTTTTGCACTTTTTCTGGCTTAAAGCTGTTTACTGACCTCACTGATCCCTCTACCCTTTCTGTACCACGCAGAATTCTATTAGGCGAGGTGGTTTATTCGCCCCACGTTCTTCAGCCTCTCCTCGGGCCCCGGATGCCTCACTGGCCGCGCCCCGCTCCCGGAGAGGCTGGAGAGGCCGTGTTCCCTCCCAGGTCCTGGGATTCTGTAGAGCTCTCCCCGCTCTGAGACCCCTCTCCCTCCCAGCCCCTCTGTTCTCATGTCTCCTCAGGCCGGTCCTTCTGCCCTTCAGAGTGACCTTTCTCCTGATCCCTGGTCGGGGTGTTATGCCCAAGTCGTGAAATCTCCCAGTGACCACCAGGGAGCCATATCCGATGCAAAAGCAAGAGAGTTTTTATTACCAAGGTCGAGCTGGGGCTCCCACTGACACCGACACAGCGGCTGCAGGAAGGAGCCTCGAACTCTGGGTTTCATTGCTTATATAGGGTATTCTCATGCGAAAAATGTTACCTTCTGTGGAAGGATTATGTGTTGGGTTCTGATTGGTTTTCATTTCCCGGGCTGGCCACAGGTTCTGATTGGTTCCCATTTCCCGGGGTTAATTTAAATTTCCTGGGCAGGTCGTACGTCCTGAATGTAAAGTCAGGAGATCCTGATCAGGTGGTGGGGTGAGGTCAGGGGATTTCCAAAGACACTTTCCTCAGAACTCTAAAATGGAATCTTTTTTAAACAAAATGGGGTAGCTTAGGTTCTTCAGGGGGAGGTGACCTGAACCAGCCACTTGGCACCCATGGTTCTTCGGCGCCAAATACCACCCGCTGGAATTTGGCTCTTGCGGGAGGCTTTTCTTATTCAGTCTCCTACCCTGTAAATAGCGGGCAGAAGACGGCATCAGAAGTAGCACAGACAGCGACTCCTAGAGAAATGGAAAATTGAGAAAAACCTGTGGGACAAGCAATGGCAGTGAGGAGGATTGTGAGGAACTTGAAAGAGACATTTCATGAAAGAGAATGAGCCTTGAAGGGAGCGGGTGGGGAAAGGAGAGAAATTCAGAGAAAAGCAGGATCTCTGGAGCGTTAAGGGTGAGCAACTTAGCGAGATGTGGTGGTTCTTTCCGACTCTGTGAGCCTTGTATCTCCCAGAGTTTTCTCAAATACATGCCATTGAGTCCAGGAATGGTATCCAACCATCTCATCCTCTGCCGCCCTCTTCTATAGCCTTCAAGGGAGAGCGTCTGAAAATCAGGGGTCCCAAAGAGGGCGACAGTGGCGAGGCAGTTTACACAGACAGCCCGCAAAGGGGACACAAGAGTTGGGACCAGAGCAACAATATCCTGCTGGGAGAGAAAGGGGACTTCTAAAGATTTGGAGGAGCTGAGAAAAAAAGTGAGCTGAAAGGAAGCATAACCACTTGGGAGTGCCAGAGAGTTGGGAGGAAGGGAGGGCAGAGGTGGAAAAAGAAAGGCAGAAATACAGGGAGATTGAGGATCACCAGGGAGGTTGAGAGGAAGCAACTTGAAGGCGAACAGATGGCAGAGAGAGGCAGGATGGGAGGCAGGGAAGAATTAAGAGAGGAGGACAGGCACAGCAGGAGAGCAGAGAAAGAGAGACAGAAAAAGAAGTAGGGAAACAGTTCAACCAAATGGAGTGGAAACAGCTAGTGTGCAGGTGATGGTGGGGACTAGATCCAGAAGAGTGCTGAATCAGTTGGGTAAGAATTATTAAGTTGTAATACACTGATTTTTGGCTTTACAATCTAATGCAAATCTTGCTTCTTTAAATTATACCGATAAGAATGAGAATTGCAAAACTTCTGTCTGTGAGGCATGTGTATTTTGTAATTATTTGTATTAAAAGATTATCCATGTGTAGAGCCTGTTGAGGTGGGGGCTGCGGCAGTGAGTGACTTGATTCTCTCAGCTGTGGGTCACCCCCTTCCCTATTCTTGGTGAGAGTAGAGGTTATGTGAGAGAAGAAATGGAACAAGAACTGGACTGACTCTTACTACATGATGCCTTTTCAAGGAACTTTAAACATGTTCTTTGTGATGGTTTTACTTTTGGCTTTCTGCTTTCTTTACATTTAATTATTTTTATAGCTTGGGATAAAGATTTGTTCGTTCAATAGCAACTTTCTTGTAAACAGTTATGGAGATTTGTCTCACTTGGAACAACTTGGATGAATGTAGAGAATATCATGGTAAGTGAATTAAGACAGACAGGGAAAGACTGGTATGTCATTCCATTATATGGAATGTAAAAAAAAAATGAAACTCACTAGTACCAGAGGATAGGATGGTGGTCATCTGGGGCTGGGAGGAGGGGAAGATGGGGAGATGTTGGTCAAATGGTACAGATTTTGAGTTGTAAAATGAATGCGTCCTGGGGATGTATGCGCAGCATGCTGACTGTAGTTAATTCTGTTCTGTTACTGCATGCTGGGAATTTGTCAGGCGAGTGCGTCGTCAGTGTTTTTACCACACACAGAACATGGGAATTTGGAGGTGATGGATGTGTTCCTTAGTGGTTTGTGATAAATATTTCACAGTGTACACATGTCACATGGTCACAGGGTATATGGTATTTATACACACACTCCATTGGTTAGTCGGTTCTCCCCCATCAGACATGTTCCTCAGGGTCTTGTGTGGGGCTTCGCCCTAGGAATGTGCAAAGAGCTGCAGATGATTCCGATCTGGATCTTGCATTGAGCACCAGGGCTCTTAGCCTCCACTTCTGAGACTGAGTTCAGGCCCTGGGGGAGGGGAGGGCGCTCTGCTCTGAGTGGAGCTGGACCAGGGCCTGCTGTGTGACCTGAAGGGCATCTTGGGGTCAGCGGAGGTGCCCCCTGCCACTGTGTACATAAGGCCTCACCAGGAGGGGAGTGTGATCCAAGGAAATTATAGGAAAGTCCCGTGTTGGACTCTATGTGGGAATTGACTGTCCTGAGTCCCTTCTGAGACAGTGGCCACAGAGGACTGTCTGTTCCACACAGTGAGGGTTTTCCTGTGTGTGTGTGTGGTTGGGGCTCAGGAAAGGGGTGTGTTGACTCTAAGCATTAAACAGCATGTTTTCAATTTTCATGATAGAACTGTGAAGACTCATGGATGAAGAAGCCCAGAAGAGGAAAAAGCAGGAGTCAGGGATGGTTCTTTCTCAGGTAGGGTCATATTCTCAATGGATTCTCACACTGCCTTCCTGAAGTGCCCTTCTCAGGACTCACTAATCGTGTCTGACTCTGGAGTGTCCTGTCTGACTACTGTACATGCACACTCACCTAGGGCCTTCCCTCAGGGCCTGTCGTCTCCACTTAGATCCCGTCTCCTCATGACCTGGTGACCTGGCCCCTGTGAGGAGGCTCCCCTGGGCACCATCCTGGTCAGGGCTTCTCACCCACGGGTTGGAGACGGGGTTTCAGTGCTGTTGGGCAGCAGGGACTGTTTAGGGTCCATCTGGATCCACTGTCTGCTCTCAGTCAACCAGGGTAAGGAAGCTGTATGTGGACCTCAGGTATTAACATGTACAGTACTTGGTAAAATCCGCAAAAGAGGCCAATGAGTGGAAATCAGTTCTAACTTTTTATAGTACATTTAAAACTAAATGAGCACCTCCTTGAAAACTTAAGTGTTTGGGAATGGAATGGAAAGTTCACAAAGCGATCTCAGGACTAGATGGTGTTTCATATCATTGTCTGTTTTATCTTTTTTCTTCTTTTTCAGTTTTTTTTAAAAATTCTTTTCATTGTTTCTAGTCTTTCCATTGTCTATTTAAACCATGAAATCAATTTTACTAATATTTTTTGTCTTTCCTTCTTGGTTGCAAGTTGAGTCTTGCAGGATCTTAGTTCCTGAGGAGGAATTGAACCTAAAACCCCTGCAGTGGAAATGCAGGGTCTTAAGCACTGGACCACAAGTAAAGTCCCAACTTTACTAATTTTGATTCATTATCTATTTCAGAAACAATATTTAATGTAGGCAATTAGAGACCAAGAATTGGCTCCAAATAGCTTTCCATTGATTTATCAGAATATTATTTCTACTGAAATGATCCTTACCTCTTTTTCTTCTTTTCCTTTTGTGTGAAAATAAAAACTCTGCTCAGGTATTGGTGAAATGTATTTTCATATCAGGGACAGTTGACCTTCAAGGTTGTGGCCATCAAATTCACTCCTGAGGAATGAGAATTCCTGAACCCTGTTCAGAGGGCCTTGTACAGGGATGTGATGATAGAGACCCTCAGAAACGTGCTCTCTGTGGGTAAGGATAACTTGCCTCTGTAGTTTGGGATCTGCCCTGGGGGTATGTCTCTGTATTTTCTCTGTATACCTCTTGGTAGCCCGTTTTTAGTAACTGAGCTCAAAGCCCTGTTGACTCAGACATGAAAAGCCTCATGATTGGCATTAGGAATTTAAACTTGTCCTTTCTTCAGGTGATCTGCCCACTACATGGTACACAAGGAGTTTTTCCAGAGCTTAAGTATTTATAAAGTTGATTTCAACCTTTTGAAATATCCAATTTCCTATTTTCTACCCCTATGGTCTTGGTTTAGTAGTTCTTTAAAAGTAGTAGATATTTGCATATTGTACTATTCCTTATGCATTCAGAAGGAGGTAGAGAGGAAATGAATTCGTGAAGTATTGTTCTTTCCATCTTTAATGCTTTAATCAATATTCACACCTTGGAATTCATCAGAGAATTCATACTGAAAAGAAACGTTACAGATGTAAGAAGTGTGGCAAAGTCTTTAGTTAGAATTGGGGCCTTATAATTCATCAATACGTAATGGACAGAAACCATAGAAATGTAATGAGGGTGGGAAACCTTTAGTGCACATTTAGTCTTAACTGACCATCAAGCAGTTAAGACATATAGGAGAGAAGCTCTTGAAATGTATGTGGCAAAGCCTTTAGTTACAGATCTTATTTTACAGTTCATCGGAGAATTCATACTGGAGAGAAAACATAAATGTGATGTTTGTGGCCAGTGCTTTACTCAAAAGGTGAGCCTTGGAATTCTTCAGAGAATTCATCCTAGAGAGAAAACTTACAAATATAATGAGTGTGACCAAGATTTCAATGCACGTTGAGCTCTAACCAACCATCAAGCAGTTCATACAGGAAAGAAATTGTATAAATGTAATTTATGTGGCAAAGCCTTCTGTTACAGGTTTTATATCATGGTTCATTGGAGAATTCATGCTGGAGAGAAACCATATAAATGTGATGTGTGTGGCCGGTGCTTTACTCAAAATGCACACCTTGGAATTCATCTGGGAGTTCATGCTGGAGAGAAACCGTATAAATGTAATGTATGTGGCAAAGCCTTTAGTCAAAATGCACACCTTACAGTTCACCAGAGAATTCATACTGGAGTTCAGTTCAGTTCAGTTGCTTAGCCGTGTCCAACTATTTGCAACCCCGTGAACCGCAGTATGCCAGGCCTCCCTGTTCATCACCAACTCCTGCAGTTCACTCAGACTCATGTCCATTGAGTCAGTGATGCCATCCAGCCATCTCATCCTCTGTTGTCCCCTTCTCCTCCTGCCCCCATCCCTTCCAGCATCAGGCTGTTTTCAAATGAGTCAGCTCTTCACATCAGGTGGCCAAAGTTTGGGAGTTTCAGCTTCAACATCAGTCCCTCCAATGAACACCCAGGACTGATCTCTATAGAATGGACAGGCTGGCTCTTCCTGCAGTCCAAGGGACTCTCAAGAGTCTTCTCCAACACCACAGTTCAAAAGCATCAGTTCTTCGGTGCTCAGCTTTCTTTATAGTCGAACTCTCCCATCCATACATGACCACTGGAAAAACCATAGCGTTGACTAGATGAACCTTTGTTGGCAAAGTAATGTCTCTGCTTTTGAATATGCTGTCCATGTTGCTCATAACTTTCCTTCCAAGGAGTGTCTTTTAATTTCATGGCTGCAATCACCATCTGCAGTGATTTGGAGCCCAGAAAAATAAAGTCAGCCAGTGTTTCCACTGGTTCCCCATCTATTTGCCATGAACTGATGGAACTGGATGCCATGATCTTCGTTTTCTGAATGTTGAGCTTTACGCCAACTTTTTCACTCTCCTCTTTCATTTTCATCAAGAGGCTCTTCCTCTTCACTTTCTGCCATAAGGATGGTGTCATCTGCATATCTGAGGTTATTGATATTTCTCCCAGCAATCTTGACTCCAGCTTGTGCTTCTTCCAGCCTAGCGTTTCTCATGATGTGCTCTGCATATAAGCTAAATAAGCAGGGTGACAATATACAGCGTTGATATCCTCCTTTTCCTCTTTGGAACCAGTCTGTTGTTCCATGTCCAGTTCTAACTGTTGCTTCCTGACCTGCATACAGGTTTCTCAAGAGGCAGGTCAGGTGGTCTGATATTCGTATCTCTTTCAGAATTTTCCACAGATTATTGTGATCCACACAGTCAAAGGCTTTGGCATAGTCAATAAAGCAGAAATAGATGTTTTTCTGGAACTCTCCTGCTTTTTCCATGATCCAGCAGATGTTGGCAATTTGATCTCTGATTCCTCTGCCTTTTTAAAATCCAGCTTGAACATCAGGAAGTTCACAGTTTACGTGTTTCTGAAGCCTGGCTTGGAGAATTTTAAGCATTGCCTTACTAGTGTGTGAGATGAGTGCAATTGTGTGGTAGTTTGAGCATTCTTTGAGATTGGAATGAAAAGTGACCTTTTCCAGTCCTGTGGCCACTGATGAGTTTTCCAAATTTGCTGGCATATTGAGTGCAGCACTTTCACAGCGTCACCTTTCAGGATTTTAATCACCTCCACTAGCTTTGTTCACACTGATGCTTCCTAAGGCCCACTTGACTTCACATTCCAGGATGTCTGACTCTAGGTGAGTGATCACACCATCATGATTATCTGGGTCGTGAAGATCTTTTTGTACACTTCTGTGTATTCTTGCTACCTCTTCTTAATATCTTCTGCTTCTGTTAGGTCCCTACCATTTCTGTCTTTTATTGAGCCCATCTTTGCATGAAATCTTCCCTTGGTATCTCTAATTTTCTTGAAGAGATCTCTAGTCCTTCCCATTGTATTCTTTTCCTCTATTTCTTTGCATTGATCACTGAGGAAGGCTTTTTTATCTCTCCTTGCTATTCTTTGGAACTCTGCATTCAAATCAGTGTATCTTTTCTTTTCTCCTTTGCTTTTTGCTTCTCTTCTTTTCAGAGCTATTTTAAGGCCTTCTCAGACAGCCATTTTGCTTTTTGCATTTCTTTTTCCTGGAGATAGTCTTGATTCTTGTCTCCTGTACAGTGTCACGAACCTCCATCCATAGTTCATCAGGCACTCTATCTATCTACTGGAGAGAAACCATATAAATGTGATATATGTGGCAAACCTTTAGTCAAAGTGCAAAGTTGTAGTTCATCAGAGAATTAATACTGGAGAGAGACCATATGAATGTGAAATTTGTGGCTGGTCCTTTACTCAAAATGCAAACCTTGGAAGTCATCAGAGAATTCATACTGGAGAGTACCTTACAAATATAATGTGTGTGACAAAGCCGTTAGTCAGATTTCTGGCCTTATAATTCATCACAGAACGCATACTAGAGAGAAATCATACAAATATAATTAGTGTGACAGAGCTTTCATTGCACATTCATCTGTAACTGACCATTAAGGAAAACAATATAAATGTAATTTATATGTCAAAGCCTTCAGTCAGTCACAGGAATCGTTTTGCAGATAATCAGTGAATCCATATGGAATGAAGCCTTGCAGATGTAATAAATGCAGTAAATTATATCATCCTTTTGAGCTTCAGAAAAGTCAAACTGTAGGAAAACTGCACAAATCCAGTGAGTGTGGCAAAGCTTTGGATTCTGAGCTGAGATGAGAACTAACTAACCATCATGTAATGAATTCTGAGATCTTACCCATGTAGTGATTGTCGCAAGTATTTTAGAAGGCATTCAAACCTTGCAAATCATGAAAAAGAAATCATACTGGAAAGAAGCCATACATTTAGAGTGCAATAAATCTTAAGAGGACCATAAGGTCACCTGTACATGAGAGAAAGGATGTAAATGTAATATATGTGACCACTGCTTCAATACAAGTCTCAGTAGTCACATCCTCAGGGAATTCATAGTCCAGAGAAAGGAAATGTAATAAGTGGGACAAATGCACCAGGTAGCATTCAGGCCTAAAAAGACATCAGGTGATCCATATGCCAGAGACCTTATAAATGTGGTGAGGCTTTTGTCAGGTGTTTCCATTTAGGCTTCATGAGAAAATTCATACTCTAATACATAGAAGCTATACTGATGTAATGAGTGTGTCTTGACAACAGTCTTATAGAGAGCTTATAGACAACAGTCTCAATTTAAGATTCCGTAAAGAAGTCATTCTGAAGGAAAAGCTTGCAAGTGATAATGAATGTGTAAAACCTTCACTCAGGGCTCATATCTCACCAATCATCAGATGATCCATACTAGGGAGATCCTTACAAGTGTATGTAATGTGGCAAGGCTTTTAGGTGCTGCCTTAAACTCAGGATTTATCAAATACTTTATACTTAGAAATGCAATGACTATGGCAGTTTTTAATTACTATGTAGGAATATATATCCTGGAGACAAGCCACATAAATGTATTTCTAGGACGGAATTTTCTGAAACAGCAACGTTTGGGGACAATACTAGAGCAATGCCTTCCAGATGCAATCGGAGTGGAAAAAGTTTCACCTTGAGTTGAAGTATTATGCAGTAAGAGCCCATATTGAAGAGAAGTCATGAACTGTGTAGGCAAGGGCTTTCTCAAGACAACAGAGTGTATTAGACTTAAAAATATATGTCTTTCAAAGAAACCACACAAAAGTTGTGCATGCTATTTCCTCTAAAATCAGGAAGAAGACAAGGGCGCCCACTCTCATCACAACAATTCAACATAGCTTTGGAAGTCCTAGCAGTGAGAGAAGAAATAGAAATAAAAGGAATGCAGATTGGAAAAGAAGTAAAATTCTTACTCTTTGCAGATGACACGATCCTCTACATAGAAAACCCTTAAGATAGCACCAGAAAATTACTAGAACTAATCAGTAAATATAGTAAAGTTTCAGGATATAAAATTAATAGTCAGAAATCTCCTGCATTCCTATATACTAACAATGAAAAAAGAGAAACTAAGGAAACAATCCCATTCACCATTGCAATTAAAAGAATAAAGTACTTATGAATAAATTCACCTAAAGAAACAAAAAGACAAAACTATAAAACACTAGTGAAAGGAAGATGACACAAATAGATGGAGCAATATACCATGTTCATGGATTGGAAGAATCAATATAGTGAAAATGAGTATTCTACACAAAGGAATCTATAGATGGGAAGATGTTAATGTATGAACTTTGAATTGTAAAATGAGTAAGTTCTGGGAAGCTATGTGCTGCATTCTAACTGTAGTAAATTCTTCTGTGTTACTACATACTTTAAATTTGCCAGCAGAGTAAATCTTAAGTGTTCTCACCATACAAAACATGGGAACTGGGAGTTGATGGATGTGTTGATGACTGGATTGTGATAAATATTTCACAGTGTATACATCTTTCAAATGGTCACATCATGCATGATAAGTATACACATATCTATTTGATTAGTTCTATCTCAAGAAGGAAGAGGTAGGAGGTGAGCTGTGTTTGCCACCTTTAATGGTGTTCAACCCATGTTTCCCATGAGACCCATGAAGCATTTTGCAAAACCATTTATGGTACCCCCTGCCCTATCAGACGTCCTCAGCTACTTGTGTGGGTCCTAGTCCCAGGTATGTTCACAGTGCAGCAAATCTGATCTGGATCCTACATTGAGAACCGAGGCTCTTAGGCGCCACTTCTGAGACTGAGAATAGCCCTAGGGATGAGGAGGCCACTCTGCTCTGAGTGGGGATGGACCAGGGCCTGCTGTGTGACCTGAAGGGCATCATGGGGTCAGCAGAAGTGCCCCCCTGCTGCTGGGTACCTGAGGCCACACCAGGAGGGGAGTGTGATCTGAGGGAAAGTGTTGGAAAGCTCCTGTGTCAGTCTCTGTGCCAGAATTAACTGTCCTGAGTCCCTCCTGAGACAGTGGGCACAGAGGACTGTCTGTTCCCCATGGAGGGCTTCCCTGCATGTGTAGTTGGGGCTCAGGAAGGGGGAATGTTGACTGTAGGTATTAAACAGCATGTTTAACAGGGCTAGGGGGCTTTTCATTCCATCATCTATTTTTCACTATGAAATCCAAGTTTACTGATACTTTTTTGTCTTCTTTGTCACATGGTGCACCTTGCAGAATCTTAGTTCCCTGAGTACGGATTGAACCTGAAACTCCAGAAATGGAAGTGTGAGGTCTTAACCACGGGACTGCCAGGGAAGTCCCCAACTTTACTAACCTTGGTTCGTTGTTTTATTGTGGAATTAACAAATAAACTTTGGTTTTTGTTAATAACCACATACCTAAAATTGGCTGCAGATAAAGTCATTTTTTAATAAAAATTATTTAGGTGTTCTGGGTCTTTGTTGCTGCTTGGTCTTTTCTCTAGTTGCCAGCAGTGGGGGCTGTTCTCTAGCCGTGGTGCATGGGATTCTCCTTGTGTCTTGTTGCAGAGCATGGGCTGTATGATGCTTGGGCTGTATGATGCTTGGGCTTCAGTAGTTTCAGGATGTGGGCCTTGTAGTTTAGGCTCTTGGGCGTTACAGCACAGGCTCAGTAGTTGTGTCACTTGGTCTGAGTTGCCCCGAGGCATGTGGCATTATCCTGGAGCAGAACCCATGTCTTCCGCATTTGCGGGTGGATTCTTTACCATTGCGCCAGGAGAGATGCCCTCATATTATTTGTAAAGACAGGTATTTTATAGAGATTGGACTCAAAGTATTCTATATATGTTTTTTATATGTCTACTACTTTTTCTTTTTTTAAAACTAATGTAGTATTAGAATTGAGACGTCCCTGTTGGTACAGTGGATAAGAATGTGTCTGCCAATGCAGGGGATATGGATTGGATCTCCCTGGTCCGAGAAGATTCTGCATGCCCGGGAGTAACTAAGCCCATCCACCACAACTACTGAGCCCATGCTCGAGAGCCTGTGAGCCAAAATTGCAGACCCCATGTGTTGCAACTAAAGAAGCCTTGTGCCTGCAGTCCACCTGCAACCTGTTCTCTGTAACAAAAGATGCCATTGCAGTGAGAAGCCCATTCACCACAACTACAGAGTATCTCCCGCTCAGTGCAACTAGAAAAAGCCACACAAAGTAACAGACCAGCACAACCTAAATAAATAAGGAAGCTTTTTTTAAAAAGGTAATATTGACACACTTAAGTACAGTTGATTCATTTTCATGGCCCCAGAGATGCTGAAATACATATGACTAAAAGTGATAATGAGAAAATGATTTAAAAATGTGTCAACAGGCAACTCTTCATTTCAGTCAGTTGTGTATTTACATGTACATGCATGTGTGCATGGATATGCAACTCCATGGTTTTATTACAAAACATCATCTCACGCTTTGTACCTTTTAACAGTTGAAATTATATCTTAAATATATTCAGTTCAGTTCAGTTCAGTCGCTCAGTCGTGTCCGACTCTTTGCGACCCCACGAATCGCACCTTGCCAGGCCTCCTGTCCATCACCAACTCCCGGAGTTCACTCAGACTCACGTCCATCGAGTCAGTGATGCCATCCAGCCATCTCATCCTCTGTCATCCCCTTCTCCTCCAGCCCCCAATCCCTCCCAGCATCAAAGTCTTTTCCAATGAGTCAACTCTTTGCATGAGGTGGACAAAGTATTGGAGTTTCAGCTTTAGCATCATTCCCTCCAAAGAAATCCCATGGTTGATCTTCAGAATGGACTGGTTGGATCTCCTTGCAGGCCAAGGGACTCTCGAGAGTCTTCTCCAACACCACAGTTCAAAAGCATCAATTCTTCGGCGCTCAGCCTTCTTCACGGTCCAACTCTCACATCCATACATGACCACTGGAAAAACCATAGCCTTGACTAGACGGAGCTTAGTTGGCAAAGTAATGTCTCTGCTTTTCAATATGCTATCTAGGTTGGTCATAATTTTTTTTCCAAGGAGTAAGTGTATATTTATGTAGCCTTAATTTTTTTCTACCCCAGCACAGGAATGATTTAAATAGTAATAAGATTACTGATACTGTGTGGGGGGGAGAGATTGAGGAGTGACCCTATACAATGACCTTTTATGGCCTTCCATTGCTCTTCAAATTCCTTGATGTTATTTGACGTTTCTCAGGGAACTGTTATTGATGGACTTTTATGCTGTGTTACTTAACTGTTTGATTCCTTAGGTTCAAAGGAATTTGACTTGACTCCCTCCTCTTTTAATATAAAAGGGGACTGAGTTATAACTCAGATAAGATGGTTTTGGGGGTACAGTTCACCATATTTTCGGTTTGCTGACTTTTTGAATAAAGTACTTTTCCTGCCCCAGCAACTTGTCTCTCAATTATTGGCCTGTTGTGTGGAGAGTAGTAGAAGTTTGCTGCTGCTAAGTCGCTTCAGTCATGTCCGACTCTGTGCGACCCCATAGACGGCAGCCCACCAGGCTCCCCCGTCCCTGGGATTCTCAAGCAAGAACACTGGAGTGAGGTGCCATTTCCTTCTCCAATGCATGAAAGTGAAAAGTGAAAGTGAAGTCGCTCAGTCGTGTCCGACTCTGTGCGACCCCATGGACTGCAGCCCACCAGACTCCTCTGTCCATGGGATTTTCCAGGCAAGAGTACTGGAGTGGGGTGCCATTGCCTTCTCCCAGTAGAAGTTTAGAATGTGTACTAAAGGAACAATGCGGTTTTCATCAATTTTTAAAGATGTATTGCTCTTTTTGGCCACATGATGCAAAGTGCGGACTCAATGGAAAAGACCTTGATGCTGGGAAAGATTGTGGGCAGGAAAAGAGGGCAACAGAGGGTGCAATGGTTGGATGGCATTACCCGCTCAATGAACACAAGTTTGAAAAAACCCTGGGAGATAGTGAAGGACAGGGAAGGCTGGTGTGCTGCAGTTCATGGAGTTGGAAAGAGTCAGATTCGACTTAGCAACTGATCAACGAAAATTGCTCTTTTTAAAGCAATGGTTAGTAAACTTTGTCAATGTCAAAATTAAAACAAACAAACAAACAAACCAGGTACCGCCAGAAGTTCCTATCCCATACCTTAGTCCTGCAGTCTCAGACAGTAGGTTTTGACCTTGTGTCTCTGGAACTGAGCGATGGGGAAAGAGGAAAAGTTGTTATACAGGATGTCACTGTAAAATGGCACGTTTTCCCCAGGGATAGTTTTGTATTTCTTATTTTAGTTTGCAGTACAGAGAGAAATCCAGAAAATTTTGTTTTCTTAAGATGGTTAAATTATTTTAATGGCAAGAAATGATCTGCATCCAATTACCACCCTATAGGAACTCTTCGGAAACCCAGGTTCTCAACCCCTGAATTGCCAAGAGCAGGACAGGCAAGAACCTGCTGACAAAACCATTTCTTTATTTATTTATTGCACTTGAAAATATGTGGGTTATTGTCAAATACCTTTTGGTATTGATTTCTCACATAGTTTCACAGTAATAAGAGAGCAGGCCCTGTATGATTTCAGTACTCTTTATTTAAGCCATGAAACTTTTGCACCTTGTTTTACATTATGTTCCAGTGTCTCCTGGTTAATAGTCTATGGGAACTTGAATAAAATTTATATCCTGCTCTTGTGGGAAAATTGTATAAGCCTTAATTATGTTGAATTGGTTCACAATGCTTTTCAGGTCTAGTATACCCTACTTTCCTGTCCATTCTATTAATTTTTGAGAGTTTAATATTGAAATTCCAATGAAAAGTCTTAATTTGTCCACTGAAAAAATTGTAATATATAGTGGAATTGTTTGTAACTATTTTGAAAGCCTCATGTAAATGTGTTGTCATACTTTTGTCATTTCAAAAAATTTTTAAAAGGAAAATAAAATCTTTATTGAAACTTTTCTACTTGTTAGGAGGACATATCCTAGTTTCCAACATACTGGTCTCCAAAGTTATAAGCTTTTGCCTTAAAAGTGTAACGGGGGACACAGCGACCTGGGGAGGCCGGCCGCCTCTGCCTGCATGGCCGCGTGGAGCCCCGCCACTGCAGTGCCTCTGGTCCGCGGAACCCGCCAGCTTCCTCCTCTCCACTGTGCCCAGTGCACGTTTTCCTCGCATCCCGAGGGGGAGCGCAAAGTGACCCAGATCCTCAAAATTTCCAGGAGGCTGTGCGGAATGTATAAAAGTCAAATTAAATCGGAAGAATTTAAGGAGACGAGAACTGCCTAGCAGCCAACAGGCACTAAAAGAAGAACTCAAAGGTAGGCACGGATTGCAGATTTTTAAGTCTATCCCCATACCCTGGCTGCTTAGATGTTGTTGCTAAAACACTGGATGAGTCTTACTAACAGGGGCTTCCCTTGTGGCTCAGCTGGTAAAGAATCTGCTTGCAACGCGGGAGACCTGGGTTAAATCCCTGGCTTGGGAAGATCCCACGCAGAAGGGAAGGACTACCCACTCCAGTATTCTGGCCTGGAGATTCCATGGACTATATAAACCATGGGGTCGCAGAGTCGGACACGACTGAGCGACATTCACTACTACCACCGTTCTTTCCTCAACATATGACAAAAAGTTTATTTTGTTCATCGACATTTCCATATTGTAATTATAGAAGACTATGCTATCTATTTAGATGTTAAAGGCAACAAATTTAAAAAAACAGGCTGTAATTTATGGGGCATCACAGGACTGTTAAAACACCTCCCGGCCCCTTGCCCCGCCTTGCTCTCGCTCTGGAGACCTGGACGCTCCTCGCCCCGCCCCTCTCCTGCAGCGAACCGCCCAGCCCCCGACCAGGAAGCTCCGCCTTGCAGTCCGTGTGTGCGCAGTTTCCTGTGGAAGGGGAAGGCCGCGAGAGAAGGCCGCTGGGGGGGTCCTTGAGGTTTTTTTCTCCTACTGTAAAGGTATGCTGTGCGCTTAGCCGTCCAACCCGCCCTCGCCAGCCCATCTTCAGGGTCTCGCTGGTTCTGTAGCGGTAACATCCCACTACCGCGCCGTCCACAGCAAATAAACCCAGAGACCGCGGTTGCACGTCGAGTGTTCGAACTCGCTCTAAGGCTTGTCCTTGCGGTTGGCTTTTCGGCCTTCGGCCCCTGAGACACCGCCTTTCGAGATATTTTCCTGCTTAAAACTTAACCGTTAGTACCTACGCCTGTGCCTTGTAAGGTCCCCGGGCGCGAGGGGGATTCGGGCACGTCCACCTCCATCGCCTCACCCTGTCGGCCCCTGGAGGTCGTGTCAGCAGCCCCGCTCCCAGAGAAGCCGCGTCCTCTCCCGGGTCCTGGGATACCGGAGAACCCGCCCGGCCGGAGACGCCCTTGGCTCCCACCCTCTCTGCCCCCGGGTCTCCTCAGGCCGATCGTTCTGCCCCGCAGGCCTCCCTTCCTGGTCAGTCCCTTTTCCTCACCCCTGGGCTGGACGTGTGGCACCCAGTGTTTTTCCGTCACGAGTCCGTCTTGTTGGAAAAGGTGTTCTTTTGATAGGCGGGCGTTTCATTTACTCATCGTTTCTGTAGATACGTGGGCGAGGGGGATCAGAAGAAGCAGTGACTGAGAGTGAAAGGCAAACTCAGAAGTGGAAAACAATGAGAGAACCCACGGGGTCGCCCAGGATGGCTCAGGCGGTTGTAAAGGGATGGTAAAATGAAATAGACTTAGCTCTTAAAGTAGCGGGTGGGTGAAAGAGAAATGGACAAAGGCGTGGGATCTCCAGGAGTTGGAGACAAGGAGTCAGGGTCCGCGCGTCTGCGGTAGGAGGGCTGACAGGGGTGATCCTAGGAGAGAAACAGGGATAGGTGTTGACTAGAAGAGAAGAGAAGGAAGTAAGCCTAGACACCTGGAGTGCCCCAGAGTGGGATTGTAACAGGGAGAGAAGGGGTGTGACTAGAAAGCAGAGAGGGAGCAGAGTTGGAGAAAGAGAGACAGATGTATAGATGTTTAGGACAATTAGAAGGGTGGGGGTGGGGAGAAGAGCAGCAAGAGGAGAAACAAGTTGCCGAGGGGGGCAGGACATGTGTGAGGGAAGAAATAGGAGGGCAGAAACAGCATCCCACCTGAGGCAGTGGACACCAAAGGACTCTTCCACATAGGGAGGTCTTCCTGTTTTTGTGTTTGTGGCAAACGAAGGGGGGACTTTGATTCTAAGCCTGAAGCAGCCTGTTTTCCACTTGCCAGATCAACTTCTAAAAACTTACATTGTCTGAGGAAGAAGCTGGGAAGAGGAGGAAAAAAGGCAAGAAAAGAGGAATGGCTCTTTCTCAGGTAAAATCATATTCTCAGTTGATTCTCAGTCTGTCCTTCCTGAAATCCCTTCTTTGGACTTACTAATCATCTCTGACTCTGAAGTATCCTTCCTGACACGTGTACATGCACACTCACCAGGGAACTTCCCTCAGGGCCTGTCGTCTCCACTGAGATCCCATCTCTGCACGACCCAGTGGCCTGGACCTTGTGTGGAGGGCACCATCCTGGGCAGGTTTGAGAAGGGCTGGTTTGAGAAGGTCTCTCAGTGCTGTTGGGCAGGAGGGATTGCCTCGGGTCCTTCTGGCTGTGCAGTCTGCTCTCTGTCAATCAGGATTAAGAAGCTGTGGGTGGAAGTCAGGTGTTAACATGCACAGTACCTGGTAAAATCTGGAAGTAGACCTAAAAAGGGAAATTTGTTCTAAGGTAATTGAAGTGAAGTGAGTGAGTCACTGATTTCAAAATCCTGATTGGAAATGGGATGGAAAGTTCAGAATCAGGTATCAGTGATAAAGGGTGTGCTATTCCATCATCTGTTTGAAACTGTGACATCAATCTAAATCTCTGAGAGCTGGAAATTCACTTTCATTGCCTTCATTCTTCAGATTTTGTCTTTTCACTGTGTTCATTTTGTGGTTTGGCAGAGATGTTTTTACTTTTGATGCAGGTGAGGTTTCCTCTTCATTGTTTAACCCATAGATTCCCATTTGTTATGGCAACTGTCTTTTTTCCACTGGGTTTTCTTAGCATCCTTGTCATTAGACTTTAAATATATGCAAATATTTATATGCATATGGTTATATTTTAAATACAGGCAAATATATGCAAATGGTTATTTCTGAACATTCTCTTCTGTTTGCTTGGTGTATAAATCCGTGTTTATGCCAGTACTACACCATCTGGATGATATTGTGATATGGCTTGAAATTTTAAAAAGGGTGGCCTTCATCTTTCATCTTTGTACTTATTGAAGATTACTTTTGCAGTTTGTGGTCCCCTTGAGATTGTTTATGATTTCAGGCAAGTTTTTTCTATTTCTGCCAACATTTCTATTGTACGCTTCATAATGAATTCATTAAATCTGTGGAACACTTTGAGTAACTTGGAAATGTAGAGTACTGAGATTTCCAGTCCATGACTACTAGATTTATTTATTTTGGATTTCTTTTAGAAATGGTTAAGTAGTTTTCAGTGTATATGTTTCACCTCCTTGGTGAATTATTCCTAAATATTTCATCCATTTTTAGTATAATAGTAAATAAAATTGTTATGTGATTTTCTTTTAACATTGTTCATTGTGTATAGAAATGCAGCTGATTTGCACATTGACTTTTGTATCCTGCAAGTTTGCTAAAGTTGCTATTTGATGTGGCAGGGGGTTTTTTGTGTCTGTGTGGAATCTACAGTTTATACATAAAAGACCTTGTCCTCTAGGAAAGAAGGTAACTTTCTAATTTTTCACTTTGGGAAGCTTTGATTTCTTTTTCTTGTCTAATTGCTCTGGTTAGGGGTTTCAGTCCTTTGTTGAACAGTGTTGCAGAGTGTGCGTCCTTGCCTTCTTCCCACTCTCAGAGGCAAAGTTTTCAGTCTTTCACCATTGAGAACAATGTTAGGTGTGCTCTTTTCATACATCATATATTTTAGTTTGAGATACTTGTTTTGAAAACAAAACAAGACCCCCAAATGAACAGGAATGTATCAAAAGTGTGAACAGACATGAGATCTCAGGGCAGAGAGGAAAGCACAATGTTAATAGTGATTGGAAATGTCTTGTAATGGTACATAGAAATGATAGCTTACGGTGAACAACATCAGATTCATGATCTCTGAGGAAGAAGATATAGCTTTGGAACCAGGGACCAGGCTTGATCACTCAAGAGCTTTTTGTAGCAGAGTTTTATTTAAGAAAGCTTCTGACATACACATCAGAAGGGGGATGGAGAATGCCCCCCCTCGCTGTTCTTAGCAAGGGAGCTATATAGTTTCTCAATTGCTTATTACAGTAAGTCAAAAGAATGTCTCAAGGTTGTAAAGCTTTTACCAGACCCATGCCCAGAATTTACATTTCAAGATGACAGGATTAGTCAGAAGGTTCTCAAGAAGGAGAAACCTGTCTTCAAGCAGGAAACATTGTTGTTCTATTATCTTCAGTTCAGTGCAGTCGCTCAGTCCTGTCCCACTCTTTGTGACCCCATGAAGTGCAGCATGCCAGGCCTCCCTGTCCATCACCAACTCCCGGAGTTCACTCAAACTCACGTCCATCGAGTCGGTGATGCCATCCAGCCATCTCATCCTCTGTCGTCCCCTTCTTCTCCTGCCTCCAATCACTCCCAGCATCAGAGTGTTTTCCAATGAGTCAACTCTTCACATGAAGTGGCCAAAGTATTGGAGTTTCAGCTTTAAAATCTGACATAGATTCTGTTCCAAAGAACACCCGGGACTGATCTCCTCCAGAATGAACTGGTTGGATCTCCTTGCAGTCCAAGGGACTCTCAAGAGTCTTCTCCAACACCACAGTTCAAACGCATCAATTCTTTGGTGCTCAGCTTTCTTCACAGTCCAACTCTCACATCCATATTGACCACTGGAATAACCACAGCCTTGACTAGACGGACCTTTGTTGGCAAAGTAATGTCTCTGCTTAGTACAGAGTTTAAGTGGAGTTGTTTTGTTGTATAATCGTCAGCTCTGGGCTTAAAGAAAACAGTTTGTCCTTTTCTCCTCCTTGATAATTCCAGACCACTTTCTATCCTCCTCGAGAGCCCCAGACCCCTTTCTCCTCCTCGGGTACCCCGGACTTCTCAACCTACCTCAGAACTGACTCTCTCAGCTCTTTGGCCAGAGAGAAGTTTGTTTATTAGAGTCCCAGAGGAAGCTTAACCTTTCCCCGAGTTCTCAGCCTGTCCTTCAACATGTATCATGTGTTCTTTCACCCGCCAGTGGTGCTGCAGCTCCATCAGACACAAAGGCAAGGTTTGTATCCACAACAGTTGCCATCTCCCTGCTGTGAGCTGGTTGTTCTCGAGTGTGAGGAGCATGAGGTGGGCTGCCTTGCCCCCTCTTCTCTCTTTGTGGGCTTGGATGTATTGGCTACTCAATTCTTAGTCCATATAGATCAGAGCTGATGCCCCAAGCGTCTAACCCCTGATCCGGTGCTGCTTTCATCACAGTTGTCATATTTGGAAGATAGAATCGGAAAATGGGAAAGTACTGGCTGCTGTTTAATTTTATCCAGCACCTCAGAACCTGTAATGAACTGTCTCAGTCCCTGTCTGCCTCTTAAGATCGCTCAGCCATTTCTGCTGTTCTCCTTTTGCTGCCATACATGTCAGGGTGTGTGGAATAAGCTGGTGGATTGGATCTTCTGTGCCTGTTACTTGGGAAAACTGTAAGGACAGCAGTCCAACAAAGGGAATACACGTGAATCTTTCAGGCTCTTAGTTTGGCATCTCTGGGTGGACCAAATAGTCCCGTTTCAAGGTCTTAGGATATAAGACCCCCATATCTCATAGTTTTCCACTCTTGTACTGGTCTTTTTTTTTTAATTAATTAATTAATTTTTTTTATTTTACTTTACAATACTGTGTTGGTTTTCCTGTACATTGACATGAATCTGCCATGGATGTACATGAGTTCCCAATACTGAATCCCCCTCCCACCTCCCTCCCCATATCACCTCTCTGGTCATCCCAGTGCACCAGCCCCAAGCATCCTGTATCCTGTATCAAACCTAGACTGGTGATTCGTTTCTGACATGATAGTATACATGTTTCAATGCCATTCTCCCAGATCATCCCACCCTCTCCCTCTCCCACAGAGTCCAAAAGTCTGTTCTATACATCTGTGTCTCTTTTGCTGTCTCACATACAGGGTTATCATTATCATCATTCTAAATTACATATATATGTGTTAGTATACTGTATTGGTGTTTTTCTTTCTGGCTTACTTCACTCTGTATAATCGGCTCCAGGTTCATCCACCTCATTAGAACTGATTCAAATGAATTCTTTTTAATGGCTGAGTAATACTCCATTGTGTATATGTACCACCACATTCTTATCCATTCATCTGCTGATGGACATCTAGGTTGCTTCCATGTCCTGGCTATTATAAACAGTGCTGCGATGAACATTGGGGTACACGTGTCTCTTTCAATTCTGGTTTCCTTGGTGTGTATGCCCAGCAGTGGGATTGCTGGGTCATAAGGCAGTTCAATTTCCAGTTTTTAAAGGAATCTCTGCACTGTTTTCCATAGTGGCTGTACTGGTTTCCATTCCCACCAACAGTGTAAGAGGGTTCCCTTTTCTCCATACCCTCTGCAACATTTATTGCTTGTAGACTTTTGGATCACAGCCATTCTGACTGGTGTGAAATGGTACGTCATAGTGGTCTTGATTTGCATTTCTCTGATAATGAGTGATGTTGAGCATCGTTTCAAAAATATGGAATGCTTCACGAATTTGTGTGTCATCCTTGCACAGGGGCCCTGCTAATCTTCTCTGTATCGTTCCAATTTTAGTATATGTGCTGCTGAAGCGAGCACTGTACTGTTCTATCTAGTCTGGGAGTGTAGACTCTTCCTGACTTTGCCTTCTCCTTAGTTTGTATAATTTTTCCTTTTAAATTTGATTTGGAAACATGTGGCTCTAGGGTCTGAAGTCATGTCCAGTTTCTTTGCTGTGGTAATCTGCCTGTGTTTACAGGGCAGCTCCTCATGGACTCTCTGTGGTGTGGGTTTACTGGGTAAGAGAAAATTTTTAAAGGAGAATACTTTCCCTTATTGGTTGTAATAGTTTCCTCCTGCATACAGAATTACCACTTGAAGCTACTTAGTATAGAGGTCAGCGTGTTCTGTGATATGAGAAAGTATCTGAAGACCTTGACCTGTACATCTTTTTCTGGCTTTGAGTGATGTCAGAGAAGCCTGCGTGAAGGGCACTGTGATAGTGTTGTTCACGTGTACTATCACCATGCCCTTTGAGCCTCACCAAGAGGTGTAGGAACTTCTCCTGACAAGCGTACTGTCCAGGTTCACACCCTCATATTTGTGAGGCCTCACTGGCAGAATCTGAGCACATGTTTTAAAAAACAGCTTTTTACTGAGAATAAACCCTTTTAAGAGGAAGTATCTTGGCTTCCGACATAACTTGAAGCTTTTACCTGAGCACTGTTACAGAGGGTAACTTAATGCTGTCAAGGTAACAGGCCCCGCCCCCTCCGCGCCCCGCCCCTCCCACGAACTCTGCGCACCTCGGGTGCTCGCCCCGCCCCTGGTCGGAAGCCGAGTCTCTAAAACCAAAAGCCCTTTCACACAGAGCCGGAAGCTGGAGAGCGCGGAGCCGAGGTTCCCGAGCGGCGCCTACGCTTCCTTCTAGAGTAAGTTTGTAGAGCTCGCCACCCCTCCAGTTCACACCTCCGCCCCCGCTCACTCGTCCTCATGGTGTGAGAATTGCCAGCGACCTGAAAACCCTGGCACCCCGTGCTTGGCCCCGAATAAACGCTGCCGCTGCCGTTGCGGCCCAGTTATCTTTTCGTTTGGGTTTTAAGTGTTGCTGAGGCGGTTTCGGCCCTCGGTGCGCCTACTCACCGCTTCTGGCGACGTTTTCCTGCTTAAAACCCTTTTTGACCTCTGGCCTCGCCAAGTAAAGCCCTCTCTCGCGAGTTGGAGTCGCGCTCGCCGCGTCGCCTTCTCGACCGCTGGAGGCAGAGCCGAGATAGGCCGCGCGCCCTCTCCCCGGTCCCGGGATTCCTGAGAGCCCGCCCCGCTCCCGAGCCCCCTCCCTCCCAGCCCCTCTGTCCTCGCGTCTCCTGAGGCCGGTCTTTTTGCCCCGCAGCAGCCCCCTTTCCTGTCAGCCCGTCCCCTCAGCCCGGATAGGGTAGGTGACCTGGGCCAGCCATGTGACAGCCAGTGCTTTTCCATTCCCAGTTCAACTCGGTCGGAAAAGGTGCTCTTCCGGTCTGGGGGCGTCTCGTTCTGTCGCCCACTCAGTAAATTCAGGAGGCAGGAGGATCAGGAGAAGCAGAGTCAGAAGGACTGAGAGAAATAACTGAAACTGAGGAGAAAAGCATCAGGGAGAACCAATGGGAAAACTGAGACTGGCTGAGGGACTTGCAAAGGGATAGTCAAGTCAAAGAGGTTAAGCCTTGGAAATAGCCAAGTGAGTAAAATAGAGAAGTATTAATAAATTAGAAAGCCAGATCTCCAGGGACTGGGAAACAGCACAGGGAGAACTGCCCTGTATCAGGGAAGGGCGATGAGGGACGTCAGAGGTGGAGAGTCCCTAACTGGGTTTCAGCCGGGTTTGAGTCCAGGCCTCTTCGGTTAGAGTCCCGAGTTGTGTTTTCACCCGGTTGGAGTCCCGCCACAAGGGTTCAAGTCTCAATCTGAGGTGGCCAGTTTTATGGTGTTGGCAGAGAAAGGTAAGCAGCAGAGGAAGAAAGGGCTGGAAGGTAGCATAGTCACATCGCCTGCCAGAGAGCCGGGAGGAAGGGAGAGTCACAGCGAGACAAGGGGAGTAATTTGGAGCGCAGAGAGGGAGCCGAAATGGGGGAAGAAAGAGGCAGACATAGGTATGGATTTTTGAAAGACTCAGGAAGGTTGGAGAGAGAGCATTTGGAGGGGGAACGAATTGCAGCAGCCTGGGACAGGACACGTGTGAGGGAGGAAATAGGAAAAGAACAGCAGGAGAGCAGAGGGGGAGAAAAAGACACTGAGACCCAGATGAAATAGGGAGCTAGGTGAACAGAGGGGTCAGCTCGATCCAGGTGTGGCCAGTTATTTGGATACAGATGATTTTTTTAGTTATACAGAGGAGGATGAGAATTTCAAAACTCCTGTCTATAATGCTTGTGTCTTTTTTTATTACTTGTGACAGAAGATGACTTTCATTTGCAAACCCTATTGAGCCTGGGGCAGTGGCTTGATTCACTGAGGTGTGAGTGACCCCCTTCCCTTGTCCTATCATAAAATAGAGGTCAGGGAAGAAGAGACCTGGGGCAAGAAATGACTGACTCTAGAGTGTCAGTCTGTGGTCGCATTTTATTGTCTTTTTGATGAATTTTTTGGGCCGTATTGTGCCATGGGCTCAGGAGTTGTGGCTCCCAGGTTCTGAAGCACAGGCTCAGTAGTTGTGCACAGGCTTAGTTGCTTGTACTTGTGGGATCTTTCTGAACCAGGGTTAGAACCCATGTCTCCTGCATTGTCAAGCAGATTCTTCTCCACTGTATCATTATTGGATAACATTTTTAGAGGAACACTTTTTTAAAAAAACTTATTCACATTTTCTGTTTTCTTTATGTATGGTGCTTTTTGTAGCTTGGAATAGGTCTTCATTCAGTTTCTGTACTCATTTTTAACTTCAGAAATAAGCTTTTTTAGTTTCCAGTATTCTACTTTTACCATCCTTTTCTAAATATGATTATTCTCCACATATTTTTAACTTTGACACCGGATTTTTAGATTAGAAATATTTCTCAGTTTTTGGGTTTTTTTTTTTCAAATTTTTTTCAGATTCATTCCTTGCCTGAGTGCTTTTTCCCTTCATCTCATACATTTGAAATTTTCTTTGGTAAGTAGTAAATCATCTTAGACTATTTTGTGCCATATTTAGCAAAAATGTCACCTCGCTTATCAGTTCTAATGAGGTAGATGAACCTAGAGTCTATTATACAGAGTGAAATGAGTCAGAAAGACAAATACTGTATATTAATGCATGTATATGGAATTTAGAAAGATGGTACCAGTGATCCTACATGCAGGGCAACAAAGGGAGACACAGATATAAAGAACAGACTTCTGGACTCAGTGGGAGAAGGTGAGGGTGGGATGATTTGAGAGAATAGCACTGAAACATGTAAATTACCATATGTAAAACAGAATGATCAGTGCAAGTTCAATGCACAAAGCAGGGTACCCAAAGCCAGTGCTCTGGAACAACCCAGAGAGATCTGGTGAGGAGGGAGGTGGAAGAGGGTTAAGAATGGAGGCGCTGCTTCTGCTGCTAAGTCGTGTCAGTCATGTCCGACTCTGTGTGACCCCATAGACGGCAGCCCAACAGGCTCCTCTGTCCCTGGGATTCTCCAGGCAAGAATACTGGCATGGGTTGCCATTTCCTTCTCCAATGCATGAAAATGAAAAGTGAAAGTGAAGTCGCTCAATCGTGTCTGACTCTTAGTGACCCCATGGACTGCAGCCTACCAGGCTCCACCATCCATGGGATTTTCCAGGCAAGAGTACTGGAGTGGGGTGCCATTTCCTTCTCCAATACATGAAAGTGAAAGTGAAGTTGCTCAGTCCTGTCCGACTCTTAGACTCTTAGCGACCCCATGGACTGCAGCCTACCAGGCTCCACCATCCATGGGATTTTCCAGGCAAGAATACTGGGGTGGGTTGCCATTTCCTTCTCCAGTGCATGAAAGTGAAGTTGCTCAGTCGTGGCCGACTCTTAGACTCTTAGCAACCCCATGGACTGCAGCCTACCAGGCTCCACCATCCATGCAAGAGTAGTTGCATGGCAAGTACTCTCTGCAGGCAAGAGTACTGGAGTGGGGTGCCATTATAGTCACTAGCAGTCTGTTAATGAAGAAAAGGAAGGTTTTAAAACTCAGAATGGCACCAGGCCCCTCATCCATAAATGCATTTTGGGATAATCTTGGCACCAGATGATTCATCCCAGGCCACACAATGATTAACTTGAATCTTATAGAAGGGCAGATTACCATAGAAATCGTTTTGTTTATACATAGATTAGGGGAACAATATCTTAGTATAACATACTGGTTTGTGAAGTAGGTTCTCAGCCATTAGGCGGAACTGACTTGAAGACAGAGTCTGGGGTAAGTGTATAGTCCATTCACATAGCTTAAGACAAACATTTCCATAAGAAAAATGGATTGGTTAACTCAAGGTTTGAGAATAGTTAACTTCAGGTGAAACCAGGTGTCATTATGGCAACAAGTATGTTAAGAGAAACCTCCTTTTAAATTTGTATAAAGAAGGAAAAAAGTATCACTAGTTTGTTTGCTCCTGCCGCTTAAGAGAGAGAAAAATGTCTGACACTTACAGCCTATTTCCTCCATTTGGAGACCCCTGGCCTTCCTGCCTGTTACCCTCTCAGTCCACCCTTTTCTTTTAGGAGAATTATGTTGCCTAGGAAAAAGGGGCATCGTTCTTGTTCCATAACTACTTCCAAGCTGACAAGGGGCGTTGTCCTTAAATTGGTGAGGCAACATATTCTCCTAACCCTCATACCGAAGATGTCTGATCCAGGGCCCCCAAATAGTAGTTGGAAGCAGCTGCAGCCGTAGCAGGAGTTTGAACAACTGTTGCAGGAAGGGGGACCCCTTCCAGGTCTGAAACTGAGCTTTTGTCTAACACTTGGAAATGAATTGTCTGAGGAGACGCATGTGCTGACAAAGCAAGAGATTTTATTGGAAAAGGGCACCTGGGTGGAGAGCAGTAGGGTAAGGGAACCCAGGAGAACTGCTCAGCCATGTGGGTCGCAGTCTCGGGTTTTATGGTGATGAGTTTAGTTTCAGGGTGGTGTTTGGCCAGTCATTCTAATTCGGAGTCTTTCCTAGTGGCGCACGCATTGCTCAGCCAAGATGGATGCTAGCCAGAGAGATTCTGGGAAGTGGACAGACACTCCGTGTCTTCTTTCGACCTTTCCCGAACTCTTCAGGTTGGAGGTGGCTCATTAGTTCTGTATTCCTTATCAGGATCTGTCATAAAACAACTATGCAGATAGTTACTACGGTGCCTGGCCAGGGTAGGTGGTTTCAATCAGTGTGCTTCCCCTAACACAGCCATTTGTAAGTTAAAAGCTTTCATGCAACTAGAAACAAATCCAGTTACACAGTTACAGATGCAGGGAGCAAAGGGCAAAAACAAAACAATCAGAATTATTGTAAGTAAGACAGTTTTACACCATGGGGCACTAGTTAACATCTCCCAAAATGAGGCAATTGAGGCTTCAGGACTATCCATAGCCTCAATCATCTTGTTCATGTGTTTAGTCAAATGAATAACGTTAGTGCTCATATCAGGTTTATATGTCCAGCATTGGGTATGAATAATGGCACAAGTTCCTGCTTGCACAGCTGTCAGAATATCTAAACCTGATCTGTTTTGTAAAACCACCTTTCTGATTTGTGCTTGTTCTGCATTAAGAGCTGAAATAGCTTTTTGAGAATCCTGTAATACCTGTTGAGTAAAATTTGTCAAAGATCCACTCGTAGCATAACATCTGTAGTTCCAAAAGAGGGAACAAAGACTGCAGCCAAATAATCATACCAGTGAAATACAGACCTTGCCCACCGAGTTTTAAGGTGGGGTAAATTAGCAGGCTTTTCTGGAAGCTCTGAAAATATAAAGCCGTGAGTAAAGGCTAGACCCAGGGTGCATCTCCCTATCCAACCAAGGGTAAGCCATGCCCATGGGTAAGAGCCACATATCCAGTAGGTCCCGTTTGGAGCAAGGCAGCTGACTGAGTTATCCAGTCCCAGTTAGTGCCTGGCCAGACAAAGGGAGGACTTGAATTGGGGTTGGAAGACATGGAAATGATTACATTGCATACTTCCTGAGGCAAAAATCCCAATTGTTTCCAATCATTGTAATGAAGTTGTTGGCTAACTTTTGGGGATGGCTCTGTTTGTTCCCAGCATATAGGGGCAGTAGATACTAGACATCCTTTTTCAGGAGTTAGCCATGTAACCTCATCCCATATTTGATAAACGTCAGGTAAAAAACCATTAGATCCAGACCTGTTTGCCTTATGTGTAGTGAAATAGTCATTAAACCGAGACAATGTATAATCAAAATTAAAAGTCACCTTATGTCCATAGTTAAAGTACAAAGTGTTGCATCAGTCCATTTTAGGATTGGTAGATGTCATCAGATGAAGAAGAGGCATCACATATGATTGTTGTCGAAGGTATTCAGAGACTTGGAGAAAGTCTTTTTCCTGAAGTGGAGATGTCCACCACAAAAGCCTTTCATGATGAAGAGGGAAGCGCTCCGAAGATCCAGCAGTTAGACCAATTGTGGAATGCAGCGTAGGAGTGAGCCCAGGACAGGAAGGCATTGTCTTGAGGATCAAATGGCACACTCAGGATGTTTGGAGTCAGCAGAAGTAGGCTCACATAGATTATCAAGCGCGTCTGAAAAGTACAAAGTCAGAGCATAGAAAGTAAAGACATAAAATGAAGTCACTTAGTTCTGGTCAGGTTGCTGCCTCTTAACTCAAGTGTGATGTACCCACGAATCAATTCCTGGCACTTTGACAGCTGTGGAAGAAGAAAGAATAACCTGGTAAGGGCCTTCCCAGAGGGGCTCGAGGGATAGGGCCCCCAGATCCCAATGTTTTCATGAGGACCTCGGTTCCTGGCTCAAATAAAGGCTTGCTTGACTCAGAGGCTGGGTCAGGAGTCGTCTCCCAGAGTTCTGTTATTGCCTGTTGAAAAGCTGAGAGCTGAGTTACATAACTAGTTAATTCCAAGGCTTCAGGGTCTATAACGATGTCTGTGCGTAAGAAAGGCCTTCCATAACTACACTCAAAGGGGGACAGTCCCTCCTTTTGGGGGCAGTTCAAGCCCTCATTAAAGCTATGGGTAGGACTTTAATCCAATTGTCCTGGGTCTCTTGAGTTAATTTGCGCAGATGTCTTTTGATAATATCCTTAGATGTTTCAACCTTTCCTGAGGATTGGGGTCTCCAGGAACAGTGTAAGTGATACTCTATTTCTAGAGCTTTAGATACTCCCTGAGTTACAGCAGCTTTAAATGCGGAGCCATTGTCACTCTGAAGGCTCTGTGGCAGCCCAAACCTGGGGTTAGTTTCATGGATTAAAATCTTTATAACCTCCTTAGCTTGCTTAATATGACGGGGAAGAGCCTCAATCCATCCAGTAAAAGTATCTAGCCAAACTTGTAAGCAAGAATATCAATTAGCTTTTGGCATATGAGTAAAATCGATTACGCAGCCCTCTCCAAGATACTTTCCACTTCGTTGTAATCCAGATATTGCTAGCTTCTCAGTCTTTGGGTTATGTTTCTGACGAACCTCACACCTTTTGATAATGTTCTTTAAAGTTTTCATTACATTTTTACCTTCAAACAAACGAGAAGCCATCTGGTAAATACTCTCTGCACCCAAATGAAAATTCTGGTGTAAACCCTTAAGAATTCTCCTTTGAGCACTTTCAGGAATTATTAATCGTCCATCCTCAGACTATAATCTTTGCTCGTCTTTTTTCATATCTTTCTAATTCTTCCTCAGTATATTGTGGTTTTTCCTGTTCCACAGGATCTGTCCAGATCAAAGGCATCTACAGTGAAGGGGTTTAATTAAGTGTCAGCTTCTCTGGCTTGACAGTCACCCAGCTGATTACCTTCAGCTGCTTTACTCCCATCCCTGCTGTGCCCTTTGCAATGCAAAACAATTACTTCTTTAGGACAATATATAGCAGTTAAACGGAGAAGGCGATGGCCCCCCACTCTAGTACTCTTGCCTGGAAAATCCTATGTATGGAGGAGCCTGATAGGCTGCAGTCCATGGGTCTCTAAGAGTCAGACAGGACTGAGCGACTTCACTTTCGCTTTTCACTTTCATGCATTGGAGAAGGAAATGGCAACCCACTCCAGTGTTCTTGCCTGGAGAAGACAGGGACAGTGGAGCCTGGTGGACTGCCATCTATGGGGTCGCACAGAGTCAGACACGACTGAAGCTAGTTAGCAGCAGCAGCAGCAGCAGCAGCAGCAGCTTAGCAGTTAAAAGTCTCTCAATCTCTTTGAAATGCTTAATACGTTCTCCTGTTGCTGTTTTAAACTGTCTTTCTTTCCATATTGCAGCATGAGCATGTAAAGTCAAGTAAGCACACTTAGAATCCATGTAGATATTTACTCGCTGCCCTTTGCTTAACTCTAGAGCTTGGGTCAGAGCCACAAGCTCCGCTAACTGAGCACTGGTTCCCTGGGGGAGAGATTTTGTTTCTGAAACCTGTTCAGCAGTCACCACGGCGTAACCTGCTTTATGCTTTCCATCCCAAACAAAAGAACTGCCATCTGTAGATACTTCCATGTCAGGATTGTCTAATGGGGTATCCATTAGATCCTCCCAAGCTGCATAGTTAAAGTTAGGAATTGGGAACAGTCTAGATCAGGTGTTTCATTTGCCTTCTCAGGAAGGAAAGTGTCAGCATTTAAATGTCCACAGACTTTAAGGTTAGTTACTGGTCCTTCTAACAACAGTGACTGATATTTAAGAAGCCTACTGTCTGTCATCCAAATATTAACCTTAGAATTTAAGATTCCACTCACATCATGAGAAGTCAGGACAATAAAATTTTGTCGATTAATTATTTTTAAAGCTTCAGGTGCTAATAAAGCCGCTGCCCCAATAACTCTTAGGCAGTGAGGCCAACCATGTGAAATTACACCTAATGTTCTGCTTAGATAAGCAATAGGTTGCTGGTGAGGCCTCAGGCTTGTGTCAAAATTCCCAAGGCCACACCTTTTCTTTCAGTGACAAACAAATTAAATCCTGACCCTGTAGGCAAGCTCAAAGCGGGAGCTTGCAGGAGGGCAGTCTGAAGAACCTTAAAAGCCTTTTGAGTATCTGGAGACCAAAGCAGTTTGTCTATTTGGGCCTGCTGAATTTCTGCTATAAGTTTATATAAAGGCCGGGCAAGTTCCCCATAACCCGGAATCCAAATATGACAGTAGTCTGTGATTCCCAGAAATCGTCTCAGTTGTCTTAAAGTCATAGGTAGGGGATGATTTAGTATGGGTTTAGTTTTCTGAGGGCCTATGGCCCTAGTCCCTTCTGATATGATTAGGCCCAGATATCTAACAGATTGTTGACAAAGCTGAGCCTTTTCTCTTGATGCCTTATAACTGCAGCCTGCCAGAAAGTTTAAGAAATCTGAGGCTCCGAAACAGGCTTCCTCTGTCTCAGCACAGAGCAAAATATCATCTCCATATGGTAACACGACTGCTTCGGAGCTATTAAAGTTTTGGAGATCCTGTGACAAACTTTATCCAAATAAGTGAGGACTGTCACGAAATCCCTGGGGCAAAACTGTCCAGGTTAACTGAGAAGCTGGCTGCATAGGGTCTTCAAAGGCAAATAGAAATTGACTTTCCTCTGCCAAAGGCACAGAATAGAAAGCATCTTTCAAATCAATTACTGAGAAATATTTGGCTCGTTCAGGAATTTCAGACAATAGAGTATAAGGATTAGGCACCATGAGGTGTAAAGGAACTACAGCCTCATTTATTATTTGCAAATCTGGAACTAGTCTCCATTTCCCATTTGATTTCTTTATACCCAAAATAGACTTGCATGGACTGTTACAGGGAACTAATAGTCCCTGCTCCTTAAAATTTTTGATGATGTGTTTTAATCCTTCCTTAACCTCAGGTTTCAGTGGATAGTGCTTCTTATGTGGAAATAAGTGGGTCTTTGAGCTTGACAACTACAGGAATAGCATTTTATGCTCGACCCACAGATATTCCATCAGCCCATACTGTAGGATTACATTTTGTTCAATTAAAGGGAGAGAAAGGGAGGGCTCCATATTTATGAAAACAGAGACATGGACCTTGTTCAGTATATTCCTCCACAAAAGGGGTGAGGTAGACTCTGACACAATCAGAAACTCGTGTGAAAATAGCCCAGAATCTCAGTTACAACATAAAGAATAACTGAAATAATACCCTTTGGCTCGTCCAGACAGTCCTATTATGGAAGCGGATTGGGAAGGATGTGGGCCATGGGCTTCAGTAAGCACAGAGGAAGTTGCCCAGTATCTAAAAGGAAATCGACGGATTGGCCCCCCACAGTTATTAATACCCGGGGTTCCTCAGGTGTAATTAGGACAGGAGCTTGTGTGGGGATCCCCGGGCACCTTCAGTCCTGATTGTCTTGAGAGTCTGACCCCAGGTGTCATTATGACCACACAGTATTTTAAGAGAAACCTCCTTTTAGATTTTATAGCGAAGGAAAAAATATCGCTAGCTTGTTTCCTCCTGCTGCTTAAGAGAGAGAAAAATGTCTGACACTTGCAGCCTATTTCCTCCCTTTGGAGACCCCTGGCCTTCCTGCCTGTTACCCTCTCCACATCTTGTAGTAAAATAGACATATTTTCAACTGTGGTTTTACCAAAGACATGAATTGTGTGTATGTGTGTATGTGTGCACACACAAATGGATATTTCTTGTCTCAGCTCTTTACCAGAGAATGACGGAGGTATAACATTAGATCTTGTGAAATTAAAGGCATTTCTTTGAGAAATGGAAAAATAAAAGAACATTTAACATGATAAAACCAACAAAATGCTTCATTCTTTCCTTTCAAAAAATAAAAAAAAAAGAAAACCACCTAGTTTAACTGGTTGGTCTAATGGTCTGTTTTCTCCATTTTCTATGATCAGTGAAAAAAAGTGAGCTGTGTGGTGATGTGAAGATGTTTCCCTCAGGTCCCTTTGTGACTTTTCTGTGCAAATGAGGAAGGATGGGCTGGATTGACCTGGAACCTTCCAACAGAGCCTCTCTCTTCATAATGAAAAAGATTGCTCAGATCCTATTTCCAAGCTGTCCCTTACAATGTTTGTTGTACCAGTGGATATATATTTGCAATTCTGTATTTTAAAAATATTTTACTGCAGTCATATAATAAAGAATTACCTGCTTGGTATCAGTTTGACCCAATCTGAAATAAAAGTTTCTTTTGCTCAGATACATGACAGATGTTGCTGGTCTTAAATGGGATGGGCATTAAGGACAAACTTGGCCCACTTGCCCTTCAGCCTCCCATTTCATATTCAGTTATACCCGGTTCTCTTCACTCAGTTCAGACCTTCTCATAAACGGGCCTGAGGGAGCCCACTTGTAACATTCAGATGAGAGACCAGACCGGAATCTCTGAGTGTGAGCAACACTGACCCCTGAAATGATTAGCTAATTGGCTGTGTGTCTGTGTGTGGCAGTTCTGGTTGGGAGGGACTTTCTCGTGGTAATGAGAATTTTAAATAGATCCCAGTCCTCTCTGAATGAAAAACGTAAAGGAAAACTGTAGGATGGAGGCAGGATCACAGGCTCAGAATTAGATGACTTCTATGAATAAGGCTAAATCTGAAGGGAGATTTTTTTTTTAATGTCCTGACATTCAGACCTCCACTGGCTTTCATTTGTTCTTGGGCCAAAAGCTTGACTCCTCGCTGTTTCTCCACAGCCCTCTGTCAAGCTCAGGGCCCTGTCAGTGTCTCCAGCCTCATCCTGGGAGTTGACCCTTTGCTTGTGGTTCAGCCTGTCCTGGTCTCATTTACCTTTTCTCTGTTTCCAAATACCCAAACCATTTCTGTCTGACATTGTAGTTCCTTTTCTCACCTTCAGGTCACTGTGCCTCAGGCCCTTTGTCACCCTTCAAGTCTAGGCTCAGAGGGGTCTCTCCATCCCCTCCTAACAGTCTCTCTCATGTTACCCAGGTTTATTGCCTCTGTATCAGTTGCCATCAGCAGAAATTAATACCCTTCTTCATGGGTTATTTTGAGTCCTTCCTGGTTCCCCTTTTTTAGGGCTCATAGTATTCCTCTTCTTCCCATTGTGGCTGCAGTACCTGTTACTGGAAATGTCTGTAGATGACAGGACTATGGCTTGGGCTGAATAATCCTCAGGGAAGACCAAGAGAACAGGGCAGGTGATGAAGATGTTTCCCATGTTCTGGACATTTCAGCTGTAATTGATCTTTACCCCATGTGACTACTTAATTACTCAAAAGATGAGCCAAGAAATATAGGAAGTTCTGAAAAGCCCTACAGAACTGATGTCCTCAAGCAGTGGGCTAAGATGTCCCCATGTTTAGTCTGCTGGGTTTCATCCTCTGCAGCCCCCAGATCTAAGCTGTGTCCATCCAGGACAAGTCACCATCGTGGACAGCAGCTTTGCTATCTAGGAGTTCATGTGCTCAGTGTCAGCGTTGTGATTTCAGTGCACTGAGGATGAACAGAAATCCAAAACCTAATGGGGCAGGAAGGAGACGCTGCCCCCTGCGCCCCCCAAGAGCTAGAATATTTTCCAAGTAGGTGTGGGTGGAGAAAACAGGAGAGAATGAGACCTGGAGACCCTTCCTTTGAGACTTCCTCATCTCAAATGCCTTTGTACGTGGACTCCATAATGTCCCCAGGTGGTGGCAGACTTTCGCAGGAGGGCCAGTCTCTTGATTTTCATACTGCATGTGCAGTGTCCTTTGGGTGGTAGCTAGTGGGCACTCCTCTTGTGACCCCCTGTGCCAGGAAACCTCTGTACACTTTAGTCTTGCTTAGTCCGGTCATAAGAGAGGAGAGGTAGACAAATGGGGAAACTGGAGGGAGCCTGGTGGGATCTGCAGGATGGTTGTGGCAGTACTTGGGGGCATCAAGGTGAGCCCAGTGAATGGAGCATGCACCCATCCCAAGTGTAGTTGCAGAGACAAGGGGTGTGTGGATCTGTTGGAAGAGAATGTCTCCGTTCCAGGCTGGAGCACCTGGAAGCAGGTTTGTTGGAGAGCCCGCATGGAGTGGTTTGAGGTTCTACTGCCTGAGCTCGTGTTCCCCAGGACAGCAGTGCTGAGGCTGACATGTGCCTGCACAGGTTTGATTTGACAACTCATGACCACATGTGAGCAGCAATCAAGAATGTAGAATTCAGCCACGAGAAGTCTTTTCCACTGTTAGAACTGTGGCCTGGGCTGAGCTCGCGGGCAGCTGTGGGTGTAGGAGGATGGGAGCCTTGGGCTTGAGGGGCTGGTTCTAGCAGGTGCCCCCAGCATCCACTCCACTCCCTGGCTTTTGTTGGCTCTTTTAGCAGGCAAGCACTGTAGAGTAACGGAAAATCTCAGGTCATTTTTTGCATCAACTTTGGTATCATTGTGTCCTTGGGGTTGCCAGTGCAGAAAGGTTCATGTGCATTTGGGAAGATACCAAGAGAATCTGGAGTGTTTCCTTGGAAGATGCTGAGGTCTCAGTGGGCCATGTGCATCATTGGAATTATCCCTCTTTTTCATAGTCTTTGGAGATTTCGATGTTTGACCTGGATCACTCACTGTAAATGAAACTATGGTGTCTTGTGTCTGTGGATCCTTGGGTGTCCTCTTTTGTATTTTGCCTCATGCATGAGCAATCAGGGCTTGGAATGCTTTGTGTTTGTATAAGAGGGTTCGAGGCTTATTATTGGCTCTGGACACTGTTGGACACCATGAAAGTCTACAAGTTTGTTTTGAGTCCCACTGGGAAAATAGGAGTACTAAGGTTAAGATCACAGAATGCTTGTTATAAGGTGGTCCTGCTCGGTAGGAATCTCTGGGCCCAACCTGAGAAGAGTCATAAAGTCCTGTGACGTCGGGGAGGATGGCTCCAAAAAATCAGAGAGCAGCGATGTCACAGTGATCTGTATCCTGGAGGCTTGTCCTCTAGAAGATGCAGCTGCACATGTCTTGCTGCCAGGCTGGGTTCTATCCACTCCTGTCCCTCCCAAAATAAGCACACATACAGGCACAGTACAGAAAACACGGAATCTTAACTGCACTGTTGGTGGTAATGTAAATGGTACTGCTATGTTGGAAAATAAAATGGAAGTTCCTTAACAAATTAATATAGAACAGGCCTACAGTCTGTCCAACCCATTTCTGACAGATAAAGGAAAAGCAATCAGTTTTTCAGGGATATGTCCACAGTCCCATAGGTGTGACTGGATTTGCAGTAGCCAAGGCATACATACAGCCCAGATGTCTCTTGACAAAAGAATAGATTACAAAAGTGTAGTATAGAAATACTTATTATATCCTGTATATTCATGAACTATTTTTTCTCTGTATATAAATGTAAAAATCAAGGATCCTGCATCCATGCCAGAATGAATGAACCTAGAGAACAGTATGCCAAGTTAAATAAGCTTGACAAAAGAGGACAGACCCTATGTGGAAACTAGAATTGTCAAACTCATAGAGCCATCGAGTAACAAGGATTTACCAGGAGGTGGGTGGAGGGGGAAATGGGGCACTGGTGGTGAAAGAGTAGAGATTTTCCATTGTAAAATAAGTAAGTTCTGGGGATCTGAGGTGCTGCATGCTGCTAGTAGTGTTTATATATCCTTGAAATTCACCCAGAGGGAAATAATACAGTGTAGTCATAGGTGGATGTGTAACTTCCTCGACTATAATAATTATTCAGTGTATGAGTCTATCACATGATCACTTTGTACACAGTACATTTATACCAGTTTTGTTAGTTACACCTTAGTAAGGCTGGGAAAGAAAAAGAGTTGGGGGGGGGGCGATGATTTTCTTTTCTGAATGGTGCTCAGTCCAGGCTTCACGTTTCATTGATGACGCATTTTGCATACACATGTGCCGGAGTCCAGCGCCAGCAGCCAAGGAATCAGCCTGAAGAGATGAGCGGTGTCGTCAGAGAATGACGCAGCCTCTGACTCAAGGTACGGGACTGCATGTTTATTTTAAGATTCAGGTTCTGTTTTATACTTTGAGAAAAGCATTAGGTCAGAGGTTTGGCATTTTCAGTTTCCCCTCACCCAGATTTATTGTCTCCATAAAAGATTGTTGCCCTTCAAACAGAGTTTCTGCTTCAGCGACTCTCTCAGAATCCTGTTTACTTTAACGTGTGATTACATTGTAACTCATGCTTATGTCTGGACTGCAAACCAGATTCCTCAGTTTATTTATCGTTCTAAATCCTGTTTGTCCTTAGCATCCTAAGCTCACTATCACCTAAAAGGCTTCTAGCTATTAATATCTCTGAAATTCCTAATATGTATAAGCTATAGTAAAACATGCTAGCACTACCACATTCCTTAAATTTTTAGCTTCTAACTATTCTTCAGTTCAGTTCAGTTCAGTTCAGTCGTTTGGCGTGCCTGACTCTTTGCGACCCCACGGATTGTCAGAGCATGCCAAGTTTCACTGTCCATCACCAACTCCCGGAGTTCACTCAGACTCATGTCCATCGAGTCAGTGATGCCATCCAGCCATCTCATCTTGGGTCGTCCCCTTCTCCCCCTGCCCCCTATCCCTCCCAGCATTAGAGTCTTTTCCAGTGAGTCAACTCTTCACATGAGGTGGCCAAAGTACTGGAGTTTGAGCTTTAGCATCATTCCTTCCAAAGAAATCCCAGGCTGATCTCCTTCAGAATGGACTGGTTGGATCTCCGTGCAGTCCAAGGGACTCTCAAGAGTCTTCTCCAACACCACAGTTCAATAGCATCAATTCTTCGGCACTCAGCCTTCTTCACAGTCCAGCTCTCACATCCATACAACACTACTGGAAAAACCATAGCCTTGACTAGATGGACCTTAGTTGGCAAAAGTAATGTCTCTGCTTTTCAATATGCTATCTAGGTTGGTCATAACTGTCCTTCCAAGGAGTAAGTGTCTTTTAATTTCATGGCTGCAGTCACCATGTGCAGTGATTTTGGAGCCCTCCAAAATAAAGTCTGACCCTGTTTCTACTCTTTCCCCATCAATTTTCCATGAAGTGATGGGGCCAGATGCCATGATCTTCGTTTTCTGAATGTTGAGCTTTAAGCCAACTTTTTCACTCTCCTCTTTTACTTTCATCAAGAGGCTTTTTAGTTCCTCTTTACTTTTTACCATAAGGCTGGTGTCAACTGCATATCTGAGGTTATTGATATTTTCCCAGCAATCTTGATTCCAGCTTGTGTTTCTTCCAGTCCAGCGTTTCTCATGATGTACTGTGCCTATAAGTTAAATAATCAGGGTGACAATATACAGTCTTGACACACTCCTTTTCCTATTTGGAACCAGTCTGTTGTTCCATGTCCAGTTCTAACTGTTGCTTCCTGACCTGCATACAGGTTTCTCAAGAGGCAGGTCAGGTGGTCTGGTATTCCCTTCTCTCTCAGAATTTCCCACAGTTGATTGTGATCCACACAGTCAAAGGCTTTGGCATAGTCAAAAAGCAGAAATAGATGTTTTTCTGGAACTCTCTTGCTTTTTCCATGATCCAGCGGATGTTGGCAATTTGATCTCTGGTTCCTCTGCCTTTTCTAAAACCAGCTTGAACATCAGGAAGTTCACACTTCACGTATTGCTGAAGCCTGGCTTGGAGAATTGTGAGCATTACTTTACTAGCGTGTGAGATGAGTGCAATTGTGCGGTAGTTTGATCATTCTTTGGCATTGCCTTTCTTTGGGATTGGAGTGAAAACGGACCTTTTGCAGTCCTGTGGCCACTGCTGAATTTTCCAGATTTGCTGGCATATTGAGTGCAGCACTTTTACAGCATCATCTTTCAGGATTTGAAACAACTCAACTGGAATTCCATCACCTCCACTAGCTTCATTCGTAGTGATGCTTTCTAAGGCCCACTTGACTTCACATTCCAGGATGTCTGGCTGTCAGGGAGTGATCACACCATCGTGATTATCTGGGTTGTGAAGCTCTTTTTTGTACAGTTCTTCTGTGTATTCTTGCCACCTCTTCTTAATATCTTCTGCTTCTGTTAGGTCCATACCATTTCTGTCCTTTATCAAGCCCATCTTTGCATGAAATGCTCCCTTGGTATCTCTAATTTTCTTAAAGAGATCTGTAGTCTTTCCCATTTTGTTGTTTTCCTCTATTTCTTTGCTTTGATCGCTATAAGGCTTTCTTATCTCTTCTTGCTATTCTTTGGAACTCAGCATTCAGATGCTTATATCTTTCCTTTTCTCCTTTGCTTTTCACTGCTCTTCTTTTCACAGCTATTTGTAAGGCCTCCCCAGACAGCCATCTTGCTTTTTTGCATTTCTTTTCCATGGGGATGGTCTTGATCCCTGTCTCCTGTACAGGGTCACGAACCTCATTCCATAGTCATCAGGCATAGTTCATCCTATCTATCAGATCTAGGCCCTTAAATCTATTTCTCACTTCTACTGTATAATCATAAGGGATTTGACTTAGATCATACCTGAATGGTCTAGCGGTTTTCCCTACTTTCTTCAATTTGAGTCTGAATTTGGTAATAAGGAGTTCATGATCTGAGCCACAGTCAGCTCCTGGTCTTGTTTTTGTTGACTGTATAGAGCTTCTTCATCTTTGGCTGCAAAGAATATAATCAGTCTGATTTCGGTGTTGACCATCTGGTGATGTCCATGTGTAGAGTCTTTTGCGTTGTTGGAAGAGGGTGTTTGCTATGACCAGTGCATTGTCTTTGCAAAACTCTACAATTCTTTGCCCTGCTTCATTCCGCATTCCAAGGCCAAAGTTGCTTGTTACTCCAGGTGTTTCTGACTTCCTACTTTTGCATTCCAGTTCTCTATAATGAAAAGGACATCTTTTGTGAGTGTTAGTTCTCAAAGTTCTTGTAGGTCTTCATAGAACCGTTCAGCTTCAGCTTCTTCAGTGTTACTGGTTGGGGCATAGACTTGGATTACTGTGATATTGAATGGTTTGCCTTGGAAACGAACAGAGATCATTCTGACGTTTTTGAGATTGCATCCAAGTACTGCATTTCGGACTCTTTTGTTGACCATGATGGCCACTCCATTTCTTAATTATTTCTAAACCCTAAATTCAGCAAACTTCCTTTGCCATGAACATTTCTCTCACAGATAGGTCTCAGATGACAATCCTTCCCATGACCTCAAGCTGCGTCCTACATGCTCAACCTGGAACACTCTTTGTAAAGATCCTTGAACAAATGTCAATGGTTAACTTTATGGATTATTCTCTGGGCACAACTACAGAAGGCTTTGTGCCTTCTCCTGCTCCTCTCAAGGACAATAAGCACCTTAACATTCTTTCAGTCAACTTAACCGAGGAAAGCAGAAACAAGTCACAATCACAAGACCTAACTCCTTTATCCCGGGTCCGTGACAGCGGGACAAGGAGAGGGGGTTGCGGCCGTGCATCCATTTTCTCAGTAATGCCTAACGCGGCTCCCAACACACGTTTTGTACCTTCTGACCAGAGATTCCCCTTAGGGTAGTTTGTTTTGGTCCACAGCTCAAGAATGTTTAAGATGGCCCAGTTGATTTCAGTCTGGATCCCTCACTGAGCATCAGGACTCTTGAGTCCTCCCAGTTCTGAGGGCTGAGATATGGGCTGAGGAGGGGGTGCTCTGTTCTGAGTCGGGATGGATCAGGGCCTGCTGTGTGACCTGAAGGCGATTGCCTGGTCAGTGGAGGTGACTCCTGCAGCTGTGTACTTGAGTCCTCACCAGGAGGGGAGTGTGATCCGAGGGAAAGTGTGGGAAAGTTCCATGTTGGTCTCTCTGTGGAAGTTGACTGTCCTGAGTCCCTCCTGAGACAGTGGCCACAGGGGACTATCTGTTCCTCTTTATGAGTGCTTCCCTGTGTGCGTGGTTGGGGCTCAGGAAGGGTGCTGGGGTCCAGCCCCGGTGGATCCAGGGTAATTCGAAGTGGGGACAGAGTCGGCGATTGATTTAGAGAGTGATAAGGAAAGAATATTGTAGATAAGAAAATAGAGGAGAGAAAGAGGCTGATATTCCTTGGTTTACCTAGTAAGCCAATAAAATCCCAGACAAGGAGTTTGTCCTGTTCACGGAAGCCACAGGTGCCCTCCTGGTCTCCTGAGGGAGTGAAGACACAGAACATCTTCCCACTTAGGTCTTAGAAATCCGGGCATTAAGTGAAGGCAGGGAGCCTCTATGCTCCAAGGGATCAACCAGAAAAAAAAGAGTAAGTGAGAGTAAAAAAAGACACAGGGTGACCAAGCTTCTTCTAGCGAGGCCCGTTACTTTTATTTTCAAAGGGGACTTCTATACCTTTCCCACAAATGATGTTGTGTACATTATCTTCTGGCCTTGGAGGCCTGTGAACATTTTATGACCCTCTTTTGATAAAGGCTGTTCAACCAGAAGACTTATTTTCCCTTGAAATGTTTTTTCTTTATATTTCTAATCTATGTCAGCCTCAGAAAATGTTAAACAGAGTTACATTTCTCACGGAGCAAAAGTGCAGTGAGTTACAAGAAAGAACCAATTAGCTCAGAAGTCTGATGTGGTTAATTTCAAGGCTATACTTGTTTTTCTTACATTCCAACTATGTTAACTAATGCAGTCCCAGGTGCACAGTAGATAAGAGATATGGGAATTTAGCAACAAGCATTGGCCCAATAATGAAATCCTACACCAGGACTACTCTAAGAACTTTTAACTCTTTAAAAGGCTCTATGTTTTGGGCTTCCTGTGCCTCTCACAGCTGGAAGGCTGTGAACAATCATATGGGTAGCTGTAAGAGTCTGGATAAACCTGCCAAGCAAGCTAGAATGCTAACAGAGGGGGTTTGATTTGAAATAGTCCTCTCATGTCCAGGAGACGTATTAGCTAGAGCCCTAAGTTGATTTTTCCAGAGAAAGGTGGTCGGGGATAGTCCTCTGTTAATGTCAGAAGAGTTAGTGAAAGGCATGAAATAGTAAAACAGACAGATTCTGGTTTTGGGATAAATGCTCGAGAAGGGGGTCCCCTCGAGGCCTCATCTCGGCTTTGTCCATCAGGCCTTTTCCTCATGACCTTTGCCATGGGCGGGATTCCCCACGCTGGCTCCAGGCAGAAGGGGATGTGTTGACTCTAAGCATTAAACAGCATGTTTTCAACTTTCATGATAGACCTCTGAAGACTCGTGTTGCCTGAGGAAGCCCTGAAGTTAAGGACAAGGAAAGAAAAGGAGTGAGGCATGGCTATTTCTCAGGTAAGGTCGTATTTAGTCTGTCCTTCCTGCAATGCCCTTCTCTGGACTCGCTAGTTGTGTCTGACTCTGGAGTGTCCGGTGTGACTCCTGTACACGCACACTCACCCAGGGCCTTCCCTCAGGTCCTGTCGTCGCCACCTAGATCCCGTCTCCCCATGGCCCGGTGACTTGGCACTTGTGAGGAGGCTCCCCTGGGCACCGTCCAGGGCAGGGCTTCTCACCCACAGGTTGGAGATGGGGTCTCAGTGCTGTTGGCAGCAGGGATTGCTTAGGGCCTATCTGGATGCACTGTCTGCTCTGTCAATCAGGGTAAGGAAACTGCACGTGAAAGTCAGGTGTTAGTATGCACAATAGCTGGTTAAATCTGGGAGTGAGATCAATTGAGCCTGTCCTTCCCCTTTTGTGTATCTTGACGTCCTTGTGAATATACCTTACATATATATACACAAAGAATTATTTCTGAGTACTGTGTTCTGTTCAGTTGGCTTATTTGTCTGTTTTTATACCAGTACCACATCACCTTGATTACCTTGTAATAGGTATTGAAATAGAAAGATGTCCATCTTCCTTCTTCAAGAGTTTTGCTGTTTGCTCTTTGAATAGTTCTGTGACTTTCACGATGTTTTATTCTGCTTCTATGAAGATTGTCATGGCAGTTTTGATAATGAGTTAATTGGTTGATTGACCCTTTGTGTGGTTATTAAAGGATCTTTTATGATATTACATGTTTCTTTTGTAATATCTATGATTTTTACTGATGAAACTTTGTCATGTGGGAAAGAAGATACATTTACTTCTTTTTCAATTTGGGGACCTTTGATTTCCTTTTCTCATCTAATTGCTCTAAGGGTTTCAGTGCTTTGTTGAAGTGTAGTGCAGAGTGTACGTCCTTGAGGAAAAGCTTTCATTCTTTCCCCATTGCTGTGCTCTTTTCATAATGGCATTTATTATGTTGATGTTGGTATAATTTATTGTTTGTAGTTTGTTGAGTGTTCCATCTTGAAAGGTTGTCAAATTTTTGTCGAACGTTTTTTTCTGCATCGAGATAATCCTGGTTTTTTTTCCCCTTTAATCTGTTAATGTAGTGTGTCATATTAATTGATTTTTGTATGTTGACTTCTCCTTGCCCTACATGAATAAAATCCACTTGGTTATGGTGTCAGATCTTTTTATTTATTTATTTAAATTATTTTAATTGAAGGATAATTGCTTTACAGAAGTTGTAGTTTTCTGCCAAATATCAACATGAATCAGCCATAGGTATACATATGTCCCCTCCCTCCCATCTTCTTCCCTATCCCACCCCTGTAGATTGTTAGAGAGCCCCTGTTTGAGTTCCCTGAGTCAGTCAGCAAATTCGCATTGGCTCTCTACTTTACATATGGTAATGTAAGTTTCCATGTTACTCTCTCCATATATCTCACCTTCTCCTTCCTCCCCTCCCCCCTCCATCTGTTCTCTGTGTCTGTTTCTCCAGATCTTTTTAATATGTGTTGAAGTTGGTTTGCAAGTATTTTTATTTTGCATCAGTATTCATCAGGGGTATTGGTTTCTAGTTTTCCTTTCTTGTGACTTTGGGAAATCAGCAAACTATTAGAATCATGCTTGCTTCATAGAATTAGCAAGATTAGTGGTAATTATTTTGTAAATGTTTGGTAGAATTTGGTCCTGGATTTTCCTTAGAGGTTTCTGACTACTTTTTAAATCTCTCTAGTTATAATTGGCTTCCCTGATGGCTCAAAGAATCTGCCTGCATTGTGGGAGACCCAGGTTCTATCCCTGGGTTGGAAGCTTCCTTGGAGAAAGGAGTGGCTCTCTAGTCCAGTATTCATGTCTGGAGAAATTGCATGGACAGAGGAGCCTTGTGGGCTACAGTCCATGAGGTCACAAAGAGTCAGACATGACTGAGTGGCTAACACTTTAACTTTCAACACTTCTCAATTTTTTTATTTCTTAATAAGTAAAATAGTTTGTATGTTTCTAAGAATTTGCCAGTATCTCCTGTATACTGTCACTTATAGGCATTACTGGTCATAGTACTTCCTTATCTTTAGAAACTTTCTTTGACATCCGTTGTAATCCCTCCTGTTTCATATCTGTTTTTAGTTCTTTGGATTTTTTTTTTTCTGTTGTCCTTAGTCTAGGTGGGGGTTTTCCTATATAGTTTTTTCAAAACATCAACTCTTGGTTTGTTGATTTTTATATTTTCTACTTTCTATTGTATCTCTGGCTTAATCTTTCTTACTTACATGTTTCCTTCTGCTAAACCTGAGTTTAGTTTGTTTTCCCTTTTCTGCTTCCTAGAGGTCTAAAAATAGATTTCCGATTTAAGATCTTTTCTCTTTTTTACTGTAAGCATTTAACCTTTCAGACTTTCCTTTTAGTACAGTGGTCTCTGTGTGTTATAAATTTTGTAATGTTGTCTTTTCGTTTTGATCCATATATTTTAAAATTGCCATGTGATTTTTTTCTTAGACCCATTTGTGGTGTAACAGTGAGTTGTTTAATGTCCACATTTGAGGAAGTTTCTTTTTTTCTTGCGTTTATTTCGTTGTTGTTAGGGAAGATACTTTTATGGTATCAGTCTCTTAAAATGGTTAATCTTGGCCTAACATATCTCTCATAGAGAATGGTTTCTGTGTCTTTGAGATACATGTGTTTTCTGCTTTTTTTTTGGGCCGTGTGATCTGTACATGCCTGTTCAATATTTGCTTCATTTTTCTGAGATATCTAATGTTAGATGTATATATATTTTTACCTGTTACAGCTTTTTGGTAAATTGACCGTTTTATCATTATACAATATATATCTCATTGCACTTTTTTTTTCTTCAGTTTTTTTTGTCTGATATAACAGTCTCCCCTGCTCTCTTTAGGATGGACTGTCTTTTTCCATCCTTTCACTTTTCACCTTTCCATGTCCTTAGGTTTGTGAGTACTACCTGTTTCAACTCTCTGACAAACTCTGTGTCTCTTGCCCTGGTTTTTTCCTCCTGTTACTTCTTCTAGTGGCCCCTGCTCCTGTGCATCGTATGGTGGTGAAAGACAGCTCCTTTCGTGCCGCTGTAATTTCAGAGGGAATGTATTGAATGTTTCCTTCCTATCATGATGTTTCTTCAGATAGTCTTGCTTAATGACTGTATTTTTTTCCATATTCTTTTTTGACATAAGTTTTAATTCTCCAAGAAGTTTTTTTACTTTGCTGAGGTGATAATTCTTTTTTGTCATAATCTAATGACTCTTCTAATTTGAAATCAGTTTTATTAATGGGAAAAAAAGCAAAGAAAGTCTTTGGCTTCCGTTAATGCCTTGCTTTGTAAATTTAAATGGATAAAATTGTATCTTTGTATATGGTAATGTTACTATGAATTGAGTTCAAGTATTCTTTTTTTTTTTTTCAATGTTTTTACTGGTTTTCTTTTGGTAGCCTAGTATAGAATCCTGTTGACAAACTCAGCTGAGTACAAAGGATACATTTTTATCGTCTGAAGGATGCTGAAATACATGTGAATAAAAGGATGATATAAAATTTTCCAAAAGATCTATCAAAAGACGAATCCTCTCATTTCAGTTAATTTTTTATAGATAAGTATGCATGCATGTGCAAGTCTGTGATTTAGATAGAAGACATCATGTTTTAAAAACTAGATAACACCTTTTTTTTTCCAGTTGAAATTATGTTATCATTATAATCTATGGCCTTGAAATTTTCTAAACAAACCTCTTGGTGTTTTACGTAGTAAATTACTAGCAGTTGTGTTTCTGTATCCACATCTATAATGACCTTTCATGCTATTTCACATTGTTCACCTTGGACTTTTTTTTTTTTATATTAATACAATATTTATTCGTTTTCCTTCTGTCAAACCCTGAGCCCACCACTTTCCCCAGGCTGCCTGGGGAGTTACAGGAAAGGGAACATACAGGGCAGACATAGGAGAAAGAACTATGGGAGGTGGAAACAGCTCCTTCATATCGTGAAGAAGGTAAGCTAGACCACCATCAGGCAAAAAAGCCCCATGGCCTTTGAGAGGGCCAAGCCCATGGCGTAGAAGAGCTACTGTTTCAGAGAAGGGTTCCTGGCGTAACAGTGATGAAACTCCCGAACGCAGTCCCACTTCCAGCCCTGTAGCCAGCCACCCCAGCTGTGGCAACTCCAGCTCCAGGGAACTTGGCTGCTGTGTCAGAGTCCTTTGAAATGGCACTGGTTTGGAAGCTCTGGGTAGGAATAAGTGAGATGGTCTGGGGACCTGGGGCTGCCAAGCTGCTGTGGCTCTCATGGATCAGTGTCTCTAGTCCTTCACCACCTCTGTGGACAGTGATCACTCAACAGGGGGGAGGTTCTCCCGATCAGGGAGGGGGTAGAGCCTAATTTGGCACAGGTGTCCATTTTCAAGGGATGAAGGCCCGAGGCCCGAGAGCTGCTCCCCCTGCAGAGAAGAAAGAGGGGCAGGGAGGAGGTTCACCTTGGACTTCTTTCAAGTTTTCTTTAGGAGCCCTCTGTCAAAGGACTTGTAATGTTCTCTGTATTAACTGTTAGATGCTTAAGCTTCAGTTGCTGAGCCCAAGCTTCTGAGTTCGGGTGCTTCATGTAACATTTCTTACCTTCTTGATCTGAGTCAAGTTTCTCAGAGTGTCTGTGACACAGGTTTTCTTCTCTAAGGTGGGAACAGATGGTTCTTTAATGAGCTATTATATTGATGACAGGTTCTTGCCTGTAAAATACTTATTTAATGTTTAGAGTAATATTACAGTAATTTAGAGCAACAGGAAGCCTTCAGACACTTTTAGTCCTTGCTGCTGTTATCTACATCATACCTGAAAATTTTGACCTTTCCATTAAAAGTGCCATGGACTTTGTCATCTCTGAAGATACCACTCATGCTGTACCTCATCTAGAAAATGAGTTGCAGTCACTGGGTAGAACATAATATCTGACACTTCTGTATAGCCAAAACAGTGTTGAGCTTTATTTTTATATATTTCATGGATTTTGACAATGATGAAAAATCCATATTAATTGGAGGATCTCATAAGGCCATATGAAACAGCGTAAGAAATTAAAATTAGAGATGCATAATTTCTCCAGATACCCCTGCATGGATCTTTTAGAACACATACTTCAACCAAGTCAATCCATACCTCTTACTACCCTTTCTCTTTTGCATGAAAATGAGAACTTTTCACGGCCCTTTTGGTGACATGTGGTTTCATTTCAGGAACGACTGACCTCTGAGGATGTGGCCATCAAATTCACTCAGGAGGAGTGGGAATTCCTGGACCCTGCTCAGAGGGCCTTATACAGGGACGTGATGCTGGAGACCTATAGGAACCTGCTGTCTGTGGGTGAGGATGACTTCCTTCCAGAGCTGCCCTTGGGTATCTGCATTTTTTCCTGTGTGCCCCTTGGGAGGCCCTGATGTCTTTCATCTGAGATTTCTGGTGACTCAGGCATGACACAGCTTCAGAAGGTTAAACTGACCCTCTTCAGATGCTGTGTCTGTTTCATGTCATATCTGAGGTGGTCCCAGAGCTTAATTATCTCCAAAGCTCACTAGCAAAAGTTAACAAAAAAATACCAAAAAACCCGATTTCCTATTTTCTACCTTTTGACTTTTGGCTCAGGGTTTAAAAAAATCCACAGCACTTTAGATTTCTTTCTTCTGATTATGCTGAATATCTACTTGTTTGTTTTTGCTTACTTGTTTACTTTTTTTGGCTGCACCATTCTACATGTGGGATCTTAGTTCCCTGCCTAAGGATCAAACCTTCCCCCCCTGCATTGGAAATGCAGAGTCTTAACCACTGGATCACCAGGGGAGTCCCAGAATTTCTGTTTCTGATCTGAATATTATCTCCACATTGGAGCCTGAGAAAAAGCTCTGGACAGTGGGGAGTGATGTAAAAGTAGCCAAAACTACAACACATAAAGGAAAACGAGTATCTCAAAAGGGCTGTTTTTTTCTGTTTAGGAGTGGGACAAGTTGGTGGATTGGATCCTCCGTGGTTGTTACTTACAAGAATGTAAGAGTGGGTAGAGAGATCATCTTTTTGATCCTAGATCCTACGAGGGGAGCATATGTGAGTCTTGCAGGCTCTTAGCTTGCCATCTGTAGGTCGAGTGCATGGTCCCATCTCAAGATGCTGTAATGTCTGACCTTCATGTTGTATTAGTTTTACTCTTGTGCTGCTCTACCCCGTCTGGGAATGTCAACTGTTCCTCATGTTCCATTCTCCTTACTTTGTATCATTTTACCTCTTCAATTTCTTTGAAATATATTCCTGAGGGTCTGAAAATTTTATCTGGTTTCCTTGCTGTGATAATCTACCTATGTTTAATTGTTAGCCTCTGGTGAGTCTCTGTGGAGTGGATTTAGTAGGTAACAGAAAACTGTGATGGAGACACTATTCCTAATGTTATTTTCCTGCTCTGTACAAAGTCACCACTTGAAATCACCACTTGAAGCTATCTCGTAGAGTGGTCAGTTCTAGGATTATGAGAAAGTATCAAGAGAGCCTGATACATCTTTCCAGGTTATTTTCTGGCTTTGGAGACTCTGTCAAGGTCACCATGACAGTGTTGTTGCTGTGTATCAAGGACCATATATTTTACCCTCTGTAAATGGTACAGGAATTTATCCCAGGACAACTTTGTCCAAGTTCACATTCTCGTATCTATGAGGCTATTGGCTGCACTGTTGTTCTGTGCGTTGTAGTTATTTTTTAATTTTATCATTGAGTTCAAATTTCTGTGTTACTCTTTGTGTTTCTGTTTTGTATTTGCAATGCGCTGGATGTTTGATTGGGGAATGGTCCCTATGGTGGAACTGGTGATCAGTCCGTCTTAAAATTCTTTATATATTCTTTGTACTCGCTTACTCTCAGATGTATGATTTCTACATATTTTTCTCTTCTACTGTTGATTGTCTTTTCAAACTCACTGCAGTGTAATGCAGAGTAGTTTATAATTTTGATATAGTTCAATTTATTAATATCTGGTTTTATTTTGTGGCCTGTGCTTTTGGTGTTATATCTGGTAAATCATTTTTGGGTCCAATTTCCGGAAACATTTCCTGCACGTTTACTTCTAGGAGTTTTATACATTTGGGACTTAGGTTTAGGTCTTTGAACCATTTTGAGTTTGCTTTTGTCTGTAGTGTAAGATAATGTTCCAAGTAAATTCTTTTGCTGGTGGGTATTCAGTTTTGTCAACATGTCTTGTTTCATAGACTGCTTCCCCCATTTAGTAGTTTTTACACCCTTGTGAAACATCTTTGGAACAGCACCGAAAGAGGTGTTTTTGTTTTTGTTTTAACCATTGTTTTTAGGTATGCTGCTGCCTCTGCTGCTAAGTCGCGTCAGTCGTGTCTGACTCTGTGCGACCCCACAGATGGCAGCCCACCAGGCTCCTCTATCCCTGGGATTCTCCAGGCAAAAACAGTGGCGTAGGTTGCCATTTCCTTCTCCAAAGCATGCATGCCAAGTTGCTTAAGCTGTGTGCGACTCTGTGTGACCCCATAGATGGCAGCCCACCAGGCTCCTCTGTCCTTGGGATTCTCCAGGCAAGAATACTGGAGTGGGCTGCCATTTCCTTCTCCACTTTTTAAGTATAGTTAATTTATAATTTTGTGTTTGAGGTATACAGCAGTTTACAGGATATTCGATATAGTTCCCTGAGCTTATTGTAGGTTCTTGTTGTTTATTTATTTTGTATATACATTAGTTTGTAAATATTCAGACTCCTAATTTATCTCTCCCTTTCCTGCCCCCATCACCATCCTGTACTATCCCCTTTGGTAACCATAAGTTTGTTTTTTATTCTGGTGAGCTTATTTTGTGAATAAGTTCATTTGTATCATTTATTTCAGTTCAACATATAATATCCTATGATATTTGTCTTTCTCTGGCTGATTTCACTTAGAATACTCCCCAAGTCTGTCTATATTGCTGCAAAAAGCATTACTTCATTGTGTTTTCTGCTGTGGAGGTGGCAACTCACTCCAGTGTTCTTGCCTGGAGAATTGCATGGACAGGAGTCTGGCAGCTGCAGGTCATGGGGTCTTAAAGAGTTGGACACGGCTGAGCTACTTTCACTTCTCAATATTCCCTTGTATATATGTACCACATATACTTTATCCCTTTGTCTGTCAGTGAACATTTAGGTTGCTGCCGTGTTTTGGCTGGTATAAATAGTGCTGCTAAAAACATTGGGGTGCATGTATCATTTTGAATTAGTTTTCATCCTTTCTGGATATATGCCCAGGATTGGAATTGCTGCTTCATGTAATAGCTGTATTTTTAGTTCTTTATGGAACCTCCATGCTATTCTCCAAATGGCGGTACCAATTTATGTTCCTTCCAACAGTGTAGGAGGGTTCTCTTTTCTCCACACCCTCTCAAGCATTCATTGTTGTAGACTTTTTGATGGTGGTCATTCTGACCAATGTGAGGAGACGTCAAGCATCTTTTCAGGTGACTGTTGGCCATCTGTTTGTCTCCTTTGGAGAAGTATCTGTTTTGATCTTCTGCCCAGTTTTTGATTGGGTTGTTTGTTTGTTTGTTTTGATATTAAGCTGTATGAACTGTTTCTATATTTTTGGAAATAAATACTTTATAGGTAGCATCATTTGCATATATAGTCTCCTAGTGCAAAAGTTGAATTTTTGTTCTTTTTTTGGTTTCCTTTGCTTTGCAAAAAGGTTTTAAATTTAGTTAGATCTCATTTGTTTGATTTAGCTTTTATTACCATGACTCTAAGAGATAGACTCAAAAAAATTTCACTGACATTTATGTCAGTGTTTTGCATTTGTTTTCCACTATGAATTTTATCATATCTGGTCTTCCATTTAGATGTTTAATACATTTTGAGTTTATTTTTGTGTGTGGTGTTAGAGAATGTTATAATTTCATTATTTTTCATCTAACTATCCATTTATCCCAGCATCACTTATTAAAGAGACTTCTTCATTCTATATTCTTTCCTCCTCTGTTATAGAATAATTGACTCTAAGTAAATTGGTTTATTTCTGGGTTTTCTGTCCTGTTCTACTGATCTGTGTTTCTGTTTTGTGCCATCATCATACCACTTCCCTGGTGGCTCAGATGGTAAAGCCATCTGCCTACAATGCAGGAGACCCAGGTTCAGTCCCTGAGTCAGGAAGATCTGCTCGAGAAGGAAATGGCAACCCACTTCAGTGTTCTTGCCTGGAAAATCCCATGGACAGAGGAACCTGGTAGTCTATAGTCAATGGGGTCACAAAGAGTTGGACACAGCTGAGCGACTTCACTTTCACTTTGTTGACTGTCATTTTGTAGTATAGTCTGAACTCAGGGAACATGATTCCTCCAGCTCTGTTCTTCTTTCTCAAGATCATTTTAGATATCAGAGTCTTTTGTATTTTGGTACAAAGTAAGTTTTTCTTTGTTTTATGAAATATGTCATTGTTAATTTGATAAAGGTTGCATTGAATATGTAGATTGCCTTCGATATTATGGTCATTTTGACCGTGTTACTTCTTTTAGTCCAAGAATATGGTATATGTTTGTGCCATCTGTTTGTGTCATCTTTGGTATCAGTCATCAGCATCTTATAGTTTTATGAGTACAGTTCTTTTGACTTTTTAGGTAGGTTTATTCCTTAGAATTGTGTTGTTTTCTCTGAGATGGTGAATGGGATTGTTTCATTAATTTCACTTTCTGATGTATCATTATTAGTGTATAGACATGCAGCAGTTTTCTATATATTTTGTATCCAGCAAGTTTACTCTGTTCATTGATGAGGTCTAGTCATCTGGTGGCATCTTCGGGATTTTCTGTGTGTAGCATCATAGTGACAGTTTTACTTCTTCTTTATTTTTTTTTTACCTTGAATTCCTTTTATTTCTTTTTCTTTTCTGATTGTTGTGGCTAGGACTTCCAAAAATATGTTCAATAAAGTGGCAACAGTGAACATTCTTGTCTTATTCATGTTGTTAAGAGGAGTGCTTTCTGTTTTTCCCTGTTGAGTATGCTGTGTGTTTGACATATACAGTCTTAATTATGTTGAGGTAGGGTCCATCTGTGCTGACTTTCTGAAGGGTTTTTATCATAAATGATACTTGAATTTTGTCAGAACCTTTTCTGGGTCTATTGATGATCATACGGTTTTTAGTCTTCAACTGTTACTGTGATGTATCATAGTGATTAAATTGTGGATATTGAGAAATCTTGCATCCCTGCAGTAAATCCCACTTGATCATGGTATGATCCTTTTATGTCCTTTAATGTGTTAGTAACTGTTTGAATCTGCTCTTTTGAACTCAGGGAAGGTCTAGGAGAATAAAGCCTTTTTCTACAGAAAAGAGTTGGATACCTCAGAAAGGCTTTTGCAACTGGGAAGGTCTTCCAGAGTCAGTGTTAATCCCTCCTTTCCTTTGATACTCCTCGATCTTGAGATGACCATGTGCGGAAGAAGAAGAAACGAAGTAAATGTCCAATAGAGCAGTTAATCATACTTGGCAGAGGAACCCAGGTTTAGATAGCCTTTTCCTGGATTTTCCTTCTGATTTCTGCTAATAAGATTCTTACACAATATCCTGGAATATTGTGTATGCTTTTCTTGAATATAAGCATTCCATTGTAAATTACAAAATCAGAGTTGGATACATTACATTGTAAATAGTATAAGAGGTATTATCCTGCTTTCTCCATATATCACATGTTTAAAATCTCTCTTGTTTCTGTCCCATACGCATAGTATAATGCCCATAAAGTTGCTGAACCAGTTCTTTTCTCTTAAGGTCAGTATATTAGTTTACACTGTCAGTTATTTTCACAAAGACATGCAGTCACAAGCTGATATCTGACATAAACCTGTGTACCCTATGCTCCACGCAGGCCCTTTCTTAGTCCTGACCCTTCCTCACATAGTACCTTGATATGGATGGAAACATTGTTCTTACCTATCACGTTCCTCCACCTTCTACATACTCTCACTGTAAAGATAATCTCTGATCATTTATTGAACATGTTTCTCAGGACATGACCTAAATCACTCTGTGCATCCAGGATGACTCACAACCCATTTCAAGATGCAGTGGTTGAATAATAGTTAAACAGATTACTTCTGTCTTGTATATCTTTGATATTTTCTTTCTAAGTTCCTTTTATTTATTTTTTAATATTTTCTAGTCTATTCATTCGTTGAGTGGTCATGTTTACAAATAAGTTTTTTCAGTCGTCCCAGTAGGTTCAGATTCATATCCTGGTTCTCTTACCACTTTGTGGGCCAATTGGGTGTGTCTCCTACTTTGATCAGAGGAAAGCTTGTTAGTTTACCTCAAGCCTTCTAAAGCAAATTAGTGCTGTCAGTAGTACATGTTTTATAGTAAATACTCAAAATTTATTTGTCTAATAAAGGTAATATCTATATTCTGTCATGTTCTATATGATATGACTTTATCTACATTATATCTTTTTTGAAAATATAAATGTATTTATTTTCATTGGAGGTTAATTACTTTACAATATTGTATTGGTTTTGCCATACATCAACATGAGTCCACCACAGGTATACACATGTTCCCCATCCTGAACCCTGCTCCCTCCTCCCTCCCCAAACCATCCCTCTGGGTCATCCCAGTGCACCAGCCCCAAGCATCCAGTGTCATGCATCGAACCTGGACTGGTGATTCATTTCATATATGATATTATACATGTTTCAATGCCATTCTCCCAAATCATCCCACCTTTTCCCTCTCCCACAGACTCCAAAAGCATGTTCTATACATCTGTGTCTCTTTTGCTGTCTTGCATACAGGATTATTTTTAACATCTTTCTAAATTCCATATATATGCGTTAGTATATTGTGTTTTTCTTTCTGGCTTACTTCACTCTGTGTAATAGGCTTCAGTTTCATCCACCTCATTAGAACTGATTGAAATGAATTCTCTTTAATGGCTGAGTGATACTCCATTGTGTATATGTACCACAGCCTTCTTATCTATTCATCTGCTGATGGACATCTAGGTTGCTTCTATGTCCTGGCTATTATAAACAGTCCTGCGATGAACATTGGGGTACACGTGTCTCTTTCAATTCTGGTTTCCTCAGTGTGTATGCCCAGCAGTGGGATTGCTGGGTCATAAGGCAGTTCTATTTCCAGTTTTTTAAGGAATCTCCACACTGTTTTCCATAGTGGCTGTACTAGTTTGCATCCCACCAGGAGTATAAGTGGGTTCCCTTTTCTCCACACCCTCTCCAGCATTTATTGCTTGTAGACTTTTGGATCGCGGCCATTCTGACTGACGTGAAATGGTACCTCGTTGTGGTTTTGATTTGCATTTCTCTGATAATGAGTGATGTTGAGCATCTTTTCATGTGTTTGTTAGCCATCTGTATGTCCTCTTTGGAGAAATGTCTATTTATTTCTTTGGCCCATTTTTTGATTGGGTCGTTTATTTTTCTGGAATTAAGCTGCAGGAATTGCTTGTATATTTTTGAGGTTGGTTGTTTTTCAGTTGCTTCATTTGCTATTATTTTCTCCCATTCAGAAGGCTGTCTTTTCACCTTGCTTATAGTTTCCTTTGTTGTGCAGAAGCTTTTAAGTTTAATTAGATCCCATTTGTTTATTTTTGCTATTATTTCCAATATTCTGGGAGGTGGGTCATAGAGGATCCTGCTGTGATGTATGTCGGAGAGTGTTTTGCCTATGTTCTCCTCTAGGAGTTTTATAGTTTCTGGTCTTCTGTCTAGATCTTTAATCCATTTTGAGTTTATTTTTGTGTATGGTGTTAGAAAGTGATCTAGTTTCTTTCTTTTACAAGTGGTGACCAGTTTTCCCAGCACCACTTGTTAAAGAGATTGTCTTTAATCCATGGTATATTCTTGCCCCTTTTGTCAAAGATAAGGTGTCCATAGATGTGTGGATTTTTCTCTGGGCTTTCTATTTTGTTCCATTGATCTATATTTCTGTCTTTGTGCCAGTGCCATACTGTCTTCATGACTGTGGCTTTTTAGTAGAGGCTGAAGTCTGGCAAGTTGATTCCTCCAGTTCCATTCTTCTTTCTCAAAATTGCTTTGGCTATTCGAGGTTTGTTGTATTTCCATACAAATTGTGAAATTATTTGTTCTAGCTCTACATTATATCTTCTTAAAATTTTATTTATTTTTTAATTGAAAGATAATGGCTTTACCAAATTATGTTTTCTGTCAGACCTCAACTACATTATATCTTCTATGCATTTCACTTGCAACATTTTTCAGCAATATTGTGTCTGACCCTGGTCAATAAATACACAAAGCACTCGCTTTTTAGTTGTTATATTTTGGTTCCATTAAACTAGGTAATTAAGAATAGTGCATGGCTAGAGATTAGCCTTCCTTGGTGGCTCAGTGGTAAAGAATTCACCTGCTAATGCAGAAGATGCTTCCTGATTCCTGAGTCAGGAAGATCCCATGGAGAAGGAAATGGCAACCCACTCCACTATTCTTGCCTGGGAAATCCCATGGACTGAGGAGTCTGGTCACGATAGTCCACACGACTGAGCAACTGAACAACAACAACATAGGTGGAGATTGCATTGTTTATTGGCTGTTAGAAAACCGGTGAATATTTTACGTCTTTATTTATGTGTCATTTACAGATGATGGTCTTTTAGCATGTATTCTTGCAATACAGTTGACACATACTACTTGTTAACATTGTAAAATGCCTTTTCTTTTTGGATATGTAGTTCTATAGCAGATTTAAAAAACTATGTTGTTTCCAAAAAATTGTTTTAGTCATATTCTTCATTTTCTCATTTGTTTTAAATTGTAAACAACCAATTATGAAAAGTTAATTATTAATTGGGTAAGCTTGGTTTTGGATTATTTACTGTTACAATATATAATGTATGTTTAGAATGTATTTATATACAGTAAATTTGCAGAATACAATGATAGTGTAATATTTTTCTTTTCAATTTGAGACAACTGTTGATTAATATGTTGCCAGGGACCAGCCCCAGTTGATCCAGGGTAATTCTAAGTGGGGACAGCGTGGAGAGAGAGATATATAGATTTAGAGAGAGATAAGGAAAGAGTTTGCAGTTAAGAGAAGAGAGGAGAGAAAGAGGCTGTATTCCTTGGTTTACATAGAAAGACAATAAAGCCTCAGACAAGAGATTTTCACCGTCTATGTAAGGCCACAGGTGTCCGATGAATAGCGGAGGGTGCCCCACCTTGGGCTCGCTCTCGTGTGGGTCTTAGAAGCCCAGGCAAATAAGTAGACACGATGAGCCTGTATGCTCCAGATGGGAATCAGCCAGAAAATAGAGTAAGAAAGAAAACAAGACATGGGGGAAGCCAGTCATTCCAGAAACTGGTCCGAGAAACTGGTCCGTCCTTTATTTTCCAGGAAAAGCTTTTATACTTCTAGTTGTACATAGATATCAATGGATAATACAAAGTCATGCAGGGTCAGCAGCCCTGACCTTTATCGACACCAGGCTTTCTCTCTGCATACTTAGCTGTATACACAGGTCTTAGGTGATTTACATCACCTTCTGGCCAAGAGGCCTATTAGCATTTCATGGCCCTTTTCTGATAAGGGTCCATCAACCAGAAAACTTATTTGCCCTAAAAGTATTGTTCTTACTAAAGTCTGGTGTCACTCTCAGAAAGCACTAATTAAGGTTACATTCTTCCATAGCAATGACACAACAATTTATAACATGGAAAGAGGAGTACAGTGATTTATAACAAAGAGAAAATTCATTAACTCAAAAGTCTAGTATTGCTAACATCAAAACTACTATATTCTTTTTTCCACATCCCAATTACATTGATTAATATCCTCCAGGTGCCTAAAAGATAAAGGATATGGAGGCCTTGCAGCAGTCATTAACTCAACAATGAAAACCTACACCAATTCTTAGCTCTTTAAAAAAGGCTCTGTATCTTTAAGATGTTTTAAGCTTCGTGCCTTGCGGTTGGGGGGTTGTAAAAAATCACATGCATAGCTGTAAAAGTGGGGACAGATGGGTCAGGTAAGTTAGAAAGCTATCAGAGGGGTTTAAGCCAAGACATTCTTTTTACGGCCAGGAGACTTATTGACTGGAGCTCTATGTTAATTCCTTTTAGGGGAAGGTGGTGGGGGACAGCCCCTGTTAATGTCAGAAGCATAAGTGAAAACCATATGCAGTACGGCAGGCAGACTCTGGTTTGGGGATAGCTGCTCGAGAAAATCCAGAGAGGCTCCCTTCAGGCCGGACTCGCCTTTACCTGTAGGATCCTTTAACCTCATGACCTTTGCCACCGGCGGGACTCCTGGTGCTGGCTCCCAGCAATACATTCCTAAGGGTCCTGGTAGAAAAACACTCTGTTTTTGAGAGCTGGCATAAGATTGTCCAATGTGAGTGTGTTTGGCATATGGTTTTTAAAACTAGGCTACATTAATGGTGAATTTATGTTATGCTTTCTTAAGTTAAGAATTATATTCCTTTAGTGTTTCTAAACACTTAAGGTGATCATTGTGGTGTTTCATAACCTGATGTAAGTATTACTTTTGGTGTAATACATATTCAACATGAAACATTTATTTTTGAATTATTGTGAGCAGGATACCTATGATTCTTTTTATCTTGTAGATATCTCACCTACATATGTGATCAAGCATTCAGAACCCAAAGCGAACAGTGATAAACTAGAAACATTCCAAACATTGATGCTGGGAAACCCTGAAAGCTGTGAAATCAAACATTTTCATCTTTGGGAAAGTCAGGAAAATATGTGTGACTTTGAGTGTCAGGGGAGAGATGACAAAAGAAATTACAAAGGCACAGCTATAAGCCTTAATGGAAATGTGCCTGATGGAAGAGATTTGCATGATAGAAAGGATGGAGGCATCAGGCCCTTTGCAAGCAGGTTTGGATTTAACTTTCAGGATAAACTGCAGATGTTTCAAACTGGTGGAATAATTTCTGAATATAATGGAGTTAAGAGTTCTGTCAACAACAGTTTCTCATTTTCATCACTTCAAAGAATTCCCCCTTGTGTCCAAACCAGTGTTTCTAATATATATGGGAATGATTTTATGAATCCTTCAGTAACAACACAAGAACTCAAAGCACACAGGGAAAAACCTTTCAAATGTGATGAGTGTGGCAAGGCCTTTCGTGTAAAGTCAAGCCTTTTAAGTCATCAGACAATTCATACTGGAGAGAAACCTTACAAATGTGATTCGTGTGGCATGGCCTTTCGTGTAAAGTTAACCCTTTTAAGTCATCAGATAGATCATACTGGAGAGAAACCTTACAAATGTGATGAGTGTGGCAAGGCCTTTCGTGTAAAGTCAAGCCTTTTAAGGCATCAGACAGTTCATACTGGAGAGAAACCTTACAAATGCGATGCGTGTGGCAAGGCATTTTGTGTAAAGTCAAGCCTTTTAAGGCATCAGACAGTTCATACAGGAGAGAAACCTTACAAATGTGATGAGTGTGGCAAGGCCTTTTGTGTAAAGTCAAGCCTTTCAAATCATCAGACAGTTCATACTGGAGAGAAACCTTACAAATGTGATGAGTGTGGCAAGGCCTTTGCTCACAGCTCATACCTCAGGAGACATAAGAAAATTCATACAGGAAAGAAATTATTTAAATGTGATATATGTGACAAAGTCTTCGACCAAAATTCAGCCTTTTTAAGTCATCAGACAGTGCATACTGGAGAGAAACCTTACATATGTGATGAGTGTGGCAAGGCCTTTGCTCACAGCTCATACCTCAGGAGACATAAGAAAAGTCATACAAGAAAGAAATTATTTAAATGTGATATCTGTGACAAAGTCTTTGGTCGAAATTCAAAGCTTACGCGTCATCAGACGGTTCATACTGGAGAGAAACCTTACAAATGTGATGAGTGTGGCAAGGCCTTTCGTCTAGGGTCAGCCCTTTTAAGTCATCAGACAGTTCATACTGGAGAGAAACCTTACAAATGTGATGAGTGTGGCAAGGTCTTTCGTCTAAAATCAACCCTTTCAAGCCATCAGACAGTTCATACTGGAGAGAAACCTTACAAATGTGATGAGTGTGGCAAGGCCTTTCGTGTAAAGTCAAGCCTTTTAAGGCATAAGACAGTTCATACTGGAGAGAAACCTTACAATTGTGATGATTGTGGCAAGGCCTTTCGTGTAAAGTCAAGCCTTTTAAGTCATCAGACAATTCACACTGGAGAGAAACGTTACAAATGTGATGAGTGTGGCGAGGCCTTTCGTCTAAAGTTAACCCTTTTAAGTCATCAGACAGTTCATACTGGAGAGAAACCTTACAAATGTGATGAGTGTGGCGAGGCCTTTCATTTAAAGTTAACCCGTTTAAGTCATCAGACAGTTCATACTGGAGAGAAACCTTACAAATGTCATCAGTGTGGCAAGGCCTTTTGTGAAGAGTCAACCTTTTTAAGTCATCAAAAAGTTCATACTGGAGAGAAACCTTACAAATGTGGTGAGTGTGGCAAGGCCTTTCGTCTAAAGTCAACCCTTTTAACTCATCAGACAGTTCATACTGGAGAGAAACGTTACAAATGTGATGAGTGTGGCAAGGCCTTTCGTGTAAAATCAAGCCTTTTAAGTCATCAGACAGTTCATACTGGAGAGAAACGTTATAAATGTGATGATTGTGGCAAGGCGTTTCGTCTAAAGTCAACCCTTTTAAGGCATAAGACAGTTCATACTGGAGAGAAACGTTACAAATGTGATGAGTGTGCCAAGGCCTTTCGTGAAAAGTCAAACCTCTTAAGTCATCAGACAGTTCATACTGGAGAGAAACCTTACAAATGTGATGAGTGTGGCAAGGCCTTTCGTGAAAAGTCAACCTTTTTAAGTCATCAAAAAGTTCATACTGGAGAGAAACCTTACAAATGTGATGAGTGTGGCGAGGCCTTTCGTCTAAAGTCAACCCTTTTAAGGCATAAGACAGTTCATACTGGAGAGAAACGTTACAAATGTGATGATTGTGGCAAGGCCTTTCGTCTAAAGTCAACCCTTTTAAGTCATCAGACAGTTCATACTGGAGAGAAACCTTACAAATGTGATGAGTGTGGCAAGGTCTTTCGTTTAAAGTCAAGCCTTTTACGGCATCAGACAGTTCATACTGGAGAGAAACCTTACAAATGTGATCAATGTGGCAAGGCCTTTCATCTAAAGTCAAACCTTTTAAGTCATCAGACAGTTCATACTGGAGAGAAACGTTACAAATGTGATGACTGTGGCAGGGCCTTTCGTCTAAAGTCAACCCTTTTAAGTCATCAGACAGTTCATACTGGAGAGAAACCTTACAAATGTGATGAGTGTGGAAAAGTCTTCGGTCAAAAACCACATCTTCAACTTCACTGGAGAATTCATACTGGAGAGAGACCTTTCAGATGTAATGAGTGTGGCAAGTTCTTCAGTCAAAATTCACTCCTTAAAAATCATTGGAGAATACATATAGAGAAACCTTTCAAATGTTTCAAGTGTGGAAAATCCTTTATTCAGGTCTCAGCACTCGCTAAACATCAGAAAATCCATACATGAGAGAAACTCATGTGAATGTGGTATATGGTAGAAGTCTTCAAATTTCAAATTTCAAAATTCACACCCTACAGTTGCTCAGAGAATTCATCTTGCTGAAAAACCATACAAATATCATGAATGTGGCAACATCTTAGCCTTCATGAGAAAATTCATACTGGATAGAAGGGAGATATAAATGTATTTATTAGTCAGGTTTTTAGAACATGAATTCATTCTAGAAAGATTCCTCACCAATTTCACAAATTAAAAAACAAAACAAAACAGTACCCTATCCTCACATCTCACCAGTAGTATCAGAGTACTTATCCTGGAGAAAACACACAGCAATGTAATGTGTGTGGCAAGGATCTTACCCAAAAGTCACCAGATAGGAACGTAGGGGAGCCATACTTCCCAGACTCAGTGGTTGTGGCAAATCCTTTACCTTTTTCACTCTATGTATTCTCTGATGACTTTAGTTCGGGTACTCAGCAACTGCAGTAAGTCCATATTTGAAGAGAAGCTATAGAGATCTTTTCGTGTAAAAGAAACCCGAATTCTACCTCAGCAAAGATGATTCTTTCGGACAGCAGTCCACCATCTTTTTGGTCCCCTGGCTTTCTGAATAAAGTCACTATTCCTTGCCCAACAAGTAGTCTCAGTTTATTGGCCTGTTGTGTGGTGAGCTCTAAGAGCTTGGCTTTGGTAATACATTGATCAAATGCATTTGCTACATGCATTTCACAATGGTCTCTGGGAAGGATTCAATGAGATGAAGGGACCGACTTCATTAGATACAATTCATTCACATCCATGTTTCCTGGAAAAGCACACAGCCTGAATTACAAAATTCAATAGTGAGTGTGAATTAGCAACGGGGAGGAGAGAAAATATTGTAATAAGACATGACTCATCATTGTCAGTAGAATCAGGAAGCCCTTCTGTACATAGTCCAGCCTGTTATAAAACATAATGTTCTACCAACTGACCTTGAACAGAGTAGGCAGATGTTAAAAGGCCTGGGCTTTTCGTAGGGAGGAGAGGGACAGTTACCAGGGACTGATGGTGTGCTAGGAACAATGCATAGGAATAGGGTCATGTTCTCCACTGGATAGAAAGAACTGTTGTATGTATGATTAAAGAAGAGTTACTCTTACTTGTGGAAATTGAAGACAGAGCTGTCATGGTCTTTGTAGACCGGGACCTGAGGAATGGAGTCCACGAGAAGGAAGCATAGGACCCAAGTCTCGAGTGAAACAAGGGTGCTTTATTTGCAAAAACGCATGGTTATATATCTTTATACAAGGCAGCTTTAGGCAGTAAAAACATTGGGGAAAAACAAAGTGAAGCAAATAACAATCTTGAAAGGGCCAGAAAGCATTCCATACCCTGAGGAAGAGGGGCATAACTGAATAGATTACCTTCAAGTAAAAGGTCACTGAAGGGAGTCACTGAAGGGAATCCAAGCAGATGCTCTTTCTCATGACCTCAGTCCTGAGAACTGCGTGCAGCTCGGCTTGTTCCTGTTTTCCAGACCTGATAAAGAATAGAGTCCTTGAGATTTGGCACACAAAAGAAGAAAATATCATGTTGGGTCCTTTAAAGTTGAATGTCCCCTGACAGTTCCCCCTTTTTTACTTTTTCATAATTGGGGATGACTGTAGATACTTTTGCAAAAAAGGCCCTGAGCAAGTGAGTTTGTTTAGTTTGAACAATTTTAGTTGAAAGGCATTGGTATGTTACAATTATAATCACCAGGATAATTATCAGCATTATAGTTCCAGATCCAATACTATGTGTAATGTCTTGAAACCATCTTTGAGGGTCTAGCCCAGATAATTGATCAGCTAGCTGTTCAGCTAAGGTTTCCAAATTGTTGGAAGAGGGTAGACTCTTAGAGAAGGTTTCAAGGATTTCCTTTTACAACAATTGTACATTTAAGGAAGCATTATTATGCACATCTTGCAAATGAAATTTGATTTTTTCCCAATTGTAAGAACTGTGGTTGAACCGAATAGGAGTGATACAAAATTGAGTAGAATTCCAATCACAATTTAATAATACTTGTTTTCATAAATCTGCTAATTGGTCTCCAACCCATTGGATGGCTGTTTTTTAATTCCTGATTTTTATCTTGAACTTTTTCATCTTTCTGAACCTGAGTGACCCATATAGTATGAGCATCTTTAGTCCAGTCGAATAAAGATTTGTGTTTGAATTGAAGTTTGTAAAGCAGTGTCTGCGACAGCGGCAGTGGTACAAATGGCTGTTGATCCCAAAATGCCAAGAATCAAGCATCTAATTAATCACTTAGATCATCAGAGTAATTTAGTGAGTAACTGGGAGGTAAGTCTTGCCATGGGTCCTCTTTCCAGGGTCGTTGGAGATCTGCTGGCAACCACAGACTACATTGAGATCAAAGAATCAAAAGGGATTTGTGTTTTTAGAGAAATAGAGGAATTAAGATAAGTATACAATTTGCAATCTATACAAGTCACAGAACATAAAGTCTTATTAAGTTGTAAGTTTCCTATGGCAGTAACGAAGGAGAACGCAAGCTTGTATAAAATATGAATGATTATAATGGAAGGAATAGTTAATGTGACTATGACTGGTCCCTGTGAAATATCCAGTCCAGGTTCCAAGTTTTCAGTGTTTGTAGAAAGTTTCCAGATGTCCCATTGTTCAGGCCCAATTTGTTTACTGAGGACAATTTGAGGGCGAGGAGGTGCCATTTCACCATCAAGCCAGCCAAGGAGTCCTTTGTCATGGAAGTGTTCCATTGAACTGTTGGTAATCTTCCATGTTACTTGAGTAACATAATCACACATAGTACTGTTAATATCATCTGAGCAGTATGATAACCACATACCATAGGGTCCCCAATCAACAATGGTGTAATTGGCCACAAACATGAATTTCCATGATTTAGCTTGACATCTATCTCAACAAACAGGAGTATATTTAAAATCCTTATAAGTAAACCCCTTACATTCCAACTTTTATTCTTGTCCTAGAGTTTTAGTAGTATTGACATGGTTCTCATAAAAGGACAGGACAGTAAACAGTCTAAACAATGTGTGGAAGTTCTTTTTTGGAGGCAGGATGAAAGCCCATATTTGTCGACTAACATTAATACATAATTCTGCTGGGCCCATGCATAAAGGAAGGATTTTATAGCCTAGAGGAATGTTAATTAATCTTCCTTCGTCCTCAGGATGAGAGGGCCCCTCCAAGCTCCAAGGAGGAGGCATACATATCATTAATGGATACAACCGGTCCTATATCTGTCCATTTGACAACCTGCAATAAAGGGGGGTTGGGTATATAAGCCCAATAAGTGTGATTAATCAAGTCACCCTAGCAGGGGAAGCAAAAGCAAGCATAGCGACAAAAATATTTTTAGGATCTCTAGGCATTCTCTGTTGAGAGACCAGATTTTCAGCTTGATTAGTAAGCGTTTTTATCTGTCCCCAAGTGGGGAAATCGTAAGTTCGATGACCTCGAGTGGAGTGTTTCTTGGAAATTTTCAAGTCGCCATGGCTTGTACTGGAAACTCCTCATCCTGGGGATTTCACCGTTTCTTCTCTATCTTGATGGTGGTGGCTCCCCTGGGGCGGATCTTCCGAAGAGGGAGCCAACTGATTTCATTGGGTCCATCTGGAGAAATCCAAAACCCGTCTTGATACCAAATGGGGAGAGGATGGGAGGTATCCTTCAATGCCTCAAAATGTTTATGCTTTGTCAAAGTATCCCCTTGTGGCAAGTTTAAAATTTCTATGCAAATAAAGCTGTATTAACAATAATTATAGGATTAAGGAGTATATTGCGTTGGAATCTGTTGGGGTTCTTTAATGGACCAGAACCTGGCGATCCAGAGTCAACGATAAGAAAGTGAAAGAAAGAGAAAGAAAGAAAGACATGGGCACGCAAGCTGTGATGGAGCAAAGGTGCTTTAATGATCTTTCTGTGAGTATATATAGGCTCTTGTACAAGAAATTTCTTTCGATAAAAATCAGAAAACCAAATGTACAGCAACCATCACCAAGGGAACAAGAGATTGATAATGGTCACAAGCTCAGGAGACAATCCATATCTCAAGAAAGAGGATCAAGACTAAGCAGTTTTGTAAGGAGAATGTTTACTGAAGGCGTTTCAAGCCTGTCTCATCCTATGACCTCAGTCCTGGGAGCGGCGTGCTGTTCCACTGGTTTCTGACAACAGAAACTGATAAGGAACAGAGGATTTATGAGGAACAGCATGTTGGAATCCTCCTGTTAAACATTCCCTGACAATTCCTACTTATTTATAACGTTTGTAAAAAGGGTTCTGACCATTTGAGTTTGTTCAGTTCTAACAATTTTACATGAAGGCAATGGTGAACGACAAATATAATTGTCAAGACAATCACCAAAATTACAGTTCCAGACCAGTGCTGTGAGTAATGCTTTGAAACCATCCGCGTGGGTCTAACCCAGATAATTGATCAGCTGGTTGTTCAGCTAAAGTTTCAAAATTAGTGGAAGAGGGCAGATTTTTAGAAAAAGTTCCAAAGATTTCTTTTTATAAAAATTGTACATTCAGAGAGGCATTATCATGTAGATTTTGCAAATGAAATTTGATTTGTTCCCAGTTCTAGGTACTATTATTGAATTGAACAGGTGTAACACAAAATTGAGTAGAATTCCAGTCACATTTTAGCATCACCTGTTTTTGTACATCTATTAATTGATCTCCAACCCATTTGATGACTGATTTTAGTTCCTGTATTTCATTTTGAATATCCTCATCTGTCTGAGCCTGAGTGGCCCACATAGTATGAACATCTTTAGTCCAATTTTGGATAAAATGATGTGTTTGAATTGAGGTTTGTAAAGCAATGCCAGTGATGGCAGCAGTGGTGCAAATAGCTGTTAATCCCCAAATGCCAAGAATCAGCCATCCAGTGAATCGTCTTGATCACTGGAGCAGTTTAGTAAATAACTAGGAAGCAAGTCCAGCTATGGGCCCTTCTTCCCAGGGCCGCTGGAGATTTATTGGTAACCACAGACTACGTCAAGATCGAAGAATCAAAAGGGATTCATTTCTTAAGGAAACAAGAGCTAAGACAAATATATAATTTGCAATTTATACAAGTTACAGAACGTAAAGTCTTATTGAATTGTAAACTTCCTATAGCTAGAACAAAAGGAAGGGGAACACAAGCTTGTATGAAATATGTTTGATTATAACGAAAGAAATAGTTTCTGTGACTACAGTTAGTCCCTGTGAAATGTCCAATCCAAGTCCTAAATTCTTCGGTGCTCGAAGCAAGTTTCCAGGTGTCCCATTGTTCAGGCCCAATCTGGTTTTTTCAAGGATGAGGTGGGTGCCATTCCACCGTCAAGCCACCCAAGAAGTCCTTTGTCATGGTAATATTCCGTTATAGTGCTACTACCCTTCTATGCTTTTTGAGTAGCTTAATCACACGCAGTGCTGTTAATATCTGAGCAGTTAGATAACCACATACCATGGGGTCCCCAATCGACAATTGTATGATTAGCCACAAACATTAATTTTCCTGATTGGCCTGACACTTGTCCCAGTAAACTGGAGTATATTTAAAGTTCTTATTAGTAAACGCTTTGGATAGTGTTCTTTGTTCTTTCCCTAAAGTTTCAGTAGTATAAACGTGGTTCACGGACAAAGAAAGGGCAGTAAATAATCTAAGGAACATCCGAAAGTCCTCTTTTGGAGGCAGGGCAAAAGCCCAAGTTTGTCTGCTAACGTTTATGCATAATTTTGCTGGGCCCATACACAAAGGAAGGACTTCATAATCTAGAGAGATATTAGTTTCCCTTCTTCTTCAGGGTGTGAGGGCCGTTTAAGGCTCCAGGGAGAAGGCATATGCATGGAGTCATTGGTTATTACGTTGGTCCTTTCTCTGTCCATTCTACAATCTGAAGTAAAGGCGGGTTGAGTATGTAAGCCCAGTGTGATTGATTAGTTCAGCTTGAGTTGAGGGGAGGTGCCAGCAAGCAGAGCAAGCAGGGAACAAAAATATTTTCAGGACTCACAGGTATTTTCTATTGAGAAACCGGATTTTCAGCTTGATTGAAGTGAAGTGAAGTCACTCAGTCGTTTCCGACTCTTTGTGACCCCATAGACTGCAGCCTATCAGGCTCCTCCGTCCATGGGATTTTCCAGGCAAGAGTGCTGGAGTGGATTGCCATTTCCTTCTCCAGGGGATCTTCCTGACCCAGGAATCGAACCCCGTCTCCCACATTGCAGGGAGACGCTTTACCATCTGAGCCACCAGGGATGCCCCTCAATTTGATTAGTAAGGGTTTTTATTTGTTCCCCAAGACAGGAGATCATAAGGTTGATGCCGCCGAGGGCCGTGCTTTCTGGAGATCCTTAGAGCCACCATGGCCTGTATTGGAATTTCTTCCTCCTGGGGTTTTTGTTGTCTCATTCTATGTTGAAGGCTGGGACCCCCTTGGGTCGGATCTTCCAAAGAGGAAGCCATGTGAGTTCATTGGATCCATCTGAGGAAATACAAGCATACCCCTCTTTCTATAAGATTAATTTCCCAGATTTCCATTGTTTATTCAACCTGTCTTGGTACCAAATGGGCAGAGGAAGAGAAGAGTCCTTCAGTTCCTCGAAATGTTTTTCTGCTCATGTCAAGATATCTCCTTGCGGTAAGTTTAAAAAATTTAAAACAAAGCTATATTAACAATAGTATAACTAAGGCTTAAAGAACATATTGCGTTGGAATCTAGTAAACTCTGCTCTGGATAAGGAAGATAAAAGTGTTCCTGTGTATTCCCCCGTATTTAATTTTTTATTTGTAGTTTCAGTGTGTAATGTGTTTGTTTAACTGTGTCTTGTATTTGTGGATTATAAGAAATGTCTGTTTAATAGAGAATGATGTAAAAATTGTTTGAAATGCTTAGAAATACAGGCAGGGTCATTGTCTGTTTTTATAGAATTAGGCGTTCTCATTATTGCAAAGTAAGCTAACAGGTGGGTTATAACGTGTAGTTTCATCTCGGAGAGGTGTGGCCCATGTAAAAGAAGAATTTGTATTGGTCGAGACATGTAAGAAGGAAGAGGAAGAAAGTTCAGAGCAATGAGTTCCATCCATTTGCCATAAAATTCTCTTTCATTTGACAGAAACCTTTTTTATATGTTTGTGTTCATCATTATGACAAATAAAATATATATTTATTACTAGTCTAAAATCTCTTTATTTTTTCTGTAAGAAAAACTTTTTGTAAGAGGAAGTTAGTGTTCAGTAGTGTTCTAAAATCTTACTTTATTTGGAAATGACCTAGCTATTTAATAAACTTTTCTTATTTCGTTTAGTACAGTTATATGAATTTAAGTTAACCCAATCCTAAGAGATTATTTCTGGTAGACATTTTGAAAATATAATTATTTTTATTAGAGTTTATCTAAAAGTTTTATCTCATTTATATATTTATATATATATATATATATATATAAAGAGTTACTTTTCTGTTGACAAACTTAGTTTACCTTAAATCTAGGCACAATAAAAGTATTATATAATGATGATTTAAGACATGTCTTAATTAGACTAGCAAACAATTATATTTAATTTATATTTAAATAAACATTTAATATTGAATATTTTTCAGTTCATATGAACTTGAATTTAAATAGTGAATAGTGAAGTTACTCAGTCATGTCTGACTCTTTGCGACCCCATGGACTGTAGCCTACCAGGCTCCTCCGTCCGTGGGATTCTCCAGGCAAGAGTACTGGAGTGGGTTACCGTTTATTTAAATAAAGCTTGTTAATTTCATATTATCCAAAAACAAAGACATACATTGAGACATAGATAATTTTAGATAGACAGATATAGTTTTCCACTTGACATTTAAAATATCTTTTTGATATATATCTATGTAGATATATATATATATATATATATAATTTTTTTTTCCTGAGTTCCACCCATTTGTTTATGGCTGGAGACCCAGATAGAGTGGGCTGTGTATCCCAAGGACATGATAAGAGTTAACTTTAGGTTTTTTCTTAGGCCTGTTTTTGTTTCCCAAGCAGATTTCGAGCTCCGAAAAAGTATTTTAACAAGTTAACCTTTTCCTAACTGCACATGTAAGAAGAACTGGTTTTGCAATTTCAAAAAAATTTTTATTTTAATCAGTTTTTTCTGGAGTCTAAAGAATGAATATCATGGCCATTCAGTGTCAAAAATCTCACTTCTCCTTTTTGTAGTTACAGTATATTAGTAATGATACATGCATGAGGGAATTGCTGTCACATTGGATGTAAAGCCTTGGCTACAAAATTTTGACAAATAGGACTGTTTAGTATACCTTGAGGTAACACAGTCTATTGAAATCTTTTATGAGGCCCGATGTGATTAGGAAAAGGGAGAGAGAAAGTGAATCTCTCTCGGTCTAAAGGGTGTAAAGATATATTTAAAAAGCAATCTTGTAAATCAGTAATAATAATGTGCCAGTTTTGAGGAACAGTAGTAGGGGATGGGATCCCTGGTTGTAGTGCACCCATGGGTTTCATACATGCATTAACTTTTCTAAGGTCTGTTAAGAGATGTCATTTGTTAGATTTCATTCTTATAACAATAGAGTTCCAAGGAGAGTAAGATTCCTCAATATGTTTTCATTCTAATTGTGTGTCTATAAGTTCTTTAGTAGCCTGTAATTTTTCTTTCATAAGGGGCCATTGTTCTGTGCAAATAGGCTCGTCATTCTTCCAAGTTGTTTTAATCATTGCTTTGTTAAATGAGCAGTGGCCCCTAGGAAAACTGTGGAATGTATATCTGAGTTTGCCATTGCATAAGTAAGTTCCTTCCTATTAGATTAAGGGGTGCATCTATCACATAAGGTCTTAATGTTGCAGGCTGACCTTTTGGTCCTTCATATGGGTAGATTTGACTATTTTGATAAATTTCTTGTACTTTGGTTTGAAACATTCCTTCAGTTTCACAAGAGGTTTTTTGTATAGGCCAGGTTTTGGGCCATAAGTGTCTGGAAATAATAGTAATATCAGATCCAGTGTCAAGCAGACCAGAAAATCTTGAAGCATTAATTTGGATATTTATATGTGGTCGGGCATATTGAGATACCAATGATGTCCATAAGGATTGTTTTTGATCTGCCAAATCTGCTTGTCCATACATTATTAGAGGAGTTAATAGAAATGTAAGGCAAAAGAAGTAATTGAGCAGTTTTGTCCCCCTTTTTGAATTGCCATAGAATCTGAGATGGCATCATAATTTGAATCTCTCCCTTATAATCTGAATCAATTACTCCAGGGTGAACAGTAATTCCTTTAGAAGTCAAACTAGATTGGCCAAGTAAAAGACCAAAATTTTGTGGGGGCAGGGGTCCAAAAAGTCCGGTAGGTACTCTAGAAGAGGCTGCTTGAGGGTAAAGGGAAAAATCATTTAGGGCTGGTATATTGATGGCAACACTGCCAGATGTTGAGGGTTTGAGGGAAAAGATAGAAGTTGCCCCTGGTTTTTGTTGTAGGGGACCTGGCGGTGGGGGGTAGGGGGGATCCCCTGTTTGGAGTTTCCCAGAATAGGTTTTCCTTCAAGATCAAATTTAGATTTACAGTCTTTGCCCAATACATTCCTCTATGTCAGCGAGGGCAGATTCTTCGAAGCTTTCTATTAGCCTTCTTAGGGCAGTCCCTTTCTAAATGGTATTTATCTCCACATGTAAAGTATCCTTCATTTCCCTTTCTGGAAGGTAGCAGCCACTGTCTTAGCTAGCATTTGCATCTTTTGACTTTCTGATTCTAGATTGCGACAAGCCTTCAAATAATCAATAATAGTCCCAGTCTCACGAATTGGAACGATAGCTCTTTGACATTCCTGATTTGTATTCTCATAAGCAAGTAATTTCTCTAGCTGTTTTTTTGGCTGCTTCTCTGATTACAGTACAGGAAATAGCAGTTTCTAATCGAGCTAAAAAACCAGCATAATGTTGATTAGGTCCTTGTAATGTTTTAGCGTAGCTACCTGTAGGCTCTCTTTGAGGAGTAATTCGATCCCAAGCTTCAAGGACCACTGTTTTCCATTGTTCATGCAATAAGGGAGGGCATTGTATTTGAGCTTCTATGGTATCAAATTGCCTGGCGCCAGGTAACATTTCAAAAGTAATTTGGTTTGGGGGAGTGCCAGCTCGAGCATTTTTGTTAGCATGATCTCTGGCTATATCATGACACCACATTGTCCATTGAAGATATTCTCCTGGTTTAAGGAGAGCTTTTATTAAAGTTCACCAATCATAGGGAATAAAATTTCCGATAGAAGATGCCACAACATTTAGAAGCTCTTTAGTGACAGGAGAATGTGGGCCATACATAGTTACAGCCTTTGTCATTTGTTGCATGTAAAAAAAGTTTAATACCATCATATTGAGGTATTATGTGCCCTTGAGCGTCAGGATTTCTTAAAACTGGAAAGCTGGAGAAACCATTGGCGTCAGAAACTTGTCATAGCAAAGCCTGTAATTCAGAGAGCCTCTGTCACAGAGGAGAGTGAGTAAGTGCTGATTTTTTGCAAACATGAGTCTGTGCCAAGGACTTTTTGTTCAGAAGTGCATGAAGGTCGTTGCTGAACCATGCAAAGATCCATGCAGTAAAAGTATCCACCCAAACTTGTAAGCAAGAATACCCATTAGCTTTTGGCATATGAGTAAAATCAATTTCCCAGTCCTCTCCAGGATACTTTCCACTTCATTGTAAAAACAAAGCTTTTCAGTCTTTGGGTTATGTTTCTGACAAATCTCATACCTTTGGATAATGTTCTTTAAAGTTTTCATTACATTTTTACCTTCAAACAAACGAGATGCCATCTGGTAAGTACTCTTTGCACCCAAATGAAAATTCTGGTGTAAACCCTTATGAATTTTCCATTGAGAATTTTCAGGAATTATTAATCGTCCATCCTCAGACTGTAACCATCCTTTATCCTTTATCTTATATCTTTCTAATTCTTGCTCAGTATATTGTGGTTTTTCCTGTTCAACAGGACCTGTCCAAATCAAGGGTGTCTGTAGTGAAAGTGTTTCTTAAAGTGCAGCTTTTCTGGCTTGACAGTCAGCCAGCTGATTACCTTCAGCTGCTTTACTCCCATCCCTGCTGTGCCCTTTGCAATGCATAGTAGCTACTTCTTTAGGACAATATGTAGCAGTTAAAGTCTCTCAATCTCTCTGAAATGCTTAATAGGTTCTCCTGTTGCTGTTTTAAACTGTCTTTCCATATTGCAGCATGAGTGTGTAAAAGTCAAAAAGGCATACTTAGAATCCATTAAGATATTTACTCGCTACTCTTTGTCTGTAAATATTTCCATGTCAGGATTGTCTAATGGGGTATCCATTAGATCCTCCCAAGCTGCATAGTTTAAAGTTAGGAATTGGGAACAGTCTAGATCAGGTGTTTCATTTTCCTTCTCAGGAAGGAAAGTGACAAGATTTAAATGTCCACAGACTTTAAGCTTAGTTACTGGTCCTTCTGACAACAATGATTGATATTTAAGAAGCCTACTGTCTGTCATCCAAATATTAACCTTAGAATTTAAGATTCCTCTCACATCATGAGAAGTCAGGACAGTAAGATTTCATCAATTAATTATTTTTAAAGCTTCAGGTGCTAATAAAGCTGCTGTCCCAATTCCTCTTAGGCAGTGGGGCCACCCACGTGAAGTTACATCCAATTCTCTACTTAGATAAGCAAGAAGTTGCTGGTGAGGCATGGGGTTGTGGCAAAACTCCCAAGGCCACCCCTTTTCTTTCATTGACAAACAAATTAAATTCTGACCCTGTGGGCAAGCTCAAAGCAGGAGCTTGCAGGAGGGCAGTCTGAAGAACCTTTAAAAAACAACTTAGGAGAGTCGTTGTCAGAATCATTAGGTTCTAACCAAGGAGAGACTTCTGGAATTGTGCCTGCTGGCAGAGGAGGAGCATTTGAAGCAGCCGGGCAGGGCTAGTAGGAACATTTTGAAATATTTTATGTTGTTCTACTTGGGCCTTTTGGGAAGTTTTATCATCTACTTGATATTCATGCAATAAATGTTCTGTCTATTGTCGAGTATTGGGAGGGCTAGAATTTACCTTGAAATGGCAGAATTACAGCTTTAATGAGAGCCCATAGGGGTCAGCAATCAACTGGAATATTTTTACCCTGCCTGGTGACTCGTTCAACATTTTCTTTGACCCGGTGCCAAATTTCTAAATCAAAACTACCTTTATTAGGGAACCAAGGATTTCATTTAACCACTGTTTGAAAGCAAGCCTCTATTCATTGGCATGAAACCAAAAGTCCCTGAGCTTTAAACAGATGGTATAATAAAGTAGAGAAAAGATGGGGCTTTCCAGCCATTTGACCCGTGTCTTAGTACTTACCGACCTCAATAGGTCCCAACCTCAATAGGTCCCGAGTGCCTCTGTCCGAAATGCCACGTATACCAGAGTCCCTGTTTGGATGCCACTATGGGACCTTTAATGGACCAGAACCTGGCGGTCCAGAGTCAATGATAAGAAAGTGGAAGAGAGAAAAAGAGAGAGAGAAAGAAAGAAAGACATGGAGACCCAAGCTCTGGTGGTGCAAAGGTGCTTTAATATTTCTGTGAGTATATATAGACTGTTGTACAAGAAATTTCTTTCGATATTGATAAAGATCAGAAAACCAAACGTACAGCAACCGTTACCAAGGGAACAAGGGATTGATAATGGTCACAAGGTCAGGAGACAATCTATATCTTAAGAAAGAGGATCGAGACTAAGCCCTTTTGTTGTAAGGAGAATGTTTACTGAAGGAGATTCAAGCCTGTCTCATCCTATGACCTCAGTCCTCGGAGCAGTGTGCTACTCCACTGGTTTCTGACAACAGAAACTGATAAGGAACAGAGGATTTATGAGAAACAGCACATAGGAATCCTCCTGTAGTGTACATTCCCTGACAGAAATCTAGTAAAGTCTGCTCTGGATAAGTGTCAGAGGACATTCAACTTTAAGGGATCCAATATGTTGCATTTTCCTCCTTTGTGTAAGTTCAAGGACTTTCAGTTTCGTGTCAGCAAATAGAGGCTTATCTCCAAACGGTGGTTGAACATAATCCCTGGTTCCCTGATGAAGGCAGTTTCAATTTAGAAATTTGGAACCAGATTGAAGAGAATCTTAAACGAGGCTCAAGATGGGGAAAAACTATCCCAATAGATTTCTGGCCCTTATGGGCTCTTATTAATAAAGCTGTGATTCTGCCATTTCAAGGTAACTGTAGCCCCTCTCCTCCCCAATATTCGACAAAGGTGGAACACTTGTTACATGAATATGAATTAGATGATGAAGCTTTGCAAAAGGCTCAATTAGAACAACATAAAAGATTTCAGAGTTTTCCCACCAGCCCTGCCCCAAGTGCTCCCCTTCCTTCTCTTGCAATGGGCACAAAACCAAAAGTCCCCTCAATTCAAGAACAAGATGACCCTGACGATAATTATTCTGAGGCTCTTTTTGACCCTAAGGCTGACAATACTTTTCTTGATGACAGTGATAAGCCTTTGGCGCCCACTCGTATTCATGAGAAAATACTATCCACTCATTCTCCGTCACGATGAAGGCTTTCTGAGTTACTGGCTTTGCAGTCTCAAATCACTGAAGCCGATGGTTTCTCTGCGTTTCCTGTTTTTGAGAAATACTAACACCTAAGGGCAAATAATACCTCAATAGGAAGGCATTGATTTTTCTCACATGCAACAAATGAAAAAAGCTGTAACTACGTACGCCCTCGTTTGCCTTTTACTATGGAACTTTTAAACGCTATGGCATCTTCCACTGGAAATTTTGTAACTTTATGATTGGGCGACTTTTGATAAGGGCTCATCTTAAACCAGGAGAATGTCTTCAGTGGACAATGTGGCTTCAGGGTGTGGCCCGAGATCGTGCCAATTCTAATGCTCGAGCTGGTACTCCCCAGAACCAAATTACTTTTGAAATGTTAACCCATACAGGGCAATGTGATGCTATAGAAGATCAAATACAAAGTCCTGCTTGGTGCAAAATTATCCTGACTGTAATAAATGTAGTCATCTGGTTCTTGCTGTTTGCTTTTATATCTGTAACTATATAATGAACTTTGTATGTAAGTGGCTTAGGCATTTAAGTTACAAGTGATTGTTCATGCTCCTGCCGTTTCTGCTGCCTCCTCTAGCTATTACTCAGGGCCACTGGATCAGAGACCCTCCATATGAGGATAAGGACAATATGTTACCTCAACAATTTAGGGTCTACACCCCTTCCCAGCAGGAAGAAGTTACAGAACGATTTCTCCACCCCTTTCCCTGGCAACAATATTCTCCTAAAAGCAGGAGGAAATGAAAGAGTTAATGCTTAGGCACGCAGTCCAAGGCCCTGTAAGGAGGAGACAAACATTCTCACTCATGCTTTCCTTAAGGCTTGTGCAACAACATATCTTGCCAGAGAACTGACCTTTCTCTAGGTCCAGAACTAATGATTACACAGCTGAATGTCTTACTCATGGAAATGCTTTTCTTAGGCTCTATGGTAATGATTATAATTGTAACAAATCTTGCCTGGGAACCTATATCTCAAGACTTGTACCCCTGCTTACACAGCAACAGTATACCTTGCATAGAGACATTGTCTGGAACCTGTTCTCCCTGGCTAATCTTGTACCAAAGTTATCTCAGGATGTATGTCTTGGGAAAGGGCCTAATAGACCTCTTACAATGTTGAGGTATTCTTTCTATTTGTTCTCAGCAGCTAGTTGAAAAGTATATAAGGTCCCACTTAAACTAATGAGGTGGATACACTTTCTGCCCCCACAAACCTTCTGCCTGTTACTTGGCCAATCTAGTTTGACTTCTAAAGGAATTACTGTTCACCCTGGAATAATTGATTCAGATGATAAGGGAGAAATTCAAATTATGATGTCATCTCAGATACTATGGCAGTTCGAAAAGGGGGACAAAATTGCCCAACTACTCCTTTTACCGTACATGTCTATTAACTCCTCTAATGGCATCTGGACAGGTGGATTTGGCGGTACAGATCAAAAACAGTCCTTATGGACATCAATAGGATCTGAATATGCGTGACCCAATATAAATATCAAAATTAATGGCAAAAGGTTTTTTGGTCTTCTTGATATTGGATCCAATATTACTATTATTTCCAAACATTTATGGCCCAAATCTTGGCCTATACAGAGAACTTCTTGCCAAATTGCAGGAGTTTCTCAACCCAAAGTACAAGAGGTTTATCACAGTGTCCAAATATATCCATGTGAGGGACCAAAAGTCCAGCCTGCAATATTACAACCTTATGTGATAGATACACCCCTCAATATAATATGAAGAGATTTACTTATGCAATGGCAAACTCAAATATATATTCTACATTTTTCCTAGGGGCCACTGCTCACTTAACAATCAATGCAATTATTAAAATTACTTGCGAAAATGACGAGCCTAGTTGGACAGAGCAATGGCCCCCCACAAAAGAGAAATTGGAGGCTACTAAAGAACTTATCAATACACAATTGAAATCACAGCATATTGAAGAATCTTATTCCCCTTGGAATCTCCTATTTTTGTAATAAAGAAATCTGGCAAATGGCATCTCTTAACAGACCTTAGAAAAATTAATACTATCTGAAACCTATGGGTGCATTGCCACCAGGAATTCCATCACCTACCACTATCCCTCAAAACTGGCATATTATTATTATAGATTTACAAGATTGCTTTTTTACTATACCTTTACACCCTCTAGACCCAGAGAGATTTGCTTTCTCTCTTCCTTATTCTAATCATATCGGGCCTAATAAATGATATCAGTGGACTGTATTGCCTCAAGGAGTGATGAATTCTCCCACCATGTGTCAATATTATGTAGCCAAATGCTGGCGACGGAATGAAACACCAACCTGCAGAGTGGTTAGAATCTTTCTGCTGCTTCTTGCAGCTGCTTTATTTTATATCTTTTGCACAACAGTCTACAAGGCAAGTTGCCAGACACTATGATTCAGTGACTATACAGTGCCCAGGCGCGGGGTGAGATAACCTTTTCCTTAACTTATTTACTACAGCTAAGACTTAATGTTTTGAGAACTTCCTTATCAACTTAGAATCCATTTTGTCCCCGGGCCTGTTCCTTTTGAGGAATCAGAGAAACATCCTTGTGTGCAAGAAATGTTCTTTTCCCACGGGAACAAACAGAGGATTCTGGGCAGAACATCTCGTTTGCAAGAATGTTCAGCCCTGGTTGAGTGTCTTGTTTGCAAGCACTTCCTGACCTTCCTTATACCTTGTTCCCTACACTGGGCAGAACATCTCATTTGCAAGAATGTTCAGCCCTGGTTGAGTGTCTTGTTTGCAAGCGCTTCCCAACCCTCCTTATTCCTTGTTCCCTACATCTCCCCCTTTCTTTTCTTGCAGGTGCTTGAATAAGCAAAGCTTCTTCTTTCAATTGTTTCCCTTTTCGCCAGCGCCGGTAGACTATAAAAGCAATAAAACATAAGCAACAATTAACAAAATATTCACAAAGGATGTTGTTAACAATGCAGATACATGCCCTCAAGGATTAAGGTTATCTAACCCTTCTTGAAGACTCTTCAGTATATCAGAACCAAGAATATCAGGCAGCGTCTTACTAAAAGTTGACAATATAGTTTGTTCCAATTCCATAATTTCAGCAGTTAAATTCTGGTGTCCCATCAAAGACCTTTTCACCTTTTCCCAACCTTCACTCATGTTAAAGGGAACAGGGGTTACACATAGGTGGGATGAATTCCAATCACATTTTAACACACTCCTTGTAGCTAACACAGTCACTTGATCTCCTAACCAGGAAACAGTGTGTTGTAAATTCAATACATCAGTAGCCAATTGAGCGTCCAAATCATGCTGTTGTTGCCACAATAAATGAGCATCTTTATGCCACTCCCTGACAAAATCAGCAGTCTGTATGCCTTGATGCAAAGCAAGACCTGCTACAGTTGCTGTTGCTGTTACTGAAGCCACGGCGAGAATTGATGCGATGACGATGCCAAGCATTTTTCGGGATCGATGGAGAAGTTTGTACAGCATTCACAAGAGGAGTGACAGCAAAAGAGCCCGACCAAGGCCGAGTAAGATTAACAGGCAACCAGAGTTCAGTCCGTGCTTTCACAGTAACCAAAGAGTAATTACTGGAATGGACCATCTTGTTTTCAACATTTTCCCACCAGGAACGGTTTATACATTGAGTCAAATTACAATCAGAACTTGATATAACTCCCAAAATTTCATTCCAAATCCATTGCCCATACAGTAAAGAATAAGGAAATTTTACACATGCTATAGCAGAGTAAGATTTATTAATATGCAAATGAACTTGAAACGGCCCTCTAGGATCATTAATATTCAAAGCAAAGTTTCCCATCCATATAGTAAGGTTACCTGACACTGCCCATAATTTCCATATTTCCCCTTGTAATTGAGGGTACCCATCCGTTTGCAATTGAGGTGGAACCAATGCAAAATGTTGCCATTTTACAGTTTCATTTCCTTGACCATTCAGGGTACCATTTATGCGATGCCATTTTAAAGATCGATTAGATCATTTTCTAAAAATTCCCCATGAGTAGGACTGCAATCTACAATTGTATGATTTGAATAATTCATAACTAGATGAGGGTCATGATCCCTGCAATGTTCCCACTCCAGACGTGATAGAGATGCTTCAAAAAATGAAGCAGGGCAGAGGGACATATGTACCCCCTTACTCTTATTTAAATAAGACCGTGAAGTGTTAAAACCATGAGAAGAAATGAGCACAGTAAAAACTGCGAAGTGTTGTCCCCTATAATTAACTCCCCAAGTATTATAAGAATAATGTGAATGTGTTTTTGTAGACAGACGAAAAGAATGCCCTCCTATACATAAAGGAATACCTTCAGCTGCTATAGTGAGATTAGTAACATTATAATTCTGTACATGCTGGGATAATTGCTCAATCCCTCCACAATCAGGTGGAGGGAAAAAGTTAGTTTCATTAGTACAGACTTGGACTTCTACTTCACCCCAGGATACCACCCGCACCAAAGGAGGATTAGGGATATAGGCCCAATAGGTATAGTTTGCAGCTTCCACATACATTACCTGACAAGTTACCACCGCCATCATGGTCAACAAAAGATTAGCAGGATTCAGTGGTTGTCCTGCTTTGGGCAATGTTTTCTCAGCTTCTTGAGTCAGCTTCTTCAACTGTCCCCATGTCGGTGGACCTGCCTCTCCTGTCACAAAGGTGAAGGTCCTCTGCATGGACAGCTCCTGAAACTGGCGCACGAATGGGTCGCTCATCCTGAAACTTCACCAATCTCAATGGAACCCAGATCCTGGAATCACTCACAGAAATAAAAGCATACCCTCGCCCCAAGAAATGAAGTACTGCTGGAATCCATCCCTGTATCTCATCCTTATATCATACCCGGGAATGTTCAAAGCTTTTTGTCTTCTCTTCTGAACTGCCAAAATGCTGTTCTGCTGGAGTCATCTTACTTTTTCCCCAGACATTCAAAAAATTAAGAGTTAATAATGTTTTATTTAATACATCCCTTGGTGATATCATAATGGCCTTTCCCCCCTTTTTAATTTTTTCAATGTATTCTCGAAGAGTTCGATTAGCTCTTTCAATTATAACTTGTCCTTGACTGCTATAAGGAATATCAAAAGTGTGCTTAATATGATATTGTTCTAAAAATTGAGATAATTTAGAGGATTGATATGCAGGAGCATTATCAGTTTTTAATTCTATAGGTACGCCCATAATAGCAAAACAAAATAGTAAATGAGTAATAACGGAATCAGCCTTTTCTGAACTTAAAGCAGAAGCCCACTGAAAGTGAGAATAAGTATCTATAGTATGATGAACATATTTCTGTTTACCGAATAAGGAAATAAAAACAACATCCATTTGCCAGATTTGGTTAGATTGTAGTCCTCTGGGATTTACTCCAGGAGGGGCAAAGGGCAAAACAAACAGTGCACATATGGAACAGGAATGAACAATGCGTTGAGCTTGCTTTCGTGTTAACGAATAAGTTTTTTGTAACCCTTTAGAATTAGTATGATGTAAGGAATGTTCTTGTGTTGAAGACTGTAAAGGATAAAGTAAGGCATCTATATTTGCATTTCCTTGAGATAATGGTCCGGGGAGAGAAGAATGAGCTCGAATATGAGTAAAAAAAGACAGGGTTTGTTCGCCTGATTAATAATTGTTGGACCTGAAAAAGTAACTTATCAATATTAGTTTTTAAAGTTAACGGTAGAGTGACTTCAGGAAGATAAATACATGAAAAGACTGCATATTTAGAATCAGAAACAATATTAATAGGAATCTCAAAAAAATCCTGTAATGCCAGACAAATGGCCCAAAGTTCAGCAGGCTGCACGGAAGAAAAGGAATGTGGAACAACTTTAGAAGTAGTATCAGTCCAATAGCCAGCAATATTTTTATTGGCATCTGTAAAAATAGTTTTCCCTTCAACTGGAATATTAGATATAGGAGATTTACAAACCATTGATGTATGTCGAAGAAAATCTATCATTTTAGATTGAGGATAATGATTAGAAAAAGTCCCTGAATAAGATGCAAGAGCTATCTGCCGATTTTCATTAAACTGTAAGCAATTAGAAATCTGGGTGGAAGTAAGTAGAGTAATGATTGTTTGAGGGTCACTTCCAATTAACTGGGTAATACGGCTTCAACCTTTCAGAATGAGGAAAGCAATTCTATCCATATAAGTAGTAAGCTTTTTTGTATAGTTATTGGGTAAAAATACCCACTCAATCAACCCTGCAGATTGAGCAATAACTCCAGTAGGAGAATAGGGAGTATGGAACACTATGAAATATATAGGTTGATCCTGTTGTAGATAAGTAAGAAACCCTTCATTCAACCGTTGCTCTACAAAGTGTAATTCCTCTATTGCTTGAGAAGTAAGAGATCGAGGACTGTTAAGAGCAGCATCACCCTCCAAGCTAGAAAATAAATGACGCAATTGATGTGTAGGGATCCCCAACATGGGACGTAAGCAGTTACTATCACCCAAAAGCTTCTGAAAATCATTAAGAGTTTTCAAATTATCTCGTCTAATTTGGACTTTTTGAGGTTTTATTCTTTGTTGTTCCAAAATAGCACCTAAATGTGAAATAGGAAATTCAGTTTGAATTTTTTCAGGAGCAATTTGAAGATTAAAATCACTTAAAGCTTTCTTCACATGAATAAAAACTTTATCTCGCTCCTCTTTACTAGGAGCAGCCAATAGAAGATCATCCATATAATGATAAAGAAGACAATTAGAAAATTGTCGCCTCACAGTGATAAGAGCACGATCAACAAACTCCTGACAAAGTGTAGGGCTATTAATCATTCCTTGAGGCAACACTGTCCATTGATAATGTTTTATGGGCTGCCCATGATTATACACTGGAATAGTAAAAGCAAATTTATTTCTATCTTTTATTTGCAAAGGAATAGTAAAAAAGCAATCCTTCAAATCTAAAACCATCAAAGACCAATTCTGTGGAATCAAGGCAGAAGGGAGACCTAGTTGCAAAGCTCCCATAGGTTCTATACATTTGTTAACTTCCCTTAAATCAGTCAACATTCTCCATTTACCAGATTTTTTCTTAATGACAAAAACAGGGGAATTCCAAGGAGATGTGGAAGGTTTGATATGGCCAGATTGAAGCTATTCTTCTACTAATTGTTCTAAAACCTCGAGCTTCACTTTTGGAAGAGGCCACTGCTCAACCCATTTAGGGACATCAGTTAACCATTTCAATGGGAGAGCTCGAGGAATCTGAGCAGTGGCTACAAGTTTTCCGACGAGATGGTGAGCGTTGTTCCTAAAGATCCCTTCCCTAGATATTAATAGGTATATTAACAATGTAAAAAGAAATAAATACTTTCTTTCCATTAGACAATTGGCATGACAAAGGTTGAGTGCTTCTCCACACATCTGCTATAGATCCTAAGCCTGTTAAAACAAGAGGACTTTTTTCTTTTTTCCAGTCATTAGGCCACTGCTGGAGAGAAATAACTGAAACATCTGCTCCTGTATCCACTAATCCTTCAAACTGTCTATCTTCAATAATCAGTGACATTAAAGGGTGAGAGTCATTAATAAGCATTTCCCAAAATATACTTTGTCCTGTACTTGCAAAACCACCGACTCTCTCATTTGAATATGAAGGAAAGGGGTGATAAGGTAGCAAGGGAAGTTGTGCAATCCATTCCCCTGCCCATAGAGAAAGAGTTTGTGATGTAGAAACCATAATTAAAATTTCCCCAACATAGTCAGAATCAATTACTCCTGAGAATACAATCAATCCTCTTAATGCTGCACTACTTCATCCGAGAATTAACCCAAAAGTTCCTCTTGACAGTGGGCCAAAGACATTAGTCCGTAATTTATAAACACCTCCTCCTGGGGATAAAAGAACATTTTCAGCTAATGGAAGATCTGCAGCTGCACTACCTAATGTAGCAGCCTTCAAATCTGAAATCATCATTTGAGCACCATTCGAGGAAATTGGCTGTCGAGATTGGCACTGACTTGTGCAGGAGACTGGCAAGGAGTTCCCGGTACTGTTCCTGGGCCCCAGGAGCTCAGGCCCACTGGGAAGTTTCCCGACAAAGGGGCACTTAGGGGATTCCCTTCCCAATCAGTTTTGGATTTACACTCCTGAGTCCAATGCTTTCCCTTGCCACATCTCCTACAAAGACCTGAGGGCTGTCGCTTTTCTGGCATTCGCTCATTTTTTAGCTCATCTTTTCGTTTCTTGCAATCTTTTCGAAAATGTCCTGGCTTCCCGCAATGAAAACAGTTTCCTCCCCTCTGAGGTTTCATAGCCTTTGCCATAGCTGCTGCAAAAACAGAGGCTCGAGCATGCTCTTATAAACTCAGCCACAGAAGCCCCTTGTCCTTTTAAAGGTCCCCAAATCCTTTTACATTCTGGATTAGCATTTTCATATGCCAGTGTATCAAAATTTTTGAGATCTCATCTCGACTGACTGCCCGTTCAACAGCCACCCGAAGGTGGGCCAAAAAATCTGTATAAGGCTCATTAGGACCTTGTATAGTTTTCACAAAAGATGGCTGAGCCTGTCCAGTAGGTACCACTCTACGCCACGCCCTTAAGAAAACCTGACGCACCTCTTGTAGTTCCTGATCTGTGTACTGAGCTTGTTCCCTCAAGGCTCGATACTGCCCTTCTCCCATCAACTTGTCTTCTAAGGGACCTTGTGGATTTTGTCCCTTATTAATCCTAGCTTGTTTTCGGGCTTCTTCCTCCCACCAACTACGAAGCTGTAACCATTGAGATCCTTCTAAAACAGCTTGAGCTATAGATTCCCAATCAAGAGGAAGAATTAATTTAGAAGTTCCCACATTCTCTAACATCAATAACACAAAAGGAGATTGGGGACCATATTGAGAAACAGCGGCCTTAAGATCCTTAAAAAATTTATACTCCAAAGGCATATATTGAACATTAACCACTCCTGCCCGGGCATCATGCTGACGTGTAACGGGAAAGAGGCGAGGTGGATCCACAAAACCTCCAGGGGGCGCTGGAAGATCATCATCATCATAGAACATAGTAGCAGGAACTGTAAATCGCTGATTCTCTCTCCCTACCTCAGCCTTGTCGGCAGCTACTGGAAATAGGGATGCGTAGGGTGGTGCAGAAGATTTAACAGCCTTGGAAGTTCATTTTCTATTTAATAAAACCTTCTGAAAGGCAGCAGTCATTGCCTCTACAGAATCTGAATCCTCCCCCGAACTCACATCTATCTCTGTCTCAGTGGATGAATCTGTACTACCATCTGGAGGTTTGGGCAGAGGCCGAGGTGAAGCCCCCACTCACATTCGCCTTCCTTCTCCTCACTCATAGGCACATCGTCATACGGGGGATCATCCTTCTTAAGAGAACATGAAGCGGCCTCGCTGTCAGCAGCCATGAATTTTAAAGCCTGCGTTATAGCTCTACATAGAGTCCACAGCCTTAAAGGAATCACATTTCCTTTTTGATGCTGCCTTCTTAACTCCTTTTGTATCACTTTCCATTCCCTCAAATTTAGCTGTACTTTTGTTTGATATTGAAACCAATAGCAACGCTGCTCTATAAGGCGAAACAACTCACTCAAGCGGCGAGTAGATGTTTTAATTCCTATAGAATGCAGGGGCTCCTTAACCAGCTCCATATATTGTGACTTTAAAGACGGGGAATTCCCCATGGTTTTTTCTTTCATTTCTCTTTTTTTGTTTCTTTTTCTCTTTTTTTCTTTTTCCCGAAAGTCCCCCTTTCAGCGTCCCGCCCTGGGGTGCTTACACTTTCAGTTCCATCGTGCCCCACGCTGGGCGCCAGATGCTGGCGACGAAATGAAACACCAACCTGCAGAGTGGCTAGAATCTTTCTGCTGCTTCTTGCAGCTGCTTTATTTTATATCTTTTGCACAACAATCTACAAGGCAAGTTGCCAAACACTATGATTCAGCGACTATACAGTGCGCAGGCGCGGGGTGAGATAACCTTTTCCTTAACTTATTTACTGCAGCTAAGACTTTGTTTTGAGAACTTCCTTATCAACTTAGAATCCATTTTGTCCCCGGGTCTGTTCCTTTTGAGGGATCAGAGAAACATCCTTGTGTGCAAGCAATGTTCTTTTCCCACGGGAGCAAACAGGGATTCTGGGCAGAACATCTCGTTTGCAAGAATGTTCAGCCCTGGATGAGAGTCTTGTTTGCAAGCACTTCCCGACCTTCCTTATACCTTGTTCCCTACACTGGGCAGAACATCTCATTTGCAAGAATTCAGCCCTGGTTGAATGTCTTGTTTGCAAGCACTTCCCAACCTTCCTTATACCTTGTTCCCTACAGCCAAAGCCCTTGGACCTGTGAGAAAACAATTTCCTAACTTTCTTGTTATTCATTATATGGATGATATATTGTTTTCAGCTCCATCTGTTTTAGAAACTCAACAAAAGTTTGACATAGCTCAACAATCCTTGAAAGACTCTGGATTAATCATTTCTCCTGAAAACATTCAAACCTCTACTCCTTACCATTACTTAGGATCTGTTGTTAATAGACAACGTATTACTCCCCAACTAACAGAGATTCATGTTGATAAATTATCAACCTTGAATGATTTTCAAAAAATTTTAGGTGATATAAACTGGATTAGACCCACTTTAGGCATTGCAAATGATCAACTGACTAATTTATTGAATACTTTGGAAAGGAGATCCCTATTTAAATAGCCCTCGTTTAGTACAAAATAAATTGCAAGAACAGTTTCTTACTCGTGTTAGACTTGATTTACCTCTCGAGTTGTTTATACTCCCTTCTCTCCCTTCCCCCACGGGACTTCTTGCCCAACAAGAACACCCGATAGAACAGATCTATACCCATTTTATAGGGACAAGGTCACTTACACCCTATATTGATTTGATCACTCTAGTAATTATCAATGGGAGAAATAAAACTAAGACTCTAATTGGCTCCGATCCTCATAAAATTGTAATTAATAAATCTCAATTTGAGAATGCACTGCATACCTCTACCAATTTCCAAATAGCCTTTCTGGAATATTTTAAAGATATTTCATTTCATTTTCCTTCTAACAAACTCTGGAATTTCTTGAAAAATACTGAATTTATTATCTCTTGCATTGTCACATTACTATCTACACATCGAGCTGATGTTTTCTATATAAATGGGACTAAAAACACCAAAGCCTCATTCTGGTCTGTCAAAGAATACAAAGTCTTTTATACTAAATTTCATTCTGCTCAACAAAATGGTTTCTATACTCATTCAAGTTTTTCACCTACATCCTTACCCTATTAATATAGTCTCTACTCTTTATATTCAGTTTTTATATTAGGAAATATAGAAAGCTCTATTAAATTCCAATCAACCTAATATTCAACAACTTTTTCTTGAACTACAGTCTCTTATTAGGGACTGCACTTCCCCCATTTATATTACCCATACTCGAACACATTCCTGCCTTCCTGGCCCTATGACTCATGGTAGTGAACAAGCTGATGAACTTGTTTCTTTTGCTACTCCCGAGGAACAACATGCTGTATTGTACAATAATGCTGGCTCCTTAAACCAAATTTAGAAAATTGCATACCGCCATGCTAAAGAAATCATTAATAATTCCTCTACTTGTAGACCCCTACATCTTCAACTCATTGCACAGGGTGTTAATCCTCGAGGATTACAACCCAATGAATTATGGCAAATGAATGTAACTCATTGCCCTGAACTTTCTCCATCTTCTTTCCTACATGTCTGTATCGACCCAAAATCTTTTATATGGGCCACCTTCAAGGTGAGGCTACACGGCATGTTATAATCCACCCATTAGCTTGTTTTGCAATAATGAGAACTCCTAACTCTATAAAAACAGACAATGGCCCTGCCTATGCTTCTAGGCAATTCAAACAATTTTTACAATCTTTTTCTATTCAACATATTACAGGCATTCCTTACAATCCACAAGCACATGGCAGAGTTGAATGAGCACATCAAACACTGAAACTACAAATAAAAAAATTAAAAAGGGGGAATACACAGGAACATTTCTATCTTCCTTATCCAGAGCAGATTTTACTAGATCTCAACACTAGATACTCTCTAACCCTATAACTATTGTTAATACAGCTTTATTTGTTTTAATTTTTTTAAACTTACCTCAAGGAGGTATCTTGACAGAAACAGAAAAACCTTTCGAGGAATTAAAGGATACCTCTCTTCCTCTGCCCATTTGGTATCCAGACGGGCTAACTAAGCAATGGAAATCTGGGAAATTATCTTACAGGGAAAGGGGTAGATTTACAAAAACAAGTTATACTAAAATGTGACTGGAATTCTAATCAATTTTGTCTTACCCCTGTTTGGTTCAACTATAGTGCCTACTATTGGGAACAAATCAAATTTCTTTTGCAAGACATACATGATAATGCTTCCTTAAATGTACAATTATCACAAAAGGAAATCTTTGAAAACTTCTCTAAGAGTCTACCTTCTTCCAACAATCTGGAAACCTGAGCGGAACAGCTAGCTGATCAATTATCTGGGCTAGACCCTCGAGGATGGTTTCAAAGAATTACATGTAGTATTGGATCTGGAGCTATAATGCTGATAATTATCCTGCTGATTATATTTGTAGTATACTGATGCTTTTCAACTAAAATTGTTCAAACTAAACAAACTCAGCTGGTCAGGGCCTTTTTCACAAAAGTATCTACAGTCACCCCCAATTATGAAAAAAATAAAAAGAGGGAATTCTCAGGGGACGTTCAACTTTAAAGGATCCAATATGTTGCATTTTCTTCCTTTGTGTGCCATTTCTCAGGACTCTCTGTTCCTTATCAGTTCCTGGAAAACAGGAATGAGCAGAGCTGCACCCAGTTCTCAGGACTGAGATCATAGGAAAGAGCACCTGCTTGGATTCCCTTTCAGTGATTACCTTCAGTGACCTTTTACTTATAGGACTATCAATTTTCTTGCAACTGATGGAATTTCATTCTTAATGGCTGAGTAATCATTTTTATTGAAGATATATAAGCATGCGTTTCTGAAAATAAAGTACCCTTGTTTCACTTGAGACTTGAGTCCCCCGTATCCTTCTTTTGCCTTCTTTTCATCGACTCTAGTCCCCAGGTCTCAGTCTGTAAAGATCATAACAGATAAGGAAGATAGAAGTGTTCCTGTGTATATCCCATTTTAATTTTTTTTTATTTTTAGTTTCAGTGTGTGATGTGCTCATTCAACTATGCACTATGCTTGTGGATTATAAGGAATAACTGTAATATAGTTAATAGAAAATGATTGTAAAAATTGTTTGAAAGGCCTAGAAATATAGGTAGGGCCATTGTCTGCTTTTATAGAACTAGGTGTTCCCATTATTCTAAAGCAAGTTAATAGGTGGGTTATAACATGTGTAGCTTCACCTCGGGGAGGTGTGGCCCATCTAAAAGAAGAATTTGTATCAATTGAGATATATATGAAGGAAGAGGGAGAAAGTTCAGGGCAATGAGTTACATACATTTGCCATAGTTCATTGGGTTGTAATCCTCGAGGACTGATCCTTTGTGCAAAGGGTCGAAGATGTAGGGGCCAACAAGTAGAGATATTATTAACGTTTTCTTTAGCATGTCCGTATGGAATTTTCCAAAATTGATGTAATGAGCCAGTATTATTGTATAATAGAGCATGATGCTCTTCAGGAGTAACAAAAGAGACAAGTTTATCAGCTTGTTCATTGCCATGAGCCGTCGGGCCAGGAAGACAAGATTGTGTTTGAATATGGGTTCTTGCAAGAAAAGTTGTGACCAAACTAGATAACATATTGAAAAGCAGAGACATTGCTTTGCCAGCGAAGGTCCATCTAGTCAAGGCTATGGTTTTTCCAGTGGTCACGTATGGATGTGAAAGTTGGACTGTGAAGAAAGCTGAGCACTGAAGAATTGATGCTTTTGAACTGTGGTGTTGGAGAAGACTTTTGAGAGTCCCTTGGACTGCAAGGAGATGCAACCAGTCCATTCTAAAGGAGATCGGCCCTGGGTGTTCTTTGGAAGGAATGATGCTAAAGCTGAAACTCCAGTACTTTGGCCACCTCATGTGAAGAGTTGACTCATTGGAAAAGACTCTGATGCTGGGAGGGAATTGGGGGCAGGAGGAGAAGGGGTGACAGAGGATGACATGGCTCGATGGCATCACCGACTCGATGGACATGAGTTTGAGTGAACTCTGGGAGATGGTGATGGACAGGGAAGCCTGGTGTGCTGCAACTCATGGGGTCGCAAAGAGTCAGATACGACTGAGCGACTGAACTGAACTGAAATCAACTGAATATAAATGGGGGAAGTGTGGTTCTTAACAATAATTGTAGTTCAAGAAAAAGTTGTTGGATAATAGATTGCTTAGAATTTATGGTAGAAGTTTCTATATTTCTTAATACAAAAACTGAATGTAAGGAGTCAGAAACTATTAATAGGATAAGAACGTAGATGAATAACCTGAATGAGAACATCTAATTCGTTTTGTTGAGCAGAGTGAAATTTAGTATAAAAGATTTTATATTCCTTGAGAGACCAAAATGAGGCTTCAGCGTTTTTAGTCCCATTTATACAGAAAACATCAGTTTGAGGTATAGGTTGTGATGTGACAATGTGAAAGAGAATAAATTCAGTATTCTTGAAGAAATTCCAGAGTTTGTTAGAAGGATAATGAAATGAAATTTCTCCAAAATATTCCAGAAAGGCTATTTGGAAATCAGTAGACGTTTGTAATGCGTTCTTGAATTGAGATTTATTAATAGGTGCTCCAATTTTATGAGGATCAGAGCCAATTAGAGTCTTAGCTCTGTTTCTTCCATTGATAATGATTAGCAGGATCAAATCAAGATAGGGTGTAAATGACTTTGTCCCTCTAAAATGGGTATAGATCCATTCTATAGGGTATTCTTATTGGGTAAGAAGTCCTGTGGGAGAATGAAGAGAGGGTGGTATAAATAATTCTAGAGGTAAATCAAGTCTAATATGAGTAAGAAATTGTTTTTGCAATTTATTTTGTATTAAACAGTTTTTCTCGTGCCTCTTGTGAAAGTGAATGAGGGCTATTTAAATCAGGATCTCTTTTTAAAAGTGTTAAATAAATTAGTTAAAGAGTCGGACACGACTGAGTGACTGAACTGAACTGAACTGAAAGAGGGTCTAATCCAATTTATATCACCTAAAAGTTTTTGAAAATCATTCAAGGTTGATAACTTATTAATATGAATCTGTGTTAGTTGGGGAGTAATATGTTGTCTCTTAACAACAAATCTTAAGTAATAGTAAGGTGTAGATGTTTGAATCTTTTCAGGGGCAATTATTAGTTTAGAAGGTTTTAAGCATTGTTGAGCTATGTCAAACAACTGTTGAGTTTCTAAAACAGATGGAGCTGAAGACAATATATCATCCATATAATGAATAACAAGAAAGTCAGGAAATTGTTTTCTCACAGGTTCAAGGGTGTTGGCTATATAATATTGACACATGGTGGGAGAATTCATCATTCCTTGAGGCAACACAGTCCATTGGTACCGTTTATGACGCCCGATATGATTATGATAAGGAAGAGGGTGTCAGTTCAGTTCAGTTCAGTTCATTCGCTAAGTCACGTCCGACACTTTGCGGCCCCATGAATCGCAGCACGCCAGGTCTCCCTGTCCATCGCAAACTCCCGGAGTTCACTCAGACTCACGTCCATCGAGTCAGTGATGCCATCCAGCCATGTCATCCTCTGTCGTGACCTTCTCCTCCTGCCCCCAATTCCCTCCCAGCATCAGAGTCTTTTCCAATGTGTCAACTCTTCAGATGAGGTGGCCAAAGTACTGGAGTTTCAGCTTCAGCATCATTCCCTCCAAAAAAAACCCCAAGGCTGATCCTCTTCAGAATGGACTGGTTGGATCTCCTTGCAGTCCAAGGGACTCTCAAGAGTCTTCTCCAACACCACAGTTCAAAAGCATCAATTCTTCAGTGCTCAGCTTTCTTCACAGTCCAACTCTCACATCCATGGGTATACTAAAAAAGCATTCCTGTAAATCTATAATAATAATATGCCAGTTTTGAGGAATAATGGTAGGTGATGGAATTCCCAGTTGGAATGCATCCATAGGTATCACAGATGTATTAACTTTTCAAAGATCTGTTAAAAGAAGCCATTTGGAGGAATCCGGAAAAGATGGCGGAGGAATAGGACGGGAAGATCACGTTCTCCCTCACAAATTCCTCAAAAGAACATTTCAACGCCGAGCAAACTCCACAAAACAACTTCTGTAGGCTGGCAGAGGACATCAGGCAACCAGAAAAGCAGACCATTGTCTTCAAAAACAGGTAGGAAAAAATATAAAAGACGAAAAAGGAGACAAAGGAGGTGGGGAGGGAGCTCCGTCCCGGGAAGGGAAGCCCATCCTGGGAAGGGAATTTTAAGAAGAGAGGTTTCCAAACACCAGGAAACACTCTCCCTGCCGAGTCTGTGGCGAGCCTTGGAAACACAGAGGGCAACATAACAGGAAGGAAAAATAGATAAATAATTAAAACCAACAGATTACAAGCCCACCAGTAACTCCCCCAGCGGAAAAGCAGCACAGACGCCTGCATCCGCCATTGGGAAGTGGGGGCAGGGCAGGGACGCGCGGGAGGCGCGGGCTGCAGAGCTTTGTAAGAATCGGGCAGGAACGCCCCACGCGCAACCAGAACGATCTAACTTGGGCTAGCAAACCAGACTGTGGGATAGCTACCACGCGAAAAGCTCGAACATAAGACACCACCAGGACTGAGCACAGAACAAAGGACGGAGCGGAAAAAAGCCGGCTGCAGACCATTCCCCGCCGGGGACAGGCAGCCAGAGCCGTAAGGACTGGAAAGGGGCAATTGCAGACCCGGAGAGACTTTACTTACCTAACTGCAAGCAGGCTCCTTTCCTAAGACTTCTGGGGGTGCTGGACAGTCACAGTCTGCCTCACGGGGTGCGCCAGCGGTCCACCCAGAGAGCTGAGCGGCAGCGGCGGAAAAGGTGACAAGCCGCGGCGATCGCGCTCGCCAAACTCCTGAGCTACTCGGACCTGGGAAGGGCACAAAGCGCAGTCCCAGCCGCATTTGTGCCTCTGAGGGCTGCCTGAGGGCCGAACCTGAGCGGCTTGGACCGGGGAAGTGCACGCAGCCTAGGGCCGGCCCCAGACGGTTCCCGGCTGAGCATCGTAGAGCCGGAGCGGTTTGTGCGCCGCGAGAAAGGACAGGTCAAGCGGGGCAGAGATACTGTGTGCACACGACAGTGCTATTTGTTTGCAGCATCCCCCCTCCCCACAGCGCGACTGAACTAGTGAGCCTAAAAACCAGCAAACAGAAGAAGTTAAACAGAGGGAACCACCTTGGAAGTGAGCCCACACGGCCCATAACATCAGAGAAGAGCCAGATATATTTTTAATTTTTTAATATTTTTAAAATCATTCTTTTTTTTTTTTGCTTTTTGCTTTTTTTTTCTTTTTTTTCCGAGCTTTTTTTTAATTGTTAAGTCTTCTATTTCTCCTCTAATTTTTATTTCTATAACCTAGTATTACTATTTTAAAAAAAAAAAAGACTTTTTTTTTTTTTTTTTAAGGCAAACACCATATATACTCTTTGGATGGTTGTTGGTGTTTTGTTTTGTTTTTTTGTGTGTTTGTTTGTTTTTTAATAATTCTTTTTTTTTTCTTTCTTCCTTTTTCCTTCTGCTTTTCTTTAATATTGTATCTTTGAAAATCCAACCTCTACTCCAGATTTTTAATCTTTGCTCTTAGGTATTTGTTGTCAATTTTGTACATTTAAAAACCCAAACTTCACTACCCAAGTTTACCTGAGAGCGAGATTACTGGCTTGACCACTCTCTCCTCCTCTGGACTCTCCTTTTTCTCCACCAGGTGGCCTCTGTATCTTTTCTCCCCCATCTCTTCTCTATCCAACTCTGTGAATCTCTGTGTGTTCCAGACGGTAGAGAACACCTAAGGAACTGGTTACTGGCAGGATTTGTCTCTCTCCTACTCATTCCTCTCCCTTATCCTCCTGGTCACCTCTGTCTACTTCCTCCCTCTCCTCTTCCCCGTATAACTCTGTAAATACCTCTGAGCGGTCCAGACTATAGAGCGCACATAAGGAAGTGACTACTGGCTAGCTTGCTCTCTCCTCTCTTGATCTCACCACATCTCATTCCAGTTACCTCTAACTACCCCCTCCATCTTCTCTTCTCCTTGTAACTCAGTGAACCTCTCTGAGTGTCCCTCAATGTGGAGAAACTTTTCATCTTTAACCTAGATGTTTTATCATCGGTGCTGTATAGCTGGAGAAGTCTAGAGGCTACTGTAAAAATAAAACTGAAAACCAGAAGCAGGAAGCTTAAACCCAAAGCCTGAAAACATTAGAGAACTCTTGAATTCAGGGAACATTAAGCAATAGGAGCTCATCAAATGCCTTCATACCTACACCGAAACCAAGCTCCACCCAAGGGCCAACAAGTTCCAAAACAAGACATACCACCCAAATTCTCCGGCAACACAGGAACACTCCCCTGAGCCTCAATATACAGGCAGCTCAAAATTATCCCAAAACCTTTGATGTCTCATAACCCATTACGGGTCACTCCACTGCACTCCAGAGAGAAGAAACCCAGCTCCACCCACCAAAACTCCAACACAAGCCTCCCTAACCAGGAAACCTTGACAAGCCACTGATAGAACCCCACCCAAAGTGAGGAAGCTCCATAATAAAGAGAACTCCACAAATTATCAGAATATAAAAAGGCCACCCCAAACGCAGCAATATAACCAAGATGAAGAGACAGAGGAATACTCAGCAGGTAAAGGAACAGGAGAGTTGCCCACCAAACCAAACAAAAGAGGAAGAAGTAGGGAATCTACCGGAGAAGGAATTCCGAATATTGATAGTGAAAATGATCCAAAATCTTGAAATCAAAATGGAAACACAGATAAATAGCCTAGAGACAAGGATTGAGAAGATGCAAGAAAGGTTTAACAAGGACCTAGAAGAAATAAAAAAGAGTCAAAATATAATGAATAACACAATAAATGAGATCAGAAACACTCTGGAGGCAACAAATAGTAGAATAACAGAGGCAGAAGATAGGATTAGTGAAATAGAAGATAGAATGGTAGAAATAAATGAATCAGAGGAAACAAGAAAAATGAATTAAAAGAAACGAGGACAATCTCAGAGACCTCCAGGACAATATGAAACGCTCCAACATTCGAATTATAGGAGTCCCAGAAGAAGAAGACAGAAAGAAAGATCATGAGAAAATCCTTGAGGAGATAATAGTTGAAAACTTCCCTAAAATGGGGAAGGAAATAATCACCCAAGTCCAAGAAACACAGAGAGTCCCAAATAGGATAAACCCAAGGCGAAACACCCCAAGACTCATATTAATCAAATTAACAAAGATCAAACACAAAGAACAAATATTAAAAGCAACAAGGGAAAAACAACAAATAACACACAAAGGGATTCCCATAAGGATAACAGCTGATCTGTCAGTAGAAACTCTTCAGGCCAGGAGGGAATGGCAAGACATACTTAAAGTGATGAAAGACAATAACCTACAGCCCAGATTATTGTACCCAGCAAGGATCTCATTCAAATACGAAGGAGAAATCAAAAGCTTTACAGACAAGCAAAAGCTGAGAGAATTCAGCACCACCAAACCAGCTCTCCAACAAATTCTAAAGGATATCCTCTAGACAGGAAACATGAAAAGGGTGTATAAACCCGAACCCAAAACAATAAAGTAAATGGCAACGGGATCATACTTATCAATAATTACCTTAAACGTAAATGGGTTGAACGCCCCAACCAAAAGACAAAGACTGGCCGAATGGATACAAAAACAAGACCCCTCTATATGCTGCTTACAAGAGACCCACCTCAAAACAAGGGACACATACAGACTGAAAGTGAAGGGCTGGAAAAAGATATACCACGTGAATAGAGACCAAAAGAAAGCAGGAGTGGCAATACTCATATCCGATAAAATAGACTTTAAAACAAAGGCTGTGAAAAGAGACAAAGAAGGCCACTACATAATGATCAAAGGAACAATCCAAGAAGAAGATATAACAATTATAAATATATATGCACCCAACATAGGAGCACCGCAATATGTAAGACAAATGCTAACAAGTATGAAAGGGGAAATCAACAATAACACAATAATAGTGGGAGACTTTAATACCCCACTCACACCTATGGACAGATCAACTAAACAGAAAATTAACAAAGAAATGCAAACTTTAAATGATACATTGGATCAGTTAGACCTAATTGATATCTATAGGACATTTCACCCCAAAACAACGAATTTCACCTTTTTTTCAAGTGCTCATGGAACCTTCTCCAGGATAGATCACATCCTGGGCCATAAATCTAAACTTGATAAATTCAAAAAAATCGAAATCATTCCAAGCATCTTTTCTGACCATAATGCATTAAGATTAGATCTCAATTACAGGAGAAAAACTATTAAAAATTCCAACATATGGAGTTTGAACAACACACTTCTGAATAACCAACAAATCACAGAAGAAATCAAAAAAGAAATCAAAATATGCATAGAAACTAATGAAAATGAAAACACAACAACCCAAAACCTGTGGGACACTATAAAAGCAGTGCTAAGAGGAAAGTTCATAGCAATACAGGCATACCTCAAGAAACAAGAAAAAAGTCAAATAAATAACCTAACTCTACAACTAAAGCAACTAGAAAAGGAAGAGTTGGAGAACCCCAGAGTTAGTAGAAGGAAAGAAATCTTAAAAATTAGGGCAGAAATAAATGCAAAAGAAACAAAAGAGACCATAGCAAAAATCAACAAAGCCAAAAGCTGGTTCTTTGAAAGGATAAATAAAATTGACAAACCATTAGCCAGACTCATCAAGAAGCAAAGAGAGAAAAATCAAATCAATAAAATTAGAAATGAAAATGGAGAGATCACAACAGACAACACAGAAATACAAAGGATCATAAGAGACTACTATCAGCAGTTGTATGCCAATAAAATGGACAACGTGGAAGAAATGGACAAATTCTTAGAAAAGTACAATTTTCCAAAACTGAACCAGGAAGAAATAGAAAATCTTAACAGACCCATCACAAGCACGGAAATTGATACTGTAATCAGAAATCTTCCAGCAAACAAAAGCCCAGGTCCAGACGGCTTCACAGCTGAATTCTACCAAAAATTTCGAGAAGAGCTAACACCTATCCTCCTCAAACTCTTCCAGAAAATTGCAGAGGAAGGTAAACTTCCAAACTCATTCTATGAGGCCACCATCACCCTAATACCAAAACCTGACAAAGATGTCACAAAAAAAGAAAACTACAGGCCAATATCTCTGATGAACATAGATGCAAAAATCCTCAACAAAATTCTAGCAATCAGAATCCAACAACACATTAAAAAGATCATACACCATGACCAAGTGGGCTTTATCCCAGGGATGCAAGTATTCTTCAATATCCGCAAATCAATCGATGGAATTCACCACATTAACAAATTGAAAAATAAAAACCATATGATTATCTCAATAGATGCAGAGAAGGCCTTTGACAAAATTCAACATCCATTTATGATAAAAACTCTCCAGAAAGCAGGAATAGAAGGAACATACCTCAACATAATAAAAGCTATCTATGACAAACCCACAGCAAACATTATCCTCAATGGTGAAAAATTGAAAGCATTTCCCCTAAAGTCAGGAACAAGACAAGGGTGTCCACTTTCACCGCTACTATTCAACATAGTTCTGGAAGTTTTGGCCACAGCAATCAGAGCAGAAAAAGAAATAAAAGGAATCCAAATTGGAAAAGAAGAAGTAAAACTCTCACTGTTTGCAGATGACATGATCCTCTACATGGAAAACCCTAAAGACTCCACCAGAAAATTACTAGAGCTAATCAATGAATATAGTAAAGTTGCAGGATATAAAATCAACACACAGAAATCCCTTGCATTCCTATACACGAATAATGAGAAAGTAGAAAAAGAAATTAAGGAAACAATTCCATTCACCATTGCAATGAAAAGAATAAAATACTTAGGAATATATCTACCTAAAGAAACTAAAGACCTATATATAGAAAACTATAAAACACTGATGAAAGAAATCAAAGAGGACACTAATAGATGGAGAAATATACCATGTTCATGGATCGGAAGAATCAATATAGTGAAAATGAGTATACTACCCAAAGCAATTTACAAATTCAATGCAATCCCTATCAAGCTACCAGCCATATTTTTCACAGAACTAGAACAAATAATTTCAAGATTTGTATGGAAATACAAAAAACCTCGAATAGCCAAAGCAATCTTGAGAAAGAAGAATGGAACTGGAGGAATCAACTTGCCTGACTTCAGGCTCTACTGCAAAGCCACAGTCATCAAGACAGTATGGTACTGGCACAAAGACAGACATATAGATCAATGGAACAAAATAGAAAGCCCAGAGATAAATCCACACACATATGGACACCTTATCTTTGACAAAGGAGGCAAGAATATACAATGGAGTAAAGACAATCTCTTTAACAAGTGGTGCTGGGAAAACTGGTCAACCACTTGTAAAAGAATGAAACTAGATCACTTCCTAACACCCCACACAAAAATAAACTCAAAATGGATTAAAGATCTAAATGTAAGATCAGAAACTATGAAACTCCTAGAGGAGAACATAGGCAAAACACTCTCAGACATAAATCACAGCAGGATCCTCTATGATCCACCTCCCAGAATTCTGGAAATAAAAGTAAAAATAAACAAATGGGATCTAATTAAAATTAAAAGCTTCTGCACAACAAAGGAAACTATAAGCAAGGTGAAAAGACAGCCTTCTGAATGGGAGAAAATAATAGCAAATGAAGCAACTGACAAACAACTAATCTCAAAAATAAACAAGCAACTTATGCAGCTCAACTCCAGAAAAATAAACGACCCAATCAAAAAATGGGCCAAAGAACTAAATAGACATTTCTCCAAAGAAGACATACGGATGGCTAACAAACACATGAAAAGATGCTCAACATCACTCATTATTAGAGAAATGCAAATCAAAACCACAATGAGGTACCACTTCACACCAGTCAGAATGGCTGCGATCCAAAAATCTGCAAGCAGTAAATGCTGGAGAGGGTGTGGAGAAAAGGGAACCCTCCTACACTGTTGGTGGGAATGCAAACTAGTACAGCCACTATGGAGAACATTGTGGAGATTCCTTAAAAAATTGCAAATAGAACTACCTTATGACCCAGCAATCCCACTGCTGGGCATACACACCGAGGAAACCAGAATTGAAAGAGACATATGTACCCCAATGTTCATCGCAGCACTGTTTATAATAGCCAGGACATGGAAACAACCTAGATGTCCATCAGCAGATGAATGGATAAGAAAGCTGTGGTACATATACACAATGGAGTATTACTCAGCTGTTAAAAAGAATTCATTTGAATCAGTTCTGATGAGATGGATGAAACTGGAGCCGATTATACCGAGTGAAGTAAGCCAGAAAGAAAAACACCAATACAGTATACTAACACATATATATGGAATTTAGGAAGATGGCAATGACGACCCTGTATGCAAGACAGGGAAAGAGACACAGATGTGTATAACGGACTTTTGGACTCAGAGGGAGAGGGAGAGGGTGGGATGATTTGGGAGAATGACATTCTAACATGTATACTATCATGTAAGAATTGAATCGCCAGTCTATGTCTGACGCAGGATGCAGCATGCTTGGGGCTGGTGCATGGGGATGACCCAGAAAGATGTTATGGGGAGGGTGGTGGGAGGGGGGTTCATGTTTGGGAATGCATGTAAGAATTAAAGATTATAAAATTTAAAAAATAAAAAACTAAAAAAAAAAAGAAGAAGCCATTTGCCAGATTACTTTTTTATTCCAAAAATGTGAGAATTCCAAGGGGAACAAGATTCCTCAAAATGTTTTAATTTCAATTGTGTATCTATAAGTTCCTTCAGTTCAGTTCAGTCGCTCAGTCGTGTCCGACTCTTTGCAACTCCGTGAATTGCAGCACGCCAGGCCTCGCTGTCCATCACCAACTCCCAGAGTTCACTCAAACTCACGTCCATTGAGTCGGTGATGCCATCCAGCCATCTCATCCTCTGTCATCCTCTTCTCCTCCTGCCCCCAGTCCCTCCCAGCATCAGAGTCTTCCAATGAGTCAAGTCTTCACATGAGGTGGCCAAAGTACTGGAGTTTCAGCTTTCGCATCATTCCTTCCAAAGAACACCCAGGACCGATCTTTAGAATGGACTGGTTGGATCTCCTTGCAGTGCAAGGGACTCTCAAGAGGTTTCCCCAACACCGCAGTTCAAAAGCATCAATTCTTCAGCGCTTAGCTTTCTTCACAGTCCAACTCTCACATCCATACATGACTACTGAAAAACCATAGCCTTGACTAGGCAGACCATAGCAGCCTCTAATTTCTCTTTTGTAAGGGGCCACTGCTCTGTCTAAATAGGCTCGTCATTTTTCCAAGTTATTTTAATAATTGTATTGTTTGTTAAATGAGTGGTGGCCCCTACGAAATATGTGTAATATATATTTGAGTTTGCCATTGCACAAGTAAATCTCTTCCTATTAAATTAAGGGGTGCTTCTATCACATAAGGTTTTAATGTTGCAGGCTGGCCTACTGGTTCCTCATATGGATATATTTGAACATTTTGATAAATCTCTTGTATTTTGGTTTGAGAAATTCCTACAATTTAGCAAGAAATTCTCTGTATAGGCCAAGATTTGGGCCATAAATGTTTGGAAATAATGGTGATATCAGATCCAGTATCAAGACCAGAAAATCTTTTGCCATTAATTTTGATATTGATATTTGGTCATGCATATTCAGATACTATCGTTGTCCACAAGGATTGCTTTTGATCTGTATTACCAAATCCACCTGTCTGTATACCATTAGAGGAGTTAATAGAATTGTCAAAGAAGTAATTGGGCAATTTTGTCCCCCTTTTTGAATTGTCATAGTATCTGAGATGACATCATAATTTGAATTTTTTTCTCATAATCTGAATCAATTATTTCAGGGTGAATAGTAATTTCTTTAGAAGTCAGACTAGACTGGCCAAGTATAAGGCTGAAGGTTGGTGGGGGTAGGGGTCCATAAAGGCTGGTAGGTATTCTAGAAGGGACTGCTTGAGGAAAAAGAAGAAAATCATTTAGGGCTGGTATATTGATGGCAGCATTGCTGGATGTTGAAGGTTTGAGGGAAAAGATGGAGTTTGCCCCTGGTTTTTGTGGGTGGGGACCCGGGGAGTTCCCATCTTTGAGTTTCCTTAAATAGGGTTCCCTTAAACATCACACTTAGATCGATATTTTTTAGCCCAATGTATACCTTTATGACATTGAGGGCAGACTCCTGGAGGTTTTTTAGTAGTGTTATTTTTTTTTTCTGTGTGTTTTTGAGGGCCATTGTTTTTTAAATGGCTCTTATCTCCACAAACAAAACATCCTTCATCCCCCTTTTTAAAGGCAGCAGCCATTGCTTCAGCTAACATTTGCTTTGTCTGAGTTTCTGATCCTAAGTTGTGACAATCCTTCAAATAATCAGTAACATTCCTGGCCTCACAAATTGGAGCAATGGCTCTTTGACACTCCTGATTGGCATTCTCATATGGAAGCAGTTTTTCTAATTGCACTCTTGTCTCTTCTCCAACAACATTATGGGAGATAGCAACTCCCAGTCTAGTTAAAAAATCAGCATAGGCTTCATTAGGCCTTGTAATATCTTTGTGTAGTTACTATTAGGTTCCCTTTGAGGAGTAATTCGATCCCAAGCTTCAAGGGCAACTTCTGTCAATTGTTCATGCAACAAAAGAGGACATTGTATCTGAGCTTTCACCAAATCAAATTGCCCCACACCAGTTAACATTTTTAAAGTAATTTGGTTTGGGGGAGTGCCAGCTTGAGCGTTAGAACTGGCATGATCTCAGGTCACATCCTGAAACCACATTATCCATTGAAGATATTTTTGTGGTTTAAGAAGAGCTTTTATCAAAATTAGCCAATCATAGGAATAAAGTTTCCAGTAGAAGATGCCATAGCGTTTAGAAGTTCTTCAGTAAAAGGTGAATGAGGGCCATACACAGTTACAGCCATTTTCATCTCTTGCATGTGAGAAAACTCAATGCCTTCATATTGCGATATTAGCTGCCCTTGAGCATAAACATTTCCTAACACAGGAAAGGCAAAAAGATCATCAGCCTCAGAGACTCTAGATTGCAAAGCCAGTAAATCAGAAGGCCTTCGTCATGAAGGAGAATAAGTGGATCATCTGTTTTCGTAAATATGAGTGTGTGTTAGGGGCTTATCATTGTCATAAAAAAAAGTATTGTTGGCTTTAATGTCAAAGAGAGCATCAGAAGAATCATCATCAGATTAATTTTGTCCTCTAATTGAGGGGAACTTTGGTTTCATGCCCGTTACAAGAGGAGGAGGAGGAGCGCTTGGGCCAGCCGGAGCAGCAATGGTGGGAAAGTTTTTAAACATGTTATGTTGTAGTAATTGGGCCTTCTGTAAAGTCTGCTCTTCTAATTTATATTCGTATAATGAGCATTCCGCTTGTTGACGAATATCAGGGGGGCTAGAATTGCCTTGAAATGGCATGGTCTTGGCTTTAATGAGGATCCACAAGGGCCAGAAACTAATTGGAATATTTTCTCCCCATCTTGCGGCTTGCTCACATTTTCTTTAACCCGTCTCCAAATTTCTAACTCTAGACTGCCTTCATCAGGGAACCAGGATTTATATTTAACCACTGTTTCGAGAAAAGCCTCTGTTCATTGACACAAAACTGAAAGTCCTTGAACCTTAAATAAATGATGAAGGAAAGTAGAAAAGTGGTGGGGCTTTCCAGCCGTTTGTCCTATAGCCCCGCACTTACTGACCTCCTCAGGTCCTAACAGTCACTCTGTCCGCTTGCCAAGGGCGTTCACCAGGTCCCTGTTTGGGCGCCACTTGTCACGGTCTTTGTAGACCAGGACCTGGGGACTGGAGCTGATGAGAAGAAGGATGCAGGGGACCCAAGTCTCGAGTGAAACAAGTGTGCTTTATTTGCAGAAATGCATGTTTCTATATCTTCATACAAGGCAGCTTTAGGCAGTAAAAAAAATTGAGCAAAAACAAAGCCAAGCAAATAACAGTCTTGAAAGGGCCAGAAATCATTCCATATCCTGAGGAAGAGGGACATAGCCGAATAGATTACCTTTAAGTAAAAGGTCACTGAAGGGAGTCACTGAAAGGAATCCAAGCAGATGCCCTTTCTCAGGACCTCAGTCTTGACAACTGCGTGCAGCTCTGCTCATTTCTGTTTTCCTGGAACTGATAAGGAATAGAGAGTCCTTGAGAAATGGCACACAAACATAACATATTGGATCCCTTAAAGTTGAACGTCCCCTAACACAGAGCAATTATTGTGAGCATCAAATTTGATCAGAACCAGGGTAATATCTGTATGTGTATGAATCACATTTAACACCTGTCATTACCATTTGCTACTCTTGTATTCAAAGAACTACATTCTGAATGTATCAAGGTTTCCTGTTTCCATGAATAAAATAGAAACACTTGTGTCATAACCCTGGATGAATTGTGTTATTCCATTAACACAGTTTTATCTCACTTCAGTACTTTGTAACAGCAGCTAAGAAGGCAGCATTAGGCTCTCAGGTTTAAATAAATCTAGAACAATTTCTTGTCACCATGGAATCAAACAACATAAAATTTGGGGGGTACATAGTCATAATTTGTAACTAAAGTTACTCTCTCTACACTCTCTACCAGAACACTCATATGACTGTAATCCAAAGAGCACAGCAGTGCATTTTAGACTGACTTCCATTCATGTGAAATAATTGCATCAAATAAATTTAAAGGTCTAATTTGTTTTATTTTAATTTTATTTTTATTTTTGGCTGTGCTGGGTCTTCGTTGCTGAATGCAAGCTTTCTCTATTTGCTGTGTGTGTTGGCTTTTCTTGTTGGGGAGCACAGCCTCTGGGTGTGAGGGCTCAGTAGTTGCAGCTCACAGGCTCTAAACCATGGACTCAATAGGTGCAGCACACGCTGTTAATTGCCCTGTGGCATGTGGGATCTTCTCAGACCAAGGATGGAACCTGTATCCTCTGCATTGACAGGCAGATTCTTACACACTGAACCATTGGGGAAGTCCCTAATTAGCTTTATTCAATGATTGATGCATTGGACAGATTACAACTTGGTAAGTGGGTGCACCAACGAGCCTGACACAATGGACAGTCTCAGGATGTTGAGGGTATTTTCATGTGCATTTTCACTGTGTATCACAGATTTTTGGCTTGTCCTTACTGTGACTTTTTTATTTAGTTATGGGCTCCTGGTGTTTCTTAGACTTGGGTGACTGTTTCCTTCCCAAGATTAGAGTGGTTTCAGCTGTTTTCTCCTCCTAAGATTTTCCTGTCTTCTTCTGGGACCCTACAGGGCAAATATTAGTGGCTTGTTGTCCCCCAGGTCTCTTAAAATGTCCTCCTTTTATTCTTTTTCATTCTATTCAGGAGTGGTGATTTTCAGTGCTCTTTCTTCTAGCTCACTGATGTGTTTTCTGCCTCATTTAGCCTGTTCTGATTCATTTTAGTTTCTGGGTTTTTTTTTTTTTTCATTTCATTTCCTATATTCTTCAGTTCTGTTTGGTTGGTTGTTATATTTTTTAAGTCTTCGTTAAAGACTTCTCATTTCTCAGGTCATGCATTCTTCTCCCAAGTTCTTTGATCATGTTTACTATCATTACTCTGAACTCTTTCAGGTAGATTGTCTATCTCCACATTACTTAGTTCTTCTAGGGTTTTGTCTTGTTCCTCCCTCTGAAACATATTGATCTGTTACCTCATTTTGTGTAAATTTCTATTTGTATTTTAATCTATCTGGTAGCATAGTTACGTTTCTTGACCTTGGAGAAGTGGCCATCTGCAGAAGATAACCCAGGCATCCTTCTCCCGATCCAAGAGCCAGAGGACATCTGATCCCATGGTGGTGTCCCACGTGTATTTGTGAACCGGGTTTTAAAGCTGTGGGTCTCTACTTTTCTTGCTTTTGGTGTCTGCGCCCTGCTGTGAGGAGCCAACTCATTGGAAAAGACCCTGATGCTGGGAAAGTTTGAGGACAGGAGGAGAAAAGGTCAACAGAGGACTAGAGGGTAGGATGACATCACCGATTCAATGGATATGAGTTTGAGCAAACTCCAGGAGATGGTGAAGGACAGGGGAAGCCTGGCGTGTTGCACTCCATGGGGTCACAGAGTCGGACACAACTGAGCAGCTGACCAACAACCCTGCTGGGTGAGCCTGGTCTGGAGGCTTGTGCCTGCACAGTGATGGTTAGAACTGGGTCTTGACCCTTTTGTGGGTAGAGTTACATTGAAAGGCATGTGTACAGGAAGCCTTTGGACAGCCTGTTTGCTGATGGTTAGGGCTGCATTCTGGCCCTTTCATCCTTTGGCGTTAGGGGCCCCATTGCTGTAGCCTACAGGTTCTGAGTGGAGCCGGTGTCGGGCCAAGATGGAGACCTCACGCAGATGAGTGCTCTCTCATAGTTCTGCCCTCAGGATCTGTGTCCCCACAGTGAGCCACAGCCCACCTCCCGCCCCCCGGAGATCCTTCAAGACCAGCAGGCAGGTCACACCATCCAGGATCCTAGCAAACGATTGTGTTTTGCTTCATCTCAGCTTCGTCTCAGTGTGCATGAGGCTTCGTTGGCACCTGTTAAGAGTGAAGTCTCTGTTTTCCCCATTCCTGTGGGGCTCCTTTAATCAGGGCTCACTGGTCTTCACAAGTAAATATTAAAAGATCCCTATGGCCTTATTCATTGATTCATGGGTTGGTCAGTATCCCACCTGGTAAATAAACAGGTGCTCCCAGAAGCTGTCTGTCCTCTTTACACCAAAGTATATATGAATCAGTGGGTTGTTTTCAAACTTTTGTGACCTGAATACGCTCATAAATGCCATGACGTGTACAAAGTAGGTGCAGTGAAGAAGCTGAGTTTCTTTAGGGGTGGGGTTCACTTCCATGAGAAAACTGAAATGGCAAAATGGTGAAATGAAATGTTTAATTTGGGAGTTGGCTGTGATCAGGTGCTTGAAAGTCAAGTGAGCAGAACTGAACAAGCACACAGTGAAGGGAGTGACTACGGATTCCAACTGTATTTTGTGACAGGGAAATAGTCTCCAGTACCAAATGCTTGCAAGGCATCCTGCCGTTTCTCAGTGTTGTGTTCACATTCAGAGCCCGAAGATCTTGCAGAGAAAGTGAGATGTGTTCTTTGTTCCCAACAGAAAATACTTTCCTTGATATCGGATGTTAAATTCGACTCAAAATCACTTTTATATCACAGTTTGAGAATCCCTGTTTTAATACTTTATGCATGCTATCTTTTTGAACTTGAACTCCAAAATAAGTAGTGACGTTGTTTCTCATTTCCCGTATGAAGGAACTTGAATGAAACAAAAGCACCCCATCCCAGGAAGTGACTGAATTGGAGCTTGAATCCACGTTGTCTCGCCTCAAAGATCTCTTCACCATGTTGCTACACTGAGGCCTAGGTTGTTGGCATGGCTACAGTAATTCTTGGTGCAGTTGACAGGGCCAAGGTGCAGGCAGGCACAAAGCCCATCCCAGTTGTATTTCTGGGGGAACAGCTGAGGGGAGGTTCCCTGAGGTGGCACCTCAGGCATCAGACCAGGTGCAGGTGGACTCTGCATATAGTAATTCTGAGAGAGTAGGGCCATCTACCAGCTCTGTGCCCACAAAAATCAAATGCTGCAGGGCAGTTAGGATGACCTCAGTGTACTGACAAAGATTTGTTGGAAGAACTTAACAGAAAAACCTGAACAAAACTGTTTGGCCAATCCAATAAATCTCTGGGTCCAGTGGGCCACCTCCCAGAAGAAAAAGACAAAGAATAAACATTTCATTAATGTATTTAGACTTTTTTTAAAGACATAATTCTGTTGCATAGTTTAGTCTGCAGAACAGTGAAAATGTAACTTTTGTATGCACCATGTGTGTTTGCTAAGGTGCTTTAGTCAGGCCTGACTCTTTGTGACCCTATGGACTGTAGCGCCCCCAGGCTCCTCTGTCCATGGGATTCTCCAGGCAAAAATACTGGAGTGGATTGCCATGCTCTCCTCCAGGGTATGTTGCTGACCTAGGGATCAAATTGTTCTTTACCACTAGCACCACCATGACCCAGTGATAAGTGCCTTGTTGTGGTAGTTCAGAAATGAACCCACAATATCTGCAGACCATGTCTTTAGTTTCATTTCATCAGTCAGTGTTGCCAATGAATGTTTAAATAAGATGTAGGTACACTGATTACAGTATAATCCTAGAAGAGAGATTATCCAAGGTGACGTTGTATTTGTTTAGGCAAGAGTGGTTCATTCTGATTGATAGAGAAGACACATTTCCTTTTAGTCAAGAACAAGTGGAAATTGGTGCCAACTACTGAAATAATTGGACAAGATTGCTGTTGCTGAGGTTTAGAAGAGAACCATGAGTAAGAAACAAAACACCTTAGAGTAACAATAATTTATTATCTATTAGAAATCATATCATTATTAATGGAGGACTAAAAGAGAAACTCTTGGCAGAGCTCTATTAGCCTTTACCCTGCTTCATTCTGTACTCCAAGGCCAAATTTGCCTGTTATTCCAGGTGTTTCTTGACTTCCTACTTTTGCGTTCCAGTCCCTGATAAAGAAAAGGATATCTTTTGGGGGTGTTAGTTCTAGAAGTTCTTTTAGGTCTTCATGGAACTGTTCAACTTCAGCTTCTTCAGCATTACTGGTTGGGGCATAGACTAGGATTACCGTGATATTGAATGGTTTTTCTTGGAAACGAACAGAGATCATTCTGTCGTTTTTGAGATTGCATCCAAGTACAGCATTTTGGACTCTTTTGTTGACCATGACGGCTACTCCATTTCTTCTAAGGGATTCCTGCCTGCAGTAGTGGATAGAATGGTCAAAGTTAAATGTACCCATTTCAGTCCACCTTAGTTCCCTGATTCCTAAAAGGTCAATGTTCACTCTTGCCATCTCCTGTTTGACCACTTCCAATTTGCCTTGATTCATGGACCTAACATTCCAGGTTCCTATGCAATATTGCTCTTTCCAGCATTGAACCTTGCTTCTATCAACAGTCCCATCTACAGCTGGATGTTGTTTTTTCTTTGGCACCATCCCTTCATTTGCGCCGAAGTTATTTCTCCACTGATCTCCAGTACCATATCGGGCACCTACTGACCTGCGGAGTTCATCTTTCAGTGTCCTATTTTTTGCCTTTTCATACTGTTCATAGGGTTCCCAAGGCAAGACTACTGAAGTGGTTTGCCATTCCCTTCTCCAGTGGACCACATTCTGTCTGATCTCTTCACCATGACCCATCCTTCTTGGGTGGCCCCACACAGCATGGCTTAGTTTCACTGAGTTAGACAAAGCTGTGGTCCGTGTGATCAGACTGGATAGTTGTCTGTGATTGTGGTTTCAGTCTGACTGCCCTCTGATAGCCTCTCTCAGTGCCTACCGTCCTATTTGGGTTTCTCTTACCTTGGACATGGGGTATCTCTTCATGACTGCTCCAGCAAAGCACAGCCTCTGCTCCTTACCTTGGACATGGGGTAGCTCCACCTGGCCATCACCCCTGACTTTGGACATGGGGTAGCTCTTCTCCACCACCACCCTGACCTTGGACGTGGGGTAGGTCCTCTCAGATGCTGCCCCGATCTTGGACGTGGGCAGCTCCTCTTGGTCATGCTTGTCAAAGGGCACAAAAGACAAGCTGAATTCTCAGTTAGTGGTACACTGGTGTGTGGCATTTTCAGATCCAGTAAGTGATAAAACTGTTTAGCTTGTGAAGTCAACAAGAGAGTTTCAAAAAACATCTATTTCTGCTTTATTGGCTATGCCAAAGCCTATGACTGTGTGGATCACAATAAACTGTGGAAAATTCTGAAAGCAATGGGAATACCAGACCACCTAACCTGCCTCCTGAGAAAACTAATGCAGGTCAGGAAGCAACACTTAGAACTGAACATGGAACAACAGACTGGTTCCAAAGAGGAAAAGAGTATGTCAAGGCTGTATATTGTCACCCTGCTTATTTAACTTCTATGCAGAGCACATCATGAGAAACGCTGGACTGGAAGAAACACGAGCTGGAATCAAGATTGCCGGAAGAAATATCAATAACCTCAGATATGCAGATGACACCACCCTTATGGCAGAAAGAGAAGAGGAACTCAGAAGCCTCTTGATGAAAGTGAAAATGGACACTGAAAAAGTTGGCTTGAACCTCAACATTCAGAAAACGAAGATCATGGCATCTGGTCCCATCACTTCATGTGAAACAGATGGGGAAACAGTGGAAACAGTGTCAGACTTTATTTTTTTGGGCTCCAAAATCACTGCAGATGGTGACTGCAGCCATGAAATTAAAAGACGCCTGCTCCTTGGAAGAAAAGTTATGACCAACCTAGATAGCATATTGAAAAGCAGAGACATTACTTTGCCAACAAAGGTCCTTCTAGTCAAGGCTATGGTTTTTCCAGTTGTCATGTATGGATGTGAGAGTTGGACAGTGAAGAAAGCTGAGCACCGAAGAATTGATGCTTTTGAGCTGTGGTGTTGGAGAAGACTCTTGAGGGTCCCTTGGACTGCAAGGAGATCAGCCCTGGGATTTCTTTGGAGGGAATGATGCTGAAGCTGAAACTCCAGTACTTTGCCCACCTCATGCGAAGAGTTGACTCATTGGAAAAGACTCTGATGCTGGGAGGGATTGGGGGCAGGTGGAGAAAGTGACGACAGAGGATGAGATGGCTGGATGGCATCACTGACTCAACAGATGTGAGTTTGAGTGAACTCTGGGAATTGGTGATGGAAAGGGATGCCTGGCGTGCTGCAATTCATGGGGTCGCAAAGAGCCAGACACGACTGAGCGACTGAGCTGAACTGAACTGAACTGAGACAAAAATGAAAGGAAAACACAATTCACATGTGGGAAACTTATACTTACCACCTAAGGAAAATCTCAAAGAATCTTTATACCTAGAAAAAGAAGAAAACCCAAAGAGATCAGAACAGACAGAAATGAAATTTTAGAAGATAATAAAAAAGATCGATGAAGTCAAGAAAAAAGAATGTCAAAATCTATAAAATGAAAAAGAAATTACAATCAACACTACAAAATACTTAAGAATAAAAAAACTCTAGGCCAATGAAATGGACAAATATGAACCACAAAGAAAATACAAGATCGGCTTACAGGGTGATTTCTAAGTCAGACTTCACTGATTCTTCTCAAGCTATTCCCAAAAATTAGAGAAGGATGCTTCTAAGACTTATTCAACAAGGTCTCCACCAAACACCCTGGTAAAAGAAATGGTTAAAAGGAATCAACACCATGATCAAGTGGATCTCCCATGGGCACAAGAAGAGATTCAATAATTGTAAATTCATCCAGGTGATACCAGACCATATGAACATTTTGATTGTGGGATTTTTGTAGAAACAAAGTAACACCTGTGGCATTCGTAAGAAAAGACTCCAGTCAAGTAAATGTTACATGCAAAAAAGACCTTTTCATAAAATTCACATCTAACATCACAGTTGAGAGTGAAAAGCTGAAAACATTCTAAGATCAAAAAATAAGGCAAGGATGCCCAATACCGCTTTTATTCAAGTAAAACTGTCACTGTCTGAGGACATTATAAATATGTATCACCAAAACAAAAATTATAGCCCACATCAGTGAACTTGATAAAAGTTGCAGGATATTAAACATACAGAAATCTGTTGCATTTTCTGTACACTAAAAGTAAGAAAGAGAAATTAAGGAATGGCAGGCAAATGGGAGTTTTCCTTAACTCCCAGTCTGCCATAGCAAAAAGAATAAATACCGCAGGGCCAGGGTCCCTGTTCCTCACTGAGCACACTGCATGTGAGCTCACCTCAAGGCTGGTTTCTAATAATATTCTCTTTACCTAATTCTGCTTCCTTCCTTTCTGTGCCAGATATGATTATCAATTACCCCGTTAAAACCCCAGGCATGCAAATCTGAGTTTCACCACCCACTGTGGCACCTCACACCAATTCCTTGATCCTGAAACTACCCATAAACTCAGCCTCAGGCTTCCAATCAGACCTGAGACGTCCAGCAGTTCCACACACTGCTTGATCCCACAATCACCTGCGATGCACACCATTCACTGGGTTCCTCGAGAGCACCACACTCTCCTCCCTCCAGGCACAGGTGTCACAACAGGAATGCACACAAGCTACAAATCCAAGGACACTGGTTGTTCATTTGAACTTTGCAGAACAAATATGGAACCATCCAAACCTGCCCTGATCCTTTGGTCTTTCCTAAGGATTACTCAATCTTAACCCCTACACACATCCCTAGAGTGACATGTTGCAGGCATTCAGGGAAGAAAATAAACATTGTGTGCCCGTCGATGAAGAGAAAGGAAGGAAAACTCAATCAAAGGAGATGGGCAGTTCTGATGTGGTTGTTGATAGGGAGGCCATAAAACCATGGGAGAAGTTCATGATGGATGGGAAGATATCTTTGAGCCCAGACCTGAAGATCTGAGAGAAAAAGGAGAGGAACAGGAACCTCAGCTTTGAGAAAGAAAAGGTGAAAGTGACCGGAGCAGAGTGAACCATGAGAAAACGGTCGGTGCCTAGGGTGGGGTTGTGACTACATGTCCAGAGGACAGACAACTAGAAGCCCGTTGGGCACATAATTTTTCATGTTTATCCTAATGCAGAGAAAGACATATGACTCCACCAGCCTGCACTCTGGCATTTTTTGTTTTTCATTCTGAAAGGACTGGCATTCCACACGACTTGTACATCTTAGTTCCTTAAGTCCCTGCCAGAGGCAGTGAAAATACTGAGTCCTAACCACTGGAGCACCAGAGAATTTGTTGGGATCCATTCAAAATTTGAATTAAAAGTAGGCACTACCCTCGTGAACACACAGACACACACCCAACTGAGCCAATCACTTCAGGGGTCTCTCAATCTCCCTCAGGCCCACTAGGGAGACAGTTCTGAAACTGTCTTGAGTTGAGTGAAAGAACCAGGTGTAACTGACTTCTGGAGAGGTCGCATGACGGGCCAGTCAGTGGGCAGTTTGTCCTTAGTGTGCATCCCACTTAAAAACACTGGGACCATCTTCTGTGTTCATAAGCACAAAGGAAAGCTTTCTTTCAAGATCTGGTCACACTGGTGGTGGTTTAGTTGCTCAGTGTCCAACTTTGCCACCCCATGGACTATAGAGCCTGCCAGGCGCCTCTGTGCATGGAATTCTTCAGGCAAGAACACTGGAGTGGGTTGCCATTTCCTTCTCTAGAGGGTCTTTCCATGCCTCCTGCATGGCAGGTGGAATCTTTACCACTGAGCAAACAAGGAATCCCTAGTCACATTGATAACAACCATGTAATTCCTCTTTGCCAGAAAAATCTAAATAAAATACTAAAAAAAAATACTGAGTTGCAAAAACATAGCTACTCCTCAGGAAAACACTGAAATGGAGTTATGTTAGAAATATGCTGAACAGACATGTCTATGTATCTCATCATGAATAGACAGAGTCTCATGTACAGAGAACGGACTTAGGTGAATGTCTATTTAGTACCTCACAGCTCACTGTTTTACATTATAAAAAAGGGAAGGAAAGAGACTGTTAAATGATCATCAACTTTCTTTACTGGGCTTTCCTGGTGGCTCAGATGGTAAAGAGTCTTCTGCAATTCGGAGACCCCGGTTCTATCCCTGGGTCCAGAAGATCCCCTGGAGGAGGGCATGGCAACCCACTCCAGTATTATTGCCTGGGAAATCCCATGGATGGAGGAGCCTGGCAGACTACACTCCAAGTAGTTGGCAATACTTGGTAATACTTCTTACCAGGTACTCATCAAAAGTGTAAAATTATGAAGTTATTACCAACGAACTTTTTCAACATAAAGAGGAGAAAGCATACAAGTCCTGATCTAAACTTGAAATGAATGAAAAAAAAAAACCTATCAATTTTTTTAAATTAAAAAAAAACTCTGGTGTCACAGTCCTTCTATCCTAGTGGTCCAGTGGCTAAGATCCCACATGCTACAACGAAGACCCAACATAGCCAAATATTTTAAAAGCTTTTAGAATATAGCATAAGAATATGAGTGGAGTATAGGAAGGCAGCAAAGTACATTTCAGAATAATTCTTTATAGAAAACAATTCAATGTAAAGCAAAAAGCAAAACCATCACCAGAAGGAATAAAAGCACCTTTATCATTCCTTCAGAGAGGCACCGCATGGTGACACATGTCATTTCTGGCTCCACCAGTCTCCCCATCCTCTACTCCACACCAGGAAACAGAAGGGGTGACCCACAGCTGTCTGAGTCCAGTCACTGTCCCCTGGGCTGAACAGAATAGCAGATGGAAGCTCTATTATGATACAAATAATTACTAGATGCACACATACAGACAGGACATTTTCAATTCTCATCCTTATCAGAATAATTTTACAAGGTATTTTTTGGAGGCCAAAGCCACAAATCAAACACATCATAACTTAATCATGCATAGGCAAACAGCTCAGCACTCATCTGGGTCCAGATCTCCACCCCCTCACTTCCCCGTCTTTCCCTCTCATTTGGTTTCTCTCTCTGTTCCCCTCTGCTGTTCTGCCTCTCTGCACGTTGTTCCCCCTCAACCTTTCTGACCTGTTTCCTTGTGTCCCTCTCTTTCAGTCCTCCAGGAATACGTGACACGCCCTTCAACCCCACTCTGCCCCGCCTCTGGTGGCCGAACTACCTTTCCACCCTCTCTTCCTCTGTTCACTTTGTCTCCACTCCAGCCCTTCTCTCCCAGCATCAAGTCTGTCCCTAGGTCATGTCTTCCACCCTTTTATACCCTCACTATACTGATCAGCCGTGGAGCAGGAAATGGCAACCCACTCCAGTATTCTCACCTGGAGAATTTCATTGACAGTGGAGCCTAGTGGACGACAGTCCATGGGAATCACAAAAAGTCAGACACGACTAAGGGACGAACCTTCCCTTTTCATACTGATCAGGGGCTCCTCTCCTATTCTATCTTTACTCCTTCATGTCCCAAGAGATCCCAGCTTTCTTTCACTTTGTTTTTTATCATCTGCTTCTTTCACTGTTTATCCTTTCATTCTTACCATCTCTTTGTGAAACACCCATCCTCCACACTGCCCTCTGATCTCACCCACTCTTCTGTTCTCACGTTTCTATTTCTCTCAGTCACTCTATCTCCTGATCCCTCTTGCCCACATATTCAGAGTAGGTCGGATGCAGTAAGATATCCGCCTCCTGAGAGAGCACTAATGAAATGAAAACTCAACAGTTTAAGGCAAGACAGGAAAATTAAATGCAAACTTTCCCTCTGCCCATTTTGGCCCCCTCCTTCCTTTTGCATGAGCCCACTGTTAACCAGACCTTGAAGGAAGAACCTGTTCAACCATAAAGATCAATTTTTCTTCCTCTGGCACCAAGCCACATCACTCCTTAGAAGACAACATTCTCAATATTCTAAAGGATCACAATGAGACAGAAGGAAGGGGGCAGGGCACAACCATTAAAAGAAGTGAGGGGACGGGATGCCACAGTCATTGAAAAAAAAAGGATATGACAAAAACTAGGCACAAGATGGTGGAAGAGTCTACTTCCAGTTGACCTTAAGCCTCATTACACTCTCACTCTAACACATCCCCTAAATGACACACGTACAGGCACAATGATAGATCACAGGATAACCACAAAAGGCCGAAGGCAGGCAGAGGCCCAATTCCCAGAAACCCTGCCCCTTAAATAGAATAGTCCTCCCATCTACTTCTGCTCCATTGAATACTCTTTGACTGTATGAATCACAACAAACTATGAAAAATTCTTCAAGAGATGGGAATACCAGGCCAACTGACATGCCTCCTGAGAAATCTGTATGTAGGTCAGGAAGCAACAATTAGAACTGGATGTGGAACAACAGACTGGTTCCAAATAGGAAAAGGAGTACATCAAGGCTGTATATTGTCACCCTGCTTATCTAACTTATATGCAGGGTACATCATTCGAAATGCCAGGCTGGATGAAACACAAGCTGGAATCAAGAATGCCAAGAGGAATATCAATAACCTCAGACATGCAGATGACACCACCTTTATGGTATAAAGTAAAGAACTAAAGAGCCTCTTGAAGAATGTGAAAGAGGAGAGTGAAAAAGTTGGCTTAAACTCAACATTTAGAAAACTAAGATCACAGCATTCTGTCCCATCACTTCATGGAAACACTTGGGGAAACAATGGAAACAGTGAGACACTATTTTGGGGGCTCTAAAATCACTGAAGATGGTGACAGCAGCCATGAAATTAAAAGACACTTGCTCCTTGGAAGAAAAGCTATGACCAACCTAGACAACATATTAAAAAGCAGAGACATTACTTTGCCGACAAAGGTCCATCTAATCAAGGCTATGGTTGTTCCAATAGTCAGGTATGGATGTGAGAGTTGGACTCTAAAGAAAGCTGAATGCTGAAGAATTGATGCTTTTGAACTGTGATGTTGGAGATAACTCTTGAGAGTCCCTTGGACTGCAAGGAGATCCAACCAGTCCATCCTAAAGGAAATCCGTCCTGGGTGTTCATTGGAAGGACTGATGCTAAAGCTGAAACTCCAATAGTTTGGCTACCTGATGCAAAGAACTGACTCATTGGAAAAGACCCTGATGCTGGGAAAGATTGAAGGCAGGAGGAGAGGGGGACGACAGAGGATGAGATGGTTGCATGGCATCACTGACTCAATGGACATGAGTTTAAGTAAGCTCCAGAAGTTGGTGATGGACTGGGAAACCAAGCATGCTACAGTCCGTGGAGTCGCAGACCGTCGGATATGACTGAGAGACTGAACTGAACTGAACCGAGAGCATTACAGTAAGTGTATCTGAGCAGGTCTTTGAAAAGGAGTACCCAGGCAAAAGAGCTTAGATAAATTCAAGAGATACACCAAAAACCCAATGACGATCCATCAGTTTCTAGAAAGAGTTTATCATACTTATAGGCACTGCTCTGATGCAAACCCTGAGGCCTCTGAAAATAATGAGAATGGTAAACATAACCTTTATTGGACAAAGCTCCCCAGACATAAGAAAATCACAGAAGTTAGATGGTCCACTTGGAATGACCCCTTCTCAACTGGCAGATGTTGCTTTAAAAGTGTTCAACAACAGGGAACAACAAAAGAAGCAAGAAGATGCAAGACTGAAAGCCACATTACCTGGTGGCAGCAGTGGATTCCCAGAGCACGAGTAACCTGAGGAGAGGTGAGCCACCGAGGGGGAGGGAACAACGCGCTTAGTGTAAGGAGGACACTGGGAAACAGACTGTCCTTGGCTAAGGAGTAGGAAGGAAAGCAGTAACAGACAGGAGCCTGTCACTGCAGTAGAAAGAGATGAACACTCTGATGATGCCCCGGGATCCCCGGGTACCTGTGACAGTGGGGACAAGCTGACTGACCTTCTGATAGCTACAGTGCGGCACACTCTGGTAGACAGCAAGATGGCGCAGAGAACGACCCAGTCCATCCCGGTCACAGGAGTTTCTGGAGAAGTGCAAAGCTGTTCTTTCTTACAACCCCTGCAATGCCAATGAGGGGACCTCAACCTGAAACACAGTTTCTTATATATGCCAACATGTCCAATCCCTCTTCTGTAAATTAAATGCACAAATGATTTTTTCACCAGAACAGCTTGACGTCTGCATCATGTCAGGGCACCTGGTAAGCAGGCAGATGACATTTGTGGACACTCTGGAGAAGGAGACTGATTCCCCCTCCCCAAGTATACAAAAGGTAAGGCAGGAAGTGTGGACTGACAGCACCACAGGGAAGGCCAACAAACATGTGGCCAATACAAATCCTGTTATTAGGGACACTGGAGGGATTCCCTGGTGGGTCAGTGGTTACAAGTTGGCACTTTTGCTGCAGTGGCCCGGGTTCATTTCCTGATGAGGGAACTTAGGATCCTGCAAACTGTGCAGGACAGCGCCAAAAAAAAAAAAAAAAAAAAGGACACTGGGACACCTAATTTAAAACAATACCTTCTGAGGCAAGAGACTCCAAAGACAATGCAGACAATTCTTGAAAAGTTGGCTTAACTGGGACTAACTAAACCTTGTAAATTCCTATATCAGACTCCTATCCTCCCAAAGGGCTGAACTCAGCAGTGTATGAATCATTGTCCTAGACGTGAGGGCCATTTGTGAGACAGCGCAAGATTGGCAGCCTGTAGTAAGTAATCCATATATGTTCTGCTCACAACTGCTGTGGGACAATACTGCTGGTGTTCAGTTCTGGACTTGAAGCATACTTTTCCCTGCATTCCTACTGCAGAAGAACCACTGCAGCTGTCTGCTTTCTGGTGGCAGGACCCAGAAACACAGGGAGTCCAGCAGTACTGCTGGACAGCGTTGCCTCAGGGACTGAAGATTTCCCCTACCTTGTTTGGGGAAATGTTGGCTCAGGCTCTTACTCCAATGTGTGTGGATGACTTGCTCACAACAAGCAAAGTGTCTAAAAAATGCCATAAGAACCCTGAACTCGGCCAATTGTGGATGGAACGGCTCCCATAAGAAGGCTCAAGTATGTAAGTAACAAGTCATGCACCTGGGTTTTATCCTCTGCCTGACAGAAAATAGGCAAGTGCTGGCTTGGGAACACCCAAGACACACAGAGCTGAGGGGCTTCTGGGAAAGACAGGATTCTGTCCAATTAGGATCTCGAATTCAGGCTTTAAAAGAACATATGTTGAGCTCTTACTTCGACAAAAGAACACCAAACAGCCTGGGAAATGATAAAAACAAGGTTAGACTCGGCTCCAGCTTTGGAACTAGCAGACTTAAACTTTTCACACTGTAGGTCCATAAGAGACAAGGCCTGAGTCTCACGTATTAATTTGAGCTCCGGGGAACATCCCTCGGCCCACTACTTACTTCTCAACTAAAACAGAGTGTTCAGGGTGGCCCCCTAGCCTTTGAGCTGTGGCAACTCCTTGTGCCAGACGTCAGGAAACTGAGCAGTTCACCCTGGGGCAACCCACCACTGTGTACTTCTCTCACCATGTCCTTTCTTCGGGCTTCCCTGGTAACTCAGTTGGTAAAGAATTTGCGTGCAGTGCAAGAGACCCGACTTTGATTCCTGGGTTGGGAAGATCCCAGAAGGGAAAGGCTACCCACTCCAGTATTCTGGCCTGGAGAATTCCATGGACTGTATAGTCTATGTGGTTGCAAAGAGTCAGACATGACTGAGTGACTTTCACTTCATGTCCTTTCTTCATTGGAACAAAAAGGGGGCTATTGTCTGACTTCTGGGAGAATGGGGAAGTACCAAGCCATTCTCTCAGGCAATTCCACTCTAAAACTTCAGGTCACTTTAGCCCTGAATCCAGCGTCCCTGCTCCCGACGGTTGCTGCACAACCCCCTGAGCATGACTGCCTCGAGCAGACTGGGCTCTAAACACAACCCTTGGCTGAGCCAGAAGGGGACCTGTTCATGGATGGAAGCAGCTTCGTGGACCAAGGCAGGGGACGTATTCGGTATATAGTGAAAACCCTTTGTGTGTTTTTTTGCCACACAGCCTACAAGATCTTAGTTCCCCAACCAGGGATCAAACCCGCACTCCCTGCAATGGAAGTGCAGAGTCTTAACCACTGGACCGCCAGGGAAGTCCTGTGGTGCTAACCCTTGAAAAGGTGGTAGAAGCAAAAGCCCTGCCCCTAGGGAGCTCAGCTCAGGAGGCAGAAGTCACTCCTCTGACAATAGCCTTACTGCTCCCTGAAGGCACGTGAGTGATACGTACAGAGGCTCCTGCTCTGCTTTCTCTGCGGTGCCTGCTCACAGGACCATCTGCAGAGAAGGGGGCTCCTCGCTTCAGACAATAAAGACAGAAAACATGCATTGAGATCCTGTCACGATGAGAAGCCATCCACAAGCCCTCACTGGTGTCCGAAGTGCACTGTCCAGGCCACCAGAAGGGTGAAATTCATATAATCCAAAGCAACCAGTTAGCTGACCAAGCTGCAAAGGCAGGCAGCAAAGGCAGGCGATTCTCAAGCCATGAGAGGGTCACTACAGATCAACTTGTCAAAATACCAGGTGGTGTATCCAGAAAAGGAGTGGGGATTCACTCTGGACCACACCACACACGGGGGAGATGTGTGCATGTGGAACTGTCCTGACTCCTGAGGCCCTCTTGTACACTGTGCCACACCACAGTAACAGCACCCACACCAGGAGAGATGCCACAACGGATTCACATGTTCATAATGGAGCCCAACCTGCAGAAGACCATCCAGCGAGCCCCTCAAACTTGCATGATTCATGCTAAAAATAAAGGCTGCTGTCAGGCCTCCCCAGCTGGGGAACCAACACAGGAACCTTGGTTGCCCAGGACTGCCAAGTAGACTAAAGTAAATCAAGTTGGTAAGGACAGAGAAAAGAGACAGAGTAGGTGACTAAACAGTTAATGCCACTAGGGGATTGTAAGTAAAGAGAAAAGTATGGGAGACTCTGTAAGTTAAAGGATCAGTCAAGAAAGCAGGTTTGCTCAGCAACAAAACCATGTGGCAAAGACACAGGACCTGCCCCCAAACAATAAAACAGCAGTGGCATGAGCCCCACCTCCTGCCCAGCGGGCTCAGTAAGTTAATGACCCCCTAGGACATGCTTCTTTGTCTGCACTAAAAATAAAAATATAAGGAAAAGGTGACATTATTCTGAAACCTGAGATGATTTACGAAATTTTGGGACATTTACACTGAGCCATGAGAGTCCAAGCTTGACCATGTAAGGACAAGAAAATTCCCCAAGCCGATGAGGAGGAGGAGCTGATGATGGAAGCTGACTTCTAATCAAGAAGTTTGAACTTAACTTTGCTACTGGGTGAGAGGAGTGCAATTGTGTGGTAGTTTGAACATTTTTTAGCATTGCCTTTCTTTGGGATTGGAATGAAAACTCACATTTTCCAGTCTTGTGGCCACTGCTGGGTTTTCCAAATTTGCTGGCATATTGAGTGCAGCACTTTCACAGCATCATCTTTGAGGATTTGAAATAGCTCAGTTGGAATTCCATCACCTCCACTAGCTTTGTTCACAGTAATGCTTCCTAAAGCCCACTTGACTTCACATTTCAGGATGTCTGGCTCTAGGTGAGTGGTCACACCATCATGGATACCTGGCTCATTAAGGTCCTTTTTGTAAAGTTATTCTGTGTATTCTTGCCACCTTTTCTTAATCTCTTCTGCTTCTGTTAGGTCCATGCTATTTCTGTCCTCTATTGTGCCCATCTTCGCATGAAATGCTCCCTTGGTATCTCTAATTCTCTTGAAGAGATCTTTAGTGTTGGAGATTGCGAGTGAAATGTCACAAAGACAAGACACACAAAAGATACAGACACCACTCTGGCCAGAGGAAAAAGAACTGTGCAAGCAAGCAAGGGTTAGGGTTAGGGTTAGGGTTTACTTTTATATAGCGCCCCCTGGGCAGAATTCCAGACTGTATGACTAAGCCTTTTCAGTATAGCGCATGTGCATAAATGTTATCATACAGCAAAAGGGAGTGAAATTTCTGCTTACTGCAGAGTCTGTCCAGAGCCCTTTCTTTCTTCTTATCACAAGAAGGGAATGTTCCCTCGTTTGCAAGGGACCATTAAACTCAAGGCTGTGTCCAGACTCCTTGGCAGAACGCCTTGTTTGCAAGCACATTCAGCCCAAGCAGAGAGTCCCATTTGCAGGCACATCTCCACTTTCCCTATTGTGGCTGCATTAACCCTTCATCTCCCCCTTTTTTATTTTTTCAAGATATTCACGCAACGTACAATTAGCTCTTTCAATGATAGCTTGCCCTTGACTATTATAAGGAATACCAAAAGTATGAGTTATATGATATTGGGATAAAAAGTGAGCTAATTTTTCGGATTGATAGGCAGGTGCATTATCAGTTTTCAATTCAACTGGTAATCCCATAACTACAAAACAAGATAACAAATGAGTAATAACAGCATCAGCCTTTTCAGAATGTAATGCAGTGACCCACTGAAAATGTGTGCATGTATCTATAGTATGATGCACATATTTTTGTTGTCCGAAAGAAGAAATGTAAATTACATCCGTTTGCCATATCTGATTCGCTTGTTGTCCTCTCATTTTGACACCTGATGGGGTAAATGGCAAATTAAAGGGTGCACATATGGAACAAGAATGAACAATATTTGAGCTTGTTTTCGAGTAATAGTATGAGATTTTTGTAACCCTTAGGAGTTGGTATGCTGTAAGAAATGTTCTTGTTTTGCTGCTTCTATAGGATAAAGTAAGGCATCAACTGTAGCATTTCCGAATGATAAGGGTCCAGGAAGGGCGGAATGTGCGCAAATGTGAGTAAAGAAAATTAATTCTGAACGCTGCAAGAGCAATTGTTGTACTTGGTAAAACAATTTATCAGTCGCTGTTTTAAGGGTCAGTGGAAGGGAGACATGGGGAAGCTGTAGGCAAGAGAGAACAGCATATCGAGAATCTGAAACAATGTTAATAGGAAGTTGGGGAAAATCTTTCAAAACTAAATAGATAGCCCACAATTCAGCGGGCTGTACAGAAGAAAATGAGTGGGGGAGAACCTTGGAACTTTCCGGGGTCCAATATCCAGCAGTATTTTTATTTGCATCTGTAAAAATAGTGGGCCCCTTAACTGGAACATCTGAAATTGGGGATTGAGATATCATAGACTTAGTCTGAAGAAAATCAATCAATTTAGATGACGGATAGTGATTAGAAAACGAACCAGGAAATGAGGCAAGAGAAATTTGCCAGTTTTCATTAAATTGTAAACATAGAGATATTTGAGCAGTTGTTAACTGAGTAACAATCTGGTGTGGTTCACATCCTGACAATTGTAAAATATGATGGCGACCTTTCTGTATAAGGAAGGCTAATTTATCCACATATGTAGTCAATTTTTTGGAAAAGCTGTTAGGTAAGAAAACCCATTCTATTAATCCTTTTTCTTGAGCAATTACACCAGATGGAGAATAAGGGGTATGAAATATTATAAACGAAATAGGTTGAGACGCATATAAGTAAGTCAGAAAACCGTCATTTAGTCGTTGCTCAACAAATTGAAGTTCCTGTAAAGCCAATGGGGTTAAAGTTCGGGGGTTATCCAGAGCTGTATCTCCCTCTAAAGTAGAAAACAAATGTCGTAATTGATAAGTAGGAATCCCAAGTACCAGGCGTAGCCAATTGATATCGCCCAATAACTTTTGAAAATCATTTAAGGTTTTGAGGTGATCTCTTCTGATTTGCAACTTTTGGGGCCTTATTCTATGTTGTTCCAATATGGTCCCTAAATACGAAATAGGAAAGTCCTTTTGAATTTTTTCCGGGGCTATTTGCAAATTGTATAGTCTTAAAGCCTCCTGTACTTTTAGAAAGAATTCATCACGTTCGGCAATACTAGGAGCTGCTACTAGATCATCCATATAATGATATAGAATATAATTGGGGTATTCTTGACGGAGGGATTGTAAAGAGTGAGCTATGAATTCTTGACATAAAGTAGGACTATTTGTCATTCCCTGTGGTAAGACTGTCCATTGATAACGCTTAACAGGCTGAGCATGATTAAGAACAGGAATTGTAAAAGCAAATTTATCTCTATCTTGCAATTGTAGGGGAATGGCAAAAAAACAGTCCTTAAGATCTAGCACCATTAAGAACCAATTCTGAGGAATAAGAGCTGGAGAGGCGAGTCCCAATTGTAATGCTCCCATAGGTTCAATACATTTATTAACTTGTCGTAAATCAGTTAACATTCTCCATTTTCCAGATTTCTTTTTTATAAGAAAAACAGGAGAATTCCAGGGGGAGGTAGAGGGCTCTATATGACCAAGTTGGAGTTGTTCTTGTACTAATTGTTCTAACGCCTCGAGCTTCATTTGTGGTAATGGCCACTGCTCAACCAAGAGTATTAGTTAACCATTTTAATGGGAGTGCTCGAGGAATTTGAGCAGTGGCTACTAGTTTTCCGATGGAATGGTTACAGAAGCCCCCAAAGGAGAGAGAAGATCTCTTCCCCATATATTAATAGGTATGTTTACAATATAAAAGGTAACAGACATTGATCTTCTATTATGGAATTGGCATTGCAAGGGATGGGTACTCTTCCAGAAATCTGCAACAGAGCCCAGTCCCGTCAGCATTAGAGGGCTTTTTCTCTTTTTTCCAATCTTGGGGCCATTGTTGAGAAGAAATAACTGAAACATCTGCACCTGTGTCTACTAGTCCCTCAAAGTTTTTTCCTTGTATAATCAAGGAGAGAACAGGGCGAGGATCTTTGATAAGCATTTCCCAAAATATATGTCGCCCAGTACTTCCAAATCCTCTTGTTCGTTCACTAGGAAGAGCCAAAAAGGGATGATAAGGTAGGAGAAGTATTTAAGCAATACGTTCCCCAGCTAATAATGAAAGTGTGGTAGAAGTAGAAACCATAATCAAAATTTCCCCAACATAGTCGGGGTCTATTACCCCAGGAATTATGGTTAGACCTCTCAAAGCCACACTGTTACGTCGTAATATTAAGCCAAAGGTGTCTTTAGGCAGTGGTCCGAATACATTTGTTTTTAATTTGTAAATGCCTCCTCCTGGTGACAAAAGAACATTCTCAGCTAGTGGCAAATCAGCAGCAGCACTCCCTGAAGTAGCAGACTGTAAGTCTGAAATCATCATTTGAGGTCCTTTTAATGAGGCATTGACTGGTAACTGTTGCTGGGAGGGAACAGGGTTGGGGCAGGTGGGACGGCAGGAGGGTAAGCAGAAAAAGTCCCTGGTATTGTTCCTGGGCCCCTAGGACTTAGGCCCGCAAGATAGTTTCCCGGTATCGGGTTGCCCATTTTGTCTGTTTTAGATTTGCACTCATTAGTCCAGTGAAGCCCCTTCCCGCATCGACAGCAAGGTCTAGGAGGAGTCTTATTCCTCCCAGCAAAAGATCTGTCTTTAGGAATTGCACCTTGATCAGTTTTTAATTTCGACATTCTCTTCTCATATGACCAGGTTTTCCACAATGTAAGCAGTTACCTCCCTTTTGTGGTCTCATAGCTTTGGCCAAGGCTGTAGCAAAGACATTAGCCTGATGCTCTGTTCCTCCTACTCCCCAGCAGGCTGTGATATATTCAGCTGTAGATGCACCCTGTCCCTTTAATGGTCCCAGTATACATTTGCATTCAGTATTTGCATTTTCAAATGCCAAAGTTTGTAATAATATCTCTGAAATTTCATCCCTCCCTATAGCTCGTTCCACAGCTACCCTCAATCTTGCTAGAAAATCAGTATATGGTTCATTGGGGCCTTGCATTGTTTTAACAAAGAGGGCTGGGCATGGCCAGTAGGCACCACACGGCGCCATGCTCATAAAAAGACCTGGTGGATTTGTTGTAAGTCCTGATCAGAGTACTGAGCCTGTTCTCTTAAAGCCCGATAATGGCCCTCTCCCATTAGCTTGTCCTTGAGAGGACCAGGGGGATTCTGTCCCTCATTAATCCGAGCCTGCTTTCTAGCTTCTTCTTCCCACCAGCTACGAAGTTGCAACCATTGAGAACCCTCCAAGGCAGCTTGGGCAATAGATTCCCAATCTAATGGAATGATTAATTTGCCTTTTCCCAATGATTCCAGCATAGCCAAAACAAAGGGAGATTCAGGACTGTAATGCACTACTGCAGCTTTAAAATCTTTAAAAAATTTATATTCCAAAGGAGTGTATTGAACATTTATCACATTGTCATTTTGCTGTCTCTGGATGGGAAATAATTGTGGAGGATTGATAAAACCAACAGGGGGAGCAGGTAAGTCATCATAATGAAGCATAGACAAAGGAAAGGAGAACCGACAATGTTCCCTGCTCACATCGGGCCGATCAACCGCATGGGGAAAAGAGAAGCACAAGGAGGAGCAGAAGGTGCAGATTTCTTCTCCTCCTTACGGGATTTCCACCATTCCTGGAATAGATGGGTCATTTCTTTAATCTCTTTGCCCTCCTCTGTCAAAACCGAAGAAGCCTCTGATTCTGATTCTGAGCTATCAGATGTTTCACCATTTACAGGAGGAGGTTCACCTGTATCCTTGCCTTCAGGCAACGCAGAAGACCCACCAACGTTTGACACATCCTCATAAATTGCCTCTTCCTTCACTGAAGCATTAGATTTAGTCTCATTATCAGCAGATAGCAAAATCAAAGCCTGTGTTATAGCATTACATAAAGTCCATAACTTCAAAGGGATCACATTACCGTTCTGATGTTGCTTTCTCAATTCTTTTTGAATTATTTTCCATTCCTTCAAATTTAACTGTAACTTAGTTTGATATTGAAACCAATGACAATATTTCTCCACCAAGTGAAAGAGCTCTCTCAATTGACGAGTCAAGACCTTAACGCCTATGGAGTGGAGAAGTCCTTTGACTAACTCCATGTATTGTGTCCATAATGATGATGAGGAATTCCCCATGATTTTCTGAAAGTTCCCCTGCTAGGGTGAGGAATTCCCCATGATTTTCCCGAAAGTTCCCCTGCTATGGATTTAAAATCCCCCCGAGGTTACTCACCCTTTTGGTTTCACTCGAGCCCCACGTTGGGCCCCAGATGTCAGAGATTGCGAGTGAAATGACACAAAGACAAGACACACACAAGAGACAGACACCACTCTGGCCAGAGGAAAAAGCACTGCACAAGCAAGCAAGCTTGCGGTTTACTTTTATATAGCCCCCCTGGGCAGAATTCCAGACTGTATGACTAAGCCTTCTCAGTATAGTGCATGTGCATAAATGTTATCGTACAGCAAAAGGGAGTGAAATTTCTGCTTACTGCAGAGTCTGTCCAGAGCCCTTTCTTTCTTCTTATCACAAGAAGGGAATGTTCCCTCGTTTGCAAGGGACCATTAAACTCAAGGCTGTGTCCAGACTCCTTGGCAGAACGCCTCGTTTGCAAGCACATTCAGCCCAAGCAGAGAGCCCCGTTTGCAGGCACATCTCCACTTTCCCTATTGTGGCTGCATTAACCCTTCACTTTAGTCTTTCCCATTCTATTGTTTTCCTCTATTTGTCTGTATTGTTCACGTAGGAAGGCTTTCTTATTTCTCCTGGCTATTCTTTGGAACATTTCATTCAAATGGGTTTACCTTTCCTTTTCTCTTTTGCCTTTTGCACCTCTTCTTTTCTCAGCTATTTGTAAGGCCTCCTCAGACAACCATTTTGCCTTTTTGCATTTGTTTTTCCTTGTGATGGTCTTGGTCACTGCCTCCTGTACAATGTCATGAACCTCTGTCCATAGTTCTTCAGGCATTCTGTCTATCAGATCTAATCCCTTGAATCTATTTGTCACTTCCACCGTGTATTCATAAGAGATTTGATTTAGGTCATACCTGAATGGTGTCTAGTGGTTTTCCCTACTTTCTTCAATTTCAGTCTGAATTTGGCAGTAAGGAGTTCATGATCTGAGTCACAGTCAGCTTCTGGTCTTGTTTTTGCTGACTGGATAGAGCTCTCCCATCGTCAGCTGCAAGGAACATAATCAATCTGATTTTGGTATTGACCATCTGGTGATGTCCTTGTGTAGAGTTATCTCGTGTTGTCAGAAGAGGGTGTGTCAACTAAAAAAGATGTACAACTTGAGCGTTGCAAGTTAAGTTTTATTTTGGGAAAATGAGGACTGCAGCCAGGGAGGCATCATCTCAGATAGCTCTGACAGGTGTCCAGAGATCTTTGACTATTAAGACCTAGTCCAGTAATAGCACATTGAGTGGTGTATCAGCAAAAACCTTCTTCAGAACTGGGAATGAGCCTTCCCAGCAATGCGGGACCAAATGGTCATGAAATGCCCCCCAAGGAGGGTCATATTTGCTAAATGATCATATCACCAGGACCTCCCTGGTGGCTCAGAGAGTAACACATCTGCCTACAATGCAGGAGACTTGGGTTCAGTCCCTGGGTGGGGAAGATCCCCTGGAGAAGGAAATGGCAACCCACTCCAATATTCTTGTCTGGAAAATCCCATGGACGGAGGAGCCTAGTAGGCTACAGTCCATGGGGTCGTAAAGAGTCAGACACGGCTGAGCGACTTCACTTTCATACCAGTAGAATAGTCTGAGCAGTCTGAGAGACTGCTCCAAAGCAACAGTGGGGGAAGTTCAATATATAAGGTTTTGGTGAAGGGGAATTTCAATACCATGAAGCACTCGTTTCACAGAAGGTTTTTTGTTAGTCATGAGGATCTGATGTCACCATGAAGGGATTTAGTGCTTCTCTAGATAGGAGGGGACGCAAGGATTGAGATCATAAAATGTGTTCCTAAAAACATACAACTATCTACAGACCAGTCCTACCAGTCCCTGGAACAGAGTGCCTCACTCCATTCCGAAGTCCCTCCAGGGCTGTTGAAAGTCAACAGCTTTAGCAGAATGGGGTTCAATCTCCGTGGAGGCAGAGGGTAAATACTTTTGCCGTTCACTCATTGGCAATGCCCTTGGTTCAGTTCAGTAGAGTTCAGTCACTCAGTCGTATCTGACTCTTTCTGACCCCATGAATCACAGCATGCCAGGCTGCCCTGTCCATCACCAACTCCTGGAGTTCACTCAGACTCGCATGCATCGTGTCAGTGATGCCATCCAGCCATCTCATCCTCTGTCGTCCCTTCTCTTCCTGCCCCCAATCCCTCCCAGCATCAAAGTCTTTTCCAATGAGTCAACTCTTCGCATGAAGTGGCCAAAGTACTGGAGTTTCAGCTTTAGTATCATTCCTTCCATAGAAATCCCAGGGTTGATCTCCTTCAGAATGGACTGGTTGGATCTCCTTGCAGTCCAAGGGACTCTCAAGGGTTTTCTCCAACACCACAGTTCAAAAGCATCAATTCTTCAGCACTCAGCCTTCTTCACAGTCTGACTCTCACATCCATACATGACTACTGGAAAAACCATAGCTTTGACTAGACAGACCTTAGTTGGCAAAGTAATGTCTCTGCTTTTGAATATGCTATCTAGGTTGGTCATAACTTTTCTTCCAAGGAGTAAGCGTCTTTTAATTTCATGGCTGCAGTCACCATCTGCAGTGACTTTGGAGCCCCCCAAAATAAACTCTGACACTGTTTCCACTGTTTCCCCATCTATTTCCCATGGGGTGATGGGACCAGATGCCATGATCTTCTTTTTCTGAATGTTGAGCTTTAAGCCAACTTTTTCACCCTCCTCTTTCATCAAGAGTCTTTTTAGTTCCTCTTCACTTACTGGCATAAGGGTGGTGTCATCTGCATATCTGAGGTTATTGATATTTCTCCTGGCAATCCTGATTCCAACTTGTGCTTCTTCCAGTCCAGCATTTCTCATGATATACTCTGCATAGAAGTTAAGTAAGCAAGGTGACAATATACAACCTTGACGTACTCCTTTTTCTATTTCGAACCAGGCTGTTGTTCCATGTCCAGTTCTAACTGTTGCTTCCTGGCCTGCATACAGATTTCTGAAGATGCAGGTCAGGTGGTCTGGTATTCCCATCTCTTTCAGAATTTTCCACAGTTTATTGTGATCCACACAGTCAAAGGCTTTGGCATAGTCAATAAAGCAGAAATAGATGTTTTCTGGAACTCTCTTGCTTTTTCCATGATCCAGGTGATGTTGGCAATTTGATCTCTGGTTCCTCTGGTGGTCTGTATCTAGTAAGACTCATTCCCTGGATAGTTCTTTGCTGTTAGGGTATATTAATGTAAATTTTAATTAAATTATTAAGGACACTCTAGGTTTGTCTCTGAAGGTTATCTCAGTAATCTCTCTTTGGATGAAGATCAGATGTCTCATGCACGACCTGCAACCAAGACTGGAAAAAGACTTAAGTTGAGAAACTGTCTCAAACCTGCATGGCAGGACCTTTTTATAGGTACTCTTAACTAGCTCATGCATGGTGAAATTGAAGGGAAACTGACTCTTAGATTAATTCCCACTTCCAAAGGCCCCTAAGCTGGACTAGTCTATAGAGAGGCCTGTTGACCTCAAAGTCACCTTAAAGCAATGCTCAAACAGATGAAACTGCACTACAGTAGGATGAGAAAACGACGACATCAGTAGACAGCTTGCCCAAGATGCTGACCTGACTCGTATGATCATTTATAATGTTTTCATGATTCCTTGAACCTGTGCATATCAGTCAAATGTTTTCTATCATAGGTACAATTCTATGCTAGTTTAAAACTCAATCCAATTGTTGGGTTGTGGCCAATTATCTGTGTCTAGTACTTCTGGGTTACCTTGCTGGCGTTCTGTTCTTCAGGGCTCTGATTGGATACCACCTAGGAAATTTATTTCAGATGAGCATTCAGTCCTGTTCTGCCTATTCATGATATTACTAATAGGATCCTCTCACCTGGCCAGTTAATAATACCTGCTCTGATGTTACTTCCCTGGTGGCTCAGACAGTAAAGCATCTGTCTACAATGCAGGAGACCTGGGTTCAATCCCTGGGTCGGGAAGATCTGCTGGAGAAGGAAATGGCAATCCACTCCAGTACTATTGCCTGGAAAATCCCATGGACAGAGGAGCCTGGTAGGCTATAGTCCATGGGGTCGCAAAGAGTCGGACACGACTGAGTGATGTTAGCCATAGATTTAAATTTTCTCTTAGGGTCGTTCAAGCTCAAATTTCTCTTAAGGTCATTCAAAATCAGAGTGATGAGCTAAGTCTCAAAATTAACCTCTCATCTATTAAAAGGAAATCTCTCACAATTATGGGATGTATTCTGTATGGTTAACACAAGGCTATGGTTATTTAAGTTTAAAAGCTCCTGTATGTTGCGAACAATTAAATCATGCTAAAAATGATCAACCTAGTTATATTATGAGACACAGCCAGGTGCTTATGAACTATGCCTATTATTACCCTTAGAGAGAGTGATTGGTGTAAAACTCAGTGGATTTGCGGCACTAATTTATGGCCTTGACATCTACAGGGATGGGTACAAAGGTGTAGCCTGGGATTCCCATGAATTTAAAGTCATACACATTAACAAATTAGAGGTAACCCCAACCAAACCTACCACTGGTATGATCCCAATGGGTCAAAAGATCTGTGTTCTTCTGATATGACCATTTAGCAGCTGTTTTCTTTGTGTGTGTGTGTGTGCCTTCAGTGGGACTGGAGGATGTAATTTGCCATATCAAAGGCTTGACAACTTACATAAGCTTTAAATGATAGTAACCGGGCTATTAACCTATTGAATTTTGAGATCTCTATGGTGAGAAAGACCATGCTGCACCACTCCAAAGCCCTTGACACCTTACAGCATCTCAGGGAGATATCAGTGCTACAATTCAAAGTGAATGTTATAATTTCATACCTGATAAATCCTTTAATGTGACACATTTGATGAACCATATGAAAAACCAGATTTCTGCTTTAAGTGACCATTCCCCAGTCTTGATGATCTTTTAAAAAACTGGTTTGGTGTGGCAGGCTCATGGCTAAATTATTTACTTTTAATCCCACTAATGTTATTAGCTATACTATTTGTATTTTGCCTGTTTCACAATATTATTGTTTCTTGTATAACCAAATGTATGCTGCTGCTGCTAAGTTGCTTCAGTAGTGTCCGACTCTGTGTGACCCCCATAGACAGCAGGCCACCAGGCTCCGCCATCCCTGGGATTCTCCAGGCAAGAACACTAGAGTGGGTTGCCAATTCCTTCTCCAATGCATGACAGTGAAAAGTGAAAGTGAAGCCACTCAGTCATGTCTGACTCTTTGCGACCCCATGGACTGCAGCCTACCAGGCTCCTCTGTCCATGGGATTTTCCAGGCAAGAGTACTGGAGTGGGGTGCCATTGCCTTCTCCCAGTAGAAGTTTAGAATGTGTATTAAAGGAACAATGAGGTTTTCATCAATTTTTAAAGATGTATTGCTCTTTTTGGCCACATGATGCAAAGAGCGGACTCAATGGAAAAGACCCTGATGCTGGGAAAGATTGTGGGCAGGAGAAGAGGGCAACAGAGGATGCAATGGTTGGATGGCATTATCCACTCAATGAACACAAGTTTGAGAAAACCCTGGGAGATAGTGAAGGACCGGGAAGCCTGGTGTGCTGCAGTTCATGGAATTGGAAAGAGTCAGATTCGACTTAGCAACTGATCAACGAAAATTGCTCTTTTTAAAGCAATGGTTAGTAAACTTTGTCAATGTCAAAATTAAAAAAAAAACAAAAACAACAAGGTACCGCCAGAAGTTCCCAACCCATACCTTCATCCTGCAGTCTCAGACTGTAGGTTTTGACCTTGTGTCTGTGGAACTGAGCCATGTGGAAAGAGGAAAAGTTGTTATACAGGATATCACTGTAAAATGGCACGTTTTCCCCAGGGATAGTTTTGTATTTCTTATTTTAGTTTGCAGTACAGAGAGAAATTCAGAAAATTTTCTTGTTTTCTTAAGATGGTTAAATTATTCTAATGGCAGGAAATGATCTGCATCCAATTACCACCCTACAGGAACTCTTCGGAGACCCAGGTTCCCAACCCCTGAATTGCCAAGAGCAGGACAGGCAAGAACCTGCTGACAAAACCATTTCTTTATTTATTTATTGCACTTGAAAATACGTGGGTTGTTTTCAAATACCTTTTGGTATTGATTTCTCACAGTTTCACAGTAATAAGAGAGCAGGCCCTGTATGATTTCAGTACTCTTTATTTAGGCCATGAAACTTTTGCACCTTGTTTTACGTCATGTTCCAGTGTCTCCTGGTTAATAGTCTATGGGAACTTGAATAAAATTTGTATCCTGCTCTTGTGTGAAAATTGTATAAGTCTTAATTATGTTGAATTGGTTCATAATTCTTTTCGGGTCTAGTATACCCTACTTTCCTGTCCATTCTATTAATTTTTGAGAGTTTAATATTGAAATTCGAACGAAAATTCTTAATTTGTCCACTGAAAAAATTGTAATATATAGTGGAACTGTTTGTAACTATTTTGAAAGCCTCGTGTAAATGTTTTGTCATACTTTTGTCATTTCAAAAAATTTAAAAAAAAATCTTTATTGAAACTTTTCTTCTTGTTAGGAGGACATATCCTAGTTTCCAGCATACCGGTCTACAAAGTTATAGGCTTTTGCCTTAAAAGTGTAACGGGGTGACAACAGCGACCTGGGAAGGCAGGCCGCCTCTGCCTGCACGGCCGCGTGGAGCCCCGCTGCAGCGGTGCCTCTGGTCCGCGGAACCCGCCAGCTTCCTCCTCTCCACTGTGCCCAGTGCACGTTTTCCTCGCATCCCGAGGGGGAGCGCAAAGTGACCCAAGCCCTCAAAATTTCCAGCAGGCTGTGCGGAATGTATAAAATTCAAATTAAATCGGAAGAATTTAAGGAGAACAGAACTGTCTAGCAGCCAATAGGCACGAAAAGAAGAACTCAAAGGTGGGCACGGATTCCAGATTTTTAAGTCTGTCCCCATACCCTGGCTGCTTAGATGTTGCTAAAACACTGGATGAGTCTTACTAACAGGGGCTTCCCTTGTGGCTCAGCTGGTAAAGAATCCGCTTGCTACGCGGGAGACCTGGGTTAAATCCCTGGCTTGGGAAGATCCCACGCAGAAGGGAAAGACTACCCACTCCAGTGTTCTGGCCTGGAGAATTCCATGGACTGTATAGACCATGGGGTCGCAGAGTCGGACACGACTGAGCGACATTCACTACTACCACCGTTCTTTCCTCAACATATGACAAAAAGTTTATTTTGTTCATCGACATTTCCATATTGTAATTATAGAAGACTATGCTATCTATTTAGATGTTAAAGGCAACAAATTTAAAAAAACAGGCTGTAATTTATGGGGCATCACAGGACTGTTAAACACCTCCCGACCCCTTGCCCCGCCTTGCTCTCGCTCTGGGGACCTGGACGCTCCTCGCCCCGCCCCTCTCCTGCAGTGAACCGGCCAGCCCCCGACCCGGAAGCTCCGCCTTGGAATCCGCGCATGCGCAGTTTCCTGCGGAAGCGGAAGGCCGCGAGAGAAGGTAGCCCGGCGGCCCTTGAGTTTTTTTCTCCTACTGTAAAGGTGTGCTGTGCGCTTAGCCGTCCAACCCGCCCTCGCCAGCCCATCTTCAGGGTCCCGCTGGTTCTGCGGAAGTAACATCCCACTACCGCGCCGTCCACAGCAAATAAACCCAGAGACCGCGGTTGCACGTCGAGTGTTCGAACTCGCTCTAAGGCTTGTCCTTGCGGTTGGCTTTTCGGCCTTCGGCCCCTGAGACACCGCCTTTCGGGATATTTTCCTGCTTGAAACTTAACCGTTAGTACCTACGCCTGTGCCCTGTAAGGTCCCCGGGAGCGAGGGTCATTCGGGCACGCCCACCTCCACCACCTCACCCTGTCGGCCCCTGGAGATCGCGTGGACAGCCCCGCTCCTGGAGAAGCCGCGTCGTCTTCCCCGGTCCTGGGATTCTGGAGAGCCCCCCTGGCTGCCAGCCTCTCTGCCCTCGCGTCTTCTCAGGCCGATCGTTCTGCCCCGCCCGCCTCCCTTCCTGGTCAGTCCCTTTTCCTCACCCCTGGGCTGGACGTGTGACACCCAGTGTTTTTCCGTCACCAGTCCGTCTCGTTGGAAAAGGTGCTCTTTTGATAGGCGGGCGTTTCATATACTCATCGTTTCTGTAGATACGTGGGCGAGGGGGATCAGAAGAAGCAGTGACTGAGAGTGAAAGGCAAACTCAGAAGTGGAAAATACAATGAGAGAACCGACGGGGTCGCCCGGGATGGCTGAGGCAGTTGCAAAGGGATGGTAAAATGAAATAGAGTTAGCCCTTAAAGCAGTGGGTGGGTGAAAGAATAATGGACAAAGGCGTGGGATCTCCAGGAGGTGGAGACAAGGAGTCAGGGGCCGCGCGTCTGCGGTAGGAGGGCTGACAGGGGTGATCCTAGGAGAGAAACAGGGATAGGTGTTGACGAGAAGAGAAGAGAAGGAAGTAACCCTAGACACCTGGAGTGCCCCAGAGTGGGAGTGTAACAGGGAGAGAAGGGGTGTGACTAGAAGGCAGAGAGGGAGCAGAGTTGGAGAAAGAGAGACAGATGTATAGATGTTTAGAACAATTAGAAGGGTGGGGGTGGGGAGAAGAGCAGCAAGAGGAGAAACAAGTTGCTGAGGGGGGCAGGACAGGTGTGAGGGAAGAAATAGGAGGGCAGAAACAGCATCCCACCTGAGGCAGTGGACACCAAAGGACTGTTCCACATAGGGAGGTCTTCCTGTTTTTGTGGTTGTGGCAAACGAAGGGGGAATGTTGATTCTAAGCCTGAAGCAGCCTGTTTTCCACTTGTCAGATCAACTTCTAAACACTTACATTGTCTGAGGAAGAAGCTGGGAAGAGGAGGAAAAAAGGCAAGAAAAGAGGAATGGCTCTTTCCCAGGTAAAATCATATTCTTAGTTGATTCTCAGTCAGTCCTTCCTGAAATCCCTTCTTTGGACTTACTAATCATCTCTGACTCTGAAGTATCCTTCCTGAAGCCTGTACATGCACACTCACCGGGAAACTTCCCTCAGGGCCTGTCATCTCCACTTAGATCCCATCTCTGCACGACCCAGTGGCCTGGACCTTGTGTGGAGGGCACCATCCTGGGCAGGTTTGAGAAGGGCTGGTTTGAGAAGGTCTCTCAGTGCTGTTGGGCAGGAGGGATTGCCTCGGGTCCTTCTGGCTGTGCAGTCTGCTCTCTGTCAATCAGGATTAAGAAGCTGTGGGTGGAAGTCAGGTATTAACATGCACAGTACCTGGTAAAATTTGGAAGTAGACCTAAAAAGGGAAATTTGTTCTAAGGTGATTGAAGCGAAGTGAGTGAGTCACTGATTTCAAAATCCTGATTGGAAATGGGATGGAAAGTTCAGAATCAGGTATCAGTGATAAAGGGTGTGCTATTCCATCATCTGTTTGAAACTGTGACATCAATCTAAATCTCTGAGAGCTGGAAATTCACTTTCATTGCCTTCATTCTTCAGATTTTGTCTTTTCACTGTGTTTATTTTGTGGTTTGGCACAGAGATGTTTTTACTTTTGATGCAGGTGAGGTTTCCTCTTCATTGTTTAACCCATAGATTCACCATTTGTTATGGCAACTGTCTTTTTTCCACTGGGTTTTCTTAGCATCCTTGTCATTAGATTTTAAATATATGCAAATATTTATATGCATATGGTTATATTTTAAATACAGGCAAATATATGCAATTGGTTATTTCTGAACATTCTCTTCTGTTCCCTTAGTGTATAAATCCGTGTTTATGCCAGTACTACACCATCTGGATGATATTGTGATATGGCTTGAAATTTTAAAAAGGGTGGCCTTCATCTTTCATCTTTGTACTTATTGAAGATTATTTTTGCAGTTTGTCATCGCCTTGAGGTTCTTTATGATTTCTGGCAAGTTTTTTCTATTTCTGCCAGCATTTCTATTGTATACTTCATAATGAATTCATTAAATCTGTGGAACACTTTGAGTAACTTGGAAATATAGAGTGCTGAGATTTGCAGTCCATGACTACTAGATTTATTTATTTTGGATTTCTTTTAGAAATGGTTAAGTAGTTTTCAGTGTATATGTTTCACCCCTAGGTGAATTATTCCTAAATATTTCATCCATTTTTAGTATAATAGTAAATAAAATTGTTTTGTGATTTTCTTTTAACATTGTTCATTGTGTATAGAAATGCAGCTGATTTGCACATTGACTTTTGTATCCTGCAAGTTTGCTAAACTTGCTGTTTGATATGGCAGGGGGTTTTTTGTGTCTGTGTGGAATCTACAGTTTATACATAAAAGACCTTGTCCTCTAGGAAAGAAGGTAACTTTCTAATTTTTCACTTTGGGAAGCTTTGATTTCTTTTCTCTTGTCTAATTGCTCTGGTTAGGGGTTTCAGTCCTTTGTTGAACAGTGTTGCAGAGTGTGCGTCCTTGCCTTCTTCCCACTCTCAGAGGCAAAGTTTTCAGTCTTTCACCATTGAGAACAATGTTAGGTGTGCTCTTTTCATACATCATATATTTTAGTTTGAGATACTTATTTCGAAAACAAAACAAGACCCCAAATGGACGGGAATGTATCAAAAGTGTGAACAGACATGAGATCTCAGGGCAGGGAGGAAAGCACCGCTTTAATAGTGGTTGGAAATGTCTTGTAATGGTACATAGAAATGATAGCTTACGGTGAACAACATCAGATTCATGATCTCCGAAGAAGAAGATATAGCTTTGGAACCAGGGACCAGGCTTGATCACTCAAGAGCTTTTTTGTAGCAGAGTTTTATTAAAGTATGAAATGGGACAGAGAAAGCTTCTGACATACACATCAGAAGGGGAATGGAGAATGCCCCCCTCGCTGTTCGTAGCAAGGGAGCTATATAGTTTCTCAACTGCTTATTACAGTAAGTCAAAAGAAGTTCTCAAGGTTGTAAAGCTCTTACCAGACCCATGCCCAGAATTTACATTTCAAGATGACAGGATTAGTCAGAAGGTTCTCAAGAAGGAGAAACCTGTCCTCAAGCAGGAAACGTTGTTATATTATCTTCAGTTTAGTTCAGTTGGTCAGTCATGCCCCACTCTTTCTGACTCCATGAAGTGCAGCATGCCAGGCCTTCCTGTCCATCATCAACTCCCGGAGTTCACTCAAACTCATGTCCATGAAGTCGGTGATGCCATCCAGCCATCTCATCCTCTGTCGTCCCTTTCTCCTCCTGCCCCCAATCCCTCCCAGCATCAGAGTGTTTTCCAATGAGTCAACTCTTCACATGAGGTGGCCAAAGTATTGGAGTTTCAGCTTTAAAATCTGACATAGATTCTGTTCCAAAGAACACCCAGGACTGATCTCCTCTAGAATGGACTGGTTGGATCTCCTTGCAGTCCAAGGGATTCTCAAGAGTCTTCTCCAACACCACAGTTCAAAAGCATCAGTTCTTTGGTGCTCAGCTTTCTTCACAGTCCAACTCTCACATCCATATGGACCACAGGAAAAACCACAGCCTTGACTAGATGGACCTTTGTTGGCAAAGTAATGTCTCTGCTTAGTACAGAGTTTAATAGAGTTATTTTGTTGTGTAATCATCAGCTCTGGGCTTAAAGAAAATACTTTGTCCTTTTCTCCTCCTTGATAATTCCAGACCACTTTCTATCCTCCTCGAGAGCCCCAGACCCCTTTCTCCTCCTCGGGTACCCCGGACTTCTCAACCTACCTCAGAACTGACTCTCTCAGCTCTTTGGCCAAAGAGAAGTTTGTTTATTAGAGTCCCAGAGGAAGCTTAACCTTTCCCCGAGTCCTCAGCCTGTCCTTCAACATGTATCATGTATTCTTTCACCCGCCAGTGGTGCTGCAGCTCCATCAGACACAAAGGCAAGGTTTGTATCCACAACAGTTGCCATCTCCCTGCTGTGAGCTGGTTGTTCTTGAGTGTGAGGAGCATGAGGTTGGCTGCCTTGCCCCCTCTTCTCTCTTTGTGGGCTTGGATCTATTGGCTACTCAATTCTTAGTCCATATAGATCAGAGCTGATGCCCCAAGCGTCTAACCCCTGATCCAGTGCTGCTTTCATCACGGTTGTCATATTTGGAAGATAGAATCGGCAAATGGGAAAGTACTGGCTGCTCTTTAATTTTATCCGGCACCTCAGAACCTGTAATGAACTGTCTTAGTCCCTGTCTGCCTCTTGAGATCACTCAGCCGTTTCTTCTGTTCTCCTTTTGGTACCATACATGTCAGGGTGTGTGGAATAAGCTGGTGGATTGGATCTTCTGTGCCTGTTACTTGGGAAAACTGTAAGGACAGCAGTCCAACAAAGGGAATACGTGTGAATCTTTCAGGCTCTTAGCTTGGCATCTCTGGGTGGACCAAATAGTCCCATCTCAAGGTCTTAGGGTATAAGACCCCCATATCTCATAGTTTTCCACTCTTGTACTGGTCTTTTTTTTTTTAATTAATTATTTTTTAATTTTACTTTATAATACTGTGTTGGTTTTGCCATACATTGACATGAATCTGCCATGGGTGTACATGAGTTCTCAGTCCTGGATCCCCCTCCCACCTCCCTCCCCATATCACTTCTCTGGGTCATCCCAGTGCACCAGCCCCAAGCATCCTGTATCCTGTATCAAACTTAGACTGGTGATTCGTTTCTGACATGATAGTATACATGTTTCAATGTGATTCTCCCAAATCATCCCACCCTCTCCCTCTCCCACAGAGTCCAAAAGTCTGTTCTATACATCTGTGTCTCTTTTGCTGTCTCGCATACAGGGTTATCATTATCATCATTCTAAATTACATATATATGTGTTAGTATACTGTATTGGTGTTTTTCTTTCTGGCTTACTTCACTCTGTATAATCGGCTCCAGGTTCATCCACCTCATTAGAACTGATTCAAATGAATTCTTTTTAATGGCTGAGTAATACTCCATTGTGTATATGTACCACCACACTCTTATCCATTCATCTGCTGATGGACATCTAGGTTGCTTCCATGTCCTGGCTATTATAAACAGTGCTGCGATGAACATTGGGGTACACGTGTCTCTTTCAATTCTGGTTTCCTCGGTGTGTATGCCCAGCCGTAGGATTGCTGGGTCATAAGGCAGTTCAATTTCCAGTTTTAAAGGAATCTCCTCACTGTTCTCCATAGTGGCTGTACTGGTTTCCATTCCCACCAACAGTGCAAGAGGGTTCCCTTTTCTCCGTACCCTCTCCAGCATTTATTGCTTGTAGACTTTTGGATCGCAGCCATTCTGACTGGTGTGAAATGGTACGTCATAGTGGTCTTGATTTGCATTTCTCTGATAATGAGTGATGTTGAGCATCGCTTCAAAAATATGGAGTGCTTCACGAATTTGTGTGTCATCCTTGCACAGGGGCCCTGCTAATCTTCTCTGTATCGTTCCAATTTTAGTATATGTGCTGCTGAAGCGAGCACTGTACTGTTCTATCTAGTCTGGGAGTGTAGACTCTTCCTGACTTTGCCTTCTCCTTAGTTTGTATAATTTTTCCTTTTAAATTTGATTTGGAAGTAGGTGGCTCTAGGGTCTGAAGTCATGTCCAGTTTCTTTGCTGTGGCCATCCACCTGTGTTTACAGGACAGCTCCTCATGGACTCTCTGTGGTGTGGGTTTACTGGGTAAGAGAAAAGTTTTAAAGGAGAATGCTTTCCCTTATTGGTTGTAATAGTTTCCTCCTGCATACAGAATTACCACTTGAAGCTACTTAGTATAGAGGTCAGCGTGTTCTGTGATATGAAACAGTATCTGAAGACCTTGACCTGTACATCTTTTTCTGGCTTTGAATGATGTCAGAGAAGCCTGCGTGAAGGGCACTGTGATAGTGTTGTTCACGTGTACTATCACCATGCCCTTTGAGCCTCACCAAGAGGTGTAGGAACTTCTCCTGACAAGGGTACTGTCCAGGTTCACACCCTCATATTTGTGAGGCCGTTGACTAAGCTGTTGCTGATGCTGCATGCTTGTCACCTGGGTACTGTTGATCATTCTGCCTCCACATTTAATTTTGTAGCAACTTAATGACAGAGCTTATGCAGTGGAGTGATAACTTCAGTGATGAACCATCATTTTTTTTTTCAAGGCATAACTACTTTCCTTTTTTTTATATTTGTATGCATTATAAATGATTGTCTTTTATTTTTGTCATTAAGTTTCTAATTTATGTTACTCTTTGTATTTTATTTGCAGTATGTGGGATGGTTGGTTAAGAAAGCTCCTCTACCCCTATGATGGAATTGGTGATCTGTACTTTTTAGAGTTCTTTATGTATTCTTGATGTTAAACTATTATTGAATATATGCTTGGCAATTTTTTTGTATTATAGTGTACATTGTTTTTTCACTGCTGAGGATGGTTTACTGCACAATATTTGATAATTAGGATGTGTGCAATTTACCTCTTTTTATTTTGTTGGCGTGAGGTTTTGGCGTTGTATCTGATAAATCATTGGTGAATCCACTGTCGAGAGTCATTTTTAGGTTATCTATACGAAATTATGGATGCTAGGCAAACTTATTGTGATAATCGTTTCACAGTATAGGTATCAGTTAATTTTTTGTCTGTAGCTTAAACTTACACAATGATATTTGTCATTGTAAGAGTTGCTTATACAACCCCCTTTATGTCACTGTTTAAAGAGTTGGGTTTAGAAACGGGAAATAATTAAAACACGTTGGATAAAAGAAACAATAACAATAACAGTTTATACTCATTTAAAGTGTCTTGCTCTTAAAAGGCTGTGGTTAGTGACCCAAATGATCACATCCCTTAAGTCCTCCATCTCAGACACCCAGGTACTGACCCTGAATTTGTTGAACTCAGCCCTATTCTGTGTTTGCTGTTTTGTAGCGTGTGAGTAGGGAGAGGCCCATTTCTACCCAGGCAGAGTTTTGTATTTGTAATATAGAGACTAGTCCCATTCTTGTTTCTTAAACTGCCCAAGTTCCCCGATCCCTGAATTGCTTCAGCCTCACTAGCCAGATCTGAGCACGACATGCTGTGAAAACAGCTTTTTATTGAGAATAAACCCTTTTAAGGGGAAGTATCTTGGCTTCCAACATAACTTGAAGCTTTTACCTGAGCAGTGTTGCAGAGGGTAACTTAATGCTGTCAAGGTAACAGGCCCCGCCCCCTCCGCGCCCCGCCCCTCCCACGAACTCTGCGCAGAGCGAATGCTCGCCCCGCCCCTCGTCGGAAGCCTGGGCTCTAAAACCTGAAGCCCTTTCACACAGAGCCGGAAGTTGGAGGGCGCGGAGCCGAGGTCCCCGAGCGGCGCCTACGCTTCCTTCTACAGTAAGTTTGCAGAGCTCGCCACCCCTCCAGTCCCCACCTCCGCCCCGCTCACTCGTCCTTATGGTGTGGGAATTGCCAGCGACCTGAAAACCCTGGCACCCCGTGCTCGGCCCCGAATAAACGCTGCCGCTGCCGTTGCGGCCCAGTTGTCTCTTCGTTTGGGTTTTAAGTGTTTCTGAGGCGGTTTCGGCCCTCGGTGCGCGTAGACACCGCCTCTGGCGACATTTTCCTGCTTAAAACCCTTGTTTACCTCTGCCTCGCCAAGTAAAGCCCTCTCTCGCGAGTTGGAGTCGCGCCCGCCGCGTCGCTTTCTCGACCGCTGGAGGCAGAGCCCAGATAGGCCGCGCGCCCTCTCCCCGGTCCCGGGATTCCGGAGAGGCCGCCCCGCTCCTGAGCCCCCTCCCTCCCAGTCTCTCTGTCCTCGCGTCTCCTGAGGCCGGTCCTTCTGCCCCGCAGCAGCCCCCTTTCCTGTCAGCCCGTCCCCTCAGCCCGGATAGGGTAGGTGACCTGGGCCAGCCATGTGACAGCCAGTGCTGTAAAATAGAGAAGTATTAGTACATTAGAAAGCCAGATCTCCAGGGACTGGGAAACAGCACAGGGAGAACTGCCCTGTCTCAGTGATGGGAACGGGGAGGCGAAGGGCGGTGAGGGACGTCAGAGGTGGAGAGTCCATAACAGGGTTTTGGCGGGGTTTGAGTCCGGGCCTCTTGGGTTAAAGTCCCGAGTTGTGTTTTCACCCGGTTGGAGTCCCGCCACAAGGGTTCAAGTCTCAATCTGAGGTGGCCGGTTTTATCATGGTGCTAGGGGAGAAAGAGGCCAAAGGGTAAGGAGCAGAGGAAGAAAGGGCTGGAAGGAAGCATAGCCACATGGCCTGCCAGGGAGTGGGGAGGCAGGGAGAGTCACAGCGAGAGAAGAGGAGTAATCTGGAGCGCAGAGAGAGAGCCGAAATGGGGGAAGAAAGAGGCAGACATAGGTATGGATTTTTGAAAGACTCAGGAAGGTTGGGGAGAGAGCATTTCAAGGGGAAACGAATTGCAGCAGCCTGGGACAGGACACGTGTGAGGGAGGAAATAGGACAGGAGCAGCAGGAGAGCAGAGGGGGAGAAAAAGAGACACCAGACCCAGATGAAATAGGGAGCTAGGTGAACAGAGGGGTAAGCTCAATCCAGGTGTGGCCAGTTATTTGGATACAGATGATTTTTTTAGTTATACAGAGGAGGATGAGAATTTCAAAACTCCTGTCTATAAGGCTTGTGTCTTTTTTTATTACTTGTGGCAGAAGATGACTTTCATTTGCAAACCCTGTTGAGCCTGGGGCAGAGGCTTGATTCACTGAGTTGTGAGTGACCCCCTTCCCTTGTCCTGTCATAAGATAGAGGTCAGGGAAGGAGAGACCTGGGGCAAGAAATGACTGACTCTAGAGTGTCACTCTGTGGTCGCATTTTTGTGTGTTTTTAATGAATTTTTTGGGCCGTATTGTGCCATGGGCTCAGGAGTTGTGGTTCCCAGGTTCTAAAGCACAGGCTCAGTAGTTGTGCACAGGCTTAGTTGCTTGTACTTGTGGGATCTTCCTGAACCAGGGAGAGAACCCATGTCCCCTGCATTGTCAGGCAGACTCTTATCCACTGTATCGTTATTGGATAACATTTTTAAAGAAACACTTTGTTTTAAAACGGATTCACAGTTTCTGTTTTCTTTATGTATGGTGCTTTTTGTAGCTTGGAATAGGTCTTAATTCATTCAGTTTCTGTACTCAATTTTAAGTTCAGAAATAAGCTTTTCTAGTTTCCAGTATACTACTCTTATCATCCTTTTCTAACTATGATTATTCTCCACATATTTTTAACTTTGACACCAGATTTTTAGATTAGAAATATTTGTTTTTTGTTTTTGTTTTTTTTTTTTAAATTTTTTTTCAGATTCATTCCTTGCCTGAGTGCTTTCTTCCCTTCATCTCATACATTTGAAATTTTCTTTGGTAAGTAGTAAATCATCTTAGACTATTTTGTGCCATACTTAGCAAAAATGTCACCTCGCTTATCAGTTCTAATGAGGTAGATGAACCTAGAGTCTATTATACAGAGTGAAATAAGTCAGAAAGACAAATACTGTATATTAATGCATGTATATGGAATTTAGAAAGAGGGTACCAGTGATCCTACATGCAGGGCAAGAAAGGGAGACACAGATGTAAAGAACAGACTTTTGGACTCAGTGGTAGAAGGCGAGGGTGGGATGATTTGAGAGAATAGCACTGAAACATGTAAATTACCATATGTAAAATAGAATGATCAGTGCAAGTTCAGTGCACAAAGCAGGGTACCCAAAGCCAGTGCTCTGAAACAACCCAGAGAGATCTGGTGAGGAGGGAGGTGGAAGAGGGTTAAGAATGGAGGGGCTGCTTCTGCTGCTAAGTCGTGTCAGTCGTGTCCGACTCTGTGTGACCCCACAGACGGCAGCCCAACAGGCTCCTCTGTCCCTGGGATTCTCCAGGCAAGAATACTGGCATGGGTTGCCATTTCCTTCTCCAGTGCATGAAAATGAAAAGTGAAAGTGAAGTCGCTCAGTCGTGTCTGACTCTTAGACTCTTAGTGACCCCATGGACTGCAGCCTACCAGGCTCCACCATCCATGGGACTTTCCAGGCAAGAGAACTGGAGTGGGGTGCCATTTCCTTCTCCAATACATGAAAGTGAAAGTGAAGTTGCTCAGTCATGGCTGACTCTTAGACTCTTAGCAACCCCATGGACTGCAGCCTACCAGGCTCCACCATCCATGCAAGAGTACTTGCATGGCAAGTACTCTCTGCAGGCAAGAGTACTGGAGTGGGGTGCCATTATAGTCACTAGCAGTCTGTTAATGAAGAAAAGGAAGGTTTTAAAACTCAGAATGGCACCAGGCCCCTCATCCATAAAATGCATTTTGGGATAATCTTGGCACCAGATGATTCATCCCAGGCCATACAATCATTAACTTGAATCTTGTAGAAGGGCAGATTACCATACAAATCGTTTTGTTTACATAGATTAGGGGAACAGTATCTGAGTATAACCTACTGGTCTGTGAAGTAGGTTCTCAGCCATTAGGTGGAACCGACTTGAAGACAGAGTCTGGGGTAGGTGCATAGTCCATTCACATAGCTTAAGACAAACATTTCCATAAGAAAAATGGATTGGTTAACTCAAGGTTTGAGAATAGTTAACTTCAGGTGAAACCAGGTGTCATTATGGCAACAAGTATGTTAAGAGAAACCTCCTTTTAAATTTGTATAAAGAAGGAAAAAAGTATCACTAGTTTGTTTGCTCCTGCCGCTTAAGAGAGAGAAAAATGTCTGACACTTACAGCCTATTTCCTCCATTTGGAGACCCCTGGCCTTCCTGCCTGTTACCCTCTCAGTCCCCCCTTTTCTTTTAGAAGAATTATGTTGCCTAGGAAAAAGGGGCATCGTTCTTGTTCCATAACTACTTCCAAGCTGACAAGGGGCGTTGTCCTTAAATTGGTGAGGCAACATATTCTCCTAACCCTCATACCGAAGATGTCTGATCCAGGGCCCCCAAATAGTAGTTGGAAGCAGCTGCAGCCGTAGCAGGAGTTTGAGCAACTGTTGCAGGAAGGGGGACCCCTTCCAGGCTCTGAAACTGAGCTCTTGTCTAACACTTGGAAATGAATTGTCTGAGGAGATGCATGTGCTGACAAAGCAAGAGATTTTATTGGGAAAGGGCACCTGGGTAGAGAGCAGTAGGGTAAGGGAACCCAGGAGAACTGCTCAGCCATGTGGGTCGCAGTCTCGGGTTTTATGGTGATGAGTTTAGTTTCAAGGTGGTGTTTGGCCAGTCATTCTAATTCAGAGTCTTTCCTCGTGGCGCACGCATGGCTCAGCCAAGATGGATGCTAGCCAGAGAGATTCTGGGAAGTGGACAGACACTCCGTGTCTCTTTTCGACCTTTCGTGAACTCTTCAGGTTGGAATTGGCTCATTAGTTCTGTATTCCTTATCAGGATCTCCTGTCATAAAACAACTCATGCAAATAGTTACTATGGTGCCTGGCCAGGGTGGGTGGTTTCAATCAGTGTGCTTCCCCTAACACAACCATTTGTAACTTAAAAGCTTTCATGAAACTAGAAACAAATCCAGTTACACAGTTACAGATGCAGGGAGCAAACCTCAAAAACAAAACAATCAGAATTATTGTAAGTAAGATAGTTTTCCACCATGGGGCCCTAGTTAACATCTCCCAAAATGAGGCAATTGAGGCTTCAGGACTATCCATAGCCTCAATCATCTTGTTCGTGTGTTTAGTCAAATGAATAACATTAGTGCTCATATCAGGTTTATATGTCCAGTATTGGGTATGAATAATGGCACAAGTTCCTGCTTGCACAGCTGTCGGAATATCTAAACCTGATCTGTTTTGTAAAACCACCCTTCTAATTTGTGCTTGTTCTGCATTAAGAGCGGAAATAGCTTTTTGAGAATCCTGTAATGCCTGTTGAGTAAAATTTGTCAAAGATCCACTCATGGCATAACATCTGTAGTTCCCAAAGAGGGAACAAAGACTGCAGCCAAATAATCATACCAGTGAAATACAGACATTGCCCACCGAGTTTTAAGGTGGGGTAAATTAGCAGGCTTTTCTGGAAGCTCTGAAAATATAAAGCCGTGAATAAAGGCTAGACACAGGGTGCATCTCCCTATCCAACCAAGGGGAAGCCATGCCCATAGGTAAGAGCCACATATCCAATAGGTCCCGTTTGGAGCAAGCCAGCTGACTGAGATATCCAGTCCCAATTAGTGCCTGGCCAGACAAAGGGAGGACTTGAATTGGGGTTGGAAGACATGGAAATGATTACATTGCATACTTCCTGAGGCAAAAATCCCAATTGTTTCCAATCATTGTAATGAAGTTGTTGGCTAACTTTTGGGGATGGCTCTGTTTGTTCCCAGCATATAGGGGCAGTAGATACTAGACATCCTTTTTCAGGAGTTAGCCATGTAACCTCATCCCATATTTGATAAACGTCAGGTAAAAAACCATTAGATCCAGACCTATTTGCCTTATGTGTAGCGAAATAGTCATTAAACCGAGGCAATGTATAATCAAAATTAAAAGTCACCTTATGTCCATAGTTAAAGTACAAAGTGTTGCATCAGTCCATTTTAAGGTTGGTAGATGTCATCAGATGAAGAAGAGGCATCACATATGATTGTTGTCGAAGGTATTCAGAGACTTGGAGAAAGTCTTTTTCGTGAAGTGGAGATGTCCACCACAGGATCCTTTCACTGATGAAGAGGGGAGTGCTCTGCAGACCCAGCAGTTAGACCAATTGTGGAATGCAGCGTAGGAGTGAGCCCAGGACAGGAAGGCATTGTCTTGAGGATCAAACAGCACACTCAGGATTTTTGGAGTCAGCAGAAGTAGGCTCACATAGATTATCAAGCACATCTGAAAAGTACAAAGTCAGAGCATAGAAAGTAAAGACATAAAATGAAGTCACTTAGTTCTGGTCAGGTTGCCACCTCTTAACTCAAGTGTGATGTACCCACGAATCAATTCCTGGCACTTTGACAGCTGTGGAAGAAGAAAGAATAACCTGGTAAGGGCCTTCCCAGAGGGGCTCGAGGGATGGGCCCCCAGATCTCAGTGTTTTTATGAGGACCTCGGTTTCTGGCTCAAATAAAGGCTTGCTTGACTCAGAGGCTGGGTCAGGAGTCGTCTCCCAGAGTTCTGTTATTGCCTATTGAAAAGCTGAGAGCTGAGTTACATAACTAGTTAATTCCAAGGCTTCAGGGTCTATAACGATGTCTGTGCGTAAGAAAGGCCTTCCATAACTACATTCAAAGGGGGACAGTCCCTCCTTTTGGGGGCAGTTCAAGCCCTCATTAAAGCTATGGGTAGGACTTTAATCCAATTGTCCTGGGTCCTTTGAGTTAATTTCGCAGATGTGTTTTGATAATGTCATTAGATGTTTCAACCTTTCCTGAGGGTTGGGGTCTCCAGGAACAGTGTAAGTGATACTCTATTTCTAGAGCTTTAGATACTCCCTGAGTTACAGCAGCTTTAAATGCGGAGCCATTGTCACTCTGAAGGCTCCGTGGCAGCCCAAACCTGGGGTTAGTTTCATGGATTAAAATCTTTATAACCTCCTTAGTCTGCTTAATATGACAGGGAAGAGCCTCAATCCATCCAGTAAAAGTATCTAGCCAAACTTGTAAGCAAGAATATCAATCAGCTTTTGGCATATGAGTAAAATCAATTTCCCAGCCCTCTCCAAGATACTTTCCACTTCGTTGTAATCCAGATATTGCTAGCTTCTCAGTCTTTGGGTTATGTTTCTGACGAACCTCACACCTTTTGATAATGTTCTTTAAAGTTTTCATTACATTTTTACATTTACATTACAAGTTTTCATTTACATTTTCCTTACAAACGAGCAGCCATCTGGTAAATACTCTGCACCCAAGTGAAAACTCTGGTGTAAACCCTTAAGAATTTTCCTTTGAGCACTTTCAGGAATTATTAATCGTCCATCCTCAGACTGTAACCATCCTTTATCTGTAACCTTTGCTCGTCTTTTCTCATATCTTTCTAATTCTTCCTCAGTATATTGTGGTCTTTCCTGTTCCACAGGATCTGTCCAGATCAAAGGCATCTACAGTGAAGGGGTTTAATAAAGTGTCAGCTTCTCTGGCTTGACAGTTAGCCAGCTGATTACCTTCAGCTGCTTTACTCCCATCCCTGCTGTGCCCTTTGCAATGCAAAACAGCTACTTCTTTAGGACAATATATAGCAGTTAAACGGAGAAGGCAATGGCACCCCACTCCAGTACTCTTGCCTTGAAAATCGGAGGAGCCTGGTAGGCTGCAGTCCATGGCTCTGTTAAGACTCGGACAGGACTGAGCGACTTCACTTTCGCTTTTCACTTTCATGCATTGGAGAAGGAAATGGCAACCCACTTCTTGCCTGGAGAAGACAGGGACAGTGGAGCCTGGTGGGCTGCCATCTGTGGGGTCGCACAGAGTCAGACATGACTGAAGCGACTTAGCAGCAGCAGCAGCTTAGCAGTTAAAAGTCTCTCAATCTCTTTGAAATGCTTAATACGTTCTCCTGTTGCTGTTTTAAACTGTCTTTCTTTCCATATTGCAGCATGAGCATGTAAAGTCAAATAAGCATACTTAGAATCCATGTAGATTTACTCGCTGCTCTTTGCTTAACTCTAGAGCTTGGGTCAGAGCCACAAGCTCCGCTGAGCACTGGTTCCCTGGGGGAGAGATTTTGTTTCTGAAACCTGTTCAGCAGTCACCATGGCGTAACCTGCTTTATGCTTTCCATCCCGAACAAAAGAACTGCCATCTGTAAATACTTCCATGTCAGGATTGTCTAATGGGATATCCATTAGATCCTCCCAAGCTGCATAGTTAAAGTTAGGAATTGGGAACAGTCTAGATCAGGTGTTTCATTTGCCTTCTCAGGAAGGAAAGTGTCAGCATTTAAATGTCCACAGACTTTAAGGTTAGTTACTGGTCCTTCTAACAACAGTGATTGATATTTAAGAAGCCTATTGTCTGTCATCCAAATATTAACCTTAGAATTTAAGATTCCACTCACATCATGATAAGTCAGGACAGTAAGATTTCATCAATTAATTATTTTTAAAGCTTCAGGTGCTAATAAAGCCGCTGCCCCAATTACTCTTAGGCAGTGGGGCCACCCACGTGAAATTACATCTGATTTTCTGCTTAAATAAGCAGTAGGTTGCTGGTGAGGCCCTCAGGCTTGTGTCAAAATTCCCAAGGCCACACCTTTTCTTTCAGTGACAAATTAAATCCTGACCCTGTGGGCAAGCTCAAAGCTGGAGCTTGCAGGAGGGCAGTCTGAAGAATCTTAAAACCCTTCTGAGTATCTGAAGACCAAAGCAGTTTGTCTGTCTGGGCCTGCTGAGTTTCAGCTATAAGTTTATATATAAAGGCCGGGCAAGTTCCCTATAACCCGGAATCCAAATATGACAGTAGCCTGTGATTCCCAGAAATCTTCTCAATTGTCTTAAAGTCATAGGTAGGGGATGATTTAGTATGGGTTTAGTTTTCTCAGGGCCTATGGCCCTAGTCCCTTCTGATATGATTAGGCCCAGATATCTAACAGATTGTTGACAAAGCTGAGCCTTTTCTCTTGATGCCTTATAACTGCAGCCTGCCAGAAAGTTTAAGAAATCTGAGGCTCCGGAACAGGCTTCCTCTGTCTCAGCACAGAGCAAAATATCATCTACATATGGTAACACGCCTGCTTCGGAGCTATTAAAGTTTTGGAGATCCTGTGACAAACTTTGTCCAAATAAGTGAGGACTGTCACAAAATCCCTGGGGCAAAACTGTCCAGGTTAACTGAGAAGCTGGCTGCATAGGGTCTTCAAAGGCAAATAGAATTGACTTTCCTCTGCCAAAGGAACAGAATAGACTGCATCTTTCAAATCAATTACTGAGAAATATTTGGCTCGTTCAGGAATTTCAGACAATAGAGTATAAGGATTAGGCACCACGAGGTGTAAAGGAACTACAGCCTCGTTTATTATTTGCAAATCTTGAACTAGTCTCCATTTACCATTTGATTTCTTTATACCCAAAATAGAAGAGTTGCATGGACTGTTATAGGGAGCTAATAGTCCCTGCTCCTTAAAATTTTTGATGATGTGTTTTAATCCTTCTTTATCCTCAGGTTTCAGTGGATAGTGCTTCTTATGTGGAAATAAGTGGGTCTTTGAGCTTGACAACTACAGGAATAGCATTTTGTGCTTGACCCACAGATATTCCATCAGCCCATACTCTAGGATTACATTTTGTTCAACTAAAGAGAGAGAAAGGGAGGGCTCCATATTTATGAAAGCAGAGGCATGGACCTTGTTCAGTATATACCTCCACAAAAGGGGTGAGGTAGACTCTGGCACAATCAGAAACTCGTGTGAAAATAGCCCAGAATCTCAGTTACAACATAAAGAATAACTGAAATAATACCCTTTGGCTAGTCCAGGCAGTCCTATTATGGAAGCAGTTTGGGAAGGATGTGGGCCACGGGCTTCAGTAAGCACAGAGGAAGTTGCCCAGTATCTAAAAGGAAATCGACGGATTGGCCCCCCACAGTTATTAATACCCGGGGTTCCTCAGGTGTAATTAGGACAGGAGCTTATGTGGGGATCCCCGGGCACCTTCATTCCTGATTGTCTTGAGAGTCTGACCCCAGGTGTCATTATGACCACACAGTATTTTAAGAGAAACATCCTTTTAGATTTTATAGCGAAGGAAAAAAATATCGCTAGTTTGTTTCCTCCTTCTGCTTAAGAGAGAGAAAAATGTCTGACACTTGCAGCCTATTTCCTCCCTTTGGAGACCCCTGGCCTTCCTGCCTGTTACCCTCTCCACATCGTGTAATAACATAGACATATTTTCAACTGTGGTTTTACCAAAGACATGAATTGTGTGTATGTGTTTATTTGTGCACACACAAATGGATATTTCTGGTCTCAGCTCTTTACCAGAGAATGACAGAGGTATGACATTAGATCTTGTGAAATTAAAGGCATTTCTTTGAGAAATGGAAAAATAAAAGAACATTTAACATGATAAAACCAACAAAATGCTTTATTCTTTCCTTTCAAAAAATGAAAAAAAAAAAAACACCTAGTTTAACTGGTTAGTCTAATGGTCTGTTTTCTCCATTTTCTATGATCAGTGGAAAAAAAGTGAGCTGTGCAGTGATATGAAGATGTTTCCCTCAGGTCCCTTTGTGACTTTTCTGTGCAAATGAGGAAGGATGGGCTGGATTGACCTGGAACCTTCCAACAGAGCCTCTCTCTTCATAGTGAAAAAGATTGCTCAGATCCTATTCCCAAGCTGACCCCTTACAATGTTTGTTGTACCAGTGGATATATATTTGCAATTCTGTATTTTAAAAATATTTTACTGCAGTCATATAATAAAGAATTACCTGCTTGGTATCAGTTTGACCCAATCTTGAAAGAAAAGTTTCTTTTGCTCAGATACATGACAGATGTTCCTGGTCTTAAATGGGATGGGCATTGAGGACAAACTTGGCCCACTTGCCCTTCAGCCTCCCATTTCAGTATTCAGTTATACCCGGTTCTCTTCACTCAGTTCAGACCTTCTCATAAACAGGCCTGAGGGAGCCCACTTGTAACATGCAGATGAGAAACTAGACTGGAATCTCTGAGTGTGAGCAACGCTGACCCCTGAAATGATTAGCCAAATTGGCTGTGTGTCTGTGTGTGGCAGTTCTGGTTGGGAGGGAGTTTCTGGTAGTAATGAGAATTTTAAATAGATCCCAGTCCTCCCTGAATGAAAAATGAAAAGAAAAACTGTAGGATAGAGGCAGGATCACAGGCTCAGAATTAGATGACTTCTATGAATAAGGCTAAATCTGAAGGGAGATTTTTTTTTTTAATGTCCTGACATTCAGACCTCCACTGGCTTTCATTTGTTCTTGGGTCAAAAGCTTGACTCCTCGCTGTTTCTCCACAGCTGTATGTCAAGCTCAGGGCCCTGTCAGTGTCTCCAACCTCATTCTGGGAGTTGACCCTTTGCTCATGGTTCAGCCTGTCCTGGTCTCATTTACCTTTTCTCTGTTTCCAAATACCCAAACCATTTCTGTCTGACATTGTAGTTCCTTTTCTCACCTTCAGGTCACCGTGCCTCAGGCCCTTTGTCACCCTTCAAGTCTAGGCTCAGAGAGGTCTCTATCCCCTCCTAACAGTCTCATGTTACCCAGGTTTATTGCCTCTGTATCAGTTGCCATCAGCAGAAATTAATGCCCTTCTTCATGGGTTATTTTGAGTCCTTCCTGGTTCCCCTTTTTTAGGGCTCATAGTATTCCTCTTCTTCCCAGTGTGGCTGCAGTACCTGTTACTGGAAATGTCTGTAGATGACAGGACTATGGGTTGGGCTGAATAATCCTCAGGGAAGACCAAGAGAACAGGGCAGGTGATGAAGATATTTCCCATGTGTTCTGGACATTTCAGCTGTAATTGATCTTTACCCCATGTGACTACTTAATTACTCAAAAGAAGAGCCAAGAAATATAGGAAGTCCTGAAAAGCCCTACAGAACTGGTGTCCTCAAGCAGTGGGCTGAGATGTCCCCATGTTTAGTCTGCTGGGTTTCATCGTCTGCAGCCCCCAGATATAAGTTCTGTCGGTACAGCACCAGTCACCAACGTGGACAGCAGCTTTGCCATCTAGGAGTCCATGTGCTCAGTGTCAGTGTTGTGATTTCAGTGCACTGAGGATGAGCAGAAATCCAAAACCTAATGGGGCAGGAAGGAGACGCTGCCCCCTGTGCCCCCAAGAGCTCGAATATCTTCCAAGTAGGTGTGAGTGGAGAAAACAGGAGAGAGTGAGACCTGGAGACCCTTCCTTTGAGAATTCCTCATCTCAAATGCCTTTGTACGTGGACTCCATAATGTCCCCAGTGGTGGTAGACTTTAACAGGAGCGCCAGTCTCTTGATTTTCATACTGCATGTGCAGTGTCCTTTGGGTGGTAGCTAGTGGGCACTCCTCTTGTGACCCCCCCGGAAACCCCTGTGTGCTTTAGTCTTGCTTAGTCCAGTCATAAGGGAGGAGAGGTAGACAAGTGGGGAAAGCGGAGGGAGCCTGGTGGGGTCTGCACGAGGAGTGAATGGAGTGTGCACCCATCCCAAGTGTAGTTGCAGGAACAAGGGGTGTGTGGATCTGTTGGAAGAGAATGTCTCTGTTCCAGGCTGGAGCACCTGGAAGCGGGTTTGTTGGAGAGCCCGCATGGAGTGGTTTGAGGTTCTACTGCCTGAGCTCATGTTCCCCAGGACAGCAGTGCTGAGGCTGACATGTGCCTGCACAGGTTTGATTTGACAACTCATGACCACAGGTGAGCAGCAATGAAGAACATGGAATTCAGCCAAGAGAAGTCTTTTCCACTGTTAGAACTGTGGCTTGGGCTGAGCCTGCAGGTAGCTGTGGGTGCAGGAGGATGGGAGCCTTGGGCTTGAGGGGCTGGTTCTAGCAGGTGCCCCCAGCATCTACTCCTAGCAGGTGCCCCCAGCATCTACTCCATGCCCTGGCTTTTGTTGGCTCTTTTAGCAGGCAGGCACTGTAGAGTAACTGGGAAAATCTCAGGTCATCTTTTGCATCAACTTTGGTATCATTGTGTACTTGGGGTTGCCAGTGCCGAAAGGTTCATGTGCATTTGGGAAGATACCAAGAGAATCTGGAGTTTTTTCCTTGGAAGATGCTGAGGTCTCAGTGGGCCATGTGCATCATTGGAATTATCCCTCTTTTTCATGGTCTTTGGAGATTTCGATGTTTGACCTGGATCACTCACTGTAAATGAAAATACAGTGTCTTGTGTCTGTGGATCCTTGGGTGTCCTCTTTTGTATTTTGCCTCATGCATGAGCAATCAGGGCTTGGAATGCTTTGCGTTTGTATAAGAGCATTAGAGGCTCATTATGGGCTCTGTGGACACTCTGTTGGACACCATGAAAGTTTGTAAGTTTGTTTGAGTCCTGCTGGGAAAATAGGAGTACTAAGGTTAAGATCACAGAATGCTTGTTATAAGGTGGTCCTGCTTGGGAGGAATCTCTGGGCCCAACCTGAGAAGAGTCATAAAGTCCTGTGACATAGGGGAGGATGGCTCTGAAAAATCCAAGGGCAGTGATGTCACAGTGATCGGTGTCCTGTAACCTTGTCCTCTAGAAGATGCAGCTGCAACTGTCTTGCTGCCAGGCTGAGTTCTATGCACTCCTGTCCCTCCCAAAATAAGCACACATACAGCACAGTACAGAAAACACGGAATCTTAACTGCACTGTTGGTGGTAATGTAAATGGTACTGCTATGTTGGAAAATAAAATGGAAGTTCCTTAAAAAATTAATATAGAACAGGCCTACAGTGTGTCAAACTCATTTCTGACCACAGTTCTAACAGTGGAAAAGACTTCTTTTGGCTGAATGCTATGTTCTTCATTGCTGCTCAGGTATCAAACCTGTGCAGGCACATGTCAGCCTCAGCACTGCTGTCCCAGGGAACAGATATCCAAAGGAAAAGCAATCAGTTTTTCAGGGATATGTCCACAGTCCCGAGAGTGTGACTGGATTTGCAGTATCCAAAGCATAGACACAGCCCAGATGTCTCTCAACAAAAGAATGGGTTACAAAAAAGTGTGGTATAGAAATACTTATTATATACTGTGTATTCATGAACTATTGTTTCTCTGTATATAAATGTAAAAATCAAGGATCCTGCATTTATGCCAGAATGAATGAACCTAGAGAACATTATGCCAAGTTAAATAAGCCTGACAAATGAGGACAGACCCTATGTGGAAGCTAGAACTGTCAAACTCATAGAGCTATCGAGTAATAGGGCTGTTACCACGAGGTGGCTGAAGGGGAAAATGGGGCACTGGTAGTGAAAGAGTAGAGATTTTCCATTGTAAAATAAGTAAGTTCTGGGGATCTGAGGTACTGCATGCTGCCGGTAGTGTTTCTATATCCTTGAAATTTGCCCAGAGAGAAATAATACAGTGTAGTCATAGGTGGACGTGTAACTTCCTCGACTATAATAATTATTCAGTGTATGAGTCTATCACATGATCACTTTGTACACAGTACATTTATACCAATTTTGTTAGTTACACCTTAGTAAGGCTGGGAAAGAAAAAGAGAGTTGCGGGGGGTGGGGGTGGCGATGATTTTCTCTTCTGAATGGTGCTCACTCCAGGCTTCACGTTTCATTGATGACGCATTTTGCATACACATGTGCTGGAGTCCAGCGCCAGCAGCCAGGGAATCATCCTGAAGAGATGAGCGGTGTCGGCAGAGAATGATGCAGCCTCTGACTCAAGGTACGGGACTGCATGTAATTTTCAAGCTTCAGGTTCTGTTTTATACTTTGAGAAAAGCATTAGATCAGAGGTTTGGCATTTTCAGTTTCTCCTCACCCAGATTTATTGTCTCCATAAAAGATTGTTGCCCTTCAATGGAGTTTCTGCTTCAGCGGTTCTCTCAGAATCCTGTTTACTTTAACGTGTGATTACATTGTAACTCATGCTTATGTCTGGACTGCAAACCAGATTCCTCAGTTTATTTCTTGTCGTTCTAAATCCTGTTTGCCCTTAGCATCCTAAGCTCACTATCACCTAAAATGGCTTCTAGCTATTAATATCTCTGATTCCTAATCTGTATAAGCTATAGTAAAACATGCTAGCACTACCACATTCCTTGAATTTTTAGCTTCTAACTATTCTTCAGTTCAGTTCAGTCGCTCAGTTGTGTCCGACTCTTTGCGAACCCACGAATCGGAGCATGCCAAGTTTCCCTGTCCATCACCAACTCCTGGAGTTCACTCAGACTCACGCCCATCAAGTCCGTGATGCCATCCAGCCATCTCATCCTCTGTCGTCCCCTTCTCCTCCTGCCCCCAATCCCTCGCAGCATCAGAGTCTTTTCCAATGAGTCAACTCTTTGTATGAGGTGGCCAAAGTACTGGAGTTTCAGCTTTAGCATCATTCCTTCCAAAGAAATCCCAGGGCTGATCTCCTTCAGAATGGACTAGTTGGATCTCCTTGCAGTCCAAGGGACTCTCAAGAGTCTTCTCCACCACCACAGTTCAAAAGCATCGTTCTTCGGCGCTCAGCCTTCTTCACACTCCAGCTCTCACATCCACCATACAACACTACTGGAAAAACCATAGCCTTAACTAGACGGACCTTCGTCGGCAAAGTAATGTCTCTGTTTTTCAATATGCTATCTATCTTGGTCATAAGTGTCCTTCCAAGGGGTGTCTTTTAATTTCATGGCTGCAGTCACCATCTGCAGTGATTTTGGAGCCCCCAAAATAAAGTCTGACACTATTTCCACTGTTTCCACATCTATTTCCCATGAAGTGATGGGACCTGATGCCATGATCTTCGTTTTCTGAATGTTGACCTTTAAGCCAACTGTTTCATTCTCTTTTACTTTCATCAAGAGGCTTTTTAGTTCCTCTTTACTTTCTGCCGTAAGGGTGGTATCAACTGCATATCTGAGGTTATTGATATTTTCCCGGCAATCTTGATTCCAGCTTGTGTTTCTTCCAGTCCAGCGTTTGTCATGATGTGCTCTGGATTCAAGTTAAAGCAGGGTGACAATATGCAGCCTTGACACACTCCTTTTCCTATTTGGAACCAGTCTGTTGTTCCATGTCCAGTTCTAACTGTTGCTTCCTGACCTGCATACAGATTTCTCAGGAGGCAGGTCAGGTGGTCTGGTATTCCCGACTCTCTCAGAATTTTCCACAGTTCTTTGTGATCCACACAGTCAAAGGCTTTGGCATAGTCAATAAAGCAGAAATAGATGTTTTTCTGGAACTCTCTTGCTTTTACCATGATCCAGAGGATGTTGGCAATTTGATCTCTGGTTCCTCTGCCTTTTCTAAAACCAGCTTGAACATCAGGAAGTTCACGCTTCACGTATTGCTGAAGCCTGGCTTGGAGAATTTTGAGCATTCCTTTACTAGCATGTGGGATGTTTGCAATTGTGCGGTAGTTTGAGCATTCTTTGGCATTGCCTTTCTTTGTGATTGGAATGAAAACTCACCTTTTGCACTCCTGTGCCACTGCTGAGTTTTCCAGATTTACTGGCATATTGAGTGCAGCACTTTCACAGCATCATCTTTCAGGATTTGAAACAACTCAGCTGGAATTCCATCACCTCCCCTAGCTTTCTTCGTAGTGATGCTTTCTAAGGCCCACTTGACTTCACATTCCAGGATTTCTGGCTGTCGGGGAGTGATCACACCATCGTGATTATCTGGGTTGTGAAGCTCTTTTTTGTAGAGTTCTTCTGTGTATTCTTGCCACCTCTTCTTAATATCTTCTGCTTCTGTTAGGTCCATACCATTTCTGTCCTTTATCGAGCCCATCTTTGCATGAAATGCTCCCTTGGTATCTCTAATTTTCTTAAAGAGATCTGTAGTCTTTCCCATTCTGTTGTTTTCCTCTATTTCTTTGCCTTGATCGCTAAAGAAGGCTTTCTTATCTCTTCTTGCTATTCTTTGCAACTCTGCCTTCAGATGCTTATATGTTTCCTTTTCTCCTTTGCTGTTCACTGCTCTTCTTTTCACAGCTATTTGTAAGGCCTCCCCAGACAGCCATTTTGCTTTTTTGCATTTCTTTTCCATGTGGATGGTCTTGATCCCTGTTTCCTGTACAGGGTCACGAACCTCATTCCGTAGTCATCAGGCATAGTTCATCCTATCAGATCTAGGCCCTTAAATCTATTTCTCACTTCCACTGTATAATCATAAGGGATTTGATTTAGATCATACCTGAATGGTCTAGCGGTTTTCCTTACTTTCTTCAATTTAAGTCTGAATTTGGTAATAAGGAGTTCATGATCTGAGCCACAGTCAGCTCCTGGTCTTGTTTTTGTTGACTGTATAGAGCTTGTCCATCTTTGGCTGCAAAGAATATAATCTGATTTCGGTGTTGACCATCTGGTGACATCTATGTGTAGAGTCTTTTGTGTTGTTGGAAGAGGGTGTTTGCTACGACCAGTGCATTGTCTTTGTAAACTCTACAATTCTTTGCCCTGCTTCATTCCGCATTCCAAGGCCAAAGTTGCCTGTTACTCCAGGTGTTTCTGACTTCCTACTTTTGCATTCCAGTCCCCTATCATGAAAAGGACATCTTTTTTGGGTGTTAGTTCTCAAAGGTCTTGTAGGTCTTCATAGAACCGTTCAGCTTCAGCTTCTTCAGCGTTACTGGTTGGGGCATAGACTTGGATTACTGTGATATTGAATGGTTTGCCTTGGAAATGAACAGAGATCAAGAGATCATTTTGACGTTTTTGAGATTGCATCCAAGTACTGCATTTCAGACTCTTTTGTTGACCATGACGGCCACTCCATTTCTTAATTATTCCTAAACCCAAAGTTCCACAAACTTCCTTTGCCATGAACATTTCCCTCACAAATAGGTCTCAGATGACCATCCTTCCCATGGCCACAAGCTGCGGCCTACATGCTCATCCTGGAACACTCTTTGTAAAGATCCTTGAAGAAATGTCAATGGTTAACTTTATAGATTATTCTCTGGGCACAACTGCAGAAGGCTTTGTGCCTTCTCCTCCTCCTCTCAAGGACAATAAGCACCTTAACATTCTTTCAGTCAACTTAACCGAGGAAAGCAGAAACAAGTCACAATCACAAGACCTAACTCCTTCATCCCGGGTCCGTGACTGCGGGACAAGGAGAGGGGGTTGCAGCCATGCCTCCATTTTCTCAGTAATGCCTAACTCGGCTCCCAACACACGTTTTGTACCCTCTGACCAGAGATTCCCCTTCAGGTAGTTTGTGTTGGTCCACAGCTCAAGAATGTTTAAGATGGCCCAGTTGATTTCAGTCTGGATCCCTCATTGAGGATCAGGACTCTTGAGTCCTCCGAGTCCTGAGGGCTGAGATATGGGCTGAGGAGGGGGTGCTCTGTTCTGAGTCGGGATGGATCAGGGCCTGCTGTGTGACCTGAAGGCGATTGCCTGGTCAGTGGAGGTGACTCCTGATGCTGTGTACATGAGGCCTCACCAGGAGGGGAGTGTGATCTGAGGGAAAGTGTGGGAAAGTTCCATGTTGGTCTCTCTGCGGAAGTTGACTGTCCTGAGTCCCTCCTGAGACAGTGGCCACAGGGGACTGTCTGTTCCTCTTTATGAGGGCTTCCCTGTGTGTGTGGTTGGGGCTCAGGAAGGGTGCTGGGGTCCAGCCCCGGTGGATCCAGGGTAATTCGAAGTGGGGACAGAGTCGGCGATTGATTTAGAGAATGATAAGGAAAGAATGTTGTAGATAAGAAAATAGAGGAGAGAAAGAGGCTGATATTCCTTGGTTTACATAGTAAGCCAATAAAATCCCAGACAAGGAGTTTGCCGTGTTCACGGAAGCCACAGGTGCCCTCCCGGTCTCCCGAGGGAATGAAGACACAGAACGTCTTCCCATTCAGGTCTTAGAAATCCGGGCATTAATTGAAGGCAGGGAGCCTCTATGCTCCAAGGGATCAGCCAGAAAAAAGAGTGAGAGTAAAAAAAGACACAGGGTGACCAAGCTTCTTCTAGCGAGGCCCGTTACTTTTATTTTCAAAAGGGACTTCTATACCTTTCCCACAAATGATGTTGTGTACGTTATCTTCTGGCCTTGGAGGCCTGTGAACATTTTATGACCCTCTTTTGATAAAGGCTGTTCAACCAGAAAACTTATTTTCCCTTGAAATGTTTTTTCTTTATATTTCTAATCTATGTCAGCCTCAGAAAATGTTAAACAGAGTTACATTTCTCAGGGAGCAAAAGTGCAGTGAGTTAGAAGAAAGAACCAATTAGCTCAGAAGTCTGATGTGGTTAATTTCAAGGCTACACTTGTTTTTCTTACATTCCAACTATGTTAACTAATGCAGTCCCAGGTGCACAGTGGATAAGAGATATGGGAATTTAGCAACAAGCATTGGCCCAATAATGAAATCCTACACCAGGACTACTCTAATAACTTTTAACTCTTTAAAAGGCTCTATGTTTTGGGCTTCCCGTGCCTCTCACAGCTGGGAGGCTGTGAACAATCATATGCATAGCTGTAAGAGTCTGGATAAACCTGCCCAGCAAGCTAGAATGCTAACAGAGGGGTTTTGATTTGAAATATTCCTCTCATGTCCAGGAGACATATTAGCTAGAGCCCTAAGTTGATTTTTCCAGAGAAAGGTGGTCGGGGATAGCCCTCTGTTAATGTCAGAAGAGTTGGTGAAAGGCATGAAGTAGTAAAACAGACAGATTCTGGTTTGGGGATAGATGCTCTAGAAGGGGTTCCCCTTGAGGCCTGATCTCGCCTTTGCCCATCAGGCCTTTTCCGCATGACCTTTGCCATGGGCGGGATTCCCCATGCTGGCTCCAGGCAGAAGGGGATGTGTTGACTCTAAGCATTAAACAGCATGTTTTCAACTTTCATGATAGACCTCTGAAGACTCGTGTTGCCTGAGGAAACCCTGAAGTTAAGGACGAGGAAAGAAAAGGAGTGAGGCATGGCTCTTTCTCAGGTAAGGTCATATTTAGTCTGTCCTTCCTGAAATGCCCTTCTCTGGACTCACTAATTGTGTCTGACTCTGGAGTGTCCGGTGTGACTCCTGTACACGCACACTCACCCGGGGCCTTCCCTCAGGTCCTGTTGTCGCCGCCTAGATCCCGTCTCCCCATGGCCCGGTGACTTGGCACTTGTGAGGAGGCTCCCCTGGTCACCGTCCTGGGCAGGGCTTCTCACCCACAGGTTGGAGATGGGGTCTCAGTGCTGTTGGCAGCAGGGATTGCTTAGGGCCTATCTGGATGAGCTGTCTTCTCTCTGTCAACCAGGGTAAGGAAACTGCCCATGGAAGTCAGGTGTTAGTATGCACAATAGCTGGTTAAATCTGGGAGTGAGATCAATTGAGCCTGTCCTTTCCCTTTTGTGTATCTTGACATCCTTGTGAATATACCTTACATATATATACACAAAGAATTATTTCTGAGTACTGTGTTCTGTTCAGTTGGCTTATTTGTCTGTTTTTATACCAGTACCACATCACCTTGATTACCTTGTAATAGGTGTTAAAATAGAAAGATGTCCGTCTTCCTTCTTCAAGAGTTTTGCTGTTTGCTCTTTGAATAGTTCTGTGACTTTCACCATTTTTTATTCTGCTTCTACAAAGACTGCCATGGCAGTTTTCATAATGAGTTAATTGGTTGATTGACCCTTTGTGTGGTTATTAAAGACTCTTTCATGTTATTACATGTTTCTTTTTTAATCTCTATGATTTTTACTGAGGAAACTTTGTCATGTGGGAAAGAAGATACATTTCCTTCTTTTTCAATTTGGAGACCTTTGATTTCCTTTTCTCATCTAATTGCTTAAAGGGTTTCAGTGCTTTGTTGAAGTGTAGTGCAGAGTGTGCGTCCTTGAGGAAAAGCTTTCATTCTTTCCCCATTGCTGTGCTCTTTTCATAATGGCATTTGTTATGTTGATGTTGGTATAATTTATTTTTTGTAGTTTGTTGAGTGTTCCATCTTGAAAGGTTGTCAAATTTTTGTCGAATGTTTTTTTCTGCATCAAGATGATCCTGTTCTTTTCCCCTTTAATCTGTTAATGTACTGTGTCATATTAATTGATTTTTGTATGTTGACTTCTCCTTGCCTTACATGAATAAAATCCACTTGGTTATGGTGTCAGATCTTTTTATTTATTTAAATTATTTTAATTGAAGGATAGTTGCTGTACAGAAGTTGTTGTTTTCTGCAAATATCAACATGAATCAGCCATAGGTATACATATGTCCCCTCCCTCCCATCTTCTTCCCTATCCCACCCCTGTAGGTTGTTAGAGAGCCCCTGTTTGAGTTCCCTGAGTCAGTCACCAAATTCGCATTGGCTCTCTACTTTATATATGGTAATGTAAGTTTCCATGTTACTCTCTCCATACATCTCACCCTCTCCTTCCTCCCCTCCCCCTCCATCTGTTCTCTGTGTCTGTTTCTCCAGATCTTTTTAATATGTGTTGAAGTGGGTTTGCAAGTATTTTAATTGTGCATCAGTATTCATCAGGGGTATTGGTTTCTAGTTTTCCTTTCTTGTGTCTTTGGGAAATCAGCAAACTATTAGATTCATGCTTGCTTCATAGAATTAGCAGGATTAGTGGTAATTCTATTGTAAATGTTTGGTCGAATTTGGTCCTGTATTTTTCTTAGAGGTTTCTGACTACTTTTTAAATCTCTCTAGTTATAATTGGTTTCCCTGATGGCTCAGATCATAAAGAATCTGCCTGCATTGCAGGAGACCCAGGTTCTATCCCTGAGTTGGAAGCTTCCCTGGAGAAAGGAATGGCTGTCTAGTCCAGTATTCATGTCTGGAAAAATTCCATGGACAGAGGAGCCTTGTGGGCTACAGTCCATGAGGTCACAAAGAGTCAGACATGACTCAGTGGCTCACACTTTCACTTTCAACACTTCTCAATTTTTTCATTTCTTAATAAGTAAAATAGTTTGTATGTTTCTAAGAATTTGCCAGTATCTCCTATATACTGTCACTTATAGGTATTATTGGTCATAGTACTTCCTTATCTTTGGAAACTTTGACATCCGTTGTAATCACTCCTGTTTCATATCTGTTTTTAGTTATTTGGATCTTTTTTCTCTTGTCCTTAGTCTAGGTGCGGGTTTTCCTATACAGTTTCTTCAAAACATCAACTCTTGGTTTGTTGATTTTTATATTTCCTACTTTCTATTGTATCTCTGGTTTAATCTTTCTTACTTACATGTTTCCTTCTACTAAACCTGAGTTTAGTTTGTTTTCCCTTTTCTGCTTCCTAAAGGTCTAAAAATAGATTTCAGATTTAAGATCTTTTCTCTTTTTTATGGTAAGCATTTAACCTTTCAGACTTTCCTTTTAGTACAGTGGTCTCTGTGTGTTATAAATTTTATAATGTTGTCTTTTCGTTTTGATCCATGTATTTTAAAATTTTGATGTGATTTTTTTCTTAGAGCCATTTGTGGTGTAACAGTGAGTTGTTTAAAGTCCACATGTGAGGAAGTTTCTTTTTTTCTTGTGTTTATTTCGTTATTGTTAGGGAAGATACTTTTATGTTATCAATCTCTTAAAATGGTTAATTTTGGCCTAACATGTGGTCTCTCATAGAGAATGGTTTCTGCGTCCTTGAGATACATGTGTCTTCTGCTTTTCTTGGGCCGTGTGATCTGTACATGCCTGTTCAGTATTTGCTTCATTTTTCTGAGATATCTAATGTTAGATGTATATATATTTTTACTTGTTACAGCTTTTTGGTAAATTGACCGTTTTATCATTATACAATATTTATCTCATTACACTTTTTTTTTTCTTCAGTTTATTTTGTCTGATATAACAGTCTCCCCTGCTCTCTTTAGGATGGACTGTCTTTTTCTATCCTTTCACTTTTCACCTTTCCATGTCCTTAGGTTTGTGAGTACTACCTGTTTCAACTCTCTGACAAACTCTGTGTCTCTTGCCCTGGTTTTTTTCCTCCTGTTACTTCTTCTAGTGGCCCCTGCTCCTGTGCATCCTATGGTGGTGAAAGACAGGCACCCTGGACAGCTCCTTTTGTGCCGCTGTAATTTCAGAGGGAATGTATTGAATGTTTCCTTCCTATCATGATGTTTCTTCAGATAGTCTTGCTTAATGACTGTATTTTTTTCCATATTCTTTTTTGCCATGATTTTTAATTCTCCAAGAATTTTTTTTACTTTGCTGAGGTGATAATTCTTTTTTGTCATAATCTAATGACTCTTCTAATTTGAAATCAGTTTTATTAATGGAAAAAAAAGCAAAGAAAGTCTTTGGCTTTTTTTTTCTTTAATGTTTTTACCGGTTTTCTTTTGGTAGCCTATTATAGAATCCTGTTGACAAAGTCAGCAGAGTACAAAAAATACATTTTTATCATCTGAAGGATGCTGAAATACATGTGAATAAAAGGATGATATAAAATTGTCCAAAAAAATCTATCAAAAGACGAATCCTCTCATTTCAGTTAATTTTTTATAGATAAGTATGCATGCATGTGCAAGTCTGGTTTAGATAGAAGACATCATGATTTAAAAACTAAATATCACCTTTTTTTTCAGTTGAAATTATGTTATCAGTATAATCTGTGGCCTTGAAATTTTCTAAACAATCCTTAGTGTTTTAAGTAGTAAATTACTAACAGTTGTGTTTCTGTATCCACATCTATAATGACCTTTCATGCCATTTCACATTGTTCACCTTGGACTTTTTTTTTTTTTCATATTAATACAATATTTATTTGTTTACCTTCTGTCAAACCCTGAGCCCACCACTTTGGCCAGGCTGCCTGGGGAGTTACAGGAAAGGGAACATACAGGGCAGACATAGGAGAAAGAACTATGGGAGGTGGAAACAGCTCCTTCATATCGTGAAGAAGGTGAGCTAGACCACCATCAGGCAAAAGAGCCCCATGGCCTTTGAGAGGGCCAAGCCACGTGGCTTACAAGAGCTACTGTTTCAGAGAAGGGTTCCTGGCGTAACAGTGATGAAGCTCCCGAACACAGTCCCACTTCCAGCCCCAGAGCCAGCCACCCCTGCTGTGGCAGCTCCAGCTCCAGGGAACTTGGCTGCTGTGTCAAAGTCCTTTGAAATGGCACTGGTTTGGAAGCTCTGGGTAGGAACACGTGAGATGGTCCCGGGATCTGGGGCTGCCAAGCTGCTGTGGCTCTCATCAGTCAATGTCTCCAGTCCTTCACCACCTCTGTGGACAGTGATCACTCAACAGGGGGGGAGGTTCTCCCGATCAGGGAGGGGGTAGAGCCTAATTTGGCACACGTGTCAATTTTCAAGGGATGAAGGCCCAAGGCCCGAGAGCTGCTACACGTGCAGAGAAGATAGAGGGTCAGGGAGAAGGCTCACCTTGGACTTCTTTCAAGTTTTCTTTAGGAGCCCTCTGTCAAAGGACTTGTAATGTTCTCTGTATTAACTGTTAGATGCTTAAGCTTCAGTTGCTGAGCCCAAGCTTCTGAGTTCAGGTGCTTCATGTAACATTTCTTACATTCTTGGTCTGATTCAAGTTTCTCAGAGTGTCTGTGACACACGTTTTCTTCTCTAAGGTGGGAACAGATGGTTCTTTAATGAGCTATTATATTGATGACAGGTTCTTGCCTGTAAAGTACTTATTTAATGTTTAGAGTAATACTATAGTAATTCAGAGCAACAGGAAGCCTTCAGACACTTTTAGTCCTTGCTGCTGTTATCAACATCATACCTGAAACTTTTGACCTTTCCGTTAAAAGTGCTGTGGACTTTGTCATCTCTGAAGACACCACTCATGCTGTACCTCATCTAGATAATCAGTTGCACTCCCTAGGTAGAACATAATATCTGACACTTCTGTATAGCCCAAACAGTGTTGAGATTTATTTTCATATATTTCATGGATTTTGAACAGTGATGAAAAATCCATATTAATTGGAGGATCTCATAAGGCCATATGAAACAGCATAAGAAATTAAAGTTAGAGATGCATAATTTCTCCAGATACCCCTGCATGGATCTGTTAGAACACATACTTCAACCAAGTCAATCCATACCCCTTACTACCCTTTCTCTTTTGCATGAAAATGAGAACTTTTCATGGCCCTTTTGGTGACATGTGGTTTCATTTCAGGAACGACTGACCTCTGAGGATGTGGCCATCGAATTCACTCAGGAGGAGTGGGAATTCCTGGACCCTGCTCAGAGGGCCTTATACAGGGACGTGATGCTGGAGACCTACAGGAACCTGCTGTCTGTGGGTGAGGATGACTTCCTTCCAGAGCTGCCCTTGGGTATCTGCATTTTCCCTGTGTGCCCCTTGGGAGGCCCTGATGTCTTTCATCTGAGAGTTCTGGTGACTGGGGCATGACACAGCTTCACAAGGTTAAGCTGACCCTCTTCAGATGCTGTGTCAGTTTCATGTCATATCTGAGGTTGTCCCAGAGCTTAATTATGTACAAAGCTCACTAGCAAATGTTAACAAAGCAATACCAAAAAACCCGATTTCCTATTTTCTACCTTTTGACTTTTGGCTCAGGGTTTAAAAAAATCCACAGCACTTTAGATTTCTTTCTTCTGATTATGCTGAATATCTACTTTATTGTTTTTGCTTACTTGTTTACTTTTTTTTGGCTGCACCATTCTACATGTGGGATCTTAGTTCCCTGCCTAAGGATCAAACCTTCCCCCCCTGCATTGGAAATGCAGAGTCTTAACCACTGGATCACCAGGGGAGTCCCAGAATTTCTGTTTCTGATCTGAATATTATCTCCACATTGGAGCCTGAGAAAAAGCTCTGGACAGTGGGGAGTGATGTAAAAGTAGCCAAAACTACAACACATAAAGAAAATCGAGTATCTCAAAAGGACTGTTTTTTTCTGTTTAGGAGTGGGACAAGTTGGTGGATTGGATCCTCTGTCGTTGTTACTTAGTAAATTGTAAGAGTGGGTAGAGAGATCATCTTTTTGATCCTAGATCCTACGAGGGGAGCATATGTGAGTCTTGCAGGCTCTTAGCTTGCCATCTGTAGGTCGAGTGCATGGTCCCATCTCAAGATGCTGTAATGTCTGACCTTCATGTTGTATTAGTTTTACTGTTGTGCTGCTCTACCCAGTCTGGGAATGTCAACTGTTCCTGATGTTCCATTCTCCTTACTTTGTATCATTTTACCTCTTCAATTTCTTTGAAATATATTTCTGAGGCTCTGAAAGTTTATCTGGTTTCCTTGCTGTGATAATCCACCTATGTTTAATTGGCAGCCTCTGGTGAGTCTCTGTGGAGTGGATTTAGTAGGTAAAAGAAAACTGTGATGGAGACACTATTCCTAATGTTATTTTCTTGCTCTGTACAAAGTCACCACTTGAAGTCTCCACTTGAAGCTATCCTGTACAGTGGTTAGTTCTTGGATTATGGGAGAGAAAGTATCACGAGAGCCTGATATATCTTTCCAGGTTATTTTCTGGCTTTGGAGACTCTGTCAAGGGCACCATGACAGTGTTGTTGATGTGTATCAAGGACCATATATTTTAGCCTTTGTAAATGGTACGGGAATTTAACCCAGGACAATTTTGTCCAAGTTCACATTCTCGTATCTATGAGGCTATTGGCTGCACTGTTGTTCTGTGCATTGTAGTTATTTTTAAAATTTAACACTGAGTTCAAATTTCTGTGTTACTCTTTGTGTTTCTGTTTTGTATTTGCAACAGGGTGGATGTTTGATCGGGCAATGGTCCCTATGGTGGAACTGGTGATCAGTCCCTCTTAAAATTCTTTATATATTCTTTGTACTCACTTACTCTCAGATGTATGATTTCTACATATTTTCTCTTCTACTGTTGATTGTCTTTTCAAACTCACTGCAGTGTAATGCAGAGTAGTTTATAATTTTGATATAGTTCAATTTATTAATATCTGGTTTTATTTTGTGGCCTGTGCTTTTGGTGTTATATCTGGTAAATCATTTGTGGGTCCAATTTGCAGAAACATTTCCTGCACATTTACTTCTAGGAGTTTTATACATTTGGGACTTAGGTTTAGGTCTTTGAACCATTTTGAGTTTGTTTTTGTCTGTAGTGTAAGATAATGTTCCAAGTAAATTCTTTTGTTGGTGGGTATTCAGTTTTGTCAGCATGTCTTGTTTCATAGACTGCTTCCCCCATTTAGTAGTTTTTACACCCTTGTTAAACATCTTTTAGGAACATCTCCACAAGAGGTGTTTTTGTTTTTGTTTTAACCATTCTTTTTAGGTATGCTGCTGCCTCTGCTGCTAAGTTGCATCAGTCGTGTCTGACTCTGTGCGACCCCACAGACGGCAGCCCACCAGGCTCCTCTGTCCCTGGGATTCTATAGGCAAAAACACTGGCGTAGGTTGCCATTTCTTTCTCCAAGGCATGCATGCCAATTTGCTTAAGCTGTGTCCGATTCTGTGCGATCCCATACACAGTAGCCCACCAGGCTCCTCTGTCCTTGGGATTCTCCAGGCAAGAATACTGGAGTGGGCTGCCATTTCCTTCTCCACTTTTTAAGTATAGTTAATTTACAATTTTGTGTTTGAGGTATACAGCAGTTTACAATATATTCAATATAGTTCCCTGAGCTTTATCGTAGGTTCTTGTTGTTTATGTATTTTGTATATACATTAGTTTGTAAATATTCAGACTCTTAATTTATCTCTCCCTTTCCTGCCCCCATCACCATCCTGTACTATCCCCTTTGGTAACCATAAGTTTATTTTTTATTCTGGTGAGCTTATTTTGTGAATAAGTTCATTTGTATCATTTATTTCAGTTCAACATATAATATCCTATGCTATTTGTCTTTCTCCGTCTGATTTCACTTAGACTAATCCCTAAGTCTGTCTATATTGCTGCAAAAGGCATTACTTCATTGTGTTTTCTGCTATGGAGGTGGCAACTCACTCCAGTGTTCTTGCCTGGAGAATTGCATGGACAGGAGTCTGGCAGCTGCAGGTCATGGGGTCTTAAAGAGTTGGACACGGCTGAGCTACTTTCACGTCACAATATTCCCTTGTATATATGTACCACATATACTTTATCCCTTTGTCTGTCAGTGACCATTTAGGTTGCTGCCGTGTTTTGGCTGGTATAAATAGTGCTGCTAAAAACATTGGGGTGCATGTATCATTTTGAATTAGTTTTCATCCTTTCTGGATATATGCCCAGGATTGGAATTGCTGGTTCATGTGATAGCTCTATTTTTAGTTCTTTATGGAAACTCCATGCTATTCTCCCAAGTGGCAGTACCAATTTATGTTCCTTCCAACAGTGTAGGAGGGTTCTCTTTTCTCCACACCCTCTCAAGCATTTATTGTTGTAGACTTTTTGATGGTGGTCATTCTGACCAGTGTGAGGTGATACATTTTTGTGGTTTTGATTTGTATCTCTCTCATAAGTAGAGACGTCAAGCATCTTTTCAGGTGACTGTTGGCCATCTGTTTGTCTCCTTTGGAGAGGTGTCTGTTTTGATCTTCTGCCCAGTTTTTGATTGGGTTATTTGTTTTGATATTATGCTGTATGAACTGTTTGTATATTTTGGAAATAAATCCCTTATTATAGGTAGCATCATTTGCATATATAGTCGCATAGTCCACAAGTTGAATTTTTGTTCTTTTTTTGGTTTCCTTTGCTTTGCAAAAAGGTTTTAAATTCAATTAGGTCTCATTTGTTTGATTTTGCTTTTATTACCATGACCCTAAGAGATAAAATTCAAAAAAATTTTGCTGACATTTAGTCAGTGTTTTGCATTTGTTTTCCACTATGAATTTTATAGTATCTGGTCTTGCATTTAGATGTTTAACACATTTTGAGTTTATTTTTGTATGTGGTGTTAGAGAATGTTGGAATTTCATTCTTTTTCATGTAACTATCCATTTATCCCAGCATCACTTATTAAAGAGACTTCTTCATTCTATATTCTTTCCTCCTTTGTTATAGAATAATTGACTCTAAGTAAATTGGTTTATTTCTGGGTTTTCTGTCCTGTTCTACTGATGTGTGTTTCTCTTTTGTGCCATCATCATACCACTTCCCTGGTGGCTCAGATGGTAAAGCCATCTGCCTACAATGCAGGAGACCCGGGTTCAGTCCCTGGGTCAGGAAGATCTGGAGAAAGAAATGGCAACCTATTTCAGTATTCTTGCCTGGAAAATCCCATGGACAGAGGAACTTGGTAGTCTACAGTCGATGGGGTCACAAAGAGATGGACACAGCTGAGCGACTTCACTTTCACTTTGTTGACTGTCAGTTTGTAGTATAGTCTGAACTCAGGGAACATGATTCCTCCAGCTCTGTACTTCTTTCTCAAGATCATTTTAGATATTTTGTATCTGTATTTTGTATTTTGTATTATTTGTATTTTGGTAGAAAGTAAGTTTTTCTTTGTTTTATGAAATATGTCATTGTTAATATGATAAGGGTTGCATTGAATATGTAGATTGCCTTGGATAGTATGGTCATTTTGACAGTCCAAGAACATGGTATATGTTTGTGCCATCTGTTTGTGTCATCTTTGGTATCAGTCATCAGCATGTTATAGTTTCATGAGTACAGTTCTTTTGACTTTTTAGGTAGGTTTATTCCTTAGAATTGTATTGTTTTCTCTGAGATGGTGAATGGGATTGTTTCATTAATTTCATTTTCTGATATATCATTATTAGTGTATAGAAATGCAGCAGCTTTCTATATATTTTGTATCCAGCAAGTTTACCCTGTTCACTGATGAGGTCTAGTAGTCATCTGGTGGCATCTTCGGGATTTTTTGTGTGTAGCATCATAGTGACAGTTTTACTTTTCCTTTATTTTTTTTTTTACCTTGAATTCCTTTTATTTCTTTTTCTTTTCTGATTGTTGTGGCTAGGACTTCCAAAAATCTGTTGAATTAAAGTGGCAATAGTGAACATTCTTGTCTTATTCATGTTGTTAAGGGGAGTGCTTTCAGTTTTTCCCTGTTGAGTATGATGTTAGCTGTGTGTTTGACATATACAGTCTTAATTATGTTGAGGTAGGGGCCATCTGTGCTGACTTTCTGAAGGGTCTTTTTATCATAAATGGCACTTGAATTTTGTCAGAACCTTTTCTGCATCTATTTATGATCATATGGTTTTTAGTCTTCAACTGTTACTGTGGTGCTCATAGTGATTAACTTGTGGATATTGAGAAATCTTGCATCCCTGCAATAAATCCCACTTGATCGTGGTATGATCCTTGAATGTCCTTTAATGTGGTAGTAACTGTTTGAATCTGCTCTTTTGAACTCAGGGAAGGTCTAGGAGAATAAAGCCTTTTTCTACAAAAAAGAGTTGGATGCCTCAGAAAGGCTTTTGTAACTGGGAAGGTCTTCCAGAGTCAGTGTCACTCCCTCCTTTCCTTTGATACTCCTCGATCTTGAGATGACCATGTGTGGAAGAAGAAACGAAGTAAATGTCCAATGGAGAGGTTAATCATACTTGGCAGAGGAACCCAGGTTTAGATAGCCTTTTCCTGGATTTTCCTTCTGATTTCTGCTAATAAGATTCTTACACAATATCCTGGAATATTGTGTATGCTTTTCTTGAATATAAGCATTCCATTGTAAATTACAAAATCAGAGTTGGATACATTACATTGTAAATAGTATAAGAGGTATTATCCTGCTTTCTCCATATATCACACTTTTAAAATCTCTCTTGTTTCTGTCCCATACGCATAGTATAATGCCCATAAAGTTGCTGAACCAGTTCTTTTCTTTTAAGGTCAGTATATTAGTTTACGCTCTCCGTTATTTTCACAAAGACATGCAGTCACAAGCTGATATCTGCCATAAACCTGTGTACCCTATGCTCCACGCAGGCCCTTTCTTAGTCCTGACCAGTCCTTACATAGTACCTTGATATGGATGGAAACATTGTTCTTACCTATCACGTCCCTCCACCTTCTACATACTCTCACTGTAAAGATAATGTCTGATCATTTATTGAACATGTTTCTCAGGACATGACCTAAATCACTCTGTGCATCCATGATGACTCACAACCCATTTTGAGATGGGGTGGTTGAATAATAGTTAAACAGACTACTTCTGTCTTGTATCTTCTTTGATATTTTCTTTCTAAGTTGTATGTATTTTTTAATATTTTCTAGTCTATTCATTTGGTGAGTGGTCATGTTTACAAATAAGTTTTTTCAGTCGTCCCAGTAGGTTCAGATTCATATCCTGGTTCTCTTACCACTTTGTGGGCCAATTGGGTGTGTCTACTACTCTGATTAGAAGAAAGCTTGTTAGTTTACCTCAAGCCTTTTAAAGCAAATTAGTGCTGTCAGTAGTACATGTTTTATAGTAAATACTCAAAATTTATTTGTCTAAAAAAGGTAATATCTATATTCTGTCATGTTCTATATGATATGACTTTATCTACATTATATCTTTTTTGAAAATATAAATGTATTTATTTTCATTGGAGGTTAATTACTTTACAATATTGTATTGGTTTTGCCATACATCAACATGAGTCCACCACAGGTATACACATGTTCCCCATCCTGAACCCTGCTCCCTCCTCCCTCCCCGTACCATCCCTCTGGGTCATCCCAGTGCACCAGCCCCAAGCATCCAGTATCATGCATCGAACCTGGACTGGCGATTCGTTTCATATATGATATTATACATGTTTCAATGCCATTCTCCCAAATCATCCCACTCTTTCCCTCTCCCACAGAGTCCAAAAGCATGTTCTATACATCTCTGTCTCATTTGCTGTCTTGCATACAGGGTTATCGTTACCATCTTTCTAAATTCCATATATATGCGTTAGTATATTGTATTGGTATTTTCCTTTCTGGCTTACTTCACTCTGTGTAATAGGCTTCAGTTTCATCCACCTCATTAGAACTGATTCAAATGAATTCTCTTTAATGGCTGAGTGATACTCCATTGTGTATATGTACCACAGCCTTCTTATCCATTCATCTGCTGATGGACATCTAGGTTGTTTCCATATCCTGGCTATTATAAACAGTGCTGCGATGAACATTGGGGTACACATGTCTCTTTCAGTTCTGGTTTCCTCAGTGTGTATGCCCAGCAGTGGGATTGCTGGGTCATAAGGCAGTTCTATTTCCAGTTTTTTAAGCAATCTCCACACTGTTTTCCATAGTTGCTGTACTAGTTTGTATCCCACCTGTAGTGTAAGTGGGTTCCCTTTTCTCCACACCCTCTCCAGCATTTACTGCTTGTAGACTTTTGGATCACAGCCATTCCGACTGACGTGAAATGGTACCTCATTGTGGTTTTGATTTGCATTTCTCTGATAATGAGTGATGTTGAACATCTTTTCATGTGTTTGGTAGCCATCTGTATGTCTTCTTTGGAGAAATTGTCTATTTAATTCTTGGCCCATTTTTTGATTGGGTCGTTTATTTTTCTGGAATTGAGCTGCAGGAGTTGCTTGTATATTTTTGAGATTGGTTGTTTGTCAGTTGCTTCATTTGCTGTTATTTTCTCCCATTCTGAAGGCTGTCTTTTCACCCTGCTTATAATTTCCTTTGTTGTGCGGAAGCTTTTAAGTTTATTTAGGTCCCATTTGCTTATTTTTGCTGTTATTTCCAATATTCTGGGAGGTGGGTCATAGAGGATCCTGCTGTGATGTATGTCGGAGTGTGTTTTGCCTATGTTCTCCTCTAGGAGTTTCATAGTTTCTGGTCTTCCGTTTAGATCTTTAATCCATTTTAAGTTTATTTTTGTGTATGGTGTTAGAAAGTGATCTAGTTTCTTTCTTTTACAAGTGGTGACCAGTTTTCCCAGCAGCACTTGTTAAAGAGATTGTCTTTACTCCATTGTATATTCTTGCCCCTTTTGTCAAAGATATGGTGTCCATAGATGTGTGGATTTATGTCTGGGCTTTCTGTTTTGTTCCATTGATCTATATTTCTGTCTTTGTGCCAGTACCATACTGTCTTCATGACTGTGTCTTTTTAGTAGAGGCTGAAGTCAGGCAGGTTGATTCCTCCAGTTCCATTCTTCTTTCTCAAGATTGCTTTGGCTATTCAAGGTTTTTTGTATTTCCATACAAATTGTGAAATTATTTCTTCTAGCTCTACATTATATCTTCTTAAAATTTTATTTATTTTTTAATTGAAGGATAATGGCTTTACCAAATTTTGTTTTCTGTCAGACCTCAACTACATTATATCTTGTATGCATTTCACTTGCAACGTTTTTCAGCAATATTGTGTCTGACCCTGGTCAATCAATACACAGAGCACTCGCTTTTTATTTGTTATATTTTGGTGCCATTAAACTAGGTTATTAAGAATAGTGCATGGCTAGAGATTAGCCTTCCTTGGTGGCTCAGTGGTAAAGAATTCACCTGCTAATGCAGAAGATGCTTCCTGATTCCTGAGTCAGGAAGATCCCATGGAGAAGGAAATGGCAACCCACTCCACTATTCTTGCCTGGGAAATCCCATGGACTGAGGAGTCTGGTGCACTACAGTCCACAGTATCGCAAAGAGCAAACACAACTGAATGACTGAACAACAACAACATAGGTGGAGACTGCATTGTTTATTGGTTGTTAGAAAACCAGTGAATATTTTACATCTTAATTTATGTGTCATTTACAGATGATGGTCTTTTAGCATGTATTCTTGCAATACAGTTAACACATACTACTTGTTAACATTGTAAAATGCCCTTTCTTTTTGGGTATGTAGTTCTATAGCAGATTTAAAAAACTATGTTGTTTCCAAAAAATTGTTTTAGTCATAGTCTTCATTTTCTCATTTGTTTTCAATTGTAAACAACCAATTATGAAAAGTTAATTATTAATTGGGTAAGCTTGGTTTTGGATTATTTACTGTTAAAATATGTATTATATTGTTTAGAATGTATTTATGTACAGTAAGTTTGCAGAATACAATGATAGTGTTGTATTTTTCTTCTCAATTTGAGACAATTGTTGATTGATACGTTGCCGGGGACCAGCCCCAGTTGATCCAGGGTAATTGAAAGTGAGGACACCGTGGCGAAAGAGATATATAGATTTAGAGAGAGATAAGGAAAGAGTTTGCAGTTAAGAGAAGAGAGGAGAGAAAGAGGCTGTATTCCTTGGTTTACATAGAAAGACAATAAAGCCTCAGACAAGAGACTTTCACCGTCTGTGTAAGGCCACAGGTGCCCGCCTGAATAGCGGAGGGTGCCCTGCCTTGGGCTTGCTCTCATGTGGGTCTTAGAAGCCCAGGCAAATAAGTAGACACGATGAGTCTCTCTGCTTCAGCCGGGAATCAGCCAGAAAATAGAGTAAGAAAGAAAACAAGACATGAGGGAAGCCAGTCATTCCAGGAACTGGTCCGAGAAACTGGTCCATCCTTTGTTTTCCAGGAAAAGCTTTTATACTTCTAGTTGTACATAGATATCAATGGATAATACAAAGTCATGCAGGGTCAGCAGCCCTGACCTTTATCGACACCAGGCTTTCTCTCTGCATACTTAGCTGTATACACAGGTCTTAGGTGATTTACATCACCTTCTGGCCAAGAGGCCTATTAGCATTTCATGGCCCTTTTCTGATAAGGGTCCATCAACCAGAAAACTTACTTTCCCTAAAAGTGTTGTTCTTACTAAAGTCTGGTGTCACTCTCAGAAAGCACTAATTAAGGTTACATTCTTACATAGCAAAGACACAACAATTTATAACAAGGAAAGAGGAGTACAGTGATTTATAACAGAGAAAATTCATTAACTCAAAAGTCTAGTATTGCTAACATCAAAACTACTATGTTCTTTTTTCTACATCCTAATTACATTGATTAATATCCTCCTGGTGCCTAAAAGATAAAGGATATGGAGGCCTGGCAGCAGTCATTAACTCAACAGTGAAAACCTACACTGATTAATTCTTAGCTCTTTAAGAAAGGCTCTGTATCTTTAAGATGTTTTAAGCTTCATGCCTCTCGCGGTTATGGGGCTGTAAACAATCACATGCGTAGTTGTAAAAGTCAGGACAGATGGGTCAGGTAAGTTAGAAAGCTATCAGAGCCGAGACATTCTTTTTATGCCCAGGAGACTTATTGACTGGAGCTCTATGTTAATTCCTTTTAGGGGAAGGTGGTGGGGGACAGCCCCTGTTAATGTCAGAAGCGTAAGCGAAAACCATAATGCACTACGGCAGGCAGACTCTGGTTTTGGGGGTAGATGCTCAAGAAAATCCAACAAGGCTCCCTTAAGGACGGACTCGCTTTTACCTGTCAGACCCCTTAACCTCATGACCTTTGTCACTGGCGGGACTCCTCGTGCTGGCTCCCAGCAATACGTTCCTAAGGGTCCTGGTAGAAAAACACTCTGTTTTTGAGAGTTGGCATAAGATTGTCCAATGTGAGTGTGTTTGGCATATGGTTTTTAATACTAGGCTACTGCAATGGTAAATTTATGTTATGCTTTCTTAAGTTAAGAATTATATTCCTTTAGTGTTTCTAAACACTTAAGGTGATCATTGTGGTGTTTCATAACCTGATGTAAGTATTACTTTTGGTGTAATACATATTCAACATGAAACATTTATTTTTGAATTATTGTGAGCAGGATACCTATGATTCTTTTTATCTTGTAGATATCTCACCTACACATGTGATCAAGCTTTTACAACCCCAAGCGAACAGAGATAAACTAGAAACATTCCAAACATTGATGCTGGGAAGACCTGAAAGCTGTGAAATCAAACATTTTCATCTTTGGGAAAGTCAGGAAAATATGTGTGACTTCGAGTGTCAGGGGAGAGATGACAAAAGAAATTACAAAGGCACACCTGTAAGCCTTAATGGAAATGTGCCTGATGGAAGAGATTTGCATGATAGAAAGGATGGAGGCATCAGGCCCTTTGCAAGCAGGTTTGGATTTAACTTTCAGGATAAACTGCAGATGTTTCAAACTGGTGGAATAATTTCTGAATATAATGAAGTTAAGAGTTCTGTCAACAACAGTTTCTCATTTTCACCACTTCAAAGAATTCCTCCTTGTGTCCAAACCAGTGTTTCTAATATATCTGGGAATGATTTTATGAATCCTTCAGTAACAACACAAGAACTCAAAGCACACAAGGAAAAACCTTACAAATGTGATGAGTGTGGCAAGGCCTTTCGTGTAAAGTCAAGCCTTTTAAGTCATCAGACAATTCATACTGGAGAGAAACCTTACAAATGTGATGAGTGTGGCATGGCCTTTCGTGTAAAGTTAACCCTTTTAAGTCATCAGACAGTTCACACTGGAAAGAAACCTTACAAATGTGATGAGTGTGGCAAGGCCTTTCGTGTAAAGTCAAGCCTTTTAAGTCATCAGACAATTCATACTGGAGAGAAACCTTACAAATGTGATGAGTGTGGCAAGGCCTTTCGTGTAAAGTCAACCCTTTTAATTCATCAGACAGTTCATACAGGAGAGAAACCTTACAAATGTGATGAATGTGGCATGGCCTTTCGTGTAAAGTCAAGCCTTTTAAGTCATCAGACAGTTCATACTGGAGAGAAACCTTATAAATGTGATGAGTGTGGCATGGCCTTTCGTGTAAAGTTAACCCTTTTAAGGCATCAGACAGTTCATACTGGAGAGAAACCTTACAAATGCGATGAGTGTGGCAAGTCCTTTTGTGTAAAGTCAACCCTTTTGAGGCATCAGACAGTTCATACTGGAGAGAAACCTTACAAATGCAATGAGTGTGGCAAGGCCTTTCGTCTAAAGTCAACCCTTTTAAGTCATCAGACAGTTCATACTGGAGAAAAACGTTACAAATGTGATGAGTGTGACAAGGCCTTTCGTTTAAAGTCAACCCTTTTAAGTCATCAGACAGTTCATACTGGAGAGAAACCTTACAAATGTGATGAGTGTGGCAAGGCCTTTTGTGTAAAATCAAGCCTTTTAAGTCATCAGACTGTTCATACTGGCGAGAAACCTTACAAATGTGATGAATGTGGCATGGCCTTTCATGTAAAGTCAACCTTTTTAAGACATCAGACATTTCATACTGGAGAGATACCTTACAAATGTGATGTGTGTGGCATGGCCTTTCGTGTAAAGTTAACCCTTTTAAGTCATCAGACAGTTCATACTGGAGAGAAACCTTACAAATGTGATGAGTGTGACAAGGCCTTTCGAGTAAAGTCAAGCCTTTTAAGTCATCAGACGGTTCATACTGGAGAGAAACCTTACAAATGTGATGAGTGTGGCAAGACCTTTTGTGTAAAGTCAACTCTTTTAAGTCATCAGACAGTTCATACTGGAGAGAAACCTTACAAATGTGATGAGTGTGGCAAGGCCTTTTGTGTAAAATCAAGCCTTTTAAGTCATCAGACAGTTCATACTGGAGAGAAACCTTACAAATGTGATGAGTGTGGCAAGGCATTTCGTGTAAAGTCAACCCTTTTAAGTCATAAGACAGTTCATACTGGAGAGAAACCTTACAAATGTGAAGAGTGTGGCAAGGCCTTTGCTCACAGCTCACACCTCAGGAGACATAAGAAAAGTCATACAGGAAAGAAATTATTTAAATGTGATATATGTGACAAAGTCTTTGGCCAAAATTCAGCCCTTTTAAGTCATCAGACGGTTCATACTGGAGAGAAACCTTACATATGTGATGAGTGTGGCAAGGCCTTTCGTCTAAAGTCAAACCTTTTAAGGCATCAGACAGTTCATACTGGAGAGAAACCTTACAAATGTGATAAGTGTGGCAAGGCCTTTCGTTTAAAGTCAACCCTTTTAAGTCATCAGACAGTTCATACTGGAGAGAAGCCTTGTGATGAGTGTGGTAAGGCCTTTACTGACAGCTCATACCTCAGGAGACATAAGAAAATTCATACAGGAAAGAAATTATTTAAATGTGATACATGTGACAAAGTCTTCAGCCGAAATTCAAAGCTTGCTCGTCATCACACAGTTCATACTGGAGAGAAACCTTACAAATGTGATGAGTGTGGCAAGGCCTTTCGTCTAAAGTCAACCCTTCTAAGGCATCAGACAGTTCATACTGGTGAGAAACCTTACAGATGTGATAAGTGTGGCAAGGCCTTTCGTGAAAAGTCAACCCTTTTAAGTCATCAGACAGTTCATACTGGAGAGAAACCTTACAAATGTGATGAGTGTGGCAAGGTCTTTCGTCTAAAGTCAACCCTTTTAAGGCATCAGACAGTTCATACTGGAGAGAAACCTTATAAATGTGATCAGTGTGGCAAGGCCTTTCATCTAAAGTCAACCCTTTTAAGCCATCAGACAGTTCATACTGGAGAGAAACGTTACAAATGTGATGATTGTGGCAAGGCCTTTCGTCTAAAGTCAACCCTTTTAAGCCATCAGACAGTTCATACTGGAGAGAAACGTTACAGATGTGATGAGTGTGGCGAGGCCTTTCGTCTGAAGTCAACCCTTTTAAGTCATCAGACAGTTCATACTGGTGAGAAACCTTACAAGTGTGATGAGTGTGGAAAAGTCTTCGGTCGAAAACCACATCTTCAACTTCACTGGAGAATTCATAATGGAGAGAGACCTTTCAGATGTAATGAGTGTGGCAAGTTCTTCAGTCAAAATTCACACCTTAAAAAACATTGGAGAATACATATAGAGAAACCTTTCAAATGTTTCAAGTGTGGAAAATCCTTTATTCAGGTCTCAGCACTCACTAAACATCAGAAAATCCATACATGAGAGAAACTCATGTGAATGTCATATATGGTAGAACTCTTGAAATTTAAAGTTCAAAATTCACACCCTACAGTTGCTCAGAGAATTCATCTTACTGAAAAACCATACAAATATCATGAGTGTGGCAACATCTTAGGCTTCATGAGAAAATTCATACTGGATAGAAGGGAGATATAAATGTATTTATGAAAGATTCCTCACCAATTCCACAAATGTTAAAAAAAAAAAACCCCTATCCTCACATCTCACCAGTAGTATCAGAGTATTTATCCTGGAGAAAACACACAGCAATGTAATGTGTGTGGCAAGGATCTTACCCCAAAGTCACAAGATAGGAATATAGTGGAGCCATACTTCCCAGACTCAGTGGTTGTGGCAAATCCTTTACCTTTTTCACTCTATGTATTCTCTGATGACTTTAGTTCGGGTACTCTGCAACTGCAATAAGTCCATATTTGAAGAGAAGCTATAGAGATCTTTTCGTGTAAAAGAAACCCAAATTCTACCTCAGCAAAGATGATTCTTTCGGACAGTAGTCCACCATCTTTTTGGTCCTGGCTTTCTGAATAAAGTCACTATTCCTTTCCCAAAAAGTAGTCTCTCAGTTTATTGGCCTGTTGTGTGGTGAGCTCTAAGAGCTTGGCATTGGTAATACATTGATCAAATGCATTTGCTACATGCGTTTCACGATGGTCTCTTGGAAGGATTCAATGAGATGAAGGGACCAACTTCATTAGATACAATTCATTCACATCTATCTTTCCTGGAAAAGCACACAGCCTGAATTACAAAATTCAATAGTTTGTGTGAATTAGCAACAGGGAGGGGAGAAAATAATGTAATAGGACATGACTCATCACTGTCAGTGGGATCAGGAAGCCCTTCCGTACATAGTCCAGCCTGTTATAAAACATAATGTTCTACCAACTGACCTTGAACAGAGTAGGCAAGATGTTAAAAGGCCTGGGCTTTTCGTAGGGAGGAGAGGGAGAGTTACCAGGGACTGATGGTGTGCTAGGAACAATGCATAGGAATAGGGTCATGTTCTCCATTGGATAGAAAGAACTGTTGTATGTATGATTAAAGAAGAGTTAATCTTCTTTGTGGAAATTGAAGACAGAGCTGTCATGGTCTTTGTAGGCCGGGACCTGAGGACTGGAGTCCACGAGAAGAAGGAAGCAGGGGTCCCAAGTCTCGAGTGAAACAGGGGTGCTTTATTTGCAGAAACGCATGTTTATATATCTTTCTACAAGGTAACTTTAGGTAGTAAAAACATTGGGGAAAAACAAAGCAAAGCAAATAACAGTCTTGAAAGGGCCAGAAAGCATTCCATATCCTGAGGAAGAGGGGCATAACTGAATAGATTACCTTCAAGTAAAAGGTCACTGAAGGGAATCCAAGCAGATGCTCTTTCTCATGACCTCAGTCCTGAGAACTGCATACAGCTCTGCTTGTTCCTGTTTTCCAGACCTGATAAAGAATAGAGTCCTTGAGATTTGGCACACAAAAGAAGAAAATATCATGTTGGGTCCTTTAAAGTTGAATGTCCCCTGACAGTTCCCCCTTTTTTACTTTTTCATAATTGGGGATGACTGTAGATACTTTTGCAAAAAAGGCCCTGAGCAAGTGAGTTTGTTTAGTTTGAACAATTTTAGTCGAAAGGCATCGGTATGTTACAATTATAATCACCAGGATAATTATCACCATTATAGTTCCAGATCCAATACTATGTGTAATGCCTTGAAACCATCTTTGATGGTCTAGCCCAGATAATTGATCAGGTAGCTGTTCAGCTAAGGTTTCAAAATTGTTGGAAGAGGGTAGACTCTTAAGGTTTCAAGGATTTCCTTTTACAACAATTGTACATTTAAGGAAGCATTATTATGCATATCTTGCAAATGAAATTTGATTTTTTCCCAATTGTAAGAACTGTGGTTGAACCGAAGAGGAGTGATACAAAATTGAGTAAAATTCCAATCACAATTTAAAAATACTTGTTTTTGTAAATCTACTAATTGATCTCCAACCCATTGGATGGCTGTTTTTTAATTCCTGATTTTTATCTTGAACTTTTTCATCTTTCTGAACCTGAGTGACCCATATAGTATGAGCATCTTTAGTCCAATCTTGAATAAAGTTTTGTGTTTGAAGTTTGTAAAGCAGTGTCTGCGACAGCGGCAGTGGTGCAAATGGCTGTTGATCCCCAAATGCCAAGAATCAAGCATCTAATTAATCACTTAGATCGTCAGAGTAATTTAGTGAGTAACTGGGAGGTAAGTCTTGACATGGGATCCTCTTTCCAGGGTCGTTGGAGATCTGCTGGCAACCACAGACTACATTGAGATCGAAGAATCAAAAGGGATTTGTGTTTTTAGAGAAATAGAGGAATTAAGACAAGTATACAATTTGCAGTCTATACAAATTACAGAACGTAAAGTCTTATTAAATTGTAAGTTTCCTATGGCAGTAACGAAGGGGAACGCAAGCTTGTATAAAATATGAATGATTATAATGGAAGGAATAGTTATGACTATGACTCGTCCCTGTGAAATATCCAGTCCAAGTTCCAAGTTTTCAGTGTTTGTAGAAAGTTTCCAGATGTCCCATTGTTCAGGCCCAATTTGTTTTTTGAGGACAAGTTGAGGGCGAGGAGGTGCCATTTCACCATCAAGTCAGCCAAGGAGTCGTTTGTCATGGAAGTGTTCCATTGAACTGTTGGTAATCTTCATGTTACTTGAGTAACATAATCACACATAGGACTGTTAATATCATCTGAGCAGTTAGATAACCACATACCATAGGGTCCCCAATCAACAATGGTGTAATTGGCCACAAACATGAATTTCCATGATTTAGCTTGACATCTATCTCAGTAAACAGGAGTATATTTAAAATCGTTATAAGTAAACCCCTTACATTCCAACTTTTATCCTTGTCCTAGAGTTTTGGTAGTATTGACATGGTTCTCATAAAAGGACAGGGCAGTAAACAGTCTAAACAATGTGTGGAAGTTCTTTTTTGGAGGCAGGATGAAAGCCCACATTTGTCGACTAACATTAATACATAATTCTGCTGGGCCCATGCATAAAGGAAGGATTTTATAGCCTAGAGAAATGTTAATTAATCTTCCTTCGTCCTCAGGATGAGAGGGCCCCTCCAAGTTCCAAGGAGGAGGCATATGTACTGAGTCATTAGTGGATACAGCCGGTCCTATATCTGTCCATTTTACAACCTGCAATAAAGGGGGTTAGGTATATAAGCCCAATAAGTGTGATTATTCAAGTCAGCCTGAGCGGGGGAAGCAAAAGCAAGCATAGTAACAAAAATATTTTCAGGATTCCGAGGCATTCCCTGTTGAGAAACCAGATTTTCTGCTTGATTAGTAAGGGTCCCCAAGTGGGGAAATCATAAGGTCGATGACCTCGAGTGCAGTGTTTTTTGAAAATTTTCAAGTCGCCATGGCTTGTACTGGAAACTCCTCCTGGGGTTTTCACCGTTTCTAATCTATCTTGAATGCCGGTGGCTCCCCTGGGGCGGATCTTCCGAAGACGGAGCCAACCAATTTCGTTGGGTCCCTCTGGAGAAATCCAAGCATACCCCTTTCCCTGTAATATTAATTTTCCAGATTTCCATTATTCAATCAATGCGTCTTGATACCAAATGGGCAGAGGATGGGAGGTATCCTTCAATGCCTCAAAATGTTTTTCTGCTTTGTCAAAGTATCCCCTTGTGGGAAGTTTAAAACTTTTAAGCAAATAAAGCTGTATTTACAATAGTTATAAGATTAAGGAGTATATTGCATTGGAATCTGTTGGGGTCCTTTAATGGACTGGAATGTGGCGGTCCAGAGTCGACGATAAGAGTGATAGAGAGAAAGAGAGAGAGACACGGGCACGCAAGCTGTGATGAAGCAAAGGTGCATTAATGATTTTTCTGTGAGTATATATAGGCTGTTGTACAAGAAATTTCTTTGGATAAAAATCAGAAAACCAAATGTACAGCAACTATTTACAAGGGAAGAAGGGATTGATAATGGTCACAAGCTCAGGAGACAATCCATATCTCAAGAAAGAGGATCAAGACTAAGCAGCTTTTTCCTAAGGAGAATGTTTACTGAAGGCCTTTCAAGCCTGTCTCATCCTGTGACCTCAGTCCTGGGAGCGGCGTGCTGTTCCACTGGTTTCTGACAACAGAAACTGATAAGGAACAGAGGATTTATGAGGAACAGCACGTTGGAATCCTCCTGTTAAACATTCCCTGACAATTCCCCCTTATTTATAATATTTGTAAAAAGGGTTCTGACCATTGGAGTTTGTTTAGTTCTAACAATTTTGCATGAAGGCAATGGTGAACGACAAATACCAAGACAATCACCAAAATTACAGTTCCAGACCCAGTGCTGTGAGTAATGCTTTGAAACCATCCTCGTGGGTCTAACCCAGATAATTGATCAGCTGGTTGTTCAGCTAAAGTTTCCAAATTAGTGGAAGAGGGCAGATTTTTAGAAAAGGTTCCAAAGATTTCTTTTTGTAATAATTGTACTTTCAGAGAGGCGTTATCATGTATGTTTTGCAAATGAACAAAAAGCCACTTGATTTGTTCCCAGTTCTAGGTACTATTATTGAATTGAACAGGTGTAACACAAAATTGAGTAGAATTCCAGTCACAGCATCACCTGTTTTTGTACATCTATTAATTGATCTCCAACCCATTTGATGACTGATTTTAGTTCCTGTATTTCATTTTGAATATCCTCATCTGTCTGAGCCTGAGTGGCCCACATAGTATAAGCATCTTTAGTCCAATTTTGGGTAAAATTATGTGTTTGAATTGAGGTTTGTAAAGCAATGCCAGTGATGGCAGCAGTGGTGCAAATAGCTGTTAATCCCCAAATGCCAAGAATCAGCCATCCAATGAATCGTCTCGATCACTGGAGCAGTTTAGTAAGTAACTAGGAAGCAAGTCCAGCTATGGGCCCTTCTTCCCAGGGCTGCTGGAGATTTATTGGTAACCACAGACTACGTCAAGATTGAAGAATCAAAAGGGATTCATTTCTTAAGGAAACAGAAGAGCTAAGACAAATATATAATTTGCAATTTATACAAGTTACAGAACGTAAAGTCTTATTGAATTGTAAACTTCCTATAGCTATAACAAAAGGAAGCGGAACACAAGCTTATATGAAATATGTTTGACTATAACGAAAGAAATAGCTTCTGAGACTACAGTTAGTCCCCGTGAAATGTCTAGTCCAAGTCCGAAGTTCTGTGCTCGCAGCAAGTTTCCAGGTGTCCCATTGTTCAGGCCCAATGTGGTTTTTTCGAGGAAGAGGTGGGTGCCATTCCACAGTCAAGCCACCCAAGAAGTCCTTTGTCACGGTAATGTTCCATTATAGTGCTACTACCCTTCTTTGCTACTTGAGTAGCATAATCACAGGCAGTGCTGTTAATATCTGAGCAGTTAGATAACCACATACTATGGGGTCCCCAATCGACAATTATATGATTAGCCACAAACATTAATTTTCCTGATTTGGCCTGACACCTGTCCCAATGAACTGGAGTATATTTAAAGTTCTTATTAGTAAACGCTTTGCATAGTGTTCTTTGTTTCCCTAACTCTTTCCCTAAAGTTTCAGTAGTTTAAACATGGTTCACGGACAAAGAAAGGGCAGTAAATAATCTAAGGAACATCCGAACGTCCTCTTTTGGAGGCAGGGCAAAAGCCCAAATTTGTCTACTAACGTTTATGCATAATTTTGCTGGGCCCATACACAAAGGAAGGACTTCATAATCTAGAGAGATATTAGTTTCCCTTCTTCAGGCTATGAGGGCCCTTTAAGGCTCCAGGGAGAAGGCATATGCATGGAGTCATTGGTTATTACTTTGGTCCTTTCTCTGTCCATTCTACACCCTGAAGTAAAGGCGGGTTGGGTATGTAAGCCCAGTGTGATTGATTAGTTCAATTTGAGTTTGAGGAAGGTGCCAGCAAGCAAAGCAAGTAGGGAACAAAACTATTTTCGGGACTCTGAGGCATTCTCTATTGAGAAACCGGATTTTCAGCTTGATTGAAGTGAAGTGAAGTCGCTCAGTCGTGTCTGACTCTTTGTGACCCCATAGACTGCAGCCTATCAGGCTCCTCCATCCATGGGATTTTCCAGGCAAGAGTGCTGGAGTGGATTGCCATTTCCTTCTCCAGGGGATCTTCCCGACTCAGGAATCGAACCCAGTCTCCAGCATTGCGGGCAGACGCTTTACCATCTAAGCCACCAGGGAAGCCCCTCAGCTTGATTAGTAAGGGTTTTTATTTGTTCCCCAAGACAGGAGATCATAAGGTTGATGCCGCCGAGGGCGGTGCTTTCTGGAGATCTTTAGAGCCACCATGGCCTGTATTGGAATTTCTTCCTTCTGGGGTTTTTGTTGTCTCATTCTATGTTGAAGGCTGAGGCCCCCTTGGGTCAGATCTTCCAAAGAGGAAGCCATGTGAGTTCATTGGATCCATCTGGGGAAATACAAGCATACCCCTCTTTCTATAAGATTAATTTCCCAGATTTCCATTGTTTATTCAACCTGTCTTGGTACCAAATGGGCAGAGGAAGAGAAGAGTCCTTCAGTTCCTCGAAGTGTTTTTCTGCTCATGTCAAGATATCTCCTTGCAGTCAGTTTAAAAAATTTAAAACAAAGCTATATTAACAATAGTTACAGGCTTAAAGAACATATTGCATTGGAATCTAGTAAACTCTGCTCTGGATAAGGAAGATAAAAGTGTTCCTGTGTATTCCCCCGTATTTAATTTTTTATTTGTAGTTTCAGTGTGTAGTGTGTTTGTTTAACTGTGTCTTGTATTTGTGGATTATAAGAAATGTCTGTAATCTGTTTAATAGAGAATGAATGTAAAAATTGTTTGAAATGCTAAGAAATACAGCCAGGGTCATTGTCTATTTTTATAGAATTAGGTGTTCTCATTATTGCAAAGTAAGCTAACAGGTGGGTTATAATGAGTAGTTTCATCTCACAGGTGTGGCCCATGTAAAAGAATTTGTATCCATCGAGACATGTAAGAAGGAAGAGGAAGAAAGTCAGAGCAATGAGTTCCATCCATTTGCCATAAAATTCTCTTTCATTTGTCAGAAGATTTTTTCTATGTTTGTATTCATCATTATGACAAATAAAATATATATTTATTAATAGTCTAAAATAGTGTTCAGTAGTGTTCTAAAATCTTACTTTATTTGGAAATGACCTAGCTATTTAATACACTTTTCTTATTTCGTTTAGTACAGTTATATGAATTTAAGTTAACCCAATCCTAAGAGATTATTTTAGGTAGACATTTTGAAAATATAACTTTTTTTATTAGAGTTTATCTAAAAGTTTTCATCTCATTTATATATTCATATATATATATAAAGAGTTACTTTTTTTGTCGACAAACTTAGTTTACCTAAAATCTAGGCACAATAAAAGTATTATATAATGATGATTTAAGACATGTCTTAATTAGACTAGCAAACAATTATATTTAATTTATATTTAAATAAACATTTAATATTGAATATTTTTCAGTTCATATGAACTTGAATTTAAATAGTGAATAGTGAAGTCACTCAGTCGTGTCCAATGCTTTGGGACTATTTTAATCAGTTTGTTCTGGAGTCTAAAGAATGAATATCATGGCCATTCAGTGTCAAAAATATCACTTCTCCTTTTTGTAGTTACAGTATATTAGTAATGATATATGCATGAGGGAATTGCTGTCACATTGGATGTAAAGCCTTGGCTACAAATTTTTGACAAATAGGACTGTTAAGTATACTGTGAGGTAACACAGTCTATTGAAATCTTTTATGAGGCCCAATGTGATTAGGAAAAGGGAGAGAGAAAGTGAATTTCTCGGTCTAAAGGGTGTAAAGATATATTTAAAAAGGAATCTTGTAAATCAGTAATAATAATGTGCCAATTTTGAGGAACAGTAGTAGGGGATGGGATCCCTGGTTGTAGTGCACCCATGGGTTTCATACATGCATTAACTTTTCTAAGGTCTGTTAAGAGATGTCATTTGTTAGATTTCATTCTTATAACAATAGAGTTCCAAGGAGAGTAAGATTCCTCAATATGTTTTCATTCTAATTGTGTGTCTATAAGTTCTTTAGTAGCCTGTAATTTTTCTTTCATAAGGGGCCATTGTTCTGTGAAAATAGGCTCGTCATTCTTCCAAGTTGTTTTAATCATTGCTTTGTTTGTTAAATGAGCAGTGGCCCCTAGGAAAGCTGTGGAATGTATATCTGAGTTTGCCATTGCATAAGTAAGTTCCTTCCTATTAGATTAAGGGGTGCATCTATCACATAAGATCTTAATGTTGCAGGCTGACCTTTTGGTCCTTCATATGGGTAGATTTGACTATTTTGATAAATTTCTTGTACTTTGGTTTGAAAAATTCCAAAATTCTCTTGCAGTTTCGCAAGAGATTTTTTTGTATAGGCCAGGTTTTGGGCCATAAGTGTTTGGAAATAATAGTAATATCAGATCCAGTGTTGAGGAGACCAGAAAATCTTGAAGCATTAATTTGGATATTTATATGTGGTCGGGCATATTGAGATACCAATGATGTCCATAAGGATTGTTTTTGATCTGCCGAATCTGCTTGTCCAATACATTATTAGAGAAGTTAATAGACATGTAAGGCAAAAGAAGTAATTGAGCAATTTTGTCCCCCTTTTTGAATTGCCATAGAATCTGAGATGACATCATAATTTGAATCTCTCCCTTATAATCTGAATCAATTATTCCAGGGTGAACAGTAATTCCTTTAGAAGTCAAACTAGATTGGCCAAGTAAAAGACCGAAGGTTTGTGGGGGCTGGGGTCCAAAAGGTCCGGTAGGTATTCTGGAAGGGGCTGGTTGAGGGTAAAGGGAAAAATCATTTAGGGCTGGTATATTGATGGCAACACTGCCAGATGTTGAGGGTTTGAGGGAAAAGATAGAAGTTGCCCCTGGTTTTTGTTGTAGGGGACCTGGGGGCGGGGGCAGGGGGGGATCCACTGTTTGGAGTTTCCCAGAATAGGTTTTCCTTCAATATCAAATTTAGATTTACAGTCTTTGGCCCAATGCATTCCTCTATGGCAGCGAGGGCAGATTCTTCGAAGTTTTTTATTAGCCTTCTTAGGGCAGTCCCTTTCTAAATGGTTTTTATCTCCACATGTAAAGTATCCTTCATTTCCCTTTCTAGAAGGTAGCAGCCACTGTCTTAGCTAGCATTTGCATCTTTTGAGTTTCTGATTCTAGATTGCGACAAGCCTTCAAATAATCAATAATAGTCCCAGTCTCACGAATTGGAACGATAGCTCTTTGAAATTCCAGATTTATATTCTCATAAGCAAGTAATTTCTCTAGCTGTTTTTTGGCTTCTTCTCCGATTACAGTACGGGAAATAGCAGTTTCTAATCGAGCTAAAAACCCAGCATAACGTTGATTAGGTCCTTGTAATGTTTTAGTGTAGCTACCTGTAGGCTCTCTTTGAGGAGTAATTCGATCCCAGGCTTCAAGGACCACTGTTTTCCATTGTTCATGCAATAAGGGAGGGCATTGTATTTGAGCTTCTATGGTATCAAATTGCCTGGCGCCAGGTAACATTTCAAAAGTAATTTGGTTTGGGGGAGTGCCAACTCGAGCATTCTTGTTAGCATGATCTCTGGCTATATCATGAAACCACATTGTCCATTGAAGATATTCTCCTGGTTTAAGGAGAGCTTTTATTAAAGTTCACCAATCATAGGGAATAAAATTTCCGATAGAAGATGCCACAACATTTAGAAGCTCTTTAGTAACAGGAGAATGTGGGCCATACATAGTTACAGCCTTTTTCATTTGTTGCATGTAGAAAAAGTTTAATACCGTCATATTGAGGTATTATGTACCCTTGAGTGTCAGGATTTCTTAAAACTGGAAAGATGGAGAAACCATCGGCGTCAGAAACTTGTCATAGCAAAGCCTGTAATTCAGAGAGCCTCAGTCGCAGAGGAGAGTGAGTAAGTGCTGATTTTTTGCAAATATGAGTGTGTACCAAGGACTTTTTGTTCAGAAGAGCATGAAAGGTCATTGCTGAACCATGCAAAGATCCATGCAGTAAAAGTATCCACCCAAACTTGTAACCAAGAATACCCATTAGCTTTTGGCATATGAGTAAAATCAATTTCCCAGTCCTCTCCGGGATACTTTCCACTTTGTTGTAATCCAGATTTTGCTAGCTTTTCAGTCTTTGGGTTATGTTTCTGACAAATCTCACACCTTTGGATAATGTTCTTTAGAGTTTTCATTACATTTTTACCTTCAAACAAACGAGATGCCATCTGGTAAGTACTCTTTGCACCCAAATGAAAATTCTGGTGTAAAACCTTAAGGATTTTCCATTGAGAATTTTCAGGAATTATTAATCGTCCATCCTCGGACTGTAACCATCCTTTATCCATAATCTTAGTTCCTCTTATATCTTTCTAATTCTGGCTCAGTATATTGCGGTTTTTCCTGTTCTACAGGACCTGTCCAGATCAAGGGTGTCTGTAGTGAAGGGGTTTCTTAAAGTGCCTCTTTTCTGGCTTGACAATCAGCCAGCTGATTACCTTCAGCTGCTTTACTCCCATCCCTGCTGTGCCCTTTGCAATGCATAACAGCTACTTCTTTAGGACAATATGTAGCAGTTAAAGTCTCTCAATCTCTCTGAAATGCTTAGTAGGTTCTCCTGTTGCTGTTTTAAACTGTCTTTCCATATTGCAGCATGAGCATGTAAAGTCAAAAAGGCATACTTAGAATCCATGTAAATATTTACTCGCTGCTCTTTGTCTGTAAATATTTCCATGTCAGGATTGTCTAATGGGGTATCCATTAGATCTTCCCAAGCTGTATAGTTAAAAGTTAGAAATTGGGAACCATCATGATCAGGTGTTTCATTTTCCTTCTCAGGAAGGAAAGTGGCAGGATTTAAATGTCCACAGACTTTAAGCTTAGTTACTGGTCCTTCTAACAACAATGACTGATATTTAAGAAGCCTACTGTCTGTCATCCAAATATTAACCTTAGAATTTAAGATTCCACTCACATCATGAGAAATCAGAACAGTAAGATTTCATCAATTAATTATTTTTAAAGCTTCAGGTGCTAATAAAGCTGCTGTCCCAATTACTCTTAGGCAGTGGGGCCACCCACGTGAAGTTACATCCAATTCTCTACTTAGATAAGCAACAAGTTGCTGGTGAGGCCCTCTGGGTTGTGGCAAAACTCCCAAGGCCACACCTTTTCTTTCATTGACAAACAAATTAAATTCTGACACTGTGGGCAAGCTCAAAGCAGGAGCTTGCAGGAGGGCAGTCTGAAGAACCTTTAAAAAACAACTTAGGAGAGTCGTTGTCAGAATCATTAGGTTCTAACCAAGGAGAGACTTCTGGAATTGTGCCTGCTGGCAGAGGAGGAGCATTTGAAGCAGCCGGGCAGGGCTAGTAGGAACATTTTGAAATATTTTATGTTGTTCTACTTGGGCCTTTTGGGAAGTTTTATCATCTACTTGATATTCATGCAATAAATGTTCTGTCTATTGTCGAGTATTGGGAGGGCTAGAATTTACCTTGAAATGGCAGAATTACAGCTTTAATGAGAGCCCATAGGGGTCAGCAGTCAACTGGAATATTTTTTCCCTGCCTGGTGACTCGTTTAACATTTTCTTTGACCCGGTACCCAATTTCTAAATCAAAACTACCTTTATTAGGGAACCAAGGATTTCATTTAACCACTGTTTGAAAGCAAGCCTCTGTTCATTGGCACGAAGCTAAAAGTCCCTGAGCTTTAAACAGATGGTAAAATAAAGTGGAAAAAAGATGGGGCTTTCTAGCCATTTGACCTATGTCTTAGTACTTACCAACCTCAATAGGTCCCAACCTCAATAGGCCCTGAGTCCCTCTGTCTGAAATGCCAGGTATACCAGAGTCCCTGTTTGGACGCCACTTTGGGTCCTTAACGGACCAGAACCTGGCGGTCCGGAGTCAATGATAAGAAAGTGGAAGAGAGAAAAAGAGAGACAGAAAGAAAGAAAAACACAGAAACCCAAGCTCTGATGGTGCAAAGGTGCTTTAATATTTCTGTGAGTATATATAGACTGTTGTACAAGAAATTTCTTTTGATAATGATAAAGATCAGAAAACCAAACGTACAGCAACCGTTACCAAGGGAACAAGGGATTGATAATGGTCACAAGGTCAGGAGACTATCCATATCTTAAGACAGAGGATCAAAACTAAGCAGTTTTGTTGTAAGGAGAATGTTTACTGAAGGAGATTCAAGCCTGTCTCATCCTATGACCTCAGTCCTGGGAGCAGCGTGCTACTCCACTGGTTTCTGACAACAGAAACTGATAAGGAACAGAGGATTTATGAGAAACAGCACATAGGAATCCTCCTGTAGTGTACATTCCCTGACAGGAATCTAGTAAAGTCTGCTCTGGATAAGTGTAAGGGGACGTTCAACTTTAAGGGATCCAATATGTTGCATTTTCCTCCTTTGTGTAAGTTCAAGGACTTTCAGTTTCATGTCAGCAAATAGAGGCTTATCTCCAAACGGTGGTTGAACATAATCCCTGGTTCCCTGATGAAGGCAGTTTCAATTTAGAAATTTGGAACCAGATTGGAGAGAATCCTAAACGAGGCTCAAGATGGGGAAAAACTATCCCAATAGATTTCTGGCCCTTATGGGCTCTTATTAATAAAGCTGTGATTCTGCCATTTCAAGGTAACTGTAGCCCCTCTCCTCCCCAATATTCCACAACAGGTGGAACACTTGTTACATGAATATGAATTAGATGATGAAGCTTTGCAAAAGGCTCAATTAGAACAACATAAAAGATTTCAAAGTTTTCCCACCAGCCCTGCCCCAAGTGCTCCCCTTCCTCCTCTTGCAATGGGCACAAAACCAAAAGTCCCCTCAATTCAAGAACAAGATGACCCTGACGATAATTCTTCTGAGGCTCTTTTTGACCCTAAGGCTGACAATACTTTTCTTGATGACAATGATAAGCCTTTGGCACGCACTCGTATTTGTGAGAAAATACTATCCACTCATTCTCCTTCACGATGAAGGCTTTCTAAGTTACTGGCTTTGCAGTCTCCAATCACTGAGGCTGATGGTTTCTCTGCTTTTCCTGTTTTTGAGAAATACTAACGCCTAAGGGCAAATAATACCTCAATAGGAAGGCATTGATTTTTCTCACATGCAACAAATGAAAAAAGCTGTAACTACGTACGCCCTCATTTGCCTTTTACTATGAAACTTTTAAACGCTATGGCATCTTCCACTGGAAATTTTGTAACTTTATGATTGGGTGACTTTTGATAAGGGCTCATCTTAAACCAGGAGAATGTCTTCAGTGGACAGTGTGGCTTCAGGGTGTGGCCCGAGATCATGCCAATTCTAATGCTCTAGCTGGTACTCCCCAAAACCAAATTACTTTTGAAATGTTAACCCGTACAGGGCAATGTGATGCTATAGAAGCTCAAATACAAAGTCCTGCTTGGTGCATAATTATCTTGACTGTAATAACTGTAGTCATCTGGTTCTTGCTGTTTGCTTTTATATCTGTAACTATATAATGAACTTTGTATGTAAGTGGCTTAGGCATTTAAGTTACAAGTGATTGTTCATGCTCCTGCCGTTTCTGCTGCCTCCTCTAGCTATTACTCAGGGCCACTGGATCAGAGACCCTCCATATGAGGATAAGGACAATATGTTACCTCAACAATTTAGGGTCTACACCCCTTCCCAGCAGGAAGAAGTTACAGAACAATTTCTCCACCCCTTTCCCTGGCAACACTATTCTCCTAAAAGCAGGAGGAAATGAAAGAATTAATGCTTAGGCAGGCAGTCCAAGGCCCTGTAAGGAGGAGACAAACATTCTCACTCATGCTTTCCTTAAGCCTTGTGCAACAACATATCTTGCCAGAGAACTGACCTTTCTCTAGGTCCAGAACTAATGGTTACACAGCCGAATGTCTTCCTCATGGAAATGCTTTTCTTAGGCTCTATGGTAATGATTATAATTGTAACAAATCTTGCCTGGGAACCTATATCTCAAGACTTGTGCCCCTGCTTACACAGCAACAGTATATCTTGCATAGAGACATTGTCTGGAACCTGTTCTCCCTGGCTAATCTTGTACCAAAGTTATCTCAGGATGTATGTCTTAGGAAAGGGCCTAATAGACCTCTTACAACATTGAGGTATTCTTTTTATCTGTTCTCAGCAGCTAGTTGAGAAGTATATAAGGTCCCACTTAAACTAGTGAGGTGGATACTCTTTCTGCCCCCACAAACCTTCTGCCTGTTACTTGGCCGATCTAGTTTGACTTCTAAAGGAATTACTGTTCACCCTGGAATAATTGATTCAGATGATAAGGGAGAAATTCAAATTATGATGTCATCTCAGATACTATGGCAGTTCAAAAAGGGGACAAAATTGCCCAACTACTCCTTTTCCCTTACATGTCTATTAACTCCTCTAATGGCATCTGCACAGGTGGATTTGGTGGTACAGATCAAAACCAATCCTTATGGACGTCAATAGGATCTGAATATGCATGACCCAATATAAATATCAAAATTAATGGCAAAAGGTTTTTTAGTATTCTTAATATTGGATCCAATATTACTATTATTTCCAAACATTTATGGCCCAAATCTTGGCCTATACAGAGAATTTCTTGCCAAATTGCAGGAGTTTCTCAAGCCAAAGTACAAGAGGTTTATCACAGTGTCCAAATATATCCATGTGAGGGACTAAAAGTCCAGCCTGCAACATTACGAGCTTATGAGATGGATACACCCCTCAATATAATATGAAGAGATTTACTTATGCAATGGCAAACTCAAATATATATTCTACATTTTTCCTAGGGGCCACTGCTCACTTAACAATCAATGCAATTATTAAAATTACTTGGGAAAATGACGAGCCTAGTTGGACAGAGCAATGGCCCCTCACAAAAGAGAAATTGGAGGCTACTAAAGAACTTATCAATACACAATTGAAATCAAAGCATACTGAGGAATCTTATTCCCCTTGGAATCTCCTATTTTTGTAATAAAGAAATCTGGCAAATGGCATCTCTTAACAGACCTTAGAAAAATTAATACTATCTGAAACCTATGAATGCATTGCCACCAGGAATTCCATCACCTACCACTATCCTTCAAAACTGGCATATTATTATTATAGATTTACAAGATTGCTTTTTTACTATACCTTTACACCCTCTAGACCCAGAGAGATTTGCTTTCTCTCTTCCTTATCCTAATCATATCAGGCCTAATAAATGATATCAGTGGACTGTATTGCCTCAAGGAATGATGAATTCTCCCACCATGTGTCAATATTATGTAGCCAAAGCCATTGAACCTGTGAGAAAACAATTTCCTGACTTTCTTGTTATTCATTATATGGATGATATATTGTTTTCAGCTCCATCTGTTCTAGAAACTCAACAAAAGTTTGACATAGCTCACCAATCCTTGAAAGACTCTGGATTAACCATTGCTCCTGAAAACATTCAAACTTCTACTCCTTACCATTACTTGGTCTCTGTTGTTAATAGACAATGTATTCCTCCCCAACTAACAGAGATTCATGTTGATAAATTATCAACCTTGAATGATTTTCAAAAACTTTTAGGCAATATAAACTGGATTAGACCCACTTTAGGCATTGCAAATGATCAACTGACTAATTTATTGAATACTTTGAAAGGAGATCCCTATTTAAATAGCCCTCGTTTAGTACAAAATAAATTGCAAAAACAGTTTCTTACTTGTGTTAGACTTGATTTACCTCTCAAGTTGTTTATACTCCCTTCTCTCCCTTCCCCCACGGGACTTCTTGCCCAACAAGAACACCCGATAGAATGGATCTCTACCCATTTTCGAGGGACAAGGTCACTTACGCCCTATATTGATTTGATCACTCTAATAATTATCAATGGGAGAAATAAAACTAAGACTCTGATTGGCTCTGATCCTCATAAAATTGTAATTAATAAACCTCAATTTGAGGATGCACTGCAAACCTCTTCCAATTTCCAAATAGCCTTTCTGGAATATTTTAAAGATATTTCATTTCATTATCCTTCTAACAAACTCTGGAATTTCTTGAAAAATACTGAATTTATTATCTCTTGCATTGTCACATTACTATCTATACCTCGAGCTGATGTTATCTATATAAATGGGACTAAAAACACCAAAGCCTCATTCTGGTCTGTCAAAGAATACAAAGTCTTTTATACTAAATTTCATTCTGCTCAACAAAATGAAGTATATACTCTTATTCAAGTTTTTCACCTACATCTTTACCCTATTAATATAGTCTCTACTCTTTATATTCAGTTTTTATATTAGGAAATATAGAAAGCTCTATTAGATTCCAATCAATCTAATATTCAACAACTTTTTCTCGAACTACAGTCTTATTAGGGACTGCACTTCCCCCATTTATATTACCCATACTCGAACACATTCCTGCCTTCCTGGCCCTATGACTCATGGTAGTGAACAAGCTGATGAACTTGTTTCTTTTGCTACTCCCGAGGAAAAACATGCTCTATTGTACAATAATGCTGGCTCCTTAAACCAAATTTAGAAAATTGCATACCACCATGCTAAAGAAATCATTAATAATTCCTCTACTTGTAGACCCCTACATCTTCGACCCATTGCACAGGGTGTTAATCCTCGAGGATTACAACCCAATGAATTATGGCAAATGAATGTAACTCATTGCCCTGAACTTTCTCCATCTTCTTTCCTACATGTCTGTATCAACACAGATTCTTTTATATGGGCCACCTCTCTTCAAGGTGAGGCTACACAGCACGTTATAACCCACCCATTAGCTTGTTTTGCAACAATGGGAACTCTCAACTCTATAAAAACAGACAATGGCCCTGCCTATACTTCTAGGCAATTCAAACAATTTTTACAATCTTTTTCTATTCAACATATTACAGGCATTCCTTACAATCCACAAGCACATGGCAGAGTTGAACGAGCACATCAAACACTGAAACTACAAATAAAAAAATTAAAAAGGGGGAATACACAGGAACATTTCTATCTTCCTTATCCAGAGAAGATTTTACTATATCTCAACACTAGATACTCTCTAACCCTATAACTATTGTTAATACAGCTTTATTTGTTTAAAAAATTTTTAAACTTACCTCAAGGAGGTATCTTAACACGAGCAGAAAAACCTTTCGAGGAATTAAAGGATACCTCTCTTCCTCTGCCCATTTGGTATCCAGACGGGCTAACTAAGCAATGGAAATCTGGGAAATTATCTTACAGGGAAAGGGGTAGATTTACAAAAACAAGTTATACTAAAATGTGACTGGAATTCTGCTCAATTTTGTCTTACCCCTGTTTGGTTCAACTATAGTGCCTACTATTGGGAACAAATCAAATTTCTTTTGCAAGACATACATGATAATCCTTCCTTAAATATATAATTATTACAAAAGGAAATCTTTGAAACCTTCTCTAAGAGTCTACTTTCTTCCTACAATTTGGATAGCTTAGCGGAACAGCTAGCTGATCAATTATCTGGGCTAGACCCTCAAGGATGGCTTCAAAGAATTACATGTAGTATTGGATCTGGAGCTATAATGCTGATAATTATCCTGGTGATTATATTTGTAGTATACTGATGCTTTTCAACTAAAATTGTTCAAACTAAACAAACTCAGCTGGTCAGGGCCTTTTTCACAAAAAGTATCTACAGTCACCCCCAATCATGAAAAAAATAAAAAGGGGAAATTCTCAGGGGACGTTCAACTTTAAGGGATCCAGGACTCTCTGTTCCTTATCAGTTCCTGGAAAACAGGAATGAGCAGAGCTGCACCCAGTTCTCAGGACTGAGATCATAGGAAAGAGCACCTGCTTGGATTCCCTTCAGTGACTCCCTTCAGTGACCTTTTACTTATAGGACTATCCATTTTCTTGCAACTGATGGAATTTCATTCTTAATGGCTGAGTAATCATTTTTATTGAAGATATATAAGCATGCGTTTCTGAAAATAAAGTACCCTTGTTTCACTTGAGACTTGGGTCCCCCGCCTCCTTCTTTTGCCTTCTTTTCATCGACTCTAGTCCTCAGGTCTCAGTCTGTAAAGACCATAACAGATAAGGAAGATAGAAGTGTTCCTGTGTATATCCCCTTTAAAAAAAATTTTTTATTTGTAGTTTCAGTGTGTGATGTGCTCATTCAACTATGCACTATGCTTGTGGATTATAAGGAATAACTGTAATATAGTTAATAGAAAATGATTGTAAAAATTGTTTGAAAGGCCTAGAAATATAGGTAGGGCCATTGTCTGCTTTTATAGAACTAGGTGTTCCCATTATTGTAAAACAAGTTAATAGGTGGGTTATAACATGTGTAGCTTCACCTCGGGGAGGTGTGGCCCATATAGAATAAGAATCTGTATCAATTGAGATATATACGAAGGAAGAGGGAGAAAGTTAAGGGCAATGAGTTACATACATTTGCCATAGTTCATTGGGTTGTAATCCTCGAGGATTGATACTTTGTGCAAAGGGTCGAAGATGTAGGAGCCTACAAGTAGAGATATTATTAATGATTTCTTTGGCATGTTGGTATGGAATTTTCCAAATTTGATGTAATGAGCCAGCATTATTGTATAATAGAGCATGATGCTCTTCAGGAGTAACAAAAGAGACAAGTTTATCAGCTTGTTCATTGCCATGAGCCGTCGGGCCAGGAAGACAAGATTGTGTTTGAATATGGGTCCTTGCAAGAAAAGTTATGAGCAACTTAGATAACATATTGAAAAGCAGAGACATCGCTTTGCCAGCAAAGGTCCATCTAGTCAAGGCTATGGTTTTTCCAGTGGTCATGTATGGATGAGAAAGTTGGACTGTGAGGAAAGCTGAGCACTGAAGAATTGATGCTTTTGAACTGTGGTGTTGGAGAAGACTTTTGAGAGTCCCTTGGACTGCAAGGAGATCCAACCAGTCCATTCTAAAGGAGATCGGCCCTGGGTGTTCTTTGAAAGGAATGATGCTAAAGCTGAAACTCCAGTACTTTGGCCACCTCATGTGAAGAGTTGACTCATTGGAAAAGACTCTGATGCTGGGAGGGTTTGGGGGCAGGAGGAGAAGGGGTGACAGAGGATGACATGGCTCGATGGCATCACCGACTCGATGGACATGGGTTTGAGTGAACTCTGGGAGATGGTGATGGACAGGGAAGCCTGGCGTGCTGCGATTCATGGGGTCGCAAAGAGTCAGATACGACTGAGCGACTGAACTGAACTGAAATCAACTGAATATAAATGGGGGAAGTGTGGTTCTTAACAATAACTGTAGTTCAAGAAAAAGTTGTTGGATAATAGATTGATTAGAATTTATGGTAGAAGTTTCTATATTTCTTAATACAAAAACTGAATGTAAGGAGTCAGAAACTATATTAATAGGATAAGAACATAGATGAATAACCTGAATGAGAGCATCTAATTCGTTTTGTTGAGCAGAGTGAAATTTAATATAAAAGATTTTATATTCTTTGAGAGACCAAAATGAGGCTTCGGAGTTTTTAGTCCCATCTATACAGAAAACATCAGTTTGAGGTATAGGTTGTGATGTGACAATGTGAAAGAGAATAAATTCAGTATTTTTGAAGAAATTCCAGAGTTTGTCAGAAGGATAATGAAATGAAATTTCTCCAAAATATTCCAGAAAGGCTATTTGGAAATCAGTAGACATTTGTAATGCATTCTTGAATTGAGATTTATTAATAGGTGCTCCAATTTTATGAGGATCAGAGCCACTTAGAGTCTTAGCTCTCTTTCTTCCATTGATAATGATTAGCATGATCAAATCAAGATAGGGTGTAAATGACTTTGTCCCTCTAAAATGGATATAGATCCATTCTATTGGGTATTCTTGTTGGGTAAGAAGTCCTGTGGGAGAACGATGAGAGGGGGGTATAAATAATTCTAGAGGTAAATCAAGTCTAATATGAGTAAGAAATTGTTTTTGCAATTTATTTTGTATTGAACAGTTTTTCTCATGCCTCTTGTGAAAGTGAACGAGGGTTATTTAAATCAGGATCTGTTTTTAAATGTTAAATAAATTAGTTAAAGAGTCGGACACGACTAAGTGACTGAACTGAACTGAACTGAAAGAGGGTCTAATCCAATTTATATCACCTAAAAGTTTTTGAAAATCATTCAAGGTTGATAACTTATTAATATGAATCTGTGTTAGTTGGGGAGTAATATGTTGTCTCTTAACAACAAATCTTAGGTAATAGTAAGGTGTAGATGTTTGAATCTTTTCAGGGGCAATGATTAATTTAGAAGGTTTTAAGCATTGTTGAGCTATGTCAAACATCTGTTGAGTTTCTAAAATAGATGGAGCTGAAGACAATATATCATCCATATAATGAATAACAAGAAAGTCAGGAAATTGTTTTCTCACAGGTTGAAGGGCATTGGCTATATAACATTGATACATGGTGGGAGAATTCATCATTCCTTGAGGCAACACAGTCCATTGATACCGTTCATGACGCCTGATATGATTATGATAAGGAAGAGGGTGCAGTTCAGTTCAACTCATTCGCTAAGTCACGTCCGACTCTTTGCGGCCCCATGAATCGCAGCACGCCAGGCCTCCCTGTCCATCGCCAACTCCCGGAGTTCACTCAGACTCATGTCCATTGAGTCAGTGATGCCATCCAGCCATGTCATCTTCTGTCGTGACCTTCTCCTCCTGCCCCCAATCCCCTCCCAGCATCAGAGTCTTTTCCAATGAGTCAACTCTTCACATGAGGTGGCAAAAGTACTGAAGTTTCAGCTTCAGCATCATTCCCTCCAAAAAAAATCCCAAGGCTGATCCTCTTCAGAATGGACTGGTTGGATCTCCTTGCAGTCCAAGGGACTCTCAAGAGTCTTCTCCAACACCACAGTTCAAAAGCATCAATTCTTCGGCGCTCAGCTTTCTTCCCAGTCCAACTCTCACATCCATGGGTATACTGAAAAAGCAATCCTGTAAATCTATAATAATAATATGCCAGTTTTGAGGAATAATTGTAGGTGATGGAATTCCCAGTTGGAATGCATCCATAGGTTTCATAGATGTATTAACTTTTCAAAGATCTGTTAAGCCATTTGCCAGATTACTTTTTTATTCCAAAAATGTGAGAATTCCGCGGGAGTACAAGATTACTAAACATATTTAAATTTCAATTGTGTATCTATAAGTTCCTTCAGTTCAGTTCAGTCGCTCAGTCGTGTTTGACTCTTTGCAACTCCCTGAATTGCAGCACGCCAGGCCTCGCTGTCCATCACCAACTCCCAGAGTTCACTCAAACTCACGTCCATCGAGTCGGTGATGCCATCCAGCCATCTCATCCTCTGTCATCCCCTTCTCCTCCTGCCCCCAGTCCCTCCCAGCATCAAAGTCTTTTCCAATGAGTCAACTCTTCACATGAGGTGGCCAAAGTACTGGAGTTTCAGCTTTCACATCATTCCTTCCAAAGAACACCCAAGGCCGATCTCCTTTAGAATGGACTGGTTGGATCTCTTTACAGTCCAAGGGACTCTCAAGAGTCTTCTCCAACACCACAGTTCAAAAGCATCAATTCTTTGGTGCTCAGCTTTCTTCACAGTCCAACTCTCACATCCATACATGACTACTAGAAAAACCATAGCCTTGACTAGACAGACCATAGCAGCCTCTAATTTCTCTTTTGTAAGGGGCCACTGCTCTGTCTAAATAGGCTCGTCATTTTTCCAAGTTATTTTAATAATTGTATTGTTTGTTAAATGAGTGGTGGCCCCTAGGAAATATGTGGAATATATATTTGAGTTTGCCATTGCATAAGGAAATCTCTTCCTATTATATTAAGGGGTGCTTCTATCACATAAGGTTGTAATGTTGCAGGCTGGCCTACCGGTTCCTCATATGGATATATATGAACATTTTGATAAATCTCTTATATTTTGTTTTGAGAAATTCCTGCAATTGAGCAAGAAATTCTCTGTATAGGCCAAGATTTGGGCCATAAATGTTTGGAAATAATGGTAATATCAGATCCAGTATCAAGACCAGAAAATCTTTTGCCATTAATTTTGATATTGATATTTGGTTGTGCATATTCAGATACTATCGTTGTCCACAAGGATTGCTTTTGATCTGTATTACCAAATCCACCTATTAGAGGAGTTAATAGAAATGTCAAAGAAGTAATTGGGCAACTTTGTCCCCCTTTTTGAATTGTCATAGTATCCGAGATGACATCATAATTTGAATTTTTTCTCATAATCTGAATCAATTATTTCAGGGTGAATAGTAATTTCTTTAGAAGTCAGACTAGATTGGCCAAGTATAAGGCTGAAGGTTGGTGGGGTAGGGGTCCATAAAGGCTGGTAGGTATTCTAGAAGGGACTGCTTGAGGAAAAAGAAGAAAATCATTTAGGGCTGGTATATTGATGGCAGCATTGCTGGATGTTGAAGGTTTGAGGGAAAAGATGGAGTTTGCCCCTGGTTTTTGTGGGTGGGGACCCGGGGAGTCCCCATCTTTGAGTTTCCTTAAATAGGGTTCCCTTAAACATCACACTTAGATCGATATTTTTTAGCCCAATGTACCCCTTTATGACACTGAGGGTAGACTTCTGCAGGTTTTTTAGTAGTTTTATTTTTTTTCTGTGTGTTTTTTAGGGCAATCGTTTTTTAAATGGCTCTTATCTCCACAAACAAAACATCCTTCATCCCCCTTTTTAAAGGCAGCAGCCATTGCTTCAGCTAACATTTGCTTTGTCTGAGTTTCTGATCCTAAGTTGTGACAATCCTTCAAATAATCAGTAACATTCCTGGCCTCACAAATTGGAGCAATGGCTCTTTGATACTCCTGATTTGCATTCTCATATGGAAGCAGTTTTTCTAATTGCACTCTTGTCTCTTCTCCAACCACATTATGGGAGATAGCAACTCCCAGTCTAGTTAAAAAATCAACATAGGCTTCTTTAGGCCCTTGTAATATCTTTCTGTAGTTACTATTAGGTTCCCCTTGAGGAGTAATTCGATCCCAAGCTTCAAGGGCAACTTCTTTCTATTGTTCATGCAACAAAAGAGGACATTGTATCTGAGCTTTCACCAAATCAAATTGCCCAACACCGGTTAACATTTTAAAAGTAATTTGATTTTGGGGAGTGCCAGCTTGAGCATTAGAACTGGCATGATCTCGGGTCACATCCTGAAACCGCATTATCCATTGAAGATATTTTTGTGGTTTAAGAAGAACTTTTATCAAAATTAGCCAATCATAGGAATAAAGTTTCCAGTAGAAGATGCCATAGCATTTAGAAGTTCTTCAGTAAAAGGTGAATGAGGGCCATACACAGTTACAGCCATTTTCATCTCTTGCATGTGAGAAAACTCAATGCCTTCATATTGCGATATTAGTTGCCCTTGAGCATAAACATTTCCTAACACAGGAAAGGCAAAAAGATCATCGGCCTCAGAGATTCGAGATTGCAAAGCCAGTAAATCAGAAAGCCTTCCTCATGAAGGAGAATGAGTGGATCATCTGTTTTCGTAAATATGAGTGTGTGTTAGGGGTTTATCATTGTCATAAAAAAAAAAGTATTGTTGGCTTTAGTGTCAAAGAGAGCATCAGAAGAGTCATCATCAGATTAATTTTGTCCTCTAATTGAGGGGACCTTCGGTTTCATGCCCGTTACAAGAGGAGGAGGAGGAGCGCTTGGGCCAGCCGGAGCAGGGAGGGTGGGAAAGTTTTAAAACATGTTATGTTGCTGTAATTGGGCCTTCTGTAAAGTCTGATCATCTACTTTATATTCGCATAATGAGCATTCCGCTTGTTGACGAATATCAAGGGGGCTAGAATTACCTTGATATGGCATGGTCATGGCTTTAATGAGGATCCACAAGGGCCAGAAACTTATTGGAATATTTTCTCCCCATCTTGCGGCTTGCTCACATTTTCTTTAACCCGTCTCCAAATTTCTAACTCTAGACTGCCTTCATCAGGGAACCAGGATTTATATTTAACCACTGTTTCGAGAAAAGCCTGTATCCATTGACACAAAACTGAAAGTCCTTGAACCTTAAATAAATGGTGAAGGAAAGTAGAAAAGTGGTGGGGCTTTCCAGCCGTTTGTCCTATAGCCCCGCACTTACTGACCTCCTCAGGTCCTAACAGTCACTCTGTCCGCTTGCCAAGGGCGTTCACCAGGTCCCTGTTTGGGCGCCACTTGTCACGGTCTTTGTAGACCAGGACCTGGGGACTGGAGTTGATGAGAAGAAGGATGCAGGGGACCCAAGTCTCGAATGAAACAAGTGTGCATTATTTGCAGAAATGCATGTTTCTATATCTTCATACAAGGCAGCTTTAGGCAGTAAAAAATATTGAGCAAAAACAAAGCCAAGCAAATAACAGTCTTGAAAGGGCCAGAAATCATTCCATATCCTGAGGAAGAGGGACATAGCCGAATAGATTACCTTTAAGTAAAAGGTCACTGAAGGGAGTCACTGAAAGGAATCCAAGCAGATGCCCTTTCTCAGGACCTCAGTCTTGACAACTGCGTGCAGCTCTGCTCATTTCTGTTTTCCTGGAACTGATAAGGAATAGAGAGTCCTTGAGAAACGACACATGCAAGAAGAAAATAACATATTGGATCCCTTAAAGTTGAATGTCCCCTAACACAGAGCAATTATTTTGAGCATCAAATTTGATCAGAACCAGGGTAATATCTGTATGTGTATGAATCATATTTAACACCTCTCGTTACCATTTGCTACTGTTGTATTTAAAGAACTACATTTTGAATGTATCAAGGATTCTTGTTCCCATGGATAAAATAGAAACACTTGTGTCATAACTTTGGGCGAATTGTGTTATTCCATCAACACAGTTTTATCTCACTTCAGTACTTTGTAACAGCAGCTAAGAAGGCAGCATTAGGCTCTCAGGTTTAAATAAATCTAGAACAATTTCTTGTCACCATGGAATCAAACAACATAAAATTTGGGGGGTACGTAGTCATAATTTGTAACTAAAGTTACTCTCTTTATACTCTATACCAGAACATTCATATGGCTGTAATCCAAATAGCACAGCAGTGCATTTTAGACCGACGTCCATTCATGTGAAAAAATTGCATCAAATAAATTTAAAGGTCTAATTTGCTTTATTTTAATTTTATTTTAATTTTTGGCTGTGCTGGCTCTTCGTTGCTGAATGCAAGCTTTCTCTATTTGCTGTGTGTGTTGGCTTTTCTTGTTGGGGAGCACAGCCTCTGGGTGTGAGGGCTCAGTAGCTGCAGCTCACAGGCTCTAAAGCATGGACTCAGTAGGTGCAGCACACGCTGTTAATTACCCTGTGGCATGTGGGATCTTCTCAGACCAAGGATGGAACCTGTATCCTCTGCATTGACAGGTGGCTTCTTACCCACTGACCCATTGGGGAAGTCCCTAATTAGCTTTATTCAATGATTGATGCATTGGACAGAATACAACCTGGTAAATGGGTGCACCAATGAGCTTGACACAGTGGACAGTCTCAGGATGTTGAGGGTATTTTCTTTTCTTTCTTTTTTTTTTATTTTTTAAATTTTAAAATCTTTAATTCTTACATGCGTTCCCCAACATGAACCCCCCTCCCACCTCCCTCCCCATAACATCTCTTGTTGAGGGTATTTTCATGTGCATTTTCATTGTGTATCACAGATTTTTGGCTTGTCCTTACTGTGACTTTTTTATTTAGTTATGGGCCCCTGGTGTTTCTTAGACTTGGGTGACTATTTCCTTCCCAAGATTAGAGTGATTTCAGCTGTTTTCTCCTCCTAAGATTTTCCTGTCTTCTTCTGGGACCCTACAGGGCAAATATTAGTGACTTGTTGCCCCAGAGGTCTCTTAAAATGTCCTCCTTTTATTCTTTTTTATTCCGTTCAGGAGTGGTGATTTTCAGTGCTCTTTCTTCTAGCTCACTGATGTGTTTTCTGCCTCATTTAGTCTGTTCTGATTCATTTTAGTTTCTGTTTTTGTTTTTTTTTTTTAATTCTTTTCATTTACTCTATTCTTCAGTTCTGTTTGGTTGGTTGTTATATTTTCTAAGTCTTCGTTAAAGACTTCTCATTTCTCAGGTCATGCATTCTTCTCCCAAGTTCTTTGATCATGTTTACTATCATTACTCTGAACTCTTTCAGGTAGATTGTCTATCTCCACATTACTTAGTTCTTCTAGGGTTTTGTCCTGTTCCTCCCTCTGAAACATATTGCTCTGTCACCTCATTTTGTGTAAATTTCTATTTGTATTTTAATCTTTCTGGTAGCGTAGTTACGTTTCTTGACCTTGGAGAAGTGGCCATCTGCAGAAGATAACCCAGGCATCCTTCTCCCGATCCAAGTGCCAGAGGACATCTGATCCCAGGGTGGTGTCCCACGTGTATTTGTGAACTCGGTTTTAAAGCTGTGGGTCTCTACTTTTCTTGCTTTTGGTGTCTGCCCCCTGCTGTGAGGAGCCAACTCATTGGAAAAGACCCTGATGGTGGGAAAGTTTGAAGACAGGAGGAGAAAAGGTCAACAGAGGACTAGAGGGTCGGATGACATCACCGATTCAATGGATATGAGTTTGAGCAAACTCCAGGAGATGGTGAAGGACAGGGAAGCCTGGCGTGTTGCACTCCATGGGGTCGCAAAGAGTCGGACACGACTGAGCAGCTGACCAACAACCCTGCTGGGTGAGGCTGGTCTGGAGGCTTGTGCCTGCACAGTGATGGTTACAACTGGGTCTTGACCCTTTTGTGGATAGAGTTACATTGAAAGGCATGTGTACAAGAAGCCTTTGGACAGCCTGTCTGCTGATGGTTGGGGCTGCATCCTGGCCCTTTCATCCTTTGGCCTTAGGGGCCCCATTGCTGTAGCCTACAGGTTCTGAGTGGAGCCGGTGTCGGGCCAAGATGGAGACCTCACGCAGATGAGTGCTCTCTCATAGTTCTGCCCTCAGGATCTGTGTCCCCACAGTGAGCCACAGCCCACCTCCCGCCCCCCGGAGATCCTTCAAGACCAGCAGGCAGGTCACACCATCCAGGATCCTAGCAAACGATTGTGTTTTGCTCTTCATCTCAGCTTCGTCTCAGTGTGCATGAGGCTTCGTCGGCACCTGTTAAGAGTGAAGTCTCTGTTTTCCCCATTCCTGTGGGGCTCCTTTAATCAGGGATCACTGGTCTTCACAAGTAAATATTAAAAGATACCTATGGCCTTATTCATTGATTCATGGGTTGGTCAGTATCCCACATGGTAAATGAACAGGTGCTCCCGGAAGCTGTCTGTCCTCTTTACACCAAGGTATATATAAATCAGTGGGTTGTTTTCAAACTTTTGTGACCTGAATATGCTCATAAATGCCATGGCGTGTACAAAGTAGGTGCAGTGAAGAAGCTGAGTTTCTTTAGGGGTGGGATTCACTTCCATGAAAAAACTGAAATGGCAAAATGGTGAAATGAAATGTTTAATTTGGGAGTTGGCTGTGATCAGGTGCTTGAAAGTCAAGTGAGCAGAACTGAACAAGCACACAGTGAAGGGAGTGACTACGGATTCCAACTGTATTTTGTGACAGGGAAATAGTCTCCAGTACCAAATGCTTGCAAGGCATCCTGCCGTTTCTCAGTGTTGTGTTCACATTCAGAGCCCGAAGATCTTGCAGAGAAAGTGAGATGTGTTCTTTGTTCCCAACAGAAAATACTTTCCTTGATAAATGATGTTAAATTCGACTCAAAATCACTTTTATATCACAGTTTGAGAATCCCTGTTTTAATACTTTATGCATGCTATCTTTTTGAACTTGAACTCCAAAATAAGTAGTGACGTTGTTTCTCGTTTCCCATATGAAGGAACTTGAACAGAACAAAAGCACCCCATCCCAGGAAGTGACTGAATTGGAGCTTGAATCCACGTTGTCTCGCCTCAAAGATCTCTTCACCATGTTGCTACACTGAGGCCTAGGTTGTTGGCATGGCTACAGTAATTCTTGGTGCAGTTGACAGGGCCGAAGTGCAGGCAGGCACAAAGCGTGGGACGAGTCACCTTGTCCCAGTTGTACTTCTGGGGGAACAGCTGAGGGGAAGTTACCTGAGGTGGCACCTCAGGCATCAGACCAGGTGCAGGTGGACTCTGCATATAGTAATTCTGAGAGAGTAGGGCCATCCACCAGCTCTGTGCCCACAAAAATCAAATGCTGCTGGTCAGTTAGGATGACCTCAGTGTACTTACAAAGATTTGTTGGAAGAACTTAACAGAAAAACCTGAACAAAACTGTTTGGCCAATCCAATAAATCTCTGGGTCCAGTGGGCCACCTCCCAGAAGAAAAAGAAAAAGAATAAACATTTCATTAATGTATTTAGACTTTTTTTAAAGACATAATTCTGTGGCATAGTTTAGTCTGTAGAATAGTGAAAATGTAACTTTTGTATGCACCATGTGTGTTTGCTAAGGCGCTTTAGTCATGCCTGACTTTTGTGACCCTATGGACTGTAGCGCCCCCAGGCTCCTCTGTCCATGGGATTCTACAGGCAAGAATACTGGAGTGGATTGCCATGCTCTCCTCCAGGGTATGTTGCTGACCTAGGGATCAAATTGTTCTTTACCACTAGCACCACCATGACCCAGTGATAAGTGCCTTGTTGTGGTAGTTCGGAAATGAACCCACAATATCCGCAGACCATGTCTTTAGTTTCATTTCATCAGTCAGTGTTGCCAATGAATGTTTAAATAAGATGTAGGTACACTGATTACCATATAATCCTAGAAGAGAGATTATCCAAGGTGACGTTGTATTTGTTTAGGCAAGAGTGGTTCATTCTGATTGATAGAGAAGACACATTTCCTTTTAGTGAAGAACAAGTGTAAATTGGTGCCAACTACTGAAATAATTGGACAAGATTGCTGTTGCTGAGGTGTAGAAGAGAACCATGAGTAAGAGACAAAACACCTTAGAGTAACAATAATTTATTATCTATTAGGAATCATATTATTATTAATGGAGGACTAAAAGAGAAACTCTTGGTAGAGCTCTATTAGCCTTTGCCCTGCTTCATTCTGTACTCCAAGACCAAATTTGCCTGTTATTCCAGGTGTTTCTTGACTTCTACTTTTGCATTCTAGTCCCCGATAAAGAAAAAGACATCTTTTGGGGGTGTTAGTTCTAGAAGTTCTTTTAGGTCTTCATAGAACAGTTCAACTTCAGCTTCTTCAGTGTTACTGGTTGGGGCATGGACTTGGATTACCATGATATTGAATGGTTTGTCTTGGAAACGAACAGAGATCATTCTGTCGTTTTTGAGATTGCATCCAAGTACAGCATTTTGGACTCTTTTGTTGACCATGACGGCTACTCCATTTCTTCCAAGGGATTCCTGCCTGCAGTAGTAGATAGAATGGTCAAAGTTAAATTCACCCATTTCAGTCCACCTTAGTTCCCTGATTCCTAAAAGGTCAATGTTCACTCTTGCCATCTCCTGTTTGACCACTTCCAATTTGCCTTGATTCATGGACCTAACATTCCAGGTTCCTATGCAATATTGCTCTTTCCAGCATTGAACCTTGCTTCTATCAACAGTCCCATCTACAGCTGGATGTTGTTTTTTCTATGGCACCATCCCTTCATTCGTTCTGAAGTTATTTCTCCACTGATCTCCAGTACCACATCGGGCACCTACCGACCTGTGGAGTTCATCTTTCAGTGTCCTATCTTTTTGCCTTTTCATACTGTTCATAGGGTTCTCAAGGCAAGAATACTGAAGTGATTTGCCATTCCCTTCTCCAGTGGACCACATTCTCTCTGACCTCTTCACCATGACACATCCTTCTTGGGTGGCCCCACATAGCATGGCTTAGTTTCACTGAGTTAGACAAGGCTGTGGTCCGTGTGATCAGACTGGATAGTTGTCTGTGATTGTGGTTTCAGTCTGACTGCCCTCTGATAGCCTCTCTCAGTGCCTACCGTCCTATTTGGGCTTCTCTTACCTTGGACATGGGGTATCTCTTCATGGCTGCTCCAGCAAAGCACAGCCTCTGCTCCTTACCTTGGACATGGGGTAGCTCCTCTTAGCCACCACCCCTAACTTTGGACATGGGGTAGCTCTTCTCCACCGCCACCCTGACCTTGGACGTGAGGTAGGTCCTCTCAGCTGCTGCCCCTGAACTTGGACGTGGGCAGATCCTCTTGGTCATGCTTGTTAAAGGCCACAAAAGACAAGCTGAATTCTCAGTTAGTGGTACACTGGTGTGTGGCATTTTCAGATCCAGTAAGTGATAAAACTGTTTAGTTTGTGAAGTCAACAGAAGAGTTCCAAAAAACATCTATTTCTGCTTTATTGACTATGCTAAAGCCTATGACTCTGTGGATCACAATAAACTGTGGAAAATTCTGAAAGCGATCAGAATACCAAACCACCTGACCTGCCTCCTGAGAAAACTATATGCAGGTCAGGAAGCAGCACAGGTCAGGAAGCAGCACTTAGAACTGGACGTAGAACAACAGACTGGTTCCAAATAGGAAAAGGAGTAAGTCAAGGCTGTATATTGTCACCCTGCTTATTTAACTTCTATGCAGAGTACATCATGAGAAATGCTGGACTGGAAGAAGCACAAGCTGGAATCAAGATTGCCGGGAGAAATATCAATAACCTCAGATATGCAGATGACACCACCCTTATGGAAGAAAGAGAAGAGGAACTCAAAAGCCTCTTGATGAATGTGAAAGTGGACAGTGAAACAGTTGGCTTAAAGCTCAACATTCAGAAACATAGATCATGGCAACTGGTCCCATCACTTCATGAGAAACAGATGTGGAAACAGTGTCAGACTTTATTTTTGGGGGCTCCAAAGTCACTACAGATGGTGACTGCAGCCATGAAATTAAAAGACGCCTGCTCCTTAGAAGAAAAGTTATGACCAACCTAGATAGCGTATTGAAAAGCAGAGATTACTTTGCCAACAAAGGTCTGTCTAGTCAAGGCTATGGTTTTACCAGTGGTCATGTATGGATGTGAGAATTGGACTGTGAAGAAAGCTGAGCACCGAAGAATTGATGCTTTTGAACTGTGGTGTTGGAGAAGACTCTTTAGGGCCCCTTGGACTGCAAGGAGCTCGAACCAGTCCATTCTGAAGGAGATCATCCCTCGGATTTCTTTGGAGGGAATGATGCTGAAGCTGAAACTCCAGTACTTTGGCCACCTAATGCAAAGAGTTGACTCATTGGAAAAGACTCTGATGCTGGGAGGGATTGGGGACAGGAGGAGAAAGGGACGACAGAGGATGAGATGGCTGGATGGCATCGCTGACTCGACGGATGCGAGTCTGAGTGAACTCTGGGAGTTGGTGATGGACAGGGAGGCCTGGCGTGCTGCGATTCATGGGGTCGCGAAGAGTCGGACACGACTGAGCAACTGAACTGAACTGAACTGAGACAAAAATGAAAGGAAAACACAATTCACATGTGGAAAACTGCCAGTAGATCCAGGGTAATTTGAAGGTGGGGATGGAATCGGCGTCCTGGAAAAAACTTATTTAATTACAGATATAGAGGGAGATTAGAAACAGATAGGGTAGTAGAATTAATGGAGAAAAGGAGGCTGAATAACTGGTTTATGTGGAATACTAATCACCACCTACGAAGGCCACGGCATCTTTCCATTCTCCCGAGGGAGAGGAGGCTCTGAGGCCTCCCTGGTCCGATCTTAAAAGCCCCGGCAAAGTGAGTAGGCTTGGTGGGTACCCTTGTACCAGATGGGAATTCAGCCAGGAAAACAGGGAGTGAGAAAGAAACGAGACGGGGGAATCAGTGTTTCCAGAAACTGATCCGATTTCTTAGTTTTTCAGGTTTGTTTATATACCTTTTTGTTATACATAGGGGTGAATACAGAGTCACACGGGGGTCAGCAGACCTGACCCTTGTCACAATCAGGTGCTTCATTTAAAATTATACAAAGGTCTTATGAGTTTCATCATCTTCTGTCCATGAGGTCTGCTGACATTTTATGGCCCTTTCTGTTACCGGTCAGTTAACCAGAAAACTTATTTTCCAGGGGTGATTTTTTCTTAAATCAGGCACCACCCTCCAAATAAAGTTGCATTCCTATAGGGTGAGGGTGTAGTGAGTTACAATCAAGAAAGGAATTTACTTAACCTAATGTTTAACATGATTAATTTTAAAGGTTAATACTTATTTCTCCTATATGCTAGTTATATTCATTATAAGGGCAGGAATATGGAGATTTAGCAGCAAATATTGGCTCAACAAATGTAAACCCTTCACCAGTGTTTTCCTTAAGATCTATTTAGTCTTAAGATAGTGATAAAGTTACATTTTTGCATAGCAAGGACACAGTGATTTATAACAAAGTACAGTGATCTATAACAAAAGAGAAAATTCATTAACTCAAAAAGTCTAGTATTGCTAACATCAAAAATTATTATATTTCCTTTTCTATATTCCAAATACATTGATTAATATATTCCCAGGTGCCTAAGGATATGGAGGCCTGATGCCAATCATTGACTCATCAATGAAAAAAGCTCTACGCTAATACTCCAGACTCTCTGTGCTGTTTATGGTTGGGAGGTTGTCACAAGAGCTAGTCTGTCAGCAGAGAGGTTTGAACTGAGACATCCTTGTCACACCCAGGGCAGGGAATTAGCAGTAATTATTGGCACGACAAATGAAAAAACCCTTCAGCAATATAATTTCTAATCAACCCACTATACTATACTAATAATTTTCTAACTTCTCAAAAGAGTCTGTATTTAGAAAGTTTTAAAGCATCTCGTGCCTCTCACAGTTGGGAGGCTGTAAACAATCACATGCGGCCGGACGAGCCTGATCAGGCAGGCCAGAGAAACTTCAGAGTTCATAAGTTGAAACACTCTTGTCACGCCCAGGAATTTTTATTAACTGGAGCTGCAAGTTAACTCCTTCTCTGAGAGAAATGGTTATGAGGGAGAGCTCCCCATATAGTACTCTGGTTTTGGGGGTAAATGCTCAGGAACAGGGGGTTTCCTGAGGCTTGATCACGAATTTGCCTATGCCAAGCTTCCTTCCTCATGACTTTGCCATGGGCGGAGTTCCCCACGCTGGCTCCCAACAGGAAACTTATACCTACCACCTAAGGAAAATCTCAAAGAATCTTTATACCTAGAAAAAGAAGAAAACCCAAAGAGATCAGAACAGACAGAAATGAAATTTTAGAAGATAATAAAAAGATTGATGAAGTCAAGAAAAAAGAGGGTCAAAATCAATAAAATGAAAAATAAATTACAATCAACACCATAAAATACATAAGAATAAAAAAACTCTAGGCCAATGAAATGGACAAATATGAACCATAAAGAAAATACCAGATCGGCTTACAGGGTGATTTCTAAATCAGACTTCACTGATTCTTCTCAAGCTATTCCCAAAAATTAGAGAGAAGGATGCTTCTAAGACTTATTCAACAAGGCCTCCACCAAACACCCTGGTAAAAGAAACGGTTAAAAGGAATCAACACCATGATCAAGTGGATCTCCCATGGGCACAATGAGAGATTCAATAATTGTAAATTCATCCATGTGATACCAGACCATATGAACATTTTGATTGTGGGATTTTTGCAGAAACAAAGTAACACCTGTGGCATTCATAAGAAAAGACTCCAGTCAAGTAAATGTTACATGCAAAAGAGACCTTTTCATAAAATTCACATCTAACATCACAGTTGAGAGTGAAAAGCTGAAAACATTCTAAGATCAAAAAATAAGGCAAAGATGCCCAATACCGCTTTTATTCAAGTAAAACTGTCACTGTCTGGGGACATTATAAATATGTATCACCAAAACAAAAATTATAGCCCACATCAGTGAACTTGATAAAAGTTGCAGGATATTAAACATACAGAAATCTGTTGCATTTTCTATACGCTAAAAGTCAGAAAGAGAAATTAAGGAATGGCAGGAAAATGGGAGTTTTCCTTAACTCCCACTCTGCCATATCAAAAAGAATAAATATCACAGGGCCAAGGTCCCTGTTCTTCACTGAGCACACTGCATGTGAGCTCAGCTCAAGGCTGGTTTCTAATAATATTCTCTCTGCCTAATTCTGCTTCCTTCTTTTCTGTGCCAGATATGATTATCAATTACCCAGTTAAAACCCCAGGCATGCAAATCTGAGTTTCACCACCCACTGTGGCACCTCACACCAATTCCTTGATCCTGAAACTACCCATAAACTCAGCCTCAGGCTTCCAATCAGACCTGAGACGCCCACACACTGCTTGATCCCTCAATCACCTGTGATGCACACCATTCACTGGGTTCCTCGAGAGCACCACACTCTCCTCCCTCCAGGCACAGGTGTCACAACAGGAATGCACACAAGCTGCAAATCCAAGGACACTGGTTGTTCATTTGAACTTTGCAGAACAAATATGGAACCATCCAGACCTGCCCTGATCCCTTGGTCTTTCCTAAGGATTACTGTCTTAACCCCTGCACACATGCCTACACACATCCCCAGAGTGACATGTTGCAGGCATTCAGGGAAGAAAATAAACATTATGTGCCCATTGATAAAGAGAAAGGAAGGAAAACTCAGTCAAACGAGATGGGCAGTTCTGATGTGGTTGTTGATAGGTTGTTGATAGGGAGGCCATAAAACCATGGTAAAATTACATGATGGATGGGAAAATATCTTTGAGCCTAGACCTGAAGATCTGAGAGACAAAGGAGAGGAACAGGAAACTCAGCTTTGAGAAAGCAAAGGTGAAATTGACCGGAGCAGAGTGAACCATGGGAAAACGGCCCATGCCTAGGGTGGGGTTGTGACTACATGTCCAGAGGACAGACAACTAGAAGCCCGTGGAGCACATAATTTTTCATGTTTATCCTAATGCAGAGAAAGACATATGACTCCACCAGCCTGCACTCTGGCATTTTTTGGTTTTCATTCTGAAAGGACTGGCATTCCACACGACTTGTGCATCTTAGTTCCTTAAGTCCCTGCTGGAGGCAGTGAAAATACTGAGTCCTAACCATGGGACCGCCAGAGAATGTATTGGGATCCATTCAAAATTTGAATTAGAAGTAGGCACTACCCTCGTGAACACACAGACACACACCCAACTGAGCCAATCACTTCAGGGGTCTCTCAATCTCCCTCAGGCCCACCAGGGAGACATTTCTGAAACTGTCTTGAGTTGAGTGAAAGAACCAGGTATAACTGAATTCTGGACAGGTCACATGATGGGCTAGTCTCTGGGAATTTGTCCTTAGTGTGCATCCCACTTAAAAACACTGGGGCCATTGTCTGTGTCCATAAGCACAAAGGAAAGCTCTCTTTCAAGATCTGATCACACTGGTGGTGGTTTAGTTGCTCAGTGTCCAACTTTGCCACCCCATGGACTATAGAGCCTGCCAGGCGCCTCTGTGCATGGAATTCTTCAGGCAAGAACACTGGAGTGGGTTGACATTTCCTTCTCTAGAGGGTCTTTTCGTGCCTCCTGCATGGCAGGTGGAATCTTTACCACTGAGCAAACAAGGAATCCCTAGTCACATAGATAACAACCATGTAATTCCTCTTTGCCAGAAAAATCTAATAAAATACTTAAAAAAAAAATACTGAGTTGCAAAAACATAGCTACTCCTCAGGAAAACACTGAAATGGAGTTATGTTAGAAATATGCTGAACAGACATGTCTATGTATCTCATCATGAATAGACAGATTCTCAGTTACGGAGAACGGACTTAGGTGAATGTCTATTTAGTACCTCACAGCTCACTGTTTTACATTATTAAAAAGGGAAGAAAAGAGACTGTTAAATGATCATCAACATTCTTTACTGGGCTTTCCTGGTGGCTCAGATGGTAAAGAGTCCGTCTGCAATTCGGAGACCCCGGTTCTATCCCTGGGTCCAGAAGATCCCCTGGAGGAGGGCATGGCAACCCACTCCAGTATTCTTGCCTGGGAAATCCCATAAATGGAGGAGCCTGGCAGACTACACTCCAAGTAGTTGGTAATACTTCTTACCAGGTACTCATCAAAAGTGTAAAATTATTAAGTTATTACCAACGAACTTTTTCAAATGTAACATAAAGAGGAGAAAGCATACAAGTCCTGAGCTAAACTTGAAATGAATGAAAAAAAAAAAACTATAAAGTTTTTTTTTTAATTAGAAAATAATCTGGTGTCACAGTCTTTCTATCCTAGTGGTCCAGTGGCTAAGATCCCACATGCTACAATGAAGCTATATTCTAAAGCTTTTAGAATATAGTATAAGAATATGAGTGGATTATAGGAAGGCAGCAAAGTACATTTCAGAATAATTCTTTATAGAAAACAATTCAATGTAAAGCAAAAAAGCAAAACCATCACCAGAAGGAATAAAAGCACCTTTAACATTCCTTCAGAGAGGCACCACATGGTGACAGATGTCATTTCTGGCTCCACCAGTCTCCCCATCCTCTACTCCACACCAGGAAACAGAAGGAGTGACCCACAGCTGTCTGAGTCCAGTAACTGTCCCCTGGGCTGAACAAGATGGCAGATGGAAGCTCTATTATGATACAAATAATTACAAGATGCACACATACAGACAGGACAGTTTCAATTCTCATCCTTATCAGAATAATTTTACAAGGTATTTTTTGGAGTCCAAAGCCACAAATCAAATACATCACAACTTAATCATGCATAAGCAAACAGCTCAGCACTCATCTGGGTCCAGATCTCCACCGCCTCACTTCCACGTCTTTCCCTTTCGGTTTGTCTCTCTGTTCCCCTCTGCTGTCCTGCCTCTCTGCACATTGTTCCCCCTCAACCTTTCTGACCTGTTTCCTTGTGTCCCTCTCTTTCAGTCCTCCAGGTTACCACCATGGAATACGTGACACGCCCTTCAACCCCACTCTGCCCCGCCTCTGGTGGCCGAACTACCTTTCCACCCTCTCTTCCTCTGTTCACTTTGTCTCCACTCCAGCCCTTCTCTCCCAGCATCAAGTCTGTCCCTAGGTCATGTCTTCCACCCTTTTATACCCTCACTATACTGATCAGCCGTGGAGCAGGAAATGGCAACCCACTCCAGTATTCTCACCTGGAGAATTTCATGGACAGTGGAGCCTAGTGGACGACAGTCCATGGGAATCACAAAAAGTCAGACACGACTAAGGGACGAACCTTCCCTTTTCATACTGATCAGGGGCTCCTCTCCTATTCTGTCTTTACTCCTTCATGTCCCAAGAGATCCCAGCTTTCTTTCACTTTGTTTTTTACCATCTGCTTCTTTCACTGTTTATTCTTTCGTTCTTACCATCTCTTTGTGAAACACCCATCCTCCACACTGCCCTCAGATCTCACCCACTCTTCTGTTCTCCTCACGTTTCTATTTCTCTCAGTCACTCTGTCTCCTGATCCCTCTTGCCCACACATTCAGAGTAGGTGGGATGCACAAAGATGTCTGCCTTCTGAGAGAGCACTGATGAAATGAAAACTCAACAGTTTAAGGCAAGACAGGAAAATTAAATCCAAACTTTCCCTCTGCCCATTTTGGCCCCCTCCTTCCTTTTGCATGAGCCCTCTGTTAACCAAACCTCGAAGGAAGAACCTGCTCAACCATAAAGATCAATTTTTCTTCCTCTGGCACCAAGCCACATCACTCCTTAGAAGACAACATTCTCAATATTCTAAAGGATCACAATGAGACAGAAGGAAGGGGGCAGGGCACAACCATTAAAAGAAGTGGGAGGACAGGATGCCACAGTCATTGAGAAAAAAAGGATATGGCAAAAACTAGGCACAAGATGGTGGAAGAGTCTACTTCCAGTTGACCTTTAGCCTCATTACACTCTCACTCTAAGACATCCCCTAAATGACACATGCTCAGGCACAATGATAGATCACAGGATAACCACAAAAGGCCAAAAGGCAGGCAGAGGCCCAATCCCCAGAAACCCTGCCCCTTAAATAGAATAGTCCTCCCATCTACTTCTGCTTCATTGAATAGCCTTTGACTGTGTGGATCACAACAAACTATGAAAAATTCTTCAAGAGATGGGAATACCAGACCACCTGACATGCCTCCTGAGAAATCTGTATGTAGGTCAGGAAGCAGCAGTTAGAACTGGACATGGAATAACAGACTGGTTCCAAATAGGAAAAAGAGTACGTCAAGGCTGTATATTGTCACCCTGCTTATCTAACTTATATGCAGGGTACATCATTCGAAATGCCAGGCTGGAATCAAGATTGCCAGGAGAAATATCAATAACCTCAGATATGCAGATGACACGACCCTTATGGCATAAAGTAAAGAATTAAAGGGCCTCTTGATGAAAGTGAAAGAGGAGAGTGAAAAAGCTGGCTTAAAACTCAACATTTAGAAAACTAAGACCACGGCATTCTGTCCCATCACTTCATGGCAAATAGTTGGGGAAACAATGGAAACAGTGAGACACTATTTTGGGGGCTCCAGAATCACTAAAGATGGTGATGGCAGCCATGAAATTAAAAGACACTTGCTCCTTGGAAGAAAAGCTATGACCAACCTAGACAACATATTACAAAGCAGAGACATTACTTTGCCGACAAAAGTCCATCTAGTCAAGGCTGTTGTTGTTCCAGTAGTCATGTATGGATGTGAGAGTTGGACTATAAAGAAAGCTGAGTGCCGAAGAATTGATGCTTTAGAACTGTGATGTTGGAGATGACTCTTGAGAGTCCCTTGGGCTGCAAGGAGATCCAACCAGTCCCTCCTAATGGAAATCCGAGCTGGGTGTTCATTGGAAGGACTGATGCTGAAGCTGAAACTGCAATAATTTGGCCACCTGATGCAAAGAACTGACTCATTGGAAATGACCCTGATGATGGGAAAGATTGAAGGCGGGAGGAGAAGGGGACGACAGAGGATGAGATGGTTGGATGGCATCACTGACTCAACGGACATGAGTTTGAGTAAGCTCTGGCAGTTGGTGATGGACTGGGAAGCCTGGCATGCTGCAGTCCATGGGGTCGCAGACGGTCAGACATGACTGAGAGACTGAACTGAACTGAGAGCATTAGAGTAAGTGTATCTGAGAAAGACTTTTAAAAGGAGTACCAAGGCAATAGAGCTTAGATAACTTTAAGAGATACACCAAAAACCCAATGACAATCCATCAGTTTCTAGAAAGAGTTTATCATACTTATAGGCACTGCTCTGATGCAAACCCTGAGGCCTCTGAAAATAATGAGAATGGTAAACATAACCTTTATTGGACAAAGCTCCCCAGACTTGAGAAAATCACAAAACTTAGAAGGTCACTTGGAATGATCCCTTCTCAACTGGCAGATGTTGCTTTAAAAGTGTTCAACAACAGGGAACAACAAGAGAAGCAAGAAGATACAAGACTGAAAGCCACATTACCTGGTGGCAGCAGTGGATTCCCAGAGCACGAGTAACCTGAGGAGAGGTGAGCCACCATGGGGGAGGCAACAACGCGCTTAGTGTAAGGAGGACACTGGGAAACAGACTGTCCTTGGCTAAGGAGTAAGAAGGAAAGCAGTAACAGACAGGAGCCTGTCACTGCAGTAGAAAGAGATGAACACTCTGATGATGCCCCGGGAGCCCCGGGTACCTGTGACAGTGGGGACAAGCTGACTGACCTTCTGATAGCTACAGTGCGGCACACTCTGGTAGACAGCAAGATGGCGCAGAGAACGACCCAGTCCATCCCGGTCACAGGAGTTTCTGGAGAAGTGCAAAGCTGTTCTTTCTTACAACCTCTGCAATGCCGATTAGGGGACCTCAACCTGAAACACAGTTTCTTATATATGCCAACATGTCCAATCCCTCTTCTGTAAATTAAATGCACAAATGATTTTTTCACCAGAACAGCTTGACCTCTGCATCCTGTCAGGGCACCCGGTAAGCAGGCAGATGATGTTTGTGGACACTCTGGAGAAGGAGACTGATTCCCCCTCCCCAAGTATACAGAAAGGTAAGGCAGGAAGTGTGGACTGACAGCACCACAGGGAAGGCCAACAAACACATGGCCAATACAAATCCTGTTATTAGGGACACTGGAGGGATTCCCTGGTGGGTCAGTGGTTACAAGTTGGCACTTTTGCTGCAGTGGCCTGGGTTCAATTCCTGGTGAGGGAACTTGGGATCCTGCAAACTGTGTGGGACAGCTAAAAAAGAAAATAAAAAAGGACACTGGGACATCTAATGTAAAACAATACCTTCTGAGGCAAGAGACCCCAAAGATAATTCAGACAATTCTTGAAAAGTTGGCTTAACTGAGACTAATTAAACCTTGTAGATTCCTATATCAAACTCCTATCCTCCCAAAGAGGCGAACTCAGCAGTGTATGAATCATTGTCCAAGACGTGAGGGCCATTTGTGAGACAGCCCAAGATTGGCAGCCTGTAGTAAGTAATCCATATATGTTGTGCTCACAGCTACTGTGGGACAATACTGCTGGTTCTCAGTTCTGGACTTGAAGCATGCTTTTCCCTGCATTCCTACTGCAGAAGAACCACTGCAGCTGTCTGCTTTCTGGTGGCAGGACCCAGAAACACAGGGAGTCCAGCAGTACTGCTGGACAGCGTTGCCTCAGGGACTGAAGATTTCCCCTACCTTGTTTGGGGAAATGTTGGCTCGGGCTTATACTCCAATGTGTGTGGATGACTTGCTCACAACAAGCAAAGTGTCTAAAAAATACCATAAGAACCCTGAACTCGGCCAATTGTGGATGGAACGGCTCCCAGAAGAAGGCTCAAATCTGTAAGTAACAAGTCACGTACTTGGGTTTCATCCTCTGCCTGACAGAAAATGGGCAACTGCCAGCTTGGGAACACCCAAGACACACAGAGCTGAGGGGCTTCTGGGAAAGACAGGATTCTGTCCAATTAGGATCTCGAATTCAGGCTTTAAAAGAACATATGTTGAGCTCTTACTTCGACAAAAGAGCACCAAACAGCCTGGGAAATGATAAAAACAAGGTTAGACTCGGCTCCAGCTTTGGAACTAGCAGACTTAAACCTTTCACACTGTAAGTCCCTGAGGGACAAGGCCTGAGCCTCACATATTAATTCAAGCTCCGGGGAACATCCCTCGGCCCACTACTTACTTCTCAACCAAAACAGAGTGTTCAGGGTGGCCCCCTAGCCTTCGAGCTGTGGCAACTCCTTGTGCCAGACTTCAGGAAACCGAGCGGTTCACCCTGGGGCAGCCCACCACTGTGTACGTCTCTCACTTGACCACGCTGCAAAGGCAGGCAGCAAAGGCAGGCGATTCTCAAGCCATGAGAGGGTCACTGCAGATCAACTTGTCAAAATACCAGGTGGTGTATCCAGAAAAGGAGTGGGGATTCACTCTGGACCACACCACACCCGGGGGAGATGTGTGCATGTGGAACTGTCCTGACTACTGAGGCCCTCTTGCACACCATGCCACACCACAGTAACAGCACCCACACCAAGAGAGATGCCACAAAGGATTCACAAGCTCATAATGGAGGCTAACCTGTGGAAGACCACCGAGCAAGCCCCTCAAACTTGCATGATTCATGCTAAAAATAAAGACTGCTGTCAGACCTCCCCACATGGGGACCCTACACAGGAACCTGGGTCACCCAGAGTGGCAAGTAGACTAAAGTAAATCAAGTTGGAAAGGATAGAGAAAATAGACAGAGTAGGTGATTAAATAGTTAATCCCACTAGGAGATTGTAAGTAAAGAAAAAAGTATTGGAGACTCTGTAAGTTAAATGATCAGTCAAGAAAGCAGGTTTGCTCAGCAACAAAACCATGTGGCAAAGGCACAGGACCTGCCCCCAAACAATAAAACAGCAGTGGCATGAGCCCCACATCCTGCCCAGTGGGCTCAATAAGTTAATGACCCCCTAGCACATGCTTCTTTGTCTGCACTAAAAACAAAAATATAAGGAAAAGGTGACATTATGCTGAAACCTGAGATGATTTACCAAATTTTTGTGCATTTCCATTGAGCCATGAGAGTCCAAGCTTGACCATGTAAGGACAAGAAAATTCCCCCGCCCGATGAGGAGGCGGAGCTGACGATGGAAGCTGACTTCTAATCTTGAAGTTTGAACTTAACTTTGCTAGCGGATGAGATGAGTGCAATTGTGTGGTAGTTTGAACATTCTTTGGCATTGCATTTCTTTGGGATTGGAGTGAAAACTCACATTTTCCAGTCTTGTGGCCACTGCTGGGTTTTCCAAATTTGCTGGCATATTGAGTGCAGCACTTTCACAGCATCATCTTTGAGGATTTGAAATAGCTCAGCTGGAATTCCATCACCTCCACTAGCTTTGTTCACAATAATGCTTCCTAAAGCCCACTTGACTTCACATTCCAAGATGTCTGTCTCTAGGTGAGTGATCACACCATCATGGTTACCTGGCTCATTAAGATCCTTTTTGTATAGTTCTTCTGTGTATTCTTGCCACCTTTCCTTAATCTCTTCTGCTTCTGTTAGGTCCATGCCATTTCTGTCCTCTGTACCTCTAATTTTCTTGAAAAGATCTCTAGTCTTTCCCATTCTATTGCGTTCCTCTCTTTCTTTGCATTGTTCACTTAAGAAGTCTTTCTTATTTCTCTTGGCTATTCTTTGGAACATTTTATTCAAATGGGTTTATCTTCCTTTTCTCTTTTGCCTTTCATGTCTCTTCTTTACTCAGCTATTTGTAAGACCTCCTCCGGCAACCATTTTGCCTTTTTGCATTTCTTTTTCCTTGTGATGGTCTTGATCACTACCTCCTGTACAATGTCATGAACCTCTGTCCATAGTTCTTGAGGCATTCTCTCTATCAGATCTAATCCTTTGAATCTATTTGTCACTTCCACCGTGTAATCATAAGAGATTTGATTTAGCTCATACCTGAATGATTTCTAGTGGTTTTCCCTACTTTCTTCAATTTCGGTCTCAATTTGGCAGTAAGGAGTTCATGATCTGAGTCACAGTCAGCTCCTGGTCTTGTTTTTGCAGACTGTATAGAGCTTCTCCATCGTTGGCTGCAAAGGATATAATCAATCTGATTTCGGTATTGAGCATCTGGTGATGTCCATGTGTACAGTCTTCTCTTGTGTTGTTGGAATAGGATGTTTGCAATGACCAGTGTGTTCTCTTGGCAGAACTCTATTAGCCTTTGCCCTGTTTCGTTCTGTAATCCAAGGCCAAATTTGCCTGTTACTCCAGGTGTTTCTTGACTTCCTACTTTTGCATTCCAAAAGGGTTCATTTAGAGAGAAAAGATAAATGTTTCAATTTGTGTATAAAATATAATTTTCCCAAATTGCTGTCATAATTAGTTTCAGGGGGAGGTTTTTTTTTTCCCTTACACCTGGAATACACTTATTCTAACCAGCAATTTTTCAGATACAAACCATAAAAGTTATAAGCATATTCATCAGTCCTTCTGTTAAGCTTTGTGAAGTCTTCAGGTTTTCCATTAGAATCCTTACCCAGTTCAGAAAGTGGTATTTATCTGAAAGTCCTTTCTGTACATCTTCTTGAAGAGCAAGTATTTTTGTGAAACTTGGTTAGTACTATGACAATATTTTGAGATAGTAATTAGAATTATGCCTGATAACACTTTACCCAAACATATCAGAATTTTAGGAGTGCCGTATGGTTTCTACAATATCTATATTAGTAACATTTACCATACAATATAACCCGATACTTATTCCTCACTTGACAATACTTCCCATATCATTCTGTATCTAACATGAGCCGAATTGGTGTAATATCTCTCTTTGGGGTGTTTCAGGGTCCTCTGAAGCATCCAAAAGTTAGCTAGAAATCAAGTTCTTCATTACAATGACTTAGGAAGTTTTGTCAACAAATATCAAAAAGGTTTAGCACATTCAGTCAGATAGGATTATAGGTCATTGTGAAACAATAGCTTTTCACATAGCTAAGGTAACAATAAAAGATTTCAGAACAGATCATTTAAGAGATAAAGAAATTTAAATCTGTTATCAAATGCAGTTCACCATCTGAAGAAAATGTGTCATCTTAAGAGACAGAAAAGCTAAATTCAAGTTTTGCAACAGACGGAGAAGCAAAATTCAAAGCTAAATAAGTTTTACTTTATTTAAAAGGCGAACTTAATTCAATTTATTTTACACTTATTTTAAACCATGTACAAAACTCACTTCTCATGGTTCACTTTTCACAAACCTTATCACTTTCTGTACCTATTACTTTGTTCTTCCATCCTAAAAAGCCACCTGTAAGTCAGGCTTACTTCCTTTTCCCTTCACAAAGTGCAATTCCATTCCTCATATCTTCTTTACTGAAAACACACTTCATACTTGCCTTAAGCAACCAAGAATTGACTCTTATTATTATTATTTCTTTTTTTGGCAAGTTGGTCCATTTTTAATACTGAGTCAAAAAAAGTTGTTTTTGGCCTCCCGAAGTGCCCGTCCCTTTTTATTAAGGCGAACATATTTCCACATTCTAAGTAAACAGTTGCTATGACTGGGTAAAGTTGCCTCAGGTCCATCCTCCAGGAACTGCTGTCATTATCGGAATGCCATCCAGTCTTCAAGGGGGATATCAGCCTGGATCTGCTCTGTAATTATTCAGTTCAGTTCAGTTCAGTTCAGTTCAGTTCAGTTGCTCAGTCGTGTCCGACTCTTTGCGACCCCATGAATCACAGCACGCCAGGCCTCCATGTCCATCGCCAACTCCCAGAGTTCACTCAGACTCGCGTCCATTGAGTCAGTGATGCCATCCAGCCATCTCATCCTCTGTCGTCCCCTTCTCCTCCTGCCCCCAATCCCTCCCAGCATTAGAGTCTTTTCCAATGAGTCAACTCTTCGCATGAGGTGGCCAAAGTACTGGAGTTTCAGCTTTAGCATCATTCCTTCCAAAGAAATCCCAGGGTTGATCTCCTTCAGAATGGGCTGGTTGGATCTCCTTGCAGTCCAAGGGACTCTCAAGAGTCTTCTCCAACACCACAGTTCAAAGGCACCAATTCTTCAACACTCAGCCTTCTTCACAGTCCAACTCTCACATCCATACATGACTACTGGAAAAACCATAGCCTTGACTAGATGGATTTGTTGGCAAAGTACTGTCTCTGCTTTTGAATATGCTATTTAGGTTGGTCATAACTTTTCTTCCAAGGAGTAAGCGTCTTTTAATTTCATGGCTGCAGTCACCATCTGCAGTGACTTTGGAGCCCAAAAGAATAAAGTCTGACACTGTTTCCACTGTTTCCCCATCTATTTCCCATGGGGTGATGGGACCAGATGCCATGATCTTTTTTTTCTGAATGTTGAGCTTTAAGCCAACTTTTTCACTCTCCTCTTTTACTTTCATCAAGAGTCTTTTTAGTTCCTCTTCACTTTCTGCCATAAGGGTAGTGTCATCTGCATATCTGAGGTTATTGATATTTCTCCCAGCAATCCTGATTCCAGCTTGTGCTTCTTCCAGTCCAGCATTTCTCATGATGTACTCTGCATAGAAGTTAAGTAAGCAGGGTGACAATATACTACCTTGACGTACTCCTTTTCCTATTTGGAACCAGTCTGTTGTTCCATGTCCAGTTCTAACTGTTGCTTCCTGGCCTGCATAGAGATTTCTGAAGATGCAGGTCAGGTGCTCTGGTATTCCCATTGCTTTCAGAATTTTCCACAGTTTATTGTGATCCACACAGTCAAAGGCTTAAGTCCCCATGCTATTTCTGAGGCTCCGAAAGCAAAAGCAGAGGTGTGCCCTGCTTTTACGAAGGACTGAACACGAGTTCTCTTAGTTGCAAGGCAGATTCTTAACGTGGAATTCCTGTGACCACCAGAATGTCCTGTGAAAAGTCAGTGATTTGAACGAGTTACCTGCATTTGTATAACCAATATTTCTTTATCCACAACAATCATTTGTTGTAGAAATAACCTAAACGTTTTTGGCAAACAAGCCAATTACAAAAACGTGTGTGTGACAGGCTTCCCAGGTAGTACTATTGGTTAAGAACCACCTGCCCCTACCGGATACATAAGAGACGAAGGTTTGACCCCTGGGTTGGGAAGATGCCCTGAAGGAGGGCATGCCAATCCACTCCAGTATTCTTGCCTGGAGAATCCCATGGACAGAGGGCCCTGGTGGGCTAAGGTCCATAGCATCACAAAAAGTAGGACACGACTGAAGTGTCTGAGCACACAGCACGTGAGACAGACTGGGACCTGAGGCCCTTTACTGCAGGGCTTGCTCCTGGACAAATGTCTCCTTGGGCAACAGAACACAAAGACACTGGAAGGGACGAAAGAAACTGTAGTCACCCACATGCGCATTCAGGGCAATTCTGAACAATAAGAAATTAAAAGGCCACAGACCAGCTGCTATTTGAGGTTCCAGAAGCAAAAGCAGGGGTGTGCCCATGATGTCTGCCCACAACAGCCCCAAAGGGTGTGGAGTGGAGGGGCAGATCACCTCAGCTTCCGTCCTGCCCAACCCACCAATCTCCCCCTACCCTCACCCCATTTAGGGGACCAGCCTACCTCCCACTCCCACCTGTTGGAAAACAGCAAGGGAAACCTACTTTTTCTTGCTCTTACTGCAGCAGGAGCCCCAATAAAGCCTTGCCTGAATTTGTCCTCTGGTCTGTTAATTATTTCTATTAATTAAAGACCCCAAGGTTCCAGGTAAGTTATGTACTAACACACACACAGACACACACACACACATATCTATATATGGACATACTATTCAGCCATAAAAATGTAGATTTTTGTCACTTAAGACAACTTGGATGAATGTAGAGAACATTATTGTAAGTGAATTAAGAGAGAGAGAAACACGTATGTGCTAGCTTACATGTGGAATATGAAGAAGTGACACTTAGTCATACCAGACAGTAGAATGGTGGTTATCTGGAACTGGGACGTGGTGAAGATATATGGGAGATGTTGATCCAAAGGTAGAGACTTTCAGACATAAAACGAGTATGTTCTGGGGAGCTCTGTGCAGCTTGCTGGCTATAGTTAATCCTACTTTGTTACTACAGCTTGAAATTTGCTGAGAGGAAATCTTGTGTTCTCACCACACACACACACACACAAACATGGGAATTGGGAGGTGATGTGTGTTTTGAGTTGCTAAATCATGTGCAACTCTTTTGTAACCCAATGGACTGTGGCCCACCAGGCTCCTCTGTCCATGGGTTTTCCCAGGCAAGAATACTGGTATGGTTGTCATTTCCTTCTCTAGGAGATCTTTTTGAAGGGGGGGATTGAACCCAAAACTCCTGCACTGGCAGGCAAATTGTTTGCTACTTAGCCACCACAGAAGCCCATTTTGATTACTGGATTGTGATAAATATTTCACAGTGTGCATATGTCATATCATCACATTGTGCGTGTTATATGTACACATACCCTTTTCATTAGTCAATTCAACCTCAAGAAAACTGGAAAAGTGGGCAGTATGCGGGGCTTGATTTCTTGAGTGCTGCTCATCCAGGCTGTAAATTATGGCAGTGAGGCATTTTGCAAATACCTTTGTACCCTGATTAGAGATTTCCTTTCAGAAAGTCAGGGGTGGGGGTGGGGGCTGATTACCAGTGACTTTTTTTTTTTAAGGGGCCCCAGTGCATCTAGCCTTGAGATCAGGACTTTTGAGTCCTTCACTCCTGAATGCTGAGGTGCTCCACTCTGCATGAGGATGGACTAGGGCCTGGTCTATGGACTCAAGGGAATTATTGGGTCAGCTGAGGTCCCCAGTGCTGCTGTGTGTGTGTGACCTCATCTGGAGGGAAGTATGGTTAAGGAAAGTATGTGAAAACTCTTTTTTCTCAGTGTGGGTGTTTACTGTCCTGAGTCCCTCCTATGACAGCGGGCAGTAGAGGACTGTCTGTTCCACATGGTGAGGTCTTCCCTGTGTGTGTGGTTGAGGCATGGGAAGGGAATGTGTTAATTGCAAGCATTTAGGAACATTTCTTCAACTTGCATGACAGACCTCTAAAGACTCATGATACCTGAGGGAAAAGCTCAAAAGCTGAGGAAGAAGAAAGAAAAGAAGACAGGGATGGCTTTTTCTCAGGTAAAGTCATATTATGAATCTATTCTCAGTCTGTTCTTATTGAAATGCCCTTCTCTGTGCTAACTAATCATTCTGACGCTGAAGTATCCTACCTGACACCTTTCTATTGACATTCACCTGGGACCTTCTCTCAGTGCTTGTCATCTCTTAGATCCCGTCTCCCCACGACCCAGTGACCTGCACCTTGTGAGGAGGCTCCCCTGGGCACCGTCCTAGGCATGACTTCACACCCACAGGTTGGGGCTGTGGTCTCAGTGCTGTTGGGCAGCAGGGATTGCTGAGGGCCCATCTGGATGCACTGTCTGCACTCTGTCAACCAGGGTAAAGAAACTGTATCTGGAAGTCAGTTATTAACATGCCCAGTACCTGAAAAATCTGGAAAAGCAGCTGAATGGGAAATCAGTTCTGTTTTTATAGTACCTTTAAAACTATATGAGGACCTCCTTCAATTTCTTTGTGTTTGGGAATAGAATGGAAAGTTCAGAAAGAGATCTCAGGACTAGATGGTGTTTCGTATCATTGTCTGTTGCATCTTTTTTCTTCCTTTTCAGTTTCTTTTTTTTTCTTTTTTTAATTCTTTCTATTTTTTAAAATTCTTTCCATTGTCTATTTAAACCATGAAATCAAGTTTACTAATACATTTTATCTTTTCTTCTTGGTTGCAAGTTGCATCTTGCAGCAGGATATTGGTTCCTGAGGAAGAACTGAACTTAAAACCCCTGCAGTGGAAATGCAGGGTCTTAACCACTGGACCACCAGGAAAGTCCCAACTTACTAATTTTGATTCATTATTTATTTCAGAAACAATATTTAATGTAGAAAATTAGAGACCAAGAATTTGCTCCAAATAGCTTTCCATGGATTTATCAGAATATTATTTCTACTGAAATGATTCTTACCTCTTTTTCTGCTTCTCCTTTTGTGTGAAAATAAAAATTCTGCTCAGGGCCTATTGGTGAAATATATTTTCATTTCAGGGACAGTTGACCTTCATGGATGTGGTCATCAAATTCACTCCTGAGGAAAGGGAATGCCTGAACCCTGTTGAGAGGGCCTTGTACAGGGATGTGATGATAGACACCCTCAGAAATGTGCTCTCTGTGGGTAAGGATAACTTGCCTCTGAAGTTTGGGATCTGCCCTGGGGATGTGTCTCTGCATTTACTCTCTATGTCTCTTGGTAGTCCATTTTTCACGACTGAGGTCAAAGCCCTGTTGACTCAGACATGAAAAGCTTCATGATTGGCATTAGGAATTTAAACTTGTCCTTTCTTCAGGTAATCTGCCCACTACATGATACACAAGGACTTTTTCCTGAGCTTAAGTATTTACAAAGCTGATTTCAACCTTTTGAAATATCCAATTTCCTATTTTCTACCCCTATGGTCTTGATTTAATAGTTATTTAAAAGTAATAGATATTTTCATATTGTACTATTCCTTATGCATCAGAAGGAGGCAGAGACTGAATGAATTTGTGAAGTATTTTTCTTTCCATCTTTAATGCTTTAATCAATATTCACACCTTAGAATTCATCACAGAGATCATGCTGGAAAGAAACCCTATAAATGTGATGTATGTTGCAAGGCCTTTAGTCCAAATGCCAAGCTTGCAATTCACCAGAGAATTCATACTGGAGAGAAACCATATAAATGTGACATATGTGGCAAGGCCTGTAGTCAGATTGCAAGCCTTCTAGTTCATCGGAGAATTCATGCTGGAGAGAAATCGTATAAATGTGATGTTTGTGGCCAGTGCTTTACTCAAAATGCCAGCCTTGGAATTCTTCAGAGAATTCAAACTAGAGAGAAAACTTACAAATGTAATGAGTGTGACCAAGATTTCAATGCACGTTCAGCTCTAACCAAGCATCAAACAGTTCATATAGAAAAGAAATTGTATAAATGTAATCATTTTGCAGATAATCAGTGAATCCATACTGGAGTGAAACCTTACAGATGTAATAAATGCAGTAAAGTATATCATCCTTTTGACCTTCAGAAAAGTCAAACTGTAGGAAAACTGCACAAATAACGGTGGGTGTGGCAAAGCTTTGGATTCTGAGTTCAAAACTAACTAACCGTCATGTAATGAATTCTGAGATCTTACCCATGTAGTGATTGTGACAAGTGTTTTAGAAGGCATTCAAACCTTACAAATCGTGAAAACAAATCGTACTGGAAAGAAGCCATACATTTAGAGTGCAGTAAATCTTAAAGGGACCATAAGGTAACCTGTAGATGAGAGAAAGGATGTAAATGTAATATATGTGACCAGTGCTTCAGTACAAGTCTCATTAGTCACATCATCACGGAATTCATAATGCAGAGAAAGCAAATGTAATGAGTGGGGCAAATGCATCAGGTAGTATTCAGGCCTAAAAAGACATCAGGTGATCCATAGGCAAGAGACCTTACAAATGTAATCATTGTGGTGAGGTTTTTGTCAGGTGTTTCCATTTAGGCTTCATCAGAAAATTGATACTATAATACATAGAAGCTATGTTGATGTAATGAGTGTGTCAAGGCTTTTAGATAACAGTCTGAATTCAAGGTTCAGTAATGCAGTAGCCATCATGGTCAACAAAAGAGTCCAAAACACAGTACTTGGATGCAATCTAAAAAACGACAGAATGATCTCTGCTCGTTTCCAAGGCAAACCATTCAATATCACAGTAATCCAAGTCTATGCCCCAACCAGTAATGCTGAAGAAGCTGAAGGTGAACAGTTCTATGAAGACCTACAAGACCTTTGAGAACTAACACCCAAAAAAGATGTCCTTTTCATTATAGGGGACTGGAATGCAAAAGTAGGAAGTCAAGAAACACCTGGAGTAACAGGCAAATTTGCCCTTGCAATGTGGAATGAAGCAGGGCAAAGACTAATCGAGTTTTGCCAAGAAAATGCACTGTTCATAGCAAACACCCTCTTCCAACAACACAAGAGAAGACTCTACACATGGACATCACCAGATGGTCAACACTGAAATCAGATTGATTATATTCTTTGCAGCCAAAGATGGAGAAGCACTATACAGTCTACAAAAGCAAGACCGGGAGCTGGTTGTGGCTCAGATCACGAGCTCCCTACTCCCAAATTCAGACGTAAACTGAAGAAAGTAGGGAAAAATACTAGACCACTCAGGTATGACCTAAATCAAATCCCTTATGATTATACAGTGGAAGTGAGAAATAGATTTAAGGGACTAGATCTGATAGATAGAGTGCCTGATGAACTGTGGAATGAGGTTCATGACATTGTACAGGAGACAGGGATCAAGACCATTCCCATGGTAAAGAAATGCAGAAAAGCAAAATGGCTGTCTGGGGAGGCCTTACAAATAGCTGTGAAAAGAAGAGAAGCGAAAAGCAAAGGAGAAAAGGAAAGATATAAGCATTTGAATGCAGAGTTCCAAAGAATACCAAAGAGAGATAAGAAAGCCTCCCTCAGCCATCAATGCAAAGAAATCGAGGAAAACAACAGAATGGGAAAGACTAGAGATCTCTTCAAGAAAATTAGAGATACCAAGGGAACATTTCATGCAGAGATGGGCTTGATAAATGACAGAAATGGTATGGACCTAACAGAAGGAGAAGATATTAAGCAGAGGTGGCAGAATACTCAGAAGAACTGTACAAAAGAGATCTTGACAACCTGGATAATCACGATGGTAGGATCACTCATCTTGAGCCAGACAACATGGAATGTGAAGTCAAGTGGGCCTGAGAAAGCATTTAGTGGAGGTGATGGTATTCCAGTAGAGCTATTTCAAATCCTGGAAGATGATGCTGTGAAAGTGCTGCACTCAATATGCCAGAAAATATGGGAAACTCAGCAGTGGCCACAGGACTGGAAAAGGGCAGTGTTCATTCCAGTCGCAAAGAAACGCAATGCCAAAGAATGCTCAAACTACCCCACAATTACACTCATCTCACACACTAGTAAAGTAATGCTCAAAATTCTCCAAGCATGAAGCTCCAGATGTTCAAGCTGATTTTAGAAAAGGCAGCGGAACCAGAGATCAAGTAGCCAATATCCGCTGGATCATGGAAAAAGCAAGAGAGTTCCAGAAAAACATCTATTTCTGCTTATTGACTATGCCAAAGCCTTTGATTGTGTGGATCACAATAAACTGTGGAAAATTCAGAAAGAGATGAGAATACCAGACACCTGACCTGCCTCTTGGGAAACCTATATGCAGGTCAGGAAGCAACAGTTAGAAATGGACATGGAACAACAGACTGGTTCCAAATAGGAAAAAGAGTACGTCAAGGCTGTATATTGTCACCCTGCTTATTTAACTTATATGCAGAGTATATCATGAGAAATGCTAGGCTGGAAGAAGCACGAGCTGGAATCAAGATTGCCGGGAGAAATATCAATAACCTCAGATATGCAGAGACACCACCCTTATGGCAGAAAGTGAAGAGGAACTAAAAAGCCTCTTGATGAAAATGAAAGAGGAGAGTGAAAAAGTTGGCTTAATGCTCAACATTCAGAAAACGAAGATCATGGCATCCAGTCCCATCACTTCATGGGAAATAGATGGGGGAACAGTGGAAACACTTTATTTTGGGGGGCTCCAAAATCACTGCAGATAGTGATTGCAGCTATGCAATTAAAAGACACTTAGTCCTTGGAAGGAAAGTTACGACCAATGTGTAGACAGCATATTAAAAGGCAGAGACATTACTTTGCCAGCAAAGGTCCATCAGGTCAAGGCTATGGTTTTTCCAGTGGTCATGTATGGATGTGAGAGTTGGACTGTGAAGAAAGCTGAGCACCGAAGAATTGATGCTTTTGAACTGTGGTGCTGAAGAATCTCTTGAGAGTACCTTGGACTGCAAGGAAATCCAACCAGTCCATTCTGAAGGAGATCAGCCCGGGGATTTCTTTGGAAGGACTGATGCTAAAGCTGAAACTCCAGTACTTTGTCCACCTCATGCGAAGAGTTGACTCATTGGAAAAGACTCTGATTATGGGAGGGATTGGGGGCAGGAGGAGAAGAGGACGACAGAGGATGAGATGGCTTGATGGCATCACTGACTCGATGGACATGAGTTTGGGTGAACTCCGGGAGTTGGTGATGGACAGGGAGGCCTGGAGTGCTGCGAATCATGGGGTTGCAAAGAGTCGGACACGACTGAGCGACTGAACTGAACTGAAGAGTTGCTTATACAACCCCCTTTATGTCACTATTTAAAGAGTTGGATTTAGAAAGGGAAATAATTAAAACACGTTGGATAAAAGAAACAATAATGCAGTTCATAATCATTTAAAGTGTCTTGCTCTTAAAAGGCTGTGCTTAGTGACCCAAATGATCACATCCGTTAAGTCCTCCATCTCAGACACCCAGGTACTGATCCTGAGTTTGTTGAACTCAGCTCTATGCTGAGTTTGCTGTTTTGTAGGGTGTCAGTAGGGAATAGCCCATTTCTACCCAGGCAGAGTTTTGTATTTGTAATATAGAGACCAGTTCAATTCTTGTTTCCTAAAACTCCCCATGTTCCCAGATCCCTGAATTGCTTCAGCCTCACTAGCAGGATCTGAGCACACCATGCTGTGAAAAAGAGCTTTTTATTGAGAATAAACCCTTTTAGTCTTAAGAGGAAGTGTCTTGGCTTCCGACATAACTTGAAGCTTTACCTGAGCAGTGTTACAGACGGTAACTTATTGCTGTCAAGGTAACAGGCCCCGCCCCCTCCGCGCCTCGCCCCTCCCACGAATTCTGCGCACAGCGAATGCTCGCCCCGCCCCTGGTCGGAAGCCTGGGCTCTAAAACCAAGAGCCCTTTCACACGGAGCGGGAAGTCGGAGAGCGCGGAGCCGAGGTCTCCGAGCGGCGCCTCAGCTTCCTTCTCGAGTAAGTTTGCAGAGCTCGCCACCCATCCAGTCCCCACCTCCGCGCCCGCTCACTCGTCCTCATGGTGTGGGAATTGCCAGCGACCTGAACACCCTGGCACCCGGTGCTCGGCCCCGAATAGACGCCGCCGCTGCCGCTGCCGTTGCGGCCCAGTTGTCTTTTCGTTTGGGTTTTAAGTGTTTCTGAGGCGGTTTCGGCCCTCGGTCCGCGTAGACACCGCCTCTGGCGACATTTTCTTGCTTAAAACCCTTGTTTACCTCTGGCCTCGCCAAGTAAAGCCCTCTCTCGCGAGTTGGAGTCGCGCCCACCGTGTCGCCTTTTCGACCGCTGGAGGCAGAGCCCGTCGCCCCCGCCCGTGGAGGGGCCGCGCCCTCTCCCCGGTCCCAGGATTCCGGAGAGCCCGCCCTGCTCCTGAGTCCCCTGCCTCCCAGTCCCTCTGTCCTCACGTCTCCTCAGGCCAGTCCTGCCCCGCAGGCAACCCCCTTTCCTGTCAGCTTGTCCCCTCACCCACCTGGGCCAGCCGTGTGACAGCCAGTGCTGTTTCATGCCCAATTCAGCTCGGTTGGGAAAGGTGGTCTTCCGGTCCGGGGCCGACTCGTCGCCCACTCAGTAAATTCAGGAGGCAGGAGGATCAGGAGAAGCAGAGTCAGATGGACTGAGAGAAATAACTGAAACTGAGGAAAAAAGCATCAGGGAGAACCAATGGGAAAACTGAGACTGGCTGAGGGATTTGCAAAGGGATAGTCAAGTCAAAGAGGTTAAGGCTTGAAAATAGACAACTGAGTAAAATAGAGAAGTATTAATAATTAGAAAGCCAGATCTCCAGGGACTGGAAAACAGCACAGGGAGAACTGCCCTGTCTCAGTGATGGGAGCGGGAAGGCGAAGGGCGATGAGGAACATCAGAGGTGGAGAGTCCCTAACTGGGTTTTGGCTGGGTATGAATCCAGGCCTCTTGGGTTAGACCCCCCGAGTTGCGTTTTCACCCGGTTGGAGTCCCGCCACAAAGGTTCAAGCCTCAATCTGAGGTGGCCGGTTTTATGGTGTTGGCAGCGAAAGGTAAGGAGCAGAGGAAGAAAGGGCTGGAAGGAAGCATAGCCACATGGCCTGCCAGAGAGTGGGGAGGAAGGGAGAGTCACAGCGAGAGAAGGGGAGTAATCTGGAGCGCAGAGAGGGAGCCGAAATGGGGGAAGAAAGAGGCAGACATAGGTATGGATTTTTGAAAGACTCAGGAAGGTTGGAGAGAGAGAGCGTTTCGAGGGGGAACGACTTGCAGCAGCCTGGGACAGGACACGTGTGAGGGAGGAAATAGGACAGGAGCAGCAGGAGAGCAGAGGGGGGGAAAAGAGACACCGAGACTCAGATGAAATAGGGAGCTAGGTGAACAGAGGGGTAAGCTCGATCCAGTTGTGGCCAGTTATTTGGATACAGATGATTTTTTTTAGTTATACAGAGGAGGATGAGAATTTCAAAACTCCTGTCTATAAGGCTTGTGTCTTTTTTTATTAGTTGTGGCAGAAGATGACTTTCATTTGCAAACCCTGTTGAGCCTGGGGCAGTGGCTTGATTCACTGAGTTGTGAGTAACCCCCTTCCCTTGTCCTGTCATGAGACGGAGGTCAGGGAAGAAGAGACCTGGGGCAAGAAATGACTGACTCTGTCACTCTGTGGTAGTTTTTTTTTTTTTTTTTTTTTTAAATTAATGTTTTGGCTGTGCTGTCTTTGGTTCTGTGCTGTGGGGTCAGGAGTTGTGGCTCCCAGGTTCTAAAGCACAGGCTCAGTAGTTGTGCACAGGCTTAGTTGCTTGTACTTGTGGAATCTTCCTGAACCAGGGATAGCACCCATGTCCCCTGCATTGTCAGGCAGATACTTATCCACTGTATCACTATTGGGTGCCATTTTTAAAGGAACTCCTTTTTTTTTTTTTTAATGGATTCACATTTTCTTCTTTCTTTATGTATGGTGCTTTTTGTGGCTTGGAATAGGTCTTAATTCATGCAGTTTCTGTAATCATTTTTAAGTTCAGAAATAAGCTTTTTTAGTTTCCAGTATTCTACTCTTATCATCCTTTTCTAAATATGATTATTCTCAGGGTTTTTTTAAACTTTGACACCAGATTTTTAGATTAAAAATAATTCACAATTTTTTTTTCAAATTTTTTTCGGATTTATTCCTAGCCTGAGTGCTTTTTTCCCTTCATCTCGTACACTTGAAATTTTCTTTGGTAAGTAGTAAATCATCTTAGACTATTTTGTGCTATACTTAGCAAAAATGTCACCTCGTTTATCAATTCTATTGAGGTAGATGAACCTAGAGCCTGTTATACAGAGTGAAATAAGTCAGAAAGAGAAAGACAAATACTGTATATTAATGCATGTATATGGAATTTAGAAAGATGGTACCAGTGATCCTACATGCAGGGCAAGAAAGGGAGACACAGATGTAAAGAACAGACTTTTGGACTCAGTGGGAGAAGGCGAGGGTGGGATGATTTGAGAGAATAGCATTGAAACATGCATATTACCATATGTAAAATAGAATGATCAGTGCAAGTTTGATGTACAAAGCCGGGCACCCAAAGCCAGTGCTCTGGGACAATCCAGAGAGATCGGGTGAGGAGGGAGGTGGAAGGGGTTCAGGATGAGGGGGACACATGTCCAATTCATGTTGATGTATGGCAAAAACCATTACAATATATAAAATAATTATCCTCCAATTAAAATAATTAAAAATGAGGACACTGAAAAAATACAAGTTAATAAGCAAAGATCATGTCCCTCCCTTTCTCCGAATTCAAAGAGACATACATCTTGGAGGGTTTTATGTATGTAACATCGTGTAATAACATAGACATATTTTCAACTGTGGTTTTACCAAAGACATGAATTGTGTGTATGTGTTTATATGTGCACACACAAATGGATGTTTCTGGTCTCAGCTCTTTACCACAGAATAACGGAGGTATGACATTAGATCTTGTGAAATTAAAGGCATTTCTTTGAGAAGTGGGAAAATAAAAGAACATTTAACACAATAAAACCAACAAAATAAAATGCTTCATTCTTTCAAAAAAAGAGAAAAAAAACACACCTAGTTTAACTGGTTAGTCTAATGGTCTGTTTTCTCCGTTTTCTATGATCAGTGAAAAATGAGCTGTGAGGTGATATGAAGATGTTTCCCTCAGGTCCCTTTTTGACTTTTCTGTGCAAATGAGGAAGGATGGGCTGGATTGACCTGGAACCTTCCAACAGAGCCTCTCTATTTATGATAAAAAAGGTTGCTCAGATCCTATTTCTAAGCTGACCCCTTACAATGTTTTTTGTACTGGTGGATATATATTTGCAATTCTGTATTTTTAAAATATTTTACTGCAATCTTATAATAAAGAATTACCTGCTTGGTATCAGTTTGACCCAGTCTTGAAAGAAAGGTTTCTTTTGCTCAGATACATAACAGATGTTCCTGGTCTTAAATGGGATGGGCATTAAAGACAAACTTGGCCCCCTTGCCCTTCAGCCTCTCACTTATACCCGGTTCTTTTATACCCGGTTCTTTTCACTCAGCTCAGACCTTCTCATAAACGGCTTCTCTCTCGGCCTGAGGGAGTCCACTTGTAACATGGAGATGAGAGACTAGACCGGAAGAGCAACACTGACCCCTGAAATGATTAGCCAAATTAGCTGTGTGTTTGTGTGTGGTAGTTCTGGTTTGGAGGGAGTGTCTGGCAGTGATTAGAATTTTAAGTCCTCCCTGAATGAAAAACAAAAAGGAAAACTGTAGGATAGAGGCAGGATCACAGGCTCAGAATCAGATGACTTCTATGAATAAGAGTAAACCTGAAGGGAAATTTTTTTTACGTCCTGACGTTCAGACTTCCACTTCTTGGGACAAAAACTTGACTCCTCGCTGTGGCTCCACAGCCCTCTGTCAAGCTCAGGCCCCTGTCAGTGTCTCCAACCTCATCCTGGGAGTTGACCCTTTGCTCATGGTTCAGCCTGTCCTGGTCTCATTTACCTTTTCTCTGTTTCCAAATACCAAAACCATTTCTGTTGGATACCTTAGTTTCTTTTCTCACCTTCAAGTCACCCTGGCTGAGGCCCTTTGTCACCCTTCAAGTATAGGCTCAGAGAGGTCTCCCCACCCGGTCTCTCTCATGTTACCCAGGTTTATTGCCTGTGTATCAGTTGCCATCAGCAGAAATCAATGCCCTTCTTCATGGGTTATGAGTCCTTCCTGGTTCCCCTCTTTTTAGGGCTCATAGTGTTCCTCTTCTTCCCAGCGTGGCTGCAGTACCTGTTACTGGAAATGTCTTTAGATGACAGGACTATGGGTTGGGCTGAAATAATCCTCAGGGAAGACCAAGAGAACAGGGCAGATGATGAAGATGTTTCCCATGTTCTGGACATTTCAGCTATAGTTGATCTTTACCCCATGTGACTACTTAATTACTCAAAAGATGAGCCAAGAAATATAGGAAATCCTGAAAAGCCCTACAGACCTGGTGTCCTCAAGCAGTGGGCTAAGGTGTCCCTGCATTTAGTCTGCTGTGTTTAGTCCGCTGCAGCCCCCAGATCTAAGTTCTGCGCATCCAGGGACTGGTCGCCATCATGGACCGCAGCTTTGCTATCTAAGACTTCATGTGCTCAGTGTCAGTGATTGTGATTTCAGTGCGCTGAGGATGAACAGAAATCCAAAACCTAATGGGGCAAGAAGGAGACGCTGCCCCCCCGCCCCACCCCAAGAGCTAGAATATCTTCCAAGTAGGTGTGGGTGAAGGAAACAGGAGAGAGTGAGACCTGGAGACCCTTGCTTTGAGACTTCCTCATCTCAAATGCCTTTGTACGTGGACTCCATAATGTCCCCAGGTGGTGCCAGATTTTCCAGAGAGCTAGTCTCTTGATTTTCATACTGCATGTGCAGTGTCCTTTGGGCGGTAGCTCTTGGGCACTCCTCTTGTGATCCCCTTTGCCAAGAAACCCCTGTGCGCTTTAGTCCTGCTTAGTCCAGTCACGCAGGGAGGAGAGGTAGACAAATGGGGTAAGTAGAGGGAGCCTGGTGGGGTCTGCAGGATGGTTGTGGCAGTACTTGGGGGCATCCAGGTGAGCCCAGTGAATGGAGCATGCGCCCATCCCAAGTGTAGTTGCAGGGACAAGGGGTGTGTGGATCTGTTGGAAGAGAATGTCTCTGTTCAGGCTGGAGCACCTGGAAGCAGGTTTGTTGGAGAGCCCGCATGGAGTGGTTTGAGGTTCTACTGCCTGAGCTTGTGTTCCCCGGGACAGCAGTGCTGAGGCTGACATGTGCCTGCACAGGTTTGATTTGACAACTCATGACCACACGTGAGCAGCAATGAAAAACGTGGAATTCAGCCAAGAGAAGTCTTTTCCACTGTTAGAACGGTGGCCTGGGCTGAGCCTGCAGGCAGCTATGGGTGCAGGAGGATGGGAGCCTTGGGCTTGAGGGGCTGGTTCTAGCAGGTGCCCCCAGCATCCACTCCATGCCCTGGCTTTTGTTGGCTCTTTTAGCAGGCAGGCACCATAGAGTAACAGGGAAAATCTCAGGTCATTTTTTGCATCAACTTTGGTATCATTGTGTACTTGGGGTTGCCGGTGCAGAAAGATTCATGTGCATTTGGGAAGATACCAAGAGAATCTGGAGTGTTTCCTTGGAAGATGCTGAGGTCTCACTGGTCCATGTGCATCATTGGAGTTATCCCTCTTTTTCATAGTCTTTGGAGATTTCGATGTTTGACCTGGATCACTCACTGTAAATGAAACTATGGTGTCTTGTGTCTGTGGATCCTTGGGTGTCCTCTTTCGTATTTTGCCTCATGGATGAGTTATCAGGGCTTGGAACACTTTTTGTTTGTATAAGAGGGTTTGAGGCTCATTATAGGCTCTGTGGACACTCTGTTGGACACCATGAAAGTTTGTAAGTTTGTTTGAGGCCCGCTGGGAAATTAGGAGTACTAATGTTAAGACTGCGGAATGCTTGTTATAAGGTGGTCCTGCTCGGTAGGTATCTCTGGGCCCAACCTGAGAAGAGTCATAAAGTCGTCTGATGTAGGGAAGATGGCTCTGAAAAATCAGAGGGCTGCGATTCTACAGTGATCTGTAGCCCGGAGGCTCCTCCTTTAGAAGATGAAGCTGCAACTCCCTTGCTGCCAATCTGGGTTCTGTGTTATCCACTCCTGTCCCTCCCAAAATAAGCACACACACAGGCACAGTACAGAAAACATGGAATCTTAACTGCACTGTTGGTGGTAATGTTAATGGTACTGCTATGTTGGAAAATAAAATGGAAGTTCCTTAGCAAATTAATATAGAACTGTTCTTCAGTCTGTCAAACCCATTTCTGACAGATATCCAAAGAAAAAGCGATCAGAGGTATGTCCAGAGTCCCATGAGTGTGACTGGATCTGCAGTACCCAAGGCATAGACACAGCCCAGATGTCTCTTGACAAAAGAATAGGTAACAAAAGTGTGGTATAGAAATATTTATTATATACTATATATTCATGAACTATTTTTCTCTATATATAAATATAAAAATCAGGAATCCTGCATTTATGCCAAAATGAATGAACCTAGAGAACATTATGCCAAGTTAAATAAGCCTGACGAATGAGGACAGACACTGTATGTGGAAACTAGACTTGTCATAATTATAGACCATCGAGTTATAAGACTGTTACCAGGAGGTGGGTGGAGGGGGAAATGGGGCACTGGTAGGCAAAGAGTAGAGATTTTCAGTTGTAAAATAAGTAAGTTCTGGGGATCTGAGGTACTGCATGCTGCCAGTAGTGTTTCTATATACTTGGAATTCGCCCAGAGAGAAATAATACAGTGTACTCATAGGTGGAAGTGTAACTTTCTCGACTATAATAATTATTCAGTGTATGAATCTATCACATGATCACTTTATACACAGTACGTTTATACCATTTTTGTTAGTTACACCTTAGTAAGGCTGGGAAAGAAAAAGAGAGTTGGGGAGTGCTCTTCTCCTCTGAACGGTGCTCAGTCCAGGCTTCACGTTTCATTCATGAGGCATTTTGCATACCCATGTTTTGTACCCTCTGACTAGAGATTCCCCTTCAGGTAGTTTGTGTTGGTCCACAGCTCGAGAATGTTTAAGATGCCTCAGTTGATTCCAGTCTGGATCCCTCACTGAGCATCAGGACTCTGAGTCCTCCCAGTCCTGAGGGCTGAGATGTGGCCTGAGAAGGGCATGCTCTGTTCTAACTGGGGATGGATCAGGGCCTGCTGTGTGACCTGAAGGAGATTGCCTGGTCAGCTGAGATGCCCCCTGCTGCTGTGTACATGAGGCCTCACCGGAAAGGAAGTGTGATCCGAGGGAAAGTGTGGGAAAGTCCCATGTTGGTCTCTCTGTGGGAGTTGACTGTCCTGAGACCCTCCTGAGACAGTGGCCACAGGGGACTGTGTGTTCCTCATGGTGAGGGCTTCCCTGTGTGTGTGGTTGGGGCTCAGGAAGGGGGTGTGCTGACTCTAAGCGTTAAGTAGCATTTCAACTTTCATGATAGACCTCTGAAAACTTATATTGCCTGAGGAAGCTCTGACATTAAGGAAGCCTTTCTCTGGACTCGCTAATCGTGTCTGATTCTGGAGTGTCCTATCTGACTCCTGTATACTCACACTCACCTGGGGCCTTCCCTCAGGCCCTGTAGTCTCCACTTAGATCCCATCTCCCCATGACCTGGTGACCTGGCCCTTGTGAGGAGGCTCTGTCAACCAGGGTAAGGAAACTGCATGTGGAAGTCAGGTATTAATATGCACAATAGCTGGTAAAATCTGGGAATCAGATCAATTAGGGGCAGTTTGTTCTGACTTTTTTAAGGCAGTTCAAACTAAAATGTGAGTCAAACTCTTGAAATCATTATGGCTAATAGAATGGAAAGTTCAGAAATAGACATGAGTGATACAGTGTTTTTTAGTTTATCATCAGATTTAAACTACGAAATGAATCTAAGTTTGGCAGGTGGAAATTTTCATCACCTCCATTCTTCAGAGGTTGTCCTTTCACTCTGTGGATTGAATCCTTTGACACAGAGATGTTTTAACCTTTAATGCAAGCAAGATTCCACCTTCATTCTTTTGCTGGTGGATATATATTTTCTCAGCATCATGGTTATTGAGACTGTCCTTTCCCTTTTGTGTATCTTGACATCTTTGTGAATATACCTTACATATACACAAAGAATTATTTCTGAGTACTGTGTTCTGTTCAGTTGGTGTATTTATCTGTTTTTATACATCACCTTGATTACCTTGTAATACGTTTTGAAATAGAAAGACCTCCATCTTCTTTCTTCAAGAGTTTCACTGTTTGCTCTTTGAATAGTTCTGTGACTTTCACCATGTTTTATTCTGCTTCTACAAAGATTGTCATGGCAGTTTTGATAATGAGTTAATTGGTTGATTGATCCTTTGTGGGGTTATTAAAGAATCTTTTTTGATATAGCATGTTTCTTTTGTAATCTTTATGATTTTTACCTATGAAACTTTGTCATGTGGGAAAGGAGATAAATTTACTTCTTTTTCAATTTGGGGACCTTTGATTTCCTTTTCTCATCTAATTGCTCTAAGGATTTCAGTGCTTTGTTGAACTGTAGTGCAGTGTGCATCCTTGCCTTCCTCTTGACCTCAGAGGAAAAGCTTTCATTCTTTCCCCATTGCTGTGCTCTTTTCATAATGGCATTTATTATGTTGATGTTGGTATAATTTATTGTCTGTAGTTTGTTGAGTGTTCCATCTTGAAAGGTTGTCAAATTTTTGTGAATGGTTTTTTCTGCGTCGAGATGATCCTGTGTTTTTTTTTCCCCTTTAATCTGTTAATGTAGTGTGTCATATTAATTGATTTTTTTATGTTGACTTCTCCTTGCCTTATAGGAATAAAATCCACTTGGTCATGGTTGTCAGATCTTTTTATTTATTTGTTTTAATTGAAGGATAATTGCTTTATAGAAGTTGTTGTTTTCTGCCAAATACCAACATGAATCAGCCATAGGTATACATATGTCCCCTCCCTCCCAACTTCCTCCCTATCCCACCCCTGTAGGTTGTTAGAGAGCCCCTGTTTGAGTCCCTGAGTCATTGAGCAAATTGGCATTGGCTCGCTACATATGGTAATGTAAGTTTCCATGTTACTGTCTCCATACATCTCACCCTCTCCTTCCTCCGCTCCACCCTCCGTCTGTTCTCTGTGTCTGTTTCTCCAGATCTTTTTAATATGTGTTGAAGTTGGTTTGCAAGTATTTTAATTTTGCATCAGTATTTCTCAGGAGTATTGATTTCTAATTTTCCTTTCTTGTGTCTTTGGGAAATCATCAAACTATTAGAATCAGGCTTGCTCCATAGAATTAGCAGGATTAGTGGTAATTCTTTTGTAAATGTTTGGTAGAATTTGGTCCTGGATTTTTCTTAGAGGTTTCTACTTTTTAAATCTCTCTAGTTATAATGGGCTTCCCTGGTGACTCAAATCATAAAGAATCTGCCTGCATTGCAGGAGACCCAGGTTCTCTCCCTGGTTTGGAAGATTCCCTGGAGAAGGGAATGGCTGTCTAGTCCAGTCTTCTTGTCTGGAGAAATTCCACGGACAGAGGAGCCTTGTGGGCTACAGTCCGTGAGGTCACAAAGAGTCAGACATGACTGAGTGGCTAACACTTTAACTTTCAACACTTCTCAATTTTTTTATTTCTTAATAAGTAAAATAGTTTGTATGTTTCTGAGAATTTGCCAATATCTCCTATATTCTGTCATTTATAGGCATATCTCCTATATTCTGTCATTTATAGGCATTATTGGTCATAGTATTTTCTTATCTTTAGAAACTTTCTTTGACATCAGTTGTAATCACTCCTGTTTCATATCTGTTTTTAGTTATTTGAATCTTTTTTTTCTCTTTTCCTTAGTCTAGGTGTGGGTTTTCTTATACAGTTTTTTCAAGACATCAACTCTTGGTTTGTTGATTTTTATGTTTTTCTGCTTTCTATTTTATCTTTGGTTTAATCTTATTTACCTGTTTCCTTCTGCTAAACTTTAGTTTGTTATCCATTTTCTGTTTCCCAGAGGTCTAAAAATAGAGTTCAGATTTAAGATCTTTTCTCTTTTTTACTGCAAGCATTTAACAGGTCAGACTTTCCTTTTAGTACAGTCAGACTTTCCTTTTAGTACAGTCTTCTCTGTATGTTATAAATTTTGTAATGTTGTCTTTTTGTTTTCATCCATGTATTTAAAAATTTCCACGTGATTTTTTTCTTAGACCCCCATTTGTGGTGTAAGAGTGAGTTGTTGTCCACATTTGGGGAATTTTCTTTTTTTCTTGTGTTCATTTCATTGTTGTTAGGGAAGATACTTTTATGGTATCAGTCTCTTAACGTTGTTAATTTTGGCCTAACATGTGGTCTCTCATAGAGTTGTTTTATGTGTCCTTGAGATGCACGTGTTTTATGCTTCTGTTGGGCTGTGTGATCTGTACATGTCTTTTCAACTTGGGTGTTGAAATCTCGTACTCTTCCTGTGCCACTATTTCTGTCTTCCTTTCCCTTAATGTTTGCTTCATTTTTCTGAGATATCTAATGTTAGATGTATATATATTTTTACTTGTTACAGCTTTTTGGTAAATTGATCGTTTTATCATTATACGATTTATCTCATTGCACTTTTGTTTTTCTTCAGTTTGTTTTGTCTGATATGACAGTCTCCGCTGCTCTCTTTAGGATGGGCTGTCTTTGTCCATCCTTTCACTTTTCACCTTTCCATGTTCTTAGCTTTGTGAGTACTACCTATTTCAACTCTCTGACAAACTCTGTGTCTCTTGCCCTGGGTTTTTCCTCCTGTTACTTCTAGTGGCCCCTGCTCCTGTGCATCGTATGGTGGTGACAGGCACCCTGGACAGCTCCTTTCATGCCACTGTAATTTCAGAAGGAATGTATTGAATGTTTCTTTCCTATCATGATGTTTCTTGAGATAGTCTTGCTTAATAACTATATTTTTTTCCATATTCTTTTTTGCCATGATTTTTAATTCTCCAAAAAGTTTTTATACTTTACTATTGTGATAATTTTTTTGTCATAATCTAATAACTCTTCTAATTTCAAATCACTGTAGCCGTTAAAAAGAATTCATTTGAATCAGTTCTGTTGAGATGGATGAAACTGGAGCCGATTATACAGAGTGAAGTAAGCCAGAAAGAAAAACACCAATACAGTATACTAACACATATATATGGAATTTAGGAAGATGGCAATGACGACCCTGTATGCAAGACAGGGAAAGAGACACAGATGTGTATAATGGACTTTTGGACTCAGAGGGAGAGGGAGAGGGTGGGATGATTTGGGAGAATGACATTCTAACATGTATACTATCATTTGAATCGAATTGCCAGTCTATGTCTGACGCAGGATGCAGCATGCTTGGGGCTGGTGCATGGGGATGACCCAGAAAGATGTTATGGGGAGGGCGGTGGGAGGGGGGTTCATGTTTGGGAATGCATGTAAGAATTAAAGATTTTAAAATTTAAAAAATAAAAAAAAAATTAAAAAAAAGAAAGAAAAAAAAAAGCAAAGAAAGTCTTTGGTTTCTGTTAATGCCTTGCTATGTAAATTTAAATGAATAAAATTGTATTTATAGTTCTGTATATGGTAATTTTATTATGAATTGAGTTCAGGTATTTTTTTTTAATGTTTTTACCAGTTTTCTTTTGGTAGCCCAGTGTAGAATCCTGTTGACAAACTCAGCTGAGTACAGAAAATACATTTTTATCGTCTGAAAGATGCTGAAATACATGTGAATAAAAAATACATATGGATAATATATAATTGTCCAATAGATCTGTCAAGAGATGAATCCTCTCATATCAGTTAATTTTTGATAGATATGCATGCATGCATGTGCAAGTCTGTGGTTTAGATAGAAGACATCATGATTTAAAAACTACATATTACCTTTTTTTTCAGTTGAAATTATGTTATCAGTATAATCTGTGGCCTTGAAATTTTCTAAACAATCCTGTTAGTGTTTTAAGTAGTAAATTACTAACAGTCGTGTTTCTGTATCCACGTCCATAATGACCTTTCATGCCATTCCACATTGTTCACTTTGGACTTTGTTTTTTTTAATTAATACAGTATTTATTTGTTTTCCTTCTGTCAAACCCTGAGCCCACCACTTTCCCCAGGCTGCCTGAGGAGTTCCAGGACAGAAAACATACAGGGCAGATACAGGAGAAAGAACTATGGAAGGTGGAAACAGCTCCTTCACATCGTGAAGATGAGCTAGACCACCATCACGCAAAAGAGCCCCATGGCCTTTGAGAGGGCCAAGCCCATGGCGTAGAAGAGCTACTGTTTCAGAGAAGGGTTCCTGGCATAACACTGATGAAGCTCCCAAACACAGTCCCACTTCCAGCCCCAGAGCCAGCCACCCCTGCTGTGGCAGCTCCAGCTCCAGGGAACTTGGCTGCTGTGTCAAAGTCCCTTGAAATGGCACTGGTTTGGAAGCTGTGGCTAAGAATAAATGAGAAGGTCCGGGGACCTGGGGCTGCCAAGCTGCTGTGGCTCTCATGGGTCAGTGTCTCCAGTCCTTCACCACCACTGTGGACAGTGATCACTCAACAGGAGGGAGGTTCTCCCAATCAGGGAGAGGGTGGAGACGAATTTGGCGCAGGTGTCCATTTTCAAGGGATGAAGGCCCGAGGCCAGAGAGCTGCTCCCCCTGCAGAGAAGACAGAGGGGCAGGGAGGAGTCTCACCTTGGACCTCTTTCAAGTTTTCCTTAGGAGCCCTCTGTCAAAGGACTTGTAATGTTCTCTGTATTACTTCCGTGTTAGATACTTGAGCTTCATTTGCTGAGCCCAAGCTTCTGAGTTCAGGTGCTTCATGTAACGTTTCTTACCTTCTTGATCTAAGTCGAGTTTCTCAGAGTGTCTGTGACACAGGTTTTCTTCTGTAAGGTGGGAACAGATCATTCTTTAATGAGCTATTGTATTGATGACAGGTTCTTGCCTGTAAAGTACTTATTTAATGTTTAGAGTAATAACAGGAATTTAGAGCAACAGGAAGCCTTCAGACACTTTTGGTCCTTGCTGCTGTTATCAACGTCATACCTGAAAATTTTGGCCTTTCCATTAAAAGTGCCGTGGAGTGTGTCATCTCTGAAGACACCACTCATGCTGTACCTCATTGAGATAATGAGTTGCACTCACTGGGTAGAACATAATATCTGACACTTCTGTATAGCCAAAACAGTGTTGAGCTTTATTTTTATATATTTCATGGACTTTGAACAGTGATGAAAAATCCATATTAATTGGAGGATCTCATAAGGCCTTATGAAGAACCATAAGAAATTAAAATTAGAGATGCATAATTTCTCCAGATACCCCTGCATGGATCTCTTAGAACACGTACTTCAACCAAGTCAATCCGTACCCCTTACCACCCTTTCTCTTTTGCATGAAAATGAGAACTTTTCATGGCCCTTTTGGTGACATGTGGTTTCATTTCAGGAACGACTGACCTCTGAGGATGTGGCCATCAAATTTACTCAGGAGGAGTGGGAATTCCTGGACCCTGCTCAGAGGGCCTTGTACAGGGACGTGATGCTGGAGACCTACAGGAACCTGCTGTCTGTGGGTGAGGATGATTTCCTTCCAGAGCTGCCCTTGGGTATCTGCATTTTCCCTGTGTGCCCCTTGGGAGGCCCTGATGTCTTTCTTCTGAGAGTTCTGGTGACTGGGGCATGACACAGCTTCACAAGGTTAAACTGACCCTCTTCAGATGCTGTGTCTGTTTCATGTCACTGACTAAGGATCAGACCTGTACCCCCAAGGGCATCCCAGAATTTCTGTTTCAGATCTGAATATTATCTCCACATTGGAGCGGACAATGGGGAGTGATGTAAAAATAGCTAAAAATAGAATGTATAAAGAAAAACGAGTATCTCAAAAGGGCTGTTTTTTGTTTTTTTTTTTTTTTCCTGTTAGGAGTGGGACAAGCTGGTGGATTGGATCCTCTGTGGTTGTTACTTAGGAAAATGTAAAGAGAGTGGATAGAGAGATCATCTTTTTGATCCTAGATCCTCCCAGGGGAGTGTATGTGAATCTTGTGGGCTCTTAGCTTGCCATCTGTAGGTCGAGTGCATGGTCCCATCTCCAAATCCTGTAGTGTCTGACCTTCATGTTATATTACTTTTACTCTTGTGCTGCTCTACCCAGTCTGGGAATGTCAGCTGTTCCCGATGTTACATTCTCCTTACTTTGTATCATTTTACCTCTTCGATTTCTTTGAAATCTATTCCTGAGGGTCTGAAATTTTATCTGGTTTCCTTGCTCTGATAATCCACCCATGTTTAATTGGCAGCCTCTGGTGAGTCTCTGTGGAGTGGATTTACTAGGAAACAGAAAACTGTGATGGAGACAGTATTCCTAATGTTATTTTCTTGCTCTGTACAAAGTCACCACTTGAAGCTATCCAGTAGAGTGGTCAGTTTCTTCTAGGATTATGAGAGAGAAAGTATCACGAGAGCCTGATACATCTTTCCAGGTTATTTTCTGGCTTTGGAGACTGTCAAAGGCACCATGACAGTGTTGTTGATATGTATCAAGGACCATATATTTTAGCCTCTGTAAATGATATGGGAATTTATCCCAGGACAACTTTGTCCAAGTTCACATTCTCATATCTATGAGGTTATTGGCTGCACTGTTGTTCTGTGCATTGAAGGTATTTTTTAATTTTATCATTGAGTTCAAATTTCTGTGTTACTCTTAGTGTTTCTGGTTTGTATTTGCAACGCATTGGATGGTTGATTGGGAAATGGTCCCTATGGTGGAACTGGTGATCAGTCTCTCATAAAATTTTTATATATATTCTTTGTACTCATTTATTATCAGATGTATGATTTCCACGTTTTCTCTTTTACTGTTGAGTGTCTTTTCAAACTCACTGCACTTTAATGCAGAGTAGTTTATAATTTTGATATAGTTCAATTTATTAATATCTGGTTTTATTTTGTGGCCTGTGCTTTTGGTGTTATATCTGGTAAATCATTTGTGGGTCCAATTTCCACAAACATTTCCTGCATGTTTACTTCTAGGAGTTTTATACATTTGGGACCTAAGTGTAGGTCTTTGAACCATTTTGAGTTCATTTTTATCTGTAGTGTAAGATAATGTCCGAAGTAAATTCTTTTGCTGGTGGGTATTCAGTTTTGTCAACATGTCTTGTTTCGTAGACTGCTTCCCCTGTTTAGTAGTTTTTACACCCTTATGAAACATTCTTTTTAGGTATGCTGCTGCTGCTGGCTGCTAAATCACGTCAGTCATGTACAACTCTGTGCAGCCCCACAGACGGCAGCCCACGAGGCTCCTCGGTTGCTGGGATTCTCCAGGCAAGAATACTGGAGTGGGTTGCTATTTCCTTCTCCACTTTTTAGGTATAGTTAATTTACAATGTCATGTTTCAGGTATACAGCAGTTTACAAGATACTTAATATAGTTCCCTGAGCTATATCGTAGGTTTTGGTGTTTATCTATTTTATATATATATTAGTTTGTATATATTCAGACTCCTAATTTATCTCTCCCTTTCCAGCCCCCACCACCATCCTCCACTATCCCCTTTGGTAACCATAAGTTTGTGTTTTATGCTGGTGAGTTTATTTTGTGAATAAGTTCATTTGTATCATTTATTTCAGTTCAACATATAATATCCTCTGATATCTGTCTTTCTCTGATTTCACTTAGAATAATCCCTAAGTCTGTCTATATTGCTGCAAAAAGTATTACTTCATTGTGTTTTATGCTGTGGAGGTGGCAACACACTCCAGTGTTCTTGCCTGGAGAATTTCATGGACAGGGGAGTCTGGCAGCTGCAGGTCATGGGGTCTTAAAGAATTGGACATGGCTGAGCTACTTTCACTTCACAATATTCCCTTGTATATATGTACCACATATTCTTTATCCCTTTGTCTGTCAGTGAACATTTAGGTTGCTGCCGTGTTTTGGCTGGTATAAATAGTGCTGCTAAAAACTCTGGGGTGCATGTATCATTTTGAATTAGTTTTCATAATTTCTGGATATATGCCCAGGATTGGAATTGCTGGTTCATGTGATAGCTCTATTTTTAGTTCTTTATGGAACCTCCATGCTATTCTCCCAAGTGGCAGTACCAATTTATGTTCCTTCCAACAGTGTAGGAAGGTTCTCTTTTCTCTACACCCTCTGAAGCGTTTATTGTTTGTAGGCTTTTTGATGGTGGTCATTCTGACCAGTGTGAGGTGATAGATTTTTGTGGTTTTGATTTGCATTTCTCTCATAAGTAGAGACATCAAACATCTTTTCAGGTGACTATTGGTCATCTGTTTGTCTCCTTTGGAGAAATATCTGTTTTGATCTTCTGCCCAGTTTTTGATTGGGTTGTTTGTTTGTTTGTTTTGATATTAAGCTGTATGAGCTGTTTGTATATTTTGGAAATAAATCTCTTATAGGTAGCATCATTTGCATATATAGTCTCATAGTCCAAAAGTTGTATTTTTGTCCGTTTGGGGTTTCCTTTATTTTGCAAAAAGGTTTTAAATTTAATTAGGTCTCATTTGTTTGATTTTGCTTTTATTACCATGACTGGTAAGAGATAGAGCCAAAAAAATTTTGCTGACATTTATGTCAGTGTTTTGCATTTGTTTTCCACTATGAATTTCATAGTATCTGGTCTTCCATTGAGATTTTTAATACATTTTGAATTTATTTTTGTATGTGGTGTTAGAGAATGTTATAATTTCATTCTTTTTCATGTAACTATCCATTTATCCCAGCATCACTTATTAAAGAGACTTCTTCATTCTATGTTCTTTCCCCCTTTGTTATAGAATAATTGACTCTGAGTAAATTGTTGTATTTCTGGGTTTTCTGTCCTGTTCTACTGATCTGTGTCTCTGTTTTGTGCCATCATCATACCACTTCCCTGGTGGCTCAAACGGTAAAGCACCTGCCTACAATGCAGGAGACCCAGGTTCAGTCCCTGGGTCAGGAAGATTTGCTGGAGAAGGAAATGGCAACCCACTTCAGTATTCTTGCCTGGAAAATCCCATGGACAGAGCAACCTGGTAGGCTACAGTCCATGGGGTCACAAAGAATTGGATACGACTGAGCGACTTCACTTTTACTTTGATGACTGTAAGTTTGTAGTATAGTCTAAACTGAGGGAACATGATTCCTCCAGCTCTGTTCTTCCTTCTCAAGATCATTTTAGATATCAGAGTCTTTTGTATTTGGTACAAATTAAGTTTTTCTTTGTTTAATGAAATATGTCATTGTTAATTTGATAAAGATTGCATTGAATATGTAGATTGCCTTGGATAGTGCCAGGGTCCAGCGCTGGTGGATCCAGGGAATTCAAATTGTGGATGGCGTTGGCAAGGAAAAACTTTTTTATTTATTAATATAGGATTAGATTAGGAAGAAATAGTATAGTAGGAAATTTAGGTGGAGAAAAGGAGGCTGAAGAACTTGGTTTATGTGGAAAACCTATAAAGTTCCAGACAAGGAACTTGCACCATCTACGTTAGGCCACCGGTGTCCGTTTGAATATCGGAGAGTGCCCCGCCTTGGGCTCTCTCTCTTACAGATCTTAGAATCCGGGACAAGTAAGTAGACATGGCGATCCTCCATGCCCCAGATGGGAATTCAGCTGAAAATGGGGAGAAAAGAACAACATGGGGAAGCCCAGCATCGGTGCAAGACTCCAAAAACTATTTTTCAAAATCAGCTTATATACCCCAAGTTGTACATAAAGAAATAATGGAATATGCAGAGTTATGCAGGGGCAGCAGTCCTGACCCTCATAGAGACAAGGCTTTCTTTTTGCCTACCCTCCCGTATACAAAAGGTCTGGGGTGGTTTACATTATCTTCTGGCCAAGAGGCTTGTTAACATTTTTATGGCTCTCTTCCTGGATAATTGTCTATCAACCGGAAAACTCCTTTTCCCTAGAAGTGTTTTTTCTTTACTCTGCATCACCCTCAAAGTACTAAATAAAGTTACATTCCTATAGAACAAAGGTGCAATGGGTTATAACAAAGAAAGTACTTAACTCAAAGATCTAATGTTGCTCATACCAGGTCTACTACTTGTTTTTCTTGTTTTTAGATATACCAACTATATCTAAGAATAAAGGATATAAAAATCTGGCAGCAATTATTGGCTCAACAAATGAAACCTTTAATCAGTCCTATTCTAATGATTTTGACTCCTCGGAAGCCCCTACATTCCTAGGATGTTTTAAGCTTCCTGTGCCTCCAGCGGTCTGGAGGCCTCAAATAATCACATGCGCAGCTGTACGAGTCCTGCAGGCAGGCTAGAAAGCCATCAGAGGGGTTTTTGGATTGAAACACTCCTATTATACCCAGGAGATTTATTATCAAAAAGCTCTAAATTAATTTTTTTCCAGAAAAAGGTAGTGGGGGGACAGCCCCCTGTTAATGACAGAAGAGTAGGTGGAAAGCATAACACAGTAAAGCAGGCAGGCTCTGGTCTTGGGGGGTGGATGCTCAGGAAATTCCAAGGGGAACCCCTGAAGCCTGATCATGTCCTTGCGTTTTGTCAGGCTTCCTTCCGCATGACCTTGTCATGGGTGGGATTCCTCATGCTGGCTCCCGTCAGGATAGTATGGTCATTTTGGCCGTGTTACTTCTTTCAATCCAAGAACATGGTATATGTTTCCATCTGTTTGTGTCATCTTTGGTATCAGTCATCAGCATCTTATAGTTTTATGAGTACAGTTCTTTTGACATTTTAGATAGGTTTATTCCTTAGAATTTTATTCTTTTCTATGAGATGGTGAATGGGATTGTTTCATAAATTTCACTTTCTGATATATCATTATTAGTGTATAGAAATGCAACAGTTTTCTATATATTTTGTATCCAGCAAGTTACTCTGTTCATTGATGAGGTCTAGTAGTCATGTTCTCTTAGCAAACATGTTTTCTGCTGTGCTTTACTAACTCTATGGTGTGCTTGTGTGAATGAATGACATGCCCTGCGTGAAGCAAGTAAGGAGCCCTGCTCTGCGGTTCCACAGTGATCTCATAGGGCTTTTGGCAGAAACCTGTCAGGGGTTTATACCGACCTGCCAATGCTAAGAGGCACCCAATGTCTCCTTTGGGAACCAACCAGAAATGGGCAAAGTGTGTGGACCGAACTCTCCTTTCTCGGTCAAACTTTTCAGTCTCTTTGACCATTTCATAACTCCTTGGGAATTAGAAGTACTAACCTAATCTAGAGGAGCTATCCCACGTTGAAGGTCAGGAACGGTGGCGGTAAGGAGATAACCCTCGTCCAAGGTAAGGAACAGCAGCTGTGCTTTGCTGGAACAGCCGTGAAGAGATACCCCACTCCTAGGTAAGAGAAACCCAAATAAGATGGTAAGTGTTACAAGAGGGCATCAGAGGGCAGACACAGTGAAACCATACTCACAGAAAACTAGTCAATCTAATCACACTAGGACCACAGCCTTGTCTAACTCAATGAAACCAAGCCATGCCTGCGGGGCAACCCAAAACAGGCGGGTCATGGTGGAGAGGCCTGACAGAATGTGGTCCACTGGAGAAGGGAATGGCAAGCCACTTCAGTATTCTTGCCTTCAGAACCCCATGAACAGCAGGAAAAGGCAAAATGATAGGATACCAAAAGAGGAACTCCCCAGGTCATTAGGTGCCCAATATGCTACTGGAGATCAGTGGAGAAATAACTCCAGAAAGAATGAAGGGATGGAGCCAAAGCAAAAACAATACCCAGTTGTGGATGTGACTGGTGATAGAAGCAAGATTCGATGCTGTAAAGAGCAATATTGCGTAGAAACCTGGAATGTCAGGTCTATGAATCAAGGCAAATTGGCAGTGGTCAAACAAGAGATGGCAAGGGTGAATGTCGACATTCTAGGAATCAGCAAACTAAAATGGACTGGAATGGGTGAATTTAACTCAGATGACCATTACATCTACTACTGTGGGCAGGAATCCCTCAGAAGAAATGGAGTAGCCATCATAGTCAACAGAAGAGTCCGAAATGCAGTACTTGGATGCAGTCTCAAAAACAACAGAATGATCTCTTCATCTCCAAGGCAAACCATTCAATATCACAGTAATCGAAGTCTATGCCCCAACCAGTAACGCTGAAGAAACTGAAGTTGAACCGTTTTATGTAGACCTACAAGACCTTTTAGAACTAACACCCAAAAAAGATGTCCTTTTCATTATAGGGGACTGGAATGCAAAAGTAGGAAGTCAAGAAACACCTGGAGTAACAGGCAAATTTGGCCTTGGAATGCAGAATGAAGCAGAGCAAAGACTAATCGAGTTTTGCCAAGAAAATGGTCATAGCAAACACCCTCTACCAACAACACAAGAGAAGACTCTACACATGGACAAAACTAGATGGTCAACACCGAAATCAGATTGATTATATTCTTTGCAGCCAAAGATGAAGAAGCTCTATACAGTCCGCAAAAACAAGACAAGGAGCTGACTGTGGCTCAGATCATGAACTCCTTATTGCCAAATTCAGGCTCAAATTGGAGAAAGTAGGGAAAACCACTAGACCATTCAGGTATAACCTAAATCAAATCCCTTATGATTATACATTAGAAGTGAGAAATAGATTTAAGGGTCTAGATCTGATAGATAGAGTGCCTGATGAACTATGGAATGAGGTTCGTGACATTGTACCGGAGACAGGGATCAAGACCATCCCCATGGAAAAGAAATGCAAAAAAGCAAAATGGCTGTCTGGGGAGGCCTTACAAATAGCTGTGAAAAGAAGAGAGGCGAAAAGCAAAGTAGAAAAGGAAAGATATAAGCATCTGAATGCAGAGTTCCAAAGAATAGCTAGAAGAGATAAGAAAGCCTTCTTCAGCGATCAATGCAAAGAAATCGAGGAAAACAACAGAATGGGAAAGACTAGAGATCTCTTCAAGAAACTTAGAGATACCAAGGGAACATTTCATGCAAAGATGGGCTCGATAAAGGACAGAAATGGTTTGGACCTAAAAGAAGCAGAAGATATTAAGAAGAGGTGGCAAGAATACACGGAAGAACTGCACAAAAAAGATCTTCATGACCCCGATAATCATGATGATGTGATCATTCATCTAGAACCAGCTTCTTGGAATGTGAAGTCAAGTGGGCCTTAGAAAGCATCACTACAAACAAAGCTAGTGGAGGTGATGGCATTCCAGTTGAGCTGTTTCAAATCCTGAAAGATGATGCTGTGAAAGTGCTGCACTCAATATGCCAGCAAGTTTGGAAAACTCAGCAGTGGCCACAAGACTGGAAAAGGTCAGTTTTCATTCCAATCCCAAAGAAAAGCAATGCAAAAGAATGCTCGAACTACCGCACAATTGCACTCATCTCACATGCTAGTAAAGTAATGCTCAAAATTCTCCAAGCCAGGCTTCAGCAATACGTGAACCGTGAACTCCCTGATGTTCAAGCTGGTTTTGGAAAAGGCAGAGGAACCAGAGATCAAATTGCCAACATCTGCTGGATCATGGAAAAAAGCATGAGAGTTCCAGAAAAACATCTATTTCTGCTTTATTGACTATGCCAAAGCCTTTGACTGTGTGGATCACAATAAACTGTGGAAAATACTGAAAGAGATAGGAATGGTAGACCCCCTAACCTGCCTCTTTTGGAATCTATGTGCAGGTCAGGAAGCAACAGATAGAACTGGACATGGAACAACAGACTGGTTCCAAAGAGGAAAAAGAGTACGTCAAGGCTGTATATTGTCACCCTGCTTATTTAACTTCTGTGCAGAGTACATCATGAGAAACGCTGGACTGGAAGAAACACAAGCTAGAATCCAAATTGCCGGGAGAAATATCAATAACCTTAGATATGCAGATGACACCACCCTTATGGCAGAAAGTGAAGAGGAGCTAAAAACCTCTTGATGAATGTGAAAGAGGAGAGTGAGAAAGTTGGCTTAAAGCTCAACATTCAGAAAATGAAGATCATGGCATCCGGTCCCATCACTACATGGGAAATAGATGGAGAAACAGTAGAAACAGTGTCAGACTATTTTGGGGGGGCTCCAAAATCACTGCAGATGGTGACTGCAGCCATGAAATTAAAAGACGCTTACTCCTTGGAAGAAAAGTTATGACCAACCTAGGTAGTATATTCAAAAACAAAGACATTACTTTACCGACTAAGGTCCGTCTAGTCAAGGCTATGGTTTTTCCTGTGGTCATGTATGTACGTGAGAGTTGGATTGTGAAGAAGGCTGAGCTCTGAAGAATTGATGCTTTTTAACTGTGGTGTTGGAGAAGACTCTTGAGAGTCCCTTGGACTGCAAGGAGATCCAACCAGTCCATTCTGAAGGAGATCAACCCTGGGATTTCTTTGGAAGGAATGATGCTAAACCTGAAGCTCCAGTACTTTGGACACCTCATGCGAAGAATTGACTCATTGGGTAAGACTGTGATGCTGGGAGGGATTGGGGGCAGAAGGAGAAGGGGACGACCAAGGATGAGATGGCTGGATGGCATCACGGACTTGATGGGCTTGAGTCTGAGTGAACTCCAGGAGATGGTGATGGACACGGAGGCCTGGCATGGACACGGAGGTTCATGGGGTCGCAAAGAGTCGGACACGACTGAGCGACTGAACTGAACTGACTGACTATACTTTGGACTCTTTTGTTGACCATGATAGCTACTCCATTTTTTCTCAGGGATTCCTGCCCACAGTAGTAGATATAATGGTCATCTCAGTTAAAGTCACCCATTCTCGTCCATTTTAGTTCACTGATTCCTAGAATGTCAACGTTCACCCTTGTCATCTCCTGTTTGACCACTTCCACTTTGCCTTGATTCATGGATCTGACATTCCAGGTTCCTGTGCAGTATTGCTCTTTACAGGATGTTTACTGCTTCTATCACCTGTCACATCCACAACTGAGTAATGTTTTTGCTTTGGCTCCATCCCTTCATTCTTTCTGGAGTTATTTCTCCACTGATCTCCAGTAGCATATTGAGCACCTACCGACCTGGGGAGTTCCTCTTTCAGTAGCCTATCATTTTGCCTTTTCATACTGTTAATGGTGTTCTCAAGGCAAGAATAGTTTGCCATTCCCTTCTCCAGGGGACCACATTCTGTCAAACCTCTCCACCATGATCTGCCCGTCCTGGGTGGCCCCACATGGCATGGCTTAGTTTCATTGAATTAGACAAGGCTTACGGCAGTCCTTCCAATGAACAGCCATGGCTGATCTCCTTTTGGATGGACTGGTTGGATTAGTTCGTATATTGAAAGTCAGCTAGATAATTCTCTAATAAATATTGGAATATTTATTTGTATAGAATGAGTGGCCTATTAACAAGTCCTTGGAACCTGAGACAAAAGTGAAAACTTTTGGCAAGGCATGAATTGGCACTGTGAGCAGCATTTGTGAGACAAAGCACCACTCTTTAAGAAGCAAGAGATTAAGGACTATGATGTTTTTATTTTCAGATGGGAAAATTCACCTTATTACTCATTAGCTAATACATGGGACATCTTCTCTGGATTGTGTGAGAAGTGGAACCATATATTAAACAGGGCTGAACCCTTATAAGTTACTGAATGTTCGTGACGCTTACCCCTTGAGGAAGGATAAGAATCTGCCCTGCCGGATGAGAGGCTGAATCTTCCTGTCTCCTACCATGAAGTACATAAAGTGAACTTAAAACTGTCTTAGAGAAGTTACTGGAAAAATAGTCATGTGACTAGTGATAATGTTTTTCCATATTACAGTGTGAAAATTATATTTTGGCTGATCAAATCCTCACTTTTTAAGTCAGCTCTCTATTGAGCCTGCCCGCAGCCCCAGTAGTATCCCCCACTGCCCTTTCTCTCTCCATTATTTGTCCTTTCGTGGCCTTTAACCCCTCCCAACCCCTTTGTCTCCCTCTCCATCAGCTGATCCCCTTCTAACTTCGCCTGTCTCTCAGGGGAGGATGAGGCCAGCTTACCCCAGTCCTGCTCCCCACTCTAGGAAGTTTCTTTTCCCCTTCATTTTCTTCTGAACAATCCAAGACCCCAGAGGGACAACCCAAAATTTTTATCACCCCATCTGCTATTTATTTTCACTGTCAATTTCAGCACTATTTGATCTGTATTTTAGGTACAAAACTATGACTATGGAAAGGAAAGGTAAGTTTTTGACATAGGATAACTGTGCTTTTCTCTAGACTCTGGAGAAAACTGGTTAAAATGATTTTTTTTTTTCTCTTTGAACGTGCACAACTACTTCTTTTTGCATATGGAGTTAAAAGCAGCTAACCCGTTGAGACAGCTAGCCTAGGAAAAAGCTTCAAGTTAACTTTTACCAGGGCATCCCAGATGATTCTAATTGTACAGAACCTGCCTGCAAGTGTGGCAAAGGTGGGTTTGATCCCTGGATTAGGAAGATGCCCTGGAGGTGGGAATAGCAACCCACCGAGTGTTCTTGCCTGGAGAGTCCCATGGAAAGAGCAGCCTGGCGGGATTCAATCCATGGGATCGCAGATAGTCAGGCATGCCTGAAGCAGCTTAGCACAGCAGGCAACCTTTACCAAGTCCTTGACATACGTAACCCACTTTGCCTAAGGCCTCAACCTTGGGCAAATTAGAATTTCAAACCAAAGGGAAAGAAAAAGGTCAAAGAGACATTTTCAATCTCAAGCAGAAAACTGTGGTGTCTGTCTGTCCATCTGTGTGTCTGGATTTATGCATGTCACACTGTGTTTTTGGATAATATTGCTGAGGTTACTTTGTAAGTGAGATCTAATTCAGTTGGCTTTAAAAAAGGAAAACTAAGCACTTACAAATCAAACAGTTACGAGAAATTAACCTAAATGAATTTCAGATGCACATGAACTGGGAAATAGTCACTGTTAAATATCTAGTAAAAAAAAGTTTGTTTGCTCATCTAAGTAAGACATGAGTTGAGTCATCAAACTGTGTAATGCTTTTATTGTATTACACTGATTACTGAGAGTTCAATCTCTGCTTTGGAAAGATCCCTGGAGAAGTAAACAGCAACCCACTTCAGTATTCTTGCCTAGAGAATCCCATGGAGGAGCTGGCAGGCTACAGTGCATGGGTTTGCAAAGAGTTGTGCATGTCTGAAGTGATTTAGCACACACATAGGCACTGATTACTGATAATTTTTTATCATAGAGAAACTAAAGAGTTTTTGGATTATTAATGTTTGCTGCTACCCTGAGATGTTCTCCATAAGAAAGCAAATGTTTTTAGAAGTTATCACTGGTATTTAAAGTCACCATTCTACAAAATGCTAATATAATGGACAGTTCATGGTTGTTTAAGGAAATTAAGACCTGTGTTTTTAGTAACAAAATGTATGAGCAATAACATTGATTTGGGATGCTCATAGCAGTGAATGGCAGTGAGCAGAAGTGGGAAGCAAGTTTTTAATTTCCCAGATCGAGACACCTAACACCTGGACCACAGGAGCCAACATTAAGGGCTAAGGACCCTAGTCTGGCCTGCCTCAGTTCAGTTCAGTTGCTCAGTCATGTCCAACTCTTTGCGACCCCGTGAATTGCAGCACGCCAGGCCTCCCTGTCTATCACCAACTCTCGGAGTTCACTCAAACTGACGCCCATCGAGTCAATGATGCCATCCAGCCATCTCATCCTTTGTAGTCCATTCTCCTTCTGCCCCCGATCCCTCCCAGCATCAGAGTGTTTTCCAATGAGTCAACTCTTCGCATCAGGTGGCCAAAGGACTGGAGTTTCAGCTTTAGCATCATTCCTTCCAAAGAAATCCCAGGGTTGATCTCCTTCAGAATGGACTGGTTGGATCTCCTTGCAGTCCAAGGGACTCTCAAGAGTCTTCTCCAACACCACAGTTCAAAAGCATCAATTCTTCGGTGCTCAACCTTCTTCACAGTCCAACTCTCACATCCATATATGACCACAGGAAAAACCATAGCCTTGACCTGAGGGACCTTAGTCGGCAAAGTAATGTCTCTGCTTTTGAATATGTGATCTAGGTTGGTCGTAACTTTTCTTCCACGGAGTAAGCGTCTTTTAATTTCATGGCTGCAGTCACCATCTGCAGTGATTTTAGAGGCCCAAAAAATAAAGTCTGACACTGTTTCCCCATCTATTTGCCATGAAGTGATGGGACCGGATGCCATGATCTTCATTTTCTGAATATTGAGCTTTAAGCCAACTTTTTCACTCTCTTTCACTTTCATCAAGAGTCTTTTTAGTTCCTCTTCACTTTCTGCCATAAGGATGGTGTCATCTGCATATCTGAGGTTATTGATATTTCTCCCGGCAGTCTTGATTTCAGCTTGTGCTTCTTCCAGTCTAGCGTTTCTCATGATGTACTCTGCTATAAGTTAAATAAGCAGGGTGACAATATACAGCCTTGACGTACTCCTTTTCCTCTTTGGAACCAGTCTGTTGTTCCATGTCCAGTTCTAACTGTTGCTTCCTGACCTGCATACAGATTTGTCAAGAGTCAGGTCAGGTGATCTGGTCTTCAAATCTCTCTCAGGATTTTCCACAGTTTATTGTGATCCACACAGTCTGCCTTGTCAAGAACAAATTCAGATGATGAGGCAGTTGACATACAGTAAAGGACATAGTTTATTGAAAGGAACAGTACATGTGGTGAGGCACATGGTCAACCTCAGAGAGAGAGAGAGAGACGCCTTTGGGATGTGTAAATTATTTACAAAGGGGCAGTTTTCCGGGTCCTCATCTTCCCTCAGGCCAATCACCTTGTTTATTAGCCCTGGCTAATTTGTCTCAGGACCCTTCCTGGAGTGTGCATGCACACCTTAGCCAAGTTGGATCTGAAAGTGAAGGCTTCTGGGAGGAGCAAGACTCATTATGGCCTGGAATTATCCTGTGAGTTTTGACTCCAAGCAGCCTTTCTGGGCATGTGTAGTGTCTCCCTTAACAAACAGGGTTTTTTCCTTTCTTTGTCCTTGCCATAATTATTCCTTGAGATTAGAGAATGACTGTGTATTTACCCTGTTTTTGTTGGGTATAAATTCCTCAACTGGAGCCCATGTATCTCTTATCTCAGGGAATGCAAAGGGGAAGATGACACATTCAAGACATTTACCATGGAGCCCATCAGTCTCCTACCAGAAAATTACATTTTATTAGGGAGAAAGAAAGTATGTCTAACTTACAGGTGGCTGTTTCTAAATGAAGAAAATGACTTAATTAGAAATAAAAGTTTTTATGCAAAGTGGACATCCAAGAAAAGAGGTCCCAAAAGGCAAAGTCTTTATATGATCTGTAACAATCTGTCATTTGACTCCTGCGATTGTTGTTGCTTGACTATGGGAAGCATGTGATGAGGTGTTTCAAAAGGATCTATTTCCTCTTTGTCCCCCTTCTGTGCTGAATTCCATCGGATGCCTCCTTTATGGTCCATGTAGAACATCACTGACACCTCCAGAGATTATTTCGGACCCAGGCTGGTTCTCTTCCTATTTGCTGCACTTGGGAGACCTCACTGGAAGAAGGGAAAGACTGGCAGCTCTTCAATTGCATTTGGTGTCTCAGATCCTACACAGCGCTGCCTTCAACCTGTCTTTCTGTTCAGAGCCCTCAGCTGTTCTTGTTGTTATTACTTTGTAACAACAAATATGGAATGTGGTTTGGATCTTCTGTGATCCAAAGGAAACCTGTAAGGACAGTGGATATTGATTGAGGTCCTCTCTTAGACAGGACCTGAACTGATATCTTGTTGGTGCCTGGAAACAATTTCCAAGAGGGATGGCTGAGTAACACAATTACACAGGTCAGTTCTTGTGTCTGATCTGAAGTTTCCTTTTTACACTCCTGGAGTTCATTGCAACTTTTTGTCCTCTGTTCTGCCCAAGTGGGCCCTGATGGTTCAGAGCATGTATGAATCTGTATGTCTTGGTTTCAGTCCTGCTTTTCCTCATTTACTTTCATATTCCATGGAGTTGTTTACAGGAACCCTGTGAATCCACTACCTTGATTTGTAAAATTGAGGTAATTAGTGCTGTTAAGTGGCATAGAATGTTGCCTGTTTTACAGAAGGGGTCAGAAATTACTGTTTTTTGTTTTGTTTTTTCCCGCTGTGCCATGTGGCAGGTTGTATGTTAGTTCCCCGTTCCTGGATGGAATCTGTGCCTCCTCCAGTGTATGTACATAGTCCTAACAACTGGACCACCAGGGAATTTGCCTCAAAGATTACTTTTGCTTAAAGAATATATTTACTTCCTGTCTTGCTTATTGTGACATCTCTTGTCTACTTTATATCTTGTATGTTTTTATTTTATTTTTCATTTTTATGAGAGTTGTCTCTGACTCTGGTTAATAGGTTTTCAAATAATATTGGTTTTCTTCATACCAATACATTACATTTTTTAAATGTTTTTATTTTTGGTTGCACTGGATCTTTGTTGCTTCAGGGGCTTTTCGCCACTTGTGGCAGGCAAGGGCTACTCTCTACTTGCAGTGCACAGACTTCTCCTTCTAATGCCTTCTCTTGTTACAGTGTGTTGGCTCTATGCCTGTGCACAGTAGTTGTGACTCCCAAACTCTGGAACACGGAGTTGTGGCCTACAGGTTTAGTTGATCCCAAGGTATGAGGGAACTTCCCGGATGAGGAATGGAACTCTTGTGCATTAATTACCAGGTGGATTCTTTACCTCTGAGCCAGAAGGGAGGCCCCAAAGCTTGTTCCTTGACATGTATCTTGGAACCAATGAACTGAGCAAGTTAAAGTTACTGTATAAATAGGGAATTGCTGTACTGAATGACTGTTCTTCAAGTCAAGAATGTTTCATTTATTAATATTTTGTTATTTAAAGATGATGGTCTTTATGTATTACAGAATATAACTGACATGAACAACTTGTCAATGTCATAAAATGCCTATATGTCTATCTACTGATAGATTTATAAGAGGTATTTAGAAAAGTTTTCTTTTTTTCCCCATTATTTTAGGGAATTTCCTGAACAGTTGTCACCTGCTATTTATGTTTTCCATTATTTGTTATAGTGCTTCTTTGGGATTATTTACCATTGCAGTGTACTGCATGTTAATGAATGCTTGTTCAGTTGATCATTCTATCTGACTCTTTGTGATCTCATGGACAGTAGCCTGCTAAGCTCCTTATCTATGGAATTGTTTTCAGGCAAAAATGGTTTGGTGACTGCCATTTCCTCCTCCAGGGGATCTCCCCCATCTAGGGATTGAAGCTCCCTATCCTATATCTCCTGCACTAGCAGGCTAATTCTTTACCACCAAGTCACCTATGTAGTCCTATCTGTTCTTTACCATTTACTTATGTATAAGTATCCATAAAGTGTGTACAGTATGCCATATTGTCTCCTCATTTATGACACAGCAGTGTGTTTACTACCAAGTAGAATGAGTTTAGAAGTCATGGTGCAAAAATACCCTTTTCTTTAAGAACTGACATGAGTTTGGAAAAAATTAATATGTTCTCAATGTATCTTTGAAGCTAGGTACCCTAAAATTAATTTGGATTACATGTGATTACTCTTTGATTTTTAAAGAGTTCTATTTGTTTAGTGTTTGAAACATTTTTAAGATCATCATTGGAAAGATGCCTAATTCTGTTCAGAATGGATATGCTTTTTGGTATAATACCATGTATTCAGCATGAAACAGTTTATTTATGAATTATAATTGATATAATGCATATGGTGTTTATATTTTGTAGATGTGTCTCAAATACATAAGATCAAGAAATTACAGGCAAAAGGAGACAGTGGTAAAGAAGAAATTTTTCAGAGTGGTGTTTGGAAGAGCCAAAAGCCATGAAATCGAAGATTATTTCCTCAGAAAGATACAGAAAAATATGCATGATTTTGACTCTCTGTGGACATATGATGAAAGAAATGACAGAGAAACCTCTCTATCCCATAACAAAAATCTCACTGATAGAAGAGATCATGATGGTAGAAGTGATGCAGGAAATAAGCCTGTTGAAAGGCATGGATCAAGCTTTCAGGATCAGTTGCAGATACTTGAATCTGAAGGGACAGTTTCTGAATGTAGTCAGGTTGTGGTGAATATCAACAGTAGCACTTCAGGTTTACCACCTCAGAGAACTCATAGTGTTTGTAAAGGCAATTCTCACAAACAAGAGAGTGCTGTTATATATCCCTCAGAACTGGTACGAGACCAGGAAGCACAGAAGAAAAATACGTACAGTTGTAATGAGTGTAACATAACTTTTCTTCAGGACTCAGAATTCACTCGGAGAAGGCAATGGCACCCCACTCCAGTACTCTTGCCTGGAAAATCCCATGGATGGAGGAGCCTGGTAGGCTGCAGTCCATGGAGTCGCTGAGAGTTTGACGTGACTCGGTGACTTCACTTTCACTTTTCACTTTCATGCATTGGAGAAGGAAATGGCAACCCACTCCAGTGTTCTTGCTTGGAGAATCCCAGGGATGGTGGAGCCTGGTGGGCTGCCGTCTATGGGGTCATGCAGAGTCAGACACGACTGAAGAAACTTAGCAGCAGCAGCAGCAGCAGCAGCAGAACTCACTAGACATCAAGGAATCCATACAGGAAGAAAAGCACATAAATGTAACATATGTTGTAAGTCTTTTAATGATAAATCGACCCTTATTGTTCATCAGAGAAATCATACTGGAGAAAAACCATATAAATGTGCTGTATGTGGCCACTGCTTTAAACAGCATACACAGCTGCAACATCATCGGTGAGTTCATACTGGAGAGAAACCATGTAAATGTGATGTGTGTGGAAAGGCCTTTCATCGAAATTCAATCCTTGGAATTCATCGGAGAATTCATACTGGAGAGAAACCTTACAAATATAACCATTGGGACAAACATTTTAGTGTACAGTCATGCTTAAATTGCCATTAATTTATGTGGCAATAAATAATAATAATTTTGAAAATATAACTGATTCAGTTTGCTCTGTGCCTGATACTGACAAAACATTGTAAACCTACTCCTTTCAAATTGTAATAAAAGCGCAAAGATGAGACGGAGTGACGTGGATTTATACTGGGGGGTGAGGTGTGTATGGGTGTAGGGTACTACTGGGTCCCAAGAGGATTCATATCTTTTAAGGGATTGGGATAAATGACAGTCGAGGGACTCAGCCACACATATGCATGTATCCATTCTCCCCCAAACCCCTGTCCCATCCAGGCTGCCACATAACATGGAGCAGAGCTCCCTATGCTATACAGTCGGATGTTTCTGTTTTGTAAATGAGTTCATTGGTATCTTTTTTCAGATTCCAAATATAAGTGCTGTCTAATCTTTGTGTTTCTCTGACTTCAGTTCAGTCCAGTCACTCAGTTGTGTCTGACTCTTTGTGACCCCATGAATCACAGCACGCCAGGCCTCCCTGTCCATCACCAGCATCCGAAGTCTACTCAGACTCATGTCCATCGAGTCGGTGATGCCATCCAGCCATCTCATCCTCTGTCGTCCTCTTTTCTGACTTATTCACTTAGTATTGAAAGGTTGTTGCTGAGCTGTGAAAGACTCTGGGATTCTTGGCATCTGGAGGAGAGGAATTCAGTCTGGGGCCAGTGATGGGGCTTGAGCATTCAGAGCTTTTGTGTAATACAGCTTTATTAAAGTATAAAAGAGACAAAGTTTCTGACATAGACATCAGAAGGGGACAGAAAGAGTGCCCCCCTGCTAGTCTTTAGCAGAATGTTATATAGCTACTAGCAGGCTGCTAATTGGAGAAAGGAAATGTCTCAAAACTCAGAGATTGGCACCAGGCCCGTCACCCACAATATGCATTTTGAGATAATATTGGCACAAGGGGAGATTTCCTGGGCCATAAAACGATTGACTTGAATCTTGAAGAAAGGCAGGTTTCCAAACAAATATAGTTTCATTACCATAGATTAGGAGAACAATTGTATGAGTAAAACATACTGATTTGTTGAGCCACTATCGGTTGTGAGTCTCTTTAGCAAACCAACTTGAAGAGTCTAGGGTAAATACATAGGTCATTATCATAGCTTAATAAAAGCATTTCCATAAGAAAAACGCATTGGTTAGCTCAAGGTTTGAGAAAAGTTAAGTTCAGGTGGAACCAGGTGTCATCATAGCAACACAGAATTTTAAGAGAAACCTCCTTTACAAAATTAAAATTTTGAATAGAAAAGGGGGAAATACCTGACACTTGCAGTTTGTTTCCTCCTCCTGCCGTGTAGAGAAAAATAAAAAACATTGACACTTGCAGCCTGTATCCTCCATTTGGGGACCCCTGACCTTCTTGCATGTTACCCTCTCAGTATGATCATTTCCAGGCCCATTCACTTTGGTGTTTAATTTTGTTTTCCCAACAATGTTGAGTGTTTCTTGGATAATTCAGTTCAGTTTGTACTTGCAACTTCATATGTGCTAAATCCTCAGTACATCTCCTCTTGAAATTTCATGATGACTTTCCCCCAAGTGTCTGGGCCAAAACGTTTTAAGGTAACACCACATCTGTCCACATCCATGTGTACTGTCTGCATCTGGAACATGGGCAATTCACACGCAGCTTGCTTTCTCAGGGCACAGAAAATATCTGACTGCTTTTTCACTTTATTAATGAAGAAAGGCTAATTCTCAGCAGCTGTTTCTTCACCAGAGCACAGCTGGTAAAAGAGGAGATAAGGGGATAATTTAGTTACATCAGTATGATAGTTCATTACTGTCTAATCATACACATAATATCCAGGGTGCTGTGCAAAGACCTTTTTTTTCTGTGATCACCAGAGAAATGGCAAAATGGAAAATATTTTTCCTAGTGTTGAGGCTGCAGAGCAGGGCCCTGTGGGGCTCCCAGGCACAAAGGTCTTTTTGGTTCCCATTTCTCATAGACAGGACTGCAGCCTCCATGACCTTCTGTGAGTTCCAAAGGGCAGAACAGTTGCTGATCAAAGAAGGATGCTGACACCGGATCAATCGTTCCAACTCTTTTGACCCAATGGACACAAAATGGGTTGCCATTTCTTCCTCTAGGGGATCTTCCCAACCCAGGAATCGAACCTAAGTCTCCTGTACTGGCAGGTGCATTCTTTACCACTGCACTGATTAGGAGACCAGATCACCTAAGACCCTGCACAAAACTTCATCTTGTCACCAACCCCATCCTTATACAACTTTGCAGAGGAAACAAGAATACAAGACTATTACTGCCTTGATCCTTAGCATATATCCCTAGCGGACGATATAACCTCTCCCTACTCACCAAGGAGGGGGCCTAAAGTGTTCCCTTTTATCCTCACACATATGGAAAGCCACTTTTACTCCTCCATAACTCTGTGTTTGTATTTCAAGTATTTCAGTTTGGCATTTGTTCAGAGAGAGCCAAGATTTTGGCGTCAATATAACCTCTGGGTTCTGGTTCAACCCAGACCCCTGACTTGTTGATTGAGAGGAATGTCTTTCAACACATACTGATGTCTCTAAGATGTGACAGGACCAGACACAACACAGTCCAAAGGAACACCCAAGGTTCCTCACTGATGTTCTGAGGTACGTACACTGAGGTTCTCAGGCCTTTGTTGTTGTTTTATTATTATTGGGTTAATATTCCTAAGGTTCCATTTTTAACTATTACACGTATATTTATCTTCTTTGACTTTTCTTGGTATTATAGCAACACCGAAATCAGATTGATTATATTCTACGCAGCCAAAGATGGAGAAGCTCTCTACAGTCAACAAAAACAAGACCAGGAGCTGACTGTGGCTCAGATTATGAACTCCTTACTACCAAATTCAGACTTAAATTGAAGAAAGTAGGGAAACCCGCTATACCATTCAGGTATGACCTAAATCAAATCCCTTATGATTATATAGTGGAAGTGAGAAATAGATGTAAGGGCCTAGATTTGCTAGATAGAGTGCCTGATGAACTATGGAATGAGGTTCATGACATTGCACAGGAGACAGGGATTAAGACCATCCCCATAGAAAAGAAATGCAAAAAGCAAAATGGTTGTCTGGAGAGGCCTTACAAATACATGTGAAAAGAAGAGAGGTGAAAAGCAAAGGAGAAAAGGAAAGATATAAGCATCTGAATGTAGAGTTCTAAAGAATAGCAAGAAGAGATAAGAAAGCCTTCTTCAGTGATTAATGCAAAGAAATCGAGGAAAACAGCACAATGGGAAAAACTAGAGATCTCTTCAAGAAAATTAGAGATACCAAGGGAACATTTCATGCAAAGATGAGCTCGATAAAGGACAGAAATGGTATGGACCTAAAAGAAGCAGAAGATATTAAGAAGAGGTGGTAAGAATACACAGAAGAACTGTACAATAAAGATCTTCACAACCCAGATAATCATGATGATGTGATCACTAATCGAGAGCCAGACATCTTGGAATGTGAAGTCAAGTGGGCCTTAGAAAGCATCACTACGAACAAAGCTAGTGGAGGTGATGGAATTCCAGTTGAGCTGTTTCAAATCGTGAAAGATGATGCTGTGAAAGTGCTGCACTCAATATGTCAGCAAATCTGGAAAACTCAGCAGTGGCCACAGGACTGGAAAAGGTCAGTTTTCATTCCAATCCCAAAGAAAGGCAATGCCAAAGAATGCTCAAACTACCACACAGTTGCACTCATCTCACATGCTACTAAAGTAATGCTCAAAATTCTCCAAGCCAGGCTTCAGCAATACGTGAACTGTGAACTCCCTGATGTTCAAGCTGGTTTTAGAAAAGGCAGAGGAACCAGAGATCAAATTGCCAACATCCTCTGGATCATGGAAAAAGCAAGAGAGGTCCAGAAAAACATTTATTTCTGCTTTATTGACTATGCCAAAGCCGTTGACTGTGTGTATCACAATAAACTGTGGAAAATTCTTCAAGAGATGGGAATACCTGACCACCTAACCTGCCTCTTGAGAAATCTGTATGCAGGCCAGGAAGGAACAGTTAGAACAGGACATGGAACAACAGACTGGTTCCAAAGAGGAAAAGGAGTATGTCAAGGCGTATATTGTCACCCTGCTTATTAACTTCTGTGCAGAGTACATCATGCGAAATGCTGGACTGGAAGAAACACAAGCTGGAATCAAGAATGCCAGGAGAAATATCAATAACCTCAGATATGCAGATGACACTACCCAAATGGCAGAAAGTGAAGAGGAGCTAAAAAGCTTCTTGATGAAAGTGAAAGAGGAGAGTGAAAATGTTGGCTTAAAGCTCAACATTGAGAAAACGAAGATCATGGCATCCGGTCCCATCACTTCATGGGAAATAGATGGGGAAACAGTGGAAACAGTGTCAGACTTTATTTTTTTGGGCTCCAAAATCACTGCTGTTGATGACTGCAGCCATGAAATTAAAAGACGCTTACTCCGTGGAAGAAAAGTTATGACCAACCTAGATAGCATATTCAAAAGCAGAGACATTACTTTGCTGACTAAGGTCCATCCAGTCAAGGCTATGGTTTTTCCTGTGGTCATGTATGGACATGAGAGTTGGACTGTGAAGAAGGCTGAGCGCTGAAAAATTGATATTTTTGAACTGTGGTGTTGGAGAAGACTCTTGAGAGTCCCTTGGACTGCAAGGAGATCCAACCAGTCCATTCTGAAGGAGATCAGCCCTGGGATTTCTTTGGAAGGAATGATGCTAAAGCTCAAATTCCAGTACTTTGGCCACCTGATGCGAAGAGTTGACTCACTGGAAAAGACTTTGATGCTGGGAGCTCTTGGGGGCAGGAGAAGAAGGGGATGACAGAGGATGAGATGGCTGGATGGCATTACGGATTCGATGCACATGAGCCTGAGTGAACCCCGGAAGATGTTGATAAACAGGGAGGCCTGGCGTACTGCGATTCATGGGGTCGCAGAGTTGGACACGACTGAGCGACTGGACTGAACTGAACTGATAGCTTCTAATGACAGAGTTGAAGCTTAATTCGGATCCTGTAATTATGGAAAAGAGCAAAGATTAAAAATTCTCCCACTTCACTTCCAGGAAAAGGCTTACTGCCCAAAGCCACCCTTCCTCATTATCACTGATTAAGGAACCCCACTCCCCCCCCACCCCCCGTTTCCCTGGAAAAAAACCAGACATACACTCCACAAATTCCCAGTCTATGCTCTATCAGTGGTGTGTTGTTGCTGTTTAGTCGCTCAGTCATGACTGACTCATTGCAACCTCGTGGACTGCAGCACGCCAGGCTTCCCTGTCTTTCACCATCTCCTGGAGTTTGCTCAAACTGATGTCCATTGAGTTGGTGATGCCAGCTAACTCTCTCATCTTCTATCATTCCATTCTTCTGCCTTCAATCTTTCCCAGCCTCGAGGTCTTTTCCAGTGAGTCCAATATTTGCATCATGTGGCCAAAGTATTGGAGCCTCAGCCTCAGCATCAGTCCTTCCAATGAATATCCACGGTTGGTCTCCTTTCGGATTGACCCAAGACTGTTCTCCAGCACCACAATCCAAAAGCATCAGTTTTTCTATGCTCAGCCTTCTTTATGGACCAATTCTCAAATCCCTTTTTTAATCACATCCCTAGCTGACTACTGGAAAAACCATAGTTTGTCTATAGGGAGCTTTGTTGGCAACGTGATTCGTTTGCTTTTTAATAAACCATGTAGTTCTATCGTAACTTTTTTTCCAAGGAGCAGTCCCCTGGCTGCAGTTCCCTTTAGCAGTGACTACACTATTGAATTACAGTTTCCTCCACCAGCTGCAACCCATACATCATATATTTTAGTTTGAGATACTTGTTTTGAAAACAAAACAAGACCCCAAATGGACGGGAATGTATCAAAAGTGTAACAGACATGAGATCTCAGGGCAGGGAGGAAAGCACAACGTTAATAGTGGTTGGAAATGTCTTGTAATGGTACATAGAAATGATAGCTTATGGTGAACAACATCGGATTCATGATCTCCAAAGAAGAAGATACAGCTTTGGAACCAGGGACCAGGCTTGATCACTCAAGAGCTTTTTTGTAGCAGAGTTTTATTAAATTATGAAATGGGACAGAGAAAGCTTCTGACATACACATCAGAAGGGGGATGGAGAATGCCCCCCCTCGCTGTTCTTAGCAAGGGAGCTATATAGTTTCTCAACTGCTTATTACATTGTCAGAAGAATGTCTCAAGGTTGTAAAGCTCTTACCAGACCCATGCCCAGAATTTACATTTCAAGATGACAGGATTAGTCAGAAGGTTCTCAAGAAGGAGAAACCTGTCCTCAAGCAGGATACATTGTTGTTATATTATCTTCAGTTTAGTTCAGTCGTTCAGTCGTGTCCGACTCTTTGTGACCCCATGAAGTGCAGCATGCCAGGCCTCCCTGTCCATCACCAACTCCCGGAATTCACTCAAACTCATGTCCATCGAGTCGGTGATGCCATCCAGCCATCTCATCCTCTGTCGTCCCCTTCTGCTCCTGCCCTAAATCACTCCCAGCATCAGAGTGTTTTCCAGTGAGTCAACTCTTCACATGAGGTGGCCAAAGTATTGGAGTTTCAGCTTTAAAATCTGACATAGATTCTGTTCCAAAGAACACCCAGGACTGATCTCCTCTAGAATGGACTGGTTGGATCTCCTTGCAGTCCAAGGGACTCTCAAGAGTCTTCTCCAACACCACAGTTCAAAAGCATCAGTTCTTTGGTGCTCAGCTTTCTTCACAGTCCAACTCTCACATCCATATGGACCACTGGAAAAACCACAGCCTTGACTAGACGGACCTTTGTTGGCAAAGTAATGTCTCTGCTTAGTACAGAGTTTAAGCGGAGTTGTTTTGTTGTGTAATTATCAGCTCTGGGCTTAAAGAAAAAAGTTTGTCCTTTTCTCCTCCTTGATAATTCCAGACCACTTTCTATCCCCCTCGAGAGCCCCAGACCCCTTTCTCCTCCTCGGGTACCCCAGACTTCTCAACCTACCTCAGAACTGACTCTCTCAGCTCTTTGGCCAAAGAGAAGTTTGTTTATTAAAGTCCCAGAGGAAGCTTAACCTTTCCCCGAGTTCTCAGCCTGTCCTTCAACATGTATCATGTGTTCTTTCACCCGCCAGTGGTGCTGCAGCTCCATCAGACACAAAGGCAAGGTTTGTATCCACAACACTCGCCATCCCCCTGCTGTGAGCTGGTTGTTCTTGAGTGTGAGGAGCATGAGGTTGGCTGCCTTGCCCCCTCTTCTCTCTTTGTGGGCTTGGATGTATTGGCTACTCAATTCTTAGTCCATATAGATCAGAGCTGATGCCCCAAGCGTCTAACCCCTGATCCAGTGCTGCTTTCATCACAGTTGTTATATTTGGAAGATAGAATCGGCAAATGGGAAAGTACTGGCTGCTCTTTAATTTTATCTGGCACCTCAGAACCTGTAATGAACTGTCTTAGTCCCTGTCTGCCTCTTGAGATCACTCAGCCGTTTCTGCTGTTCTCCTTTTGCTGCCATACATGTCAGGGTGTGTGGAATAAGCTGGTAGATTGGATCTTCTGTGCCTGTTACTTGGGAAAACTGTAAGGACAGCAGTCCAACAAAGGGAATACGTGTGAATCTTTCAGGCTCTTAGCTTGGCATCTCTGGGTGGACCAAATAGTCCCATCTCAAGGTCTTAGGATATAAGACCCCCATATCTCATAGTTTTCCACTCTTGTACTGGTCTTTTTTTTTAATTAATTAATTTTTTTTATTTTACTTTACAATACTGTGTTGGTTTTGCCATACATTGACATGAATCTGCCATGGGTGTACATGAGTTCTCAGTCCTGGATCCCCCTCCCACCTCCCTCCCCATATCACCTCTCTGGGTCATCCCAGTGCACCAGCCCCAAGTATCCTGTATCAAACTTAGACTGGTGATTCGTTTCTGACATGATAGTATACATGTTTCGATGCCATTCTCCCAAATCATCCCACCCTCTCCCTCTCCCGCAGAGTCCAAAAGTCTGTTCTATACATCTGTGTCTCTTTTGCTGTCTTGCATACAGGGTTATCATTATCATCATTCTAAATTACATCTATATGTGTTAGTATACTGTATTGGTGTTTTTCTTTCTGGCTTACTTCACTCTGTATAATCGGCTCCAGGTTCATCCACCTCATTAGAACTGATTCAAATGAATTCTTTTTAATGGCTGAGTAATACTCCATTGTGTATATGTACCACCACACTCTTATCCATTCTGCTGATGGACATCTAGGTTGCTTCCATGTCCTGGCTATTATAAACAGTGCTGCGTTGAACATTGGGGTACACGTGTCTCTTTCAATTCTGGTTTCCTCAGTGTGTATGCCCAGCAGTGGGATTGCTGGGTCATAAGGCAGTTCAATTTCCAGTTTTTAAAGGAATCTCCTCACTGTTCTCCATAGTGGCTGTACTGGTTTCCATTCCCACCAACAGTGTAAGAGGGTTCCCTTTTCTCCATACCCTCTCCAGCATTTATTGCTTGTAGACTTTTGGATCACAGCCATTCTGACTGGTGTGAAATGGTACGTCATAGTGGTCTTGATTTGCATTTCTCTGATAATGAGTGATGTTGAGCATCGTTTCAAAAATATGGAATGCTTTACGAATTTGTGTGTCATCCTTGCGCAGGGGCCGTGCTAATCTTCTCTGTATCGTTCCAATTTTAGTATATGTGCTGCTGAAGCGAGCACTGTACTGTTCTATCTAGTCTGGGAGTGTAGACTCTTCCTGACTTTGCCTTCTCCTTAGTTTGTATAATTTTCCTTTTAAATTTGATTTGGAAGTATGTGGCTCTAGGGTCTGAAGTCATGTCCAGTTTCTTTGCTGTGGTAATCTGCCTGTGTTTACAGGGCAGCTCCTCCTGGACTCTCTGTGGTGTGGGTTTACTGGGTAAGAGAAAAGTTTTAAAGGAGAATACTTTCCCTTATTGGTTGTAATAGTTTCCTCCTGCATACAGTATTACCACTTGAAGCTACTTAGTATAGAGGTCAGCGTGTTCTGTGATATGAGAAAGTATCTGAAGACCTTGACCTGTACATCTTTTTCTGGCTTTGAGTGATGTCAGAGAAGCCTGCGTGAAGGGCACTGTGATAGTGTTGTTCACGTGTACTATCACCATGCCCTTTGAGCCTCACCAAGAGGTGTAGGAACTTCTCCTGACAAGCGTACTGTCCAGGTTCACACTCTCATATTTGTGAGGCTGTTGACTAAACTGTTGCTGATGCTGCATGCTTGTCACCTGGGTGCTATTGATCATTCTGCCTCCACATTTGATTTTGTAGCAACTTAATGACAGAGCTTATGTAGCAGAGTGATAACTTCAGTGATGAACCATCATTTGTTTTTTTTTTCAAGGCATAGCTACTTTCCTTTTTTTTATATTTGTATGCATTATAAATGATTGTCTTTTACTTTTGTCATTAAGTTTCTATTTTATGTTACTCTTTGTATTTTATTTGCAGTATGTGGGATGGTTGGTTAAGAAAGCTCCTCTACCCCTATGATGGAATTGGTGATCCCTGCGAACGGCCCCTGCGTACTTTTTAGAGTTCTTTATGTATTCTTGATGTTAAACTATTATTGAATATATGCTTGGCAACTTTTTTGTATTATAGTGTACATTGTTTTTTCACTGCTGAGGATGGTTTACTGCACAATATTTGATAATTAGGATGTGTGCAATTTACCTCTTTTTATTTTGTTGGCGTGAGGTTTTGGCGTTGTATCTGATAAATCATTGGTGAATCCACTGTCGAGAATCATTTTTAGGTTATCTATACGAAATTATGGATGCTAGGCAAACTTATTGTGATAATCGTTTCACAGTATAGGTATCAGTTAATTTTTTGTCTGTAGCTTAAACTTACACAATGATATTTGTCATTGTAAGAGTTGCTTATACAAGCCCGTTTATGTCACTGTTTAAAGAGTTGGGTTTAGAAAGGGGAAATAATTAAAACACGTTGGATAAAAGAAACAATAACGCAGTTTATACTCATTTAAAGTGTCTTGCTCTTAAAAGGCTGTGCTTAGTGACCCAAATGATCACATCCCTTAAGTCCTCCATCTCAGACACCCAGGTACTGACCCTGAGTTTGGTGAACTCAGCCCTATTCTAAGTTTGCTGTTTTGTAGCCTGTGAGTAGGGAGAGCCCCATTTCTACCCAGGCAGAGTTTTGTATTTGTAATATAGAGACTAGTCCCATTCTTGTTTCTTAAAACTGCCCAAGTTCCCCGATCCCTGAATTGCTTTAGCCTCACTAGCAGGATCTGAGCACAACATGCTGTGAAAAACAGCTTTTTATTGAGAATAAACCCTTTTAAGAGGAAGTATCTTGGCTTCCAACATAACGTGAAGCTTTTACCTGAGCACTGTTACAGAGGGTAACTTAATGCTGTCAAGGTAACAGGCCCCGCCCCTCCACGCCCCGCCCCTCCCACGAATTCTGCGCACAGCGAATGCTCGCCCCGCCCCTCGTCGGAAGCCTGGGCTCTAAAACCAAAAGCCCTTTCACACGGCGCCGGAAGTTGGAGAGCGCGGAGCCGAGGTCCCCGAGCGGCGCCTACGCTTCCTTCTAGAGTAAGTTTGCAGAGCTCGCCACCCCTCCAATCCCCACCTCCGCCCCCGCTCACTCGTCCTCATGGTGTGAGAATTGCCAGCGACCTGAGCACCCTGGCACCCGGTTCTCGGCCCCAGATAAACGCTGCCGCTGCCGTTGCGGCCCAGTTGTCTTTTCGTTTGGGTTTTAAGTGTTGCTGAGGCGGTTTCGGCCCTCGGTGCGCGTAGACACCGCCTCTGGCGACATTTTCCTGCTTAAAACCCTTGTTTACCTCTGCCTCGCCAAGTAAAGCCCTCTCTCGCCAGTTGCAGTCGCGCCCGCCGCGTCGCCTTCTCGATCGCTGGAGGCAGAGCCCAGATAGGCCGCGCGCCCTCTCCCCGGTCCCGGGATCCCGGAGAGGCCACCCCGCTCCTGAGCCCCTTCCCTCCCAGTCCTCTGTCCTCGCGTCTCCTGAGGCCAGTCCTTCTGCCCCGCAGCAGCCCCCTTTCCTGTCAGCCCGTCCCCTCAGCCCGGATAGGGTAGGTGACCTGGGCCAGCCATGTGACAGCCAGTGCTGTTCCATTCCCAATTCAACTCGGGGGAAAAAGGTGCTTTTCCGGTCCGGGGGCGTCTCGTTCTGTCGCCCACTCAGTAAATTCAGGAGGCAGGAGGATCAGGAGAAGCAGAGTCAGAAGGACTGAGAGAAATAACTGAAACTGAGGAAAAAAGCATCAGGGAGAACCAATGGGAAAACTGAGACTGGCTGAGGGACTTGCAAAGGGATAGTCAAGTCAAAGAGGTTAAGCCTTGAAAATAGCCAAGTGAGTAAAATAGAGAAGTATTAATAAATCAGAAAGCCAGATCTCCAGGGATTGGACAGCATAGGGAGAACTGCCCTGTCTCAGTGATGGGAGCGGGGAGGCGAAGGGCGATGAGGACGTCAGAGGTGGAGAGTCCATAACAGGGTTTTGGCCGGGTTTGAGTCCAGGCCTCTTGGGTTAGAGTCCCGAGTTGTGTTTTCACTCGGTTAGAGTCCCGCCACAAGGGTTCAAGTCTCAATCTGAGGTGGCCGGTTTTATGGTGCTGGCAGTGAAAGGTAAGGAGCAGAGGAAGAAAGGGCTGGAAGGAAGCATAGCCACATGGCCTGCCAGAGAGTGGGGAGGCAGGGAGAGTCACAGCGAGAGAAGGGGAGTAATCTGGAGCGCAGAGAGGGAGCCGAAATGGGGGAGGAAAGAGGCAGACTTAGGTATGGAGTTTTGAAAGACTCAGGAAGGTTGGAGAGAGAGCATTTCGAGGGGGAACGAATTGCAGCCGCCTGGGACAGGACACGTGTGAGGGAGGAAATAGGACAGGAGCAGCAGGAGAGCAGAGGGGGAGAAAAAGAGACACCAGACCCAGATGAAATAGGGAGATAGGTGAACAGAGGGGTAAGCTCGATCCAGTTGTGGCCAGTTATTTGGATACAGATGATTTTTTTAGTTATACAGAGGAGGATGAGAATTTCAAAACTCCTGTCTATAAGGCTTGTGTCCTTTTTTATTACTTGTGACAGAAGATGACTTTCATTTGCAAACCCTGTTGAGCCTGGGGCAGTGGCTTGATTCACTGAGTTGTGAGTGACCCCCTTCCCTTGTCCTATCATAAGATAGAGGTCAGGGAAGAAGAGACCTGGGGCAAGAAATGACTGACTCTAGAGTGTCACTCTGTGGTCGCATTTTTTTGATCAATTTTTTGGGCTGTATTGTGCCATGGGCTCAAGAGTTGTGGCTCCCAGATTCTAAAGCACAGGCTCAGTAGTTGTGCATAGGCTTAGTTGCTTGTACTTGTGGGATCTTCCTGAACCAGGGATAGAACCCATGTCCCCTGCATTGTCAGGCAGACTCTTATCCACTGTATCATTATTGGATAGCATTTTTAAAGAAACACTTTGTTTTAAAAACGGATTCACAGTTTCTGTTTTCGTTATGTATGGTGCTTTTTGTAGCTTGGAATAGGTCTTAATTCATTCAGTTTCTGTACTCATTTTTAAGTTCAGAAATAAGCTTTTCTAGTTTCCAGTATACTACTCTTATCATCCTTTTCTAACTATGATTATTCTCCACATATTTTTAAACTTTGACACCAGATTTTTAGATTAGAAATATTTCTCAGTTTTTTTTTTTTTTCAAATTTTTTTCAGATTCATTCCTTGCCTGAGTGCTTTCTTCCCTTCATCTCATACATTTGAAATTTTCTTTGGTAAGTAGTAAATCATCTTAGACTATTTTGTGCCATACTTAGCAAAAATGTCACCTCGCTTATCAGTTCTAATGAGGTAGATGAACCTAGAGTCTATTATACAGAGTGAAATAAGTCAGAAAAACAAATACTGTATATTAATGCATGTATATGGAATTTAGAAAGATGGTACCGGTGATCCTACATGCAGGGCAACAAAGGGAGACAGAGATGTAAAGAACAGACTTTTGGACTCAGTGGGAGAAGTTGAGGGTGGGATGATTTGAGAGAATAGCACTGAAACATGTAAATTACCATATGTAAACTAGAATGATCAGTGCAAGTTCAATGCATGAAGCAGGGCACCCAAAGCCAGTGCTCTGAAACAACCCAGAGAGATCTGGTGAGGAGGGAGGTGGAAGAGGGTTAAGAATGGAGGGGCTGCTTCTGCTGCTAAGTCGTGTCAGTCGTGTCCGACTCTGTGTGACCCCATAGACGGCAATCCAACAGGCTCCTCTGTCCCTGGGATTCTCCAGGCAAGAATACTAGCATGGGTTGCCATTTCCTTCTCCAGTGCATGAAAATGAAAAGTGAAGTGAAGTCGCTCAGTCGTGTCTGACTCTTAGACTCTTAGTGACCCCATGGACTGCAGCCTACCAGGCTCCACCATCCATGGGATTTTCCAGGCAAGAATACTGGCGTGGGGTACCATTTCCTTCTCCAATACATGAAAGTGAAAGTGAAGTTGCTCAGTCCTGTCCGACTCATAGACTCTTAGCAACCCCATGGACTGCAGCCTACCAGGCTCCACCATCCGTGGGATTTTCCAGGCAAGAATGCTGGGGTGGGTTGCCATTTCCTTCTCCAATGCATGAAAGTGAAAGTGAAGTGGCTCAGTTGTGTCCGACTCTTAGACTCTTAGCAACCCCATGGACTGCAGCCTACCAGGCTCCACCATCCATGCGAGAGTACTTGCATGGCAAGTACTCTTTGCAGGCAAGAGTACTGGAGTGGGGTGCCATTATAGTCACTAGCAGTCTGTTATTGAAGAAAAGGAAGGTTTTAAAACTCAGAATGGCACCAGGCCCCTCATCCATAAAATGCATTTGGGGATAATCTTGGCACCAGATGATTCATCCCAGGCCATACAATGATTAACTTGAATCTTGTAGAAGGGCAGATTACCATACAAATCGTTTTGTTTACATAGATTAGGGGAACAGTATCTGAGTATAACCTACTGGTCTGTGAAGTAGGTTCTCAGCCATTAAGTGGAACCGACTTGAAGACAGAGTCTGGGGTAGGTGCATAGTCCATTCACATAGCTTAAGACAAACATTTCCATAAGAAAAATGGATTGGTTAACTCAAGGTTTGAGAATAGTTAACTTCAGGTGAAACCAGGTGTCATTATGGCAACAAGTATGTTAAGAGAAACCTCCTTTTAAATTTGTATAAAGAAGGAAAAAAGTATCACTAGTTTGTTTGCTCCTGCCGCTTAAGAGAGAGAAAAATGTCTGACACTTACAGCCTATTTCCTCCATTTGGAGACCCCTGGCCTTCCTGCCTATTACCCTCTCAGTCCCCCCTTTTCTTTTAGAAGAATTATGTTGCCTAGGAAAAAGGGGCATCGTTCTTGTTCCATAACTACTTCCAAGCTGACAAGGGGCATTGTCCTTAAATTGGTTATTCTCCTAACCCTCATACTGAAGATGTCTGATCCAGGGCCCCCAAATAGTAGTTGGAAGCAGCTGCAGCCGTAGCAGGAGTTAGAGCAACTATTGCAGGAAGGGGGACCCCTTCCAGGCTCTGAAACTGAGCTCTTGTCTAACACTTGGAAATGAATTGTCTGAGGAGACACATATGCTGACAAAGCAAGAGATTTTACTGGGAAAGGGCACCTGGGTGGAGAGCAGTAGGGTAAGGGAACCCAGGAGAACTGCTCAGCCATGTGGGTCGGAGTCTCAGGTTTTATGGTGATGAGTTTAGTTTCAGGGTGGTGTTTGGCCAATCATTCTAATTCGGAGTCTTTCCTGGTGGCGCACGCATGGCTCAGCCAAGATGGATGCTAGCCAGAGAGACTCTGGGAAGTGGACAGATACTCCGTGTCTCCTTTCGACCTTTCCCAAACTCTTCAGGTTGGAGGTGGCTCATTAGTTCTGTATTCCTTATCAGGATCTCCTGTCATAAAACAACTCATGCAAATAGTTAACTATGGTGCCTGGCCAGGGTAGGTGGTTTCAATCAGTGTGCTTCCCCTAACACAGCCATTTGTAACTTAAAAGCTTTCATGCAACTAGAAACAAATCCAGTTACACAGTTACAGATGCAGGGAGCAAGCGGCAAAAACAAAACAATCAGAATACTGTAAATAAGATAGTTTTCCACCTTGGGGCACTAGTTAACATCTCCCAAAATGAGGCAACTGAGGCTTCAGGAATATCCATAGCCTCAATCATCTTGTTCATGTGTTTAGTCAAATGAATAACATTAGTGCTCATATCAGGTTTATATGTCCAGCATTGGGTATGAATAATGGCACAAGTTCCTGCTTGCACAGCTGTCAGAATATCTAAACCTGATCTGTTTTGTAAAACCACCTTTCTGATTTGTGCTTGTTCAGCATTAAGAGCTGAAATAGCTTTTTGAGAATCCTGTAATGCCTGTTGAGTAAAATTTGTCAAAGATCCACTCGTAGCATAACATCTGTAGTTCCCAAAGAGGGAACAAAGACTGCAGCCAAATAATCATACCAGTGAAATACAGACATTGCCCACCGAGTTTTAAGGTGGGATAAATTAGCAGGCTTTTCTGGAAGCTCTGAAATTATAAAGCTGTGAGTAAAGGCTAGACCCAGGGTGCATCTCCCTATCCAACCAAGGGGAAGCCATGCCCATAGGTAAGAGCCACATGTCCATAGGTCCCGTTTGGAGCAAGCCAGCTGACTGAGATATCCAGTCCCAATTAGTGCCTGGCCAGACAAAGGGAGGACTTGAATTGGGGTTGGAAGACATGGAAATGATTACATTGCATACTTCTGAGGCAAAAATCCCAATTGTTGCCAATCATTGTAATGAAGTTGTTGGCTAACTTTTGGGGATGGCTCTGTTTGTTCCCAGCATATAGGGGCAGTAGATACTAGACATCCTTTTTCAGGAGTTAGCCATGTAACCTCATCCCATATTTGATAAACGTCAGGTAAAAAACCATTAGATCCAGACCTATTTGCCTTGTGTGTAGTGAAATAGTCATTAAACTGAAACAATGTATAATCAAAATTAAAATCACCTTATGTCCATAGTTAAAGTACAAAGAGTTGCACCAGTCCATTTTAGGGTTGGTAGATGTCATCAGATGAAGAAGAGGCATCACATATGATTGTTGTCGAAGGTATTCAGAGACTTGGAGAAAGTCTATTTCTTGAAGTGGAGGTGTCCACTGCAAAATCCTTTCATGATGAAGAGGGGAGCACTCCGCAGATCCAGCAGTTAGACTAATTGTGGAATGCAGCGTAGGAGTGAGCCCAGGACAGGAAGGCATTGTCTTGAGAATCAAACGGCACACTCAGGATTTTTGGAGTCAGCAGAAGTAGGCTCACATAGATTATCAAGCACATCTGAAAAGTACAAAGTCAGAGCATAGAAAGTAAAGACATAAAATGAAGTCACTTAGTTCTGGTCAGGGTGCCACCTCTTAATTCAAGTGTGATGTACCCACGAATCAATTCCTGGCACTTTGACAGCTGTGGAAGAAGAAAGAATAACCTGGTAAGGGCCTTCCCAGAGGGGCTCGAGGGATGGGCCCCCAGATCTCAGTGTTTTTATGAGGACCTCGGTTCCTGGCTCAAATAAAGGCTTGCTTGACTCAGAGGCTGGGTCAGGAGTCGTCTCCCAGAGTTCTGTTATTGCCTATTGAAAAGCTGAGAGCTGAGTTAATTAGTTAATTAACTAGTTAATTCCAAGGCTTCAGGGTCTATAACGATGTCTGTGCGTAAGAAAGGCCTTCCATAACTACATTCAAAGGGGGACAGTCCCTCCTTTTGGGGGCAGTTCAAGCCCTCATTAAAGCTATGGGTAGGACTTTAATCCAATTGTCCTGGGTCTCTTGAGTTAATTTGCGCAGATGTGTTTTGATAATGTCATTAGATTTTTCAACCTTTCCTGAGGGTTGGGGTCTCCAGGAACAGTGTAAGTGATACTCTATTTCTAGAGCTCTAGATACTCCCTGAGTTACAGCAGCTTTAAATGCGGAGCCATTGTCACTCTGAAGGCTCTGTGGCAGCCCAAACCTGGGGATGGTTTCATGGATTAAAATCTTTATAACCTCCTTAGCCTGCTTAATATGACAGGGAAGAGCCTCAATCCATCCAGTAAAAGTATCTAGCCAAACTTGTAAGCAAGAATATCAATTAGCTTTTGGCATATGAGTAAAATCGATTACGCAGCCCTCTCCAAGATACTTTCCACTTCGTTGTAATCCAGATATTGCTAGCTTCTCAGTCTTTGGGTTATGTTTCTGACGAACCTCACACCTTTTGATAATGTTCTTTAAAGTTTTCATTACATTTTTACCTTCAAACAAACGAGAAGCCATCTGGTAAATACTCTCTGCACCCAAATGAAAACTCTGGTGTAAACCCTTAAGAATTTTCCTTTGAGCACTTTCAGGAATTATTAATCGCCCATCCTCAGACTGTAACCATCCTTTATCTGTAATCTTTGCTCGTCTTTTCTCATATCTTTCTAATTCTTCCTCAGTATATTGTGGTTTTTCCTGTTCCACAGGATCTGTCCAGATCAAAGGCATCTACAGTGAAGGGGTTTAATAAAGTGTCAGCTTCTCTGGCTTGACAGTCAGCCAGCTGATTACCTTCAGCTGCTTTACTCCCATCCCTGCTGTCCCCTTTGCAATGCAAAACAGCTACTTCTTTAGGACAATATATAGCAGTTAAACAGAGAAGGAAATGGCACCCCACTCCAGTACTTTTGCCTTGAAAATCGGAGGAGCCTGGTAGGCTGCAGTCCATGGGTCTCTTAAGACTTGGACAGGACTGAGTGACTTCACTTTCGCTTTTCACTTTCATGCATTGGAGAAGGAAATGGCAACCCACTCCAGTGTTCTTGCCTGGAGAAGACAGGGACAGTGGAGCCTGGTGGGCTGCCATCTATGGGGTTGCACAGAGTCAGACACTACTGAAGCGACTTAGCAGCAGCAGCTTAGCAGTTAAAAGTCTCTCAATCTCTTTGAAATGCTTAATACGTTCTCCTGTTGCTGTTTTAAACTGTCTTTCTTTCCATATTGCAGCATGAGCATGTAAAGTCAAATAAGCATACTTAGAATCCATGTAGATATTTACTCGCTGCCTTTGCTTAACTCTAGAGCTCGGGGTCAGAGCCACAAGCTCCACTAACTGAGCACTGGTTCCCTGGGGGAGAGATTTTGTTTCTGAAACCTGTTCAGCAGTCACCATGGCGTAACCTGCTTTATGCTTTCCATCCCGAACAAAAGAACTGCCATCTGTAGATACTTCCATGCCAGGATTGTCTAATGGGGTATCCATTAGATCCTCCCAAGCTGCATAGTTTAAAGTTAGGAATTGGGAACAATCGTGATCAGGTGTTTCATTTTCCTTCTCAGGAAGGAAAGTGGCAGGATTTAAATGTCCACACACTTTAAGCTTAGTTACTGGTCCTTCTAACAACAGTGACTGACACTTAAGAAGCCTACTGTCTGTCATCCAAATATTAACCTTAGAATTTAAGATTCCACTCACATCATGAGAAGTCAGGACAATAAAATTTTGTCGATTAATTATTTTTAAAGCTTCAGGTGCTAATAAAGCCGCTGCCCCAATTACTCTTAGGCAGTGGGGCCACCCACGTGAAATTACATCTAATTTTCTGCTTAGATAAGCAATAGGTTGCTGGTGAGGCCCTCAGGCTTGTGTCAAAATTCCCAAGGCCATACCTTTTCTTTCAGTGACAAATTAAATCCTGACCCTGTGGGCAAGCTCAAAGCGGGAGCTTGCGGGAGGGCAGTCTGAAGAACCTTAAAAGCCTTTTGAGTATCTGGAGACCAAAGCAGTTTGTCTGTTTGGGCCTGCTGAATTTCTGCTATAAGTTTATATAAAGGCCGGGCAAGTTCCCCATAACCCGGAATCCAAATATGACAGTAGTCTGTGATTCCCAGAAATCGTCTCAGTTGTCTTAAAGTCATAGGTAGGGGATGATTTAGTATGGATTTAATTTTCTGAGGGCTTATGGCTCTAGTCCCTTCTGATATGATTAGGCCCAGATATCTAACAGATTGTTGACAAAGCTGAGCCTTTGCTCTTGATGCCTTATAACTGCAGCCTGCCAGAAAGTTTAAGAAATCTGAGGCTCCAGAACAAGCTTCCTCTGTCTCAGCACAGAGCAAAATATCATCTCCATATGGTAACACGACTGCTTCGGAGCTATTAAAGTTTTGTAGATCCCGTGACAAATTTTGTCCAAATAAGTGAGGACTGTCACAAAATCCCTGGGGCAAAACTGTCCAGGTTAACTGAGAAGCTGGCTGCATAGGGTCTTCAAAGGCAAATAGAAATTGACTTTCCTCTGCCAAAGGCACAGAATAGAAAGCATCTTTCAAATCAATTACTGAGAGATATTTGGCTCATTCAGCAATTTCAGACAATAGAGTATAAGGATTAGGCACCATGAGGTGTAAAGGAACTACAGCCTCATTTATTATTTGCAAATCTTGAACTAGTCTCCATTTATCATTTGATTTCTTTATACCCAAAATAGAGTTGCATGGACTGTTATAGGGAACTAATAGTCCCTGCTCCTTAAAATTTTCAATGATGTGTTTTAATCCTTCTTTAACCTCAGGTTTCAGTGGATAGTGCTTCTTATGTGGAAATAAGTGGGTCTTTGAGCTTGACAACTACAGGAATAGCATTTTGTGCTCGGCCCATGGATATTCCATCAGCCCATACTCTAGGATTACATTTTGTTCAACTAAAGAGAGAGAAAGGGAGGGCTCCATATTTATGAAAGCAGAGGCATGGACCTTGTTCAGTATATTCCTCCGCAAAAGGAGTGAGGTAGACTCTGGCACAATCAGAAACTTGTGTGAAAATAGCCCAGAATCTCAGTTACAACCTAAAGAATAACTGAAATAATACCCTTTGGCTAGTCCAGACAGTCCTATTATGGAAGCGGATTGGGAAGGATGTGGGCCACGGGCTTCAGTAAGCACAGAGGAAGTTGCCCAGTATCTAAAAGGAAATCGACGGATTGGCCCCCCACAGTTATTAATACCCGGGGTTCCTCAGGTGTAATTAGGACAGGAGCTTGTGTAGGGACCCCCGGGCACCTTCAGTCCTGATTGTCTTGAGAGTCTGACCCCAGGTTGTCATTATGACCACACAGTATTTTAAGAGAAACCTCCTTTTAGATTTTATAGTGAAGGAAAAAATATCGCTAGTTTGTTTCCTCCTTCTGCTTAAGAGAGAGAAAAATGTCTGACACTTGCAGCCTATTTCCTCCCTTTGGAGACCCCTGGCCTTCCTGCCTGTTACCCTCTCCACATCTTGTAGTAAAATAGACATATTTTCAACTGTGGTTTTACCAAAGACATGAATTGTGTGTATGTGTGCACACACAAATGGATATTTCTGGTCTCAGCTCTTTACCAGAGAATGACGGAGGTATGACATTAGATCTTGTGAAATTAAAGGCATTTCTTTGAGAAATGGAAAAATAAAGGAACATTTAACATGATAAAACCAACAAAATGCTTCATTCTTTCCTTTCAAAAAATGAAAAAAAAAACAAAACACCTAGTTTAACTGGTTAGTCTAATGGTCTGTTTTCTCCATTTTCTATGATCAGTGGAAAAAAAGTGAGCTGTGGGATGATATGAAGATGTTTCCCTCAGGTCCCTTTGTGACTTTTCTGTGCAAATGAGGAAGGTTGGGCTGGATTGACCTGGAACCTTCCAACAGAGCCTCTCTCTTCATAATGAAAAAGATTGCTCAGATCCTATTCCCAAGCTGACCCCTTACAGTGTTTGTTGTACCAGTGGATATATATTTGCAATTCTGTATTTTAAAAATATTTTACTGCAGTCGTATAATAAAGAATTACCTGCTTGGTATCAGTTTGACCCAATCTTGGAAGAAAAGTTTATTTTGCTCGGATACATGACAGATGTTCCTGGTCTTAAACGGGATGGGCATTAAGGACAAACGGCCCACTTGCCCTTCAGCCTCCCATTTCATTATTCAGTTATACCCGGTTCTCTTCACTCAGTTCAGACCTTCTCATTAACGGGCCTGAGGGAGCCCACTTGTAACATGCAGATGAGACACTAGACCAGAATCTCTGAGTATGAACAACACTGACCCCTTAAATCATTAGCTAATTGACTGTGTGTCTGTGTGTGGCAGTTCTGGTTTGAAGGTAGTTTCTGGTAGTAATGAGAATTTGAAATAGATCCCAGTCCTTACTGAATGAAAAACGAACAGGGAAACTGTAGGATGGAGGCAGGATCACAGGCTCAGAATTAGATGACTTCTATGAATAAGGCTAAATCTGAAGGGAGATTTTTTTTTTTTAACGTCCTGACATTCAGACCTCCACTGGCTTTCATTTGTTCTTGGGTCAAAAGCTTGACTCCTCGCTATTTCTCCACAGCCGTATGTCAGGCTCAGGGCCCTGTCAGTGTCTCCAGCCTCATCCTGGGAGTTGACCCTTTGCTCGTGGTTCAACCTGTCCTGGTCTCATTTACCTTTTCTCTGTTTCCAAATACCCAAACCATTTCTGTCTGACATTGTAGTTCCTTTTCTCACCTTCAGGTCACCGTGCCTTTGTCACCCTTTAAGTCTAGGCTCAGAGAGGTCTCTCCATCCCCTCCTAACAGTCTCTCTCATGTTACCCAGGTTTATTGCCTCTGTATCAGTTGCCATCAGCAGAAATTAATGGCCTTCTTCATGGGTTATTTTGAGTCCTTCCTGGTTCCCCTTTTTTAGGGCTTATAGTATTCTTCTTCCCAGCGTGGCTGCAGTACCTGTTCCTGGAAATGTCTGTAGATGACAGGACTATGGGTTGGGCTTCCCAATCCTCCGGGAAGACCAAGAGAACAGGGCAGGTGATGAAGATGTTTCCCATGTTCTGGACATTTCAGCTGTAATTGATCTTTACCCCATGTGACTGCTTAATTACTCAAAAGATGATCCAAGAAATATAGGAAGTCCTGAAAAGCCCTACAGAACTGGTGTCCTCAAGCAGTGAGCTAAAATGTCCCCATGTTTCGTCTGCTGGGTTTCATCCTCTGCAGCCCCCAGATCTAAGCTGTGTCCATCCAGGACCAGTCACCATCGTGGACAGCAGCTTTGCCATTTGGAGTTCATGTGCTCAGTGTCAGCGTTGTGATTTCAGTGCACTGAGGATGAGCAGAAATCCAAAACCTAATGGGGCAGGAAGGAGACGCTGCCCCGTGCGCCCCACAAGAGCTCGAATATCTTCCAAGTAGGTGTGGGTGGAGAAAACAGGAGAGAGTGAGACCTGGAGACCCTTCCTTTGAGACTTCCTCATCTCAAATGCCTTTGTATGTGGACTCTTATAATGTCCCCAGGTGGTGGCAGACTTTCGCAGGAGGGCCAGCCTCTTGATTTTCATACTGCATGTGCAGTGTCCTTTGGGTGGTAGCTAGTGGGCACTCCTCTTGTGACCACCTTTGCCAGGAAACGCCTGTGCACTTTAGTCTTGCCTAGTCCGGTCATCAGGGAGGAGAGGTAGACAAATGGGGAAAGCGGAGGGAGCGGAGGGAGCCTGGTGGGTTGCCTGGAGGGAGCCTGCACGAGGGTTGTGCCAGTACGTGGGGGCATCAAGGTAAGCCCAGTGAATGGAGCATGCGCCCATCCCAAGTGTAGTTTCAGGGACAAGGGGTGTGTGGATCTGTTGGAAGAGAATGTCTCCGTTCAAGGCTGGAGCACCTGGAAGCGGGTTTGTTGGAGAGCCCACATGGAGTGGTTTGAGGTTGTACTGCCTGAGCTCATGTTCCCTGGGATAGCAGTGCTGAGGCTGACATGTGCCTGCACAGGTTTGATTTGACAACTCGTGACCACAGGTGAGCAGCAATGAAGGACGTGGAATTCAGCCAAGAGAAGTCTTTTCCACTGTTAGAACTGTGGCCTGGTCTGAGCCCGCAGGCAGCTGTGGGTGCAGGAGGATGGGAGCCCTGGGCTTGAGGGGCTGGTTCTAGTAGGTGCCCCCAGCATCCACTCCATGACCTGGCTTTTGTTGGCTCTTTTAGCAGGCAGGCACCATAGAATAACAGGGAAAATCTCAGGTCATCTTTTGCATCAACTTTGGTATCATTGTGTACTTGGGGTTGCTAGTGCAGAAAGGTTCATGTGCATTTGGGAAGATACCAAGAGAATCTGGAGTGTTTCCTTGGAAGATGCTGAGGTCTCACTGGTCCATATGCATCATTGGAATTATCCCTCTTTTTCATAGTCTTTGGAGATTTCGATGTTTGACCTGCATCACTCACTGTAAATGAAAATATGGTGTCTTGTGTCTGTGGATCCTTGGTGTCCTCTTTCGTATTTTGCCTCATGCATGAGCTTCAGGGCTTGGAATGCTTTGTATTTGTATAAGGGTTAGAGGCTCATTATGGGCTCTGGACACTCTGTTGGACACCATGAAAGTTTGCAAGTTTCTTTTGAGTCCCGCTGGGAAAATAGGAGTACTAAGGTTAAGATCACAGAATTCTTGTTATAAGGTGGTCCTGCTCGGTAGGAATCTCTGGGCCCATCCTGAGAAGAGTCATAAAGTCCTGTGATGTAGGAGAGGATGGCTTCAAAAAATCGGAGCGCAGCGATGCCACAGTGATCTTTATCCTGGAAGCTTGTCCTCCAGAAGATGCAGCTGCAACTGTCTTGCTGCCAGGCTGGGTTCTATGCACTCCTGTCCCTCCCCAAATAAGCACACATACAGCACAGTACAGAAAACACGGAATCAACTGCGCTGTTGGTGGTAATGTTAATGGTACTGCTATGTTGGAAAATAAAATGGAAGTTCCTTAACAAATATAGAACAGGCCTTCAGACTGTCAAACCCATTTCTGACAGATATCCAAAGGAAAAGCAATCAGTGTTTGAGGGATATGTCCACAGTCTCATGAGTGTGACTGGATTTGCAGTAGTCAAGGTATAGACACAGCCCAGATGTCTCTTAACAAAAGAATAGGTTACAAAAGTGTGGTATAGAAATATTTATTATATATTGTATATTCATGAACTATTTTTTCTCTGTATATAAATATAAAAATCAAGGATCCTGCATTTATGCCAGAATGAATGAACCTAGAGAACATTATGCCAAGTTAAATAAGCCTGACAAATGAGGATAGACCCTATGTGGAAACTAGAACTGTCAAACTCATAGAGCCATCGAGTAATAAGGCTTTACCACGAGGTTGGTGGTGGGGAAATGGGGCACTGGTAGTGAAAGAGTAGAGATTTTCCGTTGTAAAATAAGTAAGTTCTGGGGATCTGAGGTACTGCATGCTGCCGGTAGTGTTTCTATATCCTTGAAATTTGCCCAGAGAGAAATAATACAGTGTAGTCATAGGTGGACGTGTAACTTCCTCGACTATAATAATTATTCAGTGTATGAGTCTATCACATGATTACTTTGTACACAGTACATTTATACCAGTTTTCTTAGTTACACCTTAGTAAGGCTGGGAAAGAAAAAGAGAGTTGGGGGGCGATGATTTTCTCTTCTGAATGGTGCTCAGTCCAGGCTTCACGTTTCATTGATGACGCATTTTGCATACACATGTGCTGGAGTCCAGCGCCAGCAGCCAGGGAATCAGCCTGAAGAGATGAGCGGTGTCAGCAGAGAATGATGCAGCCTCTGACTCAAGGTATGGGACTGCATGTTTATTTCAAGCTTCAGGTTCTGTTTTATACTTTGAGAAAAGCATTAGGTCAGAGGTTTGGCATTTTCAGTTTCCCCTCACCCAGATTTATTGTCTCCAGAAAACACTGTTGCCCTTCGAACAGAGTTTCTGCTTCAGCGATTCTCTCAGAATCCTGTTTACTTTAACGTGTGATTACATTGTAACTCGTGCTTTTGTCTGGGCTGCAAACCAGATTCCTCAGTTTATTTCTTATCATTCTAAATCCTGTTTGCCCTTAGCATCCTAAACTCATTATCACCTAAAAAGGCTTCTAGCTATTACTGTCTCTGAAATTCCTAAGCTGTATAAGCTATACTAAAACATGCTAGCACTACCACATTCCTTAAATTTTTAGCTTCTAACTATTCTTCAGTTCAGTTCAGTCACTCAGTCGTGTCCAATTCTTTGCGACCCCACGAATCGGAGCACACCAGGTTTCCCTGTCCATCACCAAATCCCGGAGTTCACTCAGACTCACACCCATCGAGTCAGTGATGCCATCCAGCCATCTCATCCTCTGTTGTCCCCTTCTCCTCCTGCCCCCAATCCCTCGCAGCATCAGAGTCTTTTCCACTGAGTCAACTCTTCACATGAGGTGGCCAAAGTACTGGAGTTTCAGCTATAGCATCATTCCTTCCAAAGAAATCCCAGGGCTGATCTCCTTCAGAATGGACTAGTTGGATCTCCTTGCAGTCCAAGGGACTCTCAAGAGTCTTCTCCAACACCACAGTTCAAGAGCTTCAGTTCTTCGGTGCTCAGCTTCCTTCACAGTCCAGCTCCCACATCCATTCAACACTACTGGAAAAACCATAGCCTAGACTAGATGGGCCTTAGTCGGCAAAGTAATGTCTCTGCTTTTCAATATGCTATCTAGGTTGGTCATAACTGTCCTTCCCAAGAGTAAGTGTCTTTTAATTTCATGGCTGCAGTCACCATCTGCAGTGATTTTGGAGCCCCCCAAAAATAAAGTCTGACACTGTTTCCCCATCTATTTACCATGAAGTGATGGGACCGGATGCCATGATCTTCGTTTTCTGAATGTTGAACTTTAAGCCAACTTTTTCACTCTCCTCTTTTACTTTCATCAAGAGGCTTTTTAGTTCCTCTTCACTTTCCGCCATTGGGCAGGTGTCATCTGCATATCTGAGGTTATTGATATTTCTCCCGGCATTCTTGATTCCAGCTTGTGTTTCTTCCTGTCCAGCATTTCTCATGATGTACTCTGCACAGAAGTTAAATAAGCAGGGTGACAATATACATCCTTGACATACTCCGTTTCCTATTTGGAACCAGTCTGTTGTTCCATGTCCAGTTCTAACTGTTGCTTCCTGGCCTGCATATAGGTTTCTCAAGAGGCAGGTCAGGTGGTCTGGTATTCCCATCTCTCTCAGAATTTTCTACAGTTTATTGTAATCCACACAGTCAAAGGCTTTGGCATAGTAAATAAAGCAGAATAGATGTTTTTCTGGAACTCTCTTGCTTTTACCATAATACAGAAGATGTTGGCACTTTGATCTCTGGTTCCTCTGCCTTTTCTAAAACCAGCTTGAACATCAGGGAGTTCACGGTTCACGTATTGCTGAAGCCTGGCTTGGAGAATTTTGAGCATTACTTTACTAGCATGTGAGATGAGTGCAATTGTGTGGTAGTTTGAGCATTCTTTGGCATTGCCTTTCTTTGGGATTGGAATGAAAACTGACCTTTTCCAGTCCTGTGGCCACTGCTGAGTTTTCCAGATTTGCTGGCATATTGAGTGCAGCACTTTCACAGCATCATCTTTCAGGATTTGAAACAGCTCAACTGGAATTCCATCACCTCCACTAGCTTTCTTCATAGTGATGCTTTCTAAGGCCCACTTGACTTCACATTCCAGGATGTCTGGCTGTTGGTGAGTGATCACAGCATCTTGATTATCTGGGTTGTGAAGCTCTTTTTTGTACAGTTCTTCTGTGTATTCTTACCACCTCTTCTTCATATCTTCTGCTTCTGTTAGGTCCAGACCATTTCTGTCCTTTATCAAGCCCATCTTTCCAAGAAATGTTCCCTTGGTATCTCTATATTTCTTTAAAAGATCCATAGTCTTTCCCATTCTGTTGTTTTCCTCTATTTCTTTGCCTTGATCGCTAAAGAAGTCTTTCTTATCTGTTCTTGCTTTTCTTTGCCTTGTTCGCTAAAGAAGTCTTTCTTATCTGTTCTTGCTATTCTTTGGAACTCTGCATTCAGATGCTTCTATCTTTTCTTTTCTCCTTTGCTTTTCACTGCTCTTCTTTTCACAGATATTTGTAAGGATTCCCCAGACAACCATTTTGCTTTTTTGCATTTCTTTTTCATGGAGATAGTCTTGATCCCCATCTCCTGTACAATGTCACGAACCTCATTCCATAGTCATCAGGCATAGTTCATCCTATCTATCTGATCTAGGCCCTTAAATCTATTTCTCACTTCTACTATAAAAGCATAAGGGATTTAATTTAGGTCATACCTGAATGGTCTAGCGGTTTTCCCTACTTTCTTCAATTTGAGTCTGAATTTGGTAATAAGGAGTTCATGATCTGAGCCACAGTCAGCTCCTGGTCTTGTTTTTGTTGACTGTATAGAGCTTCTCCATCTTTGGCTGCAAAGAATATAATCAGTCTGATTTCGGTGTTGACCATCTGGTGATGTCCATGTGTAGAGTCTTTTGTGTTGTAGGAAGAGGGTATTTGCTATTACCAGTGCATTGTCTTTGCAAAACTCTACAATTCTTTGCCCTGCTTCATTCTGCATTCCAAGGCCAAAGTTGCCTGTTACTCCAGGTGTTTCTGACTTCCTACTTTTGCATTCCAGTCCCCTATAATGAAAAGGACATCTTTTTTGAGTGTTAGTTCTCAAAGGTCTTGTAGGTCTTCATAGAACTGTTCAGCTTCAGCTTCTTCAGCATTTCTGGTTGGGGCTTAGACTTGGATTACTGTGATATGGAATGGTTGGCCTTGGAAACTAACAGATATCATACTAACGTTTTTGAGATTGCATCCAAGTACTGCATTTTGGACTCTTTTGTTGACCATGATGACCACTCCATTTCTTAATTATTCCTAAACCCTAAGTTCCACAAATTTCCTTTGCCATAAACATTTCCCTCACGAATAGGTCTCAGATGACCATCCTTCCCATGGCCTCAAGCTGCAGCCTACATGCTCATCCTGGAACACTCTTTGTAAAGATCCTTGAACAAATGTCAATGGTTAACTTTATGGATTATTCTCTGGGCACAACTGCAGAAGGCTTTGTGCCTTCTCCTCCTCCTCTCAAGGACAATAAGCACCTTAACATTCTTTCAGTCAACTTAACCAAGGAAAGCAGAAACAAGTCAGAATCACAAGACCTAACTCCTTCGTCCCGGGTCCATGCCTGCGGGACAAGGAGAGGGGGTTGCGGCCGTGCCTCCATTTTCTCAGTAATGCCTAACGTGGCTCCCAACACACATGTTTTGTATCCTCTGACCAGAGATTCCCCTTCAGGTAGTTTGTGTTGGTCCACAGCTCAAGAATGTTTAAGATGGCCCAGTTGATTTTAGTCTGGATCCCTCACTGAGGATCAGGACTCTTGAGTCCTCCGAGTCCTGAGGGCTGAGATCTGGGCTGAGGAGGGGGTGCTCTGATCTGAGTCGGGATGGATCAGGGCCTGCTGTGTGACCTGAAGGCAATTGCCTGGTCAGTGGAGGTGCCTCCTGCAGCTGTGTACATGAGGCCTCACCAGGAGGGGAGTGTGATCTGAGGGAAAGTGTGGGAAAGTCCCATATTGGTCTGTCTGCGGAAGTTGACTGTCCTGAGTCCCTCCTGAGACAGTGGCCACAGGGGACTGTCTGTTCCTCTTTATGAGGGCTTCCCTGTGTGTGTGGTTGGGTCTCAGGAAGGGTGCTGGGGTCCAGCCCTGGTGCATCCAGGGTAATTTGAAGCGGGGTGGAGTTGGCGATTGATTTAGAGAATGATAAGGAAAAAATGTTGTAGATAAGAAAATAGAGGAGAGAAAGAGGCTGATATTCCTTGGTTTACATAGTAAGCCAATAAAATCCCAGACAAGGAATTGCCCTGTTCACGGAAGCCACAGGTGCCCTCCCGGTCTCCTGAGGGAGTGAAGACACAGAACATCTTCCTGTTCAGATCTTAGAAATCCGGGCATTAAGTCAACGTGGGGAGCCTCTATGCTCCAAGGGATCAGCCAGAAAAAAGAGTAAGTGAGAGTTAAAAAAGACACAGGGTGACCAAGCTTTTTCTAGCAAGGCCCGTTACTTTTATTTTCAAAAGGGACTTTTATACCTTTCCCACAAATGATGTTGTGTACGTTATCTTCTGGCCTTGGAGGCCTGTGAACATTTTATGACCCTCTTTTGATAAAGGCTGTTCAACCAGAAAACTTATTTTCCCTTGAAATGTTTTTTTTTTATATTTCTAATCTATGTCAGCCTCAGAAAAATGTTAAACAGAGTTACATTTCTCACGGAGCAAAAGTGCAGTGAGTTACAAGAAAGAACCAATTAGCTCAGAAGTCTGATGTGGTTAATTTCAAGGCTACACTTGTTTTTCTTACATTCCAACTATGTTAACTAATGCAGTCCCAGGTGCACAGTGGATAAGAGATATGGGAATTTAGCAACAAGCATTGGCCCAATAACGAAATCCTACACCAGGACTACTCTAAGAACTTTTAACTCTTTAAAAGGCTCTATGTTTTAGGCTTCCCATGCCTCTCACAGCTGGGAGGCTGTGAACAATCATATGCGTAGCTGTAAGAGTCTGGATAAACCTGCCCAGTAAGCTAGAATGCTAACAGAGGGGGTTTGATTTGAAATATTCCTCTCATGTCCAGGAGACATATTAGCTAGAGCCCTAAGTTGATTTTTCCAGAGAAAGGTGGTCGGGGATAGCCCTCTGTTAATGTCAGAAGAGTTGGTGAAAGGCATGATATAGTAAAACAGACAGATTCTGGTTTTGGGATAGATGCTCTAGAAGGGGGTCCCCTTGAGGCCTGATCTCGCCTTTGCACATCAGGCCTTTTCCTCCTGACATTTGCCATGGGCGGGATTCCCCATGCTGGCTCCAGGCAGAAGGGGATGTGTTGACTCTAAGCATTAAACAGCATGTTTTCAACTTTCATGATAGACCTCTGAAGACTCGTGTTGCCTGAGGAAGCCCTGAAGTTAAGGACGAGGAAAGAAAAGGAGTGAGGCATGGCTCTTTCTCAGGTAAGGTCATATTTAGTCTGTCCTTCCTGAAATGCCCTTCTCTGGACTCGCTAATTGTGTCTGACTCTGGAGTGTCCGGTGTGACTCCTGTACATGCACACTCACCCAGGGCCTTCCCTCAGGTCCTGTCGTCACCACCTAGATCCCATCTCCCCATGGCCCGGTGACTTGGCACTTGTGAGGAGGCTCCCCTGGTCACCGTCCAGGGCAGGGCTTCTCACCCACAGGTTGGAGATGGGGTCTCAGTGCTGTTGGCAGCAGGGATTGCTTAGGGCCTATCTGGATGAGCTGTCTGCTCTGTCAATCAGGGTAAGGAAACTGCATGTGAAAGTCAGGTGTTAGTATGCACAATAGCTGGTTAAATCTGGGAATGAGATCAATTGAGCCTGTCCTTTTCCTTTTGTGTATCTTGACATCCTTGTGAATATACCTTACATATATATACACAAAGAATTATTTCTGAGTACTGTGTTCTGTTCAGACAAATAAGCCAACCTGTGTTCTGTTCAGTTGGCTTATTTGTCTGTTTTTATACCAGTACCACGTCACCTTGATTACCTTGTAATAGGTATTGAAATAGAAAGATGTCCATCTTCCTTCTTCAAGAGTTTTGTTGTTTGCTCTTTGAATAGTTATGTGACTTTCACGATGTTTTATTCTGCTTCTACTAAGATTGTCATGGCAGTTTTGATAATGAGTTAATTGGTTGATTGACCCTTTGTGTGGTTATTAAAGAATCTTTTATGATATTACATGTTTCTTTTGTAATCTCTATGATTTTTACTGATGAAACTTTGTCATGTGGGAAAGAAGATACATTTACTTCTTTTTCAATTTGGGGACCTTTGATTTCCTTTTCTCATCTAATTGCTCTAAGGGTTTCAGTGCTTTGTTGAAGTGTAGTGCAGAGTGTGCGTCCTTGAGGAAAAGCTTTCATTCTTTCCCCATTGCTGTGCTCTTTTCATAATGGCATTTGTTATGTTGATGTTGGTATAATTTATTTTTTGTAGTTTGTTGAGTGTTCCATCTTGAAATGTCAAATGTCTGTTGAATGTTTCTTTCTGCATCAAGATGATCCTGTTTTTTTTTCCCCTTTAATCTGTTAATGTAGTGTGTCATATTAATTGATTTTTGTATGTTGACTTCTTGCCCTACATGAATAAAATCCACTTGGTTATGGTGTCAGATCTTTTTATTTATTTATTTAAATTATTTTAATTGAAGGATAATTGCTTTACAGAAGTTGTTGTTTTCTGCCGAATATCAACCTGAATCAGCCATAGGTATACATATGTCCCCTCCCTCCCGTCTTCTTCCCTATCCCACCCCTGTAGATTGTTAGAGAGCCCCAGTTTGAGTTCCCTGAGTCAGTCAGCAAATTCGCATTGGCTCTCTACTTTATATATGGTAATGTAAGTTTCCATGTTACTCTCTCCATACATCTCACCTTCTCCTTCCTCCCCTCCCCCTCCATCTGTTCTCTGTGTCTGTTTCTCCAGATCTTTTTAATATGTGTTGAAGTGGGTTTGCAAGTATTTTAATTGTGCATCAGTATTCATCAGGGGTATTGGTTTCTAGTTTTCCTTTCTTGTGTCTTTGGGAAATCAGCAAACTATTAGAATCATGCTTGCTTCATAGAATTAGCAAGATTAGTGGTAATTCTTTTGTAAATGTTTGGTAGAATTTGGTCCTGTATTTTTCTTAGAGGTTTCTGACTACTTTTTAAATCTCTCTAGTTATAATTGGTTTCCCTGATGGCTCAAGGAATCTGCCTGCATTGCAGGAGACCCAGGTTCTATCCCTGAGTTGGAAGCTTCCCTGGAGAAAGGAGTGGCTCTCTAGTCCAGTATTCATGTCTGGAGAAATTCCATGGACAGAGGAGCCTTGTGGGCTACAGTCCATGAGGTCACAAAGAGTCAGACACGACTCAGTGGCTCACACTTTCACTTTCAACACTTCTCAATTTTTTTATTTCTTAATAAGTAAAATAGTTTGTATGTTTCTAAGAATTTGCCAGTATCTCCTATATACTGTCACTTATAGGTATTATTGGTCATAGTACTTCCTTATCTTTAGAAACTTTCTTTGACATCCGTTGTAATCACTCCTGTTTCATATCTGTTTTTAGTCATTTGGATCTTTTTTCTCTTGTCCTTAGTCTAGGTGGGGGTTTTCCTATACAGTTTTTTCAAAACATCAACTCTTGGTTTGTTGATTTTTATATTTCCTACTTTCTATTGTATCTCTGGTTTAATCTTTCTTACTTACATGTTTCCTTCTACTAAACCTGAGTTTAGTTTGTTTTCCCTTTTCTGCTTCCTAAAGGTCTAAAAATAGATTTCAGATTTAAGATCTTTTCTCTTTTTTATGGTAAGCATTTAACCTTTCAGACTTTCCTTTTAGTACAGTGGTCTCTGTGTGTTATAAATTTTATAACGTTGTCTTTTCATTTTGATCCATGTATTTTAAAATTTCTATGTGATTTTTTTCTTAGACCCATTTGTGGTGTAACAGTGAGTTGTTTAATGTCCACATGTGAGGAAGTTTCTTTTTTTCTTATGTTTATTTCATTATTGTTAGGGAAGATACCTTTATGGTATCAGTCTCTTAAAATGGTTAATTTTGGCCTAACATGCGGTCTCTCATAGAGAATGGTTTCTGTGTCCTTGAGATACATGTGTCTTCTGCTTTTTTTGGGCCATGTGATCTGTACATGCCTGTTCAGTATTTGCTTCATTTTTCTGAGATATCTAATGTTAGATGTATATATATTTTTACTTGTTACAGCTTTTGGGTAAATTGACCGTTTTATCATTATACAATATTTATCTCATTGCACTTTTTTTTCTTCAGTTTACTTTGTCTGATATAACAGTCTCCCCTGCTCTCTTTAGGATGGACTGTCTTTTTCCATCCTTTCACTTTTCACCTTTCCATGTCCTTAGGTTTGTGAGTACTACCTGTTTCAACTCTCTGACAAACTCTGTGTCTCTTGCCCTGGGTTTTTCCTCCTGTTACTTCTAGTGGCCCCTGCTCCTGTGCATTGTATGGTGGTGAAAGACAGGCACCCTGGACAGCTCCTTTCGTGCCGCTGTAATTTCAGAGGGAATGTATTGAATGTTTCCTTCCTATCATGGTGTTTCTTCAGATAGTCTTGCTTAATGACTGTATTTTTTCCATATTATTTTTTGCCATGATTTTTAATTCTCTAAGAAGTTTTTTTACTTCGCTGTTGTGACAATTCTTTTTTGTCAAAATCTAATGACTCTTCTAATTTGAAATCAGTTTTATTAATGGGAAAAAAAGCAAAGAAAGTCTTTGGTTTCTGTTAATGCCTTGCTAAGTAAATTTAAATGGGTAAAATTGTATCTTTGTATATGGTAATGTTATTATGAATTGAGTTCAAGTATTCTTTTTTATTTTATGTTTTTACTGGTTTTATTTTGGTAGCCTAGTATAGAATCCTGTTGATAACCTCAGCTGAGTACAAAGGATACCTTTTTATCATCTGAAGGATGCTGAAATACATGTGAATAAAAGGATGATATAAAATTGTCCAAAAAATCTATCAAAAGACGAATCCTCTCATTTCAGTTAATTTTTTATAGATAAGTATGCATGCATGTGCAAGTCTGTGATTTAGATAGAAGACATCATGATTTAAAAACTACATATCACCTTTTTTTTTCAGTTGAAATTATGTTATCATTATAATCTATGGCCTTGAAATTTTCTAAACAATCCTCCTAGTGTTTTAAGTAGTAAATTACTAACAGTTGTGTTTCTGTATCCACGTCTATAATGACCTTTCATGCCATTTCACATTGTTCACCTTGGACTTTTTTTTTTTTTCATATTAATACAATATTTATTTGTTTTCCTTCTGTCAAACCCTGAGCCCACCACTTTGGCCAGGCTGCCTGGGGAGTTATAGGAAAGGGAACATACAAGGCAGACACAGGAGAAAGAACTATGGGAGGTGGAAACAGCTCCTTCATATCATGAAGAAGGTGAGCTAGACCACCATCAGGCAAAAAAGCCCCATGGCCTTTGAGAGGGCCAAGCCCATGGCGTAGAAGAGCTACTGTTTCACAGAAGGGTTCCTGGCATAACAGTGATGAAGCTCCCAAACACAGTCCCACTTCCAGCCCCAGAGCCAGCCACCCCTGCTGTGGCAGCTCCAGCTCCAGGGAACTTGGCTGCTGTGTCAAAGTCCCTTGAAATGGCACTGATTTGGAAGCTGTGGCTAAGAATAAATGAGAAGGTCCGGGGACCTGGTGCTGCCAAGCTGCTGTGGCTCTCATGGGTCAGTGTCTCCAGTCCTTCACCACCACTGTGGACAGTGATCACTCAACAGGAGGGAGGTTCTCCCAATCAGGGAGAGGGTGGAGACGAATTTGACGCAGGTGTCCATTTTCAAGGGATGAAGGCCCGAGGCCAGAGAGCTGCTCCCCCTGCAGAGAAGACAGAGGGGCAGGGAGGAGTCTCACCTTGGACCTCTTTCAAGTTTTCCTTAGGAGCCCTCTGTCAAAGGACTTGTAATGTTCTCTGTATTACTTCCGTGTTAGATACTTGAGCTTCATTTGCTGAGCCCAAGCTTCTGAGTTCAGGTGCTTCATGTAACGTTTCTTACCTTCTTGATCTGAGTCAAGTTTCTCAGAGTGTCTGTGACACAGGTTTTCTTCTCTAAGGTGGGAACAGATGGTTCTTTAATGAGCTATTATATTGATGACAGGTTCTTGCCTGTAAAGTACTTATTTAATGTTTAGAGTAATATTACAGTAATTTAGAGCAACAGGAAGCCTTGAGACACTTTTGGTCCTTGCTGCTGTTATCTACATCATACCTGAAACTTTTGACCTTTCCATTAAAAGTGCCATGGACTTTGTCATCCCTGAAGACACCACTCATGCTGTACCTCATCTAGATAATGAATTGCACTCATTGGGTAGAACATAATATCTGACACTTCTGTATAGCCCAAACAGTGTTGAGCTTTATTTTTATATATTTCATGGATTTTGAACAGTGGTGAAAAATCCATATTAATTGGAGGATCTCATAAGGCCATATGAAAAACCATAAGAAATTAAAGTTAGAGATGCATAATTTCTCCAGATACCCCTGCATGGATCTGTTAGAACACATACTTCAACCAAGTCAATCTGTACCCCTTACTACCCTTTCTCTTTTGCATGAAAATGAGAACCCTTTTGGTGACATGTGGTTTCCTTTCAGGAACGACTGACCTCTGAGGATGTGGCCATCGAATTCACTCAGGAGGAGTGGGAATTCCTGGACCCTGCTCAGAGGGCCTTGTACAGGGACGTGATGCTGGAGACCTACAGGAACCTGCTGTCTGTGGGTGAGGATGACTTCCTTCCAGAGCTGCCCTTGGGTATCTGCATTTTCCCTGTGTGCCCCTTGGGAGGCCCTGATGTCTTTCATGTGAGAGTTCTGGTGACTGGGGCATGACACAGCTTCACAAGGTTAAACTGACCGTCTTCAGATGCTGTGTCTGTTTCATGTCATATCTGAGGTTGTCCCAGAGCTTAATTATCTACAAAGCTCACTAGCAAATGTTAACAAAAAAATACCAAAAAACCCGATTTCCTATTTTCTACCTTTTGACTTTTGGCTCAGGGTTTAAAAAATCCACAGCACTTTAGATTTCTTTCTTCTGATAATGCTGAATATCTACTGGTTTGTTTTTGCTTACTTGTTTACTTTTTTTTGGCTGCACCATTCTACATGTGGGATCTTAGTTCCCTGACTAAGGATCAAACCTGCCCCCTCTGCATTGGAAATGCAGAGTCTTAACCACTGGATCACCAGGGGAGTCCCAGAGTTTCTGTTTCTGATCTGAATATTATCTCCTCATTGGAGCATGAGAAAAAGCTCTGGACAGTGGGGAGTGATATAAAAGTAGGCAAAACTACAACATATAAAGAAAAACGAGTTCTCAAAAGGGCTTTTTTTTCTGTTTAGGAGTGGGACAAGTTGGTGGATTGGATCCTCTGTCGTTGTTCCTTAGGAGAATGTAAGAGTGGATAGAGAGATTGTCTTTTTGATCCTAGATCCTACGAGGGGAGCATATGTGAGTCTTGCAGGCTCTTAGCTTGCCATCTGTAGGTCGAGTGCATGGTCCCATCTCAAGATGCTGTAATGTCTGACCTTCATGTTGTATTAGTTTTACTGTTGTGCTGCTCTACCCAGTCTGGGAATGTCAACTGTTCCTGATGTTCCATTCTCCTTACTTTGTATGATTTTACCACTTCAATTTCTTTGAAATATATTTCTGAGGGTCTGAAATTTTATCTGGTTTCCTTGCTGTGATAATCTACCTATGTTTAATTGTTAGCCTCTGGTGAGTCTCTGTGGAGTGGATTTAGTAGGTAACAGAAAACTGTGATGGAGACAGTATTCCTAATGTTATTTTCCTGCTCTGTACAAAGTCACCACTTGAAGTCACCACTTGAAGCTATTCCATAGAGTGGTCAGTTCTAGGATTATGAGCAAGAAAGTATCACGAGAGCCTGATACATCTTTCCAGGTTATTTTCTGGCTTTGGAGACTCTGTCAAGAGCACCATGACAGTGTTGTTGATGTGTATCAAGGACCATATATTTTAGCCTCTGTAAATGGTACGGGAATTTATCCCAGGACAACTTTGTCCAGGTTCACATTCTCGTATCTATGAGGCTATTGGCTGCACTGTTGTTCTGTGCATTGTAGTTATTTTTCAATTTTATCACTGAGTTCAAATTTCTGTGTTACTCTTTGTATTTCTGTTTTGTATTTGCAACGCGCTGGATGTTTGATTGGGGAATGGTCCCTATGGTGGAACTGGTGATCAGTCCCTCTTAAAATTCTTTATATATTCTTTGTACTCACTTACTATCAGATGTATGATTTCCACATATTTTCTCTTCTATTGTTGATTGTCTTTTCAAACTCACTGCACTTTAATGCAGAGTAGTTTATAATTTTTATATAGTTCAATTTACTAATATCTGATTTTATTTTGTGGCCTGTGCTTTTGGTGTTATATCTGGTAAATCATTTGTGGGTCCAATTTCCAGAAACATTTCCTGCACGTTTACTTCTAGGAGTTTTATACATTTGGGACTTAGGTTTAGGTCTTTGAACCATTTTGAGTTCATTTTTGTCAGTAGTGTAAGATAATGTTCCAAGTAAATTCTTTTGCTGGTGGGTATTCAGTTTTGTCAACATGTCTTATTTCATAGACTGCTTCCCCCATTTAGTAGTTTTTACACCCTTATGAAACATCTTTTGAACAACTCCACAAGAGGTGTTTTTGTTTTTGTTTTAACCATTCTTTTTAGGTATGCTGCTGCCTCTGCTGCTAAGTCGCGTCAGTCGTGTCTGACTCTGTGCGACCCCACAGATGGCAGCCCACCAGGCTCCTCTCTCCCTGGGATTCTCCAGGCAAAAACACTGGCGTAGGTTGCCATTTCCTTCTCCAAAGCATGCATGCCAAGTTGCTTCAGCTGGGTCCGACTCTGTGCAACCCCGTAGACAGCAGCCCGCCAGGCTCCTCTGTCCTTGGGATTCTCCAGGCAAGAATACTGGAGTGGGTTGCCATTTCCTTCTCCAGTTTTTAAGTATAGTTAATTTATAATTTTGTGTTTCAGATATACAGCAGTTTACAAGATATTCAATATAGTTCCCTGAGCTTATCGTAGGTTCTTGTTGTTTATCTATTTTGTATATACATTAGTTTGTAAATATTCAGACTCCTAATTTATCTCTCCCTTTCCTGCCCCCATCACCATCCTGTACTATCCCCTTTGGTAACCATAAGTTTGTTTTTTATTGTGGTGAGTTTATTTTGTGAATAAGTTCATTTGTAACATTTATTTCAGTTCAACATATAATATCCTATGATATTTGTCTTTCTCTGTCTGATTTCACTTAGACTAATCCCTAAGTCTGTCTATATTGCTGCAAAAAACATTACTTCATTGTGTTTTATGCTGTGGAGGTGGCAACCCACTCCATTGATCTTGCCTGGAGAATTGTATGGACAGGAGTCTGGCAGCTGCAGGTCATGGGGTCTTAAAGAGTTGGACATGGCTGAGCTACTTTCGCTTCACAATATTCCCTTGTATATATGTACCACATATACTTTATCCCTTTGTCTGTCAGTGAACATTTAGGTTGCTGCCGTGTTTTGGCTGGTATAAATAGTGCTGCTAAAAACATTGGGGTGCGTGTATCATTTTGAATTAGTTTTCATCCTTTCTGGATATATGCCCAGGATTGGAATTGCTGGTTCATGTGATAGCTGTATTTTTAGTTCTTTATGGAACCTCCATGCTATTCTCCAAAGTGGCAGTACCAATTTATGTTCCTTCCAAAAGTGTAGGAGGGTTCTCTTTTCTCCACACCCTCTCAAGCATTTATTGTTGTAGACTTTCTGATGGTGGTCATTCTGACCAGTGTGAGGTGATACATTTTTGTGGTTTTGATTTGCATTTCTCTCCTAAGTAGAGACGTCAAGCATCTTTTCAGGTGACTGTTGGCCATCTTTTTGTCTGCTGTGGAGAAGTGTCTGTTTTGATCTTCTGCCCAGTTTTTGATTGGGTTGTTTGTTTGTTTTGATATTACGCTGTATGAACTGTTTCTATATTTTGGAAATAAATCCTTCAGAGGTAGCATCATTTGCATATATAGTCTCATAGTCCACAAGTTGAATTTTTGTTCTTTTTTTGGTTTCCTTTGCTTTGCAAAAAGTTTTTAAATTTAATTAGGTCTCATTTGTTTGATTTTGCTTTTATTACCATGACTCTAAGAGATAGATTCAAAAAAATTTTGCTGACATTTAGTCAGTGTTTTGCATTTGTTTTCCACTATGAATTTTATAGTATCTGGTCTTGCATTTAGATGTTTAACACATTTTGAGTTTATTTTTGTATGTGGTGTTAGAGAATGTTGGAATTTCATTCTTTTTCATGTAACTATCCATTTATCCCAGCATCACTTATTAAAGAGACTTCTTCATTCTGTATTCTTTCCTCCTTTGTTATAGAATAATTGACTCTAAGTGAATTGGTTTATTTCTGGGTTTTCTGTCCTGTTCTACTGATGTGTGTTTCTGTTTTGTACCATCATCATACCACTTCCCTGGTGGCTCGGACAGTAAAGCCATCTGCCTACATGCAGGAGACCCAGGTTCAGTCCCTGGGTCAGGAAGATCTGCTGGAGAAGGAAATGGCAACCCTTTTCAGTATTCTTGCCTGGAAAATCCCATGGACAGAGGAACCTGATAGTCTACAGTCGATGGGGTCACAAAGAGTTGGACACAGCTGAGCAACTTTACTTTTACTTTGTTGACTGTCAGTTTGTAGTATAGTCTGAACTCAGGGAACATGATTCCTCCAGCTCTGTACTTCTTTCTCAAGATCATTTTAGATATCAGAGTCTTTTGTATTTTGGTACAAATTAATTTTTTCTTTGTTTATGAAATATGTCATTGTTAATTTGAAAAGGGTTGCATTGAGTATGTAGATTGCCTTGGATAGTATGGTCATTTTGACAGTGTTACTTCTTTCAGTCCAAGAATATGGTATATGTTTGTGCCATCTGTTTGTGTCATCTTTGGTATCAGTCATCAGCATCTTCTAGTTTCATGAGTACACTTCTTTTGACTTTTTAGAAAGGTTTATTCCTTAAAATTGTGTTGTTTTCTCTGAGATGGTGAATGGGATTGTTTCATTAATTTCACTTTCTGATATATCATTATTAGTGTATAGAAATGCAGCAGCTTTCTATATATTTTGTATCCAGCAAGTTTACTCTGTTCATTGATGAGGTCTAGTAGTCATCTGGTGGCATCTTCGGGATTTTCTGTGTGTAGCATCATAGTGACAGTTTTACTTCTTCTTTATTTTTTTTACCTTGAATTCCTTTCATTTCTTTTTCTTTTCTGATTGTTGTAGCTAGGACTTCCAAAAATATGTTCAATAAAGTGGCAATAGTGAACATTCTTGTCTTATCCATGTTGTTAAGAGGAGTGCTTTCAGTTTTTTCCTGTTGAGTATGATGTTAGCTGTGTGTTTGACATATACAGTCTTAATTATGTTGAGGTAGGGTCCATCTGTGCTGACTTTCTGAAGGGTTTTTATCATAAATGGCACTTGAATTTTGTCAGAACCTTTTCTGCTTCTATTGATGATCATACGGCTTTTAGTCTTCAACTGTTACTGTGATGTATCATAGTGATTAACTTGTGGATATTGAGAAATCTTGCATCCCTGCAATAAATCCCACTTGATCATGGTATGATCCTTTCATGTCCTTTAATGTGTTAGTAACTGTTTGAATCTGCTCTTTTGAACTCAGGGAAGGTCTAGGAGAATAAAGCCTTTTTCTACAAAAAAGAGTTGGATGCCTCAGAAAGGCTTTTGTAACTGGGAAGGTCTTCCAGAGTGAGTGTCAATCCCTCCTTTTCTTTGATACTCCTCAATCTTGAGATGACCATGTGTGGAAGAAGAAACGAAGTAAATGTCCAATAGAGAGGTTAATCATACTTGGCAGAGGAACCCAGGTTTAGATAGCCTTTTCCTGGATTTTCCTTCTGATTTCTGCTAATAAGATTCTTATACAATATCCTGGAATATTGAGTATGTTTTTCTTAAATATAAGCATTCCATTGTAAGTTACAAAATCAGAGTTGGATACATTACATTGTAAATAGTATAACAGGTATTATCCTGCTTTCTCCATATATCACACTTTTAAACTCTCTTGTTTCTGTCCCATACCCATAGTATAATGCCCATAAACTTGCTGAACCAGTTCTTTTCTTTTAAGGTCAGTATATTAGTTTACGCTCTCCGTTATTTTCACAAAGACATGCGGTCACAAGCTGATATCTGACATAAACCTGTGTACCCTATGCTCCACGCAGGCCCTTTCTTAGTCCTGACCAGTCCTCACATAGTACCTTGATATGGATGGAAACATTGTTCTTACCTATCACATCCCTCCACCTTCTACATACTCTCACTGTAAAGATAATGTCTGATCATTTATTGAACATGTTTCTCAGGACATGACCTAAATCACTCTGTGCATCCATGATGACTCACAACCCATTTTGAGATGGGGTGGTTGAATAATAGTTAAACAGATTACTTCTGTCTTGTATCTTCTTTGATATTTTCTAAGTTCCTTGTATTTATTTTTTAATATTTTCTAGTCTATTCATTTGGTGAGTGGTCATGTTTACAAATAAGTTTTTTCAGTCGTCCCAGTAGGTTCAGATTCATATCCTGGTTTTCTTACCACTTTGTGGGCCAACTGGGTGTGTCTCCTACTCTGATTAGAGGAAAGCTTGTTAGTTTACCTCAAGCCTTTTAAAGCAAATTAGTGCTGTCAGTAGTACATGTTTTATAGTAAATACTCAAAATTTATTTGTCTAAAAAAGGTAGTATCTACATTCTGTCATGTTCTTTATGATATGACTTTATGTTATATCTTTTTTTAATATAAATTTATTTATTTTCATTGGAGGTTAATTACTTTACAATATTGTATTGGTTTTGCCATACATCAACATGAGTCCACCACAGGTATACACATGTTCCCCATCCTGGACCCCGCTCCCTCCTCCCTCCCCGTACCTTCCCTCTGGGTCATCCCAGTGCACCAGCCCCAAGCATCCAGTATCATGCATCGAACCTGGACTGGTGATTCGTTTCATATATGATATTATACATGTTTCAATGCCATTCTCCCAAATCATCCCACCCTTTCCCTCTCCCACAGAGTCCAAAAGCATGTTCTTTACATCTGTGTCTCTTTTGCTGTCTTGCATACAGGGTTATCGTTACCGTCTTTCTAAATTCCATATATATGCGTTAGTATATTGTATTGGTATTTTCCTTTCTGGCTTACTTCACTCTGTGTAATAGGCTTCAGTTTCATCCACCTCATTAGAACTGATTCAAATGAATTCCCTTTAATGGCTGAGTAATACTCCATTGTGTATATGTACCACAGCCTTCTTATCTATTCATCTGCTGATAGACATCTAGGTTGCTTCCATATCCTGGCTATTATAAACAGTGCTGCGATGAACATTGGGGTACACGTGTCTCTTTCAATTCTGGTTTCCTCAGTGTGTATGCCCAGCAGTGGGATTGCTGGGTCATAAGGCAGTTCTATTTCCAGTTTTTTAAGCAATCTCCACACTGTTTTCCATAGTTGCTGTAGTAGTTTGTATCCCACCTGTAGTGTAAGTGGGTTCCCTTTTCTCCACACCCTCTCCAGCATTTATTGCTTGTAGACTTTTGGATCACAGCCATTCCGACTGACGTGAAATGGTACCTCATTGTGGTTTTGATTTGCATTTCTCTGATAATGAGTGATGTTGAGCATCTTTTCATGTGTTTGTTAGCCATCTGTATGTCCTCTTTGGAGAAATGTCTATTTATTTCTTTGGCCCATTTTTTGATTGGGTCGTTTATTTTTCTGGAATTAAGCTGCAGGAATTGCTTGTATATTTTTGAGATTGGTTGTTTTTCAGTTGCTTCTTTTGCTATTATTTTCTCCCATTCTGAAGGCTGTCTTTTCACCTTGCTTATAGTTTCCTTTGTTGTGCAGAAGCTTTTAAGTTTAATTAGGTCCCATTTGTTTATTTTTGCTATTATTTCCAATATTCTGGGAGGTGGGTCATAGAGGATCCTGCTGTGATGTATGTCGGAGAGTGTTTTGCCTATGTTCTCCTCTAGGAGTTTTATAGTTTCTGGTCTTCTGTTTAGATCTTTAATCCGTTTTGAGTTTATTTTTGTGTATGGTGTTAGAAAGTGATCTAGTTTCTTTCTTTTACAAGTGGTGACCAGTTTTCCCAGCACCACTTGTTAAAGAGATTGTCTTTAATCCATTGTATATTCTTGCCCCTTTTGTCAAAGATAAGGTGTCCATAGATGTATGGATTTATCTCTGGGCTTTCTATTTTGTTCCATTGATCTATATTTCTGTCTTTGTGCCAGTGCCATACTGTCTTCATGACTGTGTCCTTTTAGTAGAGGCTGAAGTCAGGCAGGTTGATTCCTCCACTTCCATTCTTCTTTCTCAGGATTACTTTGGCTATTCGAGGTTTTTTGTATTTCCATACAAATTGTGAAATTATTTCTTCTAGCTCTACGTTATATCTTCTTAAAATTTTATTTATTTTTTAATTGAAAGATAATGGCTTTACCAAATTTTGTTTTCTGTCAGACCTCAACTACATTATATCTTGTATGCGTTTCACTTGCAACATTTTTCAGCAATATTGTGTCTGACCCTGGTCAATAAATGCACAAAGCACTCGCTTTTTGTTTGTTATATTTTGGTTCCATTAAACTAGGTAATTAAGAATAGTGCATGGCTAGAGATTAGCCTTCCTTGGTGGCTCAGTGGTAAAGAATTCACCTGCTAATGCAGAAGATGCTTCCTGATTCCTGAGTCAGGAAGATCCCATGGAGAAGGAAATGGCAACCCACCCACTATTCTTGCCTGGGAAATCCCATGGACTGAGGAGTCCGGTGCACTACAGTCCACAGTGTCGCAAAGAGGCAAACACGACTGAGTGACTGAACAACAACAACATAGGTGGAGATTGCATTGTTTATTGGCTGTTAGAAAACCGGTGAATATTTTACGTCTTAATTTATGTGTCATTTACAGATGATGGTCTTTTAGCATGTATTCTTGCAATACAGTTGACACATACTACTTGTTAACATTGTAAAATGCCCTTTCTTTTTGGGTATGTAGTTCTGTAGCAGATTTAAAAAACTATGTTGTTTCCAAAAAATTGTTTTAGTCATAGTCTTCATTTTCTCATTTGTTTTCAATTGTAAACAACCAATCATGAAAAGTTAATTATTAATTGGGTAAGCTTGGTTTTGGATTATTTACTGTTACAATATATAATGTATTATTTAGAATGTATTTATGTACAGTAAGTTTGCAGAATACAACGATACTGTAATATTTTTCTTTTCAATTTGAGACAACTGTTGATAGATATGTTGCCGGGGACCAGCCCCAATTGATCCAGGGTAGTTCGAAGTGGGGACAGCGTGGAAAGAGAGATATATAGATTTAGAGAGAGAGAAGGAAAGAGTTTGCAGTTAAGAGAAGAGAGGAGAGAAAGAGGCTGTATTCCTTGGTTTACATAGAAAGACAATAAAGCCTCAGACAAGAGACTTTCACCGTCTGTGTAAGGCCACAGGTGCCCGCCTGAATAGCGGAGGGTGCCCTGCCTTGGGCTTGCTCTCATGTGGGTCTTAGAAGCCCAGGCAAATAAGTAGACACGATGAGCCTCTATGCTCCAGACGGGAATCAGCCAGAAAATAGAGTAAGAAAGAAAAGAAGACATGGAGGAAGCCAGTCTTTCCAGGAACTGGTCTGAGAAACTGGTCCATCCTTTATTTCCCAGGAAAAGCTTTTATGCTTTTAGTTGTACATAGATATCAATGGATAATACAAAGTCATGCAGGGTCAGCAGCCCTGACCCTTATCGACACCAGGCTTTCTCTCTGCATACTTAGCTGTATACACAGGTCTTAGGTGATTTACATCACCTTCTGGCCAAGAGGCCTATTAGCATTTCATGGCCCTTTTCTGATAAGGGTCCGTCAACCAGAAAACTTATTTTCCCTAAAAGTGTTGTTCTTACTAAAGTCTGGTGTCACTCTCAGAAAGCACTAATTAAGGTTACATTCTTACATAGCAAGGACACAACAATTTATAACAAGGAAAGAGGAGTACAGTGATTTATAACAAAGAGAAAATTCATTAACTCTAAAGTCTAGTATTGCTAACATCAAAACTACTATATTCTTTTTTCTACATCCCAATTACATTGATTAATATCCTCCAGGTGCCTAAAAGATAAAGGATATGGAGGTCTGGCAGTGGTCATTAACTCAACAATGAAAACCTACACTGATATAATTCTTAGCTCTTTAAAAAAGGCTCTGTATCTTTAAGATGTTTTAAGCTTCATGCCTCTCGCGGTTATGGGGCTGTAAACAATCACATGCATAGTTGTAAAAGTGGGGACAGATGGGTCAGGTAAGTTAGAAAGCTATCAGAGGGGTTTAAGCCGAGACATTCTTTTTACGCCCAGGAGACTTATTGACTGGAGCTCTATGTTAATTCCTTTTAGGGGAAGGTGGTGGGGGACAGCCCCTGTTAATGTCAGAAGCGTAAGCGAAAACCATAATGCATTATGGCAGGCAGACTCTGGTTTTGGGGACAGATGCTATAGAAAATCCAGCAAGGCTCCCTTAAGGCCGGACTCGCATTTACCTGTCGGACCCCTTAACCTCATGACCTTTGCCACAGGTGGGACTCCTCGTGCTCGCTCCCAGCAATACGTTCCTAAGGGTCCTGGTAGAAAAACACTCTTTTTGAGAGTTGGCATAAGATTGTCCAATGTGAGTGTGTTTGGCATATGGTTTTTAAAACTAGGCTACTGTAATGGTGAATTTATGTTATGCTTTCTTAAGTTAAGAATTATATTCCTTTTCATGCATTGGAGAAGGAAATGGCAACCCACTCCAGTGTTCTTGCCTGGAGAATCCCAGGGATGGGGGAGCCTGGTGGGCTGCCGTCTATGGGGTCGCACAGAGTCAGACACGACTGAAGCGACGTAGCAGCAGCAGCAACAGTGTTTCTAAACACTTAAGGTGATCATTGTGGTGTTTCATAACTTGATGTAACTATTACTTTTCGTGTAATACATATTCAACATGAATCATTTATTTTGAATTATTGTGAGCAGGATACCTATGATTGTTTTTATCTTGTAGATATCTCACCTACACATGTGATCAAGCATTTACAACCCAAAGCAAACAGTGATAAACTAGAAACATTCCAAACATTGATGCTGGGAAACCCTGAAAGCTGTGAAATCAAACATTTTCATCTTTGGGAAAGTCAGGAAAATATGTGTGACTTTGAGTGTCAGGGGAGAGATGACAAAAGAAATTACAAAGGGACACCTGTAAGCCTTAATGGAAATGTGCCTGATGGAAGAGATTCGCATGATAGAAAGGATGCAGGCATTAAGCCCTTTGCAAACAGGTTTGGATTTAACTTTCAGGATAAAGTGCAGATGTTTCAAACTGGTGGAATAATTTCTGAATATAATGAAGTTAAGAGTTCTGTCAACAACAGTTTCTCATTTTCACCGCTTCAAAGAATTCCTCCTTGTGTCCAAACCAGTGTTTCTAATATATCTGGGAATGACTTTATGAATCCTTCAGTAACAACACAAGAACTCAAAGCACACAGGGAAAAACATTTCAAATGTGATGAGTGTGACAAGGCCTTTCATGTAGAGTCAAGTCTTTTAAGTCATTGGATAGTTCATACTGGAGAGAAACCTTACAAATGTGATGAGTGTGGCAAGGCCTTTTGTGTAAAGTCAAGCCTTTTAAGTCATCAGACAGTTCATACTGGAGAGAAACCTTACAAATGCGATGAGTGTGGCAAGGCCTTTTGTGTAAAGTCAAGCCTTTTAAGTCATCAGACAATTCATACTGGAGAGAAACCTTACAAATGTGATGAATGTGGCATGGCCTTTCATGTAAAGTCAACCTTTTTAAGACATCAGACATTTCATACTGGAGAGATACCTTACAAATGTGATGAGTGTGGAATGGCCTTTCGTGTAAAGTTAACCCTTTTAAGTCATCAGACAGTTCATACTGGAGAGAAACCTTTCAAATGTGATGAGTGTGGCAAGGCATTTTGTGTAAAGTCAAGCCTTTTAAGACATCAGACAGTTCATACTGGAGAGAAACCTTACAAATGTGATGAGTGTGGCAAGGCCTTTTGTATAAAGTCAAGCCTTTTAAGGCATCAGACAGTTCATACTGGAGAGAAGCCTTACAAATGTGATGAGTGTGGCAAGGCCTTTGCTCACAGCTCACACCTCAGGAGACATAAGAAAAGTCATATAGGAAAGAAATTACTTAAATGTGGTATATGTGACAAAGTCTTCAGCCAAAATTCAGCCTTTTTAAGTCATCAGATGGTTCATACTGGAGAGAAACCTTACAAATGTGATGATTGTGGCAAGGCCTTTCGTCTAAAGTCAACCCTTTTAAGGCATCAGACAGTTCATACTGGAGAGAAACCTTACAAATGTGATGAGTGTGGCAAGGCCTTTCGTTTAAAGTCAACACTTTTAAGTCATCAGACAGTTCATACTGGAGAGAAACCTTGTGATGAGTGTGGCAAGGCCTTCACTGACAGCTCATACCTCAGGAGACATAAGAAAATTCATACAGGAAAGAAATTATTTAAATGTGATATATGTGACAAAGTCTTCGACCGAAATTCAAAGCTTGCTCGTCATCAGACAGTTCATACTGGAGAGAAACCTTACAAATGTGATGAGTGTGGGAAGGCCTTTCGTGAAAAGTCAACCGTTTTAAGTCATCAGACAGTTCATACTGGAGAGAAACCTTACAAATGTGATGAGTGTGGCAAGGTCTTTGGTCTAAAGTCAACCCTTTTAAGTCATCAGGCAGTTCATACTGGAGAGAAACATTACAGATGTGATGAGTGTGGCAAGGTCTTTGGTCTAAAGTCAACCCTTTTAAGTCATCAGACAGTTCATACTGGAGAGAAACGTTACAAATGTGATGAGTGTGGCAAGGCCTTTCGTTTAAAGTCAACCCTTTTAAGTCATCAGACAGTTCATACTGGAGAGAAACCTTACAAATGTGATGAGTGTGGCAAGGCCTTTCGTTTAAAGTCAACACTTTTAAGTCATCAGACAGTTCATACTGGAGAGAAACCTTACAAATGTGATGAGTGTGGCCAGGCCTTTCGTCTAAAGTCAACCCTTTTAAGTCATCAGACAGTTCATACTGGAGAGAAACCTTACAAATGTGATGAGTGTGGCCAGGCCTTTCGTCTAAAGTCAACCCTTTTAAGTCATCAGACAGTTCATACTGGAGAGAAACCTTACAATTGTGATGAGTGTGGCCAGGCCTTTCGTCTAAAGTCAACCCTTTTAAGTCATCAGACAGTTCATACTGGAGAGAAACCTTACAGATGTCTTCAGTGTGGCAAGGCCTTTCGTGAAAAGTCAACCCTTTTAAGTCATCAGACAGTTCATACTGGAGAGAAACCTTACAAATGTGATGAGTGTGGCAAGGTCTTTCGTCTAAAGTCAACCCTTTTAAGGCATCAGACAGTTCATACTGGAGAGAAACGTTACAAATGTGATGAGTGTGGCAAGGCCTTTCGTCTAAAGTCAACCCTTATAAGTCATCAGACAGTTCATACTGGAGAGAAACGTTACAAATGTGATGAGTGTGGTGAGGCCTTTCGTCTAAAGTCAACTCTTTTAAGTCATCAGACAGTTCATACTGGAGAGAAACCTTACAAATGTGATGAGTGTGGCAAGGCCTTTCATCTAAAGTCAATCTTTTTAAGGCATCAGACAGTTCATACTGGAGAGAAACGTTACAAATGTGATGATTGTGTCAAGGCCTTTCGTCTAAAGTCAACCCTTTTAAGTCATCAGACAGTTCATATTGGAGAGAAACGTTACAAATGTGATGATTGTGGCAAGGCCTTTCGTCTAAAGTCAACCCTTTTAAGTCATCAGACAGTTCATACTGGAGAGAAACCTTACAAATGTGATGAGTGTGGCAAGGCCTTTCGTCTAAAGTCCACCCTTTTAAGGCATCGGAGAGTTCATACTGGAGAGAAGCCTTACAAATGTGATGAGTGTGGCAAGGCCTTTCATCTAAAGTCAACCCTTTTAAGTCATCAGACAGTTCATACTGGAGAGAAACGTTACAAATGTGATGATTGTGGCAAGGCCTTTCGTCTAAGGTCAACCTTTTTAAGTCATCAGACAGTTCATACTGGAGAGAAACGTTACAGATGTGATGAGTGTGGCGAGGCCTTTCGTCTAAAGTCAACCCTTTTAAGTCATCAGACAGTTCATACTGGAGAGAAACCTTACAAATGTGATGAGTGTGGAAAAGTCTTTGGTCAAAAACCACATCTTCAACTTCACTGGAGAATTCATAATGGAGAGAGACCTTTCAGGTGTAATGAGTGTGGCAAGTTTTTCAGTCAAAATTCACACCTTAAAAAACATTGGAGAATACATATAGAGAAACCTTTCAAATGTTTCGAGTGTGGAAAATCCTTTATTCAGGTCTCAGCACTCACTAAACATCAGAAAATCCATACATGAAAGAAACTCATGTGAATGTGGTGTATGGTAGAAGTCTTCAAATTTCAAAGTTCAAAATTCAGTCTACAGTTGCTCAGAGAATTCATCTTACTGAAAAACCATACAAATATCATGAGTGTGGCAACATCTTAGGCTTCATGAGAAAATTCATACTGGATAGAAGGGAGATATAAATGTATTTATTAGTCAGGTCTTTAGAACATGAATTCATTCTAGAAAGATTCCTCACCAATTTCACAAATTAAAAAAAAAAAAAAAAGACCTATCCTCACATCTCACCGCTAGTATCAGAGTATTTATCCTGGAGAAAACACGCAGCTATGTAATGTTTGTGGCAAGCATCTTACCCCAAAGTCACAAGATAGGAATATAGTGGAGCCATACTTCCCAGACTCAGTGGTTGTGGCAAATCCTTTACCTTTTTCACTCTATGCATTCTCTGATGACTTTAGTTCAGGTGCTCAGCAACTGTAGTAAGTCCATATTTGAAGAGAAGCTATAGAGATCTTTTCGTGTAAAAGAAACCCGAATTCTGCCTCAGCAAATATGATTCTTTCGGACAGTAGTCCGCCATCTTTTTGGTCTCCTGGCTTTCTGAATAAAGTCACTATTCCTTGCCCAACAAGTAGTCTCTCAGTTTATTGGCATGTTGTGTGGTGAACTCTAAGAGTTTGGCTTTGGTAATACATTGATTAAATGCATTTGTTACATGCGTTTCACGATGGTCTCTGGGAAGGATTCAATGAGATGAAGGGACCGACTTCATTAGATACAATTCATTCACATCCATGTTTCCTGGAAAAACACACAGCCTGAATTACAAAATTCAATAGTTTGTGTGAATTAGCAACAGGGAGGGGAGAAAATATTGTAATAAGACATGACTCATCATTGTCAGTAGGATCAGGAAGCCCTTCTGTACATAGTCCAGCCTGTTATAAAACATAATGTTCTAGGAACTGACCTTGAACAGAGTAGACAAGATGTTAAAAGGACTAGGCTTTTCGTAGGAGAGGGACAGTTACCAGGGACTGATGGTGTGCTAGGAACAATGCATAGGAATAGGGCCATATTCTCCATTGAATAGAAATAACTGTTGTATGTATGATTAAAGAAGAGTTACTCTTATTTGTGGAAATTGAAGACAGAGCTGTCATGGTCTTTGTAGACCAGGATCTGAGGAATGGAGTCGACGAGAAGAAGGAAGCAGGGGACCCAAGTCTTGAGTGAAATAAGGGTGCTTTATTTGCAAAAACGCATAGTTATATATCTTTCTATAAGGTAGCTTTAGGCAGTAAAAACATTGAGGAAAAACAAAGCGAAGCAAATAACAATCTTGAAAGGGCCAGAAAGCATTCCATATCCTGAGTAAGAGGGTCATAACTGAATAGATTACCCTCAAGTGAAAGGTCACTGAAGGGAGTCACTGAAGGGAATCCAAGCAAATGCTCTCTCATGACCTCAGTCCTGAGAGCTGTGTGCAGTTCTGCTCGTTCCTGTTTTCCAGACCTGATAAAAAATAGAGTCCTTGAGAATCGGCAAACAAAAGAAGAAAATATCATGTTGGGTCCTTTAAAGTTGAATGTCCCCTGACAGTTCCCCCTTTTTCACTTTTTCATAATTGGGGATGACTGTAGATACTTTTGTGAAAAAGGCCCTGAGCAAGTGAGTTTGTTTAGTTTCAACAATTTTAGTTGAAAGGCATCGATATGTTACAGTTATAATCACCAGGATAATTATCAGCGTTATAGTTCCAGATCCAATACTATGTGTAATGCCTTGAAACCATCTTTAAGGGTCTAGCCCAGATAATTGATCAGGTAGCTGTTCAGCTAAGGTTTCCAAATTGTTGGAAGAGGGTAGACTCTTAGAGAAGGTTTCAAGGATTTCCTTTTACAACAATTGTACATTTAAGGAAGCATTATTATGCATATCTTGCAAATGAAATTTGATTTTTTCCCAAGCACTATGGTTGAACCGAATAGGAGTGATACAAAATTGAGTAGAATTCCAATCACAATTTAATAATACTTGTTTTTGTAAATCTACTAATTGGTCTCCAACCCATTGGATGGCTGTTTTTTAATTCCTGATTTTTATCTTGAACTTTTTCATCTTTCTGAACCTGAGTGACCCATATAGTATGAGCATCTTTAGTCCAATCTTGAATAAAGTTTTGTGTTTGAATTGAAGTTTGTAAAGCAGTGTCTGCGGCAGCGGCAGTGGTGCAAATGGCTATTGATCCCAAAATGCCAAGAATCAAGCATCTAATTAATCACTTAGATCGTCAGAGTAATTTAGTGAGTAACTGGGAGGTAAGTCTTGACATGGGATCCTCTTTCCAGGGTCGTTGGAGATCTGCTGGCAACCACAGACTACGTTGAGATCGAAGAATCAAAAGGGATTTGTGTTTTTGGAGAAATAGCGGAATTAAGACAAGCATACAATTTGCAATCTATACAAGTCACAGTACGTAAAGTCTTATTAAATTGTAAGTTTCCTATGGCAGTAACGAAGGGGAATGCAAGCTTGTATAAAATATGAATGATTATAATGGAAGGAATAGTTATGACTATGACTCGTCCCTGTGAAATATCCAGTCCAAGTTCCAAGTTTTCAGTGTTTGTAGAAAGTTTCCAGATGTCCCATTGTTCAGGCCCAATTTGTTTTTTGAGGACAAGTTGAGGGCGAGGAGGTGCCATTTCACCATCAAGTCAGCCAAGGAGTCGTTTGTCATGGACGTGTCCCATTGAACTGTTGGTAACCTTCCATGTTACTTGAGTAACATAATCACACATAGGACTGTTAATATCATCTGAGCAGTTAGATAACCACATACCATAGGTGGTTTTACACCAATCAACAATGGTGTAATTGGCCACAAACATGAATTTTCATGATTTAGCTTGACATCTATCTCAATAAACAGGAGTATATTTAAAATCGTTATAAGTAAACCCCTTACATTCCAACTTTTATCCTTGTCCTAGAGTTTTGGTAGTATTGACACGGTTCTCATAAAAGGACAGGGCAGTAAACAGTCTAAACAATGTGTGGAAGTTCTTTTTTGGAGGCAGGATGAAAGCCCACATTTGTCGACTAACATTAATACATAATTCTGCTGGGCCCATGCATAAAGGAAGGATTTTATAGCCTAGAGAAATGTTAATTAATCTTCCTTCGTCCTCAGGATGAGAGGGCCCCTCCAAGCTCCAAGGAGGAGGCATATGTACTGAGTCATTAGTGAATACAACCGGTCCCATATCTGTCCATTTGACAACCTGCAATAAAGGGGGCTTAGGTATATAAGCCCAAAAAGTGCAATTAATCAAGTCAGCCTGAGCGTGGGAAGCAAAACAAGCATAGCGACAAAAATATTTTTAGGATTCCGAGGCATTCTCTGTTGAGAAGCCAGATTTTCAGCTTGATTAGTAAGGGTTTTTATCTGTCCCCAAGTTGGGAAATCATAAGGTCGATGACCTCGAGTGCAGTGTTTCTTGAAAAATTTCAAGTAGCCATGGCTTATACTGGAAACTCCTCCTCCTGGGGATTTCACCGTTTCTTTTCTATCTTGAATGCTGGTGGCTCCCCTTGGGCGGATCTTCCGAAGAGAGAGCCAACTAATCTCGTTGGGTCCATCTGGAGAAATCCAAGCGTACCCCTTTTCCTGTAATATTAATTTTCCAGATTTCCATTGTTTAGTCAACCCGTCTTGGTACCAAATGGGGAGAGGATGGGAGGTATCCTTCAATGCCTCAAAATGTTTTTCTGCTTTGTCAAAGTATCCCCTTGTGGCAAGTTTAAAATTTTTAAGCAAAGAAAGTTTTACTAACAATAGTTATATGATTAAGGAGTATATTGCGTTGGAATCTGTTGGGGTCCTTTAATGGACCAGAATGTGGCGGTCCAGAGTCAACGATAAGAAAGTGAAAGAGAGAAAGAGAAAGAAAGACACGGGCACGCAAGCTGTGATGGAGCAAAGGTGCTTTAATGATCTTTCTGTGAGTATATATAGGCTGTTGTACAAGAAATTTCTTTGGATAAAAATCAGAAAACCAAATGTACAGCAATCATCACCAAGGGAACAAGGGATTGATAATGGTCACAAGCTCAGGAGACAATCCATATCTCAAGAAAGAGGAGCAAGACTAAGCAGTTTTGTCATAAGGAGAATGTTTACTGAAGGCCTTTCAAGCCTGTCTCATCCTGTGACCTCAGTCCTGGGAATGGCGTGCTGTTCCACTGGTTTCTGACAACAGAAACTGATAAGGAACAGACGATTTATGAGGAACAGCACGTTGGAATTCTCCTGTTAAACATTCCCTGACAATTCCTACTTATTTATAATATTTGTAAAAAGGGTGTTGACAATTTGAGTTTGTTCAGTTCTAACAATTTTGAATGAAGGCAATGGTGAATGTCAAATATAATTGTCAAGACAATCACCAAAATTACAGTTCCAGACCCAGTGCTGTGAGTAATGCTTTGAAACCATCCGCGTGGGTCTAACCCAGATAATTGATCAGCTGATTGTTCAGCTAGTTTCCAATTTAGTAGAAGAGGGCAGATCTTTAGAAAAGGTTCCAAAGATTTCTTTTTGTAATAATTGTACTTCAGAGAGGCATTATCATGTATGTTTTGCAAATGAAATTTGATTTGTTCCCAGTTCTAGGTACTATTATTGAATTGAACAGGTGTAACACAAAATTGAGTAGAATTCCAGTCACATTTTAGCATCACCTGTTTTTGTACATCTATTAATTGATCTCCAACCCATTTGATGACTGATTTTAGTTCCTGTATTTCATCTTGAATATCCTCCTCTGTCTGAGCCTGAGTGGCCCACATAGTATGAGCATCTTTAGTCCAATTTTGGGTAAAATTATGTGTTTGAATTGAGGTTTGTAAAGCAATGCCAGTGACGGCAGCAGTGGTGTTAATCCCCAAATGCCAAGAATCAGCCATCCAATGAATCGTCTCGATCACTGGAGCAGTTTAGTAAGTAACTAGGAAGCAAGTCCAGCTATGGGCCCTTCTTCCCAGGGCCGCTGGAGATTTATTGGTAACCACAGACTACGTCAAGATTGAAGAATCAAAAGGGATTCATTTCTTAAGGAAACAGAAGAGCTAAGACAAGTATATAATTTGCAGTTTATACAAGTTACAGAACGTAAAGTCTTATTGAATTGTAAACTTCCTATAGCTAGAACAAAAGGAAGGGGAACACAAGTGTGTATGAAATATGTTTGATTATAACGAAAGAAATAGTTTCTGTGACTACAATTAGTCCCTGTGAAATGTCTAGTCCAAGTCCTAAATTCTTCGGTGCTCTCAGCAAGTTTCCAGGTGTCCCATTGTTCAGGCCCAATCTGGTTTTTTCGAGGACGAGGTGGGTGCCATTCCACCGTCAAGCCACCCAAGAAGTCCTTTGTCATGGTAATGTTCCATTATAGTGCTACTACCCTTCTGTGCTACTTGAGTAGCATAATTACAGGCAGTGCTGTTAATATCTGAGCAGTTAGATAACCACATACCATGGGGTCCCCAATCGACAATTGTATGATTAGCCACAAACATTAATTTTCCTGATTTGGCCTGACACCTGTCCCAGTGAACTGGAGTATATTTAAAGTTCTTATTAGTAAACCCTTTGCATAGTGTTCTTTGTTGTTTCCCTAACTCTTTCCCTAAAGTTTCAGTAGTATAAACATGGTTCACGGACAAAGAAAGGGCAGTAAGTAATCTAAGGAACATCCGAAAGTCCTCTTTTGGAGGCAGGGCAAAAGCCCAAATTTGTCTACTAATGTTTATGCATAATTTTGCTGGGCCCATACACAAAGGAAGGACTTCATAATCTAGAGAGATATTTGTCTCCCTTCTTCAGGCTATGAGGGCCCTTTAAGGCTCCAGGGAGAGGCATATGCATGGAGTCATTGGTTATTACGTTGGTCCTTTCCATTCTACAACCTGAAGTAAAGGCAGGTTGGGTATGTAAGCCCAGTGTGATTGATTAGTTCAGTTTGAGTTGGAGGAAGGTGCCAGCAAGCAAAGCAAGTAGGGAACAAAACTATTTTCGGGACTCTGAGGCATTCTCTATTGAGAAACCGGATTTTCAGCTTGATTGAAGTGAAGTGAAGTGAAATCGCTCAGTCATGTCCGACTCTGCGACCCCATAGACTGCAGCCTATCAGGCTCCTCCGTCCATGGGATTTTCCAGGCAAGAGTGCTGGAGTGGATTGCCATTTCCTTCTCCAGGGGATCTTCCCAACCCAGGGATCGAACCTGGTCTCCCCGCATTGCAGGGAGACGCTTTACCATCTGAGCCACCAGGGAAGCCCCTCAGAAGAGTCCTTCAGTTTCTCGAAATGTTTTTCTGCTCATGTCAAGATATCTCCTTGCAGTCAGTTTTAAAAAATTAAAACAAAGCTATATTAACAATAGTTATAGGCTTAAAGAACATATTGCGTTGGAATCTAGTAAACTCTGCTCTGGATAAGGAAGATAAAAGTGTTCCTGTGTATTCCCCCGTATTTAATTTTTTTATTTGTAGTTTCATTGTGTAATGTGTTTGTTTAACTGTGTCTTGTATTTGTGGATTATAAGAAATGTCTGTAACCTGTTTAATAGAGAATGAATGTAAAAATTGTTTGAAATGCTTAGAAATACAGGCAGGGTCATTGTCTGTTTTTATAGAATTAGGTGTTCTCATTATTGCAAAGTAAGCTAACACGTGGGTTATAACGTGTAGTTTCATCTCGGAGAGGTGTGGCCCATGTAAAAGAAAAATTTGTATCGATCGAGACGTAAGAAGGAAGAGGAAGAAAGTTCAGAGCAATGAGTTCCATCCATTTGCCATAAAATTCTCTTTCATTTGACACAAACCTTTTCTATATGTTTGTGTTCATCATTATGACAAATAAAATATATATTTATTAATAGTCTAAAATCTCTTTATTTTTTCTGTAAGAAAAACTTTTTGTAAGAGGAAGTTAGTGTTCAGTAGTGTTCTAAAATCTTACTTTATTTGGAAATGACCTAGCTATTTAATAAACTTTTCTTATTTCGTTTAGTACAATTTTATGAATTTAAGTTAACCCAATCCTAAGAGATTATTTTAGGTAGACATTTTGAAAATATTATTTTTATTAGAGTTTATCTAAAAGTTTTCATCTCATTTGTATATTTATATAAAGTTACTTTTTTGTTGACAAACTTAGTTTACCTTAAATCTAGGCACAATAAAAGTATTATATAATGATGATTTAAGACATGTCTTATTTAGACTAGCAAACAATTATATTTAATTTATATTTAAATAAACATTTAATATTGAATATTTTTCAGTTCATATGAACTTGAATTTAAATAGTGAATAGTGAAGTCACTCAGTCGTGTCCAACTCTTTGCGACCCCATGGACTGTAGCCTACCAGGCTCCTCCGTCCGTGGGATTCTCCAGGCAAGAGTACTGGAGTGGATTGCCGTTTATTTAAATAGAGCTCATTAATTTCATATTATCCAAAAGCAAAGACATACTTTGAGACATAGATAATTTTACATAGACAGACAGATATAGTTTTCCACTTGACATTTAAAATATCTTTTTGATATATATCTATGTATATATATATATATATATATATATATATATTTTTTTTTTTCCCCCCTGAGTTCCACCCATTTTTTTATGGCTGGAGTCCCAGATAGAGTGGGCTGTGTATCCCAAGGACATGATAAGAGTTAACTTTAGGTTTTTTCTTCGGCCTGTTTTTGTTTCCCAGGCAGATTTCGAGCTCCGAAAAAGTATTTTAACAAGTTAACCTTTTCCTAACTGCACATGTAAGAAGAACCGGTTTTGCAATTTCAAAAAAGATTTTATTTTAATCAGTTTTTTCCGGAGTCTAAAGAATGAATATCATGGCCATTCAGTGTCAAAAATATCACTTCTCCTTTTTGTAGTTACAGTATATTAGTAATGATATATGCATGAGGGAATTGCTGTCACATTGGATGTAAAGCCTTGGCTACAAAATTTTAACAAATAGGACTGTTAAGTATACTGTGAGGTAACACAGTCTATTGAAATCTTATATGAGGCCCGATGTGATTAGGAAAAGGGAGAGAGAAAGTGAATCCCTCTCGGTCTAAAGAGTGTAAAGATATATTTTAAAAGCAATCTTGTAAATCAGTAATAATAATGTGCCAATTTTGAGGAACAGTAGTAGGGGATGGGATCCCTGGTTGTAGTGCACCCATGGGTTTCATACATGCATTAACTTTTCTAAGGTCTGTTAAGAGATGTCATTTGTTAGATTTCATTCTTATAACAATAGAGTTCCAAGGAGAGTAAGATTCCTCAATATGTTTTCATTCTAATTGTGTGTCTATAAGTTCTTTAGTAGCCTGTAATTTTTCTTTCATAAGGGACCATTGTTCTGTGCAAATAGGCTCATCATTCTTCCAAGTTATTTTAATCATTGCTTTGTTTGTTAAATGAGCAGTGGCCCCTAGGAAAACTGTGGAATGTATATCTGAGTTTGCCATTGCATAAGTAAGTTCCTTCCTATTAGATTAAGGGGTGCATCTATCACATAAGGTCTTAATGTTGTAGGCTGGCCTTTTGGTCCTTCATATGGGTAGATTTGAATATTTTGATAAATTTCTTGTACTTTAGTTTGAAAAGTTCCTGCAGTTTCGCAAGAGATTTTTTTGTATAGGCCAGGTTTTGGGCCATAAGTGTCTGGAAATAATAGTAATATCAGATCCAGTGTTGAGGAGACCAGAAAATCTTGTACCATTAATTTTGATATTTATCTGGTCGGGTATATTGAAATACCAATGATGTCCATAAGGATTGTTTTTGATCTGCCGAAACTGCTTGTCCATACATTATTAGAGGAGTTAATAGAAATGTAAGGCGAAAGAAGTAATTGAGCAATTTTGTCCCCCTTTTTGAATTGCCATAGAATCTGAGATGACATCATCATTTGAATATCTCCTTTATAATCTGAATCAATTACTCCAGGGTGAACAGTAATTCCTTTAGAAGTCAAACTAGATTTGCCAAGTGAAAGACCAAAAGTTTGTAGGGGCTGGGGTCCAAAAAGTCCGGTAGGTACTCTAGAAGGGGCGCTTGAGGGTAAAGGGAAAAATCATTTAGGGCTGGTATATTGATGGCAACACTACAAGATGTTGAGGGTTTGAGGGAAAAGATAGAAGTTGCCCCTGGTTTTTGGTCTAGAGTACCTGGCGGGGGTGGGCGGGGGGTCCCCTGTTTGGAGTTACCCGGAATAGGTTTTCCTTCAATATCAAATTTAGATTTACAGTCTTTGGCCCAATGCATTCCTCTATGGCAACGAGGGCAGATTCTTCGAAGTTTTTTGTTAGCCTTCTTAGGGCAGTCCCTTTCTAAATGGTTTTTATCTCCACATGTAAAGTATCCTTCATTTCCCTTTCTGGAAGGTAGCAGCCATTGTCTTAGCGAGCATTTGCATCTTTTGAGTTTCTGATTCTAGATTGCAACAAGCCTTCAAATAATCAATAATAGTCCCAGTCTCACGAATTGCAACGATAGCTCTTTGACATTCCAGATTTGTATTCTCATAAGCAAGTAATTTCTCTAGCTGTTCTTTGGCTTCTTCTCCGATTACAGTACGGGAAATAGCAGTTTCTAATCTAGCTAAAAAACCAGCATAACGTTGATTAGGTCCTTGTAATGTTTTAGTGTAGCTACCTGTAGGCTCTCTTTGAGGAGTAATTCGATCCCAGGCTTCAAGGACCACTGTTTTCCATTGTTCATGCAATAAGGGAGGACATTGTATTTGAGCTTCTATGGTATCAAATTGTCTGACGCCAGGTAACATTTCAAAAGTAATTTGGTTTGGGGGAGTGCCAGCTCGACCATTCTTGTTAGCATGATCTCTGGCTATATCATGAAACCACATTGTCCACTGAAGATATTCTCCTGGTTTAAGGAGAGCTTTTATTAAAGTTCACCAATCATAGGGAATAAAATTTCCGATAGAAGATGCCGCAACATTTAGAAGCTCTTTAGTAACGGGAGAATGTGGGCCATACATAGTTACAGCCTTTGTCATTTGTTGCATGTAAAAAAAGTTTAATACCGTCATATTGAGGTATTATGTACCCTTGAGTGTCAGGATTTCTTAAAACTGGAAAGATGGAGAAACCATTGGCATCAGAAACATGTCATAGCAAAGCCTGTAATTCAGAGAGCCTCAGTCGCAGAGGAGAGTGAGTAAGTGCTGATTTTTTGCAAATATGAGTGTGTGCCAAGGACTTTTTTGTTCAGAAGAGCATGAAAGGTCGTTGCTGAACCATGCAAAGATCCATGCAGTAAAAGTATCCACCCAAACTTGTAACCAAGAATACCCATTAGCTTTTGGCATATGATTAAAATCAATTCCCCTAGTCCTGTCCAGATCAAGGGTGTCTGTAGTGAAAGGGTTTCTTAAAGTGCAGCTTTTCTGGCTTGACAGTCAGCCATCTGATTACCTTCAGCTGCTTTACTCCTATCCCTGCTGTGCCCTTTGCAGTGCATAACAGCTACTTCTTTAGGACAATATGTAGCAGTTAAAAGTCTCTCAATCTCTCTGAAATGCTTAATAGGTTCTCCTGTTGCTGTTTTAAACTGTCTTTCCATATTGCAGCATGAGCATATAAAGTCAAAAAGGCATACTTAGAATCCATGTAGATATTTACTCGCTACTCTTTGTCTGTAAATATTTCCATGTCAGGATTGTCTAATGGGATATCCATTAGATCCTCCCAGGCTGCGTAGTTTAATGTTAGAAATTGGGAACAATCGTGATCAGGTGTTTCATTTTCCTTCTCAGGAAGGAAAGTGACAAGATTTAAATGTCCACAGACTTTAAGCTTAGTTACTGGTCCTTCTAACAACAATGACTGATATTTAAGAAGCCTACTGTCTGTCATCCAAATATTAACCTTAGAATTTAAGATTCCACTCACATCATGAGAAGTCAGTACAGTAAGATTTCATCAATTATTTTTAAATCTACAGGTGCTAATAAAGCTGCTGTCCCAATTACTCTTAGGCAGTGGGGCCACCCACGTGATGTTACATCCAATTCTCTACTTAGATAAGCAACAAGTTGCTGGTGAGGCCTCCTGGTTGTGGCAAAACTCCCAAGGCCACACCTTTCCTTTCAGTGACAAACAAATTAAATTCTGACCCTGTGGGCAAACTCAAAGCAGGAGTCTGAAGAACCTTTAAAAAACATCTTAGGAGAGTCGTTGTCAGAATCATCAGGTTCTAACCAAGGAGAGACTTCTGGAATTGTGCCTGCTGGCAGAGGAGGAGCATTTGAAGCAGCCGGGCAGGGCTAGTAGGAACATTTTGAAATATTTTATGTTGTTCTACTTGGGCCTTTTGGAAAGTTTTATCATCTACTTGATATTCATGCAATAAGTGTTCTGTCTGTTGTCAAGTATTGGGAGGGCTAGAATTTACCTTGAAATGGCAGAATTACAGCTTTAATGAGAGCCCATAGGGGTCAGCAATCAACTGGAATATTTTTTCCCTGCCTGGTGACTCGTTCAACATTTTCTTTGACCTGGTACCAAATTTCTAAATCAAAACTACCTTTATTAGGGAACCAAGGATTTCATTTAACCACGTTTGAAAGCAAGCCTCTGTTCATTGGCACCAAACCAAAAGTCCCTGAGCTTTAAACAGATGGTAAAATAAAGTAGAGAAAAGATGGGGCTTTCCAGCCGTTTGACCCATGTCTTAGTACTTACCGACCTGAATAGGTCCCAACCTCAATAGGTCCCGAGTGCCTCTGTCCGAAATGCCACATATACCAGAGTCCCTGTTCGGATGCCACTTTGGGACCTTTAACGGACCGGAACCTGGCGGTCCAGAGTCAATGATAAAAAAGTGGAAAAGAGAAAAAGAGAGAGAGAAAGAAAGAAAAACACAGAAACCCAAGCTCTGGTGGTGCAAAGGTGCTTTAATATTTCTGTGAGTATATATAGACTGTTGTACAAGAAATTTTTTTTGATAATGATAAAGATCAGAAAACCAAACGTACAGCAACCGTTACCAAGGGAACAAGGGATTGATAATGGTCACAAGGTCAGGAGACAATCCATATCTTAAGAAAGAGGATCGAAACTAAGCAGTTTTGTTGTAAGGAGAATGTTTACTGAAGGAGATTCAAGCCTGTCTCATCCTATGACCTCAGTCCTGGGAGCAGTGTGCTACTCCACTGGTTTCTGACAACAGAAACTGATAAGGAACAGAGGATTTATGAGAAACAGCACATAGGAATCCTCCTGTAGTGTACATTCCCTGACAGGAATCTAGTAAAGTCTGCTCTGGATAAGTGTAAGGGGACGTTCAACTTTAAGGGATCCAATATGTTGCATTTTCTTCCTTTGTGTAACTTCAGGGACTTTCAGTTTCGTGTCAGCAAATAGAGGCTTATCTCCAAACGGTGGTTGAACATAATCCCTGGTTCCCTGATGAAGGCAGTTTCAATTTAGAAATTTGGAACCAGATTGAAGAGAATCTTAAACGAGGCTCAAGATGGGGAAAAACTATCCCAATAGATTTCTGGCCCTTATGGGCTCTTATTAATAAAGCTGTGATTCTGCCATTTCAAGGTAACTGTAGCCCCTCTCCTCCCCAATATTCGACAAAGGTGGAACACTTGTTACATGAATATGAATTAGATGATGAAGCTTTGCAAAAGGCTCAATTAGAACAACATAAGAGATTTCAAAGTTTTCCCACCAGCCCTGCCCCAAGTGCTCCCCTTCCTTCTCTTGCAATGGGCACAAAACCAAAAGTCCCCTCAATTCAAGAACAAGATGACCCTGACGATAATTCTTCTGAGGCTCTTTTTGACCCTAAGGCTGACAATACTTTTCTTGATGACAATGATAAGCCTTTGGCACGCACTCGTATTTGTGAGAAAATACTATCCACTCATTCTCCGTCACGATGAAGGCTTTCTGAGTTACTGGCTTTGCAGTCTCGAATCACTGAGGCTGATGGTTTCTCTGCTTTTCCTGTTTTTGAGAAATACTAACGCCCAAGGGCAAATAATACCTCAATAGGAAGGCATTGATTTTTCTCACATGCAACAAATGAAAAAAGCTGTAACTACTTACGCCCTCGTTTGCCTTTTACTACGGAACTTTTAAACGCTATGGCATCTTCCACTGGAAATTTTGTAACTTTATGATTGGCGACTTTTGATAAGGGCTCATCTTAAACCAGGAGAATGTCTTCAGTGGACAATGTGGCTTCAGGGTGTGGCCCGAGATCGTGCCAATTCTAATGCTCGAGCTGGTACTCCCCAGAACCAAATTACTTTTGAAATGTTAACCCATACAGGGCAATGTGATGCTATAGAAGCTCAAATACAAAGTCCTGCTTGGTGCAAAATTATCCTGACTGTAATAAATGTAGTCATCTGGTTCTTGCTGTTTGCTTTTATATCTGTAACTATATAATGAACTTTGTATGTAAGTGGCTTAGGCATTTAAGTTACAAGTGATTGTTCATGCTCCTGCAGTTTCTGCTGCCTCCTCTAGCTATTACTCAGGGCCACTGGATCATAGACCCTCCATATGAGGATAAGGACAATATGTTACCTCAACAATTTAGGGTCTACACCTCTTCCCAGCAGGAAGAAGTTACAGAACGATTTCTCCACCCCTTTCTCTGGCAACAATATTCTCCTAAAAGCAGGAGGAAATGAAAGAGTTAATGCTTAGGCAGGCAGTCCAAGGCCCTGTAAGGAGGAGACAAACATTCTCACTCATGCTTTCCTTAAGGCTTGTGCAACAACATATCTTGCCAGAGAACTGACCTTTCTCTAGGTCCAAAACTAATGATTACACAGCTGAATGTCTTACTCATGGAAATGCTTTTCTTAGGCTCTATGGTAATGATTATAATTGTAACAAATCTTGCCTGGGAACCTATATCTCAAGACTTGTGCCCCTGCTTACACAGCAACAGTATATCTTGCATAGAGACATTGTCTGGAACCTGTTGTCCCTGGCTAATCTTGTACCAAAGTTATCTCAGGATGTATGTCTTGGGAAAGGGCCTAATAGACCTCTTACAACGTTGAGGTATTCTTTTTATCTGTTCTCAGCAGCTAGGTGAGAAGTATATAAGGTCCCACTTAAACTAATGAGGTCAATACTCTTTCTTCCCCCACAAACCTTCTGCCTTTTACTTGGCCAATCTAGTTTGACTTCAAAAGGAATTACTGTTCACCCTAGAACAATTGATTCAGATGGTAAGGGAGAAATTCAAATTATGATGTCATCTCAGATACTATGGCAGTTCAAAAAGGGGGTCAAAATTGCCCAACTACTCCTTTTACTGTACATGTCTATTAACTCCTCTAATGGCATCTGGACAGGTGGATTTGGCGGTACAGATCAAAAACAGTCCTTATGGACGTCAATAGTATCTGAATATGCACGACCAAATGTAAATATCAAAATTAATGACAAAAGGTTTTTTGGTCTTCTTGATATTGGATCCTATATTACTATTATTTCCAAATATTTATGGCCCAAATCTTGGCCTATACAGAGAATTTCTTGCCAAATTGCAGGAGTTTCTCAACCCAAAGTACAAGAGGTTTATCACAGTGTCCAAATATATCCAGGTGAGGGACCAAAAGTCCAGCCTGCAACATTACGACCTTATGTGATAGATACACCCCTCAATATAATATGAAGAGATTTACTTATGCAATGGCAAACTCAAATATATATTCTACATTTTTCCTAGGGGCCACTGCTCACTTAACAATCAATGCAATTATTAAAATTACTTGGGAAAATGACGAGCCTAGTTGGACAGAGCAATGGCCCCCCACAAAGAGAAATTGGAGGCTACTAAAGAACTTATCAATACACAATTGAAATCACAGCATATTGAAGAATCTTATTCCCCTTGGAATCTCCTATTTTTGTAATAAAGAAATCTGGCAAATGGCATCTCTTAACAGACCTTAGAAAAATCAATACTATCTGAAACCTATGGGTGCATTGCCACCAGGAATTCCATCACCTACCACTATCCCTCAAAACTGGCATATTATTATTATAGATTTACAAGATTGCTTTTTTACTATACCTTTACACCCTCTAGAGCCAGAGAGATTTGCTTTCTCGCTTCCTTATCCTAATCATATCGGGCCTAATAAATGATATCAGTGGACTGTATTGCCTCAAGGAGTGATGAATTCTCCCACCATGTGTCAATATTATGTAGCCAAATGCTGGCAACGGAATGAAACACCAACCTGCAGAGTGGTTAGAATCTTTCTGCTGCTTCTTGCAGCTGCTTTATTTTATATCTTTTGCACAACAATCTACAAGGCAAGTTGACAAACACTATGATTCAGCGACTATACAGTGCCCAGGCACGGGGTGAGATAACCTTTTCCTTAACTTATTTACTGCAGCTAAGACTTTGTTTTGAGAACTTCCTTATCAACTTAGAATCCATTTTGTCCCCGGGTCTGTTCCTTTTGAGGAATCAGAGAAACATCCTTGTGTGCAAGAAATGTTCTTTTCCCATGGGAACAAACAGAGGATTCTGGGCAGAACATCTCGTTTGCAAGAATGTTCACCCCTGGTTGAGTGTCTTGTTTGCAAGCACTTCCCAACCTTCCTTATACCTTGTTCCCTACATCTCCCCCTTTCTTTTCTTGCAGGTGCTGAATACGCAAAGCTTCTTCTTTCAATTGTTTCCCTTTTCGCCAGGCCGGTAGACTATAAAAGCAATAAAACATAAAGCAACAATTAACAAAATATTCACAAAGGATGTTGTTAACAATGTAGATACATGCCCTAAAGGATTAAGGTTATCTAATCCTTCTTGAAGACTCTTCAGTATATCAGAACCAATAATATCAGGCAGCGTTTTACTAAAAGTTGACAATATAGTTTGTTCCAATTTCATAATTTCAGCAGTTAAATTCTGGTGTCCCATCAAAGACCTTTTCACCTTTTCCCAACCTTCACTCATGTTAAAGGGAACAGGGGTTACACATAGGTGGGATGAATTCCAATCACATTTTAACACACTCCTTGTAGCTAACACAGTCACTTGATCTCCTAACCAGGAAACAGTGTGTTGTAAATTCAATACATCAGTAGCCAATTGAGCGTCCAAATCATGCTGTTGTTGCCACAATAAATGACCATCCTTATGCCACTCCCTGACAAAATCAGCAGTCTGTATGCCCTGATGCAAAGCAAGACCTGCTACAGTTGCTGTTGCTGTTACTGAAGCCACGGCGAGAATTGATGCGATGACGATGGCAAGCGTTCTTCGGGTTCGATGGAGAAGAGTTTGTACAGCATTCACAAGAGGAGTGACAGCAAAAGAGCCCGACCAAGGCCGAGTAAGATTAACAGGCAACCAGAGTTCAGTCCGTGCTTTCACAGTAACCAAAGAGTAATTACTGGAATGGACCATCTTGTTTTCAACATTTTCCCACCAGGAACGGTTTATACATTGAGTCAAATTACAATCAGAACTTGATATAACTCCCAAATTTCATTCCAAATCCATTGCCCATACAGTAAAGAATAAGGAAATTTTACACATGCTATAGCAGAGTAAGATTTATTAATATGCAAATGAACTTGAAACGGCCCTCTAGGATCATTAATATTCAAAGAAAAGTATCCCGTCCATATATTAAGGTTACCTGACACTGCCCATAATTTCCATATTTCCCCTTGTAATTGAGGGTACCCATCCATTTGCAATTGAGGTGGAACCAATGCAAAATGTTGCCATTTTACAGTTTCATTTCCTTGACCATTCAGGGTACCATTTATGCGATGCCATTTTAAAGATCGATTAGATCATTTTCTAAAAATTCCCCATGAGTAGGACTGCAATCTACAATTGTATGATTTGAATAATTCATAACTAGATGAGGGTCATGATCCCTGCAATGTTCCCACTCCAGACATGATAGAGATGCTTCAAAAAATGAAGCAGGGCAGAGGGACATATGTACCCCCTTACTCTTATTTAAATAAGACCGTGAAGTGTTAAAACCACGAGAAGAAATGAGCACAGTAAAAACTGCGAAGTGTTGTCCCCTATAATTAACTCCCCAAGTATTATAAGAATGATGTGAGTGTGTTTTTGTAGACAGACAAAAAGAATGCCCTCCTATACATAAAGGAATACCTTCAGCTGCTATAGTGAGATTAGTAACGTTATAATTCTATACATGCTGGGATAATTGCTCAATCCCTCCACAATCAGGTGGAGGGGAAAAGTTAGTTTCATTAGTACAGACTTGGACTTCTACTTCACCCCAGGATACCGCCTGCACCAAAGGAGGATTAGGGATATAGGCCCAATAGGTATAGTTTGCAGCTTCCACATACATTACCTGACAAGTTACCACCGCCATCATGGTCAACAAAAGATTAGCAGGATTCAGTGGTTGTCCTGCTTTGGGCAATGTTTTCTCAGCTTCTTGAGTCAGCTTTTTCAACTGTCCCCATGTCGGTAGACCTGCCTCTCTTGTCGCAAAGGTGAAGGTCCTCTGCATGGACAGCTCCTGAAACTGGCGCACGAATGGGTCGCTCATCCTGAAACTTCACCAATCTCAATGGAACCCAGATCCTGGAATCACTCACAGAAATAAAAGCATACCCTCGCCCCAAGAAATGAAGTACTGCTGGAATCCATCCCTGTATCTCATCCTTATATCATACCCGGGAATGTTCAAAGCTTTTTGTCCTCTCTTCTGAACTGCCAAAATGCTGTTCTGCTGGAGTCATCTTACTTTTTCCCCAGACATTCAAAAAATTAAGAGTTAATAATGTTTTATTTAATACATCCCTTGGTGATATCATAATGGCCTTTTCCCCCTTTTTAATTTTTTCAATGTATTCTCGAAGAGTTCGATTAGCTCTTTCAATTATAGCTTGTCCTTGACTTATAAGGAATACCAAAAGTGTGCTTAATATGATATTGTTCTAAAAATTGAGATAATTTAGAGGATTGATATGCAGGAGCATTATCAGTTTTTAATTCTACAGGTATGCCCATAATAGCAAAACAAAATAGTAAATGAGTAATAATGGAATCAAACTTTTCTGAACTTAAAGCAGTAGCCCATTGAAAGTGAGAATAAGTATCTATAGTATAATGAACATATTTCTGTTTACCAAATAAGGAAATAAAAACAACATCCATTTGCCAGATTTGGTTAGATTGTAGTCCTCTGGGATTTACTCCAGGAGGGGCAAAGGGCAAAACAAACAGTGCACATATGGAACAGGAACGAACAATGCGTTGAGCTTGCTTTCGTGTTAACGAATAAGTTTTTTGTAACCCTTTAGAATTAGTATGATGTAAGGAATGTTCTTGTGTTGCAGACTGTAAAGGATAAAGTAAGGCATCTATATTTGCATTTCCTTGAGATAATGGTCCGGGGAGAGAAGAATGAGCTTGAATATGAGTAAAAAAGACAGGGTTTGTTCGCCTGATTAATAACTGTTGGACCTGAAAAAGTAATTTTTCAATATTAGTTTTTAAAGTTAATGGTAGAGTGGCTTCAGGAAGATAAATACATGAAAAGACTGCATATTTAGAGTCAGAAACAATATTAATAGGAATATCAAAAAAATCCTGTAATGCCAGACAGCAGGCTGCATGGAAGAAAAGGAATGTGGAACAACTTTAGAAGTAGTATCAGTCCCATAGCCAGCGGTATTTTTATTGGCATCTGTAAAAATAGTTTTCCCTTCAACCAGAATATTAGATATAGGAGATTTACAAACCATTGATGTATGTCGAAGAAAATCTATCATTTTAGATTGAGGATAATGATTAGAAAAAGTCCCTGAATAAGATGCAAGAGCTATCTGCCAATTTTCATTAAACTGTAAGCAATTAGAAATCTGAGTGGAGGTAAGTTGAGTAATGATTGTTTGAGGGTCACTTCCAATTAACTGGGTAATACGGCCTCAACCTTTCAGAATGAGGAAAGCAATTCTATCCATATAAGTAGTAAGCTTTTTTGTATAGTTATTGGGTAAAAATACCCACTTGATCAACCCTGCAGATTGAGCAATAACTCCAGTAGGAGAATAGGGAGTATGGAACACTATGAAATATATAGGTTGATCCTGTTGTAGATAAGTAAGAAACCCTTCATTCAACCGTTGCTCTACAAAGTGTAATTCCTCTATTGCTTGAAAGTAAGAGATCGAGGACTGTTAAGAGCAGCACCACCCTCCAAGGTAGAAAATAAATGACGCAATTGATGTGTAGGGATCCCCAACATGGGACGTAAGCAGTTACTATCACCCAAAAGCTTCAGAAAATCATTAAGAGTTTTCAAATTATCTCGTCTAATTTGGACTTTTTGAGGTTTTATTCTTTGTCGTTCCAAAATAGCACCTAAATATGAAATAGGAAATTCAGTTTGAATTTTTTCAGGTGCAACTTGAAAATCACTTAAAGCTTTCTTCACATGAATAAAAACTTTATCTCGCTCTTCTTTACTAGGAGCAGCCAATAGAAGATCATCCATATAATGATAAAGAAGACAATTAGAAAATTGTCGCCTCACAGTGATAAGAGCACGATCAACAAACTCCTGACAAAGTGTAGGGCTATTAATCATTCCTTGAGGCAACACTGTCCACTGATAACGTTTTATGGGCTGCCCATGATTATACACTGGAATAGTAAAAGCAAATTTATTTCTATCTTTTATTTGCAAAGGAATAGTAAAAAAGCAATCCTTCAAATCTAAAACCATCAAAGACCAATTCTGTGGATCAAGGCAGGAGAAGGGAGACCGAATTGCAAAGCTCCCATAGGTTCTATACATTTGTTAACTTCCCTTAAATCAGTCAACGTTCTCCATTTACCAGATTTTTTCTTAATGACAAAAACGGGAATTCCAAGGAGATGTGGAAGGTTTGATATGGCCAGATTGAAGCTATTCTTCTACTAATTGTTCTAAAACCTCGAGCTTCACTTTTGGAAGCGGCCACTGCTCAACCCGTTTAGGGACATCAGTTAACCATTTCAATGGGAGAGCTCGAGGAATCTGAGCAGTGGCTACAAGTTTTCCGAAGAGATGGTGAGTGTTGTTCCTAAAGAAAATAAAAGATCCCTTCCCTAGATATTAATAGGTATATTAACAATGTAAAAAGAAATAAATACTTTCTTTCCATTAGACAATTGGCATGACAAAGGTTGAGCGCTTCTCCACACATCTGCTATAGATCCTAAGCCTGTTAAAGCAAGAGGACTTTTTTTCTTTTTTCCAGTCATTAGGCCACTGCTGGAGAGAAATAACTGAAACATCTGCTCCTGTATCCCCTAGTCCTTCAAACTGTCTATCTTCAATAATCAGTGACATTAAAGGGTGAGAGTCATTAATAAGCATTTCCCAAAATATACTTTGTCCTGTACTTCCAAAACCACCGACTCTCTCATTTGAATATGAAGGAAACAGGTGATAAGGTAGCAAGAGAAGTTGCGCAATCTGTTCCCCTGCCAGTAGAGAAAGAGTCTGTGATGTAGAAACCATAATTAAAATTTCCCCAACATAGTCAGAATCAATTACTCCTGAGAATACAATCAATCCTCTTAATGCTGCACTACTTCGTCCCAGAATTAACCCAAAAGTTCCTCTTGGCAATGGGCCAAAGATATTAGTCCATAATTTATAAACACCTCCTCCTGGGGATAAAAGAACATTTTCAGCTAATGGAAGATCTGCAGCTGCACTACCTAATGTAGCAGCCTTCAAATCTGAAATCATCATTTGAGCACCATTCGAGGAAATTGGCTGTCGAGATTGGCACTGAATTGTGCAGGAGACTGGCAAGGAGCTCCCGGTACTGTTCCTGGGCCCCAGGAGCTCAGGCCCACTGGGAAGTTTCCCGACAAAGGGGCACTTAAGGGATTCCCTTCCCGATCAGTTTTGGATCTACACTCCTGAGTCCAATGCTTTCCCTTGCCACATCTCCTACAAAGACCTGAGGGCTGTCGCTTTTCTGGCATTCGCTCATTTTTTAGCTCATCTTTTCGTTTCTTGCAATCTTTTTGAAAATGTCCTGGCTTCCCGCAATGAAAAGTTTCCTCCCCTCTGAGGTTTCATAGCCTTTGCCATAGCTGCTGCAAAAACAGAGGCTTGATGTTCAGCTCCTCCAACCCCAGAGCATGCTCTTATAAACTCAGCCACAGAAGCCCCTTGTCCTTTTAAAGGTCCCCAAATCCTTTTACATTCTGGATTAGCATTTTCATATGCCAGTGTATCAAGCAAAATTTTTGAGATCTCATCTCGACTGACTGCCCGTTCAACAGCCACCCGAAGGCGGGCCAAAAAATCTGTATAAGGCTCATTAGGACCTTGCATAGTTTTCACAAAAGACGGTTGAGCCTGTCCAGTAGGTACCACTCTACGCCACGCCCTTAAGAAAACCTGACGCACCTGCTGTAATTCCTGATCTGTGTACTGAGCTTGTTCCCTCAAGGCTCGATACTGCCCTTCTCCCATCAATTTATCTTCTAAGGGACCTTGTGGATTTTGTCCCTCATTAATTCTTGCCTGTTTCCTAGCCTCCTCTTCCCACCAACTACGAAGCTGTAACCATTGAGATCCTTGTAAAACAGCTTGAGCTATGGATTCCCAATCAAGAGGAAGAATTAATTTAGAAGTTCCCACATTCTCTAACATTGATAACCCAAAAGGAGATTGGGGACCATATTGAGAAACAGCGGCCTTAAGATCCTTAAAAAATTTATACTCCAAGGGCATATATTGAACATTAACCACTCCCGCCCGGGCATCATGCTGACGTGTAATGGGAAAGAGGCGAGGTGGATCCACAAAACCTCCAGGGGGCGCTGGAAGATCATCATCATCATAGAACATAGTAGCAGGAACTGTAAATCGCTGATTCTCTCTCCCTACCTCAGCCTTGTCGGCAGCTACTGGAAATAGGGATGCGTAGGGTGGTGCAGAAGATTTAACAGCCTTGGAAGTTCATTTTCTATTTAATAAAACCTTCTGAAAGGCAGCAGTCATTGCCTCTACAGAATCTGAATCCTCCCCCGAACTCACATCTCTGTCTCAGTGGATGAATCTGTACTACCATCCGGAGGTTTGGGCGGAGGCCGAGGTGAAGCCCCCCACTCACATTCGCCTTCCTTCTCCTCACTCACAGGCACATCCTCATACGGGGGATCATCCTTCTTAAGAGAACATGAGGCGGCCTCACTGTCAGCAGCCATGAATTTTAAAGCCGGCGTTGTAGCGCTACATAGAGTCCACAGCCTTAAAGGAATCACATTTCCTTTTTGATGCTGCCTTCTTAACTCCTTTTGTATCACTTTCCATTCCCTCAAATTTAGCTGTACTTTTGTTTGATATTGAAACCAATAGCAATGCTGCTCTCTAAGGCGAAACAACTCACTCAAGCGGCGAGTAGACGTTTTAATTCCTATAGAATGCAGGGGCTCCTTAACCAGCTCCATATATTGTGACTTTAAAGATGGGGAATTCCCCATGGTTTTTTCTTTTTTTCTCTGTTTTTGTTTCTTTTTCTCTTTTTTTCTTTTTCCTGAAAGTCCCCCTTTCAGCGTCCCGCCCTGGGGTGCTTACACTTTCAGTTCCATCGTGCCCCACGCTGGGCGCCAGATGCTGGCGACGAAATGAAACACCAACCTGCAGAGTGGCTAGAATCTTTCTGCTGCTTCTTGCAGCTGCTTTATTTTATATCTTTTGCACAACAATCTACAAGGCAAGTTGCCAAACACTATGATTCAGCGACTATACAGTGTGCAGGCGCGGGATGAGATAACCTTTTCCTTAACTTATTTACTGCAGCTAAGACTTTGTTTTGAGAACATCCTTATCAACTTAGAATCCATTTTGTCCCCGGGTCTGTTCCTTTTGAGGAATCAGAGAAACATCCTTGTGTGCAAGAAATGTTCTTTTCCTACCGGAACAAACAAGGATTCTGGGCAGAACATCTCGTTTGCAAGAATGTTCAGCCCTGGATGAGAGTCTTGTTTGCAAGCACTTCCCGACCTTCCTTATACCTTGTTCCCTACACTGGGCAGAACATCTCATTTGCAAGAATTCAGCCCTGGTTGAGTGTCTTGTTTGCAAGCACTTCCCAACCTTCCTTATACCTTGTTCCCTACAGCCAAAGCCCTTGGACCTGTGAGAAAACAATTTCCTAACTTTCTTGTTATTCATTATATGGATGATATATTGTTTTCAGCTCCATCTGTTTTAGAAACTCAACAAAAGTTTGACATAGCTCAACAATCCTTGAAAGACTCTGGATTAATCATTTCTCCTGAAAACATTCAAATCTCTACTCCTTACCATTACTTAGGATCTGCTGTTAATAGACAACGTATTACTCCCCAACTAACACAGATTCATGTTGATAAATTATCAACCTTGAATGATTTTCAAAAACTTTTAGGCAATATAAACTGGATTAGACCCACTTTAGGCATTGCAAATGATGAACTGACTAATTTACTGAATACTTTGAAAGGAGATCCTTATTTAAATAGCCCTTGTTTAGTACAAAATAAATTGCAAGAACAGTTTCTTACTCGTGTTAGACTTGATTTACCTCTCGAGTTGTTTATACTCCCTTTTCTCCATTCCCCCACGGGACTTCTTGCCCAACAAGAACATCTGATAGAATGGATCTATACCCATTTTAGAGGGATAAGGTCACTTACACCCTATATTGATTTGATCACTCTAATAATTATCAATGGGAGAAATAAAACTAAGACTCTAATTGGCTCCAATCCTCATAAAATTGTAATTAATAAATCTCAATGTGAGAATGCACTGCAAACCTCTACCAATTTCCAAATAGCCTTTCTGGAATATTTTAAAGATATTTCATTTCATTATCCTTCTAACAAACTCTGGAATTTCTTGAAAAATACTGAATTTATTATCTCTTGCATTGTCACATTACTATCTATACCTCGAGCTGATGTTTTCTATATATATGGGACTAAAAACACCAAAGCCTCATTCTGGTCTGTCAAAGAATACAAAGTCTTTTATACTAAATTTCATTCTGCTCAACAAAACGATTTATATACTCATTCAAGTTTTTCACCTACATCCTTACCCTATTAATATAGTCTCTACTCTTTATATTCAGTTTTTATATTAGGAAATATAGAAAGCTCTATTAAATTCCAATCAACCTAATATTTAACAAGTTTTTCTTGAACTACAGTCTCTTATTAGGGACTGCACTTCCCCCATTTATATTACCCATACTCGAACACATTCCTGCCTTCCTGGCCCTATGACTCATGGTAGTGAACAAGCTGATAAACTTGTTTCTTTTGCTACTCCTGAAGAAAAACATGCTCTATTGTACAATAATGCTGGCTCCTTAAACCAAATTTAGAAAATTCCATACCACCATGCTAAAGAAATCATTAATAATTCCTCTACTTGTAGACCCCTACATCTTCGACCCATTGCATAGGGTGTTAATCCTCGAGGATTACAACCCAATGAATTATGACAAATGAATGTAACTCATTGCCCTGAACTTTCTCCATCTTCTTTCCTACATGTCTGTATCGACCCAAAATCTTTTATATGGGCCACCCCTCTTCGAGGTGAGGCTACACAGCACGTTATAACCCACCCATTAGCTTGTTTTGCAATAATGAGAACTCCCAACTCTATAAAAACAGACAATGGCCCTGCCTATACTTCTAGGCAATTCAAACAATTTTTACAATCTTTTTCTATTCAACATATTACAGGCATTCCTTACAATCCACAAGCACAGGGCAGAGTTGAACGAGCACATCAAACACTGAAACTACAAATAAAAAAATTAAAAAGGGGGAATACACAGGAACATTTCTATCTTCCTTATCCAGAGCAGATTTTACTATATCTCAACACTATATATTCATAACTATTGTTAATACAGCTTTATTTGTTTTAAATTTTTTAAACTTACCTCAAGGAGGTATCTTGACAGAAACAGAAAAACCTTTCGAGGAATTAAAGGATACCTCTCTTCCTCTGCCCATTTGGTATCCAGACGGGCTAACTAAGCAACGGAAATCTGGGAAATTATCTTACAGGGAAAGGGGTAGATTTACAAAAACAAGTTATACTAAAATGTGACTGGAATTCTGCTCAATTTTGTATTACCCCTGTTTGGTTCAACTATAGTGCCTACTATTGGGAACAAATCAAATTTCTTTTGCAAGACATACATGATAATGCTTCCTTAAATGTACAACGATTACAAAAGGAAATCTTTGAAAACTTCTCTAAGAGTCTACCTTCTTCCAACAATTTGGAAAGCTTAGCGGAACAGCTAGCTGATCAATTATCTGGGCTAGACCCTCGAGGATGGTTTCAAAGAATTACATGTAGTATTGGATCTGGAACTATAATGCTGATAATTATCCTGGTGATTATATTTGTAGTATACTGATGCTTTTCAACTAAAATTGTTCAAACTAAACAAACTCAATTGGTCAGGGCCTTTTTCACAAAAAGTATCTACAGTCACCCCCAATTATGAAAAAAATAAAAAGGGGGAATTCTCAGGGGACGTTCAACTTTAAGGGATCCAATATGTTGCATTCTCTTCCTTTGTGTGCCATTTCTCAGGACTCTCTGTTCCTTATCAGTTCCTGGAAAACAGGAACAAGCAGAGCTGCACACAGTTCTCAGGACTGAGATCATGGGAAAGAGCACCTGCTTGGATTCCCTTCAGTGACTCCCTTCAGTGACCTTTTACTTATAGGACTATCAATTTTCTTGCAACTGATGGAATTTCATTCTTAATGGCTGAGTAATCATTTTTATTGAAGATATATAAGCATGCATTTCTGAAAATAAAGTACCCTTGTTTCACTTGAGACTTGGGTCCCCCGCATCCTTCTTTTGCCTTCTTTTCATCGACTCTAGTCCCCAGGTCTCAGTCTGTAAAGACCATAACAGATAAGGAAGATAGAAGTGTTCCTGTGTATATCCCATTTTAATTTTTTTTATTTCTAGTTTCAGTGTGTGATGTGCTCATTCAGCTATGCACTATGCTTGTGGATTATAAGGAATAACTGTAATATAGTTAATAGAAAATGATTGTAAAAATTGTTTGAAAGGCCTAGAAATATAGGTAGGGCCATTGTCTGCTTTTATAGAACTAGGTGTTCCCATAATTGTAAAGCAAGTTAATAGGTGGGTTATAACATATGTAGCTTCACCTCGGGGAGGTGTGGCCCATCTAAAAGAAGAATTTGTATCAATTGAGATATATATGAAGGAAGAGGGAGAAAGTTCAGGGCAATGAGTTACATACATTTGCCATAGTTCATTGGGTTGTAATCCTCGAGGATTGATACTTTGTGCAAAGGGTCGAAGATGTAGGGGCCAACAAGTAGAGATATTATTGATGATTTCTTTAGCATGTCAGTATGGAATTTTCCAAATCTGATGTAATGAGCCAGCATTATTGGATAATAGAGCATGATGCTCTTCAGGAGTAACAAAAGAGACAAGTTTATCAGCTTGTTCATTGCCATGAGCCATCGGGCCAGGAAGACAAGATTGTGTTTGAATATGGGTCCTTGCAAGAAAAGTTATGACCAACCTAGATAACATATTAAAAAGCAGAGACATTGCTTTGCCAGCAAGGGTCCATGTACTCAAGGCTATGGTTTTTCCAGTGGTCACATATGGATGTGAAAATTGGACTGTGAAGAAAGCTGAGCACTGAAGAATTGATGCTTTGGAACTGTGGGGTTGGAGAAGACTTTTGAGAGTCCCTTGGACTGCAAGGAGATCCAACCAGTCCATTCTAAAGGAGATCGGCCCTGGGTGTTCTTTGGAAGGAGTGATGCTAAAGCTGAAACTCCAGTACTTTGGCCACCTCATGTGAAGAGTTGACTCATTGGAAAAGACTCTGATGCTGGGAGGGTTTGGGGGCAGGAGGAGAAGGGGCGACAGAGGATGAAATGGCTGAATGACATCACCGACTCGATGGACATGAGATTGAGTGAACTCTCGGAGATGGTGATGGACAGGGAAGCCTGGCGTGCTGTGACTCATGGGGTTGCAAAGAGTCAGATACGACTGAGCGACTGAACTGAACTGAAATCAACTGAATATAAATGGGGGAAGTGTGGTTCTTAACAATAACTGTAGTTCAAGAAAAAGTTGTTGGATAATAGATTGATTAGAATTTATGGTAGAAGTTTCTATATTTCTTAATATAAAAACTGAATATAAGGAGTCAGAAACTATATTAATAGGGTAAGAATGTAGGTGAATAACCTGAATGAGAGCATCTAATTCATTTTGTTGAGCAGAGTGAAATTTAGTATAAAAGATTTTATATTCTTTGAGAGACCAGAATGAGGGTTAGGCGTTTTTAGTCCCATCTATACAGAAAACATCAGTTTGAGGTATAGGTTGTGATGTGACAATGTGAGACAGAATAAATTCAGTATTTTTGAAGAAATTCCAGAGTTTGTCAGAAGGATAATGAAATGAAATTTCTCCAAAATATTCCAGAAAGGCTATTTGGAAATCAATAGACATTTGTAATGTGTTTTTTAATTGAGATTTATTAATAGGTACTCCAGTTTTATGAGGATCAGAGCCAATTAGAGTCTTAGCTCTGTTTCTTCCATTGGTAATGATTAGCACGATCAAATCAAGATACGGTGTAAGTGACTTTGTCCCTCTAAAATGGGTATAGATCCATTCTATTGGGTATTCTTGTTGGGTAAGAAGTCCTGTGGGAGAATGAAGAGAAGGGGGTATAAATAATTCTAGAGGTAAATCAAGTCTAATATGAGTAAGAAATTGTTTTTGCAATTTATTTTGTATTAAACAGTTTTTCTCGTGCCTCTTGTGAAAGTGAATGAGGGCTATTTAAATCAGGATCTCTTTTTAAAGTGTTAAGTAAATTAGTTAAAGAGTCGGACACGACCGAGTGACTGAACTGAACTGAACTGAACTGAAAGAGGGTCTAATCCAATTTATATCACCTAAAAGTTTTTGAAAATCATTCAAGGTTGATAACTTATTAATATGAATCTGTGTTAGTTGGGGAGTAATATGTTGTCTCTTAACAACAAATCTTAAGTAATAGTAAGGTGTAGATGTTTGAATCTTTTCAGGGGCAATGATTAATTTAGAAGGTTTTAAGCATTGTTGAACTATGTCTAACATCTGTTGAGTTTCTAAAATAGATGGAGCTGAAGCCAATATATCATCCATATAATGAATAGCAAGAAAGTCAAAAAATTGTTTTCTCACAGGTTGAAGGGCGTTGGCTATATAATATTGACACATGGTGGGAGAATTCATCATCCCTCGAGGCAACAGAGTCCATGATACCGTTTATGATGCCCAATATGATTATGATAAGGAAGAGGATATCAGTTCAGTTCAGTTCAGTTGATTCACTAAGTCACGTCCGACTCTTTGCGGCCCCAAAAATCGCAGCACGCCAGGCCTCCCTGTCCATCACCAACTCCCGGAGTTCACTCAGACTCACGTCCATCAAGTCAGTGATGCCATCCAGCCATGTCATCCTCTGTCGTGACCTTCTCCTCCTGCCCCCAATCCCTCCCAGCATCAGAGTCTTTTCCAGTGAGTCAAGTCTTCGCATGAGGTGGCCAAAGTATTGGAGTTTCAGCTTCAGCATCAGTCCTTCCAATGAACAATCAGTACTGAGCTTCTTTAGGATGGAATGGTTGGATCTCCTTGCAGTTCAAGGGACTCTCAAGAGGCTTTTCCAACATCACAGTTCAAAAGCATCAATTCTTCGGCCCTCAGCTTTCTTCACAGTCCAACTCTCACATCCATACATGACCACTGGAAAAACCATAGACTTGACTAAATGACCTTAGTTGGCAAAGTATTGTCTCTGCTTTTTAATATGCTATCTAGGTGGGTGATAATTTTCCTTCCAAGGAGTGAGCATCGTTTGATTTCATGGCTGCAATCACCATCTGCAGTGATTTTGGAGCCCCCAAAAAATTTAGTATAAAAGACTTTATATTCTTTGAGAGACCAGAATGAGGCTTTGGCTTTTTTAGTCCCGACTGTAAGCAAACATCAGTCTATTTCCCATGACATGATGGGACCAGATGCCATGATCTTCGTTTTCTGAATGTTGAGCTTCAAGCCAACTTTTTCACTCTCCTCTTCCACTTTCATCAAGAGGCTTTTTAGCTTCTCTTCACTTTCTGCCATAAGAGTGGTGTCATCTGCATATCTGAGGTTATTGATATTTCTCCCGGCAATCTTGATTCCAGCTTGTGTTTCTTCCAGTCCAGCGTTTCTCATGATGTATTCTGCATATAAGTTAAATAAGCAGGGTGACAATATACAGCCTTGACGTACTCCTTTTCCTATTTGGAACCAGTCTGTTGTTCCATGTCCAGTTCTAACTGTTGCTTCCTGACCTGCATACAGATTTCTCAAGAGGCAGGTTAGGTGGTCTGGTATGCCCATCTCTTTCAGGATTTTCCACAGTTTCTTGTGATCCACACAGTCAAAGGCTTTGGCATAGTCAATAAAGCAGAAATAGATGTTTTTCTGGAACTCTCTTGCTTTTTCCATGATCCAGCAGATGTTGGCAATTTGATCTCTGGTTCCTCTGCCTTTTCTAAAACCAGCTTGAACATCAGGGAGTTCACGGTTCACATATTGCTGAAGCCTGGCTTGGAGAATTTTGAGCATTACTAGCATGTGAGATGAGTGCAATTGTGCGGTAGTTTGAGCATTCTTTGGCATTGCCTTTGTTTGAGATTGGAATGAAAACTGACCTTTTCCAGTCCTGTGGCCACTGCTGAGTTTTCCAAACTTGCTGGCATATTGAGTGCAGCACTTTCACCACATCATCTTTCAGGATTTGAAACAACTCAACTGGAATGCCATCACCTCCACTAGCTTTGTTCGTAGTGATGCTTTCTAAGGCCCAATTGACTTCACATTCCAAGATGTCTGGCTCTAGATGAGTGATCACATCATCATGATTATCTGGGTCGTGAAGATCCTTTTTGTACAGTTCTTCTGTGTATTCTTGCTACCTCTTCTTAATATCTTCTGCTTCTGTTAGGTCCAGACCATTTCTGTCCTTTATCGAGCCCATCTTTGCATGAAATGTTCCCTTGGTATCTCTAATTTTCTTGAAGAGATCTCTAGTCTTTCCCATTCTGTTGTTTTCCTCTATTTCTTTGCATTGATCACTGAAGAAGTCTTTCTTGTCTCTTCTTGGTATTCTCTGGAACTCTGCATTCAGATGCTTATATCTTTCCTTTTCTCTCCTTTGCTTTTCACTTCTCTTTTCACAGCTCTTTGTAAGGCCTCCCCAGACAGCCATTTTTCTTTTTTGCATTTCTTTTCCATGGGGATGATCTTGATCCCTGTCTCCTGTACAATGTCACGAACCTCATTCCATAGTTCATCAGGCACTCTATCTATCAGATCTAGTCCCTTAAATCTATTTCTCACTTCCACTGTATAAGCATAAGGGATTTGATTTAGGTCATACCTGAATGGTCTAGCGGTTTTCCCTACTTTCTTCAATTTAATTCTGAATTTGGCAATAAAGAGTTCATGATCTGAGCCACAGTCAGCTCCCAGTCTTGTTTTTGTTGACTGTATAGAGCTTCTCCATCTTTGGTTGCAAGGAATATAATCAATCTGATTTCGGTGTTGACCATCTGGTGATGTCCATGTGTAGAGTCTCCTGTTGTGTTGTTGGAAGAGGGTGTTTGCTATGAACAGTGCATTTTCTTGGCAAAACTCGATTAGTCTTTGCCCTGCTTCATTCCACATTGCAAGGGCAAATTTGCCTGTTACTCCAGGTGTTTCTTGACTTCCTACTTTTGCATTCCAGTCCCCTATAATGAAAAGGACATCTTTTTTGGGTGTTAGTTCTAAATGATCTTGTAGGTCTTCATAAAACTGTTCAACTTCAGTTTCTTCAGTGTTACTGGTTGGGACATAGACTTGGATAACTGTGATACTGAATGGTTTGCCTTGGAGATGAACAGAGATCATTCTGTTGTTTTTGAGATTGCATCCAAGTACTGCATTTTGGACTCTTTTGTTGACCATGATGGCTACTCCATTTCTTCTGAGGGAATTCCTGCCCGCAGTAGTAGATATAATTGTCATCTGCATTAAATTCACCCATTCCAGTCCATTTTAGTTCGCTGATTCCTAAAATGTTGACGTTCACCCTTGCCATCTCTTGTTTGACCACTTCAAATTTGCCTTGATTCATGGACCTGACATTCCAGGTTCCTATGCAATATTGCTTTTTACAGCATCGGATCTTGCTTCTATCACCAGTCACATCCACGACTGGATATTGTTTTTGCTTTGGCTCCATCCCTTCATTCTTTCAGGAGTTATTTCTCCCTGATCTCCAGTAGCATATTGGGCACCTAATGACCTGGGGAGTTCCTCTTTTGGTATGCTATTATTTGGCCTTTTCCTACTGTTCATGGGGTTCTCAAGGGAAGAATGCTGAAGTGGCTTGCCATTCCCTTCTCCAGCGGACCACACTCTCTCAGGCCTCTCCATCATGACCCACCCGTCTTGGGTAGCCCCATAGGCATGGCTTGATTTCATTGAGTTAGACAAGGCTGTGGTCCTAGTGTGATAAGATTGACTAGTTTTCTGTGAGTATGGTTTCAGTGTGTCTGCCCTCTGATGCCCTCGTGCAACACTTACCATCTTACTTGGGTTTCTCTTACCTTGGCATGGGGTATCTTCACAGCCGCTTCAGCAAAGCACAGCTCCTGCTCCTTACCTTGGATGACGGGTATCTCCTTACCGCCACCGTTCCTGACCTTCAACGTGGGATAGCTCCTCTAGCCCCTCCTGTGCTGCCCAGCCACTACTCCTCAGATTGCTCCTCCTGGCCGCTGGCCCTGGCCTCCGGCATGGGTGGCTCCTCCCAGCTGCCGCCCCGGGTCTCGGGCTCGGGGTGGCTCCTCAAGGTCACCATCCCTGGCCTCGGGCACGAGGTCGCTTCTCCTGGACGCCCCTGCTCTCCGACGTGGGGTGTCTTCTCCCAGCCGTCACTGGCCTCGGATGTGGGGTAGCTCCTCCCAGCCGCCACTGACCGCGGACGCGGGGTATCTCCTCCCGGCTGCCGCCCCTGACCTCGAATGCGGAGTAGCTCCTCCCAGCCACTGCCACTGACCTCGGACGCAGAGTAGCTCCTCTCGGCCGTTCCTGCGCCATCATAGCCTGGTACTCTAGGCTGCTTTCCCTGACCTCACACGTGGGGTAGCTCCTCTCGGCCGTGCTTAGTGAGCCGGCTCACAGCCGCCTGTCAATATAGCATATTTAGAAAAGAATGCCTCGAACTTATTATAGGAGACCACTAAATCTTATCAGAAGCAAATAGTTGTTGAAAAGAAAGTAGTTACCAAGTGAACTAATATTTAACCCAAGCTACAAAAAGAATTAAATGTAAACAAAGGAGAAAGCAAAAAGGAAAACCATCACTAAGAACATGTTTAAAGTTCCTTGAAAAGGTACCATGTAGTAACAGAGTTTGTCAACTCTTGGACCACTTCTCCTCTCCCACCACCTCTACTCCACACCAGGAAAAGGGAAGCAGTTGACCCACCTCTGTGAGTCAAGTCACTGCCTTAGCTCCCACTTCAACAGGCGATGCACATGGATGCTATCCTTCGATACAAATAATTATAACACCCAGAAGCCTTACAGACAGTTTAGAAATTATCATCCTCCTCTGTATAATTTAAAGGAAGAAGATTTAAGTTTATTAGACTGTAAAGCTAAAAATCAATATATCACGTCTTAATTCTTTATCCAATCGATTCAGCACTCTTCTGGATCTAGTCCCCTCCCCCAGCTGCACACTAGTTGTTTCCACTTCATTTGGTTTATCTGTTTCCCTATTTCTTACTCTGTCTCCCTTCTTCTTCCCCTCTACTCTCCTGCTGTGCCTGTCCTCCTCTCTACTTCTTCCCTAACTCCCAACCTGCCTCTCTCTGCCATTTGTTCCCCATAAAGATGCTTACTCTCCAGCCTCCCTGATAATCCAAAATCTCCATGTATTTCTGCCTTTCTTCCTCCAGCTCTGCCCTGTCTTCCTCCAGACTCTCTGGTACTTCCAAGTGCAATGCTTCGTTTCAGCTCAATTTCTTTCTCAGCTCCTCGAATCATTCAGTTCAGTTCAATTGCTCAGTCGCATTGGATTCTTTGTGACCCCATGGACTGCAGCACGCCAGGCTTCCCTATCCATCATCAACTCCCTGGGCTTCCCTGGTGGCTCAGAGGGTAAAGCGTCTGCCTGCAATGCAGGAGACCTGGGTTCAATTCCTGGGTTAGGAAGATCCCCTGTAGAAGGAAATGGCAACCCACTCCAGTACCCTTGCCTGGAAGATCCCATGGACAGAGAAGCCTGGTAGGCTACAGTCCATGGGGTCGCAAAGAGTTGGATACAACTGAGTGACTTCACTTCACCAACAGAATTTGCTCAACATGCACCCACTCGGTGATGCCAACCAACCATCACATCCTCTGTAATCCCTTTCTCCTCCTGCCTTCAGTCTTTCCCAGCATCAGGGTCTTTTCTAAAGAGTCAGCTCTTCGCAACAACTGGCTAAAGTATTGGAGCTTTAGCTTCAGCATCAATTCTTCAAATGAATATTCAGGACTGATTTCCATTAGGATTGAGTGGTCTTATCTCTGTGCAGTCCAAGGGACTCTCAAGAGTCTTCTCCAACACCGCAGTTCAAAAGCATCAATTCCACCCTCAGCTTTCCTTACGATCCAACTCTCACATCCATACATAACTACTGGAAAAACTGTCGCTTTGACTATATAAACCTTCGTCTGAAAATTAATGTTTCCACGTTTTAATATGCTATGTTGGTCATAGCTTTTCTTTCAAGGAGCAAGTGTCTTTTAATTTCATGGCTGCAGTCACCGTCTGCAGTTATTTTGGAGCCCAGGAGTATAAAATGCGTTGCTGATTCCATTCACTAGTAGTCCCCTTTCTCTGCCAGCAGGATATTGTCTGTAGGTCAAGGTTCCAAATCTTGTATCCCCTTTGTGGGGTCTCTGTGTGAACTGCCTCTCCACTGTCGCCCTCTTTGGGACCACTGATTTACAGCCCTTCTCCCTTGAAGGCTATAGAAGGCGGCAGCAGAGGATTAGATGGTTAGACAGCATCCCTGGACTCAACACCACCTCCCTATGTTGCACACCTTTAACTTACCAGAGACCCTGCTGTTCTCTAAACTTCTCTCCTTTACCCACTGTTACCTTCAAGGCTTATTCTCTTTCATGTTGCTATCTCCTCACCAGTCCTCTTCGTTGCTATCATTTCTCCATCATGCTTTCTTCAATTTCTAATTCTCTTGGGAGTCGCTCTCTCTGCTTCTCCTAACCCTCCTGGCCTCCTATTTGCAGGGATGGCAACTGAATAAGAAGCCCCCACCTGCAAGAGACACATTCCAGCGGGTTGTATTTGGGACACAGAACCATTGGTGTCACGTGGCTGGCCCAGGCCGCCTCCCCCTACAGGGAGTCCAGGTAACGCTCTAAGAAAGGAATGCCTGAGAGGCTGAATTACCGGCCTGATGTGACACGACAACTGAACAGCTGGGAGCCTGAGGGTCTCAGGAGCGGGACGGGCGCTCCAGAATCCCAGGACCGGGGAGAGAACCGGGCCTTTCTGGGAGCGGGGGCTGGCGCGGCCTCCAGGTTTCCAGAGGGCGAGCCTGGGTACCGTGAAGCGAATAAACCTACGTTGCCCAAAAGAATTTCACGTGGTGCAGGAAGGGCAAAGGGGTCACTGAGCTCAGAAATTGGTTTTAAGCAGGAAAAAGGTGCGGAAAGAGATGCAAAAAAAGCGTCTCAGACCAAACGCATGCATCCGCTTCAGAGCGAGTTTAAAGCAAAATGGAGGCACCTCTTCGCCACACAGGGACATCTGAATTTGCTGGGGGTGGTGGGACGGCCGCGGGAATTTACGTTCAGTAGCGACCCTCAAGAAAATTAGAGATATCAAGGGAACATTTCATGCAAAGATACGCTCGATAAAGGACAGAAATGGTAGGGACCTAACAGAAGCAGAAGATATTAAGAAGAGGTAGCAAGAATACACAGAAGAACTTTACAAAAAAGATCTTCATGACCCAGATAATCATGATGATGTGATCACTCATCTAGAGCCAGACATCCTGGAATGTGAAGTCAAGTGGGCCTTAGAAAACATCACTATGAACAAAGCTAGTGGAGGTGATGGCATTCCAGTTGAGGTATTTCAAATCCTAAAAGATGATGCTGTGAAAGTGCTGCACTCAATATGCCAGCACATTTGGAAAACTCAGCAGTGGCCACAGGACTGAAAAAGGTCAGTTTTCATTCCAATCCCAAAGAAAGGCAACGCCAAAGAATGCTCAAACTACTGCACAATTGCACTCATCTCACATGCTAGTAAAGTAATGCTCAAAATTCTCCAAGCCAGGCTTCAGCAATACGTGAACCGTGAACTCCCTGATGTTCAAGCTAGTTTTAGAAAAGGCAGAGGAACCAGAGATCAAATTGCCAACATCCACTGGATCATGGAAAAAGCAAGAGATTTCCAGAAAAACATCTATTTCTGCTTTATTTACTATGCCAAAGCCTTTGATTGTATGGATCACAATAAACTGTGGAAAATTCTGAAAGAGATGGGAATACCAGACCACCTGACCTGCCTCTTGAGAAATCTGTATGCAGGTCAGGAAGCAGCAATTAGAACTGGACATGGAACAACAGACTGGTTCCAAATAGGAAAAGGAGTATGTCAAGGCTGTATATTGTCACCCTGCTTATTTAACTTATATGCAGAGTACATCATGAGAAACACTGGACTGGAAGAAACACAAGCTGGAATCAAGATTGCTGGGAGAAATATCAATAACCTCAGATATGCAGATGACACCACCCTTATGGCGGAAAGTGAAGAGGAGCTAAAAAGCCTCTTGATGAAAGTGAAAGTGGAGAGTGAAAAAGTTGGCTTAAAGCTCAACATTCAGAAAACGAAGGTCATGGCATCTGGTCCCATCACTTTATGGGAAATAGATGGGGAAACAGTGGAAACAGTGTCAGACTTAATTTTGGGGGGCTCCAAAATCACCACATGGTGACTGCAGCCATGAAATTAAAAGATGCTTACTCCTTGGAAGAAAAGTTATGACCAACCTAGATAGTATATTCAAAAGCAGAGACATTACTTTGCCAACTAAGGTCCGTCTAGTGAAGGCTATGTTTTTTCCAATGGTCATGTATGGATGCGAGAGTTGGACTGTGAAGAAGGCTGAGCACCAAAGAATTGATGCTTTTGAACTGTGGTGTTAGAGAAGACTGTTGAGAGTCCCTTGGACTGCAAGGAGATCCAACCAGTCCATTCTGAAGGAGATCAACCCTGGGATTTCTTTGGAGGGAATGATGTTGAAGCTGAAACTCCAGTACTTTGGCCACCTCATGTGAAGAGTTGACTCATTGGAAAAGACTCTGATGCTGGGAGGGATTGGGGGCAGTAGGAGAAAGGGACAACCCAGGATGAGATGGCTGGATGGCATCACGGACTCGATGGACATGAGTCTGAGCGAACTCCGGGAGTTGGTGATGGACAGGGAGGCCTGGCGTGCTGCGATTCATGGGGTCGCAAAGAGTTGGACACTACTGAGCGACTGAACTGAACTGAAGCAACCCTCAACTCACATTACAGAGGAAAGCTAACTAACAGAAGAAAATTTGACAGGAAAGACAGAAACTCACTTTGGGCTGAGACCTCCACTCTTCCTCTCTGATTCCGGGTGTGTGACGCTGTGCACAAGCACAGTGAAAAGGCATGGTGGCCTGGAGGTGGGGCCCGAGCACAGCCAGTGGTCACGGGCGCAGGCTGGAGAGAAGTCAGGCCTGCATGGGGACAGTAGGAGGGTGAGGTGGCCGGAGCCTCACTGCTGAAGGTGGCTGCAGTCAGGAAATGAAAACCCGGCCTGCTCTTTGAGAGGAAAGGTATCATAAAAGTAGACAGTCTATTTTAAAGCAAAGGCATCAATTTGAAAAAGAGGGTCCCTAATGTCAAAGGTATTGTTTTTCCAGTAGCAGGTAGAAATGTGACAGTCGGTCCATAAACAGAGTTGACCAAAGAAATGGTGCCTTTGGATTGTGGTGATAGAGAAGAATCTTGACAGTCCCTTGGACTGCAAGGAGTTCAGTCCTGGGTGTTCATTGGAAAGGACTGATGTTGAAGCTGAAACTCTGAATACTTTGGCCACCTGATGCGAAGAGCTGACGCATTTGAAAAGACTCTGATGCTGGGAAAGATTGAGGACAGGAAGAGAAGGGGACGACAGAGGATGAGATGGTTGGATGGCATCACCAACTCATAGACATCAGTTTGGGTAGACTCCGGGAGTTGGTGATGGAAAGGGAGGCCTTGCATGCTGCGGTTCATGGGGTCACAAAGAGTCGCACATGACTGAGCGACTGAACCTAACTGTTGGATCATTGTAAAAGCAAGAAAGTTCCAGAAAAATATCTACTTCTGCTTTATTGACTATGCCAAAGCCTCTGACTGTGTGGATCACAAAATCTCAGGAAGATTCTTCAAGAGATGGGAATACCAGACCACCTGACCTGCCTCTTGAGAAATCTGTATGCAGGTCAGGAAGCAACAGTTAGAATTTGACATGGAACACCAAACTGGCTGCAAATAGGGAAAGGAGTATGTGAAAACTGTATATTGTCACCCTGCTTACTTAACATATGAAGACTACATCATGAGAAATCCTGGGTTGGATGAAGCACAAGCTGGAATCAAGATTGCCGGGTGCTGCTGCTGCTGCTGCTACTGCTAAGTCACTTCAGTCGTGTCCGACTCTGTGTGACCCCACAGACGGCAGCCCACCAGGCTCCGCCATCCCTGGGATTCTCCAGGCAAGAACACTGGAGTGGGTAGCCATTTTCTTCTCCAATGCATGAAAGTGAAAAGTGAAAGTGAAGTTGCTCAGTCGTGTCCGACACTTCGCAACCCCATGGATTGCAGCCTACCAGGCTCCTGCGTCCATGGAATTTTCCAGGAAAGAGTACTGGAGTGCGTTACCATTGCCTTCTCCGATTGCCAGAAGAAATATCAATAATCTCAGATATGCAGATGACACCAGCCTTATGTCAGAAAGTGAAGAACTAAAGAGCCTTTTGATGAAAGTGAAAGAGGAGAGTGAAAAAGTTGGCCAAAAGCTCAACATTCAGAAAACTAAGATCATGGCATCTGGTCCCATCACTTCATGGCAAATAGATGGGGAAACATTTCAAACAGTGGCAGACTTTATTTTCCTGGTCTCCAAAATTAATGCAGATGGTGACTGCAACCATGAAATTAACAGACACTTGCTTCCTGGAAGAAAAGTTATGACTAACCTAAACAGCATATTAAAAAGCAGAGACATAACTTTGCCAACAAAGATCTGTCTAGTCAAAGCTATGGTTTTTCCAGTAGTCATGTATGTACGTGAGATTTGGACTATAAAGAACACTGAACACCAAAGAATTGATGCTTTTGAACTGGTGTTGAAGACTTGTGAGTCCCTTGGAATGCAAAGAGATCCAACGAGTCCATCCTAAAGGAAATCAGACCTGAATGTTCATTGGAAGGATTGATGCTGAAGCTGAAACTCCAATACTGGTGGCTACCTGATTAGAACTGACTCATTTGAAGAGACTCTGATGCTGGGAACGATTGAAGGCAGGAGGAGGAGGGGATGTCAGATGAGATGGTTGGATGGCACCACCGACTTGATGGTCATGAGTTTGACAAGCTCCAAGAGTTGGTGATGGACAGGGAAGCCTGGCATGCTGCAGTCCATGGAGTTGCAAAGAGTCGGACACTACTGAGTGACGAAACTGAACAATGTGGAAGTCTACCATGATTCAACTAGAAAGCTTCAGCAGTTAAACATTCTCTTAAGACTTTAACGTATGGCTTCATCTATCTCAATATCCAAACTAAACTTTGGGTGTGGTTCCACCTTCTTTCAGTGACTGCAAAGTAATAAGAACCATGTTGGGAACTGAATATATGAAACTTCTAGTTTATCAAACAATAAAAATTCCCATCATATAGTGTGAATTGTAAACTATTTCCGGGTTTTCCTTGGTGCTCAGTGGTAAGGAATCCACCTGCAAAGGAGGAGACATGGGACAGATCCCTGGTCTGGGAAATTCCTACATACTTTGCAGATATCCCATGAGCCACGACTATATGACCAATAACAAGTGAATAATAAAAAATTTATTTCAGAATGCTCCCAGCTCCCAGCTCCCTTTTAACCTTATTTCCAAAACTTTTTATTTCCTAATTTTTGTAGTTTTTATTCCTATTTTCACTTCATGTAAATTAGGCACACACTATTAGTTTCATTTGGCACAAGAGGACTCAGGAAATATAACTGCACCATTATGTACAGAGTATGGAAAGAATAACTCAAGTGCAAATTATTAGAATATAATCCCAAAATTGTCTATTGTTTGATTTAATCATGAAAAGAAATTCTCATAGGTTCTTCAACCTTGAGAGCCTTTGGTGCATTGCTAGTTTCTGTTATGAAGTACTGAGATAGTGAAAACTGTGCTGTTGGAAGAAACATGATCCATTCAGGGTTATGGGGAAAATTACACAAATTTTATTAGAGCACAAGACTTATGATACATTCTGAAGAAAACAACGGTACAACAGAAATGGCAACAATCAATGATGAAACAGATACGCATACTTTTCTGGTTCTTTTGACTCAAGTTTCTACACAATAACTTTGCACAAATATTGTATTAGTGGTTTATCTCCAGGATATATGTTCTTAAATACCTAAAGAGTGAGCAGTAATTGTCACAACTGCCATAAAATTTGCATTCCTAAGTATCAAGTATTTGGTGAACACTGAGATACAGGGAATACCTAAAAGCCTTGCCACATATTCTACACTGGTAAGGTTCTCTAGTGTGGATGATCTGATGGATGCTGAGATGTGATCCGGAGTTAAGGTTTACATACTCATGTCACTTGTCAGCGTTCTCTACAAAAGTAGTTCTTTACTGAAGCCTGACTTCAGATTGTTGCCTAAAAACCCTGACACATTTATTATTACACTGATACAGGTTTTATCTAGTATGAATATTCTCAAGAAGCTTAAGGTATAAACAAAAAACCTGGCCATACTGATAACATTTGGAAGGTCTCTCAAGTATGTGTCACCTGATGTATTTAGGCCTGAATGGCACCTGAAGGAATAATGAATTTTCCTGATAAAGGGAATGATCCGCCCATTATTGAAATCCTGGCCACAGACATTATTTTTATATGTTTCCTCCAATGGAGGGATTGATTGTGCTCTGAATGTATGGATTCTTGCCAGTAGGTAGTTTCTCATGTTTTGTAAAAAACTGAACACCTTCCAAAAGACTTACCACATGCACTACGTGGGTAAGATTTCAATTCACATTAATTACCTTATGATCAGTTAGGTCTGAACACAAAATCAAAGCTTTACACATCTACCACATTCATGCAGTTTTCCTCCAGTTTGACTTTTCTGAAGGCCCCAAAGTTCATATACTTTACTTCATTCACTACATTTGTAAGTTTTCACTGCACTACTGATTCTCAGATGATCTGCAAAGTCATTCCTTGTGACTGCAGGCTTTGTCATATAAATCCCATTTATGTGGCTTCTCTCCTGTATGAACTGTCAAAGGGTCAGTTATGGCTGAACGTGAACTAGAAACTTTGCCATATTCATTTTTACGCTTTCTATACAGTATGAATTCTCTGATGAATTATAAGGCCTGAGCTAAGATTAAAGGCTTTGCCATACTCATTACATTTGCATTAAAATGTCTCTCACAGTTGTTCCATTTGTAACAGTTTTCTCGACTACGAATTATCTGATGCTTCTTATGATGGTCATTTCAAGTAAAGCACACACATCACATTTCTATGCTTTCTCTCCTGTATGAACTCCCTGATGGTGAGCTAAGACTAACTGTCCATTAAAACGTTTGTCACTATTGTTTCAATTGTAAGGTTTCTCTCCAACATGAATTCTCTGATGAACCATAAGGTTTGCATTTAGATTACAAGCCCTGACCTTGAGATCATATTTATGTGTTTTCTCTCCAGTATGATTTCATCTCCAGATGAATTCCAAGTTGTGCACATCAAGGAAAGCATCAGCCACAAACATTTACATGGTTTCTCTCCAGTATGATTTTTGGATAAACTGCAAGCTTACCAATATGACTAAAGGCCTTGCCAAAGACAACACATTTATATGCTTTCTCTCCAATATGAATTTTCCAATGAACTGCCAGGAATGCAGTTTGACTAAAGGCCTTGCCACATACATCACTTTTACATGGTTTCTCTCAAATATTAGTTCTCCAACGAACTGCAAAGTAACAGCTGGAACTGAAGACTTTGCTCCAGATACATTACTATGCTTTTCTCTTGTATGAACCGCCTGATGGAGAGACAAGGATGACAGTGCACTGAAACCTCTGTCACCATTGTTAATTTGTAACGTTTCTCTGCAGTATGAATTCTTTGATGAAATGCAAGGGTTGTTTTGAAACTAAAGACCTTGCCACATACATCACATCTATATGCTTTCTATCCAGTATGAATTTTCTGATGAGATGTAAGGCTTCCTTTTACTCTAAAGGCCTTGCCACATACATCACATTTGTATGGTTTCTCATCAGAATGAATTTTCTGATGATATGTAAGGCTTCCGTTTAAACTAAAGGCCTTGCCACATACATCACATTTATATGGTTTCTCTCCAGTATGAATTTTCCGATGAGTTGCAAGGCTTCCATTTATAGTAAAGGCCTTACCACATACATCACATTTATATGGTTTCTCTCCAGTATGAATTTTCTGATGCGATGTAAGGGTTCCGTTTACTCTAAAGGCCTTGCCACATACATCACATTTATATGGTTTCTCTCCCGTATGAATTTTCTGATGAGTTCTAAGGCTTCCATTTACACTAAAGGCTTTGCCACATACATCACATTTATATGGTTTCTCTCGGCAATGAATTTTCCGATGAGATGTAAGGCTGCCATTTACTCTAAAGGCTTTGCCACATACATCACATTTATATGGTTTCTCTCCAGTATGAACCCTCTGATGAACTGCAAGTTGTGTGCTTCGAGTATAGCCACGGCCACATACATCACATTTATATGGTTTCTCTCCAGTATGAAGGATCTGATGAACGGTATGGCTTTCTTTGCGAGTAAACGCCTGTCCACACACATCACATTTATATGGTTTCTCTCCAGTATGAGTTCTCTGATGAACTGCAAGATAACACCTGGAACTGAAGACTTTGCCACATAAGGTACATTTACGTGCTTTCTCATCTGTATGAACTACTTCATGTATTTTTAAGGACGCCCGAGTAAAAAAACGTTTGTCACAGCTGTTACATTTGAAAGGTTTCACTTCAGTATGAATTCTCCGATGAATTCCAAGTTGTCTGTTTCCCGTAAAGCCACGGCCACATACATCACATTTATACGAATTCTCTCCAGTATGAATTCTCTGATGAATTCCAAGCTTTGACTTTCGAATATAGCCACGGCCACATATATCACATTTATATGGTTTCTCTCCAGTATGAAGGATCTGATGAAGTGCATGGCTTTCTTTGCGAGTAAAGGCCTTTCCACAGACATCACATTTATATGGTTTCTCTCCAGTATGAACTCTCTGATGAATTTCAAGTTGTGATTTTCGAGTATAGCCACGGCCACATACATCACATTTATATGGTTTCTCTCCAGTGTGAAGGATCTGATGAAGTGCACAGCTTTCTTTGCGAGTAAAGGCCTTTCCACACACATCACATTTATATGGTTTCTCTCCTGTATGAGTTCTCTGATGAACTGCTAAACAACACTTGGAACTGAACATTTTGCCACACAAGTTACATTTACATGCTTTCTCATCTGATTGAACTGCCTGATGTTTATTTAACGATGACAGTGCAAAAAAAAGTTTGCCACAGTTGTTACATTTATAAGATTTCACTTCAGTATGAATTCTCTGATGATTTCTAAGTTGTCTCCTTCCAGTAAAGTCACAGCCACATACATCACATTTATATGGCTTCTCTCCAGTATGAACTTTCTGATGAATTCCAAGTTGTGACTTTCGACTGTAGCCATAGCCACACACATCACATTTATATGGTTTCTCTCCAATATGAATTCTCTGATGAACTGCTAAGTAACACCTGGAACTGAACATTTTGCCACACAAATTACATTTACATGCTTTCTCATCTATTTGAACTGCCTGATGTTTACTTAAGGATGACAGTGCAAAAAAACGTTTGCCACAGTTGTTACACTTGTAAGATTTCACTTCAGTATGAATTCTCCTATGAGTTCTAAGTTGTCTGTTTCCAGTAAAACCACAGCCACAAACATCACATTTATAAGGATTCTCTCCAGCATGGATTCTCTGATGAATTACAAGTTGTGACTTTCGAGGATAGCCACAGCCACACAGAATGCATTTATATGATTTCTCTCCAGTATGAGTTCTCTGATGAACTGCTAAATAACACCTAGAACTGAACATTTTGCCACACAAATTACATTTACATGCTTTCTCATCTGTTTGAACTGCCTGATGTTTATTTAAGGATGACAGTGCAAAGAAACTTTTGCCACAGCTGTTACATTTGTAAGATTTCACTTCAGTATGACTTCTCTGATGAGTTCTAAGTTGTCTCTTTCCAGTCAAGTCACAGCCACATACATCACATTTATAAGGGTTCTCTCCAGTATGAACTCTGTGATGAATTACAAGCTGTGACTTTCGAGTATACCCATGGCCACACGTATCACATTTATACGGTTTCTCTCCAGTATGAAGGATCTGATGAAGTGAATGGCTTTGTTTGCGAGTAAATGCCTTTCCACACACATCACATTTATATGGTTTCTCTCCAGTATGAGTTCTCTGATGATGAACTGCTAAATAACACCTAGAACTGAATATTTTGCCACACAAATTACATTTACATGCTTTCTCATCTGTTTGAACTGCTTGATGTTTATTTAAGGAAAACAGTGCAAAAAAATGTTTACCACAATTGTTACATTTGTAAGATTTCACTTCAGTATGAATTCTCCGATGAATTCTAAGTTGTCTCTTTCCAGTAAAGTCACAGCCACATACATTACACTTATAAGAATTCTCTCTTATATGAATTCTCTGATGAATTACAAGTTGTGACTTTCGAGGATAGCCATGGCCACATACATCACACTGATATGGTTTCTCTCCAGTATGAAGTCTCCAATGAATTGCAAGTTGTGTGCTTCGAGTATAGCCACGGCCACATACATCACATTTATATGGTTTCTCTCCAGTATGAAGGATCTGATGAAGTGCATGGCTTTCTTTGCGAGTAAACGCCTGTCCACACACATCACATTTATATGGTTTTTCTCCAGTATGAAGGATTTGATGAAGTGCATGGCTTTCTTTGCGTGCAAAAGCCTTTCCACAGACATCACATTTATATGGTTTCTCTCCAGTATGAACTCTCTGATGAATTCCAAGCTGTGACTTTCGAATATAGCCACGGCCACATACATCACATTTATATGGTTTCTCTCCAGTATGAAGAATCTGATGAAGTGCACAGCCTTCCTTGCGAGAAAAGGTTTTTCCACACACATCACATGTATATGGCTTCTCTCCAGTATGAACTCGCCAATGAATTCTAAGTTGTGACTTTCGAGTATAGCCACGGCCACATACATCACATTTATATGGTTTCTCTCCAGTATGAAGGATCTGATGAAGTGCACAGCTTTCTTTGCGAGTAAAGGCCTTTCCACACACATCACATTTATATGGCTTCTCTCCAGTATGAGTTCTCCCATGATTATGAAGGTGTGTCTTGTGCTTAAAGGAGTGGCCACATACATCACATTTATATGGTCTCTCTCCAGTATGAACTCTCAGATGAATTTGAAGGGCTGTGTTCTGTTTAAAGCTGTGGCTACATACATCACATTTATACGGTTTCTCTCCAGTATGATTTCTCCCATCAACGCCAAGTCTCTCACTATCATTAAAGGCCTTGCCACCTATGTCAGCTTTATATGGTTTTCCTCCTGTAAGGATTTTTTGATGTCTAGTGAGTTCTGAGTGCTGAAGAAAGGCTATGCCACACTCACGAGTTTTGTAAGATTTTTTCTTGTATGCTTCTTGGTCTGGGGCCTGTTCTGAGGGACGCATAACAGGACTCTCATGTTTAAAAGAAATGCCTTTGCGGACACTACAAGTTCTCTGAATTGGCAAAACTGAGGTGCTACTGTTGATATTCGTCACAATTTGACTACATTCAAAAATTGTCCCTTCAGACTGAAGCATCTGCAATTCATCATGAAAGCTTGACCAGAGCCTTTCAACAGGCTTATCTGCTGCATCATTTCTACTCTGATGATCTTTTCCATCAGTGAGATTTTTGTTATGGGATATAGATACTCCGATGTCACTTCTTTCATCATCTGTCCACAGACACTCAAAACCATGCACAGTTTCCTCTATCTTCCTAAGGAAAAAATCTTTGATTTCATGGGTTTCAGCTCTTCCAAACATCACTGTCTGCAAAATTTCTCCTTTTCCACTGTTTGCTTTTGCTTGTAATTTCTTGGTCATATGTATATGAGACACATCTACAAGATATAAAGAACCACAGGTATCCTATTAATTACAATTCATAAATAAATTCTTTCATATTGAACACATGATATTATACCAAAAGTCATACCCATCCTGAACAGAATTAAGAAACTTCCCAATGATAAACTTAGAAATATAAGCAACATTTACAAAGAAATAGAACTCGTTAACCAAAAAATAGTGATCAGACACAATTCAAATTAATTTTAGCATAGCCAAGTTTCAAAGATGCAATCAGGAAAATATTTATTTTATGCAAATTCATGTCAAGTCTCAAAGAAAAAGGTATTTTCCTACCATGACCTCAAAGCTCATTCTACTTGGCAGTAAACACGCTTCTGTCTCATAATTGAGGAGAAAAACACTAAAAATTCCATGGACAGGGAGATTGGCAGGCTACACTCCGTATCACAAAGAGTCAGACAGAACTGAGGGACTGACCAAGCAAGGATCAAAAAGGCAATACCCTGTAATGGTAAATAATCCAAAGGAAGCATTCTAACGAATATTGTAAAACATAAATGGCAGTTGACAACTGTTCAACAAGCACTGCATAGTGAAAATAAAGAATCTGTTAAAATAGCTCCACTAGACTGAACTGAACTGAACTGACCCGCCCCCTACTCCTTATCACAGGGCTCATGAGATCTTACTTCCCTGACCATGGATTAAACCCAGGATCTCTGCAGTGAAAATGCTGAATCCTGTCCACTGGATGGTCAGGGAATTCCCTAAAATAATTTTAGAAACAAAAGAAAGAACACTTTTCTAAATACCTCCTATAAATCTATAAGCAAACAGACGTATAGACATTTTATAACAAGAAGTGGTTCATGTCAGTTATACTGTGTAAAACATAAAGACCGTCATCTTTTAATGACAAAGAATTAAAAAAGTGAAACATTCTCTACTTAAATAACAGGCATTCAATATAGCAATTGCCTATCTATACAGAATCCTTAACTTACTCGGTTCATGAGCTCCAAGATACATGTAAAAGAACAAGCTTTGGGGACTTCCTTATGGCTCAGAGGTAAAGAATCCGCTATTAAAAAAGGAATATTATTTGAAAACTTATTAACTAGAGTCAGAGGGAAACTCTTGGGAAGGAAATATAAACTAACAATATATAATATGTAATGCAGACAAAGACACATGCTACAGTAACCATAACATGAAGTAAATAGACATTTTATGTAAAAGTAACCTTTGAGGCAAATTTCCTGATGGTCCAGTGGATAGTTATCACATGCTTACACTGTAGGGTTACAGATTTCATCCCTGAATGGGGAACTATGATCACATCTGCCACAAGGTTCAGGGGGAAAAAAAAAAAAGTAACTTCTGACCTTTTCAGTAAAACAGTCAAAATTCTATGACACCTCAGAGCATGAATTACCTCAATTTTTCAAATAAAGGTAGTGGATTCACAGAGTTCATGTACACAGCCCCATGGTACATGAAAGGAAAAGAGCAAAGCAGGACTGAAACCCAGACCTACAGATTCATACATGTTCTTAACCACCAGGGCCCACTTGGGCAGAGCAGATCACAAAAGGTTACAACAAACTCCAGGAGTTTAAAAAGATAAGGTCAAGTGAGACACAAGAACTGATCTGTGTAACTAACAGCCTTAATCAGCCATTTCACCTAGAAATGGTTTCCGAGGTACCACCGCCAACATTTCAATTCAGGTCGTGTCCTGAAAATGTGGTTCAGTGGATAAGCATGGGTCACTTTGTACAGTATGAGCAAGGAGGGAACACACAGCCTGATTCATATATGCATCACGTGCAAGACTGGGGATCTGAGGACCTCAATGTCCACTGTCCTTACAGGTTTCCTGAGTTACAATCATAGAAGATCCAAACCACATTCCTGTTACACACACCTCTGAAGGTTGTAGTAAATGCAGTAACAACAGGAATAGCTAAGGGTTCTGAACAGGCAGACAGGTTGAAGGCAGCTCTGTGCAGGATCTGAGATACCAAATGCAATTGAAGAGCTGCCTGTCTTTCCCCTTCTTCCAATGAGGTCTCCTAAGTGCAGCAAATAGGAAGAGAACCAGGCTGGCTCCAAGGATTATGGCTCTGGAGGTGTTACCGTTGCTCTACATGGACCAAAAAGTGGACATCCCACGGAATCCAGCACAGAAGGGGGACAAAGAGGAAACAAATCCCTTTGAAACACCTCATTACATGCTCCCCAAAGTGAAGCAAGAACATTAACAGGAGTCAAATGACACACTGTAAAGATCATATAAAGACCTACCCTTTGGGACTTCTTTCTTTGGAATCCAATTTCCATAAACCTCTCACTCTTTTTTTCCTTAAATGACTTTTTTCTTTATAAACAGCCACTTATAAATCAGACCTAATTTGTTTTTCCCTAATAAAATATAATTTTCACATAGGAGACAGATGGGCTACAGGTTGAATATCTACAATCAGTCTCCTCATCTCTGCATTCGCTGAGATAAGACATAGCTGGCCTCCGGTTGAGGAATCTATAGGAATCTATAACAAAAACAGGATAAATGGCCAGTCTTTGTCTCTTACCTCAAGGAAATAATCATGGCAAGGACAAAGAAAGGAAAAAACCCTTTCTATTAACGGAGACACTACACATGTGCAGAAAAGTTCGTTGAGGTCAAGTCAGAGGATAATTCCAGGCCATAACAAGTCTTGGTCCTCCCAGAAACCTTCACTTTGAGATTCATCTTGGCTAGGGTATGCGTCTGCACCCCAGGGGAGAGTGCTGAGACAAATTAACCAGAGGGGACAAAGGAAGGTGACTGGCCCGAGGGGACACAAAGACCTGGAAAACTACCTTTCTAAAGAACTGACACTTCCCAAAGGTGGGGCTCTCTCTCTGAGCTAGCTCATGTGACTTTCTGCATGTACTTTTCCTTTCAATAAACTTTTTCCTTTACTCTTTACCTTGTGCCTCTTCATCTGAATTCTTTCTTGACTCAGCAGGCAAGACTAGGGACCTTAGCCCTAACTGTTGACTGCTGTGGTCCAATGATCAGGACTCTCGGTCTGGGAAACAAAGACATTGCTTCCAGCTTCTGCTCACTGCTATGAGCATCCAAACTCAATTTCATTTCTCATACCTTTTTTACTGAAAACACCCATATTACTTTCCTTAAGCAACCATGAACTGTGCTTTCTATTAGCATTTTCTAGATTGGTGAACAAAAATACCAGTGATAGCTTCTAAAAAAACATTTGCTTTATTATAGACAGCATCTCAGGATACTCATCAATAGTCCAAAATCTCTCAGTGCAATACAACAGAAGTACTACACAATGTGGATGACTCAAGATATGTCTTTATTACATGAGCAAACATTAATACTACATGTTTAATATTGAATATCTCTCAGTCCATGTGAACCTGATTTGTAAACACTGTTTCTTAAAAAAAAATTATTTATTATTTTTGGCTTCAATGGATCATCGTCACTGCTCCATCTTTCTCTCCTTGTGTCGAGCGGGGACTACTCTCTAGCTGTGGTGCATGAGCTTCGCATTGTAGTTACTTCTCTTGTGGACCACAAGCACTAGAGCACGGGGGGTTCAGTAGTGGTGCTGCACAGGCTTAGTTGCTCTGCAGCATGTGCAATCTTCCCAGACCAGGGATCAAATCCATCTTCTGCACTGGCAGGTGGATGCTTTATCATTGAGCCACCAATGGTAAGCCAAGTGCTGACTTTCTTTTAAAGCCAATTGAGTAAGAGCTCATTTACAAATAAACCTCAGCAATATTATCCAAAATCAAAGACACACACTGAGAAATGCATAAATCCAGACAGATTTAAAATGTCTCTCTGACACTACTGGAGTTGACTGCAATTGCCTCCTCCAGGTGATATTTCCTAGCCAGGGACTGAACCCATATCTCCAGTGTCTCACATACTGGCAGGCAGCTTCTTTACCACTAGACTCATCTCAGATCCCTGGTAAAGGTTAACTTCAAGCTTTTCTGTAGGCAGGGCTTTTTAAGAAGCTAGCTGTTTTTATTCCATATGCAAAAAGAAATTGTTTTGTACTCTCAAAAAAAAAAAAGAAAAAAGAAAAATTTTAACCAGTATTCTCCAGACTCTAAAGAATATCACAGCAATCTCTGTCAAAAACGTTATCATCCCTTTCTATAGTCACAGTTTTATATCTAAAATACAGATCAAATAGTTCTCAAATTGACTGTGGTAACAGGGGCACATGGATGATGAAAATCTTGGATTGTCCCTCTGGGTAGATGTGGGTCTTCACTTGATCAGAAGAATCTGAAGGGGTAAAAAAATTGGCCAGAGTGGGGACAGCAGTGGGGGAAGCTGGGCCCCCCCTCCCCCGCCCCCCCCCCCCCCCGCCATCCCCTCACTGAGAGACAAGGGGAAGTTAGCTTCATCAGGGGACTATCTGATGGAGAGGGAGACAGAGGGGTTGAGAGGGGTGAAAGGACACCCCACAACAGGACAAAGATAACAGAGACAGAAAGGGCAGTGGTGGACACTGTTAAAGCTGTGGGCCAGCTCAAGAGGGAGCCCCCTTAAAAAGTGAGGAGCTGATCAGCTGAGATATAATTTGACATTGTAATATGGGAAAATCATCCTCACTAATTGCACAATTCTGTTTCCAGGTGTAACTTCTTTTCCGACAATTTTAATTTACCTTTATGTACCTCATGTTACTTCACTGGTGGCTCAGCTGGTAAAGAATCTTCCTGCAATGAAGGGGAGACCTGGGTTGAATCCCTGGGTTGGGAAGATCCCCTGAAGAAGGGAAAGGTTACGCACTCCAGTATTCTGGCCTGCAGAATTCCATGGATTCTATATTCCATGGGGTTGCAAAGAGTCCAACAGGACTGAGCAACACTCACTTTCATTTTATGTACCTTATGATAGGAGAGGAGGATTCAGACTCTCATCCAGCAGGGCAGATTCTTATCCTTTCTCAATGGGCGAGAGTCACAAATATTCAGTAACTTCTAAGGGTACAGCCCTCTTTATTTAAGGTTTCAATTCTCACACCATCCAGTGTAGATGTCCCATGTATGAGCTAACCAGCAGTAAGGCGAACTTTCACATTAGGGAATAAAAACTTCATCAACCTTAATCTCCTTTTTCCTGCGGAGTGGCATTCTGTCTCACAAATACTGCTCACAGGGCCAATTAAAGTTTTGCCAAACGTTGTCACCTTTGTCTCAGGTTCAAAGATTTGTTAACAAAATTAGCGACTTGTTCTGTAGAAATAAATATATACATACTTATAGAATTATCGAGCTGACTTTCAATATGCTAATAATAAAAGCAAAGAGAAGTAGAAACAGCAGAAGATACATCACCAAATTGGGTTCTGACCAACATCCAGACTCAAACAGTGCTGGGAAGTCCCGGGACACAGCCCATCTGGAGACCCAGTGGGGAAAAGGTCCCAGGCAGCATGTTACGGTCAAGGGTGAGACTTCAAAGACTGCAGTTTCGGGTTCCCCCTTATAATCCCAGGATGCTATCTGTTATCATCAGCAATCTGTGAGCAAATAGCACCTCTGTTTTTCTGTTAATGCTATTTGTTTGTCTTAAAAAACCTATAATGTTGCTAAGCCTGCAGCTGAGTAGGCCAAGGCCCCTCCAAGGCCTTGACAATCTCAAGATTTGTCCCCTATCTTATCTTTGGTGCTGCAAGCCTTGCACTCACAGTAAGCAGTCAGGGCACTCACAGTCAGGGCAGTGTCCAGCCACATTAGAAGCAAGCTCAGAGGCCTGCTTTAGAGAGGACCCAGACCTTGTGCCTCCTGCATTGCCAAGTGTAGAATCCCACCTCTTTTGTCAGCCAAGAAGTGATGGACATTACAGAGAGACAGAAAAATATTCACAAATTAATTTACTATCTGCATCCTTCTGAATGCACAGGAAACAGTATAATATACAGTATAATACACAGACACCTGGGCTTCCCCGAGGCACAAAGGTAAAGTATCCACCTGCCACGCAGGAGACGTGGGTTCGACCCGAGAGGGAAGATCCCCCTGGATGAGGGCATGGGAACCTACTCCAGTACTCTTGCCAGGAGAATCCCATGGATAGAGGAGCCTGGAGGGCTACGGTCCACTGGGTCGCAAAGAGTCAGGCACGACTGTACCAACTGAGCACACAGGCATCCATGTATCTAGTTCCTTTCCAAGAACTACTGAACCAAGAACACAGGGATAGAAAACGGGAATTGGATTTTTCAAAGTTGGAAATCAGCTTTATAAATACTCAAGCTGTGGAGAAACTTGTGTATCACACAGTGCACAGATCACCTGAAGAAAGGATGAGCTTAAACACCTGATGCCAGTCACAAAGTTTTTTCAAGTCGGAATCAACAAGGCTATGAACTCAGTCAAGCAAAACAGGGGCTCCCAAGAGACACAGAGGGAAAATACAGAGATACCCCCACACCAAATTCCAACTTCACAGGGAAGCAATCCTCACCCACAGACAGCAGGTTCCTGTAGGTCTCCTCCATCACATCCCAGTACAAGGCCCTCTGAGCAGGGTCCAGGCATTCCCACTCCTCTGGAGTGAACTTGATGTCCACATCCTCAACGGTCAACTGTGTCTGAAATGAAAGCACATTTCACTAACAGGCACTCAGGAGGATTCTTATTTTCACATGAAATGAGAAAAGGTGAGAGGGGTAAGGATCAATTCAGGTAATGTAACATTCTGATAGATCCATTAAAAGCTATTTGGAACAAACTGTGGCTCTCTAATTTCCTCTTGTTTCATAAGACTATGACATCTTCCAATCAATATGAATTTGTCACTTGTGTAGACAATACCTGAAGAATATACAAATAAAATCCAATCAGTGAGTCGTGTATGCAGAAGTGTTACACTCTACACACAGAGGGACATTCACTATCTAGATGAGTTACAGCAAGACTGGTGTCTTCAGAGACGATAAAATCCACAGCGGCTTTCAAAGAACACACATTGTGATGATTACGATGTCATCACACTGATGACAGTGTTTCAGCACTTCCTACACACTAAGCAATACTCTAAAGATTTTACACAGATGCACTTATCATCAACATGACAGTATGTTAGAGAAAGATCTGTGTCCACCTTACTGGAGCGAAAACTCTGTCATTCTAAGAATTCGCTCAGATCACAGTTAAGAAATGAGACAACAGCACCTGAGGTCAGGTGGTTGTGACTGATGACTGAACCTAAGGAATCAAGGAGTTAAGTACCAGAGCAGCAAAGTGCATCCAGAGAGAGTTCCCTGAGAATACCTGAAACAAGTTCAAGAAAGCTGAAGTGCAGTGGAGGTGTAGAATCCCAGATCTTTTGTCAGCCATGGAAAGACAGACATGATAGATGGACAGACAAATATTCACAAATTAATTTACTATCTACCTCCTTCTGAATGCACAGGGAGCACTATAATATGCAGTATCATATGTAGGTATCTGGGTTGCCCTAAAGCTCAGGGGTAAAGAATCCCCCTGAAATGCAGGGGACATGGTGTTGATATCTCCGGGGGGAAGATCCCCCTGGAGGAGGGCATGGCAATCCATTCCCATATTCTTGCCTGGAGAATTCCAGGGACAGAGGAGCCTGAAGGGTTATGTATGGCCCATTGGGTCACAAAGAGTCAGACACGACTATAGGATAAATGGTCACTGTACAGGGTCACCCGCTCCTCCCACCAACCACACAATGTCAATACTCTTACTACTGTTTCCATCATTCACATGATGAGGTAGAAAAAACTTAATGGAATGGAAAACACAAGATACAATTTCAACTGCTACAAAGCACAAACATGTTTATGAGATGACGTTCTGTAATAAAACCATGGAATTACAGATTCATGCACTCACACATGCAAATGTAAAACACAACTGGTTGAAACAAGGAAGACCTACTTTTTCTTTCAATTCAAATTTACTGAGTGTCAACGTGGGCCCCAAACTGGGAGTACAGCAGTGAAAATACGGAGCTTTCAGTCTAGCAGCCAGCCACCCAATTACATCCATAATTTTAAAGTTACTATTGCAACCTGTGCTCTGAAACAGGCCTAGTGCTAAGAGAAGATTTATCAGAAAGTCTTGACGTACGTCAAGAAATCACACAAGGTCTCCACAAGGAAGAAACACTTAGGATTGGCAAGGTGGGAAATGGAAGAATGTTGCAAGCAGAGAGAACAGCCTGAATGCTGGCTCTGAGGCAGGAAGGTATTTAGTGAACAGAAAGTCAGCCAGTCTAACTGGGACACAGGGAACAAAGAGGGGTGATGCCAGGTAGAGGCTGCTTTCTACAAGGTGTTTGGATTTAGGGCTTTATTCCAAAAGTAACTGGAAGTCACCAAAGAATCTGCAGGAGGTAAATCAGAGGTTTAGATTTGTTTTTCAGAGCTTACTCTGCTGTATGTGGAGGTTGTTGTTGCTTAGTCGCTCACTCGTGTCAGATCTTTGCAACCTCTTGGTAGCCTGCCATGCTCCTCTGTTCATGGGATTTTCAGGCAAGAATACTAGAGTGAGTGGCCATCTCCTACTCCAAGGTGATGCCTTTTGACACATTCTGGGATGATACTCTCATTTTCTTTTATTCATGTGTATTTCCGCATCTTTGGGACATTAAAAATGAATCAATTGTACTTCTGTAATTTGTCCACATTCTATGTCTTTTTTGAAAGTTAATTATTTTGGTTTTGCTGGGCCTTTGTTGCTGTGAGGAGGCTTTCTGTATTTGCAGCTGCAGTGCACAGGCTTCTCATGTTTTGGAGCACAGGGTCTAAACTGTGTGGGTTTCAGTAGTTACGGCTCCCGGGCTCCAGAGCTCACGCTCAGTAGTTGTGGCACATGGGCATAGTTGCTCTAAGGCATCTTCCTGGACATGGGATGGGACCCGTGCACCGTACATTGGCAGGCACATTCCACTGTACCACCAGGGAAATCCTCAACATTATCTTATCCTACTTCAAAAAAATGAAAAACAAGCAGGAAATAATATACAGAAGATTTATTCTAATCAGAATAAAAATACTTGTATTTACAAATAATATAAGGGCTTCCATGGTGGCTCAGTGGTAAAGAATCCACTGCCCAGTGCAAGAGACCCGGGTTTGGTATCTGAACCAGTAACATCCCACAAGCCAAGGGGCAAATAAGCCCGTGAGCCTCAATTTCTGAGCCAGAGCTCTAGAGTCCAGTAGGTGAAACTACTGAAGCCAGTGCGCTCTAGAGCGTGTGCTGCAAGATGAGAGAAGCCACCATAATGAGGGGCCCATACACCACAACTAGAGAGTAGCCACCACACGCCAGAACTAGATAAAAGCCCCTGAAGCAATGAAGAGCCAGTATAGCAGCAAAGTATACTTAAATATAATAATATGATATTATTGCTAATGATACATATGTAGTTATTAACAAAATCCAAAGTTTATCTTTTTATTCCATGAGCAAATATTGCCATCAAGATTAGGAAAGTTGGAGGAATTCCCTATCGGTCCAGGGTTTAAGATCTCGCACTTCCACCACAGGGTTTCAGGTTCAATGCTTCCTCAAGGAACTAAGACCCTGCAAGCTGCATCGTGCGGCCAGAAAGGAAGAATGAATAATCAGCAAACTATATCTCATGGTTTAAAAACACTCTCTAGCCCTGAGGTCTGTTTCTGAACTTTCCATTTCACTCCCGAACACTTAAAATTTCAAGGAGGTCCTAATTTAGTTTTAAATGTACTATAAAAAGTCAGGACTGATTCCCTCTCCTTGGCCTCTTTTCCAGATTTCAGCATGTACTGTGCATGTTAGTACCTCACATCTACGTGCAGCTTCTTTACCCTGGTTGACAGAGAGCAGATAGCACATCCAGATGGGCCCTAAGCAATCCCTGCTGCCCAACAGCACTGAGACCCTGTCTCCAACCAGTGGGTGAGAAGTCCTTCCCAGAACGGTGGCCAAGGGAGCCTCCTCACAAGGGCCAGATCACCAGGTCATGGGGAGATGGGATCTAAGTGGAGACGACTGGCCCTGAGAGAAGGCACAGATGAGTATGCATGTTCAGGAGTCAGACAAGACACTTCAGAGTCAGAGAAGATTAGCCAGTCCAAAGACAGGTATTTCAGGAGGGACAGATTGAGAATCAACTGAGAATATGACCTTACCTGAGAAAGAGCCAGGCCTGACACGTTTTCTTTCATCTTCCTCATCTTCTGGGCTTCACCCTCAGGTAACACGAATCTTCAAGGCATATCAAAAAGGTGGAAAACATGGTGTTTAATGCTTAGAGTCAACACACCCCCTTCCTGAGCCCCAACCCCACACACAGGGAAGCCCCCACCATGACAAACAGACAGTCCTCTGTACCCACTATCTCAGGAGGGACTCAGGACAGTCAACTCCTGCAAAGAGTCCACAGGACTTTCCCACACTTTCCCTCGGATCACACTCCCCTCCTGGTGAGGCCTCAAGTACACAGCAGCAGGGGGCACCTCCGCTAACCCCACAATCCCCTCAGGTCACACAGCAGGCCCTGGTCCAGCCCCACTCAGAACTGAGTGCCCTCCCCTCCCCCAGGGCTTGATCTCAGTCTCAGAAGGGGAGGCTAAGAGCCCTGGGCTCAATGTAGATCGGAATCATCTGCGGCCTTGCACATTCCTGGGGCGAGGCCCCACACGAGAACCTGAGGACTGTGTCTGATAGGCGAAGGGCACAAAACATGCCCGGGCAAAATGCCTCATGATCTCATGTGAAGCCTGGGTTGAACACCACTCAAGGATTCAAGTCCAGCCTACATCCCACTTTCTTCTTTACCAGCTTTACTGACAGAGAACAGCCTATCAAGAAGGTGTTGTGTATACATTCCATGCACGTTGTGACCATATGACACAGGTATACACTTTGAAATATTTATCACAAACCACTAACCAGCACATCCATCACCTCCAAATTCCCATGGTTTGTGTGTGGTGACAACACTGACGATTTATTCTCCTGTCAAATTTCCAGTAACACAGGATTATCTACAGTCAGCATGCTACACAGACCTCCCCAGAATGCACTCATTTTACAACTCAAATCTGTACCTTTCGACCAACATCTCTCCATCTTCCCAGCCTCCCACCCCCAGATAACCACCATCCCACTGTCTGCTACTAGTGATTTTCACTTTCTCACATTTCACATAATGGAAGCACATATAGAATCAGTCTTTTCCTGTCTGTCTTAATTCACTTAGCACAATGTTTTCTATTCATCCAATTGTCCCAAGTGACAAAAATTGTCATTTTTATGGGTGCACAATATGTCATTATATATGTGTGTGTTCGCTTGTGTGTATGTTACTGACCTGGAACCTGGGCTCTTTAATCAACTGCATTAGTTAAGAGACCAAAGGAGAAATTCAGGGAAGGCTTTATTTTGACTCCTGCTGCAGTAAGGTGGAGCTAGAATAAGAAGTGTGTGCCCAGCCCACAGTCCTAGTGCCCATCGCACAGTCCTAGTCCTCACCCCGAGAGTGAAATGCTGAAAGCACCTTGGGAGGAACAGGAACACGGTGCACCCTCCATGAAGGGAAAACAGGAGCCACTCCAAATAATTAAAGGAGAAGGGCATGTCTGATGAGGGTGATACAGAGGCAGTAAACATGGCTAACTTGACAGCGAATATCAGAAGGAGATACGGCGACCTCCCTAGCCTAGAGCCAAAGGAACAGAAAGAGAGAGCCACGGTCACAATTTAATGACCAAAGGTAGAAGAAAAACCTAAGATCCGAGACAGAAGGTTTTGGTGTCTATGACCAAGGACTAAGTGAATGTGACCAGGACAGACTGACCATGAGAACGGGGTCCGCTCCCAGGATGAGGCTGGAGACACTGGCAGTGACCTGAGGATGACAAAGGGCTGTGGAGCCACCTGAGGAGTCAGGATGCTGCCCTGAGGACACGGGGAAGCCAGTGGAGGTGGGAGGCCTCCCTGTACATCAGCCTTTATTCACAAAAAACAGCTCATGATTCTCTCTGACTCTGAGCCCACACGCCCACCTCCATCCTACAGTTGTCCTTTGCATTGTGGAAAACTGGGATTCATTTCAAATTCTAATAACGAGTGGGAACTCCCTCCCAGAAAAACTGCCACACACAGTCACACACCCAATTTGGCCACTCATTTCAGGAGTCACTTTTGCTCAGCTTCTGGACCTGAGTAAACATCATCAGATTAACTCATAGCTCACTAGTCACCAGACCACATGAGAGGAAAATGGACCATCATACTAACTGGTTAAATCTGGTCCTGATTCAAGAAAAAAGATCACCGACATCCTTACTAAGTACTCATCAAAATAGTTTACAACTATTTACTAGTTACCAGAAAAATGTTTCCAACATATAATGTAAAGAGAAGACAGGAAATGGGCTTCAAATAAATGTGAAACAAACCTAAGTTAATCAGATTATTAAAATTTTTTTCATTGAAAAACTCTGGTGCAAAGTGGAAGAAAATAAAAATCAATTGATAAGACAACATATTTACAAAAAAATAACATGAACTAACTTCAGGAGACCACCAAATCTTTTCAGATGTGAATAATTGTTTACAACAAAGTAGATATTTAAATGAACTAATCTTTATCCCAAGCTAAAAAAGAATTAACTGTAAACAAAGGAGAAACCAAAAAAGGAAAACCATCACTAAGAACATGTTTAAAGTTCCCTGAAAAGGTACCATGTAGTAAGACTGTCAATTCTTTAACCACTTCTCTCCCACAACCTCTACTCCACACCAGGAAAAGGGAAGAGGGTGACCCACCTCTCTGAGTCAAGTCACTGCCTTACTCCCCAATTCAACAGACTCTGCACATGGATGTTATCTTTCAGTACAAATAATTACAACCACCACAAGCCTTACAGACAGAAGTATTGCAATCCTCATCCTCCTCTGTATAATTTAAAGGAGCAAGATTCAAATTTATTAATTATAAAGCTAAAAATCAATATATCATGACTTAATTATTTACTCAATTGATTCAGCACTCTTCTGGATTTAGTCCTCACCACCACCTGCACACTACTTGTTTCCACTTCATTTGGTTTATCTGTTTCCCTACTTCTTTCTGTCTCCCTTTGTCTTCTCCTCGGTTCTCCTGCTGTGCCTCTCCTCTCTACTTCTTCCCTGACTCCGGTCTGGCCTCTCTCTGCCATCTGTTCCCCATAAAGATGCTTTCTCTCCAATCTCCCTGATAATTCAAAATCTCCCTGTATTTCTGCCTTTCTTCCTCCACATCTGCCCTCCCTTCCTCCCAACTCTCTGGCACCTCCAAGTGCAATGCTTCCTTTCAGCTCACTTTCTTTCTCAGCTCCTCCAATCAATCACTCAGTTCTGTTGCTCAGTTGAGTCGGATTCTGGGATCCCATGGACTGCAGCATGCCAGGCTTCCCTGTCCATCACCAACTCCTGGAGTTTGCTCAAACTCCTGCCCATCCAGCCTGTGATGCTGGCCCCTTCTCCTCCCATCTTCAATCTTATCCAGCAACAGTCTTTTCCAATGACTCAGTTCTTCTCATCAGAAGCCCAAAGTATTGAACCTTCAGCTTGAGCATCAGCCCTTCCAATGAATATTCAGGACACATTTCCATTAGGATTGAGCCGTTTGGCCTCCTTGCAGTCTAAGGGACTCTGGAGAGTCTTCTCCAACACCACAGTTCAAAACCATCAGCTCTTCAGCGCTCAGCTTTCTTTATGGTCCAGCTCTCACATGCACACATACCTATTGGAAAAACCATAGCTTTGACTATAGACGTTTGTTGGCAAAGTAATGTCTCTGCTTTTTAATACGCTGTCTAGGTTGGTCATAGTTTTTCTATCAAGGAGCAAGCATCTTTTAATTTCATAGTTGCAGTCACCATCTACAGTGATTTTGGAGCCCAGGAAAATAAAGTCTGTCACTGTTTCTGTTCACTAGTACTCCCCTTTCTCTGCCAGCAGGATATTGTCTGTAGGTCAAGGTTCCAACCCTTTTCCGGCTCTCTGTGTGAACTGCCTCTCCCCTGTCGCCCTCTTTAGGACCCGTGATTTACAGCCCGTCTCCCTTGAAGGATATAGAAGGAGCGGGCAGAGGGTCATACGTTACACAGCATCCCTGGACATGAATTTGAGCAGACTCTGGGAGATACAGGGGTCGCAAAGACTCACACTCAATACCACCAACTCCATATGTTGCTCACCTTTAACTTTCTGAAGATCCTGCTTTTCTCTAAATTTCTCTCATTTATCCACCGTTACCTTCAAGGCTCTTTCACGTTGCTATCTCTTCGCAAGTCTCCTCACCAATCCTCTTCATTGTCATCGCTTTTCCCTCATGATATTTTCAGTTTTCTATTTCTCTCGAGGTCGCCGTCTCTGCTTCTCTTGACCCCCACCCCCCCGGCCACCTATTTGCAGGGATGGCAACTGACTAAGAAGCCCCCTCCCGCAAGAGCCAAATTCTGGCAGGTTTTATTTGGGACACAGAACCATGGGTGTCACGTGACTGGCCCAGGCACCTCCCCCGACACGGGGTCGGGGGAAACGGTCTAAGAAACGAATGCCTGAGGGGCAGAACTACCGGCCAGATGAGACGCGACGACTGAGCGGCTGGGAGTCTCAGGAGCGCGGCGGGCTCTCCAGAATCCCAGGACGAGGGAGAGAACCGGGCCTCTCCGGGAGCGGGGGCCGGCGCGGCCTCCTGGGAGCGAGAGCGCGAGCCTGGGGACCGCAGAGCGAATAAACCCACATCGCCCAAGAGAATTTCACGCGGTGCAGGAAGGGCAGAGGAGTCACTGACATCAGAAATTGGTTTTAAGCAGCAGAGTTGCGAAATGAGGCGTCTCAGGGTTCAAACGCAGGCATCCGCCTCAGAGCGAGTTTAAAGCAAAATGGAGGCGCCTCTTCGCCACACAGGGACATCTGTGTGGGACGGGAGGTGGTGGGACGGGAGCGGAGATTTAGATGCAGCAGGGACCCTCAACCCACGGTACAGAGGAAAGACAACTGAGAGAGGAAGACTTGACTAGAAAAAGAGAAACTCACTTTGCGCTGAGACCTCTGCTCGCAGCTCTCCGCTTCCGGGTGTGTGACGTTCTGCGCACGCGCAGTGAAAAGGCGGAGCGGCCTGGATGCGGCCAGAGCGGAGCCCGGCGGCCAGGGGCCCGGGCCAGAGAGAAGTCAGGCTTGCGTAGGGACAGTGGGAGGATGAGGCGGCCGGGGGGCGACGGCCGGGGCCTCACTGCTGAAGGTGGCTGCAGTCAGGAAATGAAAAGACGGCCTGCTCCTTGAGAGGAAAGGTATCATAAAAGTAGACAGTGTATTTTAAAGCAAAGGTATCACTTTGCCAACGAAGGTCCCTAATGTCAAAGCTGTTGTTTTTCCAGTAGCAAGTACAGATGTGAGAGTCGGTCCATAAACAAAGTTGACCAAAGAACTGATGCTTTTGGATTGTGGTGATAGAGAAGAATCTTGAGAGTCCCTTGGACAACAAGGGGATCAACCAGTCAATCCTAAAGTAAATCAACCGTGAATGTTCACTGGAAGGATTGATGCTGATGCTGAAGCTCCAATACTTTGGCCAATTGATGCAAATATCAGACTCATTGGAAAAGACAATGATCTGGAAAGATTGATGGCAAGAGGAGAAGGGGGTGACAGAGGATGGTTAGATAGCATCACTGACAAAATGGACATGAATTTGAGCAAACTCCAGGAGACAGGAGTCTGGGATGGGGAAGGACAGGGAAGCCTGGGATGCTGCAGTCCATCAGGTCGCAAACTCTGGACACCACTGAGCAAGGGAACAACAGAATACATATACATATATCCATTCTTTTTAAGGTTTTTTTTCTCCATATAGCTCATTACAGAGTATTTAGTAGAATTCCCTGTGCGATATAGGTCCTCATTCCTTATTAACTTTATGCATAGTAGTGAGATGAAGTGAAAGGTATGTTAATCCACATCTCCCAATTTATTCCTTCACCTCTCACGCCCTGATAACCATACGTTGTTTTTTATGTAAGCACCTCTATTCCTGTTTTGTAGAGAAGTTCATTTGTACCCTTTGTTTAGATTCCACAGATAAGTGATACCATATAATATATGTCTTTCTTTTCTGTCTCTTGTTCATAGAAAAGCTGAAGTCTCCCAGACCCCAGTGACACACAAGAGAAAGGCTCAAGCACCTACTGGTTAGAACAAAAGAACCACAGACTCAGCGTCTAATAAACACTTCTGCTACTGCTACTAAGTCACTTCAGTCTTGTCTGACTCTGTGCGACCCCAGAGACAGTAGCCCACCAGGCTCCCCCGTCCCTGGGATTCTCCAGGCAAGAACACTGGAGTGGGTTGCCATTTCCTTCTCCAATGCATGAAAGTGAAAAGTGAAACGAAGTCGCTCAGTTGTGTCCAACTCTTCGCGACCCCATGGACTGCAGCCTACCAGGCTCCTCCATCCATGAGATTTTTTAGGCAAGAGTACTGGAGTGGGTTGCCATTGCCTTCTCCCAAACAGTGGCTAGTTTGACTCAAAGGCTGAGTCAGGAGTTAACCTCCTGATAATGTCTGTTGAAAAGCTAAAAGCTGAGTCACATAGTTAATTTTAAAGCTTCAAGATCTGTGCATAAAAACAGTCTGTCATAGAAAGAATACCTTCTTAGTGGCAGTTCAAGTCCTCATTAAAGCTACAGGTAGAACTTTAAACCAACTGTCTTGTGTTTCCTGAGTTAGCTTACACAGATGCCTCTTAATAATGCTATTAGCCTTTTCAGCTTCTGAAAATTGGGGTCTCCAGGAACAGTGTAAGTGATATTCTATTCCTAGAATTTTTGACAACTCTTGAGTTATAACAGCTTTAAAGATGAAGCATTGTTGCTCTGAACTTTAGAGTTTAAGATCCCACTTACATCAGAAGTCAGTACAGTAAAATTTCACCCATTTATAAACTTTTGAGCTTTATGCATTAGCAAAACAATAGTAACAATTACTGCTAAACCATGTGGCCATAGCCTGTTTTTTGTTTTTTTTTTTTCCAGTAACAAACTCTGATCCTGTGGGCAAGCTCAAAGTGACAGCCTGCAAGAGAGCAGTTTAAAGAGACTTAAAAGCCTTTTGAGTCTTTAGGGACCAAACCAGCTTGTTGGTTTGGGCCTGCTGAGTCCCAGTTATAAGTTTACATAAAGGATGGATAAGTCCCCATAACCTGGAATCCAAATGTGGCAGTAGCCTGTAATGCCCAGGAATCCTCTCAATTGTCTTAAAGTCATAGGGAGAGGATGATCTAAGATAGCTTTAACTCTAGAAAGCATTCTTCAAATCAATGATTGAAACAGATTTGGCTCATCCAGACAGCCCCATTACTGTAGTAGATCAGGAGGAGCAGACCAGGGGCTTTAAGGAGCAGAAAGTTGCCCTGGTGTCCGAAAGAAAATTGACTGATTGGCCCTCCAGGTATTAATACCTGAGGTTCTTCAGGTGTTAATAGGTTGGGAGCTTGTGTGGGGACCCCCAGGCACCTTTGGTCCCAGTTGTCTTGAGAGTCCGACCCCTGGAACCTAAACCTTGGAGGGCACTCTCTTTTCCAGTGTGGTCCCTTGCAGACTGGACATGGAGCTGGGGGCAATTCTGCTTGAGATGCCCTTCCTTCCCACAGTAATAACAAGCTCATCCCCTTTCACTTGGGTCCCTCTGGACATTTTTCTCAGGCTATTTCAGAGCAGGTCTAACAGCCATTGTTGGGGCTTCAATCTTTTGCCTGGTTCTTTTTTCCCTCCTATTTTCCTCCTCGTATTCTCTACCATAATATACCGTCTGAGCCAGTTGCAACAGATTATCTAAACACTGATTTGGTCCATACCCTGATTTCATAAATTACGGCAGATATCTGGAGCCTACTGAGAAACCTATCTTTTAAGATCATTTCCCCATCTGTAATTTCGAGATCAACATCAGTAAATTTGTGGAGAGCCTCTCATTAGTCTATCTAGGAATTTACCAGGACTTTCTCTATCTCCCTGTTCTATGTCTCCCTGTTCTTTCTCTCCTTATTCTATGTCAAACAACTTAGCATATGTCAGTCTTAGCACACACTCGCTTGAGTCCTTCAAGAATACATCTGAAAAAGTAGCTCTGTTATAGGAACTGCTTGGCTCCTAATAGGAAGGAGGGCTATTTCATGTTCCCTCTTGCCCTTGTTTTATGTTCAAGCCATTCATCTCGAAAAGTAGCATCTTCTCCAAAATTCAAGTTTTCGAGTCAGGAGTTAGCATCTGTCCCAATACATACATTCAATTCAGTTCAGTCACTCAGTCATGTCCGACTCTTTGCGACCCCATGAATCACAACACGCCAGGCCTCCCTGTCCATCACCAAATCCCGGAGTTCGCTCAGACTCATGTCCATTGAGTGAATGATGCCATCCAGTCATCTCATCCTCTGTTGTCCCCTTCTCCTCCTGCCCCCAATCCCTCCTAGCATCAGAGTCTTTTCCAATGAGTCAACTCTTCGCATGAGGTGGCCAAAGTACTGGAGTTTCAGCTTCAGCATCATTCCTTCCAAAGAAATCCCAGGGCTGATCTCCTTCGGAATGGACTAGTTGGATCTCCTTGCAGTGCAAGGGACCTTCAAGAGTCTTCTCCAACACCACAGTTCAAAAGCTTCAATTCTTCGGTGCTCAGCCTTCTTCACACTCCAACTCTCACATCCATACATGACCACAGGAAAAACCATAGCCTTGACTAGACGGACCTTAGTCGGCAAAGTAATGTCTGTGCTTTTGAATATGCTATCTAGGTTGGTCATAACTTTTCTTCCAAAGAGTAAGCGTCTTTTAATTTCCTGGTTGCAGTCACCATCTGCAGTGATTTTGGAGCCCCCCAAAATAAAGTCTGACACTGTTTCCACTCTTTCCCCATCTATTTCTCATGAAGTGATGGGACCGGATGCCATGATCTTTGTTCTCTGAATGTTGAGCTTCAAGCCAACTTTTTCACCCTCCACATTCACTTTCATCAAGAGGCTTTTTAGTTCCTCTTCACTTTCTGCCATAAGGGTGGTGTCATCTGCATATCTGAGGTTATTGATATTTCTCCCAGCAATCTTGATTCCAGCTTGTGCTTCTTCCAGCCTAGCATTTCTCATGATGTACTCTACATATAAGTTAAATAAGCAAGGTGACAATATACAGCCTTGATGTATTCCTTTTCCTATTTGGAACCAGTCTGTTGTTCCATATCCAGTTCTAACTGTTGCTTCCTGACCTGCATACAGATTTCTCAAGATGCAGGTTAGGTGGTCTGGTATTCCCATCTCTTTCAGAATTTTCCACAGTTTCTTGTGATCCACACAGTCAAAGGCTTTGGCATAGTCGATAAAGCAGAAATAGATGTTTTTCTGGAACTGTCTTGCTTTTTCCGTGATCCAGGGGATGTTGGCAATTTGATCTCTGGTTCCTCTGCCTTTTCTAAAACCAGCTTGAACATCAGGGATTTCATGGTTCACGTATTGCTGAAGCATGGCTCAGAGAATTTTGAGCATTACTTTAGTAGCATGTGAGATGAGTGCAACTGTGTGGTAGTTTGAGCATTCTTTGGCATTGCCTTTCTTTGGGATTGGAATGAAAACTGACCTTTTCCAGTCCTGTGGCCACTGCTGGTAAGGTGAAGGTGAAGTTGCTCAGTCGTGTCTGACTCTTTGCGACCCCGTGGACTATAACCTACTAGGCTTCTCCATCCATGGGATTCTCCAGGCAAGAATACTGGATTGGATTGCCATTTCCTTCTCCAGAGGATCTTCCTGACCCAGGGATCGAACCCGGGTCTCCCACATTGGAGGCAGATGCTTTAATCTCTGAGCCACCAGGGAAGTGCTGGCCACTGCTGAGTTTTCCAAATTTGCTGACATATTGAGTGCAGCACTTTCACCACATCATCTTTCAGGATTTGAAACAGCTCAACTGGAATTCCATCACATCCACTAGCTTTGTTCGTAGTGATGCTTTCTAAGGCCCACGTGACTTCACATTCCAGGATGTCTGGCTCTAGATGAGTGATCACACCATCGTGATTATCTGGGTCGTGAAGATCTTTTTTGTAGAGTTCTTCTGTGTATTCTTTCCACCTCTTCTTAATATCTTCTGCTTCTGTTAGGTCCAGACAATTTCTGTCCTTTATCGAGCTCATCTTTGCATGAAATGTTGCCTTTGTATCTCTAATTTTCTTGAAGAGATCTCTAGTTTTCCCCATTCTGTTGTTTTCCTCTATTTCTTTGCATTAATCACTGAAGAAGGCTTTCTTATCTCTTCTTGCTATTCTTTGGAACTCTGCATTCAGATGCTTATATCTTTCCTTTTCTACTTTGCTTTTCACCTCTCTTCTTTTCACAGCTATTTGTAAGGCCTCCTCAGACAGCCATTTTGCTTTTTTGCAATTCTTTTCCGTGGGGATGGTCTTGATCCCTGTCTCCTGTACAATGTCACGAACCTCATTCCATAGTTCATCAGGCACTCTATCTATCAGATCTAGACCCTTAAATCTATTTCTCACTTCTACTGTATAATCATAAGGGATTTGATTTAGGTCATACCTGAATGGTCTAGGGGTTTTCCCTACTTTCTTCAATTTGAGTCTGAATTTGGCAATAAGGAGTTCATGATCTGAGCCACAGTCAGCTCCTAGTCTTGTTTTTGTTGACTGTATAGAGCTTTTCCATCTTTGGCTGCAAAGAATATAATCAATCTGATTTTGGTATTGACCATCTGGTGATGTCCATGTGTAGAGTCTTCTCTTGTGTTGTTGGAAGAGGGTGTTTACTATGACGAGTGCATTTTCTTGGCAAAACTCTATTAGTCTTTGCCCTGCTTCATTCTGCACTCCAAGGCCAAATTTGCCTGTTACTCCAGGTGTTTCTTGACTTCCTACTTTTGCATTCCAGTCCCCTATAATGAAAAGGACATCGTTTTTGGGTGTTAGTTCTAAAAGGTCTTATAGGTCTTCACAGAACCGTTCAACTTCAGCTTCTTCAGCATTACTGGTGGGGCATAGACTTGGATTACTGTGATATTGAATGGTTTGCCTTGGAAACGAACAGAGATCATTCTGTCGTTATTGAGATTGCATCGAAATACTGCATTTTGGACTGTTTTGTTGACCATGATGGCTATTCCATTTCTTCTGAGGGAATTCCTGCCCGCAGTAGTAGATATAATGGCCATCTGAGTTAAATTCACCCATTCCAGTCCATTTTAGTTAGCTGATTCCTAAAATGTCGATGTTCACTCTTTCCATCTCCTGTTTGACCACTTCCAATTTGCCTTGATTCATGGACCTGACATTCCAGGTTCCTATGCAATATTGCTCTTTGCAGCATCAGACCTTGCTTCTATCACCAGTCACATCCACAGCTGGGTATTGTTTTTGCTTTGGCTCCATCCCTTCATTCCTTTGGGAGTTGTTTCTCCACTGATCTCCAGTAGTATATTGGGCACCTACTGACCTGGGGGTTCCTCTTTCAGTATCCTATGATTTTGCCTTTTCATACTATTCATGGGGTTCTCAAAGAAAGAATACTGAAGTGGTTTGTCATTCCCTTCTCCAGTGGACCACATTCTGTCAGACCTCTCCACCATGACCCGCCCATCTTGGGTTGCCCAGCGGGCATGGCTTAGTTTCATTGAGTTAGACAAGGCTGTGGTCCTAGTGTGATGAAATTGACTAGTTTTCTGTGAGTATGGTTTCAGTGTGTCTGCCCTCTGATGCCCTCGTGCAACACCTACCATCTTACTTGGGTTTCTCTTACCTTGGACGAGGGGTATCTCCTCACCGCCACCTTCAATGTGGGATCGCTCCTCTAGGCCCTCCTGCGCCCATGAGCCACCTCTCTTTGTACATGCAGCCACCTCTCCCAGCCGCCCCTGGCCTCGGGCATGGGGTTGCTCCTCCCGGCTGCTGCCCCTGACCTCTGACTTGGGTAGCTCCTGTTGGCCGTTCCTGTGCCATCGCAGTCTGGCACTCTCGGCTGCTGCCCCTGACCTCGGACGTGGGGTAGCTCCTCTCGGCCTCGCTTAGTGCACCGGTAGCAGCCGCCCACGCTTAGTGCACCGGTCGCATCCGCCACATCTCTCAAAGTAAGCTCATAAAGTAAAGTTAGTCCCTTAAAGTTTTCTGTGTACTTTTTGGATCCTCTCAATAGTCTCGATTGCAACTGATCCTATTTGAATTTCTACTGAGACTGAGACAACCCCTCCTGGAAGGGTGTCCCAACTCTCAGCCTGTTCAGTTGGGAGTCCCAGATACAGGAGCAAAGTAGGAGGACAGGAGGGAGATGAAGGTTTTACACCCAAACCTGCACCCTTAGGACACAAGTCAGGAGTGTCTCGCATAAAAATAAAGAGCGACACATATGGCACTTCTGCCCATTTCTCTTGTTTTCCACAGAACCGGTCTAGTAAAACAGTATTGTAATTAAGAGACCCTTCAACAGGCCAGCGTCCCCAGTCTTCCAAAGAATACTGTGGCCATTCAGTATCACAGAAGAAGATCAGGCATGTCTATTGAAACTCTGGGGATCAAACTTATCCCACTTTTTCAAATACATTTTAAATGAGTGGTTATGGAACTGATAGCTCCCATCTGTGAGAGAGAAAAAAAAGCAGCATCCACAGCCATGGCTCCTTTCCACCAAAGAGTCCCTCCCTGCTCTAGGTGGGGGTGTAGACAGACTCTCCACTGAAGCTTTCCTTCCCTGGTTGGACTTAGTCTGTCCCTTACTGATGCAGGCATCTTACTCGTCCCTCCCAGTTCTACCACCGAGGCGGACTGGAGATTCACCAGGGGTAGACCTGATGGCATCCCAGATTGATTTTCAGTTCCTTACCACCAAGACCTTTCTTTGATTTGCCAGAGTAGTTTCCCAGAATGTTTCCCAAGCTAGGACTACTAGGGAAAGCATCCATTTTACATGTGTCTGGGCACATTCCTGAGTACAGTCCTGACCACAGTAGAAGCCGTGAGTCATAAAGGGATGAACAAGAACCAAGATGTCCCTTCTGAGTGTCACCACGCCAGTATATTTGATCGCAAGAGAGGTGGTGGAGGGTTTGCGGGTGAGGAAAAAGTGATTTTTGTCCTCAAGCTACTAGGGCCAATCCTTCCAGTTCATTCCCAGATTCCACAAAAGGAATATCTAGGGAGTTGAGACAAAAGCCACCAGAGCCTCCTCTGGTCCACTAACAGTTACCACTACCAAAGGAAGAAGCCCACTGTACTTCCAATCTGTTCAGATCCTGCAATTACTGATCTATGTCCTCAAAAACCTTACGGTCACCAGCAGTGACCACCAGCAGTGCTTCTATCCATATAGTTAGGAGGCACAGCCATGACAAAGACTCATTTTCAGGTCGCTGGCCCCTTAGGCAGGCAGGCAAGAGAGTGACCTCTAGCCTGAGAGACATTCCTGGAGCCAGAGTTCCACCTTGCTCCATATGTGCTTCTAGTAATTTTCGGCTCTTAGCAAGGCTAGGCACTTCCATACTTAGGGATCTAAGTAAAAGTACATAGTAACAGCATGGATCACAAGTCCCTTGAAAGTCTATGATCCGACAGTCGTTCTAATTCCCCATACAATTACAAAATGTGCAAAGAGACCAGGAAAAGACCAAGAAAGGAAAGTTCAGTCCACACGCTTTGCCCATCTCTGGCCTCTCCCCTCCCAGGGATGTTGGGTGTCTCTTGGCATTGGCAGGTTGGTACAGACCCCCAACAAGGCTTCCCTTTTGGGGGCTGCCTTCAGTCATTATGAGGCACCACAAAACCGCAGAGCAGGGCTCATCACTTGCTTCGCGCAGGGTGTGTCATTCATTCACACAAATACACCGTAGAGTTAGTAAAGTAAGGCAGAAAATGTGTATATTGAGAAGAAGAGAGGCTAAAGCTCTGAGCCTTCTTACCTTGTCCTGAAGATCCCGGACGAGCCTGCAGGATGATAGCTTACTGTGAACGGTGTCGGATTCTTGATCTCTGAAGCAGACTTAGCTTTGAGAACAGGGACCAGGCTTATTCACTCAAGAGCTTTTGTGCAGCAGAGTTTTATTAAAGTATAAACAGGGACAGAGAAAGCCTCTGACATAGACATTGGATGGGGGTGGAGAGTGTCCCCCTTGATAGTCTTTAGCAAGGAAATTATTTACTTATTCAGTACAGTTCAGTCACTCAGTTGTGTCCAACTCTTTGCAACTCCATGGACTGCAGAACACCAGGCTTCCTTGTCCATCACCAACTCCTGGAGCTTACCCAAACTCGTGTGCACCAAGTCGGTGATGCCATCCAACCAATTCATCCTGTCATCCCCTTCTCCTCCCACCTTCAATCTTTCTGACCGTCAGGGTATTCTCCAATGAGTCAGTTATTCTCAACAGATGGCCAAAGTACTGGAGTTTCAGCTTCAGCATCAGTCCTTCCAATGAATATTCAGGACTGATTTCCTTTAGGATGGACTGGTTGGATCTCCTTTCAGTCCAAGGGACTCTCAAGAGGCTTCTCCAACACCACGGTTCAATACCATCAATTCTTTGACACTCAGCTTTCTTTATAGTCCATCTCTCACATCCATACATGACTACTGCAAAAACCATAGCTTTCACTAGACAGACTTTTGTTGGCAAAATAATGTCTCTGCTTTTTAATAAGCTGTCTAGGTTGGTCATAGCTTTTCTTCCAAGGAGCAAGCGTCTTTTAATTTCATGGCTGCAGTCACCATCTGCAGTGATTTTGGAGCTCCAAAACATAAAGTCTGTCACTAATTCCATTGTTTCCCCATGTATTTGAGATGAAGTGATGGGACTGGATGCCATGATCTTAGTTTTCTGAATGTTGAGCTTTAAGCCAACTTTTTCACTCTCCTCTTCAACTTTCATCAAGAGACTCTTTAGTTCTTCACTTTTTGCCATAAGGGTGGTGTTATCTGCATATCTGAGGGTATTGATATTTCTCCCAGTAATCTTGATTCCAACTTGTGCTTCATCCAGCCTGGCATTTCACATGATGTACTCTGCGCATACGTTAAATGACCAGGGTGACAATATGCAGCCTTGATGTACTCCTTTCCCAATTTGGAACAGTCTGTTGTTCCATGTCCAGTTCTAACTGTTGCTTCTTGACCTGCATACAGATTTCTCAGGAGGCAGGTCAGGTGGTTTGGTATTCCCATCTCTTGAAGAATTTTCCAGTTTGTTCTGATCCACACAGTCAAAGGCCTTGGCATTGTCAATAAAGCAAAAGTAGATGTTTTTCTGGAACTGTCTTGCTTTTTCCATGATCCAGCAGATGTTGGCAATTTGACTTCTGGTTCCTCTGCCTTTTCTAAATCCAGGTTGAACATATGGAAGTTCACGGTTTACATACGGTTGAAACCTGGCTAGGAGAATTTTGAGCATTACTTTACTAGCATGTGATATGAAATAAATTGTGCGGTAGTTTGAGCATTCTTTGGCATTACCTTTCTTTGGTATTGGAATGAGAACGGATCTTTTCCAGTCCTGTGGCCACTGCTGAGTTTTCCAAATTTGCTGGCATATTGAGTGCAGCATTTTCACAGCATCGTCTTTTAGAACTTGAAATAGCTCAACTGGAATTCCATCACCTCCACTAGCTTTGTTCATAGTGATGCTTCCTAAGGCCCACGTGACTTTACATTCCAGGATGTCTGGCTCTAGGTTAGTGATCACACCATCGTGGTTATCTGGGTCATGAAGATCTTTTTTGTATACTTCTGTGTATTCTTGCCACTTCTTAATATCTTCTGCTTCTGTTAGGTCCATATCATTTCTGTCTTTATTGTGCCCATCCTTGCATGAAAATATTCCTTGGTATCTCTAATTTTCTTGAAAAGATCTCTAGTCTTTCCCATTCCATTGTTTTCCTCTATTTCTTTGCATTGATCACTGAGGATGGCTTCCTTATCTTGTTATTCTTTCAAACTCTGCATTGAAATGGATATATCTTTCCTTTTCTCCTTTGCTTTTTGCTTCTTTTCTTTCAATAGCTGTTTGTAAGGCTTCCTCAGACAACCATTTTGGCTTTTTGCATTTCTTTCTCTTGGGGATGGTCCTGATACCTGCCTCCAGTTCAATGTCACGAATCTCCATCCATAATTCTTCAGGCACTCTATTAGATCTAGTCCCTTAAAACTATTTCTCACTTTCACTGTATAATCTAAGGGATTTTATTTAGGTCATACTTGAAGGCTCTAATGGTTTTCCCTAAATTTTTCAATTTCAGTTTAAATTTGGCAATAAGGAATTCTTAATCTGAGCCACAGTCAGCTTCTGGCCTTGTTTTTGCTGACTGTATAGAGCTTCTCCCTCTTTGGCTGTGCAAGAATATAATCAATCTGATTTTAGTATTGACCATCTGGTGATGTCCATGTCTAGAGTCTTCTCTTGTGTTTTTAGAAGAGGGTGTTTGCTATGACCAGTGTGTTCTCTTGGCAAAACTCTTTTAGCCCTTGCCCTGCTTTATTCTGTACTCCAAGGCCAAATTTGCCTGTTACTCCAGGTGTTTCTTGACTTTGTACTTTTGCATTCCAGTCCCCTATAATGAAAAGGACATCTTTTTTTGGGTGTTAATTCTAGAAGGTCTTTTAGGTCTTCATAGAGCTGTTCATCTTCAGCTTCTTCAACATTATTCGTCAGGCCACAGACTTGGATTACTGTGATATTGAAGGGTTGCCTTAGAAACGAACAGAGATCATTATGTCTTTTTTGAGACTGCATCCAAGTACTGCATTTTGGACTCTTTTGTTGACTATGATGGCTACTCCATTTCTTCTAAGGGATTAATGCCCACAGTAGTAGATATAATGGTCATCTGAGTTAATTTCACCCACCCCAATCTATTTTAGTTCACTGATACCTAAAATATCGATGCTCACTCTTTCCATCTCCCATTTGACCACTTCCAATTTGCCTTGATTCATGGACTCACTGCAGGTTCATTCCTTGATTCATTCCAGGTTTCTGGCAATATTGCTCTTTACAGCCTCGGATTTTACTTTCATCACCAGTCACATCCACAATTTGGTGTTGTGTTTGCTTTGGTTCCATCTCTTCATTCTTTCTGGAGTTAGTTCTCCTGATCTCTAGTTGCATTTGGGTACCTACCTACCTGGGGAGTTTGATTTTCAGTGCCCTATCTTTTGGTCTTTTCATATGGTTCATGGGGTTCTCAAGGCAAGAATACTGAAGTGGTTTGCCATTCCTTTATCCACTGGACCACGTTTTGTCAGAACTCTCCACCATGACTTGTCCATCTTGGGTGGCCCTACACAGGATGGCTCATAGTTTCATTGAGTTAGACAAGGCTGTGGTCCATGTGATCAGATTGGTTAGTTTTCTGTGATTGTGGTTTTCAGTCTGTCTGCCTTCTGATGGAGAAGGATAAGAGGCTTATGGAATATTCCTGATGGGAGACAATGACTGAGGGGGAAACTGGGTGTTTTTAATTAGTCATTACAATAAATCAAAAACCAAGTTTGTGAAAATTTCACCAGACCCACACCCAAAATTTACATTTTATGATAATAGGATTAGAACTTAACAATAGAAAGATCTTACTAGACCCACTCGCATAATATACATTCTAAGATATCAGGATTAGTCAGAAGGTTTTCAGGAAGAAGAAACAGTCCTCAAGCAGGATACTTTGTTGTTATATAATCCCTAGTACAGAGTTTAAACTGATTTGTATGATCATCAGTTCCAGGCTTGAAGAAGAAGGGAAAAAAAAAAAAAAAACCTCTTTTATGTGACTAAGACTGAGGAAAGCAGAGAGGGAAAAAAAAAAATGTCCTTTCCTCCTCCTTGAGAATTCCAAACCCCTAGCTCCTCGTTGAGAACCCCAGATCCCTTTCTACTCGTGGACCCCAGAATTCTTATCAACCTGCCTAGGAACTGACTCTCAATAACATGTGGAGAGAAAAAAGAAAGGTAAGGAAAAAATTTTTTCACTCTCCTCTTTCATTTTCATCAAGAGGCTCTTTAGTTCTTCTTCACTTTCTGCCATAAGGGTGGTGTCATCTGCATATCTGAGGTTATTAATATTTCTCCCAGCAATCTTGATTCCAGCTTGTGCTTCTTCCAGCCCAGCGTTTCTCATGATGTACTCTGCATAGAAGTTAAATAAGCAGGGTGACAATATACAGCCTTGACGTACTACTTTTCCTATTTGGAACCAGTCTGCTATTCCATTTCCAGTTCTAACTGTTGCTTCCTGACCTGCATACAGGTTTCTCAGGAGACAGGTCAAGTGGTCTGGTATTCCCATCTCTTGAAGAACTTTCCACAGTTTATTGTGATCCACACAGTCAAAGGCTTTGGCATAGTCAATAAAGCAAAAACAGATGTTTTTCTGGAACTCTCTTGCTTTTTCGATGATCCAATGTTGGTGTTGATGATCCAATGTTCGATGTTGGCAATTTGATCTCTGGTTCCTCTGTCTTTCCTAAAACCAGATTGAGCATCTGGAAGTTCACCGTTCACATATTGCTGAAGCCTGGCTTGGAGAATTTTGAGCATTACTTTACTAGCGTGTAAGATGAGTACAATTGTGTGGTAGTTTGAGCATTTTTTGGTATTGCCTTTCTTTGGGATTGGAATGAAAACCGACATTTTGCAGTCCTGTGGCCACTGCTAAGTTTTCCAAATTTGCTGGCATATTGAGTGCCGCACTTTCACAGCATCATTTTTCAGGATTTGAAATAGCTCAGCTGGTATTCGGTCACCTTTGTTCATAGTGATGCTTTCTAAGGCCCACTTGACTTCACATTCCAGGATGTCTGGCTCTAGATGAGTGATCACACCATAATGATTATCTGGGTCGTGAAGATCTTTTTTGTAGAGTTCTTCTGTGTATTCTTGCCACCTCTTCTTAATATCTTCTGCTTCTGTTAGGTCCAGACAATTTCTGTCCTTTATTGAGCCCATCTTTACATGAAGTCTTCCCTTGGTATCTCTAATTTTCTCGAAGAGATCTCTAGTCTTTCCCATTATATTGTTTTCCTCTATTTCTTTGCATTGATCTCTGAGGAAGGCTTTCTTATCTCTCCTTGCTATTTTTTGGAACTCTGCATTCAGATGCTTATATCTTTCCTTTTCTCCTTTGCTTTTCACTTCTCTTCTTTTCACAGCTATTTGTAAGGCCTCCTCAGACAGCCATTTTGCTTTTTGCATTTTTTTTCCTTGGGTATGGTCTTGATTCCTGTCTCCTGTACAATGTCATGAACCTCCATCCATAGTTCATCAGGTACTCTGTCTATCAGATCTAGTCCCTTAAATCTATTTCTCACTTCCATTGTATAGTCATAAGGGATTTGATTTAGGTCATACCTGAATGGTGTCTAGTGGTTTCCCCACTTTCTTCAATTTAAGTCTGAATTTGGCAATAAGGAGTTCATCATCTGACCACAGTCAGCTCCTAGTCTTGTTTTTGCTGACTGTATAGAGATTCTCCACCTTTGGCTGCAAAGAATATAATCAATCTGATTTTGGTGTTGACCATCTGCTGATGTCCATGTGTAGTCTTCTCTTGTGTTATTGGAAGAGGGTGCTTGCTATGACCATTCAGAAATCTAAGACCATTGCATCTGGTCCCACCACTTTATGGCAAATAGATGGGGGAAGCAGTGGAAACAGTAGCTGACTTTATTTTGGGGGCTCCCAAATTATAGCAGATGGTGACTGCAGCCATGAAATTAAAAGACGCTTACTACTTGGAAGGAAAGTTATAACCAACCTAGACAGCATATTAAAAAGCAAAGACATTACTTTGTCAACAAATGTCCATCTGGTCAAGGCTATTGTTTTTGCAGTTGTCATGTATGGATGTGAGATTTGGACTATAAAGAAAGCTGAGCGCTGATGAATTGATGCTTTTGAACTGTGGTGTTGGAGAAGACTCTTGAGAGTCCTCTGGACTGCAAGGAGACCCAACCAGTCCATCCTAAAGGAAATCAGTCCTGGGTGTTCATTGGAAGGACTGATGTTGAAGCTGAAACTCCCAATACTTTGGGCACCTGATGCGAAGATCTGACTCATTTGAGAAGACCCTGATGGTGGAAAAGATTGAGGGTAGGAGGAAAAGGGGACGACAGGATGAGATGGTTGAATGGCATCACCAACTCAGTGGACATGGGTTTGGGTAGTCTCCGGCAGTTGGTGATGGACAGGGAGGCCTGGTGTGCTGCAGTTCATGGGATCACAAAGAGTTGGACACGACTGAGTGACTGAACTGAACTGAAGGAAAAACTATTGAAAAAAAAAATAGAGTGGCATGATTTGAGAGAATAACACTGGAACATGTATATTACCATATGTAAAATAGCCAGAGGGAGTTTGATTACGACAAAGGGCACTGAGAGCCACTGGTCTGTGAAGACTTGAAAGGATAGGGTGGGGAGGGAGATGGATTCAGAAGCAAGGGAACATATGTATGCCTGTGGCTGATCCATGTTCCTGTACAGCAAAACCATCACAAAATTTTGAAAAAAAAAATTATTACAACTGACAATGAACCAAGGAACATATTATTTGTTTCTATAATGTGACATCAACACTGTAGTATCCTCTGGAAAACTAGACTTCTATTTAGTATTTATTATTTAATAAACATTTCCAAACATATCATGTTCATTCAGTTCAGTTCAGTCACTTAATCCTCTCTGACTTTCTGCGACCCCATTGACTGCAGAACGCCAGGCTTCTCTGTCCATCATCAACACCCAGAGCTTATTCAAACTCATGTGCGTAGAGTCGGTAATGCCATCCGACCTCTGTCGTCCCCTTCTCCTGCCTTCAATCTTTCTCAGCATCAGGATCTTTTCAAATGAGTCAGTTCTTTGCATCAAGTGGCCAAACCATTGGAGTTTCAGCTTCAGCATCAGTCCTTCCAATGAACATTCAGGGCTGATTTCCTTTAGAATAGACTGGTTGGATCTGCTTACAGTCCAAGGGACTCTCAAGAGTCTTTTCCAACACCACAGTTCAAAAGTATCATTTCTTTGGCGCTCAGCTTTCTTTATAGTCCAACTCTCACATCCATACATGACCACTGGAAAAACCATAGCTTTGACTAGACTGAGTGTTGTTGGAAAATTAATGTCTTTGCTGCTTAATATGCTGTCTAGTTTGGTCATAACTTTTGTTCAAAGGAGCAAGCATCTTTCAATTTCATGGCTGCAATCTCCAAATGTAGTGATTCTGGAACCGCCAAAAATAAAGTCTGTCACTGATTCCATTGTTTCCCCTTCTATTTGCCATGAAGTGATGGAACCAGATGCCATGATCTTAGTTTTCTGAATGTTGAGTTTTAAGCCAACTTTTTCATTCTCCTCTTTCACTTTCATCAAGAATCTCTTTAGTTCTTCTTCGCTTTCTGTCATAAGGGTGGTGTCATCTGCATATCTGAGATTGTTGATATTTCTCCCAGTAATCTTGATTCCAACTTGGGCTTCATCCAGCCTGACGTTTTGCATGATGTATCTGCATATACATTAAATAAGCAGGATGACAATATGCAGCCTTGATGTACTTCTTTCCCGATTTGGAACCAGTCTGTTGTTCCATATCCAGTTCTAACTGTTGCTTCTTAACCTGCATACAGATTTCTCAGGAGGCAGGTCAGGTGGTTTGGTATTCCCATCTCTTGAAGAATTTTCCAGTTTGTTCTGATCCACACAGTCAAAGGCTTTGGCATTGTCAATAAAGCAAAAGTAGATGTTTTTCTGGAACTACCTTGCTTTTTCCATGATCCAACAGATGGTGGCAATTTGATCTCTGGTTCCTCTGCCTTTGCTAAATCCAGCTTGAACATCTGGAAGTTCACACACTGTTGAAGCCTGACTTCGAGAATTTTGAGCATTTCTTTTCTAGTGTGTGAGATGAGAGAAATTTTGCTGTATTTTGAGCATTCTTTGGTATTGCCTTTCTTTGGGGTTGGAATGAAAACTTACCTTTTCCAGTCCTGTGGCCACTGCTGAGTTTCCCAAATTTCCTGGCATATTGAGTGTAACACTATAACAGCATAGTCTTTTTTCAAATATAAATTTATTTATTTTAATTGGAGGCTAATTACAATTTTGTATTGGTTTTGCCATACATCAACATGAATCTGCCACGGGTGTACACGTGTTCCCCATCTTGAACCCCCCTCCCACCTCCTTCCCCATACCATCCCTCTGGGTCATCCCAGTACACCAGACCCGAGCATCCAGTATCATGCATCAAACCTGGACTGGCGATCTGTTTCACATATGATGTTATACATGTTTCAATGCCATTCTCCCAAATCATCCCACCCTCGCCCTCTCCCACAGAGTTAACAGCATCATCTTTTAGAATTTGAAACAGTTCAACCAGAATGCCATCACATCCGCTAGCTTTGTTCGTAGTGATGCTTCCTAAGGCCCACTTGACTTTGCATTCCAGATGTCTGGCTGTAGGTGAGTGATCACACCATCGTGGTTTTATGGGTCATGAAGAGCTTTTTTTGTATAGATATATAATGTTTATTAGGCTACTGTAAAAATGCCTTAGGCAATAGATAGTAAATAGTAATTTATCTATTTAGTAAGATAGATAAATAGTAAGCCACTACCATCTTTAACAACAGTATGACCAATGGAACATATGTGTGCCATAAGGGAATGTTATAAATTCATAGTATGACCAAACATTCAGTGTTTTCTTACACAGTCTCACTGTGGTTTTTCCATGTTTGACTCCTGACTCCTTTAGACTTCAAAAACAACCACCACTTCCTGTGCTGCCTCTCTGGGCAGGCTGAGACAAAAGACTAAGGCCCCCTTCCTTTGATACCAACTAGTAGCTCACCAGAGTAGGAACCCTCCCCTCCTTGCCATCCGGTAATCATCTTAGCACTCTGAGAATGTCACCATTCCTCATTAGTCAAGTTTTTTTTTTTCCCCAACAGCTTGGAAGTCTACTGTGCTCCCACTGGAAATCTTCAGCAGTTAACAAACCTTATAACATTTTAGCATATGCCTTCATCTGTCTCAATATCCAAACCAAACTTTGGATTTGGTTTCATTTTGTTCTTTTGGTGACTGTAAAGTAACAAGAGCCAACATGTTGGGGACTGAATATATGAAATTTCTAGCTGATCAAGCAAAAAGAATTCTCATCATACAGTGTGGATTCTAAACTATTTCTGGGAATTCCCTGGTGGCTCAGTGGTAAGGAATCCACCTGCCAAGAAGGAGGCATGGGAGAGATCCCTGGTCTGGGAAATTCCTACATGCTGTGGAATTATCCCATGAGCCACAACTATTTGACCAATAATAAATGAATAATAAAAACTACATCATTTATTTCAGAATGCCCCAAGTTCAAAAAGAGATATCACTTAAATGTATTCAGGGTTATGGGAAAATGATACAAATTTTATTAGAGCACAAGACTTAAGCTACATTCTTAACAAAACAGAGGCACAACATAAATGGCAGCAGTTAATGACAAAGCAGATACACACTCGTACGTTTCTGTTTCTTTTGACTCAATTAAAAAAAAAAAAACTGCTCTCTTCAAGTTCCAAGAATCAGTTCAGTTCAGTTCAGTTCAGTTGCTCAGTCATGTCCAACTCTTTGCAACCCCATGAATTGCAGCACGCCAGGCTTTCCTGTCCATCACCAACTCCCAGAGTTCACTCAAACTCATGTCCATCGAGTTGGTGATGCCATCCAGCCATCTCATCCTCTGTCGTCCCCTTCTCCTCCTGCCCCCAATCCCTCCCAGCATCAGAGTCTTTTCCAATGAGTCAACTCTTTGCATGAGGTGGCCAAAGTACTGGAGTTTCAGCTTTGGCATCAGTCCTTCCAATGAACACCCAGGACTGATCTCCTTTAGAATGGACTGGTTGGATCTCCTTGCAGTCCAAGGGACTCTCAGGAGTCTTCTCCAACACCACAGTTCAAAAGCATCAATTCTTCAGCGCTCAGCTTTCTTCACAGTCCAACTCTCACATCCATACATGACCACAGGAAAAACCATAGCCTTGACTAGATGGACCTTTGTTGGCAAAGTAACGTCTCTGCTTTTTAATATGCTATCTAGGTTGGTCATCAACATAGCTTTTCTTCCAAGGAGCAAGTGTCTTTTAATTTCATTTGTGCAGTCATCATAAGCAGTGATTTTGGAGCCCTCAAAAATAAAGTCTGACACTGTTTCCACTGTTTCCCCATCTATTTCCCATGAACTGATGGGACCAGATGCCATGATCTTAGTTTTCTGAATGTTGAGCTTTCAGCCAACTTTTTCACTCTCCTCTTTCACTTACATCAAGAGGCGTTTTAGTTCCTCTTCACTTTCTGCCAGAAGGGTAGTGTCATCTGCATATCTGAGGTTATTGATATTTCTCCCAGCAATCTTGATTTCAAGAATAAGTTTCCATTAATCATTTATATGCGAGAGCAATTGCCAGTCAAGGGAGAAAATGACCAACATTTCCCTGGTACAGTTTCTCCCATGTAATCAGTCTCCACTAAGCTGTCAACTCTCCTCCCATGAAAAGCCGAACTCCCTTAATGTACAGTTTGCTCTTTACATGGTCAGATGGTACAGCACTCAGTCCTATAACCACGGTGGCCAGTGTACAGAAGGGCATCCTGAACATAATGAGCATGCTGAGTCATGTCATGGTTTGACATGGTTCCCTGTCCCTTACTGATCCTAATTCACACTCCATTGTGTTTGATATTTTAGTGTCCCTGTTTACCCATGAAAGATGGATATTAATGATCCACATCTAATGAAGTCTGTCCCTCATTTTGCTGATTTCTTTGCAGAAACAATCATGAAATTCTCTAAGTTTTCAAATGGCATAAAAAATAATGGTGCCTTCTCAAGAAAACTCAAGTAATTAAATACATACTAAAGATTAGGGGTCATTTCCACTGATCATGAAATTTCAACATACTTAACATAATTATACTGCCAGAACACAGTAGGTTAACTGTTGGGAAATTAAAGATTTATTTATTCCTAAAATGAATCGTCTCATGTGATCTATTGTAAAGACTGTCCCCAAATTTTATGAAAGTCATTACAATTCTAAGGATTCTCCCCAATATGAATCTTGAGTGGAATCTGGAGGAAATACGTTTTCTTAAATGTATTTCCAAATTCAGTGTATCTGTAGTTTCTGACCTGCATAAATCACCTCATTATGCCCAAAGCGTGAATATCTCACGAAAAAATTCATTACCTGTGTAAGCTTACTCTCCATATAAAACCTCTCATGTTTCCATCGTTTTGATCTTTGTGTTAAAGCTTTAGCGTGCACATTACTTCTGTGTGGTTTCTCTGAAAGACATCTATTCTGAAGTCTAGTGCACTCTGAAGCCTGCAGAAAGCCCTTCCCCATCCAATTCCAAGACTCCTCTTTACAATGGAGTCTTGTTGTCTAATACTTCAACTCAAGCTGAAACTTTCTCCACCTCCATTGCATTTGGTTTTTTTGTTTTGTTTTGTTTTTTTTGTTTGTTTGGTTTTTTTTCTCCATTGCATTTGTAAAGCATTGTTCCAGAATCTTTTCCAACTTTGATGTTTGGGTAAAATTCTTTCCACAAATATTGTATTAGTGTGGTTTATCTCCAGGATATATATTCTTAGATGCCTAAAGAGTGAGCAGTAATTGTGACAACTGCCATAATAGTTGCATTTCTAAGTATAAAGTATTTGGTGAACACTGAGATACAGGGGGTACCTAAAAGCCTTGCCACATATTCTACACTGGTAAGGTTCTCTCTACTATGGATGATCTGATGGATGATGAGATGTAATCCCAAGTAAAGGTTTTACACACTCATGTCACTTGTAAGCTTTCTCTCCAAAATGACTTCTTTACTGAAGCCTGACTTCAGATTGTTGCCTAAAAACCCCGACACACTTATTACACTGATACAATTTTTATCCAGTGTGAGTATTTTCAAGAAGCCTAAGGTGTAAAGAAGAAGCCTGGCCACATTGATTACATTTGAAAGGTCTCTGGAGTATGGGTCGCCTGATGTCTTTTTAGGCCTGAACACTACCTGAAGGATCTGCCACACTCATATTTTTAAGGTTTCTCTCCATTATTAATTCTCTGATGGTGGGAATGATTAGCCCGTTACTGAAATCCTGGCCACACACATTATATGATTTCCTCCACTGGAGTGATTGACTTTTCTCTGAATGTATGGATTCTCACCAGTATGTATTTTCTCATGTTTTGTAAAAAACTGAATGCCTTCCGAAAGTCTTACTACATGCATTACAAGGGTAAGATTTCAATTCAGAATTACCTGAGGATTAGTTAGGTCTGAATACAGAATCAAAGCTTTGCCACATCTACCACAGTTTTCCTCCAGTTTGACTTTTCTGAAGGCCAAAAGCTTCATATACCTTGCTGCATTCACTACATTTGTAAGTTTTCACTGCAGTATTGATTTTCAGATAATCTGCAAAGTCATTCCTTATGACTGCAGGCTTTATCATATAAATTCCATTTGTGTGGTTTTGTTTCAGAAACCAGTACTCAAGAAACCAAGCACCACATTCAGAGAGTTGGAGAACTCAAGTTTATTATGTCGGCAGGCCCAGAGGTTGTAACACCCTAAGCTCTGAGCCCTGAACAAAGGGGTTAGAGTTTTTCCACAAGGACAGGCATGATTAAGTAGGTTTGCAGGGACTAGGGCAATTGCAAAGAGCAGGACAAGGGTGAGAGAGATAAGCTCCAGTTCCTAGAACTGTGAGTCCCCAGTTTCTGAGACCTACATGATGTAGACTTTGCAAGGAGCAAGCTGAGTTACAAAGGCAGGAGGAGAAAGAGGTAAAACTTTAACTTTTCCTCTTCATTGCCTGCCGGGAGCCACCACGGGAGACCCCACCCATGACAAGGTCATGTGGAAGAGAGCTGTTAAGCAAGGCTTCAGAACTCAACGGGCTCCCTAGGCTTTCTCGAGCATCTACCCCCAAACCAGAATCTGTCTGTCTTACTATTTCATGACTTTCACCAACTCCTCTGACATTAACAGGGGGCTAACCTTGATCACCTTTCTCTGGAGAAAATTAACGTAGGGCTATAGCTAATAAGTCTCCTGGACATGAGAAGAATATTTCAAATCAAACCCCCTCTGTTAGCATTTTAGCTTGCTTGGCAGTTATATCCAGACTCTTGCAGCTACACATGTGATTATTTACAGCCTCCCAACTGTGAGAGGCACAGAAAGCCTAAAACATAGAGCCTTTCAAAGAGTTAAAAGTTATTAGAGTAGTGCTAATGTAAGATTTCATTATTTGGCCAATGCTTGTTGCTAAGTTCCCATATCTTTTATCCACTGTGCACCTGGGAGTGCATTAGTTAACATAGTTGGAAAGTAAGAAAAACAAGTGTAGCCTTGAAATTAACCACATCAGACTTTTGAGTTAATTGGTTCTTTCTTGTAACTCACTGCACCTTTACTCCATGAGAAATGTAACTTGTTTAATACTTTTTGAGGCTGACATAGATTAGAAATATAAGAAAAAAACATTTCGGGGGAAAATAAGTTTTCTGGTTGAAAGCCTTTATCAAAAGAGGGTCATAAAATGTTCACAGGCCTCCAAGGCCAGAAGATAATGTACACAATATTGTTTATGGGAAAGGTTTGCAGAAAAATCCTGGTTTCAATAAAGACAAAACAGATATAATGTTTCGGCTGACTCTGTATGACTTTGCATCTTTCATTTCCCTCTATGTACAAGTAAAGGTATAAAAGACCCTTTTAAAAATAAAAACAATGGGCCTCACTTGAAGAAGCTTGGTCACCCCGTGTTTTTCTTTTTCCTCTTTTTTTCTCTCTTACTTTCTTTTTCAGGCTTGGAGCATAGAGGCTCCCTGCGTTCACTTATTTGCCCGGGTTACTAAGACCTGAACGGGAAGACGTTCTGCGTCTTCACTCCCTCAGGAGACCGGGAAGGCACCTGTGGCCTCCGTGAACAGGGCAAACTTCTTGTCTCAAAGTTTTATTGGCTTTCTATGTAAATCAGCCTCTTTCTCTCCTCTATTTTCTCATCTATAATACTCTTTCCTTATCTCTCTCTAAATCATCCGCCGACGCGGTTTTTCCTTCAGGTTCCCCTGGATCCTGCGGGGGCTGGACCCCGGCAATTGCCCCTTCTTGATGCTTCTATCGCTCTTTGTACAAAGCATCATCTCATGTTTTGTAGGACATTCAGAGCTCTCCATTGTTTAGGGGGGCTATATTGAGCTATTGCTATTTGTAACTTTATGGATTCTTTCCAAGAGGCTATGAACTGTGTAATTTCATTGAGAATAAAAGGGCCAAACGAGCGCCACAAAGAACATGAAGAGAGGACTCGTTAAAGGGAGAAGCCACGATGCCCAGCTCCATATATTGTTCCAGTTAGCCTAGGAATTCGCTAGTTCCTGTCTCCTTTTTATGATTCGTTCCCTTAGTTGTAGGGCTATGTCCCTGACTATTCCTGATTGGTTTACATAAAAGCAGCATTCTTCATTCAAGAAGAGGCAGAGTCCTCCCTGTTCAGCTGTCAGTAGCTCAAGCCCTCTCCTATTCTGTAAAACCACCTCAGCCAGGCAATCTAGTTGGTCTTGTAAAGCCACTAAAGATGTGGCTGCTCTCTCAATGTCTTCTGCGAAGTCCTTGGACAGTGTATGGTAGAAGGTGGTTGATGAAGCAATTCTTCCTATTCCCATACCTATCCCAGTCATAATTTCCAAACCAACTAGTAGGGGTATAAACTGGATGGCTCTTTTTGACTACAGATGTGCTGTCAGAGGTACGATGAGAGTCTGGTTGTTAGGGACAATATTCATCTGGGGAGTGAGGAAAGCTAAGGTGCAGATACCCATCCAGTTGATTGGTAGACATAAGCATCTGTCCCACAAACAAAGAAAAGGCCTTGATGGGGGCGGCACCATACTGTGTTTGTGGGAGGACGAGTTGGTCACTCATCCATGATTACATTGGTCCCTGGCTAAACTGCCTACAGGTTCAATTCCTCCATCATTTGTAAAGCATTCTGGAACCTTACTGCCTAAATCCATGATTACATTGGTCCCTGTAGGCAGTTACACGGGTCCCTGGCTAAACTGCCTACAGGTTCAATTCCTCCATCATTTGTAAAGCATTCTGGAACTTTTTGAGTTTCATTGCCCTTAATGATAACCCTGTATGCAAGACAGCAAAAGAGACACAGATGTATAGAACAGTCTTTTGGACTCTGTGGAAGAGGGCGAGGGTGGGATGATTTGGGAGAATGGCATTGAAACATGTATAATATCATATATGAAATGAATCGCCAGTCCAGGTTCAATGCATGATTCAGGATGCTTGGGGCTGGTGACCCAGAGGGATGGTACAGGGAGGGAGGTGGGTGGGGGGTTCGGGATGAGGAACACATGTACACCTGTGGCGGATTCATGTTGATGTATGGCAAAACCAATACAATATTGTAAAGTAATTAGCTTCCAATTAAAATAAACATAAAAAAAAAGACTGGCCCTTGTAAGGGTGGATCTATAGGAGTTCCCATGGCTGTTGCAATATTTAATGGTACTGGTATAGCTAAATACCGTGGAGCTCCTAAGGACAAGCAAAGCCAGCAATCCCCGGCCAGCTGGGGGTTGGTGTCATTAAGAAGGTGATGAATTGCGTTGAGAACTTGGTACAGACAAGGGCCTAAGGGGGAGTTAACTCTGTAACCTGCGTCATACTGCCAATAGGCAGAGGCTGATTTTTAGGGCAAAGTTGGTCCGTGATTTCATTTGTCTGCATTATTGTCCCTGTCCAGTAGGTTTTTCCATTTATTTGGCAGACAGACAGCTGTTCTGTGTTGTAACATCTGCTTGGCATTTGGGGGTAGATGGAGGTGCAGGGGCATGGTGGCGATGCCATGGTGTCAGAATACCACCCAGGGTTTGGATCCTCTAGTGGGGGAAACGTAGCAGCAGCGGGGAGCATAACTTGAAAACATTTTTGGCACCAGGGCCCTGGATATACATTGCACGGTTATGAAGGCAGTAGGTGATCAGCCTATGGGATTGGCTATCTATACATTGTTTTAGCTGATGGTTAAGTAAGCGATTTTCCAAGGGTTGACTGTAATGTTGACAGGTGCATGATGGATAAGGAACGGCTGTTCCAGCAAGGGACATCAAAAGGCTGCAAAGCAGCCTGCATATAACAGATAACTGAACACTAGCAAAATGTTTTCTCCGCATCTTTGGGTTGTCACGGCTATAGCAACTGAACCTATTGTGAGGGGGGGGTCAGTTATACCGTGGAGCAATTTAGTTAGTAGGGAGAATTGATCATAAGAGACATCTAATAAGAATGAGGCTTCCCACTACGATGAGTGCTAACTGCAGCTTCTGACCCAAATCCCAGTCCTGGGCTGTGACTGAAGCCAGTCCTGTAGCAAAGAGCACAGCAATAATACCAATCAGATATACAGGCCAGGGTTGACAATAAATATCCATTGATATTTTGATAGTCAGATCCTTAAGCTTCTGCTGTGTGTTGACCAAACAGCTGCTGGAGTGTGGCTGGAGCAAGGCTGAAGAAGTCTCAAGCTTCTGCCTTGCATGGACTAGTCAGCTTCTGGAGTGACTAGAGCAGGGCTCAGTGTCTTTCGTAGGTGAGGGCCATTGTTTTTGGAACCAGACCTTGAGGGGATTTTCAGGGTTCCGAACTGTTTTCCAGGTGTCCTCATTACAGGAAGCCGCTGTCTTCTTGACTCTGGTGTGGTGGATCCAAGGGATGATGCCTGTAACTTTAACAGCAGTAGGGGTTGCCAGGACAACCGTGTGAGAGCCTGTCCCAACTTGCTGACATGGTTGTTTTTTCCAATCTTTAACCCATACCTCATCTCCTGGGTGATTGGGATGAACCCAGTTGCCCCAAGGAACAGGTGTCCTTTCTAAGGTTTCTCAGGCAATATGGTGCAAGACTTTTGCCAGGATCTGGAGGTGTCGGGACATCTCCAGGTCAGCTAGTTGTTGGGGGTTTCCCTTGAGTTTTCCTAACCCTGGGGGTTTTCTCCATATAAGATCTCAAAGGGAGGATAGCCTGAGGACTCAGGGTGCATGGGGCTTTGAGTAAGGCTGGGGGGTAACATGTTGATCCAAGATAACTGGTCTCCTGACAGAGTTTAGATAAGGTAGTCCTGAGGGTATAGTTCATGCATTCAACTTTCCCTGAGCTCTGTGGCCTGTAAGCAGTGTGAAGCTTCCACTTGATTCCCAGTGTCCTGGATAGAGTTTGGATTATCTGAGATACAAAAGCTGGCCCATTGTCAGACCCTATGGAGAGAGGCAGCCCATATCTCGGGATCATGTCTCTTCACAGGGCCTTGGCCACTTCTCGTGCCTGTTCAGTGCACGTGGGGGTGGCTTCAGCCCATCCCGTGTAGTAGACTACCACAAGGAAGTACTTATGGCCCCTACAGGGCTTGACTTCAGTAAAGTCCACTTCTAGATCTTCAAAGGGCAGTGTCCCAACAGTCAGCACCCCTGGGTTGGGTCTTGGTTGTTGCCTGGCATTGTTTTGCATACAAGTCATACATCTAGCACTGATCTAGGCACATAGGGTTGGGAGCTTAGAAAAGAAATGGTAGTGGCTCAGTAAGCTCTCCAGTGCAGTCTTCCCTAAACGAGTTTTCTCATGATGTTGTTTTTCCAGCTGGATTTCTGCATTGCTGGAGACAAAGAGTCTTTGGTCTGGGAGCTTCCAGCAGCCCTCCTTTTCTTTTATTCCTCCCTCATTTAGAGCCCATAGATCTTTTTCCTTGGTATATCTCGGGGATGGAGGCAATTCTGTTGCCAAGAGGGACTTAAAGATTGACTCGGGGCCCACTGTGGGGCTCGGATGGGTTGCTGCCTCCTTGGCTGCCTGGTCGCCAACCGATTCCCATTGCTGACTGGATCAGTTCCTCGCTGATGGCCTTTACAATGGATGACTGCCACTTGGGAAGGCTACCAGACTGCTTCTAACAGCTGAAGGATTTCTTTTTTGTATTTTAATCTCCTTTCCTCCCACTGTCAATAGTCCCCTTTCTTTATAAATGGCTCCATGTACATGTAAAGTAGCAAAGGCATACCTTGCCTCGGTATAGAAGTTGACTCCTTTCCCTTCGGCATGCCGTAGTGCCTGGGCGAATGCCCATAGCTCAGCCTGCACTGGTGACCACCCTTGTAGCAAGGCCTCGGCCTTCACTATCTTGTCAGGTGTTGTTATGGCAGAGCCTGCTTTGTGCTGCTCGTCTTGGATGAAACTGCTTCCATCAGTGAACTGTTCCAGTTTTGGGTTCTGGAGGGGACTGTCCATCAGGTCCAGCCTGCTTGAGTAAATTTCATCTATGAGCTCCTCACAGTTACAATCGGGATTTCCCGCTTCTCTAGGTAAAAAGCTGGCAGGGTTCAGTGTCTGCACAGTCTCGAGTTGGACCTGTGGGTTTTTGCAAAGCAGTTCTTCATAGTGAGTCATCCCGGAGTTGGTCAACTACTTATGCCCCTGGCTATTCATCAAGGCAGTAACAGTATGCGGAATCTTTACATTTTGTCCTAGAGTAAGCTTATCTGCTTCTCTGACCAAAACCACAGTGACAGCTAATGCCCAGAGGCATAGCAGCCATCCTGCGGCAACTGGATCCAGTGGTTTGGACAGGTATGCGACTGGGCACTGCCATGGCCCAACTATTTGTGTGAGGACCCCCCAGTGCAGTGTGATTTTTTTCATGTACAAAGAGGTTAAAGTCCCGTGTTACATCCGGCAGCCCTAATGCTGGAGCACTGGTCAAGACTCTCTTTATCTTCTTAAAGGCCTTTTCCTGTTCAGGTCCCCACTCCAGGGGGTCCTTATCAGACCCTGCTGTGGCTTTAAACAAAGGCTTGGCAATTTTAGAGAAACCCAGTATCCAGACCTGGCAGAATCCAGAAGCCCCAAGGAACTCACTGATTTCTTTCTTGGTGTTCGGCCGAGCTATTGAACAGACGGCTTGCTTCCTCTCATGTCCTAGCTCCTGATGCCCTTTTCCCATGACACCTTGTACTCTGTGGTGGAGAGTAGAGCCAGCAGGGCTTTGGTGCCTCCAGCAGTCCCCTGGGTGGGACTGGCTAGCAACAGCTCATCCACGTACTGGAGTGGGGTGCAGTTGAAAGTTTTTCCGGGAAATGCAGCAAGGTACATGGTAGGTGAGTTTTTGAAGCCTTGTGGCAGTCGGGTCCAAGTCAGCTGTGTCTTTCTCCCAGTGTGTGGATCTTCCCATTCAAAGGCAAACAAGGACTGGTTGGTTGGCTGGTTGGAGGCAGAAGAATGCATCCTTGAGATCCAGCAGGTGAACCAGCTTGTCTGAGCCGGTAAGAGACTCTGGAGAGTGTAGCAATTTGGTGATGACTGCATTGTTGACAGCGCAAAGGTCAACAGTGGGCTGGGTAGTAGTCATTCCCTCCAGACTTTTTGACTGGTAAGAGCTGAGTGTTACAGGGAGACTGACATCCGATTAGGATCTCGGTATCTCGTAGGTGCTGGATGTGGTCCCAAATTCCCAGGCGTGCCTCCCTTGGTACTGGATATTGTTTCTAACGGGAGTGGCTCCTGGCCTCAGGTCCACTACAATGGGCATATAGTTTCTGGCCGAACCTGGGCCCCTGCTGCCCAGACATCAGGGAATTCTTTTAGCAGTCTGGGGGGATTTATTTGTTCCCTCCCTGAGCAATAGAGATGCCATTCATCTTCCCTGGGCATGGTCACGGCCATCATCAGAGCCAACTGTCTCCCCAAGGTCAGGCTTGCAGGCTTTCTGGGGGCAAAGGTGATTTCTGCCCTCAGTTTTCTCAGTAAGCCCCTACCCAGCAGGGGAATGGGGCATTCTGGTAAGTAGAGAAATTCATGAATCACCAGATGGCCCCCTACCTGACATGAATGGGCCTTGCAAAATGAGCAGGCTGCTATTTTCCCTGTGGTCCCAACAACAGTTGCTGTTTGGCCTGTGAGGGGAGCCACAGGTGTGATTACCACAGTGCCCAGCTTGGTATCCACCATAAAAGTCATTGATTGGCCCCATAATTTCATTGTGACCCTGGGCTCCCAGGGGCCCAGGATCAGGGATCCCAGTCTTTCCTGGTCTGATTCTGCTCCAGCCAGGCTGAAAAGGTTTTGGACAGTTGGCTCAGGCTGGTACCTTTCTGTGCTGGGTCGACTGAACTTCTTCGACCCTTTAGATGCCCCTCTGTGGTGGGGGCACTCATTCCTCCATTGTCCGGTCTCTGCAATAGGCACACTAGTCGTGGCATAGAGGTAGACTTTTCTTAGTTTCCCCTTTTCATGAGGAAACTGTTTCACTTGATCTGAGCTCCTCAGTGCTGCTGCTAGCAGGGCTGCTTTCTGTTTCATTCTTTTATCTGCTTCTTGTTGGGCTTCACAGTCTCGGTTCACAAAGACTTTATTTGTTACCTCCAGGAGCTGTATGACATTCACACCAGCCAAAGCCTTCCAGTTTTTGGAGCTTTCGTTGGATGTCTGCACAGGATTAAGCCACAAAGCCAGGGTTAATCATTCATTGATTCTCAGCTGTCTCAGCGTCAAACGGGGTCTATGTCTGGAACACTTCACACAGTCTCTCACAGAAATCCGTGGGGGTCTCATGCACTTTTTGGATTATCGTTGTAATTTTGGACATACTGGTGGGCTTTTTGACTCCTGCTTGAAGTCCATGTAGAAGGGCATCACAGTAGCGACCCAGGGTTTCTTGTCCTTCTCTGGTATTGAAATCCCAATTAAGTCTCATCTCTGGCATTGCTTCTCATGCCCATCCTTCTACATCTAAGCCCCCTGCGGGGGCTTGTCTTCAGAGCCATTTTCGGGCTTCTGTCAAAATGCATCGCCTTTCCTCAGTGGTGGAGAGAGACATAAGGAGCTGATAACAGTTGTCCCATGTAGGCTGATTAGTGTGGAAAATGGACTCCAGTAGGTCAATCATAGCCTGTGGTTTATCAGAGTACACTGGGTTATGGTGTTTCCAGTTTAGGAGATCAGTAGTGCTGAAGGGCTGGTAATAGAAGATGGAGAGGCCAGGCTGGACTAAGCCATCCTCCTTCACTTGTTGAGGATCTTGAGTTTCTCGCAGCGGCATCTGACGGGCCGTGGCCAGCTGGTTAGATTGTCTGTCTGGGCAGAGCCGCTTCCCTGCTGGCTCAGAGCTGGAGTCTTGCTCATGAGGTGATGTGGGGGACATGGAGGGAGGTGGACTGTCTGGCAATGGGCCCAGCACTAGCTGCGCCAGGGCTTGTGGAGTCAGGGGAATGTATGGTGGGGGCAGTACTGGGAGTTCCACTGGATCTCCCTGGAATATAGGGCTTTTTGGTGCTTCTTTTTTCTCAGTGGTTGGGCCACAAATACCCTACTCTGTTCCTGTATGTTTGTGCAAAATCTTGCCCATGGGGCCAGGGTGTGTGCCATTAGAAGCCAGGAGTCTGTGTATGGAAACTGATCTGGATGTCCTGGAGTCCCAGTGACTACCTGGTGCTTAGACAGTGGGCAGGTCGAGAAGGTCCTCTGGCAGCCAACCAATGTCAAAGGATGGCCAACAGAGCTCACATAAGTTATTAAGCTTCCTGGGGGTCATCTTGACTCGGTAATCTCCTAAGAAGCCCTTCTTAAAATTCTTTATCCTGCAATCTAAAACTGTTGGCTTAAAGGAACTTCCATCCATGTTGACAAATCTAATCTACCTGGCAGTGTTTTGAGGAAAACCTACTCTCTTAGATGTTGGCTCAAGGAGTCAGTCGACAGAATAACTGGTAACCAATAATTTTTTCCTCCCAGTGTATCCCACCCTGAGTTGGTGGCACAGAGACAAACAAGGGTGGGTGCCCCTTCAAAAGAGACCATTTGGATGCCCATTTGGCTGCATTCCCAGGGAGAACTTGGGTGCCTCTTAGCATTGCCGGATCAGTGTAATGTACAAAATTCACAGTTGGATACATTACATTGTAAATAGTATAATAGGTATTATCCTGCTTTCTCCATATATCACAGTCACTTTTAAAATCTCTTGTTTCTGTCCCATACCCATAGTATAATGCCCATAAACGTGATGAACCAGTTCTTTTCTTTTTAAGGTCAGTATATTAGTTTGTGCTGTCAGTTATTTTCACAAACACATGCGGTCACAAGCTGATATCTGACATAAACCTGTGTACCCTATGCTCCACGCAGGCCCTTTCTTAGTCCTGACCATTCCTCACACCAGTTAGGTTCAGTTCAGTTCAGTTCAGTCGCTCAGTTGTGTCTGACTCTTTGCAACCCCATGAATCGCAGCACGCCAGGCCTCCCTGTCCAACACAAACTCCTGGAGTTCACTCAGACTCACGTCCATCGAGTCCGTGATGCCATCCAGCCATCTCATCCTCTGTAGTCCCCTTCTCCTCCTGCCCCCAATCCCTCCCAGCATCAGAGTCTTTGCCAATGAGTCAACTCTTCGCACGAGCTGGCCAAAATACTGGAGTTTCAGCTTCAGCATCATTCCCTCCAAAGAAATCCCAGGGCTGATCTCCTTCAGAATGGACTGGTTGGATCTCCTTGCAGTCCAAGGGACTCTCAAGAGTCTTCTCCAACACCACAGTTCAAAAGCATCAATTCTTCAGTGCTCAGCTTTCTTTACAGTCCAACTCTCACATCCATAGATGACCACTGGAAAAACCATAGCCTTGACTAGACATACCTTAGTCGGCAAAGTAATGTCTCTGCTTTTCAATATGCTATTTAGGTTGGTAATAACTTTTCTTCCAAGTAGTAAGCGTCTTTTAATTTCATGGCTGCAGTCACCATCTGCAGTGATTTTGGAGCCCCCCAAAATAAAGTCTGACACTGTTTCCACTGTTTCCCCATCTATTTCCCGTGAAGTGATGGGACCAGATGCCATGACCTTTGTTTTCTGAATGTTGAGCTTTAAGCCAACTTTTTCACTCTCCTCTTTCACTTTCATCAAGAGGCCTTTTAGTTCCTCTTCACTTTCTGCCATAAGGGTGGTGTCATCTACATATCTGAGGTTATTGATATTTCTCCCAGTAATCTTGATTCCAGCTTGTGCTTCTTCCAGCCCAGCATTTCTCATGATGTACTCTGCATAGAAGTTAAATAAGCAGGGTGATAACCAGTCTGTTGTTCCATGTCCAGTTCTAACTGTTGCTTCCTGACCTGCATATAGGTTTCTCAAGGGGCAGGTCAGGTGGTCTGGTATTCCCATCTCTTTCAGGATTTTCCACAGTTTCTTGTGATCCACACAGTCAAAGGCTTTGGCATAGTAAATAAAACAGAAATAGATGTTTTTCTGGACCTCTCTTGCTCTTTCAATGATCCAGTGGATGTTGGCAATTGGATCTCTGGTTCCTCTGCCTTTTCTAAAGCCAGCTTGAACATCTGGAAGTTCACAGTTCATGTATTAGTGAAGCCTGGCTTGGAGAATTTTAGCATTACTTTACTAGCGGGTGAGATGAGTGCAATTGTGTGGTAGTTTGAGCATTCTTTGGGATTGGAATGAAAATTGACCTTTTGCAGTCCTGGGCCACTGCTGAGTTTTCCAAATTTGCTGGCACATTGAGTGCAGCACTTTCACAGCATCGTCTTTCAGGATTTGAAACAGCTCAACTGGAATGCCATCAACTCCACTAGCTTTGTTCGTAGTGATGTTTTCTAAGGCCCACTACTTGACTTCACATTCCAGGATGTCTGGCTCTAGGTGAGTGATCACACCATTGTGAATATCTTCGTCGTGAAGATCTTTTTTGTACACTTCTTCTGTGTATTCTTGCTACCGCTTCTTAATATCTTCTGCTTCTGTTAGGTCCATACCATTTTTGTCCTTTATCGAGCCCATCTTTGCTTGAAATGTTCCCTTGGTGTCTCTAATTTTCTTGAAGAGATCTCTAGTCATTCCCATTCTGTTCTTTTTCTCTATTTCTTTGCATTGATTGCTGAGGAAGGCTTTCTTATCTCTCCTTGCTATTCCTTGGAACTCTGCATTCAAATGAGAATATCTTTCCTTTTCTCCTTTGCTCCTCGCTTCTCTTCTTTTCACAGCTATTTGTAAGGCCTGCTCAGAGAGCCATTTTTCGTTTTTGCATTTCTTTTCCATGGGGATGGTCTTTATCCCTGTCTCTTGTACATTGTCATGAACCTCCATCCAAAGTTCATCAGGCACTCATCTGTCAGATCTAGTCCCTTAAATCTATTTCTCACTTCCTCTGTATAATCATAAGGGATTTGATTTAGGTCAGACAGAATGTGGTCCACTGGAGAAGGGAATGGCAAGCCACTTCAGTGTTCTTGCCTTGAGAACCCCATGAACAATATGAAAAGGCAAAATGATAGGATACTGAAAGAGGAACTCCCTAGGTCAGTAGGTGCCGAATATGCTACTGGAGATCAGTGGAGAAATAACTCTGGAAAGAATGAAGGGATGAAGCCAAAGTAAAAACAATACCCAGCTGTGGATGTGACTGGTGATAGAAGCAAAGTCCGATGCTGTAAAGAGCAATATTGCATAGGAACCTGGAATGTCAGGTCCATGAATCAAGGCAAATTGGAAGTGGTCAAACAAGAGATGGCAAGAGTGAACATTCACATTCTAGGAATCAGTGAACTAAAATGGACTGGATGGATGAATTCAACTCAAATGATCATTATATCTACTACTTCAGGCAGGAATCCCTCTGAAGAAATGGAGTAGCCATCATGGTCAACAAAAGAGTCTGAAAAGCAGTACCTGGATGCAATCTCAAAAACGACAGAATGATCTCTGTTAGTCTCCAAGGCAAACCATTCAATATCACAGTTATCCAAGTCTATGCCCCAATCAGTAATGCTGAAGAAGCTGAAGTTGAACAGTTTTATGAAGACCTACAAGACCTTTTAGAACTAACACCCAAAAAAGATGTCCTTTTCATTATAGGGGACTGGAATGCAAAAGTAGGAAGTCAAGAAACACCTGGAGGAACAGGTAAATTTGGCCTTAGAATACGGAATGAAGCAGGGCAAAGACTAAAAGAGTTTTGCCAAGAAAATACACTGGTCATAGCAAACACCCTCTTCCAATAACACAAGAGAAGACTCTCTACACATAGACATCACCAGATGGTCAACACCAAAATCAGATTGATTATATTATTTGCAGCCAAAGATGGAGAAGCTCTATAAAGTCAACAAAAACAAGACCAGGAGCTGACGATGGCTCAGATCATGAACTCCTTATTACCAAATTCAGACTGAAATTGAAGAAAGTAGTGAAAACAAATAGACCATTCAGGGATGACCTAAATCAAATCCCTTATGATTATACAGTGGAAGTGAGAAGTAGATTTAAGGGACTAGATCTGATAGATAGAGTGCCTGATGAACTATTGAATGAGGTTCGTGACATTGTACAAGGATCAAGACCATTCCCATGGAAAAGAAATGCAAAAAAATCAAAATGGTTTTCTGGGGAGGCCTTACAATAGCTGTGAAAAGAAGAGAGGTGAAAAGCAAAGGAGAAAAGGAAAGATATAAGCATCTGAATGCAGAGTTCCAGAGAATACCAAGAAGAGATAAGAAAGCCTTCTTCAGAGATCAGTGCAAAGAAATAGAGGAAAAGAACAGAATGGGAAAGACTAGATCTCTTCAAGAAAATTACAGATACCAAGGGAACATTTTATGCAAAGATGGGCTCGATAAAGGACAGAAATGATCTGGACCTAACAGAAGAAGAAGATATTAAGAAGAGGTAGCAAGAATACACAGAACTCTACAAAAAGGATCTTCACGACCCAGATAATCATGATGTTGTGATCACTCATCTAGAGCCAGACATCCTGGAATGTGAAGTCAAGTGGGCCTTGGAAAGCATCACTACAAACAAAGCTAGTGGAGGTGATGGCATTCCAGCTGAGCTGTTTCAAATCCTGAAAGATGATGCTGTGAAAGTGCTGCACTCAATATGCCAGCAAATTTGGAAAACTCAGCAGTGGCCACAGGACTGCAAAAGGTCAGTTTTCATTCCAATTCCAAAGAAAGGCAATGCCAAAGAATGCTCGAACTACTGCACAATTGCACTCATCTCACATGCTAGTAAAATTCTCCAAGCCAGGCTTCAGCAATATGTGAACCATTAACTTCCTGATGTTCAAGCTGGTTTTAGAAAAGGCAGAGGAACCAGAGATCAAATTGCCAACATCCGCTGGATCACGGAAAAAGGAAGAGAGTTCCAGAAAAACATCTATTTCTGCTTTATTGACTATGCCAAAGCCTTTGACTGTGTGTATCACAATTAACTGTGGAAAATTCTGAAAGAGATGGAAATACCAGACCACCTGACCTGCCTCTTGAGAAATCTGTATGCAGGTCAGGAAGCAACAGTTAGAACTGGACATGAAACAACAGACTGGTTCCAAATAGGAAAAGGAGTACGTCAAGGCTGTATATTGTCACCCTGCTTATTTAACTTCTGTGCAGAGTAAAAACGCTGGACTGGAAGAAACACAAGCTGGAATCAAGACTGCCAGGAAAAATATCAATAACCTCAGATATGCAGATGACACCACCCTTATGGCAGAAAGTGAAGAGGAACTAAAAAGCCTCTTGATGAAAGTGAAAGTGGAGGGTGAAAAAGTTGGCTTAAAGCTCAACATTCAGAAAATGAAGATTATGGCATCCGGTCCCATCACTTCATGGGAAATAGATGGGGAAACAGTAGAAACAGTGTCAGACTTTATTTTGGGGGGCTCCAAAACCACTGCAGATGGTGACTGCAGCCATGAAATTAAAAGACACTTACTACTTGGAAGAAAAGTTATGACCAACCTAGACGGTATATTCAAAAGCAGAGACATCACTTTGCCGACTAAGGTCCGTCTAGTCAAAGCTATGGTTTTTCCAGTGGTCATGTATGGATGTGAGAGTTGGACTGTGAAGAAGGCTGAGTGCCAAAGAATTGATGGTTTTGAACTGTGGTGTTGGAGAAGACTCTTGAGAGTCCCTTGGATTTCCAAGAGATCCAACCGATCCATTGTGAAGGAGATCAGCCCTGAGATTTCTTTGGAAGGAATGATGCTAAAGCTGAAGCTCCAGTACTTTGGCCCCCTCATGTGAAGAGTTGACTCATTGGAAAAGACTCTGATGCTGGGAAGGATTGGGGGCAGGAGCAGAAGGGGATGACAGAGGATGAGATGGCTGGATGGCACTGACTCGATGGACATGAGTCTGAGTGATCTCCAGGAGTTGTTGATGGACAGGGAGGCCTGGTGTGCTGTGATTCATGTGGTCGCAAAGAGTCGGACAGGACTGAGTGACTGAACTGAACTGAACATACCTGAATGGTCCAGTGGTTTTCACTACTTTCTTCTCTTTAAGTCTGAATTTGGTAATAAGGAGTTCATGATCTGAGCCACAGTCAGTTCCTGGTCTTGTTTTTGTTGACTGTATAGAGCTTCTCCATCTTTGGCTGCAAAGAATATAATCTGATTTTGGTGTTGACCATCTGGTGATGTCCATGTGTAGAGTCTTCTCTTGTGTTGTTGGAAGAGGGTGTTTGCTATGACCAGTGCATTTTCTTGGCAAAACTCTATTAGTCTTTCTGCCCCCTTCTGATGCCTATGTCAGAAGCTTTCTCTATCTCCTTTATACTTTAATAAAACTTTTATTACACAAAAGCTCTGAACGTTCAAGCCTCGTCTCTGGCCCTGGATTGAATTCTTCTCCTCTGGGGTCAAGAGTCCCAGCGTCGTGATTCAACAACCTTTCATCTTGGGGGATCGTCCAGGATCCTTCTGGACAAGTTTGCTTGTTTTAATACCCTTCCGAGCTCAGGGGCGGTGGCCGAGAGTGCCAGCCTGTGACAAGGCAGGAACAACTGAGAGGAGTTACCCCCGCCCGAGGCCGGGAGCGGTGGCTGGGAGGAGCTGCCCCACACCCAAGGCCAGGGGTGGCGGCCAGGAGGAGTGACCCCAAGGAGCGGTGGCTAGGAGGGCGCTGGAGGGCCTAGGGGAGCTATTCCACGTTCAAGGTCAGGAGGGGTGGCGGTGAGGAGATACCCCATGTCCAAGGTAAGAGAAACCCAAGTAAGACGGTAGGTGTTGCAAGAGGGCAAACACGCTGAAACCATAATCACAGAAAACTGGTCAATGTAATCACACTAGGACCACAGCCTTGTCTAACTCAATGAAACTAAGCCATGCCCTGTGGGGCCATCCAAGATGGGTGGGCATGGTAGAAAGGTCTGACACAATGTGGTCCACTGGAGAAGGGAATGGCAAACCACTTTGGTATTCTTGCTTTGAGAACCCCATGAACAGTATGAAAAGGCAAAATGATAGGATACTGAAAGAGGAACTCCCCAGGTCAGTGGGTGCCCAAAATGCTGCTGGAGAACAGTGGAGAAATAACTCCAGAAAGAATGAAGGGATTGAGCTAAAGCAAATACCCAGTTGTGGATGTGACTGGTGATAGAAGCAAGGTCCAATGCTGTAAAGAGAGTAATATTGCATAGGAACCTGGAATGCCAGGTCCATGAATCAAGGCAAATTGGAAGCGGTCAAACAGGAGATGGCAAAAGTGAACGTTGACATTCTAGGAATCAGCTAACTAAAATGGACTGGAATGGGTGAATTTAACTCAATGACCATTATATCTACTACTGCGGGCAGGAATCCCTCAGAAGAAATGGAGTAGCCATCATGGTCAACAAAAGAGTTCGAAATGCAGTACTTGGATGCAATCTCAAAAGCGACAGAATGATCTCTGTTCGTTTCCAAGGCAAACCATTCAGTATCATGGTACTCCAAGTCTATGCCCCAACCAGTAACGCTGAAGAAGCTGAAGTCGAACGGTTCTATGTAGACCTATAACACCTTTTAAAACTAACACCCAGCCTCACAGGGAGGAATCAAATTCCCCAGAGACTGGCACCACCTTTCAGCCATATGAGGTCATCACGGAACCACAGGTTTTGGACCTTCTGAGGCTCCATAGTCTAAGTACTGTGGAGCTCACTTTTACTTCCTTCAGTCAGCAATCATGCATACGCAATCACTCAGTTTATCACAATATGTCCCTTTTCCCAAGTCCCCAGGTCTCCCTATCTGATGCTCCCTTTCCAAGGAGGTGATCAGTCTCCTCTTCTACCCATTCGGGTAGGACCTCCTGACTGGGGACCGGCCCTGTGGCCTTACCTTACCCTGTGGTCATTCCTGGTGAGTCTGGTTGGGGTTTGGCCGTCTCGAGTCAGAATGCTGGTCCAAAAGAGAACCTGGAATACCATGAGGTGGTGCACCTCCTCATTTGACTTGGGGCTCCTCTGCTCTGACCCAGCCAAGTCACCAGTCCAGCAACTCAAGGGGGGCTAGTGTGGGTGGAATCTAGCTGGGGCCTCCAGAAATGCTGCACAAACCAGTACTTGAGAAACCAAGCACCACACTTGGAGGGTTGGAGAACTCAGGTTTATTATGCTGCTGGGGCCCAGAGGAGTTAATACTCCAAGCTCTGAGCCCTGAACAAGGGGGTTAGAGTTTTTCTACACGGACAGGAATGATTAAGCGGGTCTGCAGGGGCTAGGGTGATTGCAAAGAGCAGGACAAGGGTGAATGGGATAAGCTCCAGTTACTAGTATTGTGAGTCGCCACTTTCTGAGACCTACATGATTTAGACTTTGCAAGAAGCAAGCTGAGTTAGAGGCAAAAGGAGAAGGAGGTAAAATTTTAACTTTTTCTCTTCAGTTTCTTTCCTGCATGAACTGCCTAATGGTCAGTTAAGGCTGAACATGAAATAGAAGCTTTGCCACATTCATTTCATTTGTATGCTTTCTATACAGTATGAATACTCTGATGAATTATAAGGGCTGAACTCTAACTAAAGTCTTCGCCACACTCATTAAATTTGCACTATTTCTCACAGTTATTCCATTTGTAACATTTTTTTCTACTGTGAATTATCTGATGCTTCCTATGATGGTCATTTCAAGCACCAGCCATACGTCCCATTTTTATGCTTTCTCTCCTGGATGAACTGCCTGATGGTGAGTTAAGGCTGACTGTGCACTAAAACCTTTGTCACAATTCTTACATTTGTAAGGTTTTGATAACTTATCATGAATAGTGTGGGATTTGTGATCTCTGAAGATTAGCTTTGGGACCAGGGACCAGGTTTGATCAATCAAGAGCTTTTGTGTAGCAGAGTTCTATTAAAGTGAAAAAGGGACAGAGAAAGCTTCTGACATAGACATCAGAAGGGGGATGGAGAGTGGCCCCCGCTGCTAGTTTTAGCAAGCTGTGTTATGTCGGTTAGAAAGTCATTCATCAGATAAGAGAGACACCTCAAGGCTGAGGGAGTTTCAGCAGGCCCCTCTCCCATAATATGCATCTTTGAGATAGGAGGGCAAGAGGTGTGTCATCCCCCAGCCATAAAACAACTGATACGAATACTGTTTTGTTGAGCTATCATCAGCCCATGGTTTGATGATAGTCTTAGAAGGAATCATTTTGAAGAAAGGCCAATTCCAAAGCAAATACATAGTTTCATTAACATAGCTTAAGAAAAACATTTCCATAAGAAAAATGCTCAAGGTTTAGCTTGAGGTTAGAGAAAAGTTAAGTTCAGGTGGAACCAGGTGTCATCATAGCAACACAGAATTTTAAGAGACACTTGCAGCCTATTTCCTCTTTTGGAGACCCCTGACCTTCCTGCATGTTACCCTCTCAGTTTCTCTCCAGAATGAATTCTTCGATGAACTGCAAAGGATGCAGTTTGTCTAAAGGCCTTTCCACACACAACACACTTATATGGTTTCTCTCCAGTATGAATTCTTCGATGAACTGCAAGGCTTGCACTGAAACTAAAGGCCTTGCCACATACATCACATTTATATGGTTTCTCTCCAGTATGAATATTCCGATGAGATTTAAGTCTTCCATTTACACTAAAGGCCTTTCCACATACGTCACACTTATATGGTTTCTCTCTGGTATGTAGTTTCTGATGAGATGTAAGGCTTCCATTTACAATAAAGGCCTTGCCACATACGTCACATTTATATGGTTTCTCTCCAGTATGAACCCTCTGATGAATTGCAAGATGTGTGCTTCGAGTATAGCCACGGCCACATACTTCACATTTATATGGTTTCTCTCCAGTATGAAGGATCTCATGAAGTGCATGGCTTTCTTTGCGAGTAAAGGCCTTTCCACACATACCACATTCATATGGTTTCTCTCCAGTATGAGTTCTCTGATGAACTGCAAAGTTACCCTGGAACTGAATATTTTGCCACATAAATTACATTTACATGCTTTCTCACCTGTATGAACTGCCTGATGTATATTTAAGGATGACAGCGTAAAAAAACGTTTGTCACAGCTATTACATTTGTAAGATTTCTCTTCAGTATGAATTCTCCGATGAGTTCCAAGATGTCTCTTTCCAGTAAAGCCACGACCACATACATCACATTTATAAGAATTCTCTCCAGTATGAATTCTCTGATGAATTCCAAGCTTTGACTTTCGAGTATAGCCACAGCCACATACATCACATTTATATGGTTTCCCTCTCCAGCATGAAGGGTCTGATGAAGTGCGTGGCTTTTTTTGTAAGTAAAGGCCTTTCCACACACATCACATGTATATGGCTTCTCTCCAATATGATTTCTCTGATGAACTGCAAGGCTCACATTATCATTAAGGGCCTTGCCACACACATCACCTTTATATGGTTTTCTTCCTGTATGGATTCTTTGATATCTAGTAAGTTCTGAGTCCTGAAGAAACATTATATCACACTCATTACATTTGTAAGATTTTTTCTTGTGTGATTCCTGGTGTGGTGCCAGTTCCGAGGGATGCATAACAGCACTCTCTTGTTTATGAGAATTGCCTTTATGGACACTACGAGTTCTCTGAGGTGGCAAACCTGAGGTACTACTGTTGATATTCGTCACAACCTGACTACATTCAGAAACTGTCCCTTCAGACTGAAGCATCTGCAATTCATCATGAAAGCTTGATCTGTGCATTTCAACAGGCTTATCTCCTACATCATTTCTACTCTGATGATCTCTTCCACCAGTGAGGTTTCTGTTATGGGATACAGACATTCCTTTGCCATTTCTTTCAGCAGCTGTCCACAGACTCTCAAAACCATGCACAGTTTCCTGTATCTTCCTGAGGAAAAAATCTTTGGTTTCATAGGTTTCAGCTCTTCCAAACATCACTCTTTGCAAAATTTCTCCTTTTCCACTGTTTGCTTTTGCTTGTAATTTCTTGGTCATATGTATATGAGACAAACTACAAGATATAAAGAACCATAGGTAGCCTATTAATTACAGTTCATAAATAAATTCTTTCATGTTGAGCACATGATATTATATCAAAAGTCATATCCATCCTGAACAGAATTATTAATCTTCCCAATGATGAACTTAAAAATATAAGGAACACTAAAGGAATAGAATTCTTTAAAAAAAAAAAAAAACAGGAATCACATAGAATTCAAATTAATTTTAGGGTAGCTAAGTTTCAAAGACAGAATCAGGAAAACATTCACTTTATGCAAACTCATGTCAGGTCTCAAAGAAAAAGGTATTTTCCCACCATGACCTCAAAGCTCATTCTACTTGGTAGTAAATACACTTCTGTCTCATAATTGAGGAGAAAAAACAGTAAAAATCCATGGACAGGGAGATTGGAGGGCTATAGTCCATGAGATCACAAAGAGTCAGACTGGACTGAGTAAGCAAGGATCAGAGAGGAAACACAGTGTGATGGTAAATAATCCAAAAGAAGTATTCTAATATACTGTGTAATGAAAATAAAGAATTTGTTAAAACTGTCTCCCTGCCCCCCCACATCATGGGGCTTATGAGATCTTAGTTTCCTGACCATGGATTAAACCCAAAATCACTGCATTGAAAGTGCTGCATCCTATCCACTGGAATGTCAGGTAATTCCCTAATTATATATATAAAAAAAGAAAGAACACTTTTCTAAATACCTTCTATAAATCTATCAGTAGATAGACATACAGGCATTTTATAACTAGAAGTGTTTCATGTCAGTTATACTGTGTAAAACATAAAGACTGTCATCTTTAAACAACAAAGAATTAATAAATGAAACGTTCTCTGCTTAAATAAAGGCCATTCAATATTGCAATTGCCATTCTATACAGTAACCTTAATTTACTCAGTTCATTGGCTCCAAGATACATGTAAAGGAACAAGTTTTGGGGCCTCCCTGTGGCTCAGAGGTAAAGAATCTGCCTGCTGATGCAGGGCACACACCCGATCCAGGAAGCTCCCACATGCTTCGGAGCAACTAAGCCTGTGGGCCCCAGGTGAAGATCCTGTACTCTCAAGTTCGGGATTCACAACTACTGAGCACACTCATAGAGCCCACATACCACAAAAAGAGAAACCATTGGCATGAGGAGCCCGCACATACAACTAGAGAGTAGCCCTTATAACTTATGCCGAAGCTGAAATTCCAATACTTTGGCTACCTGATGCAAACAACCGACTCACTGGAAAAGACCCTGATGCTGGGAAAGATTGAAGGTAGGAGGAGAAGGGGACAACAGAGGCTCAGCTGGTGAAGAATCCTCCTGCAATTTGGAAGTCTGGGTCTGATTCCTGGGTTGGGAAGATCCCATGGAGAAGGGAAAGGTGACTCACTCCAGTATTCTGGCCTGGAGAATTCCATGGACTCGCAAGGAGTCCAACACGACTGAGTGACTTTCACTTTCATTTTATGGTAGGAGAGAGAAGGATTCAGCCTCTCATCCAGCAAATCAGATTCTTATCCTTTCTCAATGAGTGAGAATCACAAACATTCAGTAACTTCTAAGGGTACAGCCCTCTTTAATTTAAGGTTCCAATTCTCACACCATCCAGTGAAGACGTCCCATGTATTAGCTAACTAGTAGAAAGGTGAATCTTTGAATTAGGGAATAAAAACTTCATCAACCTTAACCTCTTTCTTCTTACAGAGTGGCATTTTGTCTCACAAATACTGCTCACAGGGCCAATTAAAGTTGTGCAGAAGTTGTCACTTTCGTCTCAGGTTCAAAGATTTGTTAACAAAATAAGCCACTCATTCTGTAGAAATAAATAACACAAATTCTTATTATAGAATTATCTAGCTAACTTTCAATACGCTAACAATAAAAGCAAAGAGAAGTAGAAACAGCAGAAGATACGTCACCAAATTGGGTTCTGACCAACACCCAGACTCAAAAAGCGCTGGGAAGTCCCGCGGTACAGCACAACTGAAGACCAAGTGAAGAAAAGATCCCAGGCAGCCTGTTACAGTCATGGGTGAGACTTCAAAGATTGCAGTTTTGGGTTCCCATTTATAATCCCAGGATGCCAACTGATATCATCAGGAACCTGTGAGCAAATAGCAGCTCTGGTTGCATATTAATGCTATTTATTTGTCTTACAAAACTTACAATATTGCTAAGCCTGTGGCTGAGTAGGCCAGGGCCCCCCAAGGGCTCGACAATCTCAATATTTGTCCCCTATCTTATCTCTAGTGCTGTATGACTTGCACTCACAGCAGGCAGTCAGGGCACTCACAGTCAGGGCAGTGTCCAGCCAGGTTAGAAGCAAGCTCAGAGGCCTGCTTTAGAGAGGACCTAGACCCCTGTGCCTCCTGCATTGCCAGGTGTAGAATCCCACCTCTTTTGTCAGCCAAGAAGTGATGGACATTACAGACGGACAGAAAAATATTCACAAATTAATTTACTATCGGCATCCTTCTGAATGCACAGGAAGCAGTATAATATACAGTATAATATACAGTATAATACACAGATACCTGGGCTTCCCCAGGGCTCAAAGGTAAAGTATCCACTTGCCATGCAGGAGCTGTGGGTTCTATCCCCGTGTGGGGAAGATTCCCTGGAAGAGGGCATGGCAACTCACTCCAGCATTCTTGCTGGGAGAATCTCATGGACAGAGGAGCGTGGAGGGCTACGGTCCACTGAGTCACAAAGAGGCACGAATGTACCAACTGAGCACACAGGTATCCATGTATCTAGTTCCTTTCCAAGAACTACTGAACCAAGAACACAGGGGTAGAAAATAGGGAATTGGTTATTTCAAAGATCGAAATCAGCTTTATAAATACTCAAGCTGTGGAAAACTGTGTATCATACAGTGGGCAGATTACCTGAAGAAAGGACAAGCTTAAACTTCTGATGCCAATCACAAAATTTTTGAAGTCTGAATCAACAGGGCTATGAACTCAGTCAAGCAAAACAGGGGCTCCCAAGAGACACAGAGGGAAAATGCAGAGATACCCCAAACCACATTCCAACTTCACAGGGAAGTGATCCTCACCCACAGACAGCAGGTTCCTGTAGGCCTCCACCATCACGTCCCAGTACAAGGCCCTCTGAGCAGGGTCCAGGCATTCCCACTCCTCTGGAGTGAACTTGATGTCCACATCCTTGATGGTCAACTGTGTCTGAAATGAAAGCACATTTCACTAACAGGCGCTGAGGAGGATTCTTATTTTCACATGAAATGAGAAAAGGTGAGAGGGATAAGGATCAATTCAGGTAATGTAATATTCTGGTAGATCCATTAAAAGCTATTCGGAACAAACTGTGGGTCTCTAATTTCCAGATTGTTTTATAAGACTATGACATCTTCCAATCAATATAAATTTGTCACTTGTGTGGACAACACATGAAGAATATACAAATAAAATTCAATCAGTGAGTTGCCTATGCAGAATTGTCACACTCTACACACTAAGTGATATTCACTATCTCGATGAGTTATAGCAAGACTGGTGTCTTCAGACAACAAAGTCCACAGTGGCTTTAAAAGAACACACACTGTGATGGGGATGATTATGACATCATCACACTGATGACAGGTGTATCAACACTTCCTACACACTAAGCATTACTGTAAAGACTTTACACGGATGAACTTATCATCAACATAACAGCACATCACAGAAAGATCTGTGTCCATCTTACTGTGGAGAAAACTTTATCATTCTAAGGAATTGCTCAGATCAAACAGTTAAGAATTGTGACAACAGCACCTGAGGTCAGGTGGTTGGGAGAGACAACTGAACCTAAGGAATCAATGAGTTAAGTACCAGAGAAGGAAAGTGCATCCACAGAGAGTTTTCTGAGAATACCTGAAACCAGTTCAAGAAAGCTGAAGAGCAATGAAGGTGTAGAAGCCCAGATCTTTTGTCAGCCAAGAAATGATGGACATTATAGACAGAGAGAAAAATATTCACAAATTAATTTACTATTTACCTCCTTCTGAATGCCAAGGAAGAGTATAATATACAGTATAATATGTAGGTATCTGGGCTTCCCCGGAGGCTTGGCAGTAAAAAATCTGCCTGCAATGAAGGTGACATGGGGCTGATACCTGCATGGGGAAGATCCCCCTGAGGAGGGCATAGCAATCCACTCCTGTATTCTTGCCTGGAGAATTTCAGGGACAGAGGAGCTTGAAGGGCTATGGTCTACTGGGTCACAAAGAGGCAGACATGACTATCAGATAAATGGTTACTATATAGGGTCACCCCCTCTCCCCACCAATCCACACAAGGTCATTAATCTTACCACTGTTTCCATCACTCATGTGCTGAGGTAGAAAAAACTTAAGGCCATGGAAAACACTTAAGATACAATTTCAACTGCTACAAAGCATAAAACGTATTTATGAGATGATGTTTTGTAATAAAACCATGGAATTACAGATCCATGCACTCACACATGCACACATAAACACACAACTAGTTGAAACAAGGAAGAGTTGTCTTTACTCTTTTCTTTCAATCAAAATTTACTGAGAGTGAACTCTGGGCCCCAAAGTGGGAATATAGCAGTGAACGTGATGGAGCTTACCATCTAGCAGCCAGCTGGCCAATTACATCCATAATTTTAATATCACTGTTGTTACACGTGCTCTGAAACAGGCCTGGTGCCTGTTTTTTTAACAGAAAGTCTTGACCTACATCGATAAATCAGAGAAGGTATCCGTGAGGAAGAAACACTTGGATTGGCAAGGTGGGAAGTGGAAGATGCAACCAGGGAGTACAGCCTGAGTGCTGGCTCTGAGGCAGGAAGATATTTAGTGAACAGAAAGCCAGTCAGTCTGACTGGGACACAGGGCAAAAAGAGGGGTGATGCCAGGTAGAGGCTGCTTTCTACAAGGTTTTGGATTTAGGACTTTATTCCAAAAGTACCTGGAAGTCACTGAAGAATCTGCAGGAGGTAAATCAGAGGTTTAGATTTGTTTTTCAGAGCTCACTCTGCTGTGTGTGGAGGTGGTTGTTGTTTAGATAATCAGTCATGTCAGACTCTTTGTGACCTCATGGTAGCCCACCATGCTCCTCTGTTCATGGGATTTTCAGGCAAGAATACTGGAGTGGGTGGCCATTCCCTTCTCCAGAAAGATGCCTTTTGACACATTCAGGGATGATACTCTTGTCTTCTTTTATTTATGTGTATTTCAGCATCTTTGGGACATTAAAAAGGAATCAATTGCACTTCAGTAATTTGTCAGCATTCTCTGTCTTTTTTAAAGCTAATTGATTTTGGTTTTGCTGGGTCTTTGTTGCTGTGAGCACGCTTTCTGTACATACGGCTGCAATGCCCGGACATCTCATTGCAGTGGCTTCTCTTATTTTTGAGCACATGCTCTAGAGTGTGCGGGCTTCAGGAGTTATGGCTCCCAGACTCTAGAGCACAGGCTCAGCAGTTGTGGCGCATGGTCTTAGTTGCTCTGAGGCATCTTCCTAGATCTGGGATGGAACCCGTGCGCCCTACATTGGCAGGCACATTCTAGCCACTGTACCACCAGGGAAGTCCTCAACATTATCTTATACTAGCTCAAAAAAAAAAAAAAAAAGAAGAAAAGAAAGAAACAGAAAATAATATACAGATTTAAAAAATAATATGACTGGCACCTGATCCGGTAAGATCCCACATGCTGAGGGGCAACTAAGCCCATGAGCCTCAATTTCTGAGCAAGAGCTATAGAGCCCAGCAGGTGAAATTACTGAGGCCAGCATGCTCTACAGTCTGGGTTGCAAGATAAGAAAAGCCACCGTAATAAGAGACTCATACACTGCAACTAAAAAGTGGCCACCACACACCAGAACTAGATGAAAGCCACTGCTGCAATGAAGATCAGTAGAGCCAATATGTATTTTTAAAATATATTTAAAAAAATAGTAATGTAAGGGATGTAGTTATTAACAAAATCCAATGTTTATCTTTTTACTCCATGACCAAATATTGCGTGAAGATTAGGAAAGTTGGGGGAACTCCCCGTCAGTTCACTGGTTAAGATCCCACACTTCCACCACTGGGTTTCAGGTTTAATGCCTCCTCAGGGAACTAAGACCCTACATCATATGGCCAAAAAAGAAGAAAAAATAATTAGCAAACTATATTTCATAGTTTAAAGTAGACGCTGTAATGAAACACTCTCTAGACCTGTTCAAGAAGGTCCTCATTTAGTTTTAAATGTCCTAAAAAATTCAGATCTGATTTCCCGTTATTGGCCTCTTTTCCAGATTTTAGCAGGTACTGTGCATGTTAATACCTTACATCTCGTGTGCAGCTTCCTTATCCCTGGTTGACAGAGGGCAGACAGGGAATCGAGATGGGCCCTAAGCAATCCCTGCTGCCCAACAGCACTGAAACCCCATCTCCAACCTGTGGGTGTGAAGCCCTGCCCAGGACGCCGCCCAGGGGAGCCTCTTCACAAGGGTCAGGTCACCGGGTCATGGGGAAAAGGGATCTAAGTGGAGACGACAGGCCCTGAGGGAAGGCCCCGGGTGAGTGTGCATGTACAGTACTCAGACAGGACACTTCAGAGTCAGACACAATTAGCGAGTCCAGAGAAGGGCATTTCAGGAAGGACAGACTAGAATCCACTGAGAATATGACCTTACCTGAGAAAGAGCCATGCCTGATTCCTATTCTTTCCTCTTCCTCCTCTTCTGGGCTTCCTCAAGTAACACGAGTCTTCATGGGGTATCAAGAAGGTGGAAAACATGCTATTTAATGTTTAGAGTCAACAAATCCTCTTCCTGAGCCCCAACCACACACACACAGGGAAGCCCCCACCATGGGTAACAGACAGTCCTCTGTGCCCACTGTCTCAGGAGGGCCTCAGGACAGGCAACTTCCACACAGAGACCAACACGGGACTTTCCCACACTTTCCCTCGGATCACACTCCCCTCCTGGTGAGGCATCATGCACACAGCAGCAGGGGCCACCTCTGATGACCCCATGATGCCCTTCAGGTCACACAGCAGGCCCTGGTCCAGCCCCACTGAGAGCAGAGCACCTCCCCTCTCCCAGGGTGTGGTCTGAGTTTCAGAAGTGGAGGCTAAGAGCCCTGGTGCTCAATGCAGGATCCAGATCGGAATCATCTGCGGCCTGTGCACATTCCTGGGGTGAGGACCCACACGAGAACCTGAGGAGCGCGTCTGATGTGGGAGGTGCGTGTCTGATGGGGGAGAACCGACTAAAGAAAGGGTTATGTATACATACCATACACCCTGTGACACGTGTACACCATGAAATATTTATCACAAACCACTAAGCAACACATCCATCACGTCCAAAGTCCCATGTTCTGTATGTGGTGACAACACTGACAATGTACTCTGACGAATTCCCAGCATGCAGTAACAGAACAGGATTAACTATGGTCAGTGTGCTGCACACACCTCCCCAGGATGCACTCATTTCACAACTCAAAGTCTGTACCCTTTGACCAACATCTCCCCATCTTCCCCACCTCCTAGCCCCAGAGAACCACCATCCTCCCTAATGAGTTTCATTTTTTTTTACATTCTATATAATGGAAGGATGTATAATACCAGTCTTTCCCTGTCTGTCTTAATTCACTTACCATGATATTCTCTACATTCATCCAAGTTGTCCCAAGTGAGGCAAAGCTCCATAATTGTTTATAAGAAAGTCGCTATTGAACGAACAAATCTTTATCCCAAGCTATAAAAATAATTAAATGTAAAGAAAGCAGAAAGCCAAAAGTAAAACCATCACAAAGAACATCTTTAAAGTTCCTTGAAAAGGCATCATGTAGTAAGAGTCTTGCCGCATTTCTTCTCTCGCATAACCTCTACTCCTCACCAGGAATAGGGAAGGGGGGTGACCCACACCTGCGACCTCAACCAGCTCTACATATGCATGCTCTTTTAATACAAATAATTACAAAATACACATGCCTCACAGACAGAAGTTTTGCAATTCTCCGTCTTATCTGTAGAATTGAAAGAAGCAAGACAATAATTCTTACCCAACTGACTCAGCACTCTTCCGGATCTAGTCCCCACCATCACCTGCACTCTAGCTGTTTCCACTCCATTTGGTTGATCTGTTTCCCTACTTCTTTCTACATGTCCGTTTCTCTGCTCTCCTGCTGTGTCTGTCCTCTCTACTTTTTCCCTGGCTCCTATCCCGCCTCTCTGCCATCTGTTCACCTTCAAGTTGCTTTCTCTCAACCTCCCTGGTGATCCTCAATCTCCCAGTATTTCTGCCTTTCTTCCTCCATCTCTGCCCACCCTTCCTGCCAACTCTCTGGCACTTCCAAGTGGCTATGCTTCCTTTCAGCTCGCTTTTTTTCCTCAGCTCCTCAAATCACTAGGAGTCCCCTTTCTCTCCCACCAGGATATTGTTGGTCTGTAAGCCAAGGTCCCAACTCTTGTATCCCCTTTGCGCGCTGTCTGTGCCTCTCCACTGTCGCCCTCTTTGGGACCCCTGATTTACACCCTCTCCCTTGAAGGGGGCGGCAGAGGATGAGATGGTGAGATACCATCCCTGGACTCAACGGACATGGATTTGAGAAAACTCTGGGAGATACAGGGCTCGCAAAGAGTCGGAATGAACAACCACACCTCCCTGTGTTGCTCACCCTTAACTCTCCGGAGACCCTGCTTTGCTCTGAATTTCTCTCCTTTCCGCACCCGCTCCCTTCAAGGCTCATTCTCTTTCATGAAGCTGTCTCTTCCAAGTTCCTCACAATCCTCTTCACTGCCATCGCTCGTCCCACAGGCTTTTCTCAATTTTCCATTTCCCTAGGAGTCGCTGTCTCTGCTTCTGAGCCCGCCTTCCGCCCACTATTTACAGGGTAGGAGACTGAATAAGAAAGGCCCTCCCGCAAGAGCCAAATTCCAGCGGGTGCTATTTGGGGCCAAAGAACCATGGGCGTCACGTGGCTGGCTCAGGTCACCTTCCCCACCAGGGATCAGGGGAAAGGTCACTGAAGGGCAGAAGGACCGTCCTGAGGAGACGTGAGGACAGAGCGCTGGGAGGGAGGGGGTCTCAGGAGTGGGGCAGGCTCCCCAGAATCCCAGGACCGGGGAGAGAACGCTGCCCTCCGGGAGCGGGGCGGCCGGCGAGGCCTCCAGGGCCCGAGGAGAGGCTGAAGAACGTGGAGCGAATAAACCACCTCGCCTAATAGAATTGTATGTGGTGCAGAAAGGGCAGAAGGGTCCGTGAGGTCAGTAAACGGTTTTAAGCCAGAAAAAGTGCGAAACGCAGGGTTTCAGTGTTCCAAAAGCAGGAACGGGCTTCAATGCGGACTTTAAACCGAAAGGCAGGCGCCCCTTCACCGCTTAAGGAGACGTCTCAATTTGCTGGGGGTGGTGGGGCGGGAGCGGGGATTTAGAGTCAGTAGCGACCCTCAGACCCGGGGTACAAAGAAAAGGAGACCGCGAGAGGCAGGTTTGACTCCAAAGACAGAAACTCACGCTGCGCTGGGACCTCCACTCGCAGCTCTCCGCTTCCGCGTGGGTCACGTTACGCGCACGCGCAGACAAATAGCTGACCGGCCTGCAGGGGGTCCGGGCCGTCAGGGGGCTGGTGGTGGGGAGAAGCCAGACCAGCACTGGGCCTTTGAAAGGTGAGGCGGAACCTCGCGGCGCGGCGGGGCAGGGCGGGGCGTCCCGGCGCGGCGGGAGGAAGGAACAATTCAATACTGTAATCACTGCTAAAGGGGACTGCAGCCAGGAAATAAAAACACATCTGCTCCTTGGAAGGAAAGTTATGATAGAACTAGATGGTGTATTAAAAAGCAAAGGAATCACGTTGCCAACAAACGTCCCTATAGGCAAACTATGGTTTTTCCAGGAGTCAGCTAGGGATGTGATTAAAAATGTGATGTGAGAGTTGGTCCATACAGAAGGCTTGTTGCAGGAAAGGGGACCCCTTCCAGGGCCCGAAACTGGGCTCTTGTCTAACACTCGGGAATGAATTGTCCGAGGAGACACACGTGCTGACAAAGCAAGAGATTTTATTGGGAAAGGGCACCCGGGTGGAGAGCAGCAGGGTAAGGGAACCCAGAACTGCTCTGCCGCTTAGCTTGCTGTCTCGGGTTTTATGGTGATGGGATTAGTTTCCGGGTGGTCTTTGGCCAATCATTCTAATTCAGAGTCTTTCCTGGTGGCATCGCTCAGCCAAGATGGATGCTAGCGAGAGGGATTCTGGGAAGTGGACGGACACACGGTGTCTCCTTTCGACCTTTCCCGAACTCTTCCGGTTGGTGGTGGCTTGTTAGTTCCGTATTCCTTATCAGGATCTCCTGTCATAAAACAACTCATGCAAATAGTTACTATGGTGCCTGGCCAGGGTGGGCAGTTTCAATCAGTGTGCTTCCTCTAACAGGCTGAGCATAGAGAAATTGATGCTTTTGGATTCTGGTGCTGGAGATCAGTTTTGAGAGTCCCTTGGAGAACAAGGAGACCAAATCAGTGAATCCGAAAAGAGACCAACCATGAATATTCATTGGAAGGACTGATGCTGAAGCTGAGGCTCCAATATTTTGGCCACATGATGCAAATATCGGACTCATTGGAAAAGACCTCGAGGCTGGGAAAGATTGAAGGCAGGAGGAGAACGGAATGATAGAGGATGAGACGGTTAGATGGCATCACCAACTCAATGGACATGAGTTTGAGCAAACTCCAGGAGACGGTGAAAGACAGGGAAGCCTGGTGTCCATGAGGTTGCAGTGAGTCAGTCATGACTGAGCGACTAAACAACAGCAACAACATCACATCACTGATAGGGCATAGACTGGGAATTTGTGGAGGGTGTGTCTGGTTTTTTCCCAGGGAAACAGGGGGCCTAGTGGGGGTCTCAAATCAGTGATAATGGGGAAGGGTGGCTCTTGGCAGTAACCCTTTTCCTGGAAGTGAAGTGGCAGAATTCTTTAATCTTTGCTTTTTTCCATAATTACAGGATCTGAAGTAAGCTTCAACTCTGTCATCATAAGCTATAATACCAAGAAAAGTCAAAGAAGATAAATGCACATGTAATAGTTTAAAAATGGAACCTTAGGAATATTAACCCAATAATAATAAAAAAACAACAAAGGCCTGAGAACCTCGGTGTATGTACCTTAGAATGTCGGTGAGGGGTGCTGCATGTTCCTTTGGGCTGTGTTGTGTCTAGTCCTGTCACGTCTTAGAGACATCAGTACATGTTGAAAGACATTCCTCTGAATCAACAAGTCAGAGGTCTAGGTTGAACCAGAACCCAGAGGTTATACTGACGCCAAACTCTTGGCTCTCTCTGCACAAATACCAAACTGAAATACTTGAAGTACAAACACAGAGACAGTTATGGAGGAGTAAGAGTGGCTTTCTATATGTGCGAAGCTAAAAGGTAACACTTTAGGCCCCCTCCCTGGTGAGTAGGGAGAGGCTATATCGTCCGCTAGGGATATATGCTAAGGATCAGGGCAGTAACAGTCTTTTATTCTTGTTTCCTCTGCTAAAAGGGAACACTTTAGGCCCCCTCCCTGGTGAGTAGGGAGATGTTATATCGTCCGCTAGGGATATATGCTAAGGATCAGCGCAGTAATAGTCTTCTATTCTTGTTTCCTCTGCAAAGTTGTAAAAGGATGGGGTTGGTGACAAGATGAAGTTTTGTGCAGGGTCTTAGGTGGTCTGGTCTCCTAATCAATACGGTGGTAAAGAATCCACCTGCAAGTACAGGAGACTTGGGTTCGATTCCTGGGTCGGGAAGATCCCCTCAAGGAAGAAATGGCAACCTATTTTGCGTCCAATGGGTCACAAGAGATTTGGACACAATTGACCCGGCGTGAGCATCCTTGTTTGATTAGCAACTGTTCTGCCCCTTGGAACTCACAGAAGGTCATGAAGGCTGCAGTCCTGCCTATAAGAAATGGGAACCAAAAAGGCCTCTGTGCCCGGGAGCGCCACAGGGCCCTACTCTGCAGCTTCAATACTAGGAAAAATATTTTCCATTTTGCCATTTCTCTGGTGATATGGGAAAAAAAAGTCTTTGCACAGCATCCTGGATATTATGTGTATGATTAGACAGTAATGAACTATCATACTGATGTAGCTAAATTATCCCCTCATCTCCTCTTTTACCAGCTGTGCTCTGGTGAAGAAATAGCTGGTGAGAATAAGCCTTTCTTCATTAATAAAGTGAAAAAGCAGTCAGTTGTTTTCTGTGCCCTGAGAAAGCAAGCTGCGTGTGAATTGTCCACATTCCAGATGCAGACAGTACGCACGGATGTGGACAGATGTGGTGTTACCTTAAAATGGTTTGGCCAAGACACCTGGGGGAAAGTCTTCATGAAATTCCAACAGTAGATGTACTGAGGATTTAGCACATATGAAGTAGTAAACACAAACTGAACTGAATTATCCAAGAAATACTCAACATTGTTGGGAAAACAAAACTAAACACCAAAGTGAATGGGCCTGGAAATTATCATACTGAGAGGGTAACACGCAGGAAGGTCAGGGGTCCCCAAATGGAGGATATAGGCTGCAAGTGTCAATGTTTTTTATCTTTCTCTAAGCGGCAGGAGGCGGAAGCAAACTACAACTGTCAGATATTTTTCCCTTCTCTATTCAAAATTTTAATTTTGTAAATGAGGTTTCTCTTAAAATTCTGTGTTGGTATGACGACACCTGGTTCCACCTGAACTTTTCTCAAACCTTGAGCTAACCAATTGATTTTATTATAGAAATGCTTTTATTAAGCTATGTTAATGAACTATGTACTTACCCTAGACTCTTCAAGTCGGTTTGCTAAAGAGACTCAGAACAGATAATGGCTCAACAAACCAGTATGTTTTACTCATACAATTGTTCTCCTAATCTATGTCAATGAAACACTTTATTTGCTTGGAAACTTGCCTTTCTTCAAGATTCATGTCAATCGTTTTATGGCCCGGGACAACTCACCTTGTGCCAATGTTATCTCAAAATGCATGTTGTGGGTGAGAGACCTGGGGCCAATCTCTGAGTTTTGAGACATTTCCTTTCTCCAATTAGCAGCCTGCTAAGTAGCTATATAACATTCCGCTAAAGACTAGAAGGGAGGCACTCTTTCTGTCTCCTTCTGATGTCTATGTCAGAAACTTTGTCACTTTTATACTTTAATAAAACTTTGTTACACAAAAGCTCTAAGTGATCAAACCTTATCATTGGCCCCGGATTGAATTCCTCTCCTCTGGATGCCAAGAATCCCAGAGTCTTTCACGGCTCAGCAACCACCTTTCAATACTAAGTGAGTAAGTCAGAGAAAGACAAAGATTAGACATCACATATATTTGAAATTTGAGAAAAGATACCAATGAACTCATTTACACAACAGCAACGTCTGATTGTATACTACAGGGAGCTCTGCTCATGTTATGTGGCAGCCTCGATGGGACAGGAGTTGGGGGGAGAATGGATACATGCATGTGTGGCTGAGTCCCTCGGTTGTCATTTATCCCGACCCCTTGAAAGATCTGAATCCTCTTGGGACCCAGCAGTATCCTATACCCATACCCACCTCACCCCCCAGTATAAATCCACCTCACCCCGACTCGTCTTTGCTCTTTTATTTAAATTTGAAAGGAGTAGAGTAGGTTCACAATGTTGTATCAGGCATAGAGCGAACTGAATCAGTTATATTTAAAAAATTATTAGAGGGAAAAAAAATCTCCTTTAATGAGAACTGCACCCTTCTTTATAAAAAGTGTTTCTGTTTCATGCTTGTGATGACATAGCTTCAAATACTTGAGAAAAACTTGTATAATAATATATATTATATATATTACATAGTATATAATTATATATAGTAGTTATAGTTATATAACTATATAATAATATATAGTTGTCAATATTTCCTCAATGTACCAGTGCCAGTAAAGTTGATCAGTCATGTCCGACTCTTTGCGATCCATGGACGGTAGCCTACCAGGCTCCTCCATCTATGGAATTTTCCAGGCAAGAGTACTGGAGTCGGTTGCCATTTCCTTCTCCAGGGGATCTTCCTGACCCAGGAATCGAACCCAGGTCTCCCACATTGAGGGCAGACAATTCACTGTCTGAGATACCAGGGAAGCCCAATGTAATGGAATGTCAAATTACTGTATGACCATTGGAGGGTAATTAGGCAATTTACGGAGAAGGCAGTGGCACCCCACTCCAGTACTCTTGCCTGGAAAATCCCATGGATGGAGGAGCCTGGTAGGCTGCAGTCCATGGCGTCGCTAAGAGTCGGACATGACTGAGCGAGTTCACTTTCACTTTTTACTTTCATGCGTTGGAGAAGGAAATGGCAATCCACTCCAGTGTTCTTGCCTGGAGAATCCCAGGGGCGGGAGAGCCTGGTGGGCTCTCTATGGGGTCACACAGAGTTGGACACGACTGAAGTGACTTAGCAGTAGCAGCAGTAGGCAATTTACTTTAAAAAAAAATTGTAATCTATTTTTCTCGTTTCTTTGTTGTCTGGAAGCACTGTCACATGTAAACAACAAAGCAGAGTATAAAATATAACGTTTTCAGAAGACATTAGAATTTTCAGCAAAATTATCAACTATGCACTATTTGTAAATATTTCCGTGTATTAACTCAAGTCCTAAAGGAATTGTCTGTCTTCATAGTTATAGGGTACCTACTATGTCCCGTCAGTCTTATGTATGTGCATTTTTCATGTTCTAAAATCTCAAAACAACCCACTGAGGTGGATTTGTTAGAGTAAGTCAGGGAAGAAATGTAAACTAAACATTAAATCTTGGTCACAACATGTGGACAGAAAAAATTATGCTAAGGAAAAACTATTGAAAAAACAAAGTGTGGTGTGATTTGAAACAATAGCACTGAAATGTATATTGCCATATGTAAAACAGATAGCCAGTGGCACTTTGATGTATGAAGCAGGGCACCCATTTTTTCCAGAATGCTCCAGGCTCCAAAAAACATGTCACTGTTACCCTTATTTCCAAAGTTTTTTATTTCCTAATTTTTGCATCTTTATTATTCCTATTTTCACTTCATGTAAATCAGGCACATACTTTTTAATTTTATTTGGGCACAAAAGATAACATTGGGAAATATCATGTAGTGCACATATAAACGGGGGGGGGGGTAGGTTTTACAGGGCCAGAATCTATAATTGCTCTGCTATGGACAAAGTGTGGAGAGAATAACTCAAGTGTGTATTGTTAGTATATAGTCCCAAAATTGTCTATTTGATTTCACCATGCAAAGAAACTCTTAAGAGATTCTTTCAACCTTGACAGTCTTTGGTGCATTGCTAGTTTCTGATATGAAGTACTGAGGTGCATTAAAATTGTGTTGTTGAAAGAAACATGATCCATTCAGAGTTATGGATAAAATGATACAAATTTTATTAGAGCACAAGACTTATAATACATTCTGAATAAAAGAGACACATTGTAAATGGCAACAGGTAATGATGAAGCAGATCCATGGGCATCCTCTTTCTGGTTCTTTTGATTAACATTTTTCAAGAAAACTGCTTTCTTCAATTTCCAAGAATAAGTTTCCATTAATCATTTACACACAACAGCAATTGCTAGTTAAGGGAGAAAAGGACCACCATTTCCCTGGTACTATTTCTCCGACACAATCAGTCCCCAGTAACCTGTCAACTCCCCTCCCATGAAAAGCCCAAGTCCCTCAATGTCCAGCCTGCTGTTTGCATGGTCAGATGGCAGAGCATTCAGTTCTTTAACCACGGTGACCTGTGTACAGAAGGGCACCCTGAACATGATGAGCATGCTGACTCATCTCATGGTTTTATATGGTTCTCTGTCCCTCGCTGATCCTAATTCACACACCATCGAATCTGATATCTCAGTGTCCCTGTTTTACCAGGATAGATAGATATAAATGAACCACACCTAATGAAGTCAGCCCCTTCATCTTACTCATTTCTTTGCAGAGACCATCATGAAAGTCTCTAAGAAAGCTATAAGAATTTAAAACTTTCAGGAAATGAAGAACAATAATGTGACATTCTCAAGAAAATTCAAGTAATTAAACACACACTGAAGATAATGGGCCATTTTCACACATGTGGTTGTTTCAACATACTTGATTATTCTGCAGTAATATCCTAGGTTAGTGCTGGAGAACTGAAGATTTATTCCTCAAATGAATTCTCTCTTCTGTGATCTGCTGTAAGAACTGTCACAAAAGATGGTCAAATTCATTACAATTGTATAAGGATTCCCTTCAATATGAATTTGGGGGGGGGGGAGAATCTTGAGGAAATATTGTTTTCTTAAACATGTTTCCAAATTCGGTAGTGTAGTTCCTGACATACATGAATCACTTCATTATGCCCATGGTGTGAATAGTTCATGGAACAGACCACACAATATTCATTACCTGTCAAAGTTTGCTCTCCATATATATCCTCTCATGTTCCAGTTTTGATCTTTGAGTTAAAGCTTCAGCATGCACATTACTTTTATGTGGTTTCTCAGAAAGACATATATTCTGAAGTCTAGTGTACTCTGAACCCTCCAGAAAGCCCTTGCCCATCTATTTCCAAGACTCCTCTTCACTGTGGAGTCTTGTCTAACACTTCAACTCAAGGTGAAAATTTTCCACTCCCATTACATTTGAGCATTGCTCCAGAATGTTCTGAACTTAGACATTCGTAAAACTCTTCGCACAAATATTACATTTGTGTGGTTTAACTCCAGGATATATATTCTTACACACCTAAAGAGTGAGCAGTAACTGTGAAAACTTCCATAAAGCATAAAGTATAAAACTGCCAAAGTATAAAGTATTTGGTGAATCCTGAGTTTAAGGCAGTACCTAAAGGTCGTGCCATATTCTGTACACTGGTAAGGTTCTCTCTAGTATGGATCATCTGATGGCTAGTGCAATGTGAGCCCCAAGTAAAGGTTCTACACACTCGTGCCACTTGTAAGCTTTCTCTCCAGAATGATTTCTTTACTGAATCCTGACTTAGGACTGTTTTCTAAAAGCACACTCATTACATTGATATAGTTTCTATCCAGTGTGAATATTCTCAAGAAGCCTAAGGTGTAAACACGTGACAAAAGCCTGGACACACTGACTGCATTCGGATGGTCTCTCCAGTCCGTCACCTGATGTCTCTTGAGGCCTGAATGCCACCTGAAGGATTTGCCACACTCTTACATTTGTGTCTCTGCATTATGAATTCTCTGCTGATGGGAAAGATGAGACCTGTTATTGAAGCCCTGGCCACACACATTATATTTACATGATTTCCTCCAATGAGGGACAGACTGTGCTCTAAATGTATGGATTCTCACCAGTATGAATTTTCTCATGTGTTGTAAATAACTGAATGCCTTCCAAAAGACACCACATGCACTGTGTGGGTAAGATTTCCATTCAGAATTAATTACGTGATGGCTAGTTATGTCTGAACACAGAACCAAAGCTTTGTGCCACCTACCACATTCGTGGTTTCCTCTGGTTTGACTTTTCTGAGGGTCAAAAAGTTGATATACTTTATGACTGAAGGGTTTGTCATATAAATTCCATTTATGTGGTTTCCCTCCTGTATGAACTGCCCAATGATCAGTTGAGGCTGAATATACACTAGAAGCTTTACCATATTTCTTTCATTTGTATGCTTTCTATACAGTATGAATTCTTTGATTAATTATAAGGCCTGAACTCTGACTAAAGGCTTTGCTACACTCATTACATCTGCACTAAAATGTTTCTCATAATTGTTGTATTTGTAACATTTTTCTCCACTATGAATTATCTGATTTCTTAGATGGTCATTTCAAGCACTGCCCACATACATCACATTTCTATGCTGTCTCTCCTGTATGAACTGCATGATGGTGAGGCTAGCTGTGCAGTAAAACGTTTGTCAGAATGGTTACGTTTGTAAGTTTTCTCTCCAGTATGAATTCTCCAATGAACTGCAAGGTTTGCATTTCAAGGCCTTGCCACTGAGATCACATTTATATGGTTTCTCTCCAGTATGAATTCTCTGATGAATTCCAAGCTGTGGGTTTCCAGTAAAGCATCAGCCACACACAACACATTTACACGGTTTCTCTCCAGTATGAATTCTCTGATGAACTGCAAGGTATACTGTTTTACTAAGGGCCTTGCCACATACATCATTATTTATATGGTTTCTCTCCAATATGTTTCCAATGAACTGCAAAGACCTGCAACTGAAGACTTTGCCACATAAATTACCTTTCTACACTTCTCCGCCTGTATGAACTATCTGATGGCAATTTAAGGATGACTGTGCACTAAAATGTTTGTCCTAACTGTTACATTTGTAACGTTTCTCTCCAGTATGAATTCTCTTATGAATTGAAAGGATTGAATTTCGACTAAAGGCCTGTCCACATACATCACATTTACATGGTTTCTCTCCAGTATGAACTCTCTGATGAACTACAAGGCCTGAATTTTGACTGAAGGCCTTTCCACACATATCACATTTATATGGTTTCTCTCCAGTATGAACTCTCCGATGAACTACAAGCCTTGCATTTACACTAAAGGCCTTGCCACACACATCACATTTAAATGGCTTCTCTCCGGTATGAATTCTCCCATGAATTACAAGTTTTGACTTTTGAGTATAGCCACGGCCACATACTTCACATGTATACGGTTTCTCTCCAGTATGAAGGGTCTGATGCACTGTACACCTTGCTTTTTGACTAAAGGCCTTTCCACACACATCACATTTATATGGTTTCTCTCCAGTATGTACTCTCCGATGAACTATAAGCCTTGAATTTACACTAAAGGCCTTGCCGCATAGATCACATTTAAATGGTTTCTCTCCAGTATGTACTCTCCGATGAACTACAAGCCTTGAATTTAAACTAAAGGCCTTGCCACATAGATCACATTTATACGGTTTCTCTCCAGTATGAACTCTCCGATGAACTACAAGCCTTGCATTTAGACTAAAGGCCTTGCCACACACATCACATTTATATGGTTTCTCTCCAGTATGTACTCTCCGATGAACTACAAGCCTTGAATTTAGACTAAAGGCCTTGCCACATACATCACATTTATATGGTTTCTCTCCGGTATGAATTCTCCAATGAATTACAAGTATTGACTTTCGAGTATAGCCACGGCCACATACTTCACATGTATACGGTTTCTCTCCAGTATGAAGGGTCTGATGAACTGTATACCTTGCTTTTCGACTAAAGGCCTTTCCACACACATCACATTTATATGGTTTCTCTCCGGTATGTACTCTCTGATGAACTACAAGCCTTGAATTTACACTAAAGGCCTTGCCACATACATCACATTTATATGGTTTCTCTTCAGTATGAATTCTCTGATGAATTAAAAATATTGACTTTTGAGTATAGCCACGACCACATACTTCACATGTATACGGCTTCTCTCCAGTATGAACTGTCCGATGAACTACAAGCCTTACATTTACACTAAAGGCCTTGCCACACACATCACATTTATATGGTTTCTCTCCAGTATGAACTCTCTGATGAACTACAAGCCTTTCATTTACACTAAAGGCCTTGCCACACACATCACATTTATATGGTTTCTCTCCAGTATGAACTCTCTGATGAACTACAAGCCTGTCATTTACACTAAAGGCCTTTCCACACACATCACATTTATATGGTTTCTCTCCAGTATGAACTCTGCAATGAATTCCAAGGTGTGACTTTCGAGTATAGCCACGGCCACATACTTCACATGTATACGGTTTCTCTCCAGTATGAAGGGTCTGATGAACTGTACGCCTTGCTTTTCGACTAAAGGCCTTTCCACACACATCACATTTATATGGTTTCTCTCCAGTATGAACTCGCCGATGATGTTGTAGGTGTGTATGCTGTTTAAAGCAGTGGCCACACACATCACATTTATATGGTTTTTCTCCAGTATGATTTCTCTGATGAACAATAAGGGTTGATTTATCATTAAAAGCCTTGCAACATATGTTACATTTATATGCTTTTCTTCCTGTATGGATTCTTTGATGTCTAGTGAGTTCTGAGTCCTGAAGAAAAGTTATGTTACACTCATTACAACTGTAAGATTTTTTCTTGTGTGCTTCCTGGTCTGGTACCAGTTCTGAGGGATGTATAACAGCACTCTCTTGTTTATGAGAATTGCCTTTACGGACACTACGAGTTCTCTGAGGTGGTAAACCTGAGGTGCTACTGTTGATATTCGCCACAACCTGACTACATTCAGAAACTGTCCCTTCAGATTCAAGTATCTGCAACTGATCCTGAAAGCTTGATCCATGCCTTTCAACAGGCTTATTTCCTGCATCACTTCTACTATCATGAGCTCTTCTATCAGTGAGATTTTTGTTATGGGATAGAGAGGTTTCTCTGTCATTTCTTTCATCATCTGTCCACAGACACTCAAAATCATGCATACTTTTCTGTTTCTTTCTGAGGAAATAATCTTCAATATCATGGCTTTCGGCTCTTCCAAACACCACTCTTCGAAAAATTTCTTCTTTACCACTGTCTCCTTTTGTCTGTAATTTCTTGATCATACGTATTTGAGACACATCTACGAAATATAAAAACCATATGCATTCTATCAATTACAATTCATAAACAAATTGTTTCATGCTGAGTACATGGTATTACACCAAAAGGCATATCCATGCCGAACAGAATTACGCATCTTCCCAATGATGATGTTAAAAATGTTTGAAACACTAAACAAATAGAACTCTTTAAAAATCAAAGAGCAATCACATGTAATCCAAATTAATTTTAGGGTAGCCTAGCTTCATAGATACAATCAGAACATATTGTTTCCAAACTCATGTCAGTTCTCAAAGAAAAGGGTATTTTCGCACCATGACTTCTAAACTCATTCTTCTTGGTAGTAAACACACTGTTGTCTCACAATTGAGGAGAAAATATAGCATATTGTACACACTTTATGCATACTTATACATAAGTAAACGGTAGAGAACAGATAGGACTTGGTAGTAAAGAATTAGCCTGCCAATGCAGGAGACATAGGATAGGGAGCTTCAGTCCCTAGAAGGGGGAGATCCCCTGGAGGAGGAAATGGCACCCACTGAACTATTCTTTCCTGAAAAATATTCCATGGATAAGGAGCTTAGCAGGCTACTGTCCATCAGATCACAAAGAGTCAGACAGAACAATCGACTGAACAAGCAGTCATTAATAGGCAATACACTGCAATGGTAAATAATCCCAAAGAAGCACTATAATGAATAATGGAAAACATAAATAGCAGCTGACAACTGTTCAGGAAATTCCCTAAAATAATGGAAAAAAAAAAAAAAAGAAAACTTTTCTAAATACCTCTTATAAATCGATCAGTAGATAGACGTATAGGCATTTTATGACATTGACAAGTTGTTCATGTCAGTAACACTGTGTAATACATAAAGACCATCTCATCTTTAAATAACAAAATATTAATAAATGAAACATTTTCTACTTGAAGAACAGTCATTCAGCACAGAGATTCCCTATCTATACAGTAACTTTAACTTACTAAGTTCATTGGTTCCAAGATACATGTCAAGGAACAAGCTTTGGGGCCTCCCTTCTGGCTCAGAGGTAAAGAATCCACCTGGTAATTAACACAGGGCACAAGGATTTCATCCCTGATCTGGGAAGTTCCCACATACCTTGGAACAACTAAGGCTGTAGGCCACAACTCTGTGGTCCAGAGTTTGGGAGTCACAACTACTGGGCACAGGCATAGAGCCCACACACGGTAACAAGAGAAGGCATTAGAATGAGAAGCCCGTGTACTGTAAGTAGAAGTAGCCCTTGCTTGCCACAAGTAATGAAAAGCCCCTGAAGCAACAAAGACCCAGTGCAACCAAAAATAAAAAACATTTTAAAAATGTAATATATTGGTATGAAGAAAACCAATATTATTTGAAAACCTACTAACCAGAGTCAGAGACAACGCTCATAAAAATGAAAAGTAAAATAAAAACATACCAGATGTAAAGTAGACAAAGAGATGTCACAATAAGCAAGACAGGAAGTAAATATATTCTTTAAGCAAAAGTAATCTTTGAGGGAAATTCCCTGGTGGTCCAGTTGTTAGGACTACACACATACACTGGAGGGGGCACAATTTCAATCCAGGAATGGGGAACTAAGATACCACCTGCCACATGGCACAGCAAAAAAAAACAAAAAGACCCAGTGACTTCTGACCTTTTCTGTAAAACAGGCAACATTCTATGCCACCTAACAGCACTAATTACCTCAATTTTACAAATAAAGGTAGTGGATTCACAGGGTTCCTGTACACAACTCCATGGAATATGAACGTAAATGAGCAAAAGCAGGACTGAAACCAAGACTTATAGATTCATCCATGCTCTGAACCACCAGGGCCCACTTGGGCAGAACAGAGGACAAAAAGTTACAATGAACTCCAGGAGTGTAAAAAGGAAACTTCAGATCAGACACAAGAACTGACCTGTGTAATTGTGTTACTCAGCCATACTTCTTGGAAATTGTTTCCAAGGCACCAACAAGATATCAATTCAGGTCCTGTCTAAGAGAGGACCTCAATCAATATCCACTGTCCTTACAGGTTTCCTGAGTTACAATCACAGAAGATCCAAACCACATTCCTGTTACACACACCCCTGAAGGATCTGGCAAAAGTAGTAACAACAAGAACAGCTGAGGGCTCTGAACAGAAAGACAGGTTGAAGGCAGCTCTGTGTAGGATCTGAGACACCAAATGCAACTGAAGAGCTTCCAGTCTTCCCCTTCTTCCAGTGAGGTCTCCCAAGTGCAGCAAATAGGAAGAGAACCAGGCTGGGTCCGAAATAATCTCTGGAGGTGTCAGCGCTGTTCTACAGGACCAAAAAGCAGGCATCTGATGGAATCCAGCACAGAAGGGGGACAAAGAGGAAACAGATCCCTTTGAAACACCTCATCACATGCTTCCCATAGTCAAGCAAAAACATTGACAGGAGTCAAATGACAGATTGTTACAGATCATATAAAGACTTTGCCTTTGGGGACATCTTTTTTTAGAGGTCCACTTTGCATAAAAACTCTTTTTTTTTTCCCTAATTAAATCATTTTCTTCATTTAGCAACAGCCACTTGTAAGTCAGACCTGCTTTCTTTCTCCCTAATAAAATGTAATTTTCTGGTAGGAGACTGATGGGATCCAAGTTAAACGTCTTGAATGTGTCATCTCCCCCTTTACATTCCCTGAGATAAGAGAGATGTGGGCTCCAGTTGAGGAATTTACACCCAACAAAAACAGGGTAAATAGACAATAATTCTCTAATCTCAGGGAATAATTATGGCGAGGACAAAGAAAGGAAAAAACCCTGTTTGTTAAGGGAGACACTACACATGCCCAGAAAGGCTGCTTGGAGTCAAAACTCACAGGATAATCCCAGGCCATAATGAGTCTTGCTCCTCCCAGAAGCCTTCACTTTGAGATCCAACTTGGCTAAGGTGTGCATGCACACTCCAGGGAGGGTCCTGAGACAAATTAGCCAGGGCGAATAAACAAGGTGATGGGCCTGAGGGAAGATGAGGACCTGGAAAACTGCCCCTCTGTAAAGAATTTACACTTCCCAAAGGCATCTCTCTCTCTCTGAGGTTGCCCATGTGCCTCGCCACATGTACTTTTCCTTTCAATAAACTTTGTCCTTTACTCTTTATCATCTGCCTCATCATCTGAATTTGTACCTAACTAGGCAGGCCAGACTAGGGACCTTAGCCCTAAATGTTGGCTCCTGTGGTCCAGGGGTTAGGAGTCTCCATCTGGGAAATTAAGAACTTGCTTCCAGCTTCCGCTCGCTCCTACTCACTGCTATGAGCATCCCAAATCAATTTCATTGCTCATACCTTTTGTTACTAAAAACACAGATCTTACTTTCCTTAAGCAACCATGAACTGTCCTTTATATTAGCATTTTATAGAATGGTGACCATAAATACCAGTGATAACTTCTAAAAACATTTGCTTTCTTATGGAAAACATCTCAGGGTAGCAGCAAACATATTAATAACCCAAAATCTCTTTAGTTTCTCTATGACAGGAAATTATCAGTAATCAGTGCCTATGTGTGTGCTAAGTCGCTTCAGGCATGTACAACTCTTTGCAAACCCATGGACTCTTTTGCAAACCCTGCCAGCTCCTCCGCTGGATTCTCCAGGCAAGAATACTGAAGTGGGTTGCTATTTACTTCTCCAGGGATCTTTCCGATGCACGGACTAAACTCTCGGTAATCAGTGTAATACAATAAAAGCATTACACAGTTTGAAGACTCAACTTATGTCTGTCTTAGATGAGCAAACAAACGTTGTTACTAGATATTTAATGGTGACTATTTCCTGGTTCATGTGCATCTGAAATACATTTAGGTTAATTTCTCATAAGTGTTTGATTTGTAAGTGCTTAGTTTTCCTTTTTTAAAGCCAACTGAATTAGATCTCACTTACAAAGTAACCTCAGCAATATTATCCAAAAACAAAGACACACAGTGTGACATGCATAAATCCAGACACACAGATGGACAGACAGACACCATAGTTTTCTGCTTGAGATTTAAAATGTCTCTTTGACCTTTTACTTTCCCCTTGGTTTGAAATTCTAATTTGTGCAAGGTTGAGGCCTCAGGCAAAGTGGGTTCCGTATGTCAAGGACTTGGTTGTGTGCTGTGTTAAGCTGCTTCAGTCATGCCCAGCTATCTGCGATCCCATGGACTGTATCCCGCCAGGCTGCTCTTTCCATGGGACTCTCCAGGCAAGAACACTCGGTGGGTTGCTATTCCCACCTCCAGGGCATCTTCCTAACCCAGGGATCAAACCCACCTTTGCCACACTTGCAGGCAGGTTCTGTACAATTAGAGTCATCTGGAATGCCCTGGTAAAGGTTACCTTCAGGCGTTTTTCTAGGCTAGCTGTCTCAACGGGTTAGTTGCTTTTAACTCCATATGCAAAAAGAACCAGTTGTGCACTTTCAAAAAGAAAAAAAAAAAAAATGATTTCAACCAGTTTTTTCCAGTTTTTTCCAACCAGAATAGCACATTTATCCTATGTCAAAAAACTTTCCTTTCCTTTCCATAGTCATAGTTTTATAGCTAAAATACAGATCAAATAGTGCTGAAATTGACAGTGAAAATAACAGCAGATGGGGTGATAAAAATCTTGGATTGTCCCTCTGGGGAGATGGGGGTCTTGGATTGTTCAGAAGAAACTGAAGGGGAAAAGAAACATCCTAAAAAAAAAAAAGAAACATCCTAAAGTGGGGGGCAGGACTGGGGTAAGCTGGCCTCATCCTCCCCAGAGAGACAGGCAAAGTTAGAAGAGGGCCAGCTGATGGAGAGGGAGACAGAGGGCTTGGGAGGGGTAAAAGGCCACAAAAGGACAAAGAATGGAGAAAGAAAGGGCAGTGGGGGACACTACTAGAGCTGTGGGCTGGCTCAACAGAGAACTGACTTAAAAAGTGAGGATTTGATCAGCCAAAATATAATTTTCACACTGTAATATGGACAAACATCCTCACTAATCACATAATTATTTTTCCAGTAACTTCGCTAAGACAGTTTTAAGTTCGCTTTATGTACTTCATGGTAGGAGACAGGAGGATCCAGCCTCTCATCCAACAGGGCAGATTCTTATCCTTTCTCAAGGGGCAAGAGTCATGAATATTCAGTAACTTCTAAGGGCTCAGCCCTGTTTAATTTATGGTTCCACTTCTCACACAATCCAGAGAAGATGTCCCATATATTAGCTAATGAGTAACAAGGTGAATTTTCCCATCCAGAAATAAAAACGTCATAAACCTTAATCTCTTGCTTCTTAACAAGTGGTGTTTTGTCTCACAATTCCTGCTCACAGTGCCAATTAATGCCTTGCCAAAAGTTTTCACTTTTGTCTCAGGTTCCAAGGATTTGTTAATAGGACACTCATTCTATACAAATAAATATTCCAATGTTTATTAGAGAATTATCTAGCTGACTTTCAATATACAAAGTAATCCAACCAGTTTGTCCTAAAGGAGATCAGCCCTGGATGTTCACTGGAAGGACTGATGTTAGCTTTGTCTAATTCAATGAAACTAACCCATGCCGTGTGGGGCCACCCAAGACAGGTGGGTCATGGTGGAGAGGTCTGATAGAATGTGGTCCACTGAAGAAGGGAATGGCAAATCACTTCAGTATTCTTGCCTTGAGAACCCCATGAACAGTATGAAAAAGCAAAAGGATAGACTACTGAAAGAGGAACTCCCAGGTTGGTAGGTACCCAATAGGCTATTGGAGATCAGTGGAGAAATAACTCCAGAAAAAATGAAGGGATGGAGCCAAAGCAAAAACCACACCCAGCTGTGGATGGGACTGGTGATAGAAGCAAGGTCCGATCCTGTGAAGAGCAATATTGCACAGGAAACTGGAATGTTAGGTCCATGAATCAAGGCAAATGGAAGACGTCAAACAGGAGATGGCAAGGATGAACGTTGACATTCTAGGAATCAGTGACCTAAAATGGACTGGAATGGGTGAATTTAACTCAGATGACCATTATATCTACTTCTGTGGGCAGGAATCCACTGGAAGAAATGGAGTAGCCATCATGGTCAACAAAAGAGTCCGAAATGCAGTACTTGGATGCAATCCAAAAAATGACAGAATGATCTCTGTTCGTTTCCAAGGCAAACCATTCAATATCCCAGTAATCCAAGTCTATGTCCCAACCAGTAACACTGAAGAAGAGGAAGTTGAACGCTTCAATGAAGACCTACAAGACCTTTCAGAACACCCAAAAAAGATGTCCTTTTCATTATAGGGGACTGGAATGCAAAAGTACAAACTCAAGAAACACCTGGAGGTACAGGCAAATTTGGAATACAGAATGAAGCAGGACAAAAGCTAATAGAGTTTTGCGAAGAGAATGCATTGGTCATAGCAAACACCCTCTTCCAACAATACAAGGGAACACTCTACACATGGACATCACCATATGGTCAACACCGAAATCAGACTGATTATATTCCTTGCAGCCAAAGATGGCGAAGCTCTATACAGTCAGGAAAAACAAGACCGGGAGCAGACTGTGGTTCAGATCATGAACTCCTTATTGCCAAATTCAGACTCAAATTGAAGAAAGTGGGGAAAACCACTAGACCATTCAGGTATGACCTAAATCAAATTCCTTATGATTATATAGCAGAAGTGACAAATAGATTTAAGAGACCAGATCTGATAGATAGAGTGCCTGATGAACTATGGACAGAGGATCCTGACATTGTACAGGAGACAGGGATCAAGACCATCCCCATGGTAAAGAAATGCAAAAAAGCAAAATGGCTGTCTGGGGAGGCCTTGGAAACAGCTGAGAAGAGAAGCGAAAGGAAAATGAGAAAAGGAAAGATATAAGCATCTGAATGGAGAGTTCCAAAGAATAGCAAGGAGAGATCAGAAAGCCTTCCTCAGAGATCAATGCAAAGAAATAGAGGAAAACAATAGAATGGGAAAGACTAGAGTTCTTGTCAAGAAAATCAGAGATACCAAGGGAACATTTCATGCAAAGATGAACACAATCAAGGACAGAAATGGTCTGGACCTAACAGAAGCAGAAGATATTAAGAAAAGGTGGCAAGAATACACAGAAGAACTGTACAAAAAAGATCTTCACAACTAAGATAATCACGATGGTGTGATCACTCACCTAGAGACAGAAATCCCGGACTGTGAAGTCAAGTGGGCCTTAGAAAGTATCACTACGAACAAAGCTAGTGGAGGTGATGGAATTCCAGTTGAGCTATTTCAAATCCTGGAAGATGATGATGTGAAATCGCTGCACTCAATATGCCAGCAAATTTGGAAAACTCAGCAGTAGACACAGGACTGGAAAAGGTCAGTTTTCACTCGAATCCCAAAGAAAGGAAATGCCAAAGAGTGCTCAAACTACCGCACAATTGCACTCACCTCACACACTAGTAAAGTAATGCTCAAAATTCTTCAAGCCAGGCTTCAGCAATACGTGAACTGTGAACTTCCAGATGTTCAGGATGGTTTTAGAAAAGGCAAAGGAACCAGAGGTCAAATTGCCAACATCCGCTGGATTACTGAAAAAGCAAGAGAGTTCCAGAAAAACATCTATTTCTGCTTTATTGACTATGCCAAAGCCTTTGACTGTGTGGATCACAATAAACTGTGGAAAATTCTGAAAGAGATGGGAATAGACCACCCGACTTCTGTCTTGAGAAACCGGTATGCAGGTCAGGAAGCAACACTTAGAAATGGACACGGAACAACAGACTGGATCCAAATAGGAAAAGGAGTACGTCAAGGATGTATTTTGTCACCCCACTTATTTAACTTATATGCAGAGTACATCATGAGAAATGCTGGGCTGGAAGAAGCATAAGCTGGAATCAAGATTTCCGGGAGAAGTATCAATAACCTCAGATATGCAGATGCTGCTGCAGTTGCTGCTGAGTCGCATCAGTCGTGTCCGACTCTGTGCGACCCCAGAGAGGCAGCCAACCAGGCTCCCCTGTCCCTGGGATTCTCCAGGAAAGAACACTGGAGTGGGTTACCATTTCCTTCTCCAATGCATGAAAGTGAAAAGTGAAAGTGAAGTTGCTCAGTCATGTCCAACCCTCAGCGACCCCATGGACTGCAGCCTACCAGGCTCCTCTGTCCATGGGATTTTCCAGGCAAGAGTACTGGAGTGGGGTGCCATTGCCTTCTCTGCGGATATGCAGATGACACTACCTTTATGGCAGAAAGTGAAGAGGAACTAAAAAGCCTCTTGATATAAGTGAAAGAGGAGAGTGAAAAAGTTGGCTTAAAGCTCAACATTCAGAAAACGAACATCATGGCATCTGGTCCCATCACTTTATGGCAAGTAGATGGGAAAACAGTGGAAACAGTGTCAGACTTTATACTTTTGGGCTCCAAAATCACTGCAGATGGTGATTTCAGCCATGAAATTAAAAGATGCTTACTCCTTGGAAGGAAAGTTATGACCAACCTAGACAGCATATTCAAAAGCAGAGACACTACTTTGCTGACTAAGGTCCATCTAGTTAAGGCTATGGTTTTTCCAGTGGTCATGTATGGATGTGAGAGTTGGACTGTGAAGAAAGCTGAGCACTGAAGAATTAATGCTTTTGAACTGTGGTGTTGGAGAAGACTCCTGAGAGTCCCTTGGACTGCAAGGAGATCCAACCAGTCCATTCTAAAGGAGATCAGTCCTGGGTGTTCTTTGGAAGGACTGATGCTAAAGCTGAAACTCCAGTACTTTGGCCACCTCATGCGAAGAGTTGACTCATTGGCAAAGACTCTGATGCTGGGAGGGATTGTGGGCAGAAGGAGAAGGCGAGGACAGAGGATGAGATGGCTCGATGGAATCACCAACTCCATGGACATGAGTTTGGGTAAACTCCAGAAGTTGGTGATGGACAGGGAGGCCTGGCGTGCTGCAGTTCATGGGGTCGCAGAGAGTCAGACATGACTGACTGACTGAACTGAACTGAAAAGACAAGGAAATAGAAACAGCACAGGATACATCACCAAATTGGCTTCTGACCAACATCCACACTGGAACAGCCCTGGAAGTCCCAGGACACAGCACATCTGGAGTCTCAATTGCTAATAGACCCCCGGCAGCCTGTCCACTCCATGAGTGGGGCTTTAATACTACAGTTAGGGGTTCCTGCTTATCATCCCAGGATGCAAACTGATATCATCAATCTGTGAGGAAACAGCAGCTCTGGTTTCATCTTAATGCTGTTTGTTTTGTCTTATGAAACTTAGATGTTCCTCAGCCTGGGGCTGGGTTGGTCAGAGCCTCTTTGAACAATCTCAAAGGTGAACGAACAACCTTAAGATTTGTGTGCTAACTTATCTATGGTGCTGCAAGCCTTGCACTCACAGCAGGCAGTCAGGGTACTCACAGTCAGGGTGTGTCCAGGCAGGTTGGAGGCAAGCACAGAGGAATGCACTGCTTTGTCTTGAAGCCTGAACAGGACTATTTATTTAATTTCCCTAACACCCTAGTGGCCACATGGTAAAAAGTTAGGTTGCCAATGCAGGAGACATGAGTTCAATCCCTGTCCTGGGAAGATCTCACATGCCAGGGAGCAACTAAGCTGAAGGACAGATACTGAGCCTGTGTAGCGAAACTACTGAAGCGCGTGTGCCTAGAGCTGGTGCTCCACAACAAAAGAAGCCACTGCAACGAGAAGCCATGCACCCTGCAAGCAGAGGGTAACCCCCACTTGTCTCAAATACAGAAATGTCTCAAATAGAGAAATGGCCATACAGGAAATAGACACCCAGTACAGCCAAACAAAAAAAAAAAACCCAAAAGCCTTGCCTTTGTCTCTGTGGGCACTAAAGCACCACTGGAGGGTGATGTATATTTCACAGGTCAAAGAACAGAGCAGGAAGTTGAAGAGAAGAAAAATCTCCTGTGAGAGTTCACAAACACTAAATATCTGTTTTCTCACAGAACTCTTGCACTTCAAGAGTTTCCCAAACACAGTGAATGGTGTGGCTTCCTCTCTGTCCTTGTGACAGCTGACCTGAAATCACACTGTTGATTCTTTCCCATTCATCTGATTTTCTGCTACTTAGCACCTCATTCTCCACAATCCAGGGACCTTTGTCATGCTACAAAATAGTTATGATTTAGGTCAGAATCAGAAATTCCTGCTCAGAAGAAATGTCATACTTGGCTTCTTCCAGAATCCAAACTTTCTTTTTTTAAAAAAAAAAAAATGCATTTTCTATCTTTAATAATTTTGCTTATTCATTTAATTTGGCTGGAGTGTGTGATCATTGCTGCTTGGACTTTTCCCAAAGTTGGGCAAGTAGGGGTTACTCTCCAATTGCAGTGTTTGGGCTTCTCATTTGCTTTGGCTTCTCCTGGGTACCATGTAGTTGTCCTATGTGGGCTCAGTAATCACAGCTTCCAGGCTCTAGAGTGCTGCTTTAGTAGATCTGGCCCACAGGCTTAGCTGCTCTGTGATGTGGGATCTTCCAGACCAGGCATCGAACCTGTGTCTCCTGCACTGGCAGGTGGAAAATCCCAGCTCTTTTGTCAGTCAAGAAGTGAGAACATTATGACGGACAGAAAAATATTTCACAAATTAGTTTACTATTTGCCTCCTTTGGAATGCACAGGGAACAGTATAATATACAGTATAGTATGTATCAGATATCTAGTTCCTTTCCAAGAGTTACTGAACCAAGAACACAGGGGTATAAAACAGGCAACTGGATATTTCAAAGTTTGAAATCAGTTTTATAAACACTCAAGCTCTGGAAAAACTCCTTGTGTATCACACAGGGGGGCAGGTCATCAGAAGGAAAGACAAGTTTGAACTCCCAATGCCAAACACGAAGCCTTACATGTCTGAGTGAACAAGGTTTTCCGCTCAGACAAGAAAAACAGGGCTCCCAGAGAAAATGCAGATACACCCCAAAGTAGATCCCTACTTCAGAGGGAAGTGATCCTCACCCACAGACAGCAGGTTCCTGAGGGTCTCCACCATCACGTCCTTGTACAAGGTCCTCTGGGCAGGGTTCATACAGTCCCACTCCTCGGGAGTGAAATCTATGAACACATCCTTGAAGGTCAATTGGGCCTGAAATGAAAATACATTTCACCAGTGGGCCCTGAGGAGGGTTCTTATTTTCAAAGAAAAGGAGAAGAAGTGAGACAGGTGAGGTCAATTCAGCTCAAGTAATATTCTGATAGATCCATGCAAATCTATACGGAGCAAATTGCTGCTCTCTGATTTCCTTTTTATTTTCATAAGATGATGATATCCTCCAATCAACATGAATTCATTATGGGTGTGGACAAGACAGGAAAAATATACAAATTCCAATCAACAGTGGGTCGTTGATGCAGAAGTGTTACGTTCTACACACTGAGTGACATTCCCTATCTACATGAGTTACAGCAAGACTGCTGTCTTCAGAGAGGACAAAGTCCACATGGCTTTAAAAGAACACAGACTGTGATGAGGCTGTCATCATCACACTGATGAGAGGTATCTCAACACTTCATACACACTAAGCATTACTCTAAAGCCTTTAACCATATGAACTTGTCATCAACATAACAGCAACAGTAGAGAAAGATCTGTGTCCATCTTACTGGGGAGAAAGCTCTGTCACTCTAATAAAGAGCTCCCATCAAACAGTTAAGAGTAAGGCAACAGCACCTGAGCTCAGGTGGTTGGGAGAGACAACTGAACCTAAGGAATCAAAGAGTTAAGTAACAGTATAAAAGACCATCCCCAGGGAGTTCCCGAGAATACCTGAAACAAGTTCAAGGGAGCTGAAGTGCAATGGAACAGCATAAATAGTCACTGTACAGGGTCACCCCCCCTACCCCCTCAACCCACACCATGTCAGTAATCTGACTACTATTTACATTATTCATGTGGTGAGGTGGAAAATATTAAAGGCCATGGAATACACACTTAAGATGCAACTACTCTAAGCATAAACCATATTTATGAGATGGTTTTGTAATAAAATCATGGAGTGACATACCCATGCACTCATGCATGCACATGGAAACACACAATTGATTGAAACAAGAAGAGCTGTCTTTATTTTTTCCTTTCATTCAATCAAAACTTACTGAGTATCAACTCTGTGTCCCTAACTGGGAGAACAGTAGTGAACATGATGGAGCTTACCATCCATCAGCCAGCCGGCCAATTACATCCATAATTTTAACATCACTATTGTTATATGTGCTCTGAAACAGGCCTGGTGCTAAGAGAAGATTCAACAGAAAGTCTTGACCTACATGGAGAAGTCAGACAAGGTCTCTGTGAGGAAGAAACACTTAGGATTGGCAAGGTGGGAAATGGAAGAGTTTTATAAGCAGAGAGAAGAGCCTGAGTGCTCTGACACAGGAAGCTATTTACTGAACAGAAAACCAGCCAGTGTGACTGCAACATGGGAATGAAGATGGGGTAATGCCAGGTAGAGGATGATTTCTGCAAGGCATATAAATTGAGGATGTTATTTCAGAAGCAACTGGACATGACTTAAGAATCTGCAGGAGGAAACTTAGAGGTTTAGGTTTGTTTTTCAGCAATCACTCTGCTATGTGAGAAGGTTGATGTTTAGTTGGTTCAGTCATGTCAGACTCTATGGGACTCCATGGACTGTAGCCTGCCAGGCTCTTCTGTCCATGGGATTCTCCAGGCAAGAAAACGAGTGGCCGGCCATTCCCTTCTGTATTTAGGCATCTTTGGGACATTAAAAGTGAATCAAATGTAAGTTTGATTCAGTAAGTTTGTTAACATTCTATTTCCTTTTTACAGCTTATTTGGTTTGTTTATGCTGGGCCTTCGTTGCTGTGATCCAGCTCTCTCTACTTGTGGCTGCACTGCATGGAGTTGTGTCTGCAGTGCCCAGGCTTCTCATTGCAGTGGCTTCTCTTGTTTCGGAAGACAAGCTCAAGCATGCGGGCTTCAGTAGTTAAGGATTCCGGGCTCCAGAGCACAGCCACAGCAGTTGTTGGGCATGGGCTTAGTTGCTCTGCAGCATCTTCCAGGAATTGGGATGGAACCTGTGTCCCCTACATTGGCAGACACATTACTATCCACTGTATCACCAGGGAAGTCCTCAACATTATTTTATAGTATTAAAAACATAAAAAGTAGTACAAGCAGAAAATAATACAGAAAATACTTTAACACCAATCTGTATAAAATACCTGTATTTAAAAATAATATGATGGCGTCCCCAGTGGCTCAGTGGTAAAGAGTCCACTGACCAATGTAAGAAACACAGGTTGTTGCCTGGTCCGGTAAGATCCCACATGCTGAGGGCAACTAAGCCCGTGAATTTCAATTCCTGAGCCAGAGCTGTAGAGCCCAGGAGGTGAAACTACTGAAGCCGGCGTGCTCTAGCGCCTGGGCTGCAAGACAAGAGAAGCCACCACAATGAGAAGCGTGCACACCGCAACCAGAGTGGTCACCACTCTCCAGAACTAGGGAAAAGACGAAGCAACGAAGTCAGAGTACAGGAAATTAATATATTTTAAAAATCATAATGTGATTTTTATCATTTATTTTAGGTATGTACTTATTAACAAACCCAAAAATTTATTATTTTAGTCCACTAAGAAAATACTGAATCAAGATTAGTAAAGTTGGAATATTGTCTCATGGTCCAGTGATTAAGATCTATCACTTTCACTGCAGGCTTTCAGGTTCGATCCCTACTCATCGAACTAAGACCCTGGAAGCTGAATCATGTGCTCAGAAAAGAAAGGAAAAACTTAGTAAGCCCGATTTCACAGTTTAAATTAGATGGTGTAACGAAACACTCCCTAGCCCTGACATCTCTTTCTGAACGTTCCATTCCATCTCCAAACACTTAAGTTTTCAGGGAGGTGCTCATTTAGTTTTAAATGTACTATAAAAAGTCAGAACTGATTTCCCCTCATTGGCCTCTTTGGCAGATTTTACTGTATACTGTACATGTTAATACCTGAGGTCCACCTACAGCTTCTTTACCCTGATTGACAAGAGAGCAGACAGCGCATCCACATGGGCCCTAAGCAACCCCTGCTGCCCAACAGCAGGAGACCCTGTCTCCAACCCGTGGGTGAGAAGCCCTGCCCAGGACGGTGCCCAGGGGAGCCTCCTCACAAGGGCCAGGTCACCAGGTCATGGGGAGACGGGATCTAAGTGGAGACAACTGGCCCTGAGGGAAGGACCCGGGTGAGTGTGCATGTACAGGAGTCAGACAGGATACTTCAGAGTCAGACACGATTAGCGAGTCCAGAGACGGGCATTTCAGGAAGGGAGTATGAGAATCCACTGAGAATATGACCTTACCGAAGAAAGAGCCATGCCTGACTCCTGTTCTTTCCTCTTCTGGGCTACTTCATCCATGAGTCTTCACAGTTCTATCATGAAAGTAGAAAACATGCTGTTTAACGCTTAGAGTCAACACATCCCCTCCCTGAGACCCAACCACATACACAGAGAACCCCTCACAGTGTGGAACAGACAGTCCTCTGTGCCCACTGTCTCAAGAGGGACTCACGACAGTCAACTCCCGCACAGAGTCCAACATGGGACTTTCCCACACTTCCCCTCGGATCACACTCCCCTCCTGGTGAGGTCTTATGTACACAGAAGCAGGGGGCACCTCCACTGACCCCATGATCCCCTTCAGGTCACACAGCAGGCCCTGGTCCAGCCCCACTCAGAGCAGAGTGCCCTCCGCTCTCCCAGAGCTTGATCTCCGCCTCAGAAGTGGAGGCTAATTGCCCTGGTGCTCAATGCAGGATCCAGATTGGAATCATCCGCAGCCTGTGCACATTCCTGGGCAGAGACCCCGCTCGAGATCTTGAGGGGCGTGACTTTTGGGGGAGGGGTACAAAACATGCCCGGGCAAAATGCCTCATGATCTCATGAGAAGCCTGGGTTGATCACTAGTGAAGATTAAGGCCAGGCCACCTCCCACTTTCTTCTTTTCCAGCTTTACTGAGACTAACGAGAAGGGTTATGTGTACATACACCATACACCATGTGATCATGTGACACGTGTACCCTTTGAAATATTTATCACAATCCACGAAGCAACACATCCATCACCTCCAAATGCCCATGTTCTGTGTGTGGTGAAAACACTGACGACGGGGTCTCCTGACAAATTCCCAGCATGCAGTAATAGAACAGGGTTAACTATGGTCAGCGTGCTGCACACACCTCCCCAGGACTCAGTCATTTTATAACTCAAAGTCTGTACCACCCTTCGACCAACATCTCCTCAACCTCCCCACCTCCCAGCCCCAGATAACCACCATCCCACTGTCTGGTACTAGTGAGTTTCACTTTTTTACATTCTACATATAAGTGAGCACATACAATATCAGTCTTATCCTATCTGTCCTAATTCAATTAGCATAATATTTTCTACATTCATCCAACCTCTCCCACGTGACAAAAATCTCCATCTACACTGGAAGGGATAAGAAAACGTTCCTCAGTGATCAATGCAAAGAACTTAGAGGGAAACAATGAATGGGAAAGACTAGAGATCTCCTGAAGAAAATTAGAGATACCAAGGGAACATTTCACGCAAAGATGGGCACAGAAAAGGACAGAGATGGTATGGACCTAGCAGAAGCAGAAGATATTTAGAAGATGTGGCAAGAATACACAGAAGAACTGCACAAAAAAGGTCTTCACGACCCAGATAACCACGATGTTCTGATCACTCACCCAGAGTGAGAAATCCTGGAATGCAAATTCAAGTGGGCCTTAGGAAGCACCACTATGAACAAAGCTAGTGGAGGTGATGGAATTTCAGCTGAGCTATTTCAAATCCTAAAAGATGATGCTGTGGAAGTGTTGCACTCAATACGACAGCCAATCTGGAAAACTCAGCACTGGCCACAGGACTGGAAAAGGTCAGTTTTCATTGAATCCCAAAGAAAGGCAATGCCAAAGAATGTTTAAACTACTGCACAATTGCACTCAGCTCACATGCTAGCAAAGTAATGCTAAAAGTTCTCCAAGCCAGGCTTCAACAGTATGTGAACTATGAACTTCCAGATGTTCAAGTTGGATTCAGAAAAGGCAGAGGAACCAGATATCAAATTGCCAACATCCACTGGATCATCAAAAAAGCAAGAGAGTTCCACAAAAACATCTATTTCTGCTTTATTGAATAGGCCAAATCCTTTGACTGTGTGGATCACAACAAACTGTGGAAAAATCTTAAAGAGATGGGAATACCAGACCACCTGACCTGCCTCCTGAGAAATCTGCATGCAGGTCAAAAGGCAACAGTTAGAACTGAACATAGAATAACAGACTGGTTCCAAATTGGGAAACGAGTTCATCAAGGCTGCATACTATTACCCTGATTACTTAATTTACACGCAGAGCACATCATGCAAAATGCTGGGCTGGATGAAGCACAAGCTGGAATCAAGACTGCCAGGAAAAATATCAGTAACCTCAGATATGCATATGACACCAATCTTATTGCAGAAATCGAAGAACTAAAGAGCCTCTTGATGAAAGAGAGAGAGTGAAAAAGTTGGCTTAAAACCCAACATTCACAAAACTAAGATCATGGCATCTGGTCCCATCACCTCATGGCAAATAGCTGGGGAAACAGTGGAAACAGTGACAGACTTTATTTTGGGGGGCTCCAAGATCACGGCTTATGATGACTGCATAAATGAAATTAAAAGACACTTGCTTCTTGAAAGAAAAGCTATGTCTATGACCAACCTAGACAGCATATTAAAAAGCAGAGACATGACTTTACCAATAAAGGTCTGTCTAGTCAAAGCTATGGTTTTTCCAGTAGTCATGTATGGATGTGAGAGTTGGAGGATAAAGAAAGCTGAGTGCCAAAGAACTGATGCTTTTGAACTGTGGTGTTGGAGAAGACTCTTGAGAGTCCCTTGGACAGCAAAGAGACCCAACTGGTCAATCCTAAATGAAAGAATTCCTGACTATATATTGGAAGTATTGATGCTGAAGCTGAAACTTCAATACTTTGGCCACTTGATGCAAAGAACTGAGTCACTGGCAAAAACCCTGATGGTCAGAAAGACTGAAGGTGGGAGAAGGGGGTGACAGAGGGTGAGATGGTTGGATGGCATCACCGACGCGATGGACATGAGTTTGAGTAAGTTCCGGGAGTCGGTAATGGACAGGGAACCCTGGCGTGCTGCAGTCCATGAACTGGCAAACAGTCAGACATGGCTGAGCAACTAAACTGAACTGAATATGCCATTACAAATATGTGTGTATATTTGCCTGGGTTATCAATGAGCTCAGAAGGTAAAGAATCTGCCAGCAATGCAGAAGACCCAGATTTGATCCCTTGGTTGGAAAGATCCCCTGGAGAAGAGAATGGCAACCCACTCCAGTACTCTTGCCTAGAGAATTCCATGGACAGAGGAGCCTGGCAGGGTACAGTCCCTGGGGTCACAAAGAGTGTGACATGACTGAGTGACTAACACTTACATGTTTTCAACCTGGATCCTGGGGCTCCTTAATCAATAGAAATAGTTATGAGACCGGAAGGGAATTTCAAGAAAGGCTTTATTGGGACTCTTGCTGCAGTAAGGAGAGACAGAAAAAGAAGTGTGTGCCCCTGCTCCTCCAAAAAAGGGGGGTGAGCTGATCCCTTTGGTTAAGGGTGGAAGGAAGCTGAGGTGATCTGCCCCGCATCGGGACCCCCGATGGTGCTGTGAGCAGGGATCACGGGAATTGACCTGATTTTGCTTCTGGAGCCTGAGAAATCAAGCTTGGTTTGTGGTCCTTTTACTTATTGTTCAGAATTGGTGTCTGCTCATGAATGTGGTTATAGTTTCTTTGTTCAATTACACATCCTTTGTGGTCTGTTGCCCGAGAAGAGGTTCATCCAGGTGCAAGAACTGCAGTAAAAAGTCCCAGGACCCAGCCTGTCTCATACACACATCACGGTTTCATCATCCACTCGGCCGAGAACAGACATTCAGGTTCTTTCTACAACACGTGGCTGTTGTGAATCATACATTATAGGTTACGGGAGTGCAGGTTACTCCTTCAAAATACTGATTTTTGCACAGGACTTCCCTGGTGGTCCAGTGGTGCCTAGTTCTGTGGGGGATGTGGGTCCAATCGCTGGTGGGGGATCTAAGATCCCACAGGCGGCGGAGCAACTAAGCCCAAGCACCACACTAGAATTTCAGTGCACAGAAACCAAAGATCCTAAAAGACACAGGCGAAGCCAAATACATCAACAGTTTTAAAATTTTTCCTTTTCTTAGCTACATAATTAGAAGTGAGATTGCACGATCCTATGCATGTTCTATTTTTAATCTTTGGGTAACTCTGTACTGTTTTCCATGTACCATTTGCATTGCCTTCAACTGTTTACAACCATTAACTGTACTGTGCATGGACATGGCAGACGCCCGAGATCTGTAAAGATGATGAGAGAACAGTAGAGGAATCCACTGTGCTGGCAGCAACAAGTAGCAGCTGTGTCATCTCCAGAATAAGCCTCTGTACTACAGGTTGCTGTGGAGCTGATAATCCTTGGATTCTAAGAACAAGCCTTTGCTGCATCAGGAGAAACTTCTGCCATCAAAGCTGAGGCCCAACCATTACCCTCTGAGGCTGAAAGAAACTTCCAAACCTGCATCTGGACCAACACACTCCCCCAGAGACCTTGTAATAATCCACCCATCCTGCTATGCAATCCCCAGAAGGTTCCAAGCCTTAACAACTCCTGTGTTAATGATGGAATAATATACACGAAGACGCCCAAATACCAACCAGACTCAAGACATCTATCAGTCATGGTGACCCCGGCAGCCCCAAACTGTCATCACCAAAATCTAATAATACAAGACAGATGTGTAGGCTGAATTATACACCCCAGTGCAACTTCAACATCTTCCAAGGAACACGCCAACTTCTCTTTTTTGCCTTCCATCTGAAATCTTCTTAGCAACTCAACCTAACAGAAAAACTATAGGTAATCCGCAAAGTGATCTCTGGAATTTTAACGACAGTTATTCCTGGGTCTGATTCTAGCCCTCCCTAAAGACCCCACAGAATCCACTGTGTGGAGGGGGTGCTGTGGGGCACTCCTGGATCCCGTCCCCCGTCTCTGGGACCACTGTGCCCATCCCCCTGCACCCAGACCTCCCTGTGGGCTCAGCTCAGGCCTTGATTCTAACACACCGCAGGGTAAGAGTCCTCAACCCACTCCCACTTCCTTCCTTCCTCCACAGGTGTGATCATGCGTTTCCCAACGAAACCCAGTCATGCAACCCTCAGTCACAGCATCTGGGTCCCAGGGAAACTGAGCTAAGATACTATGGCATGCCCACCATTCCACGCAGCCCACAATTGGCCATGAGCCCACATCCAGGTCCTCCAGGTAGAACTGAGACCACCTTTGTCAACAGTTCCACACACCCCGTGATCCCACAAGTATGAATGTCTCCCTCTTTCTCTCTCTCACACACACACATACACACACACACCCCCATTCACTGGGTTCATCCAGAGCCCTACTCTTGCTGCCACAGCCCTCCTGGAGACTCTGACAAGCTCCCCTTCACTTTCCCCCACTTTTCTACCCCTTCATGCATGGTTGAACAAGAGGGCTAAACAGCAGAGACCAAGGGCATGAGCATCGCAACAGAGTTGCGCACAAGCTGCAAATCCAAGGACACTCGGCACTCAGTACAGAGACCAAGGAGCCGGCCCTCCTGGGAAAACCTGCCAGCAACTTGGGACATCAGAAAACTTTACAGGACCTTCAGATTTGGTTGGATTGAGCTCGGTGAAGAAATAACAAAGACAGAGAGACCCTAGTCTCACTGACCCCTGTTCTCCCCAGTGAGAGCTAACTGGAAGATGTCCCTGATCTTTAAGGAGGTGGGGGACTCCTTCATATCCCCTTGGATTCCAAACCTTCTGGCCACTCTAACCACAGTAAACTCAGCATCCTCTGATCTGAGCAGATAAACTGCTGGAAGGCAGAGCTGCTGTCTAAGATGGCAACCGGTCCCTGGGTGGACAGAGCTTAGAAGACCTGGGGGCTGCAGTGAGCAGTGACACAGCAGACTAAAATATGGGGACACCTCAAGACACTAGATCTATCGGGCTCATTAGGACTCCCCATATCTTTTTGCTTTTCAGTGATTAAGTGTCCACATGGGGTAAGGATCAATTAGAGTTGAAATGTTCAGAACAGATACAGGAACCATCATCACCTACCCTGTCCCCTCTGTCTCCCCTGAGAATTCTTCAGCCCAACCCACATTCCCAGTCCTCACTCCCAGAGTGAGATGCTGTGAGCATCCAGGGAGGAAGAGGAACACGGTGCATCCTTCAATGGAGGGAAAAGAGGAAAGACTCCAAACAGTCAAAGGACAAGGGCATTTCTGATGAAGGCAATTAATATAGAGGCAGGAAACCTGGTTAATGTGACAGAGAATATGGGAAGGAGACGGGGAGACCTCGCTGGCCTAGACCTGAAGGAAAAGAAAGAGCAAGGGCCACGGTGATTAATGACCAAAGGCAGGCATAGAAACTAAGATCCCAGACAGAGAAGGTTTTGGTGTCTATGAACAAGGACCATGTGAATGTGACCAGGACAGACTGACCATAAGAACAGGGTCAGCTCCCAGGATGACGCTGGAGACACTGGCAGAGACCTGAGGGTGACAAAGGGCTGTGGAGCCACCTGAGGAGTCAGGATGCTGCCCTGAGGACACGGGGAAGCCAGTGGAGGTGGGAGGCCTCCCTGCAGATTGACCCTTATTCATAGAAGACATCTGCTGATTATCTATCTCACTCTAAGCATATGTTCCCGCCTCCATCCTACTGTTGTCCTTTTTCATTTTTCAAAACTGGGACCCATTTCAAATTCTAGTAACAACTGAGCTCTCCCTCCAAGAAGAACTGCCACACACAGTCACACACCCAATTTGGCCAATCATTTCAGAGGTCACTGGTGCTCAGATGCTGGACCCAAGGGAAACATCATCAGATCACCTCACTGCTCACTAGTTACCTGATCACATAACAGAGAGGAAAACGGAGTATCAGACGAACTGCTTAAATTAGGTCGTGACTCTTAATATGAAAGATCACTGACATTCTTCCTAAGTACTCATCAAATCAGTCGACATCTCTTTACCAGTTACCAGAAAAATGCTTTGAAAATATAACATCAAGAAGAAACAGCAAATGGGACTCAAATAAACATGAAACAAGCCTAATGTGAATCAGCTTGTTAAAAATTTTTCCACTGAAGAATTATGGTGTCAGGTGAAAAAAAAACTTGAGAACACAGCATACTTAGAAAACAATGACTTGAATTAACTACAGGAGGGCAACAAATCTTATTTCAGAAGCAAGTAATTCTTTACTTCGGTATTGAATGATCTATCCCAAGCTACAAAAAGAATGAAATGTAAAGAAAGGAGAAAGAAAAAAAGGAAAATGATCACAAAGAACATATTTAATGTTCCTGGAAAAGGCACCATGTAGTAAGAGAGTCAGTCAGTTCTGCACATGGATGTTATCTTTTAATACAAATAATTATGAAAGGCACAAGCCTTACAGACAGAAGTTTTGCAATTCTCACCTGTATAATGTAAAGAAACAAGTTTTAAATTTATTAGATCCTAAAGCCAAAAATCAATGTGGTGGTTTTGTCACTAAGTCCTGTCAGACTCTTGCGATCCCATGGCTGTAGCCAGCCAGGCTCTTCTGTCCATGGGATTCTCCAGGCAACAATACTGGAGTGGGTTGCCATTTCCTTCTCCAGAGGATCTTCCCCACCCAGAAATTGAACTCGGGTCTCCTGCATTGCAGGCAGATTCTTTACCGACTGAGCTATGAGGTAAAGCAAAAATCAATGTATCACGACTTCATAATCCTTATCCAACCAATTCAGCACTCTCCTGGATCCAGTCCCCTCCCCCACCTGCACACTACTTGTTTCCACTTCATTTAGTTCATCTGCTTCCCTACTTCTTTCTCTGTCTCCCTCTCTCTTCCCCTCTGCTCTCTGGCTGTCCTCCTCTCTGCTTCTTCCCTGACTCCTATCCGGCCTCTCGCTGCCATCTGTTCCCTGTAAAATGCTTCTAATCCAACCTCCTTGAGGATCCTAAATCTCCCATGAATTTCTGCCTTTCTTCCTCCACCTCCGCCCTCCCTTCCTCCCAACTCTCTGGCACCCCCAAGGGGCTATGCTTCCTTTCACCTTGCCTGCTTTCTCAGCTCCTCCAATTACTGGATATGAGTGAAAGTCGCTCAGTTCTGACTATTGCGACCCCATGGGTGCAGTCTGAGGAATTCTCCAGGTCAGAATACTGGAGTGGGTAACTGTTCCCTTCTCCAGGGGATCTTCCCAACCCAGGGATTGAACCCAGGTCTCCCGCATTGCCAGCGGATTCTTTACTAGCTGAGCCATGAGGGAAGCCCGATCACTAGGAGTCCCCTTTCTCCCCCAGCAGGATATTGCTCTGTAAGCCAAGGTTCCAATTCTTGTATCTGATTTACAGCCCCTCTAGTTGAAGGCTATGGAAGGGGTCGGCAGAGGATCAGATGCTTAGATAGCATCCCTGGACTCAATGAACATGAATTTGAGCAGACTCTGAGAGATACAGGGGTCGCCAAGACTGGGACTGAACAACACTTTCCTATTTTGCTCACCTTTAACTCCCCGGAGATTCTGCTTTTTCTCTAAACTTCTGTCCTTGCCTACCCGCAACCTTCAAGACTTCCTTTCATGTTGCCGTCTCTTCGCAAGTTCCTCACCAATTCTCTTGTCATCGATTCTTCCTCAGGCTTTTCAGTTCTCTCTTTCTCTCGATGTCTTTGCTTCTCATGACATGACATGACATGACATGACACACCACACCACAGCACACCACACCACACCCCCCACTATTTACGGGAATGGCGGCTGAATAAGAAGCCCTCCTCCTGCAAGAGCCATGGAAGAACCAGGGGGTCAAGTGGCTGGCCCAGGTCACCCACCCCGACAGAGGATCAGGGGAAATGTCATTACGAAGACAAGGCCTGAGGAGACACGGGCGCTGAGAGGGAGTGGGTCTCAGGAGTGGGGCGCGCTCCCCAAAATCCCAGGACCTGGGAGAGGACGTGGCCTCCAGGGGCCGAGAAGGCGAGGCTGAGGACCGCGGAGCGTAAATACCCACCTCGTGGAAGAGAATTTTATGCGCTGCAGCAAGTGCAGAGGGGACAGTAAATGGTTCTAAGACGGAAGGAGGTGCGAAATGCAGCGTTTCCGAGTTCCAAACAGGAACCGGCTTCAGTGCAGACTTTAAACCAAAAGGGAGGCGCCCCTTCGCCGCTCACGGAGGCGTCTGAATTTGCTGGGGTTGGTGGGGCGGGCGCAGGGATTTAGAAGCAGCAGAGACCCTCAGACCCGGGGTACCGAGGGAAGCCGAGTGAGAGCGGCACGTGTGACTAAGAAGAGAGAAACTCACGCCGCGCTGCTGAGACAGCTGCACCGCCGGCTCTCCGCTTCCGGATGTGGGAAGCTGCGCGGGCCGGCAGGGAAATGGCGGGGGCGGCCTGGGGAAGCGGCCTAAAGGGAGACAAGCTGTCAGGGTGTGGGTGGTGGAGGGAAGCCGGGTCTGCCCTGCACCTTGCGAAGGTGAGGCAGGCGGGGCTGAACAATTCAATAGTGTAATCTCTGAGGAAGGTGACTGCAGGAAATTAAAAGACTGCTTCCTGGAAGGGAAGTTAGATGTCCATCAGCAGATGAATGGATAAGAAAGCTGTGGTACATATACACAATGGAGTATTACTTAGCCATTAAAAAGAATACATTTAAATCAGTTCTAATGAGATGGATGAAACTAGAGCCGATTATACAGAGTGAAGCAAGCCAGAAAGGAAAACACCAATACAGTATACTGACACATATATATGGAATTTAGAAAGACGGTAATGATAACCCTGTATGCGAGACAGCAAAAGAGACACAGATGTACAGAATGGACTTTTGGACTCTGAGGGAGAGGGAGAGGGAGAGGGTGGGATGATGGAGAATGGCATTGAAACATGTATACTATCATGTAAGAAACGAAGCGCCAGCCTATGTTCGATGCAGGATACAGGATGCTTGGGGCTGGTGAACGGGGATGATCCAGACAGATGATATGGGGTGGGAGGTGGGAGGTGGGAGGGGGATTCAGGATTGGGAGCACATATACACCCGTGGTGGATTCATGTCAATGTATGGCAAAACCAATATAGTATTGTGAAGTAAAATAAGGTAAAAATAAAATTTTTTTTAAAAAAATTAATAAAACAGTGCAAAAAAAACCCCTAAACAAAACAAAAGCAAAGGCATCACACTGACAACAAAGGTCCCTATACTCAAAATAACGTAATGTTAGTCGCTCAGTCGTGTCCGACTCTTTGTGACCCCATGGAGTTGGACTCCTCTGTCCACCAGGCTCCTCTGTCCCGGGAATTCTACAGGCAAGAATACTGGAGTGGGTGCCTATTTCCTTCTCCAGGGTATCCTCCTGACCTACGGATCAAACCATGTCTCCTGCAAAGCAGGCACATTCTTTACTGTCTGAGCCACCAGGGAAGCTCAGATATAATGTAAGTGCGATGGAAATAGTTGAGATGAGTGGCAAATTCAAGTTGTGCTTTTTGGAATATGAAATTTTTCCCACAAATATTTTCCATGCTTCGATTGAATCAATCAACGTGCAGATATGAAGGGTTGACTGTATTTTCTTCTCTCCAAATATCAAATTCCTAGCAAGTACGTAATATCATATACAGTTTCAAATTAAATTCACAGGTTGTTTGATTTTGCTTTAACTTGTCATGTAACATACTGCCGTTGAGTCTTTGGATGTGGCATCCAACCAAAAACAGCTGCACATGGTAACCTGCTGTATGAGAGGTGTAAATAGGTAAGACGTTTTTGTGGACTACATTTAAAACATGATAAATGGCACTGTCAACATTATTCACAACTTAAATATTATGTATACATTACAGATCATCTCCATTTCAACAATTATATAAGGGGAACACTAGAAAATAAAAATTTTATCATGTTCTTATGCAGTGCTTAAGCAACTAAATGTTTTATCTGAAGAGCCTATGATATAAAAATTAGAATCAAAGTTTTGCATTTTGAATGCTGGTCCATAAAGAAGGCTGAACATAGAAGAATTCATGTTTTTGGACTGTGGTGCTGAAGAAGACTCTCGAGAGTCCCTTGGACAGCAAGGCGAGTCGTCTAGGACCATCAGTCTCTTGGGGCTGCTTTGAGGAGGGCAGGAAGAACTCCATCTTGAGGCCTGTCACCCATCTTGAGACAGCAGCTGAACTGGGCCTAAACTTTGCCCAAGAATGCCCATCCTTAAAGTAAAACCAGGTCTCCTTGGAGACCTCTCTCCCCACAGATGACAAAGACTGGAGTTAAGGTCAGGATGCCCCAGTTAGATTAACAATGAAGATATCACCCTTGAAGTATAATCGCTGTTCCCCTTTAACCTTAATTGTTAGTTCTCCCTACACCTACATGTTGTAAAACTAAATCATGTACATCAAAAAAAGTTGCGAACATGTAAACACTCACTCAGTGAGGGGTATAAAACCGAGTCTCTTGAAAATGTCAGGGTCCTTGTTCGGAACCGATTCCCCTGGGACGTGCTGGGGTAATAAACTGTTCTCCACTGTCTTGACTGTCCTCCGAGGTGTGCTTTGCGACTCTGGATTCTCATTTTTCCATAACAAATCCTAAAGGAAATCAACTCTGAATATTCCCTGAAGGACTGATGCTGAATCTGAAGCTCCAATACTTTGGCTATCTGATGTGAAGAGCCAACTCACTGGAAAAGACCATGATGCTGGGAAAGACGGAAGGCAGGTGGAAAAGAGGATAGGATGGTTGAATGTCATCACAGACTCGATGGACAGGAGTTTGAGCAAGTTCCGGAGATGGTGAAGGGCAGGGAACCCTGCCTGGTGCAGTCCATAGGGTTGCCAAGAGTCTGACAGGACTGAGTGACTTAACAATGACCCACTCCAGTATTCTTGCCTGGGATCCCATGGACACAGGAGCCTGGCAGGCTACAGTCCCTGGGGATCTCAAAGAGCTCTGACTGAGCACTGTGACCATTTTATATTTCTCTTTGATTCTAATGCTCATACAAGTAACCAGCATCACTGAAAATAATCTCCTAAAATGAAGTCTTTGTAGTCAATTTACTACCATGCTCATATAAAACAGAAAAGGACAGTAATACACCTCCCTAACACTCGAGAAAGAACTTCAGCTCAAGCACCAGTCCCAAAGCTGAAATTCTAAACTAGTTCCTGAACACGTGATTTGATACTTATAAAATTATCAAGTGCCACATCATAATTAAAATGACTTTTTCCTTATAAATGACTATGTATTTCGTGCACTGTATCTGTTACCTTAGGATCTTACATCCAGAGGAAATCAGACCCTGGGCCTCTCACAGCAACGGATGAATTTATTTGGGCTAGAGGAAGGGGTCAGGGAATAGGCAGGTGTGAAGTGACTGGAGACTATGGATAGGGAGGAGAGGGGACACCACAGGCGCAGCTTAACAACAAAAACAAGTACCTGACATTTCCAATGGTCAACCGCACCTACCAAGTCTCAGCTTCAGGAACTGGCTGTAGAACCGCTTGCATCGAAGTGAGGACGGGACACTCCTCAGCCATTGGTATCAGAAGAATGCCACAGCGAAGGGCGGGGCGTAGGGCACATGCCTGAGCCTGGGCCTGTGAGGGGCCCAGCGAGCCGGCCGAGCCTGGCCAAGAGGACACCTGCTGTGTTCTTCCTTTTGGTTCCCAGGTATCTTGTCAGGGTTTAGAAGTACATGAGGGTCTTTCCCGTCTTGTGTTGCATCATTGATTCCTCATAACTGTAACAGTTTTAAAGTAAAAACTTAAAATTCTGTGGGATAATTGCGCTGGAGAGAAAGGTTTCCTCTTAACAGGATTCCTGCTGATGAGGCTGAAGCAGTTCAGTATGGGAACTGAAACCTGGTGTGGTGGCCGGGCTGGGGGTGGGTAGGGGTGGGTGGGAGTTGATGTGGGGTGGTGGCTGGACCCAGAAATATTCCTGCAATTAGAATTTATTTAAGCAGTTTCAGTAAACAAGAACTGGCTTTGTGTAGGGATGACAAGCTGGAATGTGAAACACACAGCTCTTAGCAACACCTCATAGTAACACCCAGAAGGAGAAAAATACCTTGACATTTCACTTCTTCAAAGATCAAGCTTATTACTCACTGCAGCAGCCCAATGACAATGCACCCTGAGGGGAATGCAGGCTGGAGCAAAACAGGTACCATTCTGAGCTTCCGACATAGTAGCCTTGGTAAATCACGAACAGCCTCTTGGGCCCATCGTCCTCCTCAGGAAGTCCAGGTAAGTTTAGGGGAGTCTCTCCTGGTTTTCAGATCTCCCAGTTATGGAGTGAGGATCCCAAATTTTACTTCGCAGGTTATTAATGTTAAAACATTATAAGGTTAAAAGACACAGGAGGATCCTGGTTGAAAGATACTGGGATTTGCTCAGTTGAAAGCCACTCGGGGACACATCCCTGGTGGTCCAGTGATAAAGAATCCACCTGCCAGTGCATGGGACACAGGTTTGATCCCTGGTCTGGGAGGATACCATGTGCCTTGGAGCAACAGAGCCCGAGCAACACAAGTACTGAGCCTGTGCTCTAACGCTTGTGCTCTGCAACAAGAGTAGCTACAGCAGTGAGAAGCCAGCACAGCAATTAAGAGTAGTTCCTGCTTGCTGCACCCAGAGAAAGCCCACGTGCGGCAAAAAAAGGCTCAGCACAGCCAAAAGAAAAAAGACATCGAGGGATCTGGACTGACCCAAACAAGGAGATTCAGAATGCCAGTCTCCAACCAAACACCAGCCACGTTTATGTATTTTATGTACAGAATTTATAGCGCCTGCTCGCCGCAAGGAGAGAAAAGCCAGGGCACAGTGAAGACCCAGCACGGCCAAAAATAAATTTTAAAGTTATTAAAGAAAACAGAAAAAATTTCCTGTAATGAGAATTGCATTCTTCTTTATAGAAACTGTTTCTGTTCCGTGCTTTTGATGCTTGTGATGACATAGCTTCAACTACTTTTGAGAAAAACTTGTTTACATCATAATATATGTCATATACATATAAACATCATAAGTGAATACTTCCTTAACGTAATGGAATGTCAAAAATTACTAGATGATCACTTGACACTAATTAGGCAGTTTTAGTTTTTATTTTAAAAATTATATATTCTCTTTTCTTTGCAGTTTCCAAAAGCTCCATCAGATGTAGACAACAAAGCAGACTACAAAATAACATCTTGAGAAAACATTACAATTTAGTTTCACCAAAATTATCACCAACTTTGCACTATTTATAAATATTTCTATGTGTATTAACTGACTGAACTCAAGTCCTAAAGGAACTTTCTTCATGTTTATAGGGAGGCTACTATGTTCCCTGGCATTGTCTTCTGTGCTTTTTCACATTACAAAAGTCTCAAAATAACCCACTAACTTATGTATTTGTTAGTGTAAGGCAGAGAAGAAATGTAAATTAAACTTTAAATCTCAGTCACAACATGTGGACAGAAAAACTAACGCTAAGGAAAAAACTTGAAAAAACAAAAGAAATAGGGTAGCATGATTTGAGAGAATCGCATTGAAACATATATATATTACCGTATGTAAAATAGATAGCCAGTGGGAGTTTGATATATGACTGGGCATCCAGAGCCACTGCTCGGTGACAACTTGGAGGGATAGGGTGGGGAAGGAGGGAGGGGACACATGAATGCCTATGGCCTATTCCTGCTGAGGAATGGCAAAACCCATCACAGTATTTAAAAAAAAAAAAAAAAACTCAAGAACAAGGAAATTCTACTAGAGCTGACAATGAACTATGGAGCATATTTATTAATTCTATAATGTTACATTAACATTTTAATATGCTCTGGAAAACTGGACTTCTATTTAGTATTAATATTAAATATTTCTAAACATTACTGTTCACTAGGCTAGTGTAAAAATATCTTAAGCAATAGATAGTAAACAGTAATTTTTCTGTTTAGTAAAACAGATAAATAGTAATTTACCACCATCTTCAACAACCATATGGAACAATGGAACATATGTGTACAGCAGGAAAAGGAATGTAACAAATTCATAGCAGAAGTAAACATTCAGTGTTTTGTTAAACAGTCTCACTGTGGTTTCTCCGATGTTTGACAACTGATACCTTTAGACCTTAAAGCCAACCGCTTCCTATGCTGCCTATCTGGGCAGGCTGAGAAATTCCCATCAGGTTGGAAGTCCATAGTGCTCCAACTAGAAAGCTTCATCAGTTAAAAAAACATTCTCATAACATATCATCTGCCCCAGTATCCAAACCCAGCTTTGGGTTTGGTTCATTCTTGTGCTTTCGGTGACTTCAAAGTAACAAGAACAAACATGTTGGGGATTGAATGTATGAAATTTCTAGTTTATCAAACCAAAAAAAGATGCCACCATGTAGTCTGCATTCTCAATGATTTCTGGGACTTCCCTGGTGACTCAGGGATAAGGAATCGGCCTGCCAATGCAGGAGACGAGGGGTCAATGCCTGGTCCAGGAAATTCCCACATGCTGTGGAGCCACTAAGCCCCTGAGTCACAACTGTTCAGCCAATAATAAATAAATAACCCCAAATAAAATCATTTCAGAATTCTCCAAGGTCAAAAAGAGCTACCACTTTTAACCTTAGTTCTGAAGTTTATTTCCTAATCGTTTACATGTTTATTTTCTTATTTTCACTTCATGTAAATCAGGCGCATACTATTGGGTTTATTGGGAACAAAACAGGACATTGGGAAATATCATACAGGAACATCCATAAACAGGGGAGTAGATTTTAGGGGGCCAGAGTCTATAAAAGCTCCACTATGGACAGAGTGTGGAGAGAATAACTCAAGTGCAAATTATTAGTATATAATCCCCAAATTAACTATTCTTTGATTTCACTATGAAAAGAAACTCTAACAGTTTCTTTCAACCTTGAGAGCCTTTGGGGCATTACTAGGTTCTGTTATGAAGAACTGAAATTGGATAAAACTGTGTTATTTGAAGAAAAATGTTGTGAAAAAAGAAATATTGATTATACGAATGCAGGAAACTCCTTCAAAATACTGATTTTTCACAGGACATTCCTGGTGGTCACAGGAATTCCAGATTAAGAACCTGCCTTGCAACAAAGGGGACTCAATCCTTGTTCAATCCTCGGTTGGGGATATAAGATCCCACATGCAGCAGAGCAACTAAGCCCAGGTACCGCAAAGACAGAGCAGGCATACTCCAGAGCCCCCCTGCCAGGATGAAAGGGCCTGCCTGATGCAAAAAAGATCTCGTGATCCACAACTAAGGCCTATTGGAGTCAAATAAATAAATATTTTAAAAAATATACTGATTCTGCTTCCTTTGGGTACATAATCAGAAGTGAGACTCTGAGATCCTATGCATGTTCTCTTTTTAATATTTGAGGAACTTCTGTACTGTTTTCCATGTACTATTTACATTCCCACCAACCATTCACAAGAGTTCCTGTTTACCTGTATTGTGCAGGTACGTGGCACATGCACGTGATTTGGAAAGACACGGCGAGAACCCCACTGCACTGGCAGCAAGAAATAGCAGCTGCATCATCTCCAGAATAAGCCTTTGTACTCCAGATTGCTATGGAGCTGATGGTCCTCGGAGTCTACGAATAATCCTTCCCTGTGCCCGTGAGCTAAGTCACTTCAGTCATGTCTGACTCTTTGCGACCCTATGGACTGTAGTCCACCGGACGCCTCTGATCATGGAGTAGGTTGCTATGCCCTCCTCCCAACTCAGGGATCAAACCCACGTCTCTTCTGTCTCCTGCACTGGCAGGTGATTCTTTATCACTAGCACCACCTGGGGAGCCTGATCTTTCCTTACATCCTGAGATTTAATGGCCCCTCCCTAACGAAATCCTTCTGCCATCAAAGTTTAGCACCATTTTCCTTCTACGTTGAAAGACCCTTATGAAATTTCATCTGGTTCAACACACTCTCCACACATTCAGTAATAATCCATCCATCATGCTATGCAATCCGCAGAAAGATTCCAAGGTTTAACAACTCATGCATTTATGATGGAATAATACACACGAAGGCACCCAAGCAGCAAACCGGATTCAAGACAGCTTCTTATCAGTCACAGTGACCTCAGCCAGCCCAAAAACTGTCATCTCCGAACTCTAATAATAAAAAGAAGATGTGTATGCTGATGCACATGTCCCAGTGAGACTTCAACAACCTCCAAAGATACACTCCAAGGTCTTTTTTCCCTTCCAAATCCATCGGAAACCCTCTTCATTACAACTCAAAATAACAGAAAATACTAAAAGTAACCAGCAATATCACCTCCGGGATTTTACCAACAGTTATTTTAAGGTTGTATAGTGATACTTGCCCTTCCAAAAGACATCACAAAATCCACTCCATGGAGTTGATGCTGTGGGGAACCTTCTGGATCCCACCTCCAGGACCAATGCACCCATCCCTCCCTGTGGGCTCAGCTCAGGCCTTGATTCTAACACAGTGCAGGGTAACAGTCCTCTTCCCAATTCTACTTCCTTCCTTCCTCCACAGGTGTGATCATGACCTTCCCAATCAACCAACGCACACAAAACTCAGTCACAGCATCTGTGTCTCAGGGAAACTGAGCTAAGACACTGTGGCATGCCCACCCTTCCAGGCAACCCACAATTAGCCATGAGCCCACATCCAGGTCCTCCAGTCAAAACTGAGACCACCCTTGTCAACAGTTCCACACAACGTGATCCCACAACTGTTGCAGGGAAGAGCCAATTCTGATTCCAAGTTGGAACGGTTGCTTTGCCTTGCTTCTCACTGCTGTGGTTATTGTAATCATCCATAATGGCTGGCCTCAGAGGACCCTACCTCTTGGCCTGTTCAACTAAAGTGCCTTTGTTGAGTTCACAGGGAGATGCTCTGACCTCACAACCTGTGAATGGCTGCAGGAAAGAAGAGATGAACACAGGAGGCTGGCTGTCCCTGAGATGTACTGCAAGACTGATGGCCCTTTACTGATGGCCCTTTTTACCTTACTTCCCCACTGCCTCTCCCTCTCGATCCTCCCTTCTGATTTTATTTCCTCACTGCTTCTTTCTCTGGTTTCATAAAAGAATCTGGCATCCAGACACCAACAAGATGGCTATTTTGAGATATTAGTTAGCCATCTTGGTCGGCTGGTTTTCAAAATGAAGTCCCATTGTTTGCCTCAAGAAGTCATCTCCCTGAAGCACTGGTCTCTCTCGCAGGCAGCAGAGCGAGCTTGAACTGGGTCACGCCACTGTGCTTGCAACACACGCATACACCATTCATAGGGCTCATCCAGAGGCCGAAACCTGCCTCCTCTCACCACTTCCTAGACCCCCGATAGCTTCCTCTCCACTTTCCCACATTTTTTCACCACTTTTCTGTGCTCTGTTCAGCAACATGGCTAAACAGTAGAGACCACTGGGCCCAGGCAACACAGAAAAACACAAGCCGCAAATGCAAGGGCACTGGGCACTCAGTATGGAGACCAAGAAACTGGCCCTCCTGGGAAAACATGCCAGGAACTGGGGATATCACAAAATTTTAAAGGTCCTTAAGATTTGGCTTGATTGAGCTCAGTGAAGAAATCACATTGAAAGGCCCCAATTTCACTGCCACCTGTTGTCCCTGACTGACCTAGTTGGAAGATACCCCAGCTCTTTAAGGAAGCGGGGCCTCCCTCATAGCCACTTAGATTCCAAAGCTTCTGGCCACTCTAACCACAGTAAAATCAGTATCCCCCACTCTGAGCAGATAAACCGCTGAAAGCAATGCGTTTCCCCACTACAGCCCTCATTATGAAGTCTCCCATTAACAGGATTACCAATCCTCAAAGGCTGCCATTCTTAAGATCTTATTATCCAATCAGCCCACATGTTGCACATCAAGACCTGAGCCTATTAATAACCCTGACTCTACATCCCACACTCCTGTCACTGGCTTCACAATTCTAGGACAACCTCCCTTCTCCGATTAATTTTAATTAATGAAGACAACCCACTCCTACTCAACTCTATCAAAGATATGTTAGCTAGAAGCATTTTCAACCAATGTTTAATCTCTGACAATATTCCACCAGCAACATTCCCACAAATAACCAGGCCTCATTACTTGACGCTAACTGCTCCTTGTCCACCTGCCCCACATAATCATCTTAGGTTTAGTGTAGCACTGACAGTCAACCTTGATGCACAAAATCTGAAACTATCCCTCAAATGTCTTCAGATTCTCCGATCTCGTAAGATATTTTCCCAGTATTATACACCACTTTCCACTGCACTTGCCAACAGTCCATAATTCAGCATTATCCACACTCGGTCTCACTGACTGGAAAACTACCAACCAAAACTCACTTCTTTAATTCAAATAAAACAATAGTATCAGACCAAAGAGGCGTCCCAGGTGGCTCAGTGGTAACAATCCTCCTGCCAATGGAGATGCAAGAGATGGGGGTTTTATCCCTGAGTCAGATGATCCCCAGGATTAGGAAATGGCAACCCACTCCAGTATTCTTGCCTGGGAAATCCCATGGACACAGGAGCCTGGCGGGCTACACTCCATGGGGTCTCAAAGAGTAGGAAATGTCTGAGCATAGAGACCATTTTATATTTGTCTTTGATTCTAGAGCTCATACCAGTAAGCAGCATCACTGAAAATAATCTCCTAAAGTGAAGAGTCTCTGTAGTCAGTTTATTACCCTGGTCATATAAACCAGAAAAGGACAGTAATACGCCTCCCTAACACTCGAGAACGAACTCCAGCTCCACCACCAGTTGCAAAGATGAAATTCTAAGCTAGCTCCTGAACAAGTGTTTTGGTATATTTACAAAATTATCAAGTGCCATGTCTCAATTATAATGACTTTCCCCTATAAATTACTATATATTTCGTGCACGATATATGTTACCTCAGGATTTTACACGGAAAGTAAATTAGACCACGGGCCTCTCAAGGTAACAACTGAATTTACTTGGGGAGGAAAGGCTGGGGGATTAGGAAGGTCCGAAGTGACCCGCGACCAAAGATATGGAGTAGAGGGGACCCTACGGGCGGAGCTGAACAAGACTGAAGCAAAAAACAGTACCTCACTATTCCCGGGTAGCCCGCACCTACCAAGCCGCGGCTTCAGGAATTGCTGTAAACTCACGTTCTTCAAGTGGAGACACCAGAGACTCCCAAGCGTTAGGTTCCGGAGGAAAGGGACAACGAGGGGCGGAGCCTAGCACACACGCGTGCGTCTGGACGTGTCTGGACAAGTGAGCGGGGCGGGGCCGAGCGGGGCCGAGCGGGGCCGAGCGGGGCCGAGCGGGGCCGAGCGGGGCCGAGCGGGGCCGAGCGGGGCCGAGCGGAGCCGAGCGGGGCCCGAGCGGGGCCGAGCGGGGCCGAGCGGGGCCCGAGCGGGGCCGAGCGGGGCCGAGCGGGGCCGAGCGGGGCCGAGCGGGGCCGAGCGGGGCCGAGCGGGGCCGAATGAGTTTGAGTAAACTCTGGGAGCTGATGATGGACAGGGAGGCCTGGCGTGCTGCAGTCCATGGGGTCACAAACAGTCGGACATGGTTCTTTGTTTCAGCGACTGAACCAAACTGTCCTTGGAGTCCTGCTGCTGAGGCTGAAGTGATTCAGGGGCCTGGGAACTGAAACCTGGTCTGGTGGCCAGGTTGGGGTTGGGTGGGGGTTGATGTGGGGTGCTGGTGGGGTGGGGCTGGATGTGGGGTGCTGGCTGGACCCAGGAATATTCCTGCAATTAGAATTTAAAAAGTTTAAGTAAACAAGAACTGGCTTTATGTAGGGATGAAAAGCTAGAATGTGAAACACACAACTCTTGAAAGCGCTACTTCTAAGGAGAAAAAATGGCTTGACAGTCCACTTCTTCAAGGATCAAGCTTATTAGTCACTGCAGTGGCCCAGCGAAAGTGCACCCTGAGGGGAAAGCAGGACTGAGAAAAGCAGGGACCATGCTGTGCTTTGGACATTCTGGCCTGGGTATTTCAGGAAGGGTCTTATCGGTCCATCTCCCTCTTCAGCAAGTCCAGAGACGTTTGGCGGTGTCTCTCCTGGTTTTCAGATCTCCCAGTTATTGATTGATGACCCCAATTTTGTTTGGCAGTGTTTTAACATACAGAGCACCCAGTTAAAAGACACTGAGTAGAACTTCCCTGGTGGTCGAGTGGTAGGTAAATAATCTACCTGCCAATGCAAAGGACCCAGGTTTGATCCCTGGTCTGGGAGGATACCACGTGCCTCAGAGCAACTAAACCCCTGCAACACAAGTACTGAGCCTGTGCTCTAACCTGTGCTCTGCAACAACAGTACCCACAGCAATGAGAAGCCTGCACACAAGTAACTAGAAACTCCCTTCTTGATCAGTTCATATCAGTCACTCAGTCATGGCCAACTCTGCGACCCCATGAATCGCAGCACACCAGGCCTCCATGTCCATCGCCATCTCCCGGAGTTCACTCAAACTCATGTCCATCGAGTCCGTGATTCCATCCAGCCATCTCATCCTCGGTCGTCCCCTTCTCCTCCTGCCCCCAATCCCTCCCAGCATTAGAGTCTTTTCCAATGAGTCAACTCTTCGCATGAGGTGGCCAAAGTACTGGAGTTTCAGCTTTAGCATCATTCCTTCCAAAGAAATCCCAGGGTTGATCTCCTTCAGAATGGACTGGTTGGATCTCCTTGCAGTCCAAGGGACTCTCAAGAGTCTTCTCCAACACCACAGTTCAAAAGCATCAATTCTTCGGCACTCAGCCTTCTTCACAGTCCAACTTTCACATCCATACATGACCACTGGAAAAACCATAGCCTTGACTAGACGGAACTTAGTCGGCAAAGTAATGTCTCTGCTTTTGAATATACTATATAGGTTGGATATAACTTTTCCTCCAAGGAGTAAGCGTCTTTTAATTTCATGGCTGCAATCACCATCTGCAGTGATTTTGGAGCCCAAAAAAATAAAGTCTGACACTATTTCCACTGTTTCCCCATCTATTTCCCATGAAGTGATGGGACCAGATGCCATGATCTTCATTTTCTGAATGTTGAGCTTTAGGCCAACTTTTTTACTCTCCACTTTCATGTTCATCAAGAGGGTTTTTAGTTGTTCTTCATTTTCTGCCATAAGGGTGGTGTCATCTGCATATCTGAGGTTATTGATATTTCTCCTGGGCAATCTTGATTCCAGCTTGTGTTTCTTCCAGTCCAGCGTTTCTCATGATGTACTCTACATATAAGTTAAATAAGCAGGGTGACAATATACAGCCTTGACATACTCCTTTTCCTATTTGGAACCAGTCTGTTGTTCCATGTCCAGTTCTAACTGCTGCTTCCTGACCTGCATACCGAGGCAGGTCAGGTGGTCTGGTATTCCCATCTCTTTCAGAATTTTCCACAGTTTATTGTGATCTGCACAGTCAAAGGCTTTGGCATAGATGATAAAGCAGAAATAGATGTTTTTCTGGAACTCTCTTGCTTTTTCCATGATCCAGCGGATGTTGGCAATTTGATCTCTGGTTCCTCTGCCTTTTCTAAAACCAACTTGAACATCTGGAAGTTCACGGTTCTCATATGGCTGAAGCCTGGCTTGGAGAATTTTGAGCATTACTTTACTAGCATGTGAGATGAGTGCAATTGTATGGTAGTTTGAGCATTCTTGGCATTGTCTTTCTTTGGGATTGGAATGAAAACTGACCTTTTCCAGTCCTGTGGCCACTGCTGAGTTTTCCAAATTTGCTGGTATATTGAGTGCAGCACTTTCACAGCATCATCTTTCAGGATTTGAAACAGCTCAACTGGAATGCCATCACCTCCACTAGCTTTGTTCGTAGTGATGCTTTCTAAGGCCCACTTGACTTCACATTCCAGGATGTCTGGCTCTAGATTAGTGATCAGATCATCATGATTATCTGCGTCATGAAGGTCTTTTTTGTACAGTTCTTCTGTGTATTCTTGCCACCTATTCTTAATATCTTCTGCTTCTGTTAGGTCCAGACCATTTCTGTCCTTTATCAAGAACATCTTTGCATGAAATGTTCCCTTGGGATCTCTAATTTTCTAGAAGAGATCTCTAGTCTTTCCCATTCTGTTGTTTTCCTCTATTTCTTTGCATTGATCGCTGAAGAAGGCTTTCTTATCTCTTCTTGCTATTCTTTGGAACTCTGCATTCAGATGCTTATATCCTTTCTTTTTCTCCTTTGCTTTTTGCCTCTCTTCTTTTCACAGCTATTTGTAAGGCCTCCCCAGACAGCCATTTTGCTTTTTTGCATTTCTTTTCCATGGGGATGGTCTTGATCCCTGTCTCCTGGACAATGTCACGAACCTCATTCCATAGTGCATCAGGCACTCTATCTATCAGATCTAGACCCTTAAATCTATTTCTCACTTCCACTGTATAATCATAAGGGATTTGATTTAGGTCACACCTGAATCATCTAGCGGTTTTCCCTACTTTCTTCAATTTAAGTCTGAATTTGGTAACAAGGAGTTCATGATCTGAGCCACAGTCAGCTCCTGGTCTTGTTTTGGTTGACTGTATAGAGCTTCTCTTTCTTTGGCCGCAAAGAATACAATCAATCTGATTTCGGTGTTGACCATCTGGTGATGTCCATGTGTAGAGTCTTCTTTTGTGTTGTTGGAAGAGGGTGTTTGCTATGACGAGTGCATTCTCTTGGCAAAACTCTATTAGTCTTTGCCCTGCTTCATTCTGCATTCCAAGGCCAAATTTGCCTGTTACTCCAGGTTTTTCTTGACTTCCTACTTTTACATTCCAGTCCCCTATAGTGAAAAGGACATCTTTTTTGGGTATTACTTCTAAAAAGTCTTGTAGGTCTTCACAGAACCGTTCAACTTCAGCTTCTTCAGCGTTACTGGTTGGGGCATAGACTTGGATAACTGTGATACTGAATGTTTGCCTTGGAGACGAATAGAGATCATTCCGTTGTTTTTGAGATTGCATCCAAGTACTGCATTTCGCACTCTTTTGTTGACCATGATGGCTATTCCATTTCTTCTGAGGGATTCCTGCCCGCAGTAGTAGATATAATGGTCATCTGAGTTAAATTCACCCATTCCAGTCCATTTTAGTTTGGGGATTCCTAGAATGTGGACGCTCACTCTTGCCATCTCCTGTTTGACCGCTTCCAATTTGCCTTGATTCATGGACCTGACATTCCAGGTTCCTATGCAATATTGCTCTTTACAGCATCGGACCTTGCTTCTATCACCAGTCACATCAGGCGGCTGCGACCTGGCGCACTAAGCGCAGCCAAGAGGAGTTACCCCATGACCCAGGTCACTGGCAGCAGCTGAGAGTGCCAGGCTGTGATGGCACAGGAACAGCCGAGAGGAGCTACCCAAGTCCGAGGTCATGGGCAGCGGCCGGGAGGAGCAACCAGAGGAGTGGTGGCTGCGCTGGTGTAGGAGGGCCTAGAGGAGCCATCCCACGTTGAAGGTCAGGAAGGGCGGTGGTAAGGAGATACCCCTCATCCAAGGTAAGGAGCAGCGGCTGTGCTTTGCTGAAGCAGCCATGAAGAGATACCCCACACCCAAGGAAAGAGAAACCCAAGTAAGACGGTAAGAGGGCATCAGAGGGCAGACACACTGAATCCACACTCACAGAAAACTAGTCAATGTAATCACACTAGGACTACAGCCTTGTCTAACTCAGTGAAACCAAGCCATGCCTGAGGGGCAACCCAAGACGGGCGGGTCATGCTGGAGAGGGCTGACAGAATGTGGTCCACTGGAGAAGGAATGGCAAACCACTTCAGTATTCTTGCTTTGAGAACCCCATGAACAGTATGAAAAGGGAAAATGATAGGATACTGAAAGAGGAACTCCCCAGGTCAGTAGGTGCCCAATATGCTACTGGAGATCAGTGGAGAAATAACTCCAGAAAGAATGAAGGGATGAAGCCAAAGCAAAAACATATATATTACCATATGTAAAAGAGCCTGTGGGAGTTTGATGTATGAGTGAGTGCTCTGGGACAATCTGGGGGAATACGGTGGTGAGAGAGGTGGGTTCATGAGGGAGGGGACATATGTACACTTATGGCCTATTCATGTTGATGTACAGCAAAAACCATTACAATATTGAAAAAGAAAATTAATTGATGGTGAGTTAGGCCTGAACACAGAATTAAAGCTTTCCCATACCTAACACATTTGTGTAGTTTTCCTCCAGTTTGAATTTTCTGAGGGTCAAAAAGTTGATATATTTTACCACATTCTCTACATGTCTAAGTTTTCACTGCCGTATGGATTCTCAGATGATCTGCACCGTCATTCCTTGTGACTGAAGGGTTTGCCACATAATACCATTTATGTGGTTTCTTTCCTGTAGGAACTGCCGTTCATGCTGAACATGCGCTAGAAACTACCACATTCATTTCACTTGTATCTTTTCTATGCAGTATGAATTCTCTGAATTATAAGGCCTGAACACTGACTAAAGGCTTTGTCACACTCACGACATTTGCACTAAAATGTTTCTCACAACTGTCACATTTCTAATGTTTCTGTCTAGTATGAATTCTCCGATGGTTTCTAAGTTTGTCATTTCAAATAAGGCACTGGCCATATACATCATATTTATATGGTTTCTCTCCTGTCTGAACTGCCTGATGATGAGTTATGGATGACTGTGCCTAAATGGTTTGTCACAATTTTTATATTTGTAAGGTTCTTTCCAGTATGAATTCTCTGATGAACTGCAAGGTTTGCATTCACACTGAAAGCCCTGCCACATATACCTCATTTATACGGTTTCTCTCCAGTATGAGCTCTCTGATGAATACCAAGTTTTCCAGTATGACTAAACGCCTTGCCACACACATCACATTTATGTGGTTTTTCTCCAGTATGAACACTCCGGTGAACAGCAAGGTTTGAACTTGCTCTGAAAGCCTTGCCACATATATCACATTTATATGGTTTCTCTCCAGCATGAAGTCTCCAATGAAGTCTACATTTTGCAGTCTGATTAAAGGCCTTGCCACATACATCACATTTATATGGTTTCCCTCCACTATGAACTATCTGTTGAACAGCAAGGCTTGAACTTACACTGAAAGCCTTGGCACATATACCACAATTCACAATGGTTTCTCTTTAGGAACTCTCCAGTGAACAGCAAGGTTTCCAGTACGACTAAATGCTTTGCCACACACATCACATTTATATGGTTTCTCTCCAGTATGAATTCTCTGATAAAGTCCAATTTTCGCAGTCTGATTAAAGGCCTTGCCACATACATCATATTTATATGGTTTCTCTCCAGTATGAACTCTCCGATGAACAGCAAGGTTTCCAGTATGACTAAAAGCTTGCCACACACATCACATTTATATGGTTTCTCTCCAGTATGAATTCGCCAATGAACTGCAAGGGTTGCAGTTTGACTAAAGGCTCTGCCACAAATATGATATTTGTGTGGTTTCTCTCCCGTATGGAATCTCTGATGAACTGCAAGCTTTGCAGCTTCATTAAAGGCCATGACACATATATCATATTTATATGCTTTCACTCCAGTATGAAGTCTCTGATGAACAGTAAGGTTTGCAGTATGACTAAACGCCTTGTCACACACATTGCATTTGTATGGCTTCTTTCCAGTATGAATTCTTTGATGAACTGCAAGGTTTGAAGTTTGACTAAAGGCCTTGCCACATACATCACATTTATGCGGTTTCTCTCCAGTATGAATTCTCCAATGCATTGCAAGTTTTGTAGTTTGATTAAAAGCCTTGTCGCACACATCGCATTCATATGGTTTTCCTCCTGTATGGATTCTTTGATGTCTAGTGAGTTCTGAGTCCTGAAGAAAGGTTATGTCACACTCATTGCATTTGTCAGGTCTTTCTTTTGTGTTTCATGGTCTGGTAACAGTTCTGAAGGGTGCATAACAGCATTCTCATGTTTATGAGAAAAGCCTTTGCAGACAATATGTGTACTCTGAGACGATAAACATGAGGCGCTGACGTTTGTCACAACTTAACTACATTCAAAAATTATCCCTTCAGATTGTACCATCTGCAATTCATCCTGAAAGGTGGATCCGGGCCTTTCAAAAGGTCTGTTTCCTGCATCACTTCTACTATGATGATCTCTTCCATCAGTGAGGTTTTGTTATGGGATGTAGACATTCCTTTGTCATTTCTTTCATCATCTGTCCACAGACAGTCAAAGTCATGTATGCTTTCCTGGATCTTCCTGAGACGAAAATCTTTGATTCAAGGATTTCAGCTCTTCCAAACATCACTCTTTGAAAAATTTCCCCTTTCCCACTCTTTGCTTTTGCCTGTAATTTCTTGGTCATATGTATATGAGACATATCTACAAGGCATAAAGAACCACAGATATTCTATTAGTTACAATTCATAAATAAATTATTTATTGTCAAACACATGATATTATACCAAAAGTCATATCCATCCTGAACAGAATTACAAATCTTCGTAATGATAATCTTAAAACTATAGAACACTAAAGGAATAGAACTCTTTAAAAAAGAGTGATCATATGTAATTCAAATTAACTTTAGGGTATAGTAGTTTCAAACACAATCAGAAAACATTCATTTTATGCAAACTTATGTCAGTTCGCAAAGAAAACATGTTTTCCCACCATGACCTCAAAGCTCATCGTACTTTGTACTAAACACACTGCTGTCTCATAATTGAGGAGAAAGTAATGGTATATTGTACACATTTTATGCATACTTATACATATTTAAAAGGTAAAGAACATACAGGACTAGAGAGGTGATTCAGTGGTAAAGAAACTGCCTGCCAATGCAGAAGACACGGCACAGGAGGATACAATCCCTGGGTAGGAAAGATCCTCTGGAGCAGGAAATCACAACCCAGTGCACTATTCTTGCCTGAAAAAAATTCCATGGATAGGAAAGCTTGGTGGGCTACAGTTCATGAGATCACAAAGAGTCAGACAGGACTGAGCAACTGAGTAAACAAGCATCAATCAGGCAATACACTGGAATGGTAAACAGTGCAAAAGAAGCATTTAATGAATAATGTAAAAAACAAATGGCAGTTAGTAACTGTTCAACAAATACTGCATTGAGAAAATAATTCTGTAAAATATATATATATATAACATTATATATATATATATATATATATATATATATATATATTTTGCTGGACAATGTGGCTTATGGGATCTTGGTTCCCTGATCATGCATTAAATCCATCCTCACTGCAGTGAAACTACGGAATCCTATCCACTGGACTGTCAGGGAATTCCCTAAAATAATTTAAAAAATAAAAAAATAAACACCTTTCTAAATACCTCTTAGAAATCTATCAGTACATAGACATATAGGCATTTTATGACTATTGATAAGAACCATTAATAAGTGGTTCATGTAAGTTCTATTGTGTAATACAAAAAGACTGTCAGTTTTTAAAAACAAAAAATAAGTGAAACATTCTCTGCTTACACAATAATCGTTCAATACATCAACTCCCTATCTACACAGTAACCTAAACTCACCCAGTTCATTGGTTCCAAGATACATGTAAAGGAACAAGCTTTCGGGCTTCCCTTGTGGCTCAGAGGTAAAGAATCCACCTGCTAGTGCAGGGCACACAGGTTTGATCCCTGATCCGGGAAATCCCCACATGCCTGAGAACAACTAAGCCTGTAGGCCACAAGTGATGATTCTGCACTGTAGAGCTGGGGAGTCACAACTACTGCGCAAACACACAGAGACCACGCATTGCAGCAGGAGAACCCACTAGAATGAGAAGTTCATGCACTGTAATTAGAGGGTAGCCCTTGCTCGCTGCAAGTAGAGAAAAGCCCCTGAAGCAACAAAGACCCAGTGCAGCCAAAAACAAATAAATTTTTAACATACTGTTATGAAGATAAAGGAATGTGATTGGAAAACCTAGTTAACTAGAGTCAGAGACAACTCTCTTGGGAACGAAATGTAAAATAACAACATACAAGATGTAATGTAGACAAAGAGACATGTGACAATAAGAATGACAGGAAGTAAATATATCTTTTAAGCAAAAGTAACCTTTGAGGCAAACTCCCTGTGGTCCAGTAGTTAGGACGATGTGCTTCCACTGTAGGGGGCACAGATTCCCTCCATGAATGGGGAACTAAGAACCAGACTGCCATGTGGCACAGCAAAAAAAAATAAAAATAAAAAAATAATAATAATAACTTCTAATTTTTCCTATAAAACACGCAAGAGTCTATGCCACCTAACAGCACTAATTACCACAGGAGGGGGACAAGGGGAAGTAAATGCCTTTGAAATAGCTCCTCACATGCTACCCAAAGTCAAGCAACAAAATTGACAGGAGTCAAATGACAGATTGTTGCAGAACATACAAAGACCTTGCCTTTGGGACCTCCTTTCTTGGAGTCCAGTTTCCATGAAACCTCTTTTTTTTTTTTTTTTTAAATCACTTTGTTCATTTAGAAACAGCCATCTGTAGGTCAGAAGTACTTTGCATTTTCCTTAATAAAATGTAATTTTGAGGTAGGAGTTGGAAGAGTTGCAGGTTGGACATCTCCAATCAGCTACCCTCCTCTTGCATGCCCTGAGATAAGAGATAGGTGGGCTCAGTTGAGGAATTTACAGCCAACAAAAACAGGGTAAACTGGCAGTTTGTCTCTTAATTCAAGGGAACAATCATGGCAAGGACAAAGAAAGGAAAAAACCCTGTCTGATAAAGGAGACAATACACAAGTGCAGAAAGGCGCCTTGGAGTTAAAAGTCAGAGGATCAGTCCAGGCCATAATGAATTTTGCTCCTCTGAGAAGCCTTTACTTCAAGATCCAGGGTGTGCCTGTGTACCCAAGGGGAGGGTCTTGAGACAAATTAACCAGGGGAGACAAAGCAAGGTGACTGGCCCACATTTCTCATACCTTTCTTACTAAAAACACACGTCTTACTTTCCTTAAGTAACCATGAGCTGTCCATTATATTAGCATTTTGTAGACTGATGAACATAAATACCAGTGATAATGTCTAAGAATATTTGCTTTCTTATAGAGAACATCTCAGGGTGGCACCAAACGTATTCATTAATAGCCCAAAATCTCTTTAGTTTGTCTGTAAGAGGAAATGAGTTTTCAGTAATCTGTGTTTCAGAATCTTATTTTATTTGGAAATGATCTAGATATTCAACCAACTTTCATCACTTAGTTTAGCACAACCCTAGAAATTCAGGTGATTCAAATCTGGAGAGATTATTTTAGACAGACATTTCTAAAGTATAATCACTGCTAACAGAGTTTATCTAAAAGCTCCAATTGTATTTGCATTCTTTCCTTAAAAGTTTCTTCACTCGAGTTACTTTGTGTTGACAAACTAACTTAACATTAAATCTAGGTACAATAAAAGTATTTGACAATGTTGAAGACACAAGACAAATCTTAATTAAGACATGTCTTAATTAGATTAGCAAACAAACATTAATATTAGATATTTAATATTGAATATTTCCCAGTTCACGTGAACCTGAAATACATTTAGGTTAATTTCTCATGTAATTGTTTGATTTGTAAGTGCTTACTCTTTTTTTTTTTAACAAACAATTGAATTAGAGCTCATTTGCAAATTAACCTCAGCAATATTATCCGAAAACAAAGACACACCCTGAGACAAACATACATGCAGACCGACAGACATGAGAGCTCTCATACTCTCCTGCTTGAGATTTAAAATGTCTCTTTCACCTTTTTCTTCCCACCCCCCGCCCCGTGGTTTAAAATTCTAATTTGCCCAAGACTGACATCCCTGGAAAAATGGGTTATGTACTTCAAGGACATGGCATAGGTTGCATGCTATGCAGGGTCACTTCAGTCCTGTCCAACCCCCTGCAACCCCGTGGACTCTAGCCCACCAGGCTCCTCTGTCCATGATGGGACTCTCCAGGCAAGAATACTGGAGCAGGTTCCATTCACTCCTTCAGGGGATCTTCCCTACCCAGGGATCAAATCCACGTCTCCTGTGTCTCCCCCAGGGGCTGGCAGGTTCTTTACCACTAGAGTCATCTGGGAAGCCCTGGCAAAGGTTAACTTTCAGCTTTTTTTTTGGCAGGTCTTTTTAACAAGCTTGCTGTTTTTAATTCCACATGTAAAAAGAACCGGTTTTGCACTTTCAAAGAAAAAAAAATTCATCTTAACCAGTTTTCTCCAGAGTCTAAACAATATGGCTATCCTGTATCAAACAAGTTATCTTCCCTTTCTATAGTCATAGCTTTATGGCTAAAATGCAGATCAAATAGTGCTCAAATTGGCTCAAATTGACTGTGATAACAGGGCCAGAAGGACTGATAAAAATCTTGGAATGTCCCTCCAAGGAGATGGGGGTGTTTGATCAGAAGAATCTAAAGGGGTAAACAAACTTGCTAGAGTGGGGGAACCTGGGCTCCCCTCCCCGCTCAGAGACTGGGGCAGTTAGAAGGGGACCAGCTGATGGAGAGGGAGACAGAGGGTTTGGGAGGGCTGTAAGGCCACAACAGGACAAAGAATGGAGAGAGAAAGGCAGTGGGGACACTGTTGGAGCTGTGGGCTGCCTAAAGAGAGTCGACTGAAAAAGTGAATATTTGATCAGCCAAAATATAATGTGACATTGTAATATGGATAATCACCTTCACAAATTGCATAGTTCTTTTTTCAGTTGTAACTTCTCTTTAGATAGTTTTAAGTTACCTTTATTTACCTCACAGTAGGCAGAGAGGAGGATCCAGGAGCCAACTTGGATGGTGTTAAGCCTGGGGTTGGTTGGCAAGTTCAGTTCAGTCCAGTCGCTCAGTCGTGTCTGACTCTTTGCGACCCCATGAATCGCAGCACACCAGGCCTCCCTGTCCATCAACAACTCTGGGAGTTCACTCAGACTCGCGTCCATTGAGTCAGTGATGCCATCCAGCCATCTCATCCTTTGTCGTCCCCTTCTCCTCCTGACCCCAATCCCTCCCAGCATCAAAGTCTTTTCCAATGAGTCAACACTTTGCATTAGGTGGCCAAAGTACTGGAGTTTCAGCTTTAGCATCATTCCTTCCAAAGAAATCTCAGGGTTGATCTCCTTCAGAATGGACTGGTTGGATCTCCTTGCAGTCCAAGGGACTCTCAAGAGTCTTCTCCAACACCACAGTTCAAAAGGATCAATTCTTCGGTGCTCAGCCTTCTTCACAGTCCAAGTCTCATATCCATACATGACCACAGGAAAAACCATAGCCTTGACTAGATGGACCTTAGTCGGCAAAGTAATGTCTCTGCTTTTGAATATGCTATCTAGGTGGTCATAACTTTTCTTCCAAGGAGTAAGCGTCTTTTAATTTCATGGCTGCAATCACGATCTGCAGTGATTTTGGAGCCCCGAAAAATAAAGTCTGACACTGTTTCCACTGTTTCCCCATCTATTTCCCATGAAGTGATGGGACCGGATGCCATGATCTTCATTTTCTGAATGTTGAGCTTTAAGCCAACTTTTTAACTCTCCTCTTTTACTTTCATCAAGAGGCTTTTTAGGTTTTCTTCACTTTCTGCCATAAGGGTGGTGTCATATGCGTATCTGAGGTTATTGATATTTCTCCCAGCAAGGGCCCCTGCAAAGGCTGAACAATCTCCAGATTTGTCCTCTATCTTATCTATGATGCTCCAAGACTTGCACTCACAGGAGACAGTCAGGACATTCACACTCAGGGCAGTTTCCATGCAGGTTAGAAGCAAGGTCAGAGGAATGCACTGCTTTGTCTTGAAGCCTAAACAAGACTATTTAATTTCCCCAACACCCTGGTGGCTCCATGGTAAGAATCCGCTTAGTAATGCAAGAGACATGGGTTAGATTCTTGTTCTTGGAACACCTCACGTGTCACGGAAAATAAGTTGATGAGCCACAAATACTGAGCTTGTATGGTAGAACTACTCAAGCCCGTGTGCCTAGGGCCCGGGCTTCACAACAAAAGAAGCCACTACAATGAGAAACCGTGCTCCCCGCAACTAGAGAGAAGCCCTCACTTGTCTTAAATAGACAAAAGTCCACACAGCAAAAAATACCCGGTACAGGCCTAAAAAAATGACCTTGCCTTCATCTCTGTGGGTGCTACAGCACCACTCGAGGGTGCTGTACATTTTACATGTCAAAGAACAGAGCCCTAAGTACAGAGAAGAAAAATCTCCTGTGAGAGTTCACAAATATTAAACATCTATTTTCTCACAGAAATCTCCCCCTTGGAGAGTTTCCCAAACCCCATGAACAGTGTGGCTTCCTCTCTGTCCTTGTGACAGTTGCCCTGTGATCACACTGTGGATACTTTCCCACTCATCTGGATGTTTGCTATTAGCACCTCATTCTCCACAATCCAGGGGTCTTCTTCCTTGTGCCACAAAAATGGGGATAACGTTCAGATCAGAAATAGAGCTTCCTACTCAGAAGTAATGCCATATACTGTGGCTTCTTCCAGAATCCAACCTCTCTCTCTCTCTTTTAAATAAATGTATCTGTTATTTTTCATACGTTGGTGTATTCATTTCTTCTGGCTCGGGTGAGTGTTCATTGCTGCTTGGTCTTTTCTGCAAGTTCAGCAAGTAGGGGCTACACTCCAGTTGCAGTGCTCGTGCGCCTCACTTGCTGTGGCTTCTCCTGGGGGCCCGGGCTTCAGTAGTTGTCCCGTGTGGGCTCAGCAGTTGCAGCTTCCAGGCTCTAGAGTGCTGGCTCGTAGCTGAGGCACATAGGCGTAGCTGCTCTGTGACGTGTGGGATCCTCCCAGACCAAGGATCCAACCTGTGTCTCCTGCATTGGCAGGTGTAGAATCCAGCTCTTTTGTCAGCCAAGGAGTGAGGACATTACAAACTGACAGAAAAATACGTCTCAAATGAATTTACTCTCTGCCGCCTTCTGAATGCACAGGGAACAGCAGGTATCCGCTCAGAGGTTAAAGCGTCTGCCTGCAATGTGAAGATCTGGGTTCGATCCCTGGGTCAGGAAGATCCCCTGGAGAAGGAAATGGCAACCCACTCCAGTATTCTTGCCTGGAGAATCCCATGGACGGAGGAGCTTGGTGGGCTACAGTCCACGGGGTCGCAAAGAGTCAGACACGACTGAGCGACTTCACTTCACTTTTGAAGAACTACTGAACCAAGAACACAGAGCTAGGAAACAGGGAACTGGATATTTCAAAGTTTCAAATCAGCTTTATGAACACTCGAGCTGTGAAGAAACTCATTGTGTAACACACAGTGGGCAGGTCACCTGAAGGAAAGACAAGTTTAAACTCCTGATATCAATCATGAAGCTTTACATATATGAGTCAACAAGCTTTTGAGCTTAGTCAAGAAAAAGAGGGGATCTCAAAAGGTTCAGAGGGAACATGCAGAGGTAACCCAGGGCAGATCCCTGCTTCAGAAGGAAGTGATCCTCACCCACAGACAGCAGGTTCCTGAGGGTCTCCACCATCACATCCTGGTACAAGGTCCTCTGGGCAGGGTCCAGGCATTCCCACTCCTCAGGAGTGAAATCTAGGAACACATCCTTGAAACTCAACTGTGCCTGAAATGAAAACACATTCCACCAATGGGCCCTGAGGAGGATTCTTAGTTTCACACAACATGAGAAGAGGTGAGAGGGGTAAAGCTCAATTCAGTTGAAGTAATATTCTGATAAATCCATTAAAAGCTGCTTGAAGCAAACTGTTGGTCTCTAATCTAATTTAAAATTCCCTCTTTTTCCCTAAGATTATGAAATCCTGCAATCAACATGAATTTGTCACGTATGTGGAAAATACATGAAAAATACACAAATTAAAACCAGCCCTGGGTTGTCTATGCAGAAGAGTTCCATTCAACACACTGAGTGACATAGTGTCACTATCTAGATGAGTTACAGCAAGACTGGTGTCTTCAGACGACAAAGTCCACAGTGACTTTAAAAGAACACACATTGTGATGATGACGACATCATCACACTGACGACAGGTATTTCAGCACGTCCTACACACTAAGCATTACTCTAAAGACTTCAGACAGATGAACTTGTCATCAACAAAACAGCACGTTAGAGAAAGATCTTGTCCACCTTACTGGGAGAAAACTCTGTCACTCTAAAAAATCGCTCAGATCAGTTAAGAAATGAGGTAACAGCCCCTGAGCTCAGGTGGTTGGGAGAGACAACTGAACCTAAAAAGTCAACCAGTTAACTACCTGAGAAAAGTGCATCCACTACCTGTGAAAAGTGCATCCACTACCTGTGGAAAGTGCATCCACAGAGAGTTCCCTGAGAATACCTGAATCAAGTTCAAGGCAGCTGAAATACAACAGAACAGCATAAATGGTCACAATACAAGGTCACACCCTTTCCCATGACAACCCACACAATGTCAATAATCTTACTACAATTTACATCATTCATGGGATGATGTAGAAAAATCAACGCCATGAAATACACTTAAGATACAACTGAAACTGCTACAAAGCATACACCATTATTTATGAGATGATGTTTCTGTAATAAAACCATGGAGTTACATATCCATGCATTCATGCATGCGTGTGTAAACACACAATTGATTGAAACAAGAGTTGTCTTTATTTTTTTCTTTCATTCTATCAAATTTCATTCAGCATCAGCTCTGTGCCTCAAACTTGAAATACAGCAGTGAACATGATGGAGCCTACAATCTAGCAGCCAGCCAGCAAATTTCATCCACAATTTTACTGTAACTACTGAAATAAGTGCTCTGACACAGGCCCGGTGCTAAGACAAGATTAAACAGAAAGTCTTAAGCTACATTGAGAAATCAGACAAGGTCTCTGTGAGGAAGAAACTTAGGATTGGCAAGCTGGGAAACAGGAGAGTGTTGCAAGCAGAGAGAACAGCCTGAATGCCAGCTCTGAGGCACGAAGATATTTACTGAACAGAAAGTCAGCCAGTGTGACGGGACACAGGGAATGTACATGGGGTGATGCCAGGCAGAGGCTAATTTATGCAAGATCTATGGATTTAGGACTTTATTCCAAAGCTACCAGAAGTCACTGAAGAATCCGCAAGAGGAAAGTTAGACGCTTAGATTTGTTTTTCAGAGCTCAATCTTCTGTGTGTGGAAGTTGTTGTTTACCTGCTTACTCATGCCAGACTCTGCAGCCCCACTGAGGGCAGCCCGCCAGCTCCTCTATCCATGGAATTCTCCAGGCAAGAATACTGAGTGGGTTCCCATTCTCTTCTTTATTTTACTTTTTCATTCAGTAACTTTGTCAACATTCTATTTCTTTTTCAAGCTCATTTATTTTGCTTATTTTGGGTCCTTGCTGTGAGTGGGCTTTCTCTAGTTGCAGCTGTAGTGCCCGGGCTTCTCCTTGCAGTGGCTTCTCTTGTTTTGGAGCACAGGCTCTAGATAGTGTGGGCTTCCGTAGTAATGGCTCCTGGGCACTAGGGCACAGGCTCCGTCGTTGTGGCCCATGGGCTTAGTTGCTCTGAGGCATCTTCTGGGACCTGGGATGGAACCCGTGCACCCGACATTGGCAGGCACATTCTTAGCTACTGTACTACCAGGGAAGTCCTCAACATTATCTTATTCTGGTTCAAAAATAATAAAAAGTAATACAAGCAAAAAATAACATACAGATTTCTTCCAATCTTTATAAAATACCTGTATTTAAAAATATGTGGGCCTCCCTATGGGTAAGTGGTAAAGAATCCACTGGGCAATGCAAGAGATGTGGGTTGTTGCCTGGTCAGAGGTCCCACATCCTGAGGGGCAACTAAGCCCATGAGTCTCAATTTCTGAGCCAGAGCTGTAGAGCCTAGGAGGTGAACCTACTGAAGCCAGTGTGCTCTAGAGCCTGGGCTGCAAGACAAGAGAAGCCACCACAATGAGAAGCTGTGCACCACAACCAGAGAGTGGCCACCACTTGCCAGATCTAGGGAAAAGACAATCAAGCAATGAAGTCAGAGTACAGGAAACAAATATATTTTAAAAATCATAATGTGATTTTTATAATTAATTTTAGGTATGTACTTATTAACAACATCAAAAATTTATTATTTCATTCCATTAAGAAAATACTGAATCAAAATTAGTAAAGTTGGAGAATTCCCTCATGGTCCAGTGGTTAACATCCCTCACTTCCACTGCAGGGTTTCAGGTTCGATCCCTACTCAGTGAACTAAGACCCTGGAAGCTGCATCATGTGATCAAAAAAGAAAGAAAAAAAAAGTAGTAAACCTGATTTTACAGTTTAAATTAGATGACCTAACGAAACACTCCCTTAGCCCTGACATCTCTTCCTGAATGTTCTGTTCCATCCCCAAACACTTAAGTTTTCAAGGAGGTGCTCATTTAGTTTTAAATGTACTGTAAAAAGTCAGAACTGATTTCCCCTTGTTGGCCTCTTTTGCAGATTTTACCATGTACTGTACATGTTAATACCTGAGGTCCACCTACAGCTTCTTTATCCCAGTTTACAGAGAGCAGACAGCACATCCAGATGGGCCCTAAGCAACGCCTGCTGCCCAACAGCACCGAGACCCCGTCTCCAAACCGTGAGTGAGAAGCCCCGCCCAGGACGGCACCCAGGGGAGCCTCCTCAGAAGGCCAGGTCACCAGGTCATGGGGAGACGGGATCTAAGTGGAGAAAACAGGCCCTGAGGAAAGGCCCCAGGTGAGTGTGGGTGTACACGATTCAGACAGGATATTTCAGAGTCAGACATGATTAGCGAGTCCACAGAAGGGTAATTCAGGAAGGACAGACGGAGAATCCACTGAGAATATGACGTTACCAGAGAAAGAGCCATGCCTGACTCCTGTTCTTTCCTCTTCTGGGCTTCTTCGTCCGTGAGTCTTCACAGTTCTCTTATGAAAGTGGAAAACATGCTGTTTAATGCTTAGAGTCAACACACCCCCTTCCTGAGACCCAACCACACACACACAGGGAAGCCCTCACCATGAGGAACAGACAGTCCCCTGTGGCCACTATCTCAGGAGGAACTCAGGACTGTCAACTCCCGCACAGAGTCCAACATGGGACTTTCCCACACTTTCCCGCGGATCATACTCCCTTCCTGGTGAGGCCTCATGCACACAGCAGCAGGGGGTACCTCTGCTCACCCCACGATGCCCTTCAGGTCGCACAGCAGGCCCTGGTCCAGCCCCACTCAGAGCAGAGCGCCCTTCCCTCCCCCAGGGCCTAATCTCAGTCTCACAAGTGGAGGCTAAGAGCCCTGGTTCTCAATGCAGGATCCAGATAGGAATCATCTGCGGCTCTGTGCACATTCCTGGGGCGAGGCCCCACACGAGAACCTGAGGAGTCTGTCTGATGAGGGAGGGGTACAAAACACGCCCGGACCCCCAACACATACCTTTCAGTAACAGCATTGCAGGCGGATTCTTTACCAGCTGGGCTACGTAGCTCAAAACAGGTTCCAAATCTGGAAGAGCATCACGTAAGGCCTCAGTCTATTTATTTGTAGCTAGACCCAGAACCTCAGTGTTTCGTACTGCAGCATCTATTAAGTCTTTTATCTCAGTTATAGAGTAATCTGTTTTTTGGTTTTGTTTGTATCATTTGGTCATAAGAGTGGCTTCCTTGTCCCTCAAGAATCAGAGTGGAGCCTAATTTAACTAGGAAGTCCCTTCAGTTAAAAGAGAGGTGACAGGCACAGAAATCGATGTAGAAACCACTGGGCACTGTTGGAGCACGAAGGGGGTTCCTGGAAAGCGGGCCCTGTGTTGGTGCTAATGTTCCCATTATGTATATTTTATGACTGTTAAAATTTCCAGCCCTTCGGGTTAAGATGGAAAGGACTGCACTGGTGTCCGAGAAATTCCATCTCGGCCCCTGCTTCAGTGACCCCCCAAACTTCAGCACTAGTTATATACACGGTGCTGTAGGCAGAGCCATTTGTGACCTTGGGGCCCTGCAATGTTGGGAAACCATCCAAGGCCGAGGGGACCCATGGATCTCAGGTGTCTGGGGCATTCCCTCCTCCAGTCCCCTGGCTGTCTATAAAGGGCAAGTCTGCCACAGTCTCTCCTCCAGCGCCCTTCTGTCCACAGATGGCATCCTGGGTTGGTCTGGGCACCTGTGGGCCATGTGGTCCACCATGGCCAGCTTGGCCTGCAAAGGCTGACCTCCCCTCTGGTGGTCTCTGAGTGGACAAAGCTACAATCATCATTTCAGCCCTTTGTGTATTTCTCTGGAAGAGTTCAGCCTTTCCAACCATGTCCCTATTATTGAAAACTGAATAAGCCACTTGGAACAAATCGCTCATAGGCGTCTGAGGACTAGCAGTTGCTTTTTGAATCTCGCTCCTGATGTCTGTGGCAGGGTGGGCTATGAAATGCATAGCCGAAAGGGCCTGTCCCTCGAGGGAGAAGGGATCCACACTCCTGTGTATATATTTTGTCTATGCTCTGTCTTTGTTGCTTGTGGGCTTTTCTCAGCATAGGCTTCTCACTGCAGTGGCTTCTCTTGTTCCAGAGCACAGGCTCTAGGGCCTGGGCTTCAGCAGTGTCAGCTCTCAGGCTTAATTGTTCCATGACACATGGGATCTCCCTGGATTAGAGATAGAGCCCATGTGCCCTGTATTGGCACGTGGATTCTTTCCCAGTGAGCCACCAGAAAAGCCCCTGCTATATTTTTTAAAGCTTCTATCAACCTCTCTTGAAATGCTTTCTGATTTTCATCTCACCCCTGTTGTACTATCTGCACTTTTTCATAACTGACAGGTTTAACTGCACGTGTTTTCATAACTTCTGTTAAACAATCATGTAGCCATGGACCTGCCTCAGGGACAGAAGCAATGCCCCCTGCCCCCCACGTGGCCCTGTTGGGCTCGGGCAGCCCCTGGGTCAGCATGGACCCTAGCTGCCTGTGGGAGAGTAAAGTCTGCAAATCTCCCTTTGGATGAGATCAAAAGATCTCATTAACTGGGTAAACTCCACCCTGGAAAGATCAGGGTTCTCAGAAAAATGTATCAATTTATCTTCTGCTGACTTATGGACAAGGAGATGGACAAGGAGAAAGGCGGAGAAAGATGGACATGGAGAAAGGGGCTTCTCACAGAGGCAGAGCTATGGGGCAGTTGGTCCATAACTTACAGGCTGCAGGTGCTGTCTGGGCTGAGATTTGGCCCTTGGGTAACTTGGGGTACAGAGAAGGAGCTCCTGAATATAGTGGGCAGTCTCCCCACCCTTGGGTGCCCTTGACTCTGGGCCAGTGGCCTTGGCTGGAGCAGCAGCTGAGACAGTCCTTGCCATTCCCCTCCCTCGAGCAGTAGTTAGCTATCCACGTTACGTTCCTGTGTCGCACTTCACTGTGCAGTTTAATCGGGACTTGTGCTTACAGCTTTAGATGTTATCCCTTCGGAGTAGTCTCTCAGCCAGGTGTGAATGGCTGAGAAACTGTCCCAAAGGAATAATACAGAGTGTGTGTCCAGTGGCATTGACAGAGAGCTTTCAGGAACTGGTCTGGCTGCAAATTGAAACTGGAAAATTGGAAATTGGAAATTAAGGGTCAGGGGAAGAGGGTAAATCCTGGAAGCTGATTCCCTTCAGTATCCTTGTGCAGAATGTTGAGAATACCTCATAAGAGGCATTTATCTAGGTTGGACACAGTCCTTTAAATGATGTCTTATTTTTTTTTCTAGGACATATAATGCCCTGATTATAGATTATGGGCATCTGATCTGCATACAAAGATAGCTTACACTGCTGGAGCTTCAGATCCAAGCCTAAAATGTCTTCCTAACAACTCAATTAAACCTTACAATAATATGACAAAAGTGCTATTTAAAAGGTGAGTTTTAGACAGTAGATACTGATCTCAGCCAAACTAAAATTTAATATCTATTAAAACATAATTCCTTTCTTCTTAAATCACCCTCATTTGTCTGAAATGTAGCCAAGTTAAGATTAATTTGTTTGTAAAATGAGTCTGGTTGATTGATAACATACGCTTGTAAAATTTGTCCAGGAAAGTGAGTGTCTTGATCACTAAAAATTGTACAAAGTACACCACAAGTGAAAAACACATTTCAAAAATATTTATTTATTTAATTTTGGCTGTGCTGGGTCTGCACTGCTGCTTGGACTCTATTTGAAGCAAGCAGGGGCTACTGTTTGCTGAGGTGCACTGGCTTCTCACTGCAGCGGCTTCTCTTTGGCAGAACAAGGACTCTAGGGGGCGTGGGCTTCAGTAGTTGTGGCTTCCAGGCTTTAGAGCACAGGCTCGGTAGTTGGGTTGCATGGGCTTAGTTGCTCCACAGCATGCGGGATCTTCCCAGGTCAGGGATCAAACCCACGTCTTCTGCGTTGGTAAGGGGATTCTATACTGCTGAGCCTCCAAGACAGCCCATGAGTTAATTTTCTTGCTGACAAACTTTACAACAAATATACTTACGGACTTTGAGTAAACCTGGGTACCATAAAAACATTGTGCTTAATAGTGATGTGTCTAAATGACATGTCTCTATTAAATAACAAGCAAACAACAAACTTTAATGCCACATGTTAATTTCATACTAAATGTTTCTTGGGTCATATGAATCCAAAATCCGTTTAGCTTAGTCTGTTATATTTAGAAATGTTTGATTTGTAAGCACTTTTAAAAAAGACAGTTAAATAGAACTCACCTACAAATTAACCTGAGCAATACATATATCCCAATCGAGATCTCACAGTTTCACTTTAAAACTTAGTCATAAAACAGGCATTGCAATGCAAAACTTACCAGCTAAGAGATATTTGAGGACTTCTCTGGTGGTCCAGTAACTAAGACTCGATGCTTCCAACACAGTGGGCCCAGGTTCCATTCCTGAATGGGAAACTAAATCCCACTTGCCACAGCTAAGAGTCATTGCAGCCAAATACATAATAAATAAGTATTTATTTTTAAAAAATACATAAATAACAAGTAGAATAACCTAAATTTATAGACTTGAGTTTTAAGTGTTAGACTTAGAACATAGGAGAAAAATCCTCAAATTAAGAATGTCGATTTTCAGATCCTGTGAGCAGCACTCAGACAGTAAAATTTCTTCCTTCTCATATACCATCTACCCTGTCTCCTTCATTAGCAACAAGATCCTTTCTGTATCTCCAGACATTTATACCATATTTCTATGGCAGCCTGTGCTGACGGAAAAAAACGAAAAGATAGGACACTTGTGAGGCTTACAAGCAGAGGGGGAGAGGGTGCTGCCCAGAGTAATTAGTGGTCTACAGTTTTATAATAAAAGGAGAAGTGGGGAGGGGGAGAGCGTCCTTATCTCTCTCTTCTGCTTCCTCTTGAGTTGTTCAGCAGCTCAAGTTGTGTCCAACTCTTTGCAACCCCATGGACTGCAGCACACCAGGCTCCCCTGTCCTTCACCATCTCCCGGAGCTTGCTCAAACTCATGTCCATTGAGTCAGTGACGCCATCCAACCATCTCATCCTCTGCCCACTCCTCCTCCTGCCTTCAATCTTTCCCAGCATCAGGGTCTTTTCTAATGAGTCACTTCTTTGCATCAGGTGGCCAAAATATTGAAGCTTCAGCTTCAGTCCTTCCAATGAATATTCCAGGTTGATCTGCTTTAGGATTAACTGGTTTGATCTCCTTGCCATCCTAGGGACTCTCAAGAGTCTTCTCCAACACCATCACTGAAAAGCATCAATTCTTCAACACCCAGCCTTCTTTTATGGCCCAACTCTCACATCTATACATGACTACTGGAAAAACCATAGCTTTGACTGGATGGACCTTTGTGGGCAAAGTAATGTCTCTGCTTTTTAATATGCTGTCTAGGTTGGTCATACTTTTTCTTCCAAGGAGCAAGTGTCTTTTAATTTCATGGCTGCAGTCACCTTCTGCAGTGATTTTGGAGCCAAGAAAATAAAGTCTCTCACTGTTCCCATTGTTTCCCCATCTATTTGCCATGAAGTGATGGGACTGGATGCTATGATCTTAGTTTTTTGAATGTTGTATTTTAAGCCAGCTTTTTCACTCTCCTCTTTCACTTCAATTCCTCTTCACTTTCTGCCATAAGGGTGCTGTCATCTGCATATCTGAGGTTATTGATATTTCTCCCAGCAATCTTGATTCCAGCTGGTGCTTCATCCAGCCTGGCATTTTGCATGATGTGCTCCGAAGCTAAGTTAAATAAGCAGAGTGACAATATACAGCCTTGACATACTTCTTTGTACTCCATTCCCAATTTGGAACCAGTCCATTGTTCCATGTTTGGTTCTAACTGTTGCTTCTTGACCTGCATGCAGGTTTCTCAGGAAGCAGGTAAGGTGGTCTGGTATTCCCATCTCTTTAAGAATTTTCCAAAATTTGTTGTGATCCACACAGTGAAAGGCTGTAGCATAGTGAGTGACACAGAAGTAGATGTTTTTCTGACATTCTCTTGTTCTGTGAATTTTAGAAATGTGATCTCTGGTTCCTCTGCCTTTTCTAAATCCAGCTTGAATGTCTGGAAGTTCCTGGTTCATGTACTGTTGAAGCCTAGCCTGGAGAATTTTGAGCATTACTCTGCTGGCATCAACACTATGAAAAGGCAAAAAGATACGACACCGAATGATGAACTCCCCAGGATGGTAGGTGCCCAGTGTGCTGCTGGAGGAAAGCAGAGAAATAGCTCCACAATGTGTGAAGAGGCTGGGCCAAAGCAGAAACAACGCCCAGTTAGGGATGTCTCTGGAGGTGAAAGTAAAGTCTGAAGCTGTAAAGAACAGGATTGTGTGGGAACCTGGAATGTTATGTCCACGAATCAAGGTAAATTGGAAGTGGTCAAACAGGAGATGGCAAGGGTGAACATCAACTTTCTAGGAATCAGTGACCTAAGATGGACCAGCATGGATGAATTTAATTCCGATGACCATTATATTTACTACTGTGGGCAAGAATCCCTTAGAAGAAATGGAATAGCCATCATAGTCAACAAAAGAGTCCAAAATGCAGTACCTGGATGCAATCTCAAAATCTACAGAATGATCTCTGTTCATTTCCAAGGCAAACCATTCAATATCACAGTAATCCAAGTCTATGCCTCAGCCACTAATGCCAAAGAAACTGAAGTTGAACAGTTCTATGAAGACTTACAGATTTCATAGAACTAATACCAAAAAAATAGATGTCCTTTTCATCATAGGGGACTGGATGCAAAAGTAGGAAATCAAGAGATACCTGGAGTAATAGGCAAGTTTGGCCTTGGAGTACAGAATGAAGCAGGGCAAAGCTAACGATTTTGTTAAGAGAATGCACTGGTCATAGCAAACGCCTGTCAACTACGAAGTGGCATTGACCAAGAGCACTGCCAGTGACTGAACAACAAAGGCGTTTGCCGTCTGCCTCTATGGAGAGTGAACCCCATGCTCCTATAGCTGTTGTCCTTCAACAGCTGTGGAGTGAGGCACTCCATGATGCAGGGAATCTGGTGGGATGGGTCTTTAGACAATTGGATTTTTTTTTTTAATGTTTTTAGGAACAGATTTTATGGTCTCTATCATTGCATCTCCTCCTATCTAGAGAAGCACTAAATCCCTTTATGGTGACATCATATCCTCATGACTTACAAAAATCCTTTTGTAAAATAAGTGCTTCGTGGTATTGAACTTCCCATTCACCAAAACCTTGTATATTGCCCTTCCCCACTGCCGTTTGAAGCAGTCTCTCAGAGCTGTCTGAGATGCTGCCCCCTGGGTACAGTCCTCATTTTGCCCTCATTTTGTTTGGTGCCATCCTAAAATGTTCTAAGAAAGCAAAGGTTTTAGAAATTATCACTGGTATTTATGCTCACCAATCTATAAAATGCTAATATAAAAGTCAGTTCTTGGCAGTTAAGGTGTCCTCCCAGGAGAGGCAGCATGGCTCCAGCATTCGTGAACAGCAACATCCAGTCTGGGAAGGTGGTCGTGTTCATCAACCCAACCTGCCCCTACTGCAGAAGGACTCAGAAGCTCCTCAGATAACTGCCCTTCAAACAAGGGCTTCTGGAATTTGTTAATATCACAGCCAATGGCGACACCAATGAGATACAAGATTACTTGCAACAGCTCACAGGAGCCAGAACGGTATCTCGGGTCTTCATTGGTAAACAGTGCATAGGTGGATACACTGATCTAGTAAATATTCACGAGAGAGGGGAACTGTTGACATCGATAAAGCAAATCAGAGCTCTGCAATAATTACAGAGCAGATCCAGGCTGATATCCCCCTTGAAGACTGGATGGCATTGCCGATAATGATAGCAGTTCCTGGAGGATGGACCTGGGGCAACTTTACCCAGTCACAGCAACTGTTTACTTAAAATTTGTAAATATGTTCACCTCAATAAAAAGGGACACGTACTTTGGGAGGCCAAAAACAACTTCTTTTGACTATTAAAAATGGACCAACTTGCCAAAAAAAAAAAAAAACCAAAAACAAAACAGTCAATTCTTGGTTGCTGAAGGAAAGTAGGAAGTGTGTTTTCAGTAAAGAAGGTATGAGGAATGGAATTGCATTTTGTGAAGGGAAAAGGAAGTAAGCCTGACTTACAGGTGGCTTTTTGGGATGGAAGAACAAAGTAATGGGTACAGAAAGTGATAAGGTTTGTGAAAAGTGAACCATGAGAAGTGAGTTTTGTACATGGTTTAAAATAAGTGTAAAATAAATTTAATTGTTTGCCTTTTAAATAAAGTAAAATTTATTTAGCTTTGAATTTTGCTTTTCTGTCTGTTGCAAAACTTGAATTTAGCTTTTCTGTCTGTTAAGATGACACCTTTTCTTCAGATGGTGAACTGCCTTTGATAACAGATCTAAATTTCTTTATCTCTTAAATGATCTGTTCTGAAATATTTTACTGTTACTTTAGCTATATGAAAAGCTATTGTTTCACAATGACCTATAATCCTATCTGACTGAGAGTGCTAAACCTTTTTGATATTTGTTGACAAAACTTCCTAAGTCATTGTAATGAAGAACTTGATTTCTAGCTAACTTTGGGATGCTTCAGAGGGCCCTGAAACACCCCCAAAGAGAGATGTTACACCAGTCAGCTCATGTTCTGTACAGAATGACATGGGAAGTATTGTCAAGTGAGGAATAAGCCTCGGGTTATAGTGTATGGAAAATGTTACTAATATAGATATCGTAGAAACTATACGGTGCTCCTAAAATTCTGATATGTTTGGGTAAAATGTTATCAGGCATAATTCTAATTACTATCACAACATACCGTCATAGCACTAATTAAGTTTCGCAAGAATACTTGCTCTTCAAGAAGATGTACAGAAAGGACTTTCGGATAAATACCACTTTCTGAACTGGGTAAGGATTCTAATGGAAAACCTAATGACTTCACAAAGCTTAACAGAAGGACTGATGAATATGCTTATAACTTTTATGGTTTGTATCTGAAAAATTGCTGGTTAGAATAAGTGTTTTCCAGGTGTAAGGAAAAAATACCTTCCCCTGAAACTAATTATGACAGCAATTTGGGAAAATTATATTTTAAACACAAATGGAAACATTTCTCTTTTCTCTCTATTCGAACGCTTCTGGAATGCAAAAGTAGGAAGTCAAGAAACACTTGGGAGTAACAGGCAAATTTGACCTTGGAGTACAGAATGAAGCAGGGCAAAGACTAACAGAGTTCTGCCAAGAGAAAGCACTGGTCATAGCAAACACCCTCTTCCAACAACACAAGAGAAGACTCTACACGTGGACATCACCAGATGGTTAACACCAAAATCAGATTGATTATATCCTTTGCAGCCAACGATGGAGAAGCTCTATACAGTCAGCAAAAACAAGACCGGGAGCGGACTATGGATCAGATCATGAACTTGTTATTGCCAAATTCAGACTGAAATTGAAGAAAGTAGGGAAAACCACTAGACCATTCAGGTATGGCCTAAATCAAATCCCTTATGACTATACAGTAGAAGTGAGAAATAAATTTAAGGGACTAGGTCTGACAGATAGAGTGCCTGATGAACTATGGGCGGGGGTTCATGACATTGTACAGGAGACAGGAATCAAGACCATCCCCAAGAAAAAGAAATGCAAAAAAGCAAAATGGCTGTCTTAGGAGGCCTTAGAAATAGCTGTGAAAAGAAGAGAAGCAAAAAGCAAAGGAGAAAAGGAAAGATATACCCATTTGAATGCAGAGTTCCAAAGAATAGCAAGGAGAGATAAGAAAGTCTACTTCAGTGATCAGTGCAAAGAAATAGAGGAAAACAATAGAAGGGGAAAGACTAGAGATCTCTTCAAGAAAATTAGAGGTACCAAGGGAACATTTCATGCAAAGATTGGCTCAATAATCACTGGACTTGAAGCAGTTGATCAATTATATAGCTTGATATGTGATCAGTGATTGTAATAATGTTATTCTAGATATAGGAGTAACTTCCCATTCCAGATGTTCAAGCTGGATTTAGAAAAGGCAGAGGAACCAGAGATCAAAATGCCAACATCTGCTAGATCATCAAAAAAGCAAGCGTTCCAGAAAGACATCTACTTCTGCTTTATTGACTATGCCAAAGCCTTTGATTGTGTGGATCACAACAGACTGAGGAAAATTCTTTAAAAATGGGAATACCAGATCACCTGACCTGCCTCCTGAGAAATCTGTATGCAGGTCAAAAAGCAACAGTTAGAACTGGACATGGAACAACAGACTGGTTCCAAATTGGGAAAGGAGTACGTCAAGGCTGTGTATTGTCACCCTGCTTATTTAACTGATATGCAGAGTACATCATGCAAAATGCAGGGCTGGAGGAAGCACAAGCTGGACTCAAGATTGCTGGGCAAAATATCAATAATCTCATATATGCAGATGACACCACTCTTATGGCAGAAAGTGAAGAAGAACTGAAGAGACTCTTGATCAAAGTGAAAGAGGAGAGTGTAACGGCTGGCTTAAAGCTCAACATTCAGAAAACGAAGATCATGGCATCTGGGCCCATCACTTCATGGCAAATAGTTGGGGAAACAACGGAAACAGTGAGAGACTTTTGTTTTGAGGGTAGAGGGCTCCAAAATCACTGCAGATGGTGACAGCAGCCATGAAGTTAAAAGACACCTGCTCCTTGGAAGAAAAGCTGTGACCAACCTATACAGCATATTAGAAAGCCGAGACGTTACTTTATTAAAAAAGGTCCATGTAGTCAAAGCTATGGTTTTTCCAGTAGTCATGTATGGATGTGAGAGTTGGACTATAAAGAAAGCTGAGTGCTGAAGAATTGATGCTTTTGAACTGTCATGTTGGACAAGACTCTTGAGAGTCCCTTGAGCTGCAAGGAGATCAAATCAGTCAATACTAAAAGAAATCAGTCCTGAATATTTATTGGAAGGACTGATGCTAAAGCTGAAATTCTGATATTTTTGCCACCTGATGTGAAGAACTGACTCATTGGAAAAGGCCCTGATGCTGGGAAAGAATGAAGGCGGGAGGGGAAGGGGACGACAGAGGATGAGATGGCTCGATCGCATCACTGACACGATAGACATGAGTTTGAGGAAGCTCTGGGAGTTGAGGATGGACAGGGAGGCCTAGCGTCCTGCAGTCCATGGGGTCACAAAGTCAGACAGGACTGAGTGACTGAATTGAACTGAAATATGGGAAGATGCAACAAGAAGAATACTTTCCTGGACCATAAATAGAAGACACGTCTGCAGAGATCTTTGACTGTGGAGACTTAGTCCAGTAATAGCACATTGAGTGACCTGTCAGCAAAGCCTTCTTCAGAACTGGGAACAAGCCTTCCCAGCACCGTGAGAGAAAATGTTCATGAAATGCCCCCCAAAACATGATCGGATGTATGGCCACAAGAGGGCCGTGTCAACTGCAAATTGGCACTTAACAAGGGTATTGCCAACGAGTGAACGGCAAAGTCATTTACCCTCTGCCTCCACGGAGATGGAACCCCATTCTGCTAAAGCTGTTGACTTTCAACAGCCCTGGAGGGACTTTAGAGTGGAGCGAGGCACTCTGCTCCAGGAACTCTGGTAGGACTGGTGTGTAGATAGTTGGATGTTTTTAGGAACAGACTTTATGGTCTCAATCCTTGCATCTCCTCCTATCTAAAGACGCACTAAATCCCTTCATGGTGACATCAGATCCTCATGACTAACAAAAAACCTTTTGTGAAATGAGTGCTTCATGGTATTGAACTTCCACTTCACCAACACCTTATATATTGAACTTCCCCCACTGCTGCTTTGGAGCAGTCTCTCAGAGTGGTCAGACTATTCTACTGATAAGATCGTTTAGCAAATATGACCCTACTTTGGGGGGCATTTCATGACCATTTGGTCCCGCATTGCTGGGAAGGCTCATTCCCAGTTCTGAAGAAGGTTTTTGCTGATACGTCGCTCAATGTGCTATTACTGGACTGGGTCTTAATAGTCAAAGATCTCTGGACACCTGTCAGAGCTATCTGAGATGCTGCCTCCCTGGCTGCAGTCCTCATCTTCCCCAAATAAAACTTAACTTGCAACTCTCAAGTTGTACATCTTTTTTAGTTGACACACCCTCTTCCGACAGCACAAGACGACTCTACACAAGGACATCACCAGATGCTCAATACTGAAATCAGATTGATTATGTTCCTTGCAGCTGAACATGGGGAAGCTCTATACAGTCAGCAAAAACAAGACCAGGAGCTGACTGTAACTCAGATCATGAACTCCTTACTGCCAAATTCAGACTGAAATTGAAGAAAGTAGGGAAAACCACTAGACATCATTCAGGTATGACCTAAATCAAATCTCTTATGGTTACACAGTGGAAGTGACAAATAGATTCAAGGGATTAGATCTGATAGTCAGAATGCCTGAAGAACTATGGACAGAGGTTCATGACATTGTACAGGAGGCAGTGATCAAGACCATCACAAGGAAAAAGAAATGTAAAAAGGCAAAATGGTTGTCTGAGGAGGCCTTACAAATAGCTGAGAAAAGAACAGACGTGAAAGGCAAAAGAGAAAAGGAAAGATAAAGCCATTTGAGTGAAATGTTCCAAAGAATGGCCAGGAGAAATAAGAAAGCCTTCTTAAGTGAACAATGCAAAGAAAGAGAGGAAAGCAATAGAATGGGAAAGACTAGACATCTCTTCAAGAAAATTAGAGGGACAGAGGACAGAAATGGCATGGACCTAACAGAAGCAGAAAAGATTAAGAAAAGGTGGCAAGAATACACAGAAGAACTATACAAAAAGGATCTTAATGAGCCAGGTAACCATAGTGGTGTGATCACTCACCTAGAGGCAGACATCTTGGAATGTGAAGTAAAGTGGGCTTTAGGAAGCATTACTGTGAACAAAGCCAGTGGCGGTGATGGAATTCCAGCTGAGCTATTTCAAATCCTCAAAGATGATGCTGTGAAAGTGCTGCACTCAAGTAAATTTGGAAAACCCAGCAGTGGCCACAAGACTGGAAAATGTGAATTTTCATTCCAATCCCAAAGAAAGGCAATGCTTAAAAATGTTCAAACTACCACACAATTGCACTCATCTCACCCGCTAGCAAAGTTAAGTTCAAACTTCTTGATTAGAAGTCAGCTTCCATTGTCAGCTCCTCCTCCTCAACGGGCAGGGGAATTTTCTTGTCCTTACATGGTCAAGCTTGGACTCTCATGGCTCAATGGAAATGCACAAAAATTTGGTAAATCATCTCAGGTTTCAGCATAATGTCACCTTTTCCTTATATTTTTTTTAGTGCACACAAAGAAGCATGTCCTAGGGGGTCATTAACTTAGCCCACTGGGCAGGAGGTGGGGCTCATGCCACTGCTGTTTTATTGTTTGGGGGCAGGTCCTGTGCCTTTGTCACATGGTTTTGTTGCTGAGCAAACCTGCTTTCTTGAGTGATCCTTTAACTTACAGAGTCTCCCATACTTTTCTCTTTACTTACAATCCCTTAGTGGGATTAACGATTTAATCACCTTCTCTGTCTCTTTTCTCTATCCTTACCAACTTGATTTACTTTAGTCTACTTGCCAGTCCTGGGCGACCCAGGTTCCTGTGTTGGGTCCCTATCTGGGGAGGTCTGACAGCAGTCTTTATTTTTTAGCATGAATCATGCAAGTTTGAGGGGCTTGCTGGATAGTCTTCCACAGCTTAGGCTCCATTAGGAACTTGTGAATCCGTTGTGGCATCTCTCCTGGTGTGGGTGCTGTTACCGTGTGGTGTGGCACGATGTGCAAGAGGGCCTCAGGAGTCAGGACAGTTCCACATGCACACATCTCCCCCGTGTGTGGTGTGGTCCAGAGTGAATCCCCACTCCTTTTCTGGATACACCACCTGGTATTTTGACAAGTTGATCTGTAGTGACCCTCTCATGGCTTGAGAATCGCCTGCCTTTGCTGCCTGCCTTTGCAGCTTGGTCAGCTAACTGGTTGCTTTGGATTATATGACTTTCACCCTTCTAGTGGCCTGGACAGTGCACTCCAGCCACCAGTAAGGGCTTGTGGAAGGCTTCTCATCGTGACAGGATCTCAAAGCATGTTTTCTGTCTTTACTGTCTGAAGCGAGGAGCCTCCTTCTCTGCAGATGGTCCTGTGAGCAGGCACTGCAGAGAAAGCAGAGCACGAGCCTCTGTACGTATCACTCACATGCCTTCAGGGAGCAGTAGGGCTCTTGTCAGAGCAGTGACTTCTGCCTCCTGAGCTGAGCTCCCTAGGGGCAGGGCTTTTGCTTCTACCACCTTTTCAAGGGTTAGCACCACAGGACTTCCCTGGCGGTCCAGTGGTTAAGACTCTGCACTTCCACTGCAGGGAATGTGGATTTGATCCCTGGTTGGGGAACTAAGATCTTGTAGGCTGTGTGGCAAAAAAAAAAAGTGGGGGGGGGGTGGTTCACTACATACTGAATACGTCCCCTGCCTTGGTCCATGAAGCTGCTTCCATCCATGAACAGGTCCACCTCTGGCTCAGCCAAGGGTTGTATGTTGAGCCCAGTCTGCTCGAGGCAGTCATGCTCAGGGGGTTGTTCAGCAACCATCGGGAGCAGGGACGCTGGATTCAGGGCCAGAGCGGTGAAGTTTTAGAGTGGAATTGCCTGAGAGAATGGCTTAGTACTTTCCCATTCTCCCAGAAGTCAGCCAATAGCCCCCTTTTTGTTCCAGTGAAGAAAGGACATGAAATGAAGTGAAAGTCGCTCAGTCGTGTCCGACTCTTTGAAACTGCATAGACGATACAGTCCATGGAATTCTCCAGGCCAGAATACTAGAGTGGCTAGCCTTTCCCTTATCCAGGGGACCTTTCCGACCCAGGAATTGAACTGGGGTCTCTTGCACTGCAGGCAAATTCTGTACCAACTGAGCTACCAGGGAAGCCAGAAGAAAGGACATGGTGAGAGATGTACAGAGTGGTGGGTTGCCCCAGGGTGAACTGCTCGGTTTCCTGAAGTCTGGCACAAGGACTTGCCACAGCTCAAAGGCTAGGGGGCCACCCTGAACACTCTGTTTTAGTTGAGAAGTAAGTAGTGGGCCGAGGGATGTTCCCTGGAGCTTGAATTAATACGTGAGACTCATGCCTTGTCTCTCATGGACCTACAGTGTGAAAGGTTTAAGTCTGCTAGTTCCAAAGCTGGAGCTGAGACTAACCTCATTTTTATCATTTCCCAGGCTGTTTGGTGGTCTTTTGTCGAAGTAAGAGCTCAAGATATGTTCTTTTAAAGGCTGAATTTGAGATTCTAATTCGACAGAATCCTGCCTTCCCAGAAGCCCCTCAGCTCTGTTTCTTGGGTGTTCCCAAGCCAGCAGTTGCCTATTTTCTGTCAGGCAGAGGATGAAACCCAGGTACGTGACTTGTTACTTACATACTTGAGCCTTCTTCTGGGAGCTGTTCCATCCACAATCGACCGAGTTCAGGGTTCTTATGGCATTTTTTAGACACTTTGCTTGTTGTGAGCAAGTCACCCACACACATTGGAGTAAAAGCCCCAGCCAACATTTCCCCAAACAAGGTAGGGGAAATCTTCAGTCCCTGAGGCAACGCTGTCCAGCAGTACTGCTGGACTCCCTGTGTTTCTGGGTCCTGCAACCAGAAAGCAGACAGCTGCAGTGGTCCTTCTGCAGTAGGAATGCAGGGAAAATTATGCTTCAAGTCCAGAACTGAGCACCAGCAGTATTGTCCCACAGTAGCTGTGAGCACAACATATATGGATTACTTACTACAGGCTGCCAATCTTGGGCTGTCTCACAAATGGCCCTCACGTCTTGGACAATGATTCATACACTGCTGAGTTCGCCTCTTTGGGAGGATAGGAGTTTGATATAGGAATCTACAAGGTTTAATTAGTCCCAGTTAAGCCAACTTTTCAAGAATTGTCTGAATTATCTTTGGGGTCTCTTGCCTCAGAAGGTATTGTTTTAAAGTAGGTGTCCCAGTGTCCTCTTTTTTTTTTTTTTTTTTTTTTGGCTATCCCGCACAGTTTGCAGGATCCTAAGTTCTCTCACCAGGAATTGAACCCGGGCCACTTGTGCCAACTTGTAACCACTGACCCACCAGGGAATCCCTCCAGTGTCCCAAATAACAGGATTTGTATTGGCCATGTGTTTGTCGGCCTTCCCTGGGGTGCTGTCAGTCCACACTTCCTGCCTTACCTTTCTGTATACTTGGGGAGGGGGAATCAGTCTCCTTCTCCAGAGTGTCCACAAATGTCATCTGCCTGCTTACCGGGTGCCCTGACAGGATGCAGAGGTCAAGCTGTTCTGGTGAAAAAAATCATTTGTGCATTTAATTTACAGAAGAGGGATTGGACATGTTGGCATATATAAGAAACTGTGTTTCAGGTTGAGGTCCCCTAATCGGCATTGCAGAGGTTGTAAGAAAGAACAGCTTTGCACTTCTCCAGAAACTCCTGTGACCGGGATGGACTGGGTCGTTCTCTGCGCCATCTTGCTGTCTACCAGAGTGTGCCGCACTGTAGCTATCAGAAGGTCAGTCAGCTTGTCCCCACTGTCACAGGTACCCGGGGCTCCCGGGGCATCATCAGAGTGTTCATCTCTTTCTACTGCAGTGACAGGCTCCTGTCTGTTACTGCTTTCCTTCTTACTCCTTAGCCAAGGACAGTCTGTTTTCCAGTGCCCTCCTTACACTAAGCGCTTTGTTCCCTCCCCCACGGTGGCTCACCTCTCCTCAGGTTACTCATGCTCTGGGAATCCACTGCTGCCACCAGGTAATGTGGCTTTCAGTCTTGCATCTTCTTGCTTCTTTTGTTGTTCCCTGTTGTTGAACACTTTTAAAGCAACATCTGTCAGTTGAGAAGGGGTCATTCCAAGTGGACCATCTAACGTTTATGATTTTCTTATGTCTGGGGAGCTTTGTCCAATAAAGGTTTACCATTCTCATTATTTTCAGAGGCCTCAGGGTTTGCATCAGAGCAGTGCCTATAAGTATCATCAACTCGTTCTAGAAACTCTGATGGATCGTCATTGGGTTTTTGGTATATCTCTTGAATTTATCTAAGCTCTTTTGCCTGGGTACTCCTTTTCAAAGACCTGCTCAGATACACTTACTGTAATGCTCTTAGTTCAGTTCATTCTCTCAGTCATGTCCAACTGTCTGCGACCCCATGGACTGCAGCATGCCAGGCTTCCCAGTCCATCACCAACTCCCGGAGCTTATTCAAACTCATGTCCATTGAGTCAGAGATGCCATCCAACCATCTCATCCTCTGTTGTCCCCTTCTCCTCCTGCCTTCAATCTTTCCCAGCATCAGGGTCTTTTCCAATGAGTCACTTCTTTGCATCAGGTGGCCAAAGTATTGGAGTTTCAGCTTCAGCATCAGTCCTTCCAATGAACACCCAGGACTGATTTTCTTTAGGATGGACTGGTTGGATCTCCTTGCAGTCCAAGGGACTCTCAAGAGTCATCTCCAACATCACAGTTCAAAAGCATCAAATCTTCAGCACTCAGCTTTCTCTATAGTCCAATTCTCATATCCATACATGACTACTGGAGCAACTATAGCCTTGACTAGATGGACCTTAGTCGGCAAAGTAATGTCTCTGCTTTTTAATATGTTGTCTAGGTTGGTCATAGCTTTTCTTCCAAGGAGCAAGTGTCTTTTAATTTCATGGCTGCCATCACCATCTTCAGTAATTTTGGAGTCCCAAAAATAGTGTCTCACTGTTTCCATTGTTTCCCCAGCTATTTACCATGAAGTGATGAGACAGAATGCCACGATCTTAGTTTTCTAAATGTTGAGTTTTAAGCCAGCCTTTTCACTCTCATCTTCCACTTTCATCAAGAGGCTCTTTGGTTCTTTACTTTCTGCCATAAGGGTGGTGTCATTTGCATATCTGAGGTTACTGATATTTCTCCTGGCAATCTTGATTCCAGCTTGTGTTCCAGCCCGGCATTTTGAATGATGTACCCTGCATATAATTTAGATAAGCAGGGTGACAATATACAGCCTTGACACAGTCCTTTTCCTATTTGGAACCAGACTGTTGTTCCATGTCCAGTTCTAACTGTTGCTTCCTGACCTACATACAGATTTCTCAGGAGGCATGTCAGGTGGTCTGGTATTCCCATCTCTTGAAGAATTTTTCATAGTTTGTTGTGATCCACACAGTCAAAGAGTATTCAAGGAAGCAGAAGTAGATGGGAGGAATATTCTATTTAAGGGGCAGGGTTTCTGGGGATTGGGCCTCTGCCTGCCTTTTGGCCTTTTATGGTTATCCTGTGAACTATCATTGTGCCTGTCCGTGTGTCGTTTAGGGGATGTGTTAGAGTGAGAGTGTAACGGGCTTAAGGTCAACTGGAAGTAGACTCTTCCACCATCTTGTGCCTAGTTTTTGTCATATCCTTTTTCTTAATGACTGTGTCATCCCGTCACCCCCACTTCTTTTAATGGTTGTGCCCTGCCCCCTTCCTTCCATTTCATTGTGATCCTTTAGAATATTGAGAATGTTGTCCTTTAAGGAGTGAAGTGGCTTGGTGCCAGAGGAAGAAAAATTGATCTTTATGGTTGAACAGGTTCTTCCATCGAGGTCTGGTTAACAGAGGGCTCATGTGAGAGGAGGGAGGGGGCCAAAATGGGCAGAGGAAAAGTTTGCATTTAATTTTCCTGTCTTGCCTTAAACTGTTGAGTTTTTATTTCATCAGTGCTATCTCAGGAGGCAGACATCTTACTGCATCCCACCTACTCTGAATGTGTGGGCAAGAGGGATCAGGAGACAGAGTGACTGAGAGAAATAGAAACGTGAGGAGAACAGAAGAGTGGGTGAGATCAGAGGGCAGTGTGGAGGATGGGTGTTTCACAAAAAGATGATAAGAATGAAAGAATAAACAGTGAAAGTAGCAGATGGTAAAAAACAAAGTGAAAGAAAGTTGGGATCACTTGGGACATGAAGGAGTAAAGACAGAATAGGAGAGGAGCCCCTGATCAATATGAAAAGGGAAGGTTAGTCTCTTAGTCATGTCTGACTTTTTGTGATTCCCATGGACTGTCGTCCACTAGGCTCCTCTGTCCATGGAATTCTCCAGGCGAGAATACTGCAGTGGGTTGCCATTTCCTGCTGCAGGGCTGATCAGCATAGTGAGGGTATAAAAGGGTGGAAGACATGACCTAGGGACAGACTTGATGCTGGGAGAGAAGGGCTGGAGTGGGGACAAAGTGAGCAGAGGAAGAGAGGGTGGAAAGGTAGTTTGGCCACCAGAGTCAGGGCAGATTGGGGATGAAGGGCGTGTCACAGATTCAATGGTGGTAACCTGGAGGACTGAAAGAGAGGGACACAAGGAAAACAAGTCAGAAAGGATGAGGGGGGACAACGTGCAGAGAGGCAGGACAGCAGAGGGGACCAGAGAGAGAAACCAAATGAAAGAGAAACACGTGGAAGTGAGGGGGTGGAGATCTGGACCCAGATGAGTGCTGAGTTGTTTGCTTATGCATGATTAAGTTATGATGTATTTGATTTGTGGCTTTGGACTCCAAAAAATACCTTTTCAAATTATTCTGATGAGAATTGAAACTGTCCTGTCTGTATGTGTGCATCTTGTAATTATTTGTATCATAATAGAGCTTCCATTTGCCATCCTGTTCAGCCCAGGGGACAGTGACTGGACTCAGACAGCTGTGGGTCACCCCTTCTGTTTCCTGGTGTGGAGTAGAGGACAGGGAGACTGGTGGAGCCAGAAATGACATCTGTCACCATGCGGTGCCTCTCTGAAGGAATGTTAAAGGTGCTTTTATTCCTTCTGGTGATAGTTTTGCTTTTTGCTTTACATTGAATTGTTTTCTATAAAGAATTATTCTGAAATACTTTGCTGGCTTCCTATAATCCACTCATATTCTCATGCTATATTCTAAAAGCTTTTAAAATATTTGGCTATGCTGAGTCTTCATTGTAGCATGTGGGATCTTAGCCACTGGACCACTAGGATAAAAGGACCGTGACACCAGACTATTTTTTAATTAAAAAAAGTTTATAGTGTTTTTTTTTTCATTCATTTCAAGTTTAGATCAGGCCTTATATGCTTTCTCCTCTTTATGTTACATGTTGAAAAAGTTTGTTGGTAACAATGTAATAATTTTACACTTTTGATGAGTACTTGGTAAGAAGTATTACCAAGTATTATCAACAACTTGGACTGTAGTCTGCCAGGCTCCTCCATCCATGGGATTTCCCAGGCAAGAATACTGGAGTGGGTTGCCATGCCCTCCTCCAGGGGATGGACCCAGGCATAGAACCGGGGTCTCCGAATTGCAGACAGACTCTTTACCATCTGAGCCACCAGGAAAGCCCAGTAAAGAAAGTTGATGATCATTTAACAGTCTCTTTTCTTCCCTTTTTTATAATGTAAAACAGTGATCTGTGAGGTACTAAACAGACATTCGCCTAAGTCTGGTCTCTGTAAATGAGAATCTGTCTATTCATGATGAGATAAATAGACATGTCTGTTCAGCATATTTCTAACCTAACTCCATTTCAGTGTTTTCCTGAGGAGTAGCTATGTTTTTGCAACTCAGTATTTTTTTTAAGTATTTTATTTAGATTTTTCTGGCAAAGAGGAATTACATGGTTGTTATCTATGTGACTAGGGATTCCTTGTTTGCTCAGTGGTAAAGATTCCACCTGCCATGCAGGAGGCACAGAAAGACCCTCTAGAGAAGGAAATGGCAACCCACTCCAGTGTTCTTGCCTGAAGAATTCCATGCACAGAGGAGCCTGGCAGGCTATATAGTCCATGGGGTTGCAAAGTTGGACACTGAGCAACTAAACCACCACCAGTATGATTAGATCTTGAAAGAGAGCTTTCCTTTGTGTTTATGGACACAGAAGATGGTCCCAGTGTTTTTAAGTGGGATGCACACTAAGGACAAACTGTCCAGTGACTAGCCCATCATGCGACCTCTCCAGAATTCAGTTATACCTGGTTCTTTCACTCAACTCAAGACAGTTTCAGAAATGTCTCCCTGGTGGGCCTGAGGGAGATTGAGAGACCCCTGAAGTGATTGGTTCAGTTGAGTGTGTGTCTGTGTGTTCACGGTGGGTAGCGCCTACTTCTAATTCAAATTTTGAATGGATCCCAGCAAATTCTCTGGTGGTCCAGTGGTTAGGACTCAGTATTTTCACTGCCTCCAGCAGGGACTTGAGGAACTAAGATGCACAAGTCGTGTGGAATGCCAGTCCTTTCAGAATGAAAATCAAAAAATGGCAGAGTGCAGGCTGGTGGAGTCATATGTCTTTCTCTGCATTAGGATAAACATGAAAAATTATGTGCTCCATGGGCTTCTAGTTGTCTGTCCTCTGGACATGTAGTCACAACCCCACCCTAGGCACGGACCGTTTTCCCATGGTTCACTCTGCTCCGGTCAATTTCACCTTTTCTTTCTCAAAGCTGAGGTTCCTGTTCCTCTCCTTTGTCTCTCAGATCTTCAGATCTGGACTCAAAGATATCTTCCCATCCATCATGTACTTTTCCCATGGTTTTATGGCCTCCCTATCAACAACCTATCAACAACCACATCAGAACTGCCCATCTCCTTTGATTGAGTCTTCCTTCCTTTCTTTTCATCGACGGGCACAAAATTTTTTTTTTCTTCCCTGAATGCCTGCAACATGTCACTCTGGGGATGTGTGTAGAGGTGTGTATCGTGGTTAAGACTGAGTAATCCTTAGGAAAGACCAAGGGATCAGGGCAGGTCTGGATGGTTCCATCTTTGTTCTGCAAAGTTCAAGTGAACAACCAGTGTCCTTGGATTTGCAGCTTGTGTGCATTCCTGTTGTGACACCTGTGCCTGGAGGGAGGAGAGTGTGGAGCTCTAGAGGAACCCAGTGAATGATGTGCATCGCAAGTGATTGTGGGATCAAGCAGTGTGTGGAACTGCTGGACGTCTCAGGTCTGATTGGAAGCCTGAGGCTGAGTTTATGGGTAGTTTCCGGATCAAGGAATTGGTGTGAGGTGCCACAGTGGGTGGTGAAACTCAGATTTGCATGCCTGGGGTTTTAACTGGGTAATTGATAATCATATCTGGCACAGAAAGGAAGGAAGCAGAATTAGGCAGAGAGAATATTATTAAAAACCAGCCTTGAGCTGAGCTCACATGCAGTGTGCTCAGTGAGGAACAGGGACCCTGGCCCTGCCGTATTTATTCTTTTTCATATGGCAGAGTGGGAGTTAAGGAAAACTCCCATTTGCCTGCCATTCCTTAATTTCTCTTTCTGACTTTTAGCGTATAGAAAATGCAACCGATTTCTGTATGTTTAATATCCTGCAACTTTTATCAAGTTCACTGATGTGGACTATAATTTTTGTTTTGGTGATACATATTTATAATGTCCCCAGACAGTGACAGTTTTACTTGAATAAAAATGGTATTGGGCATTTAGATCTTAGAATGCTTTCAGCTTTTCACTCTCAACTGTGATGTTAGCTGTGAATTTTTTGAAAAGGTCTTTTTTTGCAGGTAACATTTACTTGACTGGAGTCTTTTCTTGGGAATGCCACAGGTGTTACTTCATTTCTGCAAAAATCCCACAATCAAAATGTTAATATGGTCTGGTATCACATGGATGAATTTATAATTATTGACTGTCTCCTTGTGCCCATGGGAGATCCACTTGTTCATGGTGCTGATTCCTTTTAACCATTTCTTTTACCAGGGTGTTTGGTGGAGCCCTTGTTGAATAAGTCTTAGAAGCATCCTTCTCTGCTGGGGTCCAGCCCCTGCAGGATCCAGGGGAACCTGAAGGAAAAACGGCGTTGGCGGATGATTTAGAGAGAGATAAGGAAAGAATATTATAGATGAGAAAATGGAGCAGAGAAAGAGGCTGGTATTCCTTGGTTTACATAGAAAGCCAGTAAAACTTCGAGACAAGAAGTTTGCCCTGTTGACGGAGGCCACAGGTGCCTTCCCGGTCTCCCAAGGGAGTGAAGACGCAGAACGTCTTCCCATTTAGGTCTTAGAAACCCGGGCAGATAAGTGAACGCAGGGAGCCTCTATGCTCCAAGAGATCAGCCTGGAAAAAGAAAGAGGGAGAGAGAGGGAGAAAATGATTGACACGAGGAGACCAAGCTACTTCAGTAAGCAAGGCCCATTGTTTTTTTTTTTTTTCCAAAAGGGTCTTTTATACCTTTACTTGTACATAGAGGGAAATGAAAGATGCAAAGTCATACAGAGTCAGCCCAAACATTACATCTGTTTTGTTTTTATCAAAACTGGGATTTTTTTTCTGCAAACCTTTCCCAAAAACAATGTTGTGTACATTATCTTTTGGCCTTGGAGGCCTGTGAACATTTTATAACCCTCTTTTGATAAAGGCTTCTCAACCAGAAAACTTATTTTCCCTTGAAATGTTTTTTCTTATATTTCTAATCTATGTCAGCCTCAAAAAGTATTAAACAAGTTACATTTCTCACGGAGTAAAGGTGCAGTAAGTTACAAGAAAGAACCAAATATCTCAAAAGTCTGATGTGGTTAAATTCAAGGCTGCACTTGTTCTTCTTACATTCCAACTATGTTAACTAATGCACTCCCAGGTGCAACGTGGATAAGAGATATGGGAACTTAGCAACAAGCATTGGCCAAATAATGAAATCCTACATTAACACTACTCTAATAACTTTTAACTCTTTGAAAGGCTCTATGTTTTAAGCTTTCTATGCCTCTCACACTTGGGAGGATGTAAATAATCACGTGTAGCTGTAAGAGTCTGGATATATCTGCCAAGCAAGCTAAAATGCTAACAGAGGGGTTTTGATTGGAAATATTTTTCTCATGTCCAAGAGACCTATTAGCTATAGCCCTAAGTTAATTTTTTCCAGGGAAAGGTGGTCAGGAATAGACCCCTGTTAATGTCAGAGGAGTTGGTGAAAGTCATGAAATAGTAAAACAGACAGATTCTGGTTTGGGGGGTAGATGCTCAAGAAAGCCTAGGGAGCCCGTTGAGTTCTGAAGCCTTGCTTAACTGTTCTCTTCCACATGACCTTGTCATGGGTGGGATCTCCGGTGGTGGCTCCTGGCATTTCTCTTTAATTTTTTGGAATAGCTTGAGAAGATTCAGAGAAATCTGATTTAGAAATCACTCTGTAAGCCAATATGGTATTTTCTTTGTGGTTCATATTTGTCCATTTCATTGGCCTAGAGTCTTTTTTATTCTTATGTATTTTGTGGTGTTGATTGTAATTTCTTTTTTATATATTTTGACCCTCTTTTATTCTTGACTTCATCAATCTTTTTTATTATCTTTTAAAATTTCATTTCTGTTTGTTCTGATCTCTTTGGGTTTTCTTCTTTTTCTAGGTATAAAGATTCTTTGAGATTTTCCTTACTTCCTGAGGTAGGTGGTAGGTATAATTTTCTCACATGTGAATTGTGTTTTCCTTTCATTTTGTCTCAGTTCACTTCAGTTCAGTTCAGTTGCTCAGTCCTGTCCGACTCTTTGCGACCCCATGAATCGCAGCATGCCAGGCCTCCCTGTCCATCACCAACTCCCGGAGTTCACTCAGACTCACGTCCATCGAGTCAGTGATGCCATCCAGCAATGTCATCCTCTGTCATCCCTTTCTTCTCCTGCCCCTAAGCCCTCCCAGCATCAGAGTCTTTTCCTATAGTCAACTCTTCCCATGAGGTGGCCAAAGTACTGGAGTTTCAGCTTCAGAATTATTCCCTCCAAAGAAATCCCAGGGCTGATCTTCACACCAGACTGATTGGATCTCCTTGCAGTCCAAGGGACTTTCAACAGTCTTCTCCAAAACCAGGTTCAAAAGCATCAATTCTTTGGTGCTCAGCCTTCTTCACAGTTCAACTCTTGCATCCATATATGACTGCTGGAAAAACCATAGCCTCGACTAGATGGACCTTAGTCGGCAAAGTAATGTCTCTGCTTTTGAATATGCTATCTAGATTGGTCATAACTTTTCTTTCAAGGAGTAAGCGACTTTTAATTTCATGGCGGCAGTCACCATCTGCAGTGATTTTGGAGCCCGGAAAAATAAAGTCTGACATTGTTTCCATTGCTTCCCCATCTATTTCCCATGAAGTGATGGGACCAGATGCCATGATCTTCATTTTCTGAATGTTGAGCTTTAAGCCAGCTTTTTCACTCTCCTCTTTCACTTTCATCAAGAGGCTCTTTAGTTCCTCTTCACTTTCTGCCATATGGGTGGTGTCATCTGCATATGTGAGGTTATTGATATTTCTCCTGGCAATCTTGATTCCAGCTTGTGCTTCCTCCAGCCCAGCATTTCTCATGATGTGCTCTGCATAGAAGTTAAATAAGCAGGGTGACAATATGCAGCCTTGATGCAGTCCTTTTCCTATTTGGAACCAGTCTGTTGTTCCATGTCCAGTTCTAAAGGCTGCTTCCTGATCTGCATATAGGTTTCTCAAGAGGCAGGTCAAGTGTTCTGGTATTCCCATCTCTTTCAGAATTTTCCACAGTTTATTGTGATCCACACAGTCAAAGGCTTTGACATAATCAATAAAGCAGAAATAGATGTTTTTCTGGAACTCTCTTGCTGTTTCCATGATCCAGAGGATGTTGGCAATTTGATCTCTGGTTCCCCTGCCTTTTCTAAAACCAGCTTGAACATCTGGAAGTTCACGGTTCATGTATTGCTGAAGCCTGGCTTGGAGAATTTTGAGCATTTCATTACTAGTGTGTGAGATGAGTGCAGTTGTGTGGTAGTTTGAGCATTCTTTGGGGTTGGAATGAAAACTGACCTTTTCCAGTCCTGTGGCCACTGCTGAGTTTTCCAAATTTGCTGGCATATTGAGTGCAGCACTTTCACAGCATCATCTTTCAGGATTTGAAACAGCTCAACTGGAATTCCATCACCCCCACTAGCTTTGTTTGTAGCGATGCTTTCCAAGGCCCACTTGACTCACATTCCAGGATGTCTGGCTCTAGATTAGTGGTCACACCATCATGATTATCTGGGTCGTGAAGATCTTTTTTCTACAGTCCTACTGTGTATTCTTGCCACCTCTTCTTAAAATCTTCTGCTCCTTTTAGGTCCAGACCATTTCTGTCCTTTATCGAGCCCATCTTTGCATGAAATGTTCCCTTGGTACCTCTAATTTTCTTGAAGAGATCTCTAGTCTTTCCCATTCTGTTGTTTTCCTCTATTTCTTTGCATTGATCGCTGAAGAAGCCTTTCTTATCTCTTCTTGCTGTTCTTTGGAACTCTGCATTCAGATGCTTATATCCTTTCTTTTTTCTTTGCTTTTTGCCTCTCTTCTTTACACAGCTATTTGTAAGGCCTCCCCAGATAGCCATTTTGCTTTTTTACATTTATTTTCCATGGGGATGGTCTTGATCCCTGTCTCCTGTACAATATCATGAACCTCATCCATAGTTCATCAGGCATTCTATCTATCAGGTATAGACCCATAAATCTATTTCTCACTTCCACTGTATACTCATAAGGGAGTTGAGTTAGGTCATACCTGAATCGTCTAGCAGTTTTCCCTACTTTCTTCAATTTCATTCTGAATTTGGCAATAAGGAGTTCATGATCTGAGCCACAGTCAGCTCCTGGTCTTGCTTTTGTTGAGTGTATAGAGCTTCTCCATCTTTTGCTGCAAAGAATATAATCAATCTGATTTCAGTGTTGACCATCTGGTGATGTCCATATGTAGAGTCTTCTCTTGTGTTGTTGGAAGAGGGTGTTTGCTATGACCAGTGCATTTTCTTGGCAAAACTCGATTAGTCTTTGCCCTGCTTCATTCCACATTCCAAGGCCAAATTTGCCTGTTCCTCCAGGTGTTTCTTGACTAACTACTTTTACATTCCAGTTCCGAATAATAAAAAGGACATCTTTTTTGGGTGTTAGTTCTAAAAGGTCTTGTAGGTCTTCACAGAACCGTTCAACTTCAGCTTCTTCAGCATTACTGGTTGGGGCATAGACTTGGATTACTGTGATATTGAATGATTTGCCTTGGAGATGAACAGAGATCATTCTGTTGTTTTTGAGATTGCATCCAGGTACTGCATTTTGGACTCTTCTGTTGACCATGATGGCTACTCCATTTCTTCTGAGGGATTCCTGCCTGCAGTAGTAGATATAATGGTCATCTGAGTTAAATTCACCCATTCCAGTCCATTTTAGTTAGCTGATTACTAAAATGTCGACGTTCACCCTTGCCATCTCGTTTGACCACTTCCAATTTGCCTTGATTCATGGACCTGACATTCCAGTTCCTATGCAATATTGCTCTTTACAGCATCAGACCTTGCTTCTATCACCAGTCACATCCACAGATGGGTATTGTTTTTGCTTTGGCTTCATCCCTTCATTTTTTCTGGAGTTATTTCTCCACTGATCTCCAGTAGCATATTGGGCACCTACTGACCTGGGGAGTTCCTCTTTCAGTATCCTATCATTTTCCCTTTTCATACTGTTCATGGGGTTCTCAAGGCAAGAATACTGAAGTCGTTTGCCATTCCCTTCTCCAGTGGACCACATTCTGTCAGCTCTCTCCACCATGACCCGCCCTTCTTTGGTTGCCCTGCAGGCATGGCTTGGTTTCATTGAGTTAGACAAGGCTGTGGTCCTAGTGTGATTAGATTGACTAGTTTTCTGTATGGTTTCAGTGTGTCTGCCCTCAGATACCCTCTTACAACACCTACCATCTTACCTGGGTTTCTCTTACCTTGGGCATGAGGTATCTCTTCACGGCTGCTCCAGCAAGGCGCAGCCGCTTCTCCTTACCTTGGCCGAAGGGTATGTCCTTACCGCCGCCCTTCCTGATCTTCAATGTGGGATGGCTCCTCTAGGCCCTCCTGCGACCCTGCAGCCACAGCTCCTCGGGTTGCCCCTCCCAGCCACTGCCCCTGGCCTGGGGCGTGGGGTGGCTCCTCAGGGCCACCATCCCTGGCCTCAGGGGCGAGGTGGCTTCTCCCAGCCACCCTGAACTCGGACGGACGCGGGGTTTCTCCTCCCAGCCGCCACTGACCTTAGACCCCAGGTAGCTCCTCTCAGCCGTGCCCCTGGCCTCGGATGCCGGGTAGCTCCTCTAGGCTGCCACTGACCTCGGACTTGGCGTAGCTCCTCCTGGCCGCCACCCCTGACCTCGGAGTTGGGTAGCTCCTCTCGGCCGTTCCTGCGCTGTCGCAGCCTGGCCCTCTCGGCCGTTGCCCCTGACCTCAGACGTGGGGTAACTCTTCTCCACTGCACTGCCCGCACTTAGTGCGCCAGGTCGCAGCCGCCCGTGCTTAGTGCACTGGGTCGCAGCTCCATTCAGTATCACGGTAATCCAAGTCTATGCCGCAACCAGTAATGCTGAAGAAGCTGAAGTCGAACAGTTCTATGAAGACCTAAAAGACCTTCTAGAACTAACACCCCCAAAAGATATCCTTTTCTTTATAGAGGACTGGAATGCAAAAGTAGGAAGTCAAGAAACACCTGGAATAACAGGCAAATTTGGCCTTGGAGTGCAGAATGAATCAGGGCAAAGGCTAACAGAGCTCAGCCAAGAGTTTCTCTTTTAGTCCTCCATTAATAATGATATGATTTCTAATAGATGATAAATTATTATTACTCTAAGGTGTTTTGTCTCTTACTCATGATTCTCTTCTAAACCTCAGCAACCACAATCTTGTCCATTTATTTCAGTAGTTGGCACCAATTTACACTTGTTCTTGACTAAAAGGAAATGTGTCTTCTCTATCAATCAGAATGAACCACTCTTGCCTAAACAAATACAACTTCACCTTGGATAATCTCTCTTCTAGGATTATATGGTAATCAGTGTACCTACATCTTATTTAAACATTCATTGGCAACACTGACTGATGAAATGAAACTAAAGACATGGTCTGCAGATATTGCGGGTTCATTTCCGGACTACCACAACAAGGCACTTATCACTGGGTCATGGTGGTGCTAGTGGTAAAGAACAGTTTGATCCCTAGGTCAGCAACATACCCTGGAGGAGAGCATGGCAATCCACTCCAGTATTCTTGCCTGTAGAATCCCATGGACAGAGGAGCCTGGGAGCGCTACAGTCCATAGGGTCACAAAGAGTCAGGCATGACTAAAGCACCTTAGCAAACACACATGGTGCATATAAAAGTTACATTTTCACTGTTCTATAAACTATGCAACAGAATTATGTCTTTAAAAAAAAAACAGTCTAAATACAATAATGAAATGTTTATTCTTTGTCTTTTTCTTCTGGGAGGTGGCCCACTGGACAGATATTTATTGGATTGGCCAAATAGTTTTGTTCAGGTTTTTCTGTTAAGTTCTTCCAACAGATCTTTGTAAATACACCGAGGTCATTCTAACTGACCAGCAGCATTCGATTTTTGTGGGCACAGAGCAGGTGGATGGCCCTACGCTCTCACAATTACTATATGCAGAGTCCACCTGCACCTGGTCTGCTGCCTGAGGTGCCACCTAGAGAGCCTCCCCTCAGCTGTTCCCCCAGAAATACAACTGGGACAAGGTGACTCGTCCCATGCTTTGTGCCTGCCTGCACCTTGGCCCTGTCAACTGCAACAAGAATTACTGTAGCCATGGCAACAACCTGGGCCTCAGTGTAGCAACATGGTGAAGAGATCTGTGAGGTGAGACAACGTGGATTCAAGTTCCAATTCAGTCAATTTCTGGGGTGGGGTGCTTTTGTTCCATTCAAGTTCCTTCATATGGGAAACGAGAAACAACATCAGTACTTATTTTGGAGTTCAAGTTCAAAAAGATAGCATGCATAAAGTATTAAAACAGGGATTCTCAAACTGTGATATAAAAGTGATTTTGAGTCGAATTGAACATCAGTTATCAAGGAAAGTATTTTCTGTTGGGAACAAAGAACACATCTCACTTTCTCTGCAAGATCTTTGGGCTCTGAATGTGAACACAACACTGAGAAACAGCAGGATGGCTTGCAAGCATTTGGCACTGGAGACTATTTCCCTGTCACAAAATACAGTTGGAATCCATAGTCATTCTCTTCACTGTGTGCTTGTACAACTCTACTCACTTGACTTTCAAGCACCTGATCACAGCCAACTCCCAAATTTAACATTTCATTTCACCATTTTGCCATTTCAGTTTTTTCATGGAAGTGAACCCCACCCCTAAAGAAACTCAGCTTCTTCACTGCACCTACTTTGTACACGTCATGGCATTTATGAGCATACTCAGGTCACAAAAATTTGAAAAGAACCCACTGATTCATATATACCTTGGTGTAAAGAGGACAGACAACTTCTGGGAGCACCTGTTTATTTACCAGGTGGGATGCTGACTGACCCATGAATCAGTGAATAAGGCCATAGGGATCTTTAATATTTGCTTGTGAAGACCAGTGAGCCCTGATTACAGGAGCCCCACAGGAATGGGGAAAACAGAGACTTCACTCTTAACAGGTGCAGATGAAGCCTCATGCACACTGAGACGAAACTGAGATGAAGAGCAAAACACAATTGTTTGCTAGGATCCTAGATGGTATGACCTGCCTGCTGGTCTTGAAGGATCTCCGGGGGTTGGGGGGTGAGCTGTGGCTCACTGTGGGGACACAGATCCTGAGGGCAGAACTATGAGAGAGCACTCCTCTGGGTGAGGTCTCCATCTTGGCCCAACACTGGCTCCACTCAGAACCTGTAGGCTACAGCAATGGGGCCCCTAAGGCCAAAGGATGAAAGGGCCAGGATGCAGCCCCAACCATCAGCAAACAGGCTGTCCAAAAGCTTCCTGTACACATGCCTTTCAATGTAACTCTACCCACAAAAGGGTCAAGATCCAGTTCTAACCATCACTGTGCAGGCACAAGCCTCCAGACCAGCCTCACCCAGCAGGGTTGTTGGCCAGCTGCTCAGTCGTGTCTGACTCTTTGCAACCCCATGGACTGCAGCACTCCAGGCTTCCCTGTCCTTTACCATCTCCTACAGTTTACTCAAACTCATATCCATTGAATCGGTGATGTCATCCAGCCCTCTAGTCCTCTGTTGCCCCTTTCTCTTCCTGTCCTCAAACTTTCCCAGCATCAGGGTCTTTTGCAATGAGTTGGCTCTTCACAGCTGAGGGCAGACACCAAAATCAAGAAAAGTAGAGACCCACAGCTTGCAAACCGAGTCCACAGATACACGTGGGACACCACCCTGGGCTCAGATATCCTCTGGCTCTTGGATCAAGAGAAGGATGCCTGGGATATCTTCTGCAGAGGGCCACTTCTCCAAGGTCAAGAAACATAACTACGCTACCAGATAGATTAAAATACAAATAGAAATTTACACAAAACGAGGTGACAGAGCAATATGTTTCAGAGGGAGGAACAAGACAAAACCCTAGAAGAAGGAAGTAAGTGGAGATAGACAATCTACCTGAAAGAGTTCAGAGTATTGATTGTAAATATGATCAAAGAACTTGGGAGAAGAATGCATGACCTGAGAAATGAGAAGTCTTTAACGAAGACTTAGAAAATGTAACAACCAGCTGAACAGAACTGAAGAATATAGTAAATGAAAAATAAAAAAACAAAACAGAAACTAAAATGAATCAGAACAGGCTAAATGAGGCAGAAAACACATCAGTGAGCTAGAAGAAAGAGCACTGAAAACCACCACTCCTGAACAGAATAAAAAAAGAAAGAGACCTCTGGGACAACAAGCCACTAATATTTCCCATGTAGCGTCCCAGAAGAAGACAGGAAAATCTTAGGAGGAGAAAACAGCTGAAACCACTCTAATCTTGGAAAGGAAACAGTCACCCAAGTCTAAGAAACACCAAGAGCCCATATCTAAATAAAAACTTCATAGTAAGGACAAGCCAAAAATCTGTGATACACCATGAAAATACCCTCAACATCCTGAGACTGTCCACTGTGTCAGGCTCCTTGGCACACCCATTTACCAGGTTGAATTCTGCCCAATGCATCAATCATTGAATAAAGCTAATTAGGGACTTCCCCAACGGTTCAGTGGGTAAGAATCCGCCTGTCAATGCAGAGAATACAGGTTCCATCCTTGGTCTGAGAAGATCCCACACGCCACAGGGCAATTAACAGCGTGTGCTGCAGCTACTGAGTCCGTGCTTTAGAGCCTGGGAGCTGCAACTACTGAGCCCTCGCACCCAGAGGCTGTGCTCCCCAACAAGAAAAGCCAATACACACAGCAACTAGAGAAATTTTGCATGCAGCAACGAAGACCCAGCACAGCCAAAAATAAAAATAGAGCAAATTAGACCTTTAAATTTATTTGATGCAATTTTTGCACATTAATGGAAGTCAGTCTAAAATGCACTGCTGTGCTCTTTGGATTACAGTTATATGAGTGTTCTGGTAGAGAGTGTAGAGAGAGTAACTTTAGTTACAAATTATGACTACGTACCCCCCAAATTTTATGTTGTTTGATTCCATGGTTACAAGAAATTGTTCTAGATTTATTTAAACCTGAGAGCCTAATGCTGCCTTCTTAGCTGCTGTTATAAAATACTGAAGTGAGATTAAACTGTGTTGATGGAATAACAGAATTCATCCAGGGTTATGACACAAATGTTTCTATTTTATTCATGGAAACAGGAAAACTTGATATATTCAGAATGTAGTTCTTTGAATACAACAGTAGCAAATGGTAATGACAGCTGTTAACTGTGATTCATACACATACAGATATTACCCTGGTTCTGATCAAATTTGATGCTCAAAATAATTGCTCTGTGTCAGGGGACGTTCAACTTTAAGGGATCCAATATGTTATTTTCTTCTTTTGTGTGCCATTTCTCAAGGACTCTCTATTCCTTATCAGTTCCTGGAAAACAGGAACGAGCAGAGCTGCACACAGTTCTCAGGACTGAAGTCATGAGAAAGGGCATCTGCTTGGATTCCTTTCAGTGACTCCCTTCAGTGACGTTTTACTTAATCTATTCGGTTATGCCCCTCTTCCTCAGGATATGGAATGCTTTCTGGCCCTTTCAAGATTGTTATTTGCTTGGCTTTGTTTCTGCTCAATTTTTTTTACTGCCTAAGGCTGCCTTGTATGAACATATAGAAACATGCGTTTCTGCAAATAAAGCACACTTGTTTCACTTGAGACTTGGGTCCCCTGCGTCCTTCTTCTCATCGACTCCAGTCCCCAGGTCCTGGTCTACAAAGACCGTGACAAGTGGCGCCCAAACAGGACCTGGTGAACACCCTTGGCAAGCGGACAGAGTGACTGTTAGGACCTGAGGAGGTCAGTAAGTGAGGGGTTATAGGACAAACAGCTGGAAAGCCCCACCACTTTTCTATTTTCCTTCATCAGTTATTTAAGGTTCAAGGACTTTCAGGTTTGCGTCAATGGGTAGAGGCTTGTCTCCAAACAGTGGTTAAATATAATCCCTGGTTCCCCGATGAAGGTAGTTTTGATTTAGAAATTTGGAGATGGGTTAAAGAAAAGGTGAGCAAGCCGCAAGACGGGGAGAAAATATTCCAATTAGTTTCTGGCCCTTGTGGATCCTCATTAAAGCCAAGACCTTGCCATTTCAAGGCAATTCTAGCCCCCCTGATATTCGTCAACAAGCGGAATGCTCATTATACGAATCTAAATTAGAAGAGCAGACTTTACAGAAGGCCCAATTGCAGCAACATAACATGTTTTAAAACTTTCCCACCCTCCCTGCTCCGGCTGTCCCAAGCGCTCCTCCTCCTCCTCTTGTAACGGGCATGAAACCAAAGGTCCCCTCAATTAGAGGACAAAATTAATCTGATGATGATTCTTCTGATCCTCTCTTTGACACTAAAGCCAACAATACTTTTTTTGATGACAATGATAAGCCCCTAACACACACCCATATTTATGAAAGTGGATAATCCATTCATTCTCCTACATGACAAAGGATTTCTGATTTACTGGCTTTGCAATCTTGAGTCTCTGAGGCTGATGATCTTTTTGCCTTTCCTGTGTTAGGAAATGTTTATGCTAAAGGGCAACTAATATCGCAATATGAAGGCACTGATTTTTCTCACAGGCAAGAGATGAAAATGGCTGTAACTGTGTACGGCCCTCATTCACCTTTTACTGAAGAACTTCTAAATGCTATGGCATCTTCTACTGGAAATTTTATTCCTATGATTGGCTAATTTTGATAAAAGCTTTTCTTAAACCACAAAAATATCTTCAATGGATAATGTGGTTTCAGGATGTGACCCGAGATCATGCTAATTCTAACGCTCAAGCTGGCACTCCCCAAACCAAATTACTTTAAAAATGTTAACCGGTATGGGGCAATTTGATTTGGTGAAAGCTCAGATACAATGTCCTCTTTTGTTGCATGAGCAATTAAAAGAAATTGCCCTTGAAGCTGGGGATCGAATTACTCCTCAAGGGGAACCTAATAGTAACTACAGAAAGATATTACAAGGGCCTAATGAAGCCTACGCTGATATTTTAACTAGACAGGGAGTTGCTGTCTCCCATAATGTTGTCGGGGAAGAGAGAAGAGTGCAATTAGAAAAACTGCTTGCATATGAGAATGCGAATCACGAGTGTCAAAGAGCCATTGCTCCAATTCGTGAGACCAGCAATGTTACTGATTATTTGAAGGACTGTCGCAACATAGGATCAGAAACTCAGGCAATGCAAATGTCAGCTGAAGCAATGGCTGCTGTCTTTAAAAAGGGGGATGAAGGACGTTTTGTTTGTGGAGATAAGAGCCATTTATAAAACGATTGCCCTAAAAAAACACACACACAAAAAGAAAACTAGTAAGAAACCTCCAGGAGTCTGCCCTCAATGTCATAAAGGGGTACACTGGGCTAAAAAATATCGATCAAAGTGTGATGTTTAAGGGAACCCTATTTAAGGAAACTCAAAAATGGGGACTGCCTGGGTCCCCATCAACAAAAACCAGGGGCAAACTCTATCTTTTCCCTCAAACCTTCAACATCCAGCAATGCTGCCGTCAATATACCAGCCCTAAATGATTTTCTTCTTTTTCCTCAAGCAGTCCCTTCTAGAATACCTACCAGCCTTTATGGACACCTACCCCCACAAACCTTTGGCCTTACACTTGGCCAATCTAGTCTGACTTCTAAAGAAATTACTATTTACCCTGAAATAATTGATTCAGATTATGAGAAAAAAATTGAAATTATGATGTCATTTCAGATACTATGACAATTCAAAAAGGGGGACAAAATTGCCCAATTACTTCTTTTACATTTCTATTAACTCTTCTAATGGTATACAGACAGGTGAATTTGGTAATACAGATCAAAAGCAATCCTTAGGGACAACAATAGTATCTGAATATGCATGACCAAATTTCAATATCAAAACTAATGTCAAAAGATTTCCTGGTCTCTTGATACTGGATCCGATATTACCATTATTTCTAAACATTTATGGCCCAAATCTTGGTCTATACACAGAATTTTTTGCTAAATTGCAGGAAATTCCTCAAACCAAAATACAAGACATTTATCAATATGTTGAAATATATCCATATGAGGGACCAGTAGGCCAGCCTTCAACATGACCACCTTTTGTGATAGAAGCACCCCTTAATTTAATAGGAAGAGATTTACTGCTGCAATGGCAAACTCAAATATATATTCCACATTTTTCCTAGGGGCCACAAGTCATTTAACAAACAATACAATTATTAAAATAACTAAATGACGAGCCTATTTGGACAGAACAGCGGCCCCTTATAAAAGAGAAATTAGAGGCTGCTAAGGTCAGTCTTTTCATTATAGGGGACTGGAATGCAAAAGTAGGAAGTCAAGAAACACCTGGAGTACCAGGCAAATTTGCCCTTGGAATGTGGAATGAAGCAGGGCAAAGACTAATACAGTTTTGTCAAGAAAATGCACTGGTCATAGAAAACACCCTCTTCCAACAACACAAGGGAAGACTCTACACGTGGAAACCACCAGATGGTCAACACTGAAATCAGATTGATTATATTCTTTGCAGCAAAAGATGGAGAAGCTCTATACAGTCAGCAAAAACAAGACCAGGAGCTGACTGTGGCTCAGATCATGAACTCCTTATTGCCAAATTCAGACTGAAATTGAAAAGAGTAGGGAAAACCACTAGACCATTCAGGTATGACCTAAATAAAATCCCTTATGATTATACAGTGGAAGTGAGAAATAGATTTAAAGGCTTAGAGCTGATAGATAGAATGCCTGATGAACTATGGAATGAGGTTCATGATATTGTACAGGAGACAGGGATCAAGACCATCTCCATGGAAAAGAAATGCAAAAAAGCAAAACGCTGTCTGGGGAGGCCTTACAAATAGTTGTGAAAAGAAGAGAGGCAAAAAGCATAGAAAAGGAAAGATATAAGCATCTGAATGCAGAGTGCCAAAGAATAGCAAGAAGAGATAAGAAAGCGTTCTTCAGCGATCAATGCAAAGAAATAGAAGAAAACAACAGAATGGGAAAGACTAGAGATCTCTCCAAAAAAAAAATTAGATACACCAAGGGAACATTTCATGCAAAGATGGGCTCGATAAAGGACAGAAATAGTCTGGACCTAACAGAAGCAGAAGATATTAAGAAGAGATGGCAAGAATACACCGAAGAACTATACAAAAAAGATCGTCACGACCCAGACAGTCATGATGGTATGATCACTCAGCTAGAGCCAGACATCCTGGAATGTGAAGTCAAGTGGGCCTTAGAAAGCACCACTACAAACAAAGCTAGTGGAGGTGATGGCATTCCAGTGGAGCTACTTCAAATCCTGAAGATGATGCTGTGAAAGTGCTGCACTCAATATGCCAGCAAATTTGGAAAACTCAGCAGTGGCCACAGGACTGGAAAAGGTCAGTTTTCATTCCAATCCCAAAGAAAGGCAATGCCAAAGAATGCTCAAACTACCGCACAATTGCACTCATCTCACATGCTAGTAAAGTAATGCTCAAAATTCTCCAAGCCAGGCTTCAGCAATACGTGAACCGTGAACTTCCTGATGTTCAAGCTGGTTTTAGAAAAGGCAGAGGAACCAGAGATCAAATTGCCAACATCCGCTGGATCATGGAAAAAGCAAGAGTTCCAGAAAAACATCTATTTCTGCTTTATTGACTATGCCACAGCCTTTGACTGTGTGGATCAGAATAAACTGTGGAAAATTCCGAGAGAGATGGGAATACCAGACCACCTGACCTGCCTGTTAAGAAATCTGTATGCAGGTCAGGAAGCAACAGTTAGAACTGGACATGGAACAACAGACTGGTTCCAAATAGGAAAAGGACTGCATCAAGTCTGTATATTGTCACCTTGCTTATTTAGCAGAGCACATCATGAGAAACACTGGACTGGAAGAAACACAAGCTGGAATCAAGATTGCCAGGAGAAATATCAATAACCTCAGATATGCAGATGACACCACCCTTATGGCAGAAAGCGAAGAGGAACTAAAATGCCTTTTGATGAAAGTGAAAGAGGAGAGTGAAAAAGTTGGCTTAAACCTCAACATTCAGAAAACGAAGATCATGGCCTCTGGTCCCCTCAACTTCATGGGACATATATGGGGAAGCAATGGAAACAGTGTCAGACTTTATTTTGGGGGGCTCCAAAATCACTGCAGATGGTGATTGCAGCCATAAAATCGAAAGACGCTTACTCCTTGGAAGAAAAGTTATGACCAGCCTAGATAGCATATTCAAAAGCAGAGACATTACTTTGCTAACAAAGATCCATGTAGTCAAGGCTATGGTTTTTCCAGTAGTCATATATGGATGTGAAAGTTGGACTGTGAAGAAAGCTGAGTGTCAAAGAATTGATGCTTTTGAACTGTGGTGTTGGAGAAGACTCTTGAGAGTCCCGTGGACTGCAAGGAGATCCAACCAGTCCATTCTGAAGGAGATCAGCCCTGGGATTTCTTTGCAGGGAATAATGCTGAAGCTGAAACTCCAGTACCTTGGCCACCTCATGCGAAGAGTTGACTCACTGGAAAAGACATTGATGCTGGGAGGGAATTGGGGGCAGGAGGAGAAGGGGACAACGGAGGATGAGATGGCTGGATGGCATCACTGACTCGATGGACGGGAGTCTGAGTGAACTCTGGGAGTTGGTGATAGACAGGGAGGCCTAGCGTGCTGCGATTCATGGGGCCGCAGATTAGGCCGTGACTGAGCGACTGAACTGAACTGAACTGACACCCTCTTCCTTCTCATAATCATACCGGGAGTCATATACGGTATCAATGGACTGTGTTGCTTCAAGGAATCATGAACTCTCCCACCATGTGTCAATATTATGTAGCCAAAGCCCTTGAACCTGTGAGAAAACAATTTCCTGACTTTCTTGTTATTCATTATATGGATGATATATTGTCTTCAGCTCCATCTATTTTAGAAACTCAACAGATGTTTGACAAAGCTCAACAATGCTTAAAAGCTTCTAAATTAATCATTGCCCCTGAAAAGATTCAAACATCTACACCTTACTATTACTTATAAGATTTGTTGTTAATAGACAACCTATTACTCCCCAACTAACACAGATTCATATTAATAAATTATCAACCTTCAATGATTTTCAAAAACTTTTAGGTGATATAAATTGGATTAGACCCTCTTTAGACATTACAAATTATCAACTAATTTATTTAACACTTTAAAAAGTGATTCCGATTTAAATAGCCCTCATCACTTTCACAAGAGGCACAAGAAAACCTGTTTAATACAAAATAAATTGCAAAAACAATTTCTTACTTGTATTAGACTTGATTTACCTCTAGAATTATTTATACTTCCCTGTGTCCATTCTCACACAGGACTTCTTACCCAACAAGAATACCCAATAGAATGGATCTATACCCATTTTAGAGGGACAAAGTCACTTACACCCTATCTATTTGATCGCACTAATCATTATTAATGGAAGAAAGAGAGCTAAGACTCTAATTGGCTCCGATCTTCATAAAACTGTAGTACCTAATAAATCTCAATTCGAGAACGCATCACAAACTTCTACCGATTTCCAAATAGCCTTTCTGGAATATTTTGGAGAAATTTCATTATCTAACAAATTGGAATTTCTTAAAAAATACTTAATATATTCTCTCTCATTTGTCACATCACAACCTATACCTCCAACTGATGTTTTCTATATAGATGGGACTAAAAATGCCGAAGCCTCATTCTGGTCTCTCAAAGAATATAAAATCTTTTATACTAAATTTCACTCTGCTCAACAAAACGAATTAGATGCTCTCATTTAGGTTATTCACCTACATTTTTATCCTATTAATATAGCTTCTGACTCTTTATATTCAGTTTTTGTATTAAGAAATAGAGAAACTTCTACCACAAATTCTAATCAATCTATTATCCAACAACTTTTTCTTGAACTACAATTTTTGTTAAGAACCACACTTCCCCCATTTATATTCAGTTCAGTTCAGTTCAGTCGCTCAGTCGTGTCTGACTCTTTGCAACCCCATGAATTGCAGCACGCCAGGCCTCTGCCCATCACCATTTCCCGGAGTTCACTCAAACTCATGTCCATCGAGTTGGTGATGCCTTCCAGCCATCTCATCCTCTGTTGTCCCCTTTTCCTCCTGCCCCCCAACCCTCCCAGCATCAGAGTCTTTTCCAATGAGTCAACTCTTCGCATGAGGTGGCCAAAGTACTGGAGTTTCAGCTTTAGCATCAGTCCTTCCAAAGAACACCCAGGGCCGATTTCTTTTAGAATGGACTGGTTGAACCTCCTTGCAGTCCAAGGGACTCTCAAGAGTCTTCTCCAACACCACAGTTCAAAAGCAACAATTCTTCGGCACTCAGCTTTCTTCACAGTCCAACTCTCACACCCATATATGACCACTGGAAAAATCATAGCCTTAACTAGACGGACCTTTGTTGGCAAAGCAATGTCTGCTTTTCTATATGCTATCTAGGTTGGTCATAACTTTTCTTCCAAGGACCCATATTCAAACACAATCTTGTCTTCCTGGTCCGATGGCTCATGGCAATGAACAAGCTGATAAACTTGTCTCTTTTGTTACTCCTGAAGAGCATCATGCTCTATTATCCAATAATGCTGGCTCATTACATCAAATTTGGAAAATTCCATACTGACATGCTAAAGAAATCATTAATAATATCTCTACTTGTAGGCCCCTACATCTTCGACCCTTTGCACAAAGTATCTATCCTCGAGGATTACAACCCAATGAACTATGGCAAATGTATGTAACTCATTGCCCTGAACTTTCTTCCTCTTCTTACATATCACAATCAATACAAATTCTTCTTTTACATGGGCCACACCTCCCCAAGGTGAAGCTACACGTTATAACCCACCTATTAACTTGCTTTACAATAATGGGAACACCTAGTTCTATAAAGACAGACAATGGCCCTACCTATATTTCTAGGCAATTCGAACAATTTTTACAATCATTTTCTATTAAACATATTACAGGTATTCCTTATAATCCCAAGCACAGGGCATAGTTGAACGAGGACATCACACACTATAACTACAAATAAAAAAATTAAAAAGGGGGGAATACACAGGAACACTTCTATCTTCCTTATCTGTTATGGTCTTTACAGACCGGGACCTGGGGACCGGAGTCGACGAAAAGAAGGCAAAAGAAGGATGAGGGGGACCCAAGTCTCAAGTGAAACAAGGGTACTTTATATTTGCAGAAACGCATGCTTATATATTGTCAATAAAAATGATTACTCAGCCATTAAGAATGAAATTCCATCAGTTGCAACAACATGGATAATCCTATAAATAAAAGGTCACTGAAGGGAGTCACTGAAGGGAATCCAAGCACGTGCTATTTCCCATGATGTCCTGAGAACTGCATGCAGCTCTGCTCGTTCCTGTTTTCCAGGAACTGATAAGGAACAGAGAGTCTTGAGAAACGGCACACAAAGGAAGAAAATGCAACATATTGGATCCCTTAAAGTTGAACGTCCCCTGACAATCCCCCCTTTGTAATTTTTTCACAGTTGGGGGTGACTGTAGATACTTTTTGTGAAAAAGGGCCCTGACCAATTGAGTTTGTTTAGCTTGAACAATTTTAGTTGAAAAGCATCAGTATACTACAAATATAATCACCAGGATAATTATCAGCATTATAGCTCCAAATTGAATACTATGTGTAATTCTTTGAAACCGTCCTCGAGGGTCTAGCCCAGATAATTGATCAGCTAGCTGTTCTGCTAAGGTTTCCAAATTGTTGGAAGAGGGTAGACTCTTAGAGAAGGTTTCAAAGATTTCCTTTTGTAATAATTGTACATTTAAGGAAGCATTATCATGTGTCTTGCAAATGAAATTTTATTTGTTCCTAATACTAGGCACTATAGTTGAACCAAATGAGGTAATACAAAATTGAGTCAAATTCCAATCATATTTTAGTATAACTTGTGTTTGTAAATCTATTAATTGATCACCGACTTATTGGGTGGCTGTTTTTATTTCCTGTATTTCATCTTGAACTTCCTCATTTATCTGAGCCTGAGTGGTCCACATACTATGAGCATCTTTGGTCCAATTTTGAATAAAGTTGTGTGTTTGAACTGAGGTTTGTAAAGCAATGCCTGGGACAGCAGCAGTAGTGCAAATGGCTATTAATCCCCAAATGCCAGGAATTAACCATCCAATGAATCGTTTAGATCATCAAAGTAATTTAGTAAGTAACTGGGATGCAAGTCCTGCCATGGGACCCTCTTCCCAGGGTCGTTGGAGATCTACTGGCAACTATACATTATGTCGAGACTGAAGAATCAAAAGGGATTCGTTTTTCAAAGAAACCTAGGAATTAAGACAAATATACAATTTGCAATCTATACAAGTCACAGAACATAAAGCCTTATTAAATTGCAAGTTCCCTATAGCTGTAACAAAAGGGGAACACAAGCTTGTATGAAATATGAATGATTATAACGAAAGGAATAGTTACTATGACTATAGCTGGTCCCCATGAAATATCCAGTCCAAGTTCCAAGTTCTTCGGTGCTCGCGGCAAGTTTCCAGATATCCCATTGTTCAGGCCCAATCCGCTTACTGAGGATGATTCAAGGGCGAAGGGGTGCCATTTCACGCCAGCCAAGAAGTCATTTGTCATGGTAATGTTCCATCACAGTATTACTAACCTTCTATGCTACTTGAGTAGCATAATCACAGACAGTGCTATTAATATCATCTGAACAGTTAGACAACCACATACCATGGGGTCCCCAATCAACTATGATGTAATCGGCCACAAACATTGATTTTCCCTGATTTAGCTTGACATCTGTATATTCACGTGTATATGAACAGGAATATATTTAAAGTTCTTATATGTAACCCCTTTGCATAATGATTTTTGTCCTTTTCTTAGAGTTTCAGTAGTGTTGACATGGTTCTCATAGAAAGAAAGGGCAGTAAACAGTCCAAGCAATGTCTGAAAGTTCTTCTTTGGAGGCAGAAAGAAAGTCCATGTTTGTCGGCTAATGTTAATACATAATTCTGCAGGACCCATGCACAGAGGAAGGACTTCATACCCTAGAGAAGTATTAATTAGTCTCCCTTCTTCCTCAGGATGAAAGGGCCCCTACAAGCTCTAAGGAGGAGGCATATGTACTGAGTCATTGGTGGATATGATCGGTCCTTTATCTGTCAATCCTACAACCTGCAGTAAAGGGGGGTTGCGTATATAGGACCAGTTCAGTTCAGTTCAGTTCAGTCGCTCAGTTGTGTCCGACTCTTTGCGACCCCATGAATCACAGCACGCCAGGCCTCTCTGTCCATCACCAACTCCCAGAGTTCACTCAGACTCAAGTCCATCAAGTCAGTGTTGCCATGCAACCATCTCATCCTCTGTCGTCCCCTTCTCCTTCTGCCCTTAATCCCTCCCAGCATCACAGTCTTTTCCAATGTGTCAACTCTTGCCATGAGGTAGCAGAGTACTGGAGTTTCAGCTTTAGCATCATTCCTTCCAAAGAAATCCCAGGCCTGATCTCCTTGCAGTCCAAGGGACTCTCAAGAGTCTTCTCCAACACCACAGTTCAAAATCATCAATAATTCGGTGCTCAGCTTCTCAAAAACAGGAAAAGCAGATAAACCATCGGCCTGAGAGATTTGAGACTGCAAAGCTAGTAACTCAGAAAGCCTTCGTGTTGAAGGAGAATGAGTGGATAGTATTTTTTCATAAATACAAGTGTGTGCCAAAGGCTTATCATTGTCATCAAGAAAAGTATTGTCAGCCTTAATGTCAAAAAGAGCCTCAGAAGAATCATCAGGGTCATCTTGTACTTGAATTGAGGGGACTTTCGGTTTCATGTCCGCTGTAATAGGAGGAAGAGGAGCACTTGGGGCAGGGCTGGTGGGAAAACTCTGAAATATTTTATGTTGTTCTAATTGAGCCTTTTGTAAAGTGTCATCATCTAATTCATATTCATGTAACAAGTGTTCTGCCTGTTGCCGAATATTGGGGAAGGGAGGGGCTAGAATTACCTTGAAATGGCAGAATCACAGCTTTAATAAGAGCCCATAGGGCCAGAAATCTCTTGGAATAGTTTTTCCCCATCTTGAGGCTCGTTTAAGGTTCTCTTTAATCTGGTTCCAAATTTCTAAATTGAAACTGCCTTCATCGGAGAATCAGGGATTATGTTCAACCACCGTTTGGAGATAAGCCTCTATTTGCTGACACGAAACTGAAAGTCCTTGAATTTACACAAAGGAAGAAAATGCAACATATTGGATCCCTTAAATTTGAACGTCCCCTGACACTGATCCAGAGCAGAGTTTACTAGATTCCTGTCAGGGAATATTTAACAGGAGGACTCCTATGTGCTGTTTCTGTTGTCAGAAACCAGTGGGACAGCACACTGCTCCCAGGACTGAGGTCATAAGATGAGAGAGGCTTGAATCTCCTTCAGTAAACATTCTCCTTAGAGTTTAGTCTTGATTTAGACTGCTTAGTCTCAATCCTCTTTCTTAAGATATGGATTGTCTCCAGACCTTGTGACCTTTACTAATCCCTTTTCCCTTGGTAACAGTTGCTGTACGTTTGGTTTTCTGATCTTTATCATTACCGAAAGAAATTTCTTGTACAACAGTCTATATATACTCACAGAAATATTAAAAGCATCTTTGCACCATCAGAGCTTGGGTCTCTGTGAGTTTCTCTCTCTCTTTCTCTCTTCCACTTTCTTATCATCGACTCTGGACCACCAGGTTCTGGTCCATTAAAGGACACAAAGTGGCGTCCGAACAGGGACTCTGGTATACGTGGCATTTCGGACAGAGGGACTCAGGGCCTATTGAGGTCGGTAAGTACTAAGACACGGGTCAAATGGCTGGAAAGCCCCGTCTTTTCTCTACTTTATTTTACCATTTGTTTAAAGCTCAGGGACTTTTGGTTTCATGCCAATGAATAGAGGCTTGCTTTCAAACAGTGGTTAAATGAAACCCTTGGTTTCCTAATAAAGGTTGTTTAGATTTAGAAATTTGGCACTGGGTCAAAGAAAACATGGAATGAGTCACCAGGTAGGGAAAAAATACTCCAGTTGATTTCTGACCCCTATGAGCTCCCATTAAAGTTGTAATTCTGCCATTTCAAGGTAAATTCTAGCCCTCCCAATACTCGACGACAGAACACTTATTGCATGAATATCAAGTGGATGATAAAACTTTACAAAAGGCCCAAGTAGAACAACATAAAATATTTCAAAATGTTCCTACTAGCCCTGCCCAGCTGCTTCAAATGCTACTCCTCTGCCAGCAGGCACAAATCCAGAAGTCTCTCCTTTGTTAGAACTTAATGATTCTGACAACGACTCTCCTATTTTTTAAAGGTTCTTCAGACTGCCCTCCTGCATGCTCCTGCTTTGAGCTTGCCCACAAGGTCAGAATTTGTCACTGAAAGAAAAGGTGTGGCCTTGGGAGTTTTGCCACAACCCCGAGGGCCTCACCAGCAACCTGTTGCTTATCTACGTAGAGAATTGGATGTAACTTCACGTGGGTGGCCCCACTGCCTAAGAGTAATTGGGGCAGCAGCTTTATTAGCACCTGAAGCTTTAAAAATAATTAATCCATGAAATCTTACTGTCCTGACTTCTCATGATGTGAGTGGAATCTTAAATTCTAAGGTTAATATTTGGATGACAGACAGTAGGCTTCTTAAATATCAGTCATTGTTGTTAGGACCAGTAACTAAGCTTAAAGTCTGTGGACATTTAAATACTGCCACTTTCTTTCCTGAGAAGGAAAATGAAACACCTGATCACGATTGTTCCCAATTTCTAACTTTAACCTATGCAGCTTGGGAGGATATAATGGATACCCCATTAGACAACCCTGACATGGAAATATTTACAGATGGCAGTTCCTTTGTTCAGGATGGAAAACATAAAGCAGCTTACACTGTGGTGACAGCTGAACAGGTTTTAGAAGTGAAATCTCTCCCCCAGGGAACCAGTGCTCAGTTAGCGGAGCTTGTGGCTCTGACCCGAGCTCTAGAGTTAAGCAAAGGGCAGCAAGTAAATATCTACATGGATTCCACGTATGCTTATTTGACTTTACATGCTCATGCTGCAATATGGAAAGAAAGACAGTTTAAAACAGCAACAGGAGAACCTATTAACCATTTCAGAGAGATCGAGAGACTTTTAACTGCTATATATTGGCCTAAAGAAGTAGCTGTTATGTGTTGCAAAGGGCACAGCAGCGATGGGAGTAAAGCAGCCAAAGGTAATCAGCTGGCTGTCAAGCCAGAGAAGCAGCACTTTAAGAAACCCCTTCACTACAGACACCCTTGATCTGGACAGGTCCTGTAGAACAGGAAAAACCACAATATACTGAGGAAGAATTAGAAAGATATAAGAGGAACTAAGATTATGGATAAAGGATGGTTACAGTCCGAGGATGGAGGATTAATAATTCCTGAAAATGCTCAATGGAAAATTCTTAAGGGTTTACAGCAGAGTTTTCATTTGGGTGTAGAGAGTACTTACCAGATGGCATCTCGTTTGTTTGAAGGTAAAAATGTAATGAAAACTTTAAAGAATATTATCAAAAGGTGTGAGGTTTGTTAGAAAAATAACCCAAAGACTGAAAAGCTAGCAAAATCTGGATTACAACGAAGTGGAAAGCATCCTGGACAGGGCTGGGAAATTGATTTTACTCATATGCCAAAAGCCAATGGGTATTCTTGCTTACAAGTTTGGGTGGATACTTTTACTGGATGGATCTTTGCGTGGTTCAGCAACGACTTTTCATGCTCTTCTGAACAAAAAGTCCTTGGCACAGACTCATATTTGCAAAAAATCAGCACTTACTCACTCTCCTCTGTGACAGAGGGTCTCTGAATTACAGGCTTTGCAATCACAAGTTCCTGACACTGATGGTTCTCCATCTTTCCAGTTTTAAGAAATCCTGACGTTCAAGGGCACATAATACCTCAATATGATGGCATTAATATTTTTTTACATGCAACAAATGAAAAAGGCTGTAACTATGTATGGTCCACATTCGCCTGTCACTAAAGAGCTTCAAATGTTGTGGCATCTTCTATTGGAAATGTTATTCCCTATGATTGGCGAACTTTAATAAAAGCTCTCCTTAAACCAGGAGAATATCTTCAATGGACAATGTGGTTTCATGATATAGCCAGAGATCATGCTAACAAGAATGCTCGAGCTGGCACTCTCCAAAACCAAATTACTTTTGAAATGTTAACCGGCGCCAGACAATTTGATACCATAGAAGCTCAAATACAATGCCCTCCCTTATTGCATGAACAATTAAAAACAGTGGCCCTTGAAACTTGGGATCGAATTACTCCTCAAAGAGAGCCTACAGGTAGCTACACTAAAACATTACAAGGACCTAATCAATGTTATGCTGATATTTTAGCTCGATTAGAAACTGCTATTTCCCATACTGTAATCGGAGAAGCCAAAAAACAGCTAGAGAAATTACTTGCTTATGAGAATGCAAATCAGGAATGTCAAAGAGCTATCGTTCCAATTCGTGAGACTGGGACTATTATTATTTGAAGGCTTGTCGCAATCTACAATCAGAAACTCAAAAGATGCAAATGCTAGCTAAGACAAAGGCTGCTGTCTTCTAGAGAGGGAAATGAAGGATACTTTACATGTGGAGATAAAAACCATTTAGAAAGGGACTGCCCTAAGAAGGCTAATAAAACACTTTGAAGAATCTTCCCTCGCTGCTGTAGAGGAACGCATTGGAACAAAGACTGTAAATCTAAATTTGATATTGAAGGAAAACCTATTCCGGGAAACTCCAAACAAGGGATCCCCCTCTTCCCCGCCCAGGTACCCTACAACAAAAACCAGGGGCAAATTCTGTCTTTTCCCTCAAACCCTCAACATCTGGCAGTGATGCCATCGATATACCAGCCCTAAATGATTTTTCCCTTTACCCTCAAGCAGTCCCTTCTAGAGTATCTACCGGACTTTTTGGACCCCTGCCCCCACAAACCTTCGGTCTTTTACTTGGCCAATCTAGTTTGACTTCTAAAGGAATTACTGTTCTCCCTGGAGTAATTGATTCAGATTATAAAGGAGAGATTCAAATTATGATGTCATCTCAGATTCTATGGCAATTCAAAAAGGGGGACAAAATTGCTCAATTACTTCTTTTGCCTTACATTTCTATTAACTCCTCTAATAATGTACAGACAAGCAGATTCGGCAGGTCAAAAACAATCCTTATGGACATTATTGGTATCTCAATATGCCCCACCAAATATAAATATTAAAATTAATGGTACAAGATTTTCTGGTCTCCTCAACACTGGATCTGATATTACTATTATTTCCAAACAGTTATGGCCCCAAACCTGGCCTATACAAAAAATCTCTTGCCAAACTGCAGGAATTTCTCAAACCAATGTACAAGAAATTTATCAAAATATTCAAATCTACCCATATGAAGGACTGAAAGGCCAGCCTGCATCATTAAGACCTTATGTGATAGATGCACCCCTTAATCTAATAGGAAGGGACTTACTTATGCAATGGCAAACTCAGATATATATTCCACATTCTTTCTAGGGGCCACTGTTCATTTAACAAAGCAATTATTAAAATAACTTGGAAGAATGACGAGCCTATTTGCACAGAACAATGGCCCCTTACAAAAGAAAAATTACAGGCTACTAAAGAACTTATGGTCTGTCTAGTCAAGGCTATAGTTTTTCCAGTGGTCATGTATGGATGTGAGAGTTGGACTCTGAAGAAAGCTGAGCGCCGAAGAATTGATGCTTTTAAACTGTGGTGCTGGAGAAGACTCTTGAGAGTCCCTTGGACTGCAAGGAGATCCAACCAGTCCATTCTGAAGGAGATCAACCCTGGGATTTCTTTAGAAAGAATGATGCTGAAGCTGAAACTCCAGTACTTTGGCCACCTCATGTGAAGAGTTGACTCATTGGAAAAGACTCTGATGCTGGGAGGGATTGGGGGCAGGAGGAGAAGGGGACGACTGAGGATGAGATGGCTGCATGGCATCACTGACTCAATGGACGTGAGTCTGAGTGAACTCTGGGAGTTGGTGATGGACAGGGAGGCCTGGCGTGCTGCGATTCATGGGGTTGCAAAGAGTCAGACACGACCGAGCCACTGAACTGAACTTAACTGAAAGAACTTACTGACACACAATTAGAATTAAAACATATTGAGGAATCTTACTCTCCTTGGAACTCTATTTTTGTTACAAAAAAGAAATCTAACAAATGACATCTCTTAACAGACCTTAGAAAAGTTAATGCATCTATGAATCCCATGGGTGCACTATAACCGGGGATCCCATCTCCTACTACTATTCCTCAAAATTGGCACATTATTATTACTGATTTAGAAGATTGCTTTTTAAATATACCTTTACACACTTTAGACCGAGAGAGATTCACTTTCTCTCTCCCTTTTCCTAATCACATCAGGCTACATAAAAGATTTCAATAGACTGTGTTACCTCTAGATATACTTAACAGTCCTATTATTTGTGAAAATTTTGTAGCCAAGGCTTTATATCCAATGTGACAGCAATTCCCTCATGCATATATCATTAATAATATATTGTAACTACAAAAAGGAGAAGTGATATTTTTGACACTGAGTGGCCATGATATTTAGACTCCAGGAAAAACTGATTAAAATAAAATATTTTTTGAAATTACAAAACCGGTTCTTCTTACATGTGTAGTTAGGAAAAGGTTAACTTGTTAAAATACTTTTTTGGAGCTCCAATTCTGCCTGGGAAACAAAAACAGGCCTGAGAAGAAACCTAAAGTTAACTCTTATCATGTCCTTGGAATACACAGCCCACTCTATCTGGGACTCCAGTCATAAACAAATTGGTGGAACTCAGGAAAAAAAAAAAGAAAAAATATATATCAAAAAGATATTTTAAATGTCAAGTGGAAAACTATATCTGTCTGTCTATCTAAAATTATCTATGTCTCAATGTATGTCTTTGCTTTTGGATAATATGAAATTAATGAGCTCTATTTAAATTCAAGTTCATGTGAACTGAAAAAATTCAATATTAAATGTTTATTTAAATATAATTGTTTGCTAATCTAATTAAGGCATGTCTTAAATCATCATTATACAATACTTTTATTGTACCTAGATTTAAGGTAAACTGTTTGTCAACAAAAAAGTAACTCTTTATATATATATATATATAAATGAGATGAAAACTTTTAGATAAACTCTAATAAAAATATTTTCAAAACGTCTACCTAAAATAATCTCTTAGGATTGGGTTAACTTAATTCATAAAATTGTGCTAAATGAAATAATTAAAGTTTATTAAATACCTAGCTATTTCCAATAAAGATTTTAAAACATTAATTACTGAACACTAACTTCCTCTTACAAAAAGTTTTTCTTACAGAAAACTAAGGAGATTTTAGACCATTAATAAATACATAGAAAATATATATATATATTATAATGTGTAATAAATATATGCACCAATCTATAAAATGCTAATGTACAAGACACTTCATAGTTGCTAAAGATGTATGCTTTTAATAAAAAGATATAAGAAATGGCAAATAAAATGATGAATACAAACATATAAAAAAGGTTTCTGACAAATGAATCTTATGGCAAATGGATGTTAACTCATTGCTCTGAACTTTCTTCCTCTTCCTTCTTACATGTCTCGATAGATACAAGTTCTTCTTTTCAAACACATTACACACTGAACGTACAAATAAAAAACTGAGTAAGGGGGAACACACAGGAACACTTTTATCTTCCTTATCCAGAGCTATATATATTCCAATATATAATATAGTATATTTTACTATATTCCAATATAATATTCCAATATATTCTTTAAGCCTATAACTATTAATATAGCTTTATTTGTTCTAAAATTTTTAAACTTACCACAAGGAGATATCTTGACATGAGCAGAAAAACATTTCGAGGAACTGAAGGACTCTTCTCTGCCTCTGCCCATTTGGTACCAAGACAGGTTGAATAAACAATGGAAATCTGGGAAATTAATCTTATAGGTAAAGGGGTATGCTTGTACTTCCCCAGATGGATCCAACGAACTCACATGGCTTCCTCTTTGAAAGATCCGACCCAAGAGGGCCTCCAGCCTTCAACATAGAGGCGAGACAACAAAAACCCCAGGAGGAAGAAATTCCAATACAGGCCATGGTAGCTCTAAAGATCTCCAGAAAGCACCGCCCTCAGCGGCATGATCGCCCCTCTTGGGGACAAATAAAAACCCTCACTAATCCAAGCTGAAAATCCGGTTTCTCAATAGAGAATGCCTCGGAGTCCTGAAAATATTTTTGTTGCCCTGCTTGCTTTCCTTGCTGGCGCCTCCCCCCAACTCAAGCTGAACTAATCAATCACACTTACTGGGCTTACATACCCAACCCCCCTTTACTTCAGGTTGTAGAATGGACAGAGAAAGGACCAATCCTATTAACCAATGACTCCATACATATGCCTTCTCCCTGGAGTCTTAAAGGGCCCTCACACCCTGAAGAAGGGAAACTAGTATCTCTCTAGGTTATGAAGTCCTTCCTTTGTGTATGGGCCCAGTAAAATTATGCATAAACGTTAGCAAAGAAACGGGCTTTTGCCCTGCCTCCAAATGGGACTTTCAGATATTGCTTAGATTATTTACTGCCCTTTCTTTGTCCGTGAACAATGTTTATACTACTGAAACTTTAGGGAAAGAGTTAGGGAAAGAACAAAGAACACTATGCAAAGAGTTTACTAATAAGAACTTTAAATATACTCTGGTTTGTTGGGACAAGTGTCAGGCCAAATCAGGAAAATTAATATTCCCTTGGTGTCTCTAATTTTCTTGAAGAGATCTCTAGTCTTTCCCATTCTGTTGTTTCCCTCTATTTCTCTGCATTGATCCTGTTCAATTCAATAATAGTACCTACAACTGGGAATAAATCAAATTTCATTTACAAAATATACATGATAATGCCTCTCTGAATGTACAATTATTACAAAAAGAAATCTTTGAAACCTTTTCTAAACATCTGCCCTCTTCCACTAATTTGGAAACTTTAGCTGAACAACTAGCTGATCACCTATCTGGGTTAGACCCACGCAGATGGTTTCAAAGCATTACTCACAGCACTGGGTCTGGAACTGTAATTTTGGTGACTGTCTTGACAATTATGTTTGTCACTCACCATTGCCTTCATGCAAAATTTTTAGAACTAAACAAACTCAAATGGTCAGAACCCTTTTTACAAATATTATAAATAAGTGGGAATTGTCAGGGAATGTTTAACAGGATTCCAACGTGCTGTTTCTCATAAATCCTCTGTTCCTTATCAGCTGCTCCCAGGACTGAGGTCATAGGGTGAGACAAGCTTGAAACGCCTTCAGTAAACATTCTCCTTAGGACGAAACTGCTTAGTCTTGATCCTCTTTTTTAAGGTATGGATTGTCTCTTAAAATATGGATTGTCTCATTAATCCCTTGTTCCCTTGGTAACAGTTGCTGTACATTTGGTTTTCTGATCAAAAGAAATTTCTTGTACAACAGCCTATATATACTCACAGAAAGAGCATTAAAGCACCTTTGCGCCATCAGAGCTTGGGTCCCTGTGTCTGTCTTTCTCTTATCGTTGACTCCAGACCTCCAGGTTCTGGTCCATTAATGGACCCCAAGATTCCAATGCAATATATTCTTTAATCCTATAACTATTGTTAATACAGCTTTATTTGTTTAAAAATTTTAAACTTGAAGCAAGGGGATATTTTGAGAAAGCAGAAAAACATTTTGAGGCATTGAAAGATATCTCCCTTCCTCTGCCCATTTGGTATCAAGATGGGTTAACTAAATGGAAATCTGGAAAATTAATATTACAGGGAAAGAGGTATGCTTGTATTTCTCCAGATGGACCCAACGAAATCAGTTGGTTCCCTCTTTGGAAGATCCGCCCCAGGGGAGCCACTGGCATTCAAGATAGAGAAGAAACGGTGAAATCCTCAGGAGTTTCCAGTACAAGCCATGGCGACTTTAAAAATTTCCAAGAAACGCTGCACTCGAGGTCATTGACCTTATGATATCCCGACTTGGGGACAGATAAAAACCCTTACTAATCAAGCTGAAAATCTGGTTTCTCAACAGGGAATGCCTCGGAATCCTGAAAATATTTTTGTCACTATGCTTGCTTTTGCTTCCTCCGCTCAGGCTGACTTGATTAATCACACTTATTGGGCTTATATACCTAACCCCCCTTTTATTGCAGGACGTAGAATGGACACATATAGGACCGGTTGTATTCACTAATGACTCAGTACATATGCCTCTTCCTTGGAGCTTGGAGGGGCCCTCTCATCCTGAGAATGAAGGAAGATTAACTAACATTTCTCTAGGCTATAAACTCCTTCCTTTATGCATGGGCTCAGCAGAACTATGTATAAATGTTAGTCAACAGACTTGGGCTTTCATCCTGCCTCAAAAAAAGAACTTCCACACATTGTTTAGACTGTTTATTGCCCTGTCCTTTCATGAGAACCATGTCAATACGCTAGGAAAAGGACAAAGGTTGGAATGTAAGGGGTTTACTTATAAGGATTTTAAATATACTGTTTATTGAGTAGATGTCACGCTAAATCATGGAAATTAATGTTCGTGGCCAATTACACCACTGTTGATTGGGGACCCTATGGTATGTGGTTATCCAACTGCTCAGATGATATTAACACTACTATGTGTGATTATGTTACGCAAGTAACATGGAAGATTACCAACAGTTCAATGGAACACTTCCATGACAAAGGACTCCTTGGCTGGCTTGATGGTGGAATGGCACCTCCTCGTCCTCAAATTGTCCTCAGTAAACAAATTGGGCCTGAACAATTGGACATCTGGAAACTTGCTACAAATACTGAAAAACTTGGAACTTGGACTGGATATTTCACAGGGACCATAGTAACTATTCCTTCCATTATAATCATTCATATTTTATACAAGCTTGCATTCCCCTTCCTTTTGTTATCGCCATAGGAAACTTACAGTTTAATATGACTTTACGTTCTGTGACTTGTCTAGATTGCAAATTGTACACTTGTCTTAAATCTCTATTTCTCTAAAAAAAAACTAATCCCTTTTGATTCTTCGATCTCGATGTAGTCTGTGGTTGCCATCAGATCTCCAACGACCCTGGAAAGAGGGTCCCATGGCAAGACATACTTCCCAGTTAGTCATTAAATTACTCTGACGATCTAAGCGATTAATTAGATGCTTGATTCTTGGCATTTTGGGGTCAATAGCCATTTTCACCACTGCCGCTGTCACAGACACTGCTTTACTAACTTCAATTCAAACACAAATCTTTATTCAAAACTGGACTAAAGATGCTCATACTATATGGGTCACTCAGGTTCAGAAAGATGAAAAAGTTCAAGATAAAATTCAGGAATTAAAAACAGCCATCCAATGGGCTGGAGATCAATTAATAGATTTACAAAAACAAGTTATTATGAAATTGTGATTGGAATTCTACTCAATTTTGTGTCACTCCTCTTCGGTTCAACCATAGTGCTTACAATTGGGAAAAAAAAATCAAATTTCATTTGGAAGATATGCATAATGATGCTTCCTTTAAAGTACAGTTGTTGCAAAAGGAAATCCTTGAAACCTTCTCTAAGAGTCTACCCTCTTCCAACAATTTGGAAACCGTAGCTGAACAGCTAGCTGATCAATTTTCTGGGCTAGACCCTCGAAGATCAAGGCATTACACATAGTATTGGATGTGGAACTATAACGCTGATAATTATCCTGGTGATTTTATTTGTAACATACCGATGCCTTTCAACTAAAATTGTTCAAACTAAACAAACTCACTTGCTCAGGGCCTTTTTCACAAAAGTAACTACAGTCATCCTCAACTATGGAAAAATAAAAAAGGGGGACCTGTCAGGGGACATTCACCTTTAAAGGAGCCAACATGATATTTTTTTCTTTTGTGTGCCAATTCTCAAAGACTCTATTCTTTATCAGTTCCTGGAAAACAGGAACAAGCAGAGCTGCACGCAGTTCTCAGGACTGAGGTCATGAGAAACAGCATCTGCTTGGAATCCATTCAGTGACTCCCTTCAGTGACCTTTTACTTGAAGGTAATCTATTCAGTTATGCCCCTCTTCCTCAGGATATGGAATACTTTCTGGCCCTTTCAATATTGTTATTTGCTTGGCTTTGTTTTTCCTCAATTTTTTTTTACTGCCTAAAGCTGCCTTGTATAAAGATATATAAACATGTGCTTCTGCAAATAAAGCACCCTTGTTTCACTTGAGACTTGGGTCCCCTGCGTCCTTCTTCTCATCAAATCCAGTCCCCAGGTCCCGCTCTAAAAAGACTGTGACAGCTCTGTCTTCAATTTCCACAAATAAGAGTAACGCTTCTTTAATCATATATACAACAGTTATTTCTATCCAATGGAGACTATGACCCTATTCCTATGCATTGTTCCTAGCACACCATCAGTCCCTGGTAAGTGTTCCTCTCCTCCTACGAAAAGCCCAGGCCCTTTAACATCTTGCCTACTCTGTTCAAGGTCAGTTGGCAGAACGTTATGTTTTATAACAGGCTGGACTATGTACGGAAGGGTTTCCTGATCCTAGTGACCATGATGAGTCATGTTCTAGTATCACATTATTTTCTCCCCTGCCTTTTGCTAATTCACAAATACTATTGAATTTCGTAATTGAGGCTGTGTGTTTTTCCCGGAAACATGGACGTGAATGAATTGTATCTAATGAAGTCGGTCCCTTCATCTCACTGATTCCTTCCCAGAGACCATCGTGAAACGCATGTAGCAAATGCATTTGATCAATGTATTACCAAAGCCAAGCTCTTAGAGCTCACCACACAACAGGCCAATAAACTGAGAGAATACTTGTTGGACAAGGAATAGTGACTTTATCCAGAAAGCCAGGAGACCAAAAAGATGCTGGACTACTGTCCCAAAGAATCATTTTTGCTGAGTTAGAATTCGGGTTTCTTTTACACGAAAAGATCTCTATAGCTTCTCTTCAAATATGGACTTACGGCACTTGCTGAGTACCTGAACTAAAGTCATCAGAGAATACATATAGTGAAAAAGGCAAAGGATTTGCCACATCCACTGAGTCTGGGAAGTATGGCTCCACTATATTCCTATCTTGTGACTTTTGGGTAAGATCCTTGCCACACACATTACATTGCTGTGTGTTTTCTCCACGATAAATACTTTGATACTACTGGCGAGATGTGAGGATAGGGTTATTATTATTTTTTAAAAAACAGCTGTGAAATTGGTGAGGAATCTTTCTAGAATAATTCATGTTCTAAAGACCTGACTAATAAATACATATATATCTCGCTTCTATCCAGTATGAATTTTCTCATGAAGCCTAAGATGTTGCCACACTCATGATATTTGTATGTTTTCTCAGTAGGATGAATTCTCTGAGCAACATTAGGGTGTAAATTTTGAACTTTGAAATCTGAAGACTTCTACCATATACCACATTCACATGAGTTTCTCTCATGTATGGATTTTCTGATGTTTAGTGAGTGCTGAGACCTGAGTAAAGGATTTTCCACAATCGAAACATTTGAAAGGTTTCTCTATATGTGTTCTCCGATGTCTTTTAAGTTGTGAATTTTGACTGAAGAACTTGCCACATTCATTACATCTGAAAGGTCTCTCTCCAGTATGAATTCTCCAGTGAAGTTGAAGATGTGGTTTTTGCCGGAAGACTTTTCCACACTCATCACATTTGTAAGGTTTCTCTCCAGTATGAACTGTCTGATGCCTTAAAAGGGTGGACTTTACACGAAAGGCCTTGCCACACTCATCACATTTGAAAGGTTTCTCTCCAGTATGAACTGTCAGATGCCTTATAAGGATTGACTTTACACGAAAGGCCCTGCCACACTGATCACATTTGTAAGGTTTCTCACCAGTATGAACTGTCTGATGCTTAATAAGGGTTGACTTTACAGGAAAAGCCTTGCCACATGCATCACATTTGTAAGGTTTCTCTCCAGTATGAACTGTCTGATGCCTTAAAAGGGTTGACTTTACAGGAAAGGCCTTGCCACACTCATCACATTTATAAGGTTTCTCTCCAGTATGAACTGTCTGATGACTTAAAAGGTTTGACTTTACACAAAAGTCCTTGCCACACTCATCACATTTGTAAGGTTTCTCTCCAGTATGAACTGTCTGATGCCTTAAAAGGGTTGACTTTACACGAAAGGCCTCGCCACACTCATCACATTTGTAACGTTTCTCTCCAGTATGAACTGTCTCATGACTTAAAAGGATTGACTTTACACGAAAGGCCTTGCCACACTCATCACACTTGTAAGGTTTCTCACCAGTATGAACTGTCTGATGACTTAAAAGTGTTGACTTTACACGAAAGGCCTTGCCACACTCATCACATTTGTAAGGTTTCTCTCCAGTATGAACTGTCTGATGACTAGCAAGGTTTGAATTTCGGCCGAAGACTTTGTCACATATATCACATTTAAACAATTTCTTTCCTGTATGAATTTTCTTATGTCTCGTGAGGTGTGAGCTGTGAGTAAAGGCTTTGCCACACTCATCACATTTGTAAGTTTTCTCTCCAGTATGACCTGTCTGATGACTTAAAAGGGTTGACTTTACACAAAAGGCCGTGCCACACTCATCACATTTGTAAGGTTTCTCTCCAGTATGACCTGTCTGATGACTTAAAAGGGTTGACTTTACACAAAAGGCCTTGCCACACTCATCAGATTTGTAAGGTTTCTCTCCAGTATGAACTGTCTGATGACTTAAAAGGGTTGACTTTACACGAAAGACCTTGCCACACTCACATTTGTAAGGTTTTTCCCTTTGTGCTTTGAGTTCTTGTGTTATTACTGAAGGATTCATAAAATCATTCCCATATATATTAGAAACACTGGTTTGGACACAAGGAGGAATTCTTTGAAGTGGTGAAAATGAGAAATTGTTGTTGACAGAACTCTTAACTTCATTATATTCAAAAATTACCCCACCAGTTTGAAATATATGCAGCTTATCCTGAAAGTTAAATGCAAGCCTGTTTCCAAAGGGCTTGATGCCTGCATCCTTTCTGTCATGCGAATGTCTTCCATCAGGCACATTTCCATTAAGGCTTACAGGTGTCCCTTTGTAATTTCTTTTGTCATCTCTCCCTTGATACTCAAAGTCACACATATTTTTCTGACTTTCCCAAAGATGAAAATGTTTCATTTCACAGCTTTCAGGTCTTCCCTGCATCAATTTTTGGAATGTTTCTTGTTTATCACTGTTCACTTTGGGTTGTAAAAGCTTGATCACATGTGTAGGAGCGATATCTACAAGATAAAAAGAATCATAGTTATCCTGCTCACAATAATTCAAAAATAAATGTTTCATGTTGAATATATATTACACCAAAAGTAATACTTACATCAAGTTATGAAACACCACAATGATGACCTTAAGTGTTTAGAAACACTAAGGGAATAGAATTCTTAACTTAAGAAAGTATAACATAAATTCACCGTTAAGGTAGACTAGTTTTAAAAAACATACGCCAAACACACACTCACACTGGACAATGTTATGCCAACTCTCAAAAGGAGAGTGTTTTTCTACCAGTACCCTTAGGAATGTCTCAACAGTTGTCTCAAATTGAAAAGAAAAATACTGCACTATCATTGTATTCTGCAAACTTACTCTACATAAATAAATTCTAAACAATATATTATATATTGTAACAGTCAATAATCCAAAACCAAGCTTACCCAATTAATAATTAACTATTTGTAATCGCTTGTTTACAATTGAAAACAAATGAGAAGATGAAGAATATGAATAAAACAATTTTTTGGAAACAACATAGTTTTCTAAATCTGCTATCGAACTATGTACCTAAAAAGAAAAGGCATTTTACAACATTAACAAGTAGTATGTGTCAGCTGTATTGCAGAATACATGCTAAAAGACCATCATCTGTAAATGACACATAAATTAAGATGTAAAATAGTCACCAGTTTTCTGACAGCCAATAAACAAAGCAATCCCTACCTATGTTGTTGTTGTTCAGTCGCTCAGTCAGGTTTGCCTCTTTGCAACACTGTGGACTGTAGCTCACTCCACTCCTCTGTCCTGGGATTTCCCAGGCAAGAATAGTGGAGTGGGTTGCCATTTCCTTCTCCATGGGATCTTCCTGACTCAGGGATCAAACCTGCATCTTCTGTATGAGCAGATGAATTCTTTACTACTGAGCCACCAAGGAAGGCTAATCTCTAACCATGCACTATTCTTAATTACCTAGTTTAATGGCACCAAAATATAATAAATAAAAAGTGAGTGCTTTGTGTATTTATTGACTAGGGTCAGACACAATATTGCTGAAAAATGTTGCAAGTGAAACACATACAAGATATAATGTAGTTGAGGTATGACAGAAAACAAAATTCGGTAAAGCCATTATCATTCAATTAAAAAATAAAATGTTAGAGAAGATATAATGTAAACCTAGAACAAATAATTTCACAATTTGTATGGGAATACAAAAAACCTCAAATAGCCAAAGCAATCTTGAGAAAGAAGAATGGAACTGGAGGAATCAACCTGCCTGACTTCAGGCTCTACTACAAAGCCACAGTCATCAAGACACTATGGTACTGGCACAAAGACAGAAAATAGATCAATGGAACAAAATAGGAAGCCCAGAGATAAATCCACGCACCTATGGACACCTTATCTTTGACAAAGGAGGCAAGAATATACACTGGATTAAAGGCAATCTCTTTAACAAGTGGTGCTGGGAAAACTGATCAACACTTGTAAAAGAAGGAAACTAGATCACTTTCTAACACCATACACACAATAAACTCAAAATGGATTAAAGATCTAAACGGAAGACCAGAAACTATAAAACTCCTAGAGGAGAACATAGCCAAAATACTCTCCGACATACATCACAGCAGGATGCTCTATGACCCACCTCCAGAATATTGGAAATAAAAGCAAAAAGAAACAAATGGGACCTATTCAAACTTAAAAGCTTCTGCACAACAAAGGAAACTATAAGCAAGGTGAAAAGACAGCCTTCTGAATGGGAGAAAATAATAGCAAATGAAGCAACTGACAAACAACTAATCTCAAAAATATACAAGCAACTCCTGCACCTCAATTCCAGAAAACTAAACGACCCAATCAAAATATGGGCCAAAGAACTAAATAGACATTTCTCCAAAGAAGACATACAGATGGCTAAAAAAACACATCAAAAGATCCTCAACATCACTCATTATCAGAGAAATGCAAATCAAAACCACCATGAGGTACCATTTCACCTCAGTCAGAATGGCCACGATCCAAAAGTCTATAAGCAATAAATGCTGGAGATGGTGTGGAGAAAAGGGAACCCTCTTACACGGTTGGTGGGAATGCAAACTAGTACAGCCACTATGGAGAACAGTGTGGAGATTCCTTAAAAAACTGGAAATTGAACTGCCTTATGACCCAGGAATCCCACTGCTGGGCATACACACCAAGGAAACCAGAATTGAAAGAGACACGTGTACCCCAATGTTCATCGCAGGACTGTTCATAATAGCCAGGACATGGAAGCAACCTAGATGTCCATCAGCAGATGAATGGATAAGAAAGCTGTGGTACATATACATAATGGAATATTACTCAGCCATTAAAAAGAATTCATTTGAATCAGTTCTAATGAGGTGCATGAAACTGAAGCCTATTATAGAGAGTGAAGTAAGCCAGAAAAACACCAATACAGTATACTAATGCATATATATGGAATTTAGAAAGATGGTAACGATAACCCTGTATGTGAGACAGCAAAAGAGACACAGATGTATAGACAATCTTTTGAACTCTGTGGGAGAGGAAAAGGATGGGATGATTTGGGAGAATGGCATTGAAGGATGTATAATATCCTATATGAAATAAATCACCAGTCCAGGTTCGATGCATGATACTGGATGCTTGGGGCTGGTACACTGGGACGACCCAGAGGGATGCTATGTGGAGGGAGGAGGGAGAGGGGTTCAGGATGGGGAACACGTGTATACCTGCGGTGGACTCATGTTGATGTATGGCAAAACCAATACAATCCTGTAAAGTAATTAACCTCCAATTAAAATAAATAAATTTATATTTAAGAAAAGATATAAAGTCATATCATAAAGAACATGACAGAATATAGATATTACCTTTTTTAAACAAAAATAAATTTTGAATATTTACTACAAAACATTTACTACTGACAGCACTAATTTGCTTTAAAAGGCTTGAGGTAAATTAATATGCTTTTTCTCTAATCAGAGCAGGAGACACACCCAATTGGACCACAAAATGGTAAGAGAACCAGGATATGAATCTGAACCTACAGACTGAGAAAACTTATTTGAAAACATGACCACCCACTAAATGAATAAACTAGAAAATATTTTTAAAAAAATACACGGAACTTAGAAAATATCAAGGAAAATACAAGACAGAAGTAGTCTGTTTAACTATTATTCAACCATCCCATCTCGAAATGGGTTGTGAGTCATCATGGATGCACAGAGTGATTTAGGTCATGTCCTGAGAAACTTGTTCAATAGATGACCAGACACTATCTTTACGGTGAGAGTATGTAGAAGGTGCAGGGATGTGATAGGTAAGAACAATGTTTCCATCCATATCAAGGTACTATGTGAGGACTGGTCAGGACTAAGAAAGGGCCTGCGTGGAGCATAAGATACACAGGTTTATGTTAGGTATCAGCTTGTGACTTCATGTCTTTGTGAAAATAACTGAGAGCACAAACTAATATACTGACCTTAAAAGAAAAGAACTAGTTCAGCAAGTTTATGGGCATTATACTATCGGTATGGGGCAGAAACAAGAGAAATTTTTAAAGTGACTGATATTTGGAGAAAGCAGGATAATACCTGTTATACTATTTACACTGTAATGTATCCAACTCTGATTTTATAACTTACAATGGAATGCTTATATTCAAGAAAAGCATACACAATATTCCAGGATATTGTGTAAGAATCTTATTAGCAGAAATCAGAAGGAAAATCCAGGAAAAGGCTATCTAAACCTGCGTTCCTCTGCCAAGTATGATTAACCTCTCTATTGGACATTTATTTCATTTCTTGTTCCACACATGTTCATCTCAAGATCGAGGAGTATCAAAGAAAAAAGGAGGGATTGACACTGACTCTGGAAGACCTTCCCAGTTACAAAAGCCTTTCTGAGGGATCCAACTCTTTTTTGTAGAAAAAGGCTTTATTTTCCTAGACCTTCCCTGAGTTCAAAAGAGCAGATTCAAACAGTTACTAATACATTAAAGGACATTCAAGGATCATACCACGATCAAGTGGGATTTATTGCAGGGATGCAAGATTCCTCAATATCCACAAGTTAATCACTATGATACACCACAGTAACAGTTGAAGACTAAAAGCCGTATGATCATCAATAGACGCAGAAAAGGTTCTGATAAAATTCAAGTGCCATTTCTGATAAAAACCCTTCAGAAAGTCAGCACAGATGGTCCCTACCTCAACATAATTAAGACTGTATATGTCAAACACACAGCTAACATCATACTCAACAGGGAAAAACTGAAAGCACTCCCCTTAGCAACATGAATAAGACAAGAATGTTCACTATTGCCACTTTGATTGAACATATTTTTGGAAGTCCTAGCCACAACAATCAGAAAAGAAAGAGAAATAAAATGAAATCAAGGTTAAAAAAAAAAATAAAGAAGTAAAACTGTCACTATGATGCTACACACAGAAAATCCCGAAGATGCCACCAGATGACTACTAGACCTCATCAATGAACAGAGTAAACTTGCTGGATACAAAATATATAGAGAACTGCTGCATTTCTATACACTAATAATGATATATCAGAAAGTGAAATTAATGAAACAATCCCATTCACCATCTCAGAGAAAAGAATACAATTCTAAGGAATAAACCTACCTAAAAAGTCAAAAGAACTGTACTCATGAAACTATAAGATGCTGATGACTGATACCAAAGATGACACAAACAGATGGCACAAACATATACCATGTTCTTGGATTGAAAGAAGTAACACTGTCAAAATGACCATACAATCCAAGGCAATCTACATATTCAATGCACCCTTATCAAATTAACAATGACATAATTCATAAAACAAAGAAAAACTTAATTTCTACCAAAGTATAAGACCCTAATATCTAAAATGATCTTGAGAAAGAACAGAGCTGGAGGAATCATGTTCCCTGAGTTCAGACTATACTACCAACTGACAGTCAACAAAGTCAAAGTGAAGTCGCTCAGCTGTGTCCAACTCCTTGTAACCCCATCAACTGTAGACTACCAGGTTCCTCTGTCCATGGGATTTTCCAGGCAAGAATACTGAAGTGGGTTGCCATTTCCTTCTCCAGCAGATCTTCCTGACCCAGGGATTGAACCTGGGTCTCCTGCATTGTAGGCAGATGGCTTTACCATCTGAGCCACCAGGGAAGTGGTATGATGATGGCACAAAACAGAAACACACATCAGTAGAACAGGACAGTAAACCCAGTAATAAACCAACTTACTTAGAGTCAATTATTCTATAACAAAGGAGGAAAGAATACAGAATGAAGAAGTCTCTTTAATAAGTGATGCTGGGATAAATAGATAGTTACATGAAAAAGAATGAAATTCCAACATTCTCTAACACCACATACAAAAATAAACTCAAAATGTCTTAAACATTTAAATGCAAGACCAAATACTATAAAATTCATAGTGGAAAACAAATGCAAAACACTGACATAAATGTCAGCGAAATTTTTTTGAATCTATCTCTTAAGAGTCATGGTAATAAAAGCAAAATCAAACAAATGAGGCCTAATTAAATTTAAAACCTTTTTGCAAAGCAAAGGAAACCAAAAAAAGAACAAAAATTCAACTTTTGCACTAGGAGACCATATATGCAAATAATGCTACCTATAAGGGATTTATTTCCAAAATATAGAAACAGTTCATACGGCTTAATATCAAAACAAACAAACAAACAAGCCAATCAAAAACTGGGCAGAAGATCAAAACAGATACTTCTCCAAAGGAGACAAACAGATGGCCCACAGTCACCTGAAAGATGTTTGATGTCTCTACTTTGGAGAGAAATACAAATCAAAACCACAAAAATGTATCACCTCACACTGGTCAGAATGACCACCATCAAAAAGCCTACAAACAATAAATGCTTGAGAGGGTGTGGAAAAAAGAGAACCCTCCTACCCTGTTGGAAGGAACATAATTTGGTACTGCCACTTTGGAGAATAGCATGGAGGTTCCATAAAGAACTAAAACTAGAGCTATCACATGAACCAGCAATTCCAATCCTGGGCATATATCCAGAAAGGATGAAAACTAATTCAAAATGATACATGCACCCCAATGATATTAGCAGCACTATTTATACCAGGCAAAACATGGCAGCAACCTAAATGTTCACTGACAAAGGGATAAAGAATATGTGGTACATATATACAAGGAAATATTGTGAAGTGAAAGTAGCTCAGTCGTGTCCAACTCTTTAAGACCCCATGACCTGCAGCCTGCCAGACTGCTGTCCATGAAATTCTCCAGGCAAGAACACTGGAGTGGGTTGCCACCCCCACAGCATAAAACACAACGAAGTAACACGTTTTGCAGCAATATAGACAGACTTGGGGATTATTCTAAGTGAAATCAGACAGAGAAAGACAAGTATCATAGGATATTATATGTTGAACTGAAATAAATGATACAAATGCACTTATTCACAAAATAAACTCACCGGCATAAAACACAAACTTATGGTTACCAAAGGGGATAGTACAGGATGGTGATAGGGACAGGAAAGGGAGAGATAAATTAGGAGTCTGGATATATACAAACTAATCTATATACAAAATAGATAAACAACAGGAACCTATGATATAGCTCAGGGAACTGTACTGAGTATCTTGTAAACTGCTGTATACCTGAAACACAACCTTGTTAATTAACTATACTTAAAAAGTGGAGAAGGAAATGGCAACCCAATCCAGTATTCTTCCCTGGAGAATCCCACAGACAGAGGAGCCTGGTGGGCTGCCGTCTATGGGGTCGCACAGAGTCGGACACAGATGAAGTGACTTGGCATGCATGCATGTATGCATGCATTGGAGAAAGAAATGGCAACCCACACCAGTGTTTCTGCCTGGAGAATCACAGGGACAGAGGAGCCTGGTGGGCTGCTATCTGTGGGGTCGCACAGAGTCAGACACGACTGATGCAACTTAGCAGCAGCAGCACCAACATACCTAAAAAGAATGATTAAAACAAAAACAAAAACACCTCTTGCGGAGATGTTCAAAAGATGTTTCACAAGGGTGTAAAAACTACTAAATGGGGGAAGCAGTCTATCAAACAAAATATGTTGACAAAACTGAATACCCACCAGCAAAAGAATTTACTTGGAACACTATCTTACACTACAGACAAAAACAAACTCAAAAGGGTTCAAAACCTAAACCTAAGTCCCAAATGTATAAAACTCCTAGAAGTAAACATGCAGGAAATGTTTCTGGAAATTGGACTCACAAATGATTTACCAGATATAACACCAAAAGCACAGGCCACAAAATAAAACCAGATATTAATAAATTGAACTATATCAAAATTATAAACTACTCTGCATTAAAGTGCAGGGAGTTTGAAAAGACAATCAACAGTAAAAGAGAAAATATGTGGAAATCATACATTTGATAGTAAATGAGTACGAAGAATATATAAAGAATTTTAAGAGGGACTGATCACCAGTTCCACCATAGGGACCATTCCCCAATCAACCATCCAATGCATTGCAAATATAAAATAGAAACACTAAAAGTAACATAGAAATTTGAACTCAGTGATAAAATACCTACAATGGATAGAACAGCAGCGCAGCCAACAGCCCCATAGATATGAGAATGTGAACTTGGACAAAGTTGTCCTGGGATAAATTCCCATACCATTTACAGAGGCTAAAATATATGGTCCTTGATCCACATCAACAACACTGTCATGGTGCCCTTGACAGAGTCTCCAAAGCCAGAAAATAACCTGGAAAGATGTATCAGACTCTCGTGATACTTTCTCTCTCATCATCCTAGAACATACTGATCACTCTACTGGATAGCTTCAAGTGGTGACTTTGTACAGAGCAGGAAAATAACATTAGGAATAGTGTCTCCATCACAGTTTTCTGTTACCTACTAAATCCACTACACAAGACTCACCAGAGGCTGCCAATAAAACATAGGTGGATTATCACAGCAAGGAAACCAGATAAAATTTCAGACCTTCAGGAATATATTTCAAAGAAATTGAAGAGGTAAAATGATACAAAGTAAGGAGAATGGAACATCAGGAACAGCTGACATTCCCAGACTGGGTAGAGCAGCACAAGAGTAAAAATAATACAACATGAAGGTCAGACATTACAGGATCTTGAGATGGGACCATGCACTCGACCTACAGATGGCAAGCTAAGAGCCCGTGAGATTCACATATGCTCCCCTCGTAGGATCTAGGATCAAAAAGACGATCTCTCTACCCACTATTACATTTTCCTAAGTAACAACCACAGAGGATCCAACCCACCGTCTTGTCCCACTCCTAAACAGAAAAAAACAGCCCTTTAGAGATACTCGTTTTTCTTTATATGTTGTAGTTTTGACTACTTTTACATCACTCCCCACTGTCCAGAGCTTTTTCTCAGGCTCCAATGTGGAGATAATATTAAGATCAGAAGCAGAAATTCTAGGACTCCCCTGGTGATCCAGTGGTTAAGACTCTGCATTTCCAATGCAGGGGGTGCAGGTTTGATCCTTAGGGAACTAGGATCCCACATGCAGAATGGTGCAGCCATAAAAAAGTAAACAAGCAAGGGAAAACAAATAAATATTCAGCGTTATCAAAACAAAGAAATCTAAAGTGCTGTGGATTTTTTTAAACACTGAGCCAAAAGTCAAAAGGTAGAAAATAGGAAATCGGGTTTTTTGTTTTTTGGGTTTTTTTTTTAACATTTGCCAGTGAGCTTTGTACATAATTAAGCTCTGGGACAACCTCAGATATGACATGAAACAGACACAGCATCTGAAGAGGGTCCGTTTAACCTTCTGAAGCTGTGTCACGCCCCAGTCACCAGAACTCTCAGATGAAAGACATCAGGGCCTCCCAAGGGGCACACAAGGAAAATGAAGATACCCAAGGGCAGCTCTGGAAGGAAGCTATCCTCACCCACAGACAGCAGGTTCCTGTAGGTCTCCAGCATCACGTCCCTGTACAAGGCCCTCTGAGCAGGGTCTAGGAATTCCCACTCCTCCTGAGTGAATTCGATGGCCACATCCTCAGAGGTCACTTGTTCCTGAAATGAAACCACATGTCACCAAAAGGGCCATGAAAAGTTCTCATTTTCATGCAAAAGAGAAGGGTAGTAAGGGGTAAGGATTTATGAGATCCTCCAATTAATATGGATTTTTCATCGTTGTTCAAAATCCATGAAATATATAAAGATAAAACTCAACACTGTTTTGGCTATACAGAAGTGTCAGATATTATGTTCTACCCAGTGAGTGCAACTCATTATCCTGATGAGGTACAGCATGAGTGGTGTCTTCAGAGATGACAAACTCCAAGGCACTCTTAATGGAAAGGTCAAAATTTTCAGGTATGATGTTGATAACAGCAGCAAGGACCAAAAGTGTCTGAGGGCTTCCTGTTGCTCTAAATTACTGTAGTATTACTCTAAACATTAAATAAGTACTTTACAGGCAAGAACCTGTCATCAATATAAAAGCTCATTAAAGAATCATCTGTTCTCACCTTAGAGAAGAAAACCTGGGTCACAGACACTCTGAGAAACTTGACTCAGACCAAGAAGGTAAGAAACGTTACATGAAGCACCTGAACTCAGAAGCTTGGGCTCAGCAACTGAAGCTTAAGCATCTAACAGTGAAGTAATACAGAGAACATTGCAAGTCCTTTGACAGAGGGCTCCTAAAGAAAACTTGAAAGAAGTCCAAGGTGAACCTCCTCCCTGCCCCTGTCTTCTCTGTAGGGGGAGCAGCTCTCGGGCCTCAAGCCTTCATCCCTTGAAAATGGACACCTGTGACAAATTAGTCTCTACCCACTCCCTGATTGGGAGAACCTCCCCCCTGTTGAGTGATCACTGTCTGCAGTGGTGGTGAAGGACTGGAGACACTGACCAATGAGAGCCACAGCAGCTTGGCAGACCCAGGTCCCCAGACCATCTCACTTATTCCTAGCCACAGCTTCCAAACCAGTGCCATTTCAAAGGACTCTGACACAGCAGCCAAGTTCCCTGGAGCTGGAGCTGCCACAGAAGGGGTGGCTGGCTCCAGGGCTGGAAGTAGGACTGTGTTCTGGAGCTTCATCACTGTTATGCCAGGAACCCTTCTCTGAAACAGTAGCTCTTCTACGCCATGGGCTTGGCCCTCTCAAAGGTCATAGGGCTCTTTTGCCTGATGGTGGTCTAGCTCATCTTCTTCACCATAGGAAGGAGCTGTTTCCACCTCTCATAGTTCTTTCTCATGTGTCTGCCCTGTATGTTCCCTTTCCTGGAACTCCCCAGGCAGCCTGGGGAAAGTGTGGGCTCAAGGTTTGACAGAAGGTAAACAAATAAATATTGTCTTAATATGAAAAAAAAAAAAAAATCCAAGGTGAACAATGTGGAACGGCATGAAAGGTCACTATAGATGTGGATACAGAAACACAACTGTTAGTAATATACTACTTAAAACACAAACAGGATTGTTTAGAAAATTCCAAGGCCACAGATTATACTGATAACATAATTTCAGCTGGAAAAGAAAGGTGATAAGTGGTTTTTAAATCATGATGTCCTCTACCTAAACCACAGACTTGCACATGCATGCATGCTTATCATTAAAAAATTAACTGACATGAGAGGATTCGTCTTTTCACAGATTTTTTTGGACAATTTTATATCATCCTTTTATTCACATGTATTTCAGCATCTTTCAGATGATAAAAATGTATCCTCTGTACTCAGCTGACTTTGTCAACAGGATTGTAGCTCTAGGCTACCAAAAGAAAACTCGTAAAAACATTAAAAAAAAAAAAAGAATACTTGAACTCAAAATAAAATTACCACATACAAAGATACAAATACAATTTTATCCAATTAAATTTACATAGCAAGGCATTAACAGAAGCCAAAGACTTTCTTTGCTTTTTTCCATTAATAAGACACTGATTTGAAATTAGAAGAGTCATTAGATTATGACCAAAAAAAATTATCACAATAGCAAAGTAATAAAGCTTCTTGGAGAATTAAAAATCATGGCAAAAAAAAATATGGAAAAAAATATAGTTATTAAGCAAGACTATCTCAAGAAACATCATGATAGGAAGGAAACTTTCAATACATTCCTTCTGAAATTATAGTGGCATGTAAGGAGCTGTCCAGGGTGCCTGTCTTTTACAACCATACGATGCACATGAGCAGGGGCCACTAGAAGCAACAGGAGGAAAAAAACAGGGCAAGAGACACAGAGTTTGTCAGAGAGTTGAAACAGGTAGTACTCACAAACCTAAGGACATGGACAGGTGAAAAGTGAAAGGATGGAAAAAGACAGTCCATCCTAAAGAGAGCAGGGGAGACTGCTATATCAGACAAAATAAACTGAAGAAAAGAAAAGTGCAATGAGATAAATATTGTATAATGGTAAAACAGTCAATTTACTAAAAAGCTGTAACAAGTAAAAATATATATACATCTAACATTAGATATCTCAGAAAAATGAAGCAAACATTGAACAGCCACGTACAGATCACACAGCCCAACAAAAGCAGAAAACACACGTATCTCAAGGACACATAAAACATTCTCTATGAGAGACCACATGTTAGGCCAAAATTAACCATTTAAGAGACGGATACCATAAAAGTATCTTTCCTAACAACAACGAAATAAACACAAGAAAAAAAGAAAATTCCTCACATGTGGACATTAAACAACTCACTCTTACACCACAGATGAGTCTAAGAAAAAATCACATGGAAATTTTTAAATACATGGATGAAAACGAAAGACAATATTACAAAATTTATAACACACAGAGAACACTGTAGTAAAAGAAAGTCTGAACTGTTAAATGCTTATAGTAAAAAAAAGAAAAGATCTTAAATCTGAAATCCATTTTTAGATCTCTAGGAAGCCGAAAACAGAAAACAAACTAAAGTTCAGCAGAAGGATACATGTAAATAAGAAAGATAAACCAGAGAGACAATAGAAAGAAGAAAAATATAAAAATTAACAAGCCAAGAGTTGATGTTTTGAAAAACCTGTATAGGAAAAACCCATCTAGAGTAAGGAATTAGAATGAAAACTGACCTTTTGTAGTCCTGTGGCCACTGCTGAGTTTTCCAAATTTGCTGGCATATTGAATGCAGCACTTTCACAGCATCATCTTTCAGGATTTGAAATAGCTCAACTAGAATGCAATCACCTCCACTAGCTTTGTTCATAGTGATGCTTTCTAAGACCCACTTGACTTCACATTCCAAGATGTCTGGCTCTAGATTAGTGATCACATTATCATGATTATCTGGGTCGTGAAGATCTTTTTTGTACAGTTCTTCCATGTATCCTTGCCACCTCTTCTTAATATCTTCTGCTTCTGTTAGGTCCAGACCATTTCTGTCCTTTACCGAGCCCATCTTTGCATGAAATGTTTCCTTGGTATCTCTAATTTTCTGGAAGAGATCTCTAGATTTTCCCATTCTGTTATTTTCCTCTAATTCTTTGCACTGATCACTGAAAATGGCTTTCTTATCTCTTGCTATTTTCTGGAACTCTGCATTCAGATGCTTATATCCTTCCTTTTCTCCTTTGCTTTTTGCCTCTCTTCTTTTCACAGCTACTTGTAAGGCCTCCACAGACAGCCATTTTTCTTTTTTGCATTTCTTTTCCATGGGGATGGTCTTGATCCCTGTCTCCTGGACAATGTCACGAACCTCATTCCATAGTTCATCAGGCACTCTATCTATTAGATCTAGGCCCTAAAATCTATTTCTCACTTCCACTGTATAATCATAAGGGATTTGATGTAGGTCACACCTGAATGGTCTAGTGGTTTTCCCTACTCTCTTCAATTTGAGTCTGAATTTGGCAATAAGGAGTTCATGATCTGAGCCACAGTCAGCTCCTGGTCTTGTTTTTGTTGACTGTATAGAGATTCTCCATCTTTGGCTACATGGAATATAATCAATCTGATTTTGGTGTTGACCATCTGGTGATGTCCATATGTAGAGTCTTCTCTCGTGTTGTTGGAAGAGGGTGTTTGCTATGACCAGGGCATTTTCTTGGCAAAACTCTATCAGTTTTTACCCTGCTTGATTCTGCATTCCAAGGCCAAATTTGCCTGTCATTTCAGATGCTAGTAAAGTAATGCTCAAAATTCTCCAAGTCAGGCTTCAGCAACATGTGAACCGTGAACTCCCTGATGTTCAAGTTGGTTTTAGAAACGGCTGAGGCACCAGAGATCAAACTGCCAACATCTGCCGCGTCATGTAAGAAGCAAGAGAGTTCCAGAAAAACATCTATCTCTGCTTTATTGACTATGCCAAAGCCTTTGCCTATGTGAATCACAAGAAACTGTGGAAAATTCTGAAAGAGATGGGAATACCAGACCACCTAACCTGCCTCTTGAGAAATCTGTATGCAAGTCAGGAAGCAACAGTTAGACCTGGACATGGAATAACAGACTGGTTCCAAAGAGGAAAAGGAGTACGTCAAGGCTGTATATCGTCACCCTGCTTATTTAACTTATATGCAGAGTACATGATGAGAAACGCTGGACTGGAAGAAACACAAGCTGGAATCAAGATTGCTGGGAGAAATATCAATAACCGCAGATATGCAGATGACACCACCCTTATGGCAGAAAGTGAAGAGGAGCTAAAAAGCCTCGTGATGAAAGTGAAAGAGGAAAGCAAAAAAGTTGGCTTAAAGCTCAACATTCAGAAAACTAAGATCATGGCATCCGGTCCCATCACTGCATGGGAAATAGATGGGGAAACAGTGGAAACAGTGTCAGACTATTTTTTTGGACTCCAAAATCACTGCAGATGGTGAGGGCAGCCATGAAATTAAAAGACGCTTACTCCTTGGAAGAAAAGGTATGACCAACCTAGATAGCATATTCAAAAGCAGAGACATTACTTTGCTGACTAAGGTCTGTCTAGTCAAGGCTATGGTTTTTCCTGTGGTCATGTATGGATGTGAGAGTTGGACGGTGAAGAAGGGTGAACGCCGAAGAATTGATGCTTTTGAACTGCGGTGTTGGAGAAGTCTCTTGAGAATCCCTTGGACTGCAAGGAGATCCAACCAGTCCATTCTGAAGGAGATCAGCCTTGGGATTTCTTTGAAAGGAATGATGCTAAAGCTGAAACTCCCATACACTGGCCACCTCATGCGAAGAGTTGGCTCATTGGAAAAGACTTTGATGCTGTGAGGGATTGGGGGCAGGAGGAGAAGGGGACGACAGAGGATGAGATGACTGGATGGCATCACGGACTCGATGAACGTTAGTTTGAGTGAACTCCGGGAGATGGTGATGGACACGGAGTCCTGGCATGCTGCAATTCATGGGGTCGCAAAGAGCAGGACACGACTGAGCGACTGAACTAAACTGAGACTATGGAAAAGAGAAAAAAAGATTCAAATAACTAAAAACAGATATAAAACAGGAGTGATTACAACTGAGATTAAAAAGATAAGGAAGTTCTATGACGGATAATGCCTATAAATGACAGAGTATCGGCGATACTCACAAATTCTCAGAAACATACAAACTATTTTACTTATTAAGAAATAAAAAAAATGAGACATGTTGAAAGTGGAAGTGTTGGCCACTCAGATGTGTTTGACTCTTTGTGCCCTCATGGACTGTAACCCACATGGCTCCTCTGTCCATGGAATTTCTCCAGACAAGAATACTGGACTAGAGAGCCATTCCGTTCTCCAGGAATCTTCCAACCCAGGGATAGAACCTGGGTCTCCCTCATTGTAGGCAGATTTTTTATGATTTGAGTCATCAGGGAAGCCCGTTATAACTAGAGAGACTTAAAAAGTAGTCAGAAACCTCTAAGAAATATATAGGACCAAATTTGTCTGTTTTTATACCAGTACCACATCACCTTGATTACCGTGTAAGAGGTGTTGAAATACAAAGACCTCCATCTTTCTGCTTCAAGAGGTTTGCTGTTTGCTCTTTGAATAGTTCTATGGCTTTCACCATGTTTTATTCTGCTTCTACAAAGGTTGTCATGGCAGTTTTGATAATGAATTGATTGGTTTACTGACCCTTTGTGTGGTTATTAACAGTTATTAAATGTTTGGTAGTACAGCTCTACCAAACATTTACAAAAGAATTACCACTTATCCTGCTAATTCTATGGAGCAAGCATGGTTCTAATAGTTTGCTGATTTCCCAAAGACACAAGAAAGGAAAACTAGTAACCAACAACCCTGACGAATACTGATGCAAAATTAAAACACTTGCAAACCCACTTCAACACATATTAAAAAGATCTGGAGAAACAGACATAGAGAACAGACGGAGAGGGGAGGGGAGGAAGGAGAGGGTGAGATGTATGGAGAGAGTAACATGGAGACTTACATTACCATAAAGTAGAGAGCCAATGTGAATTTGCTGACTGACTCAGGGACTCAAACAGGGGCTCACTAACAACCTACAGGGGTGGGATAGGGAGGAAGTTGGAGGGAGGGGACATATGTATACCTATGGCTGATTCATGTTGGTATTTGGCAGAAAACAACTTCTGTAAAGCAATTATCCTTCAATTAAAATAAGTTAAAGAAATAAATAAAAAGATCTGATACCATGACCAAGTGGATTTTATTTATATAAGGCAAGGAGACGTCAACATACAAAAATCAATTAATATGACACACTACATTAACAGGTTTAAGGGGGGTAAAAAAACAGGATCAACTCGATGCAGAAAAAAACCATTCGACAAAAATTTGACAATCTTTCAAGATGGAACACTCAACAAACTACAAACAATAAATTATACCAACATCAACATATAAATGCCATTATGAAAAGAGTATAGCAATGGGGAAGGAATGAAAGCTTTTCCTCTGAGGTCAAGAAGGAGGCAAGGATGCACACTCTGCACTACAGTTCGACAAAGCACTGAAACCCTTAGAGCAATTACATCAGAAAAAGAAATCAAGGTCCCCAAATTAAGACAAAAGTAAATGTATCTTCTTTCCCACAGGACAAAGTTTCATCAGTAAAAATCATAGATTACAAGAGAAACATGCTATATCAAAAAACATTCTTTAATAACCACACAAAGGGTCAGTAAACCAATCAATTCATTATCAAAACTGCCATGACAATCGTAGAAGCAGAATAAAACATGGTGAAAGCCATAGAACTATTCAAAGAGCAAACAGCAAAACTCTTGAAGCAGGAAGATGGAGGTCTTTCTATTTCAAAACCTCTTACAAGGTAATCAAGGTGATGTGGTACTGGTATAAAAACAGACAAAGAAAAAAACTGAACAGAACACAGTACTCAAAAATAATTCTTTGTGTATATGTTAGGTATATGCACAAGAATGTCAAGAAACACAAAAGGGAAAAGACAGGCTCAACTGATCTGATTTCCAGATTTTACCAGCTATTGTGCATACTAACACCTGACTTCCACGTGCAGTTTCCTTACCCTGATTGACAGAGCAGACAGCACATCTACATGGGCACTAAGCAATCCCTGTTGCCCAACAGCACTGAGACCCCATCTTAGTGGGTGAGAAGCCAGGCCCAGGACGGTCCCCAGGGGAGCGTCCTCACAAGCGTCAGGTCACCGGGTCATGGGGAGACGGGATCTAAGTGGAGATGACAGGCCCTGAGGGAAGGCCCCGGGTGAGTGTGCATGTATAGGAGTCACACAGGACACTCCAGAGTCACACACGATTAGTGAATCCAGAGAAGGGCATTTCAGGAAGGACAGACTAAATATGATCTTACCTGACAAAGAGCCATGCCTCACTCCTTTTCTCTCCTCTTTCTTAAATTCAGGGCTTCCTCAGGCAACACGAGTCTTCAGAGGTCTATCATAAAAGTTTAAAACATGCTGTTTAATGCTTAGAGTCAACACATCCCCTTCCTAAGCCCCACCCCACACACACAGGGAACCCTCACCATGAGGAACAGACAGTCCCCTGTGGCCACTTGTCTCAGGAGGGACTCAGGACAGTCAACTTCCGCAGAGAGACCAACACGGGACTTTTCCACACTTTCCCTCAGGTCACACTCCCCTCTTGCTGAGGCCTCATGTACACAGCAGCAGGAGGCACCTCCGCTGACCAGGTAGTCTCGTTCAGGTCACACAGCAGGCCCTGATCCATCCCCACTCAGAACAGAGCACCCCCTCCTCAGCCCAGATCTCAGCCCTCAGGACTGGGAGGACTCAGAGTCCTGATGCTCAGTGAGGGATCCAGACTGGAATCAACTAGGGCATCTTAAACATTCTCGAGCTGTGGACCAACACAAACTACCTGAAGGGGAATCTTCAGTCAGAGGGTACAAAAATGTGTGTCGGGAGCTGCATTAGGCATTACTGACAAAATGGAGGCAAGGCCCCAACCCCCACTCCTTGTCCCGCAGGCATGGACCCGGGATGAAGGAGTTAGGTCTTATGATCTGACTTGTTTTCCCCTTTCCTCGGTTAAGTTGACTGAAAAGAATGTTAAGGTGCTTATTGTTCTTGAGAGGGGCATGAGAAGGTACAAAGCCTTCTGCAGTTGTGCCGAGAGAATAATCCATAAAGTTAACCACTGATATTTGTTCAAGAATCCTTACAAAGAGTGTTCCAGGAGGAGCACGTAGGCCGCAGCTTGAGGCCATGGGAAGGATTGTCATCTGAGACCTATTTGTGAGGGAAATGATTATGGCAAAGGAAGTTTGCCAAATTTAGGATTTAGGAATAATTAAGAATAGTTCATGCAAACATGGTCTCGATAAAGGACAGAAATGGTCTGGACTTAACAGAAGCAGAAGATATTAAGAAGAGGTGGCAAGAATACACAGTAGGAATGTAGAAAAAAGATTTTCACGACCCAGATAATCATGATGATGTGATCACTCATCTAGAGCCAGACATCTTGGAATGTGAAGTCAAGTGGGCCTTAGAAAGCATCACTAAGAACAAAGCTAGTGGAGTTGATGGCATTACAGTTGAGCTGTTTCAAATCCTGAAACATGATGCTGTGAAAGTGCTGCACTCACTATGCCAGCAAGTTTGGAAAACTTAGCAGTGGCCACAGGACTGGAAAAGGTCAGTTTTCATTCCAATCCCAAAGAAAGGCCATGCCAAAGAATGCTCAAACTACCACACAATTGCACTCATTTCACATGCTAGTAAACTAATGCTCAAAATTCTCCAAGCCAAACTTCAGCAATACATGAACCGTGAAATCCCTGATGGTCAAGCTGGTTTTCGAAAATGCAGAGGAAGCAGAGATCAAATTGCCAACTTCCTCTGGATCATGGAAAAAGCAAGAGTTCCAAAAAAACATCTATTTCTGCTTTATTGACTATGCCAATGCCTTTGACTGTGTGAATCACAATAAGCTGTGGAAAATTCTGAAAGAGATGGGAATACCAGACCACCTAACCTGCTTCTTGAGAAATCTGTATGCAGGTCAGGAAGCAACAGTTAGACCTGGACATGGAACAACAGACTGGTTCCAAAGAGGAAAAGGAGCACATCAAGGGTGTATATTGTCACCATGCTTATTTAACTTACATGCAGAGTACATCACAAGAAACGCTGGACTGGTAGAAACACAAGCTGGAATCAAGATTGCTGGGAGAAATATCAATAACCTCAGATATGCAGATGACACCACCCTTATGCCAGAAAGTGAAGAGGAGCTAAAAAGCCTCTTGATGAAAGCGAAAGAGGAGAGTGAAAAAGTTGGCTTAAAGCTCAACATTCAGAAAACGAAGATCATGGCATCCGGTCCCATCACTTTATGGGAAACAGATAGGGAAACAGTAGAAACAATGTCAGACTTAATTTTGGGGGGCTCCAAAATCACTGCAGATGGTGACTGCAGCCATGAAATTAAAAGACGCTTACTCCTTGGAAGAAAAGTTATGACCAACCTAGACAGTATATTCAAAAGCAGAGACATTACTTTGCCGACTAAGGTCCGTCTACTCAAGGCTATGGTTTTTCCTGTGGTCATGTATGGATGTGAGAGTTGGACGGTGAAGAAGGCTGAGCGCCGAAGAATTGATGCTTTTGAACTGTGATGTTGGAGAAGACTCTTGAGGGTCCCTTGGACTGCAAGGAGATCCAACCAGTCCATTCTGAAGGAGATCAGCCCTGGGATATCTTTGGAAGGAATGATGCTAAAGCTGAAGCTCCAGTATTGTGGACACCTCATTCGACAAGTTGACTCATTGGAAAAGACTATGATGCTGGGAGAGATTGGGGGCAGGAAGAGAAGGGGACGACCCAGGAAGAGATGGCTGGGTGACATCACGGACTCGATGGACGTGAGTCTGAGTGAACTCCGGGAGATGGTGATGGACAGGGAGGCCAGGCATGCTGCGATTCATGGGGTCGTGAAGAGTCGGACACGACTGAGCGACTGAACTGAACTGAAGAATAGTTAGAAGCTAAAAATTTAAGCAATGTGGTAGTGCTAGCATGTTTTACTATAGCTTATACAGATTAGGAATTTCAGAGATATTAATAGCTATAAGCCTTTTTAGGAGATAGTGAGCTTAGGATGCTAGGGGCAAACAGGATTTAGAAAGATAAACAAACTTAGCAATGTGGTATGCAGCCCAGACAAGTAATCAGGATTCTGAAAGAATCGCTAAGCAGAAACTCTGTTTGAAGGCAACAATGCTTCATGGAGACAATAAATCTGGGTGAGGGGAAACTGAAAATGCCAAACCTCTGACCTAGTGCTTTTGTCACCGTATAAAAGAGAACCTGAAGCTTGACATAAACATGCAGCCCCGTACCTTGAGTCAGAGGCTGCATCATTCTCCACCGACACTGCTCATCTCTTCAGGCTGATTGCCTGGCTGCTGGAGCTGGACTCCGGCACGTGTATGCAAAATGCATCATCAATGACTCGTGAAGCCTGGACTGAGCACCATTCAGAGGAGAAAAGCACCCCCCCCCCCAATTCTCTTTTTCTTTTGCAGCCTTACTAAGGTATAACTAACAAAAATGGTATAAATGTACTGTGTACAAAGTGATCATGTGATAGACTCATACACTGAACAATTAATATAGTCGAGTAAGTTACACTTCCACCTATGACTACACTGTATTATTTCTCTCTGGGCGAATTTCAAGGATATAGAAACACTACTGGCAGCACGCAGTACCTCAGATCCCCAGAACTTGTTTTACAACGGAAAATCTCTACTCTTTGACTACCAGTGCCCCATTTCCCCCTCCACCCACCTCCTGCTAACAGCCTTATTACTCGATGGCTCTATGAGTTTGACAATTCTAGTTTCCACATAGTGTCTGTCCTCCTTTGTCAGGCTTATTTAACTTGGCATAATGTTCTCTAGGTTCATTCATTCTGGCATAAATGCAGGACTCTTGATTTTTATATTTATATACAGAGGAAAAAATAGTTCATGAACATACAATATATAATAAATATTTCTATACCACACTTTTGTAACCTATTCTTTTGTCAAGAGACATCTGGGCTTTGTCTATGCCTTGGCTACTGCAAATCCAGTCACACTCATGGGACTGTGGACATATCCCTGAAAAACTGATTGCTCTTCCTTTGGATATCTGTCAGAAATGGGTTTGACAGACTGTAGGCCTGTTCTATGTTACTTTGTTAAGGAACTTCCATTTTATTTTCCAACATAGTAGTACCATTAACATTGCCACCAACAGTGCAGTTAAGATTCCCTGTTTTCTGTACTCTGCTTATGTGTGCTTATTTTGGGAGGGACAGCAGTGGATAACACAGCACCCAGCCTGGCAGCAAGAGAGTTGCAGCTGCATCTTCTAGAGGACAAGCCTCCAGGCTGCAGATCACTGCGGCATCGCTGCCCTCTGATTTTTTGGAGCCATCCTCCCCTATGTCACAGGACTTTATGACTCTTCTCAGGTTGGGCCCAGAGATCCCTAACAAGCAGGACCACCTTATAACAAGCATTCTGTGATCTTAACCTTAGTACTCCTATTTTCCCAGCGGGACTCAAACAAACTTACAAACTTTAATGGTGTCCAACAGAGTGTCCACAGAGCCCATAATGAGCCTCTAACCCTCTTATACAAACACAAAGCATTCCAAGCCCTGATAGCTCATGCATGAGGCAAAATACAAAAGAGGACACCCAAGGATCCACAGACATAAGACACCATATTTTCATTTACAGAGAGTGATCCAAGTCAAACATCGACATCTCCAAAGACTATGAAAAAAAGGGATAATCACAATGATGCAATGGCCCACTGAGACCTCAGCATCTTCCAAGGAAACACTCCAGATTCTCTTGGCATCGTCTCAATTGCACATGAACCTTTCTGCATCGGCAACTCCAAGTACACAATGATACCAAAGTTGATGCAAAAAATGACCTGAGATTTTCCCTGTTACTCTACAGTGCCTGCCTGCTAAAAGAGCCAACAAAAGCCAGGGAGTGGAGTGGATGCTGGGGGCACCTGCTAGAACCAGACCCTCAAGCCCAAGGCTCCCATCCTCCTGCACCCTCGGCTGCCTGCGGGCTCAGCCCAGGCCACAGTTCTAACAGTGGAAAACACTTCTCTTGGCTGAATTCCATATCCTCCTTTGCTGCTCACGTGTGGTCACGAGTTGTCAAATCAAACCTGTGCAGGCACATGTCAGCCTCAGCACTGCTGTCCTGGGGAACACGAGCTCAGGCAGTAGAACCTCAAACCACTCCATGTGGGCTCTCCAACAAACCCACTTCCAGGTTCTCCAGCCTGAATGGAGACATTCTCTTCCAACAGATCCACACACCCCTGGTCCCTGCAACTACACTTGGGATGGGTGCACACTCCATTCACTGGGCTCACCTTGATGGCCCCACGTACTGCCACAACCCTCCTGCAGACCACTCCAGGTTCCCTCTGCTTTCCCAATTTGTCTCCCTCTCCTCCCTGATGACTGGACTAAGCAGGACTAAAGCGCACAGGGGTTCCTTGGCAAAGGGGATCACAAGAGGAGTGCCCACAAGCTACCACCCAAAGGACACTGCACATGTAGTATGAAAATCAAGAGACTGGCCCTCTGGGAAAGTGTGCCACCACCTGGGGACATTATGGAGTCCACATACAAAGGCATTTGAGATGAGGAAGTCTCAAAGCAAGGGTCTCCAGGTCTCACTATCTCCTGTTTTCTCTACCCACACCTACTTGGAAGATACTCCAGCTCTTGGGGTGGGGGTGGGGAGGGAACATCTCCTTCCTGCCCCATTAGGTTTTGGATTTCTGCTCATCCTCAGTGCACTGAAATCACAATCGCTAACACTGAGCACATGAACTCCCAGATGGCAAAGCTGCTGTCCACGATGGTGACTGGTCCTGGATGGACAAAGCTTAGATCTAGGGGCTGCAGAGGACTAAACCCAACAGACTAAAGGAGGGGACATCTTAGCCTGCTGCTTGAGGACTCCAGTTTTGTAGGGCTTTTCAGGACTTCCTATATTTCTTGGATCATCTTTTGAGTAATTAAGTAGCCACATGGGGTAAAGATCAATTACAGCTGAAATGTCCAGAACATGGGAAACATCTTCATCACCTGCCCTGTTCTCTTGGTCTTCCCTGAGGATTATTCAACCCAACCCATAGTCCTGTCATCTACAGACATTTCCAGTAACAGGTACTGCAGCCACGCTGGGAAGAAGAGGAATACAATGAGCCCTAAAAAAGGGGAACCAGGAAGGACTCAAAATAACCCATGAAGAAGGGCATTAATTTCTGCTGATGGCAACTGATACAGAGGCAATAAACCTGGGTAACATGAGAGAGACTGTTGGGGGGGGATGGGGAGACCTCTCTGAGCCTAGACTTAAAGGGTGACAAAGGGCCTGAGGCACGGTGATGTGAAGGTGAGAAAAGAACTACAATGTCAGACAGAAATGGTTTGGGTATTTGGAAACAGAGAAAAGGTAAATGAGACCAGGACAGGCTGAACCATGAGCAAAGGGTCAACTCCCAGGATGAGGCTGGAGACACTGACAGGGCCCTGAGCTTGACAGAGGGCTGTGGAGAAACAGCGAGGAGTCAAGCTTTTGACCCAAGAACAAATGAAAGCCAGTGGAGGTCTGAATATCAGGACTTAAAAAAAAAAAAAATCTCCCTTCAGATTCAGCCTTATTTATAGAAGTCATCTAATTCTGAGCCTGTGATCCTGCCTCCATCCTAGTTTTCCTTTTTGGTTTTCATTCAGGGAGGACTGGGATCTATTTAAAATTCTCATTACCACAAGAAACTCCCTCCAAACCAAAACTGCACATACAGACACACAGCCAATTCATTAAGCATTTCAGGGGTCAGTGTTGCTCACGCTGAGAGTTTCTGGTCTAGTCTCTCATCTCCATATTACAAGTGGGCTCCCTCAGGCCCAGAGAGAAGCCGTTTATGAGAAGGTCTGAGCTGAGTGAAGAGAACCAGGTATAACTGAATAATGAAAAGGGAGGCTGAAGGGCAAGTGGGCCAAGTTTGTCCTTAATGCCCAGCCCATTTAAGACCAGGAACATCTGTCATGTATCTGAGCAAAAGAAACTTTTCTTTCAAGATTGGGTCAAACTGATAACAAGGAGGTAATTCTTTATTATACGATTGCAGTAAAATATTTAAAAAATACAGAATTGCAAACATATATCCACTGGTACAAAAAACATTGTAAGGGGTCAGCTTGGAAGTAGGATCTGAGCAATCTTTTTCATTATGAATAGAGAGGCTCTGTTGGAAGGTTCCAGGTCAATCCAGCCCATCCTTCCTCATTTGCACAGAAAAGTCACAAAGGGACCTGAGGGAAACATCTCCATATCACTGCACAGCTCACTTTTTTTCACTGATCATAGAAAATGGAGAAAACAGACCATTAGACTAACCAGTTAAACTAGGTGTTTTCTTTCTCTTTTTGAAAGGGAAGAATGAAGCATTTTGTTGGTTTTATCATGTTAAATGTCCTTTTATTTTCCCATTTCTCAAAGAAATGCCTTTGATTTCACAAGATTTAATGTCATACCTCCGTTATTCTCTGGTAAAGAGCTGAGACCAGAAATATCCATTTGTGTGTGCACACATAAACTCATACACACAATTCATGTCTTTGGTAAAACCACAGTTGAAAATATGTCTATTTTATTACACGATGTTCAGAGGGTAACAGGCAGGAAGGCCAGGGGTCTCCAAATGGAGGAAATAGGCTGCAAGTGTCAGACATTTCTCTCTCTCTTAAGCAGCAGGAGTAAACAAACTAGCGATATTTTTTTCCTTCTCTATACAAATTTAAAAGGAGGTTTTTCTTAAAACACTGTGTTGTCATAATGACACCTGGGGTCAGACTCTCAAGATAATCAGGACTACAGGTGCCTGGGGGTCCCCACACAAGCTCCTGTCCCAATTACACCTGAGGAACCCCGGATATTAATAACTGTGGGGGGCCAATCCGTCAATTTCCTTTTAGATACTGGGGCAACTTACTCCGTGCTTACTGAAGCCCCCTGGCCCACTTCTTTCCCGATCCGTTTCCATAATGGGACTGTCTAGACGAGCCAAAGGGTATTATTTCGGTTATTATGTTGTAACTGAGATTCTGCGCTACTTTCACAAGTGTCTGATTGTGCCAGAGTCTCCCTCACCCCTTTTGAGGAGGAATATACTGAACCTCTATTTTCATAAATATGGAGCCCTCCCTTTCTCTCCCTTTAGTTGAACAAAGTGTAATCCTAGAGTATGGGCTGATGGAATATCTGTGAGTCAAGCACAAAATGCTATTCCTCCAGTGGTCAAGCTCAAAGACCCACACTTATTTCCACATAAGAAGCAGTATCCACTGAAACCTCAGGTTAAGGAAGGGTTAAAGCCCACCATCGAAAATTTAAGGGAGCAGGTACTATTTGTTCACTGTTAACAGTCCATACAACACTCTTATTTTGGGTATAAAGAAATCAAAAGGTAATGGAGACTAGTCCAAGATTTACAAATAATAAATGAGGCTGCAGTTCCTTTACACCCCGTGGTGCCTAATCCTTATACTCTATTGTCTGAAATTCCTGAATGAGCCAAATATTTCTCAGTAATTGATTTGAAAGATGCTTTCTATTCTGTGCCTTTGGTGGAGGAAAGTCAATTTCTATTTGCCTTTGAAGACCCTATGCAGCCAGCTTCTCAGTTAACCTGGACAGTTTTGCCCCTGGGATTTCGTGACAGTCCTCACTTATTTGGACAAAGTTTGTCACGGGATCTCCAAAACTTTAATAGCTCCGAAGCGGTAGTGTTACAATATGTAGATGGTATTTTGCTCTGTGCTGAGACAGAGGAAGCTTGTTCAGGAGCCTCAGAAGATTTCGTAAACGTTCTGGCAGGCTGCAGTTATAAGGCATCAGGAGAAAAGGCTCAGCTTTGTCAACAATCTGTTAGATATCTGGGCCTAATCATATCAGAAGGGACTAGGGCCATAGGCCCTGAGAAAATTAAACCCATACTAAATCATCCCCTATCTATGACTTTAAGACAATTGAGAAGATTTCTGGGAATCACAGGCTACTGTCATATTTGGATTCTGGGTTATGGTGAACTTGCCCGGCCTTTATATAAACTTATAGCTGAAACTTAGCAGGCCCAAACAGACAAATTGTTTTGGTCTCCAGATACTCAAAAGGCTTTTAAGGTTCTTCAGACTGCCCTCCTGCAAGCTCGTGCTTTGAGCTTGCCCACAGGGTCAGGATTTGTTTGTCACTGCAAGAAAAGGTACGGCCTTGGGAATTTTGTCGCAAGCCTGAGGGCCTCCCCAGCAACCTACTGCTTATCTAAGCAGAAAATTAGATGTAATTTCCGTGGGTGGCCCCACTGCCTATGAGTAATTGGGACAGCAACTTTATTAGCACCTGAAGCTTTAAAAACAATTAATCAACGAAATCTTACTGTCCTGACTTTTCAAGATGTGAGTGGAATCTTGAATTCTAAGGTTAATATTTGGATGACAGACAGTAGGCTTCTTAAATATCAGTCATTGTTGTTAGAAGGACCAGTAACTAAGCTTAAAGTCTGTGGACATTTAAATGCTGCCACTTTCCTTCCTGAGAAGGAAAATGAAACACCTGATCACGATTGTTCCCAATTTCTAACGTTAAACTATGCAGCTTGGGAGGATCTAATGGATACCCCATTAGACAACCTTGACATGGAAATATTTACAGATGGCAGTTCTTTTCTTCGGGATGAAAAGCATAAAGCAGGTTACACCATGGTGACTGGTGAACACGTTTCAGAAACAAGATCTCTCCCCCGGGGAACCAGTGCTCAGTTAGCAAATCTTGTGGCTCTGACCCGAGCTCTAGAGTTAAGCAAAGGGCAGAGAGTAAATATCTACATGGATTCTAAGTATGCTTATTTGACTTTACATGCTTATGCTGCAATATGGAAAGAAAGACAGTTTAAAACAGCAACAGGAAAACCTATTATGCATCTCAGAGAGATCGAGAGACTTTTAACTGCTATATATTGTGTAGCTGTTATGCACTGCAAAGGGCACAGCAGGGATGGGAGTAAAGCAGCTGGAGGTAATCAGCTGGCTGACTGTCAAGCCAGAAAATCAGCACTTTATGAAACCCCTTCACTACAGACGCCTTTGATCTGGACAGGTCCTGTGGAAGAGGAAAAACCACAATATACTGAGGAAGACTTAGAAAGATGAGAAAAGAGGAACTAAGATTACAAATAAAGCATGGTTATAGCCCGAGGATAGAAGATTAATAATTCCTGAAAATGCTCAATGGAAAACTCTTAAGGGTTTACACCAGAATTTTCATTTGGGTGCAGAGCGTACTTACCAGATGGCTTCTCATTTGTTTGAAGGTAAAAATGTAATGAAAACTTTAAAGGACATTATCAAAAGGTGTGAGGTTTGTCAGAAACATAACCCAAAGACTGAGAAGCTAGCAATATCTGGATTACAATGAAGTGGAAAGTATCCTGGAGAGGGCTGGGAAATTGATTTTACTCATATGCCAAAAGCTAATTGATATTCTTGCTTACAAGTTTGGGTAGATACTTTTACTGGATGAATTGAGGCTTTACCCTGTCATAGTAAGCAGGCTAAGGAGGTTATAAAGATTTTAACCCATGAAATTATCCCCAGGATTGGGCTGCCACGGAGCCTTCAGAGTGACAATGGCTCCGCATTTAAAGCTGCTGTGCCGGGGTCCAGCCCCGGTGGATCCAGGGAATTCGAAGGGTGGACGGCGTTGGCGTGGAAAGACTTGTTTATTTATTAATATAAGATTAGATTAAGAAACTATAGTGTAGTAGGAAGATTAAGTGGAGGAAGAGGGCTGAATAGCTTGGTTTACGCGGAAGACCAATAAAATTCCAGATAAGGAATTTGCACCATCTACGTTGGGCCACCAGCGCCCGCTTGAATATCTAAGGGTGCCTCGCCTTAAGCTCCCTTTCGTGCGGGTCTTAACAGCCAGGGCAAGTAAGTAGACCTGGCGAGCCTCCGCGCCCCAGGTGGAGATTCAGCCTGAAGTTAAAGTAAAGAGCAGAGAGAAGGAAAGGGAGAGAAGAAGAAAGAGAGAGAGAGACACGGGGGGAGCCAGAGCCCCAAGAAACCAGGCCGAGAGACTAGTTCGAGAAACTGGTCCGAGAAACTGGCCCCTGGCCCCATCCTTTATTGTTCAGAAGGCCTTTTATACTTTTGATAAAACACGGAGATCAATGGGTAACACAAAATTATGTAGCGTTCGCAGCTCAGACTCTTTCTATACATCATTTTGTATACAAGAGGTCTCAGGTGATTTACATTATCTTTTGGCCAAGAGGCTTGTTAACACTTTTTGGCTCTCTTCCTTAATGAATGTTAATTTTGTTTCCCCTGAAGTGTTTTTCTTTAATCTGCATCTCCTTAAAGCATTAAAGTTACATCTCTATAGAACAAAGGTGCAGTGGGATATAACAAAGAAGGTACTTAACTCAAAGATCAAATGTTGCTAATACAAGGTCTACTACTTGTTTTTCTGTATACCAACTATATCTACAAATAAAGGATGTGAAAATTTGGCAGCAAGTATTGACTCAACAAATGAAACCTTTAATCGGTCCTATTTTAAAGATTTTGACTCCTCGGAAGCTCCTACATTCCTAGGATGTTTTAAGCTTCCTGTGCCTCCTGCGGTCAGGAGGCCTCAAACAATCACACGCGCAGCTGTACGAGTCCTGCAGGCAGGCTAGAAAGCCATCAGAGGGTTTTTTGGATTGAAACACTCTTTCAAATGCAGAAGACTAAAGCCCTGAATTGACTTTTTCCAGAAAATGTCAGAAGAGTGGAAAAGCAGAGTACAAAAGCCAGCAGATTTTTGTTGGGGTACATGCTTAGGAATTTCCAGAGGGGTCCCTGAAGTCTGAACACGCCTTGCGCATGTCAGCTTCCTTCCTCATGACCTTGTCACGGGCGGGATTCCTCACACTGGCTCCCAGCACTGCTGTAACTCAGGGGGTATCTAAAGCGCTAGAAATAGAATATCACTTACACTGTTCCTGGAGACCCCAATCTTCAGGAAAGGTTGAAAAATCTAATGACATTATCAAAACACATCTGTGCAAATTAACTCAAGAAACGCAGGACAACTGGATTAAAGTCCTACCCATAGCTTTAATGAGGGCTTGAACTGCCCCAAAAAAGGAGGGACTGTCCCGCTTTGAAGATATTTATGGAAGGCCTTTCTTATGCACAGACATCGTTATAGACCCTGAAGCCTTGGAGTTCACTAGTTATGTAACTCAGCTCTCAGCTTTTCAACAGGCATTAACAGAACTCTGGGAGATGACTCCTGACCAAGTCTCTGAGTCAAGCAAGCCTCTGTTTGAGCCAGGAACCGAGGTCCTCAGAAAAACATTGGAATCTGGGGGCCCATCCCTCGAGCCCCTCTGGGAAGGCCCTTACCAGGTTATTCTTTCTTCTTCCACAGCTGTCAAAGTGCCAGGAATTGATTCATGGATACATCACACTTGAGTTAAGAGGTGGCACCCTGACCAGAACTAAGGGACTTCATTTTATGTCTTTATTTTCTATGCTCTGACTTTGTACTTTTCAGATGGGCCTGATAATCTATGTGAGCCTACTTCTGCTGACTCCAAATATCCTGAGTGTGCTGTTTGATCCTCAAGACAATGCCTTCCTGTCCTGGGCTCACTCCGCTGCATTCCACAACTGGTCTAACTGCTGGGTCTGCGGAGCGCTCCCCTCTTCATCATGAAAGGCTTCCTGTGGCAGACATCTCCACTTCAAGAAAAAGACTTTCTCCAAGTCTGCAAATACCTTCGACAACAATCATATGTGATGCCTCTTCTACATCTGATGGCATCTACCAACCCTAAAATGGACTGGTGCAACACTTTGTACTTTAACTATGGACATAATGTGACTTTTAATTTTGATTACACATTGTCTCGGTTTCATGACTATTTCGCTACACATAAGGCAAATAGGTCTGGATCTAATGGTTTTTTACCTGACGTTTATCAAATATAGGATGAGGTTATATGGATAACTCCTGAAAAAGGACGTCTAGTATCTACTGCCCCTATATGCTACGAGCAAACAGAGCCATACCCAAAAGTCAGCCAACAACCTCATTACAATGATTGGAAACAACTGGGATTTTTGCCTCAGGATGTATGCAACGTAATCATTCCCGTGTTTTCCAACCCCAGTTCAGGTCCTCCCTTTGTCTGGCCAGGCACTAACTGGGACTGGATATCTCAGCTGGCTTGCTACAAACAGGACCTATTGGCTATGTGGCTCTTACCTATGGGCATGTCTTCCCCTTGGTTGGATAGGGAGATGCACCCTGGGTCTAGCCTTTACTCACGGCTTTATATTTTCAGAGCTCCCAAGAAAGCCTGCTAATTTACCCACCTTAAAACTCAGTGGGCAAGGTCTGTATTTCACTGGTATGATTATTTGGCTGCAGCCTTTGTTCCCTCTTTGGGAACTACAGGTGTTATGCTACGAGTGGATGCTTTGACTAATTTTACTCAACAGGCATTACAAGATTCTCAAAAAGCTATTTCAGCTCTTAATGCTGAGAAAGCACAAATTAGAAAGGTAGTTTTACAAAACAGATTGGCTTTAGATATTCTGACAGCTGCACAAGGAGGAATTTGTACCATTATTCATACCCATGTTTCAGTGCTATTCTCTCAAATCATCCCACCCTCACCTTCTCCCAGAGTCCAAAAGTCTGTTCTTTACATCTGTGTCTCCCTTTATGCCCTGCATGTAGGATCACTGGTACCACCTTTCTAAATTCCATATATATGCATTAATATACAGTATTTGTCTTTCTCTTTCTAACTTATTTCACTCTGTATAATAGGCTCTAGGTTCATCTACCTCATTAGAACTGATAAACGAGGTGACATTTTTGCTAAGTATGGCACAAAATAACCTAAGATGATTGACTACTAAGAAAGATGACTACCAAAGAAAATTTCAAATGTATGAGATGAAGGGAAGAAAGCACTCAGGCAAGGAATGAATCTGAGAAAAATTTGAAAAAAAGAAAAAAACTGTGAATTATTTTTAATCTAAAAATCTGGTGTCAAAGTTTAAAAAAATGTGGAGAATAATATTTAGAAAAGGATGATAAGACTAGAATACTGGAAACTAAAAAAGCTTATTTCTGAAGTTAAAAATGAGTACAGAAACTGAATGAATTAAGACCTATTCCAAGCTACAAAAAGCACCATACATAAAGAAAGGAGAAAATGTGAATCCGTTTTTGGTTGTTTTTTTTTAAAAGTGTTCCTTTAAAAATGCTACTCAATAATGATACAGTGGATAAGAATCTGCCTGACAATGCAGGGGACATGGGTTCTATCCCTGGTTCAGGAAGATCCCACAAGTACAAGCAACTAAGCCTGTGCACAACTACTGAGCCTGTGCTTTAGATCCTGGGAGCCGCAACTCCTGAGCCCACGGCACAGCACAGCCCAAAAAGATTCATTAAAAAAAAAAAAGAAAAAAGCTACCACAGAGTAACACTTCAGAGTCAGTCATTTCTTGTCCCAGATCTCTTCTTCCTTGACCTCTATCTCATGATAGGACAAGGGAAGGGGGTCTCTCACAACTCAACAGGGTTTGCAAATGAAAGTCATCTTCTGCCACAACTAATAAAACAAGACACAAGCCTTATTCGACAGGAGTTTTGAAATTCTCATCCTCCTCTGTATAACTAAAAAAAATCATCTGTATCCAGACAACTGGCCACAGCTGGATCGAGCTTACCCCTCTGTTCACCTGTCTCCCTATTTCATCTGGGTTTCGGTGTCTCTTTTTGTCCCCCTCTGCTCTCCTGCTGTTGCTGTCCTATTTCCTCCCTCACACGTATCCTGTCCCAGGCTGCTACAATTCGTTCCCCCTCCAAATGCTCTCTCTCCAACCTTCCTGAGTCTTTCAAAAATCCCTACCTAAGTCTGCCTCTTTCTTCCCCCATTTCGGCTCCCTCTCTGCGCTCCAGATTACTCCACTTCTCTCGCTGTGACTCTCCCTGCCTCCCCACTCTCTGGCAGGCCATGTGGCTATGCTTCCTTCCAGCCCTTTCTTCCTCTGCTCCTTACCTTTCTCTGCCAGCACCATAAAACCGGCCACCTCAGATTGAGACTTGAACCCATGTGGCGGGACTCCAACCGGGTAAAAACACAATTCGGGACTCTAACGGAAGAGGCCTGGACTCAAACCCGGCTGAAACCCAGTTACGGACTCTCCACCTCTGACGTCCCTCATCGCCCTTCGCCTCCCCGCTCCCATCACTGAGACAGGGCAGTTCTCCCTGTGCTGTTTCCCAGTCCCTGGAGATCTGGCTTTTTGATTTATTAATACTTCTCTATTTTACTCACCTGGCTATTTTCAAGGCTTACCCTCTTTGACTTGACTATCCCTTTGCAAATCCCTCAGCCAGTCTCAGTTTTCCCACTTGTTCTCCCTGATGCTTTTCTCCTCAGTTTCAGTTATTTCTCTCAGTCCTTCTGACTCTGCTTCTCCTGATCCTCCTGCCTCCTGAATTTACTGAGTGGGCGACAAAACGTATCGCCCCCGGACCAGAAGATCACCGTTTCCGACGGAGTTGAATTGGGAATGGAACAGCACTGGCTGTCACAGGTCTTCTACCCTATGCGGGGTGAGGGGACGGGCTGACAGGAAAGGGGGCTGCTGCGGGGCAGAAGGACCGGCCTCAGGAGACGCGAGGACAGAGGGCTGGGAGGGAGGGGGCTCGGGAGCGGGGCGGGCTCTCCGGAATCCCAGGACCGGGGAGAGGGCGCGCGGCCTATCTGGGCTCTGCCTCCAGCGGTCGAGAAGGTGACGCGGCGAGCGCGACTCCAACTCGCGAGAGAGGGCTTTACTTGGCGAGGCAGAGGTAAACAAGGGTTTTAAGCAGGAAAATGTCGCCAGAGGCGGTGTCTATTAGCACCGAGGGCCGAAACCGCCTCAGCAACACTTAAAACCCAAACGAAAAGATAACTGGGCCGCAACGGCAGCGGCAGCGTCTATTCGGGGCCGAGCACCGGGTGCCAGGGTGTTCAGGTCGCTGGCAATTCCCACACCAAAAGAGTCGGACACGACTGAGCGACGGAACTGAACTGAATTGAGGACGAGTGAGCGGGGGCTGAGGTGGGGGTTGGAGGGGTGGCGAGCTCTGCAAACTTACTCTAGAAGGAAGCTTAGGCGCAGCTCGAGAACCTTGGCTCCGCGCTCTCCAACTTCCGGCTCCGTGTGAAACTGCTTTTGGTTTTAGAGCCGCAGCTTCCGACCAGGGGCGGGGCGAGCACCCGCTGTGCACAGAGTTCGTGGGAGGGGCGGGGCGCGGAGGGGGCGGGGCCTGTTACCTTGACAGCATTAAGTTACCGCCTGTAACACTGCTCAAGTAAAAGCTTCAAGTTATGTCCGAAGCCAAGATACTTCCTCTTAAGACTAAAAGGGTTTATTCTCAATAAAAAAAACTGTTTTTCACAGCATGTTGTTCTCAGATCCTGCTAGTGAGGCTGAAGCAATTCAGGGATCTGGGGGCTTCGGCAGTTTTAAGAAACAAGAATGGGACTAGTCTCTATATTACAAATACAAAACTCTGCCTGGGTAGAAATGGGCTTTTCCCTACTCATACCCTACAAAACAGCAAACTTAGCATAGTGCTGAGTTCAACAAACTCAGGGTCAGTACCTGGGTGTCTGAGATGGAGGACTTAAGGGATGTGATCATTTGGGTCACTAAGCACAGCCTTTTAAGAGCAAGACACTTTAAATGATTATAAACTGCGTTTTTGTTTCTTTTATCCAACGTGTTTTAATTATTTCCCCTTTCTAAACCCAACTCTTTAAACAGCGACATAAAGGGGGTTGTATAAGCAACTCTTACAATGACAAACATCATTGTGTAAGTTTAAGCTACAGAGAAAAACTAACTGATAAGTATAATGTGAAACGATTACCACAGTAAGTTTGTCTAGCATCCATAATTTCGTATAGATAACCTAAAAATGATTCTTGACAGTGCATTCACCAATGATTTATCAGATACAACACCAAAAGCTCACGACAACAAAATAAAAAGAGGTAAATTGCACACATCCTAATTATCAAATATTGTGCAGTAAACCATCCTCAGCAGTGAAAAAACAATGTACACTATAATAACAAAAATTACCAAGCATATATTCAATAATAGTTCAACATCGAGAATAGATAAAGAACTCTAAAAAGTACCGATCACCAATTCCACCATAGGGGTGGGGAGCTTTCTTAACCAACCAGCCCACATATTGCAAATAAAAGACAAACAGTACCATAAAATAGAAACTTAATGACAAAAATAAAAGACAATCATTTATAATGCATACAAATATAAAAACAGGAAAGTAGCTATGCCTTGGAAAAAAAAAATGATGGTTCATCACTGAAGTTATCACTCCACTACATAAGCTCTGTCATTAAGTTGCTACAAAATTAAGTGTGGAGGCACCCAGGTGACAAGCATGCAGCATCAGCAACACTTTAGTCAACAGCCTCACAACTATGAGGGTGTGAACCTGAACAGTACCCTTGTCAGGAGACGTTCCTACACCTCTTGGTGAGGCTCAAAGGGCATGGTGATAGTACACGTGAACAACACTATCACAGTGCCCTTCACGCAGGCTTTTCTAACATCACTCAAAGCCAGGAAAAGATGTACAGGTCAAGGTCTTCAGATACTTTCTCATATCACAGAACATGCTGACCACTATACTAAGTAGCTTCAAGTGGTAATTCTGTATGCAGCAGGAAAATATTACAACCAATAAGGGAAAGGATTCTCCTTTAAAAATTTTCTCTTACGCAGTAAACCCACACCACAGAGAGTCCATGAGGAGCTGCCCCTTAAACACAGGCGGATTACCACAGCAAAGAAACTGGACATGACTTCAGACCCTAGGGCCACATACATCAAAATCAAATTTAAAAGGAAAAATTATACAAACTAAGGGGAAAGCAAAGTCAGGAAGAGTCTACACTCCCAGACTAGATAGACCAGTACAAGAGCAGAAAACTATGACATGTGGGGGTCTCATATCCTAAGACCTTGAGATGGGACTATTTGGTCCACCCAGAGATGCCAAGCTAAGAGCCTGAAAGATTCACACATATTCCCTTTGTTGGACTGCTGTCCTTACAGTTTTCCCAAGTAACAGGCACAGAAGATCCAATCCACCAGCTTATTCCACACACCCTGACATGTATGGCAGCAAAAGGAGAACAGCAGAAATGACTGAGCGATCTCAAGAGGCAGACAGGGACTAAGATAGTTCATTACAGGTTCTGAGGTGCCAGATAAAATTAAAAAGCATCCAGTACTTTCCCATTTTCCAATTCTATCTTCCAAATATGACAACTGTGATGCAACCAGCACTGGATCAGGGGTTAGGCGCTTGGGGCATCAGCTCTGATCTATATGGACTAAGAATTGAGTAGCCAATACATCCAAGCCCACAAAGAGAGAAGAGGGGGCAAGGCAGCCCACCTCATGCTCCTCACACTCGAGAACAACCAGCTCACAGCAGGGAGATGGCGAGTGTTGTGGATACAAACCTTGCCTTTGTGTCTGATGGAGCTGCAGCACCATGGGCGGGTGAAAGAATACATGATACATGTTGAAGGACAGGCTGAGAACTCGGGGAAAGGTTAAGCTTCCTCTGGGACTTTAATAAACAAACTGCTCTTTGGCCAAAGAGCTGAGAGAGTCAATTCCTAGGTAGGTTGAGAAGTCCGGGGTACCCGAGGAGGAGAAAGGGGTCTGGGGCCCTCGAGGACGAGAAAGGGGTCTGGGGCTTTCGAGAAGGACAGATAGTGTTCTGGACTTCTCAAGGAGAAGAAAAGGACAAACTTTTTTCTTTAAGCCCAGAGCTGATGATTACACAACAAAACAAGAGAGCTTAAAGTCTGTACTAAGCATAGACATTACCAAATAAGCTCCGTCTAGTCAAGGCTATGGTTTTTTCAGTGGTCATGTATGGATGTGAGAGTTGGACTGTGAAGAAAGCTGATTGCTGAAGAATTGATGCTTTTGAACTGTGGTGTTGGAGAAGACTCTTGAGAGTCCCTTGGACTGCAAGAAGATCCAACCAGTCCATTCTAAAGGAGATCAGTCCTGGGTGTTCTTTGGAAGGAATGATGCTAAAGGTGAAACTCCAATACTTTGGCCACCTCATGTGAAGAGCTGACTCACTGGAAAAGACTCTGATGCTAGGAGGGATTGGGGGCAGGAGAAGAAGGGGACAACAGAGGATGAGATGGCTGGATGGCATCACTGACTCGATGGACATGAGTTTGAATGAACTCCAGGAGTTAATGATAGACAGGGAGGCCTGACATCCTGCAATTCACGGGGTCGCAAAGAGTTGGACACAACTGACTGACTGCACTGAACTGAAGATAATACAAAAACAATGTATCCTGCTTGAGGACAGGTTTCTCCTTCTTGAGAAACTTCTGACTATCCTGTCATCTTGAAACGGAAATTCTGGGCATGAGTCTGGTAAGACCTTTACAACCTTGAGACATTCTTTTGAGTTACTGTAATAACCAATTGAGAAACTATAAAGCTCCCTTGCTAAGACTAGCAAGGGGGGGCATTCTCCATCCCCCTTCTGATGTCTATGTTAGAAGCTTTCTCTGTTCTATTTCATACTTTAATAAAACTCTGCTACACAAAAGCTCTTGAGTGATCAAGCCTGGTCCCTGGTCCCAAAGCTATATCTTCTTCTTTAGAGATCATGAATCTGACGTTGTTCACCGTAAGCTCTCATCTTTATGTACCATTACAAGAGGTTTCCAACCACTATTAATGATGTGCTTTCCTCTCTGTCCTGAGAGCTCATCTCTGTTCACACTTTGATACATTCCCATCCATTTAGGGGTTTTGTTTTGTTTTCAAAACAAGTATCTCAATAAAATATATGATGCATGAAAAGAGCACACCTAACACTGCTTTCAATGGTGAAAGACTGAAAACTTTTCCTCTAAGATCGGAAAGAAGGCAAGGATGCACAATCTGCATCACTGTTCAACAGAGGACTGAAACTCCTAACCAGAGCAATTACACAACAAAAAGAAATCAAAGCTTCCCAAAGTGAAAAATTAGAAAGTTACCTTCTTCCCTAGAGGACAAGGTCTTTTATGTATAAACTGTAGATTCCACACAGACACAAAAAACCCCCTGCCACATCAAATAGCAACTTTAGCAAACGTGCAGGATACAAAAGTCAATGTGCAAATCAGCTGCATTTCTATACACAATGAACAATGTTAAAAGAAAATCACAAAACAATTTTATTTACTATTGTATTAAAAACGGATGAAACATTTAAGAATAATTCACCAAGGAGGTGAAACATATACACTAAAAACTTCTTAACCATTTCTAAAAGAAACCCAAAATAAACAAATAAATCTAGTAGTCACAGAGTGGAAATCTCAGCACTCTATATTACCAAGTTACTCAAAATGTTCCACAGATTTAATGAATTCATTATGAAACGTACAACAGAAATGTTTGCAGAAATAGAAAAAACTTGCCAGAAGTCATAAAGAATCTCAAGGGGACCACAAACTACAAAAATACTCTTCAATAAGTAGAAAGATGAAAGAGGAAGGTCACCCTTTTTAAAACTTCAAGCCATATCACAATTTAATCCAGACGGTGTAGTACTGGCATAAACACGGATTTATACACCAAGAGAACAGAAGAGAATGTTCAGAAGTAACCATTGGCATACATTTAAAATCTAAAGACAAAGATACTAAGAAAATCTAGTGGAACAAAGACAGTTGCCATAACAAATGGTGAATCTATGGGTTAAACAATGAAGAGGAAACCCCACCTGCATCAAAAGTAAAAACATCTCTGTGCCAAACCACAAAATGAACACAGTGAAAAGACAAAATCTCAAGAATGAAGGCAATGACAGTAAATTTCCAAATCTCAGAGACTTAGATTCATGTCACAGTTTCAAACAGATGATGGAATAGCACACTCTCTATCACTGATACCTGACTCTGAACTTTGCATCCCATTTCCAATCAAGATTTTGAAGTCAGTGACTCACTCACTTAGCTTCAATTACCTTAGAACAAATTTCCCTTTTTAGGTCTACTTCCAGATTTTACCAGGTACTGTGCATGTTAATAACAGACTTCCACCCACAGCTTCTTAATCCTGATTGACAGAGAGCAGACTGCACAGCCAGGACCCGAGGCAATCCCTGCTGCCCAAAAGCACTGAGACCCCTTCTCAAACCTGTGGGTGTGATGCCCTGCCCAGGATGGTGCCCTCCACACAAGGTCCAGGCCACTGGGTCATGGGGAGATGGGATCTAAGTGGAGACGACAGGCCCTGAGGGAAGTTCCCTGGTGAGTGTGCATGTACAGGTGTCAGGAAGGATACTTCAGAGTCAGAGATGATTAGTAAGTCCAAAGAAGGGATTTCAGGAAGGACCGACTGAGAATCAACTGAGAATATGATTTTACCTGAGAAAGAGCCATTCCTCTTTTCTTGCCTTTTTTCCTCCTCTTCCCAGCTTCTTCCTCACACAATGTAAGTTTTTAGAAGTTGATCTGGGAAGTGGAAAACAGGCTGCTTCAGGCTTAGAATCAAAGTCCCCCCTTCGTTTGCCACAACCACAAAAACAGGAAGACCTCACTATGTGGAACATTCCTTCGGTGTCCACTGCCTCAGGGGGGATGCTGTTTCTGCCCTCCTATTTCTTCCCTCACACCTGTCCTGCCCTCCTCGGCAACTTGTTTCTCCTCTTGCTGCTCTTCTCCCCACGCCAACCCTTTTAACTGTCCTAAACATCTATACATCTGTCTCTTTCTTTCTCCAACTCTGCTCCCTCTCTGCCTTCTAGTCACACCCCTTCTCTCCCTGTTACCCTCCCACTCTGGGGCACTCCAGGTGTCTAGGGTTACTTCCTTCTCTTCTCTTCTAGTCAACACCTATCCCTGTTTCTCTCCTAGGATCATCCCTATCAGCCCTCCTACCGCAGACGCGGGGCCCCTGGGAAAAAAAAACTCAAGGGCCGCCGGGCTACCTTCTCTCGCGGCCTTCCGCTTCCGCAGGAAACTGCGCACGAGCGGATTCCTAGGCGGAGCTTCCGGGTCGGGGGCTGGGCGGATCGCTGCAGGAGAGGGGCGGGGCGAGGAACGTCCAGGTCCCCAGAGCGAGAGCAAGGCGGGGCAAGGGGCCGGGAGGTGTTTAACAGTCCTGTGATGCCCCATAAATTACAGCCTGTTTTTTTAAATTTGTTGCCTTTAACATCTAAATAGATAGCATATTCTTCTATAATTACAATATGGAAATGTCGATGAACAAAATGAACTTTTTGTCATGTGTTGAGGAAAGAACGGTGCTAGTAGTGAAAGTCGCTCAGTCGTGTCCGACTCTGCGACCCCATAGTCTATACAGTCCATGGAATTCTCCAGGCCAGAACACTGAAGTGGGTAGTCTTTCCCTTATGCGTGGGATCTTCCCAAGCCAGGGATCTAAGCCAGGTCTCTCGCATTGCAGGCGGATTCTTTAACAGCTGAGCCACAAGGGAAGCCCCTATTAGTAAGATTCATCCAGTGTTCTAGCAACAACATTTAAGCAGCCAGGGTATGGTCAATATTTGGGGACAGACATAAAAATCTGCAATCGGGGCCTACCTTTGATTTCTTCTTTTAGTGCCTGTTGGCTGCTAGACAGTTCCCTTCTCCTTAAATTCTTCTGATTTAATTTGAATTTTATACATTCCCCCACAGCCTTCTGTAAGTTTTGAGGATTTGGGTTACTTTGAGCTCCCGCCTCGGGATGCGAGGAAAACATGCACTGGGTACACTTGAGAGGAGGAAGCTGGTGGGTTCCGCGGACCAGAGGCACTGCTGCAGCGGGGCTCCACGCCGCCATGCAGGCAGAGGATGCCGGCCTTCCCAGGTCGCTGTGTCACCCCGTTACACTTTTAAGGCAGAAGCTTGTAACTTTGTAGACCAGTATGTTGGAAACTAGGCTATGTCCTCCTAACAAGTAGAAAAGTTTCAATAAAGATTTTATTTTCCTTTTTAAAATTTTTTGAAATTACGAAAGTATGACAACACATTTACATGAGGCTTTGAAAGTAGTTAGTTCCACTATATACTACAATTTTTTACGTAGACAAATTAAGATTTTTAGTAGGAATTTCAATATTAAACTCTCAAAAATTAATAAAATGGACAGGAAAGTAGGATATACTAGACCTGAAAAGAATTGTGAACAAATTCAACATAATTAAGACTTAAACAATTTTCACAGAGCAGGATACAAATTGTATTCAAGTTCCCATGGACTATTAACCAGGAGACACTGGAATATGACATAAAACAAGGTGCAAAAGTTTCATGGCCTAAATAAAGAGTATTGAAATCATACAGGGCCTGCTCTCTTATTGCTGTGAAACTCTGTGAGAATCAATACCAAAAGGTATTTGAAAATAACCCACATATTTTCAAGTGCAATAAATAAATCAATCAATGGTTTTGTCAGCAGGTTCTTGCCTGTCCTGGAACTTGGGTCTCTGAAGAGTTCCTGTAGGGTGGTAATTGGATGCAGAACATTTCCTGCCATTAGAATAATTTAACCATCTTAAGAAAACAAGAAATTTTTCAGGATTTCTCTCTGTACTGCAAACTAAAATAAGAAATACAAAACTATCCCTGGGGAAAACATGCCATTCTACAGTGACATCCTGTATCACAACTTTTCCTCTTTGCTCTTCATTCAGCTGGAAGGCCAAACTCCACATGGCTCAGTTCCAGAGACACAAGGTCAAAACCTACAGTCTGAGACTGGAGGACTAAGGTATGTGATGGGAACTTCCGTCAGTACCTTTTTTATTTTGAAATTGACAGAGTTTACTAACCATTACTTTAAAAAGAGCAATTTTCATTGATCAGTTGCTAAGTCGAATCTGAGTCTTTGCAACTCCATGAAGTGCAGCACACCAGGCTTTCCTGTTCTTCACTATCTCCCAGGATTTTCTCAAACTTGTCTTCATTGAGTGAGTAATGCCATCCAACCATCTCATCCTCTGTCACCCTCTTCTCCTGCCCACAATCTTTCCCAGCATCAGGGTCTTTTCTATTGAGTCCGCTCTTTGCATCATGTGGCCAAAAAGAGCAATACATCTTTAAAAATTGATGAAAACCGCATTGTTCCTTTAGTATACATTCTACGCTTCTACTGCTCTCCACACGACAGGTCAATAATTGAGAGATAAGTTGCCGGGGCAAGAATAACGACTTTATTCAGAAAGTCAGCAAACTGAAAATATGGTGGACTGTACCCCCAAAACCATCTTATCTGAATTAGAACTCAGTCCCTTTTTATACTAAAAGAGGAGGGAATCAAGTCAAGTCAAATTCCTTTGAACCTAAGGAATCAAACAGTTAAGTAACAGAGCATAAAAGTCCATCAATAAGAGTTCCCTGAGAAACCTCAAATAACATCAAGGAATTTGAAGAGCAATGGAAGGCCTTAAAAGGTCATTGTATAGGGTCACTCCTCAACCCCTCCCCCACACACAATAATCAGTAATCTTATTACTATTTAAATCATTCCTGTGCTGAGGTAGAAAAAATTTGCGGGTACATAATATATTTAAGATATAATTTCAACTGTTAAAAATTACAAAGCTTATTTATGAGATGATGTTTTGTAATAAAACCATGGAGTGCATATCCATGCACATATGCATGCACATGTAAATACACAATTGACTGAAATGAAGAGTTGCCTCTTGTCACATTTTTAAATCATTTTCCCATGATCACTTTTAGTCATATGTATTTCAGCATCTCTGGGGCCATGAAAATGAATCAACTGTACTTAAGTGTCGCAATATTACCTTTTTTACAAACCTTGGTTAATTATTTAGATTGTGCTGGTCTTTGTTACTTTGTGTGGCTTTTTCTAGTTGCTCTGAGGGGGAGATACTCTGTAGTTGTGGTGAGTGGGCTTCTCACCACAATGACATCTTTTGTTACAGAGAACAGGTTGTAGGTGAACTGCAGGCACAAGGCTTCTGTAGTTGCAACACATGGGGTCTGCAGTTTTGGCTCACAGGCTCTCGAACATGGGCTCAGTAGTTGTGGTGGATGGGTTTAGTTACTCCTGGGCATGCGGAATCTTCTTGGACCATGGAGATCAAACCCATATCCCCTGCATTGGCAGACACATTCTTATCCACTGTACCAATGCAGAAGTCTCAACTCTAATACTATATTGGTTTTAAAAAAAAGAAAAAGTAGTAGACGTATAAAAAACATATATAGAATACTTTGAGTCCAATCTCTATAAAATACCTGTCTTCACAAATAATATGAGGGCATCTCTCCTGGCACAATGGTAAAGAATCCACCCGCAAATGCGGAAGACATGGGTGTTGCTCCAGGATAGTGCCACATGCCTCGGGGCAACTAAGACCAAGTGACACAACTACTGAGCCTGTGCTGTAACGCCCAAGAGCCCAAAAAAACAGGCCCACGTGCTGAAGCTACTGAAGCCCAAGCATCATACAGCCCATGCTCTGCAACAAGACACCACAATGGGAATCGCATGCACCACGACTAGAGAACAGCCCCCACGGCTGGCAACTAGAGAAAAGACCAAGCAGCAACAAAGACCCAGAACACCTAAATAAATAATTTTTATAAAAAAATGATTTTATCTACAGTTAATTTTAGGTATATAGTTATTAACAAAAACCAAAGTTTATTTGTTAATTCCACAATAGAACAATGAACCAAGGTTAGTAAAGTGGGGACTTCCCTGGCAGTCCCGTGGTTAAGACCTCGCACTTCCATTTCTGGAGTTTCAGGTTCAATCCATACTCAGGGAACTAAGATTCTGCAAGCTGCACCATGTGACAAAGAAGACAAAAAAATACCAGTAAACTTGGATTTCATAGTGAAAAATAGATGATGGAATGAAAAGCCCCCTAGCCCTGTTAAACATGCTGTTTAATACCTACAATCAACATTCCCCCTTCCTGAGCCCCAACTACACATGCAGGGAAGCCCTCCATGGGGAACAGACAGTCTTCTGTGCCCACTGTCTCAGGAGGGACTCAGGACAGTCAATTCTGGCACAGAGACCAACACAGGAGCTTTCCCACACTTTCCCTCGGATCACACTCCCCTCCTGGTGAGGCTTCATGTACCCAGCAGCAGGGGGCACCTCCGCTGACCCCATGATCCCCTTCAGGTCACACAGCAGGCCCTGGTCCATCATCACTCAGAGCAGAGTGGCCTCCTCATCCCTGGGGCTATTCTCAGTCTCAGAAGTGGAGCCTAAGAGCCTTGGTTCTTAATGTAGGATCCAGATCAGATTTGCTGCACTGTGAACGTACCTGGGACTAGGACCCACACAAGTATCTGAGGACGTCTGATAGGGCAGGGAGTACCATACATGGTTTTGCAAAATGCATCATGGATCTCATGGGAAACATGGGTTGAACACCATTAAAGGTGGAAAACCCAGCCCACCTCCTACTTTCTCCTTTTCCAGCCTTACTGAAATAGAACTAATGAAATGGATATGTGTATACTTATCATGCATGATATGACCATTTGACAGATGTATACACTGTGAAATATCTATCACAATCCAGTCATCAATACATCCATCAACTCCCAGGTTCCATGTTTTGTATGGTGAGAACACTTAAGATTTACTCTACTGGCAAATTTAAAGTATGTAGTAACACAGAAGAATTTACTGCAGTTAGAATGCTGCACATAGATCCCCAGAACTTACTCATTTTCCAACTCAAAGTTCATGCATTAACATCTTTCCATGTATAGATTCCTTTGGGTAGAATACTCATTTTCACTATATTGATTCTTCCAATCCACGAACATGGTATATTGCTCCATCTATTTGTGTCATCATTTTCACTAGCCTTTTATAGTTTTGTACATGTAAGTCTTTTTGTTTCTTTAGGTGAACTTATTCATAAGTACTTTATTCTTTTCATTGCAATGGTGAATGGGATTTTTTCCTTAGTTTCTCTTTTTTCGTTGTTAGTATATAGGAATGCAAGAGATTTCTAAGTATTAATTTTATATCCTGAAACTTTACTATATTCATTGATTAGCTCTAGTAATTTTCTGATGCTATCTTTAGGGTTTTCTATGTAGAGGATCGTGTCATCTGCAAACAGTAAGAATTTAACTTCTTTCCCAATCTGGATTCCTTTTATTTCCTTTTCTTCTCTCACTGCTAGGACTTCCAAAACTATGTTGAATAGTCGTGGTGAGAGTGGGCACCCTTGTCTTCTTCCTGATTTTAGAGGAAATAGCATGCACAACTTTTGTGTGGTTTCTTTGAAAGACATATATTTTTAAGTCTAATACACTCTGATGTCTTGAGAAAGCCATTGCCTACACAGTTCATGACTGCTCTTCAATATGGACTCTTACTGTATAATACTTCAACTTAAGGGGAAACTTTTTCCACTCCGATTGCATCTGTAAGGCATTGCTCTGTTTCAGAAAATTCCTTCCTACAAACAAATTTGTATGGCTTGTTTCCAGGATATATATTCCTACATATCTAGAGAGTGAGTAGTAATTGTAAAAACTGCCATAGTCATTGCATTTCTAAGTATAAAGCATTTGATAAATCCTGAGTTTAAGGCAGCACCTAAAAGCCTTGCCACATTACATACACTTGTAAGGATCTCCCTAGTATAGATCATCTGATGATTGGTGAGATATGAGCCCCAAGTGAAGGTTTTACACATTCATTATCACTTGTAAGCTTTTTCTTCAGAATGACTTCTTATGGATTCTTAAATTGAGACTGTTGTCTATAAACTCTCTATAAGACTGTTGTCCAGACACACTCATTACATCAACATAGCTTCTATGTATTAGAGTATGAATTTTCTCATGAAGCCTAAATGGAAACACCTGACAAAAGCCTCACCACCTCAAGGTATACTTAACAGTCCTACTATTTGTCAAAATTTAGTAGCCAAGGCTTTACATCCAATGTGGCAGCAATTCCCTCATGCATATATCATTAATAATATACTGTAACTACAAAAAGGTGAAGTGATATTTTTGACACTGAATGGCCATGAGATTCTTTAGACTCCAGAAAAAACTGATTAAAATAAAATCTTTTCTCAAATTGCAAAACCAGTTCTTCTTACATGTGTAGTTAGGAAAAGGTTAATGTTAAAATACTTTTTTGGAGCTCCAATTCTGCCTGGGAAACAAAAACAGGCTTAAGAAGAAACCTAAAGTTAATTCTTATCATGTTCTTGGGATACACCAGCCCACTCTATCTGGGATTCCAGCCATAAACAAATTGGTGGAACTCAGAAAAAAAAAAAATATATATATATATATATAAGATATTTTAAATTTGAAGTGGAAAACTATATCTGTCTATCTAAAATTATCTGTGTCTCAGTGTATGTCTTTGTTTTTGGATAATATGAAATTAATGAGCTCTGCTTAAATTCAAGTTCATGTGAACTGAAAAATATTCAATATTAAATGTTTATTTAAATTAAAATATAATTGTTTGCTAATCTAATTGACATGTCTTAAATCATTATATAAGACTTTTATTGTGCCTAGATTTAAGGTAAACTAAGTTTGTCACAAAAAGTAACTCTTTATATATATATATAAAGGATATGAAAACTTTTAGAGAAACTCTAATAAAAATAATTATATTTTCAAAATGTCTATCTAAAATAATCTCTTAGGATTGGAGTAACTTAAATTCGTAAAATTGTACTAAACGAAATAATAAAGGTTTATTAAATAGCTAGGTCATTTCCAAATAAAGATTTTAAAACATTAATTACTGAACACTAACTTCCTCTTACAAAAAGTTTTTCTTACAGAAAAACTAAAGAGATTTTAGACTATTAACAAATATATAAATATATATTTATATAAAAATATATAATATAGTATAATAAATATATTTGCCAATCTATAAAATGCTAATATACAAGACACTTCATATTTGCTAAAGAAAAGTAAGATGTATGCTTTTAATAAAAAGATATAAGAAATGGCTAATAAAATGAATACAAACATATAAAAAAGGTTTCTGACAAATGAAAGAGAACTTTATGGCAAATGGATGCAACTCATTGCTCTGAACTTTCTTCCTCTTCCTTCTTACATGTCTCGATAGATACAAATTCTTCTTTTATATGGGCCACACCTCTCTGAGGTGAAATACACGACATGATATAATCCTCCTGTTAGCTTACTTTGCAATAATCAGAACACCTAATTCTATAAAAACAGACATTGGCCCTGCCTATATTTCTAAGCAGTTCAAACAGTTTTTACATTCATTCTCTATTAAACAGATTACAGACATTTCTTATAATCCACAAATACAAGACACAGTTAAACAAACACATTACACACTGAAACTAGAAATAAAAAATTAAATATGGGGGAATACCCAGGAACACTTTTATCTTCCTTATCCAGAGCAGACTTTACTAGATTCCAATGCAATATGTTCTTTAAGCCTATAACTATTGTTCTATAGCTTTATTTGTTTAAATTTTTTTAACTTACCACAAGGAGATATGGAGAAGGCAATGGCACCCCACTCCAGTACTCTTGCCTGGAAAACCCCATGGACGGAGGAGCCTGGTAGGCTGCAGTCCATGGGGTCACCAAGAGTCAGACGCGACTGAGTGACTTCACTTTCACTTTTCACTTTCATGCATTGGAGAAGGAAATGGCAACCCACTCTGGTGTTCTTGCCTGGAGAATCCCAGGGACGGGGGAGCCTGGTAGGCTGATGTCTATGGGGTCAGAGTCGGACACAACTGAAGAGACGCAGCAGCAGCAGCAGCAGCAGCAGCAGCAGCAGAAGCAGCAGCAGCAGCAGCAGCAGCAGCAAGGAGATATCTTGACACGAACAGAAAAACATTTCGAGGAACTGAAGGACTCTTCTCTTCCTCTTCCCATTTGGTACCAAGACAGGTTGAATAAACAATGGAAATCTGGGAAATTAATCTTATAGGGAAAGGGGTATGCTTGTATTTCCCCAGATGGATCCAAGGAACTCACATGGCTTCCTCTTTGGAAGAGCCAACCCAAGGGGGCCCCTGGCCTTCAACATAGAGGCAAGACAACAATAACCCCAGGAGGAAGAAATTCCAATACAGGCCATGGCAGCTCTAAAGATCTCCAGAAAGCACCGCCCTCAGCGGCATCAACCTTATGATCTCCCCTCTTGGCGACAAATAAAAACCCTTACTCATCAAGCTGAAAATCCGGTCTCTCAATAGAGAATGCCTTGGAGTCCTGAAAATATTTTTTTGCCCTGTTTGCTTTGCTTGCTTGCGCCTCCCACCCCGCCCCCCCACCCCCTCACCATGCCCACCCCCCACCCCCTCACCATGCCCGCCCCCCCACCCCCTCACCATGCCCGCCCCCCAACCCCCTCACCATGCCTGCCCCCTGCGCCCGCTCAAGCTGAACTAATCAATCACACTACTGGGCTTACATACCCAATCCCCCTTTACTTCAGGTTGTAGATTGGACAGAGAAAGGACCAATCCTATTAACCAATGACTCCATACATATGCCTTCTCCCTGGAACCTTAAAGGGCCATCACACCCTGAAGAAGGGAAACTAACATCTCTTTAGGTTATGAAGTCCTTCCTTTGTGTATGGGCCCAGCAAAATTATGCATAAACGTTAGCAGACAAACTTGGGCTTTTGCCCTGCCTCCAAAAGAGGACTTTCAGACATTGCTTGGATTATTTACTGCCCTTTCTTTGTCCGTGAACCATGTTTATACTACTGAAACTTTAGGGAAAGAACAAAGAACACTATGCAAAGGGCTTACTAATAAGAACTTTAGATATACTCCAGTTCATTGAGACAAATGTCAGGCCAAATCAGGAAAACTAATGTTTGTGGTTAATCATACAATTGTCGACTGGGGACCCCATGGTATGTGGTTATCTAACTGCTCAGGTGATATTAACAACACTGTATGTGATTATGTTACTCAAGTAGCGTAGTAGTAACACTACAATGGAACATTGCCATGAGAAAGGACTCCTTGGCTGGCTTGATGGTGGAATGGCACCCACCTCGTCCTCCAATCGTCCTCGATAAACAGACTGGGCCTGAACAATGGGACACCTGGAAACTTGCTGCAAGCACTGAAGAACTTCGGACTTGGACTGGACATTTCACAGGGACCAATCGTAGTCAGAGAGACTATTTCTTTCATTATAATCAATTATATTTCATACAAGCTTGTGTTCCCCTTCCTTTTGTTCTAGCTATAGGAAGTTTACAATTCAATAAGACGTTACGTTCTGTTACTTGTATGAACTGCAAATTATATACTCGTCTTAACTCTTCTGTTTCCTTAAGAAATGAATCCTTTTTGATTCTTCGATCTCAATGTAGTCTGTGGTTACCAATAAATCTCCAGTGGCCCTGAGAAGACGGTCCCATGGCTGGACTTGCTTCCCGGTTACTTATTAAACTGCTCCAGCTTTCCTCCCGCGCGGCGGCGGCGGTTGTTGTCTCCAGTCTTTCTTTCGGGGTGCTATGGTCGGGTAGGTTGCTGTCCGCAGCAGAGGTCCGTGCCGAGCCGGCGCAGGAAACTACACCACATTTACCAGATTTTATATGGTCAGAAATCTATTGAAAGCAAAAGATAATTGAGAGGGACTTGGTTCAAGAATGGATTCTCTTAACTATACAACGGCATCTGATTTAGCTGTGGAAACTGAGAATCAGTGACAGCTCTTCCTCTGGTAGCAGCTTATTTAAAACTGTGTGTTCCTGTCCCACCTAAACGGAGGCAAAGAAACACTATCAGAAAATTCGTTCACATACCCAAAAGTACACAGGCAACAGAGACATCTAGTGACTCATCTATAGAGCCAAGACCACTGACTTTAAAGGCTATTTTTGAAAGATTCAAAAATAAGAAACATAAACGTAAAAAGAGGAAATACAAGCCAACAGGAAGATCAGTGGGAAGACCAAAAGGAAGGAGAACCACTAGATACTCACAAATTACTGAGAAACAATTTAAAGACAAAAGACCTGGTTTCCCATTTTTAGAATCAAAAAATGGAAGAAAACCATTACCTTGGAGAAAAATTTTAACCTTTGAGCAAGCAGTGGCAAGAGGATTTTTTAACTACCTTGAAAAACTGAAGTATGAATACTACCTCAAGGAATCCTTGAAACAGATGAATGTTGCTGAAGATTTAGAAAAAGAAGACCTTGATAGTCGAAGATACAGATACTTGGATGATGATGGATCTCTCTCTCCTATTGAAGAGTCAGCAGCAGAGGAGGAGATTGCAGCAAACCTTGAACATGATGAATGTGATATTAAGTTGGTGGAGAATAGTTATTTCATAATAAGCTCTGAATTTCCAAAGAAGAAGAATGTATATCTGGATCAAGAGGAATATACTGAAGAAACTGCTTTGCTTAAAAAGAGAGTATCAAAATCTAAACACTGGACAGAGGACAAAATGGCCTGAAGAGAGATAGGTTTATAAATACCAGACAAGGTAAACAGAATAAAAGCGAAGATAAGTGTCTATATATTGCCAGCCTTGGAAAAAAACAACCCTGTAAGAAAATAAAGAATACTTAAACAGATTTGTGAAACTCTTGAAGTAATAAGAAAAATTATGTAGAAAAAATTCAAGCTGTTACTGCAGAGATTGACTTGACAAATAATAAAAGTCCCTACTGTTAAAAAAAAATAAAAATAAAAATAAACTGCTCCAGTGATCTAAACCATTCATTGGATGGGTGATTCTTGGCATTTTGGGATTAATAGCTATTTGCACCACTGCTACCGTCACTGGCATTGCTTTACAAACCTCAATTCAAACACATAACTTTATCCAAAATTGGACTAAAGATGCTCATACTATGTGGGCCACTCAGGCTCAGATAGATGAGGATATTCAAGATGAAATACAGGAACTAAAAAGTCATCAAACGGGTTGGAGATCAATTAATAGATGTACAAAATCAGGTGATGCTAAAATGTGACTGGAATTCTACTCAGTTTTGTGTTACTCCTGTTCAATTCAATAATAGTACCTACAAATGGGAACAAATCAAATTTCATTTACCAAATAAACATGATAATTCCTCTCTGAATGTACAATTATTACAAAAAGAAATCTTTGAAACCTTTTCTAAAAATCTGCCCTCTTCCACTAATTTGGAAACTTTAGCTGAACTAGCTGATCAATTATCCGGGTTAGATCCACGCGGATGGTTTCAAAGCATTACTCACAGCACTGGGTTTGGAACTGTAATTTTGGTGATTGTCTTGACAATTATATTTGTCATTCACCATTGCCTTCATGAAAAAATTGTTAAAACTAAACAAACTCAAATGGTCAGAACCCTTTTTACAAATATTATAAATAAGGGGGAATTGTCAGGGAATGTTTAACAGGAGGATTCCTGTGTGCTGTTCCTCATAAATCCTATTGCTTATCAGTTTCTGTTGTGAGAAACCAGTGGAGCAGCACGCTGCTCCCAGGACTGAGGTCATAGGATGAGACAGGCTTGAAACGACTTCAGTAAACATTCTCATGACAAAACTGCTTAGTCTCGATCCTCTTTCTTAAGATATGGATTGTCTCCTGACCTTGTGATCATTACTAATCCCTTGGTAATGGTTGCTGTACGTTTGGTTTTCTGATCTTTATCATCATCAAAAGAAATTTCTAGTACAACAGCCTATATATACTCACAAAAAGATCATTAAAGCACCTTTGCTCCATCAGAGCTTGGGTCCCAATGTCTTTCACTTTCTTATCGTCGACTCTGGACCACCAGGTTCCGGTCCATTAAAGGATCCCAACAGATTCTAATGCAACATATTCTTTAATCCTGTAACTATTGTTAATACAGCTTTGTTTAAATTTTTTAAACTTGCCACAAGGGGATATTTTGACAAAGCAGAAAAACATTTTGACGCATTGAAGGATAACTCCCTTCCTCTGCCCATTTGGTATCAAGTCAGGCTAACTAAACAATGTAAATCTGGAAAATTAATATTTCAGGGAAAGAGGTATGCTTGTATTTCTCCAGATGGACCCAACGAAATCAGTTGGCTCCCTCTTCGGAAGATCCGCCCCACGGGAGCCACCAGCATTCAAGATAGAGAAGAAACGGCAAAATCCCTAGGAGGAGGAGTTTCCAGTACAAGCCATGGCAGCTTTAAAAATTTCCAAGAAACGCCACACTCGAGGTCATCAACCTTATGATCTCCCAACCTGGGGACAGATAAAAACCCTTATTAATCAAGCTGAAAATCTGGTTTCTCAACAGGGAATGCCTCGGAATCCTAAAAATATTTTTGTCACTATGCTTGCTTTTGCTTCCCCTGCTTAGGCTGACTTGATTAATCACACTTATTGGGCTTATATACCTAACTCCCCTTTATTGCAGGTCGTAGAATGGACAGATATAGGACCGGTTGTATCCACTAATGACTCAGTACATATGCCTCCTCCTTGGAGCTTGGAGGGGCCCTCTCATCCTGAGGAAGAAGGAAGATTGATTAACATTTCTCTAACTATAAAATCCTTCCTTTATGCATGGGCCCAGCAGAATTATGTATTAATGTTAGTTGACAAACGTGGGCTTTCATTCTGCCTCCAAAAAAGAACTTCCACACATTGTTTAGACTGTTTACTGCCCTGTCCTTTTATGAGAACCATGTCAATACTACCAAAACTCTAGGACAAGGACAAAAGTTAGAATGTAAGGGGTTTACTTATAAGGATTTTAAATATACTCCCGTTTATTGAGACAGATGTCAAGCTAAATCATGGAAATTCATGTTTGTGGCCAATTACACCACTGTTGGTTGGGAACCCTATGGTATGTGGTTATCTAACTGCTCAGATGATATTAACACTACTATGTGTGATTGTTACTCAAGTAACATGGAAGATTACCAACAGTTCAATGGAACATTTCCATGATAAAGGACTCCTTGGCTAGCTTGATGGTGGAATGGTACCTCCTTGCCCTCAACTTGTCCTCAAAAGACAAATTGGGCCTGAACAATGGGACATCTGGAAATGTGCTACAAATACTGAAAAACTTGGAACTTGGACTGGATATTTCACAGGGACCCATCATAGTCATAGTTACTCCTTCCATTATAATCATTTATATTTTATACAAGCTTGTGTTCCCCTTCCTTTTGTTATTACCATAGGAAACTTACAATTTAATAAGACTTTACGTTCTGTGACTTGTATAGATTGCAAATTGTATACTTGTCTTAATTCCTCTATTTCTCTAAAGAAATGAATCTCTTTTGATTCTTCGATCTTGACGTAGTCTGTGGTTGCCAGCAGATCTCCAACGACCCAGGAAAGAGGGTCCCATGGCAAGACTTACCTTCCAGTTACTCACTAAATTACCCTGACGATCTGAACGATTTAGTGCTTGATTCTTGGCATTTTGGGGTTAATAGCCATTTGCACCACTGCCGCTGTCACAGACACTGCTTTACAAACTTCAACTCAAACACAAAACTTTATTCAAAATTGGACTAAAGATGCTCTTATTATATGGGTCACTCAGGTTCAGTTAGATGCAAAAGTTCAAGATAAAATTCAGGAATTAAAAACAGCCATCCAATGGGCTGGAGATCAATTAATAGATATACAAAAACAAGTATTAAATTGGATTGGAATTCTCAATTTTGTATCACTCCTCTTTGGTTCAACCATAGTGATTACAATTGGGAAAAGTCAAATTTCATTTGGAAGATATGCATAATAATGCTCCCTTAAATGTACAATTGTTGCAAAAGGAAATCTTTGAAACCTTCTCTAAGAGTCTACCCTCTTCCAACAATTTGGAAACCTTAGCTGAACAGCTAGCTGATCGATTATCTGGGCTAAACCCTCAAAGATGGTTTCAAGGAATTACACATAGTATTGGATCTGGAACTATAACGCTGATAACTATCCTGGCGATTATATTTGTAATATACTGATGCTTTTCAACTAAAATTGTTCAAACTAAACAACTTCACTTGGTCAGGGCCTTTTTCACAAAAGTATCTAGAGTCATCCCCAATTATGAAAAAATAAAAAAGAGGGAACTGTCAGGAGATACTCAACTTTAAAGGATCCAACCTGATATTTTCTTCTTTTGTGTGCCGTTTCTCACAGACTCTATTCCTTACCAGTTCCTGGAAAAAGGAACAAGCAAAGCTGCTCACAGTTCTCAGGACTGAGATGATGAGAAAGGGCATCTGCTTGGACTCCTTTCAGTGATTCCCTTCACTGACCTTTTACTTGAAGGTAATCTGTTCAGTTATGCCCCTCTTCCTCAGGATATGGGATGCTTTCTGGCCCTTTCAATATTGTTATTTGCTTGGCTTTATTTTTCCTCAATTTTTTTTTTACTGCCTAAAGCTGCCTTGTATGAAGACATATAAACATGTGTTTCTGCAAATAAAGCATGTGTTTCACTCGAGACTTGGGTCCCCTGCTTCCTTCTTCTCATCGACTTCAGTCCCCAGGTCCCAGTCTACCAAGACAGTGACAGCTCTGTCTTCAATTTCCACAAATAAGAGTGACTCTTCTTTAATCATACATACAACAGTTATTTCTGTCCAATGGAGAACATGACCCTATTCCTATGCATCTTTCCTAGCACACCATCAGTCCCTGGTAACTGTCCCTCTCCTCCTACAAAAAGCCCAGGCCCTTTAACATCTTGCCTACTCTGTTCAAGGTCAGTTGGTAGAACGTTATGTTTTATAACAGGCTGGACTATGTACGGAAGGGCTTCCTGATCCTACTGACCATGATGAGTCATGTCCTAGTTTTACATTATTTTCCACCCTCCCTGTTGCTAATTCACACACACTACTGAATTTCGTAATTGAGGCTGTGTGTTTTTCAAGGAAACACGGATGTGAGTGAATTGTATCTAATGAAGTCGGTCCCTTCATCTCACTGATTCCTTCCCATAGAATATCATGAAATGCATGTAGCAAATGCATTTGATCAATGTATTACCAAAGCCAAGCTCTTAGAGCTCACCACACAACAGCCCAATAAACTGAGAGACTACTTGTTGGACAAGGAATAGTGACTTTATCCAGAAAGCCAGGACCAAAAAGATGGTGGATTACTCTCCCAAAGAATCATCTTTGCTGAGTTAGAATTCGGGTTTCTTTTACACGAAAAGATCTCTATAGCTTCTCTTCAAATATGGACTTACTGCTGAGTACCTGAACTAAAGTCATCAGAGAATACATAGAGTGAAAAAGGCAAAGGATTTGCCACAACCACTGAGTCTGGGAAGTATGGCCCCACTGTGTTCCTATCTTGTGACTTTTGGGTAAGATCCTTGCCACACACATTATATTGCTGTGTGTTTTCTCCAGGATAAATACTCTGGTACTACTGGTGAGATGTGAGGATAGGGTTTTGTTTTTTTTTTAAAACATCTGTGAAATTGGTGAGGAATCATTCTAGAATGAATTCATGGTCTAAAGACCTGACTAATAAATACATATATATCTCAGTTCTATCCAGTATGAATTTTCTCATGAAGCCTAAGATGTTGCCACACTCATGATATTTGTATGGTTTCTCAGTAGGATGAATTCTCTGAGCAACAGTAAGGTGTGAAGTTTGAACTTTGAATTTTGAAGACTTCTACCATATACCACATTCACATAAGTTTCTCTCATGTATGGATTTTCTGATGTTTAGTGAGTGCTGAGACATGAGTAAAGGATTTTCCACACTCATAATATTTTAAAGGTTTCTCTATATGTATTCTCCGATGTCTTTTAAGGTGTGAATTTTGACTGAAGAACTTGCCACACTCATTACATCTGAAAGGTCTCTCTCCAGTATGAATTCTCCAGTGAAGCTGAAGATGTGGTTTTTGACCGAAGACTTTTCCACACTCATCACATTTGTAAGGTTTCTCACCAGTATGAACTGTCTGATGAGTTAAAAGGGTTGACTTTACACGAAAGGCCTTGCCACACTCATCACATTTGTAAGGTTTCTCTCCAGTATGAACTGTCTGATGCCTTAAAAGGATTGACTTTACACGAAAGGCCTTGCCACACTCATCACATTTGTAAGGTTTCTCACCAGTATGAACTGTCTGGTGCTTTAAAAGGATTGACCTTTCATGAAAGGCCTTGCCACACTCATCACATTTGTAAGGTTTCTCTCCAGTATGAACTGTCTGATGAGTTAAAAGAGGTGACTTTACACGAAAAGCCTTGCCACACTCATCACATTTGTAAGGTTTCTCTCCAGTATGAACTGTCTGATGCATTAAAAGGGGTGACTTTACATGAACGGCCTTGCCACACTCATCACATTTGTAAGGTTTCTCTGCAGTATGAACTGTCTGATGCCTTAAAAGGATTGACTTTACACGAAAGGCCTTACCACACTCATCACATTTGTAAGGTTTCTCTCCAGTATGAACTGTCTGATGCCTTAAAAGGATTGACTTTTCATGAAAGGCCATGCCACACTCATCACATTTGTAAGGCTGGTCTCCAATATGAACCCTCTGATGACCAGCAAGGTGTTCATTTCGGCTGAAGACTTTGTCACATATATCACATTTAAATAATTTCTTTCCTGTATGAATTTTCTGATGTCTCCTGTGGCTTGAGCTGTCAGAAAAGGCCTTGCCACACTCATCACATTTGTAACGTTTCTCACCAGTATGAATTGTCTGATGACTTAAAAGGGTTGACTTTACACGAAAGGCCTTGCCACACTCATCACATTTGTAAGGTTTCTCTCCAGTATGAACTGTCTGATGCCTTAAAAGGATTGACTTTTCATGAAAGGCCTTGCCACACTCATCACATTTGTAAGGTTTCTCTCCAGAATGAACCCTCTGATGACTTATGAACTGTGAAGCCCGAATAAATTGCTTGCCACACTCGTCACATTTGTAAGGTTTCTCTCCAGTATGAACCCTCTGATGACCAGCAAGATGTTCATTTCGGCTGAAGACTCTGTCACATATATCACATTTAAATAATTTCTTTTCTGTATGAATTTTCTGATGTCTCCCAAGGTTTGAGATGTCAGTAAAAGCCTTGCCACACTCATCACATTTGTAAGGTTTCTCTCCAGTATGAATTGTCTGATGCCTGAAAAGTATTGACTTTACACGAAAGGCCTTGCCACACTCATCACATTTGTAAGGTTTCTCTCCAGTATGAAATCTCTTATGACTTATGAACTGTGAAGGCTGACTAAAGTGCTTGCCACCCTCATCACATTTATAAAGTTTCTCTCTAGTATGAAATCTCTTATGACTTGTGAAATGTGAAGGTTGACTAAAACGCTTGCCACACTCATCACATTTGTAAGGTTTTTCTCCAGTATGAACCCTCTGATGAACAGCAAGGTGTTCATTTCGGCTGAAGACTTTGTCACATATATCACATTTAAATAATTTCTTTCCTGTATGAATTTTCTTATGTCTCCTGAGGTGTGAGCTGTGAGTAAAGGCTTTGCCACACTCATCACATTTGTAAGGTTTCTCTCCAGAATGAACCCTCTGATGACCAGCAAGGTGTTCATTTCGGCTGAAGACTTTGTCACATATATCACATTTAAATAATTTCTTTCCTGTATGAATTTTCTTATGTCTTCTGAGGTGTGAGCTGTCAGTAAAGGCCTTGCTACACTCATCACATTTATAAGGTTTCTCTTCAGTATGAACTGTCTGATGACTTAAAAGTATTGACTTTACATGAAAGGCCTTGCCACACTCATCACATTTGTAAGGTTTTTTCCTGTGTACTTTGAGTTCTTGTGTTATTCCTGAAGGATTCATAAAATCATTCCCAGATATATTAGAAACACTGGTTTGGACACAAGGAGGAATTCTTTGAAGTGGTGAAAATGAGAAACTATTGTTGACAGACCTCTTAACTTCATTATATTCAAAAATTACCCCACCAGTTTGAAATATATGCAGTTTATCCTGAAAGTTAAATGCAAGCCTGTTTCCAAAGGGCTTGATGCCTGCATCCTTTCTGTCATGCGAATCTCTTCCATCAGGCACATTTCCATTAAGGCTTACAGGTGTCCCTTTGTAATTTCTTTTGTCATCTCTCCCCTGACACTCAAAGTCACACATATTTTCCTGACTTTCCCAAAGATGAACATGTTTGATTTCACAGCTTTCAGGGCTTCCCAGCATCAATGTTTGGAATGTTTCTTGTTTATCACTGTTCGCTTTGCATTGTAAATGCTTGATCACAAGTGTAGGAGAGATACCTACAAAACAAAAAGAATCATAAGTATCCTGCTAACAATAATTCAAAAATAAATGTTTCATGTTGAATATATACTACACCAAGAGTAATACTTACACCAAGTTATGAAACACCACAATGATGACCTTAAGTGTTTAGAAACACTAAAGGAATAGAATTCTTAACTTAAGAAAGTATAACATAAATTCACCGTTAAGGTAGCCTAGTTTTAAAAACCATGTGCCAAACACACTCACATCGGACAATCTTATGCCAACTCTCAAAAACAGTATTTTTCTACCAGGACCCTTAGGAATCTATCAATCAACAGTTGTCTCAAATTGAAAAGAAAAATATTATACTATCATTGTATTCTGCACACTTAATGTACATAAATAAATTCTAAACAATATATTATATATTGTAACAGTAAATAATCCAAAACCAAGCTTACCCAATTAATAATTAACTAGTCATAATTGGTTGTTTACAATTGAAAACAAATGAGAAAATGAAGAATATGACAAAAACAATTTTTTGGAAACAACATAGATTTCTAAATCTGCTATAGAACTATGTACCCAAAAAGAAAAGGCATTTTACAATGTTAACAAGTAGTATGTGTCAGCTGTATTGCAGAATACACGCTAAAAGACCATCATCTGTAAATGACACATAAATTAAGACGTAAAGTAGTCACCAGTTTTCTAACAGCCAATAAACAAATCCCTACCTATGTTGTTGTTGTTGTTCAGTCGCTCAGTCGTGTTTGCCTCTTTGTGACACTGTGGACTGTAGCCCACTGGACTCCTCTGTCCATGGGATTTCCCAGGCAAGAATAGTGGAGTGGGTTGCCATTTCCTTCTCCATGGGATCTTCCTGACTCAGGGATCAAACCTGCATCTTCTACATTAGCAGGTGAATTCTTTACCACTGAGCCACCAAGGAAGGCTTCTCTCTAGCTATGCACTATTCTTACCTGGTTTAATGGCACCAAAATATAATAAATAAAAAGTGAGTACTTTGCATATTCATTGATTAGGGTCAGACACAATATTGCTGCAAAATGTTGTAAGTGAAAAGCATACAAGATATAACGTAGTTGAGGTTTGACAGAAAACAAAATTCTGTAAAGCCATTATCCTTCAATTAAAAAATAAATAAAATTTTAAAAAGATATAATGTAGATAAAGTCACATCATAAAGAACATGACAGACTACAGATATTACTTTTTTTAAACAAAAATACATTTTGAGTATTTACTAAAAAACACGTACTATTGTAAGCCAACTGACAGCACTAATTTGCTTTAAAAGGCTTGAGGTAAATTAGCATGTTTTTCTCTAATTAGAGTAGGAGACACACCCAGTTGGCATACAAAGTGGTAAGAGAACCAGGACATAAATCTGAACCTACAGACTGAGAAAACTTACTTGTAAACATGATCACCCACCAAACGAAAGATTAGAAAGGATTAGAAAATATTAAAAAAAAAAATACAAAGAACTTAGAAAGAAATATCAAAGAAGATACAAGACAGAAGTAGTCTGTTTAACTATTATTCAACCATCCCATCTCGAAATGGGTTGTGAGTCATCATGGATGCACAGAGTGATTTAGGTCATGTCCTGAGAAACTTGTTCAATAGATGACCAGACACTATCTTTACGGTGAGAGTATGTAGAAGGTGCAGGGATGTGATAGGTAAGAACAATGTTTCCATCCATATCAAGGTAGTATGTGAGGAGTGGTTAGGACTAAGAAAGGGCCTGCATGGAGCATAGGGTACACAGGTTTATGTCAGGTATCAGCTTGTGACTGCATGTCTTTGTGAAAATAACTGAGAGCACAAACTAATATACTGACCTTAGAAGAAGAGAACTGGTTCAGCAAGTTTATGGGCATTATACTATGGGTATGGGACAGAAACAAAAGAGATTTTTTAAGTGACTGTGATATATGGAGAAAGCAGGATAATACCTGTTATACTATTTACAATGTAATGTATCTAACTGTGAATTTTGTAAGTTACAATGGAATGCTTATATTCAAGAAAAACATACACAATATTCCAGGATATTGTGTAAGAATCTTATGAGCAGAAATCAGAAGGAAAATCCAGGAAAAGGCTATCTAAACCTGGGTTCCTCTGACAAGTACGATTAATCTTTTATTGGACATTTACTTTGTTTCTTCTTCCACACATGGTCATCTCAAGATCGAGGAGTATCAAAAAAAAAGAGGGATTGAAACTGACTCTGGAGGACCTTCCCAGTTACAAAAGCCTTTCTGAGGCATCCAACTCTTTTTTGTAGAAAAAGGCTTTATTCTCTTAGACCTTCCCTGAGTTCAAAAGAGCAGATTCAAACAGATACTAATACATAAAAGGACATGAAAGGATCATACCATGATCAAGTGGGATTTATTGCAGGGATGCAAGATTCCTCAATATCCACAAGTTAATCACTATGATGCACCACAGTAACAGTTGAAGACTAAAAGCCGTATGATCATCAATAGACGCAGAAAAGGTTCTGACAAAATTCAAGTTCTATTTATGATAAAAACCCTTCAGAAAGGGAGCATAGATGGAACCTACCTCAACATAATTAAGACTTTATATGTCAGACACACAGCTAACATCATACTCAACAGGGAAAAACTGAAAGGATTCCCCTTAACAACATGAATAAGACAAGAATGTTCACTATTGCCACGTTTATTGAACATACTTTTGGAAGTCCTAGCCACAACAATCAGAAAAGAAAAAGAAATAAAAGGAACTCAAGTTTAAAAAAAAAAAGAATAAGTAAAACGTAACCATAATGCTACACACAGAAAATCCTGCAGATACCACCAGATGACTACTAGACCTCATCAATGAACACAGTAACTTGCTGGATGCAAAATATATAGAAAACTGCTGCATTTCTATACACTAATAATGATATAATCAGAAAGCGAAATTAATGAAAAAACCCTATTCACCATCTCATAGAAAAGAATAAAATTCTAAGGAATAAACCTACCTAAAAAGTTAAAAGAACTGTACTCATAAAACTCTGAGAAGTAACACTGTCAAAATGACCATACTATCCAAGGCAATCTACATATTCAATGCAACCTTTATCAAATTAACAATGACATATTTCATAAAACAAAGATAAACTTAATTTGTACCAAAACATAAGACTCTGATATCTAAAATGATCTTGAGAAAGAAAAACAGAGCTGGAGGAATCACGTTCCCTGAGTTCAGACTATACTACAAACTGACAGTCAACAAAGTCAAAGTGAAGTCGCTGAATCATGTCCAACTCTTTGTGACCCCATGGACTGTAGACTACCAGGTTACTCTGTCCATGGGATTTTCCAAGCAAGAATACTGAAGTGGGTTGCCATTTTTTCTCTAGGAGATTTTCCTGACCCAGGGATTGAACCTGGGTCTCTAGCACTGAAGGCAGATGGCTTTACTGTCTGAGCCACCAGGGAAGTGGTATGATGATGGCACAAAACAGAAACACACATCAGTAGAACAGGATAGAAAACCCAGAAATAAACCAATTTACTTAAAGTTAATTATTTTATAACAAAGGAGGAAAGAATATAGAATGCAGAAGTCTCTTTAATAAGTGATGCTGGGATAAATGGATAGTTACATGAAAAAGAATGAAATTCCAACATTCTCTAACACCACATACAAAAATAAACTCAAAATGTCTTAAACATTTAAATGCAAGACCAAATACTACAAAATTCATAGTGGAAAACAAATGCAAAACACTGACATAAATGTCAGCAAAATTTTTTTGAATCTGTCTCTTAGAGTCATGGTAATAAAAGCAAAATCAAACAAATGAGACCTAATTAAATTTAAAACCTTTTTGCAAAGCAAAGGAAACCAAAAAAAGAACAAAAATTCAACTTTTGGACTAGGAGACTATATATGCAAATGATGCTACCTATAAGGGATTTATTTCCAAAATATACAAACAGTTCATACAGCTTAATATCAAAACAAACAAGCCAATCAAAAACTGGGCAGAAGATCAAAACAGCTATTTCTCCAAAGGAGACAAATAGATGGCCAACAATCACCTGAAAAGATGTTTGATGTCTCTACTTATGAGAGAAATGCAAATCAAAACCACACAAATGTATCACCTCACACTGGTGAGAACGACCACCATCAAAAAGTCTACAAACAATAAATGCTTGGGAGGGTGTGGAGAAAAGAGAACCCTCCTACACTGTTGGAAGGAACATAAATTGGTACTGCCACTTTGGAGAATAGCATGGATGTTCCATAAAGACCTAAAAATAGAGTTATAAAATGAACCAGCAATTCCAATCCTGGGCATATATCCAGAAAGGATGAAAACGAATTCAAAACGATACATGCACCCCAATGTTTTTAGCAGCACTATTTATACCAGCCAAAACACGGCAGCAACCTAAATGTTCACTGACAGACAAAGGGATAAATAATATGTGGTACATATATACAAGGGAATATTGTGAAGTGAAAGTAGCTCAGCAGTGTCCAACTCTTTAAGACCCCATAGCCTGCAGCCTGCTAGACTCCCCTGTCCATGAAATTCTCCAGGCAAGACACTGGAGTGGGTTGCCACCTCCACAGCATAAAATACAACAAAGTAATGCCTTTTGCAGCAATATAGACAGACTTAGCAGAGGAGGCAATGGAACCCCACTCCAGTACTCTTGCCTGGAAAATCCCATGGATGGAGGAGCCTGGTGGGTTGCAGTCCATGGGGTCACTGAGGGCCGGACACGACAGAGTGACTTCACTTTCACTTTGCACATTCATGCATTGGAGAAGGAAATGGCAACCCACTCCAGTGATCTTGCCTGGAGAATCCCAAGGACAGGGGAGCCTGGTGGGCTGCCGTCTACAGGGTCGCACAGAGTCGGACACGACTGAAGTGACTTAGCAGCAGCAGACAGACTTAGGGATTATTCTAAGTGAAATAAGACAGAGAAAGACAAATATCATAAGATATTATATGTTGAACTGAAATAAATGATACAAATGAACTTATTCACAAAATAAACTCACCAGCATAAAACAAAAACTTATGGTTACCAAAGGGGATAGTACAGGATGGTGATGGGAACAGAAAAGGGAGAGATAAATTAGGAGTCTGAATATATACAAACTAATACATATACAACATAGATAAACAACAAGAACCGACTATAGCTCAGGGAACTATATTGGGTATCTTGTAAACTGCTATATACCTGAAACTCAACATTGTAAATTAACTATACCTAAGAAGTGGATTCCACGTTGAAAGTCAGGAAGGGCGGCGGTGAGGAGATACCCCTCATCCACGGTAAGGAGGAGCGGCTGCGCTTTGCTGGAGCAGCCATGAAGAGATACCCCACACCCAAGGTAAGAGAAACTCAAGTAAGATGGTAGGTGTTGCAAGAGGGCATCAGAGGGCAGACACACTGAAACCATACTCGCAGAAATCTAGTCAATCTAATCACACTAGCACCACAGCCTTGTCTAACTCAATGAAACTAAGCCATGCCCCCGGAGCAACCCAAGACAGGTGGGTCATGGTGGAGAGGTCTGACAGAATGTGGTCCACTGGAGAAGGGAATGGCAAACCACTTCAGTATTCTTGCCTTGAGAACCCCATGAACAGTATGAAAAGGCAAAATGATAGGATACTGAAAGAGGAACTCCCCAGGTCAGTAGGTGCCCAATATGCTACTGGAGATCAGTGGAGAAATAACTCTAGAAAGAATGAAGAGATGGAGCCAAAGCAAAAACAATACCCAGCTATGGATGGGACTGGTGACAGAAGCAAGGTCCGATGCTGTAAAGAGCAATATTGCATAGGAATCTGGAATGCCAGGTCTATGAATCAAGGCAAAATGGAAGTGGTCAAACAAGAGATGGCAAGAGTGAACGTCGACATTCTAGGAATCAGTGAACTAAAATGGACTGGAATGGGTGAATTTAACTCAGATGACCATTATATCTACTACTACGGGCAGGAATCCCTCAGAAGAAATGGAGTAGCCAACATGGTCCACAAAAGGGTCCGAAATGCAGTACTTGGATGCGATCTCAAAAATGACAGAATAATCTCTGTTTGTCTCCAAGGCAAACCATTCAATATCACCGTAATCCAAATCTATGCCCCAACCAGTAATGCTGAAGAAACTGAAGTTGAACAGTTCTATGAAGACCTACAAGACCTTTTAGAACTAACACCCAAAACGATGTCCTTTTCTTTATAGGGGACAGGAATGCAAAAGTAGGAAGTCAAGAAACACCTGGAGGAACAGGCAAATTTGGCCTTGGAATGTGGAATGAAGCAGGGCAAAAACTAATAGAGTTTTGCCAAGAAAATGCACTGGTCATAACAAATACCCTCTTCCAACAACACGAGAAGACTCTACACATGGACATCACCAGATGGTTAACACCGAAATCAGATTTATTATATTCTATGCATCCAAAGATGGAGAAGCTCTATACAGTCAAGAGAAACAAGACCAGGAGCTGACTGTGGCTCAGATCATGAACTCCTTATTACCAAATTCAGACTCAAATTAAAGAAAGTAGGGAAAACTGCTAGACCATTCAGGTATGACCTAACTCAAATCCCTTATGATTATACAGTGGAAGTGAGAAATAGATTTAAGGGCCTAGATCTGATAGATAGAGTGCCTGATGAACTATGGAAGGAGGTTCGTGACATTGTACAGGAGACAAGGATCAAGACAATCCCCTTGGAAAAGAAATGCAGAAAAGCAAAATGGCTGTATGGGTAGGCCCTACAAATAGCTGGGAAAAGAAGAGAGGTGAAAAGCAAAGGAGAAAAGGAAAGATATAAGCATCTGAATGCAGAATTCCAGAGAATAGCAAGAAGAGATAAGAAAGCCTTCTTCAGCGATCAATACAAAGAAATAGAGGAAAAGAACAGAATGGGAAAGACTAGAGACCTCTTCTAGAAAATTAGAGATACCAAGAGAACATTTCATGCAAAGATGGGCTCGATAAAGGACAGAAATGGTCTGGACATAACAGAAGCAGAAGATATTAAGAAGAGGTGGCAAGAATACACAGAAGAACTGTACAAAAAATATCTTCACGACCCAGATAATCATGATGGTGTGATCACTCATCTAGAGCCAGACATCCTGGAATGCGAAGTCAAGTGGGCCTTGGAAAGCATCAATATGAACAAAGCTACTGGAGGTGATGGCATTCCAGTTGAGCTATTTCAAATCCTGAAAGATGATGCTGTGAAAGTGCTGCACTCAATATGCCAGCAAATTTGGAAAACTCAGCAGTGGCCACAGGACTGGAAAAGGTCAGTTTTCATTCCAATCCCAAAGAAAGGCAATGTCAAAGAATGCTCAAACTACCACACAATTGCACTCATCCCACATGCTAGTAAATAATGCTCAAAATTCTCCAAGCCAGGCCTCAGCAATACGTGAAGAGTGAACTTCCTGATGTTCAAGGTGGGTTTTAGAAAAGGCAGAGGAACCAGAGATCAAAATGCCAACATCCGCTGGATCATGGAAACAGCAAGAGAGTTCCAGAAAAACATCTATTTCTGCTTTATTGACTATGCCAAAGCCTTTGACTGTGTGGATCACAATAAACTATGGAAAATTCTGAGAGATGGGAATACCAGACTACCTGACCTGCCTCTTAAGAAATCTGTATGCAGGTCAGGAAGCAACAGTTAGAACTGGACATGGAACAACAGACTGGTTCCAAATAGGAAAAGGAGTACGTCAAGGCTGCATATTGTCATCCTGCTTATTCGACTTCTATGCAGAGTACATAATGAGAAACAATGGACTGGAAGAAACACAAGCTGGAATCAAGATTGCCAGGAGAAATATCAATAACCTCACATATGCAGACAACACCACCCTTATGGCAGAAACTGAAGAGGAACTAAAAAGCCTCTTGATGAAAGTGAAAGAGGAGAGTGAAAAAGTTGGCTTAAAGCTCAACATTCAGAAAATGAAGATCATGGCAGCCGGTACCATCACTTTATGGGAAACAGATGGGGAAACTGTGGAAACAGTGTCAGACTTTATTTTGGGGGACTCCAAAATCACTGCAGATGGTGACTGCAGCCATGAAATTAAAAGACGGTTACTCCTGGAAGAAAAGTTATGACCAACCTAGATACCATATTCAAAAGCAGAGACATTACTTTGCCGACTAAGGTCAGTCTAGTCAAGGCTATGGTTTTTCCTGTGGTCATGTATGGATGTGAGAGTTGGACTGTGAAGAAAGCTGAGTGCCGAAGAATTGATGCTTTTGAACTGTGGTGTTGGAGAAGACTCTTGAGAGTCCCTTGGCCTGCAAGGAGATCCAACCAGTCCATTCTGAAGGAGATCAACCCTGAGAGTTCTTTGGAAGGAATGATGCTAAAGCTGAAACTCCAGTACTTTGGCCACCTCATGCGAAGAGTTGACTCATTGGAAAAGACTTTGATGCTCGGAGGGATTGGGGTCAGGAGGAGAAGGGGACGACAGAGGATGAGATGGCTGGATGGCATCACTGAATCGATGGCCGTGAATCTGAGTGAAGTCTGGGAGTTGGTGATGGACAGGTAGGCCTGGAGTGCTGCGATTCATGGGGTGGCAAAGAGTCGGACACGACTGAGCGACTAAACTGAAATGACTGAAGAAGTAGAGAAGGATATGGCAACCGACTCCGATATTCTTGCCTGGAGAATCCCAGGGACAGAGGAGCCTGGTGGGCTGCCGTCTGTGGGGTCGGACAGAGTCACACACGACTGACGTGACTCAGCAGCAGCAGCAGCAGCAGACCTAAAAAGAATGGCTAAAACAAAACCAAAAACACCTCTTGCGGAGATGTTCAAAAGATGTTTCACAAGGGTGTAAAAACTACTAAATGGGGGAGGCAGGCTATGAAACAAGACATGTTGACAAAACTGAATACCCACCAGCAAAAGAATTTACTTGGAACATTATTTTACACTACAGACAAAAATGAACTCAAAATGGGTCAAAGACCTAAACCTAAGTCCCAAATGTACAAACTCCTAGAAGTAAATGTGCAGGAAGTGTTTCTGGAAACTGGACCCACAAATCGTTTATCAGATATAACACCAAAAGCAGAGGCCACAAAATAAAACCAGATATTAATAAATTGAACTATATCAAAATTATAAACTACTCTGCATTAAAGTGCAAGGAGTTTGAAAAGACAATCAACAGTAAAAGAGAAAATATGTGGAAATCGTACATCTGATAGTAAATGAGTACAAAGAATATATAAAGAATTTTAAGAGGGACTGATCACCAGTTCCACCATAGGGACCATTCCCCAATCAACCATCCAATGCATTGCAAATACAAAATAGAAACACTAAGAGTAACACAGAAATTTGAACTCAATGATAAAATAAAAAGATACCTACAATGCACAGAACAACAGTGCAGCCAATAGCCTCATAGATATGAGAATGTGAACTTGGACAAAGTTGTCCTGGGATAAATTCCCATACCATTTACAGAGGCTAAAATATATGGTCCTTGATACACATCAACAACACTGTCTTGGTGCCCTTGACAGAGTCTCCAAAGCCAGAAAATAACCTGGAAAGATGTATCAGGCTCTCGTGATACTTTCTCTCCCATAATCCTAGAACATACTGACCACTCTACTAGATAGCTTCAAGTGCTGACTTTGTACAGAGCAAGAAAATAACATTAGGAATAGTGTCTCCATCACAGTTTTCTGTTACCTACTAAATCCACTCCACATAGACACACCAGAGGCTGCCAATTAAACATAGGTGGATTATCACAGCAAGGAAACCAGATAAAATTTCAGACCTTCAGGAATATATTTCGAAGAAATTGAAGAGGTAAAATGATACAAAGTAAGGAGAATGGAACATCAGGAACAGCTGACATTCCCAGACGGGGTAGAGCAGCACAAGAGTAAAACTAATACAACATGAAGGTCAGACATTACAGCATCTTGAGATGGGACCACGCACTCGACCTACAGATGGCAAGCTCAGAGCCTGCGAGATTCACATATGCTCCCCTCGTAGGGTCTAGGATCAAAAAGACGATCTCTCTACCCACTCTCCTTACATTTTCCTAAGTAACAACCACAGAGGATCCAACCCACCGTCTTGTCCCACTCCTAAACAGAAAAAAACAGCCCTTTAGAGATACTCGTTTTTCTTTATATGTTGTAGTTTTGGCTACTTTTACATCACTCCCCACTGTCCAGAGCTTTTTCTCAGGCTCCAATGTGGAGATAATATTCAGATCAGAAACAGAAACTCTGGGACTCCCCTGGTGATCCAGTGGTTAAGACTCTGCATTTCCAATGCAGGGGGTGCAGATTTGATCCTTAGTCAGGGAACTAAGATCCCACATACAGAATGGTGCAGCCAAAAAAAAAGTAAACAAGCAAGCAAAAACAAACAAATAGACATTCAGCATTATCAGAAGAAAGAAATCTAAAGTGCTGTGGATTTTTTTAAACACCGAGCCAAAAGTCAAAAGGTAGAAAATAGGAAATCGGGTTTTTTGGTATTTTTTTTTTAACATTTGCCATTGAGCTTTGTACATAATTAAGCTCTGGGAAAACCTCAGATATGACATGAAACAGACACAGCATCTGAAGAGGGTCAGTTTAACCTTCTGAAGCTGTGTCACGCCCCAGTCACCAGAACTCTCAGATGAAAGACATCAGGGCCTCCCAAGGGGCACACAGGGAAAATGAAGATACCCAAGGGCAGCTCTGGAAGGAAGTTATCCTCACCCACAGACAGCAGGTTTCTGTAGGTCTCCAGCATCACGTCCCTGTACAAGGCCCTCTGAGCAGGGTCCAGGAATTCCCACTCCTCCTGAGTGAATTCGATGGCCACATCCTCAGAGGTCACTTGTTCCTGAAATGAAACCACATGTTACCAAAAGGGCCATGAAAAGTTCTCATTTTCATGCAAAAGAGAAGGGTAGTAAGGGGTAAGGATTTATGAGATCCTCCAATTAATATGGATTTTTCATCACTGTTCAAAATCCATGAAATATATAAAGATAAAACTCAACACTGTTTTGGCTATACAGAAGTGTCAGATATTATGTTCTACCCAGTGAGTGCAATTCATTATCTAGATGAGGTACAGCATGAGCGGTGTCGTCAGAGAAGACGTAGTCCACGGCACTCTTAACGGAAAGGTCAAAATTTTCAGGTATGATGTTGACAACAGCAGCAAGGACCAAAAGTGTCTGAGGGCTTCCTGTTGCTCTAAATTACTGTAGTATTACTCTAAACATTAAATAAGTACTTTACAGGAAAGAACCTGTCATCAATATAATAGCTCATTAAAGAAATATCTGTTCCCACCTTAGAGAAGAAAACCTGGGTCACAGACACTCTGAGAAACTTGACTCAGACCAAGAAGGTAAGAAACGTTACATGAAGCACCTGAACTCAGAAGCTTGGGCTCAGCAACTGAAGCTTAAGCATCTAACAGTGAAGTAATACAGAGAACATTGCAAGTCCTTTGACAGAGGGCTCCTAAAGAAAACTTGAAAGAAGTCCAAGGTGAGCCTCCTCCCTGCCCCTCTGTCTTCTCTGCAGGGGGAGCAGCTCTCGGGCCTCAGGCCTTCATCCCTTGAAAATGGACACCTGTGACAAATTAGTCTCTACCCACTCCCTGATTGGGAGAACCTCCCTCCTGTTGAGTGATCATTGTCCGCAGTGGTGAAGGACTGGAGACACTGACCAATGAGAGCCACAGCAGCTTGGCAGACCCAGGTCCCCAGACCATCTCACTTATTCCTAGCCACAGCTTCCAAACCAGTGCCATTTCAAAGGACTCTGACACAGCAGCCAAGTTCCCTGGAGCTGGAGCTGCCACAAAAGGGGTGGCTGGCTCCAGGGCTGGAAGTGGGACTGTGTTTGGGAGCTTCATCACTGTTATGCTAGGAACCCTCCTCTGAAACAGTAGCTCTTCTACGCCATGGGCTTGGCCCTCTCAAAGGCCATGGGGCTCTTTTGCCTGATGGTGGTCTAGCTCATCTTCTTCACGAATATGAAGGAGCTGTTTCCACCTCCCATAGTTCTTTCTCCTGTGTCTGCCCTGTATGTTCCCTTTCCTGGAACTCTGCAGGCAGCCTGGGGAAAGTGGTGAGCTCAGGGTTTGACAGAAGGAAACAAATAAATATTGTATTAATATGAAAAAAACACAAAGTCCAAGGTGAATAATGTGGAATGGCATGAAAGGTCACTATAGATGTGGATACAGAAACACAACTGTTAGTAATTTACTACTTAAAACACTAACAGGATTGTTCAGAAAATTCCAAGGCCACAAATTACACTGATAACATAATTTCAACTGAAAAAAAATGTGATATGTAGTTTGAAAATCATGATGTCTTCTATTGCACATGCATGCATGCTTATCTATAAAAAAAATTAACTGAAATGAGAGGATTCATCTTTTGGAAGATTTTTTGGACAATTTTATATCATCCTTTTATTCACATGTATTTCAGCATCTTTCAGATGATAAAAATGTATCCTCTGTACTCAGCTGAGTTTGTCAACAGGATTCTATACTACGCTACCAAAAGAAAACTGGTAAAAACATTAAAAAAAAAAGAATATTTGAACTCAATTCATAATAAAATTACCATATACAAAAATACTAATACAATTTTATCCATTTAAATTTACATAGGAAGGCATTAACAGAAGCCAAACACTTTCTTTGTTTTTTTCCATTAATAAAACAGTGATTTGAAATTAGAAGAGTCCATTAGATTATGACCAAAAAAAAATTATCACAATAACAAAGTAAAAAAACTTCTTGGCAAAAAAGAATATGGAAAAAAATATAGTTATTAAGCAAGACTATCTCAAAAAACATCATGATGAGACGGAAACATTCAATACATTCCTTCTGAAATTACAGTGGCACGAAAGGAGCTGTCCAGGGTGCCTGTCTTTCACCACCACAGGATGTGCATGAGCAGGGCCCACTAGAAAAAGTAACAGGAGAAAAAACCCAGGGCAAGAGACACAGAGTTTGTCAGAGACTTGAGACAGGTAGTATCCACAAACCTAAAGACACGGAAAGGTGAAAAGTGAAAGGATGGAAAAAGACAGTCCATCCTAAAGAGAGCAGGGGAGACTGTTATATCAGACAAAATAAACTGAAGAAAAAAAAAGTGCAATGAGATAAATATTTTATAATGATAAAACGGTCAATTTACTAAAAAGCTGTAACAAGTAAAAATATATATACATCTAACATTAAATATCTCAGAAAAAATGAAGCAAACATTGAACAGCCATGTACAGATCACACAACCCAACAAAAGCATAAAACACATGCATCTCAAGGACTCATAAAACATTCTCTTTGAGAGACCACATATTAGGCCAAAATTAACCATTTAAAGAGACTGATACCATAAAAGTATCTTCCCTAACAACAACGAAATAAACACAAGACAGAAAATTCCTTACATGTGGACATTAAACAACTCACTCTTACACCACAAATGGGTCTAAGAAAAAAATCTATGGAAATTTTTAAATATATGGATGAAAATGAAAAGACAACATTACAAAATTTATAACACAGAGAGAAGACTGTACTAAAAGGAAACTCTGAACTGTTAAATGCTTACAGTAAAAAAGAGAAAAGATCTGAAATCTGAAATCTATTTTTAGACCTCTACGAAGCAGAAAACAGAAAACAAACTAAACTCAAGGTCAGCAGAAGGAAACATGTAAATAAGATTAAACCAGAGCTAAAATAGAAAGTAGAAAAATATAAAAATCAACAAACCAAGAGTTGTTGTTTTGAAAAAACTGTAAAGGAAAACCCCTACCTAGACTAAGGAAAAGAGAAAAAAGATTCAAATAACTAAAAAGAGATATAAAACAGGAGTGATTACAACTGAGGTCAAAGAAAGTTTCTAAAGATAAGGAAGTACTATGACCAATAATGCCTATAAGTGACAGTATATAGGAGATAATGGCAAAGTCTCAGAAACATACAAACTATTTTACTTATTAAGAAATAAAAAAATTGAGAAGTAGTGAAAGTGAAAGTGATAGCCACTCAGTCGTCGTGTCTGATTCTTTGTGACCTCATGGACAGCCCACAAGGCTCCTCTGTCCATGGAATTTCTCCAGACAAGAAGACTGGACTAGATAGCCATTCCCTTCTCCAGGGAATCTTCCGAACCAGGGATAGAACCTGGGTCTTCTGCACTACAGGCAGATTTTTTATGATTTGAGCCACCAGGGAAGCCCATTATAACTAGAGAGATTTAAAAAGTAGTCAGAAACCTCTAAGAAAAATACAGGACCAAATTCTACCAAATATTTACAAAAGAATTACCATTAATCTTGCTAATTCTATGGAGCAAGCATGATTCTAATAGTTTGCTGATTTCCCAAAGACACAAGAAAGGAAACTAGAAACCAATACCCCTGATGAATACTGATGCAAAATTAAAATACTTGCAAACCCACTTCAACACATATGAAAAAGATCTGGAGAAACAGACACAGAGAACAGATGGAGGGGGAAGGGGAGGAAGGAGAGGGCGAGATGTATGGAGAGAGTAACATGGAAACTTACATTGCCATATGTAAAGTAGAGGGCCAATGCGAATTTGCTGAATGACTCAGGGAACTCAAACAGGGGCTCTCTAACAACCTACAGGGGTGGGATAGGGAGGAAGATGGGAGGGAGGGGACATATGTATACCTATGGCTATTTCATGTTGGTATTTGGCAGAAAACAACAAGTTCTGTAAAGCAATAATCCTTCAATTAAAATAAATAAATAAAAAGATCTGACACCATGACCAAGTGGATTTTATTCATGTAAGGCAAGGAGAAGTCAACATACAAAAATCAATTAATATGACACACTACATTAACAGATTAAAGGGGAGGGAAAAAAAAACCAAACAGGATCATCTTGATGCAGAAAAAAAACATTCAACAAAAATCTGACAATCTTTCAAGATGGAACACTCAACAAACTACAAACAATAAATTATACCAACATCAACATAATAAATGCCATTATGAAAAGAGCACAGCAATGGGGAAAGAATGAAAGCTTTTCCTCTGAGGTCAAGAAGAAGGCAAGGACGCACACGCTGCACTACAGTTCAACAAAGCACTGAAACCCTTAGAGCAATTAGATGAGAAAAAGAAATCAAAGGTCCCCAAATTGAAAAAGAAGTAAATGTATACTCTTTCCCACATGACAAAGTTTCATCAGTGAAAATCATAAAAATATAAAAGAAACATGCTATATCAAAAAAGATTCTTTAATAACCACACAAAGGGTCAATCAACCAATTAACTCATTATCAAAACTGCCATGACAATCTTTGTAGAAGCAGAATAAAAAATGGTGAAAGTCACAGAACTATTCAAAGAGCAAACAGCGAAACTCTTGAAGAAGGAAGATGGAGGTCTTTCTATTTCAACACCTATTCCAAGGTAAACAAGGTGATGCGGTACTGGTATAAAAACAGACAAAGAAACCAACTGAACAGAACACAGTACTCAGAAATAATTCTTTGTGTATATGTAGGTATATTCACAAGGATGTCAAGATACACAAAAAGGAAAGGACAGGCTCAACTGATCTGATTCCCAGATTTTACCAGCTATTGTGCATACTAACACCTGACTTCCACGTGCAGTTTCTTTACCCTGGTTGGCAGAGAGCAGACAGCACATCCAGATGGGCCCTAAGCAATCCCTGCTGCCCAACAGCACAGAGACCCCATCTCCAACCTGTGGGTGAGAAGCCCTGCCCAGGACAGTGCCCAGGGGAGCCTCCTCACAAGGGCCAGGTCACCGGGTTATGGGGAGACGGGATCTAAGTGGAGATGACAGGCCCTGAGGGAAGGACCCGGGTGAGTGTGCGTGTACAGGAGTCACACAGGACACTCCAGCGTCAGACACGATTAGTGAGTCCAGAGAAGGGCACTTCAGCAAGGACAGACTAAATATGACCTTACCTGAGTAAGAGCCATGCCTCATTTCTTTTCTTTCCTCTTCCTTAACTTCTGGGCTTCCTCAGGCAACACGAGTCTTCAGAGGCCTATCGTGAAAGTTGAAAACATGCTGTTTCATGCTTAGAGTCAACACACCCCTTTCCTGAGCCCCAACCACACACAGAGAAGCCGTCACCATGAGGAACAGACAGTCCCCTGTAGCCACTTTCAGGAGGGACTCAGGATGGTCAACTTCCACAGAGAGACGAACATGGGACTTTCCCACACTTTCCCTCGGATCACACTCCCCTCCTGCTGAGGCCTCATGTACACAGCAGCAGAAGGCACCTCTGCTGACCAGGCAATCTCCTTCAGGTCACACAGCAGGCCCTGATCCATCCCCACCCAGAACAGAGCACCCCCTCCTCAGCCCAGATCTCAGCCCTCAGGACTGGGAGGACTCAGAGTCCTGATGCTCAGTGAGGGATCCAGACTGGAATCAACTGGGGCATCTTAAACATTCTCGAGCTGTGGACTAACACAAACTACCTGAAGGGGAATCTCTGGTACGAGGGTACAAAACATGGGTATGCAAAATGCCTCATGAATGAAACGTAAAGCGTGGACAGAGCACCCCATTCAGAGGAGAAAAGCACCCCAGCCACATCAAGGTGTAACTAACAAAAATGGTATAAACGTACTGTGTACAAAGTGATCATGTGATAGATTCATACACTGAACAATTATTATAGTTGAGTAAGTTACACTTCCACCTATGAGTACACTGTATTATTTCTCTCTAGGCGAGTTTCAAGTATACAGAAACACTACAGGCAGATCCCCAGAACCTACTTATTTTGCAACAGAAAATCTCTACTCTTTGCCTACCAGTCCCCCATTTCCCTTTCCACCCAGCTCCTAGTAACAGCCTTACTACTCGATGGCTCTGTGAGTTTGATAATTCTAGTTTCCACATACAGTATCTGTCCTCCTTTGTTAGGCTTATTTAACTTGGCATGTTCTCTAGGTTCATTCATTCTGGCATAAATGCAGGACTCTTGATTTTTATATTTATATACAGAGAAAAAATAGTTCATGAACATACAGTATATAATAAATATTTCTATACCACACTTTTGTTACCTACTCTTTAGTCAAGAGACATCTGGGCTGTGTCTATACCTTGGCTACTGCAAATCCAGTCACACTCATGGGACTGTGGACATATCTCTGAAAAACTGATCGCTTTTCCTTTGGATATCTGTCAGAAATGGGTTTGACAGACTGTAGGCCTGTTCTATGTTAATTTGTTAAGGAACTTCCATTTCATTTTCCAACACAGCAGTACCATTTATATTACCACCAACAGTGCAGTTAAGATTCCGTGTTTTCTGTACTGTGCCTGTGTGTGTGCTTATTTTGGGAGGGACAGGAGTGGATAACACAGCACCCAGCCTGGCAGCAAGACAGTTGCAGCTGCATCTTCTAGAGGACAAGCCTCCAGGCTGCAGATCACTGTGGCATCGTTGCCCTCTGATTTTTCAGAGCCATCCTCCCCTATGTCACAGGACTTTATGACTCTTCTCGGGTTGGGCCCAGAGATCCCTACCCAGCAGGACCACCTTACAACAAGCATTCTGTGATCTTAACCTTAGTGCTCCTATTTTCCCAGCAGGACTCACACAAACTTACAAACTTTCATGGTGTCCAACAGAGTGTCCACAGAGCCCATAATGAGCCTCTAATGCTCTTATTCAAACACAAAGCATTCCAAGCCCTGAAGCTCATGCATGAGGCAAAATACGAAAGAGGACACCCAAGGATCCACAGACACAAGACACCATAGTTTCATTTACAGTGAGTGATGCAGGTCAAACATTGAAATCTCCAAAGACTGAAAAAGAGGGATAATTCCAATGATGCACATGGCCCACTGAGACCTCAGCATCTTCCAAGGAAATACTCCAGAGTCTCTTCGTATCTTCCCAAATGGACATGAACCTTTCTGCACCGGCAACTCCAAGTACACAATGATACCAAAGTTGATGCAAAAAATGACCTGAGATTTTCCCTGTTACTCTACAGTGCCTGCCTGCTAAAAGAGCCAACAAAAGCCAGGAGTGGAGTGGATGCTGGGGGCACCTGCTAGAAACAGCCCCTCAAGCCCAAGGCTCCCATCCTCCTGCACCCACAGCTGCCTGCAGGCTCAGACCAGGCCACAGTTCTAACAGTGGAAAAGACTTCTCTTGGCTGAATTCCACGTCCTTCATTGCTGCTCACGTGTGGTCACGAGTTGTCAAATCAAACCTGTGCAGGCACATGTCAGCCTCAGCACTTCTGTCCTGGGGAACAGGAGCTCAGGCAGAACCTCAAACCACTCCACGAGGGCTCTCCAACAAACCCGCTTCCTGGTGCTCCAGCCTGAACGGAGACATTCTCTTCCAACAGATCCACACACCCCTGGTCCCTGCAACTACACTTGGGATGGGTGCACGCTCCATTCACTGGGCTCACCTTGATGCCCCCAAGTACTGCCATAACCCTCCTGCAGACCCCTCCAGGCTCCCCCCGCTTTCCCCATCTGTCTACCACTCCTCCCTGATGACTGGACTAAGCAGGACTAAAGCGCACAGGGGTTTCTTGGCACAGGGGGTCACAAGAGGAGTGCCCATGAGCTACCACCCAAAGGACACTGCACATGCAGTATGAAAATCAAGAGACTGGCCCTCCTGCGAAAGTCTGCCACCACCTGGGGATATTATGGAGTCCACGTACAAAGGCACTTGAGATACGGAAGTCTCAAAGCAAGGGTCTCCAGGTCTCACTATCTCCTGTTTTCTCCACCCACACCTACTTGGAAGATATTCTAGCTCTTGGGCTGAGGGTGCAGGGGGTGGGGGCAATGTCTTCCTGCCCCATTAGGTTTTGGATTTCTGCTCATCCTCAGTGCACTGAAATCACAATCACTGACACTGAGCACATGAACTCCTCGATGGCAAAGCTGCTGTCCACGATGGTGACTGGTCCCTGGATGGACAGAGCTTAGATCTGGGGGCTGAAGAGGACTAAACCCAGCAGACTAAACATGTGGACATCTTAGCCCACTGCTTGAGGACACCAGTTCTGTAGGGCTTTTCAGGACTTCCTATATTTCTTGGCTCATCTTTTGAGTAATTAAGTAGTCACATGGAGTAAAGATCAATTACAGCTGAAATGTCCAGAACATGGGAAACATCTTCATCACCTGCCCTGTTCTCTTGGTTTTCCCTGAGGATTATTCAGCCCAACCCATAGTCCTGTCATCTACAGACATTTCCAGTTATCAGGTACTGCAGCCACGCTGGGAAGAAGAGGAACACTATTAGCCCTAAAAAGAGGGGAAGCAGGAAGGACTCAAAATAACCCATGAAGAAAGGCATTAATTTCTGCTGATGGCAACTGACACACAGGCAATAAACCTGGGTAACATGAGAGAGACTATTAGGAGGGGATGGGGAGACCTCCCTGAGCCTAGACTTGAAGAGTGACAAAGGGCCTGAGGCACGGTAACCTGAAGGTGAGAAAAGGAACTACAATGTCAGACAGAAATGGTTTTGGTATTTGGAAAAAGAGAAAAGGTAAATGAGACCAGGACAGGCTGAACCATGAGCAAAGGGTCAGCTCCCAGGATGAGGCTGGAGACACTGACAGGGCCCTAAGCTTGACAGAGGGCTGTGGAGAAACAGCGAGGAGTCAAGCTTTTGACCCAAGAACAAATGAAAGCCAGTGGAGGTCTGAACATCAGGACGTAAAAAAAATCTCCCTTCAGATTTAGCCTTATTCATAGAAGTCATCTAATTCTGAGCCTGTGATCCTGCCTCCATCCTAGTTTTCCTTTTTTTTTTTTTCATTCAGGGAGGACTAGGATCTATTTAAAATTCTCATTACCACCAGACACTCCCTCCAAACCAGAACTGCCACACACAGACACACAGCCAATTTGGCTAGTCATTTCAGGGGTCAGTGTTGCTCACGCTCAAAGATTCCAGTCTAGTCTCTCACCTCCATATTACAAGTGGGCTCCCTCAGGCCCAGAGAGAGGCCGTTTATGAGAAGGTCTGAGCTGAGTGAAGAGAACCGGGTGTTACTGAATAATGAAATGGGAGGCTGAAGGGCAAGAGGGCCAAGTTTGTCCTTAATGCCCATCCCATTTAACATCAGGAACATCTGTCATGTACCTGAGAAAAGGAAACTTTTCTTCCAAGATTGAGTCAAACTGATACCAAGGAGGTAATTCTTTATTATATGATTGCAGTAAAATATTTTAAAAATACAGAATTGAAATGTATATCCACTGGTACAAAAAAACATTGTTTTAAGGGGTCAGCTTGGAAATAGGATCTGAGCAATCTTTTTCTTTATGAAGAGAGAGGCTCTGTTGGAAGGTTCCAGGTCAATCCAGCCCATCCTTCCTCATTTGCACAGAAAAGTCACAAAGGGACCTGAGGGAAACATCTTCATATCACTGCACAGGTCACTTTTTTTCACTGATCATAGAAAATGGAGAAAACAGACCATTAGACTAACTAGTTAAACTAGGTGTTTTTTTTCTTTTTTTGAAAGAATGAAGCATTTTATTTTGTTGGTTTTATCGTGTTAAATGTTCTTTTATTTTCCCATTTCTCAAAGAAATGCCTTTAATTTCACAAGATCTAATGTCATACCTCCATTATTCTCTGGTGAAGAGCTGAGACCAGAAATATCCATTTGTGTGTGCACACATAAACTCATACACACAATTCATGTCTTTGGTAAAACCACAGTTGAAAATATGTCTATTTTATTACACGATGTTCAGAGGGTAACAGGCAGGATGGCCAGCGTCTCCAAATGGAGGAAATAGGCTGCAAGTGTCAGACATTTTTATCTCTTTTAAGCAGCAGGAGGAAACAAACTAGCGATATTTTTTTCCTTCTCTATACAAACTTAAAAGGAGGTTTCTCTTAAAATACTGTGTTGTCATAATGACACCTGGGGTCAGACTCTCAAGACAATCAGGACTGAAGGTGCCCGGGGGGTTCCCACACAAGCTCCTGTCCTAATTACACCCGAGGAACTGGAGTATTAATAACTGTGGGGGGGCCAATCCATCAATTTCCTTTTAGATACTGGGCAACTTACTCCATGTGTACTGAAGCCCCTGGCCCACTTCCTTCCTGATCCGCTTCTGTAATGGGACTGTCTGGACGAGCCAAAGGGTTTTATTTCAGTTATTCTTTATGTTGTAACTGAGATTCTGTGCTATTTTCACACGAGTTTCTGATTGTGCCAGTCTCCTCACCCCTTTTGGGGAGGAATATACTGAACAAGGTCCATGCCTCTGTTTTCATAAATATGGAGTCATCCCGTTCCCTTTAGCTGAACAAAATGTAAATCCTAGAGTATGGGATGATGGAAAATCTGTGGGTCGAGCACAAAATGCTATTCCTGTAGTGGTCAAGGTCAAAGACCCACACTTATTTCCACATAAGGGGCAGTATCCACGGAAACCTCAGGTTAAGGAAGGGTTAAAACCCATCATCGAAAATTTAAAGGAGCAGGGACTATTAGTTCCCTGTAACAGTCCATGCAACACTCCTATTTTGGGTATAAAGAAATCAAAAGGTAATGGAGACTAGTCCAAGATTTACAAATAATAAATGAGGCTGTAGTTCCTTTACACCCCGTGGTGCCTAATCCTTATACTCTATTGTCTGAAATTCCTGAATGAGCCAAATATTTCTCAGTAATTGATTTGAAAGATGCTTTCTATTCTGTGCCTTTGGTGGAGGAAAGTCAATTTCTATTTGCCTTTGAAGACCCTATGCAGCCAGCTTCTCAATTAACCTGGACAGTTTTGCCCCCGGGATTTCGTGACAGTCCTCACTTATTTGGACAAAGTTTGTCACAGGATCTACAAAACTTTAATACCTCCGAAGCGGTGGTGTTACAATATGTAGATGGTATTTTGCTCTATGTTGAGACAGAGGAAGCTTGTTCAGGAGTCTCAGAAGATTTCTTTAACTTTCTGTCAGGCTGTGGTTATAAGGCATCAAGAGAAAAGGCTCAGCTTTGTCAACAATCTGTTAGATATCTGGGCCTAATCATATCAGAAGGGACTAGGGCCATAGGCCGTGAGAAAATTAAACCCACACTAAATCATCCCCTATTTATTGTTGTAGCCACACATTCCGGGAAACAAACTCACTCAGAAGGACAATGCAGATAGTGGAGCGCAGTTTATTACACTGGTGGGCCCAAGGCAGTGTCTCCTCTTAGCCAAGGACCCCAACCAGCATTTGTGAAAATCTTTTATACCCCACGTGTTACGTTTCTGAACCCACCATTACAAATTCCTTGAGACTTACATAAATCAAGGAAAATACAATCCCAATAACTCCATCATTCATGTGCTATGTGCTCAAACAGTCAATTAGCCAATAATCAATAAACCCGAGGTTACACTCCAATAGATACAGAAAAATTTATGGCCTGTCTGGAGGAAGGGGTGATTAGTGTATGTTTTCTCTTAGGCGATGAGTAACCTAGATACGATCTTCAAGGTTCCCCTGTCTCGTGGGGGTTTTATCCTTCTGTTGCTGTTTTCATAGGCACTAAACACAGAGTTCAGCATCTACTGGAAAGGTGGCTGAGCATGATCAGCATGAACAGGCCTAAGATGGAGTCCAGGCCCCTATGAATTCCTTCTTCATTCCCCCCTCTTGATGCTCTTAACTCATATTATGAGCATCATTCATAGGGATATATTGCACCCTGACTCTCTGACCACTAATTTGGGAGGATGACATCAACAAAAGGTTACAAAGTTCATAATACATTGTAAAATTCAGGGTCCACAAAGCAGAACTATCAAGGCAACTATAACAGTGGTAAATATAGTTTTCCACCAATCACCCTTCACCCAAGATAGGACGGAAGTCCAGAAAAGAATGTTTTCATTTGACATTGTTTTTATCTGGTTTTTCATGTCATCCAAAGCAGTTGCTACATTGCCAGATAAGTCAGGAACGTATTCACAACATTCAACTGTAATTATAGCACAGGTCCCTCCTTGAGCAGCTGTATGTCCAAAGCCATTCTATTATGAATTACCGCTTTTCTCATTTGGAGTTGCTCTTCATTTAAGGCTTGGATGGCTTTTGTTCTATCTAGGAGGACCTGTTTTGTAAAATTAGTCAAGGCCTCTACTTTAATCATGATATCTGTTGTCCCTACAGAGGGTAAAAATAAGGCAGCAATATACTCACACCACTGAAACACGGATCTTGTCCACCTAGCATATAAATAAGGTAGATTTACCAGTGGTTGTAGGTTAGGCTTTTGTTACACTGGCATTTATATTAAATGTAACCCCATGACCCGAGTCTATTGACTGTAGGTCTTACACCAAGAGAGCAAGGAGAGGTTATGATTGACAAGAGAGAGGAAAGTCTCTTTTTGCCATCCAAAGAAAGAGCAGAGTGGTTTAAAATCTCCTTGGCAGAACGGTGACACCCACCAAGGAAGTCCATCCATCACTGACAAAGGCATAGCCCTACATACCCAGCAGTTGAAAGTGTTGTGGAAGTCTGCATAGGAATGTGCCCATTAGATGAAAACATTGTCCTGAGTTGAAACAGAGGTTAAATTCAAAATCATGTTGATGAGGCCAAGCAGCAGGAGTTGATTGTGAGGCTTCATCCTAAAGGGGCTCGTCCAGGATCTCATTTCCTTCTTCTTAAAGATGGTCTTAGTCTCTCAAGGATCAGCGAGGTCCCTCTGCGCAGTCCACTCAGCGTTTTTTGGGTCTGTGTAGTATGTTCTCTTCACCCTCGTATGATGGATCCAAGGGACAATACCTGCAACTTTAACTGCAGTAGGGGTAGTTAAAATAACATAAGGGCCCTTTCACCAAGGGGCTAGCAAATCATGTTTCCAATCTTTGACCTATACTTGGTCACCAAGCGTAAACTCATGAATCTGTTCCCCAAGGGGGAAGAGCACCCTTTCTTGTACAAACTTAGTTACCCGATTTATTACCTTATCCAGTTCCATCTGCTAAGAAATCTTATCTCCCCCTTGCCTGAGGCAAATTTGTTGACACCTGTTTTATTATGGGAGGGGACCTCCCATACACAATTTTGTATGGAGAATAGCCTTGGGATTGTGGGGTCATCCTGAGTCTGAACCGTTGGAAGCAAGTCCACCCAAGAGCAGTCAGTCTCTGTGATCCACTTGGAGAGTCTCTTTAATGTCTGGTTGGTTCATTCCACCATCTCAGAACTCTGGGCCTATATGCAGCATGCAGTTTCCATTTGATGTTTAAAGTTTTGCTTACTTGTTGTATGGTTTTTCCAGTGGTCATGTATGGATGTTAAGAGTTGGACTGTGAAGAAAGCTGAGCACCAAAGAATCGATGCTTTTGAACTGTGGTGTTGGAGAAGACTCCTGAGAATCCCCTGGACTGCAAGGAAATCCAACCAGTCCATTCTGAAGGAGATCAGCCCTGGATGTTCTTTGGAAGGAATGATGCTAAAGGTGAAACTCCAATACTTTGGCCACCTCATGCGAAGAGTTGACTCATTGGAAAAGACTCTGATGCTGGGAGAGATTGGGGGCAGGAGGAGAGGGGATGACAGAAGATGAGATGGCTGGACGGCATCACAGACTCGATGGACTTGAGTTTGAGTGAACTCCGGGAGTTGGCGATGGACAGGGAGGCCTGGCATGCTGCGATTCATGGGGTCATAAGGAGTCGGACATGACTGAGTGACTGAACTGAAATGAACTGTCCTAAATCAGCTACAAAAGCCAGGTCATTTTCTGAACCAATGCTGGTAGGAAGTCCAAATATGGGAACTATTTCCCTAAGCAGGCACCAGGCTACTTCTGATGCTCTTTCAGTCCAGGTAGGAAAAGCGTCTACCCATCCCGAGAACGTACATACCAGGACCAGCAGGTAACAGTAGTGTCGGTGAGGTTTCATTTCAGTGAAGTCCGCTCCCAGGTGTTCAAAGGGCAGCATGCCTTTCAGCTGAATACCCGGAGATTTTTGTCTAAATACCCAAGAGGCAGCATTAACCTGTGAGCAGGCAGCATGGCCGAGGTGGGTCGCTTGGTGTGTTTAGCTTACCAGAGTGTGTGCGAGCTTCTCCGGTACCAATAATTTGCCACTTGGCAATTCCCACCATCCCTTTTCAGTCTTGATGGCCCCTTCCACTTTGGCTAATCTGACAGCCGTTGTCCTTGTTTTATCAGGCTGGTGCCATCAGTATATAGGACCCAACTAGGGTCTGAACCTTGTGTCCTTCTTTAAAACAAACCCCAGCAACCTTACCTCCTCCTTGCAGACCTGTGCCTTCTTCTTCGACACCCGGTAACCTGCTTCCTTCAACAGCTGGAGCAGTGCTTTTGTCCCTTCCCAGCATTTTTCCTTGGTCTCGGCGGCCAGCAGCAGGTCTTCCTCATATTGTAGGAGCCAACATTCATACTCTTCTGGATGGAATGAGTTCAGGTCAGAAGCCAAGGCTTCCCCAAAGATGGCTGGGGAGTTCTTAAACCCTTGTGGGGGAGTCCAGATGAGCTGTTGCTTGGTGCCCCCAACTAGATCTTCCCATTCAAAGGCAAAGATGGGCTGTGACGCTGGGGTGAGGCGTATGCAGAAGGCGGCATCCTTGAGATCTACACGAGTATAAACTTTAGTCCTTGGCAGGAGGAGGCTAAGTAAGGTATAGGGGTTTGGAACAGTGGGGTGTAAAGTCACAATAGCCTGGTTGACTAGCCTGAGTCCTGTACAGGCCAACAGTCCTATCCTCCTTCCTTTTTGACTGGATTGGTGTATTCCAAGCTGACTGGCACTCTACTAGAATGCCCGCTTGCTTCAATCTATTGATGTGGGGCAGTATGCCGGCCCAGGCCTCTATCGGTAGCAGGTACTGGCGCTTTCTAACCGGGATGGTGCCTGGTTTGAGTTCTATTATCACTGGGGCTTGATGTTTAGCTAGCCTGGGGGGGAAGTTAGCTCTCTCTCATGCTCTTCCGGCCCACCTGGTTCTTCCTTCAGAGGCTCATGCAACCTCCACTAATCTTCGTGGAGTATTGAAAGAGAGAGCAAATAAGTCATAGTGTCCATCCGGAAGGTGGGTCTCTCCTCAAGGGAGAAAGTCACTTGTGCTCCAAGTTTGGAGAGCAAGTCTCTTCCCAACAGGGGTACTGGGCACTCAGGAATGTAGAGGAATTCAAGAATCACCCCCCCCACCCCGCCCCCGCCATCAGACATTTTCTGGGCTGGCAAAACAATTTAATCCTCTCTTCTCCTGTCACCCCAGTTACAGCGCTAGTCTTTTTGGACAGTGGTGCCACAGGTTTTGTTACTACCAACAGTTCTGCTCCTGTATACACCATGAAGTCAGTGTTTTGGTCCCCCACTTTTAATGTTACCATGGCTTCTCAGGGACCTGATATCTCTGAGCCCTGGCAGCCCTATTTAATTTCCAAGTCAGCAAGCCCACAACTGTGGGAACTTCCTCTTCCTTCCTTGCCTTAGGGCATTCATTCTTCCAGTGGCCAAAAGCTTGGCACCAGGCACACTGGTTTGGCTGTAACAGGGCCCCGGGGCCTCCACTGGGACCGGCTGAAGGACTGTCCTGTCTGTGGGGCAGAGGAAGTTTTCCGGAGGAGCCAAGATAGACTTCCCTAGAGCAGCAGCTAGCACTGTAAATCTCTCGCCTGTTCACTCTCATTCCCTCTGGCTCTCTGGCAGAGCAGTCTCTGCTTAATTCCAAAGTCTCCCTCCCCTTCTTGTCAGTACTCACCAGGAGAGGCGGGTATAGCTTGGGCAGTTCAGCTGGAGCAGGATCCTGGAAGTGTTGGCCAGAGGCTTCTGTCACCGGGTTCGGAACCTGCCGAGATGGCGGCTCTACGACCTCGGGGAGAGCTGGCAGAGGAGCAGTGGCTGCTGCAGGACTTCATCTGGCCCTGGATTGGGCATTAAGGCGGCCTCCAGTCCTGGTGGAGCACTGGGAGGCAGGTCCGCCATTATCCAGTATGGGGGAGGGGTCAGGTCATCCCCGTCCAAATCCTGTAGAATTTCCTTTTCTTATCATCAGTCAATTTTTGTGCCAATAATATTTTTCCCTTTCCCTCCTGGATACAGAACCTTGTCCAAGTAGGAGGGTCTTGAGCTCACCCTAGTTATGAGTCAATATATTGATCCAAGCGCCCCGGCTCTCCTCTGACTCCTGCATGGACTGCTTCCACTATTGGTAAGTTCACGGTGTTCTCTGGTGGCCATCCTACTCCCGTAGGGGGCCATTCGACCTCACAGAGTATGTGGAGGTGGTTAGGCTTCATCTTTACCCCATAGTCTCCTCCTAATCCCTTCTTAAAATTTTTAATCATGCGCTCCAATACAGTCGCCTTAGATTCACTTCCTCCCATCTTGCTTACCTTCTCAGACCTTCTTCTACTTTTCCTTTTCATCTGTCTACGAAGTTCTCAGTACATTATGTACTTCTGATATTTCCACTCAATGACACATAAATTGCAATTCTGCCTCCTTCCTAATTGGGGTGAGAAGAGCCTTACCTGCCACATCCCAGAGGGAGAAGAGGGATCAGTGTGCCTTCACCTGCCGGTCAGCATAGCCAAACCAGAACACCATGTGGTCCAAGACTGTTTCTCCCTTAAAGTCTGTTCTGCCTTTCTGGGCTTGATCAGGTGCGGATGAAAATATAGTTGGGTTAAATATTCCATGTCCCAGGCCATCTCCGGGAAAGCCAATTCATAATCACTTATGTATCCCCTTCCTTCTAGCCTAACAATTGCGAGGGGGTCGAGAATTTCACAGCAGACAGGACATCTCCTGGGGGAGAGCAGAATACGAGCATACAAGGACCAGTTTCCTATCCTAAAAACCCCCTGGCGATCACTGGTAATAATTTTCCCTGAGATAGCATGGACACACCTCCTAAAAGACCTTCACAAATTTCCTTCCTAAACCGAAGTACGCTCGTCGACCTGTGTACCAAGCAATCGCTGCTGCCTGCCTATTCCAGGCCCCTATAGGTCCGTGCCCCTTCTAGTCCCTCCCGGGGGAGTGATCAGGCCCTCCTCCACCCTGGCGGGTGGGTTCCTCCTAACCTGAGCACTCAGTTCCCTTGATCACTACCTGCCAAAGCGAAGAAACCGGGCGCTGAAAGGCTGAATTCTTCCAGAGGGGCAAGGCACCTTCTCCCTTCTAGGAAATTCAAGCCACAAAGCCTCAGGGTAGCCTCAAATGAGACCTGTCTCCTCAAAGTGAGGAGTTTCCCGGCCAATGAACCAAATGTAGCCACGCATTTTGGGAAACAAACTCACTCAGAAGGACAATGCAGATAGTAGAGAGCAGTTTATTACACTGGCGGGTCCAAGAGTGTCTCCTCTTAGCCAAGGACCCCAACCAGCATTTGTGAAAATCTTTTATACCCCATGTGTACGTTTCTGAACCCACCATTACAAATTCCTTGAGACTTACATAAATCAAGGAAAATACAATCCCAATAACCCTATCATTCACGTGCTATTTGCTCATGCGTTCAAACAGTCAAACAATTAGCCAATAATCAATAAAGCTGAGGTTACACTCCGATAGATACAGAAAAATTTATGGCCTGTCTGGAGGAAGGGGTGATTAGTGTATGTTTCCTCTTAGGGGATGAGTAACCTAGGTACAATCTTCAAGGTTCCTCTGTCTGGAGGGGTCTTATCCTTCTGTTGCTGTTTTCATAGGCACTAAACACAGAGTTCATGAACAGTATGAAAAGGCAAATGACAGGATACCAAAAGAGGAACTCCCCAGGTCATTAGGTGCCCAATATGCTACTAGAGATCAGTGGAGAAATAACTCCAGAAAGAATGAAGGGATGGAGCCAAAGAAAAAACAATACACAGTTGTGGATGTGACTGGTGATAGAAGCAAGGTCCGATGCTGTAAAGAGCAATATTGCATAGGAACCTGGAATGTCAGGTCCATGAATCAAGGCAAATTGGAAGTGGTCAAACAAGAGATGGCAAGAGTGAACGTCGACATTCTAGGAATCAGCGAACTAAAACGTACTGGAATGGGTGAATTTAACTCAGATGACCATTATATCTACTACTGCAGGCAGGAATCCCTCAGAAGAAATGGAGTAGCCATCATGGTCAACAAAAGAGTCCGAAATGCACTACCTGGATGCAGTCTCAAAAACAACAGAATGATCTCTGTTCGTCTCCAAGGCAAACCATTCAATATCACAGTTATCCAAGTCTATGCCCCAACCAGCAACGCTGAAGAAGCTGAAGTTGAATGGTTTTATGAAGACCTGCAAGACCTTTTAGAACTAACACCCAAAACGATGTCCTTTTCATTATAGGGGACTGGAATGCAAAAGTAGGAAGTCAAGAAACACCTGGAGTAACAGGCAAATTTGGCCTTGGAATGTGGAATGAAGCAGGGCAAAAACTAATAGAGTTTTGCCAAGAAAATGCACTGGTCATAGCAAACACCCTCTTCCAACAATGCAAGAGAAGACTCTACACATGGACATCACCAGATGGTCAACACCGAAATCAGATTGATTATATTCTTTGCAGCCAAAGATGGAGAAGCTCATACAGTCAACAAAAGCAAGACCAGGAGCTGACTGTGGCTCAGATCATGAACTCCTTATTACCAAATTCAGACTGAAATTGAAGAAAGTAGGGAAAACCGCTAGAACATTCAGGTATGACCTAAATCAAATTCCTTATGATTATAGAGTGGAAGTGAGAAATAGATTTAAGGGCCTAGATCTGATAGATAGAGTGCCTGATGAACTATGGAATGAGGTTCGTGACATTGTACAGGAGCCAGGGATCAACACCATCCCCATGGAAAAGAAATGCAGAAAAGCAAAATGGCTGTCTGGGGAGGCCTTACAAATAGCTGTGAAAAGAAGAGAGGCAAAAAGCAAAGGAGAAAAGGAAAGATATAAGCATCTGAATGCAGAGTTCCAGAGAATACCAAGAAGAGATAAGAAAGACTTCTTCAGCGATCAATGCAAAGAAATAGAGGAAAACAACAGAATGGGAATGACTAGAGATCTCTTCAAGAAAATTAGAGATACCAAGGGAATATTTCAGGCAGAGATGGGCTCGATAAAAGACAGAAATGGTCTGGACCTAACAGAAGCAGAAGATATTAAGAAGAGGTGGCAAGAATACACGGAAGAACTGTACAAAAAAGATCTTCATGACCAAGATAATCATGATGATGTGATGACTCATCTAGAGCCATACATCCTGGAATGTGAAATCAAGTGGGCCTTAGAAAGCATCACTACGAACAAAGCTAGTGGAGGTGATGGCATTCCAGTGGAGCTATTTCAAATCCTGAAAGATGATGCTGTGAAAGTGCTGCACTCAATATGCCAGCAAGTTTGGAAAACTCAGTAGTGGCCACAGGACTGGAAAAGGTCAGTTTTCATTCCAATCTCAAACAAAGGCAATGCCAAAGAATGCTCAAACTACCACACAATTGCACTCATCTCACATGCTAGTAAAGTAATGCTCAAAATTCTCCAAGCCACGCTTCAGCAATACGTGAACCGTGAACTCCCTGATGTTCAAGCTGGTTTTAGAAAAGGCAGAGGAACCAGAGATCAAATTGCCAACATCCGCTGGATCATGGAAAAAGCAAGAGAGTTCCAGAAGAACATCTATTTCTGCTTTACTGACTATGCCAAAGCCTTTGACTGTGTGGATCACAAGAAACTGTGGAAAACTCTGAAAGAGATGGGAATACCAGACCACCTGACCTGCCTCTTGAGAAACCTGTATGCAAGCCATGAAGCAACAGTTAGAACTGGACATGGAACAACAGACTGGTTCCAAATAGGAAAAGGAGTACATCAAGGCTGTATATTGTCACCCTGTTTATTTAACTTATATGCAGAGTACATCATGAGAAACGCTGGACTGAAAGAAACACAAGATGGAATCAAGATTGCCAGGAGAAATATCAATAACCTCAGATATGCAGATGACACCACCCTTATGGCAGAAAGTGAAGAGGAACTAAAAAGCCTCTTGATGAAAGTGAAAGAGGAAAGCGAAAAAGTTGGCTTAAAGCTCAACATTCAGAAAACGAAGGTCACTGCATCCGGTCCCATCACTTCATGAGAAATAGACAGGGAAACAGTGGAAATAGTGTCAGACTTTATTTTTTGGACTCCAAATTCACTGCTGATGGTGACTGCAGGCATGAAATTAAAAGACACTTACTCCTTGGAAGAAAAGTTATGACCAACCTAGACAGCATATTCAAAAGCAGAGACATTACTTTGCCAACAAAGATCCATCTAGTCAAGGCCATGGTTTTTCCTGTGGTCATGTATGGATGTGAGAGTTGGACTGTGAAGAAGGCTGAGCGCTGAAGAATTGATGCTTTTGAACTGTGATGTTGGAGAAGACTCTTGAGAGTCCCTTGGAGACAAGGAGATCCAACCAGTCCATTTTGAAGGAGATCAGCCTTGGGACTTCTTTGGAAAGAATGATGCTAAAGCTGAAACTCCAGTACTCTGGCCACCTCATGCAAAGAGTTGACTCATTGGAAAAGACTCTGATGCTGGGAGGGATTGGGGGCAGGAGGAGAAGCGGACAACAGAGGATGAGATGGCTGGATGGACGTGAGTTTCAGTGAACTCCAGGAGATGGTGATGGACAGGGAGGCCTGGCGCGCTGCGATTCATGGGGTTGCAAAGAGTCAGACACGACTGAGTGACTGAACTGAACTGAAACACAGAGTTCAGAGTCCACTGGAAAGTTGGCCAAGCATGATCAGCATGAACAGGCCTAAGATGGAGTCCAGGCCCTATGAATTCCTTCTTCACTATGACTTTAAGACAACTGAGAAGATTTCTAGGAATCACAGGCTACTGTCATACTTGGATTCCGAGTTATGGGGAACTTGCCCGGCCTTTATATAAACGTATAGCTTAAACTAAGCAGGCCCAAACAGACAAACTGGTTTGGTCTTCAGATACTCAAAAGGCTTTTACGGTTCTTCAGACTGCCCTCCTGCAAGCTCCCGCTTTGAGCTTGCCCAAAGGGTCAGGATTTAATCTGTTTGTCACTGAAAGAAAAGGTATGGCCTTGGGAATTTTGACAGAAGCCCGAGGGCCTCACCAGCAACCTATTGCTTATCTAAGTAGAAAACTAGATGTAACTTGATGTGGGTGGCCCCACTGCCTAAGAGTAATTGGGACAGCAGCTTTATTAGCACCTGAAGCTTTAAAAATAATTAATCAATGAAATCTTACTGTCCTGACTTCTCATGATGTGAGTGGAATCTTAAATTCTAAGGTTAATATTTGGATGACAGACAGTAGGCTTCTTAAATATCAGTCATTGTTGTTAGAAGGACCAGTAACTAAGCTTAAAGTGTGTGGACATTTAAATCCTGCCACTTTCCTTCCTGAGAAGCAAAATGAAACACCTGATCACAACTGTTCCCAATTTCTAACTTTAACCTATGCAGCTTGGGAGGATCTAAAGGATACCCCATTAGACAATCCTGATATAGAAATATTTACAGATGGCAGTTCTTTTGTTCGGGATGAAAAGCATAAAGCAGGTTACACCTGTGGTGACTGCTGAACACGTTTCAGAAACAAGATCTCTCCCCCAGGGAACCCATGCTCAGTTAGTGGAGCTTGTAGCTCTGACCCGAGCTCTAGAGTTAAGTAAAGGGCAGCGAGTAAATATCTACATGGATTCTAAGTATGTTTATTTGATTTTACATGCTCATGATGCAATATGGAAAGAAAGACAGTGTAAAACAGCAACAGGAGAACCTATGAAGCATTTCAGAGAGATTAAGAAACTTTTAACTGCTATATATTGTGTAGCTGTCATGCATTGCAAAGGGCACAGCAAGGATGAGAGTAAAGCAGCTGAAGGTAATCAGCTGGCTGACTGTCAAGCCAGAAAAGCGGCACTTTATGAAACCCCTTCACTGCAGACACCCTTGATCTGGACAGGTCCTGTTGAACAGGAAAAACCACAATATACTGAGGAAGAATTAGAAAGATATGAGAAAAGACGAGCAAAGATTGCAGATAAATGATGGTTACAGTCTGAGGATGGAAGATTAATAATTCCTGAAGATGCTCAAGGAAAATTCTTAAGGGTTTACACCAGAGTTTTCATTTGGGTGCACAGAGTACTTACCAAATGGCTTCTCATTTGTTTGAAGGTAAAAATGTAATGAAAACTTTAAAGAACATTATCAAAAGGTGTGAGGTTTGTCAGAAAAATTACCCAAAGACTGAGAAGCTAGCATTATCTGCGTTACAACAAAGTGGAAAGTATCCTGGAGAGGGCTGGGAAATTGATTTTACTCATATGCCAAAAGCTAATTTGGTATTCTTGCTTACAAGTTTGGGTACTTTTACGGGATGGATTGAGGCTTTTCCCTGTCGTAGTAAGCAGGCTAAGTAGGTTATAAAGATTTTAATCCATGAAATTATCCCCAGGTTTGGGCTGCCACAGAGCCTTCAGAGTGACAATGGCTCCACATTTAAAGCTGCTGTAACTCAGGGGGTATCTAAAGCTCTAGAAATAGAGTATCACTTACACTGTTCCTGGACACCCCAATCCTCAGGAAAGGTTGAAAAAGCTAACGACATTATCAAAAGACATCTGCGCAAATTAACTCAAGAAACACAGGACAATTGGATTAAAGTCCTACCCATAGCTTTAACGATAGGCTCGAACTGCCCCATAAAGGAGAGACTGTTCCCCTTTGAATGTAGTTATGGAAGGCCTTTCTTACGCAGACATACGCAGACATTGTTATAGACCCTGAAGCTTTGGAATTAACTAGTTATGTAACTCTTTCTCAGCTTTTCAACAGGTATTAACAGAACTCCAAGAGATGACTCCTAACCCAGTCTCTGAGTCAAGCAAGCCTCTATTTGAGCCAGGAACCGAGGTCCTCATAAAAACACTGAGATCTGGGGGCCCATCCCTCGAGCCCCTCTGGGAAGGCCCTTACCAGGTTATTCTTTCTTCTTCCACAGCTCTCAAAGTGCCAGGAATTGATTCGTGGGTACATCACACTTGAGTTAAGAGGTGGCACCCTGACCAGAACTAAGGGACTTCATTTTATGTCTTTATTTTCTATGCTCTGACTTTGTACTTTTCAGATGGGCCTGATAATCTATGTGAGCCTACTTCTGCTGACTCCAAAAATCCTGAGTGTGCCGTTTGATCCTCAAGACAATGCCTTCCTGTCCTGGGCTCACTCCTACGCTGCATTCCACAATTGGTCTAACTGCTGGATCTGCGGAGTGCTCCCCTCTTCATCAGTGAAAGGATTCCTGTGGTGGACATCTCCACTTCAAGAAAAAGACTTTCTCCAAGTCTGTGAATACTTTTGACAACAATCATATGTGACGCCTCTTCATTTGACGACATCTACCAACCCTACAATGGACTGGTGCAACACTTTGTTCTTTAACTATGGACATAACATGACTTTTAATTCTGATTATACATTGTCTCAGTTTAATGACTATTTTGCTACACATAAGGCAAATAGGTCTGGATCTAATGGTTTTTTACCTGATGTTTACCAAATATGGAATGAGGTTACATGGCTAACTCCTGAAAAAGGATGTCTAGTATCTACTGCCCCTATATGCTGGGAACAAACAGAGCCATTCCCAAAATTTAGCCAACAACTTAATTACAATGATTAGAAACAACTGGGATTTTTGCCTCAGGAAGTATGCAACGTAATCATTCCCGTGTTTTTCAACCCTGATTCAGGTACTCCCTGTCTGGCCAGGCACTGACTGGGACTGGATATCTCAGTCAGCTGGCTTGCTCCAAACAGGACCTATTGAATATGTGGCTCTTACCTAAGGGCATGGCTTCCCCTTGGTTGGATAGGGAGATGCACCCTGGGTCTAGCCTTTACTCACGGCTTTATATTTTCAGAGCTCCCAAGAAAGCCTGCTAATTTACCCCACCTTAAAACTCGGTGGGCAAGGTCTGTATTTCACTGGTATGATTATTTAGCTGCAATGTTTGTTCCCTCTTTGGGAACTACATATGTTATGCTACGAGTGGATCTTTGACAAATTTTACTCAACAGGCACTACAAGATTCTCAAAAAGCTATTTCAGCTCTTAATGCTGAACAAGCACAAATCAGAAAGGTGGTTTTACAAAACAGATTGGCTTTAGATATTCTGACAGCTGCACAAGGAGGAACTAGTACCATTATTCATACCCAATGCTGTACATATATGCCTAATATGAGCCCTAATGTTATTCACTTTACTAAACACATGAACAAGATGACTGGGGCTTTAGATATTCCTGAAGCCTCAACTGCCTCATTTGGGGAGATGTTAACTAGGGCCCCATGGTGGAAAACTATCTTTCTTACAATAATTCTGATTGTTTTGTTTTTGCTGTTTGCTCCCTGCTTCTGTAACTGTGTAACTGGATTCGTTTCTAGTTGCATGAAAGCTTTTAAGTTACAAATGACTGTGTTAGGGGAAGCACACTGAAACCGCCCACCCTGGCCAGGCACCATAGTAACTATTTGCATGAGTTGTTTTATGACAGGAGATCCTGATAAGGAATACGGAACTAATGAGCCACCACCAACCTGAAGAGTTCGGGAAAGGTCGAAAGGAGACACTGAGTGTCTCTCCATGTCCCAGAATCCCTCTCGCTAGCATCCATCTTGGCTGAGTGATGCGTGCACCACCAGGAAAGACTCCGAATTAGAATGATTGGCCAAAGACCACCTGGAAACTAATCTCATCACCATAAAACCCGAGACTGCAGGCCACGTGCAGAGCAGTTCTCCTGGGTTCCCTTACCCTACTGCTCTCCACCCAAGTACCCTTCCCAATACAATCTCTTGCTTTGTCAGCACGTATGTCTCCTTGGACAATGCATTTCCAAGTGTTAGACAAGAGCACAGTTTCGGGCCCTGGAAGGGGTCCCCCTTCCTGCAATAGTTGCTCAAACTCCTGCTACTGCTGCAGCTTCTTCCAAATACTATTTGCGGGCCCTGGATCAGACATCTTCGGTATGAGGGTTAAGAGAATATGTTGCCTCACCAATTTAGGGACATCGCCCCTTGTCAGCTCAGAAGCAGTTATGGAACGAGAACGATGCCCCTTGTCCCTAGGCAACATAATTCTTCTAAAAGAAAAGGGGGGAATGAGAGGGTAACAGGCAGGAAGGCCAGGGGTCTCCAAATGGAGAAAATAGGCTGCAAGTGTCAGACATTTTTATCTCTCTTAAGCGGCAGGAGGAAACAAACTAGCGATATTTTTTTCCTTCTCTATACAAATTTAAAAGGAGATTTCTCTTAACATACTGTATTGCCATAATGACACCTGGTTTCACCTGAAGTTAACTATTCTCAAACCTTGAGGTAACCAATCCATTTTTCTTATGGAAATGATTGTCTCAAGCTACGTGAATGGACTACGCATTTACCCCAGACTCTGTCTTCAAGTCAGTTCCGCCTAATGGCTTAGAACCTACTTCACAAACCAGTATGTTATACTCAGATATTGTTCCCCTAATCTATGTAAACAAAACTATTTGTATGGTAATCTGCCCTTCTAAAAGATTCAAGTTAATCATTTTATGGCCTGGGATGAATCATCTGGTGCCAAGATTATCCCAAAATGCATCTTATGGATGAGGGGCCTGGTGCCATTCTGAGTTTTAAAACCTTCCTTTCCTTCATTAACAGACTGCTAGTGACTATAGTGGCACCCCACTCCAGTACTCTTGCCTGGAAAATCCCATGGATGGTGGAGCCTGGTAGGCTGCAGTCCATGGGGTCACTAAGAGTCAGACACGACTGAGCAACTTCACTTTTACTTTCATGCATTGGAGAAGGAAATGGCAACCCATGCCAGTATTCTTGCCTGGAGAATCCCAGGGACAGAGGAGCCTGTTGGGCTGCCGTCTATGGGGTCGCACAGAGTCGGACACGACTGACACGATTTAGCAGCAGCAGGAGCCCCCCCATTCTGAACCTTCCACCTCCCTCCTCACCAGATCTCTCTGGTTGTTCCAGAGCACTGGCTTTGGGTGCCCTGCTTTGTGCATCGAACTTGCACTGATCATTCTGTTTTACATATGGTAATTTACATGTTTCAGTGCTATTCTCTCAAATCATCCCACCCTCACCCTCAACTTCTCCCTGAGTCCAAAAGTCTGTTCTTTACATCTGTGTCTCCCTTTGTTGCCCTGCGTGTAGGATCACTGGTACCATCTTTCTAAATTCCATATACATGCATTAATATACAGTATTTGTCTTTCTCTTTCTGACTTATTTCACTCTGTATAATAGGCTCTAGGTTCATCGACCTCATTAGAACTGATAAACGAGGTGACGCTTTTGCTAAGTATGGCACAAAATAGTCTAAGATGAATTACTACTAACCAGAGAAAATTTCAAATGTATGAGATGAAGGGAAGAAAGCACTCAGGCAAGGAATGAATCTGAAAAAAATTGAATTATTTTTAATCTAAAAATCTGGCGCCAAAGTTTTAAAAAAATGGAGAATAATCATATTTAGAAAAGGATGATATGAATAGAATACTGGAAACTAAAAAAGCTTATTTCTGAAGTTAAAAATGAGTACAGAAACTGAATGAATTAAGACCTATTCCAAGCTACAAGAAGCACCATACATAAAGAAAGGAGAAAATGTGAATCCGTTTTTTTAAAAAAAGTGTTCCTTTAAAAATGCTACCCAATAATGATACAGTGGATAAGAATCTGCTTGACAATGCAGGGGACATGGGTTCTATCCCTGGTTCAGGAAGATCCCACAAGTACAAGCAACTAAGTCTGTGCACAACTATTGAGCCTGTGCTTTAGATCCTGGGAGCCGCAACTCCTGAGCCCACTGCACAGAACCGAAGACAGCACAGCCAAAAAAATATAAAAAACAGCTACCACAGAGTGACTCTCTAGAGTCAGTCATTTCTTGCCCCAGGTCTCTTCTTCTGTGACCTGTCTCATGATAGGACAAGGGAAGGGGGTCATTCGCAACTCAGTGAATCAAGCCACTGCCCCAGGCTGAACAGGATTTGCAAATGAAAGTCATCTTCTACCACAAATAATAAAAAAAGACACAAGCCTTATAGACAGGACTTTTGAAATTTTCATCCTCCTCTGTATAACTAAAAAAATCATCTTTATCCAAACAACTGGCCACACCTGGATCGAGCTTACCCCTCTGTTCACCTATCTCCCTATTTCATCTGGGTCTTGGTGTCTCTTTTTCTCCCCCTCTGCTCTCCTGCTGCTCCTGTCCTATTTCCTCCCTCACACGTGTCCTGTCCCAGGCTGCTACAATTCGTTCCCCCTCGAAATGCTCTCTCTCTCCAACCTTCCTGAGTCTTTCAAAAATCCATACCTATGTCTGCCTCTTTCTTCCCCCATTTCGGCTCCCTCTCTGCGCTCCAGATTACTCCTCTTCTCTCGCTGTGACTCTCCCTGCCTCCCCACTCCCTGGCAGGCCATGTGGCTATGCTTCCTTCCAGCCCTTTCTTCCTCTGCTCCTTACCCTTTGGCCTCTTTCTCCCCTAGCACCATGATAAAACCGGCCACCTCAGATTGAGACTTGAACCCTTGTGGCGGGACTCCAACCGGGTGAAAACACAACTCGGGACTTTAACCCAAGAGGCCTGGACTCAAACCCGGCCAAAACCCAGTTAGGGCTCTCGACCTCTGACGCCCTCATCGCCCTTCGCCTCCCCGCTCCCATCACTGAGACAGGGCAGTTCTCCCTGTGCTGTTTTCCAGTCCCTGGAGATCTGGCTTTCTAATTTACTAATACTTCTCTATTTTACAGCACTGGCTGTCACATGGCTGGTCCAGGTCACCTACCCTACGCGGGGTGAAGGAACGGGCTGACGGGAAAGGGGGGCCTGCGGGGCAGAAGGAGCGGCCTGAGGAGACGAGAGGACAGAGGGGCTGGGCGAGAGGGGGCTCAGGAGCGGGCGGGCTCTCCGGAACCCCGGGACCAGGCAGAGGGCGCAGCCTCTCCGCGAGCGGGGGCGACGGGCTCTGCCTCCAGGGGTCGAAAAGGCGACGCGGCGGGCGCGACTCCAACTCGCGAGAGAGGGCTTTACTTGGCGAGGCCAGAGATAAAAAAGGGTTTTAAGCAGGAAAATGTCGCCAGAGGCGGTGTCTACGCGCACCGAGGCCCGAAACCACCTCAGCAACACTTAAATCCCAAACGAAAAGATAACTGGGCCGCAGCGGCAGCGTCTATCCGGGGCCGAGCACCGGGTGCCGGGGATTTCAGGTCGCCGAGAATTCCCACACCCTGAGGACGAGTGAGCGGGGCGGAGGTGGGGGTTGGAGGGGTGGCGAGCTCTGCAAACTTACTCTAGAAGGAAGCTTAGGCGCCGCTCGGGGAACTCGGCTCCGCGCTCTCCAACTTCCGACTCTGTGGGGAAGGGCTTTTGTATTAGAGCTTCCGACCAGGAGCGGGAAGAGCAGCCGCCGTGCGCACTGCTCCTGGGAGGGGCGGGCCGCGGAGGGGGCGGGGCCTGTTACCTTGACAGCAATAAGTTACCGTCTGTAACACTGCTCAGGTAAAAGTTTCAAGTTACGTCGGAAGACGAGATACTTCCTCTTAAGACTAAAAGGGTTTATTCTCAATAAAAAGCTGTTTTTCACAGGATGTTGTCCTCCGATCCTGCTAGTGAGGCTGAAACAATGCAGGGATCTGGGAACTTGGGCAGTTATAGGACTAGTCTCTATATTACAAAACTCTGCCTGGGTAGAAATGGGCTATTCCCTACTCATACCCTACAAAACGGCAAACTTTGCACAGTGCCGAGTTCAACAAACTCAGGGTCAGTACCTGGGTGTCTGAGATGGAGGACTTAAGGGATGTGATCATTTGGGTCACTAAGCACAGCCTTTTAAGAGCAAGACACTTTAAATGATTATAAACTGCATTATTGTTTCTTTTATCCAACGTGTTTTAATTACTTCCCTTTCTAAACCCAACTCTTTAAACAGTGACATACAGGGGGTTGTATAAGCAACTCTTACAAAGATAAATATCATTGTGTAAGTTTAAGCTACAGAGAAAAATTAACTGATACGTATACTGTGAAACGATTATCACAATAAGTTTGCCTAGCATCCATAACTTCATATAGATAACTTAAAAATTATTCTTGACAGTGGATTCACCAATGATTTATGAGATACAACACCAAAAGCTGATGCCAACAAAATAAAAAGAGATAAACTGCACACATCCTAATTATCAAATATTGTGCAGTAAACCATCCTCAGCAGTGAAAAAAACAATGTAAACTATAATACAAAAAAATTGCCAATCATACATTCATAATAGCTTAACATCAAGAATACATGCTACTACTGCTGCTGCTAAGTCACTTCAGTTGTGTCCGACTCTGTGCGACCCCATAGACGGCAGCCCACCCAGGCTCCCTCGTCCCTGCAATTCTTTAGGCAAGAACACTGGAGTGGGTTGCCATTTCCTTCTCCAATGCAAGAAAGCGAAAAGTGAAAGTGAAGTCGCTCAGTCGCAACCCCATGGAATGCAGCCTTCCAGGCTCCTCCGTCCATGGGATTTTCCAGGCAAGAGTACTGGAGTAGGGTGCCATTGCCTTCTCCATAATACATAAAGAACTGTAAAAAGTACTGATCACCAATTCCACCATGGGGTGGGGGCGGTTTCTTAACCAACCAGCCCACATATTGCAAATAAAATACAAAGAGTAGGGTACTCTTTCTGCCCCCTTCTGATGCCTATGTCAGAGCTTTCTCTATCTCCTTTATTCTTTAATAAAACTTAAAAAAAAATACAAAGAGTAACATAAAATAGAAACAATGACAAAAATAAGACAATCATTTATAATGCATACAAATATTAAAAAAGGAAAGTAGCTATGCCTTGAAAAAAAAAATGAAGTTATCACTGAAGTTATCACTCCCCTACATAAGCTCTGTCATTAAGTTGCTACAAAATTAAGTGTGGAGGCAGAATGATCAAGAGCACCCAGGTGACAAGCATGCAGCATCAGCAACAGTTTAGTCAACAGCCTCACAACTATGAGGGTGTGAACCTGGACAGTACCCTGTCAGGAGAAGTTCCTACACCTCTTGGTGAGGCTCAAAGGGCATGGTGATAGTACACGTGAACAACACTATCACAGTGCCCTTCACGCAGGCTTCTCTGACATCACTCAAAGCCAGAAAAAGATGTACAGGTCAAGGTCTTCAGATACTTTCTCATATCACAGAACACGCTGACCACTATACTAAGCAGCTTCAAGTGGTAATTCTGTATGCAGCAGGAAAATATTACAACCAATACGGGAAAGTATTCTCCTTTAAAAATTTTCTCTTATCCAGTAAACCCACACCACAGAGAGTCCATGAGGAGCTGCCCCTTAAACACAGGCGGATTACCACAGCAAAGAAACTGGACATGACTTCACACCCTAGGGCCACATACTTTCAAATCAAATTTAAAAGGAAAAATTATACAAACTAAGGAGAAAGCAAAGTCAGGAAGAGTCTACACTCCCAAACTAGATAGACCAGTACAAGAGTGGAAAACTATGAGATGTGGGGGTCTCATATCCTAAGACCTTGAGATGGGACTATTTGGTCCACCCAGAGATGCCAAGCTAAGAGCCTGAAAGATTCACACGTATTCCCTTTGTTGGACTGCTGTCCTTATAGTTTTCCTAAGTAACAGGCACAGAAGATCCAATCCACCAGCTTATTCCACACACCCTGACATGTATGGCAGCAAAAGGAGACCAGCAGAAACGGCTGAGCGATCTCAAGAGGCAGACAGGGACTAAGACAGTTCATTACAGGTTCTGAGGTGCCAGATAAAATTAAAGAGCAGCCAGTACTTTCCCATTTGCCGATTCTATCTCCCAAATATGACAACTGCGATGAAAGCAACACCGGATCAGGGGTTAGACGCTTGGGGCATCAGCTCTGATCTATATGGACTAAGAATTGAGTAGCCAATACATCCAAGCCCACAAAGAGAGAAGAGGGGGCAAGGCAGCCCACCTCATGCTCCTCACGCTCAAGAACAACCAGCTCACAGCAGGGAGATGGCAAGTGTTGTGGATACAAACCTTGCCTTTATGTCTGATGGAGCTGCAGCACCATGGGCGGGTGAAAGAACACATGATACATGTTGAAGGACAGGCTGAGGACTCGGGGAAAGGTTAAGCTTCCTCTGGGACTTTAATAAACAAACTTCTCTTTGGCCAAAGATCCGAGAGAGTCAATTCCTAGGTAGGTTGAGAAGTCTGGGGTACCCGAGGAGGAGAAAGGGGTCTGGGGCTTTTGAAGGATAGATAGTGTTCTGGAATTCTCAAGGAGGAGAAAAGGACAAACTTTTTTCTTTAAGCCCAAAGCTGATGATTACACAACAAAACAACTCCGCTTAAACTCTGTACTAAGCTGAGACACTACTTTGCCAACAAAGGTCCGTCTAGTCAAGGGTATGGTCTTTCCAGTGGTCATGCATGGATGTGAGAGTTGGACTGTGAAGAAAGCTGAGTGCAGAAGAACTGATGCTTTTGAACTGTGGTGTCCTTGAGAGTCCCTTGGACTGCAAGGAGATCCAAACAGTGCATTCTAAAGGAGATCAGTCCTGGGTGTTCATTGGAAGGAATGATGCTAAAGCTGAAACTTCAATACTTTGGCCACCTCATGCGAAGAGTTGACTCATTGGAAAAGACTTTGATGCTGGGAGGGATTGGGGGCAAGAGGAGAAGGGGACGACTGAGGATGAGATGGCTGGATGGCATCACCGACTCGATGGACATGAGTTTGAGTGAACTCCGGGAGTTGGTGATGGACAGGGAGGCCTGGCGTGCTGCAATTCATGGGGTCGCAAAGAGTCAGACAAGACTGAGCGACTGCACTGAACTGAAGATAATATAACAACAATGTGTCCTGCTTGAGGACAGGTTTCTCCTTCTTGAGAACCTTCTGACGAATCCTGTCATCTTGAAGTGTAAATTCTGGGCATGGGTCTCGTAAGAGCTTTACAACCTTGAGACATTCTTTTGACTTACTGTAATAACCAATTAAGAAACTATATAACTCCCTTGCTAAGACTAGCGAGGGGGGGCATTCTCCATCCCCCTTCTGATGTCTACGTCAGAAGCTTTCTCTGTCCCATTTCATACTTTAATAAAACTCTGCTACACAAAGGTTCTTGAGTGCTCAAGCCTGGTCCCTGGTCCCAAAACTATATCTTCTTCCGAGATCATGAAACTGACCTTGTTCATCGAAAGCTCTCATCTCTATGTACCATTACAAGAGGTTTCCAACCACTATTAATGTTGTACTTTCCTCTCTGCCCTGAGATCTCATCTCTGTTCACCCTTTTGATACATTCCCGTTCATTTGGGGGTTTTGCTTGTTTTCAAAACAAGTATCTCAGACTAAAATATACGATGTATGAAACGAGCACACCTAACATTGTTCTCAATGGTGAAAGACTGAAAACTTTTCCTCTGAGATTGGGAAGAAGGCAAGGACGTGCACTCTGCATCACTGTTCAACAAAGGACTGAAACCCCTAACCAGAGCAATTAGACAAGAAAAAGAAATCAAAGCTTCCCAAAGTGAAAAATTAGAAACTTACCTTCTTCCCTAGAGGACAATGTCTTTTATTTATAAACTGTAGATTCCACACAGACACAAAACCCCCTGCCACATCAAATAGCAATTTTAGCAAACTTGCAGGATACAAAAGTCAACGTGCAAATCAGCTGCATTTCTATACACAATGAACAATGTAAAAAGAAAACCACATAACAATTTTATTTACTATTGCTTTAAAAATGGATGAAATATTTAGGAACAATTCATCAAGGAGGTGAAACATATACACTAAAAACGACTTAATCATTTCTAAAAGAATTCCAAAATAAATAAATCTAGTAGTCATGGACTGGAAATCTCAGCATTCTATATTTCCAAGTTACTCAAAGTGTTCCACAGATTTAATGAATTCATTATGAAACATACAATAGAAATGTTTGCAGAAATAGAAAAAACTTGCCAGAAGTCATAAAGAATCTCAAGGGGACCACAAACTGCAAAAATACTCTTCAATAAGTACAAAGACGAAAGATGACATCTGCCCTTTTTAAAATTTCAAGCCTACCACAATATAATCCAGGTGGTGTAGTACTGGCATAAACACGGATTTATACACAAATGAGCAGAAAACAATGCTCAGAAATAACTATTTGCATATATTTAAAATCTAATGACAAGGATGCTAAGAAAACCCAGTGCAAAAAAGACAGCTGCCATAACAAATGGTGAATCTATGGGTTAAACAATGAAGAGGAAACCCCACCTGCATCAAAAGTAAAAACATCTCTGTGCCAAACCACAAAATGAACACAGTGAAAAGACGAAATCTCAAGAATGAAGGCAATGTAAGTGAATTTCCAGCTCTCAGAGACTTAGATTCATGTCCCAGTTTCAAACAGATGATGGAATAGCACACTCTCTATCACTGATACCTGATTCTGAACTTTCCATCCCATTTCCAATCAAGATTTTGAAGTCAGTGACTCACTCACTTAGCTTCAATTACCTTAGAACAAATTTCCCTTTTTAGGTCTACTTCCAGATTTTACCAGGTACTGTGCATGTTAATAACTGACTTCCACCCACATCTTCTTAATGCTGATTGACAAAGAGCAGACTGCACAGCCAGAAGGACCTGAGGCAATCCCTGCTGCCCAACAGCACTGAGACCCCTTCTCAAACTTGTGGGTGTGAAGCCCTGCCCAGGATGGTGCCTTCCACACAGGCCACCGCGTCATGGGGAGATGGGATCTAAGTAGAGACGACAGGCCATGAGGAAAGTTCCCTGGTGAGTGTGCATGTACCAGGGTCAGGAAGGATACTTCAGAGTCAGAGATGATTAGTAAGTCCAAAGAAGGGATTTCAGGAAGGACAGAATGAGAATCAACTGAGAATATGATTTTACCTGAGAAAGAGCCATTCCTCTTTTCTTGCCTTTTTTCCTCCTCTTCCCAGCTTCTTCCTCAGACAATCTAAGTTTTTAGAAGTTGATCTGGCAAGTTGAAAACAGGCTGCTTCAGGCTTAGAATCAAAGTCCCCCCTTCCTTCGCCACAACCACAAAAACAGGAAGACCTCCCTATGTGGAACAGTCCTTTGGTGTCCACTGCCTCAGGTGGGATGCTGTTTCTGCCCTCCTATTTCTTCCCTCACACCTGTCCTGCCCCCCTCAGCAACTTGTTTCTCCTCTCGCTGCTCTTCTCCCCACCCCAACCCTTCTAATTGTCCTAAACATCTATACATCGGTCTCTTTCTTTCTCCAACTCTGCTCCCTCTCTGCCTTCTAGTCACACCCCTTCTCTCCCTGTTACACTCCCACTCTGGGGCACTGCAGGTGTCTAGGGTTACTTCCTTCTCTTCTCTTCTAGTCAACACCTATCCCTGTTTCTCTCCTAGGATCATCCCTGTCAGCCCTCCTACCGCAGACGCGGGGCCGCTGTCTCCTTGTCTCCAACTCCTGGAGATCCCACGCCTTTGTCCATTATTCTTTCACCCACCCGCTGCTTTAAGGGCTAACTCTATTTCATTGTACCATCCCTTTGCAACTGCCTCAGCCATCCTGGGCGACCCCGTCGGTTCTCATTGATTTTCACTTCTGAGTTTGCCTTTCACTCTCAGTCACTGCTTCTTCTGATCCCCCTAGCCCACGTATCTACAGAAATGATGAGTAAATGAAACGCCCGCCTATCAAAAGAGCACCTTTTCCAACGAGACGGACTCGTGACGGAAAAACACTGGGTGTCACACGTCCAGCCCAGGGGTGAGGAAAAGGGACTGACCAGGAATGGAGGCCTGCGGGGCAGAACGATCGGCTTGAGGAGACGCGAGGGCAGAGAGGCTGGGAGCCAGAGGGGTCTCGGGCCGGGCGGGCTCTCCAGAATCTCAGGACCGGGGAGAGGACGCGGCTTCTCCGGGAGCGGGGCTGTCGACGCGACCTCCAGGGGCCGACAGGGTGAGGCGGTGGAGGTGGGCGTGCCTGAATCCCCCTCGCGCCCGGGCACAGGCGTAGGTACTAACGGTTAAGTTTTCAGCAGGAAAATATCCCGAAAGGCGGTGTCTCTGTGGCCGAAAGCCGAAAAACAAACGGCAAGGACAAGCCTCAGGGCGATTTCGAACACTCGACCTGCAACCGCGGCCTCTGGGCTTGTTTGGTGTTTGCCCGCAGAACCAGCGGGACCCTGAAGATGAGCGGGGCGAGGGCAGGTTGAACAGCTAAGTGCGCTGCACACGTTTACACTAGGAGGTCCGCCCGCGACTCTCTCTCGCGGCCTTCCGCTTCCGCAGGAAACTGCGCATGCGCGGATTCCAAGGCGGAGCTTCCGGGTGGGGGGCTGGGCGGATCGCTGCAGGCGAGGGGCGGGGCGAGAAACGTCCAGGTCTGCAGAGCGAGAACAAGGCGGGGCAAGGGTCCGGGAGGAGTTTAACAGTCCTGTGATGCCCCATAAATTACAGCCTGTTTGTTTTTTTTTTTTTAATTTGTTGCCTTTAACATCTAAATAGATAGCATAGATAGCATATTCTTCTATAATTACAATATGGAAATGTCTATGAACAAAAGAAACTTTTTGTCATCTGTTGAGGAAAGAACAGTGGTAGTAGTGAAAGTCGCTCAGTCGTGTCCGATTCTGCGACCCCATGGTGTATACAATCCAGGGAATTCTCCAGGCCAGAATACTGGAGTGGGTAGTCTTTCCCTTCTGCGTGGGATCTTCGCAAGCCAGGGATCTAACCCTGGTCTCCCGCATTGCAGGCGGATTCTTTACCAGCTGAGCCACAAGGAAGCCCCTGTTAGTAAGATTCATCCAGTGTTTTAGCAACAAGATCTAAGCAGCCAGGGTATGGTCAGTGTTTGGGGACAGACATAAAAAAAATCTGCAATCCATGCATAGCTTTGATTTCTTCTTTTAGTGCCTATTGTCTGCTGGACAGTTCTCTTCTCCTTAAACTCTTCCCATTTAATTTGAATTTTATACATTCCCCCACAGCCTCCTGGAAAATTTGAGGATTTGGGTCACTTTGAGCTTCCCCTCGGGGTGCTAGGAAAACATGCGCTGGGCACAGTGGGGAACTGGACACAGTGGATAAGAGGAAGCTGGCGGGTTCTGTGGACCAGAGGCACTGCTGCGGCGGGGCTCCACGCTGCCACACCAGCAGAGGCGGCCGGCCTTCCCAGGTAGCTGTGTCATCCCGTTACACTTTTAAGGCAAAAGCTTATAACATTGGAGACCAGTATATTGGAAACTGGGATATGTCCTCCTAACAGGTAGAAAAGTTTCCATGACGATTTTATTTTCCTTTTTAAAAATTTTTGAAATTACGAAAGAATGACAACACATTTACATGAGGCTTTGAAAGTAGTTACAGACAGTTCCAATACATATTACAATTTTTTAAGTAGGCAAATTAAGGTTTTTAATTGGAACTTCAATATTAAACTCTCAAAAATTAATAGAATGGACAGGGAAGTAGGATATACTAGAACTGAAAAGAATTGTGAACCAATTCAACCTGATTAAGACTTATACACTTTTCACACAAGAGCAGGATACAAATTTTATTCAAGTTCCCATAGACTATTGACCAGGAGACACTGGAACATGACATAAAACAAGGTGCAAAAGTTTCATGGCCTAAATAAAGAGTATTGAAATCATACAGGGCCTGCTTTCTTATTACTGTGAAACTATGTGAGAAATCAATACTAAAAGGTATTTGAAAATAAACCACATATTTTCAAGTGCAATAAATAAATAAATGTTTTTGTCTGCAGGTTCTTGCCTGTCCTGCTCCCGGCAATTCAGGGGTTCGGAACCTGGGTCTCCAAAGAATTCCTGTAGTACGGTAAGTGGATGCAGACCATTTCCTCCCATTAGAATAATTTACACATCTTAAGAAAACAAGAAATTTTTCTGGATTTCTTTCTGTACTGAAAACTAAGATAAGAAATACAAAACTATCCCTGGGGAAAATGTGCCATTTTACAGTGACTTCCTGTATAACAACTTTTCCTCTTTGTTCCTCATTCAGCTGGAAGGCCAAACACCACATGGCTCAGTTCCAGAGACACAAGGTCAAAACCTATAGTCTGAGACTGGAGGACTAAGGTTTTTGATGGGAACTTCCAATCAGTACCTTTTTTTTTGTTTTGAAATTGACAAAGTTTCTAACCATTGCTTTAAAAAGAACAATTTTCGTTGATCTGTTGCTAAGTCGATTCTGAGTCTTCGCAACTCCATGAACTGCAGCATACCAGGCTTCCCTGTCCTTCACTATCTCCCAAGGTTTTCTCAAACTTGTGTTCATTGAGTGAGTAATGCCATCCAACCATCTCATCCTCTGTCACCCTCTTCTCCTGCCTGCAATCTTTCCCAGCATCAGGGTCTTTTCCATTGAGTCCACTCTTTGCATCATGTGGCCAAAAAGAGCAATACATCTTTAAAAATTGATGAAAACCACATTGTTCCTTTAGTACACATTCTAAGCTTCTACTGCTCTCCACACAACAGGCCAATAACTGAGAGACAAGTTGCTGGGGCGGGAATAATGACTTTATTCAGAAAGTCAGCAAATGGAAAATATGGTGGACTGTACCCCCAAAACCATCTTATCTGAGTTAGAACTCAGTCACCTTGTATACTAAAAGAACAGGGAGCAAAGTCAAGTCAAATTCCCTTGAACCTAAGGAATCAGTTAAGTAACAGAGCATAAAAGTACATCAATAAGAGTTCCCTGAGCAAACTATAATAACATCAGGAATTTGAAGAGCAATGGAAGGCCTTAAAAGGTCATTGTATAGGGTCACTCCTCAACCCCTCCCCCACACACAATATCAATAATCTTATTACTGTTTAAATCATTCCTGTGCTGGGGTAGAAAAAAATTTAAGGCTGCATAATATGTTTAAGATATAATTTCAACTGTTAAAAAGTACAAAGCTTATTTATGAGATGATGTTTTGTAATAAAACCATGGAGTGCATATCCATGCACACATGCATGCACATGTAAACACACAATTGACTGAAATGAAGAGTTGCCTCTTGACACATTTTTAAATCATTTTCCCATGATCACTTTTAGTCATATGTATTTCAGCATCTCTGGGGCCATGAAAATGAATCAACTGTACTTAAGTGTGTCAATACTACCTTTTTTAAAAAGCTTGTTTATTTATTTAGGTTGTGCTGGTCTTTCTTACTTTGTCTGGCTTATTCTAGTTGCACTGAGCGGGGGATACTCTGTAGTTGTGGTGAGTGGGCTTCTCACCACAATGACATCTTTTGTTACAGAGAACAGGTTGTAGGTGAACTGCAGGCACAAGGCTTCTGTAGTTGCAACACATGGGGTCTGCAGTTTTGGCTCACAGGCTCGAGCATGGGCTCAGTAGTTGTGGTGGATGGGCTTAGTTACTCCCGGGCATGCGGAATCTTCTCGGACCAGGGAGATCAAACCCATATCCCCTGCACTGGCAGGCACATTCTTATCCACTGTACCAACAGGGACATCTCAACTCTAATACTATATTAGTTAAAAAAAAAAAGTAGTAGACATATAAGAATATATATATATAGAATACTTTGAGTCCAATCTCTATAAAATACCTATATTCAAAAATAATATGAGGGCATCTCTCCTGGCACAATGGTAAAGAATCCACCCACAAATGCGGAAGACATGGGTTCTGCTCCAGGATAGTGCCACATGCCTCGGGGCAACTAAGACCAAGTGACACAACTACTGAGCCTGTGCTGTAACGCCCAAGGGCCCAAACTACAAGGCCCACGTGCTGAAACTACTGAAGCCCAAGCATCATACAGCCCATGCTCTACAACAAGACACAACGGGAATCCCATGCACCAGGACTAGAGAACAGCCCCCACTGCTGGCAACTAGAGGAAAGACCAAGCAGCAACAAAGACCCAGAACACATAAATAAATAATTGTTGTAAAACAATGACTTTATTCTCAGTTAATTTTAGGTATGTAGTTATTAACAAAAAACAAAGTTTATTTGTTAATTCCACAATAAAACAATGAACCAAGGTTAGAATTGGGGACTTCCCTGGCAGTCCCGTGGTTAAGACCTCGCACTTCCATTTCTGGAGTTTCAGGTTCAATCCATACTCAGGGAACTAAAATTCTGCAAGCTGCACCATGTGTCAAAGAAGACAAAAAAATACCAGTAAACTTGGATTTCATAGTGAAAAATAGATGATGGAATGAAAAGCTCCCTAGCCCTGAAGTCTCTTTCTGCACTTTACATTCCATTCTCAAACACCAAGATTTTCAAGGAGGTCCTCATTTAGCTTTAAATGTACTATAAATAGTCAGGACTGATTTCCCCTTATTGGCCTCTTTTCCAGATTTTACCACGTATTCTGAGTGTTAATACCTGATGTCCACATGCAGCTTCTTAATTCTGGTTGACAGAGAGCAGACAGTGCATCCAGATGGGCCCTAAGCAAACTTGCTGTCCAACAGCACTGAGACCCTGTCTCCAACTGGTCGGTGAGAAGCCCTGCCCAGGACGGTGCCCAGGGGAGCCTCCTCACAAGGGCCAGGTCACCAGGTCATGGGGAGATGGGATCTAAGTGGAGGTGACAGGCCCTGAGGGAAGGCCCTAGGTGAGTGTGCATGTACAGGGGACAGACAGGATACTCCAAAGTCAGACATGATTATCGAGTCCAGAGAAAGCCATTTCAGGAAGGACAGACTGAGAATCACTCAGAATATGACACCTGAGAAAGAGCCATTCCTGACTCTTTTTCTCCCCTCTTCCAGGTTTTTTCTCAGGCCATCCTGCAGAGGTTGATACGGAAAGTTGAAAACATGCTGTTTAATACCTACAATCAACATTCTCCCTTCCTAAGCCCCAACTATACATACAGGGAAGCCCTCCATGGGGAACAGACAGTCCTCTGTGCTCACTGTCTCAGGAGAGACTCAGGACAGTCAATTCCAGCTCAGAAACCAACACAGGAGCTTTCCCACACTTTCCCTCAGATCACACTCCCCTCCTGGTGAGGCCTCATGTACACAGCAGCAGGGGCCACCTCCGCTGACCCCACGATCCCCTTCAGGTCACACAGCAGGCCCGGGTCCATCCCCACTCACAGCAGAGTGGCCTCCTCATCCCTGGGGCTGTTCTCAGTCTCAGAAGTGGAGCCTAAGAGCCTTGGTTCTCAATGTTGGATCCAGATCAGATTTGCTGCACTGTGAACATAGCTGGGACTAAGACCCACACAAGTATCTAAGGATGTCTGATAGGGCAGGGGGTACCATCCAACCATTTCATCCTCTGTCCTCTCCTTCTCCTCCTGCCCTCAATCTGTCCCAGCACCAGGGTCTTTTCAAATGAGTCAGCTCTTTGCATCAGGTGGCCACAGTACTGGAGCTTCAGCTTCAACATCAGTCCTTCCAATGAGCACCCAGGGGTGATCTCTTTTAAGATGGACTGATTCAGTTCAGTTCAGTCGCTCAGTCGTGTCCAACTCTTTGCGACCCCATGAATCACAGCATGCCAGGCCTCCCTGTCTATCACCAACTCCTGAAGTTCACTAAAACTCATGTCCATCGAATCGGTGATACCATCCAGCCATCTCATCCTCTGTCATCCCCTTCTCCTCCTGCCCCCAATCCTTCCCAGCTCAGGGTCTTTTCCAATGAGTCAACTCTTCACATGTCCAAAGTATTGGAAGTTTCAGCTTCAGCATTAGTCCTTCCAATGAACACCTAGGACTGATCTCCTTTAGAATGGACTGGTTGGATCTCCTTGCAGTCCACAGGACTCTCAAGAGTCTTCTCCAACACCACAGTTCAAAACCATCAATTCTTCAGCACTCAGCTTTCTTAATAGTCCAACGCTCACGTCCATACATGCCCACTGGAAAAACCATAGCCTTGACTAGATGGACCTTTGCTGGCAAAGTATATCTCTGCTTTCCAATATACTATCTAGGTTGATCATCCTTCCAAGGAGTAAGCGTCTTTTAATTTCATGGCTACAATCACCATCTGCAGTGATTTTGGAGACCTACTCCCATTGTTTACACCTTTATATAATAGGATCAGCCAGAAGGTTTTTTTCCAGAGACTGTCCTCAAGCAGGATACATTATTGTTATATAATCCTAAGGAATGTAGAGGGACAAAAAAGTTTGTCCTTTCTTCCTGCTTGAGAATTCCAGACCCCTCTCTCCTTGGGGAACCCTAGACTTCTTATCAACCTGCCTAGGAAATGACTCTCTCAAACACTGCCAGTTTTGGTGTCAAAAAAACACCTTAGGAGAGTCATTGTCAGAATCATTAGGTTCTAACAAAGGAGAGGTTTCTAGATTTGTGCCTGCTGACAGAGGAGGAGCATTTGGAGCAGCTGGGGCATGGCTAGTAGGAAAATTTTGAAATATTTTATGTTGTTCTAATTGAGCCTTTTGTAAAGTTTTATCATCTACTTTATATTCATGCAATAAGTGTTCTGTCTGTTGTCGAATATTGGGAGTGCTAGAATTTACCTTGGAATAGCAGAATTACAGCTTTAATGAGAGCCCATAGGGGCCAGAAATCAACTGGAATATTTTTTCCCTACCTGGCGGCTCGTTCAACATTTTCATTGACCCGGTGCCAAATTTCTAGATCAAAACTGCCTTTATCAGGGAACCAAGGATTACATTTAACCACTGTTTGAAAGCAAGCCTCTATTCATTGGCATGAAACCAAAAGTCCCTGAGCTTTAAACAAATGGTGAAGTAAAGTAGAGAAATGATGGGGCTTTCTAGCAGTTTGACCCCTGTCTTAGTACTTACTGACCTCAAAAGCCCCTGAGTCACTCCATCCGAAATGCAATGTATACCAGAGTCCCTGTTTGGGCGCCACTTGTTGAATAGTAGTGGTGAAAGTGGGCACCCTGTCTTGTTCCTGACTATAGGGGAAATGCTTTCAATTTTTCACCATTGAGGATAATGTTTGCTGTGGGTTTGTCATAGATAGCTTTTATTATGTTGAGGTATGTTCCTTCTATTCTTGCTTTCTGGAGAGTTTTTATCATAAATAGATGTTGAATTTTGTCAAAGGCCTTCTCTGCATCTATTGAGATAATCATATAGCTTTTGTTTTTCAATTTGTTAATGTGGTGAATTACATTGATTGATTTGCGGATATTGAAGAATCCTTGCATCCCTGGGATAAAGCCCACTTGGTCATGATGGATGATCTTTTTCATGTGTTGCTGGATTCTGATTGCTAGAATTTTGTTAAGGATTTTTACATCTATGTTCATCAGTGATATTGGCCTGTAGTTTTCTTTTCTTTTTCTTTGTCAGGTTTTGGTATTAGGGTGATGGTGGCCTCATAGAATGAGTTTGGAAGTTTACCTTCCTCTGCAATTTTCTGGAAGAGTTTGAGTAGGATAGGTGTTAGCTCTTCTCTAAATTTCTGGTAGAATTCAGCTGTGAAGCCATCTGGACCTGGGCTTTTGTTTGCTGGAAGATTTCTGATTACAGTTTCAATTTCTGTGCTTGTGATGGGCTGTTAAGATTTTCTATTTCCTCCTGGTTCAGTTTTGGAAAGTTGTACTTTTCTAAGAATTTGCCCATTTCTTCCAAGTTGTCCATTTTATTGGCATATAATTGCTGATGATAGTCTCTTATGATCCTTTGTATTTCTGTGTTGTCTGTTTCCTGTGTTTTCTCCTGTAACTGAGATCTAATCTTACTGCATTGTGGTCAAAAAAGATGCTTGGAATGATTTCAGTTTTTTTGAACTTACCAAGGCTAGATTTATGGCCCAGGATGTGATCTATCCTGGAGAAGGTTCCGTGTGCGCTTGAGGAAAAGGTGAAATTCATTGTTTTAGGGTGAAATGTCCTATAGATATCAGTTAGGTCTAACTGGTCTATTGCATCATTTCAAGTTTGTGTTTCCTTGTTAATTTTCTGTTTAGTTGATCTATCCACAAGTGTGAGTGAGGTATTAAAGCCTCCCACTATTATTGTCTTATTGTTAATTTCCCCGTTCATACTTGTTAGCATTTGTCTTACATATTGCAGTGCTCCTATGCTGGGTGCATATATATTTATAACTGTTATATCTTCTTCTTGGATTGATCCTTTGATCATTATGTAGTGTCCTTCTTTGTCTCTTTTCACAGCCTTTGTTTTAAAGTCTATTTTATCTAATATGAGTATTGCTACTCCTGCTTTCTTTTGGTCTCTATTTGCATGGAATATCCTTTTCCAGCCCTTCACTTTCAGTCTGTATGTGTCCCCTGTTTTGAGGTGTGTCTCTTGTAGACAACATATATAGGGGTCTTGTTTTTGTATCCATTCAGCCAGTCTTTGTCTTCTGATTGGGGCATTCAACTCATTTACATTTAAGGTAATTATTGATAGTATGATCCCATTGCCATTTACTTTATTGTTTTGGGTTCGAGTTTATACACCCTTTTTGTGTTTCCTGTCTAGAGAAGATCCTTTAGCATTTGTTGGAGAGCTGGTTTGGTGGTGCTGAATTCTCTCAGCTTTTGCTTGTCTGTAAAGCTTTTGATTTCTCCTTCATATTTGAATGAGATCCTTGCTGGGTACAGTAATCTGGGCTGTAGGTTATTGTCTTTCATCACTTTAAGTATGTCCTGCCATTCCCTCCTGGCCTGAAGCTTTTCTATTGAAAGATCAGCTGTTATCCTTATGGGAATCCCCTTGTGTGTTATTTGTTGTTTTTCCTTTGCTGCTTTTAATATTTTTTCTTTGTGTTTGATCTTTGTTAATTTGATTAATATGTGTCTTGGAGTGTTTCACCTTGGGTTTATCCTGTTTGGGACTCTGTGCGTTTCTTGGACTTGGGTGGCTATTTCCTTCCCCATTTTAGGGAAGTTTTCAACTATTATCTCCTCAAGTATTTTCTCATGGTCTTTCTTTTTGTCTTCTGCTTCTGGGACTCTATGATTCGAATTTGGGGGCATTTAACATTGTCCCAGAAGTCTCTGAGATTGTCCTCATTTCTTTTAATTCGTTTTTCTTTTTTCCTCTCTGATTCATTTATTTCTACCATTCTATCTTCTACCTCACTAATCCTATCTTCTGCCTCTGTTATTCTACTATTTGTTCCCTCCAGAGTGTTTTTTATCTCATTTATTGCATTATTCATTATATATTGACTCTTTTTTATTTCTTCTAGTCCTTGTTAAACCTTTCTTGCATCTTCTCAATCCTTGTCTACAGGCTATTTATCTGTGATTCCATTTTGTTTTCAAGATTTTGGATCATTTTCACTATCATTATTCAGATTCTTTATTAGGTAGATTCCCTATCTCTTCCTCTTTTGTTTGGTTTGGTAGGCATTTATCCTGTTCCTTTACCTGCTGGGAATTCCTCTGTCTCTTCATCTTGTTTATATTGGTGTGCTTGGGGTGGCCTTTCTGTATTCTGGCAGTTTGTGGAGTTCTTTTTATTGTGGCATTTCCTTGCTGTGGGTGGGGTTGTATGGGTGGCTTGTCAAGGTTTCCTGGTTAGGGAAGCTTGTGTCGGTGTTCTGGTGGGTGGAGCTGGATTTCTTCTCTCTGGAGTGCAATGAAGTGTCCAGTAATGAGTTATGAGATGTCAGTGGGTTTGGAGTGACTTTGGGCAGCCTGTATATTGAAGCTCAGGGTTATGTTCCTGTGTTGCTAGAGAATTTCAGTGGTATGTCTTGTTCTGGAATTTGTTGGCCCATGGATGGTGCTTGGTTTCAGTGTAGGTATGGAGGCGTTTGATGAGCTCCTGTTGATTAATGTTCCCTGGAGTCAGGAGTTCTCTGGTGTTCTCAGGATTTGGACTTAAGCCTCCTGCTTCTGGTTTTCAGTCTTATTTTTACAGTAGCCTCAAGACTTCTCCATTTATACAGCACTGTTGATAAAACATCTAGGTTAAAGATGAAAAGTTTCTCCTGGGTGAGGGACACCCAGGGAGATTCACAGAGTTACATGGAGAAGAGAAGAGGGAGGAGGGAGATAGAAATGACCAGGATGAGATGAGGTGGAATCAAAAGAGGAGAGAGCAAGCTAGCCAGTAATCACTTCCTTATGTGTGCTCCGCAGTCTGGACCGCTCAGATGTTTACGGAGTTATACAGAGAAAAGAAGAGGGAGGAAGGAGATAGAGGAGGCCAGGAGGATAAAGGGGGGAATCAAAAGGAGAGAGACAGATCCAGCCAGTAATCAGTTCCCTAAGTGTTCTCCACCGTCCAAAACACACAGATTCACAGAGTTGGGTAGAGAAGAGAAGGGGGAGGGAGGAGATAGAGGCAACCTGGTGGAGAAAAAGGAGAGTCCAAAGAGGGAGAGAGCAGTCAAGCCAGTAATTTCAGTCCCAAGTAAAAATGGGTACTGAAGATTGGGTTCTTAAAGGTACAAAATTGATAATACCAAAAAGCAAAGATTAAAAATCTAGAGTAGAGGGTGGATTTTCTAGAGTAGAGTAGAGTAGAGTAGAGGGAGTAGAGAGCAGTCAAACCAGTAATCTCACTCCCAAGTAAAAATGGGTAAAGAGATGGGAATATCAGACCACCTGACCTGCCTCTTGAGAAATCTGTATGCAGGTCAGGAAGCAACAGTTACAACTGGACATGGAACAACAGACTGGTTCCAAATAGGAAAAGGAGTACGTCAAGGCTGTATATTGTCACCCTGCTTATTTAACTTCTATGCAGAGTACATCATGAGAAATGCTGGACTGGAAGAAACACAAGCTGGAATCAAGATTGCCAGGAGAAATATCAATAACCTCAGATATGCAGATGACACCACCCTTAAAAAGCCTCTTGATGAAAGTGAAAGAGGAGAGTGAAAAAGTTGGCTTAAAGCTCAGCATTCAGAAAACGAAGATCATGGCATCCAGTCCCATCACTTCATGGGAAATAGATGGGGAAACAGTGGAAACAGTGTCAGACTTTACTTTTTGGGGCTCCAAAATCACTGCAGATGGTGAGGGCAGCCATGAAATTAAAAGACGCTTACTCCTTGGAAGAAAAGTTATGACCAACCTAGACAATATATTCAAAAGCAGAGACAGTACTTTGCCGACTAAGGTCCATCTAGTCAAGGCTATGGTTTTTCCTGTGGTCATGTATGGATGTGAGAGTTGGACTATGAAGAAGGCTGAGCGCTGAAGAATTGATGCTTCTGAACTGTGCTGTTGGAGAAGACTCTTGAGACTCCCTTGGATTGCAAGGAGATCCAACCAATCCATTCTGAAGGAGATCAGCCCTGGGATTTCTTTAGAAGGAATGATGCTAAAGCTGAAACTCCAGTACTTTGGCCACCACATATGAAGAGTTGACTCATTGGAAAAGACTCTGATGCTGAGAGGGATTGGGGGCAGGAGGAGGAGGGGACGACCGAGGATGAGATGGCTGGATGGCATCACAGACTCGATACACATGAGTCTGAGTGAACTCCGGGAGATGGTGATGGACAGGGAGGCCTGGTGTACTGCGATTCATGGGGTCGCAAAGAGTCGGACACGACTGAGCGAGTGAACTGAACTGAAGATTGGTTTCTTAAAGGTACAAAATTGATAACAATACCAAAAAGCAAAAATTAAAAATATAGAGTAGAGGGTGGATTTTCAAAGATTAAAAATCTAGAGTAGAGCATGGATTAAAAATCTAGAGTAGAGGGTGGATTTTCAAAATACAATATTAAAGAAAAAAGAAAAGTCACAAAAATAATAATATATATATATGAAGTTTGCTTTAAAAAATAGGGTCTCTCTTTTTTTTGCAAAGTAATAGTAGGTTATAAAAATGAAAATTAAAGGAGTAATAGAGGACTTAAAAATAAAAATTTTTTTAGATTAAGGAATGATAGTAAAAATATATCTAGGACTTTCTCTGGTGTTGCTCTGAGCAGTGGGGGGTCAGTTCATTTTCGGATAGTTTCTTGATCCGGCTTATATTTCTCAAGATCTATAGGCCCCTTCATATGTAGTCGGCACTAACTACAGGGTTTTAATCTACTGCACCTGTCACTTCCAAGGATGTTCCCTCTGTTTTCACTTCTGTTTGCTAGTCTCTCCAGTGTCTAATTACCACCCTGACACAACGGGGCGGTGGTGGACACTTTTCTAGGCTCACTTGTTCAATCGTGCTGTGAGGAGGGAGGGACGCTGCAAACAAATAGCACTGGCGTGTGCTCACAGAGTCTCAGCCACACTGGGTTTGCCCCCCTCACGGAGTGTGTGCTTTCCCTGTCTACACTGCTTAGGCTCTAGGTTGCTCTGCCAGGAACTGTCTGAGGCCGGCCCTGGGTTGTATGCACTTCCCAGGTCTAAGCCACTCAGGTTCAGGTACTAGGGTACTCCTCAAAGGCGCAGACTCGGTTGGGCCTGCGTTTTGTTCCCTTCCCAGGTCCGAGCAGCTCAGGTGACCAGGTGTTTGGCGAGCATAGTCGCCGCAACTTATCGCCTCCCCCATCCCTCCTGTTCAGTTTTCTGGGTGTACAACCAGTGAACCTACTCAGGCGGATGTTGACTGTCCAGAATCCCAAGAAGTCTTGGTTAGCAACAAAGCCTGTTTGCAGTTTGGTAGATAATGCCTCTCTGGGGCCGTGATTGCCCCCTTCCGGGTCTGGCTGCCCTCGCCTTCCTGGAGAGAGATGGGCCAGTCTGCAGCCAGCTAACTCTGCTCAGTCCTTTGTTCTCTGAGTGGGCTTGATGGTGTCTTAGGTTAGGGCTTTTCGTGTAGCTCTAGTCAACCCTTTGTTCTGTGAGCAGACCTGGTGGTGTCTTAGGTTAGGGCTTTTCACGCGGTAGCTATCCCACAGTCTGGCTTGCTATCCCGTTAGTTCCCTCAGATTGCCCTCTGGGCATTCAGGCCCGGTCCTTACTCTAAACAATGCAGCTCACGCCTCCCTGCCCAGCACCTGCTTGCTAGCAGCGGATGCAGGTGTCTGCACTGCTTCTCCGCTGGGGGAGTTACCATTGGGCCCGTAATCTGTGGGTTTTAATTATTTATTTATTTTTCCTCCCGGTTATGTTGCCCTCTGTGGTTCCAAGGCTCGCCACAGACTCGGCAGTGAGAGTGTTTCCTGATGTTTGGAAACTTCTCTCTTTTTTAAGACTCCCTTCCGGGGTTGGAGCTCTGTCCCTACCTCTTTTGTCTCTTTTTTTTTATCTTTTATGTTTTTTTCCTACCTCCTTTTGAAGACAATGGGCTGCTTTTCTGGGTGCCTGATGTCCTCTGCCAGCATTCAGACGTTGTTTTGTGGAATTTACTCAGTGTTCAAATGTTCTTTTGATGAATTTGTGGGGGAGAAAGTGGTCTCCCCCTCCTATTACTCTGCCATCTTAGGACCGCCTCCTTCTATTGGAAATTTTGTTCTTATGATTGGCGACTTTTGATAAGGGCTCTTCTTAAACCAGGAGAATATCTCCAGCTGACAATGTGGTTTTAGGATGCGGCCCGAGATCATGCCAATTCTAATGCTCGAGCTGGCACTCCCCAAAACCAAATTACTTTTGCAATGTTAACCAGTACAGGGCAATGTGATGCTATAGAAGCTCAAATACAATGTCTTCCTTGGTGGAAAACTATCTTGACTGGAATAATTGTAGTCCTCTTGTTCTTGCTGTTTGCTGTTATATATGTAACTATATAATGAACTGTGTATCCAAGTGGCATAGGCATTTAAGTTACAGGTGATTGTTCATGCCCCTGCAGTTTCCACTGCCTCTTCTAGCTATTACTCAGGGCCCCTGGATCAGAGCCCCTCAATACAAGGGTAGGGAAAATATGTTGCCTCAACAATTTAGGGTCTATGCCCTTCCCAGCAGGAAGAAGTTACAGAACAATTTCTCCACCCCTTTCCCTGGCAACCATATTCTTCTAAAAGAAGGAGGAAATGAAAGAGTTAAACCTTAGGCAGGCAATCCAAGGCCCTATAAGGAGGAGGCAAACATTCTCACTCATGCTTTCCTTAAGCCTTGTGTAACAATGTATCTTGCCAGAGAACTGACCTTTCCTTAGGTCCAGAACTAATGATTCAATTCAGTTCAGTTCAGTTGATTCCCTCAAGACCCATTTACTTTCTTATGTGCACCAACATAATCATTAAACCAAGTTCAGTTCAGTCGCTCAGTCGTGTCCGACTCTTTGCGACCCCATGAATCGCAGCACACCAGGCCTCCCTGTCCATCACCATCTCCTGGAGTTCACTCAGACGCATGTGCATCGAGTCTGTGATGCCATCCAGCCATCTCATCCTCGGTGGTCCCCTTCTCCTGCCCCCAATCCCTCCAAGCATCAGAGTCTTTTCCAATAAGTCAACTCTTCGCATGAGGTGGCCAAAGTACTGGAGTTTCAGCTTTAGCATCATTCCTTCCAAAGAAATCCCAGGGTTGATCTCCTTCAGAATGGACTGGTTGGATCTCCTTGCAGTCCAAGGGACTCTCAAGAGTCTTCTCCTACACCACAGTTCAAAAGCATCAATTCTTCGGCGCCCAGCCTTCTTCACAGTCCAACTCTCATATGCATACATGACCACAGGAAAAACCACAGCCTTGACCAGACGGGCCTTAGTCGGCAAAGTAATGTCTCTGCTTTTGAATATTCTATCTAGGTTAGTCATAACTTTTCTTCCAAGGAGTAAGCGTCTTTTAATTTCATGCCTGCAGTCACCATCTGCAGTGATTTTGGAGCCCCCAAAAGTAAAGTCTGAGACTGTTTCCACTGTTTCCTCATCTATTTCCCATGAAGTGATGGGACCAGATGCCATGATCTTCGTTTTCTGAATGTTGAGCTTTAAGCCAACTTTTTCACTCTCCTCTTTCACTTTCATCAAGAGGCTTTTGAGTTCCTCTTCACTTTCTGCCATAAGGGTGGTGTCATCTGCATATCTGAGGTTATTGATATTTCTCCTGGCAATCTTGATTCCAGCTTGTGTTTCTTCCAGTCCAGCGTTTCTCATGATGTACTCTACATATAAGTTAAATAAGCAGGGTGAGAATATACAGCCTTGATATACTCCTTTTCCTACATGGAACCAATCTGTTGTTCCATGTCCAGTTCTAACTGTTGCTTCCTGACCTGCGTACAGATTTCTCAAGAGGCAGGTCAGGTGGTCTGGTATTCCCATACACAGCAGAATCTTTCTCATGGAAATGCTTTTCTTAGGCTCTATCTTAATGATTAAAATCGTAACAAACCTTGCCTGGGAACCTATATCTCAAGACTTGTACCCCTGCTTACACAGCAACAGTATATCTTGCATAGAGACATTGTCTGGAACCTGTTGTCCCTGGCTAATCTTGTACCAAAGTTATCTCAGGATGTATGTCTTGGGAAAGGGCCTAATAGACCTATTACAACGTTGAGATATTCTTTTTATCTATTCTCAGCAGCTACTTGGGAAGTATATAAGGTCACACTTAAACTAATGAGGTGGATACTCTTTCTACCCCCACAAACTTTCTGCCTTTTACTTGGCCGATCTAGTTTGACTTGTAAAGGAATTACTGTTCACCCTGGAATAATTGATTCAGATGATAAGGGAGAAATTCAAATTGTGATGTCGTCTCAGATATTATGTCATTTCAAAAAGGGGGACAATTTTGCCCAACTACTCCTTTTACCTTACATGTCTATTAACTCCTCTAATGGCATCTGGACAGGTGGATTTGGCCGTACAGATCAAAAACAGTCCTTATGGACGTCAATAGTATGTGGATATGCATGACCCAATATAAATATCAAAATTAATGGCAAAAGATTTTCTGGTCTTCTTGATACTGGATCCAATATTACTATTATTTCGAAACATTTATGGCCCAAATCTTGGCCTATACAGAGAATTTCTTGCCAAACTGCAGGAGTTTCTCAACTCAAAGCACAAGAGTTTTATCAAAGTGTCCAAATATATCCATGTGAGGGACCATATGCCAGCCTGCAACAATACGACCTTATGTGATAGATACACCCCTCAATTTAGTAAGAAGAGATTTACTTATGCAATGGAAAACTCAAATATACATTCCACATTTTTCCTAGGGGCTACTGCTCACTTAACAATCAATGCAATTATTAAAATTACTTGGAAAAATGATGAGCCTATTTGGACAGAGCAATGGCCCCTCACAAAAGAGAAACTGAAGGTTACTAAAGAACTTATCAATACACAGTTGAAATTAAAACAAATTGAGGAATCTTATTCCCCTTGGAATTCTCCCATTTTTGTAGTAAAAAGAACTCTGGAAACTGGCATCTCTTAACAGACCTTAGAAAAGTTAATATATCTATGAAACCTATGGGTGCATTGCAACCAGGAATTCCATCACCTACCACTATCCCTCAAAACTGGCATATTATTATTATAGATTTACGAGACTGCTTTTTTACTATACCTTTACACCCTCTAGACTGAGAGAGATTTGCTTTCTCTCTTCCTTATCCTAATCATATCGGGCCTCATAAATGCTATCAGTGGAATGTATTGCCTCAAGGAATGAGAAATTCTCCCACCATGTGTCACTATTATGTAGCCAAACTTTCTTGTTATTCATTATATGGATGATATATGATTTTCAGCTGCATCTGTTTTAGAAACTCAACAAACGTTTGCCATAGCTCAACAATGCTTGAAAGACTCTGGATTAATCTTTGCCCCTAAAAACATCCAAACCTCTACTCCTTACTATTATTTAGGATCTATTGTTAATAGACAACGTATTACTCCGCAACTAACACAGATTCATGTAGATAAATTATCAACCTTGAATGATTTTCAAAAACTTATAGGTGATACAAACCGGATTAGACCCACTTTAGGCATTGCAAATGATCAACTGACTAATTTACTTAATACTTTGAAAGGAGATGCCTATCTAAATAGCCCTTGTTTAATACAAAATAAATTGCAAAAACAGTTTCTTACTCGTATTAGACTTGAATTACCTCGAGTTGTTTATGCTCCCTTCTCTCCATTCCCCCACGGGAATTCTTGCCCAACAAGAACACCCGATAGAATGGCTCTCTACCAATTTTAGAGGGACAAGGTCACTTACGCCCTATCTTCATTTGATTGCTCTAATAATTATCAATGGGAAAAATAGAACTAATACTCTAACTCGCTCGAATCCTCAGAAAATTGTAATTAATGTAATTAATAAATCTCAATTTGAGAATGAACTACAAACGTCTACCAATTTCCAGATAGACTTTCTGGAATATTTTAGAGATATTTCATTTCATTATCCTTCTAACAAATTCTGGAATTTCTTCAAAAATACTGAATTTATTATCTCTCACACTGTCACATCACAACCTATACCTCAAGCTGATGTTTTCTATATAGATGGGACAAAAACCACGAAAGCCTCATTCTGGTCTCTCAAAGAATATGAAATCTTTTATACTAAATTTCATTCTGCTAAACAAAATGAATTACATACTCTTATTCAAGTTATACCCTTACCCTATTAATATAGTCTCTGGCTCCTTATATTCAGTTTTTATATTAGGAAATATAGGAACCTATTATAAATTCCAAACCTATTATTCAACAACTTTTTCTCAAACTACAGTCTCTTATTAGGGACTGCACTTCCCCCATTTATATTCAATTCAGTTCAGTGCAGTCACTCAGTCGTGTCCAACTCTTTGTGACCCCATGAATCACAGCACGCCAGGCTTCCCTGTCCATCACCAACTCCCAGAGTTCACTCAGACTCACACCCATCGAGTCAGTGATGCCATCAAGCCATCTCATCCTCTGTCGTCCCCTTCTCCTCCTGCTCTCAATCCCTCCCAGCATTGGAATCTTTTCCAATGAGTCAACTCTTCACTTGAGGTGGCCAAAGTACTGGAGTTTCAGCTTTAGCATCATTCCTTCCAAAGAAATCCCAGGGCTGATCTCCTTCAGAATGGACTGGTTGGATCTCCTTGCAGTCCAAGAGACTCTCAAGAGTCTTCTCCAACACCACAGTTCAAAAGCATCAATTCTTTGGCACTCAGCCTTCTTCACAGTCCAACTCTCACATCCATACATGACCACAGGAAAAACCATGGCCTTGACTAGATGGACCTTGGTCGGCAAAGTAATGTCTCTGCTTTTGAATATGCTATCTAGGTTGGTCATAACTTTTCTTCCAAGGAGTAAGCGTCTTTTAATTTCATGGCTGCAGTCACCATCTGCAGTGATTTTGGAGCCCCCCAAAATAAAGTCTGACACTGTTTCCACAGTTTCCCCATCTATTTCCCATGAAGTGATGGGACTGGATGCCATGATCTTCGTTTTCTGAATATTGAGCTTTACCCATATTCAAACACATTCCTGCCTTCTTGGCCCTATGACTCATGGTAATGAACAAGCTGATAAGCTTGTTGCTTTTGCTACTTCTGAGGAACAAGATACTCTATTGAACAATAATGCTGGCTTCTTACACCAAATTTACAAAATCCCATACCACCATGCTAAAGAAATCATTAATAACTGCTCTACTTGTAGACCCCTACATCTTCAACCCATTGCACAGTGTGTTAATCCTCGAGGATTACAACCCAATGAATTATGGCAAACGGGTGTAACTCATCTTAGGTTGCCCCACTGGGCATGACTTAGTTTCATTGAGTTAAGACAAAGCTCTGGTCCTGGTGTGATTAGATTGACTAGTTTTCTGTGATTATGGTCTCAGTTTGTCTGCCCTCTTGCAATACCTACCGTCTTACTTGGGTTTCCCTTACCTTGGATGTGGGGTATCTCTTCACAGCTGTTCCAGCAAAGCACAGCCGCTGCTCCTTACCTTGGACGAGGGCTATCTCCTCACCACCGTCCCACCCGACCTTGAACGTGGAACAGCTCCTCTAGGCCCTCTGGCGCCTGTGAAGCCATCACTCCTTGGATGTGTGGTTGCTCCTCCTCCATGATTTCCCTACTTGGGGACAAATAAAAACCCCCTTACTAATCAAGATGAAAATCTGGTTTCTCAACAGGGAATGCCTCAGAATCCAGAAAATATTTTTGTTTCTATGCTTGCTTTGCTTGCTTTTGCTTCCCCTGCTCAAGCTGAATTAATTAATCATACTTACTGGGCCTATATACCCAACCCCCCATTACTGCAAGTTGTTGAATTGACAGATAAAGGATGGATTGTATCCACCAATGACTCAGTACATTTTCCTCCTCCTTGGAGCTTGGAGGGACCCTTTCTTCCTGAGGAAGAAGGGAGACTAATTAATATTTCTCTAGGGTATGAAGTCCTTCCTCTATGCATGGGTCTAGAATTATGCATTAATGTTAGCCGACAAACATGGGCTTTCATTCTGTCTCCAAAGAAGAACTTTCAAACATTGCTTGGACTGTTTATTGCCCTTTCTTTCCATGAGAACCATGCCAACACTACTGAAACTCTAGGAAAAGGACAAAAATCATTATGCAAAGTGTTTACATACAAAAACATACTCCTGTTCATTGGGACAGATGTCAAGGTAAATCAGGGAAATTAATGTTTGTGGCCAGTTACACCATTGTTGATTGGGGACGCCATGGTATGTGGTTGTCTAACTGCTCAGATGATATTAACAGCACTGTCTGTAATTATGCTACTCAAGTAGCATAGAAGGTTACTAATACTATGATGGAACATTACCATGACAAAGGACTTCTTGGCTGGCTTGATGGTGGAATGGCACCCCCTCGCCCTCGAATCATCCTCAATAAATGGATTGGGCCTCAACAATGGGATATTTGGAAACTTTCCGTGAGCACGAAAGAACTTGGAACTTGGACTGGATATTTCTTGGGGACCAGCCGTAGTCATAGTAACTATTCCTTTTGTTATAATCATTCATATTGCATACAAGCTAGTGGTCCCCTTCCTTTTGTTATAGCTATAAGGAACTTGCAGTTTAATAAGACTTTACGTTCTGTGACTTGTATAGATTAATTCCTATGTTTATTTGAAAAACAAATCCCTTTTGATTCTTCAATCTTGACGTAATCTATGGTTTCCAGTAAATCTCCAACAACCCTGTGAAGACGGTCCCATGGCAGGACTTGCCTCCTGATTACTTACTAAATTGCTTTGATGATCTAAATGATTCACTGGATGGTTAATTCTTGGCATTTTGGGATTAATAGCCATTTGCACCACTGCCACTGTCACTTGCTTTACAAACCTCAATTCAAACACACAACTTTATTCAGAATTGGACCAAAGATGCTCATACTATGTGGACCACTCAGGCTCAGACAAATAAGGAAGTTCAAGATGAAATACAAGAAATAAAAACAGCCATCCAATGGGTCGAAGATCAATTAATAGATTTACAAAAACAAGTTATACTAAAATGTGACTGGAATTCTACTCAGTTTTGTATTACCCCTGTTCGGCTCAACTATACTGCCTATTATTGGGAACAAAAAAAATTTCATTTGCAAGACATACATGATAATGCTTCCTTAAATGTACAATTATTAAAAAGGAAACCTTTGAAACCTTTTCTAAGAGTCTACCCTCTTCCAACAATTTAGAAACCTTAGATGAACAGCTAGCTGATCAATTATCTGGGCTAGACCCTCGAGGATGGTTTCACAGCATTATACATAGTATTGAATCTGGAGCTATAATGCTGATATTTATCCTGGTAATTATATTTATAGTACACCGATGCCTTTCAACTAAAATTGTTCAAACAAAATAAACTCAATTGGTCAGGGCCTTTTTGACAAAAGTATCTACAGTGACCCCCAATTATGAAAAAATAAAAAAATGGGAATTGTCAGAGTCCATTCAACTTTAAGGGATCCAATATGTTGCATTTTCTTCTTTTGTGTGCCATTTCTCAAAGACTCTGTTTCTTATCAGTTCCTGGAAAACAGGAACGAGCAGAGCTGCACGCAGTTCTCAGGACTGAGATCATGGGAAAGAACGCCTGCTTGGATTCCCTTCAGTGACTCCCTTCAGTGACCTTTTACTTACAGGACTATCCATTTTGTTGCAACTGATGGAATTTCATTCTTAATGGCTGAGTAATAATTTTATTGACGATATATAAGCATGCATTTCTGCAAATAAAGTACCCTTGTTTCACTCGAGACTTGGGTGCCCCGCGTCTTTCTTTTCTTTGCCTTCTTGCCGACTCCAGTCCCCAGGTCCCGGTCTGTAAAGACCATAACAGATAAGGAAGACAGAAGTGTTCCTGTGTATTCCACCTTTTCTAACTTTTTTATCTGTAGTTTCAGTGTGTGATGTGCTTGTTCAACTATGCCCTGTGCTTGTAGATTGTATGGAATACTTGTAATATGTTTAATAGAAAATTATTATAAAAATTGTTTGAATTGCCTTGAAATACAGGTAAGGCCATTGTCTGTTTTTATGGAACTACGTGTTCCCATTATTGTAAAGCAAGTTAATAGGTGGGTTATAACATGTGTCATTTCACCATGGGAAGGTGTGGCCCATGTTAAAGAAGAATATGTATTGATTGAGATATGTAAGAAGGAAGAGAGAGAAAGTTCAGGGCAATGAGTTACATCCATTTGCCATAATTCATTGTGTTGTAATCCTCAGGGATTGATACTTTGTGCAATGGGTCGAAGATGTAGGGGCCTACAAGTAGAGCAATTATTAACTGATTTCTTTAGCATGTCGGTATGGAATTTTCCAAATTTGATGTAATGAGCCAGCATTATTTTGTAATAGAGTATGATGCTCTTCAGGAATAGCAAAAGAGACAAGTTTATCAACTTGTTCATTGCTGTGAGCCATACGGCCAGGAAGACAAGAATATGTTTGAATGTGGGTAATATAAATGGGGTAAGTGTGGTCCTTAACAATAGACTGTAGTTCAAGAAAAAGTTGCTGCATAGTAGATTGATTAGAATTTGTGGTCAGTCAGTTCAGTTCAGTTCCTCAGTTGTGTCTGACTCTTTGCGACAGAAGTTTCTATATTTCTTAATACAAAAACTGAATATAAGGAGTCAGAAACTATATTATTAGGATAAGAATGTAGGTGAATAACCTGAATGAGAGCATATAATTCGTTTTCTTGAGCAGAGTGAAATTTAGTATAAGAGACTTTATATTCTTTGAGAGACCAGAATTAGGCTTTGGCGTTTTTTAGTCCCAACTGTGGTGTTGGAGAAGACTCTTGAGAGTCCCTTGGACTGCAAGGAGATCCAACCACTCCATTTTGAAGGAGATCAGCCCTGGGATTTCTTTGGAGGGAATGATGCTGAAGCCGAAACTCCAGTACTTTGGCCACCTCATGCGAAGAGTTGACTCATTGGAAAAGACTCTGATGCTGGGAGGGATTGGTGGCAGGAGAAGGGGACGATAGAGGATAAGATGGCTGGATGGAATCACTGACTTGACGGACGTGAGTGTGAGTGAAATTTGGGAGTTGGTGATAGACAGGGAGGCCTAGCATGCTGTGATTCATAGGGTCGCAAAGAGTCGGACATGACTGAGTGACTGAACTGAACTGAACTGATATAGAAAACATCAGTTTGAGGTATAGGTTGTGATGTGACAATGTGAGAGAGAATAAACTATATTTTTGAAGAAATTCTAGAGTTTGTTAGAAGGATAATGAAGTGAAATTCCTCCAAAATATTCCAGAAAAGCCTATTTGGAAATCAGCAGAAGTTTGTAGTGCATTCTCAAATTGAGATTTATTAATAGGTACTACAGTTTTATGAGGATTGGAGCCAATTAGAGACTTAGCTCTATTTCTTCCATTGATAGTGATTAGAGTGATCAAATCAAGATAAAGTGTAAGTGACTGTGTCCCTCTAAAATCGGTATAAATCCATTCTATTGGGTATTCTTGTTGGGTAGAAAGTCCTGTGGGAGAATGGAGAAAGGGGAGTATAAATAATTCTAGAGGTAAATCAAGTCTAATACGACTTAAGAATTTGTTTTTGCAATTTATTTTGTATTAAACAGAGTTTTTCTCCTGCCTCTTGTGAAAGTGAATGAGGGCTATTTAAATAGGGATCTCTTTCTAAAGTGTTAAATAAATTAGTCACTTGATAATTTGTAATGTCTAAAGAGGGTCTAATCCAATTTATATCACCTAAAAGTTTTTGAAAATCATTCAAGGTTGATAATTTATTAACACGAATCTGTGTTGGGTGGGGAGTAATATATTGTCGATTAACAACAAATCTTAAGTAATAGTAAGGTGTAGCTATTTGAATCTTTTCAGGGCCAATGATTAATTTAGAAGCTTTTAAGCATTGTTGAGCTATGTCAAACATCTGTGGAGTTTCTAAAATAGATGGAGCTGAAAACAATGTATCATCCATATGATAAACAACAAGAAAGTCAGTTAATTGTTTTCTCACCGGTTCAAGGGCTTTGACTACATAATATTGACACATGGTGGGAGAGTTCATCATTTCCTGAGGCAACACAGTCCACTGATACCATTAATGAGGCCCGATATGATTATGATAAGGAAGAAAGAAAGCAAATCTCACTCGGTCTAGAGGGTGTAAAGGTATAGTAAAAAAAACAATCCTGTAAATCTATAATAAGAATATGCCAGTATTGAGGAATAGTGGTAGGTGATGGAATTCCTGGTTGCAATGCACCCATAGGTTTCCTAGAGGTATTAACTTTTCGAAGATCCATTAAAAGACGGCATTTGCCAGATTTCTTTTTTATTACGAAAATGGGAGAATTCCAAGGGGAACAAGATTCTTCAATATGTTTTAGTTTCAATTGTGTATCTATAAGTTCCTTAGCAGCTTCAAATTTTTCCTCTGTAAGGGGCTACTCATGATGTACTCTGCATAGAAGTTAAATAAGCAGGGTGACAATATATAGCCTTGACATACTCCTTTTCCTATTTGGAACCAGTCTGTCGTTCCATGTCCAGTTCTAACTGTTGCTTCCTGGTCTGCATACAGATTTCTCAAGAGGCAGGTTAGGTGGTCTGGTATTCCCATCTCTTTCAGAATTTTCCACACTTTATTGTGATTCACACAGTCAAAGGCTTTGGCATAGTCAATAAAGCAGAGTTTTTCTGGAACTCTCTTGCTTTTTCCATGATCCAGCGGATGTTGGCCCTTTGATCTCTGGTTCCTCTGCCTTTTCTAAAACCAGCTTGAACATCAGGAAGTTCATGGTTCATGTATTGCTGAAGCCTGGCTTGGAGAATTTTGAGCATTACTTTACTAGCATGTGAGATGAGTGCAACTGTGCCGTAGTTTGAGCATTCTTTGGCATTGCCTTTCTTTGGGATTGGAATAAAAACTGACCCATTTCAGTCCTGTGGCCACTGCTGAGTTTTCCAAATTTGCTGACATATTGAGAGCAGCACTTTCACAGCATCATCTTTCAGGATTTGAAATAGCTCTACTGGAATTCCATCACCTCTATTAGCTTTGTTCGCAGTGATGCTTTCTAAGGCCCACTTGACTTCACATTCCAAGATGTCTGGCTCTAGATGAGTGATCACATCATCATGATTATCTGGGTCGTGAAGATCTTTTTTGTACAGTTCTTTCGTGTATTCTTGCCACCTCTTCTTAATATCTTCTGCTTCTGTTAGGTCCAGACCATTTCTATCCCTTATCAAGCCCATCTTTGCATGAAATGTTCCCTTGGTATCTCTAATTTTCTTGAAGAGATCTCTAGTCTTTCCCATTCTGTTCTTTTCCTCTATTTCTTTGCATTGATCACTGAAGAAGGCTTTCTTATCTCTTCTTGCTATTCTTTGGAACTCTGCATTCAGATGCTCATATCTTTCCTTTTCTCCTTTGCTTTTCGCCTCTCTTCTTTTCACAGCTATTCGTAAGACCTCCCCAGACAGCCACTTTGCTTTTTTGCATTTCTTTTCCATGGGGATGGTCTTGGTCCCTGTCTCCTGTACAATGTCACGAACCTCATTCCATAGTTCATCAGGCACTCTATCTATCACATCTATGCCCTTAAATCTATTTCTCACTTCCACTGTATAATCATAAGGGATTTGATTTAGGTCATACCTGAATGGTCTAGCAGTTTTAGGTGAAAGCGGAGAGTGAAAAAGTTGGCTTAAAGCTCAACATTCAGAAAATGAAGATCATGGCATCCGGTCCCATCACTTCATGGGAAATAGATGGGGAAACAGTGGAAACAGTGGCAGACTTTATTTTTCTGGGCTCCAAAATCACTGCAGATGGTGACTGCAGCCATAAAATTAAAAGACGCTTACTCCTTGGAAGAGAAACTTATGACCAACCTAGATAGTATATTCAAAAGCAGAGACATTACTTTGCCGACTAAGGTCCATCTAGTCAAAGCTATGGTTTTTCCTGTGGTCATGTATGGATGTGAGAGTTGGACTGTGAAGAAGGCTGAGTGCCGACAATTGATGCTTTTGAACTGTGGTGTTGAGAAAACTCTTGAGAGTCCCTTGGACTGCAAGGAGATCCAACCAGTCCATTCTGAAGGAGATCAACCCTGGGATTTCTTTGGAAGGAATGATGCTGAAGCTGAAACTCCACTACTTTGGCCACTCATTGGAAAAGGTGGCCATTGGAAGAGGTGACTCATTGGAAAAGACTCTGATGCTGGGAGGGATTGGGGGCAGGAGGAGAAGGGGACGACCGAGGATGAGATGGCTAGATGGCATCATGGACTCGATGGACATGAGTCTGACTGAACACCAGGAGATGGTGATGAACAGGGAGGCCTGGCGTGCTGCGATTTCTGGGTTCACGATGAGTCGGACACGACTGAGCGACTGAACTGAACTGAACTGCACTATCAGAGCTTGCGTCTCTGTGCCTTTCTTTCTTTCTCTCTTTCTCTCTTCCACTTTCTTATCATAGACTCCAGACCACCAGGTTCCGGTCCATTAAAGGACCCAAAGTGGCGTCCGAACAGGGACTCTGGTATACATGGCGTTTCGAACAGAGGGACTCAGGGCCAATTGAGGTTGGGATCTATTGAGGTTGGTAAGTACTAAGACACGGGTCAAACAGCTGGAAAGCCCCATCTTTTCTCTACTTTATTTTATCATTTGTTTAAAGCTCAGGGACTTTTGGTTTGGTGCCAATGAATAGAGGCTTGTTTTCAAACAGTGGTTAAATGAAATCCTTGGTTCCCTAATAAAGGTCGTTTTGATTTAGAAATTTGGCACCGGGTCAAAGAAAATGTTGAACGAGTCACCAGGCAGGGAAAAAATATTCCAGTTGATTTCTAACCCCTATGGGCTCCCATTAAAGCTGTAATTCTGCCATTTCAAGGTAAATTCTATCCCTCCCAATACTCGACAACAGACAGAACACTTATTGCATGAATATCAAGTAGATGATAAAATTTTACAAAAGGCCCAAGTAGAATATAAAATATGTCAAAATTTTCCTACTAGTCCTGCCCGGCTGCTTCAAATGCTCCTCCTCTGCCAGCAGGCACAAATCCAGAAGTCTCTCCTTTGTTAGAACCTAATGATTCTGACGACTCTCCTACGTTGTTTTTAAAGGTTCTTCAGACTGCCCTCCTGCAAGCTCCTGCTTTGAGCTAGCCCACAGGGTCAGAATTTAATGTTTGTCTCTGAAAGAAAAGGTGTGGCCTTGGGAGTTTTGCCACAACCCAGAGGGCCTCACCAGCAACCTATTGCTTATCTAAGTAGAGAATTGGATGTAACTTCAGGTGGGTGGCCCCACTGCCTAAGAGTAATTGGGACAGCAGCTTTATTAGCACCTGAAGCTTTAAAACTAATTAATCGATGAAATCTTACTCTCCTGACTTCTCATGATGTGAGTGGAATCTTAAATTCTAAGGTTAATATTTGGATGACAGACAGTAGGCTTCTTAAATATCAGTCATTGCTGTTAGAAGGACCAATAACTAAGATTAAAGTCTGCGGACATTTAAATCCTGCCACTTTCCTTCCTGAGAAGGAAAATGAAACACCTGAACACAATTGTTTCCTATTTCTAACTTTAAACTATCCAGCTTGAGAGGATCTAATGGATACCCCATTAGACGATGCTTACATGGAAATATTTACAGATGGCAGTTCCTTTGTTCGGGATGGAAAGCATAAAGCAGGTTACACCGTGGTGACTGCTGAACAGGTTTTGGAAGCAAAATCTCTCCCCCAGGAAACCAGTGCTCTGTTAGCAGAGCTTGTGGCTCTGACCCGAGCTCTAGAGTTAAGCAAAGGGCAGCGTGTAAATATCTACATGGATTCTAAGTATGCCTTTTTGACTTTACATGCTCATGCTGCAATATGGAAAGACAGTTTAAAACAGCAACAGGAGAACCTATTAAGCATTTCAGAGAGATTGAGAGACTTTTAACTGCTATATATTGGCCTAAAGAAGTAGCTGTTATGCATTGCAAAGGGCACAGCAGGGATGGGAGTAAAGCAGCTGAAGGTAATCAGCTGGCTGACTGTCAAGCCAGGAAAGCGGCACTTAAAGAAACCCCTTCACTACAGACACCCTTCATCTGGACAGGTCCTGTAGAAAAACCACAATATACTGAGCAAGAATTAGAAAGATATAAGAGGAACTAAGATTATGGATAAAGGATGGTTACAGTTCGAGGATGGACGATTAATAATTCCTGAAAATGCTCAATAGAAAATTCTTAAGGGTTTACAGCAGAGTTTTCATTTGGGTGCAGAGAGTACTTACCAGATGGCATCTCGTTTGTTTGAAGGTAAAAATGCAATGAAAACTTTAAAGAACATTATCAAAAGGTGTGAGGTTTGTCAGAAAAATAACCCAAAGACTGAAAAGCTAGCAAAATCTGGATTACAACGAAGTGGAATGTATCCTGGAGAAGACTGGGAAATTGATTTTACTCATATATAGAGTAATACTAGAAAAAATAATGATGGAAAACTTCCCATATTTGGCAAAAAACAAAAACCTACAGATTCAAGAATATCAGAGAACTCCAAACGGGAAAAACACAAAAAATGCATGACTAGACATATCATACAGAGAAGGCAATGGCAACCCACTCCAGTACTCTTGCCTGGCAAATCCCATGGACGGAGGAGCCTGGTAGGCTGCAGTCCATGGAGTTGCTAGGAGTCAGTCACGAATGAGCGACTTCACTTTCACTTTTCACTTTCATGCATTGGAGAAGGAAATGGCAACCCACTCCAGTGTTCTTGCCTGGAGAATCCCAGGGGCGAGGGAGCCTGGTGGGCTGCCATCTCTGGGGTCACACAGAGTCGGACACAACTGAAATGACTTAGCAGCATATGCCAAAAGCTAATGGGTATTCTTGCTTACACGTTTGGGTGGATACTTTTACTGGATGGATGTTTTCGTGGTTCAGCAACGACCTTTCATGGTCTTCTGAACAAAAAGTCCTTGGCACAGACTCATATTTGCAAAAAATCAGCACTTACTCACTCTCCTCCGCAACAGAGGCTCTCTGAATTAAAGGCTTTGCTATGACAAGTTTCCGACGCCAATGGTTTCTCCATCTTTCCAGTTTTAAGAAATCCTGACGCTCAAGGGCACATAATACCTCAATATGATGGTATTAATCTTTTTTTACATGAAACAAATGAAAAAGGCTCTAACTATGTATGGTCCACATTCGCCTGTCACTAAAGAGCTTCTAAATGTTGTGGCATCTTCTATTGGAAATGTTATTCCCTATGACTGGCGAACTTTAATAAAAGCTCTCCTTAAACCAGGAGAATATCTTCAATGGACAATGTGGTTTCATGATATAGCCAGAGATCATGCTAACAAGAATGCCCGAGCTGGAACTCCCCCAAACCAAATTACTTTTGAAATGTTAACTGGCGTCAGACAATTTGATACCATAGAAGCTCAAATACAATGCCCTCCCTTCTTGCATGAACAATGGAAAACAGTGGTCCTTGAAGCTTGGGATTGAATTACTCCTCAAAGAGAGCCTACAGGTAGCTACACTAAAACATTACAAGGACCTAATCAACGTTATGCTGGTTTTTTAGCTCGATTAGAAACTGCTATTTCTCATACTGTAATCAGAGAAGAAGCCAAAAAACAGCTAGAGAAATTACTTGCTTATGAGAATGCAAATCAGGAATGTCAAAGAGCTATCGTTCCAATTCGTGAGACTGGGACTATTATTGATTATTTGAAGGCTTGTCGCAATCTAGAATCAGAAACTCAAAAGATGCAAATGCTAGCTAAGACAATGGCTGCTGCCTTCTAGGAAGGGAAATGAAGGATACTTTACATGTGGAGATAAAAACCATTTAGAAAGGGACTGCCCTAAGAAGGCTAATGAAAAACTTCGAAGAATCTGCCCTCGCTGCCAGAGGAATGCATTGGGCCAAAGACTGTAAGTCTAAATTTGATATCGAAGGAAAACCTATTCTGGGAAACTCCAAACAGGGGACCGCCCCCCCCCCCCCACCACGTCCCCTACAACAAAAACCAGGGGCAACTTCTATCTTTTCCCTCAAACCCTCAACATCCGCCGGTGTTGATATACCAGCCCTAAATGATTTTTCCCTTTACCCTCAAGCAGCCCCTTCCAGAATACCTACCGGACTTTTTGGACCCCTGCCCCCACAAACCTTCGGTCTTTTACTTGGCCAATCTAGTTTGACTTCTAAAGGAATTACTGTTCTCCCTGGAGTAATTGATTCAGATTATAAAGGAGAGATTCAAATTATGATGTCATCTCAGATTCTATGGCAATTCAAAAAGAGGGACAAAATTGCTCAATTACTTCTTTTGCCTTACATTTCTATTAACTCCTCTAATAATGTACGGACAAGCAGATTCGGCAGATCTAAAACAATCCTTAAGGACATCATTGGTATCTCAATATGCCCCACCAAATATAAATATTAAAATTAATGGTACAAGATTTTCTGGTCTCCTCAACACTGGATCTGATATTACTATTATTTCCAAACAGTTATGGCCCCAAACCTGGCCTATACAAAAAATCTCTTGCCAAATTGCAGGAATTTCTCAAACCAAAGTACAAGAAATTTATCAAAATATTCAAATCTACCCATATGAAGGACCGAAAGGCCAGCCTGCAACATTAAGACCTTATGTGTTAGATGCACCCCTTAATCTAATAGGAAGGGACTTACTTATGCAATGGCAAACTCAGATATACATTCCACATTTTTCCTAGGAGCCACTGCTCATTTAACAAACAAAGCAATGATTACAATAACTTGGAAGAATGATGAGACTATTTGCACAGAACAATGGCCCCTCATGAAAGAAAAATTACAGGCTACTAAAGAACTTATAGATACACAATTAGAATTAAAACATATTGAGGAATCTTACTCTTCTTGGAACTCTCCTATTTTTGTAATAAAAAAGAAATCTAACAAATGACATCTCTTAACAGACCTTAGAAAAGTTAATGCATGTATGAAACCCATGGGTGCACTACAACCAGGGATCCCATCCCCTACCACTGTTCCTCAAAACTGGTACATTATTATTATTGATTTACAAGATTGCTTTTTAAATATACCTTTACACCCTTTTACACCCTTTGACTTCCCTGGTGGCTCAGACAGTAAAGTGTCTGTCTACAATGAGGAAGACCTGGGTTCGATCCCTGGGTCGGGAAGATCCCCTGGAGAAGGAAATGGCAATCCACTCCAGTACTCTTGCCGGGAAAATCCCATGGACAGAAGAGCCTGGTAGGCTACAGTCCATGGGGTCACAAAGAGTCAGACATGACTGAGTGACTTCACTTTACACCCTTTAGACCGAGAGAGATTTACTTTCTCTCTCCCTTTTCCTAATCACATCAGGCCTCATAAAAGATTTCAATAGACTGTGTTACCTCAAGGTATACTTAACAGTCCTATTTGTCAAAATTTTGTAGCCAAGACTTTACATCCAATGTGACAGCAATTCCCTCATGCATATATCATTAATAATATACTGTAACTACAAAAAGGAGAGGCTTCCCTGGTGGCTCAGAGGTTAAAGCGTCTGCCTCCACTGCAGGAGACCTGAGTTCAATCCCTGGGTCGGGGAGATCCCCTGGAGAAGGAAATGGCAATCCACTCCAGTATTCTTGCCTGGAGAATCCCATGGATGGAGAATGGAGAAGCCTAGGTTACAGTCCACAGGGTCGCAAAGAGTCGGACATGACTGAGCGACTTCACCTTACAAAAAGGAGAAGTGATATTTTTGACACTGAATTGCCATGATATTCATTCTTTAGACTCCAGAAAAAATTGATTAAAATAAAATCTTTTTTGAAATTGCAAACCGGTTCTTCTGACATGTGCAGTTAGGAAAAGGTTAACTTGTTAAAATACTTTTTTGGAGCTCCAATTCTGCCTGGGAAACAAAAACGGGCCTAAGAAAAAAAATCTAAAGTTAACTCTTATCATGTTCTTGGGATACACAGCCCACTCTATCTGGGACTCCAGCCATAAACAAATTGGTGGAACTCAGGAAAAAGAAAAAAAAAAATATATATATATATACACACACACACACACATATATATATATCAAAAAGATATTTTAAATGTCAAGTGGAAAACTATATGTGTCTGTCTATCTAAAATTATCTATGTCTCAACGTATGTCTTTGTTTTTGGATAATATGAAGTTAATGAACTCTATTTAAATTCAAGTTCATGTGAACGGAAAAATATTCAATATTAAATGTTTATTTAAATATAATTGTTTGCTAATCTAATTAAGACATGTCTTAAATCATCGTTATATAATACTTTCATTGTGCCTAGATTTAAGGTAAACTAAGTTTGTCAACAAAAATGTAACTCTTTGTGTATATACATATATATATAAATATATAAATGAGATGAAAACTATTAGATAAACTCTAATAAAAATAATTATATTTTCAAAATGTCTACCTAAAGTAATCTCTTAGGACTGGGTTAAGTTAAATTCATAAAATTGTACTAAATGAAATAATAAAAGTTTATTAAATAGCTAGGTGATTTCCTAATAAAGTAAGATTTTAGAACATTAATTACTGAACACTAACTTCCTCTTACAAAAAGTTTTTCTTACAGAAAAGCTAAAGAGATTTTAGACTATTAATAAATATATAATTTATTTGCCATAATGATGAATACAAACATATAAATAAGGTTTCTGACAAATGAAAGAGAATTTTATGGCAAATGGATGGAACTCATTGCTCTGAACTTTCTTCCTCTTCCTTCTTATATGTCTCGATCTATACAAATTCTTCTTTTATATGGGCCACAGCTCTCTGAGATGAAACTACACGTTATAACCCACCTGTTAGCTTACTTTGCAATAATGAGAACACCTAATTCTATAAAAACAATGACCCTGCCTGTATTTCTAAGCATTTCAAACAATTTTTACATTCATTCTCTATTAAACAGATTACAGACATTTCTTATAATCCACAAACACAAGACACAGTTAAACAAACACATTACACACTGAAACTACAAATAAAAAATTAAATACGGGGGAACACACAGGAACACTTTTATCTTCCTTATCCAGAGCAGAGTTTACTAGATTCCAACACAATATATTCTTTAAGCCTATAACTATTGTTAATATAGCTTTGTTTTAAATTTTTTAAACTGACTGCAAGGAGATATCTTGACACGAGCAGAAAAACATTTCAAGGAATTGAAGGACTCTTCTCTTCTTCTGCCCATTTGGTACCAAGACAGGATGAAGGAACAATGGAAATCTGAGAAATTAATCTTACAAAAAGAGGAGTATGCTTGTATTTCCCCAGATGGATCCAAAAAACTCACATGGCTTCCTCTTTGGAAAAGCCGACCCAAGGGGGCCCCGGGCCTTCAACATAGAAATGAGACAACAAAAACCCCAGGAGGAAGAAACTCCAATACTGGCCATGGTGGCTCTAAAGATCTCCAGAAAGCATCGCCCTCGGCAGCATCAACCTTATGATCTCCTGTCTTGGGGAACAAATAAAAACCATTACTAATCAAGCTGAAAATCCTGTTTATCAATAGAGAAATGCCTCGGAGTCCTGAGAATATTTTTGTAGCCCTGCTTGCTTTCCTTGCTGGTGCCTCCCCCCAACTCAAGCTGAACTAATCAATCACATTGGGCTTACATACCCAACCCCCCTTTACTTCAGGTTGTAGAATGGACTGAGAAAGGATCAATTGTATTAACCAATGACTCCATACATATGCCTTCTCCCTGGAGCCTTAAAGGGCCCTCACACCCTGAAAAAAAAGGGAAACTAATATCTCTCTAGGTTATGAAGTCCTTCCTTTGCGTATGGGCCCAGCAAAATTATGCATTAACGTTAGCAGACAAACTTGGGCTTTTGCCCTGCCTCCAAAAGAGGACTTTCGGATGTTGCCCTTTTTATCCGTGAACCATATTTATATACTACTGAAACTTTAGGGAAAGAGTTAGAGAAAGAACAAAGAACACTATGCAAAGGGTTTACTAATAAGAACTTTAAATATACTCCAGTTCATTGGGACAAGTGTCAGACCAAATCAGGAAAATTAATGTTTGTGGCTAATCACACAATTGCCGACTGGGGACCCCATGGTATGTGGTTATCTAACTGCTCAGATGATATTAACAGCACTGCATGTGATTATGCTTCTCAAGTAGCATAGAAGGTTAGTAGCACTATAATGGAACATTACCATGGACAAAGGACTTCTTGGGTGGCTTGACGGTGGAATGGCACCCACCTCATCCTCGAATAGTCCTGGATAATCAGATTGGGCCTGAACAATGGGACACCTGGAAACTTATGTGAGCACCAGCACCTAAGAATTTAGGACTTGGACTGGACATTTCACAGGGACTAATCCTAGTCACAGAAACTATTTCTTTTGTTATAATCAATCATATTTCATACAAGCTTGTGTTCCCCTTCCTTCTGTTCTAGCTATAGGAAGTTTACAATTCAGTAAGACTTTACGTTCTGTAACTTGTATAAATTGCAAATTATATACTTGTCTTAACTCTTCTGTTTCCTTAAGAAATGAATCCCTTTTGATTCTTCGATCTCGACGTAGTCTGTGGTTACCAATAAATCTCCAGCGGCCCTGGGAAGAAGGCCCCATGGCTGGACTTGCTTCCCAGTTACTTACTAAACTGCTCCAGTGATCGAGATGATTCATTGGATGGCTGATTCTTGGCATTTGGGGATTAATAGCTATTTGCACCACTGCTGCCATCACTGGCATTGCTTTACAAACCTCAATTCAAACACATAATTTTATCCAAAATTGGACTAAAGATGCTCATACTACGTGGGTCACTCAGGCTCAGATAGATGAGGATATTCAAGATGAAATACAGGAACTAAAAACAGTCATCAACTGGGTTGGAGATCCCATTAATAGATGTACAAAAACAGGTGAAGCTAAAATGTGATTGGAATTCTACCCAATTTTGTGTTACACCTGTTCAATTCAACAATAGTACCTAGAACTGGGAACAAGTCAAACTTCATTTACAAAACATACATGACAATGCTCTCTGAATGTACAATTATTACAAAATGAAACTTTTGAAACCTTTTCTAAAAATCTGCCCTCTTCCACTAATTTGGAAACTTTAGCTGAACAAATAGCTGATCAATTATCTGGGTTAGACCCACGCGGATGGTTTCAAAGCATTACTCACAGCACTGGGTCTGGAACTGTAATTTTGGTGATTGTCTTGACAATTATATTTGTCATTCTTCGTTGCCTTCATGCAAAATTATTAGAACTAAACAAACTCAAATGGTCAGAACCCTTCTTACAAATATTATAAATAAATGGGAATTGTCAGGGAATGTTTAACAGGAGGATTCCAACGTGCTGTTCCTCATAAATCCTCTGTTCCTTATCAGTTTCTATTGTCAGAAACCAGTGGAACAGCACGCCGCTTCCAGGACTGAGATCATAGGATGAGACAGGCTTGAAATGCCTTCAGTAACATTCTCCTTATGACAAAACTGCTTAGTCTCCATCCTCTTTCTTGAGATATGGATTGTCTCCTGAACTTGTGACCATTATTAACCCCTTGTTCCCTTGATAATGTGCCGGGGGCCAGCATGAGGAATTCCGCCCATGGCAAAGGTCATGAGGAAGGAGGCTTGGCATACGCAAAGGCATGATCAAGCCTCAGGAAACCCCCTGTTCCCGAGCATCTAACCCCAAAACCAGAGTCTGTTTCATGCTCTCACCTACACCTCTGACTTTACGGGGGGCTCTCCCCCATAACCATTTCTGAGAAGGAGTTAACTTGCAGCTCCAAGTCAATAAAAATTCCTGGGCGTGACAAGAGTGTTTCAACTTACGGACTCCTCTGAAGGTTATCTAGCCCACCTGTATAGGTTCGTCCAGCCACATGTGATTGTTTACAGCCTCCCAACCTGAGAGGCACGAGATGTTTTAGACTTACTAAAGGCAAATTCTTTTGGGGAGTTAGAAATTATTAGTATAGTGGGTTGGTTAGGAATTATATTGGTGAAGGGTTTTTCATTTTTTGTGCCAATAACTACTGCTAATTCCCTGCCCTGGGTGTGACAAGGTTGTCTCAGGTCAAACTTCTCTGCTGACAGACTAGCTTGTGTGAAAGGATTATCCATACTCCTGCCACTACTCACATGATTGTTTACTACCTCTCAACCATAAACAGCACAGAGTTTTGGAGTATTTTGAGAGTCTTAATTAGCATAGGGCTTTTCTCATTGTTGAGTCAATGATCGCTGCCAGGCCTCCATATCCTTAGGCACCTGGGAATATATTAATCAATGTATTTGGAATATAGAAAAGGAAATATAGTAGTTTTTAAGGTTAGCAATACTAGACTTTTTGAGTTAATGAATTTTCTCTTTTGTAATAGATCACTGTACTTTGGTATAAATCACTGTGTCCTTGCTATGTAAAAATGTAACTTTATCACTACCTTAAGACTAAATAGAGGAGAGTGAAAAAGTTGGCTTAAAGCTCAACATTCAAAAAACGAAGATCATGGCATCTGTCCCATCAATTCATGGGAAATAGATGGGGAAACAGTAGAAAGTGTCAGACTTTATCTTTTTGGGCTCCAAAATCACTGCAGATGATGACTGCAGCCATAAAATTTAAAGACGTTTAAAGTAAAAATAAAAATTAAAAAAAAAAACTTACAACTAAAAAATAAATAAAATTAAAAAAATAAAAAGCAGAGACATTACTTTGCCAATAAATAAATAAATAAAATGTATGTAGGATACATATATATATATAATTACAACTGATTCATGTTGATGTATAGCAGAGACCACCGCAACATTGTAAAGCAATTATCCTCCAAAAAAGAATAAAAGAAAAAATGTATAAACGGATAAAATTAAAAAATATATATAAAAGACGTTTACTCCTTGGAAGAAAAGTTATGACCAACCTAGATAGTATATTTAAAAGCAGAGACATTACTTTGCCGACTAAGGTCCGTCTAGTCAAGGCTATGGTTTTTCCTGTGGTCATGTATGGATGTGAGAGTTGGACTGTGAAGGCTGAGCGCCGAAGAATTGATGCTTTTGAACTGTCGTGTTGGAGAAGATTCTTGAGAGTCCCTTGGTCTGCAAGGAGATCCAACCAGTCCATTCTGAAGGATATCAACCCTGGGATTTCTCTGGAAGGAATAATGCTAAAGCTAAAGCTCCAGTACTTTGGCCACCTCATGCGAAGAGTTAACTCATTGGAAAAGACTCTGATGCTGGGAGGGACTGGGGGCACGAGGAGAAGGGGACGACTGAGGATGAGATGGCTGGATGGCGTCACGGACTCAATGGATCTGAGTCTGAGTGAACTCCGGGAGATGGTGATGGACAGGGAGGCCTGGTGTGCTGTGATTCATGGGGTCGCAAAGAGTAGGACACGACTGAGCAACTGAACTGAAGACTAAATAGATCTTAAGGAGAACATTGGTGAAAGGATTTTCATTTGTTGGGCTGATGTTTGCTGCTAAACCTCCACATTCCCTGCTCTTATAATGAATGTAACTAGCATATAGGAGAAATAAGTATTAACCTTTAAGACTAATCATGTTAACCTTGGGTTAAATAAATTCCTTTCTTGATTGTAACTGGCTACACCCTCACCCTATAGGAATGCAACTTTATTTGGAGGGTGGTGCGTGGTTTAAGAAAAAACACCCTTGGGAAAAATAAGTTTTTTGGTTATCAGTAAGAAAGGGTCTTAAAATGTCAGCAGGTCTCATGGCCAGAAGATAATGTAAAACCCCTAAGCCTTTTTTTTTTTAATAATTTATGTAAAGCACCTGATTTTGATAAAGCTCAGGACTGCTGACCCCCGCATGACTCTGTATTCATCCCTATGTGTAACAAAAGGTATATAAGCAAACCCCAAAATAAAGAAATCGGATCCGTTTCTGGAAAAACTGATACCCCCATGTCACTTCTTTCTTGCTCTCCACTTTTCTGGCAGAATTCCCATTTGGTGCATGGGTACCCACCAAGGCTGCCTGGGCTTCTAAGATTGGACCGGGGGGGTGGGGGTGGGGGAGCCTCAGTGCCTCCTCTCCTTCCGGAGAACGGGAAGACGCCTGCGGCCTACGAAGGTGGTGATTGGTATTCCATGTAAACCAAGTCATTCAGCCTCTTTTTCTCTGCTAATTTTCTAATACCTCTCTATCTGTAATTAAATAAGTTATTTCCAAGGACGCCAACTCCGTCCCCACCTTCAAATCACCCTGGATCCACCGGGGCTGGACCCTGGCAGTAATGGTTGCTGTACGTTTAGTTTTCTGATTTTTATCAAAAGAAATTTCTTGTACAACAGCCTGTATACACTCACAGAAAGATCATTAAAGCACCTTTGCTCCATCAGAGCTTGGGTGCCCGTGTCTGTCTTTCTCTCTTTCTCTTTCTTATCACCGACTCTGGACTGCCAGGTTCCGGTCCATTAAAGGACCCCAACAGATTCCAACGCAATATACTCTTTAATCCTATAACTATTAATACAGCTTTATTTGCTTAAAACTTTTAAACTTGCCGCAAGCGGATACTTTGACAAAGCAGAAAAACATATTGAGGCATTGAAGGATACCTCTCTTCCTCTGCCCATTTGGTATCAAGACAGGTTGACTAAACAATGGGAATCTGGAAAATTAATATTACAGGGAAAGGGGTATGCTTGGATTTCTCCAGATGGACCCAACGAAATCAGTTGGCTCCCTCTTCGGAAGATCCGCACCAGGGGTGCCACCAGCATAAAAGATAGAGAAGAAACGGCGAAATCCCCAGGAGGAGGAGTTTCCAGTACAAGCCATGGCGACTTGAAAATTTCCAAGAAACGCTACACTCAAGGTCATCGACCTTACGATTTCCCCACTTGGGGACAGATTAAAAACCCTTACTAATCAAGCTGAAAATCTGGTTTTTCAACAGGGAATGCCTCGGAATCCTAAAAATATTTTTGTCACTATGCTTGCTTTTGCTTCCCCCGCTCAGGCTGACTTGATTAATCACACTTATTGGGCTTATATACCTAACCCCCCTTTACTGCAGCTTGTAGAATGGACAGATGTAGGACCGGCTGTATCCACTAATGACTCAGTACATATGCCTCCTCCTTGGAGCTTGGAGGGGCCCTCTCATCCTGAGGATGAAGGAAGATTAACATTTCTCTAGGCTATAAAATCCTTCCTTTATGCATGGGCCCAGCAGAATTATGTATTAATGTTAGTCGACAGACGTGGGCTTTCATCCTGCTTCCAAAAGAGAACTTCCACACATTGTTTAGACTGTTTACTGCCCTGTCCTTTTATGAGAACCATGTCAATACTACCAAAACTCTAGGACAAGGACAAAAGTTGGAATGTAAGGGGTTTACTTATAAGGATTTTAAATATACTCCCATTTATTGAGATAGATGTCAAGCTAAACCATGGAAATTCATGTTTGTGGCCAATTACACCATTGTTGATTGGGGACCCTATGGTATGTGGTTATCTAACTGCTCAGATGATATTAACAGTACTATGTGTCATTATGTTACTCAAGTAACATGGAAGATTACCAACAGTTCAATGGAACACTTCCATGACAAAGGACTCCTTGGCTGGCTTGATGGTGGAATGGCACCTCCTCGTCCTCAAATTGTCCTCAATAAACAAACTGACCCTGAACAATGGGACATCTGGAAACTTGCTACAAATACTGAAAACTCGGAACGTGGACTGGATATTTCACAGGGACCAGTCATAGTCATAGTAACTATTCCTTTCATAATAATCACTCATATTTTATACAAGTTCCCCTTCCATTATCACCATAGGAAACTTACAATTTAATAAGACTTTACATTTTGTGACTTGTATAGATTGCAAAGTGTATACTTGTCTTAATTCCTCTATTTCTCTAAAAACACGAATCCCTTTTGATTGTTCGATCTTGAAGTACTCTGTGGTTGCCAGCAGATCTCCAACGACCCTGGAAAGAGGATCCCATGGCAAGACTTACGTCCCAGTTACTCATTAAAGTACTCTGACGATCTAAGCAATTAGAAGCTTGATGCTTGGCATTTTGGGTTAATAGCCATTTTCACCACTGCCGCTGTCACAGACACTGCTTTACAAACTTCAACTCAAACACAAAACTTTATTCAAAATTGGACTAAAGATGCTCATACTATATGGGTCACTCAGGTTCAAAAAGATGAAAAAGTTCAAGATAAAATTCAGGAATGAAAAAACAGCCATCCAATGGGTTGGAGATCAATTAATAGATTTACAAAAACAAGTATTATTAAATTGTGATTGGAATTCTACTCAATTTTGTATCACTCCTCTTCGGTTCAACCATAGTGCTTACAATTGGGAAAAAAATCAAATTTCACTTGCAAGATATGCATAATAATGCTTCCTTAAATGTACAATTGTTGCAAAAGGAAATCCTTGAAACCTTCTCTAAGAGTCTACCCTCTTCCAACAATTTGGAAACCTTAGCTGAACAACTAGCTGATCAATTATCTGGGCTAGACCCTCAAAGATGGTTTCAAGGCATTACACATAGTATTGGATCTGGAACTATAATGCTGATAATTATCCTGGGGATTATAATTTTAACATACCAATGCCTTTCAACTAAAATTGTTCAAACTAAACAAACTCACTTGCTCAGGGTCTTTTTCACACAAGTATCTACAGTCATCTCCAATTATGAAAAAGGAAAAAAGGGGGAACTGTCAGGGGACATTCAACTTTAAAGGATCCAGCATGATATTTTCTTCTTTTGTGTGCCGATTCTCAAGGACTCTATTCTTTATCAGTTCCTGGAAAACAGGAATGAGCAGAGCTGCACGCAGTTCTCAGGACTGAGGTCATGAGAAAGAGCATCTGCTTGGAATCCAATCAGTGACTCCCTTCAGTGACCTTTTACTTGAAGATAATCTGTTCAGTTATGCCCCTCTTTCTCAGGATATGGAATGCTTTCTGGCCTTTTCAAGACTGTTATTTGCTTCACTTTGTTTTTCCTCAATGTTTTTACTGCCTAAAGCTGCCTTGTATAAAGATATATAACCATGCGTTTTTGCAAATAAAGCACCCTTGTTTCACTCGAGACTTGGGTCCCCTGCTTCCTTCTTCTCGTCGACTCCATTCCTCAGGTCCCGGTCTACAAAGACCATGACAGCTCTGTCTTCAATTTCCACAAATAAGAGTAACTCTTCTTTAATCATACATACAACAGTTCTTTCTATCCAATGGAGAACATGACCCTATTCCTATGCATTGTTCCTAGCACACCATCAGTCCTTGGTAACTATCCCTGTCCTCCTACAAAAAGCCCAGGCCTTTAAACATCTTGCCTACTCTGTTCAAGGTCAGTTGGTAGAACATTATGTTTTATAACAGGCTGGACTATGTACAGAAGTGCTTCCTGATCCTACTGACTATGAGTCATGTCCTAGTTTTACATTATTTTCCACCCTCCCTGTTGCTAATTCACACACACTATTGAATTTTGTAATTCAGGCTGTGTGTTTTTCTAGGGAACACGGATGTGAATAAATTGTATCTAATGAAGTCAGTCCCTTCATCTCACTGATTCCTTCCCAGAGACCATCGTGAAACGCATGTAGCAAATGCATTTGATCAATGTATTACCAAAGTCAAGCTCTTAGAGCTCACCACACAACAGGCCAATAAACTGAGAGACTACTTATTGGGCAAGAACGGTGATTTATTCAGAAAGCCAGGAGACCAAAAAGATGGCAGACTACTACCCCAAAAAATCATCTTTGCTGAGGTAGAATTCGGGTTTCTTTTGCACGAAAAGATCTCTATAGCTTCTCTTCAAATATGGACTTACTGCAGTTCCTGAGTACCTGAACTAAAGCCATCAGAGAAGACAAATAGTGAAAAAGGTAAAGGATTCGCCACAACCACTGAGTCTGGGAAGTAGAGCTCCACTACATTCCTATTTTGTGACTTTGGGGTAAGATCTTTGCCACACATATTACATTGCTGTGTGATTTCTTCAGGATAAATAGTCTGATACTACTGGTGAGATGTGAGCATAGGGTTATTTATTTTTTTAAAACATTTGTGAAATTGGTGAGGAATCTTTCTAGAATGAATTCATGTTCTAAAGACCTGACTAATAAATACATATATATCTGGCTTCTATCCAGTATGAATTTTCTCATGAAGCCTAAGATGTTGCCACACATGATATTTGTATGGTTTCTCAGTAGGATGAATTCTCTGAGCAACAGAAGGGTGTGAATTTTGAACTTTAAATTTTGAAGACTTCTACCATATACCACATTCACATGAGTTTCGCTCATGTATGGATTTTCTGATGTTTAGTGAGTGCTGAGACCTGAGTAAAGGATTTTCCACACTTGAAACATTTGAAAGGTTTCTCTATATGTATTCTCCAATGTTTTTTAAGGAGTTAACTTTGACTGAAGAACTTGCCACACTCATTACATTTGAAAGGTCTCTCTCCAGTATGAATTCTCCAGTGAAGTTGAAGATGTGGTTTTTGACCAAAGACTTTTCCACACTCATCACATTTGAAAGTTTTCTTACCAGTATGAACTGTCTGATGAATTAAAAGGGTTGACTTTACACAAAAGGCCTCGCCATTCTCATCACATTTGTAACGTTTCTCTCCAGTATGAACTGTCTGATGCCTTAAAAGCGTTAACTTTACACGAAAGGCCATGCCACACTCATCACATTTGTAAGGTTTCTTTCCAGTATGAACTGTCTGATGACTTAAAAGGCTTGACTTTATACAAAAGGCCTTGACACAATCATCACATTTGAAAGGTTTCTCTCCAGCATGAACTGTCTGATGACTTAAAAGGGTTGACTTTACACAAAAGGCCGTGCCACACTCATCACATTTGTAAGGTTTCTCTCCAGTATGAACTGTCTGATGACTTAAAAGGGTTGACTTTACACGAAAGGCCTTGCCACACTCATCACATTTGTAAGGTTTCTCTCCAGTATGAACTGTCTGATGACTTAAAAGGGATGACTTTACACGAAAGGCTCTACCACACTCATCACATTTGTAAGGTTTCTCACCAGTGTGAACTGTCTGATGAGTTAAAAGGTTTGACTTTACAGAAAAGGCCTTGTCACACTCATCACATTTGTAAGGTTTCTCTCCAGTATGAACTGTCTGATGACTTAAAAGGGATGACTTTACACGAAAGGCTTTGCCACACTCATCACATTTGTAAGGTTTCTCACCAGTATGAACTGTCTGATGACTTAAAAGGTTTGACTTTACAGCAAAGGCCTTGTCACACTCATCACATTTGTAAGGTTTCTCTCCAGTATGAACTGTCTGATGACTTAAAAGGTTTGCCTTTAGACGAAAGGCCTTGCCACACTCATCACATTTGTAAGGTTTCTCTCCAGTATGAATTGTCTGATGCGTTAAAAGGATTGACTTTTCACGAAAGGCCGTGCCACACTCATCACATTTGTAAGGTTTCTCTCCAGTATGAACTGTCTGATGCCTTAAAAGGGTTGACTTTACACGAAAGGCCTTGCCACACTCATCACATTTGTAAGGTTTCTCACCAGTATGAACTGTCTGATGCCTTAAAAGGGTTGACTTTGCACGAAAGGCCTTGCCACACTCATCACATTTGTAAGGTTTCTCTCCAGTATGAACTGTCTGATGACGAGCAAGGTTTGAATTTTGGCTGAAGACTTTGTCACATATATCACATTTAAATAATTTCTTTCCTGTATGAACTTTCTTATGTCTCCTGAGGTCTGAGCTGTGAACAAAGGCCTTGCCACACTCATTACATTTGTAAGGTTTCTCACCAGTATGAACTGTCTGATGAGTTAAAAGGGTTGACTTCAGGCGAAAGGCCGTGCCACACTCATCACATTTGTATGGTTTTTCTCCAGTATGAACTGTCTGATGACGAGCAAGGTTTGAATTTTTGCTGAAGACTTTGTCACATATATCACATTTAAATAATTTCTTTCCTGTATGAATTTTCTTATGTCTCTTGAGGTCTGAGCTGTGCATAAAGGCCTTGCCACACTCATCACATCTGTAAGGTTTTTCCCTGTGTGCTTTGAGTTCTTGTGTTATTCCTGAAGGATTCATAAAATCATTCCCAGATATATTAGAAACACTGGTTTGGACACAAGGAGGAATTCTTTGAACTGATGAAAATGAGAAACTGTTGCTGACAGAACTCTTAACTTCATTATATTCAGAACTTATCCCGCCAGTTTGAAATATCTGCAGTTTATCCTGAAAGATAAATCCAAACCTCTTTCCAAAGGGCTTGATGCCTGCATCCTTTCTATCATGCGAATCTCTTTCATCAGGCACATTTCCATTAAGGCTTACAGGTGTCCCTTTGTAATTTATTTTGTCATCTCTCCTCTGACGCTCAAAGTCACACATATTTTCCTGACTTTCCCAAAGATGAAAATGTTTGATTTCACAGTTTTCAGGGCTTCCCAGCATCAATATTTGGAATGTTTCTCGTTTATCACTGTTCACTTTGGGTTGTAAATGCTTGATCACATGTGTAGGAGAGATATCTACAAGATAAAAAGAATCATAGGTATCCTGCTCACAGTAATTCAAAAATAAAGGTTCCATGTTGAATATATATTACACCAAAAGCAATACTTACATCAAGTTATGAAACACCACAATGATGACCTTAAGTGTTTAGAAACACTAAAGGAATAGAATTCTTAACTTAAGAAAGCGTAACAGTAATTCACCGTTAAGGTAGCCTAGTTTTAAAAATCATATGCCAAACACACTCACATCGGACAATCTTATGCCAACTCTCAAAAACAGTATTTTTCTACCAGGACCCTTAGGAACATATCAATCAACAGTTGTCTCAAATTGAAAAGAAAAATATTACACTATCATTTATTCTGAAAACTTACTGTACATAAATAAATTCTAAATATATTATATATTCTAACAGTAAATAATCCAAACCAAGCTTACGCAATTAATAATTAACTATTCACAAGTGGTTTACAATTGAAAACAAATGAGAAATTGAAGAATATGACTAACACAATTTTTTGAAACAACAGTTTTCTAAATCTGCTATAGAACTACGTACCCAAAAAGAAAAGGCATTTTACAATGTTAACAAGTAGTATGTGTCAGCTGTATTGCAGAATACACACTAAAAGACCATCATCTGTAAATGACACATAAATTAAGATGTAAAATATTCACTGGTTTTCTAACAGCCAATAAACAATGCAACCCCCACCTATGTTGTTGTTGTTCAGTCGCTCAGTCGTGTTTGCCTCTTTGTGACACTATGGACTGTAGCGCACCGGACTCCTCTGTCCGTGGGATTTGTCAGGCAAGAAAAGTAGAGTGGGTTGCCACTTCCTTCTCCATGGGATCTTCCTGACTCAGGGATCAAACCTGCATCTTCTGCATTAGCAGGTGCTTTACCACTGAGCCACCAAGGAAGGCTAATCTCTGCTGCTGCTGCTGCATTGCTTCAGTCGTGTCCGACTCTGTGTGACCTCATAGACAGCAGCCCACTAGGTTCCTCTGTCCCTGGGATACTCTGGGCAAGAATACTGGAGTAGGTTGCCATTTCCTTCTCCAATGCATGAAAGTAAAAAGTAAAAGTGAAGTCACTCAGTCTCTTAGCGACCCCATGGACTGCAGCCTACCAGGCTCCTCCATCCATGGGATTTTCCAGGCGGGATTTCCCAGGCAAAAACAGTGGAGTGGGTTGCCATTTCCTTCTCCATAGGATCTTCCTGACTCAGGGATCAAACCTGCATCTTCTGCATTAGCAGGTGAATTCTTTACCACTGAGCCACCAAGGAAGGCTAATCTGTAGCCATGCACTATTCTTAATTACCTAGTTTAATGGCACCAAAATATAATAAATAAAAAGTGAGTGCTTTGTGTATTTATTGACTAGGGTCAGACAAAATATTGCTGAAAAATGTTGCAAGTGAAACGCATACAAGATATAATGTAGTTGAGGTTTAACAGAAAACAAAATTTGGTAAAGCCATTATCCCTCAATTAAAAAATAAATGAAATTTTAAGAAGATATAATGTAGACCTAGAACAAATAATTTCACAATTTGTATGGAAATACAAAAAACCTCGAATAGCCAAAGCAATCTTGAGAAAGAAGAATGGAACTGGAGGAATCAACCTGCCTGACTTCAAGCTCTACTACAAAGTCACAGTCATCAAGACAGTATGGTATGGGCACAGAGACAGAAACATAGATCAATGGAACAAAAGAAAGCCCAGAGATAAATCCAGGCACCTATAGACACCTTATCTTTGACAAAGGAGACAAGAATATACAATGGATTAAAGACAATCTCTTTAACAAGTGGTGCTGGGAAAACTGGTCACCACTTGTAAAAGAAAGAAACTAGATCACTTTCTAACACCATACACAAAAATAAACTCACAATGGATTAAAGATCTAAACAGAAGACCAGAAAGAACATAGGCAAAACACTCTCTAACATACCTCACAGCAGGATCCTCTATGACCCACCTCCCAGAATATTGGAAATAAAAGGAAAAATAAACAAATGGGACCTAATTAAACTTAAAATCTTCTGCACAACAAAGGAAACTATAAGCAAAGCGAAAAGACAGCCTTCAGAATGGGAGAAAATAATAGCAAATGAAGCAAATGACAAACAACCAATCTCAAAAATATACAAGCAACTCCTGCAGCTTAATTCCAGAAAAACAAACGACCCAATCGAAAAATGGGCCAAAGAACTAAACAGACATTTCTCCAAAGAGCACATACAGATGGCTAACAAACACATGAAAAGACGCTCAACATCACTCATTATCAGAGAAATGCAAATCAAAACCACAATGAGGTACCATTTCAAGCCAGTCAGAATGGCTGCAATCCAAAAGTCTACAGGCAATAAAATGCTGGAGAGGGTGTGGAGAAAAGGGAACCCTCTTACACGGTTGGTGGGAATGCAAACTAGTACAGCCACTATGGAGAATGACCCAGCAATCCCACTGCTGGGCATACACACTGAGAAAACCAGAACTGAAAGAGACACGTGTACCCCAATGTTCATCGCAGGACTGTTTATAATAGCCAGGACATGGAAGCAACCTAGATGTCCATCAGCAGATGAATAGATAAGAAGGCTGTGGTACATATACACAATGGAGTATTACTCAGCCATTAAAAAGAATTCATTTGAATCAGTTCTAATGAGGTGGATGAAACTGAAGCCTGTTATACAGAGTGAGTAAGCCAGGAAAAAAAAAAAAAACAATACAATATACTAGCGCATATATATGGAATTTAGAAAGATGGTAACGATAACCCTGTATGCAAGACAGCAAAAGAGACACAGATGTATAGAACAGGCTTTTAGACTCTGTGAGAGAGGGAAAGGGTGGGATGATTTGGGAGAATGGCATTGAAACATGTATAATATCATATATGAAACGAATCACCTGTCCAGGTTCAATGCATGATACTGGATGCTTGGGGCTGGTGCACTGGGATGACCCAGAGGGATGGTATGGGGAAGGAAGAGTGGGGGGGGGGGTTCAGGATGGGGAACACGTGTATACCTGTGGTGGACTCATGTTGATGTATGGCAAAACCAATACAATATTGTCAAGTAATTAACCTCCAATGAAAATGAATAAACTTATATTAAAAAAAGATATAATGTACATAAAATCATATCATAAAGAATATGACAGAATATAGATATTACCTTTATTAAACAAATAAATTTTGAGTATTTACTATAAGACATTTATTACTGACAGCACTAATTTGCTTTAAAAGGCTTGAGGTAAATTAACATGTTTTTCTCTAATCAGAGCAGGAGACACACCTAATTGGCCCACAAAATGGTAACAGAACCAGGATATGAATCTGAACCTACTGGGATGACTGAAAAAACTTATTTGTAAACATGACCATCCCCCGAATGAATAGACTAGAAAATATTAGACAAAAAAAAAAAATACAAGAAACATAGAAGGAAAATATCAAGGAAGATACAAGACAGAAGTAGTCTGTTTATTATTCAACCATCCCATCTCGAAATGGGTTGTGAGTCATCATGGATGCACAGTGATTTAGGTCATGTCCTGAGAAATGTGTTCAATAAATGATCAGACATTATCTTTACAGTGAGAGTATGTAGAAGGTGGAGGGATGTGATAGGTAAGAACAATGTTTCCATCCATATCAAGGTACTATGTGAGGACCGGTCAGGACTAAGAAAGGGTCTGCGTACAGCATAGGGTACACAGGTTTATGTCAGATATCACCTTGTGACTGCATGTCTTTGTGAAAATAACTGAGAGTGCAAACTAATATACTGACCTTAAGAGAAAAGAACTGGTTCAGCAACTTTATGGGCATTATACTATGGGTATGGAACAGAAACAAGAGAGATTTTAAAAGTGACTGTGATATATGGAGAAAGCAGGATAATACCTGTTATACTATTTACAATGTAATGTATCCTACTGTGAATTTTGTAAGTTACAATGGAATGCTTATATTCAAGAAAAACATACACAATATTCCAGGATACTGTGTAAGAATCTTATTAGCAGAAATCAGAAGGAAAATCCAGGAAAAGGCTATCTAAACCTGGGTTCCTCTGCCAAGTATGATTAACCTCTCCATTGGACATTTACTTCGTTTCTTCTTCCACACATGGTCATCTTAAGATCGAGGAGTATCAAAGGAAAGGAGGGACTGACACTGACTCTGGAAGACCTTCCCAGTTACAAAAGCCTTTCTGAGGCATCCAACTCTTTTTTGTAGAAAAAGGCTTTATCTCCTAGACCTTCCCTGAGTTCAAAAGAGCAGATTCAAACAGTTACTAACACATTAAAGGACATTAAAGGATCATACCATGATCAAGTGGGATTTATTTCAGGGATGCAAGATTTCTCAATATCCACAAGTTAATCACTATGATACACCACAGTAACAGTTGAAGACTAAAAGCCGTATGATCATCAATAGACGTAGAAAAAGTTCTGACAAAATTCAAGTCCCATTTATGATAAAAACCCTTCAGAAAGTCAGCACAGATGGTCCCTACCTCAACATAAGTAAGACTGTATATGTCAAACACACAGCTAACATCATACTCAACAGGGAAAAACTGAAAGCACTCCCCTTAGCAACATGAATAAGACAAGAATGTTCACTATTGCCACTTTATTGAACATATTTTTGGAAGTCCTAGCTACAACAATCAGAAAAGAAAAAGAAATGAAAGGAATTCAAGGTAAAAAAAATAAAGAAGAAGTAAAACTGTCACTATGATGCTACACACAGAAAATTCCGAAGATGCCACCAGATGACTACTAGACCTCATCAATGAACAGAGTAAACTTGCTGGATACAAAATATATAGAGAACTGCTGCATTTCTATACGCTAACAATGATATATCAGAAAGTGAAATTAATGAAACAATCCCATTCACCATCTCAGAGAAAAGAATACAATTCTAAGGAATAAACCTACCTAAAAAATTAAAAGAACTGTACTCATAAAACTATAAAATGCTGATGACTGATACCAAAGATGACACAAACAGATGGCACAAACATATACCATGTTCTTGGATTGAAAGAAGTAACACTGTCAAAATTACGATACTATCCAGCAATCTACATATTCAATGCAACCCTTATCAAATTAACAATGACATATTTCATAAAACAAAGAAAAACTTAATTTGTACCAAAATACATAAGACTCTGATATCTAAAATGATCTCGAAAAAGAACAGAGCTGGAGGAATCATGTTCCCTGAGTTCAGACTATACTACCAACTGACAGTCAACAAAGTCAAAGTGAAATTGCTCAGCCGTGTCCAACTCTTTGTGACCCCATCGACTGTAGACTACCAGGTTCCTCTGTCCATGGGGTTTTCCAGGCAAGAATACTAAACTGGGTTGCCATTTCCTTCTCCAGCAGATCTTCCTGACCCAGGGACTGAACCTGGGTTTCCTGCATTGTAGGCAGATGGCTTTACTGTCTGAGCCACCTGGGAACTGGTATGATGATGGCACAAAACAGAAACACAGATCAGTAGAACAGGACAGAAAACCCAGAAATAAACCAACTTACTTAGAGTCAATTATTCTATAACAAAGGAGGAAAGAATATAGAATGAAGAAGTCTCTTTAATAAGTGATGCTGGGATAAATGGATAGTTACATGAAAAAGAATGCAATTCCAACATTCTCTAACACCACATACAAAAGTAAACTCAAAATGTCTTAAACATCTAAATGCAAGACCAGACACTACAAAATTCATAGTGGAAAACAAATGCAAAACACTGACATAAATGTCAGCAAAATTTTTTTGAATCTATCTCTTAGTCATGGTAATAAAAGCAAAATCAAACAAATGAGACCTAATTAAATTTAAAACCTTTTTGCAGAGCAAAGGAAACCAAAAAAAGAACAAAAATTCAACTTTTGGACTAGGAGACTATATATGCAAATGACCACGGACTTGATGGACCTGAGTCTGAGTGAACTCCGGGAGATGGTGACGGACAGGGAGGCCTGGCACGCTGCGATTCATGGGATCGCAAAGAGTCGGACAGGACTGAGCGAATGACCAGAACTGAACCGAACTGATAAGGGATTTATATCCAAAATATACAAACAGTTCATACAGCTTAATATCAAAACAAACAAACAAACAACCCAATCAAAAACTGGGCAGAAGATCAAAACAGATACTTCTCCAAAGGAGACAAACAGATGGCCCACAGTCACCTGAAAAGATGTTTGACGTCTCTACTTATCAGACAAGTGCAAATCAAAACCACAAAAATGTATCACCTCACACTGGTCAGAATGATCACCATCAAAGTTTACAAACGATAAATGTTTGAGACGGTGTGGAGAAAAGAGAACCCTCCTACACTGTTGGAAGGAACATAAATTGGTACTGCCACTTTGGAGAATAGCATGGAGGTTCCATAAAGAACTAAAAACAGAGCTGTCACATGAACCAGCAATTCCAATCCTGGGCATATATCCAGAAAGGATGAAAACTAATTCAAAATGATACATGCACCCCAATATTTTTAGTAGCACTATTTATACCAGCCAAAACACAGCAGCAACCTAAATGTTCACTGACAGACAAAGGGATAAAGAATATGTGGTACATATATACAAGGGAATATTGTGAAGTGAAAGTAGCTCAGCCATGTCCAGCTCTTTAAGACCCCATGACCTGCAGCTGCCAGCCTCCCCTTCCCATGAAATTTTCCAGGCAAGAACACTGGAGTGGGTTGCCACCTCCATAGCATAAAACACAATGAAGTAACGCCTTCTGCAGCAATATAGACAGACTTAGGGATTATTCTAAGTGAAATCAGACAGAGAAAGACAAATATCATAGGATATTATATGTTGAACTGAAATAAATGGTACAAATGAACTTATTCACAAAATAAACTCACCAGAATGAAAAACAAACTAATGGTTACCAAAGGGGATAGTACAGGATGGTGATGGGGGCAGGAAAGGGAGAGATAAATTAGGAGTCTGTATATTTACAAACTAATGTATATAGAAAATAGATAAAACAACAAGAACTTACGATATAGCTCAGGGAACTATACTGAGTATCTTGTAAACAGCTGTATACCTGAAACACAAAATTGTAAATTAACTATACTTAAAAAGTGGAGAAAGAAATGGCAATCCACTCCAGTATTCTTGCCTGGAGAAACCCAGGGACAGAGGAGCCTGCTGGGCTCCCATCTGCGGGGTTGCACAGAGTCAGACATGGCTGACGTGACTTAGCAGCAGAAGCAGCAGCATACCTAAAAAGAATGGTTAAAACAAAAACAGCTCTTGCAGAGATGTTCAAAAGATGTTTCACAAGGGTGTAAAAGCTACTAAATGGGGGAAGTAGTCTATGAAACAAGACATGTTGACAAAACTGAATACCCACCAGCAAAAGAATTTACTTGGAACATTATCTTACACTACAGACAAAAACGAACTCAAAATGGTTCAAAGACCTAAACCTAAGTCCCACGTGTATAAAACTCCTAGAAGTAAACGTGCAGGAAATGTTTCTGGAAATTGGACCCACAAATGATTTACCAGAAATAACACCAAAAGCAGAGGCCACAAAATAAAACCAGATATTAATAAATTGAACTATATCAAAATTATAAACTACTCTGCATTAAAGTGCAGGGAGTTTGAAAAGACAATCAACAGTAAAAGAGAAAATATGTGGAAATCATACATCTGATACTAAGTGAATACAAAGAATATATAAAGAATTTTAAGAGAGACTGATCACCAGTTCCACCATAGGGACCATTCCCCAATCAACCATCCAATGCATTGCAAATACAAAACAGAAACACTAACAGTAACACAGAAATTTGAATTCAATGATAAAATTAAAAAATACCTACAATACACAGAACAACAGTGCAGCCAATAGCTTCATAGATATGAGAATGTGAACTTGGACAAAGTTGTCCCGGGATAAATTCCCATACCATTTACAGAGGCTAAAATATATGGTCCTTGATCCACATCAACAACACTGTCATGGTGCCCTTGACAGAGTCTCCAAAGCCAGAAAATAACCTGGAAAGATGTATCAGGCTCTCATGACATGTTCTCTCTCATAACCCTAGAACATACTGACTACTCTACTGGATAGCTTCAAGTGGTGACTTTGTACAGAGCAAGAAAATAACATTAGGAATAGTGTCTCCATCACAGTTTTCTGTTACCTACTAAATCCACTACACAAGACTCACCAGAGGCTGCCAATAAAACATAGGTGGATTATCACAGCAAGGAAACCAGATAAAATTTCAGACCCTCAGATATATATTTCAAAGACACTGAAGAGGTAAAATGATACAAAGTAAGGAGAATGGAACATCAGGAACAGTTGACATTCCCAGACGGGGTAGAGCAGCACAAGAGTAAAACTAATACAACATGAAGGTCAGACATTACAGCATCTTGAGATGGGACAAGAGCCTGCGAGATTCACATGTGCTCTCCTCGTAGGATCTACAATCAAAAAGACGATCTCTCTACCCACTCTTATATTTTCCTAAGTAACAACCACAGAGGATGCAATCCACGAACTTGTCCCACTCCTAAACAGAAAAAACCAGCCCTTTGAGATACTCATTTTTCTTTATATGTTGGTAGTTTTGGCTATTTTACATCACTCTCCACTGTCCAGAGCTTTTTCTCAGGCTCCAATGTGGAGATAATATTCAGATCAGACACAGAAATTCTGGGACTCCCCTGGTGATCCAGTGGTTAAGACTCTGCATTTCCAATGCAGTGGGTGCAGGTTTGATCCTCATTCAGGGAACTAAGATCCCACAAGCAGAATGGTGCAGCCAAAAAAAAGTAAACAAGCAAGCAAAAACAAACAAGTAGATATTCAGCGTTATCAGAAGTAAGAAATCTAAAGTGCTGTGGATTTTTCTAAACACTGAGCCAAAAGTCAAAAGGTAGAAATTAGGAAATCAGGTTTTTTGGTATTTCTTTTAACATTTGCTACTGAGCTTTGCAGACAACCTCAGATATGACATGAAACAGACACAGCATCTGAAAAGGGTCAGTTTAACCTGATGAACCTGTGTCATGGCTGAGTCACCAGAACTCTCAGATTAAAGACATCAGGGCCTCCTAAGGGGCACACAGGGAAAATGCAGATACCCAAGGGCAGCTCTGGAAGGAAGTCATCCTCACCCACAGACAGCAGGTTCCTATAGGTCTCCAGCATCACGTCCCTGTACAAGGCCCTCTGAGCAGGATCCAGGAATTCCCACTCCTCCTGAGTGAATTCGATGGCCACATCCTCAGAGGTCAGTCGTTCCTGAAATGAAACCACATGTCACCAAAAGGGCCATGAAAAGTTCTCATTTTCATGAAAAAGAGAAAGGGTGGTAAGGGGCAAGGATTGACTTGGTTGAAGTATGTGTTCTAACAGACCCCTGCAGGGGTATCTGGAGAAAGTATGGATCTCTAATTTTAATTTCTTATGCTTTTTCCTAAGACCTCATGAGATCTTCCAATTAATATGGATTTTTCATCATTGTTCAAAATCCATGGAATATATAAAAATAAAGCTCAACACTGTATTGGCTATACAGAAGTGTCAGATATTATGTTCTACCCAGTGAGTGCAATTCATTATCTTGATGAGGTACAGCATGAGTGGTGTCTTCAGAGATGACAAAGTCCACGGCACTTTTAATGTAAAGGTCAAAATTTTCAGGTATGATGTTGATAACAGCAGCAAGGACCAAAAGTGTCTGAGGGCTTCCTGTTGCCCAAAATTACTGTAGTATTACTCTAAACATTAAATAAGTACTTTACAGGCAAGAACCTGTCATCAATATAATAGCTCATTAAAGAACCATCTGTTCCCACCTTAGAGAAGAAAACCTGTGTCACAGACACTCTGAGAAACTCGACTCAGATCAAGAAGGGAAATGTTACATGAAGCACCTGAACTCAGAAGCTTGGGCTCAGCAACTGAAGCTTAAGCATCTAACAGTTAATACAGACAACATTAAAAGTCCTTTGACAGAGGGCTCCTAAAGAAAACTTGAAAGAAGTCCAAGGTGAGCCTCCTCCCTGCCCCTCTGTCTTCTCTGCAGGGGGAACAGCTCTCGGGCCTCGGGCCTTCCTCCCCTGAAAATGAACACCTGTGCCAAATTAGTCTCTACCCTCTCCCTGATTGAGAGAACCTCCCCCCTGTTGAGTGATCACTGTCCACAGTGGTGGTGAACGACTGGAAACACTGACCGATGAGAGCCACAGCAGCTTGGTAGTCCCAGGTCCCTGGTACCATCTCACTTATTCCTAGCCACAGCTTCCAAACCAGTGCCATTTCAAAGCACTCTGACACAGCAGCCAAGTTTCCTGGAGCTGGAGCTGCCACAGCAAGGTTAGCTGGCTCCAGGGCTGGAAGTGGGACTGTGTTTGGGAGCTTCATCACTGTTATGCTAGGAACCCTTCTCTGAAACAGTAGCTCTTCTACGCCATGGGCTTGGCCCTCTCAAAGGCCATGGGGCTCTTTTGCCTGAGGGTGGTCTAGCTCATCTTCTTCACGAAGTGAAGGAGCTGTTTCCATCTCCCACAGTTCTTTCTCCTGTGTCGGCCCAGTATGTTCCCTTTCCTGGAACTCCCCAGGCAGCCTGGGGAAAGTGGTGAGCTCAGGGTTTGACAGAAGGAAAACAAATAAATATTGTATTAATGTGGAAAAAAAAAAGTCCAAGGTGAACAATGTGGAATGGCATGAAAGGTCATTATAGACGTGGATATAGAAACACAGCTGTTAGTAATTTACTACTTAAAACACTAACAGGATTGCTTAGAAAATTTCAAGGCCACAGATTATACTGATAACATAATTTCAACTGAAAAAAAAAGGTGATATGCAGTTTTTAAATCATGATGTCTTCTATTAAACCACAGACTTGCACATGCATGCATACTTATCTATAAAAAATTAACTGACATGAGAGGATTCATCTTTTGGCAGATTTTTTGGACAATTTTATATCATCCTTTTATTCACATGTATTTCAGCATCCTTCAGATGATAAACATGTATCCTTCGTACTCAGCTGAGTTTGTCAACAGGATTCTATACTAGGCTACCAAAAAACTGGTAAAAATATTAAAAAAGAAATACTTGAACTCAATTGATAATAAAATTACCATATACAAAGATACAATTTTATCCATTTAAATTTACACAGCAAGGCATTAACAGAAGCCAAAGACTTTGCTTTTTTTTCATTAATAAAAGTGATTTGAAATTAGAAGAGTCATTAGATTAGTCATTAGATAGTCAAAAGAATTATCACAACAGCAAAGTAAAAAAAACTTCTCGGAGAATTAAAAATCATGGCAAAAAATAATATGGAAAAAAATACAGTTATTAAGCAAGACTATCTGAAGAAACATCATGATAGGAAGGGAACATTCAATACATTCCTTCTGAAATTACAGTGGCACGAAAGGAGCTGTCCAGGGTGCCTGTCTTTCACCACCATACGATGCACAGGAGCAGGGGCCACTAGAAGTAAGAAGAGGTAAAACACAGGGCAAGAGACACAGAGTTTGTCAGAGAGTTGAAACAGGTGGTACTCACAAACCTAAGGACATGGAAAGGTGAACAGTGAAAGGATGGAAAAAGACAGTCCATCCTAAAGAGAGCAGGGGAGACTGTTATATCAGACAAAACAAACTTTAGAAAAAAAAAAAGTGCAATGAGATAAATATTATATAATGATAAAACGGTCAATTTACTAAAAAGCTGTAACAAGTAAAAAAATATATATATCTAACATTAGATCTCTCAGAAAAATGAAGCAAACGTTGAAAAGGCATGTACAGATCACACGGCCCAACAAAAGCAGAAAACACATGTATCTCAAGGACACAGAAAACATTCTTTATGAGAGACCACATGTTAGGCGAAAATTAACCATTTTAAGAGACTGATACCATAAAAGTATCTTTCCTAACAACAACGAAATAAACACAAGAAAAAAAGAAAATTCCTCAAATGTGAACATTAAACAACTCATTCTTACACCACAAAAGGGGCTAAGAAAAAAATCACATGGAAATTTTAAAATACATGGATGAAAACGAAAAGACAACATTACAAAATGTATAACACAGAGAGACCACTGTACTAAAAGGAAAGTGTGAAAGGTTAAATGCTTACATTAAAAAAGAGAAAAGATCTTAAACCTGAAATCTATTTTTAGACCTCTAGGAGGTAGAAAACGGAAAACAAACTAAACTCAAGTTTAGCAGAAGGAAACATGTAAATAAGAAAGATTAAACCAGAGATACAATAGAAAGTAGAAAAATATAAAATATCAACAAACCAAGAGTTGATGTTTTAAAAAAACTGTATAGGAAAACCCCCACCTAGACTAAAGACAAGAGAAAAAACTAAAAACAGATATGAAACAGGAGTGATTACAACTGAAAAGAAAGTTTCTAAAGATAAGGAACTACTATGACCAATAATGCCTATAAATGACAGTATATAGGAGATACTGGCAAATTCTTAGAAACATACAAACTATTTTACTTATCAAGAAACAAAAAAATTGAGAAGTTTTGAAAGTGAAAGTGTTAGCCACTCAATCGTGTCTGATTCTTTGTGACCTCATGCACTGTAGCCCACAAGGCTCCTCTGTCCATGGAATTTCTCCAGACAAGAATATTGGACTAGACAGCCATTCCTTTCTCCAGGGAATCTTCCAACCCAGGGACAGAACCTGGGTCTCCCACAATGCAGGCAGACTCTTTATGATTTGAGCCATCAGGGAAGCCCATTATAACTAGAGAGATTTAAAAAGTGGTGAGAAACCTCTAAGAAAAATACAGGACCAAATTATACCAAACATTTACAGAAGAATTACCACCAATCCTGCTAATTCTATGGAGCAAGCATGATTCTAATAGTTTGCTGATTTCCCAAAGACACAAGAAAGGAAAACTAGAAACCAATACCCCTGATGAATACTGATGCAAAATTAAAATACTTGCAAACCAACTTCAACACATATTAAAAAGATCTGGAGAAACAGACACAGAGAACAGATGGAGGGGGAAGGGGAGGAAGGAGAGGGTGAGATGTACGGAGAGAGTAACATGGAAACTTACATTACCATATATAAAGTAGAGAGCCAATGCGAACTTGCTGACTGACTCAGGGAACTCAAACAGGGGCTCCAAACAACCTACAGGGGTGGGATAGGGAAGAAGATGGGAGGGAGGGGACATATGTATACCTATGGCTGATTCATGTTGGTATTAGGCAGAAAACAACAACTTCTGTAAAGCAATTATCCTTCAATTAAAATAAATAAATAAAAAGATCTGACACCATGACCAAGTGGATTTTATTCATGTAAGGCAAGGAGAAGTCAACATACAAAAATCAATTAATATGACACACTACATTCAGAGATTAAAGGGGAAAAAAACCAGGATCATCTCGATGCAGGAAAAAAAAACATTCGACAACAATTTGACAACCTTTCAAGATGGAACACTCAACGAACTACAAACAATAAATTATACCAACATCAACATAACAAATGCCATTATGAAAAGAGCACAGCAATGGGGAAATAATGAAAGCTTTTCCTCTGAGGTCAAGAAGGCGGCAAGGACGCACACTCTGCACTACACTTCAACAAAGCACTGAAATCCTTAGAGCAATTAGATGAGAAAAGGAAATCAAAGGTCCCCAAATTGAAAAAGAAGTAAATGTATCTTCTTTCCCACATGACAAAGTTTCATCAGTAAAAATCATAAAGATTACAAAAGAAACATGTAATATCAAAAAAGATTCTTTAATAACCACACAAAGGGTCAATCAACCAATTAACTCATTATGAAAACTGTCATGGCAATCTTTGTAGAAGCAGAATAAAACATCATGAAAGTCACAGAACTATTCAAAGAGCAAACAGCAAAACTCTTGAAGAAGGAAGATGGAAGTCTTTCTATTTCAACACCTATTACAAGGTAATCAAGGTGATGTGGTACTCGTATAAAAACAGATAAATAAACCGACTGAACAGAACACAGTACTCAGAAATAATTCTTTGTGTATATATATATGTAAGGTATATTCACAAGGATGTCAAGATACACACAAGGGAAAGGACAGGCTCAATAGATCTGATTCCCAGATTTTACCAGCTATTGTGCATACTAACACCTGACTTCCATGTGCAGTTTCCTTACCCTGGTTGACAGAGCAGACAGAGCAGACAGCGCATCCAGATAGACCCTAAGCAATCCCCGCTGCCCAACAGCACAGAGACCCCAGCTCCAACCCGTGGGTGAGAAGCCCTGCCCTGGATGGTGCCCAGGGGAGCCTCCTCACAAGGGCCAGGTCACCGGGTCATGGGGAGACGGGATCTAAGTGGAGACTACAGGGCCTGAGGGAAGGCCTCGGGTGAGTGTGCATGTACAGGAGTCACACAGGACACTCCAGAATCAGACACGATTAGTGAGTCCAGAGAAGGGCATTTCAGGAAGGACAGACTAAATATGACCTTACCTGAGAAAGAGCCATGCCTCACTACTTTTCTTTCCTCTTCCTTAACTTCAGGGCTTCCTCAGGCAACACGAGTCTTCAGAGGCCTATCATGAAAGTGGAAAACATGCTGTTTAATGTTTACAGTCAACACATCCCCTTGCTGAGCCTCAACCACACACACAGGGAAGCCCTCACCATGAGGAACAGACAGGCCCCTGTGGCCACTGTCTCAGAAGGGACTCAGGACAGTCAACTTCCGCAGAGAGACCAACATGGGACTTTCCCACACTTTCCCTCTGATCACATTCCCCTCCTGCTGAGGCCTCATGTACACAGCAGCAGGAGGCACCTCCACAGACCAGGCCATCTCCTTCAGGTCACACAGCAGGCCCTGATCCATCCCCACTCAGAACAGAGCACCCCCTCCTCAGCCCAGATCTCAGCCCTCAGGACTGGGAGGACTCAAGAGTCCTGATGCTCAGTGAGGGATCCAGACTGGAATCAACTGGCCATCTTAAACATTCTCAAGCTGTGGACCAACACAAACTACCTGAAGGGGAATCTCTGGTCAGAGGGTACAAAACTTGTGTGCCGGAGCCGCGTTACGCATTACTGACAAAATGGAGGCACGGCCCCAACCCCCTCTCCTTATCCCGCAGGCACGGACTCAGGATGAAGGAGTTAGGTCTTGTGATTCTGACTTTTTTCCGTTCCTCGGTTGAGTTGACTGAAAAGAATCTTAAGGTGCTTACTGTCCTTGAGAGGAGCAGAAGGCACAAAGCCTTCTGCAGTTGTGCCCAGAGAATCCATAAAGTTAACCATTGATATTTGTTCAAGGGTCTTTACAAAGAGTGTTCCAGGATGATCATGTAGGCTGCAGCTTGAGGCCTTGGGAAGGACTGTCATCTGAGACCTATTTGTGAGGGAAATGTTTATGGCAAAGAAGGTTTGCTGAATTTAGGGTTTAGGAATAATTAAGAATAGTTAGAAGCTAAAAACTTAAGGAATGTGGTAGTGCTAGCATGTTTTACTATATCTTATACAGATTAGGAATTTCAGAGATACTAATAGCTGCTGCTGCTGCTGCTAACTCGCTTCAGTCGTGTCTGACTCTGTGCGACCCCATAGACAGCAGCCCACCAGGCTCTGCCGTCCCTGGGATTCTCCAGGCAAGAACACTGGAGTGGATTGACATTTCCTTCTCCAATGCATGAAAGTGAAAAGTGAAAGTGAAGTCACTGAGTCATGTCCAACTCTCAGCGACCTCATGGACTGCAGCCTACCAGGCTCCTCCGTCCATGGGATTTTCCAGGCAAGAGTACTAGGCTGGGGTGCCATTGCCTTCTCCTTATTAATAGCTATAAGTCTTTTTAGGAGATAGTGAGCTTAGGATGCTAAGGGCAAACAGAATTTAGAAAGATAAGAAACAAACTGAGGACTGTGGTATGCAGCCCAGAAATAAGCATGAGTTACAATGTAATCACAAGTTAAAGTAACCAGGATTCTGACAGAATTGCTGAAGCAGAAACTCTGTTTGAAGAGCAACAATGTTTTATGGAGACAATAAATCTGGGTGAGGAGAAACTGTAAATGCCAAACCTCTGACCTAATGCTTTTGTCAAAGTATAAAAGAGAACCTGAAGCTTGAAATAAACATGCAGTCCCGAACCTTCCATCAGAGGCTGCATCATTCTCCACCAACACCGCTCATCTCTTCAGGCTGATTCCCTGGCTGCTGGAGCTGGACTCTGGCAAAATCCATCATCAGTGAAACGTGAAGCCTGGACTGAGCACCACTGAGAGGAGAAAAGCACCCCCCAATTCTCTTTTTCTTTCCCAGCCTTACTAAGGTGTAACTAACAAAAATGGTATAAACGTACTGTGTACAAAGTGATCATGTGATAGACTCATACACTGAATAATTATTATAGTCGAGGAAGTTACACTTCCACCTATGACTACACTGTATTATTTCTCTCTGGGCAAATTTCAAGGATATAGGAACACTACCGGCAGCAGGCAGCACCTCAGATCCCCAGAACTCACTTATTTTACAGCAGAAATCTCCACTCTTCCACTACCAGTGCCCATTGCCCCTCCACCCCTCTCCTGGTAAAGCCTCATTACTCGATGGCTCTATGAGCTTGACAAGTCTAGTTTCCACACAGGGTCTGTCCTCCTTTGTCAGGCTTATTTAACTTGGCATAATATTCTCTAGGTTCATTCATTCTGGCATACATGCAGGATTCTTGATTTTTATATTTATATACAGAGAAAAAATAGTTCATGAATATACAGTATATAATAAATATTGCTATACCACACTTTTGTAACCTACTCTTTTGTCAAGAGACATCTGGGCTGTATCTATGCCTTGGCTACTGCAAATCCAGTCACACTCGTGGGACTGTGGACATATCCCTGAAAAACTGATTGTTTTTACTATGGATATCTGTCAGAAATGGGTTTCACAGACTGTAGGCCTGTTCTATATTAATTTGTTAAGGAACTTCCATTTTATTTTCCAACATAGCAGTACCATTTACATTACTACCAACAGTGCAGTTAAGATTCCGTGTTTTCTGTACTGTGCCTGTGTGTGTGCTTATTTTGGGAGGGACAGGAGTGGATAACACAGAACCCAGCCTGGCAGCAAGACAGTTGCAGCTGCATCTTCTAGAGGACAAGCCTCCAGGCTGCAGATCACTGCGGCATTGCTGCCCTCTTGATTTTTCGGAGCCATCCTCCCCTATGTCACAGAACTTTATGACTCTTCTCGGGTTGGGCACAGAGATCCCTACCCAGCAGGACCACCTCATAACAAGCATTCTGTGATCTTAACCTTAGTACTCCTATTTTCCCAGCAGGACTCAAACAAACTTACAAACGTTCATGGTGTCCAACAGAGTGTCCACAGAGCCCCTATGAGCCTCTAATGCTCTTATACAAACACAAAGCATTCCAAGCCCTGATAGCTCATGCATGACGCAAAATACAAAAGAGGACACCAAGGATCCACAGACACAAGACACCATATTTTCATTTACAGAGAGTGATCCAGGTCAAACATCGAAATCTCCAAAGACTATGAAAAAAAGGGATAATTCCAATGATGCACATGGCCCACTGAGACCTCAGCATCTTCCAAGGAAACACTCCAGATTCTCTTGGTATTTTCCCAAATGCACATGAATCTTTCTGCACCAGCAACCCCAAGTACACAATGATATGAAAGTTGATGCAAAAAATGACCTGAGATTTTCCGTTACTCTACGGTGCCTGCCTGCTAAAAGAGCCAACAAAAGCCAGGGACTGGAATGGATGCTGGGGGCACCTGCTAGAACCCGCCTCTCAAGCCCAAGGCTCCCATCCTCCTGCACCCACAGGTGCCTGCGGGCTCAGCCCAGGCCACAGTTCTAACAGTGGAAAAGACTTCTCTTGGCTCATTCCACGTCCTTCATTGTTGCTCACGCGTGGTCACACAAGTTGTCAAATCAAACCCGTGCAGGCACACGTCAGCCTCAGCACTGCTGTCCTGGGGAACACGAGCTCAGGCAGTAGAACCTTAAACCACTCCATGCAGGCTCTCCAACAAACCCGCTTCCAGTTGCTCCAGCCTGAATGGAGACATTCTCTTCCAAAAGATCCACACACCCCTTGTCCCTGCAACTACACTGGGGATGGGTGCACGCTCCATTCACTGGGCTCACCTTGATGCCCCCAAGTACTGCCACAAGCCTCCTGCAGACCCCACCAGGCTCCCTCCACTTTCCCCATTTGTCTACCTCTCCTCCCTGCATGGCTGGACTAAGCAAGACTAAAGCACACAGGGGTCTCCTGGCAAAGGGGATCACAAGAGGAGTGCCCACGAGCTACCACCCAAAGGGCACTGCACATGCAGTATGAAAATCAAGAGACTGGCCCTCCTGCGAAAGTCTACCACCACCTGGGGACATTATGGAGTCCACGTACAAAGGCATTTGAGATGAGGAAGTCTCAAAGCAAGGGTCTCCAGGTCTCACTCTCTCCTGTTTTCTCCACTCACACCTACCTGGAAGATATTCTAGCTCTTGTGGGGAGCAGGGGGCAGTATCTCCTTCCTGCCCCATTAGGTTTTGGATTTCTGCTCATCCTCAGTGCACTGCAATCACAACGCTGACACGGAGCACATGAACTCCTAGATAGCAAAGCTGCTGTCCACGATGGTGACTGGTCCCTGGATGGACAGAGCTTAGATCTGGGGGCTGCAGAGGATGAAACCCAGCAGACTAAACATGGGGACATCTTAGCCCACTGCTTGAGGACACCAGTTCTATAGGTCTTTTCAGGACTTCCTATATTTCTTGGATCATCTTTTGAGTAATTAAGTAGTCACATGGGGTAAAGATCAATTACAGCTGAAATGTCCAGAACATGGGAAACATCATCACCTGCCCTGTTCTCTTGGTCTTCCCTGAGGATTATTCGGCCAAACCCATAGTCCTGTCATCTAAAGACATTTCCAGTAACAGGTACTGCAGCCACGCTGGGAAGAAGAGGAACACTATGAGCCCTAAAAAGAGGGGAACCAGGAAGGACTCATAACCCATGAAGAAGGGCATTGATTTCTGCTGATGGCAACTGATACACAGGCAATAAACCTGGGTAACATGAGAGAGACCGGGTGGGGAGACCTCTCTGAGCCTATACTTGAAGGGTGACAAAGGGCCTCAGCCAGGGTGACTTGAAGGTGAGAAAAGAAACTAAGGTATCAAACAGAAATGGTTTTGGTATTTGGAAACAGAGAAAAGGTAAATGAGACCAGGACAGGCTGAACCATGAGCAAAGGGTCAACTCCCAGGATGAGGCTGGAGACACTGACAGGGCCCTAAGCTTGACAGAGGGCTGTGGAGAAACAGCGAGGAGTCAAGCTTTTGACCCAAGAACAAATGAAAGCCAGTGGAGGTCTGAACATCAGGATGTAAAAAAAAAAAATCTCCCTTCAGATTTAGCCTTAGTCATAAAAGTCATCTAATTCTGAGCCTGTGATCCTGCCTCCATCCTAGTTTTCCTTTTTGGTTTTCATTCTGGGAGGACTGGGATCTATTTAAAATTCTCATTACCACCAGAAACTCCCTCCAAACCAGAACTGCCACACACAGACACACAGCCAATATAGCTAATCATTTCAGGGGTCAGTGTTGCTCACGCTTTAGAGATTCCGGTCTAGTCTCTCATCTGCATGTTACAAGTGGGCTCCCTCAGGCCGAGAGAGAAGCCATTTATGAGAAGGTCTGAGCTGAGTGAGGAGAACCGGGTATAACTGAATAATGAAATGGGAGGCTGAAGGGCAAGGGGGCCAAGTTTGTCCTTACTGCCCAGCCCATTTAAGACCAGGAACATCTGTCATGTATCTGAGCAAAAGAAACTTTTTTTTTCAAGACTGGGTCAAACTGATACCAAGGAGGTAATTCTTTATTATATGATTGCAGTAAAATATTTTAAAAATACAGAATTGCAAATATATATCCACTGGTACAAAAAACATTGTAAGGGGTCAGTTTGGAAATAGGATCTAAGCAATCTTTTTCATTATGAATAGAGAGGCTCTGTTGGAAAGTTCCAGGTCAATCCAGCCCATCCTTCCTCATCTGCACAGAAAAGTCACAAAGGGACCTGAGGGAAACATCTTCATATCACCACACAGCTCACTTTTTTTCACTGATCATAGAAAATGGAGAAAACAGACCATTAGACTAACCAGTTAAACTAGGTGTTTTTTTTTTTTTTCTTGTTTTGAAAGGAAAGAATGAAGCATTTTGTTGCTTTTATCATGTTAAATGTTCATTTTTCCATTTCTCAAAGAAATGCCTTTAATTTCACAAGATCTAATGTGATACCTCCATTATTCTCTGGTAAAGAGCTGAGACCAGAAATATCCATTTGTGTGTGCACACATACACACAATTCATGTCTTTGGTAAAACCACAGTCGAAAATATGTCTATTTTATTACAAGATGCTGAGAGAGTAACAGGCAGGATGGCCAGGGGTCTCCAAATGGAGGAAATAGGCTGCAAGTGTCAGACATTTTTATCTCTCTTAAGCAGCAGGAGGAAACAAATTAGCGGTATTTTTTTCCTTCACTATACAAATCTAAAAGGAGGTTTCTCTTAAAATACTGGGTTGTCATAATGACACCTGGGGTCAGACTCTCAAGACAATCAGGACTCAAGGTGCCCAGGGGTCCCCACACAAGCTCCTGTCCTAATTACACCTGAGGAACCCCAGGTACTAATAACTGTGGGGGGCCAATCCATTGATTTCCTTTTAGATACTGGGCAACTTACTCCATGCTTACTGAAGCCCCTGGCCCACTTCCTTCCTGATCCGCTTCCGTAATGGTACTGTCTGGACAAGTCAAAGGGTATTATTTCAGTTATTCTTTATGTTGTAACTGAGATTCTGTGCTATTTTCACACGAGTTTCTGATTGTGCCAGTCTCCCTCACCCCTTTTGGGGAGGAATATACTGAACAAGGTCCATGCCTCTGCTTTCATAAATATGGAGCCCTACCTTTCTCTCCCTCTACTTGAACAAAATGTAAATCCTAGAGTGTGGGATGATGGAAAATCTGTGGGTCAAGCACAAAATGCTATTCCTGTAGTTGTTAAGGTCAAAGACTCACTTATTTCCATATAAGAAGCAGTATCCACTGAAACCTGAGGTTAAGGGTTAAAGCACATCATTGAAAATTTAAAGGAGCAGGGACTATTAGTTCCCTGTAACAGTCCATGCAACACTCCTATTTGGGGTATAAAGAAATCAAATGATAAATGGAGACTAGTTCAAGATTTACAAATAATAATTGAGGCTGTAGTTCCTTTACACCTCATGGTGCCTAATCCTTATACTCTATTGTCTGAAATTCCTCAACGAGCCAAGTATTTCTCAGTAATTGATTTGAAAGATGCCTTCTATTCTGTGCCGTTGGTGGAGGAAAGTCAATTTCTATTTGCCTTTGAAGACCCTATGCAGCCAGCTTCTCAGTTAACCTGGACAGTTTCGCCCCCGGGATTTCGTGACAGTCCTCACTTATTTGGACAAAGTTTGTCACGGGATCTACAAAACTTTAATAGCTCTGAAGCGGTGGTGTTACAATATGTAGATGGTATTTTGCTCTGTGCTGAGACAGAGGAAGCTTGTTCAGGAGCCTCAGAAGATTTTGTAAACGTTCTGGCAGGCTGCAGTTATAAGGCATCAAGAGGAAAGGCTCAGCTTTGTCAACAATCTGTTAGATATCTGAGCCTAATCATATGAGAAGGGACTAGGGCCATAGGCCCTGAGAAAATTAAACCCATACCAAATCATCCCCTACCTATGACTTTAAGAAGATTTCTGGGAATCACAGGCTACTGTCATATTTGGATTCCGGGTTATGGGGAACTTGCCCGGCCTTTATATAAACTTATAGCTGAAACTCAGCAGGCCCAAACAGACAAATTGCTTTGGTCTCCAGATACTCAAAAGGCTTTTAAGGTTCTTCAGACTGCCCTCCTGCAAGCTCCTGCTTTGAGCTTGCCCACAGGGTCAGGATTTAATTTGTTTGTCACTGAAACAAAAGGTATGGCCTTGGGAATTTTGACACAAGCCCGAGGGTCTCACCGGCAACCTATTGCTTATCTAAGCAGAAAATTAGATGTAATTTCACATGGGTGGCCCCACTGCCTAAGAGTAATTTGGGGGCAGAGGCTTTATTAGCACCTGAAGCTTTAAAACTAATTAATCAACGAAATCTTACTGTCCTGACTTCTCGTGATGTGAGTGGAATCTTAAATTCTAAGGTTAATATTTGGATGACAGACAGTAGGCTTCTTAAATATTAGTCATTGTTGTTAGAAGGACCTGTAACTAAGCTTAAAGTCTGTGGACATTTAAATCCTGCCACTTTCCTTCCTGAGAAGGAAAATGAAACACCTGATCACAATTGTTCCCAATTCCTAACTTTATGCAGCTTGGGAGGATCTAATGGATACCCCATTAGACAATCCTGACATGGAAATATTTACAGATGGCAGTTCTTTTGTTTGGGATGGAAAGCATAAAGCAGGTTACGCCATGGTGACTGCTGATCAGGTTTCAGAAACAAAATCTCTCCCCCAAGGAACCAGTGCTGAGTTAGCGGAGCTTGTGGCTCTGACCCGAGCTCTAGAGTTAAGCAAAGGGCAGCGAGTAAATATCTACATGGATTCTAAGAATGCTTATTTGACTATACATGCTCATGCTGCAATATGGAAAGAAAGACAGTTTAAAACAGCAACAGGAGAATCTATTAAGCATTTCAGAGAGATTGAGACACTTTTAACTGCTATGCTGCTGCTGCTGCTGCTAAGTCGCTTCAGTCGTGTCTGACTCTCTGCAACCCCATAGATGACAGCGCACCAGGCTCCCGACCCTGGGATTCTCCAGGCAAGAGTACTGGAGTGGGGGGCCACTGCCTTCTCTGTTTAACTGCTATATATTGTCCTAAAGAAATAGCTGTTTTGCATTGCAAAGGGCACAGCAGAGATGGGAGTAAAGCAGCTGAAGATAAGCAGCTGGCTGACTGTCAAGCCAGAAAAGCTGGCACTTTATGAAACCCCTTCACTGTAGACACCTTTGATCTGGACAGATCCTGTGGAACAGGAAAAACCATAATATACTGAGGAAGAATTAGAAAGACATGAGAAAAGACGAGCAAAGATTACAGATAAAGGATGGTTACAATCTGAGGATGGATGATTAATAATTCCTAAAAATGCTCAATGGAAAATTCTTAAAGGTGTACACCAGAGTTTTCATTTCGGTGCAGAGAGTACTTACCAGATGGCTTCTAGTTTGCTTGAAGGCAAAAATGTAATGAAAACTTTAAAGAACATTATCAAAAGGTGTCAGGTTCATCAGAAACATAACCCAAAGACTGAGAAGCTAGCAATATCTGGATTACAATGAAGTGGAAAGTATCCTGGAGAGGGCTGGGAAATTGATTTTACTCATATGCCAAAAGCTAATAGATATTCTTGCTTACTAGTTTGGGTAGATACTTTTACTGTATGGATTGAGGCTTTTCCCTGTCGTAGTAAGCAGGCTAAGTAGGTTATAAAGATTTTAATCCATGAAATTATCCCCAGGTTTGGGCTGCCATGAGCCTTCAGAGTGACAATGGCTCTGCATTTAAAGTTGCTGTAACTCAGGGGGTATCTAAAGCTCTAGAAATAGAATATCACTTACACTGTTCCTGGAGTTCCCCTCTTCATCATGAAAGGATTCCTGTGGTGGACATCTCCACTTCAGGAAAAAGACTTTCTCCAAGTCTGCGAATACCTTCGACAACAATCATATGTGATGCCTCTTCTTCATCTGATGACATCTACCAACCCTAAAATGGACTGGTGCAACACTTTGTACTTTAACTATGGACATGTGACTTTTAATTTTGATTATGCATTGCCTCGGTTTAATGACTATTTCGCTACACATAAGGCAAATAGGTCTGGATCTAATGCTTTTTTACCTGACGTTTATCAAATATGGGATGAGGTTATATGGCTAACTCCTCAAAAAGGACGTCTAGTATCTATTACCCCTATATGCTGGGAACAAACAGAGTCATCCCCAAAAGTCAAGCCAACAACTTCATTACAATGATTGGAAACAATTGGGATTTTGACCTCAGGAACTATGCAACGTAATCATTCCAGTGTTTTCCAACCCCAATTCAGGTCCTCCCTTTGTCTGGCCAGGCACTAATTGGGACTGGATATCTTAGTCAGCTGGCTTGCTCCAAACGGGACCTATTGGATATGTGGCTCTTACCTATAGGCATGGCTTCCCCTTGGTTGGATAGGGAGATGCACCCTGCGTCTAGCCTTTACTCACGGCTTTATATTTTCAGAGCTTCCAGAAAAGCCTGCTAATTTACCCCACCTGAAAACTCAGTGGACAAGGTCTATATTTCACTGGTATGATTTCACTGGTATATTTCACTGGCTGCAGTCTTTGTTTCCTCTTTGGGAACTACAGATGTTATGCTGCGAGTGGATCTTTGACTAATTTTACTCAACAGGCATTACAAGATTTTCAGAAAGCTATTGCAGCTCTTAATGCTGAACAAGCACAAATTAGAAAGGTGGTTTTACAAAACAGATTAGGTTTAGATATTCTGACAGCTGCGCAAGGAGGAACTTGTGCCATTATTCAGACCCAATGCTGTACATATAAACCTGATATGAGCCCTAATGTTATTCATTTCACTAAACACATGAACAAGATGATTGAGGCTATGGATATTCCTGAAGCCTTAACTGCCTCATTTGGGGAGATGTTAACTAGGGCCCCATGGTGGAACACTATCTTATTTACAATAATTTTGATTGCTCTGTTTTTGCTGTTTGCTCCCTGCATCTGTAACTGTGTAACTGGATTCGTTTCTAGTTGCATGAAAGCTTTTAAGTTACAACGGGTTGTGTTAGGGTAAGCACACTGAAACCGCCCACCCTGGCCAGGCACCATAGTAACCATTTGCATGACTTGTTTTATGACAGGAGATCCTGATAAGGAATACGGAACTAATAAGACACCACCAACCTGAAGAGTTCGGGAAAGGTCGAAAGGAGACACCGAGTGTCTGTCCACGTCCCAGAATCCCTCTCGCTAGCATCCATCTTGGCTGAGCCATGCGTGCACCACCAGGAAAGACTCCAAATTAGAATGATTGGCCAAAGACCACCCAGAAACTAATCTCATCACCATAAAACCCGAGACTGCAGGCCACATGCAGAGCAGTTCTCCTGGGTTCCCTTACCCTACTGCTCTCCACCCAAGTACCCTTCCCAATACAATCTCTTGCTTTGTCAGCACATGTGTCTCCTCAGACAATTCATTTCCGAGTGTTAGACAAGAGCCCAGTTTCAGGCCCTGGAAGGGGTCCCCCTTCCTGCAATAGTTGCTCTAACTCCTGCTTCTGCTGCAGCTTCTTCCAGCTACTATTTGCGGGCCCTGGATCAGACATCTTCGGTATGAGGGTTAGGAGAATATGTTGCCTCACCAATTTAAGGACAACGCCCCTTGTCAGCTCGGAAGCAGTTATGAAACAAGAATGATGCCCCTTGTCCCTAGGCAACATAATTCTTCTAAAAGAAAAGGGGGGACTGAGAGGGTAACAGACAGGAAGGCCAGGGGTCTCCAAATGGAGCAAATAGGCTGCAAGTGTTAGACATTTTAATCTCTCTTAAGCGGCAGGAGGAAACAAACTAGCGATACTTTTGTCCTTCTCTATACAAATTTAAAAGGAGGTTTCTCTTAACTTACGTGTTGCCATAATGACACCTGGTTTCACCTGAAGTTAACTATTCTCAAACCTTGAGGTAACCAATCCATTTTTCTTATGGAAATGTTTGTCTTAAGCTACGTGAATGGACTATGCACTTACCCTAGACTCTGTCTTCAAGTCAGTTCCACCTAAAGGCTGAGAACCTACTTCACAAACCAGTATGTTATACTCAGATATTGTTCCCCTAATCTATGTAAACAAAACTATTTGTATGGTAATCTGCCCTTCTACAAGATTCAAGTTAATCATTTTATGGCCTGGGATGACTCATCTGGTGCCAAGACTATCCCAAAATGCATTTTATGGATGAGGGCCCTGGTGCCATTTTAAAACCTTCCTTTCCTTCATTAACAGACTGCTAGTGACTATAATGGCACCCCACTCCAGTACTCTTGCCTGGAAAATCCCATGGATGGTGGAGCCTGTCAGGCTGCAGTCCATGGGGTCGCTAAGATTCTAAGAGTCAGACACCACTGAGCGACTTCACTTTCACTTTTCACTTTCATGCACTGGAGAAGGAAATGGCAACCCATGCCAGTATTCTTGCCTGGAGAATCCCAGGGACAGAGGAGCCTGTTGGGCTGCCATCTATGGGGTCGCACAGAGTCAGACACGACTGAGAAGACTTAGCAGCAGAAGCAGCCCCTCCATTCTGAACCCCCTTCCACCTCCCTCCTCACCAGATCTCTCTGGGTTGTTTCAGAGCACTGGCTTTGGGTGCCCTGCTTCGTGCACTGAACTTGCACTGATCATTCTATTTTACATATGGTAATTTACATGTTTCAGTGCTATTCTCTCAAATCATCCCACCCTCGCCTTCTCCCACTGAGTCCAAAAGTCTGTTCTTTACATGTGTGTCTCCCTTTGTTGCCCTGCATGTAGGATCACTGGTACCATCTTTCTAAATTCCATATACATGCATTAATATACAGTATTTGTCTTTCTGACTTATTTCACTCTGTATAATAGGCTCTAGGTTCATTGACCTCATTAGAACTGATAAACGAGGTGACACTTTTGCTAAGTATGGCACAAAATAGTCTAAGATGATTTACTACTCACCAAAGAAAATTTCAAATGTATGAGATGAAGGGAAGAAAGCACTCAGGCAAGGAATGAATCTGAAAAAAATCTGAAACAAAAACCTGAGAGTTATTTTTAATCTAAAAATCTGGTGTTAAAGTTTAAAAAAATGTGGAGAATAATCATATTTAGAAAAGGATGATAAGAGTAGAATACTGGAAACTAAAAAAGCTTATTTCTGAAGTTAAAAATGAGTACAGAAATGGAATGTATTAAGACCTATTCCAAGACACAAAAAGCACCATACATAAAGAAAGGAGAAAATGTGAATCCGTTTTTTAAAAAAAGTGTTCCTTTAAAAATGCTACCCAATAATGATACAGTGGATAAGAATCTGCCTGACAATGCAGGGGACATGGGTTCTCTCCCTGGTTCAGGAAGATCCCACAAGTACAAGCAACTAAGCCTGTGCACAACTACTGAGCCTGTGCTTTAGAACCTGGGAGCCACAACTCCTGAGCCCATTGCACAGCACAGCCAAAAAAATTCATTAAAAAAGAAAAGCTACCACAGAGTGACATTTTAGAGTCAGTCATTTCCTGCCCCAGGTCTCTTCTTCCCTGACCTCTATCTTATGACAGGACAAGGGAAGAGGGTCACTCACATCTCAGTGAGTCAAACCACTGCCCCAGGCTCAACAGGGTTTGCAAATGACAGTGATCTTCTGCCACAACTAATAAAAAAAGACACAAGCCTTATAGACAAGAGTTTTGAAATTCTCAGCCTCCTCTGTATAACTGAAAAAATCATCTGTATCCAAACAACTGGCCACACCTGGATCGAGCTTACCCCTCTGTTCACCTAGCTCCCTATTTCATCTGGGTCTCCGTGTCTCTTTTTCTCCCCCTCTGCTCTCCTGCTGCTCCTGTCCTATTTCCTCCCTCACAGTGTCCTGTCCCAGGCGGCTGCAATTCGTTCCCCCTCGAAATGCTCTCTATCTCCAACCTTCCTGAGTCTTTCAAAAATCCATACCTATGTCTGCCTCCTTCTTTCCCCATTTCGGCTCAGGAGAAGCGAGGACAGAGGGGCTGGGAGGGAGGGGGCGCAGGAGCGGGGCGGGCTCTCCGGAATCCCAGGACCGGGAGAGGGCGCGCGGCCTATCTGGGCTCTGCCTCCAGCGGTCGAGAAGGCAACGCGGCGGGCGCGACTCCAACTCGCAAGAGACGGCTTTACTTGGCGGGGCCAGAGGTCAAAAGGGGTTTTAAGCAGGAATATGTAGCCAGAGGCGGTGTCTACACTCACCGAGGGCCGAAACGCCTCAGCAACACTTAAAACCCAAACAAAAAGATAACTGGGCCGCAACGGCAGCGGCAGCGTTTATTCGGGGCCGAGCACCAGGTGCCAGGGTGTTCAGGTCGCTGGCAATTCCCACACCATGAGGACGAGTGAGCGGGCGCGGAGGTGGGGATTGGCGGGGTGGCGAGCTCTGCAAACTTACTCTAGAAGGAAGCGTAGGCGCCGCTCGGGGACCTCGGCTCCGCGCTCTCCGACTTCCGCCTCTGCGGGAAAAGGCTTTTTGTATTAGAGCCGCGGCTTCCGACCAACAGCGGGGCGAGCACCCGCTGCGCGCAGAGTTCGTGGGAGGGGCGGGGCGCGGAGAGGGGCGGGGCCTGTTACCTTGACACCATTAAGTTACCCTCTGCTCAGGTAACAGCTTCAAGTTATGTCGGAAGCCAAGATACTTCCTCTTAAGACTAAAAGGGTTTATTCTCAATAAAAAGCTGTTTTTCACAGCATTTTCTGCTCAGATCCTGCTAGTGAGGCTGAAGCAATTCAGGAATCTGGGGACTTGGGCAGTTTTAAGAAACAAGAATGGGACTAGTCTCTATATTACAAATACAAAACTCTGTTCAATTCAGTTCAGTCGCTCAGTCGTGCCCGACTTGTTGCAACCCCATGAATCGAAGCACGCCAGGCCTCCCTGTCCATCACCAACTCCCGGAGTTCACTCAGACTCGCGTCCAAGGAGTCAGTGATGCCATCCAGCCATCTCATCCTCTGTCGTCCCCTTCTTCTCCTGCCCCCAATCCCTCTCAGCATCAGTCTTTTCCAATGAGTCAACTCTTCGCATGAGGTAGCCAAAGTACTGGAGTTTCAGCTTTAGCATCATTCCCTCCAAAGAAATCCCAGGGTTGATCTCCTTCAGAATGGACTGGTTGGATCTCCTTGCAGTCCAAGGGACTCTCAAGAGTCTTCTCCAAGACCACAGTTCAAAAGCATCAATTCTTCAGCGCTCAGCCTTCTTCACAGTCCAACTCTCACATCCATACATGACCACAGGAAAAACCATAGCCTTGACTAGACGGACCTTAGTCGGCAAAGTAATGTCTCTGCTTTTGAAAAAGCTATCTAGGCTGCTCATAACTTAGAAATGGGCTATTCCCTACTCATACCCTACAAAACAGCAAACTTAGCATAGTGCTGAGTTCAATAAACTCAAGGTTAGTATCTGGCTGTCTGAGATGGAGGACTTAAGGGATGTGATCATTTGGGTCACTAACCACAGCCTTTTAAGAGCAAGACACTTTAAATGATCATAAACTGCCTAATTATTTCTTTTATCCAACACGTTTTAATTATTTCCCCTTTCTAAACCCAACTCTTTAAACAGTGACATAAAGGGGGTTGTATAAGCAACTCTTACAATGACAAACATCATTGTGTAAGTTTAAGCTACAGAAAAAAAATTAACTGATATGTATACTGTGAAACGATTATCACAATGTTTGCCTAGCATTCATAATTTCATATAGATAACCTAAAAGTGATTCTTGACAGTGGATTCACCAATGATTTATCAGATACAAACCAAAAGCTCACACCAACAAAATAAAAAGAGGTAAATTGCACACATCCTAATTATCAAATATTGTGCAGTAAACCATCCTCAGCAGTGAAAAACAAATGTACACTATATTACCAAAAAATTGCCAAGCATATATTCAGTAATAGTTTAAATCATCAAGAATAGATAAAGAAAATAGTTTAAATCATCAAGAATACATAAAGAACTCTAAAATGTACTGATCACCAATTCCACCATGGGGTGGGGGAGCTTTCTTAACCAACCATCCCACACATGGCAAATAAAATACAAAGAGTAACATAAAATAGAAACTTAATGACAAAAATAAAAGACCATCATTTATAATGCATACAAATATAAAAAAAAGGAAAGTAGCTATGCCTTGAAAAAACACAAATGATGGTTCATCACTGAAGTTATCACTCCACTACATAAGCTCTGTCATTAAGTTGCTACAAAATTAAGTGTGGAGGCAGAATGATCAAGAGCATCCAGGTGACAAGCATGCAGCATCAGCAACAGTTTAGTCAACAGCCTCACAAATATGAGGGTGAACCTGGACAGTACCCTTGTCAGGAGAAGTTCCTACACCTCTTGGTGAGGCTCAAAGGGCATGGTGATAGTACATGTGAACAACACTATCACAGTGCCCTTCATATGGGCTTCAGTGACATCACTCAAAGCCAGAAAAAGATGTACAGGTCAAGGTCTTCAGATACTTTCTCATATCACAGAACACACTGACCACTATACTAAGTAGCTTCAAGTGGTAATTCTGTATGCAGCAGGAAAATATTACAACCAATAAGGGAAAGTATTCTCCTTTAAAAATTTTCTCTTACCCAGTAAACCCACACCACAGAGAGTCCAGGAGGAGCTGCCCCATAAACACAGGCGGATTACCACAGCAAAGAACCTGGACATGACTTCAGACCCTAGAGCCACATACTTCAAAATCAAATTTAAAAGGAAAAAGAATACAAACTAAGGGGAAAGCAAAGTCAGGAAGAGTCTACACTCTCTAGTCTAGTCTCCCAGACTAGATAGACCAGTACAAGAGTGGAAAACTATGAGATGTGGGGGTCTCATATCCTAAGACCTTGAGATGGGACTATTTGGTCCACCCAGAGATGCCAAGCTAAGCGCCTGAAAGAGTCACACGTATTCCCTTTATTGGACTGCTGTCCCTACAGTTTTCCCAAGTGACAGGCACAGAAGACCCAACCCACCAGCCTATTCCACACACCCTGACATGTATGGCAGCAAAAGGAGAACAGCAGAAACGGCTGAGCGATCTCCAGAGGCAGACAGGGACTGAGACGGTTCATTACAGGTTCTGAGGGGCCAGATAGAATTAAAGAGCAGCCAGTACTTTCCCATTTGCCGATTCTATCTCCCAAATATGACAACTGCGATGAAAGCAGCACCGGATCAGGGGTTAGACGCTTGGGGCATCAGCTCTGATCTATATGGACTAAGAATAGAGTAGCCGATAGATCCAAGCCCACAAAGAAGAGGGGGCAAGGCGGCCCACCTCATGCTCCTCACACTCAAGAACAACCAGCTCACAGCAGGGAGACGGCGAGTGTTGCGGATACAAACCTTGCCTTTGTGTCTGATGGAGCTGCAGCACCACTGGCGGGTGAAAGAACACATGATACATGTTGAAGGACAGGCTGAGGACTCGGGGAAAGGTTAAGCTTCCTCTGGGACTTTAATAAACAAACTTCTCTTTGGTCAAAGAATTAAGAGGGTCAATTCCTAGGTAGGTTGAGAAGTCCGGGGTACCCAAGGAGGAGAAAGGGGTCTGGGGCTCTCAAAGAGTATAGAAAGTGGCCTGGAATTCTCAAGGAGGAGAAAAGGACAAAGTTTTTTCTTTAAGCCCAGAGCTGATAATTACACAACAAAACAACTCCACTTAAACTCTGTACTAAGCAGAGACATTACTTTGCCAACAAAGGTCCGTCTAGTCAAGGCTATGGTTTTTCCAGTGGTCATGTATGGATGTGAGAGTTGGACTGTGAAGAAAGCTGATTGCTGAAGAATTAATGCTTTTGAACTGTGGTGTTGGAGAACACTCTTGAGAGTCCCTTGGACTGCAAGGAGATAAAACCAGTCCATTCTGAAGGAGATCAGTCCTGGGTGTTCTTTGGAAGGACTGATGCTAAAGCTGAAACTCCAGTACTTTGGCCATCTCATGAGAAGAGCTGACTTATTGGAAAAGACTCTGATGCTGGGAGGGATTGGGGGCAGGAGGAGAAGGGGACGACAGAGGATGAGATGGCTGGATGGCATCACCAACTCGATGGACATGAGTTTGAGTGAACTCCGGGAGTTGGTGATGGACAGGGAGGCCTGGCGTGCTGCGATTCATGGGGTCGCAAAGAGTCAGACACGACTAAGCCACTGCACTGAACTGAAGATAATATAACAACAATGTGTCCTGCTTGAGGACAGGTTTCTCCTTCTTGAGAACCTTCTGACTAATCCTGTCATCTTGAAATGTCAATTCTGGGCATGGGTCTGATAAGACCTTTACGACCTTGAGACATTCTTTTGATTTACTGTAATAACCAGTTGAGAAAGTAATATGTCAGAAGCTTTCTCTGTCCTATTTCATACTTTAATAAAACTCTGCTACACAAAAGCTGTTGAGTGATCAAGTCTGGTCCCTGGTCCCAAAACTATATCTTCTTCTTCGTAGATAATGAATCTAACGTTGTTCACTGTAAGCTCTCATCTCTATGTACCATTACAAGAAGTTTCCAACCACTGTTAATGTTGTGCTTTCCTCTCTGCCCTGAGATCTCATCTCTGTTCACACTTTTGATACATTCCCATCCATTTGGGGGTTCTGTTTTGTTTTCAAAACTAGTATCTCAAACTAAAATATATGATGTACGAAAAGAGCACACCTAACATTGTTCTCAATGCTGAAAGACTGAAAACTTTTCCTCTGAGATTGGGAAGAAGGCAAGGACGTGCACTCTGCATCACTGTTGAACACAGGACTGAAACCCCTAACCAGAGCAATTAGACAAGAAAAAGAAATCAAAGCTTCCCAAAGTGAAAAATTAGAAAGTTACCTTCTTCCCTAGAGGACAAGGTCTTTTGTGTATACACTGTAGATTCCACACAGACACAAAAAACCTCCTGCCACATCAAATAGCAATTTTAGCAAACTTGCAGGATACAAAAGTCAACGTGCAAATCAGCTGCATTTCTATACACAGTGAACAATGTTAAAAGAAAATCACATAAAAATTTTATTTACTATTGTATTAAAAATGGATGAAATATTTAGGAACAATTCACCAAGGAGGTGAAACATATAACTGAAAACTACTTAACCATTTCTAAAAGAAATCCAAAATAAACAAATAAATCTAGTAGTCATGGACTGGAAATCTCAGTACTCTATATTTCCAAATTACTCAAAGTGTTCCACAGATTTAATGAATTCATTATGAAACTTACAATAGAAATGTTTGCAGAAATAGAAAAAACTTGCCAGAAGTCATAAAGAGTCTCAAGGGGACCATAAACTGCAAAAGTACTCTTCAATAAGTACAAAGATGAAAGATGAAGGCCAACCTTTTTAAAATTTCAAGCCGTACACAATATCATCCAGATAGTGTAGTACTGGCATAAACACGGATTTATACACCAAGGGAACAGAAGTGAATTTTCAGAAATAACCATTTGCATATATTTTCCTATATTTAAAATATAACCATATGCATATAAACATTTGCATATATTTAAAATCTAATGACAAGGATGCTAAGAAAACCCAGTGGAAAAAAGACAGCTGCCATAACAAATGGTGAATCTATGGGTTAAACAATGAAGAGGAAACCTCACCTGCATCAAAAGTAAAAACATCTCTGTGCCAAACCACAAAATGAACACAGTGAAAAGACAAAATCTGAAGAATGAAGGCAATGTAAGTGAATTTCCAGCTCTCAGAGATTTAGATTCATGTCACAGTTTCAAACAGATGATGGAATAGCACACTACCACTGATACCTGACTCTGGATTTTCCATCCCATTTCCAATCAGGATTTTGAAGTCAGTGACTCACTCACTTAGCTTCAATTACCTTAGAACAAATTTCCCTTTTTAGGACTGCTTCCATATTTTACCAGGTACTCTGCATGTTAATACCTGACTTCCACCCACAGCTTCTTAATCCTGATTGACAGAGAGCAGACTGCACAGCCAGAAGGACCCGAGGTAATCCCTGCTGCCCAAAGGCAATGAGACCCCTTCTCAAACCTGTGGGTGTGAAGCCCTGCCCAGGATGGTGCCCTCCACACAAGGTCCAGGACACTGGGTCATGGGGAGATGGGATCTGAGTGGAGACGACAGGCCCTGAGGGAAGTTCCCTGGTGAGTGTGCATGTACCAGGGTCAGAAAGGATACTTCAGAGTCAGAGATGATTAGTAAGTCCAAAGAAGGGATTTCAGGAAGGACAGACAGAATCAACTGAGAATATGATTTTACCTGAGAAAGAGCCATTCCTCCTTTCTTGCCTTTTTTCCTCCTCTTCCCAGCTTCTTCCTCAGACAATCTAAGTTTTTAGAAGTTGATCTGGCAAGTGGAAAACAGGCTGCTTAAGGCTTAGAATCAACGTCCCCCTTCATTGCCACAACGAGAAAAACAGGAAGACCTCACTATGTGAAACATTCCTTTGGTGTCCACTGCCTCAGGTAGGATGCTGTTTCTGCCCTCCTATTTCTTCCCTCAAACCTCTCCTGCCCCCCTCAGCAACTTGTTTCTCCTCTTGCTCCTCTTCTCCCCCTACCCTTCTAATTGTCCTAAACATCTATACATCTGTCTCTTTCTTTCTCCAACTCTGCTCCCTCTCTGCCTTCTAGTCACACCCCTTCTCTCCCTGTTACACTCCCACTCTAGGGCACTCCAGGTGTCTAGGCTTCCTTCCTTCTCTTCTCAGTTCAGTTCAGTTCAGTTCAGTCGCTCAGTCGTGTCCGACTCATTGCGAACCCAGGAATCGCAGCACGCCAGGCCTCCCTGTTCATCACCATCTCCCGGAGTTCACTCAGACTCATGTCCATTGAGCCCGTGATGCCATCCAGCCATCTCATCCTCGGTCGTCCCTTTCTCCTCCTGCCCCGAATCCCTCCCAGCATCAGAGTCTTTTCCAATGAGTCAACTCTTTGCATGAGGTGGCCAAAGTACTGGAGTTTCAGCTTTAGCATCATTCCCTCCAAAGAAATCCCAGGGTTGATCTCCTTCAGAATGGACCGGTTGAATCTCCTTGCAGTCCAAGGGACTCTCAAGAGTCTTCTCCAAAACCACAGTTCAAAAGCATCAATTCTTCAGCACTCATCCTTCTTCACAGTCCAACTCTCACATCCATACATGACTGCAGGAAAAACCATAGCCTTGACTAGACGGACCTTAGTCGGCAAAGTAATGTCCCTGCTATTGAATATGCCATCTAGGTTGGTCATAACTTTTCTTCCAAGGAGTAAGCGTCTTTTAATTTCATGGCTGCAGTCACCATCTGCAGTGATTTTGGAGCCCCCCAAAATTAAGTCTGACACTGTTTCCACTGTTTCCCCATCTATTTCCCATGAAGTGATGGGACCGGATGCCATGATCTTCCTTTTCTGAATGTTGAGTTTTAAGCCAACTTTTTCACTCTCCACTTTCACTTTCATCAAGAGGCTTTTTAGCTCCTCTTCACTTTCTGCCATAAGAGTGGTGTCATCTGCATATCTGAGGTTATTGATATTTCTCCCGGCAATCTTGATTACAGCTTGTGCTGTTTCTCTTCTAGGATCACCCCTTTCAGCTCTCCTACCGCAGACGCGGGGCCCCTGTTTCCTTGTCTCCAACTCCTGGAGATCCCACGCCTTTGTCCATTATTCTTTCACCCACCCGCTACTTTAAGAGCTAAATCTATTTCATTTTACCATCCCTTTGCAACTGCCTCAGCCATCCTGGGCGACCCCGTGGGTTCTCTCATTGTTTTCCACTTCTGAGTTTGCCTTTCACTCTCAGTCACTGCTTCTTCTGATCCCCCTTGCCCACGTATCTACAGAAATGATGAGTAAATGAAACGCCCGCCTAACAAAAGAGCACCTTTTCCAAAGAGACGGACTCGTGACGGAAAAACACTGGGTGTCACACGTCCAGCCCAGGGGTGAGGAAAAGGGACTGACCAGGAAGCGAGGCCTGCGGGGCAGAACGATCGGCCTGAGGAGACCGGGGGGCAGAGAGGGTGGGAGCCAGAGAGGTCTCGGGCCGGGCGAGCTCTCCAGAATCCCAGGACCGGGGAGAGGACGCAGCTTCTCCGGGAGCGGGGCTGCCGAGGCGACCTCCAGGGGCCGACAGGGTGAGGCGGTGGAGGTGGACGTGCCCGAATCCCCCTCGCGCCCGGGGACTTTACAGGGCACAGGCGTAGGTACTAACGGTTAAGTTTTAAGCAGGAAAATATCCCGAAAGGCGGTGTCTCTGGGGCCGAAGGCCGAAAAGCAAACGGCAAGGACAAGCCTCAGAGCGATTTCGAACACTCGACCTGCAACCGCGGCCTCTGGGTTTATTTGGGGCGGACGGCGGGGTGTTGGGATATTACTGCCGCGGAACCAGCGGGACCATGAAGATGGGCTGGCGAGGGCGGTTGGACGGCTAAGCGCGCAGCACACCTTCACACTGGGAAAAAAAACCTCAAGGGCCGCCCGACGACCTCCTCTCGCGGCCTTCCGCTTCCGCAGGAAAGTGCGCACGCGCGGATTCCGAGGCGGAGCTTCCGGGTGGGGGGCTGGGCGGATCGCTGCAGGCGAGGGCCGGGGCGAGACAAGACGGGAGAAGGGGCCGCGAGGTGTTTAACAGCCATGTGATGCCCCATAAATTACAGCCTGTTTTTTTTTAAGTTTGTTGCCTTTAACGTCTAAATAGATAGCATATTCTTCTATACTTACAATATGGAAATGTCTATGAATAAAATAAACTTTCTGTCATATGTTGAGGAAAGAACAGTGGTAGTAGTGAAAGTCGCTCAGTCCTTCCGACTCTGCGACCCCATGGTCTATACAGTCCACGGAATTCTCCAGGCCAGAACACTGGAGTGGGTAGTCTTTCCCTTCTGCGTGGGATCTTCCCAAGCCAGGTGTCTAACCCAGGTCTCCCGCGTTGCAGGCGGATTCTGAGCCACAAGGGAAGCCCCTGTTAGTAAGATTCATCCAGTGTTTTAGCAACAAGATCTAAGCAGCCCAGGGTATGGTCAGTGTTTGGGGACAGACTTAAAAATCTGCAATCCGTGCCTAGCTTTGATTTCTTCTTTTAGTGCCTGTTGGCTGCTAGACAGTTCTCTTCTTAAATTCTTCCGATTTAATTTGAATTTTATACATTCCACACAGCCTCCTGGGAATTTTGAGGACTTGGGTCACTTTGCGCTCCCCCTCAGGATGAGAGGAAAACATACACTGGGCACAGTGGAGAGGAGGAAGCTGGCGGGTTCCGCGGACCAGAAGCACTGCTGCAGCGGGGCTCCACGCAGCCATGCAAGCAGAGGCGGCCGGCCTTTCCAGGTCGCTGTGTCCCCCGATACACTTTTAAGGCAAAAGCTTATAACTTTGGAGACCAGTATGTTGGAAACTAGGCTATGTCCTCCTAACAAGTAGAAAAGTTTCAATAAAGATTTTATTTTCCTTTCTAAAATTTTTTGAAATTACGAAAGTATGACAACACATTTACATGAGGCTTTCCAAATAGTTAGACAGTTCCACTATATATTACAATTTTTACGTAGACAAATTAAGATTTTCAGTTGGAATTTCAATATTAAACTCTCAAAAATTAATAGAATGGACAGGAAAGTAGGATATACTAGACCTGAAAAGAATTGTGAACCAATTCAACCTGATTAAGACTTATACACTTTTCACACAAGAGCAGGATACAAATTTTACTCAAGTTCCCATAGACTATTAACCAGGAGACACTGGAACATGACATAAAACAAGGTGCAAAAGTTTCATGGCCTAAATAAAGAGTATTGAAATCATACAGGGCCTGCTCTCTTATTGCTGTGAAACTATGTGAGAAATCAATACCAAAGGGTACTTGAAAATAACCCACATAGTTTCAAGTGCAATAAATAAATAAATAAATGTTTTTGTCAGCAGGTTCTTGCCTGTCCTGTTCCTGGCACTTCAGGGGTTGGGAACCTGGGTCTCTGAAGAGTTCTTGTAGGGCGGTAATTGGATGCAGAACATTTCCTGCCATTAGAATAATTTAACCATCTTAAGAAAACAAGAAATTTTTCTGGATTTCTTTCTGTACTGAAAACTAAAATAAATATAAAACTATCCCTGGGGAAAATATGCCATTTTACAGTGACATCCTGTATCACAACTTTTCCTCTTTCCACATGGCTCAGTTCCAGAGACACAAGGTCAAAACCTACAGTCTGAGACTGGAGGACTAAGGTATGTGATGGGAACTTCCATCAGTACCTTGTTTTTTTGTTTTTGGTTTTGTTTTTGAAATTGACAAAGTTTACTAACCATTGCTTTTAAAAGAGCAATTTTCGTTGATCAGTTGCTAAGTCGAATCTGACTCTTTCTAACTCCATGAACTGCAGCACACCAGGCTTCCCTGTCCTTCACTATCTCCCAGAGTTTTCTCAAACTTGCCTTCATTGAGTGGGTAATGCCATCTAACCATGTCATCCTCTGTCACCATCTTCTCCTGCCTGCAATCTTTCCCAGCATCAGGGTCTTTTCCATTGAGTCCACTCTTTGCATCACATGGCCAAAAAGAGCAATACATCTTTAAAAATTGATGAAAACCGCATTGTTCCTTTAGTACACATTCTAAGCTTCTACTGCTCTCCACACAACAGGCCAATAATTGAGAGACGAGTTGCTGGGGCAGGAATAATGACTTTATTCAGAAAGTCAGCAAACCAAAAATATGGTGGACTTGTACCCCCCAAACCATCTTATCTGAGTTAGAACTCAGTCCCCTTGTATACTAAAAGAAGACGGAGCAAAGTCAAGTCAAATTCCTTTGAACCTAAGGAATCAAACGGTTAAGTAACAGAGCATAAAAGTCCATCAGTAAGAGTTCCCTGAACAAACTAAAATAACATCAAGGAATTTGAAGAGCAATGGAAGGCCTTAAAAGGTCATTGTATAGGGTCACTCCTCAACCCCTCCCCCCCCACACACAATATCAGTAATCTTATTACTGTTTAAATCATTCATGTGCTGGGGTAGAAAAAATTTACGGGTACATAATATATTCAACTGTTAAAAATTACAAAGCTTATTTATGAGATGATGTTTTGTAATAAAACCATGGAGTTGCATATCCATGCACACGTGCATGCACATGTAAACACACAATTGACTGAAATGAAGAGTTGCCTCTTGACACATTTTTAAATCATTTTCCTATTATCACGTTTAGTCATATGTATTTCAGCATCTCTGGGGCCATGAAAATGAATCAACTGTACTTAAGTTTGTCAAACTACTTTTTAAAAAAAAATATGTTTATTTATTTAAGTTGTGCTGGTCTTTGTTACTTTGTGTGGCTTTTTCTAGTTGCACTGAGCGGGGGATACTCTGTAGTTGTGGTGAGTGGGCTTCTCACTGCAGTGGCATCTCTTGTTACAACAGGTTGCAGGTGGACTGCAGGCACAAGGCTTCTGTAGTTGCAACACATGGGGTCTGCAGTTTCCGCTCACAGGCTCTTGAGCATGGGCTCAGTAGTTGTGGTGGATGGGCTTAGTTACTCCTGGGCATGCGGAATCTTCTCGGACCAGGGAGATCAAACCCATATCCCCTGCATTGGCAGACACATTCTTATCTACTGCACCAATGCGGAAGTCTCAACTCTAATACTATATTAATTATAAAAAAAAAAAGAAAAGGTAGTATACGTATAAAAAACATATATAGAATACTTTGAGTGCAATCTCTATAAAATACCTATATTCAAAAATAATATGAGGGCATCTCTCCTGGCACAATGGTAAAGAATCCACCCACAAATGTGGAAGACATGGGTTCTGCTCCAGGATAATGCCACATGCCTCGGGGCAACTAAAACCAAGTGACACAACTACTGAGCCTGTGCTGTAACGCCCAAGAGCCCAAACTACTAGGCCCATGTGCTGAAGCTACTGAAGCCCAAGCCTCATACAGCCATGCTCTGCAACAAGATACCACAATGAGAATTGCATGCACCAGGACTAGAGAACAGCCCCCACGGCTGGCAACTAGAGAAGAGACCAAGCAGCAACAAAGACCCAGAACACCTAAATAAATAATTTTTGTAAAAAAATAATTTTATCTGCAGTTAATTTTAGGTATGAAGTTACTAACAAAATCCAAAGTTTACTTGTTAATTCCACAATAAAACAATCAAGCAAGGTTAGTAAAGTTGGGGACTTCCCTGGCAGTCCCGTGGTTAAGACCTCAGGCTTCCATTTCAGGAGTTTCAGGTTCAATCTATACTCAGGGAATTAAGATTCTGCAAGCTGCACCATGTGACAAAGAAGACAAAAAAAATACCAGTGAACTTGGATTTCATAGTGAAAAATAAATGATGGAATGAAAAGCCCCCTAGCCCTGAGGTCTCTTTCTGCACTTTCCATTCCATTCCCAAACAGCAAGATTTTCAAGGAGGTCCTCATTTAGTTTTAAATGTACTATAAATAGTCAGCACTGATTTCCCCTTATTGGCCTCTTTTCCAGATTTTACCACATATTCTGAGTGTTAATACCTGATGTCCACGTGCAGCTTCTTTACCCTGGTTGACACGGAGCAGACAGTGCATCCAGATGGGCCCTAAGCAATTCCTGCTGCCCAACAGCACTGAGACCCCATCTCCAACCCGTGGGTAAGAAGCCCTGCCCAGGACGGTGCCCAGGGGAGCATTCTTACAAGGGCCAGGTCACCGGGTCATGGGAAGACAGGATCTAAGTGGAGACTACAGGCCGTGAGGGAAGGCCCCGGGTGAGTCTGCACATACAGGAGTCAGACAGGATTCTTCAGAGTCAGACACCTTTAGCAAGTCCAAGTAAGGGCATTTCAGGAAGGACAGACTGAGAATCAACTGAGAATATGACCTTACCTAAGAAAGAGCCATTCTTGACTCTTTTTCTCCCCTCCTCCAAGTTTCTTCTCAGGAATCCTGCCGAGGTTGATACTGAAAGTTGAAAACATGCTGTTTAATGCCTACGATCAACATTCCCCCTTCCTGAGCTCCAACCACACATACAGGGAAACCCTCACCATGGGGAACAGACAGTCCTTTGTGGCCACTGTCTCAGGAGGGACTCAGGAAAGGCAATTCCCACACAGAGACCAACCTGGGAGCTTTCCCACACTTTCCTTCAGATCACAGTCCCCTCCTGGTGAGGCCTCGTGCACACAGCAGCAGGGGGCACCTCAGCTGACCCAACAAGTCCCTTCAGATCACAGAGCAGGCCCTGGTCCATCCCAACTCAGAACAGAGTGGCCTCCTCATCCCTGGGGCTGATCTCAGTCTCAGAAGTGGAGCCTAAGAGCCTTGGTGCTCAATGCAGGATCCCGATCAGATTTGCTGCACTGTGAACATACCTGGGACTAGGACCCACACAAGTATCTGAGGACGTCTGATAGGGCAGGGGGTACCATACATGGTTTCACAAAATGCTTCATGGATCTCATGGGAAACACTGGGTTGAACACCACTAAAGGTGGCAAACCCAGCCCACCTCCTACTTTCTTCTTTTCCAGCCTTACTGAGATAGAACTAATCAAATGGATATGTGTATTCTTATCATGCATGATGTGACCATTTGAGAGATGTATACACTGTGAAATATTTATCACAATCCAGTCATCAACACATCCATCAACTCCCAGTTCCCATGTTTTGTATGGTGACAACACTTAAGATTTACGCTACTGGCACATTTAAAGTATTTAGTAACATAGAAGAATTTACTACAGTTAGAATGGTGCACATAGCTCCCCAGAACTTACTCATTTTACAACTCAAAGTTCATACCTTAACATCTTCCCATCTTCCCCAACTCCCAGATCCAGAAAACCACCACCCTATTGGCTGTTACTGACTTTCGCTCTAGTAGATTCTACATGTAAGTGAGATCATACAATAGCTGTCTTTCTCTGCCTTAGTTCACTTAGCATAATGTTCTCTACATTCATCCAGGTTATCCTAAGTGGCAAAAATCTTCATTTTTTAATGGCTCAATAATATGTCATCTACTACTCCTTCAGTGACTATTCGAAAGCCTTTGACTGTGTGGACCTCAACCCACTATGGGAATTTATTAGAGATGGGAGTACCAGACCACCTTACCTGTCTCCTGAGGAACCTGTATGCAGATGAAGCAACAGAACTAGAAATGGAACAGCTGGCTGGTTTAAAATTAGGAAAGCAGTAAGTTGTCACTCGGCTTATTTAACTTATATGCAGAGTGCATCATGAGAAATGCTGGGCTGGATGAATCAAAAGCTAGAGTCAAGAGTTCTGAGAGAAATCTCAACAACCTCAGATATGCAGATGATGCCATCCTAATGGCAGAAAGTGAAGAGGAACTAAAGAGCCTCATGATGAGGGTAAAAAGAGGAGAGTGAAAAACCTGGCTTAAAACTCAACATTCAAAAAACTAAGTTCATGGCATCTGATCCCATCAAGTCATGGTAAATAGATGGGTACAAAGTGGAAACTGTGGCAGATTTTATTTTCTGAGGTTCCCAAGTCACTGTAGATGGTGACTGCAGCCTATGACAAACCTAGACAGCAGATTTAAAAGCAGAGACATTACTTTGGCGCCAAAAGTATGTGTAGTCAAAGCTATGGTTTTTTCCAGTAGTCATGTACAGATGTGGGAATTGTACCATAAAGAAGGCTGAGCACCAAAGAATTGATGCTTTTGAATTGTGCTAGAGAAGACGCTTGAAGAGTCCCTTAGACTGCAAGATCAAACCAGTCAATCCTAAAGGAAATCAACCTTGAATATTCATTGTAAAAACTGATGCTGAAGGTGAAACTCCAATACTTTGGCCACCTGATGCAAAGAGCTAACTGACTGGAAAAGACCCTGATGCTAGAAAAGATTGAAGGAAAAAGGAAAGGAGACAGAGACCATCACTTAGCTAGCATCACTCACTCAATGGACATGAATCTGAGCAAACTCCAGGAGGTAATGGAGGACAGAGGAGCCTAGCATGCTGCAGTCCATGGGGTCACAAAGACTTAGACACAACTTACCAACTGAACAACAAAAAGCAGCAGCTTGCAGAATTTTATTTCTCCAAACAACTATTGAATTCCAGCCCCCAGGGAATAAAAGATCAGTCTAACCACTGGATTGCTAGAACATTATCTAGGTGATTTATTTATAAGTTATAAAGATATAGTCATGGAGAGGAGTAATGCATTACTCACACCTTATTTGGCAAAAGAGTTCTCATGGCCTTGTATAGCTGCACAGTGGCTGTGAAATTAAGAACACACATTGCTATGTATTAGGAATGAAGAAAGTCATTACACTGTAGTGATCTTCAGTGTGAATTTATATGTGGATATAAAAATGAATGAAAGAACTGAAAATAGCAAGAAAAAACTACTTCATGTCTTTGAGACAAACTTAAGTTCAAATATTGAAATAATAATTTAAAATAATTTCACAACTATAAACCTTTTATATATCTATTCCTCAGGCTCAGGTAGGGTGGTATGTATGACATCCTAAAATGGATTTTTTTTTTCATTTACCTACTTTGATGCTAGAATCAGAATATTTATATTAAAACTTAGAGACTCATTTTAGCTTGTTAAGATTCAGAAAAAAATCAAAAGGGAAACAAATCTGTGAGTTTTAAAAAAACACACACACAAAGGCCTCATTTAATTTTAAACACTCATTTGGGACAAGGAAGAGACTGGCCATGGGTTACATGGGGTATTTTACACTGAGGATAGACAGTGGGTTGGTTTATCTCTTTGAATAATTTTCCTTGACTGCCTTGTTATTTGGGGCTTCCAAGATGGCTCACAGAAGTTCAAGCTGGTTTTAGAAAAGGCAAAGGAACCAGAAATCAAATGGCCAACATCTGCTGGGTCATGGAAAAAGGAAGAGAGTTCAAGAAAAACATCTATTTATTGACTATGCCAAAGCCTTTGACTGTGTGGATCACAAGAAACTGTGGAAAATTCTGAAAGAGATGGGAATACCAGACCACCTGACCTGCCTCTTGAGAAACCTATACACAGGTCAGGAAGCAACACTTAGAACTGGACATAAAAAAACAGACTGGTTCCAAATAGGAAAAGGAGTACATCAAGGCTGTATATTGTCACCCTGCTCTTTTAACTTATATGCAGAGTACATCATGAGAAACCCTGGGCTGGAAGAAGCACAAGCTAGAATCAAGATTGCTGGGAGAAATATCAGTAACCTCAGATATGCAGATGACACCACCCTTATGGCAGAAAGTGAAGAGGAACTAAAAAGCCTCTTGGTGAAGGTGAAAGAGGAGAGTGAAAAAGTTGGTACCTCATTGTGGTTTTGATTTGCATTTCTCTGATAATGAGTGACATTGAGCATCTTTTCATGTGTTTGTTAGCAATCTGTATGTCTTCCTTGGAGAAATGTCTGTTTATTTCTTTGGCCCACTTTTTAATTGGGTTGTTTATTTTCCTGAAATTGAGCTGCATGAAGTGTTTGTATATTTTGGAGATCAACTGTCAGTTGTTTCATTTGCTATTATTTTCTCCCATTCTGAAGGCTGCCTTTTCACCTTGCTTATCGTTTCCTTTGTTATGCAAAATCTTTTAAGTGTAATTAGGTCCCATCTGTTTCTTCTTGTTTTGATTTCCATTACTCTGGGAGGTGGCTCATAGTGGATCTTGCTGTGAGAGTGTTCTGCCTATGTTTTCCTCTATGAGTTTTATGGTTTCTGGTCTTACACTTAGCTCTTTAATCCATTTTGAGTTTATTTTTGTGTATGGTTTTAGAAAGTGTTTCATTGTTTTACAGGTGGTTGACCAGGTTTCCCAGCACCACTTGTTAAAGAGATTGTCTTTTTTCCATTGTATATTTTTGCCTCCTTTGTCAAAGATAAGCTGTTCATAGGTCCATGGATTTATCTTTGGGCTTTCTATATTGTTCGAATGATCTATATTTCAGTCTTTGTGCCAGTGCCATAATGTCTTGATGACTGTAGCTTTGCAGTGCAGTCTGAAATCAGGAAGGTTAATCCCTCCAGTTGCATCCTTCTTTCTCAAGGTTGCTTTGGCTATTTGAGGTTTTTTGTGTTTCTCTGACATTATTTGTTCTAGCTCTGTGAAAAATACTATTGGTAGCTTGACCAGGATTGCATTGAATCTCTGGCTTGCTTTGCATAGAATACTCATTTTCACTATATTGATTCTTCCAAGCCATAAACATGGTATATTGCTCCATCTATTTGTGTCATCTTTCTTTCATTAGTGTCCTATAGTTTTATATACGAAAGTCTTTTTGTTTTTTTAGGTGAATTTATTCCTAAGTACTTTACTCTTTTCACTGCAAAGGTGGATGGGATTGTTTCCTTCGTTTTTCTTTCTGTTTTTCATTGTTAGTATATAGGAATGCAAGGGATTTCTGAGTATTAATTTTATATCCTACAACTTTACTATATTAACTGGTTAGTTCTGATAAGCAAAGGAGAAAAGGAAAGATATAAGAATCTGAATGCAGAGTTGCAAAGAATAGCAAGAAGAGATAAGAAAGCCTTCCTCAGTGATCGATGCAAAGAAATAGAGGAAAACAAGAGAATGGGAAAGACTAGAGATCTCTTCAAGAAAATTACAGATACCAAGGGAACAAATCATGCAAAGATGGGCTCGATAAAGGACAGAAATGGTAGGGACCCAACAGAAGCAGAAGATATTAAGAAGAGGTGCCAAGAATACACAGAAGACGTATACAAAATAGATCTTCATGAGCTGGATAATCACAACGGTGTGATCACTCACCGAGAGCCAGACATCCTGGAATGTGAAGTCAAGTGGGCCTTAGAAAGCATCACTACGAACAAAGCTAGTGAAGGTGATGAAATTCCAATTGAGCTGTTTCAAATCCTCAAAGATGATGCTGTGAAAGTGCTGCACTCAATATGTCAGCAAATTTGGAAAACTCAGCAGTGGCCACAGGATTGGAATAGGTCAGTTTTCATTGCAATCCCAAAGAAAGGCAAAGCCAAAGAACGCTCAAAGTACTGCACAATTGCACTTATCTCACATGCTAGCAAAGTAATGCTCAAAATTCTCCAAGCCAGGCTTCAGCAATACATGAACCGTGAACTTCCAGATGTTCAATTTGGTTTTAGAAAAGGCAGAGGAATCAGAGATCAAATTGCCAACATCTGCTGGATCATGGAAAAAGCAAGAGAGTTCCAGAAAAAAAATCTATTTCTGCTTTATTGACTATGCCAAATCCTTTGACTGTGTGGATCACAAGAAACTGTGGAAAATTCTGAAAGTAATGGGAATACCTGACCTGCCTCTTTAGAAACCTTTATGCAGATCAGGAAGCAACAGTTAGAACTGGACATGGAACAACGGACTGGTTCCAAATAGGAAAAGGAGTCCGTCACCCTGCTGTATATTGTCCCCCTGTTTATTTAACTTATATGCAGAGTACATCATGAGAAACGCTGGCTGGAAGAAGCACAAGCTGGAATCAAGATTGTTGGGAGAAATATCAATAACCTCAGATATGCAGATGACACCACCCTTCTGGCAGAAAGTGAAGAGGAACTAAAAAGCCTCTTGATGACAGCGAAAGTAGAGAGTGAAAAAGTTGACCTAAAGCTCAACATTCAGAAAAAGAAGATCATGGCATCCGGTCCCATCACTTCATGGGAAATAGATGGGGAAACAGTGGAAATAGTGTCAGACTTTATATTTGGTGACTGCATCCATGAAATTAAAAGACACTTACTTCTTGGAAGGATAGTTATGACCAACCTAGATAGCATATTCAAAAGCAGAGACATTACTTTGCCGACTAAGGTCCGTCTAGTCAAGGCAATGGTTTTTCCAGTGGTCATGTGTGGATGTGAGCGTTGGACTGTGAAGAAAGCTGAGCGCCAAAGAATTGATGCTGTTGAACTGTGGTGTTGGAGAAGACTCTTGAGAGTCCCTTGGACTGCAAGGAGATCTAACCAGTCCATTCTGAAGGAGATCAGCCCTGGTATTCTTTGGAAGGAATGATGCTAAAGCTGAAACTCCAGTACTTTGTACACCTCATGCGAAGAGTTGACTCTTTGGAAAAGACTCTGATGCTGGGAGGGATTGGGGGCAGGAGGAGAAGGGGACAACAGAGGATGAGATAGCTGGATGGCATTATTGACTCATTGGACGTGAGTCTGAGTGAACTCTGAGAGTTGGTGAAGGACAGGGAGGCCTGGTGTGCTGCGATTCATGGGGTTGAAAAGAGTTGGAGACGACTGAGAGACTGAACTGAACTGAAGTGAACTGAGTAATGTTCCGGTGGTATCTTTAGGATTTTCTATGTAGAGGATTGTGTCATCTGCAAACAGTAAGCATTTTACTTCTTTTCCAATCTGGATACAGATTGTGTGTGTGTGTGTGTGTGTGTGCAGTGAGAACACAAGATTTCCTCTCTCGGCAAATTTCAAGCTGTTGTAACAAAGTAGGATTAACTATAGTCAGCAAGCTGCACATAGCTCCCCAGAACATACTCATTTTATGTCTGAAAGTCTCTACCTTTGGACCAAGATCTCCCATATATCTTCACCATGTCCCGCTTCCAGATAACTACCATCCTACTGTCTGGTACTACTAAGTGTCACTTCTTCATATTCCACATGTAAGCTAGCACATACGTGTTTTCCTCTGTCTTAATTCACTTAGAATAATGTTTTCTACATTCATTCCACTTGTCTTAAGTGACAAAAATCTACATTTTTATGGCTGAATAATATGTCCATATATATATATTATATATATATGCACATACATGTATATGTGTGTGTGTTTGTACATAACTTACCTGGAACCTTGGGGTCTTTAATAACTGGAAATAATTAACAGACCAGAGGACAAATTCAGACAAGGCTTCATTGGGGCTCCTGCCGCAGTAAGAGCAAGAAAAAGTAGCTGCCGTTGCTGTTTTCCAACAGGTGGGAGTGGGAGGTAGTCTGGTCCCCTAAATGGGGTGAGGGTAGGGGGAGATTGGTGGGTTGGGCAGGACGGAAGCTGGGGTGATCTGCCCCTCCACTCCACTCCCTTTGGGGCTGTTGTGGGCAGAGATCATGGGCACACCCCTGCTTTTGCTTCTGGACCCGCAGAAATAGCAGCTGGTCTGTGGCCTTTTAATTTCTTATCGTTCAGAATTGCCCTGACTGCGCATGTGGGTGACTATAGTTTCTTTGGTCCCTTTTAGTGTCTTTGTGTTCTGTTGCCCAAGAAGCCTGTCATACACAGGTTTTTATAATTGACTTATTTGTCAACAGACATTTAGTTTATTTGTACAACAAATGATTGTTGTGAATAAAAAAATATTGGTTATATGAATGCAGGTAACTCGTTCAAATCACTGATTTTTCACAGGACATTCCTGGTGGTCACAGGAATTCTAGCTTAAGAATCTGCCTTGCAACAAAGAGAACTCGTGTTCAATCCTTCATAAAAGCAGGGCACACCCCTGCTTTTGCTTCTGGAGCCTCAGATATAGCAGCCTCAGAAATAACATGGGGATGTAAGATCCCACATGAGATGGAGGAACTAAGCCCAGGCACAACAAAGACAGAGGCTGCATACTCCAGAGACCCCATGCCACGATGAAACGTCCTGTGTGATGCAATGAAGATCCCATGATCCACAACTAAGACCCACTGGAGTCAAATAAATAAACAAATATTCTTTAAAAATATACTGATTCTGCTTCCTTTGGATATAATAATCAGAAGTGAGACTGTGAGGTCCTATGCATGTTCTATTTGTAGTATTTGAGGAAACTCCATACTGTTTTCCATGTACTATTTACATTCTCACCAACCATTCACGAGAGTTCCTGTGTATCTGTATTGTGCAGGTATGTGGTACATGCACATGATTTGGAAGGACATGGAGAGAACCCCACTGCCCTGGCAGCAAGAAATAGCAGCTGCATCATCTCCAATAAGCCTTTGTACTACAGATTGCTATGGAGCTGATGGTCCTCGGAGACTATGAATAATCCTTCCCTGTGCCTGTGAGCTAAGTTGCTTCAGTCATGTCTGACTCTTTGCGATCCTATGGACTGTAGTCCACCAGACTCCTCTGCCCATGGAGTAGGTTGCCATGCCCTCCCCCCGAGGCAGGCATCAAACCCGTGTCTCTTATGTCTCTGCATTGGCAGGTGATTCTTTATCACTACCACCACCTGGGGAGCCCGATCCTTCCTTACATCCTGAGATTTTTTTTATGGCGCCTCCCTCACAAAATCCCTCTGCCATCAAAGTTTAGTATCATTTTCCATCTAGGTTGAAAGACCCTTATGAAATTTCATCTGGTTCAACACACAATCCACACATGCAGTAATAATCCATCCATCGTGCTATGCAATCCCCAGAAAGATTCCAAGGTTTAACAACTCATGCATTTACGATGGAATAATACACAAGAAGGCGCCCAAGCAGCAAACCGGCTTCAAGACAGCTTCTTATCAGTCACAGTGACCTCAGCCAGCCCAAAAACCGTCATCTCCAAACTCTAATAATAAAAAGTACCTGTGTACGCTGATGTACATGCTCCAGTGAGACTTCAACATCTAACAAGGATACACTCCAAGGTCTCTTTTGTTGTCCTTCCAAATGCACCAGAAACCTTCTTCATTACAACTCAAAATAACAGAAAATACTAAACGGAAGCAACAAAATCATCTCCGGGATTTTCACTTCAGTTAAGTTCAATCACTCAGTCGTGTCCGACTCTTTGCAACCCCATGAATAGCAGCACACAAGGCCTCCCTGTCAATCACCACTTCCAGAGTTTACCCAAACCCATGTCCATCAAGTCAGTGATGCCATCCAGCCATCTCATCCTCTGTCATCCACTTCTCCACCTGCCCCCAATCCTTCCCAGCATTAGGGTCTTTTCTAATGAGTCAACTCTTGCATGAGATGGCCAAAGTATTGGAGAGGTAGCTTCAACATCAGTCCTTCCAATGAACACTCAGGTCTGATCTCCTTTAGGATGGACGTGTTCGATCTCCTTGCAGTCCAAGGGACTCTCAAGAGTCTTCTCCAACACCACAGTTCAAAAGCATCAACTCTTTGGCGCTCAGCTTTTTTCACAGTCCAACTCTCAATCCATACATGACCACTGGAAAATCTATAGCCTTGACTAGACAGACCTTTGTTGGAAAGGTAATGTCTTTGACTTTAAATATGCTATCTAGATTGGTCATAACTTTCCTCCCAAGGAATAAGCTTCTTTTAATTTCATGGCTGCAATCACCATCTGCAGTGATTTTGGAGCCCCCCAAATAAAGTCTGACACTATTTCCACTGTTTCCCATCCATTTCCCATGAAGTGATGGGACCAAAGGCCATGATCTTCGTTTTCTGAATGTTGAGCTTTAAGTCAACTTTTTCAATCTCCTCTTTCACTTACATCAAGAGGCTCTTTAGTTCCTCTTCACTTTCTGCCAGAAGGGTGGTGTCATCTGCATATCTGAGGTTACTGACATTTCTCCCTGCAATCTTGATTCCAGCTTCTGCTTCTTCCAGCCCAGCATTTCTCATGATGTACTCTGCATATAAGTTAAAAAAGCAGGGTGACAATATACAGCCTTGACATACTCCTTTTCCTATTTGGAACCAGTCTGTTTTTCCATGTCCAGTTCTAACTGTTACTTCCTGACCTGCATAAAGGTCTCTCAAGAGACAGGTCAGATGGTCTGGTATTGGGATCGAACCCAGGTCTCCCGCATTGTAGGCGGATTCTTTAACAACTGAGCTATGAGGGAAGCCCCTCTGGGATTTTACCAACAGTTATTTTAGAGGTTGCATAATGATTCTTGCCCTTCCAAAAGACATCACAAAATCTACTCCATGGAGTCAATGCTGTGGGGAACCTTCTGGATCCCACCTCCAGGACCAATGCACCCATCCCTCCCTGTGGGCTCAGCTCAGGCCTTGATTCTAACACACTGCAGGGTAATAGTCCTCTTCCCAACTCCACTTTCTTCCTTCCTTCTCAAATGTGATCATGACTTTCCCAATCAACCGAAGCACACAAACCTCAATCATAGCATCATGCCCACCCTTCCAGGCAACCCATAATTAGCCATGAGCCCACATTCAGGTCCTCCAGTCAAAACTGAGACCACCCTTGTCAACAGTTCCACACAACGTGATCCCACAACTGTTGCAGGGAAGAGCCAATGCTGATTCCAAGTTGGAACGGTTTCTTTGCCTTGCTTCTCACTGCTGTGGTTACTGTAATCATCCATAATGCTGGCCTCAGAGGACCCTACCTCTTGGCCTGACTGTTAAACTAAAGTGCCTTTGTTGAGCTCACAGGGAGATACTCTGACTTCCCAAAGTGTGAATGCCTGCAAGGAAGAAGAGATGAACACAGAAGGCTGGCTGTCCCTGAGATGTATTGCAAGACTGATGGCCCTTTACTGATGGCACATTTTACCTTACTTCCCCAATGCCTCTCCCTCTCGATCCTCCCTTCTGACTTTATTTCCTCACTGCTTCTTTAGTTTCATAAAAGAATCTGGCATCCAGACACCAACAAGACGGCTATTTTAGGATATTAGTTAGCCATCTTCTTGGTCAGCTGGTTTTCAAAATGAAATCCGATTATTTGCCTCAAGAAGTCGTCTTCCCGAAGCACTGGCCTCTCTCACAGGTGGCAGAGCGAGCTTGCACTGGGTCACACCACTATGCTTGCAACACACTCATATACCATTCATAAGGCTCCTTTTGCCTCCTCTCTCAACTCTCCTAGACCCCCAATAGCTTCCTCTTCACTTTCCCACATGTTTTTGCCACTATTCTGTGCTCTGTTGAACAACAGGGCTAAACAGCAGAGACCACTGGGCCTGGGCAACACACAGAAATATACAAGGCACAAATGCAAGGGCACTGGGCACTCAGTATGCTGCTGCTGCTGCTGCTGCTAAGTCGCTTCAGTCGTGTCCGACTCTGTGCGACCCCATAGACGGCAGCCCACCAGGCTCACCTGTCCCTGGGATTCTCCAGGCAAGAACACTGGAGTGGGTTGCCATTTCCTTCTCCAATGCATGAAAGTGAAAAGTGAAAGTGAAGTCACTCAGTCGTGCCCGACTCTGCGACCCCACGGACTGCAGCCTACCAGGCTTCTCCATCCATGGGATTTTCTAGGCAAGAGTACTGAAGTGGGTTGCCATTGCCTTCTCCGATGGAGACCAAGAAACGGTCCCTCCTGGGAAAACATGCCAGGAACTGGGATATCACAGAGTTTTAAAGGTCTTTGAGATTTGGCTCGATTGAGTTCAGTGAAGAAGTCATAGGAAAGGCCACAATCTCACTGCCATCTGTGGCCCCTGAGTGAGCTAAATGGAAGATAACCCAGCTCTTTAAGGAAGCCGGGCCTCCTTCACAGCCCCTTAGATTCCAAAGCTTCTGGCCATTCTAACCACAGTAAAATCAGTATCCCCCACTCTGAGTAGATAAACCGCTGAAAGCAATGCATTTCCCCACTACAGCCCTCATTAGGAAGTCACCCATTAACAGGATTACCAATCATCACAGGCTTCAATTCTTAAGATCTTATTATCCAATCACCCCAAATGTTGCACACCAAGACCTAATTAATAACCTATTAATAACCCTGTCTAACCTAATTAATAACCTATTATAAACCCTGTCTAACCTAATTATTAACCTATTAATAACCCTGTCTAACCTAATTAATAACCTATTAATAACCCGGTCTCTACATCCCACACAGCTGTGTACAGCACTCGTGCCACTGGCTTCACAATTCTAGGACAAACTCCCTTCTCCGATTAATTTTAACTAATGAAGACAACCCACTCCTACTCAACTCTATCAAACGTCTGTTAGCTAGAAGCATTTTCAAACTTCTTTTTTTTTTAATCTCTGAAAATATTCCACCAACAGTTCAGTTCAGTTGCTCAGTCGTGTCCGACTCTTTGCAACCCCATGCAGCGCATCAGGCCTCCCTGTCCATCACCAACTCCCGGAGCTCACTCAAACTCACATCCAGCAAGTCGGTGATGCCATCCAGCCATCTCATCCTCTGTCGACCCCTTCTGTTCCTGCCCCTAATCCCTCCCAGCATCAGAGTCTTTTCCAGTGAGTCAACGCTTCACATGAGGTGGCCAAAGTACTGGAGCTTCAGCTTTAGCATCATTCCTTCCAAAGAATACATCAGGACTGATCTCCTTTAGAATGGACTTGTGGATCTCCTTGCAGTCCAAGGGACTCTCAAGAGTCTTCTCCAACACCACAGTTCAAAAGCATCAATTCTTCAGCGCTCAGCTTTCTTCACAGTCCAACTCTCACATCCAACATGACCACTGGAAAAACCATAGCCTTGACTAGACGGACCTTTGTTGGCAAAGTAATGTCTCTGCTTTTTAATATACCTTCTAGGTTTGGTCATAACTTTCCTTCCAAGGGGTAAGTGTCTTTGAATTTCATGGCTGCAAACAGCATCTGCAGTGATTTTGGAGCCCAAAAAGATAAAGTCTGACACTGTTTTCATTGTTTCCCCATCTATTTCCCATGAAGTGATGGGACCAAATGCCTTGATCTTGGTTTTCTGAATGTTGACCTTTAAGCCAACTTTTTCACTCTCCTCTTTCACTTTCATCAAGGGGCTTTTTAATTCTTCACTTTCTGCCATAAGGGTGGTGTCATCTGCATATCTGAGGTTATTGATATTTGTCCTGGCAATCTTGATTCCAGCTTGTGTTTCTTCTAGCCCAGCGTTTCTCATGATGTAATCTGCATATAAGTTAAAAAAGCAGGGTGACAATATACAGCCTTGACGTACTCCTTTTCCTAATTGGAACCTGTCTGTTGTTCCATGTCCCGTTCTAACTGTTGCTTCCTGAGCTACATATAGGTTTCTAAAGAGGCATGTTAGGTGGTCTGGTATTCCCATCTATTTCAGAATTTTCCAGTTTCTTGTGATCCACACAGTCAAAGGATTTCACATAGTCAATAAAGCAGAAATAGATGTTTTTCTGGAACTCTCTTGCTTTTTCCATGATCCAGCAGATGTTGGCAATTTGATCTCTGGTTTCTCTGCCTTTTCTAAAACCAGCTTGAACATCTGGAAGTTCATGGTTCACGTATTGCTGAAGCCTGGCTTGGAGAATTTTGAGCATTACTTTACTAGCATGTGAGATGAGTGCAGTTGTGCAGTAGTTTGAGCATTCTTTGGTATTGCCTTTCTTTGGGATTGGAATGAAAACTGACCTTTTCCAGTCCTGTGGCCACTGCTAAGTTTTCCAAATTTGCTGGCATATTGAGAGCAGCACTTTCACAGCATCATCTTTCAGGATTCGAAATAGCTCAACTGGAATTCCATCACCTCCACTAGCTTTGTTCATAGTGATGCTTTCTAAGGCCCACTTGACTTCACATTCCAGGATGTCTGGCTCTAGGTGAGTGATCACATCATCGTGATTATCTGGGTCATGAAGATCTTTTTTGTATACATCTTCTGTGTATTCTTCGCACCTCTTCTTAATATTTTCTGCTTCTGTTAGGTCCATACCATTTCTGTCCTTTATCGAACCCATCTTTGCATGAAATTTTACCTTGGTATCTCTGATTTTGTTGATGGGATCTCTAGTCTTTCCCATTCTGTTCTTTTCCTCTATTTCTTTGCATTGATCACTGAGGAAGTCTTTCTTGTCTCTTCTTGCTATTCTTTGGAACTCTGCATGCAGATGCTTATATCTTTCCTTTTAGCTTCTTTTCTTTTCACAGCTATTTGTAGGGCCTACCCAGACAGCCATTTTTCTTTTTTGCATTTCATTTCCATGGGGATGGTCTTGATCCCTGTTTCCTGTACAATGTCACGAACCTCCGTCCGTAGTTCATCAGGCACTCTATCTATCAGATCTAGGCCCTTAAATCTATTTCTCATTTCCACTGTATAATCATAAGGGATTTGATTTAGGTCATAGATGAATGGTCTAGTGGTTTTCCCTACTTTCTTCAATTTCAGTCTGAATTTGGTAATAAGGAGTTCATGATCTGAGCCACAGTAGGCTCCTGGTCTTGTTTTTGCTGACTGTATAGAGCTTCTGCAATCTTTGGCTGCAAAGGATATAATTAATCTGATTTCAGTGTTGACCACTGGTGATGCCCATGTGTAGAGTCTTCTCTTGTGTTGTTGGAAGAGGGTGTTTGCTATGACCAGTGCATTTTCTTGGCAAAACTCTATTAGCCTTTGCACTGCTTCATTCCATATTCCAAGGCCAAATTTGCCTGTTACTCCAGGTGTTTCTTGACTTCCTACTTTTGCATTCCAGTCCCCTATGATGAAAAGGGCATATTTGGGGGGTGTTAGTTCTAAAAGTTCTTGTAGGTCTTCATAGAACCGTACAACTTCAGCTTCTTCAGCATTACTGGTTGGGGCATAGGCATGGATCACCATGACACTGAATAGTTTGCCTTGGAAATGAACAGAGATCATTCTGTCTTTTTTGGGATTGCATCCAAGTACTGAATTTTGGACTCTTTTGTTGACCATGATGGCTACTCCATTTCTTCTAAGGGATTCCACAGCCTGGTCTAACTCAATGAAACTAAGCCATGCCCTGTGGAGCCACCCAAGATGGGCGGGTCATGGTGGAGAGGTCTGACAGAATGTGGTCCACTGGAAAAGGGAATGGCAAACCACTTCAGTATTCTTACCTTGAAAACCCCATAAACAGTATGAAAAGGCAAAATGATAGGATACTGAAAGAGGAACTCCCCAGGTTGGTAGGTGCCCAATATGCTACTGGAGATCAGTGGAGAAATAAGTCCAGAAAGAATGAAGGGATGGAGCCAAAGGAAAAACAACACTCAGTTGTGGATGCGACTGGTGATAGAAACAAGATCCGATGCTGTAAAGAGCAATATTGTATAGGAACCTGGAATGTTATGTCCATGAATCAAGGCAAATTGGAAGTGGTCAAACAGGAGATGGCAAGAGTGAATGTCGACATTCTAGGAATCAGCAAACTAAAATGGACTGGAATGGGTGAATTTAACTCAGATGACCATTATATCTACTACTGCGGGCAGGAATTCCACCAACTTTCCCACAAATAACCAGGCCTCATTACTTGAAGCTAACTGCTCCTTGTCCACCTGCCCCACATAATCATCTTAGGTTTAGTGTCTCACTGACAGTCATCCTTGATGCATAAAAGCTAAAATTATCCCTCAACTGTCTTCAGATTCTCCGATTTCTTAAGATATTTCCCCACTATTATATGCCACTTTCCACTGCACCTGTCAGCAATCCATAATTCAACATTATCCACACTGAGTCTCATTGACTGGAAAACTACCAACCAAAACTCTCACTTCTTTAATTCAAATAAAAAACTAGTATCACATCAAAGAGGCTTCCCAGGCGGCTCAGTGGTAACAATCCTCCTGCTAATGCAGATGCAAGAGATGGGGGTTTTATCCCTGAGTCAGAAGATCCCTAGGATTAGGAAACGGCAACTCACTCCAGTATTCTTGCCTGGGAAATCCCATGGACACAGCAGCCTGCCGGGTCGTGGGGTCTCAGTCAGAAATGTCTGAGCAGAGAGACTACTTTATATTTTCTTTGATTCTAGAGCTCATACCAGTAACCAGCATCACTGGAAATTATCTCCTAAAATGAAGAGTCTCTGTAGTCAATTTATTACCCTGGTCATATAAACCAGAAAAGGACAGTAATATACCTCCCTAACACTAGAGAAAGAACTCCAGCTCCACCACCAGTTGCAAAGATCAAATTCTAAGCTAGTTCCTGAACAAGAGTTTTGGTATATTAACAAAATTATCAAGCATCATGTCTCAATTATAATGACTTTCTCCCTATAAATTACTATATATTTCATGCACGATATATGTTACCTCAGGATTTTACACTGAAAGGAAATTAGACCACGGGCCTCTCAAGGTAACAATTGAATTTACTTGGGGAGGAAAGGCTGGGGGATTAGGAAGGTCCTAAGTGACCAGAGACCAGAGATATGGAGTAGAGGGGACCCTACACGCGGACCTTAACGAGACTAAAAAGCAAAAAAATTACCTCACTATTCCTGGGGCAACTGCACCTACCACGTTTCGGCTTCAGGAATTGCTATAAACTCACGTCTGAGTGGAGATAGCAGAGACTTCCAAGCGGTAGGTTCCAAAGGAAAGGGAGAATGAGGGTCACAGCCTAGGACACAGGCCTGCGTCTGGACGTCAGAGGGGCGCGGGCGGGCGGAGCATACACCTACCTGCTTGTTCCTCCCTTTGGATCCAGAGGTGTCTTGTCAGGGTTAAGTAGTACTTGAGGGTCTTTCGCGTCTTGTGTCATACCATTGATTGCTCATTAGTTTAAGTAACTGTACCACTTTTAATAAAACCTTAATATTCTGTGGGGTAGTCACACTGGAAAGAAAGGTTTTGGCATAACATTTGGAGTCCTGCATGTCCAACGACAGAGGATGAGATGGTTGGATGGCATCACCGACACGAGTCTGAGTAAACTCTGGGAGTTGGTGATGGACAGGGAGGCCTGGCGTGCTGCAGTCCATGGGGTCACAGAGTCGGACATGACTGAGCAACTGAAACAAACTGTACTTGGAGTCCTACTGATGAGGCTCAAGTGATTCAGAGGCCTGGGAAGTGAAACCTGGTCTGCTGTCCAGGTTGGGGTTGGGTGGGAGTTGATGTAGAGGGGCTGGTGGGGTGGGGCTGGATGTGGTGTGCTAGCTGAACGCATGAATATTCCTGTAATTAGAATTTAAGCAGTTTAAGTAAACAAGAACTGGCTTTGTGTACAGTTGACAAGCTAGAATGTGAAACACACAACTCTTAGAAAGGGCTACTTCATACTAACGCTTTTAAGGGGAAAAATGGCTTGACATTTCACTTCTTCAAGGATCAAGCTTATTACCCACTGCAGTGGTCCAGCGAAAGTGCACCCTGAGGGGAATGCAGGATGGAGAAAAGCAGACCTTATACAGTGTTTTGGACATTCTGGCCTTGATATTTCAGGAAGGGTCTCTTGGGCCCATACACTTCTTCAGCGAGTCCACAGAAGTTTGGGGTAGTCTCTCCTGGTTTTCAGATCTCCTAGTTATTGGTTGATGACCCCCATTTTGTTTGGCAGTGTATTAACATACATAGCGGCCAGTTAAAAGACACTGAGTAGAACTTCCCTGGTGGTGCAGTGGTAAATAATCTACCTGCCAACGCATAGGACCCGGGTTTGATCCTGGTCTGAGAGGATGCCATGTGCCTCAAGCAACTAAGCCCGTGCTACACAAGTACTGAGCCTGTGCTCTGCAACAAGAGTAGCTACAGCATGAGAAACCTGCACACAAGTAACTAGAAAGTCACTTCTGCCTGCTGCAACTAGAGAAAGCCTACGTGCAGCAAAAAAAAAAAAAAAGGCTCAGCACAGCCAAAAAAAAAAAAAAAAAGACATTCAATCCTCTGAACTGACCAAAAGAAGCATTAAAATGCCAGTCTCCAACCATACCCCAGCCAAGTTTATGTGCAGAATTCATAGCCTGATTGCTGCAAAAAGAAAGATGCCAGCACAATGAAGACGTAGCATAGCCAAAAATAAATTTTAAAGATTAGAGAGAAAAAAACTTTTAATGAGAAATGCATTCTTCTTGATAAAAGTTTCTGTTCCATGCTTATGATGAGAAAACTTCAAATACTTATATGACGAAAACTTGTTTACATCATAATATGAAATACTTAAGCCAATACTTCAATGTAATATTCAAATAATATTTCTAAAAATCAAATATCACATAGTAACATAGGTAATTGTGAGAGTCACGTACAGAGTAGAAAGCCATGTACTACCAGGGAATACAGAGAAGTAAAGACACAGCCCAAGCTTAAGGCGTCAACAAAAGAAGTAAATATCCAAGAAGAAATGCTGTAGGGGAGGTAAGATTACTTCTTGTTGGCTGGATCAGGAAAGACCTTAGAGGGCAGAGGTAGTGAGTTATACCTTAAAAAATAAGTATAATTTTGAACTGAGAAATAGACACATGGAGAGAATACTCTTCAGGATGGAAATGATAAGCAAAAGAAGAGAACAGGAAATTACAGAGCTTAGAAAGAACTTACCCCCAGCACTCTGGAAAGATACAGCTCCTACCCAGCTCTAAAAGGCTAGCAGCCAGGCTTACATTTATCACAAAGGAAACTTGAGAAAATCAACCATACAAAATGATACCGACATTTATGTTCCCCCATTACCATTTCCGGAAAAGGCAATGGCAACCCACTCCAGTACTCTTGCCTGGAAAAACCCATGGATGGAGGAGCCTGGTAGGCTGTAGTCCATGGGGTTGCTAAGAGTCAGACAGAACTGAGCAACTTCACTTTCACTTCAATTTCAATGTAATGGAATGTCAAATTACTAGATGATCACTTGACGGTAATTAGGCAATTTACTTCTTGCTGAAAATTGTAATATATTTTCTCTCATTTCTTTGTTGTCTGTTTCTGAAAGATCTGTCAGTTGTGGACAACAAAGCACACTGTAAAATATGAAATCTTAAGAAGACACTAGAATTTATTTTCACCAAAATTATTAACTTGGCACTATTTATAAATATTTCTATGTGTACAAATTGATTGAACTCAAGTCCTAAAGGAACTGTCTTTCTTTACATTTACAGGGCACCTACTATGTTCCCTGCCATTGCCTATGTGCATTTTAATGTTACAAAAGTCTCATAATAACCCACTGACTTAAGGCAGGAAAAAAATGTAAATTAAACAAAAATCTGGGTCAGAACGTGGATAGAAAAAGTAACGCTAAGGAAAAACTATTGAAAAAAAGAAAAGAAATAGGATGGCAGGATTTAAGATATTACCACTGAAACGTATGTATTATCATAAGTAAAAGAGCCAGTGGGAGTTTGATATAAGAGCGAGTGCTCTGGGACAATCTGGAGGGATACGGTGGTGAGAGAGGTGGGTTCAGGAGGGAGGGGACGTATGTATGCCTATGGCCTACTCATGTTGATGTACAGCAAAAACCATCACAATATTAAAAAAAAAAAATTTAAGTGATGATGTTAGGCCTGAACACTAACTAAAGGCTTTGTTACACTCACGACATTTGCACTAACATGTTTTGCCACATAATTCTCATTTATATGGTTTCTCTCAAGTATGAATTCTCTGATGAACTGCAAGGCTTGTAGTTCTACTAAATGCCTTGCCACATACATCACATTTATAGGGTTTCTCTCCAGTATGAACTCTCTGATGAAAAGCAAGGTTTCCAGTATGACTAAACGCCTTGCCACACACATCACATTTATAGGGTTTCTCTCCAGTATGAATTCTCTGATGAAGAGCAAGGCCTGTTGTTTGAATAAAGGCCTTGCCACATACATCACACTTATATGATTTCTCTCCAGTATGAACTCTCCGATGAACAGCAAGTTGTCCAGTACGACTAAATGCCTTAGCACACACATCACATTTATATGGTTTCTCTCCAGTATGAACTCTCTGATGAACTGCAAGGCTTGAACTTACACTGAAAGCCTTACCACATATACCACAATTATATGGTTTCTCTCCAGTATGAACTCTCTGATGAACTGCAAGGTTTGAAGTTCGATTAAAGGCCTTGCCACATACACCACAATTATATGGTTTCTCTCCAGTATGAACTCTCCGATGAACAGCAAGGCTTCCAGTATGACTAAATGCCTTGGCACACACATCACATTTATATGGTTTCTCTCCAGTGTGAATTCTCTGATGAACAGCAAGGCCTGTTGTTTGAATAAAGGCCTTGCCACATACATCACACTTATATGGTTTCTCTCCAGTATGAACTCTCCGATGAACAGCAAGTTTGCCAGTACGATTAAATGACTTGCCGCACACATCACATTTATATGGTTTCTCTCCAATGAACTGCAAGCCTTGAAATTTCACTAAAGCCTTTGCAACATTCATCACATTTATATGGTTTCTCTCCAGTGTGAATTCTCTGATGAACAGCAAGGCCTGTTGTTTGAATAAAGGCCTTGCCACATACATCACACTTATATGGTTTCTCTCCAGTATGAACTCTCCGATGAACAGCAAGTTTGCCAGTACGATTAAATGACTTGCCGCACACATCACATTTATATGGTTTCTCTCCAATGAACTGCAAGCCTTGAAATTTCACTAAAGCCTTTGCAACATTCATCACATTTATATGGTTTCTCTCCCTTATGAGTTCTCTGATGAACTTCAAGTTCTGAGTTCTGAGTAAAGCATAGGCCACATACATCATGACATTTATATGGTTTCTTTCCAGTATGAAGTCTTTGATGAACTGCATGGCTTGCATTTTGACTAAAAGCTTTTCCAGAAACATCACATTTAGATGGTTTCACTCCAGTATGAGTTCTCTGATGATTTTCAAGGTGTGTACTTTGTTTAAAGCAGTGACCACACACATCACATTTATATCGTTTCTCTCCAGGATGAATATTCTGATGAACTGCAAGGTTTCCAATCTGAATAAAAGCCTTGTCACATACATCACATTTATGTGGTTTCTCTCCAGTATGAATTCTCCAGTGAATGGGAAGTTTGGTAGTTTGATCAAAAGCCTTGCTACACACGTCACATTTATATGGATTTCCTCCTGTATGGATTCTTTGATGTCCAGTGAGTTCTGAGTCCTGAAGAAAGGTTATGTCACATTCATTACATTTGTAAGGTCTTTTTTTGTGTGTTTCATGGTCTTGGAACAGTTTTGAAGGATGCATAACAGCATTCTCATGTTTGTGAGAAAAGCCTTTGCAGACATTACAAGTTCTGTGAGGTGGTAAACCTGAGGCGCTGACGTTTGTCACAACTTGACTACATTCAAAAATTATCCCTTCAGACTGTACCATCTGCAATTCATCCTGAAAGCTTGATCCGTGCCTTTCAAAAGGTCCATTTCCTGCATCACTTCTACTATGATGATCTCTTCCATCAGTGAGATTTTTGTTATAGGATGTAGACATTTCCTTGTCATTTCTTTCATCATATGTCCACAGACAATCAAAGTCATGTATATTTTCCTGAATCTTCCTGAGGCGAAAATCTCTGATTTCAAGGCTTTCAGCTCTTCCAAACATCACTCTTTGAAAAATTTCCCCTTTACCACTGTTTCCTTTGGCCTGTAATTTCTTGGTTATATGTATATGAGACATATCTACAAGACATAAAGAACCACAGATATTCTATTAATTACAATTCATAAATAAATTATTTCCTGTTGAACACATGATATTATACCAAAGGTCATATCCATCCTGAAGAGAATTATGAATCTTCACAATGATGATCTTAAAACGATACAACACTAAAGGAATATAACTCTTTAAAAAAGAGTGATCATAGGTAATTCAAATTAATTTTAGGGTAGTATAGTTTCCAACACAATCAGAAAACATTCATTTTATGCAAACTCATGTCAGTTCACAAAGAAAATGTATTTTCCCACCACGACCTCAAAGCTCACCCTACTTTAACCCTGGATAGGAAAGATCCCCTGGAGCAGGAAATCAAAACCCAGTGCACTATTCTTGTCTGAAAAAAATTCCATTGACGGGAAAGCTTGGTGGGCTACAGTTCATGAGATCACAGAGTCAGACAGGACTGAGCAACTGAGCAAACAAGCGTCAATCAGGCAATACATGGGAATGGTAAACAAGGCAAAAGAAACATTCTAATGAATAATGTGAAAAATAAATGGCAATTAGTAATTGTTCCACAAATACTGCATTGAGAAAATAAAGAATTCCGTAAAGTATATATATAAGTTGATGAGCCACAGATACTGAGCTTGCATTGTAAAATTACTCAAGCCCGTGTGCCAGGGGCCTGTGCTTTCCAACAAAAGAAGCCACCACAATGAGAAACCATGTTTCCTGCAACTAGCGAGTAGCCCTCTGTCATCTCAAACAGACAAAAGACCACAACAGCAAAAAAGACCCAGTACAAGCCAAAGGAAAAAAAAGACTTTGCCTTCATCTCTGTGGGTGCTACAGCACCACTGGCCGGTGCTGTACATTTCACATGTCAAAGAACACAGCCGTAAGTTAGGGAGAAGAAAACTCTCTTGTGAGAGTTCACAAACATTAAACATCTGTTTTCTCACAGAACTCTCCCACTTGGAGAGTTTCCCAAACACTATGAATGGTGTGGCTTCCTCTCTGTCCTTCTGACAGTTGACCTGTGATCACAGTGTGGATACTTTCCCACTCATCTGGATGTTTGCTATTAGCACCTCATTCTCCACAATCCAGGGGTCTTCTTCCTTGTGCCACAAGAATGGAAATAACGTTCAGATCAGAAACAGAACTTCCTACTCAGAAGTAATGCCATATACTGTGGCTTCTTCCAGAATCCAACCTTTCTTTTTTAAATAAATGCTTCTGTTACTCTCTGCCACCTTCTGAATGCACAGGGAACAGTATAATATACAGTATAACATGCAGCAGGGATCCAGTTCCTGTCTAAGAACTACTGAACCAAGAACACAAGGCTAGAAAACAGGCAACTGGAGATTTCACAGTTTGAAATCAGCTTTATAAACACCTGAGCTGTGGAGAAACTCCTTGTGCATCACACAGTGGGCAGGTCACCTGAAGGAAAGTCAAGTTTAAACTCCTGATGCCAATCAGGAAGCTTTACATGTGTGAGTCAACAAGGTTTTGAGCTTAGTCAAGAAAAACAGGGGATCTCAAAAGGTACAGAGGGAACATGCAGAGATACCCCAGGGCAGATCTCCACTTCAGGGGGAAGTGACCCTCACCCACAGACAGCAGGTTCCTGAGAATCTCCACCATCACGTCCTTGTACAAGGTCCTCTGGGCAGGGTCCAGGCATTCCCACTCCTCAGGAGTGAAATCTAGGAACACATCCTTGAAGGTCAATTGTGCCTGAAATGAAAACAGATTTCACCAAAGGGCCCTGAGGAGGATTCTTAGTTTCACACAAAATGAGAAGAGGTGAGAGGGGTAAAGCTCAATTCACTTGAAGTAATATACTTTCTGATAGATCCATTAAAAGCTGCTTGAAGCAAACTGTTGGTCTCTAATCTAATGTATAATTTCCTCTTTTTCCCTAAGATTATGATATCCTGCAATCAACATGAATTTGTCATGTATGTGGACAACACATGAAAAATACACAAAGTAAAACCAAGACTGGGTTTTCTATGCAGAAGTGTTCCATTCAACACAGTGAGTGACACAGTGTCACTATCTAGGTGAGTTACAGCAAGACTGGTGTCTTCAGAGACGACAAAGTCCACAGTGACTTTAAAAGAACATACATTGTGATGATGATGACACCATCACACTGACAATAGGTGTTTCAGCACGTCCTACACACTAAGCATTACTCTAAAGACTTCACACGGATGAACTTGTCATCAACATAACAGCACGTTAGAGAAAGATCTGTGTCCACCTTACTGGGGAGAAAACTCTTGTCACTCTAAGAAATCGCTCAGATCAAACAGTTAAGAAATGAGGCAACAGCACCTGAGCTCAGGTGGTTGGGAGAGACAACTGAACCCAAGGAATCAACCAGTTAACTAGCAGAGAAGGAAAGAGCATCCACAGAGAGTTCCCTGAGAATACCTGAAACAAGTTCAAGGTAGCTGAACTACAATAGAACAGCATAAATGGTCACAATACAGGGTCACACCCTCTCCATGGCAACCCTCACAATGTCAATAATCTTACTTCAATCTACATCATTCATGTGATGATGTAGAAAAATCAATGCCATGAAATACACTTAAGAGACAACTGAAACTGCTACAAAGCATACACCATTATTTATAAGCTGTTTTTGTAATAAAACCATGGAGTTACATATCCATGCATTCATGCATGCATGTGTAAACACACGATTGAAAAAAGAAGAGTTGTCTTTATTTTTTTTCTTTCATTCTATCAAAATGCATTCAGCATCAGCTTTGTGCTTGAAATACAGCAGTGAACATGATGGAGCTTACAATCTAGCAGCCAGCCAGCCAATTTCATCCACAATTTTGATGTTACTACTGAAATCAGTGCTCTGACACAGGCCTGGTGCTAGGACAAGATTAAACAGAAAGTCTTCACCTACATTGAGAAATCAGACAAGGTCTCTGTGAGGAAGAAACACTTAGGACTGGCAAGGTGGGAAATGGAAGAGTGTTGCAAGCAGAGAGAACAGCCTGTGTGCCGGCTCTGAGGCAGGAAGATATTTACTGAACAGAAAGTCAGCCAGTGTGACTGGGACACAGGGAATGCAGATGGGGTGATGCCAGGTAGAGATAATTTATGCAAGATCTATGGATTTTGGACTTTATTCCAAAAGCTAATGGAAGTCACTGAAGAATGTCCAGGAGGAACGTTAGATGCTTAGATTTGTTTTTCAGAGCTCAATCTACTGTGTGTGGAAGTTGTTCTTTACCTGCTTACTCATGCCAGACTCTTCGCAACCCTGCTGAGGGCAGCTCACCAGCTCCTCTATCCATGGAATTCTCCAGGCAAGAATACTGGAGTGGGTTCCCGTTCTCTTCTTTCATTGTACTTCTTCCTTCAGTAACTTTGTCAACATTCTATTTCTTTTTCAAAGTTTATTTATTTTGCTTATGTTGGGTCTTTGTTACTGTGAGTGGGCTTTCTCTAGTTCCAGCTGCAGTGCCCGGGCTTCTCCTAGCAGTGGCTTCTCTTGTTTTGGAGCACAGGCTCTAGAGAGTGCGGGCTTCCATAGTAATGGCTCCCAGGCTCTAGGGCACAGGCTCAGTAGTTGTGGCCCATGGGCTTAGTTGCTCTGAGGCATCTTCCCGGACCTGGGATGGAACCCATGCACCCAACATTGGCAGGCACATTCTTAGCTACTGTACTACCAGGGAACTCCTCAACATTATCTTATTCTAGTTCAAAAACTAAGAATAATAATAATAATAATAATACAAGCAGAAAATAACATACAGGAGATTTCTTCCAATCTTTATAAAATACCTGTATTTAACACTATGTGGCCCTCCCTAGGGGTAAATGGTTAAGAATCCACTGGGCAATGCAAGAGATGTGGGTTGTTGCCTGGTCTGAGATCCCACTTGCTGAGGGGCAACTAAGCCTGTGAGTCTCAATTCCTGAGCCAGAGTTGTAGAGCCCAGGAGGTGAAACTACTGAAGCCGGTGTGCTCTAGAGCCTGGGCTGCAAGACAACAGAAGCCACCACAGTGAGAAGTGTGCACACTGCATCCAGAGAGTGGCCACCACTCGCCAGAACTAGGGAAAAGACACTGAAGCAATGAAGTCAGAGTACAGGAAATAAATATATTTTAAAATTAATAATGTGATTTTTATCCTTAGTTTTAGCTATGTACTTATTAACAAACCCCAAGTTTATTATTTTATTTCATTAGGAAAATACTGAATCAAGATTAGTAAAGTTGGAGAATTCCCTCATGGTCCAGCGGTTAAGATTCCTCACTTCCTGCATGGTTTCAGGTTCGATCCCTACTCATCGAACTAAGACCCTGGAAGCTGTATCATGTCAAAAAGAAAGAAAAAAAATTAGTAAGCCTGATTTCACAATTTAAATTAGATGGTGTTAACAAACCACTCTCTAGCTCTGACATCGCTTTCTGAACATTCCATTCCATTCCATTCCCAAACACTTAAGTTTTCAAGGAGGTGCTCATTTAGTTTTAAATGTGCTATAAAAAGTTATAACTGATTTCCACTCATTGGCCTCTTTTGCAGATTTTCCTGTTTACTGTACATGTTAATACCTGTGGTCCACGTACAGCTTCTTTACCATGGTTGACTGAGAGCAGACAGCGCATCCAGATGGGCCCTCAACAGTCCGTGTTGCCCAACAGCACTGAGACCCCGTCTCCAACCCGTGGGTGAGAAGCCCTGCCCAGGATGGTGCCCAAGGGAGCCTCCTCACAAGGGCCAGGTCACCGGGTCATAGGGAGACCGGACCTAAGTGGAGTTGACAGGGCCTGAGGGAAGGCCCCGGGCAAGTGTGCTTATACAGGAGTCACACAGGACACTCCAGAGTCAGACACGATTAGCGAGTCCTGAGAACGGCACTTCAGGAAGGCAGTGTGAGAATCCACTGAGAATATGACCCTACCTGAGAAAGAGCTATGCCTGACTCCTGTTCTTTCCTCTTCTGGGCCTCTTTGTCCATGAGTCTTCACAGTTCTATCATGAAAGTTGAAAACATGCTGTTTAATGCTTAGAGTCAACACATCCCTCCTTTCCTCATCCCCAACCACACACACAAGGAAGCCCTAACCATGTGGAACAGACAGTCCTCTGTGGTCACTGTCTCAGGAGGGACTCAGCACAGTTAACTCCTGCAGAGAGTCCAACACGGGACTTTACCACAATTTCCTTGGATCACACTCCCCTCCTGGTGAGGCCTCATGCACACAGCAACAGGGGGCACCTCTGCTGACCCCATGATGCCCTTCAGGTCACACAGCAGACCCTGGTCCAGCCCCACTCGGAGCAGAGCACCCTTCCCTCTCCCAGGGCCTGATCTCAGTCTCAGAAGTGGAGGCTAAGAGCCCTGGTGCTCAGTGCAGGATCCAGATCGGAATCATCTGCACTCTGTGCACATTCCTGGGGCGAGGCCCCACACGAGAACCTGAGGAGCCTGTCTGATCGGGGAGAACCGACTAACCAAAGGAGTATGTGTATACATACCATACACCCTGTGAGCATGTGACACATGTGTATAGTGTGAAATATTTATCACAATCCACTAATGAACACACCCATCTCCTCCAAATTCCCATGTTCTGTGTGTGGTGAAATCATTGATGACGTACTCCCCTTGACAAAATTCCCAGCATGAAGTAACAGAACAGGATTAACTATAGTTAGCATGCTGCACATACCTCCCCAGGACGCACTCATTTCACAACTCAAAGACTATACCTTTTGACCAACATCCCCCCATCTTCCCCACCCCCCAGCCCCAGATGACCACCATCCTATCCTCTGGTACTAGTGAGTTTCATTTTTTTAAATATTCCATATAATGGAAGGACATATAATACCAGTCTTTCCCTGTCTGTCTTAATTCACTTACCATAATATTCTCTACATTCATCCAAGTTGTCCCAAGTGAGACAAATCTCCATAATTGTTTACAAGAAAGTCGCTATTGAATGAACGAATCTTTATCCCAAGCTACAAAAATAATTAAATGTAAAGAAAGCAGAAAGCCAAAAGTAAAACCTACACAAAGAACATGTTGAAAGTTCCTTGAAAAGGCATCATGTAGTAAGTGAATCAGTTCTTGCCCCATTTTTTCTCTCGCATAACCTCTACTCCGCCTCAGGAAGAGCGAAGGGGGTGACCCACAGCTGAGAGAATCAAGTCACTGCCACAGCCCCCACCTCAACTGGCTCTAAAAATGCATGCTCTTTTAATACAAATAATTACAAAATACACATGCCTCACAGACAGAAGTTTTGCAATTCTCATTCTGATCTGTATAATTTAAAGAAGCAAGATTTGCATTAGATTTTAAAGCCAAGAATCAATGTATAACGACTTAATAATTCTTACCCAACTGATTCAGCACTCTTCTGGATCTAGTCCCCACCATCACCTGCACACTAGCTGTTTTCACTTCATTTGGTTGATCTGTTTCCCTGCTTCTTTCTACATCTCCCTTTCTCTGCTTGCATCTCTGCTCTCCTGCTGTGCCTGTCCTCTTCTCTACTTCTTCCCTGCCTCCCTACTTCTTCCCTGCCTCCCATCCCGCCTCTCTCTGCCATCTCTTCGCCTTCAAGTTGCTTTCTCTCCAACCTCCCTGGTGATCCTCAGTCTCCATGGATTTCTGCTTTTCTTCTTCTACCTCTGCCCTCCCTTCCTCCCAACTCTCTGGCACTCCCAAGTGGCTATGCTTCCCTTCAACTCGCTTTTTCTCTCAGCTCCTCCAATCACTAGGAGTCCCCTTTCTCTCCCACCAGGATATTGTTGCTCTGGTTCCAGCTCTTGTATCCCCTTTGCGGGCTGTGTGAACTGCCTCTCCACTGTCGCCCTCTTTGGGACCCCTGATTTACAGCCCCTCTCCCTTGAAGGCTATAGAAGGGGGCGGCAGAGGATGAGATGGTGAGATACCATCCCTGGACTCATCAGACCTGGATTTGAGAAAACTCTTGGAGATACAGGGCTTCCAAAGAGTCGGAATGAACAACCACACCTCCCTATGTTGCTCACCCTTAACTCTACGGAGACCCTGCTTTGCTCTGAATTTCTCTCCTTTCCCCACTCGCTAACTTCAACGCTCATTCTCTTTCATGAAGCTGTCTCTTCCAAGTTCCTCACAATCCTCTTCACTGCCATCTCTTGTCCCACAGGCTTTTTTCAATTTTCCATTTCTCTAGGAGTCGCTGTCTCTGCTTCTTCTGATCCCGCCTTCCGCCCACTATTTACATGGTAGGAGACTGAATAAGAAAGGCCCTCCCGCAAGAGCCAAATTCCAGCGGGTGGTATTTGGGGCCTAAGAACCATGGGTGTCACGTGGCTGGCTCAGGTCACCTTCCCCACCAGGGATCAGGGGAAAAGTCACTCTGAAGGGCAGAAGGACCTGCCTAGGAGACGTGAGGACAGACGGCTGGGAGAGAGGGGATCTCAGGAGCGGGGCAGGCTCCCCAGAATCCCAGGACCGGGGAGAGAACGCTGCCCCTCCTGGGCCGGGGCGGCCGGCGAGGCCTCCAAGGCCCGAGAAGGAGAGGCTGAAGAACGTGCAGCGAATAAACCACCTCACCTAATAGAATTGTATGTGGTGCAGAAAGGGTAGAGGGGTCAGTGAGGTCAGTAAACGGTTTTTAGCCAGAAAAAGGTGCGAAACGCAGCGTTTCAGTGTTCCAGAAGCAGAAACCGGCTTCAATGCAGAGTTCAACCAAAAGGCAGGCGCCCCTTCGCCGCTTACGGAGACGTCTGAATTTGCTGGGGGTGGTGGGGCGGGAGCGGGGATTTAGAGTCATGCTCAGAGGTTAAAGCGTCTGCCTCCAACGCTGGGAAACCCGGGTTCGATCCCTGGGTCGGGAAGATCCCCTGGAGAAGGAAATGGTAACCCACTCCAGTATTCTTGCCTGGAGAATGCCATGGACGGAGAAGCCTGGTAGGCTACAGTCCACGGGGTCGCAAAGAGTTGGACACGACTGAGCGACTTCACTTCAGAGTCAGTAGCGACCCTCAGATCCGGGGTACAAGGAAGAGGAGACCGCGAGAGGCAGGTTTGACTCCAAAGACAGAAACTCACGCCGCGATGGGACCTCCAGTCGCCGCTCTCCGCCTCTCCGTGGGTCACAGTGCGCGCACGCGCAGACAAATAGCTGACCGGCCTGCAGGCGGGGCCAGGCCGTCAAGAGTGGGTGGTGGAGAGAAGCCGGACCAACAGAAGGTATTTGAAACGTGAGGCGGAAACTCGCTGCGTGGCGGGGCGGAGCGTCCTGGCGCGGAGCAGGGGCTGCTCGGCGCGGAGGGGCTGGGCTGCTCGGCGCGGGGCGGACCCGTCGGCGCGGGGCGGACGCGTGACCGGCGCGGGGCGGACGCGTGACCGGCGCGGGGCGGACGCGTGACCGGCGCGGGGCGGACGCGTGACCGGCGCGGGGCGGACGCGTGACCGGCGCGGGGTGGCGAAGTGTCGCGGCACAGAAGGCGGAAGTGAAGTGAAGTGAAGTGAAGTGGCTCAGTCGTGTCCGACTCTTTGCGACCCCGTGGACTTTAGCCTACCAGGCTCCTCAGTACATGGGATTTTCCAGGCAAGAATACTGGAGTGGGTTGGCATTTCCTTCTTCAGGGGATCTTCCCGACCCGGGGATCGAACCTGGGTCTTCCGCCTTGTAGGCCGGCGCTTTACCGTCTGAGCTACCAGGGGGGCAGAGGAAACTGTAATTCAATACTGTAATCACTGCTAAAGGGGACTGCAGCCAGGGGACTGCTCCTTGGAAGTAAAGTTATGATAGAACTACATGGTGTATTAAAAAGCAGAGGAATGACATTGCCAACAAAGGTCCCTATAGAGAAACTGTGGTTTTTCCAGTAGTCAGCTAGTTCAGTTCAGTTCAGTCGCTCAGTCGTGTCCGACTCTTTGCACCCCATGAATCGCAGCATGCCAGGCCTCCCTGTCCATCACCAACTCCCGGAGTTCACTCAAATTCACGACCATGGAGTCAGTGATGCCATCCAGCCATCTCATCCTCTGTCATCCCCTTTTCCTCCTGCCCCCAATCCCTCCCAGCATCAGAGTCTTTTCCAGTGAGTCAGCTCTTCGCATGAGGTGGCCAAAGCTAGGGATGTGATTAAAAAAGGGATGTGAGAGTCGGTCCATAAAGAAGGCTGAGCATAGAAAAATCGATGCTTTTGGATTGTGGTGCTGGAGATTAGTGTTGAGAGTCCCTTGGAGAGCAAGGAGATCAAAGCAGTCAACCCGAAAGGAGACCAACCATGAATAGTCATTGGAAGGACTGATGCTGGAGCTGAGGCTCCAATACTTTGGCCACATGATGCAAATATCAGACTCACTGGAAAAGACTTCGAGGCTGGGAAAGATTGAAGGCAGGAGGAGAATGGAATGACAGAGGATGAGACGGTTAGATGGCATCACCAACTCAATGGACATGAGTTTGAGCAAACTCCAGGAGATGGTGAAAGACAGGGAAGCCTGGCATCCACGAGGTTGCAGTGAGTCAGTCATGACTGAGCGACTAAACAACAACAACAACAACAGCACATCACTGATAGGGCATAGACTGGGAATTTGTGGAGGGTGTGTCTGTTTTTTTCCCAGGGAAACAGGGGGCCTAGTGGGGGTCTCAAATCAGTGATAATGGGGAAGGGTGGCTCTTGGCAGTAACCCTTTTCCTGGAAGTGAAGTGGCAGAATTCTTTAATCTTTGCTCTTTTCCATAATTACAGGATCCAAAGTAAGCTTCAACTTTGTCATCAGAAGCTATAATACCAAGAAAAGTCAAAGAAGATAAATACACATGTAATAGTTAAAAATGGAACCTTAGGAATATTAACCCAATAATAATAAAAACAACAAGGAAGACCTGAGAACCTCGGTGTATGTACCTTAGAACTTTGGTGAGGGGCCCTGTGTGTTCCTTTGGGCTGTGTTGTGTCTGGTCCTGTCACATCTTAGAGACATCAGTACGTGTTGGACGACGTTCCTCTGAATAAACAAGTCAAAGGTCTGGGTTGAACCAGAACCCAGAGGTTATATTGATGCCAAAATCTTGGCTCTCTGTGCAGAAATGCCAAACCGAAATATTTGAAATACAAACACAGAGACAGAGTTATGGAGGATAAAGAGTGGCTTTATATATGTGCGAGGCTAAAAGGGAACACTTTAGGCCCCCTCCCTGGTGAGTAGGGAGATGTTATATCATCCGCTAGGGATATATGCTAAGGATCAAGGCAGTAACAGTCTTGTATTCTTGTTTCCTCTGCAAAGTTGTAAAAGGATGGGGTTGGTGACAAGATGAAGTTGTGTGCAGGGTCTTAGGTGGTCTGGTGTCCTAATCAGTGCAGTGGTAAAGAATCCACCTGCCAGTACAGGAGACTTGGGTTCGATTCCTGGGTCATGAAGATCCCCTGGAGGAAGAAATGGCAACCTATTTTGTGTCCATTGAGTCACAAAAGAGTTGGACACGATTGACCCGGTGTCAGCATCCTTCTTTGATTAGCAACTGTTCTGCCCTTTGGAACTCACAGAAGGTCATGGAGGCTGCAGGCCTGTCTTTAAGAAATGGGAACCAAAAAGGCCTCTGTGCCTGGGAGCACCACAGGGCCCTGCTCTGCAGCCTCAATACTAGGAAAAATATTTTCCATTTTGCCATTTCTCTGGTGATCACGGAAAAAAAAGTCCTTGCACAGCATCCTGGATATTATGTGTATGATTAGACAGTGACGAAATATTATACTGATGTAACTAAATTATCCCCTCATCTCCTGTTACCAGCTGTGCTCTGGTGAAGAAATTGCTGGTGGGAATAAGCCTTTCTTCATTAATAAAGTGAAAAAGCAGTCAGTTGTTTTCTGTGTTCTGAGAAAAAAGCTGGATGTGAATTGTCCACGTTCCACATGCAGCCAGAAAACTCGGATGTGGATAGATGTGGTCTTACCTTAAAATGGTTTCACCCAGACACCTGAGGGAAAGTCTTCACGGAATTCCAAGAGAAGATGTACTGAGGATTTAGCACATATGAGGCAGTAAACACAAACTGAATGGAATTATCCAAGACAAATGCAACATTGTTGGGAAAACAAAACTAAACACCAAAGTGAATGGCCTGGAAATTATCATACTGAGAGGGTAACACACAGGAAGGTCAGGGGTCCCCACATGGAGGATATAGGCTGCAAGTGTCAACATTTGTCTTTCTGAAGATTTATTTATTCCTCGAATTCTCTCTTTTGTGATCTGCTGTAAGAACTGTCATAAAAAATGGCCAAATTCATTACAATTGTAAGGATTCCCTCCAATATGAGTTTTTTGGGGGGAGGAATATTGAGGAAATATTGTTTTCTTAAACATGTTTCCAAATTCAGTATAGTGTACCGTTTCTGACACACATGAATCACTTCGTTATGCCCATGGTGTGAATATTTCATGGAACAAACTACACAATATTCATTACCTGTCCAAGTTTGCTTTCCATACATATCCTCTCACGTTCCACAGTTTTGATCTTTGAGTTAAAGCTTCAGTGTGCACACTACTTCTGTGTGGTTTCTCGGAAAAACATATATTCTGAATTCTACACCCCACTCCAGTACTCTTGCCTGGAAAATCCATGGACGGAGGAGCCTGGTGGGCTGCAGACCACGGGGTCGCTAAGAATCGGACACAACTGAGCAACTGCACTTTCACTTTTCACTTTCATGCATTAGAGAAGGAAATGGCAACACACTCCAGTGTTCTTGCCTGGCGAATCCCAGGGAAGGGAAGCCTCGTAAGCTGCCATCTACGGGGTTGCACAGAGTCGGACACGAATGAAGCGACTTAGCAGCAGCAGCAGGAGCAGCAGTGTACTCTGAACCCTCCAGAAAGCCCTTGCCAGTCCATTTCCAAGACTCCTCTTCACTATGGAGTCTTGTCTAACACTTCAACTCAAGGTGAAATTTTTCCCACTCCCATTGCATTTGAGCATTGCTCCAGAATGTTCCTGAATTTGGATGTTTGGTAAAATCCTTCCCACAAATATTACATTTGTGTGGTTTAACTCCAGGATATGTATTCTTACACACCTAAAGAGTGAGCAGTAACTATAAAACTTCCATAAAGCATAAAATAAAGTATAAAACTGCCAAAGTATAAATTATTTAGTGAATCCTGAGTTTAAGCCACTACCTAAAGGTCCTGCCATATTCTGTACACTGGTAAGGTTCTCTCTAGTATGGATCATCTGATGACTAGTGCAATGTGAGTCCCAAGTAAAGGTTTTACACACTCATGTCATTTGTAAGCGTTCTCTCCAGAATGACTTCTTTACTGCATCCTGACTTAGGATTGTTGTCTAAAAGCCCTGACACACTCATTAAACTGATATAGTTCCTATCCATTGTGAATATTCTCAAGAAGCCTTTTGACCCTCAGAAAAGTCAAACTAGAAGAAACCTCACAAAAGCTTTGGTTCTGTGTTCAGACATAACTAACCATCACATAATTAATTCTGAATGGAAATCGTACCCACATAGTGCATGTGGTGTCTTTTGGAAGGCATTCAGTATTTACAAAACATGAGAAAATTCATACTGGTGAGAATCCATACATTTGGAGCACAGTCCGTCCCTCCAATCTTAAGATTGGAGGAAATCATGTAAATATAATGTGTGTGGCCAGGGCTTCAATAACAGGTCTCACCTTTCCCATCAGCAGAGAATTCGTAATGCAGAGACACAAATGTAAGAGTGTGGCAAATCCTTCAGGTGGCATTCAGGCCTCAAGAGACATCAGGTGATGGACCGGAGAGACCATCCGAATGCAGTCAGTGTGTCCAGGCTTTTGTCAGGTGTGTTTACACCTTAGGCTTCTTGAGAATATTCACACTGGATAGAAACTATATCAATGTAATGAGTGTGCTTTTAGAAAACAGTCCTAAGTCAGGATTCAGTAAAGGAGTCATTCTGGAGAGAAAGCTTACAAGTGACATGAGTGTGTAAAACCTTTACTTGGGGCTCACATTGCACTAGCCATCAGATGATCCATACTAGAGAGAACCTTACCAGTGTACAGAATATGGCACGACCTTTAGGTGGTGTCTTAAACTGAGGAGTCACTAAATAATTTATACTTTGGCAGTTTTATACTTTGTTTTAGAGGACTTTCCTGGTGGCTCAGATGGTAATTTGTCTGTCTACAATGCAAGAGACCTTGCTTCGATCCCTGGGTTGGGAAATGCCCTGGAGAAGGAAATGGCAACCCACTCCAGTACTCTTGCCTTGAAAATTCCACTTATGTGGTTTCCCTCCTGTATGACCTGCCCAACAGTCAGCTGAGGCTGAACATGCACTAGAAGCTTTACCATATTTCTTTCATTTGTATGGTTTCTATACAGTATGAATTCTTTGATTAATTATAAGGCCTGAACTCTGACTAAAAGCTTTGCTACACTCATTATATCTGCACTAAAACGTTTCTCATAATTTTTGTATTTATAACATTTTTCTCTACTATGAATTATCTGATTTCTTAGATGGTCATTTCAAGCACTGCCCACATACATCACATCTCTATGCTGTCTCTCCTGTATGAACTGCATGATGGTGAGGCTAACTGTGCAGTAAAACTTTTGTCAGAATGGTTACATTTGTAAGGTTTCTCTCCAGTATGAATTCTCCAATGAACTGCAAGGTTTGCATTTAAAGGCCTTGCCACTGAGATCACATTTATATGGTTTCTCTCCAGTATGAATTCTCTGATGAATTCCAAGCTGTGGGTTTCCAGTAAAGCATCAGCCACACATAGCACATTTACACAGTTTCTCTCCAGTATGAATTCTCTGATGAAATGCAAGGTTTCCCATTTGACTGAAGGCCTTGCCAGATAGATCATTATTGATATGGCTTCTCCCCAATATGCTTCCAATGAACTGCAAAGACCTGCAACTGAAGACTTTGCCACATAAATTACCTTTCTACACTTTTCCTCCTGTATGAACTGCCTGATGGCAATTTAAGGATGACTGTGCACTGAAATGTTTGTCCTAATTGTTATATTTGTAAGGTTTCTCTCCAGTATGAATTCCCTGATGAATTACAAGAATTGTATTTCGACTAAAGGCCTGTCCACATACATCACATTTATATGGTTTCTCTCCAGTATGAACTCTCTGACGAACTACCAGCCTTGAATTTACACTAAAGGTCTGCCACACACATCACATTTATATGGTTTCTCTCCAGTATGTACTCTCCAATGAACTACAAGCTGTGAATTTAGACTAAAGGCCTTGCCACATAGATCACATTTATATGGATTTTCTCCAGTATGAAATCTCCAATGAATTACAAGTATTGACTTTCGAGTATAGCCACATACATCACATTTATATGGTATGAATTCTCCAGTGAATTAAAAATATTGACTTTTGAGTATAGCCACGGCCACATACTTCAGATGTATATGGTTTCTCTCCACTATGAAGGGTCTGATGAACTGTACACCTTGCTTTTCGACTAAAGGCCTTTCCACACACATCACATTTGTATGGTTTCTCTCCAGTATGATTTCTCTGATGAATTATAAGGGTCAATTTATCATTAAACACCTTACAACATATGTTACATTTATATGCTTTTCTTCCTGTATGCATTCTTTGATGTCTAGTAAGTTCTGCGTACTGAAGAAAAGTTATGTTACACTCATTACAACTGTAAGTTTTTTTCTTGTGTGCTTCCTAGTCTGGTACCAGTTCTGAGGGATGTATAACAGCACTCTCTTGTTTATGAGAACTGTCTTTACAGACACTACAAGTTCTCTGAGGTGGTAAACCTGAGGCGCTACTGTTGATATTCGCCACAACCTGACTACATTCAGAAACTGTCCCTTCAGATTCAAGTATCTGCAACTGATCCTGAAAGCTTGATCCATGCCTTTCAATGGGCTGATTTTCCTGCATCACTTCTACTATCATGAGCTCTTCTATCGGTGAGATTGTTGTTATGGGATAGAGAGGTTTCTCTGTCATTTCTTTCATCATCTGTCCACAGACACTCAAAATCATACATATTTTCCTGTATCTTTCTGAGGAAAAACATCTTCAATTTCATGGCTTTCAGCTCTTCCAAACCACTCTTTGAAAAATTTCTTCTTTACCACTGTTTCCTTTTGCCTGTAATTTCTTGATCATATGTATTTGAGACACATCTACAAAATATGAAAAACAAATGCATTCTATCAATTACAATTCATAAATAAATTGTTTCATGCTGAATACATGGTATTATACCAAAAGGCATATTCATGCTGAACGGAATTACACATCTTCCCAATGATGATCTTAAAAATATTTGAAATGCTAAACAAATAGAACTGTTTAAAAATGAAAGAGCAATCACATGTAATCCAAATTAATTTTAGGGTAGCCTAGCTTCAAAGATACAGTCAGAACATATTAATTTTTTCCAAACTCATGTCAGTTTTCAAAGAAAAGGATATTTTTGCACCATGACTTCTAAACTCATTCTACTTGGTAGTAAACACACTGCTGTCTCATAATTGAGGAGAAAATATAGCATATTGTACACATTTTACGCATACTTACACATAAGTAAATGGTAAAGAAGAGACAGGGCTATGTAGGTGATTTGGTAGTAAAGAATTAGCCTGCCAATGCAGGAGACATAGGCTAGGGAGCTTCAATCCCTTGGTGGGGAAGATCCCCTGGAGGAAGAAATGGCACCCACAGAACTAATCTTGCCTAAAAAGAATTCCATGGATAAGGAGCTTAGCAGGCTACTATCCATGAGATCACAAAGAATCAGATAGGACAATCAACTGAACAAGCATTCATTAACAGGCAATACACTGCAATGGTAAATAATCCCAAAGAAGCACTTTAACAAATAATGGAAAACATAAATAGTAGTTGACAACTGTTCAGGAAATTCCCGACAATAATGGGGAGGAAGAAAAGAAAACTTTTCTAAATACCTCTTATAAATCTATCAGTAGATAGACGTATAGGCATTTTATGACATTGACAAGTGGTTCACGTCAGTTACATTGTGCAATACATAAAGACCATCTTTAAATTAAAAATATTAATAAATGAAACATTGTCTACTTAAAGAACAGTCATTCAGTAGAGCAATTCCCTATCTATACAGTAACTTTAACTTATTCAGTTCATTGGTTCCAAGATACATGTCAAGGAACAAGCTTTGGGGCCTCCCTTCTGGCTCAGAGGTAAAGAATCCACCTGGTAATTAACACAAGGCACAAGGGTTCCATCCCTCATCCGGGAAGTTCCCACATACCTTGGAGCAACGAAGCCTGTAGGCCACAACTCCGTGTTCCAGAGTTAGGGAGTCACAACTACTGTGCACAGGCATAGAGCCCACACACGGTAACAAGAGAAGGCATTAGAATGAGAAGTCCGTGTACTGCAAGTAGAGAGTGGCCCTTGCCTGCCACAAGCGGCGAAAAGCCCCTGAAGCAACAAAGACCCAGTGCAACCAAAAAGAAAAAACATTTTAAAAATGTAATGTACTGGTATGAAGAAAACCAATATTATTTGAAAACTTATTAACCAGAGTCAGAGACAACACTCATAAAAATGAAAAGTAAAATAAAAAACATACAAGATATAAATTAGACAAAGAGATGTCACCATAAGCAAGACAGGAAGGAAATATATTCTTTAAACAAAAGTATGACCCAGATAATCTTCATGACCCAGATAATCATGATGATGTGATCAATAATCTAGAGCCAGACATCTTGGAATGTGAAGTCAAGTAGGTCTTAGGAAGCATCACTATGAACAAAGCTAGTGGAGGTGATGGAATTCCAGTTGAGCTGTTTCAAAACCTGAAAGATAATGCTGTGAAAGTGCTGCACTCAATATGCCAGCAAATTTGGAAATCTCAGCAGTGGCCACAGGATTGCAATAGGTCAGTTTTCACTCCAATTCCAAAGAAAGGCAATGAGAAAGAATGCTCAAACTACTGCACAATTGCACTCATCTCACATGCTAGTAAAGTAATGCTCAAAATTCTCCCAGCGAGGCTTCAGCAATATGTGAACCGTGAACTCCCTGATGTTCAAGCTGGTTTTAGAAAAGGCAGAGGAATCAGAGATCAAATTGCCAACATCTGCTGGATCACGGAAAAAGCAAGAGAGTTCCAGAAAAACATCTATTTCTGCTTTATTGACTATGCCAAAGCCTTTGACTGTGTGGATCACAAGAAACTGTGGAAAATTCCAAAAGAGTAGGAAATACCAGACCACCTAACCTGCCTCTTGAAAAATCTATATGCAGGTCAGCAAGCAACAGTTAGAACTGGACATGGAACAACAGACTGGTTCCAATTAGGAAAAGGAGTACGTCAAGGCTGTATATTGTCACCCTGCTTATTTAACTTATATGCAGAGTACATCATGAGAAACGCTGGACTGGAAGAGGCACAAGCTGGAATCAAGATTGCCAGGAGAAATATCAATAACCTCAGATATGCAGATGACACCACCCTTATGGCAGAAAGTGAAGAGGAGCTAAAGAGCCTCTTGATGAAAGTGAAAGTGGAAAGTGAAAAAGTTGGCTTAAAGCTCAACATTCAGAAAATGAAGATCGCGGCATCCAGTGCCATCACTTCATGGGAAATAGATGGGGAAACAGTGGAAACAGTGTCAGACTTTATTTTGGGGAGCTCCAAAATCACTGCAGATGGTGACTGCAGGCATGAAATTAAAGGACGCTTACTCCTTGGAAGAAAAGTTATGACTAACCTAGATAGAATATTCAAAAGCAGAGACATTACTTTGCCGACTAAGGCCCGTCTGGTCAAGGCTGTGGTTTTTCCTGTGGTCATGTATGCATATGAGAGTTGGACTGTGAAGAAGGCTGGGCGCCGAAGAATTGATGCTTTTGAACTGTGGTGTAGGAGAAGACTCTTGAGAGTCCCTTGGACTGCAAGGAGATCCAACCAGTCCATTCTGAAGGAGATCAGACCTGATGTATTCTTTGGAAGGAATGATGCTAAAGCTGAAACTCAAGTACTTTGTGCACCTCATGTGAAGAGTTGACTCATTGGAAAAGACTCTGATGCTGGGAGGGATTGGGGGCAGGAGGAGAAGGGGACGACCGAGGATGAGATGGCTAGATGGCATCATGGACTCAATGGACGTGAGTCTGAGTGAACTCCGGGAGATGGTGATGAACAGGGAGGCCTGGCGTTCTGCGATTCATGGGGTCGCAAAGAGTCGGACACGACTGAGGGACTGAACTGAACTGAAACAAAAGTAATCTTTGAAGCAAATTCCCTGATGGTCCAATTGTTAGGACTATGCACATACCCTTGAGGGGGCACAGATTCCATCCAGCAATGGGGAACTAAGATACCACCTGCCACATGGGACAGCAAAAAAAAAAACAAAAACAAAAACAAAAACAGAGTAACTTCTGACTTTTTCTGTAAAACAGGCAACATTCCATGCAACCAAATAAAGGTAGTAGATTCACAGGGTTCCTGTACACAACTCCATGGAACATGAAAGTAAATGAGCAAAAGTAGGACTGAAACCGAAACTTACAGATTCATCCATGCTCTGAACCATCAGGGCCTACTTGGGCAAAATAGAGGACAAAAAGTTACAATGAACTCCAGGAGTGTAAAAAGGAAACTTCAGATCAGACACAAGAACTGACCCGTGTAATTGTGTTACTCTTGGAAATTATTCCCAAGGCACCAACAACACATCAATTCAGGTCCTGTCTAAGAGAGGACCTCAATGTGTACTGTCCTTACAGGTTTCCTGAGTGAGAATCACAGAAGATCCAAACCACATTTCTGTTACACACACCCCTGAAGGATGTGGCAAAAGTAGTAACAACAAGAACAGCTGAGGGCTCTGAACAGAAAGACAGGTTGAAGGCAGCTCTGTGTAGGATCTGAGACACCAAATGCAATCGAAGAGCTGCCAGTCTTCCCCTTCTTCCAGTGAGGTCTCCCAAGTGCAGCAAACAGGAAGAGAACCAGGCTGGGTCCGAAATAATCTCTGGAGGTGTCAGCGCTGTTCTACACGGACCAAAAAGCAGGCATCTGATGGGATCCAGCACAGAAGAGGGACAAAGAGGAAATAGATCCCTTTGAAACACCTCATCACATGCTTCCCATAGTCAAGCAACAACACTGACAGGAGTCAAAGGACAGATCATATAAAGATTTTGCCTTTTAGGACCTCTTTTCTTGGAGGTCCACTTTGAATAAAAACTCTTTTTTTTTTCCCCTAATTAAATCATTTTCTTCATTAAGAGACAGCCACCTGTAAGTCAGACATACTTTCTTTCTCCCTAATAAAATGTAATTTTCTCGTAGGAGACTGATGGGCTCCATGTTAAATGTCTTGAATGTGTCATCTTCCCCTTTGCATTCCCTGAGATAAGAGATAGGTAGGATCCAGTTGAGGAATTTACGCCCAACAAAAATGGTAAATACACAGTCATTCTCTAATCTCAGGGAATAATTATGGCAAGGACAAAGAAAGGAAAAAACCCTGTTTGTTAAGGGAGACACTACACATGCCCAGAAAGGCTGCTTGGAGTCAAAACTCACAGGATAATCCCAGGCCATAATGAGTCCTGCTCCTCCCAGAAGCCTTCACTTTGAGATCCAACTTGGCTAAGGTGTGCATGCACACTCCAGGAGGGTCCTGAGACAAATTAGCCAGGGCGAATAAACAAGGTGATTGGCCTGAGGGAAGATGAAGACCTGGAAAACTGCCCCTTTGTAAAGAATCTACACTTCCCAAAGGCGTCTCTCTCTCTCTCTGAGGTTGCCCAGGTGTCTTGCCATATGTACTTTTCCTTTCAATAAACTTTTTCCTTTACTCTTTATCTTCTGTCTCATCATCTGAATTTGTTCTTGACTAGGCAGGTCAGACTAGGGACCTTAGCCCTAAATGTTGGCTCCTGTGGTCGAGGGGTTAGGAGTCTCGATCTGGGAAATTAAGAACTTGCTTCCAGCTTCTGCTTGCTTCCAGCTTCTGCTCGCTCCCACTCACTGCTATGAGCAACCCAAATCAATTTCACTGTTCATACCTTTTGTTACTAAAAACACGGATCTTACTTTCCTTAAGCAACCATGAACTGTCCTTTATATTAGCATTTTGTAGAATGGTGACCATAAATACCAGTGATAACTTCAAAAAAACATTTGCTTTCTTATGGAGAACATCTCAGAGTAGCAGCAAACATATTCATTAATAATCCAAAATGTCTTTAGTGTCGGGAGCCAGCGTGAGGAATCCCACCCGTGACAAGGTCATGCGGAAGGAAGCCTGACAAAACACAAGGACATGTTCGGCTTCAGGGATTCCCCCTGGAAATTCCTGAGCATCCACCCCCCCAAGACCAGAATCTGCCTGCTTTACTATGTTATGCTTTCCACCTACTCTTCTGTCATTAACAGGGGACTGTCCTCCCACCACCTTTTTCTGGAAAAAATTAAAGCTTTTAGATAATAAATCTCCTGGGCATAATAACAAGTGTTTCAATCCAAAAACCCCTCTGATGGCTTTCTAGCCTGCCTGCAGGACTCGTACAGCTGCACAAGTGATTGTTTGAGGCCTCCTGACCGCAGGAGGCACAGGAAGCTTAAAACATTCTAGAAATGTCGGGGCTTCCGAGGAGTCAAAATCATTAGAATAGGACTGATTAAAGGTTTCATTTGTTGAGCCAATACTTGCTGCCAAATTTTCATATCTTTTATTTTTAGGTATAGTTGGTATATAGAAAAACAGGTAGTAGACCTGGTATTAGCAACACTAGATCTTTGAGTTAAGTACTTTCTTTGTTATAACCCACTGCACCTTTGTTCTATAGGAATGTAACTTTTTTGTACTTTGAGGGTGATGCAGAGTAAAGAAAAAACACTTCTAGGGAAAAGGAGTTTTCTGGACAATTATCCAGGAAGAGAGCCATAAAAATGTTAACAAGCCTCTTGGCCAGAAGATAATGTAAACCACCTGAGACCTTTTGTATACGGGAAGTATGCAAAAAGAAAGTCTTGTCTTAATGAGGGTCACGACTGCTGCCCCTGCATAACTCTATTTCTTTATGTACAACTTGGGGTATATAAGCTGATTTTGAAAAATAGTTTTTGGAGTCTTGCACCGATGCTGGGCTTCCCCATGTCGTTCTTTTCTTTTTCCGGCTGAATTCCCATCTGGAGCAGGAAGGCTCATCATGTCTACTTATTTGTCCCGGCTTCTAAGATCCCTAAGAGAGAGAGCCCAAGGCGGGGCACTCTCCGATATTCAAACCGACACCGGTGGCCTAATGTAGATGGTGCAAGTTCCTTGTCTGGAACTTTATTGGTCTTCCACATAATCCAAGTTATTCAGCCCTCTTTCTCTACTTAATTTTCCTACTATACTATTGTTTCTTAATCTAATCATATTAATAAACAAATAAGTTTTTCTTACACCAATGCCGTCCCCGCTTCGAATTCCCTGGATCCACCAGGGCAGGACCTTGGCACTTTAGTTTCTCTATGAGAGGAAATTATCAATAATCAGTGCCTATGTGTGGGCTAAGTCGCTTCAGGAATGTAAGACTTTTTCCAAACCCATGGACTGTAGCCTGCCAGCTCCTCCATCCATGGGATTCTCTAGGCAAGAATACTGAAGTGGGTTGCTACTTACTTCTCCAGATCTTTCCGACACAGGGATTAAGCTCTCAATTCAATCAGTTCAAAAGGTTGAGGCCTCAGGCAAACTGAGTTGTGTATTTCAAGGACTTGGTAAAGGTTGTGTGCTGTGCTAAGCTGCTTCAGTTACGCCAGACTATCTGCAATCCCATGGACTATATTCTGCCACGCTACTCTTTCCATGGGGCTCTCCAGGCAAGAACACTCTGATGGGTTGCTATTCCCTCCTCCAGGGGATCTTCCTAACCCAGGGATCAAACCCACCTTTCCCACACGTGCAGGCATGTTCTATACCATTAGAGTCATCTAATAGTAATACAAGCAGAAAATAATACACAAAATACTTTAATGCCAGTCTGTATAAAATATCTGTATTTAAAAATAATATGAGGGCATTCCCAGTGGCTCACTGGTAAAGAGTCCACTGACCAATATATGAAACACAGGTTGTTGCCTGGTCCGGTAAGTTCCCACTTGCTGTCAGGGAATGTTTGATAGGAGGATTCCTACGTGGTGTTTCTCACAAGTCCTTTGTTTCTTTTCAAGAGAAGCAGCACACTGCTCCCAGGAACTGAAGTCATTGTGTGAGACAAGCTGGAATCTCCTTTAGTAAACATTCTCTTTACTACAAAACTGCTTAGTCTCGATCCCCTTTCTTGAGATATGGATTGTCTCCTGACCTTGTGACCATTATTAATTCCCTTGTTAACAGTTGCTGTACGTTTGGTTTTCTGATCTTTATCACAGTCGTAAGAAACTTCTTGTACTACAGCCTATATATATGCACAGAAAAATCATTAAAGTGCCTTTGCTCCATCAGAGGTTAGGGCCTCATGACGTTTTTGTTTCTCTCTCTCTCCCCCGATAGTTCTCTGGATGTAGAGACCCATCGAGCTCACTCACTCCTGCAGGAGAGTGAGGTGCCCCGTGTGAAGGCGCACTGTGCCTTCACCCCCTCGAGAGGGCGTCTGGTGCTGTTGCGAGCGACGCAAGCCCTGTGTCAAGGATTTTATTGGTTTTCTGCGTAAACCACGGAATATCAGCCTCTTTCTCTCTTTCACATTCTGATCATTGACTCTGGACCACCAGGTTCCAGTCCGTTAAAGGACCCCAACAAGTGGCACCCAGAACAGGGACACTGGTATACGTGGCATTTCGGACGGAGTGGCTCCAGACTCCTATTGAGGTCGGTAAGTACTAAGACACTGGTCAAAAGGCTAGAAACTATTTGTCTATTTTACTTTACCATTTGTTTAAAGCTCAGGGACTTTCGGTTTAGCCCAATAAATAGAGGCTTACTTTCAAACAGTGGTTAAAAGTAATCCTTGGTTCTTTGATAAAGGCAGTTTTGATTTAGAAATTTGGCACCAGGTCAAAGAAAATGTTGAATGGGCTGCCAAACAGGGAAAACATATTCCAATTGATTTCAGGCCCCTATGGGCTCTCATTAAAGTTGTAATTCTGCCATTTCAAGGTAAATTCTAGCCCTCCCAATATTCAACAACAGACAGAACACTTATTGCATGAATATCAAGTAGATGATAAACTTTATAAAAGGCCCAATTAGAACATAAAATATTTCAAATTTTTCTTACTAAACCTACCCCAGTTACTCCAAATGTTCCTCCTCTGCCAACCAGTGCAACTCCAAAAGTCTCTCCTTTGTCAGATGTTTTTTGACACCAAAATTGGCAATGCTCTTCTGGACAATAATGATAAGTCCTTGGCACAGACTCATATTTGCAGAAAACCAGCACTTACTTGCTCTCCTCCGAGAATGAGACTCTGAATTACTGGTTTTGCAAGCACAAGTTACTAACACCAGTGCTTTCTCCATCCTTCCAGTTTTAAGAAATCCTGATGCTCAAGTGCACATAATACCTCAATATGATGGTATTAATCTTTTTCACATGCAACAAATGAAAAAGGCTATAACTATGTATGGCCCACATTTGCCTTTTCCTAGAGAGCTTCTAACGCAAAAGTAGGAAGTCAAGAAACACCTGGAGTAACAGGCAAATTTAGCCTTGGAATACGGAATGAAGCAGGGCAAAGACTAATAGAGTTTTGCCAAGACAATCCACTGGTCATAGCAAACACCCTCTTCCAACAATACAAGAGAAGACTCTACACAAGGACAACAACAGATGGTCAACACCGAAATCAGATTGATTATATTCTTTGCAGCCAAAGATGGAGAAGCTCTACACAGTCAACAAAAACAAGACTAGGAGCTGACTGTGGCTCAGATCATGAACTCCTTATTACCAAATTCAGACTTAAATTGAAGAAAGTAGGGAAAACCGCTAGACCATTCAGGCATGACCTACATCAAATCCCTTATGATTATACAGTGGAAGTGAGAAATAGATTTAAGGGACTAGATCTGATAGATAGAGTGACTGATGAACTATGGAATGAGGTTCGTGACATTGTACAGGAAACAGGGATCAAGACCATCCCCATGGAAAAGAAATGCGAAAAAGCAAAATGGCTCTCTGGGGAGGCCTTACAAATAGCTGTGAAGAGAAGAGAGGTGAAAAGCAAAGGAGAAAAAGAAAGATATAAACCTCTGAATGCAGAGTTCCAAAGAATAGCAAGAAGAGAAAGAAAACCTTCCTCAGCGATCAATGCAAAGAAATAGAAGAAAAGAATAGAATGGGAAAGACTAGAGATCTCTTTAAGAAAATCAGAGATGCCAAGGGAACATTTCATGCAAAGATGGGCTCGATAAAGGACAGAAAAGGTATGGACCTAACAGAAGCAGAGATATTAAGAAGAGGTGGCAAGAATACATAGAAGAAGTGTACAAAAAAGATCTTCATGTCCTGGATAATCACGATGGTGTGATCACTCACCTAGAGCCAGACATCCTGAAATGTGAAGTCAAGTGGGCCTTAGAAACCATCACTATGAACAAAGCTAGTGGAGGTCATGGAATTCCAGTTGAGCCGTTTTAAATCCTGAAAGATGATGCTGTGAAAGTGCTGCTCTCAATATGCCAGCAAATTTGGAAAACTCAGCAGTGGCCACAGGACTGGAAAACGTCAGTTTTCCTTCCAATCCCAAAGAAAGGCAATGCCAAAGAATGTTCAAACTACCGCACAATTGCACTCATCTCACATGCTAGTAAAGTAATGTTCAAAATTCTCCAAGCCAGGCTTCAGCAATACGTGAACCATGAACTTCCAGATGTTCAAGCTGGTTTTCGAAAAGGCAGAGGAACCAGAGATCAAATTGCCAACATCCGCTGGATCATGGTAAAAGCAAGAGAGTTCCAGAAAAACATCTATTTCTGCTGTATCGACCTTGCCAAACCCTTTGACTGTGTGGATCACAAAAAACTGTGGAAAATTCTGGAAGAGTAGGGAATACCGGAGCACCTGACCTGCCTCTTGAGAAATCTGTATGCAGGTCAGGAAGCAACAGTTAGAACTGGACATGGAACAACAGACAGGTTCCAAATAGGAAAAGGAGTACGTCAAGGCTGTATATTGTCACCCTGCTTATTTAACTTCTATGCAGATTACATCATGAGAAACGCTGGACTGGAGCAAACACAAGCTGGAATCAAGATTGCCAGGAGAAATATCAATAACCTCAGATATGCAGATGACACCACCCTTATGGCAGAAAGTGAAGAGCAACTAAAAAGCCTCTTGATGAAAGTGAAAGTGGAGAGTGAAAAAGTTGGCTTAAAGCTCAACATTCAGAAAACGAAGATCATGGCATCCCGGAAATAGATGGGGAAACAGTGAAAACAGTGAGGGGTGAAGGGGGTGAAGTCACTCAGTCGTGTCCGACTCTTGGCGATCCCATGGACTGTAGTCTAGCAGTCTCTGTTCATGGGAATTTCCAGGCAAGACTACTTGAATGGGTTGCCATTTCCTTCTCCAGGGGATCTTCCTGACCCAGGGATCGAACCCAGGTCTCCTGCATTGCAGGCAGACTCTTTACCCTCTCAGCCACCAGGGACAGTGAAAACAGTGTCAGACTTTATTTTTCTGGGCTCCAAAATCACTGCAGATGGTGACTGCAGCCATGAAATTAAAAGTCACTTACTGCTTGGAAGAAAAGTTATGACCAACATAGATAGCATATTGAAAAGCAGAGACATTAGTTTGCTGACCAAGGTCTGTCTAGTCAAGGGTATGGTTTTTCCTGTGGTCATGTATGGTTGTGAGAGTTGGACTGTGCAGAAAGCTGAACGCTGAAGAATTGATGCTTTTGAACTGTGGTGTTGGAGAAGACTCTTGAGAGTCCCTTGGACTGCAAGGAGATCCAACCAGTCCATTCTAAGGAGATCAACCCTGGGATTTCTTTGGAAGGAATGATGCTAAATCTGAAACTCCAGTACTTTGTGCATCTCATGCGAAGAGTTGACTCATTGGAAAAGACTCTGATGCTGAGAGGGATTGGGGGCAGGAGGAGAACGGGACAACAGAGGATGAGATGGCTGGATGGCATTACGGACTCGATAGACGTGAGTCTGAGTGAACTCCGGGAGTTGGTGATGGACAGGGAGGCCTGGCATGCTGCGATTCATGGGGTCGCAAAGAGTTGGACACGACTGAGCGACTGAACTGAGAGAGCTTCTAAATGTTGCGGCATCTTCTAATGGAAACATTTTCCCCTATGATTGGCGAACTTTAATAAAAGCTCTCCTTAAACCAGGAGAATATCTTCAATGGACATGTGGTTTCATGATAGAGCCAGAGATCATGCTAACAAGAATGCTCGAGCTGGCACTCCCCAAAACCAAATTACTTACGAAATGTTAACTGGCTCCAGACAATTTGATACCACAGAAGCTCAAATACAATGCCCTCCTTTGTTGTATTAACAATAAGAAACAGTGGCCTTTGAAGCTTGGGATCGAATTACTTCTCAAGGAGAGCCTTCAGGTAGTTACACTAAAATATTACAAGGGCCTAATGAAAGTTATGCTGGTTTTTTAGCTCGATTAGAAACTGCCATTTCCTGTACTGTAATCGGAGAAGAAACCAAAAAACAGCTAGAAAAATTACTTGCTTATAAGAATGCAAATCAGGAATGTCAAAGAGCTATCACTCCAATCCGTGAGTTGGGACTATTATTGACTATTTGAAGGCTTGTGGCAATCTAGGATCAGAAACTCAAAAGATGCAAATGCTAGTTGAGACAATGGTTGCTGCCTTTAGAAAGGGAAATGAAGGATCCTTTACATGTGGAGATAAAAACCATTTAGAAAGGGACTGCCCTAAGAAGGCTAATAAGAAACCTCCAAGAATTTGCCCTCTCTGCCTTAGAGGAATGCACTGGGCCAAAGACTGTAAATCTAAATTTGATATTGATGAAAAACCTATTCCAGGAAACTCCAAACAGGGGACCCCCCACCCAGGTCCCCTACAACAAAAACCAGGGGCAACTTCTATCTTTCCCCTCAAACCCTCAATATCTGGCAGTGCTGCCGTCAATATACCAGCCCTAAATGATTTTTCCCTTTACCCTCAAGCAGTCCTTTCCAGAGTACCTACCGGACTTTCCGGACCTCTGCCCCCACAAACCTTCAGTCTCTTGCTTGGCCAATCTAGTTTGACTTCTAAAGGAATTACTGTTCACCCTGGAGTAATTGATTCAGATTATAAAGGAGAGATTCAAATGATGATGTCATCTCAGATTCTATGGCAATTCAAAAAGGGGGACAAAATTGCTCAATTACTTCTTTTGCCTTACATTTCTATTAACTCCTCTAATAATGTACGGACAAGCAGATTCGGCAGTACAGATCAAAACCAATCCTTATGGACATCATTGATATCTCTATGTGCCCAACCAAATATAAATATCAAAATTAATGGTACAAGATTTTCTGGTCTCCTCGACATTGGATCTGACATTACTATTATTTCCAAACACTTATGGCCCAAATCTTGGCCTATACAAAAGGTCTCTTGCCAAATTGTGGGAATTTCTCAAACTAAAGTACAAGAAGTCTATCAAAGTGTTCAGATACACCCATGTGAGGGACCAGAAGGCCAGCCTGCAACATTAAGAGCTTATATGATAGATGCACCCCTTAATCTAATAGGAAGGGACTTACTTATGCAATGGCAAACTCAGATATACATTCCACACTTTTCCTAGGGGCCACTGCTCATTTAACAAACAAAACAATTATCAAAATAACTTGGAAGAATGACGAGCCTAGCTGGACAGAGCAATGGCCCCTTACAAAAGAAAAATTACAGGCTGCTAAAGAACTTATAGACACACAATTTGAACTGAAACATATTGAGACATCTTGCTCTCCTTGGAACTTTCCTATTTTTGTTATAAAAAAGAAATTTAACAAATGGTGCCTTTTAACAGACCTTAGGAAAGTTAATGCATCTATGAAACCTATGGGTGCGTTACAACCAGGAATCCCATCACCTACTGCTGCTGCTGCTGCTAAGTCGCTTCAGTCGTGTCCAACTCTGTGCGACCCCATAGACGGCAGCCCACCATCCCTGGGATTCTCCAGGCAAGAACACTGGAGTGGGTTGCCATTTCCTTCTCCAATGAATGAAAGGGAAAAGTGAAAGTGAAGTCGCTCAGTCGTGTCCCACTCTTAGAGACCCCATGGACTGCAGCCTACCAGGCTCCTCCGTCCATGGGATTTTCGAGGCAAGAGTACTGGAGTGGGTTGCCATTGCCTTCTCCCATCACCTACTACTATTCCTCAAAATTGGCATATTATTATTATTATTGATTTACAAATTGCTTTTTAAATATACCTTTACACCCTTTAGACCAAGAGAGATTCACTTTGTCTCGCCCTATTCCTAATCACACTGGGCCTCATAAAAGATTTCAGTAGAGTATGTTACCTAAAGGTATGCTTAGCAGTCCTACTATTTGTTAAAACTTTGTAGTCAAGGCTTTACATCCAATGTGACAGCATTTCTTTCATGCATATATCATGAATATATTGTAACTACAAAAAGGAGAAATTATATTTTTGACACTGAATGGCCAGAATATTCTTTAGACTCTAGAGAATACTGATTAAAATAAACTCTTTTGAAACTGCAAAACCGGTTCTTCTTACACATGCAGTTAGGAATGGGTTAACTTGTTAAAATACTTTTTTGGAGTTCCAGTTCTGCCTGGGAAACAAATCAGGCCTGAAAATACCTTAACTCTTATCATGTCCTTGGGATACACAGACCACTCTATCTAGGACTCCAGCCGTAAACAAACTGGTGAAACTCAAAAATAATAATAATATGACACAAAGATATTTTAAATTTCAAGCAGAAAACTATGCCTATCTATCTAAAATTATCTATGTCTCAATATATGTCTTTGTTTTTGGATAATATGAAGTTAATGACCTCTATTTAAATTCAACTTCACGTGAACTGAAAAATATACAATATTAAAAATAATGTTTATTTAAATTTAACTGTTTGCTAATCTAATTAAGACACATCTTAAGTCATCAACATTGTATAATACTTTTATTATGCCTAGTTTAAGGTAAACTAAATTTGTCAGCAAAAATATAACTTTATATATATATAAATATATAATGATATAATAAATATATTCAATCTATAAAATGCTAACATACAATACACTTCACAATTGCTAAAGAAAAATAAAATATATGCTTTTAATAAAAAGATATGAGAAATGGCAAATAAAATGATAAATATAAAAATATAAAAAGGGTTTATGATAAATAAAAAGAATTTTATGACAAATGGATATAACTCATTGCCCTGAACTTTCTTCCTCTTCCTTCTTATATGTCTGAATCGATACACATTCTTTTATAGGGGCCACACCTCTCTGGAATGAAACTACATGATATGTTATAACCCACCTATTACCTTACTTTGCAATAACACCTAATTCGATAAAGACAGACAATGGCCCTGCCTATATTTCTAAACAATTCAAACAATTTTTAAATTCATTCTCTATTAAACAGATTACAAACATTCCTTATAATCCACAAACACAAGACATAATTAAACTAACACATTATACACTAAAACTACAAATACAAAATTAAATAAGGGGATCTACACAGGAATACTTTTATCTTCCTTATCCAGAGCAGACTTTACTAGATTCTAATGCAATATATTCTTTAAGCCTATAACTATTGTTAATATAGCTGAATTTCTATTTCCAGTCTGTAAGATTCTTAAAACAAAATAACATCAACTTTAATGCCTGTTTCACAATACAAAACAAAAACAAAATAAAAAAGACACCATTTGCGAAATAAGTTATTTGTTCTTAAGAGTATCAAAAATGCAAACTATTCACCTTCTTTTCAGGTCTGTCTTGAAACTATAATCATCTTCCTTAACACACTGAACAGAGAGATTCAACAGCTGCCAGGCTACGTTTCTTTTCCGGGAAAAGGTCAGGTATTTGGATGTGAGCAGCGTTTCATTTATCAAGTTGTTCTCCATCAGCTTTTCAATAATTTCACTTAGGAAAAAATGTTTGACTGTTTGCTCCTAATCCTTTGCCACAAATAACACAAACCACTTAAAACAGAGTCAGATCCCATTTCTTTTTATATCAGAAAAAATGTATGTACGGAATGAGGAAGAAATCAACCCATTAATTCAATTTGGGCTGGAGGAAGGGATCAAGGAATAGCGAGGTGCGAAGTGACAGGAGACCACGGATAGGGAGGAGAGGGGACGCCACAGGCACAGCTTAACAACGACAAAAATGAACAAACAAAAAAAGTACCTCAGGTTTCCAGTGGTCGGCCGCACCTACCAAGTCTCCGTTTGCGGAATTGGCTGTAGAATCGCTTGCGAGGAAGCAGAGACTGGAGACTCCTCAGCCATTGGTACCAGAAGAATGCCACAGCGAGGGGCGGGCGTAGGGCACACTCCTGCCCCTGGGTGAGTGAGGGGCGCAGGGTGCGACACATGCCTGCGCCTGGGCATGTGAGGGGCGGAGCCGAGCAGGGCCAAGCAGGGCCCAGGGGAGCCGAGGGGGGCCGATCAGGAACAAGAGGACACCTGCTGGGTTCTTCCTTTTGATCCCTAGGTATCTTGTCAGGGTTTAGAAGTACATGAGGGTTTTTCCCGTCTTGTGTTGCATCATTGATTGCTCATAACTTAAACAGTTTTAAGTAAAAACTTAAAATTCTGTGGGATTATTGCGTTGGAAAGAAAGGTTTCCTCTTAACAGGATTCCTGCTGATGAGGCTGAAGCAGTTCAGTATTGGAACTGAAACATGGTGTGGTGGCCGGGCTGGGGGTGGGTAGGGGTGGGTGGGGGTTGATGTGGGGTGGTGGCTGGACCCAGAAATATTCCTGCTGTAGGGAACAAGGTATAAGGAAGGTTGGGAAGTGCTTGCAAACAAGACTCAACCAGGGCTGAACATTCTTGCAAACAAGATGTTCTGCCCAGAATCCTCTGTTTGTTCCCGTGGGAAAAGAACATTTCTTGCACACAAGGATGTTTCTCTGATTCCTCAAAAGGAACAGACCCAGGGACAAAAGGGATTCTAAGTTGATAAGGAAGTTCTCAAAACAAAGTCTTAGCTGCAGTAAATAAGTTAGGTAAAGGTTATCTCACCCCGCGCCTGCACACTGTATAGTCACTGAATTATGGTGTTTGGCAACTTGCCCCGCAGGTTGTTATGCAAAAGATATAAAATAAAGCAGCTGCAAGAAGCAGCAGAAAGATTCAAACCACTCTGCAGTGCTGGTGTTTCATTCCGTCGCTAGCATCTGGCGCCCAGCGCGGGGCACTACAGAACCGAAAGGGTAAGCACCCCGGGGTGGGACGCTGAAAGGGGAACTTTCGGGAAAAAGAAACAAAAAAGAGAAAAAGAAACAAAAAAGAGAAGAGAAAGAAAAAACCATGGGGAATTCCCCGTCTTTAAAGTCACAATATATGGAGCTGGTTAAGGGGCTCCTGCATTCTATAGGATTTTTTTTTTTTTTTTTGGTAACCAAAACTTTAATCCCAAGGATTTTCACAAAACATATTACAAATGACAGCATGAAAAAAGAATCTTGCACAACTCAGTTCAGCTCTACAATGTACCCTTAAACTGGCAGGACATTTGTTATCTTGAGTAGTCTCATATTTCCAAATAAAGAACGTTACAAAGAGCTATGTATTCATATACAGCAATCACAGAAGGAACTTACAACCTAAAGCAAAGGTAAACTAACTTCCTTGAAACTTCTTAGATTCTACACCAACTGGACAACCTTTTGTCCAGTGTGAAGACTAGTGAGATTTTTAAACCTCTAATCTAGTTTAAGGGTGCAGCTTTAATTTTTCCAGCTGGCTTTTGAGTTCACAGCAGCTTTTAAAAACTGCTTAACTACAGCTGCATAACATATCCCAGCTATGTTGAAAAAAAAAAACCTTTCAATTTTTGCCAGTTTTTATTTCCATAATGTTAAACATCAATTTTAGCTGGGCAGGAGTTAAGAGGTTTATTTTCCGCCTATGCAAGACTAAAATTCAAAGCAAATTAAATTTTGCTTAAGGGAACATTGTAAAGTAACAATTCTTGATATTACATGCCTCATATGATCCATTTCAAACCATAAGAGAATTACCTTTGTTGCGGGGGACGACCCGTGAAGGGTTAAGTCTTGGGAGCTGCTCAGCAGGTATGCAGAGCCCTAGGACATGTTCCTAAGCTCTCTGTCCCGCCACCCTCAAGAATTTTTATAGCCCTTAAGGCTCCAAGATGTTTGGTTTCGGCAACATTTCATAGAAGATAGATTATCTTATCATGTATACTTCATAGAAGATAGATTATCTGATTGTGTTCTGTATACAATGGTAAGGGTCTGGTGATTGTATCTTGAGATTAAAAACAACCTTGTGAATGTCATAAGCCACGTACTTTACCCTATATATACTGCAGCACAATAAAGAAAGGCATCAGCCATTTTGGGCTGATCCTCTCAACCCCATCTTTTGTCTCTGTCTTATTTTCTTAGCGGGGACGCTCCGTTCTCTCCCTGTGCAGGTGCGACTCTTGTTTGTGCTGGCCGCGGCAGGTGGCGCCCAACGTGGGGCTCGAGCTCGACAGTTCTCCTCGCCACTACTCTTATTAATTGAAAAGAGTGAGTATATGAGTATACAAGTGAATTAAATTGAGGAGGAGTAGTAAGGTATATAGCTGAGAGTATAAATATGGGACAGATGCATAGTCGTCAATTGTTTGTACATATGTTATCTGTAATGTTAAAACATGGGGGAATTACTGTTTCCAAACCTAAATTAATCAATTTTCTTTCATTTATTGAGGAAGTTTGCCCTTGGTTCCCCAGAGAAGGCACAGTAAATTTAGAGACATGGAAGAAGGTAGGGGAACAAATTCGGACTCATTATACTCTACATGGCCCTGAAAAAGTCCCTGTTGAAACTTTATCCTTTTGGACACTAATTCGTGATTGCCTGGACTTTGATAATGATGAATTAAAACGTTTAGGAAATTTATTAAAACAGGAAGACGATCCTCTCCATGTTCCTGATTCGGAACCCAGGTATGCTGTTCCCGAGGGAGTTGAAGGCGATCCTCCATTTTCTAACTTATTGCGTCCTTCGGATAATGATGATTTACTTTCATCCACAGATGAGGCGGAATTAGACGAAGAAGCTGCTAAATACCATCAAGAAGATTGGGGTTTTTTAGCACAAGAAAAAGGGGCATCAACATCTAAAGATGAATTGGTTGAATGTTTAAAAAACCTCACTATTGCTTTACAGAACTCAGGAATCAAGCCTCCTAGTAACAATGCTAAATCTCCTTCTGCTCCGCCTCTTCCCCCTGCCTATGCTCCTTCTGTTGTGGCTGGTCTCGATCCCCCTCCAGGGCCCCCTCCACCGTCTGAGGCCATGTCTCCCCTGCAGAGGGCATTGAGACAAGCACAGCGACTTGGTGAGGTTGTCTCTGATTTTTCTCTTGCTTTTCCTGTCTTTGAACATAACAACCAGCGTTTTTATGAATCACTGCCTTTTAAACAACTGAAAGAGTTAAAGATTGCTTGCTCACAATACGGTCCTACCACTCCATTCACCATTGCTATGATAGAAAATTTGGGTACTCAAAGTTTACCCCCAAATGATTGGAAGCAGACAGCTAGGGCCTGTCTCTCAGGGGGAGATTATTTATTATGGAAATCTGAATTTTTTGAACAATGTGCTCGTATAGCTGATGTTAACCGACAGCAAGGTATACAGACCTCCTATGAAATGTTGATTGGTGAAGGCCCTTACCAGGCTACCGATACTCAACTTAACTTCTTACCTGGTGTGTACGCACAAATATCAAATGCGGCTCGGCAGGCATGGAAAAAACTTCCTAGCTCCAGTACTAAGACAGAAGATCTTTCAAAAGTCCGACAGGGACCTGATGAGCCTTATCAGGACTTCGTGGCAGGACTTATAGATACTATAGGTAAGATAATGTCAGATGAAAAGGCTGGGATGGTATTAGCAAAACAATTGGCTTTTGAAAACGCTAACTCTGCCTGTCAGGCTGCTTTACGACCTTATCGGAAAAAAGGGAGATCTGTCTGATTATATTCGCATTTGTGCTGACATTGGACCCTCCTATATGCAAGGCATTGCTATGGCAGCAGCATTACAAGGAAAAGGCATTAAAGAGGTACTTTTTCAGCAGCAAGCCCGGAACAAGAAAGGACTTCAAAAGTCAGGTAATTCGGGTTGCTTTGTTTGCGGTCAACCTGGCCATCGGGCTGCAGTGTGCCCTCAAAAACAACAAAGCCCTGTTAACACTCCTAATTTGTGCCCACAATATAAAAAAGGAAAGCATTGGGCCCGAGATTGTCGTTCTAAAACGGATGTTCAAGGTAATCCTTTGCCCCCGGTTTCAGGAAACTGGGTGAGGGGCCAGCCCCTGGCCCCGAAACAATGTTATGGGGCAACACTGCAGGTTCCAAAAGAACCATTGCAGACCTCTGTCGAGCCACAAGAGGCAGCGCGGGATTGGACCTCTGTGCCACCTCCTACACAGTATTAACTCCCGAGATGGGAGTTCAAACCCTTGCCACAGGAGTGTTTGGGCCTTTACCTCCGGGAACCGCTGGACTGCTTTTGGGGCGCAGCAGCGCGTCTTTAAAGGGAATACTTATTCATCCTGGTGTGATTGACTCTGATTATACAGGAGAGATAAAAATATTAGCCTCCGCTCCTAACAAAATTATTGTAATCAATGCAGGACAACGTATAGCTCAACTCCTTTTAGTTCCATTAGTCATACAAGGAAAAACAATTAACCGAGACCGTCAAGATAAAGATTTCGGGTCCTCTGACGCCTATTGGGTGCAAAATGTTACCGAGGCACGACCAGAACTTGAGCTACGCATTAATGGTAAGCTTTTCCGCGGAGTGCTTGATACAGGGGCCGATATTAGCGTTATTTCTGAAAAATACTGGCCTACTACATGGCCTAAACAAACAGCTATTTCCACTCTTCAGGGTATTGGCCAAACTACCAACCCAGAACAAAGTTCGTCCCTTCTTACTTGGAGGGATAAAGATGGCCATACAGGCCAATTTAAACCTTATATTCTGCCCCATCTTCCAGTTAATCTATGGGGGCGTGATATATTAAGCAAGATGGGTGTTTATTTATATAGCCCTTCACCCACTGTAACAGATTTGATGTTAGATCAGGGCTTACTTCCAAACCAAGGTTTAGGTAAACAACATCAAGGCATCGTTCTACCCCTTGATTTAAAATCTAATCAAGATCGAAAAGGCTTGGGGTGTTTTCCCTAGGGACCTCTGATTCTCCTGTGACGCATGCCGATCCTATTGATTGGAAATCTGAGGAACCGGTATGGGTCGATCAGTGGCCCCTAACACAAGAGAAACTTTCTGCCGCACAACAGCTGGTGCAGGAACAGCTGAGACTTGGGCATATTGAACCCTCTACCTCTGCGTGGAATTCTCCAATTTTTGTTATTAAAAAGAAGTCTGGAAAATGGAGATTGCTACAAGACCTTCGTAAGGTAAATGAAACGATGATGCATATGGGAGCCCTACAACCTGGGTTGCCCACTCCTTCCGCTATACCTGACAAATCCTATATCATTATTATAGATTTAAAAGATTGTTTTTACACTATTCCTCTTGCACCTCAAGATTGTAAAAGATTTGCCTTTAGTTTGCCCTCTGTTAATTTTAAAGAGCCTATGCAACGCTATCAATGGAGAGTCCTCCCACAAGGAATGACTAATAGCCCTACGTTATGTCAAAAATCTGTTGCTACAGCATTAGCTCCCGTTCGTCAACATTTTCCTCAGTTATATTTAGTTCATTATATGGACGATATATTACTAGCTCATGCTGACGAACATCTATTGTATCAAGCTTTTTCTATTCTAAAGAAACATTTAAGCCTTAATGGTCTTGTCATTGCTGATGAGAAAATTCAAACTCACTTTCCCTATAATTATTTGGGTTTCTCCTTATATCCTCGTGTTTATAATACCCAATTAATAAAATTACAGACTGACCATTTAAAAACTCTGACTTTCAAAAACTTCTAGGAGACATTAATTGGATACGTCCTTATCTAAAACTACCCACTTATACCTTGCAGCCATTATTTGACATCCTTAAAGGTGACTCTGACCCTGCGTCACCCCGAACACTTTCTTTAGAAGGACGATCAGCCTTACAATCAATAGAAGAAGCTATTAGACAACAACAGATTACTTATTGTGATTACCAACCATCATGGGGTTTGTATATACTTCCTACCCCCCGAGCACCCACAGGGGTTCTCTATCAAGATAAACCTTTGCGATGGATATATCTGTCTGCTACTCCAACTAAACATCTGCTCCCTTACTATGAGCTTGTTGCAAAAATTGTAGCAAAGGGACGTCACGAGGCCATCCAGTATTTTGGTATGGAACCCCCTTTCATTTGTATTCCTTATGCTTTAGAACAACAAGATTGGCTTTTTCAATTTTCAGATAATTGGTCTATAGCTTTCGCAAATTACCCGGGACGGATTACTCATCATTATCCTTCTGATAAATTGTTACAATTTGCTAGCTCTCATGCCTTTATTTTTCCAAAAATAGTTCGCCGACAACCTATTCCCGAAGCGACTCTTATATTTTCAGATGGATCGTCTAATGGTACTGCAGCTTTAATTATTAACCATCAAACCTATTATGCACATACCAGTTTTTCTTCTGCGCAGGTTGTAGAATTATTTGCAGTCCATCAAGCACTTCCTTCAATTTATTTACAGACAGCTCCTATGTGGTCGGTGCTTTACAGATGATTGAAACTGTTCCAATTATCGGCACCACCTCTCCTGAAGTTCTTAACTTATTTACATTGATCCAACAGGTTCTCCACTGTCGCCAACACCCCTGTTTCTTTGGGCATATTCGTGCACACTCCACCCTTCCTGGTGCCCTCGTACAAGGCAATCACACTGCGGACGTTCTTACTAAACAAGTGTTTTTTCAATCAGCTATTGATGCAGCCCGAAAATCCCATGACTTGCATCACCAAAATAGTCATTCTTTACTCTTACAATTTAAGATTTCCCGTGAAGCTGCACGACAAATTGTTAAATCTTGCTCTACCTGTCCTCAATTCTTTGTTCTTCCTCAATATGGTGTCAACCCTCGAGGCTTACGCCCTAATCACCTCTGGCAAACAGATGTCACTCACATTCCCCAATTTGGGCGTCTTAAATATGTTCATGTCTCTATCGACACCTTTTCCCATTTTCTCATGGCCTCCCTTCACACCGGAGAATCAACTCGTCACTGTATTCAACATTTGCTGTTTTGCTTTTCTATTTTAGGAATCCCACACACCCTTAAAACTGATAATGGACCTGGTTATACTAGCCGTTCTTTTCAACGTTTTTGTCTTTCTTTCCAAATTCATCATAAAACAGGAATTCCATACAATCCACAGGGACAAGGTATTGTGGAACGAGCCCATTGATGCCTTAAACATCAATTATTAAAACTAAAAAAGGGGAATGAACTGTATAGCCTTTCACCGCATAATGCCTTAAACCATGCTCTCTATGTTTTAAATTTTTTAACTTTAGACGCAGAAGGCAATTCAGCAGCCCAGCGTTTTTGGGGAGAACGGTCCTCATGCAAAAAACCACTTGTACGATGGAAGGATCCACTTACCAATCTGTGGTATGGGCCAGACCCTGTATTGATATGGGGACGGGGGCATGTTTGTGTTTTTCCACAGGATGCCGAAGCGCCGCGCTGGATTCCGGAAAGGCTGGTACGCGCGGCGGAGGAACTCCCTGACATATCAGATGCATCGCATGACACTGAGCGAGCCCACGAGTGAGCTGCCTACCCAGAGGCAGATTGAGGCGTTGATGCGATATGCTTGGAATGAGGCTCATGTACAACCTCCAGTGACACCTACTAATATACTGATCATGTTATTATTGTTACAGCAGATACAAAACGGGGCGGCTGCGGTTTTTTGGGCATACATTCCCGATCAGCCTATGATTCAATCCTTAGGATGGGATAAAGAAATAGTACCTGTATATGTCAATGATACAAGTCTTTTAGGAGGAAAATCAGACATTCACATTTCTCCTCAGCAAGCCAATATCTCCTTTTATGGTCTTACTACTCAATACCCTATGTGCTTTTCTTATCAATCACAGCATCCTCACTGTATACAGGTGTCAGCTGATATAGCCTATCCTCGAGTGACTATTTCAGGCATTGATGAAAAAACCGGAAAAAGATCGTACCGTGATGGAACCGGACCTCTCGACATTCCGTTTTGTGACAAACATTTAAGCATCGGCATAGGAATAGACACTCCTTGGACTTTATGTCGAGCTCGGGTTGCATCAGTGTACAACATCAACAATGCCGATACCACCCTTTTATGGGACTGGGCACCTGGGGGAACACCTGATTTCCCCGAATATCGAGGACAGCATCCACCCATTTTCTCTGTAAACACTGCTCCTATATATCAAACAGAACTGTGGAAACTTTTGGCTGCTTTTCGTCATGGCAATAGTCTATATTTACAACCCAATATTAGTGGGAGTAAATATGGTAATCTGGAGTTACGGGGTTTTTATATCCCCGAGCTTGTGTCCCTTACCCATTCATGTTGATACAAGGCCATGTGGAAATAACACTGTTATTGAATATTTATCATTTAAATTGTTCTAATTGCATACTTACTAATTGCATTAGAGGTGTTGCCAAAGGAGAACAAGTTATAATAGTAAAACAACCTGCTTTTGTAATGTTACCTGTTGAAATAACTGAAGAATGGTATGATGAGACTGCTTTAGAATTGTTACAGCGCATTAACACGGCTCTTAGCCGCACTAAAAGAAGTGTGAGCCTGATTATTCTGGGTATAGTATCTTTAATCACCCTTATAGCAACTGCTGTTACTGCTTCTGTATCTTTAGCACAATCCATTCAGGCTGCTCATATTGTAGATTCCTTGTCATATAATGTTACTAAAGTAATGGGAACTCAAGAAGATATAGATAAAAAAATGGAAGATAGATTATCCGCTTTATATGATGTGGTTGGAGTTCTAGGAGAACAAGTTCAAAGCATTAGCTTTCGCATGAAAATTCAATGTCATGCTAATTATAAATGGATTTGTGTTACAAAAAAGGCTTACAATGCATCTGACTTTCCTTGGGATAAGGTGAAAAAACATCTACAAGGAATTTGGTTTAATACTAATGTTTCTCTAGATCTTTTGCAATTGCATAATGAGATTCTTGATATTGAAAATTCTCCAAAAGCTACTCTGAACATAGCTGGTACTGTCGATAAGTTTTTACAAAATTTATTTTCTAACTTTCCTAGCCTTCATTCACTGTGGCGAAGTATAATTGCTGTGGGCGCGGTTCTGACTGTTGTGCTTATCATAATTTGTCTAGCTCCTTGTCTTATTCGTAGTATTGTTAAAGAATTTTTACATATGAGAGTTTTAATACATAAAAACATGTTGCAACACCGACATCTTATGGAGCTTTTAAAAAATAAAGAGAGGGGAGCTGCAGGGGACGACCCGTGAAGGGTTAAGTCTTGGGAGCTGCTCAGCAGGTATGCAGAGCCCTAGGACATGTTCCTAAGCTCTCTGTCCCGCCACCCTCAAGAATTTTTATAGCCCTTAAGGCTCCAAGATGTTTGGTTTCGGCAACATTTCATAGAAGATAGATTATCTTATCATGTATACTTCATAGAAGATAGATTATCTGATTGTGTTCTGTATACAATGGTAAGGGTCTGGTGATTGTATCTTGAGATTAAAAACAACCTTGTGAATGTCATAAGTCACGTACTTTACCCTATATATACTGCAGCACAATAAAGAAAGGCATCAGCCATTTTGGGCTGATCCTCTCAACCCCATCTTTTGTCTCTATTTTTCTTAGCGGGGACGCTCCGTTCTCTCCCTGTGCAGGTGCGACTCTTGCTTGTGCTGGCCGCGGCACTTTGTGTCACTGTTCCAACAGACAAACAAATGTGAACAGCTAAAACATTTTAAAAATGCACCAAGCTTATGAAGTCTCAAACAAAACTTGAATTTTCTGTACATACTCCTGTCAAATGAAGTTATTTCCTGTACACCACTCCTCTCGCAAACTGGTCTATTTCCTTTCATTTGACCTAGATGGGCTAGAGACCTAGAGAAAGATCGGGACGGCTTGTGATTTCTCTCCCAGGACAGTGATCTCTCTCTTCTCCTATCTCTAGAAAGGGAGCTGCTCCGGCTGTGGGAGAAGCTTCTCCGTCTTGGAGATCAGCGTCGAGGTGGAGGACTCCTCCTCCGATAATCATCTCGAGGGCGACGACCCCAAGAAGGAGGTGGGCCACGATTACGACTTCTCTTCACCATTCGATAGTTCCACTCTTACTCGGCAGCCACAGAGTGTTCTCCCATCTAGCTCTCGGACAGCATCAGCTGAGTCTCAGGGATCTTCCAATTCAACAAAAGCAAAGCCGGGAGGGTTTCTAGCAACCCACACACTTCGGAGTGGTCCATAATAGCCAAAAGCTCGTTCCAAGTCAGTCTTGTTACCATTGTTTCCAAGATTACCTACATAAACTTTACAGTCCAATGGACAGGAATCACGATGCATTTCGAGATCTTGGGTTAGAAATGCGGAGGTCCAAATCCACAGAACCTAGGCTAGGTCTTCCCGGTCCCCTCCCGTCCGGCGTCCCCGGATGCTCTCGCACACCCGGCATCCACAATGGACTCTGTAGGAATTAAAACGTCTACTCGCCGCCTGAGTGAGTTGTTCTGCCTTATAGAGCAGCATTGCTATTGGTTTCAATATCAAACAAAAGTACAGCTAAATTTGAGGGAATGAAAAGTGATACAAAAGGAGTTAAGGAGGCAGCATCAAAAAGGAAATGTGATTCCTTTAAAGCTGTGGACTCTATGTAGCGCTATAATGCAGGCTTTAAAATTAATGGCTGCTGATAGTGAGGCCATCTCATGTTCTCTTAAGAAGGATGATCCCCTGTATGAGGATGTGCCTGTGAGTGAGGAGAAGGAAGGCGAATGTGAGGAGGGGGCTTCACCTCGGCCTCTGCCCAAACCTCCAGATGATAGTACAGATTCATCCACAGAGTCAGATAGAGATGTGAGTTCGGGGGAGGATTCAGATTCTGTAGAGAGTCGGTGGTTTTGGAAGTACAGGACAAAGTATATTTTGGGAAATGCTTATTAATGACTCTCGTCCTTTAATGTCACTGATTATTAAAGATAGACAGATTGAAGGATTAGTGGATACAGGAGCAGATGTTTCAGTTATTTCTCTCCAGCAGTGGCCTAATGACTGGAAAAAAGAAAAAAGTCCTCTTGTTTTAACAGGCTTAGGATCTATAGCAAATGTGTGGAGAAGTGCTCAACCTTTGTCATGCCAATTGTCTAATGGAAAAAAAGTAGTTATTTCTTTTTACATTGTTAATACACCTATTAATATCTGGGGAAGAGATGTTTTACTTTCTTTAGGAACAACACTCACCATCTTGTCGGAAAACTTGTAGCCACTGCTCAGATTCCTGGAGCTCTCCCATTGAAATGGTTAACTGATGTCCCTAAATGGGTTGAGCAGTGGCCGCTTCCAAAAGTGAAGCTCGAGGCTTTAGAACAATTAGTAGAAGAACAGCTTCAGTCTGGCCATATTGAACCTTCTACGTCTCCTTGTAATTCCCCTGTTTTTGTCATTAAGAAAAAATCTGGTAAATGGAGAATGTTGACTGATTTAAGGGAAGTTAACAAATGTTTAGAACCTATGGGAACTTTGCAATTAGGTCTCCCTTCTCCTGCCTTGATTCCACAAAATTGGTCTTTGATGGTTTTAGATTTGAAGGATTGCTTTTTTACTATTCCTTTACAAATAAAAGATAGAAATAAATTTGCTTTTACTTTTCCAGTGTATAATCATGGGCAGTGTCAGGTAACCTTACTTTATGGATGGGAAACTTTACTTTGAATATTAATGATCCTAGAGGGCCGTTTCAAGTTCATTTGCATATTAATAAATCTTACTCTGCTATAGCATGTGTAAAATTTCCTTATTCTTTACTCTATGGGCAATGGATTTGGAATGAAATTTTGGGAGTTTTATCGTGTTCTGATTGTAACTTGACTCAATGTATAAACCGTTCCTGGTGGGAAAATGTTGAAAACAAGATGGTCCATTCCAGTAATTACTCTTTGGTCATTGTGAAAGCACGGACTGAACTTTGGTTGCCTGTTAATCTTACTCGACCTTGGTCGGACTCTTTTGCTGTCACTCATCTTGTGAATGCTGTACAAACTCTTCTCCATTGATCTCGAAGAATGCTTGGCATTGTCATCGCATCAATTCTCGCCGTGGCTTCAGTAACAGCAACAGCAACTGTAGCAGGTCTTGCTTTCATCAGGGCATACAGACTGCTGATTTTGTCAGGGAGTGGCATAAGGATGGTCATTTATTGTGGCAACAACAGCATGATTTGGACGCTCAATTGGCTACTGATGTATTGAATTTACAACACACTGTTTCCTGGTTAGGAAATCAAGTGACTGTGTTAGCTACAAGGAGTGTGTTAAAATGTGATTGGAATTCATCCCACCTATGTGTAACCCCTGTTCCCTTTAATATGAGTGAGGGTTGGGAAAAGGTGAAAAGGTCTTTCATGGGACACCAGAATTTAACTGCTGAAATTATGAAACTGGAGCAAACTATATTGTCAACTTTTAGTAAGACGCTGCCTGATATTATTGGTTCTGATATACTAAAGAGTCTTCAAGAAGGATTAGATAACCTTAATCCTTTAGGGCATGTATCTACATTGTTAACAACATCCTTTGTGAATTCTTTGTTAATTGTTGCTTTATGTTTCATTGCTTTTATAGTCTACCACTGCTGGCGAAAAGGGAAACAATTGAAAGAAGCTTTGCATATTCAAGCGCTTATTCAGCACCTGCAAGAAAAGAAAGGGGGAGATGTAGGGAACAAGGTATAAGGAAGGTTGGGAAGTGCTTGCAAACAAGACTCTCAACCATGGCTGAACATTCTTGCAAACGAGATGTTCTGCCCAGAGTCCTCTGTTTGTTCCCATGGGAAAAAACATTTCTTGCACACAAGGATGTTTCTCTGATTCCTCAAAAGGAACAGACCCAGGGACAAAAGGGATTGTAAGTTGATAAGTTCTCAAAACAAAGTCTTAGCTGCAGTAAATAAGTTAGGTAAAGGTTATCTCGCCCCGCGCCTGCGCACTGTATAGTCGCTGAATTATGGTGTTTGGCAACTTGCCCCGCAGGTTGTTGTGCAAAAGATATAAAATAAAGCAGCTGCAAGAAGCAGCAGACAGATTCAAACCACTCTGCAGTGTTGGTGTTTCATTCCATCACTAGCACCTGCAATTAGAATTAATTTAAGCTGTTTAAGTAAATAAGAACTGGCTTTGTGTAGGGATGACAAGCTGGAATGTGAAACACACAGCTCTTAGTAACACCTCATAGTAACACCTAGAAGGAGAAAAATATCTTGACATTCCACTTCTTCAAAGACCAAGCTTATTACTCACTGCAGCAGCCCAGTGACAATGCACCCTGAGGGGAATGCAGGCTGGAGCAAAACAGGTACCATTCTGAGCTTCCGACATAGTAGCCTTGGTAAATCAGGAACAGCCTCTTGGGCCCATCATCCTCCTCAGGAAGTCCAGGTAAGTTTAGGGGAGTCTCTCCTGGTTTTCAGATCTCCCAGTTATGGGGTGATGACCCCAAATTTTATTTGGAAGGGTATTAACAGTTAAAAGACACAGGAGGATCCTGGTTGAAAGATACTTGGATTTACTCAGTTGAAAGCCACTCACTGACACTTCCCTGGTGGTCCAGTGATAAAGAATCCACCTGCCAATGCATGGGACACAGGTTTGATCCCTGGTCTGGGAGGATACCACGTGCCTTGGAGCAACTAAGCCCGAGCAACACAAGTACTGAGCCTGTGCTCTAAAGCTTGTGCTCTGCAACAAGAGTAGCTACAGCCGTGAGAAGCCAGCACAGCAATTAAAGTAGTTCCTGCTTGCTGCACCCAGAGAAAGCCCACGTGCGGCAAAAAAAAGGCTCAGCACAGGCAAAAGAAAAAAGACATTGAGTGATCTGGACTGACCAAAACAGGAGATTCAGAATGCCAGTCTCCAACCAACCAGCCACGTTTATGTATTTTATGTACAGAATGTATAGCCCCTGCTTGCCGCAAGGAGAGAAAAGCCAGGAGCACAGTGAACACCCAGAACAGCCAAAAATAAATTTTAAAGTTATTAAACAAGAGAGAAAAAATTTCCTATAATGAGAACTGCATTCTTCTTTATAGAAACTGTTTGTGTTCCATGCTTATGATGACAAAGCTTCAAATACTTTTGAGAAAAACTTGTTTACATCATAATATATAATACATAAGTGAATACTTCCTCAATGTAAGGGAATGTCAACAATTACTAGATGATCATTTGACGGTAATCAGGCAGTTTTAATTTTTGTTCTCTCTTTGCTGTGCTGTTTCCAAAAGCTCTGTCAGATATGGACAACAAAGAAGACTACAAAACAACATCTTGAGAAGACATTACAATTTCTTTTTACCAAAATTATCACCAGCTTTGCACTATTTCTAAATATTTCTGTGTGTATTAACTGACTGAACTCAAGTCCTAAAGGAATTTTCTTCATGTTTATAAGGGGAGCTACTATGTTCCCTGTCATCGTTTCACGTGCATTTTCACATTACAAAAGTCTCAAAATAACCCACCGACTTATGTATTTGTTAGTGTAAGGCAGAGAAGAAATGTAAATTAAACTTTAAACCTCGGTCACAACATGTGGACAGAGAAAATAACGCTAAGGAAAAACTTGAAAAAACAAAAGAAATAGGGTAGCATGATTTGAGAGAATCGCATTGAAACATATATATTCAGTTCAGTTCAGTTCATTTCAGTCGCTCAGTCATGTCCAACTCTCACATCCATACATGACCACAGGAAAAACCATAGCCTTGACTAGACGGACCTTTGTTGGCAAAGTAATGTCACTGCTTTTCAATATGCTATCTAGGTTGGTCATAACGTTCCTCCCAAGGAATAAGCTTCTTTTAATGTCATGGCTGCAAACACCATCTGCAGTGATTTTGGAGCCCAGAAAAATAAAGTCTGCCACTGTTTCCACTGTTTCCCCATCTATTTCCCATGAAGTGATGGGACCAGATGTCATGATCTTCATTTTCTGAATGCTGAGTTTTAAGTCAACTTTTCACTCTCCTCTTTCACTTTCATCAAGAGGCTTTTTAGTTCCTCTTCACTTTCTGCCATAAAGGTGGTGTCATCTGCATATCTGAGGTTATTGGTATTTCTGTTGGCAATCTTGATTCCAGTTTGTGCTTCTTCCAGCCCAGCCTTTCTCGTGATGTACTCTGCATATAAGTTAAATAAGCAAGGTGACCATACACAGCCTTGATGTACTCCTTTTCCTATTTGGAACCAGTCTGTTGTTGCATGTCCAGTTCTAACTGTTGCTTCCTGACCTGCACACAAATTTCTCAAGAGGCAGGTAAGGGGGTCTGGTATTCCCATCTCTTTCAGAATTTTTCACAGTTTATTGTGATCCACACAGTCAAAGGCTTTGACATAGCCAATAAAGCAAAAATAGACGTTTTTCTGGAACTCTCTTGCTTTTTCAATGATCCAGCGGATGTTGGCAATTTGATCTCTGGTTCCTCTGCCTTTTCCAAAACCAGCTTGAACATCAGGAAGTTTACAGTTCACGTATTGCTGAAGCCTGGCTTGGAGAATTTTGAGCATATGACAGTAATCCAAGCCTATGCCCCCAACCAGCAATGCTGAAGAAGCTGAACATGGACATGAGTTTAAGTGAACTCAGGGAGTTGGTGATGGACAGGGAGGCCTGGGGTGCTGGGATTCACTGGGTCGTAAGGAGGCATACACGACTGAGCGACAGAACTTACTGAACTGACAAGCTAGAGTGTGAAACACACAACTCTTAGAAAGGGCTACTTCATACTAACAGTTCCAAGGAGAAAAATGTCTTGACATTCCACTTCTTCAAGGATCAAACTTATTAGTCACTGCAGTGGCCCAGCGAAAGTGCACCCTGAGGGAATGCAGGATTGAGAAAAGCAGGGACCATACTGTGCTTTGGACATTCTAGCCTTGGTATTTCAGGACGGGTCTTTTGGGTACATTCACCTCTTCAGCAAGTCCAGAGAAGTTTGGGGGAGTCTCTCCTGGTTTCAGATCTCCCAGTTATTGGTTGATGACCCCAATTTTGTTTGGCAGTGTATTAACATACATAGCACACAGTTAAAAGACAATGAGCAGAACTTTCCTGGTGGTCCAGTTGTAAACAATCTACCTGCCAATGCATAGGACCCGGGTTTGATCCCTGGTCTGAGAGGATGCCACATGCCTTGGAGGAACTAAGCCCGTGCAACACAAGTACTGAGCCTGCGCTCTAAAGCCTGTGCTCTGCAACAACAGTAACCCCAGTAATGAGAAGCCTGCACACAAGTAACTAGAAAGTCACTTCTGCTTGCTGCAACTAGAGAAATCCCATGTACAGTAAAAAAAAAAAAAAAAAGGCTCAGTACAGCCAAAAAACCAAAGAGACATTGAGTCCTCTGGACTGACCAAAAGAAGCCTCAAAATGTCAGTCTCCAACCATATCCCAGCCAAGTTTATGTGGAGAATTCATAGCCTGATTGCTGTAAAAAGAGAAAGAAGCCAGCAAAATGAAGACTTAGCATAGCCAAAAATAAATTTTAAAGATTATTAAAGAGAGAAAAAAACTTTTAATGAGAAATACATACTTCTTTATAAAACTTTCTGTTCCATGCTTAGGATGACAAAGTTTCAAATACTTATATGAGAAAAAGTTGTTTACATCATAATATATAATACTTAAGTGAATACTTTAATGTAATGGAATGTCAAATTACTATATGATCACTTGACGGAAATTAGGCAATTTACTTCTTGTTGAAAAATTGTAATATATTTTCTATCATTTCTTTGTTGTCTGTTTCTGAAAGACCTGTCCTGTCAGTTGTGGACAACAAAGCTCATTGTAAAACATAAAGTCTTAAGAATACACTAGAATTTCTTTCACCAAAATTATCAACTTGACACTGTTTGTAAATGTTTCTATGTGTATTATCTGACTGAACTCAAGTCGTAAAGGAACTGTCTTTCTTTACATTTACAGGGCACCTACTATGTTCCCGGTCATCGTCTATGTGCATTTCAACGTTACAAAAGTCTCAAAATAATCCACTGACATGTATTTTTTAGTGTAAAGCAGGAAAAAAATGTAAACTAAACATTAAAACTGGGTTACAACATGTGGATAAAAAAGTAACGCTAAGGAAAACCTATTGAAAAAAAAAACAAGAAATAGGATGGCAGAACTTAAGAGATTAGCACTGAAACATATATATTACCATATGTAAAAGAGCCAGTGGGAGTTTGATGTTCTAGCGAGTGCTTTTGGACAACCTGGAGGGATATGGTGGGGAGAGAGGTGGGTTCAGGCAGGAGGGCACATAAGTATGCCTATGGCCTATTCATGTTGATGTACAGCAAAAACGATCACAATATTGTAAAAAAAGAAAAAAAAAATTAACGGATGGTGAGTTAGGCTGAACAGATAATCAAAACTTTCCCACACCTAACACATATGTGTAGTTTTTCTACAGTTTGAATTTTCTGAGGGTCAAAAACTTGATATATTTTACTGCTTTCTCTACATGTGTAAGCTTTCCCTGCAGAATGGATTCTCAGATAATCTGCAATGTCATTTCTTGTGACTGAAGGGTTTGCCACATAAATAACATTTACGTGGTTTCTCTTATGTATGAACTGCCTAATGGGCAGTTAATGCTGAACATGCACTAGAAACTCTGACACATTCATTTCACTTCTATGTTTTTTAATACACTATGGATTCTCTGATGAATTATAAGGCCAGGACACTTGACTAAAGGCTCTGTCACACTCACGACATTTGCACTAAAATGTTTCTCACAACTGTCACATCTCTAATGTTTCTCTCTAGTATAAATTCTCCGATGGTTTCTAAGTTCATCATTTCAAGTAAAGCACCGGCCATATACATCATGCTTATATGGTTTCTCTCCTGTCTGAACTGCCTGATGATGAGTTATGGATGACTCTGCCTAAATGGTTTGTCACAATTTTTACATTTGTAAGGTTCTCTCCAGTATGAATTCTCTGATGAACTGCAAGGTTTGCATTCACACTGAAAGCCCTGCCACATATACGTCATTTATATGGTTTCTCTCCAGTATGAACTCTCTGATGAACAGCAAGGCTTGAACTTACAGTGAAAGCCTTGGCACATATACCATAATTACATGGTTACTCTCCAGTATGAACTCTCTGATGAATAGCAAGGGTTCCATTACGACTACTTACAGGTGGCTTTTTAGGCTCGAAGAACAAAGTAATGGGTGCAGAAAGTGATAAGGTTTGTGAAAAGTGAACCATGAGAAGTGAACTTTGTACATGGTTTAAAAGAAGTGTAAAATAAATTTAATTAAGTTTGCCTTTTAAATTAAGTAAAACTTATTTAGCTTTGAATTTCGCTTTTCTGTCTGTTACAAAATTTGAATTTAGCTTTTCTGCCTGTTAAGATGACACCTTTTCTTCAGATGGTGAACTGCCTTTGATAACAGATTAAAGTTTCTTTATCTCTTAAATGATCTGTTCTGAAATCTTTCATTGTTACTTTGGCTATATGAATAGCTATTGTTTCACAATGACCTATAATCCTATCTGACTGAGTGTTCTAAACCTATTTGATATTTGTTGACAAAACTTCCTAGGTCATTGTAATGAAGAACTTGATTTCTAGCTAACTTTGGGATGCTTCAGAGGGCCCTGAAACACCCCAAAGAGAGATATTACACTAATTAGGCTCATTTTTTATACAGAATGACATGGGAAGTATTGTCAAGTGAGGAATAAGTCTCGGGTTATACTGTATGGTAAATGTTACTAATATAGATATCAGAGAAACCGTATGGTGCTGCTAAAATTCTGATATGTTTGGGTAAAGTGTTATCAGGCTTAATTCTAATTACTATTTCAAAATATTGTCATAGCACTAATCAAGTTTTGCAAAAATACTTGCTCTTCAAGAAGATTTATAGAAAGGACTTTCGGATAAATACCAGTTTCTAAACTGGGTAAGGATTCTGAAGGAAAACCTGATGACTTCACAAAGCTTAACAGAAGGACTGATGAATATGCTTATAACTGTTATGGTTTATATCCAAAAAATTATTGGTTTGAATATGTGTCATCCAAGTGTAAGGAAAAGAAACCTTCCTCTGAAACTAATTATGACTGCAATTTGGTAAAATTATATTTTATACACAAATTGAAACATTTCTCTTTTCTATCTGAACCCTTCTAGAATGCAAAAGTAGGAAGTCAAGAAACACCTGGAGTAACAGGCAAATTTGGCCTTGGAGTACCAAATGAAGCAGGGCAAAGGCTAACAGAGTTATGCCAAGAGAACGCACTGGTCATAGCAAACACCCTATTCCAACTACACAAGAGAAGACTCTACACATGGACATCACCAGATGGTCAACACTGAAATCAGATTGATTATATCCTTTGCAGCCAAAGATGAAGAAGCTCTATACAGTCAGCAAAGCAAGACTGGGAGCGGACTGTGGATCAGATCATGAACTCCTTATTGCCAAATTCAGACTGAAATTGAAGAAAGTAGGGAAAACCACTAGAACATTCAGGTATGACCTAAATCAAATACCTTATTACTATACAGTGAAAGTGAGAAACAGATTTAGGGGACTAGATCTGATAGACAGAGTGCCTGATGAACTATGGATGGGAGTTCGTGATATTGTACAGGAGACAGGAATCAAGACCCTCTCCAAGAAAAATAAATGCAAAAAAGCAAAATGGCTGTCTGAGGGGGCCTTACAAACAGCTGTGAAAAGAAGAGAAGTCAAAAGCAAAGGAGAAAAGGAAAGATATACCCATTTGAATGCAGAGTTCCAAAGAACAGCAAGGAGACATAAGAAAGCCTTTCTCAGGGATCAATGCAAAGAAATAGAGGAAAACATGTAGGGAACAAGGTATAAAGTAGGTTGAGAAGTGCTTGCAAACGAGACTCTCAACCAGGGCTGAACATTCTTGCAAATGAGATGTTCAGCTAAGAATCCTGTTTGTTCCCGTGGGAAAAGAACTTTTCTTGCACACAAGGATGTTTCTCTGATTCCTCAAAAGGAACAGACCCTGGGACAAAACGGATTCTAAGTTGATAAGGAAGTTCCCCAAAACAAAGTCTTAGCTGCAGTAAATAAGTCAAGGTAAAGGTTATCTCGCCCAGCGCCTGCGCACTGTATAGTCTCTGAATCGTAGTGCTTGGCAGCTTGCCCTGTAGGTTGTTGTGCAAGGGATATAAAATAAAGCAGCTGTAAGAAGCAAGTGTTAAAATATAAAGATTCAAACCACTCTGCAGTGCTGGTGTTTCATTCTGTCGCCAGCATCTGGTGCCCAACGTGGGGCACGACGGAACCAAAAGGGTAAGCACCCTGGGGCGAAACGCTGAAAGGTGGACTTTCGGGAAATAGAGAAAAAGAGAAAAGAATAAAAATCGGAAAGGGGGAGCACCCCGGAGCGAAACGCTGAAATGGGGACTTTCGAGAAAAAGAAAAATAAGAGAAAAAGAACAGAAAAAAGAGAAGAGAAAAAGAAAAAACTACGGGGAATTCCCCGTCTTTAAAGCCACAATATATGGAGCTGGTTAAGGGGCTCCTGCATTCTATAGGAATTAAAAGGTCTACTCGCCGCTTGAGTGAGTTGTTCTGTCTTATAGAGCAGCATTGCTATTGGTTTCAATATCAAACAAAAGTACAGCTGAATTTGAAGGAATGGAAAGTGGTGCAGAAAGAGTTAAGAAGGCAGCATCAAAAAGGAAACGTGATTCCTTTAAGGCTGTGGACTCTATGTAGCGCTATAACACAGGCTTTAAAATTAATGGCTATTGATAGTGAGGCCGCCTCATGTTATCTTGAGAAGGGGGCTTCACCTCGGACTCCGCCCAAACCTCCGGATGATAGTAAAGATTCATCCACCGAGACAGATAGAGATGTGAGTTCTGGGGAGGATTCAGATTCTGTAGAGGCAATGACTGCCTTTTAAAAGGTTTTATTAAATAGAAAACGAACTTCCAAGGCTGTTAACCCTTCTGCACCACCTTACGCATCCCTATTTCCAGTAGCCGCCGACAAGGTAGGGAGAGAGAGTCAATGGTTTTGAAAGTACGGGAAAAAGTATATTTTGGGAAATGCTTATTAATGACTCTCGTCCTTTAATGTCACTGATTATTGAAGGTAAACAGTTTGAAGGATTAGTGGATACAGGAGCAGATGTTTCAGTTATTTCTCTCCAGCAGTGGCCTAATGACTGGAAAAAAGAAAAAATTCCTCTTGTTTTAACAGGCTTAGGATCAATAGCAGATGTGTGGAGAAGCGCTCAACCTTTGTCATGCCAATTGTCTAATGGAAAAAAAGTATTTATTTCTTTAATAAAGTATTAATATCTGGGGAAGGGATCTTTTATTTTCTTTAGGAACAATGCTCACCATCTCATCGAAAACTTGTAGCCACTGCTCAGATTCCTGGAGCTCTCCCATTGAAATGGTTAACTGATGTCCCTAAATGGGTTGAGCAGTGGCCGCTTCCAAAAGTGAAGCTCGAGGCTTTAGAACAATTAGTAGAAGAACAGCTTCAATCTGGCCATATTGAAACTTCTACGTCTCCTTGGAATTCCCCTGTTTTTGTCATTAAGGAAAAATCTGGTAAATGGAGAATGTTGACTGATTTAAGGGAAGTTAACAAATGTATAGAACCTATGGGAGCTTTGCAATTAGGTCTCCCTTCTCCTGCCTTGATCCACAGAATTGGTCTTTGATGGTTTTAGATTTGAAAGATTGTTTTTTAAATATTCCTTTGCAAATAAAAGATAAAAATAAATTTGCTTTTACTATTCCAGTGTATAATGATGGGCAGCCCGTAAAACGTTATCAATGGACAGTGTTGCCTCAAGGAATGATTAATAGCCCTACACTTTGTTAGGAGTTTGTTGATCGTGCTCTTATTACTGTGAGACAACAATTTTCTAATTGTCTTCTCTATCATTATATGGATGATCTTCTATTGGCAGCTCCTAGTAAAGAGGAATGAGATAAATTTTTTATTCATGTGAAGAAAGCTTTAAGTGATTTTAATCTTCAAATTGCTCCTGAAAAAATTCAAACTGAATTTCCTATTTCATATTTAGGTGCTATTTTGGAAAGACAAAGAATAAAACCTCAAAAAGTCCAAATTAGACGAGATAATTTGAAAACTCTTAATGATTTTCAGAAGCTTTTGAGTGATATTAACTGGTTACGTCCTATGTTAGGGATTCCTACACATCAATTGCGTCATTTATTTTCTACTTTGGAGGGTGATACTGCTCTTAACAGTCCTCGATCTCTTACTTCTCAAGCAATAGAGGAATTACACTTTGTAGAGCAACGGTTGAATGAAGGGTTTCTTACTTATCTACAACAGGATCAACCTATATATTTCATAGTGTTCCATACTCCCTATTCTCCTACTGGAGTTATTGCTCAATCTGCAGGGTTGATTGAGTGGGTATTTTTACCCAATAACTATACAAAAAAGCTTGCTACTTATATGGATAAAATTGCTTTCCTTATTTTGAAAGGTCAAGGCCGTATTACTCAGTTAATTGGAAGTGACCCTCAAACAATTATTACTCAACTTACTTCCACCCAAATTTCTAATTGCTTACAGTTTAATGAAAATTGGCAGATAGCTCTTGCATCTTATTCAGGGACTTTTGCTAATCAATATCCTCAATCTAAAATGATAGATTTTCTTCAACATACATCAATGGTTTGTAAATCTCCTATATCTAATATTCCGGTTGAAGGGAAAACTATTTTTACAGATGCCAATAAAAATACTGCTGGCTATTGGACTGATACTACTTCTAAAGTTGTTCCACATTCCTTTTCTTCTGTGCAGCCTGCTGAACTTTGGGCCATTTGTTTGGCATTACAGGATTTTTTTGGTATTCCTATTAATATTGTTTCTGATTCTAAATATGCAGTCTTTTCATGTATTTATCTTCCTGAAGCCACTCTACCAGTAACTTTGAAAACTAATATTGATAAATTATTTTTTCAGGTTCAACAATTATTAATTAGGCGAACTAACCCTGTCTTTTTTACTCATATTCAAGCTCATTCTTCTCTCCCCGGACCATTATCTCAAAAAATGCAAATATAGATGCCTTACTTTATCCTTTACAGTCTGCAACACAAGAACATTGCTTACATCATACTAATTCTAAAGGGTTACAAAAAACTTATTCGTTAACATGAAAACAAGCTCAACGCATTGTTCGTTCTTGTTCCATATGTGCACCATTTATTTTGCCCTTTGCCCCTCCTGGAGTAAATCCCAGAGGACTACAATCTAACCAAATCTGACAAATGGATGTTGTTTTTATTTCTTCATTCGGTAAACAGAAATATGTTCATCATACTATAAATACTTATTCTCATTTTCAATGGGCTGCAGCTTTAAGTTCAGAAAAGGCAGATTCTGTTATCACTCATTTACTATTTTGTTCTGCTATTATGGGCATACCTATAGAATTAAAAACTGATAATGCTCCTGCATATCAATCCTCTAAATTATCTCAATTTTTAGAAAATATCATATTAAGCCCACTTTTGGTATTCCTTATAATAGTCAAGGACAAGCTATAATTAAAAGAGCTAATCGGACTCTTCGAAAATACATTGAAAAAATTAAAAAGGGGGAGAAAGGCGTGATATCACCAAGGGATGTATTAAATAAAACACTATTAACTCTTAACTTTTTGAATGTCTGGGGAAAAAGTAAGATGACTACAGCAGAACAGCATTTTGGCAGTTCAGAAGAGAAGACAAAAAGCTTTGAACATTCCCAGGTATGGTATAAGGATGAGATTAAGGGATGGATTCCAGCAGTACTTCACTTCTTGGGGCGAGGGTGTGCTTTTATTTCTGTGAATAATTCCAGGATCTGAGTTCCATTGAGATTGGTGAAGTTGCAGGATGAGCGACCCATTCGTGCGCCAGTTTCAGGAACTGTCAATGCAGAGGACTTTCACCTTTGCGACAAGACAGGCAGGCCCACCGACATGGGGACAGTTGAAAAAACTGACTCAAGAAGCTGAGAGAACATTGCAGGGATCACGACCCTCGTCTAGTTATGAATTTTTCAAATCATGTAATTGTAGATTGGAGTCCTACTCATGGAGAATTTTTAGAAAAATGGTCTAATCGATCTTTAAAATGGCATCGCATAAATGGTACCCTGAATGGTCAAGGAAATGAAACTGTAAAATGGCAACATTTTGCATTGGTTCCACCTCAGTTACAAATGGATGGGCACCCTCAATTACAAGGAGATATATGGAAATTATGGGCAGTGTCAGGTGACCTTACTATATGGATGGGAAACTTTACCTTAAATATTAATGATCCTAAGGGGCCATTTCAAGTTCATTTGCATATTAATAAATCTTACTGTGCTATAGCATGTGTAAAATTTCCTTATTCTTTACTGTATGGGCAATGGATTTGGAATGAAATTTTGGGAGTTATATCATGTTCTGATTGTAACTTGACTCAATGTATAAACCGTTCCTGGTGGGAAAATGTTGAAAACAAGATGGTCCATTCCAGTAATTATTCTTTGGTCATTGTGAAAGCACGGACTGAACTTTGGTTGCCTGTTAATCTTACTCGACCTTGGTCGGACTCTTTTGCTGTCACTCATCTTGTGAATGCTGTACAAACCCTTCTCCATCGATCTCGAAAAATGCTTGGCATCGTCATCGCATCAATTCTCGCCGTGGCTTCAGTAACAGCAACAGCAACTGTAGCAGGTCTTGCTTTGCATCAGGGCATACAGACTGCTGATTTTGTCAGGGAATGGCATAAAGATGCTCATTTATTGTGGCAACAACAGCATAATTTGGACGCTCAATTGGCTACTGATGTATTGAATTTACAACACACTGTTTCCTGGTTAGGAGATCAAGTGACTGTGTTAGCTACAAAGAGTGTGTTAAAATGTGATTAGAACTCATCTCACCTATGTGTAACCCCTGTTCCCTTTAATATGAGTGAGGGTTAAAAAAAAGGTAAAAAGGTCTTTAGTGGGACACCAGAATTTAACTGCTAAAATTATAGAATTGGAACAAACTATATTGTCAACTTTTAGTAAGACGCTGCCTGATATTCTTGGTTCTGATATACTGAAGAGTCTTCAAGAAGGATTAGATAACCTTAATCCTTTAGGGCATGTATCTGCATTGTTAACAACATCCTTTGTGAATATTTTGTTAATTGTTGCTTTATGTTTTATTGCTTTTATAGTCTACCCGCGCTGGCGAAAAGGGAAACAATTGAAAGAAGAAGCTTTGCGTATTCAAGCGCTTATTCAGCATCTACAAGAAAAGAAAGGGGGAGATGTAGGGAACAAGGTATAAAGAAGGTTGAGAAGTGCTTGCAAACGAGACTCTCAACCAGGGCTGAACATTCTTGCAAACGAGATGTTCAGCTAAGAATCCTGTTTGTGCCCGTGGGAAAAGAACATTTCTTGCACATAAGGATGTTTCTCTGATTCCTCAAAAGGAACAGACCCTGGGACAAAACAGATTCTAAGTTGATAAGGAAGTTCCCCCAAACAAAGTCTTAGCTGCAGTAAATAAGTCAAGGTAAAGGTTATCTCGCCCAGCGCCTGCGCACTGTATAGTCTCTGAATCATAGTGCTTGGCAGCTTGCCCTGTAGGTTGTTGTGCAAGGGATATAAAATAAATCAGCTGTAAGAAGCAAGTGTTAAAATATAAAGATTCAAACCACTCTGCAGTGTTGGTGTTTCATTCCGTCGCCAGCAAAAACAATAGAATAGAAAAGACAAGACATATAAATTTTTAAAGCTGCACATAATATGCCAGCAAATTTGGAAAACTCAGCAGTGGCCACAGGACTGGAAAAGGTCAATTTTCATTCCAGTCCCAAAGAATGCTCAAACTACCACACAATTGCACTTGTCTCACATGCTAGTAAAAGAATGCTCAAAATTCTCCAAGCCAGCCTTCTGCAATACGTGAACTGTGAACTTACAGATGTTCAAGCTGGTTTTAGGAAAGGCAGAGGAAACAGAGATCAAATTGCCAACATACGCTGGATCATCAAAAAAGCAAGAGAGTTTCAGAAAAACATCTATTTCTGCTTTATTCACTATGCCAAAGCCTTCGACTGTGTGAATCACAATAAACTGTGGAAAATTCTGAAAGAGATGGGAATACCAGACTACCTAATCTGTCTCTTGAGAAATCTGTATGCAGGTCAGGAAGCAACAGTTAGAACTGGACATGGAACAACAGACTGGTTCCAAATAGGAAAAGGAGTGCGTCAAGGCTGTATATTGTCACCCTGCTTATTTAACTTTTCCCTCAAACATTTAACATCCGGCAGTGCTGCCGTTGATATACCAGCCCTAAATGATTTTTCCCTTTACCCTCAAGTCCCTTCTAGAGTACCTACCGGACTTTTTGGACCCCTGCCCCCACAAACCTTCAGTCTTTTACTTGGCCAATCTAGTTTGACTTCTAAAGGAATTACTGTTCACCCTGGAGTAATTGATTCAGATTATAAAGGAGAGATTCAAATGATGGTGTCATCTCAGATTCTATGGCAATTCAAAAAGGAAGACAAAATTGCTCAATTACTTCTTTTGCCTTACATTTCTATTAACTCCTCTAATGATGTATGGACAAGCAGATTCAGCAGATCAAAAACAATCCTTATGGATATGCTGGGAGCCAGTGTGAGGAACTCCGCCCATGGCAAAGGTCACAAGGAACTACGAGGCTTGGCATACGCAAAGGCGTGATCAAGCCTCAGGAAACCCCCTGTTCCCGAGCATCTAACCCCAAAACCAGAGTCTGTTTTATGCTCTCACCTACACCTCTGACTTTACGGGGGGCTCTCCCCCATAACCGTTTCTCTCAGAGAAGGAGTAAACGTGCGGCTCCAAGGCAATAAAAATTCTTGGGCCTGACAAGAGTGTTTCCGCTTACGGACCTCTCTGAAGGTTATCTAGCCCACCTGTATAGGTTTGTCTGGCCACATGTGATTGTTTATAACCTCCCAACCTGAGAGGCATGAGATGTTTTAGACTTACTAAAGGCAAATTCTTTTAGGGAATTAGAAATTATTAGTATAATGGGTTGGTTAGGAATTATATTGGTGAAGGGTTTTTTCATTTGTTGTGTCAATAATTGCTGCTAATTCCCTGCTCTGGGTGGGACAAGGATGTCTCAGGTCAAACCTCTCTGCTGACAGACTAGCTTATGTGACAGGATTATCCATACTCTTGCCACATGATTGTTTACTACCTCTCAACCATAAACAGCACAGAGAATTTTGGAGTATTTTGAGAGTCTTAATTAGTATAGGGCTTTTTCTTCTTGTTGAGTCAATGATTGCTCAACAGGCCTCCATATCCTTGGGCACCTGGGAATATATTAATCAATATACTTGGACTATAGAAAAGGAAATATAGTAGTTTTTAAGGTTAGCAATACTAGACTTTTTGAGTTAATGAATTTTCTCTTTTGTAATAGATCACTATACTTTGTTATAAATCACTGTGTCCTTGTTATACAAAAACGTAACTTTATCACTATATTAAGACCAAATAGATTTTAAGGGGAACATTGGTGAAAGGATTTTTATTTGTTGGGCTGATGTTTGCTGTTAAATCTCCATGTTCCCTACCCTTACAATGAATATAACTAGCATATAGGAGAAATAAGTATTAACCTTTAAGCATATAGGAGAAGTAAGTATTAACCTTTAAGATTAATCCTGTTAACCTTGGGTTAAGTAAATTCCTTTCTTGATTGTAACTCACTACACCCTCACCCTATAGGAATGTAACTTTATTTGGAGGGTGGTGCCTGGTTTAAGAAAAAACACCCTTGGAAGAAATAAGATTTTTGGTTATCAGAAAGAAAGGATCATAAAATGTCAGCAGGTCTCACTCATGGCCAGAAGATGATGTACCTTTTTTACATTTATGTGAAACACCTGATTTTGATAAAGGACAGGGCTGCTGACTCCCGCGTGACTCTGTATTCATCCCTATGTGTAACAAAAGGTATATAAGCAAACCCCAAAATAAAGAAATCGGATCAGTTTCTGGAAAGACTGATTCCCCTGTGTCGCTTCTTTCTTGCTCTCGTTTTTCTGGCTGAATTTCCATCTGGAGCGTCAGTGCCTACAAGTCTACTTATTTGCCCCGGTTTTCAAACCCACGCGAGAAGGAGCCCAAGGAGGGGCACCTTCCGATATTCAAGTGGCACTGGTGGCCCAACGTGATGGTGCAAATCCCTTGTCTTGGAATTTTATTGGTATCCCACGTAAACCAAGTTATTCAGCCCCTTTTTCTCTCCTACTATTTTCTGGCCAAATTCCCATCTGGTGCATGGTTACCCACCAAGCCTGCTAATTTTGCCTGGGCTTCTAAGATCGGACCAGGGGTGCCTCAGTGCCTCCTCTCCTTCGGGAGAATGGGAAGATGCCTGTGGCCTGCATAGGTGGTGATTGGTATCCCATGTGAACCAAGTTATTCAGCCTCTTTTTCTCTGCTAATCTAATCCCTTTCTATCTGTAATTAAGTAAGTCATTTCCAAAGACACCATGCTGTCCCCACCTTCGAATTCCCTGGATCCACCGGGGCTGGACCCCGGCATGGATATCATTGGTATCTCAATATGCCCGACCACATATAAATATCAGAATTAATGGTTCAAGACTTTCTGGTCTCCTCGACACTGGATTTGATATTGCTATTATTGCTAGTATTTCCAAACACTTATGGCCCCAAACCTGGCCTATACAAAACATCTCTTGCCAAACTGCAGGAATTTCTCAAACCAAAGTACAAGAAATTTATCAAAATATTCAAATCTACCCATAAGAAGGACCAAAAGGCCAGCCTGCAACATTAATACCTTATGTGATAGATGCACCCATTAATCTAATAGGAAGGGACTTACTTATGCAATGGCAAACTCAGATATACATTCCACATTTTTCCTAGGGGCCACTGCTCATTTAACAAAGCAATGATTAAAATAACTTGGAAGAATGACGAGCCTATTTGGACAGAACAGTGGGCCCTTACTAAAGAACTTATAGACACACAATTAGAATTAAAATATATTGAGGAATCATACTCTCCTTGGAACTCTCCTATTTTTGTAATAAAAAAGAAATCTGGCAAATGACATCTCTTAACAGACCTTAGAAAAGTTAATGCATCTATGAAATCCATGGGTGCACTACAACCAGGGATCCCATCCCCTACTACTGTTCCTCAAAATTGGCACATTATTATTTCTGATTTACAAGATTGCTTTTTAAATATACCTTTACACCCTTTAGACTGAGAGAGATTCACTTTCTCTCTCCCTTTTCCTAATCATATCAGGCCTCATAAAAGATTTCAATAGACTGCGTTAACTCAAGATATACTTAACAGTCCTATTTGTCAAAATTTTGTAGCCAAGGCTTTACATCCAATGTGACAGCAACTTCCTCATGCATATATCATTAACTGTAACTACTGTAACTACAAAAAGGAGAAGTGGTATTTTTGACACTGAATGGCCATGATATTCATTCTTTAGACTCCAGAGAAAACTGATTAAAATAAAATCGTTTTTGAAATTGCAAAACCGGTTCTTCTTACATGTGCAGTTAGGAAAAGGTTAACTTGTTAAAATACTTTTTTGGAGCTCCAATTCTGCCCGGGAAACAAAAAGAGGCCTAAGAAAAAACCCAAAGTTAACTCTTATCATGTACTTTGGATACACAGCCCACTCCATCTGGGACTCCAGCCATAAAAAAGTTGGTGGAACACAGGAAAAAAAAAATATATATATATATATATATATATATCAAAAAGAGATTTTAAATTTCAAGCAGAAAACTATATCTATCTAAAATTATCTATGTCTCAATGTATGTCTCTTTTTTGATAATATAAAATTAATGGGCTTTATTTAAATTCAAGTTCACATGAACTGAAAAATATTCAATATTAAATATGTTTATTTAAATATAAATATAATTTAAATATAATTGGTTGCTAATCTAATTAAGGCATGTCTCAAATCAACATTATATAATACTTTTATTGTGCCTAGATTTAAGGTAAACTAAATTTCTCAACAAAAAAGTAACTCTTTATATATATAAATATATAAATGAGATGACAACTTTTAGATAAACTCTATTAAAAATAATTATATTTTTTAAATGTCTATCAAATAATCTCTTAGGGTTGGGGTAACTTAAATTCATAAAATTGTACTAAATAATAAAAGTTTATTAAATAGCTAGGTCATTTCCAAATAAAGTAAGATTTTAAAACATTAATTACTGAACACTAACTTCCTCTTACAAAAAGTTTTTCTTACATAAAAACTAAAGAGATTTTACAACTATTAATAAATACATATAAATGTATATATAATAAATATAATATATAATACATATATTCACCAATCTATAAAATGCTAATATACAAGACGCTTCATAGTTGCTAAAGAAAAGATGTGTGCTTTTAACAAAAAGATATAAGAAATAGCTAATAAAATGATGAATACAAACATATAAAAAAGGTTTACAACAAATGAAAGAGAATTTATGCCAAATGGATGTAACTCATGGCCCTGAACTTTCTTCCTCTTCCTACTTACATGTCTTTCTTGATCGATACAAATTCTTCTTTTATATGGGCCACACCTCTCCGAGGTGAAACTACACAACATGTTACAACCCACCTGTTAGCTTACTTCGCAATAATGACAACACCTAATTCTATAAAATCAGACAATGGCCCTGCCTATATTTCTAAGCAGTTCAAACAATTTTTACATTCATTATCTATTAAACAGATTACAGACATTCCTTATAATCCACAAACACAAGACATAGTTAAACAAACACATTACACACTGGAACTACAAATAAAAAATTAAATAAGGGGGAATACACAGGAACACTTTTATCTTCCTTACCCAGAGCAGACTTTACGAGATTCCAATGCACTATGTTCTTTAAGCCTATAACTATTGTTAATATAGCTTTATTTGTTTTAAATTTTTTAAACTTACTGCAAGGAGATATCTTGACAAGAGCAGAAAAACATTTCAAGGAATTGAAGGACTCTTCTCCTCTGCCCATTTGGTACCAAGACAGGTTGAATAAACAATGGAAATCTGGGAAATTAATCTTACAGAGAAAGGGGTATGCTTGTATTTCCCGAGATGAATCCAATGAACTCACATGGCTTCCTCTTCGGAAGATCTGACCCAATAGGGCTTCCGGCCTTCAAGATAGAGGCGAGACAACAAAAAACCCAGGAGGAAGAAATTCCAATACAGGCCATGGTGGCTCTAAAGATCTCCAGAAAGCACCGCCCTGGTGGCATCACCCTTATGATCTCCCCTCTTGGGGACAAATAAAAACCCTTACAATAATCAAGCTGAAAATCTGGTTTCTCAACAGAGAATGCCTCGGAGTCCTGAAAATATTTTTGTTGCCCTGCTTGCTTTGCTTGCTTGTGCCTCCCTGCCCGCTAAAGCTGAACTAATTAATCACACTTGCTGGGCTTACATACCCAATCCCCCTTTACTTCAGGTTGTAGAATAGACGGAGAAAGGACCAATCGTATTAACCAATGACTCTATATATATGCCTTCTCCCTGGAGCCTTAAAGGGCCCTCACACCCTGAAGGGAAACTAATTAATATCTCTCTAGGTTATGAAGCAGAAAAGGCAATGGCACCCCACTCCAGTACTCTTGCCTGGAAAATCCCATGGATGGAGGAGCCTGGAAAGCTGCAGTCCATGGGGTCGCTGAGGGTCGGACACGACTGAGCGACTTCACTTTTACTTTTCACTTTCATGCATTTCGTGTTCTTGCCTGGAGAATCCCAGGGACAGGGGAGCCTGGTGGGCTGCCGTCTATGGGGTCGCAGAGTCGGACACGACTGAAGTGACTTAGCAGCAGCACCAGCAGGTTATGAAGTCCTTCCTTTGTGTATGGGCCCAGCAAAATTATGCATAAACGTTAGCTGACAAACTTGGGCTTTTGCCCTGTGTAGCTTAGATTATTTACTGCCCTTTCTTTGTCCGTGAACCATGTTTATACTACTGAAACTTTAGGGAAAGAACAAAGAACACTATGCAAAGGGTTTACTAATAAGAACTTTAAATATACTCCGGTTCGTTGGGACAAATGTCAGGGCAAATCAGGAAAATTAATGTTTGTAGCTAATCATACAATTGTCGATTGGGGACCCCATGGTATGTGATTATCTAACTGCTCAGATGGTATTAACAGTACTGTGTGTGATTATGCTACTCAAGTAGCATAGGAGGTTAGTAACATTACAATGGAACATTACCATGACAAAGGACTTCTTGGGTGGTTGACGGTGGAATGGCACCCCCCCCCCACCCCATCCTGAAATCGTCCTTAATAAACAGATTGGGCCTGAACAATGGGACATCTGGAAACTTGCTGCATCCACCCAAGAACTTGGAATTTGGACTGGACATTTCACAGGGACCAACTGTAGTCACAGAAACTATTTCTTTCGTTATAATCAGTCATATTTCATACAAGCTTGTGTTCTCCTTCCTTTTGTTCTAAGTTTACAATTCAATAAGACTTTACATTCTGTAACTTGTATAAATTGCAAATTATATACTTAACTCTTCTGTTTCCTTAAGAAATGAATCCCTTTTGATTCTTTGATCTCGACGTAGTCTGTGGTTACCAATAAATCTCCAGCGTCCCTGAGAAGAAGGCCCCATGGCTGGACTTGCTTCCTGGTTACTTACTAAACTGCTCTGGCGATCTAAACGATTCATTGGATGGCTGATTCTTCGCATTTTGTGATTAATAGCTATTTGCACCACAGCTGCCGTCACTGGCATTGCTTTACAAACTCAATTCAAACACGTAATTTTATCCAAAATTGGACTAAAGATGGTCATATTATGTTGGCCACTCAGGATCAGATACATGAAGATATTCAAGATGAAATACAGGAACTAAAAACTGCCATCAAATGGGTTGGAGACCAATTAATAGATGTACAAAAACAGGTGATGCTAAAATGTGATTGGAATTCTACTCAATTTTGTGTTACACCTGTTCAATTCAATAATAGTACCTGCAACTGGGAACAAATCAAATTTCATTTACAAAACATGCAGATAATGCTTCTCTGAATGTACAATTATTACAAAAAGAAATCTTTGAAACCTTTTCTAAAAATCTGCCCTCTTCCACTAATTTGGAAACTTTAGCTGAACAACTAGCTGATCAATTATCTGGGCTAGACCCACACAGATGGTTTAAAAGCATTACTTATAGCATCGGGTCTGGAACTGTAACTTTTGTGATTGCCTGGACAATTATATTTGTCCTTTACTGTTGCCTTCATGCAAAAATTGTTAAAACTAAACAAACTCAAATGGTCAGAGCCCTTTTTACAATTATTATAAATAAATAAGGGGGAATTGTCAGGGAATGTCTAACAGGAGGATTCCTACATGCTGTTTCTCATAAATCCTTTGTTCCTTATCAGTTTCTGTTGTCAGAAACCAGTGGAATGGCACACCGCTCCCAGGACTGAGGTCACAGGATGAGACAGGCTTGAATCTCCTTCAGTAAACATTCTCCTTATGACAAAGCTACTTAGTCTCAATCCTCTTTCTTGAGATATGGATTGTCTCCTGACCTTGTGACCATTATTAATTCCTTGTTCCCTTGGTAACAGTTGCTGTACATATGGTTTTCTGATCTTTATCATTATCGAAAGAAATTTCTTGTGCAACAGCCTATATATACTCACAGAAAGATCATTAAAGCACCTTTGCTCCACCAGAGCTTCGGTCCCTGTGTCTTTCTTTCTTTCTCTCTCTCTGTTTCTCTTTCTTATCGTCAACAACAGACCGCCAGGTTCCGGTCCATTAAATGACCCCAACAGATTCCAACACAATATATTCCTTAATCCTGTAACTACCGCTAATACAGCTTTATTTGTTTAAAAACTTTTTTAACTTACTGCAAGGGGATATTTTGACAAAAGCAGAAAAACATTTCGAGGCATTAAAGGATACCTCCCTTCCTCTGCCCATTTGATATAAAGATGGGTTGACTAAACAATGGAAATTGGAAAATTAATATTACAGGGAAAAGGGTATGGTTCTATTTCTCCAGATGGACCCAACGAAATCAGTTGTCTTCCTTTTTGGAAGATCCGCCCCAGGGGAGCCACCAGCATTCAAGACAGAGAAGAAACGGTGAATGCCGGGAGCCAGCACGGGAGATCCCACCCATGACAAGGTCATGTGGAGGAGACCTGACGAGCAAGGCTGATCAGGACTCGAGGGACCCCCCGGACCTGTGCCGGGAGCCAGTGTGAGGAATCCCGCCTGTGACAAGGTCATGAGGAAGGAAGCTGACATACGCAAGGCGTGCTCAGACGTCAGGGGCCCCTCTGGAAATTCCTAAGCATGTACCCCAACAAAAATCTGCTGGGTTTTGTGCTCTGTTTTTCCACTCTTCTGACATTCTCTGGAAAAAGTCAATTCAGGGCTTTAGTCTTCTGCATTTGAAAGAGTGTTTCAATCCAAAACCCCCCCTGATGGCTTTCTAGCCTGCCTGCAGGACTCGTACAGCTGCACATGTGATTGTTTGAGGCCTCCTGACCGCAGAAGGCACAGGAAGCTTAAAACATCCTAGGAATGTAGGGGCTTCCGAAGAGTCAAAATCTTTAGAATAGGACTGATTAAAGGTTTCATTTGTTGAGCCAATGCTTGCTGCCAAATTTTCATATCCTTTATTTTTAGATATAGTTGGTATATAGAAAAACAAGTAGTAGACCTGGTATTAGCAACATTAGATCTTTGAATTAAGTACCTTCTTTGTTATAACCCACTTGTGCCTTTGTTCTATAGAGATGTAACTTTAGCACTTTAAGGAGATGTAGATTAAAGAAAAACACTTCAGGGGAAACGAAATTAACATTCATTAAGGAAGAGAGCCAAAAAGTGTTAACAAGCCTCTTAGCCAGAAGATAATGTAAATCACCTGAGACCTTTTGTATACAAAAAGATATACAGAAAAGAGTCTGGGCTGCGAATGCTACATAATTTTGTATTACCCATTGATCTCTATGTATAATCAAAATTATAAAAGGCCTTGAAGGACAATAGAAGGAGAGCCAGTCGCTGGACTGGTTTCCCCTGTCTCTCTCTCTTTCCCTCCCTCTGCTCTTTACTTTAATTTCAGGCTGAATTTCCACCTGGGGTGCAGAGGCCCGCCAGGTCTACTTACTTGCCCTGGCTGTTAAGACCCGCGCTAAAGGGAGCCTAAGGCGAGGCACCCTTAGATATTCAAGCGAGCGCTGGTGGCCCAACATAGATGGTGCAAATTCCTTGTCTGGAATTTTATTGGTCTTCCGCGTAACCCAAGCTATTCAGCCCTCTTTCTCCACTTAATCTCCCTACTACACTATTTCTTCCTAATCTAATCTTATATTAATAAATAAACAAGTATTTCTCACACCAATGCCATCCACCCTTCGAATTCCCTGGATCCACCGGGGCTGGACCCCGGCAGGCCAGCTTGAGCATCTACCCCAAAACCAGAAACTGTCTATTTTATGCGTTTCATCAACTCTTCTGACATTAACAGGGGACTATCCCCGACCACCTTTCTCTGGAGAAAGTCAACTTAGGGCTTTAGCTAATAAGTCTCCCAGCCATGATAGGAGTGTTTCAATTCAAACCCCTCTGATGGCTTCCTAGCTTGCCTGACAGGTTTATCCAGACTCTTGCAGCTAAGCATGTGATTGTTCACAGCCTCCCAATCGTGAGAGGCACGAGAAGCCTAAAACATTCTAAAAATATGGAGCCTTTCAAAGAGTTAAAAATTATTAGAATAGTGCTGGTGTAGGATTTCATTGTTGAGCCAATGCTTGCTGCCAACTTCCCATATCCCTTATCCACTGTGTACCTGCAATAGTTAATGTAGTTGGAATGTAAGTAAAACAAGTAGTAGCCTTGGAATTAACCACATCAGATCTTTGAGCTAATTGGTTCTTTCTTTGTTGTAACTCATTGCACCTTTGCTCAGTGAGAATGTAACTCTGTTTAGCACTTTTTGAGGCTGACATAGATTAGAAATATAAAGAAAAAACACTTCAAGGGAAAATAAGTTTTCTGGTTGAGCAGGCTTTATCAAAAGAGGGTCATAAAATGCCCATAGGCCTCCAAGGCCAGAAGATAATGTACACAACATTGTTTATGGGAAAGGTATGCAGAAAAAATCCTGGTTTCAATAAGGGCAAAACTGCTGGAATGTTTGGGCTAACTCTGCATGACTTTGCATTTTTCATTTCCCTCTATGTACAAGTCAGAGTATAAAAGTTCCTTTTGAAAATAAAGTTATGGGCCTTGCTCACCAAAGCTTGGTCTCCCCGTGTCATTCTTTCTTTCTCTTTCCCTTTCTCCCTTTCCCTCCCTCTTTTTCAGGCTGATCCCTTGGAGCACAGGGGCTCTCTGAGTTCACTTTTCTGCCTGGGCTTCTAAGACCCAATCAAGAAGGCGCTCTGCGTCTTCACTCTGGCGAGAGGGTGCCTGCCGCCTCCGTGAACAGAGCAAGTCCCTTGTCTGGGGCTTTATTGGCTTTCTTTGTAAACCAAGGAATATCAGCCTCTATTCTTTCTTCTCTCTCTCTCCTCCCCCCTCGCCGATGCCGTTCATCCTGAGGATATCCCTGGATCCTGCCGGGGCTGGACCCCGGTAGGTGAAATCCCCAGGAGGAGGAGTTTCCAGTACAAGCCATGGCAACTTTAAAATTTTCTAAGAAATGCCACACTCAAGGTCCTTGACCTTATGATCTCCCCACTTGGAGACAGATAAAAACCCTTACTAATCAAGCTGAAAATCTAGTTTCTCAACAGGGAATGCCACAAATCCAGAAAATATTTTTGTTGCTATGCTTGCTTTGCTTGCTTTTCCTTCTCCCACTCAGGCTGCCTTGATTAATCATACTTATTGGGTTTATATACCTAACCCCACTTTACTGCAGGTTGTAGAATGGACAGATATAGAACCGGTCATATCCACTACTGACTCAGTACATATGCCTCCTCCTTGGAGCTTGGAGGGGCCCTCTCATCCCGAGGAAGAAGGAAGATTAATTAACATTCCTCTAGGCTATAAAATCCTTCCTTTATGCATGTTAGTCGACAAACGTGGGCTTTCATCCTGCCTCCAAAAAAGAACTTCTACACATCATTTAGACTGTTTACTGCCCTGTCCCTTTATGAGAACCATGTCAATACTACCAGGACTCTAGGAAAAGGACAAAAGTTGGAATGCAAGGGGTCTATTTATAAGGACTTTAAATATACTCCTGTTTATTGAGATAGATGTCAAGCTAAATCATGGAAATTAATGTTTGTGGCTAATTACAGCATTGCTGATTGGGGACCCTATGGTATGTGGTTATCTAACTTCTCAGATGATATTAATAGTACTATGTGTGATTATGTTACTCAACTAACATGGAAGATTACCAACAGTTCAATGGAACACTTCCATGACAAAGGACTCCTTGCCTAGCTTGACGGCGGAATGGCACCTCTTCACCCTCAAATAAATGAATTGGGCCTGAACAATGGGACATCTGGAAATTTGCTCCAAATACTGAAAAACATGGAAGTTGGACTGGATATTTCACAGGGACCATAGTAACTATCCTTTCCATTATAATCATTCATATTTTATACGTTTGTGTTCCCCTTCCTTTCTTTATAGCCATAGGAAACTTACAATTTAAAAACACTTTACGTTCTGTGACTTGTATATTTGCAAACTGTATACTTTATTCCTCTATTTTTCTAAAAGAAAGAATCCCTTTTGATTCTTCGATCTCGACATAGTCTGTGGCTGCCAGTAGATCTCCAATAACCCTGGAAAGAGGATCCCATGGCAAGACTTGTCTCCCAGTTGCTCTCTAAATTACTCCGAAGATCTAAGCGATTCATCAGATGGTTGATTCTTGGCATTTTGGGGTTAATAGCCATTTGCACCACTGCCGCTGTCGCAGACATTGTTTTACAAACTTCAAACACGAAACTTTATTCAAAATTGGACTAAAGATGCTCATACTATTATATGGGTCACTCAGGTTCAGATAGATGAAAAAGTTCAAGATAAAATTCAGGAATTAAAAACAGCCATCCAATGGGTTGGAGATGAATTAATAGATTCACAAAAACAAGTATTATTATATTGTGATTGGAATTGCACTCAATTTTGTATCACTTGTCTTCGGTTAAACCATAGTGCTTACAATTGGGAACAAATCAAATTTCATTTGCAAGATATGGATAATAATGCTTCCTTAAATGTACAATTGTTGCAAAAGGAAATCCTTGAAACCTTCTCTAAGAGTCTACCCTCTTCCAACATTTGGAAACCTTAGCTGAACATCTAGCTGATCAATTATATGGGCTAGACCCTCAAAGATGGTTTCAAGGCATTACACATAGCATTGGATCTGGAACTATAATTATCCTGGTGATTATATTTGTAACATACTGATGCCTTTCAACTAAATTGTTCAAACTAAACAAACTCAATTGGTCAGGGCCCTTTTTCACAAAAGTATCTACAGTCATCTCCAATTATGAAAAAATAAAAAGGGGGAACTGTCAGGGGATGTTCAAGTTTAAGGGATCCAATATGTTAGTTTCTTCTTTTGTGTGCCATTTCTCAAGGACTCTCTATTCCTTACCAGTTCTTGGAAAACAGGAACGAGCAGAGGTGCAGGCAGTTCTCAGGACTGAGGTCATGAGAAAGGGCACCTGCTTGGATTTCTTTCAGTGACTCCCTTCCATGACTTTTTACTTAAAGGTAAACTATTCAGTTATGCCCCTCTTTCTCAGGATATGGAATGCTTTCTGGCCCTTTGAAGATTGCTATTTGCTTGGCTTTGTTTTTGCTCAATACTTTTTACTGCCTAAAGCTGCCTTGTATGAAGATATAATAAACACGTGTTTCTTCAAATAAAGCACCCGGTTTCACTCGAGACTTGGGTCCCCTGCATCCTTCTTCTCGTCGACTCCAGTCCCCAGTTCCTGGTCTACAAAGACCGTGACAGCTCTGTCTTCAATTTCCACAAATAAGAGTAACTCTTCTTTAATCACACACACAACAGTTATTTCTATCCAATGGAGCACATGACCCTTTTCCTATGCATCATTCCTAGCACACCATCAGTCCCTGGTAACTGTCCCTCTCCTCCGAAGAAAAGCCCAGTCCTTTTAACATCTTGCCTACTCTGTTCAAGGTCAGTTGGTAGAACATTATCTTTTATAACGGGCTGGACTATGTATGGAAGGGCTTCCTGATCCTACTGACCATGAGTCATGTCCTAGTTTTACGTTATTTTCTGCCCTCCCTCTTGCTAATTCACACACACCTTTGAATTTCATAATTCAGGCTGTATGTTTTTCCAGGAAACACGAAAGTGAATGAATCATATCTAATGAAGTCGGCCCCTTCATCTCACTGATTCCTTCCCAAAGAGCATCATGAAAAGCATGTAGCAAATGTGTTTGATCAATGTATCACCAAAGCCAAGCTCTTAGAGCTCACCACACAACAGCTCAATCAACTGAGAGACTACTTGTTGGGCAAGGAAGAGTGACTTTATTCAGAAAGCCAGGAGACCAAAGAGATGGTGGACTACTGTCCCAAAGAATCATCTTTGTTGAGTTAGAATTTGGGTTTCTTTTACATGACAAGATCTCTATAGTTTCTCTTCAAATATGGACTTACTGCAGTTGCTGAGTACCTGAATTAAGTCATCAGAGAATACATATAGTGAAAAAGGTAAAGGATTTGCCACAACCACTGAGTCTGGCTCCACTATGTTCCTATTTTGGGTAAGATCCTTGCCACACACATTACATTGCTGTGTGTTTTCTCCAGGATACTCTGATACTAATGGCGAGACATGAGCTGTGAGGATAGGGTTATTTTTTTGTTTTCGTTTTTGTTTTTTTTTTTACACTTGTGAAATTGGTGAGGAATCTTTCTAGAATGAATTCATGTTCTATAGACCTAATAAATACATATATATCTGGCTTCTATCCAGTATGAATTTTCTCATGAGGCCTAAGATGTTGCCACACTCATGATATTTGTATGGTTTGTCAGTAAGACGAATTCTCTGACCAACAGAAAGCTGTGAATTTTGAACTTTGAATTTTGAAGACTTCTACCATATACCACATTCACATACATTTCTCTCATGTATGGATTTTCTGATGTTTAGTGAGTGCTGAGACCTGAGTAAAGGATTTTCCACACTTGAAACATTTGAAAGCTTTCTCTATATGTATTCTGTGATAACTTGTAAGGTGTGACTTTCGACTGAAGAACTTGCCACACTCATCACATCTGAAAGGTCTCTCTCCAGTATGAATTCTCTAATGAAGTCGAAGATGTGTTTTTTGACTAAAGACTCTTCCACACTCAGCACATTTGTAAGGTTTCTCTCCAGTATGAACTATCTGATGACTTAAAAGGATTGACGTAACATGAAAGGCCTTGACACACTCATCACATTGGTAAGGTTTCTCTCCAGTATGAACCCTCTGATGACCAGCAAGGTGTGCATTTCGGCTGAAGACTTTGTCACATATATCACATTTAAATAATTTCTTTACTGTATGAATTTTCTGATGTTTCCTGAGGTTTCAGCTGTCAGTAAAGGCTGCAGGCGACAGAATGAAACACCAACACTGCAGAGTGGTTTGAATCTTTTTACTTTACAACTGCTGCTTCTTGCAGCTGCTTTACATCTTTTGCACAACAATCTACAGGGCAAGTTCCCAAAAACCATAATTCAGCGACTGTACAGTGCACAGGCATGGGGCGAGATAACCTTTACCTTATTTACTGCAGCTAAGACTTTTTCGGGAACTTCCTTATCAACTTAGAACCCATTTTGTCCCTGGGTCTGTTCCTTTTGAGGAATCAGAAACATCCTTGTGTGTAAGAAATGTTCTTTTCCCAAGAGAACAGAGGATTCTTGACTGAACATCTCATTTGCAAGAATATTCAGCGCTGGTTGAGAGTCTCGTTTGCAAGCACTTCTCAACCTACCTTATACCTTGTTCCCTACATCTCCCCCTTTCTTTTCTTGAAGGTGCTGAATAAGCACTTGAATACTCAAGCTTCTTCTTTCAATTGTTAGCAACAATTAACCAAGTATTCACAAAGGATGTTGTTAACAATGTAGATACATGCCCTAAAGGATTGAGGTTATCTAATCCTTCTTGAAGACTCTTCAGTATATCTGAACCAATAATATCAGGCAGCGTCTTACTAAAAGTTGACAATATAGTTTGTTCCAATTCCATAATTTTAGCAGTTAAATTCTGGTGTCCCACTAAAGATCTTTTCACTTTTCCCCAACTCTCACTCATATTAAAGGGAACAGGGGTTACACATAGGTGGGATGAGTTCCAATCACATTTTAACACATTTTTTGTAGCTAACACAGTCACTTGATCTCCTAACCAGGAAACAGTGTGTTGTAAATTCAATACATCAGTAGCCAATTGAGAGTCCAAATCAGGCTGTTGTTGCCACAATAAATGACCATCCTTATGTCACTCCCTGACAAAATCAGCAGTCTGTATGCCCTGATGAAAGCAAGACCTGCTACAGTTGCTGTTGCTGTTATTGAAGCCACAGTGAGAATTGATGCGATGACAATGCCAAGCATTCTTCGGGATCGATGGAGAAGAGTTTGTACAGCATTCACAAGATGAGTGACAGCAAAAGAGTCCGACCAAGGTCGAGTAAGATTAACAGGCAACCACAGTTCAGTCCGTGCTTTCAAAATAATCAAAGAGTAATTACTGGAATGGACCATCTTGTTTTCAACATTTTCCCACCAGGAATGGTTTATACGTTGAGTCAAGTTACAATCAGAACATGATATAACTCCCAAAATTTCATTCCAAATCCATTGTCCATACAGTAAAGAATAAGGAAATTTTACACATGCTATATAGCACAGTAAGATTTATTAATACACAAATGAGTTTGAAACGGCCCTCTAGGATCATTAATATTCAAAGTAAAGTTTCCCATCCAAATAGTAAGGTTACCTGACACTGCCCGTGATTATACACTGGAAAAGTAAAAGCAAATTTATTTCTATCTTTTACTTGCAAAGGAATAGTAAAAAAGCAATCCTTCAAATCTAAAACCATCAAAATCCAATTCTGTGGAATCAAAGCAGGAGAAGGGAGACCTAATTGCAAAGTTCCCATAGGTTCTATACATTTGTTAACTTCCCTTAAATCAGTCAACATTCTCCATTTACCAGATTTTTTCTTAATGACAAAAACAGGGGAATTCCAAGCAGAAGTGGATCGATATGGCCAGATTGAAGCTGTTCTTCTACTAATTGTTCTAAAGCCTCGAGCTTCACTTTTGGAAGCGGCCACTGCTCAACCCATTTAGGGACATCAGTTAACCATTTCAATGGGAGAGCTCCAGGAATCTGAGCAGTGGCTACAAGTTTTCTGACAAGATGGTGAGTGTTGTTCCTAAAGAAAGTAAAAGATCTCTTCCCTAGATATTAATAGGTGTATTAACAATGTAAAAAGAAAAAACTACTTTTTTTCCATTAGACAATTGGCATGACAAAGGTTAGCACTTCTCCACACATCTGCTATAGATCCTAAGCCTGTTAAAACAAGAGGAATTTTTTCTTTTTTCTAGTCATTAGGCCACTGCTGGAGAGAAATAACTGAAACATCTGCTCCTGTATCCACTAATCCTTCAAACTGTCTATCTTTAATAGTCAGTGACATTAAAGGACGAGAGTCATTAATAAGCATTTCCCAAAATATACTTTGCCCGTACTTCCAAAACCACTGACTCTCTCTCCATAACTCAGCCTTGTCGATAGCTACCGGAAATCAGGATGCGTAAGGTGGTGCAGAAGGGTTAACAGCCTTGGAATTTGTTTTCTATTTAATAAAACCTTCCAAAAGGCAGTGGTCATTGCCTCTATAGAATCTGAATCCTCCCCCAAACTCACATCTCTATCTGTCTCTGTGAATGAATCTGTACTGTCATCCGGAGGTTTGGGCGGAGGCCGAGATGAAGCCCCCTCCTCACATTCGCCTTCCTTCTCCTCACTCACAGGCACATCCTCATACAGGGAATCATCCTTAAGAACATGAGATGGCCTCACCATCAGCAGCCATTAATTTTAAAGCTTGCATTATAGCACTACATAGAGTCCAGAGCCTTAAAGGAATCACATTTCCTTTTTGATGTTGCTTTCTTAAGTCCTTCTTTACCACTTTCCATTCCTTCAAATTCAGCTGTACTTTTGTTTGATACTGAAACCAATAGCAGTGCTGCTCTATGACGCAGAACAACTTACTCAAACGGCGAGTAGACGTTGTAATTCCTATAGAAAGCAGGAGCCCCTTAACCAGCTCCATATATTGTGACTTTAAAGACGGGGAATTCCCCAAGGTTTTTTCTTTTTCTTTTCTCTTTTTTCTGTTCTTTTTCTCTTATTTTCTTTTTCCCAAAAGTCGCCCTTTCAGCATCTCGCCCCGGGGTGCTTACCCTTTCGGTTCTTTTCTTTTTTTCTTTTTGCCGAAAGTCCCCCTTTCAGCGTTTTGCCCAGGGTGCTTACCGTTTTGGTTTGGTTGGGCCCCGCGTTGGGCGCCAGATGCTGGCGACGGAATGAAACACCAACACTGCAGAGTGGTTTGAATCTTTTTACTTTACAACTGCTGCTTCTTGCAGCTGCTTTACTTTATATCTTTTGCACAACAATCTATAGGGCAAGTTGCCAAACACCATAATTCAGCCACTATACAGTGCCCAGACACAGGGTGAGATAACCTTTACCTTATGTACTGCAGCTAAGACTTTTTCGGGAAGTTCCTTATCAACTTAGAATCCGTTTTGTCCCAGGGTCTGTTCCTTTTGAGGAATCAGAGAAACATCCTTGTGTGCAAGAAATGTTCTTTTCCCACGGGAACAGAGGATTCTTGACTGAACATCTCGTTTGCAAGAATGTTCAGCCCTGGTTGAGAGTCTCGTTTGCAAGCACTTCTCAACCTTCCTTATATTTTGTTCCCTACACTGGGCAGAACATCTCGTTTGCAAGAATGTTCAGCCCTTGTAGAGAGTCTCGTTTACAAGCACTTCTCAACCTTCCTTATACCTTGTTCCCTACATCAGGCCTTGCCACACTCATCACATTTGTCCTTGTTTCTCTCCAGTATGAACTGTCTGATGACTTAAAAGCATTGACTTTACATGAAAGGTCTTGCCACACTCATCACATTTGTAAGGTTTCTCTCCAGTATGAACTGTCTGATGCCTAAAAACGGTTGACTTTAGACGAAAGGTCTTTCCACACTCATCACATTTGTAGGGTTTCTCACCAGTATGAACTGTCTGATGACTTAAAAGGAAGGTTTTAAGACGAAAGGCCTTGCCACACTCATCACATTTGTAAGGTTTCTCTCCAGTATGAATTGTCTGATGCCTTAAAAGGACTGACTTTACACAAAAGGCTTTGCCACACTCATCACATTTGTAATGTTTCTCTCGAGTATGAACCCTCTGATGACCAGCAAGGTGTACATTTCGTCTGAAGATTTTGTCACATATATCACATTTCAATAATTTCTTTCTTGTATGCATTTTCTTATGGCTCCTCAGGTATGAGCTGTGAGTAAAGGCCTTGCCACACTCATCACATTTGTAACGTTTCTCTTCAGTATGAACTGTCTGATGCCTAAAAATGGTTGACTTTAGACGAAAGGCCTCGCCACACTCATCACATTTGTAAGGTTTCTCACCAGTATGAACTGTCTGATGACTTATAAGGAAGGTTTTAACACGAAAGGCCTTGCCACACTCATCACATTTGTAAGGTTTCTCTCCAGTATGAAGTCTCTTATGACTTATTAACTGTGAAGAGTAACTATACTGCTTGCCACACTCATTACATTTGTAAGGTTTCTCTCCAGTATGAACCCTCTGATGAACAGCAAGGTCTGCATTTCGGCTGCAGACTTTGTCACATATATCACATTTAAATAATTTCATTCCTATATGAATTTTCTGATGTCTCCTGAGGGTTGATCTGTGAGAAAAGACTTTGCCACACTCATCACATTTGTAAGGTTTCTCTCCAGTATGAATCCTCTGATGACCAGCAAGGTTTTCATTTCGGCTGAAGACTTTGTCACATGTATCACATTTAAATTTCTGTCCTGCATGAATTTTCTGATGTCTCCTGAGGTTTGAGCTGTGAGTAAAGGCCTTGCCACACTCATCACATTTGTAAGGTTTGTCTCCAGTATGAACTGTCTGATGACTTAAAAGGACTGACTTTACACGAAAGGCCTTGCCACACTCATCACATTTGTAAGGTTTTTCCCTGTGTGCTTTGAGGTCTTGCGATACTACTGAAGGATTCATAAAATCATTCCCATATATATTAGAAACACTAGTTTGGACACAAGGAAGAATTCTTTGAAGTGGTGAAAATGAGTAACTGTTGTCGACAGACCTCTCAACTCTATTATATTCAGAAATTATCCTGCCAGTTTGAAGTATCTGCAGTTTCTCCTGAGACTTAAATCCAAGCCTGTTTCCAAAGGGCTTGATTCCTGCATCCTTTCCATCATATGAATCTCTTCCATCAGGCACACTTCCATTAAGGCTTACAGGTGTGCCTTTATAATTTCTTTTGTCATCTCTCCCCTGACACTCAAAGTCACACATATTTTCCTGACTTTCCCAAAGATGAACATGTTTGATTTCACAGCTTTTAGGTCTTCCCAGCATCAATGTTCGGAATGTTTCTCGTTTATCACTGTTCACTTTGGGTTGTAAATCCTTGATCACATATGTAGGAGAGATATCTACAAGATAAAAAGAACCACAGGTATCCTGCTCACAATAATTCAAAAATAAATCTTTCATGGTGAATATAGATTACACTAAAAGTAATACTTAACACCAAGTTATGAAACACCACAATGATGACCTTAAGTTTTTAGAAACACTAAAGGAATAGAATTCTTAACTTAAGAAAGCATAACATAAATTCACTGTTAAGGTAGCTTAGTTTTAAAAACCATATGCCAAACACACTCACATTGGACAATCTTATGCCAAGTCTCAGAAACAGGAGTATTTTTCTACCAGGACCCCTAGGAACCTATCAATCAACAGTTGTCTCAAATTGAAAAGAAAAACATTACACTATCATTGTATTCTGTATACTTACAGTACATAAATAAATTCTAAACAATATATTACATACTGTGATAGTAAATAATCCAAAAGCAAGGTTACCCAAGTAACTATACATAATTGGTCGTTTACAATTGAAAACAAATGAGAAAATGAAGAATATGACTAAAACAATTTTTTGGAAACAACATAGTTTTCTAAATCTGCTATAGAACTACATACCCAAAAAGAAAAGGCATTTTACAATGTTAAGAAGTAGTATGTGTCAGCTGTATTGCAGAATATATGCTAAAAGACCATCATCTGTAAATGACACATAATTTAAGATGTAAAATAGTCACCAGTTTTCTAACAGCCAATAATCAAAGCAATGCATACCTATGTTGTTGTTCAGTCGCTCAGTCGTGCCTGACTCTTTGCGACCCTGTGGACTGTAGCCCACCAGACTCCTGTGTCCATGGGATTTCCCAGGCAAGAATAATGGAGTGGGTTGCCATTTCCTTCTCCATGGGATCTTCTTGACTCAGGGATCAAACCTGCATCTTCTGCATTAGCAGGTGAATTCTTTACCACTGAGCCACCAAGGAAGGCTTCTCTCTAGCCATGCACTATTCTTAATTACCTGGTTTAATGGCACCAAAATATAATAAATAAAAAGTGAGTGCTTTGGGTATTTATTGACTAGGGTCAGACACAATACTGCTGAAAAATGTTGCAAGTGAAACGCATACAAGATATAATGTAGTTGAGGTTTGACAGACAACAAAATTCTGTAAAGCAATTATACTTCAATTATAACATTAATAAAATTTTAAAAAGATATAATGTAGATAACATCATATCATAAAGAACATGACAGAATATAAATATTACATCTTTTAAACAAAAGTAAATTTTGATTATTTACTATAAAACATGCACTACTGTAAGCCAACCAACAGCACTAATTTGCTTTGAAAGGCTTGAGGTAAATTAACATGTTTTTTAATCAGAGCAGAAGACACACCCAATTGGTGCACAAAGTGGTAATAGAAACAGGATATGAATCTGAACATACAGACTGAGAAAACTTATTTGTAAACATGACCATCCACTGAATGAATAGATTAGAAAATATTTTTAAAAAATACAAGGAACTTGGAAAGAAAATATCAAGGAAGATACCATATAGAAGTAGTCTGTTTAACTATTATTCAACCATCCCATCTAGAAATGGGTAGTGAGTCATCATGGATGCACAGAGTGATTTAGGTCATGTCCTGAGAAACTTGTTCAATAAATGACCAGAGATTATCTTTACAGTGAGAGTATGTAAAAGGTGGAGGGATGTGGTAGGTAAGAACGATGTTTCCGTCCATATCAAAGTACTATGTGAGGAATGGTCAGGACGAAGAAAGGGTCTGCGTGGAGCATAGGGTACACAGGTTTATGTCAGATATCAGCTTGTGCCTGCCATGTCTTTGTGAAAATAACTGAGAGCACAAACTAATATCCTGACCTTAAGAGAAAAGAACTGGTTCAGCAAGTTCATGGGCATTATACTATGGGTATGGGACAGAAACAAGAGAGATTTTAAAAGTGACTGTGATATATGGAGAAAGCAGGATAATACCTATTATACTATTTACAATGTAATGTATCCAACTGTGAATTTTGTAAGTTACAATGGAATGCTTATATTCAAGAAAAGCATACACAATATTCCAGGATATTGTGTAACAATCTTATTAGCAGAAATCAGAAGGAAAATTCAGGAAAAGGCTATCTAAATCTGGGTTCCTCTGCCAAGTATGATTAACCTCTCTATTGGACATTTATTTTGTTTCTTCTTCCACACATGTTCATCTCAAGATCGAGGAGTATCAAAGGAGGGACTGAAACTGACTCTGGAGGACCTTCCCAGTTACAAAAGCCTTTCTGAGGCATCCAACACCTTTTTGTAGAAAAAGGCTTTATTCTCCTAGACCTCCCCTGAGTTCAAAAGAGCAGATTCAAACACTTACTAATACATAAAAGGATCATACCATGATCAAGTGGGATTTATTGCAGGGATGCAAGATTTCTCAATATCCACAAGTTAATCACTGATACATCACAGTAACAGTTGAAGACTTAAAACCATATGATCATCAATAGATGCAGAAAAGTTTCTCACAAAATTCAAGTGGCATTTATGATAAAAACCCTTCAGAAAGTCAGCACAGATGGTCCCTACCCCAGCATAATTAAGACTGTATATGTCAAACACACAGCTAACATCATACTCAACAAGGAAAAACTGAAAGCATTCCCCTTAACAACATGAATAAGACAAGAATGTTTACTATTGCCACTTTTACTGGCCAAATTTTTCGAAGTCCTAGCCACAACAATCAGAAAAGAAAAAGAAATAAAAGGAATTCAAGTAAAAAAAAAAAAGAAAGAAAGAAAGAAGAAAGAAGTAAAACTGTCACTATGATGCTACACACAGAAAATCCCAAAGCCACCAGATGACTACTAGACTTTATCAATGAAGAGAGTAAACTTGCTGGATACATAATATATAGAAAACTGCTACATGTCTATACACTGATAATGATACATGAGAAAGTGAAATTAATGAAACAATCCCATTCACCATCTCAGAGAAAAGAATAAAATTCTAAGGAATAAACCTACCTAAAAAGTCAAAAGAACTGTATTCATGAAACTATAAGATGCTGATGACTGATAGCAAAGATGACACAAACAGATGGAAACATATACTGTGTTCTTGGATTGAAAGAAAGAACAGTCAAAATGACCATACTATCCAAGGCAATCTACATATTCAATGCAACTCTTATCAAATTAACAACGACATATTTCATAAAACAAAGAAAAACTTAATTTGTACCAAAATACAAAAGACTCTGATATCTAAATCGATCTTGAGAAGGAAGAACAGAGCTGGAGGAATCATGTTCCCAGAGTTCAGACCATACTACAAACTTACAGTCATCAGAGAAAAAGTGAAGTTGCTCAGACGTGTCTGACTCTTTGCGACCCCATGGACTGTAGCCTACCCATGGGATTTTCCAGGCAAGAATACTGAAGTGAGTTGCCATTTCCTTCTCCAGAGATCTTCTGGACCCAGGGATTGCACCTGGGTCTCCTGCATTGTAGGCAGACACGTTACCATCTGAGCCACCAGGGAAGTGGTATGATGATGGCACAAAACAGAAACACAGATCAGTAGAACAGGACAGAAAACCTAGTAATAAACCAATTTACTCAGAGTCAATTATTCTATATAAAAAGGAAGAAAGAACATAGAATGAAGAAGTCTCTTTAATAAGTGATGCTGGGATAAATGGATAGTTACATGAAAAAGAATGAAATTACAACATTCTCTAACACCACATACAAAAATAAACTCAAAATGTATTAAACATCTAAATGCAAGACCAGATACTATGAAATTCATAGTGGAAAACAAATGCAAAACACTGACATAAATGTCAGCAAAATTGTTTTGAATCTATCTCTTAGAGTCATGGTAATAAAAGCAAAATCAAACAAATGAGACCTAATTAAATTTAAAACCTTTTTGCAAAGCAAAGGAAACCAAAAAAAAAAGAACAAAAATACAACTTTTGGACTATGAGACTGTATATGCAAACGATGCTACCTATCAGGGATTTATTTCTAAAATATGCAAACAGTTCATACAGCCTAACATAAAACAATGAACAAACAAGCCAATCAAAAACTGGGCAGAAGATCAAAACAGATATTTCTCCATAGGAGACAAACAGATTTCCGACAGTCACCTGAAAAGATATTTGATGTCTCTACCTAGGAGAGAAATGCAAATCAAAACCACAAAAATGTATCACCTCACACTGGTCAGAATGACCACCATCAAAAAGTCTACAAACAATAAATGCTTGAGAGGGTGTGGAGAAGCGAACCCTCCTACACTGTTGGAAGGAACATAAATTGGTACTGCCACTTTGGAGGATAGCATGGAGGTTCCATAAAGAACTAACTATAGAGCCATCACATGAACCAGCAATTCCAATCCTGGGCATATATCCAGAAAGGATGAAAACATTCAAAATGATACATTCACCCCCAATGTTTTAGTAGCACAATTTACATGAGGCAAAACATGGCAGCAACCTAAATGTTCACTGACAGACAAAGGGATAAAGAATACGTGGTACCTACATACAAGGAAATATTGTGAAGTGAAAGTAGCTCAGCCATGTCCAACTCTTTAAGATCCCATGGCCTGCAGCCTGCAAACTGCCCTGTTTATGAAATTCTCCAAGAAAGAACAGTGGAGTGGGTTGCCACCTCCACAGCATAAAACACAATGAAGTAATGCCTTTTGCAGCAATATAGACAAACTTAGGGATTATTCTAAATGAAATCAGACACAGAAAGACAAATATCATAGGATATTATATGTTGAACTGAAACAAATGATACAAATGAACTTATTCACAAAATAAACTCACCAGCATAAGAAACAAACTTATGGTTACCAAAGGGGATAGTGCAGGATGGTGGCTGGGGCAGGAAAGGGGGAAATAAATTAGGAGTCCGAATATATACAAACTAATATATATTCTGCAAGCCAGGCTTCAGCAATACGTGAACCGTGAAATTCCTGATGTTCAAGCTGGTTTTAGAAAAGGCAGAGGAACCAGAGATCAAATTGCCAACATCCGCTGGATCATCAAGAAAGCAAGAGTGTTCCAGAAAAACATCAATTTCTGCTTTATTGAATATGCCAAAGCCTTCGACTGTGTGGATCACAATAAACTGTGGAAAATTCTGAAAGAGATGGGAATACCAGACCACCTGACCTGCCTCTTGAGAAATCTGTATGCAGGTCAGGAAGCAACAGTTAGAACTGGACATGGAACAACAGACTGGTTCCAAATAGGAAAAGGAGTACATCAAGGCTGTATATTGTCACCATGCTTATTTAACTTATGTGCAGAGTACATCGTGAGAAACGCTGGACTGGAAGAGGCACAAGCTGGAATCAAGATTGCCAGGAGAAATATCAATAACCTCAGATATGCAGATGACACCACCCTTATGGCAGAAAGTGAAGAGGAGCTAAAAAGCCTCTTGATGAAAGTGAAAGAGGAGAGCGAAAAAGTTGGCTTAAAGCTCAACATTCAGAAAACAAAGATCATGGCATCCGGTCCCATCACATTATAGGAAATAGATGGGGAAACAGTGGAAAACAGTGTGAGACTTTGTTTTTTGGGGCTCCAAAATCACTGCGGGTGGTGACTGCAGCCATGAAATTGAAGGACGCTTACTCCTTGGAAGAAAAGTTATGAGCAACCTAGATCACATATTCAAAAGCAGAGACATTACTTTGCTGACTAAGGTCTGTCTAGTCAAGGCTATGGTTTTTCCTGTCGTCATGTATGGATGTGAGAGTTGGACTGTGAAGATGGCTGAGTGCCGAAGAATTGATGCTTTTGAACTGTGCTGTTGCAGATGACTCTTGAGAGTCCCTTGGACTGCAAGGAGATCCAACCAGTCCATTCTGAAGGAGATCAACCCTGGGATTTCTTTGGAAGGAATGATGCTAAAGCTGAAACTCCAGTACTTTGGCCATGTCACGAGAAGAGTTGACTCATTGGAAAAGACGCTGATGCTGGGAGGGATTGGGGGTGGGAGGAGATGGGGACAACCGAGGATGAGATGGCTGGATGGCATCACAGACTCGATGGATGTGGGTCTCGGTGAACTCCAGGGGATAGTGCTGAACAGGGAGGCCTGGCATGCTGCAATTCATGGGGTCGCAGAGTCGGACATGACTGAGTGACTGAACTGAATTGAATATATGTATAAAATAGATAAACAACAAGAACCTACGATATAGCTCAGGGAACTATATTAAGTATCTTGTGAATTGCTGTATACCTGAAACACAACATTGTAAATTAACTATACCTAAAAAGGGGAGAAGGAAATGGCAACCCACTCCATCATTCTTGCTTGGAGAATCCCAGGGACAGAGGAGACTGGTGGGCTGCTGTGTATGGTGTCGCACAGAGTCGGACATGGCTGAAGTGACTTAGCGTGCATACATGCATTGGAGAAGAAAATGGAAACCCACTCCAGAGTTCTTTCCTGGAGAATCCCAGGGACAGCGGAGCCTGTTGGGCTGCCGTCTGTGGGGTTGCACAGAGTCGGACAGGACTGAGGTGACTTAGCAGCAGCATACCTAAAAAGAATGGTTAAAACAAAAACAAAAACACCTCTTGTGGAGATATTCAAACAATGTTTCACAAGGGTATAAAAACTACTAAATGTTGGAAGCAGTCTATGAAATAAGACATGTTGACAAAACTGAATACCCACCAGCAAAAGAATTTACTTGTAACATTATCTTACACTATAGACAAAAATGAATTCAAAATGGTTTAAAGACTTAAACCTAAGTCCCAAATGTATAAAACTCCTAGAAGTAAACATGCAGGAAATGTTTCTGGAAATTAGACCCACAAATGATTTACCAGATGTAACAACAAAACCACAGGCCACAAAATAAAACCAGATATTAATAATTTGAACTATATCAAAATTATAACCTACAGCCATGAAATTAAAAGACACTTACTCCTTGGAAGGAAAGTTGTGACCAACCTAGATAGCATATTCAAAAGCAGAGACATTAACATTACTTTCCCAACAAAGGTCCATCTAGTCAAGGCTATGGTTTTTCCAGTGCTCAGGTATGGATATCAGAGTTGGACTGTGAAGAAAGCTGAGTGCCAGAGAATTGATGCCTTTGAACTGTGGTGTTGGAGAAGACACTTGAGAGTCCCTTGGACTGCAAGGAGATCAAACTAGTCACCCTAAACAAGATCAGTCCTGGGTGTTCATTGGAAGGACTGATGCTGAAGCTGAAACTCCAATACTTTGGTCACCTCAGGCGAAGATTTGACTCACTGGAAAAGACCCTGATGTGGGGAGGGATTGGGGGCAGGAAGAGAAAGGGACGACAGAGGCTGAGATGGCTGGATGGCATAACCAACTCGAAGCACGAGTTTGAGTAAAGTCTAGGGGTTGGTGATGGACAGGGAAGCCTGGTGTGCTGCGATTCATGGGGTAACAAAGAGTCAGACACGACTGAGCAACTGAACTGAACTGAACTATGCATTAAAGTGCAGTGAGTTTGAAAAGACAATCAATAGTAAAAGAGAAAATATGTGGAAATCATACATCTGATAGTAAATGAGTATAAAGAATATATAAAAATTTTAAGAGGGACTGAGATCACCAGTTCTGCCGTAGGGATCATTCCCCAATAAACCATCCAACGTGTTGCAAATACAGAACAGAAACAGTAAGAGTAACACAGAACTTTGAACTCAATGATAAAATAAAAAAATACTGACAATGCACAGAACAACAGTGTAACCAACAGCCCAATAGATACGAGAATGTGAACTTGGACCAAGTTGTCCTGGGCTAAATTCCCATACCATTTACAGAGGCTAAAATATATGGTCCTTGATATACAGGAACAACACTGTCATGGTGCCCTTGACAGAGTCTCCAAAGCCAGGAAATAACCTAGAAAGATGTAACAGGCTCTCGTGATACTTTCTCTCTCATAATCTTAGAACATACTGACCATTCTACTGGATAACTTCAAGTGGTGAGTTTGTGCGGAGCAAGAAAATAACATTAGGACTAGTGTCTGTTAGTAAATCCACTCCACAGAGACTCAGCAGAGGCTGCCAATTAAACATAGGTGGATTATCACAGCAAGGAAACCAGATAAACTTTCAGACCCTCAGGGATATATTTCAAAGAAATTTAGGTGGTAAAATGATACAAAGTAAGGAGAATGTAACATCGGGAACAGCTGACATTCCCAGACTGGGTAGAGCAGCACAAGAGTAAAAATACAACATGAAGGTCAGACATTACAGCATCTTGAGATGGGACCATGCGCTCGACCTACAGACGGCAAGCTAAGAGCCTGTGAGATCCACATATGCTCCCCTCGTAGGATCTAGGATCAAAAAGACAATCTCTCTACCCACTCTCCTTACATTTTCCTAAGTAACAACCACAGCGGATCCCATCCACCAGCTTGTCCCACTCCTAAACAGAAAAAAACAGCCCTTTTGAGATACTCATTCTTCTTTACATGTTGTATTTTTGGCTATTTTTACATCACTCCCCACTATCCAGAGCTTTTTCACATGCTCCAATGTGAAGATAATATTCAGATCAGAAACAGAAATTCTGAGACTCATCTGGTGATCCAGTGGTTAAGACTCTCACTTCCAATGCAGGGGGTGCAGGTTTAATTCTTAGGGAACTAAGATCCCAGTTGCAGAATGGTGGAGCCAAAAAAAAAGCAAGCAAAAACAAATAAAAAGAAATAGATATTCAGGGTTATCAGAAGAAACAAATCTAAAGAGCTGTGGATTTTTTTAAACACTGAGCCAAAATCAAAAGGCAGAAACTAGGAAATCGGGTTTTTTGGCGTTTTTTTTTTTTTAACATTTGCCAGTGAGCTATGTACATAATTAAGCTCTGGGACAACCTCAGATGTGACATGAAACAGACACAGCATCTGAAGAGGGTCAGTTTAACCTTGTGAACCTGTGTCATGCCCCAGTCACCAGAACTCTCACATGAAAGACATCAGGGCCTCCTAAGGGGCACACAAGGAAAATGCAGATACCCAAGGGCAGCTCTGGAAGGAAGTCATCCTCACCCACAGACAGCAGGTTCCTGTAGGTCTCCAGCATCACATCCCTGTACAAGGCCCTCTGAGCAGGATCCAGGAATTCCCACTCCTCCTGAGTGAATTTGATGGCCACATCCTCAGAGGTCAGTCGTTCCTGAAATGAAACCACATGTCACCAAAAGGGCCATGAAAAGTTCTCATTTTCATGCAAAAGAGAAAGGGTGGTAAGGGGTACGGATTGACTTGGTTGAAGTATGTGTTCTAACAGATCCATGCAGGGGTATCTGGAGAAATTATGCATCTCTTAATTTTAATTTCTTATGTTTTTTCATATGGCGTTATGAGATCCTCCAATTAATATGGATTTTTCATCACTGTTCAAAATCCATGAAATATATTTGAATAAAGCTCAACACTGTTTTGGCTATACAGAAGTGTCAGATATTATGTTCTACCCAGTGAGTGCAACTCATTATCTCGATGAGGTACAGCATGAGTGGTGTCTTCAGAGATGACAAAGTCCAAGGCACTTTTAACGGAAAGGTCAAAAGTTTCAGTTATGACGTTGATAACAGCAGCAAGGACCAAAACTATCTGAAGGCTTCCTGTTGCTCTAAATTACTGTAGTATTACTCTAAACATTAAATAAGTACTTTACAGGCAAGAACCTGTCATCAATATAATAGCTCATTAAAGAACCATGTGTTCCCACCTTACAGAAGAAAAACTGTGTCACAGACACTCTGAGAAACTCGACTCAGATCAACAAGGTAAGAAATGTTATACAGAGCACCTGAACTCAGAGGCTTGGGCTCAGCAACTGAAGCTTAAGCATCTAACAGTTAAGTAATACAGAGAACACTGAAAGTCCTTTGACAGAGGGCTCCTAAAGAAAACTTGAAAGAAGTCCAAGGTGAGCCTCCTCCCTGCCTCTCTGTCTTCTCTGCAGGGGGAGCAGCTCTAGGGCCTCAGGCCTTCATCCCCTGAAAATCGACGCCTGTGCCAAATTCGTCTCCACCTCCTCCCTGATCAGAAGAACCTCCTCCCTCTGTTGAGTGATCACTGTCCACAGTGGTGGTGAAGGACTGGAGACACTGACTGATGAGAGCCACAGCAGCTTGGCAGCCCCAGGTCCCCAGACCATCTCACTTACTCCTAGCCACAGCTTCCAAACCAGTGCCATTTCAAGGGACTTTGACACAGCAGCCAAGTTCCCTGGAGCTGGAGCTGCCACAGAAGGGGTGGCTGGCTCCGGGGCTGGAAGTGGGACTGTGTTCGGGAGCTTCATCACTGTTCAGCCAGGAATCCTTCTCTGAAACAGTAGCTCTTCTACGCCATGGGCTTGGCCCTCTCAAAGGCTATGGGCTGTTTTGCCTGATGGTGGTCTAGCTCATCTTCTTCACGATGTGAAGGAGCTGTTTCCACCTCCCATAGCTCTTTCTCCTGTGTCTACCCAGTATGTTCTCTTTCCTGTAACTCCTCAGGTAGCCTGGGGAAAGTGATGGGCTCAGGGGTTGACAGAAGGAAAACAAATAAATATTGTATTAATGTGAAAAAAAAAAAAAGTCCAAGGTGAACAATGTGGAATGGCATGAAAGGTCATTATAGACGTGGATATAGAAACACAACTGTTAGTAATTTACTACTTAAAACACTAACAGGATTGCTTAGAAAATTTCAAGGCCACAGATTATACTGATAACATAATTTCAACTGAAAAAAAAAAAGGTGATATGTAGTTTTTAAATCATGATGTCCTCTATCTAAACCACAGACTTGCACATGCATCCATGCTTATCTATAAAAAATTAACTGACATGAGAGGATTTGTCTCTTGACATATTTTTTTGGACAATTTTATGTCATCCTTTTATTCACATGAATTTCAGCATATTTCAGATGATAAAAATATATCCTTTGTATTCAGCTGAGTTTGTCAACAGGATTCTATATTAGGCTACCAAAGGAAAACTATTAAAAACATTAAAAAAAAAAAACTTGAACTCAATTCATAAGAAAATTACCATATACAAAAGTACAAATACAATTTTATCCATTTAAATTTACATAGCAAGGCATTAACAGAAGCCAAAGACTTTCTTTGCTTTTTTTTCCATTAATAAAATAGAGATTTGATATTAGAAGAGTCCTAGATTATGACCAAAAAAAAATTATCACAATAGTAAAGTACAAAAACTTCTTAGAGAATTAAAAATCATGGCAAAAAAGAATATGGAAAAAAATAAAGTTATTAAGCAAGACTATCTCAAGAAACATCATTGCCGGGAGCCAGTGTGAGGAATCCCGCCCGTGACAAGGTCATGAGGAAGGAAGCTGACATACGCAAGGCGTGCTCAGACTTCAGGGACCCCTCTGGAAATTCCTAAGCATGTACCCCAACAAAAATCTGCCGGCTTTTGTGCTCTGCTTTTCCACTCTTCTGACATTTTCTGGAAAAAGTCAATTCAGGGCTTTAGTCTTCTGCATTTGAAAGAGTGTTTCAATCCAAAAAACCCTCTGATGGCTTTCTAGCCTGCCTGCAGGACTCCTACAGCTGCGCGTGTGATTGTTTGAGGCCTCCTGACCGCAGGAGGCACAGGAAGCTTAAAACATCCTAGGAATGTAGGAGCTTCCGAGGCGTCAAAATCTTTAGAATAGGACTGGTTAAAGGTTTCATTTGTTGGGTCAATATTTGCTGCCAAATTTTCACATCCTTTAGTTGTAGATATAGTTAGAAAAACAAGTAGTAGACCTTGTGTTAGCAACATTAGATCTTTGAGTTAAGTACCTTCTTTGTTGTGTCCCCCTGCACCTTTGTTCTATAGAGATGTAACTTTAATGTTAATGCTTTAAGGAGATGTAGATTAAAGAAAAACACTTCAGGGGAAACAAGATTAACATTCATTAAGGAAGAGAGCCAAAAAGTGTTAACAAGCCTCTTGGCCAGAAGATAATGTAAATCACCTGAGACCTTTTGTATACCAAATGATGTATAGAAAGAGCCTGAGCTGCGAACGCTACATAATCTTGTGTTACCCATTGATCTCTGTGTTTTATCAAAAGTATAAAAGGCCTTCTGAACAATAAAAGACGGGGGCCAGCTTCCCGGGGCCAGCTTCTCGGGGCCAGCTTCTGGGGCCGGGGGCCAGCTTCTCGGGGCCAGCTTCTGGGGCCGGGGGCCAGCTTCCCGGGGCCAGCTTCTGGGGCCGGGGGCCAGCTTCTTGGACCAGCTTCTCTAACTAGTCTCCCGGCCTGGTTTCTTGGCACTCTGGCTCCCCCCGTGTCTCTCTCTCTCTTTCTTCTCCTCTCTCTTTCCCTCTCTCTGCTCTTTACTTTAATTTCGGGTTGAATTTCCACCTGGAGCGCGGAGGCTCACCAGGTCTACTTACTTGCCCCGGCTGTTAAGACCCGCGAGAAAGGGAGCTTAAGGCGAGGCACCCTTAGATATTCAAGTGGGCGCCGGTGGCCCAACGTAGATGGTGCAAATTCCTTGTCTGGAATTTTATTGGCCTTCTGCGTAAACCAAGCTATTCAGCCCTCTTTCTCCACTTAATCTTCTTACTACACTATAGTTTCTTAATCTAATCTTTCATTAATAAATAAACAAGTCTTTCCACGCCGACGCCGTCCACCCTTCGAATTCCCTGGATCCACCGGGGCTGGACCCCGGCACATCATGATGGGAAGGAAACATTCAATACATTCCTTCTGAAATTACAGTGGCATGAAAGGAGCTGTCCAGGGTGCCTGTCTTTCGCCACCATATGATGCGCATGGGCAGGGGCCACCAGAAGAAGTAAAAGGAGGAAAACTACAGGGCAAGAGACGCAGAGTTTGTCAGAGAGTTGAAACAGGTAGTACTCACAAACCTAAGGACATGGAAAGGTGAACAGTGAAAGGATGGCAAAAGACAGTCCATAGTAAAGAGAGCACGGGAGACTGTTATATCAGATAAAATAAACTGAAGAAAAAAAAAGTGCAATGAGATAAACACTGTGTAATGATAAAACGGTCAATTTACCAAAAAGCTGTAAGAAGAAAAATATATATACAGCTAACATTAGATATCTCATAAAAATGAAGCAAACATTAAAGGAAAGGAAGACCGAAATAGCGGCACAGTAGTACAAGTTTTCAATGCCCAAGTTGAACAGGCATGCACAGATCACACAGCCCAACAAAAGCATGAAACACATGCATCTCAAGGACACATAAAACATTGTCTATGAGAGACCACGTTAGGCCAAAATTAACCATTTTAAGAGACTGATACCATAAAAGTATGTTCCCTAACAATGAAATAAACACAAGAAAAAAAGAAAATTCCCCAAATGTGGACATTAAACAACTCACTCTTACACCGCAAAGGGGTCTAAGAAAAAAATTACATACAAATTCATGGGAAATTTTTAAATATATGTATGAAAATGTAAAGACAACATTGCAAAATTTATAACACACAGAGAAGACTGTACTGAAAGGAAACTCTGAACTGTTAAATGCTTACAGTAAAAAAGGGAAAAGATCTTAAATGGAAATATATTTTTAGACCTCTAGGAAGCAGAAAACGGGAAACAAACTAAACTCAAGTTTAGCAGAAGGAAACAGGTAAATACGAAAGATTAAACCAGAGATAACATAGAAAGCTGAAAAATATAAAAATCAACAAACCAAGAGTTGATGTTTTGAAAAAACTGTATAAGAAAGCCCCGACCTAGACTAAGGAAAAGAGAAAAAAAGATTCAAACAACTAAAAACAGATATGAAACAGGAGTGATTACAACTGAGGTTAAAGGAAGTCTCTAAAGATAAGGAACTACTATGACCAATAAATAGATCTTCGTGACCAAGATAATCACGATGGTGTGATCACTCACCTAGAGCCAGACATCCTGGAATGTGAAGTCAAGTGGGCCTTAGAAACCATCACTACGAACAAAGCTAGTGGAGATGACGGAATACGAGTTGAGCTGTTTCAAATCCTCAAAGATGATACTGTGAAAGTGCTGCACTCAATATGCCAGCAAATTTGGAAAAGTCAGCAGTGGCCACAGGACTGGAAAAGGTCAGTTGTCATTCCAATCCCAAAGAAAGGCCATGCCAAAGAATGCTCAAACTACCGCACAATTGCACTCATCTCACCTGCTAGTAAAGTAATGCTCAAAATTCTCCAAGCCAGCCTTCAGCAATACATGAACCATGAACTTCCTGATGTTCAAGCTGGTTTTGGAAAAGGCAGAGGAACCAGAGATCAAATTGCCAACATCCACTGGATTATGGAAAAAGCAAGAGAGTTCCAGAAAAACATCTATTTCTGCTTTACTGACTATGCAAAGCCTTTGACTGTGTGGATCACAAGAAACTGTGGAAAATTCTGAAAGAGAAGGGAATACCAGACCACCTGACCTGCCTCTTGAGAAACCTATATACAGGTCAGGAAGCAACAGTTAGAACTGGACATGAAACAACAGACTGGTTCCAAATAGGAAAAGGAGTACGTCAAGGCTGTATATTGTCACCCTGCTTATTTAACTTATATGCACAGTACATCATGAGAAATGCTGGGCTGGAAGAAGCACAAGCTGGAATCAAGATTGCCAGGAGAAATATCAATAACCTCAGATATGCAGATGACACCACCCTTATGGCAGAAAGTGAAGAGGAACTAAAAAGCCTCATGATAAAAGTGAAAAAGGAGAGTGAAAAAGTTGGCTTAAAGCTCAACATTCAGAAAACTAAGATCATGGCACCTGGTACCATCACTTCATGGGAAATGGATGGGGAAACAGTGGAAATAGTGTCAGACGTTATTTTTTTGGGCTCCAAAATCACTGCAGATGGTGACAGCAACCATGAAATTAAAAGACGCTTACTGCTTGGAAGAAAGTTATGTCCAACCTAGATAGTATATCAAAAGCAGAGATATTACTTTGCCAACAAAGGTCCCTGTAGTCAAGGCTATGATTTTTTCAGTGATCATGTATGGATGTGCGTGTTGGACTGTGAAGAAAGCTGAGTGCCAAGGAATTGATGCTTTTGAACTGTGGTGTTGCAGAAGACTCTTGAGAGTCCCTTGGACTGTAAGCAGATCCAACCAGTCCATCCTAAAGGAGATCAGTCCTGGGTGTTCATTGGAAGGACTGATGCTAAAGCTGAAACTCCAATACTTTGCTCACCTTGTGTGAAGGGTTGACTCATTGGAAAAAACCCTGATGCTGGGAGAAACTGAGGGCAGGAGGAGAAGGGGACGACAGAAGATGAGATGGCTGGATGGCATCACCGACTTGATGGACATGAGTTTGACTAAACTCCAGGAGTTGGTGATGGACAGGGAGGCCTGGTGTGCTGTGATTCATGGGGTCGCAAAGAGTCAGACACTACTTAGAGACTGAACTGAACTGACTGACTGATGACCAATAATGCCTATCAATGACAGTATATAGGAGATACTGGCAAATTCTCAGAAACATGCAAACTATTTTACTTATTAAGAAATAAAAAAATTGAGAAGTGTTGAAAGTGAAAGTGTTAGCCACTTAGTTGTGTCTGAATCTTTGTGACCTCATGGACTGTAGCCCACAAGGCTCCTCTGTCCATGGAATTTCTCCAGACAAGACTGGACGAGACAGCCATTCCTTTTTCCAGGGAATCTTCCAACCCAGGGACAGAACCTGGGTATCCCTCACTGCAGGCAGATTCTCTATGATTTGAGTCACTAGGGAAGCCCATTATAACTAGAGAGATTTAAAAAATAGTCAGAAACCTCTAAGAAAAATAGAGGACCAAATTCTACCAAACATTTACAAAAGAATTACCACTAACCCTGCTAATTCTATGGAGCAAGCATGATTCTAATAGTTTGCTGATTTCTCAAAGACACAAGAAAGAAAAACTGGAAACCAATACCACTGATGAATACTGATGCAAAATTAAAATACTTGCAAACCAACTTCAACACATATTAAAAAGATCTGGAGAAACAGACATAGAGAACAGATGGAGGGGGGAGGGGAGGAAGGAGAGGGCGAGATGTATGGAGAGAGTAACATGGAAACTTACATTACCATATATAAAGTAGAGAAGAGAGCCAATGCAAATTTGCTGACTGACACGGAACTCAAAGAGGGGCTCCTAGAACCTACAGGGGTTGGATAGGCAGGAAGATGGGAGGGATGGGACATATGTATACCTATGGCTGATTCATGCTGGTGTTTGGCAGAAAATAACAACTTCTGTAAAGCAATAATCCTTCAATTAAAATTATTTAGATAAATAAATAAAAAGATCTGACATCATGACCAAGTGGATTTTATTCACATAAGGCAAGGAGAAGTCAACATATAAAAATCAATTAATATGATACATTAACAGATTAAAGGGAAAAAAACCAGGATCATCTAGATGCAGAAAAAAATATTTTTCTTCCTTCCCACATGACAAAGTTTCATAGGTAAAAATCATAAAGACTACAAAAGAAACATGCTATATCAAAAGAGATTCTTTAATAACCCCACAAAGGATCAATCACCCAATTAACTCATTATCAAAACTGCCATGGCAATCTTTGTAGAAGCAGGATAAAACATGGTGAAAGTCACATAACTATTCAAAGAGCAAATAGCAAAACTCTTGAAGAAAGAAGATGGAGGTCTTTCTATTTCAAAACTTATTACAAGGTAATCAAGGTGATGTGGTATTGGTATAAAAAGAGACAAATAAACCAACTGAACAGAACACAGTACTCAGAAATAATTCTTTGTGTATATGTAAGGTATATTCACAAGGATGTCAAGATACACAAAAGAGCAAGGACAGTCTCAATAACCATGATACTGAGAAAATAGATATCTACCAGCAAAAGAGTGAAGCTGGAATCTTGCTTGCATTAAAGGTTAAAACATCTCTGTGTCAAAGGATTCAATCCACAGAGTGAAAGGACAACCTCTGAAGAACGGAGGTGATGAAAATTTCCACCTGCCAGACTTAGATCCATTTCATAGTTTAAATCTGATGATAAACTAAAAAACCCTGTATCACTGATGTCTATTTCTGAACTTTCCATTCTATTAACAAGAAGGATTTAAAGAGATTGACCCACATCTTTAGTTTGAACTGCCTTAAAAAAGTCAGAACAAACTGTCCCTAATTGATCTGGTTCGCAGATTTTACCAGCTATTGTGCATATTGATACCTGACTTCCACGTGCAGTTTCCTTACCCTGGTTGACAGAGAGCAGACAGCACATCCAGATGGGCCCTAAGCAATCTCTGCTGCCCAACAGCACTGAGACCCCGTCTTCAACCCGTGGGTTAGAAGCCGTGCCTGGGACGGTGCCCAGGGGAGCCTCCTCACAAGGGCCAGGTCACCAGGTCATGGGGAGACGGGATCTAAGTGGAGATGATAAGCCCTGAGGGAAGGCCCCAGGTGAGTATACGTGTACAGGAGCCAGACAGGATACTCCAGAGTCAGACATGATTAGCAAGTCCAGAGAAGGGCATTTCAGGAAGGACAGACTAAATATGACCTTACCTGACAAAGAGCCATGCCTCACTCCTTTTCTTTCCTCTTCCTCAACTTCAGGGCTTCCTCAGGCAACACAAGTCTTCAGAGGTCTATCATGAAAGTTGAAAACGTACTGTTTAATGCTTAGAGTCAATACATCCCCTTCCTGAGCCCCAACCACCCACATGGGAAGCCCTCACCGTGTGGAACAGACAGTCCCCTGTGGCCACTGTCTCAGGAGAGACTCAGGACAGTCAATTCCAGCACAGAGACCAACATGGGACTTTCCCACACTTTCCCTTAGATCACACTCCCCTCCTGGTGAGGCCTCATGCACACAGCAGCAGGGGCCACCTCTGCTGACCCCACGATCCCCTTCAGGTCACACAGCAGGCCCCTGTCCAGCCCCAGTCCGAGCAGAGCACCCCCTCCTCAGCCCAGATCTCTGCCCTCAGGACTGGGAGTACTCAGAGTCCTGATGCTCAGTGAGGGATCCAGACTGGAATCAACTGGGACACCTTAAACATTCTCGTGCTGTGGACCAACACAAACTACCTGAAGGGGAATCTCTGGTCAGAGGGTACAAAACATGGGTATGCAAAACACCTCAGCAATGAAACGTGAAGCCTGGATTGAGCACCATTCAGAGGAGCAAAGCTCCTCCCAACTCTCTTTCTTTCCCAGCCTTCCTAAGGTGTAACTAACAAAAATGGTATAAACGTACGGTATACAAAGTGATCATGTGATAGATTCATATATTGAATAATTGTTATAGTCGAGTAAGTTACACTTCCACCTATGAGTACACTTTTTTATTTCCCTCTGGGTTAATTTAAGTATATAGAAACACTACAGGCAGCATGCAGTACCTCAGATCCCCAAAACTTACTTATTTTACAAAGGAAAATGTCTACTCTTTGACTAACAGTGCCTCATTTCCCCCTCCAAACAGCTCCTGGTAACAGCCTTATTACTCGATGGTTCTATGAGTTTGACAAGTCTAGTTTCCATATAGCGTCTGTCCTCCTTTGTGAGGCTTATTTAACTTGGCATAATGTTCTGTAGGTTCATTCATTTTGGCATAAATGCAGGATTCTTGATTTATATATTTATAGATAGAGAAAAAATAGTTCATGAATATACAGTATATAATAAACATTTCTATACCACACTTTTGTTACCTATTCTTTTGTCAAGAGACATCTGGCCTGTGTCTATGCCTTGGCTACTCCGAATCCAGTCACACTCATGGGACTGTGGACATATCCCTGAAAAACTGATCGCTTTTTCTTTGGATATCTGTCAGAAATGAGTTTGACAGACTGTAGGCCTGTTCTATGTTCATTTGTTAAGGAACTTCCATTTTGTATTCCAACATAGCAGTACCATTTACATTACCACCAACAGTGCACTTAAGATTCCGTGTTTTCTGTACTATGCCTGTGTGTTTGCTTATTTTGGGAGGGAGAGAGGTGGGTAACAGAGAACCCAGCACTGGCCAGGCAGCAAGAGAGTTGCAGCTGCATCTTCTAGAGGACAAGCCTCCGGGTAGCAGATCACTGTGCATCGCTGCCCTCTGATTCTCTGAGCCATCTTCCCCTACGTCACAGGACTTTATGACTCTTCTCAGGTTGGGCCCAGAGATCCCTACCGAGCAGGACCACCTTATTAACAAGCATTCTGCAATCTTAACCTTAGTGCTCCTAATTTCCCAGCAGGCCTCAAACAAACTTACAAACTTTCATGGTGTCCAACAGTGTTCATAGAGCCCATAATGAGCCTTCAACCTCCTCTTACACAAACACAAAGCATTCCAAGCCCTGATAACTCATGCATGAGGCAAAATACAAAAGAGGACACCCAAGGATCCACAGACACAAGACACCATATTTTCATTTACAGTGAGTGAGGTAGGTCAAAGATTGAAATCTCCAAAGACTATGAAAAAGAGGGATAACTCCAATGATGCACATGGCCCAGTGAGACCTCACCATCTTCCAAGGAAACACTCTAGAGTCTCTTGGTATCTTCCAAAATGCACATGAAACTTTCTTCACTGGCAACTCCAAGTACACAATGATACCAAAGTTGATGCAAAAAATGACCTGAGATTTTCCCTGTTACTCTATGGTGCCTGACTGCTAAAAGAGCCAACAAAAGCCAGGGTGTCGAGTGGATGCTGGGGGCACCTGCTAGAAACAGCCCCTCAAGCCCAAGGCTCCCATCCTCCTGCACCCACAGGTGCCTGTGGGCTCAGCCCAGGCCACAGTTCTAACAGTGGAAAAGACTTCTCTTGGCTGAATAACACGTGCTTCATTGCTCCTCACATGGGGTCACCAGTTGTCAAATCAAACCTGTGCAGGCAAGAGTCAGCCGCAGCACTGCTATCCCGGGAACACGAGCTAAGGCGTTGGAACCTCAAACCATTCCATGCCAACAAACCCGCTTCCAGGTTCTCCAGCCTGAACTGAGACATTCTTTTCCAAAAGATCCACACACCCCTTGTCCCTGCAACTACACTTGGGATGGGCGCACACTCCATTCACCGGGCTCACCTTGATGCCCCCAAGTACTGCCACAAGCCTCCTGCAGACCCCACCAGGCTCTCTCCGCTTTCCCCATTTGTCTCCCTCTCCTCCCTGCATGACTAGACTAAGCAAGACTAAAGTGCACAGGGGTTTCTTGGCAAAGGGGATCACAAGAGGAGTGCCCACGAGCTACCACCAAAAGGACACTGCACATTCAGCATGAAAATCAAGAGACTGGCCCTCCTGCGAAAGTCTGCCACCACCTGGGGACATTATGGAGTCCACGAACAAAGGCATTTGACATGAGCAAGTCTCAAAGCAAGGGTCTCCAGGTCTCACTATCTCCTGTTTTCTCCACAGACACCTCCTTGGAAGATATTCTAGCTCTTGCGGGGGCATAGGGGGCAGCTTCTCCTTCCTACTCCATTAGGTTTGGGATTTCTGCTCATCCTCAGCGCGATGAAATCACAATCGCTGACACTGAGCACATGAACTCGTAGATGGCAAAGCTGCTGTCCACGATGGTGACTGGTCCCTGGATGGACAGAGCGTAGATCTAGGGGCTGCAGTGGACTAAACACAGCAGACTAAACATGGGGACATCTTAGCCCACTGCTTGAGGACACCAGTTCTGTAGGGCTTTTCAGGACTTCTTATATTTCTTGGCTTTTCTTTTGAATAATTAAGAAGTCACATGGGGGTAAAGATCAATTACAGCTGAAATGTCCAAAACATGAGAAACATCTTCATCACCTGCCCTGTTCTCTTGGTCTTCCCTGAGGATTATTTCAGCCCAACCCATAGTCCTGTCATCTAAAGACATTTCCAGTAACAGGTACTGCAGCCATGCTGGGAAGAAGCGGAACACTATGAGCCCTAAAAAGAGAAGAACCAGGAAGGACTCAAAATAACCCATGAAGAAGGGCATTAATTTCTGCTGATGGCAACTGATACACAGACAATAAACCTGGGTAACAGGAGAGAGACTGCTAGGAGGGCATAGGGAGACCTCTCTGAGCCTAGACTTGAAGGGTGACAAAGGGCCTCAGCCAGGGTGACTTGAAGGTGAGAAAAGAAACTAAGATGTCAGACAGAAATGGTTTTGGTATTTGGAAACAGAGAAAAGGTAAATGAGACCAGGACAGGCTGAACCATGAGCAAAGGGTCAACTCCCAGGATGAGGCTGGAGACACTGACAGGGCCCTGAGCTTGACAGAGGGATGTGGAACCACAGCAAAGAGTCAAGCTTTTGTCCCAGGAAAAATTGAAAGCCAGAGGAGGTCTGAACGTCAGGATGTAAAAGAAATCTCCCTTCAGATTTAGCCTTATTCATAGAAGTCACCTAATTCTGAGCCTGTGATCCTGCCTCCATCCTACAGTTTTCCTTTTCGTTTTTCATTGAGGGAGGACTGGGATCTATTTAAAATTCTCATTACCACCAGACACTCCCTCCAAACCAGAACTGCCACACACAGGCACACAGCCAATTTGGCTAATTATTTCAGGGGTCAGTGATGCTCACGCTCAGAGTTTCCGGTCTAGTCTCTCATCTCCATGGTACAAGTGGGCTCCCTCAGGACCAGAGAGAAGCCGTTTATGAGAAGGTCTGAGCTGAGTGAAGAGAACCGGATGTAAGTGAATAATGAAATGAGAGGCTGAAGGACAAGAGGGCCAAGTTTGTCCTTATTGCCCATTCCATTTAAGACCAGGAACATCTGTCATGTATCTGAGCAAAAGAAACTTTTCTTTCAAGATTGGGTCAAACTGATACTAAGCAGGTAATTCTTTATTATGAGATTGCAGTAAAATATTTTAAAAATACAGAATTGCAAATATATATCCACTGGTACAAAAAACATTGTAAGGGGTCAGCTTAGAAATAGGATCTGACCAATCTTTTTCATCATGAACAGAGAGGCTCTGTTGGAAGGTTCCAGGTCAGTCCAGCTCATCCTTCCTCATTTGCACAGAAAAATCCAAAAGGGACCTGAGGAAAACATCTTCATATCACCTCACAGCTCACTTTTTTCACTGATCATAGCAATGGAGAAAACAGACTATTAGACTAACCAGTTAAACTAGGTGTGGTTTTTTTTCCCCTTTTTTTTGAAAGGAAAGAATGAAGCATTTTATTTTGTTGCTTTTATCGTGTTAAATGTTCTTTTATTTTTCCCATTTCTCAAAGAAATGCCTTTAATTTCACAAGATCTAATGTCATACCTCTGTTATTCTCTGGTAAAGAGCTGAGACCAGAAATATCCATTTGTGTGTGCACACATAAACACATACACACTATTCATGTCTTTGGTAAAACCACAGCTGAAAATATGTCTGTTTTATTACACGATGTCCCATACATAAAACCCTCCAAGATGTATTTCTCTTTGAATTCAGAGAAAGAGAAGGGAAGTGATCTTTGCTTATTAAATTTTATTTTTTCAACTTCCTCATTTTTAATTTTTAATTATTTTAATTGGAGGATAATACTTTATAATATTATGATGGCTTTTGCCATACATCAACATGAACTGGACATGTGTCTTCCCCATCCTGAACCCCCTTCCACCTTCCTCCTCACCAGATCTCTCTGGGTTGTTCCAGAGCACTGGCTTTGGGTACCCTGCTTCATGTATCGAACTTGCACTGATCATTCTATTTTACATATGGTAATATGCATGTTTCAATGCTATTCTCTCAAATCATCCCACTCTCGCCTTCTCCCACTGAGTCCAAAAGTCTGTTCTTTACATCTGTGTCTCCCTTTGTTGCCCTGCATGTAGGATCACTGGTACCATCTTTCTAAACTCCATATATACGCATTAATATGCAGTATTTGTCTTTCTCTTTCTGACTTATTTCACTCTGTATAATAGGCTCTAGGTTCATCTACCTCATTAGAACTGGTAAACGAAGTGACACTTTTGCTAAGTATGGCACAAAATAGTCTAAGATGATTTACTACTTACCAAAGAAAATTTCAGATGTATGAGATGAAGGGAAGAAAGCACTCAGGCAAGGAATGAATCTGAAAAAAATTTGAAACAAAAACCTGAGAATTATTTTTAATCTAAAAATCTGGTGTTAAAGTTTAAAAAAAATGTGGAGAATAATCATATTTAGAAAAGGATAAGAGTAGAATACTGTAAACTAAAAATGCTTATTTCTGAAGTTAAAAATCATTACAGAAACGGAATGAATTAAGACCCATTTCAAGCCACAAAAAGCACCATACATAAAGAAAGGAGAAAGTGTGAATCCATTATATTAAAAACAGTGTTCCTTTAAAAATGCTACCCAACAGTGATACAGTGCATGAGAATCTGCCTGAAAATGCAGGGGACATGGGTTCTATCCCTCCTTCAGGAAGATCCCACAAGTACAAGCAACTAAGCCTGTGCACAACTACTAAGCCTGTGCTTTAGAACCTGGGAGCCACAACTCCTGAGTGCACGGCACAGAACTGAAGACAGCCCAGCCAAAAAAAGTCATTAGAAAAAAAAAGCTACCACAGAGTGACAGAGTCAGTCATTTCTTGCCCCAGGTCTCTTCTTCCCTGACCTCTGTCTCATGATAAGACAAGGGAAGGGGGTCACTCACAACTCAGTGCCACTGCCACTGAGTTGCCACTGCCCCAGGCTCAACAGGGTTTGCAAATAAAAGTCATCTTCTGCCACAACTAATAAAAAAAGACACAAGCCTTATAGACAGGAGTTTTGAAATTCTCATCCTCCTCTGTATAACCAAAAAAATCATCTGTATCCAAACAACTGGCCACACCTGGATCGAGCTTACCCCTCTGTTCACCTAGCTCCCTATTTTATCTGGGTCTCAGTGTCTCTTTCTCTCCCTCTGCTCTCCTGCTGTTCTTGTCCTATTTCCTCCCTCACACGTGTCCTGTCCCAGGCTGCTGCAATTCGTTCCCCCTCGAAATGCTCTCTCCAACCTTCCTGAGTCTTTCAAAAATCCATACCTAAGTCTGCCTCTTTCCTCCCCCTTTTCGGCTCCCTCTCTGCGCTCCAGATTACTCCCCTTCTCTCGCTGTAACTCTCCCTTCCTCCCCACTCTCTGGCAGGCCATGTGGCTATGCTTCCTTCCAGCCTTTTCTTCCTCTGCTCCTTACCTCTTTCTCTGCCAGCACCATGATAAAACCGGCCACCTCAAATTAAGACTTGAACCCATGTGGCGGGACTCGAACCGGGTGAAAACACAACTCGGCACTCTAACCCAAGAGATCTGGACTCAAACCCGGCCAAAACCCAGTTAGGTTTTCCACCTCTGACGTCCCTCATTGCCCTTCGCCTCCCCGCTCCCATCACTAAGACAGGGCAGTTCTCCCTATGCTGTCCAATCCCTGGAGATCTGGCTTTCTAATTTACTCACTTGGCTATTTTCAAGGCTTAACCTCTTTGACTTGACTATCCCTTTGCAAATCCCTCAGCCAGTCTCAGTTTTCCCATTGGTTCTCCCTGATGCTTTTCTCCTCAGTTTCAATTATTTCTCTCAGTCCTTCTGACTCTGCTTCTCCTGATCCTCCTGCCTCCTGAATTACTGAGTGGGCGACAGAACGAGACGCCCCCGGATCGGAAGAGCACCTTTTCCGACCGAGTTGAACTGGGCATGCAACAGCACTGGATGTCACACGGCCCTATGAGGGGTGAGGGGACGGGCTGACAGGAAAGGGGGCCGCTGCTGGGCAAAAAGACCGGCCTCAGGAGACGCGAGGACAGAGAGGCTAGGAGAGAGGGGGCTCAGGAGCGGGGCCTCTCCGGAATCCCGGGACCAGGGAGAGGGCGCGGCCTCTCAGGGAGCGGGGGCGACCGGCTCTGCCTCCAGCGGTCGAGAAGGCGACGCGGCGGGGCGCTGCTCCAACTAGCGAGAGAGGGCTTTACTTGGCGAGGCCAGAGGTAAACAAGGGTTTTAAGCAGGAAAATGTCGCCAGAGACAGTGTCTACGCGCACCGAGGGCCGAAACCGCCTCAGCAACACTTAAAACCCAAAAGAAAAGATAACTGGGCCGCAACGGCAGCGGCAGCGTTTATTCGGGGCCGAGCACCGGGTGCCAGGGTTCTCAGGTCGCTGGCAATTCCCACACCATGAGGACGAGTGAGCGGGGCGGAGGTGGGGACTAGAGGGGTGGCGAGCTCTGCAAACTTACTCTAGAATGACGCTTAGGCGCCGCTCGAGGACCTCGGCTCCGCGCTCTCCAACTTCCGGCTCTGTGTGAAGGGGCTCGTGCTTTTAGAGCCGCGGCTTCCGACCAGGGGCGGGGCGAGCACCCGCTGTGCGCACTATTCCTGGGAGGGGCGGGGCGCGGAGAGGGCGGGGACTGTTACCCTGACAACATTAAGTTACCTTCTGTAACACTGCTCAGGTAAGCTTCAGGTTATGTCGGAAGCCAAGATACTTCCTCTTAAGCCTGAAAGGGTTTATTCTCAATAAAAAGCTGTTTCTCACAGCATGGTGCGCTCAGATCCTGCTAGAGAGGCTGAAGCAATTCAGGGATCTGGGTACTTGGGCAGTTTTAAGAAACAAGAATGGGACGAGTCTAAATTCCAAACACAAAACTCTCCCTAAGTAGAAATGGGCTATTCCCTACTGACACACTACAAAACAGCAAACTCAGCATAGTGCTCAGTTCAACAAACTCAGGGTCAGTACCTGGGTGTCTGAGATGGAGAACTTGAGGGATGTGATCATTTGGGTCATTTACCACAGCCTTAAAAAGAGCAAGACACTTTAAATAATTATAAACTGTGTTATTGTTTCTTCTATTCAACGTGTTTTAATTACTTCCCTTTCTAAAATTATTTCCCTTTCTAAACCTTATATGCAGAGTACATCATGAGAAACGCTGGGCTGGAACAAGCACAAGCTGGAATTAAGATTGCCGGGAGAAATATCAATAACCTCAGATATGCAGATGACACCACCCTTATGGCAGAAAGTGAAGAGGAACTAAAAAGCCTCTTGATGAAAGTGAAAGAGGAGAGTGAAAAAGTTGGCTTAAAGCTCAACATTCAGAAAACGAAGATCATGGCATCTGGTCCCATCGCTTCATGTGAACTAGATGGGGAAACAGTGGAAACAGTGTCAGACTTTATTTTGGGGGGCTCCAAAATCACTGCAGATGGTGACTGCAGCCATGAAATTAAAAAGACGCTTACTCCTTGGAAGGAACGTTATGACCAACCTAGATAGCGTATTGAAAACCAGAGACATTACTTTGCCAACAAAGGTCTGTCTAGTCAAGGCTATGGTTTTTCCTGTGGTCATGTATGGATGTGAGAGTTGGACTGTGAAGAAAGCTGAGCGCCGAAGAACTGATGCTTTTGAACTGTGGTGTTGGAGAAGACTCTTGAGAGTCCCTTGGACCGCAAGATCAAACCAGTCAATCTTAAGGGAGATCAATCCTGAATATTCACTGAAGGGTTGATGTTGAAGCTGAAGCTCCACTACTTTGGTCACGTGATGTGAAGAGCCGACTCATTAGAAGAGACCCTGATGCTGGGAAAGATTGAAAGCGGGAGAAGAAGGAAAGACAGAGAATGAGATGGCTGAATGGCATCATCAACTCAATGGACATGAGTTTCAGCAAGCTCTGGGAGATGGTGAAGGACAGGGAAGGCTGGCATGCTGCTGTCCACAGGGTTGCAAAGAGTCGGACATAACTGTCCAAATGAACAACAACAATGTTCTCTCAAATGTGGGTAACAAATTCTGAAAAATATAGTCTTCTGAAGATTTGGGATTTATGGATGAGCACCATACCCCCATCAAATCATGGAATCTAACATTTTCAGAACATTCAAAAATGGCAGATTACACGTTATTTTCCAAAACACATGTCAAAATATTTCAATCTTAGCAATATCTTCTTAGATGCCCTTCTAGTAGCCAACTCCCACGCTTAGGTTTGTTTCAGAGCAGGCTGTTTGATTCGAAATCTCATAGGCATTCTTTTCCTTATTCAGTTCAGTCACTCAGACGTGTGCAACTCTTTGCGACCCCATGAATCCTAGCATGCCAGGCCTCCCTTCATCACCAACTCCCGGAGTTCACTCAAACTCACATCCATCGAGTCTGTGATGCCATCCAGCCATCTCATCCTCTGTCATCCCCTTCTCCTCCTGCCCCCAATCCCTCCCACCATCAGAGTCTTTTCCAATGAGTCAACTCTTTGCATGAGGTGGCCAAAGTATTGGAGTTTCAGCTTTAGCATCAGTCCTTCCAATGAACACCCAGGATTGATCTCCTTTAGAATGGACTAGCTGGATCTCCTTGCAGTCCAAGGGACTCTCAAGAGTGATCTCCAGCACTACAGTTCAAAAGCATCAATTCTTCGGCGCTCGGCTTTCTTCACAGTCCAACTCTCACATCCATACATGACTACTGGAAAAACCATAATCTTAACTACATGGACCTTTGCTGTCAAAGTAATGTTTCTGCCTTTTCATATGCCATCTAGGTTGGTCATAATGTTCCTTCCAAGGAGTAAGCATCTTTTAATTTTATAGCTGCAGTCACCATCTGCAGTGATTTTGGAGCCCCCCAAAATAAAGTCTGACACTGTTTTCCACTGTTTCCCCATATATTTCCCATGAAGCGATGGGACCAGATGCCATGATCTTCATTTGCTGAATGTTGAGCTTTAAGCCAACGTTTTCACTCTCGTCTTTCACTTTCATCAAGAGGCTTTTTAGCTCCTCTTCACTTTCTGTTAGAAGGGTGGTGTCATCTGCATATCTGAGGTTATTGATATTTCTCCCAGCAATCTTGATTCCAGCTTGTGCTTCTTCCAGCCCAGTGTTTCACATGATGTACTCTGCATATAAGTTAAATAAGCATGGTGAAATATACAGCTTTGACATACTCCTTTTCCTATTTGGAACCAGTCTGTTGTTCCATGTCCAGTTCTAACTGTTGCCTCCTGACCTCCATATAGGTTTCTCAAGAGGCAGGGTCAGGTGGTCTGGTTATTCCCATCTCTTTCAGAATTTTCCACAGTTTATTGTGATCCACACAGTCAAAGGCTTTGGCATAGTCAATAAAGCAGAAATAGATGATATTCTGGAACTCTCCTGCTTTTTCAATGATCCAGCGGATGTTGGCAATTTGATCTCTGGTTCCTCTGCCTTTTCCAAAACCAGTTTGAACATCAGGAAGTTCACGGTTCACGTATTGCTAAAGCCTGGCTTGGAGAATTTTGAGCATTACTTTACTAGCATCTGAGATCAGTGCAATTGTGTAGTAGTTTGAGCATTCTTTGGCATTGCCTTTCTTTGGGATTGGAATGAAAACTGACCTTTTCCAGTCCTGAAGCCACTGCTGAGTTTTCCAAGTTTGCTGGCATAGCATGATTAGAAGCTCCCATCACTATGACTTGGCGCCTGGGATCCATATCCAGTCCATCCCAAAGACTGATAAACTGAGCTTTCATCATGGCTAGGCTTCATGGTCAGAAACTGAACATTCTCATGATCAGATGGCTCAAGTCCTGATACCTGAACTCAACGTAAAGCTTTTCCCATACTCATTGCATTTGGGAGGTGTTCCTCCAGTAGTTCCCCCAACTTGTGATCTTTGGGTAAAAGCCTTGCCACACACTTTACATCTGTGTGCTTTCTCTTCAAGATGAACATTCTGCCATCTAGTGATAAATGAACAAGAACATGAAGCTTTGCCATATTCACTGCAATTTAAGTCATGATATATTTGGTTAAGTTTAAGGCCCAAGACGGCAAAGGCAATGGCACCCCACTCCAGTACTCTTACCTGCAAAATCCCATGGATGGAGGAGTCTGATGGGCTGCAGTCCATGGGGTCGCTAATAGTTGGACACGACTGAGCGACTTCACTTTCACTTTTCACTTTCATGCATTGGAGAAGGAGATGGCAACCCACTCCACTTTTCTTCCCTGGAGAATCCCAGGGACGGGGGAACCTGCTGGGCTGCCATCCTTGGGGTTGCACAGAGTCGGACACGACTGAAGCAACTTAGCAGTAGCAGTAGCACCAGGCAGAAGCTAAAAGCTATTCAAAATCCAGTACATTAGTACTGTTTGGTGCAGTACAAACAACTTGATTACTGGTGCAAGGGGGACCAATGAGAAAAGACTGCTCACATTCCTGGCACTGGTGATAAACTTTTTGAGAATGACTAGATTTTCAACGGCCTGACCACATTCAATATCATCTGCACTCGGTCCAGTGTGAATATTCTCATGAAGCATAACATATGAACCATTGCCAAAAGCACTGCAACCTCAATTATATTTTCAAGGGCTCTCACCTCTGTACATCATTTGATGGTGAGTTAGGCTTGAAAGTACACTGAAGAATTTACCACACTCATTACATTTTTAATGTTTCTTTCTAATATGGATCATAAGGTATCCATGCAGACTAAGTACTCTGAGACACTCACTACATTTGTAATGTTCCACTCTTCTATGAATTATCTGATCGTGAGGCTTCCACTCACAAAAGTTTTGCCACACTCATGACATTTGTATAGTTTCTTTTGAACTCTGACAGTTAAAGATCAGCATATATCACACTTGGATGATGTCTCCCATTTGTGGATTTTCTGATGTTTAGTGAGGTGTGAGACCTAAGTAAAGGATTTTTCCCACTCAAAACATCTGAAAAGTCTCTCTACAAAACGTACTCTCCGATGACTTGTAAGGTGTGATTTTCAACTGAAACACCTGCCACACATTACATTTGTAAGGTTTCTCTCCCATAGGTATTCTCCAATGAAGCTGAAGATGTGCTTTTTGACTAAAGGCTATTCCACACTCATTACATTTGTAAAGTTTCTCTCCAGTATGAATTCTTTGATGCTTTGCAAGGGTTGCCTTTTCACTAAAGTCCTTTCCACATTGATTACATTTGTAGGGTTTCTCTCCCATGGGGATTTAAAAGGTTGTTGCTGACCAACAAGATGCCAGGATTCTTGGCCTCTGGAGGAAAAGAATTCAATCTGGGGCGAGACACGAGGCTTGATCACTCAGAGCTTTTGTGTAATAAAGTTTTATTAAAGTATAAAGTAGATAGAGAAACCTTCTGACATCGGCATCAGAAGGGGGCAGAAAGAGTACCCCCCTGCTAGTCTTCAGCTGGATGTTATATAATCACTACCAGTCTGTTAATGAAAGAAAGGAATGTCTTAAAACTCAGAATGGCACCAGGCCCCTCATCCATAAGATGCATTTCGGGATAATCTTGGCACCAGACAATTCATCCCGGGCCATAAAGTGATTGACTTGAATCTCGTAGAAGGGCAGATTACCATACAAATAGTTTCATTTACATAGATTAGGGGAACAATATCTGAGTATAACATACTGGATTGTCAAGTAGGTTCTGAGCCATTAGGCAGAACTGACTTGAAAACGGAGTTTGGGGTAAATGCGTAGTACATTAACATAGCTTAAGACAAACATTTCCATTAAAAGAAAAATGCATTGGTTAACTCAAGGTTTGAGAATAGTTAACTTCAGAAGAAACCAGGTGTCATTGTGGCAACACAGTATTTTAAGAGATACCTCCTTTTAAATTTATATACAGAAGGAAAAAAATATCGCTAGTTTGTTTCCTCCTGCCGCTTAAGGGAGATTAAAAATGTCTGACACTTACAGCCTATTTCCTGTTTGCAGACCCAATTTGTTTCCTACTGCAGCTTAAAAGAGATAAAAATGTCTGACACTTGCAGCCTGCTGCTGCTGCTGCTAAGTCGCTTCAGTCATGTCCGACTCTGTGGACCCCATAGACGGCAGCCCACCAGGCTCCCCCCATCCCTGGGATTCTCCAGGCAAGAACACTGGAGCGGGTTGCCATTGCCCTCTCCAACGCATGAAAGTGAAAAGTGAAAGTGAAGTCGCTCAGTCGTGTCTGACTCAGCGACCCAATGGACTGCAGCCTACCAGGCTCCGCAGTCCCTGGGATTCACCAGGCATTTGCAGCCTAGTTCCTCCATTTGGAGACCCCTGGCCTTCCTGCCTGTTACCCTCTCAGATTCTCTAAAGAATTAAAAGGTATGAACTGTAACTAAAAAGCTTACCACAAAAATTACAGTTATAACCTTCTCCCACTTTTCTTCGCTCTACTCCACTATGAACTCTGATGATCTGAGGTTTGGTTTTCGACTAAAGACACTGCCACATACCTCACATTTATATAATATACATCCTATATGAATTATCTGGTGTCTAGAGAGATTTGCTTCAGTATGCTTACCTGGAAAATCCCATGTATGGAGGAGCCTGGCGGGCTGCAAGTCCATGGGGTCGCTAACAGTGGGACATGACTGAGCTACTTCATGTTCACTTTTCACTTTCAGGCACTGGAGAAGGACATGGCAACCCACTCCAGTGTTCTTGCCTAGAGAATCCCAGGGACAAGAGAGCCTGGTGGGCTGCTGTCTGTGGGGTTGCACACAGTCGGATACGACTGAAGTGAATTAGCAGCAGTAGCAGCAGCAGAGAGATTTGAGGAGTGATTAAAGCTTCTGCCACACTCATTACATTTGAAAGGTTTCTCTCCAGTATGAATTCTTTGATTATTTGCAAGGGTTGTTTTACGACTGAAGACCTTGCCACACTCATCACATTTGTAAAGTTTCTCTCCCTTATGAATTCTTTGATGAACTGCAAGGTGTGAATTTGTACTGAAGACCTTGACACATATGTCACACTTATGTAATATCTCATCTGAATAAATTATCTGATGATTCCTGAGAGCTGAGACATGACTAAGGGTTTTCCTACACTCAATACACTTGGAAGCTCTTTCCTGGTATGCTGTTGGATCTTGTGTCAGTAACAAAGGATGCAAATAATCATTCCCAAATATATTAGAAACGTTAGTTTGGACACCAGGAGATATTCCTTGAAATGGTGAAGGTGACAAACTACTGTTGACTACCTCATAACTTTATTACATTCAGAAACTATCCCGTCAGTTTGAAATATCTGCAGTTTATCCTGCACGTTTAATCCAAGCCTATTTACAAAAGGCTTGATTTCCACATCCTTTCTACACTGTTGACCTCTGCCATCAGTGAGATTTCCATCATGAGTTATATGCGTTCCTTTGTTATTTCTTCCACCACTTCTCCAGTGACACTCAAAGTCATACATGTCTTCCTGAAGTTCTCTGAGGTAAAAATGTTTGATTTCATGACTTTTAGGTCTTCCCAAGATTGCTGTTTGGAATACTTCTTCTGTATCACTGTCTGTTTTGGGTTGTAATTGGTCGACCACATGTATCAGATAGCTAGATCTACAAGACATAAAGAATCTATTCACTAAAATTCATCAATAAGTGTCTCAGTGTCTATTACACCAAAAGCAATACATCTATCACAGTTATAAAACTTTTCCCAACTATGTAATATTTTTCATTTTCAAAAATTTTTGAATCTTTCCAAATATGATCTTAAAATTCTTAGAAACACTAGAGCAATAAGCTTGTTTCCTAAAAAAAAAAAAAAAAAAAAGAGTTGTAAAAGATAATTAAAATTGATTTTAGGGAAGAATACTTGCAAACAGCCTATGACAAAAACACTTGCACTAGTAAAACATGTCAGCTCACACAAAAACACAATTTTTCCACCATGACTTCAAAGCATGTACCAGTTAACAGTAAACATATTACAGTCTCATAATTGAGGAGAAAAATGTATTCTACTATAGATATATTCTGCATACTTACTGTACACAAATAAATGCTAATGAACACACAATATATTGTAATGCTAAAGAATCCAAAATGAGTTTATCTAATAATATGTTGCTATTTAGAACTTTAATATATATACCATAGAGAAAAAAATTCAATAGTACTGTTTTTATGAAACAAAATATCTTTCTAAATATGTCCTACAAGATGACACACCCATAATACGCATTCTGCAACATTAACAAGTTAAAAAAATATATAGAAATAATGAAAGACTTCAAAGCAATTATAAGATACAATATCAACATGCAAACCCAATTGGGTTTCTAAACATTAAAAATGAAAAATCAAAGTAATTCAATTGACTAGAAAATTAAAAAAAGAATACTTCATCATAACATTACATAAGAAGGGAAGAATTTTTATACTGCAAACTAATGACTTCTAAAAAATATTAGAGAAGACACAAATAAATGTAACACCCTATGCTTCAGAGATATTGTGAGGCTGATATTGTCAAGATGTCAATAATAGTCAAAATTAACAAAAGATTCAAAACAATACCTAGTGAAATCCAAACTCTGCTTAAGAAACAGATGAATCTATCCTACAGTTCCTATGGAATCACAGAAGACAATGAACAGCAAAAACAAACTAGAAAGCAAAGTCAGAAGTCTCACGTCTTTATTTCAAAACTGATTCCCAAACTACACTAATCAAAGCAGTATGGTACCAATATAAGGACAGACACCTGAGGAACACAACAGATTCAGAAAAATACTTTAGTGTGTAAGGTCACATATTGTTACACAATTGTTTCCAGACTAAGTAAAGGGGGAAGGGCAATCTATGGAACAAAGGTGTTGTGAAAACTGGATATTCATATATAGAATTTAGCTGGAGCATTATTATACACTATACACAAAACTTAACTCAAAATGCTTCAAAGACCTAAACCTCAGTCCCTAGTGTATAAAGCTCCTATAAGTAAATGAACAAAAAATGATTCTTGACAGTGGACTCACCAATGATTTATCAGATACAACAAAAGCTCATGCCAACAAAATAAAAAGATAAACAGAACATATCCTAATTATCAAGTATTGTGCACTAATCTATTCTCAGCAGAGTGAAAAAACAATGTACACTATAATACAAAATATTTGCCAAGCATATATTCAATAATAGCTTAACATTAAGAATACATAAAGAACTCTAAAAAGTACTGATCCCCAATTCCATCATAGGGGTGGGGGCACTTTCTCAACCAACCATCCCACCATAATGCAAATAAAACACAAACAGTAACATAAAATAGAAACTTAATGATAAAAATAAAAGACATTCATTTATAATACATAAAAATTTTTAAAAAAGAAAGTAGCAATGCCTTGAAAAAAAACAAATGATGGTTCATCACTGAACTTATCACTCCACTACCTAAGCTCTGTCATTAAGTTACTACAAAATTAAGTGTGGAGGCAGAATGATCAATAGCACCCAGGTGACCAGCATGCAGCAACAGCAACAGTTTAGTCAACAGCCTCACAAATATGAGGATGTGAACCTGGACAGTACCCTTGTCAGGAGAAGTTCCTACACCTCTTGGTGAGGCTCAAAGGGCATGGTGATAGTACACGTGAACAACACTATCACAGTGCCCTTCACACAGGCTTCTCTGACATCACTCAAAGCCAGAAAAAGATGTACAGGTCAAGGTCTTCAGATGCTTTCTCATATCACAGAACACGATGACCACTATACTAAGTAGCTTCAAGTGGTAATTCTGTATGCAGCAGGAAAATATTACAACCAATAAGGGAAAGTATTCTCCTTTAAAAATTTTCTCTTACCCAGTAAACCCACACCACAGAGAGTCCATGAGGAGCTGCCCCGTAAACACAGGCGGATTACCACCACAAAGAAACTGGACATGACTTCAGACCTTAGAACCACATACTTGAAAGTCAAATTTAAAAGGAAAAATTATACAAACTAAGGAGAAAGCAAAGTCAGGAAGAGTCTACACTCCCAGACTAGACAGACCAGTACAAGAGCGGAAAACTACAAGATGTGGGGGTCTCATATCATAAGACCTTGAGATGGGACTATTTGGTCCACCCAGAGATGCCAAGCTAAGAGCCTGAAAGATTAATACATTTTCCCTTTGTTCGACTGCTGTCCTTACAGTTTTCCTAAGTAACAGGCACAAAGGATCCATTCCACAGGCTATTCCACACACCCTGACATGTATGGCAGCAAAAGGAGAACAGCAGAAATGGCTGAGCGATCTCAAGAGGCAGACAGGGACCGAGACAGTTCATTACAGGTTCTGAGGTGCCAGATAAAATTAAAGAGCAGCCAGTATTTTCTCATTTTCCGATTATATCTTCTAAATAAGACAACTGTGATGAAAGCAGCACCGGATCAGGGGTTAGACACTAGGCGGGTCAGCTCTGATCTATACGGATTAAGAATTGCATAGCCAATAGATCCAAGCCCACAAAGAGAAGAGGGGTCAAGACAGCCCAGTAAGGCAGCCCACGTCATGCTCCTCAAACTCAAGAACAACCAGCTCACAGCAGGGAGATGGCGAGTGTTGTGGATAAAAACCTTGCCTTTGTGTCTGATGGAGCTGCAGCACCACTGGAGGGTGAAAGAATACATATGTTGAAGGACAGACTGATAACTCGGGGAAATGTTAACTTTCCTCTAAGAATTTAATAAACAAACTTCTCTTTTGTCAAAGATCTGAGAGAGTCAATCCCTAGATAGGTTGATAAGTCCAGGGTACCCGAGGAGGAGAGAGGGGTCTAGGGCTCTTAAGGAGGATAGATAGGGGTCTGGAATTCTCAAGGAGAAGAAAAGGACAAATGTTTTCTTCCTTAAGCTCAGAGCTGATGATTACACAACAAAAAAACTAAGTTTAAACTCTGTACTAAGATTCAGTTCAGTTTAGTTCAGTCACTCAGTCGTGTCCGACTCTGCGACCCCATGAATCGCAGCACGCCAGGCCTCCCTGTTCATCACCATCTCCCGGAGTTTACTAAGACTCACGTCCATCGAGTCCGTGATGCCATCCAGCCATCTCATCCTCGGTCGTCCTCTTCTCCCCCTGCCCTCAATCCCTCCCAGCAACAGTCTTTTCCAATGAGTCAACTCTTCGCATGAAGCGGCCAAAATACTGGAGCTTCAGCTTCAGCATCATTCCTTTCAAAGAAATCCCAGGGTTGATCTCCTTCAGAATGGACTGGTTGGATCTCCCTGCAGTCCAAGGGACTCTCAAGAGTCTACTCCAACACCATAGTTCAAAAGCATCAATTCTTCGGCACTCAGCCTTCTTCACAGTCCAACTCTCACATCCATACATGACCACAGGAAAAACCATAGCCTTGACTAGACCGGACCTTAGTCGGCAAAGTAACGTCTCTGCTTTTGAATATGCTATCTAGGTTGGTCATAACTTTCCTTCCAAGGAGTAAGCGTCTTTTAATTTCATGGCTGCAGTCACCATCTGCAGTGATTTTGGAGCCCCCCAAAATAAAGTTTGACACTGTTTCCACTGTTTCCCCATCTAGTTCCCATGAAGTGATGGGACTGGATGCCATGATCTTCGTTTTCTGAATGTTGAGCTTTAAGCCAACATTTTCGCTCTCCTCTTTCACTTTCATCAAGAGGCTTTTTATATAACAACAATGTATCCTGCTTGAGGACAGGTTTCTCCTTCTTGAGAACTTTGTGACTAATCCTGTCATCTTGAAATGTAAATTGTGGGAGTGGGTCTGGTAAGACCTTTACAACCTTGAGACATTCTTTTGACTTACTGTAATAACCAATTGAAAAAGTATATAGCTCCCTTACTAAGACTAGTGAGGGGGACACTCTCTGCCCCCTTCCGATGTCTATGTCAGAAGCTTTCTCTGTCCCCTTTCATACTTTAATAAAACTCTGCTACACAAAAGCCCTATCATGTTCAAGCCTGGTCCCTGGTCCCAAAGCTAAATCTTCTTCAGAGATCACGAATCTGACATTGTTCACTGTAAGCTATCATCGTTGGGGCTCGTCCCGGATCTTCAGGACAAGGTAAGAACGCTCAGAGCTCTAGCCTCTCTGCTTCTCAGTATACATGTTTTCTGCTTTACTAACTCTACAGGGTGCTTGTGTGAATGAATGACATGCCCTGTGCGAAGCAATTGATGAGCCCTGCTCTATGGTTTTGGGGTGCCTCATAATGACTGAAGGCAGCCCCCCAAAGGGGAGTCTTGCCAGGGGGTTATACCAACCTGCCAATGCCAAGAGACACTGAATGTCCCTGAGAGGGGAATGGCCAGAAATGGGTGAAGTGTGTGGACTGAGCTTTCCTTTCTTGGTCACCTTTTCCTGATCCCTTTGACCATTTCCTAATTGCGTGGGAAATTAGAACTCCTAACCTAACCTGTCAGATTATAAACTTTCAAGGGACTTGTGATCCATGCTGTTCAGTTCAGTTCAGTTGCTCAGTCGTGTCTGACTCTTTGCAACTCCATGGACTGCAGCATGCCAGGCCTCCCTGTTCATCACCAACTCCCAGAGTTTACCCAAACTCATCTCCACTGAGTCAATGATGCCATCCAACCATCTCATCCTTGTAGTCCCCTTCTCCTCCTGCCCTCAATCTTTCCCAGCATTAGGGTCTTTTCAAATGAGTTGGCTCTGTGCATTAGGTTGCCAAAATATTGGAGTTTCAGCTTCAGCATCAGTCCTTCCAATGAATATTCAGGACTGATTTCCCTTAGGATGGACTGGTTGGATCTCCTTGCAGTCCATGGGACTCTCAAGAGTCCTCTCCAACAACACAGTTCAAAACAATCAATTCTTTGGCACTCAGCTTTCTTTATAGTCCAACTCTCACATCCATATATGAATACTAGAGAAACCATACCTTTGACTAGATGGAACTTTGTTGGGAAAGTAATGTCGTTGCTTTTTCATATGCTGTCTAGGTTGGTCATAACTTTCCTTCCAAGGAGTAAGCACCTTTTAATTTCATGGCTGCAGTCACCATCTGCAGTGATTTTGCAGCCCAAGAACATAAAATCAGCCACTGTTTCCACTGTTTCACCATCTATTTGCCATGAAGTAATGGGACCGGATGCCATGATCTTAGTTTTCTGAAAGTTGTTAAGCCAACTTTTTCACTCTGCCCTTTCACTTTCATCAAGAGGAAGAGGCTCTTTAGTTCTTCTTCACTTTCTGCCATAAGGGTGGTATCATCTGCATATCTGAAGTCATTGATATTTCTTCCAGAAATCTTGATTCCAGCTTGTGCTTCATCCAGCCCAGCGTTTCTCATGATGTTTTCTGCATATAAGTTAAATAAGCAGGGTGACAATATACACCCTTGACGTACTCCTTTTCCTATTTGGAAGCAGTCTGTTGTTCCATGTCCAGATCTAACTGTTGCTTCTTGACCTGCATATAGGTTTCTCAAGAGTCAGGCCTGGTGGTTTGGTATTCCCATCTCTTTTAGAATCTTCCATAGTTTTTTGTGATCTACACAAAGGCTTTGGCATAGCCAATAAAGCAGATATAGATCCATGCTGTTACTATGGACTTTTACTTAGACCCCAAGTGTGGAAGCGCCTAGCCCTGCTAGGAGCCAAAATTTACAACAGCACATTTGGGATTGAGGCAGAGCCCTAACTCCAGGAACGTCCCTCAAGTCCCTCAAGCTAGCGGTCACTCTCTTGCCTGCCTGCCTCAGGGGCCAGTCATCTGAAAATGATTCTTTGTTACAGTTGTGTCTCCAAACTCTATGGATGGATGTACTGATAGCAGGCATGAAGTTTCGAAGAACAGATGTTCAGAATCTCAGATTAAAAGTACAGTGGTCTTCTTCCTTTGGTGGTGCTAGCTGTTAGCAGACCAGAAAAAGCTCTCCAGTGGCTTCTGTCTCAACTCTTCTTATATATTCCTTCTGTGGAATCTGTGGAAATGAACAGGAAGAACTGGCCCTAGTAGCTTAAGGACAAAAATCACTTTCTCCTTGCTGGCCAACCCTTTTGCTATTACATATCCTGGTGTGGTGACACTCAGAAGAGACACCTTGGGTTTTCTGTTCATCCCTTGATAACTCAACGCTTCTATTGTGGTCAGCACTGTACTCAGGAATGTGGAAAGGCACACATAAGATGGATGCTTCCTCTAGTATTCCTAGCTTGGGAAACATTCTGGGAAAGCTACTCTGCTCCACCCCAGGGGGCATCAGAGGAAAAGGACAAATCAAACAATGCCTTGGTGGTAAGAAACTAGAAATCAATTTGGGATGCCATCAGGTCTACTCCTAGTGCATCTCCACCCCACCTAGGTGATATAACCAGGAGGGATGAACAAGGCACCTGTGTCAGTAAGGGACAGACTAAGTCCAACCACAGAAGGAAAGCTTTGGTGCAAAGTCTGTCTACACCCCCATCTAGAAGAGGGAGGGACATTTCTGGTGGAAAAAAGCCACAGCTGTGGATGTAGCTTTCTTCTCTCTTATACATGGGAGCTAGCAGTTCCAAGAACCACTCCTTCAAATTTTCTGTAGAAAACAAGAGAAATGAGTAGAAGTGTAACAGGAGGCAAAGCAGCAGGGCACAACTATGTCAAAGGATGACATAGCCCAAGGACACAACATAAACCGATTAAAATCAAATGGGACCAAGATGGCAGACAAGACTAGACCTTAATCCTCAATCAGAAAGTGAAGTGACACACCCAGAGGTGCCATGACAGTTCCAACCACAAAGACCAAAGTGAAAGTGAAGTCACTCAGTCGTGTCCAATTCTTTGAGACCCCATGGACTAGTAGGCTACCAGGCTCCTCCCTCCATGGGATTCTCCAGGCAAGAGTACTGGAGTGGGTTTGCCGTTTCCTTCTCCAGGGGATCTTCCCAACCCAGGGATCGTACCCAGGTCTCCTGCATTCCAGGCAGACGCTTTAACCTCTGAGCCACCAGGGAAGCGTGGCCCAAATCCTGACAGTCTCCACTCCTGCCCAAAAACAGTTGGAATAATCCTCCCAATCATTAGCATAAGAAATTACCCAGTCTATAATAACCATATCAAATTTCACTGGCTATATTTGCCCTCTGCGATGGCCCACACTCTGTCTGTGGAGTGCGCTTCTTTCTGTATCTGAATAAATCCATTTCTTACCTTTCACTCTGTCTCACTGAATTCTTTCTGTGATAAGACATCAAGAACCTGAGCTTCATCAGGTCCTGAAAACAGTATTGTGGGTTTTGGCTGGGATCAAGTCCCCACCACGTAGGTTCAAGTCCCAAGCAGGGTTTTGGCTGGGTTCGAGGCTTAGCCACATGGGTTCAAGTCCCAATCAGGGTTTTGTCTGGGCTTGGGTCCAGTCCCAGCCATGGGGATTCAAGTCCCAAACTGGGTTTTGGCTGGGTTCGAGTCACAGGCTGTGGTAAACGGTATCAGCTGGTGATGCAGATGGGGCGGTGATAAGGTGAGAAAAGTTTTAGAGTCAGGTCTTGGTCCTAAAGAGGTCCCTGGGACATTGAGTCAGGTATGCTGAGGAAAATACTTGCTGTTGTCTGCTTATTTGTGACTGGCACATGTAAGGCTCGGAGAACCGCGCTCTGAAAGGAACACTCAGGGACAGCCTCTAGTGGACTGACAAAGTTTATTATCCAGCTGTGCAGTTTTATGGTCTCAGGGAACAGAGCATAAAGCAGACTTGCAAGTAGCCTTTCTTGATAAACATCAAAGCATTCAAGCATAAAATATAGTTCCCACTGCCCGAGACATAACATAGCTTTGGTGAAACTCTAAAGGGAGTCTTAACAAGAAACAACAGCCCTTGCTCCAAGAAATAGGTGGTCAAAATGAAGCCTTTGAACGCTTCAAGGCAGGGCGTATGACCCTTCGTCATCCGTTCCCAGCCTCAGGCACTCGATGAACGCTCATAACCCTTTGTTATGCTCATTCCAACTTCCAACTTTCCTCAAGAGTGGAGCAAATACATTTTCAGTATTTGCTCAAAGCCTTCCAGCTCCTCCACAGGCACGTCAATCCTGTATTCTTACACATGTCCAACAGCAGGTCCAAGACATAATTATACTGTTTGACTCTGAGGTTTTTCTGTTCTTGCTCATTTCTGCTTTGTTTCTTCTGTTCACCTCAGAAGATTGCTTTTATCCCCTCTCTCTAAGCTTTACAAGTGTTGACCCTTTATTCCCAATTTATAGCTAAATTACCTCCAGCTCATCATCAACACCATTGGGGAAGTCTTTGTGCCGATTTTTTGTGACAACTTTTGGGCACTAACAACTGGTTGGGAGACTCCCTTGGAAGGGATAGCATATAAAATCATTAGTGCAAATCTTAATCAAATAGTGTGGTAGATTCTGATTTAAGGGTAAAATTTTGAATAGAACAGGAGTTACAGACATCATCTCCGGTTTGGGTTTGAAATGGGTCAGGCTGCATCAACCCCAACAAATACCCAGGCTCGAGTCCCAGCCATGTGGGCTCAAGTTCTGACCTGAGGTAAACAGTTCCGGAAGTGCCATAACTTGTGTCCTAAGGCTGCATATTTGGGTGTGAAACCTTCAGCTCCCTCCTGTCCTCTTACTTTGCCCCTGTATCTGGGACTCCTAACTGAACAGGCTGAGAGTCAAGGCACTCTTCCAAGAGGGGTTGCCTCAGTCTCAGCAGAATTTCAAACAGTCCCAACTGTGGTCAAGACTATTTAGAGGATCCAAGAAGTACACAGGAGGCTTTACAGGACCTACTTTACCTTACGAGATGAATGGCTTGAATGTGGGACAAGGGGAAAGAGGAAACACAAAATAGCCCTCCTCCCTACTAGGAGCCAAGCAGTTTCTGTAACAGAGCCACTTTGCTGGATGCATTCTTGAAGGACTGAAGCGAGCACATATTAAGACTTTAAACTATGCTAAGTTGGCTGACAGAAAAGGGGGAAAAGAAGCTCCTGGTAAATTCCTAGATAGACTACAGGAAGCTCTCTGCAAGTTTACTGACATTGATCCTGAAAGTGCAGAGGGAGGAATGATCTTAAAAGATAGATTTCTCACTTATTCAGCTCCAGATATCCACTGTAAGCTACTAAAACAGGTGTTCAGACCAAATCAGTCTCTAAGCCACCCCTAACTCCCTGTCCAGTCTACAAAGGACTACATTGGAGAAGACACTGCCCTATGAGGCATAGGTCCCAGGGGTCAGACTCTCAGGACAATCGAGACTGAAGGTGCCCAGGGGTCCCCACACAAGCTCCCATCCTAACTACACCTGAGGAACCCCAGGTATTAATAACTGTGGGAGGCCAATCAGGTGATTTTCTTTTGGACACTGGGGCAACTTTCTCTGTGCTCACTGAAGCCCATGGTCTGCTTTCCTCTCAATCCACTACCATAACACGACTGCCTGGACAAGCCAAATGCTATTATTTCAGTCATCCTTTAAGCTGCAACTGGGACTCTACTATTTTCTCACGATTTTCTAATTGTGCCAGAGTCTCCCTCACCCCTTTCAGGGAGGGATATACTGAATAAGGTTGAAGTCTCTGTTTTCAGGACTATGGAATTCACTCATTTTAACTGAACAAAATGTAAATCCTAGAGTGTGGGCTGATGAAAAAATTGTGGGTCGAGCACAAAATACTGTTCCTATCGTTATCAAGCTCAATGATAGATGATATCTTATTGTACTGACTTCTCTTATTGTACTTCTTCTTATTGTACTGCTGTAAGTGGGATCTTAACTCCAAAGTGCAGAGTGACAATGGCTCCATCTTTAAAGCTGCTGTAACTCAAGGGGTGTCAAAAGCTCTAGGAATATGGTATCACTTACACTGTTCCTAGAGATCCCATCTTCAGGAAAGGTTGAAAAGGCTAATGACATTATTAAGGGACATCTGCATAAGCTAACTCAGAAAACACAATACAGTTGGTTTAAAGGTTAATCCATGGCTTTCATGCCCATAAGAAAAAGGGATTGTCTCCACAGAAGACCATTTTTGTGTACAGATATTCTCATAGATCCTGAAGCCTTAGAATGAACTATGTGACTCAGCTTTCAGCTTTTCAACCTCCTCATCAACTGAAGGCTTCACATGGTGGGTTTCTTTGCTTTAAGGAAAGGACTTTTTTCAACTCTGCAAATCTGATGACATCTAGCAACCATAAGATGGACTGGAATAACACATCATACCTTAACTATGGACATAACATGACTTTTCATTTTGATTATATTTTAACTTGGTTTAATGACTATTTTGCTGCATATAAGAAGGTAAATGGGTCTAGATCTGATGGTTTTCAACCTGATGTTTATCAAATATGGGATGAGGTCATATGGCTAACTCTTGAAAAAGGATGCCTACTATTTACTGCCCCCATATGCCAGGAACAGACAGAGCCATCCCCAGAAGTTAGCCAACAACTTAATTATAATGGCTGGAAACAACTGGGAGTTTTGCCTCAAAAAAATATACAATGTAATCATTTCTGTGTTTGTCAATCCCAGTTCAGGTTCTTCTTTTGCCTGGTCAGGCACTGACAGGGACTGGATCCCTCAGTCATGATGGCTTGCTCCAAGCAGGACCTACTGGATATTATCCATGGGTGGCTCTCACTTATGGGTGTGGCTTCCCCCTGGCTGGATAGGGAGATACCTTCTAAGTCTAGCCTTTACTCATGGCTTCATATTTTCAGAGCTTTCAGAGAAGCCTGCTAATCTTCCACACCTTAAAACTTGCTGGGCAAGGTCTGTATTTCGGTGGTATGATTATTTGGCTACAATATTCATTCCCTCTCTGCGAACTATAGACATTATACTACGAGTTGATGCTCTGATTAACTTTACTCAAGAGCCTTTACAAGATTCTCATAAAGCTATTTCAGCCCTTAATGCTGAACAAATACAAATTAGAAAGGTGGTTTTACAAAAACAGATTGGCCTTACATATTCTAAGTGCTGCACAAGGAGGAACTTGTGCCATTATGCAAACCCTATGTTGTACACATATACCAGAGATGAGCACTAATGTTACTCACTTTACTAAACACATGAACAAAATGATTCAGGCTACAGATACTCCTGAAGCCTGTCACCTCAGTCACTGTGGGAAACATCAACTAGCTTCCCATGGGGAAAAACTACCTTAATAGTATTAATCCTAATTGTTCTGTTTTTACTGTTTGTTCCCTGCATCTGAAACTATATAGCTGGATTTGTTTCTAGCCCTCTGAAAGCTTTTAAGTTACAAATGGTTGTTCAGACTCCTACAAGTACCACAGCCTCCTCCAACTATTACTTGGGGCCCCTGGATCAGAGACCCTCAATATGAGAATTAAGACAATAAGTTCCCTCAACAATTTAGGCACAATGCCCCTCAAGAGCAGAAAGTAGTTATGTTATGAAAACAACACCCCTTTCCCTTGGCAACATAATGCTCCTGAAAGAAAAGAGGGGAATGAGAGAGTCAATTCCTAGGTATGTTGATAAGAAATCCAGGGTCCCCGAGGAGGAAAGAGGAGTCTGGGGCTCTTGAGGAGGAGATAGGGGTCTGGAGTTCTCAAGCAGGAGAAAAGGACAAACTTTTTTTTTCTACATTCCTTAGTGTTAGTCACATAAAAGGGTTTTTCTTTAAGCTCAGAGCTGGTCACACAACAAAGCAACTGAGCTTAAACTGTGTACTAAGGATTATATAACAATGTATCCTGCTTGAGGACATGTTTCTCCTTCTTGAGAACTTTCTGACTAATCCTGTCATCTTAAAATGTAAATTCTGGGCAAAGGTCTGGTAAGACCTTTACAACCTTGAGACATTCTTTTGACTTACTGTAATAACCAACTGAAAAAAAGTATATAGCTCCCTTGCTAAGACTAGCGACGGGGGGCATTCACCGTCTCCCTTCTGATGTCCGTGTCAGAAGCTTTCTCTGTCCCATGTCATACTTTAATAAAACTGTGCTACACAAAAGCTGTTGAGTGATCAAGCCTGGTCCCTGGTCCCAAAGCTATATCTTCTTCGGAGATCATGAATCTGACATTGTTCACCATACGCTATCACCTCTACGTACCATAAGAAGAGGTTTCCAACCACTATTAATTTGGGCTTTTCTCTCTGCCCTGAGATCTCATCTCTGTTCACACTTTTGATACATTCTCGTCCATTTGGGGTTTTTGCTTTGTTTTGTTTGCTGCTTTCACACCACTCATCACAGTACTAGGCTCTTTCTCTTGCACCAATATGGAGATGATGTTTAGATCAGGAATAGAAAATCGTGCTTATCAGAACAAGGAAATGTAAAATGCTATGGTTTTTCCAGAATCACAGCTCTTTGTTCAGCTGAGTAGTAAGAACAGTACAGGTGGGTCTGGAAAAATATTCCACAAATTCTTCCACTGCTTTGCCTCCTTCTAAATACACGGGGAAGAATGTAATATATGTATCTAACACCCTTCCAAGAAATACCGAGTCAAAAGTAAAGGACAGAAAACAGAAAATTGGGTATCTTTTAAAATTTGGCATTCAGTTTTATACATAATTAAGCTCTGATGCTGGGGGCAAAAGGAGAAGGGGACGACAGAGGATGAGATGGCTGGATGGCATCACAAAACTCAATGGATGTGAGTTTACTCCGGGAGTTGGTGATGGACAGCGAGGCCTGGCATGCTACAATTCATGGGGTTGCAAAGAGTCAGAGCGACTGAACTGAACTTAAGCTCTGGGAAAACCTCTGATGTAACATGAAATGGGCAGATCATTGGAAGAAAGGGTCATTTTAAATTCGTGATGCCACATCATGTCTGTGTCAACAGGGCTCTAAGATCATGTGATGAAAACAGGCCTCCTAAGAGACACACAGGGAAAAATGCAAAATACTCAAGAGGAGATCTTAACGTCCAAAAAGCAGCTATCCTCACCTCGGGAGAACAGGTTCTTCTAGGTCTCCAGCATCATGTCCCTGTACAAGGCCCTCTGAACAGGGTCCCAGTATTCCCACTTCTCCTGAGAGAATTTGATCACCACATCCTTGAAGGTTAACCATCCCTGAAATGAGAATATATTTCACCAATGGATCCTGAGACAACTTCTTATCTTCATAAAAACTGAAAAGATGATGAGAGAGTAAGGATTGATTCAGATATGTTCTGAAAGAGTTGTGTTAAGGTATTTGGAGGGCATCCCTGGTGGCTCAGAAGGTAAAGAATCTACCTTTACCTGGGTAGAAGAGACCTGGGTTCACTCCCTGGGTCAGAAAGATCTCCTGGAGAAGGGAATGGCTACCCATTCCAATATTCTTGCCTGGATTAGAGGAACTGGTGGGCTACAGTCCATGAGGTAACAAAGAGTTGAACACAATTAACCAGAGAGACTAACATACATTGTGTCCCTTAAATTCTTCTGTATTTTCATAAAAGATTTTTATATCTTCCAGTAAATTTGTATTTTTCACTTTTTGTGAAGAATCCATGAAAAATAGTTAATAACAAAGAGTTGTCTATGCAGAAGTGTCAGATACTATGCTCTACATATTGAGAGATATTCAATACCTAAATGAGTTACACTGAGTGGTGGCTTCAGAGGTGACAAAGTCCAGCAACGGCTTTAAAGACAAATCAAAATCATCAATCATGATAATAACAGAAATAGCAATGACTGAAAGTGTTTGAATACTCTAAGTCAAGAAGCTAAGCAATGACACTTATGGCTCAAAGAAATCAAGAAAAGTTTTGAACATCTCCATGAAACTCAAAGTACAACATTCCAAAATTTATAACATGCAGTGAAACATATTAAAAAGCAGAGACATTACTTTGGCGACAACGATCCATCTAGTCAAGGCTATGGTTTTCCAGTGGTCATGAATGGATGTGAGAGTTGGACTATAAAGAAAGCTGAGCACCGAAGAATTGATGCTTTTGAACTGTGGTGTTGGAGAAGACTCTTGAGTGTCCCTTGGACTGCAAGAAGATCCAACCAGTCCATCCTAAAGGAGATCAGTCCTGGGTGTTCATTGGAAGGACTGATGTTGAAGCTGAAACTCCAATACTTTGGCCACCTCATGCGAAGAGCTGATTCAATGAAAAGACCCTGATGCTGGGAAAGATTGAGGGCAGGAGGAAAAGGGGATGACAGAGGATGAGATGGCTGGATGGCATCACCAACTCGATGGACATGGGTCTGGGTAGACTCCGGGAGTTGGTGATGGACAGGGAGGACTGGCATGCTGTGATTCATGGAGTCACAAAGAGTTGGATACGACTGAGCGACTGAACTGAGTGAAGGACATAATAAAAGAGAAGTCTACATGGCTAAGAAACTTCTCAGGTGGTTCAGTGGTAAACAACATGCTTGCCAATGGAGGACACCCAGGAAATTCAGGTTTGATCCCCAGGTTGGGAAGATCCCCTGGAGAAGGAAATGATGACTCACTTAAGTATTCTTTCTTGGGAAATCCTACGAACAGAAGAGCCAGATGGGCTACAGTCCATGGGATGCAAAGAAACTGACAAGATAGAGCACGCACACACACACATGGCTAAATGGTTACCACAAAAAGGAAAAAGAAGTCCAATCAGGAAACTATTTTTACATCTCAAGGAAGGAGAAAGAGAACAAACTAAATCCAGCTTTGGCAGAACAAAAGAGTTAAATAAGAAAGATTCAGATCCTGCAAACCCACTCGAGGGCATTTATCTGAAGAAAACCATAATTCAAAAAGAAAATGCACCCTAATGTTCACTGCAGCACTATTTACAATAGGCAAGGCATGGAAACAATCTAAATGCCCAGCAACAGAAGAATGGATAAAGAAGATGTACATATATACAAGAATATCAGTCGTGTCTGACTCTTTGTGATCCCACGGACTATACAGAATACTGGAACGGGTAGCCTTTCCCTTCTCCAGGGGATCTTCCCAACCCAAGGATCAAACACAGGTCTCCTGCATTGCAGGCAGGTTCTTTACCAACTGAGCTATCAGGGAAGCCCGAATGAAATATTAACTTCTGCATTAAAAAAAAAAGAAAGAAAGAAAGAAAGAATCCCATTTGCAGCTACATGAATGGAATTAGAGATTATCATACTAAGTGAATAAGCCAGACAAAGACAAATTATCACTTATATGTGAAATTTTAAAAAAGATCTAATTGAACTTACATACAAAACAGAAACAGACCCAGAAACGCAGAAAACAAACACAGAAGTGACCAAAGCAGAAGGTAGGAGGGATAAATCAGGATTTGGGATTAATACAGACACACTCCTAGGTATAAAACAGATACCCAACAAGGAGCTACTACACAGTACAGGGAACTATACTTCATAGTTTGTAATAGCCTATAAGGGAAAAGGATGTGTCAAAGAATAAATATAAATAAAACTGAATCACTTTGCTCCATACCCAAAATTAACTGAACATTGTAAATAACTTCAATAAAAAATTTCTAAGTAATAATACCTACAAATTACATATCATAAAATAAACAGGTAAATTTATAGAAACATACTATCTAATCCTTAATCATTAAGCCAATAAAAATGTGAACCAAATTATAACTAGAAAGATTCAAGCAGTAATTAAAATCCTCACACTAAGAAAAACCTAGGGTCAGATGCCATCTGTGAAATTATACTAAACCTTTACAAAAGAAGCACCTCTAATCCTGCCAAAAATATTACAAAGAGTTGAAGATGCAACACTGACAAACTCACTGAATGGAGCCAACATGATTCTGAAATTGACCCAAAAAAGATAAAAGAACAAAAAAGTAAAATCCAATACTCCCTGATGAATATTGATGCAAAAACCTTAAAAAAAACACCAGCAAAAACAAACACCACATTAAAAAGATCTGAATTCATGACCAAGTGAATTTTATTCATATAAAGTAAAGAGGACTCAACAAACAAAAATCAATTTATACATCACATTAACAGAATAAAGGGAAAAAACAACAGATGACCACCTCAATTGATACAGAAAAAACGCATATTACAAAATTCAACAACCTTTAAATATATACACACAAACTAGAAAAAATAAAGTTATCTCAAAGTAAAATATACCCTGTATGAAAAGAGCACACCTAACATTGTTCTCAATGCTGAAAGACTGAAAACTTTTCCTCTGAGATCAGGAAGAAGGGAAGGACGCGCAATCTGCATCACTGTTCAACAAAGGACTGAAACCCCTAACCAGAGCAATCAGACAAGAAAAAGAAATCAAAGCTTCCCAAAGTGAAAACTTAGAAAGTCACCTTCTTTCTTAGAGGACAAGGTCTTTTATGTATAAACTGTAAAGACTCCACACAGACACAAAAAAACTCCTGCCACATCAAATAACAATTTTAGCAAACTGGCAGGATACAAAAGTCAACATGCAAATCAGCTGCATTCCTATACACAATGAACAATGTCAAAAGAAAATCAATAACAATTTTATTTACTATTATATTAAAAATGGATGAAATATTTAGGAATAATTCACCAAGGATAACTGAAAACTACTTAACCACTTCTAAAAGAAATCTAAAATAAACAAATAAATCTAGTAGTCATGGACTGGAAATCTCAGTACTCTTTAAATTTCCAAGTTACCCAAAGTGTTCCACGGATTTAATGAATTCATTATGAAAATTACAATAGAAGTGTTTGCAGAAATAGAAAAAAACTTACCATAAGTCATAGAGAATCTCAAAGGACCACACACTGCAAAAATACTCTTTAGTAAGTAGAAAGATGTTGAGGTCCTTTAATGGACCAGAACCTGGTGGTCCAGAGTCAACCAGTAAGAAAATAAAGGAGAGAGAAAGGCTGATATTCCTTGGCTTACCCAGAAAGCCAATAAAGCCCCTGCAGAGGGCTTGCTCTGTTCACAGAGGCCTCAGGTGCCCTCTCAATCGGCTGAAGGCACAGTGCACCTTCTCGAGAGGGTCTTAGAGCCCCGGGCAGGAAAGTGAATGCAGAGAGCCTCTGTGCTCCAAATAAATAGCTTGAGAGAGAGAGCGAGTGAGACATGGGGACCAAAGCTCTGATGGAGCAAAGGTGTTTTACTCAACATTGTGTAGGTGTTTATACTGTCTTACAAGATAGCTATTTTCAGCAGAGATAAAATCAAAACTTACAAGGAAACATGAGTTCATCCATGTGAAAGAGAGAGGGTTGCAAATAATTACTTTTAACATATGGTTCATAAAAAGGAAGAGGGTACTTATCCCCATATAGAAAAACTAATGAAGGAAATGCTTGGGTTCCTCAGCCCCCAGGGGAGGCTTGCCTCTTCTCTTAATTCCTGATTCAGGAATTAATAAGGAACAGAGAATTCCTGATAGATCCAAAAGGGCACACAGGAAGCCTCCTGTTAACAGAAAGAAGAAAGATGAAGGCCACCCTTTTTAAAATTTCAAGCCATATCACAATATAATCCAGATGGTGTAGTACTGGCATAAACACGGATTTATACACCAAGGGAACTGAAGAGAATGCTCAGAAATAACCATTTGCATGTATCTAAAATCTATTGACAAGGATGCTAAGAAAACCCAGTGGAAAAAAGACAGTTGCCATAACAAATGGTGAATCTATGGGTTAAACAATGAAGAGGAAACCTCACCTGCATCAAAAGTAAAAACATCTCTGTGCCAAACCATAAAAAGAACACAGTGAAAAGACAAAATCTGGAGAATGAAGGCAATGAAAGTGAATTTCCAGCTCTCAGATTTAGATTCATGCTACAGTTTCAAACAGATGATGGAATAGCACACTCTCTATCACTGATACCTGATTCTGAACTTTACATCCCATTTCCAATCAAGATTTTGAAGTCAGTGCCTCACTCACTTAGCTTCAATTACCTTAGAACAAATTTCCCTTTTTAGGTCTACTTCCAGATTTTACCAGGTACTGTGCATGTTAATACCTGACTTCCACCCACAGCTTCTTAATCCTGATTGACAGAGAGCAGACTGCACAGCCAGAAGGACCCGAGGCAATCCCTGCTGCCCAACAGCACTGAGACCCCTTCTCAAACCTGTGGGTGTGAAGCCCTGCCCAGGATGGTGCCCTCCACACAAGGTCCAGGACACTGGGTCATGGGGAGATGGATCTAAGTGGAGACGACAGGCCCTGAGGGAAGTTCCCTGGTGAGTGTGCATGTACCTGGGTCAGGAAGGATACTTCAGAGTCAGAGATGATTAGTAAGTCCAAAGAAGGGATTTCAGGAAGGACAGATTGAGAATCAACTGAGAATATGATTTTACCTGAGAAAGAGCCATTCCTCTTTTCTTGCCTTTTTTCCTCCTCTTCCCAGCTTCTTCCTCAGACAATCTAAGTTTTTAGAAGTTGATCTGGCAAGTGGAAAACAGGCTGCTTAAGGATTAGAATCAACATTCCCCCTTCGTTTGCCACAACCAGAAAAACAGGAAGACCTCCCTACGTGGAACAGTGCTTTGGTGTCCACTGCCTCAGGTGGGATGCTGTTTCTGCCCTCCTATTTCTTCCCTCACACCTCTCCTGCCCCCCTCGGCAAGTTGTTTCTCCTCTTGCTACTCTTCTCCCCACTCCCACCCTTCTAATTGTCCTAAATATCTATACATCTGTCTCTTTCTTTCTCCAACTCTGCTCCCTCTCTGCCTTCTAGTCACACCCCTTCTCTCCCTGTTACACTGCTACTCTGGGGCACTCCAGGTGTCTAGGCTTACTTCCTTCTCTTCTCTTCCAGTCAACACCTACCCGTTTCTCTCCCAGGATCACCCCTGTCAGCCCTCCTACCGCAGACGCAGGGCCCCTGTCCCCTTGTCTCCAACTCCTGGAGATCCCACGCCTTTGTCCATTTCTCTTTCACCCACCCGCTACTTTAAGGGAGGGCTAAATCTATTTCATTTTACCATCCCTTTGCAAGTGCCTCAGCCATCCTGGGCCACTCCCTCTGTTCTCTCATTGTTTTCCACTTCTGACTTTGCCTTTCACTCTCAGTCACTGCTTCTTCTGATCCCCCTCGCCCACATATCTACAGAAATGATGAGGAAATGAAACGCCCGGCTATCAAAAGAGCATTTTCCAACGAGACGGACTCGCGGCGGAAAAACACTGGGTGTCACACGTCCAGCCCAGGGGTGAGAAAAAGGGACTGACCAGGAAGGGAGGCCTGCGGGGCAGAACGATCGGCCTGAGGAGACGCGAGGGCAGAGAGGGTGGGAGCGACGGGGTCTCGGGGGCCGGCCAGGCTCTCCAGAATCCCAGGACCGGGGAGAGGACGCGGCTTCTCCGGGAGTGGGGCTGTCGACGCGACCTCCAGGGGCCGACAGGGTGAGGCAGAACCAGCGGAACCCTGAAGATGGGAGTGGCGAGGGCGGGTTGGACAGCTAAGCGCGCAGCACCCCTTTACGCTAAGAGAAAAAAACTAGGGGGCCGCCGGGCGACCTTCTCTCGCGGCCTTCCGCTTCCGCAGGAAACTGCGCACGCGCGGATCACGAGGCGGAGCTTCCGGGTCAGGGGTTAGGCGGATCGCTGCAGGCGAGGGGCGGGGCGAGGAGCCTCCAAGTCTGCAGAGCGAGAGCAAGGCGGGGCAAGGGGCGGGGAGATGCTTAACAGTCCTATGAAAGTGAAGTAGCGCAGTCGTGTCCGACTCTTTGCCATCACACGGACTGTGGCCTATCAGGCTCCTCCCTCCATGGGATTCTCCAGGCAAGAATACTGGAGTGGGTTGCCACTTCCTTTTCCAGGGGATCTTCCCGACCCACGGATCGAACCCTGCTCTCCCGCATTGCAGTCAGATGCTTTAACCTCTGAACCACCAGGGAAGCTCCGTAACAATCCTGTGAGACCCCATAAACTACAGCCTGGTTTTTTTTTTTTTTTTTTTAATCTGTTGCCTTAAATAGATAGCATATGCTTCTATAATTACAACATGGAAATGTCTATGAACAAAATAACTTTTTGTCATATGTTGAGGAAAGAACGGTGGTAGTGGTGAAAGTCGCTCAGTCGTGTCCGACTCTGCGACCCCATGGTCTATACAGTCCATGGAATTCTCCAGGCCAGAACACTGGAGTGGGTAGTCTTTCCCTTCTGTGTCAGATCTTCCCAAGCCAGGGATCCAACCCAGGTCTCCCGCATTGCAGGCGGATTCTTTACCAGCTGAGCCACAAGGGAAGCCCCTGTTAGTAAGATTCATCCAGTGTTTTAGCAACAACATCTAAGCAGCCAGGGTTTCGTCAGTGTTTGGAGACAGACTTAAAAATCTGCAATCTGTGCATACCTTTGATTTCTTCTTTTAGTGCCTGTTGTCTGCTGGACAGTTCTCTTCTCCTTAAATTCTTCCCATTTAATTTGAATTTTATATATTCCCCCACAGCCTCCTGGAAATTTTGAGGATTTGGGTCACTTTGCGCTCCCCCTCGGGATGAGAGGAAAACATACACTGGGCACAGTGGAGAGGAGGAAGCTGGCGGGCTCCGCGGACCAGAGGCACCGCTGCGGCGGGGCTCCACGCCCCCATGCCGGCAGAGGTGGCGGCCATCCCAGGTCGCTGTGTCACCCAGTTACACTTTTAAGGCAAAAGCTTATAACTTTGTAGACCAGTTATGTTGGAAACTAGGATGTTTCCTCCTAACAAGTAGAAAAGTTTCAACAAAGATTTTATTTTCCTTTTAAAAATTTTTTGAAATGACGAAAGTATGACAACACATTTACATGGGCTTTGAAAATAGTTACAGATAGTCGTACTGTATGTTACAATTTTTTAAGTAGACAAATTAAGATAGAATTTCAATATTAAACTCTCAAAAATTAATAGAATGGACAGGAAAGTAGGATATACTAGACCTGAAAAGAATTGTGAACCAATTATACAGTTTTCACACAACAGCAGGATACAAATTTTATTCAACTTCCCATAGACTATTACCCAGGAGACACTGGAACATGATGTAAAACAAGGTGCAAAAGTTTCATGGTCTAAATAGAGCAGTGAAATCATACAGGGCCTGTTCTCTTATTACTGTGAAACTATGTGAGAAATCAATACCAAAATGTATTTGAAAATAACCCACATAGTTTCAAGTGCAATAAATAAATAAATACATGTTTCTGTCAGCAGGTTCTTGCCTGTCCTGCTCCTGGCAATTCAGGGATTGGGAACCTGGGTCTCCGAAGAGTTCCTGTAGGGCGGTAATTGGATGCAGAACCTTTCCTCCCAGTAGAATAATTTAAGCATCTTAAGAAAACAAGAGATTTTTCTGGATTCTCTCTGTACTGCAAACTAAAATAAGAAATAAAAAACTATCCCTGGGGAAAACGTGCCATTTTACAGTGACATCCTGTATAACAACTTTTCCTGCTTGTTCCTCATTCAGCTGGAAGGCCAGACTCCACACGGCTCAGTCCCAGGGACACAACGTCAATACCTACAGTCTGAGAATGGAGGACTAAGGTATGTGATAACTTCCGTCAGTCCCTTGTTTTTTTCATTTTAGAAATTGACAAATTTTACTAACCATTGCTTTAAAAAGAGCAATTATCGTTAATCTGTTGCTAAGCTGAATCTGACTCTTTGCAACTCCATGAACTGCAGCACACCAGGCTTCCCTGTCCTTCACTATCTCCCAGGGTTTTCTCAAACTTGTGTTCATTGACTGGATAATGCCATCCAACCATCGCATCCTCTGTCGCCCTCTTCTCCTGCCTGCAATCTTTCCCAGCATCAGGGTCTTTTCCATTGAGTCCGCTCTTTGCATCATGTGGCCAAAAAGAGCAATACATCTTTAAAAATTGATGAAAATCGCATTGATCCTTCAGTACACATTCTAAGCTTCTACTGCTCTCCACACAACAGGCCAATAATTGAGAGACAAGTTGCTGGGGCAGGAATAACGACTTTATTCAGAAAGTCAGCAAACCGAAAATACGGTGGACTTGTACCCCCAAAACCATCATATCCGAGTTAGAACTCAGTCCCCTTTTTTATACTTCCTGACCTGCATGCAGGTTTCTCAAAAGGCAGGTCACGTAGTCTGGTATTCCCATCTCTTTCAGAATTTTCCACAGTTTATTGTGACGCACGCAGTCAAAGGCTTTGGCATAGTTAATAAAGCAGAAATCGATGTTCTTCTGGAACTCTCTTGCTTTTTTGATGATCCAGCAGATGTTGGCAATTTAACCTCTGGTTCCTCTGCCTTTTCTAAAACCAGCTTGAACATCTGGAAATTCACGGTTCACGTATTGCTGAAGCCTGGCTTGGAGAATTTTGAGAATTACTTTACTAGTATGTGAGATGAGTGCAATTATGTAGTAGTTTGAGCATTCTTTGGCATTGCCTTTCTTTGGGATTGGAATGAAAACTGACCTTTTCCAGTCCTGTGGCCACTGCTGAGTTTCCCAAATTTGCTGGCATATTGAGTGTAGCACTTTCACAGTATCACCTTTCAGGATCTGCAGAGGAATGGAAGGCCATAAAAGGTGCTTGTATAGGGTACTCCTTAACCCCTCTGCTCCCACATACAATATCAGTAATCTTATTACTGTTTAAATCATTCATGTGCTGGGGTAGAACAAATTTAAGGCTACATAATATATTTAAGATATAATTTCAACTGTTAAAAAGTACAAAGCTTATTTATGAGATGATGTTTTGTAATAAAACCATGGAGTTGCATATCCATGCACACATGAAGGCACATTTAAATACACAATTGACTGAAATGAAGAGTTGCCTCTTGACACATTTTTAAATCATTTTCTCATGATCACTTTTAGTCATATGTATTTCAGCATCTCTGGGGCCATGAAAATGAATCAACTATACTTAAGTTTGTCAATGTTACATTTTTTTAAAGCTTGTTTATTTATTTAGGTTGTGCTGGTCTTTGTTACTTTGTGTGGCTTTTTCTAGCTGCACTGAGCGGGAGATACTCTGTAGTTGTGGTGAGTGGGCTTCTCACTGCAGTGGCATCTTTTGTTACAGAGAACAGGTTGTAGGTGAACTACAGGCACAAGGCTTCTATAGTTGCAACACATGGGGTCTGCAGCTTTGGCTCGCAGGCTCTCAAGCATGGGCTCAGTAGTTGTGGTGGATGGGCTTCATTACTCCCGGGCACGCGGAATCTTCTCGGACCAGGGAGATCCAACCCATATTCCCTGCATTGGCAGACACATTCTTATCCATTGTACCAACAGGGACGTCTCAACTCTAATACTCTATTAGTTTAAAAAAACAAAATAGTATACATATAAAAGATATGTATACAATACTTCAAGTCTAATCTGTATAAAATACCTATATTCAAAAATAATATGAGGGCATCTCTCCTGGCACAATGGTAAAGAATCCACCCACAAATGCAGAAGACATGGGTTCTGCTCCAGGATAAGGCCACATGCCTCAGGGCAACTAAGACCAAGTGACACCACTACTGAGCCTGTGCTGTAACGCCCAAGAGCCCAAACTACTAGGCCCACGTGCTGAAACTACTGAAGCCCAAGCATCATACAGCCCATGCTCTGCAACAGGACACAACGAGAATCCCATGCACCACGACTAGAGAAAGCCCCCACTGCTGGCAACTAGAGGAAAGACCAAGCAGCAACAAAGACCCAGAACACATAAATAAATAATTTTTCTAAAAAAATAATGATTTTATCCTTGGTTAATTTTAGGTATGTCACTTCAGTTCAGTTCACTCGCTCAGTCATGTCCGACTCTTTGCAACTCCATGAATTGCAGCACATCTGGCCTCCCTGTCCAATATCAACTCCTAGAGTTCACCTAAACTCTTGTCCATCGAGTAGGTGATGCCATCCAGCCATCTCATCCTCTGTTGTCCCCTTCTCCTCCTGCCCCCAATCCCTCCCAGCATCAGAGTCTTTTCCAATGAGTCAACTCTTCGCATGAGGTGGCCAAAAGATTGGAGTTTCAGTTTTAGCATCAGTCCTTCCAAAGAACACCCAGGGCTGATCTCCTTCAGAATGGACTGGTTGGATTTCCTTGCAGTCCAAGGGACTCTTAAGAGTCTACTCCAACACCACAGTTCAAAAGCATCAATTCTTTGGCTTTCTTCACAGTCCAACTCTCATATCCATACATGACCACTGGAAAAACCGTAGCCTTGACTAGACGGAACTTATTTGGCCAAGTAATGTCTCTGCCTTTTAATATGCTATCTAGGTTGGTCATAACTTTCCTTCCAAGGAGTAAGCGTCTTTCAATTTCATAGCTGCAGTCACCATCTACAGTGATTTTGGAGCCCCCCAAAATAAAGTCTGACACTGTTTCCACTCTTTCCCCATCTATTTACCATGAAGTGATGGGACCAGATGCCATGATCTTCGCTTTCTGAATGTTGAGCTTTAAGCCAACATTTTCAGTCTCCTCTTTCACGTTCATCAAGAGGCTTCTTAGCTCCTCTTGACTTTCTGCCATAAGGGTAGTGTCATCTGCATATCTGAGGTTATTGATATTTCTCCTGGCAATCTTGATTCCAGCTTTTGCTTCCTCCAGCCCAGCATTTCTCATGATGTACTCTGTATATAAGTTAAATAAGCAGGGTGAGAATATACAGCCTTGACGTACTCCTTTTCCTATTTGGAACCTGTCTGTTGTTCCATGTCTGGTTCTAACTGTTGCTTCCTGGCCTGCATACAGATTTTTCAAGAGGTAGGTCAGGTGGTCTGGTATTCCCATCTCTTTCAGAATTTTCCACAGTTTCTTGTGATCCACACAGTCAAAGGCTTTGGCATTGTCAATGAAGCAGAAATAGATTTTTTTTTCTGGAACTCTTGCTTTTTCGATGATCCAGTGGATGTTGGCAATTTGATCTCTGGTTTTTCTGCCTTTTCTAAAACCAGCTTGAGCATCTGGAAGTTCATGGTTCACATACTGCTGAAGGCTGGTTTGGAGAATTTTGAGCATTACTTTACTAGCGGGTGAGATGCGTGCAATTGTGGGGTAGTTTGAGCATTCTTTGCCAGTGCCATTCTTTGGGATTGGAATGAAACTGACCTTTTGCAGTCCTGTGGCCACTGCTGGGTTTTCCAAATTTACTGGCATATTGAGTGCAGCACTTTTTTCACAGCATCATCTTCCAGGATTTGAAATAGCTCATCTTGAATTCCTTCACCTCCACTAGCTTTGATCATAGTGATGCTTTCTAAGGCCCACTTGACTTCACATTCCAGGATGTCTGGGCTCCAGGTGAGTGATCACACCATCATGATTATCTTTGTCATGAAGATCTTTTTTGTACAGTCCTGTGTATTCTTGCCACCTCTTCTTATATCTTCTGCTTCTGTTAGGTCCATACCATTTCTGTCCTTTATCGAGCCCATCTTTGCAAGAAATGTTCCCTTAGTATTTCTAATTTTCTTGAAGAGATCTCTAGTCTTTCCCATTCTGTTCTTTTCCTCTATTTCTTTGCATTGATCCCTGAGAAAGGCTTTCTTATCTCTTCTTGCTATTCTTTGGAACTCTGCATTCAGATGCTTATATCTATCTTTCCTTTTCTCCTTTGCTTTTCACTTCTCTTCTTTTCACAGCTATTTGTAAGGCCTCCCCAGACAGCCATTTTTCTTTTTTGCATTTCATTTCCATGGGGATGGTCTTGATCCCTGTCTCCTGTACAATATCATGAACCTCCATCCATAGTTCATCAGGCAGTCTATCTATCAGATCTAGTCCCTTAAATCTATTTCTCACTTCTACTGTATAATCATAAGGGATTTGATTTAGGTCATACCTGAATGTTCTAGTGGTCTTCCCTACTTTCTTCAATTTAAGTCTGAATTTGAGCCACAGTCAACTCCTGGTCTTGTTTTTGCTGACTGTAAAGAGCTTCTCCTTTGGCTGCAAAGAATATAATCAATCTGATTTCGGTGTTGACCATCTGGTGATGTCCATGTGTAGAGTCTTCTCTTGTGTAGTTGGAAGAGGGTGTTTGCTATGACCAGTGCGTTCTCTTGGCAAAACTATATTAGCCTTTGCCCTGCTTCATTCCGTATTCCAAGGCCAAATTTGCCTGACTTCCTCCTTTTGCATTCCAGTCCCCTATAATGAAAAGGACATCTTTTTTGGGTGTTAGTTCTAAAAGGTCTTGTAGGTCTTCATAGAACTGTTCAACTTCAGCTCCTTCAGCATTGCTGGTTGGGGCATAGACTTGGATTACTGTGATATTGAATGGTTTGCCTTGTAAACAAACAGAGATCATTTTGTCGTTTTTGAGATTGCATCCAAGTACTGCGTTTCTGATGCTTTTGTTGACCATGATAGCTACTCCATTACTGAATCTTAAATTCAGACTGTTGTCTAAAAGCCTTGACACATACATTACATCAACATAGCTTCTATGTATTATAGTATCAATTTTCTCATGAAGCCTGAATGTAAACACCTGACCAAAGCCTCACCACAATGATTACATTTGTAAGGTCCCTTGCGTATGGATCACCTGATGTCTTTTTAGGTCTGAATGCTACTTGATGCATTTGACCCACTCATTACATTTGCTTTCTCTACATTATGAATTTCCTGATGATGTGACTAATGAGACTTGTATTGAAACACTGGTCACATATATTACATTTACATCCTTTCTCTCATGTACAGGTTACCTTATGGTCCCCTTAAGATTTACTGCTCTCTAAATGTATGGCTTCTTTCCAGTATGATTTGTTTTCACGATTTGTAAGGTTTGAATGCCTTCTAAAACACTTGCCACAATCACTACATGGGTAAGATCTCAGAATTCATTACATGACGGTTAGTTAGGTCTGAACTCAGAATCCAAAGCTTTGCCACGCCCACCGTTATTTGTGCAGTTTTCCTACAGTTTGACTTTTCTGAAGGTCAAAAGGATGATATACTTTACTGCATTTATTACATCTGTAAGGTTTCACTCCAGTATGGATTCACTGATTATCTGCAAAATGATTCCTGTGACTGAAGGCTTTGATATTTAAATTACATTTATGTGGTTTTGCCTAATGTGCAATCAAAGCTTTGCCACACTAACTATATTTGTATGATTTCTCTCTGGTATGAGTTCTCTGATGAATTAGAAGGCCAGAAATCTGACTAAAGGCTTTGTCACACATGTTACATTTGTAAAGTTTCTCTCCAGTATTAATTCTCTGATGACTTCCAAGGTTTTCATTTTGAGTAAAGCACCACCCACAAATATCACATTTATATGGTTTCTCTCCAGTATGATTCTCTGATGAACTGTAAGGTGTGCATTTTGACTAAAGGCTTTGCCACATACATCACATTTATATTTCTTTCCAACATGAATTCCCAGATGAATTCCAAGGTGTGCCTTTTGAGTAAAGCACTGGACACACACATCACATTTATATGGTTTCTCTCCAGTATGAATTCTCCAATGAACTGTAAGATAAAACGTGTAACAGAAGGCTTTGCCACATAAATTATATTTATATGATTTCTTTACTGTAGGAACTGCATGATGGTTGGTTAGAGCTGAACATGTGTAGAAATCTTGGTCACACTCATTACATTTGTAAGTTTTCTCTCTAGTATAAATTCTCTGAAGAATTCCAAGGCTGGCATTTTGAGTAAAGCACTGGCCACACACATCACATTTATACGGTTTCTCTCCAGCATGAATTCTCCGATGAACTAGAAGGCTTGCAGTCTGACTACAGGCCTTGCCACATATGTCACATTTATATGGTTTCTCTCCAGTATGAATTCTCTGATGAACTGCAAGTTTGGCATTTGGACTAAAGGCCTTGCCACATACATCACATTTATAGGGTTTCTTTCCAGCATGAACTCTCTGATGAATTCCAAGGTGTGAATATTGATTAAAGCATTAAAGATGGAAAGAAAAATACTTCACAAATTCATTCAGTCTCTGCCTCCTTCTGATACATAAGGAATAGTACAATATGAAAATATCTATTACTTTTAAACAACTAATAAACAAAGACCATAGGGATAGAAAATAGGAAATTGGATATTGCAAAGTATTGAAATCAGCTTTATAAATACTTAAGCTCAGGAAAAACTCCCGTGTATCATGTAGTGGACAGATCACTGAAGAAAGGACAAGTTTAAATTCCTAATGCCAATCATGAAGCTTTTGCTGTCTGAGTCAACAGGGCTTTGAGCTCAGTCAAAAAAATGAGCTACCAAGAGACATAGAGAGAAAATGCAGAGACACACCCCCAGGGCAGATCCCAAACTTCAGAGGCAAGTTATCCTTACCCACAGAGAGCACATTTCTGAGGGTCTCCAACATCACATCCCTGTACAAGGCCCTCTGAACAGGGTTCAGGCATTCCCATTCCTCAGGAGTGAATTTGATGGCCACATCCTTGAAGGTCAACTGTCCCTGAAATGAAAATACATTTCACCAATAGGCCCTGAGCAGTTTTTATTTTCACACAAAAGGAGAAGAAGAAAAAGAGGGAAAGATCATTTCAGTAGAAATAATATTCTGATAAATCCATGGAAAGCTATTTGGAGCAAATTCTTGGTCTCTAATTTCCTACATTAAATATTGTTTCTGAAATAAATAATGAATCAAAATTAGTAAAGTTGGGACTTCCCTGGTGGTCCAGTGGTTAAGACCCTGCATTTCCACTGCAGGGGTTTTAGGTTCAATTCCTCCTCAGGAACCAATATCCTGCAAGGTGCAACTTGCAACCAAGAAGAAAAGACAAAAAATATTAGTAAACTTGATTTCATGGTTTAAATAGAACGGAAAGAATTACAAAAAGAAGGGGAAAAAAGGAAACTGAAAAAGAAGAAAAAAGATAAAACAGACAATGATATGAAACACCATCTAGTCCTGAGATCTCTTTCTGAACTTTCCATTCCATTCCCAAACACTAAGAAATTGAATGAGGTCCTCATATAGTTTTAAATGTACTGTAAAAAGTCAGAACTGATTTCCCGTTTAGTTGCTTTTCCAGATTTTTCACGTACTGGGCATGTTAATAACTGACTTCCAGATACAGGTTCTTTACCCTGGTTGACAGAATGCAGACAGTGCATCCAGCTGGGCCCTCAGAAATCCCTGCTGCCCAACAGCACTGAGACCAGAGCCCCAACCCATGGGTGTGAAGTCATGCCTAGGACAGTGCCCAGGGGAGCCTCCTCACAAGGTGCAGGTCATTGGGTCATGGGGAGATGGGATCTAAGAGGAGATGACAAGCACTAAGACAAGGTCCCAGGTGAAAGTGAATAGAAAGGTGTCAGGTAGGATACTTCAGGGTCAGAATGATTAGTTAGCACAGAGAAGGGCATTTCAATAAGTGAGAATAAATTCACAATATGACTTTACCTGAGAAAAACCCATCCCTGACTTTTCTTTCTTCTTCCTCATCTTTTGAGCTTTTCCCTCAGGTATCATGAGTCTTTAGGGGTCTGTCATTCAAGTTGAAAAAATTTTGTTTAATGCTTACAGTTAACACATTCCCTTCCCATGCCCCAACCACACACACAGGGAAGACCTCACCGTATGGAACAGACAGTCCTCTACTGCCCACTATCACAGGAGGGACTCAGGACAGTAAACACCCACACTGAGAAAAACAAGGAGTTTTTACACACTTTCTTCAACCATACTTCCTTCCAGATGAGGTCACACATAAACAGCAGCGCTGGGGACCTCAGCTGAGCCAATAATTCCCTTGAGGTCATAGACCAGGCTCAAGTCCATCCTCATGCAGAGTGGAGCACCTCAGCCTTCAGGAGTGAAGGACTCAAAAGTCCTGATGCTCAAGGCTAGATGCACTGGGGCCCCTTAAATATCACTGGGAATCAGCCTCACCCAGACTTTCTGACGGGAAATCTCTAATCAGGGTACAAAGGTATTTGCAAAATGCCTCACTGCCATAATTTACAGCCTGGATGAGCAGCACTCAAGAAATCAAGCCCTGCATACTGCCCACTTTTCCAGTTTTATTGACGTTGAATTGTCTAATGAAAAGGGTGTGTGTACATATAACATGTGATGATATGATATATGCACACTGTGAAATATTTATCACAATCCAGTAATCAAAATGGGCTTCTATGGTGGCTAAGTAGCAATTTGCCTGCCAGTGCAGGAGTTTTGGGTTCAATCCCCACCTCAAAAAGATCTCCTAGAGAAGGAAATGGCAACCGTACCAGTATTCTTGCCTGGGAAAACCCATGGAGAGAGGAGCCTGGCGGGCCACAGTCCATTGGGTTGCAAAAGAGTTGCACATGACTTAGCAAGTCAAAACACACATCAACGCTCAATTCCCATGTTTTTGTGTGTGTGTGTGTGTGTGTGCAGTGAGAACACAAGATTTCCTCTCTTGGCAAATTTCAAGCCGTTGTAACAAAGTAGGATTAACTATAGTCAGCAAGCTGCACATAGCTCCCCAGAACATACTCATTTTACATCTGAAAGTCTCTACCTTTGGACCAACATCTCCCATATATCTTCACCATGTCCCACTTCCAGATAACCACCATCCTACTGTCTGGTACTACTAAGTGTCACTTCTTCATATTCCACATGTAAGCTAGCACATATGTGTTTTCCTCTGTCTTAATTCACTTAGAATAATGTTCTCTACATTCATTCCACTTGTCTTAAGTGACAAAAATCTACATTTTTTTTGCTGAATAATATGTCCATATATATATAACATATACATTATTTCCGGACATATATTTTATATATATATATATATATATATATACACATACACGTATATGTGTGTGTGTTTGTACATAACTTACCTGGAACCTTAGGGTCTTTAATAAGTGGAAATAATTAACAGACCAGAGGACAAATTCAGACAAGGCTTCACTGGGGCTCCTGCCGCAGTAAGAGCAAGAAAAAGTAGGTTTCCCTTGCTGTTTTCCAACAGGTGGGAGTGGGAGGTAGGCCGGTCCCCTAAATGGGGTGAGGGCAGGGGGAGCTTGGTGGGTTGGGCAGGATGGAAGCTGAGGTGATCTGCCCCTCCCCTCCACTCCCTTTGGGGCTGCTGTGGGCAGAGATCATGGGCATAGTCCTGCTTTTGCTTCTGGAACCTCAGAAATAGCAGCTGGTCTGTGGCCTTTTAATTTCTTATCGTTCAGAATTGCCCTGACTGCGCATGTGGGTGACTACAGTTTCTTTGTTCCCTTCCAGTGTCCTTGTGTTCTTTTGCCCAAGGAGACATTTGTCCAGGAGCAAGCCCTGCAGTAAAGGGCCTCAGGTCGCAGTGTGTCTCATGTGCTGTGTGCTCAGACACTTCAGTCATGTTGTACTTTTTGTGACGCTATGGACCTTAGCCCACCAGGGTCCTCTGTCCATGGGATTCTCCAGGCAAGAATGCTGGAGTGGATTGGCATGCCCCCCCTTCAGGGCATCTTCCCAACCCAGGGGTCAAACCTTCGTCTCTTATGTATCCGGTAGGGGCAGGTGGTTCTTAACCAACAGTACTACCTGGGAAGCCTGTCACACACACGTTTTTATAATTGATTTATTTGTCAACAGACATTTAGTTTATTTCTACAACAAATGATTGTTGTGAATAAAGAAATATTGGTTATATGAATGCAGGTAACTCGTTCAAATCACTGATTTTTCACAGGACATTCCTGGTGGTCTCAGGAATTCTAGCTTAAGAATCTGCCTTGCAACAAAGAGAACTCGTGTTCAATCCTTCATAAAAGCAGGGCACACCCCTGCTTTTGCTTCTGGAGCCTCAGATATAGCAGCCTCAGAAATAACATGGGGATGTAAGATCCCACATGAGATGGAGGAACTAAGCCCAGGCACTGCAAAGACAGAGGCTGCATACTCCAGAGCCCCCATGACATGATGAAACATCCTGTGTGATGCAATGAAGATCCCATGATCCACAACTAGGACCCACTGGAGTCAAATAAATAAACAAATATTCTTTAAAAATATACTGATTCTGCTTCCTTTGGATATAATAATCAGAAGTGAGACTGTGAGGTCCTATGCATGTTCTATTTGTAGTATTTGAGGAAACTCCGTCCTGTTTTCCATGTACTATTTACATTCTCACCAACCATTCACGAGAGTTCCTGTGTATCTGTATTGTGCAGGTATGTGGTACATGCACATGATTTGGAAAGACATGGAGAGAACCCCACTGCACTGGCAGCAAGAAATAACAGCTGCATCATCTCCAGAATAAGCCTTTGTACTACAGATTGCTATGGAGCTGATGGTCTTCGGAGACTATGAATAATCCTTCCCTGTGCCTGTGAGCTAAGTCGCTTCAGTCATGTCTGACTCTTGCGACCCTATGGACTGTAGTCCACCAGACTCCTCTGCCCATGGAGTAGGTTGCCATGCCCTCCCCCCGAGTCAGGCATCAAACCCGTGTCTCTTATGTCTCTGCATTGGCAGGTGATCCTTTATCACTAGCAGCACCTGGGGAGCCCGATCCTTCCTTACATCCTGAGATTTTTTATGGCCCCTCCCTCACGAAATCCCTCTGCTATCATCAAAGTTTAGCATCATTTTCCATCTAGGTTGAAAGACCCTTATGAAATTTCATCTGGTTCAACACACAATCCACACATGCAGTAATAATCCATCCATCGTGCTATGCAATCCCCAGAAAGATTCCAAGGTTTAACAACTCATGCATTTACGATGGAATAATACACAAGAAGGCGCCCAAGCAGCAAACCGGCTTCAAGACAGCTTCTTATCAGTCACAGTGACCTCAGCCAGCCCAAAAACTGTCATCTCCAAACTCTAATAATAAAAAGTACCTGTGTACGCTGATGTACATGCTCCAGTGAGACTTCAACATCTAATAAGGATACACTCCAAGGTCTCTTTTGTTGTCCTTCCAAATGCACCAGAAACCTTCTTCATTACAACTCAAAATAACAGAAAATACTAAACGGAAGCAACAAAATCATCTCCGGGATTTTCAGTTCAGTTGAGTTCAGTCACTCAGTCGTGTCCGACTCTTTGCAACCCCCTGAATAGCAGCACACAACGCCTCCCTGTCAATCACCACTTCCAGAGTTTACCCAAACCCATGTCCATCAAGTCAGTGATGCCATCCAGCCATCTCATCCTCTGTCATCCACTTCTCCTCCTGCCCCTAATCCTTCCCAGCATTAGGGTCTTTTCTAATGAGTCAACTCTTCGCATGAGGTGGCCAAAGTATTGGAGATTTAGCTTCAACATCAGTCCTTCCAATGAACACTCAGGTCTGATCGCCTTTAGGATGGACTTGTTGGATCTCCTTGCAGTCCAAGGGACTCTCAAGAGTCTTCTCCAGCACCACAGTTCAAAAGCATCAACTCTTTGGCGCTCAGCTTTTTTCACAGTCCAACTCTCAATCCATACATGACCACTGGAAAATCCATAGCCTTGACTAGACAGACCTTTGTTGGAAAGGTATGAGAAACCTGCACACAAGGAACTAGAAAGTCACTTCTGCTTGCTGCAACTAGAGAAAGCCTACGTGCAGCAAAAAAAGAAAAAAAAAGGCTCAGCACAACCAAAAAAAAAAAAAAAAAAGACATTGAATCCTCTGGACTGACCAAAAGAAGCATTAAAATGCCAGTCTCCAACCATACCCCAGCCAAGTTTATGTGCAGAATTCATAGCCTGATTGCTGCAAAAAGAGAAAGGACCCAGCACAATGAAGACTTAGCACGGCAAAAAATAAATTTTAAAGATTATTAGAGAGAAAAAAACTTTTAATGAGAAATGCATTCTTCTTGATAAAAGTTTCTGTTCCATGCTTATGATGAGAAAGCTTCAAATACTTATATGACGAAAACTTGTTTACATCATAATACATAATACATAAGCTAATACTTCAGTGTAATATTCAATAATATTTCTAAAAATCAAATATCTTGTTACATAGTAACATAGGTAATTGTGAGAGTCATGTACAGAGTAGAAAGCCATGTACTACCAGGGAATATAGAGAAGTAAAGACACAGCCCAAGCTTAAGGCGTCAACAAAAGAAGTAAATATCCAAGAAGAAATGCTGTAGGGGAGGTAAGATTACTTCTTGTTGGCTGGATCAGAAAGACCTTAGAGGGCAGAGGTAGTGAGTTATACCTTAAAAAACAAGTATAATTTTGAACTGAGAAATAGACACATGGAGAGAATACTCTTCAGGATGGAAATAATAAGCAAAAGAAGAGAACAGGAAATTACAGAGCTTGGAAAGAACTTACCCTCAGAACTCTGGAAAGATACAGCTCCTACCCAGCTCTAAAAGGCTAGCAGCCAGGCTTACATTTATCACAAAGGAAACTTGAGAAAATCAACCATACAAAATGATACCGACATTTATGTTCCCCCATTACCATTTCCGGAAAAGGCAATGGCACCCCACTCCAGTACTCTTGCCTGGAAAATCCCATGGATGGAGGAGCCTGGTAGGCTGTAGTCCATGGGGTTGCTAAGAGACAGAACTGAGCAACTTCACTTTCACTTCAATTTCAATGTAATGGAATGTCAAATTACTAGATGATCACTTGATGGTAATTAGGCAATTTACTTCTTGTTGAAAATTGTAATATATTTTCTCTCATTTCTTTGTTGTCTGTTTCTGAAAGATCTGTCAGTTGTGGACAACAAAGCACATTGTAAAATATGAAATCTTAAGAAGGCACTAGAATTTATTTTCACCAAAATTATCAACTTGGCACTATTTATATTTCTATGTGTACTAATTGATTGAACTCAAGTCCTAAAGGAACTGTCTTTCTTTACACTTACAGGGCACCTACTATGTTCCCTGCTATTGTCTACGTGCATTTTAATGTTACAAAAGTCTCAAAATAACCCACTGACTTAAGGCAGGAAAGAAATGTAAATTAAACATTAAATCTGGGTCATAATGTGGATAGAAAAAGTAACGCTAAGGAAAAACTATTGAAAAAAAGAAAAGAAACAGGATGGCAGGATTTAAGATATTACCACTGAAACATATATATTATCATATGTAAAGAAGCCAGTGGGAGTTTGATATAAGAGCAAGTGCTCTGGGACAATCTGGAGGGATACGGTGGTAAGAGAGGTGGGTTCAGGAGGGAGAGGACATACGTATGCCTATGGCCTACTCATGTTGATGTACAGCAAAAACCATCACAATATTGAAAAAACAAAAAATTAAGTAATGGTGTTAGGCCTGAACACAGAATCAAAGCATTCCCACACATAAAACATTTGTGTAGTTTTCCTCCAGTTTGAATTTTCTGACGGTCAGAATATATTCTGATACATTTTACTCTACTTATGTGTAAGTTTTCACTGCCGTATGGATTTTCAGATGATCTGCAACATCATTCCTTGTGATCAAAGGGTTTGCCACATAAATAACATTTATGTGGTTTCTCTGCTGCATGATCTGCCTAATGGGCAGTTCATGCTGAACATGCCACATTCATTTCACTTGTATGTTTTTGATACAGTATCAATTCTCTGAATTATAAGGCCTGAACACTGACTAAAGGCTTTGTCACACTCACGACATTTGCACTAAAATGTTTCTCACAACTGTTGCATCTCTAATGTTTCTCTCTAGTATGGATTCTCTGATGGTTTCTAAGTTCGTCATTTCAAGTAAAGCACCGGCCATATACATCATATTTATTTGGTTCCTCTCCTGTCTGAACTGTCTGATGATGAGTTATGCAAGACTGTGCCTAAATGGTTTGTCACAATTTTTATATTTGTAAGGTTTTCTCCAGTATGAACTCTCTGATGAACTGCAAGGTTTGCATTCACACTGAAAGCCCTGCCACATATACCTCATTTATATGGTTTCTCTCCACTATGAACTCTCTGATGGACAGCAAGGTTTCCAGTACAAATAAACACCTTGCCACATACAACACATTAATATGGTTTCTCTCCAGTATGAACTCTCTGATGAACAGCAAGGCTTGAACTTACACTGATAGCCTTGCCACATATACCACAATTATATGCTTTCTCTCCAGTATGAACTCTCTGATGAACTGCAAGGCTTGAACTTTGACTAAAGGGATTGCCACATACTTCTCATTTATATGGTTTCTCTCCAGTATGAAGTCTCTGATGAACTGCAAGGCTTCTAGTTCTACTATATGCCTTGCCACATACATCACATTTATATGGTTTCTTTCCAGTATGAACTCTTCGATGAAAAGCAAGGTTTGCAGTATGACTAAACGCCTTGGCACACACATCACATTTATATGGTTTCTCTCCAGTATGGATTCTCTGATGAAGAGCAAGGCCTGTTGCTTGAATAAAGGCCTTGCCACATACATCACATTTATATGGTTTCTCTCCAGTATGAACTCTCTGATGAACAGCAAGGCTTGAACTTAGACTGAAAGCCTTGCCACATATACCACAATTATATGGTTTCTCTCTAGTATGAACTCTCCGATGAACAACAAGGTGTCCAGTACGACTAAATACCTTGCCACACAGATCACATTTATATGGTTTCTCTCCAGTATGAATTCTCTGATGAAGAGCAAGGCTTGTTGTTTGAATAAAGGCCTTGCCACATACATCACACTTATATGGTTTCTCTTTAGTATGAACTCTCCGATGAACTGCAAGGTGTCCAGTACGACTAAATGCCTTGGCACACACATCACATTTATATGGTTTTTCTCCAGTATGAACTCTCCGATGAACAGCAAGGCTTGAACTTACACTGAAAGCCTTGCCACATATACCACAATTATATGGTTTCTCTCCAGTATGAACTCTCCGATGAACTGCAAGGCTTGAAGTGTGATTAAAGGCATTGCCACACACTTCACATTTATATGGTTTCTCTCCAGTATGAATTCTCTGATGAACTGCAAGCCTTGTAGTCCTACTAAAGGCCTTGCCACATACATCACATTTATGTGGTTTCTCTCCAGTATGAACTCTCTGATGAACTGCAAGGCTTGTAGTTTGACTGAAGGCCTTGCCACATACACCACATTTACATGGTTTCTCTCTCGCATGAACTCTCCGATGAAAAGCAAGGCTTGAACTTACACTGAAAGCCTTGCCACATATACCACAATTATATGGTTTCTCTCCAGTATGAACTCTCCGATGAACAGCAAGGCTTCCAGTATGACTAAATGCCTTGGCACAGACATCACACTTATATGGTTTCTCTCCAGTATGAACTCTCCTATGAACATTAAGGTGTCCAGTATGACTAAATGCCTTGCCACACACATCACATTTATATGGTTTCTCTCCAGTATGAATTCTCCGATGAACAGCAAGGCCTGTTGTTTGAATAAAGGCCTTGCCACATACATCACATTTATATGGTTTCTCTCCAGTATGGACTCTCCGATGAACAGCAAGTTTGCCGGTATGATTAAATGACTTGCCACACACATCACATTTATATGGTTTCTCTCCAGTATGAATTCTCCGATGAACAGCTAGGCCTGTTGTTCGAATAAAGGCCTTGCCACATACATCACACTTATATGGTTTCTCTCCAGTATGAACTCTCCGATGAACAGCAAGTTTGCCAGTACGATTAAATGACTTGCCGCACACATCACATTTATATGGTTTCTCTCCAGTATGAACTCTCCAATGAACTGCAAGCCTTGAAATTTCACTAAAGCCTTTGCAACATTCATCACATTTATATGGTTTCTCTCCCTTATGAGTTCTCTGATGAACTTCAAGTTCTGAGTTCTGAGTAAAGCATAGGCCACATACATCACATTTATATGGTTTCTTTCCAGTATGAAGTCTCTGATGAACTGTATGGCTTGCATTTTGACTAAAAGCTTTTCCAGAAACATCACATTTAGATGGTTTCCCTCCAGTATGAGTTCTCTGATGATGTTCAAGGTGTGTACTTTGTTTAAAGCAGTGACCACACACATCACATTTATATCGTTTCTCTCCAGGATGAATATTCTGATGAACTGCAAGGTTTCCAATTTGAATAAAAGCCTTGTCACCTACATCACATTTATGTGGTTTCTCTCCAGTATGAATTCTCCAATGAATGGCAAGTTTGGTAGTTTGATCAAAACCCTTGCTACACACGTCACATTTATATGGATTTCCTCCTGTATGGATTCTTTGATGTCCAGTGAGTTCTGAGTCCTGAAGAAAGGTTATGTCACATTCATTACATTTGTAAGGTCTTTTCTTTTGTGTTTCATGGTCTGGTAACAGTTCTGAAGCATGCATAACAGCATTCTCATGTTTATGAGAAAAGCCTTTGCAGACATTACAAGTTCTGTGAGGTGGTAAACCTGAGGCACTGACGTTTGTCACAACTTGACTACATTCAAAAATTATCCCTTCAGATTGTACCATTTGCAATTCATCCTGAAAGCTTGATCCGTGCCTTTCAAAAGGTCCATTTTCTGCATCACTTCTACTATGATGATCTCTTCCATCAGTGAGATTTTTGTTATGGGATGTAGACATTTCCTTGTCATTTCTTTCATCATATGTCCACAGACAATCAAAGTCATGTATATTTTCCTGAATCTTCCTGAGGTGAAAATCTTTGCTTTCAAGGATTTCAGCTCTTCCAAACATCACTCTTTGAAAAATTTCCCCTTTACCACTGTTTGCTTTGGCCTGTAATTTCTTGACCATATGTATATGAGACATATCTACAAGACATAAAGAACCACAGATATTCTATTAATTACAATTCATAAATAAATTATTTCCTGTTGAACACATGATATTATACCAAAGGTCATATCCATCCTGAAGAGAATTATGAATCTTCACAATGATGATCTTAAAACGATACAACACTAAAGGAATATAACTCTTTAAAAAAGAGTGATCATAGGTAATTCAAATTAATTTTAGGGTAGTATAGTTTCAAACACAATCAGAAAACATTCATTTTATGCAAACTCACATCAGTTCACAAAGAAAATGTATTTTCCCACCATGACCTCAAAGCTCACCCTACTTTGTACTAAACACATTGCTGTCTCATAATTGAGGAGAAACTAATGGTATATTGTACACACTTTATGCACACTTATACTTATTTAAATGGTAAAGAACATACAGGCCTAGAGAGGTGACTCAGTGGTAAAGAAACTGCCTGCCCATGTAGAAGACATGGCACAGGGGGATATAATCCCTGGATAGGAAAGATCCCCTGGAGCAGGAAATCAAAACCCAGTGCACTATTCTTGTCTGAAAAAAATTCCACTGATGGGAAAGCTTGGTGGGCTACAGTTCATGAGATCACAGAGTCAGACAGGACTGAGCAACTGAGCATAAAAGCGTCAATCAGGCAATACATGGGAATGGTAAACAAGGCAAAAGAAGCATTCTAATAAATAATGTGAAAAATAAATGAGTTAGTAACTGTTCCACAAATACTGCATTGAGAAAATAAAGAATATATATAAGTTGATTGAGAAAATACAGTATATATATAAGCTGATGAGCCACAGATGCTGAGGTTGCATTGTAAAACTACTCAAGCCCGTGTACCTAGGGCCTGTGCTTCACAACAAAAGAAATCACCACAATGAGACACCGTGCTTCCCGCAACTAGGGAGTAGCCCTCTGTTGTCTCAAATAGACAAAAGACCACACAGCAAAAAAGACCCAGCACAAGCCAAAGGAAAAAAAAAACACTTTGCCTTCATCTCTGTGGGTGCTACAGCACCACTGGTGGGTGCTGTACATTTCACATGTCAAAGAACACAGCCATAAGTTAGGGAGAAGAAAACTCTCCTGTGAGAGTTCACAAACATTAAACATCTGTTTTCTCACAGAACTCTCCCACCTGGAGAGTTTCCCAAACACTATAAATGGTGTGGCTTCCTCTCTGTCCTTGTGACCTGTGATCACACTGTGGATACTTTCCCACTCATCTGGATGTTTGCTATTAGCACCTCATTCTCCACAATCCAGGGGTCTTCTTCCTTGTGCCACAAGAAAGGAGATAACGTTCAGATCAGAAACAGAACGTCCTACTCAGAAGTAATGCCATATACTGTGGCTTCTTCCAGAATCCCACCTTTCTTTTTTAAATAAATGCTTCTGTTATTTTTAATACATTAGGGTACTCATTTCTTCTGGATCAGGTGAGTGTTCGTTGCTGCTTGGTCTTTTCTCCAAGTTCAGCAAGTAGGGGCTACACTCCAGTTGCAGTGCCCATGTTCCTCACTTGCTGCGGCTTCTCCTGGGTGCACGGGCTTCAGTAGTTGTCCCATGTGGGCTCAGTAGTTGCAGCTTCCAGGCTCTAGAGTGCTGGCTCATAGTTGAGGCACACAGGTGTAGCTGCTCTGTGACGTGTGGGATCTTCTCAGACCAAGGATCGAACCTGTGTCTCCTGCATTGGCAGGTGTAGAATCCAGCTCTTTTGTCAGCCAAGGAATGCAGACATTATAAACTGACAGAAAAACACTTCTCATTAAATTTACTCTCTGCCTCCTTCTGAATACACAGGGAACAGTATAATATACAGTACAATATGCAGCAGGTATCCAGTTCCTGTCTAAGAACTACTGAACCAAGAACACAGGGCTAGAAAACAGGCAACTGGAGATTTCACAGTTTGAAATCAGCTTTATAAACACTTGAGCTGTGGAGAAACTCCTTGTGCATCACACAGTGGGCAGGTCACCTGAAGGAAAGTCAAGTTTAAATGCCTGATGCCAATCAGGAAGCTTTACATGTGTGAGTCAACAAGGTTTTGAACTTAGTCAAGAAAACAGGGGATCTCAAAAGGTACAGAGGGAACATGCAAAGGTACCCCAGGGCAGATCCCCACTTCAGGGGGAAGTGACCCTCACCCACAGACAGCAGGTTCCTGAGAATCTCCACCATCACGTCCTTGTACAAGGTCCTCTGGGCAGGGTCCAGGCATTCCCACTCCTCAGGAGTGAAATCTAGGAACACATCCTTGAAGGTCAATTGTGCCTGAAATGAAAACAGATTTCACCAAAGGGCCCTGAGGAGGATTCTTAGTTTCACACAAAATGAGAAGAGGTGAGAGGGGTAAAGCTCAATTCACTTGAAGTAATATACTTTCTGATAGATCCATTAAAAGCTGCTTGAAGCAAACTGTTGGTCTCTAATCTAATTTATAATTTCCTCTTTTTCCCTAAGATTATGATATCTTGCAATCAACATGAATTTGTCATGTATGTGGACAACACATGAAAAATACACAAAGTAAAACCAAGACTGGGTTGTCTATGCAGAAGTATTACATTCAACACAGTGAGTGACACAGTGTCACTTACTAGATGAGTTACAGCAAGACTGGTGTCTTCAGAGATGACAAAGTCCACAGCAACTTTGAAAGAACACACACTGTGATGATGACGACATCATCACACTGACGACAGGTGTTTCAGCACGTCCTACGCACTAAGCATTACTCTAAAGACTTCATACGGATGAACTTGTCATCAACATAACAGCACGTTAGAGAAAGATCTGTGTCCACCTTACTGGGGAGAAAACTCTGTCACTCTAAGAAATCGCTCAGATCAAACAGCTAAGAAATGAGGCAACAGCACCTGAGCTCAGGTGGTTGGGAGAGACAAGTGAACCTAAAGAATCAACCAGTTAACTAGCAGAGAAGGAAAGGGCATCCACAGAGAGTTCCCTGAGAATACCTGAAACAAGTTCAAGGAAGCTGAAATACAATACAACAGCATAAATGGTCACGATACAGGGTCACACCTTCTCCATGGCAACCCTCACAATGTCAATAATCTTACTACAATTTACATCATTCATGTGATGATGTAGAAAAATCAACACCATGAAATAAACTTAAGAGATAACTGAAACTGCTACACAGCATACACCATTATTTATGAGGATGTTTTTGTAATAAAACCATGGAGTTACATACCCATGCATTCATGCATGCATGTGTAAACACACAATTGATTGAAATAAGAAGAGTTGTCTTTATTTTTTTCTTTCATTCTATCAAAATGCATTCAGCATCAGCTTTGTGCCTCAAACTTAAAATACAGCAGTGAACATGATGGAGCTTACAATCTAGCAGCCAGCCAGCCAATTTCATCCACAATTTTGATGTTACTACTGAAATCAGTGCTCTGACACAGGCCTGGTGCTAGGACAAGATTAAACAGAAAGTCTTCACCTACATTGAGAAATCAGACAAGGTCTCTGTGAGGAAGAAACACTTAGGATTGGTAAGGTGGGGAACGGAAGAGTGTTGCAAGCAGAGAGAACAGCCTGCGTGCCTGCTCTGAGGCAGGAAGATATTTACTGAACAGAAAGTCAGCCAGTGTGACTGGGACACAGGGAATGCAGATGGGGTGATGCCAGGTAGAGGTAATTTATGCAAGATCTATGGATTTTGGACTTTATTCCAAAAGCTAATGGAAGTCACTGAAGAATGTCCAGGAGGAACGTTAGATGCTGAGATTTGTTTTTCAGAGCTCAATCTACTGTGTGTGGAAGTTGCTGTTTACCTGCTTACTCATGCCAGACTCTTTGCAACCCTGCTGAGAGAAGCTCACCAGCTCCTCTATCCATGGAATTCTCCAGGCAAGAATACTGGAGTGGGTTCCCGTTCTCTTCTTTCATTGTACTTCTTCCTTCAGTAACTTTGTCAACATTCTATTTCTTTTTCAAAGCTTATTTATTTTGCTTACGTTGGGTCTTTGTTGCTGTGAGTGGGCTTTCTCTAGTTGCAGCTGCAGTACACAGGCTTCTCCTTGCAGTGGCTTCCCTTGTTTTGGAGCACAGGCTCTAGAGAGTGCGGGCTTCCATAGTAATGGCTACCAGGCTCTAGGGCCCAAGCTTAGTAGTTGTGGCCCATGGGCTTAGTTGCTCTGAGGCATCTTCCTGGACCTGGGATGGAACCCGTGCCCCCTACATTGGCAGGAACATTCTTAGCCACTGTACTACCAGGGAACTCCTCAACATTATCTTATTCTAGTTCAAACGCTAATAATAACAGTAATAATACAAGCAGAAAATAACATACAGGAGATTTCTTCCAATCTTTATAAAATACCTGTATTTAACACTATGTGGCCCTCCCTAGGGGTAAATGGTTAAGAATCCACTGGACAATGCAAGAGATGTGGGTTGTTGCCTGGTCTGAGATCCCACTTGCTGAGGGGCAACTAAGCCTGTGAGTCTCAATTCCTGAGCCAGAGCTGTAGAGCCCAGGAGGTGAAACTACTGAAGCCAGTGTGCTCTAGAGCCTGGGCTGCAAGACAAGAGAAGCCACCACAATGAGAAGTGTGCACACTGCATCCAGAGAGTGGCCACCACTCGCCAGAACTAGGGAAAAGACACTGAAGCAATGAAGTCAGAGTACAGGAAATAAATATATTTTAAAATTAATAATGTGATTTTTATCCTTAGTTTTAGCTATGTACTTATTAACAAAATCCAAAATTTATTATTTCATTCCATTAGGAAAATACCGAATCAAGATTAGTAAAGTTGGAGAATTCCCTCATGGTCCAGTGGTTAAGTTCCCTCACTTCCACTGCATGGTTTCAGGTTCGATCCCTACTCAGCGAACTAAGACCCTGGAAGCTATATCATGTGGTCAAAAAGAAAGAAAAAAAATTAGTAAGCCTGATTTCATAATTTAAATTAGATGGTGTAGCGAACCACTCTCTAGCCCTGACATCGCTTTCTGAACATACCATTCCATTCCATTCCCAAACACTTAAGTTTTCAAGGAGGTGCTCATTTAGTTTCAAATGTGCTATAAAAAGTTATAACTGATTTCCACTCATTGGCCTCTTTTGCAGATTTTCCCGTGTACTGTACATGTTAATACCTGTGGTCCATGTACAGCTTCTTTACCATGGTTGACTGAGAGCAGACAGTGCATCCAGAGGGGCCCTCAACAGTCCCTGTTGCCCAACAGCACTGAGACCCTGTCTCCAACCCGTGGGTGAGAAGCCCTGCCCAGGATGGTGCCCAAGGGAGCCTCCTCACAAGGGCCAGGTCACCAGGTCATAGGGAGACCAGATCTAAGTGGAGTTGACAGAGCCTGAGGGAAGGCCCCGGGCGAGTGTGCATATACAGGAGTCACACAGGACACTCCAGAGTCAGACACGATTAGCGAGTCCTAAGATCAGCATTTCAGGAAGGCAGTATGAGAATCCACTGAGAATATGACCCTACCTGAGAAAGAGCCATGCCTGACTCCTGTTCTTTCCTCTTCTGGGCCTCTTTGTCCATGAGTCTTCACAGTTCTATCATGAAAGTTGAAAACATGTTGTTTAATGCTTAGAGTCAACACATCCCTCCTTTCCTCATCCCCAACCACACACACAAGGAAGCCCTAACCATGTGGAACAGACAGTCCTCTGTGGTCACTGTCTCAGGAGGGACTCAGCACAGTCAGCTCCTGCAGAGAGTCCAACACGGGACTTTACCACAATTTCCTTGGATCACACTCCTCTCCTGGTGAGGCCTCATGCACACAGCAACAGGGGGCACCTCTGCTGACCCTATGATGCCCTTCAGGTCACAGAGCAGGCCTTGGTCCAGCCCCACTCGGAGCAGAGCACTCTCCCCTCCCCCAGGGCCTGATCTCAGTCTCAGAAGTGGAGGCTAAGAGCCCTGGTGCTCAGTGCAGGATCCAGATCGGAATCATCTGCGGCCTGTGCACATTCCTGGGGCGAGGCCCCACACGAGAACCTGAGGAGCCTGTCTGATCAGGGAGAACCGACTAACCAAAGGAGTATGTGTATACATACCATACACCCTGTGAGCATGTGACACATGTGTACACTGTGAAATATTTATCACAATCCACTAATGAACACACCCATCTCCTCCAAATTCCCATGTTCTGTGTTTGGTGAGATCACCGATGACATACTCTCCTGACAAATTCCCAGCATGAAGTAACAGAACAGGATTAACTATAGTCAGCATGCTGCACATGCCTCCCCAGGAAGCACTCATTTTACAACTCAAAGTCTGTACATTTTGACCAACATCCCCCCATCTTCCCCACCTCCCAGCCCCAGAGGACCACCATGCTACCCTCTGGTACTAGTGAGTTTCATTTTTTTTAATATTCCATATAATGGAAGGACATATAATACCAGTCTTTCCCTGTCTTAATTCATTTACCATAATATTCTCTACATTCATCCAACTTATCCCAAGTGAGACAAATCTCCATAATTGTTTACAAGAAAGTCGCTATTGAATGAACAAATGTTTATCCCAAGCTACAAAAATAATTAAATGTAAAGAAAGCAGAAAGCCAAAAGTAAAACCTACACAAAGAACATGTTGAAAGTTCCTTGAAAAGGCATCATGTAGTAAGTGAATCAGTTCTTGCCCCATTTTTTCTCTCCCATAATCTCTACTCCGCATCAGGAAGAGCAAAGGGGGTGACCCACAGCTGGGAGAATCAAGTCACTGCCACAGCCCCCACCTCACTGGCTCTACACATGGCATGCTGTTTTAATACAAATGATTACCAAATACATATGCCTCACAGACAGAAGTTTTGCAATTCTCATTCTGATCTGTATAATTTAAAGAAGAGTTGCATTAGATTTTAAAGCCAAGAATCAATGTATAACGACTTAATAATTCTTACCCAGCTGCTTCAGCACTCTTCCGGATCTAGTCCCCACCATCACCTGCACACTAGCTGCTTCACTTCATTTGGTTGATCTATTTCCCTGCTTCTTTCTACATCTCCCTTTCTCTGCTTGCATCTCTGCTCTCCTGCTGTGCCTGTCCTCCTCTCTACTTCTTCCCTGCCTCCCATCCCGCCTCTCTCTGCCATCTGTTCGCCTTCAAGTTGCTTTCTCTCCAACCTCCCTGGTGATCCTCAATCTCCATGGATTTCTGCTTTTCTTCTTCCACCTCTGCCCTCCCTTCCTCCCAACTCTCTGGCACTCCCAAGTGGCTATGCCTCCCTTCAGCTCGCTTTTTTTCTCAGCTCTTCCAATCACTAGGAGTCCCCTTTCTCTCCCACCAGGATATTGTTGCTCTGATTCCAGCTCTTGTATCCCCTTTGCGGGCTGTGTGAACTGCCTCTCCACTGTCGCCCTCTTTGGGACCCCTGATTTACAGCCCCTCTCCCTTGAAGGCTACAGAAGGGGGCGGCAGAGGATGAGATGGTGAGATACCATCCCTGGACTCAACAGACATGGATTTGAGAAAACTCTTGGAGATACAGGGCTTCCAAAGAGTTGGAATGAACAACCACACCTCCCTATGTTGCTCACCCTTAACTCTACGGAGACCCTGCTTTGCTCTGAATTTCTCTCCTTTCCCCACTCGCTAACTTCAACGCTCATTCTTTCATGAAGCTGTCTCTTTCAAGTTCCCCACAGTCCTCTTCACTGCCATCGCTTGTCCCACAGGCTTTTCTCAATTTTCCATTTCTCTAGGAGTCGCTGTCTCTGCTTCTCATCCCGCCTTCCGCCCACTATTTACAGGGTAGGAGACTGAGTAAGAAAGGCCCTCCCACAAGAGCCAAATTCCAGCGGATGGTATTTGGGGCCAAAGTGGGTGTCACGTGGTGGGTGTCACGTGGCTGGTTCAGGTCAGCTCCCCCAATCAGGGATCAGGGGAAAGGTCACTCTGAAGGGCAGAAGGACCGGCCAGAGGAGACGTGAGGACAGACGGCTGGGAGAGAGGGGGTCTCAGGAGCGGGGCGGGCTCCCCAGAATCCCAGGACCGGGGAGAGAACGCTGCCCTCCGGGGCCGGGGCGGCCGGCGAGGCCTCCAGGGCCCGAGGAGAGGCTGAAGAACGTTGAGCGAATAAACCACCTCACCTAATAGAATTGTATGTGGTGCAGAAAGGATAGAGGGGTCAGTGAGGTCAGTAAACGGTTTTAAGCCGGGAAAAGGTGCGAAACTCAGCGTTTCAGTGTTCCAGAAGCAGGAACCGGCTTCAGTGCAGACTTAAACCAAAAGGCAGGCGCCCCTTCGCCGGTGGGGCAAAAGCGGGGATTTAGAGTCAGGCTCAGAGGTTAAAGCGTCTGCCTCCAACGCTGGAGACACGGGTTCGATCCCTGGGTCGGGAAGATCCCCTGGAGAAGGAAATGGTAACCCACTCCAGTATTCTTGCCTGGAGAATGCCATGGACGGAGAAGCCTGGTAAGCTACAGTCCACGGGGTCGGAAAGAGTCGGAAACGACTGAGCGACTTCACTTGATTTCACTTCAGAGTCAGTAGCGACCCTCACATCCGGGGTACAAGGAAGAGGATACCGCGATAGGCAGGCTCGACTCCAAAGACAGAAACTCACCCCGCGCTGGGACCTCCAGCCGCCGCTCTCCGCCTCCGCGCAGGTCACAGTGCGCGCACGCGCAGACAAATAGCTGAACGGCCGGCAGGCGGGGCCAGGCCGTAAGCGGGTAGGTGGTGGAGAGAAGCCGGACCAGCATAGGGCCTTTGAACGGCAATGGGGAAACTCGCTCTGTGGCGTGGCGGGGCGGAGCGTCCCGGCGCGGAGGCGGGGCTACTCGTTGCGGAAGGACGGGGCTACGCCGCGTGGGGCGGGCGCGTCGGGGCGGGGCGGGCGCGGCGTCCGGGTGGAGCGGCGCGGGCGTCGGGGCGGGGCGCGCGCGGGCTTCGGGGCGGGGCGGGCGCGTCCCGGCGCGGCGGGGCGGGGCCATTCGGCGCAGCGTGGCGAAGCGTCGCGGCGCAGACGGCGGAAGTGAAGTGAAGTCGCTTAGTCGTATCCGACTGTTTGCGACCCCATGGACTTTAGCCTATCAGGCTCCTCAGTCCAGGCAAGAATACTGGAGTGCAGGACCGGGGTCTCCCGCATTGTAGGCAGACGCTTTACCGTCTGAGCTACCGGGGGGCAGAGGAAACTAATTCAATACTGTAATCACTGCTAAAGGGGACTGCAGCCACGGGACTGCTCCTTGGAAGTAAAGTTATGATAGAACTACATGGTGTATTAAAAAGCTAAGGAATGACGTTGCCAACAAAGGTCCCTATAAACAAACTATGGTTTTTCCAGTAGTCAGCTAGTTCAGTTCAGTTCAATCGCTCAGTCGTGTCCAACTCTTTGCGACCCCATGAATCGCAGCACGCCAGGCCTCCCTGTCCATCACCAACTCCCAGAGTTCACTCAAACTCACGACCATCGAGTCAGTGATGCCATCCAGCCATCTCATCCTCTGTCATCCCCTTCTCCTGCCCCCAATCCCTCCCAGCATCAGAGTCTTTTCCAATGAGTCAACTTTTCGCATGAGGTGGCCAAAGCTAGGGATGTGATTAAAAAAGGGATGTGAGAGTCGGTCCATAAAGAAAGCTGAGCATAGAAAAATCGATGCTTTTGGATTGTGGTGCTGGAGATTAGTGTTGAGAGTCCCTTGGAGAGCAAGGAGATCAAAGTAGTCAACCCGAAAGGAGACCAACCATGAATAGTCATTGGAAGGACTGATGCTGGAGCTGAGGCTCCAATACTTTGGCCACATGATGCAAATATCGGACTCACTGGAAAAGACTTCGAGGCTGGGAAAGATTGAAGGCAGGAGGAGAATGGAATGATAGAGGATGAGACGGTTAGATGGCATCGCCAACTCAATGGACATGAGTTTGAGCAAACTCTAGGAGATGGTGAAAGACAGGGAAGCTTGGCATCCACGAGGCTGCAGTGAGTCAGTCGTGACTGAGCGACTAAACAACAGCAAAAACAACAACACATCACTGATAAGGCATAGACTGGGAATTTGTGGAGGGTGTGTCTGTTTTTTTTCCCAGGGAAACAGGGGGCCTAGTGGGGGTCTCAAATCAGTGATAATGGGGAAGGGTGGCTCTTGGCAGTAACCCTTTTCCTGGAAGTGAAGTGGCAGAATTCTTTAATCTTTGCTCTTTTCCATAATTACAGGATCCGAAGTAAGCTTCAACTCTGTCATCAGAAGCTATAATACCAAGAAAAGTCAAAGAAGATAAATACACATGTAATAGTTAAAAATGGAACCTTAGGAATATTAACCCAATAATAATAAAAACAACAAGGAAGGCTTGAGAACCTCGGTGTATGTACCTTAGAACTTTGGTGAGGGGCCCTGCATGTTCCTTTGGGCTGTGTTGTGTCTGGTCCTGTCACATCTTAGAGACATCAGTACGTGTTGGAAGATGTTCCTCTGAATCGACAAGTCAGAGGTCTGGGTTGAACCAGAGCCCAGAGGTTATATTGATGCCAAAATCTTGGCTCTCTGTGCAGAAATGCCAAACCGAAATATTTGAAATAGAAACACAGAGACAGACTTATGGAGGATAAACAGCAGCTTTATATATGTGGGAGGCTAAAAGGGAACACTTTAGGCCCCCTCCCTGGTGATATATGCTAAGGATCAAGGCAGTAACAGTCTTGTATTCTTGTTTCCTCTGCAAAGTTGTAAAAGGATGGGGTTGGTGACAAGATGAAGTTGTGTGCAGGGTCTTAGGTGGTCTGGTCTCCTAATCAGTGCAGTGGTAAAGAATCCACCTGCCAGTACAGGAGACTTGGGTTTGATTCATGGGTCGGGAAAAACCCTGGAGGAAGAAATGGCAACCTATTTTGTGTCCATTGGGTCACAAAAGAGTTGGACACGATTGACCCGGTGTCAGCATCCTTCTTTGATCAGCATCTGTTCTGCCCTTTGACTCACAGAAGGTCATGGAGGCTGCAGTCCTGCCTATAAGAAATGGGAACCAAAAAGGCCTCTGTGCCTGGAAGCCCCACAGGGCCCTGCTCTGCAGCCTCAATACTAGGAAAAGTATTTTCCATTTTGCCATTTCTCTGATGATCACGGGAAAAAAAAGTCCTTGCACAGCATCCTGGATATTATGTGTATGATTAGACAGTAATGAACTATTATACTGATGTAACTAAATTATCCCCTCATTTCCTCTTTTACCAACTGTGCGCTGGTGAAGAAATAGCTGCTGAGAATAAGCCTTTCTTCATTAATAAAGTGAAAAAGCAGTCAGTTGTTTTCTGTGCTCTGAGAAAAATCTGCATGAGAATTGTCCACGTTCCAGATGCAGACAGTACACACGGATGTGGACAGATGTGGTGTAACCTTAAAACAGTTTGGCCCAGACACCTCAGGGAAAGTCTTCATGAAATTCCAGGAGTAGATATACTGAGGATTTAGTACATATGAAGTAGTAAACACAAACTGAACTGAATTATCCAAGAAATACTCAACATTGTTGGGAAAACGAAATTAAACACGAAAGTGATTGGGCCTGGAAATGATCATACTGATAGTGTAACACACAGGAAGGTCAGGGATCTCCAAATGGAGGATACAGGCTGCAAGTGTCAACTTTTTTTATCTTTCTCTTAAGCTGCAGGAGGAGGAAACAATCTACAAGTGTCAGATATTTTTCCCTTCTCTATTCAAAATTTTAATTTTGTATAGGAGGTTTCTCTTAAAATTCTGTGTTGCGATGACGACACCTGGTTCCATGGGAACTTAACTTTTCTCAAACCTTGAGCTAACCAATACATTTTTCTTATGGAAGTGTTTCTATTAAGCTATGTTAATGAACTATGTATTTACCCTAAACTCTTTCTTCAAGTTGGTTCACTTAAGAGACTCAGAATGGATAATGGCTCAACAAACCAGTATGTTTTACTTATACATTTATTCTCCTAATCTATGTTAATGAAACTATTTATTTGCTCAGAAACCTGCCTGTCTTCAATATTCATGTCAATCGTTTTACGGCCCGGGACAACTCACCTTGTGCCAATGTTATCTCAAAATACATGTTGTGGGTGAGGGGCCTGATGCCAATCTCTTGAGTTTTGAGACATTTCCTTTCTCCAATTAGCAGTCTGCTAGTAGCTATATAATATTCAGCTAAAGACAAGAGGGGGGGCACTCTTTTTGTCCCCTTGTGATGTTTATGTCAGAAAGCTTCTCTATGTCTCTTATACTTTAATAAAACTTTATTACACAAAAGCTCTGAGCGATCAAACCTCATCATTGGCCCCGGATTGAATTCCTCTCCTCCGGATGCCAAGAATCCTGGAGTGTTTCACGGCTCAGCAACAACCTTTCAATACTAAGTGAATAAGTCAGAGAAAGACAAAGATTAGACATCGCTTATATTTGGAATCCGATTGTATAGCACAGGGAGCTCTGCTCCATGTTATGTGGCAGCCTGGATGGGACAGGGGTTTGGGGGAGAATGGATACATGCATATGTGTGGCTGAGTCCCTCTATTGTCATTTATCCCGACCCCTTAAAAGATCTGAATCCTCTTGGGACCCAGCAGTAACCTACACCCATACCCACCTCAGCCCCCAGTATAAATCCACCTCACCCTACCTCGTCTTTGCTCTTTTGTTAAAATTTGAAAGAAGTAGAGTAGATTCACAATGTTGTGTTAGTATCAGGCATAGAGCAAATTGAATGCGTTAATTTAAAAAATTATTAAGAGAAAAAATCTCCTTTAATGAGAACTGCATTCTTTATAAAAAGTGTTTTTGTTTCATGCTTGTGATGACATAGCTTCAAATACTTGAGAAAAAGTTGTATAATAATATATATAATTATTATATATGTTATGTATAATAATTACATATAGTAATTATCATTATATAATAAATATATAACAATACATAGTTGTCAATATTTCCTCAATGTACCAGTGCCAGTGAAGTTGCTCAGTCAGTCGTGTCTGACTCTTTGCAATCCCATAGATGGTAGGCTACCAGGTTCCTCCATCTATGGAATTTTCCAGGCAAGAGTCCTGGAGTTGGTTGACATTTCCTTCTCCAGGGGATCTTCCTGACCCAGGAATCGAACCCAGGTTTCCCACATTGTGGGCAGACGCTTTACTGTATGAGCTACCAGGAAAGCCCAATGTAATGGAATGTCAAATTACTGTATGACCATTTGAGGGTAATATTCAGAAAACGAAGATCATGGCATCTGGTCCCATCACTTCATGGCAAACAGGTGGGGAAACAGTGGAAACAGTGTCAGACTTTATTTTGGGGGGCTCCAAAATCACTGCAGATGGTGACTGCAGCCATGAAATTAAAAGACGCTTACCCCTTGGAAGAAAAGTTATGACCAACCTAGATAGCATATTCAAAAACAGAGACATTACTTTGCTGACTAAGGTCCGTCTGGTCAAGGCTATCGTTTTTCCAGTAGTCATGGATGAATGTGAGAGCTGGACTGTGAAGAAGGCTGAGCACCAAAGAATTGATGCTTTTGAACTGTGGTGTTGGAGAAGACTCTTGAGAGTCCCTTGGACTGCAAGGAGACCCAACCAGTCCATTCTGAAGATCAACCCTGGGATTTCTTTGGAGGGAATGATGCTAAAGCTGAAACTCCAGTACTTTGGCCACCTCATGCGAAGAGCTGACTCATTGGAAAAGACTCTGATGCTGGGAGGGATTGGGGGCAGGAGAAGGGGACGACAAAGGATGAAATGGCTGGATGGCATCACGGACTCGATGGATGTGAGACTGAGTGAACTCCGGGAGTTGGTGATGGACAGGGAGGCCTGGGGTGCTGCGATTCATGGAGTCGCAAAGAGTCGGACACAACTGGGCGACTGAACGAACTGAACTGAGGCAATTTACTTAAAAAAATTGTAATCTATTTTTCTCTTTTCTTTGTTGTCTCTTTGGAAGCACTGTCAGATGTGAACAACAAAGCAGAGTATAAAATATAACGTTTTCAGAAGACATTAGAATTTATTTTCACCCAAATTATCAACTATGCACTATTTGTAAATATTTCTGTGTATTAACTGTAAATAAATATTTGTGTATTAACTCAAGTCCTAAAGGAATTGTCTGTCTTCATAGTTATAGGGTACCTACTATGTCCCGTCACTGTCTTATGTATGTGCATTTTTCATGTTCTAAAAGTCTCAAAACAACCTACTGATGTGGATTTGTTAGAGTAAGGCAGGGAAGGAATGTAAACTAAACGTTAAATCTGGGTCAAAAATGTGGACAGAAAAAATTATACTAAGGAAAAACTATTGAAAAAACAAAATAGGGTGGTGGGATTTGAAACAATAGCACTGAAACATATATTGCCATATGTCAAACATAGCCAGTGGAAGTTTGATGTTTGAAGCAGGACACCCAGAGCCAGTGCTCTGTGAAGACCTGGACAGATAGGCTGGGGAGGGAGGTGGGTTCAGAAAGGAGGGGACATATGTATGCCTATGGCCAATTCGTGCTGATGGAAAGCAAAAACCATAAACCATCACAACATTGTAAAAAGAAGAAAATTGTAAAAATACATTTAAGAATGAACAATGGAGCATCTTACTTAATTCTATAATGTGACATTAAGAGTCTTATATCCCCTGGACTTCTATTTATTACCTAATAAATAATTCCAAACATTGATGTTCCTAATGTTCTTAGGCTAGTGTAAAAGTCTCACAGGCAATAGACAGTAAATAGCAATTTATCCGTCTAGTAAAATAGATTAATAGTAATTTATACCATCTTCAACACGCTATGGAACAATAGAAAATATGTGCACAGCAGGAAGAGGAACATATAAACTCAAAGCACGAGTAAACAGTCAGTGTTTTGTTAAACAGTCTCACAATGTGTGTGTGTGTGTTGTTTTTTTTTTAATGTTTGACTACTGACATCTTTAGACTTTATTTGGTGCCATCTTCCTTCAGTGGTTGACTACAAAGTAACAAGAACTGAAACGCTAGGGACTGAATATATGAAATTTCTAGTTTAGTAAACGAACAAGTTCCCATCATATAGTGTGCCTTCTAAATTATTTCCAGGGCTTCCGTGGTGGCTCAGGGGTAAGGAATTCGTCTGCCAATGCGGTAGACAAGGGATTGATAATTCCTGGTCTGGGAAATTCCCATATGATGTAGAGCTCCTGACCCCATGAGCCACAGTTATTCAGCCAACAATAAAATTTGTTTTTCAGAATGCTCAAAGGTCCAAAAGACACGTCACTTTTACCCTTCTTTCCAAAGGTTTTTATTTCCTAATTTTTGCATGTTTATTATTCCTACCTTCACTTCATGTAAATCACGCACATACTTTTTAGTTTTATTTGGGCACAAAAGATAACATTGGGAAATATCATATAGTGCACATATAAACGGGGGGTAGGATTTACAGGGCCAGAATCTATAATTGCTCTGCTATGGACAAAGTGTGGAGAGAATAACTCAAGTGCGTATTGTTAGTATACAATCCCAAAATTGTCTATTTGATTTCACCATGCAAAGAACCTCTTAGAGATTCTTTCAACCTTGAGAGTCTTTGGGGCATTGCTAGTTTCTGTTAGGAAGTACTGAGGTGGATTAAAACTGTGTTGTTGGAAGAAACATGATCCATTCAGAGTTATGGATAAAATGATACAAATTTTATTGGAGCACAAGACTTATGATACATTCTGAATAAAACAGAGGCACATTGTAAATGGCAGCAGGTAATGATGAAGCAGATACATGGGCATCCTGTTTCTGGTTCCTTTGATTAACATTTTTGAAGAAAACTGCTCTCTTCAATTTCCAAGTCTCCATTAATCATTTATACATAACAGCATTTGCTAGTTAAGGGAGAAAAGGACCACCATTTCCCTGGTACTATTTCTCCGACACAATCAGTCCCCAGTAACCTGTCAACTCCCCTCCCATGAAAAGCCCAAGTCCCTCAATGTTCAGCCTGCTCTTTGCATGGTCAGATGGCAGAGCATTCAGTTCTTTAACCACGGTGACCTGTGTACAGAAGGGCACCCTGAACATGATGAGCATGCTGACTCATCTGATGGTTTTATATGGTTCTCTGTCCCTCGCTGATCCTAATTCACACACCATCGAATTTGATATCTCAGTGTCCCTGTTTTACCAGGATAGATAGATATAAATGAACCACACCTAATGAAGTCAGCCCCTTCATCTTACTCATTTCTTTGCAGAGACCATCATGAAAGTCTCTAAGAAAGCTATAAGAATTTAAAACTTTCAGGAAATAAAGAACAATAATGTGATGTTCTCAAGAAAATTCAACTAATTAAACACACACTGAAGATAATGGGCCATTTCCACACATGTGATTAAGGTTCAACATACTTAATTATTCTGCAGTAATGTAGGTTAGTGCTGGAGAACTGAAGATTTATTAATACCTCAAGTGAATTCTCTCTTCTGTGATCTGCTGTAAGAACTGTCACAAAAGATGGCCAAATTCATTACAATTGTAAGGATTCTCTCCAATATGAATTTGGGGGGGGGGACTCGAGGAAATATTCTTTTCTTAAACATGTTTCCAAATTCGGTATAGTGTATAGTTTCTGACATGCATGAATCACTTCATTATGCCCATGGTGTGAATAGTTCATGGTACAGACTACACAATATTCATTACCTGTCCAAGTTTGCTCTCCATATATATCCTGTCATGTTCCACAGTTTTGATCTTTGAGTTAAAGCTTCAGTGTGCACATGACTTTTGTGTGGTTTCTGGGAAAGACATATATTCTGAAGTCTAGTGTACTCTGAACCCTCCAGAAAGCCCTTGCCCGTGCATTTCTAAGACTCCTCTTCACTGTGGAGTCTTGTCTAACACTTCAACTCAAGGTGAAAATTTTCCCACTCCCATTGCATTTGAGCATTGCTCCAGAATGTTCCCGAATTTGGAAGTTTGGTAAAATCCTTCCCACAAATATTACATTTATGTGGTGTAACTCCAGGATATATACTCTTACACACCTAAAGAGTGAGCAGTAACTGTGAAAACTTCCATAATGCATAAAGAATAAAACTGCCAAAGTGTAAAGTTTTGGTGAATCCTGAGTTTAAGGCAGTACCTAAAGGTTGTGCCATATTCTGTACACTGGTAAGGTTCTCTCTAGTATGGATCATCTGATGGCTAGTGCAATGTGAGCCCCAAGTAAAGGTTTTACACACTCATGTCACTTGTAAGCTTTCTCTCCAGAGTGACTCCTTTACTGAATCCTGACTTAGGGTTGTTGTCTAAAAGCCCTGACACACTCATTACATTGATATAGTTTCTATCCAGTGCGAAACACGTGACAAAAGCCTGGACACACTGACTGCATTCGGATGGTCTCTCCGGTCCGTCACCTGATGTCTCTTGAGGCCTGAATGCCACCTGAAGGATTTGCCACACTCTTACATCTGTGTCTCTGCATTATGAATTCTCTGCTGATGGGAAAGGTGAGATCTGTTATTGAAGCCCTGGCCACACACATTATATTTACATCATTTCCTCCAATCTTAGGAGGGACGGACTGTGCTCTAAATGTATGGATTCTCACCAATATGAATTTTCTCATGTGTTGTAAATAACTGAATGCCTTCCAAAAGACACCACATGCACTGTGTGGGTAAGATTTCCATTCAGAATTAATTACCTGATGGTTAGTTACGTCTGAACACAGAACCAAGGCTTTGCGCCACCTACCACATTCGTCAGGTTTCCTCTAGTTCAACTTTTCTGAGGGTCAAAAACTTGATATACTTTATGACTGAAGGGTTTGTCATATAAATTCCATTTATGTGGTTTCCCTCCTGTATGAACTGCCCAATGGTCAGTTGAGGCTAAACATGCACTACAAGCTTTACCGTATTTCTTTCATTTGTATGGTTTCTATACAGTATGAATTCGTTGGTTAATCATAAGGCCTGAACTCTGACTAAAGGCTTTGCTACACTCATTACCTCTGCACTAAAATGTTTCTCACACTTGTTGTATTTGTAACATTTTTCTTCACTATGAATTATCTGATTTCTTAGATGGTCATTTCAAGCACTGCCCACATACATCACATCTCTATGCTGTCTCTCCTGTATGAACTGCATGATGGTGAGGCTAGCTGTGCAGTAAAATGTTTGTCAAAATGGCTACATTTGTAAGATTTCCCTCCAGTATGAATTGTCCAATGAACTGCAAGGTTTGCATTTAAAGGCCTTGCCACTGAGATCACATTTATATGGTTTCTCTCCAGTATGAATTCTCTGATGAATTCCAAGCTGTGTGTTTCCAGTAAAGCATCAGCTACACACAACACATTTACACGGTTTCTCTCCAGTATGAATTCTCAAATGAAATGCAAGGTTTGCTGTTTGACTAAAAGGCCTTGCCACATAGATCATTATTTATATGGTTTCTCTCCAATGTTTCCAATGAACAGCAAAGACCTGCAACTGAAGACTTTGCCACATAAATTACCTTTCTACACTTTTCTCCAGTATGAACTGCCTGATGGCAATTTAAGGATGACTGTGCACTAAAATGTTTGTCCTAATTGTTATATTTGTCAGGTTTCTCTCCAGTATGAATTCTCTGATGAATTACAAGAATTGGATTTCGACTAAAGGCCTGTCCACATACATCACATTTACATGGTTTCTCTCCAGTGTGAACTCTCTAATGAACTACAAGGCCTGAATTTCGACTAAAGGCCTTTCCACACATATCGCATTTATATGGTTTCTCTCCAGTATGAACTCTCTGATGAACTACAAGGCCTGAATTTCGAATAAAAGCCTTTCCACACATATCGCATTTATATGGTTTCTCTCCAGTATGAACTCTCTGATGAATTACAAGCCTTGCATTTACACTAAAGGCCTTGCGACATACATCACATTTCTACGGTTTCTCTCCAGTATGAACTCTCCAATTTATTCCAAGGTGTGACTTTTGGGTATAGCCATGGCCACATACTTCACATATGGTTTCTCTCCAGTGAACTCACCAATGATGTTGAAGGTGTGTATACTGTTTAAAGCAGTGGCCACATACATCACATTTATATGGCTTTTCTCCAGTATGATTTCTCTGATGAACTACAAGGGTCGATTTATCATTAAAAGCCTTACAACATATGTTACATTTATATGCTTTTCTTCCTGTATGGATTCTTTGATGTCTAGTGAGTTCTGAGTCCTGAAGAAAAGTTATGTTACACTCATTACAACTGTAAGATTTTTTCTAGTGTGCTTCCTGCTCTAGTGCCAGTTCTGAGGGATGCATAACACCAACCTCATGTTTATGACAATTGCCTTTACGGACACTACGAGTTCTCTGAGGTGGTAAACCTGAGGCACTACTGTTGATATTCGCCACAACCTGACTACATTCAGAAACTGTCCCTTCAGATTCAAGTATCTGCAACTGATCCTGAAAGCTTGATCCATGCCTTTCAACAGGCTTATTTCCTGCATCACTTCTACTATCATGATCTCTTCTACCAGTGAGATTTTTGTTATGGGATATAGAGGTTCCTCTGTCATTTCTTTCACATCTGTCCACACACACTCAAAATCATGCATACTTTCTTGTATCTTTCTGAGGAAAAAATCTTCAATTTCATGGCTTTTGGCTCTTCCAAACATCACTCTTTGAAAAATTTCTTCTTTACCACTGTTTCCTTTTGCCTGTAATTTCTTGATCGTTTGTATTTGAGATACATCTACAAAATATAAAAACCCATATGCATTCTATCAATTACAATTCATAAATTGTTTCATGCTGAATACATGGTATTATACTAAACGACATACCCATGCTGAACAGAATTATGCATGTCCCCAACGATGATCTTAAAAATATTTGAAACGCTAAACAAATAGAACTCTTTAAAAGTGAAAGAGCAATCACATGTAATCCGAATTAATTTTAGGGTAGCCTAGCTTCAAAGATATAGTCAGAACATATTAATTTTTTCCAAACTCATGTCAGTTCTCAAAGAAAAGGGTATTTTTGCACCATGACTTCTAAACTCATTCTACTTGGTAGTAAACACACTGCTGTCTCATAATGGAGGAGAAAATATAGCATATTGTACACACTTTATGCATACTTATACATAAGTAAATGGTAGAGAACAGATAGGACTTGGTAGTAAAGAATTAGCCTGCCAATGCAGAAGACATAGGATAGGGAGCTTCAGTCCCTAGGAGGGGGAGATCCCCTGGAGGAGGAAATGGCACCCACAGAACTATTCTCGCCGGAAAAAAAAATCCATGGATAAGGAGCTTAGCAGGCTACTGTCCATGAGATCACAAAGAGTCAGACAGAACAATTGACTGAACAAGCATTCATTAATAGGCAATACACTGCAATGGTAAATAATCCCAATGAAGCACTATAACAAATAATGGAAAACATAAATAGCAGGTGACAACTGTTCAGGAAATTCCCTAAAATAATGGGGGAAAAAACAAAGAAAACTTTTCTAAATACCTCTTATAAATCTATCAGTAGATAGACATATAGGCATTTTATGACATTGACAAGTGGTTCATGTCTGTTACATTGTGTAATACATAAAGACCATCATCTTTAAATAACAAAATATTAATAAATGAAACATGGTCTACTTAAAGAAAAGTCATTCAGTACAGCAATTCCCTATTTATACAGTAACTTTAACTTACTCAGTTCATTGGTTCCAAGATACATGTCAAGGAACAAGCTTTGGGACCTCCCTTCTGGCTCAGAGGTAAAGAATCCACCTGGTAATTAACACAGGGCACAAGGGTTCCATCCCTCATCCGGGAAGTTCCCACATACCTTGGAGCAACTAAGCCTGTAGGCCACAACTCCGTGTTCCATGTTCGGGAGTCACAACTACTGTGCACAGGCATAGAGCCCCCACACGGTAACAAGAGAAGGCATTAGAAGAAAAGTCCATGCACTGCAAGTAGAGAGTAACCCTTGCCTGTCACAAGTAACGAAAAGCCCCTGAAGCAACAAAGACCCAGTGCAACCAAAAATAAAAAACATTTTTAAAATGTAATGTGTTGGTATGAAGAAAACCAATGTTATTTGAAAACCTATTAACCAGAGTCAGAGACAACACTCATAAAATGAAAAGTAAAATAAAAACATACAAGATGTAAAGTAGACAAAGACATGTCACAATAAGCAAGACAGGAAGTAAATATATTCTTTAAGCAAAAGTAATCTTTGAGGCAAATTCCCTGGTGATTCAGTCATTAGGACTACGCACATACCCTTGAGGGGGCACAGATTCCATCCAGGAATGGGGAACTAACATACAAGCTGCCACATGGGACAGAAAAAACCCAAAAAACAAAAAACAAGAAACAGTAACTTCTGACCTTTTCTGTAAAACAGGCAACATTCTATGCCACCTAACAGCACTAATTACCTCAGTTTTACAAATAAAGGTAGTGGATTCACAGGGTTCCTGTACATAACTCCATGGAATATGAAAGTAAATGAGCAAAAAGCAGGACTGAAACCGAGACTTACAGATTCATCCATGCTCTGAATCACCAGGGCCCACTTGGGCAGAACAGAGGACAAATAGTTACAATGACCTCCAGGAGTGTAAAAAGGAAACTTCAGATCAGACACAAGAACTGACCTGCGTAATTGTGTTACTCAGCCATCCCTCTTGGAAATCGTTTCCAAGGCACCAACAAGATATCAATTCAGGTCCTGTCTAAGAGAGGACCTCAATCAATATCCACTGTCCTTACAGGTTTCCTGAGTTACAATCACAGAAGAGCCAAACCACATTCCTGTTACACACACCCCTGAAGGTTGTGGTAAAATTAGTAACAACAAGAACAGCTGAGGGTTCTGAACAGGAAGACAGGTTGAAGGCAGCTCTGTGTAGGATCTGAGACACCAAATGCAATCGAAGAGCTGCCAGTCTTCCCCTTCTTCCAAAGAGGTCTCCCAAGTGCAGCAAATAGAAGAGAACCAGGCTGGGTCCAAAATAATCTCTGGAGGTGTCAGCGCTGTTCTACAGGACCAAAAAGCAGGCATCTGATGGAATCCAGCACAAAAGGGGGACAAGGAGGAAACAGATCCCTTTGAAACACCTCATCACATGCTTCCCATAGTCAAGCAGCAACACTGACAGGAGTCAAAGGACAGATTGTTACAGATCATATAAAGACTTTGCCTTTGGGGACCTCTTTCCCTGGAGGTCCACTTTGCATAAAAACTCTTTTTTTCCCCCCTAATTAAATCATTTTCTTCATTTAGAAACAGCCACCTGTAAGTCAGTCCTACTTACTTTCTCCCTAATAAAATGTAATTTTCTGGTAGGAGACTGATGGGCTCCATGTTAAATGTCTTGAATGTGTCATCTTCCCCTTTGCATTCCCTGAGATAAGAGATACATGGGCTCCAGTTGAGGAATTTACACCCAACAAAAACAGGGTAAATACACAGTCATTCTCTAATCTCAGGGAATAATTATGGCAAGAACAGAGAAAGGAAAAAAACCCTGTTTGTTAAGGGAGACACTACACATGCCCAGAAAGGCTGCTTGGAGTCAAAACTCACAGGATAATCCCAGGCCATAATGAGTCTTGCTCCTCCCAGAAGCCTTCACTTTGAGATCCAACTTGGCTAAGGTGTCCATCCACACTCCAGGGAGGGTCCTGAGACAAATTAGCCAGGGCGAATAAACAAGGTGATTGGCCTGAGGGAAGATGAGGACCTGGAAAACCGCCCCTCTGTAAAGAATTTACACTTCCCAAAGGCATCTCTCTCTCTCTGAGGTTGCCCATGTGCCTCGCCACATGTACTTTTCCTTTCAATAAACTTTGTCCTTTACTCTTTATCATCTGCCTCATCATCTGAATTTGTTCTTGACTAGGCAGGCCAGACTAGGGACCTTAGCCCTAAATGTTGGCTCCTGTGGTCCAGGGATTAGGAGTCTTGATCTGGGAAATTAAGAACTTGCTTCCAGCTTCCACTCACTCCCACTCACTCCTATGAGCATCCCAAATCAATGTCATTGCTCATACCTTTTGTTACTAAAAACACAGATCTTACTTTCCTTAAGCAACCATGAACTGTCCTTTATATTAGGATTTGTAGAATGGTGACCATAAATACCAGAGATAACTTCTAAAAACATTTGCTTTCTTATGGAAAACATCTCAGGGTAGCAGCAAACATATTAGTAATCCAAAATCTCTTTAGTTTCTCTATGACAGGAAATTATCAGTAATCAGTGCCTATGTGTATGCTAAGTCACTTCAGGCATGTACAACTCTTTGCAAACCCATGGACTGTAGCCTGCCAGTTCCTCCATTGGATTCTCTAGGCAAGAATACTGAAGTGGGTTGCCATTTGCTTCTCCGGGGATCTTTCCCACGCAGGGACTGAACTCTCAGTAATCAGTGTAATACAATAAAAGCATTACACAGTTTGAAGACTCAACTCATGTCTGTCTTAGATGAGCAAACAAACGTTTTTACTAGATATTTAATGGTGACTATTTCCTGGTTCATGTGCATCTGAAATTCATTTAGGTGAATTTCTCATAACTGTTTGATTTGTAAGTGCTTAGTTTTTCTTTTTTAAAGCCAACTGAATTAGATCTCACTTACAAAGTAACCTCAGCAATATTATCCAAAACCCAAGACACACAGTGTGACATGCATAAATCCAGACACACAGATGGACAGACAGAGACCATAGTTTTCTGCTTGAGATTTAAAATGTCTCTTTGACCTTTTACTTTCCCCTTGGTTTGAAATTCTAATTTGCCCAAGGTTGATGTCTCAGGCAAAGTGGGTTATGTATTTCCAGGACTTGGTAAAGTTTGAGTGCTGTGCTAAGCTGCTTCAGTCATGCCGGACCATCTGCAATCCCATGGACTGTATCCCGCCAGGCTGCTCTTTCCATGGGGCTCTCCAGGCAAGAAAACTTGGTGGGTTGCTATTCCCACCTCCAGGGCATCTTCCTAACCCAGGGATCAAATCCACCTTTGCCACACTTGCACGCAGGTTCTGTACAATTAGAGTCATCTGGGATGCCCTGGTAAAGGTTAACTTCAAGCTTTTTTCTAGGCTAGCTGTCTCAATGGGTTAGTTGCTTTTAACTCCATATGCAAAAAGAACCAGTTGTGCACTTTCAAAAAGAAAAAAAAATTCATTTCAACCAGTTTTTTCCAGAATCTAGAGAATAGCACAGTTATCCCATGTCAAAAAACTTTCCTTTCCTTTCCACAGTCATAGTTTTGTAGCTAAAATACAGATCAAATAGTGCTGAAATTGACAGTGAAAACAACAGCAGATGGGGTGATAAAAATCTTGGATTGTCCCTCTGGGGCGATGCGGGTCTTGGATTGTTCAGAAGGAACTGAAGGGGAAAAGAAACTTCCTAGATTGGGGGAGGGGGCGGGCAGGAGTGGGGGAAGCTGGGCTCATCCTCCCCTCCGAGAGACAGGCGAAGTTAGAAGGGAGCCAACTGATGGAGGAGAGACAGAGGGGTTGGGAGGGGTAAAAGGCCATAAAAGGACAAAGAATGGAGAGAGAAAGGGCAGTGGGGGACACTACTGGAGCTGTGGGCTGGCTCAACAGAGAACTGACTTAAAAAGTGAGGATTTGATCAGCCAAAATGTAATTTTCACACTGTAATATGGACAAACATCCTCACTAATCACATAATTACTTTTCCAGTAACTTCTCTAAGACAGTTTTAAGTTCGCTTTATGTACTTCGTGGTAGGAGACAGGAGGACCCAGCCTCTCATCCAGCAGGGCAGATTCTTATCCTTTCTCAAGGGGCAAGAGTCACAAGAATTCAGTAACTTCTAAGGGCTCAGCCCTGTTTAATTTACAGTTCCACTGCTCACACAACCCAGAGAAGATGTCCCATGTATTAGCTAATGAGTAACAAGGTGAATTTTCCCATCCGGAAATAAAAACGTCATAAAACCTTAATCTCTTGCTTCTTAACAAGTGGTGTTTTGTCTCACAATTCCTGCTCACAGCACCAATTCATGCCTTGCCAAAAGTTTTCACTTTTGTCTCAGGTTCCAAGGATTTGTTAATAGGACACTCATTCTATACAAATAAATATTCCAATGTTTATTAGAGAATCATCTAGCTGACTTTCAATATACGAAGTAATCCAACCAGTTTGTCCTAAAGGAGATCAGCCCTGGATGTTCACTGGAAGGACTGATGTTAGCTTTGTCTAATTCAATGAAACTAACCCATGCTGTGTGGGGCCACCCAAGACAGGCGGGTCATGGTGGAGAGATCTGACAGAATGTGGTCCACTGAAGAAGGGAATGGCAAATCACTTCTGTATTCTTGCCTTGAGAACCCCATGAACAGCATGAAAAGGCAAAATAATAGGCTACTGAAAGAGGAACTCCCCAGGTCAGTAGGTGCCCAATAGGCTACTGGAGATCAGTGGAGAAATAACTCCAGAAAGAATGAAGGGATGGAGCCAAAGCAAAAACAACACCCAGTTATGGATGGGACTGGTGATAGAAGCAAGGTCTGATCCTGTAAAGAGCAATATTGCACAGGAACCTGGAATGTCAGGTCCATGAATCAAGGCAAATTGGAAGTGGTCAAATAGGAGATGGCAAGGGTGAATGTTGACATTCTAGGAATCAGTGACCTAAAATGGACCGGAATGGGTGAATTTAACCCAATGACCATTATATCTACTACTGTGGGCAGGAATCCCTTGGAAGAAATGGAGTAGCCATCATGGTCAACAAAAGAGTCCAATACTTGGATGCAATCTCAAAAATGACACAATGATCTCTGTTCATTTTCAAGGCAAACCATTCAATATCACAGTAATCCAAGTCTATGCCCCAATCAGTAATGCTGAAGAAGCTGAAGTTGAACGCTTCAATGAAGACCTACAAGACCTTTCAGAACACCCAAAAAAGATGTCCTTTTCATTATAGGGAACTGGAATGCAAAAGTTCGAAGTCAAGAAACACCTGGAGTAACAGGCAAATTTGGAATATGGAATGAAGCAGGACAAAGGCTAATAGTTTTGCCAAGAGAATGCATCGGTCACAGCAAACACCCTATTCCAACAACACAAGAGAACACTCTACACATGGACATCACCAGATGGTCAACACCGAAATCAGATTGATTATATTCTTTGCAGCCAAAGATGGAGAAGCTTTATACAGTCAGCAAAAACAAGAACAGGAGTGGACTGTGGCTCAGCTCATGAACTCCTTATTGCCAAATTCAGACCTAAGTTGAAGAAAGTAGGAAAAACCACTAGACCATTCAGGCATGGCCTAAATCAAATCCCTTATGATTATACAGTGGAAGCGAGAAATAGATTTAAGAGACTAGATCTGATCGACAGAGTGCCTGATGAACTATGGGATGAGGTTCCTGACATTATACAGGAGACAGGGATCAAGACCATCCCCATGGAAAAGAAATGCAAAAAAGCAAAATGACTAGCTGGGGAGGCCTTACAAATAGCTGTGAAAAGAAGAAAACTGAAAGGCAAAGGAGAAAAGGAAAGACATAAGCATCTGAACGGAGAGTTCCAAAGAATAGCAAGGAGAGAAAAGGAAGCCTTCCTCAGAGATCAATGCAAAGAAATAGAGGAAAACAACAGAATGGGAAAGATGAGCAATCTCGTCAAGAAAATCAGAGATACCAAGGGAACATTTCATGCAAAGATGAACACAATCAAGGACAGAAACGGCATGGATCTAACAGAAGCAGAAGATATTAAGAAAAGGTGGCAAGAATACACAGAAGAAGTATACAAAAAAGATCTTCACAACCAAGATAATCACGATGGTGTGATCACTCAACTAGAGCCAGACATCCTGGACTGTGAAAGCAGTCCATCCTGGACTGGGCCTTAGAAAGCATCACTACCAACAAAGCTAGTGGAGGTGATGGAATTCCAGTTGAGCTATTTCAAATCCTGGAAGATGATGATGTGAAATTGCTGCAGTCAGTAAGCCAGCAAATTTGGAAAGCTCAGCAGTGGCCACAGGACTGGAAAAGGTCAGTTTTCATTTCAATCCCAAAGAAAGAAAATGCCAAAGAGTGCTCAAACTACCTCACAATTGCACTCACCTCACACGCTAGTAAAGTAATGCTCAAAATTCTCCAAGCCAGGCTTCAGCACTACATGAACCATGAACTTCCTGATGTTCAGGATGGTTTTAGAAAAGGCAGAGGAACCAGAGTTTAAATTGCCAACATCCACTGGATCATGGAAAAAGCAAGAGAGTTCCAGAAAAACATCTATTTCTGCTTTATTGACTATGCCAAAGCCTTTGACTGTGTGGATCACAATAAACTGGAAAATTCTGAAAGAGATGGGAAAACAGACTACCTGACTTGCCTCGAGAAATCTGTATGCAAGTCAGGAAGCAACAGTTAGAACTGGACATGGAACAACAGACTGGTTCCAAATAGGAAAAGGAGTACGTCAAGGCTGTATATTGTCACCCTGCTTATTCAGCTGATTATGCAGAGTACATCATGAGAAATGCTGGGCTGGAAGAAGCACAAACTGGAATCAAGATTGCCAGGAGAAATATCAATAACCTCAGATATGCAGATGACACCACCCTTATGGCAGAAAGTGAAGAGGAGCTAAAAAGCCTCTTGATGAAAGTGAAAGAGGAGAGTGAAAAAGTTGGCTTAAAGCTCAACATTCAGAAAACTAAGATCATGGCATCTGGTCCCATCACTTACTGGGAACTGATGGGGAAACAGTGGAAACAGTGTCAGACTTTATTTTTTTGGGCTTCAAAATCACTGCAGATGGTGATTGCACCCATGAAATTAAAAGATGCTTACTCCTTGGAAGGAAAGTTATGACCAACCTAAATAGCATATTCAAAAGCAGAGACATTACTTTACCAACAATGGTCCCTCTAGTGAAGGCTATGGTTTTTCCAGGGGTCATGTATGGATGTGAGAGTTGAACTATAAAGAAAGCTGAGCATCGAAGAATTGATGCTTTGAACTGTGGTGTTGGAGAAGACTCTTGAGAGCCCCTTGGACTGCAAGGAGATCCAACCAGTCCATTCTAAAGGAGATCAGTCCTGGGTGTTCTTTGGAAGGACTGATGCTAGAGCTGAAACTCCAATACTTTGTGCACCTCATGCGAAGTGTTGACTCATTGGAAAAGACTCTGTAGCTGGGAGGGATTGGGGGCAGAAGGAGAAGGCGAGGACAGAGGATGAGATGGCTGGGTGGAATCACCGCCTCAATGGACATGAGTTTGGGTAAACTCCGGAAGTTGGTGATGGACAGGGAGGCCTGGCGTGCTACAGTTCATGGGGTCGCAAAGAGTCAGACATGACTGACCGACTGAACTGAACTGAAAAGACAAGGAAATAGAAACATCAGAGGATACATCACGAAATTGGCTTCTGACCCACATGCCGACTGGAGCAGCCCTGGGAAGTCCCAGGACATAGCATATCTGGAGTCTCAATTGGGTAAAGATCCCCGGCAGCCTGTCCACTCCATGAGTGGGGCTTTAGCACTGTAGTTTGGGGTTCCTGCTTATCATCCCAGGATGCAGACTGATATCATCAATCTGTGAGCAAACAGCAGCTCTGGTTTCATCTTAATGCTGTTTGCTTTGTCTTATGAAACTTGGATGTTCTTCAGCCTGGGGCTGGGTTGGTCAGAGCCTCTTTGAACAATCTCAAAGGTGAACCGTCTCAAGATTTGTGTGCCAAATCTTCTATGGTGCTGCAAGCCTTGCACTCACAGCAGGCAGTCAGGGTACTCACAGTCAGGGTGTGTCCAGGCAGGTTGGAGGCAAGCACAGAGGAATGCACTGCTTTGTCTTGAAGCCTAAATAGGACTGTTTATTTAATTTCCCTAACACATTGGTGGCCGCATGGTAAAAAGTTAGGTTGCCAATGCGGGAGACATGGGTTCAATCCTTGTTCTGGGAAGATCTCACATGCCAGGGAGCAACTAAGCTGAAGGACAGATACTGAGCCTGTGTAGCGAAACTACTGAAGCGCGTGTGCCTAGAGCTGGTGCTCCACAACCAAAGAAGCCACCGCAACGAGAAGCCATGCACCCTGCAAGCAGGGAGTAGCCCCCACTTGTCTCAAATAGAGAAACGTCTCAAATAGAGAAATGGCCATACAGGAAATAGACACCCAGTACAGCCAAAAAAAAAAAATCCCCAAAAGCCTTTCCTTTGTCTCTGTGGGCACTAAAGCACCACTGGAGGGTAACGTACATTTCACAGGTCAAAGAACAGAGCAGGAAGTTAAAGACAAGAAAAATCTCCTGTGAGAGTTCACACAGAACTCTCGCACTTCAAGAGTTTCCCAAACACAGTGAATGGTGTGGCTTCCTCTGTGTCCTTGTGACAGCTGACCTGAAATCACACTGTTGATCCTTTCCCATTCATCTGATTTTCTGCTAATTAGCACCTCATTCTCCACAATCCAGGGATCTTTCTCGTGCTACAAAAATAGAGGTATGATTTAGGTCAGAATCAGAAATTCCTGCTCAGAAGAAATGTCATACTTGGCTTCTTCCAGAATCCAAACTTTCTTTTTTTTAAAAAAAATGAATTTGCTATCTTTAATAATTTTGTTTATTCATTTACTTTGGCTGGAGTGAGTGATCCTGGCTGTTTGGACTTTTCCCCAAGTTGGGCAAGTAGGGGTTACTGTCCAGTTGCAGTGTTTGGGCTTCTCATTTGCTTTGGCCCTTCCTGGGTGCACGGGCTTCAGTAGTTGTCCCGTGTGGGCTCAGTAATTGCAGCTTCCAGGCTCTAGAATGCTGCTTTAGTAGTTCTGGCCCACAGGCTTAGCTGCTCTGTGATGTGGGATCTTCCAGACCAGGCATCGAACCTGTGTCTCCTGCATTGGCAGGTGGAAAATCCCAGCTCTTTTGTCAGTCAAGAAGTGAGGCCATTATGACGGACAGAAAAATATTTCACAAATTACTTTACTATTTGCCTCCTTCTGAATGCACAGGGAACAGTATAATATACAGTATAGGATGTATCAGGTATCTAGTTCCTTCCCAGGAGTTACTGAACCAAGAACACAGGGGTATAAAACAGGCAACTGGATATTTCAAAGTTTGAAATCAGCTTTATAAACACTCAAGCTCTGGAAAAACTCCTTGTGGATCACACAGTGGGCAGGTCATCAGAAGGAAAGACAAGTTTGAACTCCCAATGCCAAACACAAAGCCTTACATGTCTGAGTGAACAAGGTTTTCAGCTCAGTCAAGAAAAACAGGGCTCCCAAGAGACGGCAAGGGAAAATGCAGAGATACCCCAAAGTAGATCCCTACTTCAGAGGGAAGTGATCCTCACCCACAGACAGCAGGTTCCTGAGGGTTTCCACCATCACAACCTTCTACAAGGTCCTCTGGGCAGGGTCCATACAGTCCCACTCTTCGGGAGTGAAATCTGTGAACACATCCTTGAAGGTCAACTGTGCCTGAAATGAAAACACATTTCACCAACGGGCCCTGAGAAGGGTTCTTATTTTTACGGAAAAGGAGATGTGAGACAGGTAAGGTCAATTCAGCTCAAGTAATATTCTGATACATCCATGCAAATCTATATGGAGCAAATTGTTGCTCTCTAATTTAATTTCCTGTTTTTTCATAAGATGATGATATCCTCCAATCAACACGAATTCATCATGGGTGTGGACAAGACATGAAAAATATACAAATTCCAATCAACAGTGGGTCGTTGATGCAGAAGTGTTACGTTCTACACACTGAGTGACATTCACTATCTAGCTGAGTTACAGAAAGACTGCTGTCTTCAGAGAGGACAAAGTCCACAGTGGCTTTAAAAGAACACAGACTGTGATGAGGATGGCGTCATCACACTGATGAGAGGTGTCTCAACACTTCATACACACTAAGCATTACTCTAAAGACTTTACCCATATGAACTTGTCATCAACAAAACAGCAACAGTAGAGAAAGATCTGTGTCCATCTTACTGGGGAGAAAGCTCTGTCACTCTAATAAATAGCTCCCATCAAACAGCTAAGAAATGAGGCAACAGCACCTGAGCTCAGGAGGTTGGGAGAGACAACTGAACCTAAGGAATCAAAGAGTTAAGTAAGGAATCAAAGAGTTAAGTAACAGTATAAAAGACCATCCTCAGAGAGTTCCCTGAGAATACCTGAAACAAGTTCAAGGGAGCTGAAGCGCAATGGAACAGCATGAATAGTCACTGTACAGGGTCACCCCCCTCTAACCCCCAACCCACACAATGTCAGTAATCTGGATACTACTTACATTATTCATGTGTTGAGGTGGAAAATATTAAAGGCCATGGAATACACACTTAAGATACAACTGCAACTGCTCTAAGCATAAACCATATTTATGAGATGGTTTTGCACTAAAATCATGGAGTTATATATTCATGCACTCATGCATGCACATGGAAACACACAACTGACTGAAACAAGAAGGGTTGTCTTTATTTTTTTCTTTTCTTCTATCAAAACTTAGTGAGTATCAACTCTGTGTCCCTAACTGGGAGTACAGCAGTGAACATGATGGAGCTTACCATCCAGCAGCCAGTCGGCCCATTACATCCATCATTTTAACATCACTATTTTTATATGTGCTCTGAAACAGGCCTGGTGCTAAGAGAAGATTCAACAGAAAGTCTTGACCTACATCCAGAAGTCAGACAAGGTCTCTGTGAGGAAGAAACACTTAGGATTGGCAAGGTGGGAAATGGAAGAGTTTTATAAGCAGAGAGAAGAGCCTGAGTGCTCTAACACAGAAGATATTTACTGAACAGAAAACCAGCCAGTGTGACTGCAACGTGGGAACGAGGATGGGATAATGCCAGGTAGAGGCTGATTTCTGCAAGGCGTATAAATTGAGGACGTTATTTCAAAAGCAACTGGACATGACTTAAGAATCTGCAGGAGGAAAGTTAGAGGTTTAGGTTTGTTTTTCAGCACTCACTCTGCTATGTGAGGAAGTTGTTCAGTTGGCTCAGTCATGTCAGACTCTATGGGACTCCATGGACTGTAGCCTGCCAGGCTCCTCTGTCCATGGGATTCTCGAGGCAAGAAAACTGGAGTGGGTGGCCATTCCCTTCTCCTGTATTTCAGCATCTTTGGGACATTAAAAGTGAATCAATGGTAAGTTTGATTCGGTAAGTTTGTTAACATTTTATTTCCTTTTTACAGCTTATTTGGTTTGTTTATGCTGGGCCTTCGTTGCTGTGATCCAGCTCTCTCTACTTGTGGCTGCACTGCATGGAGTTGTGTCTGCAGTGCCCAGACTTCTTATCGCAGTGGCTTCTCCTGTTTCGGAAGATAAGCTCAAGCATGCGGGCTTCAGTCCGGGCTCCAGAGCACAACCACAGCAGTTGTTGGGCATGGGCTTAGTTGCTCTGCAGCATCTTCCAGGAATTGGGATGGAACCCGTGTTTCCTACATTGGCAGACACATTGCTATCCACTGTATCACCAGGGAAGTCCTCAACATTATCTTATACTATTAAAAACATAAAAAGTAGTACAAGCAGAAAATACAGAAAATACTTTAATGCCAATCTGTATAAAATACCTATATTTAAACATAATATGACGGCATCCCCAGTGGCTCAGTGGTAAAGAGTCCACTGACCAATGTAAGAAACACAGGTTGTTGCCTGGTCTGGTAAGATCCCACATGCTGAGGGGCAACTAAGCCCGTGAATCGCAACTCCTGAGCCAGAGCTGTAGAGCCCAGGGTGTGAAACTACTGAAGCCAGCGTGCTCTAGAGCCTGGAGTGCAAGACAAGAGAAGCCACCACAATGAGAAGCGTGCACACCACAACCAGAGTGGTCACCGCTCTCCAGAACTAGGGAAAAGACACTGAAGAAATGAAGTCAGAGTATAGGAAATTAATATATTTAAAAAATCATACTGTGATTTTTATCATTAATTTTAGGTATGTACTTATTAACAAACCCCAAAATTTATTATTTTATTCCACTAAGAAAATACTGAATCAAGATTAGTAAAGTTGGAAAATTGTTTTCAGGAAGGTGCTCATTTAGTTTTAAATGTACTATAAAAAGTCAGAACTGATTTCCCCTCATTGTCCTCTTTGGCAGATTTTCCTGTGTACTGTACATGTTAATACCTGAGGTCCACTTACAGCTTCTTTACCCTGATTGACAAGAGAGCAGACAGCACATCCACATGGGCCTTAAGCAATCCCTGCTGCCCAACAGCACGAGACCCCATCTCCAACCCACGGGTGAGAAGCCCTGCCCAGGACGGCGCCCAGGGGAGCCTCCTCACAAGGGCCAGGTCACCGGGTCATGGGGAGACGGGATCTAAGTGGAGATGACAGGCCCTGAGAGAAGGCCCCGGGTGAATGTGCATGTACAGGAGTCAGACAGGATACTTCAGAGTCAGACACGATTAGCAAGTCCAGAAAAGGGCATTTCAGGAAGGCAGTGTGAGAATCCACTAAGAATATGACCTTACCGGAGAAAGAGCCATGCCTGACTCCTGTTCTTTCCTTTTCTGCGCTTCTTCAACCATGAGTCTTCACAATTCTATCATGAAAGTGGAAAACATGCTGTTTAATGCTTAGGGTCAACACATTCCCTACCTGAGACCCTACCACACACACAGAGAAGCCCTCACAGTGTGGAACAGACAGTCCTCTGTGTCTTTCTCTCAGGAGGGACTCAGGGCAGTCAACTCCCGCACAGAGTCCAACATGGACTTTCCCACACTTTCCCTTGGATCACACTTTCCTCCTGGTGAGGCCTTATGTACACAGAAGCAGGAGGCACCTCCACTGACCCCACGATCCCCTTCAGGTCACACAGCAGGCCCTGGTCCAGGCCACTCAGAGTAGAGAGCCCTCCCCTCCCCCAGGGCTTGATCTCCACCTCAGAAGTGGAGGCTAAGAGCCCTGGTGCTCAATGCAGGATCCAGATTGGAATCATCCATGGCCTGTGCACATTCCTGGGTCAAGGCCTTGCTTGAGATCTTGAGGGGCATGACTTTTGGGGGAGGGGTACAAAACATGCCCTGGCAAAAAGCCTCATGATCTCATTTGAAGTCTGGGTTGATCACTAGTGAAGGATTAAGGCCAGGCCACCTCCCACTTTCTTCTTTTCCAGCTTTACTGAGACCAACAAGAAGGGTTATGTGTACATATACCATACACCATGTGATCATGTAACATGTGTACCCTGTGAAATATTTATCACAATCCATGAACCAACACATCCATCACCTCCAAATGCCTATGTTCTGTGTGTGGTGAAAACACTGACGACGGACTCTCTTGACAAATTCCCAGCATGCAGTAACAGAACAGGATTAACTACGGTCAGTGTGCTGCACACACCTCCCCAGGACGCACTCATTTTACAACTCAAAGTCTGTACCACCCTTCCACCAACATCTCCCCAACCTCCCCAGCTCCCAGCCCCAGATAACCACCATCCCACTGTCTGGTACTAGTGAGTTTCACTTTTTTACATTCTACATATAAGCAAGCACATATAATATCAGTCTCACCCTGTCTGTTCAAATTCAATTAGCATAATATTCTCTACATTCATCCAAGCTGTCCCAAGTGACAAAAATTTTCATCTAAACAGGAAGGGATAAGAAAACCTTCCTCAGTGATCAGTGCAAAGAAATAGAGGAAAACAATAGAATGGGATAGACTAGAGATCTCCTGAAGAAAATCAGATACCAAGGGAACACTTCATGCAAAGATGGGTACTGCCGGGAGCCAGCGTGAGGAATCCCGCCCATGGCAAAGGTCATGAAGAAGGAAGCCTGACAAAACACAAGGGCGTGATCAGGCTTCAGGGGTTCCCCTTGGAATTTCCTGAGCATCCACCCCAAAAAACCAGAGTCTGCCTGCTTTACTGTGTTATGCTTTCCACCTACTCTTCTGACATTAACAAGGGGCTGTCCCCCACCACCTTTTCCTGGAAAAAGTTAATTTAGAGCTTTTAGATAATTAATCTCCTGGGCATAATAAGAGTGTTTTCATCCAAAAACCCCTTTGATGGCTTTCTAGCCTGCATGCTGGACTCTTACAGCTGCACATGTGATTGTTTGTGGCCTCCCGACCTCGAGAGGCACAGGAACCTTAAAATATCCTAGGAATGTAGGGGCTTCCGAGTAGTCAAAATCATTAGAATAGGACTGATTAAAGGTTTCATTTGTTGAGCCAATATTTGCTGCCAAGTTTTCATATCTTTTATTTGTAGATATAGTTGGTATATAGAAAAAACAGGTAGTAGACCTGGTATTAGCAACATTAGATCTTTAAGTATTTTCTTTGTTATAACCCACTGCACCTTTGTTCTACAGGAATGTAACTTTATTTAGTACTTTGAGGGTGATGCAGAATAAAGAAAAAACACTTCCAGGGAAAAAAAGTTTTCTGGTTGATAGACATTTACCTAGGAAGAGAGCCATAAAAATGTTAACAGGCCTCTTGGCCAGAAGATAATGTAAACCACCTGAGACCTTTTGTATACGAGAAGGTATGCAAAAAAGAAAGCCTGGTCTCAATGAGGGTCAGGACTGCTGCCCTTGCATAACTCTGCATATTCCATTATTTCTTTATGTACAACTTGGAGTATATAAGCTGATTTTGAAAATAAAGTCTTGAGTCTTGCACGGTTGCTGGGCTCCCCATGTCGTTTTTTTCTCCCCTTTTCCGGTTGAATTCCCATCTGGAGCGGGGAGGCTCACCACGTCTACTTACTTGCCCTGGCTTCTAAGATCCACGCAAAAGGGAGCCTAAGGCGGGGCACCCTTCGATATTCAAGTGGGCACCGGTGGCCTAACGTAGATGGTGCAAACCTCTTGCCTCGAGGTTTTATTGGTTTTCCCCGTAAACCAAGTTATTCAGCCTCTTTTCTCCACTTAACTTTCCTACTACACTATTTCTTCCTAATCTAATCTTATATTTCTAATTAAATAAATAAATAAGTTTTTCTTCGCCTATCCATCTCCCCTTCGAATCACCCTGGATCCACCGGAGCAGGACCCCGGCAGGGCACAATAAAGGACAGAAATGGTATGGACCTAGCAGAAACAGAAGATGTTAAGACATGGCGAGAATACACAGGAGAACACTACAAAAAAGATCTTCACAACCCAGATAATCACGATGATGTGATCACTCACCCAGAGCGAGAAATCCTGGAATGCAAATTCAAGTGGGCCTTAGGAAGCACCACTATGAACAAAGCTAGTGGAGATGATGGAATTCCAGCTGAGCTATTCCAAATCCTAAAAGATGATGCTGTGGAAGTGTTGCACTCAATATGACAGCCAATCTGGAAAACTTAGCAGTGGCCACAGGACTGGAAAAGGTCAGTTTTCGTTGAATCCCAAAGAAAGGCAATGCCAAAGAATGTTCAAACTACCGCACAATTGCACTCAGCTCACATGCTAGCAAAGTAATGCTAAAAGTTCTCAAAGCCAGGCTTCAACAATATGTGAACTGTGAACTTCCAGATGTTCAAGTTGGATTCACAAAAGGCAGAGGAACCAGATATCAAATTGCCAACATCCAGTGGATCATCAAAAAAGCAAGAGAGTTCTACAAAAACATCTACTTCTGCTTTATTGAATAGGCCAAACCCTTTGACTGTGTGGATCACAACAAACTGTGGAAAAATCTTAAAGAGATGGGAATACCAGACCACCTGACCTGCCTCCTGAGAAATCGGCATGCAGGTCAAGAGGCAACAGTTAGAACTGAACATAGAATAACAGACTGGTTCCAAATTGGGAAAGGAGTTCATCAAGGCTGCAAACTGTTACCCTCCTTACTTAATTTACACGCAGAGCCCATCATGCGAAATGCTGGGCTGGATGAAGCACAAGCTGGAATCAAGATTGCCAGGAAAAATATCAATAAACTCAGATATGCATATGACACAAATCTTACGGCAGAAATTGAAGAAGAACTAAAGAGCCTCTTGATGAAAGAGAGAGAGTGAAAAAATTGGCTTAAAACCCAACATTCACAAAACTAAGATCATGGCATCCGTTCCAATCACTTCATGGCAAATAACTGGGGAAACAGTGGAAACAGTGACAGACTTTATTTTGGGGGGCTCCAAGATCATTGCTTATGATGACTGCACAAATGAAATTAAAAGACGCTTGCTCCTTGAAAGAAAAGCTATGTCTATGACCATCCTAGACAGCATATTAAAAAGCAGAGACGTTACTTTACCAACAAAGGTCTGTCTAGTCAAAGCTATGGTTTTTCCAGTAGTCATGTATGGATATGAGAGTTGGAGTATAAAGAAAGCTGAGTGGCGAAGAATTGATGCTTTTGAACCGTGGTGTTGGAGAAGACTCTTGAGAGTCCCTTGGACAGCAAAGAAATCCAACCAGTCAATCCTAAATGAAAGCATTCCTGACTATTCATTGGAAGTATTGATGCTAAAGCTGAAACTTCAATACTTTGGCCACCTGATGCAAAGAACTGAGTCACTGACAAAAACCCTGATGGTCGGAAAGATTGAAGGTGGGAGAAGGGGATGACAGAGGGTAAGATGGTTGGATGGCATCACCATTGTGATGGACATGAGTTTGAGTAAGTTCCGGGAGTTGGTGATGGACAGGGAAGCCTGGCGTGCTGCAGTCCATGAGCTGGCAAAGAGGCAGACATGGCTGAGCAACTAAACTGAACTGAATATGCCATTACAAATATGTGTGTATATGTGCCTGGGTTACCAATGACGACTTCCCTGGGAGCTCAGAAGGTAAAGAATCTGCCAGCAATGCAGAAGACCCAGATTTGATCCCTTGGTTGGTAAGATCCCCTGGAGAAGGGAATGGCAACCCACTCCAGTACTCTTGCCTAGAGAATTCCATGGACAGAGGAGCCTGGCAGGGTACAGTCCCTGGGGTCACAAAGAGTGTGACATGACTGAGTGACTAACACTTACACTTACATGTTTTCAACCTGGATCCTGGGGCTCTGTAATCAACAGAAATAGTTATGAGACCAGAGGGGAATTTCAAGAAAGGCTTTATTGGGACTCTTGCTGCAGTAAGGAGAGACAGAAAAAGAAGTGTGTGCCCCTGCTCCTCCCAAAAAGGGGGGTGAGCTGATCCCTTTGGTTAAGGGTGGAAGGAAGCTGAGGTGATCTGCCCCGCCTCGAGCCCCCCAGTGGTGCAGTCAGCAGGGATCACGGGAAATTACCTGATTTTGCTTCTGGAGCCTCAGAAATCAAGCTTGGTTTGTGGTCCTTTTACTTATTGTTCAGAATTGCTGCCCGCTCATGAATGCGGGTATAGTTTCTTTGTTCAATTACACTTTCTTTGTGGCCTGTTGTCTGAGAAGACGTTCGTCCAGGTGCAAGAACTGCAGTAAAAGGTCCCAGGACCCAGCCTGTCTCATACACACATCACAGTTTCATCATCCACTCGGCCGAGAACAGACATTCAGGTTCTTTCTACAACACATGGCTGTTGTGAATCATACAGTATGGGTTACGGGAGTGCAGGTTACTCCTTCAAAATACTGATTTTTGCACAGGACTTCCCTGGTGGTCCAGTGGTGAAGAACCTGCCTAGCTCTGTGGGGGATGTGGGTCCAATGGCTGGTGGGGGAACTAAGACCCCACAGGCAGCGGAGCGACTAAGCCCGAGCACCACACTAGAATTTCAGTGCACTGAAACCAAAGATCCTGAAGGATGCAGGTGAAGCCAAATACATCAACAGTTTTTAAATTTTCCTTTTCTTAGCTACATAATTAGAAGTGAGATTGCGCGATCCTATGCATGTTCTATTCTTAATCTTTGGGTAACTCTGTACTGTTTTCCATGTACCATTTGCATTGCCTTCAGCCGTTTACAACCATTAACTACTGTGCATGGACATGGCAGACGCACGAGATCTGTAAAGATGATGAGAGAACAGTAGAGGAATCCACTGCGCTGGCAGCAACAAGTAGCAGCTGCGTCATCTCCAGAATAAGCCTCTGTACTACAGGTTGCTGTGGAGCTGATAATCCTTGGATTCTAAGAACAAGCCTTCACTGCATCATGCAAAACTTCTGCCATCAAAGCTGAGGCCAAATCATTACCCTCTGAGGCCGAAAGAAACTTCCAAACCTGCATCTGGGCCAACACACTTCCCAGAGACCTAGTAATAATCCACCCATCCGGCTATGCAATCCCCAGAAGGTTCCAAGCCTTAACAACTCCTGTGCTAATGATGGAATAATATACACGAAGACACCCAAACACCAACAAGACTCAAGACATCTTATCAGTCACAGTGACCCCACCAGCCCCAAACTGTCATCACCAAAATCTAATAATACAAGACAGATGTGTAGGCTGATGCACACGCCCCAGTGCAGCTTCACCATCTTCCAAGGAACACGCCAACTTCTCTTTTGTTTACATTCCATCTGAAATCTTCATCAGCAACTCAAACTAATAGAAAAACTATAGGTAATCCACAAAGTGATCTCTGGAATTTTAATGACAGTTATTCTATGGGCCTGATTCTAGCCCTCCCTAAAGACCCCACAGAATCCACTGTGTGGAGGGGGTGCTGTGGGGCACTCCTGGATCCCGTCCCCCGTCTCTGGGACCACTGTGCCCATCCCCCTGCACCCAGACCTCCCTGTGGGCTCAGCTCAGGCCTTGATTCTAACACACCGCAGGGTAAGAGTCCTCAACCCACTCCCACGTCCTTCCTTCCTCCACAGGTGTGATCATGCGTTTCCCAACGAAACCCAGTCGTGCAACCCTCAGTCACAGCATCTGGGTCCCAGGGAAACTGAGCTAAGACACTATGGCATGCCCACCATTCCACGCAGCCCACAATTGGCCATGAGCCCACATCCAGGTCCTCCAGGTAGAACTGAGACCACCTTTGTCAACAGTTCCACACACCCTGTGATCCCACAAGTATGAATGTCTCTCTCTTTCTCTCTCTCTCACACACACATACACACACACACACCCATTCACTGGGTTCATCCAGAGCCCTACTCTTGCTACCACAGCCCTCCTGGAGACTCTGACAAGCTCCCCTTCACTTTCCCCCAGTTTTCTACCTCTTCATGCATGGTTGAACAAGAGGGATAAACAGCAGAGACCAAGGGCATGAGCATCGCAACAGAGGTGCGCACAGGCTGCAAATCCAAGGACACTCGGCACTCAGTACAGAGACCAAGGAGCTGGCCCTCTTGGGAAAACCTGCCAGCAACTTGGGACATCAGAAAACTTTACAGGCCCTTCAGATTTGGTTGGATTCAGCTCAGTGAAGAATTAACAAAGACAGAGAGACCCCAGTCTCACTGACCCCTGTTCTCCCCAGTGACAGCTAACTGGAAGATGTCCCTGATCTTTAAGGAGGTGGGGACTCTCTCATATCCCCTTGGATTCCAAACCTTCTGGCCACTCTAACCACAGTAAACTCAGCATCCCCGGATCTGAGTGGATAAACTGCTGGAAGGCAGAGCTGCTGTCTAAGATGGCAACTGGTCCCTGGGTGGACAGAGCTTAGAAGACCTGGGGGCTGCAGTGAGCAGTGACACAGCAGACTAAAACATGGGGACACCTCAAGACACTAGATCTATCGGGCTCATTAGGACTCCCCGTATCTTTTTGCTTTTCAGTGATTAAGTGTCCACATGGGGTAAGGATCAATTAGAGTTGAAATGTTCAGAACAGATACAGAAACCATCAACACCTACCTTGTCCCCTCTGTCTCCCCTGAGAATTCTTCAGCCCAATCCACATTCCCAGTCCTCACCCCCAGAGTGAGATGTTGTGAGCACCCAGGGAGGAAGAGGAACACGGTGCATCCTTCAATGGAAGAAAAAAAGCAAAGACTCCAAACAGTCAAAGGACAAGGGCATTTCTGATGAAGGTGATTAATATAGAGGCAGGAAGCCTGGTTAATGTGACAGAGAATAGGGGAAGGAGACGGGGAGACCTCGCTGGCCTAGACCTGAAGGAAGAGAAAGAGCAAGAGCCATGGTGATTAATGATGAAAGGCAGGTGTAGAAACTAAGATCCGAGACGGAGAAGGTTTTGGTGTCTATGAACAAGGACTAAGTGAATGTGACCAGGACAGACTGACCATGAGAACGGGGTCAGCTCCCAGGATGAGGCTGGAGACACTGGCAGCGACCTGAGGGTGACAAAGGGCTGTGGAGCCACCTGAGGAGTCAGGATGCTGCCCAGAGGACACGGGGAAGCCAGTGGAGGTGGGAGGCCTCCCTGCAGATTGACCCTTATTCATAGAAGACATCTGCTGATAATCTATCTCACTCTAAGCATATGTTCCCGCCTCCATCCTACTGTTTCCTTTCTCATTTTGAAAAACTGGGACCCATTTCAAATTCTAGTAACTGGGCTCTCCCTCCAAGAAGAACTGCCACACACAGTCACACACCCAATTTGGCCAGTCATTTCAGAGGTCACTGTTGCTCAGATGCTGGACCCGATGGAAACATCATCAGATCACCTCATTGCTCACTAGTTACCAGATGACATAACAGAGAGGAAAATGGAGTATCAGACGAACTGCTTAAATTAGGTCCTGACTCTTAATATGAAAGATCACTGACATTCTTCCTAAGTACTCATCAAAACAGTCTACATCTCTTTACTAGTTACCAGAAAAATGCTTCAAAAATATAACATCAAGAAGAAACAGCAAATGGGACTCAAGTAAACATGAAACAAGCCTAACGTGAATCAGCTTGTTAGAAATTTTTCCACTGAAGAATTAAGGTGTCAAGTGAAAAAAACACTTTTGAGAACACAGCATACTTAGAAAACAATGACATGAATTAACTACAGGAGGGCAACAAATCTTATTTCAGAAGCGAATAATTCTTTACGTCGGTATTGAATGAGCTAATCTATCCCAAGCTACAAAAAGAATTAAATGTAAAGAAAGGAGAAAGCAAAAAGGAAAATTATCACCAAGAACATATTTAATGTTCCTGGAAAAGGCACCATGTAGTAAGAGAGTCAGTCAGTTCTGCACATGGATGTTATCTTTTAATACAAATGATTATAAAAGGCACAAGCCTTACAGACAGAAGTTTTGCATTTCTCATCTGTATACTATAAAGAAAAAGTTTTAAATTTATTAGATCCTAAAGCCAAAAATCAGTGTGGTGGTTTTGTCACTAAGTCGTGTCAGACTCTTGCAATCCCATGGACTGTAGCCCGCCAGGCTCTTCTGTCCATGGGATTCTCCAGGCAACAATACTGGAGTGGGTTGCCATTTCCTTCTCCAGAGGATCTTCCCCACCCTGAAATTGAACTCGGGTCTCCTGCATTGCAGGCAGATTCTTTACCGACTGAGCTATGAGGTAAGTCAAAAATCAATGCATCACGACTTCATAATCCTTACCCAACCAATTCAGCACTCTCCTGGATCCAGTCCCCTCCCCCACCTGCACACTACTTGTTTCCACCTCATTTAGTTCATCTGCTTCCCTACTTCTTTCTCTGTCTCCCTTTCTCTTCCCCTCTGCTCTCCAGCTGTCCTCCTCTCTACTTCTTCCCTGACTCCCACCCGACCTCTCGCTGCCATCTGTTCCCTGTAAAATGCTTTTAATCCAACCTCCTTGATGATCCTAAATCTCCTATGAATTTCTGCCTTTTCCTCCATCTCTGCCCTCCCTTCCTCCCAACTCTCTGGCACCCCCTAGTGGCTATGCTTCCTTTCACCTTGCTTGCTTTCTCAGCTCCTCCAATTACTGGACGTGAGTGAAAGTCGCTCAATCCTGATGACTCTTGCGACCCCATGGCAGTAGTCCGTGGAATTCTCCAGATCAGAATACTGGAATGGGTAGCTGTTCCCTTCTCCAGGGAATCTTCCCAACCCAGGGATCAAAGCCAGGTCTCCCGCATTGCCAGCAGATTCTTTACTAGCTGAGCCACGAGGGAAGCCCGATCACTAGGAGTTCCCTTTCTCTCCCAGCAGGATCTTGCTCTGTAAGCCAAGGTTCCAACTCTTGTATCCCCTTTACGGACTCTCTGTGAACCGCCTCTCCACTGTCGCCCTCTTTGGGACCCCTGATTTACAGCCCCTCTAGTTGAAGGCTATAGAAGGGGTCGGCAGAGGATCAGATGATTAGATAGCATCCCTGGACTCAATGAACATGAATTTGAGCAGACTCTGAGAGATACAGGGGTCGCCAAGACTGGACTGAACAACACCTTCCTATTTTGCTCGCCTTTAACTCTCCGGAGAGCCTGCTTTTCTCTAAACTTCTGTCCTTGCCTACCCGCAACCTTCAAGACTTCCTCTCTTTCATGTTGCCGTCTCTTTGCAAGTTCCTCACCAATTCTCTTGTCATCGATTCTTCCTCAGGCTTTTTTCAGTTTTCTATTTCTCTCGATGTCTTTGCTTCTCATGACACCCCACCACACCACCCCCCACTATTTACGGGAATGGCGGCTAAATAAGAAGCCCTCCTCCTGCAAGAGCCAAATTCCAGCTGGTGGAATTTGGCAGGGAAGAACCACAGGGGTCAAGTGGCTGGCCCAGGTCACCCACCCCGACACAGGATCAGGGGAAAGGTCATTATGAAGACAAGGCCCGAGGAGACACGGGCACTGAGAGGGAGTGGGTCTCAAGAGCGGGGCGCGCTCCCCAGAATCCCAGGACCTGGGAGAGGACGTGGCCTCCTGGGGCCGAGAAGGCGAGGCTGAGGACAGCGGAGCGTAAATACCCACCTCATGGAAGAGAATGTTATGCGCTGCAGGAAGTGCAGAGGAGACAGTAAATGGTTTTAAGACAGAGGTGCGAAATGCAGCGTTTCGGAGCTCCAAAAGCAGGAACCAGCTACAGTGCGGTTTAAACCAAAAAAAAAGATCAGTCTTGCGTGTTCATTGGAAAGACTGACGTTCCATGTACCATTTACATTCCCACCAACCATTCACAAGAGTTCCTATTTACCTGTATTGTGCAGGTATGTGGCACATGCCCGTGATTTGGAAAGACATGGAGAGAACCCCACTGCACTGGCAGCAAGGAATAGCAGGTGTATCATCTCCAGAATAAGCCTTTGTACTCCAGATTGCTATGAAACTGATGGTCCTCGGAGTCTACCAATAATCCTTCCCTGTGCCTGTGAGCTAAGTCGCTTCAGTCATGTCTGACTCTTTGCGACCCTGTGGACTGTAGTCCACCGGACTCCTCTGATCATTGAGTAGGTTGCCATGCCCTCCTCCCGACTCAGGGATCAAACCCACGTCTCTTATGACTCCAGCACAGGCTGCTGCTGTTGCTAAGTCGCTTCAGTCATGTCCGACTCTGCACGACCCCAGATACGGCAGCCCACCAGGCTCCCCCATCCCTGGGATTCTCCAGGCAAGAACACTGGAGTGGGTTGCCATTTCCTTCTCCAATGCAGGATAGTGAAAAGTGAAAGTGAAGTCATGTCCAACTCTTTGAAACCCGATGGACTGCAGCCTACCAGGCTCCTCCGTCCATGGGGTTTTCCAGGCAAGAGTGCTGGAGTGGGGTGCCATCGCTCACTGGCAGGTGATTCTTTATCACTAGCACCACCTGGGGAGCCTGATCTTTCCTTACATCCTGAGATTTAATGGCCCCTCCCTAACGAAATCCCTCTGCCATCAAAGTTTAGCACCATTTTCCTTCTAGGTTGAAAGACCCTTATGAAATTTCATCTGGTTCAACACACTCTCCACACATTCAGTAGTAGTCCACCCATTGTGCTATGCAATCCCCAGAAAGATTCCAAGGTTTAACAACTCACGCATTTACAATGAAATAATACAAATGAAGGTGCCCGAGCAGCAAACAGGATTCAAGACAGCTTCTCATCAGTCATGGTGACCTCAGCCAGCCCAAAAACTGTCATCTCCAAACTCTAATAATAAAAAGAAGATGTGTCTGCTGATGCACATGTCCCACTGAGACTTCAACAACCTCCAAAGATACACTCCAAGGTCTTTTTTCCCTTCCAAATCCATTGGAAACCTTCTTCATTACCACTCAAAATCACAGAAAATACTAAAAGTAACCAACAATATCATCTCTGGGATTTTACCAACAGTTATTTTAAGGTTTCATAGTGATTCTTGCTCTTCCAAAAGACATCACAAAATCCACTCCATGGAGTCAATGCTGTGGGGAACCTTCTGGATCCCACCTCCAGGAGCAATGCACCCATCCCTCCCTGTGGGCTCAGCTCAGGCCTTGATTCTAACATATTGCCAGGTGACAGTCCTTTTCCCAATTCCACTTTCTTCCTTCCTCCACAGGTGTGATCATGACCTTCCCAAACAACCAACACACACAAACCTCAGTCACAGCATCTGTGTCCCAGGGAAACTGAGCTAAGACACTGTGGCATGCCCACCCTTCCAGGCAACCCACAATTAGCCATGAGCCCACATCCAGGTCTTCCAGTCAATACTGAGACCATCCTTGTCAACAGTTCCACACAACGTGATCCCACAACTGTTGCAGGGAAGAGCCAATTCTGATTCCAAGGTGGAAGTTTTCTTTGCCTTGCTTTTCACTGCTGTGGTTATTGTAATCCTCCATAATGGCTGGCCTCAGAGGACCCTACCTCTTGGCCTGACTGTTAAACTAAAGTGCCTTTGTTGAGCTCACAAGGAGATACTCTGACCTCCCAATCTGCGAATGGCTGCAGGAAAGAAGAGATGAACACAGAAGGCTGGCTGTCCCTGAGATGTACTGCAAGGCTGATGGCCCTTTACTGATGGCCCTTTTTACCTTACTTCCCCACTGCCTCTCCCTCTCGATCCTCCCTTCTGACTTTATTTCCTCACTGCTTCTTTCTCTGGTGTCATAAAAGAATCTGGCATCCAGACACCAACAAGATGGCTATATTGAGATATTAGCCATCTTCTTGGTCGGCTGGTTTTCAAAATGAAGTCCCATTGTTTGCCTCAAGAAGTCATCTCCCCGAAGCACTGGCCTCTCTTGCAGGCAGCAGAGCGAGCCTGAACTGGGTCACGCCACTGTGCTTGCAACACACGCATACACCATTCATAGGGCTCATCCAGAGGCCGAAACCTGCCTCCTCTCACAACTCTCCTAGACCCCCGATAGCTTCCTCTCCACTTTCCCACATTTTTTCACCATTTTTCTGTGCTCTTTGAGCAACAGGACTAAACAGCAGAGACCACTGGGCCCGGGCAACACACAGAAACACACAAGCCGCAAATGCAAGGGCACTGGGCACTCAGTATGGAGACCAAGAAACTGGCCCTCCTGGGAAAACATGCCAGGAACTGGGGATATCACAAAGTTTTAAAAGGTCCTTGAGATATGGCTCGACTGAGCTCAGGGAAGAAGTCACAGAGAAAGGCCCAAATCTCACTGCTGCCTGTTGTCCCTGACTGACCTAATTGGAAGATACCCCAGCTCTTTAAGGAAGTGGGGCCTCCTTCATAGTCCCTTAGATTCCAAAGCTTCTGGCCACTCTAACCACAGTAAAATCAGTATCCCCCACTCTGAGTAGATAAACCGCTGAAAGCAATGTGTTTCCCCACTACAGCCCTTATTATGAAGTCTCCCATTAACAGGATTACCAGTCCTCACAGGCTTCCATTCTTAAGACCTTATTACCCAATCAGCTCACATGTTGTACATCAAGACCTGAGCCTATTAATAACCCTGACTCTACATCCTACACAGCTGTGTACAGCACTACTCCTATCACTGGCTTCACAATTCTAGGACAACCTCCCTTCTCCGATTAATTTTAATTCATGAAGACAACCCACTCCTACTCAACTCTATCAAAGGTCTGTTAGCTAGAAGCATTTTCAACCAATTTTTAATCTCTGACAATATTCCACCAACAACATTCCCACAAATAACCAGGCCTCATTACTTGAAGCTAACTGCTCCTTGTCCACCTGCCCCATATAATCATCTTAGGTTTAGTGTAGCACTGACAGTCAACCTTGATGCACAAAATCTGAAACTATCCCTCAAATGTCTTCAGATTCTCTGATCTCGTAAGATATTTTCCCAGTATTATACACCACTTTCCACTGCACTTGCCAACAGTCCATAATTCAGCATTATACACACTCGGTCTCATTGACTGGAAAACTACCAACCAAAACTCACTTCAATTCAAATAAAACACTAGTATCAGACCAAAGAGGCTTCCCAGGTGGCTCAGTGGTAACAATCCTCCTGCCAATGGAGATGCAAGAGATGGGGGTTTTATCCCTGAGTCAGAAGATCCCCAGGATTAGGAAATGGCAACCCACTCCAGTATTCTTGCCTGGGAAATCCCATGGACACAGGAGCCTGGCGGCTACACTCCATGGGGTCTCAAAGAGTCGGAAATGTCTGAGCATAGAGACCATTTTACATTTTTGTTTGATTCTAGAGCTCATACCAGTAACCAGCATCACTGAAAATAATCTCCTAAAGTGAAGAGTCTCTGTAGTCAATTTATTACCCTGGTCATATAAACCAGAAAAGGACAGTAATACGCCTCCTTAACACTTGAGAAAGAACTCCAGCTCCACCACCAGTTGCAAAGATGAAATTCTAAGCTAGTTCCTACAAGTGTTTTGGTATATTTACAAAATTATCAAGTGCCATGTCTCAATGATAATCACTTTCCCTCTATAAATTACTATATATTTCATGCACGATATATGTTACCTCAGGATTTTACATTGAAAGGAAATTAGACCACGGGCCTCTCAAGGTAACAACTGAATTTACTTGGGAAGGAAATGCTGGGGGATTAGGAAGGTCCGAAGTGACCCGCGACCACAGATATAGAATAGAGGGGACCCTATGGGCAGAGCTGAACAAGACTGAAAAGCAAAAAACAGTACCTCACTATTCCCGGGGAGCCCACATGTACCAAGTCTCGGCTTCAGGAATTGCTGTAAACTCATGTCCTTCAAGTGGTGACACCAGAGACTCCCAAGCGTTAGGTTCCAGAGGAAAGGGACAACGAGGGGCGAAGCCTAGGACACACGCCTGCGTCTGGATGTGTGTCCAGATGTGTGTCCGAACGTGAAAGTGCACCCTGAGGGGGAAGCAGGATTGAGAAAAGCAGGCACCATACTGTGCTTTGGACATTCTGGCCTGGGTATTTCAGGAAGGGTCTTTTGGGTACATTCACCTCTTCAGCAAGTCCAGAGAAGTTTGGGGGAGTCTCTCCTGGTTTCAGATCTCCCAGTTATTGGTTGATGACCCCCATTTTGTTTGGCTGTGTTTTAACGTATATAGCGCCCAGTTAAAAAAAGACACTGAGTAGAACTTCCCTGGTGGTCCAGTGGGAAATAATCTATCTGCCAATGCATAGGACCCGGGTTTGATCCCTGATCTGGGAGGATACCACGTGCTTCAGAGCAACTAAACCCATGCAACACAAGTACTGAGCCTGTGCTCTAAAGCCTGTGCTCTGCAACAACAGTACCCACAGCAATGAGAAGCCTGCACACAGGTGGCTAGAAACTCGCTTCTCCTTGCTACAGCTAGAGAAAGCCCACGTGCAGCAAAGAGGCTCAGCACAGCCAAAAAAAAAAAAACAAAAAACAAAAAACTGAGTCCTCTGGACTGACCAAAAGAAGCATCAAAATGCCAGTCTCCAACCAGACCCCAGCCAAGTTTCTGTGGAGAATTCATAGCCCGATTGCTGCTGCAAAAAGAGAAAGAAGCCAGCACAATGAAGACTTGGCATAGCCAAAGATGAATTTTAAAGATTATTAAAGAGAGAAAAAACTTTTAATGAGAAATGAACTCTTCTTTATAAAAGTTTCTGTTCCATGCTTATGATCACAAAGCTTCAAATACTTATATGAGAAAAACTTGTTTACATCATAATATGTAATACTTAAGTCAGTACTTCAATGTAATGGAATGTCAAATTATTATAAAATCACTTCATGGTAATTAGGCAATTAATTCTTGTTGAAAAATTGTAATATATTTTCTCTCATTTCTTTGTTGTCTGTTTCTGAAAGATCTGTCAGTTGTGGACAACAAAGCACACTGTAAAATATAAAGTCTTAAGACATTAGAATTTATTTTCACCAAAATTTTCAGCTTGGCACTGTGTCCAAGTCAATCAACTGTACATTGCTGTACCAATGTCTGCTGTACCAGTGGAAGAGTGGAAGGGGTGGCATAGAAGGTCTTCTTGGCCAAGTGTTGGGTTGGCCAAAATGTTTGCTGCATTTTTCCATAAGATGTTATGTGTATTATTTGACTGAACTCAGGTGCTAAAGGAACTGTCTTTCTTTACATTTACAGGGCACATACTATGTTCCCTGTCATTGTCGACATGCATTTTAATGTTACAAAAGTCTCAAAGTAACCCACTGACATGTATTTGTTAGTGTAAGGCAGGAAAGAAATGTAAATTAAACATTAAATCTGGGTCACAACGTGGATAGAAAAAGTAACGCTAAGGAAAAACTATTGAAAAATAAAAAGAAATAGGATGGCAGGATTTAAGAGATTAGCACTGAAACATATATATTCAGTTCAGTTCAGTTCAGTCGCTCAGTCCTGTCCAATTCTTTGTGACCCCATGGATCGCAGCACGCCAGGCCTCCCTGTCCATCACCAACTCCTGGAGTTCACTTAGACTCACATCCATCAAGTCAGTGATGCCATCCAGCCATCTCAGCCTCTGTTGTCCCCTTCTCCTCCTGCCCCCAATCCCTCCCAGCATCAGTCTTTTCCAATGAGTCAACTCTTCGCATATTACCATATGTAAAAGAGCCTGTGGGAGTTTGATGTATGAGCAAGTGCCCTGGGACAATCTGGAGGAATACGGTGGTGAGAGAGGTGGGTTCAGGAGGGAGGGGACAAATGTACGCCTATGGCCTATTCATGTTGATGTACAGCAAAAACCATCACAATAGTGAAAAAAAAAATTGTGATGGTGAGTTAGGCCTGAACACAGAATCAAAGCTTTCCCACACCTAACACATTTGTGTAGTTTTCCTCCAGTTTGAATTTTCTGAGGGTCAAAAAGTTGATATATTTTACCACATTCTGTACATGTCTAAGTTTTCACTGCCATATGGTGTCAGGGTCCAGCCCCAGTGGATCCAGGGAATTTGAAGTGGGGACGGAGTTGGCAATTCAAGAGAGATTAATTGGAAATTTAAAGAGAGATTAGGGAAGAATAATGTAGTGAAAAAATAGAGGAGAAAAAGAGGCTGGTATTCCTTGGCTTACACAAAGAGCTAATAAAGCCTCAGACAAGAGGCTTGCTCTGTTCACGTAGGCCACTGGCACCCGCTTGAATAGTGAAGGGTACCCCGCCTTGGGCTCCCTCTCGCGTGGGTCTTAGAAGCCCAGGCAAAAAAGTGAACGCAGAGAGCCTTTGTGTTCCAAGTGATCAGCCTGAAAAAGAGAGGGAGGGAGAGGGAGAAAGAGAGAGAGAGAGTCAACACGGGGGAGGCCAAGCTTGTGCAAAAAACCGATAAATTTATTTTCAAAAGGTGCTTATAATATGGATTCTCAGATGATCTGCAACGTCATTCTTTGTGACTGAAGGGTTTGCCACATAATACCATTTATGTGGTTTCTCTCCTGTATGAGCTGCCTAATGGGCAGTTCAGGCTGAAAATGCCCTAGAAACTGCCACATTCATTTCACTTGTATCTTTTCTATGCAGTATGAATTCTCTGAATTATAAGGCCTGAACGCTGACAAAAGGCTCTGTCACACTCACGACATTTGCACTAAAATGTTTCTCACAACTGTCACATCTCTAATGTTTCTCTCTAGTATGAATTCTCTGATGGTTTCTAAGTTCATCATTTCAAATAAAGCACTGGCCATATACATCATGTTTATATGGTTTCTCTCCTGTCTGATCTGCTTGATGATAAGTCATCCATAGATGACTGTGCCTAAATGGTTTGTCACAACTTTTATATTTGTAAGGTTCTCTCCAGTATAAACTCTCTGATGAACTGCAAGGTTTGTATTCACACTGAAAGCCCTGCCACATATACCTCATTTATATGGTTTCTCTCCAGTATGAACTCTCTGAAGAATACCAAGTTTTCCAGTATGACTAAACACCTTGCCACACACATCACATTTAGGTGGTTTCTCTCCAGCATGAAGTCTCCGATGAACAGTAAATTTGGCAGTATGACTAAATGCTTTGTCACATACATTGCATTTGTATGGCTTCTCTCCAGTGTGAATTCTCTGATGAAGTTCAAGTCTTGTAGTTTGATTAAAGGCCTTGCCACATACATCACATTTATATGGTTTCTCTCCAGTATGAACACTCCGATGAACAGCAAAGTTGAACCTACTCTGAAAGCCTTGCCACATATATCACATTTATATGGTTTCCCTCCAGTATGAAGTCTCCGATGAACAGTAAGGTTTCCAGCACAACTAAAGGCCTTTCCACACATATCGCATTTATAAGGTTTCTCTCCAGTGTGAATTCTCTGATGAAGTCCAAGTTTTGCAGTCTGATTAAAGCCCTTGCCACATACATCACATTTATATGGTTTCTCTCCAGTATGAACTCTCCAATGAACAGCAAGGTTTGCAGTTTGACTAAAGGCTCTGCCACAAATATGATATTTATGTGGTTTCTCTCCCATATGGAATCTCTGATGAACTGCAAGTTTTGCAGCTTCATTAAAGGCCATGCCACATATATCACATTTATATGCTTTCACTCCAGTATGAAGACTCTGATGAACAGTAAGGTTTGCAGTATGACTAAACACCTTGTCACATACATTGCATTTGTAAGGCTTCTTTCCAGTATGAATTCACTGATGAACTGCAAGGTTTGAATTTTGACTAAAGGCCTTGCCACATACATCACATTTATATGGTTTCTCTCTTATATGATATCTCCAATGAATTACAAATTTTGCAGCTTGATTAAAGGCCTTGCTACATACATCACGTTTATGTGGTTTCTCTCAAGTATGAATTCTCCAATGCATTGCAAGTTTTGTCGTTTGATTAAAAGCCTTGTCACACATGTCGCATTTATATGGTTTTCCTCCTGTATGGATTCTTTGAGGTCTAGTGAGTTCTGAGTCCTGAAGAAAGGTTATGTCACACTCATTGCATTTGTCAGGCCTTTTCTTTTGTGTTTCATGGTCTGGTAACAGTTCTGAAGGGTGCATAACAGCATTCTCATGTTTATGAGAAAAGCCTTTGCAGACATTACGAGTTCTCTGAGACGATAAACCTGAGGCGCTGACATTTGTCACAACTTGACTACATTCAAAAATTATCCCTTCAGATTGTACCATCTGCAATTCATCCTGAAAGCTTGATCCGTGCCTTTCAAAAGGTCCATTTCCTGCATCACTTCTACTATGATGATGTCTTCCATCAGTGAGATTTTTGTTATGGGATGTAGACATTTCCTTGTCATTTCTTTCATCATCTGTCCACAGACAATCAAAGTCATGTATATTTTCCTGGATCTTCCTGAGGCGAAAATCTTTGATTTCAAGGCTTTCAGCTCTTCCAAACATCACTCTTTGAAAAATTGCCCCTTTCCCACTCTTGCTTTTGCCGGTAACTTCTTGGTCATATGTATATGAGACATATCTACAAGACATAAAGAACCACAGGTATTCTATCAGTTACAATTCATAAATAAATTATTTCTTGTCAAACACATGATATTATAACAAAAGTCCTATCCATCCTGAACAGAATTACAAATCTTCATAATGATGATCTTAAAACTATAGAACACTAAAGGAATAGAACTCTTTAAAAAACAGTGGTCTTATGTAATTCAAACTAACTTTAGGGTAGTGTAGTTTCAAATACAATCAGAAAACATTCATTTTATGCAAACTCGTGTCAGTTCGCAAAGAAAACATATTTTCCCACCATGACCTCAAAGCTCATCCTACTTTGTACTAAACACACTGCTGTCTCATAATTCAGGAGAAACTAATGGTATATTGTACACACTTCATGCACACCTAGACATATTTAAAAGATAAAGAACATATAGGACTAAAGAGGTGACTCACTGGAAAAGAAACTGCCTGCCAATGCAGAAGACACGGCACAGGGGGATACAATCCTTGGGCAGGAAAGATCCCCTGGAGCAGGAAATCACAACCCAGTGCACTATTCTTGCCTGAAAAAAATTCCATGGATAGGAAAGCTTGATGGGCTACAGTTCATGAGATCACAAAGAGTCAGACAGGACTGAGCAACTGAGCAAACAAGCATCAATCAGGCAATGCATTGGAATGGTAAACAGTGCAAAAGAAGCATTCTAATGAATAGTGTAAAAGATAAATGGCAGTTAGTAACTGTTCCATAAATACTGCATTGAGAAAATAAAGAATTATGTAAACCATATATATATATATTTGCTGGACCATGTGGCTTATGAGACCTTGATTTCCTGACCATGGATTAAATCCATGCTCCCTGCAGTGAAACTACTGAATCCTATCCACTGGACTGTCAGGGAATTCCCTAAAATAATTTTTTAAATTAAAAAAAAAACACTTTTCTAAATACCTCTTAGAAATCTATCAGTAGATAGACATATAGGCATTTTATGACTATTAATAAAACCATTAATAAATGGTTCATGTAAGTTCTGTTGTGTAATACAAAAAGACCATCATTTTTTAAAAAACAAAATATAAGTGAAACATTCTCTGCTTACACAATAATCATTCAATACATCAACTCCCTATCTACACAGTAACCTAAATTCACCCAGTTCATTGGCTCCAAGATAATATGTAAAGAAACAAGCTTTGGGGCTACCCTTGTGGCTCAGAGGTAAAGAATCCGCCTGCTAATGCAAGGCACACAGGTTTGATCCCTGATCCAGGAAATCCCCACATGCCTGAGAACAACTAAGCCTGTAGGCTACAAGTGATGATTCTGTGCTCTAGAGCTGGGGAGTCACAACTACTGCGCAAACACACAGAGACCACGCATTGCAACAAGAGAATCCACTAGAATGAGAAGTTCATGCACTGTAATTAGAGGGTAGCCCTTGCTCGCTGCAAATAGAGAAAAGCCCCTGAAGCAACAAAGACCCAGTGCAGCCATAAACAAATAAATTTTAAATAAATCTTTAACATACTGTTATGAAGATGAAGGAATGTGATTGGGAAACCTAGTTAACTAGAGTCGGATGAAGAACCTAAGCTACTCCATTTGGTTAAAAGAGAAACTCTATTTTGTAAGGTTCCGGGAGAAGAGCCTTTAGAAATCCCCTAACCTCACCCCACTGCCCACGAGCCAACCAGACCCCAGACCAAAATCTCCTGACTTAATGCTCAGGAACTTGTGGTCTACCTAGACAATAGGAACCAATCAACAACCAACACACAACCCTTCGAAAGAAAGTGACCAATCAGATGTCCCGCTACCTAGAAATCCTTTCTTTCCATGTATACTCCCTAATAAGCAATGTAATCCAAAACCCGGGGCTCCTCCCTATAGCTGCTGCGTCCGTAATGGTGGGAGCCCCAGCTCGAGCTTGGTAGTAAAAACTCTCTTGCTTTTGCATCGGATATCGGCTCCCGGGTGGTCGTTGGGAGATTTCGCGACTTGGGCATAACATTTGGGGGCTCGTCCAGGATCTCCCACCGGCTTCCTGGGAAGACCGATCCGGAGAGTCATCTGCAGTCGGTAAGCTTTTTTCTGTCTTTCTTTTCGTTTCTGACAGGCCCTATTTTCTGAGACCAGTATATGACTCAGGCAGCCGTGACGACGGGTCACCAGTGGGGGGTCGTTGGGAGACGTCCCTGACCCTCTCGGAGGGGACGGAGTGCCCCTGTTCCCTGTAGACGATAGCGGGTTGCTCCCACTGAACGGCCGGAGGCCGTTGTCTTTCAGTTTTGCCTCCAGACTCCCAGAGGTGTATTTCTCCTATCTCTCTGTCTCTCTGTGTGGCTGTTCGTATTGTCTGTGTTAATTTACCAACATCTGACTGATCCAGGGACGATGGGGCAACGCCATTCTAGCCCCACACCTCTATCCTTGGTTACTGATCATTTTAAGGAGGTTAAGATGCACGCTCATGACCTCAGTGTAGAAATTAAAAGAAATAAATTAAGCAATTTATTTAAGCACTTTTTGCAGCACAGAATGGCCAACTTTCCATGTAGGCTGGCCCTCAGAAGGCGCCTTTGACTTGAGAACTGTGCACTGAGTCTGGGATATCATCTTCTGACCACGGATCAGACACCCTGACCAAGTTCCCTATATCATAGTATGGGAAAATATCATATTGCGCCCCCTCCTTGGGTAAAACCTTTTTTGCCTCAACAGGGATTTTCTACCACTCAGGTGTTGGTGACACGTGTAGGAAAGAACCTGAAGAATCCCAAGGAGCCTGAACTAACGGTGCTGCTATACCCTATCTTGCAGGGGAGAACAGAAGAACTTCTCTTTCCTCCCCCTTACCAATCCCCCGAACCACCACCAGCCCCCATCATCCCTTCACCCAGGGATGAAACACAGGGTGGGGGGGGGGGCCGCACAAAATACTCGCCATCGGCGAGCTAGGTCCCTGGAGGGGCCGGCAGACTCAACCGTTGCCCTTCCCTTACGAGTATCTGATCCCCCCGATGAGGAAGGAAACCAACCTCATCAATATTGGCTCTTTTCTACTAGTGACCTATATAACTGGAGATCCCAAAATGCTAAGTTCTCTGACAACCCTAGAGATTTAACCAATCTTCTAGAAACTGCTTTTTACTCATCAGCCCACCTGGGATGACTGCCAACAGCTGCTCTGCTCCAGATTCTCTTCACCATAGAAGAGAGAGAAAGAATACAGTATGAGGCCCATAAAAGGGTCCCAGGGGCAAATGGAGAACCCACCACTAATATAGATGAAATTAACCCCTTTTTTCCTTTATCGTGACCTGACTGGGATTACAATACAGCACAAGGTAAGGAGAGGCTCCGGGTCTACCGCCAGACTCTCTTTGGGGGGGGGGGGGGGCTTAAGGCAGCTGCAAGGAAACCTACTAACCTAGCTAGAGTGGGAGATGTTCAGCAGGGCCCCACCGAGAGTCCAGCAGCCTTCCTGGAGAGGCTGATGGAGGCCTTTAGACAATACACCCCCATGGATCCAGAAGCAGAAGGCACTCAGGCTGCTTTGATAATGCATTTTGTCAACCAGGCGGCTCCCGACATTAGGAAGAAGTTACAAAAACTAGAACGCCTGGGTGAAAAGAGTATCCAGGATTTAATAACAGGAGCAGAAAGAGTCAACAACACCCGAGAAACCCCCGAGGAAAAACAAGCCAAAGCAGCAGATCGCCAAACCGTAACATGGCACGCATCCTGCTGGCTGCAACAGTTCCTGACTCGAGAGAGAGGGAGCGCCAGTTGCGCTGCCTGGCTGGTGAAGGTAAGAACCATCCCCGTACGCGACCAGCATTAGGAAAGAACCAATGTGCCTATTGTAAAGAGGAAGGACATTGGGCCAAGGGATGCCCTAAGAAAAAGAAGGGACCACGAAAGGCCCCCATCCTGGCCGTCAAAGAACTGAGCAATTAGGGAGGACGGCGTTCAGCACCCCTCCCCGAACCCAGGATAACCCTAAGAGTGGAGGGGACCCCAACTGACTTCCTTGTCGATACAGGGGCTCAATATTCGGTTTTGCTAGAGCCCCAGGGAAAACTGGCCAGAAAGACCTCTTGGGTGCAGGGGGCTACCAGAATGAAACAATACCAATGGACTACCCGAAAATCAGTGGACTTGGGTGTGGGCCGGGTATCCCACTCTTTCATGGTCATTCCAGAATGCCCCTTCCCGCTGTTGGGAAGAGACCTGCTGACAAAAAGGGGGCCCAGATTCATTTCCTCCTGGAGGAAACTAAAATATTCGACCAGGAGGGCAGACCGATCCAAGTACTGACCATTCAATTAGAAGATGAATATCGGTTGCACCAGAAACCTATACTGCCCCCGGTAGACATTCAAAGATGGCTAGATGAATTCCCCAAGGCATGGGCCAAGACAGGGGGAACCGGTTTTGCCAGACACTGCCCTCCTGTATATGTAGAACTCAAGCCACGGGCCGACCTCGTCTGGGTCTGACAATACCCCATAACCCTGGAGGTCCGACAGGGGATCACCCCCCATACACGCAGGCTCCTAGCCCAGAAAATCTTGAGACCCTGCCAATCGGCCTGGAACACCCCCTTGCTCCCTGTCAAAAAACCAAATTCTTGTGACTATCGGCCAGTGCAGGATTTACGAGAAGTCAACCGCTGAGTTTTAGATATTCACCCTACTGTGCCAAACCCATACAACCTCCTGAGCTCTCTCCCACAAGACCATCACTGGTTTACGATCTTAGATTTAAAGGACGCTTTCTTCAGCCTTCCCCTGGCGTCCAAGAGCCAGGACCTTTTTTTTTTTTTTTTTGCTTTTGAATGGTCTGACCCGGAAGAAGGACTCAACGGCCAGCTGACCAGGACCCAGCTGCCACAGGGATATAAGAATTCTCCCACCATCTTCGATGAGGCCCTCCATGAGGATCTGGGTGAACTCAGACAACAACACTCCCAACTAACTTTGTTACAATATGTAGATGACCTCTTACTTGCAGCAAAGGACCAACAGACTTGCCTTATGGGCACCCGAGAACTACTGCAGACCCTTGGAAAATTAGGGTACTGAGCCTCAGCCAAAAAGGCTCAGATATGCCAACCAGAGGTCACCTACTTAGGGTATGTATTAAAGGAAGGACAGAGATGGCTGTCAGAGGCACGAAAGGAGACAGTACTCAAAATCCCTACCCCAGATTCACCTCGAGGGGTGAGAGAATTTTTGGGATCCGCTGGGTTCTGCCGTCTTTGGATCCCAAATTATGCGGAAGTGGCTAAACCCTTATACGAAGCCACAAAAAGTACCACCCCTTTCAGCTGGACGGAGCGGATGGAGACCGCTTTCAAGACAATTAAAACGGCCCTGCTGTCAGCCCCTGCCCTAGGGTTGCCTGACGTTACAAAACCCTTTCTCCTGTACGTAGATGAAAAACAAGGAGTGGCAAAGGGGGTACTGGTGCAACACCTGGGACCTTGGAAGCGGCCGGTGGCTTACTTGTCTAAACGCCTAGACCCCGCGGCGTCAGGCTGGCCCCCATGCCTCCGCATGATTGCAGCAGTGGCCCTAACCGTCAAGGATGCAGATAAACTGACACTGGGGCAAGAGTCGCATATCACCGCCCCCCATGCCATTGAGGGCATACTAAAACAACCCCCAGATAGGTGGATCAGCAACGCTCGGCTGACCCACTACCAAGGATTACTGCTAAACCGCTCCAGAATCATCTTTCTGCAGCCTACTGCTCTCAATCCGGCTACACAGCTTCCTAACCCGGATTTTGAAGCCCCAGAGGAGCCTGGTGGGCTACGTCCATGGGGTCACAGAGAGTAGGACACGACTTTCACTTTTCAGATAGAGATATAAATGCAGATGCAGGTGTAAATATAGATTGGAGTTTTTGTTGTTCAGTCGCTCAGTCGTGTCTGACCTTTGTGACCCCACGGACTGCAGCATGCCAGGTTTCTGTCCTTCAGCAACTCCCGGAGATAGATAGATACAGATACTCTTGATGACAGTGAAGGAGGAGAGTGAAAAAGTTGGCTTAAAACTCAACATTCAGAAAACTAAGATCATGGCATCTGGTGCCATCACTTCATGGCAAATAGATGGGGAAACAGTGGGAACAGTGAGAGGCTTTATTTATTTATTTATTTATTTAGGCTCCAAAATCACTGCAGATGGTGACTGCAGCCATGAGATTAAAAGACACTTACTCCTTGGAAGAAAAGTTATGACCAACCTAGACAGCATATTAAAAAGCAGAGACATTACTTTACTAAGTTTTGTCTAGTCAAAGCTATGGTTTTTCCAGTAGTCATGTATGGATGTGAGAGTTGGACTATGAAGAAAGCTGAACACCAAAGAATTGATGCTTTTGAACTGTGGTGTTAGAGAAGACTCTTGAGAGTCCCTTGGACTGCAAGGAGATCCAACCAGTCAATCCTAAAGGAAATTGGTCCTGAATATTCATTGGAAGGACTAATGCTAAAGCTGAAACTCCAATACTTAGCCACTGATGCAAAGAACTGATTCATTTGAAAAGACCCTGATGCTGGGAAAGATTGAAGGCAGGAGGAGAAGAGGATGACAGAAGGTGAGATGGTTGGATGGCATCACCAAATCTAAGGACATGAGTTTGAGTAGGTTCTAGGAGTTGGTGATGGACAGGGAAGCCTGGCGTGCTGCAGTCCACGGGGTTGCAAAGAGTGGGACACAACTGAGCAACTGAATTGAACTGATAGATACAGATATAGATGGGGCCTTCCCAGGTGGCTCTAGTGATAAAGAGTCCAGTTGCAATTGCAGAAGTAAGAGATAGGTGTTCAATCCCTGGGTTGGGAAGTTCCCCTGAAGAAGGGATAGCCTGCCCACTCCAGTATTCTTGACTGGAGAATCCCCACAGACAGAGAAGTCTGGTGGGCTTCCAGACCATGGGGTCACAGAGTCAGACATGACTGAGTGACTAAGCACAATCCATGATTGCAGCGACATACTAGCCCAGGTACATGGAATGCGAGAGGACTTGCAAGATCGCCCTCTAGCGGATGCTGAAGTTACCTGGTATACGGATGGAAGCAGTTTCGTCCGAGATGGGCTCAGGTACGCAGGGGCAGCCGTAACCACGGAAACCCAAATCGTGTGGGCGGAAGCACTACCTCCGGGCACTTCAGCTCAAAGGGCTGAACTAATCGCCCTAACAAAAGCTCTCCAGTTGGGGAAGGACAAAAAACTTAACATCATTACCGATAGCTGATATGCCTTTGCTATTGCCCAAATACAAGGAGCCATCTACAGAGAGAGAGGCCTCCTCATGGCTGAGGGTAAAACAATCTAAAATAAAGAAGAAATAAAAGCCCTCCTCGCGGCATTATGGCTGCCTAAAAAAACTAGCCATAATACACTGCCTGGGACACCAAAAGTCAGGCACCCTGACCTCAAAGGGAAACAATTTGGCAGACAGATCAGCCTGAGATGCAGCCCAGGGCACCGTGATAGAAGCCACCCTTCAATTGCCTGACCCCGGGAGCCCTGTTCTGCCAGCTTTACCCAACTACTCACCAAGAGACTTAGACTGGATAAAAAGTTTGCCCATGACCCAACAACTGGCCGGGTGGTGGCGGGCAGCAGACAGCTCCCCGATCCTCCCGGAGGAACTAGGAAAGCAGGTGTTACTGAGGATGCATCACGCCACTCACCTGGGAAACCGCAAGATGCAGGACCTGATTAGACATGCCAAAATTACCATGAGAGACATCAGATTGACGATAGAAAATATCGTATCAACCTGCAAGGCCTGCCAGCTCACTAACGCTGCCCATCATCCAGCCAACCACAGGTCTAGAGAACATGGAAGTCGGCCAGGAGCATACTGGGAGGTGGACTTCACTGAGGTAAAACCGGTTAAATATGGATACAAATATCTAATGGTATTCATAGATGCCTTCTCAGGGTGGGTAGAAGCTTTCCCCACCAAGAGAGAAACAGCACAGGTGGTGGCCAAAAAGCTGATTGAAGACATCTTGCCACGGTTCAGGTTTCCTGCACAGGTTGGGGTCGGACAATGGGCCAGCCTTCGTATCTCAGGTAAGCCAGGGGGTAGCCTGGGCTTTGGGGGTAGGTGGAAGTTACATTGTGCTTATAGGCCCCAGAGCTCAAGACAAGTAGAAAGGATGAATAGAACACTCAAAGAAACATTAACAAAACTAGTTGCTGAGACTGGCAGGGACTGGGTGGCTCTCCTCCCCTTTGCCCTATCCCGGGTGTGAAACTCCCCCCTACCAACTGGGACTTACCCCCTTCGAAATTATGTATGGGATACCTCCTCCAATAATTCCTAACCTAAAAATAGAGGTGCTAAAAGAGATAGATGATCAAAGATTACTCTTTTGTCTCTAGTCCTTACAATACTCCCACAGGGAGTGGAAGAGGCTCAAGGCATTATATGAATCAGGCCCACCACCTTAACCCCACCGCTATTGGTCAGGAGACTGTGTGTACGCGTGCCACCATCGTCAAGAGACCCTAGAGCCCAGGTGGAAAGAGCCCTTCCTAGTTGTCTTGACAACACCCACTGCTCTCAAGGTTGACGGCATATCTACTTGGGTTCACTACACCCACATATGGCCTGTGGACCTGTTCTCCTAAGGGAAGAATTCCTCCCCCAATGGAAGACCAAGCTGGACAAAACAAATCCACTCAAACTCAAGCTACAAAGGCGATAAAAGTACTGTTTATACTGTTGTCTCTACGGCTTAGTGCTGCCACTAACCCTCATCAACCAATGAACTTGACTTGGATGATTCTAAGCACAACTAGGGGAGAAGTAATTAACTCCACCTCAGCCATTCATCCCCAAAACACCTGGTGGCTGGACTTGGAATTCGACTCTGTCTTCTGGCCACGGGATCTTGGGACATCGGCGAATGGGAGGTAAAGATGCCCAGCAAGCCTGAATGTGGGGCTAGCATTAATAGGTGTAATATTCAGCCCCCCACTAACTCAGGGCCTGGGTGCAGCCACTACATCCAAAGGGCAAGCTTACGGGAAACACCCTTCTATGTGTGCCCCGGAGGGAGATGGGACCGGGCGACCATCAATAACTGCGGAGGGGCTGACAAGTATTATTGTGCCGTTTGGCGATGCAAGTCAATGGGGACGGTCGATTGGGAGCCCCCTGTTCATGGTGACTTGATTATCTTGGGTCGTGTTTCGGGGCCCACTGGGTCAAATGGGGGACATGGAAGGGGGTCCCTCATAACTGGGCCTTGTATGAACTTTCTTTGCAATCCGGTGAGGCTCAAATTCTCAACTGAAGGAAAACAGTTCCCTGGTTGGGAAGCCGGACAATCCTGGGGCCTCTGGCTATATCAGTCAGGAAATGACAATGGGTTGCTGTTTACCATCAGATTGAAAGCAGGACCCATACAGATCGGCCCAAATCAGGGCATAGGGCCCAATTCAGTCCTAGTGCCATGAGAGCCTACCCACACCCCCATTCCCCCCCCCCCGCCCCCCGGCTCGAGAACCTACCCAAATACCTCCAGGGCCCTATATTACTAATACAAGCAACTCCCCTCAAGTTAGCCTTATGGGACCTAACATTAAGGATGATCAGGACCCATTATTTAATATGATAACACCTATTGGGTCCTAAATTCCACTCGCCTGGACCTGACTAGCAGTTGCTGGTTATGTTCTGACATCAAACCCCCCTATTATGAAGGTATAACTGTCCCAGGAGTTTACAGTCAAACCAGAGACCACAGAGCTTGCAGATGGCAGCAGAAAGGAGATACCAGATTAACCCTCTAACGAGTAACCGGGTGGGGCCTTTGCATAGGAAATGTCCCCCAAACCTACCAACATCTTTGCCATTCCATAGATTCTATAGAGACAACTGGGTACTTGGTGCCTCCCCAAGAAAATTGGTGGGCCTGCTCCATGGGCTTAGCCCCTTGTATTCACGGGCAGGTGCCAAATGACTCCAGAGATTTCTGCGTATTGGTACTATTAGTCCCCTGACTGTTCTATCACTCCAGTGATGAAATCCTCCCGAAACTAGAAGCTTCACACCGGTCTAAGAGAGAGCCAGTCTCAGCCCTAACCCTCACAGTCCTACTGGGGTTAGGGGCGGCCAGGGCAGGAACTGGGACATCCTCTTTAATAGTACAGAATCAATACTATTCTAGCCTAAGAGCAGCCATTGATCTTGATATTGAAAGACTAGAAAGCTCAATCAGCCACCTCCAAGAGTCACTGAGTTCTCTGGCGGAAGTGGTATTGCAGAATAAAAGGGGATTGGATTTGATTTTTCTCCAACAGGGGGGCCTATGTGCTGCGTTAGGAGAAGAATGTTGTTTTTATGTGAAGCACTCGGGGGTAGTCAGGGAATCCCTGGCCAAGATAAGAGAAGGGCTGAGTCAGAGAAAAAGAGAAAGAGAAATGTCTCAAACCTGGTTTGAATTCTGGTTCAATTCATCCCCTTGGTTCGCAACTCTCATATCTTCCTTGGTGGGGCCCCTGATTATCTTGTTACTACTACTCACCTTCAGGCCATGCTTACTAAACAAATTGGTGGCCTTCATTAAAAGCCACATCAACACAGTGCAGCTCATGGTACTCAGGTCCCAATATGCAGCCCTGCCAACAGTCCCCTTAGCGGGAGACAATATAGAGCTGACCCCAGACCCATGATTGTGTCTGTCCTGGATCCTAGAGAAGGGGGGAATGAAGAACCTAATGCTGGGGTCCAGCCCCAGTGGATCCAGGGAATTCGAAGCAGGGACGGCGTTGGTGAGGAAAAAACTTATTTATTTATTTATTAATATAAGATTAGATTAGGAAGAAATAGTGTAGTAGGAAAATTAAGTGGAGAAAAGAGGCTGAATAACTTGGTTTACGTGGAAAGCCAATAAAGTTCCAGACAAGGAGCTTGCACCATCTACGTTAGCCACCAGCGTCCGTTTGAATATCGGAGAGTGCCCAGCCTTGGGCTCTCTCTCTTACGGATCTTAGAAGCCGGGACAAGTAAGTAGACATGGCGAGCCTCCACGCCCCAAATGCGAATTCAGCCTGAAATTAGAGTAAAGAGGAGACACGGGGGAAACCAGTCCTTCCAATGACTGGCTCCCCCTCTACTGTCCTTCAAGGCCGTTTATACTTTTGGTTATACATAGAGATCAATGGGTAATACAAAGTTATGCAGTGTTAGCAGCCCAGACTCTTATCAAAACCAGGTTTTTCTCTCTGCATACAAGTCTTAGGTGATTTACATCATCTTCCGGCCAAAAGGGCCAATTAACATTTTACAGCCTTTTTTCTGATAAGGGTTTGTCAACCAGAAGTCTTATTTGTGTTGTTCTTCTCAAAGTCTGGTGCCACTCTCAGAAAACACTAAATAAAGTTACATTCTTACATAGCAAAGATACAGCAATTTATAACAAGTAAAAGGAGTACAGTGATTATAACAAAAGAAAAGTAATTAACTCAAAAGTCTAGTGTTGTTAACATCAAAACTATTATATATCCTTTTCCATATCCCGTTTACATTGATTAACATCCTCCCAGGTGCCTAAAAGATAAAGAATATGGAGATCTGGCAGCAATCATTGAGTCAACAGTGAAATCCTGTCACCAATATGATTTCTAGCTCTTTAGAAAAGGCTCTGTATCTTTAGAAGCTTTAAGCTTAGTGCCTCTGGCAGTTGGAGGGCTGTAAGCAATTCACAAGCTGTAAGAGATCTGGGGGAACCTGTTAGGCAAGCTAGAGAGTTATCTGAGGGGGCTTAACTGAAACACCCCTTTCAAATGCAGAAGACTAAAGCCCTGAGTTGACCTTTTCCAGAGAATATCAGAAGAGTGGAAAAGCAGGCAGATTCTTATTTTGGGGGGTACATGCTCAGGAAATACCAGGGGGAAAACCTGAGGTCTGATTAGCCTTGCCATCATAGCTCTGCTGTATGACCTTGTCACGGGTGGAATTCCTCACGCTGGCTCCCGGCAACCTAAGCTACTCCATTTGGTTAAAAGAAAAACTCCATTTTGTAAGGTTCCAGGAAAAGAGCCTTTGAAAATCCCCTGACCTCACCTCACCGCCCATGAGCCAATCGGACCCCAGACCAAAATCTCCTGACTTAACGCTCAGGAACTTTTGGTCTACCTAGACAATAGGGACCAATCAACAACCAACACACAACCCTTTGAAAGAAAGTGACCAATCAGAGTCCCCTTACCTAGAAATCCTTTTTTTCCATGTATACTCCCTATATAAGCAATGTAATCCAAAATCCGGGGCTCCTCCCTATAGCCGCTGCGTCAGTAATGGTGGGAGTCCCAGCTCGAGCTTGGTAATAAAAACTCTCTTGCTTTTGCATCGGGTATCAGCTCCCGGGTGGTCGTTGGGAGATTTCGTGACTTGGGCATAAAATCAGAGACAATTCTCTTGGGAATGAAATGTAAAGTAACTACATACAAGATGTAATGTAGATGAGACATGTGACAATAAGCATGACAGGAAGTAAATATATCTTTTAAGCAAAAGTAACGATGTGCTTCCACTGTAGGGGGCACAGATTCTATCCATGAATGGGGAACTAAGAACCAGAATGCCATGTGGCACAGCAATAATAATAATAATAATAACTTCTAATTTTTTCTGTAAAACACACAAGAGTCTATGAAACCTAATAGCACTAATTACCACAGGAGGGGGACAAGGGGAAGTAAATCCCTTTGAAATAGCTCATCACATGCTACCCAAAGTCAAGCAATAAATTGACAGGAGTCAAATGACAGACTGTTGCAGAACATATAAAGACCTTGCCTTTGGGACCTCTTTGCCTGGAGTCCAACTTCCATGAAACCTCTCTCTTTAAAAAAAAAAAAAAATCACTTTGTTCATTTAGAAACAGCCATCTGTAGGTCAGAAGTACTTTGCATTTTCCTTAATAAAATGTAATTTTGAGGTACGAGTTGGAAGGGCTACAGGTTGGACATCTGCAATCATCTACCCTCCACTTTAATGCCCTGAGATAAGAGATAGGTGGGCTCGGTTAAGGAATTTACAGCCAACAAAAACAGAGTAAACAGGCAGTTTGTCTCTTAACTCAAGGGAACAATCACGGCAAGGACAAAGAAAGGAAAAAACCCTGTCTGATACAGGAGACAATACACAAGTGCAGAAAGGCGCCTTGGAGTTAAAAGTCAGAGGATCAGTCCAGGCCATAATGAGTTCTGCTCCTCTGAGAAGCCTTTACTTCAAGATCCAGGGTGTGCCTGTGTACCCAAGGGGAGGGTCCTGAGACAAATTAACCAGGGGGGCAAAGCAAGGTGATTGGCCCACATTTCTCATACCTTTCTTACTAAAAACACGTCTTACTTTCCTTTAGCAATCATGAGCTGTCTGTTATATTAGCATTTTGTAGACCGGTGAACATAAATACCAGTGATAATGTCTAAGAATATTTGCTTTCTTATAGAGAACATCTCAGGGTGGCACCAAATGTATTCATTAATAGTCCAAAATCTCTTTAGTTTGTCTGTAAGAGGAAATGAGTTTCCAGTAATCTGTGTTTTAGAATCTTATTTTATTTGGAAATGACCTAGATATTCAACAAACTTTCATCACTTAGTTTAGCACGACCCTAGAAATTCAGGTTATTCAAATCTGGAGAGATTACTTTAGACAGACATTTCTAAAGGATAATAACTCCTAACAGAGTTAATCTAAAAGACCCAGTTGCATTTGCATTCTTTCCTTAAAAGTTTCTTCACTCGAGTTACTTTAAGCGCTGACAAACTTACTTAACATTAAACCTAGGTACAATAAAAGTATTAGACAATGTTGAAGACACAAGACATGTCTTAATTAGATTAGCAAACAAACATTAATACTAGATATTTAATATTGAATATTTCCCAGTTCACGTGAACCTGAAAGTCATTTAGGTTAATTTCTCTTGTAATTGTTTGATTTGTAAGTGCTTACTTTTTTTTTTTAACAAACAATTGAATTAGAGCTCATTTACAAATTCACCTCAGCAATATTATCCAAAAACAAAGACACACACTGAGATAAACATAAATGCAAATCGACAGACATGAGAGCTCTCATACTTTCCTGCTTGAGATTTAAAATGTCTCTTTCACCTTTTTCTTCCCACCCCCCGCCCCGTGGTTTAAAATTCTAATTTGCCCAAGACTGACATCCCTGGATAAATGGGTTACGTACTTCAAGGACATGGCATAGGTTGCATGCTATGCAAGGTTGCTTCAGTCCTGTCCAACCTCCTGCAACCCCATGGACTCTAGCCCACCAGGCTCCTCTGTCCATGATGGGGCTCTGCAGGCAAAAATGCTGGAGTGCGTTGCCATTCATTCCCTACCCAGGGATCAAATCCACGTCTCCTGTGTCTCCCCAAGGGGCTGGCAGGTTCTTTACCACTAGAGTCATCTGGGAAGCCCTGGCAAAGGTTAACTTTCAGCTTTTTTTCAGCAGGTCTTTTTAACAAGCTTGCTGTTTTTAATTCCACATGTAAAAAGAACCAGTTTTGCACTTTCAAAGAAAAAAAAATTTATCTTAACCAGTTTTCTCCAGAGTCTAAACAATATGGCTATCCTGTATCAAACAAGTTATCTTTCCTTTCTATAGTCATAGATTTATGGCTAAAATACAGATCAAATAGTGCTCAAATTGACTGTGATAACAGGGCCAGAAGGACTGATAAAAATCTTGGAACGTCCCTCCAAGGAGATGGGGGTGTTTGATCAGAAGAATCTAAAGGGGTAAACAAACTTGCTAGAGTGAGGGAACCTGAGTTCCCCCTCCCCGCTCAGAGACTGGGGCAGTTAGAAGGGACCAGCTGATGGAGAGGGAGACAGAGGGGTTGGGAGGGCTGTAAGGCCACAACAGGACAAAGAATGGAGAGAGAAAGGCAGTGGGGGACACAGTTGGAGCTGTGGGCCGGCTAAAGAGAGTCGACTTAAAAAGTGAAGATTTGATCAGCCAAAATATAATGTGACATTGTAATATGGATAATCATCTTCACAAATAACATAGTTCTTTTTTCAGTTGTAATTTCTCTTTAGATACTTTTAAGTTACCTTTATTTACCTCACGGTAGGCAGAGAGGAGGATCCAGGAGCCAACTTGGATGGTGCTAAGCCTGGGGTTGGATGGCAAGGGCCCCTGCAAAAGCTGAACAATCTCAAGATTTGTCCCCTATCTTATCTATGGTGCTGCAAGACTTGCACTCACAGGAAACAGTCAGGACATTCACACTCAGGGTAGTTTCCATGCAGGTTAGAAGCAAGGTCAGAGGAATGCACTGCTTTGTCTTGAAGCCTAAACAACACTATGTATTTAATTTCCCTAACCCTGGTAAGAGAAACCCAAGTAAGATGGTAGGTGTTGCAAGAGGGCATCAGAGGGCAGACACACTGAAACCATGCTCACAGAAAACTAGTCAATCTAATCACACTAGGACCACAGCCTTGTCTAACTCAATGAAACTAAACCATGCCCATGGGGCAATCCAAGACGGGCGGGTCATGGTGGAGAGGTCTGACAGAATGTGGTCCACTGGAGAAGGGAATGGGAAGCCACTTCAGTATTCTTGCCTTGAGAACCCCATGAACAGTATGAAAAGGCAAAATGATAGGATACCGAAAGAGGAACTCCCCAGGTCAATAGGTGCCCAATAAGCTACTGTAGATCAATGGAGAAATAACTCCAGAAAGAATGAAGGGATGGAGCCAAAGAAAAAACAATACCCAGCTGTGGATGTCACTGGTGATAGAAGAAAGGTCCAATGCTGTAAAGAGCAATATTGCATAGGAACCTGGAATGTCAGGTCCATGAATCAAGGCAAATTGGACGTGGTCAAACAAGAGATGGCAAGGGTGAACATCGACATTCTAGGAATCAGCGAACTAAAATGGACTGGAATGGGTGAATTTAACTCAGATGACCATTATATCTACTACTGCGGGAAGGAATCCCTCAGAAGAAATGGAGTAGCCATCATGGTCAACAAAAGAGTCCGAAATGCAGTACTTGGATGCAGTCTCAAAAACGACAGAATGATCTCTGTTCATCTCCAAGGCAAACCATCCAATATCACGGTAATCTAAGTCTATGCCCCAACCAGTAATGCTGAAGAAGCTGAAGTTGAATGGTTCTATGAAGACCTACAAGACCTTTTAGAACTAACATCCCAAAATGATGTCCTTTTCATTATAGGGGACTGGAATGCAAAAGTAGGACGTCAAGAAACACCTGGAGGAACAGGCAAATTTGGCCTTGGAATGCAGAATGAAGCAGGGCAAAGACTAATGAAGTTTTGCCAAGACAATGCACTGGTCATAGCAAACACCCTCTTCCAACAACACAGGAGAAGACTCTACACATGGACATCACCAGATGGTCAACACCGAAATCAGACTGATTATATTCTTTGCAGCCAAAGATGGAGAAGCTCTCTACAGTCAACAAAAACAAGACCGGGAGCTGACTATGGCTCAGATCACGAACACCTTAATACCAAATTCAGACTGAATTTGAAGAAAGTAGGGAAAACCGCTAGACCATTCAGGTATGACCTAAATCAAATCCCTTATGATTATACAGTGGAAGTGAGAAATAGATTTAAGGGCCTAGATCTGATAGATAGAGTGCCTGATGAACTATGGAATGAGGTTCGTGACATTGTACAGGAGACAGGGATCAAGACCATTCACACGGAAAAGAAATGCAAAAAAGCAAAATGGCTGTCTGGGGAGGCCTGACAAATAGCTGTGAAAAGAAGAGAAGCAAAAAGCAAAGGAGAAAAGGAAAGATATAAGCATCTGAATGCAGAGTTCCAAAGAATAGCAAGGAGAGATAAGAAAGCCTTCTTCACCGATCAGTGCAAATAAATAGAGGAAAACAGCAGAATGGGAAAGACTAGAGATCTCTTCAAGAAAATTAGAGATACCAAGGGAACAATTCATGCAAATATGGGCTCGATAAAGGACAGAAATGGTCTGGACCTAACAGAAGCAGAAGATATTAAGAAGAGGTGGCAAGAATACACAGAAGAACTGTACAAAAAAGATCTTCATGACCCGGATAATCACGATGGTGTGATTACTCATGTAGAGCCAGACATCCTGGAATGTGAAGTCAAGTGGGCCTTAGAAAACATCACTATGAACAAAGCTAGTGGAGTTGATGGCATTCCAGTTGAGCTATTTCAAATCCTGAAAGATGATGCTGTGAAAGTGCTGCACTCAATATGCCAGCAAATTTGGAAAACTCAGCAGTGGCCCCAGGACTGGAAAAGGTCAGTTTTCATTCCAATCCCAAAGAAAGGCAATGCCAAAGAATGCTCAAACTACTGCACAATTGCACTCATCTCACATGCTGGTAAAGTAATGTTAAAAATTCTCCAAGAACAGGCAACTGGATATTTCAACGTTTGAAATCAGCTTTATAAACACTTGAGCTGTGGAGAAACTCCTTGTGTATCACACAGTGGGCAGGTCACCTGAAGGAAAGACAAGTTTAAACTCCTGATATCAATCATGAAGCTTTACATGTATGAGTCAACAAGATTTTGAGCTTAGTCAAGAAAAACAGGCGATCTCAAAAGGTACAGAGGGAACGTGCAGAGGTACCCCAGGGCAGATCCCTACTTCAGAGGGAAGTGATCCTCACCCACAGACAGCAGGTTCCTGAGGGTCTCCACCATCACATCCTTGTACAAGGTCCTCTGGGCAGGGTCCAGGCATTCCCACTCCTCAGGAGTGAAATCTAGGAACACATCCTTGAAGCTCAACTGTGCCTGAAATGAAAACACATTCCACCAATGGGCCCTGAGGAGGATTCTTAGTTTCACACAAATTGAGAAGAGGTGAGAGGGGTAAAGCTCAGTTCAGTTGGAGTAATATTCTGATAAACCCATTAAAAGCTGCTTGAAGCAAACTGTTGGTCTCTAATCTAATTTAAAATTTCCTCTTTTTCCCTAAGATTATGACATCCTGCAATCAACATATGTTTGTCATGTATGTGGAAAATACATAAAATACACAAATTAAAACCAGCACTGGGTTGTCTATGCAGAAGAGTTCCATTCAACACACTGACTGACGTAGTGTCACTATCTAGATGAGTTACAGCAAGACTGGGGTCTTCAGAGACGACAAAGTCCACAGTGACGTTAAAAGAACACACACTGTGATGATGATGACACCATCACACTGACGACAGGTGTTTCAGCACGTCCTACACACTAAGCATTACTCTAAAGACTTCACACGGATGAACTTGTCATCAACAAAACAGCACGTTAGAGAAAGATCTCGTCCACCTTACTGGGGAGAAAAATCTTTCACTCTAAGAAATCGCTCAGATCAAACAGTTAAGAAATGAGGCAACAGTACCTGAGCTCAGGTGGTTGGGAGAGACAACTGAACCTAAAGAATCAACCAGTTAACTACCTGAGAAGGAAAGTGCATCCACAGACAGTTCCCTGAGAATACCTGAAACACGTTCAAGGCAGCTGAAATACAATAGAACAGCATAAATGGTCATGATACAGGGTCACACCCTCTCCCATCGCAACCCACACAATGTCAATACTCTGACTACAGTTTACATCATTCATGTGATGATGCAGAAAAAACAACATCATGCACTTAAGATACAACTGCAACTGCTACAAAGCATACACCATTATTTATGAGATGATGTTTTTGTAATAAAAGTGTGGACTTACATATCCATGCATTCATGCATGCATGTGTAAACACACAATTGATTGAAACAAGAGTTGTATTTTTTCTTTCATTCTATCAAATTTCATTCAGCATCAGCTTTGTGCCTCAAACTTGAAATACAGCAGTGAACATGATGGAGCTTACAATCTAGCAGCCAGCCAGCCAATTTCATCCACAATTTTAATGTAACTACTGAAATAAGTGCTCTGACACAGGCCCGGTGCTAGGACAAGATTAAACAGAAAGTCTTAAACTACATTGAGAAATTAGACAAGGTCTCTGTGAGGAAGAAACTTAGGACTGGCAAGGTGGGAAACAGAAGAGTCTTGCAAGCAGAGAGAACAGCCTGAGTGCCAGCTCTGAGGCAGGAAGATATTTACTGAACAGAAAGTCAGCCAGTGTGACTGGGACACAGGGAATGTACATGGGGTGATGCCAGGCAGAGGCTAATTTATGCAAGACCTATGGATTTAGGACTTTATTCCAAAAGCTACTGGAAGTCACTGAAGAATCTGCAAGAGGAAAGTTAGACACTTAGATTTGTTTTTCAGAGCTCAATCTGCTGTGTGTGGAAGTTGTTGTTTACCTGCTTACTCATGCCAGACTCTTTGCAACCCCCTGAGGGCAGTCTGCCAGCTCCTCTATCCATGGAATTCTCCAGGCAAGAATACTGAGTGGGTTCCCATTCTCTTCTTTATTTTACTTCTTCATTCAGTAACTTTGTCAACATTCTATTTCTTTTTCAAGCTCATTTATTTTGCTTATGTTGGGTCTTTGCTGTGAGTGGGCTTTCTCTAGTTGCAGCTGCAGTGCCTGGGCTTCTCCTTGCAGTGGCAAGGAGAGTCTCGTTGATTGATAACATAGGCTTGTAAAATTTGTCCAGGAAAGTGAGTGTCTTGATCACTAAAAACTGTACAAAGTACACCGCAAGTGAAAAACACATTTCAAAAATATTTATTTATTTCATTTTGGCTGTGCTGGGTCTGCACTGCTGCTCGGACTCTCTATTTGCAGCAAGCAGGGGCTATTGTTTGCTGAGGTGCACTGGCTTCTCACTGCGGCGTCTTCTCTTGCAGAGCATGGACTCTAGGGGGTGTGGGCTTCAGTAGTTGTGGCTTCCAGGCTTTAGAGCACAGGCTCGGTAGTTGGGTTACATGGGCTTAGTTGCTCCACAGCATGTGGGATCTTCCCAGATCAGGGATCGAACCTACGTCTCCTGCATTGGTAAGGGGATTCTTTACTGCTGAGCCTCCAGGAAAGCCCATGAGTTAATTTTCTTGCTGACAAACTTTACAACAAATATACTTACTGACTTTGAGTAAACCTGGGTACCATAAAAACATTGTGCTGAATAGTAATGTGTTGTTTTTGAGTTGTTGTTCAGTTGCTCAAGTTGTGTCCAGCTCTTTGTGACCCCATGGACTGCAGCACACGAGGCTCCCCTGTCCTTCACCATCTCCCAGAGCTTGCTCAAACTCATGTCCATTGAGTCAGTGACGCCATTCAACCATCTCATCCTCTGCCCCCTTCTCCTCCTGCCTTCAATCTTTCCCAGCATCAGGGTCTTTTCTAATGAGTCACTTCTTTGCATCAGGTGGCCAAAATATTGAAGCTGAAGCTTCAGTCCTTCCAATGAATATTCCAGGTTGATCTGCTTTAGGGTTGACTGGTTTGATCTCCTTGCTGTCCTAGGGACTCTCAAGAGTCTTCTCCAACACCATCACTCAAAAGCATCAATTCTTCAACACGCAGCCTTCTTCATGGCCCAACTCTCACATCTATACATGACTACTGGAAAAACCATAGCTTTGACTAGACAGACCTTTGTGGGCAAAGTAATGTCTCTGCTTTTTAATATGCTGTCTAGGTTGGTCATACTTTTTCTTCCAAGCAGCAAGTGTCTTTTAATTTCATGGCTGCAGTCACCTTCTGCAGTGATTTTGGAGCCTAAGAAAATGAAGTCTCTCAGTGTTTCCACATCTATTTGCCATACAGTGATGGGACTTCATGCCATGATCTTAGTTTTCTGAATGTTGAATTTTAAGCCAGCTTTTTCACTCTCCTCTTTCACTTCAGTTCCTCTTCACTTTCTGCCATAAGGGTGCTGTCATCTGCACATCTGAAGTTATTGATATTTTCCCCAGCAATCTTGATTCCAGCTGGTGCTTCGTCCAGCCTGGCATTTTGCATGATGTGCTCTGAAGCTAAGTTAAATAAGCAGAGTGACAATATACAGCCTTGATGTACTTCTTTGTACTCCATTCCCAATTTGGAACCAGACCATTGTTCCATGTTTGGTTCTAACTGTTGCTTCTTGACCTGCATACAGGTTTCTCAGCAAGCAGGTAATGTGATCTGGTATTCCCATCTCCTTAAGAATTTTCCAAAATTTGTTGTGATCCACATAGTCAAAGGCTGTAGCATAGTCAGTGACACAGAAGTAGATGTTTTTCTGACATTCTCTTGCTTTATGGATGTTAGAAATGTGATCTCTAGTTCCTCTGCCTTTTCTAATTCCAGCTTGAATGTCTGGAAGTTCTTGGTTCATGTACTGTTGAAGCCTAGCCTGGAGAATTTTGAGCATTACTCTGCTAGCATCAACACTATGAAAAGGCAAAAAGATAACGACACCGAAAGATGAACTCCCCAGGATGGTAGCTGCCCAGTGTGCTGCTGGAGGAAAGCAGAGAAATAGCTCCACAATGTGTGAAGAGGCTGAGCCAAAGCAGAAACAACGCCCAGTTAGGGATGTCTCTGGAGGTGAAAGTGAAGTCTGAAGCTGTAAAGAACAGGATTGTGTGGGAACCTGGAATGTTACGTCCATGAATCAAGGTAAATTGGAAGTGGTCAAACAGGAGATGGCAAGGATGAACATCAACTTTCTAGGAATCAGTGACCTAAGATGGACCAGAATGGGTGAATTTAATTCAGATGACCATTATATTTACTACTGTGGGCAAGAATCCCTTAGAAGAAATGGAGTAGCTATCATAGTCAACAAAAGAGTCCAAAATGCAGTACTCGGATGCAATCTCAAAATCTACAGAATGATCTCTGTTCATTTCCAAGGCAAACCATTCAATATCACAGTAATCCAAGTCTATGCCTCAGCCACTAATGCCAAAGAAACTGAAGTTGAACAGTTCTGTGAAGACTTACAGATTTCACAGAACTAAACCAAAAAAGAGATGTCCTTTACATCATCGGGGATTGGAATGCAAAAGTAGGAAGTCAAGAGATACCTGGACTAACAGGCAAGTTTGGCCTTGGAGTACAGAATGAAGCAGGGCAAAGCTAACGATTTTATTAAGAGAACACACTGGTCATAGCAAACGCCTGTCAACTACAAAGTGGCATTGACCAAGAGCAGTGCCAGTGATTGAACAACAAAGGCGTTTACTGTCTGCCTCTATGGAGAGTGAACCCCATGCTCCTATAGCTGTTGTCCTTCAACAGCTGTGGAGTGAGGCACTCCATGATGCAGGGAATCCGGTGAGACGGGTCTTTAGACAATTGGATTTTTTTTTTAATGTTTTTAGGAACAGATTTTATGGTCTCTATCATTGCATCTCCTCCTATCTAGAGAAGCACTAAATCCCTTTATGGTGACATCATATCCTCATGCCTAACAAAAAATCTTTTGTAAAATAAGTGCTTCATGGTATTGAACTTCCCATTCACCAAAACCTTGTATATTGCCCTTCCCCACTGCCGTTTGAAGCAGTCTCTCAGAGCTGTCTGAGATGCTGCCCCCGGGTACAGTCCTCATTTTGCCCTCATTTTGTTTGGTGCCATCCTAAAATGTTCTCTCTAAGGAAGCAAAGGTTTTAGAAATTATCACTGGTATTTATGCCCCCCAATCTATAAAATGCTAATATAAAAGTCAGTTCTTTGCAGTTAAGGTGTCCTCCCAGGAGAGGCAGCATGGCTCAAGCATTTGTGAACAGTAAGATCCAGTCTGGGAAGGTGGTCGTGTTCATCAACCCAACCTGCCCCTACTGCAGAAGGACTCAGGAGCTCCTCAGTCAACTGCCCTTCAAAGAAGGGCTTCTGGAATTTGTCAATATCACAGCCAATGGCGACACCACTGAGATACAAGGTTATTTGCAACAGCTCACAGGAGCCAGAACGTTACCTCGCGTATTCATCGGTAAAGAGTGAATAGGTGGACGCACTGATCTAGTAAATATTCATGAGAGAGGGGAATTGTTGACACTGATAAAGCAAATCAGAGCTCTGCAATAATTACAGAGCAGATCCAGGCTGATATTCCCCTTGAAGACTGGATGGCGTTCCAATAATGACAGCAGTTCCTGGAGGATGGACCTGGGGCAACTTTACCCAGTCACAGCAACTGTTTACTTAAAATTCAGAAATATGTTCACCTCAATAAAAAGGGACAGGCACTTTGGGAGGCCAAAAACAACTTCTTTTGACTCACTATTAAAAATGGACCAACTTGCCAAAAAAAAAACCCAAAACAAAACAAAAAGAGTCAATTCTTAGTTACTTAAGGAAAGTACAAAGTGTGTTTTCAGTAAAGAAGGTAGGAGAAATGGAATTGCATTTTGTGAAGGGAAAAGGAAGTAAGCCTGACTTACAGGTGGCTTTTTAGGATGGAAGAACACAGTAATGGGTACAAAAAGTGATAAGGTTTGTGAAAAGTGAAACATAAGAAGTGAGTTTTGTACATGGTTTAAAATAAGTGTAAAATAAATTTAATTAAGTTTGCCTTTTAAATTAAGTAAAACTTATTTAGCTTTGAATTTTGCTTTTCCATCTGTGGCAAAACTTGAATTTAGCTTTTCTGTCTGTTAAGATGACACCTTTTCTTCAGATGGTGAACTGCCTTTGATAACAGATCTAAATTTCTTTCTCTCTTAAACGATCTGTTCTGAAATATTTTATTGTTACTTTAGCTATATGAAAAGCTATTGTTTCACAATGACCTATAATCCTATCTGACTGACTGTGCTAAACATTTTTGATATTTGTTGACAAAACTTCCTAAGTCATTGTAATGAAGAACTTGATTTCTAGCTAACTTTGGGATGCTTCAGAGGGCCCTGAAACACCCCAAAGAGAGATGTTACACCAGTCAGCTCATGTTCTGTACAGAATGACATGGGAAGTATTGTCAAGTGAGGAATAAGTCTCGGGTTATATTGTATGGAAAATGTTACTAATATAGATATCGTAGAAACCATACGGTGCTCCTAAAATTCTGATATGCTTGGGTAAAATTTTATCAGGCATAATTCTAATTACTATCTCAAAATATTGTCATAGCACTAATCAAGTTTTGCAAAGATACTTGCTCTTCAAGAAGATGTACAGAAAGGACTTTCGGATAAATACCACTTTCTGAACTGGGTAAGGATTCTAATGGAAAACCTGAAGACTTCACAAAGCTTAACAGAAGGACTGATGAATATACTTATAACTTTTATGGTTTGTATCTGAAAAATTGCTGGTTAGAATATGTGTTTTCCAGGTGTAAGGAGAAAAAAAACCTCCCTTGAAACTAATATGACAGCAATTTGGTAAAAATTATATTTTATACACAAACTGAAACATTTATCTTTTCTCTCTACCTGAACCCTTCTGGAATGCAAAAGTAGGAAGTCAAGAAACACCTGGAGTAACAGGCAAATTTGGCCTTGGAGTACAGAATGAAACAGGGCAAAGGCTGACAGAGTTCTACCAAGAGAACACACTGGTCATAGCAACACCCTATTCCAACAACACAAGAGAAGACTCTACACTTGGACATGACCAGATGGTCAACACTGAAATAAGATTGATTATATCCTTTGCAGCCAGTGATGGAGAAGCTCTATGTAGTCAGCAAAAACAAGACTGGGAGCGGATTATGGATCAGATCATGAACTCCTTATTGCCAAATTCAGATTGAAATTGAAGAAAGTAGGGAAAACCACTAGACCATTCAGGTATGACCTAAACCAAATCCCTTATGACTATACAGTAGAAATGAGAAATAAATTTAAGGGACTAGATCTGACAGACAGAGTGCCTGGTGAACTATAGATGGGAGTTCATGACATTGTACAGGAGACAGGAATCAAGACCATCCCAAAGAAAAAGAAATGCAAAAAAGCAAAACAGCTGTCTGAGGAGGCCTTAGAAATAGCTGTGAAAAGAAGAGAAGCGAAAAGTAAAGGAATACAGGAAAGATATACCCATTTGAATGCAGAGTTCCAAAGAATAGCAAGGAGAGATAAGAAAGCCTACTTCAGTGATCAGTGCAAAGAAATAGAGGAAAACAATAGAATGCGAAAGACTAGAGATCTCTTCAAGAAAATTGGAGGTACCAAGGGAACATTTCATGCAAAGATGGGCTCAATAATGACTGGACTGGAAGCAGTTGATCAAATGTATAGCTCAATATGTGATCAGTGATTGTAATAATATTACTCTACATATAGGAGTAACTTCCCCTTCCAGATGTTCAAGCTGGATTTAGAAAAGGCAGAGGAACCAGAGATCAAAATGCCAACATCTGCTAGATCATCAAAAAAGCAAGCGTTCCAGAAAGACATCTACTTCTGCTTTATTGACTATGCCAAAGCCTTTGATTGTGTGGATCACAACAGACTGAGGAAAATTCTTACAAAGATGGGAATACCAGATCACCTGACCTGCCTCCTGAGAAATCTGTATGCAGGTCAAGAAACAACAGTTAGAACTGGGCATGGAACAACAGACTGGTTCCAGATTGGGAAAAGAGTATATGAAGGCTGTGTATTGTCACCCTGCTTATTTAACTTATATGCAGAGTACATCTTGCAAACTGCAGGGCTGGAGGAAGCACAAGCTGGACTCAAGATTGCTGGGAGAAATATCAATAACCTCAGATATGCAGATGACACCACCCTTATGGCAGAAAGTGAAGAACTAAAGAGACTCTTGATGAAAGTGAAAGAGGAGAGTGAAAAGGCTGGCTTAAAACTCAACATTCAGAAAACGAAGATCATGGCATATGGGCCCATCACTTCATGGCAAATAGTTGGGGGAACAATGGAAACAGTGAGAGACTTTTTTTGAGGGTGGAGGGCTCCAAAATCACTGCAGATGATGACTGCAGCCATGATATTAAAAGACACTTGCTCCTTGGAAGAAAAGCTGTGACCAACCTATACAGCATATTAGAAAGCAGAGACGTTACTTTATTAAAAAAGGTCCATGTAGTCAAAGCTATGGTTTTTCCAGTAGTCATGTATGGATGTGAGAGTTGGACTATAAAGAAAGCTGAACGCTGAAGAATTGATGCTTTTGAACTGTGGTGTTGGAGAAGACTCTTGAGAGTCCCTTGGACTGCAAGGAGATCAAATCAGTCAATACTAAAAGAAATCAGCCCTGAATATTTATTGGAAGGACTGATGCTGAAGCTGAAATTACAATACTTTGGCCACCTGATGTGAAGAAGTGACTCATTGGAAAAGGCCCTGATGCTGGGAAAGACTGAAGGCGGGAGGAGAAGGGGACAACAGAGGATGAGATGGTTGGATCGCATCACCAACACGATAGACATGAGTTTGAGGAAGCTCTGGGAGCTGGGGATAGACAGGGAGGCCCAGTGTCCTGTAGTCCATGGAGTCGCAAAGTCAAACACGACTGAGTGACTGAATTGAACTGAGATATGGGAAGACGCAACAAGAAGAATACTTTCCTGGATCATAACGAGAAGACACTTCTTCAGAGATCTTTGACTATGGAGACCTAGTCCAGTAATAGCACATTGAGTGACCCGTCAGCAAAGCCTTCTTCAGAACTGGGAACGAGCCTTCCGAGCAACGCGAGACAAAATGTTCATGAAATGCCCCCAAAAATGTATGGCCATAAGAGGGCCATGTCAACTACAAATTGGCACTTGCCAGGGGCATTGCCAGCGAGTGAATGGCAAAGGCATTTACCCTCTGCCTCCACAGAGACAGAACCCCATTCTGCTAAAGCTGTTGACTTTCAACAGCCCTGGAGGGACTTCAGAGTGGAGCGAGGCACTCTGCTCCAGGGACTCTGGTAGGACTGGTCTGTAGATAGTTGGATGTTTTTAGGAACAGACTTTATGGTCTCAATCCTTGCATCTCCTCCTATATAGAGGCGCACTAAATCCCTTCATGGTGAATCAGATCCTCATGACTAACAAAAAACCTTTTGTGAAATGAGTGCTTCATGGTATTGAAATTCCCCTTCACCAAAACCTTACATATTGAACTTCCCCCACTGCAGCTTTGGAGCAGTCTCTCACAGTGCTCAGACTATTCTACCAATATGACCATTTAGCAAATATGACCCTACTCTGGGGGGCATTTCATGACCATTTGGTCCCGCATTGCTGGGAAGGCTCATTCCCAGTTCTGAAGAAGGTTTTTACTGATATGCCGTGCAATGTGCTATTACTGGACTAGGTCTTAATAGTCAAAGATCTCTGGACACCTGTCAGAGCTATCTGAGATGCTGCCTCCCTGGCTGCAGTCCTCATTTTCCCCAAATAAATCTTAACTTGCAACTCTCAAGTTGTACATCTTTTTTAATTGATACATCCTCTTCCGACAACACGAGACGACTCTACACAAGGACATCACCAGATGCTCAGTACTGAAATCAGATTGATCATGTTCCTTGCAGCTGAAGATGGGGAAGCTCTGTACAGTTAGCAAAAACAAGACCAAGAGCTGACTATGACTTAGATCATGAACTCCTTACTGCCAAATTCAGACTGAAATTGAAGAAAGTAGGGAAAACCACTAGACACCATTCAGGTATGACCTAAATCAAATCTCTTATGATTACACAGTGGAAGTGACAAATGGTTTCAAAGGATTAGATCTGATAGAGAGAATGCCTGAAGGACTATGGACAGAGGTTCATGACATTGTACAGGAGGCACTGATCAAGACCATCACAAGGAAAAAGAAATGCAAAAAGGCAAAATGGTTGTCTGAGGAGGCCTTACAAATAGCTGAGAAAAGAAGAGATGTGAAAGGCAAAAAAGAAAAGGAAAGATAAAGCCATTTGAATGAAATGTTCCAAAGAATAGCCAGGAGAAATAAGAAAGCCTTCTTAAGTGAACAATGCAAAGAAAGAGAGGAAAGCAATAGAATGGGAAAGACTAGACATCTCTTCAAGAAAATTAGAGGGACAGAGGACAGAAATGGCATGGACCTAACAGAAGTAGAAGAGATTAAGAAAAGGTGGCAAGAATACACAGAAGAACTATACAAAAAGGATCTTAATGAGCCAGGTAACCATGATGGTGTGATCACTCACCTAGAGGCAGACATCTTGGAATGTGAAGTCAAGTGGGCTTTAGGAAGCATTACTGTGAACAAAGCTAGTGGAGGTGATGAAATTCCAGCTGAGCTATTTCAAATCCTCAAAGATGGTGCTGTGAAAGTGCTGCACTCAATATGCCAGCAAATTTGGAAAACCCAGCAGTGGCCACAAGACTGGAAAATGTGAGTTTTCACTCCAATCCCAAAGAATGTTCAAACTACCACACAATTGCACTCATCTCACCCACTAGGAAAGTTAAGTTCAAACTTCTTGATTAGAAGTCAGCTTCCATCGTCAGCTCCTCCTCATCGGGTTGGGGAATTTTCTGTCCTTACATGGTCAAGCTTGGACTCTCATGGCTCAATGGAAATGCACAAAAATTTGGTGAATCATCTCAGGTTTCAGCATAATGTCACCTTTTCCTTATATTTTTGTTTTTAGTGCACACAAAGAAGCATGTGCTAGGGGGTCATTAACTTACTGAGACCACTGGGCAGGATGTGGGGCTCATACCACTGCTGTTTTATTGTTTGGGGGCAGGTCCTGTGTCTTTGCCACATGGTTTTGTTGCTGAGCAAACCTGCTTTCTTGACTGATCCTTTAACTTACAAAGTCTCCTATACTTTTCTCTTTATTTACAATCCCCTAGTGGGATTAACGATTTAATCACCTACTCTGTCTCTTTTCTCTATCCTTACCAACTTGATTTACTTTAGTCTACTTGCCAGTCAGTCTGGGTGACCCAGGTTCCTGTGTTGGGTCCCTATCTGGGGAGGTCTGACAGCAGTCTTTATTTTTTAGCATGAATCATGCAAGTTTGAGGGGCTCGCTGGATGGTCTTCCACAGGTTAGGCTCCATTAGGAACTTGTGAATCTGCTGTGGCATCTCTCTTGGTGTGGGTGCTGTTACTGTGGTGTGGCACGATGTGCAAGAGGGCCTCAGGAGTCAGGACAGTTCCACATGCACACATCTCCCCGGCGTGTGGTGTGGTCCAGAGTGAATCCCCACTCCTTTTCTGTATACACCACCTGGTATTTTGACAAGTTGATCTGTAGTGACCCTCTCATGGCTTGAGAATCACCTGCCTTTGCTGCCTGCCTTTGCAGCTTGGTCAGCTATCTGGTTGCTTTGGATTATATGACTTTCACCCTTCTAGTGGCCTGGACAGTGCACTCCGGCCACCAGTGAGGGCTTGTGGATGGCTTCTCATCGTGACAGGATCTCAAAGCATGTTTTCTGTCTTTACTGTCCAAAGCGAGGAGCCCCCTTCTCTGCAGATGGTCCTGTGAGCAGGCACCGTAGAGAAAGCAGAGCAGGAGCCTCTGTACGTATCATTCACGTGCCTTCAGGGAGCAGTAGGGCTCCTGTCAGAGCAGTGACTTCTGCCTCCTGAGCTGAGCTCCCTAGGGGCAGGGCTTTTGCTTCTACCACCTTTTCAAGGGTTAGCACCACAGGACTTCCCTAGCGGTCCAGTGGTTAAGACTCTGCACTTCCACTGCAGGGAGTGTGGATTTGATTCCTGGCTGGGAAACTAAGATCTTGTAGGCTGTGTGGCAAAAAAACCCAATGGGTTTTCACTACATACCGAATACGTCCCCTGCCTTGGTCCACGAAGCTGCTTCCATCCATGAACAGGTCCACCTCCAACTCAGCCAAGGCTTGTGTGTTGAGCCCAGTCTGCTTGAGGCAGTCATGCTCAGGGGGGTGTGCAGCAACCGTCGGGAGCAGGGACGCTGGATTCAGGGCCAAAGTGACCTGAAGTTTTAGAGTGGAATTGCCTGAGAGAATGGCTTAGTACTTCCCCATTCTCCCAGAAGTCAGCCAATAGCCCCCTTTTTGTCCCAGTGAAGAAAGGACATGAAATGAAGTGAAAGTCGCTCAGTCGTGTCCGACTCTTTGCAACCGCATAGACGATACAGTCCATGGAATTCTCCAGGCCAGAATACTGGAGTGGGTAGCCTTTCCCTTCTCCAGGGGACCTTTCTGACCCAGGAATCAAAGTCGGGTCTCTTGCACTGCAGGCAAATTCTCTACCAACTGAGCTACCAGGGAAGCCCGAAGAAAGGACATGGTGAGAGAAGTACACAGTGGTGGGCTGCCCCAGGGTGATCTGCTCGGTTTCCTGAAGTCTGGCACAAGCAGTTGCCACAGCTTGAAGGCTAGGGGGCCACCCTGAACATTCTATTTTAGTTGAGAAGTAAGTAGTGGGCCGAGGGATGTTCCCCGGAGCTTGAATTAATATGTGAGACTCAGGCCTTGTCCCTCATGGACCTACAGTGTGAAAGGTTTAAGTCTGCTAGTTCCAAAGCTGGAGCTGAGACTAACCTTGTTTTTATCATTTCCCAGGCTGTTTGGTACTCTCTTGTCGAAGTAAGAGCTCAAGATATGTTCTTTTAAAGCCTTAATTCGAGATCCTAATTGGACAGAATCCTGCCTTTCCCAGAAGCCCCTCAGCTCTGTGTGTCTTGGGTGTTCCCAAGCCAGCACTTGCCTATTTTCTGTCAGGCAGAGAATGAAACCCAGGTGCATGACTTGTTACTTACAGACTTGAGCCTTCTTCAGGGAGCCGTTCCATCCACAATTGGCCGAGTTCAGGGTTCTTATGGTATTTTTTAGACACTTTGCTTGTTGAGAGCAAGTCATCCACACACATTGGAGTATGAGCCCGAGCCAACATTTCCCCAAACAAGGTAGGGGAAATCTTCAGTCCCTGAGGCAACACTGTCCAGCAGTACTGTTGGACTCCCTGTGTTTCTGGGTCCTGCCACCAGAAAGCAGACAGCTGCAGTGGTTCTTCTGCAGTAGGAATGCAGGGAAAAGTATGCTTCAAGTCCAGAACTGAGCACCAGCAGTATTGTCCCACAGCAGTTGTGAGCAGAACATATATGGATTACTTACTACAGGCTGCCAATCTTGGGCTGTCTCACAAATGGCCCTGACGTCTTGGACAATGATTCGTACACTGCTGAGTTCGCCTCTTTGGGAGGATAGGAGTTTTATATAGGAATCTACAAGGTTTAATTAGTCCCAGTTAAGCCAACTTTTCAAGAACTGTCTGAATTATCTTTGCGGTCTCTTGCCTCAGAAGGTACTGTTTTAAATTAGGTGTACCAGTGTCTTTTTTTTTTTTTGGCTGTCCCGCACAGTTTGCAGGATCCTAAGTTCCCTCACCAGGAATCGAACCCAGGCCACTGCAGCAAAAGTGCCAACTTGTAACCACTGACCCACCAGGGAATCCCTCCAGTGTCCCTAATAACAGGATTTGTATTGGCCATGTGTTTGTTGGCCTTCCCTGTGGTGCTGTCAGTCCACACTTCCTGCCTTACCTTTTTGTATACCTGGGGAGGGGGAATCAGTCTCCTTCTCCAGAGTGTCCACAAATATCATCTGCCTGCTTACCAGGTGCCCTGACAGGATGCAGAGGTCAAGCTGTTCTGGTAAAAAATCATTTGTGCGTTTAATTTACAGAAGAGGGATTGGACATGTTGGCATATATAAGAAACTGTGTTTCAGGTTGAGGTCCCCTAATCGGCATTGCAGAGGTTGTAAGAAAGAACAGCTTTGCACTTCTCCAGAAACTCCTGTGACCGGGATGGACTGAGTCGTTCTCTGCGCCATCTTGCTATCTACCAGAGTGTGCTGCACTGTAGCTATCAGAAGGTCAGTCAGCTTGTCCCCACTGTCACAGGTACCTGGGGCTCCTGGGGCATCATCAGAGTGTTCATCTCTTTCTACTGCAGTGACAGGCTCCTGTCTGTTACTGCTTTCCTTCTTACTCCTTAGCCAAGGACAGTCTGTTTTCCAGTGCCCTCCTTACACTAAGCGCGTTGTTGCCTCCCCCACGGTGGCTCACCTCTCCTCAGGTTACTCGTGCTCTGGGAATCCACTGCTGCCACCAGGTAATGTGGCTTTCAGTCTTGCATCTTCTTGCTTCTTTTGTTGTTCCCTGTTGTTGAACACTTTTAAAGCAACATCTGTCAGTTGAGAAGGGGTCATTCCAAGTGGACCATCTAACTTCTGTGATTTTCTTATGTCTGGGGAGCTTTGTCCAATAAGGGTTATGTTTACCATTCTCATTATTTTCAGAGGCCTCAGGGTTTGCATCAGAGCAGTGCCTGTAAGTATGATAAACTCTTTCTAGAAACTCTGATGGATCGTCATTGGGTTTTTGGTGTATCTCTTGAATTTATCTAAGCTCTATTGCCTGGGTATTCCTTTTCAAAGACCTGCTCAGATACACTTACTCTAATGCTCTCAGTTCAGTTCAATCTCTCAGTCATGTCCAATCCTCTGTGATCCCATCGACTGCAGCATGCCAGGCTTCCCACTCCATCACCAACTCCCGGAGCTTACTCAAAATCATGTCCATTGAGTCAGTGATGCCATCCAACCATCTCATCCTCTGTCGGTCGTCCCCTTCTCCTCCTGCCTTCAATCTTTCCCAGCATCAGGGTCTTTTCCAATGGGTCAGTTCTCTGCATCAGGTGGCCAAAGCATTGGAGTTTCAGCTTCAGCATCAGTCCTTTCAATAAACACCCAGGACTGATTTCCTTTAAGATGGACTGGTTGGATCTCCTTGCAGCCCAAGGGGCTCTCAAGAGTCATCTCCAATATCACAGTTCAAAAGCATCAATTCTTTGGCACTCAGCATTCTTTATAGTCCAACTCTCACATCCATACATGACTACTGGAATAACCATAGCCTTGACTAGATGGACCTTTGTAGGCAAAGTAATGTCTCCGCTTTTTAATATGTTGTCTAGGTTGGTCATAGCTTTTCTTCCAAGGAGCAAGTGTCTTTTAATTTCATGGCTGCCGTCACCATCTTCAGTGATTTTGGAGCCCCAAAAATAGTGTCTCACTGTTTCCATTGTTTCCCCAACTATTTGCCATGAAGTGATGGGACAGAATGCCATGATATTAGTTTTCTAAATGTTGAGTTTTAAGCCAGCTTTTTCACTTTCCTCTTTCACGTTCATCAAGAGGCTCTTTAGTTCTTTACTTTATGCCATAGGGTGGTATCATCTGTATATCTGAGCTTATTGATATTTCTCCTGGCAATCTTGATTCCAACTTGTGTTTCATCCAGCTCGGCATTTCGAATGATGTACCCTGCATATAAGTTAGATAAGCAGGGTGACAATATACAGCCTTGATGTACTCCTTTTCCTATTTGGAACCAGTCTGTTCTTCCATGTCCAGTTCTAACTGTTGCTTCCTGACCTACATACAGATTTCTCAGGAGGCATGTCAGGTGGTCTGATATTCCCATCTCTTGAAGAATATTTCATAGTTTGTTGTGATCCACACAGTCAAAGAGTATTCAATGGAGCAGAAGTAGATGGGAGGACTATTCTATTTAAGGGGCAGGGTTTCTGGGAATTGGGCCTCTGCCTGCCTTTTGGCCTTTTATGGTTATCCTGTGAACTATCATTGTGCCTGTGTGTGTGTCGTTTAGGGGATGTGTTAGAGTGAGAGTGTAATGAGGCTTAAGGTCAACTCGAAGTAGACTCTTCCACCATCTTGTGCCTACTTTTTGTCATATCCTTTTTTCTCAATGACTGTGGCATCCCGTCCCCCCACTTCTTTTAATGGTTGTGCCCTGCCCCCTTCCTTCTGTCTCATTGTGATCCTTTAGAATATTGAGAATGTTGTCTTCTAAGGAGTGATGTGGCTTGGTGCCAGAGGAAAAACAAATTGATCTTTATGGTTGGGCAGGTTCTTCCATCGAGGTCTGGTTAACAGAGGGCTCATGCAAGAGGAGGAGGGAGCCAAAATCGGCAGAGGAAAAGTTTGCATTGAATTTTCCTGTCTTGCCTTAAACTGTTGAGTTTTTATTTCATCAGTGCTCTCTCAGGAGGCAGACATCTTAGTGCATCCCACCTACTCTGAATGTGTGGGCAAGAGGGATCAGGAGACAGAGTGACTGAGAGAAATAGAAACGTGAGGAGAACAGAAGAGTGGGTGAGATCAGAGGGCAGTGTGGAGGATGGGTGTTTTGCAAAGAGATGGTAAGAATGAAAGAATAAACAGTGAAAGTAGCAAATGGTAAAAAACAAAGTGAAAGAAAGCTGGGATCTCTTGGGACATTGAAGGAGTAAAGACAGAATAGGAGAGGAACCCCTGATCAGTATGAAAAGGGAAGGTTAGTCCCTTAGTCGTGTCTGACTTTTTGTGATTCCCATGAACTGTCATCCACTAGGCTCATCTGTCCATGGAATTCTCCAGGTAAGAATACTGGAGTGGGTTGCCATTTCCTGCTCCAGGGCTGATCAGTATAGTGAGGGTACAAAAGGGTGGGAGACATGACCTAGGGAGAGACTTGATGCTAGGAGAGACGGGCTGGAGTGGGGACAAAGTGAGCAGAGGAAGAGCGGGTGGAAAGGTAGTTCGGCCACCAGAGGCGGGGCAGAGTGGGGATGAAGGGCGTGTCACAGATTCAATGGTGGTAACCTGGAGGACTGAAAGAGAGGGCCACAAGGAAACAGGTCAGAAAGGTTGAGGGGGAACAATGTGCAGAGAGGCAGGACAGCAGAGGGGAACAGAGAGACAAACCAAATGAAAGGGAAACACGTGGAAGTGAGGGGGTGGAGATCTGGACCCAGATGAGTGTTGAGCTGTTTGCTTATGCATGATTAAGTTGTGATGTATTTGATTTGTGGCTTTGGACTCCAAAAAATACCTTCTAAAATTATTCTGATAAAGATGAGAATTGAAACTGTCCTGTCTGTATGTGTGCATCTTATAATTATTTGTATCATAATAGAGCTTCCATCTGCCATCCTGGTCAGCCCAGGGGACAGTGACTGGACTCAGACAGCTGTGGGTGACCCCTTCTGTTTCCTGGTGTGGAGTAGAGGATGGGGAGACTGGTGGAGCCAGAAATGACATCTGTCACCATGCGGTGCCTCTCTGAAGGAATGATAAAGGTGCTTTTATTCCTTCTGGTGATGGTTTTTCTTTTTGCTTTACATTGAATTGTTTTCTATAAAGAATTATTCTGAAATGTACTTTGCTGGCTTCCTATAATCCACTCATATTCTTATGCTATATTCGAAAAGCCTTTAAAATATTTGGCTATGCTGGATCTTAGTTTTAGCATGTGGGATCTTAGCCACTGGACCACTAGGGTAGAAGAACCGTGACACCAGACTTTTTTTTAATTAAAAAAAAACTTTATAGTTTTGTTTTTTATCCCCATTCATTTCAAGTTTAGATCAGGACTTGTATGCTTTCTCCTCTTTATGTTACATGTTGAAAAAGTTCGTTGGTAATAACTTAATAATTTTACACTTTTGATGAGTACTTGGTAAGAAGTATTACCAAGTATTACCAAGTACTTGGACTGTAGTCTGCCAGGCTCCTCCATCCATGGGATTTCCCAGGCAAGAATACTGGAGTGGGTTGCCATGCCCTCCTCCAGGGGATCTTCTGGACCCAGGGATAGAACCAGGGTCTCCGAATTGCAGACAGACTCTTTACCATCTGAGCCACCAGGAAAGCCCAGTAAAGAAAGTTGATGATCATTTAACAGTCTCTTTTCTTCCCTTTTTTATAATGTAAAACAGTGAGCTGTGAGGTACTAAATAGACATTCACCTAAGTCCCTTCTCTGTAAATGAGAATCTGTCTACTTATGATGAGATAAATAGACATGTCTGTTCAGCATATTTCTAACTTAACTCCATTTCAGTGTTTTCCGGAGGAGTAGCTATGTTTTTGAAACTCAGTATTTTTTTTTAAGTATTTTATTTAGATTTTTCTGGCAAAGAGGAATTACATGGTTGTTATCTATGTGACTAGGGATTCCTTGTTTGCTCAGTGGCAAAGATTACACCTGCCATGCAGGAGGCACGGAAAGACCCTCTAGAGAAGGAAATGGCAACCCACTCCAGTGTTCTTGCCTGAATTCCATGCACAGAGGCGCCTGGCAGGCTATATAGTCCATGGGGTGGCAAAGTTGGACACTGAGCAACTAAACCACCACCAGTGTGATCAGATCTTGAAAGAGAGCTTTCCTTTGTGCTTATGGACACAGAAGATGGTCCCAGTGTTTTTAAGTGGGATGCACACTAAGGACAAACTGTCCAGTGACTAGCCCATCATGCGACCTCTCCAGAATTCAGTTATACCTGGTTCTTTCACTCAAGACAGTTTCAGAAATGTCTCCCTGGTGGGCCTGAGGGAGATTGAGAGACCCCTGAAGTGACTGGCTCAGTTGGGTGTGTGTCTGTGTGTTCACGAGGGCAGTGCCTACTTGTAATTCAAATTTTGAATGGATCCCAACAAATTCTCTGGCTGTCCAGTGGTCAGGACTCAGTATTTTCACTGCCTCCGGCAGGGACTTGAGGAACTAAGATGCACAAGTCGTGTGGAATGCCAGTCCTTTCAGAATGAAAAACAAAAAATGCCAGAGTGCAGGCTGGTGGAGTCATATGTCTTTCTCTGCATTAGGATAAACATGAAAAATTATGTGCTCCACGGGCTTCTAGTTGTCTGTCCTCTGGACATGTAGTCACATCCCCACCCTAGGCATGGACCGTTTTCTCATGGTTCACTCTGCTCCGGTCACTTTCATCTTTTCTTTCTCAAAGTTGAGGTTCCTGTTCCTCTCCTTTGTCTCTCAGATCCTCAGGTCTAGGCTCAAAGATATCTTCCCATCCATCATGTACTGTTACCATGGTTTTATGGCCTCCCTGTCAATAACCTATCAACAACCACATCAGAACGGCCCATCTCCTTTGATTGAGTTTTCCTTCCTTTCTCTTCATCGACGGGCACACAATGTTGATTTTCTTCCCTGAATGCCTGCAACATGTCAGTCTGGGGATGTGTGTAGGCATGTGTGTAGGGGTTAAGACGAACTGTGAACTTCCAGATGTTAAAGCTGGTTTTAGAAAAGGCAGAGGAACCAGAGATCAAATTGCTAACATCCACTGGATCATGGAAAAAGGAAGAGAGTTCCAGAAAAACATCTATTTCTGCTTCATTGACTATGCCAAAGCCTTTGACTGTGTGGATCACAAGAAACTGTGGATAGTTCTGAAAGAGATGGGAATACCAGACCACCTGAGCCGCCTCTTGAGAAATCTGTATGCAAATCAGGAAGCAGCAGTTAGAACTGGACATGGGAACAACAGACTGGTTCCAAATAGGAAAAGGTGTACATCAAGGCTGTATATTGTCACCCTGCTTATTTCACTTCTATGCAGAGTACATCATGAGAAACGCTGGACTGGAAGAAACACAAGCTGGAATCAAGATTGCCGGGAGAAATATCAATAACCTCAGATATGCAGATGACACCACCTTTATGGCAGAAAGTGAAGAGGAACTAAAAAGCCTCTTGATGAAAGTGAAAGAGGAGAGCGAAAAAGTTGGCTTAAAGCTCAACATTCAGAAAACGAAGATCATGGCATCTGGTCTCATCACTTCATGGCAAACAGATGGACAACCAGTGGAAACAGTGTCAGACTTTATTTTTTGGGGCTCCAAAATCACTGCAGATGGTGACTGCAGCCATGAAATTAAAAGACGCTTACTCCTTGGAAGAAAAGTTATGACCAACCTAGACAGCATATTCCAAAGCAGAGACATTACTTTGCTGACTAAGGTCCATCTGGTCAAGGCTATGGTTTTTCCAGTGGTCATGTATGGATGTGAGAGTTAGACTGTGAGGAAGGCTGAGCGCTGAAGAATTGATGCCTTTGAACTGTGGTGTTGGAGAAGACTCTTGAGAGTCCCTTGGACTGCAAGGAGATCCAACCAGTCCATTCTGAAGGAGATCAGCCCTGGGATTTCTTTGGAAGGAATGATGCTAAAGCTGAAACTCTAGTACTTTGGCCACCTCATGCGAAGAGCTGACTCATTGGAAAAGACTTTGATGCTGTGAGGGATTGGGGGCAGGAGGAAAAGGGGATGACAGATAATGAGATGGCTGGTTGGCATCACTGACCCAATGGACGCGAGTCTGAGTGAACTCCAGGAGTTGGTGATGGACAGGGAGGCCTGGCGTGCTGCGATTCATGGGGTCGCAAAGAGTCGGACACGACTGAGAGACTGAACTGAACTGAACTGAATGTATGGTCCATTTTCACCTGTTACTAAAGAGCTTCTAAATGTTGTGGCATCTTCTATTGGAAATTTTATTCCCTATGATTGGCGACCTTTAATAAAAGCTCTCCTTAAACCAGGAGAATATCTTCAATGGACAATGTGGTTTCATGATATAGCCAGAGATCATGCTAACAAGAATGCTCGAGCTGGAACTCCCCCAAACCAAATTACTTTTGAAATGTTAACTGGCGCCAGACAATTTGACCATAGAAGCTCAAATACAATGCCCTCCCTTATTGCATGAACAATGGAAAACAGTGGTCCTTGAAGCTTGGGATCGAATTACCCCTCAAAGAGAGCCTACAGGTAGCTACACTAAAACATTACAAGGACCTAATCAACGTTATGCTGGTTTTTTAGCTCGATTAGAAACTGCTATTTCCCGTACTGTAATCAGAGAAGCCCAAAAGTAGCTAGAGAAATTACTTGCTTATGAGAATGCAAATCAGGAATGTCAAAGAGCTATCGTTGCAATTCGTGAGACTGGGACTATCATTAATTATTTGAAGGCTTGTGGCAATCTAGAATCAGAAACTGAAAAGATGCAAATGCTAGCTAAGACAATGGCTCCTGCCTTCTAGGAAGGGAAATGAAGCATACTTTACATGTGGAGATAAAAACCATTTAGAAAGGGACTGCCCTAAGAAGGCTACTAAAAAACTTCAAAGAATCTGCCCTCGCTGCCATAGAGGAATGCATTGGGCCAAAGACTGTAAATCTAAATTTGATATTGAAGGAAAACCTATTCCGGGAAACTCCAAACAGGGGACCCCCCACCACCCCCGCCAGGTACCCTACAACAAAAACCAGGGGCAACTTCTATCTTTTCCCTCAAACCCTCAATATCTGGCAGTGTTGCCATCGATATACCAGCCCTAAATGATTTTTTCCTTTACCCTCAAGCAGTCCCTTCTAGAGTACCTACCGGACTTTTTGGACCCCTGCGCCCACAAACCTTCAGTCTCTTGCTTGGCCAATCTAGTCTGACTTCTAAAGGAATTACTGTTCACCCTGGAGTAATTGATTCAGATTACAAGGGAGAGATTCAAATTATGATGTCATCTCAGATTCTATGGCAATTCAAAAAGGGGGACAAAATTGCTCAATTACTTCTTTTGCCTTACATTTCTATTAACTCCTCTAATAATGTACGGACAAGCAGATTCGGCAGATCTAAAACAATCCTTAAGGACATCATTGGTATCTCAATATGCCTGACCACATATAAATATCAAAATTAATGGTACAAGATTTTCTGGTCTCCGTGACACTGGATCTGATATTACTATTATTTCCAAACACTTATGGCCCCAAACCTGGCCTATACAAAACATCTCTTGCCAAATTGCAGGAATTTCTCAAACCAAAGTACAAGAAATTTATCAAAATATTCAAATCTACCCATATGAAGGACCGAAAGGCCAGCCTGCAACATTAAGACCTTATGTGATAGATGCACCCCTTAATCTAATAGGAAGGAACTTACTTATGCAATGGCAAACTCAGATATACATTCCACATTTTTCCTAGGGGCCACTGCTCATTTAACAAACAAAGCAATGATTAAAATAACTTGGAAGAATGACGAGCCTATCTGCACAGAACAATGGCCCCTTAAGAAAGAAACATTACAGGCTACTAAAGAACTTATAGACACACAATTAGAATTAAAACATATTGAGGAATCTTACTCTTCTTGGAACTCTCCTATTTTTGTTATAAAAACAGAAATCTAACAAATGACATCTCTTAACAGACCTTAGAAAAGTTAATGCATCTATGAATCCCATGGGTGCACGACAACCAGGGATCCCATCCCCTACTACTGTTCCTCAAAATTGGCACATTATTATTACTGATTTACAAGATTGCTTTTTAAATATGCCTTTACACCCTTTAGACTGAGAGAGATTCACTTTCTCTCTCCCTTTTCCTAATCACATCGGGCCTCATAAAAGATTTCAATAGACTGTGTTACCTCAAGGTATACCTAACAGTCCCATTTGTCAAAATTTTGTAGCCAAGGCTTTACATCCAATGTAAATGTCACAGCAATTCCCTCATGCATATATCATTAGTAATATACTGTAACTACAAAAAAGAGAAGTGATATTTTTGACACTGAATGGCCATGATATTCATTCTTTAGACTCCAGAGAAAACTGATTAAAATAAAATCTTTTTAGAAATTGCAAAACCGGTTCTTCTTATATGTGCAGTTAGGAAAAGGTTAACTGGTTAAAATACTTTTTTGGAGCTCCAATTCTGCCTGGGAAACAAAAACAGGCCTAGGAAAAAACCTAAAGTTAACTCTTATCACGTCCTTGGGATACACAGCCCACTCTATCTGGGACTCCAGCCATAAACAAATTGGTGGAACTAAGGGGCAAAAAATATATATATATAAAAGATATTTTAAACATCAAGTGGAAAACTATATCTGTCTGTCTATCTAAAATTATCTATGTCTCAATGTATGTCTTTGTTTTTGGATAATATGAAATTAATGAGCTCTATTTAAATTCAAGTTAATCTGAACTGAAAAATATTCAATATTAAATACGTTTATTTAAATATAAATCTAATTTAAATATAATTATTTGCTAATCTAATTAAGACATGTCTTAAATCATCATTATATGATACTTTTATTGTGCCTAGATTTAAGGTAAACTAGGTTTGTCAACAAAAAAGAAACTGTTTATATAAATGAGATGAAAACTTTTAGATAAACTCTAATAAAAAATAATGTCTACCTAAAATAATCTCTTAGGATTGGGTTAACTTAAATTCATAAAATTGTACTAAACGAAATAATGTTTATTAAATAGCTAGGTCATTTCCAAATAAAGTAAGATTTTAAAACATTAATTACTGAACACTAACTTCCTCTTACAAAAAGTTTTTCTTACAGAAAAACTGGAGATTTTAGACTATTAATATATAGAAAATATATATTTATATAAAAATATATAATAAATACATTCACCAATCTATAAAATGCTAATATACAAGACACTTCATAGTTGCTAAAGGAAAGTAAGATGTGTATCAATCGAGACATGTAAGAAGGAAGAGGAAGTAAGTTCAGAGCAATGATTTTCATCCATTTGCCATAAAATTCTCTTTCATTTGTCAGAAACCTGTATTTTGCAAATACAAACATATAAAAAAGGTTTCTGACAAATGAAAGAGAATTTTATGGCAAATGGATGGAACTCATTGCTCTGAACTTTCTTCCTCTTCCTTCTTACATGTCTCGATTGATACAAATTCTTCTTTTACATGGGCCACACCTCTCTGAGATGAAACTACACAACATGTTATAACCCACCTGTTAGCTTACTTTGCAATAATGAGAACACCTAATTCTATAAAGACAGACAATGCCCTGCCTATATTCTAAGCGTTTCAAACAATTTTTACATTCATTCTCTATTAAACAGATTACAGACATTTCTTATAATCCACAAACACAAGACACAGTTAAACAAACACACTACACACTGAAACTACAAATGAAAAATTAAACACGGGGGAATACACAGGAACACTTTTATCTTCCTTATCCAGAGCACACTTTACTAGATTCCAATGCAATATATTCTTTAAGCCTATAACTATTGTTAATATAGCTTTGTTTTAAATTTTTTAAACTGACTGCAAGGAGGTATCTTGACACGAGCAGAAAAACATTTCCAGGAATTGAAGGACTCTTCTCTTCCTCTGCCCATTTGGTACCAAGACAGGTTGAATAAACAATGAAAATCTTGGAAATTAATCTTATAGAAAGAGGGGTATGCTTGTATTTCCCCAGATGGATCCAATGAACCCACATGGCTTCCTCTTTGGAAGATCCGACCCAAGGGGGCCCCGGGCCTTCAACATAGAAACGAGATAACAAAAACCCCAGGAGGAAGAAATTCCAATACAGGCCATGGTGGCTCTAAAGATCTCCAGAAAGCACTGCCCTCAGCGGCATCAACCTTATGATCTCCCGTCTTGGAGATAAATAAAAACCCTTACTAATCAAGCTGAAAATCCAGTTTCTCAATAGAGAAATGCCTCGGAGTCCTGAAAATATTTTTGTTGCCCTGCTTGCTTTGCTTGCTGCTGCTTCCCCCTGACTCAAGCTGAACTAATCAATCACACTGGGCTTACATACCCAACCCCCCCTTTACTTCAGGTTGTAGAATGGACAGAGAAAGGACCAATCATATTAACCAATGACTTCATACATATGCCTTCTCCCTGGAGCCTTAAAGGGCCCTCTCACCCTGAAGAAGAAGGGAAACTAATGTCTCTCTAGGTTATGAAGTCCTTCCTTTCTGTTTGGGCCCAGCAAACTTATGCATAAATGTTAGCAGACAAACTTGGGCTTTTGCCCTGCCTCCAAAAGAGGACTTTCATATGCTGCTTAGATTATTTACTGCCCTTTCTTTGTCCATGAACCATGTTTATACTACTGAAACTTTAGGGAAAGAGTTAGGGAAAGAACAAAGAACACTATGCAAAGGGTTTGCTAATAAGAACTTTAAATATACTCCGGTTCGTTGGGACAAGTGTCAGGCCAAATCAGGAAAATTAATGTCTGTGGCTAATCATACAATTGTCGATTGGGGACGCCATGGCATGTGGTTATCTAACTGCTCAGGTGATATTAACAGCACTGCGTGTGATTATGCTTCTCAAGTAGCATAGAAGGTTAGTAACACTATAATGCAACATTACCATGACAAAGGACTTCTTGGGTGGCTTGGTGGAATGGCACCCACCTCGTCCTCAAATAGTCCTCGATAACCAGATTGGGCCTGAACAATGGGACACCTGGAAACTTGCTGCGAGCACCGAAGAACTTAGGACTTGGATTGGACATTTCACAGAGGCTAATCAGTCATAGAAACTATTTCATTCATTATAATCAATCATATTTCATACAAGCTTGTGCTCCCCTTCCTTTTGTTCTAGCTATAGGAAGTTTACAATTCAATAAGACTTTACATTCTGTAGCTTGTATAAATTGCAAATTATATACTTAACTCTGTTTCCTTAAGAAATGACTCCCTTTCAATTCTTCGATCTCAACGTAGTCTGTGGTTACCAATAAATCTCCAGCGGCCCTGGGAAGAAGGCCCCATGGCTGGACTTGCTTCCCGGTTACTTACTAAACTGCTCCAGTGATCGAGAGGATTCACTGGATGGCTGATTCTTGGCATTTTGTGATTAATAGCTATTTGCACCACTGCTGCCATCACTGGCATTGCTTTACAAACCTCAACTCAAACACATCATTTTATCCAAAATTGGACTAAAGATGCTCATACTATGTGGGCCTTTCAGGCTCAGATAGATGAGGATATTCAAGATGAAATACAGGAACTAAAAACAGTCATCAAATGGGTTGGAGATTAATTAACAGATGTACAAAAATATGTGATGCTAAAATGTGACTGAAATTCTACCCAATTTTGTGTTACACCTGTTCAACAATAGTACCTAGAACGTGGAACAAATCAATTTTCATTTACAAAACATACATGACAATGCCTCTCTGAATGTACAATTATTACAAAAAGAAATCTTTGAAATCTTTTCTAAAAATCTGCCCTCTTCCACTAATTTGCAAACTTTAGCTGAACAACTAGCTGATCAATTATCTGGGTTAGACCCACGTGGATGGTTTCAAAGCATTACTCACAGCACTGGGTCTGGAACTGTAATTTTGGTGACTGTCTTCACAATTATATTTGTCGTTCTTCGTTGCCTTCATGCAAAATTATTAGAACTAAACAAACTCAAACGGTCAGAACCCTTTTTACAAATATTATAAATAAGTGGGAATTGTCAGGGAATGTTTAACAGGAGGATTCCAACTGCTTTGTCTTGATCCTCTTTCTTGAGATATGGATTGTCTCCTGACCTTGTGACCATTATTAATCCCTTGTTCCCTTGGTAATGGTTGCTGTACATTTGGTTTTCCGATTTTTATCGAAAGAAATTTCTTGTACAACAGCCTATGTACACTCACAGAAAGATCATTAAAGCACCTTTGCTCTATCAGAGCTTGGGTGCCGTATCTTTCTTTCTTTCACTTTCTTATCATCAACTCCGGACTGCCAGGTTCCGGTCCATTAAAGGACCCCAACAGATTCCAACACAATATACTCTTTAATCCTGAAACTATTGTTAATACAGCTTTATTTGCTTAAAAATTTTAAACTTGCTACAAGGGGATACTTTGACAAAGCAGAAAAACATTTTGAGGCATTGAAGGATACCTCCCTTCCTCTCCCCATTTGGTATCAAGACTGGTTGACTGAACAATGGAAATCTGGAAAATTAATATTACAGGGAAAGGGATATGCTTGTATTTCTTCAGATGGACCCAACGAAATCAGTTGGCTCCCTCTTCGGAAGATCCACCCCAGGGGAGCCACCGGCATTCAAGATAGAGAAGAAACGGTGAAATCCCCAGGAGGAGGATTGAAAAATTTGAAAAACTTGAAAAATTTCCAACAAATGCTGCACTCGAGGTCATCGACCTTACAATTTCCCCACTTGAGGACAAATAAAAACCCTTACTAATCAAGCTGAAAATCTGGTTTCTCAACAGGGAATGCCTCGGAATCCTAAAAATATTTCTGTCGCTATGCTTGCTTTTGCTTCCCCTGCTCAGGCTGATTTGATTAATCACACTTACTGGGCTTATATATCTAACCCCCCCCCCTTTATTGCAGGTTGTAGAATGGACAGATATAGGACCGGTTGTATCCACTAATGACTCAGTACATATGCTGCCTCCTTGGAGCTTGGAGGGGCCCTCTCATCCTGAGGAAGAAGGAAGATTAACATTCCTCTAGTCTATAAAATCCTTCCTTTATGCATGGGTCCAGCAGAATTATTGTTAGTTGACAAACGTGGGCTTTCATCCTGCGTCCAAAAAAGAACTTCCACACATTGTTTAGACTGTTTACTGCCCTGTCTTTTTATGAGAATCATGTCAATGCTACCAAAACTCTAGGACAAGGACAAAAGTTGCAGTGTAAGGGGTTTACTTATAAGGATTTTAAATATACTCCTGTTTGTTGAGATAGATGTCAAGGTAAATCATGGAAATTCATGTTTGTGGCCAATTACAGCATTGTTGATTGGGTACCCTATGGTATGCGGTTATCTAACTGCTCAGATGATATTAACAGTACTATGTGTCATTATGTTACTCAAGTAACATGGAAGATTACCAACAGTTCAATGGAACACTTCCATGACAAAGGACTCCTTGGCTGGCTTGATGGTGGAATGGCACCTCCTCGTCCTCAAACTGTCCTCAATAAACAAACTGGCCCTGAACAATTGGACATCTGGAAACTTGCTACAAATACTGAAAACTTGGAACCTGGACTGGATATTTCACAGGGACCAGTCATAGTCATAGTAACTATTCCTTCCATTATAATGATTCATATTTTATACAAGCTTGCATTCCCCTTCCTTTTGTTATCGCCACAGGAAACTTACAATTTAATAAGACTTTACATTCTGTATAGATTGCAAATTGTATACTTGTCTTAATTCCTCTGTTTCTCTAAAAAAACGAATCCCTTTTGAGTCTTCAATCTCAATGTAGTCTGTGGTTGCCAGCAGATCTCCAATGACCCTGGAAAGAGGATCCCATGGCAAGACTTACCTCCCAGTTACTCATTAAATTACTCTGACGATCTAAGCGATTAATTAGATGCTTGATTCTTGGCATTTTGGGGTCAACAGCCATTTGCACCACTGCTACTGTCACAGACACTGCTTTACAAACTTCAATTCAAATAAAAAACTTTATTCAAAATTGGACTAAAGATGCTCATACTATATGGGTCACTCAGGTTCAGAAAGATGAAAAAGTTCAAGATAAAATTCAGGAATTAAAAAACAGCCATCCAGTGGGTTGGAGATCAATTAATAGATTTACAAAAACAAGTATTATTAAATTGTGATTGGAACTCTACTCAATTTTGTATCACTCCTCTTCGGTTCAACCATAGCACTTACAACTGGGAAAATATCAAATTTCATTTGCAAGATATGCATAACAATGCTTCCTTAAATGTACAATTTTACAAAAGGAAATCCCTGAAACCTTCTCTAACAGTCTACCCTCTTCCAACAATTTGGAAACCTTAGCTGAACAGCTAGTTGATCAATAATCTGGGCTAGACCCTCAAAGATGGTTTCAAGGCATTACACATAGTATTGGATCTGGAACTATAACGCTGATAATTATCCTGGTGATTATAATTGTAACATACCGATGCCTTTCAACTAACATTGTTTAAACTAAACAAACTCACTTGCTCAGGGCCTTTTTCACAAAAGTATCTACAGTCATTCCAATTATGAAAAAGTAAAAAAGAGGGAACTGTCAGGGGACATTCAACTTTAAAGGATCCAACATGATATTTTCTTCTTTTGTGTGCTAATTCTCAACTCTATTCTTTATCAGTTCCTGGAAAACAGGAACGAGCAGAGCTGCACGCAGTTCTCAGGACTGAGGTCATGAGAAAGAGCATCTGCTTGGATTCCCTTCAGTGACTTTTTACTTACTATTCAGTTATGCCACTCTTCCTCAGGATATGGAATGCTTTCTGGCCCTTTCATGATTGTTATTTGCTTCACTTTGTTTTTCCTCAATGTTTTTACTGCCTAAAGCTGCCTTGTATAAAGATATATAAACATGTGTTTTTGCAAATAAAGCACCCTTGTTTCACTCGAGACTTGGGGCCCCTGCTTCCTTCTTCTCATCAACTCCATTCCTCAGGTCCCGGCCTACAAAGACCACGACAGCTCTGTCTTCAATTTCCACAAAGAAGAGTAACTCTTCTTTAATCATATATACAACAGTTATTTCTATCCAATGGAGAACATGACCCTATTCCTATGCATTGTTCCTAGCACACCATCAGTCCCTGGTAACTCTCCCTCTCCTCCTACGAAAAGCCCAGGCCTTTTAACATCTTGCCTACTCTGTTCAAGGTCAGTTGGTAGAACATGTTTTATAACAGGCTGGACTATGTACAGAAAGGCTTCCTGATCCTACTGACCATGATGAGTCATGTCCTAGTTTTACATTATTTTCTCCCCTCCCTGTTGCTAATTCACACACACTATTGAATTTTGTAATTCAGGCTGTGTGTTTTTCTAGGGAACATGGATGTGAATGAATTGTACCTAATGAAGTCGGTCCCTTCATCTCATTGATTCCTTCCCAGAGACCATCGTGAAACACATGTAGCAAATGCACTTGATCAATGTATTACCACAGCCAAGCTCTTAGAGCTCACCACACAACAGCCCAATAAACTGAGAGACTACTTGTCGGGCAAGGAATAGTGACTTTATTCAGAAAGCCAGGAGACCAAAAAGATGGCGGACTACTGTCCCAAAGAATCATCTTTGCTGAGGTAGAATTCGGGTTTCTTTTACAAGAAAAGATCTCTATAGCTTCTCTTCAAATATGGACTTAATGCAGTTGCTGAGTACCTGAATTAAGTCATCAGAGAATACATATAGTGAAAAAGGTAAAGGATTTGCCACAACTACTGAGTCTGGGAAGTATGGCTCCACTACATTCCTATCTTGTGACTTTTGGGTAAGATCCTTGCCACACACATTACATTGCTGTGTGTTTTCTCCAGGAAAAATACTCTGATACTACTGGCAAGATGTGAGGATAAGGTTATTATTATTATTTTTTAAACATTTGTGAAATTGGTGAGGAATCTTTCTAGAATGAATTCATGTTCTAAAGACCTAGTAAATACATATATATCTGGCTTCTATCCAGTATGAATTTTCTCATGAAGCCTACGATGTTGCCACACTCATGATATTTGTATGGTTTCTCAGTAGGATGAATTCTCTGAGCAACTGTAGGGTGTGAATTTTGAACTTTGAATTTTGAAGACTTCTACCATATACCACATGAGTTTCTCTCATGTATGGATTTTCTGATGTTTAGTGAGTGCTGAGACCTGAATAAAGGATTTTCCACAGTCGAAAGATTTGAAAGGTTACTCTATATGTATTCTCCAATGTTTTTTAAGGTGTGAATTTTGACTAAAGAACTTGCCACACTCATTACATTTGAAAGGTCTCTCTCCAGTATGAATTCTCCAGTGAAGTTGAAGATGTGGTTTTTGACCAAAGACTTTTCCACACTCATCCCATTTGTAAGGTATCTCTCCAGTATGAACTGTCTGATGAGTTAAAAGGGTTGACTTTACACGAAAGGCCTTGCCACACTCATCACATTTGTAAGGTTCCTCTCCAGTATGAACCGTCTAATGATGAGCAAGCTTTGAATTTCAGCCAAAGACTTTGTCATATATATCACATTTAAATTTCTTTCTTGTATGAATTTTCTTATCTCCTGAGGTATTAGCTGTCAGTAAAGGCCTTGCCACACTCATCACAAGGTGTCTCTCCAGTATGAACTGTCTGATGCCTTAAAAGGATTGACTTTACACGAAAGGCCTGTGACACTCATCACATTTGTTTCTCTCCAGTATGAACCGACTGATGAATTAAAAGGGCTGAATTTTGGCTGAAGACTTTGTCACATATATCACATTTAACTAATTCTTTCCTGTATGAATTTTCTTATGTTTCGTGAGGTGTGAGCTCTGAGTAAAGGCCTTGCCACACCCATCACATTTGTAAGGTTTCTCTCCAGTATGAACTGTCTGATGCCTTAAAAGGACTGACTTTAGACGAAAGGCCTTGCCACACTCATCACATTTGTAAGGTTTCTCTCCAGTATGAACTGTCTGATGCCTTAAAAGGGTTGACTTTTCACGAAAGGCCTTGCCACACTCATCACATTTGTAAGGTTTCTCTCCAGTATGAACCCTCTGATGACGAGCAAGCTTTGAATTTTGGCCAAAGACTTTGTCACATATATCACATTTAAATAATTTCTTTCCTGTATGTATTTTCTTATGTCTACTGAGGTTTGAGCTCCAAGTAAAGGCCTTGCCACACACATCACATTTATAACGTTTCTCTCCAGTATGAACCCTTTGATGACGAGCAAGGTTTGAATTTTGGCTGAAGACTTTGTCACATATATCACATTTAAATAATTTCTTTCCTGTATGAATTTTCTTATGTCTCCTGAGGTCTGAGCTGTGAGTAAAGGCCTTGCCACAATCATCACATTTGTAAGGTTTTTCCCTGTGTGCTTTGAGTTCTTGTGTTATTCCTGAAGGATTCATAAAATCATTCCCATATATATTAGAAACACTGGTTTGGACACAAGGAGGAATTCTTTGAACTGGTGAAAATGAGAAACTGTTGTTGACAGAATTCTCAACTTCATTATATTCAGAAATTATTCTACCAGTTTGAAGTATCTGCAGTTTATCCTGAAAGTTAAATCCAAACCTCTTTCCAAAGGGCTTGAGGCCTGCATCCTTTCTATCATGCGAATCTCTTCCATCAGGCACATTTCCATTAAGGCTTACAGGTGTCCCTTTGTAATTTCTTTTGTCATCTCTCCCCTGACACTCAAAGTCATCTCTCCCCTGACACATATTTTCCTGACTTTCCCAAAGATGAAAATGTTTGATTTCACAGCTTTCAGGGCTTCCCAGCATCAATGTGTGGAATGTTTCTAGTTTATCACTGTTCACTTTGGGTTGTAAATGCTTGATCACATGTGTAGGAGAGATATCTACAAGATAAAAAGAATCATAGGTACCCTGCTCACAATAATTCAAAAGTAAATGTTTCATGTTGAATATATATTACACCAAAAGTAATGCTTACATCAAGTTATGAAACACCACAATGATCACCTTAAGTGTTTAGAAACACTAAAGGAACAGAATTCTTAACTTAAGAAAGCATAACATAAATTCACCATTAAGGTAGCCTAGTTTTAAAAACCATATGCCAAACACACTCACATTGGATGATAATATACCAACTCTCAAAAACAGAGTGTTTTTCTACCAGGACCCTTCGGAACATATCAATCAACAGTTGTCTCAAATTGAAAAGAAAAATATTACACTATCATTGTATTCTGCAAACTTACAGTACATAAATAAATTCTAAACAATATATTATATATTCTAACAGTATAAGCTTGGTTTTGGATTAACTATTCATAATTGGTTGTTTACAATTGAAAACAAATGAGAAAATGAAGAATATGATTAAAACAATTTTTTGAAACACCATAGTTTTCTACATCTGCTACAGAACTACGTACCCAAAAACAAAAGGCATTTTACAATGTTAACAAGTAGTATGTGTCAGCTGTATTGCAGAATACACGCTAAAAGACCATCATCTGTAAATGACACATAAATTAAGATGTAAAATAGTCACCAGTTTTCTAACAGCCAATAAACAATGCAATCCCCACCTATGTTGCTGTTGCTCAGTCATGTTTGCCTTTTTGTGACATGGTGGACTGTAGCGCACCGGACTCCTCTGTCCATGGGATTTCCCAGGCAAGAACAGTGGAGTGGGTTGCCACTACCTTCTCCATGGAATCTTCCTGACGCAGGGATCAAACCTGCATCTTCTGCATTAGAAGGTGAATTCTTGACCACTGAGCCACCAATGTAGGCTAATCTCTGCTGCTGCTGCTGCTAAGTCACTTCAGTCATGTCCGACTCTGTGCGACCCCATAGACAGCAGCCCACTAGGCTCCTCTGTCCCTGGGATTCTCCAAGCAAGAATACTGGAGTCGGTTGCCATTTGCTTCTCCAATGCATGAAAGTGAAAAGGAAAAGTGAAGTCGCTCAGTCTCTTAGCGACTCCATGGACTACAGCCTACCAGGCTCCTCCATCCATGGGATTTTCCAGGCGGGATTTCCCAGGCAAAAATAGTGGAGTGGGTTGCCATTTCCTTCTCCAGCAGATCTTCCTGACCCAGGGACTGAACCTGGGTCTCCTGCATTGTAGGCAGATAGCTTTACCGTCTGAGCCACCAGGGAAGTGGTATGATGATGGCACAAAACAGAAACACAGATCAGTAAAACAGGATAGAAAACCCAGAAATAAACCAATTCACTTAGAGTCAATTATTCTATAACAAAGGAGGAAAGAATATAGAATGAAGAAGTCTCTTTAATAAGTGATGCTGGAATAAATGGATAGTTACATGAAAAAGAATGAAATTACAACATTCTCTAACACCACATACAAGAATAAACTCAAAATGTGTTAAACATCTAAATGCAAGACCAGATACTATAAAATTCATAGTGGAAAACAAATGCAAAACACTGACATAAATGTCAGCAGAATTTTTTTGAATCTATCTCTTAGAGTCATGGTAGTAAAGGCAAAATCAAACAAATGAGACCTAATTAAATTTAAAACCTTTTTGCAAAGCAAAGGAAAGCAAAAAAAGAACAAAAATTCAACTTTTGGACTACAAGACTATATATGCAAATGATGCTACCTAGAAGGGATTTATTTCCAAAATATACAAACAGTTCATACAGCTTAATATCAAAACAAATAAACAACCCAATCAAAAACTGGGCAGAAGATCGAAACAGATACTTCTCCAAAGGAGACAAAGAGATGGCCAACAGTCACCTGAACAGATGTTTGATGTCTCTACTTATAAGAGAAATGCAAATCAAAACCACAAAAATGTATCACCTCACACTGGTCAGAATGACCACCATCAAACAGTCTACAAACAATAAATCCTTGAAAGGGTGTGGAGAAAAGAGAACCCTCCTACACTGTTGGAAGGAACATAAATTGGTACTGCCACTTTGGAGAATAGCATGGAGGTTCCATAAAGAACTAAAAATAGAGCTATCACATGAACCAGCAATTCCAATCCTGGGCATATATCCAGAAAGGATGAAAACTAATTCAAAATGATACATGCACCCCAATGTTTTTAGTAGCACTATTTATACCAGCCAAAACATGGCAGCAACCTAAATGTTCACTGACAGACAAAGGGATACAGAATATGTGGTACATATATACATGGGAATATTGTGAAGTGAAAGTAGCTCAGCCGTGTCCAGCTGTTTAAGACCCCATGACCTGCAGCCTACCAGACTCCCCTGTCCATGAAATTCTCCAGGCAAGAACACTGGAGTGTGTTGCCACCTCCACAGCATAAAACACAATGGAGTAATGCCTTTTGCAGCAATATAGACAGACTTAGCAATTATTCTAAGTGAAATCAGACAGAGAAAGACAAGTACCATAGGATATTATATGCTGAACTGAAATAAATGATACAAATGAACTTATTCACAAAAGTAACTCACCAGCATAAAAAACAAACTTATGGTTACCAAAGGGGATAGTACAGGATGGTGATGGGGGCAGGAAAGGGAGAGATAAATTAGGAGTCTAAATATTTACTAACTACTGTATATACAAAATAGATAAACAACAAGAACATACCATACAGCTCAGGGAACTATATTGAGTATCTTGTAAACTGCTGTATACCTGAAACACAACATTGTAAATTAACTATAAATGGCAACCCACTCCAGAGTTCTTGCCTGGAGAATCCCAGGGACAGAGGAGCCTGGTGGGCTGCTGTCTGTGGGGTCGCACAGAGTCAGACACGACTGACACGACTTAGCAGCAGAGGCAGCAGCATACCTAAAAAGAATGGTTAAAACAAAAACAAAAACGCCTCTAGCAGAGATGTTTGAAAGATGTTTCACAAGGGTGTAAAAACTACTAAATGGGGGAAGCAGTCTATGAAACAAGACATGTTGACAAAACTGAATACCCACCAGCAAAAGAATTTACTTGGAACATTATCTTACAGTACAGACAAAAACGAACTCAAAATCGTTCAAAGACCTAAACCTCAGTTTCAAATGTATAAAACTCCTAGAAGTAAATGTGCAGGAAATGTTTCTGCAAATTGGACCCACAAATGATTTACCAGAAATAACACCAAAAGCAGAGGCCACAAAATAAAACCAGATATTAATAAATTGAACTATATCAAAATTATAACTACTCTGCATTAAAGTGCAGTGAGTTTGAAAAGACAATCAACAGTAAAAGAAAAAATATGTGGAAATCATACATCTGATAGTAAGTGAATACAAAGAAAATATAAAGAATTGTAAGAGGGACTGATCACCAGTTCCACCATAAGGACCATTCCCAATCAACCATCCAACGCATTGCAAATACAAAACAGAAACACAAAGAGTAACACAGAAATTTGAACTCAATTATAAAATAAAAAAATACCTACAATGCACAGAACAACAGTACAGCCAATAGCCCCATAGATATGAGAATGTGAACTCAGACAAAGTTGTCCTGGGATAAATTCCCATACCATTTACAGAGGCTAAAATATATGGTCCTTGATACACATCAACAACACTGTCATGGTGCCCTTGACAGAGTCTCCAAAGCCAGAAAATAACCTGGAAAGATGTATCAGGCTCTCGTGATACTTTCTCTCTCATCATCCTAGAACATACTGACCACTCTACTGGATAGCTTCAAGTGCTGACTTTGTACAGAGCAAGAAAATAACATTAGGAATAGTGTGTCCATCACAGTTTTCTGTTACCTACTAAATCCACTCCACAGAGACTCACCAGAGGCTGCCAATTAAACATAGGTGGATTATCACAGCAAGGAAACCAGATAAAATTTCAGACCCTCAGGAATATATTTCAAAGAAATTGAAGAGGTGAAATGATACAAAGTAAGGAGAGTGGAACATCAGGAACAGTTGACATTCCCAGACGGGGTAGAGCAGCACAAGAGTAAAACTAATACAACATGAAGGTCAGACATTACAGCATCTTGAGGTGGGGCCATGCACTCGACCTACAGATGGCAAGCTAAGAGCCCGTGAGATTCACACATGCTCCCCTCGTAGGATCTAGGATCAAAAAGACAATCTCTCTACCCAGTCTTACATTTTCCTAAGTAACAACCACACAGGATCCAATCCACCAACTTGTCTCACTCCTAAACAGAAAAAAAACAATCATTTTGAGATACTCATTTTTCCTTATATGTTGTATTTTTGGCTACTTTTACATCACTCCCCACTGTACAAAGCTTTTTCTCAGGGTCCAATGTGGAGATAATATTCAGATCAGAAACAGAAATTCTGGGACTCCCCTAGTGATCCAGTGGTTAAGACTCTGCATTCCAGTGCAGGGGGTGCAGGTTTGATCCTTAGTCAGAGAACTAAGATCCCACATGCAGAATGGTGCAGCTAAAAAAAAATAAGCAAGCGAAAACAAACAAATAGATATTCAGAGTTATCAGAAGAAAGAAATCTAAAGTGCTGTGGATTTTTTTAAACACTGAGCAAAAGTCAAAAGAAAGAAAATAGGAAATCGGGTTTTTTGGTATTTTCTTTTAACATTTGCCAGTGAGCTTTGTACATAATTAAGCTCTGGGACAACCTCAGATATGACATGAAACAGACACAGCATCTGAAGAGGGTCAGTTCACCGAGTCACCAGAACTCTCAGATGAAAGACATCAGGGCCTCCCAAGGGGCACACAGGGAAAATGCAGATACCCAAGGGCAGCTCTGGAAGGAAGTCATCCTCACCCACAGACAGCAGGTTCCTGTAGGTCTCCAGCATCACGTCCCTGTACAAGGCCCTCTGAGCAGGATCCAGGAATTCCCACTCCTCCTGAGTGAATTCGATGGCCACATCCTCAGAGGTCAGTCGTTCCTGAAATGAAACCACATGTCAGCAAAAGGGTCATGAAAAGTTCTCATTTTCATGCAAAAGAGAAAGGGTGGTAAGGGGCAAGGATTGACTTGGTTGAAGTATGTGTTCTAACAGACCCCTGCAGGGGTATCTGGAGAAATTACAGATCTCTAATTTTAATTTATTATGCTTTTTCCTAAGACCTTATGAGATCCTCCAATGAATATGTGTTTTTTATCATTGTTCAAAATCCATGAAATATATAAAAATAAAGCTCAACACTGTTTTGGCTATACAGAAGTGTTAGATATTATGTTCTACCCAGTGAGTACAACTCATTATCTCGATGAGGTACAGCATGAGTGGTGTCTTCAGAGATGACAAAGTCCACAGCACTTTTAATGGAAAGGCCAAAATTTTCAGGTATGATGTTGATAACAGCAGCAAAGACCAAAAGTGTCTGAAGGCTTCCTGTTGCTCTAAATTACTGTAGTATTACTCTGAACATTAAATAAGTACTTACAGGCAAGAACCTGTCATCAATATAATAGCTCATTAAAGAACCATCTGTTCCCACCCTACAGAAGAAAAACTGTGTCACAGACACTCTGAGAAACTTGACTCAGATCAACAAGGTAAGAAATGTTACACGAAGCACCTGAACTCAGAGGCTTGGACTCAGCAACTGAAGCTTAAGCATCTAACAGTGAAGTAATACAGAGAACATTGGAAGTCCTTTGACAGAGGGCTCCTAAAGAAAACTTGAAAGAAGTCCAAGGTGAGCCTCTTCCCTGCCCCTCTGTCTTCTCTGCAGGGGGAGCAGCTCTTGGGCCTCGGGCCGTCATCCCTTGAACATGGACACCTGTGCCAAATTCGTCTCTACACCCTCCCTGATCAGGAGAACTTCCCCCTGTTGAGTGATCACTGTCCACAGTGGTGGTGAAGGACCAGAGACACTGACCCATGAGAGCCACAGCAGCTTGGCAGCCCCGGGTCCCCAGACCATCTCACTTATTCCTAGCCACAGCTTCCAAACCAGTGCCATTTCAAGGGACTTTGACACAGCAGCCAAGTTCCCTGGAGCTGGCACTGCCATAGAAGGGGTGGCTGGCTCTGGGGCTGGAAGTGGGACTGTGTTCGGGAGCTTCATCACTGTTATGCCAGGAACCCTTCTCTGAAACAGTAGCTCTTCCACGCCATGGGCTTGGCCCTCTCAAAGGCCATGGGGCTCTTTTGCCTGATGGTGGTCTAGCTCATCTTCTTCATGATGTGAAGGAGCTGTTTCCACCTCCCATAGTTCTTTCTCCTGTGTCTGCCCTGTATGTTCCCTTTCCTGGAACTCCCCAGGCAGCCTGGATAAAGTGGGGGGCTCACGGTTTGACAGAAGGAAAACAAATAAATATTGTATTAATATGAAAAAAAAAGTGCAATGTGGAATGGCTTGAAAGGTTATTACAGACGTGAATACAGAAACACAACTGTTGGTAATTTACTACTTAAAACACTAACAGGCTTGTTTAGAAAATTTCAATGCCACAGATTATACTGATAACATAATTTCAACTGAAAAAAAAAGGTATTATATAGTTTTTTAATCATGATATCTTCTATCTAAACCATAAACTTGCACATGCATGCATACTTATCTATAAAAAATTAACTGACATGAGGGGATTCGTCTTTTGACAGATTTTTTGGACAATTTTATATCATCCTTTTATTCACATGTGTTTCAGCATCTTTCAGACGATAAAAATGTATCCTTTGTACTCAGCTGAGTTTGTCAACAGGATTCTATACTAGGCTACCAAAAGAAAACTGGTAAAAACATTAAAAAAAAAAAAAGAATACTTGAACTCAATTCATAATAAAATTACCATATACAAAGATCCAAATATAATTTTATCCATGTAGATTTACACAGCAAGGCATTAACAGAAGCCGAAGACTTTCTTTGCTTTTTTTTTCCATTGATACAACAGTGATTTGAAATTAGAAGAGTCATTAGAGTATGACCCCCCAAAATTATCACAATAGCAAAGTAAAAAAACTTCTTGGAGAATTAAAAATCATGGCAAAAAATAATATGGAAAAAATATAGTTATTAAGCAAGACTATCTGAAGAAACATCATGATAGGAAGGAAATATTCAATACATTTCTTCTGAAATTACAGTGGCATGAAAGGAGCGGACCAGGGTGCCTGTCTTTCACCACCATACAATGCATAGGAGCAGGAGCCATTAGAAGAACTAACAGGAAGAAAAAACCAGGGCAAGAGACACAGAGTTTGTCAGAGACTTGAAACAGGTAGTACTCACAAACCTAAGGACATGGAAAGGTGAAAAGTGAAAGGATGGAAAAAGACAGTCCATCCTAAAGAGAGCAGGGGAGACTGTTATATCAGATAAAATAAACTGAAGAAAAAAAAAGTGCAGTGACATAAATATTGTATAATGATAAATAACGGTCAATTTACCAAAAAGCTGTAACAACTAAAAAAATATATATACATCTAACATTAGAGATCTCAGAAAAATGAAGCAAACATTGAACAGGCATGTACAGATCACATGGCCCAACAAAAGCTGAAAACACATGTATCTCAAGGACACAGGAAACATTCTCTATAAGAGACCACATGTTAGGCCAAAATTAACCATTTTAAGAGATTGATACCATAAAAGTATCTTCCCTAACAACAACGAAATAAACACAAGAAAAAAAGAAAATTCCTCACATGTAGACATTAAACAACTCTTACACCACAAATGGGTCTAAGAAAAAAATCACATGGAAATTTTTAAATACATGGATGAAAATGAAAAGACAACATTACAAAATTTATAACACAGAACACTGTACTAAAGGGAAAGTCTGAACTGTTAAATGCTTACAGTAAAAAAAAGATCTTAAATCTGAAATCTATTTTTAGACCTCTAGGAAGCAGAAAACAGAAAACAAACTAAACTCAAGTTTAGCAGAAGGAAACATGTAAATAAGAAAGATTAAACCAGAGATACAATAGAAAGTAGAAAAATATAAAAATCAACAAACCAAGAGTTGATGTATTGAAAAAACTGTATAGGAAAACCCCCACCTTGACTAAGGAAAACAGAAAAAAAGATTCAAATAACTAAAAACAGATATGAAACAGGAGTGATTACAACTGAGGTCAAAAAGATAAGGAAGTACTATGACCGATAATGCCTATAAATGACAGAATATAGGAGTTACGGGCAAATTCTCGGAAACATACAAACTATTTTATTTATTAAGAAATACAAAAATTGAGAAGTGTCCAAAGTGATAGCCACTCAGTCGTGTCTGACTCTTTGTGACCTCAGGGACTGTAGCCCACAAGGCTCCTCTGTCCATGGAATTTCTCCCGACAAGAATACTGGACTAGAGAGCCATTCCTTTCTCCAAGGACTCTTCCGACCCAGGGATAGCACCTGGGTCTCCCACACTGCAGGCAGATTCTTTATGATTTGAGCCATCAGGGAAGCCATCATTTTAACTAGAGAGATTTTAAAAGTAGTCAGAAACCTCTAAGAAAAACACAGGACCAAATTCTACCAAACATTTACAGAAGAATTACCACTAATCCTGCTAATTCTATGGAGCAAGCACGGTTCTAATAGTTTGCTGATTTCCCAAAGACACAGGAAAGGAAAACTAAAAACCAATACCCCTGATGAATACTGATGCAGAATTAAAATACTTGCAAACCAACTTCAACACATATTAAAAAGAACTGGGGAAACAGACACAGAGAACAGATGGAGGTGGGAGGGAGGGAAGGAGAGAGTGAGATGTATGGAGACAGTAACATGGAAACTTACATTACCATTTATAGAGAGCCAGTGCGAATTTGCTGACTGACTCAGGGACTCAAACAGGGGCTCTCTAACAACCTACAGGGGTTGGATAGGGAGGAAGATGGGAGGGAGGGGACATATGTATACCTATGGCTGATTCATGCTGGTGTTTGGCAGAAAATAACAACTTCTGTAAAGCAATTATCCTTCAATTAAAATAATTTTAAAAAATAAATAAAAAGATCTGACACCATGACCAAGTGGATTTTATTCATATAAGGCAAGGAGAAGTCAACATACAAAAATTGATTAATATGACACACTACATTGACAGATTAAAGGAGGAAAAAAAACAGGATCAACTCGATGCAGAAAAAACCATTCGACAACAATTTGACAACCTTTCAAGATGGAACACTCAGCAAACTACAGACAATAAATTATACCAACATCAACATAATAAATTCCATTATGAAAAGAGCACAGCAATGGAGAAAGAATGAAAGCTTTTCCTCTGAGGTCAAGAAGAAGGCAAGGATGCACACTCTGCACTGCAGTTCAACACAGCACTGAAACTCTTAGAGCAATAAGATGAGAAAAAGAAATCAAAGGTCCCCAAATTGAAAAAGAAGTAAATGTATCTTCTTTCCCACATGACAAAGTTTCATCAATATAAATCATAAAGATTACAAAAGAAACATGCTATATCAAAACAGATTCTTTAATAACCACACAAAGGGTCAATCAACCAATTAACCATTGTCAAAATTTCCATGACAATCATTGTAGAAGCAGAATAAAACATGGTGAAAGTCACAGAACTATACAAACAGCAAACAGCAAAAATCTTGAAGAAGGAAGATGGAGGTCTTTCTATTTCAACACCTATTACAAGGTAATCAAGGTGATGCGGTACTGGTATAAAAACAGACAAAGAAACCAACTGAACAGAACTCAGTACTCAGAAATAATTCTTTGAGTATATGTAGGTATATTCACAAGGATGTCAAGATACACACAAGGGAAAGGACAGGCTCAACTGATCTGATTCCCAGATTTTACCAGCTATTGTGCATACTAACACCTGACTTCCACATGCAGTTTCCTTACCCTGGTTGACAGAGCAGACAGCGCATCCAGATGGGCCCTAAGCAATCCCTGCTGCCCAACAGCACTGAGACCCCATCTCCAACCCGTGGGTGAGAAGCCCTGCCCAGGACAGTGCCCAGGGGAGCCTCCTCACAAAGGCCAGGTCACCAGGTCATGGGGAGATGGGATCTAAGCGGAGACGACAGGGCCTGAGGGAAGGCCTCGGGTGACTGTGCATGTACAGGAGTCACACAGGACACTCCAGAGTCAGAAATGATTAGCGAGTCCAGAGAAGGGCATTTCAGGAAGGAGAGACTAAATATAACCTTACCTGACAAAGAACCATGCCTCACTCCTTTTCTTTCCTCTTCCTTAACTTCAGGGCTTCCTCAGGCAACACGAGTCTTCAGAGGTCTATCATGGAAGTTGAAAACATGCTGTTTAATGCTTAGAGTTAACATATCCCCATCCTGAGCCCCAACCACACACACACACACACACACACACACACACACACAGGGAAGCCCTCACCATGAGGAACAGACAGGCCCCTGTGGCCACTGTCTCAGGAGGGACTCAGGACAGTCAACTTCCGCAGAGAGACCAACACGGGACTTTCCCACACTTTCCCTCAGATCACATTCTCCTCCTGATGAGGCCTTATGTACACAGCAGCAGGAGGCACCTCTGCTGACCAGGCAGTCTCCTTCAGGTCACACAGCAGGTCCTGATCCATCCCCACTCAAAACAGAGCATCCCCTCCTCAGCCCAGATCTCAGCCCTCAGGACTGGGAGGACACAAGAGTCCTGATGTTTAGAGAGGGATCCAGACTGGAATCAACTGGGCCATCTTAAACATTCTCGAGCTGTGGACCAACACAAACTACCTGAGGGTACAAAACATGTGTGTTGGGAGCCCTGTTAGGCATTACTGACAAAATGGAGGCACGGCCCCAACCCCCTCTCCTTGTTCCGCAGACACGGACCCGGGATGAAGGAGTTAGGCCTTGTGATTCTGACTTGTTTTTTCCTTTCCTCGGTTGAGTTGACTGAAAAGAATGTTAAGGTGTTTATTGTCCTTGAGAGGAGCATGAGAAGGCACAAAGCCTTCTGCAGTTGTGCCCAGAGAATAATCCAAAAAGTTAACCACTGACATTTGTTCAAGGATCTTTACAAGAGTGGTCCAGGATGAGCACGTAGGCTGCAGCTTGAGGCCTTGGGAAGGACTGTCATCTGAGACCTATTTGTGAGGGAAATGTTTATGGCAATGAAAGTTTGCCAAATTTAGGGTTTAGGAATAATTAAGAATACCTAGAAGCTAAAAATTTGAGGAATGTGATAGTGCTAGCATGTTTTACTATAGCTTACACAGATTATGAATTTCAGAGATATTAATAGCTAGAAGCCTTTTTAGGAGATAGCTTAAGATGCTAGGGGCAAACAGGATTTAGAAAGATAAGAAATAAACAGGAATGTGGTTTGCAGCCCAGACATAAGCATGAGTTATAATGTAATCACAAGTTAAAGTAAACAGGATTCTGAGAGAATCACTGAAGCAGAAACTCTGTTTGAAGGGCAACAATGTTTTATGGAGACAATGAATCTGGGTGAGGGGAAACTGCCAAACCTCTGACCTAATGCTTTTGTCAAAGTATAAAAGAGAACCTGAACTGCAAGGAGATACAACCAGTCCATTCTGAAGCAGATCAACCCTGGGATTTCTTTGGAAGGAATGATGCTAAAGTTGAAACTGCAGTACTTTGGCCACCTCATGTGAAGAGTTGACTCATTGGAAAAGACTGATGCTGGGAGGGATTGGGGGCAGGAGAAGGGGACAACAGAGGATGAGATGGCTGGATGGCCTCACTGACTCGATGTATGCGAGTCTGAGTGAACTCCGGGAGTTGGTGAGGGACAGGGAGGCAGGGCATGCTGCAATTCATGGAGTCGCAAAGAGTCGGACACGACTGAGTAACTGAACTGAACTGAAGCTTGAAATAAACATGCAGTCCCGTACCTTGAGTAAGAGGCTGCATCATTCTCCACCAACACCGCTCATCTCTTAAGGCTGATTCCCTGGCTGCTGGAGCTGGACTCTGGCAAATGTGTATGCAAAACGCATCATCAGTGAAACGTGAAGCCTGGACTGAGCACCATTCAGAGGAGTAAAGCACCCCCCTCCCAACTCTCTTTCTCTTTCCCAGCCTTATTAAGGTGTAACTAACAAAAATGGTATAAATGTACTGTGTATAAAGTGATCATGTTATAGACTCATACACTGAGTAATTATTATAGACGAAGAAGTTACACTTCCACCTATGACTACACTGTATTATTTCTCTCTGGGCAAATTTCAAGGATATAGAAATACTACCAGCAGCATGCAGTACCTCAGATCCCCAGAACTTACTTATTTTACAACAGAAAATCTCTACTCTTTGACTACCAGTGCCCCATTTCCCCGTCCACCCAGCTCCTGCTAACAGCCTTATTACTCGATGGCTCTATGAGTTTGACAAGTCTAGTTTCCACACAGGGTCTGTCCTCCTTTGTCAGGCTTATTTAACTTGGCATAATGTTCTCTAGGTTCATTCATTCTGGCATGAATGCAGGATTCTTGATTTTTATATTCATATATGGAGAAAAAATAGTTCATGAATATACAGTATATAATAAATATTTCTATACCACACTTTTGTAACCTATTCTTTTATCAAGAGACATCTGGGTTGTGTCTATGCCTTGGCTACTGCAAATCCAGTCACACTCATAGGACTGTGGACATATCCCTGAAAAACTGATTGCTTTTCCTTTATCTGTCAGAAATGGGTTTGACAGACGGTAGGCCTGTTCTATATTAATTTGTTAAGGAACTTCCATTTTATTTTCCAACATAGCAGTACCATTTACATTACCACCAACAATGCAGTTAAGATTCCGTGTTTTCTGTACTGTGCCTGTGTGTGTGCTTATTTTGGGAGGGACAGGAGTGGATAACACAGAACCCAGTCTGGCAGCAAGACAGTTGCAGCTGCATCTTCTAGAGGACAAGCCTCCAGGCTGCAGATCACTGTGGCATCACTGCCCTCTGATTTTTTGGAGCCATCTTCCCCTATGTCACAGGACTTTATGACTCTTCTCAGGTTGGGCCCAGAGATCCCTACCGAGCAGGACCACCTTATAACAAGCATTCTGTGATCTTAACATTAGTACTCCTAATTTCCCAGTGGGACTCACACAAACTTACAAACTTTCATGGTGTCCAACAGAGTCTCCACAGAGCCCATAATGAGCCTCTAACCCTCTTACACAAACACAAAGCATTCCAAGCCCTGATTGCTCATGCATGAGGCAAAATACGAAAGAGGACACCCAAGGATCCACAGACACAAGACACCATAGTTTCATTTACAGTGAGTGATCCAGGTCAAAGACAGAAATCTCCAAAGACCATGAAAAAGAGGGATAAATCCAATGATGCACATGGCCCACTGACACCTCAAACTCTTCCAAGGAAACATCCAGATTCTCTTGGTATCTTCCCAAATGCACATGAACCTTTCTGCACCGGCAACCCCAACTACACAATGATACCAAAGTTGATGCAAAAAATGACCTGAGATTTTCCCTGTTACTCTACAGTGTCTGCCTGCTAAAAGAGCCAACAAAAGCCAGGGAGTGGAGTGGATGCTGGGGGCACCTACTAGAACCAGCCCCTCAAGCCCAAGGCTCCCATCCTCCTGCACCCACAGGTGCCTGGGGGCTCAGCCCAGGCCAGTTCTAACAGTGGAAAAGACTTCTCTTGGCTGAATTCCACGTCCTTCATTGCTGCTCACGTGCGGTCACGAGTTGTCAAATCAAACCTGTGCAGGCACATGTCAGCCTCAGCACTACTGTCCTGGGGAACACGAGCTCAGGCAGTAGAACCTCAAACCACTCCATGTGGGCTCTCCAACAAACCCGCTTCCAGTTGCTCCAGCCTGAACGGAGACATTCTCTTTCAACAGATCCACACACCCCTTGTCCCTACAACTACACTTGGGATGGGTACACACTCCATTCACTGGGCTCACCTTGATGCACCCAAGTACTGCCACAACCCTCCTGCAGACCCCACCAGGCTCTCTCCGCTTTCCCCATTTGTCTACCTCTCCTCCCTGCGTGACTGGACTAAGCAAGACTAAAGCGCACAGGGGTTTCTTGGCAAAGGGGATCACAAGAGGAGTGCCCACGAGCTACCGCCCAAAGGACACTGCACATGCAGTATGAAAATCAAGAGACTGGCCCTCCTGGGAAAGTCTGCCACCACCTGGGGACATTATGGAGTCCACGTACAAAGGCATTTGAGATGAGGAAGTCTCAAAGCAAGGGTCTCCAGGTCTCACTCTCTCCTGTTTTCTCCACCCACACCTACTTGGAAGATATTCTAGCTCTTGGGGGGCGCAGGGGGCAGCATCTCCTTCCTGCCCCATTAGATTTTCGATTTCTGCTCATCCTCAGTGCACTGAAATCACAACGCTGACATGGAGCACATGAACTCCTAGATGGCAAAGCTGCTGTCCACGATGGTGACTTGTCCTGGATGGACACAGCTTAGATCTGGGGGCTGCAGAGGATGAAACCCAGCAGACTAAACATGGGGACATCTTAGCTCACTGCTTGAGGACACCAGTTCTGTAGGGCTTTTCAGAACTTCCTATATTTCTTGGCTCATCTTTTGAGTAATTAAGTAGTCACATGGGGTAAAGATCAACTACAGCTGAAATGTCCAGAACATGGGAAACATCTTCATCACCTGCCCTGTTCTCTTGGTCTTCCCTGAGGATTATTTCAGCCCAACCCATAGTCCTGTCATCTACAGATATTTCCAGTAACAGGTACTGCAGCCACGCTGGGAAGAAGAGGAACACTATGAGCCCTAAAAGAGGGGAACCAGGAAGGACTTAAAATAACCCATGAACAAGGGCATTAGTTTCTGCGGATGGCAACTGATACACAGGCAATAAACTTGGATAACATGAGAGAGACTGTTAGGAGGGGATGGGGAGACCTCCCTGAGCCTAGACTTGAAGGGTGACAAAGGGCCTGAGGCATGGTGACCTCAAGGTGAGAAAAGGAACTACAATGTCAGACAGAAATGGTTTTGGTATTTGGAAACAGAGAAAAGGTAAATGAGACCAGGACAGGCTGAACCATGAGCAAAGGGTCAACTCCCAGGATGAGACTGGAGACACTGACAGGGCCCTGAGCTTGACAGAGGGCTGTGGAGAAACAGCGAGGAGTCAAGCTTTTGACCCAAGAACAAATGAAAGCCAGTGGAGGTCTGACCATCAGGATGTTAAAAAAAAAAAAAAAAACTCCCTTCAGATTTAGCCTCATTCATAGAAGTCATCTAATTCTGAGCTTGTGATCCTGCCTCCATCCTACAGTTTTCCTTTTCCTTTTTCATTCAGGGAGGACTGAGATTTATTTAAAATTCTCATTACCACCAGAAACTCCCTCCAAACCAGAACTGCCACACACAGACAGACAGCCAATTAGCTAATCATTTCAGGGGTCAGTGTTGCTCACGCTCAGATTCCGGTCTAGTCTTTCATCTGCATGTTACAAGTGGGCTCCCTCAGGCCCAGAGAGAAGCCATTTATGAGAAGGTCTGAGCTGAGTGAAGAGAACTGGGTATACCTGAATAATGAAATGGGAGGCTGAAAGGCAAGGGGGCCAAGTTTGTCCTTATTGCCCATCCCATTTAAGACCAGGAACATCTGTCATGCATCTGAGCAAAAAGAAACTTTTCTTTCACGATTGGGTCAAACTGACACCAAACAGGTAATTCTTTATTATGAGATTGCAGTAAAAATAAAGAACTGCAAATATATATCCACTGGTACAACAAACATTGTTAAGGGGTCAGCTTGGAAATAGGATCTGAGCAATCTTTTTCATTATGGAGAGAGAGGCTCTGTTGGAAGGTTCCAGGTCAGTCCAGCCCATTCTTCCTCATTTGCACAGAAAAGTCAAAAAGGGACCTGAAGGAAACATCTTCATATCATCTCACAGCTCACTTTTTTTCACTGATCATAGAAAATGGAGAAAACAGACCATTAGGCTAACCAGTTAAACCAGGTGTGGTTTTTTTCTTTTTTTGAAAGGAAAGAATGAAGCATTTTGTTGCTTTTATCGTGTTAAATGTTCTTTTATTTTCCCATTTCTCAAAGAAATGCCTTTAATTTCACAAGATCTAATGTCATACCTGTGTTATTCTCTGGTAAAGAGCTGAGACCAGAAGTATCCATTTGCGTGTGCACACATCAACACATACACACAATTCATGTCTTTGGTAAAACCACAGTTGAAAATGTGTCTATTTTATTACAAGATGTTGAGAGGGTAACAGGCAGGAAGGCCAGGGGTCTCCAAAGGGAGGAAATAGGCTGCAAGTATCAGACATTTTTATCTCTCTTAAGCAGGAGGAGGAAACACATCAGTGATATTTTTTTCTTTCTCTATACAAATCTAAAAGGAGGTTTCTCTTAAAATACTGGTTTGTCATAATGACACCTGGGGTCAGACTCTCAAGACAATCAGGACTGAAGGTGCCCGGGGGCCCCCACACAAGTTCCTGTCCTAATTACACCTGAGGAACCCCGGGTATTAATACCTGTGGGGGGCCAATCCGTCGATTTCCTTTCAGATACTGGGCAACTTACTCCGTGCTTACTGAAGCCCCTGGCCCACTTCCTTACCGATCCACTTCCATAGTGGGACTGTCTGGACGAGCCAAAGGGTATTATTTCAGTTATTCTTTATGTTGTAACTGAGATTCTGTGCTATTTTCACACGAGTTTCTGATTGTGCCAGAGTCTCCCTCACCCCTTTTGGGGAGGAATATACTGAACAAGGTCCATGCCTCTGTTTTCATAAATATTGAGCCCTCCCTTTCTCTCCCTTTCAAGTTCAGTTCAGTCGCTCAGTCGTGTCTGACTCTTTGCAACCCCATGAATCACAGCACGCCAGGCCTCCCTGTCCATCACCATCTCCCAGAGTTCACTCAGACTCATGTCCATCGAGTCCGTGATGCCATCCAGCCATCTCATCCTCAGTCGTCCCCTTCTCCTACTGCCCCCAATCCCTCCCAGCATCACAGTCTTTTCCAATGAGTCAACTCTTCGCATGAGGTGGCCAAAGTACTGGAGTTTCAGCTTCAGCATCATTCCCTCCAAAGAAATCCCAGGGTTAATCTCCTTCAGAATGGACTGGTTGGATCTCCTTGCAGTCCAAGGGACTCTCAAGAGTCTTCTCCAACACCACAGTTCAAAAGCATTAATTCTTCGGCGCTCAGCCTTCTTCACAGTCCAACTCTCACATCCATACATGACCACAGGAAAAACCATAGCCTTGACTAGACGGACCTTAGTCGGCAAAGTGATGTCCCTGCTTTTGAATATCCTATCTAGGTTGGTCAAAACTTTTCTTCCAAGGAATAAGCGTCTTTTAATTTCATGGCTGCAGTCACCACCTGCAGTGATTTTGGAGCCCCCCAAAATAAAGTCTGACACTGTTTCCACTGTTTCCCCTTCTATTTCCCATGAAGTGATGGCACTGGATGCCATGATCTTCCTTTTCTGAATGTTGAGCTTTAAGCCAACTTTTTCACTCTCCTCTTTCACTTTCATCAAGAGGCTTTTTAGTTCCTCTTCACTTTCTGCCATAAGGGTGGTGTCATCTGCATATCTGAAGTTATTGATATTTCTCCCGGCAATCTTGATTCCAGCTTGTGTTTCTTCCAGTCCAGCATTTCTCATGATGTACTCTGCATAGAAGTGAAATAAGCAGGGTGAGAATATACAGCCTTGACGTACACCTTTTCCTATTTGGAACCAGTCTGTTGTTCCATGTCCAGTTCTAACTGTTGCTTCCTGACCTGAATACAGATTTCTCAAGAGGCAGGTTAGGTGGTCTGGTATTCCCATCTCTTTCAGAATTTTCCATAGTTTCTTGTGATCCACACAGTCAAAGGCTTTGGCATAGTCAATAAAGCAGAAATAGATGTTTTTCTGGAACTCTCTTGCTTTTTCCATGATCCAGCGGATGTTGGCAATTTGATCTCTGGTTCCTCTGCCTTTTCTAAAACCAGTGTGAACATCAGGAAGTTCACGGTTCTCTCCCTTTAGGTGAACAAAATGTAAATCCTGGAGTATAGGCTGATGGAAAATCTGTGGGTCAAGCACAGAATGCTATTCCTATAGTTGTCAAGCTCAAAGACCCACTTATTTCCACATTAGAGGCAGTATCCACTGAAACCTGAGGTTAAGGGTTAAAACACATCATCGAAAATTTAAAGGAGCAGGGACTCCTGTTACTGTTCCCTGTAACAGTCCATGCAACACTTCTATTTTGGGTATAAAGAAATCAAATGGTAAATGGAGACTAGTTCAACATTTACAAATAATAAATGAGGCTGTAGTTCCTTTACATTTCATGGTGCCTAGTCCTTATACTCTATTGTCTGAAATTCCTCAACGAGACAAATATTTCTCAGTAATTGATTTGAAAGATGCTTTCTATTCTGTGCCTTTGGCAGAGGAAAGTCAATTTCTATGTGCCTTTGAAGACCCTATGCAGCTAGCTTCTCAGCTAACCTGGACAGTTTTGCCCCCGGGATTTCGTGACAGTCCTCACTTATTTGGACAAAGTTTGTCACGGGATCTCCAAAACTTTAATAGCTCCGAAGCGGTGGTTTTACAATATGTAGATGATATTTTGCTCTGTGCTGAGACAGAGGAAGCTTGTTCCGGAGCCTCAGAAGATTTCTTTAACTTTCTGGCAGGCTGCACTTATAAGGCATCACGAGAAAAGGCTCAGCTTTGTCAACAATCTGTTAGATATCTGGGCCTAATCATATCAGAAGGGACTAGGGCCATAGGCCCTGAGAAAATTAAACGCATACTAAATCATCCCCTACCTATGACTTTAAGACAATTGAGAAGATTTCTGGGAATCACAGGCTACTGTCATATTTGGATTCCGGGTTATGGGGAACTTGCCCGGCCTTTATATAAACTTATAGCTGAAACTCATCAGGCCCAAACAGACAAACTGCTCTGATCTCCAGATACTCAAAAGGCTTTTAAGGTTCTTCAGACTGCCCTCCTGAAAGCTCCCAGTTTTGAGCTTGCCCACAGGGTCAGGATTTAATTTGTTTGTCACTGAAAGAAAAGGTATGGCCTTGGGAATTTTCACACAAGCCCAAGGGCCTCACCAGCAACCTACTGCTTATCTAAGCAGAAAATCAGGCGTAATTTCACGTGGGTGGCCCCACTGCCTAAGAGTAATTGGGGCAGCGGCTTTTTAGCATCTGAAGCTTTAAAAATAGTTAATCGATGAAATCTTACTGTCCTGACTTCTCATGATGTGAGTGCAATGTTAAATTCTAAATTTAATATTTGGATGGAGACAGTAGGCTTCTTAAATATCAGTCATTGTTATTAGAAGGACCAGTAACTAAGCTTAAAGTATGTGGACATTTAAATCCTGCCATTTTCCTCCCTGAGAAGGAAAATGAAACACCTGATCACGATTGTTCCCAATTTCTAACTTTAAACTATGCAGCTTGGGAGGATCTAATGGATACCCTATTAGACAATCCTGACATGAAGTGTTTACAGATGGCAGTTCCTTTGTTCGGGATGGAAAGCATAAAGCAGGTTACGCCATGGTGACTGCTGAACAGGTTTCAGAAACAAAATCTCTCCCCCTGGGAACCAGTGCTCAGTTAGCGGAGCTTGTGGCTCTGACCCGAGCTCTAGAGTTAAGCAAAGGGCAGCAAGTAAATATCTACATGGATTCTAAGTATGCTTATTTGACTTTACATGCTCATGCTGCAATATGGAAAGAAAGACAGTTTAAAACAGCAACAGGAGAACCTATTAAGCATTTCAGAGGGATCGAGAGACTTTTAACTGCTATATATTTTCCTAAAGAAGTGGCTGTTTTGCATTGCAAAGGGCACAGTAGGGACGGGAGTAAAGCAGCTGAAAGTAATCAGCTGGCTGACTCTCAAGCCAGAAAAGCTGGCACTTTATGAAACCCCTTCACTGTAGACGCCTTTGATCTGGACAGATCCTGTGGAACAGGAAAGACCACAATATACTGAGGAAGACTTAGAAAGATATGAGAAAAGACGAGCAAAGATTACAGATAAAGGATGGTTACAGTCTGAGGATGGACGATTAATAATTCCTGAAAATGCTCAATGGAAAATTCTTAAGGGTTTACACCAGAGTTTTCATTTGGGTGCAGAGAGTACTTATCAGATGGCTTCTCGTTTGTTTGAAGGTAAAAATGTAATGAAAACTTTAAAGAACATTATCAAAAGGTATGAGGTTCATCAGACACTTAACCCAAAGCCTGAGAAGCTAGCAATATCTGGATTACAATGAAATGGAAAGTATCCTGGAGAGGGCTGGGAAATTGATTTTGCTCATATGCCAAAAGCTAATTGATATTCTTGCTTACAAGTCTGGTTAGATACTTTTACTGGATGGATTGAGGCTTTTCCCTGTCGTAGCAAGCAGGCTAAGGAGGTTATAAAGATTCCAATCCATGAAATTATCCCCAGGTTTGGGCTGCCACGGAGCCTTCAGAGTGACAATGGCCCTGCATTTAAAGTTGCTGTTAACTCAGGGGGTATCTAAACCTCTAGAAATAGAGTATCACTTACACTGTTCCTGGAGACCCCAATCTTCAGGAAAGGTTGAAAAATCTAATGACATTATCAAAAGACATCTGCGCAAATTAACTCAAGAGACGCAGGACAAGTCCTATCCATAGCTTTAATGAGGGCTTGAACTGCCCACAAAATGGAGGGACCGTCCCCCTTTGAATGTATTTATGGAAGGCGTTTCTTACACACAGACATCATTATAGACCCTGAAGTCTTGGAATTAACTAGTTATGTAACTCAGGTCTCAGCTTTTCAACAGGCAATAACAGAACTCCGGGAGACGACTCCTGACCCAGCTTCTGAGTCAAGCAAGCCTCTATTTGAGCCAGGAACCAAGGTCCTCATAAAACATTGGGATCTGGGGGCCCATCCCTCAAGCCCCTCTGGGAAGGCCCTTAGCAGGTTATTCTTTCTTCTCCCACAGCTGTCAAAGTGCCAGGAATTGATTCACGGGTACGTCAAACTTAGAGTTAAGAGGTGGCACCCTGACCACAACTAAGTGACTTCATTTTATGTCTTTACTTTCTATGCTTTGACTTTGTACTTTTCAAATGCGCTTGATAATCTATGTGAGCCTACTTCTGCTGACTCCAAAAATCCTGAGTGTGCCGTTTGATCCTCAAGACAATACCTGTCTGGGCTCATTCCTACGCTGCATTCCACAACTGGTCTAACTGCTGGATCTGCGGAGCGCTCCCCTCTTCATCATGAAAGGCTTTTGTGGTGGACAACTCCACTTCAAGAAAAAGACTTTCTCCAAGTCTCTGAATACCTTCGACAACAATCATATGTGATGCCTCTTCTTCATCTGATGACATCTACCAACCCTAAAATGGACTGGTGCAACACTTTGTACTTTAACTATGGACATAACATGACTTTTAATTTTGACTATACATTGTCTTGGTTTAATGACTATTTCGCTACACATAAGGCAAATAGGTCTGGATCTAATGGTTTTTTACCTGAGGTTTATCAAATATGAGATGAGGTTATATGGCCAACTCCTGAAAAAGGACGTCTAGTATCTACTGCCCCTATATGCTGGGAACAAACAGAGCCATTCCCAAAAGTCAGCCAACAACTTCATTACAATGATTGGAAACAATTGGAATTTTTGCCTCAGGATGTATGCAACGTAATCATTCCCGTGTTTTCCAACCCCAATTCAGGTCCTCCCTTTGTCTGGTCAGGCACTAACTGGGACTGGATATCTCAGTCAGCTGGCTTGCTCCAAACGGGACCTATTGGATATGTGGCTCTTACCTGTAGGCATGGCCTCCCCTTGGTTGGATAGGGAGATGCACCCTGGGTCAGCCTTTACTCACAGCTTTATATTTTCAAAGCTTCCAGAAAAGCCTGCTAATTTACCCCACCTTAAAACTCGGTGGGCAAGGTCTGTATTTCACTGGTATCATTATTTGGCTGCAGTCTTTGTTCCCTCTTTGGGAACTACAGATGTTATGCTACGAGTGGATGCTTTGACAAATTTTACTCAACAGGCATTACAAGATTCTCAAAAAGCTATTGCAGCTCTTAATGCTGAACAAGCACAAATTAGAAAGGTGGTTTTACAAAACAGATTGGCTTTAGATATTCTGACAGCTGTGCAAAGAGGAACCTGTGCCATTATTCATACCCAATGCTGTACATATATACCTGATATGAGCCCTAATGTTATTCATTTTACTAAACACATGAACAAAATGACTGGGGCTATGGATATTCCTGAAGTCTCAATTGCCTCATTTGGGGAGATGTTAACTAGTGCCCCATGGTGGAAAACTATCTTACTTACAATAATTCTGATTGTTTTGTTTTTGCTGTTTGCTCCCTGCATCTGTAACTGTGTAACTGGATTTGTTTCTAGTTGCATGAAAGCTTTTAAGTTACAAATGGTTGTGTTAGGGGAAGCACACTGAAACCGCCCACCCTGGCCAGGCACCATAGTAACCATTTGCATGAGTTGTTTTATGACAGGAGAGCCTGATAAGGAATAAGGAACTAATGAACCACCACAACCTGAAGAGTTCGGGAAAGGTCAAAAGGAGACATGGAGTGTCTGTCCACTTCCCAGAATCCCTCTCGCTAGCATCCATCTTGGCTGAGCCATGCGTGCGCCACCAGGAAAGACTCCGAATTAGAATGATTGGCCAAAGACCACCTGGAAAGTAATCTCATCACCATAAAACCCGATACTGCAACCCACGCGGCAGAGCAGTTCTCCTGGGTTCCCTTACCCTACTGTTCTCCACTCGAGTGCCCCTTCCCAATAAAATCTCTTGCTTTGTCAGCACATATTATGTCTCCTTGGACAATGCATTTCCGAGTGTTAGACAAGAGCACAGTTTCGGGCCCTGGAAGGGGTCCCCCTTCCTGCAATAGTTGCTCAAACTCCTACTACTGCTGCAGCTTCTTCCAACTACTATTTGGGGGACCTGGATCAGACATCTTCGGTATGAGGGTTAGGAAAATACGTTGGCTCACCAATTTAGGGACAACACCCCTTGTCAGCTCGGAAGCAGTTATGGAACGAGAATGATGCCCCTTTTCCAAGGCAACATAATTCTTCTAAAAGGAAAGGGGGGCTGAGAGGGTAACAGGCAGGAAGGCCAGGGGTCTCCAAATGGAGGAAATAGGCTGCAAGTGTCAGACATTTTTATCTCTTAAGCGGCAGGAGGAAACAAACTAGCAATACTTTTTTCTTTCTCTATACAAATTTAAAAGGAGGTTTCTCTTAACATACTTTGTTGCCATAATGACAGCTGGTTTCACCTGAAGTTAACTATTATCAAACCTTGAGTTAACCAATCCATTTTTCTTATGGAAATATTTGTCTTAAGCTATGTGAATGGACTATGCACTTACCCCAGACTCTGTCTTCAAGTCGGTTCCGCCTAATGGCTCAGAACCTACTTCACAAACCAGTATGTTATACTCAGATATTGTTCGCCTAATCTGTGGAAACAAAACTATTTGTATGGTAATCTGCCCTTCTACAAGATTCAAGTTAATCATTTTATGGCCTGGGATGAATCATCTGCTGCCAAGATTATCCCAAAATGCATCTTATAGATGAGGGGCCTGGTGCCATTCTCAGTTTTAAAACCTTCCTTTCCTTCATTAACAGACTACTAGTGACTGTAATGGCACCCCACTCCAGTACTCTTGCCTGGAAAATCCCATGGATGGTGGAGCCTGGTAGGCTGCAGTCCACTCGAAGAGTCAGACACGACTGAGCGACTTCACTTTCACTTTTCACTTTCAAGCATTGGAGAAGGAAATGGCAACCCATTCCAGTATTCTTGCCTGGAGAATCCCAGGGACAGAGGAGCCTGTTGGGCTGCCGTCTATGGGGTCGCACAGAGTCAGACACGACTGAGAAGACTTAGCAGCAGAAGCAGCCCCCCTATTCTGAACCCTCTTCCACCTCCCTCCTGACCAGATCTCTCTGGGTTGTTCCAGAGCACTGGATTTGGGTGCCCTGCCTCCTGCATTGAACTTGTACCAATCCTTCTATTTTACATATGGTAATTTACATGTTAATTTGGCCTGGGAATGCGGAATAAACCAGGGCAAAGACTAATACAGTTTTGCCAAGAAAAAGCACTGGTCATAGCAAACACCCTCTTCCAACAACACAAGAGAAGACTCTACACATGGACATCACCAGATGGTCAACACCGAAATCAGATTGATTATATTCTTTGCAGTCAAAGAAGAAGCTCTATACAGTCAACAAAAACAAGACCAGGAGCTGACTGTGGCTCAGATCATGAACTCCTTATTGCCAAATTCAGACAGGGATCAAGACCATCCTCATAGAAAAGAAATGCAAAAAAGCAAAATGACTGACTGGGGAGGCCTTACAAATAGCTGCAAAAAGAAGAGAGGCAAAAAAGCAAAGGAGAAAAGGAAAGATATAAGCCTCTGAATGCAGAGTTCCAAAGAACAGCAAGAAGAGATAAGAAAGCATTCTTCAGCAATCAATGCAAAGAAATAGAGGAAAAGAACAGAATGGGAAAGACTAGAGATCTCTTCAAGAAAATTGGAGATACCAAGGGAACACTTCATGCAAAGATGGGCTCGGTAAAGGGCAGAAATCGTATGGACCTAAAAGAAACAGAAGATATTAAGAAGAGGTGGCAAGAATACACAGAAGAACTGTACACAAAAGATCTTCACGACCTGGATAATCAGGATGGTGTGATCACTCATCTAGAGCCAGACATCCTGGAATGTGAAGTCAAGTGGGCCTTAGAAAGCATCACTACGAACAAAGCTAGTGGAGGTGATGGAATTCCAGTTGAGCTATTTCAAATCCTAAAAGATGATGCTGTGAAAGTTATGCACTCTATATGCCAGCAAATTTGGAAATCTCAGCAGTGGCCACAGGACTGGAAAAGGTCAGTTTTCATTCCAATCCCAAAGAAAGGCAATGCCAAAGAATGCTCAAACTACTGCACAATTGCACTCATCTCACACGCTAGTAAAGTAATGCTCAAAATTCTCCAAGCCAGGATTCAGCAATACTTGAACCGTGAACTTCCTGATGTTCAAGCTGGTTTTAGAAAAGGCAGAGGAACCAGAGATCAAATTGCCAACATCCGTTGGATCATGGAAAAAGCAAGAGAGTTCCAGAAAAACATTTATTTCTGCTTTATTGACTATGCCAAAGCCTTTGACTGTGTGGATCACAAGAAAATGTGGAAAATTCTGAGAGAGATGGAAATACCAGACCACCTGACCTGCCTCTTGAGAAATCTGTATGCAGGTCAGGAAGCAACAGTTAGAACTAGACATGGAACAACAGACTGGTTCCAAATAGGAAAAGGTGTACGTCAAGGCTGTATATTGTCACCCTGCTTATTTCACTTCTATGCAGAGTACATCATGAGAAATGCTGGGCTGGAAGAAGCACAGGCTGGAATCAAGATTGCCGGGAGAAATAGCAATAATCTCACATATGCAGATGACACCACCCTTATGGCAGAAAGTGAAGAGGAACTAAAAAGCCCCTTGATGAAAGTGAAAGAGGGGAGTGAAACAGTTGGCTTAAAGCTCAACATTCAGAAAACAAAGATCATGGCATCTGGTCCCATCACTTCATGGGAAACAGATGGGGAAAGAGTGGAAACAGTGTCAGACTTTATTTTGGGGGACTCCAAAATCACTGCAGATGGTGACTGCAGCCATGAAATTAAGACACCTACTCCTTGGAAGAAAAGTTATGACCAACCTACATAGCATATTCAAAAGCAGGGACGTTACTTTGCCGACTAAGGTCCGTCTAGTAAAGGCTATGGCTTTTCCTGTGGTCATGTATGGATGTGAGAGTTGGACTGTGAAGAAGGCTGAGCGCCGAAGAATTAATGCTTTTGAACTGTGGTGTTGGAGAAGACTCTTGAGAGTCCCTTGGACTGCAAGGAGATCCAACCAGTCCATTCTGAAGGAGATCAACACTGGGATTTCTTTGGAACGAATGATGCTAAAGCTGAAACTCCAGTACTTTGGCCACCTCATGTGAAGAGTTGACTCACTGGAAAAGACTCTGATGCTGGGAGGGATTGGGGGCAGGAGGAGAAGGGGATGACAGAGGATGAGATGGCTGGATGGCATTACTGACTCGATGGACGTGAGTCTGAGTGAACTCTAGGAGTTGGTAATGGACAGGGAGGCCTGGCGTGCTGTGATTCATGGGGTCGGAAAGAGTTGGACACGACTGAGCCATTGAAGTGAACTGAATTTACATGTTTTAGTGCTATTCTCTCAAATCATCCCACCCTCAACTTCTCCCACTGAGGTCCAAAGTCTGTTCTTTACATCTGTGTCTCCCTTTGTTGCCCTGCATGTAGGATCACCCGTACCATCTTTCTAAATTCCATATACATGCATTAATATACAGCAGTTGTTTTTCTCTTTCTGAGTTATTTCACTCTGTATAATAGGCTCTAGATTCATCTACCTCATTAGAACTGATAAACCAGGTGACACTTTTGCTAAGTATGGTACAAAATAGTGTACGATGATTTACTACTTACCAAAAAAATTTCAAATGCATGAGATGAAGGGAAGAAAGCACTCAGGCAAGGAATGAATCTGAAAAAAAATTAAAAAAAAAAAACAAACCTGAGAATTATCTTTAATCTAAAAATCTGGTGTCAAACTTTAAAAAAATGTGGAGAATAATCACATTTAGAAAAGGATGATAACAGTAGAATACTGGAAACTAAAAAAGCTTATTTCTGAGGTTAAAAATGAGTACAGAAACTGAATGAATTAAGACCTAGTCCAAGCTAGAAAAAGCACCATAAAGAAAGGAGAAAATGTGAATCCGTTCAGAAAAAAAAAAAAAGTGTTCCTTTGAAAATGCTACCCAATAATGATACAGTGATAAGAATCTGCCTGACAATGCAGGGGACATGGGTTCTATCCCTCCTTCAGGAAGATCCCACAAGTACAAGCAACTAAGCCTGTGCACAACTACTGAGCCTGTGCTTTAGAACCTGGGAGCCACAACTCCTGAGTGCACGGCACAGCACAGCCAAAAAAATTCATTAAAAAAAAAAAAAAAAAAAGCTACCACAGAGTGACATTCTAGAGTCAGTCATTTCTTGCCCCAGGTCTCTTGTTCCTTGACCTCTATCTTATGATAGGACAAGGGAAGGGGGTCTCTCACACCTCAGTGAATCAAGCCACTGCCCCAGGTTCAACAGGGTTTGCAAATGAAAATCATCCTCTGCCACAAATAATAAAAAAAGACACAAGCCTTATAGACAGGAGTTTTGAAATTTTCATCCTTCTCTGTATAACTAAAAAAATCATCTGTATCCAAACAACTGGCCACACCTGGATCGAGCTGACCCCTCTGTTCACCTATCTCCCTATTTCATCTGGGTCTGGTGTGTCTTTTTCTCCCCCTCTGCTCTCCTGCTGCTCCTGTCCTATTTCCTCCCTCACATATGTCCTGTCCCAGGCTGCTGCAATTCGTTCCCCCTCGAAATGCTCGCTCTCTCCAACCTTCCTGAGTCTTTCAAAAATCCATACCTATGCCTGCCTCTTTCTTCCCCCATTTCGGCTCCCTCTCTGCGCTCCAGATTACTCCCCTCCTCTCGCTGTGACTCTCCCTGCCTCCCCACTCTCTGGCAGGCCACGTGGCTATGCTTCCTTCCAGCCCTTTCTTCCTCTGCTCCTTACCTTTCTCTGTCAACACCATAAAACCGACCACCTCAGATTGAGACTTGAACCCTTGTGGCGGGACTCTAACCGAGTGAAAACACAACTCGGGACTCTAACCCAAGAGGTCTGGACTTAAACCCGGCCAAAACCCAGTTAGGGACTCTCCACCTCTGACGTCCTCATCGCCCTTCGCCTCCCCGCTCCCATCTCTGAGACAGGGCAGTTCTCCCTATGCTGTTTTGCAATCCCTGGAGATCTGGCTTTCTAATTTATTAATACTTCTCTATTTTACTCACTTGGCTATTTTCAAGGCTTAACCTCTTTGACTTGACTATCCCTTTGCAAATCCCTCAGCCATTCTGTGTTCCCATTGGTTCTCCCTGATGCTTTTCTCCTCGGTTTCAGTTATTTCTCTCAGTCCTTCTGACTCTGCCTCTCCTGATCCTCCTGCCTCCTGAATTTACTGAGTGGGCGACAGAACGAGACGCCCCCGGACCTTTTCCAACCGAGTTGAATTGGGCATGCAACAGCACTGGCTGTCACATGGCCCTATGGGGGGTGAGGGGACGGGCTGACAGGAAAAGGGGCTGCTGCGGAGCAAAAGGACCGGCCTCAGGAGACGCGAGGACAGACGGGCTGGGAGGGAGGGGGCTCAGGAGCGGGGCGGCCTCTCCGGAATCCCGGGACCGGGGAGAGGGCGCGGCCTATCTGGGCTCTGCCTCCAGCGGTCGAGAAGGCGACGCGGCGGGCGCGACTCCAGCTCGCGAGAGAGGGCTTTACTTGGCGAGGCCAGAGGCGGTGTCTACGCGGACCGAGGGCCGAAACCGCCTCTGCAACACTTAAAACCCAAACGAAAAGATAACTAACTGGGCCGCCACGGCGCGGCAGCGTCTATTCGGGGCCGAGCACCGGGTGCCAGGGTGTTCAGGTCGCTGGCAACTCCCACACCATGAGGACGACAGCGAGGGCGGAGGTGGGGACTGGAGGGGTGGCGAGCTCTGCAAACTTACTCTAGAAGGAGGCTTAAGAGCCGCTCGGGGACCTCGGCTCCGCGCTCTCCAACTTCCGGCTCCGTGGGAAAGGGCTTTTGGTATTAGAGCCGCAGCTTCCGACCAGGGGCGGGGCGAGCACTCGGGCGCGCAGAGTTCGTGGGAGGGGCGGGGCGCGGAGGGGGCGGGGCCTGTTACCTTGACAGCATTAAGTTACCGTCTGTAACACTGCTCAGGTAAAAGCTTCAAGTTATGTCAGAAGCGAAGATACTTCCTCTTAACTAAAAGGGTTCATTCTCAATAAAAAGCTGTTTTTCACAGCATGGTGTGCTCAGATCCTGCTAGTGAGGCTGAAGCAACTCAGGGATCTGGGAACTTAGGCAGTTTTAAGAAACAAGAATGGGACTAGTCTCTATATTACAAAACTCTGCCTGGGTAGAAATGGGCTATTCCCTACTCATACCCTACAAAACAGCAACCTTAGCATAGTGTTGAGTTCAACAAACTCAGGGTCAGTACCTGGGTGTCTGAGATGGAGGACTTAAGGGATGTGATCATTTGGATCACTAACCACAGCCTTTTAAGAGCAAGACACTTTAAATGATTATAAACTGCGTTATTGTTTCTTTTATCCAACGTGTTTTAATTACTTCCCCTTTCTAAACCCAACTCTTTAAACAGTGACATGAAGGGGGTTGTATAAGTAACTCTTACAATGACAAATATCATTGTGTAAGTTTAAGCTACAGAGAAAAGATTAACTGATATGTATACTGTGAAACGATTATCACAACAGGTTTGCCTAGCATCCATAATTTCGTATAGATAACCTAAAAATGATTCTCGACAGTGGGTTCACCAATGATTTATCAGATACAAACCAAAAGCTCACCCCAACAAAATAAAAAGAGGTAAACTGCACACATCCTAATTATCAAATATTGTGCAGTAAACCATCCTCAGCAGTGAAAAAACAATGTACACTATAATACCAAAAAATTGCCAAGCATATATTCAATAATAGTTTGTCATCAAGAATACATAAAGAAAATAGTTTAAATAGTTTAAATCATCAAGAATACATAAGAGCTCTAAAATGTACTGATCACCAATTCCACCATAGGGGTGGGGGAGCTTTCTTAACCAACCATCCCACATATGGCAAATAAAATACAAAGAGTAACATAAAATAGAGACTTAATGACAAAAATAAAAGACAATCATTTATAATGCATACAAATATAAAAAAAGAGGAAAGTAGCTATGCCTTAAAAAAAAACAAATGATGGTTCATCACTGAAGTTATCACTCCACTACATAAGCTCTGTCATTAAGTTGCTACAAAATTAAGTGTGGAGGCAGAATGATCAATAGCACCCAGGTGACAAGCATGCAGCATCAGCAACAGCTTAGTCAACAGCCTCACAACTCTGAGGGTGTGAACCTGGACAGTACCCTGTCAGGAGAAGTTCCTATACCTCTTGGTGAGGCTCAAAGGGCATGGTGATAGTACACGTGAACAACACTATCATGGCGCCCTTCATGCAGGCTTCTCTGACATCATTCAAAGCCAGAAAAAGATGTACAGGTCAAGGTCTTCAGATACTTTCTCATATCAGAGAACACGATGACCACTATACTAAGTAGCTTCAAGTGGTAATTCTGTATGCAGCAGGAAAATATTAAAACCAATAAGGAAAAGGATTCTCCTTTAAAAATTTTCTCTTACCCAGTAAACCCACACCACAGAGTCCATGAGGAGCTGCCCTGTAAACACAGGCGGATTACCACAGCAAAGAAACTGGACATGACTTCAGACCCTAGAGCCACATACTTCAAAATCAAATTTAAAAGGAAAAATTATACAAACTAAGGAGAAGGCAAAGTCAGGAAGAGTCTACACTCCCAGACTACACAGACCAGAACAAGAGTGGAAAACTATGAGATGTGGGGGTCTCATATCCTAAGACCTTGAGATGGGACTATTTGGTCCATCCAGAGATGCCAAGCTAAGAGCCTGAAAGATTCACACATATTCCCTTTGTTGGACTGCTGTCCTTACAGTTTTCCTAAGTAACAGGCACAGAAGATCCAATCCACCAGCTTATTCCACACACCCTGACATGTATGGCAGCAAAAGGAGAACAGCAGAAATGGCTGAGAGATCTCAAGAGGCAGACAGGGACTAAGACAGTTCATTACAGGTTCTGAGGTGCCAGATAAAATTAAAGAGCAGCCAGTACTTTCCCATTTTCCGATTCTATCTCCCAAATATGACAACTGTGATGAAAGCAGCACCGGATCCGGGGTTAGACGCTTGGGGCATCAGCTCTGATCTATATGGACTAAGAACTGAGTAGCCAATACATCCAAGCCCGCAAAGAGAGAAGAGGGGGCAAGGCAGCCCACCTCATGCTCCTCACACTCAAGAACAACCAGCTCACAGCAGCGAGATGGCGAGTGTTGTGGATACAAACCTTGCCTTTGTGTCTGCTGGAGCTGCAGCACCACTGGCAGGTGAAAGAACACATGATACATGTTGAAGGACAGGCTGAGGACTCGGGGAAAGGTTAAGCTTCCTCTGGGATTTTAATAAACAAATTTCTCTTTGGCCAACAAAGTGAGAGAGTCAATTCCTAGGTAGTTTGAGAAGTCCGGGGTACCCGAGGAGGAGAAAGGGGTCTGGGGCTCTCGAGGAGGACAGAAAGTGGTCTGGAATTATCAAGGAGGAGAAAAGGATAAACTTTTTTCTTTAACCCAGAGCTGATGATTACACAACAAAACGACTCCACTTAAACTCTGTACTAAGCAGAGGCATTACTTTGCCAACAAAGGTCCATCTAGTCAAGACTATGGCTTTTCCAGTGGTCACGTATGGATGTGAGAGTTGGACTGTGAAGAAAGCTGAGCACTAAAGAATTGATGCTTTTGAACTGTGGTGTTGGAGAAGACTCTTGAGAGTCCCTTGGACTGCAAGGAGATCCAACTAGTCCATTCTGAAGGAGATCAGTCCTGGGTGTTCTTTGGAAGGAATGATGCTAAAGCTGAAACTCCAGTACTTTGGCCATCTCATGCGAAGGGCTGACTCATCGGAAAAGACTCTGATGCTGGGAGGGATTGGGGGCAGGAGGAGAAGGGGACGACAGAGGATGAGATGGCTGGATGGCATCACTGACTCGATGAACATGAGTTTGAGTGAACTCCGGGAGTTGGTGATGGACAGGGAGGCCTGGCGTGCTGTGATTCATGGGGTTGCAAAGAGTTGGACACGACTGAGTGACTGCACTGAACTGAAGATAATAGAACAACAATGTATCCTGCTTGAGGACAGGTTTCTCCTTCTTGAGAACCTCCTGACTAATCCTGTCATCTTGAAATGTCAATTCTGGGCATGGGTCTGGTAAGACCTTTACAACCTTGAGACATTCTTTTGACTTACTGTAATAACCAGTTGAGAAAGTACATAGCTTCCTTGCTAAGACTAGCGAGGGGGGGCATTCTCCATCACCCTTCTGATGTCCATGTCAGAAGCTTTCTCTGTCCCATTTCATACTTTAATAAAACTCTGCTACACAAAAGCTCTTGAGTGGTCAAGTCTGGTCCCTGGTCCCAAAACTGTATCTTCTTCTTCGGAGATCATGAATCTGACATTGTTCACTGTAAGTTCTCATCTCTATGCACCATTACAAGAAGTTTCCAACCACTATTAATGTGCTTTCCTCTCTGCCCTGAGATCTCATCTCTGTTCACACTTTTGATACATTCCCATCCATTTGGGGGTTTTGTTTTGTTTTCAAAACAAGTATCTCAAACTAGGTGTGAAAAGAGCACACCTAACATTGTTCTCAATGGTGAAAGACTGAAAACTTTTCCTCTGAGACTGGGAAGAAGGCAAGGACATGCACTCTGCATCACTGTTCAACAAAGGACTGAAACCCCTAACCAGAGCAATTAGACAAGAAAAAGAAATCGAAGCTTCCCAAAGTGAAAAATTAGAAAGTTACCTTCTTCCCTAGAGGACAAGGTCTTTTGTGTATACACTGTAGATTCCACACAGACACAAAAAACCTCCTGCCACATCAAATAGCAATTTTAGCAAACTTGCAGGATACAAAAGTCAACGTGAAAATCAGCTGCATTTCTATACACAGTGAACAATGTTAAAAGAAAATCACATAACAACTTTATTTACTATTGTATTAAAAATGGATGAAATATTTAGGAATAATTCACCAAGGAGGTGAAACATATACACTGAAAACTACTTAACCATTTCTAAAAGAAATCCAAAATAAACAAATAAATCTAGTAGTCATGGACTGGAAATCTCAGTACTCTATATTTCCAAGTTACTCAAAGTGTCCCACAGATTTAATGAATTCATTATGAAACTTACAATGGAAATGTTTGCAGAAACAGAAAAAACTTGCAAGAAGTCATAAAGAGTCTCAAGGGGACCATAAACTGCAAAAATACTCTTCAGTAAGTACAAGGATGAAAGATGAAGGCCAACCTTTTTAAAATTTCAAGCTGTACACAATATCATCCAGATGGTGTAGTACTGGCATAAACACGGATTTATACACCAAGGGAACAGAAGGGAATGTTCAGAAATAACCATTTGCATGTATTTTCCTATATTTAAAATATAACCATATGCATATAAATACTTGCATATATTTAAAATCTAATGACAAGGATGCTAAGAAAACCCAGTGGAAAAAAGACAGTTGCCATAACAAATAGTGAATCTATGGGTTAAACAATGAAGAGGAAACCTCACCTGCATCAAAAGTAAAAACATCTCTGTGCCAAACCACAAAATGAACACAGTGAAAAGACAAAATCTGAACAATGAAGGCAATGAAAGTGAATTTCCAGCTCTCAGAGATTTAGATTCTTGTCACAGTTTCAAACAGATGATGGAATAGCACACTGTCACTGATACCTGACTCAGAATTTTCCATCCCATTTCCAATCAAGATTTTGAAGTCAGTGACTCACTCACTTAGCTTCAATTACCTTAGAACAAATTTCCCTTTTTAGGTCTACTTCCAGATTTTACCAGGTACTGTGCATGTTAATACCTGACTTCCACCCACAGCTTCTTAATCCTGATTGACAGAGAGCAGACTGCACAGCTAGAAGGACCTGAGGCAATCCCTGCTGCCCAACAGCACTGAGACCCCTTCTCAAACCTGTGGGTGTGAAGCCCTGCCCAGGATGGTGCCCTCCACACAAGGTCCAGGACACTGGGTCATGGGGAGATGGATCTAAGTGGAGACAACAGGCCCTGAGGGAAGTTCCCTGGTGATGTGCACCTACCAGGGTCAGGAAGGATACTTCAGAGTCAGAGATGATTAGTAAGTCCAAAGAAGGGATTTCAGGAAGCACAGACTGAGAATCAACTGAGAATATGATTTTACCTGAGAAAGAGCCATTCCTCTTTTCTTGCCTTTTTTCCTCCTCTTCCCAGCTTCTTCCTCAGACAATCTAAGTTTTTAGAAGTTGATCTGGCAGGTGGAAAACAGGCTGCTTAAGGCTTAAAATCAACGTGCCCCCTTCGTTTGCCACAACGAGAAAAACAGGAAGACCTCCCTATGTGGAACAGTGCTTTGGTGTCCACTGCCTCAGGTGGGATGCTGTTTCTGCCCTCCTATTTCTTCCCTCACGCCTGTCCTGCCCTCCTCGGCAACTTGTTTCTCCTCCTGCTGCTCTTCTCCCCACCCCAACCCTTCTAATTGTCCTAAACATCTATACATCTGTCTTTTTCTTTCTCCCAACTCTGCTCCCTCTCTGCCTTCTAGTCACACCCCTTCTCTCCCTGTTACACGCCCACTCTGGGGCACTCCAGGTGTCTAGGGTTACTTCCTTCTCTTCTCTTCTAGTCAACACCTATCCCTGTTTCTCTCCCAGGATCACCCCTGTCAGCCCTCCTACCGCAGACGCGGGGCCCCTGTCTCCTTGTCTCCAACTCCTGGAGATCCCACGCCTTTGTCCATTTCTCTTTCACCCACCCGCTACTTTAAGAGCTAAGTCTATTTCATTTTACCATCCCTTTACAACCGCCTCAGCCATCCTGGGCGACCCCGTGGGTTCTCTCATTGTTTTCCACTTGAGTTTGCCTTTCACTCTCAGTCACTGCTTCTTCTGATCCCCCTGGCCCACGTATCTACAGAAATGATGAGTAAATGAAACGCCCGCCTATCAAAAGAGCACCTTTTCCAACGAGACGGACTCGTGACGGAAAAACACTGGGTGCCACACGTCCAGCCCAGGGGTGAGGAAAAGGGACTGACCAGGAAGGGAGGCCTGCGGGGCAGAACGATCGGCCTGAGGAGACGCGAGGACAGAGAGGCTGGGAGCCAGAGAGGTCTCGGGCCGGGCGAGCTCTCCAGAATCCCAGGACCGGGGAGAGGACGCGGCTTCTCCGGGAGCGGGGCAGTCGACGCGACCTCCAGGGGCCGACAGGGTGAAGCGGTGGAGGTGGACGTGCCCGAATCCCCCTCGCGCCCGGGACTTTACAAGGCACAGGCGTAGGTACTAACGGTTAAGTTTTAAGCAGGAAAATATCCCGAAAGGCGGTGTCTCTGGGGCCGAAGGCCGAAAAGCAAACGGCAAGGACAAGCCTCAGAGCGATTTCGAACACTCGACCTGCAACCACTGCCTCTGGGTTTATTTGGGGCGGACGGCGGGGTGTTGGGATATTACTGCCGCGGAACCAGCGGGACCATGAAGATGGGCTGGCGAGGGCGGGTTGGACGGCTAAGCGCGCAGCACACGTTTACACTGGGAAAAAAACACTCAAGGGCCGCCGGGCTACCTTCTCTCGCGGCCTTCCGCTTCCGCAGGAAAGTGCGCGCGCGCGGATTCCGAGGCGGAGCTTCCGGGTCGGGGGCTGGGCGGATCGCTGCAGGCGAGGGGCGGGGCGAGGAGCGTCCAGGTCTGCAGAGCGAGAGCTAGGCGGGGCAAGGGGCCGGGAGGTGTTTAACAGTCCTGTGATGCCCCGTAAATGGCAGTCTGTTTTTTTAAATTTCTTGCCTTTAACGTCTAAATAGATAGCATATTCTCCTATAATTACAATATGGAAATGTCTATGAATAAAATAAACTGTTTGTCATACGTTGAGGAAAGAACGGTGGTAGTAGTGAAAGTCGCTCAGTCCTGTCCAACTCTGCGACCCCATGGTCTATACAGTCCATGGAATTCTCCAGGCCAGAACACTGGAGTGGGTAGTCTTTCCCTTCTGCGTGGGATCTTCCCAAGCCAGGGATCTAACCCAGGTCTCCCGCGTTGCAGGTGGATTCTTTACCAGCTGAGCCACAAGGGAAGCCCCTGTTAGTAAGACTCATCCAGTGTTTTAGCAACAACATCTAAGCAGCCAGGGTATGGGGACAGAGTTAAAAATCTGGAATCCGTGCCTAGCTTTGATTTCTTCTTTTAGTGCCTGTTGGCTGCTAGACAGTTCTCTTCTTAAATTCTTCCGATTTAATTTGAATTTTACAGATTCCCCCACAGCCTCCTGGGAATTTTGAGGACTTGGGTCACTTTGCGCTCCCTCTCGGGATGCGAGGAAAACGTGCACTGGGCACAGTGGAGAGGAGGAAGCTGGCGGGCTCCGCGGACCAGAGGCACCGCTGTGGCGGGGCTCCACGCCGCCATGCAGGCAGAGGTGGCCGGCCTTTCCAGGTCGCTGTGTCCCCCGTTACACTTTTAAGGCAAAAGCTTATAACTTTGGAGACCAGTATGTTGGAAACTAGGCTGTGTCCTCCTAACAAGTAGAAAAGTTTCAATAAAGATTTTATTTTCCTTTCTAAAATTTTTTGAAATTACGAAAGTATGACAACACATTTACATGAGGCTTTCCAAATAGTTACAGACAGTTCCACTATATATTACAATTTTTACGTAGACAAATTAAGATTTTCAATTGGAATTTCAATTTTAAACTCTCAAAAATTAATAGAATGGACAGGAAAGTAGGATATACTAGACCTGAAAAGAATTGTGAACCAATTCAACCTAATTAACACTTACACAATTTTCACACAAGAGCAGGATACAAATTTTATTCAAGTTCCCATAGACTATTAACCAGGAGACCCTGGAACATGATGTAAAACAAAGTGCAAAAGTTTCATGGCCTAAATAAAGAGTATTGAAATCATACAGGGCCTGCTCTCTTAATGATGTTAAACTATGTGAGAATCAATACCAAAGGTATTTGGAAATAACCCACATAGTTTCAAGTGCAATAAATAAATAAATGCTTTTGTCAGCAGGTTCTTGCCTTTCCTGTTCCTGGCACTTCAGAGGTTGGGAACCTGGGTCTCTGAAGAGTTCTTGTAGGGCGGTAAGTGGATGCAGAACATTTCCAACCATTAGAATAATTTAACTATTTTAAGAAAACAAGAAATTTTTCTGGATTTCTCTCTGTACTGCAAACTAAAATAAATACAAAACTATCCCTGGGGAAAATGTGCCGTTTTACAGTGACATCCTGTATCACAACTTTTCCTCTTTCCACATGGCTCAGTTCCTGAGACACAAGATCAAAACCTACAGTCTGAGACTGGAGGACTAAGGTATGGGATGGGAACTTCTGTCAGTACCTTGATTTTTTGTTTTTGTTTGTTTGTTTGTTTTTTGTTTTTTTTTTGTTTGAAATTGACAAAGTTTACTAACCATTGCTTTTAAAAGAGCAATTTTTGTTGATCAGTTGCTAAGTCGAATCTGACTCTTTCCAACTCCATGAACTGCAGCACACCAGGCTTCCCTGTCCTTCACTATCTCCCAGAGTTTTCTCAAACTTGTCTTCATTGAATGGGTAATGCCATCCAACCATGTCATCCTCTGTCACCCTCTTCTCCTGCCTGCAATCTTTCCCAGCATCAGGGTCTTTTCCATTGCGTCTGCTCTTTGCATCATTTAGCCAAAAAGAGCAATACATCTTTAAAAATTGATGAAAACCGCATTGTTCCTTTAGTACACATTCTAAGCTTCTACTGCTCTCCACACAACAGGCCAATAATTGAGAGACAAGTTGCTGGGGCAGGAATAACAACTTTATTCAGAAAGTCAGCAAACTGAAAATACAGTGGACTTGTACCCTCCAAACCATCTCATCCGACTTAGAACTCAGTCCCCTTTTATACTAAAAGTGGAGGGAGTAAAGTCAAGTCAAATTCCTTTGAACCTAAGGAATCAAACAGTTAAGTAACAGAGCATAAAAGTCCATCAATAAGAGTTCCCTGAGCAAACTAAAATAACATCAAGGAATTTGAAGAGCAATGGAAGGCCTTAAAAGGTCATTGTATAGGGTCACTCCTCAACCTCTCCCCCCCAACACAGTATCAGTAATCGTATTACTATTGAAATCATTCATGTGCTGGGGTAGAAAAAATTTACGGGTACATAATATATTTAAGAGATAATTTCAACTGTTGAAAAGTACAAAGCTTATTTACGAGATGATGTTTTGTAATAAAACCATGGAGTTGCATATCCATGCACACATGCATGCACATGTAAATACACGATTGACTGAAATGAAGAGTTGCCTCTTGACACATTTTTAAATCATTTTCCCATGATCACTTTTTAATCATATGTATTTCAGCATCTCTGGGCCCATGAAAATGAATCAACTGTACTTAAGTTTGTCAATATTACATTAAAAAAAAAAACATGTTTATTTATTTAGGTTGTGCTGGTCTTTGTAACTTTGTGTGGCTTTTTCTAGTTGCACTGAGCAGGAGATACTCTGTAGTTGTGGTGAGTGGGCTTCTCACTGCAGTGGCATCTCTTTTTACAACAGGTTGCAGGTGGACTGCAGGCACAAGGCTTCTGTAGTTGCAACACATGGGGTCTGCAGTTTCCGCTCACAGGCTCTCGAGCATGGGCTCAGTAGTTGTGGTGGATGGGCTTAGTTACTCCCGGGGATGCGGAATCTTCTCGGACCAGGGAGATCAAACCCATATCCCCTGCATTGGCAGGCACATTCTTATCCACTGTACCAATGGGGAAGTCTCAACTCTAATACTATATTAGTTTTAAAAAAAGAAAAAGTAGTATACGTATAAAAATCATATATAGAATACTTTGAGTGCAATCTCTATAAAATACCTATATTCAAAAATAATATGAGGGCATCTCTCCTGGCACAATGGTAAAGAATCCACCCACAAATGTGGAAGGCATGGGTTCTGCTTCAGGATAATGCCACATGCCTCGGGGCAACTAAGACCAAGTGACACCACTACTGAGCCTGTGCTGTAACGCCCAAGAGCCCAAACTACTATGCTCACGTGCTGAAACTACTGAAGCCCAAGCCTCATACAGCCATGCTCTGCAACAAGATACCACAACGAGAATCGCATGCACCAGGACTAGAGAACAGCCCCCACTGCTGGCAACTAGAGAGAAGACCAAGCAGCAACAAAGACCCAGAACACCTAAATAAATAATTTTTGTAAAAAAATGATTTTATCTGCAGTTAATTTTAGGTATGTAGTTACTAAAAAAATCCAAAGTTTACTTGTTAATTCCACAATAAAACAATCAACCAAGGTTAGTAAAGTTGGGGACTTCCCTGGCAGTCCCGTGGTTAAGACCTCAGGCTTCCATTTCAGGAGTTTCAGGTTCAATCTATACTCAGGGAATTAAGATTCTGCAAGCTGCACCATGTGACAAAGAAGACAAAAAAAATACCAGTGAACTTGGATTTCATAGTGAAAAATAAATGATGGAATGAAAAGCCCCCTAGCCCTGAGGTCTCTTTCTGCACTTTCCATTCCATTCCCAAACAGCAAGATTTTCAAGGAGGTCCTCATTTAGTTTTAAATGTACTATAAATAGTCAGGACTGATTTCCCCTTACTGGCCTCTTTTCCAGATTTTACCACATATTCTAAGTGTTAATACCTGATGTCCACATGCAGCTTCTTTACCCTGGTTGACAGAGAGCAGACAGTGCATCCAGATGGGCCCTAAGCAATCCCTGCTGCCCAAAAGCACTGAGACCCCATCTCCAACCCGTGGGTGAAAAGCCCTGCCCAGGACGGTGCCCAGGGGAGCCTTCTCACAAGGACCAGGTCACCGGGTCATGGGGAGACGGGATCTAAGTGGAGACAACAGGCCTTGAGGGAAGGCCCCGGGTAAGTCTGCACATACAGGAGTCAGACAGGATTCTTCAGAGTCAGACACAATTAGCAAGTCCAAGTAAGGGCATTTCAGGAAGGACAGACTGAGAATCAACTGAGAATATGACCTTACCTAAGAAAGAGCCATTCCTGACTCTTTTTCTCCCCTCTTCCAGGCTTCTTCTCAGGCATTCTGCAGAGGTTGATACTGAAAGTTGAAAACATGTGTTTAATGCCTACAGTCAACATTCCCCCTTCCTGAGCTCCAACCACCATACAGGGAAACCCTCACCATGGGGAATAGACAGTCCTCTGTGGCCACTGTCTCAGGAGGGACTCAGGAAAGGCAATTCCCACACAGAGACCAACCTGGGAGCTTTCCCACACTTTCCTTCAGATCACAGTCCCCTCCTGGTGAGGCCTCGTGCACACAGCAGCAAGGGGCACCTCAGCTGACCCAACAATCCCCTTCAGATCACAGAGCAGGCCCCGGTCCATCCCAACTCAGAACAGAGTGGCCTCCTCATCCCTGGGGCTGATCTCAGTCTCAGAAGTGGAGGCTAAGAGCCTTGGTGCTCAATGCAGGATCCCAATCAGATTTGCTGCACTGTGAACATACCTGGGACTAGGACCCACACAAGTATCTGAGGACGTCTGATAGGGCAGGGGGTACCATACATGGTTTTGCAAAATGCTTCATGGATCTCATGGGAAACACTGGGTTGAACACCACTAAAGGTGGCAAACCCAGCCCACCTCCTACTTTCTTCTTTTCCAGCCTTACTGAGATAGAACTAATGAAATGGATATGTGTATTCTTATCATGCATGATGTGACCGTTTGAGAGATATATACACTGTGAAATATTTATCACAATCCAGTCATCAACACATCCATCAACTCCCAGTTCCCATGTTTTGTATGGTGACAACACTTAAGATTTACGCTACTGGCACATTTAAAGTATTTAGTAACATAGAAGAATTTACTACAGTTAGAATGGTGCACATAGCTCCCCAGAACTTACTCATTTTACAACTCAAAGTTCATACCTTAACATCTTCCCATCTTCCCCAACTCCCAGATCCAGAAAACCACCACCCTATTGGCTGTTACTGACTTTCGCTCTAGTAGATTCTACATGTAAGTGAGATCATACAATAGCTGTCTTTCTCTGCCTTAGTTCACTTAGCATAATGTTCTCTACATTCATCCAGGTTATCCTAAGTGGCAAAAATCTTCATTTTTTAATGGCTCAATAATATGTCATCTACTACTCCTTCAGTGACTATTCTAAAGCCTTTGACTGTGTGGATCTCAACCCACTATGGGAATTTATTAGAGATGGGAGTACCAGACCACCTTACCTGTCTCCTGAGGAACCTGTATGCAGATGAAGGAACAGAACTAGAAATGGAACAGCTGGCTGGTTTAAAATTAGGAAAGCAGTAAGTTGTCACTCGGCTTATTTAACTTATATGCAGAGTGCATCATGAGAAATGCTGGGCTGGATGAATCAAAAGCTAGAGTCAAGAGTTCTGAGAGAAATCTCAACAACCTCAGATATGCAGATGATGCCATCCTAATGGCAGAAAGTGAAGAGGAACTAAAGAGCCTCATGATGAGGGTAAAAAGAGGAGAGTGAAAAACCTGGCTTAAAACTCAACATTCAAAAAACTAAGTTCATGGCATCTGATCCCATCAATTCATGGCAAATAGATGGGTACAAAGTGGAAACTGTGGCAGATTTTATTTTCTGAGGTTCCCAAGTCACTGTAGATGGTGACTGCAGCCTATGACAAACCTAGACAGCAGATTTTAAAGCAGAGACATTACTTTGGCGCCAAAAGTATGTGTAGTCAAAGCTATGGTTTTTTCCAGTAGTCATGTACAGCTGTGGGAATTGTACCATAAAGAAGGCTGAGCACCAAAGAATTGATGCTTTTGAATTGTGCTAGAGAAGACACTTGAAGAGTCCCTTAGACTGCAAGATCAAACCAGTCAATCCTAAAGGAAATCAACCTTGAATATTCATTGTAAAAACTGATGCTGAAGGTGAAACTCCAATACTTTGGCCACCTGATGCAAAGAGCTAACTGACTGGAAAAGACCCTGATGCTAGAAAAGACTGAAGGAAAAAGGAAAGGAGACAGAGACCATCACTTAGCTAGCATCACTCACTCAATGGATATGAATCTGAGCGAACTCCAGGAGATAATGGAGGACAGAGGAGCCTAGCATGCTGCAGTCCATGGGGTCACAAAGAGTTAGACACAACTTACCAACTGAACAACAAAAAGCAGCAGCTTGCAGAATTTTATTTCTCCAAACAACTATTGAATTCCAGCCCCTGGGGAATAAAAGATCAGTCTAACCACTGGACTGCTAGAGCATTATCTAGGTGATTTATTTATAAGTTATAAAGATATAGTCAAGGAGAGGAGTAATGCATTACTCACACCTTATTTGGCAAAAGAGTTCTCATGGCCTTGTTTAGCTGCACGGTGGCTGTGAAATTAAGAATACACATTGTTATGTATTAGGAATGAAGAAAGTCATTACACTGTAGTGATCTTCAGTGTGAATTTATATGTGGATATAAAAATGAATGAAAGAACTGAAAACAGCAAGATAAAACTACTTCATGTCTTTGAGACAAACTTAAGTTCAAATATTGAAATAATAATTTAAAATAATTTCACAACTGTAAACCTTTTATATATCCCTCAGGCTCAGGTAGGGTGGTATGAATGACATCCTAAAATGGATTTTTTTTTCATTTACCTACTTTGATGCTAGAATCAGAATCTTTATATTAAAACTTAGAGACTCATTTTAGCTTGTTAAGATTCAGAAAAAATCTAAAGGAAAACAAATCTGTGAGTTAAAAAAGAAAAAACACACAAAGGCCTCATTTAATTTTAAATTCTCATTTGGGACAAGGAAGAGACTAGCCATGGGTTACATGGGGTATTTTACACTGAGGATAGACAGTGGGTTGCTATATCTCTTTGAACAATTTTCCTTGACTGCCTTGTTATTTGGGGCTTCCAAGATGGCTCACAGAAGTTCAAGCTGGTTTTAGAAAAGGCAAAGGAACCAGAAATCAAATGGCCAACATCTGCTGGGTCATGGAAAAAGGAAGAGAGTTCAAGAAAAACATCTATTTATTGACTATGCCAAAGCCTTTGACTGTGTGGATCACAAGAAACTGTGGAAAATTCTGAAAGAGATGGGAATACCAGACCACCTAACCTGCCTCTTGAGAAACCTATATGCAGGTCAGGAAGCAACACTTAGAACTGGACATAAAACAACAGACTGGTTCCAAATAGGAAAAGGAGTATGTCAAAGGTGTATATTGTCACCCTGCTTTTTAAACTTCTATGCAGAGTACATCATGAGAAACCCTGGGCTGGAAGAAGCACAAGCTAGAATCAAGATTGCTGGGAGAAATATCAGTAACCTCAGATATGCAGATGACACCACCTTATGGCAGAAAGCGAAGAGGAACTAAAAAGCCTCTTGGTGAACGTGAAAGAGGAGAGTGAAAACGTTGGTACGTCACTGTGGTTTTGATTTGCATTTCTCTGATAATCAGTGATGTTGAGCATCTTTCCATGTGTTTGTTAGCAATCTGTATGTCTTCCTTGGAGAAATGTCTGTTTAGTTCTTTGGCCCACTTTTTAATTGGGTTGTTTATTTTTCTGGAATTGAAATGCATGAACTGTTTGTATATTTTGGAGATTAACTGTCAGTTGTTTCGTTTGCTATTTTCTCCCATTCTGAAGGCTGCCTTTTCAGCTTGCTTATAGTTTCCTTTGTTATGCAAAATCTTTTAAGTGTAATTAGGTCCCATCTGTTTCTTCTTGTTTTCATTTCCATTACCCTGGGAGGTGGCTCATAGTGGATCTTGCTGTGAGAGTGTTCTGCCTATGTTTTCCTCTATGAGTTTTATGGTTTCTGGTCTTACACTTAGCTCTTTAATCCATTTTGAGTTTATCTTTGTGTATGGTTTTAGAAAGTGTTTCATTGTTTTACAGGTGGTTGACCAGGTTTCCCAGCACCACTTGTTAAAGAGATTGTCTTTTTTCCATTGTATATTTTTGCCTCCTTTGTCAAAGATAAGCTGTTCATAGGTGCATGGATTTATCTTTGGGCTTTCTATATTGTTCCAATGATCTATATTTCTGTCTCTGTGCCAGTGCCATAATGTCTTGATGACTGTAGCTTTGCAGTACAGTCTGAAATCAGGAAGGTTGATCCCTCCAGTTCCATCCCTCTTTCTCAAGGTTGCTTTGGCTATTTGAGGTTTTTTGTGTTTCTCTGACATTATTTGTTCTAGCTCTGTGAAAAATACTGTTGGTAGCTTGACCAGGATTGCATTGAATCTGTAGATTGCTTTGCGTAGAATATTCATTTTCACTATATTGATTCTTCCAATCCATGAACATGGTATATTGCTCCATCTATTTGTGTCATCTTTCTTTCATTAGAGTTCTATAGTTTTCTATACAAAAGTCTTTTTGTTTCTTTAGGTGAATTTATTCATAAGTACTTTATTCTTTTCATTGCAAAGGTGGGTGGGATTGTTTCCTTCATTTTTCCTTCTGTTTTTCATTGTTAGTATATAGGAATGCAAGGGATTTCTGAGTATTAATTTTATATCCTACAACTTTACTATATTAACTGATTAGTTCTAGTAAGCAACGGAGAAAAGGAAAGATATAAGCATTTGAATGCAGAGTTCCAAAGAATAGCAAGAAGAGATAAGAAAGCCTTCCTCAGTGATCAATGCAAAGAAATAGAGGAAAACAACAGAATGGGAAAGACTAGAGATCTCTTCAAGAAAATTAGAGATACCAAGGGAACATTTCATGCAAAGATGGGCTGGCTCCACAGAGGACAGAAATGGTATGGACCTAAAAGAAGCAGAAGATATTAAGATGAGGTGCCAAGAATACATCGAAGAACTGTACAAAAAAGATCTTCACGACCCGGATAATCACGATGGTGTGATCACTCACCTAGAACCAGACATCCTGGAATGTGAAGTCAAGTAGGCCTTAGAAAGCATCACTGGGAACAAAGCTAGTGGAGGTGATGGAATTCCAGTTGAGCTATTTCAAATCCTGAAAGATGATGCTGTGTAAGTGCTGCGCTCAATATGCCAGCAAGTTTGGAAATCTCAGCAGTGGCCACAGGACTGGAATAGGTCAGTTTTCATTCCAATCCCAAAGAAAGGCAATGCGAAAGAACGCTCAAACTACCGCACAATTGCACTCATCTCACACGATAGTAAAGTAATGCTCAAAATTCCCCAAGCCAGGCTTCAGCAATATGTGAACCATGAACGTCCAGATGTTCAAGCTGGTTTTAGAAAAGGGAGAGGAACCAGAGATCAAATTGCCAGCATCCACTGGATCATGGAAAAAGCAAGAGAGTTCCAGAGAAACATCTATATCTGCTTTATTGACTATTACAAATCCTTTGACTGTGTGGATCACAATAAACTGTGGAAAATTCTGAGAGAGATGGGAATACCAGACCACCTAACCTGCCTCTTGAGAAATCTGTATGCAGGCCAGGAAGCAACAGTTAGAACTGGACATGGAACAACAGACTGGTTCCAAATAGGAAAAGGAGTATGTCAAGGCTATATATTGTCACCCTGCTTATTTAACTTCTATGCAGAGTACATTATGAGAAACGCTGGACTGGAAGAAACACAAGCTGGAATCAAGATTGCCGGGAGAAATATCAATAACCTCAGATATGCAGATGATACCACCCTTATGGCAGAAAGTGAGGAGGAACTAAAGAGCCTCTTGATGAAAGTAAAAGAGAAGAGTAAAAAAGCTGACCTAAAGCTCAACATTCAGAAAACGAAGATCATGGCATCCGGTCCCAATACTTCCTGGGAAATAGATGGGGAAACAGTGGAAACAGTGTCAGACTTTTTTGGGGGGGGCCTCCAAAATCACTGCAGATGGTGACTGCAGCCATGAAATTAAAAGACGCTTACTGCTTGGAAGAAAAGTTATGACCAACCTAGATAGCATATTCAAAAGCAGAGACATTACTTTGCCGACTAAGGTCCGTCTAGTCAAGGCTATGGTTTTTCCAGTAGTCATGTATGGATGTGAGAGTTGGACTATGAAGAAAGCCAAAGAATTGATGCTTCTTATCGTTCAGAATTGCCCTGACTGCACATGTGGGTGACTATAGTTTCTTTGGTCCCTTCCAGTGTCTTTGTGTTCTGTTGCCCAAGGAGACATTTGTCCAGGAGCAAGCCCTGCAGTAAAGGGCCTCAGGTCCCAGTCTATCTCACGTGCTGCGTGCTCAGACACTTCAGTCGTGCCCTACTTTTTGTGACGCTATGGACCTTAGCCCACCAGGGTCCTCTGTCCATGGGATTCTCCAGTCAAGAATACTGGAGTGGATTGGCATGCCCCCCCTTCAGGGCATCTTCCCAACCCAGGAGTCAAACCTTCCTCTCTTATGTATCCTGTAGGGGCAGGTGGGAAGCCTGTCACACACACGTTTTTATAATTGAATTATTTGTCAACAGACATTTAGTTTATTTCTACAACAAATGATTGTTGTGAATAAAGAAATATTGGTTATATGAATGCAGGTAACTCGTTCAAATCACTGATTTTTCACAGGACATTCCTGGTGGTCACAGGAATTCTAGGTTAAGAACCTGCCTTGCAACAAAGAGAACTCGTGTTCAATCCTTCATAAAAGCACGGCACACCCCTGCTTTTGCTTCTGGAGCCTCAGATATAGCAGCCTCAGAAATAACATGGGGACGTAAATACCACATGAGATGGAGCAACTAAGCCAGGCACTACAAAGACAGAGGCTGCATACTCCAGAGCCCCCATGCCACGATGAAACGTCCTTTGTGATGCAATGAAGATCCCATGATCCACAACTAAGACCCACTGGAGTCAAATAAATGAACAAATATTCTTTAAAAATATACTGATCTGCTTCCTTTGGATATAATAATCAGAAGTGAGACTGTGAGGTCCTATGCATGTTCTATTTGTAGTATTTGAGGAAACTCCGTACTGTTTTCCATGTACCATTTACATTCCCACCAACCATTCACTAGAGTTCCTGCTTACCTGTATTGTGCAGGTATGTGGCACATGCGCGTGATTTGGAAAGACATGGAGTGAAGCCCGCTGCACTGGCAGCAAGAAATAGCAGCTGCATCATCTCCAGAATAAGCCTCTATACTCCAGATTGCTATGGAGCTGATGGTCCCCGGAGTCTATGAATAATCCTTCCCTGTGCCCGTGAGCTAAGACACTTCAGTCATGTCTGACTCTTTGCGACCCTGTGGACTGTAGTCCACCAGACTCCTCTGATCATGGAGTAGGTTGCCATGCCCTCCCCCCAACTCAGGGATCAAACCCGAGTCTCTTATGTCTCCTGCACTGGCAGGTGATTCTTTATCACTAGCACCACCTGGGGAGCCCGATCCTTCCTTACATCCTGAGATTTTTTATGGCCCCTCCCTCACGAAATCCCTCTGCCATCAAAGTTTAGCATCATTTTCCATCTAGGTTGAAAGACCCTTATGAAACTTCATCTGGTTCAACACACAATCCACACATGCAGTAATAATCCATCCATCGTGCTATGCAATCCCCAGAAAGATTCCAAGGTTTAACAACTCATGCATTTACGATGGAATAATACACAAGAAGGCACCCAAGCAGCAAACCGGTTTCAAGACAGCTTCTTATCAGTCACAGTGACCTCAGCCAGCCCAAAAACTGTCATCTCCAAACTCTAATAATAAAAAGTACATGTGTACGCTGATGTACATGCTCCAGTGAGACTTCAACATCTAACAAGGATACACTCCAAGGTCTCTTTTGTTGTCCTTCCAAATGCACCAGAAACCTTCTTCATTACAACTCAAAATAACAGAAAATACTAAACGGAAGCAACAAAATCATCTCCGGGATTTTCAGTTCAGTTGAGTTGTCACTCAGTCGTGTCCGACTCTTTGCAACCCCATGAGTAGCAGCACACAAGGCCTCCCTGTCAATCACCACTTCCAGGATTTACCCAACCCATGTCCATCAAGTCAGTGATGCCATCCAGCCATCTCATCCTCTGTCATCCACTTCTCCTCCTGCCCCCAATCCTTCCCAGCATTAGGGTCTTTTCTAATGAGTCAACTCTTGCACGAGATGGCCAAAGTATTGGAGATTTAGCTTCAACATCAATCCTTCCAATGAACACTCAGGTCTGATCTCCTTTAGGATGGACTTGTTGGATCTCCTTGCAGTCCAAGGGACTCTCAAGAGTCTTCTCCAACACCACAGTTCAAAAGCATCAACTCTTCGGCGCTCAGCTTTTTTCACAGTCCAACTCTCAATCCATACACGACCACTGGAAAATTCATAGCCTTGACTAGACAGACCATTGTTGGAAAGGTAACGTCTCTGACTTTAAATATGCTATCTAGGTTGGTCATAACTTTCCTTCCAAGGAATAAGCGTCTTTTAATTTCATGGCTGCAATCACCATCTGCAGTGATTTTGGAGCCCCTCCACCAAAAGTCTGACACTGTTTCCACTGTTTCCCCATCCATTTCCCATGAAGTGATGGGACCAAAGGCCATGATCTTCGTTTTCTGAATGTTGAGCTTTAAGTCAACTTTTTCACTCTCCTCTTTCACTTTCATCAAGAGGCTCTTTAGTTCCTCTTCACTTTCTGCCATAAGGGTGGTGTCATCTGCATATCTGAGGTTATTGATATTTCTCCCTGCAATCTTGATTCCAGCTTCTGCTTCTTCCAGCCCAGCATTTCTCATGATGTACTCTGCATATAAGTTAAAAAAGCAGGGTGACAATATGCAGCCTTGACGTACTCCTTTTCCTACTTGGAACCAGTCTGTTGTTCCATGTCCAGTTCTAACTGTTACTTCCTGACCTGCATAAAGGTCTCTCAAGAGACAGGTCAGATGGTCTGGTATTGGGATCGAATCCAGGTCTCCCACATTGCAGGCGGATTCTTTACCAACTGAGCTATGAGGGAAGCCCCTCTGGGATTTTACCAACAGTAATTTTACAGGTTGCATAATGATTCTTGCCCTTCCAAAAGACATCACAAAATCCACTCCATGGAGTCAATGCTGTGGGGAACCTTCTGGATTCCACCTCCAGGGCCAATGCACCCATCCCTCCCTGTGGGCTCAGCTCAGGCCTTGATTCTAACACACTGCAGGGTAACAGTCCTCTTCCCAACTCCACTTTCTTCCTTCCTTCTCAAATGTGATCATGACTTTCCCAATCAACCGAAGCACACAAACCTCAGTCATAGCATCTGTGTCCCAGGGAAACTGAGCTAAGACACTGTGGCCTGCCCCCTTTCCAGGCAACCCACAATTAGCCATGAGCCCACATCCAGGTCCTCCAGTCAAAACTGAGACCACCCTTGTCAACAGTTCCACACAACGTGATCCCACAACTGTTGCGGGGAAGAGCCAATGCTGATTCCAAGTTGGAACTGTTTCTTTGCCTTGCTTCTCACTGCTGTGGTTATTGTAATCATCCATAATGGCTGGCCTCAGAGGACCCTACCTCTTGGCCTGACTATTAAACTAAAGTGCCTTTGTTGAACTCACAGGGAGATGCTCTGATCTCACAACCTGTGAATGCCTGCAGGAAAGAAGAGGTGAACACAGAAGCCTGGCTGTCCCTGAGATGTACTGCAAGACTGATGGCCCTTTACTGATGGCCCTTTTTACCTTACTTCCTCACTGCCTCTCCCTCTCGATCCTCCCTTCTGACTTTATTTCCCCACTGCTTCTTTAGTTTCATAAAAGAATCTGGCATCCAGACACCAACAAGATGGCTATTTTGAGATATTAGTTAGCCATCTTCTTGGTCAGCTGGTTTTCAAAATGAAATCCCATTGTTTGCCTCAAGAAGTCGTCTTCCCAAAGTACTGGCCTCTCTCACAGGTGGCAGAGCGAGCCTGCACTGGGTCACAGCACTATGCTTGCAACACATGGATATACCATTCATAAGGCTCATCCAGAGGCCAAAATTTGCCTCCTCTCACAACTCTCCTAGACCCCCAATAGCTTCCTCTCCACTTTCCCACGTTTTCGCCAGTTTTCTGTGCTCTGTTGAGCAACAGGGCTAAACAGCAGAGACCACTGGGCCTGGGCAACACACAGAAATATACAAGCCACATATGCAAGGGCACTGGGCACTCAGTATGCTATTGCTGCTGCTGCTGCTAAGTCGCTTCAGTCGTGTCCAACTCTGTGCGACCCCATAGACGGCAGCCCACCAGGCTCCCCCTTCCCTGGGATTCTCCAGGCAAGAACACTGGAGTGGGTTGCCATTTCCTTCTCCAATGCATGAAAGTGAAAAGTGAAAGTCAAGTCACTCAGTGGTGCCCGACTTCACGACCCCATGGACTGCAGCCTACCAGGCTTCTCTATCCATGGGATTTTCCAGGCAAGAGTACTGGAGTGGGTTGCCATTGCCTTCTCCGATGGAGACCAAGAAACGGTCCCTCCTGGGAAAACATGCCAGGAACTGGGATATCACAAACTTTTAAAGGTCTTTGAGATTTGGCTTGATTGAGCTCAGTGAAGAAGTCACAGGAAAGGCCCCAATCTCACTGCCATCTGTGGTCCCTGAGTGAGCTAAATGGAAGATACCCCAGCTCTTTAAGGAAGCGGGGCCTCCTTCACAGCCTCTTAGATTCCAAAGCTTCTGGCCATTCTAACCACAGTAAAATCAGTATCCCCCACTCTGAGTAGATAAACTGCTGAAAGCAATGTGTTTCCCCACTACAGCCCTCATTATGAAGTCTCCCATTAACAGGATTACCAATCCTCACAGGCTTGGATTCTTAAGATCTTATTATCCAATCACCCCAAATGTTGCACACCAAGATCTGAGCCTATTAATAACCCTGTCTCTACATCCCACACAGCTGTGTACAGCACTCATGCCACTGGCTTCACAATTCTAGGACAAACTCCCTTCTCCAATTAATTTTAATTAATGAAGACAACCCACTCCTATTCAACTCTATCAAAGGTCTGTAAGCTAGAAGCATTTTCAAAAAAAAATTTTTTTAATTTTAAAATGAATTCATTTCTTTATTGCATATTGCTATTTTTAAAAAATGTACAGTCTCATAACACATACAACATTTTTTTCTTGGTACTATAACAACAGTCTTGCACCTAAAGACTAAGTGGTTCCAACTACTAAACTAAAGAGATACAAGACATATAATTAAGCTTACAAATTATAATGCTTTGTCTTTTTGGCATTAATTTAAAAAAACAAACAAAAAACTTTTAAAATACACACCCAAGAGAGAAAAAGTGGCTACTTACACCAGCACCAATCTAAAAAGTAGGTGTTTTTTTTTTTTTTTTTTCTTTTTTCCAACAATGGCACATGGAATGACCTGCACACAGCTTTCGGGGAAAGAAACAAAAAACGGAAATGGCAAAGGAGGCCTACCAGGATGGCCATATCAAAACGAGGATGATTACAAAGGGCGAGAGGAACATGCTACACAAACTTGCTCCTTTATGTGACTCCCTCCACTTGCCCATTCCTTAAACTGGAAAACAAAGCCATTTTCAAAAGTCAGTCCCAAACTCAAGCCAGATCAAATTTCTCCTGCTCTAAATAGAAAAGAATATATATAGAGGCATTTTAGTTAAGGAATAGACAAACCCCACTAGCGTACCCCACTTCTCCTCACCTCCAGGCTTTTCTGAGCGAAGTCTCAGTCTGCATCTTCGACACAGTATACTTGCAGACTTTGATACCTAGGAGCTGGGGGAGCGCGACGTCTGCTATATATCTGTGACTGTTTTATTTGCTAGTCATTTACTTCTGTGTAATATGTAGAAAGTCGCTAAGTTTGCAATGAGGGGGATTAATCTCTGACAATATTCCACCAACAGTTCACTTTAGTTGCTCAGTCGTGTCCGACTCTTTGCAACCCCATGCAGCACATCAGGCCTCCCTGTTCATCACTAACTCCCGGAGTTCACTCAGACTCACGTCCGTCGAGTCCGTGATGCCATCCAACCATCACATCCTCTGTCGTCCCCTTCTCCTCCTGCCCCTAATCCCTCCCAGCGTCAGAGTCTTTTCCAGTGAGTCAACTCTTCGCATGAGGTGGCCAAAGTACTGGAGCTTCAGCTTTAGCATCATTCCTTCCAAAGACAAATTAGGACTGATCTCCTTTAGAATGGACTGGTGGATCTCCTTGCAATCCAGGAGATTCTCAAGAGTCTTCTGCAACACCACAGTTCAAAAGCATCAATTCTTCAGCGCTCAGCTTTCTTCACAGTCCAAATCTCACATCCATACATGACCACAGGAAAAACCATAGCCTTGACTACACGAACCTTTGCTGGCAAAGTAATGTCTCTGGTTTTTAATATACCTTCTAGGTTTGGTCATAACTTTCATTCCAAGGGGTAATCATCTTTTAATTTCATGGGTGCAATCACCATCTGCAGTGATTTTGGAGCCCAAAAAGATAAAGTCTGACACTGTTTCCATTGTTTCCCCATCTATTTCCCATGAAGTGATGGGACCAGAAGCCTTGATCTTTGTTTTCTGAATGTTAAGCTTTAAACCAACATTTTCACTCTCCTCTTTCACTTTCACCAAGGGGCTTTTTAGTTCCTCTTCACTTTCTGCCATATAAGTGGTGTCATCTGCATATCTGAGGTTATTGATATTTCTCCTGGCAATCTTGATTCTAGCTTGTGTTTCTTCCAGCCCAGTGTTTCTCATGATGTACTCTGCATAGAAGTTAAATAAGCAGGGTGACAATATACAGCCTTGACGTACTCCTTTTCCTATTTGGACCAGTCTGTTGCTCCATGTCCAGTTCTAACTGTTACTTCCTGACCTGAATATAGGTTTCTCAAGAGGCAGATTAGGTGGTCTGGTATTCCCATCTCTTTCAGAATTTTCCACAGTTTCTTGTGATCCACACAGTCAAAGGCTTTGGCATAGTCAATAAAGCAGAAACAGATGTTTTTCTGGAACTCTCTTGCTTTTTCCATGATCCAGCGGATGTTGGCAATTTGATCTCTGGTTCCTCTGCCTTTTCTAAAACCAGCTTGAACATCTGGAAGTTCATGGTTCACATATTGCTGAAGCCTGGCTTGGAGAATTTTGAGCAGTATTTTACTAGCGTGTGAGATGAGTGCAGTTGTGTAGTACTTTGAGCATTCTTTGGTATTGCCTTTCTTTGGGATTGGAATGAAAACTGAACTCTTCCAGTCCTGTGGCCACTACTGAGTTTTCCAAATTTGCTGGCATATAGAGTGCAGCACTTTCACAGCATCATCTTTCAGGATTTGAAACAGCTCAACTGTCCATCACATCCACTAGCTTTGTTCGTAGTGATGCTGTCCAAGGCCACTTGACTTCACATTCCAGGATGTCTGGCTCTAGGTGAGTGATCACATCATCGTGATTATCTGGCTCGCGAAGATCTTTTTTGTACAGTTCTTCTGTGTATTCTTGGCACCTCTTCTTAATATTTTCTTCTTCTGTTAGGTCCATACCATTTCTGTCCTTTATCCAACCCATCCTTGCATGAAATGTTCCCTTGGTATCTCTGATTTTCTTGAAGAGATCTCTAGTCGTTCCCGTTCTGTTGTTTTCCCCTATTTCTTTGCATTGATCACTGAGGAAGGCTTTCTTGTCTCTTCTTGCTATTCTTTGGAACTCTGCATTCAGATGCTTGTATCTTTCCTTTTCTTCTTTCCTTTTCGCTTCTTTTCTTTTCACAGCTATTTCTAAGGCCTCTCCAAACAGCCTTTTTTCTTTTTTGCATTTCTTTTCCATGGGGATGGTCTTGATCCCTGTCTCCTGTGCAACGTCACGAACCTCTGTCCGTAGTTCATCAGGCACTCTATCTGTCAGATCTAGGCGCTTAAATCTATTTCTCACTTCTACTGTATAATCATAAGGCATTAGATTTAGGTCATACCTGAATGGTCTAGTGGTTTTCCCTACTTTCTTCAATTTAAGTCTGAATTTGGTAATAAGGAGTTCATGATCTGAGCCACAGTCAGCTCCTGGTCTTGTTTTTGCTGACTGTATAGAGCTTCTCCATCTTTGGCTGCAAAGAATATCATCAATCTGATTTCAGTGTTGACCATTGGTGATGCCCATATGTAGAGTCTTCTCTTGTGTTGTTGGAAGAGGGTATTTGCTATGACCAGTGCATTTTCTTGGCAAAACTCTATTAGCCTTTGCCCTGCTTCATTCCATATTCCAAGGCCAAATTTGCCTGTTACTCCAGGTGTTTCTTGACTTTCTACATTTGCATTCCAGTCCCCTATGATGAGAAGGGCATATTTTGGGGGTGTTAGTTCTAAAAGGTCTTGTAGGTCTTCATAGAACCGTACAACTTCAGCTTCTTCAGTGTTACTGGTTGGGGTATAGGCTTGGATCACCGTGACACTGGATAGTTTGCCTTGGAAATGAACAGAGATCATTCTGTCTTTTTTGAGATTGCATCCAAGTACTGCATTTTGGACTCTTTTGTTGACCATGATGGCTACTCCATTTCTTCTAAGGGATTCCACAGCCTGGTCTAACTCAATGAAACTAAGCCATGCCCTGTGGAGCCACCCAAGATGGGCGGGTCATGGTGGAGAGGTCTGACAGAATGTGGTCCACTGGAAAAGGGAATGGCAAACCACTTCAGTATTCTTGCCTTGAGAACCCCATGAACAGTATGAAAAGGCAAAATGATAGGATACTGAAAGAGGAACTCCCCAGGTCGGTAGGTGCCCAATATGGTACTGGAGATCAGTGGAGAAATAAGTCCAGAAAGAATGAAGGGATGGAGCCAAAGAAAAAACAACACTCTGGACGGGACTGGTGATAGAAGCAAGATCCGATGCTGTAAAGAGCAATATTGCATAGGAACCTGGAATGTTATGTCCATGAATCAAGGCAAATTGGAAGTGGTCAAACAGAGATGGCAAGAGTGAACGTCGACATTCTAGGGAACAGCAAACTAAAATGGACTGGAATGGGTGAATTTAACTCAGATGACCATTATATCTACTACTGCGGGCAGGAATTCCACCAACAACATTCCCACAAATAACCAGGCCTCATTACTTGAAGCTAACTGCTCCTTTTCCATCTGCCCCACATAATCACCTTAGGTTTAGTGTTATCACTGACAGTCAACCTTGATGCACAAAAGCTAAAATTATCCCTCAATTGTCTTCAGATTCTCTGATTTCTTAAGATATTTCCCCACTATTATATGCCACTTTCCACTGCACCTGTCAGCAATCCATAATTGAGCATTATCCACACTGAGTCTCATTGACTGGAAAACTACCAACCAAAACTCTCACTTCTTTAATTCAAATAAAAAACTAGTATCAGATCAAAGAGGCTTCCCAGGTGGCTCAGTGGTAACAATCCTCCTGCCAATGGAAATGCAAGAGATGGGGGTTTTATCCCTGAGTCAGAAGATCCCCAGGATTAGGACATGGCAACCCACTCCAGTATTCTTGCCTGGGAAATCCCATGGACACAGCAGCCTGCTGGGTTACACTTCATGTGGTCTCAGTCAGAAATGTCTGAGCAGAGAGACCACTTTATATTTTTCTTTGATTCTAGAGCTCATACCAGTAACCAGCATCACTGAAAATTATCTCCTAAAATGAAGAGTCTCTGTAGTCAATTTATTACCCTGGTCATATAAACCAGAAAAGGACAGTAATACACCTCCCTAACACTCGAGAAAGAACTCCAGCTCCACCACCAGTTGCATAGATCAAATTCTAAGCTAGTTCCTGAACAAGAGTTTTGGTATATTAACAAAATTATCAAGCATCATGTCTCAATTATAATGACTTTCCCCCTATAAATTACTATACATTTCATGTACGATATATGTTACCTCAGGATTTTACACTGAAAGGAAATTAGACCACGGGCCTCTCAAGGTAACAATTGAATTTACTTGGGGAGGAAAGGCTGGGGGATTAGGAAGGTCCTAAGTTACCCAAGACAGAGATATGGAGTAGAGGGGACCCTATGCGCGGACCTTAACAAGACTAAAAAGCAAAAAACAGTACCTCACTATTCCCGGGGCAACCGCACCTACCATGTTTCGGCTTCAGGAATTGCTGTAAACTCACGTCTGAGTGGAGATAGCAGAGACTTCCAAGCGGTAGGTTTCAAAGGATAGGGAGAATGAGGGTCAGAGCCTAGGACACAGGCCTGCCTCTGGATGTGAGAGGGGCGGGGTCACGCAGAGCATACACCTACCTGCTTGTTCCTCCCTTTGGATCCAGAGGTGTCTTGTCAGGGTTAAGTAGTACTTGAGGGTCTTTCACGTCTTGTGTCATACCATTGATTGCTCATTAGTTTAAGTAACTGTACCACTTTTAATAAAACCTTAAAATTCTGTGGGATAGTCACAGTGGAAAGAAAGGTTTTGGCATAACATCTGGAGTCCTGCACGTCCAACGACGTGAGGATGAGATGGTTGGATGGCATCACCGACACAATGAGTTTGAGTAAACTCTGGGAGTTGGTGATGGACAGGGAGGCCTGGCGTGCTGCAGTCCATGGGGTCACAGAGTCGGACATGACTGAGCAACTGAAACAAACTGTACTTGGAGTCCTACTGATGAGGCTGAAGTGATTCAGAAGTGAAAACCTGGGAAGTGAAACCTGGTCTGCTGTCCAGGTTGGGGTTGGGTGGGGATTGATGTGGGGGGCTGGTGGGGTGGGGCTGGATGTGGTGTGCTAGCTGAACACATGAATATTCCTGTAATTAGAATTAATTTAAGCAGTTTAAGTAAATAAGAACTGGCTTTGTGTACGGATGACAAGCTACAATGTGAAACACACAACTCTTAGAAAGGGCTACTTCATACTAACGCTTTTAAGGAGAAAAATGGCTTGACATTTCACTTCTTCAAGGATCAAACTTATTACCCACTGCAGTGGTCCAGCGAAAGTGCACCCTGAGGGGAATGCAGGATGGAGAAAAGCAGACCTTATACAGTGTTTTGGACATTCTGGCCTTGATATTTCAGGAAGGGTCTCTTGGGTCCATACACTTCTTCAGTGAGTCCAGAGAAGTTCGGGGGAGTCTCTCCTGGTTTTCAGATCTCCTAGTTATTGGTTGATGACCCCCATTTTGTTTGGCAGTGTATTAACATACATAGCGCCCAGTTAAAAGACACTGAGTAGAATTTCCCTGGTGGTGCAGTGGTAAATAATCTACCTGCCAATGCATAGGACCCGGGTTTGATCCTGGTCTGAGAGGATGCCATGTGCCTCAAGCAACTAAGCCCGTGCTACACAAGTACTGAGCCTGTGCTCTGCAACAAGAGTAGCTACAGCATGAGAAACCTGCACACAAGTAACTAGAAAGTCACTTCTGCTTGCTGCAACTAGAGAAAGCCTACGTGCAGCAAAAAAAAAAAAAGGCTCAGCACAGCCAAAAAAAAAAAAAAAAAAAGACATTGAATCCTCTGGACTGACCAAAAGACGCATTAAAATGCCAGTCTCCAACCATACCCCAGCCAAGTTTATGTGGAGAATTCATAGTCTGATTGCTGCAAAAAGAGAGAGGACCCAGCACAATGAAGACTTAGCATAGTCAAAAATAAATTTTAAAGATTTTTAGACAGAAAAAACTTTTAATGAGAAATGCATTCTTCTTGATAAAAGTTTGTGTTCCATGCTTATGATGAGAAAGCTTCAAATACTTATATGACGAAAACTTGTTTACATCATTATAATACTTAAGCCAATACGTCAATGTAATATTCAAATAATATTTCTAAAAATCAAATATCTTGTCACATAGTAACATAGGTAATTGTGAGAGTCACGTACAGAGTAGAAAGCCATGTACTACCAGGGAATATAGAGAAGTAAAGACACAGCCTAAGCTTAAGGCGTCAACAAAAGAAGTAAATATCCAAGAAGAAATGCTGTAGGGGAGGTAAGATTACTTCTTGTTGGCTGGATCAGGAAAGACCTTAGAGGGCAGAGGTAGTGAGTTATACCTTAAAAAACAAGTATAATTTTGGACTGAGAAATAGACACATGTGAGAGTACTCTTCAGGATGGAAATGATAAGCAAAAGAAGAGAACAGGAAATTACAGAGCTTGAAAAGAACTTACCCTCAGAACTCTGGAAAGATACAGCTCCTACCCAGCTCTAAAAGGCTAGCAGCCAGGCTTACATTTATCACAAAGGAAACTTGAGAAAATCAACCATACAAAATGATACCGACATTTATGTTCCCCCATTACCATTTCCGGAAAAGGCAATGGCAACCCACTACAGTACTCTTGCCTGGAAAATCCCATGGATGGAGGAGCCTGGTAGGCTGTAGTCCATGGGGTTGCTAAGAGTCAGACACAACTGAGCAACTTCACTTTCACTTCAATTTCAATGGAATGGAATGTCAAATTACTAGATGATCACTTGACGGTAATTAGGCAATTTACTTTTTGTTGAAAATTGTAATATATTTTCTCTCATTTCTTTGTTGTCTGTTTCTGAAAGATCTGTCAGTTGTGGACAACAAAGCACATTGTAAAATATGAAATCTTAAGAAGACACTAGAATTTATTTTCACCAAATTTATCAACTTGGCACTATTTATAAATATTTCTATGTGTACTAATTGATTGAACTCAAGTCCTAAAGGAACTTTCTTTATATTTACAGGGCACCTACTATGTTCCCTGCCATTGTCTACGTTCATTTTAATGTTACAAAAGTCTCAAAATAACCCACTGACTTAAGGCAGGAAAGAAATGTAAATTAAACATTAAATCTGGGTCATAACGTGGATAGAAAAAGTAATGCTAAGGAAAAGCTATTGAAAAAAAGAAAAGAAATAGGATGGCAGGATTTAAGATATTACCACTGAAACATATATATTATCATATATAAAAGAGCCAGTGGGAGTTTGATATAACAGCGAGTGCTCTGGGACAATCTGGAGGGATACGGTGGTAAGAGAGGTGGGTTCAGGAGGGAGGGGACGTATGTATGCCTACGGCCTACTCATGTTGATGTACAGCAAAAACCATCACAATATTGAAAACAACAAAAACAAAAAAATTAAGTGATGGTGTTAGGCCTGAACACAGAATCAAATCTTTCCCACACCTAAAACATTTGTGTAGTTTTCCTCCAGTTTGAATTTTCTGACAGTCAAAAAGTTGATATATTTTACTGTACTTATGTGTAAGTTTTCACTGCAGTATGGATTTTCAGATAATCTGCAACATCATTCCTTGTGACCAAAGGGTTTGTCACATAAATAACATTTATGTGGTTTCTCTGCTGTATGATCTGCCTAATGGGCAGTTCACGCTGAACATGCACTAGAAACTCTGCCACATTCATTTCACTTGAATGTTTTCGATACATTATGAATTCTCTGAGTTATAAGGCCGGAACACTGACTAAAGGCTTCGTCACACTCACGACATTTGCACTAAAATGTTTCTCACAACTGTCACATCTCTAATGTTTCTCTCTAGTATGAATTCTCCGATGGTTTCTAAGTTCGTCATTTCAAGTAAAGCACCAGCCATATACATCATATTTATATGGTTTCACTCCTGTCTGACCTGCTTGATGATGAGTTATGGATGACTGTGCCTAAATGGTTTGTCACAACTTTTATATTTGTAAGGTTCTCTCCAGTATGAACTCTCTGATGAACTGCAAGGTTTGCATTCACACTGAAAGCCCTGCCACATATACCTCATTTATATGGTTTCTCTCCACTATGAACTCTCTGATGAACAGCAAGGTTTCCACTACAAATAAACACCTTGCCACATACAACACATTTATATGGTTTCTCTCCAGTATGAACTCTCTGATGAACTGCAAGGTTTCCAGTATTATTAAACGCTTTGGCACACACATCACATTTATATGGTTTCTCTCCAGTATGAACTCGCTGATGAACGGCAAGGCTTGAACTTTCACTGAAAGCCTTGCCACATATACCGCAATTATATGGTTTCTCTCCAGTATGAACTCTCCGATGAACAGCAAGTTTGCCATTACGACTAAATGCCTTGCCACACACATCACATTTATACGGTTTCTCTCCAGTATGAACTCTCTGATGAACTGCAAGGCTTGAACTTTCACTGAAAGCCTTGCCACATATACCACAATTATATGGTTTCTCTCCAGTATGAACTCTCCGATGACCAGCAAGGTGTCCAGTACGACTAAATGCCTTGCCACACACATCACATTTATATGGTTTCTCTCCAGTATGAACTCTCTGATGAACTGCAAGGCTTGAACTTATACTGAAAGCCTTGCCACATATACCACAAGTATATGGTTTCTCTCCAGTATGAACTCTCTGATGAACTGCAAGGCTTGAAGTTTGATTAAAGGCATTGCCACATACTTCACATTTATATGGTTTCTCTCCAGTATGAACTCTCCGATGAATAGCAAGGCTTCCAGTATGACTAAATGCCTTGCCACACACATCACACTTATATGGTTTTTCTCCAGTATGAACTCTCCGATGAACTCCAAGGTGTCCAGTATGACTAAATGCCTTGCCACACACATCACATTTATATAGTTTCTCTCCAGTATGAATTCTCTGATGAACAGCAAGGCCCGTTGTTCTAATAAAGGCCTTGCCACATACATCACACTTATATGGTTTCTCTCCAGTATGAACTCTCTGATGAACTGCAAGGCTTGAAGTTTGATTAAAGGCATTGCCACATACTTCACATTTATATGGTTTCTCTCCAGTATGAATTCTCCGATGAATAGCAAGGCTTCCAGTATGACTAAATGCCTTGCCACACACATCACACTTATATGGTTTCTCTCCAGTGTGAACTCTCTGATGAACAGCAAGGCCTGTTGTTTGAATAAAGGCCTTGCCACATACATCACACTTATATGGTTTCTCTCCAGTATGAACTCTCCGATGAACAGCAAGTTTGCCAGTACGATTAAATGACTTGCCGCACACATCACATTTATATGGTTTCTCTCCAGTATGAACTCTCCAATGAACTGCAAGGCTTGAAATTTCACTAAAGCCTTTGCAACATTCATCACATTTATATGGTTTCTCTCCCTTATGAGTTCTCTGATGAACTTCAAGTTCTGAGTTCTGACTAAAGCATAGGCCACATATATCACATTTATATGGTTTCTTTCCAGTATGAAGTCTCTGATGAACCGCATGGCTTGCTTTTTGACTAAAAGCTTTTCCAGAAACATTACATTTAGATGGTTTCACTCCAGTATGAGTACTCTGATGATTTTCAAGGTGTGTACTTTGTATAAAGCAGTGACCACACACATCACATTTATATAGTTTCTCTCCAGTATGAATATTCTGATGAACTGTAAGGTTTCCAATTTGAATAAAAGCCTTGTCACCTACATCACATTTATGTGGTTTCTCTCTAGTAAGAATTCTCCAGTGAATGGCAAGTTTGGTAGTTTGATCAAAAGCCTTGCTACACACGTCACATTTATATGGATTTCCTCCTGTATGGATTCTTTGATGTCCAGTGAGTTCTGAGTCCTGAAGAAAGGTTATGTCACATTCATTACATTTGTAAGGTCTTTTCTTTTGTGTTTCATGGTCTGGTAACAGTTCTGAAGCATGCATAACAGCATTCTCATGTTTATGAGAAAAGCCTTCGCAGACATTACAAGTTCTGTGAGGTGGTAAACCTGAGGCGCTGACGTTTGTCACAACTTGACTACATTCAAAAATTATCCCTTCAGATTGTACCATCTGCAATTCATCCTGAAAGCTTGATCCGTGCCTTTCAAAAGGTCCATTTTCTGCATCACTTCTACTATGATGATCTCTTCCATCAGTGAGATTTTTGTTATAGGATGTAGACATTTCCTTGTCATTTCTTTCATCATATGTCCACAGACAATCAAAGTCATGTACATTTTCCTGAATCTTCCTGAGGTGAAAATCTTTGATTTCAAGGATTTCAGCTCTTCCAAACATCACTCTTTGAAAAATTTCCCCTTTACCACTGTTTGCTTTGGCCTGTAATTTTTTGACCATATGTATATGAGACATATCTACAAGACATAAAGAACCACAGATATTCTATTAGTTACAATTCATAAATAAATTATTTCCTGTTGAACACATGATATTATACCAAAGGTCATATCCATCCTGAACAGAATTATGAATCTTCGCAATGATGATCTTAAAACGATACAACACTAAAGGAATATAACTCTTTAAAAAGAGTGATCATAGGTAATTCAAATTAATTTTAGGGTAGTATAGTTTCAAACACATCAGAAAACATTCATTTTATGCAAACTCACGTCAGTTCACAAAGAAAATGTATTTTCCCACCATGACCTCACCCTACTTTGTACTAAACACATTGCTGTCTCATAATTGAGGAGAAACTAATGGTACATTGTACACACTTTATGCACACTTATACTTATTTAAATGGTAAAGAACATACAGGCCTAGAGAGGTGACTCAGTGGTAAAGAAACTGCCTGCCAATGGAGAAGACATGGCATGGGGGGATATAATCCCTGGATAGGAAAAATCCCCTGGAGCAGGAAATCAAAACCCAGTGCACTATTCTTGTCTGAAAAAAATTGAATTGACGGGAAAGCTTGGTGGGCTACAGTTCATGAGATCACAGAGTCAGACAGGACTGAGCAACTGAGCATAAAAGCGTCAATCAGGCAATACATGGGAATGGTAAACAAGGCAAAAGAAACATTCTAATGAATAATGTGAGAAATAAATGAGAGTTAGTAACTGTTCCACAAATACTGCATTGAGAAAATAAAGAATTCTGTAAAGTATATATATAAGTTGATGAGCCACAGATGCTGAGGTTGCATTGTAAAACTACTCAAGCCCGTGTGCCTAGGGCCTGTGCTTCACAAAAAAAGAAATCACCACAATGAGAAACCGTGCTTCCCGCAACTAGCGAGTAGCCCTCTGTTGTCTCAAATAGACAAAAGACCACACAGCAAAAAAGAACCAGTACAAGCCAAAGGAAAAAAAAAGACTTTGCCTTCATCTCTGTGGGTGCTACAGCACCACTGGAGGGTGCTGTACATTTCATATGTCAAAGAACACAGCCGTAAGTTAGGGAGAAGAAAACTCTCCTCTGAGAGTTCACAAACATTAAACATCTGTTTTCTCACAGAACTCTCCCACCTGGAGAGTTTCCCAAACACTATAAATGGTGTGGCTTCCTCTCTGTCCTTGTGACCTGTGATCACACTGTGGATACTTTCCCACTCATCTGGATGTTTGCTATTAGCACCTCATTCTCCACAATCCAGGGGTCTTCTTCCTTGTGCCACAAGAATGGAGATAACGTTCAGATCAGAAACAGAACTTCCTACTCAGAAGTAATGCCATATACTGTGGCTTCTTCCAGAATCCCACCTTTCTTTTTTAAATAAATGCTTCTGTTATTTTTAATACATTAGGGTACTCATTTCTTCTGGATCAGGTGAGTGTTTGTTGCTGCTTGGTCTTTTCTCCAAGTTCAGCAAGTAGGGGCTACGCTCCAGTTGCAGTGCCCATGTTCCTCACTTGCTGCAGCTTCTCCTGGGTGCACGGGCTTGAGTAGTTCTCCTATGTGGGCTCAGCAGTTGCAGCTTCCAGGCTCTAGAGTGCTGGCTCGTAGTTGAGGCATACAGGCGTAGCTGCTCTGTGATGTGTGGGATCTTCTCAGACCAAGGATCGAACCTGTGTCTCCTGCATTGGCAGGTGTAGAATCCAGCTATTTTGTCAGCCAAGGAATGCAGACATTATAAACCGACAGAAAAATACTTCTCATTAAATTTACTCTCTGCCTCCTTCTGAATGCACAGGGAACAGTATAATATACAGTACAACATGCAGCAGGGATCCAGTTCCTGTCTAAGAACTACTGAACCAAGAACACAAGGCTAGAAAACAGGCAACTGGAGATTTCACAGTTTGAAATCAGCTTTATAAACACCTGAGCTGTGGAGAAACTCCTTGTGCATCACACAGTGGGCAGGTCACCTGAAGGAAAGTCAAGTTTAAATGCCTGATGCCAATCAGGAAGCTTTACATGTAAGTCAACAAGGTTTTGAGCTTAGTCAAGAAAAACAGGGGATCTCAAAAGGTACAGAGGGAACATGCAAAGGTACCCCAGGGCAGATCCCCACTTCAGGGGGAAGTGACACTCACCCACAGACAGCAGGTTCCTGAGAATCTCCACCATCACGTCCTTGTACAAGGTCCTCTGGGCAGGGTCCAGGCATTCCCACTCCTCAGGAGTGAAATCTAGGAACACATCCTTGAAGGTCAATTGCGCCTGAAATGAAAACAGATTTCACCAAAGGGCCCTGAGGAGGATTCTTAGTTTCACACAAAATGAGAAGAGGTAAGAGGGGTAAAGCTCAATTCACTTGAAGTAATATACTTTCTGATAGATCCATTAAAAGCTGCTTGAAGCAAACTGTTGGTCTCTAATCTAATTTATAATTTCCTCTTTTTCCCTAAGATTATGATATCCTGCAATCAACATGAATTTGTCATGTATGTGGACAACACATGAAAAATACACAAAGTAAAATCAAGACTGGGTTGTCTATGCAGAAGTGTTCCATTCAACACAGTGAGTGACACAGTGTCACTTACTAGATGAGTTACAGCAAGACTGGTGTCTTCAGAGACGACAAAGTCCATAGCGACTTTCAAAGAACACACACTGTGATGATGATGACATCATCACACTGACAACAGGTGTTTCAGCACGTCCTACACGCTAAGCATTACTCTAAAGACTTCATACGGATGAACTTGTCATCAACATAACAGCACGTTAGAGAAAGATCTGTGTCCACCTTACTGGGGAGAAAACTCTGTCACTCTAAAAAATCGCTCAAATCAAACAGTTAAGAAATGAGGCAACAGCACCTGAGCTCAGGTGGTTGGGAAAGACAAGTCAACCTAAAGAATCAACCAGTTAACTAGCAGAGAAGGAAAGGGCATCCACAGAGAGTTCCCTGAGAATACCTGAAACAAGTTCAAGGAAGCTGAAATACAATAGAACAGCATAAATGGTCACGACACAGGGTCACACCCTCTCCATGGCAACCCTCACGTCAATAATCTTGCTATAATTTACATCATTCATGTGATGATGTAGAAAAATCAACGCCATGAAATAAACTTAAGAGACAACTGAAACTGCTACAAAGCATACACCATTATTTATGAGATGATGTTTTTGTAATAAAACCATCCGTATCCATTCATTCATGCATGCATGTGTAAACACACAACTGATTGAAATAAGAAGACTTGTCTTTTTTTTCTTTCATTCTATCAAAATGCATTCAGCATCAGCTTTGTGCCTCAAACTTGAAATACAGCAGTGAACATGATGGAGCTTACAGTCTAGCAACCAGCCAGCCAATTTCATTCATTTTAAATTTTAATGTTACTACTGAAATCAGTGCTCTGACACACGGCTGGTGCTAGGACAAGATTAAACAGAAAGTCTTCACCTACATTGAGATATCAGACAAGGTCTCTGTGAGGAAGAAACACTTAGGATTGGCAAGGTGGGAAATGGAAGAGTGTTGCAAGCAGAGAGAACAGCCTGCGTGCCTGCTCTGAGGCAGGAAGATATTTACTGAACAGAAAGTCAGCCAGTGTGACTGGGACACAGGGAATGCAGATGGGGTGATGTCAGGTAGAGGTAATTTATGCAAGATCTATGGATTTTGGACTTTATTCCAAAAGCTAATGGAAGTCACTGAAGAATGTCCAGGAGGAAAGTTAGATGCTTAGATTTGTTTATCAGAGTTCTGTCTACTGTGTGCAGAAGTTGTTGTTTACCTGCTTACTCATGCCAGACTCTTTGCAACCCTGCTGAGGGCAGCTCACCAGCTCCTCTATCCATGGAATTCTCCAGGCAAGAATACCAGAGTGGGTTCCCGTTCTCTTCTTTCATTGTACTTCTTCCTTCAGTAACTTTGTCAACATTCTATTTCTTTTTCAAAGCTTATTTATTTTGCTTACGTTGGGTCTTTGTTGCTGTGAGTGGGCTTTCTCTAGTTGCAGCTGCAGTGCCCGGGCTTCTCCTTGCAATAGCTTCTCTTGTTTTGGAGCACAGGCTCTGAGAGTGTGGCTTCCATAGTAATGGCTCCCAGGCTCTAGGGCACAGGCTCAGTAGTTGTGGCCCATGGGCTTAGTTGCTCTGAGGCATCTTCCCGGACCTGGGATGGAACCCGTGCACCCTATGTTGGCAGGAACATTCTTAGCCACTGTACTACCAGGGAACTCCTCAACATTATCTTATTCTAGTTCAAAAACTAATAATAATAATACTAGCAGAAAATAACATACAGGAGATTTCTTCCAATCTTTATAAAATACCTGTATTTAACAATATGTGGCCCTCCCTATGGGTAAATGGTTAAGAATCCACTGGGCAATGCAAGAGATGTGGGTTGTTGTCTGGTCTGAGATCCCACTTGCTGAGGGGCAACTAAGCCTGTGAGTCTCAATTCCTGAGCCAGAGCTGTAGAGCCCAGGAGGTGAAACTACTGAAGCCGGTGTGCTCTAGAGCCTGGGCTGCAAGACAACAGAAGCCACCACAGTGAGAAGTGTGCACACTGCATCCAGAGAGTGGCCACCACTCGCCAGAACTAGGGAAAAGACACTAAAGCAATGAAGTCAGAGTACAGGAAATAAATATATTTTAAAATTAATAATGTGGTTTTTATCCTTAGTTTTAGCTATGTACTTATTAACAAAATCCAAAATTTATTATTTTATTCCATTAGGAAAATACTGAATCAAGATTAGTAAAGTTGGAGAATTCCCTCATGGTCCAGGGGTTAAGATCCCTCACTTCCACTGCACGGTTTCAGGTTCAATCCCTATTCAGCAAACTAAGACGTCAAGAAGAAAGAAAAAAAAATTAGTAAGCCTGATTTCATAATTTAAATTAGATGGTGTAACAAACCACTCTCTAGCCCTGACATCGCTTTCTGAACATACCATTCCATTCTATTCCCAAACACTTAAGTTTTTAAGGAGGTGCTCATTTAGTTTTAAATGTGCTATAAAAAGTTATAACTGATTTCCACTCATTGGCCTCTTTTGCAGATTTTCCTGTGTACTGTACATGTTAATACCTGTGGTCCACGTACAGCTTCTTTACCATGGTTGACTGAGAGCAGACACCGCGTCCAGATGGGCCCTCAACAGTCCGTGTTGCCCAACAGCACTGAGACCCCGTCTCCAACCCGTGGGTGAGAAGCCCTGCCCAGGATGGTGCCCAAGGGAGCCTCCTCACAAGGGCCAGGTCACCGGGTCGCAGGGAGACCGGACCTAAGTGGAGTTGACAGGGCCTGAGGGAAGGCCCCGGGCGAGTGTGTGTACAGGAATCACACAGGACACTCCAGAGTCAGACACAATTAGCGAGTCCTAAGAACGGCATTTCAGGAAGGCAGTGTGAGAATACACTGAGAATATGACCCTACCTGAGAAAGAGCCATGCCTGACTCCTGTTCTTTCCTCTTCTGGGCCTCTTTGTCCATGAGTCTTCACAGTTCTATCATGAAAGTTGAAAACATGTTGTTTAATGCTTAGAGTCAACACATCCCTCCTTTCCTCATCCCCAACCACACACATAAGGAAGCCCTAACCATGTGGAACAGACAGTCCTCTGTGGTCACTGTCTCAGGAGGGACTCAGCACAGTCAGCTCCTGCAGAGAGTCCAACACGGGACTTTACCACAATTTCCTTGGATCACACTCCCCTCCTGGTGAGGCCTCATGCACACAGCAACAGGGGGCACCTCTGCTGACCCCATGATGCCCTTCAGGTCACACAGCAGGCCCTGGTCCAGCCCCACTCGGAGCAGAGCACTCTCCCCTCCCCCAGGGCCTGATCTCAGTCTCAGAAGTGGAGGCTAAGAGCCCTGGTGCTCAGTGCAGGATCCAGATCGGAATCATCTGCGCTCTGTGCACATTCCTGGGGCGAGGCCCCACACGAGAACCTGAGGAGCCTGTCTGATCGGGGAGAACCGACTAACCAAAGGAGTATGTGTATACATACCATACACCCTGTGAGCATGTGACACATGTGTATAGTGTGAAATATTTATCACAATCCACTAATGAACACACCCATCTCCTCCAAATTCCCATGTTCTGTGTGTGGTGAAATCACCGATGACATACTCTCCTGACAAATTCCCAGCATGAAGTAACAGAACAGGATTAACTATAGTCAGCATGCTGCACATACCTCCCCAGGACGCACTCATTTCACAACTCAAAGTCTGTACATTTTGACCAACATCCCCCCATCTTCCCCACCCCCCAGCCCCAGATGACCACCATCCTACCCTCTGGTACTAGTGAGTTTCATTTTTTTTAATATTCCATATAATGGAAGGACATATAATACCAGTCTTTCCCTGTCTTAATTCACTTACATTCTCTACATTCACCCAAGTTATCCCAAGTGAGACAAATCTCCATAATTGTTTACAAGAAAGTCGCTATTGAATGAACGAATCTTTATCCCAAGCTACAAAAATAATTAAATGTAAAGAAAGCAGAAAGCCAAAAGTAAAACCTACACAAGGAACATGTTGAAAGTTCCTTGAAAAGGCATCATGTAGTAAGTCAGTCAGTTCTTGCCCCATTTTTTCTCTCGCATAACCTCTACTCCGCATCAGGAAGAGCGAAGGGGGTGACCCACAGCTGAGAGAATCAAGTCACTGCCACAGCCCCCACCTCAACTGGCTCTACACATGGCATGCTCTTTTAATACAAATAATTACAAAATACATATGCCTCACAGACAGAAGTTTTGCAATTCTCATTCTGATCTGTATAATTTAAAGAAGAGTTGCATTAGATTTTAAAGCCAAGAATCAATGTATAACGACTTAATAATTCTTACCCAGCTGATTCAGCACTCTTCCGGATCTAGTCCCCACCATCACTTGCACACTAGCTGTTTTCACTTCATTTGGTTGATCTGTTTCCCTGCTTCTTTCTACATCTCCCTTTCTCTGCTTGCATCTCTGCTCTCTTGCTGTGCCTGTCCTCCTCTCTACTTCTTCCCTGCCTCCCATCCCGCCTCTCTCTGCCATCTCTTCGCCTTCAAGTTGCTTTCTCTCCAACCTCCCTGGTGATCCTCAATCTCCATGGATTTCTGCTTTTCTTCTGCCACCTCTGCCCTCCCTTCCTCCCAACTCTCTGGCATTCCCAAGTGGCTATGCCTCCCTTCAGCTCGCTTTTTTTCTCAGCTCTTCCAATCACTAGGAGTCCCCTTTCTCTCCCACCAGGATATTGTTGCTCTGGTTCCAGCTCTTGTATCCCCTTTGCGGGCTGTGTGAACTGCCTCTCCACTGTCGCCCTCTTTGGGACCCCTGATTTACAGCCCCTCTCCCTTGAAGGCTATAGAAGGGGGCGGTAGAAGATGAGATGGTGAGATACCATCCCTGGACTCATCAGACCTGGATTTGAGAAAACTCTTGGAGATACAGGGCTTCCAAAGAGTCGGAATGAACAACCACACCTCCCTATGTTGCTCACCCTTAACTCTACGGAGACCCTGCTTTGCTCTGAATTTCTCTCCTTTCCCCACTCGCTCCCTTCAACGCTCATTCTCTTTCATGAAGCTGTCTCTTTCAAGTTCCCCACAGTCCTCTTCACTGCCATCGCTTGTCCCACAGGCTTTTCTCAATTTTCCATTTCCCTAGGAGTCGCTGTCTCTGCTTCTCATCCCGCCTTCCGCCCACTATTTACAGGGTAGGAGACTGAATAAGAAAGGCCCTCCCGCAAGAGCCAAATTCCAGCGGGTGCTATTTGGGGCCAAAGTGGGTGTCACGTGGTGGGTGTCACGTGGCTGGTTCAGGTCAGCTCCCCCAGTCAGGGATCAGGGGAAAGGTCACTCTGAAGGGCAGAAGGACCGTCCTGAGGAGACGTGAGGACAGCCGGCTGGGAGAGAAGGGGGTCTTAGGAGCGGGGCGGGCTCCCCAGAATCCCAGGACCGGGGAGAGAACGCTCCCCCTCCGGGGGTGGGGCGGCCGGCGAGGCCTCCAAGGCCCGAGGAGAGGCTGAAGAAGGTGGAGCGAATAAACCACCTCACCTAATAGAATTGTATGTGGTGCAGAAAGGATAGAGGGGTCAGTGAGGTCAGTAAACGGCTTTAAGCCGGGAAAAGGTGCGAAACTCAGCGTTTCAGTGTTCCAGAAGCAGGAACAGGCTTCAGTGCAGAGTTTAACCAAAAGGCAGGCGCCCCTTCGCAGCTTACGGAGACGTCTGAATTTGCTGGGGGTGGTGGGGCAAAAGCGGGGATTTAGAGTCAGGCTCAGAGGTTAAAGCGTCTGCCTCCAACGCTAGAGACCCGGTTCGATCCCTGGGTCGGGAAAATCCCCTAGAGAAGGAAATGGTAACCCACTCCAGTATTCTTGCCTGGAGAATGCCATGGACGGAGAAGCCTGGTAGGCTACAGTCCACGGGGTCGCAGAGTCGGACACGACTGAGCGACTTCACTTCAGAGTCAGTAGCGACCCTCAGATCCGGGGTACAAGGAAGAGGAGACCGCGAGAGGCAGGTTTGACTCCAAAGACAGAAACTCACCCCGCGCTGGGACCTCCAGTCGCCGCTCTCGGCCTCCGCGTGGGTCACAGTGCGCGCACGCGCAGACAAATAGCTGACCGGCCTGCAGGCGGGGCCAGGCCGTCAGCGGGTGGGTGGTGGAGAGAAGCCGGACCAGCATAGGGCCTTTGAAAGGTGAGGCGGAAACTCGCTGCGTGGCGGGGCGGGGCGGAGCGTCCCGGCGCGGAGGCGGGGCTACTCGTTGCGGAGGGACGGGGCTACGCCGCGTGGGGCGGGCGCGGGGCGGGGCGGGGCGGGGCCATTCGGCGCAGGGTGGCGAAGCGTCGCGGCGCGGAGGGCGGAAGTGAAGTGAAGTGAAGTCGATCCGTCGTGTCCGACTCTGCGATCCCATGGACTTTAGCCTACCAGGCTCCTCAGTCCAGGCAAGGATACTGGAGTGGGTTGCCATTTCCTTCTCCAGGGGATTTTCCCGACCCAGGGATCGAACCGGGGTCTCCCGCATTGTAGGCAGACGCTTTACCGTCTGAGCTACCAGGGGGGCAGAGGAAACTAATTCAATACTGTAATCACTGCTAAAGGGGACTGCAGCCACGGGACTGCTCCTTGGAAGTAAAGTTATGATAGAACTACATGGTGTACTAAAAAGCGAAGGAATGACGTTGCCAACAAAGGGCCCTATAGACAAACTATGGTTTTTCCAGTAGTCAGCTAGTTCAGTTCAGTCATTCAGTTGTGTCCTACTCTTTGCGACCCTATGAATCGCAGCACGCCAGGCCTCCCTGTCCATCACCAACTCCCAGAGTTCACTCAAACTCACGACCATCGAGTCAGTGATGCCATCCAGCCATCTCATCCTCTGTCATCCCCTTCTCCTGCCCCCAATCCCTCCCAGCATCAAAGTCTTTTCCAATGAGTCAACTCTTCGCATGAGGTGGCCAAAGCTAGGGATGTGATTTTAAAAGGGATGTGAGAGAGAGTTGGTCCATAAAGAAGGCTGAGCATACAAAAATGGATGCTTTTGGATTGTGGTGCTGGAGATTAGTGTTGAGAGTCCCTTGGAGAGCAAGGAGATCAAAGCGGTCAACCCGAAAGGAGACCAACCATGAATAGTCATTGGAAGGACTGATGCTGGAGCTGAGGCTCCAATACTTTGGCCACATGATGCAAATATCGGACTCATTGGAAAAGACTTCGAGGCTGGGAAAGATTGAAGGCAGGAGGAGAATGGAATGACAGAGGATGAGACGTTTAGATGGCATCACCAACTCAATGGACATGAGTTTGAGCAAACTCCAGGAGATGGTGAAAGACAGGGAAGCATGGCATCCACGAGGTTGCAGTGAGTCAGTCATTACTGAGCGACTAAACAACAACAACACATCACTGATAGGGCATAGACTGGGAATTTGTGGCGGTTGTGTCTGGTTTTTTCCCAGGGAAACAGGGGGCATAGTGGGGGTCTCAAATCAGTGATAATGGGGAAGCGTGGCTCTTGGCAGTAACCCTTTTCCTGGAAGTGAAGTGGCAGAATTCTTTAATCTTTGCTCTTTTCCATAATTACAGGATCCGAAGTAAGCTTCAACTCTGTCATCAGAAGCTATAATACCAAGAAAAGTCAAAGAAGATAAATACACATGTAATAGGTAAAAATGGAACCTTAGGAATATTAACCCAATAATAATAAAAACAACAAGGAAGGCTTGAGAACCTTGGTGTATGTACCTTAGAACGTTGGTGAGGGGACCTGCGTGTTCCTGTGTGGTCCTATCACATCTTAGAGACATCAGTACGTGTTGGAAGACATTCCTCTGAATCAACAAGTCAGAGGTCCAGGTTGAACCAGAACCCAGAGGTTATATTGATGCCAAAATCTTGGCTCTCTGTGCAGAAACGCCAAACCGAAATATTTGAAATACAAACACAGAGACAGAGTTATGGAGGATAAACAGTGGCTTTATATATGTGCGAGGCTAAAAGGGAACACTTTAGGCTCCCTCCCTGGTGATTAGGAAAATGTTATATCATCCGCTAGGGATATATGCTAAGGATCAAGGCAGTAATAGTCTTGTATTCTTGTTTCCTCTGCAAAGTTGTAAAAGGATGGGGTTGGTGACAAGATGAAATTGTGTGCAGGGTCTTAGGTGGTCTGGTCTCCTAATCAGTGCAGTGGTAAAGAATCCACCTGCCAGTACAGGAGACTTGGGTTTGATTCCTGGGTCGGGAAGACCACCTGGAGGAAGAAATGGCAACCTATTTTGTGTCCATTGGGTCACAAAAGAGTTGGACACGATTGACCCGGTGTCAGCATCCTTCTTTGATCAGCAACTGTTCTGCCCTTTGGAACTCACAGAAGGTCATGGAGGCTGCAGTCCTGCCTATAAGAAATGGGAACCAAAAAGGCCTCTGTGCCTGGAAGCCCCACAGGGCCCTGCTCTGCAGCCTCAATACTAGGAAAAGTATTTTCCATTTTGCCATTTCTCTGATGATCACGGAAAAAAAAGTCCTTGCACAGCATCCTGGGTATTATGTGTATGATTAGACAGTAATGAACTATCATACTGATGTAACTAAATTATCCCCTCATCTCCTCTTTTACCAGCTGTGCTCTGGTGAAGAAATAGCCGGTGAGAATAAGCCTTTCTTCATTAATAAAGTAAAAAAGCAGTCAGTTGTTTTCTGTGCTCTGAGAAAAAAGCTGCATGTGAATTGTCCACGTTCCAGATGCAGACAGTACACACGGATGTGGACAGATGTGGTGTTACCTTAAAACGGTTTGGCCCAGACACCTCGGAGAAAGTTCATGAAATTCCAGGAGTAGATATACTGAGGATTTAGCACATATGAAGTAGTAAACACAAACTGAACTGAATTATCCAAGAAATACTCAACATTGTTAGGAAAACGAAATTAAACACGAAAGTGATTGGGCCTGGAAATGATCATTCTGATAGGGTAACACGCAGGAAGGTCAGGGGTCTCCAAGTGGAGGAAATAGGCTGCAAGTGTCAACGTTTTTTATCTTTCTCTTAAGCTGCAGGAGGAGGAAACAATCTACAAGTGTCAGATATTTTTCCCTTCTCTATCCAAATTTTAATTTTGTATAGGAGGTTTCTCTTAAAATTCTGTGTTGCTATGACGACACCTGGTTTCACCAGAACTTAACTTTTCTCAAACCTTGAGCTAACCAATGCGTTTTTATTATGGAAGTGTTTCTATTAAGCTATGTTAATGAACTATGTATTTACCCTAAACTCTTCAAGTTGGTTCACTTAAGAGACTCAGAACGGATAATGGCTCAACAAACCAGTATGTTTTACTCATACAATTATTCTCCTAATCTATGTTAATGAAACTATTTATTTGCTCAGAAACCTGCCTGTCTTCAATATTCATGTCAATCGTTTTATGGCCCGAGACAACTCACCTTGTGCCAATGTTATCTCAAAATACATGTTGTGGGTGAGGGGCCTGATGCCAATCTCTGAGTTTTGAGACATTTCCTTTCTCCAATTAGCAGTCTGCTAGTAGCTATATAATATTCAGCTAAAGACAAGAGGGGGGGCACTGCTTTTGTCCCCTTGTGATGTTTATGTCAGAAACCTTCTCTATCTCTCTTATACTTTAATAAAACTTTATTACGCAAAAGCTCTGAGCGATCAAACCTCATCATTGGCCCCGGATTGAATTCCTCTCCTCCGGATGCCAAGAATCCTGGAGTGTTTCACGGCTCAGCAACAACCTTTCAATACTAAGTGAATAAGTCAGAGAAAGAAAGATTAGACATCGCTTATATTTGGAATCCGATTGTATAGCACAGGGAGCTCTGCTCCATGTTATGTGGCAGCCTGGATGGGACAGGGGTTTGGGGGAGAATGGATACATGCATATGTGTGGCTGAGTCCCTCTATTGTCATTTATCCCGACCCCTTAAAAGATCTGAATCCTCTTGGGACCCAGCAGTACCCTACACCCATACCCACATCAACCCCCAGTATAAATCCACCTTACCCTGCCTCATCTTTGCTCTTTTGTTAAAATTTGAAAGAAGTAGAGTAGATTCACAATGTTGTGTTAGTATCAGGCATAGAGTGAATTGACTGCATTATATTTAAAAAATTATTAAGAGAAAAAAATCTTTAATGATAACTGCATTCTTTATAAAAAGTGTTTCTGTTTTATGCTTGTGATGACATAGCTTCAAATACTTGAGAAAAAGTTGTATAATAATATATATAATTATATATGTTATGTATAATAATTACATATAGTAATTATTATATAATAAATATATAACAATACATAGTTGTCAATATTTCCTCAATGTACCAGTACCAGTGAAGTTGCTCAGTCGTGTCTGACTCTTTGCAATCCCATGGACTATAGCCTACCAGGTTCTTCCATCTATGGAATTTTCCAGGCAAGAGTCCTGGAGTCGGTTGCCATTTCCTTCTCCAGTGGATCTTCCTGACCCAGGAATTGAACCCAGGTTTCCCACATTGCGGGCAGATGCTTTACTGTATGAGCTACCAGGAAAGCCCAATGTAATGGAATATCAAATTACTATATGACCATTTGAGGGTAATAACATTCAGAAAACGAAGATCTTGGCATCTGGTCCCATCACTTCATGGCAAACAGATGGGGAAACAGTGGAAACAGTGTCAGACTTTATTTTGGGGGGCTCCAAAATCACTGCAGATGGTGACTGCAGCCATGAAATTAAAAGACGCTTACTCCTTGGAAGAAAAGTTATGACCAACCTAGATAGCATATTGAGAAGCAGAGACATTACTTTGCCAACTAAGGTCCGTCTAGTCAAGGCTATGGTTTTTCCAGTAGTCATGTATGGATGTGAGAGTTGGACTGTGAAGAAGGCTGAGCGCTGAAGAATGGATGCTTTTGAACTGCGGTGTTGGAGAAGACTCTTGAGGGTCCCTTGGACCACAAGGAGATCCAAACAGTCCATTCTGAAGGAGATCAGCCCTGAGATTTCTTTGGAGGGAATGATGCTAAAGCTGAAACTCCAGTACTTTGGCCACCTCATGCATAGAGTTGAGTCATTGGAAAAGACTGTGATGCTGGGAGGGATTGGGGGCAGGAGGAGAAGGGGACTACAGAGGATGAGATGGCTGGATGGCATCACGGACTCGATGGACATGAGTCTGAGTGAACTCTGGAAGTTGGTGATGGACAGGGAGGCCGGGCGTGCTGCGATTCATGGGGTCGCAAAGAGTAGGACACGACTGAGCGACTGAACTGAACTGAACTGAGGCAATTTACTTAAATTGTAATCTATTTTTCTCTTTTCTTTGTTGTCTCTTTGGAAGCACTGTCAGATGTGAACAACAAAGCAGAGTATAAAATATAACGTTTTCAGAAACATTAGAATTTATTTTCACCAAAATTATCAACTATACACTATTTGTAAATATTTCTGTGTATTAACTGTAAATAAATATTTGTGTATTAACTCAAGTCCTAAAGGAATTGTCTGTCTTCATAGTTATAGGGTACCTACTATGTCCCGTCACTCTCTTATGTATGTGCATTTTTCATGTTCTAAAAGTCTCAAAACAACCTACTGATGTGGATTTGTTAGAGTAAGGCAGGGAAGGAATGTAAACTAAATGTTAAATCTGGGTCAAAAATGTGGACAGAAAAAATTACACTAAGGAAAAACTGTTGAAAAAACAAATAGGGTGGTGGGATTTGAAACAATATCACTGAAACATATATTGCCATATGTCAAACATAGCCAGTGGAAGTTTGATGTTTGAAGCAGGACACCCAGAGCCAGTGCTCTGTGAAGACCTGGACAGATAGGCTGGGGAGGGAGGTGGGTTCACAAAGGAGGGGACACATGTATGCCTATGGCCAATTCGTGCTGATGGAAAGCAAAAACCATAAACCACCACAACATTGTAAAAAGAAGAAAATTGTAAAAATACATTTAAGAATGAACAATGGAGCATCTTACTTAATTCTATAATGTGACATTAAGAGTTTAATATCCCCTGGACTTCTATTTACTACCTAATAAATAATTCCAAACATTGATGTTCCTAATGTTCTTAGGCTAGTGTAAAAGTCTCACAGGCAATAGACAGTAAATAGCCATTTATCCGTCTAGTAAAATAGATTAATAGTAATTTATACCATCTTCAACACGCTATAGAACAATAGAAAATATGTGTACAGCAGGAAGAGGAACATATAAACTCAAAGCACGAGTAAACAGTCAGTGTTTTGTTAAACAGTCTCACAATGTGTGTGTGTGTGCTTTTTTTTTAATGTTTGACTACTGACATCTTTAGACTTTATTTGGTGCCATCTTCCTTCAGTGGTTGACTACAAAGTAACAAGAACTGAAACGCTAGGGACTGAATATATGAAATTTCTAGTGTAGTAAACAAACAAGTTCCCATCATATAGTGTGCCTTCTGAATTATTTCCAGGGCTTCCGTGGTGGCTCAGGGGTAAGGAATTCGTCTGCCAATGCGGTAGACAAGGGATTGATAATTCCTGGTCTGGGAAATTCCCATATGATGTAGAGCTCCTGACCCCATGAGCCACAGTTATTCAGCCAACAATAAAAATTTTTTTTCAGAATGCTCCAAGCTCCAAAAGACACGTCACTTTTACCCTTATTTCCAAAGGTTTTTATTTCATAATTTTTACATGTTTATTATTCCTACTTTCACTTCATGTAAATCAGGCACATCATTTTATTTGGGCACAAAAGATAACATTGGGAAATATATAGTGCACATATAAACGGGGGGTAGGTTTTACAGGGCCAGAATCTATAATTGCTCTGCTATGGACAAAGTGTGGAGAGAATAACTCAAGTGCATATTGTTAGTATACAGTCCCAAAATTGTCTATTTGATTTCACCATGCAAAGAACCTCTTAGAGATTCTTTCAACCTTGAGAGTCTTTGGGGCATTGCTAGTTTCTGTTAGGAAGTACTGAGGTGGGTTAAAACTGTGTTGTTGGAAGAAACATGATCCATTCAGAGTTATGGATAAAATGATACAAATTTTATTGGAGCACAAGACTTATGATACATTCTGAATAAAACAGAGGCACATTGTAAATGGCAGCAGGTAATGATGAAGCAGATACATGCACATCCTGTTTCTGGTTCCTTTGATTAACATTTTTGAAGAAAACTGCTCTCTTCAATTTCCAAGTCTCCATTAATCATTTATACACAACAGCATTTGCTACCATTTCCCTGGTACTATTTCTCTGACACAATCAGTCCCCAGTAACCTGTCAACTCCCCTCCCATGAAAAGCCCAAGTCCCTCAATGTCCAGCCTGCTGTTTGCATGGTCAGATGGCAGAGCATTCAGTTCTTTAACCACGGTGACCTGTGTACAGAAGGGCACCCTGAACATGATGAGCATGCTGACTCATCTCATGGTTTTACATGGTTCTCTGTCCCTCGCTGATCCTAATTCACACACCATCGAATTTGATATCTCAGTGTCCCTGTTTTATCAGGATAGATAGATATAAATGAACCACACCTAATGAAGTCAGCCCCTTCATCTTACTCATTTCTTTGCAGAGACCATCATGAAAGTCTCTAAGAAAGCTATAAGAATTTAAAACTTTCAGGAAATAAAGAACAATAATGTGATGTTCTCAAGAAAATTCAACTAATTAAACACACACTGAAGATAATGGGCCATTTCCACACATGTGATTAAGGTTCAACATACTTAATTATTCTGCAGTAATATTGTAGCTTAGTGCTGGAGAACTGAAGATTTATTAATTCCTCAAGTGAATTCTCTCTTCTGTAATCTACTGTAAGAACTGTCACAAAAGATGGCCAAATTCATTACAATTGTAAGGATTCTCTCCAATATGAATCTGGGGGGGGGACTCTTGAGGAAATATTGTTTTCTTAAACATGTTTCCAAATTTGGTATAGTGTACAGTTTCTGACACGCATGAATCACTTCATTATGCCCATGGTGTGAATAGTTCATGGAACAGACTACACAATATTCATTACCTGTCCAAGTTTGATCTCCATATATATCCTGTCATGTTCCACAGTTTTGATCTTTGAGTTAAAGCTTCAGTGTGCACATGACTTTTGTGTGGTTTCTGGGAAAGACATATATTCTGAAGTCTAGTGTACTCTGAACCCTCCAGAAAGCCCTTGCCCGTGCATTTCTAAGACTCCTCTTCACTATGGAGTCTTGTCTAACACTTCAACTCAAGGTGAAAATTTTCCCACTCCCATTGCATTTGAGCATTGCTCCAGAATGTTCCCGAATTTGGAAGTTTGGTAAAATCCTTCCCACAAATATTACATTTATGTGGTGTAACTCCAGGATATATACTCTTACACACCTAAAGAGTGAGCAGTAACTGTGAAAACTTCCATAATGCATAAAGAATAAAACTGCCAAAGTGTAAAGTTTTGGTGAATCCTGAGTTTAAGGCCATACCTAAAGGTTGTGCCATATTCTGTACACTGGTAAGGTTCTCTCTAGTATGGATCATCTGATGGCTAGTGCAATGTGAGCCCCAAATAAAGATTTTACACGCTCATGTCACTTGTAAGCTTTCTCTCCAGAGTGACTTCTTTACTGAATCCTGACTTAGGATTGTTGTCTAAAAGCCCTGACACACTCATTACATTGATATAGTTTCTATCCAGTAAACACCTGACAAAAGCCTGGACACACTGACTGCATTCGGATGGTCTCTCCAGTCCATCACCTGATGTCTCTTGAGGCCTGAATGCCACCTGAAGGATTTGCCACACTCTTACATTTGTGTCTCTGCATTATGAATTATCTGCTGATGGGAAAGATGAGACCTGTTATTGAAGACCTGGCCACACACATTATATTTACATCATTTCCTCCAATCTTAGGAGGGACGGACTGTGCTCTAAATGTACGGATTCTCACCAGTATGAATTTTCTCATGTGTTGTAAATAACTGAATGCCTTCCAAAAGACACCACATGCACTGTGTGGGTAAGATTTCCATTCAGAATTAATTACCTGATGGTTAGTTACGTCTGAACACAGAACCAAGGCTTTGCACCACCTACCACATTCGTCAGGTTTCCTCTAGTTCAACTTTTCTGAGGGTCAAAAAGTTGATATACTTTATGACTGAAGGGTTTGTCATATAAATTCCATTTATGTGGTTTCCCTCCTGTATGAACTGCCCAACGGTCAGTTGAGGCTAAACAAGCACTAGAAGCTTTACCGTATTTTTCATTTGTGTGGTTTCTATACAGTATGAATTCGTTGATTAATTATAAGGCCTGAACTCTGACTAAAGGCTTTGCTACACTCATTACATCTGCACTAAAATGTTTCTCACACTTGTTGTATTTGTAACATTTTTCTCTACTATGAATTATCTGATTTCTTAGATGGTCATTTCAAGCACTGCCCACATACATCACATTTCTATGCTGTCTCTCCTGTATGAACTGCATGATGGTGAGGCTAACTGTGCAGCAAAATGTTTGTCAGAATGGTTACATTTGTAAGGTTTCTCTCCAGTATGAATTCTCCAAGGAACTGCAAGGTTTGCATTTAAAGGCCTTGCCACTGAGATCACATTTATATGGTTTCTCTCCAGTATGAATTCTCTGATGAATTTCAAGCTGTGCGTTTCCAGTAAAGCATCAGCTACACACAACACATTTACACGGTTTCTCTCCAGTATGAATTCTCAAATGAAATGCAAGGTTTGCCGTTTGACTAAAAGGCCTTGCCACATAGATCATTATTTATATGGTTTCTCTCCAATGTTTCCAATGAACAGCAAAGACCTGCAACTGAAGACTTTGCCACATAAATTACCTTTCTACACTTTTCCTCCTGTATGAACTGCCTGATGGCAATTTAAGGATGACTGTGCACTAAAATGTTTGTCCTAATTGTTATATTTGTCAGGTTTCTCTCCAGTATGAATTCTCTGATGAATTACAAGAATTGGATTTCGACTAAAGGCCTGTCCACATACATCACATTTACATGGTTTCTCTCCAGTGTGAACTCTCCGATGAACTACAAGGCCTGAATTTCGACTAAAGGCCTTTCCACACATATCGCATTTATATGGTTTCTCTCCAGTATGAACTCTCTGATGAACTACAAGCCTTGCATTTACACTAAAGGCCTTGCCACATACATCGCGTTTCTACGGTTTCTCTCCAGTATGAACTCTCCGATGAATTCCAAGGTGTGACTTTCGAGTATAGTCATGGCCATATACTTTGCATATGGTTTCTCTCCAGTATGAACTCACCAATGATGTTGAAGGTGTGTATACTGTTTAAAGCAGTGGCCACATACATTACGTTTATACGGTTTCTCTCCAGTATGGTCTCTCTGATGAACTATCAATTTATCATTAAAAGCCTTACAACATGTTACATTTATATGCTTTTCTTCCTGTATGGATTCTTTGATGTCTAGTGAGTTCTGAGTCCTGAAGAAAAGTTATGTTACACTCATTACAACTGTAAGATTTTTTCCAGTGTGCTTCCTGGTCTGGTGCCAGTTCTGAGGGATGCATAACACCAATCTCATGTTTATGACAATTGCCTTTACAGACACTACGAGTTCTCTGAGGTGGTAAACCTGAGGCACTACTGTTGATATTCGCCACAACCTGACTACATTCAGAAACTGTCCCTTCAGATTCAAGTATCTGCAACTGATCCTGAAAGCTTGATCCATGCCTTTCAACAGGCTTATTTCCTGCATCACTTCTACCATCATGAGCTCTTCTACCAGTGAGATTTTTGTTATGGGATATAGAGGTTCCTCTGTCATTTCTTTCACATCTGTCCACACACACTCAAAATCATGCATACTTTCTTGTATCTTTCTGAGGAAAAAAATCTTCAATTTCATGGCTTTTGGCTCTTCCAAACATCACTCTTTGAAAAATTTCTTCTTTACCACTGTTTCCTTTTGCCTGTAATTTCTTGATCATTTGTATTTGAGATACATCTACAAAATATAAAAACCCATATGCATTCTATCAATTACAATTCATAAATTGTTTCATGCTGAATACATGGTATTATACTAAACGACATATCCATGCTGAACAGAATTATGCATGTTCCCAATGGTGATCTTAAAAATATTTGAAATGGTGAACAAATAGAACTCTTTAAAAATGAAAGAGCAATCACATGCAATTCAAATTAATTTTAGGGTAGCCTAGCTTCAAAGATACAGTCGGAACATATTAATTTTTTCCAAACTCATGTCAGTTCTCAAAGAAAAGGGTATTTTTGCACCATGACTTCTAAACTCATTCTACTTGGTAGCAAACACACTGCTGTCTCATAATTGAGGAGAAAATACAGCATATTGTACACACTTTAGGCATACTTATACATAAGTAAACGGTAAAGAATAGACAGGGCTACACAGGTGACTTGGTGGTAAAGAATTAGCCTGCAAATGCAGGAGACATAGGATAGGGAGCTTCAATCCCTAGGAGGGGGAGATCCCCTGGAGGAGGAAATGGCAGTCACCGAACCATTTTTGCCTGAAAACGATTCAGTAGATAAGGAGCTTAGCAGGCTACTGTCCATGAGATCACAAAGAGTCAGACAGAATGACAAACTGAACAAGCATTCATTAACAGGCAATACACTGCAATGGTAAATAATCCCAAAGAAGCACTATAACGAATAATGGAAAATATAAATAGCAGTTGACAACTGTTCAGGAAATTCCCTACAAAAATTGGGGGGGGGGGGAGGGGGGAAGAAAACTTTTCCAAATACCTCTTATAAATCTATCAGTAGATAGACATATAGGCATTTTATGACATTGACAAGTGGTTCATGTCAGTTACATTGTATAATACATAAGGACCATCATCTTTAAATAACAAAATATTAATAAATGAAACATTGTCTACTTAAAGAACAGTCATTCAGTACTGCGATTCCCTATCTATACAGTAACTTTAACTTATTCAGTTCATTGGTTCCAAGATACATGTCAAGGAACAAGCTTTGGGGCCTCCCTTCTGGCTCAGAGGTAAAGAATCCACCTGGTAATTAACACAGGGCACAAGGGTTCCATCCCTCATCTGGGAAGTTCCCACATACCTTGGAGCAACTAAACCTGTAGGCCACAACCCAGTGTTCCATGTTCGGGAGTCACAACTACTGTGCACAGGCATAGAGCCCACACACGGTAACAAGAGAAGGCATTAGAAGAGACGTCCGTGCACTGCAGTAGAGAGTAGCCCTTGCCTGCCACAAGTAACGAAAAGCCCCTGAAGCAACAAGGACCCAGTGCAACCAAAAATAAAAACATTTTTAAAATGTAATGTATTGGTATGAAGAAAACCAATATTATTTGAAAACCTATTAACCAGAGTCAGAGACAACACTCATAAAAATGAAAAGTAAAATAAAAATATACAAGATGTAAAGGAGACAAAGAGATGTCACAATAAGCAAGACAGGAAGTAATATATTCTTTAAGCAAAAGTAATCTTTGAGGCAAATTCCCTGGTGGTCCAGTCGTTAGGACTACGCACATACCCTTGAGGGGGCACAGATTCCATCCAGGAATGGGGAACTAACATACAAGCTGCCACATGGGACAGAAAAAAAAAAAAACCAAGAAACTAACTTCTGACCTTTTCTGTAAAACAGGCAACATTCTATGCCACCTAACAGCACTAATTACCTCAATTTTACAAATAAAGGTAGTGGATTCACAGGGTTCCTGTACACAAATCCAGGGAACATGAAAGTAAATAAGCAAAAGCAGGACTGAAACCGAGACTTACAGATTCATCCATGCTCTGAACCACCAGGGCCCACTTGGGCAGCACAGAGGACAAAAAGTTACAATGACCTCCAGGAATGTAAAAAGGAAACTTCAGATCAGACACAAGAACTGACCTGTGTAATTGTGTTACTCAGCCATCCCTCCTGGAAATCGTTTCCAAGATACTAACAAGATCTCAATTCAGGTTCTGTCTAAGAGAGGACCTCAATATCCACTGTCCTTACAGGTTTCCTGAGTTACAATCACAGAAGAGCCAAACCACATTCCTGTTACACACACCCCTGAAGGTTGTGGTAAAATTAGTAACAACAAGAACAGCTGAGGGTTCTGAACAGGAAGACAGGCTGAAGGCAGCTCTGTGTAGGATCTGAGACACCAAATGCAATCGAAGAGCTGCCAGTCTTTCTCTTCTTCCAGTGACGTCTCGCAGGTGCAACAAATAGGAAGAGAACCAGGCTGGGTCCAAAATAATCTCTGGAGATGTCAGCGCTGTTCTACACGGACCAAAAAGCAGGCTTCTGATGGAATCCAGCACAGAAGGGGGACAAAGAGGAAATAGAGCCCTTTGAAACAACTCATCACATGCTTCCCATAGTCAAGCAAAAACATTGACAGGAGTCAAATGACAGATTGTTACAGATCATATAAAGACTTTGCCTTTGGGGACCTCTTTCCCTGGAGGTCCACTTTGCATAAAAAAATACTCTCTCTTTTTTTTTCCTAATTAAATCATTTTCTTCATTGAGAAACAGTCACCTGTAAGTCAGACCTACTTTCTTTCTCCCTAATAAAATATAATTTTCTGGTAGGAGACTGATGGGCTCCATGTTAAATGTCTTGAATGTGTCATCTTCCCCTTTGCATTCCCTGAGATAAGAGATACATGGGCCCCAGTTGAGGAATTTACACCCAACAAAAACAGGGTAAATACACAGTCATTCTCTAATCTCAGGGAATAATTATGGCAAGGACAAAGAAAGGAAAAAACCCTGTTTGATAAGGGAGACACTACACATGCCCAGAAAGGCTGCTTGGAGTCAAAACTCACAGGATAATCCCAGGCCATAATGAGTCTTGCTCCTCCCAGAAGGCTTCCCTTCAAGATCCAACTTGGCTAAGGTGTGGGTGCACACTCCAGGGAGGGTCCTGAGACAAATTAGCCAGGGCGAATAAACAAGGTGATTGGCCTGAGGGAAGATGAGGACCTGGAAAACTGCCCCTTTGTAAAGAATTTACACTTCCCAAAGGCGTCTCTCTCTCTCTGAGGTTGCCCATGTGCCTCGCCACATGTACTTTTCCTTTCAATAAACTTTGTCCTTTACTCTTTATCATCTGCCTCATCAACTAAATTTGATGGACACAGATGGACAGACAGAGACCATAGTTTTCTGCCTGAGATTTAAAATGTCTCTTTGACCTTTTTCTTTCCCCTTGGTTTGAAATTCTAATTTGCCCAAGGTTGAGGCCTCAGGCAAAGAGGTTTGTAAAGGTTGCATGCTGTGCTAAGCAGCTTCAGTTACGCCCTACTATCTGCGATCCCACGGACTGTATCCTGCCAGACTCCTCTTTCCAATGGACTCTCCAGGCAAGAACACTCTGGTGGGTTCCTATTCCCACCTCCAGGGGATCTTCCTAACCCAGGGATCAAACCCACCTTTGCCACACTTGCAGGCAGGTTGCGTACCATTAGAGTCATCTGGGATACCCTGGTAAAGGTTAACTTCAAGCTTTTTTCTAGGCTAGCTGTCTCAACGAGTTAGTTGCTTTTAACTCCATATGCAAAAAGAACCAGTTGTGGACTTTAAGAAAGAAAAAAAAATCATTTTAACCAGTTTTCTCCAGAGTCTAGAGAATATCACAGCTATCCTATGTCAAAAAAGTTACCTTTTCTTTCTATAGTCATAGTTTTGTAGCTAAAATACAGATCAAATAGTGCTCAAATTGACTGTGAAAACAAGGGCAGATGGGCTGATAAAAATCTTGGATCGTCCCTCTGGGGAAATGGGGGTCTTGGACTGTTCAGAAGAATCTGAAGGGGTAAAGAAACTTCCTAGAGCGGGGGGCAAGAGTGGGGGAAGCTGGGCTCATCCTCCCCACGAGAGACAGGGGAAGTTAGAAAGGGACCAGCTGATGGAGAGGGAGACAGAGGGGTTGGGAGGGGTGAAAGGCCACAACAGGACAGAGAATAGCGAGAGAAAGGGCAGTAGGGGACATTACTGGAGCTGTGGGCCGGCTCAATAGAGAGCTGACTTAAAAGAGTGAGGATTTGATCAGCCAGTATATAATTTTGACACTAATATGGACAAACATCCTCACTAATCACATAATTATTTTCCAGTAACTTCTCTAAGACAGTTTTAAGTTCGCTTTATGTACCTCACAATAGGAGAGAGAAGGATCCAGCCTCTCATCCAGAAGGGCAGATTCTTATCCTTTCTTAAGGGGCAAGAGTCACGAACATTCAGTAACTTCTAAGGGTTCAGCCCTGTTTAATTTATGGTTCCACTTCTCACACATCCAGAGAAGATGTCCCATGTATTAGCTAATGAGTAACAAGGTAAATTTTCCCATCTGGAAATAAAAATGTCATAAACCTTAATCTCTTGCTTTTTAAAGAGTGGTGTTTTGTCTCACAAATTCTGCTCACAGTGCCAATTAATGCCTTGCCAAAAGTTTTCACTTTCATCTCAGGTTCCAAGGATTTGTGAAGAAAATAAGCCACTCATTCTATACAAATAAATATTCCAATATTTATTAGAAAATTATCCAGCTGACTTTCAATATACGAATCTAACCAGCCCATCCTAAAGGAGATCAGTCCTGGGTGTTCACTGGAAGGACGGATGCTGAAGCTGAAGCTCCAGTACTTTGGTCACCTGATGTGAAGAGCTGACTCATTCGAAAGGACCCTGATGCTGGGAAAGATTGAGGGCAGGAGGAGAAGGCGAGCACAGAGGATGAGATGGTTGGATGGGATCACCAACTCAACGGACATGGGGTAAACTCCGGGTAAACTCCAGAAGTTGGTGATGGACTGGGAGGCCTGGCATGCTACAGTTCATGGTGTTGCAAAGAGTCGGACATGACTGAGCGACTGAACTGAACTGAAAAGACAAGGAAATGGAAACAGCAGAGGATACATCACCAAATTGGCTTCTGATCAACATCCAGACTGGAACAGCCCTGGGAAGTCCCAGGACGCAGCGTATCTGGAGTTCCAACTGGGAAAAGGTCCCAGGCATCCTGTCCACTCCATGGGTGAGGTTTTAACATTGCGTTTCGGGGTTCCTGCTTATCATCCCAGGATGCAGACTGATATCATCAATCTGTGAGCAAACAGCAGCTCTGGTTTCATCTTAATGCTGCTTGTTTTGTCTTATGAAACTTGGATGTTCCTAAGCCTGGGTCTGGGTTGGTCAGAGCCTCTTTGAACAATCTCAAGGGTGAACAATCTCAAGATTTGTGTGCCAACTCTTCTATGGTGCTGCAAGCCTTGCACTCACAGCAGGCAGTCAGAGTACTCACAGTCAGGGTGTGTCCAGGCAGGTTGGGGGAAAGCACAGAGGAATGCACTGCTTTGTCTTGAAGCCTAAACAGGACTATTTCTTTAATTTCCCTAACACCCCGGTGGCCTCATGGTAAAAAGTTAGCTTGTCGATGCGGGAGACATGGGTTCGATCCTTGTCCTGGGAAGATCTCACATGCCAGTGAGCAACTAAGCTGAAGGACAGATATTGAGCCTGACAGATATTGAAACTACTGAAGCGCGTGTGCCTAGAGCTGGTGCCCCACAACAAAAGAAGCCACCACAAAGAGAAGCCATGCACCCTGCAAGCAGGGAGTAGCCCCCACTTGTCACAAACAGAGAAATGGCCATACAGGAAATAGACCCAGTACAGCCAAAACGAAACAAAACAAAAGGCCTTGCCTTCGTCTCTGTGGGCGCTACAGCACCACTGGAGGGTGATGTACGTTTCACAGGTCAAAGAACAGAGTAGGAACTTGAGGAGAAGAAAAATCTCCTGTGAGAGTTCACAAACACTAAATATCTGTTTTCTCACAGAACTCTTGCACCTCGAGAGCTTCCCAAACACGATAAATGGCGTGGCTTCCTCTCTGTCCCAGCTGACCTGGGATCACAGTGTTGATCCTTTCCCACTCATCTGATTTTCTGCTATTAGCACCTCATTGTCTACAATCCAGGGATCTTTCTTGGCTACAAAAATAGAGTTATAATTCAGGTCACTATCAGAAATTCCTGCTTAGAAGAAATGTCACAGTTGGCTTCTTCCAGACTCCAAACGTTCTTTTTTTTTAATAAATGCATTTGGTATCTTTAATAATTTTGTTTATTCATTTACTTTGGCTGGAGTGAGTGATCCTTGCTGCTTGGACTTTTCCCCAAGTTGGACAAGTAGGGGTTACTCTCCAGTTGTAGTGTTTGGGCTTCTCATTTGCTTTGCCTTCTCCTGGGTGCACGGGCTTCAGTAGTTGTCCCATGTGGGCTCAGTAATTGCAGCTTCCAGGCTCTAGAATGCTGCTTTAGTAGTTCTGGCCCACGGGCTTAGCTGCTCTGTGACATGTGGGATCTTTCAGACCAGGCATCGAACCTGTGTCTCCTGCATTGGCAGGTGGAAAATCCCAGCTCTTTTGTCAGTCAAGAAGTGAGGCCATTATGACAGACAGAAAAATATTTCACAAATTACTTTACTATTTGCCTCCTTCTGAATGCACAGGGAACAGTATACTATACAGTATAGTACATATCATGTATCTAGTTCCTTTCCAAGATTTACTGAACCAAGAACACAGGGTATAACACAGGCAACTGGATATTTCAAAGTTTGAAATCAGCTTTATAAATACTCAAGCTCTGGAAAAACTCCTTGTGTATTACACAGTAGGCAGGTCACCAAAAGAAAAGACAGATTTAACCTCCTGATGCCAATCACGAAATCTTACATGTCTGAGTGAACAAGGTTTTCAGCTCAGACAAGAAAAACAGGGCTCCCAAGAGACAGCGAGGGGAAATGCAGAGATACCCCAAAGTAGATCTCTACTTCAGAGGGAAGTGATCCTCACCCACAGACAGCAGGTTCCTGAGGGTCTCCACAATCATGTCCTTGTACAAGGTCCTCTGGGCAGGGTCCAGGCATTCCCACTTCTCAGGAGTGAAATCTAGGAACACGTCCTTGAAGGTCGACTGTGCCTGAAATGAAAACACATTTCACCAATGGGCCCTGAGGAGGGTTCTTATTTTCACAGAAAAGGAGAAGAAGTGAGACAGGTAAGGTCAATTCAGCTCAAGTAATATTCTGATACATCCATGCAAATCTATATGGAGCAAATTGTTGCTCTCTAATTTAATCTCCTGTTTTTTCATAAGATGATGATATCCTCCAATCAACATGAAGTCATCATGGGTGTGGACAAGACAGGAAAAATATACAAATTCCAATCAACAGTGGGTCGTTGATGCAGAAGTGTTATGTTCTACACACTGAGTGACATTCCCTATCTACATGAGTTACAGCAAGACTGCTGTCTTCAGAGAGGACAAAGTCCACAGTGGCTTTAAAAGAACACAGACTGTGATGAGGATGGCGTCATCACACTGATGAGAGGTGTCTCAACACTTCATACACACTAAGCATTACTCTAAAGACTTTACCCATATGAACTTGTCATCAACAAAACAGCAACAGTAGAGAAAGATCTGTGTCCATCTTACTGGGGAGAAAGCTCTGTCACTCTAATAAATAGCTCCCATCAAACAGCTAAGAAATGAGGCAACAGCACCTGAGCTCAGGAGGCTGGGAGAGACAACTGAACCCAAGGATTCAAAGAGTTAAGCAACAGTATAAAAGACCATCCCCAGAGAGTTCCCTGAGAATACCTGAAACAAGTTCAAGGGAGCTGAAGTGCAATAGAACAGCATAATAGTCACTGTACAGGGTCACCCCCTCTACCCCTCAACCCACACAATGTCAATAATCTGACTACTATTTACATTATTCATGTGATGAGGTAGAAACAGTTAAAGGCCATGGAATACACACTTAAGATACAACTGCAACTGCTCTAAGCATAAACCGTATTTATGAGATGGTTTTGTACTAAAATCATGGAGTTACATATCCGTGCATTCATGCATGCACATGGAAACACACAACTGACTGAAACAAGAAGAGTTGTCTTTATTTTTTTTCCTTTCATTCAATCAAAATTTAGTGAGCATCAGTTCTGTGTCCTGAACTGGGAGTACAGCAGTGAACATGACGGAGCTTACCATCGAGCAGCCAGCCGGCCAATCACATCCATAATTTTAACATCACTATTGTTATATGTGCTCTAAAACAGGCCTGGTGCTAAGAGAAGATTCAACAGAAAGTCTTGACCTACATGGAGAAGTCAGACAAGGTCTCTGTGAGGAAGAAACACTTAGGATTGGCAAGGTGGGAAATGGAAGAGTTTTGTAAGCAGAGAGAAGAGCCTGAGTGCCGGCTCTGAGGCAGGAAGATATTTAGTGAACAGAAAGTCAGCCAGTGTGACTGGGATACAGGGAACATAGAGGGGTGATGCCAGGTAGAGGCTGATTTCTGCAAGGCCTCTAAATTGAGGATGTTATTTCAAAAGCAACTGGACATGACTTAAGAATCTGCAGGAGGAAAGTTAGAGGTTTAGGTATGTTTTTCAGCACTCACTCTGCTATGCGAGGAGGTTGGTGTTCAGTTGGCTCAGTCATGTCAGACTCTTTGGGACTCCATGGACTGTACCCTGCCAGGCTCCTCTGTCCATGGGATTCTCCAGGCAAGAAAACTGGAGTGGTCGGCCATTCCCTTCTCCTATATTTTGGCATCTTTGGGACATTAAAAGTGAATCAAATGTAAGTTTGATTCAGTAAGTTTGTTAACATTCTATTTCCTTTTTACAGCGTATTTGGTTTGTTTATGCTGGGCCTTCGTTGCTGTGATCCCGCTCTCTCTACTTGTGGCTGCAGTGCATGGAGTTGTGTCTGCAGTGCCCAGGCTTCTCATTGCAGTGGCTTCTCTTGTTTCGGAAGACAAGCTCAAGCATGCGGGCTTCAGTAGTTAAGGATTGCGGGCTTCAGTAGTTAAGGATTCTGGGCTCCAGAGCACCGTCACAGCAGTTGTTGGGCATGGGCTTAGTTGCTCTGCGGCATCTTCCAGGCATTGGGATGGAACCCATGTCCCCTACATTGGCAGACACATTGCTATCCACTGTATCATCACGGAAGTCCTCAACATTATCTTATATCATTAAAAATATTAAAAGTACAAGCAGAAAATAATACACAAAATACTTTAATGCCAATCTGTATAAAATACCTGTATTTAAAAATAATATGAGGGTTCCCCCGGTGGCTCAGTGGTAAAGAGTCCACTGACCAATGTAAGAAACACAGGTTGTTGCCTGGTCCGGTATGATCCCACATGCTGAGGGGCAATCAACCCTGTGAGCCTCAATTTCTAAGCCAGAGCTCCAGATCCCAGGAGGTGAAACTACTGAAGCCAGTGCACTCTAGACCCTGGGCTGCAAGACAAGAGAAGCCGCAGCAATGAGAAGCCCCCACACTGCACTAGAGAGTGGCCAACACTCATCAGAATTAGATAAAAGCCATTACAGAAATGAAGAGTCACTATAGCAAATAAATATATTTTTAAAATAAAAATGTGATTTTATTCTTAATTTTAGGTATACAGTTATTAACAAAACTCAGAGTTTACTATTTTATTCCAATAATAAAACATTAAATCAAGATTACTAAAGTTGGGAAATTCCCTGGTGGTCCAGTGGTTAAGATCCCACACTTCCACTGAAGGGTTTCAGGTTGAACCACTATTCAGGGAACTAAACCCTGCAAGCTGCACTGTGCAGCCAAAATAGAAAGAAAAAAAAAATAGCAAACTATATTTCATAGTTTAAATGAGATGATGTAATGAAACACTCTCCAGCCCTGAGGTCTTTTTTTGATCTTTCCATTCGATTCCAAAACACTACCATTTTCAAGGAGGTCCTCATTTAGTTTTAAATGTACTATAAAAAGTGAGAACTAATTTCTCCTGGTTAGTTCCTTCTTCCAGATTTTACCACATACTCTGCATATGAACCTCTGACTCCAGGTGCAGCTTCTTTACCCTGGTTGACAGAGAGCAGACAGCGCATCCACATGGGCCTTAAGGAACCGCTGCTGCCCAACAGCACTGAGACCCCATCTCCAACCTGTGGGTGAGAAGCCCTGTCGAGGACGGTGCCCAAGGGAGCCTCCTCACAATGGCCAGGTTACCGGGTCATGGGGAGACGAGATCTAAGTAGAGATGACAGACCCTGAGGGAAGGCCCTGGGTGAGTGTGCATGTACAGGAGTCAGACAGGATATGCCAAGTCAGATAGGATTAGAGAGTCCAGAGAAGGGCAATTCAGGAAGGACAAACTGAGAATCCACTGAGAATATGACCTTACCTGAGAAAGAGCCATGCCTGACTCCTTTTCTTTCATCTTCCTTCTCTTCTGGGCTTCCTGAGGGAACACAAGTTTTCAGAGGTCTATCATGAGAGTGGAAAACATGCTGTTTAATGCTTAGGGTCGACACATCCCCTTCCTGAGCCCCAACCACACACGCAGGGAAGCCCTCACCATCACGGACTTGATGGACAGGAGTTTGAGCAAGTTCCGGAGACGGTGAAGGGCAGGAAACTCTGCCAGCTGCAGTCCATAGGGTTGCCAAGAGTCTGACAGGACTGAGCGACTTAACAACGACCCACTCCAGTATTCTTGCCTGGGAAATCCCATGGACACAGGAGCCTGGTGGGCTACAGTCCCTGGGGATCTCAAAGAGATCTGAGCACTGCGACCATTTTATTTATTTCTCCATTATTTCTTTGATTCTAATGCTCATACAAGTAATCACCATCACTGAAAATAATCTCCTAAAATGAAGAGTCTTTGTAGTCAATTTACTACCATGCTCATATAAAACAGAAAATGACAGTAATATGCCTCCCCAACACTTGAGAAAGAACTTCAGCTTAAGCACCAGTCCCAAAGCTGAAATTCTAAACTAGTTCCTGAACACGTGATTTGATACTTATAAAATTACCAAGTGCCACGTCAAAATTAAAATGACCCTTCCTTACAAATTACTACATATTTCATGCACTGTATGTGTTACCTCAGGATCTTACATCGAGAGGAAATCAGACCCTGGGCCTCTCACAGCAATGACAGAATTTACTTGGGCTAGAGGAAGGGGTAGGGGAGTAGGGTGATGTGAAGTGACTGGAGACCACGGATAGGGAGGAGAGGGGACCCCACAGGCGCAGCTTAACAACAAAAACAAAAACAAGTACCTGACATTTCCAATGGTGGACCACACCTACCAAGTCTCAGCATTGGGAATTGGCTGTAGAAATACTTACGTTGAAGCAAGGACGCAAGACTCCTCAGCCACTGGTATCAGAAGAATGCCACAGTGAGGGGAGGGGTGTAGGGCATGCTCCTGGGCCTGGGCGTGAGAGGAGGGGCATAGGACACACACCTGTGCCTGAGTGTGTGAGGGGCGGACCCGAGGGAGGCCGAGGGGGGCCACGCGGGGCCACACGGGCAGGGCCAGGCCGAGTGGAGAGTACACCTACGTGCTTCTTCCTCCATTTGGTTCCAGAGGTATCTTGTCACAGTTAAGTAGTGCCGGGAGCCAGCATGCAGAATCCCGCCCATGGCAAAGGTCATGAGGAAAGGGGCCTGACAAAACACAAAGGCGGGATCAGGCCTCAGGGGTCCCCCCTGGACTTTCTCAAGCATCTACCCCCCAAATCAGAGTCTGCCTGCTTTACTGTGTTATGCTTTCCACTTATTCTTCCAACATTACAGGGGGGCTGTCCCCCACCACCTTCCTCTAAAAGAAAATTAACTTAGAGCTCCAGTTAATGAGTCTCCTGGACATAACAAGAGTGTTTCAATCCAAAAACCCTTCTGATGGCTTTCTAGCCTGCCTGACAGGTCTATCTGGACTCTTACAGCTACACATGTGATTGTTTACAGCCTCCCGACCGCAAGAGGCACAGGTAGGTTAAAACATCCTAGGAATGTAGGGGCTTCCGAGGAGTCAAAATCATTAGAATAGAACCGATTAAGCCAATACTTGCTGCCAAGTTTTCATATCTTTTAATGTAACTTTATTTAGTACTTTGAGAGTGATGCAGATTAAAGAAAAAACCCTTCAAGGGAAAAAGTTTTCTGGTTGATAGACATTTATCTAGGAAGAGACCCATAAAAATGTTAACAGGCCTCTTGGCCCGAAGATAATGTAAAACACCTGAGACCTTTTGTATATGGGAAGGTATGCAAAAGAAAGCCTGGCCTCAATAAGGGTCAGGACTGCTACCCCTGCATAACTCTGCATATTCCATTATTTCTTTATGTACAACTTGGGGTATATAAGCTGATTTTGAAAATGAAGTTGTGAGTCTTGCATTGATGCTTGGCTCCCCCATGTCGTTCTCATTCTCCTTTTCTGGCTGAATTCCCATCTGGAGCGTGGAGGCTCCCTGAGCCTACTAATTTTGCCTGGGCTTCTAAGATCTGAACGTGGAGGCGCTTTGTGTCTCCGCTCCTTTGGGAGACCGGGAAGATGCCTGTGGCCTACGTAGGCGGTGCAAGCCCCTTCTCTCGGGGTTTTATTGGCTTTCCGCGTAAACCAAGTTATTCAGCCTTTTTTCTCCACTAATTTTCCTACTATTCTTTCCTAATCTCTCTTTATATCTCTAATTTAAAAATTCTTTCCTAATCACTGACTCCGTCCCCGCTTCAAATTACCCTGGATCCACTGGGGCTGGACCCCGGCAAAGTGGTACTTGAGGGTCTCTCATGTCTTGTGTAGCACCATTGATTGCTCATTAGTTTAAGTAACTGTAACATTTTTAATAAAACCTTAAAATTCTGTGGGATAATCACAATGGAAAGAAAGATGGTTTTGGCATAACATTTGGAGTCCTGAATGTCCAACGACAGAGGATGAGATGGTTGGATGCCATCACTGACACAATGAGTTTGAGTAAAAGTTGGTGATGCACAGGGAGGCCTGTTGTGCTGCAGTCCATGGGGTCACAAAGAGTCAGACCTGACTGAGCGACTGAACCAAACTGTACTTGGAGTTGTGTTGATGAGGCTGAAGTGATTCAGAGGCCTGGGAACTGAAACTTGGTCTGGTCGCCAGGTTGTGGTTGGGTGGGGGTTGATGTGGAGTGCTAGCTGAACCCAGGAATATTCCTGCAATTAGAATTAATTTAAGCAGTTTAAGTAAACAAGAATTGGCTTTGTGTATGGATGACTAGCTAGAATGTGAAACACAACTGTTAGAAAGGGCTGCTGCTGCTGCTGCTGCTAAGTTGCTTCAGTTGTGTCTGACTCTGTGTGACCCCATAGACGGCAGCCCACCAGGCTCCCCCGTCCCTGGGATTCTCCAGGCAGGAACACTGGAGTGGGTTCCCATTTCCTTCTCCAGTGCATAAAAGTGAAAGTGAAGTCGTGTCTGACTCAGCGACCCCATGGATTGCAGCCCACCATGTTCTTCCTCCATGGGATTTTCCAGACAAGAGTACTGGAGTGGGGTGCCATTGCCTTCTCCGTAGAAAGGGCTACTTCATACTAACACTTCTAAGGAGACAAATGTCTTGACATTTCACTTCTTCAAGGATCAAATTTATTAGTCACTGCAGTGGCCAGCAAAAGTGCACCCTGAGGGCAATGCAGGATTGAGAAAAGCAGGCACCATTCTGTGCTTTGGACATTCTAGCCTTGATATTTCAGCAAGGGTCTTTTGGGTTCATCCACCTCTTCACCAAGTCCAGAGAAGTTTGGGGTAGTCTCTCCTGGTTTTCAGATCTCCGAGTCACTGGCTGAAGACCTCAATTTTGTTTGGCAATGTATGAACATACATAGCGCCCAGTTAAAACACACCAAGTAGAACTTCCCTGGTGGTCCAGTGTTAAATAATCTACCTGCCAATGCATACGACCCAGGTTTGATCCCTGGTCTGAGAGGATACCATGTGCCCCGGAATAACTAAGCCCATGCAACACAAGTACTGAGCTTGTGCTCCAAAGCTTGTGCTCTGCAACAAGAGTAGCCACAGCAGTGAAAAGCTGGCACACAAGTAATTAGAAAGTCGTTTCTGCTTGCTGCAACTAGAGAAAGCCCACGTGCAGCAAAAAAAAAAAAAAAAAAAGGCTCAGCAAAGCCAAAAAAAAAAAAAAAGACATTGAGTCCTCCAGACTGACCAAAAGAAGCATCAAAATGCCAGTCTCCAACCATACCACAGCCAAGTTTATGTGGAGAATTCATAGTCTGATTGCTGCAAAAAGAGAAAGAAGTCAGCATATTGAAGACTTGGCATAGACAAAGAGAGAAAAAAACTTTTAATGAGAAATGCATATTTCTTTATAAAAGCTTCTGTTCCATGCTTATGATGAGAAAGCTTCAATTAGTTATATGAGAAAAACTTGTTTACATCATAATATATAGTACTTAAGGCAATGTAATGGAATGTCAAATTACCATATGATCACTTAACAGTAATTAGGCAATTTACTTCTTGTTGAAAATTGTAATATATTTTCTATCATTTCTTTGTTGTCTGTTTCTGATAGATCTGTCAGTTGTATACAACAAAGCACATTGTAAAATATTCTTAAGAAGACACTAGAATTTATTTTCACCAAAATTATCAACTTGGCACTATTTATATTTCTATGTGTATTATCTGACTGAACTCAAGTTCTAAAGGAACTGTCTTTCTTTACATTTACAGGGCACCTACTATGTTCCCTGTCATTGTCTATGTGCATTTTAATGTTACAAAACTTTCAAAATAACCCACTGACTTTTGTATTTGATAGTGTAAGGCAGGAAAGAAATGTAAATTAAACATTAAATCTGAGTCATAAATGTGGATAGAAAAAGTAAAGCTAAGGAAAAACTATTGAAAAAAAGAAAAGAAATAGGATGGCAGGGTTTAAGAGATTAGTACTAAAACATATATATTACCATATGTAAAAGAGCCAGTGGGAGTTTGATGTATGAGCAACTGCTCTGGGACAATCTGGAGGGAAACGGTGGCAAGAGAGGGGGGTTCAGGAGGGAGGGGACATATGTACGCCTATGGCCTATTCATGTTGATGTACAGCAAAAACCATCAGAGTATTGTAAGAAAAAAAAAAATTAACTGATGGCAAGTTAGGCCTGAACACAGAATCAAAGCTTTCCCACACCTAACACATGTGTGTAGTTTTCCTCCAGTTTGAATTTTCTGATGGTCAAAAAGTTGATATATTTTACTGTATTCTCTACATGTGCAAGTTTTCACTGCAATATGGATTCTCAGATGATCTGCAACATCATTCCTGTGCCTGAAAGGTTTGCAACATAAATAACATATATGTGGTTACTGTCCTGTATGAACTGCCTAATGGGCAGTTAATGCTGAACACGCACTAGAAACTCTGCCACATTCATTTCACTTGTATGTTTTCTATGCAGTATGAATTATCTGAATTATAAGGCCTGAACACTGACTAAAGGCTTCGTCACACTCACGACATTTGCACTAAAATGTTTCTCACAACTTTCACATCTCTAATGTTTCTCTCTAGTATGAATTCTCTGATAGTTTCTAAGTTCGTCGTTTCAAGTAAAGCACCGGCCATATACATCATATTTATATGGTTTCTCTCCTGTCTGAACTGCCTGATGATGAATTATGGATGACTGTGCCTAAATGGTTTGTCACAATTTTTATATTTGTAAGGTTTTCTCCAGTATGAGCTCTCTGATGAATACCAAGGTTTCCACTACAAACAAACGCCTTGCCACATACATCACATTTATATGGTTTCTGTCCAGTATGAACTCTCTGATGAACAGCAAGGTTTTCAGTATGACTAAATGCCTTGCCACACACATCACATTTATAAGGTTTCTCTCCAGTATGAACTCTCCGATGAACTGCAACCTTTGCAGTTTGACTGAAGGTTCTGCCAGATATATCACATTTACATAGTTTCTCTCCTGTATGGAATCTCCGATGAACTGCAAGCTTTGCAGCTTCATTACAGGCCTTGCCACATACAACACATTTATATTGTTTCCTACAGTATGTACTCTCAAATGAACAGCAAGGTATGAAGTTATTCTGAAAGTCTTGCCACACAGATCACATTTATATGGTTTCACTCCAGTATGAAGTCTCCAATGAACAGTAAGATTTCCTGTATGATTAAACAGTATGATTAAATGCCTTGTCACATACACTGCATTTGTATGGCTTCTCTCCAGTATGATTCTCTGATGAACTGCAACTCTTGTAGTTTGATTAAAGGCCTTGCCATACATCACATTTATATGGTTTCTCTCCAGTATGAACTCTCTGATGAACAGCAAGGCTTGAACTTACACTGAAAGCCTTGCCACATATACCACAATTACATGGTTTCTCTCCAGTATGAATTCTCTGATGAACTGCAAGGTTTGCAGTTCGACTAAAGGCCTTGCCATATACATCACATTTATATCGTTTCTTTCCAGTATGAATTCTCTGATGAAAACCAAGGCTTGAACTTACACTGAAAGCCTTTGCACATATACCACTATTATATGGTTTCTCTCCAGTATGAACTCTCTAATGAACAGCAAGTTTGCCATTATGACTAAATGCCTTGGCACACACATCACATTTATGTGGTTTCTATCCAGGATGAATATTCCGATGAATTGCAAGGTTTCCAATTTGAATAAAAGCCTTGTCACGTACATCATATTTATGTGGTTTCTCTCTAGTATCAATTCTCCAATGAATTGCAAGTCTTGTAGTTTGATTAAAGGCCTTGCCACATATATCACATTTACATAGTTTCTCTCCAGTATGAACTCTCTGATGAACTGCAAGGCTTGAACTTACACTGAAAGCCTTGCCACATATACCACAATTACATGGTTTCTCTCCAGTATGAATTCTCTGATGAACAGCAAGGTTGCTAGTACGACTAAGTGCCTTGCCACACACATCATATTTATATGGTTTCTCTCTCATATGATATCTCCAATGAATTACAAATTTTGCAGCTTGCTTAAAGGCCTTGCCACATGCATCACATTTATGTGGTTTCTCTCCAGTATGAATTCTTCAATGAATTGCAAGTTTTATAGTTTGATTAAATGCCTTGCCACACACATCACATTTGTATGGTTTTCCTCCTGTATGGATTCTTTGATGTCCAGTGAGTTCTGAGTCCTGAAGAAAGGTTATGTCACACTCATTACATCTGTAAGGTCTTTTCTTTTGTGTTTCATGGTCTGGTAACAGTTCTGAAGGGTGCATAACAGCATTCTCATGTTTATGAGAAAAGACTTTGCAGACATTACGAGTTCTCTGACATAATAAACTTGAGGCATTGATGTCTGTCACAACTTGACTACATTCAAAAATTATCCCTTCAGATTGTACCATCTGCAATTCATCCTGAAAGCTTGATCCGTGCCTTTCAAAAGGTCCATTTCCTGCATCACTTCTGCTATGATGATCTCTTCCATCAGTGAGGTTTTTGTTATGGGATGTAGACATTCCTTTGTCATCTCTTTCATTTTCTGTCCACAGATAATGTTAATGTCATGTATATTTTCCTGGATGTTCCTGAGGTGAAAATCTTTGATTTCAAGGCTTTCAGCTCTTCCAAACATCACTCTTTGAAAAATTTGCCCTTTACCACAGTTTGCTTTGGCCTGTAATTTCTTGATCATATCTATATGAGACATATCTATAAGACATAAAGAACCACAGGTATTCTATTAGTTACAATTCATAAATAAATTATTTCCTGTTGAACACATGATATTATACCGAAAGTCATATCCATCCTGAACAGAATTATGAATCTTCGCAATGATGATCTTAAAACTACACAACACTAAAGGAATATAAGTATTAAAAAAAGACTGACCATAGGTAGTTCAAATTAACTTTAGGGTAGTGTAGTCTCAAATACAATCAGAAAACATTCATTTTATGCAAACTCATGTCAGTTCATAAAGAAAAGGTATTTTCCCACCATGACCTCAAAGCTCATCCTACTTTGTACTAAACACACTGCTGTCTCATAACTGAGGAGAAACTAATGGTATATTGCACACACTTTATGCACAGTTATACTTATTTAAATGGTAAAGAACATACAGGAATAGAGAGGTGACTCAGTGGTAAAGAAGCTGCCTGCCAATGCAGAAGACATGGCACAGGGGGATACAATCCCTGGGTCAGAAAGATCCCTTGAAGCAGGAAATCACAACCCAGTGCACTATTCTTGCCTGAAAAAAATTCCATAGACAGAAAATCTTGGTGGGCTATAGTCCATGAGATCACAGAGTCAGACAAGACTGAGCAACTGAGCAAACAAGCATCAAACAGGCAATGTACTGGAATGGTAAACAATGCTAAAGAAGCATTCTAATGAATAATGTAAAAACTAAATGGCAGTTAGTAACTGTTCAACAAATACTGCATTCAGAAAATAAAGAATTCCATACACTATGTATATATATATATATATATTTTTATTTTTTGCTGGACCATGTGGTTTATGAGATCTTGGGTTAAATCCATGCTCGCTGTAGTGAAACTACTGAATCCTATCCACTGGACTGTCAGGGAATAACCTAAAATAATTTTAAAAATAAAAAAATAAACACTTTTCTAAATACCTCTTAGAAATCTATCAGTAGATAGACATATAGGCATTTTATGACATTAACAAGTGGTTCATGTCAGTTACGTTGTGTAATACAAAAAGACCGTCATTTTTAAAAAATAAAAAATAAGCAAAACATTCTCTACTTACACAATAATCATTCAATACATCAAATCCCTATCTACACAGTAACCTAAGCTCACCCAGTTCATTGGCTCCAATATATATGTAAAGGAGCAAGCTTTAGGGCTTCCCTTGTGGCTCAGAGGTAAAGAATCCGCCTGCTAGTGCAGGGCACACAGGTTTGATCCCTGATCCAAGAAATTCCCACATGCCTGAGAACAACTAAGCCTGTAGGCCACAAGTGATGATCCTGTGCTCTGGAGCTGGGGAGTCACAACTACTGTGCAAACACACAGAGACCACGCATTGCAACAAGAGAATCCACTAGAATGAGAAGTTCATGCACTGTAATTAGAGGGTAGCCCTTGCTCGCTGCAAATAGAGAAAAGCCCCTGAAGCAACAAAGACCCAGTGCAGCCAAAAACAAATACATTTTAAAGAAAATTTTAACGTACTGTTATGCAGATAAAGGAATGTGATTGGAAAACTTAGTTACTAGAGGCAGAGACAATGCTCTAGGGAATGAAATGTAAAATAACAACATACAAGATGTAATGTAGACAAAGAGACATGTGACAATAAGCATGACAGGAAGTAAATACATCTTTTAAGCAAAAGTAACCTTTGAGGCAAACTCCCTGTGGTCCAGTAGTTAAGACCATGTGCTTCCACTGTAGGAGGCACAGATTCCATCCATGAATGAGGAACTAAGAACCAGACTGCCATGTGGCACAGCAAAAAAACAAAACAAAACAAAACAAAAAACGAACTTCTGATTTTTCCTATAAAGCACGCAACAGTCAATGCAGCTAACAGTGCTAATTACCACAGGAGGGGGACAAGGGGAAGTAGATACTTTTGAAAGACCTCATCACATGCTACCCAAAGTCAAGCAACAAAATTGACAGGAGTCAAATGACAGATTGTTGCAGAACATATAAAGACCTTGTCTTCTGGGACCTCTTTTCTTGGAGTCCACTTTCCATGAAACCTCTTTTTTTTTTTTTTAAATCACTTTGTTCATTTAGAAACAACCATCCGTAAGTCAGAAGTACTTTCCATTTTCCTTAATAAAAAGTAATTTTGAGGTAGGAGTTGGAAGGGCTGCAGGTTGGACTTCTGTAATAAGCTACCCTCCTCTTTGCATGTCCTAAAATAAGAGAGAGGTGTGCTCAGGTTGAGAAATTGCAGTTCAGTTCAGTTGAGTCGCTCAGTCCTGTCCTGCTCTTTGCGACCCCATGAATCGCAGCACGCCAGGCCTCCCTGTCCTTCACGATCTCCCAGAGTTCACTCAGACTCACGTCCATTGAGTCCGTGATGCCATTGAGCCATCTCATCCGGGGTCATCCCCTTGTCCTCCTGCCCACAGTCTCTCCCAGCATCAGTCTTTTCCAATGAGTCAACTTTTCGCATGAGGTGTCCAAAGTACTGGAGCTTCAGCTTTAGCATCATTCCTTCCAAAGAAATCCCAGGGCTGATCTCCTTCAGAATGGACTGGCTGGATCTCCTTGCAGTCCAAGGGACCCTCAAGAGTCTTCTCCAACACCACAGTTCAAACGCATCAATTGTTCGGCGCTCAGCCTTCTTCACAGTCCAGCTCTCACATCCATACATGACCACAGGAAAAACCATAGCCTTGACTAGACGGACCTTAGTTGGCAAAGTAGTGTATCTGCTTTTGAATATACTATCTAGGTTGGTCATAACTTTTCTTCCAAGGAGTATGCGTCCTTTAATTTCATGGTTGCAGTCACCATCTGCAGTGATTTTGGAGCCCCCCAAAATAAAGTCTGACACTGTTTCCACTGTTTCCCCATCTATTTCCCATGAAGTGATGGGACCGCATGCCATGATCTTCGTTTTCTCAATGTTGAGCTTTAAGCCAACTTTTTCACTCTCCTCTTTCACTTTCATCAAGAGGCTTTTTAGCTCCTCTTCACTTTCTGCCATAAGGGTGGTGTCATCTGCATATCTGAGGTTACTGATAGTTCTCCCGGCAGTCTTGATTCCAGCTTGTGTTTCTTCCAGTCCAGCGTTTCTCATGATGTTCTCTGCATAGAAGTTAAATAAGCAGGGTGACAATAGACAGCCTTGATGCACTTCTTTTCCTATTTGGAACCAGTTTGTTGTTCCATGTCCAGTTCTAACTGTTGCTTCCTGACCTGCATACAGATTTCTCAAGAGGCAGGTCAGGTGGTCTGGTATTCCCATCTCTTTCAGAATTTTCCACAGATTCTTGTGATCCATATAGTCAGAGGCTTTGGTATAGTCAATAAAGCAGAAATAGATGTTTTTCTGGAACTCTCTTGCTTTTTCCATGATCCAGCGGATGTTGGCAACTTGATCTCTGGTTCCTCTGCCTTTTCTAAAACCAGCTTGAACATCAGGGAGTTCACGGTTCATGTACTGCTGAAGTCTGGCTTGGAGAATTTTGAGCATTACTTTACTAGCATGTGAGATGAGTGCAACTGTGCGGTAGCTTGAGCATTCTTTGGCATTGCCTTTCTTTGGGATTGGAATGAAAACTGACCTTTTGCAGTGCTGTGGCCACTGCTGAGTTTTCCAAATTTGCTGGCATATTGAGTGCAGCACTTTCACAGCATCATCTTTCAGGATTTGAAACAGCTCAACTGGAATTCCATTACCTCCACTAGCTTTGTTCATAGTGATGCTTTCTAAGGCCCACTTGACTTCACATTCCTAGATGTCTGGCTCTTGATTAGTGATCACATCATCATGATTATCTAGGTGGTGAAGATCTTTTTTGTACAGTTCTTCTGTGTATTCTTGCCACCTCTTCTTAATATCTTCTGCTTCTGTTAGGTCCAGACCATTTCTGTCCTTTATTGAGCCCATCTTTGCATGAAATGTTCCCTTGGTATCTCTAATTTTCTTGAAGAGATCTCTAGTCTTTCCCATTCTGTTCTTTTCCTCTATTTCTTTGCATTGATCGCTGAAGAAGGCTTTCTTATCTCTTATTGCTATTCTTTGGAACTCTGCATTCAGAGGCTTATATCTTTCCTTTTCTCCTTGGCTTTTCACCTCTCTTCTTTTCACAGCTATTTGTAAGGCCTCCCCAGACAGCCTTTTTGCTTTTTTTGCATTTCTTTACCATGGGATGGTCTTGATCCCTGTCTCCTCTACAATGTCATGAACCTCAGTCCATAGTTCATCAAGAACTCTATCTATCATATCTAGACCCTTTAATCTATTTCTCACTTCCACTGTATAATCATAAGGGATTTGATTTAGGTCATACCTGAATGGTCAAGCGGTTTTCCCTACTTTCTTCAATTTAAGTCTGAATTTGGCAATAAGTAGTTCATGATCTCAGCCACAGTCAGCTCCCGGTCTTGTTTTTACTGACTGTATAGAGGTTCTCCATCTTTGGCTGCAAAGAATATAATCAATCTGATTTCGGTGTTGACCATCTGGTGATGTCCATATGTAGAGTCTTCTCTTGTGTTGTTGGAAGAGGGTGTTTGCTATGACCAGTGCATTTTCTTGGCAAAACTCTATTAATCTTTGCCCTGCTTCATTCTGCATTCCAAGGCCAAATTTGTCTGTTACTCCAGGTGTTTCCTGACTTCCTACTTTACCATTCCAGTCCCCTATAATGAAAAGGACATCTTTCTTGGGTGTTAGTTCTAAAAAATCTTGTAGGTCTTCATACAACCATTCAACTTCAGCTTCTTCAGCGTTACTGGTTGGGGCATAGACTTGGATAACTGTGATATTGAATGGTTTGCCTTGGAGACGAACAGACATCATCCTGTCGTTTTTGAGATTGCATCCAAGTACTGCATTTTGGACTCTTTTGTTGACCATGATGGCTACTCCATTTCTTCTGAGGGATTCCTGCCCGCAGTAGTAGATGTAATGGCCATCTGAGTTAAATTCACCCATTCCAGTCCATTTTAGTTCGCTGATTCCTAGAATGTTGACGTTCACCCTTGCCATCTCTTGTTTGACCACGTCCAATTTGCATTGATTCATGGACCTGACATTCCAGGTTCCTATGCAATATTGCTCTTTACAGCATCGGATCTTGCTTCCATCACCAGTCACATCCACAACTGGGTATTGTTTTTGCTTTGGCTCCATCCCTTCATTCTTTCTGGAGTTATTTCTCCACTGATCTCCAGTAGCATATTGGGCACCTAATGACCTGGGGAGTTCCTCTTTTGGTATCCTATCATTTTGCCTTTTCATACTGTTCATGGGGTTCTCAAGGCAAGAATACTGAAGTGGCTTGCCATTCCCTTCTCCAGTGGACCACATTCTGTCAGGACTCTCCACCATGACCCGCCCATCTTGGGTTGCCCCGGAGGCATGGCTTGGTTTCATTAAGTTAGACAAGGCTGTGGTCCTAGTGTGATTAGACTGACTAGTTTTCTGTGAATGTGGTTTCAGTGTGTCTGCCCTCTGATGCCCTCCTGCAACACTTACCATCTTACTTGGGTTTCTCTTAATTTGGACGTGGGGGTATCTCTTCATGGCTGCTCCAGCAAAGCACAGCCGCTGTTCCTTACCTTGGAAGAGGGGTATCTCCTTACCCTCACTGTTCCTGACCTTAAACGTGGGATAGCCCCTCTAAGCCCTCCTGTGCCTGCGCAGCCACCACTCCTCGGGTTGCTACTCCTGGGCGCCAGCCCTCGTTTCCGGCATGGGTGGCTCCTCCCAGCTGCTGCCCCTGGCCTTGGGCTCAGGGTGGCTCCTCAAGGTCACTGCCCCTGGTCTCGGGCACGAGGTGGCTTCTCCTGGCCGCCCCTGATCTTGGACGCGGGGTGTCTCCTCCCGGCCGCCACTGGCCTCGGACGCGGGGTAAGTCAACAAAAACAGTGTAAACAGCCAGTTTGTCTCTTAACTCATGGGAATAATCATGGCAAGGACAAAGAAAGGAAAAAACCCTGTCTGATAAAGGAGACAGTACACAAGTGCAGAAAGGTGCCTTGGAGTCAAAAGCTAGAGGATCATTCCAGGCCATAATGAGTTTTGCTCCTCTGAGAAGCCTTTACTTCAAGATCCAGGGTGTGCTGTGTACCCAAGGCGAGGGTCCTGAGACAAATTAACCAGGGGGGACAAAGCAAGGTGATTGGCCCACATTCCTCATACCTTTCCTTCTAAAAAGACACGTCTTTCTTACTTTCCTTAAGCAACCATGAGCTGTCAGTTATATTAGCATTTTGTAGACTGATGAACATAAATACCAGTGATAATGTCTAAGAATATTTGCTTTCTTATAGAGAACACTGCAGGGTGGCACCAAACGTATTCATTAATAGTCCAAAATCTCTTTAGTTTGTCTGTAAGAGGAAATGAGTTTTCAGTAATCTGTGTTTCAGAATCTTATTTTATTTGGAAATGACCTAGATATCCAACAAACTTTCATCACTTAGTTTAGCACAACCCTAGAAATTCAGGTTATTTAAGTCTGGAGAGACTATTTAGACAGACATTTCTAAAGTATAATTATTCCTAACAGAGTTTATCTAAAAGCTCCAATTGCATTTGCATTCTTTCCTTAAAAGTTTCTTCACTCAAGTTACTTTAACTGTTGACAAACTTACTTAATATTTAACCTGCTATGTCACTTCAGTCGTGTCCAACTCTGTGCGACCTCTTAGACGGCAGCCCACCAGGCTCCCCGTCCCTGGGATTCTCCAGGCAAGAACACTGGAGTGGGTTGCCATTTCCTTCGCCAATGCATGAAAGTGAAAAGTGAAATTGAAGTCGTTCAGTCGTGTCCGACCCTCAGCGACCCCATGGACTGCAGCCTACCAGGCTCCTCCATCCATGGGATTTTCCAGGCAAGAGTACTGAAGTGGGGTGCCATTGCCTTCTCTGCTAGCGACGGAATGAAACACCAACACTGCAGAGTGGTTTGAATCTTTTTACTTTAACTCCTTGCTTCTTACAGCTGCTTTATTTTATATCCTTTGCACAACAGTCTACAGGGCAAGCTGCCAAGCACTATGATTCAGTGACTATACAGTGCATAGGCGCAGGGTGAGATAACCTTTACCTTAACTTATTTACTGCAGCTAAGACTTTGTTTTGGAGAACGTCCTTATCAACTTAGAATCCGTTTTGTCCCTGGGTCTGTTCCTTTTGAGGAATCAGAGAAACATCCTTGTGTGTAAGAAATGTTCTTTTCCCACGGAAACAAACAGAGGATTCTTAGCTGAACATCTCGTTTGCAAGAATGTTCAGCCCTGGTTGAGAGTCTCCTTTGCAAGCACTTCTCAACCTTCCTTATACCTTGTTCCCTACACTTCTCCAATGCGTGAAAGTGAAGTCACTGAGTCATGTCCGACCCTCAGCGACCCCATGGACTGCAGCCTACCAGGCTTCTCCATCCATGGGATTTTCCAGGCAAGAGTACTGGAGTGGGTTTCCATTTCCTCTCCAATGCATGAAAGTGAAAAGTGAAAGTGAACTCACTCAGTCATGTCCGACCCTCAGCGACCCCATGGACTGCAGCCTACCAGGCTTCTCCATCCATGGGATTTTCCAGGCAAGAGTACTGGAGTGGGTTTCCATTTCCTCTCCAATGCATGAAAGTGAAAAGTGAAAGTGAACTCACTCAGTCATGTCTGACCCTCAGCGACCCCATGGACTGCAGCCTTCCAGATTCTACCATCCATGGGATTTTCCAGGCAAGAGTACTGGAGTTGGGTGCCATTGTCTTCTCCGAATATTACACCTAGGTACAATAAAAGTATTAGACAATGTTGAAGACTCAAGACATGTCTTAATTAGATTAGCAAACAAACATTAATACTAGATTTTAGTATTGAATATTTCCCAGTTCACGTGAACCTGAAAATTTATTTAGGGGAATTTCTCTTGTAATTTTTTGATTTGTAAGTGCTTACTTTTTTTTTTTTAACAAACAATTGAATTTGAGCTCATTTACAAATTAACCTCAGCAATATTATCCAAAAACAAAGACACACACTGAGATAAACATAAATGCAGATCGACAGACATGAGAGATCTCATACTTTCCTGCTTGAGATTTAAAATATCTCTTTCACCCTTTTCTTCCCACCCCCTGCCCCGTGGTTTAAAATCTAATTTTCCCAAGACTGACATCCCTGGAAAAATGGGTTACATATTTCCAGGACATGGCAAAGGTTGCTCACTATGCAGGGTCGCTTCAGTCCTGTCCAACCCCCTGCAACCCGTGGACTCTAGCCCACCAGGCTCCTCTGTCCATGATGGGACTCTCCAGGCAAGAATACTAGAGTGGGTTGCCATTCACTCTTCCAGGGGATCTTCCCTACCCAGGGATCAAATCCACGTCTCCTGTGTCTCCCCCAGGGGCTGGCAGTTTCTTTACCACTAGAGTCATCTGGGAAGCCCTGGCAAATGTTAACTTTCAGCTTTTTTTTCGGCAGGTCTTTTTTAACAAGCTTGCTGTTTTTAATTCCACATGTAAAAAGAACCGGTTTTGCACTTTCAAAGAAAAAAAAAAATCATCTTAACCAGTTTTCTCCAGAGTCTAAACAATTTCATGGCCATCCTGTATCAAACAAGCTATCTCTCCTTTCTATAATCACAGCTTTATGGCTACAATACAGATCGAACAGTGCTCAAATTGACTGTGATAACAGGGACAGAAGGACTGATAAAAATCTTGGAACATCCCTCCAGGGAGATGGGGGTGTTTCATCAGAAGAATCTAAAGGGGTAAACAAACTTGCTAGAGTCAGGGAAACTGGGTTCCCCCTCCCCCCTCAAGACAGGGGCAGTTAGAAGGGGACCAGCTGATGGAAGGGAGACAGAGGGGTTGGGAGGGGTGTAAGGCCACAACAGGACAAAGAATGGAGAGAGAAAGGCAGTGGGGGACACTATTGGAGCTGTGGGCTGACAAAAGAGAGTCGACTTAAAAAGTAAAGATTTGATCAGCCAAAATATAATGTGAAATTGTAATATGGATAATCATCCTCACAAATCACGTAATTCTTTTTCCAGTTGTAACTTGCCTTCATCTCTGTGGGTGCTACAGCACCACTCGAGGGTGCTGTACATTTCACATGTCAAAGAACACAGCCGTAGTTAGGGAGAAGAAAAATCTCCTGTGAGAGTTCACAAACATTAAACATCTGTTTTCTCACAGAACTCTCCCACTTAGAGAGTTTCCCAAACACTATGAATGGAGTGGCTTCCTCTCTGTCCTTGTGACAGTTGACCTGGGATCACACTGTGGATACTTTCCCACTCATCTGGATGTTTGCTATTAGCACCTCATCCTCCACAATCCAGGGGTCTTTTCCCTTGTGTCACAAGAATGTAGATAACATTCAGATCAGAAACAGAAATACCAACTCAGAAGTAATGCCATATACTGTGGCTTCTTCCAGAATCCAACCTCTCTCTCTTTTAAATAAATGTATCTGTTATTTTTAATACATTGGTGTATTCATTTCTTTTGGCTTGGGTGAGTGTTCGTTGCTACTTGGTCTTTTCTCCAAGTTCAGCAAGTATGGGCTACGCTCCAGTTGCAGTGCTCGTGGTCCTCACTTGCTTCGGCTTCTCCTGGGTGCACGGGCTTCAGTAGTTGTCCCATGTGGGCTCAGCAGTTGCAGCTTCCAGGCTCTAGAGTGCTGGCTCGTAGTTGAGGCACACAGGCGTAGCTGCTCTGTGACATGTGGGATCTTCCCAGACCAAGGATTCAACCTGTCTCTCCTGCATTGGCAGGTGTAGAATGCAGCTCTTTTGTCAGCCAAGGAGTGAGGACATTACAAACGGACAGAAAAATACTTCTCAAATGAATTTACTCTGCCGCCTTCTGAATGCACAGGGAACAGTATAATATACAGTACAACATGCAGCAGGGATCCAGTTCCTGTCTAAGAATTACTGAACCAAGAACACAGGGCTAAAAACAGGCACCTGGACATTTCAAAATATGAAATCAGCTTTATAAACACTCAAGCTGTCGAGAAACTCCTTTTGCATCACACAGTGGGCAGGTCACCTGAAGGAAAGTCAAGTTTAAACTCCTCATGCCAATCAGGAAGCATTACATACGTGAGTCAACAAGGTTTTGAGCTTAGTCAAGAAAAACAGGGGATCTCAAAAGGTACAGAGGGAACATGCAGAGGTACCCCAGGGCAGATCCCCACGCTGAGGGAAACGATCCTCACCCACAGAGAGCCCGTTCCTGACAGTCTCCACCATCATGTCCTGGGCAGGGTCCAGGCATTCCCACTCCTCAGGAGTGAAATCTAGGAACACATCCTTGAAGATCAACTGTGCCTGAAATGAAAACATATTGCACCATCGGGCCCTTAGGAGGATTCTTAGTTTCACACAAAATGAGAAGAGGTGAGAGGCGTAAAGCTCAATTCACTTGAAGTAATATTCTGATAGATCCATTAAAAGCTGCCTGAAGCCAACTGTTGGTCTCTAATCTAATTTATAATTTTCTCTTTTTTCCTAAGATTATGATATCCTGCAATCAACATGTATTTGTCATGTATGTGGACATACATGAGAGAGAGAGGTTTGATTCTGGAAGACGCCACAATACATGAAAAATACAGAAATTCAAACCAGCACTGGGTTGTCTATGCAGAAGTGTTCCATTCAACACAGTGAGTGACATAGTGTCACTATCCAGACGAGTTACAGCAAGACTGGTGTCTTCAGAGATGACAAAGTCCACAGTGACTTTAAAACAACACATATTGTGATGATGACGACATCATCATACTGACGACAGGTGTTTCAGCATGACCTACACACTAAGCATTACTCCAAAGACTTCACACAGATGAACTTGTCATCAACATAACAGCATATTAGTGAAAGATCTCGTCCACCTTACTGGGGAGAAAAATCTTTCACTCTATGAAATTGCTCAGATCAAACAGTTAAGAAATGAGGCAACAGCACCTGAGCTCAGGTGGTTGGGAGAGACACCTGAACCTAAAGAATCAACCAGTTAACTAGCAGAGAAGGAAAGTGCATCCACAGAGTGTTCCCTGAGAATACCTGAGACAAGTTCAAGGAAGATGAAATATAATAGAAAAGCATAAATGGTCACAATACAGGGTCACACCCTCTCCCATTGCAAATCCACACAATGTCAATAATCTTACTACAGTTTACATCATTCATGTGACAATGCAGAAAAAACTTAACTCCATGAAATATGCTTAAGATACAACTGAAACTGCTACAAAGCATACACCATTATTTATAAGATGATCTTTTTGTAATTAAAAAATGGAGTTACATATCCATTCATTCATGCATGCATGTGTAAACACACAACTGATTGAAACAAGACTTGTCTTTTTTTTTCTTTCATTCTTTCAAAATTCATTCAGCATCAGCTTTATGCCTCAAACTTGAAATACAGCAGTGAACATGATGGAGCTTACAATCTAGCAGCCAGCCAGCCAATTTCATCCAAAATTTTAATGTTACTATCGAAATAAGTGCTCTGACACAAGCCTGGCGCAAAGACAAGATTAAACAGAAAGTCTTAACCTACACTGAGAAATCAGGTAATGTCTCTGTGAGGAAGAAACACTTAGGATTAGCAAGGTGGGAAATGGAAGAGTATTGCAAGCAGAGAGAACACCCTGACTGCCGGCTCTGAGGCAGGAAGATATTTACTGAACAGAAAGTCAGCCAGTATGACTGGGACACAGGGAATGTAGATGGTGTGATGCCAGATAGAGGCTCATTTATGCAAGATCTATGGATTTAGGACTTTACTTCAAAAGCTACTGGAATTCACTGAAGAATCTGCAGGAGGAAAGTTAGACACTTAGATTTGTTTTTCAGAGTTCTGTCTACTGTGTGTGGAAGTTGTTCTTTACCTGCTTACTCATGCCAGACTCTTTGCAACCCTGCTGAGGGCAGCCTGCCAGCTCCTCTATCCATGGAATTTTCCAGGCAAGAATACCAGAGTGGGTTCCCATTCTCTTCTTTCATTTTACTTCTTCATTCAGTAACTTTGTCAACATTCTATTTCTTTTTCAAAGCTTATTTATTTTGCTTACGTTGGGTCTTTGTTGCTGTGAGTGGGCTTTCTCTAGCTGCAGCTGCAGTACACAGGCTTCTCCTTGCAGTGGCTTCCCTTGTTTTGGAGCACAGGCTCTAGAGAGTGCGGGCTTCCATAGTAATGGCTCTCAGGCTCTAGGGCACAGGCTCAGTAGTTGTGGCCCATGGGCTTAGCTGCTCTGAGGCATCTTTCCGGACCTGCAATGGAACCCGTGCACCCTATATTGGCAGGCACATTCTTAGCCACTGTACTACCAGGGAACTCCTCAACATTACCTTATTCTAGTTAAAAAAAAATTAAAAGTAATATAGGCAGAAAATAACAATACAGAAGATTTCTTCCAATCTTTATAAAATACCTGTATTTAAGAATATGTGGGCCACCCTATGGGTAAGTGGTTCAGAATCTACTGGGCAACGTAAGAGATGTGGGTTGTTGCCTGGTCTGAGATCCCACTTGCTGAGGGGCAACTAAGTCCGTGAGTCTCAATTCCTGAGCCAGAGCTGTAGAGTCCAGGAGGTGAAACTACTGAAGCCGGCATGCTCTAGAGCCTGGGCTGCAAGACAACAGAAGCCACCACAATGAGAAGCATGCTCACCGTAACCAGAGTAGCCACCACTCGCCAGAACTAGGGAAAAGACACTGAAGCAACAAAGTCAGAGTACAGGAAATAAATATATTTTAGAAATAATAATGTGATTTTTATCACTAATTTTAGATATGTACTTATTAACAAAGTCCAAAATTTATTATTTTATTCCATCAAGAAAATACTGAGTCAGTGAGAGGGTAACAGGCAGGAAGGCCAGGGGTCTCCAAATGGAGGAAATAGGCAGCAAACGTCAGACATTTTTATCTCTCTTAAGCGGCAGGAGGAATCTCTGATTCCTCTGCCCTTTCTAAATCCAGCTTGAATGTCTGGAAGTTCTTGGTTCATGTACTGTTGAAGCCTAGCTTGGAGAATTTTGAGCGTTACTTTGCTAGCATCAACACTATGAAAAGGCAAAAAGATACGACACTGGAAGATAAACTCCCCAGGTTGGTAAATGCCCAGAGGAGGAGGAAAGCAGAGAAATAGCTCCAAAAGGTATGAAGAGGCTGAGCCAAAGCAAAAACAACGCCCAGTTATGGATGTCTCTGGTGGTGGAAGTAAAGTTCGAAGCTGTAAAGAACAGTATTGTGTGGGAACCTGGAATGTTAGGTCCATGAATCAAGGTAAATTGGAAGTGGTCAAACAGGAGATGGCAAGAGTGAACATCAACGTTCTAGGAATCAGTGACCTAAAACGGACCCAGAATGGGTGAATTTAATTCAGATGACCATTATATTTACTACTGTGGGCAAGAATCCCTTACAAGAAATGGAGTAGCTATCATAGTCAACAAGAGTCCAAAATGCAGTGGTGCTGCTGCTGCTAAGTCACTTCAGTCGTGTCTGACTCTGTGAGACCCCATAGATGGCAGCCCACCAGGCTCCCCTGTCCGTGAGATTCTACAGGCAGGAACACTGGAGTGGGTTGCCATTTCCTTCTCCAAGGCGTGAAAGTGAAAATTGAAAAGGAAGTTGCTCAGTCGTGTCTGACTCTTTGCGACCCCATGGACTGCAGCCCACCAGGCTCCTCCGTCCACGGGATTCTCAAGGCAAGAGTACTGGAGTGGGGTGCCATTGCCTTCTCCGCAAAAATGCAGTACTTGGATGCAATCTCAAAAACGACAGAATGATCTCTGTTCATTTCCAAGGCAAACCATTCAATATCACAGTAATTCAAGTCTATGCCCCAACCACTAATGCCAAAGAAGCTGGTTGAACAGTTCTATAAGACTTACAGATTTCATAGAACTAACATCAAAAAAAAAAAAAAAAAGAAAGAAAGAAAATATGCCCTTTTCATCATAGGGAACTGGAATGCAAAAGTAGGAAGTCAAGAAATACCTGGAGTAACAGGTAAGTTTGGCCTTGGAGTACAGAATGAAGCAGGGCAAAGCTAACGATTTTGTTAAGAGAAGACACTGGTCATAGCAAACGCCTGTCAACTACAAAGTGGTATTGACCAAGAGCACTGCCAGTGACTGAACAACAAAGGTGTTTGCCGTCTGCCTCTATGGAGAGTGAACCCCATGCTCCTATAGCTGTTGCCCTTCAACAGCTGTGGAGTGAGGCACTCCATGCTCCAGGGAATCCGGTGGGATGAGTCTTTAGACAACTGGATTTTTTTTTAATGTTTTTAGGAACAGATTTTATGGTCTCTATCATTGCATCTTCTCCTATCTAGAGAAGCACTAAATCACTTTATGGTGACATCATATCCTCATGACTAACAAAAAACCTTTTGTAAAATAAGTCCTTCACCGTACTGAACTTCCCATTCACCAAAACCTTATATATTGACCTTCCCCACTACTGCTTTGAAGCAGTCTCTCAGAGCTATCTGAGAGGCTGTCTCCCGGGCTACAGTCCTCATTTTGCCCTTATTTTGTTTGGTGCCATCCTAAAATGTTCTAAGAAAGCAAAGGTTTTAGAAATTATCACTGGTATTTATGCTCACCAATCTATAAAATGCTAATATAAAAGTCAGTTCTTGGCAGTTAAGGTGTCCTCCAGGTGGAGGCAGCGTGGCTCAGGCATTCGTGAACAGCAAGATCCAGTCTGGGAAGTTGGTCGTGTTCATCAAGCCAACCTGTCCCTACTGCAGGACTCAGGAGCTCCTCAGTCAACTGCCCTTCAAACAAGGGCTTTAGGAATTTGTCGATATCACAGCCAACAGTGAGACCAATGAGATTCAAGATTACTTGCAACAGCTCACAGGAGCCAGAACGGTACCTCGGGGCTTCATCGGTAAAGAGTGCATAGGTGGATGGATGGAAGCAACCTAGATGTCCATCAGCAGATGAATGGATAAGAAAGCTGTGGTACATATACACAATGGAGTATTACTCAGCCACTAAAAAGAATGCATTTAAATCAGTTCTAATGAGGTGGATGAAACTGCAGCCGATTATACAGAGTGAAGTAAGCCAGAAAGAAAAACACCAATCCAGTATACTGACAAATATATATGCAATTTAGAAAGATGGTAACAATAACCCTGTATGCGAGACAGCAAAAGAGACACAGATGTATAGAACAGTCTTTGGGACTCTGTGGGAGAGGGAGAGGGTGGGATGATTTGGGAGAATGGCATTGAAACATGTATAATATCATATAAGAAATGAATCGCCAGTCCAGGTTCGATGCAGGATACAGGATGCTTGGGGCTGGTGCACGGGGATGACCCAGAGGGATGGTATGGGGAGGGAGGTGGGAGGCGGGTTCAGGATTGGGAACATGTGTACACCCGTGGGGGACTCATGTTGATGTATGGCAAAAGCAATACAATCAGTTCAGTTCAGTTCAGTCGCTCAGTCGTGTCCAACTCTTTGCAACCCCATGAATCGCAGCACGCCAGGCCTCCCTGTCCACCACCAACTCCCAGAGTTCACTCAGACTCACGTCCATCGAGTCAGTGATGCCATCCAGCCATCTCATCCTCTGTCGTCCCCTTCTCCTCCTGCCCCCAACCACCCAACATCAGAGTCTTTTCCAATAAGTCAATTCTTCGCATGAGGTGGCCAAAGTATTGGAGTTTCAGCTTTAGCATCATTCCTTCCAAGGAACTCCCAGGGCTGATCTCCTTCAGAATGGACTGGCTGCATCTCCTTGCAGTCCAAGGGACTCTCAAGAGTCTTCTCCAAAACCACAGTTCAAAAGCATCAGTTCTTCGGTGCTCAGCTTTCTTCACAGACCAACTCTCACATCCATACATGAATGAGCCTCCAATTAAAATAAATAAATTTAAATTATAAAAAGAAAGAGTGCATAGGTGGATGCACCGATCTAATAAATATGCATGAGAGAGTGGAACTGTGGACATGGCTAAAGCAAATTGGAGCTCTGCAATAATTACAGAGCAGATCCAGGCTGATATCCCCCTTGAAGACTGGCATTGCCGATAATGATAGCAGTTCCTGGAGGATGGACCTGGGGCAACTTTACCCAGTCACAGCAACTGTTTACTTAAAATTCTGAAATATGTTAACCTCAAGAAGGGGTGGGCATATTGGGAGGTGAAAAACAGCTTCTTTTGACTCAGTATTAAAAATGGACCAACTTGCCAAAAAAAAAAAAAAAAAAGTCAATTCATGGTTGCTCAAGGAAAGTAGGAAGTGTGTTTTCAGTAAAGGTATGAGGAATGGAATTGCATTTTGTGAAGGGAAAGGAAGTAAGCCTGACTTACAGGTGGCTTTTTAGGATCGAAGAACAAAGTAATGGGTACAGAAAGTGATAAGGTTTTCGAAAAGCCAACCATGAGAAGTGAGTTTTGTACATGGTTTAAAAAGTGTAAAATAAATTTAATTGTTTGCCTTTTAAATAAAGTAAAAATTATTTAGCTTTGAATTTCGCTTTTGTCTGTTGCAAAATTTGATTTTAGCTTTTCTACCTGTTAAGATAACACCTTTTCTTCAGATGGTGAATTTCCTTTGATAACAGATTAAAGTTTCTTTATCTCTTAAATGATCTGTTCTGAAATCTTTCATTGTTACTTTGGCTATATGAATAGCTCTTGTTTCACAATGACCTACAATCCTATCTGACTGAGTGTTCTAAACCTATTTGATATTTGTTGACAAAACTTCCTAAGTCATTGTAATGAAGAACTTGATTTCTAGCTAACTTTGGGATGCTTCAGAGGGCCCCTGAAAAACCCCAAAGAGAGATATTACACTAATTAGGCTCATTTTCTATACAGAATGACATGACAAGTATTGTCAAGTGAGTAATAAGTCTCAGGTTATATTGTATGGTAAATGTTACTAATATAGATATCGGAGAAACCATATGGTGCTGCTAAAATTCTGATATGCTTGGGTAAAATGTTATCAGGTTTAATTCTAATTACTATTTCAAAATATTATCATAACACTAATCAAGTTGTGCAAAAATACTTGCTCTTCAAGAAGACTTATAGAAAGGACTTTTGGATAAATTCCAGGTTCTGAACTGGGTAAGGATTCTAATGGAAAACCTGATGACTTCACAAAGCTTAACAGAAGGACTGATGAATATGCTTATAACTTTCATGGTTTGTATCCGAAAAATTACTGGTTTGAATATGTGTTATCCAGGTGTAAGGAAAAAAACCTTCCTCTAAAACTAATTATGACAGCAATTTGGTAAAATTATATTTTATACACAAACTGAAACATTTCTCTTTTCTATCTAAACCCTTCTGGAATGCAAAAGTAGGAAGTCAAGAAACACCTGAAGTAACAGGCCAATTTGGCCTTGGAGTACAGAATGAGGCAGGGCAAAGGCTAACAGTTCTGCCAAGAGAACGCACTGGTCATAGCAAACACCCTATTCCAACTGCACAAGAGAAGACTCTACGCATAGACATCAACAGATGGTCAACACTGAAATCAGATTGATTATATCCTTCGCAGCCAAAGATGGAGAAGCTCTATACAGTCAGCAAAGCAAGACCGGGAGCGGACTGTGGATCAGATCATGAACTCCTTATTGCCAAATTCAGACTGAAATTGAAGAAAGTAGGGAAAACCACTAGACCATTCAGGTATGACCTAAATCAAATACCTTATGACTATACAGTGAAAGTGAGAAATAGATTTAAGGGACTAGATCTGATTGACAGAGTGCCTGATGAACTATGGACGGGGGTTCGTGACATTGTACAGGAGACAGAAATCAAGACCATCCCCAAGAAAAAGAAATGCAAAAAAGCAAAATGGCTGTCTGAGGAGGCCTTACAAATAGCTGTGAAAAGAAGAGAAGCAAAAAGCCAAGGAGAAAAGGAAAGATGTAAACATCTGAATGCAGAGTTCCAAAGAATAGCAAGGAGACATAAGAAAGCCTTTCTCAGGGATCAGTGCAAAGAAATAGAGGAAAACAATAGAATAGGAAAGACTAGAGATCTCTTCAAGAAAATTAGAGATACCAAGGGAATATTTCATGCAAAGATGGGCTCGATAAAGGACAGAAATGGTATGGACCTAACAGAAGCAGAAGATATTAAGAAGAGGTGGCAAGAATACACAGAAGAAGTGTACAAAAAAAGATCTTCAAGACACAGATAATCACAAAGGTGTGATCACTCACACTCACCTAGAGCCAGACATCCTGGAATGTGAAGTCAGCTGGGCCTTAGGAAGAATTACATTGAACAAACCTAGTGGAGGTGATGGAATTCCAGTTGAGCTATTTCAAATCCTAAAAGATGATGCTGTGAAAGTGCTGCACTCAATATGTCAGCAAATTTGGAAAACTCAGCAGTGGCCACGGGACTGGAAAAAATCAGTTTTCATTCCAATTCCAAAGAAAGGCAATGCCAAAGAATACTCAAACTACAGCACAATTGTATTCATCTCACATGCTAGTAAAGTAATGCTCAAAATTCTCGAAGCCAGCCTTCTGCAATACGTGAACTGTGAACTCCCTGATGTTCAAGCTGGTTTTAGAAAAGGCAGAGGAACCAGATATCTAATTGTCAACATCCACTGGATCATCAAAAAAGCAAAAGAGTTTCAGAAAAACATCTATTTTTGCTTTATTGACTATGCCAAAGCCTTTGACTGTGTGGATCACAAGAAACCGTGTAAAGTTCTGAAAGAGATGGGAATACCAGACTACCTGATTTGCCTCTTGAGAAACCTGTATGCAGGTCAGGAAGCAACAGTTAAAACTGGACATGGAACAACAGACTGGTTCCAAATAGAAAAAGGAGTACGTCAAGACTGTGTATTGTCACCCTGCTTTTTTAACTTATATGCAGAGTACATCATGAGAAACGCTGGACTGGAAGAAGCACAAGCTGGAATCAAGATTGCTTGGAGAAATATCAATAACCTCAGATATGCAGATGACACCACCCTTATGGCAGAAAGTGAAGCACTAAAGAGTTTCTTTAAGTGAAAGACAAGAGTGTGAAAGTTGGCTTAAAGCTCAACATTCAGAAAACTAAGATCATGGCATGCAATCACATTACTTCATGGGGAAACAGTAGAAACTGGAAACAGTGTCAGACTTTATTTTTCTGGGCTCCAAAATCACTGCAGATGGTGATTTCAGCCATGAAATTAAAAGACGCTTGCTCCTTGAAAGGAAAGTTATGACCAAGCTAGACAGAATATTAAGCAGCAGAGACATTACTCTGCCAACAAAGGTCTGTCTAGCCAAGGCTATGGTTTTTCCAGTAGTAATGTATGGATGTGAGAGTTGGACTATTAAGAAAGCTGAGCGCCAGATTTGATGCTTTGAACTGTGGTGTTGGAGAAGATTCTTGAGAGTCCCTTGGACTGCAAGGAGATCCAACCAATCCATTCTAAAGATCAGTCCTGGGTGTTCTTTGGAAGGACTGATGCTAAAGCTGAAACTCCAGTACTTTGGGAGAAGAATGCACGACCTGAGAAGTGAGAAGTCTGTAATGAAAACTTGGAAAATAAAACAACCAACCAAACAGAACTGAAGAATATAGTAAATGAAATGAAAAAAAAACAAACAAACCCAGAAACTAAAATGAATCAGAACAGGCTAAATGAGGCAGAAAACACATCAGTGAGTTAGAAGAAAGAATACTGAAAATCACCACTACTGAACAGAATAAAAAAGAATAAAAGCAGGACATTTTAAGAGACCTCTGGGACAAGAAGCCACTAATATTTGTTCTGTAGGAGTCCCAGAAGAAGACAGGAAAGATCTTAGGAGGAGAAAACGGCTGAAACCACTCTAATCCGGGAAAGGAAACATTCACCCAAGTCTAAGAAACACCAAGAGCCCATATCCAAACACTTCATAGTAAGGACAAGCCAAAAATCTGTAACAGCTACACAATCAAAATGCACATGAAAATACCCTCAACATCCTGAGACTGTCCACTGTGTCAGGCTCCTTGGAGCAGCCACTTACCAGGTTGAATTCTGCCCAATGCATCAGTCATTCAATAACACTAATTAGGAACTTCCCCAATGGTTCAGTGGTTAAGAAACCGCCTGTCAATGCAGACGATACAGGTTCCATCCTTGGTCTGAGAAGATCCCACATGCCACAGGCAATTAACAGCATGTGCTGCACCTACTGAGTTCATGCTTTAGATCCTGTGAGCTGCAACTATTGAGCCCTCGCATCTAGAGGTTGTGCTGCCCAACAAGAAAAGCCAACACACACAGCAACTAGAGAACCTATGGATACAGCAACAAAGACCCAGCACAGCCAAAATAAAAACTAAAATAATTAAGCAAATTAGACCTTTAAGTTTATTTGATGCAATTTTTGCACATTAATGAAAGTTGGTCTAAAATGCACTGCTGTGCTATTTGGATTACAGTCATATGAATGTTCTGGTATAGAGTGCAGAGAGAGTAATTTTAGTTACAAATTATGACTATGTAACCCCCAAACTTTACGTTGTTTGATTCCATGGTGACCAGAGACTGTTCTAGATTTATTTAAACCTGAGAGCCTAATGCTGCCTTCTTAGCTGCCATTACAAAGTACTGAAGTGAGATAAAACTGTGTCGATGGAATAACAATTCATCCTGGGTTATGACACAAGTGTTTCTATTTTATTCATGGAAACAGGAAACCTTGATACATTCAGAATGTAGTTCTTTGAATACAACAGTACCAAATGGTAATGACAGCTGTTAAATGTGATTCATACACATACAGATATTATCCTGGTTTCAATCAAATTTGATGCTCAAAATAATTGCTCTGTGTCAGGGGACGTTCAACTTTAAGAGATCCAATATGTTATTTTCTTCTTTTGTGTGCCGTTTCTCAAGGACTCTCTATTCCTTATCAGTTCCTGGAAAACAGGAACGAGCAGAGCTGCACGCAGTTCTCAGGACTGAGATCATGAGAAAGGGCATCTGCTTGGATTCCTTTCAGTGACTCCCTTCAGTGACCTTTTACTTAAAGGTAATCTATTCAGTTACGCCCTTCTTAACTCAGGATATGGCATACTTTCTGGCCCTTTGAAGATTGTTATTTGCTTGGCTTTGTTTTTGTTCAATGTTTTTACTGCCTAAAGCTGCCTTGTATGAAGATATAGAAACATGTGTTTCTTCAAACAAAGCACCCTTGTTTCACCCTTGGGTCCCCTGTGTCCTTCTTCTCGTCAGCTCCAGTGCCCGGGTCCTGGTCTACAAAGATGGTGACAAGTAGCGCCCGAACAGGGACCTGGTGAACGCCCTTGGCAAGCGGACGGAGTGACCGTTAGGACCTACGGAGGTCAGTAAGTGCGGGGTTATAGGACAAACGGCTGGAAAGCCCCACCACTTTTCTACTTTCCTTCACCATTTATTTAAGGTTCAAGGACTTTCAGTTTTGCATCAACGGATAGAGGCTTGTCTCCAAACAGTGGTTAAATATAATCCCTGGTTCCCTGATGAAGGCAGTTTCGATTTAGAAATTTGGAGCCAGGCTAAAGAATATGTTGAACAAGCTGTAAGACGGGGAGAAAATATTCCAATAAATTTCTGGCCCTTGTTGTCCCTCATTAAACCCGTGATCTTGCCATTTCAAGGCAATTCTAGCCCCCCTGGTATTCGTCAACAAGTGGAATGCTCATTATACGAATATAAATTACATGATAAGACTTTACAGAAGGCCCAATTACAGCAACATAAAATATTTAAAACTTTCCCACCCTCCCTGCTCCGGCTGTCCCAAGCGCTCCTCCTCCTCTTCTTGTAACAGGTATGAAACCAAACGTCCCCTCAATTAGAGGACAAAATTAATCTGATGATGATTCTTCTGATGCTCTCTTTGACACTAAAGCCAACAATACTTTTTTTTGATGACAATGATAAGCCCCTAACACACACTCATATTTATGAGAACAGACGATCCACTCACTGTCCTTCACGACGAAGGCTTTCTGATTTACTGGCTTTGCAATCTCGAGTCTCTGAGGCCGATGATCTTTTTGCCTTTCCTGTGTTAGGAAATGTTTATGCTCAAGGGCAACTAATACTGCAATACGAAGGCATTAGTTTTTCTCACATGCAACAGATGAAAAAGGCTGTAACTGTGTATGGCCCTCATTTACCTTTTACTAAAGAACTTCTAAATGCTATGGCATCTTCTATTGGAAATTGTATTCCGTATGATTTGCGAATTTTGGTAAAAGCTCTTCTTAAACCACAAAAATATCTTCAATGGATAATGTGGTTTCAGGATCTGACCCGAGATCATGCCAATTCTAACGCTCAAGCTGGCACTCCCCAAAACCAAATTACTTTTAAAACGTTAACCGGTACCGGGCAATTTGATTTGGTGAAAGCTCAGATACAATGCCCTCCTTTGTTGCATGAACAATTGAAAGAAGTTGCCCTTGAAGCTTGGGATCGAATTACTCCTCAAGGGGAACCTAAAAGTAACTACACAAAGATATTACAAGGGCCTAATGAAGCCTATGCTGATTTTTTAACTAGACTGGGAGTTGCTATCTCCCATAATGTTGTCAGAGAAGAGACAAGAGTGCAATTAGAAAAATTGCTTGCATATGAGAATGTGAATCAGGAGTGTCAAAGAGCCATCGCTCCAATTCATGAGACCAGGAATGTTATTATTTGAAGGCTTATTGCAACTTAGGATCAGAAACTCAGAAAATGCAAATGTTAGCTGAAGCAATGGCTGTTACCTTAAAAAAAGGGAATGAAGGATGTTTTGTTTTTGGAGATAAGAGCCAGTTTAAAAAGGACTGCCCTAAAAACCACACAGAAAACATTAAAACTACTAAAAAACCTCCAGGTGTCTGCCCTCAATGTCATAAAGGGATACATTGGGCTAAAAAATATTGATCTAAGTGTGATGTTTAAGGGAACCCTGTTTTGGGAAACTCAAAGATGGGGACTCCCCGGGCAGGTCCCCATCAACAGAAACCAGGGGCAAACTCCATCTTTTCCCTCAAACCTTCAACATTCAGCAGTGTTGCCATCAATATACCAGCCCTAAATGGTTTTCTTCTTTTTCCTCAAGCAGTCCCTTCTAGAATACCTACCAGCCTTTATGGACCCCTACCCGAACAAACCTTTGGCCTTATACTTGGCTAATCTAGTCTGACTTCTAAAGAAATTATTATTCACCCTGAAATAATTGATTCTGATTATAAGAAAAAAAATTCAAATTATGATGTCATTTCACATTCTATGGCAATTCCAAAAGGGGGGCAAAATTTCCCAATTACTTATTTTACATTTCTATTAACTCCTCTAATAATGTACAGACAGGCAGATTCAGCAGTACAGATCAAAAACAATCCTTATGGACATCATTGGTATCTGAATGTGTCTGACCAAATATAAATATCAAAATTAATGGTAAAAGATTTTCTGGTCTCCTTGACACCGGATCTGATATTACTATTATTTCCAAGCACTTATGGCCCAAATCCTGGCCTATACAAAAAATCTCTTGCCAACTGCAGGAATCTCTCAAACCAAAGTACAAGAAATTTATCAAAATGTTCAAATCTACCCATATGAAGGACCAAAAGGTCAGCCTGCAACATTACAACCTTATGTGATAGATGCACCCCTTAATTTAATAAGAAGGGACTTACTTATGCAATGGCAAACTCAAATATACATTCCACTTTTTTCCTAGGGGCCACTGCTCATTTAACAAACAAAGCAATTCTTAAAATAACTTGGAAGAATGATGAGCCTATTTGGACAGAGCAGTGGCCCCTTACGAAAGAAAAATTACAAGCTACTAAAGAACTTATAGATACACAATTAGAATTAAAACATATTGAGGAATCTTACTCTTCTTGGAACTCTATTTTTATAATAAAAAAGAAATCTGGCAAATGACATCTCTTAACAGACCTTAGAAAAGTTAATGCATCTAGGAAACCCATGGGTGCACTACAACCAGGGATCCCATCACCTACTACTCCTCCTCAAAATTGGCACATTATTATTACTGATTTACAAGATTGCTTTTTTAATATACCTTTACACCATTTAGACCGAGGGAGAGTCACTTTGTCTCTCCCTTTTCCTAATCACATCAGGCCTCATAAAAGATTTCAATAGACTCTGTTACCTCAAGATATGCTTAACAGTCCTACTATTTGTCAAAATTTTGTAGCCGAGGCTTTACATCCAGCGTGACAGCAATTCCCTCATGCATATATCATTAATAGTATACTGTAACTACAAAAAGGAGAAATGATATTTTTGACACTGAATGGCCATGATATTCATTAGACTCCAGAAAAAAACTGATTAAAATAAAATTTTTTGAAATTGTAAAACCGGTCTTCTTACACATGCAGTTAGGAAAAGGTTAACTTGTTAAAATACTTTTTTGGAGCTACAATTCTGCTTGGGAAACAAAAACAGGCCAAAGAAAAAACCTAAAGTTAACTCTTATCATGTAGTTTGGATACACAGCCCACTCTATCTGGGACTCCAGCCATAAAAAAATTGGTGGAACTCAGAAAAAAAAAAATATATATATATATATAAAAGATATTTTAAATTTCAAGTGGAAAACTATATCTATCTAAAATTCTCTATGTCTCAATGTATGTCTTTTTTTTGGATAGTATGAAACTAATGAGCTTTATTTAAATTCAAGTTCACGTGAACTGAAAAATATTCAATATTAAATGTTTATTTAAATATAAATATAATTAAATATTATTGCTTGGTAATCTAATTAAGACATGTCTCAAATCAACATTATATTTTTATTGTGCCTAGATTTAAGGTAAACTAAATTTCTCAACAAAAAAGTAACTCTTTATATATATAAATCTATAAATGAGATGACAACTTTTAGATAAACTTTATTAAAAATAATTATATTTTTAAAATGTCTATCTAAAATAATCTCTTAGGATTGGGGTAACAAATTCGTAAAATTGTACTAAACTAAATAATAAAATTTTATTAAATAGCTAGGTCATTTCCAAAAAAATAAGATTTTAAAACATTAATTACTGAACACTAACTTCCTCTTGGAGAAGGCAATGGCACCCCACTCCAGCACTCTTGCCAGGAAAATCCCATGGATGGAGGAGCCTGGTTGGCTGCAGTCCATGGGGTCTCAAAGAGTCGGACACGACTGAGCGACTTCACTTTCACTTTTCACTTTCATGCATTGGAGAAGAAAATGGCAACTCACTCCAGTGTTCTTGCCTGGAGAATCCCAGGAACGGCGGGGCCTGGTGGGCTGCTGTCTATGCGGTCGCACAGAGTCGGACACGACTGAAGCGACTTAGAAGCAGCAGCAGCAACAGCAGCAACTTCCTCTTGCCAAAAGTTTTTCTTACATAAAAACTAAAGAGATTTTAGACTATTAATAAATACATATAAATGTATATATAATAAACATTATAATATATAATATAAATATACTCACCAATCTATAAAATGCTAATACACAACACTTCATAGTTGCTAAAGTAAGATGTATGATTTAATAAAAAGATATAAGAAATGGCTAACAAAATGATGAATAAACATATAAAAAAGGTTAATGACAAATGAAAGAGAATTTTATGGCAAATGGATGTAACTCATTGCCCTGAACTTTCTTCCTCTTCCTTCTTATATGTCTTGATCGATACAAATTCTTTTATATGGGCCACACCTCTCCGAGGTGAAACTACACAACATGTTACAACCCACCTGTTAGCTTACTTTGCAATAATGACAACACCTAAATCTATAAAATCAGACAATGGCCCTGCCTACATTTCTAAGCAGTTCAAACAATTTTTACATTCATTCTCTATTAAACAGATTACAGACATTCCTTATAATCCACAAACAAAAGACATAAACAAACACATTACACACTGAAACTACAAATAAAAAATTAAATAAGGGGGAATACACAGGAACACTTTTATCTTCCTTACCCAGAGCAGACTTTACTAGATTCCAATGCAATATATTTTTTAAGCCTATAACTATTGTTAATATCTTTATTTAAATTTTTTAAACTTACCGCAAGGAGATATCTTGACAAGAGCAGAAAACCATTTCAAGGAATTGAAGGACTCTTCTTCTCCTCTGCCCATTTGGTACCAAGACAAGTTGAACAAACAATGGAAATTTGGGAAATTAATCTTACAGGGAAAGGGGTATGCTTGTATTTCCCGAGATGAATCCAACGAACTCACATGGCTTCCTCTTCGGAAGATCTGACCCAATGGGGCCTCCAGCCTTCAAGATAGAGGCGAGACAACAAAAACCCCAGGAGGAAGAAATTCCAACACGGGCCATGGCGGCTCTAAAGAGCTCCAGAAAGAACCGCCCTGGCGGCATCAACCTTATGATCTCCCCTCTTGGGGACAAATAAAAACCCTTATAATAATCAAGCTGAAAATCTGGTTTCTCAACAGAGAATGCCTCAGAGTCCTGAAAATATTTTTGTTGCCCTGCTTGCTTTGCTTGCTTGTGCCTCCCCACCCGCTAAAGCTGAACTAATTAATCTCACTTACTGGGCTTACATACCCAACCCCACTTTACTTCAGGTTGTAGAATAGACAGAGAAAGGACCAATCATATTAACCAATGACTCCATACATATACCTTCTCCCTGGAGCCTTAAAGGGCCCTCACACCCTGAAGAAGGGAAACTAATTAATATCTCTCCAGGTTATGAAGCGGAGAAGGCAATGGCACCCCACTCCAGTACTCTTGCCTGGAAAATCCCATGGATGGAGGAGCCTGGAAAGCTGCAGTCCATGGGGTCGCTGAGGGTCGGACACGACTGAGCGACTTCACTTTCACTTTTCACTTTCATGCATTGGAGAAGGAAATGGCAACCCACTCTAGTGTTCTTGCTTGGAGAATCCTAGGGACAGGGGAGGCTGGTGGGCTGTCTATGGGGTCACACAGAGTCGGACACGACTGAAGTGACTTAGCAGCAGCACCAGCAGGTTATGAAGTCCTTCCTTTGTGTATGGGCCCAGCAAAATTATGCATAAACGTTAGCTGACAAACTTGGGCTTTTGCCCTGTGTAGCTTAGATTATTTACTGCCCTTTCTTTGTCTGTGAACCATGTTTATACTACTGAAACGTTGGGGAAAGAACAAAGAACACTATGCAAAGGGTTTACTAATAAGAACTTTAAATATACTCCGGTTCATTGGGACAAATGTCAGGGCAAATCAGGAAAATTAATGTTTGTGGCTAATCATACAATTGTCGATTGGGAACCCCATGGTATGTGGTTATCTAACTGCTCAGATGATATTAACAGTACTGTGTGTGATTATGCTACTCAAATAGCATAGGAGGTTACTAACACTACAATGGAATATTACCACGACAAAGGACTTCTTGGGTGGTTGACAGTGGAATGGCACCCCCTCCTCCTCGAATCGTCCTTAATAAACAGATTGGGCCTGAACAATGGGACATCTGGAAACTTGCTGCATCCACCCAAGAACTTGGAATTTGGACTGGACATTTCACAGGGACCAACTGTAGTCACAGAAACTATTTCTTCCGTTATAATCAGTCATATTTCATACAAGCTTGTGTTCCCCTTCCTTTTGTTCTAGCTGTAGGAAGTTTACAATTAAGACTTTACGTTCTGTAACTTGTATAAATTGCAAATTATATACTTAACTCTTCTGTTTCCTTAAGAAATGAATCCCTTTTGATTCTTTGATCTCGACGTAGTCTGTGGTTACCAATAAATCTCCAGCGGCCCTGGGAAGAAGGCCCCATGGCTGGACTTGCTTCCTGGTTACTTACTAAACTGCTCTGGTGATCTAAATGATTCATTGGATGGCTGATTCTTCGCATTTTGGGGATTAATAGCTATTTGCACCACTGCTGCCGTCACTGGCACTGCTTTACAAACCTCAATTCAAATACATAATTTTATCCAAGACTGGACTAAAGAGCTCATATTATGTTGGCCACTCAGGCTCAGATAGATGAGGATATTCAAGATGAAATACAGGAACTAAAAACTGCCATCAAATGGTTTGGAGACCAATTAATAGATGTACAAAAACAGGTGATGCTAAAATGTGATTGGAATTCTACTCAATTTTGTGTTAGTCCTGTTCAATTCAATAATAGTACCTACAACTGGGAACAAATCAAATTTCATTTCCAAAACATACATGACAATGCCTCTCTGAATGTACAATTATTACAAAAAGAAATCTTTGAAACCTTTTCTAAAAATCTGCCCTCTTCCACTAATTTGGAAACTTTAGCTGAACAACTAGCTGACCAATTATTGGGGCTAGACCCACACGGATGGCTTCAAAGCATTACTCACAGCATTGGGTCTGGAACTGTAATTTTGGTGATTGCCTGGACAATTATATTTGTCATTTACTGTTGCCTTCATGCAAAAATTGTTAAAACTAAACAAACTCAAATGGTCAGAACGCTTTTTACAATTATTGTAAATAAATAAGGGGGAATTGTCAGGGAATGTCTAACAGGAGGATTCCTACATGCTGTTTCTCATAAATCCTCTGTACCTTATCAGTTTCTGTTGTCAGAAACCTCCCAGGACTGAGGTCATAGGATGAGACAGGCTTGAATCTCCTTCAGTAAACATTCTCCTTATGACAAAGCTGCTTAGTCTCAACCCTCTTTCTTGAGATATGGATTGTCTCCTGACCTTGTGACCATTATTAATCCCTTGTTCCCTTGGTAACAGTTGCTGTACGTTTGGTTTTCTGATCATTATCAAAAGAAACTTCTTGTGCAACAGCCTATATATACTCACAGAAAGATCATTAAAGCACCTTTGCTCCACCAGACCTTCAGTCCCTGTGTCTCTCCCTCTCTCTTTCTTATCATCAACAACAGACCGCCAGGCTCCGGTCCACTAAATGATCCCAACAGATTCCAACACAATATATTCTTTAATCCTATAACTATTGCTAATACAGCTTTATTGGTTTTAAAATTTTTTAACTTACCGCAAGGGGTATTTTGACAAAAGCAAAAAAACATTTGACTCATTGGATACCTCCCTTCCTCTGCCCATTTGACATCAAGAAAGGTTGACTAAACAATGGAAATCTGGAAAATTAATATTACAGGGAAAGAGGTATGCTTGTATTTCTCCAGATGGACCCAAGGAATTCAGTTGGCTCCTTCTTTGGAAGATCCGCCCTAGGGGAGCCACCAGCATTCAAGACAAAGAAACGGTGAATGCCGGGAGCCAGCATGGGAGATCCCACCCATGACAAGGTCAGGAGGAGGAGACCTGACGAGCAAGGTGGATCAGGACTTGAGGCACCCCCCTGACCTGCTCGAGCATCTACCCCCAAACCAGAATCTATTTTATGCCTTTCATCAACTCTTCTGACATTAATGGGGACTATCCCCGACCACCTTTCTCTGGAGAAAATCAACTTAGGGCTCTAGCTAATAAGTCTCCTGGGCATGATAGGAGTGTTTCAGTTCAAACCCCTCTGATGGCTTTCTAGCTTGCCTGACAGGTATATCCAGACTCTTGCAGCTACGCATGTGATTGTTCACAGCCTCCCAATCATGAGAGGCATGGGAAGCCTAAAACATTCTAAAAATATGGAGCCTTTCAAAGAGTTAAAAATTACTAGAATAGTGCTGGTGGAGGATTTCGTTGTTGAGCCAATACTTGCTGCCAACTTCCCATATCCCTTATCCACTGTGCACCTGCAATAGTTAATGTAGTTGGAATGTAAGAAAAACAAGTAGTAGCCTTGGAATTAACCACATCAGACCTTTGAGCTAATTGGTTCTTTCTTTGTTGTAACTCACTGCACCTTTGCTCAGTGAGAATGTAACTCTGTTTAGCACTTTCTGAGGCTGACATAGATTAGAAATCTAAAGAAAAAACACTTCAAGGGAAAGTAAGTTTTCTGGTTGAGCAGCCTTTATCAAAAGAGGGTCCTAAAAAATCCACAGGCCTCCAAGGCCAGAAGATAATGTACACAACACTGTTTATGGGAAAGGTATGCAGAAAAAAATCCTGGTTTTGATAAGCGCAAACTGCTGGAATGTTTCGGCTAACTCTGCATGACTTTGCATTTTTCATTTCCCTCTATGTACAAGTCAGGGTATAAAAGTTCCTTTTGAAAATAAAGTTACAGGCCTTGCTCACCGAAGCTTGGTCTCCTCGTGTCATTCTTTCTTTCTCTTTCCTTTTCTCCCTCTCTCTCCCTCCCTTTTTCAGGCTGATCATTTGGAGCACAGGGGCTCTTCGAGTTCACTTTTCTGCCTGGGCTTCTAAGACCCGATCGAGAAGGCGCTCTGCATCTTCACTCTGGCGAGAGGGTGCCTGCAGCCTCCATGAACAGACCAAGTCCCTTGTCTGGGCCTTTATTGGCTTTCTGTGTAAACCAAGGAATATCAGCCTCTATTCTTCCTTCTCTCTCTCTCCTCCCTCCTCGCCGATGCCGTTCATCCAAATGGTATCCCTGGATCCTGCCGGGGCTGTACGCCCGTAGGTGAAATCCCCAGGAGGAGGAGTTTCCAGTACAAGCCATGGCAACTTGAAAAATTTCTAAGAAACGCCACACTCAAGGTCATTGACCTTATGATCTCCCCACTTGGGGACAGATAAAAACCTTTACTAATCAAGCTGAAAATCTAGTTTCTCAACAGGGAATGCCTCAGAATCCAGAAAATATTTTTCTCGCTATGCTTGCTTTTCTTTCCCCCGCTCAGGCTGACTTGATTAACCACACTTATTGGGCTTATATACCTAACCCCCCTTTATTGCAGGTTGTAGAATGGACAGATACAGGACCAGTCATATCCACTCAGTACATATGTCTCCTCCTCAGAGCTTGGAGGGGCCCTCTCATCCTGAGGAAGAAGGAAGATTAACATTTCTCTAGTCTATAAAATCCTTCCTTTATGCATGGGCCCAGCAGAATTATGTATTAATGGTAGTCAACAAACGTGGGCTTTCATCCTGCCTCCAAAAAATAACTTCTGCACATTGTTTAGACTATTTACTGCCCTGGCCTTTTATGAGAACCATGTCAATACTACCAACACTCTAGGGAAAGGACAAAAGTTGGAATGCAAGGGGTTTACTTATAAGGACTTTAAATATACTCCTGTTTATTGAGATAGATGTCAAGCTAAATCATGGAAATTAATGTTTGCGGCTAATTACACCGTTGTTGATTGGGGACCCTATGGTATGTGGTTATCTAACTTCTCAGATGATATTAATAGTACTATGTGTGATTATGTTACTCAAGTAACATGGAAGATTACCAACAGTTCAATGGAACACTTCCATGACAAAGGATTCCTTGCCTGGCTTGACATCGGAATGGCACCTCTTCACCGTCAAATCGTCCTCAATAAATGAATTGGGCCGGAACAATGGGACACCTGGAAACTTGCTCCAAATACTGAACTTGGAACTTGGACTGGATATTTCACAGGGACCATAGTCATAGTAACTATTCCTTCTATTATAATCATTCATATTTTATACAAGCTTGTGTTCCCCTTCCTTTTGTTATAGTCATAGGAAACTCAGAATTTAAGAACACTGTACATTCTGTGACTTGTATATTTGCAAACTGTATACTTGTCTTAATTCCTCTATTTTTCTAAAAAATCTCTTTTGATTCTTTGATCTCGACATTGTCTGTGGTTGCCAGCAGATTTCCAATGACCCTGGAAAGAGGGTCCCATGGCAAAGACTTGCCTCCCAGTTATTCACTAAATTACTCCGACGATCTAAGCAATTCATCAGATGGTTGATTCTTGGCATTTTGGGGTTAATAGCCATTTGCACCACTACTGCTGTCCCAGACATTGCTTTACAAACTTCAAACACAAAACTTTATTCACAGTTGGACTAAAGATGCTCATACTATTATATGAGTCACTCAGGTTGAGACAGATGAAAAAGTTCAAGATAAAACTCAGGAATTAAAAACAGCCATCCAATGGGTTGGAGATCAATTAATAGATTTACAAAAACAAGTATTATTAAATTGTGATTGGAATTCTACTCAATTTTGTATCACTTTTCTTCAGCTCAACCATAGTGCTTACAATTGGGAACAAATCAAATTTCGTTTGCAAGATATGCATAATAATGCTTCCTTAAATGTACAATTGTTGCAAAAGGAAATCCTTGAAACCTTTTCTAAGAGTCTACCCTCTTCCAACAATTTGGAAACCTTAGCTGAACAGCTAGCTGATCAATTATCTGGGCTAGACCCTCAAAGATGGTTTCAAGGCATAACACATAGTATTGGATCTGGAACTATAATGCTGATAATTATCCTGGTGATTGTATTTGTAATATACTGATGCCTTTCAACTAAAATTGTTCAAACTAAACAAACTCAATTGGTCAGGGCCTTTTTCACAAAAGTATCTACAGTCATCTCCAATTATGAAAAAATAAAAAAGGGGGAACTGTCAGGGGACGTTCAACTTTAAGGGATCCAATATGCTAGTTTCTTCTTTTGTGTGCCGTTTCTCAAGGACTCTCTATTCCTTACCAGTTCTTGGAAAACCGGAATGAGCAGAGCTGCAGGCAATTCTCAGGATTGAGGTCATGAGAAAGGGCACCTGCTTGGATTTCTTTCAGTGACTCCATTCCGTGACTTTTTACTTAAAGGTAATCTATTCAGTTATGCCCCTCTTTCTCAGGATATGGAATGCTTTCTGGCCCTTTCAAGATTGCTATTTGCTTGGCTTTGTTTTTGCTCAATTTTTTTTTTTTTTACTGCCTAAAGCTGCCTTGTTTGAAGATATACTAAACATGCGTTTCTGCAAATAAAGCAACCCTGTTTGACTCTAGACTTGGGTCCCCTGCATCCTTCTCATCGACTCCAGTCCCCAGGTCCTGGTCTACAAAGACCATGACAGCTCTGTCTTCAATTTCCACAAATAAGAGTAACTCTTCTTTAATCACACATACAACAGTTATTTCTATCCAATGGAGAACATGACTCTTTTCCTATGCATCATTCCTAGCACACCATCAGTCCCTGGTAACTGTCCCTCTCCTCCTACGAAAAGCCCAGTCCTTTGAAACATCTTGCCTATTCTGTTCAAGGTCAGCTGGTAGAACATTATGTTTTATAATAGGCTGGACTATGTACGGAAGGGCTTCCTGATCCTACTGACCATGAGTCATGTCCTAGTTTTACGTTATTTTCCGCCCTCCCTGTTGCTAATTCACACACACTATTGAATTTCGTAATTCAGGCTGTGTGTTTTTCCAGGAAACACAGATGTGAATGAATCATATCTAATGAAGTTGGCCCCTTCATCTCACTGATTCCTTCCCAGAGACCATCATGAAATGCATGTAGCAAATGTGTTTGATCAATGTATCACCAAAGCCAAGCTCTTAAGAGCTCACACACAACAGCCCAATAAACTGAGAGACTACTTGTCAGGCAAGGAATAGTGACTTTATTCAGAAAGCCAGGAGACCAAAAAGATGGTGGACTACTGTCCCAAAGAATCACCTTTGTTGAGTTATAATTCGGGTTTCTTTTACATGAAAAGATCTCTATAGCTTCTCTCCAAATATGGACTTACTGCTGAGGCTGAGTACCTGAACTAAAGTCATCAGAGAATACATATAGTGAAAAAGGTAAAGGATTTGCCACAACCGCTCAGTCTGGGAAGTATGGCTCCACTATGTCCCAGTCTTGTGACTTTTGGGTAAGATCCTTGCCACACACATTACATTGCTGTGTGTTTTCTCCAGGATAAATACTCTGATACTACTGGTGAAATGTGAGCTGTGAGGATAGGGTTTGTTTCCCTCCCCCCACACACTTAAATTGGTGAGGAATCTTTCTAGAATGAATTCATGTTCTAAAGACCTAATAAATACATATATATCTCAGTTCTATCCAGTATGAATTTTCTCATGAAGCCTAAGATGTTGCCACACTCATGATATTTGTATGGTTTCTCAGTAGGATGAACTCTCTCACCAACAGTAGGCTGTGAATTTTGTAAACTTTGAATTTTGAAGACTTTTACCATATTCATACCATTCACATACGTTTCTCTCATGTATGGATTTTCTGATGTTTAGTGAGTGCTGAGACCTGAGTAAAGGATTTTCCACACTTGAAACATTTGAAAGCTTTCTCTATATGTATTGTGCAATGACTTGTAAGGTGTGAATTTTGACTGAAGGACTTGCCACACTCATCACATCTGAAAGGTCTCTCTCCAGTATGAATTCTCCAATGAAGTTGAAGATGTGGTTTTTGACCAGAGACTCTTCCACACTCATCACATTTGTAAGGTTTCTCTCCAGTATGAAATCTCATATGACTTATGAAATGTGAAGGTTGACTAAAGTGCTTGCCACACTCATTACATTTGTAAGGTTTCTGTCCAGTATGAACCCTCTGATGACCAGCAAGGTGTGCATTTCGGCTGAAGACTTTGTCACATATATCACATTTAAATAATTTATTTCCTGTATGAATTTTCTGATGTCTCCTGAGGTGTGAGCTCTCAGTAAAGGCCTTGCCACATTCATCACATTTATAAGGTTTGTCACCAGTATGAACTGTCTGATGACTTAAAAGGATTGACTTTACATGAAATGCCTTGCCACACTCATAACATTTGTAAGGTTTCTCTCCAGTATGAATTGTTTTATGCCTTACAAGGATTGACTTTACACAAAAGGCCTTGCCACACTCATCACATTTGTAAGGTTTCTCTCCAGTATGAAATCTCTTATGACTTATGAACTGTGAAGGCTGACTAAAGTGCTTGCCACACTCATCACATTTGTAAGGTTTCTGTCCAGTATGAACTGTCTGATGACTTAAAAGGATTGACTTTACACGAAAGGTCTTGCCACACTTATCACATTTGTAAGGTTTCTCACCAGTATGAACTGTCTGATGACTTAAAAGGAAGGCTTTAACACGAAAGGTCTTGCCACACTCATCACATTTGTAAGGTTTCTCTCCAGTATGAACTGTCTGATGCCTTAAAAGCGTTGACTTTTGACGAAAGGCCATGCCACACTCATCACATTTGTAAGGTTTCTCACCAGTATGAACTGTCTGATGACTTAAAAGGAAGGTTTTAACACGAAAGGCCTTGCCACACTCATCACATCTGTAAGGTTTCTCTCCAGTATGAAGTCTCTTATGACTTATTAACTGTGAAGAGTGACTATAGTGCTTGCCACACTCGTTACATTTGTAAGGTTTCTCTCCAGTATGAACCCTCTGATGAACAGCAAGGTTTGCATTTCGGCTGAAGACTTTGTCACATATATCACATTTAAATAATTTTTTTCCTATATGAATTTTCTTATGTCTCCTGAGGTTTGAGCTGTGAGTAAAGGCCTTGCCACACTCATCACATTTGTAAGGTTTCTCTCCAGTATGAACTGTCTGATGAATTAAAAGGGTTGACTTTACACGAAAGGCCTTGCCACACTCATCACATTTGTAAGGTTTCTCTCCAGTATGAACCCTCTGATGACCAGCAAGGTGTGCATTTCGGCTGAAGACTTTGTCACATATATCACATTTAAATAATTTCTTTCCTATATGAATTTTCTTATGTCTCCTGAGGTTTGACCTGTGAGTAAAGGCCTTGCCACACTCATCACATTTGTAAGGTTTCTCTCCAGTATGTAATCTCTTATGACATCTGAACTGTGAAGGTTGCCTAAAGTGCTTGCCACACTCATCACATCTGTAAGGTTTCTCTCCAGTATGAACCCTCTGATGACCAGCAAGGTTTGCATTTTGGCTGAAGACTTTGTCACATATATCACATTTAAATAATTTCTGTCCTGTATGAATTTTCTGATGTCTCCTGAGGTTTGAGCTGTCGGTAAAGGCCTTGCCACACTCATCACATTTGTAAGGTTTCTGTCCAGTATGAACTGTCTGATGACTTAAAAGGATTGACTTTACACGAAAGGCCTTGCCACACTCATCACATTTGTAAGGTTTCTCTCCAGTATGAATTTTCTGATGACTTAAAAGGATTGACTTTACATGAAAGGCCTTGCCACACTCATCACATTTGTAAGGTTTTTCCCTGTGTGCTTTGAGGTCTTGCGATACTACTGAAGGATTCATAAAATCATTCCCATATATATTAGAAACACTGGTTTGGACACAAGGAGGAATTCTTTGAACTGGTGAAAATGAGAAACTGTTGTTGACAGACCTCTCAACTTCATTATGTTCAGAAATTATCCCGCCAGTTTGAAATATCTGCAGTTTATCTTGAGACTTAAATCCAAGCCTGTTTCCAAAGGGCTTGATTCCTGCATTCTTTCCATCATGCAAATCTCTTCCATCAGGCACATTTCCATTAAAGCTTACAGGTGTCCCTTTGTAATTTCTTTTGTCATCTCCCCGCTGACACTCAAAGTCACACATATTTTCCTGACTTTCCCAAAGATGAAAATGTTTGATTTCACAGCTTTCAGGTCTTCCCGGCATCAATGTTTGGAATGTTTCTTGTTTATCACTGTTCGCTTTGGGTTGCAAATGCTTGATCACATATGTAGGAGAGATATCTACAAGATAAAAAGAACCACAGGTATCCTGCTCACAATAATTCAAAAATAAATCTTTCATGTTGAGTATATATTACACCAAAAGTAATACTTACACCAAGTTATGAAACACCACAATGATGACCTTAAGTTTTTAGAAATATTAAAGGAATAGAATTCTTAACTTAAGAAAGCATGGTAACATAAATTCAACATTAAGGTAGCCTAGTTTTAAAAACCATATGCCAAATACACTCACATTGGACAATCTTATGCCAACTCTCAAAAACAGAGTATTTTTCTACCAGGACCCTTAGGAACATATCGATCAACAGTTGTCTCAAATTGAAAAGAAAAATATTACGCTATCATTGTATTCTGCATACTTACTGTACATAAATAAATTCTAAACAATATATTATATATTGTAATAGTAAATAATCCAAAAGCAAGCTCACCCGATTAACTATACATAACTGTTGTTTACAATTGAAAACAAATGAGAAAATGAAGAATATGACTAAAACAATTTTTTGGAAACAACATAGTTTTCTAAATCTGCTATAGAACTATGTACCCAAAAAGAAAAGGCATTTTACAATGTTAACAAGTAGTATGTGTCAACTGTATTGCGAAATACATGCTAAAAGACCATCATCTGTAAATGACACATAAATTAAGACATAAAATAGTCACTAGTTTTCTAACAGCCAATAATCAAAGCAATCCCTACCTATGTTGTTGTTCAGTCGCTCAGTTGTGCCTGACTCTTTGCGACCCTGTGGACTGTAGCCCACCGGACTCCTCTGTCCATGGGATTTCCCAGGCAAGAATAATGGAGTGGGTTGCCATTTCCTTCTCCATGGGATCTTCTTGACTCAGGGATCAAACCTGCATCTTCTGCATTAGCAGGTGAATTCTTTACCACTGAGCCACCAAGGAAGGCTTCTCTCTAGCCATGCACTATTCTGAATTACCTGGTTTAATGGCACCAAAATATAATAAAAAGTGAGTGCTTTGGGTATTTATTGACTAGGGTCAGACACAATATTGCTGAAAAATGTTGCAAGTGAAAAGCATACAAGATATAATGTAGTTGAGGTTTGACAGACAACAAAATTCTGTAAAGCAATTATACTACAATTATGAAATTAATAAAATTTTTAAAAGATATAATGTAGATAATGTCATATCATAAAGAACATGACAGTACAGATATTACATTTTTTAAACAAAAGTAAATTTTGATTATTTACTATAAAACATGCACTACTGTAAGCCAACCAACAGCACTAATTTGCTTTGAAAGGCTTGAGGTAAATTAACATGTTTTTCTCTAATCAGAGCAGAAGACACACCCAATTGGTGCACAAAGTGGTAATAGAAACAGGATATGAATCTGAACCTACAGACTGAGAAAACTTATTTGTCAACATGACCACCCACTGAATGAATAGATTAGAAAACATTAAAAAAAAAAATACAAGGAACTTGGAAAAAAATATCAAGGCAGACACAAGACAGAAGTAGTCTGTTTAACTATTATTCAACCATCCCATCTAGATATGGGTTGTGAGTCATCATGGACGCACAGAGTGATTTAGGTCATGTCCTGAGAAACTTGTTCAATAAATGACCAGAGATTATCTTTACAGTGAGAGTATGTAAAAGGTGGAGGGATGTGGTAGGTAAGAACGATGTTTCCGTCCATATCAAGGTAGTATGTGAGGACTGGTCAGGACTAAGAAAGGGCCTGTGTGGAGCACAGGGTACACAGGTTTATGTCAGATATCAGCCTGTGACTGCCATGTCTTTGTGAAAATAACTGAGAGTGCAAACTAACATACTGACCTTAAAAGAAAAGAACTGGTTCAGCAAGTTCATGGGCATTATACTATGGGTATGGGACAGAAACGAGAGATTTTAAAAGTGACTGTGATATATGGAGAAAGCAGGATAATACCTGTTATACTATTTACAATGTAATGTATCCAACTGTGAATTTTGTAAGTTACAATGGAATGCTTATATTCAAGAAAAGCATATACAATATTCCAGGATATTGTGTAAGAATCTTATTAGCAGAAATCAGAAGGAAAATCCAGGAAAAGGCTATCTAAACCTGGGTTCCTCTGCCAAGTATGATTAACCTCTCTATTGGATACTTATTTCATTTCTTCTTCCACACATGCTCATCTCAAGATCGAAGGGTATCAAAGGAGGGATTGAAACTGACTCTGGAGGACGTTCCCAGTTACAAAAGCCTTTCTGAGGCATCCAACACCTTTTTGTAGAAAAAGGCTTTATTCTCCTAGACCTCCCCTGAGCCCAAAAGAGCAGATTCAAACACTTACTAATACATAAAAGGATCATACCATGATCAAGTGGGATTTATTGCAGGGATGCAAGATTTCTCAATATCCAGAAGTTAATCACTATGATACACCACAGTAACAGATGACTAAAAACCATATGATCACAATAGATGCAGAAGTTTCTCACAAAATTCAAGTGCCATTTATGATAAAAGCCCTTCAGAAAGTCAGCACAGATGGACCCTGCCTCAACATAATTAAGACTGTATATGTCAAACACATAGCTAACATCATACTCAACAAGGAAAAACTGAAAGCATTCCCCTTAACAACATGAATAAGACAAGAATGTTCACTATTGCCACTTTGACTGAACATATTTTTGGAAGTCCTAGCCACAACAATCAGAAAAGAAAAAGAAATAAAAGGAATTCAAGTGAAAAAACACAAGAAAGAAGTAAAACTGTCACTATGAGGCTACACACAGAAAATCCTGAAGATGCCACCAGATGACTACTAGACCTCATCAATGAACAGAGTAAACTTGCTGGATACAAAATATATAGAAAACTGCTGCATGTCTATACACTGATAATGATACATCAGAAAGTAAAATTAATAAAACAATCCCATTCACCATCTCAGAGAAAAGAATAAAATTCTAAGGAATAAACCTACCTATAAAGTCATAAGAACTGTATTCATGAAACTATAAGATGCTGATGACTGATAGCAAAGATGACACGAACAGATGGAAACATATACTATGTTCTTGGATTGAAAGAAGTAACACTGTCAAAATGACCATACTATCCAAGGCAATCTGCATATTCAATGCAACCCTTATCAAATCAACAATGACATATTTCACAAAACAAAGGAAAACTTAATTTGTACCAAAATACAAAAGACTTTGATATCTAAATCGATCTTGAGAAGGAAGAACAGAGCTGGAGGAATCATGTTCCCTGAGTTCAGACCATACTACAAACTTACAGCCATTAAAGTGAAAGTGAAGTCGATCAGTGGTGTCCGACTCTGGGACCCCATGAACTGTAGCCTACCAGGTTCCTCTGTCCATGGGATTTTCCAGGCAAGAATACTGAAGTGGGTTGCCATTTCCTTCTCCAGAGATCTTCCTGACCCAGGGATTGAACCTGGGTCTCCTGCATTGTAGGCAGACGCTTTACCGTCTGAGCCACCAGGGAAGTCGTGTGATGATGGCACAAAACAGAAACACAGATCAGTAGAACAGGACAGAAAACCCAGAAACAAATCAATTTACTTATAGTCAATTATTCTATTAAAAAAAAAAAGGAGGAAAGAAGATAGAATGAAGAAGTCTCTTTAATAAGTGACGCTGGGAATAAATGGATAATTACATGAAAAAGAATGAAATTACAACATTCTCTAACACCACATACAAAAACAAACTCAAAATGTGTTAAACATCTAAATGCAAGACCAGATACGATAAAATTCATAGTGGAAAAAAATGCAAAACACTGACATAAATGTCAGCAAAATTTTTTGGATCTTAGAGTCATGGTAATAAAAGCAAAATCAAACAAATGAGACCTAATTAAATTTAAAACCTTTTTGCAAAACAAAGGAAACCAAACAAAGAACAAAAACACAACTTTTGGACTAGGAGACTATATATACAAATGATGCTACCTATAAGGGCTTTATCTCCAAAATATACAAACAGTTCATACAGCTTAATATAAAACAAACAACCCAATCAAAAACTGGGCAGAAGATCAAAACAGATATTTCTCCAAAGGAGACAAACAGATGACCAATAGTCACCTGAAAAGATGTTTGATGTCTCTACCTAGGAGAGAAATACAAATCAAAACCACAAAAATGTATCACCTCACACTGGTCAGAATGACCACCATCAAAAAGCCTACAAACAATGAATGCTTGAGAGGGTGTGGAGAAACGAGAACCCTCCTACACTGTTGGAAGGAACATAAATTGGTACTGCCACTTTGGAGGATAGCATGGAGGTTCCATAAAGAACTAAAACTAGAGCTATCACATGAACCAGCAATTCTAATCTTGGGCATATATCCAGAAAGGATGAAAACTAATTCAAAATGATACATGCACCCCAATGTTTTAGTAGCACTATTTACATGAGGCAAAACATGGCAGCAACCTAAATGTTCACTGACAGACAAAGGGATACAGAATATGTGGTACATACATACAAGGGAATATTGTGAAGTGAAAGTAGCTCAGCCGTGTCCAACTCTTTAAGACTCCATGGCCTGCAGCCTGCCAGACTGCTCTGTCCATGAAATTCTCCAAGAAAGAACACTGGAGTGGGTTGCCACTTCCACAGCATAAAACACAATGGAGTAATGCCTTTTGCAGCAATACAGACAGACTTAGCGATTATTCTAAATGAAATCAGACAGAGAAAGACAAATATCATAGGATATTACATGTTGAACTGAAACAAATGATACAAATGCACTTATTCACAAAATAAACTCCCCAGCATAAAAAACAACCTTATGGTTACCAAAGGGAATACTGCAGGATGGTGGCTGGGGCAGGAAAGGGAGAGATAAATGAGGAGTCTGAATATACACAAACTAATATATATATAAAATAGATAAACAAGAAACCTACAATATAGCTCAGGGAACTATATTAAGTATCTTGTAAACTGCTGTATACCTGAAACACAACATTGTAAATTAACTATACCTAAAAAGTGGAGAAGAAAATGGCAACCCACTCCAGAGTTCTTGCCTGGAGAATCCCAGGGACAGAGGAGCCTGGTGGGCTGCCGTCTGTGGGGTCGCACAGTCAGACACGACTGACGCGACTTAGCAGCAGCATACCTAAAAAGAAAGGTTAAAACAAAAACAAAAACACCTCTTCTGGAGATGTTCAAACAATGTTTCACAAGGGTTTAAAAATGACTAAATGTTGGAAGCAGTCTATGAAACAAGACATGTTGACAAAACTGAATACCCACCAACAAAAGAATTTACTTGAAATATTATCTAACTCTATAGACAAAAATGAACTCAAAATGGTTTAAAGACCTAAACCTCAGTCCCAAATGTATAAAACTCCTAGATGTAAACATGTAGGAAATCTTTCTGGAAATTGGACCCACAAATGATTTACCAGATGTAACAACAAAAGCACAGGCCACAAAATAAAACCAGATATTAATAATTTGAACTATATCAAAATTATAAACTATAGCCATGAAATCAAAAGATGCTTACTCCTTGGAAGGAAAGTCATGACCAACCTAGATAGCATATTGAAAAGCAGAGACATTAACATTACTTTGCCAAAAAAGGTTCCTTCTAGTCAAGGCTATGGTTTTTCCAGTGGTCAAGTATGGATGTGAGAGTTGGACTGTGAAGAAAGCTGAGTGCCAAAGAATTGATGGTTTTGACCTGTGGTGTTGGGGAAGACTCTTGAGAGTCCCTTGGACTGCAAGGAGATCCAGCCAGTCCGTTCTGAAGGAGATCATCCCTCGGATTTCTTTGGAAGGACTGATGCTGAAGCTGAAACTCCAATACTTTGGCCACCTCAGGCGAAGAGTTGATTCATCGGAAAAGACTCTGATGCTGGGAGGGATTGGGGGCAGGAAGAGAAGGGGACGACAGAGCTGAAATGGCCGGATGGCATCACTGACTCAATGGACGAGTTTGAGTAAACTCTAGGGGTTGGTGATGGACAGGGAAGCCTGGCGTGCTGCGATTCATGGGGTTGCAAAAAGTCGGACACGACTGAGGAACTGAACTGAACTGCATTAAAGTGCAGTGAGTTTGAAAAGACAATTAACAGTAAAAGAGAAAATATGTGGAAATCATACATCTGATAGTGAGTACAAAGAATATATAAAGAATTTTAAGAGGGACTGAGATCACCAGTTCCACCATAGGTACCATTCCCCAATCAACCATCCAACGCATTGCAAATACAAAACAGAAACACTAAGAGTAACACAGAAATTTGAACTCAATGATAAAATGAAAAAAAAATACTTACAATGCACAGAACAACAGTGCAGCCAATAGCCCCATAGATATGAGAATGTGAACTGGGACAAAGTTGTCCTGGGATAAATTCCCATACCATTTACAGAGGCTAAAATATATGGTCCTTGATATACAGGAACAACACTGTCATGGTGCCCTTGACAAAGTCTCCAAATCCAGAAAAAATGTGGAAAGATGTAACAGGCTCTTGTGATACTTTCTCTCTCATAATCTTAGAACATACTGACCATTCTACTGGATAGCTTCAAGTGGTGAGTTTGTGCAGAGCAAGAAAATAACATTAGGACTAGTGTCTGCTAGTAAATCCACTCCACAGAGACTCAGCAGAGGCTGCCAATTAAACATAGGTGGATTATCACAGCAAGGAAAAACCAGATAAACTTTCAGACCCTCAGGAATATATTTCAAATAAATTTAAGAGGTAAAATGATACAAAGTAAGGAGAATGGAACATCGGGAACAGCTGACATTCCCAGACTGGGTAGAACAGCACAAGAGTAAAAATAATACAACATGAAGGTCAGACATTAGAGGATCTTGAGATGAGACCATGCGCTCGACCTACAGACGGCAAGGTAAGAGTCCGTGAGATTCACATATGCTCCCCTCATAGGATCTAGGATCAAAAAGACAATCTCTCTACCCACTCTCCTTACATTTTCCTAAGTAACAACCACAGAGGATCCAATCCACCAGCTGTCCCACTCCTAAACAGAAAAAAACAGCCCTTTGGGATACTCGTTCTTTATACATTCTATTTTTCACTACTTTTACATCACTCCCCACTGTCCAGAGCTTTTTCTCATGCTCCAATGTGAAGATAATATTCAGATCAGAAACAGAAATTCTGGGACTCCCCTGGTGATCCAGTGGTTAACACTCTGCACTTCCAATGCAGGGGGTGCAGGTTTGATTCTTAGTCAGGGAACTAAGATCCCACCTGCAGAATGGTAGAGCCAAAAAAAAAAGCAAGCAAAAACAAACAATAAGAAGTAGATATTCAGGGTTATCAGAAGAAACAAATCTAAAGAGCTGCGGATTTTTTTAAACACTGAGCCAAAAGTCAAAAGGCAGAAAATAGGAAATCAGGTTTTTTGGTGTTTTTTTTTTTTAACATTTGCCAGTGAGCTTTGTACATAATTAAGCTCTAGGACAACCTCAGATGTGACATGAAACAGACACAGCATCTGAAGAGGGTCAGTTTAACCTTGTGAAGCTGTGTCATGCCCCAGTCACCAGAACTCTCAGATGAAAGACATCAGGGCCTCCCAAGGGGCACACAGGGAAAATGCAGATACCCAAGGGTAGCTCTGGAAGGAAGTCATCCTCACCCACACACAGCAGGTTCCTGTAGGTCTCCAGCATCACATCCCTGTACAAGGCCCTCTGAGCAGGACCCAGGAATTCCCACTCCTCCTGAGTAAATTTGATGGCCACATCCTCAGAGGTCAGTCGTTCCTGAAATGAAACCACATGTCACCAAAAGGGCCATGAAAAGTTCTCATTTTCATGCAAAAGAGAAAGGGTGGTAAGGGGTACGGATTGACTTGGTTGTAGTATGTGTTCTAACAGATCCATGCAGGGGTATCTGGAGAAATTATGCATCTCTTAATTTTAATTTCTTATGTTTTTTCATATGGCGTTATGAGATCCTCCAATTAATATGGATTTTTCATCACTGTTCAAAATCCATGAAATATATTTGAATAAAGCTCAACACTGTTTTGGCTATACAGAAGTGTCAGATATTATGTTCTACCCAGTGAGTGCAACTCATTATCTCGATGAGGTACAGCATGAGTGGTGTCTTCAGAGATGACAAAGTCCACGGCACTTTTAACGGAAAGGTCAAAAGTTTCAGTTATGACGTTGATAACAGCAGCAAAGACCAAAAGTGTCTGAAGGCTTCCTGTTGCTCTAAATTACTGTAGTATTACTCTAAACATTAAATAAGTACTTTACAGGCAAGAACCTGTCATCAATATAATAGCTCATTAAAGAACGCTCTGTTCCCACCTTACAGAAGAAAAACTGTGTCACAGACACTCTGAGAAACTCGACTCAGATCAACAAGGTAAGAAATGTTACACGAAGCACCTGAACTCAGAGGCTTGGGCTCAGCAACTGAAGCTTAAGCATCTAACAGTTAAGTAATACAGAGAACATTGAAAGTCCTTTGACAGAGAGCTCCTAAAGAAAACTTGAAAGAAGTCCAAGGTGAGCCTCTTCCCTGCCGCTCTGTCTTCTCTGCAGGGGGAGCAGCTCTAGGGCCTCAGGCCTTCATCCCCTGAAAATGGACGCCTATGCCAAATTCGTCTCCACTCCCTCCCTGATCGGGACAACCTCCTCCCCCCTGTTGAGTGATCACTGTCCACAGTGGTGGTGAAGGACTGAAGACACTGACCCATGAGAGCCACAGCAGCTTGGCAGCCCCAGGTCCCCGAACCATCTCACTTATTCCTAGCCACAGCTTCCAAACCAGTGCCATTTCAAAGGACTCTGACACAGCAGCCAAGTTCCCTGGAGCTCGACCTGCCACAGAAGGGGTGGCTGGCCCACTGGGCTTGGCCCTCTCAAAGGCTATGGGGCTATTTTGCCTGATGATGGTCTAGCTCATCTTCACGATGTGAAGGAGCTGTTTCCACCTCCCATAGCTCTTTTTCCTGTGTCTATCCAGTATGTTCTCTTTCCTGTAACTCCTCAGGCAGCCTGGGGAAAGTGGTGGGCTCAGGGGTTGACAGAAGGAAAACAAATAAATATTGTATTAATATGAAAAAAAAAAAAAAAAGTCCAAGGTGAAGAATGTGGAATGGCATGAAAGGTCATTATACACGTGGATACAGAAACACAAGTGTTAGTAATTTGCTACGTAAAACACTAACATGATTGTTTAGAAAATTCCAAGGCCACAGATTATACTGATAACATACTTTCAACTGAAAAAAAAAGGTGATATGTAGTTTTTAAATCATGATGTCTTCTATCTAAACCACAAAGTTGCACATGCATGCATGCTTATCTATAAAAAATTAACTGACATGAGAGGATTCGTCTCTTGATTTTTTTGGGGGGACAATTTTATGTCATCCTTTTATTCACATGTATTTCAGCATCTTTCAGATGATAAAAATGTACCCTTTGTACTCAGCTGAGTTTGTCAACAGGATTCTATACTAGGCTACCAAAAGAAAACTTAAAAAAGAATACTTGAACTCAATTCATAATAAAATTACCATATACAAAAGTACAAATACAATTATATCCATTTAAATTTACATAGCAAGGCATCAACAGAAGGCAAAGACTTTCTTTGCTTTTTTTCCCATTAATAAAACAGTGATTTGAAATTAGAAGAGTCCTAAATTATGACAAAAAAAATTATCACAATAATAAAGTAAAAAAACTTCTTGGAGAATTAAAAATCATGGCAAAAAAAGAATATGGAAAAAATAAAGGTATTAAGCAAGACTATCTCAAGAAACATCATGATGGGAAGGAAACATTCAATACATTCCTTCTGAAATTACAGTGGCATGAAAGGAGCTGTCCAGGGTGCCTGTCTTTCGCCACCATATGATGTGCATGGGCAGGGGCCACCAGAAGAAGTAAGAGGAGGAAAACTACAGGGCAAGAGACACAGAGTTTGTCAGAGAGTTGAAACTGGTAGTACTCACAAACCTACGGACATGGAAAGGTGAAAAGTGAAAGGATAGAAAAAGACAGTCCATCCTAAAGAGAGCAGCGGAGACTGTTACATCAGACAAAGTAAACTGAAGAAAAAAAAGTGCAATGAGATAAATACTGTGTAATGATAAAACGGTCAATTTACCAAAAAGCTGTAACAAGTAAATATCTAAATATACATCTAACATTAGATATCTCAGAAAAATGAAGCAAACATTAAAGGAAAGGAAGACAGAAATAGCTGCACAGGAGTAGTACAAGATTTCAACGCCCAAGTTGAACAGGCATGCACAGATCACACGGCCCAAAAGCATAAAACACATGCATCTCAAGGACACATAAAACATGCTCTATGAGAGACCACATGTTAGGCCAAAATTAACCATTTTAAGAGACTGATACCATAAAAGTATGTCCCCTAACAACAATGAAATAAACAGAAGAAAAAAAGAAAATTCCCCAAATGTGGACATTAAACAACTCACTCTTACACCACAAATGGGTCTAAGAAAAAAATTACATGGAAATTTTTAAATACATGGATGAAAACGAAAAGACAACATTACAAAATTTATAACACACAGAGAAGACTGTACTAAAAGAAAACTCTGAACTGTTAAATGTTTACAGCAAAAAAGAGAAAACATCTTAATCTGAAATCTATTTTTAGACCTCTAGGACGCAGAACACGGAAAGCTAAACTCAAGTTTAGCAGAAGGAAACAGGTAACTAAGAAAGATTAAACCAGAGATAAAATAGAAAGCAGAAAAATATAAAAATCAACAAACCAAGAGTTGATGTTATGAAAAAACTGTATAGGAAAACCCCAACCTAGACTAAGGAAAAGAGAAAAAAAGATTCAAATAACTAAAACCAGATATGAAACAGGACTGGTTACAACAGAGGTTAAAGGAAGTTTCTAGGAAGTACTATAATCAATAAAAAGATCTTCACGACCAAGATAATCACGATGGTGTGATCACTCATCTAGAGCCAGACATCCTGGAATGTGAAATGGGCCTTAGAAAGCATCACTACGAACAAAGCTAGTGGAGGTGATGGAATTCCAGTTGAGCTATTTCAAATCCTGAAAGATGATACTGTGAAAGTGCTGCACTCAATATGCCAGCAAATTTGGAAAACTCAGCAGTGGCCTCAGGACTGGAAAAGGTCAGTTTTCACTTCAATCCCAAAGAAAGGCAATGCCAAAGAATGCTCAAACTACCGCACAACTGCACTCATCTCACACGCTAGTAAAGTAATGCTCAAAATTATCCAAGCCGGCCTTCAGCAATACATGTACCGTGAACTTCCAGATATCCAAGCTGGTTTTAGAAAAGGCAGAGGAACCAGAGATCGAATTGCCAACATCTGCTGGATCATCGAAAAAGCAAGAGAGTTCCAGAAAAACATGTATTTCTGCTTTATTGACTATGCCAAAGTCTTTGACTGTGTGGATCACAAGAAACTGCGGAAAATTCTGAAAGAGATGGGAACCAGACCACCTGACCTGCCTCTTGAGAAACCTATATGGAGGTCAGGAAGCAACAGTTAGAACTGGACATGGAACAACAGACTGGTTCCAAATAGGAAAAGGTGTACGTCAAGGCTGTCTATTGTCACCCTGCTTATTTAACTTCTATGCAGAGTACATCATGAGAAACGCTGGGCTGGAAGAAGCACAAGCTGGAATCAAGATTGCCGGGAGAAATACCAAAAACCTCAGATATGCAGATGACACCAACCTTATGGCAGAAAGTGAAGAGGACGAAAGTGAAAAAGGAGAGTGAAAAAGTTGGCTTAAAGCTCAGCATTCAGAAAACGAAGATCATGGCACCGATCCCAACACTGCATTGGAAATGGATGGGGAAATAGTGGAAACAGTGTCAGACTTTATTTTGGGGGGCTCCAAAATCACTGCAGATGGTGACTGCAGCCATGAAATCAAAAGATGCTTACTGCTTAGAAGAAAGTTATGACCAACCTAGATAGCATATTAAAAAGCAGAGATATTACTTTGCCAACAAAGGTCCGTCTAGTCAAGGCTATGGTTTTTTCAGTGGTCATGTATGGATGTGAGAGTTGGACTGTGAAGAAAGCTGAGCGCCAAAGAATTGATGCTTTTGAACTGTGGTGTTGGAGAAGACTCTTGAGAGTCCCTTGGACTGCAAGGAGATTCAACCAGTCCATCCTAAAGGAGATCAGTCCTGGGTGTTCATTGGAAGGACTGATGCTAAAGCTGAAACTCCAATACTTTGGCCACCTCATGTGAAGAGTTGACTCACTGGAAAAGACCCTGATGCTGGGAGGGACTGAGGTCAGGAGGAGAAGGGGATGACAGAGGATGAGATGGCTGGATGGCATCACCGACTTGATGGACATGAGTTTGACTGAACTCCAGGAGTTGGTGATGGACAGGGAGGCTTGGTGTGCTGTGATTCATGGGGTCGCAAAGAGTCAGACACTACTTAGAGACTGAACTGAACTGACTGACTGATGACCAATAATGCCTATCAATGACAGTATATAGGAGATACTGGCAAATTCTCAGAAACATGCAAACTATTTTACTTATTAAGAAATAAAAAAATTGAGAAGTGTTGAAAGTGAAAGTGTTAGCCACTTAGTTGTGTCTGAATCTTTGTGACCTCATGGACTGTAGCCCACAAGGCTCCTCTGTCCATGGAATTTCTCCAGACAAGAAGACTGGACTAGACAGCCATTGCTTTCCCCAGGGAATCTTCCAACCCAGGGACAGAATCTGGGTGTCCCTCACTGCAGGCATATTCTCTATGATTTGAGTCACTAGGTAAGCCCATTATAGCTAGAGAGATTTAAAAAGTAGTCAGAAACCTCTAAGAAAAATACAGGATCAAATTCTACCAAACATTTACAGAAGAATTACCACCAATCCTGCTAATTCTATGCAGCAAGCATGATTGTAATAGTTTGATGATTTCCCAAAGACACAAGAAAGGAAAACTGGAAACCAATACCACTGAAGAATACTGATGCAAAATTAAAATACTTGCAAACCAACTTCAACACATATTAAAAAGATCTGGAGAAACAGACACAGAGAACGGATGGAGGGGGGAGGGGAGGAAGGAGAGGGCGAGAAGAGAGCCAATGCGAATTTGCTGAATGACTCAGGCAACTCAGAGGGGCTCTCTAACAACCTACAGGGGTGGGATACAGAGGAAGATGGGAGGGAGGGGACATATGTATACCTATGGCTGATTCATGTCGGTATTTGGCAGAAAACAACAACTTTTGTAAAGCAATAACCCTTCAATTAAAATAATTTAGATAAATAAATAAAAAGATCTGACATCATGACCAAGTGGATTTTATTCACATAAGGCAAGGAGAAGTCAACATATAAAAATCAATTAATATGACACACTACATTAACAGATTAAAGGGAAAAAAACCAGGATCATCTAGATGCAGAAAAAAATCAGTTATCTTCCTTCCCACATGACAAAGTTTCATAGGTAAAAATCATAAACATTACAAAAGAAACATGCTATATCAAAAGTGATTCTTTAATAACCACACAAAGGATCAATCACCCAATTAACTCATTATCAAAACTGCCATGGCAATCTTTGTAGAAGTAGGATAAAACATGGTGAAAGTCACAGAACTATTCAAAGAGCAAACAGCAAAACTCTTGAAGAAAGAAGATGGAGGTCTTTCTATTTCAAAACATATTACAAGGTAATCAAGGTGATGTGCTACTGGTATAAAAACAGACAAAGAAACCAACTGAACAGAACACAGTACTCAGAAATAATTCTTTGTGTATATGTAGGTATATTCACAAGGATGTAAAGATACACAAAAGGGCAAGGACAGTCTCAATAACCATGATACTGAGAAAATAGATATCTGACAGCAAAAGAGTGAAGCTGGAATCTTGCTTGCATTCAAGGTTAAAACATCTCTGTGTCAAAGCATTCAATCCACAGAGTGAAAGGACAACCTCTGAATGGAGGTGATGAAACTTACCACCTGCCAGAGACTTAGATTCATTTCACAGTTTAAATCTGATGATGAACTAAAAAACCCTGTATCACTGATGTCTATTTCTGAACTTTCCATTTTATTAACAATAAGGATTTAAAGAGGTTGACCCACATCTTTAGTTTGAACTGCCTTAAAAAAGTCAGAACAAACTGCCCCTAATTGATCTGATTCCCAGATTTTACCAGGTATTATACATATTAATACCTGACTTCCACGTGCAGTTTCCTTACCCTGGTTGACAGAGAGCAGACAGCACATCCAGATGAGCCCTAAGCAAATCCCTGCTGCCCAACAACACTGAGACCCTGTCTCCAACCCGTGGGTGAGAAGCCCTGCCCGGGACGGTGCCCAGGGGAGCCTCCTCACAAGGGCCAGGTCACCGGGTCATGGCGAGACAGGATCCAAGTGGAGACGACAGGCCCTGAGGGAAGGCCCCAGGTGAGTATACGTGTACAAGAGCCAGACAGGACACTCCAGAGTCAGACACGATTCGCAAGTCCAGAGAACGGCATTTCAGGAAGGACAGACTAAATATGACCTTACCTGACAAAGAGCCATGTCTCACTCCTTTTCTTTCCTCTTCCTCAACTTCAGGGCTTCCTCAGGCAACACAAGTCTTCAGAGGTCTATCATGAAAGTTGAAAACATGCTGTTTAATGCTCAGAGTCAACACATCCTCTTCCTGAGCCCCAACCGCCCACATGGGAAGCCCTCACCGTGTGGAACAGACAGTTCCCTGTGGCCAGTCTCAGGAGGGACTCAGGACAGTCAATTCTGGCACAGAGACCAACATGGGACTTTCCCACACTTTCCCTCACATCACACTCCCTTCCTGGTGAGGCCTCATGCACACAGCAGCAGGGGCCACCTCCACTGACCCCACGATCCCCTTCAGGTCACACAGCAGGCCCTTGTCCAGCCTCAGTCAGAGCAGAGTGCCCCCTCCTCAGCCCAGATCTCTGCCCTCAGGACTGGGAGGACTCAGAGTCCTGATGCTCAGCGAGGGATCCACACTGGAATCAACTGGGACACCTTAAACATTCTTGTGCTGTGGACCAACACAAACTACCTGAAGGGGAATCTCTGGTCAGAGGGTATAAAACATGGGTATGCAAAACGCCTCATCAATGAAGCGTGAAGCCTGGATTGAGCACCATTCAGAGGAGAAAAGCTCCTCCCAACTCTCTTTCTTTCCCAGCCATACTAAGGTGTAACTAACAAAAATGGTATAAACGTACTGTGTACAAAGTGATCATGTGATAGATTCATACACTGAACAATTGTTATAGTCGAGTAGGTTACACTTCCACCTATGAGTACACTTTATTATTTCTCTCTGGGTGAATTTCAAGTATATAGAAACACTACAGGCAGCATGCAGTACCTCAGATCCCCAGAACTTACTTATTTTACAATTGATAATCTCTGCTCTTTGACTAACAGTGCCTCATTTCCCCTCCACTCAGGTCCTGGTAACAGCCTTATTACTCGATGGTTCTGAGTTTGACAAGTCTAGTTTCCACATAGTGTCTGTCCTCCTTTGTGAGGCTTATTTAACTTGGCATAATGTTCTCTAGGTTCATTCATTTTGGCATAAGTGCAGGATTCTTGATTTTTATATTTATATACAGAGAAAAAATAGTTCATGAATATACAGTATATAATAGATATTTCTATACCACTCTTTTGTTACCTATTCTTTTGTCAAGAGACATCTGGCCTGTGTCTATGCCTTGGCTACTGCAAATCCAGTCACACTCATGGGACTGTGGACATTGCCCTGAAAAACTAATCGCTTATTATTTGGATATCTGTCAGAAATGAGTTTGACAGACTGTAGGCTTATTTTATGTTAATTTGTTAAGGAACTTCCATTTTGTTTTCCAACATAGCAGTACCATTTACATTACCACCAACAGTGCACTTAAGATTCCGTGTTTTCTGTACTGTGCCTGTGTGTGTGCTTATTTTGGGAGGGACAGCAGTGGATAACACAGAACCTAACACTGGCCAGGCAGCAAGAGAGTTGCAGCTGCATCTTCTAGAGGACAAGCCTCCGGGTAGCAGATCACTGTGCATCGCTGCCCTCTGATTCTCTGAGCCATCTTCCCCTACGTCACAGGACTTTATGACTCTTCTCAGGTTGGGCCCAGAGAGCCCTACCGAGCAGGACCACCTTATAACAAGCATTCTGTGACTTTAACCTTAGTGCTTGTAATTTCCCAGCGCGCCTCAAACAAACTTACAAACGTTCATGGTGTCCAACAGAGTGTCCACAGAGCCCATAATGAGCCTCTAACCCTCTTACACAAACACAAAGCATTCCAAGCCCTGATAGCTCATGCATGAGGCAAAATACAAAAGAGGACACCCAAGGATCCACAGACACAAGATACCATAGTTTCATTTAGAGTGAGTGATCCAGGTCAAACATCGAAATCTCCAAAGACTATGAAACAGAGGGATAACTCCAATGATGCACATGGCCCAGTGAGACCTCACCATCTTCCAAGGAAACACTCCAGATTCTCTTGGTATCTTCCCAAATGCACATGAACCTTTCTGCACCAGCAACTCCAAGTACACAATGATACCAAAGTTGATGCAAAAAATGACCTGAGATTTTCCCTGTTACGCTACAGTGCCTGCCTGCTAAAAGAGCCACCAAAAGCCAGGGAGTGGAGTGGATGCTGGGGGCACCTGCTAGAACCAGCCCCTCAAGCCCAAGGCTCCCATCCTCCTGCATCCACAGCTGCCTGCGGGCTCAGCCCAGGCCACAGTTCTAACAGTGGAAAAGACTTCTCTTGGCTGAATTCCATGTCCTTCATTGCTGTTCATGTGTGGTCACGAGTTGTCAAATCAAACCTGTGCAGCCAAGTGTCAGCCTCAGCACTACTGTCCCGGGGAACATGAGCTAAGGCATTGGAACCTCAAACCATTCCATGCGGGCTCTCCAACAAACCTGCTACCAGGTTCTCCAGCCTGAACTGAGACATTCTCTTCCAACAGATCCACACACCCCTTGTCCCTGCAACTACACTTGGGATGGGCGCACGCTCCATTCACTACGCCCACTTTGATGGCCCCAAGTACTGCCACAAGCCTCCTGCAGACCCCACCAGGCTCTCTCCGCTTTCCCCATTTGTCTACCTCTCCTCCCTGCATGACTGGACTAAGCAAGACTAAAGCGCACAGGGGTTTCTTGGCAAAGGGGATCACAAGAGGAGTGCCCACGAGCTACCACCAAAAGGACACTGCAGATTCAGCATGAAAATCAAGAGACTGGCCCTCCTGGGAAAGTCTGCCACCACCTGGGGATATTATGGAGTCCACGTACAAAGGCATTTGAGATGAGGAAGTCTCAAAGCAAGGGTCTCCAGGTCTCACTATCTCCTGTTTTGCCCACCCACACCTACTTGGAAGATATTCTAGCTCTTGAGGGGTGCGGGGGACAGCGTCTCCTTCCTACCCCATTAGGTTTGGGATTTCTGCTCATCCTCAGCGCGATGAAATCACAATCACTGACACTGAGCACATGAACTCATAGATGGCAAAGCTGCTGTCCACGATGGTGACTGGTCCCTGGATGGACAAAGCGTAGATCTAGGGGCTGCAGTGGACTAAACACAGCAGACTAAACATGGGGACATCTCAGCCCACTGCTTGAGGACACCAGTTCTGTAGGGCTTTTCAGGACTTCCTATATTTCTTGGCTCTTCTTTTGAGTAATTAAGTAGTCACAGGGGGCAAAGATCAATTACAGCTGAAATGTCCAGAACATGGGAAACATCTTCATCACCTGCCCTGTTCTCTTGGTCTTTCCTGAGGATTATTCAGCCCAACCCATAGTCCTGTCATCTACAGACATTTCCAGTAACAGGTACTGCAGCCACGCTGGGAAGAAGAGGAACACTATGAGCCCTAAAAAGAGGGGAACCAGGAAGGACTCAAAATAACCCATGAAGAAGGGCATTAATTTCTGCTGATGGCAACTGATACACAGGCAATAAACCTGGGTAACAGGAGAGAGACTGTTAGGAGGGCATGGGGAGACCTCTCTGAGCCTAGACTTGAAGGGTGACAAAGGGCCTCAGCCAGGGTGACTTGAAGGTGAGAAACGAAACTAAGATGTCAGACAGAAATGGTTTTGGTATTTGGAAACAGAGAAAAGGTAAATGATACCAGGACAGGCTGAACCATGAGCAAAGAGTCAACTCCCAGGATGAGGCTGGAGACACTGACAGGGCCCTGAGCTTGACAGAGGGCTGTGGAACCACAGCGAGGAGTCAAGCTTTTGCCCCAGGAAAAGATGAAAGCCAGTGGAGGTCTGAACGTCAGGATGTAAAAGAAATCTCCCTTCAGATTTAGCCTTATTCATAGAAGTCATCTAATTCTGAGCCTGTGATCCTGCCTCCATCCTACAGTTTTCCTTTTCATTTTTCATTGAGGGATGACTGGGATCTATTTAAAATTCTCATTACCACCAGACACTCCCTCCAAACCAGAACTGCCACAAACAGACACACAGCCAATTTGGCTAATCATTTCAGGAGTCAGTGTTGCTCACGCTCAGAGTTTCCGGTCTAGCCTCTCATCTCCATGTTACAAGTGGGCTCCCTCAGGCCCAGAGAGAAGCCGTTTATGAGAAGGTCTGAGCTGAGTGAAGAGAACCGGTATAAGTGAATAATGAAATGAGAGGCTGAAGGGCAAGGGGGCCAAGTTTGTCCCTAATGCCCATCCCATTTAAGACTAGGAACATCTGTCATGTATCTGAGCAAAAGAAACTTTTCTTTCAAGATTGGGTCAAACTGACACCAAGCAGGTAATTCTTTATTATAAGATTGCAGTAAAATATTTTAAAAATACAGAATTGCAAATATATATCCACTGGTACAAAAAACATTGTAAGGGGTCAGCTTAGAAATAGGATCTGACCAATCTTTTTCATCATGAACAGAGAGACTCTGTTGGAAGGTTTCAGGTCAGTCCAGCTCATCCTTCCTCATTTGCACAGAAAAGTCAAAAAGGGACCTGAGGGAAACATCTTCATATCACCTCACAGCTCACTTTTTTCACTGATCATAGAAAATGGAGAAAACAGACCATTAGACTAACCAGTTAAACTAGGTAGTTTTTTTTTCTTTTTTTGAAAGGAAAGAATGAAGCATTTTATTTTGTTGCTTTTATCGTGTTAAATGTTCTTTTATTTTCCCATTTCTCAAAGAAATGCCTTTAATTTCACAAGACCTAATGTCATACCTCCGTCATTCTCTGGTAAAGAGCTGAGACCAGAAATATCCATTTGTGTGTGCACACATAAACACATACACACAATTCATGTCTTTGGTAAAACCACAGCTGAAAATATGTCTGTTTTATTATACGATGTCCCATACATAAAACCCTCCAAGATGTATTTCTCTTTGAATTCAGAGAAAGAGAGGGGAGGTGATCTTTGCTTATTAACTTTTATTTTTTCAGTTTCCTCATTTTTAATTTTTAATTATTTTAATTGGAAGATAATACTTTATAATATTGTGATGGCTTTTGCCATACATCAACATGAATTGGACATGTGTCTCCCCCATCCTGAACCCCCTTCCACCTTCCTCCTCACCAGATCTCTCTGGGCAGTTCCAGAGCTCTGGCTTTGGGTGCCCGGCTTTGTGCATCGAACTTGCACTGATCATTCTATTTTACATATGGTAATATGCATGTTTCAATGTTATTCTCTCAAACCATCCCACCCTCACCTTCTCCCACTAAGTCCAGAAGTCTGTTCTTTACATCTGTCTCCCTTTGTTGCCCTGCATGTAGGATCACTGGTACCATCTTTGTAAATTCCATATATACACATTAATATACAGTATTTGTCTTTCTCTTTCTGACTTATTTCACTCTGTATAATATGCTCTAGGTTCATCTACCTCATTAGAACTGGTAAACGAAGTGACATTTTTGCTAAGTATGGCACAAAATAGTCCAAGATGATTTACTACTCACCAAAGAAAATTTCAAATGTACGAGATGAAGGGAAGAAAGCACTCAGGCAAGGAATGAATCTGAAAAAAATATGAAAAAAAAATTGTGAATTATTTTTCATCTAAAAATCTGGTGTCAAAGTTTAAAAAAACACTGAGAATAATCATATTTAGAAAAGGATGGTAAGAGTAGAATACTGGAAACTTAAAAAGCTTATTTCTGAAGTTAAAAATGATTACAGAAACGGAATGAATTAAGACCTACTCCAAGCCACAAAAAGCAACATACATAAAGAAAGGAGAAAGTGTGAATCCAGTATAAAAAAAGTGTTCCTTTAAAAATGCTACTCAATAGTGATACAGTGCATGAGAATCTGCCTGATAATACAGGGGACATGGGTTCTATCCCTCCTTCAGGAAGATCCCACAAGTACAAGCAACTAAGCCTGTGCACAACTACTGAGCCTGTGCTTTAGAACCTGGGAGCCACAACCCCTGAGCACACAGCACAGCCTGGCCAAAAAAATTCATTAAAAAAAAAAAAAGCTACCACAGAGTGACACCCTGCAGTCAGTCATTTCTTGTCCCAGGTCTCTTCTTCCCTGACCTCTATCTCATGATAGGACAAGGGAAGGGGGTCTCTCACACCTCAGTGAATCAAGCCACTGCCCCAGGCTCAACAGGGTTTGCAAATGAAAGTCATCTTCTGCCACAACTAATAAATAAAGACACAAGCCTCATAGATAGGAGTTTTGAAATTCTCATCCTCCTCTGTATAACTAAAGAAATTATCTGTATCCAGACAACTGGCCACACCTGGATCGAGCTTACCCCTCTGTTCACCTATCTCCCTATTTCATCTGGGTCTCGGTGTCTCTTTTTCTCCCCCTCTGCTCTCCTGCTGCTCCTGTCCTATTTCCTCCCTCACAAGTGTCCTGTCCCAGGCTGCTGCAATTCGTTCCCCCTCGAAATGCTCTCTCTCCAACCTTCCTGAGTCTTTCAAAAATCCATACCTAAGTCTGCCTCTTTCTTCCCCCATTTCGGCTCCCTCTCTGCGCTCCAGATTACTCCCCTCCTCTCGCTGAGACTCTCCCTTCCTCCCCACTCTCTAGCAGGCCATGTGGCTATGCTTCCTTCCAGCTCTTTCTTCCTGTGCTCCTTACCTCTTTCTCTGTCAACACCATAAAACCAGCCACCTCAAATTGAGACTTGACCCCATGTGGCGGGACTCGAACCGGGTGAAAAGACAACTCGGCACTCTAACCGAAGAGGCCAGGACTCAAACCCGGCCTAAACCCAGTTAGGGACTCTCCACCTCTGATGTCCCTCATCACCCTTCGCCTCCCCGCTCCCATCACTGAGACAGGGCAGTTCTCCCTGTGCTGTTTTCCAGTCCCTGGAGATCTGGCTTTCTGATTTATTAATACTTCTCTATTTTACTCACTTGGCTATTTTCAAGGCTTAACCTCTTTGACTTGACTATCCCTTTGCAAGTCCCTCAGCCAGTCTCAGTTTTCCCATTGGTTCTCCCTGATGCTTTTCTCCTCAGTTTCAGTTATTTCTCTCAGTCCTTCTGACTCTGCTTCTGCTGATCCTCCTGCCTCCTGAATTTACTGAGTGGGCGACAGAACGAGACGCCCCCGGACCGGAAGATCACCATTTCCGACCGAGCTGAACTGGGCATGCAACAGCACTGGCTGTCACATGGCTGGCCCAGGTCACCTGCCCTATGAGGGGTGAGGGGACGGGCTGACAGGAAAGGGGGCTGCTGCGGGGCAAAAGGACCGGCCTCAGGAGACGCGAGGACAGTGGGGCTGAGAGGGAGGGGGCTCAGGAGCGGGGCGGCCTCTCCGGAATCCCGGGACCGGGGAGAGGGCGCGGCCTCTCAGGAGAGCGGGGGCGACCGGCTCTGCCTCCAGCGGTCGAGAAGGTGACGCGGCGGGGCGCTGCTCCAACTAGCGAGAGAGGGCTTTACTTGGCGAGGCCAGAAGTAAAAAAGGGTTTTAAGCAGGACAATGTCGCCAGAGGCGGTGTCTACGCGCACCGAGGGCCGAAACCGCCTCAGCAACACTTAAAACCCAAACGAAAAGATAACTGGGCCGCAGCGGCAGCGTCTATTCGGGGCCGAGCACCGGGTGCCAGGGATTTCAGGTCGCTGGCAATTCCCACACCATGAGGACGAGTGAGCGGGGGCGCAGGTGGGGGTTGGAGGGGTGGCGAGCTCTGCAAACTTACTCGAGAAGGAATCTTAGACGCCGCTCGGGAACCTCGGCTCCGCGCTCTCCAACTTCCGGCTCCGTGTGAAAGGGCTCTTGGTTTTAGAGCCGCGGCTTCCGACCAGGGGCGGGGCGAGCACCCGCTGTGCGCAGAGTTCGTGGGAGGGGCGGGGCGCGGAGGGAGCGGGGCCTGTTACCTTGACAGCATTAAGTTACGTCTGTAACACTGCTCTGGTAAAAGCTTCGTTATGTTGGAAGCCAAGATACTTCCTCTTAAGACTAAAAGGGTTTATTCTCAATAAAAAGCTGTTTTTCACAGCATGGTGTGCTTAGATCTGCCAGTGAGGCTGAAGCAATTCAGGGATCTGGGAACTTGGGCAGTTTTAAGAAATAAGAAAGGGACGAGTCTCTATATTACAAACACAAAACTCTACCTGGGTAGAAATGTGCTATTCCTACCGACACCCTGCAAAACAGCAAACTCAAAATAATGCTCAGTTCAACAAACTCAGGGTCAGTACCTGGGTGTCTGAGATGGAGGACTTAAGGGATATGATCATTTGGGTCACTAACCACAGCTTTAAAAAGAGCAAGACGCTTTAAATGATACTGTGTTATTGTTTCTCCTATCCAACGTGTTTTCATTATTTCCCTTTCTAAACCTTATATGCAGAGTACATCATGAGAAACGCTGGGCTGGAAGAAACACAAGCTGGAATCAAGATTGCCTGAAGAAATATTAATAACCTCAGATATGCAGATGATACCACCCTTATGACAGAAAGTGAAGAGGAACTAAAAAGCCTCTTGATGAAAGTCAAAGAGGAAACCAAAAAAGTTGGTTCAAAGTTCAACATTCAGAAAACGAAGATCATGGCATCCGGTCCCATCACTTCATGGGAAATAGATGGGGAAACAGTGGAAACACTATCAGACTTTATTTTTGGGGCTCCAAGATCACTGCAGATGGTGATTGCAGCCATGAAATTAAAAGATGCTTACTCCTTGGAAGAAAAGTTATGACCAACCTAGATAGTATATTCAAAAGCAGAGACATTACTTTGCCAACAAAGGCCCGTCTAGTCAAGGCTATGGTTTTTCCTGTGGTCATGTATGGATGTGAGAGTTCGACTGTGAAGGCAGAGCACCGAAGAATTGATGCTTTTGAACTGTGGTGTTGGAGAAGACTCTTGAGAGTCCCTTGGACTGCAAGGAGATCCAGCCAGTCCATTCTGAAGGAGATCAGCCCTGGGAGTTCCTTGGAAGGAATGATGCTAAAGCTGAAACTCCAGTACTTTGCCCACCTCATGCAAAGAGTTGACTCATTGGAAAAGACTCTGATGCTTGGAGGGATTGGGGGCAGGAGGAGAAGGGGACAACAGAGGATGAGATGGCTGGATGGCATTACAAACTTGATGGGCCTGAGTCTGAGTGAACTCCGGGAGTTGGTGATGGACAGGGAGGCCTGGTGTGCTGCGATTCATGGGGTTGCAAAGAGTCGGACACACTGAGTGATTGAACTGAACTGAACTGATACTGTGAAAGGATTATCACAAAAAGTTTACCTAGCATCCATAATTTCCTATGAAGGAATGAATGAATGAATGAAGTCACTCAGTTGTGTCCGACTCTTTGCGACCCCATGGACTGTAGCCTACCAGGCTCCTCTGTCCATGGGATTTTCCAGGCAATGGTACTGGAGTGGATTGCCATTTCCTTCTCCAGCGGATCTTCCCAACCCAGGGATCGAAACTGGTCTCCCACATTGTAGACAGACGCTTTACCGTCTGAGCCACCAGGAAGTAGGCGTAATTTTTCTTTTCTTCTATTTTGCTTTCTCTTTTTAGGTTATCTATAATTTCAAACTCTATCTATTTCTAGATAACCTAAAAAGAGAAAGCAAAATAGAAGAAAAAAACATTTTTTTTCTTTTGATGAGAACCGCATTATTCTTTAAAATACTCTATTCTATACTTCGGAGGAAGTGCTTAGTCACTCAGCTGTGTCAGATTCTTTGCAACCCCATGGACCATAGCCTGCCAGGCTCCTCTGTCCGTGGGACTCTCCAGGCAAGAATACTTGAGTGGATTGCCATGCCCTCCTCCAGGGGATCTTCCCAACCCAGGGATCGAACCCAAGTTTTGTGCATTGCAGGCAAATTCTTTACTGTCTGAGCCACCAGGGAAGCCTGACTATTAAGTATCTTTCCCAAAAACTTGTTTAGGAAATTACACTAAACTAAATAATATCAATAATGTAACTTCAAGTTGATTATATGTTCAGTATGAACATAATTAGAATTTTTCACTATTTTCAAGTTGTAATATATTTTAGGACTTTATTTTCTAAAGCTATGACAAACCTTGACAGCATATTAAAAAGGAGAGACATTATTTTGCCCACAAAGGTCTGTATAGTAAAGCTATGGTTTTTCCAGTAGTCATGTATGGATATTAGAGCTGGACCATAAAGAAGGCTGAGTGGTAAAGAACTGATGCTTTTGAACTGTGGTGCTGGAGAAGACTCTTGAGAGTCCCTTGGACTGCAAGATCAAACCAGTCAATCCTAGGGGAGATCAATCCTGAATATTCACTGGAAGGGCTGATGTTGAAGCTGAAGCGCCAATACTTTGGTCACGTGATATGAAGAGCCAACTCATTAGAAGAGCCCCTGATGCTGGGAAAGATTGAAAGCAGGAGAAGAAGGGAAAGACAGAGAATGAGATGGCTGAATGGCATCATCCACTCAATGGACATGAGTTTCAGCAAGCTCTGGGAGATGGTGAAGGACAGGGAAGGCTGGCATGCTGCTGTCCACAGGGTTGCAAAGAGTCGGACATGACTGTCCAAATGAACAACAACAACGTTCTCTCAAATGTGTGTAAAAAAGTCTGAAAAATAGTCTTCCGAAGATTTGAGATTTCTGGATGAGCACCATACCCCCATCAAATCATGGAATCTAATCAACATTTTCAGAACCTTCAAAAATGGCAGATTACATGTTATTTTCCAAAACACATGTCAAAATATATCAGTCTTAGCAAAATCTTCTTAGATGCCCTTCTAGTAGCCAACTCCCACACTTAGATTTGTTTCAGAGCAGACTGTTTGATTCGAAATCTCATAGGCATTCTCTTCCTTATTCAATTCAGTTCACTCACTCAGACGTGTCTGACTCTCTGTGACCCCATGAATCACAGCACGCCAGGCCTCCCTGTCCATCACCAACTCCCAGAGTTCACTCAAACTCATGTCCATCGAGTCAGTGATGCCATCCAGCCATCTCATCCTCTGTCGTCCAAACTGAGCTATCAGGGAAGCCCAAATGAAATATTAACTTCTGCATTAAAAAAAAAAAGAAAGAATGCCATTTGCAGCTACATGAATGGAATTAGAGATTATCATACTAAGTGAATAAGCCAGACAAAGACAAATTATCACTTATATGTGAAATTTTAAAAAAGATCTAATTGAACTTACATACGAAACAGAAACAGACCCAGAAACGTAGAAAACAAACACAGAAGTGACCAAAGCGGAAGGTAGGAGGGATAAATCAGGATTTGGGATTAATACAGACACACTCCTAGGTATAAAACCGATACCCAACAAGGAGCTCCTACACAGTACAGGGAACTATACTTCATAGTTTGTAATACCCTATAAGGGAAAAGGATGTGTCAAAGAATATATATAAATAAAACAATCACTTTGCTGTATACCCCAAATTAACTGAACACTGTAAATCAACAACTTCAATAAAAAATTTCTAAGTAATAATACCTACAAATTACATATCCTAAAATAAACAGGTAAATTTGTAGAAACATACTATCTAATCCTTAATCATAAAGCCAATAAAAATGTGAACCAAATTATAACTAGAAAGATTCAAGCAGTAATTAAAATCCTCACACTAAGAAAAACCTAGGGTCAGATGCCATCTGTGAAATTATACTAAACCTTTACAAAAGAAGCACCTCTAATCCTGCCAAAAATATTACAAAGAGTTGAAGATGCAACACTGACAAACTCACTGAATGGAGCCAACATGATTCTGAAATCAACCAAAAAAGATAAAAGAACAAAAAAGTAAAATCCAATACTCCCTGATGAATATTGATGCAAAATCCTTAACAAAACACCAGCAAACCAACTTCAACACCACATTAAAAAGATCTGAATTCATGACCAAGTGAATTTTATTCATATAAAACAAAGAGGACTCAACAAACAAAAATCAATTTATACATCACATTAACAGAATAAAGGGGAAAAACAACAAATGACCACCTCAATTGACACAGAAAAAAAGCATCTTACAAAATTCAACCACCTTTAAATATATATACACAAACTAGAAAAAATAAGGTATCTCAAAGTAAAATATACCCTGTATGAAAAGAGCACACCTAACATTGTTCTCAATGCTGAAAGACTGAAAACTTTTCCTCTGAGATCAGGAAGAAGGCAAGGACGTGCACTCTGCATCACTGTTCAACAAAGGACTGAAACCCCTAACCAGAGCAATTGGACAAGAAAAAGAAATCAAAGCTTCCCAAAGTGAAAACTTAGAAAAGTTACCTTCTTTCCTAGAGGACAAGGTCTTTTATGTATAAACTGTAAAGACTCCACACAAACACAAAAAAACCCCTGCCACATCAAATAACAATTTTAGCAAACTGGCAGGATACAAAAGTCAACATGCAAATCAGTTGCATTTCTATATACAATGAACAATGTCAAAAGAAAATCACATAACAATTTTATTTACTATTATATTAAAAATGGCTGAAATATTTAGGAATAATTCACCAAGGAGGTGAAATATATACACTGAAAACTACTTAACCACTTCTAAAAGAAATCTAAAATAAATAGATCTAGTAGTCATGGACTGGAAAACTCAGTACTGTTACCCAAAGTGTTCCACAGATTTAATGAATTCATTATGAAAATTACAATAGAAGTGTTTGCAGAAATATAAAAAAACTTGCCAGAAGTCATAGAGAATCTCAAGGGACCATAAACTGCAAAAATACTCTTCAGTAAGTAGAAAGATGTTGAGGTCTTTTAACGGACAGGAACCTGGTGGTCTGGAGACTACCGATAAGAAAGTAAAGGAGAGAGAAAAAGGCTGATATTCCTTGGTTTACACAGAAAGCCAACAAAGTCCCCGACACGGGGCTTGCTCTGTTCACGGAGGCCTCAGGAGCCCTCTCGATGGGCTGAAGGCGCAGCACGCCTCTCTTATTGGAACACAGAATTCCTGACAGATCCAAAACAGCACGCAGGAAGCCTCCTGTTAACAGGAAGAAGAAAAATGAAGGCCACCCTTTTTAAAATTTCAAGCCATATCACAATATAATCCAGATGGTATAGTGCTGGCATAAACATGGATTTATACACCAAGGGAACAGAAAAGAATGCTCAGAAATAACCATTTGCATATATTTAAAAATCTAATAACAAGGATGCTAAGAAAACCCAGTGGAAAAAAGACAGTTGCCATAACAAATGGTGAATCTATGGGTAAAACAATGAAGAGGAAACCTCACCTGCATCAAAAGTAAAAACATCTCTGTGCCAAACCACAAAATGAACACAGTGAAAAGACAAAATCTGAAAAATGATGGCAATGAAAGTGAATTTCCAATTCTCAGATTTAGATTCATGTCACAGTTTCAAACAGATGATGGAATAGCACACCCTTTATCACTGATACCTGATTCTGAACTTTCCATCCTATTTCCAATCAAGATTTTGAAGTCAGTGCCTCACTCACTTAGCTTCAACTACCTTAGAACAAATTTCCCGTTTTAGGTCTATTTCCAGATTTTACCAGGTACTATACATGTTAATCAGAGAAGGCAATGGCACCCTACTCCAGTACTTTTGCCTGGAAAATCCCATGTACGGAGGAGCCTCGTAGGCTGCAGTCCATGGGATCGCTAAGAGTCGGACAGGACTAAGCAACTTCACTTTCACTTTTCACTTTCATGCATTGGAGAAGGAAATGGCAACCCACTCCAGTGTTCTTGCCTGGAGAATTCCAGGGACGGGGGAGATTGGTGGGCTGCCGTCTATGGGGTCGCACAGAGTCAGACACGACTGAAGCGACTTAGCAGCAGCAGCAGTGCATGTTAATACCTGCCTTCCATGCACAGATTCTTAATCCTGATTGACAGAGAGCAGACTGCACATCCAGAAGGACCAGAGGCAATCCCTGCTGCCCAACAGCACTGAGACCTCTTCTAAAACCTGTGGGTGTGAAGCCCTGCCCAGGATGGTGCCCTCTACACAAAGTCCAGGCCACTGGGTCATGGGAAGACGGGATCTAAGTGGAGACGACAGACCCTGAGGGAAGTTCCCTGGTGAGTGTGCACTACAGGTGTCAGGAAGGATACTTCAGAGTCAGAGATGATTAGTAAGTCCAAAGAAGGGATTTCAGGAAGGACAGACTGAGAATCAACTGAGAATATGATTTTACCTGAGAAAGAGCCATTCCTCTTTTCTTTTTTCCTCCTCTTCCCAGCTTCTTCCTCAGACAATCTAAGTTTTTAGAAGTTGATCTTGCAAGTGGAAAACAGGCTGCTTAAGGCTTAGGATCAACATTCCCCCTTCGTCTGCCACAACCAGAAAAACAGGAAGACCTCCCTATGTGGAACAGTGCTTTGGTGTCCACTGCCTCAGGTGGGATGCTGTTTCTGCCCTCCTATTTCTTCCCTCACACCTCTCTTGCCCCCTCGGCAACTTGTTTCTCCTCTTGCTGCTCTTCTCCCCACTCCCACCCTTCTAAGTGTCCGAAGTATCTGTACATCTGTCTCTTTCTTTCTCCAACTCTGCTCCCTCTCTGCCTTCTAGTCACACCTCTTCTCTCCCCGTTACACTCCCACTCTGGGGCACTCCAGGTGTCTATGCTTAGCCCCTTCTCTTCTCTTCCAGTCAACACCTACCCGTTTCTCTCCCAGGATCACCCCTGTCAGCCCTCCTACCGCAGACGCAGGGCCCCTGTCTCCTTGTCTCCAACTCCTGGAGATCCCACGCCTTTGTCCATTTCTCTTTCACCCACCCGCTACTTTAAGGGAGGGCTAAATCTATTTCATTTTACCATCTCTGCAAGTGCCTCAGCCATCCTGGGCCACTCCGTCGGTCCTCTCATTGTTTCCCACTTCTGACTTTGCCTTTCACTCTCAGTCACTGCTTCTTCTGATCCCCCTCGCCCACGTATCTACAGAAATGAGCAAATGAAACGCTCACCTATCAAAACAGCACATTTTCCAACGAGACGGACTCGTGACGGAAAAACACTGGGTGTCACACTTCCAGCCCAGGGGTGAGAAAAAGGGACTGACCGGGAAGGGAAGCCTGCGGGGCAGAACGATCGGCCTGAGGAGACGCGAGGGCAAAGAGGGTGGGAGCGAGGGGGTCTCGGGGGCCGGCCGGGCTCTCCAGAATCGCAGGATCGGGGAGAGGACGCGGCTTCTCCGGGAGTGGGGCTGTCGACGCGACCTCCAGGGGCCGACAGGGTGAGGGAGAACCAGCGGGACCCTGAAGATGGGAGTGGCGAGGGCCGGTTGGACGGCTAAGCGCGCAGCACAGATTCACACTAAGAGAAAAAAACTCAAGGGCCGCCGGGCGACCTTCTCTCTCGGCCTTCCGCTTCCGCAGGAAACTGCGCACGCGCGGATCACGAGGCGGAGCTTCCGGGTCGGGGGTTAGGCGGATCGCTGCAGGCAAGGGGCGGGGCGAGGAGCGTCCAAGTCTGCAGAGCGAGAGCAAGGCGGGGCAAGGGGCAGGGAGATGCTTAACAGTCCTATGAAAGTGAAGTAGCTCAGTGGAGTCCGACTCTTTGCGATCGCACGGACGGTAGCCTACCAGCCTCCTCCCTCCATGGGATTCTCCAGGCAAGAATACTGGAGTGGGTTGCCACTTCCTTCTCCTAGGGCTCTTCCCGACCCAGGGATCGAACCCTGGTCTTACGCATTGCAGGCAGACGCTTTAACCTCTGAGCCACCAGGGAAGCCCCGTAACAATCCTGTGATGTCCCATAAATTACAGCCTGTTTTTTTTAATCTGTTGCCTTTAACATCTAAATAGATAGCATATTCTTCTATAATTACAATATGGAAATGTCTATGAACAAAATAAACTTTTTGTCATATGTTGAGGAAAGAACGGTGGTAGTAGTGAAAGTCGCTCAGTCGTGTCCGACTCTGCGACCCCATGGTCTATACAGTCCATGGAATTCTCCAGGCCAGAATACTGGAGTGGGTAGTCTTTCCCTTCTGCGTGAGATCTTCCCAAGCCAGGGATCTAACCCAGGTCTCCCGCATTGCAGGCGGATTCTTTACCAGCTGAGCCACAAGGGAAGCCTCTGTTAGCGAGATTCATCCAGTGTTTTAGCAACAACATCTAAGCAGCCAGGGTTTCGTCAGTGTTTGGAGACAGACTTAAACATCTGCAATCTGTGCATACCTTTGATTTCTTCTTTTAGTGCCTGTTGTCTGCTGGACAGTTCTCTTCTCCTTAAATTCTTCCCATTTAATTTAAATTTTATATATTCCCCCACAGCCTCCTGGAAATTTTGAGGATTTGGGTCACTTTGCGCTCCCCCTCAGGATGAGAGGAAAACATACACTGGGCACAGTGGAGAGGAGGAAGCTGGCGGGTTCCGCGGATCAGAGGCACTGTTACCGGCGGGGCTCCACACGGCCATGCAAGCAGAGGTGGCGGCCATCCCAGGTCGCTGTGTCACCCAGTTACACTTTTAAGGCAAAAGCTTATAACTTTGTAGACCAGTTATGTTGGAAACTAGGATATTTCCTCCTAACAAGTAGAAAAGTTTCAACAAAGATTTTATTTTCCTTTTTAAAATTTTTTGAAATGACAAAAGTATGACAACACATTTACATCAGGCTTTGAAAATAGTTACAGACAATTCCACTGTATATTACAATTTTTTCAGTAGACAAATTAAGATTTTTACTAGGAATCTCAATATTAAACTCTCAAAAATTAATAGAATGGACAGGAAAGTAGGTTATAGTAGACCTGAAAAAAATTGTGAACCAATTCAACATAATTAAGACTTATACAATTTTCACACAAGAGCAGGATACAAATTTTATTCAAGTTCCCATAGACTATTAACCAGGAGACACTGGAATATGACGTAAAACAAGGTGCAAAAGTTTCATGGCCTAAATAAAGAGTATTGAAATCATACAGGGCCTGCTCTCTTATTACTGTGAAACTATGTGAGAATCAATACCAAAAGGTATTTGAAAATAACCCACATATTTTCAAGTGCAATAAATAAATAAATGTTTTTGTCAGCAGGTTCTTGCCTGTCCTGCTCCTGGCAATTCAGGGATTGGGAACCTGGGTCTCCAAAGAGTTCCTGAACGGCCGTAATTGGATGCAGAAACTTTCCTCCCATTAGAATAATTTAAGCATCTTAAGAAAACAAGAGATTTTTCTGGGTTTCTCTCTGTACTGTAAACTAAAATAAGAAATACAAAACTATCCCTGGGGAAAACATGCCATTTTACAGTGACATCCTGTATCACAACTTTTCCTCTTTGTTCCTCATTCAGCTAGAAGGCCAAACTCCAAACTGTGTCTCAGTTCCAGAGACACAAGGTCAAAACCTACAGTCTGAGACTGGAGGACTAAGGTATGTGATAACTTCCGTCAGTACCTTTTTTTTTTTTCATTTTGAAACTGACAAATTTTACTAACCATTGCTTTAAAAAGAGCAATTTTCGTTGATCAGTTGCTAAGTTGAATCTGACTCTTTGCAACTCCATGAACTGCAGCACACCAGGCTTCCCTGTCTTCACTATCTCCCAGGGTTTTCTCAAACTTGTGTTCATTGAGTGGGTAATGCCATCCAACAATCTCATCCTCTGTCGTCCTCTTCTCCTGCCCACAGTCTTTCCCAGCGTCAGGGTCTTTTCCATTGAGTCCGCTCTTTCCATCATGTGGCCAAAAAGAGCAATGTATCTTTAAAAATTGATGAAAACCACCTTTTCCTTTAGTACACATTCTAAGATTCTACTGCTCTCCACACAACAGGCCAATAATTGAGAGACAAGTTATTGGGGCAGGAATAACGACTTTATTCAGAAAGTCAGCAAACCGAAAATATGGTGGACTTGTACCCCCAAAACCATCTTATCCGAATTAGAACTCAGTCCCCTTTTTTATACTTCCTGACCTGCATGCAGGTTTCTCAAAAGGCAGATCACGTAGTCTGGTATTCCCATCTCTTTCAGAATTTTCCACAGTTTACTGTGACCCACATAGTCAAAGACTTTGGCATAGTTAATAAAGCAGATATAGATGTTTTCTGGAACGCTCTTGCTTTTTTGATGATCCAGTGGATGTTGGCAATTTGGTCTCTGGTTCCTCTGCCTTTTCTAAAACCAGCTTGAACATCTGGAAGTTCGCGGTTCACGTATTGCTGAAGCTTGACTTGGAGAATTTTGAGCATTACTTTACTAGCATGTGAGATGAGGGCAATTGTGCGGTAGTTGGAGCATTCTTTGACATTGCTTTTCTTTGGGATTGGAATGAAAACTGACCTTTTCCAGTCCTGTGGCCACTGCTTAGTTTTCCAAATTTGCTGGCATATTGAGTACAGCACTTTCACAGCATCATCTTTCAGGATTTGCAGAGGAATGGAAGGCCATAAAAGGTCATTGTATAGGGTCACTCCTCAACCCCTCCCCCACACACACAATATCAGTAATCTTATTACTGTTTAAATCATTCATGTGCTGAGGTAGAACAAATTTAAGGCAACATAATATATTTAAGATATAATTTCAACTGTTAAAAAGTACAAAGCTTATTTATGAGATGATGTTTTGTAATAAAACCATGGAGTTGCATATCCATGCACACAGGCATGCACATGTAAATACACAACTGACTGAAATGAAGAGTTGCCTCTTGACACATTTTTAAATCATTTTCTCATTATCACTTTTAGTCATGTATTTCAGCATTGAAAATGAATCAACTGTACTTAAGTTTGTCAATATTACATTTTTTTAAAGCTTGTTTATTTATTTAGGTTGTGCTGGTCTTTGTTACTTTGTGTGGCTTTTTCTAGTTGCACTGAGGGGGAGATACTCTGTAGTTGTGGTGAGTGGGCTTCTCACTGCAATGGCATCTTTTGTTACAGAGAACAGGTTGTAGGTGAACTGCAGGCACAAGGCTTCTGTAGTTGCAACACATGGGGTCTGTGGTTTTGGCTCGCAGGCTCTCGAGCATGGGCTCAGTAGTTGTGCTGGATGGCCTTAGTTACTCCCGGGCATGCGGAATCTTCTGAGACAAGGGAGATCAAACCCATATCCCCTGCATTGGCAGGCACATTGTTATCCACTGGAACAACAAGGAAGTCTCAACTCTAATACTATATTAGTTTAAAAAAACAAAAAGTACTATACATATAAAAGACATGTATAGAATACTTCGAGTTCAATCTCTATAAAATACCTATATTCAAAAATAATATGAGGGCATCTCTCCTGACGCAATGGTAAAGAATCCACCCGCAAATGCGGAAGACATGGGTTCTGCTCCAGGATAAGGCCACATGCCTCGAGGCAACTAAGACCAAGTGACACCACTACTGAGCCTGTGCTGTAATGCCCAAGAGCCCAAACTACTAGGCCCACGTGCTGAAACTACTGAAGCCCAAGCATCACACAGCCCATGCTCTGCAACAAGACACCACAACGAGAATCGCATACACCAGGACTAGAGAACAGCCCCCACTGCTGGCAACTAGAGAAAAGACCAAGCAGCAACAAAGACCCAGAACACACAAATAAATAATTTTTCTAAAAAAATAATGATTTTATCCTTAGTTATTTTAGTGTGTCAGTTCAGTTCAGTTCAGTCACTCAGTCATATCCTACTCTTTGCGACCCCATGATTGCAGCACATCAGGCCTCCCTGTCCATCACCAAAACCAGGAATTCACCTAAACTCTTGTCCATCAAGTAGGTGATACCATCCAGCCATCTCATCCTCTGTTGTCCCCTTCTCCTCCTGCCCCCAATCCCTCCCAGCATCAGAGTCTTTTCCAATGAGTCAGCTCTTCGCCTTAGGTGGCCAAAGGATTGGAGTTTCAGCTTTAGCATCAGTGCTTGCAAAGAACACTAAGGGCTGATCTCCTTCAGAATGGACTGGTTGGATCTCCTTGCAGTCCAAGGGACCCTCAAGAGTTTTCTCCAACACCGCAGTTCAAAAGCATCAATTCTTCGGCGCTCAGCCTTCTTCACAGTCCAACTCTCACATCCATACATGACCACAGGAAAAACCATAGCCTTGACTAGACGAACCTTAGTCGGCAAAGTAATGTCTCTGCTTTCGAATATACTATCTAGGTTGGTCATAACTTTTCTTCCAAAGAGTAAGCGTCTTTTATTTCATGGCTGCAGTCACCATCTGCAGTGATTTGGTAGCCCAAAAAAATAAAGTCTGACACTGTTTCTACTGTTTCCCCATCTATTTCCATGAAGTGATGGGACCGGATGCCATCATCTTCGTTTTCTGAATGTTGAGCTTTAAGCCAACTTTTGCGCTCTCCTCTTTCACTTTCATCTAGAGGCTTTTTAGCTCCTCTTCACTTTCTGCCATAAGGGTGGTGTGATCTGCATATCTGAGGTTATTGACAGTTCTCCCAGCAATCTTGATTCCAGCTTGTGTTTCCTCCAATCCAGTGTTTCTCTTGATATACTCTGCATATAAGTTAAATAAGCAGGGTGACAATATATAGCCTTGACATACTCCTTTTCCTATTTGGAACCAGTCTGTTGTTCCATGTCCAGTTCTAACTGTTGCTTCCTGACCTGCATACAGATTTCTCAAGAGGCAGGTTAGGTGGTCTGGTATTCCCATCTCTTTCAGAATTTTCCACAGCTTCTTGTGATCCACACAGTCAAAGGCTTTGGCATAGTCAATAAAGCAGAAATAGATGTGTTTCTGCAACTCTCTTGCTTTTTCCATGATCCAGAGGATGTTGGCAATTTGATCTCTGGTTCTTCTGCCTTTTCTAAAACCAGCTTGAACGTCAGGGAGGTCACAGTTCACGTATTGCTAAAGCCTGGCTTGGAGAATTTTGAGCATGACTTTACTAGCAAGTGAAATGAGTGCAATTGTGCAGTAGTTTGAGCATTCTTTGCCAGTGCCTTTCTTTGGGATTGGAATGAAAACTGACCTTACCAGTCCTGTGGCCACTGCTTAGTTTTCCAAATTTGCTGGCATATTGAGTGAAGCACTTTCACAGCATCATCTTTCAGGATTTGAAACAGCTCAACTGGAATTCCATCACCTCCACTGGCTTTGTTCGTAGTGATGCTTTCTAAGGCCCACTTGACTTCACATTCCAAGATGTCTGGCTCTAGATTAGTGATCACATCATCATGATTATCTGGATCGTGAAGATCTTTTTTGTACAGTTCTTGTGTGTATTCTTGCCACCTCTTCTTAATATCTTCTGCTTCTGTTAGGTCCATACCTTTTCTGTCCTTTATGGAGCCCATCTTTGCATGAAATGTTCCCTTGGTATCTCTAATTTTCTTGAAGAGATCTCTAGTCTTTCCCATTCTGTTGTTTTCCTCTATTTCTTTGCATTGATTGCTGAAGAAGGCTTTCTTATCTCTTCTTGCTATTCTTTGGAACTCTGCATTCAGATGCTTATATCTTTCCTTTTCTCCTTTGCTTTTCACCTCTCTTCTTTTCACAGCCATTTGTAAGGCCTCCCCAGACAGCCATTTTGCTTTTTTGCATTTCTTTTCCATGGGGACGGTCTTGATCCCTGTCTCCTGTACAATGTCACGAACCTCATTCCATGGTTCACCAGGCACTCTATCTATCAGATCTAGACCCTTAAATCTATTTCTCACTTCCACTGTATAATCATAAGATATATGATTGAAGTCATACCTGAAAGGTCTAGTGGTTTTCCCTACTTTCTTCAATTTGAGTCTGAATTTGGTAATTAGGAGTTCATGATCTGTGCCACAGTCAGCTCCTGGTCTTGTTTTTGTTGACAGTATAGAGCTTCTCCATCTTTGGCTGCAAAGAATATAATGAATCTGATTTCAATGTTGACAATCTGGTGATGTCCATGTGTAGAGTGACCGCTGGAAAAACCATAGCCTTGACTAGACGGACCTTTGTTGGCAAAGTGATCTCTCTGGCTTTTAATATGCTATCTAGGTGGGTCATAAATTTCCTTCCAAGGAGTAAGTGCCTTTTAATTTCATAGCTGCAGTCACCATCTGCAGTGATTTTGGAGCCCAAAAAAATAAAGTCTGACACTGTTTCCACTGTTTCCCCATCTATTTCCCGTGAAGTGATGGGACCGGATGCCATGATCTTCATTTTCTGAATGTTGAGCTTTAAGCCAACTTATTCACTCTCCTCTTTCACTTTCATCAAGAGGCTTTTTAGTTCCTCTTCACTTTCTGCCACAAGGGTGAGTTCATCTGCATATCTGAGGTTATTGATATTTCTCCCAGCAATCTTGATTCCAGCTTGTGATTCTTCCACCCCAGCGTTTCTCATGATGTTCTCTGCATAGAAGTTAAATAAGCAGGGTGACAATATACAGCCTTGATGCACTTCTTTTCCTATTTGGAACCAGTTTGTTGTTCCATGTCCAGTTCTAACTGTTGCTTCCTGACCTGAATACAGATTTCTCAAGAGGCAGGTCGGGTGGTCTGGTATTCCCATCTCTTTCAGAATTTTCCAGTTTTTTGTGATCCACACGTTCAAAGGCTTTGGCCTAGTCATTAAAGCAGAAATAGATGTGTTTCTGGAACTCTCTTGCTTTTTCCATGAACCAGTGGATGTTGGCAATTTGATCTCTGGTTTCTCTGCCTTTTCTAAAACAAGCTTGAACATCTGGAAGTTCATGGTTCACGTATTGCTGAAGCCTGGCTTAGAGAATTTTGAGCATGACTTTACTAGCGTGTGAGATGCGTGCAATTGTGTGGTAGTTTGAGCATTCTTTGGCAGTGCCTTTCTTTGAGATTGGAATGAAACTGACCTTTACCAGTCCTGTGGCCACTGCTTAGTTTTCCAAATTTGCTGGCATATTGAGTGCAGCACATTCACAGCATCATCTTCCAGAATTTGAAATAACTCAACTGGAATTCCATCACCTCCACTAGCTTTGTTCATAGTGATGCTTTCTAAGGCCCACTTGACTTCATATTCAAGGATGTCTGGGCTCTAGGTGAGTGATCACCCCATCATGATTATCTGGGTCATGAAGATCTTTTTTGTACAGTTCTTGTGTGTATTCTTGCCACCTCTTCTTAATATCTTCTGCTTCTGTTAGGTCCATACTATTTCTGTCCTTTATCGAGCCCATCCTTGCATGAAATGTTCCCTTGGTATCTCTAATTTTCTTGAAGAGATCTCTAGTCTTTCCCATTCTGTTGTTTTCCTCTATTTCTTTGCATTGATTGCTGAAGAAGGCTTTCTTATCTCTTCTTGCTATTCTCTGGAACCTGCATTCAGATGCTTATATCTTTCCTTTTGTCCTTTGCTTTTCACTTCTCTTCTTTTCACAGCTATTTTTAAGGCCTCCCCAAACAGCCATTTTGCCTTTTTTGCATTTCTTTACCATGGGGATGGTCTTGATTCTTGTCTCCTGTACAATATCATGAACCTCCATCCATAGTTCATCAGGCACTCTATCTATCAGATCTAGTCCCTTACATCTATTTCTCCCTTCCACTGTATAATCAGAAGAGATTTGATTTAGGTCATACCTGACTGGTCTAGTGGTTTTCCATACTTTCTATAATTTAAGTCTGAATTTGAGCCACAGTCAGCTCCTGGTCTTGTTTTTGCTGACTGTAGAGAGCTTCTCCTTCTTTGGGTGCAAAGAATATAATCAGTCTGATTTCGGTGTTGACCATCTAGTGATGTCCATGTGTAGAGTCTTCTCTTGTGTTGTTGGAAGAGGGTGTTTGCTATGACCAGTGCGTTCTCTTGGCAAAACTATATTAGCCTTTGTCTTACTTCATTCCATATTCCAAGGCCAAATTTGCCTGTTACTCCAGGTGTTTCTTGACTTTCTACATTTGCATTCCAGTCCCCTATAATGAAAAGGACGTCTTTTTTGGGTATTAGTTCTAAAAGGTCTTGTAGGTCTTCATAGAACTGTTCAACTTCAGCTTCTTCAGCATTACTGGTTGGGCATAGACTTGGATTACTGTGATATTGAATGGTTTGCCTTGGAAACAAACAGAGATCATTCTGTCATTTTTGAGATTGCATCCAAGTACTGAGTTTTGGACTCTTTTGTGGACCATGATAGCTACTCCATTACTGAATCTTAAATTCAGACTGTTGTCTAAAAGTCTTGATACATACATTACATCAACGTAGCTTCTATGTATTATAGTGTCAATTTTCTCATGAAGCTAAATGGAAACACCTGACAAAAACCTAAACACAATGATTACATTTGTTAGGTCTCTTTCGTATGGATCACCTGATGTCTTTTTAGGCCTGAATGCTGCCTGATACATTTGCCCCACTCATTACATTTGCTTTCTCTGCATTATGAATTCCGTGATGATGTGACTAATGAGACTTGTACTGAAGCACTGGTCACATATATTACATTTACATCCTTTCTCTCATCTACAGGTTACCTTATGGTCCCCTTAAGATTTACTGCACTCTAAATATATGGCTTCTTTCCAGTATGATTTGTTTTCACGATTTGTAAGGTTTGAATGCCTTCTAAAACACTTGTCACAATCACTACATGGGTAAGATCTCAGAATTCATTACATGACGGTTAGTTAGTTCTGAACTCAGAATCCAAAGCTTTGCCACACCCACCGTTATTTGTGCAGTTTTCCTACAGTTTGACTTTTCTGAAGGTCAAAAGGATGATATTCTTTATTGCATTTATTACATCTGTAAGGTTTCACTCCAGTATGGATTCACTGATTATCTGCAAAATGATTCCTGTGACTGAAGGCTTTGATATTTAAATTACATTTATGTGGTTTTGCCTAATGTGCAATCAAAGCTTTGCCACACTAACTATATTTGTATGATTTCTCTCTGGTATGAGTTCTCTGATGAATTAGAAGGCCAGAAATCTGACTAAAGGCTTTGTCACACATGTTACATTTGTAAGGTTTCTCTCCAGTATTAATTCTCTGATGACTTCCAAGGTTTGCATTCTGAGTAAAGCACCAGCCACAAATATCACATTTATATGGTTTCTCTCCAGTATGAATTCTCTGATGAACTGTAAGGTGTGTATTTTGACTAAAGGTTTTGCCACATACATCACATTTATATGGTTTCTCTCCAGCATGAATTCTCCAATGAACCATAAGATAAAACCTGTAACAGAAGTCTTTGCCACATAAATTACATTTATACGATTTCTTTTCTGTATGAACTGTTTGATGCTTGTTTGGAGCTGAACGTGCATTGAAATATTGGTCACACTCATTACATTTGTAAGTTTTCTCTCTAGTATGAATTCTCGGAAGAATTCCAAGGCTGGCATTTTGAGTAAAGCACTGGCCACAAACATCACATTTATACGGTTTCTCTCCAGCATGAATTCTCTGATGAACTAGAAGGCTTGCAGTCTGACTACAGGCCTTGCGACATATGTCACATTTACATGGTTTCTCTCCAGTATGAATTCTCTGATGAATTGCAAGCTTGGCATTTGGACTAAAGGCCTTGCAACATACATCACATTTATAGGGTTTCTTTCTAGCATGATCTCTCTGATGAATTCCAAGGTGTGAATATTGATTAAAGCATTAAAGATGGAAAGAAAAATACTTCACAAATTCATTCAGTCTCTGCCTCCTTCTGATGCATAAGGAATAGTACAATATGAAAATATCTATTACTTTTAAACAACTAATAAACAAAGACCATAGGGGTAGAAAATAAGAAATTAGATATTTCAAAAGGTTGAAATCAGCTTTATAAATACTTAAGCTCAGGAAAAACTCCTTGTGTACCATGTAGTGGGCAGATCACCTGAAGAAAGGACAAGTTTAAATTCCTAATGCCAATCATGAAGCTTTTCATGTCTGAGTCAACAGGGCTTTGACCTAGGTCACGAAAAATGGGCTACTAAGAGGCATAGAGAGAAAATGCAGAGACACACCCCCAGGGCAGATCCAAAACTTCAGAGGCAAGTTATCCTTACCCACAGAGCACATTTCTGAGGGTCTCCAACATCACATCCATGTACAAGGCCCTCTGAATTGGATTCAGGCATTCCCATTCCTCAGGAGAGAATTTGATGGCCACATCCTTGAAGGTCAACTGTCCCTGAAATGAAAATACATTTCACCAATAGGCCCTGAGCAGTTTTTATTTTCACACAAAAGGAGAAGAGGAAAAAGAGGGAAGGATCATTTCAGTAGAAATAATATTCTGATAAATCCATGGAAAGCTATTTGGAGCAAATTCTTGGTCTCTAATTTCCTACATTAAATATTGTTTCTGAAGTAAATAATGAATCAAAATTAGTAAAGATGGGACTTCCCTGGTGGTCCAGTGGTTAAGACCCTGCATTTCCACTGCAGGGGTTTTAGGTTCAATTCCTCCTCAGGCACCAATATCCTGTAAGATGCAACTTGCAACCAAGAAGAAAAGACAAAAAATATTAGTAAACTTGATTTCATGGTTTAAATAGAATGGAAAGAATTACAAAAAGAAGAAAAAAAAAGGAAACTGAAAAAGAAGAAAAAAGATAAAACAGACAATGATATGAAATACCATCTAGTCCTGAGATCTCTTTCTGAACTTTCCATTCCATTCCCAAACACTAAGAAATTGAAGGAGGTCCTCATATAGTTTTAAATGTACTATAAAAAGTCAGAACTGATTTCCCGTTTAGTTGCTTTTCCAGATTTTTCAGGTACTGGGGATGTTAATAACTGACTTTCAGATACAGTATCTTTACCCTGGTTGACAGAGTGCAGACAGTTCATCCAGATGAGCCCTCAGAAATCCCTGCTGCCCAACAGCACTGAGACCACAGCCCCAACCCATGGGTGTGAAGTCATGCCTAGGACGGTGCCCAGGGGAGCCTCCTCACAAGGTGCAGGTCATCTTTTGAGCTTTTCCCTCAGGTATCATGAGTCTTTAGAGGTCTGTCATGCAAGTTGAAAAAATGTTGCTTAATGCTTACAATTAACACATTCCCTTCCTGTGCCACAGCCACATACACAGGGAAGACCTCACCGTGTGGAACAGACAGTCCTCTACTGCCCACTTTCATAGGAGGGACTCAGGACAGTAAACACCCACACTGAGAAAAACAAGTTTTCACATACTTTCTTCAACCATACTTCCCTCCAGATGAAGTCACACACACACAGCAGCACTGGGGACCTCAGCTGACCCAATAATTCCCTTGAGGTCATACACCAGGCCTTAGTACATCCTCATGCAGAGTGGTGCACCTCAGCCTTCAGGAGTGAAGGACTCAAAAGTCCTGATCTCGAGACTAGATGCACTGGGGCCCCTTAAAAAAAAATCACTGGGAATCAGCCCCACCCAGACTTTCTGAAGGGAAATCTCTAATCAGGGTGCAAAGGTATTTGCAAAATGCCTCACTGCCATAATTTACAGCCTGGATGAGCAGCACTCAAGAAATCAAGCCCTGCATACTGCCCACTTTTCCAGTTTTCTTGAGGTTGAATTGACTAATGAAAAGGGTATGTGTACATATAACACGCACAATGTGATGATATGACATATGCACACTGTGAAATATGTATCATAATCCAGTAATCAAAATGGGCTTCTGTGGTGGCTAAGTAGCAATTTGCCTGCCAGTGCAGGAGTTTCGGGTTCAATCCCCCCCCTTCAAAAACATCTCCTAGAGAAGGAAATGGCAACCATACCATTATTCTTGCCTGGGAAAACCCATGGACAGAGGAGCCTGGCGGGCCACAGTCCACTGGGTTACAAAAGAGTTGCACATGACTTAGCAACTCAAAACACACATCAACTCCCAATTCCCATGGTTTTGTGTGTGTGTGTGTGGTGAGAACACAAGATTTCCTCTCTCGGCAAATTTCAAGCTGTAGTAACAAAGTAGGGTTAACTATAGTCAGCAAGCTGCACAGAGCTCCCCAGAACATACTCATTTTATGTCTGAAAGTCTCTACCTTTGGACAAAGATCTCCCATATATCTTTACCATGTCCCATTTCCAGATAACCATCATCCTACTGTCTGGTATGACTAAGTGTCACTTTTTCATACTCCACATGTAGGCTAGCACATACGTGTTTTTCTCTGTCTTAATTCACTTAGAATAATGTTGTCTACATTCATCCAAGTTCTCTTTAAGTGACAAAATTCTACATTTTTATGGCTGAATAATATGTCCATATATATATGTATGTGTGTGTGTGTGTGTGTGTGTGTTTGTACATAACCTACCTGGAAACTTGGGGTCTTTAATTAATAGAAATTATAAACAGACCAGAGGACAAATTCAGGCAAGGCTTCATTGGGGCTCCTGCCACAGTAAGAGCAAGAAAAAGTAGGTTTCCCTTGCTGTTTTCCAACAGGTGGGAGTGGGAGGTAGGCCCGTCCCCTAAATGGGGTGAGGGTAGGGGGAGATTGGTGGGTTGGGCAGGACGGAAGCTGAAGTGATCTGCCCCTCCACTCCACTCCCTTTGGGGCTGTTGTGGGTAGAGATCATGGGCACACCCCTACTTTTGCTTCTGGAACCTCAGAAATAGCAGCTGGTCTGTGGCCTTTTAATTTCTTATCGTTCAGAATTGCCCTGACTGTGCATGTGGGTGACTACAGTTTCTTTGGTCCCTTCCAGTGTCTTTGTGTTCTGTTGCCCAAGGAGACATTTGTCCAGGAGCAAGCCCTGCAGTAAAGGGCCTCAGGCCCCAGTCTGTCTCATGTGCTGTGTGCTCAGACACTTCAGTCGTGTCCTACTTTTTGTGATGCTATGGACCTTAGCCCACCAGGGTCCTCTGTCCATGGGATTCTCCAGGCAAGAATGCTGGAGTGGATTGGCATGCCCTCCTTCAGGGCATCTTCCCAACCCAGGGGTCAAACCTTCGTCTCTTATGTATCCGGTAGGGGCAGGTGGTTCTTTACCAATAGTACTACCTGGGAAGCCTGTCACACACACGTTTTTATAATTGACTTATTTGTCAACAAACATTTAGGTTATTTCTACAACAAATGATTGTTGTGGATAAAGAAATACTGGTTATACAAATGCAGGTAACTCGTTCAAATCACTGACTTTTCACAGGACATTCTGGTGCTCACAGGAATTCCACGTTAAGAATCTGCCTTGCAACAAAGAGAACTCGTGTTCAGTCCTTCATAAAAGCAGGGCACACCCCTGCTTTTGCTTCTGGAGCCTCAGAAATAGCATGAGGACTTAAGATCCCACAGGAGACGGAGCAACTAAGCCCAGGCACTGCAAAGACAGAGGCTGCATACTCCAGGGCCCCCATGCCACGATGAAACGTCCTGTGTGATGCAATGAAGATCCCATGATCCACAACTAAGACCCACTGCAGTCAAATAAATAAATATTCTTTAAAGTATACTGATTCTGCTTCCTTTGGATACGTAATCAGAAGTTGTGAGACTGAGGTCCTATGCTTGTTCTATTTGTAACATTTGAGGAACCTCCATACTGCTTCCCATGTACTACTGACATTCCCACTAACCATTCACTAGAGTTCCTGTTTACCTGTATTGTGCAGGTATGTGGCACGTGCACATGATTTGGAAAGACATGGAGAGAACCCCACTGCCCTGGCAGCAAGAAATAGCAGCTGCATCATCTCCAGAATAAGCCTTTGTACTCTAGACTGCTATGGAGCTGATGGTCCTCAGAGTCTATGAATAATCCTTCCCTGTGCCCGTGAGTTAAGTTGCTTCAGTCATGTCTGACTGTTTGGGACCCTATGGACTGTAGTCCACCAGACTCCTCTGCCCATGGAGTAGGTTGCCATGCCCTCCTCCCAACTCAGGGATCAAACCCGCGTCTCTTACTCCTGCACCACCAGGAGTAGAAATTCCCTGGTGGTGCAGTGGTAAATAATCTACCTGCCAATGCACAGGACCCAGGTTTGATCCCTGGTCTGAGAGGATACCATGTGCGTCAGAGCAACTAAGCCCATGCTACACAAGTACTGAGCTTGTGCTCTAAAGCATGTGCTCTGCAACAAGAGTAGCTACAGCAGTGAGAAGCCTACACACAAGTAACCAGAAAGTCGCTTCTGCTTGCTGCAACTAGAGAAAGCCCACGTACAGAAAAAAAAAAAAAAAAAAAAAAAACAAACGCTCAGCACAGCCCAAAAAACAAAAAAGCATTGAGTCCTCTGTACTGACCCCAAAAAGCATCAAAATGCCAGTCTCCAGCCACACCCCAGCCAAGTTTATGTGGAGAATTCATGGCCCGATTGCTGCAAAAAGAGAAAGAAGCCAGCACAATGAAGACTTCGCATAGCCAAAAATGAAAGATTAAAGAGAGAAAAAAACTTTTAATGAGAAATTCATTCTTCTTTATGAAAGTTTCTGTTCCATGCTTATGATGACAAAACTTCAAATACGTATATGAGAAAAAAAACTTGTTTACATCATAATATATAATACTTCAGCCTATACTTCAATGTAATGGAATGTCAAATTACTATATGATCATTTGACGGTAATTAGGCAATTTACTTTTTGTTGAAAAATTGTAATATATTTTCTCTCATTTCTTTGTTGTCTGTTTCTGAAAGATATGTCAGTTGTGGACAACAAAGCATATTGTAAAATGTAAAGTCTTGACACTAGAATTTATTTTCACCAAAATTATCAACTTGGCACTATTTCTAAATATTTCTATGTGTATTATCTGACTGAACTCAAGTCCTAAAGGAACTGTCTTTCTTTACATTCACAGGGCACCTACTATGTTGTCTGTCATTGTCTACGTGCATTTTAATGTTACAAAAGTCTCAAAATAACCCACTGACTTCTGTATTTGTTAGTGTAAGGCAGGAAGGAAATGTAAATTAAACATTAAATCTGGGTCATAACATGTGGATAGAAAAACTAACAGTAGGGAAAAAGTATTGAAAAAAAAACAAAAGAAATAGGATGGCAGGAGTTAAGAGATTAGCACTGAAACATATATATTACCATAGGTAAAAGAGCCAGTGGGAGTTTGATGTATGAGCGAGTGCTCTGGGCCGATCTGGAGGAATACGGTGGTGAGAGAGGTGGGTTCAGGAGGGAGGGGACATATGTATGCCTATGGCATATTCATGTTGATGTATAGCAATAACCATCACAGTATTGTAAAAAAAAAAAAGGTCAAAAATTTCATATATTTTACTGCATTCTCTACATGTGTAAGTTTTCACTGCAATATGGATTCTCAGATGATCTGCAACATCATTCCTTGTGACCGAAGGGTTTGCCACATTAATTTCTCTTCTGTATGAACTGCCTAATGGGCAGTTAATGCTGACTATGCACTAGAAACTCTGCCACATTCATTTCCCTTGTATCTTTTCTATGCAGTATGAATTCTCTGAATTACAAGGCCTGAACACTGACTAAAGGCTTTGTGACACTCACGACATTTGCACTAAAATGTTTCTCACAACTGTCAGATTTCTAATGCTTCTCTCTAGTATGAATTCTCCGATGGTTTCTAAGTTCATCATTTCATGTAAAGCACCAGCCATATACATCATATTTATATGGTTCCTCTCCTGTCTGAACTGCTTGATGATGAGTTATGGATGACTGTGCCTAAATGGTTTGTCACAATTTTTACATTTGTAAGGTTCTCTCCAGTATGAATTCTCTGATGAACTGAAAGCCTTACACTGAAAGCCTTGCCACATATACCACAATTATATGGTTTCTCTCCAGTAACAAACTCTCCGATGAACAACAAGGTATCCAGTACGACTAAATGCCTTGCCACACACATCACATTTATAAGGTTTCTCTCCAGTATGAATTCTCCAATGAAGTCCAAGTTTTGCAGTCTGATTAAAGGCCTTACCACATACATCACATTTATATAGTTTCTCTCCAGTATGAATTCTCCGATGAACTTCAAGGCTTGAAGTTTCACTAAAGCCTTTGCCACATACATAACATTTATATGATTTCTCTCCAGTATGAATTCTCCAATGAAATGCAAGGTTTGCAGTTTGACTAAAGGCTCTGCTACATATATCACATTTATATGTTTTCTCTCCCATATGGAATCTCCGATGAACTGCAGGCTTTGCAGCTTCATTAAAGCCCTTGCCACATAAATCACATTTATATTGCTTCTCTCTGGTATGTACTCTCAAATGAACTGCAAGGTGTAAAGTTGCTCTGAAAGTCTTGCCACACAGATCACATTTATATGGGTTCACTCCAGTATGAAGACTCTGATGAATAGTAAGTCACATTTATGTGGTTTCTCTCCAGTATGAACTCTCTGATGAACTGCAAGGCTTCTAGTTATACTAAAGGCCTTGCCACATACATCACATTTATGTGGTCTAAACGCCTTGCCACACACATCACATTTATATCATTTCTCTCCAGTATAAATTTTCCGATGAACTGCAAGGCTTGAAGTTTCACCAAAGCCTTTGCCACATACATCACATTCATATGGTTTCTCTCCAGTATGAATTTTCTCATGAATTGCAAGGTTTGCAGTTTGAATGAAAGTCTTGCCACATACGTCACATTTATATGGTTTCTTTCCAGTATGAAGTCTCTGATGAACTGCATGGCTTGCATTTTGACTAAAGGCCTTTCCAGAAACATCACATTTATATGGTTTCACTCCGGTATGAGTTATCTGATGATTTTCAAGGTGTGTACTTTGTTTAAAGCAGTGACCACACACATCACATTTATATTGTTTCTCTCCGGTGCGAATATTCTGATGAACTGCAAGGTTTCTAGTTTGATTAAAAGCCTTGCCACACACATCACATTTATATGGATTTCCTCCTGCATGGATTCTTTGATGTCCAGTGAGTTCTGAGTCCTGAAGAAAGGTTATGTCACATTCATTACATTTGTAAGATCTTTTGTTTTTTGTTTCATGGTCTGGAAACAGTTCTGAAGGATGCATAACAGCATTCTCATGTTTATGAGAAAAGCCTTTGCAGACATTACGAGTTCTCTGAGACGATAAACCTGAGGCGCTGACGTTTGTCACAACTTGACTACATTCAAAAATTATCCCTTCAGATTGTACCATCTGCAATTCATCCTGAAAGGTGGATCCGGGCCTTTCAAAAGGTCTATTTCCTGCATCACTTCTACTATGACGGTCTCTTCCATCAGTGAGGTTTTGTTATGGGATGTAGACATTCCTTTGTCATTTCTTTCATCATCTGTCCACAGACAGTCAAAGTCATGTATGCTTTCCTGGATCTTCCTGAGGCGAAAATCTTTGATTCAAGGCTTTCAGCTCTTTCAAACATCACTCTTTGAAAAATTTCCCCTTTACTACTGTTTGCTTTTGCCTGTAATTTCTTCATCATATGTATATGAGACATATCTACAAGACATAAAGAACCACAGGTATTCTATTAGTTACAACTCATAAATAAATTTCCTGTTGAATACATGATATTATACCAAAAGTTATATCCATCTTGAACAGAATTATGAATCTTCACAATGATGATCTTAAAACTATAGAAAAATAAATGAATAGAATTCTTTAAAAAACAGTGAAGTAACTCAAATTAATTTTAGTGTAGTATAGTTTCAAACACAATCAGAAAACATTCATTTTATGCAAACTCATGTCAGTTCTCAAAGAAAACATATTTTCCCACCATGACCTCAAAGCTCATCCTACTTTGTACTAAACACACTGCTGTCTCATAATTGAGGAGAAACTAATGGTATATTGTACACACTTTATGTACACTTATACATAGTTAAATGGTAAAGAACATACAGGACTAGAGAGGTGACTCAGTGGTAAACAAGCTGCCTGCCAATGTAGAAGACACGGCACGGGGGGATACAATCCCTGGGTAGGAAAGATCCCCAGGAAGAAGGAATCTCAACCCAGTGCACTATTCTTGCCTGAGAAAAATTCCGTGGATAGGAAAGCTTGGTGGCCTACAGTCCATGAGATGAGATCACAAAGAGTCAGACAGAACTGGGCAAACAAGCATCAAACAGGCAATATATTGGAATGGTAAACAATGCAAAAGAAGTATTCTAATGAATAATGTAAAAAATGAATGGCAGTTAGTAACTGTTCAACAAATACTGCATTGAGAAAATAAAGAATTCCGTAAACTATATATATATATTTTTTTTTTCCTGGAGCATATGGTTTATGAGATCTTAGTTCCGTGACCATGGATTAAATCCAGGCTCACTGCAGTGAAACTACTGAATCCTATCCACTGGACTGTCAGGGAATTCCCTAAATAATTTTAAAAAATAAAAAAAATAAACACTTTTCCAAATAACTCTTAGAAATCTATCAGTAGATAGACATATAGGCATTTTATGACATTAACAAGTAGTTCATGTCAGTTATATTGTGTAATACAAAAAAACCGTCATTTTTAAAAAACAAAAAGTAAGTGAAACATTCTCTACTTACACAATAATCTTTCAATATATCAGCTCTCTATGTACACAGTAACCTAAACTCACCCAGTTCATTGGCTCCAAGATATATGTAAAGGAACAAGCTGTGGGGCTTCCCTTGTGGCTCAGAGGTGAAGAATCCACCTGCTAGTGCAGGGCACACATGTTTGACCCCTGGTCCAGGAAATTCCCACATGCCTGACAACAACTAAGCCTGTAGGCCACAAGTGATGATTCTGTGCCCTAGAGCTGGGGAGTCACAACTACTGTGCAAACACACAGAGACCACGCAGTGCAGCAGGAGAACCCACTAGAATGAGAAGTCCATGCACTATAACTAGAGGGTAGGCCTTGCTCGCTGCAAGTAGAGAAAAGCCCCTGAAGCAACAAAGACCCGGTGCAGCCAAAAACAAACAAATTTAAAATAAATTTTTAACTTGCTGTTATGCAGATAAAATAATGTGATTGGAAAACTTAGTTAACTAGAGTCAGAGACAACTCTCTTGGGAATGAAATGTAAAATAACAACATACAATATGCAATGTAGACAGAGAGACATGTGACAATAAGCATGACAGGAAGTAAATATATCTTTTAAGCAAAAGTAACCTTTGAGGCAAACTCCCTGTGGTCCAGTAGTTAGGACTATGTGCTTCCACTGTAGAGGACACAGATTTCATCCATGAATGGGGAACTAAGAACCAGACTGCCATGCGGCACAGCAAAAAAAAAAAAGTAACTTCTGATTCTTTCTATACAACAGTCAATGCACCTAACAGCACTAATTACCACAGGAGGGGGACAAGGGGAAGTAAATACCTTCGAAATAGCTCATCACGTGCTACCCAAAGTCAAGCAACAAAATTGACAGGAGTCAAATGACAGATTGTTGCAGAACATACAAAGACCTTGCCTTTGGGACCTCTTTTCTTGGAGTCCAGTTTCCATGAGGCCTCTCTCTTTTTTAAAAAACATCACTTTGTTCATTTAGAAACAGCCATGTATAAGTCAGCAGTACTTTCCATTTTCCTTAATAAAATGTAATTTTGAGGTAGCAGTTGGATGGGCTGCAGGTTGGACATCTACAATCAGCTACCCTCCTCTTTGCATGCCCTGAGATAAGAGATAGTTCCTCTGTGGTTGAGGAATTTACAGCCAACAAAAACAGGGTAAACCACCAGTTTGTCTCTTAATTCAAGGGAACAATCATGGCAAGGACAAAGAAAGGAAAACACCCTGTCTGATGAAGGAGACAGTACACAAGCGCAGAAAGGCGCCTTGGAGTTAAAAGTCAGAGGATCAGTCCAGGCCATAATGAGTTTTGCTCCTCTAAGAAGCCTTTACTTCAAGATCCCCGTGTGCTGTGTACCCAAGGGGAGTGTCCTGAGACAAATTAACCAGGGAGGACAAAGCAAGGTGATTGGCCCACATTTCTCATACCTTTCCTTCTAAAAACACACGTCTTACTTTCCTTAAGCAACCATGAGCTGTCCATTATATTAGCATTTTGTAGGCTGGTGAGCATTTTGTAGACTAGTGATTATGTCTAAGAATATTTGCTTTCTTATAGAGAACATCTCAGGGTGGCACCAAACGTATTCATTAATAGTCCAAAGTCTCCTTAGTTTGTCTGTAAGAGGAAATGAGTTTTCAGTAATCTGTGTTTCAGAATCTTATTTTATTTGGAAATAACCTAGATATTCAACGAACTTTCATCACTTAGTTTAGCACAACCCTAGAAATTCAGGTTATTCAAATCTGGAGAGACGATTTTAGACAGACATTTCTAAAGTATACTCATTCCTAACAGAGTTTATCTAAAAGCTTCAATTGCATTTGCTGTCTTCCCTTAAAAGTTTCTTCACTTGAGAACTTTGTTGACAAACTTATAAGTAGGTACAATAAATGTATGAGACAATGTTGGAGACTCAAGACATGTCTTAATTAGATTAACAAAGAAACATTAATACTAGATATTTAATACTGAATATTTTCCAGTTCACGTGAACTTGAAATTCATTTAGGTTAATTTCTGTTGTAATTGTTTGATTTGTAACTGCTTCCTTTTTTTTTTTTTAACAAACAATTGAATTAGAGCTTGTTTACAAATAAACCTCAGCAATATTACCAAACACAAAGACACACATTGAGATAAACATAAATGCAGATCGACAGACATGAGAGCTCTCATACTTTCCTGCTTGAGATTTAAAATGTCTCTTTCACCTTTTTCTTCCCACCCCTCGCCCCGTGGTTTAAAATTCTAATTTGCCCAAGACTGAAATCTCTGGAAAAATGGGTTACGTATTTCAAGGACATGCAAAAGTGGCATGCTATGCAAGTTCGCATCAGTCCTGTCCAACCGCCTGCAACCCCGTGGACTCTAGCCCACCAGGCTCCTCTGTCCATGATGGGGCTCTCCAGGCAAGAATACTGGAGTGGGTTCCATTCACTCCTCCAGGGGATCTTCCCTACCCAGGGATCAAATCCATGTCTCCTGTGTCTCCCCCGGGGTGGGAGGTTCTTTACCACTAGAGTCATCCGGGAAGCCCTGGCAAAGGTTAACTTTCAGCTTTTTTTCCGGCAGGTCTTTTTAACAAGCTTGCTGTTTTTAATTCCACATGTAAAAAGAACCGGTTTTGCACTTTCAAAGAAAAAAAAAATCATCTTAACCAGTTTTCTTCAGAGTCTAAACAATATCATGGCCATCCTATATCAAACAAGTTATCTTTCCTTTCTATAGTCACAGCTTATGGCTACAATACAGATTGAACAGAGCTCAAATTGACTGTGATAACAGGGACAGAAGGACTGATAAAAACCTTGGAATGTCTCTGCACGGAGATGGGGATCTTTCATCAGAAGAATCTAAAGGGGTAAACAAACTTGCTAGAGTGGGGGAACCTGAGCTCCCCCTCCCCGCTCAGAGACTGGGGCCGTTAGAAGGGGACCAGCTGATGGAGAGGGAGACAGAGGGGTTGGAAGGGGTGTAAGGCCACAACAGGACAAAGAATGGAGAAAGAAAGGGCAGTTGGGGACAGTATTGGAGCTGTGGGCTGGCTAAAGAGAATCGACTTAAAAAAAAGTAAAGATTTGATCAGCCAAAATATAATGTGACATTGTAATATGGGTAATCATCCTCACAAATCACGCAATTCTTTTTCCAGTTGTAACTTTTCTTTAGACAGTTTAAAGTTACCTTTATTTACCTCATGGTAAGCTGAGAGGAGGATCCAGGACCAACTTGGATGGTGCTAAGCCTGGGGCTTGGTTGGCAAGGGCCCCTGCAATGGCTGAACAATCTCAAGATTTGTCCCCTATCTTATCTATGGTGCTGCAAGCCTTGCATTCACAGGAGACAGTCAGGACATTCATACTCAGGCCAGTTTCCATGCACATTAGAAGCAAGGTCAGAGGAATGCACTGCTTTGTCTTGAAGCCTAAACAAGACTATTTATTTAATTTCCCAAATACCCTGGTGGCTCCCTGGTAAGAATCTGCTCAGTAATGCGGGAGACATGGGCTTGATTCTTGTTTTGGGAAGATTTCACATGTCACGGAGACTAAGTTGATGAACCACAGATACTGACCTTATATGGTAGAACTACTCAAGCCCGTGTGCCTAGGGCCTGGGCTTCACAACAAAAGAAGCCACCACAATGAGTAACTGTGCTTCCCGCAACTAGAGAGTAGCCCTTACTCGTCTCAAATAGACAAAAGTCCAAACAGCAAAAAAGACCCGGTACAGGCCTAAAAAAATGACCTTGCCTTCATCTCTGTGGAGGCTACAGCACCACTCGAGGGTGCTGTACATTTCAGAGGTCAAAGAACAGAGCTGTAAGTTAGGGAGAAGAAAAATCTCCTGTGAGAGTTCACAAACACTAAACATCTGTTTTTCACAGAACTCTCCCACTTGGAGAGTTTCCAAACCCCATGAACGGTGTGGCTTCCTCTCTGTCCTTCTGACAGTTGCCCTGGGATCACACTGTGGATACTTTCCCACTCATCTGGTTGTTTGCTATTAGCACCTCATTCTCCATAATCCAGGGGTCTTCTTCCTTGTGCCATAAGAATGGAGATAACGTTCAGATCAGAAAAGGAACTTCCTACTCGGAAGTAATGCTATATACTGTGGCTTCCTCCAGAATCCACCTCTCTCTCTCTTTTTTTATAAATGTACCAGTTATTTTTAATACATTGGTGTATTCATTTCTTTTGGCTCTGGTGAGTGTTCGTTGCTGCTTGGTCTTTTCTCCAAGTTCAGCAAGCAGGGGCTACGCTCCAGTTGCAGTGCTCATGCTCCACTTGCTGCGGCTTCTCCTGGGTGCATGGGCTTCAGTAGTTGTCCCATGTGGGCTCAGCAGTTGCAGCTTCCAGGCTCTAGAGTGCTGGCTCGTAGTTGAGGCACACAGGCATAGCTGCTCTGTGACGTGTGGGATCTTCCCAGACCAAGGATCCAACCTGTCTCTCCTGCATTGGCAGGTGTAGAATGCAGCTCTTTTGTCAGCCAAGGAGTGAGGACATTACAAACTGACAGAAAATACTTCTCAAATGAATTTACTCTCTGCCTCCTTCTGAATGCACAGGGAACAGTATAATATACAGCACAACATGCAGCAGGTATCCAGTTCCTGTCTAAGAACTACTGAACCAAGAACACAGGGCTAGAAAACAGGCAACTGGATATTCAACATTTGAAATCAGCTTTATAAACACTCAAGCTGCGGAGAAACTCCTTGTGCATCACACAGTGGGCAGGTCACCTGAAGGAAAGTCAAGTTTAAACTCCTGATGCCAATCAGGAAGCTTTACATGTGTGAGTCAACAAGGTTTTAAGCTTAGTCAAGAAAAACAGGGGATCTCAAAAGGTACAGAGGGAACATGCAGAGGTACCCCAGGGCAGATCCCTGCTTCAGAGGGAAGGGATCCTCACCCACAGACAGCAGGTTCCTGAGGGTCTCCACCATCACATCCTGGTACAAGGTCCTCTGGGCAGGGTCCAGGCATTCCCATCCTCAGGAGTGAAATCTAGGAACACATCCTTGAAGCTCAACTGTGCCTGAAATGAAAACAGATTCCTCCAATGGGCCCTGAGGAGGACTCTCAGTTTCACACAAAATGAGAAGAGGTGAGAGGGGTAAAGCTCAATTCACTTGAAGTAATATTCTGATAGATCCATTAAAAGCTGCTTGAAGCAAACTGTTGGTCTCTAATCTAATTTGTAATTTCCTCTTTTTCCCTAAGATTATGATGTCCTGCAATCAACATGAATTTGTCATGTATGTGGACAATACATGAAAATCACACAAAGTAAAACCAGCCCTGGGTTGTCTATGCAGAAGTATTACATTCAACACACTGAGTGACATAGTGTCACAATCTAGAAGAGTTACAGCAAGACTGGTGTCTTCAGACGACAAAGTCCACAGTGACTGTAAAAGAACACACACTGTGATGATGACGACATCATCACACTGACGACAGGTGTTTCACCACATCCTACACACTAAGCATTACTCTAAAGACTTCATACGGATGAACTTGTCATCAACAAAACAGCACGTTAGAGAAAGACCTGTGTCCACCTTACTGGGGAGAAAACTCTGTCACTCTAAGAAATCGCTCAGATCAAACAGTTAAGAAATGAGGCAACAGCACCTGAGCTCAGGTGGTTGGGAGAGACAACTGAAACTAAAGAATCAACCAGTTAACTAGCAGAGAAGGAAAGGGCATCCACAGAGAGTTCCCTGAGAATACCTGAAACAAGTTTAAGGCAGCTGAAATACAATAGAACAGCATAAATGGTCACGATACAGGGTCACACCCTCTCCCATGACAACCCACACAATGTCAATAATCTTACTACAGTTTACATCATTCATGTGATGATGTAGAAAAATCAACGCCATGAAATACACTAAAGAGACAACTGCAACTGCTACAAAGCATACACCATTATTTATGAGATTATGTTTTTGTAATAAAACCATGGAGTTACATATCCATGCATTCATGCATGCGTGTGTAAACACACAATTGATTGAAATAAGAGTTGTCTTTATTTTTTTTCTTTCATTCTATCAAAATTCATTCAGCATCAGCTTTGTGCCTCAAACTTGAAATACAGCAGTGAACATGATGGAGCTTACAGTCTAGCAGCCAGCCAGCCAATTTCATCCACAATTTTAACGTTACTACTGAAATAAGTGCTCTGACACAGGCCTGGTGCTAAGACATGATTAAACAGAAAGTCTTAACCTACACTGAGAAATCAGACAAGGTCTCTGTGAGGAAGAAACACTTAGGATTGGCAAGGTGGGAAATGGAAGAGTATTGCAAGCAGAGAGAGCAGACTGCATGCTGGCCCGGGGGAAGAAAGATATTTACTGAACAGAAAGTCAGCCAGTGTGACTGGGACACAGGGAATGTAGATGGGGTGATGCCACATAGAGGCTCATTTATGGAAGATCTATGGATTTAGGACTTGATTCTAAAAGCTATTGAAAGTCACTGAAGAATCTGCAGGAGGAAAGTTAGACACTTAGATTTGTTTTTCAGAGCTCAATCTGCTGTGTGTGGAAGTGGTTGTTTACCTACTTACTCATGCTAAACTCTTTGCAACCCCGCTGACAGCAGCCACCAGCTCCTCTATCCATGGAATTCTCCAGGCAAGAATACTGAGTGGGTTCCCATTCTCTTCTTTCATTTTACTTCTTCATTCAGTAACTTTGTCAACATTCTATTTCTTTTTCAAAGCTTATTTATTTTGCTTAAGTTGGGTCCTTGCTGTGAGTGGGCTTTCTCGAGTTACAGCTGCAGTGCCCAGGCTTCTCATTGCTGTGGCTTCTCTTGTTTTGGAGCACAGGCTCTAGAGTGTGTGGGCTTCCATAGAATGGATCCCGGACTGTAGAGCACAGGCTCAGCAGTTGTGGCCCATGGGCTCTGAGACATCTTCCCGGACCTGGAATGGAACCCGCGCACCCTACATTGGGAGGCATATTCTTAGCCACTGTACCACCAGGGAAGTCCTCAACATTATCTTATCCTAGTTCAAAAAAAATAAAAAGTAATACAAGCAGAAAATAACATACAGAAGATCTCCTCCAATCTTTATAAAATACTTGTTTTTAAAAATATGTAGCCCTCCCTACAGGTAAGTGGTAAAGAATCCACTGGGCAAAAGTTAGAACTGATTTCCACTCATTGGCCTCTTCTACAGATTTTACCATGTACTGTACATGTTAATACCTGAGGTCCACGTACAGCTTTTTTACCCTGGTTGACAGAGAGCAGATGGGCCTGGTTGGCTGCATCCAGATGGGCCCTAATCAATCCCTGCTGCCCAACAACACTAAGACCCCGTCTCAGACCCGTGGGTGAGAAGCCCTGCCCAGGACGGTGCCCAGGGGAGCCTCCTCACAAGGTCCAGTTCACCGGGTCATGGGGAGATGGGATCTAAGTGGAGACGCCAGGCCCTGAGGGAAGGCCCTGGGTGAGTGTGCGTGTACAGGAGTCAGACAGGACATTCCAGAGTCAAACATGATTAGCGAGTCCTGAGAAGGGCATTTCAGGAAGGCAGTGTGAGAATCCACTGAGAATATGACCCTACCTGAGAAAGAGCCATGCCTGACTCCTGTTATTTCCTCTTCTGGGCCTCTTCGTCACAGTTCTATCACGAAAATTGAAAACATGCTGTTTAATACTTAGAGTCAACACACCCCCTTCCTGAGCCCCAACCACACACACAGGGAAACCTTCACCGAGTGGAACAGACAGTCCTCTGTGGCCACTGTCTCAGGAGGAACTCAGGACAGTCAACTCCCGCAAAGCGTCCAACACGGGACTTTCCCACACTTTCCTTGGATCACACTTCCTCCTGGTGAGACCTCATGCACACCACAGCAGGGGGTACCTCCACTGACCCCACGATGTGATTCAGGTCACACAGTAGGCCCTGGTCCAGCCCCACTCAGAGCAGAACGCCCTCTCCTCCCCCACGGCCTGATCTCAGTCTCAGAAGTGGAGGCTAAGAGCCCTGGTGTGCAATGCAGGATCCGGATCGGAATCGTCTGCAGCTCTGTGCACCTTCCCGGGGCGGGCCCCACATGAGAACCTGAGGAGCCTGTCTGATGGGGGAGAACCGACTAACCAAAGGAGTATGTGTATACATACCATACACCCTGTGACCATGTGACACGTGTACATTGTGAAATATTTATCACAATCCACTAATAAACACATCCATCACCCCCCATCTTCTGTGTGGGGTGAAATCACTGATGATGTACTCTCCTGACAAATTCCCAGCTTGCAGTAACAGAATAGGATTAACTACGGTCAGCATGCTGTGCATGCCTCCCCAGGACGCACTCATTTCACAACTCAAAGTCTGTACCATTTGACCAACATCTCCCCATCTTCCCCACCTCCCAGCCCCAGAGGACCACCCTGGGGCTAGTGAGTTTCATTTTTTTTAATAGTCCATATAATGGAAGGACATATGATACCAGTCTTTCCCTGTCTGTCTTAATTCACTTACATTCTCTACATTCATCCAAGTTGTCCCAAGTGAGACAAATCTCCATAATTGTTTACAAGAAAGTCGCTATTGAATGAACAAATCTTTATCCCAAGCTACAAAAACAATTAAATGTAAAGCAGAAGGCCAAAAGTTAAACCATCACTGAGATACACGTTTAAAGTTCCTTGAAAAGGCATCATGTAGTAAGAGTCAGTCCGGAGAGGGCAATAGCACCCCACTCCAGTACTCTTGCCTGGAAAATCCCGTGGACGGGGGAGCATGGTGGGCTGTAGTCCGTGGGGTCGCTAAGAGTCGGACACGACTGAGTGACTTCACTTTCGCTTTTCACTTTCATGCATTGGAGAAGGAAATGGCAACCCACTCCAGTGTTCTTGCCTGGAGAATCCCAGGGACAGGGGAGCCTGGTGGGCTGCCGTCTCTGGGGTCGCACAGAGTCGGACACAACTGAAGCGACTTAGCAGCAGCAGCAGCAGCAGCAAGAGTCAGTCAGTTCTTGCCCCATTTCTTCTCTCGCATAACCTCTACTTCCCACCAGGAAGGGGAAGGGGGTGACTCACACCTCAGAGAATCAAGTCACTGCCGTAGGCCCCAGCTCAACAGGCTCTACACATGCATTCTCTTTTAATACAAATAATTACAAAATACACATGCCTCACAGACAGAAATTTTGCAATTCTCATTCTTATCTGTATAATTTAAAGAAGCAAGATTTGCTGCTGCTGCTAAATCACTTCAGTAGTGTCCAACTCTGTGTGACCCCATAGATGGCAGCCCAACAGGCTCCCCCGTCCCTGGGATTCTCCAGGCAAGAACACTGGAGTGGGTTGCCATTTCCTTCTCCAATGCAGGAAAGTGAAGTCGCTCAGTCGTGTCAGACTCTTAGCAACCCCATGGACTGCAGCCTACCAGGCTCCTCCGTCCATGGGATTTTCCAGGCAAGAGTACTGGAGTGGGGTGCCATTGCCTTCTCTGAGCAAGATTTGCATTAGATTTAGAGCCCAAAATCAATGTATAACGACTTAATAATTCTTACCCAACTGATTAAGCATTGTTCGAGATCTAGTCCCCACCATCACCTGCACACTAGCTGTTTCCACTCCATTTGGTTGATCTGTTTCCCTGCTTCTTTCTCTGGTCTCATCTCTGCTCTCCTGCTGTGCCTGTCCTCCTCTCTACTTCTTCCCTGCCTCCTATCCCGCCTCTCTCTGCCATGTTTGCCTTCAAGTTGCTTTCACTCCAACCTCCCTGGTGATCCTCAAACTCCTTGTATTTCTGCTTTTCTTCTTCCACCTCTGCCCTCCCTCCCTCCCAACTCTCTGGCACTCCCAAGTAGCTATGCTTTCTTTCAGCTCCCTTTTTTTCTCAGCTCCTCCAATCTCTAGGGGTCCGTTTTGTCTCCCAGCAGGATATTATTTCTCTGGTCTCAACTCTTGTATCCCCTTTGCGCTGTCTGTATGAACTGCCTCTCCACTGTCGCCCTCTTTGGGACCCCTGATTTACAGCCCCTCTCCCTTGAAGGCTACAGAAGGGGGCGGCAGAGGATGAGATGGTGACATACCATCCCTGGACTCAACGGACATGGATTTGAGAAAACTCTGGGAGATACAGGGCTCGCAAAGAGTCGGAATGAACAACCACATCTCCCTATGTTGCTCACCCTTAACTCTACGGAGACCCTGCTTTGCTCTGAATTTATCTCCTTTCCCCACCCGCTCCCTTCAACGCTCATTCTCTTTCATGAAGCTGTCTCTTCCAAGTTCCTCACCATCCTCTTCACTGCCATCGCTTGTCCCACAGGCTTTTCTCAATTTTCCATTTCCCTAGGAGTCGCTGTCTCTGCTTCTTCTGATCCCGCCTTCCGCCCACTATTTACAGGGTAGGAGACTGAATAAGAAAGGCCCTCTCGCAAGAGCCAAATTCCAGCGGGTGCTATTTGGGGCCCAAGAACCATGGGCTTCACGTGGCTGGCTCAGGTCACCACCTCACACAAGGGATCAGGGGAAAGGTCACTGAAGGGCAGAAGGACCGGCCTGAGGAGACGTGAGGACAGAGCGCTGGGAGGGAGGGGGGTCTCAGCGCGGGGAGGGCTCCCCAGAATCCCAGGACCGGGGAGAGAACGCGGCCTCTCCGGGAGCGGGGCGGCCGGCGAGGCCTCCAGGGCCGAGGAGAGGCTGAAGAACGTGGAGCGAATAAACCACCTCGCCTAATAGAACTGTATATGGTGCAGAAAGGGTAGAGGGGTCAATGAGGTCAGTAAATGGTTTTAAGCCGGAAAAAGGTGCGAAACGCAGCGTTTCAGTCTTCCAAACGCAGGAACCTGCTTCAGTGCGGACTTTAAACCAAAAGGCGGGCGCCCCTTCGCCGCTTATGGAGACGTCTCAATTTGCTGGGGGTGATGGGGCGGGAGCGGGGATTTAGAGTCAGTAGCGACCCTCAGACGCGGGGTATAAAGAAAAGGAGACTGCAAGAGGCAGGTTTGACTCCAAAGACAGAAACTCACGCTGCGCTGGGTCCTCCACTCGCCACTCTCCCCTTCCACGTGGGTCACGGTGCCGCACGCGCAGACAAACGGAGGCGGGCCCAGGCCTTCAGCGGGTGGTGGAGAGAAGCCGAACCAGCACACGGCCTTTGAAAGGTGAGGCGGAACCTGGCTGCGCGGCAGGGCGTCGTCTCAGCGGGGAGGGGCCGGGCGGGGCGACTTGGCACAGCGGGCAGAGGAAACTGTAGCTCAATACAGTAATCACTGCTAAAGGGGACTGCAGCCAGGGGACTGCTCCTTGGAAGTGTTCAGTTCAGTCGCTCAGTTGTGTCCGACTTTCTGCGACGCCACGAATCGCAGCACGCCAGGCCTCCCTGTCCATCACCATCTCCCGGAGTTCACTCAGGCTCACGTTCATCGAGTCCCTGATGCCATCCATTCGTCTTATCCTCTGTTGTCCCCTTCTCCTCCTGCCCCCAATCCCTCGCAGCATCAGAGTCTTTTCCAATGAGTTAACTCTCCGCATGAGGTGGCCAAAGTACTGGAGTTTCAGCTTTAGCATCATTCCTTCCAAAGAAATCCCAGGGCTGATCTCCTTTAGAATGGACTGGTTGGATCTCCTTGCAGTCCAAGGGCCTCTCAAGACTCTTCTTCAACACCACAGTTCAAAAGCATCAATTCTTCGGCGCTCAGCCTTCTTCACAGTCCAACTCTCACATCCATACATGACCACAGGAAAAACCATAGCCTTGACTAGACGGACCTTAGTCAGCAAAGTAATGTCTCTGCTTTTGAATATACTATCTAGGTTGGTCATAACTTTTCTTCCAAGGAGTAAGCGTCTTTTAATTTCGTGGCTGCAGTCACCATCTGCAGTGATTTTGGAGCCCAAAAAAATAAAATCTGACACTGTTTCCACTGTTTCCCCAGCTATTTCCCATGAAGTGATGGGACCGGATGCCATCATCTTTGTTTTCTGAATGTTGAGCTTTAAGCCAACTTTTTCACTTTCCTCTTTCACTTTCATCAAGAGGCTTTTTAGTTCCTCCTCACTTTCTGCCATAAGGCTGGGTTCATCTGCATATCTGAGGTTATTGATAGTTCTCCCGGCAATCTTGATTCCACCTTGTGTTTCTTCCAGTCCAGCGTTTCTCATAATGTACTCTCCATAGAAGTTAAATAAGCAGGGTGACAATATACAGCCTTGACGTACTCCTTTTCCTATTTGGAACCAGTTTGTTGTTCCATGTCGGTCTAACTGTTGCTTCCTGACCTGAATACAGATTTCTCAAAGAGGCAGGTCAGGTGGTCTGGTATTCCCATCTCTTTCAGAATTTTCCACAGTTTCTTGTGATCCACACAGTCAAAGGCTTTGGCATAGTCAATAAAGCAGAAATAGATGTTTCTCTGGAACTCTCTTGCTTTTTCCATGATCCAGCAGATGTTGGCCATTTGATCTCTGGTTCCTCTGCCTTTTCTAAAACCAGCTTAAACATAGGGATTTCATGGTTCATGTATTGCTGAAGCCTGGCTTGGAGAATTTTCAGCATGACTTTACAAGCATGTGAGATGATTGCAATTGTGCGGTAGTTTGAGCATTCTTTGGCAGTGCCTTTCTTTGGATTTGGAACGAAAACTGACCTTTTCCAGTCCTGTGGCCACTGCTGAGTTTTCCAAACTTGCTGGCATATTGAGTGCAGCACTTTCACAGCATCATCTTTCAGGATTTGAAACAGCTCAACTGGAATTCCATCACCTCCACTAGCTTTGTTCATAGTGATGCTTTCTAAGGCCCACTTGACTTCACATTCCAGGATGTCTGGCTCTAGGTGAGTGATCACATCATCATGATTATCTGGGTTGTGAAGATCTTTTTTGTACAGTTCTTGTGTGTATTCTTGCCACCTCTTCTTAATATCTTCTGCTTCTGTTAGGTCCATACCTTTTCTGTCCTTTATGAAGCCCATCTTTGCATGAAATGTTCCCTTGGTGTCTCTAATTTTCTTGAAGGGATCTGTAGTCTTTCCCATTCTGTTCTTTTCCTCTATTTCTTTGCATTGATTGCTGAAGAAGGCTTTCTTATCTCTTCTCGCTATTCTTTGGAACTCTGCACTCAGATGGTTATATCTTTCCTTTTCTCCTTTGCTTTTCGCCTCTCTTCTTTTCACAGCTATTTGTAAGGCCTCCCCAGACAGCCATTTTGCTTTCTGCATTTCTTTTCCATGGGGATGGTCTTGATCCCTGTCTCCTGTACAATGTCACGAACTTCATTCCATAGTTCATCAGGCACTCTATCTATCAGATCTAGGCCCTTAAATCTATTTCTCACTTCCACTGTATAATCATAAGGGATTTAATTTAGGTCATACCTGAAAGGTCTAGCGGTTTTCCCTACTTTCTTCAATTTCAGTCTGAATTTGGTAATAAGGAGTTCATGATCTGAGCCACAGTCAGCTCCTGGTCTTGTTTTTGTTGACTGTATACAGCTTCTCCATCTTTGGCTGCAAAGACTATAATCAGTCTGATTTCGGTGTTGACCATCTGGTGATGTCCATGTGTAGAGTCTTCTCTTATGTTGTTGGAAGAGGGTGTTTGCTATGACCAGTGCATTGTCTTGGCAAAACTCTATTAGTCTTTGCCTTGCTTCATTCCACATTCCAAGGCCAAATTTGCCTGTTACTCTAGGTGTTTCTTGACTTCCTCCTTTTACATTCCAGTCCTCTATAATGAAAAGGACATCTTTTTTGAGTGTTAGTTCTAAAAGGTCTTGTAGGGCTTCATAAAATCGTTCAACTTCAGCTTCTTCAGCGTTACTGGTTGGGGCATAGACTTGGATAACTGTGATATTGAATGGTTTGCCTTGGAGACGAACAGACATCATTCTGTTGTTTTTGAGATTGCATCCAAGTACTGCATTTCAGACTCTTTTGTTGACCATGACAGCTACTCCATTTCTTCTGAGGGATTTCTGCCCGCAGTAGTAGATATAATGGTCATCTGAGTTAAATTCACCCATTCCAGTCCATTTTAGTTCACTGATTCCTACAATGTCAACGTTCACCCTTGCCATCTCTTGTTTGACCACGTCCAATTTGCCTTGATTCATGGACCTGACATTCCAGGTTCCTATGCAATATTGCTCTTTACAGCATCAGATCTTGCTCCTATCACCAGTCACATCCACAGCTGGGTATTGTTTTTGCTTTGGCTCCATCCCTTCATTCTTTCTGGAGTTATTTTTCCACTGATCTCCAGTAGCATACTGGGCACCTAATGACCTGGGGAGTTCCTCTTTTGGTATCCTATCATTTTGCCTTTTCATATTGTTCATAGGGTTCTCAAGGCAAGAATACTTAAGTGGCTTGCCATTACCTTCTCCAGTGGACCACATTCTGTCAGACCTCTCCACCATGACCCGCCCATCTTGGGCTGCCCCGCAGGCATGGCTTTGTTTCACTGAGTTAGACAAGGCTGTGGTCCTAGTGTGATTAGATTGACTAGTTTTCTGTGAGTATGGTTTCAGTGTGTCTGCCCTCTGATGCCCTCTTGCAACACCTACCATCTTCCTTGGGTTGCTCTTACCTTGGGCGTGGGGTATCTCTTCACAGCTGCTCCAGCAAAGCACAGTCGCTGCTCCTTACCTTGGACGAGGGGTATCTCCTTATAGCCACTGTTCCTGACCTTCAACATGGGATAGCTCCTCTAGGCCCTCCTGCGCCTGTGCAGCCACCGCTCCTCGGATTGCTCCTCCTGGCCACTGGCCCTGGCCTCGGGCTCGGGGTGGCTCCTCAGGGTCACCGCCCCTGGCCTCAGGCGCGAGGTGGTTTCTCCCGGCCACCCCTGACCTCGGATGTGGGGTGTCTCCTCCCGGCCGCCACCCCTGACCTCGGACGTAGGGTAGCTCCCCTGGGCCATGCTTAGTGCATGAAGTGTTAGGTAGGTAGAACAGGGAAAAGGAGTCCAAAATGGCGGTGGCTACAGACAAGGAAGGGAAAAGCCCACTAAAAGGAAACAAAAGAAGGTCTGAGGACCGGAGTGAAGACCTCAGGTGAAACAAACAACACTCCTGACTGGCCCAATTTACATAGGACAGGCCCAGGGAGAGATAAACATATAAATAGAAGAGCCAAAGCTAGCGCTCTCTCTCTCTGTCCCACGCGCTGGGGCGCTCTTCTCCTCGTGTCTTTAGATCGACGTGCCCTCATGCCTCGAAGATGGATTTTCCTGCTATTTTCTAAATAAAATAGAGCTGTAACACTGAGCTGTAACATTGATTTGTCTAAGAACTATAAGATGGTTCATTCGAGACCTGAGAGCTATAACACGGTCTATCCAAGACCTGAGAGCTGTGACACGCCAAGGGGGCTTTAATGTCCATCACTCCAAATCTTTGTTGTGACGAGACAAAGAATGGAGGAACATACACTCGCGTGACAGAAGCAACGTTATGATAGAACTAGATGGTGTATTAAAAAGCAAAGGAATCACGTTGCCAACAAAGGTCCCTATAGACAAACTATGGTTTTTCCAGTAGTCAGCTAGGGATGTGATTAAAAAAGGGATATGAGTGTTGGTCCATAAAGAAGAGTGAGCATAGAGAAATCGATGCTTTTGGATTGTGGTGCTGGAGCTCAGCCTTGAGAGTCCCTTGGAGAGCAAGGAGATCAAACCAGTGAATCCGAAAGGAGACCAACCATGAATATTCATTGGAAGGACTGATGCTGAAGCTGAGGCTCCAATAGTTTGGCCACATGATGCAAATTTTGGACTCATTGGAAAAGACCTCGAGACTGGGAAAGATTGAAGGCAGGAGAATGGAATGATAGCGGATGAGACCATTAGATGGCACCACCAACTCAATGTACATGAGTCTGAGCAAACTCCAGGAGATTGTGAAAGACAGGGAAGCCCGGCATGCTGCAGCCCATGACGTTGCAATGACTGAGCGGCTAAACAACAACACATCACTGATAGGGCATAGACCGGGAATTTGTGGAGTGTGTGTCTGGTTTTTTCCCAGGGAAACAGGGGGCCTAGTGGGGTCTTAAATCAGTGATAATGGGGAAGGGTGGCTCTTGGCAGTAATCCTTTTCCTGGAAGTGATGTGGGAGAATTCTTTAATCTTTGCTCTTTTCCATAATTACAGGATCTGAAGTAAGCTTCAACTCTGTCATCGTTCGTAAGCTATAATACCAAGAAAAGTCAAAGAGGATAAATACATACGTAATAGTTAAAAATGGAACCTTAGGAATATTAACCCAATAATAAAAACAACAAGGCCTGAAAACCTTAGTGTATGTACCTTTGAATGTTGGTGAGGGGCCTTGCGTATTCCTTTGGGCTGTAATGTGTCTGGCCCTTTCACATCTTAGAGACATCAGTACATGTTGAAAGATGTTCCTCTGAATCAACAAGTCAGAGGTCTGAGTTGAACCAGAACCCAGAGGTTATATTGATGCCAAAATCTTGGCTCTCTGTGAAGAAATGCCAAACCGAAATATTTGAAATACAAACACAGAGACAGTTATGGAGGATAAACAGTGGCTTTATATATGTGCGAGGCTAAAAGGGAACACTTTAGGCCCCCTCCCTGGTGAATAAGGAGATGTTCTATCATCCGCTAGGGATATATGCTGGAGAAGGTAATGGCACCCCACTCCAGTACTCTTGCCTGGAAAATCCCATGGACGGAGGAGCCTGGTAGGCTGTAGTCCATGGGGTCGCAAAGAGTTGGCACGACTGAGCAGCTTCACTTTCACTTTTCACTTTCATGCCTTGGGGAAGGAAATGGCAACCCACTCCAGTGTTCTTGCCTAGAGAATCCCAGGGACAGGGGAGCCTGGTGGGCTGCCGTCTATGGGGTCGCACAGAGTCAGGCATGACTGAAGAGACTTAGCAGCAGCAGCAGCGGGGATGTATGCTAAGGATCAAGGCAGTAACAGTCTTGTATTCTTGTTTCCTCTGCAAAGTTGTAAAAGGATGGGGTTGGTGACAAGATTAAGTTGTGTGCAGGGTCTTAGGTGTTCTGGTCTCCTAATCAGTGCAGTGGTTGCATGTTCGATTCCTGGGTCGGGATGATCCCCTGGAGGAAGAAATGGCAACCTATTTTGTGTCCATTGGGTTACAAAAGAGTTGGACACAATTGTCCCGCCGTGAGCATCCTTCTTTGATTAGTAACTGTTCTGCCCTTTGGAACTCATACAAATTTATGGAGGCTGCAGGTCTGTCTTTAAGAAATGGGAACTCAAAATGCCTCTGTGCCTGGGAGCCCCACAGAGCCCTGCCCTACAGCCTCAATACTAGGAAAAATATTTTCCATTTTGCCATTTCTCTAGTGATCACAGAAAAAAAAAGTCTTTGCACAGCATCCTGGATATTATGTGTATGATTAGACAGTAATGAAATATCATACTGATGTAACTAAATTATCCCCTCATCTCCTCTTTGACCAACTGTACTCTGGTGAAGAAATAGCCGGTGAGAATAAGCCTTTCTTCATTAATAAAGTGAAAAAGCAGTCAGTTGTTTTCTGTGCTCTGAGAAAAAAGCTGCATGTGAATTGTCCACGTTCCACATGCAGACAAAAAACTCGGATGTGGATAGATGTGGTCTTACCTTAAAATGGTTTCGCCCAGACACCTGGGGGAAAGTCTTAACGGAATTCCAAGAGTAGATGTACTGAGGATTTAGCACATATGAAGTAGTAAACACAAACTAAATGGAATTATCCAAGAAAAGCACAACATTGTTGGGAAAACAAAATTAAACAGCAAAGTGAATGGGCCTGGAAATTATCATACTGAGAGGGTAACACGCAGGAAGGTCAGGGGTCCCCACATGGAGGATATAGGCTGCAAGTGTCAACATTTGTCTTTCTGAAGATTTATTTATTCCTCAATGAATTCTCTCTTCTGTGATCTGCTGTAAGAACTGTCATAAAAGACAGCCAAATTCATTACAATTGTAAGGATTCCCTCCAATATGAATTTGGGAGGGGGGGATTTTGAGGAAATATTGTTTTCTTAAACATGTTTCCAAATTCGGTATAGTGTACAGTTTCTGACACGCATGAATCACTTCATTATGCCCATGGTGTGAATATTTCATGGAACAAACTACACAATATTCATTACCTGTCCAAGTTTGCTTTCCATATATATCCTCTCACGTTCCACAGTTTAGATCTTTGAGTTAAAGCTCCAGTGTGCACATTACTTTTGTGTGGTTTCTCGGAAAGACATATATTCTGAAGTCTACACCCCACTCCAGTACTCTTGCCTGGAAAATCCATGGACGGAGGAGCCTGGGGGGCTGCAGTCCATGGGGTTGCTAAGAGTCGGACACGACTGAGCGACTTCACTTTCACTTTTCACTTTCATGCATTAGAGAAGGAAATGGCAACCCACTCCAGTGTTCTTGCCTGGAGAATCCCAGGGACGGGGAGGCCTGCTGGGTTGTCATCTACGGGGTTGCACAGAGTCAGACACGAATGAAGCGACTTAGCAGCAGGAGCAGCAGTGTACTCTGAACCCTCCAGAAAGCCCTTGCCCATCCATTTCCAAGACTCCTCTTCACTATGGAACCTTGTCTAACACTTCAACTCAAGGTGAAATTTTTCCCACTCCCATTGCATTTGAGCATTGCTCCAGAATGTTCCTGAATTTGGATGTTTGGTAAAATACTTCCCACAAATATTCCATTTGTGTGGTTTAACTCCAGGATATATATTCTTACACACCTAAAGAGTGAGCAGTAACTATAAAACTTCCATAAAGCATAAAATAAAGTATAAAACTGCCAAAGTATAAATTATTTAGTGAATCCCGAGTTTAAGCCACTACCTAAAGGTCCTGCCATATTCTGTACACTGGTAAGGTTCTCTCTAGTATGGATCATCTGATGGCTAGTGCAATGTGAGCCCCAAGTAAAGGTTTTACACACTCATGTCCCTTGTAAGCGTTCTCTCCAGAATGACTTCTTTACTGAATTCTGACTTAGGATTGTTGTCTAAAAGCCCTGACACACTCATTACACTGATATAGTTTCTATCCATTGTAAATATTCTCAAGAAGCCTTTTGACCCTCAGAAAAGTCAAACTAGAGGAAACCTCAGGAATGTGGTAGGTGGGGCAAAGCTTTGGTTCTGTGTTCAGAAGTGACTAACCATCACGTAATTAATTCTGAATGGAAATCTTACCCACATAGGCATGTGGTGTCTTTTGGAAGGCATTCAGTATTTACAAAACATGAGAAAATTCATACTGAGAATTCATACTGAGAATCCATACATTTGGAGCACAGTCCGTCCCTCCTAAGATTGGAGGAAATCATGTAAATATAATGTGTGTGGCCAGGGCTTCAATAACAGGTCTCACCTTTCCCATCAGCAGAGAATTCGTAATGCAGAGACACAAATGTAAGAGTGTGGCAAATCCTTCAGGTGGCATTCAGGCCTCAAGAGACATCAGGTGATGGACCGGAGAGACCATCCGAATGCAGTCAGTGTGTCCAGGCTTTTGTCAGGTGTGTTTACACCTTAGGCTTCTTGAGAATATTCACACTGGATAGAAACTATATCAGTGTAATGAGTGTGTCAGGGTTTTTAGACAACAATCCTAAGTCAGGATTCAGTAAAGGAGTCATTCTGGAGAGAAAGCTTACAAGTGACATGAGTGTGTAAAACCTTTACTTGGGGCTCACATTGCACTAGCCATCAGATGATCCATACTAGAGAGAACCTTACCAGTGTACAGAATATGGCACGACCTTTAGGTGGTGTCTTAAAATGAGGATTCACTAAATAATTTATACTTCGGCAGTTTTATACTTATTTTAGAGGACTTCCCTGGTGGCTCAGACAGTAAACTGTCTGTCTACAATGCGAGAGACCTCACTTTGATCCCTGGGTTGGGAAATGCCCTGGAGAAGGAAATGGTAACCCACTCCAGTACTCTTGCCTTGAAAATTCCATTTATGTGGTTTCCCTCATGTATGACCTGCCCAACAGTCAGCTGAGGCTGAACATGCACTAGAAGCTTTACCATATTTCTTTCATTTGTATGGTTTCTGCTGCTGCTGCTGCTGCTGCTAAGTTGCTTCAGTCGTGTCCGACTCGGTGCGACCCCATCGACAGCAGCCCAACAGGCTCCCCCATCCCTGGGATTCTCCAGGCAAGAACACTGGAGTAGGTTGCCATTTCCTTCTCCAGTGTATGGTTTCTATATAGTATGAATTCTTTGATTAATTATAAGGCCTGAACTCTGACTAAAAGCTTTGCTACACTCATTACATCTGCACTAAAATGTTTCTCATAATTATTGGATTTGTAACATTTTTCTCTACTATGAATTATCTGATTTCTTAGATGGTCATTTCAAGCACTGCCCACATACATCACATCTCTATGCTGCCTCTCCTGTATGAACTGCATGATGGTGAGGCTAACTGTGCAGTAAAACTTCTGTCAGGATGGTTACATTTGTAAGATTTCCCTCCAGTATGAATTCTCCAATGAACTGCAAGGTTTGCATTTAAAGGCCTTGCCACTGAGATCACATTTATATGGTTTCTCTCCAGTATGAATTCTCTGATGAATTCCAAGCTGTGGGTTTCCAGTAAAGCATCAGCCACACACAGCACATTTTCACAGTTTCTCTCCAGTATGAATCCTCTGATGAAATGCAAGGTTTCCCGTTTGACTGAAGGCCTTGCCAGATAGATCATTATTGATATGGTTTCTCTCCAATATGCTTCCAATGAACTGCAAAGACCTGCAACTGAAGACTCTGCCACATAAATTACCTTTCTACACTTTTCCTCCTGTATGAACTGCCTGATGGCAATTTAACGATGACTGTGCACTAAAATGTTTGTCCTAATTGTTATACTTGTAAGGTTTCTCTCCAGTATGAATTCTGTGATAAATTACAAGGATTGAATTTCGGCTAACGGCCTGTCCATATACATCACATTTACATGGTTTCTCTCCAGTATGAACTCTCTGATGAACTACAAGCCGTGAATTTAGACTAAATGCCTTGTCACATAGATCACATTTATATGGATTTTCTCCAGTATGAAATCTCCAATGAATTACAAGTATTGACTTTCGAGTATAGCCACATACATCACATTTATATGGTATGAATTCTCCTGTGAATTAAAAATATTGACTTTTGAGTATAGCCACGGCCACATTCTTCAGATGTATATGGTTTCTCTCCAGTATGAAGGGTCTGATGAACTGTATGCCTTGCTTTTCGACTAAAGGCCTTTCCACACACATCACATTTATATGGTTTCTCTCTAGTATGATTTCTCTGATGAATTATAAGGGTCAATTTATCATTAAACACCTTACAACATATGTTACATTTATATGCTTTTCTTCCTGTATGGATTCTTTGATGTCTAGTGAGTTCTGAGTCCTGAAGAAAACTTATGTTACACTCATTTGTGCTTCCTGATCTGGTACCAGTTCTGAGAGATGTATAACAGCACTCTCTTGTTTATGAGAATTGTCTTTACAGACACTACAAGTTCTCTGAGGTGGTAAACCTGAGGTGCTACTGTTGATATCAGAAACTCAAAAGATGCAAATGCTAGTTGAGACAATGGTTGCTGCCTTTAGAAAGGGAAATGAAGGATGCTTTACATGTGGAGATAAAAACCATTTAAAAAGGGACTGCCCTAAGAAGGCTAATAGAAAACTTCGAAGAATCTGCCCTCTCTGCCTTAGAGGAATGCACTGAGCCAAAGACTGTAAATCTAAATTTGATCTTGATGAAAAATCTATTCCAGGAAACTCCAAACAGGGGACCCCCCCAACCAGGTCCCCTACAACAAAAACCAGGGGCAAATTCTATCCTTTCCTTCAAACCCTCAACATCCGGCAGTGCTGCCATCAACATACCAGCCCTAAATGATTTTTTCCTTTACCCTCAAGCAGTCTCTTCTAGAGTACCTACTGGACTTTTTGGACCCCTGCCCCCACAAACCTTCGGTCTCTTGCTTGGCCAATCTAGTTTGACTTCTAAAGGAATTACTGTTCACCCTGGAGTAACTGATTCAGATTATAAAGGAGAGATTCAAATTATGATGTCATCTCAGATTCTATGGCAATTCAAAAAGGAAAACAAAATTGCTCAATTACTTCTTTTGCCTTACATTTCTATTAACTCCTCTAATAATGTATGGACAAGCAGATTCGGCAGTACAGATCAAAACCAATCCTTATGGACATCATTGGTATCTCTATGTGCCCAACCAAATATAAATATCAAAATTAATGGTACAAGATTTTCTGGTCTCCTCGACACTGGATCTGATATTACTATTATTTCCAAACACTTATGGCCCAAATAAAATCCTGGCCTATACAAAAGGTCTCTTGCCAAATTGTGGGAATTTCTCAAACTAAGGTACAAGAAGTCTATCAAAGTGTTCAGATACACCCATGTGAGGGACCAGAAGGCCAGCCTGCAACATTAAGAGCTTATATGATAGATGCACCCCTTAATCTAATAGGAAGGGACTTACTTATGCAATGGCAAACTCAGATATACATTCCACATTTTTCCTAGGGGCCACTGCTCATTTAACAAACAAAACAATTATTAAAATAACTTGGAAGAATGACGAGCCTAGCTGGACAAAGCAATGGCCCCTTACAAAAGAAAAATTACAGGCTGCTAAAGAACTTATAGACACACAATTTGAATTGAAACATACTGAGGCATCTTGCTCTCCTTGGAACTTTCCTATTTTTGTTATAAAAAAGAAATTTAACAAATGGTGCCTTTTAACAGACCTTAGAAAAGTTAATGCATCTATGAAACCTATGGGTGCATTACAACCAGGAATTCCATCACCTACTGCTGCTGCTGCTAAGTCGCTTTAGTCGTGTCCGACTCTGTGCAACCCCATAGACGGCAGCCCACCATCCCTGGGATTCTCCAGGCAAGAACTCTGGAGTGGGTTGCCATTTCCTTCTCCAATGCATGAAAGTGAAAAGTGAAAGTGAAGTCGCTCAGTTGTGTCCCACTCTTAGTGACCCTATGGACTGCAGCCTACCAGGCTCCTCCATCCATGGGATTTTCAAGGCAAGAGTGCTGGAGTGGGTTGACATTGCCTTCTCCCATCACCTACTACTATTCCTCAAAATTGGCATATTATTATTATTATTGATTTACAAATTGCTTTTTAAATATACCTTTACACCCTTTAGACCAAGAGAGATTCACTTTGTCTCGCCCTATTCCTAATCACACTGGGCCTCATAAAAGATTTCAGTAGAGTATGTTACCTAAAGGTATGCTTAGCAGTCCTACTATTTGTTAAAACTTTGTAGTCAAGGCTTTACATCCAATGTGACAGCATTTCTTTCATGCATATATCGTGAATATATTGTAACTACAAAAAGGAGAAATGATATTTTTGACACTGAATGGCCAGGATATTCTTTAGACTCTAGAGAATACTGATTAAAATAAATTCTTTTGAAATTGCAAAACCGGTCTTCTTACACATGCAGTTAGGAAAAGGTTAACTTGTTAAAATACTTTTTTGGAGCTCCAGTTCTGCCTGGGAAACAAAAACAGGCCTGAAAAAAACCCTAAACTTAACTCTTATCATGTCCTTGGGATACACAGACCACTCTATCTAGGACTCCAGCCGTAAACAAACTGGTGAAACTCAAAAATAATAATAATACGACACAAAGATATTTTAAATTTCAAGCAGAAAACTATGCCTATCTATCTAAAATTATCTATGTCTCAATATATGTCTTTGTTTTTGGATAATATGAAGTTAATGACCTCTATTTAATTCAACTTCACGTGAACTGAAAAATATACAATATTAAAAATAATGTTTATTTAAATATAAATAAAATTTAAATATAATTGCTTGCTAATCTAATTAAGACACGTCTTAAGTCATCAACATTGCATGATACTTTTATTATGCCTAGGTTTGAGGTAAACTAAATTTGTCAGCAAAAATGTAACTTTATATATATATAAATAAATATATAATGATATAATATAATAAATATATTCACCAATCTATAAAATGCTAACATACAATACACTTCATAACTGCTAAAGAAAAATAAAATCTATGCTTTTAATAAAAAGATATGAGAGATGGCAAATAAAATGATAAATATAAAAATATATAAAGGGTTTATGATAAATAAAAAAGAATTTTATGACAAATGGATATAACTCATTGCCCTGAACTTTCTTCCTCTTCCTTCTTATATGTCTGAATCGATACAAATTCTTTTATAGGGGCCACACCTCTCTGGAACGAAACTACACGACATGTTATAAACCACCTATTACCTTACTTTGCAATAACACCTAATTCGATAAAGACAGACAATGGCCCTGCCTATATTTCTAAACAATTCAAACAATTTTTAAATTCATTCTCTCTTAAACAGATTACAAACATTCCTTATAATCCACAAACACAAGACATAATTAAACTAACACATTATACACTAAAACTACAAATACAAAATTAAATAAGGGGATCTACACAGGAACACTTTTATCTTCCTTATCCAGAGCAGACTTTACTAGATTCTAATGCAATATATTCTTTAAGCCTATAACTATTGTTAATATAGCTTTATTTCTATTTCCAGTCTGTAAGATTCTTAAAACAAAATAAGATCAACTTCAATGCCTGTTTCACAATACAAAACAAAAACAAAAAAAAAGGCACCATCTGGGAAATAAGTTATTTGTTCTTAAGAGTATCAAAAATGCAAACTATTCACCTTCTTTTCAGGTCTGTCTTGAAACTATAATCATCGTCCTTAACACACTGAACAGAGAGATTCAACAGCTGCCAGGCTACGTTTCTTTTCCGGGAAAAGGTCAGGTATTTGGATGTGAGCAGCGTTTCATTTATCAAGTTGTTCTCCATCAGCTCTTCAATAATTTCACTTAGGAAAAAATGTTTGACTGTTTGCTCCTAATCCTTTGCCGCAAATAACACAAACCACTTAAAACAGTCAGATCCCATTTCTTTTTATATTAGAAAAAAATGTATGTACGGAATGAGGAAGAAATCAACACATTAATTCAAAACCACAGTCAAATACCAGTCCCCAAACAGATCTCTAGATCATTTTTTTTAGACTGAAATATTTCCTAGGAATGTTTTCATCATTATCACTTTCCTTTCTTTCTATAGCTACTGTCAATATAACTTCATTTGTTTTAAATTTTTTAAACTTACCTCAAGGAGATATCTTGACAAGAGCAGAAAAACATTTCAAGGAATTGAAGGACTCTTTTCTTCCTCTGCCCAGCTGGTACCAGGACGGGTTGAATAAACAATGGAAATCTGGGGAATTAATCTTACAGGGAAAGGGGTATGCTTGTATTTCACCAGATGGATCCAACAAACTCACACGGCTTCCTCTTCAGAAGATCCGACCCAAGGGGTCCCCCAGCCTTTGAGATAGAGACTAAAGAACAAAAGTGCCGGGAGGAAGAAATTCCAATACAGGCCATGGCGGCTCTAAAGATCTCCAGAAAACACCACCCTCGGCGGCATCAACCTTTTTATCTCCCCTCTTGGGGACAAATAAAAACCCTTATTAATAAAGCTGAAAATCTGATTTCTCAACAGAGAATACCTTGGAGTCCTGAAAACCTTCTTATTGCTATGCTTGCTCTGCTTGCTTGCCCCTCCCCAGCTCAAGCTGAACCAATTACTCACACTTAATGGACTTTCATACCCAACCCCCCTTTACTTCAGGTCATAGAATGGACGGAGAGAGGACCAATCGAGGACCAATCGTATTAACTAATGACTCCATACATATGCCTTCTCGATGGAGAATTAAAGGGAGAAGGCAATGGCACCCCACTCCAGTACTTTTGCCTGGAAAATCCCATGGACAGAGGAGCCTGGTAGGCTGCAGTCCACGGGGTCGCTAAGAGTGGGACACGACTCAGCGACTTCACTTTCACTTTTCACTTTCATGCATTGGAGAAGGAAATGGCAACCCACTCCAGTGTTCTTGCCTGGAGAATCCCAGGGACGGGGGAGCCTGGTGGGCTGCCGTCTATGGGGTCACACAGAGTCGGACATGACTGAAGCGACTTAGCAGTAACAGTAGCAGCACACTCTGAAGAAGAAGGGAAACTAATCTCTCTAGGTTATGAAGTCCTTCCTTTGCGTATGGGCCCAGCAGAATTATGCATAAACGTTAATGGACAAACTTCGGCTTTCATCCTGCCTCCAAAAGAAGGCTTTCGGACACTGCTTCGATGATATTTACTGCCCTTTCTTTGCCTGTGAACCATGTTTATACTACTGAAACTTACGGAAAGAATTAGGGAAAAAACAAAGAACACTATGCAAAGGGTTAACCAATAAGAACTTAAAATATATTCCTGTTCATTGGGACAAATGTCAGGCCAAATAAGGAAAATTAATATTTGCGGCTTATCATACAATTGACGATTGGGTACCCCATGGTATGTGGTTATCTAACTGCTCAGATGATGTTAAGAGCACTGTGTCTAATTATGCTGCACAAGTATAGCCAGGACAGTTACTAATACTACAATGGAGCATTACCATGACAGAGGACTTCTTGGATGGCTTGACTCTCTTGGCGGGCTTGGAATGACCCACTCTCTTCCTCCAATAGTCCTTGATAAACAGTTTGGGCCTGAACAATGTGACATCTAGAATCTTGCTGCAAGCACCAAGGAACTTGGGACTTGGACCAGACATTTCACAGGGACCAGTCGTAGCCATAGCAATTATTTCTTTTGCTATAATCAATCATAGTTTCTACAAGCCTGTGTTCCCCTTCCTTTTGTTGTAGCTACAGGAATTTACAATTCAATAAGAACTTAACTTCTCTAACTTGCATAAATTGTAAATTATATACCTGTCTTAACTCTATTTCCTCCAGAGATTCCCTACTTCTTTCTCCGTCTCCCTTTCTCTTCCCCTCTGCTCTCCTGCTCTGCTTGTCCTCCTCTCTACATCTTCCCTGACTCCCATTTGGCCTCTCGCTGCCATCTGTTCCCTGCAAAATGCTTCTAACCCAACCTCGATGATCCTAAATCTTCATGAATTTCTGCCTTTTTCCTCCTCTCTGCCCTCCCTTTCCCCCAACTCTCTGGCACCCCCAAGTGGCTATGCTTCCTTTCACCTTGCTTGCTTTCTCAGCTCCTCCAATTACTGGATGTGAGTGAGCCGCTCAGTCCTGATGACTCTTGCGACCCCATGGCTGTAGTCCGTGGAATTCTCCAGGTCAGAATACTGGAGTGGACAGCTGTTCCCTTCTCCAGGGGATCTTCCCAACCCAGGGATCGAACCCAGGTCTCCCGCATTGCCAGCGGATTCTTTACTAGCTGAGCCAGGAGGGAAGCCCGATCACTAGGAGTCCCCTTTCTCTCCCAGCAAGGATATTGTTCTGTAAGCCAAGGTTCCAACTCTCCTATCCCCTTTGCGGGCTCTCTGTGTGAACGCCTCTCCACTGTCGTCCTCTTTGGGCCCCTGATACACACCCCTCTACTTGAAGGCTATGGTGATAGACAGGGAGGCCTGGCATGCCGCGATTCATGAGGTCGCAGAGTCAGACACGACTGAGCGACTGAACTGAACTTGAAGGCTATAGAAGGGGTCGGCAGAGGATCAGATGGTTAGATAGCATCCCTGGACTCAATGAACGTGAATTTGAGCAATCTCTGAGAGATACAGGGGTCACAAAGACTTGGACTGAACACCACCTTCCTATTTTGCTCACCTTTAACTCTCCGGAGATCCTGCTTTTCTCTAAACTTCTGTCCTTGCCTATCCGCAATCTTCAAAACTTCCTCTTTCATGTTGCTCTCTCTTCGCAAGTTCCTCACCAATCCTCTTCATTGTCATCGGTTCTTCCTCGGGCTTTTTTCAGTTTTCTGTTTCTCTCAAAATCGACGTCTTTGCCTCTCATGACAGTCCCCTCCCCACCCCCCACACCTCCCTCCATTTATGGGAATGGCAGCTGAATAAGAAGGCCTCCTGCAAGAGCCAAATTCCAGCTGGTGGAAATTGGGATGGAAGAACCAGGGGGTCAAGTGGCTGGCCCAGGTCACCCACCTCGACACAGGGTCATTATGAAGACAAGGCGCCAGGAGATATGGGCGCTGGGAGGGAGTGGGTCTCAGGAGCAGGGCGCACTCCCCAGAAGCCTAGGACTTGGGAGAGGACGTGGTCTCCAGGGGCTGAGACGGAGAGGCTGAGGACCGCGGAGCATAAATACCCACCTCGTAGAAGAGAATTTTATGCGCTGCAGGAAGTGCAGAGGGGACAGTAAATGGTTTTAAGACGGAAGGAGGTGCAAAACGCAGCGTTTCTGAGCTCCAAAAGCAGGAACCAGCTTCAGTGCAGACTTTAAACCAAAAGGGAGGCGCCCCTTCGCCGCTCACGGAGGCGTCTGAATTTGCTGGGGTTGGTGGGGCGGGTGCAGGGATTTAGAGGCAGCAGAGACCCTCAGACCCGGGGTACCGAGGGAAGCCGAGTGAGAGCGGCACGTGTGACTAAGAAGGAGAGAAACTCACGCCGCGCTGCTGAGACAGCTGCACCGCCGGCTCTCCGCTTCCGGATGTGGGAAGCTGCGCGGGCCGGCCGGGAAACGGCGGGGCGGCCTGGGAGACAAGCTGTCAGGGTGCGGATCAAGGAAGGAAGCTCAGTCTGCAATGCACCATGGGAAGGTGAGGCCGGCGGGGCCTCGGGACGCGGCGGGCAGGGCAGAACAATTCAATAGTGTAATCTCTGAGGAAGCTGACTGCAGGAGATTAAAAGACCTCTGCTTCCTGGAAGGGAAGTTAAAAAGCAAGGCATCACATTGACAACTGCCGGGGTCCAGCCCCCGCAGGATCCAGGGGAACCTGAAGGAAAAACGGTGTTGACGGATGATTTAGAAAGAGATAAGGAAAGAATATTGTGGATAAGAAAATAGAGGAAAGAAAGAGGCGGATATTCCTTGGTTTACATAGAAAGCCAATAAGACTTCGAGACAAGAAGTCTGCCCTGTTCACGGAGGCCACAGGTGCCTTCTGGTCTCCCGAGGGAGTGAAGACGCAGAACATCTTCCCCTTCAGGTCTTAGAAACCCCGGCAGATAAGTGAACGCAGGGAGCCTCTATGCTCCAAGGGATCAGCCTGAAAAAGAGGGAGGGAGGGAGAGAGGGAAAATGATTGACACGAGGAGACCAAGCTGCTTCAGTAAACTAGGACCATTGTTTTTATTTTCAAAAGGGTCTTTTATACCTTTACTTGTACATAGAGGGAAATGAAAGATGCAAAGTTACACAGAGTCAGCCCAAAGATTACATCTGTTTTGTCTTTATCAAAACCAGGATTTTTTCTGCAAATCTTTCCCATAGACAATGTTGTGTACATTATCTTCTGGCCTTGGAGGCCTGTGAACATTTTATGACCCTCTGGATAAAGGCTGTTCAACCAGAAAACTTATTTTCCCTCAAAGTGTTTTTTCTTATATTTCTAATCTATGTCAGCCTCAGAAAGTATTAAACAAGTTACATTTCTCACGGAGCAAAGGTGCAGTGAGTTACAAGAAAGAACCAATTAGCTCAAAAGTCTGATGTGGTTAATTTCAAGGCTACACTTGTTTTTCTTACTTTCCAACTGTGTTAATTAATGCACTCCCAGGTGCACAGTGGATAAGAGATATGGGAACTTAGCAACAAGCATTGTCCCAATAATGAAATCCTACTCTAATAACTTTTAACTCTTTAAAAGGCTCTATGTTTTAGGCTTCCCATGCCTCTCACAGTTGGGAGGCTGTAAATAATCACATGTGTAGCTGCAAGTCTGGATATACCTGCCAAGCAAGCTAGAATGCTAACAGAGGGGTTTTGATTTGAAATATTCCTCTCATGTCCAAGAGACTTATTAGCTATAGCCCTAAGTTAATTTTCTCCAGAGAAAGGTGGTCAGGAATAGCCTCCGGTTAATGTCAGAGGAGTTGGTGAAAGTCATGAAATAGTAAAACAGACAGATTCTAATTTTGGTGTAGATGCTCGAGAAAGCCTAGGGAGCCTGTTGAGTTCTGAAGCCTTGCTTAACAGTTCTCTCCCACATGACCTTGTCATGGGTGGGATCTCCCATGGTGGCTCCCGGCAGACAACAAAGGTCTTTATACTCAAAATAATGTAATGTTAGTTGCTCAGTTGTGACCGGCTCTTTGCGACCCCATGGAGTCGGACTGCTCTGTCCGCCAGGCTCCTCTGTCCCGGGAATTCTCCAGGCAAGAATACTGGAAGTGAAGTCGCTCAGTCGTGGCTGACTCTTTGCGACCCCACGGACTGTAGCCTCCCGGGCTCCTCCGTCCATGGGAATTTCCAGGCAAGATTACTGGAGTGGGTTGCCATTTCCTTCTCCAGGGGAACTTCCCGACCCAGGAATTGAACCCGCGTCTCCCACATTGTAGGCAGATGCTTTACCGTCTGAGCCACAAGGGAAGAAAGAATACTGGAGTGGGTGGCTATTTCCTTCTCCAGGGGATCTTCCTCACCCACGGATCAAACCATGTCTCCTCTAATGCAGGCACATTCTTTACTATCTGAGCCACCAGGGAAGTCCAGATATAATGTAAGTGCTATGGAAATAGTTGAGATGAGTGGCAAATTCAAGTTGTGTTTTTTGGAATATCATGGAATTTTTTCCCCAAATATTTTCTATGCTTCAATTGAATTCATGGATATGCAGATACAAAGGGTCGACTGTATTTTCTTCTCTCCAAATATCAAATTCCTGAAATATGTAATATCATATACATTTTCAAATTAAATTCACGGGTTTTCTGATTTTGCTTTAACCTGTCACGTAACATACTGCCATTGAGTCTGGATGTGGCATCTAACCAAAAACAGCTGCATATGGTAACCCTCTGTATGAGGTGTAAATAGGTAAGGAGACATTTTTGTGGATTATCTTTAAAACATGATAAATGGCATTATCACACTACTCATGATTTAAATATTATGTATACATTGCAGACCATCTCAACAATTATGTAAGGGGAACAGTAGAAAATAAAAATTTTATCATGTTCTTATGCAGTGCTTAAGCAACTGAATGTTTTATCTGAAGAGCCTATGATATAAAAATTAGAATCAAAGTTTTGCTTTTTGAATGCTGGTCCATAAAGAAGGCTGAACATAGACGAATTCATTCTTTTGGATGGTGGTGCTGGAGCAGATTCCTGTACAGCAAGACGAGTCCCTTTAGACCATCAGTCTGTTGGGGCTGCTTTGAGGAGAGCAGGAGGAACTCCATCTTGAGGCCTGTCAGCCATCTTAAGACAGCAGGTGAACTGGGCCTCGACTTTGCCCAAGAATGAGGAAACTATCTTTAAAGTAAAACCAGGTCTCCTTGGAGACCTCCCTCCCCACAGATAGCAAAGATTGGAGTTAAGGTCAGGCTGCCCAGGTTAGATTAACAATGAAGATATCCCCCATGAAATGTAATTACTGTTCCCCTTTAACCTTAATTGTTAGTTCTCCCTACAGCTACATGTCGTAAAACTAAATCATATACATCAAAAAAAGTTGCGAACATGTAAACAGTCACTTAGTGAGGGTATGAAACCGAGGCTCTCGAAAATGTCAGGGTCCTTGTTCGGAACCGATTCCCCTTGGACCTGCTAGGGTAATAAACTGTACTCTGCTGTCTTGAGTGTCTTCCGAGGTGCGCTTTGAGACATTGGATTCTCATTTTTCCATAACAAATCCTACAGGAAATCAATCTTGAATATTCACTGGAAGGACTGATGCTGAAGCTCGAATACTTTGACTATCTGATGTGAAGAGCCAACTCACTGGAAAAGACCCTGATGCTGGGAAAGATGGAAGGCAGGCAGAAAAGAGGATGAGATGGTTGGATGTCATCACGGACTAGATGGACAGGAGTTTGAGCAAGTTCCGGAGATGGTGAAGGGCAGGGAACCCTGCCTGCAGGCATAGCGTTGCCAAGAGTCCGACAGGACTGAGCGACTTAACGACAACCCACTCCAGAATTCTTGCCTGGGAAATCCCATGGACGCAGGAGCCTGGCGGGCTACAGTCCCTGGGGATCTCAAAGAGCTCTGACTGAGCACTGAGACCATTTTATATTTCTCTTTGATTCTAATGCTCATACAAGTAACCAGCATCCCTGAAACTAATCTCCTAAAATGAAGAGTCTTTGCAGTCAATTTACTACCATGCTCATATAAATCAAAAGAGCACAGTAATACTCTTCCCTACCACTCGAGAAAGAACTTCAGCTCCAGCACCAGTCCCAAAGCTGAAATTCTAAACTAGTTCCCGAACATGGGATTTGATACTTATAAAATTTTCAAGTGCCACATCATAATTAAAATGACTTTTTCCTTATAAAATACTACGTATTTCGTGCACTGTATGTGTACCTCAGGATTTTACATCCAAAGGAAATCAGAACCTGGGCCTCTCACAGCAACGACTTAATTTACTTGGGCTGGAGGAAGGGGTGAAGGAATAGCGAGGTGCAAAGTGACAGGAGACCACGGAAAGGGAGGAGAGGGGACGCCACAGGCGCAGCTTAACAACAAAAAAAATGAACAAACAAAAAAGGACCTCAGGTTTCCAGTGGTCGGCCGCACCCACCAAGTCTCCATTTGCGGAATTGGCTGTAGAATCGCTTGGGACAAAGCAGAGACTGGAGACTCCTCAGCCATTGGTATCAGAAGAATGCCACAGCGAGGGGCGGGCGTAGGGCACACTCCTGCCCCTGGGTGAGGGGCGCAGGGTGCGACACATGCCTGCGCCTGGGCATGTGAGGGGCGGAGGCGAGCAGGGCCAAGCAGGGCTGAGGGGAGCCGAGGGGGGCTGATCAGGAACAAACTTGTCAGGGTTTACAAGTATATGAGGGTTTTTCCCGTCTTGTGTTGCATCATTGCTCAAACCTGTAACAGTTTTAAGTAAAAACTTAAAATTCTGTGGGATAATTGAGTTGGAAAGAAAGGTTTCCTCTTAACAGAATTCCTGCTGATGAGGCTGAAGCAGTTCAGCATGGGAACTGAAACCTGGTGTGGTGGCCGGGCTGGGGGTGGGTAGGGGTGGGTGGGGGTTGAAGTGGGGTGGTGGCTGGACCCAGAAATATTCCTGCAATTAGAATTAATTTAAGCAGTTTAAGTAAATAAGAAATGGCTTTGTGCAGGGATGACAAGCTGGAATGTGAAACACACAGCTCTTAGTAACACCTCATAGTAACACCTAGAAGGAGAAAAATACCTTAACATTTCACTTCTTCAAAGATCAAGCTTATTACTCACTGCAGCAGCCCAATGACAATGCACCCTGAGGGGAATGCAGGCTGGAGCAAAACAGGTACCATTCTGAGCTTCCGACATAGTAGCCTTGGTAAATCAGGAACAGCCTCTCAGGCCCATCGTCCTCCTCAGGAAGTCCAGGTACGTTTCGGGGAGTCTCTCCTGGTTTTCAGATCTCCCAGTTATGGGGTGATGACCCCAAATTTTATTTGGCAGGGTATTAACATTTAAGACACAGGAGGATCCTGGTTGAAAGTTACTGGGATTTGCTCAGTTGAAAGCCACTCACTGACACTTCCCTGGTGGTCCAGTGATAAAGAATCCACCTGCCAGTGCATGGGACACAGGTTTGATCCCTGGTCTGGGAGGATACCACGTGCCTTGGAGCAACTAAGCCCAAGCAACACAAGTACTGAGCCTGTGCTCCAAAGCTTGTGCTCTGCAACAAGAGTAGCTACAGCAGTGAGAAGCCAGCACAGCAATTAGAGTAGTTCCTGCTTGCTGCACCCAGAGAAAGCCCACGTGCAGCAAAAAAAAAGGCTCAGCACAGCCAAAAGAAAAAAGACATTGAGTGATCTGGACTGACCCAAAAAGGAGATTCAGAATGCCAGTCTCCAACCAAGCAGCCACGTTTATGTATTTTATGTACAGAATGTATAGCCCCTGCTTGCCGCAAGGAGAGAAAAGCCAGGAGCACAGTGAAGACCCAGAACAACCAAAAATAAAATTTAAAGTTATTAAACAAGAGAGAAAAAATTTCCTATAATGAGAACTGCATCCTTCTTTATAGAAACTGTTTGTGTTCCATGCTTATGATGACACAGCTTCAAATACTTTTCAGAAAAACTTGTTTACATCATAATATATAATACATAAGTGAATACTTCCTCAATGTTAAGGGAATGTCAACAATTACTAGATGATCATTTGACGGTAATCAGGCAGTTTTAATTTTTTTTCTCTCTTTGCTGTGCTGTTTCCAAAAGCTCTGTCAGATATGGACAACAAAGCAGACTACAAAACATCTTGAGAAGACATTACAATTTATTTTCACCAAAATTATCACCAACTTTGCACTATTTATAAATATTTCTGTGTGTATTATTAATTGACTGAACTCAAGTCCTAAAGGAACTTTCTTCATGTTTATAGGGCAGCTACTATGTTCCCTGTCATTGTCTTATGTGCATTTCCACATTGCAAAAGTCTCAAAATAACCCACCGACTTATGTATCAGTTAGTGTAAGGCAGAAAAAAAATGTAAATTAAACTTTAAACCTCGGTCACAACATGTGGACAGAGAAAATAATGCTAAGGAAAAACTTGAAAAAAGAAATAGGGCAGCATGATCTGAGAGAATCGCATTGAAACATATATATTCAGTTCAGTTCAGTTCAGTTCAGTCGCTCAGTCGTGTCCGCCTCCTTGCAACCCCATGAATCGCAGCACACCAGGCCTACCATATGTAAAACAGATAGCCAGTGGGAGTTTGATATATGACTGGGCATCCAGAGCCACTGCTCAGTCGCAACTTGGAGGGATAGGGTGGGGAAGGAGGGAGGGGACACATGAATGCCTATGGCCTATTCATGCTGAGGAATGCCAAAACCCATCACAGTTTTTTTAAAAAAAAAAGAAAACTCAAGAAAAAGGAAATTCTACTAGAGCTGACAATGAACTATGGAGCATATTAATTCTATAATGTTACATCAACATTTTAATATGCTTTGGAAAACTAGACTTCTATTTAGTATTTATTAATATTAAATATTTCTAAACATTACTGTTAGGCTAGTATAAAAATATCTTAGGTAATAGATAGTAAATAGTAACTTTTCTGTTGAGTAAAACAGATAAATAGTAACTTACTACCATCTTCAACAGCCACAGAGAATAATGGAACATATCTGTACAGCAGGAAAAGGAATATAACAAATTCATAGCATGAGTAAACATTCAGTGTTTTGTTAAACAGTCTCACTGTGGTTTCTCCGATGTTTGACTACTGATACCTCTAGACTTTAAAAACAACCGCTTCCTATGCTGCCTGTCTGGGCAGGCTGAGAAAGTCCCATCAGATTGGAAGTCTATAGTGCTCCAACTAGAAAGCTTCATCAGTTAACATTCTCATAACATATCATCTGTCCCAGTATCCAAACCAAACTTCGGGTTTGGTTCCATCTTGTGCGTTCAGTGACTTCAAAGTAACAAGAACAAAAAAGTTGGGATGGAATCTATGAAATTTCGAGTTTATCAAACAAAAAAACAAAAATGCCACCATGTAGTGTGCATTCTCAATGATTTCCGGACTTCCCTGGTGACTCAGGGATAAGGAATCGGCCTGCCAATGCAGAGGACGAGGGGTCAATGCCTGGTCCAGGAAATCCCCAATTGCTGTGGAGCCATTAGCCCCTGAGCCACAACTCTTCAGCCAATAATAAATAAATAATCAAAAACAAATTGCTTACGAATTCTCCAAGGTCAAAAAGAGATACCACTTTTAACCTTAGTTCCTGAAGTTTATTTCCTAAGTTTACATGTTTATTTTTCTATTTTCACTTCATGTAAATCAGGTGCATCAGTTCAGTTCAGTTCAGTCGCTCAGTCGTGTCCGACTCTTTGCGACCCCACGAATCGCAGCATGCCAGGCCTCCCTGTCCATCACCGACTCCCGGAGTTCACTCAGACTCAGGTCCATCAAGTCCGTGATGCCATCCAACCATCTCATCCTCTGTCGTCCCCTTCCCCTCCTGCCCCCAATCCCTCCCAGCATCAGAGTCTTTCCCAATGACTCAACTCTTCGCATGAGGCGGCCAAAGTACTGGAGTTTCAGCTTTAGCATCATTCCTTCCAAAGGAATCCCAGGGATGATCTCCTTCAGAATGGACTGGTTGGATCTCCTGGCAATCCAAGTGACTCTCAAGACTCTTCTCCAACACCACATTTCAAAAGCATCAATTCTTAGGCGCTCTGCCTTCTTCACAGTCCAAATCTCAAATAGATCCATGACTACTGGAAAAACCATAGCCTTGACCAGACGGACCTTAGTCGGCAAAGTAATATCTCTGCTTTTCAATATGCTAACTAGGTTGGTCGTTAACTTTCCTTCCAAAGAGTAAGCGTCTTTTAATTTCATGGCTGCAGTCACCACCTGCAGTGATTTTGGATCCCAGAAAAATAAAGTCTGATACTGTTTCCACTATTTCCGCATCTATTTTCCATGAAGTGATGGACCGCATGCCATGATCTTTGTTTTCTGAATGTTGTGCTTTAAGCCAACTTTTTCACTCTCCTCTTTCACTTTCATCAAGAGGCTTTTTAGTTCCTCTTCAGTTTCTGCCATAAGGGTGGTGTCATCTGCATATCTGAGGTTATTGATATTTCTCCTGGCAATTTGATTCCAGCTTATGTTTCTTCCAGTCCAGCGTTTCTCATGATGTACTCTGCATAGAAGTTAAATAAGCAGGGTGACAATACACAGCCTTGATGTACTCCTTTTCCTATTTGGAACCAGTCTGTTGTTCCATGTCCAGTTTTAACTGTTGCTTCCTGACCTGTATATAGGTTTCTCAAGAGGTAGGTCAAGTGGTCTGTTATTCCCATCTCTCTCGGAATTTTCCAGAGTTTATTGTGATCCACACAGTCAAAGGCTTTGGCATAGTCAATAAAGCAGAAATAGATGTTTTTCTGGAACTCTCTTGCTTTTTTGGATGATACAGCGGATATTGGCAGTTTGATCTCTGGTTCCTCTGCCTTTTCTAAAACCAGCTTGAACATCTGGAAGTTCACGGTTCACATATTGCTGAAGCCTGGCTTGGAGAATTTTGAGCATATGACAGTAATCCAGCCTATACTCCAACCAGTAATGCTGAAGAAGCTGAATGGTTTTATGAAGACCTACAAGACCTTTTAGAATCAACACCCCAAAAAGATGTCCTTTTCATTATAGGGGACTGGAATGCAAAAGTAGGAAGTCAAGAAAAACCTGGAGTAACAGGCAAATTTGGCCTTGGAAAATGAAATGAAGCAGGGCAAAGGCTAATAGAGTTTTGCCAAGACAATGCACTGGTCATAGCAAACACCCTCTTCCAACAACACAAGAGAAGTCTATACATAGACATCACAAGATGGTCAACATCAAAATCAGATTGATTATATTCTTTTCAGCCAAAGATGGAGAAGCTCTACACAGTCAACAAAAATAAGACCGGGAGCTGACTGTGGCTCAGATCATGAACCTCTTATTGCCAAATTCAGACTGAAATTGAAGAAAGTAGGGAAAACCACTAGACCATTCAGGTATGACCTAAATCAAATCCCTTATGATTACACAGTAGAAGTGAGAAATAGATTTAAGGGACTAGATCTCATAGATAGAGAGCCTGATGAACTATGGACGGAGGTTCGCGACATTATACAGGAGACAGGGATCAAGACCATCCTCACAGAAAAGAAATGCAAAAAACCAAAATGGCTCCCTGGGGAGGCCTTACAAACAGCTGTGAAAAGAAGAGAGGTGAAAAGCAAAGGAGAAAAGGAAAGATATAAGCCTCTGAATGCAGAGTTCCAAAGAATAGCAAGGAGAGATAAGAAAGCCTTCCTCAGCGATCAATGCAAACAGAGGAAAACAACAGAACGGGAAAGACTAGAGATCTCTTCAAGAAAATCAGAGATACCAAGGGATCATTTCACGCAAAGATGGGCTCCATAAAGGACAGAAATGGTATGGATCTAACAGAAGCAGAAGATATTAAGAAGAGGTGGCAAGAATACACACAAGAACTGTACAAACAAGATCTTCACAACCAATATAATCACCATGGTGTGATCACTCACCTAGAGCCAGACATCCTGGAATGTAAGTCAAGCGGGCCTTAGAAAGCATCACTACGAAGAAAGCTAGTGGAGGTGATGGAATTCCAGTTGACCTGTTTCAAATCCTGAAAGATGATGCCGTGAATGTGCTGTACTCAATATGTCAGCAAGTTTGGAAAACTCAGCAGTGGCCACAGGACTGGAAAAGGTCAGTTTTCATTCCAATCCCAAAGAAAGGCAATGCCAAATAATGCTCAAACTACTGCACAACTGCATTCAACTCACATGCTAGTAAAGTAATGCTCAAAATTCTCCAAGCCAGGCTTCAGCATACGTGAACTTCCAGATGTTCAAGCTGGCTTAAGAAAAGCCAGAGGAACCAGAGATCAAACTGCCAACATCTGCTGGATCATCCAAAAAGCAAAAGAGTTCCAGGAAAACATCTATTTCTGCTTTATTGACTATGCCAAAGCCTTTGACTGTGTGGATCACAATAAACTCTGGAAAATTCTGTAAGTGATGGGAATACCAGACCACCTGACCTGCCTCTTGAGAAATCTGTATGCAGGTCAGGAAGTAACATTTAGAACTGGACATGGAACAACAGACTGGTTCCAAATACGAAAAGGAGTACGTCAAGGCTGTATATTCTCATCTTGCTTATTTAACTTATATGCAGAGTACATTATGAGAAATGCTGGGCTGGAAAAAGCACAAGCTGGAATTAATATTGACAAGAGAAATATCAATAACCTCAGATATGCAGATGACACCACCCTTATGGCAGAAAGTGAAGAGGAACTAAACAGCCTCTTGATCAAAGTGAAAGAGGAGATTGAAAAAGTCAGCTTAAAGCTCAACATTCAGAAAACAAAGATCATGGCATCTGGTCCCATCACTTCATGGGAAATAGATGGGGAAACAGTAGAAACAGTGGCTGACTTTACTTTTTTGGGATCCAAAATCACTGCAGATGGTGACTGCAGCCATGAAATTAAAAGATGCTTACTCCATTGAGGGAAAGTTATGACCGATCTAGGTAGCGTATTCAAAAGCATAGACATTACTTTGCCAGCAAAGGTCTGTCTAGTCAAGGCTATGATTTTTCCACTGGTCACGTATGGGTGTGAGAGTTGGACTGTGAAGAAAGCTAAGCACTGAAGAATTGATGCTTTTGAACTGTGGTGTTAGAGAAGACTCTTGAGAGTCCCTTGGACTGCAAGGAGATCAAACCAGTCCATTCTGAAGGAGATCAGTCCTGGGTGTTCATTGGAAAGACTAATGCTAAAACTGAAACTCCAGTACTTTGGCCACCTCATGCAAAGAGTTGACTTATTGGAATAAACCCTGATGCTGGGAGACACTGGGGGCAGGAGGACGAGGGGACAACAGAGGATGAGATGGATGGATGGCATCACTGAGTCAATGGACATGTGTTTAAGTGAACTCCGGGAGTTGGTGATGGACAGGGAGGCCTGGGGTGCTGGGATTCACTGGGTCGTAAGGAGGCGTACACGACTGAGCGACAGAACTAACTGAACTGACAGGATAGAATGTGAAACACACAACTCTTAAAAAGGGCTACTTCATACTAACACTTCCAAGGAGAAAAATGTCTTGACATTCCACTTATTCGAGGATCAAACTTATTAGTCACTGCAGTGGCCCAGCAAAAGTGCACCCTGAGGGAATGCAGGATTGAGAAAAGCAGGCACCATACTATGCTTTGGACATTCTGGCCTTGGTATTTCAGGACGGGTCTTTTGGATACATCCACGTCTTCAGCAAGTCTAGAGAAGTTTGGTGGAGTCTCTCCTGGTTTCAGATTTCCCAGTTATTGGTTGATGACCCCAATTTTGCTTGGGAGTGTATTAATATACATAGTGCCCAGTTAAAAGACAATGAGTAGCACTTTCCTGGTGGTCCAGTGGTAAATAATCTACCTGCCAATGCATAGGACCCAGGTATGATCCCTGGTCTGAGAGGATGCCACATGCCTCGGAGCAACTAAGCCCGTGCGACACAAGTACTGAGCCTGTGCTCTAGAGCCTGTTCTCTGCAACAACAGTAACTCCAGTAATAAGCCTGTACACAAGTAACTAGAAAGTCACTTCTGCTTGCTGCAACTAGAGAAATCCCACGTACAGAAAAAAAAAAAAAAGGCTCAGTACAGCCAAAAAACCAAAGGGACACTGAGTCTTCTGGACTGACCAAAAGAAGCCTCAAAATGCGAGTCTCCAACCATACCCCAGCCAAGTTTATGTGGAGAATTCATAGTCTGATTGCTGTAAAAAGAGAATGAAGCCAGCAAATGAAGACTTAGCATAGGCAAAAATGAATTTTAAAGATTATTAAAGAGAGAAAAAAACTTTTAATGAGAAATACATACTTCTTTATAAAACTTTCTGTTCCATGCTTAGGATGACAAAGCTTCAAATACTTATATGAGAAAAAGTTGTTTACATCAGAATATATAATACTTAAGCGAATACTTTAATGTAATGGAATGTCAAATTACTATATGATCACTTGATAGTAATTAGGCAACTTACTTCTTGTTGAAAAATCGTAATATATTTTCTCTCATTTCTTTGTTTTCTGTTTCTGAAAGATATGTCAGTTTTGGACAACAAAGCACATTGTAAAATATACAGTCTTAAGAAGAGACTAGAATTTTTTTCACCAAAATTATCAACTTGGCACTATTTGTAAAGGTTTCTATGTGTATTATCTGACTGAACTCAAGTCCTAAAGGAACTGTCTTTCTTTACATTTACAGGGCACCTACTATGTACCCTATCATCGTCTACATGCATTTTAATGTTACAAAAGTCTCAGAATAACCCACTGACTTATGTATTTATTAGTGTAAAGCAGGAAAGAAATGTAAACTAAACATTAAAACTGGGTCATAACATGTGGATAGAAAAGCAACGCTAAGGAAAACCTATTAAAAAAAAACAAACAAGAAATAGGATGGCAGAACTTAAGAGATTAGCACTGAAACATATATATTACCATATGCAAAAGAGCCAGTGGGAGTTTGATGTCCGAGTGCTCTCGGACAATCTGGAGGGATACGGTCAGGAGAGAGGTGGGTTCAGGCGGGTGGGCACATATGTACGCCTATGGCCTATTCATGTTGATGTACACCAAAAACCATCACAATCTTGTAAAAAAAGAAAAAAAATTAACGGATGGTGAGTTAGGATGAACAGATAATCAAAGCTTTCCCACACCTAACACATGTGTGTAGTTTTCCTACAGTTTGAATTTTCTGAGGGTCAAAAACTTGATATATTTTACTGCTTTCTCTACATGTGTAAGCTTTCCCTGCAGAATGGATTCTCAGATGATCTGCAATGTCATTTCTTGTGACTGAAGGGTTTGCCACATAAATAACATTTACGTGGTTTCTCTTATGTATGAACTGCCTAATGGGCAGTTAATGCTGAACATGCACTAGAAACTCTGACACATTCATTTCACTTGTATGTTTTCTATACACTATGAATCCTCTGATGAATTATAAGGCCTGGCCACTTGACCTAAAGGCTTTGTCACACTCACGACATTTACACTAAAATGTTTCTCACAACTGTCAGATTTCTAATGCTTCTCTCTAGTATGAATTCTCCAACGGTTTCTAAGTTCATCATTTCAAGTAACGCACCGGTCATATACATCATATTTATATGGTTTCTCTCCTGTCTGAACTGCCTGATGATGAGTTATGGATGACTCTGCCTAAATGGTTTGTCACAATTTTTATATTCGTAAGCTTCTCTCCAGTATGAATTCTCTGATGAACTTCAAGGTTTGCATTCACACTGAAAGCCCTACCACATATACCTCACTTATATGGTTTCTCTCCAGTATGAACTCTCTGATGAACAGCAAGGATTGAACTTACAGTGAAAGCCTTGGCACATATACCATAATTACATGGTTACTCTCTAGTATGAACTCTCTGATGAACAGCAAGGGTTCCATTACGACTAAACGCCTTGCCACACACATCACATTTGTATGGTTTCTCTCCAGTATGAACTCTCCGATGAACAGCAAGGTTTCCAGTATGACTAAACGCCTTGCCACACACATCACATTTATATGGTTTCTCTCCAGTATGAACAATCCAATGAACAGTAAGGTTTGAACTTACTCTGAAAGCCTTGCCACATATATCACATTTATATGGTTTCTCTCCAGTATGAACTCTCCAATGAACAGTAAGGTTGGCAGTATGACTAAATAGCTTGTCACATACATTGCATTTGTATGGCTTCTTTCCAGTATGAATTCTCTGATGAAGTTCAAGTCTGGTAGTGTGATTAAAGGCCTTGCCACATACATCACATTTATATGGTTTGTCTTTAGTATGAATTCTCTGATGAACTGCAAGGCCTGCAGCTTGATAAATGCCTTGCCATACACATCACATTTATACGGTTTCTCTCTAGTATGAACTCTCCGATGAACAGCAAGGTTTGAGCTTACTCTGAAAGTCTTACCACATATATCGCATTTATAGGGTTTCTCTCCAGTATGAACTCTCTGATGAACAGCAAGGCTTGAACTTACAGTGAAAGCCTTGGCACATATACCATAATTACATGGTTACTGTCTAGTATGAACTCTCCGATGAACAGCAAGGTTTCCATTACGACTAAACGCCTTGCCACACACATCACATTTGTATGGTTTCTCTCCAGTATGAACTCTCCGATGAACAGCAAGGTTTCCAGTATGACTAAACGCCTTGCCACACACATCACATTTATATGGTTTTTCTCCAGTATGAACAATCCGATGAACAGTAAGGTTTGAACTTACTCTGAAAGCCTTGCCACATACATCACATTTATATGGTTTCTCTCCAGTATGAACTCTCCGATGAACAGTAAGGTTGGCAGTATGACTAAATACCTTGTCACATACATTGCATTTGTATGGCTTCTCTCCAGTATGAATTCTCTGATGAAGTTCAAGTCTTGTAGTGTGATTAAAGGCCTTGCCACATACATCACATTTATATGGTTTGTCTCCAGTATGAATTCTCTGATGAACTGCAAGGCCTGCAGCTTGACTAAAGGCCTTGCCACACACATCACATTTATATGGTTTCTCTCCAGTATGAACTCTCCGATGAACAGCAAGGTTTGAGCTTACTCTGAAAGCCTTGCCACATGTATCGCATTTATATGGTTTCTCTCCAGTATGAACTCTCCGATGAACAGCAAGGTTTCCAGTACGACTAAACGCCTTGCCACACACATCACATTTATAAGATTTCTCTCCAGTATGAATTTTCCAATGAAGGCCAAGTTTTGCATTCTGATTAAAAGCCTTGCCACATACATCACATTTATATGGCTTCTCTCCAGTATGAACTCTCCGATGAACAGCAAGGGTTCCAGCATGACTAAATGCCTTGCCACACACATCACATTTATATGGTTTCTCTCCAGTATGAATTCTCTGATGACGTCCAAGTTTTGCAGTCTGATTAAAGGCCTTGCCACATACATCACATTTATATGGTTTCTCTCCAGAATGAATTAGCCGATGAACTGAAAGATTTGCAGTTTGACTAAAGGCTCTGCCACATATATCGCATTTATATGGTTTCTCTCCCGAATGGAATCTCTGATGAACTGCAAGCTTTGCAGCTTCATTAAAGGCCATGCCACATATTTCACATTTATATGGTTTCACTCCAGTATGAATTCTCCGATGAACACTGAGGTTTGCAGTATGACTAAACGCCCTGTCACATACATTGCATTTGTATGGCTTCTCTCCCGTATGAGTTCTCTGATGAACTGCAAGTTGTGAGTTTTGAGTAAAGCATCGGCCACATACATCACATTTATATGGTTTCTCTCCAGTATGAAGTCTCCGATGAACAGTAAGGTTTGCAGTATGACTAAATGCCTTGCCACATACATTGCATTTGTATGGCTTCTCTCCAGTATGAATTCTCTGATGAACTGCCAGGTTTGCAGTTTGACTAAAGGCCTTGCCACACACATCACATTTATATGGTTTCTCTCTCATATGATATCTCCAATGAATTACAAATTTTGCAGCTTGCTTAAAGACCTTGCCACACACATCACATTTATGTGGTTTCTCTCCAGTATGAATTCTCCAATGAACTGCAAGTTTTCTAGTTTGATTAAAAGCCTTGCCACACACATCACATTTATATGGTTTTCCTCCTGTATGGATTCTTTGATGTCTAATGAGTTCTGAGTCCTGAAGAAAGGTTATGTCACACTCATTACATCTGTAAGGTCTTTTCTTTTGTGTTTCATGGTCTGGTAACAGTTCTGAAGGATGCATAACAGCATTCTCATCTTTATGAGAAAAGCCTTTGCAGACATTACGAGTTCTCTGAGATGATAAACCTGAGGCGCTGACATTTGTCACAACTTGACTACATTCAAAAATTATCCCTTCAGATTGCATCATCTGCAATTCATCCTGAAAGCTTGATCCGTGCCTTTCAAAAGGTCCATTTTCTGCATCACTTCTACTATGATGATCTCTTCCATCAGTGAGGTTTTTGTTATGGGATGTAGACAATCCTTTGTCATTTCTTTCATCATCTGTCCGCAGACAATCAAAGTCATCCATATTTTCCTGGATCTTCCTGAGGTGAAAATCTTTGCTTTCAAGGCTTTCAGCTCTTCCAAACATCACTCTTTGAAAAATTTCCCCTTTCCCACTGTCTGCTTTTGCCTGCAATTTCTTGATCATATCTATATGAGACATATCTACAAGACATAGAGAACCACAGACATTCTATTAGTTACAATTCATAAATAAATTATTTATCAAACACATGACTTTTATACCAAAAGTCATATTCATCCTGAACAGAATTATGAACCTTCGCAAAGATGATCTTCAAACTATAGAACACTAAAGGAATAGAACTCTTTAAAAGAGAATGATCATATGTAATTCAATTAATTTTAGGGTAGTGTAGTTTCAAACACAATCAGAAAACATTCATTTTATGCAAACTCATGTCAGTTCTCAAAGAAAACATATTTTCCCATCATGACCTCAAAACTCATCCTACTTTGTACTAAACACACTGCTGTCTCATAATTGAGGAGAAACTAATGGTATATTGTACACACTTTATGCATATTTATATATATTTAAATGGTAAAGAACATACAGGACTAGAGAGGTGACTCAGTGGTAAACAAGCTGCCTGCCAATGCAGAAGACACGGTACAGGGGGATACAATCCCTGGGTCGGAAAGATCCCCGGAACAGGAAATCCCAACCAAGTGCACTCATCTTGCCTTAAAAAAAATTCCATGGATAGGAAAGCTTGGTAACCTACAGTCCATGAGATCACAAAGAGTCAGGACTGAGCAACTGAGCAAACAAGCATGAAACAGGCAATACGTTGTAATGGTAAACAATGCAAATGAAACATTCTCATGAATAATGTAAAAAATAAATTGCAGTTAGTAACTGTTCAACAAATAATGCATTGAGAAAATGAAGAATTCTGTAAACAATATATATATATATATATATATATATTTTTTTTTTTTTTGCTTCTGAGAACTTGGTTCCCTGACCATGGATTAAATCCAGGCTAGCTGCAGTGAAACTACTGAATCCTATCCACTGGACTCTCAGGGAATTCCCTAAAATAATTTAAAAAATAAAAAAATTAACACTTTTCCAAAGACCTCTTAGAAATCTATCAGTAGATAGACATATAGGCATCTTATGACATTAACAAGTGGTTCATGTCAATTATATTCTAAGTGAAAAATTCTCTACTTACACAATAATCATTCAGTACATCAACTCCCTATCTACACAGTAACCTAAACTCACCCAGTTCATTGGCTCCAAGATATATGAGAAGGAACAAGCTTTGGGGTTTCCCTTGTGGCTCAGAGGTAATGAATCCGCCTGCTAGTGCAGGGCACACAGGTTTGATCCCTGATCCGGGAAACTCCCACATGCCTGACAACAACTAAGCCTGTAGGCCACACATGATGATTCTGCACTGTAGAGCTGGGGAGTCACAACTACTGAGCAAACACAGAGACCACGCATTGCAACAAGAGAACCCACTAGAATGACAAGTTCATGAACTGTAACTACAGGGTAGCCCTTGCTCACTGCAAGTTAAGAAAATCCCGTGAAGCAACAACAAAGACCTGAAGCAACAAAGCCAAAAACAAATAAATTTTATTTTATTTTATTATTTTTTTTTTAGTGCCACCTAACAGCACTAATTACCACAGGAGGGGGACAAGGGGAAGTAAATACCTTTGAAATACATCATCACATGCTACTCAAAGTCAAGCAACAAAATTGACAGGAGTCAAATGACAGATTGTTGCAGAACATATAAAGACCTTGCCTTTTGGGATCTCTTTTCTTGGAGTCCACTTTCCATGAAACTTCTCTTTTTAAAAAAAAAACAAAATCACTTTGTTCATTTAGAAACAGCCATCTGTAAGTCAGAAGTACTTTCCATTTTCCCTAATAAAATGTAATTTTCAGGTAGCAGTTGGATGGGCTGCAGGTTGGACATCTACAATCAGCTACCCTCCTCTTTGCATGCTCTGAGATAAGAGATAGGTGGGCTCACGTTGAGGAACTTACAGCCAACAAAAACAGGTAAACAGCTGGTTTGTCTCTTAATTCAAGGGAATAATCATAGCAAGGACAAAGAAAGGAAAACACCCTGTCTGATACAGGAGACAATACAGAAGTGCAGAAAGGCGCCTTGGAGTTAAAAGTCAGAGGTCAGTCCAAGCCATAATGAGTTTTGCTCCTCTGAGAAGCCTTTACGTCAAGATCCAGGGTGTGCCTGTGTACCCAAGGGGAGGGTCCTGAGACAAATTAACCATGGGGGACAAAGCAAAGTGATTGGCCCACATTTCTCATACCTTTCTTACTAAAAACACACGTCTTACTTTTCTTAAGCAACCATGAGCTATCAGATATTTTAGCATTTTGTAGACTGGTGAACATAAATACCAGTGATAATGTCTAAGAATATTTGCTTTCTTATAGAGAATGTCTCAGGGTGCCACCAAACGTATTCATTAATAGTCCAAAATCTCTTTAGTTTGTCTGTAAGAGGAAATAAGTTTTCAGTAATCTGTGTTTCAGAATCTTATTTTATTTGGAAATGACCTATTCAATGAACTTTCATTACTTAGTTTAGCACAACCCTAGGAGTTCAGGTTGAAGAAGGCAATGGCACCCCACTCCAGTACTCTTGCCTGGAAAATCCCATGGACGGAGGAGTCTGGTAGGCTGCAGTCCATGAGGTCGCTAGGACTTGGACACAACTGAGTGACTTCACTTTGACTTTTCACTTTCATGCACTGGAGAAGGAAATGGTACCCACTCCAGTATTCTTGCCTGGAGAATCCCAGGGACGGGGGAGCCTGGCGGGCTGCCATCTGTGGGATCACACAGAGTTGGACACGACTGAAGTGACTTAGCAGCAGCAGCAGGAGTTCAGGTTATTCAAACTTGGAGAGACTATTTTAGACAGACATTTCTAAAGTATAATCATTCTTTTTTTTTTTAGTATAATCATTCTTTTTTTTTTTTTTAGTATAATCATTCTTAACAGAGTTTATTTAAAAGCTCCAATTGCATTTGCATTCTTTCCTTAAAAATTTCCTCACTCAAGTTACTTTAACTGTTGACAAACTTGCTTAACATTAAACCTAGGTACAATAAAAGTATTAGACAATGTTGAAGACACAAGACATATCTTTATTAGATTAGCAAACAAACGTTAATACTAGATATTTAATATTGAATATTTCCCAATTCATGTGAACCTGAAATTCATTTAGGTTAATTTCTGTTGTAATTGTTTGATTTGAAAGTGCTTACTTTAAAAAAAAAAAAACAATTGAATTAGAGCTCATTTACAAATTAACCTCAGCAATATTATTCAAACACAAAGACACACGTTGAGACAAACATAAATGCAGATCGACAGACATGAGAGCTCTCATACTTTCCTACTTGAGATTTAAAATCTCTTTCACCTTTTTCTTCCCACCCTCTGCCCCGTGGTTTAAAATTCTAATTTGCCCAAGACTGAAATCTCTGGAAAAATGGGTTACGTACTTCAAGGACGTGGCATAGGTTCCATGCTATGCAAGTTCGCATCAGTCCTGTCCAAACCCCTGCAACCCCATGGACTCTAGCCCACCAGGCTCCTCTGTCCATGATGGGACTCTCTAGGCAAGAATACTGGAGTGGGCTGCCATTCACTCCTCAGGGGATCTTCCCTACTCAGGGATCAAATCCACATCTCCTGTCTCCCCCAGGGGCTGGCAGATTCTTTACCACTAGAGTCATCTGGGAAGCTCTGGCAAAGGTTAACTTTCAGCTTTTTTTTCCGGAAGGTCTTTTTAACAAGCTTGCTGTTTTTAATTCCACATGTAAAAAGAACTGGTTTTGCACTTTCAAAAGAAAAAAAAAAATCATCTTAACCAGTTTTCTCCAGAGTCTAAACAACATCATGGCCATCCTGTATCAAACAACTTATCTTTCCTTTCTATAGTCACAGCTTTATGGCTACAATACAGATTGAACAGTACTCAAATTGACTGTGATAACAGGGACAGAAGGACTGATAAAAATCTTGGAACGTCTCTCCAGGATGATGGGGGTCTTTGATCAGAAGTATCTAAAGAGGTTAACAAACTTGCTAGAGTAGGGGAACCTGAGCTCCCCCTCCCCGCTCAGAGACTGGGGCCGTCAGAAGGGGACCAGCTGATGGAGAGGGAGACAGAGGGGTTGGGAGGGGTGTAAGGCCACAACAGGACAAAGAATGGAGAGAGAAAGGGCAGTATGGGGACACTATTGGAGCTGGCTAAAGAGAGTAGACTTAAAAAGTGAAGATTTGATCAGCGAAATATAATATGACATTGTAATATGGATAATCATCCTCACAAATCACACAGTTCTTTTTGCAGTTCTAAGTTACCTTTATTTACCTCACGGTAGGCAGAGAGAATTGGAGAAGGCAATGGCAACCCACCACTCCACAGTTCCTGCCAGGAGAATCCCAGGGACGGGGGAGCCTGGTGGGCTGCCGTCTATGGGTTTGCACAGAGTCGGACACGACTGAAGCGACTTAGCAGCAGCAGGCAGAGAGAAGGATCCAGGAGCCAACTTGGATGGTGCTAAGCCTGGGGCTTGGTTGGCAAGGGCCCCTGCAAAGACTGAACAATCTCAAGATTTGTCCTCTATCTTATCTATGGTGCTGCAAGATTTGTCCTCTATCTTATCTATGGTGCTGCAAGACTTGCACTCACAGGAGACAGTCAGGACATTCACACTCAAGGCAGTTTCCACGCAGGTTAGAAGCAAGGTCAGAGGAATGCATTGCTTTGTCTTGAAGCCTAAATAAGACTATTTATTTAATTTCCCTAACACCCTGGTGGCTCCATGGTAAGAATCTGCTTAGTAATGGAGGAGACATGGGTTTGATTCTTGTTCTGGGAAGATCTCAGATGTCACGGAGACTAAGTTGATGAGCCACAGATACTGAGCTTGTGTGGTAAAACTACTCAAGCCTGTGTGCCTAGGGCCTGGGCTTCACAACAAAAGAAGCCACCACAATGAGAAACCAGCTTCCCGCTCTAGAGAGTAGCCCTGTCTCGTCTCAAACAGACAAAAGACCACATAGCAAAAAAGACCCAGTACAGGCCAAAAATATATATATATCTTGCCTTCATTTCTGTCAGTGCTATAGCACCACTCAAGGGTGCTGTACATTTCACATGTCAAAGAACAGAGCTGTAAGTTAGGGAGAAGAAAAATCTCCTGTGAGAGTTCACAAACATTAAACATCTGTTTTCTCACAGAACTCTCCCACTTAGAGAGTTTCCCAAACACCATGAATGGTGTGGTTTCCTCCCTGTGCTTGTGACAGCTGCCCTGGGATCACACTGTGGATACTTTCCCACTCATCTGGATGTTTGCTATTAGCAACTCATTCTCCACAATCCAGGGGTCTTCTTCCTTGTGCCACAAGAATGGAGATAACATTCAGATCAGAAACAGAACTTCCTACTCGGAAGTAATGCCATATACTGTGGCTTCTTCTCTCTCTCTTTTTTAAGTAAATGTATCTCTTATTTTTCATACATTGGTGTATTCATTTCTTTTGGCTCGGGTGAGTGTTCATTGCTGCTTGGTCTTTTCTCCAAGTTCAGCAAGTAGGGGCTACGCTCCAGTCGCACTGCTCGTGATCCACTTGCTGTGGCTTCTCCTGGGTGCAAGGGCTTCAGTAGTTGTCCCATGTGGGCTCAGCAGTTGCAGCTTCAGGCTCTAGAGTGCTGGCTCGTAGTTGAGGCACACAGGCATAGCTGCTCTGTGACATGTGGGATCTTCCCAGACCAAGGATCCAACCTGTCTCTCCTGCATTGGCAGGTGTAGAATGCAGCTCTTTTGTCAGCCAAGGAGTAAGGACATTACAAACAGACAAAAAAATACTTCTCAAATGAATTTACTCTCTGCCGCCTTCTGAATGCACAGGGAACAGCAGGTATCTAGTTCCTACCTAAGAACTACTGAACCAAGAATACAGGGCTAGAAAACAGGCAACTGGGTATTTCAAAGTTTGAAATCAGCTTTATAAACACTCAAGCTGCGGAGAAACTCCTTGTGCATCACACAGTGGGCAGGTCACCTGAAGGAAAGTCAAGTTTAAACTCCTGATGCTAATCAGCAAGCTTTACATGTGTGAGTCAGAAAGGTCAAGAAAAACAGGAGATCTCAAAAGGTAAAGAGGGAACATGCAGAGGAACCCCAGGGCAGATCCCCACTTCAGAGGGAAGTGATCCTCACCCACAGACAGCAGGTTGCTGAGGGTCTCCACCATCACATCTTGGTACAAGGTCCTCTGGGCAGGGTCCAGGCATTCCCACTCCTCAGGAGTGAAATCTAGGAACACATCCTTGAAGGTCAACTGTGCCTGAAATGAAAACACATTTCACCAATGGGCCCTGAGGAAGATTCTTAGTTTCACACAAAATGAGAAGAGGTGAGAGGGGTAAAGCTCAATTCAGATGAAGTAATACTCTGATAGATACTTTAAAAGCTGCTTGAAGCAAACTGTTGGTCTGCAATCTAATTTATAATTTCCTCTTTTTCCTAAGATTACGATATCCTGCAATCAACATGAATTTGTCATGTATGTGGACAATACATGAGAAATACAGAAATTAAAACCAATACTGGGTTGTCTATGCAGAAGTGTTACATTCAACACACTGAGTGGCATTCACTATGTAGATGAGTTACAGCAAGACTGGTGTCTTCAGACATGACAAAGTCCACAGTGACTTTGTTTATTTTTTAATTAATTAATTTATTTTACTTTGGCTTCCCTGGTAGATCAGATAGTTAAGCATCTGTCTGCAATGCAGGAGACCCAGGTTTGATCCCTGGGTTGGGAAAGTCCGCTGGAGAAGGAAATGGCAGCCCACTCCAGTATTCGTGCCTGGAAAATCCCATGGACGGCAGAGCATGCTTGGCTACCGTCCGTGGGGTCGCAAAGAGTCGGACACGACTGAGTGGCATTCACTATCTAGATGACTTACAGCAAGGCTGGTGTCTTCAGAGATGACAAAGTCCACAGTGATTTTATTTTTTAATTAATTTTACTTTACAATATTGTATTGGTTTTGCCATACACTGACTTGAATCCGCCATGAGCGTATATGTGTTCCCCATTCTGAACCCCCCTCCCTCCCAATCCCATCCCTCTGGGTCATCCCAGTGCACCACCCCCGAGCACCCTGTATCATGGATCAAACCTGGACTGGTGATCTGTCTCAACATATGATATTTTACATTTCAATGCCATTCTCCCATATCATCCTGTCCTTACTCTCTCCCACAGAGTCCAGAAGACTGTTCAATACATCTGTGTCTCTTTTGCTGTCTCACATACAGGGTTAGCGTCACCTTCTTCCTAAATTCCATACATATATGTTAGTATACTGTTCTGGTGTTTTTCTTTCTGGCTTCCTTCACTCTGTACAATAGGCTCCAGTTTCATCCACATCATTAGAACTGATTCAAAAGTATTCTTTTTAATGGATGAGCAATAATCCATTGTGTTAACGTACCACAGCTTTCTCATCCATTCATCTGCTGATGGATATCTAGGTTGCTTCCATGTCCTGGCTATTATAAATAATGCTGCAATGAACATGAAAACACACTGACTTTTAAAGAACACACATTGTAATGATGATGACATCATCACACTGATGACAGGTGTTTCAGCAATTCCTACACACTAAGCATTATCTTAAAGACTTTACACAGATGAATTTGTCATCAATAGAACAGCATGTTAGAGAAAGATCTGTGTCCACCTTCAGTTCAGTTCAGTTCAGTCGTGTCCGACTCTTTGCGACCCCATGAATCGCAGCACGCCAGGCCTCCCTATCCATCACCAACTCCCGGAGTTCACTCAGACTCATGTCCATAGAGTCAGTGATGCCATCCAGCCATCTCATCCTCTGTTGTCCCCTTCTCCTCCTGCCCGCAATCCTTCCCAGCATCAGAGTCTTTTCTAATGAGTCAACTCTTCACATGAGGTGGCCAAAGTACTGGACTTTCAGCTTTAGAATCATTCCTTCCAAACAAATCCCAGGGCTGATCTCCTTTAGAATGGACTGGTTGGATCTCCTTGCAGTCCCAAGGGACTCTCAAGAGTCATCTCCAACACCACAGTTCAAAAGCATCAATTCTTCGGCGCTCAGCTTTCTTCACAGTTCAACTCTCACATCCATACATGACCACTGGAAAAACCATAGCCTTGACTAGACGGACCTTTGTTGGCAAAGTAATGTCTCTGCTTTTCAACATGCTATCTAGGTTGGTCATAACTTTTCTTCCAAGGAGTAAGCGTCTTTTAATTTCATGGCTGCAGTCACCCTGGAGAGTAAATTCTGTCACTCTAACAAATCGCTCAGATCCAACCGTTAAGAAATGAGCCAAAAGCACCTGAGCTCAGGTGGTTGGGAGTGACAACTGAACCTAAAGAATCAACCAGTTAACTAACAGAGAAGCAGAGAGTTTCCTGATAATACCTGAAACAAGTTTAAGGAAGCTGAAATACAATAGAACAGCATAAATGGTCACGATACAGGGTCACATCCTCTCCCATCGCAACCCTCACAATGTCAATAATCTTACTACAATTTACATCATTCATGCGATGATGCAGAAAAAACTTAACACCATGAAATACACTTAAGATACAACGGAAACTGCTACAAAGCATACACCATTATTTATGAGAGGATGTTTTGTAATAAAACCACAGAGTTACATATCCATGCATTCATGCATGCATGTGTAAACACACAATTGGTTGAAATAAGAAGAGTTGTCTTTATTTTTTTCTTTCATTCTTTCAAAATTCATTCAGCATCAGCTTTGTGCCTCAAACTTGAAATATAGCAGTGAACATGATGGAGCTTACAGTCTAGCAGCCAATTTCATCATCTAGCAGCCAGCCAGCCGATTTCATCCACAATTTTAACGTTACTACTGAAACAAGTCTTCTGATATAGGCCTGGTGCTAAAACAAGATTAAACAGAAAGTCTAAGCTACACTGAAAAATCAGACAAGGTCTCTGTGAGGAAGAAACACTTAGGATTGGCAAGGTGGGAAACAGAAGAGTGTTGCAAGCAGAAAGAACAGCGTGAGTGCCAGCTCTGAGGCAGGAAGATATTCACTGAACAGAAAGTCAGCCAGTGTGACTGGGACACGGGGAATGTACTTGGGGTGATGCCAGGCAGAGGCTAATCTATGTAAGATCTATGGATTTTGGAATTTATTCCAAACGCTACTGAAGTCACTGAAGAATCTGCAGGAGGAAAGCTAGACACTTAAGATTTGTTTTTCAGAGCTCAATCTGCTGTGTGTGGAAGTGGTTGTTTACCTGCTTACTCATGCCAGACTCTTTGCAACCCCACTGACAGCAGCCCACCAGCTCCTCTATCCATGGAATTCTCCAGGCAAGAATACTGGAGTGGGTACCCATTCTTTTCTTTATTTTACTTCTTCATTCAGTAACTCTGTCAACATTCTATTTCTTTTTCAAAGCTTATTTATTTTGCTTATGTTGGGTGGTCATTGCTGTGAGTCGGCTTTCTCGAGTTACAGCTGCAGTGCACGGGCTTCAGATTGCAGTGGCTTCTCTTGTTTTGGAGCACAGGCTCTAGAGAGTGCGCGCTTCCGTAGTAATGGGTTCCGGGCTCTAGGGTACAGGTTCAGTCATTGTGGCCCATGGGCTTAGTTGCTCTGAGGCATCTTCCCGGATGTGGGATGGAACCCACGCACCCTACATTGGCAGGTGTATTGTTAGCCACTGTACCACCAGGGAATTCAGCAACATTATCTTATTCTAGTTCAAAAACAATAAAAAGTAATACAAGCAGAAAATAGCATACAGAAGATTTCTTCTAATCTTTATAAAATACCTGTATTTTAAAATATGTGGCCCTCCCTACGGTATGTGGTAAAGAATCCACTGGACAATGCAAGGGATGTGGGTTTTTGCCTGGTCTGAGATCCCACATGCTGAGACGTAACTAAGACGATGAGTCTCAATTCCTGAGCCAGAGCTGTAGAGCCCAGGAGGTGAAACTACTGAAGCCGGCGCGCTCTAGAGCCTGGGCTGCAAGACAAGAGAAGCGACTGCAATGAGAAGCTGTGCACTGCAACCAGAGAGTGGCCACCACTCGCCAGAAGCAGGGAAAAGACACTGAAGCACTGAAGACACAGTACAGGAAAGAAATAAATTTTTAAAATAATCATGTGATTTTTATCATTAATTTTAGGTATGTACTGATTAACAAACTCCAAACTTTATTATTTTGTTCCACTAAGAAAATACTGAATCGAGATTAGTGAAGTTGGAGGAGTCCCTCATGGCCCAGTGGTTAAGATCCCTCACTTCCAATGCAGGGTTTCACGTTCGATCCCTACTCAGCGAACTAAGACCTTGGAAGCTGCATCATGTGGTCAAAAAAGAAAGAAAAAAAAATTAGTCAGCCTGATTTCACAGTTTAAATTAGATGGTGTAACAAAACACTCCCTAGCCCTAGTATCTATTTCTGAACGTTCCATTCCATTCCCAAACACTTAAGTTTTCAAGGAGGTGCTCATTTTGGTTTTAAATATACTATAAAAAGTCAGAACTTATTTCCCCTCAGTGGCCTCTTCGGCAGATTTTACCATGTACTGTACATGTTAATACCTGAGGTCCACCTACAGCTTCTTTACCCTGATTGACAGAGAGCAGACACCACATCCACATGGGCCTGAAGCAACCCATGCTGCCCAACAGCATGAGACCCCATCTCCAACCCATGGGTGAGAAGCCCTACCCTGGACGGTGCCCAAGGGAACCTCCTCACAGGGGCCAGGTCACCGGTTCATGTGGAGACAGGATCTAAGGGGAGACGCCAGGCCCTGAGGGAATGCCCTGGGTGAGTGTGCATGTACTGGAGTCAGACAGGATACTTCAGAGTCAGACACAATTAGCGAGTCCAGAGAAGGGCACTTCAGGAAGGCAGTGTGAGAATCCACTGAGAATATGACCTTACCGGAGAAAGAGCCGTGCCTGACTCCTGTTCTTTCCTCTTCTGGGCTCCTTCATCCATGAGTCTTCACAGTTCTATCATGAAAGTAGAAAAGATGCTGTCTAATGCTTAGGGTCAACACATCTCCTTCCTGACCCGCAACCACACACACAGGGAAGCCCTCACCATGAGGAAGAGATAGTCCCCTGTGGCCACTGTCTCAGGAGGGACTCAGGACGGTCAACTCCCGCAGAGAGACCAACACGGGACTTTCCCACACTTTCCCTCGGATCACACTCCCCTCCTGGTGAGGCCTCATGCACGCAGAAGCAGGGGGCACCTCCGCTCACCCCACAATGCCCTGCAGGTCACACAGCAGGCCCTGGTCCATCCCCACTCACAGCAGAGTGCCCTCCCCTCCCCCAGGGCCCTGTCTCAGTCTCCGAAGTGGAGGCTAAGAGCCCTGGTGCTCAATGCAGGATCCAGATCGGAATCATCCGTGGCCTGTGCACATTCTTGGGCCCCACATGAGATCCCGAGGAGCATGTCTGTGGGGGAGGGGTACAAGACACGCCCAGGCAAAATGCCTCATGATCTCATGTGAAGCCTGGGTTGAGCACTAGTGAAGGATTAAGCCCAGGCCACCTTCCAGCTTTACTGAGTCTAACGAGAAGGGTTCTGTGTACATATATCATAAACCATGTGATCATGTGACATGTGTACACTGTAGAATATTTATCAGAATCCACGAACCAACACATCCATCACCTCCAAATGCCCATGTTCTGTGTGTGGTGAAAACACTGACAACGTACTCTCCTGACAAATTCCCAGCATGCAGTAACAGAATAGGATAACAACAGTAAGCGTGCTGCACACACATCCCCAGGACGCACTCATTTTACAACTCAAAGTCTGTACCTTTCAACCAACCTCCCCACCTCCCAGCCCCAGATTACCACCATCCCACTGTCGGGTACTAGTGAGTTTCACATTTTTACATTCTACAGATAAGCAAGCACAGAGAATATCAGTCTTACCCTGTCTGTCCTAATTCAGTTAGCATAACATTCTCTACACTCACCCAAGCTGTCCCAAGTGACAAAAATCTCCATCTACACGGGAAAGGATAACAAACCCTTCCTCAGCGATCAATGCAAAGAAATAGAGGAAAACAATAGAATGGCAAAGCAAGACCTCTCTTCAAGAAAATTAGAGATACCAAGGGAACATTTTATGCAAAGATGGGCACAATAAAGGACGGAAACGGTATGGACCTAACAGAAGCAGAAGATATTAAGAAGACGTGGCAAGAATACACAGGAGAACTCTACAAAAAAGATCTTCATGACCCAGATAACCAAGATGGTGTGATCACTTACCCAGAGCAAGACATCCTGGAATGCAACATCAAGTCAGGCTAAGGAGCATCACTATGAATAAAGCTAGCAGAGGTGATGGAATTCCACGTGAGCTATTTCAAATCCTAAAAGATGATGCTGTGGAAGTCCTGCAATCAATTCAACAGCAAACCTGCAATACTTAGCAGTGGCCACAGGACTGGGAAAGGTCAGTTTTCATTCCAATCTCAAAGAAAGGCAATGCCAAAGAATGTTCAAATTACTGCACAATTGCACTCAGTTCAAATGCTAGCAAAGTAATGCTAAAAGTTCTTCAAGCCAGGCTTCAACAGTATGTGAACTGTGAACTTCCAGATGCTCAAGCTGGATTTAGAAAAGGCAGAGGAACAAGAGATCAAATTGCCAACATCCACTGCATCATCAAAAAAGTAAGAGAGTTCCACAAAACATCTACTTCTGCTTCACTGAATACGCCAAACCCTTTGACTATGTGGATCATAACAAACTGTGGAAAAATCTTAAAGAGATGGGAATACCAGACCACCTGACCTGCCTCCTGAGAAATCTGTCTGCAGGTCAAGAGGCAACAGTTAGAACTGGACATGGAATAACAGACTGGTTCCAAATTGGGAAAGGAGTTCATCAAGGCTGTATACTATTACCCTGCTTACTTAACGTACATGCAGAGCCCATCATGCGCAATGCTGGGGTGGATGAAGCACAAGCTGGAATCAAGATTGCCAGGAGAAATACCAATAACCTAAGATATGCAGATGACACCACCCTTATGGCAGAAAGCGAAGAAGAACTAAAGAGCATCTTGATGAAAGTGAGAGAGTGAGAAAGTTGGCTTAAAACTCAACATTCAGAAAATTAACATCATGGCATCCAATCCCATCACTTCATGGCAAATAGCTGGGGAAACAGTGGAAAAAGCGTCAGACTTTATTTTTGGGGGCTCCAAGATCACTGCATATGATGACTGCACCAATGAAATTAAAAGACACTTGCTCCTTGGAAGAAAAGCTATGTGTATGACCAACCTAGACAGCATATTAAAAACCAGAGACATTACTTTACTAACAAAGGTCCATCTACTCAAAGCTATGGTTTTTCCAGTAGTCATCTATGGATGTGAGAGTTGGAGTATAAGGAAAGCTGAGTGCCGAAGAACTGATGGTTTTGCACTATGGTGTTGGAGAAGACTCTTGAGAGTCCCTTGGACAGCAAGGAAATCCAACCAGTCAATCCTAAAGGAAATCATTCCTGACTATTCATTAGAATTATTGATGGCGAAGCTGAAACTCCAATACTTTGGCCATCTGATGCAAAGAACCAAGTCACTGACAAAAACCCTGATGCTGGGAAAGACTGAAGTGGGAGAAGGGGATGACAGAGGATGAGATGGTTGGATGCCATCACTGATGCAGTGGACATAAATTTGAGTAAGTTCTGGGAGATGGTGATGGACAGGGAAGCCTGGCGTGCTGCAGTCCATGAGCTGGCCAAGAGGCAGCCATGGCTGAGCAACTGAACTGAACTGAGTATTTCGTTACAAATATGTGTGTATATGTGCTTGGGTAACCAGTGAGGGCTTCCCTGGGAGCTCAGAAGGTAAAGAATCTGCCAGCAAGGCATAAGGGATAGATTTGATCCCTTGGCTGGAAGGATCCCCTGGAGAAGGGAATGGCAACCCACTCCAGTATTCTTGCCTAGAGAATTCCATGGACAGAGGAGCCTGGCAGGGTACAGTCCCTGGGGTCACAAAGAGTGTGACATGACTAAGTGACTAACACTTGTATGTTTTCAACCTGGATCCTGGGGCTCTGTAATCAACAGAAATAGTTATGAGACCAGAGGGGAATTTCAAGAAAGGCTTTATTGGGACTCTTGCTGCAGTAAGGAGAGACAGAAAAAGAAGTGTGTGCCCCTGCTCCTCCCAAAAAGGGGGCTGAGCTGATCCCTTTGGTTATGGCTGGAAGGAAGCTGAGGTGATCTGCCCCGCCTCAGGCTCCCCGGAGGTGCTGTGAGCAGCGATCACAGGAAGTGACCTGCTTTTGCTTCTGGAGCCTCAGAAATCAAGCTTGGTCTGTGGTCCTTTTACTTATTGTTCAGAATTGCTGTCCGCTCATGAATGTGGGTATAGTTTATTCAATTACACTTTCTTTGAGGCCTGATACCCGAGAAGAGGTTTGTCCAGGTGCAAGAACTGCAGTAAAAGGTCCCAGGACCCAGCCTGTCTCATACACACATCACAGTTTCATCATCCACTCGGCCGAGAACAGACATTCAGGTTCTTTCTACAACACATGGCTGTTGTGAATCATACATTATGGGTTACGGCAGTGCAGGTTACTCCTTCAAAATACTGATTTTTGCACAGGATTTCCCTGGTGGTCCAGTGGTGAAGAACCTGCCTAGCTCTGTGGGCGATGTGGGTTCAATCACTGGTGGGGGAACTAAGATTCCACAGGCAGCAGAGCGACTAAGCCCGAGCACCACACTAGAAAGTCGGTGCACCGAAACCAAAGATCCTGCAGGATGCAGGTGAAGCCAAATACATCAACAGTTTTTAAAATTTTCCTTTTCTTAGCTACATGATTAGAAGTGAGACTGCACGATCCTATGCATGTTGTATTTTTAATCTTTGGGTAACTCTGTACTGTTTTCCATGTACCATTGACATTGCCTTCAGCCGTTTACAACCATTAACTGTACTGTGCATGGACATGGCAGACGCCCGATTTCTGTAAAGACGATGAGAAAACAGAAGAGGAATCCACTGCGCTGGCAGCAACAAGTAGCAGATGAGTCATCTCTAGAATAAGCCTCTGTACTACAGGTTGCTGTGGAGCTGATAATCCTCAGATTCTAAGAACAAGCCTTCACTGCATCATGTGAAACTTCTGCCATCAAAGCTGAGGCCCAACCATTACCTTTGAGGCTGAAAGAAACTTCCAAACCTGCATCTGGGCCAACACACTCCCCAGAGACCTACTAATAATACACCCATCCTGCTATGCAATCCCCAGAAGGTTCCAAGCCTTAACAACTCCTGTGTTAATGATGGAATAATACACATGAAGACACCCAAACACCAACCAGACTCAAGACATCGTATCAGTCACAGTGACCCCAGCAGCCCCAAACTGTCATCACCAAGATCTAATAATACAAGACAGATGTGTAGGCTGATGCACACGCCCCAGTGCCACTTCAACATCTTCCAAGGAATACGCCAACTTCTCTTTTTTTACCTTCCATCTGAAATCTTCTTCATTAGTAACTCAAACTAACAGAAAAATTATAGGTAATCCGCAAAGTGATCTCCCGAATTTTAATGACAGTTATTCTATGGGTCTGATTCTAGCCCTCCCTAAAGACCCCACAGAATCCACTGTGTGGAGGGGGTGCTGTGGGGCACTCCTGGATCCCGTCCCCCGTCTCTGGGACCACTGTGCCCATCCCCCTGCACCCAGACCTCCCTGTGGGCTCAGCTCAGGCCTTGATTCTAACACACCGCAGGGTAAGAGTCCTCAACCCACTCCCACGTCCTTCCTTCCTCCACAGGTGTGATCATGCGTTTCCCAACGAAACCCAGTCATGCAACCCTCAGTCACAGCATCTGGGTCCCAGGGAAACTGAGCTAAGACACTATGGCATGCGCACCATTCCACGCAGCCCACAATTGGCCATGAGCCCACATCCAGGTCCTCCAGGTAGAACTGAGCCCACCTTTGTCAACAGTTCCACACACCCCGTGATCCCACAAGTCTGAATGTCTCCCTCTTTCTCTCTCTCACACACACACACACATACACACACCCATTCACTGGGTTCATCCAGAGCCCTACTCTTGCTGCCACAGCCCCCCTGGAGACTCTGACAAGCTCCCCTTCACTTTCCCCCAGTTTTCTACCTCTTCATGCATGGTTGAACAAGAGGGATAAACAGCAGAGACCAAGGGCATGAGCATCGCAACAGCGGTGCGCACAAGCTGCAAATCCAAGGACACTCGGCACTCAGTACAGAGACCAAGGAGCTGGCCCTCCTGAGAAAACCTGCCAGCAACTTGGGACATCAGAAAATTTTACAGGCCCTTGAGATTTGGTTGGATTGAGCTCAGTGAAGAATTAACAAAGACAGAGAGACCCCAGTCTCACTGACCCCTATTCTCCCCAGTGACAGCTAACTGGAAGATGTCCCTGATCTTTAAGGAGGTGGGGACTCTCTCATATCCCCTTGGATTCCAAATCTGGCCACTCTAACCACAGTAAACTCAGCAACCCCTGATCTGAGCAGATAAACTGCTGGAAGGCCGAACTGCTGTCTAAGATGGCAACCGGTCCCTGGGTGGACAGAGCTTAGAAGACCTGGGGGCTGCAGTGAGCAGTGACACAGCAGACTAAAACATGGGGACACCTCAAGATACTAGATCTATCGGGCTCATCAGGACTCCCCATATCTTTTTGCTTTCCAGTGTTTAAGTGTCCACATGGGGTAAGGATCAATTAGAGTTGAAATGTTCAGAACAGATACAGGAACCATCATCACCTACCTTGCCCCCTCTGTCTCCCCTGAGAGTTCTTCAGCCCAACCCACATTCCCAGTCCTCACTCCCAGAGTGAGATGCTGTGAGCACCCAGGGAAGAAGAGGAACACGGTGCATCCTTCAATGAAGGGAAAAGAGGAAAGACTCCAAACAGTCAAAGGACAAGGGCATTTCTGATGAAGGTGATTAATATAGAGGCAGGAAGCCTGGTTAATGTGACAGAGAATATGAGGAGATGGGGAGACCACTCGCTGGCCTAGACCTGAAGGAAGAGAAAGAGCAAGGGCCATGGTGATTAATGACAAATCGCAGGCATAGAAACTAAGATCCCAGACAGAGAAGGTTTTGGTGCCTATGAACAAGGACCATGTGAATGTGACCAGGACAGACTGATCATGAGAACGGGGTCACCTCCCAGGATGAGGCTGGAGACACTGGCAGCGACCTGAGGGTGACAAAGGGCTCCGGAGACACCTGAGGAGTCAGGATGCTGCCCTGAGGACACGGGGAAGCCAGTGGAGGTGGGAGGCCTCCCTGCAGATTGACCCTTATTCATAGAAGACATCTGCTGATAATCTATCTCACTCTAAGCATATGTTCCCGCCTCCATCCTACTGTTGTCCTTTTTCATTTTGCAAAACTGGGACCCATTTCAAATTCTAGTAACAACTGGGCCCTCCTTCCAAGAAGAACTGCCACACACAGTCACACACCCAATTTGGCCAGTCATTTCAGAGGTCACTGGTGCTCAGATGCTGGACCCGAGGGAAACATCATCAGATCACCTCATTGCTCACTAGTTACCAGATCACATAACAGAGAGGAAAATGGAATATAGACTAACTGCTTAAATTAGGTCGTCATTCTTAATATAAAAGATCACTGGCATTCTTCCTAAGTACTCATCAAAACAGTCTACATCTATTTACTAGTTACCAAACAAAATGCTTTGAAAATACAACATCAAGAAGAAACAGCAAATGGGACTCAAATAAACATGAAACAAACCTAAAGTGAATCAGCTTGTTAAAAATTTTTCCACTGAAGAATTATGGTGCCAAGTGAAAAAAAAAAATGAGAATATAGCATACTTAGAAAACAATGACATGAATTAACTACAGGAGGGCAACAAATCTTATTTCAGAAGCAAATAATTCTTTACAAGAAGGTCAGTATTGAATGACCTAATCTATACCAAGCTACAAAAAGAATTAAATGTAAAGAAAGCAGAAAGCAAAAAGGAAAATGATTACAAAGAACATATTTAACGTTCCTGGAAAAGGCACCATGTAGTAAGAGAGTCAGTCAGTTCTGCACATGGATGTTATCTTTTAATACAAATAATTATAAAATGCACAAGCCTTACAGACAGAAGTTTTGCAATTCTCACCTGTATAATGTAAAGAAACAAGTTTTAAATTTATTAGATCCTAAAGCCAAAAATCAATGTGGTGGTTTTGTCACTAAGTCCTGTCAGACTCTTGCGATCCCATGGCTGTATCCAGCCAGGCTCTTCTGTCCATGGGATTCTCCAGGCAACAATACTGGAGTGGGTTGCCATTTCCTTCTCCAGAGGATCTTCCCCACCCAGAAGTTGAACTCGGGTCTCTTGCATTACAGGCAGATTCTTTACCGACTGAACTATGAGGTAAGTCAAAAATCAATGCATCACGACTTCATAATCCTTATCCAACCAATTCAGCACTCTCCTGGATCCAGTCCCCTCCCCCACCTGCACACTACTTGTTTCCAATTCATTTAGTTCATCTGCTTCCCTAACTTTTCTCCCTCTCCCTTTCTCTTCCCCTCTGCTCTCCAGCTGTGCCTGTCTACTCTTTACTTCTTCCCTGACTCCCATCCAGCCTCTCTCTGCCATCTGTTCCCTGCAAAATTTTTCTAATCCAACCTCCTTGATGATCCTAAATCTCCATGAATTTCTGCCCTTCTTCCATCATCTCCGCCCTCCCTTCCTCCCAACACTCTGGCACCCCCAAGTGGCTATGCTTCCTTTCACCTTGCTTGCTTTCTCAGCTCCTCCAGTTACTGGATGTGAGTGAAAGTCCCTCAGTCCTGTCTGACTCTTTGCGACCCCGTAGCTGTAGTCCATGGAATTCTCCAGGTCAGAATACTGGAGTGGGCAGCTGTTCCCTACTTCAGGGGATCTTCCCAACCCGGGGATCTTCCCAACCCAGGGATCGAACCCAGGTCTCCCGCATTGCCAGCGGATTCCTTACTAACTGAGCCACAACAGAAGCCCAATCACTAGGAGTCCCCTTTCTCTCCCAGCAGGCTATTGTTCTGTAAGCCAAGGTTCCAACTCTTGTATCTCCTTTGCGGGCTCTCTGTGTGAACCGCCTCTCCACTGTCGCCCTCTTTCGGTCCCCTGATTTACAGCCCCTCTACTTGAAGGCTATGGAAGGGGTCGGCAGAGGATCAGATAGTTAGATAGCATCCCTGGACTCAATGAACATGAATTTCAGGAAACTCTGAGAGATACAGGGGTCGCAAAGACTCGGACTGAACACCACCTTCCTATTTTGCTCGCCTTTAACTCTCCAGAGAGCCTGCTTTTCTCTAAACTTCTCTCCTTACCTACTGGCAACCTGCAAGTCTTCCTCTCTTTAATGTTGCCAGCTCTTCGCAAGTTCCTCACCAATTCTCTTGTCATCGATTCTTCCTCGGGCTTTTCAGTTTTCTATTTCTCTCCAAGTCGATGTCTTTGCTTCTCATGACACCACACCCCACCCCACCCCACCCCACCCCACCCCACCCCACCCCCACTATTTACGGGAATGGAGGCTGAATAAGAAGCCCTCCTCCTACAAGGGCCAAATTTGGGATGCAAGAACCACGAGGGTCAAGTGGCTGGCCCAGGTCACCCACCCCAACACAGGGTCAGGGGAAAGGTCATTATGAAGACAGGCCGAGGAGATATGGGCGCTGGGAGGGAGTGGGTCTAACAATCGGGTGCGCTGCGCAGAATTCCAGGACCTGGGCGAGGACGTGGCCTCCAGGGGCCGAGACGGAGAGGCTGAGGACCGCGGAGCGTAAATGCCCACCTCATGGAAGAGAATTTTATGCGCTGCAGGAAGTGCAGAGGGGACAGTAAATGGTTTTAAGACGGAAGCAGGTGCGAAACTCAGCGTTTCCGAGTTCCAAAAGCAAGAACCGGCTGCAGTGCGGTTTTAACCAAAAGGGAGATACACCTTCGGCGCTCACGGAGACGTCTGAATTTGCTGGGGTTGGTAGCTCGGGCGCGGGGATTTAGAGTCAGAAGAGACACTCAGACTCGGGATACCGAAGGAGGCCGAATGAGAGTGGCATGTGTGACTAAGAAAGAGAGAAACTCACGCCGCGCTGCTGAGACAGCTGCACCGCTGGCTCTCCGCTTCCGGATGTGGAAAGCTGCGCGGGCCGGGAGTGAAACAGCGGGGCGGCCTGGGGAAGCGGCCTAAAGGGAGACAAGCTGTCACGGTGCGGGTCACGGAAGGAAGCCGGTCTGCCCCGCACCTTGGGAAAGTGAAACGGACCGGGCCTCCGGGCGCAAGGGGCAGGGCGGAACAATTCAATAGTGTAATCTCGGAGGAAGCTGACTGCAGGAAGTTAAAAGACTTCTGCTTCCTAGAAGGGAAGTTAAAAAGCAACAGCATCACATTGACAACAAAGGTCCCTATACTCAAAATAATGTAAAGTTAGTTGTTCAGTCGTGACCGGTTCTTTGCGACTCCATTGAGTCGGACGACTCTGTCTGCCAGGCTCCTCTGTCCCGGGAATTCTCCAGGCAAGAATCCTGGAAGTGAACTCGCTCAGTCATGTCTGACTCTTTGCGACCCCACGGACGGTAGCCTACCGGGCTCCTCCGTCCATGGGGAATTACAGGCAAGAACACTAGAGTGGGTTGCCATTTCCTTCTCCAGGGCAATTTCCCGACCCAGGGATCGAACCCGGGTCTCCCGCATTGCAGGCAGACGCTTTAGCGTCTGAGCCACAAGGGAAGCAAGAATACTGGAGTGGGTGGCTATTTCCTTCTCCAGGGGATCTTCCTCACCCACGGATCAAACCATGTCTCCTGCAATGCAGGCACATTCTTTACTATCTGAGCCACCAGGGAAGCCCATATATAACGTTAAGTGCGATGGAAATAGTTGAGATGAGCGGCAAATTCAAGCTGTGCTTTCTGGAATATCATGGAATTTTTTTCCCAAATATTTTCCAAAGGGTCGACTGTATTTTCTTCTCTCCAAATATCAAATTGCTAGCAATGGCAACCCACTCCAGTGAGAATCCCAGGGATGGTGGAGCCTGGTGGGCTGCCGTCTATGGGGTTTCACAGAGTTGGACATGACTGAAGCGACTTAGCAGCAGCAGCAGCAAATATTTAATATCATATACAGTTTCGAATTAAATTCACGGGTTTTTTTGTTTGATTTTGCTTTAACCTGTCACCTGAAGTGAAAATGAAGTCGCTCAGTCGTGTCCCACTCTTTTCGACCCCATGGACTGTAGCCTATCAGGCTCCTCCATCCATGGGATTTTCCAGGCAAGAGTGCTGGAGTGGATTGCCATTTCCTTCTCCAGAGGATCTTCCCGACCCAGGAATCGAAGCCGGGTCCTCCGCCTTGCGGGCAGACGCTTTACCGTCTGAGGCACCAGGGAAGCCCCGAACATACTGCCACCGAGTCTTTGGATGTGGTATCTAGCCAAGAACAGCTGCATATGGTAACCCTCTGTATGAGAGGTGTAAATAGGAAAGGAGACATTTTTCTGGACTATTTTTAAAACATGATAAATGGCGTTATGAACATTATTCACGATTTAAATATTATATATACATTGCAGGTCGTCTCCATTTCAACAATTATATAAGGGGAACAGTAGAAAATAAAAATTTTATCATGTTCTTATGCAGTGCTTAAGCAACTGAATGTTTTATCTGAAGAGCCTATGATATAAAAATTAGAATCAAAGTTCTGCTTTTTGAATGCTGGTCCATAAAGAAGGCTGAACATAGACGAATTCATTCTTTTGGATTGTGGTGCTGGAGCAGATTCTTGTACAGCAAGACGAGTCCCGTAAGACCATCAGTCTGTTGGAGCTGCTTTGAGGAGGGCAGGAGGAACTCCATCTTGAGGCCTGTCAGCCATCTTAAGACAGCAGGTGAACTGGGCCTCGACTTTGCCCAAGAATGAGGAAACTATCTTTAAAGTAAAACCAGGTCTCCTTGGAGACCTCCCTCCCCACAGATAGCAAAGATTGGAGTTAAGGTCAGGCTGCCCAGGTTAGATTAACAATGAAGATATCCCCCATGAAGTATAATAAGTGTTCCCCGTTAACCTTAATCGTTAGTTCTCCCTACAGCTACATGTCGTAAAACTAAATCATATACATCAAAAAAAGTTGCGAACATGTAAACAGTCACTTAGTGAGGGTATAAAACCGAGGCTCTCGAAAATGTCAGGGTCCTTGTTCAGAACCGATTCCCCTTGGACCTGCTAGGGTAATAAACTGGACTCCGCTGTCTTGAGTGTCCTCCGAGGTGTGCTTTGAGACACTGGATTCCCATTTTTCCAAAACAAATCCTAAAGGAAATCAACCCTGAATATTCACTGGAAGGACTGAGCTTAAGCTCGAATTCTTTGGTTAACTGATGTGAAGAGCCAACTCACTGGAAAAGACCCTGATGCTGGGAAAGATGGAAGGCAGGCAGAAAAGAGGATGAGATGGTTGGATGTCATCACCGACTGGATACACAGGAGTTTGAGCAAGTTTCGGGGACGGTGAAGAGCAGGGAACCCTGCCTGCTGGCATAGCGTTGCCAAGAGTCCGACAGGACTGAGCGACGTAACAAAGACCGACTCCACTGAGAAATCCCATGGACGCAGGAGCCTGGCGGGCTACAGACCCTGGGGATCTCAAAGAGCTCTGACTGAGCACTGCGACCATTTTATATTTCTCTTTGATTCTAATGCTCATACAAGTAACCAGCATCCCTGAAACGAAGCTCCTAAAATGAAGCGTCTTTGCAGTCAATTTACTACCATGCTCATATAACTCAAAAAAGCACAGTAATCCTCTTCCCTACCGCTCGAGAAAGAACTTCAGCTCCAGCACCAGTCCCAAAGCTGAAATTCTAAACTAGTTCCCGAACACGGGATTTGATCCTTATCAAATTATCAAGTGCCACATCATAATTAAAATGACTTTTTCCTTATAAAATACTACGTATTTCGTGCACTGTATGTGTTACCTCAGGAGTTTACTTCGAAAGGAAATCAGAACCTGGGCCTCTCACAACGACTGAATTTATTTGGGCTGGAGGAAGGGGTCGGGGAATAGCGAGGTGCGAAGTGACTGGAGATCACGGATAGGGAGGAGAGGGGACCCCACAGGCGCAGCTTAACAACAACAACAAAAACAAACAAAACAAGTACCTCCCGTTTCCAATGGTCGGCCGCACCTACCAAGTCTCCGCTTCGGGAATTGGCTGTAGAATCGCTTGCGTCAAGGCAGAGACTGGAGACTCCTCGGCCATTGGTACCAGAAGAATGCCTCAGCGAGGGGCGGGGCGTAGGGCACCGTCCGCGCCCGGGCCTGTGAAGGGCGGAGCCGAAAGGGGCCGAGGGCGGCCGAGCGGGGTCGAGAGGGGACGAGGGCGGCCGAGCGGGCCGAGCGGGGCCGAGGGGGGCCGAGCGGGGTCGAGAGGGGACGAGGGCGGCCGAGCGGGGTCGAGGGCGGCCGAGCGGGGTCGAGAGGGGACGAGGGGGGCCGAGCGGGGTCAAGCTGGGCCGAGTGAGACCGAGGGGGGCCGCGCACGGCCGAGCGAGGCCGAGCGGGGCCGAGCGGGGCCGACGGGGGCCAAGCGGGGCGAGAGGACACCTGCTGTGTTCTTACTTTTGGTTCCCAGGTCTTGTCAGGGTTTAGAAGTACATGAGGGTCTTTCCCGTCTTGTGTTGCATCATTGATTGCTCATAACTGTAACAGTTTTAAGTAAAAACTTAAAATTCTATGGGATAATTCCGTTGGAAAGAAAGGTTTCCTCTTAACAGGATTCCTGCTGGTGAGGCTGAAGCAGTTCAGTATGGGAACTGAAACACGGTGTGGTGGCCGGGCTGGGGGTGGCTAGGGGTTGATGTGCGGTGGTGGCTGGACCCAGAAGTACTCCTGCAATTAGAATTAATTTAAGCAGTTTAAGTAAACAAGAAATGGCTTTGTGTACGGATGACAAGTTGGAATGTGAAACACACTCTTAGTAACAGCTCAGTTAACACCTCTAAGGAGAAAAATGCCTTCACATTCCACTTCTTCAGAGATCAAGCTTATTACTCTTTGCAGCAACCCAACGACAATGCACCCTGAGGGGAATGCAGGCTGGAGCAAAACAGGTACCATTCTGAGCTTCCGACATAGTAGCCTTGGTAAATCACGAACAGCCTCTTGGGCCCATACTGCGCATCAGGAAGTCCAGTTAAGTTTTGGGGTGTCTCTCCTGGTTTTCAGATCTCCCAGTTATGGGGTGATGACCCCAAATTTTATTTGGCAGGGTATTAACAGTTAAAAGACACAGGAGGATCCTGGTTGAAAGTTACTGGGATTTGCTCAGTTGAAAGCCACTCACTGACACTTCCCTGGTGGTCCAGTGATAAAGAATCCACCTGCCAATGCATGGGACACAGGTTTGATCCCTGGTCTGGGAGGATACCACGTGCCTTGGAGCAACTAAGCCCGAGCAACACAAGTACTGAGCCTGTGCTCCAAAGCGTGTGCTCTGCAACAAGAGTAGCTACAGCAGTGAGAAGCCAACACAGCAATTAGAGTAGTTCCTGCTTGCTGCACCCAGAAAAACCCACGTGCGGCAAAAAAGGCTCAGCACAGCCAAAAGAAAAAAGATACTGAGTGATCTGGACTGACCAAAAAAGGAGATTCAGAATGCCAGTCTCCAACCAAGCAGCCACGTTTATGTATTTTATGTACAGAATGTATAGCCCCTGCTCGCCACAAGGAGACAAAAGCCAGGAGCACAGTGAACACCCAGAACAGCCAAAAATAAAATTTAAAGTTATTAAACAAGAGAGAAACAATTTCCTGTAATGAGAACTGCATTCTTCTTTATAGAAACTGTTTGTGTTCCATGCTTATGATGACATAGCTTCAAATACTTTTGAGAAAAACTTGTTTGCATCATAACATATAATACATAAGTGAATACTTCCTCAATGTAAGGGAATGTCAACAATTACTAGATGATCATTTGACGGTAATCAGGCAGTTTTAATTTTTCTTCTCTCTTTGCTGTGCTGTTTCCAAAAGCTCTGTCAGATATGGACAACAAAGCAGACTACAAAACAACATCTTGAGAAGACATTCCAATTTATTTTCACCAAAATTATCACCAGCTTTGCACTATTTATAAATATTTCTAAGTGTATTAACTGCCTGAATTCAAGTCCTAAAGGAACTTTCTTCATGTTTATAGGGCAGCTACTATGTTCCCTGTCATTGTCTTCTGTGCATTTTCACCTTACAAAAGTGTCAAAATAACCCACCGACTTATGTATCTGTTAGGCAGAGAAGAAATGTAAATTAAACTTTAAATCTCGGTCACAACATGTGGACAGAGAAAATAATGCTAAGGAAAAACTTGAAAAAACAAAAGAAATAGGGTAGCATGACTTGAGAGAATTGCATTGAAACATATATATTCAGTTCAGTTCAGTTCAGTTCAGTTCAGTGGCTCAGTCGTGTCCGCCTCTTTGCAACCCCATGAATCGCAGCACACCAGGCCTACCATATAAAATAGATAGCCAGTGGGAGTTTGATATATGACTGGGCATCCAGAGCCACTGCTCAGTGGCAACTTGGAGGGATAGGGTGGGGAAGGAGGGAGGGGACACATGAATGCCTATGGCCGATTCATGTTGAGGAATGGCAAAAACCATCACAGTATTTAAAAAAAAAAAAACTCAAGAAAAAGGAAATTCTACTAGAGCTGACAATGAACTATGGAGCATATTTAATTCTATAATGTTACATCAACATTTTAATATGATTTTGAAAACTAGACTTCTATTTAGTATTTATTAATATTAAATATTTCTAAACATTACTGTTCATTAGGCTAGTGTAAAAATGTCTTAGGCAATAGATAGTAAATAGTAATTTTTCTGTTTAATAAAACAGATTAATAGTAATTTACTACCATCTTCAACAACCAGATAGAATAATGGAACATATCTGTATAGCAGGAAAAGGAATATAACAAATTCATAGCATAAGTAAACATTCAGTGTTTTGTTAAACAGTCTTACTGTTGTTTCTCCAATGTTTGACTACTGATACCTCTAGACTTTAAAACCAACCACTTCCTACGCTGCCTATCTGGGCAGGCTGAGAAAGTCCCATCAGATTGGAAGTCTGTCGTGCTCCTACTAGAAACCTGCATCAGTTAACAAACATTCTCATAACATATCATCTGTCCCAGTATCCAAACCAAACTTTGGGTTTGGTTCATTCTTGTGCTTTCAGTGACTTCAAAGTAACAAGAACAAAAAGTTGGGATTGAATCTATAAAAATTTCGAGTTTATCAAACAGACAAAAAAAAATGCCACCATGTAGTGTGCATTCCCAATGATTTCCGGACTTCCCTGGTGACTCAGGGATAAGGAATCGGCCTGCCAATGCAGGAGACGAGGAGTCAATGCCTGGTCCAGGAAATTCCCACATGCTGTGGAGCCACTAAGCCCCTGAGCCACAACTCTTCAGCCAATAATAAATAAATAATCAAAAACAAATTGCTTACAAATTCTCCAAGGTCAAAAAGAGATACCACTTTTAACCTTAGTTCCTGAAGCTTATTTCCTAATAGTTCACGTTTATTTTTCTATTTTCACTTCATGTAAACCAGGTGCATCAGATCAGTTCAGTTCATTCACTCAGCGGTGTCCGATTCTGTGCAACCCCATGAATCGCAGCATGCCAGGCCTCCCTGTCCATCACCAACTCCCAGAGTTCACTCAGACTCACATCCATCCAGTCACCGCTGCCATCCAGCCATCTCATCCTCTGTCATTCCCTTCTCCTCCTGCCCACAGTCTCTCCCAGCATCAGAGTCTTTTCCAGTGAGTCAACTCTTCACATGAGGTGGCCAAAATACTGGAGTTTCAGCTTTAGCATCATTCCTTCCAAAGAAATCCCAGGGCTGATCTCCTTCAGAATGGACTGGTTGGATCTCCTGGCAGTCCAAGGGACTCTCAAGAGTCTTCTCCAACACCACAGTTCAAAAGTATCAATTCTTCGGCACTCAGCTTTCTGCACAGTTCAACTCTCACATCCATACATAACCACAGGAAAAACCATAGCCTTGGCTAGACGGACCTTTGTTGGCAAAGTAATGTCTCTGCTTTTCAATATGCTATCTAGGTTGGTCATAACTTTTCTTCCAAGCAGTAAGTGTCTTTTAATTTCATGGCTGCAGTCACCATCTGCACTGATTTTGGAGCCCAAAAAATAAAGTCTGACACTGTTTCCACTGTTTCCGCATCTATTTCCCATGAAGAGGTGGGATCAGATGCCATGATTTCATTTTCTGAATGCTGAGTTTTAAGCCAACTTTTTCACTATCCTCTTTCACCTTTATCAAGAGGCTTTTTAGTTCCTCTTCACTTTCTGCCATAAGGGTGGTGTCATCTGCATATCTGAGGTTATTGGTATTTCTCCCGGCAATCTTGATTCCAGCTTATGCTTCTTCCAGCCCAGCATTTCTTATGATGTACTCTGCATATAACCTGAATAAGCAGGGTGACAAGATACAGCCATGATGTACTCCTTTTCCTATTTGGAAACAGTCTGTGGTTCTATGTCGTTGTAATTGTTGCTTCCTGACTTGCATACAAATTTCTCAAGAGGCAGGTTAGGGGGTCTGGTATTCCCATCCCTTTCAGAATTTTCCACAGTTTATTGTGATCCACACAGCCAAAGGCTTTGGCATAGCCAATAAAGCAGAAATAGATGTTTTTCTGGAACTCTCTTGGTTTTCCCATGACCCAGCGGATGTTCCAATTGGTGTCTGATTCCTCTGCCTTTTCTAAAACCAGCTTGAACATCTGGAAGTTCACAGTTCACGTATTGCTGAAGCCTGGCTTGGAGAATTTTGAGCATTATTTTACTAGCATGTGATATGAGTGCAGTTGTGCGGTAGGAATGTAGCATGAGTTACAATGTAATCACAAATTAAGTACAGTAAATCTGGGTGGGGGAAACTAAAAACCGCTGAGTTAATGCTTGTCAAAGTATAAGAGAACTTGAAGCTTGAAATGAACATGTAGCCTCATAATATGATTCAGAGACTACATCATCATCTGCCGGTGTGAGAAGAGTGAGAGTGAAGTCGCTCAGTCGTGTCCGACTCTGCAACCCCATGGGCCATAGCCTACAAGGCTCCTCTGTCCATGAAATTTTCCAGGCAAAGAGTACTGGAGTGGGTTCCATTTCCTTGTCCAGGGGATCTTCCCGACCCAGAGATCAAACCCGGGTCTCCCGCACTGAGGCAGACGCTTTACCGTCTGAGACACTATGAGTCAGATTTATCTCCTAAAATGAACAGTCCCTGTAGTCAATTTATTACCCTGGTCACATAAACCAGAAAAGGACAGTAATACATCTCCCTAACACTCAGGAAAGAATTCCAGCTCCACCACCAGTTGCAAAGATGAAATTCTAAGCTAGTTTCTGAACAAGTGTTTTGGTATATTTACAAAATTCTAAGTGCCATGTCTCAATTATAATGACTTTCCCCCTATAAATTACTATGTATTTCATGCACGATATATGTTACCTCAGGATTTTACACTGAAAGGTAGCTTAACAGACTAAAAAGCAAAAAACAGTACCTCACTATTCCCGGGGCAACCGCACCTACCAAGACTCGGCTTCAGGAATTGCTCTAAACTCACATTCTTCGAGTAGAGACACCAGCGACTCCCGAGCCGAAGTTTCCAGCGGAAAGGGACAATGAGGGGCGGAGCCTAGGACACCTGCCTGCCTCTGGACTTATGAGGGGCGGGGCTGGGTGAGCCCAGCTGAGCGTACACCTACCTGCTTTTTCCTCCGTTTGGTTCCAAAGGTATCTTGTCAGGGTGAAGCAGTACTTGAGGATCTCTCACGTCTTGTGTTGCACCACTGATTGCTCATTAGTCTAAATAACTGTTAACACTTTTAATAAAACCTTAAAATTCTGTGGGATAATCACAATAGAAGAAAGGGTTTTGGCATAACGTTTGGAGTCCTGCAGGTCCAACAGAGGTTGACATGGTTGGATGGCATCACTGACTCGATGCACATGAGTCTGGGTGAACTCCAGAAGTTGGTGATGGACAGGGAGGCCTGGGGTGCTGCGATTCATCGGGTCGCAAGGAGGCGGACACGACTGAGCAACAGAACTAACTAGATAGAATGTGAAACAAACAAGTCTTAAAAAGGGCTACTTCATACTAACATTCCAAGGAGAAAAATGTCTTCACATTCCAATTCTTCAAGGATCAAACTTATTAGTCACTGCAGTGGCCCAGCGAAAGTGCACCCTGAGGGCAATGCAGAATTGAGAAAAGCAGGCACCATACTGTGCTTTGGACATTCTGGCCTTGGTATTTCAGGACTGGTCTTTTGGGTACATCCACCTCTTCAGCAAGTCTAGAGAAGCTTGGGGGAGTCTCTCCTGGTTTCAGATCTCCCAGTTATTGACTGATGATGCCAATTTTGTTTCGCAGTGTATTAACACACATCAGTTCAGTTCAGCTCAGTCGCTCAGTGGTGTCCGACATTTTCCGACCCCATGAATTGCAGCACACAGACTCCCTGTTCATCACCATCTCCCGGAGTTCACTCAGACTCAGGTCCATCGAGTCCGTGACGCCATGGAGCCATCTCATCCTGGGTCATCCCCTTCTCCTCATGCCCCCAATCCCTCCCAGCATCAGAGTCTTTTCCAATGACTCCACTCTTCGCATGAGGTGGCCAAAGTACTGGAGTTTCAGCTTTAGCATCATTCCTTCCAAAGAAATCTCAGGGTTGATCTCCTTCAGAATGGACTAGTTGGATCTCCTTCCAGTCCAAGGGACTCTCAAGAGTCTTCTCCAGCACCACAGTTCAAAACCATCAATTCTTCGGCACTCAGCCTTCTTCACAGTCCAACTCTCACATCCATACATGACCACAGGAAAAAATATAGCCTTGACTAGACGGACCTTAGTTGGCAAAGTAACGTCTCTGCTTTTGAATATGCTGTCTACATTGGTCATAACTTTTCCAAGGAGTAAGCGTCTTTTAATTTCATGGCTGCAGTCACCATATGCAGTGATTTTGGAGCCCAGAAAAATAAAGTCTGACACCGTTTCCACTGTTTCCCCATTTATTTTCCACGAAGTGATGGGACCGGATGCCATCATCTTCGTTTTCTGAATGCTGAGCATTAGGCCAACTTTTTCGCGCTCCTCTTTCATCAAGAAGCTTTTTAGCTCCTCTTCACTTTCTGCCGTAAGAGTGGTGTCATCTGCATATCTGAGGTTATTGATATTTCTCCCGGCAATCTTGATTCCACTTTGTGTTTCTTCCAGTCCAGCGTTTCTCATGATGTATTCTGCATAGAAGATAAATAAGCAGGGTGACAATATACAGCCTTGACGCACTCCTTTTCCTATTTGGAACCAGTCTGTTGTTCCATGTCCAGTTCTAACTGTTGCTTCCTGACCTGCATACAGATTTCTCAAGAGGCAGGTCAGGTGGTCTGGTATTCCCATCTCTTGAAGAATTTTCCACACTTTATTGTGATCCACACAGTCAAAGGCTTTGGCATAGTCAATAAAGCAGAAATAGATGTTTTTCTGGAACTGTCTTGCTTTTTCCGTGATCCAGCAGATGTTGGCAATTTGATCTCTGGTTCCTCTGCCTTTTCTAAAACCAGCTTGAACATCAGGGTGTTCACGGTTCACGAATTGCTGAAGCCTGGCTTGGAGAATTTTGAGCATGACTTTGCTAGTGTGTGAGATGAGTTCAATTGTGTGGTAATTTGAGCATTCTTTGGCATTGCCTTTCTTAGGGATTGGAATGAAAACTGACCTTTTCCAGTCCTGTGGCCACTGCTGAGTTTTCCAAATTTGCTGGCATATTGAGTGCAACACTTTCACAGCATCATCTTTCAGGATTTGAAACAGCTTAATTGGAATTCCATCGCCTCCACTAGGTTTGTTCGTAGTGATGCTTTCTAAGGCCCATGTGACTTCACATTCCAAGATGTCTGGCTCTAGTTTAGTGATCATACCATGGTGATTATCTTGGTCTTGAGGATATTTTTTGTACAGTTCTTCCATGTATTCTTGCCACCTCTTCTTAATATCTTCTGCTTCTGTTAGGTCCATACCATTTCTGTCCTTTATATAGTGCACAGTTAAAAGACAATGAGAAGAACTTTCCTGGTGTTTCAGTGGTAAATAATCTACCTGCCAATGCATACGACCTGGGTTTGATGCCTGGTCTGAGAGGATACCACATGCCTCGGAGCAACTAAGCCTGTGCAACACATGTACTGAGCCTGTGCTCTAAAGCCTGTGCTCTGCAACAACAGTAACCCCAGTAATGAGAAGCCTGTACACAAGTAACTAGAAAGTCACTTCTGCTTGCTGCAACTAGAGAAATCCCATGTACAGTAAAAAAAAAAAAAAAAAAAAAAACACGCTCAGTACAGCGGAAAGAACAAAGAGACATTGAGTCCTCTGGACTGACCAAAAGAAGCCTCAAAATGCCAGTCTCCAACCATAACCCAGCCACGTTTATGTGGAGAATTCATAGCCTGATTGCTGTAAAAAGAGAATGAAGCCAGCAAATGAAGACTTAGCATAGGCAAAAATGAATTTTAAAGATTATTAGAGAGAGAAAAAAACTTTTAATGAGAAATACATACTTCTATATAAAACTTTCTGTTCCATGCTTAGGATGACAAAGCTTCAAATACTTATATGAGAAAAAGTTGTTTACATCAGAATATATAATACTTAAGCGAATACTTTAATGTAATGGAATGTCAAATTACTATATGATCACTTGACGGTAACTAGGCAATTTACTTCTTGTTGAAAAATTGTAATATATTTTCTCTCATTTCTTTTTTGTCTGTTTCTGAAAGATCTGCCAGTTGTGGACAACAAAGCTCATTGTAAAACATAAAGTCTTAAGAAGAGACTAGAATTTCTTTCACCAAAATTACCAACTTGGCACTATTTGTAAATGTTTCTATGTGTGTTATCTGACTGAACTCAAGTCCTAAAGGAACTGTCTTTCTTTACATTTACAGGGCCCCTACTATGTACCCTGTCATCGTCTACGTGTATTTTAATGTTACAAAAGTCTCAAAATAACCCACTGACTTATGTATTTATTAGTGTAAAGCAGGAAAGAAATGTAAACTAAACACTAAAACTGGGTCATAACATGTGGATAGAAAAAGCAACGCTAAGGAAAACCTATTGAAAAAAAATAAAAAGAAATAGGATGGCAGGATTTAAGAGATTAGCACTGAAACATATATTACCATATGTAAAAGAGCCCGTGAAAGTTTGATGTACCAGCGAGCGCTCTCTGACAGTCTGGAGGGATATGGTGGGGAGCGAGGTGGGTTCAGGTGGGAGGGCACATATGTACACCTATGGCCTATTCATGTTGATGTACACGAAAACCATCACAATATTGTAAAAAAGGAAAAAAAAATAGGCTGAACAGATAATCAAAACTTTCCCACACCTAACACGTGTGTAGTTTTTCTAGTTTGAATTTTCTGAGGGTCAAAAACTTGATATATTTTACTGCTTTCTCTACATGTGTAAGCTTTCACTGCAGAACGGATTCTCAGATGATCTGCAATGTCATTTCTTGTGACATTTGCCACATAAATAACATTTATGTGGTTTCTCTTATGTATGAACTGCCTAATGGGCAGTTAATCCTAAACATGCACTAGAAATTCTGACACATTCATTTCATTTGTATGTTTTTCTGTTGTGATTGTTGTTGTTGTATGTTTTTAATACACTATGAACTCTCTGATGAATTATAAGGCCTGGGCACTTGACTAAAGGCTTTGTCACACTCACGACCTTTACACTAACATGTTTCTCACAACTGTCACATATCTAATGTTTCTATTATGAATTCTCCAATGGTTTCTAAGTTCATCATTTCAAGTAATGCACCGGCCATGTACATCAAATTTATATGGTTTCTCTCCTGTCTGAACTGCATGATGATGAGTTATGGATAACTGTGCCTAAATGGTTTGTCACAATTTTTATATTTGTAAGGCTCTCTCCAGTATGAATTCTCTGATGAACGGCAAGGTTTGTATTCACACTGAAAGCCCTGCCACATATATCTCACTTATATCGTTTCTCTCCAGTATGAACTATCTGATGAACAGCAAGGCTTGAACTTACAGTGAAAGCCTTGGCACATATATGGTTACTCTCCAGTATGAACTCTCCGATGAACAGCAAGGTTTCCAGTATGACTAAACGCCTTGCCACACACATCACATTTGTATGGTTTCTCTCCAGTATGAACACTCCGATGAACAGCAAGGTTTCCAGTATGACTAAACGCCTTGCCACACACATCACATTTATATGGTTTCTCTCCAGTATGAACACTCTGATGAACAGCAACGTTTGAACTTACTCTGAAAGCCTTGCCACATATATCACATTTATATGGTTTCTCTCCAGTATGAAGTCTCTGATGAACAGTAAGGTTGGCAGTACGACTAAATGCCTTGTCACATACATTGCATTTGTATGGCTTCTCTCCAGTATGAATTCTCTGATGAAGTTCAAGTCTTGTAGTGTGATTAAAGGCCTTGCCACATACATCACATTTATATGGTTTCTCTCCAGTATGAATTCTCTGATGAACTGCAAGGCCTGCAGCTTGACTAAAGGCCTTGCCACACACATCACATTTATACGGTTTCTCTCCAGTATGAACTCTCCGATGAACAGCAAGGTTTGAGCTTACTCTGAAAGCCTTGCCACATATATCACATTTATATGGTTTCTCTCCAGTATGAAGTCTCTGATGAACTGCAAGGCCTGTAGCTTGACTAAAGGCCTTGCCACACTCATCACATTTATATGATTTCTCTCCAGTATGAACTCTCCAATGAACAGCACGGTTTCTATTACGACTAAATGCCTTGCCACACACATCACATTTATACGGTTTCTCTCCAGTATGAATTCTCCGATGAAGTCCAAGTTTCGCAGTCTGATTAAAGGCCTTGCCACATACATCACATTTATATGGTTTCTCTCCAGTATGAATTCTCCGATGAACTGCAAGGTTTGCAGTTTGACTAAAGGCTCTGCCACATATATCACATTTATATGGTTTCTCTCCCGAATGGAATCTCTGATGAACTGCAAGCTTTGCAGCTTCATTAAAGGCCATGCCACATATACCACATTTATATGGTTTCACTCCTGTATGAATTCTCCGATGAACACTGAGGTTTGCAGTATGACTAAACGCCCTGTCACATACATTGCATTTATATGGCTTCTCTCCCGTATGAGTTCTCTGATGAACTTCAAGTTGTGCATTCTGAGTAAAGCATCGGCCACATACATCACATTTATATGGTTTCTCTCCAGTATGAAGTCTCCGATGAACAGTGAGGTTTGCAGTATGACCAAACGCCTTGCCACATACATTGCATTTGTATGGTCTCTCTCCAGTATGAATTCTCTGATGAAGTTGAAGTCTTGTAGTGTGATTAAAGGCTTTGCCACATACATCACATTTATATGGTTTCTCTCCAGAATGAATTCTCTGATGAACTGCAAGGTCTGTAGCTTGACTAAAGGCCTTGCCACACACATCACATTTATACAATTTCTCTCCAGTATGAACTCTCCGATGAACAGCAAGGTTTGAGCTTACTCTGAAAGCCTTGCCACATATATCACATTTATATGGTTTCTCTCCAGTATGAAGTCTCTGATGAACAGTACGGTTGGCAGTATGACTAAATGCCTTGTCACATACATTGCATTTGTATGGCTTCTCTCCAGTATGACTTCTCTGATGAACTGCAAGGCCTGTAGCTTGAGTAAAGGCCTTGCCACACACATCACATTTATATGGTTTCTCTCTCATATGATATCTCCAATGAATTACAAATTTTGCAGCTTGCTTAAAGACCTTGCCACACACATCACATTTATGTGGTTTCTCTCCAGTATGAATTCTCCAATGAACTGCAAGTTTTCTAGTTTGATTAAAAGCCTTGCCACACACATCACATTTATATGGTTTTCCTCCTGTATGGATTCTTTGATGTCTAATGAGTTCTGAGTCCTGAAGAAAGGTTATGTCACACTCATTACATCTGTAAGGTCTTTTCTTTTGTGTTTCATGGTCTGGTAACAGTTCTGAAGGATGCATAACAGCATTCTCATCTTTATGAGAAAAGCCTTTGCAGACATTACGAGTTCTCTGAGATGATAAACCTGAGGCGCTGACATTTGTCACAACTTGACTACATTCAAAAATTATCCCTTCAGATTGCATCATCTGCAATTCATCCTGAAAGCTTGATCCGTGCCTTTCAAAAGGTCCATTTTCTGCATCACTTCTACTATGATGATCTCTTCCATCAGTGAGGTTTTTGTTATGGGATGTAGACAATCCTTTGTCATTTCTTTCATCATCTGTCCGCAGACAATCAAAGTCATCCATATTTTCCTGGATCTTCCTGAGGTGAAAATCTTTGCTTTCAAGGCTTTCAGCTCTTCCAAACATCACTCTTTGAAAAATTTCCCCTTTACTACTGTCTGCTTTTGCCTGCAATTTCTTGATCATCTCTATATGAGACATATCTACAAGACATAGAGAACCACAGATATTCTATTAGTTACAATTCATAAATAAATTATTTCTTGTCAAACACATAACTTTTACACCAAAAGTCATATCCATCCTAACAGAATTACGAATCTTCGCAAAGATGATCTTCAAACTATAGAACACTAAAGGAATAGAACACTTTAAAAGAGCATGATCACATGTAATTCAAATTAATTTTAGGGTAGTGTAGTTTGAAACATAATCAGAAAACATTCATTTTATGCAAACTCCGTATTTTCCCACCATGACCTCAAAACTCATCATACTGTGTATTAAACACACTGCTGTCTCATAATTGAGGAGAAACTAATGGTATATTGTAGACACTTTACGCATATTTATACATATTTAAATGGTAAAGAACATACAGGACTAGAGAGGGGACTCAGTGGTAAACAAGCTGCCAGCCAATGCAGAAGACACGGCACAGGAGGATATAATCCCTGGGTCGGAAAGATCCCCTGGAACAGGAAATCCCAATCAAGTGCACTATTCTTGCCTTAATAAAAATTCCATGGATAGGAAAGCTTGGTAGCCTACAGTCCATGAGATCACAAAGAGTCAGACAGGACTGAGCAACTGAGTAAACAAGCATCAAATAGGCAATACGTTGGAATCGTAAAAATGCAAAAGAAGCATTCTAATGAATAACATAAAAACTAAATGGCAGTTAGTAACTGTTCAAAAAATACTGCTTTGAGAAAATAAAAAATTCTGTAAACTCTCTCTCTCTATATATATATATAGAGTTGTTTTTTGTTTTTCGCTTTTTTTTTTGCTGGACCAAGTGGCTTCTGAAAACATGGTTCCTTGACCATGGATTAAATCCAGGCTAGCTGCAGTGAAACTACTGAATCCTATCCACTGGACTCTCAGGGAATTCCCTAAAGTAATCTAAAAAATAAAAAAAATAAGCACTTTTCCAAAAAGTGTTCATGCAACTGTAACATGACAAGTTCACGCACTATAACTACAAGGTAGCCCTTGCTCACTGCAAGTCAACAAAATCCCGTGAAGCAACAAAGACAAAAACAAATGAATTTTATTTTTTCTTGCTGTTGGTTTTTTTTTTTAGTGCCACCTTACAGCACTAATTACCACAGGATGGGGACAAGGAGAAGTAGATACCTTTGAAATACCTCATCACGTGCTACCCAAAGTCAAGCAACGAAATTGACAGGAGTCAAATGACAGATTGTTGCAGAACATACAAAGACCTTGCCTTTTGGGATCTCTTTTCTTGGAGTCCACTTTCCATGCAACATCTGTTTTTTTTTTTTAATCACTTTGTTCATTTAGAAACAGCCATCTATCTGTAAGTCAGAAGTACTTTCCATTTTCCTTAATAAAATGTAATTTTCAGGTAGCAGTTGGATGGGCTGCAGGTTGGACATCTACAATCAGCTACCCTCCTCTTTGCATGCCCTGAGATAAGAGATAGTTCCTCTGTGGTTGAGGAATTTACAGTCAACAAAAACAGGGTAAACAGCTGGTTTGTCTCTTAATTCAAGGGAATAATCATAGCAAGGACAAAGAAAGGAAAACACCCTGTCTGATACAGGAGACAATACAGAAGTGCAGAAAGGCGCCTTGGAGTTAAAAGTCAGAGGTCAGTCCAGGCCATAATGAGTATTGCTTCTCTGAAAAGCCTTTACTTCAAGATCCAGGGTGTGCCTGTGTACCCAAGGGGAGGGTCCTGAGACAAATTAACCAGGGGGGACAAAGCAAGGTGATTGGCCCACATCTCTCATACCTTTCTTACTAAAAACACACGTCTTACTTTCCTTAAGCAACCATGAGCTATCAGATATTTTAGCATTTTGTAGACTGGTGAACATAAAATACCAGTGATAATGTCTAAGAATATTTGCTTTCTTATAGAGAACGTCTCACGGTGGCACCAAACGTATTCATTAATAGTCCAAAATCTCTTTAGTTTGTAAGAGGAAATGAGTTTTCAGTAATCTGTGTTTCAGAATCTTATTTCATTTGGAAATGACCTAGATATTCAATGAACTTTCATTACTAAGTTTAGCACAACCCTAGGAGTGCAGGTTGGAGAAGGCAATGGCACCCGACCCCAGTACTCTTGCCTGGAAAATCCCATAGATGGAGGAGTCTGGTAGGCTGCAGTCCATGAGGTGGCTAGGAGTCGGACACAACTGAGCGACTTCACTTTGACTTTTCACTTTCAGGCATTAGAGAAGGAAATGGCACCCACTCCAGTATTCTTGCCTGGAGAATCCCAGGGATGGGGGAGCCTGGTGGGCTGCCATCTGTGGGGTCGCACAGAGTTGGACACAACTGAAGTGACTTAGCAGCAGCAGCAGGAGTTCAGGTTATTCAAACCTGGAGAGGCTATTTTAGACAGACATTTCTAAACTATAATCATTCTTAACAGAGTTTATCTAAAAGCTCCAATTCCATTTGCATTCTTTCCTTAAAACTTTCTTCACTCAAGTTACTTTAACTGTTGACAAACTTGCTTAACATTAAACCTAGGTACAATAAAAGTATTGGACAATGTTGAAGACACAAGACATGTCTTAATCAGATTAGCAAACAAACATTAATACTAGATATTTAATATTGAATATTTCTGAATTCATGTGAACCTGAAATTCATTTAGGTTAATTTCTGTTGTAATTATTTGATTTGAAAGTCCTTTTTTTTTTTTTACAAACAATTGAATTAGAGCTCATTAACAATTTAACCTCAGCAATATGATCCAAACACAAAAACACACACTGAGACAAACATAAATGCAGATCGACAGACATGAGAGCTCTCATACTTTCCAGCCTGAGATTTAAATGTCTCTTTCACCTTCTTCTTCCCACCCCCCGCTCCGTGGTTTAAAATTCTAATTAGCCCAAGACTGAAATCCCTGAAAAAATGGGTTACGTACTTCAAGGACATGGTATAGGTTGCATGCTATGCAGGGTCGCTACAGTCCTGTCCAACCCCCTGCAACCCCGTGGACTCTAGCCCATCAAGCTCCTCTGTCCATGATGGGACTCTCCAGGCAAAAATACTGGAGTGGGTTCCATTCACTCCTCCAGGGGATCTTCCCTACCCAGGGATCAAATCCATGTCTCCTGTGTCTCCCCCAGGGGCTGGCAGGTTCTTTACCACTAGAGTCATCTGGGAAGCTCTGGCAAAGGTTAACTTTTAGCTTTTTTTTGGCACGCTTTTTTAACAAACTTGCTCTGTTTAATTCCACATGTAAAAACAACTGGTTTTGCACTTTCAAAGGAAAAAAAAAACCAACTTAACCAGTTTTCTCCAGAGTCTAAACAACATCATGGCCATCCTGTATCAAACAACTTATCTTTCCTTTCTACAGTCACAGCTTTATGGCTACAATACAGATTGAACAGTGCTCAAATTGACTGTGATAACAGGGACAGAAGGACTGATAAAAATCTTGGAACATCTCTCCAGGATGATGGGGGTCTTTGATCAGAAGAATCTAAAGGGGTTAACAAACTTGCTAGAGTGGGGGAACCTGGGCTTGCCCTGCCCCCTCAGAGACAGGGGCAGTTAGAAGGGGACCAGCTGATGGAGAGGGAGACAGAGGGGTTGGGAGGGGTGTAAGGCCACAACAGGACAAAGAATGGAGAGAGAAAGGGCAGTATGGGGACACTATTGGAGCTGTGGGTTGGCTAAAGAGTCGACTTAAAAACTGAAGACTTGATCAGCCAAATATAAAGTGACATTGTAATATGGATAATCATCCTCACAAATCACACAGTTCTTTTTGCAGTTTTAAGTTACCTTTATTTACCTCATGATAGGCAGAGAGAATTGGAGAAGGCAATGGCAACCCACTACATTGTTCTTGCCAGAGAGTCCCAGGGACGGGGGAGCCTGGTGGGCTGCCGTCTGTGGGTTCGCACAGAGTCGGACACGACTGAAGTGACTTAGCAGCAGCAGGCAGAAAGAAGGATCCAGGAGCCAACTTGGATGGTGCTAAGCCTGGGGTTCGTTGGCAAGGGCCCCTGCAAAGGCTGAACAATCTCAAGATTTGTCATCTATCTTATCTATGGTGCTGCAAGACTTGCACTCACAGGAGACCGTCAGGACATTCACACTCAGGGCAATTTCCATGCAGGTTAGAAGCAAGGTCAGAAGAATGCACTGCTTTGTCTTGAAGCCTAAACAAGACTATTTATTTAATTTCCCTAACACCCTGGTGGCTCCATGGTAAGAATTTGCTTAGTAATGCAGGAGACATGGGTTTGATTCTTGTTCTGGGAAGATCTCAGACGTCACGGAGATTAAGTTGATGAGCCACAGATACTGAGCTTGTGTGGTAATACTACTCAAGCCCTTGTGCCTAGGGCCTGTGCTTCACAACAAAAGAAGCCACCACAATGAGTAACCATGCTCCGCACAACTAGAGAGTAGCCCTCACACATCTCAAATAGACAAAAGTCCACACAGCAAAAAAGACCCAGTACAAGTCAAAAAAATATACATATCTTGCTTTCATCTCTGTGGGTGCTACAGCATCACTCGAGGGTGCTGTACATTTCACATGTCAAAGAACAGAGCAGTAAGTTAGGGAGAAGAAAAATCTCCTGTGAGAGTTCACAAACATTAAACATCTGTTTTCTCACAGAACTCTCCCACTTAGAGAGTTTCCCAAACCCCATGAATGGTGTGGTTTCCTCTCTGTCCTTCTGACAGTTGCCCTGTGATCACACTGTGGATACTTTCCCACTCATCTGGATGTTTGCTATTAGTACCTCATTCCCACAATCCAAGGGTCTTCTTCCTTGTGCCACAAGATGAGATAAAGTTCAGATCAGAAACAGAACTTCCTGCTCGGAAGTAATGCCATATACTGTGGCTTCTTCCAGAATCCAACCTCTCTCTCTTTTTTTATAAATGTACCAGTTATTTTTAATACATTGGTGTATTCATTTCTTTTGGCTCGGGTGAGTGTTCATTGCTGCTTGGTCTTTTCTCCAAGTTCAGCAAGTAGGGGCTACGCTCCAGTCACAGTGCTTGTGCTCCTCACCTGCTGCGGCTTCTCCTGGGTGCACGGGCTTCAGTAGTTGTCCCATGTGGGCTCAGCAGTTGCAGCTTCCAGGCTCTAGAGTGCTAGCTCGTAGTTGAGGCACACAGGTATAGCTGCTCTGTGACATGTAGGATCTTCCCAGACCAAGGATCGAACCCTTGTCTCCTGCATTGCCAGTTGTAAAATGCAACTGTTTTGTCAGCCAAGGAGTGAGGACATTATGGAACGACAGAAAAATACTTCTCAAATGAATTTACTCTCTGCCTCCTTCTGAATGCACAGGCAACAGGAAGCTTTACATGTGTGAGTCAGAAAGGTTTGGAGCTTAGTCAAGAAAAAAGGAGATCTCAAAAGGTAAAGAGGGAACATGCAGAGGAACCCCAGGGCAGATCCCCACTTCAGAGGGAAGTGATCCTCACCCACAGACAGCAGGTTCCTGAGCGTCTCCTCCATCACATCCTGGTACAAGGTCCTCTGGGCAGGGTCCAGGCATTCCCACTCCTCAGGAGTGAAATCTAGGAACACATCCTTGAAGGTCAACTGTGCCTGAAATGAAAACACATTTCACCAATGGGCCCTGAGGAAGATTCTTAGTTTCACACAAAATGAGAAGAGGTGAGAGGGGTAAAGCTCAATTCAGATGAAGTAATACTCTGATAGATACTTTAAAAGCTGCTTGAAGCAAACTGTTGGTTTGCAATCTAATTTATAATTTCCTCTTTTTCCTAAGATTATGATATCCTGCAATCAACATGAATTTGTCATGTATGTGGACAATACATGAGCAATACAGAAATTAAAACCAATCCTGGGCTGTCTATGCAGAAGTCTTAACATTCAACACACTAAGTATCATTCACTATGTAGATGAGTTACAGCAAGACTGGTGTCTTCAGACATGACAAAGTCCACAGTGACTTTATTTATTTTTTAATTAGTTAATTAATTTTACTTTGGCTTCCCTGGTGGATCAGATGGTAAAGCGTCTGTCTTCAATGCAGGACGGGTTGGATCCCTGAGTTGGGAAAGTCCACTGGAGAAGGAATAGGCAGCCCACTCCAGTATTCTTGCCTGGAAAATCCCATGGACGGCGGAGCATGCTAGACTACCGTCCGTGGGGTCGCAAAGAGTCGGACACGACTGAGTGACATTCACTATCTAGATGACTTACAGCAAGACTGGTGTCCTCAGAGATGACAAAGTCCACAGTGACTTTATTTTTTAATTAATTAATTTTACTTTACAATATTGCATTGGTTTTGCGATACATTGACTTGAATCCGCCATGAGCGTACATGTGTTCCCCATCCTGAACGCCCCTCCCCCTCCCTCCCCATCCCATCCCTCTGGGTCATCCCAGTGTACCACCCCTGAGCACTCTGTATCATGCATCAAACCTGGACTGGTGATCTGTCTCACATATGATATTTTACATTTCAATGCCATTCTCCCATATCATCCTGTCCTCACCCTCTCCCAGAGAGTCCAGAAGACTGTTCAATACATCTGTGTCTCTTTTGCTGTCTCACATACAGGGTTAGCGTTACCTTCTTTCTAAATTCCATATATAAATGTTAGTATACTGTTTTGGTGTTTTTCTTTCTGGCTTCCTTCACTCTGTATAATAGGCTCCAGTTTGATCCACCTCATTAGAACTGATTAAAATGTATTCTTTTAATGGATGAGTAATAATCCATTGTGTAAAAGTACCACAGCTTTCTCATCCATTCATCTGCTGATGGACATCTAGGTTGCTTCCATATCCCGGCTACTATAAATAGTGCTGCGATGAACATGAAAACACTGAATTTTAAAGAACACAAATTGTGATGATGATGACAATTCCTACACACTAAGCATTATCTTAAAGACTTTACACAGATGAACTTGTCATCAATAGAACAGCATGTTAGAGAAAGATCTGTGTCCACCTTCAGTTCAGTTCAGTTCAGTCGTGTCTGTTTGCGACCCCACGAATCGCAGCACGCCAGGCCTCCCTGTCCATCACCAACTCTCAGAGTTCACTCAGACTCATGTCCATTGAGTCAGTGATGCCATCCAAATATCTCATCCTGTCGTACCCTTCTCCTCCTGCCCCCAATCCCCCGCAGCATCAGATCTTTTCCAATAAGTGAACACTTCACATGAGGTGGCCAAAGTACTGGAGTTTCAGCTTTAGCATCATTCCTTCCAAACAAATCCCAGGGCTGATCTCCTTCAGAATGGACTGGTTGGATCTCCTTGCAGTCCCAAGGGACTCTCAAGAGTCATCTCCAACACCACAGTTCAAAAGCATCAATTCTTCGGCGCTCAGCTTTCTTCACAGTTCAACTCTCACATCCATACATGACCACTGGAAAAACCATAGCCTTGACTAGACGGACCTTTGTTGGCAAAGTAATGTCTCTGCTTTTCAACATGCTATCTAGGTTGGTCATAACTTTTCTTCCAAGGAGTAAGCGTCTTTTAATTTCATGGCTGCAGTCACCCTGGGGAGTAAATTCTGTCACTCTAACAAATTGCTCAGATCCAACCATTAAGAAATGAGCCAAAAGCACCTGAGCTCAGGTGGTTAGGAGTGACAACTGAACCTAAAGAATCAACCAGTTAACTAACAGAGAAGCAGAGAGTTTCCTGAGAATACCTGAAACAAGTTCAAGGAAGCTGAAATACAATAGAACAGCATAAATGGTCACGATACAGGGTCACACCCTCTCCCATCGCAACCCTCACAATGTCAATAATCTTACTACAATTTACATCATTCATGTGATGATGCAGAAAAAACTTAACACCATGAAATACACTTAAGATACAACGGAAACTGCTACAAAGCATACACCATTATTTATGAGGATTTTTTTAATAAAACCACAGAGTTACATATCCATGCATTTATGCATGCATGTGTAAACACACAATTGATTGAAATATGAAGAGTTGTCTTCATTTTTTTCTTTCATTCTATCAAAATTCATTCAGCGTCAGCTTTGTGCCTCAAACTTGAAATATAGCAGTGAACATGATGGAGCTTACAGTCTAGCAGCCAATTTCATCATCTAGCAGCCAGCCAACCGATTTCATCCACAACTTTAACGTTCCTACTGAAATAAGTCCTCTGAAACAGGCCTGGTGCTAAGATTAAACAGAAAGTCTAAGCTACAGTGAGAAATCAGACAAGGTCTCTGTGAGGAAGAAACACTTAGGATTGGCAAGGTGGGAAACAGAAGAGTGTTGCAAGCACAGAAAACAGCCTGAGTGTCAGCTCTGAGGCAGGAAGATATTCACTGAACAGAAAGTCAGCCAGTGTGACTGAGACACAGGGAATGTACATGCGGTGATGCCAGACAGAGGCTAATTTATGCAAGGTCTATGGATTTTGGAATTTATTCCAAACGCTACTGAAGTCACTGAAGAACCTGCAGGAGGAAAGCTAGACACTTAAGATTTGTTTTTCAGAGCTCAATCTGCTGTGTGTGGAAGTGGTTGTTTACCTGCTTACTCATGCCAGACTCTTTGCAACCCCACTGACAGCAGCCCACCAGCTCCTCTATCCATGGAATTCTCCAGGCAAGAATACTGGAGTGGGTTCCCATTCTCTTCTTTCATTTTACTTCTTCATTCAGTAACTTTGTCAACATTCTATTTCTTTTTCAAAGCTTATTTATTTTGCTTATGTTGGGTGGTCATTGCTGTGAGTCGGCTTTCTCGAGTTACAGCTGCAGTGCACGGGCTTCAGATTGCAGTGGCTTCTCTTGTTTTGGAGCACAGGCTCTAGAGAGTGCGCGCTTCCGTAGTAATGGGTTCCGGGCTCTAGGGTACAGGTTCAGTCATTGTGGCCCATGGGCTTAGTTGCTCTGAGGCATCTTCCCGGATGTGGGATGGAACCCACGCTCCCTACATTGGCAGGCGTATTGTTAGCCACTGTACCACCAGGGAATTCAGCAAAATTATCTTATTCTAGTTCAAAAAAAATAAAAAGTAATACAAGCAGAAAATAGCATACAGAAGATTTCTTCTAATCTTTATAAAATACCTGTATTTTAAAATATGTGGCCCTCCCTACGGTATGTGGTAAAGAATCCACTGGACAATGCAAGGGATGTGGGTTTTTGCCTGGTCTGAGATCCCACATGCTGAGAGGTAACTAAGACGATGAGTCTCAATTCCTGAGCCAGAGCTGTAGAGCCCAGGAGGTGAAACTACTGAAGCCGGCGCGCTCTAGAGCCTGGGCTGCAAGACAAGAGAAGCGACTGCAATGAGAAGCATGTGCACTGCAACCAGAGAGTGGCCACCACTCGCCAGAAGCAGGGAAAAGACACTGAAGCACTGAAGACACAGTACAGGAAGTAAATAAATTTTTAAAATAATAATGTGATTTTTATCATTAATTTTAGGTATGTACTGATTAACAAACTCCAAACTTTATTATTTTATTCCACTAAGAAAATACTGAATCAAGATTAGTGAAGTTGGAGGAGTCCCTCATGGTCCAGTAGTTAAGATTCCTCACTTCCACTGTAGGGTTTGACGTTCGATCCCTACTCAGTGAACTAAGACCTTGGAAGCTGCATCATGTGGTCAAAAAAGAAAGAAAAAAAAATTAGTAGCCCTGATTTCATAGTTTAAATTAGATGGTGTAACGAAACACTCCCTAGCCCTGACATCTACTTCTGAACGTTCTATTCCATTCCCAAACACTTAAGTTTTCAAGGAGGTGCTCACTTGGTTTTAAATGTACTATAAAAAGTCAGAACTTATTTCCCCTCAGTGGCCTCTTTGGCAGATTTTACCATGTACTGTACATGTTAATACCTGAGGTCCACCTACAGCTTCTTTACCCTGATTGACAGAGAGCAGACACCACATCCACATGGGCCTTAAGCAACCCCTGCTGCCCAACAGCACCAGGCCCTGTCTCCAACCCATGGGTGAGAAGCCCTGCCCAGGACAGCACCCAGGGGAACCTCCTCACAAGGGCCAGGTCACCCGGTCATGTGGAGACAGGATCTAAGGGGAGACGCCAGGCCCTGAGGGAAGGCCCCGGGTGGGTGTGCATGTACTGGAGTCAGACAGGATACTTCAGAGTCAGACACAATTAGCGAGTCCAGAGAAGGGCACTTCAGGAAGGCAGTGTGAGAATCCACTGAGAATATGACCTTACCGGAGAAAGAGCCGTGCCTGACTCCTGTTCTTTCCTCTTCTGGGCTCCTTCGTCCATGAGTCTTCACAGTTCTATCATGAAAGTAGAAAAGATGCTGTCTAATGCTTAGGGTCAACACATCTCCTTTGAGCCCAAACCATACACACAGGGAAGCCCTCACCATGAGGAAGAGACAGTCCCCTGTGGCCACTGTCTCAGGAGGGACTCAGGACGGTCAACTCCCGCAGAGAGACCAACACGGGACTTTCCCACACTTTCCCTCGGATCACACTCCCCTCCTGGTGAGGCCTCATGCACGCAGAAGCAGGGGGCACCTCCGCTCACTCCAGGATCCCCTTCAGGTCACACAGCAGGCCCTGGTCCATCCCCACTCACAGCAGAGTGCCCTCCCCTCCCCCAGGGCCCTGTCTCAGTCTCCGAAGTGGAGGCTAAGAGCCCTGGTGCTTGCAGGATCCAGATCGGAATCATCCGTGGCCTGTGCACATTCTTGGGGCCCCACACGAGATCCTGAGGAGCATGTCTGTTGGGAAGGTGTACAAGACACGCCCAGGCAAAATGCCTCATGATCTCATGTGAAGCCTGGGTTGAGCACTAGTGAAGGATTAAGCCCAGGCCACCTTCCAGCTTTACTGAGTCTAACGAGAAGGGTTCTGTGTACATATATCATAAACCATGTGATCATGTGACATGCGTACACTGTGGAATATTTATCAGAATCCACGAACCAACACATCCATCACCTCCAAATGCCCATGTTCTGTGTGTGGTAAAAACACTGACAACGTACTCTCCTGACAAATTCCCAGCATGCAGTAACAGAATAGGATTAACTACGGTCAGTGTGCTGAACACACATCCCCAGGACGCACTCATTTTACAACTCAAAGTCTGTACCTTTCAACCAACATCTCCCCAACCTCCCCACCTCCCAGCCCCAGATTACCACCATCCCACTGTCGGGTACTAGTGAGTTTCACATTTTTACATTCTACAGATAAGCAAGCACAGAGAATATCAGTCTTACCCTGTCTGTCCTAATTCAGTTAGCATAACATTCTCTACACTCACCCAAGCTGTCCCAAGTGACAAAAATCTCCATCTACACGGGAAAGGATAACAAACCCTTCCTCAGCGATCAATGCAAAGAAATAGAGGAAAACAATAGAATGGCAAAGCAAGACCTCTCTTCAAGAAAATTAGAGATACCAAGGGAACATTTTATGCAAAATGGGCACAATAAAGGACGGAAACGGTATGGATCTAACAGAAGCAGAAGATATTAAGAAGACGTGGCAAGAATACACAGGAGAACTCTACAAAAAAGATCTTCATGACCCAGATAACCAAGATGGTGTGATCACTTACCCAGAGCAAGACATCCTGGAATGCAACATTAAGTCAGGCTAAGGAGCATCACTATGAATAAAGCTAGTAGAGGTGATGGAATTCCACGTGAGCTATTTCAAATCCTAAAAGATGATGCTGTGGAAGTCCTGCAATCAATTCAACAGCAAACCTGCAAAACTTAGCAGTGGCCACAGGACTGGAAAAGGTCAGTTTTCATTCCAATCTCAAAGAAAGGCAATGCCAAAGACTGTTCAAACTGCCGCACAATTGCTCTCAGCTCACAAGCTAGCAAAGTAATGCTAAAAGTTCCCCAAGCTAGGCTTCAGCAGTATGTGAACTGTGAACTTCCAGATGTTCAAGTTGGATTTAGAAAAGGCAGAGGAACAAGAGATCAAATTGCCAACATCCACTGCATCATCGAAAAACCAAGAGAGTTCCACAAAAACATCTACTTGTGCTTTATTCAAAGCCTTTGACTGTGTGGATCACAAAAAACTGTGGAAAGATCTTGAAGAGATGGGAATACTGGAACACCTGACCTGCCTCCTGAGAAATCTGTCTGCAGGTCAAGAGGCAACAGTTAGAACTGGACATGGAATAACAGACTGGTTCCAAATTGGGAAAGGAGTTCATCAAGGCTGTATACTATTACCCTGCTTACTTAACGTACATGCAGAGCCCATCATGCGCAATGCTGGGGTGGATGAAGCACAAGCTGGAATCAAGATTGCCAGGAGAAATATCAATAACCTAAGATATGCAGATGACACCACCCTTATGGCAGAAAGTGAAGAAGAACTAAAGAGCATCTTGATGAAAGTGAGAGAGTGAGAAAGTTGGCTTAAAACTCAACATTCAGAAAACTAAGATCATGGCATCCAGTCCCATTACTTCATGGCAAATAGCTGGGGAAACAGTGTGAGACTTTATTTTTGGGGGCTCCAAGATCACTGCATATGATGACTGCATCAATGAAATTACAAGACACTTGCTCCTTGGAAGAAAAGCTATGTGTATGACCAACGTAGACAGCATATTAAAAACCAGAGACATTACTTTACTAACAAAGGTACATCTACTCAAAGCTATGGTTTTTCCAGTAGTCATCTATGGATGTGAGAGTTGGAGTATAAAGAAAGCTGAATGCCAAAGAACTGATGGTTTCACACTCTGGTGTTGGAGAAGACTCTTGAGAGTCCCTTGGACAGCAAGGAAATCCAACCAGTCAATCCTAAAAGAAATCATTCCTGACTACTCATTGGAATTATTGATGAAACTTTGTCCATCTGATGCAAAGAACCAAGTCACTGACAAAAACCCTGATGCTGGGAAAGACTGGAGGTGGGAGAAGGGGATGACAGAGGATGAGATGGTTGGATGCCATCACTGATGCAATGGACAGGAATTTGAGTACGTTTTGGGAGATGGTGATAGACAGGGAAGCCTGGCGTGCTGCAGTCCATGAGCTGGCCAAGAGGCAGACATGGCTGAGCAACTAAACTGAACTGAATATGCCGTTACAAATATGTGTGTATATGTGCCTGGGTTACCAATGAGGACTTCCCTGGGAGCTCAGAAGGTAAAGAATCTGCCAGCAAGGCATAAGAGACAGATTTGATCCCTTGGTTGGAAGGATTCCTTGGAGAAGAGAATGGTAACCTTCTTCAGTATTCTTGCCTAGAGAATTCCATGGACAAAGGAGCCTGGCAGGGTACAGTCCCTGGGGTCGCAAAGAGTGTGACATGACTGAGTGACTAACACTTACACTTACATGTTTTCAACCTGGATCCTGGGGCTCTGTAATCAACAGAAATAGTTATGAGACCAGAGGGGAATTTCAAGAAAGGCTTTATTGGGACTCTTGCTGCAGTAAGGAGAGACAGAAAAAAAAGTGTGTGCCCCTGCTCCTCCCAAAAAGGGGGCTGAGCTGATCCCTTTGGAAGGAAACTGAGATGATCTGCCCCGCCTCAGGCCCCTCCCCCAGAGGTGCTGTGAGGAGGGATCAGGGGAAGTGATCTGCTTTTGTTTCTGGAGCCTCAGAAATCAAGCTTAGTTTGTGGTCTTTTTACTTATGGTTCAGAATTGCTGTCCGCTCATGAATGTCGATATAGTTTCTTTGTTCAATTACACTTTCTTTGAGGTCTGTTGCCCGAGAAGAGGTTCGTCCAGGTGCAAGAACTGCCGAGAAAGGTCCCAGGACCCAGCCTGTCTCATACACACATCACGGTTTCATCATCCACTCGGCCGAGAACAGACATTCAGGTTCTTTCTACAACACATGGCTGTTGTGAATCATACATTATGGGTTACAGGAGTGCAGGTTACACCTGCAAAATACTGATTTTTGCACAGGATTTCCCTGGTGGCCCAGTGGTGAAGAACCTGCCTAGCTCTGTGGGCGATGTGGGTTCAATCACTGGTGGGGGAACTAAGATCCCACAGGCGGCGGAGGGACTAAGCCCGAGCACCACACTAGAAAGTCGGTGCACCGAAACCAAAGATCCTGCAGGACGCAGGCAAAGTCAAATACATCAACAGTTTCTAAAATTTTGCTTTTCTTAGCTATATGATTAGAAGTGAGATTGTGCGATTCTATGCATGTTCTATTTTTAATCTTTGAGTAACTCCATAGTATTTTCAATGTACCATTTACATTGCCTTCAGCCATTTACAACCATTAACTGTACTGTGCATGTACATGGCAGACGCCCGATTTCTGTAAATACGATGAGAAAACAGAAGAGGAATCCACTGTGCTGGCAGGAACAAGTAGCAGCTGCGTCATCTCCAGAATAAGCCTCTTTGCTACAGGTTGCTGTGGAGCTGATAATCCTTGGATTCTAAGAACAAGCCTTCACTGCATCATGCAAAAGTCTTCTGCCATCAAAGCTGAGGCCCAGCCATTACCCTCAGAGGCTGAAAGAAACTTCCAAACCTGCATCTAGACCAACACACTCCCCCAGAGACCTAGTAATAATCCACCCATCCTGCTATGCAATCACCAGAAGGTTCCAAGCCTTAACAACTCCTGTGTTAATGATGGAATAATATACACGAAGATGCCCAAACACCAACCATACTCAAGACATCTTATCAGTAAATGGGACCCCAGCAGCTCCAAACTGTCATCACCAAAATCTAATAATACAAGACAGATATGTAGGCTGATGCACACGCCCCAGTGCCACTTCAACATCTTCCAAGGAATACGCCAACTTCTCTTTTTTTACCTTCCATCTCAACTCTTCTTCATTAGTAACTCAAACTAACAGAAAAACTATAGGTAATCCACAAAGTGATCTCCCGAATTTTAACGACCGTTATTCTATGGGTCTGATTCTTGCCCTTCCTACAGACACCAGAAAATCCACTGTGTGGAGGGGGTGCTGTGGGCACCTCCTGGATCCCGTCCCCCTTCTCTGGGACCACTGTGCCCATCCTCCTGCACCCAGACCTCCCTGTGGACTAAGCTTAGGCCTTGATTCTAACACGCAGCAGAGTAACAGGCCTCTTCCCAATTCCACTTCCTTCCTTCCTTCCTTCCTTCCTTCCTTCCTTCCTTCCTTCCTTCCTTCCTTCCTTCAGAGGTGTGATCATGTGTTTCACAAAGAAACTCAGTCATGAAAACCTCAGTCACAGCATCTGTGTCCAACGGAAACTGAGCTAAGACACTATGGTACACCCACCATTCCACGCAGCCCACAATTGCCCATGAGCCCACATCCAGGTCCTCAAGGTAGAACTGAGCCCACCTTTGTCAACAGTTCCACACAACCTGAGATCCCAGAAGTATGAATGTCTCTCTCTCTCACACACACACACAAACACACATACACACCACCACCCCAATTCATTGGGTTCATCTAGAGGCCTACTCTCCCTCCCACAACCCTCCTGGAGACTCTGACAAGCTCCCCTTCACTTTCCCCCAGTTTTCTACCCCTTCATGCATGGTTGAACAAGAGGGCTAAACAGCAGAGACCAAGGGCATGAGCATCACAACAGAGTTGCACAGAAGCTGCAAATTCAAGGACCCTCGGCACTCAGTACAGAGACCAAGGAGCTGGCCTCCTGGGAAAACCTGCCAGCAACTTGGGACATCAGAAAATTTTACAGGACCTTGAGATTTGGTTGGATTGAGCTCAGTGGAGAATTAACAAAGATATTAAGACCCCAGTCTCACTGACACCTGTTCTCCCCAGAGAGAGCTAACTGGAAGATATCCCTGATCTTTAAGGAGTGGGGGACTCCTTCATATCCCCTTGGATTCCAAACCTTCTGGCCAATCTAACTACAGTAAACCCAGCATCCCCTGATCTGAGCAGATGAACTGGCTGCTGTCCAAGATGGTAACTGTTCCCTGGGTGGACAGACCTTAGAAGACTTGGGGGCTGCAGTGAGCAGTGACACAGCAGACTAAAACATGGGGACACCTCAAGACACTAGATCTATCGGGCTCATTAGGACCACCCACATCTTTTTCCTTTTCAGTGATTAAGTGTCCACATGGGGTAAGGATCAATTAGAGTTGAAATGTCCAGAACAGATACAGGAACCATCATCACCTATCCTGTCCCCTCTGTCTCCACTGAGAATTCTTCAGCCCAACCCACATTCCCAGTCCTCACCTCTAGAATGAGATGCTGTGAGCATCCAGTGAGGAGGAGGAACACAGTACATCCTTCACTGAAGGGAAAAGAGGAAAGACTCCAACAGTCAAAGGACAAGGGCATTTCTGATGAAGGTGATTAATATATAGCAGCAAACCTGGTTAATATGGGAAGGAGATGGGGAGACCTCGCTGGCCTAGACCTGAAAGTATAGAAAGAGCAAGGGCCACAGTGATTTAATGACCAACGGCAGGCATAGAAACTAAGATCCGAGACGGAGAAGGTGTTGGTGTCTATGAACAAGGACTAAGTGAATGTGACCAGGACAGACTGACCATGAGAACGGGGTCACCTCCCAGGATGAGGCTGGAGACACTGGCAGCGACCTGAGGGTGACAAAGGGCTCCGGAGACACCTGAGGAGTCAGGATGCTGCCCTGAGGACACGGGGAAGCCAGTGGAGGTGGGAGGCCTCCCTGTAGATTGATCCTTATTCATAGAAGACATCTGCTGATAATCTATCTCACTCTAAGCATATGTTCCCGCCTCCATCCTACTGTTGTCCTTTTTCATTTTGCAAAACTGGGACCCATTTCACATTCTAGTAACAACTGGGCTCTCCTTCCAAGAAGAACTGCCACACACAGTCACACACCCAATTTGGCCAATCATTTCAGAGGTCACTGGTGCTCAGATGCTGGACCCGAGGGAAACATCATCAGATCACCTCATTGCTCACTAGTTACCAGATCACATAACAGAGAGGAAAATGGAATATAGACTAACTGCTTAAATTAGGTCGTCATTCTTAATATAAAAGATCACTGGCATTCTTCCTAAGTACTCATCAAAACAGTCTACATCTATTTACTAGTTACCAAACAAAATGCTTTGAAAATACAACATCAAGAAGAAACAGCAAATGGGACTCAAATAAACATGAAACAAACCTAAAGTGAATCAGCTTGATAAAAATTTTTCCACTGAAGAATTATGGTGCCAAGTGAAAAAAAAATGAGAATATAGCATACTTAGAAAACAATGACATGAATTAACTACAGGAGGGCAACAAATCTTATTTCAGAAGCAAATAATTCTTTACAAGAAGGTCAGTATTGAATGACCTAATCTATACCAAGCTACAAAAAGAATTAAATGTAAAGAAAGCAGAAAGCAAAAAGGAAAATGATTACAAAGAACATATTTAACGTTCCTGGAAAAGGCACCATGTAGTAAGAGAGTCAGTCAGTTCTGCACATGGATGTTATCTTTTAATACAAATAATTATAAAATGCACAAGCCTTACAGACAGAAGTTTTGCAATTCTCACCTGTATAATGTAAAGAAACAAGTTTTAAATTTATTAGATCCTAAAGCCAAAAATCAATGTGGTGGTTTTGTCACTAAGTCCTGTCAGACTCTTGCGATCCCATGGCTGTATCCAGCCAGGCTCTTCTGTCCATGGGATTCTCCAGGCAACAATACTGGAGTGGGTTGCCATTTCCTTCTCCAGAGGATCTTCCCCACCCTGAAATTAATTTGGGTCTCTTGCATTACAGGCAGATTCTTTACCGACTGAGCTATGAGGTTAAGTCAAAAGTCAATGCATCACGACTTCATAATCCTTATCCAACCAATTCAGCACTCTCCTGGATCTAGTCCTCTCCCCCACCTGCACACTACTTGTTTCCAATTCATTTAGTTGATCTGTTTCCCTACTTCTTTCTCCATCTCCCTTTGTCTTCCCCTCTGCTCTCCAGCTGTGCTCCTCTCTACTTCCCTGACTCCCATCCGGCCTCTCGCTGCCATCTGTTCCCTGTAAAATGCTTCTAATCCAACCTCCTTGATGATCTTAAATCTCCATGAATTTCTGCCTTTCTTCCTCCATCTCCGCTCTCCCTTCCTCCCAACACTCTGGCACCCCCAAGTGGCTATGCTTCCTTTCACCTTGCTTGCTTTCTCAGCTCCTGCAATTACTGGACGTGAGTGAAAGTCCCTCAGTCCTGTCTGACTCTTTGCGACCCCGTAGCTGTAGTCCATGGAATTCTCCAGGTCAGAATACTGGAGTGGGTAGCTGTTCCCTTCTCCAGGGGATCTTCCCAACCCAGGGATCGAACCCAGGTCTCCCGCATTGCCAGCGGATTCCTTACTAGCTGAGCCACGAGGGAAGCCCAATCACTAGGAGTCCCCTTTCTCTCCCAGCAGGCTATTGTTCTGTAAGCCAAGGTTCCAACTCTTGTATCTCCTTTGCGGGCTCTCTGTGTGAACCACCTCTCCACTGTCGCCCTCTTTGGGACCCGTGCTTTACAGCCCCTCTACCTGAAGGCTATGGAAGGGGTCGGCAGAGGATCAGATAGTTAGATAGCATCCCTGGACTCAATGAACATGAATTTCAGGAAACTCTGAGAGATACAGGGGTCACAAAGACTCGGACTGAACACCACCTTCCTATTTTGCTCGCCTTTAACTCTCCGGAGAGCCTGCTTTTCTCTAAACTTCTCTCCTTGCCTAACCCGCAACCTTCAAGACTTCCTCTCTTTCATGTTGCCGTCTCTTCGCAAGTTCCTCACCAATTCTCTTGTCATCGATTCTTCCTCAGGCTTTTTTCAGTTTTCTATTTCTCTCGAAGTCGATGTCTTTGCTTCTCATGACATCACCCTCCACCCCCCCATTACTATTTCTGGGAATGGCGGCTGCATAAGAAGCCCTCCTCCTGCAAGGGCCAAATTCCAGTTGGTGGAATTTCGGATGGAAGAACCACGGGGGTCAAGTGGCTGGCCCAGGTCACCCACCACGACACAGGGTCAGGGGAAAGGTCATTATGAAGACAGGCCGAGGAGATATGGGCGCTGGGAGGGAGTGGGTCTAAGGATCGGAGTGCGCTGCGCAGAATTCCAGGACCTGGGTGAGGACGTGGCCTCCAGGGGCCGAGACGGAGAGGCGGAGGACCAGGGAGCGAAAATGCCCACCTCGTGGAAGAGAATTTTATGTGGTGCAGGAGGTGCAGAGGGGACAGTAAATGGTTTTAAGACGGAAGTGATGTGAAGTCGCTCAGTCGTGCCCGACTCTTTGCGGACCCTATGGACTATAGTAGCCTACCAGGCTCCTCCCTCCATGAGATTCTCCAGGCAAGAGTACTGGAGTGGGTTGCTATTTCCTTTTCCAGGGATCTTCCCGACTAGGGATCGAACCTGGGTCTCCAACATTCCATGCAGATGCTTTAACCTCTGAGCCACCAGGCAAGCCGGAAGGAGGTGCGAAAAGCAGCGATTCCGAGTTCCAAAAGCAGGAACCAGCTGCAGTGCGGTTTAAACCAAAAGGGAGTCGCCCCTGCGCCGCTCACGGAGACGTCTGAATTTGCTGGGGTTGGTAGCTCGGGCGCGGGGATTTAGAGTCAGCAGAGACCCTCCGATCCAGGGTACCAAAGGAAGCCGAATGAGAGCGGCACCTGTGTCTAAGAAAGAGAGAAACTCACGCCGTGCTTCTGAGACAGCTGCACCGCCGGCTCTCCGCTTCCGGATGTGGGAAGCTGCTCGTGAAACGGCGGGGGCGGCCTGGGGAAGCGGCCTAAAGGGAGACAAGCTCTCAGGGTGCGGGTCACGGAAGGAAGCCGGTCTGCCCTGCACCTTGGGAAAGTGAGCGGGGCAGGGCCTCGGGGCGCGGGGGGCAGGGCGGAACAATTCAATAGTGTGATCTCGGAGGAAGCTGACTGCAGGAAAATTAAAAGACCTCTGCTTCCTGGAAGGGAAGTTAAAAAGCAACAGCATCACATTGACAACAAAGGTCCCTATACTCAAAATAATGTAATGGTAGTTGCTAAGTCGTGACCGGCTCTTTGCTACCCCATGGAGTCGGCCTCCTCTGTCCGCCAGGCTCCTCTGTCCCGGGAATTCTCCAGGCAAGAATCCTGGAAGTGAACTCGCTCAGTCATGTCCGACTCTTTGCGACCCCACGGACTATAGCCTACCGGGCTCCTCCGTCCATGGGGAATTACAGGCAAGAACACTAGAGTGGGTTGCCATTTCCTTCTCCACCGGAACTTCGCGACCCAGGGATGGAAGCCCGGTCTCCCGCATTGTAGGCAGATGCTTTACCGTCTGAGCCACAAGGGAAGCAAGAATACTGGAGTGGGTGGCTATTTCCTTCCCCAGGGGATCTTCCTCACCCACGGATCAAACCATGTCTCCTGCAATGCAGGCACATTCTTTACTATCTGAGCCACCAGGGAAGCCCATATATAACGTTAAGTGCGATGGAAACAGTTGAGATGAGTGGCAAATTCAAGTTGTGTTTTTGGAATATCATGGAATAGCACTGTATGTGTTACCTCAGGATTTTACTTCGAAAGGAAATCAGAACCTGGGCCTCTCACAACGACTGAATTTATTTGGGCTGGAGGAAGGGGTCGGGGAATAGCGAGGTGCGAAGTGACTGGAGATCACGGATAGGGAGGAGAGGGGACCCCACAGGCGCAGCTTAACAACAGCAACAAAAACAAACAAACAAAACAAGTACCTCCCGTTTCCAATGGTCGGCCGCACCTACCAAGTCTCCGCTTCGGGAATTGGCTGTAGAATCGCTTGCGACGAAGCAGAGACCGGAGACTCCTCAGCCATTGGTATCAGAAGAATGCCTCAGCGAGGGGCGGGGCGTAGCGCACTCTCCCGCGCGCGGGCGTGTGAAGGGCGGAGCCGAAAGGGGCCGAGGGCGGCCGAGCGGGGCCGAGCGGGGCCGAGCGGGGCCGAGCGGGCCGAGCGGGGCCGAGGGGGGCCGAGCGGGGCGAGAGGACACCTGCGGTGTTCTTCCTTTTGGTTCCCAGGTATCTTCTCAGGGTTTAGAAGTTCATGAGGGTCTTTCCTGTCTTGTGTTGCATCGTTGATTGCTCATAACTGCAACGGTTTTAAAGTAAAAACTTAAAATTGTTGAGGCTGAAGCAGTTCAGTATGGGAACTGAAACCTGGTGTGGTGGCCGGGCTGGGGGTGGGTGGGGGTTGATGTGGGGTGGTGGCTGGACCCAGAAATATTCCTGCAATTAGAATTAATTTAAGCAGTTTAAGTAAACAAGAACTGGCTTTGTGTAGGGGTGACAAGCTGGAATGTGAAACACACAGCTCTTAGTAACAGCTCAGTTAACACCTCTAAGGAGAAAAATGCCTTCACATTCCACTTCTTCAGAGATCAAGCTTATTAGTCACTGCAGCAGCCCAATGACAATGCACCCTGAGGGGAATGCAGGCTGGAGCAAAACAGGTACCATTCTGAGCTTCCGACATAGTAGCCTTGGTAAATCACGAACAGCCTCTTGGGCCCATACTGCGCATCAGGAAGTCCAGTTAAGTTTTGGGGTGTCTCTCCTGGTTTTCAGATCTCCCAGTTATGGGGTGATGACCCCAAATTTTATTTGGCAGGGTATTAACAGTTAAAAGACACAGGAGGATCCTGGTTGAAAGTTACTGGGATTTGCTCAGTTGAAAGCCTCTCACTGACACTTCCCTGGTGGTCCAGTGATAACGAATCCACCTGCCAATGCATGGGACACAGGTTTGATCCCTGGTCTGGGAGGATACCACGTGCCTTGGAGCAACTAAGCCCGAGCAACACAAGTACTGAGCCTGTGCTCCAAAGCGTGTGCTCTGCAACAAGAGTAGCTACATCAGTGAGAAGCCAACATAGCAATTAAAGTAGTTCCTGCTTGCTGCAACTAGAGAAAGCCCATGTGCGGCAAAAAAAGGGTCAGCACAGCCAAAAGAAAAATGACATTGAGTGATCTGGACTGACCAAAAAAGGAGATTCAGAATGCCAGTCTCCAACCAAGCAGCCACGTTTATGTATTTTATGTACAGAATGTATAGCCCCTGCTCGCCACAAGGAGACAAAAGCCAGGAGCACAGTGAACACCCAGAACAGCCAAAAATAAAATTTAAAGTTATTAAACAAGAGAGAAAAAATTTCCTGTAATAAGAACTGCATTCTTCTTTATAGAAACTGTTTGTGTTCCATGCTTATGATGACATAGCTTCAAATACTTTTGAGAAAAACTTGTTTGCATCATAACATATAATACATAAGTGAATACTTCCTCAATGTAAGGGAATGTCAACAATTACTAGATGATCATTTGACGGTAATCAGGCAGTTTTAATTTTTCTTCTCTCTTTGCTGTGCTGTTTCCAAAAGCTCTGTCAGATATGGACAACAAAGCAGACTACAAAACAACATCTTGAGAAGACATTCCGATTTATTTTCACCAAAACTATCACCAACTTTGCACTATTTATAAATATTTCTGTGTGTATTAATTGACTGAACTCAAGTCCTAAAGGAACTTTCTTCATGTTTATAGGGCAGCTGCTATGTTCCCTGTCATTGTCTTCTGTGCATTTTCACATTACAAAAGTGTCAAAATAACCCACCAACTTATGTATTTGTTAGTGTAAGGCAGAGAAGAAATGTAAATTAAACTTTAAATCTCGGTTACAACATGTGGACAGAGAAAATAATGCTAAGGAAAAACTTGAAAAAACAAAAGAAATAGGGTAGCATGATTTGAGAGAGTTGCATTGAAACATATATATATTGCCATATTTAAAATAGATAGCCAGTAGGAGTTTGATATATGACTGGGCATCCAGAGCCACTGCTCAGTGGCAACTTGGAGGGATAGGGTGGGGAAGGAGGGAGGGGACACATGGATGCCTATGGGCGATTCATGTTGAGGAATGGCAAAAACCATCACAGTATTTAAAAAAAAAAAATCAAGAAAAAGGAAATTCTACTAGAGCTGACAATGAACTATGGAGCATATTTATTAATTCTATAATGTTACATCAACATTTTAATATGCTTTGGAAAACTAGACTTCTGTTTAGTATTTATTACCATTCATTCAGTTCAGTTGCTCAGTCGTGTCCAACTCTTTGCAACCCCATGAATCGCAGCACGCCAGGCCTCCCTGTCCATCACCAACTCCAGGAGTTCAGTCAGACTCATGTCCATCGAGTCAGTGATGCCATCCAGCCATCTCATCCTCTGTCATTAGGCTAATGTAAAAATGTCTTAGGCAATAGATAGTAAATAGTAATTTTTCTGTTTAATAAAACAGATAAATAGCAATTTACTACCACCTTCAACAACCAGATAGAATAATAGAACATATCTGTATAGCAGGAAACGGAATGCAACAAATTCATAGCAGGAGTAAACATTCAGTGTTTTGTTAAACAGTCTCACTGTGGTTTCTCCGATGTTTGGCTACTGATACCTCTAGACTTTAAAACCAACCGCTTCCTATGCTGCCTGTCTGGGCAGGCTAAGAAAGTCTCATCAGATTGGAAGTCTATAGTGCTCCTACTAGAAAGCTGCATCAGTTAACAAACATGCTCATAACATATCATCTGTTCCAGCATCCAAACCAAACTTTGGGTTTGGTTCATTCTTGTGCTTTCAGTGACTTCAAAGTAACAAGAACAAAAAAGTTGGGATTGAATCTATGAAATTTCAGTTTATCAAACAAACAAAAAAATGCCACCATGTAGTGTGCATTCTCAATGATTTCCGGACTTCCCTGGTGACTCAGGGATAAGGAATCGGCCTGCCAATGCAGGAGACGAGGGGTCAATGCCTCGTCCAGGTAATTCCCACATGCTGTGGAGCTACTAAGCCCCTGAGCCACAACAACTGTTCAGCCAATAATAAGTAAATAATCCTAAATAAATTATTTCAGAATTCTCCAAGGTCCTTCGTTCTGAAGTTTATTTCCTAATAGTTTACATGTTTATTTTCTTATTTTCACTTCATGTAAATCAAGTGCATACTAATGGTTTTATTTGGGAACAAAAGAGGACATTGGGAAATATCATACAGGAATATCCATAAACAGGGGAGTAGGTTTTAGGGGGCCAGAGTCTATAAAAGCTCCACTATGGACAGAGTGTGGAGAGAATAACTCAAGTGCAAATTATTAGTATATAATCCCCAAATTAACTATTCTTTGATTTCACCATGCAAAGAACCTCTAATAGATTCTTTCAAACTTGAGAGCCTTTGGGGCATTACTAGCTTCTGTTATGAAGAACTGAAAAGGGAGAAAACTGCTGTTTGAAGAAAAATGATTGTTGTGAATAAAGAAATATTGGTTATACGAATGCAGGTTACTCCTTCAAAATACTGATTTTTTACAGGACATTCCTGGTGGTCACAGGAATTCCAGGTTAAGAACCTGCCTTGCAACAAAGGGGACTCAATCCTTGTTCAATCCTTGGTTGGGGATATAAGATATGACATGCAGCAGAGCAACCAGGTACCACAAAGACAGAGCAGGCATACTCCAGAGCCCCCCTGCCAGGATGAAAGGGCCTGCATGATGTGAAAAAGATCTGCTGATCCACAACTAAGGCCCATGGGAGTCAAATAAATAAATATTTTAAAAAATATACTGATTCTGCTTCCTTTGTGTACATAATCAGAAGTGAGACTCTGAGATCCTATTCATGTTCTCTTTTTAATATTTGAGGAACCTCTGTCCTGTTTTCCATGTACTATTTACATTCCCACCAACCATTCACTAGAGTTCCTGTTTACCTGTATTGTGCAGGTATGTGGCACATGCGCATGATTTGGAAGGACATGGAGAGAACCCCGCTGCACTGGCAGCAAGAAATAGCAGCTGCATCATCTCCAGAATAAGCCTCTGTACTCCAGATAGCTATGGAACTGATGGTCCTCGGAGTCTACGAATAATCCTTCCCTGTGCCTGTGAGCTAAGACGCTTCAGTCATGTCTGACTCTTTGGGACCCTATGGACTGTAGTCCACTAGACGCCTCTGCCCCATGGAGTAGGTTGCCATCCCCTCCTCCCAACTCAGGGATCAAACCCGCATCTCTTATGTCTCCTGCATTGGCAGGTGATTCTTTATCACTAGCACCACGTGGGGAGCCCGAGCCTTCCTTATATCCTGAGAATTTATGGCCCCTCCCTAAGGAAATCCCTCTGCCATCAAAGTTTAGCACTATCCATTTCCCTTCTAGGCTGAAAGACCTTTATGAAATTTCATCTGGTTCAACACACTCTCCACACATCCAGTAATAATCCACCCATCGTGCTATGCAATCCCCAGAAAGATTCCAAGGTTTAACAACTCATGCATTTATGATGGAATAATACATGAATATGCCCAAGCACCATCCGGACTCGACATCTATTTTCAGTCACAGTGACCCTAGCCAGTAAAAACTGTTATCTCCAAAGTCTAATAATAAAAGACAGATGCGTATGCTGATGCACATCCCCCAGTGAGACTTCAGCATCTTCCAAGGATACACTCCAAGGTCTTTTTTTTTTTTCCTTTCAAATGCATCGGAAACCTTCTTCACTAGCAACTCAAAATAATAGAAAATACTAAAGGTAACTGACAAAATCATCTCCGGGATTTTACCAAGTTATTTTACAGGTTGCATAATGATTCTTGTCCTTCCAAAAGAACCCACAAAATCTACTCCATGGAGTTGATACTGTGGGCAACCTTCTGGATCGCACCGCCAGGACCAATGCACCCATCTGCCTGCACCCAGACTTCCCTGTGGGCTCAGCTTAAGCCTTGATTCCAACACACTGCAGGATAACAGTCCTCTTCCCAATTCCACTTCCTTACTTCCTCCACAAGTGTGATCATGACTTACCAAATCAATCCAGGCACGCCAACCTCTGTCACAACATCTGTGTCCCAGGGAAACTGAGCTAAGACACTATGGCATGCCCACCCTTCCAGGCACCCACAATTAGCCATGAGCCCACATCCAGGTCCTCCAGTCTGAACTTGTTGGGACCAGCCTAACAACAAACCAACCGGAGTGAGTTGGGCCACAGAAGAATAAAGAAAAATAAGACTCAGAAATAAGGTGGGGATCAGGGGGCTGATGCCATTCACAGGCAAAAGCCAAGATCCCGATCCTTGCATGCTTTTTATTGTTAAAATCTACTTCCTTGTACATGCTCTAAAGACATCTGTTTTTTACAATCTCAGATCCGGGACAACTATATACAATGCACAGTCCTGAATGTTCTGGTTAATGTTCAAACCTTCAGGCCTTTCATGATTGTGTTTAGCCCTTCAGCTAGTGACCACCTTCCTCAGCAATGCCCTCAAGGCTCTGGTCTGAGAACAGTCACTAATGGTTTTCCATCAGTCACATCAGTACTTCAACATCTTGTTTTTAAGATGTTTTTCCACGATGTACTTTTTACTGCTCCCAGCCCTTTGCCTGGAGGTGATAAGAAAGTCATTCTTATTCTTCAAAGAAGCCCTGTTAATTATAGTACAGGCCTGTGCATAGCATATTCTCTACATATCCCCCTTTTTTATTTTTAGAGGCTTTTTATGATTATTGTTGATCACAGAAGCCAAAGCAATAGTTGCTAATTGCTGTTGTTGTCCGTTGACTGTCTTCGTGATTTGCTGTCAGACTATGTAGAAACAGAAAAAAAGACATATAAAAATTAACATAAAACCAGCCATTGATCCTCCAATAGTTTTCAAGTGAGGAATGGGATTTAATTGAGAAATTCCATCTGCTGCTACTTCCAGAAGATTAGATCCTTACAAAAGGTATAGTTTCTGTGAGAAAGTTTCCATAATCTCTTATTGTAAGTTATTAATATCCAGAGATAGATTACCTTGATTTAAGAGGTGTTGTTTAACTCTGTCCCAATGAAACGATAATTCATTGTATTTATGAGGAGTGACACAAAAAGAAGTAATATTTCAATCGCACTTAAGACGAATCTGTTTATGAAGAGTATTCACTTGATCACCTAGTTGTACAACCTGTTGTAAATCAGCCATTTGTGCAGCTAATTTTCCATCTATTTGTCTTTGGGTGGAACAAAGAATATCAGAGTCTTTATGCCATTCTTGCACAAAGTGCAGTCTGTACACTCTGATGTAATGCCACTCCTGTAGTAGCTATAGCAATAATTCCTAAAATGGCAGCAATTAACAATCCAATAAGCCGTTTAGTGCATTTTAATACTTTCTTAAGGATCTGTTCTACGATATAGACTGTGGGGCCATCCTGCCATGGTCTATTCATTTTTACAGGAAGCCATACTCCAGATCCTCCCTGGTGGCTCAGATGGTAAAGCGTCCGTCTGCAATGCGGGAGACCCAGGTTCGATCCCTGAGTTGGGAAGATCTCCTGGAGAAGGAAATGGCAACCCACTCGAGTACTCTTGCCTGGAGAATCCCACAGACGGAGGAGACTGGTAGGCTACAGTCCATGGGGTCACAAAGAGTCGGACATGACTGAGCGGCTTCACTTTCATACTCCAGATCTGGTTTTTAGAATATATAGAGAATAGTCATTCTGAAACTGGAGGGAAGAACTGATACAAGTGTAAAAAACAATTCTGATAGGTAAGTAACCCAGAAGAGGCATTATAAAAAGTAGGTCCTATCAAAAATATGAAAGGTAAATGAACACGTGCTTTAATCCAATGGGTTGAATTTTTATCAAAATGTAAGGAATGACCTGATACTGCCAAATTAAATTGCCCCTTCCATGCTGTTATTGGTTGGAAGGCAGCTGATATTTTCCACAATTCTGAATGTAAAGGCATATAAGGTAATTGATTGAGGTAAGGGAGGAGAGAAACTCCCTCCATGCCAATATACAGAGCTATTAACAATGTTATTCATGGAGTCTAAAGTATTAATTAACAATATAGGCAAATCCAAATTACTATTTTTATCCAAAGGATATCCTTTGGGGCTCCAATCAATAATTTCTCCATCAGAAGTACTGGCCATAATATGTCCAGTTTTAGCTTTATATAATTTCCATTGTACCCAATGTTCTATTCCAGGTTTTATAGAAGTAATAATAGTAGTGAAGTTGCTCAGTCGTGTCTGACTCTTTGCGACCCCATGGACTGTAGCCTTCCAGGCGCTTCTGTCCATGGGATTTTCCAGGCAATAGTCCTGGAGTGGATTGCCATTTCCTTCTCCAGGGGATCTTCCCAACCCAGGGCTTGAACCCAGGTCTCCCACATTGCAGACAGACGCTTTACCGTCTGAAAGGAAAGGAAAGTCACTCAGTCGTGTCCGACTCTTTGCGACCCCATGGACTGTAGCCGACCAGGCTTCTCAGTCCATGGGATTTTCCAGGCAAGAGTACTGGAGTGGGCTGCCATTTCCTTCTCCAGGGGATCTTCCCGACCCAGGGATCGAACCCGGGTCTCCCTCATTGCAGGCAGACACTTTACCCACTGAGCCACCAGGGAAGCCCTTACCATCTGAGCCACCAGGGAAGTCCTATAGAAGTAGTACAGTTAGGTAAACGGGGTGGAAATATAGTAGTATTTTCTCCTGTGATATTAAATGAAAATGCTTCTAATAAGAAAAAATGAGTTTTGTTCCCTTGAGGTTCTTTAACTATATAGATAGCCAACTTTGTAATCCTCTTTTAAGACAATGAGTTTCTACTCCCATACATATAGGGGTAAGATCTGTTCCCACAGTATAATTAACACTAACATTTGAAAGTTGTTGGCCCTTTTCTGCCAGTTATAAAGGAACGCTTGGGTCAAAAGGTCCTGGTAACCAAGAAGAGTCATTTATGAAAATTGGAACAGAAGAATCCTCCCACGTAATTGGTCTTAATAGGGGAGGATTGGGCACATATGCCCAATAAGTATGATTGGCGCCTACTGTGGTAGTTACCACAGGTAACATAGCCAAAAACAAAGTAGCCAAGGTCAAAGGCTGTCCCTGTTCTTTGACCAATTTTTCCCCTTCAATGGTCAACTTCTTCAGTTGGCCCCAAGTGGGCGGTTTGGCTTTGTTGGTCCTTGGAGCTGGTTCGGGGCGGTTGCTTGATCGTCAGTCTTGTTAGCCACATCACTGGCAGCTCTCCGGGAAGATCAATGTCGAGCCTTGTCCTCTTCTTTCTTTGACATGCCTTCCTGGTATCCAACAGTGTTGTCCATCATCTGAAATGACAAAAGCATAACCTCATCCTTCCTGAAGCCCTGTTAATTATAGTACAGGCCTGTGCATAGCATATTCCCTACAAGAACTGAGACCGCCCTTGTCAACAGTTTCACACAACTCATGATCCTACAACTGCTGCAGGGAAGAGCCGATTCTGATTCCAAGTTGGAACTGTTTCTTTGCCTTGCTATTCACTGCTTCTGTTATTATACTAATCCATAATGGCTGGTCTCAGACGAGGCCTTTGTTGAACTCACAGGAAGATAATCTGACCTGCCCACTTGTGAATGGCTGCAGGGACGAAGAGATGAACACTAAAGGCTGGCTGTCCCTGAGAAGTATTGCAAGACAGATGGCCCTTTACTGATGGCCCTTTTCACTTTACTTCCCTTCCTATTCTCCCTTCGACTCTTTCCTCACTGCTACTTTCTCTCCTTTTATAAAGGAACCTGGTTACTTTGAGAAATTAGTCAGCCATCTTCTTGGTTAGTTGATTTTCAAAATAAAGTTGGATTGTTTTCCTCAACAAGCCCTCTCTCTGAAGCACTGGCCTGTCTTGCAGACAAGCAGAGTGACCTTGAGTGACCTCAATCACACCACTATGCTTGGAACACATGTATACACCATTCACAGGGCTCATCCAGATGCCCAAACTTGCTCCCTCCCACAAGTCTCCTGCAGACCCCAACAGGTTCGGCTTTACTTCCCCCCCCCCTTTTTTTTTTACCACTTTTCCATGCACAACTGAGCAACAGTGCTAAAATAGCTAAGACCACTGGGCATGGGCATCGCAACAGAAAACACACAAGCTGCAAATGCAAGGGCACTGGGCACTCAGTATAGAGACCAAGAAGCTGGCCCTCCTGGGAAAACCTGCCAGGAACTGGGGACACCACAAAGTATTAAAGGCCCCAGAGATTTGGTTGAATTGAGCTCAGTGAAGAAGTCACAAAGAGAGAGAGGCCCAGTGACACTGCCCAGTGTCCTCCCCCACTCAGAGCTAACTAGAAGATACCCCAGCTCTTTAAGACATGTTGCACACCAAGACTTGAGCCTATTAATAAGCCTGTCCTACATCCCACATAGCTGTGTACAGCACTCATTACTGTCTTCCCAATTCCTGGACAACCTCCATTCTCTAATTTTAATCAATGAAGACAACCCACTCCTACTCAACTCTATCAACAGTCTACGAACTGAAAGCATTTTCAGCTGATTTCTTATCTCTGACCATATTCTACCTACAACAGTCCCACAAATAACTGGGCCTCATTAGTTGAAGCTAACTGCTCCTCACCCCCTCTTCCACGCCATACGTAATCATCTCAGGCTTGAGTCTAGAACAGGCAGTCAACCTCAATGCACAGAATCTAAAATTAGCCCTCAAATGTCTTCGAATTCTCCAGTCTCTTAGGATATTTTCCCACTATTATACATCACTTTCCACCACAACTGTCAGCAATACAAAAGTCAGCATTATCCCCATTAGGTTTCATTGACTGGAAAGCATCCAACCAAAATCCACTTTTTAAATTCAAATAAAATTTTATACACTACTATCAGACCAAAGGGGCTTCCCAAGTTTCTCAGTGGTAAAGAATCCGCCTGCCAATGAAGGAAATGCGAGAGATGGGTGTTTGATCCCTGAGTCAGAAGATCCCCAGGATTAGGAAATGACAACCCACTCCAGTATTCTTGCCTGGGAAATGCCATGGACAGAGGAAAGAGTCAGACACGACTGAGCACAGTGACCATTTTATAGTTCTCTTTGATTCTAGTGCTCATACCAGTAACTAGCTATAAGGCAAGTGCAGAGAAAAAGAGAGCGAGCCAAGCAGTCAGGCAAGAAAAGGAAATTTATTAGAGGGAAAAGAGGGTGACTGGCCCTTAAGGAGAACCAGCTTTCTCCCTTTCTGACAGACTCCTTCTTATACCCCACCAGTGAAAAATTCTCTGAAGGGATGGTCATGTAGTCGGAGGTCTGGAATCTGGTGGTCTCGTAGCTTTGAGAAGATAGGTGCCAGTGAGATAACAGGATGCCATTTGGGCAATCTGGTCAGTCTCACAGATCCCTGCACTGTGATTTTATTCTTTATTTGCAAGGTCAACATAACGAGCCATCTTATCAAGAAGAACCCATGTGGGCCCTATCACTAGCATCACTGAAAATAATCTCCTAAAATGAAGACTCGTTGTAGTCAATTTACTACCCTGTTCATGTAAACCAGAAAAGGAAAGTAATATACCTCCATCACACTGGAGAAAAAACTGCAGCTCTACCAGCAGTCCCAAAGCTGATATTCTAAGCTAGTTCCTGAACACCTGTTTTGGGATATTTATAAGTTTAGTGTCATGTCTTAATTAAAATGACTTTTCCCCTATAAATTACTGTGCATTTCGTGCACTATATGGGTTACTGTTACCAAGACCAAGCTCGCTCTGCTTGACAAAGGATAGGCCCATGAATCTGAGCGACAAAGTGTTGAGGCAAGGAAGGTACTTTAAGGGGGAGCCAGCAGATGGAGAAGAGGGCAGGCTAGCGCCTCAAAATAAACATCTCATTGGGATCTGGATCCAGGTTCTTTGATAGATCAGAGAGAAACAAGCAATGAGGAACTAAAGTCAAAAGGCAGAAGAGTGAGGGAAATGAAGTGCAGAAGTAAGAGGAAAGGGTCTTCAGTCTTGTAAAACATCTCCAAGAGAATGTCCAGCCTTCAGTAGGGGTGTGTTAATCTGTTCTGTTCACAGATGGGCAGAGACAAACGATGTCTCCCGGAGTTGAACAAAGGCCCTTTAGTTTACAGTGAAGCAAAGGGGCAGGATCCTCCAGGCAAGCCATTGAGTATGATTATAATAATAAAAGCAAGTCAAAGAAAGCAGTTCCCAACATGGTACGGGTGGGGAAACAGGAAGGTTCTAAATGATCCGAGACCACGGAGAGGAAGGAGAGGGGAGCCCCCCAGGCGCAGCTTCGAGGAAAAAGAACCCAAAACACTACCTCACGTTTCCCAAGTCCACCCACCTACCAAGTCTGGACTTCGGAATTTGCTGTAAACTCGCTTACGTAGTAGGGCGACGGAAGACCCCTCCGCAGTAGGTGTCCAAGGAATACCTTAGAAGGGAGGGGTGTGTGACGCGCCTGCGTCCGGGCGTGTGAGGGCCGGGGTCGAGCTGGGCCCAGAGGACCCCTGCACGTGGCTCCGTTTGGTTCCCGAGGTATCTCAAAAGTACTTGAGGGTCTTTCACGGCTTGTGTTGCACCACTGATTCCTCATTAAAGTAACTGTCATTAAAGTAACAGTTTTAAAGTAAAAGCGCAAAATTCTGTGGATAATTACGTTGGAAAGTAAAGTTTCCTCTTAACAGGATTCCTGCTGATGAGGCGGAAGCGGTTCAGCCTGTGGGAACTGAAACCTGGTGTGGCGGAGGGGCTGGAGATTGGTAGGGGTGGGTGGGGGTTGATGTGGGGTGGTGGCTGGACCCAGAAATATTACTGCAATTAGAATTAACTTAAGCAGTTTAAGTAAACAAGAACTGGCTTTGTGTAGGGATGACAAGCTAGAATGTGAAACTCACAACTCTTACAACAGGCTACCTCACAGTAACACCTGTCAGAAGAAAAATGTCTTGACATTCCACTTCTTCAAGGATCAAGCTTATTAGTCACTGCAGTGGCCCAGCGACAGTGCATCCTGAGGGGAATGCAGGACGGAGAAAAGCAGGCACCGTTCTTGTGCTTTGGACATTCTGGCCTTGGTGTTTCAGGAAGGGCCGCTTGGGCCCATTCTCCTCCTCAGCAAGTCCAGATAAGTTTTGGGGAGCCTCCCCTGGTTTTCAGATCTCCCAGTTATTGGGTGATGACCCCACATTTTATTTGGCAGGGTATGAACAGTTAAAAGACACAGGAGGACCCTGGTTGAAAGTTACTGGGATTTGCTCAGTTGAAAGCCACTCACTGCCACTTCCCTGGTGGTCCAGTGATAAAGAATCCACCTGCCAATGCATGGGACACAGGTTTGATCCCTGGTCTGGGAGGATACCACGTGCCTTGGAGCAACTAAGCCCAGGCAATGTTATGCCCAAGTCGTGAAATCTCCCAACGACCACCAGGGAGTCAATGTCCGATGCAAAAGCAAGAGAGTTTTTTTATTACCAAGCTGGAGCTGGGGCTCCCACCGTTACCATTACCGACTCAGCGGCTATAGGGAGGAGCCCCGGGTTTTGGATTACATTGCTTGTATAGGGAGTATATACATGCAAAAAAGGATTTCTAGGTAGGGGGAACGTCTGATTAGTCACTTTCTTTCGAAGGGTTGTGTGTTGGTTCTTGATTGGTCCCTATTGTCTTGGTAGACCATAAGTTCCTGAGCGTTAACTCAGGAGATTTTGGTCTGGGGTCCAATTGGCTCGTGGGTGGTGGGGTGAGGTCAGGGGATTTCCAAAGGCTCTTTTCCCAGAACCTTACAAAATGGAGTTTTTCTTTTAACAAAATGGAGTAGCTTAGGTTCTTCAGCAACACAAGTACTGAGCCTGTGCTCTAAAGCCTGTGCAACAAGAGTAGCTACAGCAGTGAGAAGCCTGCACACAGCAACTAGAGAGTAGCTCCTGCCTGCTGCAACTAGAGAAAGTCCACGTGCAGCAAAAACGGCTTAGCACAGTGGGGAACAAAAAGACTTTGAGTGCTCGGACTGACTAAAACAAGGGGGTGCAGAGTGCCAGTCTCCAACCAAACCCCAGCCAGGTTTATGTTATGTGTACAGAATTCATACCCCTGCTTGCTGCGAGGAGAGAAAAGCCAGCGCAACAATGAAGACCCAGCACAGCCAAAAATAAATGTAAAAAATCATTAACAGAGAAAAAAATTTCCTTTAATGAAAACTGCAGTCTTCTTCATAAAAGTGTTTCTGCTCCACACTTGTGATGACGTAGCTTCAAATACTTTTGAGAAAAACTTGTTTACATCATAATATATAATACTTAAATCAACACTTCAATTTAATGAATGTCAAATTACTCTACGATCACTTGATGGTAATTAGACCATTTACTTTTTGTTTAACAATGGTAATATATTTTCTCTCATTTCTTTGTCTGTTTCTGAAAGCTGTCAGTTGTGGAAAACAAAGCAGACTGTAAAATATGACGTCTTGAGAAGACATTAGGATTCACTTTCACCAAAATTATCAAGTTTACACTATTTATAAATATTTTTATGTGTGTAAACTGAGTGAACTCAAGTCCTACTAAAGGAGCTGTCTTTCTTCATATTTACAGGGCACCTACTATGTCCCTTGTGTTAAGGTCCACAAGGGGCTCATAGCATATTGTTGAGAAATGGCCCATTGTGGTGACCTGACAAACAAAGGGTGAAGTCACAGTGGCCACATTGCCCTGGTGGGATCCTGTTTTGCTCTGCTGGGCCAGTTTCTCAAGACTACGTGACCACCTGACTGTGAGACTCCTCGGGCTACATGATCACAAGACCCCAGCTGCGGGCTAAAGATAAAACTAATGCTCTCTCCCTGCAGGGCACAGCTTCCCATCAATAGGGTATAAGGGTTGGCTGTAAAGGGAGAACACTGGCTTCTCTCTAAAGCCAGACACTTTCTTTCTTCCTATAACAAATCTTTCTCTGCTTGGCTCACTTTTTCTCCAATCTTGCCTTACACCTTGTCATTGTCTTATGTGCATTTTCATGTTACAAAAGTCTCAAAATAACCCATAACTATATATTTGTTAGTGTTAAGGCATGGAAGAAATGCAAATTAAACATTAAATCTGCATCACAACATGTGTATAGAAAAAGTAACACAGAGCAAAAACTGGGCTTCCCTGATAGCTCAGTTAGTAAAGAATCCACCAGGAATGCAGGAGACCCTGGTTCAATTCCTGAGTCAGGAAGGTACGCAAGGGAAGGGATAGGCTACCCATTCCAATACTCTTGGGCTTCCCTGGTGGCTCAGCTGGTCAAGAATCTGCCTGCAAATGCAGGAGACCTGGGTATGATCCCTGCATTGGGAAGATCCCTTTGAGAAAGGAAAGGCTACCCACTCCAGCATTCTGGCCTGGAGAATTTCTTGGACTGTATAGTCCCTGGGGTTGCAGAGTCTGACGCGACTTTCACTTTCAAGGAAAAACTATTGGAAAAAAAAACAAAAGAAACAGGATGGAATGATTGGCAAGAATAGCACCGAAACATATATTACCCTGTGTAACATAGATAGCCAGTGGGAGTTTGAGGAATGACACAGGGCACCCAGAGCCACTGCTCTGTGAAGACCTGGAGGGATGGGGTGGGGAGGGAGGTGGGTTCAGGAGGGAGGGGACACATGTATGCCTATGGCCGATTCATGCTGATGTACGGTAAAAAAAAAAATCACAATATTGTAAACAAAAAAAACTAAAGAAATTCCACTACACCTGACAATGAACCATGCAGCCATATTACTTAATTCTATAATGTGACATCAACACTTTAATATCCTCTGAAAAATGGACTTCTTCTTAGTGTTTATTACCTAATAAATAAGTCTAAATATTAATGTTCATTTGGCTAGTGTAAAAATGTCTTAGGCAATAGATCATAATTAGTAAGTTTTTTGTTTAGTAAAATAGATAAATAGTAAGCTACTACCATCTTCAAAAACCATATGAACAATGGAACATATGTGTACCATAAAGGAATGTTATAAATTCATGGCATGTGTAAACACTCAGTGTTTAAGAATATAAACAGTCTCACTGTGGTTTTTTGATGTTTGACTGCTGACTCCTTTAGACTTTAAAAACAGCCACTTCCTGTGCTGCCTCTCTGGGCAGGCTGAGAAAAAAGACTAAGGCCCCTTTCCTTTGATATCAACTAGTAGTTCACCAGAGCAGGAACCCTCCCCTCCTTGCCATCCAGTAATCATCTTAACACTCCAAGAGTCACCATTCCACGTTCGTCACGCTTTTCTTTCCAACAAGCTTTTCTTTCCGAAGTCTACCCTGCTCCGACTAGAAAGCTTCAGCAGTTAACCTTCTTAAAACACTTTAGCACGTGGCTTCATCTGTCTCAACATCCAAACCAAACTTGGTTCCGTCTTCTTCCAGTGGGTGACTGCAAAGTAACAAGAACAAAAAAGTTGGGGACTGAGTATGGGAAATTTCTAGTTTATCAAGCAAAAAAATTGCACTCATAATGTGCATTCTAAATTATTCCTGGGGCTTCCCTTGTGGTTGACTGGTAGGGAATCTGCCTCCCAATGCAGAACAACAGGGACTGATCTCTGGTCCGGGATATTCCCACATGCTGAGGACCTACTAAACCCAAGAGCCACAACTATTCAGCCAATAATAAAAAAAATAATACTTTCAGGATGCTCCAAGCTCAAAAAGAGGTATCACTTGTAACCTTATTTCTGAAGTTTTATTTCCTAATTATTGTATGTTTATTATCCCTATTTTCACTTCATGTAAATCAGGCACATACTACTAGTTTTATTTGGGCACAAAAGAAAACATCAGGAAATATCATATGGTGCACCTATAACATGCTGCTGCTGCTGCTGCTGCTAAGTCGCTTCAGTCGTGTCCGACTCTGCGCAACCCCATAGATGGCAGCCCACCAGGCTCCGCTGTCCCTGGGATTCTCCAGGCAAGAACACTGGAGTGGGTTACCATTTCCTTCTCCAATGCATGAAAGTGAAAAGTGAAAGTGAATTCACTCAGTCTTGTTCCACTCTTAGCGATCCCGTGGACTGCAGCCTACCAGGCTCCTCCCATGGGATTCTCCAGGCAAGAGTACTGGAGTGGGGTGCCATTGCCTTCTCCGTGCTACACATCCATAAACAGGGGGAAGGTTTTAGGGGGCCAGAGGCTATAACTGCCCTGCTATGATGCCAAAGAATGTTCAAACTACCATACAACTGCACTCATCACACAGGCTAGCAAAGTAATGCTCAAAATTCTCCAAGTTCAGCTTCAACAGTATGTGAACCAAGAACTTCCAGATGTTCAAGCTGGTTTTAAAAAAGGCAGAGGAGCCAGAGATCAAATTGCCAACATCCCTTGGATCATAGAAAAGGCAAGATAATTCCAGAAAAACATCTACTTCTGTTTCATTGACTAAAGTCTTTGCTGTGTGGGTCACAACAGATTGTGGAAAATTCTTAGAGATGGGAATACCAGATCACCATACCTGCCTCCTGAAAAACCTGTATATGCGTCAAGAAGCAACACTTAGAACCGGACATGGAACCACAGACTGGTTCAAAAGCGGGAAAGGAGTCCGTCAAGGCTGTATATTGTCACTCTGCTTGTTTAACGTACATGCAGAGTACATCATGCAAAATGCTGGACTGAATGAAGCACAAGCTGGAATCAAGATTGCTGGAAGAAACATCAATAACCTCAGATACACAGATGGTGCCACTCTTATGGCAGAAAGTGAAGAACTAAACAGTCTTTTGATGAAGGTGAAAAAGGAGAGTGAAAAAACTGACTTAAAACTCAACATTCAAAATACAAATATCATGGCATCTGGTCTCATTACCTCATGGCAGATAGATGAGGAAACAATGGAAACAGTGAGAGATTTCATTTTCTTGGGCTCCAGAATGACTGCAGATGGTGACTGCAACCATGAAAATAAGACGCTAGCTCCTTGGATGAAAAGCTATGACCAACCTAGACAGCATATTAAAAAGCAGACATTACTTTGTCAACAAAGGTCCATCTAGTCAAAGCTATGATTTTTCCAATAGTCATGTATGGATTTGAGAGTTGGACCATGAAGAAAGCTGAGCACTGAAGAAATGATACTTTGAACTGTGGTGTTGGAGAAGACTCTTGAGAGTCCCTTGGACTGCAAGGAGATCAAACCAGTCCATCCTAAAGGAAGTCAGTCCTGAATATTCATTGGAAAGACTGATGCTGAAGCTGAAACTCCAATACTTTGGACACCTGATACAAAGAACTGACTCACTGGAAAAGACCCTGATGCAGGGAAAGACTGAAGGCAGGAGAATGGGACAACAGATGATGAGATAGATGGTTGGATGCCATCATTGACTAAATGAATATGAGTTTGAGCAAGCTCCAGGAGTCAGTGATGGACAGGGAAGCCTGGTGTGCTGCAGTCCATGGGGTTGCTAAGGGTAGGACACAACTGAGTGACTGAAATGAACTAATGGACAGAGTTGGAGAGGATAACTGAAGATATTGGTATATAATCCCAAAATTGTCTATTTCTTGATTTCATCATGTAAAATTCTCACAGATTCTTTCAAACTTGAGAGCTTTCGGTGCATTGCTAGTTTCTGTTATGAAGTACTGAGGAAGCATACTATTGGAAGAAACATGATCCATTTAGAGTTACAGAAAAATAATAACAATTTTATTAGAGCATAGGACTTATGATACATTCTTAATAAAACATTAGCAGACTGTAAATAGCAACAATTAATTCTGAAGCAGAAATGTGCACATACTTTTCTGGTTCTTTTGATTAAATTTTCTTTAAGAAAAAAGCTCTTCCATTTTGAAGAATAAGTTTCCATTAATCATTTATATGAACAGCAATTACCAGTCGAGGGAGAAAATGACCAGCATTTCCCTGATACTACTTCTCCCACATAATCAGTCCCCAGTAACCTGTTAATTCTGTGAATATTTCATGAAAAAAAAATACAGTATTCATTACCTGTGCTACCTTGCTTTACATATAAATCCTCTCACGTTCCACAGTTTTGATCTTCGGGTTAAAGCTTTAGCATACACATTACTTTTGTGTGGTTTCTCTGAAAGACATATATTCTAAAGTCTAGTGTACTCTGAAGCCTGCAGAAAGCCCTTGCTCACTCATTTCTAAGACTCCTCTTCATTATGGACTCTTGTTGTTTAATACTTAAATTCAAGCTGAAACTTTCCCACTCCGATTGCCTTTGTAAAGCATTGCTCAGAATGTTCCCCAACTCGATGTTTCGTGAAAATCCTCCTGACAAAAACTGCCTTGTGTGGTTTAGCTCCAGGATATACATTCTTACATACCTAAAGTGTGAGAAGTAATTGTGAAAACTGCCATAGTCATTGCATTTTAAAATGTAAAGTATTTGATGAACCCTGAGTTTAAGGCAGTACCTAAAAGCCTTGACACATTACATACACTTGTAAGGTTCTCTCTAGGATGGATCATCTGATATCTGATGGTTGGTGAGATGTGAGCCCTGAGTTAAGGTTTTACACAACCATGTCACTTGTAAGCTTTCTCTCCAGAATGACTTCTTTACTGAATCGTGACTTTAGATTGTTATTCAAAAACCTTCACATGCTCATTACTATGATACAGGTTCTATCCAGTGTGAATATTCTCAAGAAGCCTAACATGTATACACTTGACAAAAGCCTGGCCACACTGATTACATTTGGAAGGTCTCTCGAATGTGGATCACCTGATGCCTTTTTAGGTCTGAATGCCACCTGAAGGATTTGCCACACTTAAGACTTGTAAGGTGTTTCTGCATTATGAATTCTCTGATGATGGGAATGATGAGACCTGTTAGTGAAGCCAGGTCTACACACATTACAGTTATATGTTTCCCTCCAATCTTAAGACAGGAGGGATTTACCATGCTCCAAATGTATGGCTTCTCGCCAGTATGAATTTTCTCATGTTTTGTAAAAACTGAAACGCTTCCAAGGCACTTGGTACCACATGCACTACACGGGTAAGATTTCAATTCAAAATGAATTACCTGATGGTTAGTGAGGTCTGCGCACAGAATCAAAGCTTTGCCACACCTACCACACGTGTGTGGTTTCCCACCAGTTTGACTTTTCTGAAGGTCAAAAAGTTTATACACTTTACTGCATTCACTGCGGAGAAGGCAGTGGCACCCCACTCCAGAACTCTTGCCTGGAAAATCCCATGGACAAAGGAGCCTGGTAGGCTGCAGTCCATGGGGTCGCTAAGAGTCGGGCACGCCTGGGCGACTTTACTTTCACTTTTCACTTTCATGCATTGGAGAAGGAAATGGCAACCCACTCCAGTGTTCTTGCCTGGAGAATCCCAGGGACGGGGGAGCCTGGTGGGCTGCCGTCTATGGGGTCGCATAGAGTCGCACATGACTGGAGTGACTTAGCAGCAGCAGCAGCATGCACTGTATTTGTAAGTTTTCACTACAGTATGGATTCTCAGATGATCTGCAATGTCATTCCTTTGACTGAAGGCTTTGCCACATGGTTTCTCTCCTGTTTGAACTGCCTAAGGGTTAAGGCTGAACATGCACTAAAAGCATTTCCACATTCATTTCACTTCTTTTGTTTTTATACAGTGTGAATTATCTGAATAATGATAAGGCCTGAATTTGGACTAAAGGCTTTGCCACACTCATTATAGTTGCACTATAATGTACTCACAACTGTTCCATTTCCAATGTTTCTCTCTAGTATGAATTATCCAATGGTTTCTAAGATGGTCATTTCAAGTAAAGCACTGGTCACATACATATTTATATGGTTTCTCTCCTGTATGAACTGCCTGATGATGAGTTAAGGTTGATGGTGCCTAAACATTTATAACAATTTTTACATTTTTAAGGTTTCCAGGATGAATTCGCCAATGAACTGCAAGGTTTATAGTTTGACTAAAACCTTGCCACATACATCACATTTGTACGGCTTTTCTCCAGTATGATTCTCCAATAAATTCTAAGTTGTATGTTTAGAGTAAGGCTTTCGCCACATACATCACATTTGCATGGTTTCTCTCCAACATGAGTACTCCAATGAACTGCAAAATAAAACCTGGGACAGAATACTTTGCACGTAAGTTACATTTCTATGCTTTCTCTCCTATATGAACTGCCTGATGTCTAGTTAAGGATAACTGTGCACTAAAATGTTTGTCACAATTGTTACACTTGTAAGGTTTCTCTCCAGTATGAATTCTCTGATGAACTGAATGGTTTGTAACTTGATTAAAGGCCTTGCCACATACATCACATTTATATGGTTTCTCTCCAGTATGAATTCTCCGATGAACAGCAAGGTATGCATTTACAGTAAAGGCCTTGCCACATACATCACATATATATGCTTTCTCTTTAGTACGAATTCTCTGATGAAGTGCAAGTTTACTAATGGCCTTGCCACATAAATCACACTTATATGGTTTCTCTCCAGTATGAATTCTCTGATGAACTGCAAGGTGTGTAGTTTGACTAAAGGCTCTACCACATACATCACATTTATATGGCTTCTCTCCAGTGTGAATTCTCTGATGAATTGCAAGTTTTGCACTTTGACTAAAGGCCTTGCCGCATACATCATATTTATGTATTTTCTCTCCAATATGAGCTCACCAATGAACTGCAAAGTAAGACCTGGAACTGAAGACTTTGCCACATAAATTACATTTATATACTTTCTCTCTTGTACAAACTGTCTGATGGTTTGCAGTTTGACTAAAGGCCTTGCCACATACATCACATTTACAGGGTTTCTCTCTAGTATGAATTCTCTGGTGATATGCAAGTTTTTCAGTTTGATTAAAGGCCTTGCCAAACACATCACATTTATACGGTTTTCCTCCTGTATGGACTCCTTGATGTCTAGTGAGTTCTGAGTCCTGAAGACAGGTTATGTCACACTCATTGTATTTGTAAAGTTTTTTCTTGTGTGCTGCATGGTCTGGTGCCAGTTTTGAAGGATATGTAACAACACTCTTATGTTTATCAGAAATGCCTCTACAGACACTACGAGTTCTCTGAGGTGGTAAACCTGAGTCGCTGCTTTTGATAGTCATCACAACTTGACTACATTCAAAAACTATCCCTTCAGATTGAACTATCTGCAATTCATCCTGAAAGCTTGATCCATGCCTATCAACAGGCTTATTTCCTGCATCACTTCTACTGTGACGATCTCTTTCATCAGTCAGGTTTTTCTTATGAGTTATAGACATTCCTTTGTCATTTCTTTCATCATCTGTCCACAGACACTCAAAATGATACAGAGTTCCCTGGATCTTCCTGAGGAAAAAATCTCTGATTTCATGACTTTTGGCTCTTCCAAAGATCACTCTGAAAAATGTCTCATTTACCACTGAATTCTTCTGCCTATAATTTCTTGATCATACGTATATGAGACAAATCTACAAGATATAAAGAAGCATAGGCATTGTATTAATTATAATTTATAAATAAACTATTTCTCGTCAAACACATGGTATGATACCAAAACTCATACCCATCCTGAAAGGAATTATGAGTCTTCGCAATGATGATCTTGAAACTATAAAACACTAAAGGAATAGAATTCTTTAAAACAGGAAGAGTAATCACATGTAATTCAAATTAATTTCAGGGTAGTGTAGTTTCAAAGACACAATCAGTAAACATTCATTTTATGCAAACTCATGTCAGTTCTCAAGGAAAACTGTATTTCCCCACCATGACCTCGAAGTTCATTTTACCTGGTATTAAACACACTGCTGTCTCATAATTGAGGACAAAAAATAATATATTGTACACACTTTATATAGACTTATATATATTTAAATGGTAAATAACATACAGGGCTATGTAGGTAACTTGGTGATAAAAAAAACTACATGTCAATGCAGACAACACCGGACAGGGGGGTTCAATCCCTGGGTCAGGAAGATCCCCTGAAGTAGGATATCGCAACCCACTGCACTATTCTTACCTGAAAAAAATTTCATGGACAGGGGAACCTGGAAGGCTACAGTCCACCAGATCACAAACAGGACTGAGTAACTGAGCAAGCAAGCATCAAACAGGCAATACACTGGCATGGTAAATAATGCAAAAGAAGCATTCTAATGAATAATGTAAAAAGTAAGTGTTAGTTGACAACTGTTCAACAAATACTTCATTCCTTAAAAAAATACACACACACACACACAAACATACACACAGCTCTATACATACGTATACACATACGTACATACATACTACGTATTTTTCCTGGACCATGGAGCTTAGGAAATCTTAGTTCCCTGACCACGCATTAAACCCAGGCTCACTGCAGTGAAACTACTGAATTCTATCCACTGGACTGTCAGGGAATTGCCTAATTAAAAAAAAAAAAAAAAAACTTTTCTAAATACCTCTTAGAAATCTATCACTAGATAGACATATAGGCATTTTATGACATTAACAAGTGGTTCATGTCAGCTATATTGTGCAATACAAAAAGACAGTCATCAAAATAACAAAAAGTTATTAAGTGAAACATTCTCTGCTTACACACTTCAGTTCAGTCGCTCAGTCCTGTCTGACTCTTTGTGACCCCATGACCTCAGTACGCCAGGCCTCCCTTTCCATCGCCAACTCCCGGAATCCACGTAAACCTATGTCCACTGAGACGGTGATGCCATCCAACCATCTCATCCTCTGTCGTCCCCTTCTCCTGCCCTCAATCTTTCCCAGCACCAGGGTCTTTTCCAGTGAGTCAGCTCTTCCCATCACATGGCCAAAGTATTGGAGTTTCAGCTTCAACATCAGTCCTTTCAATGAACACCCAGGACTGACTCCTTTAGGATGGACTGGTTGGATCTCCTTGCAGTCCAAGGGACTCTCAAGAGTCTTCTCCAACACCACAGTTCAAAACCATCAATTCTTTGGTGCTCAGCTTTCTTTATAGTCCAACTCTCACATGCATACATGACTACTGGAAAAACCATAGCCTTGACTAGACGGACCTTTGTTGGCAAAGTAATGTCTCTGCTTTTTAATATGAAGTCTAGGTTGATCATAACTTTTCTTCCAAGGAGTAAGCATCTTCTAATTTCATGGCTGTAACCACCATCTGCAGTAATTTTGGAGCTCAGAAAAATAAAGTCAGCCACTGTTTCCACTGTTTCCCCATCTATTTCCCGTGAAGTGATGGGATTTCCAAATCATTTTAGCATTCTTATACTATAAATGTTGTTTTTTAAAAAACATAAATTCTACATTATGAATCTAGTAACATAAGACTAAATCTTATTGAACAAATAAATAAATAAATAAATCTTATTGAACAAATAATATGCAAGAACTGCTAATTCATGGTTCCATACCTAACAAGATGGTTTTTTCAAGCTTTTAAAGGATTGTAGTTTTCCATCGGTCTGAGGGACTAAACAACAGGTACAACCTCAAATAAAAGTAATAAACTTATTTACCTCCTTTACACTACTCACAATATTCATATTAACAATACCAAGTATAGGAACAAACTCTAACAGTTATAGAAGTATTATATATCATTCCTATGTAAAACCATTGTCTCAAATGTGTCTATCATCAGTCTAATTTCAACCATATTTATTCATAATAGAGACAAGAAATAATCAGCTCAAATGAACACTGAATCACACTCTAAACCTTAAAATTATCACTTCATTTCAAAATAATTATTCCTCAATGTTTGCACCAGTAGTACTATTAGTCACATGATCTACTGCAGAATTTATGATACATACACTGTAATTCTAATATTAATCAATTCTTAAAATATTTACTCCTGCCTCTTATCTGGGCTTCCCAGGTGGCACAGTTGGTAAAGAATGTGTCCATCAATGCAGGAGACATGGGTTTGTTCCTTGGGCCAGGAAGACACCCTGGAGGAGGAAACGGCAACCTGCTCCAGTATTCTTTGCTGGAAATCCCAAGGACAGAGGGACCTAGTGAGCTGCAGTCCATGGGGTATCAAAGAGTTGGACTCAACTGAGCACATGCTTTTTATCACAATACTAATTTTTTTTCCCCAACCAGGGGTCAAACCCAGGCCCTTGGCTGTGAAAACATGAAGCCCGGCAACAGGATCATCAAGGAATTTCCACAATACTACTAATTCTTGTTACCACACTCTCTTCCAACTTTTCACAGGATGGGAAAGGGGTCAGAATTATGTCTTCTATTTATTGGGTGATGACACTGCCGAGCAGATACAAATACAGCCGCTCTTCAATTTTATACAATCATAGTGGAGGCTCTGGATTCATTACATTAACAGCCTAATCTCTATTCAGCTTAAACCAATGCGACCCACAACAAATCTTTATGCTTCACCTAAATCACTAAATCTAACCCTGACGGGACTTGTATTGGACACAACTGGAAAATCTGCCCAGACTGGCTTGCACTCATGACTTTTCTCAGTGACAGAGGGGCCTGCTGCCATCTCAGCCCTACTCCACTCTAGCAGAAGAGCTGTAGCTGTCATCCTTATCCGCATTTATCCTCTCATAGAAAAGAAGAAAATTACCCAAACAGTTACAAAATGTTTAGGAACTCAGTTCAGTTCAGCCGCTCAGTCATGTCCTACTCTTTGGGACCCCATGGACTGCAGCATGCCAGGCCTCCTTGTCCATCACCAACTCCTGGAGTTTACTCAAACTCATGTCCATTGAGTCAGTGATGCCATCCAACCATCTCATCAACTGTCATCCCCTTCTCCTCCCACCTTCAATCTTTCCCAGCATCAGGGTCTTTTCCAATGAGTCAGATCTTCGCATGAGGTAGCCAAAGTATTGGGAGTTTCAGCTTCAGCATCAGTCCTTCCAATGAATATTCAGGCCTGATTTCGTTTAGGATGGACTAGTTGGACCTCCTTGAAGTCCAAGGGACTCTCAAGAGTCTTCTCCAACACCACAGTTCAAAAGCATCAGGTCTTCGGTGCTCAGCTTTTTTGTAGCACAAGTTTCACATCCATACTCACATCCATACATGCGTCCGGCCTCTGAGGGTCAAAACTGAAATTCCTCGGGTGTGGAGGAGCAGGTGAGGGTAATTTGACGGTCCGAAGACCTCGCAAATGGAGGAGAGGGGACATCCAGGTGCAGTTTAGGGGGAAAAAAAGGTACCTCATGTTCCCGACAGTGATCTCAGCTCCACAGTCATGGTTTCGGAACTTGGTGGAAACTCGCGGACCTGGGTAAAGAGGGAAGAGCTGGGGCTGGGCCTGAGCAGAGGCCACTAAGGGCGGGGCGTAGGGCACTCGGCAGCCTGCTGCCGAGAGGGGCGGGGCCGAGCGGCTGCACGTTCTTCTGTTCGGTTCTCAACATAGCTTGTCTGGGTTTAGAAACACTTTAGGGTCTTTCGTGTCTTATGTTGCACCATTGATTCCTCCCTAGTTTAGGTAACTGTCACAGAACAGTTTTAAAGTAAAAACTTAAAGTTCTGTGGGATCATTACGCTGTAAAGTAAGGTTTATTCTTGACAGGAGTCCTGCTGATGAGGCTGAAGATATTCAGAGGTCTGGGAACTGAAACCTGGTGTGGTGGTGGGGCTCGGGTTTAATGTAGGATGGTGGTTGGACCCAGAAACCCAGATATTCCTGCAATTAGAATTAATTTAAGCAGTTTAAGTAAACAACTGGATTTGTGTAGGGATGACAAGCTAGAATGTGAAACACATAACTCTTACAACCGGCTACTTCTAACACCTGTAAGGAGAAAAGTGTCTTGACATCCCAGTTCTTCAAGGATCAAGTTCGTTAGACACTACAGTGCCCCAGCAGCAGTGCACCCTAAAGCAAATTCAGGATGGAGAAAGACAGGCACCAGTCTGTGCTTTGGAAATACTGACCTTGACACATCAGTAAGCGCTTCATGGGGCCATCGACCTCCTCAGCAAGTCCAGATAAGTTTGAGAGTCCACTCAGTGTGTTTGAACTAAGTCCGTTAATACACTGCCAAGTAAAATTCAGGGTGATCAACCAATAACTGGGAGATCTGAAAACTAGGAGAAAAAGTGAAAGTGTCACTCAGTTGTGTCCGATTTTTTTGTGACCCCACCAGGCTCCTCTGACGGCCATAGTCCATGGGGTCACAAAGAGTCGGACACGACTAAGTGACCTTCACTATTTCTCCTAGTGGCTAGTGGGCTACGGTAGGCTCACTGCCATAGCTAGGAGGAGCCTGCACACAGCAACTACAGAGTAGCCCCCATTTGCTGAAACTAGAGAAAGCCCATGCAAGGCAAGATCCAGCACAGCAGAAAAACCAACACTGAGGTGATCTGGACTGACCAAGATAAGAAGCATCAGGACTCCCAACTCTAAGCAAACCTGAGCCAGCTTTATGTAGGTATGGAATTTACACTTGGGGGTACTTAACTGGGTACTAAGGAAATTCTGCTTTAAAAATGGCCAACATGGGAGCTCTTTTTGGCATTCCAAAACTGGCTAGAGAAAGCCAGGTTTGTAAAACATCTTTTCAGAATTCCGACCCTAAAGGATAAAGTCCTAAGCGGAACCTGCATTTCTCTCCTTGTACCTTTGTGATATCAATGGTCTACCTGATCTTTTTAGGCTTTTTTTTTTTTTTCTGTTTTGATAACTTGGTCTGGAAGGTACATACAGGGTTACATTTGGCAGCCAGTCAAATAGACTGGACCAGCTCTCATGGGACTTTGTCATAAGGGGTCCCTGCCATTATTTTAACCTTCCTTTTGTCTGCTTCTTACAAGGGCTTTCACTTTCTTAGACTATTTTGAAGGCTGCATTCCTTGCACCCTCTTGTAGTGACTTATCTTGTCGCCTTGAGGGGCTGTTGGGCTATTACCACTCAATAGCCAGATGGTGGATCTTTTAAATAAGAGAAACTTCGAAACTGCGATATTTTTAGAACTCATTAGCAACAGCTTTCCGCTTTCCAGGAGGCACTAGTAGTAAAGAATCTGCCTGCCAGTGCAGGAGACAAAAGGGCAGAGGAGCCTGGGAAGCTACAGTCCTTAGGGTCGCACAGAGTCAGACAGGACTGAAGTGACCTAGTGCACGCGTGTGCACACACACACACACACACACACAAAGCTTTCTTATAGTTTTATTTGTATCTCTAAAAAGATCAAATTAAAAGGTGAATACAAAGACATGTAATGGTTAACCTTAAGAACCCCCATAATTTAAAACAACCAATGAAACAAACAAAAAATTCAGTCTGGGAGAATTTATTTGTGGTTTCAGCTTCCCCTCAATGGATCTCACAGGTTCTTATACAAACATTAGATGAGAGACTTCACTGTGGGTCCAGTGGCTAGGAATCCACCTGCCAGGGGACATGGGTTAACTCCCTGGTCCAGGAAGATATCATGTATCACAAGGCAGCTAAGTCCGAGCATCACAACTATTGAGCCCACATGACCTAGATCCGTGCTCTGCAACAAGAAAAGTCACCACAATGAGAGGCCCGAGCACCACTAGAGAGCAGCCCAGAGCCCAACAAATAAGACCCAGCACAGCCAAAAATAAACAAATGAATCATCCCATTAAACAGAACTTTAGTTAAAAAAAACAATTTACAGGCTGGTATAAAACTATATTGATATTGCATCAATAATTGCTTGGAGCAATAGCTAGGCCACATTTGGGTCAATTAATCAAGTTGGAGATCGACAAAGGGTCTTGGTGATTTTTTTTTTTTTTTTTTACATACCATGCAGTTTGCAGAATGTTAGTTCCCTGACCAGAGCTTGAACTCAGGCCCTCGGGACACTGAAAGCACAGAAATCAAATTGGTTTACCAGGGAGTTCCCTGGGTGATTTATTTATAACATCATTCAGATAAGTAACGCATTACTTGCACTCACACCATATTTGGTAAAACTGGTCTCATGGCCTGGCCTTGCTTCACAGTGGCTGAGAAATTAAGAATACACATGGCTATGTTTGTGAAGTTATCAAAAGGGTGAAGGAAGTCATTACATTGGAGTGAACTTTACTGAAAATTTATATATAGAAATGGAAAACAAGAAAATTGAAGATTGTAAAAAAAAAAAAAAAACTGTTCCATGTCTTTCAAAACAAACCTAAAAAGTTTACATAAAAAAAATTTTAAATAATTTCCCAACTACAAGCCTTCATCTCTCACTTTCAGGTAGGGTGGTACAAATGACACTTCAAAAATGGGTATTTTTCATTTCCCTGCCTTGATGCTAGAATTAGAATATCTATCATTAAAATTTAAAGACTCGCCTTGTTATTTGGGGCTTCCCAGCTGGCTCAGCAGTAAAGAGTCTTCCTGTCAGTGCAGGAGATGAAGGTTTGATCCTCGAGTCAAAAAGATCCTCCAAAGGAGGAAATGGCAACCCACTCCAATATTGTTGCCTGGGAAATTCCACAGAGGAGACTGGCAGGCTACAGTCTATGGGTTGCAGAGTTGGACACGATTTCATGACTAAACAACTGTATTCTTATTTTCTCTTCATGTCAAGCAATACAGAAAGAACATGAAGACACCTATTCATACAGGGCACACTCATTGACGCATGGCAAGGTTCAGGTTGTGTTAAAAAGAAGAGACAGACCCAAGGTGGAGCCACTGCCTCCAGGAGGGCAAACCAACACTTCATTGCGGTGTCTGCCTGCTTAAAAACATGACCAGGAGTCACTGACTGGAATTTCCAGGACTATAGTGCAGTAATCTGCAGGGCAAGACGCTGGCTACACCCTCCTCCTGCCCACACCCCTGCATAGGAGACCAGACCTGAAGCAATGTGTTTGCAAATAATTTTCTTGTCCTCTCTAGTTTCTACCTACAGAAGCCTTCCATGTTGTACAGTTCCTTTGAGCACCTCTGAATGAACTAGATAGGGTGCTGCTTGATTCATGAATCATTCAACTTCAATTAGATCTTTAAAATTTCTAAGTTTAAATTTTTGTACCTTTTTTTGGGGGTGGGGGGGCCTGCCTGGTGTCTTGCAGAATCTTACTTCCCTGATCATGAATTAAACCTGTGCCCTCTGCAGTGAAGTGTGGAGTTTGAACTACTGGACTGCTGGGGAACTCCACAATTTTTCTATTTAAATATATTTTGAGTCTGAAAATGTACTGCTATGGTATTTTAATTACAGCTGTCTGAATGTTCTGAAGCAAAGTAACTCAAGTGCAAATTGTGAATATGTAATTCCCAAATTGCATGATCTTTGGTTCCATTGTGGAAAGAAATTCTCATAGATTGTTTCAGCCCCAAGAGCCTAACACTGCATTGTTACCATCTGTTACAAAACACTGAGGTCGGATAAAACCCTGTTGGTGGGAAGAACATGATTCATCCAGGGTTGTGGAGAAAGTGATTACATTTTATGAATCAAAAGAGGAGATCCATGATATATTCTGAATAAAACAGTAGCAAATGGTAATAGTAGCAGTTAAATGTCAATCATATACATATACATACTATTTGATTTTTTTTTTAAATTAAATTCCATTCAGATAACTGCTGTCTCAATTGTCAAATGGTATAGCATCCAGTCCTACAACACGCTGTGGTCTGCGTATGGAAGGGCGCCCTGAACGTAACAAGCATGGTAAGTTATGGCACAGTTTTACATTATTCTCTGCCCTTACCTGATGCCAATTCACACACCAGTGAATTGAATAATTCAGTGTCCCTGTTTTTTCAGGAAAGATGGATATGAATGAACCACACTTAATCAGCTTAGCCTCTTCATCTTACTAATTCCTCTGCAGAGACCACCATGAAAGGCCTGTAAAAAAGCTACAGAAGGTTTTCAAACTACTGCAGAAAAGTCGTAGTGAAAGGTTGTTGCTGAACCACGGAAGGACGCCAGGATTCTTGGCCTCCGGAGGAGAAGAATTCAATCTGGGGCCAGAGATGAGGCTTGATTGCTCAGAGCTTTTGTGTAATAAAGTTTTATTAAAGTATAAAGGAGATGGAGAAATATTTTGACATAGCCATCAGAAGGGGGTAGAAAGAGTACCCCCCTGCTAGTCTTCAGCTGCATGTTATACAGTCACTAGCAGTCTGTTAACAAAAGAAAAGAAATGTCTTAAAACTCAGAATGACACCAGGCCCCTCATCCATAAAATGTATTTTAGGATAATCTTGGCATGAGACAAGTCATCCCAGGCCATAAAACGATTGACTTGAATCTTGCAGAAGGGCAGATTACCATACAAATAGTTTCATTTACATAGATTAGGGGAACAATGTCTGAGTATAACATACTGGTTTGAAGACAGAGTCTGGGGTAAATGCATAGTACATTAACATAGCTTAAGACAAACATTTCCATAAGAAAAATGCATTGGTTATCTCAAGGTTTGAGAATAGTTAACTTCAGGTGAAACCAGGTATCATTATGGCAACACAGTATTTTAAGAGAAATCTCCTCTTAAATTTGTATAGAGAAGGAAAAAAAGATCACTTGTTTGTTTCCTCCTGCCGCTTAAGAGAGAGAGAGAAATGTCTGACACTTGCAGCCTATTTCCTCCGTTTGGAGACCCCTGGCCTTCCTGCCTGTTACCCTCTCAATAGTAACATGGCCTTCTCAAGAAAACTCCACTAATTAAACACTTTACACACTGAAGATACTGGGCTATCCTCCTACATGTCCTTCAGTTTCAACATATTTAATATACACCTCATGCCATGAGTTGCAACATATTTAATATAATTATTCTGCAATAGTATTGCAGGTTAATGTTGGAAAACTAAAGATTTATTTTTCCTAATATGAACTGTCTGATGTGTGGCCTGCTGTAAGAACTGGTCTAAAAACTTGGCAAATTCATTACATCTGTAAGGATTCTCCCCAGTATGAATTTCTTAGTGAATCTTGAAGACATACTGGCTTTCTTAGAAATGTTTTCATATTCAGTATATCTGTTCAGTTTCTGATCTGCAAAATTACCTCATTATGCCCAAGGTGTGAATATCTGATGAAAAAAACTATACAACATTCATTACCTGTACAAGCTTGCTCTCCAATATAAATCCTTTCATATTTCACAGATTTGAACTCTGGGTTAAAGTTTTAGCATGCACATTATATCTGTGTAGTTTCTCTGAAAGACGTGTAATTTGAGGTCTAGTGCACTCAGAGCCTGGAGAAAGCCCTTGCCCACACATTTCCATGACTCCTCTTCAATATGGACTCTTGTTGTCAAATGCATCCAACTCAAGCTGAAATTTTTTCCACCCCCAATGCATTTGTAAAGTACTGTTCCAGTATGTTCCCCACCTTACGTTTGTAAGATGTCTCTGCATTGTGAATTCTCTGATGATGTGAATGATGAGACCTGTTACTGAAGACCCGGCCACACATTACATGTATATGGTTCCCTCCATAAGAGTTACCTTATGGTCACTTAAGATTGACTGCACTCTATATGTATGGCTTCTCTCCAGCATGAATTTTCTCTTGCTTTGTAAGAAATGAATGCCTTCCAAAACAAACACCTGCCACATTCACGATGTGGGTAAGATCTCAATTCAGAATCAATTACCTGATGGTTACTTAAGTCTGAACATAGAATCAAAGCTTTGCCACATGTATTTGTGTGGTTTTCCTCCAGTGTGACTTTTCTGAGGGTCAAACAGATGATATGCTTTACTGCATTCATCACATTTGTAAGTTTTCACTGTAGTATGGATTCTCAGAAGACCTGAAAAGTGATTCCTGTGACTGAAGGCTTTGCACATAAATTACATGTCTAGTTTCTCTCCTGTATGAACTGCCTAATGGTCAGTTAAGGCTGAACATGCACTAAAGGCTTTGCCACTCATTACATTTGTGAGATTTTTCTCCAGTATGAATTCTCCAATTAATTCCAAGGTGTGCAATTTGAGTAAGGCACACATACCATATTTACATGGTTTCTCTTTTGTATGAACTCTGATTGACTGTAAGGACTAGACTCTTACTAAAGACTTTGCCACACTCAGGACATTTGTAAGATTACTCTCCATTATGAATTATTTGATGAACTGAAAAGTCGGTCCTGTATCTGAAGGCTGTGCCACACAAGTTACGTTTATATGGTTTCTCTCCCGTATGTATTGCTTGATGGTAAATAAAGGTTGAACGTGCGCTATAAGCTTTGCCACACTCATCACGTTTGTATGGTTTCTCTCCAGTATGAGTTCTGTGATGAACTGCAAAGGAAGCCCTGTACCTGAAGGCTTTGCCACATGAATTACATGTATATGGATTCTCTCCTGTGTGAACTGCTTGATGTTTAGTTAAGTCTGGATGTGCACTAGAAGTTTTGCCACACTCATCACATTTATATGGTTTCTCTACAGTATGAATTCTCTGATGAGCTTTAAGGCCTGAACTCTGACTGAAGGCTTTGCCACACTCATTACATTTGTAAGGTTTCTCTCCAGTATGAATTCTCCGATGATGCCTAAGCTATGAATTTCGACTAAAGCACTGGCAACATACATCACACTGATACGGTTTCTCTCCAGTATGAATTATCCAATGGAGTGTAAAATAAGACCTGAGATTGAAGGCTTTGCCGCATAAATTACATTTATATGGTTTCCCTCCTGTATGAAGTGCTTGATGTTTACTTAAGTCTGAATGCACTAAAAGCTTTTCCACACTCAGCACATTGATATGGTTTCTCTCCAGTATGAATTCTCTGATGAATCCCAAAGTGTGCATTTTGAATAAAGCACCGGCCACATATATCACATTTATATGGTTTCTCTCCAGTATGAATTCTCTGATGAACGGTAAGTGTTGCATTTTGACTAAAGGCTTTTCCACATACTTCACATTTATACAGTTTCTCTCCTGTATGAACTGCTTGATGTCTAGTTAAGTCTGAACATGCATTAAAAGCTTTCTGACACTTATTACATATGTAAGGTCTCTGTCCAGTATGAATTCTCCATGAAGAACATACAAAAACAAATTCAATCAATAGGTTGTCTATGCAGAAGTGTTACACTCTACACTGAGTGACATTCACTATGTAGATGAATTACAGCCAGACTGGTATCTTCAGAGACTACAAAGTCCACAGTGGCTTTAAAAGGACACACATTGTGATGATGACATCATCACACTGATGACAGGTGTTTCAGCATTTCCTACACACTGAGCATTACTCTAAAGACTTCACACGGATGAACTTGTCACCAACATAATAGCACATTAGAGAAAGATCTGTGTCCATCTTACTGGGGAGAAAACTTTGTCACTTTAAGAAATTGCTCTGGTCAAATGCTTAAGCAATGAGGCAATAGCTTCTGAGCTCAGGTGGTTGGGAGTGACAACTGAACCTAAGGAATCAAAGAGTTAAGTAACAGAGCATAAAGACCATCCACAGAGTTCCCTGAGAATATGTGGAACAAATTCAAGGAATCTGAAATACAATGGAACAGCATAAATGGTCACTATGCAGGGTCACACCCTCTCCCCGCCAACCCACACAATGTAAATATCATTCTTATGATGAGGCAGAAAAAGCTTAAGGCCATGGAATACACTTAAGATACAGTTGCAACTGCTACGAAGCATAAAACATATTTATGAGATAATGTCTTCTAATAAAACCATGGAGTTACACATCCATGCACTCATGCATGCATGCGTAAACAAACAAGAGTTCCCTTTATGTTTTTCTCTCATTCAATCAAAATTTACTCAGCGTCAACTCTGTGCCTCAAATTGAGCATACAGCAGTGAACGTGATGGAGCTTCCATTCAAGCAGCCAGCCGGCCAATTTCATCCATAATTTTAGCATTAGTATTGTCATATGTGCTCTGAAACAGGCCTGGTGCTAAGGGAAGATTCAACAGAAGTCTTGACCTACAAAGATAAATCAGACAAGGTCTCTGTGAGGAAGAAACACTTAGGATTGGCAAGGTGGGAAGTGGAAGAGTGTTGCAAGGACAAAGAACAGCCTGAGGGCCGGCTCTGAGGCAGGAAGATATTTACTAAACAGAAAGCCAGTCAGTGTGACTGGGACACACAGAAGAAAGGTGGGTGATGCCAGGTAGATGCTGCTTTCTACAAGGTCTTTGGATTTAGGACTTTATTCCAAAAGCTACTGGAAGTCACTGAAGAATCTGCAGGAGGAAAGTTAGACGCTAGATTTCTTTTTCAGAGCTCAATCTGCTGTGTGTGGAAGTTGTTGTTTACCTGCTTACTCATGCCACACTCTTTGCAACCCCACTGATGGCAGCCCACCAGCTCCACTGCCCATGGAATACTTCAGGCAAGAACACTGGACTGGGTGGCCATTTCCTTCTCTAAAGAGTTGCCCTTTGACTCATTCTGGAATGATACTCACATTTTCCTTTTATTTATGCGTATTTCGGGATCTTTGGGACATTAAAAATGAATTAACTGTACTTCAGTAACTTTGTGTTAGTCATTCAGTTATGTCTGACTCTTTGCAACTCCATGGTCTGCAGCCCACCAGCTCCTCTATCCATGGAATTCTCCAGGCAAGAATATGGAGTGGGTTCCCATTCTCTTCTTTCATTTTACTTCTTCATTCAGTAACTTTGTCAACATTCTATTTCTTTTTCAAAGCTCATTTATTTTGCTTACGTTGGGTCTTTGTTGCTGTGAGTGGGCTTTCTCTAGTTGCAGCTGCAGTACACAGGCTTCTCCTTGCAGTGGCTTCCCTTGTTTTGGAGCACAGGCTCTAGAGAGTGTGGGCTTCCATAGTAATGGCTCCCAGGCTCTAGGGCCCAGGCTTAGTAGTTGTGGCCCATGGGCTTAGTTGCTCTGAGGCATTTTCCTGAACCTGGGGTGGAATCCGTGCACCCTACACTGGCAAGCACATTCTTAACCATTGTACCACCAGGGAAGTCCTCGATATTATCTTATTCTAGTTCAAAAAAAAAAAAAAAAAGTAATACAAGCAGAAAATAATATACAGAAGATTTCGTCCAATCTCTATAAAATACCTGTATTTAAAAATAATATGAGGGCCTCCCTACTAGTAACTCGTAAAGAATCCACTGGGCAATGCAAGACACGGGTTGTTGCCTGGTCTGAGATCCCACATGCTAAGGGGCAACTAAGCCCGTGAGCCAGAGCTGTAGAGCCCAGGAGGTGAAACTACTGAAGCCGGCGCGCTCTAGAGCCTGGGCTGCAAGACAAGAGAAGCGACTGCAATGAGAAGCATGTGCACTGCAACCAGAGAGTGGCCACCACTCGCCAGAAGCAGGGAAAAGACACTGAAGCACTGAAGACACAGTACAGGAAAGAAATAAATTTTTAAAATAATAATGTGATTTTTATCATTAATTTTAGGTATGTACTGATTAACAAACTCCAAACTTTATTATTTTGTTCCACTAAGAAAATACTGAATCGAGATTAGTGAAGTTGGAGGATTCCCTCATGGTCCAGTGGTTAAGATCCCTCACTTCCACTGCAGGGTTTCACGTTCGATCCCTACTCAGTGAACTAAGACCTTGGAAGCTGCATCATGTGGTCAGAAAAGAAAGAAAAAAAATTAGATGGGATTTAAGTGGAGACGCCAGGCCCTGAGGGAAGGAACCCGGGTGACTGTACATGTACAGGAGTCAGACAGGACACTCCAGAGTCAGACACGATTAGCGAGTCCAGAGAAGGGCATTTCAGGAAGGGAGTGTGAGAATCCACTGAGAATATGACCTTACCTGAGAAAGAGCCATGCCTGACTCCTGTTCTTTCCTCTTGTGGGCTTCTTCGTCCGTGAGTCTTCACAGTTCTATCATGAAAGTGGAAAACATGCTGTTTAATGCTTAGGGTCAACACATCCCTTTCCTGCGCCACAACCCCACACCGAGGGAAGCCCTCACCATGTGGAACAGACAGTCCTTTGTGGCCACTGTCTCGGGAGGGACTCAGGACGGTCAACTCCTACAGAGAGACCAACACTGGACTTTCCCACACTTTCCCTCAGATCACACCCCTTCCTGGTGAGGCCTCATGTACACAGCAAGGGGCACCTCTGCTGACCCCACGATGCCCTTCAGGTCACACAGCAGGCCCTGGTCCAGCCCCACTCAGAGCAGGGTGCCCTCCCCTCCCCCAGGGCCTGATCTCAGTCTCCGAAGTGGAGGCTAAGAGCCCTGGTGCTCAACGCAGGATCCAGATCAGAACCATCTGAGTTTCCTGGGGTGAGGCCCACATGAGAACCTGAGGCGTGTATCTGATGAGGGAGAACCGACTACTGAAAGGTTATGTATATACATACCATAAAACGTGACCATGTGACACGTGTACCCTGTGAAATATTTATCACAATCCACGAACCAACACATCCATCACCTCCAAATTCCCATGTTCTGTGTGTGGTGACAACACTGACGACGTACTCTCCTGACAAATTCCCAGCATGCAGTAACAGAATAGGATTAACTACGGTCAGTGTGCTGCACACACCTCCCCAGGATGCAGTCATTTTACAACTCAAAGTCTGTACCCTTCCAACCAACACCTCCCCACCTCCCAGCGCCAGATAACCACCATCCCACTGTCTGGTACTAGTGAGTTTCACTTTTTTTACATTCTACATAATGGAACCACATCTTTCCCTGTCTGTTTTAATTCACTTAGGATAATATTCTCTACATTCATCCAAGTTGTCCCAAGTGACAAAAATCTCCATCTTTATGGGTACATAATATGTCATTACATATATGTGTGTGGGTTTGCCTCAGTGTATGTTACCAACCAGGACTTCCCTGGGGGCTCAGAGGGTAAAGAATCTGCCGGCAATGCAGGAGACCCAGGTTTGATCCCTTGGTTGGATAGATCCCCTGGAGATGGAAATGGCAATCCACTCCAGTATTCTTGCCTGGGGAATTCCATGGACAGAGGAGCCTGACGGGGTACAGTCCCTGGGGTCGCAAAGAGTCTGACATGAATGAGTGACTAACATTTATACTTCCTTGTTACCAACCTGGATCCTTGGGTTCTTTAATCAACAGAAATAGTTCATGAAAGCAGAGAAGAAATTCAGGGAAGGCTTTATTGGGATGCCTGCTGCATTAAAGGTAAGCGAGAATAAGAATCGGTACCCTTGCACTTGCCAAGAAAGGGGGTGATGTGGTCCCTTAACTGGGGGTGCAGGTCGGTGTGGATTGATGGTTAAGGCTGGAAGGAACCTGAGGTGATCTGCCCTCCTCAGCACCCCCAGTGGATCAGGGCCGTGACCTGCCTTGCTTCCGGAGCCTCAGAACTAATAGCGGTTTGTGGCCCTTTTTTCTCTGTTGTTCAGAACTTCTGACTGCACATGAATGTGGGTATAGTTTCTTTGTCTCTTACATTTTCTTTGTGGTCTGTTGCCCCAGGAGACGTTCATCCAGGTGCAAGAACTGCAGTAAAAGGTCCCAGGACCCAGCCTGTCTCATATACTCATGGTTTCATTACCCATTCAGCTGATAACAGACATTCAGGTTGTTTCTACAACAAATGGCTGTTGTGAATCAAGCAGTTACAACAGTGCAGGTAACTCCTTCATAACACTGGTTTTGCACAGGACTTCCCTGGTGGTCCAGTGGTTAAGAACCTGCCGAGCCCTGTGGGGGATGTGCGTTCAGTCCCTGGTGGGGGAACGGAGATCCCATATGCGGCAGAGCAACTAAGCCCGAGCACCACAACCACGGAGTCTGTGCACCAAAACCAAAGATCCTGCAGGACTCAGATGAAGCCAAATATATAGAACATTTTTTAAAATTTCTGAGTGAGATTGCGAGACCCTGTGCATGTTGAGGAAACTCCGCACAATTTTCTAGATAACATATTCTTATCAACCGTTCACAACTGTTATCTGTATCATACCCATACGTGGCACACGTATGTGATCTGTAAAAACAAAGAGAGAACAGTAGAGGAATCCACTGCACTGGCAGCAACAAGCAGCAGCTGCATCGAGTCCAGAAGAAGCCTCTGTACTATAGGCCGCTGTGGAGCTGACAACTCTTGGATTCTAGGAACGATCCTTCCCGACATCATGTGATTTTAAGGGCCCTCCCTGACGAAATTCTTCTGCCATCAAAGCTGAGGGCCAACTATTTCCCTTCAAGGCTGAAAGAAACTTCCAAACCTGCATCTGGGCCAACACACTCCCCAGAAACCCAGAAATAATCCACCCACCCTGCTATGCAATCCCCAGAAGGTTCAAAGCCTTAACAGCTCCTGCGTTAATGATGGAATAATACACGTGAAGATGCCCCAACACCAACCAGATTCAAGACATCTTCTTATCAGTCACAGTGACCCCAGCAGCCCCCAAACTGTTATCTCCAAACTCTAATACTACAAGACAGATGTGTAGGCTGGTGCGCATTCCCCAGTGCAACTTCAACATCTTCCAAGGAACACGCCAAGTTCTCTTTTTTTAACCTTCCATCTGAAACCTTCTTCAGTAGCAACTGAACATAACAGAAAGACTAAAAGTAACCCATGAACTTATCTCCAGCATTTTACCAACAGTTATTCTGTGGGTTGCAGACTGATTCTCGCCCTCCCTAAAGACCACAAATATCCACTGTGTGGAGGGGGTGCTGTGGGCACCTCCTGGATCCCGCCCCTCTTCTCTGGGACCACTGTGCCCATCCTCCTGCACCCAGACCTCCCTGTGGGCTGAGCTCAGCCCTTGCTTCTAACACACTGCAGGATAACATTCTTCTTCCCAATCCCATGTCCTTCCTTCCTCCACAGGTGTGATCACATTTCCTGATTAACCCAGGCACGCAAACCTCAGTCACAGCATCTGTGTCCAGGGAAACTGAGCTAAGACACTGGCACGCCCACCATTCCACAAGCTGACAATTAACATAAGCCCACATGGAGGTCCTCCAGCCAGAACTGAGACTGCCCTTGTCAACAGTTTCACACACCCCATGATCACACAAGCATGTCTGTCTCTCATACACACATACAACCATTCACTGTGTTCATCCAGAGACCCACTCTTGCTCCCACAACCCTCCTAGAGACCCCGACAAGCTCCCCTTCACTTCCTCCCATTTCCTACCTCTTCTCCGGGCATAGCCGAATAAGAGGCTAAAGAGCAGTGACCATGGGCATGGGCATTGCAATAGAGTTGCCACAAGCTGCAAATCCAAGGACACTCGGCACTCAGTACAGAGACCAAGAAGCTGGCCCTCCTGGGTAAACCTGTCAGAGACTGGGGGCATTACAAAATTTTAAAGGTCTTTGAGATTTGGTTGGATTGAGCTCAGTAAAGAGGTCACAAAGATAGAGAGACCTCAATCTCAGTGAACCCTGTTCTCTCCACTGAGAGCTAACTGGAAGATACCCCAGATCTTTAAGGAGGGAGACTTCTTCATATCCCCTTGGATTCCAAACCTTCTGGCTACTCTAACCACAGTAATCTCAGCATCCCCTGCTCTGAGCAGATAAACTGCTGGAAGGCAGAGCTGCTGTCCAAGATGGCAGCTGGTCCCCAGGTGGACAGAGCTTAGAAGACCTGGGGGCTGCAGTGAGCAATGACACAGCAGACTAAAACATGGGGACACCTCAAGACACTAGATCTAGCCGGCTCATTAGGACTCCCCGCATCTTTTTGCTTTTGAGTAATGAAGTATCCACATAGGGAAAGGATCAATTAGAGTTGAAATGTCCAGAACAGATATGGGAACCATCATCACCTACCCTGTCCCCTCTGTCTCCCCTGAGAATTCTTCAGCCCAACCCACAGTCCTAGTCTTCACCTCAAGTGAGATACCCATCTCACTGCAAGGAAGAGGAACTTGAGTCACTGAAGCATCATTCAATGAAGGGAAAAGAGGAAAGACTCCAAATAATCAAAGGACAAGGGCATTTCTGATGAGGGTGATTAATATAGAGGCAGTAAACCTGATTAACGTGACAGAATATGGGAAGGAAACGGGGAGACCTCGCTGGCCTAGACCTGAAGGAACAGAAAGAGCAAGAGCCACAGTGATTAATGACCAAAGGCAGGCGTAGAAACTAAGATCCCAGACAGAGAAGGTTTTGGTGTTTATGAACAAGGACTAAGTGAACGTGACCAGGACAGACTGACCATAAGAACGGGGTCAGCTCCCAGGATGAGGCTGGAGACACTGGCAGAGACCTGAGGGTGACAAAGGGCTGTGGAGCCACCTGAGGAGTCAGGATGCTGCCCTGAGGACACGGGGAAGCCAGTGAGGGTGGGAGGCCTCCCTGCAGACTGACCCTTATACATAGAAAACATCTGCTCATAATGTATCTCACTTTAAGCATTGACCTTTATTCATAGAATACGGCTCATGATTGCCTCTCAGACTCTCAGCCTATGTTCCTGCCTCCATTACTATTCTTTTTCATTTTGCAAAACTGGGATTCATTTCAAACTCTAACTACAACTGGGCACTCCCTCCAAGAAATGCCACACACAGTCACACATCCAATTTGGCCAATCATTTCAGGGATCAATGTTGCTCAGTTTCTGGACCTGAGGGAAGCATCATCAGATCAGCTCATAGCTCACTAGTTACCAGATCACATAAGAGAGGAAAATGGAATATCACACCAACTGCTTAAATTAGGTCTTGACTGTTAATATAAAAGATCACTGACATCCTTATAAAGTATTCATCATAATAGTCTATAACTAATTACCAGTTACCAAAAAAATGTTGTGAAGATATGTTAAAAGGAAACAGCAAATGGGCCTCAACTAAATGTGAAAGAAACCTTAAGTGAATCAGCTTGTTAAATTTTTTTCATTGAATGATAATGATGCAAAGTACAAAAAAAAAAGTTGAGAATACAGCATATTTAGAAAAGAATGACACGAATTAATTACAGGAGGCCATCAATTCCTCTTTCAGAAGTGAACGACTGTTTACAAGAAAGCTGCTATTGAATGAACCAATCTTTATCCCAAGCTACAAAAAAAAAAGAAAAGAAATGTAAGGAAAAAAGGAAAACTATCACAAAGAACATGCTTAGTGTTTCTTCAAAAGGCACTGTGTAGTAAGAGTCAGTCACTTCCTGCCCCACTTCTCTCCATAACTTTTATTCCACACCAGGAAAAGGGAAGGGGCTGACCCACCTTTGGGAGTCAGGTCACTGCTGCAGCCCCCACCACTACAGGCTCTGCACATGGACGCTACCTTTTCATACAAATAATTAGAAAATGCAGAAGCCCTACAGACGGAAGTTTTGCAACTCTCATTCGCATTTGTACAAACAAGTTTAAAATTTATTAGATTCTAACGCCAAAAACCAATGTACTGTGTTCATAATCCTTATCCAACCAATTCAGCACTCGTCTGGATCCAGTCCCCTCCCCCACCTGCCCACTAGTTGTTTCCACTTCATTTGGTTTATCTGTTTCCCTACTCATTTCTCCATCTCTATTCCTCTTCCCCTCTGCTCTCCTGCTATGCTTGTCCTCCTCTACTTCTTCCTCGACTCCCATCCGGCTTCTCTCTGCCATCCGTTCCCCGTTCCCCGTCAAGATGCTTTCTCTCCAACCTCTCTGGTGATCCTCAATCTTCATATTTCAGCCTTTCTTCCTCCATCTCTGCCCTTCCTTCCACCCAACTCTCTGGCACCCCAAGTGGCTACGCTTCCTCTCAGTTTCCTTTCTCAGCTTCTCCAATCGCTAACAGTCCCCTTTCTCTCCCAGCAGGATATGGTCTGTAAGCCAAGGCCCCAACTCTTGTATCTCCTTTGCGGGCTCTGTGTGAACCGCCTCTCCACTGTCGCCCCCTTTGGGAGCCCTGATTTACAGTCCCTCTCCCTTGAAGGCTATAGAAGAGGGCGGCAGAGGATGAGATGGTGAGATAGCATCCCTAGACTCAACAGTCATGAACTTCAAACTCTGGGAGATACAGGGTTCGCAAAGACTGACTTAAGAACACCTACTTATTCTGCTCACCTTGACTCCGGAGATCCTGCTTTTCTCTAAACTTCTCTCCTTTCCCCACCCGCTGCCGAGTGCTTATTCTCTTTCGTGAAGATGTCTCTTCCAAGTTCCCCACCAAACCTCTTCATTGCCATCGCTTCTCCCTCATGCTTTTCTCCATTTTCTATTTCTCTCGGAGTCGCTGTCTCTGCTTTTCATGAGCCCCCTCGCCCACTATTCACAGGGATGGTGACTAAATAAGAAGGCCCCCTCCCTCAAGAGCCAAATTCCAACGGGTGGAATTTGGGACCCAAGAACCATGGGTGACACGTGGCTGGCTCAGGTCACCTGCCCCCATACAGGGTCACTATGAATGGAAGGTTTGCGGGACACAAGGACAGAGGGGCTGGGAGGGAGAGGGTCTCAGGGGCGGTGCGGGCTCGGGGGCGGTAGGCCGAAGCTGCAGAGCGAATAAACCAGCTCGCGGAACAGTTTTATGAGGTGCAGGAAGAGCAAAAGGTTCAGTGAGGTCAGTTAGTGGTTTTAAGCAGGAAAGAGGTGCCAAACGCAGCGTCTCAGTGGACCAAAAGCAGAGAGCGACTTCAAAACTGAGGAGTCTCTTCGTCGCTCACGGAGACGTCTCTCAGTTTGCTGGGGTGGTGGGGTGGGCGTGGGGATATAGAGTCTTTAGAGTCATTAGCGAATCTCAGACCCCGGATACACAGAAAAGGAGCCTGCGACGCGAAGGTCCAACTAGAAACACAGAAACTCCAGTGGCGCTTTCTAGAAGTTCAGTGGGAGAATTCTTTAATCATTGCTACTTTACACAATACAGGGTCTGAAGTAAGCTCAACTCTGTCATCATAAACCTTAACACCAAGAAAAATAAAAAAAAAAATGAATACATGTTATAGTTGAAAAATGGAACATTAGGAATATTAAACCAATAATAATAAAAAAAACAAACACCCAAGAACCTCGGTGTATGTATCTTAGAATGTCAGTGAAGGGCCTTGCGTGTTTCTTTGGGGATGTATTGTGTCTGGTCCTGTTACATCGTAAAAACACCATTAGGTGTTAAAAGATGTTCCTCTGAATCTTGAAGTCAGAGGTCTGGGTTGCTGTTAAATTGAACAAGATCCCAGAGGTTATATTAATGGCAAAATCTTAACTCTCTGCAATGCCAAACCAAATAACTTGAAATACAAAGAGTTATGGAGGAGAAAGAGTGGCTTTATATATTTGCCAGGCTAGGAGGAAACACATTAGGCCCCCTCCCTGGTGAGTAGGGAGAGATTATATTGTCTGCTAAGGATCAAGGCAGTCACAGTATTGTATTCTTCTTTACTCAAGATATTATAAAATTGCAAAAGGATGGGTTTGCTGACAAGATTAGGGTGTCTGCAGGGTCTTAAGTGATTTGGTGTCCTAATCAGTGCAGTGGTAAAGAATCCACCTGCCAGTACAGGAGACTTGGGTTGAATCCCTGGCTGGGAAGATCGCCTGGAGTAGGAAAGGGCAACCCACTTCAGTATGCTTGTCTGGGAACCCCATGGACAGAGGAGGCTGGTGGGCTACAGTCCATGGGATCTCAGAGAGCCCAACAAAAGTAGACAGGATTGACCCGGCATAAGCACCCTTCTTTGATAAGCAACTGGTCTGCCCTTTGGAACTCACAAGAGGTCATGCAGGCTAGTCTTGCCTATAGGAAATGGGTTGCGACATCAATGCTAAGAAAATATTTTCCATTTTGCCATTTCTCTGGTGATCATGAAAAAACATTTTTGCACAGCATCGTGGATTTTATGTTCATGATTATAGACAATAGTGAAATGTCATACTGATGTAACTAAATTATCTACTTATCTCCTCTTTTACCAGCTGAGCCCTGCTGAAGAAATAATCCGGTGAGAATATGGCTTTCTTGATTAACAAAGTGAAAAAAGTGTCAGCTGCTTTCTGTGATCTGAGAAAGCAAGCTGTATGTGAATTGTCCTTCATGTTGGGCATGGAGTCAGTGTACACAGATGTGGATCGACTAGGTATTAAGTTAATACTGTTTGGCCCAGACACCTGGGGGAAAGTCTTAAGGAAATTCCAAGAATAGATCTGTGGAGGATTTAGCACATCTGAACTAGTAAACACAAACTGAAGTGATTTATTCAAGAAATACTGAACCCTGTTGGAAAAATAAAATTAAAGATAAAAATGAATGGGCCTGGAGATTATCATACTAGGTGAATAAGTCAGATAAAGACAGATTAAATATCACTTATACGTGGAATCTAAAAAAAAACGATACCAGCAAACCCATTTATAAAACACAAACATCCTACTGTATAGCACAGGGAACTCTGCTCAATATCATGTGACAGCCTGGATGGGACAGAAGTTTGAGGGGAGAATGGATATATACATATAACTGGCTGAGTCCCTCAACATTGCCATTTATCCTGACCCCCTTAAAAGACCTGAATCCTCTTGGAACCCAGCAGTACTCTACACTCATCCCCACGCCACCCGCAAGTACAAAGCGCCTCTTCCCCTGCCATGTCTTCACTGTTTTTTCCTTTTAACACTTTATTGGAGTATAGTTGATTCACAACATGGTGTTAGTTTCAGGCATACAGAAAATTGAATCAGTTATACATACACATATATGTACTTTTTTAGATTCTTTTCCCATTATAGCTCATTACAGAGTAGAATTCAGTAGAATTCTGTGCTTTATGTTAGGTCCTTATTAGTTACCTACTTTATATATAGCAGTAGGTATATGTTAATCCTCATCTCTCTCCACTTCTTACCCCCTGATAACCATATTTTGTAGGTCAGTACCTCTATTCCTGTTTTGAAGAGTTCATTTTTACCCTTTGTTTAGATTCCACAGATACAGTGATACCATATGTATTTGTCTTTCTCTTTTGTCTCTTGCGGATAGAAAAGCTGAAGTCTTCCAGACCCTCCCTGACACGAGAGAAAGACTCAAGCATCCAAAGGTTAGGACACAAGAACCAGTCTCACTGTCTGATGCACATTTCTGAGTTCTTTTTAAAATATTTATATTTATTTGACTACTCTGGTTGTTACTATTGGCACGTGGGGTCTCTCACACCAGCTTAATTGTTCTGTGCCATGTGGAATCTCACTTTCCCAACCAGGGACAGAACCCATGTCCCCAGCATCGGAAGGCAAATTCCTAACCACTGGATCACAAAGGAAGTTCCACATTTCTGAGTTTTACAGATATGGTAACTGCTACCAGAGGGAAAAATGCTAACTGCATGATGAGCCGACTGCACCCATGCCATAAACTGCTTCATCTTGATTCAGTGCCAAGGGTATGCCTAGGGCAGTTTCAAGAACTGGCCTTAGGAGAACTGGATTAACAGTATTGCTCATAGTAATCTATATCTCTGGGGAGCATCAGAATAACTGTAGCTTGCTCTGCCTGTGTATGTAAACAGGCACGCACAACTGGCCGTACAGAGATGCTACACAATGGTCAGGATGTGGAAGCAAACTAGACGTCCATCAACAAATGAATAGATACAGAAAACGTGTAAATACAATGGACTATTAGTTATAAAAAGGAACAAAGGATGAGCTGTAGTGAGGTGATGAGCCTAGTGCCTGTTACAGAATTAAGTCAGAGAAACAAATGTCGTACATTAACATATATATATATGGAATCTAGAAAAGTAGTACTGATGAACCTATTTGATCAATTGCTCCCAGCATCAGAGTCTTTTCCAATGAGTCAACTCTTCGCATGAGGTGGCCAAAGTACTGGAGTTTCAGCTTTAGCATCAGTCCTTTCAAAGAAATCCCAGGGCTGATCTCCTTCAGAGTGCACTGGTTGGATCTCCTTGCAGTCCAAGGGACTCTCAAGAGTCTTCTCCAACACCACAGTTCAAAACCATCAATTCTTCAGCGCTCAGCTTTCTTCACAGTCCAACTCTCACATCCATACATGACCACTGGAAAAACCATAGCCTTGACTAGACGGACCTCAGTCGGCAAAGTAATGTCTCTGCTTTTGAATATATTGTCTAGGTTGGTCATAACTTTCCTTCCAAGGAGTAAGTGTCTTTTAATTTCATGGCTGCAGTCACCATCTGCAGTGATTTTAGAGCCCAAAAATGTAAAGTCTGACACTGTTTCCACTGTTTCACATCTATTTCCAATGAAGTGATGGGACCAGATGCCATGATCTTTGTTTTCTGAATGTTGAGCTTTAAGCCAACTTTTTCACTCTCCACTTTCACTTTCATCAAGAGGCTTTTTAGCTCCTCTTCACTTTCTGCCATAAGGGTGGTGTCATCTGCATATCTGAGGTTATTGATATTTCTCCCAGCAATCTTGATTCCAGCTTGTGTTTCTTCCAGTCCAGCGTTTCTCATGATGTACTCTGCATAGAAGTTAAATAAGCAGGGTGACAATATACAGCCTTGATGTACTCCTTTTCCTATTTGGAACCAGTCTGTTGTTCCATGTCCAGTTCTAACTGTTGCTTCCTGACCTGCATACAGATTTCTCAAGAGGCAGGTCAGGTGGTCTGGTATACCCATCTCTTTCAGAATTTTCCACAGTTTATTGTGATCCACACAGTCAAAGGCTTTGGCATAGTCAATAAAGCAGAAATAGATGTTTTTTTGGAACTCTCTTGCTTTTTCCATGATCCAGCGGATGTTGGCAATTTGATCTCTGGTTCCTCTGCCTTTTCTAAAACCAGCTTCACTCATTATTAGAGAAATGCAAATCAAAACTACAATGAGATACCACCTCACAACAGTCAGAATGGCCATCATCAAAAAGTCTATAAACAATAAATCCTGGAGAGGGTGTGGAGAAAAGAGAACACTCTTGCACTGTTGGTGGGAATGTAAACTGATACAACCATTATGGAAGATGGTATGGAGACTCCTTAAGAAACTAGGAATAAAACCACCATATGACCCAGCAATCCCACTCCTAGGCATATATACCCTGAGGAAATCAAAATTAAAGGGGTACACATGTACCCCAATGTTCATTGCAGTACTATTTACAATAGCTAGAACATGGAAGCAACCTAGATGTCCTTTGACGGATGGCTAAAGAAGCTGTGGTACATATATACAATGGAGTACTATTCAGCCATAAAAAGGAATGCATTTGAGTCAGTTCAACCTAAAGCCTATTATACAGAGTCAAGTAAGTCAGAAAGAGAAATACAAATATTGTATACTGATGCATATATATGGGAATCTAAAAAGATGGTACTGATGAATTTATTTTCAGGGCAGTAATGTAGAAACAGACCTATGGACATGGGGGAAGGGAGGATGGTGAAAGTGAGTTGTATGCAAAGAGTAGCATGAAAATTTAGAGTATCATATATAAAATAGAGAGCCAGTGGGAATTTCTATGATTCAGGGAACTCAAACAAGGGCTTTGTGACAGGCTGAAGGGTGGGATGGTGAGGGAGATGGGAGGGAAGTTCAGAAGGGAGGGGCATGGCTGTATTCTTGTTGATGTATGTTAGAAAACCACAAAATTTGGTAAAGCAATTATCCTTCAATTAAAAAAAATTTTTTTTAAATAAAACGTTCTAACCAAAAAGAAAAAAGAAATCTGTGCTCATAAGCACGTTTATTTCACTGTGTGACTGAGGGTGCCTATTTTTTACTTCAATCACCTCTATTCATAAAGGGCATTCATTCACTGTCTAAGTGGGGAATGATTCCAATCTCTAAATATGTAGCAAGAAACAAAATGAATACCCTGACTTCACGTAGCTGATATAAGGGAATTTCACCAAGATCATGATGAAGGTAAGTACAATGAAATTGTATATGAACAATGATAGTGACAGGAAGTCCTGGTTTAAAAACAGATTCAGGCAATACCTAGATGATGGGAGGATATTTGAACAAACCCAATAATTAACCGAGAATGTGTTATAGAAATACACATGGGTACCATTAGCCAAAGGAAGTAATTTAACCATGTCCTCTAGAATTGGGAACAGGCAAGAAAATGAATTGCGATCAGAATCCAGCAGGAGCACAGTGCATTTGTTGGATATACTGGACATTTCTGGTGTCCAAAAAACAAGGGAATAAATCTGTGCTGGTTTAAGGTACTCAAATTTGTGGCAACTTGTAATAGGAAACACAGAAAAGTTAGTATGGTGTATGTAGAAAAGCAAGTCTATAAAAATATCTAGAAAAAGTATAATTTGCAAAGATAGGAACCACATGAAAAAATTGAATGCAATTCTTTTATAGCTGCCATTTACAAACTGGAATTGAAATTTTAAACATACATATTTGTATGCAAAAAGTAAAAGAAAAACTTAATCTAGCAAAACATGGGCTTTTATGCTAAAAAATAATATGGTAGTAAAAGTTAAAAATAACTTTTTATTTAGGGCATTTTTGAGAAACAAACCATAGTCGCTGAATTGCAAGGCAAATATACCATATTCATTGATTGAGAAGAACAAGAAATATCACCTCACCTCAATGTATAATTCGTTTTAATCCATTTCCAGTCAACACATTTGTACATTCAAATAAAACTATTCTAATAATAAGGAAGGGAAAAATAATGAGAGCTAAAACATCTGAAAGCACTGAAGTGGTTGGGATCACTCCACATGATATCAAGATTTCAAAGATTTCAGGCGGTGGAGGATTCTGCCCCACAACCCTTGTGGCCTGTCTATAGAAGTGCACCCTGAACATAATGAGTATGATGAGCCATGACCTAGTTTTACATTATTCTGTTTCTGCCTGACCCTAATTCACACACTATTCAATATGACAATTTCAGCTGGAAGTGAAGAAAGGGTACCTAATGAAGTTGGTCCTTCATCTTACTCTTTTCCAGGGAATATCGTGAAAAGCCTGTAATAGTGTAAGATCAACAGACTTCATGTTGAAAGACACGAAAAGTAACATACTCAAAATCACTGACTATTCATACAATGAAGATAACTGGCCATTTCAACATATCTCCTTCAACCTCTCATATAATGTCATAAGTTTTGGGGCTTCTCACGTGTCTCAGTGGTTAGAACCAGCCTGCCAAACAGGACATTTGGGAGACACAGGTTCTATCCCTGGGTTGGGAAGATCCCCTGGAGAAGGAAATGCTACCCTCTCCAGTATTCTTGCCTGGAAAATCCCATGGACAGAGGACCCTGGTTGGGTACAGTCCATGGGATCACAGAGTCTGAGACGACTGGGAGATTAACCTACCACAAGTTTTATTTTTTATTTTTGCTGTGCTGGTCTTCGTTATGGTGCAGGCTTTTTCTCTAGTTACATAAGCAAAGGCTACTCTCAATCTGCAGTGTATGGACTTTTCATTGCTGTGGGTTCTCTTGTTGGATAGCACTGGCTCTAGGCTTCAGTAGTTGCAGCTCCCAGGCTATAGAACACAGGACAACAGTTATGGGCCATGAGTTTTTCATTGCTTCATGGCATGTAGGATCTTTCTGGACCAGTGATGGAGCCCGTGTCTCCTGCATCTGCTAAGGATTCTTTACCTGAAGCAACCATTGATGCCCCCATATTATAAGTTTTAACATAATATGGTGTGGCCTGTAATGACTCTACAGCTTTTATTACCTTAGAGAACTAAAGATTCATTCATTCACAGTTATCTATTCCCTGCTGTGGGCTCTTTTAAGTATTGCTCACAAAATTCACCGAATCCATGACATTTGAAGAGTTCTTTGGTGACATCTGAGGATACAATGTTTTTCAACAATGTTTTACATGGACAGTATACATGTATGGGAATCAAAACAGCCAGGAGAAATATCAACAATCTCAGATATGCAGAGGATACCACTTTAATGGCAGAAAGTGAAGAGGCACTAAAAAGCCTCTTGATGAAGGTTCAAGAGGAAACTGAAAAAGCTAGCTTAAAACTCATAAAAAAAAAAAAAAAGATTATGGCATCTGGTCCCATCACTTTATGGCAAACAGATGGGGAAAAAGCAGAAACTGTCAAATTTCATTTTCTTGAGCTCCAAAATCACTACGGACTGTGACTGCACTCATAAAATTAAACGACACTTTGCTCCTTGGAAGAACATTTCTCTATATGCTTATGAACTGAAAGGGTGGATGTTTGTGGAAACATCTTGCCACACTCTTTACATTTGTAAGGTTTCTCCTCAGTATGAATTGTATTATGAAGTGTAAGGTATCTCTTGCTGCAAGACCTTCCCACACTCATTACATTTGTAAGGTTTCTCTCTAGTATGATTTCTATTGTGAATTGTGAGGGCTAACTTTCTACTAAAAGCCTTCCCACACTCATTACATTTGTAACGTTTCTCTCCAGTATGAATATTCAGATGGCTTGCAAGGCTGTTCTTATGCCGAAAAAGCTTGCCACACTCATTACATTTGTAAGGTTTCTCTCCAGTATGAATACTCAGATGGATTGCAAAGCTGTTCTTATGCAGAAAAAGCTTGCCATACTCATTACATTTGTAAGTTTTCTCTCCAGTGTGAATTCTATTATGAACTGGAAGGAAATTCTTTCTACTGAAGACCTTGCCACACTCACCACATTTGTAAGGTTTCTCCCCAGAATGACTTCTTTGATGATGAACTGCAAGGCTTTCTTTTTGACTAAAGTCCTTGCCACACTCATTGGGTTTGTAAGGTCTCTCTCCAGCATGACTATGCTGATGAAATGAACAGGTGGCCCTATGCCAAAAGACCCTGCCACACTCATTAAATTTATAAAGTTTCCCTCCAGTCTGAATTCTATTATGAAGTTTAAGGTTTATCTTTCTACTGAAGAGCTTCCCATATTCCTTACATTTGTAAAGTTTCTCTCCTACATGAATTATTTGATGATGACGTGTAAGGTTTCCCCTTTGAGTAAAGACCTTGCCATACTTCATTACATTTGCAAGGTTTCTCTCCAGTGTGAATTCTCTGAGGACATTCATGGGTTCTTCTTTGACGAAAGTCCTTGCCACACTCTTTAAATTTGTCAGGTTTTTCTTCACTGTGGATTCTGTTAGGAATTATCAGTAGTGAATTCTTACTGAAGACCACTTGTCTTTTATCAGTGTCTGCTTTTAGTTGTAATTTCTTGATCACATGTACATGAGACATAGCTAAAACATAGAAAACCACAATTATCCTGTATATTACAATTCATAAATAAATGTCTCACATTAAATATATGCTACTACGCTAAAAAACCACTTATACCAAACAAAGCAAAGCAAACACCTAGAATCACCTATGATGAGCTTATAAAATTTAGGAATACAAAGGAATAGGATTAGTTTCTAAGAAAAAAACTGATCAGAGATAATTTTAATATTTTTAAGAGCACTGCAGTTTTAAACAAGTGGTGACAAAAACACTCAACCTAAACAAACTCCTTTTGGGAATCAAAGAAATTGTGTGTTTCCACTATGCCCACAATCTATGGATCAAGTAATGAAACACTGCTGCCTCAATACCAAGGAGAAAAAAATCATAATTTACATATATTCTGCATGTGCCTGTGTGCTGTTATATCCAACTCTTTGTGATCCCATGGTCTGTGGCCCGCCAGCCTCCTCAGGGAATCTTCCAGAAAAGAACACTGGAGTGAGTTGCCAATTCCTACTCCAGGAGATTGTTCTGATCCAGGGATTGAACCTGCATATCCTGACTCTTTTACACTGGCAGGCAGATTCTTTACGCCTGGTGCAACCTGAGAGGTCCCATATTCAGCATTCACACTATAAATAAGGAATGATAAGGAATGATAAATATGATAAAGAATACACAATATATTGTAAAACTAACTAAATCAAAATTAGCGTATCTAATTAATAACCTACATAAGTGGAAGTTACCAATTAGACAAAAATAGTCTAAAGAAAGTGAAGAATTTCCTTCTGGGTCAAGATGGCAGAGTAGAAGCACGTATGTGCCTCTCCTCCTCTGAGTGCACCAAAATCACAGCTAGCTGTTGAACCACCATCGACAGGAGGACAACGGAACCCACGGAAAAAAGATGCCCCATGTCCAAAGACAAAGCAGACACTCAGGCAAGACAGTAGGAGGCATGTAATCACAATAAAATCAAATCCCCTACCCGCTGGTGAGTGACCCACAAACTGGAGGACAACAAACAATATCCTACTGTTGTGAAGGTTCTGAACTCCACATCAGGCTCCCCAACCTGGGAATCTGATAAAGGCACTGAGAATCCCCAGTGAATCTGACCTTGAAGTCCAAAGGTATTTTATTACAGGACTTCCACAGGACTTGGGCAGAGACTCCATTCTTGGAGGCCACAAACAAGATCTTGCACACACCAAGGCCCAGAGGAAAGGAGAGGAAAGAAAGAACCTGAGAAAATGTTTGAAGAGATAATAGCCAAAAACTTCCCTAACATGGGAAAGGAAATACTCAACCAAGTCCAGGAAGTACAGGGAGTTCCTGGCAGGACAAACCCAAGGAAAAACACACCAAGCCACATGGTAATCAAACTGACAAAAATTAAAGACAAGATTAAATATTAAAAGCAACAAGAGGAAAAAAAATCACACAACATAAAAAGGAACTCCCATTAGGTTATCAGCTGATTTCTCAACAGAAACTCAACAAGCCAGAAAGGAATGACACCATATGTTTAAAGTGATGAAAGGGAAGAACCTACAACCAAGAATACTCTACCCAGCAAGACCCTCACTCACATTTCTCAAATAATTCAAAAGCTGTCCAGACAAGCAAAACTTAAGAGAATTCAGCACCACCAAGCCAGTTTTACAACTAATGCTCAAGGAAGTTCTCTAGGCAGGAAAACACAAGAGAAGGAAAAGACCTACAGAAAATAAGTCCACAACAATTAAGAAAATGGTAACTGGAGCACACACATGGATAATCACCTTATATATAAATGGATTAAATGCACCAACCAAAAGGCACAGACTGACTGGGCAAATGAAAACATGTGAATGCATGCAATTCCAATTACCACAATACCCTGCTTGAACCCACAAACTGAATGCAATTATTTTCTATTGTTAGCTTAATCACGTTCCCATTACGGCTTTCAATTGTAATGATCTCTAATTTTTTGTCTGGATATTAATCATGAAAACTGATAAACATCTTTACTATTGTGACTATGTAACTATTGTGACTATGTAAGATTACATATTACACATATGTAACTGTTGTGACTATGTAACTATACCATTATTGGTCAACAGAAAAACAGCAGAATTCTGTATCACCAAAACTACCACTTAATGGAAAAAGTTTTAATCACATTTTAAAATCAAGATGCATATCAGAATTATCTTGGAATTTTTTGAAAAATACAAATGCCCAGGTATTGCTTTTTTCCTACAAAGCTCCAGATATGTTTCCAATGAGCAGCCATAAACACCTGGAGTACATGCTGATCTTTTACTTTTAGCTAGTTTGTTACATTTTTTTGTATTTCATATTCAGTACTCCCATTTCATTTAGCTTGTGTTTTCCAATTTCTCCATCCTTTTTTAAATGTTCTTTCTCAAGCCTTTATCAAGCGTATAGACAAAAGTTTTTGTATACATATATACAAATAGTATGTATAATATATATATTTTAGAAAACTTATGAATTTTTGGTTAACTAAAAAATTTATGACATTTCACTTGTTTGATTTAGTATGAATAGAATGACAGATTCCTAATTAAAAAGTAGATATACAACAAGCAACAAAGATTTCCTGTATAGCACGGGACCTACAGTCAATATAATGGAAAATAATCTATCTGAAAAATAATATAGATGTATAACTGAGTCACCTTGTTATGTGCCTGAAACACTATAAGTCAATTATACTTCAAAAAAACATACATATTAAGAAAAAATAGAAAGTGAATTCAGTAATAAAAAATCAAACTTAAATGTATATAAATGAAATATTCTATCAGTTCAGTTCAGTTCAGTTCAGTCCCTCAGTGGTGTCCAACTCTTTGCGACCCCATGAATCGCAGCACGCCAGGCCTCCCTGTCCATCACCAACTCCCGGAGGTCACTCAGACTCACGTCCATTGAGTCAGCAATGCCATCCAGCCATCTCATCCTCTGGCGTCCCCTTCTCCTCCTGCCCCCAATCTCTCCCAGCATCAGAGTCTTTCCCAATGAGTCAACTCTTCGCATGAGGTGGCCAAAGTACTGGATTATCAGCTTTAGCATCATTCCTTCCAAAGAAATCCTGGGGCCGATCTCCTTCAGAATGGACTGGTTGGATCTCCTTGCAGTCCAAGGGACTCTCAAGAGTCTTCTCCAGCACCACAGTTTGTGGAGGAGCTGGAAGGCTTTAAGCAAATACTGAGAATGTATTTGCTCCACTCATGAGGAAGGTTGGAAGCTGGGACGAGCATAACAAAGGGTTATGAGCGTTCACCGAGTGCCCAAGGCTGGATAATGAAGGGTTATACGCCCGGCCTTGAGGCGTTCGAAGGCTTCCTTCTGACCACCTGTTTCTGGGAACAAAGACTGTTGTTTCATAAGACTCCCTTTAGAGTTTCGCCAAAGCTATGTTATGGCTTGGGCGGTGGGAACTGTAATTTATGCTTGAATGCTTTGATGTTTTATCGAGAAAGGCTACATGCAAGTCTGCTTTATGCTCTGCTCCCTGAGACCATATATCTGCAAAAAGCTGGATAATATGTCAGTCCACTAGAGGCTGTCCCTGAATGTCCTTTTCAGAGTGCGGCCCTCCGAGCCTTACAACAGTTCAAAAGCATCAATTCTTCAGCGCTCAGCTTTCTCCATAGTCCAACTCTCACATCCATACATGACTACTGGAAAAACCATAGCCTTGACTAGACAGACCTTTGTTGGCAAAGTAATGTCTCTGCTTTTCAATATGCTATCCAGGTTGGTCATAACTTTCCTTCCAAGGAGTAAGCGTCTTTTGATTTCATGGCTGCAGTCACCATCTGCAGTGATTTTGGAGCCCCCAAAAATAAAGTCTGACACTGTTTCCACTGTTTCCCCATCTATTTCCCATGAAGTGATGGGACCGGATCCCATGATCTTTGTTTTCTGAATATTGAGTTTTAAGCCAACTTTTTCATTCTCCTCTTTCACCTTCATCAAGAGGCTTTTAGTTCCTCTTCACTTTCTGCCATAAGGGTGGTGTCATCTGCATATCTGAGGTTATTGATATTTCTCCTGGCAATCTTGGTTCCAGCGTGTGCTTCTTCCAGCCCAGCGTTTCTCATGATGTACTCTGCATATAAGTTAAACAAGCAGGGTGACAATATACAGCCTTGACGTACTCCTTTTCCTGTTTGGAACCAGTCTGTTGTTCCATGTCCAGTTCTACCTGTTGCTTGCTGACCTGCATATAAAAATGAATAAATAGTACAATTTACTACCTATGCAGTGCCATTAAATATCCAGTTTACTGGCTCCAAGTCACATGAAATAAAGAGAGAGCAGTATGTAACTTTATTAAAAGGGTCAGAAACCACATTGTTGAGAATAAAGTGTGATAGGAGAGCACTCTAAATATAATGCAAAGGATGTCATAATAAGTATTACAGAATATTAATGTGTCTTTTTATATAAAAGTAACTTTTTAGCTTTAACATAAGACAGGTACTATTTTAACCTGGCTAACAATCTTTTAAAATAATTTCATCCCTCACCATGGATCAAACCTGGGACTCCCTACACTGCAAGGCAGATTCTTAATCACTGGACAACGAGGGAAGGCCCTGAAATGAAAGAATTAAAAAACTTTTTTCTCTTTTTTAAATTATGAAAGTATGATAACACATTTATAGAAGACCTGGAAAATACAGAACAAGGTTACATAGAATGCCACTATATATTATAATTGTTTTTCAAGTAGATAACTTAAGATTTTAGTTGGAGTTACAATATCAAGCTCTCAAAAATTAACAGAATGAACAGACATAGTAGTAGGACACAGTAGACATGAAGAGCATGAGAAAGCGATTCATCATAATTAAGATTTATACAATTTTCACACAACAGTAGGATAAAAATTACGCAATTCCCATAGACTACAAACTAGTCCCAAAGACTAAAACGTTGATACAGTGCCGTGTATTTTGGCATCTAGCATTACTGCCAGAAGTCTAGAAAATTTATTATCTCAGTGATTGAAATGAAAGATTTTAAAAAGAAGAGACTGTGATATTAAAGGAAGAGAAGTTTACATCTATTACACTATTCACTATGTCATGTATCATACTGCATATTCCGTAAGCTCCATTTCCATGCATATGTTCGATAAAAACATACACAATATTTGAGGTGACTGGGCAAGCATTTCCTTAGCAGAAACTAGAATGAAGAAACAAAAATAGTTCAACCAATGGAGGTGAGTTAATTCTGTGCAAACACAGTGTGCACCTAAAGAATCCACAGTACCATCAAGTAGGGAGACCAGGATTTCCTAATGAAGTTCCTGGCTGGATGAGCAGAATCATCATAGGGAAGCGAGGCTGGCAGGTGTCTGCCAGAGTCTGAGCACTTTAAGCCCCAGGGTACCACAACTAGTGAGCCCTCACTCCATAATGAAAGAATCTGCTGTAATGAGAAGCCCACACACCGCAACCAGATAAAGCCTGCAAGCAGCAACAAAGACCCAGCCTGGTTAAAAAATAAAATAGAAACATAATAAGGAAGATGATAGAACTATAAAACAAGTACTCGTTAACACAAGAAGGAAACAAGTTAAAAACAATGAACAAGAAAGACGTTGGGGGGGAGGAGGAAGAAGGAGGCTGGGAAAACTCTACAAACCAGTAGAGAAGCTGGAGGACCTATGTGGGAACCATATTTTACTGCTTTCTCAGAAATATCTCCAGGAATTTAATCTTACTCATTCCCTCTTCCTTGCTTGCTCCCCTACTCCAGTCCTTCAGTTAGACGTTCTGGTTGACACGTCAGCATTAGCTAGGTGCAGTTCTGCATGCAAAACAAACCACCTTATCTTCAAAGACCTTTCTTTACAACTCTCCTGTGATTACCTCCAGACCTCCACAAGGAAGCTTCCTTAATCCCAGAGTTCTGGTCTCTGTCTGGCTTTACTGCTCGTAGTTAAAAGATAGTAAGCTAAATTATCAATAAATATGCACTTAGCATTTTCTAAGTTGCTCTTCTGCGAGCTCTCCCTGCACTGTCTCTCATATTCCTGTGTGTTTGTGAGAATCATTCAGTGCGAAATTGCCACAGACCTAAGACATTGCCTATCCTGAAAATACTGAAATGAAGAGTGTAGGAGTTTATGACAATTTCCTGGCCTTTGACGCCCCAGCTCATTGAGACTGAGGAATAGAAGACTCCCAATTCCCATATGTACCCTCCAAAAGAAATGCAAAACAAAATCACACTGAGATACTACCTCAGTCCTCCTGGAACAGCTGTCACCAGGATGGAGGGGATATATGTATACTGATGGCTGAATCACACTGTTTTATGGCAGAAACCAATACAACACTGTAAAGCCATCATTCTCCAATCAAAAAATCCAGAGATTCCCGGAATCAACCTTCTAAGGTGTGTGCACCCATGCATACGCACACACACACACACACACACACACAAAGACAAGAGATGACAAGTGTTATCGTGAATGTGGAGGAAATGGAACTCTAATAATTATACTGAAGCATGCGAACTGGTGTACCAACTTTGAGAAATAGTTTAAGGTTCCTGAAAATATATTTTTACAGACTTCTCTGGTGGTCAAGTGGTTAAGACTTGAGCTCCCAATGCATGCGGTATGGGTTCAATTCCTGGTCAGAAACTAAGATCTGGCACGCTGTATAGCATAGCTAAATATATATATCATATAATGCATCATTTCCATTATGAAATCATTGTCTTAGAAAGATACCTACACTCCCATGTTCATTACTGAACTACTTACAATAGCCAAGACATGAAAACAATCTAAGTGTCCAACAGACAACAGATAAAATCTGAAAAAGGATGAAATCTAGCAACTATACCAACATAGTTGAATACTGCAAATATTTACTCAGTACATTATTCAAAAATAAAGACCCTCACTTAAATAAAGTGAAACACAGTATTAAAAAGAAAAAAAAAAGAGCCAAACTAACAGAAACAAAGTAGGTATCACAGTTTGTAGAATGAGGAGATATTAGTCAAAAGAATATATTTCTAGTTGTAACTGGAAGGAGTTATAGGAATCAAATTACAGTATGGTGAATATCCTTATCAACACTCTGATATATAATTATAATAAGTGATCCTCACCCACAGAGACCAGGTTCCTATAGATCTCCCACATCATATCCCTGTACAGGGCCCCCTGAGCAGGGTCCAGGCATTCCCATTCCTCCTGAGTGAATTCAATGGCCACATCCTTGAATGTCAACTGTTCCAATAAGGAAACACATTTCAGAAAGGGACCATGAGAAGAGTTCTTATTTTCACAAAAAACTGAGGAGGAGAGAGGGGTGAGAATCATTTCAGTTGAAGTATATACTCTGACAGATCCACTTATATGTATCTGGAGCAAATTATGGGTACCTAACTTTCATTCCTCATGCTTTTTCATAAAATTATGATATCATCCAGTTAAAGCAGATTTTTCATATTTGTGGGCAATATATGAAATACACAGAAAAAAATTCAACAAAGGTTTTTCTATGCAGAAGTGTTATCTATTAAGTTTTACATAATAAGTGATATTCCTTATCTACATGACTTACAGTATAATTGGCATCTTAAGAGAGGACAAAATTGAGATATCCCTGGTGGTCAGGTGGTTAAGACTGGGCACATTTCATTGTAGGGGACACAGGTTCAATATTCCTTTGGGGAACTAAGATGCCACATGCTGCATGGCATGGCCAAACATTTAAAAAGAGAGAGATGACAAGGTCCACAGTAGAATTTTTACAAAGTGTAAATATTAAGTGACAAAGATGATAAGAATAGCAATGACTTATGGTGTCCAAATACTTTCTAGATATTAAGCATTACTCTAAATGCTTCATATGTAAGATTTTTTGAATGTGGACCATTTTCAAAGTCTTTATTGAATTTACTATTATATTACTTCCATTCTATGTTTTGTTTTTTTGTCAGCACGTACAGAGAAAAATGATTCCATAAGAAAACTACTACTCCAAAAAACAATTTTAGGGACGTCCCTGCAGGTCCAGTGTCTAAGACTCTGAGTTCCCAATGCAGGGAGCCTAGGTCCCATCCCTGGTCAGGGAACTACATTCCACATGTCAATTAAAAGAACCCAGAGGCCATTATGAAGATGGATCTTGCAACTAAGTGGCACAGCCAAATGCAAAAATAAATACTTTAAAAAAAAGAGAGAGAAACTTTAGAAAAGCTGTAGCATAAGAAAAGAAATCAACACTGAAAAATCAGTTGCAATCGTATACACAATTAACAATGTCAACCGGAAATTAAAGAACAATCCTATTTATTATAACATCAAGAGGTAGAATACTTATGAAATATTGGCAAAAATATTAGCAAAGAAGGTAAAAGACTTATACACTGAATACTGCCAAACGCTGCTAAAAGAAGTCCATGGAAACACACATAAAAGAAACCCTGTATTCAGGAACTGACAGGATTCTTAAAATGATCACAATACTCAAAATTTTCTGTGTGTGTGTGCTCAGTCGCTTCAGTAATGTTCTACTCTTTGCGAACCTATTGACTATAGCCTGCCAGGCTCCTCTGTCCATGGGATTCTCCAGGCAAGAATACTGGAGTGGTTTGCCATGCCCTCTTCCAGGGATCTTCCCAATCCAGAGATCAAACCCACATATCTTGTGTCTCTGCCTGCACTGGCAGGTAGGTTCTTTACCACTAGCACTACCTGGGAAGCCCTAAAGTTTTCTACAGACACAGTGAAATCCCTATTAAAATTTGAATGGCAATGTTTATAGTAACAGAACAAATCATGTGAAAATTCCTATAGAATCTCAAGAGACCCCTAAATAGCCAAAACAGTCTTCCAAAACGAACTGGAGGCCAACACTTTTAGACGTGAAAAATGCTGAAATCATCTGGGATGTGGTACAGGCATAAACAAATATACAGAAGCCAGTGGAACAAATCAGAAAGCACAGAAATAACCCTTAGAATATATGGAACAGTTGGCTTAAAGCTCAAATTTCAGAAAACTAAGATCATGGCATCCAGTCTCATCACTTCACGGCAAATAGATGGAGAAACAGTGGAAACAGAGACTATTTTGGGGGGCTCCAAAATCACTGCAGATGGTGACTGCAGACATGAAATTAAAAGACACTTGCTTATTGGAAAAAAAAACTATGACCAACCTAGACAGCATATGAAAAAGCAAAGACATTACTTTGCCAACAAAGGTCTATCTAGTCAAAGCCATGGTTTTTCCAGTAGCTCTGTATGGATTTGAAAGTTGGACTATAAAGAAAGCTGAGCACCAAAGAATTAATGCTTTGGAACTGTGGTGTTGGAGAAGACTCTTGAGAGTCCCTTGGACTGCAAGGAGGCCCAACCAGTCCATTCTGAAGATCAGCCCTGGGATTTCTTTGGAAAGAATGATGCTCAAGCTGAAACTCCAGTACTTTGGCCACCTCATGTGAGGAGTTGACTCATTGGAAAAGACCCTGATGCTGGGAGGGATTGGGGGCAGGAGGAGAAGGGGACGACAGAGAATGAGATGGCTGGATGGCATCACTGACTCGATGGACGTGAGTCTGAGTGAACTCCGGGAGTTGGTGATGGACAGGGAGGCCTGGCGTGCTGCGATTCATGGGGTCGCGAAGAGTTGGACACGACTGAGCGACTGAACTGAACTGAACTGAAACGGGCGGAAGAACTAGTAGAAAATTGCCAGGTTGCAAACAAATTGACACCATAGTTGTGTTGTTTTGTGAGATGTTATGTGAATTTTTTATTGGAGAGAATTAAATTTTGGAGTTTCTGGTAGTAAGGACCTTTTTATCTTTCATGACTGAAAAGACAACCCTTTATAATTCTTATTGTGGTTTGGTTTTGATGTCCATTCTGCTTTTTCACCCAACTGAAATTCCCAAGAAGGTTTAGCCATCAGTACTGGATCCAAAATCAAGTTGAACAGGGTGCATAATGTCTGAACATCTTTCATTCTGGCATCCTTACAACTATAAAGAAGGCATGTATGTGCATTATCTGTGATGTTAATGGAAGGATAGTAAACATTATCAAAATTGCTGGGGAGATTTGATCTCACGGTATATTCATATGCATAATATTACGTACTCTATCCCAGGAGGCACCTAAGTTTGTATTGCTACTACTATTTATGAATACATATCAAGAAAACTGAGTTAAGTCTCAGTCATGTGAGTTTTCTTCTCACTATAAATATTCTGATATCTAGTGATCAGTGAGCAATCAGAAGAAACTTAAGACATATTCACTGCTAGGAAATATTTGGTGAACCCACAGTACACACTGTTGTTATTCATTTTTCAGTCCCTCACTCATTTTGACTCTTTGTTTCATTTCATTCCTTTCATGTCTTTCCAACTTCACTGTTTGAAATACTTCTCCTACATCAGTGCTTGCTTTCAGTTGCCATTTCTTGATCATATGTGTATAAGAGCCAGCTACAATATATAACGAACTGTAAGTATTCCATTCATTACAACTCATGAATAAATGTTTCATGTTAAATAAACTGTATTATATGAAACATAATACATTTATCAAGAAAGTTATGAATGTCACTAACCTTGATCTTACAATTTATAGGAAAACAAAACAAATGATTCTTTACTAAAGCCAAAGTCAACAGAGGAAATTCTAATTGTAAGGCACCCTTTAAAATAACCTGCTGCTGCTGCTTATATGACAAAAATATGCACAATGGAAAAACTGTTAGCTATCAAAGAAAGCATGAGTTTTAAAATGATGGCAAAGCATGTACCAATTGTCAGGAAACATAATGGCTACAATTAAAGGATGAGCAAAGGATATTAAACTATAAATACTGCATACTTATTTTACATGAATGAGTGCTAAAGAACCTAAGATGAAATAGTAAAAGGAAAAACAAAACCAGTTTATCTAATGAATAATTTAAATGAGTGCCACTTTAGAACTGGGAGACAAATATAGCACTGAGAAAATGAACAATTTGAAGTTAAAACTTTTGGCTGTTAGGAATTAAAGCTTCTATTCACAATTTCTGGGGATTCGCTGATGGCTCAGTGGGTAAAGAATCCATCTGTCATGCAAGAGACTGAGGAGACATGGGTTCCATTCCTGAGTCAGAAGATTCCCTGGATGAGGAAATGGCAACTCTTCCAGTATTCTTGCCTGAAAAATCCCATGGACATAGGAGCCTGTGCAAAGGGTCACAAAGAGTTGGACATGACTGAGTGATTAAGCACATCAGTTCAGTTCAGTTGCTCAGTTGTGTCTGACTCTTTGCAACCCCATAAACTGCAGCACGCCAGGCCTCCCTGTCCATCACCAACTCCTGGAGTTCACCCAAACTCATGTGCATCGAGTCAGTGATGCCATCCAGCCATCTCATCCTCTGTCGTCCCCTTCTCCTCCTGCCCCCAATCCCTCCCAGCATCAGGGTCTTTTCCAATGAGTCAACTCTTCGCACGAGGTGGCCAAAGTACTGGAGTTTCAGCCTCAGCATCAGTCCTTCCAATGAACACCCAGAACTGGTCTCCTTTAGGATGGACTGGTTGGATCTCCTTGCAGTCCAAGGGACTCTCAAGAGTCTTCTCCAACACCACAGTTCAAAAGCATCAATTCTTTAGCACTCAACTTTCTTCACAGTCCAACTCTCATATCCATACATGACCCCTGGAAAAACCATAGCTTTGACTAGACGGACTTTTGTTGGCAAAGTAATGTCTCTGCTTTTCAATGTGCTATCTAGGTTGGTCATAACTTTCCTTCCAAGGAGTAAGCGTCTTTTAATTTCATGTCTGCAGTCACCATCTGCAGTGATTTTGAAGCCCCACAAAATAAAGTCTGACACTGTTTCCCCATCTATTTCCCATAAAGTGATGGGACCAGATGCCATGATCTTAGTTTAAGCACATACACACTGACAATTACAGCATGTTAATGTGCATAAATTAATAATAAATGTTTACATAAATGTTCACAAACATCCTTAGTATATCTGTAAAACTGAATTCTTCGATTTGACATTGTGGTTTATAAGAAATACAGACTTGGTCATTCAGATGAGAAATGCATTAGTATGACTCACAACTTATTTGCCAAAGCTGGTCTCCTATCTTGCCTTGAAGGAAGTGGGCTGTGAAGTTAGATAATGGGGAAAAAGAAGAAGAGATATTTCAAGAAAATCAATATACAGAGTAAAAGTAGGAAAAAGAAAATATATTTAACATCACTAACCAGCAAGCCTGAGACCTCTGTGCTTTTTGTTTCTTCCATGGGCATCCCTGGAGGCCTTCCGGGCTCATAAAAAGGGAGAGTTTCTACTCCACTTGGGTGATATACTTTAGGAACTTGTCATTGTTTGTGGGAATTGGTAAGTGGCAACAAAGTTTTTCAGAAACCACCTCAGCTTATCAAGTGTGCACAGTCATTGCACTACATTTGAACTATTATATTTCCAGGAGATGGTATATCAAAATCACAAAACACATCTCAGAGACTGGCTGTCTACCTCCCAGGCAACACTGAGGCCACAGTTCTGGCAGCAGGAAAACATTAGCTAAGTACTTTGCTGACACCAAGGAGTCTATAAGGGGAAAAAGGAGTTCACATCTCAAACACACATTTATCTAGGGCCCAAACGAAGTTAGTGGCAAAGAGAGAGGGGAAGGAAAAATAATTCTGAAAATTGAATGAAGTTTGAGGCAAAAACCTAGTTCCTGAAGACCGCAATAATTCATGTCTGGTAGTACTATAATTTAAAATAATGCTCACTGATGGTGTTTGTAGATATTTTTATCTTTTGGAGTGGCAAAAAAGTTCATTCGGGTTTTCTAAAAGCTAATATAAAATAATCCAAATGAACTTTCTGGCAAACTCAATATATCCCATATAATATGACATTAAATTTATATATAATTTTAAATCTTATTTGCCAAACACAAAAGAAGTTTGAGATTACTTTCATGGTAATAGAGTAATTGCTATGAAATGTCTATGACATAATGAAAATATTTTTTCTAAATATCTCCTGTAAAACTATGCAGTCGTGAAGAAGCATGATGAAGTGTTACATCATCTATACATCAAAATTAAGTATTAATAAATGAAATAATAAATGAAATGTTCTCCAAGTAACAGCCAAAGTCTTGGCATTTTAAGGATATGATTACATTAGTTAAGAATGTCAACACAGGGTCTTACCCTGGTGGTCCAGAATATCAAAAGTTTTGGTATATCAAAAGTCATGCTAACATTCCATGCACATCTACCTACTAAAATCATATTACATTATTTGGCTGCAAAGAAAAAAATTAAACCAATGAAGAATGATGTCAGACAGATAGCAGAAAACTAAACAGGCACTCATTAACCCATGAGGAACTCAATATACAATAAACAAACAAAAAAGCCTTTGGGAAAACTCTACAAATGAGTAAAGCCTCACTACCTGTCCAGAAAACATTAAGCCAACAAGTGTAGGAAAAGTTCATGACAATTTGCTGGCCTCATGACAATCTGAAGTAATTGAATTACAGCTGAGCTGTTTCAAATCCCAAAAGATGATGCCCCATATGTGGAACAGGGAACAGTGCTTTCCAGTACCTTGGAAGTGCTCAGTTTAAGTTCTGGTCTGAAACAGCTTTGAGATAAAAGCTTGTATTTGCATGGGCCACTTACACCTAAAACTGATATTTCTTCCTAACAAGCTGAAAACAATGTCAATAAAAGCAATAAAACTGTTCTTTTCTATTAATGTGCTGTGCTTAGTCATTCAGTTGTGTCCTACTCTTGGAGACCCCATGGACTACAGCCTGCCAGGCTCCTCTGTCCATGGGAATTCTCCAAGAAAGAATGCTGGAGGGTTGCCATGCCCTCCTCCAGGGGATCTTCCCAACCCAAGGATCAAACCCAGGTCTCCCACATTGCAGGTGGATTCTTTTATTTTTTTCAAATCAAGAGTTTTTATTGTCTCTTTAAAAGATCACAACTGAGTCCATAGAACCATCTGCTATCTTGTTGTTTCTGCAGCAGGATCACTGAGATCTTATTCATCAGCCTGCTGAACTGTTCCTTTTTCAGAAACATAGATACCATCCAAAAATTTTCTGATATCCTTAACTGTGGTGGCTTGCTGAATCAAAGCAGCTGAATTTGACACAAGTTCAATGTCATTTCCTTCAAGAAGCAACTCATCTTTCTGGGCTTGACACACTGAACAGGCAACCCTGCATATGTATTTTTCACCCCCAAAATTTCGGATTTCCACAAGAGAACCATTCTCCTGAATAACAACGTTGATGGGGAAGTGGGCATACACCGACCTCATCTTGTAACGGAAGCCCAGTGTAACACCCTTGATCATGTTCTGCACGTGACTACAGATTGTGTGAACAGTAGCCAGTTCCTTTCTGTTCCCCACCATTTGTCAACACGGAGCCTCTTCTTTTTCTTTCCAAGGAGACTGAGTTCTACGTTGATGTGACTGAAGTCCCTCCGCAGGGTGCCTCTGGGGCCCTTCACAATAACTGTCCATCCCTTCAAGTTAATGTCAACATTTTCTGGGATGTCAACAGTTTGATTGCTGAGAATGTCTTCATTCTCGCAGTAGATGCGGCAAAGAAAGAGCTGCAGGTGGATTCTTTACTGACTGAGCCACCAGGGAAGGCCTTTCTATTAATACTTCACCAAATACTCTGTTTTAAAAATTCCATTTAGCACCGGTGCACACAGGCCAAGTTTTCACATTAAAACTATTTCTATACACCATCCTAAGAACTTAATGGTGTGCTCTGCTTCTGTAATAAAAGTACCCAGGTGGAATAAATGTGTGTTGATGAAATGAACATGATTCATTCAAGCTTATGAAGAATAACTAAATTTTAATTAAAACAGGAATAAAAAGATAGCAAAAGGTAATGGAAGCCATTAAATGTCAATCATACACATACATCACTGCAGATGGTGACTGCAGCCATGAAATTAAGACGTTTACTCCTTGGAAGGAAAGTTATGGCCAACCTAGACAGCATATTAAGAAGCAGAGACATTACTTTGCTAACAAAGGTCCGTCTAGTCAAGGCTATGGTTTTTCCAGTAGTCATGTATGCATGTGACAGTTGGACTATAAAGAAAGCTGAGTGCGGAAGAAGTGATGCTTTTGAACTGTGGTGTTGGAGAAGACTCTTGAGAGTTCCTTGGACTGCAAGGAGATCCAACCACTCCATTCTAAAGGAGATCAGTCCTGGGTGTTCATTGGAAGGACTGATGTTGAACCTGAAACTCCAATACTTTGGCCACCTGATGTGAAGAGCTGACTCACTGGAAAAGGCCCTGATGCTGGGAAAGATTGGGGGCAGGAGGAGAAGGGGACGACAGAGGATGAGATGGTTGAATGACATCACTGACTCAATGGACGAGTTTGGGTGGACTCCGGGAGTTTGTGATGGACAGGGAGGCCTGGCGTGCTGCAGTTCATGGGGTTGCAAAGTCAGACATGACTGAGTGACTGAACACATACATATAGGATTCTGGCACTTTGGATTACATTTTTCTTTCACAATCAAAAACTGCCCTCTTTTTAGTTTCAAAGAGCAAGACTAATTTTTCATTAATCACATGTATAGAACAGCTATTCCTAAGCAATGGAGAATGTTACCAACTTTCCATGTGTATTGTTGCTACCATATAATCACTGTTAGCTTTTCACTTTCTTCCCATGTAAAGTCCAGTCCATTAAGGTCCTGCTGATCTTTTCATAGTGATTGGCAGATGCTTCTGTCTGATGATTCATTGTGACCTATCTCCAAAGGGCACCCCTGAATAACAAGCATGGCTAATCATGTCATATTTTTATATTACTTCTTGTCCCTCTCTGATGCTAATTCACACAATATTCAATTGGATAATTTAAGATCCTTCCTTTTTTAGGAAATAAGGATATGCATCATCCACACTAAATGAAGTCAGCCCCCTCATTTTATTGATTTCTTCTCAGACTATCATAAAAAAGCTGTAATGAATGCATACGATCAACAGTCTTCAAACTTCAGGTAGAAAGGTGTAAACAGTTCAAAAAGCCTCTGGTAATTACATATTTATAGATAATGGGCTATCTCCACATATGTCCTTCTTTCTCTCATATAGCAAATATGTCATTAGTTTTGAGATATTGTCACTTGCAATGATTCTGCACTGTAATAATCTCAGACTTATCTCGGAGAAATGGGCTCTTCCTCATAGCTCAGTAGTAGAGAATCTGCCTGCAACCCAAGAGATGCAGGTGCAATACCTGGGTCAGGAAAACCCCCTGGAGGAGAAAATGGTAACCCACTCCAGTATTCTTGCCTGGGAAATCCCATGGAAAGAGGAGCCTGGAGGGCTACAGTACAAGGGGTCACAAGAGTCAAGACACAACTCAGTGATTAAACCACTGCCACCACAATCTAGGAGAAATAACTTATTTACTCCTAGTATTAAATTTTCCAATATGTACTCTGCTGAGAGAATTACTCAAAAATTTACCATCATCATCACACTTGAAAGGATCCTCTGCAATATAAGATCTTCGGTGAATGCTGAGGATGCACTAGTTTTCATAGTTGGTAAATTTCTAGTTTCTGCACTGTATAGGTGCACTTATTACAAAAGGTGTGGATACTGGATGAAAATTTTTACAGTACTCATTACATTTGAAAAGTTCCTCTCCAGAGTAAGTCCTGTGTTTCAGAGTGTCTATCTTCTGGTACAAGCCTTAGCACGGGTATTGCTTTGTGTGGTTTCTATGAAAGATGTATATTGAGATGTCTAGTGCATTGTGAGACCTGCATAGAGCCTCTCTTCATGGATTTGAAGTGTTTCTCCTCAATTGCTGGGAGCCAGCATGGGGAATCCCACCCGTGGCAAAGGTCATGAGGAAGAGGCCTGATAGGCAAAGGTGAGATCAGGCCTCGAGGAACCCCCCTGGGCCTTCTGGAGCATCTACCCCAAAACCAGAATCTGTCTGTCTTATTTTATGACTTTCACCAACGTTTTTGACATTAACAAGGGAGCTATCCCCGACCACCTTTCTCTGGAAAAGATTAACTTAGAGCTCCAGTTAACAGTCTCCTGCATATAATAGGAGTGTTTCAGCTCAAACTACCCCTCTGCTGGCTCTCTAACTTGCCTTACCCAGACTTTTACAACTACGCATGTGATTGTTTACAGCCCCCAACTGTGAGAGGCACTGGGAAGCCTAAAACATAGAGCCTTTCAAAGAGTTAAAAGCTGTTAGAATAGTGCTGGTGTGAGATTTCACTGTTGAGCCAATACTTGCTGCCAAGTTCCCATATCCCTTATCTACTGTGCATCTGGGAATACATTTGTTAACATAGTTAGAAAGTAAGAAAAACAAGTGTAGCCTTGAAACTAACTACATCAGACCTTTGAGCTAACTGGTTCTTTCTTTGTTGTAACTCGTTGCACCTTTGCTTCATGAAAATGTAACTCTGTTTGATACTTTCTGAGGCTACCATAGATTAGAAATATAAAAAAAAAACATTTCAAGGGAAAATAAGTTTTCTGGTTGAGCAGCCTTTATTAAAAGAGGGTCTTAAAATGTTCACAGGCCTCCAAGGCCAGAAGATAATGTACACAACATCATTTGTGGGAAAGGTGTGAAAGCCCTTTTGAAAATAAAGCTATGGGGCCTCACTCACCGAAACAGCTTGGTCTCCCCGTATCAATCATTCTCTCTCTCTCCTTCTCACTCTTTTTCAGGCTGATTCCTTGGAGCATAGAGGCTCCCTGTGATCACTTAACTGCCCAGGTTTCTAAGACCTGAACGGGAAGACGTTCTGCGTCTTCACTCCCTCGGGAGACCAGGAGGGCAACTGTGGCCTCCGTGAACAGGGCAAACTTCTTGCCTTGGAGCTTTATTGGCTTTCTGTGTTAACCAAGGAATATCAGCCTCTTTCTCCACTAATTTTCCTACTACACTATTTTCTCCTAATCTCTTTTCTAATTAAATAGTCCTTTCTAAGACACCGACTCCGTCCCCACTTCGAATTCCCTGGATCCACCGGGGCTGGACCGCGGCACTCAATGGACTGTCTGATGTTGCCTAATTCTTGAATTCAACACAAAGGTTTTGTCAAGCTCATTGCATTTATAAGGTGTCACTCCACTATGTCTTTTTTTTTTTTAATTAAAAAAAAATTTAAACTTTTCATTTTTGGCTGTGCTGAATCTTTGTTGCTGCCTGGGCTTTTCTTTAGTTGCAGCGAATGGGGGCTACCCTCGAGTTGCAGTATGCAGGCCTCTCTTATGTTGGGAGCACAGGCTCTAGGGTGTGCGGGCTTTGGTAGTTGCGGTGTACAGGTTCAACAGTTGTAGCGCATGGGCTTAGTTGTTCTGAGGCATGTGGGATCTTCCTGATCAGGGATCGAACCCATGTCTACTGCATTGATAGCCATATTCATTACTACTGAGCCACTAGGGAAGCCCTGTGTCCCATTTTCTGACCTTTGGGTAAAATCCTTGCCACACACATTACATTTCTGTGTCTTCTCTCCAGGATAAATATGCTGATATCTAGTGACAAAGGAGTAATAATGTGAAACTTTGCCACAGTCATTGTATTTTAAAAGCTTTGCAAAATTCAATACACTTGTAATGTTCTGTGCAGTGCAGATTACTTGATTATTGGTGAAAAGTGAGACCCAAGTAAGAGTTTTTTCTAGTGTTCACCCCAACTGTGAGGTAATTTTGAGAATGAATTCTTTGGTGATTGAATTCCTTGTCTAAAACACATTTATCACATTTCCCTCCAAAAGGACCTTTCAAATGAAGAGGTGGACACCTGCTAAAACCATTTCTTAAATTTCCTCACAGATTACCTAACAGGAAGTTAGACTTGAGAGGATCTGTCACACTCATTTTATTAATAAAGTTTCTCTCCACTATGATTCTTCGGTCAACTTTAAAGTACAAATTTTGACTTAAGATTTAGAGACAGTTATAAAATTTCTACAATTTCTATCCAGTACGGATTTTCTTGTAATAAATGAAGCTGTGCCACTCATGAATGTACACAAGTTTCTCCCCACCATGAATTTCCCATGACTTTAAAATGTCAGTATTAAATGAAGATCTTCCCACATATATCCATTAACTTGGTTTACTATCGTATTGATTCCCTGATGTGTAGTAAGGTTTGAGGTCTGAGTAAAGGCTTTTCATTACTTACTGCCTTTGAAAGGTTTCTCTCCATTATGAATTCTCTGATGAACTGAAAGGTCTGAATTTTGACTACTGACTTCATCACATTCCTCACAATACTATAATTCTTCTCCAGGCTCATTTCTCAGGTGCTGACTGAGGGTTGACCTGTGATGAAAAATTCTGCCACACTTAACTACATTTCTAAGACTGCTCTCCTGTATGAATTTTCTGATGATGTCTAAGGTGTACTTTCTGACTAAAGACCTTGCCACAATCATTACATTTGTAAGGTTTCTCTCCAGTATGGACTCTCTGATGTCTTGCACAGTTTGAATGACAACGAAAGACTCCGTGACATACATCACACTTACATGATTTCTCTTCCCTATGGACTAATTTATGCTGAGTGAGGGCTGAGTTCTGATTAAAGCTTTTGTCACACTCATTACATTTGTAAGGTTTCTCTCCAGTATGAATTCTCTGATGAATTCCAAGGTTTGATTTTTGATTGACGGCCTTGCCACATTCATCACATTTGTAAGGTTTCTCTCCAGTATGAATTCTCTTATGTCTTGGAATGCTGGAATCATGACAGAACATTTTATCACATATATCACATTTATATAATTTCCCTTCCGTGTGGATTAACTGATGTCTACGAAATTTTGTGCTGTAATGGAAGGACTTTCCACACTCATTACATTCATAAGATTTCTCCAGTATGATTTCTCTGATGGAACACAAAGATTGCCTTTTCCCTAAAGACCTTGCCACACTCATTACATCTGTAGGGTTTCTCTCCAGAATGAATTCTCTGATGACATGTAAGGGTTGCTTTTTGACTAAAGACCTGGCCACACTCATTGCATTTGTAAGGTTTCTCTCTAGTGTGAATTTTCAAGTGATCTGTAAGGTCTGTTTTTTGACCAAAGAGCTTGCCACACTCATTACATCTGTGAGGTTTTTCTCCAGTATGAATTCTCTGATGATTTGCAAGGTGTGGATTTCGACTAAAGACTTTTTCACATACATCACATTTATGTAATTTCTCCTCTGTATGGATGACCTGATGTCTACTGAGGTTTGATCTCTGAAGAAAGATTTTGCCATCCTCACCACATTTGTAAAGTCTTTCCCTCTGTGCTTCCTGGTTTTGTGTCACTATTAAAGGATGCATGTAATTACTCCCATATGTATCAGAAATGTTCATTTCTACACTAGAAGAAATTCTCTGAAGCAGTGAAAATGGGGCACAACTGTTGAGAATCTTGTCAGCTTGAATGAATTCATCAGTTTTGTCTTCACTTTTAAAAATATACAGTTCATCCTGAAAGCTTAAGGCAAGCCAATTTTCAATAGGCTTGATTCTGGCAACACTTTTATCATGTTGATCTTTATTACTAGTGAGATTTTCATTATGGGTTATAAGTATTCCTTTGTAATTTTCTTCCTCATCTTTCTGCTTAGACTGGAAGTTGTATATATTTTCCTGAATGACCCTAAGATAAAAATGGTCCATTTCATTCCTTTCAGGTCTTCCCAGTATCCATAACTGGAATACCTCTCCTCTATCAGAGTTTGTCTTCAGTTGTAATTTCTTGACCACAGGTGGTGTAAGAGATATCTACAAGATATAATGAACTGTATACATTCAATTCATTTAAATTTGTAAATAAATGTTTGTTAAACGCACAGTAATATACCAAAAGTAATACTTATGTCAAGCAATTATGAAGCTCCCCAACCATGATCATAGAATTTGTAGCAATAAGAAAGTAATGATTCTTTACTACAATGAAAGGGATCAAAGGTAATTCTAATAATTTTAGGGCACCCTAGTTTCAAATAACCTATCACAAAAACAGGCACATTGGAAAAACTTCCGTTATCTATTAAAGAAAGTGTACTTTTCAACCATTAACACCAAAGTGCATACCAATTATACGTAAATATTATGGTCTTCTTTAAGTGAAGCAAAAAGAATATTAAACCATATGTATATATATATTCTGCCTAATTATTACACATGAATAAATGAAAAAGAACATGAAATATATTCTATAACTAAATAATCCAAAACTAGATTATCTAATGAATACCCTAAATGAGTGGTGGTTCAGAATTGAGAAAGAAATACAGCACTGTGAAAATGAAGAATTTGATAAAATAGTTTTTGAAAAGGCTAAATATTTTTCTAAGTACCTTGCCTATATCTGTATACCCATGAAGTAGCATAAAACATTCTGAAAACCATCATCTGTAAATAAAAATTAAATACATTAAATATCAACAAATGAAACATTCTTTAGTTATATCAAGAGCCAGTAAATAGAGCAATTCCACACATATGCAGGAACTTTAAATATATAGTTTATTGGCTCCAAATTATATGTAATGAAGAGTGAGCAACATGTAAATTTATTTAATTAGGTTCAGACATAATATTGTTAAAAAGTTTCCCAGATGGCTCAGTGGTAAAGAATTCGCCTGCCAATGCAGGAGAAACAGGAGATATGGGTTTGATTGCTGGGTTGGGAAGATCTCCTGGAGGAGGAAATGGCAACCCACTCCAGTATCCTTGGCTGGAGAATCCCATGGACACAGGAGCCTGGTGGGATATAGTCCAGGGAGTCACAAATACAGGGACATGATTGAGCGACTGAACAGGCATGCACAATATTGCTAAAAACAAAGGGCAAAAGAAAGAGATACAAGACATAATGCAGACAAAGTGGTACTATAATAAATGTAACAGGATACTGTTTCTTTTCATATAAAAGTAACTTTTGAGTCTTTCAGTTCACTTCATGTCAGTTCAGTTGCTCAGTCATGTCCGACTCTTTGCGATCCCATTAATCTCAGCACGCCAGGCCTCCCTGTCCATCACCAATTCCCGGAGTTTACTCATATCCAGTCTTTAGAAACACACTATTCTCTGCCATCTAATTCTACTTATTCATTGTTAAAAGCGTGCAGAAGATAATCACAATTCTTCAAGTAAGGGAAGTAGATTCAGGGCTTTACATACATGACCTCAGTTGACAAATAGTTAAGAGAAAGAAGGTGTGAATCTGAACCTACAGACAGACAACATATTCTTTTTTTCTTAGGCTGCACCACACGACTTCCAGGATCTTAGTTCCCCGACCAGGGATTGAACCAGGGACATCAGCAGGCAAATTGCAGAATTCTTACCACTGGACTGCCAGGGAATTCCCGAGACAACATATTATTAGCATGACTCCCCATTCGAGTAGTCCACCAGACTAAGGTATCAAGACAATTCAGTGAAGAACGGATTTTGAAAAACTGGTGCCTATCAAAAGAATATTCACAGTGGGAAAATGAAAGGATCTCTATCTGAACTTTACATGTGTACAAATAATAGCTCCAATTTAAAAGTTTTGGCTATTATGAAAAATCTTCTACTGAACATTTATTACAAGATGTTTATACGGATAAATGTTTTCAAATCTCTTGGGTATACCTGTAAAAGCAACACTGCTGGGTGTGATATTGTCATTTATAAGAAACAGGGATGTGGTCATTCAGATGAGAAATTCATTAATTCCACTCACACCTTCTTTGGCTAAATTCATGTTCATTAAGGCCTTGCCTTGATGGAAGGACACTGAGAAATTAGGGGAACCCATGGCTATGGGTGCATAAAGAATTCTAGAACCACAATGGCCAAAAAAAAAAAAAATTAGAAAATGGGCAAAATGAGAAAGACTTTTCACTAAAGCTGGAATATAGAGTAAAAGTAGGAAAAAGAAAATATTTTCAACATCACTAACCAGTGAGTGTGGGACCTTCACATTTTCTGTTTCCTCCATGTACACCCCCTACTACCTTCAGAGTTCATAGAAAACTAAGAGTCTCCACTACCCACTGGAGATGATCATTATGAACTTGTAATTATGGAAAGTGGCAACTGGGAACAAAGTTTTTCAAAACCATTCTCAGCGCACCAAGTGTGCACTGCCAATGCACTAGAGTTGAACTGATATTACATTTCCAGGAGATGATATATCAAAATCACAAAACGTATCTCAGAGACAGGCTATCTCTCTCCCAGCCAACAGTTCCAGTAGCAGGAAGGCATCAGATAAGTACTTTGCTGAAGCAAGAGTCTACAAGAGGAAAAACGAGTAAATGCTCACATCTCAAACATGCATGTCTCCTGGATCAAGACCAACCCACTGGCAAAGACGAGGAGGAATGATTCTGAAAACAACAGAGACTGTGCAGGGAAGCTACAGGTCCTGAACACCACAATAACCCCTGACAACTACTACTATAATTTCATGTATGCTCACTGATGGTGCTTGTGGATTTATCTATGTAGCATTTAATCTGATGGTAAATTTATCTATGATTTCATGTCAGTCCCCACAGCCCCGTGCTCTGCCTCTTGCTACAATATGATCAACAGAAATTTCTACACATAAGAAAGAAATGTGATTTACTGTGGCTTTTCCAGAATCATTGTTCTTTATCTTGCTAAAGACTGAGGACACAATGGAGGGGTCAAGGAAAACATTTCAGAAATTTACCTTCTGCTGGCCTCCTTCAGAATACACAGGGAACAGTATACAATGCAGAAACGTAGCTCACTTTCTAGAATGGCTAACTCAAAACGCACATGAGTAGAAAACAGGACAGTGGGACTGTTAAAGTTTGTCATTGAGCTTTAAATACAGAGTGAGTTCTGAAATAATTGTATCACGAAGTGGGTAGATTTTCTGAGGAAGTTAGGTTGAAGTTCCTGATGCCACATCCTGAAGCTTTTCATGTCTGAGCCAACAGGGCTTTGAGTCAGTCAACCAAGGCAGGGGTTCCCAGGAGGCAAAGAGGGGAAATGCAGAGATACCCTAGAGCAGATCCCCACTTCAAAGAGAAGTGATCCTCACCCACAGAGAGTAGGTTCCTGTAGGTCTCCAGCATCACGTCCCTGTACAAAGTCCTCTGAGCAGGGTCCAGACATTCCCACTCCTCCTGAGAGAACTCTACGTTCATGTGAGCGGATGTCAACAATCCCTGAAATGAAAATATATTTCACCAAAGGGCTCTGAGGAGAGTTCTTATTCTCATGGAAAATAAGGAGAGGAGAGAGGGATAAGGATCAATTCAGTTGCAGCATGTATTCTGACAGATCTATGCGAAGGGATTTGGAGCAAATTGTGTATCTCTAATTTTAATTCCTCATACTTTTTCACATAATTATAATGTCCTCCAATCAATGTGGATTTTTCATACTTGTAGACAATACATGAAATACACACAAATAAAAGCCAGCCATGGGTGGTCTAGGCTGAAGTAGCATCTGAATGAAAATAAAAACACAACATACCAAAATTTATGATATGCACTCAGAGCTGTACTAAAGGGGAAGTCCACATTGCTAAAAGCTTACAACAAGTAGTAGAAAGTGGCAGCTTGACACTACTGTTCAAAACACTAATGAACACCAGAGACATTAGACAAGAAAAAATTCAAAGTTATTCCTGTACAAAGTCAAGAGTAAAATTACCTGTTTTTGTAGGTGACAAGAGTTTTCAAGTAGAAACCAAAAAGATTCCAAAATAAAACTACTACCTTAAAAAACAACTTTACAAAAGTCACAGCCAAAAAAAAAAAAAAAAGCACACAAAAATCAATTGCATTTCTATACACAATGAACAATACCAACAGAAAATTAGAGAACAATCCTATTTACTATGGGCTTCCCTGATAGCTCAACTGGTAAAGAATCTGCCTGCAATGCGGAAGACCCTGGTTTGATTCCTGGGTCCAGAAGATCTGCTGGAGAAGGGACAGGCTACCCACTCCAGTGTTCTTGGGCTTCCCTTGTGGGTCAGCTGGTAAAGAATCTGCCTGCAATGAGGGAGACCTGGATTTGATCCCGGGGTTAGGAAGATCCCCTGGAGAAGGGAAAGGCTACCCACTCCAGTATTCTGGCCTGGAGAATTCCATGGACTGTATAGTCCATGGGGTCGCAAAGAGTCAGACACAACTAAGCAACTTTCACTTCACTTTAACTTCCTATTTACTATAGCATCAAAAGGGGTAGAATACTTTGGAACAAATGAATCAAGGAGGTGAAAGACTTGTACACTGAAAACTAGTAAATGTTCTGAAAGAAGTCCACGGAGATAGAAATAAACAAAAAGACAGCCATACTCATGGATTTGAAAATGTAATACTCTTAAAATGACCACATTACCAAAGTGTTCTAGAGATTCAATGGAATTGATAAATTTCAATGGCAATTTTTGCAGTAATAGAAAACAAAAATCATACTAAAGTTCATAGGGAATCTCAAGTGAAGTGAAGTGAAGTCGCTCAGTCCTGTCTGACTCTTTGCGACCCCATGGACTGTAGCCTACTACGCTCCTCTGTCCATGGGATTTTCCAGGCATGAGTACTAGAGAGGGTTGCCATTTCCTTCTCCAGAGGATCTTCCTGACCCAGGGATCAAACCCAGGTCTCCCACACTGTAGGCAGACACTTTACCATCTGAGCCACCAGGGAATCTCAAGGGACCTCAAAGGGCCAAAATACTCTTGAAAAAGAAGATGGAGGTCATCGTTGTGAGATTTCAAGACATATTACAAAGTAATCAAGATGATGTGGTACTGGCATAAACAAAGATACATCAGCTAATGAAGCAGATTAGAGTACCAGAAACAGGAAATATTATGGCAGCCCAGTGGTTAGAACTCCCTGTTAGTGCTGAGGGCCCGGATTTGGTCCCTGGTCAATGAACAAAGATCTCACAAGCTAAGAGGTGCAGCAGAAAAAAGAAAAAAAAGAATATCAGAAATAATTCTTGATAAATATGAAAAATGTATTGACATGGATGCCACACAAAGAAGGATGGTCTGTCTCAATAATGAATGGTGCTGACGGAATAGGACACAATAAACAAAACAAAAAGACAACCCACAGATTGGGAGGAAATATTTGCTAATGATGTAACTAATAAGGAATTAGTCTCCAAAATTTACAACAGCTTATGACACTTAATGGACTTCCCTGGTGGCTCAGAGGTTAAAGTGTCTGCCTGGAATGCAGGAGACCAGGGTTCGATCCCTGGGTCGGGAAGATCCCCTGGAGAAGGAAATGGCAACCCACTCCAGTACTCTTGCCTGGAGAATCCCATGGAGGGAGGAGCCTGGTAGGCTACAGTCCATGGGATTGCAAAGAGTCGGACACAACTGAGCGACTTTACTTTCACTTATGACACTTAATAGCATCAAAACAAATAACCCACTCAAAAAATGGGTGGCACAAGACCTGAATAGATATTTCTTCTCTAAAGAGTGTATATAGATGGCCAATAGGCATATGAAAAGATGTTCAAAATCGCTAGTTACAAGAGAAATGCAAATCAAAACTATAATGATGTATCACCTCACACTGGTCAAAAAAATCTACAAACAACAAATCCTGGAGAGGGTGTGGAGAAAAGGGAACCCTCCTGCACGGCAGGTGGGAATTTAAAATTGCTTCAGCCACTATGGAGAACAGTATGGAGTTCTTAAAAAACTAAAAACAGAGCTACCATATGACCCTGCAATCCCACTCCTGGGCATATATCCAGAGAAAAACATGACCCGAAACACACATGCACCCCAATGTTCATTGCAGCACTGTTTACAATGGCCAAGACGTGGAAACAACCTAAATATACGTCGACAGAGGAATAGGTAAAGATGTGGCACAAATACACAATGGAATATTACTCAGCCATTAAAAAGAATGAAACAAGGCCATTTGCAGCAACATGGACAGACCCAGAGAGTGTCATACTGACTGAAAGAGTCAGAGGGAGAAGGAGAAATATCATATGACATCCTTTATATGCGGAATCTAAAAAGAAATGATACAAATGAACATACTTGCAAAACAGAAAGAGACTCACAGACTTAGAAAATGAACTCATGGTTGCCAAGGGGAAGGGGTGGTTGGGGACCTTAGGAAGGTCATGTACACACTGCTATGTTTAGAGTGGATAACCAATGGGAACCTACTGTATAGCACATGGAACTCTGCTCAATGTTATGTGCCAGCCTGGATGGGAATGGGGTTTGGTGGGGGAATGGATAAACGGACACGTATGGCTGAGTCCCTTCACTGTTTACCTGAAACTAACACAACACTGTTAGTCAGCTATACCCCCAGTATAAAATATTTTTGTTGTTAAAAGAAAATTTTAAAAAAATAATAATGAATGGTGCTGAGAATGTAGGTATCTTCTAGCAAAAGAACGAAGCTGAAACCTTACCTGCTTTTATCAAAGATAAAACCTACTTTTATCAAAGATAAAAACTTCAGTGTGTCACCCAGCACTGCAACTAACACCCAGTGCAGCCAAATAAATCAATAAATATTTTTACAATTACACTGACAGAGGGCTCACTGAGAAAACTTGAAAGAAGTTCCAAAAGAGTGGCATGAAAGGTCATTATATACGTGGACCCACACAAACACACACATACACATAAAATGTTAGTAATCTTCCCACTATTAAAACCATTAACACGACAGTGTAGGAAAAACTCAAGGCCAGGGAATATACTGAAGATATAATTTCAACTGTAAAAGATATATACTCTTGAAATCATGAGGAGTGATTGCAACTGGCATCAAAAAACATTTTTTTAAAGGATTAAAAGGGAGTCCTATTAACAAAAAAACCCACAAATTACATAATCTATAAGATGAGTAATTTTGTAGAAACTTAAACCTACTAAGTTGGAAACACTAAGAAATAAAAAGTTTGAACAGAATTATAACTATAGAGATTCAAATTGTAATCAAAAATCTCAAAAACTCAGGAAAAGGTGTCTATACGACATAATTCTACCAAACATTTACAAAAAAGATTACCACTACTCCTGCTAATTGGACAGCATCACTGACTCGATGGACATGAGTTTGAGTAAGCTCCAGGAGTTGGCAATGGACAGGGAAGCCTGGTGTGCTGCAGTTCATGGGGTCGCAAAGAGTCAGACACGACTGAGCAACTGAACTAAACTGAATCCTGCTAAATATCTTGCGCCGAGTCAGGAGAAAACACTGCCAAACTCAATCAGTGTGGCCAGCATGATTTTGATACCCAACCCAGAGAATATCTGACATCATGACCAAATGGATTTTATTTCTATAAGGCAAGGATGACTCAAGGTACAAAAATCAATTAATATGATACACTAACAGAATAAAGCGAAAAAAAAAAAAGCACACCACCATCTCAGTTGATGCAAAAAATTCCTGTGGCAAAATTCAACAATTTCCCCATATATAACACTCAACAAAACAGAAATAGTAAACTACCTCAACATAATAAATCCTATACAGGAAAGGAATACCCCTAACATCATACTCAAAGGTGAAAGAATGAAAGCTTTTCTTCTCAAATCAAGAAGAGGACAAGGATGTACATACTCCACACAACTGTTCAACAAACTACTCAATCTCCTAGCCAGAGCAAATAGACAAGAAAAAGAAATCAAAATTATCCAAAACTGAAAAATGATTAAAATTATCTTTTTTCCTAGAAAACAAGGTTTTAACTGTACAAATCATAAATGCTGGTGTTGTTTACTCACTCAGTCATGTCCGACTCTTTCTGATCCCATGGACTGTAGCCTGCCAGGATCCTCTGTCCAGGGATTTCCCAGGCAAGAACACTGGAGTGTGTTGCCACATCCTTCTCTAAGGGATCTGCCCGACCCAGGGATCGAACCTGTGTCTCCTGATTGGCACATGGATTCCTGACCACTGACCGCAAGGGAAGCCCACAAACATAAGTAGTCCACTTACGGAAAACAGAATCTAGGATTCCACTCTAGGATTCAGTGGAATCCCTATCAAAGTTCCCATGGCAATTTTGGCAGAAATAGAAAAATGCTAAAATTCATAGAGAATCTCAAGCAAACTGTCAAAAGGCTCTTGAAAAAGAAGAAAGATGGAGGTGTTCCTTTTCTATATTTCAAAACATAATATGAAGTAATCTAGGGGACTTCCCTGGCAGTCCAGTGGTTAGGATTCTGCCTTCCAATGTAGGGGGTGCAGGTTCGAGCCCTGGTCAAGGTGTTAAGATCCCATATGCCTCACAGCCAAACAGCCAAAACATAAAACAGAAGCAATATTGTAACAAATCCAATAAAGACTTTAGAAACTGTCCACATCAAAAAATGAAAATAAAAAACAACAACAAAAAAAACCCACCAAGTAATCTAGATGGTAGGGTACTTGCTGCTGCTGCTGTCGCTTCAGTCGTGTCCGACTTGTGTGACCCCAGAGACGGCAGCCCACCAGCCTCCCCTGTCCCTGGGATTCTCCAGGCAAGAAAACTGGAGTGGGTTGCCATTTCCTTCTCCAATGCATGAAAGTCAAAAGTGAAAGTGAAGTCGCTCAGTCATGTCCGACTCCTAGCAACCCTATGGACTGCAGCCTACCAGGCTCCTCCGTCCCTGAGATTTTCCAGGCAAGAGTACTGGAGTGGGGTGCCATTGCCTTTTCCAAGGGTACTTATATAAACATAAATATATAAACCATTGGAGCAAAAGTGAGTACTCAGAAATAATCCTTTGCATGTACGTAAAATGTACTGAGGAGGGTGCTGAGACTACACAATGGAAAAAGGACAGTCTCAATAATAAATGGTGCTAAAAACTGAGTATCTACCAACAACACAATAAAGCTGGAATTTAACCTGCATCAATCAGAGAAATTGCGATGTCAAAGGACACAATCAACAGAAAACCTCTAAGGGGGACAACATATAAAGTGATACAAAGAATTTCCAACTCTCATAGATTTAGATTGATTTCATACTTTAAAATTAATGATGGCATAAAACAACCTCTATCACTCATGTCTGTTTCTCAAATATCCATCCCATTCCCAATCATTAAGATTTTGAAGCCAGTGACCCACTCATTTACCTACAAATATATTATAAAAATCAGAAAAAAAAATTTCTCCTCACTTGTATCTTTCAGAATTCAGCAGGCATTTGTGCATATTAATACTCAACCTCTGTGTGTAGCTTCTTTCATCCTGGTTGACAGAGAGCAGAAAGGGCATCCAGATGGGCCCTAAGCAATCCCTGCTGCCCAATAGCACTGAGATCCTGTCTCTAACCCGTGGGTGAGAAGCCCTGCCCAGGACGGTGCCCAGGGGAGCCTCCTCACAAGGGCAAGTCACCAGGTCATGGGGAGACGGGATCCAAGTGGAGACGACAGACCCTGAGGAAAGGCCCCGGGTGAGTGTGCATGTACAGGAGACAGACAGGATAGTTGAGTCAGACATGATTAGCGAGTCCAGAGACGGGCATTTCAGGAAGGACAGACTGAGAATCCACTGAGAATACGACCTTACCTGAGAAAGAGCCATGCCCGACTCCTTTTCTTTCCTCTTCCTCATCTTCTGTGTGTCTTCCTCAGGGAACATGAGACTTTAGAGGTCAATCTTAAAAGTTACAAACATGCTGTTTAAGGCTAGAATGAACATCCCCCCTCTCTGTGTCACAACCACAGAGGAGAAAGCTTACCATGTGGAACAGAGTCCTCTGCTGCCCACTGTCACAGGAGGGACTCACAACAGTCAACTCCCACACACAGTCTAACATGGTGTTTTTCCCCACACTTTCCATAAGATCGCACTCCCCTCCTGGTGAGGCCTCATGCACACAGCAGCAGTGGGCACCTCTGCTTATCCCACAATCCCCTGCATGTCACACACCAGGCCTTGATCCATCCCTATGCAGAGCAGAGCTCCCTCAGCTTCAGCCCACAGACCCATATCTAACAGGACATATCGCCTACTGAAAACATTCTGAAATCTTGAATGTGGTGTTTTAGACACCAGAAGGATAGAAGTTTACTTTCGTATTTTCCTGTAAGAGGGCTTATTTATTTTGAATAAAGAGTGATTATTTAATTAAAAAAAAATCCTGCAATCTTACCCTTAGCACTCATAAATTTCCTTCTGGTGCAAACAAACTTACAAGCAATACAATAACAGAAAACATTCCAAGCCTTAATAACTGATGCCTGAGAGAAAAATACATGAGAAGACACTCAAGGGCCCACTAGATTTCAAGTCACACTACTTTCACATCCAGTGACCCAAACCAAACACTGTCATCTCCAAAAATGACTACTGAGAGATGTCTCCAACAATGTACATGTCCCAGTGGGACATTTATTTATTTATTTTTAAAAAAGAAAAAAGAATCAAGGACTTCCCTGGTGGTCCACTGGTTAAGAATCCACCTTCCAATGCAGAGGACAGGGGTCTGATCCCTGGTCTGGGAGGACTCCACATCCCAAGGGGCAACTAAGCCCGTGCACCACAACTAAGGAGTCCACACGCCTAGAACCTGTGCTGGGCAACAAGAGAAATCTCTACAATCAGAAGCCCAGGCACTGCAACTAGAGAGTAGCACCCTCACCACAACTAGAGAATGCCTGTGCACAGCAAGAAAAAAAAAATTTTTTTTTTAATAAATAAAGTTCGGCACAGCCAAAAAATAAATTTGAAAAAAAATTTAAGAGTCAAAAAAGAAAAAGTAATTCCATTACAAAAAACAGAATATTTTAAATAAATGTTCCACTAAAAAGGCACTATGTAGTGAAATCAGTCATTTCCTGCCGAGGCCAGCACAAACAAGAGTCGCACCTGCACAGGGAGAGAACGGAGCATCCCCGCTAAGAAAAGTAAGAGAGACAAAAGATGGGGTTGAGAGGATCAGACCAAAATGGCTGATGCCTTTCTTTATTGTGCAGCAGTATATATAGGATAATGTACGTGACTTATGACATTTACAAGATTGTGTTTAATCTCAAGATACAATCACCAGACCCTTACCATTGTGTACAGAACATAATACCTTTTCCTATGAAGTGTTGCAGAAACTAGACATCCTGGAGCCTTAAGGGCTATAAAAATTCTTCAGGGGGGCGGGACAGGGAGCTTAGGAACATGCCTAAGGCTCTGCATACCTGCCGAGCAGCTCCCAAGACTTAACCCTTCACGGGCAGTCACCCGCAGCTCCCCTCTCTTTATTTTTTAAAAGCTCCATAAGATGTCGGTGTTGCAACATGTTTTTATGTATCAAAACTCTCATATGTAAAAATTCTTTAACAATGCTACGAATAAGACAAGGAGCTAAACAAATTACGATAAGTACAACAGTCAGAACCGCGCCCACAGCAATTATGCTTCGCCACAGTGAATGAAGGCTAGGGAAGTTAGAAAATAAATTTTGTAAAAAATTGTTGACAGTATCAGCTATATTCAGAGTAGCTTTTGGAGAATTTTCAATATTAAGAATTTCATTATGCAATTGCAAAAGATCTAGAGAAACATTAGTATTAAACCAAATTCCTTGTAGATGTTTTTTCACCTTATCCCACGGAAAATCAGATGCATTGTAAGCCTTTTTTGTAACACAAATCCAATTATAATTAGCATGACATTGAATTTTCATGCGAAAACTAATGCTCTGAACTTGTTCTCCTAGAACTCTAACCACATCATATAAGGCTGATAATCTATCTTCCATTTTTTTATCTATGTCTTCTTGTGTTCCCATTACTTTAGTAACATTATATGACAAGGAGTCTACAGTATGAGCAGCTTGAATGGATTGTGCTAAAGATACAGAAGCGGTAACAGCAGTTGCTATAAGGGTGATTAAAGATACTATACCCAGAACAATCAGGCTCAAACTTCTTTTTGTGCGGCTAAGAGCCGTGTTAATGCGTTGTAGCAATTCTAAAGCAGTCTCGTCATACCAAGCTTCAGCTATTTCAACAGGTAACATTACAAAAGCAGGTTGTTTTACTATTATAACTTGTTCTCCTTTGGCAACACCTCTAATGCAATTGGTAAGTATGCAATTAGAACAAGTTAAATGATAAATATTCAATGACAGTGTTATTTCCACATGGCCTTGTATCAACATGAATGGGTAAGGGACACAAGCTCGGGGATATAAAAACCCTGTAACTCCTACATTACCATATTTACTCCCACTAATATTGGGTTGTAAATATAGGCTATTGCCATGACCAAAAGCAGCCAAAAGTTTCCACAGTTCTGTTTGATATACTTGAGCAGTGTTTACAGAGAGAATGGGTGGATGCTGTCCTCGATATTCGGGGAAATCAGGTGTTCCCCCAGGTGCCCAGTCCCATAAAAAGGTGGCATTGGCATTGTTGATGTTGTACACTGATGCAACCCGGGCTCGACATAAAGTCCAAGGAGTGTCTATTCCTATGCCGATGCTTAAATGTTTGTCACAAAACGGAATGTCGAGAGGTCCGGTTCCGTCACGGTACGATCTTTTTCCGGTTTTTTCATCAATGCCAGAAATAGTTACTCGAGGGTAGGATATCTCAGCTGACACCTGTATGCAGTGAGGATGTTGTGATTGATAAGAAAAGCACATAGGATATTGTGTAGTAAGACCATAAAAAGAGATATTGGCTTGCTGAGGAGAAATGTGAATGTCCGATTTTCCTCCTAAAAGACTTGTATCGTTGACATAAACAGGTACTATCTCTCTATCCCATCCTAATGATTGAATCATAGGCGGATCAGGAATGTATGCCCAAAAAGCCGCAGCCGCCCCGTTTTGTATCCGCTGTAACAATAATAACATGATCAGTATGTTTGTAGGTGTCACTGGAGGTTGTACATGAGCCTCATTCCAAGCATATTGCATCAACGCCTCAATCTGCCTTTGGGTAGGCAGCTCACTCGTGGGCTCGCCCAATGTCATGCGATGCATTTGATATGTCAGGGAGTTCCTCCGTCGCGCATACCAGCCTCTCCGGGATCCAGCGCGGCACTTCGGCATCCTGTGGAAAAATACAAACATGTCCCCGTCCCCATATTAATACAGGGTCTGGCCCATACCACAGATTGGTAAGTGGATCTTTCCATTGTACAAGTGGTTTTTTGCATGAGGACCGTTCTCCCCAAAAACGCTGGGCTGCTGAATTGCCTTCTGCGTCTAAAGTTAAAAAGTTTAGAACAAAAAGAGCATGATTTAAGGCGTTATGCGGTGAGAGACTATACAGTTCATTCCCCTTTTTTAGTTTTAATAATTGATGTTTAAGGCGTTGATGGGCTCGTTCTACAATACCTTGTCCCTGTGGATTATATGGAATTCCTGTTTTATGATGAATTTGGAAAGAAAGACAAAAACGTTGGAAAGAACGGCTAGTATAACCAGGTCCATTATCTGTTTTAAGGGTGTGTGGGATTCCTGAAATAGAAAAGCAAAAAAGCAAATGTTGAATACAGTGACGAGTTGATTCTCCAGTATGAAGGGAGGCCATGAGAAAATGGGAAAAGGTGTCGATGGAGACATGAACATATTTAAGACGCCCAAATTGAGGAATGTGAGTGACATCTGTTTGCCAGAGATGATTAGGGCGTAGACCTCGAGGGTTGATACCATATTGAGGGAGAACAAAGAATTGAGGACAGGTAGAGCAAGATTTAACGATTTGTCGTGCAGCTTCACTGGAAATCTTAAATTGTAACCGTAAAGAATGACTATTTTGGTGATTAAGTTATGAGATTTTCGGGCTGCATCGATAGCTGATTGAAAAAACACCTGTTTAGTAAGAACGTCCGCAGTGTGGTTGCCTTGTACCAGGGCACCAGGAAGGGTGGAATGTGCACGAATATGCCCAAAGAAACACGGGTATTGGCGACGGTGAAGGGCCTGTTGAATTAATGTAAATAAGTTAAGAACTTCAGGAGAGGTTGTGCCGATAACTGGAACAGTTTCAAGCATTTGTAAGGCACCGACCACATAGGAGCTGTCTGTAAATAAATTGAAGGAAGTGGGTACAGTCAGCAATGCTTGATGAACTGCAAATAATTCCACAACCTGAGCAGAAGAGAAACTGGTATGTGCATAATAGGTTTGATGGTTAATAATTAAAGCTGCAGTACCATTAGAAGATCCATCTGTAAATATAAGTGTCGCTTCGGGAATGGGTTGTCGGCGAACTATTTTTGGAAAAATAAAGGCATGAAAGCTAGCAAATTGTAACAATTTATCAGAAGGATAATGATGAGTAATCCGTCCCAGGTAATTTGCGAAAGCTATAGACCAATTATCTGAAAATTGAAAAAGCCAATTTTGTTGTTCTAAAGCATAAGGAATACAAATGAAAGGGGGTTCCATACCAAAAAATTGGATGGCCTCATGGCGTCCTTTTGCTACAATTTTTGCAACAAGCTCATAGTAAGGGAGCAGATGTTTAGTTGGAGTAGCAGATAGATATATCCATCGCAAAGGTTTATCTTGATAAAGTACCCCTGTGGGTGCTCGAGGGGTAGGAAGTATATACAAACCCCATGATCGTTGGTAATCACAATAAGTAATCTGTTGTTGTCTAATAGCTTCTTCTATTGATTGTAAGGCTGATCGTCCTTCTAAAGAAAGTGTTCGGGGTGACGCAGGGTCAGAGTCACCTTTAAGGATGTCAAATAATGGTTGCAAGGTGTAGGTGGGTAATTTTAAATAAGGGCATATCCAATTAATGTCTCCTAGAAGTTTTTGAAAATCATTTAGAGTTTTTAAATGGTCAGTCTGTAATTTTACTAATTGGGTATTATAAACGCGAGGATATAAGGAGAAACCCAAATAATTATAGGGAAAGTGAGTTTGAATTTTTTCATCAGCAATAACAAGACCATTAAGACTTAAGTGTTTTTTTAGAATAGAAAAAGCTTGATACAATAGATGTTCGTCAGCATGAGCTAATAATATATCATCCATATAATGAACTAAATATAATTGAGGAAAGAGTTGACGAACGGGAGCTAATGCTGTAGCAACAAATTTTTGACACAACGTAGGGCTATTAGTCATTCCTTGTGGGAGGACTCTCCACTGATAGCGTTGCATAGGTTCTTTAAAATTAACAGAGGGCAAACTAAAGGCAAATCTTTTACAATCTTGGGGTGCAAGAGGAATAGTGTAAAAACAATCTTTTAAATCTATAATAATGATATAGGATTTGTCAGGTATAGCGGAAGGAGTGGGCAATCCAGGTTGTAGGGCTCCCATATGCATCATCATTTCATTTACCTTACGAAGGTCTTGTAGCAATCTCCATTTTCCAGATTTCTTTTTAATAACAAAAATTGGGGAATTCCACGCAGAGGTAGAGGGTTCAATATGCCCAAGTCTCAGCTGTTCCTGCACCAGCTGTTGTGCGGCAAAAAGTTTCTCTTGTGTTAGGGGCCACTGATCGACCCATACCGGTTCCTCAGATTTCCAATCAATAGGATCGGCATGTGTCACAGGAGAATCAGAGGTCCCTAGGGAAAGCACCCCAAGCCCTTTCGACTTTGATTAGATTTTAAATCAAGGGGTAAAATGATACCTTGATGTTGTTTGCCTAAACCTTGGTTTGGGAGTAAACCCTGATCTAACATCAAATCTGTTACGGTGGATGAAGGACTATATAAATAAACACCCATTTTGCTTAATATATCACGCCCCCATAGATTAACTGGAAGATGGGGCAGAATATAAGGTTTAAATTGACCTGTATGGCCATCTTTATCTCTCCAAGTAAGAAGGGACGAACTTTGTTCTGGATTGGTAGTTTGGCCAATACCCTGAAGAGTGGAAATAGCTATTTGTTTAGGCCATGTAGTAGGCCAGTATTTTTCAGAAATAACGCTAATATCGGCCCCTGTATCAAGCACTCCGCGGAAAAGCTTACCATTAATGCGTAGCTCAAGTTCTGGTCATGCCTCGGTAACATTTTGCACCCAATAGGCGTCAGAGGACCCGAAACCTTTATCTTGACGGTCTCGGTTAATTGTTCTTCCTTGTATAACTAATGGAACTAAAAGGAGTTGAGCTATACGTTGTCCTGCATTGATTATAATAATTTTGTTAGGAGCGGAGGCTAATATTTTTATCTCTCCTGTATAATCAGAGTCAATTACACCAGGATGAATAAGTATTCCCTTTAAAGACGCACTGCTGCGCCCCAAAAGCAGTCCAGCTGTTCCTGGAGGTAAAGGCCCAAACACTCCTGTGGCAAGGGTTTGAACCCCCATCTCGGGTGTTAATACTGTGTAGGAGGTGACACAGAGGTCCAATCCCGCGCTGCCTCTTGTGGCTCGACAGAGGTCTGCAATGGTTCTTTGGGAACCTGCAGTGTTGCCCCATAACATTGTTTCGGGGCCAGGGGCTGGCCCCTCACCCAGTTTCCCGAAACCGGGGGTAAAGGATTAACTTGAACATCCGTTTAAGAACGACAATCCCGGGCCCAATGCGTCCCCTTTTTGCATCGTGGGCACAAATTAGGAGTGTTAACAGGGATTTGTTGTTTTTGGGGGCACACTGCAGCCCGATGGCCAGGTTGACCACAAACAAAGCAACCCGAATTACCTGACTTTTGATATCCTTTCTTGTTCCTGGCTTGCTGCTGAAAAAGTACCTCTTTAATGCTTTTTCCTTGTAATGCTGCTGCCATAGCAATGCCTTGCATGTAGGAGGGTCCAATGTCAGCACAAATGCGAATAAAGTCAGACAGATCTCCCTTTTTTCGATAAGGTCGTAAAGCAGCTTGACAGGCAGAGTTAGCGTTTTCAAAAGCCAATTGTTTTGCTAATACCATCCCAGCCTTTTCATCTGACATTATCTTACCTATAGTATCTAAGAGCCGTGCCACGAAGTCCTGATAAGGCTCATCAGGTCCCTGTCGGACTTTTGAAAGATCTTCTGTCTTAGTACTGGAGCTAGGAAGTTTTTTCCATGCCTGCCGAGCCGCATTTGATATTTGTGCGTATGCACCAGGTAAGAAATTAAGTTGAGTATTAGTAGCCTGGAAAGCGCCTTCACCAGTCAACATTTCGTAAGAGGTCTGTATACCTTGCTGCCGATTAACATCGGCTATACGAGCACACTGTTCAACATATTCAGATTTCCATAGTAAATAATCTCCCCCCGAGAGACAGGCCCTAGCTATTTGTTTCCAATCATTTGGGGGTAAATTTTGAGTACCCAAATTTTCTATCATAGCAATAGTGAATAGAGCGGTAGGACCGTATTGTGAGCAAGCAATCTTTAACTCTTTTAGTTGTTTGAAAGGCAGCGCTTCATAAAAATGCTGGTTGTTATTTTCAAAGACAGGAAAAGCAAGAGAAAAATCGGAGACAACCTCACCAAGTCGTTGTGCTTGCCTCAATGCCTTCTGCAGCGGAGACACAATCTCAGATGGAGGAGGAGGCCCCGGAGGGGGATCGAGACCAGCCACAACGGAAGGAGCATAGGCAGGGGGAAGAGGCGGGGCAGAAGGAGGTTTAGAATTGTTACTAGGAAGCTTAATTCCTGAGTTCTGTAAAGCAACAGTGAGGTTTTTTAAACATTCAACCAAATCATCTTTAGATGTTGACGCCCCCTTTTCCTGTGCCAAAAAACCCCAATCCTCTTGATGGTATTTAGCAGCTTCTTCGTCTAATTCCGCCTCATCTGTGGATGAAAGTGAATCATCATTATCCGAAGGACGCGATAATTTAAAAAACAGAGGGTCGCCTTCAACTCCCTCAGGAACAGCATACCTGGGTTCCGAATCAGGAACATGGAGAGGATTTTCTTCCTGTTTTAATAAATTTCCTAAGCGTTTTAATTCATCATTATCAAAGTCCAGACAATCACGAATTAGTGTCCAAAAGGATAAAGTTTCAACAGGGACTTTTTCAGGGCCATGTAGAGTATAATGAGTCCGAATTTGTTCCCCTACCTTCTTCCATGTCTCTAAATTTACTGTGCCTTCTCTGGGGAACCAAGGGCAAACTTCCTCAATAAATGAAAGAAAATTGATTAATTTAGGTTTGGAAACAGTAATTCCCCGATGTTTTAACATTACAGATAACATATGTACAAACAATTGACGACTATGCATCTGTCCCATATTTATACTCTCAACTATATACCTTACTACTCCTCCTTAATTTAAATCACTTGTATACTTATATACTCACTCTTTTCGGCTAATAAGAGTAGTGGCGAGGAAAACTGTCGAACAGCCCCACGTTGGGTGCCACCTGCCGTGGCCAGCACAAACAAGAGTCGCACCTGCACAGGGAGAGAACGGAGCATCCCCGCTAAGAAAAGTAAGAGAGACAAAAGATGGGGTTGAGAGGATCAGACCAAAATGGCTGATGCCTTTCTTTATTGTGCAGCAGTATATATAGGATAATGTACGTGACTTGTGACATTTACAAGATTGTTTTTAATCTCAAGATACAATCACCAGACCCTTGCCATTGTGTACAGAACATAATACCTTTTCCTATGAAGTGTTGCAGAAACTAGACATCCTGGAGCCTTAAGGGCTATAAAAATTCTTCAGGGGGGCGGGACAGGGAGCTTAGGAACATGCCTAAGGCTCTGCTGAGCAGCTCCCAAGACTTAACCCTTCACGGGCAGTCCCCCGCAATTTCCTACCCTAGGTGTCCTCTCCCCAGTCCCCTACCCCAGGGGTGACCCACAATTAAGTGAATCAAGACCCTGGATGAATAAGGACTGCAAATGGAAGTCATCTTCTTATATAAATAACTACAAAATGCACAAACCTTGTAGACAGGAGTTTTGCAATTCTCATCCTCATGTGTATAATTTAAACAAATTTTAAATTTACTAAATTCCAAAGTCACATCAAGGTCTTGGCCGTGATGCTGTGAAAGATTGATGGTAGGAGGAGAAGGGGATGACAGAGGACGAAAGGGCTGAATGGCATTACTGACTCAACAGACTTGAGTTTGAGCAAGCTCCAGGAGATGGCAAAGCACAGGGCAGCCTGGTGTGCTGCAGTCCACGGGGTCGCAGAGTCAGACAAGACTGAGCAACTGAACAACAACAAAAGTCACACATCAATATATCCTAACTTAATCATCCATATCCAAACAGTTTACCATCTATCTGGATCCAGTTTCCCCCTCTACCTGCACTATCATGTGTTACCATTTCATTCCCTTTATCTAGCTCCCAATTTCTTTCTCTGTCCACCTCATTTTGCTCCCCTCGGCCCTCCTGCTATTTCTCCCCTCCTCTCTACTTCCCTTACACCTGTCCTGCTCCACTTCGCAACTTGCTTCCCTTCTTCCCCCTCCTGCTCCCCCTCTACCCTCTGGGTTACACCTCATCTATCGCAGTTAAATTCCCTTCCTCTCCACTCCCTGGCACCTTAGCTGGCGATGCTTCTTTCCTGCTCTCTCTCTACGTCTGCTCTTCTTGTCACCCTCTGTCCTCATTCCCTCCCAACAGTAAGTCGCTCTGAAGGCCAAGTTTCTACCTTTTCTAACCACTGTGGGACTCTGTGCAGAGGGCAGCACCACTCATGCCCCTGTCCTATGGCTGATCCGGCAGCCTCTCCCCACGTTTCCCATCTGGAGAGCGGCTTGTTAACTTACTTCTCTTATTTTATTCACCTGCTACTTTCAAGGCTAAATCTATTTCATTTTTAAAAAATCCCTTTGCATGTCCCTCAGCCATCCTCTATGTTCCCATCTGGTCTTCTTCATTCTTTTCTCCAGCTCAGTTTTTCTATTCCTTTCTCAGTCCCTCTGTCTCTGCTTCTCCTGATCCTCCTTTCATCCCTATATTTAGAAATACGGCAACTAATAAGAGGGGCTGAGAGGGCGAGGCTGGGCGAGGGACAAGAACACACCCCTGCAGACAAGTACTTTATAAGAGAGGTGGTAAACAGTAGAAGGTTTTAAGCAGGAAAATGTTGAGTAGGCAAAAAAGCCAAGGGCAGCTGACAGAAACAGAGTAAAGGTACAAAGTAGATGATTAAATAAATAGTTAATCCCACTAGAGGCCTGGCAATAGGGAGTTGGTGATGGAGAGGGAGGCCTGGCGTGCTACGATTCATAGGGTCGCAGAGTCGGACACGACCGAGCGACTGAACTGAAGTTAATGATTACACAAGAAAGCAGGTTCGCTTAACCACAAAACCAACCAGGCTTGCTTAGCAACGAAATCATGCCATAGAAGCACAACACATGCCAACAAAGAGTAAAACAATGGTGGCAAGAAACTCACATCCTGCCCATTGAGCTCAGTAAGTTAGGACATGCTCTGTGCACACATAAAAAGCAGTAATTTGTGGATCTGGCTTTACCTTGTAGGAACAAGAAAACTCCCCTGCTCAGTCCGGAGGAGGATGGAAGCATGATGTCTATTCAGAAAAGACAAGGAAGGTCTTCTCCCCCTCATTTTTCCTCTGATTATAAAACTGTAGCGCAGTAAATTCTCAGGGGGGGCACCCGCTCTCCCGCGCCCTTGTAAGCCTCACAAGCATCCTCGTCTAATAAGTCACTTCTTACTATCTCTTTGTCTCTAGCTAAATTTTTTTTCTGCGCTGAGACATAAAAGAATGTGATACAGGAGCTCTTTAGAGCCCAGAAATGGGATCGAACAGTGTCACAGCGAATGGCCACAGAGAAATTCACAAACCGAAGAGAAATGATCAAAAGAGAGAAAGAATCATCGACCAGTCCCTCTAGGTCTGAACTTACCGGGGTTGGGACGGCAGTGGGGAGTTTAGACGCGCAGTCACTCACAAGACCCTAAGGAGGAAGTAAGACAGGCCTCGCAGCGCGGGATTTCATTCACCCTTCCTTGTACGACCTTCACTCCTCGCCCTCCACTTCCAGGTCTTTCAGAAAACGCCGGCGCGGGGTCAGAAGCAGGACTTCTGGGGTCGGGGGCAGGGCGGAGCGCTTCCGGCGAGGGGCGGGGCGGGCAAGGAGCGGGACGGGGCGGAGCGAGGAGAGCGCTCAGGTCTGCGCTCGCAGGGAAGAGGGCGCGGCAGGGGGCGGTCCGCAAGGTGCTTTTCAGCAAACTGACAGTGCTTAGTAGACGTTACTGCCTGTAGCAGTTTTAAGGTGCAACAGCTGGAAATGGCAACCCACTCCAGTACTCTTGCCTGGAAAATCCCATGGACGGAGGGGCTTGGTGGGCTACAGTCCATGGAGTCGTAAAGAGTTGGACACGACTAAGCGACTTCACTTTCACTTTCACTTTCACGTATTGGAGAAGGGAATGGCAACCCACTCCAGTGTTCTTGCCTGGAGAATCCCAGGGACCGGGGAGCCTGGTGGGCTGCTGTCTACGGGGTCGCACAGAGTCGGACACGACTGAAGTGACTTAGCAGTAGCAGTAGCTTACAGCTCTGTGGGCCAGAAATAAAGTGCACAATGAATGTAATGTGTTTGAGACATCCCCAAACCATACCGTCACCACTACTTTCCCCATCCCCGCCACCATGGAAAAATTGTCTTCCAAGAAACAGGTCCCTGGTGCCAAAAAGGTTCTCTGTGCAACTGAATGAATCCATAGTGCTGTCACTTATGTGAGGGACTTACAGGTTCCACTTCTATGTGTGTAAGTTTTGGAAATGACTTCTATGCCTGGACAATTCATTGACTTGATGTGTGTGTGTCACTGGGTCTTGTCGGACTCTGCGACCCCATGAACTATAGTTCACAAGGCTCCTCTGTCTGTGGGATACTCCAGGCAAGAATACTGGAGTGGATTGCCATTCCCTTCTTGAGAGGATCTCCTCCACTCAGGGATCTAACCTTGGTCTCCTGCATTACATGCAGATTCTTTAACGTCTGAGGTACGAGGAAAGCTTCATTGCCTTGACAGCTGGAGAATATGTAGACTGTTATGCTCCAAGCCCATATCTCTGAACTGACCGAGAGAGAGAACAAGTCCACCACGGTAATGCAAGGGCAAGAAGGGAGTTTAGCGCGCTAGGGCCCAAGTCTCATCCCACACAAGGGAATCCGACAAGAGCCCCGAACAAAGGAGTATGGCAGCTTATATACAGGCAGTTCTTTGTCTCAGTTACAGGAGTAGCTGGCGTTACATGATTGGCCAGGCAGGATGAGCGCATATCCTGTCTCTTTCTGGTAAACATGACTCAGGTCCTAGAGCCCGTCGTTTGGTCCCTAACATTCCCCCCTGTCCTTAGATCATATAGAGGAATCTTCCTCTCGGTCCTGAGACACAGTTTGATATTGTTGTCGAAGCACAAACAGCTGTACTGTATTTATGCGTTTTTTTTACAAAGGCTACAAGTCTATTGATAATACATGGGCATTTAGTAAAAGTATTAGCAGGGGTCCCAGCAAGGTGGAGATTAGGGTGGTCAACCAAGGGGATTGTTGAAACCAAGACTCAAACCATCTTTGTTGAGCCTCACGTTCTCTTTACGTTGGGCTAGTCCCTCTCTTATTTTGGCCATAGATTTTTAAACTATTTTTGTGTGATCAGCATAAAAACAACAGTCTTTTTTTAGGGCAGCACAGAGTCCCCCCTGAATCCCCCTACAGATCTTTTAGTTATGCCTGGGCACACCTGGACATGCCCAGAATGCATGATTTCGGAGCTTGCCCCTCTTTTAGGGTACATTTACCACCGGCTTAAGGTCAAAGTATAAGTCTGGCCACCAAGTATTTGGTGGATGTATTGCGGTGGTGGAGTTAAGCATTTCACGTGTTAGTCCATTTTGCAGTTTCCAGGTGATTCTGACGGGTTGGTGCAGGTTCACACTGGCAGCTTCGGAGCAGAGTAACATGGTCATCCATAAGATGGTCTAGACGAGTTGTCTTGGTCTTGTCGACGACACCAGAGCTTCAGCCTCAGGGGGTTGGACGGGTGCAGAGATGCTTCCCATTCTCTTTTAGTGCCTTCCTGCTCTGCTGAAGTAGCTGGGCGTACGTGGTTGCAATGTACCCAAGGCCCGATACCGTCGACCTTTAGGGCAGTTGGGTGCTAAGAACAACATAAGGACCCTTCCATTTGGGTTTTAGTGCCTTGGTTTGGTGCCTTTTGACCCATACCCAGTCTCCTGGGCCAATGTCATAAGGGAATAGTTCCCTTATTTTGACCTACATGTATTTTCCGGAGCAGTTTCCAGACATGAGAGTGCACCTTGCTTAAGGCCATCAAGGCCTCTTGGAATTGTCCCAATGTGGGAGGCGGTAGTTTTTTCCCTTTAAATATTGGACATACAGGGGGAGGTCTCCCATACAGAATTTCAAATGGGGTCAGATTAAGTTGATAAGGAGTATTACGAGAGCGAAGGGAAGGAGGGTCACCCAGTCCCCGCCAGTCTCTATAGCCAATTTAGTTAAAGTTTTTTTTAGAGTCTGATTCATTTTTTTATTTGCCCTGAGCTCTGTGGACTGTATTTACAATGTAACTTCCATTTAGTCCCCAGGGCTAGGGCAAGGCTCTGAACTATTTGACTCACAAAAGCAGGTCCATTATCAGAGCCGATGGTCACTGGCAGGCCAAACCTGGGAACTATTTCTTCTAAAATCTTTTTTGCCACTATCATTGCAGTTTCTCCCTTTGTAGGAAAAGCTTCCACCCACCCTGAGAAGGTATCCACCAACACTAACAAGTACCGGTAACCATATTTGCCTGGCCTTACCTCGGTGAAATCTATTTCCCAGTGTTGCCCTGGTCCTTTTCCCCGATACCTCAGTCCTGCATGTTGTCCTTTTCCTGGCCTCATCTGTTGACACGCCTTACAAGCATGCACTATGTTCTTTACAGTTGTCTGGTGCCGGGGAAATCTCAGGCACGCAGTTTGAAAGAGCATCAGAGTCTTCTTTTCTCCCAGATGAGTAGACAAGTGTAAATGCTCACATAGTTGCCGTCCCAACTGAGCAGGGAGTATCAAGTAGCTGTCTGAGTCTCGGTACCATCAATCTTTACCTTTTTGAAGGTTGGTGTGTTTTTGGATCCAAGCAAGGTCTGTGGATGAATACTCAGGGGTTGGGGGCAGAGTTCCCATACCTGGAGGTGGAAGTCTGATCGCCAACACAGGGGTGATGAAATCTTCATCAGCTACTTTTTGAGCTGCCAGGTCTGCAGCACAATTCCCTTGTGCCGTGGGGCTGTCAACCTTCTGATGTCCAGGTACCTGTACTATTGACACAGCCCGAGGCATCTGTACAGCCTCTAAAAGTCTACGGACTTCAGGCAAGTTTTTAATTTCTTTTCCTTCAGCTGTCACAAACCCCCGTTCCCGATATATCGGGCCCTGGATGTGTACCGTGCCAAAAGCATAGCGACTGTCAGTGAAAATAGTTATTCTTTTTCCTTTGGCTCTCTCTGATGCTTGAATCAGGGCAATTAACTCTGCCTTTTGTGCTGAGGTATCTGGGGGAAGGGCCTCTGCCCATATCGTCTGTCCAGAGTCATCTACTACTGCGGCTCCCGCCCGTCTCTGTCCATCTTTCACATAACTGCTGCCATCTGTGAACCATTTTAGCTCACTGTTATCCAGTGGAGTATTGGTTAAGTCCTTTCGCATTGTTGTTACCCTGGCCAGTATCTCATCACAATCATGGAGGGGGCTATTTTCTTCCAGATTGGGCAAAAGAGTGGCTGGATTTAGAGTGCAGGGCGTTTGGAAATGAATCCGTGGGGTGTCAAGTAGCAAGGCCTGGTAGTGCGTCAAGCTGGCATTAGAAATCCATTTACCTGGGGGTTGCTTTAAAACTCTCTCTATGGCATGAGGAGTGTAGACCAAGAGTCTCTGTCCATAAGTCAGTTTATCAGCATCGTGGACTAACAGCGTGGTGGCCGCGATGATATGGAGGCAAGGTGGCCATCCAGCTGCCACTGGGTCCAGTCTCTTGGAAAGGTAAGCTATAGGTTACTTCCATGGTCCCCATCTCTGTGTTAGTACCCCTTTTTCTATCCCCCGCTTTTCATCTACAAATAATTGGAAAGGCTTAGATGGATCAGGGAGGGCAAGGGCAGGAGCTTCTAGCAAGGCTCGCCTGAGCTCTTGGAAGGCCTCTTTCATTGGCTCAGTCCATTTTCAGTCCTTGTTTTCTTTGGTCCCTTCATATAGGGGCCTGGCCTTTTCTGCAAACCCCAAGATCCACAACTGGCAATATCCCACAGTTCCCAGAAATTTTCTCACTTGTCAAGGGTTAGCCAGCTCAGGGATCTGGAGGATGGTTTCTTTTATAGCCTGTGTTAGCCACCTCTGGCCCTGTTTTATCTTATAACCGAGGTATGTAACCTCTTGCTTGGCAATCTGGGCCTTTTGGGCACTGGCCCTGTAACCTAAAGTCCCCAAGGTTTGGAGAAGGTCACCTGTTGCCTCTTGGCACTCTTTCTCTGTAGCCGCCGCCAGCATAAGGTCATCAACATATTGTAATAAAACAATGATAGGGTGTTCAACCCGATACTCACGGAGGTCTTCGTCCAGGGCCTCATTAAATAACGTGGGCGAGTTTTTGAAACCCTGTGGTAAGCGAGTCCGTGTCAGCTGCACTGGGGTCTGACCACCATCTTTTTGCCATTCAAAGGCAAAGATCTCTTGGCTTATGGGGGCAAGAGGCAAACTGAAAAGGGCATCTTTTAAATCTAAAACAGTGTACCAAATGTAGTTTGGAGGCAAGTTGCTTAGCAATGTATAAGGGTTAGGAACCATAGGATGAATATCACTCATCCGTTTGTTGACTTCTCGTAGATCTTGAACCGGTCTAAAATCAGTTCCCCCAGGCTTTTTCACAGGCAACAGGGGAGTGTTCCATGGGGACCGGCACCTTTTCAGGACCCCAGCGTCTATGAGGCGTTGTATACGAGGAGTAATTCCTTGTTGAGCCTCTTGACTCATGGGATACTGTCATACCCTCACCAGGGAAGCACTGGCTTTCAGTTCCACAATGATAGGGGGCCTCTGTTTGGCTAGTCCCATTCCTGCTGTTTCAGCCCAGGCCTGAGGGTATCTTTGAACCCATGGTTGTACTTTGGGGCTTATTGTCGCTGGGGCCTCTGGCAAGTAGAGTCTGTATTCATCTTTTAATGCCAGAGACAGGACCTGAAGAGGATGCCCAGTCCCATCTAGAACCGACACTTGTCCGTGGTTGAAATGAATTTGGGCATTTACTTTAGACAGTAAATCCCTTTCCAACAAGGGCGCTGGACACTCAGGTATCACCAGAAAAGAATGGGTCACCTGGTGGGCCCCTAAGTTCACTTGCCGTTTTGTAGTCCATCCATATCGTTTAGTCCCGGTTGCTCCCTGCACCCAGCTACTTTTTTTAGACATAGGTCCATCTTTTTGGTTTAAGACTGAGTATTGGGCTCCCGTGTCCACCATGAAGCAAACCGGTTTTCCCTCCACATTTATAGTTACCCAGGACTTGGGGAGGGGCTTCGAGCCCTGACCCCCTTAGTCGCTATCCTCACCAGCGTAGAGGATATGACTGTCTAGGGAGGGAGTCTCGTTTTTGGGGTTCTTGGGCCCCTCTTTTAGATTTTTCTTGGGGCATTTATCTTTTCAATGTCCAAACTCTTTACAAAACGCACATTGATTTTTTTTTTTTTTTTTAAAGCTTACGCCTTGTCGGTTTTTTTTTCAGTTTTTGAGTCTAATATTTTTTCCTTTCTGGAACCTGTTTTTGTTTTCAACCCCAGCAAAAAATATCTGGGCCAGCTCTTTTTGATTTTTACAGTTTTCTTCAGCTCTAAATTTTCTTTCTTTCTTTTTTTTTTTTTTAAAATGTGGTCCTCTCTCTCTTCTGGGGTCTCTCTATGATTAAAAACTCTCTCGGCTGCCCTCACTAGATCTTGCAAGGATTGTTCACTTAACCTCTCTATCTTTTGTAACTTTTTTCTAATATCAGGGGCTGCTTGATTTACAAATGCTAACATAACTGCCGCTCGTGACTCATCTGCCTGTGGGTCCATAGGGGTATACTGTCTAAAAGCTTTCATTATCCGTTTTAGGAAGGTTGCTGGGCTCTCATTTGGCTCTTGTCTCACTGAATTTATTTTGGCCAAATTAGTTGGCTTTTTGGCGGCCGCTCTAAGGCCAGCCATGAGAGTCTGACGGTACACTCGGAGACGCTCCCTACCTTCAGCGCGTTCGAAGTCCCAGTTGGGTCGCACCAAGGGGAACCCCTCCTCAATGAGGTTAGGCTGTACTGTGGGCCTCCCATCCACCCCTGGCACATTTTTCGGGTTTCTGACAGGATCCGTCGTGCTCCTCTGTAGTAAAAAGTACCTGTAACAGTTGCTGACAATCATCCCAAGTGGGATTGTGAGTAAACAGGATAGACTCTAAAAGATCAATAAGACCCTGTGGTTTTTCAGAGAAGGAGGGAGTCTGGGTTGTCCAATTGTACAAATCACTAGTGGAGAAGGGCCAATACTGATATGTCCGTTTTCTACCCTCTCTGGCTGGCCCCGCCCAGACCGGAAACGCATGAACAGTGGAGGAGGGAACCTCCGGGTCTTCTTCTGCTACGCCGGCCATTTTTTTTGCCTTTCCCCGAGTTCCCTAGGCGGGGCCCCTTTTTCTGGGAGGAGCTGAAGGCTTGGTGTTTTTTTTCCTGGCTTCTCCCGATGAAACCTGTGGAACCTGTGGAAGCAAGGGCGGGGAAGAGGGAAGGGAAGTGAGGGGCTGAAAAACAAAAGGTTTTAGCCAGGCCAGGGGGTTTTCCACCAGGTCCTGTCAGACCAAAATGTATGGAGTTTGGTCTGGCTGGGTGTCCCGAAGGGTAGGGGGCGAGTACCTTCTCTCTGACCGCTCGAATAGTAGGCAGGCTGAAGGTGCCTTCTTGTGGCCAGCTGACATCAAAAGCAGGCCAGTCGGCAGAACAAAAAGTTACTAACTTGCTTTTCTTCACCAGCAATGATAGATTCTGTGCTCTAGACTTGAAATCAGAGAAGTGGTTAATCATAAGAGATAAAGGAGTAGAAGTTGTTTGTCCCATGATCACAGAAAAGTACACTGGGAGCCAACAGAGCACACAAAGAGCAACGCAGACACCACGAACAGACAAACAGATAACAAACACAAGGTGGCCACCGACAATGCACTCAATCTTACCTGCAGGATGTTCACAGAGCCAGCTGACTCCCCAGCATGAAACTAGGCCCTGGCCTTACGCTGGGCTTAATCCAGTAACCAGAGCCAGCTGCCTCCCCAGCTCGAAACCGGGCCCCGGCCTTATGCTGGACTTAATCCAGTAACCAGAGCCAGCCGCCTCCCCAGCATGAAACCGGGCCCCAGCCTTACGCTGGACTTGCCTCTGCACTTTACACCCAGATGCCTCCCCAGTACGATACTGGGCCCCAGACTTAATCTGGGCTTCTGCAACGTTAGCACCGGTGCTCAGAGCTCTTATCTCCTAATGAGGTTACTCCCTTCCACCAGGAGAGTTGTCCTCCCCGGCAGGACGGAGATCCCGGACAAGCCCCCAAATGTTATGCTCCGAGCCCATATCTCCGAACCGACCGAGAGAGAGAGAGCAAGTCCACCACGGTAATGCAAGGGCAAGAAGGGAGTTTATCTCTAGCGTGCTAGGGCCCAAGTCTCATCCCACACAAGGGAATCTGACAAGAGCCCCAAACAAAGGAGTATGGCGGCTTATATACAGGCAGTTCTTTGTCTCAGTTACAGGAGTAGCTGGCATTACATGATTGGCCAGGCAGGATGAGCGCATATCCTGTCTCTTTCTGGTAAACATGACTCAGGTCCTAGAGCCTGTCGTTTGGTCCCTAACATAGACAAGAGTGCTACTGCTGTATTCACTACCCTATTTGCTTTAAATAATCAAAAAGAACTGTCATCAGTCTGTTTCAATGAAGCTTCGCCTTACAAGAACTCAGAGGAGACATACATCATTCTGATTTTGCCTTTGTAGGGACAGTTTTATGCCCATGGATGCAGAGCTAGAAAACAAGTGATTAGGAATCTTTCCTCGTTTCAAAGAAATTTCAGCTTCACAATGATCGTTTAACTCATTGGTCAAAGAACTTTTAGTGTCACCACATGGCCCTTTCCAGCTTAGCAAGGAGGCATCCGGTGCAATAGCAAACAACTCTTGCGGCATATGGATAAATGCCTCTGTGGAAGTAGGGATCTCATTTCAAGAAAAGTAAAGAGCATGCATATTGGTTACAGCAAATTTTGTCTGACAACTCATGTCAGGCAACTCACGTCAGTGAGCTGGTGTGACATCGCGAGCCCAGTGGCCTGTGTACCACAGTGTGGGTGGAGCATGCTCTGCAGTTGCGACCGGGGGCTACCCTGGCACTCCTGGGTGTGTGATTGGGGAAGTAGGTGCGGGACACGACGGCACCCAGTTTTCTGTGTCAAAAGGCTGTGTCTTGACAATGCACTCTTTGGAGCTGTTGGAGCTGAGAATAAACGCAGGAAACTGCCTTTGTTTGGGGGAAAGTGAGGGGAGATTATGGAGATATCAGCTGAGACTTTTTACTTGCATAATTTGCATACAATAAAATGCAGTTCTATTAAGAGTACCATACAGTAGGATTTAGTATGTTTCCAATATTGTCCAACCACAATAATGTCTTCATACATCAGTTCAGTTCAGTTTCTCAGTCATGTCAGACTCTTTGCGACCCCATGAACCGCAGCATGCCAGGCCTCCCCCTAAAAACAAAAACAAAACCCCTTTGTCTGTCAGCAGTTATTCTGCATTCTATCTGTAGCCACAAGCAAACATTACTTTCTGTCTCTATAGATATGGCTATTCTGGACATTTCATATAAATTAAGTCATATAATATGTGGCCTTGGACTTCCCTGGCCGTCTAGTAGTTAAGATTCTGGCTTCCACTGACTGGGGAATGTGTTCCACCCTCGGTCTGGGAACTAAGATCCCAAAATGCTGCACTGTGTGGCCAAAAATAAAAAAAGAAAGAAAAATAGAAAGCCTTATTTCTCCCTTCTTTTGCTTAACATAATGTTTTCATAGTGCCATCCATGTTGGAATTTTTATCAGTGCCTCATACGTTTCTGTTGAGAAGTAGCAACATTCCACAGTTTTGTTTACCTTGTCATCATTTGGTGGAGTTTTCGGTTCTTTCCACATTTTGGCTATTATAAAAAATACTTCTATCAAAAATTTCCTACAAGATGTTCATGTGGGTAAATTGCTTCAAATGTCTTCGGGGTATTTGTAAAAGTGGAAATGCTGGGTGTGACACAGTGATTGGTAAGAATTGTGGATTTTGCTATTCAGATGAGTAAAGAACTGCTTCCATACAAAGATATTTAGCAAAATTGGTCTCATGGTCTAGCCTTGATGCAGAGACTGAGAAATTAGGGGAGGACATACAGGTGCATCGGAGAAGGCAATGGCACCCTGCTCCAGTACTCTTGCCTGGAAAATCCCATGGGCAGAGGAGCCTGGTAGGCTGCAGTCCATGGGGTTGCGAAGAGTTGGACACGACTGAGCAACTTCACTTTCACTTTTCACTTTCATGCATTGGAGAAGGAAATGGCAACCCACTCCAGTGTTCTTGCCTGGAGAATCCCAGGGATGGGGGAGCTTGGTGGGCTGCCGTCTATGGGGTCGCAGAGTCAGACACGACTGAAGTGACTTAGCAGCAGCAGCAGTATACAGGTGCATGTTCACTTAAGTCACTCAGTTGTTTCCGACTCTTTGCGACTCCACGGACTGCAGGACGCCAGGCCCATCACCAACTCCCAGAATTTACTCAAACTCACATCCATTGAGTTGGTGATGCCATCCAATCATCTCATCCCCTGTTGTCCCCTTCTCCTCTCACCTTCAATCTTTCCCTGCATCAGGGTCTTTTCAAATGAGTCAGTTCTTCTCATCAGGTGGCCAAAAGTATTGGAGTTTCAGCTTCAGCATCAAACCTTTCAATGAATATTTAGGACTGATTTCCTTCAGAATGGACTGGTTGGATCTCCTTGCAGTCCAAGGGACTCTCAAGAGTCTTCTCCAACACCACAGCTCAAAAGCATCAATTCTTCAGCATTCAGCTTTCTTTGTAGTCCAACTCTCACATCCATACATGACCACTGGAAAAACCATAGCTTTGACCAGATGGACTTTTGTTGGCAAAGTCATGTCTATGGTTTTTAATATGCTGTCTAGGTTGGTCATAACTTTTCTTCCAAGGAGCAGGCGTCTTAATTTCATGACAGCAGTCACCATCTGCAGTGATTTTGGAGCCCTCCAAAATAAAGTCTGTCACTGTTTCCACTGTTTCCCCATCTATTTCCCAAGAAGTGATGGGACCGGATGCCATGATTTTAGTTTTCTGAATGTTGAGTTTTAAGCCAAATTTTTCACTCTCCTCTTTCACTTTCATTAAGTGGCTCTTTAGTTCTTCACTTTCTGCCATAAGGGTGGTATCATCTGCATATCTGAGATTATTGATATTTCTTGATTCCAGCTTGTGCTTCATCCAGTCCAGCATTTCCCATGATGTACTCTACATATAAGTCAAATAAGCAGGGTGACAATATACAGGCTTGATGTACTCCTTTCCCTGTTTGGAACCAGTCTGTTTTTCCACATCCAGTTCTAGCTGTTGCTCTTGACCTGCATACAGATGTCTCAGGAGGCAGGTCAGGTGGTCTGGTATTCCCATCTCTTTAAGATTTTTCTGCAGTTTGTTGTGATCCACACAAAGGCTTTGGCATAGTCAATAAAGCAGATGTTTTTCTGGAACTCTTTAGCTTTTTCAGTGATCCAACGGATGTTGGCAATTTGATCTCTGGTTCTGCCTTTTCTAAATCCAGCTGAACATCTGGAAGTTCACGGTTCACATCCTGTTGAAGCCTGGCTTGGAGAATTTTGAGCATTACTTTGCTAGCGTGTAAGAAGAGTGGAAATCCACTCCAGTATTCTGGTCTGGAGAATTCCTGGACTTCTTATCACAGACAGAGCAGAAAGGAAACAAATCTATAAGTTGAAAAGCCCTGAGGTACTAATTTTAGCTTCTCATTTGCATCACTGGGCAGAGTGGCCATGGGGCACATGGAATATTATACTCTCAAGATAAACATCAGAGAAAGTTGACAAATTTGTTCCTAACATCTTTTTCCCATTACCTTTCTCTGTTCTTGAGGTAGAAATATGAAATTCAGAAATTCTCATTTCTTATTAAAATTATGGTGGTCATTTAAGACAACTAGCTTATATTTGGAAAAAAACGTGAGATTCTTGTTTCCATAAAAGTTAGACAAAATCTGAAAATTAAAAGGGTTTTGCCTCTTAGCATTCACCCTTCTTAGTCATACAAAAGTCATGTTACTGCAAGAAACGTGAAGACTAAGTGCTCATGCTCATAGAGGTAGAAAGGACAGAGGATCCATCCCCCCACCACCCAGCACATTCTGGACTTCTTTGTAAGTGAGAATGATAAACCTCCTACTTCATTTAGTGAAGTCACTCAGTGTGTCTGACTCTTTGTGACCCCATGGACTATAGCCTGCCAGGCTCCTCCATCCATGGGATTTTCCAGGCAAGAATACTGGAGTGGGTTGCCATTTCCTTCTCCAGGGGATCTTCCTGACCCAAGGATCAAACCCAAGTCTCCCGCACTTCAGGCAGACTCTTTACTGTCTGAGTCACCAGGGAAGTCCCTAAAAAATTAATACTGGAGTGGGTAGCCTTTCCCTTCTCCAGAGGACCTTCTCAACCCAGGCCTCCTGCATTGCAGGCGGATTCTTCACCAGCTAAGCCACCTGGGAAGCCCTGGTTTTATTTTTTGATAGTATAATGGAGAAATAGAGCCTTTCAGAGCCAGAACTTAAAAATTTATGGCTTGGGAAAGCTTCATGAAAACATACCTTTGTTGATGAGTTAGATGTCAACCACACATTGCCTAAAAACACAATGTGTGAACAAAGTAAGGCAGGAGAGTGTAAGACAAATGTTCAGGAAAATGGTTGAAATGTCACCAGGGTAAGGAATCAGCTGCCACAAATATTACGTTTCGGATTTTGTTGTTGTTGTTGTTGTTGTTTTCGTTTGGTCATGCCCGAAGGTATCACATTTCCCTGACCAGGGATCTGACCATCCAACCTACACCCTCTACATTGAAAGTGTGGATTCTTATCTACTGGACTGTCTCAGAAGTCCCAGATATTATAGGTTTACTTGAGGATTTGATATACTGACTTATGAGAACCTTCTTTGCACTGATAAGAGTGTCCTCATTTATTGTCACTCTAGAATGACTTCAACCATGGACGATCTATCAGGAAGCAAAATCAATGCACTGCCTTTATGTAGCTCATATTTTATATTGGTAGGTCACAATAATTAAATGCGATAAGATGGTGGGACTTCCCTGTGGTGGTTCAGTGGTTAAGACTCTGCACTTCCAATGCAGGAGACATAGCTTCCATTCTTTGTCAGGGAACTAAGATTGCCACATGCTTCAGAGGGGTCAAAAATAAACGTTAAAAATTGTCTTAGAAAAAGCTAAGATGGTGATTTGTACCATGAAAGTGCATGGGTACAATGACGGAGCGAGAGTGTGTTGTAATTTAAAAAATTTGTTTACGAAATGCTGATATGATAAGGAGATATTTGAACAAAATCGTTAATTAACTCAAAGAGTCATAAGCCAAAGGATGGCATGGCCTCTGAAACCCACAAAAGTAAACAAGACAAAACAAAACAATTCTTACCTGGGTAATGCTTTAAATCATTTTATAATTCTGGACTCCAGAATTCAAGAGAATAAATCCATTTTGTTTTCAAGCAGTTGGTTTGTGGTAATTTGTTACAACACTAATAGGAGATTTAATGAAATGGTGTATGTAGAAAATCAAAAGGATTTTGATACAAAATATTCAAGGGAAGGTATGATTTTCAAGACGTCAGAACACAAAAACAATATACAAAATGCATTGAAATTTTGTTGTTGTTTAGTTGCTAATTTGCGTCCAGCTCTTTGCAACCCCATGGACTGCAGCCCCCCAGGCTCCTCTGTCCACGGGAGTGCTGAGGCAAGAATACTGGATTCGGTTGTCATTTCTTTTTACAGGGGATTTTTCCCACCCAGGGATCAAACCCAAGTCTCTTACACCCACTGTATTATTAGGCATAGTCTTTACCACTAGTGCCACCTGGGAAGCCCCCAAATGCTAATATCTCTATGTAAAAATCATGTCAATTGATTGCCATTTTCTCTATGGATGAAATCTTCCACCTGTAGGGATGTGGGAAAATCTACTTTGTAAGTAGATGTTTAATGACATGTTGCCATTAAAATATTGAGGGTAGATATGAAGTTATCAGATGGTTGATAATCTAGTTTTGCTTTCTTTAGGGTTTATATTAAACAGATTATACTTCCCCAATAAATGCCCTCATAAATATAGCAAAGTTAATATTCTTTAGATGAAAATAAATCCCAATGTCTTCTGAATACTGTATATTTTACAGGCTCTGTTAACCAGATTTGATAGAACTCTCAGCAATAGAACACCAAGATGTAAAATACATTACGGCTTAAGAAAAAAAGGTAAATATTAATTACTCTCAGAGTGAACATATAATGAACTTGATATTGCATTATATTTACTTATGATTGACTTAATTATATTATGATGTAAACAAGCTTTTCTCGAAAGCATTTAAGTGTGGAACAGAATAATTATTTTACCAAATAAAGCACTTCTCATCAAAAGAAAAAAAATTTCCCTTATTTCCATTTCTCTGTTTATCTTATCCAGATTAAATGATGGATGCTAGTTAAACATATTGTGGTAATCATTTCACAATATAGGGAAATCAGACTATTTTGCTGTATACCTTAAACTTATACAGTCATACATGTGATTGCATGAAGAGCTGTTTATGTAGCTCTTGTATGTCACTGTAGAGTTGGTTTTATTTTTATTTTTTATTTTTTTCATGGTTTTTTTTTTTTTAATTTTATTTTTTTTTTAAATTTTAAAATCTTTAATTCTTACATGCGTTCCCAAACATGACCCCCCCTCCCACCTCCCTCCCCACAACATCTCTCTGGGTCATCCCCATGTACCAGCCCCAAGCATGCTGCACCCTACGTCAGACATGGACTGGCGATTCAATTCTTACATGATAGTATACATGTTAGAATTCCCATTCTCCCAAATCATCCCACCCTCTCCCTCTCCCTAGAGTTGGTTTTAAAGAGGGAAATAATTAAAACACATTAGCAAAAAAGAGAAACAATAAAATTTAAAACAATTTTAAAAGAATATTGCTCTTTTTAAAGCCATGGTTAATAATCTAAATTATCACTTCCCTTAGTACTCCAGTATCAGATCCCAGATCTTGTCCTTGTCTCTGGAACTGAACAGTGTTTAGTTTGGCTTCTGCAGTGAAAGAGAGAGGAGTAGAGAAGCTGTTCTGCATTATGAAATAGACCATACAAGGTAGGGAAAGTTTTGTATTTCTCATTCTACTGTGTAATAGAGACAAATTCAGTTCTTGTTTCCTTAAACTGCTTAAATTCTAATTGTGCAAAATGCTCCCGCATCCAGCTACTGTCCTATGTCAACTACTCTGCTGCTGCTAAGTCGCTTCAGCCGTGTGCGACCCCATAGACGGCAGCCCACCAGGCTCCCGCGTCCCTGGGATTCTCCGGACAAGAACACTGGAGTGGGTTGCCATTTCCTTCTCCAATGCATGAAAGTGAAAATTGAAAGCGAAGTCGCCCAGTCGTGTCCGACTCGTAGCGACCCCATGGACTGCAGCCTACCAGGCTCCTCTGTCCATGGGATTTTCTAGGCAGGAGTACTGGAGTGGCTTGCCATTGCCTTCTCCGGGAGCCCCACATTTCCAGAATCCTGAATTGTCTTTAGGCCTCACCGGCAGGGCAGGAGAGCAGCTTGCTGGCAAAAACAATGCCTTTTATTTAAATCGAACAAGTTGAAACTTATGTTACTTTTGGACATAACTGGCCCACAAAAATGCAAACTTTACCTTAAAGTTGTTACTCTCTGCAACTTCAATTAAGCCGGTCAAGGACAGGGACGGACCTTGAGACCCACCCCCTTTCCCGCCCTCGGGTGGTCCAGGCTCACACCTGGACTGCCCGCCCACCGACCCGTCGCTAGGGCTCCGCCCAGGCCCTGCCCAGGAGGCCCCGCCTCCTCGCCTCGCGCACGCGCAGTTCTCTGCAGACCCGGAAACGGAATGCTTGGGACGAAGGTCACTCTGCAGAGCGTAAGTTTCTCTTCTCTAGCTTAAATCTGTGCTTTGCGGTTCCTGACTCCATCTTCACGGTCTTGGTGTCACTGCGGTCTTTAAATTCCCTCTCACGCCCCTACTCGCCATGTAAACCGAGACGTGTGTTAAGAGTTCGTAGACCGTTTCCCTTTGCGTTTTCAATTTCTCTGGGGCCAGTACCGAAGCCCTTGGCTTTTCTGCCTTCGGTCTTGTAAACACCGCCTTTCGCCGCATTTTCCTGCTTAAAAACCTTTACTATCTCTGCCTTCCGCCTCTTGTAAAGTCTTCGTCTGCGAGGTGGATTCGCGGCCCCTTTAGCCTCTCCCTCTCGGCCCCTGGAGGCCGCGCCGGCCGCCCCGCTCCCGGAATTCTGGAGAGTCAGCCCCGTTCCTAAGACCCCCTTGCTCGCAGCCCCTCAGTCCTCACGTCTCGTCAGACCCGTCCTTCTGCTCGTCAAGGCCCCCTCCTGGTCAGCCCTAACCCAGAGTAGAGGTGGTGACATGGGCCATCTCTGTGACGCCCAGTGTTCTTCGGTCCAGAGTTCCAAACGGTCTTTTTCAGTCCACGGGTGTCTTACTCAGTCGCCATCCTCGTAAATACAGGGGCGAGGAGGATCAGGAGAAGCAGACAGAGAGAGCGACTGAGACAGAAAAATTGAGAAGGATAAAGAATGAAGGAGAACCAATGGGAACAGACAGGGACTTGTAAATAGTAAAGTGAAAGTGATTACGGCTTGAAGGTAGAAAGTGAATAAAATAGAGAACTAAGTTAAAAATGCCAGCCAGATCTCCAGGAATTGGATAGCAACAGAGGGAGAGGGGCTCTGGATCTACTGGTAGGAGGGTGGCAACAATGATGAGGCCCTTCACACAGAGTTCGGGAGAGGATAAAAGGTGGAACCACAGCCTTTAGAGCATCATGGTGATTGGGAGCGGAGAGGAAAATTATTGACTGCAAGAACGAAGGGGGAGAGCAGGAAGGAAGCGTCACCACCTTGGGTGCCCGATAGTGGGGAGGAAGGGAGTGTAACAGAGAAGGGGTGTAACTGAAGGGCACAATGGAAGCAGAGAACGGGGAAGAAAGAGGCAGAAATACATAGAGATGAAGGGCAGTCAGAAAGGTTACAGACAAGGAGCATCAAGAGAGGGAATGATTCGCAGGGTGGAGTGAGACAGGTGTGAGAAAACAGGGGGTAGGGAACAGCAGGAAAGTAGAGGGGAACAAAAAGAGAAAGATATAGAAATAGGGAGACAGGATAATAATATGTGGAAACACATGGTGTAGGTAGACACGATTGTTACACTAAGTGAAGGAAATCAGACAGACAGACATGATATTACTTATCAGTTCAGTTCAGTCGCTCAGTTGTGTCTGACTCTTTGCCACCCCATGAATCACAGCAGGCCAGGCCTCCCTGACCATCACCAACTCCCAGAGTTCATTCATATGTGAAATCTAAAAAAAAAAAAAATGGTACAAATGAATTTATTTACAAAGCAGAACTAGATTCACAGACACTGAAAACAAACTTGTGGTTCCCAAACATGGAAGGAGGAGGAGGGATAAATTAGAAGTTTGGGATGAACAGATACACACTACTATATATAGAATAATTAAACAAGACCTACTGTATAGTGCAGGAAACTATATTCAATATCTTATAATCTCTAGTGGAAAATAATCTGAAAAAATATATATTTAGTGAAAAAAAGGATACCCTACACTATTTGATCTTCAAAGATATATCAAGCACTGAAAAAAAGTGTAGGAACTGACTTGTTGATCTCTCTGTAGGAGTTGACTGTTCTGAGTCCCTCCTGAGACAGTGTGCAGCAGAAGGCTGTCTGTTCCACATGATGGGGTCTGTGTGTGTGTGTGTGTGTGTGTGTGTGTGTGTGTGTATGTATGTGTTTGGGGCATAGGAAGGTGGTGTGTTGATTTTAAGCATTAAACTGCCTATTTTCACCTTTCAAGATTGACTTCTAAAGACTCAATTAGACTGAGGAAGAAGCCTGGAAGAGCAAAGAAGAGTCAGGAATGGCCATTTCTCAGGTAAGGTCATATTCTCAGTGGATTCTCAGTCTGTCCTTCCTGAAATGCCCTTCTCTGGACTTGCTAATCGTGTCCGACTCTGAAGTGTCCTGTCTCCTGTACATGCACACTCACCCGGGGCCTTCCCTCAGGGCCTGTCCTCTCCACTTAGATCCCGTCTCCCTATGACCCGGTGACTTGGCCCTTGTGAGGAGGCTCCCCTGGGCACCGTCCTGGGCAGGGCTTCTCACCCACGGGTTGGAGACTGGGTCTCAGTGCTGTTGGGCAGCAAGGATTGCTTAGGGCCCATCTGGATGTGCTGTCTGCTCTCTGTCAACCAGGATAAAGAAGCTGCACATGGAAGTCTGGTGTTAATACGCATTTTTGCCTGGTACATTTTTGAAAACAGACTAATTGTGGCAAATATGTTCTGGCTTTTTATACTGCATTAGAAGCTAATGCAGGTGGCTCAGTGGGTAAAGAATCTGCCTGCAGTGCAGGAGATGCAGGCAGACGCAAGTTTGATCTCTGGGTTAGGAAGATCCCCTGAAGAAGGAAATGGCAACCCACTCCAGTATTCTTGGCTGGAGAATCCCATGGACAGAGGAGCCTGGCACGCTACAGTCCATAGGATTGCAAAGAGTCAGACACAACTGAAGTGACTGGGCAGAAGCTAAATGGGTATATTGATGATTAAAAAATAATGATGATTGGGAATGGAATGAGAAGTTCAGAGATATCAGTGATACAAAGTGTTTCATTCCTTTGATTTTAAACTATGAAATCAGTCTCTGAAACTTGGAGATTCTTAATCCATTTTCATCATCTCCATTCCTTGGAGGTTACCTTTTCACTGTGCTGATTGCCTCCTTTGACACATAGAAGTTTCTCATTTTGATACAGGTGAGGTTCCAGCTTTATAATTTTATTGGTAGATACCCAGTTTTCCAGCACCATTTATTACTGAAACTGTCTTCCTTCTATTCTGTGGTCCTGGCACCACTGAAAATGCATTTTGCTGCTAAGTTGCTTCAGTCGTGTCCGACTCTGTGCCATCCCATAGACGGCAGCCCACTAGGCTCCTCTGTCCCTGGGATTCTCCAGGCAAGAATACTGGAGTGGGTTGCCATTTCCTTCTCCAATGCATGAAAGTGAAAAATGAAAGTAAAATCGCTCAGTCGTGCCCAACTCTTAATGACCCCATGTACTACAGCCTACCAGGCTCCTCTGTCCATGGGATTTTCCAGGCAAGAGTACTGGAGTGGGTTGCCATTGCCTTCTCCGATTGTAATGCTAAATAATCCAAAACAAGCTTATCTAATAAATAATCTAAATAACTTGTAGTTTAGGATTGCAAAACCATTGTAGAACTGAGAAAATAAAACAACTTATAAGAAAACAAAATATTTATCTTAATACAGATTATATATCCACATGTACCCACTGAGAGAAAGCATTTTACAACATTAAGAGATGCTGTGTGTCAGATATACTGCAATTCTGAGCATTCTGTTCTCTTGCACTGCTTTATGTATCTGTGTTTATGCCAGTACCACACCATCTTGTTTACTTTGTAATATGTTTTGAAATCTGTAAGGGTTCCTTACTTTCTTCTTTGGCAATTTGGGATTCTTGGGGATTACCTATGAATTTTAGTGTAATAACTTACATTTTCTACCAAAATTGCCATTTGACTTTTGATAGGGATTAGATTGAATCTATAAAACATTTGGGGTAATAAGTTCATTTTAAGAATATTTAGTCTTTCAATCCAAGAGTATAGGATGTCAGTTTATTTGTATCTCCTTGTGTAACTTACAGCAATGTTTAATAGTTTTCAGTATACAAGTTTTTCACCTCTTTGTTGGATTTCTTATGAAGTGTTGTATCCTTATGGTGCTTTAGAAATAGGATTCTTTTAAAATTTTCTTTTGACATTGTTCACTGTGTATATGCTTCCCTGGTACCGCAGTCGGTAAAGAATCTTGCTGCAATGCGGGAGACCTGGATTTTATCCTTGGATTGGGAAGATCCCCTGGAGAAGGAAATGGCAACCGATTCCAGTATTCTAGCCTGGGAAATCTCATGGACAGAGAAACCTGGTGGGCTACAGTCCATGGGCTCACAAGACTCAGACACAACTGAGGGACTGAGCACACAGAAATCTAAACCAGCACTACCATTATGTATAGAAATTTACCTGATTTTTGCACATGGACCTTTGTATCCTGAAACTTTTCTAGAGTTATTTTTTGATGTAGCAATATCCTTGTGAAATCTGTACTATTTTTACACATAAAGGTTGTCATCTACAAAAAAAGATCATTTTACTTTTTGCAGTTTGGATAAGTTTGATTTCTTTTTCTTGTCTAATTTCTCTGATAAGGGCTTTCTGTACTTTGGTGGACAGTAGTACAGAAGTGTGTATCCTTGCCTTCTTCCTGATCTGAGAAGAAAAGCCTTCTAGTTGAATGTTTGTATCTTTTTTTTTTTAATTTTTGACCAAGCCAAGCCACTTGTAGGATTTTAGTTTCCTGACAAGAGACTGAACCCAGGGCCACGGCAGTGAAATCACTGAATCCTAACCACTGGACCATCAGGGAACTCGTGTCTTTTCAAGTAATTGTGTGTTTACGTGTGTGTGTGAGTACATGGAAGTACAAGTCCATGGTTTTGATAAAAACATCATATTTCAAACCTATCTTTACATTTGAAATTATATCTTAAATATAATCCTTGACCTCAAAAAATTTTTTTGGAGCATCATGTTAATGGTTTAAATAGCAATAAGATTACTAACATCTTCTGTGTCTGTGTGTGAGCCCACATATATGATGATCTTTTATGCTCTTCCATGTTGTTCACCATGAACTTCTTTCAGATTTTCTTAGTGAATCCTCTGTCAGTGTGCCTTTAATACTGTTTTTTCTCTTATTCAACTGTTTGATTCTTTAGCTTCAATTCCAGAGGCCAACCCTCTGAGTTCTGATATTGCTGTTTAGTTTCATGACCCGAGTCAAGTGTCTCCAAGTGTGTCTGCCACATATTCTCCTCTGTAAGATGGGAAGAGATCATCTCTAATGAGCTGTTATGTTTATAGCAATTTCATACATGTAAGAAATTTATTAAGAATGAAATTTGGTATGTAGGAAGTGTTCAAACACTCTGAGTCATTGCTCTTGTAATCGTCATAATTGCAGATTTTGACCTTTCTGTAAAGCCACTGTGGACTTTGTCATCTCTGAAGATCCCACTGGTGTTGTAGCTCATCTAGAGATTGAATATCACATGGTGTATAAAACATAATAGGTAACATTTCTGCATAGACCACCTGTTACTGAATTTTATTTCTAGGTTGTTTGTGTGTTGTCCAGAAAAAGTGAAAAACCTACGTTGTATGGAGGATATCATAATCTCTATGAAAAGGGACAAGAAATTAAAATTATGGATGCATACTTTGCTGCAGATACATTTACCTGGATCTGTCGGAATACATACTTCGATTAAACTGATCCTTACTCCTTTCTCGTCTTCTCATTTTGTGCAAAAATAACTCTCTTCATGGCCCTTTGATGAGATGTTTTTGTTTCAGGAACAGTTGACCTTCAAGGATGTTGCTGTAGAATTCTCTCAGGAGGAGTGGGAATGCCTGGACCCTGCTCAGAGGGCCTTTTACATGGATGTGATGGTGGAGACCCTCAGGAACCTGATCTCTGTGGGTGAGGATCACTTCGCTTCAGAAATTGGAATCTGTCCTTGGGTATCATTGCATTTCCCTTCTGTGCCCCTTGGGAGCCCCTGTTTTGCTTGATTGATCTGAAATCCCTGTTGATTCAGACATGAAAAATTTCATGATGTGGTATCATGAGTTTAAGCTTAGCTTTTCTGCAAATGATTAATCCATTTCATGATACATCAGGCATTGTTCCAGAGCTTAAGTATTTATAAGGCTGAGGGCAAACTTTTAAAATATCAAATTCTCTTTTTTTCTGCCCCTGTGCTTTTGCTCCACTACTTCTTGGAAGAGAGCTCATTATCTGAATATTATACTGTTTCCCCTGTATTCAGTAGGAGGCAGGTGATGGACCAACCTATGATAGAGTTTTTCAGACCCACATTCAATGTCCTCACTCCTCACCTGAACAAAGAGCTAGAAAAGCCCCAGCTCTTCACATTTCATTCTTTTGAGAAGCAGAAATTTCTATTTCTGATGAAAATATTATTTCCATCTTGGAACAAGAGGAACAGCCCTGGCCTGTGAAGAGTGACATGAAAAGAGCAATGATAGAAATGTTTCTATCACCGATGATAGAAATGTATCAAAAGTCTGAACACAGCTTAGATCTCAGAAGGGCAGAGAGGAAGTGGCAGTATTACTGGTCTTTGGGTAACTCTACCCACGTGGGAGATTTCTTTTCAGAAAACAGAAGTTTATTTATTGTGAATGCTGAGAGCACATTTTTCTTACGCGTGGGTTATCATTCTGTTCTTCAGCATGTAGAATGTATTCTTTCACCCTCTGGAGGAGCCCCACCAGAAACAAAAGCAAAGTCTTCATCATGATCTACACCCTGCCATCTGATCCCTGTGAACTAGTTGTTGGTTGACTTTGAGCACCATGAAGAGGGTTGCTTTATTTATTTATTTATAAAATTAACTTTTTATTTTTACTTTATTTTACTTTGCAATACTGTATTGGTTTTGCCATACATTGACATGAATCCACCACGGGTGTACATGCGTTCCCAAACATGAACCCCCCCTCCCACCTCCCTCCCCATAACATCTCTCTGGGTCATCACCATGCACCAGCCCCAAGCATGCTATATCCTGCATCGGACATAGACTGGCAATTTGATTCTTACATGATAGTATACATGTTTCAATGCCATTCTCCCAAATCATCGCACCCTCTCCCTCTCCCTCTGAGTCCAAAAGTCCGCTATACACATCTGTGTCTTTTTTCCTGTCTTGCATACAGGGTCATCATTGCCATCTTTCTAAATTCCATATATATGTGTTAGTATACTGTATTGGTATTTTTCTTCCTGGCTTACTTCACTCTGTATAATCGGCTCCAGTTTCATCCATCTCATCAGAACTGATTCAAATGTATTCTTTTTAACGGCTGAGTAATACTCTATTGTGTATATGTACCACAGCTTTCTTATCCATTCATCTGCTGATGGGCATCTAGGTTGTTTCCATGTCCTGGCTATTATAAACAGTGCTGCGATGAACATTGGGGTACATGTGTCTCTTTGAATTCTGGTTTCCTCGGTGTGTATGCCCAGCAGTGGGATTGCTGGGTCATAAGGCAGTTCTATTTGCAGTTTTTAAAGGAATCTCCACACTGTTCTCCATAGTGGCTGTACTAGTTTGCATTCCCACCAACAGTGTAGGAGGGTTCCCTTTTCTCCACACCCTCTCCAGCATTTATTGCTTGCAGATTTTTGGATCGCAGCCATTCTGACTGGTGTGAAGTGGTACCTCATTGTGGTTTTGATTTGCATTTCTCTAATAATGAGTGATGTTGAGCATCTTTTCATGTGTTTGTTAGCCATCCGTATGTCTTCTTTGGAGAAATGTCTATTTAGTTCTTTGGCCCATTTTTTGATTGGGTCGTTTATTTTTATGGAATTGAGCTGCATAAGTTGCTTGTATATTTTTGAGAGTAGTTGTTTGTCAGTTGCTTCATTTGCTATTATTTTCTCCCATTCAGAAGGCTGTCTTTTCACCTTGCTTATATTTTTCTTTGTTGTGCAAAAGCTTTTAATTTTAATTAGATCCCATTTGTTTATTTTTGCTTTTATTTCCAGAATTCTGGGAGGTGGATCATAGAGGACCCTGCTGTGATTTATGTCAGAGGGTGTTTTGCCTATGTAAGAGGGTTGCTTTAAAAGGGTCTTTTACCCCCTTTCACTTCTCTCTCTGGACTCAATTTCATTGGATGCTCAGTTCTCAGTATGTATAAATAAGAGTTGATGCTTCTGGACTCACTCCCTGGGCTTTTCTCTCCCTTTCATCCCGATTTGTGTTCTTCAAAAGATCTAATCAGAAGATGGGAAGGCATTTGATCAAAATCAAAAGCACATGCTTTTTGATTCCATGTGGCACCTTCAGGGAGCTGTTGTCTCAAGCTCCCTCCCCTGTTTAGATTCGCAGCCATTTCTTTTGTTCTGATTTTTGCCACACACTTCAGGGATGTGTGAAACAGGGAGGTAGATTGGGTCTCGCTTAATTTTTACATGGCAAAACTACAAAGACAGTGGACAAAGAGATCCTCTTCTTTTACTTCCTAGTTCCTCATGAGGGAAATATGTGTATATTTCAAGCTATTGGTTTGGCATCTTAGGTTGAGTGCATGGTTTCATCTCTTCACCAAATTTTGTATTTTTTTCCACTCTTTTATGGCTCTTCTGTGGCTGTACCTAATCAGTATACTCTCCTGATTCCATATTCTTCTACCTTTGCGTGAATTTTACCTTTTGAAACTTGAGGGATTTTGTGTGTATGTGTGATTAAATAAACAATAAATTAATTAATTATTTTATTGGCTTTCATTAGGCTCTGGGAGAAATATAAAAATAACTAGCACATTCTTGGCTTCAAGTAGAAAAGTTTATAATCTTGAGTGTGAAACTTGCTTTTGAAATAGATATTCCTAGTCTATAATTTTATCCAGTTTCGTTACTATGATAATCCACTTGTAGTAGAGAGCGCCAGATGGACTCTCTGTGGGTTGAATTTACTAACAGAAAGGTTTTGATGGAGAATGCTTTTCCTTAAATTTTTAAATATTTTCCTGCTATGTACTAAGTCACCACTTGAAGCTACTTAGTAGACTGGTCAGCATGTTGTAGGATACGAGATAGAAAGTATCATGAGAGCCTCACTGATGAGTCTTTCCCCATTGTTTTTTTCCTTTTCTTGGCTTTGACGACTGTCATGAAAGCCCATCTCAAGGACATGGTGTCAATCTTGTTTCCAGATACTAATGACCATCCTCTATGAGCCAGAGGAAATGATGTAGGAGTTTATTCCAGGAAAACTTTATTCACATTCTCCTCTTCCTGATGTCGGACCCCTGGTTTGGAGGGTCTGATGTGGGGCTTCTGTGGGAGAAACTGCGTATGTAATTATTCTCCAGTTTGTCTGTCACCTACACAAAGTATGAGATTAGATTGTATCATGGGTCCGCCCCGTCCCTCCTGTGTTGTTGGGGTTCGTTCTTTATGGCTTTAGTTGTAGCAGGTATTTTCTGGTAGATTTTAGTCTTTGTCAGTGATGGTCATATTGCAGATTATTGTGATTTTGGTGCTCGGGAAAGAAAGTGAGATGGTTGTGCTCATGAGAGGAAGTGAGCGTAGGACACGTCTGCTCCGCCATCTTGGCTGCTCTCTGGTACAGTTATGTTCATCTAGATACACAGTCACTAGCTGTGCTCCCACGTATGCATATACCTTGTGCTGCACTCATGCCATTTCTCATTCTGGACCTTTCTTCACATGGTGCTTTTATGTGGATGGGAAGACTGTCATTTGCTCACATATTTAAATCATTATTTTCATCCCAGTTTCCCCGCACTCCTTCACTCATCGCTCCACCTTCCACATCACTCAGTGTAAAAATGGTCCCTCTTTTTCTGTTGTACGACTTTCTCATGAGATGACCAAAATCACTATGTGCAGCTGTGAAGACTTAGAAAAACCATTTTCAGGAAGGGTGGCTAAATAACATTATTAGTTACATGGCTGACTTCTTTTGTGTCTCCCTTGGAATACTCTTTTTAAACTCCTGGTATTTGTTTTAATATTTTGTAATCTATACTGCTAGGGTGAGCAGTCATCCTTTAGAATATGTCGTTATTTGGAAGTTCCGGTTCAAATCCTGTGTCTCTCAGTACTTTCTGTATCAATTGTGGTCATGCATAGAAATCTGTGAGTCAAACCTGTGATTTGAAAACTTGTGTTGATTTACCTCCCGCTTTTTAAACCTTTAAAAACAAGCCTTTTGAAAAAATTAGTGTTCTTTGATGGCTTAGACTCTTGCATGTTTTATAATCATGATTGAAAAGTTGCTTTAAAAAAAATTATGTATTTATTTTTGGCTGTGCTGACTGTTCATTGCCTCCTGTGCTTGTTCTTTAGTTGTGGAGGGCAGGGGCCACTCTCTAGCTGCTGTGTGTGGCCTTCTCATGTTGTGGCTTCTCTTTTGTGGAGCAGGGCTCTAGGGTGTGCACGCTTTGATAGTTGCAGCTTCCAGGCTCTAGAGCACAGGTTCAATAGCTGTGGCACACGGACTAATTGCTCTGAGGAATGTGGAGTCTTCCTGGATCAGGGGTGAAACCCACATCTCCTGCATTGGCAGGCGGATTGTTCACCACTGAGCCACCACGGAAGCCTGAAAAGTTACTTTTTATAAATAGTTATATTAATATTCTGTCATGTTTATTATAATACTATTTTGCATCACATCTTGTATGCTTTTCATCTCCAGTTTGTGCTAATCAACATTGCGTCTGACCCTAGTTGATATTTTTATTACCTATCTTTTTAGAGCCAATGAACTGGAGAATTTTAAGTGTTCTGTGAAGGCTGGGAATGACTTTATTTATTTGCTGTTAGGTTACATAACTCTAGAATATTTTATTGGTTAACTCTTAATTGTGATTAATATATGATGGTTTTTCAGCTTTTATTATAGACTGCAACTGACATGTACCATTTGTTAATGTTGTAAAATACATATTCTTTATGGGTACATAGCTCTATAGCAGATGTACAGAAAATTTTTTTGTGAAAAGTTGTGTTAACAAATTCTTCCATTTTTATATGCTGTAATTTTATAATTCCATACTACCCATTAGTTGTTCATTAGATAAGTTTGTTTTGGGTTATGTACATGGCACCCCACTCCAGTACTCTTGCCTGGAAAATCCCATGGACGGAGGAGCCTGGAAGGCTGCAGTCCATGGGGTTGCTGAGGGTCAGACACGACTGAGCAACTTCACTTTCACTTTTCACTTTCATGCATTGGAGAAGGAAATGGCAACCCACTCCAGTCTTCTTGCCTGGAGAATCCCAGGGATGGCAGAGCCTGGGATGGGCTGCCGTCTATGGGATCACACAGAGTCGGACATGACTGAAGTGACTTAGCAGCAGCAGGAGCATGTACATTACAGTGGATTGTGTGGTCTTTAGCATTTATTTGTATGACATAGAATACAGAATATATGTACAGTATAATATTTTTTGTCTCCTTAATAGCAAGACCACAGTATATGTATTGTTAATTGGTATATACTTTGGTGTCATAGTGACAAAATATTCTTTCTTTGAGAGTTAACCTACATTTGTCTAGTGTGAATGTTTTTGTCACAGGGTGTTAGAACTCAGCTGTCGTTGTTGTTATTGTTCTGTCTCTAAGTTGTGCTCTGACTCTTTGCAACCCTAGGGACTGCAGCATGCCAGGCCTTCCTGTCCCTCACTATCTCTTGGAGTTTGCCCAAGGTCATGTCCATTGAATCAGTGATGGTATCCAGCCATGTCATACTCACCTAACATATAATCACTCTTTCTTTAGTAAAGAGTCTATTCCTTTAGTGTTCCTAAAATTTTTAAGGTCATGATTTGGAAGTTTCATAACCTTATTGGGCATAAGTAGTACTTTTGGTTTGTTTTATTTTATTTTGGCCATGCTGTGCAACATCTTTGATCCCTGACTGGGGATCGAACCCATCACCCTTGCAGTGGGAGCACAGAGCCCTAACCATTGGACTGCCAGGCAGTTCCCTACCTTTGGTTTAATGTCATATATTCAACATTACACTTTTATTCATGAGTTGTACTGAATAATACACTTTATGGTTCTTTGTATCTTGTAGATATCTCTCATATACATGTGGTCAAGAAATTACAACCAATAGCAAGTAGTGATAGAGGAGATGCATTCCAAACAGTGACATTGGAAAGACAAGAAAGCCCTGAAATGAAATATTTTTGCTTCACGGAAATCCAGGAAGATGACTTTGGGTGTCAGTGGAAGAATGATGAAAGAAATTACAAAGGAATGCCTGTAATATATAAGGAAAATGTAACTCACAGAAGAGATCGACAAGGTAGGTGGAATGCAGGAAAGAAGCCAATTAAAAATAGATTTGTGATAAGCTTTCAGGATGAACTGCATATATTTAAGAAAAATATTTACAAATGTCACGAGTGTGGTAAATCCTTTAATTATGGCTCCTCCCTCAGTAGACACCTTCTAATCCATACAGGAGAGAAATTATACAAGTGTGGTATATGTGGCAATGTTTTTCGTCTAAAGTCACACCTTGTAAGTCATTGGACAACTCACACTCGTGCGAAAACTTACAAATGTGACGAGTGTGGTAAAACCTTTAATCACAGCTCATCCCTCCGTAGACATCAGATAAGGCATACAGGAGAGAAAGTGTATAAATGTGATGTATGTAGCAAAGTCTGCAGTCAAAATTCCTCCCTTAAACGTCATCAAAGAATTCATACCGGAGAGAGACCTTACCGATGCAATGAGTGTGGCAAAACCTTTATTCGTGGCTCTCAACTCTCCACACATGAGGTAATCCATACAGGCGTGAAATTATGTAAGTGTGATGTCTGTGGCAAAGTCTTTAGTCAAAATTCATGCCTTAGAATTCATCGGAGAATTCACAACGGAGAGAAACCTTACAAATGTAATGAGTGTGGTAAGGTCTTCCGTCAAAATTCACATCTTGGAAGACATCAGAGAATTCATACTGGGGAGAAACCTTACAAATGTGATGATTGTGGCAAGGTCTTTAATCAGTATTCAAATCTTGCAAGTCATCAAAGAATTCATACTGGAGAGAAACCTTATAACTGTAATGTGTGTGGCAAGGTCTTCAGTCAAAATTCAAATCTTGTAAGTCATCAGAGAATTCATTCTGGTGAAAAACCTTACAAATGTAATAAGTGTGGCAAATTTTTTAATCAAAGAGCATACCTTACAAAGCATCAGAGAGTTCATATTGAAGAAAAGTCTTACAAATGTAATGAGTGTGGGAAGGTCTTCAGTCGAAATGCAAATCTTGAAAGTCATCAAAGAATTCATACTGGAGAGAAACCTTTCAAATGTAATGAGTGTGGCAGGTTGTTTTCTCAAAAGCCAAACCTTGGAAAGCATCAGAGAATTCACGCGGGAGAGAAACCTTACAAATGTCATGAGTGTGGGGAGGTCTTCAGTCGAAATTCAGTTTTTGCAGTTCATCAGAGAATACATAACGTAGAGAAGGCTTTCATGTGTAATGAACTTGAAATGCCTTTACTGAGTTCTCAACCCTCACTAAGTATCAGATAATTTATACATGAAAGAAACTATGTAAGTGTGACATGTGGGAAGTCTTCACTCAAAATTTACAGCGTACAGTTCACTGGAGATTTCATAGTAGGGAGAAGCTAAGCAAATGTCATGAGTATGCCAAAGATTTTGTGCCTGCAAGCCTCATTTTCTATCAGATAATCTAGAGTGGAGAGAAACTTTATAAATGTACTAAGTATCTCAAAGTCTTCAGCCCAAGTTCATACCTTGAGATCTGCCAGATAATTTATACTGGAGAGAAACCTTTCAAATAAAATGAGTGTGGCAAATCCTTCAGTGTCAAGCCCGAGTTACCATCAGGTGACCCATTCTGATGAGAGACTTTAATAATACAGTGATACGACAAGGCTTTTAGCAGGTATCCACATCTTAGGCTTCATTGGAAAATTCATTCTGCATAGAAACTAGATAAGTGTATTTTATTGTGGTCAGGCCTTAAGAGGAGTAATTTATTAATTAACTCATTCTCAAGATTATCTCACAAATGCCATGGATGTGAAATAGTAATCTTATTGCTCAGGTAGGACAGTTTTTATTTGTGAGTGACAGACCACCTGGAGAACAGGGACTGAAAGTAGTAGGAGGTTTATCATTCTCATCTAACAGGAAGTCCGGAGGCTGCCATGTGGGTTGTGATGGGGTCCTCTGCCTCTGTAACCTCCATGAGTACTTAAGCTCCACCTTATAATAACATGACTGCTCTATGACTGAGAAGGCTGAAGGTTGAGGGCAAAAACGCTTTTCACTCTAAGGTTTTTGTATATTCTCCCTGGGTCACGCTCTTGTGACATGTCTAAGGACTCTGTGTCAAGTTCCAGATTCTGAACTTTTTGTTCTATAGCATTTTTCCTAACTCTCTTATAGTGTAAAGTTCCATAATTTGTTTTAGAGCATTGATTAACTTTTTGCTGATGTTTGACAGATGTAAAGTTTAAATGGAGAAATTTTCTTTTGTACTATGAATATTTCATTGACATGTGTGGGACCAGCCTTCCTTCATTGAGCTGCCTGGGTACCTTTATGAAAAAGTAATGGGAAGTACACTTGACCCTTGAACAAGGCAGGGAGTTAGGGTTTAGTCTCCTGAGCAGTTCTAAATCCATGTATAATTTAATGCTATCTTGCTATATCCGTGGTTCTGCATCCTCAGATTCAACTGACCTCATATCCTGTAGTACTGTAGTAGTGTTTATTAGGAAAAAATGCCCATATAATCGAATCCACACAGCTGAAACCTGTGCTGTTCAAGAGTTAATGTCCTGTGTGGTGTTCTCAGTCATGTCTAACTCTTTGTGACCCCATGGACTGTAGCCCACCAGGCTCCTCTGTCCATGGGGTTTCCCAGGCAAGAATACTGCAGTGGGTTGCCGTTTCCTCCTCCAGGGCATCTTCCCCACCCAGGGATTGAAACTGCGTCTCTTGCATCTCCTGCATTGGCAGGTGGATTCTTTACCCCTGTGCCATCTGGGAAAAGCTGTAGTGATGGAGGGCTATTTCTTGTCTCCTCATTCTGTTCCATCGGTCTTTGCGTCTGTTATTCCACAAATCCCACACAGTCTTGATTCCTGTCACTGTATTAGAAATCTTGAGATCATGTGGGACGATTCCAACCACTGCAGTATTTTTCAGGTATTTTAGCTCTTCTAGTTTTTTCGCCTCTCTCTGTTATTTTTAGAATAATCTTATTTGAATCTACAAAAATCTTGATGGAAAATGCATTAAACTTGTATGTCAATTTGGGATATTTTAATATCACTTCTTATGTTGTATCTTTCAGTCAACATATGTATGTTTTATTAACAGTTCAGTGAATATCTTGTTTCTCTCAGATGACCTAAATAGATCGTCTTTGATTTCATTCTTTCCCATTGTAGGTTTTAAGCATAAAAGTCTTTATTTTGTTAGATTTACACATTTTTCTTCTTTTTGAGCAAACATCGTATTCTATATTTAATTTCAGTTTCCATTTGTAAATTGCATGCATATAAAATTACAGTAGATTTTTGCATGTTATGTCCTGACACCTTGTAAATTATACTTTTTTCTAGAAATTTGTATAGATTCTTTTGATTCTCTACGTGCGTTATTTCCTTAAATTTCCTGTTTCTACTTTTAACAAGTTATCACAAACTGAGAGACTTGAAGGAACACAAGTTTATTCTCTTATGGTTCTGGAGGTCAGAACTGGAAAATGAGCCAAAGCCTTATGTTCCAGGATCCAGAAGCCACTTAGATCCTTTGTTTCATGTGTCCCCATTTGTATCTGGATGGCGCACACTTTGAATTAATGAATGATTTTATTCAGATGTCTTCTTGTTACATGAGCATTTTCTGAACACATTGTTTAATTTAGGGCACCCTGTCACTTCATCTTTGTACATTACACCTTAGTAGTACTTAACAGCATCATATATGATTTAATTATTGGTGACTTTCCCCTATAGAATATGCTCCTTGAAGGCAGGGTATTGATTTTATTTCCTGCTTGATATCCAGTGATTGAAACCATTTTCAACTGACAGGTGTGTGAATGCACTTTATCAGTGCAAAGCGTTCTGTAATAGGTAGGCTCATAGAGCAGTAAGTCAAATAGTCTAATATTAAACGTAATCATATTGTATTTGTGGCACCAAATTCCTTACTCTGTTACACCCAAGCATTTTGAATGTTTCTCATAAATTCTCACAGTGTGATTTATTCACACATTGTGAATTTTCTCCAACATGTGCTAAACAGATCTAACTCAAAAGAAATGTCTTCATGAAGTTTTTTTAATCTACAACATTTTCTCTTTTTTTTAATTTATTTTTATTTGGAGGATAATTGCTTTACAGTGGTGTGTTGGTTTCTCCCATACAACAACGTGAATCGGCCATAAGTCTACATGTGCCCCCTCCTTCTTGAACCTCCCTCCTACCCCCACCCCGTCCACCCCTCTAGGTTGTCACAGAGCACTGGGTTTGAGCTCCCTGTGTTATGCAGCAACTTTCCATTAACTGTCTGTTTTACACATGTTAATGTGTATGTTTCAATGCTACTCTCTCAATTCATTCCACTCTCTCCTTCCCCCGCTATAATACACATTTTCAATTCAGGATTCTTTCAGTAATGCTCCATTCTACACCCATGACAAAATAGTAATTCTGTTTCTCGGGTAGGATAGTTTTTATTCGTGGGTGAGAGGCCATTTGGCAAATAGTAACTGAAAGAATTAGGCTTATCATTCTCACCAAACAGGAAGCTCCAGAAGATGCTATGTGGGATGTGATGAGTGCTCTGCCCCTTCAGCCTCCATGAGCACTTAGTCTTCAGTGTCCTCACAGCAAGATGGCTGCTGAATGACCAAGAAGAGTGAAGGTTGAGAGGCAAAACAATTTTCGATTATAGATTTGGTCTAATTTTCATGAAACAATAATCCTAGTCATTATTTGCTGATATTATTAGCCATTTGCATTAAATGGGCACCATAATTTTAATAATAGATGTGAAATTTCTAATTTAATATTTTTCTCTTGAACAAAGAAAAACAAAGGGGGAAAAAGTGTTAGAGAGAGATTATATCAAAAGATTTTGTTCTTTATACCTAGAGTATGATATTCCACATAACATATGGTGACTTTGCCTCATGTTTGAAATGCCAAGCAAAACTTTTCAGAGCCCTTATGTTTTATGAGTCATAGATTTATTTCCTTTCTGCTCTATCTGATACTAACTACACTTAAATAATTCACCATCGTTTTGGCGGGGGCGGGGCGGGGGCGTTGCTATTCTATGTGGCTTGCAGGATCCTAGTTCCCTGACCTGGGATTGAACCTGCACTCTCAGCAGTTAAAGTGCCAATTCCTAACCACTGGACTGCCAATTTTGATATAGTTATTCTGATTCCAGTATCAGGGCAAGGAATCAAAGAATCCATTTTGAAATGCTTTTTTTTGTTGTTTATTTGTTTTTTTGAAATGCTTTTTAACCATGTCATTCTACCTGAATGTGAGAAATATACAGGAGGCTTGTAATTGGGAAATATTCTAACATCACCTCCAAATATATTTTAAGATGAGACTCATATTAATTATATAGTAATGTAACTGCTGTGGGGCTTCCCAGGTGTCTCAGTGGCAAAGGATTTGCCTGCCAATGCAGGAAACACAGGAGAACTGGGTCTAATGCATTGCAGGCAGGGATTAATTATTTTAATATTTATTTTTATTTATTTATTTGGCTCTGGTGGGTCTTAGTTGTGGTTTGTGGGGCTTAGTTCCCTGAACAGGGACTGAATCTGGGCCACCTGCATTGAGAATGTAGTGTTTTAGCCAATGGACCACCAGGGAAGTTTCATTCATTCATTAATTTAGATATGGAAAGTGATACATTCTAAACAAAATGGTATGAAAATGTAAAAACAGTGTGCCTATTTGAATCCCTGTCAAGCACTCTCTACTCTTGTTCTTTTCGCTGAATTAACTTCAGTAATACTCTGTCTGCAGCGTTCTGAAATAAAACGAATTTTCCATAATCTATGGTAGACAACAAAGGGCTTCCTTGGTGGCTCAGTGGTAAAGACTCCACCTGCCAGTGCAGGAGATGCGAGTTCAATCCCTGAGTCGGAAAGATTCCCTGGAGAAAAAAATGGCAACTCACTCTAGTTCTTGCTTGAGAAATCCCAAGGACAAAGGAGCCTGGTGGGCCTCAGTCTATGGGGTCACAGGAGTAGGACATGACTTAATGACTAAACCACCATCACCACCACCATGGTAGATAACAGCTATTCCCTTTTAAAAGGGAGAGAGGATCTTCCCCTGTGGGCCAGTGGTTCAGACTGTGCCTTCGAATGCCAGTGGTACAGGCTCAATTCCTGGTCAGGGAAGTAAGATCCCACATGCCATGGGGTGCAGTTAAAAACCAGACAAACAACCAAAAAAACCCATGTTCCCCTGCTCTTTTTTTTTTCTTCCACATGTAGCCCATCATGAAACACATATGAAAACCTGACTTTCACAGTGTCAAGTTCTACTCTCTTTCTTGACCATCTGCTAGAATAATCTTTCATATAATCATCAATGATGGCCCTCATTCATAACAACATATCTAGAGAAGGTGTCATGGCCACCAAAAACATGATATTTTATTTTTAAATTAATTTGTCCGCAGCGGGTCTTAGTTGCAGCACATGGGATCTTTTCGTTTTGGCATTTAGGATCTAGTGCCCTGACCAGGGATTGAACTCTGGCCTCCTGCACTAAGAGTGGAGTCTTAGCCACTGTACCACCAGGTGTGTGTGTTGTGTGTTAGTCGTTCAGTCGTATCTGAATCTTTGCAACCCCATGGATTGCAGCCCACCAGGCTTCTCTGTCCATGGGATTCTCCAGGCAAGAATACTGGAGTGGATTGCCATTCCCTTCTCCAGAGGATCTTCCCAACCCAGGGATCAAACCCATGTCTCCCACATTACAGGCAGATTCTTTACCATTTGAGCCAGGGAAGCACACCAGGGAGGTCCCCAAAGCATATTTTATTTATTTATTTATTTTTTCCCAAAGCATATTTTAGATAATATTTTTACATCTCTACTCTGGCTGTCCCCATGCTCTCAAATTAATACCATCTTGCTTCTTAAAATCCGGAGAAGGCCATGGCACCCCACTCTAGTACTCTTGCCTGGAAAATCCCATGGATGGAGGACCCTGGTGAGCTGCAGTCCATGGGGTCATTAAGAGTCGGACATGACTGAGCGACTTCACTTTCACTTTTCACTTTCATGCATTGGAGAAGGAAATGGCAACTCACTCCAGTATTCTTGCCTGGAGAATCCCAGGGACGGGGGAGCCTGGCAGGCTGCCGTTCTGTGGGGTGGCACAGAATCGGACACGACTGAAGCAACTTAGCAGCAGGAGCAGCAGCTTCTTAAAATCAGTGTCCTAGTTTTTCCTGGTCTCATGGATATGAATAAACCCCACCTAATGCAATAGGTAGGGTTTCATCTTACCCATCTTTTCCCTGAGACTATCATGGTGACAAATGAAAGGCAGATAATGGAACAATAACATCAACAGATTCCAAACTTCAGGTTGTAGGTCATTAATGGACCCTTTTCAGGAGACCTCAGATAATTGAATCAACAATGTACCATCTGCAGATAATTAGATCTTTCCACAGATGTCTGATCCTTTGACAGGTATCAACTCATGAATTTTAAGAAATTTTAACTTTCAATTCTCTGTAGAATTTAACATCTGAGATTGGTTATTTCAAACCTAATAGACTGAGTTTCTTCCCACTGTAAGTTTTCTTATTTTTAAGTCCATTGAGAGGATTGTTTGAAGATTTATCTCCCCATTGCATTTGTCATGTTTCTGTCTAGTGTGAATTCCTTGTGAAGTATCCTGAGTAATTGCTGCAAAGTCTTAACATTCTTGTATGGTTTCTATATTATATTAATTCTTTCAAGACCACAAAGGCATATATATTTTTATAAAGTTGATCACATTCAGTACATTCGTCAAGTTTCTCCCTGGAAAGAAGTGTGTTATGTTCTACCACGCTTAAAATTTGGATCAGCTTTCTCATGCATTTGTGTGGTTTTCCTCAAAAGTCTTTCTTCTGATATCAAGTGAGGTGACTGCCCTGGTTATGGGCCTTGCCACCTATATTAATTAGTTTAGTATGGTGTCTCTCCAGTGGAACATCTTTTTAATTTTAGTTGAAACATATTGCTGTACAATTTTTGTTTCAGGTGTAATATTTAATGTTTAATTTTTGCAAACATTATGAAATGACCTACCACAGTAAGTCTAGTAGCCATCTGTGCCCAAACAAAATTCTTACCATATTATTGACCCTATTATTCATGCTGTATATTATACATGCTCCTGACTTACTGTGTAATTGTCAATGTGCCCGTTTTAAACTCCTTCACATAATTCACTCCTCTACCTCACTCTGGAAATCACATGTTTTTTCTGTGTCTGTTTTCACTGTATTTTGCAATTTTTTCTCTTTTAGATTCTATAGATAAGTAAAACCATGTGGTATTTGTCTTTGACTCTTTTTTCACTTAGCTTAGTACCTTCCATGTTGTTGCAAATGGAAATATTTCTTTATTTTAGGGAATTCCGTGGCAGTCCAGTGGCTGATACTCAGTGCTTGCACTGCCAGGGCCTGGGTTCAATCCCTGGTCAGGGAACTAAGATGTCCCAGGCTGCACAGTGCAGCCAAAAAAAAAAAAAAAGATTTTATGCCTGAGTGATAGTCCATTCTATACACACACCACATTTTCACTATCCATTCATCCATCCTTGATGCTCAACCCAGTCTTAACATTAGATCAAAGAAGCACTTTGTAAATACATGTTTGTGCCCTGACCAGTCCTTTTCAAATAAATGGGGTGAGACCCAAGGTTAATTATATTTAAGGTTCCCCAGGTGATTCCAATCTGAATCCTTCCTTGAACTTCAGGACTCTGAGTCCTCCTATTCCTGAGGGCTGAGATCTGGGCTGAGTGGGAGCGTTCTGCTCTAAGTAGAGATGGACCAGGGCTTGGTCTGTGACCTGAAGGGGATTGTTGCATTTTCTGAGGTGCCCACTGCTGCTGTGTATGTGAGGGCCTCACCAGGAAGGGAGTAAGATCTGATGGAAAGTGTGGGAAAATGCTGTGTTGTTCTCTGTGTAGTTTACTGTCCCGAGTCCCAAAAATTTCAAAGACAAAAACAAATAGTTATGGAGTGGTAAGGCAAAATACTATTTTTAGTAGTATTTTAGTCGTTTATCTTATTTGGGAATGATCTAGATATTTATAAACTACATATAATTTGTCAAACATGTAAGGTTTCCTGTTGACAACGAGTTGGGGAAAGATATTTAAAAAGTTTACCTGGAAAAAAAAAAAAAAGTTTACCTGGAACCTTTTATCTCATACACAGTTAATTGGAGATGTAAGCAAACTGCTGGAAAAAACAACTTTTTACTGTAACCGTTTTCAACGTGTTAGGATACATCTTAGTTTCAGTATAACTGGCCCAGGCAACTGGCCCAGCTTTCACCTTGAAACTGTGACAGTGGGCCTTCCCTGGTGGCTCAGTGGTAAAGAATCCGCCGGCCACTGCGGGAGACATGGGTTCATCCCTGGTCGGGGAAGATCCCACGTGCCTTGGGACAACGAAGTCCGTGGGCCACAACTACTGCCCGTGCTCTGGAGCCAAGGAGCTGCAACTACTGAAGCCTGTGTGCCCCAGAGCCTGTGCTTTTGGCAAGAGATGCCACCGCAATGAGAAGCCCGCACACGACTAGAGTAGTCCTCTGCTCACTGCAGTTAGAGAAGTGCCCAGGCAGCAAGGAGCACCCAGCACCGCACCCCCCCCCCCCCCCCCCACCAAAGTGGGACAATACATGTCAAAAAAGCAATTTCAAATGAATAGGATCAGCCTCCCACTCCCCGCCCCCGGCTCTGCGCCTGCCCCGCCTCCCAGCACTCCCTGCGGGCTCCGGGGGTCTCCAGGCACCTAGCGCTCCGCCAAGGCCCCGCCCCCGGAAGCCCCTCTCTGGCCCCTCAGGCGCCGTTCTTTACGGAACCGGAAGCGGACTCCGAGGAGAGACGGTCACCCCGCTGAGAGTAAGTTACTCGTCGGTAGTGTAACTCTGCGGCGGTGGCGGCGGGGGTCCCCCTTCCAACTCCATCCTCACGATGTGGGGGTTGGCACGGGCATAAAATCCCAGCACCCGCCTCTCCGCCCCCAGTCAATCCAGACGTAGCTGTTACGGACTGGGTGTATTTTTCTCTGGGTTGAAATCTCAGAGGCCGGTCCCTGCCTTTGGCCTCAGTAGACACCGCCTTTTGCACATTTTCCTGCTTAAAACCCTTTCCTACCTCTGCCCCTCGCTTCATGTAAAGCCCTCGTTTCGCGAGGTAGATTCGCGCCCCTCAGCCTCGCCTTCTCGGCCCCTGGAGGCCGCGCCCTTTCCCCGGTCCCGGGATTCGGGAGAGCCCGCCCCGCTCCTGAGACCCCGGCCCCCCTGGCCTCGCGTCTCCTCAGGCCGCTCTTCCGCCCCGCGGGCCTTCCCTCCCTGTCAGCCCGTCCCCTCACCCCGTGTAGGGGCTGGTGACCCCGGCCAACGTTCTTCAGCCCCCAATTCTTCCCTCTGTTGGAAAACGGTCTCTTCCCGTAGGCGGCCCTCTTACTGCGTCTCCTTTGCCATAAATAAGTGGGCGATGGGATCGGCAGCCGCAGATAAAAGAAACCTGAGAGAGAGGAAAACTGATGAGGTGCAAAGAATAAGGGAAAACGGATGGAGACAGAGGATGGCTGAGGGGCTTATAAAGAGATAGTAAGATGAAATAGATTTAGCCTTGAAAATGGCAGGTGAATAAAATTGAGAAATTTATAAAGCCGGATTTCCAGGGATTGGGCAGCAACATGGGGAGAGGGGGGCCTCGATCACTGGTAGTAAGGGGAGCAGCAGCGGTGAGGCACTTCACAGAGATTCTGCGAGAGGATAAAAGGTGGAGCCGTGGACTGCAGAACATCGTGGTCCTCGGAGAGGAACAGATGACAGCGTGTGACTAGCAGAGCAGAAAGGAAGCCTAGATACGTGGGGTGCCTGAGAGTGGGGAGGAAGGGACTGTAAGAGGCAGAGAAGGTTTGTAACCGGAGGGCAGAGGGAGTTGAGCTGAGGGAAGAAAGAGGCAGAAATGTGAAGATATGGAGGGGAAAGTGCAACAAGAGGAGAAACGAGTTGCAAAGTGTGGCAGGAGAGCAGAGAGAAAGACCAGCAGAGGCAGCAGCAGAATAGAAAATATTAAAAAGGAGATAGAAACGGGGTCGTGGGGGGTGGGGTGGGGCTGGCAGGGAGGAAATGGAGATAGACAATTAAATGGAAACGCATAATAGTACAGGTAAAAAAAAAATTGTGCAGGTGGAGGGGAAACTGGGTCCAGATGGGAGAGGTGAGTTAATTGAATTTGGACCAAGTTATGAAGCACTGTTTTCTGGCTTCTAAATCTAATAAATTTAAATTTTGTTTGCTTAAATTATACAGATGAAGATTCATATTGCAAAGCTGGAAAATTTGTACATTTTGTAATTGTATGATGACAAGATAACGTCCCTATTGAGCCAAGGAACTTGACTCAAGACAGGTGTGGGTCACCCCTTTCCATTTCCTGGCATGGGATGGAGGGGGCACTAGTGGGACAAGAAAGGACTGGTTCTGTCACCACATAGTACCTCTTTAAAGAAACGTTAAAAGTGCTTTTTTCTGTAATGGATTTACTTTTTTCTCTGTTTCCTTTACATTTCTCTTGTTGTTAACTTTATATATATACTACTGCATTAAATGACTAATTCCCTGCAAATAATTACTAACTTGTGAAGTTTGGGGTAATATGTATTCTACTCATGTGGTTCTTTTCTAAATATGATATATCCTTAATTTTTTAAAAGCATTGAATGCAAGATTATTTCCTTTTATTGATTCAGATATTCTTAACACCAAAGTGCTTTCCCTGCTTTATCTTAATATATTGGAGAAATTCTTTCATAACTAGTAAATACGTTTAGATTCTTTTGATGAGTACTTGGTAGAAATGTCTTTTATATTAATGGTCAAAACCTGGTTTAACCTGGTTTAGTCTAATTTTTTTTTTTTTACATAGCATTCACATTTTATTTGGTATTATAAGTAACCTCGAGATGATTTACAGCATATAGGAAGGTGTGTGTAGGTTATATGCAAATACTATGCTGGTTTATATTAGGGATTTGAATCCCTTATATTTTTTTGCCTCTTTTATTCCTCTGTTCACGATGAAGTTTGCTCAGAGCTTATTTCTAAGCTAAACCCTTACAATGTTTTCTGCACCAGCAGCTGTGCTGCTGCGACAGTTTAAATTATTTTACTTTGATTTTTCTGGAAAAGAAGAATTACCTGTTTGGTGTCTGTGTGATCAGACCTTGAAAGAGAAGTTTCCTTTGATCAGGTACCTGATAGATGGTGTTTTAAATGGAACAGGTGATAAGGACAAACTGCCCACTGACTTTGTGGGATCTCATTTGGGAAACACTGCTGTTCTGTTCACTCCACCAAGACTTTTTCAAAAAATGTCTCCCTTCTGGGCCTCAGGGAGCCTGCTTATAACATGCAGATGAGAGACTAGACCAGAAACTCAGTCAGAGCAACCCTGACCCTGAGGTGATTGGCCAAACTGGGTGTTTCTCTTCGTGGCAGTTCTTTTTGGAGAGAGTATCTAGTTTTTGTAGAATTGTATATGGGTCCCTGTCTTCCCAGAATGAAAAACAAAAATGCTGGCTTGGAGACAGGAACACAGGCTCTGAGGAGAAGTGACCATAGTAGAAATATTTCTCAGCATTAAATGTAAATTTGTGGATTTCTTTTTTTAACTTTTAGTTTTGTATAGGGGTTTAGCTGATTGACAATGCTGTGATAGTTTCAGGTGACCTGTGAGGGGACTCAGGCATCCATATACCTGTATCCATTCTCTCCTAAACTCCCCTCCCATCCAGGCTACCACATAACATTGAGTTCCATGTGCTATACAGTACGTCCTTGTTGGTTATCCATTTAAAATATAGCAGTGTATACATGTCCATCCCAAACTCCCTATTTATCCCTTCCCTCCCACCCCCTACCACAATCGTTCTCTAAGTCTGTGAGTCTCTTTCTGTTTTGTAAGTTCATTTGTATAATTTCTTTTTAGGTTCTACATCTAAGGGATGCCATAAGATATTTCTCCTTATCTTACTTAACTTCACTTCGTATGGCGATTTCTGGATCCATCCGTGTTGCTGCAAATGGCTTTTTTTTGTTTTGTTTTGTTTAATGGCTGAGTAGTATTTCATTATATATAAAAGTACTGCATTTTCTTTATCCATTCCTCTGTTAATGGAGATTTGGGTTGCTTCCATGGTTTGGCTTCCATGAAGGCAGTGGTTTCAGGCACAGAAAATTATTTTCCTCCAATGTTAGAAGTACAGCCTGAGCTGAGCACACAGGGATCCTTGGGTGCAGGAGAATGGGTGCCTTGTGCTCTACAAGTGACTTGTGTTGGGTCTTTGGGGAGGTGTCAAGAATCATTGTGTACGGACACTGCTTTGAGAAAGATCTCCATTACTTCTTGCAAGTAGTAAATCCTTCCTGCTCCAGGGGAAAAGAGAGAGAGAGAAAGGAATCTTTCTACAGTTTTTAGAGTAATATAAGAAAAGTTTCAGAGGTCATTTTGTTGTTTACCTTTAGTACTCGTCAGTATTTTGTGTCACAAATTTTCAGTTGCAGTGTGAAAGCTACAACAGGGGAATTGGGGGTGTTTCTTTGGGAGTTGTTTGGGTCTCGCTGGGGCTTGTGCATTGCTGAAAACATCTTTTATATGTAGTTTTCAAAGATGACAATCTTTGGGCTGAGGTTACAGTGAATGAAAACATGGTGTTTTGCATCCAGTGGATCCTTGGGTGTCTTCATACATACTTTTCTCTCTGGCATGATTTATTAGAGTTTGGGATTTTGTGTGTGTGTGTGGTTTTTTATAGCAGAATAAGTGGATCGTTATGGGTTTTATAGAGACTGTGTTGGACCCCATGAGAGTTTATAAGTTCATCTGAGTCGAAAAGGGAAGGAAATAATGAGTACTAAGCTTCAAATGGCAGAAAGTTTTCATTAGAGAGGTTTTGCTAGGCATGCTTCTGTGGACAGAACTTGAGAGCGGCCATTAAGTTCTTCAATGTAGGGAGAGATTGTTCCAGGAATCAAGAGGACTGGCAACACCAAGTGAACGGTAGTACAGGGGGACATCCTTGATAAGGTGTAGCTGCTACTTTCTTACTGCCAAGCCAGTGCCAATTTCTCTCCTGTCCTCTCCCACCCTGTCCCAAAACATGCATGCACACACACACACACACACACACACAGAATAGGGAACTCTTGTGTGCTCTAAGTGGAAATGTAAATGGTATGGCTATTAAAGAAAATGACTTAGAGATTCCCCTGTCTAGCTATCCAGAGGAAATTAAATCACTATATTTAGGTCAATATTTGCAGCATGTGCATCTAACGTTGACTGTGGTTAATCATACTGTGTTTATATATACTTGGTATTTGCTGAGAGAGTAACACTTCAATATTCTTGTCACACAGAAGGAAAATGCTAGTTGTGAGTTGACAAAAGTGTAAATTACTTCATCAGATAATCACACTGGGTTCCTTATATGTACATACTTGTTCTTCATCTGTTAACCTCAGTCAAGCTGGAAAATAGAATGTGAGGGGTGGGTCGACTTGCCTCCTCTTGGTGCCGGTCAACTCAGGCTTGCCTTAGATCAATGAAGACTTCTGGGTATGCATGTTTTGTACCCCCTGACCAGATATTCCTTTTTATATTGTCAGTGTGGGGTCCAACCTCAATAGTGTTTAAGGGGCCCTGGTGCATCTAGCATTGAGCATCAGGACTCTCGATCCTCCCAGTTCTGAGGGCTGAGATCTGGGCTCAGAGAAGGGGCTCTGTTCTGAGTGGGGCTGGACCAGGGCCTGCTGTGTGACCTGAAGGGGATCGTGGGGTCAGCGGAGGTGCCCCTGCTGCTGTGTACATGAGGCCTCACCAGGAGGGGAGTGTGATCCGAGGGCAAGTGTGGGAAAGTCCCGTGTTGGTCTCTGGTCTCTCCTGTGACAATGGGCAGCCAAAGACACTTTTCCACCTGATGAGATCTTTGTGTATGTGTGTGGTTGGGGCACAGAGAGAGAAGATATGGATTCTAACAGCAGTTTTGCAACTTTCAAGGTTGACTTCAAAAGACTTACTTTGCCCAAGGAAGAGCATAGAAGAGGAGGAAGAGGAAAGAACTGAAGTCAGGCATGGCTTTTTCTCAGGTAAAGTCATATCCTTGGTGGATTCTCAGTCTGTTCTTCCGGAAATGCTCTTCTCCGGACTCACTAATCGTGTCAGACTCTGGAGTATCCTGTCTGACTCCTATATATGCACACTCACCCAGGGCCTTCCCTCAGGGCCTGTCATCTCCACTTAGATCCCATCTCCCCATGACCCGGTGACCTGGTCCTTGTGAGGAAGCTCCCCTGGGCATCATCCTGGGCAGGATTTCTCACCCACAGGTTGGAGATGGGGTCTTAGTGCTCTTGGGCAGCAGGGATTGCTTAGGGCCCATCTGGATGTGCTATCTGATCTCTGTCAACCAGGATAAAGAAGTTGAACATTAATATGCATGGTATCTGATAAAATCTGGAAAACTGACCAATGAGGGGTAATTCATACTTTTTCTAAGGCATTTGAAGCTAAATGAATGAGTCATTGACTTCAAGTCTTTTTTTTTTTTTTTTTTAGCCATTTTATATTGGAGTAGAGCTGATTAACAGGGTTGTGATAGTTTTAAGTGGAAGGAAAAGGGACTCAACCATATATACACATGTATCCATTCTCCCCCAAACTCCCCTCCCATCCAGACTCTCATATAATATTGGGCAGAGTTCCACGTGCTATACGAGGACCTTGTTGTTTATTTATTTTAAATACAGCAGTGTGTGCATGTCCATCCCAAACTCCCTGACTATCCCTTCCCCATTCTTCCCCCTTGGGAACCATATGTTTGTTCTCTATTGACTTCAAATCTTAATAGTTGCAAATGGAAGGGAAAGTTCAGAGAAAGACATCAGTGATATAAGGAGATTGATTCCTTTTTTTTTTTTTTGACTGTGCCACATGTTGGCTTGTACTATCTTAGTTCCCCAACCAGGGTTTGAACCTAAATCCATGACAGTGAAAGCACAAGTCATAACCACTGGACTGCCAGGGAATATTTTATTCCATTTTTGAATTTGACCTATGAAATCAATCAAAATCTCTGACAACTGGACATTCTTTAAATCACTTTTGTCACCTCTATTCCTCAGAGGTTGTCTCTGCACTTGCTGGATTGTATCCTGTGATATAGAAGATTTTACCTTTGTTACAAGTAAGGTTCTATCTTCATTTTGCTGGGTTGTGTATAGTTGCTCTGTATCATTTATTATCAAGACTGTCCTTTGCCCTTTGTGCAGTCTTTGCACCTTTGTCTGTACATTGTATATCATATTCAATGAATTATTTCTGGTACTCTAATCTGTTCCACTGGACATGGAACAACAGACTGGTTCCAAATAGGAAAAGGAGTACGTCAAGCCTGTATATTGTCACCTTGTTTATTTAACTTATATGCAGAGTACATCATGAGAAACGCTAGGCTGGAAGAAGCACAAGCTGGAATCAAGATTGCTGGGAGAAATATCAATAACCTCAGATATGCAGATGACACCACCCTTATGGCAGAAAGTGAAGAGGAGCTAAAAAGCCTCTTGATGAAAGTGAAAGAGGAGAGTGAAAAAGTTGGCTTAAAGCTTAACATTCAGAAAACAAAGATCATGGCATCTGGTCCCATCACTTCATGGGAAATAGATGGGAAACCGTGGAAACAGTGTCAGACTTTATTTTTCTGGGCTCCATAATCACTGCAGATGGTGACTGCAGCCATGAAATTAAAAGATGCTTACTCCTTGGAAGAAAAGTTATGACCAACCTAGATAGCATATTGAAAAGCAGAGACATTACTTTGCCAACAAAGGTCTATCTAGTCAAGGCTATGGTTTTTCCAGTGGTCATGTATGGATGTGAGAGTTGGACTGTGAAGAAAGCTGAGTGCTGAAGAATTGATACTTTTGAACTGTGGTCCCGGGGTCCAGCCCCGGTGGATGCAGGAAATTCGAAGCGGGGACGGAGTCAGCGATTAAAGATAGATTAATTAGAGATTTAAAGAGAGATTAGAGAAGAATAATGTAGTGAAAAAAAACAGGAGAGAAGAGGCTATATTCCTTGGTTTACACAAAAAGCTAATAAAGTCTATGGTTTTTCTAGTGGTCATATATGGATGTGAGAGTTGGACTATGAAGAAAGCTGAGCGCTGAAGAATTGATGGTTTTGAACTTCGGTGTTGGAGAAAACTCTTGAGAGTCCCTTGGACTGAAAGGAGATCCAACCAGTCTATCCTAAAAGAGATCAGTCTTGGGTGTTCATTGGAAGGACTGATGCTGAAGCTGAAACTCCAATACTTTGGTCACCTCATGCGAAGAGTTGACTCATTGGAAAAGACCCTGATGCTGGGAGGGATTGGGGGCAGGAGAAGAAGGGGACGACAGAGGATGAGATGGCTGGATGGCATCACCAACTCGATGGACATGAGTTTGGGTGGACTCCGGGAGTTGGTGATGGACAGGGAGGCCTGATGTGCTATGATTCATGGGGTCGCAAAGAGTCGGACACCACTGAGTAACTGAACTGAACTGAATCTGTTCCAGTGGGTTATGTATCTGGGCTTATGCCATTCAACATCATCTTGATTACTTTGTAATATGTTTTAAATTTTGAAAATGACAGCCTCCATCTTCTGTTTCAAGAATATTTTGGCTGTTTGGGGGTCCCTTGAGGTTCCTTGTCAATTGTAATTTGTTTTTTTTAACGGCAAAAATTGCCTCTGAAATTTTGACAGGGATTCCATTAGAATCTAACAGTTTCAGTAATAAAGTCATTTTAAGAATATTAAATCTTCCAATTCATGAGTACAGAGTGTCTTTTTATTTACTTATGTCCTCAGATTTCTCTTAGTAAACTTTAGTAATTTTCAGTGAGCAAATCTTTTACTTCCTTGGGCAGTTTTTTCCTCTCCTGTCTCATGCTTTCAGTTCAGTTCAGTTCTGTGGCTCAGTCATGTCGGACTGTTTGTGACCCCATGGACTGCAGCACGCCAGGCTTCCCTATCCATCACCAACTCCCAGAGCTTGCTCAAACTCATGTCCATCCAGTAGGTGATGCCATCCAGCCATCTCATCCTCTGTCATCCCCTGTACAGTCCATTGTAACTTCAGAGGGAATGCATTCAGTTTCCTTTTGATCATGAGATTTGGTGAAATAGTCTTTCTTAATTACAATGTATTTTTTTCCATTTTCTTTATAGTTGTGATATTTAATTCTTTAAGTAGTTTTTAACTTTGCTTTGTGATCATCTCAATGTATAATAGTAACAGCTTTTCTAAGTTTGACTCAGTGTTTTATGAGTGGAATGCAGATATAAACTCTGCATTTGTTAATACATATCTTTGTCAATGTTATGGTTTTCATTGTCTTTATATATAGGTGTTCCATAGAGATTGCAATCAAGGGATCCTGGTTTTTTTCATGTTACTACCATTTGGTGCAATTGATGCTATTTCATTCTTCCAAAAATCCTGAAATTTAAATGAATGAAAACAATGATGAAAAAAATCATGCACAGATATGTCCAGAGACACCTTCTCTCATTTCAGTTATTTCTACATTTACATGTGTGTCCATGAGTTCATGAATCTAGAAGTCCATGGTTTTCATAAAAAAAATCATGATTTTATAACTGTGTACTGTATTATAGTTGAAAGTATAAATATACTCCGTGACCCTGCATTTTTTCTACACTCTCTTGTTCATGGTTCAAATAGTAAGATTACTAACATGTTATGTGTATGTGTTTGTGTGCCCATATCTGTAATGATCTTTTATTGCCTTCTGTGTTGTTCACTTTGAACTTATTTCAAGTAGTCTCAGGGAACCCTCTGTCAGTGCGCTTCTAATGCTGTTCTTTTTTTCTTAGCCTTAATGCTCTTTGGAGAAGGCAATGGCACCCTACTCCAGTACTCTTGCCTGGAAAATCCCATGGACGGAGGAGCCTGGAAGGCTGCAGTCCATGGAGTCACTGAGGGTCACACACGACTGAGCGACTTCACTTTCACTTTTCACTTTCATTCATTGGAGAAGGAAATGGCAACCCACTCCAGTGTTCTTGCCTGGAGAATCCCAGGGACTGGGGAGCCTGGTGGGCTACCATCTATGGGGTCGCAGAGTCGGACACGACTAAAGTGACTTAGCAGTAGCAGCTCTTCTATTACTTCAGTTTTTGCTTCTTTATCTTCAGTTTAAGACTGTATTCTCTTTAATTGAGGTTCTTGCTGTATCATTTCTTAGCTTCTTAAACTAAGTTGAGTTTCTCCAAATGTCTCTGATACTTATCTCTGTAGAACAGCATGTGTCTTTCTCTACTGCACTATGATGTTGATTAAAAAATTTCATAGCCGTAAAGCATTTAGAATATTGGATAGCATCTTTAAAGGATTTGAACACTGTTAGTCATTGCTGTTGTTCTTATGATCATAGTTTAAGATTTTGACCTTTTTTTATGGCACTGTTGACTTTGTCATTTCTGATGCCACCACTCATAGTGTAGCTCATCTAGATATTGAATAGCAGTCAGTGTGTAAAACATAGTCTAACACTTCTGGAGGAACAACACGTTGTTGAATCTTCCTTACATGTATTTCATGTATTGTCCACAAAAATGAAAAATCCATGTTGATTACAGGTTATCATAATCTCTGTGTAAAAGCAAAACGAATTAAAATTAAGAGACCCATAATTTCCTCCAAATAGCTTTCCATGGATCTGTTGGAAAACATACTTAAACTTGATCTTTTCCCTTCTCTTCTCCTTTTGTGTGAAAATAAGAATTCTCCTCATGGCCCCTTGGTGAAATGTGTTTTCATTTCAGGCACAGTTGACCTTCAAGGATGTGGCCATAGAGTTCACTCAGGAGGAGTGGGAATGCCTGGACCCTGCTCAGAGGGCTTTGTACAGGGACGTGATGGTGGAGACCCTCAGGAACCTAGTCTCCTTGGGTGAGGATCACTTCCCTTTGAAGTCGGGATCTGCCCTGGGGTATCTCTGCATTTCCCACTGTGTGCCTCTTGGGAGCCCCGGTTTTACTTGACTGATCTGAAATCCCTGTTGATTCAGACATGAAGAGCTTTAGGACGCAGCCTCAGGAGTTTAAATCTACCTTTTCCTCTGACGATCTGCCCACTTCATGATACATCAGGAGTTGTTCCAGAGCTTTTGTAGTTGTAAAGCTCAATGGAAAACTTTTAACATACCCATTTTCCTGTTTCCTACCCATGTGCTTTTGATTCAGGAGTTTTAGGAAAAGAGCTATGTTTCTTCACATTATACTGTTACCTCTATATTCAGAAGGAGGTAAACAGCAGGTGAATTTTGAAAATATTTTTCTATTCCTCTCTGTATTCCCATCAATCCTCAGTTGAGCAAGGGACTAGGATTCTGGCAAAGCCACAGCAAGTTATGTGTCTTTCCTCTTATGTGGAGGTATTTCTGTTTCTTACCTGAATATTTTACCCACTTTGTAACAAGACAAAGAGCCCTGGTCAATGGAGAGTGAGGTGAATGCCTTTGGCAGTGTATCAAAGGGTGAACACAGTTCAGGTCTCAGAAGGGTCCAGGGGAGCCTCACTATTAATAGTGTTTACAGACTTTCCCCTTGTCAGAGAATTCTATAGGAAGTACAAACATTTACTTACTATGTGAGCTCAGAGGAAATTTTTCTTCTCTGTAACCTATCCCTCTTGTCTTTCCACATGTAAAATGTATTCTTTTACCTCTAGTGGTGCCACATTCCCACCAGGGACAAAGGCAGAGCTTCTATCATGATCTGCGGTGCTCTGCCATCTGACTCTTGTGAACTCCTGTTGCTTGCCTTAGAGGAGCATGAGGTGGACTTTTAAAGGGACATCTTAGTCCCTCATCTCTCCTCAGCTTCACTCCGTTGGGAGTCCAGTTCCCAGTCCATAGAGATAAGAGCTGATACCTGCAGACAATAGTCCCTGAACCCTTGCTCATTCCATCTCCATTTGATGTTTTTAGAAGACTTCATCAGAAGGGGGAAAGCACTGGCTGCTCTCTGATTGCATTTGGCACCCCAGAATCTGCATGCAGCTGTCTCTCGTCCTGTCTGCTTGTTTGGATCCCTCTTCTATTCCTTCTCTTCTGCCTTGGCCACACTCTTCAGGCTTGTGTAACAGGGTGATGCGTTCTGTTTCCTGTAATTATTTTGCAGGAAAACTAAAGACAGTAGACACAGTCATGCTCTCTTTGATCCCCAGTCCTAATGAGCGTTTGTGTGTCTTTTGGGCTCTTAGTTTGGTGTCGGTGGCAGGAGCACATTGTTCCGTCTGAAGATCCTGTGATGTATGACACACATGTCTCATATATTTTTCACCCCTGAGGTGTTCTATCTAGTCTGGGAATGTATTCTCTTCCTCATATCATACTCTTGTAACTTTGTGTGTGATTTTGCCTCTGAAATTTGTTTGTGAAATACATAGTCCTACGCTCTGAAATTATATTCAGATTCTGCTGTGATAATTCACCCTCAGTTAATCAGTACTTTCTGGTGGACTCTCTGTTACTGGGTAACAGATAAATTTGATGGAAAATACTATCCCTCATGCATTGTAATATTTTCGTGCTATATAGAAATTCACCACCTTGTAGTAAAGTGGTCTGCATATTCTATGATACAAAATAGGAAATATCACCAGAACCTGACTGAAATCTTTCTGGGTGTTTTTCTATTTTGAGCAATGTCACAAAAGCCTGTCTCAGTGGCATTGTGACAGTGATGTTCACATGTGCTGTGACCATCCCCTTTCATTCTCAGTAAATGGTATAGGAATTTTTTCTCAGGATAACATTGTCCAAGTTCACATGCTTATATTTTGAGGCTATTGTGTAAACTGTTGTTAATGCCGTCTTTTGTTCACCTGTGCGCCATTGTTCTTTGTACATCAACAGCTAATTTTGAAACATATAAATCAGAGAACTTATAAAGTGGAGTGATACTTTGAGTCTGAACTGTAATTTGTTTTTTGTTTAATAGACTGTCTGGTCCCCATTGAGTGGTCCTCACCCATTGTGGAACGTCATTGGACCACATACACTAGAGTTTATTTCTCATGTCTCTGTGTTATATACTACTGGTCTCTCTCTCTTTATGCTCATACCACACTACTTGGATTAGTTTAGGTTTCTAAGAATTTTGAAATAATTGTGAAACTTCCAACTTTCTTCTTTTCAATCTTGGTTTTGCTATTGAGTGTCTTTTGAGATTGCATTTGACTCTTAGGATGTATCTGTTTCTTCAAGACACACTGTTGGGATTTTATTGGGGATTGGTTTGACTCTGTTGATCACTTCAGGGTAGTATTTACACCCTGATCATATTTACTTCTAATCCATTGAACTTGGGATGTCTGCATTAATTTGACTTTTCAGATATTTTTCAGCTGTGTTTTCAGTTCATAGTGCATCTTTCCATTCTTCTGTATGGTTTTGCTAAACACTTTATTTTTTTAATGGTATCGTAAATGGAATTTTCTGAATTTAATTTTTGATTTTTTTATTGTTAAAGTAGGGAAATAGTATTGATTTTTGTATATTGTCATTTTTCTGAGTTCATTATTTTTATCAGTTTTTTTTTTCCAGAACCTTCAGAGCTTTTTATTTATTTTATTTTTGCCACAACATGCACCATGTGGGATTCTAGATTCCCCACCAGGGATCGATCCTGGCAGTGGAAGCCTGGAGTCCTAACCATATTTTGACTGCCAGGGAATTCTGCAGGGTTTCTTATATTTCGTTTGTCAACAGAGATGTTTTTCTTGTTTTTTCTATTGGGATTGTTTTATGTGTTTTTGCTACGTTTGTGTTCTTGCTAGAAATTCTAGTAATTTCTTTTTTTAGCGGTAGTACAAGTATCCTTGTCTAGTTCCTGATGTTAGGGGAAAAGTTTTAAGTCATTACACATTGAATATGATGTTAACTATGGGCTATTAATACATGTCCTTTATTGTGTTGAGGTCATTTTTTTCTATTTCTCGTTTACTGAATGTTTCTGTCATATTTTTAGCATTTTCACCTGAGGGAACCTCTGGGAATGGGGAGGCTTGTGCCAGTTCATTCTCAATGCAGTGTAAGGAGGAGGAGGGGAGTCAAAGGCCAGGAAATTGTCATGAACTTTCCTACATTTTTCGGTTTAGTGTTTTCTGGACAGGCATCTGTTTGAGTGCTGCTGCTCTGCTGCTTCTTACCCAGTTGGGTGAATTTTCCCAAATTGTTTTCTGCTTTTTTTTTTTTTTCCTGCTTTGTTTTAACTTGGTTCCCTCATGGGTAATGTATGCCTGTGGTTTACTGGCCTGCTGACATAAGTCATGATTTTTTCTTTGAGAGTGTGTGTTAAGAATTCAATATGATTTCCAGTTTTTAGAGAGGCCAGCTAAAAAAACACTGTTATGTTTAATAATAAGGAGAGCTAGCATAAAAATTTTGTATGCAAAAGGATATTAGGTAATTAATATTTTAGTTACTTTTTTCATTTATAACTTACTTAACTGTTTTGATTATATCCTGGAATATATTATATCCTGAATATATCTTCAGGCTTTGTCAAGCACTTTCTGTTTGTTTCCTCATATAAACTCTGCTTACCCAACTAGGTTTACAATACTGTTGATCCTATTATTTTGCTCTGCATTTGTGTATACAGATTAGACTCCTTGTAATGGTCTTCTCCTGGTTTTCTCTTCTGCTTTTTGCTGAGTACATTATTGCACAGTCTCCTGGATTACTGTGTATGTTTATATTGAGCATATATATGGAAATACAGTCACTAAATTACTCAGTTGGCTACATTGCATAGCAAATAGTATAATAGATTGAGAGTTAATTTCTTTCTACAGTGTTTAAATCTCATTTGTTTCTTTCCCATACTCATAGTATAATTCCCCTAGTTAAAAATGCTATAGAACTATTCTGTTGCTAAACCAATTCTTCTTTTGTTTTAAGGTCAGTATTTTAGTTGCCCTTGTACCGTGGTATTCACAGTCAAAAGCTATGTAGATATAGGTACTCTATGCTCCACCCAAGCCGTTTCTCAGTTCTGATCATGATACCATGATGTGGATGAAAGATTCTTATTTTCTAGTATATTTAAGTTATTATCCTAAACTTCTTAATTTCCACAGCACTCTTTCACCATCCCTCCACCTTCCACTTTACTTACACTGTAAAAACAACACCTCTGTGTATTGAACAGCTTTCTCCTGACACAACCTAAATCACTGTGTGTAGCTGTGATAACTCAGAAACCAGTTTCAAAAGGGGTGGCTGAATCCCCTCAGTAGTTACACAGCTCACTTCTTGTGTTTTCCTTGACGTTTTCTTTCTTAACTCCTGATATTTGTCATAGTATTTTGTAATCTAGACTGCTTGGGTGGGCAGTCACGTTTAAGTATATGTTGTCTCAGACTGTAGATCAAAATTCATACTGTGGTTCTCACTTTATGTTCTGTGTCAATTGGGGTCATGTACATAAATCTGTGATTCCACTTTCCTTACTTGAAAAATTGTGATTATTTTCCTCAAGACTTTCAAAAGAAATTGGTAATGTTAGATGGCATGAAATGTCCTTTGTTTTTTGGCACACCATGCTGCCTATGGGATCTTAAGTTTCCCAACCAGGAATGGAACCTGGACCCAGGGCAGTGAAAGTGCTGAGTTTTAACCACTGAACTGCCAGGGAATTCTCAGAAATAGTGCTTTTTTTTCTTTTGAGAAAGATCTTTATTTGCTTTAAAATTTTTACAGCAGTACATTTTTACAACAGTAAAAATTATATATTAAACATTGTGTGTGTGCAGGCTCAGTCATTAAGTCATGTCCAACTCTTTTGTGACCCCTTGGACTGTAGCCCACCAGTCTCCTCTGCTCATGAAATTTTCCAGGCAAGAATACTGGAGTGGGTTGCTGTTTCCTACTCCAGAAATAGTGCATTTTTATACTAACAAATCAAAAGTGGCTTTTGTATAAAAAGATAATATTCAGGTATGTTTATTATATCCATTTTGTTTATTATATATTGTATTCCTTTTTCTTGCAGTTTGTTCTCAACCGTATTGTCTATGACCATAGTTAAATAAATAAATTCGCAATATGTATTTTGGAGGCAATGACCTGGATATTTTAGGGCACTGCACAGGTAGGGAGTTGCTCTGTGTAATAGCTGTTAATGTAAATGGAGATTATTTCATTTATTAATATTTAAATTTTATTTATAGAAGGTGGTCTTTTAGAATTTTTATGCTGCTTCATGGGTACATAGTTTTACAGAAGGTATTTCAAAGAACATTTTATTTTTTAAAAAACTTTTATCACATTTGCTATTTTTTCTCTGTTATATTTGTTTCCGAATTTGAAACTGCCACTCATTGCGATTATTCATTAAATAAGTTCGTTTTGGATTATTTATTGTTGTAATATATTTTGTCAGATTTTTTAGCATTCATTTCTATTTACCAAGTATGTATAATATATGTATAGTATAATAATAATATTTTCTCCTCAGTTATGAGGCACCAGTAAGTATATTTACTGCTAATTGGTATGTGCTTTGGTGTCATGGTTGAAATATACAGTTTTGATAGTCAACAGAAGTTTTTACAATGAGTGTTTTTATGTAGGTTGTTTGAAAACTGCGTGCCGTAAAATTAAGTGGAATTACCTCAGATCACTTTACTAAAGAATCATTCATTTTGTGTTTGCAAAGGTTTTAATATCATGACTGGAAATTTTCATAACTCCTTTTTATGTCAGTACTAGTTTGGTATAGTATGTATTTAACGTGAAGTATTTACTTATGAATTATAATGAATAGGATTACTTATGGTTCTTTATATCTTCTAGATATCTCTCATATGCATGTGATCAAGAAATTACAACTAAATGCAAACATTTATGGAGGAGAAGGATTCCAAATAGTTACACTGGGAAGACACAAAAGGAATAAAATTGAAGATTTTTACCTCAGGAAAATCCAGGAAAATGTATGTAACTTTGAGTTTCAGCCAAGAGATGAGGAAAGAAATTACAAAGGAAAGCCTGTATCCCATGGCAAAAATCTCCCCTGTAAGAGACAGCGACATGGTAGAAGCATTACAGGAATTCACCCTATTGAAAACAGACTTCCATTAAGCTTTGGGAATGAACTGCAGCTTTATAAAAGTGAAGAGAAAATTGATGAATTTGATAAAGCTCACAGGAGTATCAACATTAATGCCTCATTTTTACCACTTCAAGGAATTTCTTCTACTATCCAGTCCAACCTTGGTAATCCATGTGTGAATGATTTTATGCATCCTTCAGTACTGACACAAGACCAGAGGGCACACAAGGACAGCCCTTACAATTGTAATCAGAGTGGTCAAACCTTTCATCAGTGCTTAAACCTCACTCAACATCAGTTGATCCATACAGAAGAGAAAATATTTAATTGTGGTGTATGTTGCAAAGTCTTTAGTCAACATTCAGACCTTGTTATTCATAGAACAATTCATACTTCAGAGAATGAGTGTGACAAAACCCTTTACCATGGCTTGCACCTCACCGGACATCAGATAATCCATACAAAAGAGAACTTATATAAATGTGATATATGTGAAAAAGTGTTTACTCAAAGTTCATACCTTACAGTTCATCAGAGAATACATACTGGAGAGAAACCATACAAATGTAATGAATGTGGCAAGGTGTTTAGTCAGAATTCATACCTTGCAAAACATCGCAGAATTCATACTGGAGAGAAACCTTACAAATGTAATGAATGTGGCAAAGCTTTCAGTCAAAAAGGAAACCTTGCAAGTCATCAGAGAATTCATACCGGAGAGAAACCTTATAAATGTAACGAGTGTGGTAAGATGTTCAGTATTAGATCAACCCTCGTCAGTCATCAGATCATTCATACTGGAGAGAAACATTACAAATGTAATGAGTGTGGCAAAACTTTTTATTTTGGCTCACACCTTATACAGCATCAAATCATCCATTCAGGAGATAAACCATATAAATGTGACATCTGTGGGAAAGTGTTTGGTCAAAATTCATACCTTGCAGTTCATCGGAGAATTCATACTGGGGAAAAACCTTACAAATGTAAAGACTGTGGCAAAATCTTTAATCACAGCTCAAACCTCAAGAGACATCAGATAATCCATACAGGACAGAAATTATGTAAATGTGATATATGTGGTAGAGTCTTCAGTTTTAATTCATACCTTGAAATTCACCGGAGAACTCATACTGGAGAGAAACCTTACAAATGTAACGAGTGTGGCAAGGTCTTCAATCGGAATTCAAATCTTGCAATTCATCAGAGAATTCATACTGGAGAGAAACCTTACAAATGTAATGAGTGTGGCAGCTGCTTTAGTCGAAAGGTGTACCTGGCAAAGCATCAGAGTGTTCATACGAAAGGGAAACCTTACAAAAGTAAAGACTGTTGAAAAGCCTTTACTTAAATCTCAGCCGTCACTACATTTGTTGTTGTTCAGTTGCTAAGTCATGTCTGACTCCTTGCAAATCCATGGGCTGCAGCACACCAGGCTTCCCTGTCCTTCACTGTCTTCTGGGGTTTGCACAAGCTCATGTCCATTGAGTCAGGGATGCTGTCTAACTATCTCATCCTCTGTTTCCCTCTTCTGCTGTTACCTTCAGTCTTTCCCAGCATCACGGCTTTTCTAATCAGTCAGCTCTTCGCATCAGGTAGCCAGAGTACTGGAGCTTCAGCTTCAACATCAGTCCTTCCAATGAATATTCAGGGGTGATTTCACCTACTTGAACTGGACAGAAGCTCTAGGCATGTATTGAGCTAGAGGCTCAATGAATTTTGAGTCAAAATTCAAACCTTAAGGTAAACCGATGTGTCATGTTGGAGAGAAACCTGACAAATACAATGACTGATAAATTTGTCAGTGTATTGTGAAGCCTACCTTACTGTCAGATAACCCACATTGATGACAAACTTTAAGGAAGTGTTTTTAGCAAGTGTTGCCATCTTAGGCTTCATTGAAAATATTCTGGAGAGAAATCAGGTATGTTTAGTCTGACCAGCCCTTTAGACAAAGAATTCATTCACCAAAAGATTTCTTTCTGGAGATACTACCTCACAAATGCTAGGAATGGGCAAAACCTTTACTTGGGCCTCACATTCTACCAGTCATCAAATAATCTGTGCTGGACAGAACATTACATATGTAATGAATGGGGCCAGGTTCCAAATTAATGCTCACTCATCACTCGATATTGGAATATATATCCTGGGGAGAAACCACACAAATATAATATGTGTGGCAAGGATTTTACCCAAAGATCATAAGATGGGAGAGTTACTGGAATTATCCCTTACAAATGTAACAAGTGTGGCAAAATCTTTACCTTGAGTTCAAGTATGAGGCAACAGGGGAGAGTCCATTTAAGAGAAACCCTACTGAGTTACTAGCGGAGGTTTTATCCAGGCTGCACAATTCACCAGACTAATCAATACATACCTTTGAAAGAAGCCACACAAACTAGTCCGTGTGCTAAGGCTTGTACCTGAAGATAAAATCACTGAAATAGATTTAATCTGGAGAACAGTGTTTCACATATAATGTTATAAAAGTTTTCATCAGGTATCTCCAACCTTGGTGTAATGGTTCAATTCATACAGGTCAGAAACTAAAGAGATTTACTAAATGTGGAAAGGATTTGATGAAACAATGCTTCCTGAGGTTTCATCACAAAATGCCTCATATTGGGGATGATCCTTACAAATGTAACAAAGTAGGTAAAGTTTTTGCACAATTCTTAAATTAGCCTGTGTGTCAGCCAATCCATAAAAGGAATAAGTAAGTCTGCAGTCTGGAGATCATTATGTTCTTCAGAATCATTACAAGTCACAATAAGTTAAAACTTATGGAATGATTTGTATATGACATGAAAACATGTATAAATTGGCAATTGTCTTCACTCTGTAAATATTCTGTTAATTGTATTTTCTTGAAGAGGCCACATTACAATTTATGCCATTCAACCTGAAGTTTGAAGTCTGTTGACCTTAATCTTCGTTACAGGTCTTTGATGATGGTCTCTGGGAAGGAGTCAGTAAGGAGTCAATGAAGGAGCTGACTTCATTAGATTTGGTTGATTCACATCCACATTCCCTGGTAAAACAAGGACCCTGAATTAACCAAATTCAGTAGTGTATTAATCAGCGTCAGGGAGGGGCAGAGAATAGTGTAAAATTGCTGTTGCCCATCATGCTTGTTGTGATAGATCACAGTGAGTTACAGAACATAATCCTCTGCTAGGTGACTGTGAGCGGAGCAGTAAGGACATTACGGGTTTGGACTATTCATGAGAGGAGAGGGACAGGTTACTAGGGACGGATTATGTGGTAGGAACAGTGCCCAGAAAATGTTGGTTACTTTCTCCATTGCATGGGAATAGGTGGTGTTTACATCTGTGTGATGTTTGTTTTTTGTTGTTTTTTTTTTTTTTTGCTGTACCATGTGGCATATGTGATCTTAGTTAACCAAGGATCAAACCTGTGCCCACTACAGTGGAAGCACAGAGTCTTAACCCCTGGACTGCCAGGGAAGTCCCTGCCTCTGTGTTTAATGAGACACGAGTCTTAATCTTGGGAATTGTAGGGAGAGCAGTTAAGATGAGAGGAAAATTTAATTACTGGGATGAGCCTTCATGGAGGGCAAGCTTACAGTTTGAACTTCCAGTTTGTCTCAAAGGAGCACTCAGGCTTTTTTTTCCGAAAAGCTAGTTTGTTCCGAAAGGCTGAAAAAGAAAAAGTTCTTCCTGAACATTAAAAAGTGTCAATAGTCAAACATCAAAAATGAAATCAAGGGAAATTCCCTGGCAGTCCAGTGGTTAGGACTCTACTCGCACTGCCAAGCTGACAGGTTCAATCCATGGTTAAACTAAGAGCCCATAAGCCGAAAAAAAAATTTTTAATGGGATTAGACTTCATAAAACTTCACTGAAGCATACCCCTCTCAACTGCCAACTAGTGTGCCCCTCAAGTATCCTATGTTAGTAAGTCTATTCCTTCCTTGCCTGTCACTTTGCTGAGTTCCTTCTGCGGTGAAACACAAAGAACCTGAGCCTCAGTAAGTCCAGGCTCCAGCCACCGAATCCCCCACCAGGTGGGAGACACTAAGCCTGCTGCCCAACCAGCGTGTAGAACCCAGAGCAGGTGGAACCAGAAGATTGATGCTGACTCCCGCTTACCTCAGCCCCAGCCAATCAAAGAAGTGTCCGCGAGCTGACCACACCCATTTTGATCCATTGCTATAAAACTCCTCCCTACCTCCTCTTGTTTGAAAGACACAGTATTGAAGGCATTAGCCCACTGTGGCCCCTTTGCTTGGGAAAGCAATAAAGCTAAACTTCTCTACTTTGGGGAGGGGGGGGGGGGAAGCAAAACACCGATTTGCTTACTCCTGAACCTCCTGACTTAATTGGCTTGGAAAATTACACTTTTTGTCTTGCTAATAATTTATTACATTTGTTTTCTACAGCACACGTTCAATATGGTTCTGGAAAATACTTGTAAAATACTATTTAAATAAACTGGGGATATTTTTACTCTGCTGCTGCTGCGAAGTCGCGTCAGTCGTGTCCGACTCTGTGCGACCCCATAGACTGCAGCCCACCAGGCTCCCCTGTCTCTGGGATTCTCCAGGCAAGAACACTGGAGTAGGCTGCCATTTCCTTCTCCAATGCAGGAAAGTGAAAAGTGAAAGGGAAGTCGCTCAGTTGTGTCCAACTCTTCGCGACCCCATGAGCTATAGCCTACCAGGCTCCTCCGTCCATGGGATTTCCCAAGCAAGAGTACTGGGGTGGGGTGCCATTTTTACTCTAGTTTTAATTAATTTTTTGGAAATGTTAACTAGATAATATAATGAAACAATTTACTCGATTTTCCAAGTGCTGTTAAATTTCAGTTTCAAATTAGGCTATTACCTGACATGTTTTGTTGTTTACTTTTATGCTGTAATAAAAAATACTTTCAATCATTAGCAGAATTTTTTTCCTGACAAATGTGTTTGTTCTGTTTTATAGCAGGGGGTTACTGGGTTTTGGGACTCTTAGGATGTAACGATGCTCAAAAGGCAATGACGGGTACAAAGTAGATGCAGTATAAACATAAAAACAATTAGTTTGGAGCTTTAATTCAGTGAAAGAACTGAGATGGCAAAAGGGTGACAGGAAATCTTTTTTTGTGGGACACCGAATATCCTCCACATAGAATTTGTTCACAACCAAGAAGAATGTATTTATCTTTGCTAAGTGATCTTGATTTTTATTTATAGTATCATTTTTGGTGAGCTGCATAGCTTGCAGGATCTTAGCTTCTTGACCAGGGATTGGACCTGGTCCCCACAAGCAAAAGCAATGAGTGCTAACCCTGGACCACCAGGGAATTCCTTGATTTATGTTATCTTTAATATGAAATCTTTGTTACATTTCTATTGCTAATATTTTATGATGGACTTTTGAATCTTCATGGGGGATTTGAATCTTCATGGGGGATTTTATTTATTTACTTTCTCTTTTTCTATTTGTCTAGTTTTGTTTCCTAGTAATTCTGGCCTCATAAATTGAGTTGACAGGTGTTTCCTCTGTTTCTTGAAAATAAATCACATAGAACTGCTGGTAATTCTTTTTAAATTTGATAGAATTGTGAAATACCATTGTTGCAACTTTGTTAAATTACCTTTTATAGAGCCCCTGAATGTTGAATGTTAGGCAACAGTCCTGCCAAAGACTGCAAGGGAGAGTGAAGTGAAGACCTTTATTACACAGACTCTTGAGGAGCTACAAGGCACATCTGGAGGGAACATGTAGAAAGTCCAGGCAGGGTCTGTGCAGAGCATGATGGATGAGTTTAATTAAGCTCTCACAGTCACTATCTCTGCTTTTGAGTTTCTTAGGTAGTGGGCATTTTGAAATTATAAATTTGCATTGCAGTTCAGGGCAGTTATTCAAATAATGTTTAATATTGGTGATTTGTTGTAGGTTATGGGTTTCATGGAATTAGTACATTTCATCTTATAATCTTGTAGAGTTTTTGTAAGAGTTCCTTTCTTTTCATGTCTGCATGGTCTGTAGTGATAGTCCCTATTTTATCTAATATCAGTAATTTTACTTAGTGTAAATGAAGGGAAAAGTCACTTCTGATAGATGCTGCAGTTATTCATATATAGTAATATTATGTACAGCCATTTATCAACCTGTGAGATCATATATGTCTGCCCTTTGATACCAAGTTTGGTCGCTAGACTAAGGCAACCCTCCCTTTCACTTGAGAGGATTTGCACTTTTTTTTGCCCATTTCATGCAAGCTTGTTTTTCTTGAGTTCCTGGGCCAATTGGTATGAGTGGAGAGGCATGTTTCAAGTTTAAATGGAAGCTTTCAAAGCTTTTATTTGCTTCATGTAACCCTGTCTTTATTTTCTTGGGCTCCAAAATCACTGCAGATGGTGACTGCTGTCATGAAATTAAATGGCTCTAGCTCCTTGGAAGAAAAGCTTTGACAAACCTAGATAACATATTAAAAACCATAGACATTACTTTGCGGACAAAGGTTCGTCTAGTCAGAGCTAAGGTTTCTCCAGTAGTCATGTGTGGATGTGAGAGTTGTACCATAAAGAAGGCTGAGTGCAGAAGAATTGGTGCTTTTGAACTGTGGTGTTGGAGAAGACTCTTGAGAGTCCCTGGGACTGCAAGGAGATCCAACCAGTCCATCCTAAAGGAAATCAGTCCTGAATATTCATTGGAAGGACTGAAGCTGAAACTCCAATATTTTGGCCACCTGATGCAAAGAACTATCATTGGAAAAGACCCTGGTGCTGGAAAGGCAAAAGGAAAAGCGGACGACAGAGGATGGGATGGTTGGATGGCATCACTTGACTCAATAGACATGAGCTTGAGCTCCAGGAGTTGGTGAAGGACAGGGAAGCCTGATGTGCTGCAGTCCATGGGGTTGTAAAGAGTCAGACATGAATGAGTGACTGAACCCTGTCTTCTACTTCAAGAATGGCTTTGGATAGACTGAAATTTTATGCCGAATGACAGAATTTTAGATACAAGAAGTGAATAATGATAGATATGGTAAGAGGAAGTCTGGAGGGTGAGCTGTGTGATTTGATGCATCCTGTGCCCCTTCTAAATCTATGAACACTTAGTCTTTACTGTCCTTGTAGCAGTATGACTGCTGAGTGACCAAGAATGGTGAAGGTTTCAAGTAAAACCCTTTTCATTTTTAGATTTTGTCTGATTTTCAGCAAAATGTCAGTCTCATATTTTCCCTAATATTAGCTACTAGTTAAATGGCCATCGTAGTTTTAATAAAAATTAATTTCTGCAATATCCCATTTCCACCTAAAGAACAAAGAAAAGGTGAAAAGATGTGAGGGATAGAACATGTCTGCAGTTTGTTATTTATCCTGAGAGTATAACATGCAATGAGAAATGCTTATTAAACTTACTGTGATAATTATTTCAGTCTCTGTAAGAATATCATGCTGTGCAAATTAAACTCAGTCATGTTTAAGTCAGGTATATCTCAAACTGGAGGTGGGAGCGGATGTGATTTTAAAAGGCAAGTAAAACATTTGAGCAAAAAGAAGAATGCAATTTATAAGAATTTTTTTTAAAAATAATGCATTTTAAAAATGTATTGCAGTGATTAGTGACAGAAATTACTACATGCCATGGTGCTCCAGTCTCAGATGCTAGGTTATGTCCCTGAGGCTCTGGAACCAAGGCATTGAGTTAGTCATCCTGCCAGAATGAGGATTATAGAAAGGGAAAAGTATTCTGTAAGATGTCGGTGTGAAATGGCCCATTCTTCAGTGAGAGACTTTCATCACTCATTCTAATTTTGTAATACTGAAGAGCATGTCAAGTTCTGGTTTCCCTAAACTGTTCAGTTCAGTCGTGCCCCACTCTTTGTGATGCCATGGACTGCAGCACACCGGGCCTCACTCCGGGAGTTTACTCAAACTCACGTCCATCGAGTCGGTGATGCGGTCCAACCATCTCATCCTCTGTGGTCCCATTTGCTCAAGTGAATTGTAATTGCCGCACAGAGTCGGACACGACTGAGCAACTTCACTGGCACAGCAACCACTCGGAGTCGCACTTTTCCAACCACCCAAGTGTTTGCTCCTCGAGACCACAGCGTGCGAGCAACCTGCTGGCAAAAGCAGGTTTTCCCGTAACGATTCTCCACTTGTTAGGAGGAAACAGATTAGCTTCCCACCAAGGTAGCCCACATGGCTGTACGCTTTTACTCCCAAAGCTTCAAGACAGTAAGGTAACAGCACATTCGGGGCTCCTGGGAGGCGCCGGGTCCCGCCTGCCCTCCCGGGGCTGGGTTCACACGCGGCCCGCACCCGCCCTGAGGCCGACGCCCCGCCCAGCGCCGCCGGAGGGCCTGTGTCCAAGTCCGCGCGTGCGCAGTTGGTTACGGAAATGGAAGCGCGGAGCGCCGAGTGAACGTTGAACCGCCGCGGGTTAAGCGTCAGCTTTCTGTGTAAATTCCTGCTGCGCCTCCTCCGTCACTCAAACCTCGGGAGCTTTGGCGAGACTAGATACCTGACATCTCAGCACTTGGCCCTTCCACCCCCAGGTAAATCCAGAAGTCCTCGTGCAGGTCGGGTGTTTGGGGTTTAGATTCGTCCAGAGGTCGGTGCCTCGGCTCTTCTGCCTTCAGTCCAGGTAGACGCCGCCTTTAGCTACATTTTCTGGCTGAAAAACCCGTTAGTCCCTCCGCTCCCCAGTTAAGCCCTCTTTTGCCAGGCGGATTCGCGCCCCTCTCCTGCCAGCCCGCTTTCTGGAGCCCTGGAGGGCAGCGCTGGCCTTCCCGCCCAGGGAGAGGCCCCGTCCTCCTGGCGGGACCTGGTGAAGCTCTTTTGTGTCGTTGGTGGCGGTGGAAGGGGTCGCCGCCGAGCTTCCACACCACAGTCCTTTCAGTCCCGGTGCAAAAAAAAAAAAAAAAAAAATCAGTGAGAGGCAGAGTGATAGATAAGTGATTTATTAGAATAGGAAGTTTGTGAGTCTTACAAGTGGGCAGCCGAGAGGATGCAAAGCCCAGAGAACTTGCTGGGCTACAGCTTTATCATCAGAGGGCAAGTGGCGTGGGGGGTGAGGTGGGGAGAAGACTTTCCTCGTCTTTCTTGAGTAGATGTCAGCCTTCCTGCGTCAGTCCCACCAACAGGTTGGGCAGGGGAGTTTTTTGCTGTTGTTCCTACCTGGTCAAGCTAGCTTCACAAATTAGTGCTTTTTATGTGTACACAGAGCGTGTGGTAATTTACTGAGCTCACTGAGCAGGGTGTGGGGCTCATGCCACCGTTGTTATATTGTTTCAGGGTCCTCTTGAGCATCTGTTGAATAGCTTTGTTGCTAAACAAGCCCGCTTTCTTGAGTAATCATTAACTTGCAGGAGTCTCCGGTATTTATTCTACTGACAATCCCCTAGTTGGATTAACTAGTTAATCACCTACTTTGTCCCCTCACTCCCGTCCCTATTCTCTGGGATTCAGGACAGCCCGCCCCTCTCCTAAGACCCCCTCCTCCCTGCCATCTCCTCGGTCCTCCCATCTCCTGAGGCCAGTCCTTCTGCCCAGCAAGCCTCCCCTTGTAATGGGAGGTGACCTGAGCTAGCCTTGTGAAACGCAGTGGTCTTCTCTTCCAAATTCCATATGATGGAAAAAGGGTGTTTTTTTTGTTTTGTTTTGTTTTGTTTTTTTCTGTAGGCAGATGTCTTACTCAGCACTGTAAATAAGTGGATCAGAGGGCTCAGGAGAAGCAGATGATGAGCAACTGAGAGAAAAACTGAGAATGAGAAGAGGACGAGGGAGAATCCATAGGGATAGAGACTGTGGCTGAGGGACTTGTAAACAGAGTGAAATGAAAGATTAAGCATTGAAAATAGCAGGTGAATAAAGATGTAGATTTTTTTTAGAGTTGGATCTCCAGGGATGGGAGATGTCAAGTTTAAAAAAATGCACAATGTGAGGTTTGCAGGTAAAGTTTGTTTGGGGCAAAATGAGGACTGCAGTCCAGGAAACAGCATTTCACATAGCTCTGAGAAGCTGCTGCAAAGAGGCAGGGGGAAAGGTCAGTATACAGTTTGGTGAAGGGGGATTACATGCAATCAAGCACGTATTTTTTTTCCAGAAGTTTTCTACTACTTTTGTGACGCTTTGCTAATCACAACGAACAGTCATCACTGTGGAGGACTTTAGTGCTTTTCTAGATATGGGGAAATACAAGAATTGGGCTCATAACATTGGCTCCTGAAAATACCTATCTGAAGACCTCATCTGTCAGTTTCTCCCCCAGTCACAGATGCCTCATTTCTGCTCTCCACTGTGAACTCCTTTCAGGAGGTATTGAAGGTCAGCAGCTGCAGCAGCGCATGAATTAACCCTTGTAGAGGTAGACAGGTAGATTATTATTGTTTAGTTGCTAAGTCCTGTTTGATCCTATGTGGCAGCATACTAGGCTCTTCTGTCCTCCACTATCTCCTGAAGTTTGCTCAAACTCATACTCATTGAGTCGGTGATGGTATGCAACCTTCTCATTTTCTGCTGCATCAGAGTCTTTGCTGAGTTGGCTCTTGCCATCAGGTGGCCAAAGTATTGGAACTTCAGCTTCAGCATCTGTCCTTCCAGTGAATATTCTTGGTTGACTTCCTTTAGGATTGACTGGTGTGATCTCCTTGTAGTCCAAGGGACTCTCAAGAGCCTTCTCCAGGACCACAGTACAAAAGCATCAATTCTTCAGTGCTCAATCTTCTTAATGGTCCAGCTCTCACATTCAAACATGACTACTAGCATGTAGGTAGATGGCAAGTGCCAGTTTGTAGCTGACAGAGAGTAACATAAAGGGGCCTTGGGTCAGCGGTGGGGCAGGGGCACCAAAGGAGAGGCACTTCACACAGAGTGGGGTGAGAGGATGAAAGAGCTGGACACTTGGGCTGCAGAGCAGCATGGCGCTGGGAGAGAAGGAGGATCAAGTGTGACCACAAGAGGAAGCAAGAGCAGGAAGGATGCATCACCACCTGGGGTGTCAGAGCAGGGGGTGGGGGGAGAAGGGGAGTGGAAGAGGTGAGAGAAGGGGTGTAACTGGAGGGCAGAGAGGGAGCAGTGAGGGGCAAGAAAGAGGCAGAAGCACAGATGGAGGACCGTCAGAGAGGGTGCAGAGACCAAGCATCTCGAGGGGAACAGTTTACAGAGTGGGCAGGACAGGTGTCAGGGAAGAAACAGGAACAGCAGGAGAGCAGAGGGGAAGAAAAGAGACAGATAAACCGACTAAAATGGAAACACCTAGTAGAGCAGGTGAGTAGTGGGAACTGGATGCAGATGGATGGTGAGTTGTTTGTTGTGGATAAGTTGTGATATATGATTTCTTATTTTAAGAATGTAATAAAATGTCTCTAATTGTACAGATGAGGATGAGAATAGCAGAGCTTGTGTCTTGTGCATTCTGTAATTCTTCATATCAGAGGATAACCTGTATTTGCAAGCCCTGTTTAGCCAGGGGGCTGCTGCTGCTAAGTCACTTCAGTTGTGTCCAACCCTTCACGACTCCATGGAGTGTAGCCCGCCACGCTCCTCTGTCCATGGGATTCTCAAGAATACCAGAGTGAGTTGCCATGCCCTCCTCCAGGGGGTTTTCCGACCCAGGGATGGAACCTGCATCTCTTAAGTCTTCAGCATTGGCAGGCAGGTTCTTTACCACTAGCGCACCCCGTGATTTGATTCACTCAGTTGTGAGTCGCCCCCTTCCCTTTGCTTGACATGGGGCACAGGAGTAGGAGAGGACAAGTGGGGCAAGAAATGATTGAATCTGTCACTGCATGGTGCCTTTTAAAAGGAACATTGAGGACTTTCCTTATGGTCCAGTGGTAAAGGATCTTCTTGCCAAGGCAAGGGACACAGGTTCGATCCCTGGTCTGGGAAGATCCCACATGCCGTGGGGCAACTAAGCCCGTGTGCTGAAACAAGAGAAGCCACCACGATGAGAAGCCTGCACACTACAACTAGAGAAAGCCCGATCACAGCAACGAAGACCCAGCATAGCCAAAAAATAAGTAAATAAAAAGTCAAGTGAAAAAAAAAGGAACATTGAGAATGCTCCTTTTTGTGATGGGCCTACTTTTCTTTCTTATATCTTTACATATAATTCTTTTTGTAGCTTGGAAAAATTTTGGTTTATGCAGTTTCTGCTTCCCTGGAAATGATCATTAACTTTTGTTAATAAGCTTTGGTGCTTTTCTATAATCAAATCATTCTTTAAATAGTAATATAATACATTGTGAAATTTTTAGAACACTGATACCACAAATATTAGATGATAAAAATTCATTCTTTTGAAAATGTGTTTCAGGTTTCTTGGAGGCCTGCTTGCTTTCCCTGGAAAAAGATCTGGAAAAGCTCTTTGGTATGTAATAAATAATTTTAGACCTTTTTGGTGGGTACTTGGTAAAGTTGTCAGTGATCTTCTATATTAACAGACAAATCCTAGTTTTACCAATTAGTCTAATATTTTGTTTTCTCCCTTTTTGTGTGTCCTGCTAAGAGGAAGAGGAGGAAACAGAACAGGAGTCAGGAATGGCTCTTTCTCAGGTAAAGTCATATTTTCAGCCTGCCCTTCAAATGTCCTTTTTTGGATTCTCTATTCTTCCCTGGCTCCAAAGTATCCTGCCTGACACTTGTACATTCATCCTCTTTTTCAAGAATATTTTAGCTGTTTGCTGGTTCTTGAGATTCCCTATGAATTTATGAGTAATTTTTTTTTTCTTTATCTGCAAAAAATGGCATAGGAATTCCTTAAATCTGTATACTGTGCCTCCTACAGTGGAAGCCTGGAGTCCTAACCACTGGAGCACCAGGGAAGTCTCTCTTTGGGTCTTTTTTTTTTTTTAAGAAAATTTTACAATGAAATCTTATTGGCTTGACTTTTGTAGTTTGCTATTTCCACGGAAAGAAAATGTTATCTGTTTTTAATCAGCTCAACTGCCTCTTAATTTCCATTGAAAAATTATAGGGGTATACCAGGTCTTGCTGGGTTGCAAATGAAGGAATTTTTTTAATCATATATTTTCATTTGCATTTTTTAATATTTATTTATTTGGCTGCACTGGGTCTTAGTTTCGGCATTGCAGGATCTTCAGTTTTTGTTGCAGCATTCAGGTTCTTTAGTTGCAACATGCAACTCTTCATTGCAGCGTGTGGGATCTAGTTCCCTGATCAGGGCTGGAACCTGGACCACCTGCACTGGGAACATGGGGTCTTACCTACTGGACCATCAGGGAAGTCCCGTACATTTTTTTAAATTTTATTTTTAATTGGAGGATAGTTGCTTTGCAATATTATGTTGGCTTCTGCCATACGAGAATGTGAATCAGCCATGGGTATACATATATCCCCTCCCTTGGGAGCCTCCCTCCCACCCTGATTTGGCCATTTTAAAAGCATAAAGTTCCCACTCCAGGGTGTGTTTCTATTTATATATATCTCCAGGGACTTTTGTTTTAAAGTTTAGTACTTTTCAGTGTAGAGGCCTTACACCTACTTGTCTCATCTTTTTCCTAAGTTTTCCATAGGATTGTTCTCTCATTTTTGGTCGAAATGGTTCACTGTGTGTAGATAGAAATGCGGTTGATTTTCATGTGCTGATATTTTGTGCTGCAACTTTTCTAAATTTTTTCAAAAATTTTATTTTGTTATTTATTTATTTTTGACTGTGCTGGGTTTCCTTGGCCGCGCTGTGTTTTTGTTGCTGCAACCAGGCTTTCTCCAACGCAGGCGGCACAGAGCCTGTTCTTTAGTTGCAGTGCTCAGGCTTCACAAGGCGGTGGCTTCTCTTATTATGGAGCACATTTGAACATTACCTTGTTAGCATGTGAAATGAGTGCAGTTGTACAGTAGTTTGTACATTCTTTGGCACTGTCCTTTGGGATTGGAATTAAAGCTGACCTTTTCCAGTCCTTTGGCCACTGCCGAGTGTTCCAAATTTGCTGGCATATTGAGTGCAACACTTTCACAGCATCATCTTTTAGGGTTTGAAATAACTCAGCTGGAATTCCATCACCTCCACTAGCTTTGTTTGTAGTAATGCTTTCTGAGGCCCACTTGACTTCACGTTCCAGAATGTCTGGCTCTAGGTAACTGACCACACCATCGTGGTTATCCAGGTTGTTAAGACCTTTTTTGTATAGTTCTTCTGTGTATGCTTGCCACCTTAATCTCTTCTGTTTCTCTTAGGTCATTGCCATTTCTGTCCTTTTATTGTGTTCATCCTTACATGAAATATTCTATCTCCAATTTTCTTGAATAAATCTCTAGTCTTTCCCAGTCTCTTCTTTTCCTCTATTTCTTTGCATTGTTCACTTAAGAAGGCTTTCTTATCTCTGCTTGCTGTTCTCTGGAACTCTGCATTCAGTTGGGTATGTCTTCCCCTTTCTCCTTTGCTCTTTGCTTCTCTTCTTTGTTGAGCTCTTTGCAAGGCCTGCTCAGACAACCACTTTGCCTTCTTGCATTTCTTTTTCTTTGGGATGTTTTTGGTCACTGCTTCCTATACAGTGTTACAAACTTCTGTCCATAGTTCTTCAGGCACTATTGTTTACCAAATCTGATCCATTGAATCTATTCATCACCTCCATTATATAATCATTAAGGGATTTGCTTTAGGTCATACCTGAATGGCTAGTGGTTTTCCCTACTTTCTTCACTTTAAGTCTGAATTTTGCAATAAGTAGCTCTTGATCTGAGTGATAGTCAGCTCTCTGTCCTGTTTTTGCTGACTGTATAGAGCTTCTCCATCTTTGGCTGCGAAGAATGTAATCAGTCTGATTTCAGAATTGTTCATCTGGTGGTGTCCATGTGTAGAGTTGTCTCTTGTCTTGTTGGAAGTGAGTGTTTGCTATGACCAGTGCATTCTCTTGACAAAATTCTTTGTTAGCTTTTGCCCTGCTTCATTTTGTACTCAAAGGCCAAACTTGCCTGGTATTCCAGGTATCTTTTGACTTCCTACTTTTGCATTCCAGTCCTCTGTGAGGAAAGGACATCCTTTTTTGGTTCTAGGATGTCTTGTAGGTCTTCATGAGACCCATTTTACTTCAGCTTCTTCAGCATTAGTGGTTGGAGCATAGACTTGGATTACTGTGATATTGAATAGTTTGTGTTGGAAGTGAACAGAGATCATTCTGTCCTTTTTGAGACTGCACCCAAGTGCTGCGTTTCAGATTCTTCTGTTGGCTGTGTGGGCTGCTCCATTTCTTCTAAGGGATTCTTGCCCATGATAGTAGATATAATGGTCATCTGATTTAAATTCACCTGTTCCTGTCCATTTTAGTTCACTCTTGCCATCTCCTGGTTGACCATGTCCAATGTACCTTGATTCATGGACCTAACATTCCAGGTTCCCATGCATTATTGTTCCTTATAGCCTTGGACATACTTTCACCACGAGACACATCCACAACTGAGCATCATTTCTGTTTTGTCCCAGCTGTTTCATTTTTTCTGGATTTATTAGTAGTTGTCATCCACTCTTCCCCAGTAGCATATTGAACACCTTCCAACCTGGGGGAGACAAGATTTAGGGAACACAAGCCCTCCTCACACCCTAGTTTTATCAGAGACTCCACCTTTGAATCACTGTTATAAAACCCTTCATCAGATCCTCCTGGGTTGATGTTAGATATGTACATATTTATAATTATTATAGCTTCTTGGCAAATTTACCCTTTTCTCATTTCACGATGTATTTTGTGTCTCGTGTTAGTTTTTTTCCTTAGGTTATTTTGTCTGATATTGTGCAGTAATTCCTGCTCTCTTAAGGATTGGATGTCTTTTTTCATCCTTTTACTTTTTGACTTAGATTTGTGAGTGTTCACAGTTCCAGCTCTGACATGCTGTGTGTCTTGCTCCCACTCTGTTTTCCTCTCGTCACTTCCTCTGTTGGTCCCTGCTCAGGCACACTGTACTGAGGTGACAGGCAGGACCCATGGCCAGCCCCCTTAACTCCACTGTCACTTCGGTACGAATTCATCAGGTGTTTCCTTCTGATCATGATGTTTGGAGAAATATTCTTTCTTAATTACAATATATTTTTTCCGTAACTTTTCTAAGTTCAAGTCAATGTTTTAGAAGTCAATGTTTCAGGAGTCAGTGTTTACAGAAATAAATACTGTGTATTAAATTGTATTTATATGTAGGTATTCCATAGAAGCTGTAGTTAACGTTTCCTGCTTTTTTTCCTGTTGGTACCATTTAGCACAGGTGACTCTTTTGTTGTTCCAAAAAATGCTGAAATTCACATATATAAAACTGATGATAAAAAAATCATGCAAAAATATGTCCAGAGGGGATGGCCAGTTAATTCCCTATATTTTATATATAGCATTAAGTGTGTATATTTATTCCCAACCTCCTGGAAGTCTCTTTAACTGTTGTCTCAAATTTTCTTTATGTTGATTGATTTATCCTCTCTATCCTTGTTGTTTACTTATTGCATACCAAATCCTGCACAGACTGTTGGGAGTAGAATAGTGAATTCTGTGAACTCACTCCTTTCTCTTAAGGAATTTCAAGCTAGTTAGGGAATACATAAGGGTGTCCTGTCCCTCCTGGTTCATTTGGGTCTTACCATTCTAGTACATTCTTGATGGCATCTGACTGCAAACACTGAACTCTCCTGTGCGGGCCAGGAACAACCCCCAAAAATGAGGGATGGGGGCTTCCCTGATGGTCCAGTGGTTAAGACTCTGCACTTCTACTGCAGGGGGGCAAGAGTTTCATTCCTGTTGGGGGGAGCTAAGATCCTGCATGCCATGCCGTGAGGCCAAAAAAAAGAAAAATGAGGGCTGGGTGGGAGTAAGTAGATAAACACCCAAGCTCCCTCACCCCTCTGTGGAGGCAGTTCTGAGATTGTTTCGCAGACTCTCAGATCATGTCCATCCACATAGATCTCTAGTTGCCCATGGCTGCGACTTTCTCTTCCTCACTGGAACTTTCTGGAATGTTCCTTTTTGGAATGATGCTACTGGATATTTCTGGAATGATCTCTCAGATTATTTGCACTTGAAAAAAAAAAATGTCCCTAGACAACATCTCTCATTTCAGTTATTTCTGCATTTGTAATACACATGTGTCCATAAGTTAGTTCATGGATCTGCAAATCCATGGTTTTGAGAAGACATCATAGTTTTAAAACTATGTCCTGCCTTTGTCTGTAGCTGAAATTATATCATAAATATATTCTGTGGCCTTGCGTTTTTTCCTGCACTCTCCTGTTCCAGGTTCAGATAACAGTAAGATTACTAACATGTTATGTGTATGTGTTTATGCACCCAGGTCTGTAATGATCTTTTATTGCCTTCCGTGTTGTTTGCTTTGACCTTATTTCAAGTTTTCTCAGGGAACCCTCTATCAGTGTGCTTCTGGTACTCTTTATTTTTTTTTTTTTCTAATGCTCTTCTCTTACTTGAGTTTTTGCTTCCTTGTCTTGAGTTCAAGACCTCATTCTCCTTAATTGAGGTTCCTGCTCTATGATTACTTAGCTTCTTGAACTAAGTAGAGTTTCTCCAGATGTCTCTGTAGGATGGCATATATCTTTTTCTACTGAGCTATGATGTTGATTAAAAAAAAGTTCATAGCCATAAAGCATTTAGAGTATTGCTTAGCATCTTTGAAGTATTCAAACACCTTTAGTCATTGTAATCATAGTTTAAGATTTTGACCTTTTCTTTAAAGCACTGTTGACTCTGTCATTTCTGATTCCATCACTCATAGTGTAGCTCATCTAGATATTGAATAGCAGTCAGTAACAAACACATACTCTAACACTTCTGGAGAAACTACTCATTATTAAATCTTATTTACATTTATTTCTTGTAATGTCCACAAAAATGGACATTGATTTACCTCCACATGGGACATCAATCATCCTCCACATTGGTTAGAGGTTATCATAATCTCTGGGTAAAAGCATAAGGAATTAAAATTAAAGGCCCATAATTTCCTCCAAATAGCTTTCCATGGATCTGTCAGAATATTACTTCAACTGAGTTCATCCTTACTCCTCTCTCCTCTTCTCCGTTTGTGTGAAAATAAGAGCTCTCCTCATGGCCCCTTGGTGAAATGTGTTTTCATTTCAGGCACAGCTGACCTTCAAGGATGTGGCCATAGAGTTCACTCAGGAGGAGTGGGAATGCCTGGACCCTGCTCAGAGGGCCTTGTACAGGGACGTGATGGTGGAGACCCTCAGGAACCTAGTCTCCTTGGGTGAGGATCACTTCCCTTTGAAGCTGGGATCTGCCCTGGGGTATCTCTGCATTTCCCACTGTGTGCCTCTTGGGAGCCCCGGTTTTACTTGACTGATCTGAAATCCCTGTTGATTCAGACATGAAGAGCTTCAGGACACAGCCTCAGGAATTTAAATCTACCTTTTCCTCTGACGATCTGCCCACTTCATGATACATCAGGAGTTGTTCCAGAGCTTTTGTAGTTGTAAAGCTCAATGGAAAACTTTTAACATACCCATTTTCCTGTTTCCTACCCATGTGCTTTTGATTCAGGAGTTTTAGGAAAAGAACTATGTTTCTTCACATTATTCTGTTACCTCTATATTCAGAAGGAGGTAAACAGCAGGTGAATTTTGAAAATATTTTTCTATTCCTCTCTGTATTTCCATCAATCCTCAGTTGAGCAAGGGACTAGGATTCTGGCAAAGCCACAGCAAATCATGTGTCTTTCCTCTTATGTGGAGGTATTTCTGTTTCTTATTTGAATATTTTACCCACCTTGTAACAAGACAAAAAAGAGTCCTGGTCTGTGGAGGGTATGCCTTTGAGGGTATAACAGGTCATATCTTGGAAGGGCCGAGGGGAAGCTTCATTATTAATAGTGTGTGCAGACTTTCCCCTCATCAGAGAATTCTATGGAAAGTACAAACATTTACTTCTTCTTTTTTTTTTAAACATTTACTTCTTATCTGAACTCTCAGAGGGAATTTTTCTTCTGTGTAACTTATCTATGGGGTGGGTTTACTGGTTGACAGATTATTTTGAAAAAAAAGTAGAGACATTACTTTGTCAACAAAGATCTGTTTAGTCAAGGCTATGGTTTTTCCAATGGTAATGTATGGATGTGAGAGTTGGACTATAAAGAAAGCTGAGCACGGAAGAATTGATGCTTTTGAACTGTGGTGTTTGGAAAGACTCTGGAGAGTCCCTTGGACTGCAAGGAGATCCAACCAGTCCATCCTAAAAGAGATCAGTCCTGGGTGTTGATTGGAAGGACTGATGTTGAAGCTGAAACTCCAATACTTTGGCCACCTGATGCGAAGAGCTGACTCATTGGAAAAGACCCTGATGCTGGGAAAGATTGAGGGCAAGAGGAGAAGGGGACGACGGAGGATGGGATGGTTGGGTGGCATCACCAACTCAATGGACATGGATTTGTTTGGGTGGACTCCGGGAGTTGGTGATAGACTAGAAGGCCTGGTGTGCTGAGGTTCATGGGGTCGCAAAGAATCAGACATGACTGAACAACTGAACTGAACTATTCATCATATATTGTAATCTTTTTCCACTGCTGCTGCTGCTAAGTCACTTCAGTCGTATCCGACTCTGTGTGACCCCACAGACGGCAGCCCACCAGGCTCCCCCGTCCCAGGGATTCTTCAGGCAAGAACACTGGAGTGGGTTGCCATTTCCCTCTCCAATGCATGAAAGCGAAAAGTGAAAGTAAAGTCACTCATATAGAAAATAACCACTTCATGCTATATTGATATGGTCTGCATATTCTATGATACGAAATAAGAAATATCCCCAGAGACCGGCTGATAAATCTTTCTGGGTGTTTTTCTGGTTTTGAGCAATGTTACAAAAGCCTGTCTCAATGGCATCGTAACAGTGATGTTCACATGTGCAATAACCATCCCCTTACATTCTCAGCAAGCAGTATAGGGATTTCTCTTCAGGATAACGCTGTCCAACTTCCCATTCTCGTTTGTGAGGCTGTTTTGTAAACTGTTACTGATGCCATCTTTTGGTGACCTGTGTGTCATTGTTCTTTTACATCAACAGCTAAGTTTAAAACATCTAAATTAGAGAACTTATGAAGTAGAATGATGCTTTCAATAGGAACCATAATTCATTTTTTTGTTTAATAGCCTGTCCTTCCCCCATTGGGTGGTCCACATCCTCTTGTTGAACATGGGGATCCCCTTGGACCACATACACAAGAATTTATTTCTTATGCCACTGTTGTATGCCACTGGTCTTTGTGCTAATACCACACTGCTTGGATTAGTTTAGGTTTCTGAGACTTTTAAAAGTAATTGTGAAACCTCCAACTTTGTTCTTTTTAACCTTGGTTTTTCTGTTGAGTGTCTCTTAAAAAAAAAGAATTATTTGGCTGCAACAAGTGTTAGTTGCAGCATGTGGGATCTAGTTCCCTGACCAGGGATGGAATCCAGGTCTCTTGCATTGGGAGTATGGCATCTTAGCCACTGGACCACCAGGAAAGTCCTTCAGTGTCTTTTGAGGTTGCATTTGAATCTTAACAATGGATTTATCTATTTAAGACACACTGTCAGGGTTTTATTAGGGATTGGGTTAAATCTGTTGATTACTTAGAGGAGATTGGGGTTGTTCAGGGTGGTATGGCCTTGGACTGTTGATCACTTAGAGTAGTATTTACACCCTGACCATGTTTATTTCTAGTCCATAAACTTGAGATGTCTGCATTAATTTGTGTCCTTTGGGATATTTTTCAGTGGTTTTTAGTTCATAGAGAATATATCTTTGCCTTCTGTAAAATTTTGCCAAGTACTTTAGTTTTTTAATAATATTTTAAATGGAGTTTTCTGAATTTCCTTCATGATTTTTTAAATTGTTAATATATAGAAACAGTATTGACTTTTGTTTGTTGGTTTTGTATGTTGTTGTTTTTCTGAGTTTATTCTTTTTTTTTGCCAACTACTCAAGGTGTGTGTATTTGTTTGTTTGTTTGTTTTTGCCTTACCATGTGGCTTGTGGGATCCTCGTTCTCCCAACAGGGATTGAACCTGGGCCCCTGACAGTGGAAGTGTGGAGTCCTAACCACTGAACTACAGGGAATTTCCTGGGGTGTTTTATGTATTCGAACATTTCATTTTTCAGAAGAGATGGATTTCCTTCATTTGCTGTTGGGATTGGTTATATGTGTTTTTCTTATATCTACATGTTCTTGGTAGGAATTTCCATAGTTTTTCTTTTAGAAGTAGTGCAAACATCTTTGTTACATTCCTGGTCTTAGAGGCAAAGGTTTAAGTCTTTCCCCATTGATTATGATATTAGCTGTGGGCTTTTATTACATGTCTTTTATTGTGTTTAGGTCACTTTTTTCTCTTTCTAGTGTTTACTGAGTGTTTTTATCATGTTTTTAACATTTCTGCCTGCGGGAACCTCTGGGAATGGGGAGACTTGTGCCAGTTAACTCTCAATGCAATGTAAGGAGGAGGAGGGAAGTTGAAGGCCAGGAAATTGTCATGAACTTTCCTATGTTTTTCCGTCTAGTGTTTTAGGACAAGCATTTGCTTGGGTGCTGCCTCTTCTTGATTGGTTTGTTGAATTTTCCCCAATTGCTTTTTGTTTATTGTTTTTAACTTGGTTCCCTCATGGGTAATGGGTGCCTATGGTTTACTGTCCTGCTGACATCACTCCCTCATGGTTTGGTTTTTCTTTGCAGAGTTTGTGTTAAGAAATTTAATGATATGACTTTCAGTATTTAGACAGGCTAGCTAAGAACTACTATCATGTTTAATAACAAGGGATGTTGATGTAAATATTTTATATAACCAAAGTATGTTATGTAATTAATATTTTAGTTAGTAACATTTTTTCTTTCTTTACTTACTTAACTATTGTGATCATATCCTGAAATCGCTCAGGCTTCGGCAAACACTTTTTGCTATCTTTTTTTCCCCATACAGGGTGTTCTCGCCTAGCCAAGAGATCTTCATTCCAAAATCACGATCTCCCTCCTTTACTTTGCTCTGTTTGTGTGTGCACAGAATGAACTGATTCATCTCCTTCTGGTAGTCTTCTCCTGGTTTTCACTTCTGCTTTCTGCTAAGATCATTATTGCACAGCCTCCTGAAATATTTTGTATGTGTTTATTGAACATATGCATGGAAATACTGTCATTGGAATATTCAGTTTGCATAGCAAATAGTATAGTAGACTGAAAGTTAATTTCCTTCTGCAGTGTTTAAATCTCATGTGGTTCTTTCCCATACTCATACTATAATTCCCCTAGTTAAAAATGGGCCAGTAGTATACTATTGCTAAGCCAGTTCTTTTAAGATCAATATTCTAATTGTCCTCACACAGTTATAATCACACAGATGTGCTCCTACATATGCATATACCCTGAGCTCCACTCAGTCCCTTTCTCAGTTCTGACCTTTCTTTATATGGTCCCTTGGAGTGGATGAAAAGGTTGTTATTTCCTAGCATTTTAAAGTTATTCTCCTAAACTTCCCAATTTCCACTGTACTCTTTCACCCACCCCTCCACCTTCCACATTACTCACACTGTAAAAATAACACCTCTGTATACTGATGAACTTTCTCATGACCCAACCTAAATCACTGTGTGCAGCTGTGACAACTCAGAAACCATTTCCAGGAGGGGTGGCTGAATCCCCTTAGTAGTTACACAGCCCACTTCTTGCATCTCCCTTCTAAGCTTCTGGTATTTGTTGCAGTATTTTGTAATGCACTGCTTGGGTGAGGGTCATGTTTAAGAATATATTGTCTCAGTCTCTAGTTCGCAGTTCTCATCGTGGTTCTCACTACTTTCTGTGTCAGTTGGGGTCATGTACATAAATCTGTGATTCCACTTTCCTTACTTGAAAAATTGTGATAATTATACTCAAGCCTTTAAGAAGAAATAGTATTTTTTTTGTCTTTAGGTTTTTGTGTTTGTTTTTTGGCCCCACTGTGCTGCTTGTGGGATCTTCCTTCAAGGAATGTAACTTTGGTCCATGGCAATGAAACTACTGAGTTCTAACCACTGGACTACTCTTAAATTCCCAGAAATAGTGCAGTTTTTATATTAAGTCAAAATGTCTTTTGTGTAAAAAGATACATGAATAGTCTGTATAGCATGTTTATTATGCTATCCCTTTTTTGCATTATACATTGTATGCTTTTCTTTTCAATTTGTTCTCAGCAATATGGTGTATCAACCAAGTTAAAGTAAATTCACAAATTGCTCACTCTTTATTACATACATTTTGGAGCCAAAGAACTGGATATTTTAGGGCACTGCAGAATTAGGGAATTGCTCTATTTAATGGCTGTCAATATAAATGGAGAATATTTCATTTACTAATCTTTAATTTTGATTTACAGAAGGTGGCTTTTCTGAATGTTTTATGCTGCTTCATGGGTACATAGTTTTACAGGAAGTACTTAGAAGAACATTTTGTTTTTAAAAAAGCTTTTTTATCATATGCACCATTTTCTCTATTCTTTGTTTCCCAAGTTGAAACTACCAGTCATTGAGATTATTCATTGAATAAGTTAGTTTTGGATTATTTACTGTTACAGTAGATTTTGTCTGGTTTTTAGCATTCATTTGTATTAAACAAGTATGCCCAATATATGTATAATATTCTTTTCCCCTCAGTTTTGAGGCACCAGTAGGTATGTTTACTGCTAATTGGTATGTGCTTTGGTGTCATGGTTGAAAATTACACTTTCTTGGATTGGTAACCAAAGTTTCTCCAGTGTGAGTGTTCTTATTATAGGTTGTTTCAAAATTTGTTGTTGTTGAGTTGATAAGTCAGTTCTGTCTCTGTGCGACCCTGGGAATGCAGCACACCAGGCTTCCTTGTCCTTCACTGTCTCCCAGAGTTTGCTCAAATTCATGTCCATTGAGTCAGTGATACTAGCTAACCATCTCATCCTCTGCTGCCGTTTTCTCCTTTTCCCTTCAGTCTTGCCCAGCAGCAGGGTCTTTTCCAATGAGTTGGCTCTTCCCATCAAGTGGCCAAACTGTTTGAAATTTAGGTGCCCTAAAATTAAGTAATATTATCGCAGATCAGTTTACCTTTAGTAAAGAATCATTCCATTTGTGTTTGAAAGGTTTTTATATCATGGTTGGCAATTTTCATAACTCCTTTTTGTGTAAGTACTAGTTTGGTGTAATATCATGTTTAACATGAAATATTTATTTATGAGTTATAATAAGTGAGATACTTACAGTTTTTTGTACCTTGTAGATATCTCTCATATACTTGTGATCAAGAAATTACAACTAAATGAAAAAACTGATAGAGGAGAAGAATTCCAAACAGTGATATTGGGAAGACACGAAAGGAATAAAATAAAAAATTTTTACCTCAGGGAAATCCAGGAAAATACATATGACTTTGAGTCTCAGCCAAAAGATGAGGCAAGAAATTACAAAGTAAAGCCTATAACACATGACAAAAATCTCACTGATGAGAGAGAGGAGCACGGTAGAAGTATTGCAGGAATCAAGCCTATTGAAAACAGGCTTGCATTAAGCTTTTGGGATGACCTGCATGTTTACAAAAGTGAAGAGAAGATTGATGAATTTAATCAAGCTGACAAGAGTATCAATATTAGTGCTTCATTTTCACTACTTCAAGGAATGTCTCTCCTTGTCCAAACCAACATTTCTAATTCATATGGGAATGATTTTATGCATCCTTCAATACTAACACAAGACCAGGGCACACACATGGAATGTCCTTACAAATGTAATCAGAGTGGCAAAACCTTTCATCAGGGCTTGAACCTTACCCAACATCAGTTGATCCATACAGAAGAGAACATGTTTAATTGTGATGTGTGTCGCAAAGTCTTTAGTCGACATTCAGACCTTGCTGTTCATCAAACAATTCATACTGCAGAGAAATCTTACAAGTATAACAGGTGTGGCAAAACCCTTTACCATGGCTTGCACCTCACTGGGCATAAGGTAATCCATACAAAAGAAAACTTATATAAATGTGATATATGTGAAAAAGTGTTTACTCAAAGTTCATACCTTACAGTTCATCAGAGAATACATACTGGAGAGAAACCATACAAATGTAATGAATGTGGCAAGGTGTTTAGTCAGAATTCATACCTTGCAAAACATCGCAGAATTCATACTGGAGAGAAACCTTATAAATGTAATGAGTGCGGCAAGGTCTTTCATCACAAGGCCAACCTTGCAAGTCATCAGAGACTTCATACTGGAGAGAAACCTTACAAGTGTAATGAATGTGGCAGAGCTTTTAGTCAGAAAGGAAACCTTGCAAGTCATCAGAGAATTCATACTGGAGAGAAACCTTACCAATGTAACGAGTGTGGTAAGATGTTCAGTAGTAGATCAACCCTCGTCAGTCATCAAGTCATTCATACTGGAGAGAAACATTACAAATGTAATGAGTGCAGCAAAACCTTTTATTTTGGCTCACACCTCAAACAACATAAAATTATCCATTCAGGAGATAAACCATATAAATGTGACATCTGTGGGAAAGTGTTTGGTCAAAATTCATACCTTGCAGTTCATCGGAGAATTCATACTGGGGAAAAACCTTACAAGTGTAAAGACTGTGGCAAAATCTTTAATCACAGCTCGAACTTCAAGAGACATCAGATAATCCATACAGGACAGAAATTATGTAAATGTGATATATGTGGCAGAGTCTTCAGTTTTAATTCATATCTTGCAAGGCACCGAAGGACTCATACTGGAGAGAAACCTTACAAATGTAACGAGTGTGGCAAGGTCTTCAACCGGAATTCAAGTCTTGCAATTCATCAGAGAATTCATACTGGAGTTAAACCTTACAAATGTAATGAGTGTGGCAGCTGCTTTAGTCGAAAGGCGTACCTGGCAAAGCATCAGAGTGTTCATACAAAAGGGAAACCTTTCAAAAACAAAGACTGTTGAAAACCTTTCATTAGATCTCAACTATCACTCCATACCAGGTAATACATACAGTGGGGAAATCATTTAACATGATATATGTGGGACTGTCTTCATTCATTCAAAATTGACACTGTATATTGGGAAATTCATAGTGGATTGAAATTTGCACATGTCATGAGGGTGGCAAAGCCTTGCCATCACATAATCTGTACTAGGCCGAAACTCTAGAAATATGTTGAATGTCTCAAAGTCTCCAGTCCACAAAGTCTCCAACCTTAACATGAACTGAAGTTTCATGTTGGAGAGAAACCTGACATATATTATGATGAGTTTCAGAAATCCATCAGTGTACTTTGAAACCTACCTTTCCATCAGGTAATCCACATTGATGATGAACATTAAGGATGTGTTTTAATTTATCTGATGTTGTCATCTTAGACTTCATTGAAAATATCATCTTGGAGAGAGAAATCAGATAAGTATGTTTAGTTGACCTTAGACAAGGAATTCATTCACCAAAGATTTCTTTCTGGAGATTATTACCTCACAAATGCCAGGAATGGGCAAAACCTTTACTTGGGGCTCACATTCTACGCATCATCAAATAATCTATGCTGGATAGAACATTACAGATGTAATGAATGGGGCAAAGTTCCAAATTAGTGCTCACTCATGATTTAATATTAGAATATTTATCCTAGAGAGAAACCACACAAATATAATATGTGTGGCAAGGATTTTATCCAAAGATAAGATGAGGGAGATACTGGAGTCCCTTAAATGCAACAAGTGTGGCAAAATCTTTACCTTGAGTTCAAGTATGAGGCAACAATGGAGAGTCCATTGAAGAGAAACCCTACAGACATATGAGTAGAAGCTTTATCCTAACTGCACAATTCACCAGACTTCTCATATATGTCTTTTGAGAGAAACCACACAAACTAATATGTGTGCTAAGGCTTGTACCTGAAGATGAAACCTCAGAAACATAGAGGATTTAGTTTGGAAAGCAACGTTTCACATGTAATAAATGTTGTAAAAAGTTTTTGTCAAGTAGCTCCACTTTTGATGTAATGATAGAATTCATACAGGTTAGAAACTATAGCAATTTACTGAATGTGAAAAGAATTTTATGAAATGATGCATCCTGAGGTTTCATCACAAAGCTCATGCTACTGGGGATAAATCCTTACAAATGTAATGAATTTGCTGAATTTTTCACACAATTCTTAAATTAGCCTACATAGCAGAGAATCCATAATAGGAATAAGTTAAGGCTTTAGTTCTCCCAAGAGTAATATGAGATTGTTATGTACTTCAGAGTCATTAGAAGTCACAGAATGTTAAAACTTAGGAAATGACGTGTATATCACATACAGAAGAATATATATGTAAATGGCCAAGTATCTGTGTAAATGTTCTATTGAGCTTTCTTGAAGACCACATTACTATTTATGTCTTTCAACCTTAATTTTGAAGTCTGTTGATCTGACACCTTCATTATAGGCCTTTGATGATGGTCTCTGGGAAGGAGTCAGTAAGGTGAAGGAGGTGGCTTCATTAGGTGTGGTTCATTCACATCCATGTTCCCTGGAAAAACAAGGACCCTGAATTACCAAATTCAGTAGTGTGTCAGTTAGCATCAAGAAGGGGCTCTAGAGAATAGTGTAAAATTGCTGTTGCTCATCCTGCTTGTTATGTTCATGGTCCATGGATTGATCACAGTGGACAGAACCCTCTACTACGTGACTGAGCAAAGCAGTAAGGACATTAAGAGCCTTGACTATTAATGAGAGGAAAGGGACAGGTTACTAGGGATGGATTATGTGGTAGGAACAGTGCCCAGAACACGTTGGTTGTTTTCTCCATTGCATGGGAGTAAGTGTTACTTGCATCTGTGCGTTTTGTTTTGGCCACACCATGTGGCATGCATGATCTCAGTTCCCTGGCCAGGAATCAAGCCAGTGCTGCCTAGAGTGGGCACACAGAATCTTAGCTACTGGACTGGCAAAGAACTCCCTGCATCTGTGTTTAATAAGACATTCTTCTTAGGAATTGAAGGGAGAGCAGTTTATCGGAGAGGAAAAATTTTATTACTGGGTGAAGCTTACAGTTTGAACTTCTAGTTTGTCTCAAAGGAAGGTGCCCTCAGGCTTTAAAGAAAAAAGTTTGTCCAGATAGGCTGAAAAAGAAGAGGTTTTTCCTGAGTATTAAAAGGTTTCAGTAGTCAAATAGCAAAAAAAAAAAAAGGAGTTGGGAATTCCTTGGCGGTTCAGCTGTTAGGACTTAGTACTTTCACTGCCAAGCTCACAGGTTTAGTCCATGGTCAGGAATCTAAGATCTTGTAATCCCAGAAAAAAAATTTTAATGGAGTCAGACTTCATGAAACACTGAGGCAGAGCCCTCTTGCCTACCAACTTATGTCCCTCATAAGTATCCTATATTAATAAGTCTACTTCTTGCCCGTCACTTTGCTTCTTGCTGAATTCCTTCTGTGCTGAGACACAAAGAACCTGAGCCTCAGTAAGTCCAGGCTCCAGATACTGAAACCCCCACCAGGTGGGAGACATTAAGCCTGCTGCCCATCAGCATGTAGAACCCAGAGCAGTTGGAGCCAGATTTATGATGCTAACTGCCACTTACCTCACCACCAGCCAATCGAAGAGTTCACGAGCTGACCACACCCACTTTGAGCCATTACTATAAAACTCCCTACCCCCTCTTGTTTGAGACACACAGTTTTGAAGGCATTAGCCCACTGGGGCCCCTTTGCTTGGCAAAGCAATAAAGCTGTTTCTTTCTACTTCATTCAAAAAGAAGGGGGGAGAAAAAAAACCCCAATGCTTATTTCTCAAATTCCTGGCTTTCTGACTTGGAAAAGCACTTTTATGTTCATGCTAATAATTTATTAACATTTCTTTTCCACAGCATACACATATTCTGTTGTTTAATATGATTCTTGAAGATGCTTGTAAAACTAATCTGTTGGAGATATTTTTACCCTAGTTTAGTAAAATCTTTGGAAATGTTTATTAGATAATATAATTAAGTAGTTTACTCCAGCAATTTTCCAAGTGTTTTTAAAATTTCAGTTTCAAATTAGGCTAATATGCAATGTGTTACATTGTTTACTTTTCTAGTGTAATAAAAAGTGTTTTCAGTTTTCCTTAGCAATATTTTTTCTGCTATGTGTATTTGTCCTGTTTTATCACAAGGGATTACTGGGTTGTTTGGGGACTCCTGTGATGTGATAATGCCTATAAGGCCATGACAGGTACAAAGTAGGTGCAGTGTAAACATGAAGAAAAACAGTTAGTTTGGGGCTATAGTTCAATGAAAGAACTGGCATGGCAAAAGGGTGACATGAAATCTTTTTATGGGACACCCAGTATCCTCCACATAGAATTTGTTTGTAACCAAGAATAATGTGTTTGATAAGTGATCTTGATTTTGATTTGTATTTTTAGTTGAGCTTCATTGCTTGCAGGATCTTAGTTCCCAAACGAGGGATTGAACCTGGTGTTAGGTAAAAGATGACCAGGTACACCAAAAAATGTTTAATGGGCTTTAATGGCAAAGCGCTCCCGGGCAGGGTTCCCGGACCCGAACGGGGCAGGTCGAGGAAATCCGTGCTCCCCCCGACCGCGTTGGAAGTTTGTTTATATATGCACGTTGCGAGGGATGGCTGGGCTAGCGGATGGGGGTTTGGATAGGCTGCTGGTTCGTGGTGTCGCGAGCTGATAGGTTTCTCTATGCGGCTGGGGCGGGGTGGCTTTAGCTGGCGGAGTGTGCTGTCATTGGTCCCTGGGATCTGGGAGGATCCTCCGTTAGGGACTTTCTCCCTGGCTGGAGGGAGAGGAGGGGCGGCCCATCATGGCCCCCGGGGTCCGACCTTACATTCTGACCCTTTTGATAGGATAAGGGGCGCCGTTATCGTTTCTGGCTACTTCCTGCTGAACTGGGGCATCGTTGGGGCTGAGGGTTGTGGCCGGATCCCGGTGACCTTTCGGGGGCCTCAGGATCTCTAGACGGGAGTTTGGAGTATGCGGCCACCATCAGCATCCGTCCAGTAGCCGTCTGGTTCAGATCCCTGACCCTCTGGAGGATGATCTGAAAAACGCAAGGTCCTATCGACAGGATGAGGAACAAGGCGGTGAGGGGTCTGAGAAGTGGGAAAAGCCATTTTGCCCAAGATGACTTCCACCATCCGAAAAAGTCGGAACCGCCTGACTCGGCCTGTCTAAGTCTGATGCTTTCTCTCAACTCTTGGACCTTGTTCTGAACTATCCCCGAGGCATTAATGAAAAAACAACAGTCTTCCCCTAAGAACCGACAGGTTCCCCCTTTTCTGGCCGTTAGCAGGTCTAGGGCCCTTCAGTTTTGGAGAGCTACTCCTGCCAGAGAAGTTATCTGGGTCTGTAATGCCATCAAGGAGTCTGCCACCTTGTCCAGGTCTCGATTGAGGTCTGCGGAGAGCTTATAGTAAGAGTGTGTGGCTGCTCCCAATCCCCCTGCCCCCAGTCCTCAGGCTGTGAATAAGCCTCCTCCGAGGAGCAGGGGCGCTGCAGCCAATGCCCTTCGTCGGCGGTGGGTTGGTCGGATCTGGTCTTCCATCGCCTGCGGTGTCAGAATGATCAGATAGGGCGTAAGGAAGACGGGTGCAAGGCTGAGTCCAGTTGGGTGCAAAACATTGTAGTAAGGCGGTCTGATTACAGAGAAAGAATATCCTGGATTTTCCGCATATTGGAGGGTTTGGGGATAGGGGGCCTCGTCTCGAGCCATCACAGGCCACTGTGGTCAATGAGGTGTCGTTGGCCAGAACGCAAGAGGCATTGGCTGGTAGATACAATACCTTGGTGGTCATGGGCCCCATTGGCCAGGTTACTTTTGTGGCATTTCGAGTGAGATTTTGGGCCTCTATCCCTTTGCTGGGAATCGGTTGGGCAAGGAATGGCCGGGGTCTCAAGGGAAGACAGAGCCAACATGAGAGGTTTGGTGAGGTTTCAGTTAGGGTCTGATAGGTGTCATTGATGCTGGTGAAAATTTGGGATGAAAAATCTAAGGGTTTGAGCACCTGATGAACCTGGCCTAGGAGTTTGTTGGGCTCATGGTGTGGATTAGAGGCTTCAGTTGCTAGCTTTATGAGGTCTTGTTGGACCTTATGTTGGATTTGTTTTTGCCTCTGATCTTGGGCCCCTTTCCCATCTGTCACTCCATAATGAGTTTGCATGGTAAAACAGAGATCTTTGCCTCTAGTTTTATGGCAGTTAGAGGCTGAACTTGATTTGGCTGTCCCTAGGCTCTTAGCCATCCAATACCATTTACCTCCATGAGAGCATGACTGGGCAGGTGGAGCATAACAGTCTCGGTGGACATAAGTGTAGGCTGTGAACCCAGTTCCCCAGGGGCTTCATTCTGTGCAGCCCTTGGGGCAGGGTGTAGGTTATCCAGCTCATATTCTCATGGTCAGGAGCAATAGTGGCAAGAACATGTTTAGTTATAATATTAAAAGGAGAGTGATAAAAGAGAAGAAGTCAATTTGAAATTCCTTAAAAAAGAGGAAGGTCCCCTGTAAATGTAGATCAAAAATTGCCTGAAAGAAAGAGTCACAGTCGGTGATCGGGGTGGCTAGCCAAAGGTCCTGTAGTAGGGCCAAGATGAAGTCCTCAAGGCAGGCTAGGGTGAGAGACATATGGCCAGCTCAGGGTGCCCCAAGGGAATAGCACCCCACGAGTAGGGAACAGATGGCAAGGTAAGCAAAGGCCAGTGAAAGTTGGAGTGTGGGCGGCCAGTCCTGGGGCGGGAGGGGGTGTGTGACAGCCAGTCCAATGGTGAAGAGTATAGCCAAAGTTGTGATTGGCAACAGCCACAGCGGATGAGGCCAGTCAAGCATTGGATAGGGCATGCCACTCACTGGCAGGAGGCAGGGGTGTCTTAGTAATGGTGAATTGCTGGAGCCGAGAGTCGCTAAGGTCTGACAGGAATGTGGAAACCAGGAGGTCAGCCAGGCGGTGTGGTGAGAATATAGTTAGGGGTCAATCTAGAATTAGCTTTTTGCATCTGCGTATAGAGAAGCTGCTGCTGCCAGGGCACGTAGGCAGGGGAACCATCCCTGGGCTGTGGGGTCTAACTGTTTGGAGATAAATGCCACTGGTAGCATTTTAGGGCCCGCAGGCTGTATGAGGGCTCCAAAGGCTATGCCCCTTTTTTATCGGTATACAGGTGATAGGGGAGATTGGAATTGGGCAGGAAGAGTGGGGAAGATGACAGCAAAGCTGAGTGGAGGTTGTAGAAAGCCTTTTTGACCTCTGTTTCTGAAGAGAGTGGTCCAGTAGGGGTGTCTTTTGTGGCTGTGTAGAGGGGTTTAGCCAGTGAAGCATAGTTGGGGACCCAGTACCAGAAGAATCCTGTCAATCCCAAAAAGGATGAGATTTGTTCCCCAGTAGAAGGGGGGCAGAGGTCTCGGAGAAGACTGAGTCTGTCAGTAGTTAGAGCTTTAGTTGTTGGGGTAATTTTTAGACCTAGGTAAGTTACAGAGGTCTGGGTGAATTGGGCCTTTTGTTGAGATGCTCGGTTTCTTTTAGAGCTAAGGAAGTTAAGAAGAATAGTGGTATGTGTCTGAGACAGAGCTTGTGAGGGGCTGCTGAGCAGAAGGTCAGCCACATACTGTAAGAGGACACTAGGGGCCAGCGGGCATGTAGCCAGATCCCGGGCCAGAGCCTGGCCAAAAAAATGGGGGCTGTCTCTAAACCCTTGGGGGAGGACTGTCTATGTTAGCTGGGAGGACTGTAAGGTTTCTGGGTTGGTCCATGTGAAAGCAAAGAAGAACTGGCAGTCTGGGTGTAAGGGAATAGTGAAAAAGGCATCTTTGAGGTCTATGACAGTAAAGTGAGTTGTACTGCTAGCGATGTCAGAAAATAAGGTATAGGGATTTGGGACAATCGGATGGGCAGGGATCATGGCCTCGTTTATCAGTCGAAGGTCCTGGACCTGTTGGTAGCCAGCAGCAGGTTTCTGTATCGGGAAAATGGGGGTATTGCAGGGCGAGGCCATGGGGACCAGGAGACTGTGGCCTAAGAGGTGGTCTATGATTGGCTTAAGACCAAGTAGGTGAATGTGAGAGATGGGGAATTGAGGGCGGCTTGGGAAGTGGGAAGGATCACGTAGTTTAATCAGGATGGGGGTGTGATGGGTTGCTATGAGAGGGATTTCAGTGTCCTAAATGGTAGGGTCGACAATTGGAGCCTCAGGGGAGCAGAGGAGGAGTAGGGGCAAGGTGAGAGATTGGGAAAGTGGAAGAGATAAGTGAATGGTGGCCCTAAGTTTAGCTAAAATGTTTTGCCCTAGCAGGGGAGTGTGGCACGAAGGGATTATCAGAAAAGAATGTGCAAACAGGAAGTGGTCAAGCTGACAGGGCTGTGGCCCAGTCTGCAAGGGTCATGAAGATGTGCCATCTATACCCACCGCCGAGACCTGGGAAGGATGCAAGGTGCCCCCGAAGGAGGGAAGAACCGAATAAGTAGCCCCCGTATCTATCAAAAAATTGATAGACTTACCTGCCACTTGACGCATTACGCTGGGCTCGGCTTGGGTTATGGGGGTCCACGAGTCTGGGCGCCGTCAATCTTGATCAAAGGAGAGAAGTTCCAAGGCGGGATGTGGAGAGGAAATGTCCTTTTGGGGGCCCAGACCTCGGCCTGGTAAGGTCGGGGTCTGAGTTGCCTGGGGACAATCACTCGCCCAATGTCCCCGTTGTTTGCAACGAGGGCACGGCTTTGTCGGGGGCTGGGGGTTTGGGCATCGGCAGGCCCAGTGGTCATCTGAAGCAGGCTCCCAGTGGTGGCTTCTGGGGACCCACCTTTTGTCTCGTGGCTGGCCGCAGGGCTGCTACCAGTGCCTGGGTGTGTCTCTCAAGGAGGTTAGCCTGGAGTTTGGCTTTTTGTTTAAGCCTTGCCTTGTGGCTGGCTTTGGTGGCTTCTTCCCGGGCATTGTAAACCTTAAAGGCCATTTTTACCAGGTCTCGGAGGGGGGTCTGAGGCCCATCCTCAGCCGTGGAAAGTTTTTTCTGATGTCTGGAGCTGATTGGGATATAACACGGTTGGCTAGGGTAGTAACCCCCGCCGGAGAATCTGGGGCAATCCGGGTATAGGTGGTGAGAGCCTCTGTCAGCCTGTTAAGAAAGGCTGCTGGGTTTTCATCGGGGCCCTGGGTCACTTCATCTAGTTTAAGTAGGTTTACTACCTTAAGGGAGGTGGTCTCCATTCCCTCTAATAGGCATTTTATCATGTATTGAATATTGGCCTTCCCTCTTTGTCCCTCTTGATAGTCCCAGTCTGGATCTACGTCTGGAATAGCAGCCGCTCCAGGTGGCCAAGCAGGGTCAGCTGGGTTGGCTAGATGCCTCCGGTCTGCTATCTCTCTTGCTGCGGCCCAGATGGCCTTTCTTTTTTCTGGGGTTGTAGTGGACCCCAGGATGACAAATATGTCTTGCCAGGTGAGGGCGTAAGATTGAGATAGCTGGGTGAAGTTTTTGATGTAGTTAGAGGGGTTGGCCGAGTAGGAGCCTAGCTGTTGTTAAATATGGGCAAGATGTTGGAGTAAAAAAGGGCACGTGGACATGGGTGAGACCCTCTGGGCTGGCCACCTGGTGGAGAGGAAGCAGGGGAACTGGCGGCAGATTGGCAGCGGTCTGCGACCTTGTGTGTGAGCTGACTGGTGAGTCAAAAAAGGGGGGCATGGAGGAAGGGGTGGATATTGAAGTGGAGCCATGGGAGTGGCAGGAGGCGTAGTCACAGGAGAGCTGGGCTTCGAGAACAGTGCAGGGGGAGACGATAAAGGGGGAAGGGGTGGATGGAGAGACGGAGCCAAGGACGGAGCCAAGGATGGAGCCGAGGGAGCGGCCGGAGGCATAGTCACAGAAGAGCTGGATGTGGAGGGAGTGGGTGAGGGCGATAGAGGGGAGCTTGGTGTGGGGGAGGTCAGTGAAGCTGGGCATGAAGGGAGGGGTGGATACAGAGGCAGCTTTGTCACAGGAGGGCTGGGCTGTGAGGGCGGTGGAGGAGGGGAAGACATGGGAGAAGTTGGCAAGGGTGATAGAAGAATTTCAGAAGGCGAACAGTGGGTATAGAGGGTGGGACGGGAGCGCAACAGCCAGAAAGCCCATTTGTAGGGTACCTCAGACCATTTTCCCGTCTTTTGGCAGTAATTATCTAAGTCATGGAGGATGTCAAAAATCAAAAGTTCCGGTTGGCGGCCATTGTGAGCCGTTATCTAAAGAATATTGGGGCCATGCCTTAGAACAAGGAAGGTTAAGCGTTTGGAACGAATTTCTCCAGAGATATGTAGAGTTCTGAGGTTGGCAAGTAAACACTTTAGTGGTGTAGACCAGGGCCGGTCGGGCTTGGAGGGAGCTGCCCCCATGGCGACTATGAAACAAAGGTCCTGGACCAGTCGTTAACGGGGCTGGGAGTGGTCCGGTCAGGCGTCCCCAAACGTCGCCATCAACCCAGCGAGGAGAAGGCCACTCGGCCAAGATGGACGTCTCCAAATTGACAGGCGGTGAGGAAGCAAGCCTGGCTTGCGAGGAGGGGTCCGGACTCGGACGCGATTTACTGGAACCTGGATACCCTAGGGAATAATCGCCATGGAAGCAAAAACCCCCAGAGCCCGACTGATGGAACTTACCCCGTGTCCTGCCAGACGGTAGAATGGTCCCGGAGGGGTGACGGGGTGGCCTGGTCCGGCGCAGGCCCGACCCGAGGGGGGCCGCAAATCCCGCTCTCAGTGGGATGGGCCCTCGCCTCGAGCCCCATGTTGGGCGCCAAATGTTAGGTAAAAGATGACCAGGTACACCAAAAAATGTTTAACGGGCTTTAATGGCGAAGCCCTCCCAGGCGGGGTTCCCGGACCCGAATGGGGCAGGTCGAGGAAATCCGCGCGCCCGGACCGCGTTGGAAGTTTGTTTATATATGCACGTTGCGAGGGATGGCTGGGCTAGCGGATGGGGGTTTGGATAGGCTGCTGGTTCATGGCATCACAAGCTATACAATGTTTATCACATTTCTGTGTAGGGCTGGGACGGGGCGGCTTTAGCTGGCGGAGTGTGCTGTCATTGGTCCCTGGGATCTGGGAGGATCCTCCGTTAGGGACTTTCTCGCAGGCGGGAGGGAGAGGAGGCGCGGCCCATCATGGCCCCCAGGGTCCGACCTTACACCTGGGACCTGCCAATAAAAGAGATGAGTCATAACCACTGGGCAACCAGGGAATTCCCTGATTTATATTACCTTTGATAAGAATTCTTTGATTCATTTCTAATATTTTATGATGAATTTTTTAATCTTCCCACGGATTGATCACTTTACTTTTTTCTTCTATTTTTCTAGTTTTGTTTCCCACTAATTCTGGCCTTATAAATCGAGTTGACAAGTGCTTTCTCCTTTTCTTAAAAATAAATCATAGAATTACTGGTAATTGTTTTTAAAAATTTTGATAGAATTGTCAAATGCCATTCTTGCAACTTTTTAAAATTATCTTTTGTAAAGGAAAGCCCCTGAGACTGCGAGGGAAAGTGAAGTGGAGACATTTATTACTCAGATTCTGGTGGAGATTCATGGTATAGCTGAAGGGAACATGTAAGAAGTCCTGCAGGGTCTTGGCAGAGCATGGGACATATACCTTTATTAGGATCCATTGATGGGTTGTTTGAATTGGATTGATCAATTCAAACTCAAAAAGAGTAAGAATTTCTAAGCTACAGTCAGGGGAGGGGAGTCATATCTAAAGAACAAAAAGGGGAAGGCAGGTGGTGATGGGGAGTCATATCCTGTGTCTGCTGTTACTTAGGATGTACTGTCAAGGGAAAGGGCAATGTCAGTTCAAGACCCCTGCAGGGCACTTGTGGGGGTTTTTGCTTCCATGGCGATTATTCCCTAGGGTGTCCAGGTTCCGGTAAATCGTGGCCGCGTCCGGATCCCTCTTCCGCAAGCCAGGCTTGCTTCCTCGCCGCCTGTCAATTTGGAGACGTCCAGATATCTTTCACATAGGTGATTTGTTATAGGTTATGGGTTTCGTGGAATTGGTGCATTTCATCTTAAATCATGTAAACTTTTTGTAAGAGTTCCTTTCTATCCTTTTCATGTCTGCGTATTCTGTAGTAATATCCCCTATTTTATCTAATATCAGTAATTTTATTTAGTGTAAACAAAGGAGGAGCCTTGGGGGCAAACCTATTGCCAGTAGGTTTTATTGAAGCCATTTTCAACTTGTTAGGGAGATACATATTAGCTTCCCACCTAAGTGGTCCACACAACGGTAAGCTCTTATTCCAACAGGTTCAAGACAGTAAGTTAACAGACCACTTTGAGGATATGAGGAGGAATCATCTCTCCACCTCCCCTTTGCTGGCTGCATAGAACCACCGCCATTTTCGCACGCCCCTCACCGGTAGTGCACTGCCAAGGTCCCGCCTCCGGAAGCCGGGCTTCTAAATTCGCGCTTGCGCAGTTTCTTACGGAAACGGAAGTGGGGAGCCCAGAGTGAATGTCGGACCGTGCAGGGTAAGTATTTCTTTTCTTGGGTAGTTTTGCGCTGCGAGGCCCCCTCAACTTTAGTGAAACCTCAGTGTCTTCACTAAAACCTCAGTGACTGGGGATCTGAAATTTCAGCACCCGGTCCTCCACCCCAAATAAAACGAATAGTCCCCTTACTGGTCGGGTACTTTGGGTTTAAGTTCGTTTCGAGGTTTGTCCCTAACCTTGCCTTTCTGCCTTCGGTGCACGTAAATGCCTCCCTTCGCTACATTATCCCGCTTAAAACTCTTTACTACCTCAACCCTCATGTAAAGTCCTCTTTTGCGAGGTCCTTTTACGCCCCTTACCTCCTAGCTTAGCCCTCTCACCCCTGGACGGCAGCGCTTCACACCCCACCCGGGTAGAGGCCGGCTCCTCAACCTCAACCTGGACTTGGTGAAACCGTTTGTGTCTTTTCCCACGAAGGGGTGCGGAAGAGCTCCGTGCCAGAGTCCTTTATATCTCATCTTTTTCGACAGGCAAAGTGGTAGATAAGTGATACAAGAATAGGACCCCTTGTGAGACTAACAAGTGGGCGGGCGAGAGGGTGCCATGGCCTGAGGACTTACTGGGCTACAGTTTGAAAAGGGAAAAGTGGGGAGGAGAAGATCTTTCTTGAGTAGACCTCTTGCTTCCGTCTTCAGCCCCTCCCCCAGGTTAGGCAATGGAGTTTTCTTGTTCCTGCAAGATCAAGCTAGATCCACAAATTACTGCTTTTTATGTGTTGCAAAAAGAGTGTCCTAACTAATGAACTCACTGGGCACAATGTGGGTTTCATGCCACCATTGTTTTATTGTTTTGTGGCTCATCTTGTGCTCTGTTGTGTGGGTTTATTGCTATGTAACCCTGCTAGGTTTTGTGGTTAAGCAAAACTGATGTCTTGTGTAATCATTGACTTACAGGCATCTCCCTTATTTTTTCTACTGACAATGCCCTTAGTAGGGATAAACTTTTCTTTTCTTTTCTAAGTTTATTTATTTGGCTGTGCTGGGTCTTGTTTGTGGCATGTGGTATCTAGCTCCCTGACCAGGAATCAAATCCAGGTCCCCTACATTGGGAGTGCAGAGTGCTAGTCACTGGACCACCAGGGAAGTCCCTGCTTTAACCTGCTTTATCCCTTTACCCTTATCACTGACCTTCTGGAGACTCCACCCCTCTCCTGAGAGCTCCCTCCCTCCCAGCCCCACTGTCCTCCCTTCTCAGCCTGGTCCATCAGCCACTCAAGCCTCCCCTTCATTGGGAGCCTTTCCCCACCCAGGCGGAGGTGACCTGGGGCAGCCATGTGACACATAGTGTTCTTCTATGTGTCACAAATTCCACCCGATGGACAGCCTTTTTCCTGTAGGCAGGCTTCCTATTCAATTGCCATCCCTGTAAATATGTAGGGGACCAGGAAAAGCAGAGAAATAAACAACTGAGGGAACTAGAAAAACTGGGAACAAGAAAAGAATGAGGAAAAATAGGAATAGAAAGGGTGGCTGAGGGACTTGTTAAAAGAGTAAAATGAAAGCGGTTAAGCATTGAAAATACCAGGTGAATAAAATAAGTAAAATTTTAAAAAGATGGTTCTCCACTGATAAGATCTGTCAACTTAAAAAAGCACAATGTGAGGTTTGCAAGTAAACTTTTATTTGGGGCAAAATGAGGACTGCAGTCCAGGAGACAACACTTCACATAGCTCTGAGAAACTGCTACAAAGAAGCAGAGGGAAAGGTCAGTATATATGTGAAGGGGGAATACATGTAATCAAGCACATATTTTTTCCAGAAGATTTCTACTTTTGTGAAGCTTTGCTCATCACAAGGAACAGTCATCACCATGAAGGATTTTAGTGCTTTTCTAGATATGGGGAGATATAAGAATTGGGCTCATAAAATTGGCTCCTAAAAATATCTATCTGAAGACCTGGGCTTCCAGTTTTTCCTGAGCACAGAGTGCCTCATTTCTGTTCTACACCCTAAGGTCCTTTCAGAGGGTATTGAAGATCAACACCTACAAAAGCACATGATTTAATCCTTGTAGAAGTAGATAGGTAGATTGTTGTTCTTCAGTCCCTAAGTCGTGTCTGACTCTCTTTGAGTCCATGGACTGCAACACATCAGGCTCCCTGTTGTTCACCATCTTGCCAAACTCATGTCCGTTGAGTCAGTGATACTGTCTAATTGTCTCATCCTCTGCCACCTCCTTATCCTCTTGCCTTCAATCTTTCCCAGCATCACAGTCGTTTGCAGTGAGTTGGCTTTCGCATTAGCTGGCCAAAGGACTGGAGCTTCAGTATCTGTCCTACCAATGAATATTGAGGGTTGATTTCCCTTTGGATTGATTGGTTTGATCTCCTTGCAATCCAGGGGACTCTCAAGAGTCTTCTCCAACATCACAGTTCAAAAGCATCAATTCTTTGGCCCTCAGCCTTCATTATGATCCAGCTCACACTTCTGTACATGACTACTGGCATGTAGGTAGATGGCAAGTGCCAGTTTGTAGCTGACAGTAACATAGAGGAGCCTTGGGTCAGCGGTGGGGCAGGGGCACCAAAGGAGAGGCACTTCACACAGAGTGGTGTGAGAGGATGAAAGAGCTGGACACTTGGGCTGCAGAGCAGCATGGCGCTGGGAGAGAAGGAGGATCAAGTGTGACCACAAGAGGAAGTGAGAGCAGGAAGGTTGCATCACCACCTGGGGTGTCAGAGCAGGGGGTGGGGGGAGAAGGGGAGTGGAAGAGGTGAGAGAAGGGGTGTAACTGGAGGGCAGAGAGGGAGCAGCTAGGGGCAAGAAAGAGGCAGAAGCACAGATGGAGGACCGTCAGAGAGGGTGCAGAGACCAAGCATCTCGAGGGGAACAGTTTACAGAGTGGGCAGGACAGGTGTCAGGGAAGAAACAGGAACAGCAGGAGAGCAGAGGGGAAGAAAAGAGACAGATAAACCGACTAAAATGGAAACACCTAGTAGAGCAGGTGGGTAGTGGGAACTGGATGCAGATGGATGGTGAGTTGTTTGTTGTGGATAAGTTGTGATATATGATTTCTTATTTTAAGAATGTAATAAAATGTCTCTAATTGTACAGATGAGGATGAGAATAGCAGAGCTTGTGTCTTGTGCATTCTGTAATTCTTTGTATCAGAGGATAACTTCCATTTGCAAATACTGTTTCTCCAGGGGACAGTGATTTGATTCACTCAGTTGTGAGTCATCCCCTTCCCTTTTCCTGACGTGGGACAGAGGAGCAGGGAGAGGATAAAGGGGGCAAGAAGTGATTGAATCTGTCACTGCATGGTGTCTTAAAAGGAACATTGAGAGTTTTTTTTTTTTGTGATGGGCTTACTTTTCTTTTTTATATCTTTACATATTATTTATTTGGTAGCATGGAAAAATGATTTAGTTCATTCAGTTTCTACTTCCCTAGAAGAGGGACATTAACTTCTGTAACAAGCTTTGGTGGTCTTATATAATCAAGTAATTCTTTTCTAAATGTTAATATACTGTGAAATTTGTAAAATGTTGACCCACAATTATTAGGTGATAAAAATTCACAAACTGTTTCTTTTTGAAATGTGTTTCAGATATCTTGGAGGCCTGCCTGCTTTCTCCTCTTTCTCTTTTGTATTGGAAAAGCTCTTTGGTATGTAATAAATAATTTTAGACAGTTTTGCTGGATATTTGGTCAAGTTATCAATGGTCTTTTATATTAACAGACAAATCCTAGTTTTACCAGTTAGTGTAATATTTTGTTTTCTCCCTTTTTATGTGTCCTGCTAAGAGGAAGAGGAGGAAACAAAAGGAAGAGAAGTCAGAAATGGCTCTTTCTCAGGTAAAGTCATATTCTTAGTTGTTTTTCAGTCTGTCCTTCTTGAAATGACCTTCTTTGGACATGCTAATCTTTGAAGAATCTGAAGTATCCTGCCTGATAACCTGTATATTCATCTTCTTTTTCAAGAGATTTTTGGCTGTTTGCTGGCTCTTGAGATTCCCTATGAATTTACGAATGATTGTTTTTCTATAGGTGCAAAAATTGCCTTTGAAATTTTGATAGAGATTCTTTATATCTGTAGACCACACCCCCTGCAGGAAAAGCGTGGAGTCCTAACCACTGGACCCTAATTTGGGAAGTCCCTAGTTTGGTCATTTTTTGTAAAGAAAATTTTGCAATGAAACTTTATTGACTTGGTTTTTACAGTTTGCTACTTTTAAGCAAAGGAAGTGTTACCTGTTTTTAATCAGTTTGACTGGCCTCTTAAAAATTTTGGGGGTATGTTAGGTCTTATCTGCTGGGTTGCAAGTGAAGGAATTTCTTTCTTTTTTTTTTTCCTATTCTTTAAATTTTATTTTTAATTGGAGGATAGTTGCTTTACAATGTTGTGTTGGTTTCTGCCATACAACAACATGAATCAGCCATGGATATACATATATCCACTACTTCTTGGGCTTCCCTTCCACCCAAATTTGGTCATTTAAAAAATATAAAGTTCCCACTGCATGATTACAGGGTGTGTTTCTTTCATATATATCTCCAAGGACTTCTTTAAGAGTTTCCTACTCTTCAGTTTAGAGGTCTTGGACCTAGTTGGCTGATATTTTCCCTAAGGATTTTATCGGATTGTCTTCTGATTTTCTGTTGACATGATTCATTGTGTATTGAAGTGCAACTGATTTTGGTGTGCAGATATTTTATGCTGCAACTCTTCTAAGGTTTTTCTAAATTTTTATTTATTTATTTATTTTTGGCTGTGTTAGTTCTTTATTGCTGCGAGTGGGCTTTGTCTAGTTCTGACAGTTGGAGGCTACTTGCTGGTTGTGGTACAAGCGCTTTTCATTACAGTTGCCTCTCTTGTTGCCAGAGCACAGACTCTAGGTGGGCAGGTTTCACTAGTTAGTTGCCCCACTGCATATGACATCTTGCTGGACCAGGGACTAGCAGGCGGATTCTTTACCACTGGACCACTTGGAAAGTCCTTAATGTGTTTAGAGTAGTCAGTTCTTACAGTCTCTTTTGGGTTCTATATATAAAATCCTGTCACCTACAAAATAAAAGGTAATTTTACCTTCTTTTCAGTTTAGATAACTTGGATTTTTTTTTTTTTCCCTTTTCCAATTGCTCTGGCTAGGTTGTTCAGTGGTTTCTTGAAGAGTAATGCAGAGCGTGCATCTTCCTCTTTTGTGGCTGGAAGGATTTAGCAGTGTGGGCTTCCCTACTACTGCATCTTTGACTACCTGTTAATAAATTTGACATGCTGTGGTTTTATTTTCATTCACATACTTTACAATTTTCCCTGTGATTTCTTCTTTGACTCGTTCCTTCTTAAACAATAAACTGCTTACTTTCCACTTTTGGAAGCTTTTCCTGTTTTCCTTCTGCTGTTTATTTCTAGTATCATTTTACTGTGGTTAAAGGAGATACTCTTCTTTTTTTTAGAAGATACTTTTTATGTTCTCAGCCTTCATATATTGAGCTTTGTTTTACCGTCTAGCATGTGGTCTGTGAAATGGAGAAAGTTTCAAGACATATGCTGGAGAAGGATGTGATTTTTGCTGTTGTTGAGTGGAATGTTCTGTACATGTTTGTTGCTGCTGCGTCACTTCATTCGTGTCCGACTCTGTGCGACCCCAGATATCCATGGGATTTGCCAGAAGAGTACTGGAGTGGGTTGCCATTGCCTTCTCCAACATGTTTGTTAGGTACAGTAATTCTACAGTGTTGTACAAGTGCTCAATTTCCTTGTTGATCTTTTGGTTTCCATGTGCTGGTAAAACTCAAGTAGTGAAGTCTAATGGTGTGCTATTATCTATTTCCATTTTTACTTCTGTTAAGATCTTCATTTTCAGGGGAACTCTGATGTTAGATATATACATATTTGTAATTGTTATATTTTCTTGGTAAATTTACCTTTTCCTGTTTCATAATATATTTTGTGTCTTTTGTTAGGTTTTTCCTTAGATTGTTATGTCTTTTGTCTGATATTGTGCAGTAACCCCTGCTCTCTTAAGAACTGAATATCTTTTTCCATCCTTTCACTTTTCACCTTAGACTTGTGAACGTTCACAGTTCCAGCTCTTACATGCTTTCTGTGTGTCTTGCTCCCACTCTGTTTTCCTCCTGTCACATTCTCCAATGGTCCCTGCTTGGGCACCCTGTACCATGGTGAAAGGCAGGCAGGACCTCTGGCCAGCCTCCTTCACTCCACTGTCACTTCAGCGAGAATTCATCAAGTATTTCCTTCTGATCATGATGTTTGGTGACATATTCTTGGTTGATAACAATATTTTTTTTTCCATGTTGTTTTTGTTTTCTTTTCGTCATGATTTTAAATTGTCCAAGTTTTTTATTTTACTACGGTGCTAATTTTGTTATTAATCTACAAATAATGTGTAATAATAATAACTTATCCAAATTTGAATCAAAATTAATTACTGCCAAAAACAAACTCGTTGGCCTTTATTAATGTCTTTTGGTTAAGATGACTGTGGGACAACATGCCCACAGCCATGGGCTTCACAAAGATCACTCCAGAAACAGAGGCTGGAGCAGGGTAGTGACCAGCGCCCCCATTTCCAAGCATGGAACCTGCAGTGGCAGCAGATTGGCCCTAGGTCCACCAGCAGCAGCAGAAAAGCCTGGGTATGGTCGACTCGTGTGCAGCTGACCAGCTCCACTGGCAGACAGTGGAGGGCAGCAGATCGTCTCTACAGTGGACAGTGACTCCCAGTCTGAGGAAGGACCCCAGGGATGCCAGCCACTCCTGGGCAGTGGATGGCTCCAGGGTAGCCAATGGCAGCAGTGAGGCCAGGGTTCCGTGCACTTCTAGGCGTCATCCAATGTCAGCTCCAGCCCTTCCTAGACCCCCTTCCCAGCCACTCTAGCAGGGCCTTTGCGTCAAGCTCTGGTTGCACGTTGAGAGACTCCACAGCCAATGAATGTTTAAATGCTCAATGGGGACCAGCATTGGGACTGCCAGGGTACCAGGCATGTCATCCAGCTACACTGAGCAGCTGAAGGGCATGTCCTTGCTAGTTAGGGCCTGACAAAACATCCACTGGAGAAAGGAATGGCAAACCACTTCAGTATTCTTGCCTTGAGAACTTTATGAATAGTATGAAAAGGCAATAAGATATGACACTGAAAGATGAACCCTCCAGGTCAGTAGGTGCCCATATTCTACTGGGTTAAAGTAGAGAAATAGCAAAAGAAAGAAGAGGCTGAGCTGAAGCTGAAACAGTGCCCAGTTGTGGTTCTATCTGGTGATGAAAGTAAAGTCCAATGCTGTGAAGAACAATATTGCATAGGAACCTGGAATATTAGGTCTAGTGAATCAAGATAAATTGGAAGTGGTCAAACAGGAGATGGGAAGAGTGAACATTGACATTCTAGGAATCAGTGAACTGAAATGGACTGGAATGCTTGAATTTCAGATGACCATTATATCTACTATTGTGGGCAAGAATCCTTAGAAGAAATGGAGTAACCCTCATAGTCAACAATAGCCCTGAAATGCAGCACTTGGTTGCATTCTCAAAAATAACAGAATGATATCGGTTTGTTTCCAAGGCAAACCATTCGACATCACAGTAATCCAAGTCTGTGCCCCAACCTCTAATGCTAGAGAAGCTGAAGTCGAATGGTTCTATGAAGATCTACAGGATATTCTAGAACTAACACCAAAAAAAGATGTCCTTTTCATCTTAGGGGACTGGGATGCAAAAGTAGGCAGTCAAGAGATACCTGGATTATTAGGCAAGTTTGGCCTTGGAGAACAAAATGAAGCAGGGCAAAGGCTAACAGAGTTTTTGTCAAGAGAACACAGTGGTCATAGCAAACACCCTCTTCCGACAACACAAGAGACAATTCTACACATGAACATAACCAAATGGCTAATACTGAAATCAGACTGATTATATTCTTTGCAGCCAAAGATGGAGAAGCTATATACAGTCAGCAGTAAAAAGACCTGAAGCTGACTGTGGCTCAGATCATGAGCTCCTTATTGCAAAATTCAGACTTCAACTGAAGAAAGTAGGGAAAACCTGTAGGCCATTCAAGTATGACCTAAGTCAAATCCCATATGATTATACAGTGGAAGTGATGAATAGATTCAAGTGATTAGATTTGGTAGACAGATTGCCTGAAGAACTGTGGGTGGAGGTACATAATATTGTATAGGAGGTGATGACCAAAACCATCCCCAAGAAAAAGAAATGCAAGAAGGCAAAATGGTTGCCTGAGGAGGCCTTACAAAGAGCTGAGAAAAGAAGAGAAGTGAGAAAGGGAAAGATATACTCACTTGAATGCAGAGTTCCAGAGAATAGCAAGGAGAATAAAGAAAGCCTTCTTCAGTGACAAATGCAAAGAAATAAAGGAAAACAATAGAATGGAAAGACTAGTGATCTTTTTAAGAAAATTGGAGTTACCAAGGAAACGTTTCATATAAGCTGGATTGAGAAAAGGCAGTGGACCCAGAGATCAAATTGCCAACGTATGCTGGGTCATAGAAAAAGCATGGAAGTTCCAAGAAAACATCTACTTCTGCTTCATTGACTATACTAAAGCCTTTGTGTGGATCACAACAAACTGGAATATTCCTAAAGAGATAGGAGTACCAGACCACCTTACGCACCTCCTGAGAAACCTGTAGGCAGGACAAGAAGGAACACTTAGAATGAGACATGGAACAATGGACTGGTTCAAATTGGGAAAGGAGTATGTCAAGACTGTCTATTGTCACCCTGCTTATTTAACTTATATGCAGTGTACATCATGAGAAATGCCAGTCTAGATGAATCACAAACTAGAATCAAGATTGCCAGGAGAAATATCAACAACTTCAGATATGCAGATGGTACCACTTTAATGGCAGAGAGTGAAGAGGAACCAAAGAGCCTCTTGTTGAAGGTGAAAGTGAAGAGTGAAAAAGCTGGCTTAAAAGTCAACATTCAAAAACGAAAATCATGGTGTCCGATCCTATCCCTTCATGACAAATAGATGGGGGAAATGTCAGATTTCATTTTCTTGGGCTCCAAAATCACCGCAGACAGTGACTGTGCCCACAGAATTAAAGGGCGCTTGCTCCTTGGAAGAGAACAGCTATGTCAAACCTAGACAGTGTTTTAAAAGTCAGAGACAACACTTTGCCAGCAAAGGTCCATATAGTCAAATTTATGTTTTTTCTAGTAGTCAGTATGGATGTGACAGTTGGACCATGAAGAAGGCTGAGCATCCGAAAAATTGATGCTTTTGAACTGTGGTGCTGGAGAAGACTCTAGAGAGTCCCTTGGACAGCAAGGCAATCAAACCAGTCAATCCTAAAGGAAATCAACCCTGAATATTCATTGGAAGGACTGATGCTGAAGCTGAAACTCCAGTACTTTGGCCACCTGAATCAAAGAACTGACTCATGGAAAAGACCCTGAGCTGGGAAAAACTGAGGGCAGGAGGAGAAAGGGGGACAGAGGACGAGATGGTTGGTGGTAGCATTGACTCAATGGACATGAGTGAGCAAACTCAGGGTGATTGTGATGGACAGAGAAGCCTGGAGTGCTGCAGTTCATGTGGTTACAAAGAGTGGGAGAGGACTTAGTGACTGAAAGACAACAACAGTGCATTCCTGTGTAAGTTTAAATGGACAAGATTGTATTTTTAATACAGTTATTTTGTTGAGGTTGGAATTAAAATACTCTACTTTTTTAAATGTCTGCACTGTTTTTCAGTAGCCTGTTATAAAATCATGTTGACAAATGCAGTTCAGTACAGTTGATTGTTCAGTCATTTTCATTGTCTGGAAGATCCACATGAATAAAAGTGATGAGGAAAACATCTGAAAAATCTGCCTAGAATATATTCCTCTCATTTTTATTAATTTAGTGTTGATGTGTATACATACATTCAGTTCAGTTCAGTCGCTCAGTCTCTCAGACTCTTTGTGGTCCCAAGGACTACAGCACGCCAGGCCTCCCTGTCCATCACCAACTCCCCGAGCTTGCTCACACTCATGTCCATTGAGTCGGTGATGCCATCCAATCATCTTCTCTGTCATCCCCTTCTGCCTTCACTCTTTCCCAGCATCACAGTCTTTTCCAGTGAGTCAGTTCTTTGCATCAGGTGTCCCAAGTATTGGAGTTTCAGCATCAGTTCTTCCAATGAATATTCAGCACTGATTTCTTTTAGGATGGACTGGTTGGATCTCCTTGCAGTCCAAAGGACTCTCAAGAGTCTTCTCCAACACCACAGTTCAAAAGCATCAATTCTGTGGTGTTCAGCTTTCTTTATAATCCAACTCACATCCATACATGACTACTGGAAAAACCATAGCTTTGACTAGACAGACTTTCGTTGGCAAAGTCAAGTCTCTGCTTTTTAATATGCTGTCTAGGGTTGTCATAGCTTTCCTTCCAAGGAGCAAGCGTTTTTTAATTTCATGGCTGCAGTCATCATCTGCAGTGATTTTGAAGCACAAGAAAATAAAGTCTCTCACTGTTTCCATTGTTTCCCCATCGATTTGCCATGAGGTAATGGGTCTGGATACCATGATCCTAGTTTTTTGAATGTTGAGTTTTAAGCATTTTAAGTACATGCATTTTAGTACATGCATTCATGGATATGCAGTTCCATGCTTTATGTAAAAGTCGTGATTTTAAAACTATAGTATCTTTTTGTTATAGCAATTATATTTCTAGCATATCCTCTGGCTTCCAACTTTTTCTACACTATCATATTAATGGTTTAAGTAATAATAAAATTACTAACATTTCTTGTGCATGTGTATGCACACACATGTATAATGACCTTTTAGGCCAATCTGTGTTGTGCACCTTGAACTTCTTTCATGTTTTCTCCATGAAACATTCTGGCAGTATACTTTTAATGTTCTCTGTGTTACTTAACTCTTTCATTTTAAACTTCAGTTCTAAAGTCCAGCCTTAGGAGTTCAGTTGCTTGCTCTGTGATTCCTTAACTTCTAGACCTGATTGGAGTTTCTCCTTGTGTCTTTGACACAGGTCTCATTTGCAAGATCAGAATAGGTCTTTCTCTAATGAGCTGTGATGCTGACAACAAGTTAATACATGTAAAACATTTAGAGTAATGTATTTCAGACAGGAAGTTCAAATGGTGTTCATCTTTGCTGCTCCTGTCATCATCGTGATTAAAAATTTCGAGTTTTCCTTAAACACACTATAGACTTTGTCATCACTGAAGGTCACTCACGCTCCTCCACATCCAGCTTTGATCATCCCTCAGTGATGGAACATACTAAGACTTTCATATAGACAGCCCAGCTTTGAATTTTTATTTGTATCTGATTCATGTATTCCGTAAGAAAATGAAAAACCTGTATCTATTTGGAGGATATTGTAATCTGTATGATAAAGCATAAGAGATTAAATTAGACAGAGGTAGTGTCAAATACCTTTACATGGCTCTGTCACAGTACCTACTTCAACTTGATCTTTTCACCTCTACTCATTTTATATGCAAATAAGAACTCTGCTCATGTTCCCCTGGTTAAGTGTTTTTGTTTTAAACTTAAGGCACAATTGACCTTCAAGGATGTGGCCATTCAATTCTCTCCAGAAGAGTGGGAATGTCTGGACCCTGCTCAGAAGACCTTGTACAGGGACGTGATGGTGGAGACCCTCAAGAACCTGCTCTCTGTGGGTGAGGATAATTTCCTTCCAAAAGTTGGGAGGGTATTTTTGCATTTACTGCTCTTGGCCTTTTGGAACTCCCTATCTTGCTTAATGGAGCTCAAAGCCATGTTGACTCAGGCATGAAAACCTTCATGATGTAGGCTCAGGAGTTTAAACATGCCCTTCCTTCAGATGATCTGGCCACTTCACGTTAGGAGTTTTTCCAGCGCTCAATGTCTAACCCTCATCTGGAAACTTTTAAAATATTTTAATTCTCTGTATTCTGCTTCTGTGCTTTTGACTCAGTACTTATTAGAAGAGTGTTGGATGATACCTGCATATCACGTTGTTCCCCTCTGAATCAAAAACATGGCAGGCAGTTGATGATTTTGTGAAACATTTTTCCAGAGCCACCTGTAATGTCCTCACTCTCATGTGAACACAGAGTTGAGATTCTGGAAAAACCACAGTAGTTGACTTTCTCTCCCTCATTTTTTTCTTTTAAGAAATAATTAATTTATTTTTTATTTTGTTGGATCTTCATTGCTGTGCAGGCTTTTCTCTGGATGCAGCAAATGGGGGCTACTCTAGTTGTGATGTGCAATCTTCTCTTGTTATGGAGCACGGGCTCTAAACTGTCAGGGCTCAATGGTTTTGGCTCCTGAACTTGAGAGCACAGGCTCCATAGTTGTGGCTCAGGGCCTTATTTTCTCCCTGTCATGAGAGATCTTCTTGGATCAGAGTTTGAATCTGTATCTCCTGCTTTGGCAGGTGGATTCTTTGCCACTGAGCCACCAGGGAAGCCCCTAGTGACCACCTACTTGGATCCTCAAGAAATGGTTTGAGAATTTTTTCTAGAGATAACATCATCCAAGTCCACATCCTCATGCAAGGGTATTGAATAAACTGTTGTTGACGCCATATTTTTGATGCTTGGGTACACCATTCTACGTCCACACTTAAGCTTGAAGCATCTTAATGAGAGAGCTTGAGAATTCCCTCTCAGTCCAGTGGTTAGGTGCAGGTTCCATCCCTGGTCAGCGAACTAAGATCCCACAGACCATGGTGTGGAACCCTCCTCTTCTCCAAACAAATACTGAGACAGCTTATGAGGTGGAGTGATACCTTCAGTGATGAACCATCATTTGTTTTTGGCACTGCTGCTTTCATTTTGTACATTTCTATGCATAATAAATGGTCTCGATTTGTTTCTCTAATCATCAGTTTATGCATTTCATGTTACTTAGAGTGCTTGTTTTCTGTTTTCAGTGTGTGGGTTGGTTGATGGAAGATGAGCCAGCCCCATCCAGGTAGAATTGGTGATTAGTTCTTTTTTAATTTTTATTTATTTAAAAAAATTTTATCTTATTGGTTTATTTTTTGGCCTTACCATGTGGCATGTGGGATATTAGTTCCCTGACCAGGGATCAAACCCATGCCCACTACACTGGAAGTGTGGAATCTTAACCATTGGATCACCAGGAAATTCCAGTGATTAGTTGTTTTTAGAGTTGTTTACATATTCTTGATATTTTATTATGACATAAATCATTTGCAAATATTTCCTGCCATAGCATAGATTATTTTTCACTCTACTAGGTGTGATCTAATGCACAGTAGTTTATAATTTTGAAGTAGTTCATATTTCTGTTTTAGGTTTGTCACTGGTGCTTTTCATGTTATGTATAATAAATCATTGGTGACTGCTATGTCATAAAGCTTTTCCTGCATGTTTATTTCTAGCAGTTTTATGCATTTTGGGCTTGGTTAGGTCTTTTATTGGTTTTTGTATATTATGTCAGTTAATGGTCCAGCTAAATTGTTGTATATTTGGAGAACTGTTTTTCTCCACGTTTTCTATTTTTAATAGACTGCCCTTCCTCCATTGAGTTGTCTTGACCCCCTTCTAGAACATTTGACCATATATGAGAGTTTTTTTTTTAATGTCCCTGTACTATTCCACCAGTTGCTCTATCTTTATCTTTGTACCACATCATTTTATTAATATAGGTTTGGAGTAAGTTTTGAAATAAAAGACCTGCGAGACCTCTGGCTTTGTTCTTTTTAAGTGTACTTTGCTTTTCAGCATCTTTTGAGATTCCGAATGAATTTGTAAGATGTGTTTATCATTTCTCCAAGAAGTACTATTGATTTTACTTAGGAGTGGGTTGAATCTGTTGATTGCTTGGTTAATACTAACATCTTGACAATATTGACTTCAAATCCTTGAGTTTAGGATGTCTTTGTGTCAATTGTGTCTTTTATAATGTTTTTTAACCATGTTTTTAGTTTACAATGTACACATCTTTCTGTCCTTGTATAAGATTTGTCCTTTAGCATGTTGCCATAGCTTTTTAAATTCCTTGTTTATCAAGTGTTTTATTATGAAAAGCTGTTGACTTGTGTCAAATGCTTTTTACTGCATTAGTTCAGATGATCATTTTATTTTTTGTTTCATTTCATTAATATCCTTTTTGAACCATTCTTACATTTCAAGAATATATCACCTTATGGTTGCATATAATCCTTTTAGTGTGGTGTTAATTTTAGTTTATGTTTATTGATGATTTTGCTTCATTATTAGAAATTTTGATCTGTGGTTTTCTTGTGTCTTTGACTAGCATCAGTATTAGAGGAATTCCTGCTTTATAGAGTCTGGAACTTTTCCTTTTTCTTCTGTGTTTTCCGAAAAAGTTTAAGGAAGCTTGACCTAACTGTTTTGAAGTGTTGTCTGCAATTGTGCAGTGAATGTATGTGACTTGCCTCACAATGATTTTTGATTAACAATTCCATCTCCTTTCCATGACTAGTTTGTACAGATATTAATTTCTTTCTGGTTCTAATAATATATTGGTAGGTTGTTATTCTCTAGAAATGTATTCATTTGTTCTACTTCATCCATTACCTACACATAGAATTTTCTTAGTGTTTCCTTCTAATTTTCTTGATTTCAATTGAATCAGTTGTAACGTCTTTCTCATTTCTAATTTCAGTAATTTGAGTCTTCGTTCCTTTTGTAAGTTATTCTACATAAGGGTTTGTCAGTTTTGTTATTCTTTTCAAAGAACCAACTTGTGGTATTACAAGTTTATGTAGTTATTATTCGCTATTTCATTGATCTCTAATCCAGTTTTTTCTTCTACCTTCTGCTAGCTTAGGTGTATTGTGTATGCCTAATAGTTTTTATTTGGGTTGAATTTTTATTATCATTTTTTCCTTCAATTTATTTCTGTTCAGTTGATAAACCAGGACTGTTTTGTCTATGTGCTCATTTTTTCTCTTTCTCTGGTTTATTGAAATTTAATTAATGTTTATCATTGTGTTAGTTTAAGATCTATAGTGTAATGATTTGATAGTTCTATTGTAATTACCTTGATAGATTACTTAAAGTATGCATCTGTGACATAGTTCCACCTTTTTTCTGAGTAGTGGTGAGCTGTTTAAGGTCTAGTGTCTTATTAACTTTTAAGCATGTAATATAGTAGTGATAGGTATCATTATCATGCTGTATATTAGATTTGTAGAAGTCTTTAACTAAGAACTGTAAATTTATTCCTTTTAGTAATATCCCCCATTCTACTAACCCCCTGAGTTTGCTAACAACTATTCTATGTTGCCCTTAGTTTGCCTCTTGTTTTTTTGTGTGTGTGTTTTTCCTAAATTAATTTTATTTTATACATACATGGAATAATTCTGTGCTTTTTTTCCTCTGAATTATTTTTACTGAGCATACACCTTCAAGGTCCATCTGTGTTGTTGAAAACACCCAGGATATTTTTATTCTTTATGGGTACATACTGTGTATCTCTCCCAGATTTTTTTCCCCATTCATTTGTTGGATTATACAGTTGTTCTGATGTTGTGGCATTTGTGGTTATTGCTTTAATGAGCGTGGGAGTGCAGATGTCTTTTAAGACAGTGATTTAATTTTGATTTAATTTTTGATATAGTCCTAAAATCTTAACATGCTCCATTATATGATAGTTTTGTTCTTTTTGCAAGATTTTGGGGAACTTTTATACTTTTTGACTTTTTTCTATCTATATGTTTGTGTACAGAAAAAAACACATCCATTTCCTTTTGATGGTCTTATTCTAGTGTTTCCTTCAGGTTTCAACAAAGATCATTCTTACATATCTCATACAACATAATATCTGTTCTTTATGAAAATATGCATGGAAATGGGGCTTGTGAAATACTGAATTTGATAACCTACTTAGCAAATAATGTAATAGATGTACACCTACTTTATATCTGAAATATCCCATTCTCTTCTCTTTTTAAATCTCTTTCATTTTGGCTACATACCCACAGTATAATTTCCATAGTTAAAAATGGAATAGCTAGACCAATTCTTTTTTCCTTTTAACCTCAGTATTTTTAGTTGCCTGAACTTACAGTTTTATTCACACGTACATACAGTCATAAGCCGTGATATCCTCTGTTTATTATTCCCTGAAATCTACTCAGACCCTTTATCTGTCTTTCTCTTTTTTTCATGTTCCTTTGATGCAGATAGAAACACTAACCTTTACTCACTTATTTTAATGGTTCTCCTGATCTCCCCAGTTTCCAGGTATTCCTTGGAAATACTGGGTGGAGTGGACCCATCACTCCACCTTTCTTATTATTCACACTGTAAAATGATTTCGTTTCATCCCTTGGACTACTTTCTCAGGATACAACTTTCTATGTGCAGCTGTGATGACTCCGAAACCATTTTGAAGAGGGATTCCTGAATAACAGTGTTAGTTACCCAACTCACTTCTTCTTGCATCGCCTATGATTTCCTTTCTAAACTCCCTAGTGTTTGTATGTTTAGTCTTTAATTTCTTTGGGTTTTGTGGTTATGGTGGAAAAGTACCTTTATTTTTGAGAGCTAATATAAGTTTTTCCAGTTTTAATGTTATGTCATTGTGTGTTTGAAAATAGACTACCCTAAGCTTGATTTGAGTTACGGGTAACCACTGTTTCTATAGTGAAGAATCTTATCCTTCAGTTTTCCTAAAAATTTTTAACATTGTGGTTGAAAAAGTATTTATTCATACAGTATAGTAATATATCTGTGATTCTTTATATTTTGTAGCTATCTTTCATATACACATGATCAAGAAATCACAACTAAAATCAAACATTGATATAGGAGAAAGATTCCAAATAGTGATGTTGGAAAACCATGAAAGCCACGAAATCAAGCATTTTTACCATCAAGAATTACAGGAAAATAAGTGTGACCTTGGGTATCAGTGGAGAGATGATGAAAGAAATTATAAAACTATCCCTACATCCCATAAGGAAGTTGTCACTTATGGAAGAGTTCAGCCCAGTGGAAATGATACAGAAAAGAAGCTGATTGCAAATATACTTCCATTAAGCTCTTGGGATGCACTGTGCATGTTTCAGAGTAGACAAACAATTGATGAATTTCATCAAGCTGAGGACAACATGAACAGTAGTACGTCATTTTCACCATCTCAGGAAATTTCTCCTTCTGGCCAATCCAAAATTTCTAATATATATGGGAGTGATTTTATGCATCCTTCAATATTGACACAAGACCAGAAAGCACACGGGGAAAGACCTTACAAATGTAATGAGGGTGGCAAAATCTTTCTTAAAGGCTCAGACTTCAGTAGACATCAGATAATCCATACAGGAAAGAAATTGCGTAAATGTAACTTTTGTGGAAAGATCTTTAGTCGAAATTCACACCTTGAAGTTCATCAGAGAACTCATACTGGAGAGAAACCTTATAAATGTAATGTGTGTGACAAGAGTTTTAATCATAATTCATATCTCACATGTCATAAGAGAATTCATACTGGAGAGACACCTTACAAATGCAATGTCTGTGGGAAAACCTTTCGGTATCCCTCAGGCCTCTGGAGACATATGATAAAACATACTGGAAGAAAACCATTTAAATGTGATGTATGTGGCAGAGTCTTTAATCAAAATAAAGACCTTGCGGTTCATCACAGAATTCATACTGGAGAGAAACCTTACAAATGTAATGAATGTGTCAAGGTTTTTTGTGATAAGGAAACTGTTACAAGGCATCAACAAATTCAAACTTCAGTAACAGCATACAAATGTAATACATGTGGCAAGTACTTTCATCACAGGACTGCCCTTATACGGCATCAACATGTCCATACTGGAGACAAACCTCAAAAATGTAATGAGTGTGGCAAGTTCTTTAATCAGAAATCCAATCTGGTGCGTCATCAAACGATTCATAATGGTGACAGACCTTACAAATGTAATCAGTGTGGCCATCTGTTTAGTCTGAAAGGAAGCCTTGCAGCTCATCAGAGGATTCATACTGGAGAGAAACCTTACAAATGTATTGAGTGTGGCAAAGTCTTTAATAGAAATTCAAACCTCGTAGTTCATCAGAGAATTCATACTGGAGAGAAACCTTACAAATGTAATGAGTGTGGTGAGATGTTCAGCAGTAGACCAACCCTCATCAGTCATCAGTTCATCCATACGGGAGAGAAACCTTACAAATGTGATCAGTGTGGCAAAGGCTTTGGTTACAAACAATGTCTTCGAATTCATCACAGATTGCATAATGAATAAGTGGAAGTGAAAGTGATAGTCACTCCAGTCATGTAGCCTGTCAGGCTCCTTTGTCCATTGGATCTCCAGGCAAGAATACTGGAATGGGTAGACATTTCCGTCTCCAGGGGATCTTACTTTACCTAATGAGCCACCAGGGAAGTCCACATAACGAATAGAAATATTGCAAATTTGTTGTGTGGAAAAGCCTTTACTCAGATCTCAACCCTACCACACATCAGAAAATCCAACTTAAGAAACACCATGTAATTGTGCTATATGTAGGAAGGTCTTCAAAATTCATACTTCAAAAAGAATTCAGATCTGAAAATTCACAGCTTACAATTTGTTGGAGAACTCATAGCGGGAAGAAACTGTACAAATATCATGAGTGTTGTGAAGTTTTTTTGCACTCACCACCAGGTAATCTGTAATGGGAAGAAACCTCACAAGTTTAATGACCGTCTCTATGTTTAGTTAAAATTCATACCTTATATATAGTATGCCAGATAATTCATACCGGAGAGAAACCTTTCAAATGTAATGAGTGGCGATTTCTTCAGTGTGCGTTTAAGCCTAAAACGTCCCTACAGGTGTTCCATGATCTTGAACATTGAACAGTGTAGTGAAGTGTCAAGGCTTTTACAGGTGTCCACATCTTCGGCTTTATTAGAGTTTGTAGAACTGCAACATCACATCAACTGTAGTGCAAGAACCATAGACTCTTGATGAGATGAGAATGTTTCTGGAAAACTGTGTTTTGCGTTTCTACATACCCTATACTAAATTTTCCATTTCTGCTATACCAATTACTACAAACTGAGTGCCTTAAATAAATGGATTTATTCTCTTCTGTTTCCATTCAAGAATTGTAAATGGATCCAAAGCTCTGTCTTCTTTGGGGTACTCCAGATCACAATTTGTTTTCTTGCTTTTATGAATTTCCAACATCATTTTCATCCTTTTTCTCATGATCTCTATGTGGTTTTGCATCACAGCCTCTTTAATCAATGATTTTGTTCAGACGTCCTCTTATCATATGAGAGCACTTCCTCAACACATTGTTTAAATTAGGTCAGCCTCTCTTTCTGTCATTGTATTAATTCATTACTAGGGTCATATCTTACTTGATGATTGCTGACATTCCCTTATAGAATATAACCTCCTGAAGGCAGAGTATTTTATTTCTTGTTAGATCATCAGTGATTAGGACCCAGTGCAGGAAATGAATTGGTTGATAAAGTTGAAAAATTGTTTTAGACATTTTCTATTGCATACTTTATAGTCCAAAAAAGAACTTTTATATGTAGTCTGAATATAAAAAATTTGAGTGACCTACTTTATTGTGTGATTCACTTTATCATCATTCTCTGGAACTGCATTTGCAGTATTTCCAAAGTATGCTTGTACCTTTATCTCATAGGTCAGTATTACCAAAGAATGAATATTTAAATAAGATGCAGGTTCACTGATTACCACAGAATTCGACAAGAAATATTATCCAAGATGAAGCTGTGTTTACTCAAAAAAATAGGTCACAATTATGATAGATAAAAACCATTTCCCTTTAGGCAGGAACAAATGTCGAGCAATACCAGTTTCTGAAAGTATTGTACCATACTGTGACTAGCAGGACTTCCCTGGCAGTCTAGTGGTTAAGACTCCGCATGTCCAGTGCAGGCACTGCAGGTTCAGTCCCTGGTCTGGGAAGGGGAACTAAGATTCCACAAGCCATGCTGCCTGGTGGGTAGTCAAAAAAAAGAAATATTCTTCAAACAGAATGGTGGCAACCAAAGTTGTAAAACCTCAAAAGTCAAATTGAAAACTTAGCTTTTATACCCAGGGATATAAACAAGTTAGGTATAAAAAGTTAGGCAAAGTCCCATATGAATTACAAAGCTCCAAAGTGGTCCAAGAATTAACATACCTGGGAGAGGAGAAAAGCTTAAGTAAATTTTGATGAAATCATGTTAACAAGCTTTTCATCCACAGATCTAAAAGAGGAACAGTAATCATTCATAAGGTAATCAATGGGGAGTTGGAAGATTTCTTTCTTGCTCTTTCTGAAGTAAACAAATAGGCTATCCTGAATCTTACTGAAATTAAAGAGGAAGCATAGTTCTTAGCAAGTAAGCAGTCTCCTTCCACAGAAAAGAAGAAAAGGAGTTCTTTTATGTTGGCTATTTTCCAGAGTTTCGAGGTTGGAGTAAAGTCTCACATTGTCAGGATGTAATGTGACATCATGTGAAATTCAAAGACTAAAATGTACACACATATATGAATAATGGAGTAATAAAAAATGTAATGATAACAAATATGCCCAAGAACCTCAGCGTTTAAGCTGTTTAATGGTATCAAAGGACCCTGCAGGGGGACCCTGCCTGTTGACATGATTTAAAGTGAGGGTGGGATGATTTGAGAGAATAGCATTGAAACATATATAGTACCATATGTGAACTAGATCACCAGTCCAGGTTCGAGGTATGAAACAAGGTGCTCAGGGCTAGTGCACTGGGATGACCCTGAGGGATGGGATGGGGAGGGTTGTGGGAGGAGGGTTCAGGATAGGGAACACATGTACGCCCATGGCTGATTCACGTCAATGTATGGTAAAAACCACTACAGTATTGTAATTAGCCTCCAACTAAAATTAAAAAAAGATTTTCTCCTCTCCCAAGTATTAATTCTTGGACCATTTTGGAGCTTTGTAATTCATATGAGATTCCTCAGATAGCTTTTGACCTACACTCCCTGGACTACAGTTGATCTCTGTCTCCCAGATTTTAGTGTACTCTAAATGGAAATGATGTTCTTGATACCATTGGAATGAAAATGCACAATCAGCATGAACAGAATTTTGCATTTGTTAATTTCCATTGCCTACGAAGACAATCCTGTCTTTGCTTAACTAAATGACCAGTTCTAGGGGTAGTCAACACCTCCATTGACCCTTCACAGAGCACCTTAGACTCCCTCCATCCAACGGCTAAGTTGCCGATCTCTCACTGCCAGTGTACCTGTCTCCACACACTCATGCCCAGGTGTCTTACTTAATTTATCATGTCATTGTAGGAAATAAATCTTTCCTTCTTTTCACTGCCACAGGGCTTATGGATCTTAATTCCCCAACCAGGAATTGAACTTGGGCCCCTAGAGTGGAACTATGGAATCCTAACCACTGGACCACTGGAAAATTCCCTAAGTAGCACAATTTTGAAGTCATTAAGATTAGGTGAATGTGCATATTCGTCTTACTGTGAGAACCTCATTTTGAATTTTAAGTGCCTTCATATTTTCATTTTTTTCATGGCATCTATATTTTGTATCCATTCCTGTAGCCGGCCAGAATCAAGCTTGAATCAGGCTTCCCAGGTAGTTAAGTGGTTAAAAAAAAAATCTTCCAAATGTGGGTTGGGTCCCTGATTCAGGAAGACCCCCTGGAGAAGGGAATGGCAACCCACTCCAATATTCTTGCCTGGAAAATCCCATGAACAGTGGAACCTGGATGGCTACAGTCCATGGGGTTGCAAAGAGTCGGTCAGGACTTGAGTGACTGAGCATGCAGGAGCACATTCATTATCTACTGCTATGTAGCCAATCAGTACGAAGCTTACAGGCTTCACAGTGAGCATTTGATGATAGTCCACAGTTTCTGCATGTGGGAGCATCTTAGTGGTATGGGTGTGGCTCAGGGCCTCTTCAGTTTGAAGCCACATGAAGGCTCCTTCAGGGCTGGATTGGCAGGCTTTCAAACTCCCTCTCCTAGCTGGTGGCGAGGGCCTAGGTCCTTGCACTCTGGCCCTCTTCATGGGTTCGCTTCCCTCAGAACTCCCTCAGACAGAGAGGGAAAGAGTGGAGTGGAGCCCGGGGCCTTTCATACCTTTATTGTAATTATCCTTGTATAATTTTTTAATGATGAACCGTAACAGAGAAAAGGATTTTACTATGTGTCTAAAATCATGACAGGATGCATTACAGATTGCAACCTAGCTCTCGGGGTACCATTTTGAAAGAAGGATACCTAAGTTCAAGCAGTTGTTGTATTTTAATGACTGACCTTAACTGTATACTTCTACTAGCAAGAAATGCTTTATTCTGCAGCATGAAGAGATTAGAAATTCCAAGTGTTAAATATCAGCTTCTAATCAAATTTGGGCTGAAAGGATTATTAAAAGTCCATGAAAGTCTCTTGGACCTGGTCAATTCTTGCATAGCCTAGTCTCTGTGGACACAGATACATTTTCAGTGAGAGACAAGCCAGGAGCTGGGGAAGAGAAACTCAGTTGGATGGGACCTATACACCCACAGCCCGCCTCCCCATCTTTCCCACCTTCTTCCTGAAGCAAAGTTAAGGGCACCAACTCCTATAGGAACAATCACTGAACATGGCACCCCCTGCAGAGACACTCACACATGTGGAAGATGAAGACAGGAGGTCCTGACAATAATGTGCAACTCTAATAAGGACCTCCTTTTTCTCTTCCTCGTTTTACATTTGCTTGCAAACATGTTTAAAGAATGGACTTTATATATTTTTTTAGATTTTCACCATACAGCAATTTTAGATAACTTTTACTTTCTAGATGACATATGTAGAAGCTAGCAAGAGATGTGTTCAGATCTTGTTGCATTATTTATTATGCAGATGATACATAGGTAGACAAAATCAGCCTATCTTTACACTAGGGTTCACAGTTAATTTAATCTTTTGTGAACTTCCAGATTGTCCTGGTCTGTGAGCAGGTTGGAAAAGCATTTCCAGACATGAGGTGGAATGAGAGGAGAAAAGAGTGGGAGACTGTTAGAATAGCAGGATGGCTCAAGGGAGAGCTGACCTCTTTGTTGGGCTAGTGGCCAATTTTTATAGCCTCCAGACAGAAAATTCTTACTGGAAGGGGTGGCATTTGGTGATTGATTAGGATTCTATAGGGTGATTAATAGGGTAGGTGTTTTACTTAATATGGGGGTCACAGAACTAGCTGGATTAGACCTGGAGATTCATGAAAACACTTGCTATGGGACTTAGTTCCAGAGATTTTTGTCCTGTGACCTTGGTATAGGGCTCCATGCTGATTATGTAACAAAGTATGTACAGTCTACTCAGGAACTATTTTTATCATAGTATTATCTATTGCTTTGTTTCAATGAAGTACTGAAGCAAAGTTTTCCACTGCCTATAAAGGGTACCAAGGGTAAGCTGGACTCACTGAGAATTGACCACATGTGTTCATTAGAGCCAGTATTGTCATATGGAAATTCTGTTATAGAAATCAAGAGAGAATAAAAAGACTAGAAGATGGACATAAAGGAGTTCCTCCAAAAGATAAACAGGTGTTCGTGCCTTCGGTTTTGGAGACCAGACTCCATCTCTTCAGCACCTATGGGGAGTAGGACCCTGGAAGCCTCTGCTGCGGGAGGCACCGGCCACGGGCCGATTATGGGAAGCAAAGTCGAGATGTAAAGGCTCACCTGCGGAGTCCAGGGAGGGGCGGCCCAGAGCAGTCCTGACTCGGACCTGAATGATGAGACCAAGGAGTGTACGTGTGCACGCATGTGTGTGGGTGCTTTAAAAATGTTGGTTTTTGTCAACAATTTTTGTTATTCATATGATCCATAGAAACAAGAACGTGTGGGGGTGGGGGGCGGGCGTCACGGAAGTAGGAAAAAAGATTTTTAATGCAGATTCGCAGTAGCTCAGTATACAACTTGAGGCAGCCAACCCCTCCCTTCTCCCAGTCCCCCCAGTTTAAAGGGCGCAGGGCTAGGCCTTTTTCTCGCTCCGCCCCTTGGCGGTAGGCCCCGCCCCGGAAACCCGGCCTCTAACCCGAGGAGCCCAGCCTAATGACCCGGAAGGTGGAGAGCTCGCAGCCAAGGTCACGGGCCTGAGGTAAGTTTCTTCTTTCTACCGTGAACTTGTGCTGTGCGGTACCCCTAGTCCTCAAGGTGTGGGAGTCGCTAGGGATCTAACATGCCAGGACCCGGCCCTCCGCCCCAGAAAATCTGGATTTCGCCGTTTCGGGTCCGGTATCTTTTCTTTTTGGTGTGAAGTCGCTCTGGGCCGGTCGTTGCCCTTGGCTTTTCTGCTTTCGTCCCACGTAGACACCGCCTTTCAAGACTTTCCTTCATAAAATCTTCTACTGACCCCCGCGCCCCACCCTCACCCCATGTAAAATACTCGTCCGCGGTGGATTTGCGTCCCCCCAACCTTGAACTCTCGGCCCCTGGAGGCAGCGCCGGCCGCTCTGCTGCCGCAGAGGCCGCGTCTTCTGCCTTCGCCGAGCTGGGCGGGTCGTGTGATACCCCATGCTCTCCGGTCCCCAGGACCTCTCCGCCCTCCCGTTAGAACGTGGTCCTTTCCGGAAGACAGGCATTTTGTACTTGGATAAGGGGGTATCTGGAAAAGGAGAGACCGAGGGAGAAGTGGAAAACTTGGAGGGAAAAGTGAGGGAAAACGAGTGGGAACGTAGAGGGTCGCTGAGGGACACGCGAAGAAGCAGTAACCTGAAAGTGATGGAAGTCGTATCTGCAAGATTGCAGGGCAGCATAAGGAAGGGAACCCGGATCAGCGTGAGAAGGCAGGATCCCAGAGGACGGTCATTTCATGAAGAGAGTAATAGAAAATGTTACAAGAGTTGGAACCTTGGCCTTCAGAGCCATGTGGTTCTGGGAGAAAAAGTGGACAGAGGGTGACAAGAAGAGCAGAGGGACAGAAGGAGCTGGAAGGAAGCGTCGCCACCTGGGGTCTCTGAGGAGAAAGGAAGTGTATCCGGAGGGCTGAGAAGAAGCGAAGATGGGGAAGAAAGAGGCAGAAACACACAGAAATTTTATTTATGACAGTCAGAAAGGGTGGGAGAAAGACCTCAAGAGGCAGAACAGCTTGCACAGAGGGGCAGGACAGGTGTGAGGGAAGAAACAAAGAGGAGGCCAGAAACAGCAGGAGAGCAGAGGGGAGCAAAAAATACACGCGACCAATGAAACAGGGAGACAGGTAAACAAAATAAAATGGAAACACCTAGTAGTGCAGGTGGGGGGAAAACTGGATCCAAATGGGTGTTGGGTTGTTTTGATATGGATCATTGAGTTGTAACATTGATGTGTGTCCAATTACAGCTTTTTAACATTTGTTTCAGATTGTTTTCCTGGCATGAATGGCTTCTTCTCTTCTTATAAATGTAAAGTTTCTTTGGTAAGTAGTACATAATTTTAGGAGGAAGGCCTGGCAACCCACTCCAGTATTCTTGCCTGGAGAAATCCCATGCACAAAAGAGCCTGGGAGGCTACGGTCTATAGGGTCTATAGGGTCTCAAAGAGTTGGGTACAACCGAAGCAATTTAGGATGCAAGCAGGCACCTAATTTTAGAATATGTTGATGAGTAGTTGGCAGAAATGTCAATGATCTTCTGTACTAACAGTCAAAATCTAGTTTTACCGGTTAGCCTTGTATTGTTTTCTTCCTCTTCCTGTGAGCTAGTAAAATTGTGAACTCTGAGGTGATATGAAGATGTTTCCCTCAGGTCCCTCTTAGCTATTTTCTGCAAGTTCTCTGAAACATGGGCTGGGGAGCCCATCCATGATGAAGAAATTGGCTCACAAGTGATTTCTTTCTTTCTTTTTTTTCCTATTTGAGTATAGTTGATTTACAAGGTTTTGTTACTTTTAGGTGTACAGCAAAGTGATTTAGTTGTGCATATATATGTTGATTGTTTTTCAGATTCTTTTCCCACATAGATTATCACAGAGTATTGAATTAGTTCCCTGTGCTGTACAGTATGTCTATATTAGTTATCTGTGTTATATATAGTACTGTTTATATATTAATCCCAACCTTCTATTTTATTCCCCCCTGCACTCTCCTTTGGTAACCATAATTTTGTTTCTAAGTCTGTGAGTCTTATTTCTGGTTTGTAAGTCAGTTCACTTGTTTCATTTTTTTAAGATTTTAGAAATGAATGATAATCATATATTTGCCTCTCTCTGACTTCTTTCACTTTATAATAATCTCTGCTGCTGCTAAGTCGCTTCAGTCATGTCCAACTCTGTGTGACCCCATAAACGGCAGCCCACCAGGCTCCCCCTCCCTGGGATTCTCCAGGCAAGAATGCTGGAGTGGGTTGCCATTTCCTTCTCCAATGCATGAAAGTAAAAAGTGAAAGTGAAGTCGATCAGTCGTGTCTGACTCAGCGGCCCCATGGACTGCAGCCTACCAGGCTCCTCCGTCCATGGATTCTCCAGGCAAGAACACTGGAGTGGGTTGCCATTTCCTTTTCCATAGGTCCATCTATATTGTGGCAGATGGCATTCTTTCATTCTATATATGGCTGAGTAATATTTCATTGTATATATGTACCATATCTTCTTTATTTATACATCTGTTGGTGGACATTTAGTTTTTCCTTATCTTGGGTATTATAAATATTGCTGCTATAAACATAGGGGTGCATGAATCTTTTTGAGGTATAATTTGGTGCGGTTTATATGCCTTGGAGTGAGATTGCTAAATTGTATGGTAATTCTGTTTTCAGTTTTCTGAGGAACTTTCCACAGTGGCTGCACCAACTTGAATTCTCATCAACAGTGTGTTTCTATATACTTGAAATTTTCTCAGAAAGAATTACATGTTCTCACTACATAGTCACACAAAATGGTAATTTTGGGTTGATGGAAGTATGGATTACTTGATTGTGATAATTATTCATAGTGTATATGTTTGTCAGAGAATCACTTGTTCCATTTTCATTCATCTTTTATATCTCAATAAAGCTGGAGAAGAAAAAGAAAAAGTGGGAGATGTGTTGGGCTTAATCTTCTGTTAGTGGTACTCAATCCAGGCTTCATAGTAGATCAATGAGTCATTTGTATAGACATATTTTATACACTTTGACCATGAATTCTTAAGATCGTGGGTATGTGGCGAAATCTCAATAATATTTAATTGCCCCTGTGATTCCAGCCTGGACTTGTCACTGAACATCAGGACTGTGAGTCCTCCTGTTTCTGAGGACTGAGATCTAGCCTGTGGAGGAGGTGCTCTATTCTGCGTGGGGATGGACCAGGGCCTGGTCTGTGACCTGAAGGGGGTTGTCAGGTCAGCTCAGGTGCCCACTGCTACTGTGTGGCATAGCAGCCTCATAGGAGGGTGGGGAGATATGGTGAAAAGTGTGGGAAAAGTGACTGGTTGGTCTCTGTGGGGGAGTTTACTGTCCTGAGTCCCTCCTGTGACAGTGGGGAGCACAGGACTCTTAACCCACATGGTGAGATCTTCCCTGTGTGTGTGGTAGCAGCAGAGGAAGAGGGAGTATGTTTATTCTAACCGTTAAACAGCCTGTTTTCAGCTTTGAAGCTTGACCTCTGAAGATGCAAGTTGTCTGAGTAAGAAGCCCATAAGAAGAGGAGGAAGAGGAAAGTAAAGGATGGCTGTTTCTCAGGTGAAGTCATAGTCTCAGTTGATTCTTCAGTCTGTCCTTCTTGAAATGCCTCTCTTTGGATTGCTTTCTGATTCTGAGGTGTTCTTTCTTGACACCTGTACGTTCATACTTACCTAGTGCCTTCCCTCAGTACGTATTTATTAATTGTTGCATCTTCTTGTAGAATCGACCCTTTTATGATTATGTGATGTCCTTTGTCTCTTGTGTCAGTTTTTCTGTTTATTTTTCTGATACTGTGCAGTCACTCCTGCTCTCTATAGGATAGAATATCTTTTCCCTTCTTTTCACTCTTTGCCTTTCTTGTCTTTAGAATACTCTGTCACTCTAGGTGTCTGTTTTCTTCTGGTCACTTCCTCTCATGGTCTCTGCTCAGGCACCCTGTACAGTGGTGAAAGGCAGGAGCTCTCGCCAACCCCCTTCACTCCACTGGAACTTCAAAGGAATGCATTCGGAGTTTCCTTTAATCATGACATTTGGTAAAGTGTTCTTTTTTAATGATAATATATTTTTCAATATTATTTCTGTCTTTTTTAATGCTTCAAGAATCTTTTAAGTTTATTAGTGTGATTTTATCTGTTATCTGTTAAAATAATGTGTAACAGTAATAACTTTCAAAATTTTGAATCAGTGTTACGTCTGTACTAGTTTTTTTTAGTATCCTAGTGTAGAATCTTTTTGGGAAACTCAATTGAGTACAATTTGTACGTTTTCATTGTCTGGAGGATCTTAGGATGCATGTGAATAAAAACAATACTGAAAAAATTGACTGAAAAACTGTCAGGAGACTACTCAGTTATTTTAGTGTTGACCTGTATGCATAGGTGTAATGGATGTGCATGTCCATGGTTTAGATAAACAATGTCATGATTTGGGGCTTCCCTGGTGGCTCAGATGGTGAAGAAGCCACCTGTAGTGTGGGATACCTGGGCTCAGTCCCTAGGTTGGGAAGATTCCCTGGAGAAGGGAACAGCTACCCACTCCAGTATTCTGACTTGGAGAATTCCATGGACAGAGGAGCCTGGCAGGCTACAGTCCATGGGGTCACAAAGAGTAGGACATGACTGACTGACTTTCACTTTTCATGATTAAAAAAAAAAAGATACCATGATTTTAAAACTATCACATCGTTTTGCCATCGATAGTGTCTTGAATATGTTCATCGTTTTGCAGTTGATAGTGTCTTTTGAATATGTTCGTTCTGTTGCAGTTGATGGTGTCTTTTGAATATGTTCTCTGGCCTTGATTTTTTTCCCTATACTACCATGTTCACAGTTTAAATAATAATAAGATTACTAACGTTTTGTGTTCGTGTGCATGTGTGCACACATGTATAATGACCTCTTAGGCTGATCCATGTTGTTCAGTTTGAACTTCTTTCACATTTTCTCAGGGAATCATGTGTCAATGAACTTTTAATGCTCATTACTTTTAATTTTTCAGCTTCAGTTCTAGAACCCAAACATGGTAGTTCAGGTGCTTACTATATGATTCATCAGGTTCTTGTCCTGAGTCGAGTTTTTCAGTGTCTCTGACAGTTTTCTCCTCTGTAAGATGGTAAAAAATTCTTTCTTTAATGAGCTGTGATGTTGGTAACAAGTTAAAAATGTTAAACATTTAGAGTAATGCATAGTATATTGGAAGTATTCAAATGTTGTTTGTCTTTGCTTCTCTCATCATCATCATCATTTTTGGAGATTTTGAACTTTCTTTAAAACTACTGTGGACTTTGTCATCTCTGAAAACACCACTCATACTCCTCTGTATCCAAGTTTGATCATTCTCAGTGTGTCTAACATATCTAGCCCTTCCACATAGACAACCTGGTGTTGAATTATTATTTGTATATATTTCATGTATTGCCCACAAAAATGAGAAATCTACTTCTATTTGGAAGCTATCATAATCTCAATGACAAAGCACGGGAAATTAAAATTAGACATACAAGTAGCTCTAAATGCCTTTTCACGGCTGCCAGAATATATTCTTCAACTTAATTGATCTTTTACCTCTATTCATTTTGTATGGAAATAAGAACTCTCCTCATGGCCTTGGTGAAACTTTTTTTTTAACTTTAAGTCACAGTTGACATTGAATGATGTGGCCATCCAATTCTCTCCAGAAGAGTGGGAATGCCTGGACCCTGCTCAGAGGGCCTTATACGTGGATGTGATGTTGGAGACCTTCAGGAACCTGCTCTCTGTGGGTGAGGATAACTTCCGTCTAAAAATTGGGAAGGTATCTTTGGATTTACCCTTGTTTGCCTTTTGAAATCCCCTGCCTTGCTTAACTGAGCTCAAAGCCATGTTGATTCAGGCATGAAAAGCTTCATGATGTAGCCTCAGGAATTTAAACATGCCCTTTCTTCAGATGATCTGGCCTGGCCACTTCATAATACTCCAGAAGTGTAGTGGAGAATCCTATTTATGGTTCCTCAAAAATGTAACATGGTTGAGAAGTTTCATAACTGTGTTTGAAGTATTACTTTTATTTAATATCTTATATTCAACCTGAAACTTACATTCATGCAGTGTAATGAATAGGATATCTATGGTTCTTTATATCTTATAGATATTTCTCATATACACATCTGGAAATTACAACTAAAATCACACACTGATAGAGGAGGAGTATGCCGAACAGTGATTTGGGGAAGAAATGAAATCCCGGAAATCAAACATTTTAACCTTCCAGAAATTCAGGAGAACATGAATGACTTCAGGTTTCAGTGGAGAGATGATGAAAGAAATTACAAAAATATCCGTACATCCCTTAACCAAGATGTCATTGATAGTAGAAGTCAACATGGTAGAAGGGATGCAGTAAGCAACCATACTGGAAATAGACTTGTGTTAAGCCTTCAAGATGAACGACCTATGTTTAAACATCAACAGAAAATTGCATTTAATCAAGCTAATAAGTATGTCAACAGTAGCTCCTCATTTTCACCTCTTCAAATAGTTTCTCCTACTCTCCAAACCAATATTTATAATATATATGGGAGTGATTTTATGTATCCTTCAATACTGATGCAAAACCAGATCCCACACAGGGTAAGACCTTACAAATTTTATAGTGAGTGTGGCAAAAAGCTGCATCAGGGCTCAAATTTCAGGAGTCATCAGAGAATCCATATAGGAGATAAATTACGTATATGTGATATATGTGGCAAGGTCTTTAGCCGAAATTCAGATCTTGTCATTCATCAAAGAATTCATACTGGAGAGAAACCTTACAAATGTAATGAGTGTGGCAAGTTCTTTAGTACAAAAGGAAAGCTTTCAGTTCATCAAAGAATTCACACTGGAGAGAAACCTTACAAGTGCAACGAGTGTGGTAAAACCTTTAATCAGAGCTCAATCCTCAGTCGACATAGGATAATCCATACAGGCAAGAAATTACATCAATGTGATGTATGTGGCAAGGTCTTTAGCCAAAATTCTGACCTTGTAATTCATCAAAGAATTCATACTGGAGAGAAACCTTACAAATGCAATGAGTGTGACAAGGTCTTTAGTCAAAAAAGAAAGCTTTCAATTCATCATAGAATTCATACTGGAGAGAAACCTTATAGATGTAATTACTGTGGTAGAACATTTAGTCAGAGCTCAACCCTCAGTCGACATCGAATAATCCATACAGGAGAGAAATTACAGAAATGTGGTATGTATGCTAAGATGTTGAGCTGAAATCCAGACCTTGTAATTCATGGGAGCATTCATACTGGAGAGAACCCTTAAAAATGTAGTGTCTGTGGGAAAGCCTTTCATTTTTCCTCAGGTATCAGCAGACATGAGATAATCCATGCAGGAGGCAGAGCTATATAAATATCATGTATGTGGCAGAGTCTTTCACTGAAGCCCTTGGACTTCATCAGGAAATTCATACTAGAGATAAACCTTACAAATGTTATAAGTATCTTTCGTCAAAACAAACCTTGTGAGTCACCCAAGAATTCACAATAGAAACCTTACAAACGTAATATGGGTGTGACAAGTTCTTTCTTGAGAAGACAACCCATTAAAACTATCAACAAATTCATACGGCAGAAAAGCCTTCCGAATGCAGTGAGTGTGGCAAGGTCTTTAATCACAAGGGAAACCTTACAGTTTATCAGAGAATTCATACTGGAGAAAAACTTTACAAATGTATTAAGTTATACAAAATCTTCCATGAGTTGCCAGCCCTTGCAAAGCATCAACTGAATTCATACTAGAGAGAAACCTGATAAGTGAGTGTGGCAACATCTTTAGTCAAAGTTCCACTCTTTTAAGTCTTTGGATAATTCGTAGGAACAAGGAGACAATCTCCATTGACAAATGCCTGGGAGTCATTCTGCCGTTTCCCAGTGATGTACTGACATACAAAGGCAGAGCATGCTACAGAGAAAAGAAGACTTGTTTTCCTTTGGATTTAAATTCATTCTGGGGCTGCTCCCTGCCCTTGGCTTTTCTTCTACATAGGTGCCTTTCAAACATTTTGCTTCTTCAAACTATGTACTACCTCTGCTCCTGCTGTAGCAGAAACTAAATGAGGCACCCCATTATGTTAGTCCTTATACAATCCTTTTTCACCACTTAACCTACAGATGTTTGTTCTCCCTCTCTTTCTTGCTTATTTGCAATCTGAAAATGATTGCCCTCTAGCTACACTTGGCGTTTATCCTTCCAAGGAAACATTACTTTCCTCTCGGAGCATTCTTCATTCCAGAAAGAATGTCATGGGACGATGACCTCAGAGACCACCAGAACCTGTTCTTGAATCACCTGATGCCAGCTTGATGATCTCAATTCACCCAGGAAGGGAAGAATGCAAGACCACACCAGCCCTCATTCTTTTTTTCAGCCCCGTTTTCCACCTGGAAAAAAAAAAAAAAAAAACCTGAAAACCTTAAGACCTCTTCCAACTTCCCAGGAAGCAGGGGCACAGTTTTTGACACACTGGCCTACTGTGTTCCCCCTTTACCTGGCAAAGTAATAAAGCTACTTCTTTCTACTCCTCCAAAACTCTGTCACAGTATTTCTATTCAGCATTGGAGAACTTTTGGGAACAATCCCCCAGCCTCGCCCTATCCACCCTTGGAGGGTGGCAGGAGATGCCGCGTTCTCTCCCTAGGCCTGGGATCCTGGAGAGCCTGCCCCTTACCTGAGGCCCCCTCTTTCCTAGCCCCTCTTCCTTGCGTCTCCTCAGAGCAGTCCTTTCTCTCAGGCCTCCCCTTATGGTCAGCCCTTCCTTTCATCCCCTTGTGGAGGTGCCCCAGGCCAGTCATGTGACAGTCATTGTTTTTCTGTGTCCAGTTCAACTCAATAGGAAAATGTTCTTGTAGGCAGGCATGTTATTCAGTCACATCCCTGGAAATAATGTAGGCAGGACGGTGTAGGAGAAGCAGAGACAGAAGGACACAGAAAAACAGCTGAAAAGAATGAGGGGAACCAATGAGAATGCAGATGGTGACGGCTGGGAATCTTGCAAAGAGACAGTAACATAAAAGAAATTGAGCCTTGAAAGTCAGTTTTATAAAAGTAGTAATGAAAACAGGATCTGCAGGGGTAGGAGAGCACTGTAGGGAGAGGAGTCCTGAGTCAGTGATAGGAGGGAGAGTAACAGTGGTGAGGATTAAGGAGTTGGAAACTTGGCATTCAGAACGTTGGGACCCGGGAGAGAAAACTAGCAATTGGAGGAGCAGAAGAAGAAAGAAAGGAAATCTGATGCATAGTCACCTGGGGGTGCCAGAGAATGAGGTGGAAGTGAGCATAACATGGATAGGTGAGGTGTACCCCCAAAAGCAGAGAGGGAGCAGAGATGGGAAAGAGGCAAAAACAGGGCAGTCAAAGGTTGAGGGGAAAGTGCAGTAAGAGGGGAAATGAGTAAGTAGGACCCATGTGAGGTTTCAAATAGGGCGGGAACACCAGTAGAGGGGAAGAAAAAGAAAGAGGGACTTCCTGGTGGACCAATGGTTAAGAATCTGCCTTCCACCACCATATGACCCAGCAATCCCACTGCTAGGCATATACCCTGAGGAAACCAAAATTGAAAAAGATGTACCTCAATATTCATTGCAGCACTATTTACAATAGCTAGAACATGGAAGCAACTTAGATGTCCCTCAATGGATGAATGGATAAAGAAGTTGTACATACACAAATTGGAATATTATTCAAACATAAAGAAACTGAAGTCATTCAGTTGTGTCTGACTCTTTGCAACTCTATGGACTGGAGCCCACAAGGCTCCTCCGTCCATGGAGTTTTCCAGGCAAGAATACTGGAGTGGGTTGCCATTTCCTTCTTTAAGAGATCTTCCTGAGCCAGGGATCAAACTCTGGTCTCCCACATTGCAGACAGACTTTACCGTCTGAGCCACCAGAGAATTCCAGCCATAAAAAGGAATGCAATTTGAGTCAGTTCTAATGAGGTGGATGAACCTAGAGCCTATTATACAGAGTGATGTAAGTCAGAAAGAGAAAGATAAATAGCGTATACTAATGCATATATGCTCAAACTACCACACAGTTGCACTCATCTCACAGGCTAGTAAAGTAATGCTCAAAATTCTCCAAGCCAGGCTTCAGCAATACGTGATCCATGAACTTCCAGATGTTCAAGCTGGTTTTAGAAAAGGCAGAGGAACCAGAGACCAAATTGCCAACATCCCCTGGATCATCAAAAAACCAAGAGAGGTCCAGAAAAACATCTATGTCTGCTTTATGCCAAAGCTTTTGACTGTGTGGATCACAATAAACTGGAAAATTCTGAGAGATGGGAGTACCAGACCACCTGACCTGCCTCTTGAGAAATCTGTATGCAGGTCAGGAAGCAACAGTTAGAACTGCACATGGAACAACAGACAGGTTCCAAATTGGGAAAGGAGTCCATCAAGGCTGTAAATTGTCACCCTGCTTATTTAACTTCTATGCAGAGTACATCATGAGAAACGCTGGGCTGGAAGAAGCACAAGCTGGAATCAAGATTGCCAGGAGAAATATCAATAACCTCAGACATACAGATGACACCACCCTTAAGGCAGAAAGTAAAGAGGAACTGAAAAACCTCTTGATGAACGTGAAAGAGGTGAGTGAATAAGTTGGCTTAAAGCTCAACATTCAGAAAACAGATCTGGTCTGATGGGATCTGGTCCCATCACTTCATGGGAAATAGATCAGGAAACAGTGTCAGACTTTATTTTCTGGGGCTCCAAAATCACTGCAGATGGTGTTGCAGCCATGAAATTCAAAGACACTTACTCCTTGGGAGGACAGTTATGACCAACCTAGACAGCATATTCAAAAGCAGAGACATTACTTTGTCAGCAAAGGTCCGTCTAGTCAAGGCTATGGTTTTTCCAGTAGTCATGTATGGATATGAGAGTTGGGCTGTGAAGAAAGCTGGGCACCAAAGAATTGATGCTTTTGAACTGTGGTGTTGGAGAAGACTCTTGAGAGTCCCTTGGACTGCAAGGAGATCAGTCCTGCATGTTCATTGGAAGGACTGATGTTGAAGCTGAAACTCCAATACTTTGGCCACCTGATGCGAAAAACTGACTCATTTGAAAAGACCCTGATGCTGGGAGGGATTGGGAGTAGGAGGAGAAGGGGACGACAAAGGATGAGATGGTTGGATGGCATCACCAACTCAATGGACATGAGTTTGGGTAAACTCTGGGAGTTGGTGATGGACAGGGAGGCCTGGTGTCCCGCGGTTCATGGGGTCACAAAGAGTTGGACACGACTGAGCAACTGAACTGAATGCATATATATGGGATCTAGGAAGATGGTATGGGTGAATTTATTTGCAAGGCAGCATTGGGGAAACAGACATAGAGAACAAACTTACGGACACAGGGAGAGGTGAGCAGAGGATGAGATGGAGAGAGTAACATGGAAACTTACATTACCATATGTAAGGGACAATAGGAATTTGCTGTGTGTCTCAGGGAACTCAAACAGGCTCTCATCAACCTAGAGGGGAAAAGATGGGAGGGAGATTCAAGAGGGCAGGGACTTGTACAACTGTGGCTGATTCATGTTGATATTTGGCAGAAAACAACAAAATTCTGTAAAGCAATTATCCTTAACTTAAAAAATAAGTTTAAAATCTGCCTTCTAGTGCAAGGGATGCAGGTCCCTTGTTGGGAGACTAACATCGCATAAGTTGCAGGATGCAGCCAAAATTTTTAAAAAGTAGAATAGAGCAGGCATTTTAATGAATAATGCAGTTCTCATAAAAAATGTATCTATGAGATGATGGATACTAAAGTTGTGGTAATTATTTCAATCTGTGTAAGTTAGCACATTATGCTGAACAACTTACCCTTATACAGAGATGTAAGTATATCTCAATAAAACTGGGTGGGAGCAAGTTGGTTTTAAAAGACAAAACACTCTAGCCCAAAGAACAACACAATTTATAACAACAACAAAATGTTGTTAATGAGGGACACTATAACATGCCGTAGTTCTCCAGTCTCAGACACCAGGTTTTGTCCCTGAGTCTCTGGAACTGAGAAGAGTGTTGAGTTTGGTCTGCTGGCTAACGGGAATAGAAACGCAAGAGCTGTTCTGCAGGATGTCAGTACGAAATGCCTAGGGAGAATTTTGTATTTCTCATTCTAGTTTGTACTAGAGAAGCCCAGATCTGGTTTCCTCAAACTGTTTAAATTGATTCTAACTGCAATTAATGTTCCCGATCCAACCACTGCCACGCAGCAAATGCTTGGAAACCCACGTTTCAACCTCTTCATTACTTGAGCCTCAGGAGGAACCCTGGAGAAGGGCATGGCAACTCACTCTAGTATTCTTGGTGGAGAATCCCGTGGACAGAGGAATCTGGAGGGCTACAGTCCACGGGGTCGCGAAGAGTCCCACAACGACTGAAACGCAGTAGCACATACACTAGAGGCACGGGGGGAAACGCTGTAAAAAAATAGCTTTTTACTGAAACCGTTTTCAGCTTGTTAGGAGGAAAGATCGTTTCCGACGTCAGGGGCCCACACATCGCCAAGCTTTTACCACAAAACTGTTCTAGATAGTAACTTAAAATCAGCAGTTTCAAAGCGCCGGGGATTCACTTATCTCCTCCCTAACCCGTACACCTCAACCCGCCGAGCTCTGCGAAGAGGAGCGCTCACTCGCCCCGCCCACCCCCGATAGCGCTCCGCCTTGGTCCCGCCCCCGGGAACACGCGCTCCAGCTTCGCGCCTGCGCAGTTTATTCAAGAATTTAAAGTGGAGAACGGCGTGGAGTTTGAGTTGCTGGGGGCGTGTTTTTCCTTTGTACTGTGAATTTGAACTTCTTTGTCCACCTTATCCTCGCCTCGGCTTCTTGAGAATATCGACAGACCTAAAACACCCCGAGTATATCCAGAGGTTGCTTTCAAAGGTGTGGTGGTGTCCTTTGGGGTTGAAACCGCTGTGAGGTGGGTTCCGGAGCCCTTGGCTTTTTTGCCTTTGGTCCACGTAGACACCGCCTTTGCCTCCTTTCTTTCACTTTTAAAATCCCCTTCACTCTTTCCCTTTATTCTCTCCGTCCCCTACTACCCCCCACCCCCACCCCCCTGTAAAGTCCTCTTCCGCGAGGTGGTTTCCCGCCACCGCAGCCTTGCCCTCTCGGCCCCCTGGAGAGGCCGCGTCTTCCTCCCAGCTGTGGGTCATTCCCTTTCCTTTTCTGGCTTGAAACACAGGACAGGGAAGAGAAGTGGGGCAAGAAATGACTGACTCTGTCACTGCATGGTGCCTCTTTGAAGGAACATTAAAAGTGGTTTTTTCCCGTAATGGATTCACTTTGCTCTCTCTCTCTCTCTTTTTTTTTTTTTGCATTTAATTCTTTTTGTAGCTTGGAATAAATCTTGGTGCATTCAATTTCGACTTCCCTAGAATCGCCACCAGGCTCTGTTGGTGGGAATGTAATTGATTCAGCTCTTAGCAAAATGATACGGAGTCTACTCTATAAATCAAATAAAGAGCGGGGCCACAATCTATGAAACCCATCCGAGACTAGATACCCAAAGGAAACAGTCATTCTAGTGAGGGAAATATTTGCTCCAGTGAATATTATTGCATTGTTTTCAACAACCCAGATGTAGAAACAACCAGAATGTCTGTTGACGAATATATAGAGAGATTTATGTCAGCCATAAATTATTATAACATTCTGGCATTGCTGTTGAAGAAAGAAAGGAGCAGGTTGCCCTGACTGGACTAACTCCATTTTTAAAAGAAAAGGAACTCCATCTTACACTCTTGGCATACCTGGGAGGCCATAGAGATAAAATACCAACAGCCAAGCAGGCCTCCTGGGCGGATAAAAACCAGATCGGACAGACCCCGTCCCTAGACCTCCTAGAGCCAGAAGGAATGCAATGTCCAGCATGTAATCTTAATAATGCTAACTGATGTACACTAAATTGTATGCCCAGATAGCTTTAGAATGTGAATTTATGGCTGTAACCTGATTGCATCCCTTACTAACATTGTCCAGAGTGGACTTTAGAGAATTTGGGCATATGGGCCTGGGCACGTACACTTTGGGTATAAAGCGTTGTCCCAAAATCGATCGGGGTCCTTGGCTAAGGAGGAAACTCTGCCTCGGACCCACCAGTGTAATAAACTGCACTCCACTACCCCCGCTGTCCTTTTGAGTGAGTTTGCTTCCTGAGTGGCTATAACACTTTTACTATTTCTGACATAACTGTGGTTGAAAAAGACACACATATATGAAAGGTTGACATGTCAAACTCATAGAGCCACAGAATATAAAGGTTTTTGAGGACATAGGTGATGAGGTAGTTGGAGAGATATTGGCCAAAAGTTACAAACAGTTCAGTTGTTAAATGAATAAGTACAACATGTACATTTAAGGTACAGTATGCTGACTGTAGTTAATACTGTATATTGGGGATTTGCTGAGAAAGTAAAACGTTTTCACAACACAGACACACACTGGTAATTGTGAGTTGATGGAAGTGTAAATTATTGTGATAATTAGTACAAAATGTATACATCTATCAGATAATCACATTGTATGCCTCATGTATACATCACTGCTACTTATCAAATATACGTCAGTGAAGCTAGAAAAGAAAAGTGGGCGGTGTGCTGGGCTTGCCTCCTCTGAGTGGGGCTCAACCCAGGCTTCACATTAAGGTGTTGAGGCATTTTGCATATACGTGTTTTGTAGTCTCTCACCAGAGATTTCCCTTCATATGGTGGTATGACAAGAAATAGTCTTATTTGTCACACCTGGCTCAGATGGTAAAGAATCTACCTGCAGTGCAGGAGACCCGGCTTCAATCCCTGGGTCGGGAAGATCCTCTGGAGAAGGGAATGGCAAGCCTCTCCAGTATTCTTGGCCTGAAGAATTCCATGGACAAAGGAGCCTGGAGGACCAGGCTCATAACCCTCCAGGCTCAAAGAGTAGATGCAATTGAGCAACTAACACTTTCACTTCAATAGCCAGATACGGGCTTCCCAGGTAGCTCAGTGGTAAAGAATCCGCCTGACAATGCAGGAGACTCGTGTTGGATCCCTGGGTTGGGAAGATCCCCTGGAGAAGGAAATGGCAATGCATACCAGTACACTTGCCTGGGAAATCCCATGGATAGAGGAGCTTGGCAGGCTACAGTCAATGAGTTCACAAAGAATCAGACATGACTAAGCATGTGCACAAACACAGCCAGATAAAGGTCAAAGGGTAAAAGATAATTCAGTTCAGTCCGGTTACTCAGTTGTGTCTGACTCTTTGCGGCCCCATGGACTGCAGCACAGCAAGCCTCCCTGTCCATCACCAACTCTGGGAGCTTACTCAAACTTATGTCCATAGAGTCAGTGATGCCATCCAACCATCTCATCCTTTGTCATCCCCTTCTCTTCCTGCCTTCAATCTTTCCCAGCCTCAGGATCTTTTCCAATGAGTCAGTTCCTTGAATCAGGTGGCCAAAGTATTGGAGTTCCAGCTTCAGCATCAGTCCTTCCAATGAGTGTTTAGGACTGATTTCCTTTAGGATTGACTGGTGGGTCTCCTTGCAGTCCAAGGAACGCTCAAGAGTCTTCTCCAACACCACAGTTCAAAAGCATCAATTCTTCGGTGCTCAGCTTTCTTTATAATCCAACTCTCATATCCATACATGACTACTGGAAAAACCATAGCCTTGACTAGATGGACCTTTGTTGGCAAAGTAGTGTCTCTGCTTTCTCATATGCTGTTCAAGCCAGGCTTCAGCAATACGTGAACCATGAACTTCCAGATGTTCAAGCTGGTTTTAGAAAAGGCAGAGGAACCAGAGATCAAATTGCCAACATCCTCAAATCATCAAAAAAGCAAGAGAGTTCCAGAAAAACATCTATTTCTGCTTTATTGACTATGCCAATGCCTTTGACTGTGTGGATCACAATAAACTGGGAAATTCTTAGAGAGATGACAATTACCAGACCACCTGACCTGCTCTTGAGAAAACTGTATGCAGGTCAGGAAGCAACAGTTAGAACTGGACATGGAACAACAGACTGGCCCCAAATAGGAAAAGGAGTACATCAAGGCTGTATATTGTCACCCTGCTTATTTAACTTCTATGCAGAGTACATCATGAGAAATGCTGGGCTGGAAGAAGCACAAGCTGGAATCAAGATTGCTGGCAGAAATATCAATAACCTCCGATATGCAGATGACACTACCCTTATGGCAGAGAGTGAAGAGGAACTAAAAAGGCTCTGGTGAAAGTGAAAGAGGAGAGTAAAAATTTGCTCAAAGCTCAACATTCAGAAAACTAAGATCATGACATCTGGTCCCATCACTTCATGGGAAATAGATGGGGAAACAGTGGAAACAGTGTCAGACTTTATTTTTCTGGGCTCCAAAATCACTGCAGATGGTGATTGCAGCCATGAAATTAAAAGATGCTTACTCCTTGGAAGGAAAGTTATGACCAACCTAGACAGCATATTTTAAAAAGCAGAGGCATTACTTTGTCAGCAAAGGTCAGTCTAGGCAAGGCTATGGTTTTTCCAGTAGTCATGTATGGCTGTGAGAGTTGGACTGTGAAGAAAGCTGAGCACCGAAGAATTGATGCTTTTGAACTGTGGTGTTGGAGAAGACTCTTGAGAGTCCCTTGGACTGCAAAGAGATCCAACCAGTCCATCCTAAAGGAGATCAGCCCTGCGTGTTCATTGGAAGGACTGATGTTGAAGCTGAAACTCCAATATTTTGGCCACCTGATGCAAAGAGCTGACTCATTTGAAAAGACCCTGATGCTGGGAAAGATTGAGGGCAGGAGGAGAAGGGGACAACAGAGGATTAGATAGTTGGATGGCATCACCAACTCAATGGACATGGGTTTGGGTAGACTCCGGAAGTTGGTAATGGACAGGGAGGCCTGGCATGCTGTGGTTCATGGGGTCGCAAAGAGTCGGACATGACTGAGTGACTGAATTGAACTGAACTGAACTGAGGTTGGTCATAGCTTTTCTTCCAAGGAACAAGTGTTTTCTAATTTTATGGCAGCAGTCACCATCTGCAGTGATTTTGGAGCCCCCCCCAAAGTAGTCTCACACTGTTTCCACTATTTCCCCATCTGTTTGCCCTGACGTGATGGGACTGAATGCCATGATCTTAGTTTTCTGAATGTCGAGTTTTAAGCCAACTTTTTCACTCAATTTCGCTTTCATCAAGAGGCTCTTTAGTTCTTCTTTGCTTTCTGCCATAAGGGTGGCAGAAAAGGGTGGTCATCTGCATATCTGAGGTTATTGATATTTCTCCCGGCAATCTTGATTCCAGCTTGTGTTTCATCCAGCCTGGCATTTCCCATGATGTACTCTGCATTTACATTAAATAAGCAGGGTGACAATATACAGCCTTGACATACTCCTTTCCCAATTTCTAACCAGTCTGTGGTTCCATGTCCAGTTCTAACTGTTGCTTCTTGACCACCATACAGATTTCTCAGGAGGCAGGTCAGATAGTCTGGTATTCCCATCTCTTGAAGTTTCTCAGTTTGTTGTGATCCACACAGTCAAAGGTTTTGGCATAGTCAATAAAGCAGAGGTAGATGTTTCTCTGGAATTCTCTTGCTTTTTTGATGATCCAACAGATGTTGGCAATTTGATCTCTGGTTCCTCTGCCTTTTCTAAAACCAGCTTGAACATCTGGAAGTTCATGGATCACGTATTGCTGAAGCCTGGCTTGGAGAATTTTGAGCATTACTTTGCTAGTGTGTGAGATGTGTGCAACTGTGCATTAGTTCGTGCATTCTTGAAAAGATAATTAAAATATGGTTGAATTATTTACTAAGGCTTGGTTCTCAAGTACCTGACTGTAGCCAATTACTTGCTCACAGTCTCCAAAGGAGTCCCTCAGCCAGACATGTTTGGAAATTTTTCCTCTTTTTTTTTTTTGTCACCTGGCTTGTGGGATCTGTTCATGGAAGGCATTGAAAACCTGGAACCCTAACCTATAGATCACCAGGAACTGCCCCCGCCCCCCGCCTCAAATTCTTATTTTTGATGGCTCCAAGTGAATGGGAAACGAAAAAGTAACGCTCCGAAGGGAAGTGAGTATAAAATTGCACATTCCACACAAGCACAATTTTGCATTTCCAGTTACTTCTGGTTTCCATCACCCACTCTAAAACTCGTGCTGTCGCTTTAGTAAAGAAGAATCTGTAACTGCCTGGGGTCTCAGAAGGCCAAAATCCAAGCTCCGCCCACACTGCCAAGCTCCGCCCCCACGTCCAAGCGATCGGTCGCTTGGGTGCTCAGAGAGTCTGGGTCCATCCGCTCGTGTTTTCACATAAACCGTGGTCAACCGGAAGTGGCTCGGCTCTCTAATTCCGCACCAAGCCTGGCTCCAAAGGACACCGGACACGTTCAAAGGATCCAAAGTAAAAACGCAGACCCCCTTCGGAGAGGAGGAAGAGACAAACTCTCCCAGGACGAGACCAGGCGTCTGCAGGCTCCGCTCCTCCAGGGACACAGCCTCCTTCCATCCTGACGCCTATCAGCGGTCCTGCCCCCGGCCAACGGTGCGCATGCGCAATTCCCTCCGGACACGGAAGCGGATCCCGAGGAAAGGCTGACGCGCTCGGGTGAGTGACTTGGTTGTTGAGTTCGTTACTGCGCTCTGTGGAGTTCAGGCCCCCTCCTCCACAGCTGGGTTTCGGGCGTCTCCCAGTAACGGAAACCTCGAACCCGGTTGTCGCTCTCGCTCTGAGACCGCCCCTACCCCCTGTGGCGGCGTCGCCACAAGGCTCGGTTCGGTCCCGGGAGTCCGGGCCCGGTTTCAGTTAAAATCGCTCCGACTCAGGTACCGGCCCAAGCTTTTCGCGTTCGGTCCGTACAGACACTAAACGCCTGCAGCGCTATTTTCCTGCTTTGATTACCTCTCAACCCTTCGGCGGACTCCCGACTGCTTCCCGTCTCCCCCCGCCCTCCTCCGCCCTATTCCGTTATAGCACGTCCTCACTCAGGGGGTGGATCGCCCTTGACCTCCCTCCTAGGAGAGCAGAGAGGGAATATTGAAGCAGAGGTATATGCAGTCAGCGAGGCATCAGAACGTTTGGGGAGAAAGAATTAGAGGGATTGAACAGAGACTGTAACAGTGAGGCCTAACAGTCTGTGGGAGGAGGAATAGAGAGGGAGGGAAAGAAAATGATGCCTATAATCAGAGGAGGAAGCACAGAAAAGGACACAAAAGGAGAGAAGCAGAAGGACCCAGGGAGACACATAGAGAACAAAGCACAGAGTGGCGGCGAAAGCGGAAAACCCAAACCCAGCTGAATATTGAGCTGATTAAATGTGGACTATTAAGTTAGGAAGTACTAAGTAGTGTCTCTATAGGCTATATTTGTTTAAAGTTTGTTGACATGTTTAAATTATTCAGAGGAGAGTGATAATTGCAAAAGCAGGTGTTTGAGGCATCTGCATTTTCTAATTTTTGCTTCAGATGACTCCATCTGAAGGCAATCCCAGGCCTTCCAGAGGGCAGAGACTTAGTTCCAGGTTGTTCTCTTCCCTTCTAAGAAATGGGGAAAGAATCTGTGTTACCACAGAGTTCTTTTGAAAATGGCCATTATTATCAGTACTGTTGCAATCACACCCTTTATTCTATGGCTCCTGTCAATCTTTTCTAAATTTGATGTATCCTCACATTTGTTTTAGCTTTAATCTCAGGAACCATTGGATATGTTATAAATATCCAAATTATTTTTACTGTAAATTTTATTGCTCAGATTACCAGGTTAATATGCTTTCTACTCTATTCTGTATTGGAACTATTCTGAATAGACATCAACTCTACTTGTCTGGTAGATTACTGTGCATGTGGAAAGGATGTTGATCATCTTTTAACACTCAAAACCTAGTTTAACCAGTTTAATATTCAGTAGCTTCTTTCTTGCCTTAACTGATCAGCTCAATTGGTGAGCTCTGAACTGAAGTGTCCAAATAAATAGATTGTTGCCTCTATGCAGATGTTAAAGGATGGGCTGGATTTGTTACTGGTCTGAGTTCTTGGGCTCTACTCAATAGGAACTGATAACCGGCCAGGTGAGGAATTCAGACAAAGCTTTACTGGGACTTGTGCTGCAAGACAAGTGAACAAGAATAAGAAACATTTGCCCTTGCTTGTTCCCTGATGGGAGGCGGGGCTGGTTCCTTAAATGGGGTGGGAGTAGGGGCAGATAAGTACATCTGACTGGAGGTGTGGCTTAGATGGTCTGCCCACCTGTTTGGTGATGCTGTGTACAGAGATCCTGTGCAGTATCCTGCTTTTGTTCTCAGCACCTCAGAAGTGGCAGTTGGGTTTTGGCCTTTTTGTGTCTTCAGTTCAGTCGCTCAGTTGACTCTTTGCAGCCCAAGGACTGCAGCACGCCAGGCTTCCCTGTCCATCACCAACTCTGGGAACTTGCCCAAACCCATGTCCATCGAGGCAGTGATGCCATCCAACCATCTCATTCTCTATCATCCCCTTCTCCTTCTGCCCTCAGTCTTTCCCAGCATCAAGGTCTTTTCAAATGAGTCAGTTCTTCACATCAGGTGGCCAAAGTATTGGAGTTTCAGCTTCAGCTTCAGTCCTTCCGATGATTGTTTAGGACTGATTTCCTTTAGGATTGACTCATTGGATCCCCTTGCAGTCCAACGGACTCTCAAGAGTCTTCTCCAGCACCACAGTTCAAAAGCATCAATTCCTCGGCACTCAGCTTGCTTTATAGTCCAACTCTCACATCCATACATGACCACTGGAAAAAACATTGTTTTGATTAGACAGACCTTTGTTGGCAAAGTAGTGTCCCTGCTTTTTAATATGCAGTCTAGGTTGGTCATAGCTTTTCTTCCAAGGAACATGTGTCTTTTAATTTCATGGCTGCAGTCACCATCTGCAGTGATTTTGGAGCCCCCTTCAGTGTTTCCATTGTTTCCCCATCTATTTGCTATGAAGTGATGGGACCAGATGCCATGATCTTAGTTTTTTGAATGTTGAGTTTTAAGCCAACTTTTTCACTCTCCTCTTTAATCAAGAGGCTCTTTAGTTCTTCTTCGCTTTCTGCCAGAAGGGTGATATCATCTGTGTATCTGAGGTTATTGATATTTCTCCTGGCAATCTTGATTCCAGCTTGTGTTTCATCCAGCCCAGCATTTCACATGATGTACTCTGCATTTAAGTTAAATAAGCAGGGTGACAATATACAGCCTTGAGGTACTCCTTTCCTGATTTGGAACCAGTCTGTTGTTCCATGTCCAGTTCTAACTGTTGCTTTTTGACCTGCATACAGATTTCTCAGGAGATAGATCAGGTGGTCTGGTATTCCATCTCTTTAAGGATTTTCCACAGTTTGTGATCCATACAGTCAAAGGCTTTGGTGTTGTCAATAAAGCAGAAGTAGATGTTTTTCTGGAACTCTTTTGCTTTTTCTATGATCCAGTGGATGTTGGCAATTTGATCTGTCATTTCTTTGCCTTTTCACAATGCAGCTTGAACATCTGGAAGTTCTCAGTTCATGTACTGTGAAGCCCAGCTTGAAGAATTTTGAGCATCATTTTGCTAGCGTGTGAGATGAATGCAGTTGTGGAGTAGTTTGAACATTCTTTGGGACTGCCTTTCTTTGGGATTGGAATGAAAACTGACCTTTTCCAGTCCTGTGGCTACTGCTGAGTTTTCCAAATTTGCTAGCATATTGAGTGAAGCACTTTCACAGCATCGTCTTTTAGGATTTGAAATAGCTCAGCTGGAATTCCTTCACCTTCACTAGCTTTGTTCCTAGTGATGCTTCCTAAGTCCCACTTCAGTTAGCATTCCAGCATGTCAGGCTCTAGGTGAGTGATCACACCATGGTGGTTATCTGGGTCATGAAGATATTTTTTTGTACAGTTCTTATGTGTATTCTTGCCACCACTTCTTAATATCTTCTGCTTCTGTTAGGTCCATACCATTTCTGTCCTTTATTGTGCCCATCTTTGCATGAAAAGTTCCATTGGTATCTCTAATTTTCTTGAAGAGATTTCTAGTCTTTCCATTCTATTGTTTCCGGCTATTTCTTTGCATTGATCACTGAGGAAAGTGTTCGTATTTCTCCTTTCTAGTCTTTGTAACTGCATTCAAATGGGTATGTTTTTCCTTTGTCTTTCACTTCTCTTCTTTTCTCAGCTATTTGTAAGGCCTTCTCAGACAACCATTTTGTGTTTGTGCATTTCTTTTTCTTGGGGATGATCTTGATCACTACTTCCTGTACACTGTCATGAACCTCCATCCATAGTTCTTCAGGCACTCTGTTTATCAGATCTAATCCCTTGAATCTATTTGTCACTTTTTTGGGGGCAGGGGGGAGGGTGGGCGCACATACAGCTGTGCATGTATGCAGTTATTTTTAGTTCTTTCTTTTTTTTTTTATTGTATTTTGTGCTCAGTGCATTTGTTTAGGTACAGAGCAGTACTGTAGTGGGGGGGTCCCAGGTTCCAGCCTTTCTCAGATTGATGTGAAACTTTGTTCCAATAGAGCCCAGTTCATGATGAAGAAATTGTTCAGAGCACATCTCTGTGGGTGACCTTCTTTCTTGTGTTTCTGGAGTAATAACTATTTTTCATTTTATATTTTTTGATTGTAATGTTTTTTGGAAAAGAGGAATTAAATGTTTGAAATAGCTCAGATGGTAAAGCATCTGCCTGCAATGCAGGAAACCCAAGTTCGATCCCTGGGTCGGGAAGATCCCCTGGAGAAGGAAATGGCAACTCACTTCAGTATTCTTGCCTGGAGAATTCCATGGACCGAGGAGCCTGGTAGGCTACAGTCCATGGGGTCGCAAAGAGTCAGACACAACTGAGTGACTTCACTCACTCAAACCCATGAAAAAGAAGTTTCTCTTGCTCAGGAACATGAAAGTTAATCTGGAATTAGGACAAACCCTTTCTACTTAAGTCTGTCCAGACTGCCACTTCAACCCAGTTCTGCTTACTCAACTCAGACTTTTTCTGGGTAACGTAAAATTACTCCTGCTCTGAGCCTCAGTATACTCACCTGTAACCCACAGTAGACCAGTTTGCGGGTATAGTAAAAACTTCAAATGTGTTCCAGTCCAGCAACAGTTACAAAAAACACTTAAGAAAGAAACAGAGGCATAGGCCCAGAGATAAAGGCACATCTTTTTCTCAGCTTGTCTTTATCTATCTCTGAATCAGGGGTAAATCATAAATTTGATTGTGTCATCCTTGGCATTAAATCCTTTTATGGTTTCCCATTACCATCAGGACAGAAATCTCAGTTATTCATTATAGCTCACAGGGAGCTCTAGAACTGGGGTGACCCTCCAGAGTTGCTTCCAGTTAACATAAGGGGCAGCTTCCATATCCTTTATCAACCAGTCATTGGATGCTGGCCACCTGCAAGAGAGAACTTGGAGGAGGCAGGTTCCTTGGACTGAGTGCCAAATGGACAAAGGGTGATGTAATTGCAGCAGAGTGTGGGTTTTGGCAGCAGGGAGGGGCTTCCTGAAGTGCGTGAAAAACTTACTAATTGGTCTTCCTGTAGAAATTTATTGTCCCTGGATCCTTCCTGTTACAATTGGCAGCCAAGGACCATCTTTCCCCACATTAAGGTTCTCCTTCTGGTATCTTTGTGGCAGAGCAGGGTGGTATGTTGATTGTAAGCATTAAACAACATATTTTCCTCATACAGAATAATCTTACCTGAAGAATCTAAGAAGAAAAAGAGGAGGAAAGAAAGAGGAATGGAGCTTTCCCAGGTAAAAATCATATTCTTTGTTGATCTGTTAACTCTTTCCTAAAAAGACAGGATTTGGACTTGTTAAACTTCTCTGTCCATGAAGTTTCCTGCCTAAAATATTTAATCACACACAGGGCCTTCCCTGAATCTCCTCTCATCTCCCTGCAGATTGATCTTCACTGTGACCCAGTGACCTGGAACTTGGGAAGAGGGTCCTTTTAGGCGATCCTCCTGTGAAAGGTTTTGTTCTCAGGCGTGGATTGGAGGGTGAGAGTAGGCTCTGTGGTGTCAGTGAGGTACGGTAGTAAGGATTGTTCAGAAAACCCTTCTGCATGCCCTTTCAGCTCCATGTAAACCAAAGAGGCTACATATGAGCAGTATATCGGTTGGCCAAAAAGTTCGTTCAGATTAGAAAAACTCAAATGAACTTTTTGGCCAATGCAATACTAATGTGGGCCAAGGAGGTGTAGAATGAAAGACTGATGGGGAAACATGCTTTTTGAGATTTTAAAAGTTAAAGGAGTGAATCAGTATGTTTCTGGCTCTAAAATATTTCTGTACACTAGCAATAAACAAATTGAAAGTAAGTAAAACAATTGCATTCACAAGACCATCAGAAAGAGTAAGAATTAATTTAAGGAACTGGAAGATTTGTACAATGAAAACTACAAGTATTGATGAAAGAGTTAAAAGAAAAATAAATGTCAAGATAGTCTGTGATTGCTGATTGGAAGACTTAGAGTAGTTAAGATGGTAGTACTTGCCAGAGTGTTAAAAAGATTCAGAACAATCCCTGTTAGAATCCCAGCAGTCAATTTTGTACAAATGTGACCCTGGTCCTAAAATTCATTTTGAGTAAGTGTGGATCCCAGATAGCCAAAATAATGTGAAAAAGAACAGAGTTGGAGGGCAGCATCAAACCATACTGCTAACCAGGGATAAACAAATATGTGTTTTTAGCATGAGAAGGGTAATATAGATCAAAGTGATAGACAGTCCACAAGTAAACCCATCCATATTTCTTTTTTATTTTTTAATTAATTATTTGGCTGTGTTGGGTCTTAGAGGTGGCACATAGGCTACTCTCTAGTTTTGGTGCTCAGGCTCCAGAGTGAGTGGCCTTAGTTGCCCCACAACATGTGGGATTTTACTTCTCTTACCAGGGATCGAACCCAGGTCCCCTGTATTGGAAGGTGTATTAACCACCGAACTCCCAGGGAAGTCCCAGTCTATTCCTCTTTTTGAAAGAATGCCAGAAACATTCACAGAAAAAGAGTATCTGTTTTTTTTTTTTTCCTTAAAAGAGTAGTCTCTTTAAAAAAAAATTGAAGTGTAGTTGATTCACAATGATTTGTCAATGTCTGGTGTACATTAAAGTGATTCATTTATATATATATATATGTACACACACACACATTACTTTTTATATTCTTTTCCATTATGGTTTATTTCACAATATTGATGATAGTTCTCTGTGCTGTACAGTATGACCTTGTTATTTATCCATTCTCTAGAGAATGGTTTGCATCTGCTAATTCTAAACTTTCAATCCATTCTCCCCATCCCACCTCCCCCTTGGCAACCACAGGTCTGTTCTCTGTCGGCAAATTTATATCAGTTTGATAGATAGGTTCATTTGTGTTATAGTTTAGAATCCAGTGATACCATATGGTATTTGTCTTTCTCTGAGTTATTTAGTATGATAATCTCTAGATGCATCCATGTTCTTGCAACTGAAATGGCTTCATTCTTTTTATGGCTGCATAGTATTCCATTGTATGTATGCATGACATCTTATTTAGCCATTCATCTGTCAGTGGACATTTATGTTGTTTCCATGTCTTGGCTATTGTGAATAGTGCTGCTTTGAACATAGGGGTGCATGTACCTTTCTGAATTATAGTTTTGTCCACATATATTTCCAGGGGGTGGGATTGCTGGATCATATGGCAACTACTCTATATTTTTATTTTTTTGAAGAACCTCCATACTGTCTTCCATAGTGGCTTTGTCAGCTTACATTCCTACCAACAGTGTAGGAGGGTTCCCTTTTCTCCACACTCTCTGCAGCATTTGTCATTTGTAGACTTTTTAAGAATGACCATTCTGATCAGTGTGAAGTGAGGTACCGTATTTTAGTTTTGGTTTGTATTTCTCTGATAATTAATGATGTTGAGTGTCTTTTCAGGTGCCTTTTGCCCATCTGTATGTCTTCTTTCACGAAATGTCTGTTTAGATCTTCTGCCCATTTTTCGATTGGGTTGTGTTTTGTTTGTTTTTAAATTGTGTGAGATATCTGTATATTTTGGAAATTAAGCACTTGTTGGTTGCATCATTTGCAGGTATTTTCTCTTGGTCTGTAGGTTGTCTTTTTTGTTTCGTTGATGGTTCCTTTTGTTATACAAAACCTCATAAATTTGATTGGTCCCCTCTGTTTATGTTCACTTTTACTTCTATCACTTTGGGAGGCAGACCTAAGAAAAATAATTTTTTTGGTTCAGCCATGTTATAGTATGTATCAATACTGCATTCCTTCTCACATCTAAAGTGGGTCTCTTGTAGGCAGCATATGGTATGCTCAGTTTTTCAATCCAGTCTGTCACTCTATGTCTTTTATTGGAGCATTCAAGTCCATTGACATTACAGGTAATTATTAATAGATAGGTATATACTGCCAATTTAAACCTTGTTTTCCAGTTGATTCTGTATTTCTTTTTTTCCTCTGTTTCTCCTTTTGCAGTTTGATGATTTCCTTTTATATTATGCTTGTGTTCTGTTCCTTTTGGTTTTTGTGAAATAGTTTTTGATTTATGGTTATCCTGTTTTTCAAGTATGTTAAACTCTTCCTCTATCTACTTTCTTTAGGCTGATAGTCATATAGGCTTAAACACTCTTTTTGTTAAAAAATTAACAAATCTATATTTTCTCCTGGATTGGAAGAATGAATGTGGTTTAAATGACCAAACTGCTCAAATACATCGACACATTTAATGTCTGTTCACTCGCTCAGTCGTGTCGGATTCTTTGTGACCCCATGAATCACAACACGCCAGGCCTCCCTGTCCATCACCAACTCCTGGAGTTCACTCAGACTCACGTCCATAGAGTTGGTGATGCCATACAGCCATCTCATCCTCTGTCGTCGCCTTCTCCTCCTAGCCCCAATCCCTCCCAGCGTCAGAGTCTTTTCCAGTGAGTCAACTCTTCGCATGAGGTGCCCAAAGTACTGGAGTTTCAGCTTTAGCATCATTCCTTCCAAAGAAATCCCAGGGCTGATCTCCTTCAGAATGGACTGGTTGGATCTCCTTGCAGTCCAAGGGACTCTCAAGAGTCCTCTCCAACACCACAGTTCAAAAGCATCAATTCTTCAATTCTCAGCTTTCTTCACAGTCCAACTCTCACATCCATACATGACTACTGGAAAAACCATAGCCTTGACTAGACAGACCTTTGTTGGCAAAGTAATGTCTCTGCTTTTGAATATGCTATCTAGGTTGGTCATAACTTTTCTTCCAAGGAGTAAGCATCTTTTAATTTCATGGCTGCAGTCACCATATGCAGTGATTTTGGAGCCAAAAAAAAAAAAAAAGTCTGACACTGTTTCCACTGTTTCCAGTCTATTTCCCACAAAGCGATGGGACCAGATCCAATGATCTTTATTTCCTGAATGTTGAGCTTTAGGTCAACTTTTTCACTCTCCTCTTTCACTTTCATCAAGAGGCTTTTTAGCTCCTCTTCACTTTCTGCCATAAGGGTGGTGTCCTCTGCATATCTGAGGTTATTGATATTTCTCCTGGCAATCTTGATTCCAGCTTGTGCTTCTTCCAGCCCAGCGTTTCTCATGATGTACTCTGCATATAAGTTAAATAAGCAGGGTGACAATATACAGCCTTGACATACTCCTTTTCCTATTTGGAACCAGTCTGCTGTTCGATGTCCAGTTCTAACTGTTGCTTCCTGACGTGCATATAGGTTTCTCAAGAGGCAGGTCAGGTGCTCTGGTATTCCCATCTCTTGAAGAATTTTCCACAGTTGATTGTGATCCACACAGTCAAAGGCTTTGGTATAGTCAATAAAGCAGAAATAGAAGTTTATCTGGAACTCTCTTGCTTTTTCCATGATCCAGCAGATGTTGGCAATTTGATCTCTGGTTCCTCTGCCTTTTCTAAAACCAGCTTGAACATCTGGAAGTTCATGGTTCACATATTGCTGAAGCCTGGCTTGGAAAATTTTGAGCATTACTTTACTCGTGTGTGAGATGAGTGCAACTGTGTGATAGTTTGAGCATTCTTTGGCATTGCCTTTCTTTGGGATTGGAATGAAAACTGACCTTTTCCAGTCCTGTGGCCACTGCTGAGTTTTCCAAATTTGCTGGCATATTGAGTGCAGCACTTTCACAGCATCATCTTTCAGGATTTGAAATAGCTCAACTGGAATTCCATCACCTCCACTAGCTTTGTTCATAGTGATGCTTTCTAAGGCCCACTTAACTTCACATTCCAGGATGTCTGGCTCTAGGTGAGTGATCACACCATCGTGATTATCTTGGTCTTGAAGATCTTTTTTGTATAGTTCTTCTGTGTACTCTTGCCATCTCTTCTTAATATCTTCTGCTTCTTTTAGGTCCATACCATTTCTTTCCTTTATCTAGCCCATCTTTGCATGAAATGTTCCCTTGGTATCTCTAATTTTCTTGAAGAGATGTCTAGTCTTTCCCATTCTGTTGTGTTCCTCTATTTCTTTGCACTGACTGCTGAAGAAGGCTTTCTTATCTCTTCTTGCTATTCTTTGGAACTCTGCATTCAGATGCTTATATCTTTCCTTATCTCCTTTGCTTTTCGCTTCTCTTCTTTTCACAGCTATTTGTAAGGCTTCCCCAGACAGCCATTTTGCTTTTTTGCATTTCTTTTCCATGGGGATGGTCTTGATGCCTGACTCCTGTACAATGTCACGAACCTCAGTCCATAGTTCATCAGGCACTCTATCTATCAGATCTAGTCCCTTAAATCTATTTCTCATTTCCACTGTATAATCATAAGGGATTTGATTTAGGTCATACCTAAATCATACCTAGATTTAGGTCTAGTGGTTTTCCCTACTTTCTTCAGTTTAAGTCTAATGTGATCTGTATCAAATTACCCATGACATTTTTCACAAAAGTAGAATAATCCTAAAATGTATGTGCATATTTACAAGAGAAATCAGACAAAAGGTTACATTTTGTACTATTCTACTTATATGCAAATGTCCCAAAGAGGTACATCTATTGAGGTAAAGCATTAGTGGTGTCCAGGGACTGATAGCAAATGGGGGAAGAAAGAAACAACTGCTGAATGGGTAAAAGATTTCCTCTGGGGATGACTGAAATATTTTTGAATGAGAAAGAGGTAATGTTCAACATTATAAATGTACTAAATGTCACTGAATGGTCCTTTCAGTTCAGTTCAGTTGCTCAGTCATGCCCAACTCTTTGTGACCCCATGAATTGCAGCACGCCAGGCCTCCCTGTCCATCACCAACTCCTGGAGTTCACTCAAACTCACGTCCATCGAGTTGGTGATGCCATACAGCCATCTCATCCTCTGTCGTCGCCTTCTCCTCCTGCCCCCAATCCCTCCCAGCATCAGAGTCTTTTCCAGTGAGTCAACTCTTCACATGAGGTGCCCATAGTAGTGGAGTTTCAGCTTTAGCATCATTCCTTCCAATGAACACCCAGGACTGATCTCCTTCAGAATGGACTGGTTGGATCTCCTTGCAGTCCAAGGGACTCTCAAGAGTCTTCTCCAACACCACAGTTCAAAAGCATCAATTCTTCAATTCTCAGCCTTCTTCACAGTCCAACTCTCACATCCACACATGACTGCTGGAAAAACCATAGCCTTGACTAGACAGACCTTTGTTGGCAAAGTAATGTCTCTGCTTTTGAATATGGTATCTAGGTTGGTCATAACTTTCCTTCCAAGGAGTAAGCGTCTTTTAATTTCATGGCTGCAATCACCATCTGCAGTGATTTTGGAGCCCCCAGAAATAAAGTCTGACACTGTTTCCACTGTTTCCCCATCTATTTGCCATGAAGTGACGGGACCAGATGCCATGATCTTAGTTTTCTGAATGTTGAGCTTTAAGACAACTTTTTCACTCTCCTTTAAAAGTGGCTTTGTTAATATGATTTCACCTCAGTTAAAAAAAAATTGGAGGACTGTAACTTGCTCAGAATTATCTTATATGGATCACTCAGAACATTCATTCCAGCCATGCCAGTCCTTACACATCTCATTCTGTAAGACTGATTTTCAGAACTCTCTCCCTATTCATTTGGTGAAATGTTTCCTTTCAGGGACTGTTTACATTCAAGGATGTGGCCGTAGAATTCACTCAGGAAGAGTGGGAATGCCTGGATCCTACTCAGAGGGCCTTGTACAGGGACGTGATGCTGGAGACCTACAGGAACCTGCTTTCCCTGGGTGAGGAAAACATCTCTGTTTGTAATTTTTTCCCATACGAATGCTCTCTCTGACCTTAGGTAACAAATATCCAGAACATTTATTGTACACTATATATGTATATTTTTACCATATAATTGATACTCCATGAAATCCCATAGTTGAGATTTCAGACAGTTTTCCTTAATTCTTAAACTTTATACATATGTGTGTTGATCTGAGCCTGATATGTCCAAAGTCAGTGATTCTCAAGATACTTTTTACGTTTCATATCATGTGTTCCTTCTGGAATGAAAAAAAAATTTTTTTGTACTTACTCAAGAGTCTTTTAGAATTCCAGAGATTATAATTTTGTATAATTATGGTTATTTGTTAACTTACTTGCTAGATTTATCATGATTTATGAAAATGTATCAATTATTGTGATGTATAGATTTGTAAAAATATTTCTTCTTGCATCATGTTCACATGATTAAACGGTATTATAAAGATTAGGGATTAGGGAAGACAGTCTCAAATCTCAATTATGATTTCATGCCTCCAGTTCTGTAAGCCAGTATGTAGACAGACTTTCTACTTATGGATTATCATTAAATTATCCAAGTTATATGGCAATAAAGTGTGCGTTGTACATTGTATGTACTTGAAATTTTATTATCTGAGATAAGAGAAAACATTAATGCTGGAAAAAGTATAAAAAGAAAACTAAAAAAACTATCATAGTAGTGTTTGAAGACCATGATTGATGAACTTCTGTGATCGTTGTATTATTTTTGTGTAAGTGTCTAATTCAATATGAAATATTTTCCAACTCTATGTAATAGGAAGCTATTCTGCCACATTTGCAGTCAAGGAATTATCATCCCCAAAAGAGGACATCAGTAAAGGAGAATTGTGCCACCTAATGACATTAGAAAAAAATGAAACTTATGGCATCAAGGAATTTGACCTCAAGGAAATCTGTGAAAATATGCAGGAGAGTGAGAGTGAGTGGGGATGTGATGCAAGAAACGACAAAGAAGTGCTTTTGACCCACAACAAAAATCTCAGTCAGAGAGAAGATCAGGATAATAAATCCTTAATTAATTTTCCTCAGAGTGTTTCTGTAAGAAGTAATACATATGAATATTTCACACATGACAAGCCATTCATAAGAAATTTGTTAACAATGAAAGATAACATAATCATCGCTGGAAACAATGTAAAGCGTTTGGACAGCAGAACTGGAGCACGGCTGCAGGCACAGGTGGCTGAACTGCAGAGATTTCCAACTGAGGAGAAAATGTATGGAGGCGCTCAACTTGAGAAGTCAGTCAGCAGTGGTTCTTCAGTTTCCCCACTTCATCAAATTCCTCCTAGTGTGGAAACCACTGTGTTATCTGCACAACACAGGAGAACACACACTCGAGAAAAATCTTACAACTGTAATGACTGTGGGAAGGCCTTTAGCGAAAAATCAAACCTCACAAATCACAAGAGAATTCACTCTGGACAGAAACCTTACAGATGTAGTGACTGTGGCAAAGCCTTTAACCACCAGTCCCGCCTTATAGCACATCAGAGAGTACATGCAGAAGAGAAAGCATATAAATGTGATGTCTGTGGCAAGGTCTTTAGTCGAAATTCACATCTTGCAAATCATCAGAGGATGCACACTGGAGAGAAACCTTACAAATGCAATGAATGTGGCAAAGCTTTTACCCAATTTTCACACCTTAGCAGACATCAGAAGATGCATGCTGGAGAGAAACCACACAAATGTAATGAGTGTGGCAAGCATTTTACCCAGCGTTCAAACCTTATGGCACACCAGAGAATTCATACAGGAGAAAAACCTTTTAAATGTAATAAATGTGATAAGGCTTTTATTGAACGGTCACAGCTTTGGGGTCACGAGAGAACTCATACTGGAGAGAAACTTTACAAATGTGATGAGTGTGGAAAAGCCCTTACAAGACATTCATATCTTACGCAACATAAAACCATCCACACTGGAGAAAAACCTTACAAATGTAATGAGTGTGGCAAAGCTTATACCCAGTTTGCAAGCCTCACAAGGCATCTGAAAATACACACTGAAAACAAACATAGGCCTCACACATGTGGCAACGCTTTTATTCAAAGCTCAAAGTTAAAACAATTCAGACAAAATTTCTGAGTGTATTCCAGTCTTACTCAGCTAATGGGACTCTATCAGGGTGGAAGAACACGTACAGATGCCCAGCAGACACATGAAAAGATGCTCAGCATCATTAGTTAGGGAAATGCAAAACACAAAGTCAGTGAGATACCACATTATAGTTATTATCAGAAAGACAATGAATAACAAGCATTAGCAGTGCTGTAGAGAAAAGAGTACTCTTGGGCCTTGTTGCTGGTATTGTAAATTGGTGCACCATTTATGCAAAACAGTAATGAAAGATTCTCAGAAATTAAAAAACCTGTTATGTGAGCCAGGTTTCGCACTTCTGGCCATTTACTGGCAGAACAGAAAAACACTAATTTGAGAAGATATAGGCACTCTTAATAGTCACTGTAGCATTATTTCCAATAGCCAAGATATGGAAGCAACCTAAATGTCCGTTAATAGATGAAAAATTAGAGGAGATGTGTTGTGTGCAAGGTGCGTGCGCAGACACACACACACAGGAATATTACTCAGCCATAAATAAAGAAGTCTAGCCATTTGCAACAATATGGATGGATCTAGAGGATTATACTAAGTGAAAGAAGTCGGACGTAGAAAGACAAATACTGCATGATCTCCTTATATGTGGAATATAAGAAACAAAACACAGTGAAAACAGCTTCATAGATAATGAAGAACAAATGCCTGGTTGTTGCCAGAAGGAAGGGTGGTGTGGTTCCAGGTAAAAGAGATGAAGAGGATCAAGCCATACAAACTCCTAGGTATTTATATATGTCATGGAACTGTTATATCCTGTGTAAGGAAGATGTTTAAAAATATTGTGATAACATAGATAGATGGCTACACACATCATTGTAATTGTTTTTATAAAGCAAATGTTGCCTTGTGTGTAGTACAGCCAAAATGAACAGTTACAATCAATTATATTTCAATAAAAGCGATTCAACCTTAGAAACCATACAAAACTAATGTATATGATTTTTAATATTTACTTGATTGAATTTTTGTTATTTATACTAAATCTGCAGACATCAAAAGGACAGTAAGGGACTGTTACAAATACTCTACACGTATATACTTGAAAACATATGTGAAACGTATATACTTGAAAGCATATGTAAAGGTAGAAAGAAAAGTGAAAGTGAAGTCGCTCAGTTGTGTCCAACTCTTTGTGGCCCCATGGACTGTAGCCTACCAGGTTTCTCCGTCCATGGGATTTTCCAGGCAAGAGTACTAGAGTGGGCTGCCATTTCCTCCTCCAGGGGATCTTCCCGACTCAGGGATTGAACCCAGGTCTCCCACATTGTAGGCAGACGCTTTACCATCTGAGCCACCAGGGAAGAACCTACCCTAAATCACAGATGTGAAACAGATCATTTGAATGAATACTTTGAATTACAGAATTAATGTGTAATTTTTATCTCTGGAGGGATTACACACTACAGTATGAAATACAAGACTCTCCTTGATTATAATGAACAATGTCACTCAGATGCCTGCCAGAACAGCCTTTCTGTTTCTATTCATCATTGTTCATTCTGTTCATCATCAGTTTCAGAGACTCATAAGGACAAGATTTGGGGTTTGAGAATTGGAGGACTACTGTATATGATGCTTTAGGTCACTAACCATTGCTCTAAAAAGAGCAGTGTTTAAAAAAATTTTTTTAATAGATGACATTATTCTTTATTTTTTGCTAAGGTGTTTATTTACCTCATTCCCTCATCTGTTTTATAATTGACATATATCAACTTTAAACTGTACAGCAGAATGGTCTGACTTACATGTATTGTGAAATCATTAAGTTTACTTAGCATCCATCATCTCCTATGGGTACAATAAAATGAGAAAAGAAATAATTTTTTTTCCTTTTAATGAGAACTGTATTGTTTAAAATACTTCATTCCACACTCGTGATGAATTACCTTCAAATACCTTTGAGAAAGACTTGTTTATATCATAAACTCAAATCAGTAATGTTTAAATGTAATTTCAGATTATCTATATATTCATTTTGAGGGTAGACAGTTTAATTTTAAAATTATAATGTAGCTTAGCTCTTTTCTGTGTTAAATGTTTTGTCAAATGTGGATAACAAAGCCTGTAAGACATGAAGACATTGGGATTTAACTTTTACCTGAAGTATTACCATGTTTGTAGTATTTCTTAGGGCATTTTGTAGGATGTATATTCTCTTTAATATGAATTGTATATTAAGTAAAGCTAGATTATCAACTATCAAATAATGTCATTGCTACACTCACTAACTTTTATGGCAATATCTGTTTCTTAACATCTACTGCAAGGTATATGTACTCACATCCTTACATGTGAAAGATATCATATGCAGGAAATAGTAATCATTTTAAATATGGTAATTAGCATATTCAAATATTTTCACATACAAATAAGCAAAATGTCTTAGCATGGCACACTCGAATAGAAGATATATCCTTACATTTGTAAAAGATCTAGTGAGTAGGATAGATTTGGGATCTTTATAAGGTAGTTTACTCTGTATTATTCAATATTGCTAGCTGGTCATGGTGACAAGAAAGATATTTCAGCATGGAGTTGATAGTGGAACTTTTCAGCAAACACAGATCAATAGGAGAAACTGACTATAGGCATTCATGAGTCCATTTTGTTCCTGATCAGTTTTGTTTTTAATAATTAAAAGGCAGCAAAATGGGCATATTCACAAGAAAAGGGTATTTCCTCAATGGCAATAGATTTTTAAACATTTCCTGTAATATTAAGAAACAGATGTAAATTATTAGTGATCCAAAATGTGAAAATACAGTGATCTCATTTGACCTGTGTATATATATTAAACCCTATAAGGTGACTGTCCCCTCAAGTCCTCTCTGTACAGTTGTTAAAGGATAGACTGTATTTGTTACTGACCTGGGTTCTTGGACTCTTTAATCAGTAGAAATTGGTAAAAGGCCAGGCGAGGAATTCAGGCAGAGCTTTATTGGAACTCCCTTGGAATGCAAGGAGATCCAACCAGTCAATCCTAAAGGAAATCAGTCCTGAATATTCACTGGAAGGACTGATGCTGAGGCCAAAACTCCAATACTTTGGCTACCTAATGCAAAGAACTGCCTCATTGGAAAAGACCCTGATGCTAGGAAAGATTGAAGGCAGGAGGAGAAGGGGATGACAGAGGATGAGATGGTTGGATGGCATCACCAACTTGATGGACACGAGTTTGAGTAAACTCTGGGAGTTGGTGATGGACAGGGAAGCCTGGTGTGCTGCAGTCCATGGGGTCGCAGAGTTGGACACGACTGAGCAACTGAACTGAACTGCAGCACAGGTGAGAACAAGAAACAGGTGACTTACTTGCTCCCTGAGGCTGGGTGAGCTGTCTCTTAAACTGGGTGAAGGTGGGGGCAGAGTAGGAGCAGATTGGGTGGGTCCCCCTAGCTGGTCTGCCCAACCCCTTGGTGGTGCTGTGGGCAGGGAACCATGTTCAGTACCCTGATTTTGTTCTCCTCACCTCAGAAGTGGCAGTGCCAGTTGGGTTTTGGTCTTTTAGTATGTTATTCATAATTTGTCACAGCTGTGCACATAAGCAGTTATTTTTAATAGCTTATCGTTTCTTGGTATTAAAAAAAAACTTTTAAATATATTTTATTTAGTTATTTTTGGCTGTGCCCTGGGTCTTCTTTACTGCTTGGCTATTCTCTAGTTGCAGTGGGTGGTGGGAGCTACTCACTAGTTGCAGTGCACAAGTGGAGAAAGAATCTCAGTGAAATAATTTAAAAATACAGAGTTGCACAAACATAGCTGCTGATGTGGAAAACACTGTAAAGGGGTCAACTCAGAAATAAGCTCAGTCATTTCTTGTTCCAGGTGCCCTCTTCTCTGACCTCTACTCCATGCCAGAAAAAGGAAAGGAAGGGGTGACCTGCAACTGAGTGAATCAAGTCACTGCCCCCCACTGAATAAAAACTGCAAATGGAAGTTATCTTCTCAAATAATTACAAGATGCACAAGACCTATAGACAGGTGTTTTGTAATTCGCACCCTCATCTGTATGATTTAAACAAATTTTAAGTGTACTAGATTCTAAAAACACAACTCCTACATCACAACTTAGTTATCCATATCCAAACAGCTGGAGCCAGTTACCCACTCCCTCTACCTGCACTACCAGGTTATTCCATTTCGTTCACCTTATGTCTCCCTATTCTATCCCTGTGTCTCTTTTTGCTCCCCTCTACCCTCCTGCTGTTTCTCCTCTCCTATTTCTTCCCTCACATCTGTCCTGCCCCACTCTTCAACTTGTTCCCCTCCTCTCTTGCACTCTTTTCCCCCAACCTGACTGCCCTCAATCTCCATTATTTCTGGTCCTTTCTTCCCCTAACTCTCCTACACCTGACACAGGAGGGAAGGGGACAGGGCACAACCCTTAAAAGAATGACTCAGTCGTTAAGCATATGACAAAAACCAGTTATAACTAGTTAGATCCAAGATGGCGGAAAATTTGACTGCCAACAAACGTTGAACTTCATGCTATGCTCGTCGTGACATATTAGTTAAGTGACATGCTCATAGGTGCTATGACAGTTCTGACGCCAACCGTCAAAGGCCAGAAAGTGGGAGGTGGGGAGGTGGCCCAATTTCCAGAAGTCTCCATCTCTCCCTTAAATAGCTTAAATAATTACTCCACTCTCTAGTCTGTGAAATTCCTCAGCCCCTAGAAACTAACCACCTTGTATTTCAGGGTCGCTTTCACCTTCTGAGACTGCATTCTGCCTATGGAACTTGGATTATCACAGGGCCTCTCTCTGAGATGACCTACTTTACAGCTGTGGAATGTGTGCGGGCATGCGCATCGGCTCGGTACTGTCCGACTCTTTTGCGACCCCCATGGACTTGTAGGCCGCCAGGCTCTTTTGTCCATGGGAGTATCTGGCAAGAATACTGGAGTGGGTTGCCATGCCCTCCTCCAGGGGATCTTTCTGACCCAGGGACTGAATCCACGTTCCTAAGGATTCTGCATTGGCAGGCGATTCTTTACCACTGGTGCCTCCTGGGAGGCCCTGTGGAATGTGAATCTCAATAAATCTACTACTTACCTATCACTTTGCCTCTTGCTGAATTCCACCCGCACTGCGATGTAAAGAACCGCATCATTAAGTCCTGAGACCACGTGTGCAATATTAAGACCCTGGATTCCAGTCCAAATTGGGAGTGTGGTTTCGCTTCTTTCTCCCTAACACTCTCTCCTCACTCTCTGGCACCCCAGGGTGATACGTCTTTCCTGCTCTTCCTCAGCTCTTCTTGCCACTAGTCCTCTTTCTCTCCCAGCACCAGGAGACTCTGAAGGCCACGGTTCCAACTCTTATCTTCTCTCCCGACACCCTGTGTGAAGTTCCTGGTCACTGCTGCTCTCTAACCTCTGGAGAGCGGGCTCTTTAATTTCTCTGTTTCATTCACCTGCTACATTCAATCAGGACTTATTTGCTTTCACTTTATCTTCTATTTCTTTACAAGTCCCTGAGCCTTCTATGTTCTCATCGTTTCTCCCTCATGCTTTTCTCTTTCTCAGTCGCTCTGTATCTGCTTGATTCCCTTTGCCCCAAAATTTTAAGGGGTGGCGACTGAATAAGATGTCCTGGGACCCAAAGGGACCGTTTTCCAACTGAGTTGAATCTGACACAGAACACTGGAGTCACACGGGCAGGTCCTGGCAGCACCCTGCGGTAGGGTGACGGGACGGGCTGACAGGAAGGGGAGGCCTGTGGAGCCGAAGGACCGGCGAGGACAGCGGGGCTGGGAGGGCAGGGGTCTCAGGACTGGGGTGGGCTCTCCAGGATCCCAGGCCCCCGGAGAGGACACTGCCTCTCCAGGAGCGGGGCGACCCGGCTCTATCTTCAGGGTCTGACAGGGCTAGACGAGTGATGCCGTCGTCGAATTAACTTTGTTCTCTTAGCAGAGGATGATGGAGGCGGAGGTGGCAAAGGATTTAAAGCAGGAAAATGTCTCGAAAGGCGGTGTTTACGCGGGTCGAGGGCAAAAAAGCGAAGGGCTCAGGGACCCGCCTCAGGGTGATTTTAACCCAAAGGAAAACATAGTCGAATCGAAAGGTCGACGTGTAGATTTCCTGGGGGCAGAGGACCGGATGCTAGGATTTAAGTTCCTGAAAGCGAAGTCAGGGGTACCGCGCAGCACCGATTTACACAAGAAACGAGAGACTTGATACAGCGTACCCGACTTCTCATTCTCCGGTTCCGCAGGGAGCTGCCTGGGCGGTGCTGCGGTGCGGCCTCCGGGGCGGGGCCTGAGCGGAATGCTATCGGCGAGCAGCGGGGCGAGGGGGGAGCGCCGGGCGGCTGGGGACGGGAGGTCCCTCCCCGTACCTTGAAATTGCTAATTTTAACCGTCTGTCTGGAAAGAGGACTGAGGCGCAGGTCCAAGCTAGAAAAGTGTTAACTCTTGCTGCCCAGCGTGACTTGTACTCTGCACTACCAGCTTCCCTGTCTTGAAGAAACTGCGCGTGCGCATAAGGACTGTGGGCGGGGCCTGAGCAGAGCACTACCAGCAAGGGGCGGGGCGTGAAGAACCCGGGCTTGCGCTACGACTGAGAGGGAGGGACGAGACCCGGGTAGAGGTGTAGTGTTCACGTCCCTTGGATTCCCTCCCAAGTTTACCTTTTCCAGGTTTAGACATGCTTGAGGGTCTTTGTATCTTATGATAGGATGGCTTCCTGCTTAGCTTAAGTTACTGTCTCTAACAAGTTTTAAACCCTTACAGTTGTGTAAGGGTTGTGTAAGGGCCACTTATTTTGGAAATTTCTTTTTAACAAGTTGAAAACAGTTTAAGTCAAAAGCTATTTTTGCCAGCGGTTGACCGACCGTTGGTCCTGAACTGAAAAAACTGCGATCTCAGTGAGGAGTAGCTGTGGGGCGGTAACTGGATTCAGAAACATTGCCTGCAATCAAAATTAATTTAAGCAATTAAATTAAAAAGAACTGGAGTTATCTGTGTAAGGTTTACAAATTAGAATATGAAATACAAAACTCTCAATGGGTAGAATGGACGATATAATACTAAACGCTACAGAACAGCATTTTTTTTCCAGAATTTTTCTCCATGGAAGGGTCTAGGCAGCCAGGAGGCTTCTCCTTTTCTTTCCTGATTTTAGGCTCTTTTTATTTCCGAAGTGGGTCTACTCAGCCTCAAGCAGCTACGCCTTGGAAGAGCTCACTGCGGTCCCAGCTGAACTTACTCGCCCATTGTGCTTGGTGAGGGTGAGGACTGTCCCGGTGGAGGACCCTGCCTCTGCCCTCCTCTGCTGTTCCTGGCCAGATCCCTTCCCACTCTTCCAGGGCAAAGGACCCCTGCACACATCAACCCCCTAAAGTGAAGGCCGCACCAGAGGGTGTACTAGTTTCATTTTGTGTTCTTCTCATTAATTTGCTGACCATGTGTGGAGTATGTAACTACAGTCCAGGCTTGTCTGCATCAAGAATAAAATGGTAAGCCAATGGAATACACTCTACCACCTCATCTAGGTTATTTTCAAAACATGGAGACAAACACCATCCTCTGTCACTTACAGTCACGCAAGTCAAATACCCCAAAGCAACGGCCTGGTGTGCGGACTCTGATTCTCCCCCAGACCCACTGCTCTCCCCGATGCCCCCATCACACCAGCTCCACCTTGTCTCCGAGTGGCTCATCACAGCTGGAGAAACACAGCCCCGAATTGACTGTTCTTGATTCAGGTTCCTGGCTGTTCCCTCACATTCCCTGTGTGTCTGCTCCATACCTTTCCTGTGGAGCTCCTCAAAAGTCCACCTCCACCTCTCCCATCTTTTTTTTTTTTTTTTCAAAGACCCTGTTTATTGTCCACTGAGCTCCTGGAGCAAAAGAAGAGATCTCCTCCAACTGCCTCAACAGTCTGCCTCAGGACCTGTGTTCTCTCCTCAGTATTGACTGTGAATAGCCTGAACCCACCTCTAGCTGTTGGTGATCCTGAAATTGTGCCTTTATGCCAACTCCACTCTGTGTCAGGACAGCATGGCATTCTTCCTCCTCTGCTAAACACACACACAATCTTACACACACACACACACCCTCTAAACCTTTTTATGCACTCTATTATCTTTAAAGGGCTTCCCTGGTGTCTCGGATGGTAAAGAATCGGCCTGCAACGTGGGAGACCTGGATTCAATCCCTAGGTTGGGAAGATCCCCTAGAGGAGGGTACGGCAACCCACTCCAGAATTCTTGCCTGGGAAATCCAAAAAAGCCTGGCGGTCTACAGTCCATGGGGCTGCAAGTAGCTGGACACAACTGAGCGACTGAGTACAACCACAAAAGTATACATTTTTGACAAAGCTGATCACAGGAATCATATTTATAAGGTTTCTCTCTAGTAAGAATTTTGTTACATTCCAGAAGGCTGAAACTTTGGCTACCCTTTGCCAAAATTTTATTTGCGTGGTTTCTTTTAAAGATGTACATTCTGCCACCAAATAAATATTAGGCACAGTTACAGGCTTTGCCACATAACGTATGTTTTAAATGATTTCTCTCCTTAAGGGGGGGTCTCTGATTTTAAGGTCTGACTACCTACATACATTTTATCTCAATCATTATATTTGTAAGATTTCTATTATTAATTTTTCGATGATGCCCAAAGCTTCAGCTTTTAATAAAAGCACTGCCACATAGATTAAGTTTATAATGTTTCTTTTCGGTATGTATTTTCTGATGCCTACCCAGGTTTGTAAACTGAGTAAAAGCTCTGCCACACTCATGACACTTGTAAGGTTTCTCGCCAGTATGAATGATCTTATGTCGATTGAGATGCGAACCATCTGTAAAGGCTTTGCCACACTCATTACATTGATAAGACTTCTCTCCAATATGAGTTCTCTCGTGACGCCAAAGTTGTGAATTTTGGGTAAAAGCCTTATCACATTTATTACATTTATAAGGTCTTTCTCTTGTATGAGTTCTCTGATGTGCTACAAGGCTTGAATGCTGGATAAAAGCCTTGCCACATAAACTGCATTTGAGTTCTCCAGTGAGAGTTTTCTCATGACTACAAAGTTGTGAATGTTGGACCAATGCTTTACAGCACACATCATATTTGTAAGGTTTCTCTCCAGTATGAGTTCTCTCAAGATCCCAAAGCTGCGAATGTTGGATCAAAGGCTTCACACACACATTGCACTGACTCGGTTTCTTTCCACTGTGCCTTCTCTGATGCCTACTAAGACTTGAAACTTGGGTAAAAGCTTTGTCACACTCATCACATTTGTAAGGTTTCTCTCCAGTGTGGGTGGTCTTATGTTGAGTAAGATTTGAATGTTTTGTAAAGGCTTTGCCACACTCAGTACATATATAAGGTTTCTCCCCAGTATGGATTCTCATATGTTGAGTAAGGATTGACCGCACAGGAAAGGCTTTGCCGCATTCATTACATTTGTAAGGTTTCTCACCAGTATGGATTTTCTCATGAATCCAAAGGAGTGAACGTTGAATAAATGACTTACCACATTCTTTACACTTATAAGGTTTCTCCCCAGTGTGCAGCCTCTGATGACTTGCAAGGATTGAATTTCGACTGAAGACCTTGCCACAGACATCACATTTGTATGGTTTCTCTCCTGTATGGATTATCTGATGGTTCCTTAGGGCTGAGTGCACACTAAATGCTTTGCCACACTCATTACATCTGTAAGGTTTCTCTCCAGTATGGACTACCTTATGTTGAGTAAGATTTGAATGCTTCCTAAAGGCCTTCCCACACTCATTACATCTGTAAGGTTTCTCTCCTGTATGGATTCTCTTATGCTGAGTAAGGCTTGAGCGCTTCCTAAAGGCTTTGCCACATTCATTACATTTGTAAGATTTCTCTCCAAAGTGCACTGTCTGATGACTTACAAGGACTGACTTTCGACTGAAGGCCTTGCCACAGACATCACATTCATAGACTTTCTTTCTTGTATGAATCAACTGATGTCTAGTGAGGTTTGAGCACTGATTGAAGGTTTTGCCACACTCTTTACATTTGTAAGGTTTCTCTCCTGTATGAATTCTCTGATGACACGCGAGGTGTGAATTTCGACTAAATACCTTACCACATACATCACAATTATAAGGTTTCTCTCCTGTATGGATTAACTGGTGTCTGCTGAGGTTTGAGCTGTAAGGAAAGGCTTTGTCACATTCATTACATTTATAATGTTTTTCCTTGTATGCTTTCTGGCCTTGTGTCAGTATTGAAGGGTGAATAAAATCATTCCCATACGGATTAGAAATGTTGGTTTGGACAACAGGAGAAATTGTCTGCAATGGTAAAAATGAGGTGCTACTGTTGCTACTCTTGTCAGCTTCATTAAATTCATCAATTTTCTCTTCACTTTTAAATATACACCATTCATCCTGAAAGCTTAATGCAAGCTTATTTTCAATAGGTTTGTTTCCTGGATCCCTTCTACCATGTTGATTTTTTCCATCAGTGAGATTTTCATTATTGTTTACAGACAGTCCTTTGTCATTTCCTTCATCATCTGTCCACTGACACTCAAAGACATGTATATTTTCCTGGATTTCCATGAAGTAAAAATCTCTGATTTCATGACTTTCATATCTTCCCAACATCATTCTCTGGAATACTCCTGTATCCCTGTTTGCTTTTTGTTTCAATTTCTTGATCACATGTATATGAGAGACAGCTACAAGATATAAAGAACCATAGGTATCCTATTAATTACAGATGGTAAATAAATGTTTCATATTGAAAAGGTGATATTACACCAAAGGCATTACCAATCCTGGACAGTTATTAAACTTCCCCACCATGACCTTCAAGTTTTCAGACACAACTAAAGAAACAGGATCTTTTATTAAAGAAAGAATAATTGCAAGTAATTCAAGTTAATTTTAGGGTAGCCTAGTCACTCAATGACAAAATCACTCACATTGTGCAAACTTACGTTAGCTCTCAAAGAAAGGATATTTTCCACCGTGACCTCAAAGATCACATATCTTTTGGCAGTAAACATATTGCTGTCTCATAACTGAGGAGAAAAATCTATTATACATATTTTATGTATAATTACTATACATATATAAGTACTAAAGAACAGTCAATGTATTGTAATGCTGCTGCTGCTAAGCTGCTTCAGTCGTGTCCGACTCTGTGCGACCCCATAGACGGCAGCCCACCAGGCTCCTCTGTCCCTGGGATTCTCCAGGCAAGAACACCGGAGTGGGTTGCCATTTCCTTCTCCAATGCATTAAAGTGAAAAGTGAAAGTGAAATCGCTCAGTCATGCCCAACTCTTAGCGACCCCATGGACTGCAGCCTACCAGGCTCCTCCGTCCATGGGATTTTCCAGGCAAGAGTACTGGAGTGGGTTGCTGTTGCCTTCTCTGATTGTAATGCTAAATAATCCAAAACAAGCTTTATCTAATAATCTAAATAACTTGTAGTTTAAAATTGCAAAACCATTGTAGAACTGAGAAAATAAAACAATTTATAAGAAAACAAAATATTTATCTTAATACACATTATATATCCACATGTACCCACTGAGAGAAGGCATTTTACAACATTAAGAGATGCTGTGTATCAGATATATTGCATAATGCATGCTCAAAGATCATCTATAAATCACAAAATAAATTGAAAATTATTCCAGTAAACCATGATAAAGTCAGCATATATAATAAGTCACCATATTACAGAAAATTTTTACTCTGCAGAACTCTAGACATTCCCCCTTAAGAATAAAGAAAGAACTTATATTCTAGAAGGAGCACACAATATGAGAGCTGGGAGTTATATAGAAATCACCGACTTATGAACTATCACGTCAGGAAAATACATAACATTATAAAAAAAACTGGAAAAAGAAGTCAGAAGTCACAATTATGATTTCATGACTGCAGCTATATCACAGTCAACTAATAGAGAAATTCCCTGTCTATGCACTGCCCTTTAGTTATCCTGGTCACACTGGCCCAAAATCATATGTGATACATTGCATGTGCTTTGAGAATTTATTAACGAAGGTCAGAGACAACACTGTTGAGAACATATTGGAAAATAAAAACATACACAGGAGCTTCCCTGGTGGTCCAGTGGTTAAGAATCCACCTGCAATACAAGGGACACGAGTTTGATCCCTGGGAAGATCCTACATGCCATGGAGCAACTAAGCCTGTGCACCACGAATACTGAACCCTAGAGCTCTAGAGCCCAGAAGCTACAACTTCTGAAGCCCAAGCACCTTACAACCACTATTTTAAAAATAAGGAGAGCAGACTCACAGGATTTATGTACCTGACACCAATGTACACAGGAAGCGAGAGAAAGACAATCTGAACCTGTATTTGCAGAATCAGAAAACATGTTCTTGAGTACAACTGGCTATTCAGGCAGCACACATTATAAAATACTACAATGAATACCAGGAGCTGAGAAAGAAATAATTCATGGGAGATAATAAGAGCTCTAACAGTCACACTTGGCTATCCCTCTTGGAATTGGCTTTTGAGTCATCAGCCCTGTACATACTGATTTAGGTTCTGTCGGGAGAAAGTTGTTCAGTGGATGAACATGCGTGCATATGTGCTCAGTCATGTCCAACTCTTTTCGACCGCCATGGACTGTAGCCTGCCAGTCTCCTCTGTCCATGGGACTTCCCAGAAAAAAAAATACTGGAGTGGGTTACCATTTTCCTTTTCCAGGGGATCTTCCCAACCCAGGGATCGAACCCACATCTCTCCTGCATTGGCAGGCGGATTTTTTATCACTGTGCCACCTGGGCTTCCATAGAACTGTACAAGAGTGACTAGAATACTGACCTTGGAAGAAAAGAACTGGCAGGCTCTGAGACTGAATTCAGAGCCTCCCAATATCCAGAGCTGCCCTCAGGAGGAAATGCAAAGCAAAACCACAGTGACATACCACCTCACACCTAGCAGAATGGCCATCATAAAAAAGTCAAGAGATAGAAAGTGGAGGTGAAGATATGGAGAAAAGGCAACCCACTGCAATACTGGTGGAAATGTAAATTGGTGCAGCCACCATAGAAAAAGAGCATGTAGAATTCCTCAAAGTATTTAAAAAAGAAAAAGAAGGACGACCATAAGATAGCAATCTCACTTCTGGGAATACACTGAAAGGAAATGAAAGCACTCTCTTAGATATTTGCACTGCTCTGCTGTTGCAGCATTATTTACAATAGCGAAGACATGAAATAAAGCTAAGTGTCCAACAGTGTGTAAAGAAATTTTAAAATATTATACATACAATGGAATATTATTCAGCAAAAAAAAAAAGTAAATCCTGCTATCTGTACCAATACAGACCTTCATGGCATTATGCTAAGTGAAGTAAGTCAGGAGAGAAATACAAATACAGTTATGACCTCACTTTTATCACATATATATGGAATCTTAAAAACAAAAGCCAAATGATTAGAAAAAGAGAGTAGAAGAGTGATTGCAGGGGCAGGGGAATATTATTACATACAGTGGAATATTATTACATACAGGGGAATATTACTATATACAATGGAATATTATTACATGCAATGGAATATTATTACATACAGGGGAATATTATTGCAGTTTTAGTTATAAGGTGAATATGTTCAGATCTAATATACAGCATGGTGACTACTGTTAACAAAACCGTCTTATATACTCAAACTTGATTAGACAGTAGACGTTAAATGTTCTCACCACACACACACACACACACAAATTGTAATTATGTGACTTGATGGATGTGTTAAGTGTGTTCTGGTAATTATTTAGTAATATATGTATATCACATCATCACTGTACACTTTACATTTATACCATGTTACATGGATTGAAGTGAAGTGAAAATTAGTCGTGTCCGACTCTTTGCGAAACCATGAACTATACAGTCCATGGAATTCTCCAGGCCAGAATACTGGAGTGGGTAGTTTTTCCCTTCTCCAGGGGATCTTCCCAACCCAGGGATCAAACCCAGGTCTCCTGCATTACAGGCGGATTGTTTGCCAGCTGACCCACAAGGGAAGCCCAAAAATACTGGAGTGGATAGCCTATCCCTTCTCCGGCAGATCTTCCAACCCAGGAATCAAACCAGGGTCTCCTGCACTGCAGGTGGATTCTTTACCAGCTGAGCTATCAGAACTCATGCTTTGATCTGTGTCCACATAACATATGTGGATTACATGTCAATAAATATGGGAAAAAAGAAAATACAAAGGAGTGCACAAAAGAAATCCCGGTTGACCATGTGAATAAGAATTTAAAAAAAGAGAGAGAGAGAAAGGAAGAAAAGATTGGGAAAAAAAGATCTCAGGAGAACAAAACAGAGCCAAAGCTAGAGAAGGAAGGAAGAAAAAGATTAAAGGAATTAAGAGAATAAAAAAAACTACAACCACAAAACTCAAAGTTGGTTCTTTGAAAAGAAAGACAAAATTTACACTCAGCAAGATTAAGAAAAAAATCAGAAGATTCAAATAGCTAAATGAAAGAGGGAACATTACAACTGGTCACAACTGATTCTACAGAAATCAAAAGAATTATAAGAGAATACTATGAGCAATTCTGGCTTCCAAGGTGGCACGAGTGGTAAAAGAACCCACCTGCCAATGCATCTGATGGAATCAAGAGAGACCAATAGAAAAAGACTATCCCATTCTCCTCAAAGTCAAGGAAGCAAAGAATTCTCAGGAGCCAGATGATGGAGTGTAGATGGTGATAAACACTTTGCCTTGGTCTGTGTGGGAGCTGCTGTAGCACCACTGAGCGTGAAAAGATAAACTTTACATATTGTAGGACAGAACAAGTCAGCTGCTGCTGCTGGTACGTCCGACTCTGTGTGACCCCATAAACGGCAGCCCACCAGGCTCCCCCGTCCCTGGGATTCTCCAGGCAAGAACACTGGAGTGGGTTGCCATTTCCTTCTCCAATGCATAAAAGTGAAAAGTGAAAGTGAAGTCGCTCAGCCGAGTCAGACTCTTCCAGACCCCATGGACTGCAGCCTACCAGGCTCCCCCATCCATGGGATTTTCCAGGCAAGAGTACTGGAGTAGGGGAACAAGTCAGGGAGGAGAACAATTTTCTCTGAAAATTCACAAGAAATAAACTTCTTTTTTCCCATAGACATCTCCCACTTAGGGAGAGTTTCCCAAACACTATTAATGGTGCGGTTTCCTCACTGCCCTTCTGAGCTCCGACCTGTGTTGGCACCTTTGATACATTCCCATTTGTTTACTTTTTTTTTTTTTTCTATTTTCACTTCATTCTCTAGAATCTAGAGTTCTTTCCCTTGCTCTAAGATGGAGATAATGTTCAGAAACAGAAAAGAACAGCCTTCCCTGGGTGGTGCAGTGGATAAGAATCTGCCTGCCGATGCAGGGGACACAGGTTCAATCCCTGGTCCAGGAAGATCCTACATTCCTTGGAACAACTACGCCCTTGCGGCACAACTATCGAACCCGAGATCTAGAGCCCATGAGCCACCACTACTGAAGCCCACTTGCCCTAGAGCCTGTGCTTTGCAATAAGAGAAGCCATTTCTTTCTGGGGATGTGCTGGTCCCCAGTCTGCCCAGGACCGTGGGGATGGCTCCGGGGCTTGGGAAAGCCAAACAGCCAAGACTCAAAGCAACCTCCTTCCCATCTGGGAGGCTGGGTGTCCTCATGCCTCTGGCTTCTCTGTCCCAGTGGGCAGAGTCTAGAGCCCACGGCCCCCAAAAGAGAGCTCTCGGCAGACAAAGCCAGTGGCCGAGCCTTACCTGTCCCTCCTGGCCTGCCGGCCTGGAGTCGTGTGCCCGGGCCTGTCAGTATTTATTGCCTCCATATGTACTGTCCTCTGGGCCCGCTGGCCTGCCACCTCTGCTCCCAGGCTTGGTGCCACCATCCCCAGAGGGCCCTCCCTGGACCAGCCTGGACAACCATGGGACCAAGCTTGCACAGCTGGAGCCGTCCCCTCTGCCTGCATCCCACCCTACCCAACCCTTCGTCGGTCAGGTCCAGGCCTAGAATGCACAGGGTCCTGTCCCTGATTCTTCTTTTCTGACCAGGAAATAAACTTCCCCTTAAGAGAGGAAAAAAAAGAGAGAGAAGCCATTTCAATGAGAAACCTGACAGCACAAGGAAGAGTAGCCCCTGCTCGCGATAACTAGAGAAAGCCCGAGCAAAGCAGTGAAGACCTAGTGCAGCCAAAAATAAATAAATAATTTAGAAGAAAAGAAAAGAACTCCCAGCTCCTCACTCAGCTGAGGAGTGAGGACATTACAAGGGGGAGGTCTGGGAAAATACTTCACACATTCATCCACTGCCTCCTTCTGAACGCAGAGGGAACATCGTAATATGCGGGTCTCGAGCTCTCTTCCTAGAACTACTGAATCAAAAGCAGAGGGAGAGAAAACAGGGAATTCAGGATTTTACAAGTTTGCCATTGGACTTCGTAAATACTTAAGCTCTGGAACAACTCCTAGTGTATCATGAAATGTGCATATTTCTGAAGAAATGGTTAAACTCCTGATGCCAATCACAAAGCTTTGCATGTCTGAGTCAACAAGGCTTTGAGGTCAGTCAAGCAAAACAGGGGCTCCCAAGAGGCACAGAGGGAAAACGCAGAGATACCCCAGGGTAGATCCCAACTTCTAGAGGAAAATGATCCTCACCCACTGAGAGCAGGTTCCTGTAGGTCTCCAGCATCACGTCCCTATACAGGGCCCTCTGAGCAGGGTCCAGGCATTCCCACTCCTCCTGAGAGAATTCGATGGCCACATCCTTAAAGGTCAAATGTCCCTGAAATAAAAAATATATCTCACTGAGGGACTACAAGGAGAGTTCTTATCTTCACACAAAATGAGGAGAGAGGATCAACTGGGTTGGAGAATAGGTTTTGACAGATTCCAGTACAGGCATTTTGAGCAAGTTATGTGCCTCGAATTTTCATTTCTTTGCTTCTGTAAGAGAATATGATACCCTCCAAATCAGTGTGGATGACTGATTTCTGTGGATGATACATGAAATATACAAGCAAAAATGAAACACAGGTTGGCTACATAGGAGAGTCTGATATTCTGTTGTACACACTGAGTGGGATTCAATATGCAGATGAGCTAGTGAGTGGTGTCCTGAGAGATGAAAAAGTTCACAATAACTTTACAAAAAGATCGAGATTTAACATTGAGATGAGGATTACAAGAGAAATGACAAAAAGCGTTTCAATACTTCCTATGTGCTAAGCATTACTCTTAATGCTTTATGTGTATTGACAGTTACTACATGTATTAACATAGAGGGTTCCCTGAGAAAGCTGAAACAAGTACAAGGTGAACCTGTGCAAATGCATAATGTGTGTACACATCCACACATAATGTTTCCATTTTTACTCCTATTTAAATTATTAATGTGACAGTGTAAAAAAATTAAGATATAATCTCAATTGCTAAAAAATAAAAAACTTACTATAAAATGATGTCTTTTATAAAAGCCATGAACTTGGACATGCATGCATGTACACACACATGTAAATATCCAATTCACTAAAACGAGAGTAGCTGTTTCAACGTATTTTGGGCAAGTTTTTAAATTATCATTTTTACTTAATGTAGTTCAGCATCTCTGGGACAAGGAAAATGTTCTAATCTTACATAATTTAGTTTGTCAACATTATTCTACAGTAGGTTAGCAAAGAATGAGTACAAGCATGAATATATAATACTTCAATCTCTGTAAAATACATATAACTCAAAATGCAAATATAATTTTACCCATTTAAATCCAGATAAGTAACTATTAACAAAAGCCAGAGTTTGTTTATTCCACTAACAAAATATTGATTCAAAATTGGAAAGGATATTAGTGGTATACAGGGGCTTCCCTCATAGCTCAGTTGGTAAAGAATCTGCCTGCAATGCAGGAGACCTGGGTTCGATCCCTGGGTTGGGAAGATCCCCTGGAGAAGAAAATGGCTACCCACTCCAGTAGTTTTGCCTGGAGAATCCCATAGACAGAGGAGCCTGGCAGGCTGTCAATGGGGTCACAAAAGTGCAAGAGTCAGACACGACGTGGTGACTAAACCACCATTAGTGGTATATATTAAAACAGTAGGGTTGAAAAGTTCTTGAATTAAAAATTGGAAAAAAAAACAAAACACTTTTATTGAGCAAGAACATACTTAACCATCAGAGAAGACTGGTAATTCTGAAGCAGGGCATTTTGGAAGGACCGACAAAATGATCAACTGAGGATATGACTTCACCTGAGAAAGAGCCATTCTTGACCTCTTTTCTTTCCTCTTCTGCCTCCTCTGGATTTCTTCCTCAGAGGTGAATCTTTCGAGGTCAATCCTGAAAGTTGAAAACAGGCTGCTTAAGGCTTAGAATCAACATCCCCTTTCCTGTGCCACAACCACACACACAGGGAAGACCTCACCATATGGAAGAGAGTCCTCTGCTGCCCACTGTCGCAAGAGGTGCGTGTAGGCACCCGCCAGGACTAAGGCACCCATCTTCCTGCACACAGCGCTCCCATGGGCTCAGCCCAGAACCTGTTTTAACAACATCACAGGAATACATTTCCCTCTGCCAAATAAATCCATTGCCTTCATTCTTCCACAGGTGAGATCATGTTACTCAATTCAACCCACGCATGCACATCTCAGCCTCAGCATCTGTGTGTCCCAGGAAACCTGAGTTAAGATGCTATGGTACCCACACCATTTCACGCAGCCCACATCATCCATAAACCCACTTGCAGATGCTCCAGCCAGAACAGCAACATCCTTTCCGAACAGCTCCGTACACCCCGTGATCCCACAACTATGCCTGGGACACACACACACACACAATTCACTGGGCTCATCCAGAGGCCCACACTTGCTCCCACAACTCTCCTGCAGACCCCAACAGGCTCCCCTCCATTTTGTCCATTTTTCCTCCTCTCCTCCACGCAAGCATGAAGAAACAGAGCTGAAAGGCATAGAGACCTCTGGGCACGAGCACTCTAAGAGGAACGCACAGAAGCTGCAAACCCAAGGACTCCGAGTGTCCAGGAATGGAGACCAAGAAGCTGACCCTTCTGGGAAAATACTGAAGGGGTTAGCTTGGAAATAAGCTCTGAGGGAATATGCTCATTATGAACAGAGGGGCTCTGTTGGAAGGTTTGAGGTCAATCAGCCCATTCTGCATCACCGGCAGAGAACACAGAAGACAGACCTGAGGGGAACATCCACTTAGTACCTCACTATTTTAACAGATCGCATAAAATGGAAGACAACGGAATATTAGACTGACTAAACTAGGTTTCAACTGCTAAAAAAAAATCACTGACATCCTTACCAAGTACTCACTGAAACAGGCCCTCGCCCGTCCTCTACGAGGCCATCTGTCCTCACTCATTCTTATTTCCTCCTTAGTTTTCCTACTTTTCTGTGAACCGCTGTCTCGGCTTCTCCTGATCCCCCTCGCCCACATATTTACAGGGATATCGACCGAATAAGATGCCTGCCTAGCGGAAGAGAGCATTTTCCAGCGAGAAAGCTGGGTGTCACGGGGCTGACCCATGTCACCTCCCCCCACACGCGGACGGGGAAACGTCACTATGAAGAGGCCTGCGCGGCAGAAGGACCGGCCCGACGCGAGGACAGAGGGGCTGGGAGGGCGGGGGTCTCAGGAGCCGCGAGGGCTCCCCAGAACCCCAGGACCGGGGAGAGGACGGGCGCGGCCTCTCCGGGAGCGGGGACGGGCGCGGCCTCCAAGGCGAGGTTATGGGGGACGAGGAAGGGGAGGAAGAGGAGAGAGCGAATCCATGTTGGGGGAGAGGGCTTTACGCGGGTCAGCGGGGGCGGTGGTCAGTAAAGGATTTTAAGCAGGAACATAGAGCGAAGAAAACCAAAGGGCGGGGCGGGGAGCCAAGGCACCGAACTCGCCTCAGAGAGATTTGAAACGCCCCCTGTGACGGCGACGTCTGGACTTACGGGGCACAGAGGGGTAGGTGCGGTGATTTTCAGGTCCCTAGTTATTCCCACACCCTGAGGAAGGGTTGGGCGCGCGGCTATGAGGCGCAAATTTACACGAAAAACCAAGACACAACGCGCCGCAATATGACCTTCGCTCCGCGATCTTCACTTCCGGGTCCGTTGCCAGCTGCGCAAGCGCGGACTCGGAGGCACGGCGGCGGGGGCGGAGCGCGGCCGGAGAGGGGCGGGGCGTGGGACCAAGGTCCGCGCGAGGCGGGCGAGAAGGCAGGAAAGGGGCGGGGCATGCGCGTCCCTCCGAGTCGAAGGCGTAGCTCTCTGCGTTAGAAACGCTTGAGAATCTTTTGCGTCTCTTGATGATGCATCGTTGCTCCCTGCTAAGAGATTAAGTTACTGTCTCTCCATCTAAAGGAAGTCACTCCTGAATATTCATTGGAAGGACTGAGGCTGAAGATGAAACTCCAATACTTAGACCACCTGATGTGAAGACCTGACTCATTGGAAAAGACCCTGATGCTGGAAAAGATTGAAGGCGGGAGGAGAAGGGGACGACAGAGGATGAGATGGTTGGATGGCATCACCGACTCGGTGGACATGAGTTTGAGTAAACTCCGGGAGTTGGTTTTGGACGGGGAGGCCTGGCGTGCTGCAGTCCATGGGGTCGCAAAGAGTCGGACATGACTAAGCCACTGAACTGAACTGAAGATGTTTTCCTCTAACACTGAAAACGGTTTAAGTCAAAAGCTTGTTTGTGCCAGCCAGTAGGTTGCACTCAGTCCTGTGAGACTGAAGCAATTCAGCGGTCTGAGATCTCGAAGAAGGATCTGTATGTGGTGGTGGTTAGATCCAGAAACATTTCCTGCGGTTGGATTTAATTTAAGCAGGATGCAGTTGGTCCATACAAACTAGAATGTGAAATACAAGCTCTGCATGCGTAGAAGTAGTTATTTTACACTGACGTTCTACAGAATAGCATTTTGGCTTCTATTGCCTGTTCTCACAGGAGGCGAACTTGGCATTGTGCTCTGTTCCGGAGACTCATGGCGACAGGACTGATCAAAGAATTTTTCACATATTGATAAGTAGGCAAGTCATTCTGATTTCAGTTAACCTGAATTTTATGCTAAGACAGCCTGTTTGTGTCCTTTTTCCTGTGGAGGGAAAAGTCCAGTTCCTCCTTCCTGTGTGTTTCTTCCCTCTGTCTCCTTTACCCTTAAACTACTTCCACACTGACAGAGAACACTCCACTTTCTGACACTTCTGATCAACAAATATGTGGGTGTTTTTTCCACAACAAGCAATTGCATGTGACACCAGCTGAGTGTCCTACAATTTAACTCAAGCTCGGCGTTTATCCGATATAGCATCAGATCCCACACATCCCGAAAATCTGCCCCTCCCCTGTCCCCACTCCACTCCTCCCACAACACACTTCAGGTGCCAGTAAAAGTCCAGGTTGTCATCTCTGCTTCTGACCAGCTGGCTTTAGATTGGGGTTTCCAAACCCTTTTTTGGTTCATACAAAAGTATACACACAGCTGGTTTATATAGTGCTGCTTCTAAGTCCTGAAAAAAAAGAAAATCTTAACTGGAAGCCCCAAATTTTAAATGTCTCCAGTGGAAACTTAGTATCACACCCCACCAAGCCACACATCAGTTGTAACTAGTCCTCAGCCACTGTAAATGTTCCTGTCCTGGCAATTTTCTCCTAGTTTGTCCACCCAATGGCCTTTCTCCATTTGCATGACACTCTTCAATTAAGGAGTGATTCTTCTCAAATATCACCTTATCATTAGAGCATTCTCTGAACACACTTTAAATCAGGACTCTCACTCTATCATTGCACATGCACACCTTCACTGTATTTATCACCGTCCTGTTTTATTATTGCTGACTTTCCTTACAGAATATAAGCTCTTTGAAGATGGTCATTGATTCCCTGCTGTATCATTAGTGATTAGAATTGTTCCTCATTGATAGAATGAGTGAATGCATTTTATCACTACAAAGAAGAAAGCTACTGTAATGCATAAGTTTACAGATCAGTGGGTTGTCATCAGGTAAACCTCAAATTATATTTGTGGCATTGAAACGGAGCTGGCCTCTATGATCCTTGCCTCCGCCCCACCCCTCACCATGTCTTCTGCCTGCCTTTTGCCTGTGAACACTTTAGTCAAAGAATAATTTTAATCAGAAAAGTGAGAAATGCTTAAACAAAGGAAGGAGACTAAATAATAATAATGTAGTCATTAAGCATAGTCAAGGACTGTTAGTTCTTTCTTAAGGGCTGTAGATAATATTCTGAACCATATCCTGTGAGCTGTCCTATAGATACCAAAACCCCAGATGGAGAAGTTAACTACAAGATGGCCAGACTGTACCCAGGACTTGAGCTTCCACAATTCCAAGAATTGACCACAAAGAAATGGGAACAAGTGCACCCCAGAACTAAAGATTAACTGTACCTTAAACAACCAAGACGCTACTGCTAGTCAGACCACTGATGACCAATATGAAGATGACTGTTAGAGATGACTGTGCTATTTCTGCATGTAATCTGCCCCCGCCCCCAACACACACACACACACACAGTGTCTATAGAAGCTCTCACCCCTGCTTGTCGGGGGCAGGGTGGGGAGTTAGCCTTTGGACAGATGTCCACCACCCCTCCCCCACAGTTGCCAGCAACTGAAATAAACTTTCCTTTTCCCCAACCTGGCCCATTTACTGGCTTTAGAGCCGTGAGCAGCCAGACCCCCTACCCATACCTTCTGGTAACAGCATCCGATTCTTTACTCCCGTAACATACAACCTAACATTCTGAACATTTCTGATAAATTGCCATGCTATTTTGTGTATACCGTTAATTTTGTGGACAGACATTGTGACAGAGATAACATGAACGTCCCAAAGAGATATACTACTTTTATTTCAGTAAACCCAGGATGTCTCATTTTACTATCAAAGTTTGTTCAGATCACATATAATCTTTCCAATTTAAGCCAAATTAAAAAAAAAAAAAAAGACCAGCCAACCCAGTTCATTACAAAGTTCCCTCAAGTTCCCTGCCTAGGGAAATTTTTTTTTTTTTAAACATTTGGCTGCATTGGGTCTTGGTTGTGGCATGTGGGATTTTCACTGCATCATGCAGGATCTTTCATCGTGGCACATGGGCTTCAGAGCGTGCGTGCTCAGTAGCTGCAGCGTTCAGGCTTAGTTGCTTCATGGCATGTGGGATTTTAGTTCCCTGACCTGCATCCCTGAATTGCAAGGCAGATTATTAACCACTGGGCCACCAGGGAAGTCCCCTGCCTAGGGAATGTTAAACCATACTCCCTCTGAGGACTCCAAGTCCTGAGAAAAAACAGCTCGAATAAAACTCAGGACATCATTTAAAGCAATGATGTCTGAATATCAGGAGAAATCACTAAAGTGCCCAAGAAACACCGAAGAAGTGGGCGGGGCTCAAAGGACCCATGCTGCTACCAAGCATGGGTTTGGGACAGACTCCAGGGTCCTCCAGTAGGTGTCCCTGATAACCTATTGACTACAAGAAAATGTCAACAAAATTCCATTAACAATCAAGAAGGAAAAAGGGAATTTTATTTGAGCCAAGCTGAGGATTATAATTTGGGAGACTCTCATAAAGCTCTGAGAACTGTTTTGCCTGTTAGAAGTCGAAGGCACAGTTGAATATACATTTTTAAGATAAAGGATAATTCATCAATATGACATGTTGATCGTTTATCATAAACTTCACCAAGGACATACAGTCCAGGTAACCATGTACAAAGCAAGCAGTAAGTCACCATGACCTTTCACAGAGTTGAGAAAGAACACTACTCTTTTAAAAAAATATCTAATTAATATTTATTTGGCCAGGTCTTAGTTGCAACATGGGGGATCTAGTTCCCTGACTGGGGATCAAACCCAGAACCCCTGCATTGGGAGTTCGAAGTCTTAGCCACTGGACCACTAGGGAAGATCCTAGAACACTTTTAAGGAGTTAGATCACTAGTGTCAGAAATAAAAAAGTAAGTTGACCTTTATGGTCAAGGAGGCACTCCCACCTCTGAGGAGCTGTGGTTTATGTGTAACGCAGATGTACACTGCACATTAGGGAGGGAGGGAGGGAGGAAGCCCAAGCAAACAGAAGTGTGTTTTTTTTTTTTTCTTGTCTTGCCTTGAAATATAAATTTTATTAAAATATGAACTCCAAGCACACACACACAAAGATTATTTTATCTATATTTCTGAAATTTTATCTCCTAGTATTTTTTATATGTTCACCATATCTTGTCACTTCACGTAAAGCTTCAAGTGCACACACACACAAATGTATGTAGGAATATAATCATACAGTGTAGATTTACAACCAAGGAGGCAGATTTCAGGGGGCTGAGTCTGAAATTGTACTGCTACAGTATTTTTATTATAGCTATAGAAATAATCTTGGTTACACTATGGAGTTTGTAACTCCAATGTAAATTGTGAATATATATCTTTTTCAAATACTTTGTTTAAATCTAATTTGAAAAGAAATTGTCACAGATGCCATTCAGCCTAGAGAACATGATGATGTATACTTAAGGGTCATTATTATGACGCCCCCAATGCAGTGGGATATGCTTGCATTAACAGAAGGCACACGATTCACTAAGGATCACAAAAAAGATTGGGTTTCCTTACTGGCTCAGATGGTAAAGAATCTGCCTTACACTGCAGGAGACCTGGGTTCAATCCCTGGGTTGGGAAGTTCCCCGGAGAAGGGAATGGCTACCCCCTCCAATATTCTTGCCTGGAAAATCCCATGGACAAAGGAGCCTGGTGGGCTATGGTCAATGGGGTCGCAAAGAATCAGACACGACTGAGCAACTAACACTGTAAAAAAAAGATTACACTTTATTCATTTGGATATGAGAAGTATGATACATTCTAATAAATAAAATGGTATCAAAACGCAACTCTAGAGGCCAAATCCGCAGCCTTCACAGATACACTACTCTGATTCTTTTGATGACTGTCCTCTGTAACATTATCCCTTTGGTTTCCGAAAATGAGACTAATTTTGAATATTTTATATATACAGTAGCTATTCCCCTTCAAAACACAGGGAGACCACTGTTCCACCCCCATTTTTTTCTCCCACATATGCCTTCCCTGAAGTTACTTAGCATGCACACATGCAGTGGATAATGCACTATTATGTTCCAGGTGTACCACAGAACTATTTTAACAACTGTATACAGGATGAACTAATCACCCCGGTAAGTCTAGTAGCCATCTGTCCCTGTTCAAAGTTACTGACTATACTCCTTGTTTTGTATATTACACCCTACACTTCATTATGTAACTGTAGACCTGCACCTCTTAACCCTTTCCTACTTCACACACAAGGGCCTCCCTGGTGGCTCAGACAGTAAAGAGTTGGCCTGAAGTGCAGGAGGCAGGGGTTCCATCCCTGGGTTGGGAAGATCCCCTGGAAAAGGAAATGGCAACCCACTCCAGTATCCTTGCTTGGAAAATTCCTCGGACGGAGGAGCCTGGTGTGCTACAGTCCATGGAGCTGCAAAGAGTCGGACACGACTGAGTGACTTTACTTTCACTTTTTCACTTTCTTTCACTTCACACACACCTGCCCTTCTGGCAACCATCTATTTGTTCTATGTATGAGACTATTTTCCTTTTGTTTTCTAAATTCCACATATAAGTGAAATCACAGGCTGTGTCATTCTGACTTATTGCACCCAGTCAAATACCCTGTAGAGTTGTGTATGTTACTGGAAATGGCAAGATTTTGGTTTTTCTTCACAACTAATATTCCACTGTATGTGTGTATATATGTGGATGTGTGTATATGTATATATATATTTTTTTTCCTTTTATCTATTTTATTGATTCATCTATTGGTGGACTTTTGGTAGGTTTCTTACCTTGGCTACTTTGTTTAAAAAAAATTTTTTTTTAATGTGGAACATTTTTAAAGTCTTTATTGAATTTGTTACAATATTCTTTGTTTTGTGTTTTGTTCTTTTGGCCTCAAGGCATGTGGGATTACCTCCCTGACCAGCGATTGAACCCATACCTCCTGCAATGGAATTGCGGATTCTAAGCCACTAGACTACCAGGTAAGTCCCTTACCTTGGCTATTATAAATAGTGGTACAATGAACGACAAAATGCATATATTTTTTGAACGAGCATTTTTGTTTTCTCTAGGTAAATGCCCAGATGTGCAATTGCCGGATTATATGGCAGCTCTATTTTTAATTTTTTGAGGAGTGGCCATAGTCTGCCATGGTAGCTACCAATTTACAATCCTACCAAAAGTGCTTGAGGGTTCCCTTTTCTCCTCATCTTCACCAACACTGTGAGTTGTCCTTTCGATGCCAGCCCATTCTGACAGGTGTGAGGTGGTATCTCATTGTGGTCTTGACTTGAATTTCCCCGATGATTAGTGATGCTATGCACTGTATCATGTACCTTTTGGCCATCTGTAAGTCTCCTCCTCCATGATGGAGTCTCTCAACCTGAGTAGGGCTTGAATACTTGCACAAGTTTTGTGTCAGGCATTACATTTTAAGGTTTCTTTCTACTATGAATTGTCGGATGAGCCCCAAAGCTCAAGTTCTGAATAAAAGCACTGCCACACGTGCTGGATTTATGTCTGTTTTCAGTATGCCTTTTTTGATGCCTAGTAAGGCTTGCAAATTGGGTATAAGCTTTGCCACATTCATGACATTTGTAAGGTTTCTCTCCAGTATGGATGGTTTTATGTTGAGTAAGGTATGAATGCATTGTGAAAGCTTTGCGACACTCATTACATTTGCAAGGTTTCTCTCCAGTGTGAGTCCTCTCGTGACCCCAAAGTTGGGAACGTTGGATAAAGGCCTTATCACAGTCTTTACATTTGTAAGATTTTTCTCCTGTATGAATTCTCTGATGTGCCATAAGGCTTGAACATTGGGTAAATCTCTTGCCACACACATTACATTTGTGTGGTTTTTCTCCAGTATGAATTCTCTCATGACCCCAAAGTTGTGAAAGTTCAATAAAGGCCTTACCACACACATTACACCTGTGTGGTTTCTCTCCAGTGTGCATTTTCTGATGTCGAGTAAGGCGTGAAAATTGGGTAAAAGCTCTGCCGCACTCACTACATTTGTAAGGTTTCTCTCCAGTATGGATTGTCTCGTGCTGAGTAAGATTGGATCTCATGGTGAAGGCTTTGCCACACACAGTACACTTGTACGGTTTCTCTCCAGTGTGGATTTTCTTGTGTTTGTTAAGCCTCGATCGCTCGGCAAATGCTTTGCCACATTCATTACATTCGTAAGGTTTCTCACCACTGTGCATCTTCTCATGACTCCAAAGGAGCGAATGCTGGATAAAGGCCTTACCACATTCACTACATTTGTAAGGTTTCTCTCCAGTGTGCATCCTCTGATGATTTTCAAGGTGTGAGTTTCTACTAAAGACCTTGCCACAGACATCACATTTATACGGTTTCTCTCCTGTGTGCACTCTCTGATGTGTAGTGAGATTAGAACCCTGGTTAAAGGCTTTGCCGCACACATTACATTTGTAAGGTTTCTGTCCAGAATGGATTCTCTTATGATTTCTGAGATTTGAGCTTTTGCTAAAAGCCTTCCCACAGTCCTTACAGTTGTAAGATTTTTCTTCAGTGTGTGTTCTCCTGTGTTGTGTGGGTAACACAGGAGGTTCCACAGTAGGAGGAATTCTATGAAGTGGGGAAACTGAGGAACCATTGTTAACTGACTTCTCAACTTGAGGGCCTCTATACATTTTCTCCTCAGCTGGAAATCTCTGCAGTTCAGCCACCTGTGCCTGCAGCCTTGCTCCAGTTCTACCGTCCAAATACTTTATATCTTTGCTTCTAGCAATGCTCATGTTATTTTTCATTGTTAACCAACTTCTTATGAATGGCTTGTCATGCACGAGATATTCATATGTATTACTTCTTACAGAAACACTCTGAGGAAAATTCATTAAGGATTTATTATCCTGATTTTCTCTCTGACTGAGATTTTTGTTAAGGGTCAAAAGCACTTCTTTGTCATTTCTTGCACCATATCCGCACTCACTCTCACTCTTCTGCATATTTTCACAGACTTCCTTGAGGTCAAAATCCTTGATGCCATGGTTTTCATTTCCATATAATTCTCCTAAATTAGTGTTCTCTCTTGGTGATAATTTGTTAATTGCAAATCCAGCAGAAAGGATTCCTATAAGATAATCTGGAAAATAAATATATTGAATTACATAATTATACAAAAATGTGTTTAATAGCATGTGGCAATATAAGAAAAAAATATTTTTAAAACTCTATATATCACCATGGGATTCCCAGGTAGCACTAGTGGAAAAGAACCCACTTGCCAATGCAGGAGACATAAGTGATGTGGGTTTGATCACCTCCTCCCTGGAGGAGGGCTTGGCAACTCACTCCAGTTTGCGTGCCTGGAGAACCCGATTGGCAGAGGAGCCTGGTGGGCTACAGTTCATAGAGTTGCAAAGAGTCAGACACAGCTGATGCAACTTAGCAGGCATGCATGCATGCAATCCATGATAAATCTAGCAGGTTAAGTTAATAAATAACCGCAATTATACCAAATAACAGTTTCTGGCATTCTAAAGGATTCTTCCATAAAAACAGAAGAAAGAATATATATTCCAGAAGGAATATATCATAGGAAAAGCAAAATATATTTTGAGAATTACTGAAGTTTGTCTATCTTCTGAGAAGTTCTCTCAAGGATATAAAATGTGAAAGGGAATGAACGAAACAGTCCTAGGGTCAGGACAACAGAGAACTTGATATGTATTAACTGAAAACCAAGAGAGATCAAGGGAAAAGATGACTCCTGAGAGAGCCATCTCAGTCCCTCTCAAACCAAAGCATCGAAATGGTTAGCGGTGTCCATTACAAAATAGAAAATAGAATGCTGTAGGTCACAACAAAGCCCTTTCTCAGCTCTGAATGAGCCACAGCATCATGGTGGAATGGAGTTTAAACTTTATATTTGAACAAGTTTGACTGTATGGGATGGATCTCCTTTGAGATCCGCTAAGAAACAAACTATTATTTTTCTACAGACAATTCCCACTTAGGAAGAATTTCCCGAGCAATATTTAATGGAGCAGTTTACTCTGTGCCCACTTGAGCTCCTATCTGTATTCACATCTCAATCTATTCATACTTGTCTGATTTTCCCCGATTTTCACTTTGCTTCCAAAGTCCAGGGCTCTTTCCCTTGCTCTAAGATGAAGATAACATTCAGCTTATAAGAGATTTCAATTCATAAAGTAAAATGGTACACGACATGCTAGGCTATTACAGAACACATGCCCACTCTTTGTTCAGCTAAGAAAGAAAATTATAGATGGGTCTAGAAATGCATCATAAAAATTAGTCAACTGACTGCCTCCTGAAGTTTTAGATTAAGTAGGGTCAGGAAAATCCACTGCAGAAGGGATAGGCTACCCACTCCGGTATTCATGGGCTTCCCTGGTGGCTCAAATGGTAAAGAATCTGCCTGCAATGTGAGAGACCTGGATTTGATCCCTGGGTTGGAGAGATCCCCTGGAGGGGATAGCAACCCACTTCATTATTCTTGCCTGGAAAATCCCATGGGGTCGCAAAGAGTCAGACACAACTGAGCCACTAAGCACACCACAGCACAGCGTGCAGGTTATCTAATTAACTTTAAAGAACTACTGAATCAAAAACACAAGGGTGGAAGCACAGAATGAGATGTTTTAAAAAAATGTGCTGTAACGCTTTCTGACTACTAATATTCTGCAACCACCACTGATCAAGCACGAATGCCCAACTTCTGAAGAAATGAGAAGTTATAGAGTGATAAGCCATGTCATGAAGCCTTTTCATTCTGAATCCAAACAGCTTCAATCACTCTCTTAAGAACAGGGATTTGAAACTTTAACAAGCATGCCAGGGGATCCCAAGTTTGAGACTCAGAAGGGAAAACTCAAAAGATACATAGAACTAGTTACCAACTTCCAGAGAGAAGTTATCATCACCCAGGGAGACCAGGTTCCTGTAGGTCTCCAGCATCACGTCCCTGTAGAGGGCCCTCTGAGAAGGGGCCAGGCATTCCCACTCCTCCTGAGAAAATTCGATGGCCACATCCTTGAATGTAAATAGTCCCTGAAAGGAAAGCACATTTCGCCAAGTGGACAAGGAGCAAGCTCCGAGTCTGACAAAATTACAGAAACAAACATGTAAGGATTGACTTGGCTGGAGCGAATGTCCTGATCGATCTGTAAGATAATTTTGAGCAAGTTACTTTTCTTAAATTTTTTTAAACTGAGGTGAAATTCATGTAACATAAAGGTAGCTATTTTAAGGTACCATTCAGTGAGTGGCATTTAGTACCCTCACAATGTTGAACAAACACTTGCCTATCTAGTTCAAAAACATTTTATCATTGTTAAAGGAAATTTACCCATTTAACAATCTCTTCCCGTTCCTCTTTGGCCCCCATCCCTGTATATCATAATGCTTACTGTCAATTATGCATTTACCTACTTGTGATATTTTCATATAAATGCAATGGTACAAAATGTGAGCTTTTCTGTGTGGCTTCTTCCACTTACAATGGTTTTTTCAATTTATCCATAATATGGTATCAGTACTACATTCCTAAAGTATTCCTTTTTCAGGGCTGAATAATATTTAATTCTATGACTACAACACGTTTTACATATCCACTCATCTCCTGATGGCCATTTAGTTTTTACCACTTCTTTCCTAATTTTAACAGTTCTGCTGGAACTTTCATGTACAAGTAAGTGTGCGAATACCTATTTTTAACTTTTTTTTTTGCCTGCACCTTGTGGGATCTTAAATTTTAATTCCCCAACCAGGGATTGAACCTGTGCCCACTACAGGGAAGTGCAGAGTCTTAACCACTGGACCACCAAGGAAAACCCTTTATTAATATTTTCTATTTGTTTAAACACAGTTCTCCCACTTTCCTTTAGTTCTTTGTCCGTGGCTCCCCGTAGCTCTTTAAGGATGTTTAAGATGGTTGATTTAAAATCTTTACTTAGAACTTGCAAATTCTGTTTTTCCTTAGAAACATCATCATTAATGCAGTAATCATGCTTAAGCTCTGGTGAAGGAAATGGCAAGCTGCTCCAGTATTCTTGCCTGGAGAATCCCATGGATAGAGAAGCCTGGCAGGCTACAGGCCACCGAATCGCAAAAGAGTTGAACACAACTTAGTGACGAAACAACTACAACAACAATAACATGCTTAAGCTGCTCAATCTGGAGAAATCCTTAGGCATCTGTACTGAAGCTAGCCTGCTCAAAAGCAGCCACTGTGAGATCTTTTATAACAGTAACAAATGTGAAACCCTTGTGTCTTCATGAAGAGAATGATCCAATGAGGATGTAAAAAGGAAAATTACCTCTATATTTTCTAAAGTGAAAGTAACTCCAACATGTATGGCTTGTGAAAATTTAAACTTGCAGAATAAATACCATAAGAAAAAATTTACTGAAAAATATTTTCTAAAATCACATGACAATATAAGATGCATTTTTATTAAGATTTGGGTTGAGAACAAAGAGTTGTTCCTGATGGAGACATTAAGCGATGCTGGAAGACGTGACAGAGAAAGGGACATTTTACTTAAAGCTTCTAATCTGCATCACTACGTGGAGTTGAATCACAAGTGTATATACATGAGATGTTTAATACAAAAAAAAAACAACACTATTTGTTATGGTGACCTGTGACCTCTGATGTTATGACTAAAACATAACTGAAGGCTGAAACATGCTGAAGGCTCAGATGATGGTTAGCATTCTTTTTTATCAATATACAACAGTGAATAACTATAATGGTAGAATCAGATCATGGCTCCAGGCTTTCTGATGGCAGAAGGTTCTGCTCCTATGTCTTGGCTGAATTATAACCATTTTAATCGAAAACACCTGCTACATGAGAGTCCCTACTGGAATACCTGGGTCTTTCAGCCATGAATGTGGTATGAATGAGATATAGAGCTTTTTCTGTTAGTCAATTAAGTTAATTGCATTTTTTACAGCTAATTATGTACTAAAACATGACTTCCCAGGTGGCACTAGTGATAAAGAATCCACCTGCCAATGCGGGAGACATAAGAGACTCAGGTTCAGTCCCTGGATCGGGAAGATCCCCTGGAGAAGGAAATGGCAACCCACTCTGGTATTCTTGCCTGGAGGACATGGACAGAGGAGCCTAGCAGCTACAGTCCATGGGGTCGCAAAGAGTTGGACACAACTGAAGCGACTTAGCATAGCACATGTACTAAAACACTCTCTTCTACCTCCTGTTTCCATTTGGGAACTTCCCATTTTAAAGTAGTGATATTTTAGAGTCAGAAACACAATGATTCACTCAACTTCAAATGCATTCAAAAGCATGTTTCCCGATGTAAGTCTTCCTTTCAGACCTCTTCAGGTATTGTGAGCATCGGAACATCACTTATCATATGTAGCCTCTTTGGCCCTGGTTTATATGGAGCTGAAAGGGCTTGCACAAGGGTTCTCTGAACAACCCTTAGTGCCCTACCTCACTGACACCACAGAGCCTACTCCTACCTCTAATCTACATCTGAGTACAAAACCTTTCACAGGAGGATCACCTAAAAGGACCGTCTTCCCAAATGCCAGGTCACTAAGTCACACTGAGGAGGAAATCTGCAGGGAAATGAGAGGAGATTCAGGGAAGGCCCAGGGTGTAATTAAATATTTTAGGCAAGAAACTTCATAGAGAAGTTTAACAAGTCCAATTCCTGTCATTTTAGGAAAGAGTTAACAGATCAACAAAGAATATGACTTTCACCTGGGAAATGGCCATCCCTTCTCCTTTCTTTCCTCTTCCTCTGAGCTTCTTTCTCAGGTAAGATTATTCTGTATGACAAAAAAAAACCCACATCTTTTAATGTTTGGAGTCAACAAACCTCCCTCCCCTGCCACAAGTATCCACACAGAAAGAAACTTCCTCTGGGGGAAAGAAGGTTCCCAGTGACTGGAGGGATCGGAGACACAGAACTCCTATCAGGAGACCAATATGTGAGTTTTCACCCCTTTCTTCAACCCTTTCTCCTGCTGGAACTCCCACTCTGCTGCAACTGCACCGTCCTTTGTCCATATGACATTCAGCCAAAGGAAACTGTCTCCTCCCGGTTCCTGGCTCCTCCCTGGGCAGCCAGCATCCAAGGACTGGCTGATACAGGATAAGATGCTCATCCATCCAACAATCTGGGTTTCCTTGGTGACTCAGACAGTAAAGAATCTGCCTGCAATACAGGAGACCCAGGTTCGATCCCTGGGTCAGGAAGATCCCCTGGAGGAGGGCATGGCAACCCACTTCAGTATTCTTGTCTGCTTAATTTTTTGTACATAATCTCTGCCTTCAGTAAAATATACTTTGTATTTTTTTACGACAAATGTCATAAACCAATAAATACTGTTTTTTGCACTTAGTTACTGTGCTGCAATGTTTATGTGAAGACTAACTCAACAATTATTCTAAAGTCACACTAGGGCTTCCCTGACGGCTTAGTGGTAAAGAATCTGCCTGCCAATGCAGGAGAAGTGGGTTCCATCCCTGGGTCAGGAAGATCCTCTGGAGAAGGAAATGGCATCCCATTCCAGCATTCTTGCCTGGAGAAGCGCATGGACAGAGGAGCCTGGTGGACTACCGTCCTTGAGGTCGCAAAGAGTCAGACATGACTGAGCAACTGAACAACAACAAAGTCACTTTCACTTTTTTTTTCTATTTTGTTGAAATATAACTGATGTACAATACTACGTTAGTTTTGAGTATACTACAGAGTGATTTGACATTTTCAAACATTATGAAATGATCACAATAAGTCTTAAAAAGACTTCATGTTATGATACAGAGATAGACACAAGCTAAGAGAAAAGTTATGTCTTTATCTCTGGTCCTGTGCCCTCTGCCCTTAAGTTTTTCATAACTGTTGGAGGACTGCAGCACATTTCAAATTCTCATTGTAACTGGCCACTCATCCCAGAAAATCACCAGATGCAAAAACAAGACCAACTTTGTAAATTATTTCTCTCGGAGGATCTCATTTGCTCAGACTCAGAAAACCGGGTCAACTTTACTTCTCCATGTTACCGGTGGTGCATGCATCCCACAGGGGAAGGGATTTACCAAGTTACTTTGAAGAAGTCTGAGTTGAGTGAGCAGAACTGACTGTAAGTGGCAGCCTGGATAGGTTTAAGTTGAAAGAGTTTGTCCTATTTGCAAATTACCTTATTTATTTCTGAGCAAGAGAGACTTCTTCTTCAGGGTTTAATGAAAGACAAACATTTAATTCCTCTACTGTAGAAAAAAACAGGACAAAAAATGCAAGCCACATCCATCCAGCCCACCCTTCAACATCTGCAGAAAAAGGATGAAGGGGACGAGCGAGGAACATCTATTCAATTCTTAGCTGGAGACTTCAGCTCAGAGCTCACTAACTTAGCAGATCTTTTAAGGGAGGAATAAAGTTGTTAAATACCAAAGTAACTGGTGAATCTAGGTTTTGAGTTTTAAAATATTATCAACATCCATAACCACAGACCTAGTGAAATACTGTAAAGTTATTTACCAGACATCAAAGAAGAGCTCCAAGTTAGGATATAAAGCATACAAACATCATAATGTGAACAATCAAATTAAGAGGGAAAATAATCTGTAAATTTAAAGGGGAGGAAAGCAGTACCATTAACAATGCCCATTTTAGCGGGCTTCCCTGGTGGCCTAGTGTTTGGAAGTCTGCCTGCCAGTGCTGGGGATACGGGTTTAATCTATGGTCCAGGAGGATCCCACATGTCTCAGGGCACCTAAGCTGGTGCGCACAACTACTGAGACCCTGTGCTGCAACTACTGAAGCTCGAAAGCTCTAAAGCCTGTGCTCTGCAACAAGAAAAGCCACTGCAATGAGAAGTCCAGTGCTCCATGAGTAAGAGTAGCCCCTGCTTGCCAAAACTAGAGAAAGCCCTTGCAAGCAAGGAAGACCCAGCACAGCCAAAAACAAAAATAAATAAGTTAATTTTAAAAATAGTCATTAAAAAAAAGCACCAGGTGGTGAAAGAAATTCGTCCTCCATTTCTCGGAGGAAGACCTAGAAGTGACAGTTAAGCCTCTGCCTTCAGGTTGAATAGGGACTGCAAATAGAATTATCATTTGATTCCAATACCTGGTTTTGCAACTCTCATCTCTTCTGCATAATTTAGACAAGTCAACAAATTTTATAAAAATTAGGTTGTAGAGCCACAAATTCACTACTTCAGAATTTAACAGTCCATACCCAATCTACTCGATACTCACCTAGGTTTGGGTACCCCCCGCTTTCTATACCACTATGCTTTTTTTTTCTCTGTATATCTCCCCGGATCCTTCTGTTTTTCTCTTCTCCTTTGCCCATTTCTGCGTTTCTTCCTCTCTTTTCTATGCATCTTTTTGTTTCCTTCTCTTTCTATTCCTCCTCCCACAGACTGGCCTCGCCCTGTTGTAATACCTGACGTTCTTGCTGCACAGTATTTCTGATGCCTCTCTAGTTGCAGAAACTTCTGCCTCAGTATTCCCTTTCCGCTCTCCTTAGAGGGAGGTCAAGGAGGATCCATCCTCCAGGAGTGAGGACTTGGCAGAACGAAATCGGGCCGAGGAGGGTGAGGTCGGGCAGGGGAGCCGGGCGTCGGATAGAAGTTTGAGAAAGGGAGTCAGAGCAGGAAAACAGAGCTGCAGGAGGTCAGCGTCTATACGGACCGAAGGCAGAAAGTTGGGGCCGATGCCTGCCTCAGAGCGATTTTAACAGGAACCGGGCCCAGACTGCCGGGACCGAGTCTTCAGATGACGCCGCAACAGGCGAAATGAGAGGACTCAGAGCGAGAGCGACGACCGCGTTCAGGGGTTTTAACTTACTGGGGGCCGCTCCGAAACCCCGGCCGCGGGCCGCGATGCTAGAAGAACGCATAGCGCGGTCACCAACGAAACCAAGACTTTCTCTTCCGAGGGTACCCGTTGTTCGGCGAAAATCACTTCCGGCTCTTCAGGGAACTGCGCGTGTTTACTGGGGCGGGACTGTGGCTTTCGGGTGGATGGAGGGGCCTCCGCCTGTGGTCCTCGGACCTGCTCCTCTTCCCTCTGGACAGGTTTCTCTACTTTGGATCCTCTGCACTTGTCTGCTGTCCTTTGAAGCCAGGCCTCGGTGCAGAATTAGAGATGCGCAGACCACTTCTATTAGAAGCTGAAAGTTGAGAAACGTGGACAGAGAAACGTGGTGGGCTGCAGTCCGTGGGGTCGCACAGAGTCGGACACTACTGAGCGACTAATGCTTTCACTCCCCCCCACCCCCGCACCCACTTACGTGGAAAGGGCCAGCAGAGGAAGAAACTGGATCCTCTGAGCAGCGAGGATGCAGGAGCCCTGGACCTAGGGCGGGGCTTGGCGCTGTGGGCGGGGTTGGATCCCGGAACTTGAGACCTCAGCCAGTCACACCTTTTTGAAAGTGAAAGTGAAGTTGCTCAGTCGTCTCCACTCTTTGCAGATCCCAAGGACTGTAGCCGGCCAGGTTCCGCTGTCCATGGGGATTCTCCAGGCAAGGATACTGGAGTGGGTTGCCATTTCCTTCTCCAGGGGCTCTTCCGGACCCGGGGATCGAACCCGGGTGCCCTGCATTGCAGGCAGACTCTTTACCCTCTGAGTCACTAAGATTATTTATTTTAAATTTATTTATTTATTTTTGACTGTGCTAGGTCTTCCTTGCTCCTTGGGCTTTTCTGTAGTTTCCTTGTGGGCTTCTCCTTGCAGTGGCTTCTGTTGTTGCCAAGCCTGAGATCTAGACCTTTCTGGCTTCAGTAGTGGTGGTACAGGGGCTTAGCGGCCCTGTGGCATATGGAATCCTTCCTGATCAGGGATTGAACCCTTGTCCCCTGTACTGGAAGGCAGATTCTTAACCGCTAGACCACCAAGGAAGTCCCACAGCTTTTTATTTACTTAACCAAAAGCTTGAGTTTTAGAGCGGGTGATGGACACTGGTAGTGTGACAGGAAATGCAGAACTGTGCATGTGGGGAACGTGCAATTTTATACTCGCTTTCCTCCTGGGCTTCCCTTGTGGCTCAGCTGGTAAAGAATCCACCTGCAATGTAGGAGACCTGGGTTCAATCCCTGGGTTGGGAAGATCCCCTGGAGAAGGGAAAGGCTACCCACTCCAGTATTCTGGCCTGGAGAATTCCATGGACTGTATAGTCCATGAAGTGGAAAAGAGTCGAACACAACTGAACGACTTTCACGTCACTTTCCCTCCAGAGCATAATTTAGACTTCTGTTTCCCATTCACTTGGAGGCATCACAAACTAAGTGAGGAAAAATTTCAACCCTAAACATGTCATTATCCAAGGGACGCCTTTGGAGATTGTGCGCAAGTAGGCTACAGTCAGGCGCTCGAGAAAGAAGCTTTAGGAAGGAATTCAACTATATATATATATATATATGCAGTATAAATTTTTTTCTTTTACTTGTATCAGGCTAGTGGATTTGAAGAATAAGACCATTTTGATAGAAATTTCCACTTCCCAAATATCAACTATTAATGTTATCTTCACTGTAGTTCTGCTGCTTATTAACTTTAGCTTATGAGAAGAGCTGACTCATTGGAAAAGACTCTGATGCTGGGAGGGATTGAGGGCAGGAGGAGAAGGGGACGACCGAGGATGAGATGGCTGGATGGCATCACAGACTCGATGGACGTGAGTCTGAGTGAATTCCGAGAGATGGTGATGAACAGCGAGGCCCGACGTGCTGCAATTCATGGGGTCGAAAAGAGTCGGACACGACTGAGCGACTGAACTGAACTGAACTGAACTTTTCTTATGCACTTTAGCATATTTCTGAATGATTTATCAGTTGAGAACAAACATATCTCCTTTGTCCAAGGCTCTGGGGCAAAACTCCAAAAACCTTTGGAATTTCCACTAACTGAACAGTTTGCTGTACAGCAGAAACTGATACAACATTGTAAATCAACTACCCTTCAATTAAAAATAAAAAACACGATTGGAGTTTCCTGAATGACAGACTTGTTTTTGTTATTATGTTAATAAGGTAACTTTGAGTGGGGGTTCCATACAAAATTTTGGAATAGGAGCTTAGACCCCAGAAAAACCAACCAGGTTATGAGAGAATTGGAATATTACACAGTGGTGAAGCTCAATGAACTAGAGGTACATATGTAAGAAGAAAATCTTCTCAAAAACAATTGGGAGAAAAGTCATGATACAAAATTAGATAGCATAAAGACATATTTATAAACATTTTTCACTCACAGAAAATAATATTTAGTGTTAAAAGTATGTATGTATGTGTTAGAATTTCTAAAAATGCTTGGGAAAGACAAAGATCAAGCTATAGTTATGTATCAGATACATATGTGATCAAATGAAAATGCAAAGTAAACAGGAAATAAGTTTATCTTCCGGTCTTGTGGATGAGACCTGCCAGGTCAATTCCCATGGACACCCATGATTAGATCTCATGTGATTGCATTATATTTGATGTCAGAGGGAATGAAAAGCCCAATGAAACAAGAAGGCATCTTGAAACCAAAGCAGGGAGGTAAGGATCTTTATGTAATCAATGAATCAGTTTATTGTAGGGTGACTGACTCCAAGAGCCTGATCTAGATCAGGGTGACAGTGATAAGAGGAAATTTTCACAGCTGCCCTCCACACTGCCCCAGAGCCATTCTGACAACTCTACAGTTAACCTAGGCTATCTGGGTAAATGCTTGGAAGCAGAATAAATTTTCCTAAAATTTATGAATGGATTCTGTCTCTTCTAGGATCATCACATCAGGAGAGGGAACAGATAAAGCATCCATTTGTTCACATGGGACTAATTCAGTAGCATCTCTGTTCTCCTATTTTGACAGATGTTTACTGATGCAACTTTCATGAAAATTTTGGGTTTTGTGGTATATTGGTAGTGCTCAAAAGGTTTGTTTTGTGAACACTCCATGGCTTGTGAAACTGTGACCTCATTTCAGATGGAATCTAAAATTTTAATCTAAAGAACTAATGCTATAAATGGTACAGTTTGCAGAATATCTCAAATATTACCCATGAAAATTAAAAATTTTACATCACCAAAAACAGACCTACGTGGCATGTTTATAGAATTATGTTGTCTCTAAAACAGAGGGCTTCCCTGGTGGTAAAGAACCTGCTTGCCAATGCAGGAGAGGCAAGAGATGCGGGTTTGATCCCTGGCTTAGGGAGATCCCCTGGAAGAGAGCAGGGCAAACCATTCCAGGGTTCTTGCCTGGAGAATCCCATGGACAGAGGAGCCTGGCAGGCTACCGACCACGGGGTCACAAAGAGTGGGACTTGGCTGAAGCGACTTAGTGCACATGCATGCCCCCAAACTGTAAGGAACCTAAATGTCCAACAAATGATGGATAGATAAACGACCACCAGTCAATCTGTAAAACTGAATGGCAGTCAGCAATGAAAAATAATAAACTCTTACTCTGTGCAAAAACGTGACTGAATACCAAAGGCATTATGCTGAGTGACAGAAACATACAAACGGATAGTATTCAGCCTTAGAAAGAAAGGAAATCTTGTCACATGCTACAGAATGGATGCACCTTGAGAACATTATGCTGAGCAAACCATGCCAGTCACAATAACACAAGTATCATATGATTTCACTTACTGAAATATCTATAGTCGTCAAATTCATAGTTACAGAAATAGTAGGATGGTAGTTACTGGGGACTGAGGGGAGGGAGACCCAGAGAGTAATTTAATGGGTACAGAGTTTCAATTTTTCAAGGTGAAGAAAGTTCTAGAGCTCTGTTGCCTAACAATGTGGATATATTTGAGCTCTGTGAATGTGTGTGCGTGTCTCTGTGTTATTACTATTTTTTTAAATTGCCATTATACTTAGTTAACTTCCATCACCATGGTGGTGGTTTAGTCGCTAAGTTGTATCTGACTCTTGCAGTCCCCAGGCTTCTCTGTCCATGGGATTTCCCAGGCAAGAATACTTGAGTAGGTTGCCATTTCCTTCCCCCAAAACATTACTGTTTACTTTGTCACTAAGTGATATGGAAATAAGACGACAAAGGCTAAAATAGATTTCTGAAACTTTAATTTCATTTTTGTTACATAAAAATTATATACATTTATATGCTGAGACTATATGATCCCAGTGTAAAGTGCAAATCAAAACTATACAGAATTAAATACAATAATATATAAAGCCAACAATAATATATATATGACATTTAATATCCTCTATGAAAACATGGCAAATTGAAATCTATGAAGTAGGAGAAATCCAAAAGTAGGTACATAATAAAAAATACGCAAGGTCAAGAAACCTTTTCATAGATCTTGACTTAGGTTTTATCTAAATTAAACAAAAATGTGGTGGCATTACCATCTTTCATCAACCTGAAAACTATAAACATTTCCCAAGACAGATCTTAAAGCTTTGTGAATATCTGCTTCCATGGCCTGGAGGTGAATGAGGAAAGATCTAGTGCTTTTTCAGACCAAAAAAAAAAAGGGTATGAATATGTTTTCAGTTCTACACTTCAAAGTGTGCAAATACATGTGAATTACATCCTGATATTTGCTCTCATAAAAGACTGCCAGTGTGGTACATTCACCTCAGCTTTAGCCCTCCAGAGAGGCAAGGGGCCTGGGAGTCAGTGGGGTAGGGTGGGGGAGCAGGGGGAGAGGGGCCAGTAGGTAGGCGGGAAGGGTGGTGGTTATTAATACACCAACTTGGTTTTTCCAAGATACTCAAAGTGCATGCATTGTCTAGCATGAATTTTAAACTCTGTAATCTGAGTCCTCAAGGAAACCCAGATTTCACCATTCTGAGTCCATTTCTCAAGTTCCTCTCCTATCACCACCCCGGGTTTGTGACGAACAATCGGCCCTGCTGGTCATTTTGGAGAATCTAGGGGGTTTCAAGGCTTGGCTCTCACTGTCAGAGCTGTGGTCTCTGCTGAGCAGGCTTGGGTCCCCCTGTCTCAAATCAAGCTTCTTCTGACTCTCTGACGTCTAGAGAAGAGGTGGACTGGCCTCGGAGCTTGGCCCTTCTCCTCCATCCTTGGTCAGCCCCGGAGTACCCTGCGCTGGGGCTGGAGAGAGCCAGCCCTCGGCGGGGAAGGCATAGGCCGCCTGGTTGGCCATGGCGTACGTGGTCTGTGCTGCGGCCCACAGAAGGCCCCGGAGCTGGACCAGCCGCTGCCAGCACTGCGGGGAATATCCCGGCTGCTTGTGCACGTGGACTATGCTCTGATAAATGGCCTCGGACATAGAGCGCAGGGAGGTCACGAGGCTTTTTCGGAGTGGAGGCACCTGGTCTTCGGGGGACCTGGATCTGGGCTGCTGGCTGCGCCCAGGGCGCCTCGGGTGGGGTCTTCTGGAGCGAGGAGCCCGGGTCTTTTCGCTAGAGCTGCTGCGGCCAGACTCAAGCACCTTCCGTTTCTTGTTTTCCGAAGTCACACTGGGTTCATCTGGAGAGGCCCCTACGGACAAAGCATACGGGTGAGAGACCTGCCACATCAATTTCCAAGGACCCTCCATCCCAGGGATCTCACCACACGCCTTAAGGTACACCCCACCTCTCCTGCGCCACACCCTCAGCTCTAGAACGAGGTGATGCTGCGCCCATCTTGGGCGCTCAAATGCTCCAGGGACCCCAGAGTTTCTAAACGCCTTCAGCCGTTGGACAACCACGCACTGGGCAGGTCACCTGTTTTCTCTTCACACACCTCGAGACCCAAAAGCAAGATCCTACCTGTTCTATCGCAGGTGCGGTCCCTGGAATCCATCTTCCGCTTTCTGGAACTCTCGGAACTGGAACCGCGTTCTGAATCTGTGGATCAGGTGAGAGTTTTGAGTGACTGCTTGCCACCCGTGCCTTGACAACCTAGCTGATCCCTGACACAAGAAGCCAAGATCGCAACAAAAGCTGGTTTGCCTGGTACGCATCCTAGAGTTCAGGATGGGCAAGGCCTGGCAGCCAAAGCTCACCTAGTTCCCTGCCCAGGGAGACTGGGGTACCCCCTGTTCTGTTCCTCTTCTCCAGAAAAATGAAGTCTTACCTGAAGGAGCAGTGCGTCTCTTTCTGTCTTGGGTCTCATTTTCCTTCAAATTCTCTTTCTCATCCATCTCGGGCTCCGACCCTGGAAAAAAGAGGGAATGAAATGACTGCCCTCCTTGAGGGACGCTTTAGTGTTTAGTCCATCCCTCACCCGTATTTCTGGGCAAATCTCTCAACTGAGGCCCTGCAGACGCATCCTATGCGAACTGGAGCCATACGGTTCTGGGGGATCATCGCCACAGTACTCAGAGCCCTCATAGGACTGAGGTTCGGCTCCTATCACCAATCTCCAAATAAAATACCCACAAATTAGATGTCCCTGATTCTATTCCTCCTTTCCACCCCAGACCAACAGGTCAGGTTCCTATCTGGCCTCTGGACGTGGCTAAGTGGAAAGACAAGGTCTTGCCTTTATCTTCAGATCGTTTCTCCTCCCCATCTGAGCCTCTTTCTTCCACGGAGTTCTGTTGGAGTTGGGAAGAGACTATTTCGCCTTTCCCTTCAGAGAGTTTCTCCTCCACATCAGAGCTCTTTTCTTCAAAGGAGTCCTGTTGAGAGGGGGTCTGGTCAGTGGGTTGTTCCATGGAAGGGCTGTAGGGGTACCGGTCTTCTGAGCCGGATTCCATCAGGAGCTCCAAACGAAGAGCCTGCTGTCAGAGAGGTTCAGAGTGAGACGTGTCCACTGGAGGGATGAACTGGCCTTTTATTAGAACTTCAGGGGGCGTGGCTTGTTCCTATTGGCTGATTGGATTATGCCTTCTTCTCGTGAGAGTAGGAGCCTTATTTGTGGTTGTACTGTCAGACAAGACTGAAGCGATTTAGCAGCAGCGGCAGCCATTTCCTGTTCCCTGGAATCTTCCCGACCCAGGGATCGAACCCTCGGCTCTTAAGTCTCCAGCATTGGCAGTCAGGTTCTGTACCACTAGTGCCACCAGGGAAGCTATGGTTTTAAATATTATACAAATTGGCAAAACCTAATTGTAGCACGTTGTTTCAGATGTATACATTTGAGAAAAAAGTGGAACGTATGAAGTAATGGTAAACACCTATAAAACATTCCATCCAATCAGGGGGATGGGATCGGTGATTAGGTTAGGATGATGGGATTATCTGGAGGGCCTAGCCAGTGGGTCCTGAGACAGTATAAAGACCAGCAGAAGAAGGAATTCTAGTCTGCAGTTGCTTCTCCAGTCATCTTGGTGAACATTCTGTCTCCAGTGGTTTTGTGCAATGTCCACGGATTTAATCGGCTCAGGACAGAGGGCAAGGACACAGCTTAGTTCTGATTTCTCCTATACTCAACTAATCCCTCAGAGAAATTGCTGAGTGGGACAAATCTACTGAGGACCAATTTGAGTGTTGAGGTGAGGATTAGTTAATTGTTAAATAGCATTTCTTGGCATCGTGCCTGCTTCACGAAATACTTCTAAAATGTCCATTTTTAGATGAAAGTCAAACTTTTTAAATAATGGTTACTCGGGGACTGATTTGTTTGTGTGTGTGTGGCGGGGGTGGGGGAGGGTGGGGGTGGTGGTGAGCGGTTGGATTATCAGTTATGGAGCCCTGTTGTCTTTGAGCAAGGGCTTTAAAAAATTGTGAGTTGTTAACTTCTCTCTATCCTGGTGTACTCAGGAAAATTAGTTTGCAGCTGATTTAAATTCAGGACCCTGAATATTTTTAATGCATGGGTTTTTTTTTTTTTTAAACAGGGTCTATTTTTATTGCAGTTTTTAGCTCACAGCAAAAATGAGCAGGAAGCTCAAATATTTCTATGTACCCCGCCTCCCCAACTCATGCATATCCTCTCCCACTGGCAGCATAGGCTTAAATATTTTAAACATAGTATATAATTGCAAAGTTGTAGTCATATGTCTGTCTTTCTAAGATTATATGGAATGCCAAAGACCAAATTATATTATATTTCTTCATTTCTACACACTGGATATAATTTGGAGTGTGACAGAATGGTTAACAACCACTAGAACATTCCATCCAATCAGGGGAGGTGGGCGGGGCTCTGTTACCATGTGATTAGATTAGGATGATGGAGTTACCTGAGGGTGTGGCCAGGAGGTCCAATGGTTAAGACTCTGCACTTCCATGGCAGACGGCCAAAAAATAAAAATATAAAATACTGAGTTACTCATTTATTTTTATCCCAATGTGTTTAGCAGAACAAATTTGGAGCTGGTTGAAATTTAGGACCCTGATCACAAACCTGTAACAGCTATGTGGAAACCAGAGTTACATTTTCTTTTTAGAAATTTTATCTTTTTATTTTTTGGCCTCCTCCCATGGAAGCGCAGAGTTTTAACCACTGGACTGCCAGGAAGTCCCAGAGATGAGTGATTCTAACTTAATTTGTGTTTGGGAAGTGCTTCCTCAGTACTTGAAATTGGTCATGGAAAATATGAAGAGAAAACACACTTTATTCTAGACCATCAAATATCCCAGTCCCATGATCAGATATACCGTGTGCTGACCCTTTCTTTCCTGTTCCTGGTAGAACTGTCTTTTCTTTTTCTTACTATAATCCATTATGGTAAATTTTATTTACTTCTTATGACAGCTTGTGGAATAGGATATATTCCCACTGCAATCTATTTGTATTTCCATTAGATCCTATTGATTTTTTAGTCAACCCATTCCATCCTTTCAAAGTAGTTCCCTGAATGAGGAGGCTTCCCAGGAGATTCAAGGGTAAAGAATACACCTGCAATGCAGGAGACATGGGTTTGATCCCTGGGTTGAGACGATCCCCTGAAGGAGGAATTGGCAACCCACTCCAGTATTCTCCCCTGGAGAAACCCATGGACAGAGGAGCCTCACTGGCTACAGTCCATGGGTCAGAAGAGTCCGAGAGCACTGAGGGACTAATGTTTTCACTATATTGTTTAAATGAAGTAGTTATACATGTATCTTTCTAAAGTCATAGGGAATGGCAAAGACCAAATTCGACTATTTTTTTCAGGTTTATACTTCGAAATAAAGTGGGAGTGTAAAAGAATGGTAAAAACGCAATACAACATTCTATCCAATCACGTTAGGTGGGCGGGGCCTTGTCACGTGATTAGGTGAAGGAGATGGGGATATTGGGAGGGCGTGGCCGGGGGGGGCGGTCCTAAGACAGTATAAAGGCCAGCAGAAGCCATTCTGGTCAGTGGTCTCTTCTCTCTTCATCCAGGTAACGCTCTGTTCTCCAGCGGTTTGCCCAGTGTCCACATATCTGAGCGGCTCTGGACAGACAGCAAAAGCACGGTTGAATTCTTTTCTCTTTGGGGGCCTCAGTTTATCTTCAGCAAACTAGGAGATTGGGAAATCTCTGCCGTGGTCCATTTTCAGGCATTGAGGTAAGGATTAGTTAATTCTTTGCTAGAATTTCTAGCACAGTGCTGATTCACAAAATACTTCTGAAGTGTTAATTTTTACATGAAGGTTAATGTCTTGTATACAGTAGAATGTTTCAGTTATATAAATTTATATGTATTTTTTCATATTCCTTTCCATTCGGTTTGTAATAGGATATTGAATATAGTTTCCTGTACCATACAGTAAGAACTTGTTGTTTATCCATTTTATATATAATAGTTTGCATCTGTTAACTCCAATCTCTCACTTTATCCCTCCCTCACCCCTCGTCACCCTTGGCAACCACAATCTGTTCTCTATGTCTGTGAGTCTGTTTCATAGATAAGTTCACTTATGTCATATTTTAGATTCCACATATAAGTGAAATCATAAGATATTTGTCTTTCTGACTTACTTCACTTGTATGAGTATCTCTAGGTCCATTCATATTTCTACAAATGGCATTATTTCATTCTTTTTTATGCCTGAGTAATACTCATATTTACCACATTTTCTGTATCCATTCATCTGTGGATGAGCATTTAGGTTGTTTCCATGTCTTGGCTATTGTAAATAGTATCACCTTATTTTTCATTAATTGGTACTCTGTTCCCAGTAGAAGAATAGGTACATATCCTTTGAATAAAAGGTAGCAGGTGAGATGGTAGACAGAGAAGAGGGATGGAACTTGACTGTCCTGTATGTGGGAGGTTCTAAGAATGTCTAAAATTCAATGGCCTAAAATTCAATGTCTAAAATAAAATTTCATTTTCTTTACTCCACAGAGAAAGAGAATCTCCGAGGTAAAACCAGCAGCGATGGACCCCAGCAAACTTTCCATGGAACAGGGTAAAGCATTCTTACAGGAGATCGGGATCCCACAAAGAGATGTAAGTACTCGAGGTTTTAGGTCGGGCAAGTAGGATGCTGAGGAATAAGGTGGACTTCCGCTCTGGTGTCAGTGCTAAGGCAGGCTTTCCTGTGCACAGGGGTGAAATTCAGTGATGAACAACATGGGTGGGCATAGGAAAGGGTGCTTGGAGATTGAGTTCAATCATATGACCAATAATTCAATCAAACTCAATCAAAAATTGAGTTTCGATCTGATGGAGACAAAAGAGAACCAACATGCTACGGCTCTGGCTCTTCAGTTCTCACTTGGAGATTCCCAGTATTCCCTTAACACCCCACGTTCAGCCCCTGCTGCCTGCTCCTTGAAGATAACAAGAAAACACATTATGGGGTTGGAGGAAAGAACGTTTACACTCAGACTAGCATTACATTAAATACCTTAGGAAACTGGGAGTGTTTTTCATCTTCTGTAACCCCAAGGCTTCTTCCTGGGTGCAAAACTCAGATTGTATGTTGGTTCTCTTTTGTCTCCATCAGCTCGACTTGATGACAGAGAAATGGGTAGTTGATGCTTCCGTGGAGGTTCTGCTACGGTTCCCTCTATCGCCAGGAGAGGACCCAACTGCCCGCTGTGTCCCCGATAAAAAATGTCAGCCTCCAGAGCACAAGCCTCACGGAGCTCCACAGAGACCTGGAGTCCAAGAGGAGAGGTAGGTCAGACATCAGACAGTGATGTGGGTAGAGCCTGGAGGGATTCCCAAGGGCACAGATGTAGCTGTAGATTTCTGCTTGCATAGATTAAAAAAAAAGTTGTTTTTTTTTCTGGAGTATAGTTGCTTTACCATAGGTCAGTTTCTGCTGTACAGCAAAGTGAATCAGGCACATGTATACATATATCCCCTCTTCCTTGGGTTTCCCTCCCATTTAGGTCACCACAGAGCTTTGAGTAGAGTCTCCCCTGTTATACAGTAGGTTCTCATTAGTTATCTGTTTTATACGTAGTATCCCAATTCCTCCCTCCAGTAGACTTTAACACAATTATTTATTTAGTTATTGGCTATACTGGGTCTTTGATGCTGCACGGGCTTTTCTGTAGGTGCGGCGAGCATTGTGTGTGTGGGGTACTCTTTCTAGTTGCCATGTGTGGGCTTCTCTATGGCAGAGCACAGGCTCTGGGGCACTCCGGCTCCAACAGTTGCAGCTCTTGGGCTCTGGGCACAGTAATTGTTTAGGCACAATAGCTTTAGTTTAGGCACAATAGTTGTGGCACACAGGCTTTGCTGCTCCACAGCATGTGGGATCGTCCCGGACCAGGGATTGTCTCCTGCCTGGCAGGTGAATTTTTCACCACTGAGCCACCAGGAAGACCCTCCCCACCCTCAATAGACTTTTGACTTGTGTGTGCCCCAGCACAGCACAGCACAGCCTCAGCCTGGTGTGAGTTTGCACATATATGGGAGCTTGTACAAGGACCCTCAGACTGCTTGTTCATCTGTGGCTTTGTGCAAAAGCCTCTATTGAACATTGACCTATGGGGTTGGGGTCATGTCTGAAATTTCACAGGTGTTCATTAATTTACATGTCACATCTTTGCAACGCTTTGTCGGAAGAACTGGCAGGTTTTCTCAGTGAGAAGTTGTTATGTGAAAATTGTGAGTTTTCTGAAAATATGTGGGAAAAAATTCCATAGTTGTTGGCTGCCTCTGTTTTGGCTTTAATAAATATTGGTAGATGCTTAAATGTTGGAGGGAGTACTTGGCTAAAAATCTAAAATTCAGGCCCAAGTTTAGGTGGAAATTCTCAGGGAGAAACATTAGAAGTAGCCCTGATCATAGCCAAGTCATCAAAACCAGGCATTCAAGGTTGCAAATCTAATTTCCCTGTTTGTTAATAAGAGGATTCATCTCAGGCAGTGTCCTACTCTGGAACTAAGTAATGGTGGGAAAAGATGACACATTTCACAGAATGGGACATGGGTTCATGAGTAGACCAACTCACAGAGGGTGTGCCTTAGTGTGTGTCCAACTCTCTTGCGACCCCATGGACTGCAGCAGGCCAGGCTTCCCTGTCTATCTCCAGCTCCCTGAGTGTGCTCAAACTCATGTCCATTGAGTCAACGATGCCATCAACCATCTCATCCTCTGTCATCCCCTTCTCCTCCTTCCCTCAGTTTTTTCCAGCATCAGTGTCTTTTCCATCAGGGTCTCTGTGTTTACCTGTATTTTTTTTCTTGTGACTAGAAAATCCAACAGCCAACTCCCAAGGAAGAATGCCCAGAAGCCCCAGGAGGTGAGGCAGATAAAAAGTCACTACATTCATCAACTGCCCCAGAGACCTACTATGGCTCAGAATGTGAAGAAGCTACTGAGGGGACCTGTGGAGCAGAGGACTACTTTCTCAGATGAGAATAACAAGGTAGGTGGAAGCTTGGATGTTTCAAGAACCAAGGTGTCTGCATGCATCCCAGAGAGTGGATTTTACTGTGGAAATGTTTGCAAGATCTTAGTTCCCCAAGTAAGTACTGAACCCCTGCTTGGGGCAGTGAACGTGCTGAGTCATAACCACTGGACCACCAGAGAACTCAAAAACATCTGTGTCTTATGACTCAGATGTTCTTACTTATCCAAGGCTGGCTTGGTTTGTAGTATCCTCACCAGGGCAATTGACCCATCAACTCCTCTGAGGAGCAACTTTATTCAATGTTCAGTGTCATGTCAAGCTGGGTGTTTTCCAATGCACAAACCTAGCTCATTTTTATCACCTTTAGACACTAGGTTCTTTTCTCCTTGATCTCTCTAAAATGCTCTGTGGGCAGCACCATCAGTTCAGTTCAGTTCAGTTCAGTCACTCAGTCATGTCTGACTGTTTGCAACCCCATAGACTGCAACATGCCAGGCTTCCCTGTCCATCACTAACTCCCGGACTTTACTCAAACTCATGTCCATTGAGTCGGTGATGCCATCCAACCCCTCTGTCGTCCCCTTCTCCTCCCACCTTCAATCTTTCCCAGCATCAGGGTCTTTTCCAATGAGTCAGTTTTTCTTATCAAGTGGCCAAAGTATTGGAGTTTCTGCTTCAGCATCAGTCCTTCCAATGAAAAATCAGGACTGATTTCCTTTAGGATGGACTCATTGGATCTCCTTGCATCATGGTATCTCTAATTTCCTGGCAGCTCTGGTCCATGTCTTCTATCCCAAATCAATATGCAACTTCAAAAATCTGTCCTTATGCAGCTGATCCTGAAACAATGCAAGAGTTAGGAGCTGCAAACCTTAGTCAGTGGAAAATCCAACTATGACTTTAGAGCCAGCCCTGTGGTCCATTATACTTGCAGTTGGTTTCCCATCTGATAATTCAACCAACTTTGGATGTGGTCATCCTACAGTATGTATGGATGAAAAATATCTGAGTGTAAATGGATCTGCCCCGTTCAACCCATGTCTCAAAGAGTCAACTGTATTAACCTTTGAAATTTGCCTGTGGGGACTTCTCTGGCGGTCCAGTGGTTAAGACTCCATGCTTCCAATGCAGGGGGCATGGGTTCGATGCCTGGTCAGGGAACAAAGATCCCACATACAACGTTGGTATGGCTTTAAAAAAGTTGAAAAAAACTATAAAATAAATTAATCTGAAAAAAGATTGCCTGTGACACCTGTTAACTCCACACTCCTCCCCCACCCCCAGGTGAAGTGCAGAAACTGTGGTGCTTTTGGACACCTGGCCACCAGCAAGTGGTGCCCCATGAAGTCCTGGGCTGGGGCCGTTGCTCCACAGCCTTTGGGCTCCAAGAGGAAGGAGAATCTGGAACCGAGGAGACCCCAGGACATCCAGACTCCAATGTTCTTTAATGAGGCTGTAAGAGAGCAGGAACCAGAACCAAGGTGAGGAATCCTGGAATTCAGAATGATTTGTGGTGGTGGGGGGAACACCCTCAGAGCTCATTCTAGTCCTGAGAATCACAATGGGGGAAGGGCCAGCAGCTCTCTTGAAAGGATGGAGAGAACCACCTGAGAGTGTTCAAGGATGAGCCCTCAGGAAGGGAAGAGGCGCTTCCTGGGAGAGGAAGCTGCCTCTGAAATGGTGGAAGGACTTGCCTTTGCAAAAATCTCAGAACCTTGGCCGCCTTCCTCACCCCAAACAGGGGCTAAGACCAGGCTCCAGGGCTGCTCTTGGTTCCTGGTCAGTGGTGAAGACAGAAAGGTGGGGGCATCCAGACACTTAAGATGAACTGTTCTGCAGGCAAGAGGTGCAGCAGAGAAATGCTGTTCCCCAGACCCACCCCGTGAGTTGCCAAGGGAAGAGGCAGAGACCCTGGCAGGAGCCTGAGGAGTTGTGTGCCTTCATGAGGGTGAGTCTTGCCCAAGCCCCCTTGCTCTGTTCCTCCCTTCCATCCCCCTTGTGCTTCTATGTGATAGAGCACTCTTGCTTGGAAAATCCCATGGACGGAGGAGCCTGGTAGTCCACAGGGTCGCTAAGAATCGGACATGACTGAGCGACTTCACTTCACTTCATGCCTAGCATGTGTGCAAGGTCATGTTAAACCCGGGCTGACCGCTAGGTGTCCTGTTTTTTGTTTTCATTTTCTATATTTTTCAGGTTCCATTTTTTTTTCACACTGTGGGTTGGGGAATCCAAAATTCTGGTCCCGCTTTATTTTAATTTTTTCTCTTTTGTGCAAGTAGGCCAGCAAAAGCTAGTGAAGGCATTTCAGCATTTTTATTGTTCAGTGGCTCAGTAGTGTCCGATTCTTTGCCACCCCATGGACTGTAGCATGCCAGGCTTCCCTGACCTTCACCATCTCCTGAAGTTTACTCACATTCAGGTCCATTGAGTTGGTAATTCTATCCAACCATCTCATCATCTGTTGCTCCTTCTCCTCCTGCCCTCAGTCTTTCCCAGCATCAGGGTCTTTCCCAGTGAGTTGGCTCTTCACATCAGGTGGCCAACTTACTGGAGCTTCAGCTTCAGGATCAGTGCTTCCAATGAATAATCAGGGATGATTTTAGCATACAAAGTGTTTTATCACATGCCTTCTCTGACTTCCAAGTCCAGATGAGGCATCTTTTAACTTGCAATTACTCCTAATTGTCCTCAAAAAGATAGTTGCTATTGACATTCTCCACATTGCATAGGAAAATGTTTCTACCGTTGACCTTAACAACAGACAGTATAGGGAAGTTTTCATGGCCATAACTGATGGGCAAAAGCCTCGGATTGGTATTGTAATTTTCCCCCTTGACCACCTCTGAGGTGGATTTCTCTGCAAATGTGTAATGACCATTTATTTGCATGTCTTCTCTGTGAAATTTAATTTTGCATGTGTTGTCTGTGTCTAATTGGGTTGTTTCTCTTCCTGTTGTAGAAAAAACTCCTAGCGTATATTTATTTTCCGTCTATTGTATTTCATTTTATTTTATATATATTACCTATATATATTTATATTGTATTAGTCTGCCAGCGAATACATTTGTTCCAAATTGCTTATGATCTTCCTGTTTTCTATTACTATATGGTTGAAACGATCAGTGCCGTATTGCATTCAGTTAGATGATTCTGACTCCCGAGGTATCTAATGAGGTTCCCTCTCCCACAGCAACCCACCCGGCCGATGCCTGTCCAAACGTCCAAGAGGAGACCTGTCCTAGGCCCTGTCGTCATGGGTCAGCCACTGGCCCAGATCCCCAAGAAGAGATGACTCTGCCCTTGAACTGAGTGCTTGTGGACACAAGACACGAGGTGGACGCTAATGCCTCACCCACCCAGCTGTGCAGACCTTCTGCCTGGAGGCCCCTCTCATGGCCGAGTCGACAGCCAGTGGGCCTGATGGTGTCCCGTGGGATATTCCACTCCACCCGGCTTGCCCTGGGTTGTGTCTGTGACCTCTGGGCACAAAGCTAATGTCCTGATGTGGGCTCAAAGCCCAGCCCCCAACGTGCTGCAGAACACAGTGCAGCATCCAGGCATGACTTGAGAGGGCTTCTTAGATCCCCATGCAGACTTGCCAGAATCTCTCACCAAAAGGCAAACTTGGCCTGTCTTACAGCTTCCAGCCCCATTCCCAGCCACCTGCTCTGGGGCTGCCAGGCTCTCCCATGTCCCCTCAGTACACCTGGACTTGGATCCTAACAAGCACCCACGTGACCAGGAAGACACCACCCGTGGCGCCCAACTTTTTTCCTGGCTGCACTCTGCGGCATGTGGGATCTTAGTTCCCTAACTGGGAATGAACCCTCACCCCCTGCATTGGGAGAGTGGAGTCTTACCACTGCACGCCCCCAGGAAAGCCCCTTCATGCCTGCAGGCTCCACCCAACTCAGTTTGGCCGAGCCCTGTCAGGATCTGCAGTGTCCCCAGGGGTGGGAAGGAGGCAGGAGGACGAACTGAGTAGTAGCACTGAATGGCTAGTGGGAAGTTGCTGTAGAACACAGGGAGCTCAGCCCAGTGCTCTGTCATACCCTGGAGGGGTGGGGTGGGGTGGGAGGTGGGAGGGAGTGTCTGGAGGCAGGGTACATATGTAGTCTTATGGCTGACTGTTGTGTGGCAGAAATCAACACAGCCTTGTGAAGGAATTATCCTCCAGTTAAAACTAAATTAAAAAAAAAAAAAGATCTGGAGTGTCTCCAATCCACACCATGAGTGTTTCTGGTCAGCCAGACAGAACTGTCTTTATAAGGTGGGATGAGGGCTGGCCAAGCTCCAATCTCAGGTGCTTCCTCCACTCAAGAAGTCCACACTCATTGGTGAGAACCGTCACATCAGTGAGGAATCTGAGGGACAGGTGTGTCCTCGTCTCTTTCTCCCCTGAGTGACCGTGTGACCCTCCCCCTCGCTCCCATGGAGGGAGGCTCGTCTTCAAGTATCGCAAGATTGGGATGAGCCTGAGTGGCGTAGAGTTGGAAAGATGTAGGCATCCCTGAGTCTGGTGAATCTGCACTTGCCTGTGCAGATTCTGGAACTCCAGACATGACTGGGGACCGAGGGACAAACACTGCCTTGACGTTTTGTAAATTTATGTTGTATTTAAAATGGAGCTTGCGAAATTATCATAGGTAGTCCTTTGTAAGTTAGCTATGTAAGAAGTGGAATACAAAGAAACTGTGTTATAATGTCAGTAGAAAGCTATGAAATTCATCCGTGTGGATGAGTAAATGACTAAAATATGGGTAACTGGGCAAAAGGCCTCTTTATGATTTTGGAAAATGTCTGAAGAATTTCGGTGGAAGTTCTTTTCACTTGGTTAAGGGCACTTATTTTCTTAACTTTTTACAGTTTGTTATCAAAAACCATTATGATGTTATTTTTTGATTGATTTAAGTATTAATAAAATGCTCTGAAATAGAATGTATATTGTAGGTGTTTTCATTTTTGTTTGTCACCTCAAGTTAATTTTCTTTATTTTTCTTCATCAAATTCTCTTGAGTAAAGAGGATCTTGGTACCTGCAGTGAAGTCCAGGGACTAGCTTGAAAGAAATACAAATCCTTAGCCACAAGCCAGTACTCTCAAACTAATATCTTGAATCTTATTAATAGTTCATATGCAGCTTGATAAGCGCAAAAATAAACTGGACCTGACTTTGCACATCAGAATCACATGGTGAGCTTTAAAAGTTGTCATGACTGGGTCCTGCTCCCAGAGATATTTCTTTACTGGGTTTGGCATGGTGTGAGACGATTGGGGTTTCCCAGGTGGTGCAGTGGTAAAGAATCTGCCTGCCAGTGCAGGAAACACCTGAGAGGTGGGTTCAACCCTTGGTTTGGAAAGATGCTCTGGAGTAGGAAACGGCAAGCCAGTCCAGTATTCTTGCCGGGAAAATCCCATGCACAGATGAGCCTGGTGGGCTATAGTCCAAGGGGTCTCAAAGAGTAGGACATGACTGAGCACACACACACATACACACATGAAAATATTGAAAATATGAATATTGGTCTCTTGCCCCTCGCTTCCTGGCACCAAGCTTGTAGTTCAGTTCAGTCGCTCAGTTGTGTCCGACTCTTTCTGACCCCATGGACTGCAGCATGCCACGCCTCCTTGTTCATCACCAATTCCTGGAGTTTACTCAAACTCATGTCCATCTAGCCTGCGATGCCATCCAACCATCTCATCCTCAGAGCTTGTAAGACCCATGTAAATTCCTAAGTGATAAGAATACTAGTGAAATGGAACAAAACCCTCTGTTTTTTTTCCCGTGTCCTCTGATTGCCTTTTGTCTGTGGGAAAAATGTTAGCCAAAGAATAAGTTTAATCAGAGAAGTGAGAAAATGCAGAAACAAAGGCAAACAGTCCAACAAGACTAAATAATAACAATTTGGTTATTAAGCAAAGTCAAGGACATTTAGTTCCTTCTCAAGTACATAACAAGACTGTAGCCATGACAACAGCTGACTCAGTTCTGAGACTGGACCTCAAAGAAATGGAAACAAACTGATCTTGTGACTGAAGATTAGCTGTACCTAAAACAATCAAGACAACACTGGTCAGACCACCGGAGACCAATTTCAAGATGACTGTCAGAGCTGACTGTTGTTTGTGCATGTAGCCTCCTCCCTCCATCTATAAAAGCTATAGGGGTGAAGAGTTAGCCTTTGGACAGGAGCCCATTCTTGGATGACCCCTGGTTGCCGGCATTCAAAATAAAGCAAATTTCCCTTTCCACCAACCTGGATTGTTTATTGACTTTGGAGCAGGTGAGCCCCCGAACCCCATTCTCACTTACACTAGGAGCGTATTTTGTTCTATTGAGGTGACTCAAGTTGGGCTCTTGGATGGAGGCTGATCACTGGAAAGATCAAGCCATGATTCTGTCATTGTTCAGTCGCTAAGTCGTGTCTGACTCTTTTCAACCCCATAGGCTGCAGCACGTAGGCTTTCCTGTCCTTCACTATTTCCTGCAGTTTCCTCAAACTCATGTCCACGGAGTCGGTGATGCTATCTAACCATCTTATCCTCAGCGACCTCCTTCTCCTTTTGCCTTCAATCTTTCTCAGCATCAGAGTTTTTTCCAATGGGTCAGCTCTTTGCACCAGGTGGACAAAGTGTTGGAGCTTCAGTTTCAGCATTAGTCATTTCAGTGAATATTCAGGGTTGATTTCTGTGATTAGAAGCTTGGAATTTTCAACTTGCCCTTCATCTTCCAGAGAGGGTGGAGGGGGCTAGGAACAGAATTAATTATTGATCATGCCTACATGAGTAAGCCTTCATAACATCTCAGTTCTGGGAATGTTTGGTGAATTTCCAGGTTGGCAGGCATGTTCACCCTGAGAGAGTGAAGCAGCCCAAATCCACAAGTGCCAAAGCTCCCGTGACTCGGACCATCTCAGACCTTCTCCTCTGTGTCTATTCATCGGGCTATTCATCAATAATCTTTACCATGCTGCTGCTGCTGCTGCTGCTGCTAAGTCACTTCAGTCGTGTCGAATCTATGTGACCCTATGGAGAGCAGCCCACCAGGCTTCTCTGTCCACAGGATTCTCTAGGCAAGAATACTGGAGTGGGCTGCCATTTCCTTCTCCAACCTTTACCATCTCATTTCATTAATGTTAGCTTCAATAAATATTTCTCTGAGTTCTATGATCTGTTATAGCAAAAATTATTTTGGCTGTGCCACATGGCTTGTGGGATCTTTCTTTCCTAACCAAGGATCAAACCCATATCCCCTGCAGTGGAAGCATGGAGTCTTAACCACTAGACCACCAAGGAAGTCCTCATAAGCACAGATTTAAATTGGCATACCCCGGAACCTGGCAAGTGCACTTTCATTAGACTGATCATCACACTGTATTTTACTTAATTAGTGCTTACTTATCCCAGTTGTCTTACTCCTTTTAGGCTGCTATATCATAGACTGGTGGCTTAAAGACTAAACATTTACTTCTGACAGTTTTAAAAGATAAGTCCTAGATCAAGGCACCAGCAGATTCAATGTTGAGTGAGCGCCCCTATCCTGCTTCATCAGTTCAGTTCAGTTGCTCAGCTGTTTCCGGCTCTTTGAGACCCCCACGGGCTGCAGCACACCAGGCTTCCCTGTTAACCACCAACTCCTGGAGATTGCCCAAACTCATATCCATTGAGTAGATGATGCCATCCAATCAGCTCATCCTCTGTTGTCCCCTTCTCCTCCTGCCTTCAATCTTTCCCAGCATCAAGGTTATTTCCAATGAATCAGTTTGCCACACCAAGTGGCCAAGGTATTGGAGTTTCAGCTTCAGCATCAGTCCTTCCAATGAATATTCAGGACTAATTTCCTTTAGGATGGACTCGTTGGATCTCCTTGCTGTCCAAGGGACTCTCAAGAGTCTTCTCCAACACCACAGTTCAAAAGCATCAATTCTTCGGTGCTCAGCTTTCTTTATAGTCCAACTCTCACATCCATACAAGACTACTGGGAAAACCATAGCCTTGACGAGATGGACCTTCGTTGGCAAAGTATTGTCTCTGCTTCTTAATATGCTACCTAGGTTGGTCATAGCTTTTCTTTCAAGGAGCAAGCATCTTTTAATTTCATGGCTGCAGTCACCATCTGCTGTGATTTTGGAGCCCCCAAAATAAAGTCTGACACTGTTTCCACTGTTTCCCCATCTATGTGCCATGAAGTGATAGGACTGGATGCCATAAGCATAGTTTTCTGAATGTTGAGTTTTAAGCCAACTTTTTCACTCTCCTCTTTCACTTTCATTGAGAGGCTCCTTAGCTTTCTGCTAAAGAGGTTCTTTGCTTTCTGCCATAAGAGTGGTGGTGTCTGCATATCTGAGGTTATTGATATTTCTCCCGGGAATCTTGATTCCAGCTTGTGCTTCATTCAGATGCTTAGGAAGCATGACTTCAAGGAAAGCTAGTGGAGGTGATGGAATTCCAGTAGAGCTATTCCAAATCCAGCTTGTGCTTCATCCAGCCTGGCATTTCACATGATGTACTGGTTCCAAATTGGGAAAGGAGTACGTCAAGGCTGTATAATGTCACCCTGCTTATTTAACTTCTATGCAGAATACATCATGAGAAACGCTGGGCTGGATGAAGCACAAACTGGAGTCAAGATTTCTGGGAGAAATGTCAATAATCTCAGATATGCAGATGACACCATCCTTATGGCAGAAAGCAAAGAAGGACTAAAGAGCCTCTTGATGGAAGTCAAAGAGGAGAGTGAAAAAGTTGGCTTAAAGCTCAACATTCAGAAAATGAAGATCATGGCATCTGGTCCTATCACTTTATGGCAAATAGATGGGGAAACAATGGAAACAGTGAGAGACTTTATTTTTGGGGCTGCCAAATCACTATAGATGGTGACTGCAGCCATGAAATTAAAAGACGCTTGCTCTTTGGAAGAAAAGCTATGACCAACCTAGACAGCATATTAAGAAGCAGAGACATTAGTTTGCCAACAAAGGTTCGTCTCGTCAAGGCTATGGTTTTTAGAGTAGTCTTGTATGGATGTGAGAGTTGGACTATAAAGAAAGCTGAGCACCGAAGAATTGATGCTTTTGAACTGTGGTGTTGGAGAAGACTCTTGAGAATCCCTTGGACTGCAAGGAGATCCAACCAGTCCATCCTGAAGGAGATCAACCCTGGGATTTCTTTGGAAGGAATGATACTAAAGTAGAAGCTCCAGTACTTTGGCCACCTCATGCGAAGAGTTGACTCACTGGAAAAGACTCTGATGCTGGGAGGGATTGGGGGCAGGAGGAGAAGGGGACAACAGAGGATGAGATGGCTGGATGGCATCACGGACTCGATGGATGTTGAGTCTGAGTGAACTCTGGGAGATGGTGATGAACAGGGAGGCCTGGAGTGCTGTGATTCATGGTGTCACAAAGACTGAGCTACTGAACTGAACTGAAGGTCACTTGTTACTGAACAAGGATCATTATTTCCTTGCTTCATCATCAGAAAGCATTTAGAGAATCATTTTCAAAGGCATTTGTCTCTTTCCCACACACTTCTAACCCAACATCCTTTGCTGCCCTTCTTTTATGTTCAAAGAAAGCTGTGATATAAACCCCTTCAGACTCCTGGTCTCTGAAGCTGGAGACCCCCTACCTGTAGACAGGTGGTCACAATGCAAATTATTTTGCGAAAACCTGTGTCCCCAGGCTGCAGAGGGGAATGAAAGAAATGAAGGACTCAAGATATCTTTGAGAAGAATTTTGATCTTCCTAGGTGGCACAATGGTAAAGAAATGGCCTGGCGAGGAAGGAGACGTGAGAGAGATGGGTTCGATTCCAGGGTTGGGAAGATCCCCGGCTTAGGAAATGACAACTCACTCCTGTTGCAGCCAAGAAATTAAAAGACGTTTACTCCTTGGAAGGAAAGCTATGACAACGTAGACAGCATATTAAAAAGCAGAGACATTACTCTGTCAACAAAGGTCCCTCTAGTCAAGGCTATGGTTTTCCCAGTAGTCATGTATGGATGTGAGAGTTGGACTACAAAGAAAGCTGAGAGCCAAAGAATTGATGCTTTTGAACTGTGGTGTTGGAGAAGACTCTTGAGAATCCCTTGGGCTGCACAAAGATCCAAGCAGTCGGTCCTAAAGCAAATCAGTCCTGGGTGTTCATTGGAAGGACTGATGTTGAAGCTGAAACTCCAATACTTTAGCCACCTGATGCGGAGAGCAGACTCATTTGAAAAGATCCTGATGCTGGGAAAGATTGAGGGCAGGAGGAAAAGGGGACGACAGAGGATGAGATGGCTGGATGGCATCACCAACTCAATGGACATGGGTTTGGGTGAACTCAGGGATTTGGTGATGGACAGGGAGGCCTGGCGTGCTGTGGTTCATGGGGTCTCAAAGAGTTGGACATGACTGAGTGACTGAACTGAACTGAACCTGTATTCTTGTGTGAAAAGTTCCATGGACAGAGAAGCCTGGAGGGCTACAGTCCACAGGGTCGCAAAGAGTTGGACACGACTGAGATACGGAGTATGCACAGCTGAGAGCAAAGCCTTTTCAAAACCCAAGGCCCCCAGGTGATTCCCACCAAGCAGTCATCCCCCACCTCCCCTCCCCTCCTTCAAGGGCACAGCACAGGCCACACCCATCCTAGAAAGAGCCTCTCCCCAGGGAATCAGGTTGACATTCTTTGTTTCTAGAAGTTCCCGCCCTAACTCCTCCCTTTCTGAGGTCTCCTGAGTGCTGAGTGTGAGGCTGCAGCTCCGGGCTCCTAAACGCGGGTCTTCCTCCTGCGTTATTTCAGAAACCCTCAGAGCCTGGGTCTGGTAGCCCAGTTGGCGGGTCCATTATTGTCTCTCATGAATTGTTCTGCGGTCTGCTCTCTGTAACACAAGAAGAAAGGAGAACTCGCAGGGGCGGTCTGCAACGAGCGTGCAGGAAAGGTGAGCACCAAACCCAGGATGTGATTAGCATATCAAGTTAGTCTTGATTACCTACTAGGAGAACACAGAAAGTCAGAAAAGGGTGAGAGAACCAAGAAAACTTTTTCTTCTTGCTCACTGCAGCAGTTGCAGGCTTAAGAGTTGTGTTGTTGCATTTGAAGGTATTTTCACAACATGTAGTTATGAGTTTGCAACATAATATCCCCAGAGAAGACACAGAGCAGGAGGAAGAAGAGGAGGAAATGGCAGCTTCTCAGGTAATTGTCCTGTCCCTGGTCTGGGGCTGTGTCTGCTTTTCCTTCTGAAATGCCTGGACTGAGAATCTGCAAACCTTTAGTTCTCCGCTTCTAATTTTTCTGCCTGGGGTGTCTGTTATCAAAGCCTTGTTTTCTCTCTCTTTTCTTTTAACAGTGAAGCCAGTCTCCTTAGACTATTTCTCCCTTGTGTCCCAGAGCCTTTTCTCTATTGTTTGTATCCCAGTTTTCTAGAGAGAGTGATGCATTCCCAACGTGAAAAGTGACTTTCAACTGGTGAATGTATTCCCTTGGTGAGAGATCAATTGGGAGAGGCACTGGTATCTGAGATTCCCACTAGGATGTAGTTCAGTGTTGGGATCTTAGAGAAGCAGGGGAAATAAATGCATTGATGAGTTTATGTCTGGATGCAATCCAGTTCTTTAGAACAGGAGTAAGAAAATGTCCTTATAAGTAGAATGAACTCACCAGTCCAGAATTTTTCAGAAATGAAAAAAGTAGCAGACACTGCCCTCTCTATCTATAAGAAAGAATGGCTGCTAAACGTATTATTAGGTTACAGATCATGGGAGGTAAATATGAACTGAAATTTGCTTAAAACTGACATCTTTTCACCATAGGTTCAGATCATGGATTCCATAATATTGCCAAAATATCCGGTGGTAATAGTGCATTTTTCTTTGTACTTCTTACCCCATGACCTCAGATGTTCACTGGTTTAGATGTTTGTGTGAGATTCCCATGCTGTGAAGTTCTTTTTTTTTTTTTTTTTTCTGTCTGTCTTGAACAAGAGTCTTGGAAAGAAAAACTGAGGGATGTGTCTAACTATCACAGTTAATGGGGAAACTCAGTATCTTTTTAGTTTCTCTCTGGTTTGGAAAATGAACACTGTTGGCTAAAACCAATGCACAACTTGATAGCTGTGAATCAAGCTTTATCTAGGGCAAAATGAGGACTGCAGCCTTGGAGACAGCACCTCAAAGAGCTCTGAGAGACTGCTTTATGGTGGCAGTGGGGGAAAGTCAGTCTATATAAGGTTTTGGCGAAGGGGTGTTTTGCCAAAGTTTTCGCTTTTGTCTCAGGTTAAAAGGGTTTGTTACGTGTTACATACAAATAAATAATACAGATATTTACTTAAAAATTGCCAAACTGACTTTCAATATACTAACATTAAAAGAAAAGAGAAGTAAAAACAACAGAGGATACCTCACCAAATTGGCTTCTGACCAACATCCAGACTCGGAACAGCACTGGGAAGTCCCAGGACACAGCACATCTGGAGTCTCAATGGGGAAAAGGTCCTAAGCAGAGCTTCTGCTCATTGGGTGAGACTTCAAACTCTGCATTTTGGGTCTGGTTTATAATCCCAGGAGGGATACAAACTGATAACTTCACCAATCTGTGACCAAATTACAAGCCTGGTTCTATGTTAAAGCTGTTTGTTTTGTCTTGTAAAACTTGGAATGTTGCTAAGCCTGGGGTTCGGTTGGCTGGGCCCCCCAGTGTCTCAACAATCTCAAGATTTCTCCCCCATCTTATCTCTGGTGCTGTAAGTCTTGCACTCACCGCAGGCAGTCACTTAGTCGCTTTCAGTCAGGGCAGTGTCCAGGCAGGTTAGAAGCAAGGTCAGAGGCCTGCTCGGCTTTGTCTCTGAAGCCTAAACCAGACTATTCACTTCATTTCCCTAACAAGGGGGAGTTCAATGCAGTCAAGCTCTTACTTTACAAAAGGTTTTCTGCCAGTCGTGGGAAGCTGGTGTCACCATTTAGTGATTTTCTAGATATAAAGAGATGCAAGGGTTTGGATCATGAAATCAGTTCCTGACAAGACCTGTTCCACTAGATTCCCTGGAGTAGAGTGCCTCAATCCACCCTGAACTCCCTCTGGGGAGAGTTGACAGCTGCAGGGACCATAGGGCTCATTCTCCCCAGAGGCAGATGGCAAATGCCCTTGTTGTTCAGTTGCTGGCAATGCCCTTGACAAGTGCCAATTTGTAGTTGACAACATTCACGTGTGTTTAGTAGAGATGCTGGGTTTTGGGAGGGAGGGTTTTCATTACTCAGATCCAGGTCTGATCATTTCCAGTACACTCCATGCTCACATCACACATATAGTCTCATTACATTTTTGAATTTTCCAGAATGTTTACAAGAATCGTGTTAGTGCTAATCTATGTTCAACTGTGCTAAATTTTAAAATATAGCTCTGTGCAAATGATACATATTTTCAGGAAATTAAAAAATTCAGAGTCAGAGCTCTACTTTATTTTATATCATTGTGTATGTCTGCATCCTAGTCTATTTTTAAAAATTAATAATATCATCCTCAAATACTTATGCACATTTTTAATCAGTTAAAAATTATACTGATTTTATTGACATGACAGTTTTTCTCTGTTACTAAGTATATAGGCCCATTTTAGTGTATGTTTATGTGTGAGAACATGTTGATATGATTTGATCTATTTTTTTTCTTTAAAGAGTCCCTCAGAAGGAAATCATGATCCACTCCAATATTGTCTGGAGAATTCCATGGACAGAGGAGCCTGGCAGGCTACAGTCCATGGGGTTACAATGAATAGGACAAGACTGAGTGACTAACACTTTCTTATTTACAAATATTATCAAATATTATTTACAAATATAGAAATTTCTACAAGTTTTCATTAGAGTTGTCTCTGTGTATTTTTCTATTTTATTAAAGTCTAGAGTCCATAAATTGAAGTAAAATTTTAAGCTCTGCCATTTACAGAATGTTTGTTAAAGTATTTGCCAAAAGGTGCGTCAGCAGCATTATTGATTTTACATTATTTCTGTTGCACATTCAAGACTTCTAAAATTGTCAGAAAGATATATAATATATACTAAAATTAAAATGATTCTTACTGCCAAGTTTGCTATCCTATTAGACTGTAAAATCATTAAAACTCTTGAAGTTGAAAGTTAAGTATGAATTCTTCCCTTACTTTCCACTTCGTTGCTGTTCAAAAATGGTCATTAATGGAGCACAGTTTTCAACATTGCTAGTTAAAATAAACTTGTTAAAAATGGGCCACATATGTCCCACTCCGTACTCTTGGATCAGAGTACGCTTTTTAAAAATATTTCCTGTTTCTTTGATAAACAATTTATCCCATGTCACATGAGTAAAACACTAAAAAATAAATATGCCAATGTTGATCTGATAATTTACAATTTCTCTTCCAGATCAGAATAGTTTCTGTAGTGATTTGTGGATCATATCTCATCCTCTTCTCTTGGGGTTAGAAATATGGTAGAAAATATTATATTATATTGTATTATTGTGTAATACCGGCCACTCTCCTAGATCAAAACCAGGTCTCTGAACTTGCTGTTTTCATCTTGGGTCACATTAGGAAGTCTTCCCGGAGAAGGCAATGGCATCCCACTCCAGTACTCTTGCCTGGAAAATCCCATGGACAGAGGAGCCTGGTAGGCTGCAGTCCATGGGGTCCCTGAGAGTCGGACACAACTGAGCGGCTTTGCTTTCCCTTTTCACTTTCATGCATTGGAGAAGGAAACGGCAACCCACTCCAGTGTTTTTTCCTGAAGAATCCCAGGGACAGGGGAGCCTGATGGGCTGCAGTCTATGGGGTCACACAGAGTCGGACACGACTGAAGCGACTTAGCAGCAGCAGCAGCAGGAAGTCTTCCCGCAGCCATATGACACATGTACTTTGTATTTCAGGGACGACTGAGGTTCCAGGATGTGGCCATAGATTTCACTCTAGAGGAGTGGGAGTGCCTGGACCTCGGTCAGCGAGAGTTGTACAGGGACGTGATGTTAGAGAATTATGGAAACCTGGCCTCCTTGGGTGAGGATAACTTTCTTCCAGAATCCCTTATCTACCCACATGGTTTTGGCCCCTTCATTTGTAGAATGTCTCCTGGAATCTTCTGCTTCTTATAATAGAGTTTCAGATCCCTGCATTTTAGGGGAAAATGGGAATCTGTGAGTTTAGAAAGAAGACTTCATGATGGTTATGATTGTAACCTTTTTCTTCCTTGATGTAATCTGCCACCTTTTAGGTTAGTGGCAATTCTGTAAGTTTTGTAGTATAAAAGGGTGTCACTTTCCTTTTCAAATCAGATTTCTGCTACTTACTTTTACCTTAGTAGTACTTCAGTAGAATCTCAGATCTGTTCTTTAATGTATTTGCTAGTGTTGTAAATGTCCTTTCAATAAAGTATTTGGGAAAATTGTTCTCTAGGCTGTATTAACAGTCCACCATGTGTTCTCTTCATGCATGAATACATATTGGATTGGAAACTGATGAAACTCTAGCAAAACAAATATTCCTTTCTCTGATGAATAGGTCTCGTAGTCTCTAAGCCGGACCTGGTCACCTTTCTGGAGAAAATGAGGGATCCTCAGGATGTAAGGGGAATAGAGACAACAGCAATACACCCAGGTATGTCTGAATGGATGGAGCAGATGACTCAGGTGAGAAGTCCAAGCATCAGAGAGGAATCTATCCTTTGTGTATGGTTTCAGAAGATCTGCTTCAGTGGATATGATTTTGGGGAAGTCTGGTTATATTTCTGTTGCTGTCATAGACGGATATCTCCTGCCCCATTCTATCTCTTTAATCAATCATGAATTCATCTCCAGTGGTTACTTTTCTCATTCACAGTGAGAATTAAAATTCTCTTCTTGGCCTGTGACAACCTGCATGAGCTGGCTGCTCTTCCATTTCTTGGGGATCCTGGGAAAACTGTGCCCATTTCTGAGTAACTCTATGATGCTCCTTTTAAAGTTTGTTTCTACCTCTAGACAAAAGTGTGTGAGTGAAGTTGTAGACAAACTGTTAAAGTTCTAGAAATACTGGGGACAAATGTTTTTTTTCTTCTGATTTATAATTTCTAAAACACTGGAAGCTACAAATATCAACTTATAAGTTTTAAACTCAAGTCATTTCTTCACTGCATCAGTCAAAACCTCCCTAAAATGAAAGAACACAAATCTCAGGGTTACTTCAAAGTTTCTTTTTTCTTCATATGAATTCATGTTAAATATATTAAGTATATCTGTCCCAATTCCTCAATGCTAAAATACTTGAATATATTCAATTACCTCAAAGAATGTTAAAATAAATTGGCATAAGAGATTTGACATTTTCCACCATATTTTTAATGGTTGTTAAACTATTAGAATTTTTAGATAATATAAGGAAATCCTTCAAAAATGACCTTATTGGAGTATAGCTGTTTTACAATGCTGTGCTACTGTATAGCAAAGAGAATCAATTATACATATATATGTATATCCACTACATATCCACTCTTTTTTGATTACCTCTCATTTAGGTCGCCATAGATCACTAGGTAGAGTTTCCTGTGTTCTCCTCATATCTTTAAAGTCTTCTTATTTAGTTTCTGAAGAATGACTGCTTTATTCATTTATCTTGTTTGTTATCAGTTTCCCTGGACTTTATCCCACATGTCCTCACTTTCTGATGAGTTCTCTGTCAATATCAGTTATGACTTTTAGATTTAAACATCCAATATAACATTCTCAAATAAAAACCTGTGTGATAAGAAGTAGAGCCCAGTGAGAGCCCTTCCTAGAGCCTGGCAAGGAGGGGCTGGCACAGGAGAGAGGCTGCAATGGTGGGTCTTCCCTTTGGACATCACTCACCAATGGCGCTCTGCACTATAGAGATACAGGCTTCCTCCACAAACTGTTTGCAGAGCTCCTCTCTCCCTCCTGTCCCCTCAGGATGTCTCCTCACAGCCAACCACAGTCCTCTGCCTGGGTCTGCTCTCCAAACCCCACATTCCAGCACCCAGCCCTTGTCTGCTGCGGTGGACACCCTCTCAGGCTGGGTGGGCAGGGCTGGGGTCAGCACAGTGTCCTGCTGCCACAGACTGTTGCCGTGTTCTCTTCCCACAGAGAATGAGGCTCCTCTTCTACCCCAACTGAGCTCCCATCCCCGGATGGGACGGGCTTCCCCGGATGTCAACCTCTCCTCTCTTCAGTTCCCCCACTAGGATTGGAGGTCCCATACTGCCTCTTCCATTTCCTTCTTCTTTCTTTTGTCCTACCTGGCTAAGCAGGAAACTTTCTTGTCCTTTGAGGTGTCCAAGATCCCCTGTTAGTGTTCAGCTGGGCTCTGTGAGAGTTGTCCCATTTGCACATGTATTCCCGATGCATCTGTAGAGAGATGAACACCATGTCTTCCTAATCCTCTGCCATTTTGATATTTCTGTCTCTATTTCATCCTTAATCTAGTGAAGGGTTCATCAATGTCATGTAAATATTTAAGGATGTTCACTGAAAATACCAAGTAAAATGGCTTGTTATTTGGTATCTTTCAGCTGTGTCTTCTTAGGACACCCAGGGTTTGATGCCAAAGAATCCAGGGTTAGAAGATGTATTCCCAAAAGCAAACCTAGAAATAAATGAAAGATTTCACCTTGGCAACTTGCATTTAATGAAAGACTGGGAATATACAAGGGCATGTGAAATACAGAGAGGATGTTTGCAAGGACATAAGGAAATTGAGATAGTTTCACATAATACAGATATGACTGCCAAAAAAAAGAAAAGTACTATGAGTCAGTTTGGGAAAAACACCAATTTCAGGCATCAATATCTGCAGAGAGTGCATGTTTTTAAGCAAAGACCCACATCGTTTTTGAAATATACATATTCTCTGAAAGGAAATGTCTCAAATCTGGAAAGGTATCCAGTCTATACTGCAAATACTCATTCAAACTATTCTGAACATAGGCTTTGATTAAACATAAATTCAAACATGTCTGAAAACTAGATATTTAAAAATCAGGGGGAAAACTCCCAATATAAGCAGTTTGAGAGATCCGTAAGCAAAGCGTCATTAGTCTTCCAACAACAGATTATTCTCTCTGTTCCAATATTTGTAATGTTGATAATAATACAAGACACTTAATCCAACCACCATAGTTCAATACATATTGTGATATGGTTAATATGGAACAACTTTTCATGTGTACTAAAATAGGTCAGGCCTTAAGTAAGAGCTCCACCCCCAATGATTACAAGAGTATTTGTGATGGAGTGAGACGCTATACATGCAATAACACTGGGCATAAGGTTGAACAAGTCTCAAACCTGAACAAATATCAGGGACCTCAATGTTCACACAAGGTTTTTAAAAGTAATAAATTTAGGAATATCTTTTATCAATGAATGCATCTATATATAGTGGAGAAGGCAATGGCAACCCACTCCACTACTCTTGCCTGGAAAATCCCATGGACGGAGGAGCCTGGTAGGCTGCAGTCCATGGGGTCGCTAAGAGTCGGACACGACTGAGCGACTTCACTTCACTTCACATCTTTATATAAGAGTATACATATCGGAGAGCAGACTTATAATTGTAATGAATATGATAACGTTTTTTTTTCTTGTTTTTTTGAGATTAAAAAAATTTTAATCCAGTTCAAATCAGTGTGTGTGGTTCATTTCCGCTCCTTCACTGCTGAACCTGGGGGCTGAGTTTGCTTCGGCTTTCCTGCCTTGTTGTCCGTGATGACCAAAGTGTAAAGGTATCTGCTGCATCGAACTGGAAACTTCATATTATCCTTATTTTTCTTGATCTTGACAGACTTGGCGTCCTTTCGCCCAGCTGTGAGCCGATTGTCCTCGATTTCCTCAGTTTTGCAAGGCATGGCGACCATGCGTGGAGATTGCAAGGGGAACAGCAGGAGAGAATTACTTGGAGCACTCCGGAAAGTTTCTGATCTGTCTTCAGATCTTACTCGACAGCAGAGGATTCAGAATCCACGGAAAGAGAACAAGTGTGATATATGTGGGAAAGTCTTTACTTACTCATCCAATCTAACGAGACATAGGAAAATCCATTCAGGAAGGAAACCTTTCAAATGTACAGAGTGTGGTAAAGGCTTTATGCGTGGCACTGATCTTACCCAACATCAACGAATCCATACTGGCCAGAAACCTTATAAATGTAAGGTATGTGACAAAGCCTTTAACTGTAGCTCAAGTCTTACTAGACATCAGCGAGTTCACACTGAAGAGAAGCCTTATAAATGCACACAGTGTGGCAAAGCCTTTAAACAGAACTCAAGTCTTAATCATCATCAGCGACTTCATACTGGGAAGTCCGACGAATTTAACAAATGCAGTGAAGTCATTACTTGCTGTTCAAGTCTTACTGAACATCAGGTAATTCATTCTAGAGAAAAGCCTTATAAATGTAAGGATTGTGGCAAAAGATTTATCAAGATTACGAGCCTTATTCCACATCGCCGAATCCATACTGGAGAGAAACCTTATAAATGTAAGGAATGTGGCAAAGCCTTTACCCAAAGTTCAAGCCTTACTCAACATCAGCGAATTCATACTGGAGAGAAACCTTATACATGTAAAGAATGTGGCAAAGCCTTTCGTCAGAGCTCAAGTTTTCATAAACATCAGAGAATTCATACTGAAAAGAAACCTTACAAATGAAAGGAATGTGGTAAAGGCTTTCATCAGAGTGGTCATCTCACTAGACATTTGCGAGTACACCCTAGTAATGAAACAAGTGATGGAAGAGATTTGTCCTAAATCTACACCAGAAAACATGACCTGTTTTCTGAAGTTACTCTGAAGGAGAATTACTGCAGAGAGTAATCTGTAGTTAAAACATGTAGAAAATTGATGTGTTAGTATGGATCATGAGATGAATGGTTGGTGTTTAAGAAGTTGTGGTTATTAGCACTGTGTCCTTGTTTAGACTGACATGATTTGAGATTATTTGAAAACCAAAATGAATGTAATTCAACTCTCAAATACTCCATGCTAGGCCTTGTTTCTAGTGTGTATTCAAACTTTTTCTGATGGTTGCTGCCTCAAAGATGAGAGAAGACCTTCTATATTGTGTTGGAACCATTTATATCTAATCTCCATTAGAAGATTAAAGACACAGTAATGTAAAATGTACAATGAACATCTAAATGGAGGTGTTTGTCACTGATGTCAAATATCCCTGTAGGTCACGTCATGTAAGTGACGATGGACTCTTTCCATGTATTAAAGTAAGACAGGTTTGTTCTAAATTTTCAGTAGTTATATCACTTGATTTGTAAGAACTCAGTGATGGTTAACTAAAATATTGATGTATCTATAATATCAACAGAAATCATGGATATTAGTTGACAACATTGAAATAAAAACATCTTCTGTGATAACCTAGAAATGTATGGGAAACCCTTCCTGAAAAAATCATATAATTAGGGTTTGTCAATTTACTAAGTGATTCCTAGCCTCTGTTTTGTAAACCATAGAAATCACAATTCTCAGGTCATTGTATCAGAAAAATAAATATCTTTCTCTACTCTTGTAATTTGTATTTTAATCAAGGATAACACAGTGGGTTGTAAAAGGTTTTATTTCAACTATGTGTTAAATATGCTAATTAATAAAAGTGAATAGTTTTTAGTATTTTGGTTGATTGTAATGAATTCAGTGTTAACCCACCACCACCACCATTAACCTCTCCCACCTTTTTTAAGGTTGTAGAGAAGAGACCGTAACAAACTATTTGGTAGCAGAGAGAGATGCCATCTGTAGAAATTAGTTCCTTACTGGCTTTAAACCTCTAATAACTTCAGATATTTTCCACCATTTCTATGTTGTATCTACTCTCTCATTTTGTAACTACTTGGACATTGTGATGGTTCTAATAAGAAGGATCATACAGAGTATTGCTGAGAGATTCCCTGACTGCCCCGTGCTGTTGCTGCCTCAGCGTCTGTCTGGGGAGCAGGCAGCCTGCAGGTCCTTGAACTCACAGCAGCCAGTCCTGTGAGCACCTGCACTAGGTGACCCCCTTCCTTGAGATCAGCAGTCTTGCTGAACCCCAGGGTCTACTGCACAGGCCCCCCTTCAGTGACACCCTCAGAGCGCACCAGATTCCTGCTCCTCTGGTTTGAATGGACCCATCCACACTCAGCCTGGGGAGCCCACAGCACTTCACCCAGTGTCCCTTAGAAAGGCCTGAACCCCAAGTACTGGAGCTTTACCTGGTTCTAGCCTGACCTCCCTTAGAAATTCCCACCCTAAACCCTCCCCTCCTGAGATGTCTCAGCTGTGCTGAGTGAGATTCAAGCTCAGGGCTCCTGAGTGTGGGTCTTGGAGAAGCATCATCAGAATAAACAGGGAACTTGCTAAAGACTCCTTTCATGGCCCCACCTCAGACCTGTAGATTAATAACCTCATAGAGTGGGGAACCTGACCTCGAGGGGTTTGTACTCACTGAACTGGTTCAGAAAGAATCTTCGGCCAAGTGATTTCCATCTGCTTCCATCAGGATCACGTGATCAGTATTAGGAAATGACCTCCCTTGTGCCCTCCCCACCGAGTTCTCTCTTGGTCCTGTGGGAGCATCAGTGTGGTGTGTAGGAAGTGCTCCAGGGGATTCTAAGGGGAGGCCCAGGTTAAGCATTTGGCTCCTGGTCCATTGGTGAGAGCTGAGGCCGGGCTTCAGTCTGAGGAGAGGCAGCAGGGTTGGTCTAGCTGGATTTGGACCGGGTAAGTCAGCTCATATGGTCTGTGTGAGCAGAGGGTTAGGAGCTCTCTGTGGGGAAAGAACAATCAAGAAATAAGTTCACAGGCTGGTCTCCAGGTAGGAAGTGATTGTTCTTGAATCTTTCCTGAGACAGAGGACAGGAGAGGTGGTTGCAAGTTATAGAGCTGCACAGATGCCTTTAAACGTATTTTCTCAAGACGCAGAGGTGTGTTTGCTATATAACATCCCCCAGAGAAGACGCAGAAGAGGAGGAAATTGCAGCTTCTCAGGTACATGTCCTGTCCTGGGTCTGGTGTTGTGTCTGCTTTTCCTCCTGAAATGCCTGGACTGAGAACCTGCAAACCTTTAATTCTCTATTTTTTTTTTGGGGGGGGGGGCGGGGGCAGGCTTGGGCTGTTTGTTTTCAACTATTTGCTTTTTCCTACAATAGTGAAGACCAGCTCTTTAGACCACCTCTCCCTTATGTCTCGAGCCTTTTCTCCATTGTCTGTATCCCAGCTATCTATAGAGCAAGATGAATTCTCTGTGTAATTGAGTGACTTTCAACTGGTGAAAGTTGAAAGTATATTCCCTTTGTGAGAGATCAACATGAGGAGTCACTGGTATCCAGGATTCCCCCTGGGATGTGGTTCGCTGTTGGGATCTTAGGGAAGTAGAGGAACTGCAGTGAGGAGCTTCCATCTGTATGAAACCTCAGATCTTTAGAACAGGAGTAAGAAAATGCAGTTATAGATAGAATGAACTCAGTGGTCTGGAATTTTTCAGAAAATTTTGAAACAAAAAATAATAGTGTAAGGTCTATATCATTAAAATAACTTGCTCTTAAAATACAGGACGCAGAACAGGGGAGGTATATGTGAACTGAAATTTGCATGACTGACATTTTTCAGGGTAGATTCAGATTACCTGTTACCATTTATCCCATTATACCACATCTTTCCTGGTTCAGAGTCTTATGTGAGATTCCAGCACTTGTGATGTTCACATTTTTCCTCTTCATCTTTAAGAAAGGTTTTGGATGATTGTCAGGGACATACAGAAGCCACCAGTTACTGTAGAAACCCGTACCTTCTTAGTTTCTCTTTGCTTTGGATACTGAACAAACCTGTGGTTAGTGGGCATATTGAGTTTTGGAAGTGGAGGTTTTCATTACGCAAGTCCAGGTCTGAGTTTACATTGTACTCCACTGGCATATCTCAAATAATCACCACATTTTTTGATTTTCACAAATAGTTATGATTATTCCTAATGTTTGTGTAACTATGTTAAATTTCTAAAATATAGCTCAACACAAATGATATAGATTTTGAAAGAAAGGACTCAGAACCAAGAACTCTAATTTATTTTATATTGTTATGTGCATTTGTATGTTAGTGTATTTAAAGCACACAGATTATCATCCACATTATAAAATTTAACCAGACTTTATTGATTTGAATACCTTTTCTCACTTTTAAAACATATATACTCCCCATTTTAGTGTGTGTGCACAAAAATGATAACATTATTTGATCCATTTTTGAGGTATATTTTTATGTTTTTCCCAGTTACCTACACTGGTATACACATTTATTAGAGTTGTCTCTGTATTTGTCTGTGCTCCTTTTTTAATTTTTCTCTTTAATTTTTTATATTATGAAAGTACATGTGAGAGACATGTGAAATACAGAACAAAGTCACATATAAATTCTATTATATATTTTAAAAATAGACAAATTATGATTTTTAATTGGTGTTTCAATGTCAGACCCTCCAAAGTTAATGGAATGAAGATTCAGAAAAGTACAAGGATATCAGTTCAGTTCAGTTCAGTTGCTCAGTTTTGTCCGACTCTTTGCGACCCCATGAATCGCAGCACGCCAGGCCTCTCTGTCCATCACCAACTTCCGGAGTCTACCCAAACTCGTGTGGATCGAGTCGGTGATGCCATCCAGCCATCTCATCTCATCCTCTGTCGTCCCCTTCTCCTCCTGCCCTCAATCCCTCCCAGCATCAGAGTCTTTTCCAATGAGTCAACTCTTTGCATGAGGTGGCCAAAGTATTGGAGTTTCAGCTTTAGCATCAGTCCTTCCAATGAACACGCAGGACTGATCTCCTTTAAGATGGAATGGTTGGACCTCCTTGCAGTCCAAGGGACTCTCAAGAGTCTTCTCCAACACCACAGTTCAAAAGCATCAATTCTTTGGCACTGTCTTCACAGTCCAACTCTCACATCCATACATGACCCCTGGAAAAACCATAGCCTTGACTAGATGGACCTTTGTTGGCAAAGTAATGTCTCTGCTTTTTAATATGCTATCTAGGTTGGTCATAACTTTTCTTCCAAGGAGTAAGCGTCTTTTAATTTCATGGCTGCAGTCACCATCTGCAGTGATTTTGGAGCCCCCAAAAATAAAGTCTGACACTGCTTCCACATCTATTTCCCATGAAGTGATGGGACCGGATGCCATGATCTTTGTTTTCTGAATGTTGAGCTTCAAGCCAACTTTTCCACTCTCCTCTTTCACTTTCATCAAGAGGCTTTTTAGTTCCTCTTCAATTTCTGCCATAAGAAAGTGATACTATCTGCTTATCTGAGGTTACTGATATTTCTCCCAGCAATCTTGATTCCAGCTTGTGCTTCTTCCAGGCCAGCGTTTCTCATGATGTACTCTGCATATAAGTTAAATAAGCAGGGTAACAATATACAGCCTTGACGTAATAACCATGAACTTACCAGTTAAAAATGAGCTTGTTAAAGAAGAACAACTCTGGTCTGACTCCAGAACTCTTGAATTTGAATCCACTTTTAAAAAATATTCCCAGTTTGGAGAAAAATATTCAGGTTTGGTTGATAGACGATTTATTCTGTATAACAACACTCTAAATAAACATGCCTCTGTAGATCACATCATAGTACAGTTTTTCTCCCAGATAAAAAGAACCTCTACAGTGGTTTTGTGAATTGTATACCATCTTTTTTTCTGGGGCTAAAAGTATGATAGAGAATATTAGTGTGTAAAAATTATATTCTTGTGTAATATCAGACATTCTCCTAAATCAAAACCATTTCTCTTGCTGGTTCCTTCTTGGGTCACATTAAGAAGTCTTGCTATGGCCACATGGCACGTGTAACTTGTATTTCAGAGAGAGCTGACGTTCCAGGATATGGCCATAGATTTCACTCTAGAGGAGTGGGAATGCCTGGACCTCGGTCAGCGGGAATTGTACAGGGACGTGATGTTAGAGAATTATGGGAACCTGGCCTCCTTGGGTGAGGAGAATTTCCTTCCAGAATCCCTTATCTACCCTCAGGGTTTTGGTTCCTGCATTTCTAGAATGTCTCCTGGAATTATCTGCTTCTTATAATACAGTTTCAGACCCCGGCTTTTTAGGGAAAAAATACAAGTTTGTGAGATTAGAAAGACTTCATGATGATTTATGATTCTAACCTTCCTCTTCCTTGATGTAATCTGCCTCCTTCTCTCTGGATTACTAGCAATGTTATAAGTTCAGTGGTATAAAATGGTTTTGCCCTCATTTCAAAATCAGATTTCCACTACTTACTTTTGCCTTGTAGTACTTGACCAGAATCTCAGGTTCTCATTTTTATGTATTTGTTAGTGTTGTAAAGGTACTTTCAATAAAATATTTGGGGAAATCATTTTCTAGGCTGTGTTAATATTCTACCATACCTTCTCTTCTCACCTGAATACACACTGGATCAGAAACTGATGAATCTCCAGCACAACTAAGTTCCCTTTTTCTGATGAACAGGTCTTGTTGTCTCTAAGCCAGATCTGGGCATCTTTCTGGAGCAAAGGAAGCATCTGTGGGATGTAAGGAGAATGGAGACAACAGCCACATACCCAGGTAGGTGTGAATGAATGGAGCCGATGACTCAGGTGAGAGGCCCAGGGATCTATGAGGAAGTCATCCTTTGTCTTGTGATTTGGGAAGACCTGCTTCGGTGGATAAGATTTTGGAGAAGTCTGGGTTTATTTCTGTTGCTGTCATACAGGGACATCTGCCCCATTCTGTCTCTTTAATCATTCATGACTTCATCTCCAGTGATTACTTTTCTCACTCACAGTGAGAACTGAAATTCTCTTCTTGGCTTGTGACAATCTGCATGAGTTGGCTGCTCTTTCATTTCTTGGGGATCTTAGGAAAACTGCCCATTTCTGAGTAACTCTATGATACTCTTTTTAAAGTTTGTTTCTACCTCTAGACAGAAGTGTGTGAGTGGGGTTGTAGATTCACTGCCAAAGTTCTAGGAAAACTGGATACACTTTTTTTCCCCCTGATTTATATTATCTATAACACTGCAAGCTACAAATAAAACCTTGTAAATTTTAAACTCAAGTAATGTCTTCACTGCATAAATCAAAACCACCCCAAAATGAGAGAATGCAAATCTCAGGGTTACTTCAAAGTTTCCCTTTTCTTCATATGAGCTCATGTTAAATATCTTAAGTGTATTTGTTTTGACTTCTCAATGCTAAAATACCTTAATGTATTCATTTAACTCAATGAATTTTCAAGTAAATTGGCATGGGAGGTTAGAACATTTTCTACCATATTTTTGTAGTTCTCACTGTTAAGATTTTTAGATTATATGAAGACATCTTTTTAAAAAGTTCTTATTGGAGTGTAGCTATTTTATAATGTGCTGCTGTACAGCAAAGAGAATCAATTATACGTATATATATCCACTGTCTTTTAGATTTCCTTCCACTTAAGTCTCCACGGAGCATTGAGCAGAGTTCCCTGTGTTCCCATCATATTTTTAAAGTCTCATTTCTTATTTAATTTCTTAAGAACTACTACTTAAGTTTATCTTGTTTGTTATCAGCTTCCCCAGACTTGTTCTATATATTCTCACTTTCTGATTAGTTGTATGTCAATATCATTTATGACTTTTGGACTCAAATATTGAATAGAATATGCTCAAATAAAAAACAGACATGGTAAGAAGTGGATTAAAGAATTATTAGGCACCTAGTATTTGTGAAAATGTCTGGTGTCTCAATTCAACATGACTTAAACCAAAAAATCATCATTAGATTGCCTATCTCCTTTTCATTTAGTGGTTCTTGTAGGTTTTTATCTTGCTCCTTCCTCTACAACATATTTCTTTGTCCTCTCATTTTGTCCAGTTTTTTGTGCGCCTGTGGTCTCTCTTATGAAGGCTGCAGGATCCTAGTTCCTCTAGCTGTGGTGTCTGCACCCTCATGGGTGAGGCTGGTCGAGAGGTTGTGCCCTTATCTCTTTGATCTGGCTTTGACTGTTGTTACTGTGACCCGAGCCTGCCCTGGACATTGAAGCGAGCTTCCCCTTGGCTCTGTGGTTGTCACTGCCCTGTCTGTGGTGGGGTCTGCTCCCTGGTTGGTGGAACAGAGCCCCCAGATCTGTTTCTTCGCTGTGATTCTGATCTGTGGTCGAGGCAGGTGGGACTGGAGCACACCCACTGGGAGAGAAGACCCTGAGGATTGCTCCTCTGGGGGTGTTCACCTCTGTGTGCTCTGTGGGTCAATTTCACCCACTGCGTGAGTCTCATGTGGCCCTGTGTTGGCACTGCCCTTGGCCCTACTTAAACCGTGGGTATGCCAGCACATGGCCCGGGTGTCTCTCAGATGTTGTTTTCAGCAGGTCACCAGCATAGATCCTCTGAAGTCAGGTCCCAGGATGGCATTCATCATGGAGCTGGACCCACTGTGGTGCTGTGGTGCAGCTCAGACTCTGGCCTGGCCCCGCCCCCTAGTGTAGGAGCCCACAAAGTCTACAGCTGCTAAAGCTGCATGCTGTGACTCGGGGAGCCTTGGTTGTCCACTCAAATGCTTTGTAGTTTACAAAGACAGTTGTGACGGTATAGAAACGAGTTTGTGCAGCTTCCAGTAGAAGATTTCAGCTTTACTTCCTTAATTTCCAGACTCTGGGGCTCAGCAGTGTTTAGCCCCCTCTGTGCATGTGGATAACCCATAGGCACCTGCTCCCGAAGTTTCCCAGAGCCCACCAGTCTACGCTGGTAGGGAGGGGGCACAGAGGGGGAGGCAGCAACCAGCATCGTGAGAGCACCCACCCTGGCAGGAGCCCTTCGTACTGCCTGGTGAGGAGGGGCCAGCACAGGGGGAGAGAGGCTACAGACGATGGTGGGTCTTCGCTTTGGGCATCACTCACCAATGGTGCTCTGTGCTATGGTGGCTCAGGCTTCCACCTCAAGCATTCCTGTTTGCAGAGCTCCTCCCTCACTCCCATCCCTCAGGATGCCTCCTCAGAGCCAACTGCAGTCCTCCGCCTGGGTCTGCTCTCCAAACCCCACATTTCAGCACCCCGAGCCCTTGTCCGCAGCAGGGGACACCCTCTCAGGCTGGGTGGGCAGGGCAGGGGTCAGTACCCCGTGTACAGGTCTCACTCTGTCTTGCTGCCACAGGCTGGCTGCCATGTTCTTTTCCCCAGATGTGGAGTCCACCCTTCTCTTTCTGCTGCCCTCAGGGTTGCAGATCCCATCTAGCTTCTTTTCCTCCTCCTTTTCCTTCTTCTTTCTTTTGACCTACCTGGCTCAGCAGGAATCCTTCTTGTCCTTTTACGTGTCCCAGGTCCTCTGCTAGTTTTCTGCAGAGGCTCTGTGAGAATTGCTCCATTTGCAGATGTATTCTTGATGAGTTTGTGGAGAGAGATCAACTCCATGTCTGCCTAATTCTCTGCCATCTTGGTCCTTCTGTCTCTGTTTTATTTTCAATCTAGCTAAGGGTTCATCAATTTTATGTAAATTTTAAAGGATTTCACTGAGACTTGTAAGTAAAATACCACGTTCTTTGGTATCTTTCAGCTGTCTCATCTCACAACATGCAAGATTTGATGCCAAAAAATCCAGAGTTAGAAGATTTAATCTCCAAAGCAAAGCTAGGAATATATGAAAAAATTCACCTTGGCAACTTATATTTAATGAAAGACTGCGAATATATACAAGGGCATGTGAAGGACAGAGAGTATGTTTACATGGACATAAAGAAATTGAGACAGTTTCCCATAATGCAAACATTACTGCCAACAGAAATCGAGGATATGAGTCAAATTGGGAAAATACCAATTTGAGACATCAACATCTGCAGAGAAGTGTATGTTGGTAAGAAGAAACCCACATTGTTGTTTGAAACATACATGTTCTCTTGAGAAAAATGTGGAAAATCTGGAAAGTCATCCAGTCTCTACTGCAAATAATCAGTCACACAATTCTGAACATAGGCTTCGATTAAACATACATTCAAAAATGCCTGAAAACCAGAAATTTAAAAATGAGGGGGAAAATTCCCAATATAATCAATTTAATAAATCGTATAGCAAGGGTTTATTATTCCTCAACCAACAGATATTTTCTGCCCATTCCAAAATCTGAAATGTTGATAATACTGGGAGAGACCTTACTGAACCATCACTGTCCAATACATATGGAGTTATAATTAATAACTTTAATTATTATTAATAATTATTCCAAGTTATAATTAATAACTTGGAACAACTTTACAAGTGTAGTAAAATGAGTAATGCCTTCCATAAGAGCCCTACTCTCAATAATTACAAGAGTACGTATGATGGAGTCAGAAGCTATTCATGCAATGAAACTGGGTATAACCTTGACCAAGACCCAAATGTTATGAAATATCAGGCACTTCAATTATCAGACAATGATTCTAAAAGTAATCAATGTAGGAATGTCTTTTATCAAATCTCAAATCTTACTAGTTATAAGAGCATTCATATTGAAGAGAAAAATCATAATTGTTGTGAATACGGTAAAGGTTGTAATCAGTCTTCAAAACGTATTCAGACGAAGCAGAAATGCTGCAAACATAATACATGTGGAAAAGTTCTTAGTAAATCATCAAGTCTAAACAGACACAGACCAAGTCATATAGGAAGGAAGCCTTTCAAATGTACAGAATGCGATAAAGCCTTTGGCAATCAAGCCTTACTCAACATCAGCGAATTCATACTGGGGAGAAACCATACAAATGTAAAGAGTGTGGCAAAACCTTTAGCTGCTGTTCAAATTTTATTCAACATCAGGTAATTCATACTGGGGGGAAGACTTATAGATGTACAGAATGTGCAAAAGCCTTTAATCAGAGCTCAAAACTTACTAAACATCAAAGAATTCATACTAGGGAAATATCTTAAATGAAAGGAGTGTGACAAAGCCTTTAAGCGGCATGCAAGCCTTACTCAACATCAGCGAATTCATACCGCGGAGAAACCATACACATGTAAAGAATGTGGCTAAACCTTTATCCGTTGTTCAAATCATATTCACCATCCGGTAATTCATACTGGGGAGAAGCCTTATAAGTGTAAGGATTGTGGCAAAGCCTTTGCCCGTTGCTCAGCTCTTGACACCAGCGAATCCATACTGGAGAGAAACCTTACAAATGTAAAGAATGCGGCAAAGCCTTTAATCAGAGCTCAAGTATTATACATCTGCGAATTCATACTGGAGAGAAACTTTGTACAAGCACACGTGTGTGTGCTAAGTGACTTCAGTTACGTCCGACTCTTCGAGCCCTCCAGGCTCCTCAGAGGTCCAAGAACACTGGAGTGGTTCCCATGCCCTCCTCCAGGGGGTCTTCCCAGCCCAGTGGACTGAACCCAATTCTCTTCTGTCTCCTGCCCTGGCAGGCAGGTTCTTTTCCACTAGCGCCACCTGGGAAGCCCCAGAAGCCTTCTAAGTATAAGGAATGTGGCCAACCTTTAACTGGTTTGGAAGCATTACTCAACATCAAGGAACTCACACTGGGGAGAAATTATGCAAATGTAAAGAGTGTGAGCTTTTACCCAGATCTCAAATGGCAACCCACTCCAGAACTCTTGCTTGGAAAATCCCATGGACAGAGGAGCCTGGTAGGCTACAGTCCTTGGGGTCATGAAGAGTTGGACGTAATGGAGTGACTTCACTTTCACTTTTCACTTTCAAGTCTCACTAGACATCAGAGATTTCATGCTCTGAAGAAACTTTACATTTACACATAGTCAACATAAAACATTTTACAATCCTCTCTGTGATCCTTGGGCTTCTGAGGTGGCGCTAGTGGTAAAGAACCCGTCTGCCAATGCTGAAGACATGAGAGATGCATCTTACTTTGTGATCACTGTGTGATTCTTGATTAAATAGAGATTATAAGCTTTCAGAAACACTCCTGTTCCTATGATAAAATGATCTGAGAATTGTGGTTTCTCAAAAGCCATATGTGGCAAAGGCTTTAATCAGAGCCATCACCTTACTTGACATTAGACAGCACATACTGGAGAAAAACGCTAGAAGTCAATAAGTGATAAAAGAGGTTTGTCCTAAATATTTACACACTTTAGAAAAAAAATGAGAGCATTTACACTGGATAAATGTGTGAATAATGTAAAAAAATGTAGAATAATGCTTAATTAAAAATCATATGTAAATAAATATCAGAGAATGCATACTAGAAAACCTTGCATCTATACCTCTTTTTTGGAATGATTCTAAATTGAGAATACTGTAGAATGTAATCCATTGTTAAAATGCATAGAAAATTAATATGTTAGTATGGAACACAAGATGAAGGGGTGGATGTTTGGAGAGGTACAGTTATCATCAATATATCTTGGTTTATACTAACACTATTTGAGATTATTAAGAAACCAAAATGAATGTAATTCGACTCTCAGATTTCTACATAGTAAGGTTTCATTTATAGTGTATAAATTGACTTTTGTTTTTGATGGTTGCTGCCTCAAACATAAGAGAAGCCCTTCTAACCTAGAGAGAAATCATTTGTATTTATTTTCCATTAGATTAAGAACACGGTAATGTAATGTGTATACTGAACACCTAAGTGGTGTTGTATGTCATTGACGTCAAACATCCCTATAGGTCACCATGATGGAAGTGTTCAGGAATCATTCCCTGTATCAATGTATGACAGAGGTTTGTTCTAAAATTATAATACTTATGTCACTTGATTTTTAAGAATAAAACTATATAGTCCATTAAAAAAATCTGATGTATTTTTATTACATCAACACGAGAAATCATGCATATTACCAGACAGACTTGAGGTAAGGACACCTTCCATCTCCCTGAGAAAAGTGTAGAAAACCCTTCCTGGAAAAGTCATATAGCTAATGTACATCCATGTTTACTAAGTAACTAGCCTCCATTTTGTAAAGCATAGAAATCACAATTCTCAGATCATGTTATCATAGGAACAGGAATGTTTTTGAAAGCTTGTAATCTCTATTTCATCAAGAATCACACAGTGATCACAAAGTAAGATGCATCTCTTATGTCTTCGGCATTGGCAGACGGGTCCTTTACCACTAGCACCACCTCAGAAGCGCAAGGATCATAGAGAGGATTGTAAAATGTTTTATGTTGACTATGTGTGAATTAATATATGTTGATTAATAGAAGAGAATGCTTTGTAGTGTTACATTTGATGTGTAATGAAGTGTTAACCAACTGCCAAAATTAACCTCGCCCATGTTTTTTAAGTTTACAGGGAAGGTATTGTAACAATAAACTACTTCTAGCACAGAGGGTGGCATCTGTAGAAATTAGCTTCCTTAGTGCCTTTAAACCTCAAATAATTTCCTGTATTTCCCATCGTTTCTACATTGTACATTTTTCTCTCTCTGTAACTACTGGGACATTGTGATGGTTCTAATAAGAAAGATTATACAGATATTGTTGACAGTTTCCCTGAACTGCTCCGTGCTGTTGCTGCCTCAGCGTCTGTCTGGGGAGCAGGCAGCCTGCAGGTCCTTGAACTCACAGCAGCCAGTCCTGTGAGCACCTGCACTAGGTGACCCCCTTCCTTGAGATCAGCAGTCTTCCTGAGCCCCAGGGTCTACTGCACAGGCCCCCCTTCAATGACACCCTTAGAGCGCACCAGAATCCTGCTCCTCTGGTTTGAATGGAGCCATCCATGCTCAGCCAGGGGAGCCCACAGCACTTCATCCAGGGTCCCTTATAAAGGCCTGAACCCCAAGTACTGGAGCTTTCTCAGCCTGGTTCTAGCCTGATCTCCCTCAGGGGGCCCTCAAGGCTGCCTGTGAATTCTCTCAGGACCTAGAGTCATAAACTCACCTCCCTCATTTCCTTTGTGGTCCTTTGTGGAACTGAGACATTCCACAGACTGCCACAGTCTCATTTTAACAAGTGCAAACCTTAAAAACTGCCAAGAACTAAAATTAAAAGCCATGTTAATATTCTGAACTAACATTCATAAAATTCGACATTATGTATTTTTGAGCACGTGTTTCTTGCCTATGCTTAAGCTTCTTTCCATGGCTTTGACATACATTGAATGCAATATATAAACATGTGAAGGTATACATTAGCAGTGAGAAAACTAAGAATGAAGAGTGTGTCTATATTTGTACCCATGGTCTTTTGAAGAATTAAGAAGCATTAGATAAAAATTGATACTTTCAAACTTTTTGATTTACTAAGAACTGAGAAATGACGGATTTTTAAATTAGATATATTTTACGTATTTTCCATTGAGTTCATTTCCCCCAAACTTCAGGAATCTGTGTTTTAAAGGAAACACCATACTGTTTTATGGTGACATAAAACTGAACACCAGACTGAAACCACAATCACAGGCAACTAGCCACTCTGATCACACAGACCACAGCCTTGTCTAACTCAACGAAACTAAGCCATGCCCGTGGGGCCACCCACGATGGACGGGTCATGGTGGAGAGGTCTGACAGAATGTGGGCCACTGGAGAAGGGAATGGCAAACCACTTGAGTATTCTTGCCTTGAGAACCCCATGAACAGTATGAAAAGGCAAAAAGATAGGCTACTGAAAGAGGAACTTGCCAGGTCGGTAGGTGCCCAATATGCTACAGGAGGTCAGTGGAGAAATAACTCCAGAAAGAATGAAGGGATGGAGCCAAAGCAAAAACAATACCCAGTTGTGGATGCCACTGGTGATAGAAGTAAGGTCTGATGCTGTGAAGAGCAATATTGCATAGGAACCTGGAATGTCAGGTCCATGAATCAAGGCAAATTGGAAGTGGTCAGACAAGAGATGGCAAGAGTGAATGCCGCCATTCCAGGAATCACCAAACTAAGATGGACTGGAATGGGTGAATTTAACTCAGATGACCATTATATCTACTACTGTGGGCAAGTAGATAGAAGAAATGGAGTAGCTATCATGGTCAACAAAAGAGTCCAAAATGCAGTACTTGGATGCAATCTCAAAAATGACAGAATGATCTCTGTTCATTTCCAAGGCAAACCACTCAATATCACAATAATCCAAGTCTATGCCCAGACCAGTAATGCTGAAGAAGCTGAAGCTGAACAGTTATATGAAGACCTACAAGACCTTCTAGAACTAACACCCCAAAAAGATGTCCTTTTCATTATAGGGCACTGGAATGCAAAAGTAGGAAGTCAAGAAACACCTCGAGTAATAGGCAAATTTGGCCTTGGAGTACAGAAGGAAGCAGGGCAAAGCCTAACAGAGTTCTGCCAAGAGAACACACCGGTCATAGCAAACCCCCTCTTCCAACAACACAAGAGAAGTCTCTACACATGGACATCACCAGGTGGTCAACACTGAAATCAGATTGATTATATTATTTGAGCCAAAGATGGAGAAGCTCTCTACAGTCAGCAAAAACAAGACCGGGAGCTGACTGTGGCTCAGATCATGAACTCCTTATTGCCAAATTCAGACTTAAATTGAAGAAAGTGGGGAAAACCACTATACCATTCAGGTATGACCTAAATCAAATCCCTTATAACTATAGAGTGGAAGTGAGAAATAGATTTAAGGGACTAGATCTGATAGACAGAGTGCCTGATGAACTATGGACAGAGGTTTGTGACATTGTACAGGAGACAGGAATCAAGATCATCCTCAAGAAAAAAAATGCAACAAAGCAAAACGGCTATCTGAGGAGGCTTTACAAATAGTTGTGAAAAGAAGGGAAGTGAAAAGCAAAAGAGAAAAGAAAAGATATGCCCATTTGAATGCAGAGTTCCAAGGAGCAGGAAGAGATAAGAAAGCCTTCCTCAGAGATCAATGCAAAGAAATAGAGGAAAACAATAGAATGGGAAAGACTAGAGATCTCTTCAAGAAAATTAGAGATACCAAGGGAATATTTCACGCAAAGATGGGCTGAAAAAAGGACAGAAATGGTCTGGACCTAACAGAAGCAGAAGATATTAAGAAGAGGTGGCATGACCCAGATAACCATGATGGTGTGATCGCTCACCTAGAGCCAGATATCCTGGAATGTGAAGCAAGTGGGCCTTAGGAAGCATCAGTACGAACAAAGCTAGTGGAGGTGATGGAATTCCAGTTGAGCTATTTCAAATCCTGAAAGATGATGCTGTGAAAGTGCTGCACTCAATATGCCAGCAAATTTGGAAAACTCAGCAGTGGCCACAGGACTGGAAAAGGTCAGTTTTCATTCCAATCCCAAAGAAAGGCAATGCCAAAGAGTGCTCAAACTACTGCACAATTGCACTCATCTCACATGCTAGTAAAGTAATGCTTAAAATTCTCTAAGCCAGGCTTCAGCAATACGTGAACTATGAACTTCCTGATGTTCAAGCTGGATTTAGAAAAGGCAGAGGAACCAGAGATCAAATTGCCAACATCTGCTGGATCATGGAAAAAGTGAGAGTTCCAGAAAAACATCTATTTCTGCTTTATTGACTATGCCAAAGCCTTTGACTGTGTGGATCACAATCAACTGTGGAAAATTCTTCAAGAGATGGGAATACCAGACCACCTGACCTGCCTCTTGAGAAACCTGTATGCAGGTCAGGAAGCAACAGTTAGAACTGGACATGGAACAGCAGACTGGTTCCAAATAGGAAAAGGAGTACGTCAAGGCTGTATATTGTCACCCTGTTTATTTAACTTCTATGCAGAGTACATCATGAGAAACGCTGGACTGGAAGAAGCACAAGCTGGAATCAAGATTGCTGGAAGAAATATCAATAACCTCAGATATGCAGATGATGCCATCCTATGGCAGAAAGTGAAGAACTACAGAGCCTCTTGATGAAAGTGAAAGAGGAGAGTGAAAAAGTTGGCTTAAAGCTCAACATTCAGAAAACTAAAATCATGGCATCTGGTTCCATCACTTCATGGCAAATAGATGGGGAAACTGGAAACAGTTGCTGACTTTATTTTTCTGAGATCCAAATCATTGCGGATGGTGATTGCAGCCATGAAATTAAAAGATGCTTACTCCTTGGAAGGAAAGTTACGACCAACCTAGATAGCATATTAAGAAGCAGAGACATTATGTCGTCAACAAAGGTCCATCTAGTCAAGGTTATGGTTTTTCCAGTAGTCATGTATGGTTGTGAGAGCTGGACTATAAAGAAAGCTGAGTGCCAAAGAATTGATGCTTTTGAACTGTGGTGTTGGAGAAGACTCTTGAGAGTACCTACTCAAAGAGATCCAACCATTCCATCCTAAAGGAGATCAGTCCTGGGTGTTCATTGGTAGGACTGATGTTGAAGCTGAAACTCCAGTATTTTGGCCACCTGATGTGAAGAGCTGACTCATTTCAAATGAGTCTGATGCTGGGAAAGATTGAGGGCAGGAGGAGAAGGGGACGACAGAGGAGGAGATGGTTGGATGGCATCACTGACTCAATGGACATGGGTTTGTGTGGACTGCGGAAGTTGGTGATGGACAGGGAGGCCTGACATGCTGCGGTTCATGGGGTCGCAAAGAGTAGGACACAACTGAGCAACTGAACTGAACTGATACTGTTTTAAGTTTTAGTTTTTTAAGGAACGTCCATCCTGCTATCTTTAGTGATTGTAGCAGTTTACATTCACATGAACACTGTGGGATGGTTCCCTTTTTTCCACACCCTCTCTAGGCTTTTTTCATAGCTCAGTCAATAAAGAATCTGTCTGCAATGCAGGAGACCCAGGTTCGATCCCTGGGTCAGGAAGATCCCCTGGAGGAGGAAATGGCAACCCACTCCAGTATTGTTGCCTGGAGAATCCCATGGACAGAGGAGACTGGTGGGCTACAGTCCATGGGGTCACAAGGGTAGGACACAACTTAGTGACTAAACCACCACCACCACTCAGCATTTCTGATACTATTTGCAGGCCCTTTGATAGTGATCATTCTGACTGATGTGGAATGTGCTATTATTGTAGTTTTGATTTGCAATTATCTAATAATTAGTGATGTTGAGCATCTTTGATGTACCTAGTGGCCACCTAAATGTCTGGAGAAATGAGGTGTTCTGCCCATTTTTTGATTGTGCAGTTTGTTTGATATTAAGTTTTTTGATATTATAGTCACTGTTTCCCAGGGGTTGCAAAGTTCAGGCTATAAATATCCTGATCTAGAGTACTTCCAGAACCATGAAATAATCTGTGTAAAACTGTCACGATGGACACACGTTGCTATACATTAGCCCAGACTCATAGTGTGCAAACACTTCCTAAGTGACACTAGTCATAAGAAAAAAAAAAAAAAATCCACCCGCCAGGGCAGGAGTGGAGAAGGCAATGGCACCCCATTCCAGTACTCTTGCCTGGAAAATCCCATGGATGCAGGAGCCTTGTAGGCTGCAGTCCATGGGGTCACTAAGACTTGGACACGACTATGTGACTTCACTTTGAATTTTCACTTTCATGCATTGGAGAAGGAAATGGCAACTCACTACAGTATTCCTGCCTAGAGAATCCCAGGGATGGGGGAGCCTGGTGGGCTGCCATCTCTGGGGTCGCACAGAGTTGGACACAACTGAAGCGACTTAGCAGCAGCAGCAGCAGTGCAGGAGATGCAAGACGGGCAGGTTCCATCGGTAGGTTAGGAAGATACCCTGTACAAAGAAATGATACCCATTCCAATGTTCTTGTCTGGAAAACTGCATGGGCAGAGGAGCCTGGCAGGCCACAGTCCATGGGGTCGCAAAGAGTTGGACATGACTGAGCGACTTCACTTTCAATTTCAAATACACATTTATGGTTCATGTCCAGAGGCTTTGGTCCCTTCCCAACATACATTTTAATCCATCCTCCATGCCTGCCTAGGGTTTATTTTCAAAGAAAGCTGTGATGTCAACACCTTCGTAAAATCATGCCTCCCCGTCTCTGAAGATGGAGTCAAAACGCAAATCATTTTCGGAATGCCTGTGGCCCCAGGGGTCTTCCCATTTGGCTCAGTGGTAAATAATCCGTCTGCCAGTGTAGAAGACCCAGGAGACGTGGGTTCGATCCCTGGGTCAGGAAGATCCCCTGAAGAAGGGAATGACAACCCACTCCAGTATTCGTGCCTGGGAAATCCCAAGGGCAGAGGAGCCTGGAGGGCTACAGTCCACGGGGTCGCAAAAGAGTGGGAAACGACTGAGCTACTGAGCATGGAAGCACGTGGCCCCAGGGAGGCGAGGGGGAGACAGGACCCAAGGACTCAGGGTAACTTTGGGAAGATCTGGGAGAGCAGAGCCTCATACCCCATCAAGGGCATCATGTGACTTTGTGGACCACTCGCCTCCCGCCTCCCCTTCCCTAAGCGCAGCTGCAGGCCACGGAGGGCCTCCCCCAGGAGGAGCCCTTCCCCGGGGCATCAGGCGGCCGGAGCCGGTGTTTTCAGAGGTTCTAGCCCCGCGCCCTCACCGGCTCAGGGCTCCCAGGTGTGCTGTGTGGGATGGCTCCAGCTCAGTGCCACGGAAGACAGATGCTACAGGAGCAGCGCCAGCACCCACCGGGGGCTTGTTCAACGTGTCGTTTCACGGGTTCCCCTCAAACTGGCTAATTCATAACTTCTTCGACTGGGGAGGGTTTGTATCCACTATAAAGCTGCAGAAAAAAAAATCTTTAGGCAAGCGGTTCTTGTCTGGGGTCCCAGGAGGATCCTCCTCGCAAACTCCGGCCCCTGGCCCTGGAGGAGCATCGGCGCCGCTTGTCTTCCTGCTCCAGGGGAGGCCGGGCTGAACACGGGGCTTCGGGCGCGTCTGTGAGAGCTCAGAGCCAGCTTCAGGCCGGGAGGGGCGGCGGGGTCTGCTGTTCTGGGGTCGGGAGGGGGACGTCAGTGCCGCTCACCTGTCCCGTGCTGGCAGAATCCGGGGAGAGAACACCGTGTGGATAGCAAAGGAGAACTTGACGTGCGTCTCCGGGAGGAGCTGATCGTCCTGAGACGAAGGGCAGGAGAGCTGGGCCCTCTCAGCTTTTCAAGCTCCTCTGCCTGTGGGCGTGTTGCGAGCAGGCGAAGCGCTGGGCTGACGCCTTGGAAGGGGTTCTCTCACGATGCTGAGGTGATCCTTCCCATGACCTTGAGGAGAAAACGACCCAGGGCAGGAGGAAAAGAGGAGGAAATGGCAGCTCCTCAGGTAAATGTCCTGTTCTGGGTCATAGGCTATGTCTGCTTTTCCTCCTGAAATGCCCTGGATTAACAGTTTACAAACCTTTCATTCTCTATGTCTGATGTTGCCTATTGACGTGGTTTTCAACTGCTAAATTTTTTCCCCTTTTATTCTGATGATGGTCAAGATCAGAGCTTTCGAATGTTTCTCCCTCACATCCCACAATCTTTTCTCAGGTGTCTGTCTTCATCAAGGCTCCCTGTAGAACACGAAGTATTCTCACCAAGAACTAATGACTTTCCTTGTGGCTAAGAATCCCCCTGCCAGTGCAGGGGACGCGGGTTCCATCCCTGGCCTGGGAAGATCCCACTGGCCCGCAGAGCAGCTAAGCCTGTGCGCCACAACTAGAGAAAAGCCCACACAGCAACAAAGACCCAGTGCAGCCAGACATAAATAAATGAATAATTAAAAATAGAAGGGCCTGGGATTTAGGAAGACTGCTGGTTACCAGGGCTGCTGGGGAAGACCTATGAGGAATTTACATTTGCTTATGAATTTTCAGGCTGTTATCTAGTGCATGTGCTTATGAGGATAACTGGTGTCAAAGCAAGGCACCCGTGGGCTACCAGTCTACACAAATGATGCCAAGGCAGCAATATCATGGAGCAGTGAAGGTAACTCTCATCAATACTCCTATGCAATCCATACAGTAATCAGCATAATGTCCCAGTAGTTAAAAATGAGGAAATGACACACTGAAAAATATGATCTCAAGTTATTTGAGGGTTATGGCCAGTAGAAAAAGGGAATTACTATGAGATGTCATTCTATGTGCATGCTAAGTTGTTTCAGTTGTGTGTGACTCTTTGCAACCCCATGGAGTGCAGCCATCCCGGCTCCTCTGTCCATGGGATTCTCTACAGAACAATACTGCAGTGGATTGCCCTGCCCTCCTCCAGGGGATCTTCTGTACTCAGGGATCAAACCAGCATCTCTTATGTCTCCTGCATTGGCAGGCAGATTCTTTACCACTAATGCTATCTGGGAAGCCCCATGAGATATCATCCTACTGTGTTATTACAGATACTTTATATTCACCATCTGTCAATCAGTTCAGTTCAGTTGTTCAGTCATGTCCGACTCTTTGTTACCCCATGGACTGCAGCACGCTAGACTTCCCTGTCCATCACCAACTCCTGGAGCTTACTCAGACTCATGTCCATTGAGTCGGTGATGCCATCCAACCATCTCATCCTCTTTCTTCTGCTTCTGCTCCTGCCTTCAGTCTTTCCTAGTACCAGGGTCTTTTCAAATAAGTTGGTTCTTCGCATTAGGTGGCCAAAGTATTGGAGTTTAAGCTTCAGCATCAGTCCTTCCAATGAATATTCAGGACTGATTTCTTTTAGGATGGACTGGTTGGATCTTCTTGCAGTCCAAGGGACTCTCAAGAGTCTTCTCCAACACCACAGTTCAAAAACATCAATTCTTCGGCACTCAGCTTTCGTTATAGTCCAACTCTCACATTCATACATGACTACTGAAAAAAATATAACTGACTAGACAGACCTTCTTTGGCAAAGTAATGTCTCTGCTTTTTAATATGCTGTCTAGGTTGGTCATAGCTTTTCTTCCAAGGAGCAAGCGTCTTTTAATTTCATGGCTAGTCACCATCTGCAGTGATTTTGGAGCCCCCCAAAATAAAGTCTCTCATTGTTTCCATTGTTTTCCCATCTATTTGCCAAGAAGTAATGGGACTGGCATCACTGACTCGATGGACATGATCTGAGTGAACTCCAGGAGTTGGTGATGGACAGGGAGGCCTGGCATGCTGTGATCCATGGGGTCACAAAGAGTTGGACATGACTGAGCGACTGAACTGAACTGAATTGAACTGACTAAATGGGACCAGATGTCATGATCTTAGTTTTCTTAATATTGAGTTTTAAGCCAACTTTTTCATTCTCCTCTTCCACTTTCATCAAGAGGCTCTTTAGTTCTTCACGTTCTGCCATAAGGGTGGTGTCATCCGGACATCTGAGGTTATTGATTTCTCCCAGCAATCTTGATTCCAGCTTGGGTTTCATCCAGATGCTTTGGAAGCATCACTACGAACAAAGCTAGTGGAGGTGATGGAATTCCAGCTGAACTATTTCAAATCCTAAAAGATGATGCTATTAAAGTGATGCACTCATTATGCCAGCAAATTTGGAAAACTCAGCAGTGGCCACAGGACTGGAAAAAGTCAGTTTTCATTCCAATCCCAAAGAAAGGCAATGCCAAAGGATGTTCAAACTACCACACAATTACACTTAACTCACACGCTAGCAAAGTAATGCTTAGAATTTTCCAAACCAGGCTTCAATAGTACGTGAACCGTGTACTTCCAGATTTTCAAGCTGAATTTAGAAAAGGCAGAAGAACCAGAGATCAAATTGCCCAAATCTGCTGGATCATCAAAGAAGCGAAAGAGTTCCAGAAAAACATCTACTTCTGCATTATTGACTATGCCAAAGCCTTTGACTGTGTGGATCACAACAAACTGTGGAAACTTTTTTAAAGAGATGAGATTACCAGATCATCTTAGAAATCTACCTCCTGAGAGGTACCTCCTGAGAAATCTGTATACAGGTCAAGAAGCAGCAGTTAAAACTGGACATGGAAAAACAGACTGGTTCCAATTTGGAAAAGGAATACATCAAGGCTGTATATTGTCACCCTGCTAATTTAACTTATATGCAGAATACATCATGCAAAATGCCAGGCTGGATATTCACCATCAGTTATTGACAACTTAAAAAAACCTGGGAGATGATAATGTTGGTATTAATCTTTACGTTGGTGGAGGAATACATGTGTATGTGCTTAGTCGTGTCTGACTCTGCAACCATGGACTGTAGCCCATAATACTCCTCTGTCCATGGGATTCTCCAGGCAAAAATACTGGAGCTGGTTGCCATTTCCTTCTCCAGGGGATCTTTCTGACCCAGGGATGGAACCTACACCTTCTGTGACCCCTGCATTGGCAGGCAGATTCTTTACCATTGAACCACCTGAGAAGCCTGTACCAATGAGAACACTTCATCAATAATACATGAAGTTTAATATATTAAAAGCCATTCCATTTTATTAACTAACATATAGGAAGTTTACACATAAGCTAAATAAAACTTTCCAAAGTTTATGATCTTTGATCAAAATACAGATTACAAGTATTCAGAAACATTCTTGTTCTCCTGATATACTGATCAGAGAAACAAGATATTTATGGTTTACAGAGAGCAATTACTTAGTAAACAAAGATGTAGATTAATTAAGTAACCCTTCAGGGAAACATTACATATACTTTTCTTAGGTGTAAGATTTCCTGATTGCTACTATGTCAAGTAAAATTTATGACTTCTAGTTATTGCTGTTATACATGGGGATTTCAGTGAACTGCCATCTTTATATCCATAAAGAACCATAGGCACCACTATTTAAAATTTAGAATGACCCTCTGTCTTACTTTAATACAAAGAATTATTTTCTGAACACTTGCCTAATGGTGACATAGAGGTATATTTTAAACAATGACAATCATCACCTCCATTTAGACTTTCATTGTACATTTCACATTTCAAGGTCCTTGATATTCCATAGAAAGGTAGATAAAACTATTTCTACCTAATGGAGAAGGGCTTCACTTAACTTTGAGGCAGGAAAGGTCAAGAATATTAGTTAAAAAAAGAAAATTAGCTCACATACACACTAGAAACAAAGGTTTGGCATGTAGTATTTTGAGACTTAAATTTCACTTTCACATAATGTCAATATAAATAAGGATACAATGATAATTTTACTGTCAAACATCTCTCACCTTGATCCTATGATCCGCAGTAACAAATAATTTTTCTAAGTGTTTTAACTTTGGATTATTTTCTATAATATCCTGATTTTAAGTAATACCAGAAAAGGCTCAATGACTGAATGCTATCTATTATGAATTCTCTGTATTTATTTAGACCTGAGTTTTTAAATTCATTTCGTACATTTCTTACAGCATTCAACGTCCTTCCCAGTATGAACTCTCTGTTGTTTCCTGATGTGTATGCTTAGGACAAACCTCTTTCATCACTGATTACATTTGTAGGGGCTCTCTCCAGCACATGCTCTCTGATGCTGAGTGAGGTGATGGCTCGCTCCAAGGCTTTGTCACATTATTTATATTTGTAAGACTATTTGGTGCTATGAATTATTTTATGATGAGTAAGGTTTGAGTAGCAATTAAAAGCTTTGTCATATTCTTCATATGTGTATGGTTTCTCCCCAGTATGAATTCGCCTATGTTTATTAAGGTTTGAAGTCTGATTAAAGGCTTTGCCACATTCTGTACATTTATGAGGCTTCTCTCCTGTATGAATTAGCTGATGTTGAGTAACATGTGAACGCCTGGTAAAGGCTTTGCCACATTCTGTACAGTTGTATAGTTTCTCCCCAGTATGACTTCTTTGTTGCTGAGTAAGTCTTGAGCAACTGATAAAAGTTTTGCCACACTCTTTACACTTGTGTGGTTTCTCTCCAGTATGGATTCGTTGATGTTGAGTAAGTACCGTACTTTGGTTAAAGGCTTTCCCACAATTCTGACATTTATATGGTTTTTCCCCAGTAGGGATTCGCCTATGTCGATTAAGGTCTGAACTGCGAGTAAAGGCTTTGCCACATTCTGTACACTTGCAAGTCTTCTCTGCAGTATGAACTGTGAGATGTTGAGTAAGATTGGAGGGCTTGCTAAAGGTTTTGCCACATTCTGTGCATTGGTTAGGTTTCCCTCCTGTGTGGGTTTTCCTGTGTCTGTTTAGATTTGATAATTGAGGAAAGACTTTCCCACATTTATTCCACTTGCAGTGTCCCTCCTTAGTATGAATACTCAGATATTGAGTAAGTTGTGATGACTGGTTAGAAACTTGACCGCATTTACTAATTCTGTAGTTATTTTCTTCATTATGGTCGTTCCTATCTGCAATAAGATTTGAGCTTTGATAAAAGACATTTCTACATTCATCCCTTTCATCATGGTTCTCTGAACATTGAGTTCTCTGATGATTCATGAGACCATCTTGGTCAAAGAGATTCCCAGGTTCAAGGCATGGGTAGATTGTGGCTCCATCATAAATACTGTTGTAATAACTGAAGATGGAGCTCTCGCTTAAGGCCTCACTCGTTGGATTACACATGGAAGGTTGTTCTGCATTATCTGTACTATGACACCCATTGAATGAAGGTGGCTGGATAAAGACTGTCTCATTATTACCGACATAACAGATATTGGAATAGGGAGAAAATGTTTGTTGGTGGAAAAGTAATGAGCCCTCATGAAAGGATCTCTCAAATTGATTATAGTGAGATTTTCCTCCTTCACTTTCAAATCCCTGACTTTCAGACATGTATGACTGACTGTTTAACTCAAACCTATGTTCATACTGGCTTGAGTGATTATTTGTAGCATAAACTAGATGACTTTCCATGTTTTTCAAATTTCACATCAGAGAATACGTGTGTTTTTTTTAAGTCATGTGGGTCCTTGCTAAAAAAAAAAACATTTTTCTGCCAGACTTACTGACTTCAAATAGAATTTTTACTAGTTTGACACACATCCTCAATTTCTTTTGGCAATCATATTTTCATCATGAATAACTGTCCCGATGTGGTTACATCTAAAATAATATCCTTTTTGCACATCACAGGCCCCCTTAACTTTCCCAGTCTTTCATTAAGTACAAATTTCCAAGCTGAGAGATCTCAGAACTTCCCAGCACATCACACATGAATCTTTTATGTACGGCTTCTTTGGGAACAAACCCTGGATGTCCTGAGACAATATCGCTGAAAGATAACAAATAACCGAGATCCCACTTAGTACTTTGAGTGAATATGCTTTATAATTGTATGCAATATTGACAAACCCTTAGCTAGATTAATAAGAGATGAGATGCAAGGAAGATCAGAAGTAAAAACTAATGGCATTATATGTGTTACATGGAACAAGAAGTATTTCTATCAGGCTTCTATGAACTATACTACACCAAAAAGTTGAATACCTCAAAGAAAGTTTCAATTTATAGAAACATAGAACCCCTTAGATGTTTGCATGAGTGAATTAAAAAATTACAACATATCTACAGCTATTAATAAGACTAAAAAGTACTTATAAAATCCCTGGATTTTTAGATGAATTCACTGGAAAATTCCAGCAATATTTCAAGAAAAACTAATATCAGTTCTCCATAAGAGATCGGCATGTACACACTGCTCTATTTACAATGGATACCAAACAAGGTCCCTTTGTACTTGTTCAATGTCATGTGGCAGCCTGGATGGGAGGGGAATCTGCGGGAGAATGGATATATGTGTATGGATGGCTGAGTCGCTCTGCTGCCCACCTGAAACTCACAACATTGTTAATCAGCTATACTTCAATACAAAGGAAAAGAACAGTAAAAAAAAATTCTGTAAGTTAATATATGTATTAAATGGTTTTAACATTGATGAGTTGGGGTAAATGCACTTAAAATGTCTAAAATTTGTTCATAGAAGAAAAAATTGGGAGGTAGAAATTGGGGATTACATTTTATGATTTCAGGGACTGAATCTGAACTTCGGAGAGCCATGTTTGAAGTTTCCATTGGAAATCAGAAAGCAGGAAGCATATATCTGTTCCCAGTACTTCTGGAAGTTTGTCAACTAATCCCAGGATCTCCACAACTCTCCTCACACTTTCCTGACTTGAGGCAGAGACGGAAATTTGGAAAGGTTTTAAGGCAGAGTTTGTCAGAACTGTTAGCAGCTTTTCCTAGGTCCCCCAAAGCAGCGAGAGTATGCAGGTCCCCATAGACCAGGAGGAAGGTTTTGGCTCTCAGTGAATGTGAGGGCAAACCACTGGAGCTGAAGAACACATGGAGGATTTAAGAGCACAGAATGGGGCGTCATGTCCCTCTTTGACAGAAATAAACCCAGGCTTCTCAAAAATCCTTCGAGTGAAGCCAATCTCCCCGAACTATCTGAACAAATCTGGCTTCCTCTGTGGTCTTTGGATCTCTCACCTGTATCATCTACTTCATTCATTCACACCTAGCACCAGGATTCTTCCTTTACTCCAAAGGGGACCTGCTCATTAGAAAAATGAACATAATTAGGACTTTAGGTTTAACATATATACTCTAGTATATACAAAAATAACCAACAAGGACATGCTGCATAGCACAGGGAACTGTTTTCAATATTTGTAATAACCCATAAGGGAAAAGTGTCTGACTTGACTGATGAAAGCCTCTCCTTACAACTGAGTGCTCATATTTCAAAGCCAACTAGCAGCAAAGAGACACTAGGAGGAAAACGGAGTTTCCACCTTAACTTTGTTGGATTGTGCACCTCCCTTACTACGTCTTTCCAAGATTTTATTAAAGATAAACAGAAAAAAAAAAAAGGAACTTGATGGTGTGGGAATCTAGCAGAAAACACCCGAATTGGTGACCATCAGGTGTAATGGGATAAGCTGGTGTCAGGTGAGAGAAAAGCTCAGGAAGACACATGGGTGTCACTGCTCAGGTATTTTCGGCAAAAATAAGGAAATCTCAATGTATCTTGAAAAAATTTCAGTTTTATGCATTCTTACGCCATATGTAACTTCCCTGTTCTGTATCCCTGATAGTGCATTTAAACAGCAAACCTTTCTTACCATGTAGAGACTACTCTGATTTTTTTCAGAAGTCTCTAAGGAATTCTAGACCACTAAGGTTTACTGTTCAGTTTAGTCACTCAGCTGTATCCAACTCTTTGTGACCCCATGGACTGCAGCAAGCCAGGCTTCCCTGTCCATCACCAGTTCCTGGAACTTGCTCAAACTCATGTCCATTGAGTCAGTGATGCCATCCAATCATCCTCTGTCATTTATCCCCTTCTCCTCCTACCTTCAATCTTTCCCAACATGAGGGTCTTTTCCAGTGAGTCAGCATCAGGTGGCTAAAGTATTGAAGCTTCAGCATCAGTCCTTCCAATGAATGTTCAGGGTTGATTTCCTTTAGGATTGACTGGTTGGATCTCCTTGCAGTCCAAGGGACTCTTAAGAGTTTTCTCCAACACCACAGCTCAAAAACATCGATTCTTTGGCTTATAGTTTTCTTTACAGTCCAGCTGTTACATGCATCACATGACTACTGGAAAAACTATAGCTTTGACTAGCTGGACCTAGTCAAGGTCATGCTGTTTATATGTGCATTTTCTTAATCTTCCTCTAAAGAGCTGAAGTTGTATCCAGATATAAGGAAATGACTCCACTTTCCTGTTATTCACTAAGATCCCAACACTCCGCCCCATCCCAAGGGGAATTTTGGATATTGATGCCTTCCCTTGTTGATCTTTCCGAAAGGGAATATTTTGAATAAGTGAAAGCTGTTAATTCATACTGGGAATGCTTCATGGCCTGTAGGGAGCCTGGAGGCAGACAAGGAGAAGAGGCTCATGGAGAGAGAACAGCCTCATTGTGACTCATACAAATAAAAGAAGAAACAGTATTTAATAGCTGAAAACCACCTCACCAGGCAAGAATATCAGAAACAGAGAATTTAAAATGTGTATGTTTTCAATCCAGGGTGTTTAAGGAAGAAAAAGCAGACACAGCTTCTCACCTGGATCTGGATCAGGGCATTTACCTGAGAAGCTGCCATTTCCTCCTCTTTTTCCTCCTGCCTTGGGTCGTTTTCTCCTCAAGGTTATGGGTAAGAATCACCTCAGCATCATGAGATTACACCTTCAGAGGCGTCAGCACAGCTCCTTCGCCTGCTCCTAACACCCCCACAGGCAGAAGGGCCTTGAAAAGGGAGAAAGGCCAACCTCTCCTGTCTTTCGTCTCAGGAGAGATCCGGGACAATCAGCTCCTCCGTGGAGACCAATCTAGGAATTGTTGTTGTCTACACTTCTTTCTTCATATAAATCCCCCCAAATTCTGCTAACACGGGGTGTGTGGGCTGCACTGACTTGCCCCTTTAAAGCCCACGAAGAGCAGAACTTGCTGCCTCTCTGCGGACTGAAGCCGGGCCTCAGCTCTCAAAAACAGACCAGGAGCCGTGTCCTTAATCCGGGCCTCCCCTCTCAAAAATGGACCAGGAGCCGCGTCCTTAATCTGGGCCACCCCTTAGAATCCCCTGGAGCACTTCCTACACACTACACGGATGCTCCCACAGGACCAACACAGAACTCTGTGAGGTGGGCACCGGGGAGGTCACTGCCTGACACTGGTCACATGATCCTGATGAGAATCAGATGGAAACCACTTGGCTAAAGATTGTTTTGGCTTCCCTGATGGCTCAGCTGGTAAAGAATCTGCCTGCAATGTGGGACACCTGGCTTCGATCCTTGGCTTGGGAAGATTCCCTGGAGAAGGGAATGGCTTCCCACTCCAGTATTCTGGCCTGGAGAATTCCATGGACTGTATAGTCCCTGGGGTCACAAAGAGTTGAACACAACTGAGCAACTTTCACTTCACTTTAAAGATTGTTTCTGAACTATGTCAGTATATACAATCCCATGAGGTCAGAGCCCCACTGGAAGAGGTTATGAATCTGCAGGTCTGAGGTGGAACCATGAAATGAGTCTTCAACAAGTTCCGTGTTTGTTCCGATGCTTCTTCCCCAAGACCCACACTCAGAAGCCCTGAGCTTCAGCTGTCACACTCAGCACAGCTGAGACCTCTCAGGAGGGGAGGGTTTAGGGCAGAAACTTCCCCGGAACAAGTTATCAGTTCACATCCCTCAGAATGGCCATCTTTGAAAAGATCTACAAAGATTAAGTGCTGTCGAGGGTGAGGGAAACAGGGAATCCCCCTACACTGTGGGCGGGGCTGTAAATAGGTGGGTGTAGCCACGAAGGAAAACAGTATAGGCATTCCTTAAATCACTAAATATAGTTACCACCTGTACCTGCAAGCTCGGTACCTCTTGCCTTAGATCCGGAGAAAATAATAATTTAAAATAATACTTCCTTATTTTCAGGGCAGCACTATTGACAATATTTAAGACAGAGCATCAATTACAGTGTCCATCAATAGAGAAATGAAGAGTCACTGGTCCACCTACACATTGGGTACACTCAGGCATCAAAAAGAGAGAAAAAGTACCATTGTCAACACCATGGATAGACCAAGATTTACCATACTAAGGTAAGTCAGTCAGAAAGGGGAACAGAAATATCATATTACTTACAGGTGTAATCTATAAATTTATAGAAATGAATGAATTCATAAATAGAAACAGACTCACAGACTTAGAAAACCAAGTTGTGATTATTTAAAAGAAGGTAGGGGGAGGGAGACATTAAGAGGTTGAGATTAGCACATACTTATGACTTATTATCAGCTAGATAATCCAAAAGGGCCTACTAAATAGCACAGGGAAGTCTACTGAACAAAATGAAAGATCCTACATGGGACAAACCCTGAAAAGGAAAAGATATAGGTCTATGTATAACTGAATCAAGTTCCTGTGAACCTAACCCTACTTCAATAGAAAATAAAAATTAAATTAGCCAAAACAAACAGACAAAACAGCGAAGCGTGAAAAAATGCTGCTAACTTGTGGCCACTTTTGGTTACTGAAAAACATCTGTTTCTGGGGAGTCAATACTCACCAGGCTAGGGGTAAAGAAGGAAAAAAATCTGTCCTCAGCAAATATCCTCAGGTAGGGCCTGGAAAAAGAATCAAAACAGGGCAGAACACCAAGAGGCTACTCTTGAAAGGTCAGTTTTACATTTCTTAAAAAAATAATAGTGAAAAAGTTTCAACCTCCTGAAATCTTAGAAAAATGCAAATCAAGATTACAATGAGGTATCACTTCTCACTAATCAGAATGGCCTTTGTTAAAAAATCTACAAACAGTAAAGTTTGGAGAGGCTGTGGAGAAAAGAGAACCCTCCTACACTGATGCTGGCAATGTAAATTGGGAACAGCCACCATGGAGTATGAGGTGGATGTTCCTTAAACAAAGGAAAAGAGAATGAAATTATGACAACTCCCTAACCCCATACAAAAAAAGAACCTGAAATCAATTAAATATCTAAATGGTGGGATGATTACTCTAAATCTCCTGAGGAAAACATATGCTTTGATATAAATCACAGCAAGTTCTTTTTGGATCTACCACTTAGGGTAATGAAAAATGAGACAAAAGTCAACAAAAAGGACCTCACTGACCTTTAGGAAACCCTAAAGGAAAGAAAAACTCAACCCTCAGAATGGGGAAAAAAATGTAACAAAGACCTACATGGACTTCATCTCCAAAACATGTAAACTGCTCATGCAGCTCAAAAAACAAACAAACAAACAAAAACAACAAAAGACCCAATAGAAAAACAGGCCAAAGATCTAAATACACACAGCTCCAAAGAAGGCATACAAAAGGCCATTAAGCACATTAAAAGATGCTCAGCATCAATAATTATTAGAGAAATGAAATCAAAACTACAACGAGGTGTTATCTGACACCCCATTTTGGAAGAATGGCCGTCTTCCAAAAAGCCTCAAAGATTGAATGCTACCAAGGGCATGGGGAATAGGGAATCCTCCAACACTGTGGGCAAGGATGGAAATGGGTGGGTACAGCCACAAAGGAAAACAGTATAGACATTCCTTAAAACACTAAATATAGAGTTTCCACATGATTTTTAACTCCTTGCCTTAAATTCTGAGAAAATCATCATTCAAAATGATATATACACCTCCTTTTTCAGGGCAGTGCTATTGACAATATCCAAGACAGAGCATCAACCAAACTGTCCATCGAGAAATGAAGGTCCACCCAGACACTGGAATACACACAGCCCGCAAAACGAACATCAAAAAATGCCGTTGTCAGCAGCACGGATGGCCTACGCAGTGAAGTCAGTCAGAGAGGGAAAGAGAAATATCATTTCACTTACAGGTGGGACCATAAACTAATTCAAATGAATTAATTTATAAACAGACTCACAGCTTAGAAAACCAATTAATGATTGTTAAAAAAAAAAGGGTAGGGGAAGGGAGACATTAAGAGTTTCGGATTAACATATACACACTACTTATTATCAGCTAGATAATCCAAAAGGTCCTACTGAATAGCACAGGGAAGTCTGCTGAACACTGAAGAACCTATATGGGAAAAGACCCCAAGAAGAATAGATATACGTCTATGTATAACTGAGTCAAGTTCCTGTAAACCTAAAACAAGCACAACGGAAATCAACTCCACTCCAATAGAAAATAAAAACGAAATAACGAAGGAAAAAAAAGTGGAGCATGAAGAAATGTTGCCTCCTCGTGGTAGCTGTTGGTAACTACAACTGAAAAACCGGTGCTTATGATTCACCAGGCCAGGAGGATGTAAGGAAAAAACCCCTTTCCTCAACAGATGTCCTCGGGCAGGTCCTGGAAAAAGAATTCAAAACAGGACAGAGGGTCAAGAGGCCAATCCCCAGAGGTCAGTTTTACTCACACTGGTTTTTGTTTTCTTTTTTTAAAAATCGCATGGAAATGTTTCAACATCATGAAATCTTAAAGAAATCCAAGTCAAAATTACAATGAGGTACCATCTCACCCCATTCAGAATGGCCTCTGTCTAAAAGTCTACAAACAATAAATGCTGGAGAGGTTATGGAGAAACGGAAACCCTCCTACCCTGGTGCTGGCCAGGTAAATTGTTAACAACCAGGCTGGAGGACGGGGTGGAAGTTCCTTAAACAGTGAAAAGAGAATGAAATTACGTCACTCCCTCACCTCTTCTCACTTTCTTCTCTGCAATCACTCTCTGTGCTTTTTCAGTGTTTCAAATTATTGGGACTTTCAATGGCTAAGTCAAAGACCTGTCTTGGTAAATGTTACATTGCACTTGAAAATATGTGGGCTATTTTCAAGTATCTGTTGATATTGATCGCTAACATAATTCCACAGTAATAAGAGAACAGCTTCTGTATGATTTCAATCCCTTTAAACCGTGAAATTTTTGCACCTTGTTTCATGTCCCTTGGTATAGTCCAGTGTCTCCTAGTTTATCGTCTATGGGAACGTTAATAGAATTTGTATTCTGCTGCTGTGTGAAAATTGTATAATTTTTAAAAAATAAATCTTAATTATGTTGAATCGGTTCACAGCACTTTTCAGGTCATCACTGACTCAATGGACATGAGTTTGAGGAGACTTCAGGAGATAGCGAAGGACAGGAAAGCCTGGAGTGCTGCAGTTCATGGAGTTGCCGAGTTGGACACAATTTAGTGGCTGAACAACAATGACAAACATCCATCTACTCCTGTCTGCTCATTCTATTAATTTTTGGAAGTTTGATAGTGAAATTCCAACTAAAAATCTTAATTTATCTATGTAGAAAAATAATTGCAATATATAGTGGACCTGTATGTAACTTTGTTCTGTATTTTCCAAGTCTTCTGTAAATGTGTTATCACACTTTAATAATTGAAAAAATAAAAAGAAAATAAATTTTAAAAGATGCAGGAAAAAAAGTGTAAATTTAAAAGTATTTCTGTAACTCCTCACCAAGGCATAACAAATCATAAAATGATCAATAATCAAGAAGGAAAATAAGTTTATAAGTTACAAATAGATTATGGGTAATAATTAAACATATCATTTTATTAGCAATAGATATATGGGAGAGTCATATTTGAATTCAATGCTATATTAATTGTACTTAGTCAAAATTGTCATTTACATTCATGAAATATAGGTCAGGTAAAAACAAAATTAAAAGTAACAAACTTGGGGGAACTTATCATCAAAAAGCAATCAAACTCATATGGCACAGCTAAATAAGAGAATTTTTTTTTGCCCAAAATTCTGAATACAACTTGTATGTTCTATTAAAAAAGAATCCTTCTAAATTATATTTTTTGCTATGACTGTGCACATGTAGAAAGCAACCATTTTAGAACCTGGCATGGGTTGCAAGCCAGGAGATAACCACAGAAAATGGAAAAAATCATTCTTAAAATCTCTAATGAAAAATTAAAATGAATAAGCACTTTTACCCCAGTTGAGAAATTTAGCATGTTATTAACAAATTGCTGACGCTTACTCCTTGGAAGAAAAGTTATGACCAACCGAGATAGCATATTCAAAAGCAGAGACATTACTTTGCCAGCAAAGGTGCGTCTAGTCAAGGCTATGGTTTTTCCTGTGGCCATGTATGGGTGTGAGAGTTGGACGGTGAAGAAGGCTGAGCGCCGAAGAATTGACGCTTTTGAACTGTGGCGTTGGAGGAGACTCTTGAGAGTCCCTTGGACTGCAAGGAGATCCAACCGGTCCACTCTGAAGGAGATCAGCCCTGGGATTTCTTTGGAAAGAATAATGCTAAAGCTGAAGCTCCAGTACTGTGGCCACCTCATGCGAAGAGTTGACTCATTGGAAAAGACCCTGATGCTGGGAGGGATTGGGGGCAGGAGGAGAAGGGGACGACAGAGGATGAGATGGCTGGATGGCATCACTGACTCGATGGACGTGAGTCTGAGTGAACTCCGGGAGTTGGTGATGGACAGGGAGGCCTGGCGTGCTGCGATTCATGGGGTCGCGAAGAGTCGAACACGACTGAGTGACTGCACTGAACTGAATAGATGATTTTTGGTATAAAACTGATCAGACTGTAAAAATATAGGAGACCAAAGATTTTGGCTCCTATGGAGATGAAGGAGCCAAAACAAGCTGAATTTTAACTACATATCTGGTTTATAAATGGCCATTGTGAATGGTACAGAAGTGAAACAGCCATGTGAAAAATCATAGTTAAGAGTGAACTTCAAGCATTATACAGATTTTACAGGTTTAATAGATCAGTAAACCTAGAAGAAACAATCCTTTAGACTATTTATATACTATATATCTAACACTTTTTTACTTTCAATCTTGAATGAGACACATAAATAATTTTAGATCAATAATAATGATATCCAAAATTGTTTTGAATATTTGGTCAAATATTCAGGAAATGGTAGAGCTTGGGATTTACTTCAGTGGATCTGAGCTTGATTTTCTCTAAAAAGAAAAAAGGCAGCACACAGACAGTTCTAATGGATGTTTTACCCAATTGAGGTAACTGGCAAAAATATCAGAAACAGAAAAAATAAATCATATAATGTTAACATTTTCATGCACACATACATACACTACTTAGGAACTATATACATATTAAAAGTGATAGAGAAAAATTATTCATGTCAATAAAATCAAGAATAGATTTCCCTGTTTAAATTTTATAATTTGTTTCTGGTTGATTCTCTGTATTTTTAAAACATGCTAGGGCAAAAACACACGATGATATGGTATAAATTAGAGCTCTTGCTTCTGAATCTTTTATTCTTTTGAAAATCTCTATCATTAGTGCTGAGTGATATTTTAGATTTAACAGAGTTGAACATATATTAGTAATAAGATTCTTGTAAATATTATAGAAAATACAAAAATATGATAAGAATTCTATTTTTGGAATATGTTGTTGTTCAGTTGCTCAGTCTGGTCCGACTCTTTGCGACTCCATGGACTGCAGCACGCCAGGATTCCCTGTATTTCATCATCTCCCGGATTTTGCTCAAACTCATTTTCATTGAGATGGTGATGCCATCCAGCCAGCTCATCCTCTGTTGTTCCCTTCTCTTCCTGCCTTCAATCTTTCCCAGCATCAGGGTCTTTTCCAATGAGTCGGCTTTTCATAAAAGGTAGCCAAAGTATTGGAGCTTCAGCTTCAGCATCAATATTCAATATTCAGCATTCCATATTCAGGGTTGATTTCCTTTAGGATTGACTGGTTTGATCTCCTTGCAGTCCAAGGGACTCTCAAGAGTATTCTCCAACACCACAGTTCAAAGCATCAATTCTCTGGGGCTCAGACTTTTTTATCATCCAGCTCTCACATCCATACATGACTAATGGAAAAACCATAGCTTTGAGTATATGGACCTTTGTCGGCAAAGTAATGTCTCTGATATTTAATATGTTGCCTATGTTTGTCATTGCTTTTCTTCCAAGAAGCAGGTGAGTTTCAATTTTATGGCTGCAGTGACCATCCACAGTGTTAAATAAATAAAGTCTGTCATTGTTTCCATTGTTTCCCCATCTATTTGCCATGAAGTGATGGAACCAGATGCCATGATCTTTGTTTCTTGAATGTTGCGTTTTAAGTCAGCTTTTTCACTCTCTTTTTTCACCTTCATCAAGAGTCTCTTTAATTCCTCTTTGCTTTCTGCCATAAGGGTGATGATATGTGCATATCTGAGTTTACTGATATTTCTCCCTGCAATTGTGATTCCAGCTTGTACTTCATCCAGCCCAGCATTTCACATGATGTACTCTGCATATAAGTTAAATAAACAAGGTGACAATATACAGCCTTGACATACTCCTTTTCCAATTTTGAACCAGTCCGTTGTTCCATGTCTGGTTCTAATTGTTGCTTCTTGACTTCCGTACAGGTTTAGAAGGGGGCAGGTAGGGTGATCTGATACTCTCATCTCTTTAAGAATATTCCACAGTTTATTGTTATCTACACAGTCAAAGGCTTCAGCGTAGTCAGTGAAGTAGATGTTTTTCTGAAATTCTCTAGCTTTTTCTGTGATCCAGTTGGTGTTGGCAATTTGATCTGTGGTTCCACTCCCTTTTCTAAACCCAGGTTGTGCATCTGGAAGTTCACATACTGTTGAAGCCTAACTTGAAGGATTTTGAGCATTACTTTGCTAGCTTGTGAAATGAGTGCAATTGTGCAGTAGTTTGAACATGAGTGCTGAGTATATTAAAAATGGAAACAATCAGACCTGAGCTTAAGCAATGAAAACTCAAAAAACTCAAGAAACCTACTAAACACAGGTGACTGTTCATTTTTCCAAAGCAAACAGAACTAAGAAGGCACGGATTTCTCATTAACTGTGGCAGCTTATTCACATTCCTCACTAAATCTTTCAAGGATTTTTATTTAAGATAAAAAGTATGAACATCTTAGTGCTGGAATCTCAGAGAGCCACCTGAACCAACGGAACATGAGGTGTAATGGGATAAATGTTAGCAATGATCTGAGTCTCTCCTGAAAAAATATCAGTTGTGTGCTAATCTGTATGCAGGTCAGGAAGCAACAGTTAGAACTGGACATGGAACAACAGACTGGTTCCAAATAGGAAAAGGAGTGCATCAAGGCTGTATACTGTCACCCTGCTTATTTAACTTATATGCAGAGTACATCATGAGAAACGCTGGACTGGAAGAAATACAAGCTGGAATCAAGATTGCCAGGAGAAATATCAGTAAACTCAGATATGCAGATATCATCACCCTTATGGCAGAAAGTGAAGAGGAACTAAAAAGCCTCTTGATGAAAGTGAAGGTGGAGAGTGAAAAAGTTGGCTTAAAGCTCAACATTCAGAAGACGAAGATCATGGCATCCGGTCCCATCACTTCATGGGAAATAGATGGGGAAACAGTGTCAGACCTTATTTTTTGGGGCTCCAAAATGACTGCAGATGGTGACTGCAGCCATGAAATTAAAAGATGCTTACTCCTTGGAAGAAAAGTTATGACCAACCTTGATAGCATATTCAAAAGCAGAGACATTACTTTGCCAACAAAGGTCCGTCTAGTCAAGGCTATGGTTTTTCCTGTGGTCATATATGGATGTGAGAGTTGGACTGTGAAGAAGGCTGAGTGCCGAAGAATTGATGCTGTGGTGTTGGAGAAGACTCTTGAGAGTCCCTTGGACTGCAAGGAGATCCAACCAGTCCATTCTGAAGGAGATCAACCCTAGGATTTCTTTGGAAGGAATGATGCTAAAGCTGAAGCTCCAGTACTCTGGCCACCTCATGCAAAGAATTGACTCATTGGCAAAGACTCTGATGCTGGGAGGGATTAGGGGCAGGAGGAGAAGGGGACGACAGAGGATGAGATGGCTGGATGGCATCACTGACTCGATGGACGTGAATCTGAGTGAACTCTGGGAGTTGGTGATGGACAGGGAGGCCTGGCGTGCTGTGATTCGTGGGGTCGCAAAGAGTCGGACACAACTGAGTGACTGAACTGAACTGAACTGATGCTAATTTCACTTCACATATAACTTCCAATGTTCTGTATATTAAAAGTACAGTTAAGCATGAGTCCTTCCTGCCAATATAGAGAAGAGTGTCTCACATTTTTCTTCTCCATCTTTTCCGCAAACTTTCTGTGGAATTCTGGACTGCTGAGGTAATTCTATTTATAAGGACATTTTCTTAATCCTTTTCTAAATGTCTGAAGTTGCACCTACAGGTAAATTCATCACTAATTTTCCCCTACTTCTCTAAGATCCCAAGAGTGAAGCACATCCCAATAGGATTCTCAAAACCTATGCTTCCCTGGGTTGATCTCACACGAAGGAAATGTTTTCACCAGTTGAGAGTCATTAATTCATGTTGAGAATTCGTCATACTCCATAGAAAGCTGGGATACAGACAATGCAGAAAAGACTCTAGGACTAAGGGAGATGTAGTCTAAAGAGCCAGTCTTTACTATTATAAGAAAAAAAAAAGGGGGGGGGGAATAAGTTGATAACAAATGCCCTGGGCAAAAATATTAGAAGCAGAGAAGTAAAGGTTTGCAGATTCTCAGTCCAGGCATTTCAGGAGGAAAAGCAGACACAGCCCCAGACCCAGGACAGGACATTTACCTGAGAAGTTGCCGTTTCCTCCTCTTCTTCTTCCTGCTATGTCTTCTCTGGGAATGTTATGTTGCAAATTCACACCTGTGTCTTGAGAAAATACCTTCAAAGACATCTGCACATCTCTTTAACCTGCAACCACTTCACCTACAGACAAAATGACCTTGAAAAGCTGAAAAAAGCCCACCTCTCCTGTCCTTTGTCTCAGGAGAGATTCGGGAACAATCACTTCCTACCTGGAGACCAGACTGTGGACTTATTTCTTAATTGTTCTCTCCCCATAGAGAGCTCCTAACATTCTGCTCACACAGATGATGTGGGCTGACAGACTTCCCCGTCCAAATCCAGCTAGACCAGCCCTGCTGCTTCTCCTCGGACTGAAGCTGGGTCTCAGCTCTCACACAGTGACCAGGAGCCACATCCTTAACCTGGGCATCCCCTTAGGATCCCCTGAAGCACTTCCTACAAACCACACTGATGCTCCCACAGGACCAACACAGAACTCTGTTGGGAGGGCATCAGTGAGGTCATTTCCTGATCACTAGTCACGTGATCCTGATGGGGAACAGATGGGAACCACTTGGCTAAAGATTCTTTCTGAATCATTTCAGTGAATACAAATGCCTGGTGGTCAGGTGCCCACTCCAAGAAGTTATGAATCTGCAGGTCTGAGGTGCAGAAATGAGTCTTTCCCATATATTCTGATGTTTCTTCCCCAAGACCCATATTCAGACACCCAGAGCTCCAGCCCTCACACTCAGCACAGCTGAGACATCTCAGGAGGGGAATATTTAGGGTGGGAACTTCTGAGGGAGATTAGGCTAGAACCAGGCAGAGAAAGCTCCAGTGCTTGGGGTTCAGGCCTTTCTAAGGGACCCTGGGTGAAGTGCTGTGGGTTCCCCAGGCTGAGTGTGGATGGGTCCATTCAAACCAAGAGGAGCAGGAATCTGGTGAGCTCTGAGGGTGTCACTGAAGGGGGGCCTGTGCAGTAGACCCTGGGGTTTGGCAAGACTGCTGGTCTCAGGAAGGGGGTCACCTAGTGCAGGTGCTCACAGGACTGGCTGGTGTGAGTTCACGGACCTGCAGGCTGCCTGCTCCCCAGACAGACGCTGAGGCAGCAACAGCACGGAGCAGTCAGGGAAGCTCTCAACAGTACTCTGTATGGTCCTTCTTATTAGAACCATCACAATGTCCCTGTAGTTACAGAGGGGGAAAAAAGTACAATGGATAATTGATGGGAAATACATGATCAAATGATTTGAGGCATAAGGGTAGTAAGGAAACTAACTGTTACAGATGCCATCCCACTGTGCTACAAGAGTTTATTGTTATGCGCTCTTCCCTGCAACCTTAATAAGAGGTTAATGGTGGTGGTAGGTTAACACTTCATTCATTCACACCAACTTTACCACAAGAAGCCATTCAGTTTTATTGATGAACATGTCTGAACATCACACACAGTCAGAATAAAAACCTTTTATACTCCACTGTGTAACTTTGATTAAAAGACAGATTACAAGCATAAACAATGATATTCATCCCTCTGATATAATGATCTGAGAGTTGTGGTTTCTATGGTTACAAAATGGAGGCCAATCATTTAAGAAAGGAGACTTACAGTAATTACAGGAATTTTCTGGGAAAGGTTTCCCATACATTTTAGGGTATCAGAGGTTATTTGAAATATGTCAAATAGTCATAATTTCTGTTGATATTATAAAACACATCAAGATTTCAGTGAACTGTCATTATATTAACCTTTAAAAGCATAACTTGATAATTTACATCTTTAGTATGTGGAATTATTCCCTGAACATTTACATCATGGTGACCTACAGGGATGCTTGACATGAATGACAAACACCTCCATTTAGATGTTTACTGTACATGTTACATTACTGTGCCCTTAATCTTCTAATGGAGAATACATATAAATGATTTCTCCTTAGAGAGAGGGCTTCTCTCATCTTTGAGGTACCAACCATCAAAAACATAAGTTTGCATACACACTAGAAATGAAGTATATCATGGAGTAATTAGAGAGTTGAATTACATTCATTTTCAAATAATCACAAATCATGTCAATATAAACAAGGATACATTACTAATAATTTTACCTCTCTAAACATCAACCTTTCATCTTGTGATCCACACTAACATATCAATTTGCTATCTGTTTTAACTGTGGATTACTATCTACAGTTCAGTTCAGTTCATTTCAGTTGCTCAGTCGTGTCTGACTCTTTGCAACCCCATGAATTGCAACACGTCAGGCCTCCCTGTTTATCACCATCTCCCGGAGTTCACTCAGATTCACGTACATCGAGTCCGTGATGCCATCCAGCCATCTCATCCTCTTTCGTCCCCTTCTCCTCCTGCCCCCAATCCCTCCCAGCCTCAGAGTCTTTTCCAATGAGTCAATTCTTTGCATGAGGTGGCCAAAGTACTGGAGTTTCAGCTTTAGCATCATTCCTTCCAAAGAAATCCAAGGGCTGATCTCCTTCAGAATGGACTGGCTGGATCTCCTTGCAGTCCAAGGGACTCTCAAGAGTCTTCCCCAACACCACAGTTCAAAAGCATCAATTCTTCAGCACTCAGCCTTCTTCACAGTCCAACTCTCACATCCATACATGACCACTGGAAAAACCATAGCCTTGACTAGATGGACCTTAGTTGGCAAAGTAATGTCTCTGCTTTTGAATATGCTATCTAGGTTGGTCATAACTTTTCTTCCAAGGAGTAAGCGTCTTTTAATTTCATGGCTGCAGTCACCATCTGCAGTCATTTTGGAGCCCAAAAAAATAAAGTCTGACACTGTTTCCCCATCTATTTCCCATGATGTGATGGGACCAGATGCCATGGTCTTCGTTTTCTGAATGCTGAGCTTTAAGCAACTTTTTCACTCTCCTCTTTCACTTTCATCAAGAGGCTTTTTAGTTCCTCTTCACTTTCTGCCATAACGGTGGTGTCATGTGCATATCTGAGGTTGTTGATATTTCTCCCGGCAATCTTGATTCCAGCTTGTGCCTCTTCCAGTCCAGTGTTTCTCATGATGTACTCTGCATAGAAGTTAAATGAGCAGAGTGACAATGTACAGCCTTAACATACTCCTTTTCCTATTTGGAACTAGTCTGCTGTTCCATGTCCAGTTCTAACTGTTGCTTCCTGACCTGCATACAGATTTCTCAAGAGGCAGGTCAGATAGTCTGGCATTCCCATCTCTTGAAGAATTTTGCACAGTTGATTGTGATCCACACAGTCAAAGGCTTTGGCATAGTCAATAAAGCAGAAATAGATGTTTTTTCTGGAACTCTCTTGCTTTTTCCATGATCCAGCAGATGTTGGCAATTTGATCTCTGGTTCCTCTGCCTTTTCTAAAACCAACTTGAACATCAGGGAGTTCACAGTTCACGTATTGTTGAAGCCTGGCTTGGGGAATTTTGAGCATTATTTTACTAGCATGTGAGATGAGTGCAACTGTGCAGTAGTTTGAGCATTCTTTGGCATTGCCTTTCTTTGGGATTGGAATGAAAACTGACCTTTTCCAGTCCTGTGGCCACTGCTGAGTTTTCCAAATTTGCTGGTATATTGAGTGCAGCACTTTCACAGCATCATCTTTCAGGATTTGAAACAGCTCCACTGGAATTCCATCACCTCCACTAGCTTTGTTTGTAGTGATGCTTTCTAAGGCCCACTTGACTTCACATTCCAGGATGTCTGGCTCTAGGTGAGTGATCACACCATCATGTTTATCTGGGTCACGAAGATCTTTTTTGTATAGTTCTTCTGTGTATTTTTGCCACTTCTTCTTAATATCTTCTGCTTCTGTTAGGTCCATACCATTTCTGTCCTTTATCGAGCCCATCTTTGCATGAATTGTTCCCTTGGTATCTCTCATTTTCTTGAAGAAATCTCTAGTCTTTCCCATTCTGTTGTTTTCCTCTATTTCTTTGCATTGATCACTGAAGAAGGCTTTCTTATCTCTTCTTGCTATTCTTTGGAACTCTGAATTCAGATGCTTATATCTTTCCTTTTCTCCTTTGCTTTTCACTTCTCTTCTTTTCACAGCTATTTGAAAGGCCTCCCCATACAGCCATTTTTCTTTTTGCATTTCTTTTCCATGGGGATGGTCTTGATCCCTGTCTCCTCTACAATGTCATGAACCTCAGTCCATAGTTCATCAGGCACTCTATCTATCAGATCTACTCCCTTAAATCTATTTCTCACTTCCACTGTACAATCATAAGGGATTTGATTTAGGTCATTCTTGAATGGTCTAGCGGTTTCCCCTGCTTTCTTCAATTTAAGTCTTAATTTGGCAATAAGGAGTTCATGATCTGAGCCACAGTCAGCTCCCGGTCTTGTTTTTGCTGACTGTAGAGAGCTTCTCCATATTTGTCTGCAAAGAATATAATCAGTCTGATTGTGGTGTTGACCATCTGGTGATGTCCATGTGTAGAGTCTTCTCTTGTGTTGTTGGAAGAGGGTGTTTGCTGTGACCAGTGCATTTTCTTGGCAAAACTCTAGCAGTCTTTGCCCTGCTTCATTCTGCATTCCAAGGCCAAATTTGCCTGTTACTCCAGGTGTTTCTTGACTTCTTCCTTTTGCATTCTAGTCCCCTATAATGAAAAGGACATCTTTTTTGGGTGTTAGTTCTAAAAGGTCTTGTAGGTCTTCATAGAACCGTTGAACTTCAGCTTCTTCAGCATTACTGGTTAGGGCATAGACTTGGATTACAGTGATATTGAATGGTTTGCCTTGGAAAGGAACAGAGATCATTCTGTCATTTTTGAGATTGCATCCAAGCAGTGCATTTCGGACTCTTTTGTTGACCATGATGGCTACTCCATTTCTTCTGAGGGGTTCCTGCCCACAGTAGTAGATATAATGATCACCTGAGTTAAATTCACCCATTCCAGTCCATTTTAGTTAGCTGATTCCTAGAATGTCGACATTCAAGAGGAACTTTGGAAAACAGGATTGATGTAAAGCTTTCTAGTATGGATATTCTGGAATTTATTTAGATTTCATTTTTCAATAAACCATTTTTCTACATTTTTTTCTTTTACATTTTTACATCCTTCCATATCTTTCTTATATCAATGGTCTCATGATTTGACATGTATGTTTAGGACAAACGTCTTCCATCACTTATTTCATTGCTAGGGTTTCTCTCCAGTGTGTGCACTGAGATGACTAGCGAGATGACTGCTGTGCCTAAAGGCTTTGCCACAATCTTTACATTTATAAGGTTTCTCTCCTGTATGAATTCGCTGGTGTTTAGTAAGAGTTGAGGAATCACTAAAGGCTTTTCCACATTCTTTACATTTATAAGGTGTTTCTCCAGTATGAATTAACTGATGTTGAGTAAAACCATAGCGCTGGCTAAAGGCTTTGCCACAATCTTTACATTTATAAGGTTTCTCTCCAGTATGCATTCTCTGATGTTGAGTAAAATTTGAATTTTGATTAAAAGTTTTTCCACATTCTTTATATTTATAAGGTTTCTCTCTTGTATGAATTCGCTGGTGTTTGGTAAGTGTTGAGGATTGACTAAAGGCTTTTCCACATTCTTTACATTTATAAAGTTTCTCTCCAGTATGAATTAACTGATGTTGAGTAAAACCATAGCGCTGGCTAAAGGCTTTGCCACAATCGTTACATTTATAAGGCTTCTCTCCAGTATGAATTCGCTGGTGTTTAGTAAGAGTTGACTTTTTATTAAATGCATTTCCACATTCTTTACATTTATAAGGTTTCTCTCCTGTATGAATTCGCTGGTGTTTAGTAAGTGTTGAGGATTGACTAAAGGCTTTTCCACATTCTTTACATTTATAAAGTTTCTCTCCAGTATGAATTAACTGATGTTGAGTAAAACCATAGCGGTGGCTAAAGGCTTTGCCACAATCCTTACATTTATAAGGTTTCACTCCAGTATGAATTCGCTGGTGTTGAGTAAGATTTGAGTTTTTCTTGAAGGCTTTTCCACATTCTTTACATTTATAAGGTCGCTCTCCAGTATGAATTCGCTGGTGTTGAGTAAGACCATAGCGCCGGCTAAAGGCTTTGCCACAATCCTTACATTTATAAGGTTTCTCTCCAGTATGAGTTCGCTGGTGTCGAGTAAGATTTGAGTTTTGATTAAAGGCTTTGCCACACTTTGCACATTTATAAGGTTTCTCCCCAATGTGAATTCGTTGATGTTGACTAAGATTTGAGAAATAAATAAACACTTTGCCACATTCCTTGCATTTATAAGGTTTCCTGCCAGTATGGATTTGTCGATGCTGACTAAGATTTGAACTCTGATTAAAGGCTTTGGCACATTCTGTACACTTGAAAGGTTTCCTTCCTGAATGTATTTTCCTATGTTTACTTATATTAGATGAGTTACTAAAGACTTTCCCACACTTATTACACTTGTATTGTTTCTGCGGATTCTGAATCCTCTGCTGTTGAATAAGATTTGAAGACTGATTAGAAACTTTACCATATTCACTACAATTGTAAGTTTTCTCTCCATTATGAATACTCTTATTTAGAGGAAGACCTGATGCTTGATAAAAGATATTCCTACATTTATTACTTTTACAATCCTTGTGTGAAGAGTGAGCTCCCTGATGTTCCAGAAAGTTTGAGTCGTGTTCAAAGTTATGCCCAGTTTCATTGCGTGAATAGACCTTCACTCCATCATAAATAATTGTGTAATTATTGGAGCTGGAGCTCTTACTTAAGGTCTGACTCATTTTATTACACATGGATAGTTCTTCTGTATTAACGATATCATGGGATGTATTGAACAATGATGGTTGGATTACATCTCTTCCATTATCATCAACATTATACACCTTGGAATGGAGAGAAAATATCCGTTGGTGGAAGAATAATGACTTTCTGCTCACAGATCCCTCAAACTGATGACATTGTGAGTTTTCCCCAACATTTTTAAATTTCTGGTTTTCAGACATATTTAAATGTATGTTTAATTGAAGCCTATGCTCAGAGCGGTTTGAATGAGTATTTACAGTAGAGACTGGAGGACCTTCCAGATTTTCCACATTTCCTTTCAGAGAACAAGTATGTTTCAAAAAACGATGTAAATTTTTTCTGAAAAACTTACACTTCTCAGCAGATGTTGAAGACTGAAATGGGTGTTTCCCCCAGTTTGACTCATGTAGCTCATTTCTTTTTGCAGTAATGTCTGCATTATCTGTAACTGTCTCAATTTCTTTATGTCCATATAAACATCCTCTCTGTCTTTCACATGCCTTTGTATGTTCTGAGTCTTTTATTAATTGCAAGTTTCTGAGGTGAAATCTTTCATATATTCCTAGGTTTGCTTTTGGGATCAAATCTTCTACCCTTGGTTTCTTTGGCATCAAATCCTGGGTGTCTTGAGGAGACATAGCTGAAAGACACCAAAGAATCAGTTTTCTTACCTACTATTCTCAGTGAATATCCTTAAAGATTTAGAGAAAATTGATGAACTCTTCACTAGCTTAAAAATAAAATAGAGATGGGGGGATCAAGATGCCAGAGGATTAGGCAGACATGGACTTCATTTCTCTCCACAAATGCATCAAGCATACATCAGAAATGGAACAGTTCTCACAGAGCCCAGCTGAACACTAGTAGAGGACCTTTGAAATCTAAAAGGACAAGAAAGATTCCTGCTGAGCTAGGCAGGGCAAAAGAAAGAAGAAGGAAAAAGAACAGGAAAGGAAGTGGGATGGGGCCTGCAACCCTGGGGGGGTCTGAAGAAAGGAGAGGTCTCCATATCTGGGGAAGACCCTCACTAGGGGAGCCCAGTTGAGACAGAAGGGGAGCCTCATCCTCTGTGGGAAGAGAACATGGCAACAGTCTGTGGCAGCAGGACAGAGTGAGACGTGTATACAGGGTACTGACCCCTGCCCTGCCCACCCAGCCTGGGAGGGTGTCCACCACTGCAGACAAGGGCTGGATGCTGGAATGTGAGGTCTGGAGAGCAGACCCAGGCAGAGGACTGCTGTGGGCTGTGAGGAGACAACCTGCAGGAAAGGCAAGGAGGGAGGAGCCCTGCAAACAGAAATGCTTGGAGAGGAAGCCTGAACCACCACAGAGTAGAGCGCCATTGTTGAACGATGTCCAAAGCCAAGACCCACCATTGTTTACAGCCTCTTTCCCCCTGTGCCAGCCTCTCCTCACCAGGCACTATGAAGGACTCCATTAGGGTGGGTGCTCTCATGAATCTAGCTGTTGCCTCTTCCTCTGTGCCCCTCATTACCAGGGCAGACTGGTGGACTCTGGGAAACCTTGGGAGCAGGTACCTGTAGTTTATCCACATGCACAGAGGGGGTTGAAGCACTGCTGAGCCCCAGGGTCTGGCAATTTAAGGAAGTCAAGCTGATATCTCTACTGGAATTTGCACAAACTCGTTTCTATACCATCACAGCTATCTTTGTAAACTCAGCCCCTTTAGAACATCTGAGTGGACAAGGAGGGCTCCCCCAGTCACAGAAGGTATAGCATAAGCAGCTGTAGACTTTGTGGGCTCCTACACTAGGGGGTGGGGCCAGGCCGGAATCTGAGCTGCCCCCAGAGCACCACAGCGGGTCCAGCTTCATGATGAATGCAATCCTGGGCCCTGACTTCAGAGGATCTATGCTGGTGACCTGGTGAAAAGAACATCTGAGAGACAGCAGGGCCATGTGCTGGGATACCCATGGTTGAGGTGGGGCCAAGGGCAGTGCCGACCAGGGTCACATGAGAGCTTGCACAAGGCATGAAACGTGACACACAGAACACTCCCCATGGTGAACATCCCCAGAGGAGCAATCCTCAGGGACTTCTCTCCCAGTGGGTGTGCTCCAATCCCACCTGCCTCCACCACAGATCAGAATCACGGTGAAGAAACAGATCTGGGGGCTTCTACTCCACAAACCAGGGAGCAGACCCCACCACAGACAGGGCAGTGACGGTCAAAGAGCCAAGGGGAAGCTCCCCTTAATATCCAGGGCAGGCTCGGGTCACAGTAACAACAATCAAAAGTCTATCAAGGGGATAAGGGTGCAAACCTCTGACCAACCTCACCCACCAGGGGACAGACACCAGGAGCAAGAGGAACCAGGATCCTGCAGCTTGCAGAACGGAGACCACAAACACAGAAAATGTGACAAAATGAGAGGACAAGCAATATGTTGCAGAGGAAGGAGCAACATAAAAACCTGCTTAGATAAAAACTTAGTGAAGACTAGAGAGGTAATCAAATGATTACTTTTTGCTTAAAGTCCTCTTTTTTTTTTTTAATTTTTATTTTTACTTTATTTTACTTTACAATACTGTATTGGTTTTGCCATACATTGACACAAATCCGCCACGGGTGTACATGAGTCACCAAACATTTTCACAAGTACTAGGTGCCTACTAATTCTTTAATTCACTTCTTATCACCTGTGTTTTTATTTGAGAATGTTCTATTAGATGTTTGAATCTAAAAATCATAAATGATATGACATAGAACTAATGTCCTAGCAAGTGAGGACATATAAGACAGAGTCCAGGGAAGCTCATAACAAACAAGATAAATTGACAAAGTAGCAGTTCTTAAGAAATTAAATAAGAAGTGAGACTTTAAAAATATGATGGAAACACATGGAGCTCTACTCTTTGGAGACCTAACTGGGAAGGAAATCTAAAACAGAGTGGCTATATATATGTATAATTAATACTGTTTGCTGTACAGCAGAGAAACTTTGTAAAACAGCTACACTCCACTAAGAACTTAATAAAAGTATTTCTATATATTATCAAAAAATCTTAACAGTTTGACACAACCCCATTACAAATATGGAAAATGTTCTAAGTTCTTATGCCAATTTATTTTAAAATTCTTTGAGGTAATTGAATATACTAAAGTATTTTACCATTCAGGAATTGAGACAAATACACTTAGGTATTTAACATGAGTTCGTATAAAGAGAAGAGAACCTTTAAAGTAACCAAGAGACTTTCATTTTCCCATTTTAGGGAGGTTTTGCTTTATGCAGTAAAGACATTACTTGAGTTTGACATGAATAAGGTCATACCTGCAGTTTCCAATGGATTGGAAACTATAAATCAGAAAAAAAAAAAAAAAATCTGTCTTAACTATTCCTAGGACTTTGGCAGTATGTCTATGACTCCACTTACACAGTTCTGTTTAAAGGTAGAAACAAACTTTAAAAGGAGTATCATATAGTCACTCAGAAGTGTGCACAGTTTTCCTAGGATCCCCAAGAAGTGAAAAAGCAGCCAACTCATACAGGTTGTCACAGGCCAAGAGGAGAATTTTCGCTCTCATTGTGAGTGAGAAAAGCAACCACTGGAGATGAATTCATGAATGATTAAAGAGACAGAGTGGGGCAGGTGACAGCTGTCTATGACAGCGACAGAAATAAATCCAGACTTCTCCAAAATCATTTCCAGTGAAGCAGATCTTCCCAAACCACCTGACAAAGGATGACTTCCTCACTGATTCTCATAGAATCAACCATACATATATATAGCCACTCTGTTTTAGATTTCCTTCCCAGTTAGGTCTCTCACTGGACTTCTCACCTGAGTCATCGGCTCCATCCATTCACACCTACCTGGGTATATGCCTACTGTCTCCATTCTCCTTATATTCCTGAGATCCTTCATTTGCTCCAGAAAGGTGACCAAATCTGGCTTAGAGACCACAAGACCTGTTCATCAGAGAGAGGAATATTTGTTGTGCCAGAGATTCATCAGTTTCCAACCCAATATGTAGTCATGTGAGAAGAGAATGCATGGGTGAATGTTAATACAGCCTAGAGAATGATTTCCCCAAATACTTTATTGAAAGTACCTATATAATGCTAACTAATACAAAAAAGTCAGGTCCTGAGATTCTGGTCAAGTGCCACGAAAGCAAAAGTAAGTAGTGGAAATGTGAAACTAAGAGAAGGTACAACTATTCAATACCACAGAACTTACACAACTACCACCAACCTAGAAGAAGGAGGCAGATTACATGAAGGCAGAAAAAGTTACAAGCATAACGAACCATCATGAAGCCTTTCTTTCTAAACTCACAGCTACCCATTTCCCCTAGAAAGCAGAGATCTGAAACAAATGTGTAGAGCAGAAAATTTCAGAAGACATTCTAGAAATGAAGGAACCAAAACCCTGAGGTTAGATAAGCGATTCTGGAAGGAAGTCATCCTCACCCAAGCAGGCCAGGTTCCTATAGTTCTCTACCATCACGTCCCTGTACAATTCCCGCTGACCGAGGTCCAGGCATTCCCACTCCTCTTGAGTGAAGTCTATGGCCACATCCCGGAATGTCAACCATCCCTGAAATACAAAATACAGATGCCGTGTGGCTGTGGGAACACTTCCTAATATGACCCATGATGGAAATGTCAAATTCAGAGACATGGTTTTCATTTAGGAAAGCGGCTGCTATTAGACAAGAATATAATTTTTACACAATAATATTTTCTTTTGGGGGGTGTTAATTCTAGAAGGTCTTGTAGGTCTTCATAGAACCGTTCAACTTCAGCTTCTTCAGCATTACTAGTCGGGGCATAGACTTGGATTACTGTGATATTGAATGGTTTGCCTTGGAAATGCACAGAGATCATTCTGTCATTTTTGAGATCGCATCCAAGTACTTGCATTTCGGACTGTCTTGTTGACTGTGATGACTACTCCATTTCCTCTATCTACTTGCCCACAATAGTAGATATAATGGTCATCTGAGTTAAATTCACCCATTCCAGTCCATTTTAGTTTGCTGATTCCTAAAATGTTGACGTCCACGCTTACCATCTTCTGTTTGATAGCTTTCAATTTGCCTTGATTCATGGACCTAACATTCCAGGTTCCTATGCAATATTGCTCTTTACAGCATCGGATCTTGCTTCCATCACCAGCCACATCCACAACTGGGTGTTGTTTTTGCTTTATCTCTTCATTCTTCCTGAAGTTGTTTCTCCACTGATCTTCAGTAGCATATTGGGCACCTACCAACCTGGGGAGTTCATCTTTCAGTGTCCTATCCTTTTGCCATTTCATACTGTTCATGGGGTTCTCAAGGCAGGAATACTGAAGTTGTTTGCCATTCCCTCCTCCAGTGGACCACATTTTGTCAGAACTCTCCACCATGACTTGGGTGGCCCTGCACAGCCTGGCTCATAGTTTCACTGAGTTAGACAGGCTGTGGTCCATGTGATTAGATTGGTTAGTTTTCTGCGATTGTGGTTTTCAGTCTGTACTCTCTGGTGGAAAAGGATAAGAGGCTTATGGAAGCTTCCTGATGGAATAGACTGACAGAGGAGGAAACTGGGTCTTGTTCTGATGGGTGGGGCTATGCTCAGCAAATCTTTAATCCAATTTTCTGTTGACGGGTGGAGCTGCGTTCCCTCCCTGCTATTTACCTGGGGCCAAACTATGGTTGAGGTAATGAAGATAATGGTGACATACCTCAAAAGATCCCATGCATGCACTGTTAGTCTGTGCTCCTAATCCTGCAGCAGGCCACCACCGACCCTTCTAGAATTAACACCCCAAAAAGATGTCCCTTTCATTATAGGGGATGGGAATGCAAAAGTAAGAAGTCAAGAAACACCTGGAATGATAGGCAAATTTGGCCTTGGAGTACAGAATGAAGCAGGACAAAGGCTAACAGAGTTCTGCCAAGAGAATGCACTGTTCATAGCAGATGCCCTCCTCCAACAACACAAGAGAAGACTCTACACATGGACATCACCAGACAGTCAACACTGAAATCAGATTGATTATATTCTTTGCAGCCAAAGATGGAGAAGCTCTATACAGTCAGCAAAAAACAAGACTGGGAGCTCACTGTGGTTCTGATCATGAACTCCTTATTGCCAAATTCAGACTTAAATTGAAGAAAGTAGGGAAAACCACTAGGCCATTCAGGTATGACCTAAATCAAATCCTTAACTATTATACAGTGGAAGTGAGAAATAGATTTAAGGGACTAGATCTGATAGATAGAGTGCCTGATGAACTATGGACGGAGGTTCATGATATTGTACAGGATGATCAAGACCACCCCCAAGAAAAAGAAATGCAAAAAAGCAAAATGGCTGTCTGAGGAGGCCTTACAAATAGCTGTGAAAAGAAGAGAAACCAAAAGCAAAGGAGAAAAAGATAGATATATCCATTTGAATGCAGAGTTCCAAGGAATAGCAAGGAGAGATAAGAAAGCCTTCCTCAGTGATCACTGCAAAGAAATAGAGGAAAACAACAGAATGGGAAAGACTAGACATCTCTTCAAGAAAATTAGAGATACCAAGGGAATATTTCACGCAAAGATGGGCTGAAAAAAAGACAGAAATGGTCTGGACCTAACAGAAGCAGAAGATATTAAGAAGAGGTGGAAAGAATACACAGAAGAACTGTACAAAAAAGATCTTCATGACCCACTATCATGATGATGTGATCACTCACCTAGAGCCAGACATCCTGGAATGTGAAGTCAAGTAGGCCTTAGAAAGCATCACTATGAACAAAGCTAGTGGAGGTGATGGAATTCCAGTTGAGCTATTTCAAATCCTGAAAGATGATGCTGTGAAAGTGCTGCACTCAATATGCCAGCAAATTTGGAAAACTCAGCAGTGGCCACAGGACGGGAAAAGGTCAGTTTTCATTCCAATCCCTAAGAAAGGCAATGCTAAAAAATGATCAAACAACTGCACAATTGCATTCATCTCACACACCAGCAAAATAATGCTCAAAATTCTCCAAGCCAAGCTTCAACAATACGTGAACTGTAAACTTCCAGATGTTTGAGCTGGTTTTAGAAAAGGCAGAGGAACCAGAGATCAAATTGCCAACATCCGCTGGATCATCAAGAAAGCAAAGGAGTTCCAGAGAAACATCTATTTCTGCTTTATTGACTATGCCAAAGCCTTTGACTGTGTGGATCACAATAAACTGGAAAATTCTGAAGACATGGGAATACCAGACCACCTGACCTGCCTCTTGAGAAATCTGTATGCAGGTCAGGAATCAACAGTTAGAACTGGATATGGAACAGAAGACTGGTTCAAAATAGGAAAAGAATACAGTCAAGGCTGTATATTGTCAGGCTGCTTATTTAACTTATATGCAGAGTATATCATGAGAAACGGTGGGCTGGATGAAGCACAGCTGAAATCAAGATTGCCAGCAGAAATATTAATAACCTTAGACATGCAGATGACACCACCCTTATGGCAGAAAGTGAAGAAGAACTAAAGATCCTCTTGATGAAAGTGAAAGAGGAGAGTGAAAAAGTTGGCTTAAAGCTCAACTTACAGAAAACTAAGATCATGGCATCTGGGTTCCATCACTTCATGGCAAATAGATGGGGAAACAGTGGAAAGAGTGACAGACTTTATTTGGGGGGGGGGGCCTCCAAAATCACTGCAGATGGTGACTGCAGCCATGAAATTAAAAGACGCTTACTCCTTGGAAGAAATGTGATGACCAACCTAGACAGCATATTAAAAAGCAGAGACATTACTTTGTCAGCAAAGGTCCATCTAAAAGGCTATGGTTTTCCAGTAGTCATGTACGGGTGTGAGAGTTGGACTATAAAGAAAGCTGAGAATTGAAGAATTGATACTTTTGAACTGTGGTGTTGGAGAAGACTCTTGAGAGTCCCTTGGAATGCAAAGAGATCCAACCAGTCCATTCTGAAGGAAATTAGTTCTGAATATTCATTGGAAGGACTGATATTGAAGCTGAAATTTCAATACTTTGGCCACCTGATGCGAAGAACTGACTCATTTGAAAAGACCCTGATCCTGGGAAAGCTTTAAGGCAGGAGGAGAATGGGATGACAGAGGATGAGATGGTTGGATGGCAACATTGACTCAATGGACATGAGTTTGAGTCAACTCTGGGAGTTGGTGATCGACAGGGAGGCCTGGCATGCTGCAGTCATGGGGTTGCACAGAGTCAGATACGACAGAGAGACTGAACTGAACTGAACATTTTCTACCATTTTTTTAGCCCCGAGAAAAAAGGATGAGATATGATCCACAAACTACTACAGAAACTGTTATGACTTGGAAGAGGGATTATAAAATAATCAGATCAACATTGACATATTTAATTTTGAGTGCTGTCCTCATGTGACACAAGATAAACTGTCTATCAAAAAAAAAAAAAGGGAAATATTTTTAAAAGCACATTCTGCTCCAAACATGCTGTGGTGGGCTCAGTGTGCCACATTTTTGATAACCTTATTTGAGCTAGTAATGTTGAAAATTCTGCTTCATGAATGACCATTTTGAACAGCAATGAAGTAGAATAGTAAGGGAAGAATTCATACTTAACTTTGAACTTTAAGAGTTCTACAGATTTTACAGGTCTGATAGGATTGTAACCTTGGTGGCAAGAATCATTTTAACTATTTAGTACATATTATATATCTTTCTGACAGTTTTTCAGAGTCTTGAATATTCAACAGAAACTATTTAAAATCAATAATGTTGCTGTTGCATCTCTTGACAAATATTTTAACGGACATTCTTTAAATGGCAGAGCTGAAATTTTACTTCACTTTATGGACACTGCTGCTGCTGCTGCTAAGTCACTTCAGTCGTGTCCGACTCTGTGCGACCCCATAGACGGCAGCCCACCAGGTTCCCCCATCCCTGGGATTCTCCAGGCAAGAACACTGGAGTGGGTTGCCATTTCTAGACTTTAATAAAACCCAGACAAATATACAGAGACAACTCTAATGAAAGTTAATAGAAATTTCTGTATTTGTAAGTAATACTGAAAACAGGAAAAGTGTCACTCAGTTGTGTCCTACTCTTTGGGACCCCAGGGACTGTAGCCTGCCAGGCTCCTCTGTCCATGGGATTCTCCAGGCAAGAATACTGGAATGGGTAGCCATTCCCTTCTCCAAGGACTCTTAAAAAACAAAACAAAACAAATAACAAGAAAAAAATCGATGTAATCATGTTAACATGTTTATGCATACAGACATATACTACAATGAGACTCCATACTCAGTAATAGTAATAGAGAAACACTGTCATGTCAATAACATCAGGATAATTTCTAACTGATTAAAAATGTACATAAATATTTCAGGATGATATTATTTTAATTTTTTAAAATAGTAGAGTGCAGACATATTCAACAATATAAAATAAAGCAGAGCTCTGGTTCTGAATTTTTTAATTTCCTGAAAGTCTGTATCATTTGCACTGAACTATATTTTAAAACTTGACGCGGGGCGGGAGGGAGGGAACTTAACACTATTGAACATAGATTAGCACTAATATGATTCTTGTAAACATTTTGGAAAATACAGAAATAGGATAAAACTATGTCTGTGATGTGAGCATGGAGTGTACTGGAAATGATCAGAGTGGGTCTTGAGTGACGAAAACCCCCACTCCCCGAACACAGCATCTCTACTAAACACAGCTGAGTGTTGTCAACTACAAACTGGCACTTGCCAAAAGCATTGCCAGCAAGTGAACAAGGGCGTTTGCCATCTGCCTCTGGGGAGAATGAGCCCTATGGAGCTGCAAGTGTTGACTTCAATCCCCTGAGAGAGTTCAGGTTGCATTGAGGCACTCTGTGCTCCACGGAATCTGGTGGAACGGGTCTTTAGAGAGCTAGATATTTTCAGGAACTGATTTCATGATCCCAATCCTTGCATCTCTTCCTATCTGTGTGTGCTGGGCTTAGTCACTTCGTTGTACTCTGTCTGTGGAAATTCTCCAGGCAAGAATACCAGAGTGGGTTGCCATGCCCTCCTCAAGGGGATCTTCCCAACCCATGGATCAAACCAAGGCATTGCAGGCAGATTCTTTACCATCTGAGCCATCAGGGAAGCCCCTTCATATCTAGAAGAAGAAAGAAAGTGAAGTCGCTCAGTCGTGTCTGACTCTGCGACCCCATGGATTATAGCCCACCAGGCTCCTCCATCCATGGAATTTTCCAGGCAAGAGTACTGGAGTGGATTGCCATTTCCTTCTCCAGGGGATCTTCTTGACCCAGGGATTGAACCCGGGTCTCCTGCATTGCAGGCAAACACTACCGTCTGAGCCACCAGGGAATCAGCACTAAATCACTGAACGGTGACATCAGCTCCTCATGACTGGAAGAAATGCTTTTGTCAAGTTAGCACTTGACTGCACTGAACTCTCGGTTCACTAAAATCTTATACACCGACTTTCCCCTACCGCCTCTTGGAGCAGTCTCTCAGAGTTATCTGAGGTGCTGTCTCCTGGGCTGCTGTCCGCGTTTTGCTGTAAATAAAATTTAACTCACAATTCTCAAGTTGTGCATCTGTTTTAGCCAACAGTGTTCATTGTTCAAAGCAAAGAGAAACTAAGATGATAAAGAGTTTCCCCATTAACTGTGGTAGTTATGCATATCCCTCAGTTTTTCTTTCCAGGACCCTTTTTGAAGACAGGAAAAAAAAAAAAAAGTGCACTGGAATCTCACAGAAGCACCTGAATGGGTGAACATTTGAGGTCATGGGGTAAGAAGTACATGGGAAAATGCGTTATCACTGTCAGGTATTTTAGCAATATTATGAAAACCATGATCTCAATATATTATGAAAAATATCAGTTTTATGCAAATTCCACTGCATATATACCTCCCATGATCTGCAAACTAATAACACATTAATAGTACTAATAGTACATAATAGTGAGTTTTTTTTTTATTGATACAGAGGATAGTCTCTGGTACTTTTTTCATTTCTGAAAATTTTCTAAAAAATTCTGGACTGCTGAGTTCATTCTACTTATAAGGGCATTTTTTACTCCTGTTCTAAAGAACTGAATTGCATCCACATGTAAACTCATCACGGCATTTCCCCTACTTTCCTAGGATCCCAACACTGAACCACATTCCGATGGGAATCTCAGATATCCGTGTTCATCTCTCACAAAGGGAATATATTCACCAGTTGAAAGTCACTAATTCATGTTGAGAATTCATCATGGTCTGTAGAAAGCCAGGATAGAATGAAGAAAAGGCTGTGGGACACAAGGGAGAAGCAGTCTCAAGAGCCAGTCTTCACTATTATAAGAAAAAAAGAAAAAGTTGATAACAACAAACCCCCAGGGAGAAAAACTGGAATCGGAGAAGTAAAGGTTTGCAGCTTCTCACTCCAGCTGTTTCAGGAGGAAAAGCAGACACAGCCCCAGACACGGGACAGGACATTTACCTGAGAAGCTGCCATTTCCTCCTCTTCTTCCTCCTACCCTGAGTCTTCTCTGGGGATATTATGTCCCAAACTTGCATACATGCAGAGAAAATACCTTTAGAGGCATCCACACAGCTCTTTCACCTTCAACTGCTGCAGTGAAAAAGAAGAGAAGGTCTTGTTTCTCTCTCCCTTTTCTGAGCTCTTTTCCGACTTCCTCTGTCCCTGAGCTGTAGTTGGTAATCAAGATTAAGCTGATATGCTAATCACATCCTTGGTTTGGTGCTCACCTTCCCCACTCTCTTTGCAGACCACCCCGAGAGTTCTCTTTCTTTTCGCATTAGAGAGAGCAGGCCCCAGAACAATTCACAAGAGACAATGGGCCCCACTTCTCGGCTACTTGACTCTGCCTCTGAGGCAATGCAGCAGGAAGATGGGCTTCCAGGAGCCATGAGCTGGAGCCCTCTCCTCTGCCTGCCCCAGAGCTCTGGAGCTAGGGTTGAGAGCGGGATCTTCTCCAAACAAAGACTGTCAGCCTGATTCCTGGGGAGGGGCTCTCTCTGGAACGGTGTGGCCTGTGCCTGTGCCCTTGGGGGAGGGGAGGGGAGGGGAGGGGTGAGCGTCACCTGGGGGCCCTGGGTTCCTGCAAGGCTTTGCTCTCAGAATTCTACCAAAGATGGCCCGAGTCCTTAGGTTTTTTTGTTGTTGTTGTTTTTACTTCCCTCTCTAAACTGGGGACACAGGTTTTCACAAAATGCTTTGCACTGTGAACACCTCTCTGCAGGTGGCGGGCCTCCTACTTCAGAGCAGGGGCCTGGAGGTGTTTCCATCACAGCTTTCTTTAAAAATAAACCAGGGGCAGCAGTGGACTTTGGGTTAACAGTGTGTATGTGCAGGGACATATGCCTTTGAAAATGATGCCCTAAAAGCTATCTCATGACCAACCAAAGAAATAAGGATCAGTGTTAGGTCATAAGTGAACTTACCCATAAATTAATACACGTAAGGGATTCTCTGGTGGCTCAGATGGTAAAGAGTCTGCCTGCAGTGTGGGAGACCCAAGTTTGATCCCTGGGTCAGGAAGATCCCCTGAAGAAGAAAATGGCAACCCTCTCCAGTATTCTTGCCTGGAAAATCGATGGACAGAGGAGACTTAGCAGGCTACAGTCCGTAGGGTTGCAAAGAGGCAGACACGACTGAGCGACTTCATTTTCACTTTCAACACATAAAAATGTTGCTGCTCTACTTCATGGTTGTATTTCTAGGTTTATGAATCATCTACCATAGTTTGTTCTCTGCTCTTTTTAAAGAGTTCTATTTTTTCACATCTTTAAAGGATAACTGACTAAGGAAAAATTAAATATAGGAGCATATCCATTTTTCTAATAGTATATATTCTAAAAAATATTTAGTGTGCATGTACCAGTACCAATATCTTAGATGATTCAGTTTCACAGCAGAAATGAGAGTAAGGTACAGAGATTTCCCATATACATCTTATTCCCACACATAGACAATCTCCCTACTTATCTTTCCCCATCTGAAGGTACATTTGTTAGCACTGATGAATCTACATAGACATTAAGTAAAGTTTCTAGTTTCACCTTAGGTTTCTCTTTTAGGGATGTGTACAGATATCCTGGAATGTGAAGTCAAGTGGGCCTTAGAAAGCATCACTACGAACAAAGCTAGTGGAGGTGATGGAATTACAGTTGAGCTATTTCAAATCTTAAAAGATGATGCTGTGAAAGTATTGCATTCAATATGCCAGCAAATTTGGAAAACTCAGCAGTGGACACAGGATGGGCAAAGGTCAGTTTTCATTCCAATCCCTAAGAAAGGCAATGCCAAAGAATGCTCAAACTACCACAGAATTGAACTCATCTCACACTCTAGCAAAGTAATGCTCAAAATTCTCTAAGCCAGGCTTCAGCAATACGTGAATCGTGAACTTCCAGATGTTCAAGCTGGATTTAGAAAAGGCAGAGGAACCAGAGATCAAATTGCCAACATCCACTGGATTGAGAAAGCAAGAGCGTTCCAAAGAAACATCTATTTTTGCTTTATTGACTATGCCAAAGCCTTTGACTGTGTGGATCACAAGAAACTGTGGAAAATTCTTCAAGAGATGGGAATGCCAGACCACCTGACCTGCCTCTTGAGAAATCTGTATGCAGGTCAGGAATCAACAGTTAGAACTGGACATGGAACAACAGACAGGTTTCAAATAGGAAAAAGGAGGGAGTATGTCAAGGCTGTCTATTGTCACTGTCCTTATTCAACTTCTATGCAGAGTACATCATGAGAAACGGTGGGCTGGATGAAGCACAAACTGGAATCAAGATTGCCGGGAGAAATATCAGTAACCTCAGATATGCAGATGATACCACCCTTATGGTAGAAAGTGAAGAACTAAAGATCCTCCTGATAAAAGTGAAAGAGGAGAGTGAAAAAGTTGGCTTAAAGCTCAACATTCAGAAAACGAAGATCATGGCATCTGGTCCCATCACTTCATGGGAAATAGATGGGGAAACAGTGGAAACAGTGACAGACTTTATTTTTGGGGAGTCCAAAATCACTGCAGATGGTGACTGCAGCCACGAAATTAAAAGATGCTTACTCTTTGGAAGGAAAGTTATGACCAACCTAGACAGCATATTTAAAAGCAGAGATATTACTTTGTCAACAAAGGTCCATCTCGTCATAGCTATGATTTTTCCAGTAGTCATATATGGATGTGAGAGTTGGACTATAAAGAAAGCTGAGCACCGAAGAATTGATGCTTTTGAGCTGTGGTGTTGGAGAAGACTCTTGAGAGTCCCCTGGACTGCAAGGAGATCCAACCAGTCCATCCTAAAGGAAATCAGTCCTTTGGAAGGACTGATGTTGAAGCTGAAACTCCAATACTTTGGCCACCTGATGTGAGGAACTGGCTTATTGGAAAAGATGCTGATACTGGGAAAGATTGAAGGTGGGAGGAGAAGGGGATGACAGAGGATGAGATGGTTGGATGGCATCACCAACTCAATGGACGTGAGTTTGAGTGAACTCTGGGAGTTGGTGATAGATAGGGAGGCCTGGTATGCTGCGGTCCATGGGGTCGCAAAGAGTCAAACATGACTGAGCAATTGAACTGACTGACTCTATGGGTCTGGGCCAATGTATAATAACTTGTGTCCATTTAAACAGTTTAACACAATGATTTCATGGTCCTGAACTCAGGATATTCATAACCCCTCCTTTGCAACCCATGGCAACCACTGACCATTTAAATCTCTTCTACATTTCCGACTGTGTTCTCACATGGCTCTGTGGTAAAGAACCCACCTGCCAATGCAGGTGACCCGAGTGATGTGCATTCATCCGTGGGTAAGGAAGTTCCCTGGAAAAAGAAATGACCACCCACTCCATTGTTCTTTCCTGGGAAATCTCATGGACAGAGGTACCTGGCAGGCTACAGTCCATTGGGTCCCAAAGACTCAGACACAACTGAGCACATAAGAACATTTACCTACACCAAAATGCCATGTTGTAAAAATCCTACTTTTTGTAGCATTTTCAGATGGGCTTCCTTCACATAGCAAAATGCATGGAATGATCGTCCATGTATTCTATGCCTTGAAAGCTTAATATGAAAAAGTTTAATGTCTACATCTGCACTTCTAGTCCTGCTCATTAAATAGGTTCACCAATAACATTTTCTAGATTCCATATCAGTTCAGTTCAGTCACTCAATCGTGTCCGACTCTTTGCGACCCCATGAATCGCAGCACGCCAGGCCTCCCTGTCTATCACCAACACCCGGAGTTCACTCAGACTCACGTCCATCGAGTCAGTGATGCCACCCAGCCATCTCATCCTCTGTTGCCCCCTTCTTCTCCTGCCCCCAATCTCTCCCAGCATCAAAGTCTTTTCCAATGAGTCAATATGTATGTTAATACAATATTTTCACAAATACAGAGACTAGACTTGTGGACACAGTGGGACAATGAGAGGGGGACCAATTGAGAGAATAGCCTTGACATATATTCACCACAATGTGTAAAATAGGGAGCAAGAGGGAAGCTGCTGTATAGCACAGAGAGCTCAGCTCGGTGCTCTCTGATGGCTAGAGGGGTGAGATGGAGATTGTGGGTGAGAGGTTCAAGAGAGAGTGGGTATACATATGCTTATGGCTGATTGATGAAGTTGTACAGCAGAATCTAACTCAACATTGTAAAGCAGTTATATTCCAAAAATATATATACATCTCAAAAGAAAAAAAAAAGAAAAAACAGATTAATAACCCAGTACTTAAGAATCCACCTGACAGTGCAAGGAACATGGGCCTCATCCTTGGTCCAAGAATATTCCACATACTTTTGGGAGACTAAGCCTGTGCGCCACAACTGGTGAGCCTGGGTGGGGCAACTTGGTCATGTAGATGGGCAAGAGGCAAATGAAAGATGCTCAGCATCACTAAATAAGAAATGCAAAACAAAACTACAATGCTGTGTCATCTCATGCCAGTCAGAATAACAACTAGCAAAAAGCCCGCTAATAATATCATAAATGCTAAACAGGCCTGGAGATCAGGGAACTCCTACATGACTGGAAGGAATACAAACTGGTGCAGTCACTTGGGAGGACAATGTGTAAGTTCCTTAAAAAATGTAACCTCCTGACATTTAAGGAAATGAATTCTAAGAATAGTAGACAAAATAGATTAACTGACAAATGTAAGATTTGCAGTTTTTAGTAAATCACCTGAAATTCTGAAATGACCAGTTGTGATCTAGCATTTCTAATTTAAGTACGTGTACTAATATACATATACTCACATGTTCCTTTTCTCACTGCTAGCATTTATACCTTTAGATATTTATTTATTGTTATTGTATTCAATAAATAAATGTTATATAAATTATATAACATATATACTTTCAGATATTTATATATTACATTCAGTGTATGTCAAACCCATGAGAAAACAGATCCTTTAAGCCTTACAAAAACTTATGCTAAGAGTTAAACAGGGTAAGATTTTATAAATCTTAGTTCAGAATTTTACCATCATGGCTTTTAATTATTCTTCTGTGACAAATGTTAAATTTACATTGGCTTAAATGAGCCCATGAAAAGTCTTACTTAGCTCAATAGAAGGACAAAGGACAACTGAAGCAGGTGAGTTTATGACTCTAGGTCCTGAGAGAATTCTCAGCAAGCTCTGAGTGGAGTCAAGGATAGAACTGAACAGAGAAAGAGGCAGTAATTGGGGTTCAGGTTTTTATAAGAGAACCTGGGTGAAATGCTGTGGGCTCCTCAGGCTGAGTGTGGATTGGTCCATTCAGACCAAAAGGATTAGGATTCTGGTGAGTGCTGTAAGGGTGTCACTGAAGGGGGGCCTGTGAAGTAGACCCTAGGGTTTGGCAAGACTGCTGGTCTCAAGGAAGGGGGTCACCTAGTGGAGGTGCTCACAGGACTGGCTGGTGTGAGCTCAAGGACTTGCAGGCTGCCTGCTCCCCAGACAGACGCTGAGGCAGCAACAGCACGGAGCAGTCAGGGAAGCTCTCAGCAGTACTCTGTATGGTCCTTCTTATTAGAATGTCACAGTGTCCCAGCAGTTACAGAGAGGGCAAAAAGTACAATGGAGAAATGATGGGAAATACATGATCATATGATTTGAAACTTAAGGCAGTAAGGAAACTAATTATTACAGATGTCACCCTTCTATGCTACCAAAGAGTTTCTTGTTAGGTATTCTTTCCTGCAACCTTAAAGTGGTAGGCTAACACTTCATTCACTACACAGCAACTTTTACACAAGAAACAATTCAGTTTTATTGATTAACATGTATGATTATCACACACAGAATAAAACCTTTTATACTCCACTATGTAACTTTGATTAAAATACAAATTATAAGCATAAACAATGATATTCATTCCTCTGATACAATGATCTGAGATCTGTGATTTCTATGGTTATAAAAGGGAGGCTAATCATTCAAGAAACAAGACGTATACTAAATACATGACTTTTCTGGGAAGGGTTTTCTGTACATTTCTAGGGTAGCAGAGATGTTTTTAATTGAAACATGTCAACTGATATTCATGACTTCTGTTGATACTATAAAATACATCAAGATTTTAGTGAACTGTCATTGTGAAAGTGAAAGTGAAGTCGCTCAGTCGTGTCCGAATCTTTGCAACCCTGTGGACTGTAGCCCACCAGGCTCCTGTGTCCATGGGGTTCTCCAGGCAAGAATATTGGAGTGGGTCGCCATTTCCTTCTCCAGGGGATCTTCCCGACCCAGGAATCGAACCCAGGTCTCCTGCATTACAGGCAGATGCTTTAACCTCTGAGCCACCAGGGAACTGTCATTGTATTTTACTTTAAAAGCAAGTGACATAACTATTGAAAATGTACATCTTACTTTAATATGTGGGATTATTCCCTGAACATTTACATCATGGTGACTTATAGGGATGTGCGACATGAATGACAAACACCACCATTTAGATGTTCACTGTACATGTTACATTATTGTGTCCTTAATCTTATAATGGAGAAAAATATAAATTTTTTTTTCCAGATAGAAGGGCTTCTCTCATCTTTGAGGTAGCAACCATCAAAAACATAAGCGCATGCACACTAGAAATGAAACGTAGCATGGAGTAATTTGAGAATTGAATTACATTCATTTTGGTTTTCATATAATTACAAATCATGTCAATGTAAACAAACATACATATCTAGTAACTGTACATTGCTAAACATCAACTCTTCATCTTGTGATCCATACTAACATACCAATTTTCTATTTATTTTAACTATGAATGATTATCTACAATATTTCTCCCTAAGAGGAACTTCAGAAAACAGGATTTATGAAATGCTTTGGAGTATGTATTTCCTGATATTTAGATTTGATTTTTTATAAATAGTTTTCTATATTTTCTTTACATCATTCCATATCTTTCTTTAAAAAGTCTTGGGTTTCCTGAACTGTATGTTTAGGACAAACCTCTTCCATCACTTATTTCATTATTAGGGTTTCCCTCCAGGACATGCTCTCTGATGTCCAGTGAGGTGAGAGCTCTGATTAAAGCCTTTGCAGGTTTCCTTACGTTTATGAGATTTCCTCCAGTATGAATTATCTGATGGTAAGTAAGACCAATGTGCTGGGTAAAGTCTTTGTCACAATCCTTACATTTATAAGGCTTCTCTTCAGTATGAATTCGCTTGTGTTTAGTAAGATTTGAGTAGTGACCGAAAGCTTTTCCACGTTCTTTACATTTATAAGGTTTCTCTCCAGTGTGAATTCTCTGATGGCAAGTAAGACCTGTGCGCTGGCTAAAGTCTTTGCCACAATCTTTACATTTAAAAGGCTTCTCTCCAGTATGAATTCGCTGGTGTTGAGTAAGAGTGGAGCGTTGACTAAAGTCTTTTCCACATTCTTTATATTTATAAGGTTTCTCTCCAGTGTGAATTCTCTGATGGCAAGTAAGATCTGTGCGTTGAATAAAGCCTTTGCCACAATCCTTACATTTATAAGGCTTCTCTCCAGTATGAACTCTCTGATGGTAAATAAGACTTGAGTATTGGCTAAAGTCTTTGCCACATTCCTTACATTTAAAAGGCTTCTCTCCAGTATGAACTCTCTGATGGTATATAAGAACTGAGAGCCGGCTAAAGTCTTTGCCACAGTCTACATTTATAAGGCTTTTCTCCAGTATGAATTCGCTGGTGTTGAGTAAGTTGTGACTTCTGATTAAAGGCTTTTCCACATTCTTTACATTTATAAGGTTTCTCTCCAGTGTGATTTCTCATAAGGTAAGTAAGATTTGAGTGCTGGCTAAAGTCTTTGCCACATTCCTTACATTTAAAAGGCTTCTCTCCAGTATGAACTCTCTGATGGTATATGAGAACTGAGAGCCGACTAAAGTCTTTGCCACAATCTTTACATTTATAAGGCTTTTCTCCAGTATGAATTCGCTGGTGTTGAGTAAGATGTGACTTCTAATTAAAGGCTTTTCCGCATTCTTTACATTTATAAGGTTTCTCTCCAGTATTAATTCTCAGGTGGTAAGTAAGACCTATGCTCTGGCTAAAGTCTTTGCCACAATCCTTACATTTATAAGGCTTCTCTCCAGTCTAAATTTGCTGGTGTTTAGTAAGAGTTGCATATTGACTGAAAGCTTTTCCACATTCTTTACATTTATAAGGTTTCTCTCCAGCATGAATTACCTGATGTTTATGAAGACATGAGCACTGTCTAAAGGCTTTGCCATAATCCTTAACATTTATAAGGCTTCTCCCCAGTATGAATTCTCTGATGGTAAATAAGACTTGAGTGCTGGCAAAAGTCTTTGCCACATTCCTTACATTTATAAGGCTTCTTGCCAATATAGATTCGCTGATGTTGACCAAGTTTTGAACTCTGATTAAACACTTTGCCACATTCTGTACATTTGAAAACTTTCCATCCTGTATGAATTTTCTTATGTCTACATAGATTGAGTGCGTTAGTAAAGACTTTCTCACATTTCTTACACTTGCAGTTTTTCTGTGGATTCTGAATACTTTGCTGTTGAATAAGTTCTGAAGACTGATTAGAAACATCACCATATTCACTACAATTGTAAGTCTTCTCTCCCGTATGTGTACTCGTATGTAGTGGGAGACCTGATGTTTGATGAAAGATATTCCTACATTTATTACTTTTAGAATCCTTATCTGAAGGTTGAGGTGCCTGATGTTTCACAAGGTCAGTCTTGTTCAATGTTATATCCAGTTTCATTGCATGAAGTTTCTTGCTCCATCATAAATACTCTGGTAACTATTGGGGTTGGAGCTCCTACTTAAGGCCTGACTCGTGTTATTACACATGAAAAGTTGTTTCATATTAACCCTATCATGATATGTATCACACAGTGATGGCTGAATGAAGTCTCTTCCACCATTATCAACATTACACATTTTGGAATGGAGAAAACCTGTCTGTTGGCAGAAGAATAATGACCCGTTGCTCACAGATCCCTCAAAGTGACTATATTGTGAGTTTCCCCCATCATTTTTAAACTTCTCCTTTTCAGACGTGGTTGAATGTATGTGTAACTGAAGTCTATGTTCAGAGTGGTTTGAATGAGCATTTGGAGTAGAGACTGGATGACCTTCCAGATTTTCTACATTTCCCCTCAGAGAACATGTATGTTTCAAAAAATGATGTAAGTCATCACTTACAAAGATACACTTCTCTGCAGATGTTGATGACTGAAATGGGTGTTTTCCCCAGTTTGACTCACATTGTTCATTTCTTTTGGCAGTCATGTCTGCATTATGTGAAACAGTCTCAATTTCTTTATGTCCATATAAACATCCTCTCAGTCTTTCACATACCCTTGTATATCCCCAGCCTTTGGTTAAATGTTCATTTCCAAGGTGAGCTCTTTCATATAGTCCTAGGTTTGCTTTTTGGATTAAATTTTCAAACCTTGGATTCTTTGACAGCAAACCATGGGTGTTGTGAGAAGACATAGCTGAAAGATACCAAATAAAAGTTTTCTTATGTACTATTCTCAGTTAATATCCTTAAAGATTTAGAGAAAATAGGGACACAAGGATCAACATGCCAGAGGATTAGGCAGACTTGGAGTTCATCTCTCTCCACAAATGCATCAAGAATACATCTGCAAATGGAACAGTTCTCACAGAGCCCCCTCTGAACACTAGCAGAAGACCTACAACACCTAAAAGGACAAGAAAGATCCCTGCTGAGCCAGGCAGGACCAAAGAAAGAAGGAGAAGGAAGAGGAGAGGGAGTGGGGTGGGACCTGCAACCCTGGGGGATCTGAAGACAGAAGAGGGCTCCACCTCCGGGGAAGCCCCTCACTGGGGCTGGTGTGAACTCAGTTGGGACAGAGGGGAGCCTCATTCTCTGTGGGAAGAGAACACGGCAGCCAGCATGTGGCAGCAGGACAGAGTGAGACCTCTTCACAGGGTACTGACTCCAGCCCTGCCCACCCAGCCTGAGAGGGTGTCCACCACTGCAGACCAGGGCTGGGTGCTAGAGTGTGGGGTCTGCAGAGCAGACCGAGGCAGAGGACTGCGGCTGGCTGTGAGGAGACATCCCGAGGGGACGGGAGTGAGGGAGGAGCTCTACAGATGGGAATGCATGTGGAGGAAGCCGGAACTACCATAGCGCAGAGTGCCATCGGTGAGTGATGCCCAAAGGGAAGAAGCCCATTGCAGCCCCTCTCCCCCTGTGTTGGTCCCTCGTTCCCGGCACTAGGAAGGGCCACCACCCGGGTGGGCTCTATTGAGCCCCAGCCACGGCCTCCCTCCATGCGCCTCCTCCACCATCAGCAGACTCCTGTGCTCTGGGGCAGCCTCTGGAGCAGACACCTGCGGGTAGGCCACATGCACAGATGGAGCTGAAAGCACAGCTAGCCCCAGGGTTAAGGAAGAAAAGCTGAAGTCTCTCCTCGCAGCTGCACACCATACTTTTACACCCACAACCGGCTTTGTCAACTCAGCCCCTACAGAACATCTGAAGGATAAGGAGGGCTCCCCCAGTCACAACAGGTGTCCCTTTAGCAACTTTAGCAACTGTAAACTGTGGGCTCATACACAAGGGGGTGTGGTCAGGCCGGAGTCTGAGCTGCCCCCACAGCACCGCAGCACCGGGGACCTGGGCCCTGACTTCAGAGGATCTATGCTGGTGAAAACATCTGAGAGACCCCAGGGCCATGTGCCAGCATACCCATGGTTGGGGGGGGGGGTGGGGGAAGGGCAGTGCCAACACTGGGTGACATGAGAGCTCGCACAAGGCACGAAGGTGACACACAGAGCACACCCCGAGGTGAACATCCCCAGAGGAGCAATCCTCAGTGGCTTCTCTCCCAGTGGGTGTGCTCCAATCCCACCTGCCTCCACCACAGATCAGAATCACAGAAACAGATCTGGGGGCTCTGTTCCACCAACCAGGGAGCAGACCCCACCATAGACAGGGCAGTGACAGCCACAGAGCAAAGGGGAAGCTCCCCTCAGTATCTAGGGCAGGCTCAGGTCACAGCAATCAGGTGCCCATAAAGGGGATAAGGGCACAAACCTCAAGACCAAACTGGCCCCCCTAAGGGGCAGGCACAAGAAACAAGAGGAACTAGGATCCTGCAGCCTTCAGGGTAGAGACCACAAACACAGAAAATGTAATAAGATGAGAGGACAAAGAGTATGGTGCAGAGGAAGGGGCAAAATAATCAGCTACAAGAACCACTAAATGAAGTGGAGACATGCAGTCTAATGATAACCTTTTGCCCTAAGTCGTCTTAAATGGAGACACCAAACATTTTCAGAAATATTAGGTGCCTTAAAATTCTTTAATCCACTTCTTACCACTTGTGTTTTTATTGGAACACATTCTATTAGATGTTTGTATCTAAAAATCATAAATGATATTGACATATAACTAATTAGAAACCGAGGGCCACTGGAAGCTGATAACAAATGAGATAAATTAATAAAGTCTGGGGAAGCTGATAACAAACAAGATAAATTAATAAAGTCTTAAGCAATTAAATAAGAAGTGAAATTTAAAAAAATATGTTGTGAACACAGAGAACTCTACTCAGTGCCCTGTGGAGACCTAAATGGAAGGAAATCTAAAAAAGAGTGGCTATTTATACATATATTTTATTCTCTTTGCTGTACAAGAGTAAAACATTATAAAACAGCTACACTCCAACAAGGATTTAAAGGACTTAAAATGACTTCTTTATATGATCTAAAATGTTAATAGTTTGAAACAACCATTAGAACTATGGTGGAAAATGTTCTAAACTATTATGCCAATTTATTTTAAAAATCTTTGAGTTAACTGAATAAAGTATTTTACCATTGAGGAATTGCAGCAAATACACTTCAGATATTTAAAATGAGTTCACATAAAGAAAAGTGAAACATTGAAGTAACCCTGAGATTTGCATTCTCTCATTTTATGGAGGTTTTGCTTTATACACTGAAATGACTTGAGTTTGAAATTTATAAAGTCATATTTGTAGTTTCCAGTGTTTTAGAAATTATAAATCAGAAAAAAAAAAATTCTGTCCCCATGATTCCTAGAGTTTTGGCAGTTGTTTGCAACTCTACTCACACGCTTCTGTCTGGAGGTAGAAACAAACTAAAAAAAAAAAAGTCCTATATTTACTCATCAATGGACACAGTTTTCCTAGGAACCCCAAGAAATGAAAGAGCAGCCAACTCATGCAAGTTGTCACAAGCCAAGAAGAGAATTTGAATTCTCACTGTGAATGAGGAAAGTAATCATGGAGCTGAATTCATGAATGATTGAGAGGCAGAATAAGTCAGGCAATGTCTGTCTATGACAGCAACAGAAATTAACCCAGAGTTCTTCAAAATCATTTCCACTGAAGCACATCTTCCCAAGGCACATGACAAAGGATGACTTCCTCACTGCTCCTTGGACCTCTCACCTGAGTCATCAGCTCCATCCATTCACACATACCTGGGTATGTGGCTGTTGTGTCCGTTCTCCTTACATCCCAGGGATTCTTCATTTGCTCCAAAAAGGTGATCAGGTCCGGCTTAGAGACCACAAGACCTGTTCATCAGAGAAAGGAATATTTGTTTTGCCAGGGATTCATCACTTTCCAATCCAATATGTATTTGGGTTAGAAGAGAACACACAGGTGAATGTTAATACAGCCTAGAGAATGATTTCCCCGAATACTTTATTGAAAGCACCCTTACAACACTAACAAATACATAAAAATCAGATCCTGAGATTCTGGTCAAGTACTACAAGGCAAAAGTAAGTAGTGTAAATGTGATTTTAAGAGGAAGGTCTCACTATTTAATACCATGGAACTGATATAATCACTACTATGCTAGAGTGACCAAGAATAGCAAGAAGAGATAAGAAAGCCTTCTTCAGAGATCAATGCAAAGAAATAGAGGAAAACAACAGAATGGGAAAGACTAGAGATCTCTTCAAGAAAATTAGAGATACCAAGGGAATATTTCATGCAAAGATGGGGTCGATATAAGACAGAAATGGTATGGACCTAACAGAAGCAGAAGATATTAAGAAGAGGTGGCAAGAATACACAGAAGAACTGTACAAAAAAGATCTTCACGACCCAGATAATCATGATGATGTGATCCCTAATCTAGAGCCAGACATCTTGGAATATGAAGTCAAGTGGGCCTTAGAAAGCATCACTACAAACAAAGCTAGTGGAGGTGATGGAATTCCAGTGGAGCTATTTCAAATCCTGAAAGATGATGCTGTGAAAGGGCTGCACTCAATATGCCAGCAAATTTGGAAAACTCAGCAGTGGCCACAGGACTGGAAAAGGTGAGTTTTCATTCCAATCCCAAAGAAAGGCAATGCCAAAGAATGCTCAAACTACCACACAATTGCACTCATCTCACATGCTAGTAAAGTCATGCTCAAAATTCTCCAAGCCAGGCTTTAGCAATACATGAACCGTGAACTCCCTGATGTTCAAGTTGGTTTTAGAAAAGGCAGAGGAACCAGAGATCAAATTGCCAACATCCTCTGGATCATGGAAAAAGCAAGAGAGTTCCAGAAACACATCTATTTCTGCTTTATTGACTATGCCAAAGCCTTTGACTGTGTGGATCACAATAAACTGTGGAAAATTCTTCAAGAGATGGGAATACCAGACCACCTGACCTGCCTCTTGAGAAATCTGTATGCAGGTCAGGAATCAACAGTTAGAACTGGACATGGAACAACAGACTGGTTCCAAATAGGAAAAGGAGTATGTTAAGGCTGTATATTGTCACCCTGCTTATTTAACTTCTATGCAGAGTACATCATGAGAAACGCTGGGCTGGAAGAAACATAAGCTGGAATCAAGACTGCCGGGAGAAATATCAATAACCTCAGATATGCAGAGGACACCACCCTTATGGCAGAAAGTGAAGAGGAACTAAAAAGCCTCTTGATGAAAGTGAAAGTAGAGAGTGAAAAAGTTGGCTTAAAGCTCAACATTCAGAAAACGAAGATCATGGCATCTGGGCCCCTCACTTCATGGGAAATGGATGGGGAAACAGTGGAAACAGTGTCAGACTTTATTTTGGGGGGCTCCAAAATGACTGCAGATGGTGACTGCAGCCATGAAATTAAAAGACGCTTACTCCTTGGAAGAAAAGTTATGACCAACCTAGATAGCATATTCAAAAGCAGAGACATTACTTTGCCGACTAAGGTCCATCTAGTCAAGGCTATGGTTTTTCCAGTGGTCATGTATGGATGTGAGAGTTGGACTGTGAAGAAGGCTGAGCCCCACAGAATTGATGCTTTTGAACTGTGGTGTTGGAAAAGACTCTTGAGAGTCCCTTGGACTGCAAGGAGATCCAGCCAGTCCATTCTGGAGGATATCAACCCTGGGATTTCTTTGGAAGGAATGACGCTAAAGCTGAAACTCCAGTACTGTGGCCACCTCATGCGAAGAGTTGACTCATTGGAAAAGACTCTGATGCTGGGAGGGACTGGGGGCAGGAGGAGAAGGGGACGACCGAGGATGAGATGGCTGGGTGGCATCACTGACTCGATGGACGTGAGTCTGAGTGAACTCCTGGAGTTGGTTTTGGACAGGGAGGCCTGGCGTGCTGCGATTCATGGGGTCGCAAAGAGTCATTCACCACTGAGCAACTGAACTGAACTGAACACTAGAGTGAAGGAGGCAGATTATATCAAGGAAGAAAAAGGTTAGAATCATACAGAATCACCATGAAGGCTTTCTTTCTAAACTCACAAATATCCATTTCCTGCTAGAAAGCAGGGATCTGAAGCTATTGTTGGAAGCAGAAAATTCCAGGAGACATTCTAGAAACCAAACCCAGTGGTGGATAAGGGATTCTGGAAGGCAGTTATCCTCACCCAAGGAGGCCAGGTTCCCATAGTTCTCTAACATAACGTCCCTGTACAGTTCCCGCTGACCGAGGTGCAGGCATTGCCACTCCTCTAGAGTGAAATCTATGGTCACGTCCTGGAACATCAGCCGTCCCTGAAATACAAAGTACAGATGCCATGTACTTTGGGGTCACAAAGAATCAGACACAACTGAGATCACAAAGAGTCAGACACGACTGATGACTGAATGACTGAACTGACTGACTGACTGTCATATGGCCAAGTGAAGACTTCCTAACGTGGCCCTAAATGAAAACAGCAATTTTGATTTTGATTTAGTGTAGTTTCTGGTATCACACAGTAGTAACATTTTCTACCATATTTTTAACCCCAAGAAAAGAGGATATGATTCACAAGAACCTATTCTGATGTGGAAGAGAAATCATAATGTAATCAGATTAACACTGGCCTATTTATTTTTGAGTGTTGTACTCATGTGACTGAGAATAAATTGTCTACCAAAAAACAGGAAACATTTTTAAAAAGCAGATTCTGATCCAAGAGTTCTGGAGTGAAGAAAATGTGTCCCATTTTTACCAAGTTATTTGAACTACTAATGTTGCAAATTCTGCTCCAAGAATGACCATTCTGAACAGCAACAAAGTAGAATAGCAGGGAAGAATTCATACTTAATTCTGAACTTTAAGTCTTTTACAGATTTTGCAGGTCTTATAGGATAGTAACCTTGGCACCAAGAAATATTTTAACCATTTAGTATATACTGTATATTTTTCTGACAGTTTTTACAGAGTCTTGAATGTGTAACAGAAATGATAGCTCCTCTGTCCTTAGGATTCTCCAGGCAAGAATACTAGAGTGGGTAGCTATTCCCTTCTCCAGGAAATCTTAAAAAAAAAAAAAAAAAAAAAGCGATCAAATCATGTTAACATGTTTATGGACACAGACATATACTAAAATGGGACTATATACTTATTATTAATAGTTAATAGAGAAAAGTTGTCATGTCAATAACATAAAAAATATTTTAACTTATTAAAAATGTACATAAATACATGAGGATGATATTATTTTTATTTCTTTACATAAACTAGGATACAGATATACACAATTATGTAAAATAAAGTAGAGCTCTGGTTCTGAATTTTTTAATTTCCTGAAAATCTATATCATTTGCAAAGAGCTATAGTTCAAATTTTAATACAGTTGAACATAGATTAGCACTAATAAGATTCTTATAAACATATTGAAAAATAAAAAAATGTGATGAGACTCTGTGGTGTGAGCATGGCGTGTACCTGGAAATGATCAGACCTGGGCTTGAGTGACAAAAACTCCCACTCCCAAAACCCAGCATCTCTACTAAACATTAAGTTATCTTCCAAAGCAAAGAGAAACTAAGAGCATATGGGATTCCCCCATTAACTGTGATAGTTTAGGCACATCACTCACTTTTTCTTTCCAAGGCACTTGATTTAAAGACAAAAGGAAAATACATGAGCTCCATAACATGGGAATCTCACAGAAGTACCTAAACCAGTGAACATCAGAGTCATGGGGTTAGAAGTACATGGAAGAATGCATTATCACTGCATGGGTATTTTGGCAATATTACAGAAACCATGATTTGAATCTATCATTAAAAAATGTTAGTTTTAAGCAAATTTCACTTCATATATACCTCCTGTGTAGTCTAATACTACATTTAATTAGAGTCACGTGAGTGTATGTTCCTCGGTTCTTTGTCTCGTCACAACAAAGAAAGATTTGGAGTGATGGACATTAAAGCCCCCTTGGCATGTCACAGCTCTCAGGTCTTGGATAGACGGTGTTATAGCTCTCAGGTCTCAAATGCACCATGTTATAGCTCTTAGACAAATCAGTGTTGCAGCTCAGTGTTACAGCTCTATTTTATTTAGAAGATAGCAGGAAAATCCATCTTTGTGGCATGAGGGTGTGTCGATCTAAAGACATGAGAAGAGCGCCCCAGCACTCGGGGGGTGGGGGCTGGGGGTGGGGGAGAGAGCTAGCTTTGGCTCCTCTATTGGTATGTTTCTCTCTCCCTCGGCCTGTCCTGTGTAAATTGGGCCAGCCAGGAGTGTTGTTTGTTTTACCTGAGGTCCTCACTCCAGTCCTTGGACCTTCTTTTGTTCTATTTTCGTGGGCTTTCCCCTTCCTTGTCTTTTAGCCACCGCCATTTTGGACTCCTTTTCCCTATTCTACCTACCTAACAATTAGTAAGTCTTTCTTATCGACGCAGAGGAAAAGGATAGTCCCAACTACATTTTTTTATTTCTGAAAATATTCTGAAAAATTCTGGACCACTGAGTTCATTCTATTTCCAAGGGCATTGCCTTTTGCTCCTGTTCTAAAGGCCTGAAGTTGCATCCAGATATAAACTCATCATGGCATTTCCCCTAATTCCCTAGGATCCCAACACAGAACAACATTCCATTGCGAATCCCTTATACCAGTGCCTCCCCGTGTTCGTCTTTCACAAAGGGAATATGTTCCACATTGAAACTGACTAATTCATGTTGAGAATTCACCATGCTCTATAGAAAGCCAGGATACATACATTGGATAACGGGCTCTGAGACATAAGGAAGAAACAGTCTAAAGAGCCAGTCTTTTTTAATACAAGAAAAACCGGAAAAAATAAGCAGTTGGCAACAAACACCCTAGGTAGAAATATTAGAAGCAGAGAATTGAAGGTTTGCAGGTTTTCAGTCCAGGCATTTCAGGAGGAAAAGCAGACACAGCCCCAGATCTGGTACAGAACATTTATCTGAGAAGCTGCCATTTCCTCCTCTTCTTCCTCCAGCTCTGCGTCTCCTCTGGGGATATTTTATCACAAACTCACATCTGGGTGTTAAGAAAATAACTTTAAAGGCATCCACACAACTCTTGAATCTGCAAGTGCTGCAAGGATTGAGAAAACTAGTTTTCTTGTTTCTCTTTGCCTTTTTCAGAGCTCCTTTTTCACTTCCTTGGTTCCTGGTCGGATAATCAAGACAAACCTGACATGCTAATCACATCCTGTGTCTGGTGCTTACCTTTCCTGCATTCTCTTTGCAGACCACCCCTGCTAGTTCTCCTTTCTTTTTGCATTACAAAGCGCAGGCCACAGTACAATTCATGAAAGATAACGGACAGAACTACAAGGTTACCTGACCCAGCCTGTGAGGGTTTTTGAAACAATGTAAGAGGAAGACCCAGGTCGGTGAGCCAAGAGCTGCAGCCTCACACTCATCACTCCTGAGACCTCAGGAAGGGAGGATTTAGGGCGGGAACTTCTAGAAACAAAGAATGTCTGCCTGACTGATTGGGGAGCGGCTTCTTCTAGGATGGGTGTAGCCCTCCAAGGCCTGGTATCTGTGCCCTTTAGGGAAGGGAGATGGGGAGTGATTGCTTGGTGGGAATCACCTGGGGGCCTTGGGTTGCTGGAAGCCTTTGCTCTCAGCATCCTTCCCAAAGATACCTTGCCTGCTGCAGGCTAAGTTGCTCAGTCCTGTCCAACCCTGCGAATCCATGGAGTGTAGCCCCATTGGCTTCTCTGCCTATGGGGAATCTCCAGGCAAGAATACTGGAGTGGGTTGCCATGCTCTCCTCTAGGGGATATTCCCAACCCGCGGATGGAACCTGCATCTCTTACATCTCCCCATTGGCTGGCGGGTTCTTTACCACTAGCGCCACCTGGAGACCCCCATGATACCTTGAGTACTTAGTTTTCACTTCTCTCTACAGCCTGGGGGACACAGCTTTTCACAAAATGATTTGCATTGTGACCACCTACCTGCAGGTGAGGGACCTCCAACTTCAGAGACAAGGAGCCTGAAGATATTTCCATCACAGCTTTCTTTGAAAACAAACCAGGGGCAGCAGTTAACACTGGCTTAAAAATGTGTGTGCCTAGAAGCTTAGTCATGTCTGACTCTTTGTGACCCCTTGTATTGTAGTCCAGCAGGTCTCTCTGTCCATGCGAATTCCCAGGCAAGAATACTGAAGTGGGGTGCCATTTCCTCCTCCAGGGGATCTTCCTGACCCAGGGATCAAGCCCATGTCTTTTGGGCCTCCTGCATTGGCCAGCGGACTCTTTAGCACTATTGCCACCTGAGAAGCCCAAAAGTGTGTATGGGAATGGACAAATGCCTGTGAAAATGATGCCCTAAATGCATATCTGATGACCAACAAAGGAAATAATGATCTGTGTTAAGTAATAAGTGACAGAACTCTCAGCTGAAAAAAAAATTGTGAGCTCAAAGTTGAGAATTAGGTTTTATTTGGTGGGAATGTTAGGTCTTGAGCCCAGGAGAGAGTATGTCAGGTGATCTTGAGACAGCTGACTCTGAGGAGGCAGACAGTTTGCAGCAAGGGGCAGGTAATCTGATTATTAAAGGTTACAATAATTAAGAAAAAGATCCCTCACATTAAGAGATTTGGTGATCTTTTCTGTATGGTAAGATGCAAGTGTCCAGGCTTACTGAAATAATTTCTTTCACATGTATCTAGATACCTGGAAGAAATCCTGCTTCCTCGATTGTTCACATCCTAATTACTTGTTTACCACAAGAGATGGTAGATCAGGCAGCTGGACTCCTCTCACAATACACCTCCCTCCCCCGCCCCTGCCCCCAGCAGTTAGGGAGTAGGAAATAGCCAATGGCTTCTGAATAGCTCAAATATGACAGAATGATCTCTGTTCCTTTCCAAGGCAAACCATTCAATATCACAGTAATCCAAGTCTATGCCCTGACCGGTAACGCTGAAGAAGCTGAAGTTGAACGGTTCTATGAATACCTACAAGACCTTTTAGAACTAACACCCCAAAAATATGTCCTTTTCATTATAGGGGACTAGAATGCAAAAGTAGGAAGTCAAGAAACACCTGGAGTAAAAGGCAAATTTGGCCTTGGAATACGGAATGAAGCAGGACAAAGACTAATAGAGTTTTGCCAAGACAATGCACTGGTCATAGCAAACAGCCTCTTCCAACAACACAAGAGAAGACTCTACACATGGACATCACCAGAGGGTCAACACCACAATCAGATTGATTATATTCTTTGCAGCCAAAGATGGAGAAGATCTATACAGTCAACAAAAACAAGACCAGGAGCTGACTGTGGCTCAGATCATGAACTCCTTATTGCCAAATTCAGACTTAAATTGAAGAAAGTAGGGAAAACCGCTAGACCATTCAGGTATGACCTAAATCAAATCCCTTATGATTATACAGTGGAAGTGAGAAATAGAATTAAGGGAGTAGATCTGATAGACAGAGTGCCTGATGAATTATGGACTAAGGTTCGTGACATTGTACAGGAGACAGGGGTCAAGACCATCCCTATGGAAAAGAAATGCAAAAAAGCAAAATGACTGTCTGAGGAGGCCTTACAAATAGCTGTGAAAAGAAGAGAAGCGAAAAGCAAAGGAGAAAAGGAAAGATATAAGCATCTGAATGCAGAGTTCCAAAGAATAGCAAGAAGAGATAAGAAAGCCTTCCTCAGTGATCACTGCAAAGAAATAGAGGAAAACAACAGAATGGGAAAGACTAGAGATCTCTTCAAGAAAATTAGAGATACAAAGGGAACATTTCATTCAAAGACAGTCTCGATAAAGGACAGAAATGGTATGGACCTAACAGAAGCAGAAGATATTAAGAAGAGATGGCAAGAATACACGGAAGAACTGTACAAAAAATATCCTCAAGACCAAGATAATCACCATGGTGTGATCACTCACCGAGAGCCAGACATCTTGGAATGTGAAGTCAAGTAGGCCTTAGAAAGCATCACTATGGACAAAGCTAGTGGAGGTGATGGAATTCCAGCTGAGCTATTTCAAATCCTGAAAGATGATGCTGTGAAAGTGCTGCACTCAATATGCCAGCAAATTTGGAAAACTCAGCAGTGGCCACAGGACAGGAAAAGATCCATTTTCATTTCAATCCCAAAGAAAGGCAATGCCAAAGAATGCTCAAACTACCGCACAATTGCACTCATCTCACATGCTAGTAAAGTCATGCTCAAAATTCTCCAAGCCAGGCTTCGGCAATACATGAACTGTGAACTTCCAGATGTTCAAGCTGGTTTTCGAAAAGGCAGAGAACCAGAGATCAAATTGCCAACATCCTCTGGATCATGGAAAAAGCAAGAGAGTTCCAGAAAAACATCTATTTCTGCTTTATTGACTATGCCAAAGCCTTTGACTGTGTGGATCACAATAATCTGTGGAAAATTCTTCAAGAGATGGGAATACCAGACCACCTGACCTGCCTCTTGAGAAACGTATAGGCAGGTCAGGAAGCAACAGTTAGAACTGGACATGGAACAACAGACTGGTTCCAAATAGGAAAAGGAGTACGTCAATCCTGTATATTGTCACCCTGCTTATTTAACTTCTATGCAGAGCACATCATGAGAAACGCTGGGCTGGAAGAAGCACAAGCTGGAATCAAGATTGCCGGGAGAAATAACAATAACCTCAGATATGCAGAGGACACCACCCTTATGGCAGAAAGTGAAGAGGAACTAAAAAGCCTCTTGATGAAAGTGAAAGAGGAGAGTGAAAAAGTTGGCTTAAAGCTCAACATTCAGAAAACAAAGGTCATGGCATCTGGTCCCATCACTTCATGGGAAATAGATGGGGAAACAGTGGAAACAATGTCAGAGTTTATTTTTTTGGGCTCCAAAGTCACTGCAGATGGTGATTGCAGCCATGAAATTAAAAGACGCTTACTCCTTGGAAGAAAAGATATGACCAACCTGGATAGCATATTGAAAAGCAGAGACATTACTTTACGAGCAAAGGTCCGTCTAGTCAAGGCTATTGTTTTTCCAGTGATCATGTATGGATGTGAGAGTTGGACTGTGAAGAAAGTGAGCGCCGAAGAATTGATGCTTTTAAACTGTCGTATTGGAGAAGACTCTTGAGAGTTCCTTGAACTGCAGGGAGATCCAACCAGTCATTCTGAAGGAGATAAGCCCTGGGATTTTTTGGAAGGAATGATGCTGAAGCTGAAACTCCAGTACTTTGGCCACCTCATGAGAAGAGTTGACTCATTGGAAAAGACTCTGATGCTGGGAGGGATTGGGGGCAGGAGGAGAAGGGAACGACAGGATGAGATGGCTGGATGGCATCACTGACTCGATGGATGTGAGTCTGAGTGAACTCCGGGAGTTGGTGATGGACAGGGAGGCCTGGCGTGCTGCGATTCATGGGGTCGCAAAGAGTCGGACATGACTGAGGTACTGAACTGAATACATGAGGAGATGCAAGGATTGAGATCATAAAATCTATTCCTAAAAACATCCAACTATCTAAAGACCTGTCCCACCAGATTCCCTGGGGCACAGAGTGCCTCACTCCACCCGGAACTCCCTCTGGGGTTGTTGAAGGGCAACAGCTATGCAGCATGGGGTTCAGTCTCCATAGAGGCAGATAGCAAATGCCCTTGTGGCTCAGTCATTGGCAATGCTATTGGCAAGTGCCAATTTGTAGTTTACACTGGGAAAGAGTGAAGGCAAAAGGAAAAGGGACCAGCAGAAGACATGGTTGGTGGCATTATTGACTCAATGAACATGAGTTTGAGCACACACTGGGAGCTGACCAAAGATAGGGAAGCCTGGCTTGCTGTATTCCATGGGATCCCAAAGAGTTGGACACAACTAGCGACTTACCAAGAATAAGAATGAAGAAGACAAGTTACATTAAGAAAGAAGGTTAGAATTATAAGGACTCATAATAAAATCTTTCTGTCAAATGTCATAAATACCATTTTCCCCTAGAAAGCAGATATGTGAAACTCTTGTAGGAAGCAACAGATTTCAGGAGGCATTCTAGAAATGCAGAAACCAAAACCTTGAGGGTAAATAAGAGATCCTGGAAGGAATTATCCTCACCCAAGGAAAGGAATGAGCCTAAGATGGTGGAGTACAAGGACGTGTGATCATCTTCTGCAAGAACTCCAAAATTACAACTCACTGCTGAACGACCATTGACAGGAGAATGTTGGATACCACTAAAAAATGATGCCTCACGTCCAAGGGCAAAGGAGAAGTCCCAGAAAGATGGTGGAGGGATGAAATCGCATTTAGAATCAAACTCCATGCCCGCCAGAGACCCTCAGAGGGCTCAAACAAAACATTTTGCACACCAGGACCCAGAGACCCCAGAGAGACTGAGCCAGAACTGTGTTTGAGTGCTCCCTCAGAGGTACGGGTCAGCAGTGGCCTTCCACAGGGGCAGGGGCTCTGGGTGCAGGAGACCTGGTCACGCAGCCTGTGGCATAAGCCCTCTTGGAGGAAGTCGTCATTAACCTCACTATAGAGCAGCCAAGCAGATGACCCACAACTGCAGAACAATTATAACAAAGACATTCTCACATTGTTAAGAAAGTTTCAGGACCCACAACAGATTTCCCAACCTGGGGATCTGGCAAAGGGACTGAAAACTCCCAAGGAACTTGACTTTGGAGGCCAGTGGGATTTGATTATAGAACTTACACAGCACTGAAGAAACAGACTCTTGGAGGACACAGACAAGACCTTGTGTGCACCAGGACCTAGGAGAAAGGAGCAGTGACCCCACAAGAAACTGACCCAGACTTGCCTGTGAGTGTCCAGGAGTCTCCAGCGGAAGCGTGGGGGTGGTGATGGCCTGCTGCAGAGTCAGGGGCACTAAGCGCAGCAGTGCTTGCACAGGACCTTTGGGAGGAAGTCCATTACCTCCACCATCTTTGGTCTTAGGTCAAACAATAGGGAGGAAGTACAGCCCTGCCCATCAACAGAAAATTGGATTAAAGATTTGCTGAGCATGGCCCCACCCATCAGAACAAGACCCAGTTTTTCCCTCAGTCAGTCTCTCTCATCAGGAAGCTTCCATAAGCCTCTTATCCTTCTCCATCAGAGGGCAGACAGAATGAAAACCACAATCACAGAAAACTAACCAATCTAATCACATGGACCACAGCCTTGTCTAACTCAGTGCAACTATGAACCATGTCACGTAGGGCTGCCCAAGACGGATGGGTCATGGTGGAGAATTCTGACAAAACGTGGTTCACTGGAGAAGGGAATGGCAAACCACTTCAGTATTCGTGCCTTGAGAACCCCATGAAGACTATGAAAAGGCAAAAAGATATACATTGAAAGATGAACTTCCCAGCTCGATAGTTGTTCAATATGCTACTGGAGAAAAGTGGAGAAATAACTCCAGAAAGAATGAAGAGACTGAGCCAAAGCGAAAACAATATTCAAAGACAGAGGAAAAATATACGAACTTCATAGCCTGATAATCTTAGTGAAATCACCAGAACCAGTGGACAACAGATATCATAGTATAAATGGATCACACGGAACATACACTGCCTGGGTATTTTGGAAAAAATAAGGAAGTTTTAACTTTAGTCTAACAAAAAAATGTCAGTTTTATGCCAATGTCATTTCACATATACTTCCCCTGTTTAGCATCCTACTAATTCACTTAACTAGGAAGTGTTAGCATTACAGAGGACAGGATCTCCTAGTTATCTTTTTATTTCTGAAACTTTTCTGAAAAATTCTGGACCACTGAGCTGATTCCATTTATAAGGATATTTTCTCAGTCCTGTTTTAAACAGCTGAATTGCATCCAGACATAAATTTCTCAGGGCATTTCTCTGACTTCTCTAAAATCCCAACACCAAACCACATCCCAGTGGCAATCTCAGATACCAGTGACTCCTCATTCTGATCTCTCACCAAGGGAGTATTTTCACCAGCAGAAAGTCACTAATTCATGCACAGAATTCATCGTGCTCCATAGAAAGCCGGGATGCAGAAAACGGAGAAAAGGCTCTGGGACACAAGGGAGAAGTAGTCTAAAGAGCTCGTCTTCACTATTATAAGAAGAAAAGGAAAAAAATAAGTTGATAGCAAAGACCCCAGGCAGAAAAATTAAAAGTAGTGAAGTAAAGGTTTACAGATTCTCACCTCAGGCATTTCCTGAGGAAAAGCAGACACAGCCCCAGACCTGAGACAAGATATTTACCTGAGAAGCTGCCATTTCCTCTTCTTCCTCGTGCTCTGCATCTTGTCTGTGGATGTTATGCAGCAAACTCACAACTGCGTATTGAGAAAATACCTTCAAAGGCATCAACACAGCTCTTTAACCTGAAACTAATGCACCTACAGACAGAGGATGTTGAAAAGCTGAAAAGACTGACCTCTCCTGACCTCTGTCTCAGGAAAGATTCAGGAACAATCACTTCCTACCTGGAGACATTACTTTGCCAACTAAGGTCCGTCTAGTCAAGGCTATGGTTTTTTCCAGTGGTCATGTATGGATGTGAGATTTGGACTCTGAAGAAGGGTGAGTGCCGAAGAATTGATGCTTTTGATCTGTGGTGTTGGAGAAGACTCTTGAGAGTCCCTTGGACTGCAAGAAGATCCAACCAGTCCATTCTGAAGGAGATCAGCCCTGGGATTTCTTTGGAAGGACTGATGCTAAAGCTGAAACTCCAGTACTTTGGCCACCTCATGCGAAGAGTTGACTCATTGGAAAAGACTCTGATGCTGGGAGGGATTGGGGGCAGGAGGAGAAGGGGACGACAGAGGATGAGATGGCTGGATGGCATCACGGACTCGATGGACGTGAGTCTGAGTGAACTCCAGGTGTTGGTGATGGACAGAGAGGCCTGGCGTGCTGCGATTCATGGGGTCGCAAAGAGTCAGACACGACTGAGCGACTGAACTGAACTGAACCTGGAGACCAGCCTGTGAACTAATTTCTTGATTGTTCTGTCCTCAGAGAGAGCTCCTAACCCTCTGCTCACACAGATGATGTGAGTTGACTGACTTCCCTGGTCCAAATCCAGCTAGACCAATCTCTCCTCAGAATGAAGCGTGGCTTCAGCTCTTACAAACGGACCAGGAGCCACGTCCTTAACTCGGGCCTCCCCTTGGAATCCCCTGGAGCACATCCTACAAACCACACTGATGCTCCACTGGACCAATAGAAAACTCTGTGGGGAAGGCCCTGGTGAAGTTATTGCTTAACATTTGTCACGTGATCTTGATGGGAAATCAGATGGAAAGCACTTGGTTAAAGATTCTTTCTGAAACATTTCCATCAATACAAACCCCTCCAGGTCAGAGTCCCACTCTGAAAGATTATGAATATGCAGGTCTGAGGTGGGGACATGAAAAGAGTCTGTAAAGTGGGAACTTCTAGACACACAGATGGTCAGCCTGACTCCCTGAGGAGGGCTCTTTCTTGGATGTATGCAGTCCTCCAGGACCTGGTGCCATGCCCTTGGAGGAGGGGTGGTGGGAGTGAGTGCTTGGTGGGAATTACCTGCTGACCTTGTTTTTGTGAAGGCTTTGGTCTCAGAATTCTGCAAAGATACCTCGAGTCCTTAGCTCTTTTCACTCCCTCCCAAGTCTGGGGCCACATGTTTTCACAAAATGATTTGCATTGTGGTCACCTATCTGCAGGTAGGGGGCCTGCATCTTTTAGACCAGGAGTCTGAAGATGTTTCCATCACAGCTTTCTTTGAACATAGACCAGGAGCACCAGTGGACGACGGGTTAAATATATTCAAATGAAGAAACTTAGACTTTGAAAATGAGGCTCTAAATGCATATTTAGACCATCAAAAGAATGATCTGAGTTATAAAATGAATGATATTGAAGAAAATTAACACATGCGTGTGTAGTTGTTGGTCTATTTAGTGTGTGTATCTTTCTAGGTTTTTTGAATCATCTTGCTGCAGTTTGCTCCCTGCTCCATTTTGGGAGTTATATAATATTTTCTCACATCTTTAAAGGTAATGTTAATAAAATTAGAAGAAGCATATTCATTTTATAATATTATATGACTTAAATGAATACTTTAAATATTCAGTACAATATATTCAATGTGCATGACCCGGGACCAATGACTTTTCTTTTTATTTTAGAGATTTTTTTTTAAATGGATCGTTTCATTTCACAGCACCACTGAGAATAAGGTGCAGAGTTTTCCCTTACAGCTCATGGTTCCCCACGTGGAGAGCATCTCTACTTATCTTTCCCTACCAGAGGAGACATTTGTCATCACTACCGAATCTACCAGCATCCCTTGTAGCTCAGTTGGTAAAGAATCCACCTGCAATGCAGGAGATGCAGGTTTGATCCCTGAGTCAAGCAGATCTCCTAGAGAAGGAAATGGCAACCCACTCAAGTATTCTTGCCTGGGAAAGTCCATGGACAGAAGAGACTGGCAGGCTACAGTTCATGGGACTCGCAAGAGTTGAACATGACTGAGTGACTAAACAACTACCACCACAAATGAATCTACATGGACATTAAATGGATAAACTTCCTAGAATACTGGAATGGGGAGCCATTCCTTTCTTTTGGGGATCTTTGTAACCTAGGGATCGAACCTGTGTTTCCTGCATTGGCAGGCGGATTCTTTAGACTAACACCATCTATGTAAGCGTTTGCATACTATGAGTCTGGGCTAATGTATAATAACATGTGCCCATCATGGCAGTCTTACACAGATTATTTCATGGTCCTGGAAGTTCTCTAGATTAAGAATATTCATAGCCCCACCTTTGCAATCCCTGGCAAACACTGACTATAATATCAAAGTGAAAGTCGCTCAGTCCTGTCCATCGCATCAGTGATGCCATCCAACCATCTCATCCTCTGTTATCCCTTTCTTCTCCTGCCTTTAATCATTCCCAGCATAAAGGTCTTTTCCAATGAGTCAGCTCTTCACATCATGTGGCCAAAGTATTGGAGTTTCAGCTTCAACATCAGTCCTTCCAATGAACATTCAGGACTGATTTCCCTTAGGATGTACTGGTTGGACCTTCTTGCAGTCCAAGGGACTCTCAAGAGTCTTCTCCAACACCACAGTTCAAAAGCATCAATTCTTTGGTGATCAGCTTTCTTTATAGTCCAACTCTCACACCCATACATGACTACCAGAAAAACCAAAACTTTGACTATACCAACCTTTGTTGGCAAAGTAATGTCCCTGTTTTTTAATAGGCTGTCTAGGTTGGTCATAGCTTTTCTTCCAAGGAGCAAGCATCTTTTAATTTCATGGCTGCAGTCACCATCTGCAGTGATTTTGGAGCTCCCCCCAAATAGTCTGCCACTGTTTCACCATCTATTTGCAATGAAGTGATGGAACCAGATGCCATGATCTATTTTTCTGAATGTTGAATTTTAAGCCAACTTTTTCACTTTTCTCTTTTGAGGCTCTTTAGTTCTTCACTTTCTGCCATAAGGTGGTGTCATCTGCATATCTGAGGTTATTGATATTTCTCCTGGCAATCCTGATTGCAGCTTGTGCTTCATCCAGCCCAGCATCTCACATGATGTACTCTGCATTTAAGTTAAATAAACAGGGTGACAATATACAGACTTGACGTACTCCTTTCCCAATCTGGAATCAGTCTGTTGTTCCATGTCAAGTTCTAACTGTTGCTTCTTGATTGACCTGCATACAGATTTCTCAGGAGGTAGGTCAGGTGGTCTGGTATTCCCATCTCTTTAAGGATTTTCCAGTTTGTTGTGATCCACACAGTCAAAGGCTTTGGTGTAGTTCATAATGCAAAAGTAGATGTTTTTCTGGAACTCTCTTGCTTTTTCTAGGATCCAAGGGATGTTTGTAATTTGATCTCTGGTTCATCTGCTTTTTCTAAACCCAGCTTGAACATCTGGAAATTCATGGTTCACATATTATTGAAGCCTGGCTTGGAGAATTTTGAGCATTACTTTGCTAGCGTGTGAGATGAGTGCAAGTGTGCAGTAGTTTGAACATTCTTTGGCATTGCCTTTCTTTGGGATGCCACCAGGGAAGTCCTTTCTTTGGGACTGGACTGGTCCATGGAATTCTCCAGGCCAGAATACTGGAGTGGGTAGGCTTTCCCTTTTCCAGGGGATCTTTCCAACCCAGGGATCGAACCCAGGTTTCCCAAATTGCAGGAGGATTCTTTACCAGCTCAGCTACAAGGGAAGCCCAAGAATACTGGAATGGGTAGCCTATCTGTTCTCCAGTGGATCTTCCTGACCCAGGAATCAAACCAGGGTCTCCTGCATTGCAGGCGGATTCTTTACCAACTGAGCTATCAGGGAAGGCCCTGGTATCAAACTGACTTTAAATAATAATATCAAAACTGATTTTAAATATCAAAAAGCTTAATTTCAAGGAAACAAACAACCCAATCAAAAAATGGACAGGAGAACTCAATTCTCCAGATATTTAGATGGCCACCAAGCACATGAAAGATGCTCAACATTGCCAACTATTTGAGAAATGGAAATCAAAACTACAATGAGAGCACACCCCACACCAGTCAGAATGACCATTATCAAAGAGCCTGCAAATAGGATCATAAATGCTAGAGAGGGTGTGGGAAACAGGCAACCATCCCATACTGTTGGTGGGAATGCAAACTGCTGCAGTCACTAAAGAGAACAGCATGGAAGTTCCTTAAAAAATGAAAACTTAAAGCAGAATGGAGTTTTCTTAAAAACATAGATTCATGAAGTTTTGGGAAAACGAACTCAATTTAAAGTAGACCAAAATTTTAAATCTGTCCTTTCTGAATTCTTAGTAAATAATAAAAAAGTTAAAAATATCAATATTGATCTAACATTTCTAAATTCTTCAAAAGGCCAGTGTACAAATATGTATACAGACACACTCTTCATTCTTAGCTTTCTCAGTGATAATGTAAACCTTCATATATTTATTATATATTTCATTCAATGTATGCCAAAGCCATGGGAAGAAGCTTCTTTAAGCATAGACGAGAAACATGTGCTAAGAAATATATAGTGTAAAATTTTATGATTATTTGTTCACAATATTAACAACATGACTTTTAATTGTAGTTCTTGTGAGTTTTCAAAATTTTCACCTGTTAAAATGAGACTGTGGCAGTCTGTGGAATGTCTCAGTTCAACAAAACTTCACACCAGATATGAGGGAGATGAGTTTATGACTCTAGGTCCTGAGAGAATTCACAGCAAGCCAAGAGGGCCCCAAGAGAGGTTAGAACCAAGGGAGGTTGGTATCAAGGCTAGAACCAGGCAGAGAAATCTCCAGTATCCAGGGTTCAGGTCTTTATAAGTGATCCTGGGTGAAGTGCTCTGGGCTCTCGAGGCTGAGAGTCGATTGGTCAATTCAGACCAAGATGAGCAGGATTCTGGTGAGCTCTCTGAGGTTGTCATTGAAGAGGTGGGCCTGTGAAGTAGAACCTGAGATTCTGTAAAACTGCTGATCTCAAGGAAGGTGGTCATTTAGTGCAGGTGCTCACAGGACTGGCTGGTGTGAGTTCAAGGACCTGGAGGCTGCCTGCTCCTCAGACAGATGCTGAGGCAGCAACAGCACGGAGCAGTTCAGGTAAACTCTCAACAGTACTCTGTATGATCCTTCTTATTAGAACCGTCACAATGTCCCTGTAGTTAGAGAGGGGAAAAAGGAACAATAGAGAAATGATGACAAATATAGGAAATTATTTGAGGTTTAAGACCAGTAAGTAAGCTAATTTCTACAGATGCCATCCCAATGTGGTACCAAATGGTTTTATTATTCCAATCTTTTCCCTGAAACCTTACATTTGTTGGAAACGTTAATGTTGGTGGTAGATTAACATTTCATTCATTACACATCAACCTAAACACTTAAACAAAAACCACTTTTATTACTATATTAATCTCACACATAATCAACATAAAACCTTTTACAATCCACTATATGATCCTTGGGCTTATCCAGACAGCCCCACTATGGTAATGGATGGGGAGGAAAGTGGACCAGGGGCTTGAGTGAACACAGAGAAAGTTGCCCCAGTGTCCAAAAGGAAATCGATGGATTGGACTCCCACAATTATTATTAATACCCTGGGTTCCTTAGGTGTAATTAGGATGGGAGCTTGTGTGGGAACCCCCGGGCACCTTCAGTCCCGATTGCCTTGAGAGCCCGACCCCTGGGCGCTATGCCTCATAGGGCAGTATCTCCTCCAGTGTGGTCCTTTGCAGACATGGACATGGACATGGAGCCAGGGGTGGCTTAGACAACAGGGTAATCCCGGTTGAGATGTCCCTCCTTTGCACAATAATAACATGTCTATCCCTTTTCAGTTGGATTCCTCTGGCCATTGTTCCTCAGGCTGTTTCAGAGCGGATCTAACAGCCATTTTGGGGACTTCATTCTTTGGCCTGGTTCTTTTTTGCCTCTTATTTTCCTCCTTGTATTCTTTGTTGTAATATACTGTCTGAGCCACTGTAACAGTTTTTCTAAAGACTGATTTGATCCAAATGACTGTTTTCATAACGTAGGCAGATATCTGGAGTCGACTGAGTGAGAAATCTATCCTTTAAGATTACTTCTCCTTCTGCACTTTCACCATGAACAAATATCAGTAAACTTGCAGAGACCCTCCTGTAGTCTATCTAGGACTTTACCTGGAGTTTCCTTCATTCTTGTTCTATGTGAGCCAACTTAGCATAGTTGGAAGGCTTAGCTTAAGTCCTTCAAGAATCCATCTGACAAAGTGGCTCTGTTATGGGAACTTCTTGAGTCTCAGTAAGGAGCAGGGCTATTTCATGTTCCTTCTTTCCCCTTGCCTTCAAGCCGTTCATCTCCAAAAGTAGTAGCTTCCCCTCAAACTCAAGCTCTCAAGTCAGGCATCAGCATCTGCCCCAAGACAAACTTTACATCTCTCCAATAAGCTCATAAAATAAAGTTAGTCCCATAAAGGCTTCTATGTACTTTTTGGGTCTGCTAAATAGTCTTGACCACAATCGGGACTGTTTGAATTTCTACTAAGAGTGAGGTAACCTCTTCTGGAAGGGTGCCCTGATTCTCAGCCTGTTTAGTTGGGACCCTGGATACAGGGGCAAAGTAAGAGGACAGGAGGGATCTGAAGGTTTCACACCCAAATCTGTACCCTTAGGAAATAAATCTGGCATGTCTTGAAGAGAGATAAAGAGCAACACATATATCACTTCTACCCATTTCCCTTGGTTTCTACAGAACCATTCCAATTGTAAAACAGTATCATAATTAAGAGACTTCAACTGTCCTACGTTCCCCATCTTCAAAAGGATTATCATGTCTATTCGGTACCATAGAAGATCAGCCATGTCTTTTTAAAACTCAGGGTATAAAACCTGTTCCAGTATTTTAAATATATATAAAAGTTTGATTCTGGAGCTGTTAGCTCCCATCTGTGAGAGAGAAAAAAGAGGCATCCACAGCTGTGGCTGTTTTCCACCGGAGGCATCCCTCCCTGCTCTAGATGAGGGTGGAGACCGACTTTCCACTGAAGCTTTCCTTCTCTGGTTAGACTTAGTCTGTCCCTTACCAATATCTGTCCTTTCTGGTTCTACCACTGAGGTGGGATGAATATGCACCAAGTGTAAACCTGATGGCATCCCAGATTAATGTCCAGTCATTAATGTCCATCATTAAGACCTTTGTCTGATTTCTGCTCTTTCTGTCATGCCACCTAGAGTGCAACAGAGTAGCCTTCTGTAATGCTCCCCAAGCTAGGACTATTAGGGAAAGTATCCATCTTCCGTGTACTTGTGCATATTCCCGAGTACAATCCTGAGTGCAGTAGAAGGGGTGAGTCATAAAGGGATGAGCAACAACCAAGATGTCCCTTCTGAGTGTAGCAGAAGGGAAGGGCCGCCCAGCAAGGAAAAAGTGATTAGTCCTTCAACTATTAGTGCCAATCCTTCCAGTTCATTCTCACAGATTTCACAGAAAGAATATCTAAGGAGTTGGGACAGAAGCCACCAGAGAGCCTCCTCTGATCCACTAACAGTACCACCAGAGGAAGAGGCCTGCTGTACTTCCAATTTGGTATTCTCGAGTTATATTCGTAGAAACCTCATGCTCACTAGCAGCGCTTCCATCCGTATAGTTTGAGGCACAGCTATGATGAGGACTCACTTTTGGGACTCTGGCTCCATATTCAGCAGATGGAATTCTTTTGTTTTCTCCTTTGTCTCTCGCTTCTCTTCTTTTTTCAGCTATTTGTAAGGCCTCCTCAGACAACCACTTTTGCCTTTCTTTTTCTTGGGGATGGAACCATGATGGTGTGATCACTCACCTAGAGCCAGTCATCCTGGAGTGTGAAGTCAAGTGGGCCTTAGGAAGCTTCACTACCAACAAGGCTAGTGGAGGTGATGGAATTCCAGCTGAGCTATTTCAAACCCTAAAAGATGATGCTGTGAAAGTCCTGCACTCAATATGCCACCAAACTTGAAAAACTCAGCAGGGGCCACAGGACTGGACAAGGTCAGTGTTCATTCCAACCCCAAAGAAGGATAACAACAAAGAATGTGCTAACTACCACACAATTGCACTCATCTCACAGGCTAGGAAGGTCGTGCTCAAATTCCTTCAAGCTAGGCTTCAAAGAATCAAAAGCTTTCAGATTTACAAACTGAATTTAGAAAAGGCAGAGGAACCAGAGATCTAATTTTCAACATCCGTTGGATCATAGAAAAAGCTAGAGAATTCCAGAAAACCATCTACTTCTGCTTCATTGACTATGCTGAAGCCTTTGACAATGTAGATCACAACCAACTATGGAAAATTCTCCAAGAGATGGGAATACCAGACCATTTGGCATTTCTTCTTAGTTTTTTCACTGCTAAAGTATACATTCATTTATTTATATAAATAGCATTTAATGTATGTCAAAGCCATGAAAAATGGTTCTTTTTAAAAATTTATTTTTTAATTGGAGGAAATTGCTTTACAATGTTGTATTGGTTTCTGGCATACAAGGATGTGAATCAGCCATAATTATAAACATAATTCCCTCCCTTGAAAAAAGAGTTCTTTAAGCCTAGACAAGAAACATGTGCTAAGAAATATATAAGGTAATATTTTATAAACGTTAGTTCAGAGTTTTATAGGTGTTTTGACTGTTAAATTTACATTTGCTTAAATAAGCCTATACAAGTCGCTGGAAAGTCTCAGTTAAACAGCAGAACACAAGGAAATGGAAATAGGTGAATTTATTACAAGGACCTGAAACAATTAACAAAAAGTGCACCCCGAGGGAGGTCAAGGCTAGAACCAGGCAGAGAAAGTTGCAGTACTTGGGGTTCAGGCCTTTATAAGTGACACTGGGTGAAGTGCACGGCTTGTAAATTCACTGATGTTGAGAAAAACTGACATCTGGTGAATGGCTTTGACACAATCCTTACATTTATAAGTTTTCTTTCCAGTATAAATTTGTTGATGTTAAGTAAGATTTGAATTCTGATTAAAGGCTTTGCCACACTTTGTACATTTATAAGGTTTCTCCCCAGTATGAATTTGCTGATGCCAATTAAGATATGAGCAATAGATAAACATTTTGCCACATTCCTTACATTTATAACTTTGTAAGATTTCTGGCCAGTATGGATTCACTGATGGTGACTAAGATGTGAACTGTGGCTAAAGGCTTTGCCAAATTGTACATTTGAAAAGTTTCTGATCTGTATGAATCATCCAATCGCTACTTAGATTGGATGAGTGAGTAAAGACTTTTATACATTTCTTACACTTGTTTTCTTTTTGTGGATTCTGAATAGTCTACTGTTGAATAAGTTCTGAAGACTGATTAGAAACTTTACCATATTCACTACAATTATGTCTTCTCTCCAATATGAGTATCTTTATAGAAAGACCTGATATTTGATAAATGGAACATCATAGTTACTCAGAACTGTACACAGTTTCACTAGGACTCTCAAGAAATGAAACAGCAACCAGTTCGTGCAGGTTGTCATAAGCCAAGAAGAGCATTTTAGTTCTCACTGTGAAAGAGAAAGGTAATCACCAGACAAGATTTCATCATGGTTTAATAGGAAGAAGGCAGCAGGTGATAGCCATCTATGACAGAAACAGAAATAAATCCAGACTTCTCCAAAATCGTTTCCAATGAAGCAGATCTTCTGAAAACACATGACGAAGAATGACTTCCTCACTGATGCTTGGATCTCTCACCTGAGTCATCGGCTCCATCCATTCACACGTACCTGGGTACATGGCCATTGTTTCCATTCTCCTTATACTCCTGGGATCCTTCATTTGCTCCAGAAAAGTGACCAGGTCCACCTTAGAGACCACAAGACCTGTTCATCAGAGAATGGAATATTTGTTTTGCTAGAGATTCATCACTTTCCAATCTAATATGTATCCAGGTGAGAAGAGAATGCATGGTAGAATGTTAAGACAGCCTAGAAAAAGATCTCCCCAGATAGTTTATCGAAAGCACCTATACAACACTAACTTATACATAAAAACCAGATCCTGACATTCTGGTCACATACTACAACGCAAAAGTAAGTAGTGGAAATTGGATTTGAAGAGGAGGGTGATACCATTTTATATCACAGAACTTATAGAATTAGCACTAACCTAGAAGTAGGCAGATTACATCAAGGAAGAAAAAAATTTAAATCATCATGAAGTCTTCTTTCTAAATTCACAATTTCCCATTTTCCCACAGAAAGCAGGGATCTGAAATGCTATTAAAAGAGGCAGAAGATTCCAAGAGACATTCTAGAAATGCAGGAACCAAAATCCTGAGAGTAGATAAGAGATTCTGGAAGGAAGTTATCCTCAACCAAAGTGGCCAAGTTCCTATAGTTCTCTAACATCATGTGCCTGTACACTTCCCATTGACTGAGGTCCAGGTAACCCACTCCTCTTGAGTGAAATCTATGGTCACAACCTGGAACATCAGGGGTCCCAGAAATACAAAGTACAGATGACATGTGGCTGTGAGAAGACTTCCTAATGTGCTCCAAGATGACAAAAACAAGCTCACAGAACTGGTTTCGATGTAGGAGAGTCTTTGGTGTATACTTTTTACACAGCAATATTTTCTACCGAATTCCTAACCCAACAAATGACGAGATGTGACCCACAAACCATTTCAGAAAATATTCTGATCTGGAAGAGAAATGACAAAATAATCAGAACAACATTGGCATTTCTTTTTGGGGGGGAGGGCCACACCACCTGGCTTGTGGGATCTTAGTTCCCTGACCAGGGAATGAACCTCCAACCCTGCAGTGAAAGCACAAAGTCCTAACCACTAGGCCACCAAGGTATTCCTGGCATATTTATTTTTGAGTGTTGTATTTGTATGACACAGGATGAATTGTCAATCAAGGAAACACGTAATATTTTTAAAAAGCATACTCTGATCCAAGAGTTCTTGAGTGGGACAAATGTGTCATTTATTTTAACAAGCTTATTTTTTTTCTTAGTATTTTTAACAAGCTTTTTTAAACTAGTAATGTTGAAAATTCTGCTCCATGAATGACCGTTTTGAACAGTAATGAAGTACGATAAGTACTTATAATAAGTACTTGTAATAATAAGTAATGCCGGGGTCCAGCCCCGGTGGATCCAGGGTGATTCGAGGGTGGGGGGACAGAGTCGGCGTCTTTGGAAAAATACATATTTACTCACAGATATAGAGAGATTAGAAATGGATAGTGTAGTAGGAAGATCAGTGGAGAAAAAGAGGCTGAATAACTTGGATTACGTGGAATAGCATCCATGCTCCAGATGGGAATTCAGCCAGAAAAATGGGGAGCAGAAAAGAAGCGACATGAGGGAATCAGTCTTTCCGGAAACTGATCCGATTTCTTTATTTTGGGGTTTGCTTATATACCTTTTGTTACACATAGGGATGAATAGAGTCACGTGGGGGTCAGCAGTCCTGACCTTTATCAAAATCAGGTGCTTCACATAAATGTAAAAAAAAAAGGTCTTAGGGATATTACATCATCTTCTGGCCATGAGTGAGACCTGCTGACATTTTATGATCCTTTCTTTCTGATAACCAAAAAACTTATTTCTTCCAAGGGTGTTTTTTCTTAAACCAGGCACCACCCTCCAAATAAAGTTACATTCCTATAGGGTGAGGGTGTAGTGAGTTACAATCAAGAAAGGAATTTATTTAATCCCAAGGTTAACATGATTAGTCTTAAAGGTTAATACTTATTTCTCCTATATGCTTAAAGGTTAATACTTATTTCTTCCTATATGCTAGTTATATTCATTATAAGGGTAGGGAACATGGAGATTTAGCAGCAAACATCAGCCCAACAAATGAAAATCCTTTCACCAATGCTCCCCTTAAGATCTATTTAGTCTTAAGATATGATAGAGTTACATTTTTACATAGCAAGGACACAGTGATTTATAACAAAGCAAATTGATCTATTACAAAAGAGAAAATCCATTAACTCAAAAAGTCTAGTATTGCTAACATCAAAAACTACTGTATTTCCCTTTGCTATATTCCAAATACATTGATTAATATATTCCCAAGTGCCTAAGGATATGGAGGCCTGGCGCAATCATTGACTCAACAAGAAAAAGTCCTATGCTAATTAAGACTCTCAAAATACTCCAAAACTCTCTGTGCTGTTTACAGTTGAGAGGTAGTAAACAATCTTGTGCCTAGTGGCAGCAGTATGGATAATCCTGTCACACAAGCTAGTCTGTCAGCAGAGAGGTTTGACCTGAAACATCCTTGTCCCACCCACAGCAGGGAATTAGCAGCAATTATTGACACAACAAATGAAGAACCCTTCACCAAATAATTCCTAACCAACCCATTATACTAATAATTTCTAACTCCCCAAAAGAATTCACCTTTAATAAGTCTAAAACATCTCGTGCCTCTCAGATTTGGAGGCTGTAAACAATCACATGTGGCCGGACAAACCTATACAGGCGGGCTAGATAACCTTCAGAGGAGTCAGTAAGCTGAAACACTCTTGTCACGCCCAAGAATTTTTATTGCCTTGGAGCTGCACGTTTACTCCTTCTCCGAGAGAAACGGTTATGGGGGAGAGCCCCCCGTAAAGTCAGAGGTGTAGGTGAGAGCATAAAACAGACTCTGGTTTTGGGGTTAGATGCTCGGGAACAGGGGGTTTCCTGAGGCTTGATCACGCCTTTGCGTATGCCAAGCCTCCTTCCTCATGACCTTTGCCATGGGCGGAATTCCTCACGCTGGCCCCCGGCAAGCATTCATACTTACTTTTGAATTTCAAGTGTTTTATAAATTATACAGTCCTAATAAGGAGCAACAATAATTTAAACTATTTACTATATACTACATATCTTTCTGATAGTTTTTATAGTGTCTTGGATGTGCAAAAGAAACAATTTAAAATCAATAATGTTGTTGTTCCACCTTTCTGCAAATATATAGCAAACATTCCTTCAGTTCAGTTCAGTCGCTCAGTCATGTCCGACTCTTTGCGACCCCATGAATCGCAGCACGCCAGGTCTCCCTGTCCATCACCAACTCCTGGAGTTCACTTAAACTCATGTCCATTGAGTGATGTCATCCAGCCATCTCATCTGTCATCCCCTTCTCTTCCTGCCCCCAATCCCTCCCAGCATCAGGATCTTTTCCAATGAGTCAGCTCTTCTCATGAGCTGGCCAAAGTACTGGAGTTTCAGCTTTGGCATCAGTCCTTCCAATGAACACCCAGGACTGATCTCCTTTAGGATGGACTGGTTGGACCTCCTTGCAGTCCAAGGGACTCTCAAGAATATTCTCCAACACCACAGTTCAAAAGCATCAATTCTTTGGCACTCAGCTTTCTTCACAGTCCCAACTCTCACATCCACTCATGACCACTAGAAAAACCATAGCCTTGACTAGATGGACCTTTGTTGGCAAAGAAGTGTCTCTGCTTTTCAATATGCTATCTGGGTTGGTCATAACTTTTCTTCCAAGGAGTACGCGTCTTTTAATTTCATGGCTGCAATCACCATCTGTGGTGATTTTGGAACACCCCAAAATAGTCTGACACTGTTTCCACTGTTTCCCCATCTATTTCCCATGAAGTGATGGGACCAGATGCCATGATCTCATTTTTCTGAATGCTGACTTTTAAGCTAACTTTTTTACTGTCCTCTTTGAATTTCATCAAGAGGCTTTTTAGTTCCTCTTCACTTTCTCTCCATGTCAAAGTGAAAGTGAAAGTGAAGTCACTCAGTCGTGTCTGACTCTTTGCAATCCTGTGGACTGTAACCCAGTAGTCTTCTCAGTCCATGGGATTCTCCAGGCAAGAATAGTGGAGTGGGTTGCCATTTCCTTCTCCAGGATCCATATCAAAAGAGGGTCTTAAATAATCTTTTTCACCAAATGGGAAAGCTAATGAAGGAAATCCTATGCAAGCATCCCATCTCTATTATCTCAGTCCTGGGAGTGGCTTGTCACTCTTCTCGCTCCTGACAGGAACTGAAAAGGAACAGAGGTCTCAAGAGAGATAGGAAAGGGCAAACAGGACTCCTACTGTGAAACATTCCCTGACAGTCCATGACTAAGACTCTCAGCTCCCAAGGCAGGGGGATGGGTTCAATACCTGCTTAGAGAAATAGATCCCACACCCCACAGCTAAAGCTTTCCAGCGTCAACAAAATCTCCCACATGGCTCCAAGATCCTGCCTGCTACAACTAAGACACAGCTGAGCCAAACAAATAAATCAGTGTATTTTTCAAACGAACTTTGTATAACTTGGGAGAATACCAAAACAAGAAAACAAAATCATCAAATAATTTCAACATTTTTCTGCACACAGAGATACAATAAAATGAGATTATACTTACTAAGAATATTAAAGCTATTCATGTCAATAAAATCAAGATCATTTTTAAAGGGTTAATATATATACATCTACTTGTGGATGATATTCTTTGTACATTTTGGATACATTTAGGGTGGAAACATACACAGCAGTATAAGATAAATTAGGACTACTGGTTCTGAAGCTTTTCTTTCTTGAAAAACTGTATTATTTGTGTTGAGCTTTATCTTTCAACACACTGGAAAACAGATTGGCACCATTATGATTGTTGTAAATATTTTGAAAAAATACAAATACGCGGTAAAAAGACTGTGTCTGTGATTTGGGCCTGGAGTGTTCTGTAAACATCACACCTGGGCTTGAGTGATCAATTCGCCTACCCCGAAAACCCACGATCTATAATCAACACAATGAGTGTTCATTCTCAGAAGCAAAGAGAAACCAAGAAGATGGGGAGTTTCTCCATTAACTATGAGCATTTCCGCACATTCCTTATTCCTTTTTTCCACAACCTGTTTAAAGAGAGAGAGAAGTTTGAACTTCATAGTCTCATGATGTCAGAGAGATGTCTCCAGAACCAGTGGACATCAGATGTCATGGTGTAAATGAATCACATGAAAGATGTACAATCACTGCCTGGGCACTCTGGAATTAACAATGAAATTATAACTTGAATCTAACATTTAGAAATGTCAATTTTATGCAAACTTCATTTCACATATACTTCCCCTGTTTAGTATCCTAATAATGCATTTAACTAGTAAGTCTCAGCAATGCAAAGGACAGCATCTCCTATTTTTCTTTTTATTTCTGAAAATTTTCTGAAAAAACTCTGGACCCCTGAGTTGAGTCACTGGGCTTCCCAGCCAGCTCAGTGGTAAAGAATCTGCCTGCCAATATTGGAGATGTAGCTTCAGTCTCGGGGTGGAGAGAATCCCTGGGATGAGGAAATGGGAACCCACTGCAAAATTCTCGCCTGGAAAATCCCATGGACAGAAGAGAGTTGGTTCTATGTAAAATGACATTTTCAATCTCTGTTTTAAATATCTATATTGCATCCAGGTGCTAAGTCATCACTGCATTTCGCAACGTCCCTAAAATCCCAACACCAAGCCACATCCCAGTGGGAGTGAGGCTAGGAGTGACTCCCCATGCTCATCTCTCAAAAAAACAATAGTTTCAACAGTTGAAAGTCGCTGATTTACACTGAGAATTCATCATGCTCCATAGAAAGCGAGGATGCAGACAATGGAGCAAAGGCTCTGGGACACAAGGAAGTAGTCCAAAGGGCTGGTCTTCACTATTATAAGAAGAAATGGGAAAAAATAAGATGATGAGATGGCTGGGAAGGAAAATTAGGAGCAGAAAGCTAAAGGCTTGCGGATTCTCATTTGGGCATTTCAGGAGGAAAAGCAGATGCAGCCCCAGACCCAGGACAGGATATTTACCTCAGAAGCTGCCATTTCCTCTTCTTCCTCCTGCTCTGTCTTCTCTGGGGATGTTACGCTGCAAACACATTTCTGAGTTTTGAGAAAATACTTTGGAGGGCATCAACACAGCTCTTTAACCTGCAACCACCGCTCCTACAGACAGAAGGACCTTGAAAAGCTGAGAAGACCAACCTCTCCTGTCCTCTGTCTCAGGAGAGATTCAGGAACAATCAATTCCTACCTGAAGACCAGCCTGTGAACTAATTTCTTGATTGTTCTCTCCTCATAGAGAGCTCCTAACACTCTGCCCACACAGACGATGTGAGCTGACTTCCCCTGTCCAAATCCAGCTAGACCAACCCTGTTGCCTCTCAGTGGATGAAGCCAGGGCTCAGCTCTCATAGATGGATCAGGAGGCACGTCCTTAACCCGGGCCTCCCCTTAGAATCCCCTGGAGCACTTCCTAGACACCGCAGTGATGCTCCCACAGGACCAACATAGAACTCTGTTGGGAGGGCATCAGTGAGGTCATTTCCTGACACTGGTCATGTGATCTTGATGGGAAACCAGATGGAAACCACTTGGCTAAAGATTCTTTCTGAACCATTTCAATAAATACAAATCCCTGGTGGTCAGGTCCCCACTCCAAGAAGTTATCAATCTGCAGGTCTACAGTGTGGCTGTTACTGGAGTCATCAGCAAATCCCATTTTTTTCTGATGTTTCTTCCCCCAAACCAACATTCAGGAGTCCTGAGCTCAAAGCCTCACACTCACCACACCTTAGAGTTCTCTGTAGGGGAGAATTTAGGGCAGGAATTTCTGAGAGAGGTCAAAACTAGAATCAGGCAGAGAAAACACCAGTTCTTGCAGTTTAGTCTTTAATTCGGTGAGCACTGTGAGGGTGTCATTGAAGGGGGGCTTGTAAAGTAGACCCTGGGGTTCAGCAAGACTGTTGATCTCAAGGAAGGTGGTCATCTAGAGCAGGTGCTCACAGGACTGGCTGGTGTGAGTTCAAGGAACTGCAGGCTGCCTGCTGCCCAGACAGATGCTGAGGCAGCAACAGCATGGAGCAGTTTAGGCAAACTGTCAACAATATTCATTTTTTGATATAAGGATATGAGATGTGTGACTTTTACCAAACAAAGCCTAGGAAGCACTTAGAAAGCGTGGTATACACTAATTCCATGCCTTTTCCAGGAAGAGTTTCTAATGTTTCTGGGTTATCACAGAAGCTGTCTTCATTTCAAGATTGTCAAGTAATAATCATGACTTGTGTTGATATTATAAAGATACATCAACATTGCAGTGAACTGTCGTGTTTTTCTTACAAATCAAGGATATTACTATTGAAACTTTAGAACCAACTTCTATCTTACTTTCATACATGGAAAGATTAAATGATCACTTACATCATGGCAACTCCCAGATATTTCACATCAATGCCAAACACCTCCATTTAGATGGTCATTGTCTATTTTACATTATGGTATCCTTCATCTTCTAATGGAGAATAGATAGAAATGGTTGCAACACAATATAAAAAGGCTAATCTTTAATAAACCATAAAAAACCTATGTTTCCAAACACAGTATAAAGCTTAGTATGGATTGAGTGTTGAATTACATTCATGTCAAAGAATCTCAAATCATGTCATTATAAACAAGCATTCAAATGGCAATCCACTCCAGTACTATTGTCTGGAAAATCCCAGACACAGGAGCCTGGTAGGCTACAGTCTATGGGGTCGGAAAGAGTTGGACATGACTGAGCGACTTCACTTTCACTTTCATACATACATTGCTAAGAATTGTAACTTTCTAACCATCAACCTTCATCTCACGATTCATGCCAATATGTCCATTTTCCATGTGTTTTAACTATGGAGTACTCCCTACAGTCATTCTACTTTAGAGAAACTTCTGAAAACAGATTGGTGAAATGCCTTCTATTACGCAATCTCTGATATTTATTTAGATTTTAACTTTTGATTACTTTTCTACATATTGGTTACATCATTTCCATTGTTTTTTTTGTATAAACTCTTGTGATTTCTGATCCATGTTTAGGGCAAACCTCTTCCATCACTTGTTCCATTACTAGAGTTTCTCTCCAGTGTGTGTTCTCAGATGTTTAGTGAGATAATCACTCCGACCAAAGGCTTTGCCACATTCAGTACATTCATAAGGTCTCTCTCCAGTATGTATTCGCCGATGTTGAATAAGACTTGAGTTGTGATTAAAGGCTTTGCCACATTCAGTACATTTATATGGTCTCTCTCCAGTATGCATGCGCCGATGGTCAGTAAGATTAGAACGTGTAATAAAGGCCTTACCACATTCTGCACATTTATAACGTCTATCCCCAGTATGAATTCGGTGATGTTGAGTAAGGGCTGAATTCGTAATAAAGGCTTTGCCACATTCTTTACATTTGTATGGTTTTTCCCCAGTATGGATTCGAAGATGTCGAGTAAGAGCTGCACAACGATGAAAGGCTTTGTTACATTCTTTACATATATAAGGCTTCTCTCCAGTATGGATTCGCTGATGATGGGTTAGATATGAGGAACTGATAAAGGCTTCGCTACATTCTGTACATTTATAAGGTTTCTCTCCTGTATGAATTCGCCGATGTTGAATAAGATGTGAGTAGTCAGTAAAGGCTTTGCCACACACTATACATTTGTAAGGTTTCTCTCCAGTGTGAATTCGCTGATGTCGACTAAGAAATGAGGAACGACGAAAGGCTTTGTTACATTCTTTACATATGTAAGGTTTCTCTCCAGTATGAATTCGCTGATGTTCAATAAGTTCTGAGTTGTAAGTAAAGGCTTTGCTACATTCTGTACATTTATAAGGTTTCTCTCCAGCATGAATTCGCTGATGTTGAGTAAGAAGTGAGTGAGAGTTAAATGCTTTGCTACATTCTGTACACTTGAAAGATTTCCTTCCTGTATGAATTTTCCTATGTCTACTTAGACTGGATGACTTACTAAATACTTTCTCATGTATCTTACACTTGTTTTCTTTCTGTGGATTCTGAACAGTGTCCTGTTGAGTAAGTTCTGAACAGTGATTAGAAATCTTACTATATTCACAACAAGTCCTCTCTCTAGCACAAGTACTCTTATCTAGAGAAAAACCTGACATTTGATCAAAGGTATTTCTACATTTATTACTTTTAGAATCCTCGTTTGAAGATTTGGGTCCCTGATGTTTCATAAGGTTTGAGTCTCCTTCAACTGTATACCTAGTTTCATTGCCTGAATATCTTCTCAGTCTACCATAAATATTCTTGTAATTATTGGAGCTGGAGCTCTTACTTAAGGTCAGACTCATTTTATTATATATGGAAAGTTGTTGTGTATTAACCATATCACGATACGTATTGAACAATGATGGCTGGATTGCATCTCTTCCATTATCATCAACATTATACATCTTGGAATGGAGAGAAAATATCTCTTGGGGAAAGAATAATGACACCCTGCTCACGGATCCCTCAAATTGATTAGATTGTGAGTTTTCACACTCATTGTTAAATTGTAGGTGTTCAGACACGCTTGAATGTATGTTTAGTCGAAGCCTTTGTTCAGAATGAGTATTCGCAGTAGAGACTAGATTATCTTCCAGATTTTCCACATTTTCTTTTAGAGAACATGTATGTTTCAAAAAAGGATGGAAATCTTTTCTTAAACACTTACAGTTCTCGGCAGATGTTGAAGACTGAAGTTGGTGTTTTTCCCAATTTGACTCACGCTGCTCATTTCTTTTGCCAGTAATGTTAGCATTATGTGTCACTGTCTCCATTTCTTTATGCCCATAGAAACATCCTCTCTGTTTTTCATTTACCCTCGTATATTCCCGATCTTTCATTAAATTTAAGTTTCTGAGGTGAAATATTTGATATATTCCTAGGTTTCCTTTTGGGAATACTTCTTCTAACGCTGGATTCTTTGGCATCAAATTCTGGGTGTCTTGTGGAGACACAGCTGAAAGATACCAAAAAACAAGTAATTTTACCTGCTATTCTCAGTGAATATCTTTAAAGATTTAGAGAAAATTGATGACCACAGCTAGTTTAAAAATAAAATAGAGACGGAAGGATCAAGATGCCAGAAGCTTAGGCAGATGTGGAGATCATTAACTCTCTCCACAAATGAATGAGAAATAGAACAATTTTCACAGAGCCCAGCTGAACACTAGTAGAGGCCCTTGGAAATCTAAAAGGACAAGAAAGATTCCTGTTGTGCAGGGTAGGACAAAAGAAAGAAGAAGGAAAAAGAAGAGGAGAGGAAGTGGGTTGGGGCCTGCAACCCTGCGGGGAGATGAAAGTGAGGAGAGGTCTCCATATCCGAGGAAGCCCCTCACTGGGGGAGCTCAGTTTGCACAGAAGGAGAGCCTCATTCTCTGTGGGAAGAAAACATGGCAACCAGGGTGTGGTAGCAGGACAGAGTGAGACCTGCACACAGGGTACTGACCTCAGCCCTGCCCACCCAGCCTTAGAGGCATGTCCAGCAATGCAGACAAGAGCTGGGTGCTGAAAGGTGGAGTTTGGAGAGCATACCAAGGCAGAGGACTACAGTTGGCTGTGAGGAAACATCCTGAAGGGATTGGAGTGAGGCAGGAGCTCTGCAAACAGGATGCTTGTGGTGAAGCCTGAATCACCATAGAGCAGAGGACCATTGGTGAGTGATGCCCAAAAAAGAAGCCCATTGCATCTCCTGTGCCTTGTGCCCGCCCCTGCTAGCCAAGGACTACGAAGAACTCTACCCACGTAGGTCTTCTGAGGCCCCAGCCATGGCCTCCCCCATCGACATCCTCCACAATCAGCAGAATCCTGTGCTCTGGGGCAGCCTCAGGAGAAGACAGCTGTGAGTTGACGATATGCACAGATGGAGCAGAAAGCACAGGTGAAACCCAGGGATAAAGAAGAAAAGCTGAAAGCTCTCCTTGTAGCAACACAAGCCACGGCCTTACACCCATGACCAGCTTTGTAACCTCAGCCCCAACAGAGCATCTGAATCAATGACAGGGCTCTCTCACTCATGGCAGGTATAGCTTTAGTAGCTGGAGCCTGAGCTGCCCCGTAGCACCACAGCGGGTCCAGCTTCATGCTCAATGCTATCCCAGGACCTGACTTCACTGAATCTATGCTGGTGACCTTGTGAAAGCAACAGCTGAGAGACACCAGGGCCATGTGCCATCACTCCCATGGTTAAGGTGAGCCAAGAGCATTGCCAGCACTACATAACATGAGAACTTGCAGAACGCATGAGAGGCGACACCAGAGCACACCCTGAGATGAACATCCCCAGAGGAGTAATACTCAGTGACTTCTCTCCCAGTGGGTGTGCTCCAATCCCACCTGCCTCGCACCACAGATCAGAATCACAGTGAAGACTCAGATCTGGGGGCTCTATTCCACCACGCAGGGAGCAGGCCCCACCGGAGAGAGGGCAGTAACAACCACAGAACAATGGGGAAACAGCCCTGAATATCCAGAGCAGGCTCTGGATAACAGCTCACAGTTAACAGCAATCAGAGCACAGATCAAGAGAGGATACGGGCACAACCTCTGGACCAACCTCACCCACCAAGGTGCAGATACCAGAAGGAAGAATAACTAGGTTGCTGCACTCTTCAAAACAGAGACCACACACAGAACGCTGGACAAAATGAGATGGCAACGAAATAGGTTATAGGGAAAGAAACAAGATAAAAACCTCCAAGGACCGCTGAATTAAGAGGTTATAGGCAATCTAATGATTACTTCTTGCTTTTAGTCATCTTAAGTGGAGACACCAAACACTTTCACAAATCCTATGTGCCTAGTAATTCTTAAATCCACTTCTTGCCACACGTTTCTGAGAATGGTCTATTAGATGTTTCAATCTAAGAATCATAAATGATAGTGACAGAGAACTGGTCAGAAACTAGGCACACATAAGATAGTGTCCGAGGAAGCTGAATACAAATAAGATATACTTAATAAAGTACTAGTTTTAAGAAATTAAATAAGAAGAGAGACTTTCAAACTATGATTGAAAGAGGGAACTCTACTCATTGCTCTGTGGAGACCTATATGGGAAGGAAATCAATAGGACGGTAAAGACTAGAGATCTCTTTAAGAAAATTAGAGGTACCAGGAATATTTCATGCAAAGATGGGAACAATAGAGGACAGAAATGGGATGGATCTAAAAGAAGCAGAAGATATTAAGAGAAGTTGGAAAAATACATTGAAGAACTATACAAAAAAGATCTTAATGACCAAGATAACCACGATGGTGTGATCACTCACCTAGTAACAGACATCCTGGCATCCAAAGTCAAGTCGGCCTTAGAACACATGAATACCAATAAAGCTAGTGCAGGTGATGGAACTGCAGCTGAGCTATTTCAAGCCCTAAAAGATGATAATGCTAAAGTTCTGCACTCGATAAGCCAGCAAATTTGGAAAAGTCAGCAGTGGCCTCAGGAAGGGAAAAGGTCAGTTTTCATTCCAATCCCAAAGAAAGGCAATCCCAAAGAACACTCAAACCACTACACAATTTCCTTCATTTTAAACAAAAGCAAGGGCTTAAAATTCTCCAAGTGAGGCTTTAACAGTACGTGAACCAAGAGCTTCCAGATGTTCAAGTTGGATTTAGGAAAGGCAGAGGAACCAGAGAGCAAATTGCCAACATCCCTTGGATCATATAAAAAGCAGGAGTTCTTGAGAAACAATGACATCTGCTTTATTGACTACACCACAGCCTTTGATTGTGTGGACAACAAGAAACTGTGGAAAATTCTCAAAGAGATGGGAATACCAGACTACCTTACCTGCCTCCTGAGATATCTGTATGCATGTCAACAAGCAACAGTGAGAACTGGACATGTGACAATGGACTGATTCCAAATTGGGAAAGGAGTACGTCAAGGCTGTATACTGTCACCCTGCTTATTTAACTTATATGCACAGTACATCATGTGACATGCTGGGTTGGATGGAGCACAAGTTGGAATCATGATTTCAGGGAGAAATATCCATAATCTCAGAGATACAGATGACACCACCCGTATAGCAGAAAGAGAAGAGGAACTGAGGAGAGTCTTGATCATACTGGAAGAAGAGGCTGAACAAGCTGGCTTCCAACTCAACCTTCAAAAAACAAAGATCATGGCACCGGTCAGATCGTTTCATGGCAAACAGTGGGAGAAACAGGGGAAACAGTGAGAGACTTTATTTTTGGGGGTTTCAAAATCACTGCAGATGGTGACTACCGCCATGAAAGTAAAAGACACTTGCTCCTGGGAAGAAAAGCTATGACCAACCTAGGCAGCATATTAAAAAGCAGAAACATTACTTTGCTGACAAAGGTCCATCTAGTCAAATCTATTGTTTTCCCAGCAGTCATGTATGGATGTGAGAGTTGGAGCATGAAGAAAGCTGAGTGCCGAAGAATTGATGCTTTTGAACTGTGGTGTTGGAGAACATTCTTGAGAGTGCCTAGGACTGCAAGAAGATCACACCACTCCATCCTAAAGGAAATCAGTCCTCAACATTCATTGGAAGGACACGGTGAAGCTGAAGTTCCGATACTTTGGCCACCTGATGTGAAGAACTGACCCACTGAGAAAGACCATAATCCTGGGAAAGACTGAAGATGAGAGGAGAAGGGGATGACAGAGGATGAGATGGTTGCACGGCCTCACTGACTCAACGGACATGAGTTTGAGCAGGCTCTGGGAGTTGGTGATGGACAGGGAAGCCTGGTCTGGATTGCAGACTCAGACTCGACTGAGCGACTGATATGCATAACTGATTCTCTTTGCTGTATAGGAGTACAAAATTGGAAAACAGCTATATTCCAATTAGAACTCTTAATAAAGATTTCTTTATATAATCTAAATATTGTCATAGTCTGAATCAACCATTAATAATGTAGTGCAAAATGTGCTAAGATTTGATGTCAATTCATTTTAAAATTCTGTGAGGTAATAGAACACCGGGGGAAAAACACTAAAGATATTTAATATGAGATCATATAAGGAATAGAGAAACTTTCAAGTCAACCTGAGATGTGCATTGTTTCATTTTCACCAGGTTTTGCTTTCTGCAGTGAAAAATTACTTGAATTTGAAATTTATTTAGAAGGTCCTGTGTGTCACTCACAGTGGATAAGAAATTATAAATCAGAGAACAAAGACCCGTCCCCAGTATTCCAAGCAATTTGGCAGTTTGTCTACCACTCCACTCACACATTTCTGTGTAGAGGTAGAAGGAAACTTTAAAAGGACTGTCATACAGTTACTCAGAAATGGGCAGAGTTTTCCTAGGGCCCCCAAGAAATCAAAGAGCAACGAATGAATGGAGTTTGTCACAAGCCAAGAGGAGACTTTTAGGTCACACTGTGATGGAGAAAAGTAATCACTGGAGATAAACTCATGAATGATTTCAGACAGAGAATGGGGCAGGTGATGCATTTCTATGACAGTTGACATTTCTATGACAACCCAGGTTGTCAAAAACTATTTCCATTGAAGCAAATCTTCCAAAGCCAGGTGAGGAAGGATGAGTTCCTTGGTGCTCCTTGGACCTCTCATCTGAGTCATCATCTCCAACCATTCATACCTACCTGGGTAAATGGCTGTTGTCTCCATTCTCCTTATATTCCTGGGATCCTTCAATTGCTCCAGAAAGGTGACCAGGTCCAGCATAGAGACAAGCCCTGTTCATCAGAAAAAGGAATATTTGTGTTGTTAGAGATTCATCAGTATCGAAATCAGTATGTATTCAGGTGAGACGAGAATGCATTTTCTTCTAGAAAATGATTTTCTGAAACACTTTATTCCACTATACAATACTAACAAACACCTAACAATCAGTCCTGAGATTCTGGTCAAGTAGTACTAAGGCAAAAGTAACTAGTGTCACTGTGAAATTAAGAGAGGGTGCAACTATTTAATACCACAGAACTTACACAATTACCACTAACCTAGAATGAAGGAGGCAGAGTACATCAAGGAAGAAAAACGTCACCAGTATAACGATTCATCATGGAGCCTTTCTTTCTAAACTCAGAAATAACCCATTATCCCCTAGAAAGCAGAGATCTGAAACTACTCTGGGAAGCAGAAAATTTCAGAAGACATTGTAGAAATGATGGAACAAAAACCCACAGTTATCCTCACCCAAGGAGGCCAGGTTCCTGTAATTCTCTAACATCACGTCCCTGTACAATTCCCGCTGACCGAGGTCCAGGCATTCCCACTCCTCTTGAGTGAAGTCTATGGCCACATCCTGGAAAGTCAGGCGTCCCTGAAATACAAAGTACAGATGCTATGTGGCCATGGGAGGACTTTCTAACGCGACCCAAAAAGAAAACAGCAAGTTCAGAGACCTCGTCGTGAGTTGGTGGCTTGGCTGGTATTATAAAATATATTTTTTTACACAGTAATCCTTTTTACCCAATTTCTAATGTGAAGAAAGGAGGATAAGTTATGATCCACAAGCCTTTAGAGAAATTATTCTCATCTGAAAGAGCAATTATAAAATAATCAGGGCAACATTACCATATTTATTCTGTGATTCAGGAGCAGACCATGGTCATGTTTTAAGGATATCAGGATAGCAAAAGTCCAACCATGAGGGGTTACTTTTGTTGAAGAATGAACTTCATCTACATGTACCCTAACCTTAAGTAATGCTTATTTACTTCACCAAAGTAACAAAAGATTTTAAAAATGAATATAAATCACTTAAAGGCAAAGAAATTCATAATCTCTTATTGAAAGCTGCATTCTAAGAAAACTTTGTTCTATTAACGTAGAGATTAGACTAAATTCCAGTCTGGTACCAGCTTACCAGATAGCAAACCAGTTGTTTATTGGTTAACCTTAGAAAAATCTTTTCATTAAATCATGAAGTAGCAGTATTCTTACAAAGGCATCAGAGTGAAAGCATAGAAGGCATGTTTAAATCTGATTAAACTACAATTGACAGTGTAGCCTGGTCATTGCTGTGACTTGTAACACTTTAACAGGATAAGTAGAATATTATAGTTGACCACATTTTATTAGGGCATATCAGATCTATATGAACTCCACATAATTTTAGGATATCTGTATTGGTAACATCCACCATACAGCATAATCTGAGAAGATTTATCACTCCTTCAACAGTACTTCCCATGTAACTTTACATGTCCAGTGAACCCAGGTCGTTTAATAGGTCCCTGGGATGTCTCAGGGGCCCTCTGAAGCATTCCAAAGGCAGCTAGAAGTCAAGTCATTTAGGAAGTTTTGTGGACAAATATCAAAAGGGGTTTTAACACTCAGTCAGATAAAATCATATAGATCACTGGGAAATAATATATTTACCTAGCCAAAGTAACAAAGAAGATTTCAAAGGTAAACATAGAAAAGATCACTTTAGAGGTAAAGAAACTTAAAATCCATTATCAAAGGCAGCTCAACATCTCAAGAAAACTTGTATTTATGCACAAAACTCGTCCCTTGGGGTCCACTTTCCATGAAACTTTATCACTTTCTGTATCCATTACTTTGTTCTCCCGTCTTGAAAATTCCTCCTGCAAGTCAAACCTACTTTTTCTTTCCTTCATAAAATGTAGTTTCATTCCTCATACCTTCTTTACTGAGAATAGACATGCTACTTTCCTTAAGCAAGTAAGAACTTAAGCATTCTGTAGATTGGTGAACATAATACCAGTGATAATTAAAAAAAAAAAAAAATCTAGAGAACATCTCGGAATGGCATCAAGCATTATTCATGAATAGTCCAAAATCTCTTGTTTCTCTGTAAGAGGAAGTTAGTCCTCAGTAATGAATGTTTCAGAATCTTATTTTATTTGGAAATGACCTAGGTGTTCAATAAACTTCCATCACTTAGTTTAGAACAGCCCTAGAAATTCAGGTTACCACAATCTAGAGAATGTCTTAGACAGACATTTCTGAAGTATAATTATTCTTAATAGTTTGTCTAAAAGCTCTTTTCTCTTTTACATTTTCTTTGAAGTTTTTTTTCTTTTTCCTTTCCTGGAGGTACTATCCTGGTTGACAAACTTGTAAAAGATATTAAAAATATAACAGCATTTAACTTATAATAAACCTAGGGACAATGAAAATACTGTGCTTAATGACTCAAAGACATATCTACATTAGATTTGCAAACAAACATTAATATTAGATATTTAATATTGAATATTTCCCAGTTCACGTGAATCTGAAATTCACTTAGGTTAATTTCTCTTGGAGTTAGAATTGTCTGATTTGTAAGCACTTACTTTCCTTTCAGTTCAGTTCAGTGGCTCAGTTGTGTCCAACTCTTTGCGACCCCAAGAATTGCAGCATGCCAGGCCTCCCTGTCAATCACCAACTCTCAAAGTTCACTCAAACTCACCTCCACTGAGTCAGTGATGCCATCCCTCCATCTCATCCTCTGTTGTCCCCTTCTCCTCCTGCCCCCAATCCCTCCGAGCATCAGGGTCTTTTCCAATGAGTCAACTCTTCACATCAGGTGGCCAAAGTGTTGGAGTTTCAGCTTTAGCATCAGTCCTTCCAATGAACACCCAGGACTGATTTACTTTAGAATGGACTGGCTGGATCTCCTTGCAGTCCAAGGGACTCTCAAGAGTCTTCTCCAACACCACAGTTCAAAAGTTTCAATGCTTCAGCACTCAGCTTTCTTCACAGTCCAACTCTCACATCCATACATGACCACTGGAAAAACCATAGCCTTGACTAGACGGACCTTTGTTGGAAAAGTAGTATCTCTGCTTTTCAACATGCTATCTAGGTTGGTCATAACTTTTCTTCCAAGGAGTAAGCATCTTTTAATTTCATGGCTGCAGTCACCATCTGCAGTGATCTTGGAGCACAAAAAAATAAAGTCTGACACTGTTTCCCCATCTATTTGCCGTGAAGTGATGGGACCAGATGCCATGATCTTCATTTTCTGAATGTTGAGCTTTAAGCCAACTTTCTCACTAAATTAGAACTCATTTACAACTTCAGCAATATTATATAAAAAAAGCGCACACTGAGACATACATAAATCCAGACGGACAGACAGAGATCTCATAGTTTCCTGCCTGAGATTTAAAACATCTCTTTGACCTTTGTATTTTGTTTGTTTGGCTTGAAGTTTTGTTTTGCCCAAGGCTGAGTAGGGTCTCAGGGAAAATGAGCAGTGTATTTCAAGGACATGGAAAGGGGTAACTTCAAGCTTTTCCCTAGGCAGGCCTTTTAACAAGCTAGTTGGTTTTAAATGCATATGCAAAAGGAAAGGGTTTTGCAGTTTCCAAGGGAAAGAAAATTTCATTTTAACCAGTTTTCTCCAGAGTCTAAAGAATATCAGGGCCATCCTATGTCAAAAAGTTGTCTTTCCTTTCTGTAGTCTTAGTTTTATAGCTAAAATATAGACCAAATAATGCTCAAATTGACTTTGATATCAGGGGCATTTCAGCTCATAAAAATTTTGGAGTGTCCCTCTGGTGGGAAGTGAGGTCTTTGTCCCATCAGAAGAATCTGAAGGGTTAAGGGAATTTGCAGGACTGGGGGAAGCTTGGTCCTTCCCAGCCCTGAAAAACAGGAGTACTCAGAAGGGAATTCTTTAGGGTGTCCCAGAGTGGGGGAAGCTTGGTTCCCTCTCCACCTGAGAGATAAGCTTCCTTAGAAGGGGATTCTTTATAATCTTAGGACAGTTTTTGATCCTTCAGGCTTTTGAATATAGCAGAAAGACCTGGACCAAAGGGAACCTCAGAATCCTTTCCTAGAGATCATGTGGATATGAAAGGTTGAGTAGGGGTCATCTAGGGAATCTGATGGAGAGAGACAGAGAGGGACAGGAGACAGGGAGGAAATAGAACGTAAGGAAATTCTGAGTCTTTCCCTTCCTTTGGAAAAACTTAAGTGTGCCATTCAGAGGCCATTTTTTGGGGGGTCCTCTGTGTGTATTGGAGCCAGGCCTTTTGGAGGGTCAAAAGTTTTCAGTTTCTGAGATGTAGCCAAGGGTTGAGTAAGCCTCCTGGGACGTAACAGAACACACTCTTAGCCTACCTACCATAGAATGGGAGTACTGAGAGTCACTGGCTGACAGAAAGGCGTCCCTTTTCTCCCAGTGATCTATCCGTGCGCTAAGGCACAAAATGGTGGAGTGTCCCAACAGTCGCATCCGACAGTTAGAGGAGACCGCTGAGAACCATGCAGCTAAGCCACCACGTGACATGAGCAGAGAAAGATAGATTCCTGGGAGCAACCAGGTGACTCACCATTTGGTGATTCCCTGAAACGTGGAAGGCACTCTTGGGATGGCTCAGAGGCAACACCCAGGTTCCTGTAAATCAATCCGGACCCACAGGGAAAGAAGTGAAAGTGACAGGGAAGAAGGCTAAGGAATCCGCCTTACAATATATATGGGAGGCGGTGGCCCGGGGACAATGGTTTCTGTTTGCTTCAACCACTATGTGCCTGACATGGTGGATGGAAGTTGTCTTGCTGGGGGGTGAATGCCCTTATGGCCTGATCTGTTCTGCGTGCCCCCTATCCTCACATGGGAGTCTTTCTGTGGCAGGCACCCTAATGGCTTTTATGTGTCTGACCTGTGCCCACACAACACTGGTTGGTATAATCCTCAGTTGGAAAAAAGACAAAGGAGAGACCCTCACCCATTCAAGCGGCAGCTACTCTGGGTGCAGTAAGCAGTGGGGTGTTTGGAATACACCAGAGGGTAACCCTGGCCAGAGTTCCTCAATTGCTGCCAAAGCAGTTGCCTGTTGGCAGAGGGTCCCTATGAGAAATGAGAAATGAGAAGCGAGGAGGTGGGGAAGAGACTCCAAGTCCCTGAACAAGCCACCAAAAATGTCATGGTCTGGGTGCGGGTTGGAAAAGAATTTCCAGACATGAGCCAATACGGGCCTGGTTTTTCAGTTTCTACATTCTAAGACCCTCCTTGGTTTTATCTGCTCTTCACTCTTTGGGTAACCACAACCTTGGCAGAAAGAATCATTATAACTATTTAGTATATACTCTATATCTTTGATTGTTTTTATCAGAGTCTTGAAAGTGCAAGAGAAATAACTAAAAATCAGAAATGTTGCTCTTATACATTTTGGCACTTATTTTAACATTAAATGGCAGAGCTTAAACTTTACTTCATTTTATGTACTTTAGACTTTAACTAATAAAACACAGACAGATTCACAGAGACAATTCTAAGAAAAGTTGATAGAAGTTTCTGTAACTGTAAAGAATACTAAAGACAGGAAAAGTTTTAGTCACTCAGTCCTGTCCCATTCTTTGTGACTCCATGCACTCTAACTTGCCAGATTCCTCTGTCCAAGAAATTCCCAAGCAGGAATACTGGAATGGGGAGTCATTCCCTTCCCCAGAAGTTCTTCAAAAAAACAAAGCAAAAAGAAAAGAAGAAAATGAATAATTGATGAAGTCATGTTAATTACTCAGTCAAGTCTGACTCTTTGTGATCCCATGGCCCACAGCACGCCAGGCCTCCCTGTCCATCACCAACTCCCAGAGCCTACTCAAACTCTTCTCCACTGAGTGCAGACATACACTCAAATGGGGCTATATGCTCATTAAGAGTAAGAGAGAAAAATCTTCATGTCACTAAACTCAGGCAATTTTGAATGGATTAAAATGTACATCATGTTAGAGGATGATATTCTTTATTTGCACTGAGCTATATTTTAAATTTTAATACAGTTGAGCATAGATTAGGACTAATAAGATTCTTGTAAACATTTTGGAAAATACAAAACTGTGATGAGACTCTGTGATATGAGCATGGAGTGTACTGGAAAAGATCAGACCTGGGCTTGGGATGAAAACCACCACTGCCAAAACCCAGCATCTCTGCTAAACACACGTGAGTGTTCATTTTCCAAAGCAGAAAGGACGTAAGAAGACATGAAGTTACTCCTTTAATTGTGATAGCTTAGGCACATGCGTCCCTTTTTCTTTGCAAGACACCTGTTCAAGTCAAATGGAAAAAAACAAATTCATAGCATGGGAATCTCACAGAAACACCTAAACATGTCAACATGAGTCATGGGATAAGAAGAACGTGGAGGAATGCATTATCACTGCATGTGTATTTTGGTACTATTATGGAAACTACGATCTGAATCTATCATTAAAAAATGTTAGTTTGGGGACTTGGTGATGATCCAATGACTAAGACCCTGAGCTCCGAATGCATGGAGCTCTGGTTCTTTCCCTGATCAGGAAACTAGATCCCACATGCTGTAGCTAAGAGTTTACATGTCACAACCAAAAAAGCTGAAAATTACAAGGATGACTGAAGATCTTACCTGCCACAAGAAGACCCAGTGCAGCCAAATAAATAAATATTTTAAAAATGTGTTGTAGGTAAATTTCACTTCATACATGCCTTCCCTGATCTGTAGCCTAATGTTGTGGTCCTTTAATGGACCGGAATCTGGTGGTCCAGAGTCCATGATAAGAAAGTCAAAGAGAGAAAGAGGCTGATATTCCCTGGTTTACACCGAGAACCAATAAAGCCCTTGACAAAGGGCTTGTACCACTCACGAGGGCACAGGGCATCCTCTCGAAGAGGTCTTGAAAGCCCAGGCAAGAATGTGAGCTAGCCAGGTTTCCACGCTCCAGAGAATAAGACTGAGGGAGAGAGAGAGACAGACAGACAGAGAGAAAGAAAGAAAGTCACAGGGACTCAAGCTCTGATGGAACAAGGGTGCTTTAATGATCTTTGTATGAACATACATAGGCTGTTAAGGAATTTCTTTGACAATGGTAAAGATCTGAAAACCAAACGTATAGTAACCATTACTAAGGAAACACGGAATGAACAATGGTCATAAGGTCAGAAGACAACCCACATCTCAAGAGGGAGGGTCGTGACTAGGCAGATTTACCGAAGGGAAAGAGTTTTACTGAAGGAAATCCATACATGCGATTCATCTCATTATCTTCAGTCCTGGGAGCAGGACTGAACTGGTGTTATACTATAATATGACTTTTACACAGCAATATTTTCTACCATAATCCTAACCAAAAAAAGATGAGAAATGACCCACACACCATTTCAGAAACTATTCTGATCTGGAAAAGAAATGATAAAATAATCAGAACAACATGGGCATATTTATTTTGAGTGCTGTATTTGTATGACACAGGATGAATTGTCTATCAAGGAAACAGGCAATATTTTAAAAAGCATACTCTGGCCCAAGAGTTCTTGAGTGGGAGAAATGTACCATTTATTTTAGCAAGCTTAATTTTTTCCAGAGTATTGTTAACAAGCTTCTTTTAGATAGTGATGTTCAAAATTCTGCTCCATGAGTGACTGTTTTGAATAGTAACGAAATACAATAGTAAGGTAAGCATTCATACTTACTTTCGAACTTCAGGTGTTTTACAAATTTTACAGATCAAATATGATAGCATCCTCAGTAGCAACAATCATTTTAACTATTTAGGATATACTATGTATTTTTTTGAGAGTTTTTATAGAGGCTTGGATGTGTAACGGAAATAATTTAAAAGCAATTATGTTGTTGCTCCTCCTTTTTGCAAATAAGTAGCAAACATTCCTTAAGCAGCTTAGATTTACTTCACTTTATGTACTCTAAACTTTAACTAATAATACACAGACAAATATATAGGGACAACTCTAAAGAAAGTTCATAGAAGTTTCTCTAACTGTGAAGAATACAAAATACAAGAAAAATAACTGATCAAATCATATGAACATTTTCATGCATACATATATTAAAATGGAACTATGTATTCATTTCACTAAAATGAAACAATCTAAGGTCATGAAAAATATGTAAGAACAATTTTCAAAGGTTAGAATAGATAAAAATATTCAGGAAATGATGATGGCTTTTATATAAACCTAGGTTTCTGCCTGCACACACAGATGCATACAGAAAGACACTTAAGGTAAAAGGAACCTTCCATAAGTAACAGATCTTTTGGAAGAAACATTTTTAACCCACTTTTTTTTTTTTTTAAACGCAAGTGTATTTTAGTATTTATGGTAAAACAAACATTTACAAATTGTGTGTGAATGCCTGCTAAGTCACATCAATCATGTCTAACACTTTGGGACCGCACGGACTGTAGCCATCCAGACTCCTCCGTTCATGGGATTTCCCAGGCAAGAATACTGGAGGGGGCTGACATTTCCTTCTCCAGGGGACCTTCCCAACGCAGGGATCAAACCCAGTTCTCCTGCATTGGCAGGCGGATTCTTAACCACTGAGCCACCTGGGTTCACTGAAAACATTGTTTTCTCTTTAGTAAGAATGATCAAAAACACAATGAGAAATAGTCTACATTGTATTAGCAAATATAGCATGACATCAATTTAGAACACATTTCCAGACCTATGTGCAGAAATGTAAATCTTTATTGAAGCACATAAAGTCTGAAAATCACAAGTTTTACTTGGAAGATGTGGTGACATAAAGACTTCAGTGACTGCAATTTCAGAACAATTCAAACTCAAAACAAACATGGATATTTCAAGTCTCAGCTGTATCTAGGAGAGCCAAAATAATTTTGAATTTAAAAGTGAAAAAAACCTAAATAGAGGGAAACTACAGATTTCTGTAATTACAATCTATAAATCTGTAATTCTGCCAAATTACAGATGAAGTTATGACTGTATAGACTAGTGAAACTTCAAAATATATGAAGCAAAATAGCTACAAGGTAGCCAAGGAAGCTCACTTAAAGAGAGACTTAGACATTATTTTGAACAATAAAATAGAAGGTAAACACAACAAAATATTTTTAAATAATGCAATTAGGTGAGGTATTCCAAGGTAACAACAAAAATCAGAGGGGAAAAAAAATCAAAGGGCATAAAAGAAAGATTTAGGTTTCAGCATTGTATAATAAAAAATTTAGGGACTTGCCTGATCCAGTGATAAGAAATCTCCCTGTCAATGCAGAAGAAGTGGGTTCCATCTCTGGTCAGGGAAGATCCCACATGCCTTGAAGCAACTAAGCTAGTGAACAACAACTACTAAAGCCCACCTCCTCCAAAGCCTGCCAGTTATTAATACAATGACTGAACCGGTGCCTTAGAGCCAGAGCTCCACAACACGATAGTAGTGTCTCCTAATCACAACGGAGAAAGCCCAAGTGCATCAGCAAAAGCCCAGTATAGCCAAAAATAAATAAATACTAAAACTAAAAAAAAAAAAAAAAAAAAAATTTTGGCAGGCTTTGGTCCCCTGGTCGTGGAAGTTTGTTAACTACTCTTGGAATTCTTTTTTTTTTTTTTTCCCTCTTGGAATTTCCTTACTGAGTGAAGTGGCTTTATTACTCTCCGTGGGCCCTGATAATTTATGCTAACAACATGACCTACGGTCGACCCCTAGTTTAACAACGGGATGACTCAGGTTGTGAGGCTGGCCATTTCACAAAGACCAAGGAAGTGACTAGAAGTTTGGGGCTTTCAGCCAGGTGGGCTTATTAGCTTCCCTGGTGGCTCAGTGTATAAAGCATCTGCCTGCAGAGAAGGATATGGCAACCCACTCCAGTATTCTTGCCTGAAGAATCCCATGGACAGACGAGCCTTACGGGCTACAGTCCACGGGCTCGCAAAGAGTCGGACACGATGGAGCGACTTCACTTTTCTAAGGAGGAGAGAATGCTGGAGATGTTATCAAGCCCGCCTATATAGCTAAACCCCAATAAAAACTCAAGACTTAAAAGCTTGAGTGAGCTTCTTTGGCTGGCAATACTCTGTTTTCCGCACATTGATGTGCCAGGTCCCTTGGGATGATGACTATCGGTCAGTTCAAACAAACCTGTTCAGAAGTTAAGAAGCGTATCAAGTCCAAAGAAACAGCATTTCAGGAAAGACAGACAGAACAAACAAAAGGACTATGCCTCTTACCTCGGCATGAGTCATTTCTGACTCCTCGCTTTCCTCTTCCTCTGGGCTTCCTTCTCACGTTAAGATCAGTCTTGGGAAGTGACCCTTCAATGTTGAAAACAGACTGTTCAATACTTAGAAAAACACACCAAGGTCACTATAACACACCCACACACCGAGGGAGGATCTCAACAGGTACAAAACACAATCCTCCACGGCCACGGACACAGCAGGGATTCTGGAACACAGAGTCAAACGAGGTGTTTTTAGTTTCATTTTTTTCTTCAGAACTCGCGGCTCTTCCTGTGAAAACCACACGTTCTAGGCTGACCCTCCCTTTCAAACCTTAGGCGAGACCCTGACCAAAGTCCATACAGAATAGAGCCTCCTTCACCTCTTCGTGGATCAGGGACCTAGCGGTTGGGCAATGCAGGACTTTAAACAGCGGTCTCTACAAGTTAGAAGGCAGAACCGCCAGAGAAGGACACGGACTCTAGAACGGTATCAACAGGAAGCGGACGTGGACCCAGGGACCCGGAAGCTAAGCTAACGGACTTCAGAACTTCTCACGACGATGCGAGGACAGACACTGGGGACGAGAAAATGGGAACGGTAGTTTGAACGTCCACAGAGACCCCCGAAACCCACGTGTGAAAGACAACAGGCTGTGGACTAGGAATTGGGTTTTAAACAAATAAACAAACAAACTCACCAGAACACTCTGCCGCTCACTTAAACTCAATTCCGGGTTGGCAAGACTGCGCACTCGCGGGCGGAAGATCCGGTACAGAGGAAGGTGAATGCGCTACGCCGCGGCCAACGAGAGGCGACGAAAGGGAGAAGGTGGGAAGAGGCCGGAAACGCAGGTGCTTATGGGCGGGGCCAGTGGGGGCGGAGTCTTGCTTCCCCTCAACCCCGCCCCTGTCAGTTTTGGGTCTGTTGGTCCTTTTGTCCAGCTGTGCTTCCTTTCTCTGCCTTTTGATGCCTTTAAGTCTGTTTGATTTCCTCTGGAGCAGAGCTGCTTCCTGCCTGTTCTAAGTTAGTGTTTCTAACAATATAAGGGAAAAGACAAAGAATTTTGAGAGCCGCTTCCATGGGAAGCCGAGATGTTTTCAGCAAGTTGAAAAACGGGGAAAATTCAAAAGCCCTTTGTGTGAGTGTGTGAAGATGGGTGTCTCCTCAGTGAGGAAAAGTAGAATGTAACCACTCAGATAATCCGTTGGGAGGAAGCCTCAGTAATTGTAACCAGAGACCTGCTTACATCAGGGCAGCTGGCTTTTCTCTTAGGAAGTGATTCCAGAAAGAAAGAGGGAGACCCGAATCCACAGTGTCGTTTATAACGTAACCACAGAAATGACATACCGTTACTCCTGTCAGAATCTCTTGAGACATAGATTGCCTCTGTTAATTGTTGCTGCTGCTGCTGCTGAAGCAACCAATTGCCCTGCTTCTTCCAGGACTGAACAAGTTCCCAAGAAGCAGGACTTTTTGTGCTAAAACTGGGCACGAAAGTAGGCAAATAGGGCGCGTGGATCACATCGACTGCTTTTCACTAGCTTCCCAAACACCCTCTCCCACTGTTGGCTTTCTTTCCTAACCTCCTCCTCTTCACCCAGTCCTTGAAAGGATAATCTGGAGAAGAGCTAACTCAACACAGGAAAAACAGTGAGAGGCCCACAAACCATTGTATCCCAGGAGAGTACACCTTTCTCTTTAAATGTGAGATTAGTAACTTCCCTGGTAGTCCGGTGGTTAAGATGCTTTGCTTTCACTGCAGGTTATTGGGTTCAATCCCTGCTCAGGGAGCCAAGATCTCAGAGTTCAAGATTGAATCATTTCTTACACAGAAAGCATTAATCATTACAATATAAAGGAAAATGTATGTCAAGGTACTACATTACTTATTAAAGAAAATGTGTTTAGGAGCATCGCCAGCAGCCCAATGGTTAAGACCCCACCTTCCGATGCAGCATTGCAGTTCCTTCCCTAACCGGGGAATAAGGTCCCACATGTTTTGGGGTGTGAACAAAATGAAAAGAAAATATGTTTCATAACTATCTGTCAGTGGGGACAAATTCTAAGTAGAGGATATTGCTTTTCATCATAGAAGTATCAGTAGGTCAAATCTCACGATTCCCTGCTGGAACCTCTGGTTCTGAATATGATTTTGGTCACTAAGAACTAGGAGAATATTCTCTAGGGAGGGGGCACTAAGGTGTACCTGCTATTGCAGACTACAGTGGTAATTATGCAGGAATTCTGATCTATCAAACATTGAATCCTAACTATAAACTGGGGGTATTTTCCTCAAGATACATTTTGAGAAGTTCTATGACATTTCAGACGATGAGGTATGAAAATTTCCCCTTTGTAAAATGACGGGGAATTCTTGAAAATCCCTCTCTGGTGCTTTGGCTCCATTCCTCTATTCACAATCTAAACAGAGGCACAGTTCAGTGGTCTCACGAGTAGGAAATAACTCGTTTTTGGTAGAAACACTTCTCATGGATACAAACTGTACACGAAGACACATGAAATTCCCTTCCTTTCTTAGACCTCAGTATTTACTGCTGGTTCCTTGTGAGTCCTTGTCTGTCTCCAGGGACCAATGGGAATTGAACCTTCCTCAAGCATTTCAATAGTCCCTTTGGAGATGATCAGTACACACTTTTAATTGTTGTTTTATCATTAGCAACTGATCAATAAAGATTTTCATAAATAATCTCAGTTCCCCAAGCCTGTCTCACATTGCAGATACAGGTGAAAAGATAATTGCAGTTCTGAGGGGACATGAGGTCATAGGATCACAAACCCATATCTAGGGGTCTGGCTGCCTTCCTCCTTGTCACAAGAGCAGCTTGCCGTGACCAGCACCCTGACCCCAATATCCAGGCTATGTGAGGATATCAGGTGAGTATTTTCTGTTTCAGCCTGTGGTCAAGAATCTGCAAGAAACAGGTGCTTTGGGGAGTCTGAGTCAGTGACCATACAGGAAAAGGGAAGTATTCTGACTCAAAGTAATGCAGTGCCAAAGCAACACTGGAAGGAGGAATAATTAAAAATTAAGTGGAGCTATTAAAGAGAGATTAGGTGCTACACCAGATATCAGTTCCCAATGCCTCCTAATGTATCTTAGTGTAATTCTTTTTGAAAAATATTTATTTGGCTGTACCGGACCTTACTTGTGGCATATGGGATCTAGTTCCTTGACCAGGGATCAAACCTAGGCACCTCCCCCCAATCCTGACCCCCACTCCCCACCCCTGCCCTCGCTGCAGCTAGCATTGAGAGCGAGGTGTCTTAGTCACTGGACCACCAAGGAAATCACGGTGTAATTTTTGTGACAGTGATTGTTATTGTAGAATCCAAGCGATATGAAGCCTGATGTTTAATGTAACTAATGGCTGGAACTGCAGAGATTTCACATATATGTGAAATCATGGAGTACCTTACGGAAATCATACATTTTTAAGGTTACTATATGTGTGCCAACAACACGTTCGTGATTAATAAAAATAAATCTATAGGAATGATCTTTTATAGAAACAGTGTATAGAGTTGACAATTGTGTGCTTAGTCCATCAGTCATGTCTGACTCTTTGCAACACCATGGACTGTAGCCAGCCAGGCTCATCTATCCATGGAAATCTTCAGGCAAGAATAGTGGAGTGGGTAGCTATTTCCTTCTCCAGGGGATCTTTTGGACCAAGAGATCTGCCGGGAGCCAGCATGAGGAACTCCACCCATGGCAAAGGTCATGAGGAACGAAGCTTGGCATACTCAAAGGCGTGATCAAGCCTCAGGAAACCCCCTGTTCCCGAGCATCTAACCCCAAAACCAGAGTCTGTTTTACGCTCTTACCTACACCTCTGACTTTACGGGGGGCTCTCCCCCATAACCGTTTCTCTTGGAGAAGGAGTAAACATGCAGCTCCAAGGCAATAAAAATTTCTGGGCGTGACAAGACTGTTTCAGCTTACGGACTCCTCTAAAGGTTATCTAGCCCGCCTGTATAGGTTCGTCTGGCCACATGTGATTGTTTACAGCCTCCAAATCTGAGAGGCACGAGATGTTTTAGAATTACTAAAGGCAAATTCTTTTGGGGAGTTAGAAATTATTAGTATAGTGTGTTGGTTAGGAATTATATTGGTGAAGGGCTTTTCATTTGTTGCGTCAATAATTGCTGCTAATTCCCTGCTCTGGGTGGGACAAGGATGTTTCAGGTCAAACCTCTCTGCTGACAGACTAGCTTGTGTGACAGGATTATCCAAACTCCTGCCACATGATTGTTTACTACCTCTCAACCATAAACAACACAGAGAGTTTTGGAGTATTTTGAGAGTCTTAATTAGCATAGGGCTTTTTCTTCTTGTTGAGTCAATGATTGCCGGCAGGCCTCCATATCCTTAGGCACCTGGAAATATATTAATCAATGTATTTGGAATATAGAAAAGGAAATACAGTAGTTTTTGATGTTAGCAATACTAGACTTTTTGAGTTAATGGATTTTCTCTTTTGTAATAGATCAATTTGCTTTGTTATAAATCACTGTGTCCTTGCTATGTGCAAATGTAACTTTATCATATCTTAAGACTAAATAGATCTTAAGGGGAGCATTGGTGAAAGGATTTTCATTTGTTGGGCTGATGTTTGCTGCTAAATCTCCATGTTCCCTACCCTAATAATGAATATAATTAACATATAGGAGAAATAAGTATTAACCTTTAAGCATATAGGAGAAATAAATATTAACCTTTAAGACTAATCATGTTAACCTTGGGTTAAATAAATTCCTTTCTTGATTGTAACTCACTACACCCTCACCCTATAGGAATGTAACTTTATTTGGAGGGTGGTGCCTGGTTTAAGAAAAAACACCCTTGGAAGAAATAAGTTTTTTGGTTATCAGAAAGAAAGGATCATAAAATGTCAGCAGGTCTCACTCATGGCCAGAAGATGATGTACTTTTATTATACATTTATGTGAAGCACCTGATTTTGATAAAGGTCAGGACTGCTGACCCCCGTGTGACTCTGTATTCATCCCTATGTGTAACAAAAGGTATATAAGCAAACCCCAAAATAAAGAAATCGGATCAGTTTCCGGAAAGACTGATTCCCCCATGTCGCTTCTTTCTTGCTCCCGTTTTTCTGGCTGAATTCCCATCTGGAGCATGGATGCTATTCCACGTAATCCAAGTTATTCAGCCTCTTTTTCTCCACTAATCTTCCTACTACACTATCCATTTCTAATCTCTCTATATCTGTAATTAAATATGTATTTTTCCAAAGACGCCAACTCCGTCCCCACCTTCGAATCACCCTGGATCCACCGGGGCTGGTCCCCGGCAGGGATCGAACCCTGGTCTCCTGCATTGTAGGCAGTTTCTCTACCATCTGAGCTACCAGGAAGCAGTAAAAATACCTTCTCTAACTCTGGAATTTATAAAGTGCTTAACAAAGACATTGTTTCCTACTGAAAACATCCATAGTTGGCTGATTTGGGTCAGACCATTTTCCAAAAGTAACTTCAGAAATAGGTTTCAGATGGCAGCTCTGAGGCATCAAAGCATCAGTCAGTTCAGTACAGTCACTCAGTCATGTCTGACTCTTTGCGACCCGATGAACCAGAGCATGCCAGGCCTTCCTGTCCATCACCAACTCCTGGAGACTACTCAAACTCATGTCCATCGAGTTGGTGATGCCATCCCGCCATCTCATCCTCTGTCGTCCCCTTCTCCTCCTGCCCCCAATCCCTCCCAGCATCAGGGTCTTTTCCAATAAGTCAGCTCTTTGCATGAGCTGGCCAAAGTATTGGAGTTTCAGCTTCAGCATCAGTCCTTCCAATGAACACCCAGGACTGATCTCCTTTAGGATGGACTGGTTGGACCTCCTTGCAGTCCAAGGGACACTTAAGAGTCTTCTCCAACACCACAGTTCAAAAGCATCAATTCTTTGGCACTCAGCTATCTTCACAGTCCAACTCTTACATCCATACATGACCACTGGAAAAACCATACCCTTGACTAGACCGACCTTTTTTGGCAAAGTAGTGTCTCTGCTTTTCAATATGCTATCTAAGTTGGTCATAACTTTTCTTGCAAGGAGTAAGCATCTTTTAATTAAAATCGCTGCAATCACCATCTCAGTGATTTTGGATCCCCCCCAAAATAAAGTCTGACACTGTTTCCCCATCTATTTCCCATGAAGTGATGGGACCAAATGGCATGATATTATTTTTCTGAATATTGAGCTGTAAGCCAACTTTTCACTCTCGTCTTTCACATCTGTTTTTTAATTTTTATTTTTACTTTATAATACTGTGTTGGTTTTGCCATACATTGACATGAATCCACCACGGGTGTACATGAGTTCCCAATCCTGAACCACCCCCCCCCCCACCCCCCGCCTCCCACCCCATATCATCTCTTTGGATCATCCCCGTGCACCAGCCCCAAGCATCCTGTATCCTGTATCGAATATAGACTGGCGATTCATTTCTTACATGATATTATACATGTTTCAGTGCCATTCTCCCAAATCATCCCACCCTCTCCCTCTCCCTCAGAGTCCAAAAGTCCGTTCTATACACCTGCATCTCTTCTGCTGTCTCACATACAGGGTTATCATTACCATCTTTCTAAATTCCATATGTATGTGTTAGTATACTGTATTGGTGTTTTTCTTTCTGGCTTACTTCAGTCTGTATAATCGGCTCCAGTTTCATCCATCTGATTAGAACTGAATCAAATGTATTCTTTTTAATAGCTGAGTAATACTCCATTGTGTATATGTACCACAGCTTTCTTATCCATTCATCTGCTGATGGACATCTAGGTTGTTTCCATGTCCTGGCTATTATAAAGAGTGCTGCAATGAACATCGTCTTTCACTTTAATCAAGAGGCTTTTTAGTTCCTCTTCAATTTCTGCCATAAGGGTGGTGTCATCTGCATATCTGACATTATTCATATTTCTCCTGGCAATCTTGATTCCAGCTTCTGCTTCAAGCCCAGCGTTTCTCATGATGTCCTCTACATATAAATTAAATAAGCATAGTGTGTCCTATTCTCTGATTTGGAAATATTCTCAAAATTTATAGTTGTATAACTTCATTTTACAAAATAAAAATCACTTTTTAATATTTCATTTTCTTTAAATGTGATATATTAATATTTCAGAAGTCTTGACTTCTATGTAATATTTTTAATGTCACATTAATTAACAGATCAGTTTATGATTTGGAACTGGTCATGTTTATTTTGTATGTCACACCAGTTTATCACACATTGTTATTTCTAAGTATCAGAGTTCAGGTTATAGTCTTCCATGACTGGTAGATGTTTATTTAATCCCTGTCAAAAAACCAATTAGAATTTCTGTCACCAAGCAAGTAAAGAGCTTATAGTGCATTTGAAAAACAAAATTTGTTAAAATTTTGAGTGAAGTAAGCCAGAAAGAGAAACACCAATACAGTATACTAACACATATATATGGAATTTAGAAAGATGGTAATGATAACCCTCTATGTGAGATAGCAAAAGAGACAAAAGTATTTTTAAATTCTATTTTTAAATTGAAAGATAATCGATTTACAGAATTTTATTCTCTGTCAAACCTCAACATGGATCAGCCATAGGTGTACATATATCCCATTCCTCTTGAACATTCGTCCCATCTCCCTCCCCCATTGCACCCCTGTAAGTTGATACAAAGCCCCTATTTGAGTTTCCTGAGACATTCAGCAAATTCCCACTGGCTACCTATTTTCTATGTGGTAATGTAAGTTTCCATGTTACTCTCCCCATGTATCTCACCCTCCCCTCCCCTCTCTGCATGTCCATAAGTCTATTCTCTGTATCTGTTTCTCCATTCAGCTCAGTTCAGTCGCTCAGTCGTGTCCCTTTGTGACCCTATGAACCGCAGGACGCCAGGCTTCCCTGTCCATCACCAACTCCCAGAGTCCACCCAAACCCATGCCTATCGAGTCAATGATGCCATCCAAGCATCTCATCTTCTGTCATCCCCTTCTCCTCCTGCCCTCAATCTTTCCCAGAATCAGGGTCTTTTCAAATGAGTCAGCTCTTGGCATCAGGTAGCCAAAGTATTGGAGTTTCAGTTTCAACATCAGTCCTTCCAATGAACACCCAGGAATGATCTCCTTTAGGATGGACTGCTTGGATCTCCTTGCAGTCCAAGGGACTCTCAAGAGTCTTCTCCAACACCACAGTTCAAAAGCATCAATTCTTCGGCGCTCAGCTTTCTTCACAGTCCAACTCTCACATCCATACATGACTACCTGAAAAACCAGAGCCTTGACTAGATGGACCTTCGTTGGCAAAGTAATGTCTCTGCTTTTTAATATGCTGTCTAGGTTGGACATAACATTCCTTCCAAGGAGTAAGCGTCTTTTAATTTCGTGGCTGCAATCACCATCTGCAGTGATTTCATGGCAGATAGATGAGGAAACAGTGGAATGGAGCCCAGAAAAATAAAGTCAGCCACTGTTTCCACTGTTTCCTCATCTATCTGCCATGAAGTGATGGGACCAGATGCCATGATCTTCGTTTTCTGAATGTTGAGCTTTAAGCCAACTTTTTCACTCTCCTCTTTCACTTTCATCAAGAGCGCTTTAGTTCTTCTTCACTTTCTGCCATAAGGGTGGTGTCATCCTCATATCTGAGGTTATTGATATTTCTCCTAGCAGTCTTGATTCCAGCTTGTGCTTCCTCCAGCCCAGCGTTTCTCATGATATACTGTGCATATAGTTTAAATAAGCAGGGTGACAATATACAGCCTTGACGTACTCCTTTTCCTATTTGGAACCAGTCTGTTGTTCCGTGTCCAGTTCTAACTGTTGCTTCCTGACCTGCATACAGGTTTCTGTATTGCTTCCCTGCAAATAAATTCTTTTGTACTATCTTCCTAGATTCTGTATATATGCGTTAGTATATGATATTTATATTTCTCTTTCTGACATACTTCACTCTGTATACTTTATATAGTTTTTAATGTATATATAAATTATATATACTTGTACATAGATAATTTATATATGCTCATATAGTCATATGGACTTCTCTGATAGCTCAGCTGGTAAAGATCTGCATACAATGCGAGAGACCTGGGTTCAATCCTTGGGTTGGGAAGATCCCCTGGAGAAGGGAAAGGCTACCTACTCTAGTATTCTGGCCTGGAGAATTCCATGGACTCTATAGTCTATGGGGTCACAAAGAGTTGGACAAGACTGAGCAACTTTCACTTACTCACTCATATAATTTTACAGTTTTTAATAAAAAATAAAATTTGTCATAGAACTGTGAAAGTGGCTCAGTGATGTATGACATTTTGCAACCCCATAGACGATACAGTCCATGGAATTCTCCAGGCCAGAATACTGGAGGGAGTAGCCTGAAGCCCTGCCATAGAGCAGGCCTCTAAATTAGACTACAATCGGGGCATCCCTGGTGGTTCAGACAGTAAAGAATCTACCTGAGATGCAGGAGACCCATATTCAATCCCTGGGTCAGGAAGATCCCCTGGAGTAGGAAATGGCAACCCACTCCAGTATTCTTGCCTGGAGAATTCCATGGACAGAGGAACCTGGCGGGCTACAGTCCATGGAGTCACAAAGAGTTGGACATGACTGGACATGACTGAAGATGACTGAATGGCTAATACTTTCTACTTCTTTCAGTATATCTACATTTTATTAGATGCATAAAATTTATCTGTACTCCCTATTGACTTAATAGTAACTATTTGAACATAAACAGAAACTTCTTACCCAAATAATATGTTTAGAAATACTATCAAACTTAAAATTAAATGACAAGGCATGGAAACACATATTTATACATATATTTATTTTAAAACATAACTACTTTTGTAAAATACATTAATATCATTGTGATTAAATACAATTATTTTATAAATCAAGTAAAGTTCACAATAAAGGATAGAAATGGTAAGGACCTAACAGAGGAAGATATTAAGAAGAGATGGCAAGAATACACAGAACTATACAAAAAAGATCTTAATGACCTAGATATCCACAATTGTGTGATCACTCACCTAGAGCCAGACATCCTGGAGTGCAACATCTAGTGAATCTAAGGAAGCATCACTTACAAAGCTAGTGGAGGTTTTGGAATTCTAGCTGAGCTATTTCAAATCTTAAAAAATGATGCTGTTAAAATGCTGCACTCAATGTGGCAGCAAATTTGGAAAACTCAGCCCTGGCCACAGGACCGGAAAATATCAGTGTTGATTCCAATCTCAAAGAAAGGCAATGCCGAAGGATGGTCAAAGTGAAGCACAGTTGTTGCACTCATTTCACGTGCTAGCAAAGTAGTGCTCAAAATTCTCCAAGCCAGGTCAGTAGTATGTGAACAAAGAACTTCCAGATGTTCAAGCTGGATTTAGAAAAGGCAAAGGAACCAAAGATCACATTGCCAATATCCCTTGGATCATAGAAAAAGAAAGAGAGTTCCAGAAAAACATCTACTTCTGCTTCATTGACTATGTTACAGCATTTGTGTGGATCACAAGAAACTGTGGAAAATTCTTAAAGAGATGGGAAAGCCAGAACACCTTAGCTGTCTCCTGAAATATCACTATGCAGGTCAAGAAGCAACAGAGCTGGAAATGGAACAACAGACTGGTTCCACATTTCAAAAGGAGTACATCAAGGCTGTGTGTTCTTATATTTCTTATTTAACTTAAATGCAGAGTACATCATGTGAAATGCACGGCTGGATGAAGCACAAACTGGAATCAAGATTGCAGGGAGAAATATCAATAACCTCAGATATGCAGATGACACTACCCTTAGGGCAGAAAGTGAAGAGTCTCTTGATGAAAGTGAAAGAGGAGAGTGAAAAAGCTGGCTTCAAATTCAACATTCAATAAATGAAGATCATGAAACCCAGTCTCATCACTTCATGGTAAATAGATGGAGAAACAACACAAACAGTGACAGACTTTATTTTGGGGGTTCCAAAATCACTATAGATATTGACTGCAGTCATGAAATTAGAAGGTGCTTGTTCCTTGGAAGAAAAGCAATAACCAACCTAGAGAGCATATTAAAAATTGGAGTCATTACTTTACCAACAAAAGTCTGTATAGTCAGAGCTATGGTTTTTCCAGGAGTCATGTATGGACATGAAAGTTAGAAGGTAAAGAAAACTGAGCATTGAAGAATTGATGCTTTTCAACTATGGTGTTGGAGAAGATTCTCAAGAGTCCCTTGGACAGCAAGGAGATCATAACAGTCAATCCTAAAGGAAATGAGTCCTGAATATTCATTGGAAAGACTGATACTGAAGCTGAAGCTCCAATACTTTTGGCCACCTGATGCAAAGAACTGACTTATTGGAAAAGACCCTGATGCTGGGAAAGATTGAAGGGAGGGGGAGAAGGGGACGACAGAGGATGAAATGGTTGGATGGCATCACTGACTCAATGGAATCGAGTTTGAGCAAACTCTGGGGGTTGGTGATGGACAGGGAAGCCTGGTGTGCTGCAATCCATGGGGTTGCAAAGAGTTGGTCACAACTGAGCAACTGAACTGAACTGGACTAACTTCTAATTTCCACCTTTTTTTTTTTTTTAATAAAAAGGCTTTAAATTTTTACAAATCATTAACCTGTATTAACCTCATTGCTACTTATGGTTCAATGAAAATATTCATCCTGGCAAGAATTTTGATGTATATAAAGGTGTATTATAGACATGACTTTTATTTATTTTTATAATTTCACGTTAGGTACGGTTTACGAAGATTTTTTAAAAACTTTGATTCACTTGGTATTTGTTGAAAAAAAAAAAACTTTTCACTATTGCTTTGTAATGCTGTATTTATCCTCCTTCCCACCATTGTATCGAACTTATCAATTCACATCCACCTATTTCTACCTGATTATCAAACTTTCCTTTATTGTAACTACATGATATGGTCTAATATTGTTTCCAGAATATTTTCACTCTTACCTTTTCTTTACCCTGTGTGAACTTAGAAATCATCCTGTGTAGTTTAAAATATAATCATGGTATCTTTACTGATATTAGACTCATTTGTTCCTTACCCAGGGATCGAACACTGGTCTCCTGTTTGGCAGGTGAAATCTTTACCATTGAACCACCAGGGCATGACTTTTAAATCCTTAGTGATATTCCTTTAAGTTTTTTCACTGTTACACATTCAAATATCAGACAGTTGTTTTACAGGAAGGAAGAAATAGAAATAGTTCTTTTTCAGTGGGATCTAAGCTAAATGAAGAATACTTAAGAGTATCAATTCCAGTTGATATGGTACAGAGTTCTGCCTCATCTTCTCATGCAGGATTCTCTGGCTCAGAAGATTATCAGTTCCTGGGATTAACAGAATTGTCCCCGAGAATTTGGCAATAGGAGTGATCTTTTTATTGCAGACTATGACAGGGATTATGGGGAGTTTCTGTCTTGTTTACCATTTCCTCTCCGTTTATTTCACAGGAGGCAAATGTCGGTCTACAGATTGGATTTTCAAGCACGTGACTCTTGCCAAACTCTTAGTTGTTCATTTGAAAGGAATTCCTGAAACACTGGCAGCTTTGGAGTCGAAACAGTTCACAGTTCATCAGTGAGATTTGGATGCACACTTGCTTTTTACGTTCAAAGAATTGGCAGAGATGTGTCCATTGGCACCATCTTCCTCTTGAGTGTCTTTCAGGTGATCATCATTCCCAGTGACTCCAGGTGGGCAGAGCTTAAGAGAAAAGCTCCCAAATATGTGGGCACCTTCAGTATCCTCTGCTGGATCTTCAGCATGATTCTCAGTATTTTGGTTTCATTTTATGTGACTGCCCAGTGGAACAACACAATCAACACAAACAATATAGATCATGGCTACTGTTATTTGTGCATGCTGCCCCAAGGCCACAGATGCGAAACTTTGCACCAAGAACACAGAAGCAGAGCTCAGAATCAAGGACACTTTCAAAACTGACTGAGCCCCTTTATAACCTTTTCAAAGGCACACTGATAGTCACTACCAAGCTTCCTGACTCCCAGTGGGGCAAAGATGCCCACTCCAGTAAGCACCCTCTAGTGCCCCAACCAATCACCTAAAGTCAACCATCCAGCAGCAATTTTGCTTTGAAGCTGTAAAAATTGGCTATTAGCCCATGGAAACTCTCAGCATCCCCTGGTCTGTCCAGATGTGGGCCCACCGCACTCTCAGTGCCTGCTTTATCTCTGCCCTTTGTTTTTAATAAACTCACTCCTTTCTGAAATGCCCTGTGTCTGGAAATTCTTTTCCAGCCTGCACTCAGACTGCCTCAACACTTATGGCTGATTGACAATGTTGTACAGCAGAAACGAAAACAGCGCAGTAACAATCTAGAAGGCTGGGATGGGGAGGGACATGGGAGGGAGGCTCAGAAGGGAGGGGACACGGGTGTACCTATGGCTGATTCTTGTTGATGTTTGACAGAAAACAACAAAATTCTGTAAAGCAATCATCCATCTGTTGAAAAAATTTAAAAATATTAAAAAACTCAAAAACAAAAAAATATACATTTCAAAAGAAAAAAAATTCTAGTTTTAGAAAAAATTGTAAAACAATTGCCCAGTGGATACAAATCTGCCAGCAAGTGCAGGGGACATGGGTTTGAATGCTGGCCCAGGAATATTCCACATGCTGCAGGACACCTTAGCCTGTGCTCCACAACTACTGAGGCTGTGTGCTGCAACTACTGACACCTAGAGCCGTGCTTCACAAAAAAAAAAAAGGCCACTGCAATGAGAAGCCCATGTGCCACAACTAGAGGAAGCCTGCACATAGTCACAGACAAAAGTTTAAAATTTTTAAAAATATCAGGGACAAAAATAACTCAATCAAAAATTGGGCCAAGACCTCATATTTCCAAAGACATTTAGATGGGCAAAAGGCAAATGAAAGGCACTCAGCATCCCTAATTATTAAGAAATGGAAAACAAAACTACAATGAGGTATGACCTCATTCTCGTCCCAATAACCATTATCAAAAGGCCCACTAATGATATAATAAAGGCTGAAGAGGCTATGGAGATCAGGGAACCGCCTACATGGCTGAAGGGAATGGAAGCAGGTACAGCGACTAGGGAGGACAGTGTGGAAGTTCCTTAACAAACGCAACCTCCTGACACGTAAGGAAATAAATTCCATGAAAAGCAGACAAAACAGGTTAGTTGACAACTCTGTAAATTCTTGGTAAATCATCTGCAGTGCTGATATTCTCACTTTTGATCTATCATTCCCAAATTCTTTAAATAAATATGCACTAAAACACCTACACTTGCAGATTCTATATTAGTTTTCTCACTGCTAATGTACGTACCTTCAGATATTTATATATTGCATTCAATGTATGTCAGAGGCATGAGAAAACAGTTCCTTTAAGCCTAGACGAGATGCATGTGCTGAGAATTTTACATGGGGTAAAATTTTATGACTCTTAGTTCAGAATTTTGCAATCATGTTTTAAAGTTATCCTTCCTGTGACTTTGTTATATATATATTTGCTAAAATGATCCCATGGAAAGTCTTAGTTCAACAGAAGAAGAAAGGAAAATTGAACCTGGTGAGTTTATGAGAGAATTCACAGCAAGCCTTGAGGGACCCTGGTGGGAGGTCAAGGCTAGAACCAGGCCTACACAGTGCCAGTACATGGGGCTCAGGCTCATAAGTGAAATTGGGTGAAGTGCTCTGGCCTCCGCAGACTGAGGGTGAATCAGTCCCTTCAGACCAAGACGAGCAGGATTCTGGTGAGCTCTGTGAGGGTGTCATTGAAGGGGGACCTGTGAAGTACAACCTGGGTTGAGCAAGACTGCTGATCACAGTCTTAAAACTTCATTCATTACAACCAATGGAAACACTAGAAACCATTCACTTTTATTAACAACCATGTATTAATTTCACACAAGGTTGAAATTAAACATTTTAAAATCTACAGCAAGATCCACGATTAAATCAGATTAAAATTACAGAGAAAGATACTCATTTTTCTGATAAAAGGATGTGAGGATCATTATTTTTATGACTTACAAAACAAAGCCTAGGAAACAGTAAACAAGAAATACACTAATTATTTGCCTTTTCTGGAAAGGGTTTCTAATACATTTCTAGCTTATCACAGAAGCTGTCTTTATTTCAACATTGTCAAGTAATATACTTCACTTATGCTGATATTATAAAGATACATCAATATTGTAGTAAACTGTGTTTCTTACAATTCAAGTGATATAAGTATTGAAAATTTAGAATCAACTTTTGGAGAAGTTCCCTGGTAGTCCAGTGGCTAAGACTCCGCATTCCAAATGCACTGGGTCTGGGTTCAATCCCTGGTCGGGGAACTAGGTCCCATATGCTGCAACTAAGATCTGATGCAGCCAAATAAATGAATATAAAACAAAAAACAATAGAACCAACTTCTTTCTTACATACATGGAAAGATTTCATGATCACTTATATTATGGCATCCTCCCAGGATATTTCATACGAATAACAAACACCTCCAGTTAGATATTCATTGTACATTTTACATTATGATCGATGAAAGTGAAAGAGGAGAGTGAAAAAGTTGGGTTAAAGCTCAATATTCAGAAAACTAATATCAGGGCATCCAGATTGATCACTTCATGGGAAGTAGATGGGGAAACAGTGGAAACAGTGTCAGACTTTATTTTTTTTAACATTCTTGTAAAGTTTGTTTCTTCTAAAATACTACAAATTTTCAAGTGATCATGCAAGAATATTCCCTAACACCTAGACAATGGTGAAACAAGTCACCTTATCATTTCATGGACTCTCATCTCCCTTCATAAATGCACCCTGACAGAACCCAGAGCCCCATGCGCCCCTGCTCAGCCTGAAGAAGCCACAGCGGTCAAATAACCTTGTCAAATAACTAAGTCAAATAACCTTGCTAAAAATGTGGCACTTGGGTCCACTTCAGAAGTCTTGGCTCAGAATACACTTTAAAAAAAATTTTTCCTGTTTCTATGATAAAAAACTTATCCTATGTCACACAAGTAGAACACTGGAAAATAAATATCCTAATGTTGCCCTGATTATTTTATAATTGCTATTTCAGATAAGAATAGTTTCTCTAATGGCTTGTGGATCATAACTCATCTTTTTTTCTTCATATTAGAAATTGGGTAGAAAGGATTACAGTGTAAAAAATATATTTTGTAATACCAGCCAAGTCACTAAATTATGACCAGGTCTCTGAACTTGCTGTTTTCACCTTAGGTCACATTAGAAAGTCTTCCCATGGCCACAGGGTATCTGTACTTTGTATTTCCGGGACAGCTGACGTTCCAGGATGTGGCCATAGACTTCACTCAAGAGGAGTGGGAATGCCTGGACCTCGGTCAGCGGGAATTGTACAGGGAAGTGATGTTAGAGAATTACGGGAACCTGGCCTCCTTGAGTATTTCTTTCCCAATTTGGAACCAGTCTGTTGTCCCATGTCCAGTTCTGTTACTTCTTGACCTGCATACAGATGTCTCAGAAGGCAGGTCAGGTGGTCTGGTGTCCCCATCTCCTGAAGAATTTTCCACAGTTTGTTGTGATCCACACGGTCAAAGACTTTGACATAGTCAATAAAGGGGTCAGGGTCTGGTAGGGTCTTTCTATTGTGAAGTTCTAATCCTGTTATCCTCAAATGTAAATTGTGCGAGTGGCTCTGGTAAAATTTTTACTAACTTGAGACATTATTTTGATTTATTGTAATTACTGATTAAAAAAGTATATAGCTCCCTTGCTTAGATTAGCAAGGGGGGCACTCTCCACCCTCTTCTGATGTCTATGTCAGAAACTTCTCTGTCCCTTTTTCACTTTAATAAAACTCTGCTACACAAATGCTCTTGAGCAATCAACCCTGGTGCCTGGTCCCTGGCCCCAAAGTTACATCTTCTTGTTTGGAGATCATGAATCTGACACCCTTCACTGTAACCTATCACTGCATTCTAGGTTAGTGGTAATTGTATAAGCTCTGTAGTACTAAATAGTCACACCTTTTCTTAATTTCACAGTTACACACTTTGCCTCCATAATACTTGACCAGTATCTCAGGATCTGATGTTATGTATTTGTTAGTGTTATATAGATGATTTGAATAAAGGATTTGGGGAATCATTTTCCAGGCTGTATTAATAGTGTCCCTTGCGTTCTCGTCTCAACTAAACACATATTGGATTGGACACTGGTAAGTCTCTGAAAACACAAATTTTCCTTTCTCTGATGAACAAGTCTTGTGGGCTCTAAGCTGGACCTAATCACCTTTCTGGAGCAATTGAACGATCCCAGGAGTATAAGGAGAATGGAGACAATAGCCATATTCCCAGGTATGTATGAATGGACAGAGATGAGAGGTCCAAGGAGTAGTGAAGAAGTCATCCTCCGTCAGGTGGTTTTGGAAGATCATCTTCAGTGGAAATGATTTTGGAAAACCTGAGTTTGTGTCCACTTCTGTCATAGAAATGTATCACCTGCCCTATTCTATCTCTTAAATCATTCACAAATTCATCTCTAGTGTTTACTTTCCTTCATCACAGTGTGAACTAAAAGTCTCCTCTTGGCTTGTGAGAAACTGCATTCATTGGCTGCTCTTCCATTTCTTGGGGGTCCTAGGAAAACTGTGCCCATTTTGAGTAACTGTATGACAGTCCTTTTAAAGTTCTTTTGTACCTCTAGCCAAAAATGTGTGAGTGAATTGGTATACAAATTAAATTTCTAGGAATACTGGGGAGAGGTTTTTGTTTTCTGATTTATAACTTCCTATCCACTGGGAGCTAGAGATAGGACCTTCTAAATATGTTTCAAACTCAAAAACTTTTTTCACTACAGAAAGCAGAACCTCCCAAAAATGAAAGGATGCACATCTCAGGTTGACTTCAAAGTTTCTCTTTTCCTCATATGATCTCATATTAAATATCTTAAATGTATTTGCCCTAATTCTAAAATGCAAAAATATTTAAATATTCAATTACCTCATAGAATTTTAAAATGAACTGGCATAAATGCTTAGCACATTTTGCACCATATTATTAATACTTGATTCAAGTTATAAAAATTTCTAGATTATATAAATAAATTAGTTTAAAAAGTTCTAATTTTAATATAGCTGGTTTACAATATTGTACTACTGTATAGCAAAGAGAATCAATTATACCTATCAATCAGTTCAGTTCCATCACACAGTCGTGTCCAACTCTTTCCGACTGCATGGACTACAGCATGCCAGTCTTCCGTGTCCATCACCAACTCCCAGACCCTGCTCAAACTAATGTTCATTGAGTCAGTGATGCCATCCAACCATCTCATCCTCTGTCGTCCCCTTATCCTCCTGCCCTCAGTCTTACCCAGCATCAGGATGCTTTCCAACGCATCAGTTCTTCACATCAGATGGTCAAAGTATTGGAGCTTCAGCTTTAGCATTAGTCCTTCCAACGAATATTCAGGATTGATTTTCTCCTAAAGAAATGGAGTGCTGTGATCTCCTTGCAGTCTAAGAGACTCTCAAGAGTCTTCTCCAACACCACAGTTCAAAAGCATCAGTTCTTCGATGCTCAGCCTTCTTTATGGTTCAACTCTCACTTCCATACATGACTTCTGGAAAGAGCATATCTTTGAGTACACAGACATTTGTCTGCAAAGGAATGTCTCTATTTTTTGTTATGCTATCTACATTGCTCATAGCTTTCCTTCCAAGGAGCAAGCATTCTCTACTTTCATGGTTGAAGTCAACATCTGCAGTGATTTTGAAGCCCAAGAAAATAAAGTCTGTCACTGTTTTGATTGTTTTCCCATCCATTTGCCAGGAAGTGATGGGACCAGATGCCATGATCTTCGTTTTCTAAATGCTGAGTTTGAAGCCAACTTTTTCACTCCTCTCTTTCAGTTTTATCAAGAGACTCTTCAGTTCCTCTTTGCTCTCTGTGATTAGGGTAGTGTCATCTGTATATCTGAGGTTATTGATATTCCTCCCTGTAGTCTTGATTCCAGTTTGTGCTTCTTCAAGCCCGACATTTCACATGATGCAAAGTGAAAGTGAAAGTCACTCAGTTCTGACCAACTCTTTGTGACCCTATGGACTATAAAATCTATGGACTTCTTCAGGCCAGAATACTGGACTGGGTAGCCATTCCCTTCTCTAGGGGATCTTCCCAACCCAGGGACCGAGCCAAGAGCTCCTGCATGATGTACTCTGCATATAAGTTAAATAAGCAGGTTGAAAATAGGCAGTCTTGACATATTCCTTTCCCAGTTTGGAACCAGTCCGTTGTTCCATCTCCAGTACTGTTTTTTCTTGACTTGCCTATATATCTGTCAGGAGGCAGGTAAGGTGGTCTGGTATTCCCATCCTGTTAAGAATTCAAAAACTAAGATCATGGCATCTGGTCTCAACACTTCATGGGAAATAGATGGGAAACAATGGAAACAGTGACAGACTATTTTTTCGGGTTCCAAAATCACTGCAGATGGTGACTGCAGCCATGTAATTTAAAAACGTTTATTCCTTGGAAGAAAAGTTATGACCAACCTAGACAGCATATTAAAAAGCACAGATATTATTTTTCCAACAAATGTCCATGCAGTCGAAGGTATGGTTTTTCCAGTAGTCATGTATGGATGGGAGAGCTGGGCTATAAAAAAAGCTGAGCACTGAAGAATTGATGCTTTTTAACTGTGGTGGTGAAGACTCTGAGTCCCTTGGTGAGCAACGAGATCCAACCAGTCCATCCTAAAGGAAATCAGTCCTGAATATTCATTGAAAAGACCGTTGCTGAAGGTGAAACTCCAATACTTTGGCCACCTGATGCGAATAAGGGACATAGAATAGACCCTGATACTGGGAAAGGTTGAAGACAGGCGCAGAAGGGGACAATAGAGGATGACATGGTTGGGTGGCATCACTGACTCAATGGGGTCCCAAGAGTCGGACACAACTGAGCGACTGAACTGAACTGACACTCAGATGAACCGTTGGGAGGAAATTGTAACCAGAGACCTGCTTACAACAGCGCAGTTGGCTTTTCTCTTAGGAAGTGAGTCTAGAAAGAAAGGGAGACCGGAACCCACATTGTTGTTTATAACATAACCACTGAAATGACATACTGTTACTCCTGCCAGAATCTACTGATACACAGATTGCTTCTGTTAATTGTTGTTGCTGCTGCTGCCGCTGAAGTGATTACGTTCTACTTTTCATCACTGAGGAGACACCCATCTTCACGCACTCACAGAAAGGGCTTTTGAATTTTCCCCATTTTTCAACTTGCTGAAAACACCTCGGCTTCACACGCAGACACCTCTCAAAATTTCTCTCTTTTGCCTTAAGTTGTTTGAAACACTAGTTAGGACAGGCAGGAAGCAGCTCTGCTCCAGAAGGAATCAAACAGATTTAAAGGCATCAAAAGGCAGAGAAAGGAAGCGCAGCTCGACAGAAGGACCAACAGACCCAGAATTGACAGGAGCGGGGGTGAAGGGCGGCAAGGCTCCGCCCCCACTGGCCCCGCCCCTACGTACCTGCGGCTCTGGCCTCGTCCTACGCCCACTTTGCTACGCCTCTCGTTGGCCGCGGCGTGGCGCATTCACCCTCCTCTGTACCGGATCTTCCGTCCGCGCGTGCGCTGTATCCTGCAGACCCGGAATTGAGCTTAAATGAGTCACCGAGAGGTCTGGTGACTTTGTTTGTATGTTTGTTTGTTTAAGATCTGGATTTCGTAGTCCCACAGCCTTTTGTCCTTCACACTTGGGTTTCGGGGGTCTCTGTGGACGTTCAATCTGCCGTCCCATGTTCCCGTCCCCAGTGTGTCCGCGCATCGCCGTGAGAAGTTCTGAAGTCCGTTAGCTTAGCTGCCGGGTCTCTGGGGCCCACGTCGGCTTCCTGTTAATATCGTTCTAGAGTCCGTGTCCTTCTCTGGCAGCTCTGCCTTCTAACTTGTAGAGACCGCTGCTTAAAGTCCTGCATTGCCCAACCCTTAGGTCCCTGATCCATGAAGAGGTGAAGGAGGCTCTATTCTGTATGGAGTTTGGTCAGGGTCTCGCCTAAAGTTTGAAGGGGAGGGTCAGCCTAGAACGTGTGGTTTTCACAGGAAAGACCGCGAGTTCTGAAGAAAAGAATAAAACTAAAAACACCTCGTTTGATTCTGTATTCCAGAATCCCTGCTGAGTCAGTGGCCGTAGAGGATAGTGCTTTGTACCTGCTGAGATCCTCCCTCTGTGTGGGGCTGTGTTACAGGGACCTCGGTGTGTTTTTCTAAGTATTGAACTGCCTGTTTTCAACATTCAGGGGTCATTTCCCAAGACTGATCTTACCTGAGAAAGAAGCCCGGAGGATGAGGAAAGCAAGGAGTCAGAAATGACTCTTTCCGAGGTAAGAGGTATAGTCCTTTTGTTTGTTTGTTCTGTCTCTCTTTCCTGAAATGCTCTTTTTTTGAACTTCGTAAGCTCCTTAACTTCTGAACGGGTTTGTCTGAACTTACCCATAGTCATCATCCAAAGGGACCCATTGCCCTCCTGGCATATCAGTGTGACAGAAAACAGAGTATTGCCAGCCAAAGAAGCTCACTCAAGCTTTTAAGTCCCGAGTTTTTATTGGCGTTTAGCTACATAAGCCTGGTTGATAACATCTCCAGCATTCTTCCCTCCTTAGAGGTTGGGCTAATTAGCCCACGTGGCTCAAATCCCCATACCTCTAGTGACTTCGTTGGTCTTTGTGAAATGACCAGCCTCCCAACCTGAGTTATTCCCTTATTAAACTAGGGGCCCACATAAGTCATCTTGTTAGCGTAAATTGTCAGGTCCCACAGAGAGTAATAAAGCCATTGCAGTCACTAAGGAAATTCCGAGAATGAAAACACTTAAATTCCAAGAGTAAAAGCAAACTTCCAGAACCTGTGGACCAAAGCCTGCTAAATTCTATTTTTCTTTTTCAATTTTAATATTTATTTAGTTTTGGCTATGCTGGGATTTTGCTGATGCACTTGGGCTTTCTCTGTTGTGTGAGGAGGAGCTACTATCTTGTTGTGGAGCTCTGGCTCTAAGGCACGGGTTCAGTTGTTGTATTAATAACTGGCAGGCTCTGGAGCAGGTGGGCTTCAGTAGTTGTGGCACACTAGCTTAGTTGCTCCGAGGCTTGTGGGATCTTTCCTGACCAGGGATGGAACCTGTGTCCCCTGCATTGACAGGCAGATATCTACCCACTGGACCATCAGGCAAGTCCCTAAATTCTTTATTACACAACGTTGAAATCTAAATCTTTCCTTTATGCCCTGTGATATTTTCTCCCCCTCTGATTTTTGATGTTGCTTTGGAATACCTCACCTGTTGCATGATTACAAAATATTATGTTGCGTTTCATCCTACTCTTTTATTGTTCAAAGTAATATCCAAGTCTCTCTTTAGGTGAGCTTCTTTGGCTCTTGTAGCTATTGTGCTTCATTTAGTTTAAAATTTCAACTAGTCTATACAGTGATAGCTTCATCTGTAATTTGGCAGGTTCCCTCTATTTAGGCTTTTTTGTTTTTTATATTCAAAATTTTGTTAGCTCTCCTAGATACAGCTGAGACTTACATTTGATATACCCATGTTTGTTTTGAGTTTGAACTGTTCTGAATTTGCAGTCAGTGAAGTCTTTATATCACCACATCTTCCCAGTAAAACTTGTGATTTTCAGACTTTATGTGCTTCAGTAAAGTTTTACAGTTTCTTCACATAGGTCTGGAAATGTGCTGTTAATAGGTGTCATGGTATATTTGCTAATAAAATATAGATTGTTTCTCATATTGTGTTTTCAATTACTGATACTAAAGAGGAAAAATTGGTTTCAGTGTACCCAGTTGACTCAACGGTAAAGAATCTGCCTGCCAATGCAAGAGACCTGGGTTTGATCCCTGGGTGGGGAAGGTCCCCTGGAGATGTAAATGGCAACCCACTTCAGTGTTGTCACCTGGGAAATCCCATGGATTGAGGAACCTGGAGGGCTACAGCCCATGAGGGTCACAAAGAGTTGGACATGATTGATGTGACTGAGAACACATTCATGCACAATTAGACATAGTTGCTTTACCATATATGCTAAAATACACATGAGTTTTTAAAAAAAGGTAGATTAAAACGTTTCTTCCAAAAGATGTGTTAGTCACAGAAGATTGCTTTTGCCCTATGTGTGTTTATGTGCATGTGTGTATGCAAGCAACACCTAGGGTATATATTAAAGACATCATCATTTTATGAATATTTTATTTATTCTAAACTTTGAAAATTGTACTTACATATTCCATGGCCTTAGACTGTTTCATTTTATGAAATGAATATATAGTTCCATTTTAATATATATGCATGAAAATGTTCATATGATTTGATCGATTACTTTGCTTGTTTTTTGTATTATTCACCATTAGAGAGACTTCTGTGAACTTTCATTAGAGTTGTCCCTGTGTATTTGTCTGTGTTTTATTAGTTAGAGTCTAGAGTACATAAAGTGAAGTAAATTTAAGCTATTTAAGGAATGTTTGCTAAATATTTGCAAAAAGGTGGGGCAATAACATTATTGATTTTAAATTATTTCTGTTGCACATCCAAGACTCTGTAAAAACTCTCAGAAAGATATATAGTATATCCTAAATAGTTAAAATGATTGTTCCTGCTGAGGACGCTATCCTATTAGATCTGTAAAATTTGTAAAACACTTGATGTTCAAAAGTAAGTATGAATGCTTACCTTAGTATTGTACTTCCTTTCTGTTCAAAATGGTCATTCATGAAGCAGAATTTTGAGATTACTAGTTAAAAGAAGCTTGTTTAAAATACTAAGAAAAAAAATAAGGTTGTTAAAATAAATGGCACATTTGTCCCACTCAAGAACTCTTGGATCACAGTATGCTTTTTAAAAATATTACCTGTTTTCTTGATAGGCAATTCACCCTGTGTTATACAAATACAACACTCAAAAATAAATATGCCATGTTAATCTGATTATTTTACCATTTCTCTTCCAGGTCAGAATAGTTTCTGAAATGATTTGTGGGCCATAGGTCATTTCTTCTTGGGTTAGAAATACGGTGAAAATATTACTGTGCCAGGAGCCAGCGTGAGGAATTCCACCCGTGACAAGGTCATGCGGCAGAGCTCTGATGGCAAGGCTAATCAGACCTCAGGTTTTCCCCCTGGAATTTCCTGAGCATCCACCCCCGCAAAAATAAGAATCTGCCTGCTTTTCCACTCTTCTGACATTCTCTGGAAAAAGTCAATTCAGGGCTTTAGTCTTCTGCATTTGAAAGAGTGTTTCAATCCAAAAACCCCTCTGATGGCTTTTTAGCCTGCCTGCAGGACGCGTGTGATTGTTTGAGGCCTCCTGACCACAGGAGGCACAGGAAGCTTAAAACATCCTAGGAATGTAGGGGCTTCCGAAGAGTCAAAATCATTAGAATAGGACTGATTAAAGGTTTCATTTGTTGAGCCAATACTTGCTGCCAAATTTTCATATCCTTTATTTTTAGATATAGTTGGTATATAGAAAAACAAGTAGTAGTCCTCGTATTAGCAACATTAGATCTTTGAGTTAAGTACCTTCTTTGTTATAACCCACTGCACCTTTGTTCTATAGAGATGCAACTTTAACGCTTTAAGGAGATGCAGATTAAAGAAAAACGCTTCAGGGGAAACGAAATTAACATTCATTAAGGAAGAAAGCCAAAAAGTGTTAACAAGCCTCTTGGCCAGAAGATAATGTAAATCACCTGAGACCTTTTGTATACAAAAAGATGTACAGAAAGAGTCTGGGCTGCAAACACTACATAATTTTGTATTACCCATTGATCTCTGTATAATCAAAAGTATAAAAGGCCTTGAAGGACAATAGAAGGAGAGCCAGTCGCTGTACTGGTTTCCCCCATGTCTCCTCTTTACTCTAATTTCAGGCTGAATTCCCATCTGGGATGTGGAGGCTCACTGTGTCTACTTACTTGTCCCGGCTTCTAAGATCTGTAAGAGAGAGAGCCCAAGGCGGGGCGCTCTCCGATATTCAAACGGGCGCCGGCAGCCTAACGTAGACAGTGCAAGCTCCTTGTCTGGAGCTTTATTGGATTTCCACGTAACCCCGGTTAATCAGCCTCTTCTCTCCACTTAATCTTCCTACACTACACTATTTCTTCCTAATCTAATCTTATATTAATAAAAAAATAAGTTTTCCTCGCCGACTCCGTCCACCCTTCGAATTCCCTGGATCCACCGGGGCTGGACCCCGGCATTACTCTGTAAAAGTCATAGTATAGTGTAACACCAGACCCTCTCCTGTATCAAAACCAATTCTGTGTGAACTTGCTGTTGTCATCTTTGGGCACATTAGGAAGTCTCACAGTCACATGGCATATGTACTTTGTGTTTCAGGGACAGCTGAATACTAGATTGGAAAGTGATGAATCTCTGGCAAAACAAATATTCCCTTCTCTGATGAACAGGTCTTGTGGTCTCTAAGCTGGACCTTGTGACTTTTCTGGAACAAGTGAGGAGCCCAGGAATAGGAGAATGAAGACAGTGGCCGTATACCCAGGTATGTGTGAATGGATGGAGCTGATGGCTCAAGTGAGAGGTCCAAGTATCAGTGAGGAAGGCATCCTTTGTCATGTGGTTTGGGAAGATCTGCTTCCTTGGAAATCATTTTGGGGAAGTCAGGATTTACTTCTGTTGCTGTCATAGACAGCTGTCACCTGCCCCGTTTTGTCTGTTAAACCATCATGAATTTTTCTCTGTTGATTACCTTTCTCATTCACAGTGAGAACTAAAATGCCCTTCTTGGACTGTGACAACTTGCATGAATTGGTTGCTGTTTCAATTCTCTGGGACCTTAATAAAACCGTGCACATTTCTGAGTAACTGTGATGATCCTTTTAAAGTTTGTTTCCACCTCTAGACAGAAGTGTCTGGTTATAGACAAACTGCAAAGGTTCTAGGAATACTGGGGACAGATTTTTGTTTTTCTGATTTATAATTCCTAAAATACTGGAAGCTACAGATATGACTTGACAAATTTTAGACTTAAGTACTTTTTGGCTGTATAAAGCAAACCCCCCCTAAAATGGGCTTCCCTGGTGACTCAGAGGTAAAGAACCTGCCTGCATTGCAGGAGACTTGGCTTTAATCCCTGCACCGGGAAGATCTCCTGGAGAAGGGAATGGCAACCCACTCCAGTATTCTTCCTTGGAAAATTCCAGGGAGAGAGGAGCCTGGAAGTCTGCAGTCCATGAGGGACTAACACTTTCACTTTCTTTTGCCTAAAATGGGAGAATGCAAATCTCAGGGTTACTTCCAAGTTTCACTTTTCTTTATATGAACTCATGTTAAATATCTTAAGTGCATTTGCCCTAATTCTTCAATGCTAAAATACTTTAATATATTCAGTTAACTCAAAGAGTTTTTAAATAAACTCTCATGAGATCCTAGAAGATTCTCCACCATATTTTTAATTGTTTCTCACTCTTAAAATTTTTATGTTATATGAAGACATCTTTTTTTTAAGTTCTTATTAGAATATTACTGTTTTACAATGTTGTCCTGCTGTACATCAAAGAGAATCAGTCGTATGTATATATATCAACTCTCTTTTAGATTTCCTTGCAGTTAGGACTCCACACAGCATTGGTAGACTTCCCTAGGTTCTCACCATATTTTCAAAGTCCCGTTTCTTAAGTACTGCTGCATTATTAAGGTTATCTTGTTAGTTATCAGTTTCCCCTGACTTTATCCGATATGTTCTCACTTTCTGATTCATTGTATGTCAATATCATTTATGATTTTTACATTCAAATATCTAATAGAATATGCTCAAATAAGAACACAGTTGGGAAGAAGTGGATTAAAGAAACATTAGGCACCTACTGTCTGTCAAAATGTTTGTTGCCAGCACAAGCTGGAATCAAGATTGCCAGGAGAAATATCAATAAGCTTAGATATACAGATGACAGCACCATTATGGCAGAAAGTGAAGAGGAACTAAAGAGCCTATTAATGAAGGTGAAAGACGAGAGTGAAAAAGCTGGCTTAAAACTCACCATTCAAAAAAGTAAGATCGTGGCTTCTGATCCCATCTTTTCATGGCAAATAGATGGCAAAACAATGGAACCAGTGAGAGAGTTCCTTTTCCTGGGCTCCAGAATCACTGAAAGTGGTGACTGCAGTCATGAAATTAAAAGATACTAGCTCCTTGGAAGGAAAACTTTGTCAAACCTAGAAAGTGTATTAAAAAGCATAGACATTACTGACAAAGGTCAATATAGTTAAGCTATGTATTTTTCAGTAGTCATGTATGGATGTAAGAGTTGGACCATAAAGAAAGCTGGGCATCTAGAACTGATGCTTGTAAATTGTGTTGTTGGAGAAGACTCTTGAGAGTCCCTAGGACAGCAAGGAGATGCAACCAGTCAATGCAAAAGGACATCAGTCCTGAATATTTATTGGAAGGACTGATGCTGAAGCTAAGCTCCAATAGTTTGGCCACCTGATGCAAAGAGTGACTCATTGGAAAAATCCCTAATGCTGGGAGAGACTGAAGGCAGGAGGAGAAGGGGACGACAGAGGATGAGATGGTTGGATGGCATCACTGACTCAGTGAACATGAGTTTGAGCAAGGTTGGGGAGTTGGTGATGGACAGGGAAGCCTGGCATGCTGCATTCCACGGGGTCACAAAGAGTTGGACATGACTGAGCAACTAAACTGAAATGAAGGGGAGAGTTAATCATTATACTGACTAATATCTCCTCTTCATTTATTGGTTCCTGTAGGCTTTTATCTTGTTCCTTCCTCCACACCATATTTCTTTGTGTGATCATTTTGTGCGATTTTCTGTGTTTGTGTTATGAAAGCTGCAGAATCCTAGTTTTTTCCTTCTGGTATCTGTCCCCTGGAGTGTGAGGTTGGTGTGCAGGCTTGTGTCCTTATCCCCTTGATAGGGGGTGTGATTGCTGTTATTGTGACCCGAGCCTGCCCTGGATATTGAGGGGAGTTTCCCACTGCTCTCTGGTTGTCACTGCCCTGTCAGGGGTGGAGTCTGCTCCCTGGTTGGTGGAATAGAGTCCCCAGATCTGTTTTTTCACTTTATTTCTGATCTATGGTGGAGGCAGGTGGGATTGGAGCACCCCCACTGGGAGAGAAACCATTGAGTATTGCTCCTCTGGGGATGTTCACCTCGGGGAGTATTCTGTGTGTCACGGTTCATGCCTTGTGTGAGCTCTCATGTGACCCTGTGTTGGCACTGCTCCTGGCCCCACCTTAACCATGAGTATCCCGGCACATGGCCCTGATGTCTCTCAGATGTTGTTTTCACCAGGTCACCAGGATAGACCCACTGAAATCAGGGCCCAGGATTGCATTGATCATGGAGCTGGATCCACTGTGGTGCTGTGGGGGCAGCTCAGACTCTGATCTGGCCCCATCCCTTCATGTACGAGCCCACAAAGTCTAGAGCTGCTAAAGCTACACCTGCTGTGACATGGTGGTTGAGGGGGAGGGTTCCTGCTGTTCCATTCAGATGCTCTTCAGGGGCTGAGGTTACAAAGCCGGTTGTGGGTGTAAAAGCATTGTTTGTGCAGCTGTGAGGAGAGATTTCAGCTTTTCTTCCTTAACCCTGGGCCTTGCTGTCCTTTCAGCTCCATCTGTGCGTGTGGCCCACCCACAGGTGTCTGCCCCGGAGGCTTCCCCAGAGCACAGGAGTCTGCTGATGGTGGAGGAGGTCCATAGGGGAGGCCATGGCTGGGGCTCAATAGAACCCACCTGAGTGGGAGCCCTTCCTCGATGCTGGTGAGGCAGGGGCCAGCACAGGGGGAGATGGGCTGTGGTGGGGTTCTTCTTTCGTCATCAGTCAGCAATGGTGCTATGCTGTATGGTGGTTCAGGCTTCCGCCACAACATCCCTATTTATAGAGCTCCTCCCTCCCTGCCTTTCCTGCAGGATGTCTCCTCACAGAGGACCCACAGCAGTCCTCTGCCTGGGTCTGCTCTCCAGACCCCACATTCCAGCACCCAGCCCTTGTCTGCAGTGGTGGACACCCTCTCAGGCTGGGTGGGGAGGGCAGGGGTCAGTACCCTGTGTGCAGGTCTCACACTGTCCTGCTGCCACGGACTGTTGCTGTGCTTTCTTCCCACAGAGAATGAGGCTCCCCTTCTGTCTCAACTGGACTGCCTCCAGCAGTGAGGAGCTTCCCCAGATGTGGAGGCCTTTTCTCTCTTCAGATCCCCCCAGGGTTGCAGGTGCCACTCCACCTCCTTTCCTGTTCCTTTTCCTTCGTTTTCCTCCTGTCCTTTCAAAGCAGGAATTATTCTTGACCTTTCATTGTCCACAGCTTGTGTTCACTGTGGGCTCTGAAAATTCTTCCATTTCTGATGTATTCTTGTTGTGTTTGTGGAGAGAGATGAACTGTCTCTGCCTGATCCTCTGGCATCTTGATCTTTCTCTCTCGATTTATTTATTTATTCGTCACTTTTCTCTAAATCTTTAAGGATATTCACTGAGAATAGTAGGCAAAATAACTTGTTATTTGGTATCTTTCAGCTTTGTCTCCTCATGACACCCAGGATTTGATGCCAAAGAATCCAGGATTAGAAGATCTATTCCCAAAAGCAAACCTAGGAAAATATGAAGTATTTCACCTCAGAAATTTGCATTTAATGAATGACTGGGAACATACGAGGGCATATGAAGGACAGAGAGGATGTTTATATGGACATAAAGAGACTGAGAGAGTTATACATAAGGCAAACATTACTGCAAAAAGAAATGAGCAATGCAAGTCAAACTGGGGAGAACACCAACTTCAGTCTTCAACATCTGATGAGAACTGTAAGTTTTTAAGAAAAGATCTCTATCCTTTTTTGAAACATACCTGTTCTCCGAAAGGAAACGTGGAAAGCCCAGAAGGTAATCCAGTCTCTCCTACGAATACTGATTCAAACAATATTCAATATAGCCTTAGATTAAACAATCATTCAAGCATGTCTGAACACCGGAAATTTAAAAATGAGGGGGAAAACTCACAATATAATCAATTTGAGGGATCTGTGAGCAGGGGGTCATTATTCTTCCACCAACAGCTATTTTCTCCCCATGCCAAAGTGTGTAATGTTGATAATAACGGAGGAGATATAATCCAACCATCATTGTTGAATACATCCCATGGTATGGTTAATATGGAAGAACTTTTGATGTATAATAAAATGAGTCAACCCTTAAGTAAGAGCTCCAACCCCAATCATTGCAAGAGTATTTATGATGGAGTGAGAGGGTATTCAGGCAATAAAACTGGGTATAAGGTTGAAGGACACTGAAACCTTATGAAACATCAGGGACCTGAATCTTCACACAGGGATTCAAAAAGTAATTAATGTAGAAATATCTTTTATCAGATGCCAGGTCTTTCTCTATATAAGAGTACTCATACTGGAGAGAGGACTTATAATTGTAGTGAATATGGTAAAATTTCTAATCACTCTTCAGAACTTGTTCAACAGCAGACTATTCAGAATTCACAGAAAGAAAACAAGTGTAAGATATGTGGGAAAGTCTTTAGTAACTCATCTGATCTAAGTAGAAAATTCATACAAGAAGGAAACCTTTCAAGTGTACAGAATGTAGCAAAGCATTTATCCGTTGCTCACATCTTACTCAACATCAGCAAATTCATACTGGAGAGAAACCTTATAAATGTACAGATTTATTTGCAAAGCCTTTAATCATAACTCAACACTTTCTGAAAATCAGCAAATGCATACTTCAGAGAAATCTTATAAATGTACAGAATGTGGCAAAGCTTGTGATCGGAACTCAATTCTTACTACACATTTGCGAGTTCATACTGGAGAGAAACCTTATAAATGTGCAGAATGTGGCAAAGCCTTTAGTCATAGCAGTCATCTCACTAAACATCTCAGAACACACGCTGGAGAGTGATGGAACAAGTGATGGAAGATGTTTGCCCTAAACCTACATCAGAAAACAAGAGTTTATACAAGAAACCTATGGAAATGTAACAAATATGTAGAAAAGTATTTAATCAAAAATCAAATTGAAATAAATTACAGAGATATGATACTAGAAAGTATTTCATTAACCCTCTTTTCTAAATTTTCTCTAGAAGGAGAATTACTATAGAGAGCAATCCATAGTTAAAAAACAGAAAATGGATATATTACCCAGGATCGTGAGATTGATAGTTGATAGTTGAATGTTGATAGTTAGAAGGCTACACTTATTAGCAATGTATTTTTGTTTACAATGACTTAATTTGAGATTAGTTGAAAAGCAAAATGAATGTAATTCAATGGTCAAATTATCCATACTATGCTTTATTTCTAGTTTGAATGAAAAAAAGTTGTTGATGGTTTATGGTTCAAAGATTAGCCTTTTTATGTTGTGTTGCAACCATTTCTATCTATTCTCCGTTAGAAGATGAAGGATCAGTTCAGTTCAGTTTAGTCGCTAAGTCATATCCGACTCTTTACAACTCCATGAACCACAGCATGCCAGGCTTCCCTATCCGTCACCAACACCTGGAATTTACCCGAACTCATGTCCATCGAATCAGTGATGCCATCCAGCCATCTCATCCTCTGTCATCCCCTTCTCCTCCTGCCCCAATTCCCTTCCAGCATCAAGGTCTTTTCCAGTGAGTCAACTCTTTGCGTGAGGTGGCCAAAGTATTGGAGTTTCAGCTTCAGCATCAGTCCTTCCAATGAACACCCAGGACTGATCTCCTTTAGGATGGACTGGTTGGATATTTTTGCAGTCCAAGGGACTCTCAAGAGTCTTCTCCAACACCACAGTTCAAAGGCATCAATTCTTTGGCACTCAGCTTCTTCAGAGTCCAACTCTCATATCCATACATGACCACTGGAAAAGCCATAGCCTTGACTAGACGAAACTTTGTTGGCAAAGTAATATCTCTGCTTTTTAATATGCTATCAAGGTTGATCATAACTTTCCTTCTAAGGAGTCAGTGTCTTAATTTCATGGCTGCAGTCACCATCTGCAGTGATTTTGGAGCACAAAAAAATAAAGTCTGACAATGTTTCCACTGTTTCCCCATCTACTTCCCATGAAGTGATCGAACTGGATGCCCTGATATTAGTTTTCTGAATGTTGAGCTTTAACCCAACTATGTAAAATGTACAATAAGCATCTAACTGGAGGTGTTTGTTATTCATATGAAATATCCTGGGAGGTTGCCATAATATAAGTGATCATGAAATCTTTCCATGTATTAAAGTAAGAAAGAAGTTGGTTCTATTGTTTTTTGTTTAATATTCATTTATTTGGCTGCATCAGATCTTAGTTGCAGCATGTGGGACCTAGTTCCCTGACCAGGGATTGAACCCAGACCCCCTGCATTGGGAATGCAGAGTCTTAGCCACTGGACCACCAGGGAACTTCTCCAAAAGTTGATTCTAAATTTTCAATACTTATATCACTTGAATTGTAAGAACACAATCACAGTTCACTACAATATTGATGTATCTTTGTAATAGCAGCATCAGTTCAGTTCAGTCGCTCAGTCGTGTCCGACTCTTTGTGACCCCATGAATCGCAGCACGCCAGGCCTCCCTGTCCATCACCATCTCCCGGAGTTCCCTCAGACTCATGTCCATCGAGTCCGTGATGCCATCCAGCCATCCCATCCTCGGTCGTCCCCTTCTCCTCCTGTTCCCAATCCCTCCCAGCATCAGAGTCTTTTCCAATAAGTCAACTCTTTGCATGAGGTGGCCAAAGTACTGGAGTTTCAGCTTCAGCATCATTCCCTCCAAAGAAATCCTAGGGCTGATCTCCTTCAGAATGGACTGGTTGGATCTCCTTGAAGTCCAAGGGACTCTCAAGAGTCTTCTCCAACACCACAATTCAAAAGCATCAATTCTTCAGCGCTCAGCCTTCTTCACAGTCCAACTCTCACATCCATACATGACCGCAGGAAAAACCATAGCCTTGACTAGACGGACCTTAGTAGGCAAAGTAATGTCCCTGCTTTTGAATATGCTGTCTAGGTTGGTCATAACTTTTCTTCCAAGGAGTAAGCGTCTTTTAATTTCATGGCTGCATAAGTGAAGTATATTACTTGACATTGTTGATATAAAGACAGCTTCTGTGATAAGCTAGAAATGTATTAGAAACCCTTTCCAGAAAAGGCATCTAAGTAGTGTATTTCTTGTTTACTAAGTGTTTCCTAGGCTTTGTCTTGTAAGTCATAAAAATAATGATCCTCACATCCTTTTATCAGAAAAATGAGTATCTTTCTCTGTAATTTTAATCTGATTTAATCATGGATCATACTGTGGATTGTAAAATGTTTAATTTCAACCTTGTGTGAAATTAATACATGGTTATTAATAAAAGTGAATGGCTTATAGTGTTTCAATTGATTGTAATGAAGTGTTAAGACTGTGATCAGCAGTCTTGCTCAACGCCAGGTTCTACTTCACAGGTCCCCCTTCAATGACACCCTCACAGAGCTCACCAGAATCCTGGTCGTCTAGGTGTGAAGTGACCAATTCACCCTCAATCTGCGGAGCCCAGAGCACTTCACCCAGGTTCACTTATAAGCCTGAGCCCCATGTACTGGCACTGTGTAGGCCTGGTTCTAGCCTTGGCCTCCCACAGGGTCCCTCAAGGCTTGCTGTGAATTCTCTCATAAACTCACCAGGTTCAATTTTCCTTTCTTCTTCTGTTGAACTAAACCTTTCCATGGGATCATTTTAGCAAATATAAATTTAATGAGGTCACAGGAAAGATAATTAAAAAACATGATTGCAAATTTCTGAACTAAGATTCATAAAATTTTACCCCATGTAAAATTCTCAGCACATGTATCTCGTCTAGGCTTAAAGGAACTGTTTTCTCATGCCTTTGACGTACATTGAGTGCAATATATAAATATCTGAAGGTACGTACATTAGCAGTGAGAAAACTAATATAGAATCTGCAAGTGTAGGTGTTTTAGTGCATATTTATTTTAAAAACTTGGGAATGATAGATCAAAAGTGAGAATATCACCATGCAGATGATTTACCAAGAATTTACAGAGTTGTCAACTAATCTGTTTTGTCTGCTTTTCATGGAATTTATTTCCTTACATGTCAGGAGGTTGCGTTTGTTAAGGAACTTCCACACTGTCCTCCCTAGTCGCTGCACCAGCTTCCATTTCCTTCAGTCATGTAGGCGGTTCCCTGATCTCAATAGCCTCTTCAGCCTTTATTATATCATTAGTGGGCCTTTTGATAATGGTTATTCTGGCTAGAATGAGGTGATAGCTCATTGTAGTTTTGTTTTCCATTTCTTAATAATTAGTGATGCTGAGTGTCTTTCATTTGCCTCTTGCCCATCTAAATGTCTTCTTTGGAGATATGAGGTCTTGGCCCAATTTTTGATTGAGTTATTTTTGTCTCTGATTTTTTTTAATTTTAAATTTTTGTCTGTGGCTGTGTGCAGGCTTCCTCTAGTTGTGGCGCATGGGCTTCTCATTGCAGTGGCCTTTTTTTGTGAAGCACGGCTCTAGGTGTCAGTAGTTGCAGCACACAGCCTCAGTAGTTGTGGAGCACAGGCTAAGGTGTCCTGCAGCATGTGGAATATTCCTGGGCCAGCATTCAAACCCATGTCCCCTGCACTTGCTGGCAGATTTGTATCCACTAGGCAATTGTTTTATAATTTTTTATAAAAATGGAATTTTTTTTCTTTTAATGTGTATATATTTTTTGTTTTTGAGTTTTTTAATATTTTTAAAATTTTTCAATTGAAGGATAATTGCTTTACAGAATTTTTTTGTTTTCTGTCAAACATCAACAAGAATCAGCCATAGGTACACCCGTGTCCCCTCCCTTCTGAGCCTCCCTCCCATGTCCCTCCCCATCCCAGCCTTCTAGATTGTTACTGCGCTGTTTTCGTTTCTGCTGTACAACATGTCGATCAGCCATAAGTGTTGAGGCAGTCTGAGTGCAGGCTGGAAAAGAATTTCCAGACACAGGGCATTTCAGGAAGGAGTGAGTTTATTGAAAACAAAGGGCAGAGATAAAGCAGGCACTGCAAGTGCAATGGGCCCACATCTGGACAGACCAGGGGATGCTGAGAGTTTCCATGGGCTAATAGCCAATTTTTACAGCTTCAAAGCAAAATTGCTGCTGGATGGTTGACGTTAGGTGATTGGTTGGGGCACTAGAGGGTGCTTACTGGAGTGGGCATCTTTGCCCCACTGGCAGTCGGGAAGCTTGGTAGTGACTATCAGTGTGCTTTTGAAAAGGCTACAAAGTTGCTCAGTCAGCTTTGAAAGTGTCCTTGATTCTGAGCTCTGCTTCTGTGTTCTTGGTGCAAGGTTTCGCATCTGTGGCCTTGGGGCAGCATGCACAAATAACAGTAGCCATGATCTCTATTCTCTGTGTTGCTTGTGTTGTTCCACTGGGCAGTCACATAAAATGAAACCAAAATACTGAGAATGATGCTGAAGATCCAGCAGAGGATACTGAAGGTGCCCACATATTTGGGAGCTTTGCTCTTAAGCTCTGCCCACCTGGAGTCACTGGGAACGATGATCACCTGAAAGACACTCAAGAGGAAGATGGTGCCAATGGACACATCTCTGCTGACTCTGAACATAAAAAGCAAGTGTGCATCCAAATCTCACTGATGAACTGTTTCAACCCCAAAGCTGCCAGTGTTTCAGGAATTCCTTTCAAATGAACAACTAAGAGTTTGGCAAGAGTCACGTGCTTGAAAATCCAATCTGTAGACCGACATTTGCCTCCTGTGAAATAAAGGGAGAGGAAATGGTAAACAAGGCTGAAACTCCCCATAATCCCTGTCATAGTCTGCAATAAAGAGATCACTCCTATTGCCGAATTCTCGGGGGCGATTTGGTTAATCCCAGGAACTGATAATCTGAGCCAGGGAATCCTGCATGAGAAGATGAGGCAGAACTCTGTACCATATCAACTGGAATTGATACTCTTAAGTATTCTTCATTTACCTTAGATCCCACTGAAAAAGAGTTATTTATATCTCTTCCTGTAAAACAAGTGTCTGATATTTGAATGTGTAACAGTGAAAAAACTTAAAGGAATATCACTAAGGATTTAAAAGTCATGCCCTGGTGGTTCAATGGTAAAGATTCCACCTGCCAAGCAGGAGACCAGTGTTCGATCCCTGGGTGAGGAACAAATGAGTGTAATATCAGTAAAGATACCATGATTATATTTTAAACTACACAGGATGATTTTTAAGTTCACACAGGGTAAAGAAAAGGTAAGCGTGAAAAAATTCTGGAAACAATATTAAACTATATCATGTCGTTACAATAAAGGAAAGTTTGATAATCAAGTAGAAATAGGTGGATGTGAATTGATAAGTTCAGTAAAATGGTGGGAAGGAGGACAAATATAGCATTACAAAGCAATAGTGAAAAGATTTTTTTTCCAACAAATGAGGTAGAATAATGGCGACTGTCTTCCCACCTTTGTACATACCAAGTGAATCAAAGTTTTTAAAAATCTTCATAAAACGTACCTAACATGAAATTATAAAAATAAATAAAAGTCATGTCTATAATACACCTTTATATACATCAAAATTCTTGCCAGGATGAATATTTTCATTGAACCATAAGTAGTAATGAGGCTAGTACAGATTAATGATTTGTAAAAGTTTAAAGCCGTTTTATAAAAAAAAAAGGTGGAAATTAGAACTTAGTCCAGTTCAGCTCAGTTGCGACCAACTCTTTGCAACCCCATGGATTGCAGCACACCAGGCTTCCCTGTCCATCACCAACCCCCAGAGTTTGCTCAAACTCGATTCCATTGAGTCAGTGATGCCATCCAACCATTTCATCCTCTGTCATCCCCTTCTTCTCCTCCCTTCAATCTTTCCCAGCATCAGGGTCTTTTCCAATAAGTCAGTTCTTTGCATCAGGTGGCCAAAAGTATTGGAGCTTCAGCTTCAGTATCAGTCTTTCCAATGAATATTCAGGACTCATTTCCTTTAGGATTGACTGTTATGATCTCCTTGCTGTCCAAGGGACTCTTGAGAATCTTCTCCAACACCACAGTTGAAAAGCATCAATTCTTCAATGCTCAGTTTTCTTTACTGCCTAACTCTCACGTCCATACATGACTCCTGGAAAAACCATAGCTCTGGCTATACAGACTTTTGCTAGTAAAGTAATGACTCCAATTTTTAATATGCTCTCTAGGTTGGTTATTGCTTTTCTTCCAAGGAACAAGCACCTTCTAATTTCATGACTGCAGTCAATATCTATAGTGATTTTGGAACCCCCAAAATAAAGTCTGTCACTGTTTGTGTTGTTTCTCCATCTATTTACCATGAAGTGATGAGACTGGGTTTCATGATCTTCATTTATTGAATGTTGAATTTGAAGCCAGCTTTTTCACTCTCCTCTTTCACTTTCATCAAGAGACTCGTCACTTTCTGCCCTAAGGGTGGTGTCATCTGCATATTTGAGGTTATTGATATTTCTCCCTGCAATCTTGATTCCAGTTTGTGCTTCATCCAGCCGTGCATTTCGCATGATTTACTCTGCATTTAAGTTAAATAAGCAATGTAAGAACATATAGCTTTGATGTACTCCTTTTGAAATGTGGAACCAGTCTGTTGTTCCATTTCCAGCTCTAACTGTTGCTTCTTGACCTGCAAGGTGATTTTTCAGGAGACAGCTAAGGTGTTCTGGCTTTCCCATCTCTTTAAGAATTTTCCACAGTTTCTTGTGATCCACACAAATGCTGTAACATAGTCAATGAAGCAGAAGTAGATGTTTTTCTGGAACTCTCTTTCTTTTTCTATGATCCAAGGGATATTGGCAAAGTGATCTTTGGTTCCTTTGCCTTTTTGAAATCCAGCTTGAACATCTGGAAGTTCTTTGTTCACATACTATTGACCTGGCTTGGGGAATTTTGAGCACTACTTTGCTAGCATGTGAGATGAGTGCAACAACTGTGCTTCACTTTGACCATCCTTTGGCATTGCCTTTCTTTGAGATTGGAATCAACACTGATATTTTCCGGTCCTGTGGCCAGGGCTGAGTTTTCCAAATTTGCTGCCACATTGAGTGCAGCATTTTAACAGCATCATTTTTTAGGATTTAAATAGCTCAGCTAGAATTCCAAAACCTCCACTAGCTTTGTAAGTGATGCTTCCTTAGATTCACTTGACGTTGCACTCCAGGATGTCTGGCTCTAGGTGAGGGATCACACCATCGTGGCTATCTGGGTCATTAAGATCTTTTTTGTATAGTTCTGTGTATTCTTGCCATCTCTTCTTAATATCTTCTTCTCTTAGGTCCAAACCGTTTCTGTCCTTTATTGTGAACTTTACTTGATTTATAAAATAATTGTATTGAATCACAATGATATTAATGTATTTTACAAACGTAGTTATGTTAAATAAAAGATATAAGTATAAATATGTGTTTGCATGCCTCGTCATTTAATTTTAAGTTTGATAGTATTTCTAAACATATTATTTGGGTAAGAAGTTTCTGTCTATGTTCAAATAGTTACTATTAAGTCAATAGGGAGTATGGATAAATTTTATGCATCTAATACAACGTAGATATAGTGAAAGAAGTAGGAAGTATTAGCCATTCAGTCATCTTCAGTCATGTCCAGTCATGTCCAGCTCTTTGTGACTCCATGGACTGTAGCCCGCCAGGTTCCTCTGTCCATGGAATTCTCCAGGCAAGAATACTGGAGTGGGTTGCCATTTCCTACTCCAGGGGATCTTCCTGACCCAGGGATTGAATATGGGTCTCCTGCATCTCAGGTAGATTCTTTACTGTCTGGACCACCAACGATGCCCCGATTGTAGTCTAATTTAGAGGCCTGCTCTATGGCAGGGCTTCTGTGATAGCACAGTTGATAAAGAAACCGCCTGCAATGCAGGAGACCCCGGGTGGATTCCTGGATTGGGAAGATCCCTTAGAGAAGGGAAAGGCTACCTCCTCCAGTATTCTGGCCTAGAGAATTCCATGGACTGTATCGTCTATGGAGTTGCAAAGTGTCATACATGACTGAGCCACTTTCACAGTTCTATGACTAATTTTATTTTTTATTAAAAACTATATAATTATATGAGTGAGTGAGTGAAAGTCCCTCAGTCTTGTCCGACTCTGTGACCCCATAGACTATAGAGTCCATGGAATTCTCCAGGCCAGAATACTAGAGTAAGTAGCCTTTCCCTTCTCCAGGGGATCTTCCCAACCCAAGGATTGAACCCAGGTCTCTCGCATTGCATGTGGATTCTTTACTAGCTGAGCTATCAGGGAAGCCCATATGACTATACGAGCATATATAAATTATATATGTACAAGTATATATAATTTATATATACATTAAAATCTATATAAAGTATACAGAGTGAAGTATGTCAGAAAGAGAATATCATATGCTAACACATATATACAGAATCTAGGAAGATAGTACAAAAGAATTTATTTTCAGGGAAGCAATACAGAAACCTGTATGCAGGTCAGGAAGCAACAGTTAGAACTGGACATGGAACAACAGACTGGTTCCAAATAGGAAAAGGAGTACGTCAAGGCTGTATATTGTCACCATGCTTATTTAAATTATATGCACAGTACATCATGATAAACGCTGGGCTGGAAGAAACACAAGCTGGAATCAAGATTGCCAGGAGAAATATCAATAACCTCAGATATGCAGATGACACCACCTTTATGGCAGAAAATGAAGAAGAACTAAAGCGCTCTTGATGAAAGTGAAAGAAGAAAGGGAAAAAGTTGGCTTAAAGCTCAGCATTCAGAAAATGAAGATCATGGCATCCAGTCCCATCACTTCATGGCAGATAGATGGGGAAACAGTGGAAACAGTGGCTGACTTTATTTTCTGGGCTCCAAAATCACTGCAGATGGTGATTGCAGCCATGAAATTAAAAGACGCTTACTCCTTGGAAGGAATATTATGTCCAACCTAGATAGTATATTCAAAAGCAGAGACATTACTTTGCCAACAAAGGTCCATCTAGTCAAGGCTATGGTTTTTCCAGTGGTCATGTATGGATGTGAGAGTTGGACTGTGAAGAGGGCTGAGCGCCGATGAATTGATGCCTTTGAACTGTGGTGTTGGAGACGACTCTTGAGAGTCCCTTGGACTGCAAGGAGATCCAACCAGTCCATTCTGAAGGAGATCAGCCCTGGGATTTCTTTGAAAGGAATGATGCTAAAGCTGAAACTCCAGTACTTTGGCCACCTCATGTGAAGGGTTGACTCATTGGAAAAGACTCTGATGCTGGGAAGGATTGGGGACAGGAGGAGAAGGGGACAATAGAGTATGAGATGGCCGTATGGCGTCACTGACTCGATGAACGTGAGTCTGAGTGAACTCTGGGATCGGTGATGAATAGGGAGGCCTGGTGTGCTGCGGTTCATGGGGTTGCAAAGAGTTGGACACAACTGAGCGACTGGACTGAACTGATAAGCTCTTTACTTGCTTGGTGACAGAAATACTAATTGGTTTTTTGACAGGGATTAAATAAACATCTACCAGTCATGGAAGACTATAACCTAAACTCTGATACTTAGAAATAACAATGTGTGATAAACTGTGTGACATACAAAATAAACATGACTAATTCCAAATCATAAACTGATCTGTTAATTAATGTGACATTAAAAGTATTAAGTGGATGTCAAGAATTCAGAAACACTAATATATCACATATAAAGAAAATGACATAGTTAAAAAGTGATTTTTATTTAGTAAAATGAGGTTATACAACTATAAATTTTGAGAATATTTCCAAATCAGAGAATAAGACACACTATGTGTATTTAATTTATATGTAGAAGACATCATGAGAAACGCTGGGCTGGAAGAAGCACAAGCTGGAATCAAGATTGTCAGGAGAAATATCAATAACCTCAGATATGCAGATGACAACAACCTTATGGCAGAACGTGAAGAGGAACTAAAAAGCCTCTTGATGAAAGTGAAAGAGGAGAGCAAAAAAGTTGGCTTACAGCTCAATATTCAGAAAAATAAGACCATGGCATCTGGTCCCATCACTTCATGGGAAATAGATGGGGAAACAGTGGAAACAGTGTCAGACTTTATTTTGAGGGGGCTCCAAAATCACTGAGATGGTGATCGCAGCCATGAAATTAAAAGACTCTTACTCCTTGGAAGAAAAGTTATGACCAACTTAGATAGCATATTGAAAAGCAGAGACATTACTTTGCCAACAAAGGTCCGTCTAGTCAAGGCTATGGTTTTTCCAGTGATCATGAATGGATGTGAGAGTTGGACTGTGAAGAAAGCTGAGTGCCGAAGAATTGATGCCTTTGAACTGTGGTGTTGGAGAAGACTCTTGAGAGTCCCTTGGACTGCAAGGAGATCCAACCAGTCCATCCTAAAGGAAATCAGTCCTGGGTGTTCATTAGAAGGACTGATGCTACAGCTGAAACTCCAATACCTTGGCCAGCTCATGTGAAGAGTTGACTCATTGGAAAAGACCCTGATGCTGGGAGGGATTGGGGACAGGAGGAGAAGGGGATGACAGAGGGAGGATGAGATGGCTGGATGGCATCACCGACTCGATGGATATGAGTTTGGGTAGTCTCCAAGAGTTCGTGATGAACAGGGAGGCCTGGCGTGCTCTGGTTCATGGGGTCGCCAAGAGTCGGACATGACTGAGCAACTGTACTGAACTGACTGATGCTTTGATGCCTGAGAGCTGCCATGTGGAACCTATTTCTGAAGTCACTTTTGGAAAATGGTCTGACCCAAATCAGCCAACTATGGATGTTTTCAGTAGGAAACAATGTCTTTGTTAAGCACTTTATAAATTCCAGTGTTAGAAAGGTGTTTTCACTGCTTCCTGGTAGCTCAGATGGTAGAGAACCTGCCTACAATGCAGGTCCGAAAGATCCCCTGGAGAAGGAAATAGCTACTTGCCAGGGGCCAGCGTGAGGAACTCCACCCATGGCAAAGGTCATGAGGAACAAGGCTTGGCATATGCAAAGGCATGATCAAGCCTCAGGAACCCCCCTGTTCCCGAGCACCTAACCCCAAAACCAGAGTCTGTTTTATGCTCTCACCTACACCTCTGACTTTACGGGGGGCTCTCCCCCATAACCGTTTCTCTTGGAGAAGGAGTAAATGTGCGGCTCCAAGGCAATAAAAATTCTTGGGCGTGACAAGAGTGTTTCAGCTTACGGACCCCTCTGAAGGTTATCTAGCCCACCTGTATAGGTTTGTCTGGCCACATGTGATTGTTTACAGCCTCCCAACCTGAGAGGCACGAGATGTTTTAGACTTACTAAAGGCAAAATCTTTTGGGGAGTTGGAAATTATTAGTATAGTGTGTTGGTTAGGAATTATATTGGTGAAGGGTTCTTCATTTGTTGTGTCAATAATTGCTGCTAATTCCCTGCTCTGGGTGGGACAAGGATGTCTCAGGTCAAACCTCTCTGCTGACAGACTAGCTTGTGTGACAGGATTATCCATACTGCTGCCACTACCACATGATTGTTTACTACCTCTCAACAGCACAGAGAGTTTTGGAGTATTTTGAGAGTCTTAATTAGGATAGGACTTTTTCTTCTTGTTGAGTCAATGATTGCCGCCAGGACTCTATATCCTTAGGCACCTGGGAATATATTAATCAATGTATTTGGAATATAGCAAAGGAAATATGGTAGTTTTTGATGTTAGCAATACTAGACTTTTTGAGTTAATGGATTTTCTCTTTTGTAATAGATCACTGTACTCTGTTATAAATCACTGTGTCCTTACTATGTGCAAATGTAACTTTATCATATCTTAAGACTAAATAGATCTTAAGGGGAGCATTGATGAAAGGATTTTCATTTGTTGGGCTGATGTTTGCTGCTAAATCTCCATGTTCCCTACCCTTATAATGAATATAACTAACATATAGGAGAAATAAGTATTAACCTTTAAACATATAGGAGAAATAAGTATTAACCTTTAAGCATATAGGAGAAATAAATATTAACCTTTAAGACTAATCATGTTAACCTTGGGTTAAATAAATTCCTTTCTTGATTGTAACTCACTACACCCTCACCCTATAGGAATGTAACTTTATTTGGAGGGTGGTGCCTGGTTTAAGAAAAAACACCCTTGGAAGAAATAAGTTTTTTGGTTATCAGAAAGAAAGGATCATAAAATGTCAGCAGGTCTCACTCATGGCCAGAAGATGATGTACTTTTTTAATACATTTATGTGAAACACCTGATTTTGATAAAGGTCAGGACTGCTGACCCCCGTGTGACTCTGTATTCATCCCTATGTGTAACAAAAGGTATATAAGCAAACCCCAAAATAAAGAAATCGGATCAGTTTCTGGAAAGACTGATTCCCCCATGTCGCTTCTTTCTTGCTCCCGTTTTTCTGGCTGAATTCCCATCTGGAGCATGGATGCTATTCCACGTAATCCAAGTTATTCAGCCTCCTTTTCTCCACTAATCTTCCTGCTACACTATCCATTTCTAATCTCTCTATATCTGTGATTAAATATGTATTTTTCCAAAGACGCCGACTCCGTCCCCCCACCTTCGAATCACCCTGGATCCACCGGGGCTGGACCCCGGCAGCTACTATTCTTGCCTGAAGACTTCCATGGATAGATGTGCCTGGCTGGCTACAGTCCAAGAGTCAGACATGACTGACGGACTAAGCACACAATTGTCAACTCTATACACTGTTGTCAACTCTATACAACTCTATACACTGTTTCTATAAAAGATCATTCCTATAGATTTATTTTGATTAATCATGGAGGTGCTGTTGGCACACATATAGTAACCTTAAAAATGTATGATTTCTGTAAGGTACTCCATGATTTCACATATATGTGAAATCTCTGCAATTCCAGCCATTAGTTACATTAAACATCAGGCTTCATATCGCTTGGATTCTACAATAACAATCACTGCCACAAAAATTACACTGTGATTTCCTTGGTAATCCAGTGACTAAGACACCTCAATTTATTTCCTTGGTGGCCCTGTGACTAAGACACCTCGCTCTCAATGCTAGCTGCGGCGAGGGCGGGGTGGGGGTCGGGATTGGGGGCAGGTGCCTAGGTTTGATCCCTGGTCAGGGAACTAGATCCCATATGCCACAAGTAAGGTCCGGTACAGCCAAATAAATATTTTTCAAAAAGAATTACACTAAGATACATTAGGAGGCATTGGGAACTGATATCTGGTGTAGCACCTAATCTCTTTAATAGCTCCACTTAATTTTTTTAATTATTCCTCCTTCCAGTGTTGCTTTGGCACTGCATTACTTTGAGTCAGAACACTTCCCTTTTCCTGTATGGTCACCGACCCAGACTCCCCAAAGCACCTGTTTCTTGCAGATTCTTGGCCACAGGCTGAAACAGAAAATACTCACCTGATATCCTCACATAGCCCAGATATTGGGGTCAGGGTGCTGGTCATGGGAAGCTGCTCTTGTGATAGGGAGGAAGGCAGCCAGACCCCCAGATATGGGTTTGTGATCCTGTGACCTCATGTCCCCTCAGAACTGCAATTATCTTTTCACCTGTATCTGTGATGTGAGACAGGCTTGGGGAACTGATTATTTATGAAAATCTTTATTGATCAGTTGCTAATGATAAAACAACAATTAAAAATGTGTACCGATCATCTCCAAAGGGACTATTGAAATGCTTGAGGAAGGTTCAATTCCCTTTGGTCCCTGGAGACAGACAAGGACTCACAAGGAACCAGCAGTAAATACTGAGGTCTAAGAAAGGAAGGGAATTTCATGTGTCTGCATGTACAGTTTGTGTCCATGAGAAGTGTTTCTACCAAAAATGAGTTATTTCCTACTCTTGAGCCCACTGAACTTTGCCTCTATTTAGATTATGAGTAGAGAAATGGAGCCAAAAAACCAGAGAGGGATTTTCAAGAATTTCTCTGTCATTTTACAAAGATGAAATTTTCATACCTCATCGTCTGAAATGTCATAGAACTTCTCAAAAAGATCCTTGAGGCAAATACCCGTTTATAGTTAGGATTCAATGTCTGATATATAGAAATTCCCACATAATGACCACTGTAGTCTGCAATAACAGGTACACCTTAGTGCCATCTTCCTAGAGAATCTTCTCCTAGTTCTTAGTGACCAAAGTCATATTCAGAACCAGAGGTTCCAGCAAGGAATCATGAGATTTGACCTACTGACAATTCTATAATATAAAGCAATATCCTCTACTTATAATTTGCCCCCACTGTCAAATAGTTTGGAGAAGGCGATGGCACCCCACTCCAGTACTCTTGCCTGGAAAATCCTTGGATGGAATAGCCTGGTAGGCTGCAGTCTGTGGGGTCGCTAAGGGTCGGACACGACTGAGCGACTTCACTTTCACTTTTCACTTTCATGCATTGGAGAAGGAAATGGCAACCCACTCCAGTGTTCCTGCCTGGAGAATCCCAGGGACAGGGGAGTCTGGTGGGCTGCCGTCTATGGGGTCGCACAGAGTCGGACACGACTGAAGCAACAGAGCAGCAGCAGCAGCAGACAGATACTTATGAAACATATTTTCTTTTCATTTTGTTCACACCCCGAAACATGCGGGACCTTATTCCCCGGTTAGGGAAGGAACTGCAATGCTGCATCGGAGGGTGGGGTCTTAACCATTGGGCTGCTGGCGATGCTCCTAAACACATTTTCTTTAATAAGTAATGTAGTACCTTGACATACATTTTCCTTTATATTGTAATGATTAATGCTTTCTGTGTAAGAAATGATTAAATCTTGAACTCTGAGATCTTAGCTCCCTAAACAAGGATTGAACCCAATAACCTGCAGTGAAAGCTAAGCATCTTAACCACTGGACTACCAGGGAAGTTGCTAATCTCACATTTAAAGAGAAAGGTGTACTCTCCTGGGATACAATGGTTTGTGGGCCTCTCACTGTTTTTCCTGTGTTGAGTTAGCTCTTCTCCAGATTATCCTTTCAAGGACTGGGTGAAGAGAAGGAGGTTAGGAAAGAAAGCCAACAGTGGGGGAGGATGTTTGGGAAGCTACTGAAGAGCAGTCGATGTGATCCACGTGCCCTATTTGCCTACTTTCATGCCCAGTTTTAGCACAAAAAGTCCTGCTTCTTGGAGACTTGTTCAGTCCTGGAAGAAGCAGGGCAATTGGCTGCTTCAGCAGTAGCAACAACAATTAACAGAGACAATCTGTGTCTCAAGAGATTCTGACAGGAGTAACGGTATGTCATTTCTGTGGTTACGTTATAAACGACACTGTGGATTCGGGTCTCCCTCTTTCTTTCTGGAATCACTTCCTAAGAGAAAAGCCAGCTGCCCTGGTGTAAGCAGGTCTCTGGTTACAATTACTGAGGCTTCCTCCCAACGGATTATCTGAGTGGTTACATTCTACTTTTCCTCACTGAGGAGACACCCATCTTCACACACTCACACAAAGGGCTTTTGAATTTTCCCCGTTTTTCAACTTGCTGAAAACATCTCGGCTTCCCATGGAAGCGGCTCTCAAAATTCTTTGTCTTTTCCCTTATATTGTTAGAAACACTAACTTAGAACAGGCAGGAAGCAGCTCTGCTCCAGAGGAAATCAAACAGACTTAAAGGCATCAAAAGGCAGAGAAAGGAAGCACAGCTGGACAGAAGGACCAACAGACCCAAAACTGACAGGGGCGGGGTTGAGGGGAGGCAAGGCTCTGTCCTCAGGAAGCAACAGTTAGAACTGGACAGGGAACAACAGACTGGTTCCAAATAGGAAAAGGAGTACATCAAGGCTGTATATTGTCACCCTGCTTATTTAACTTATATGTAGAGTACATCATGAGAAACGCTGGACTGGAAGAAACACAAGCTGGAATCAAGATTGCCAGGAGAAATATCAATAACCTCAGATATGCAGATGACACCACCCTTATGGCAGAAAGTGAAGAGGAACTAAAAAGCCTCTTGATGAAAGTGAAGAGGAGAGTGAAAAAGTTGGCTTAAAGCTCAACATGCAGAAAACGAAGATCATGGCATCTGGTCCCATCACTTCATGGGAAATAGATGGGGAAACAGTGGAGACAGTGTCAGACTTTATTTTGGGGGGCTCCAAAATCACTGCAGATGGTGACTGCAGCCATGAAATTAAAAGACGCTTACTCCTTGGAAGAAAAGTGATGACCAACCTAGATAGTATATTCAAAAGCAGAGACATTACTTTTCCAACTAAGGTCCGTCTAGTCAAGGCTATGGTTTTTCCTGTGGTCATGTATGGATGTGAGAGTTAGACTGTGAAGAAGGCTGAGCGCCGAAGAATTGATGCTTTTGAACTGTGGTGTTGGAGAAGACTCTTAAGAGTCCCTTGGACTGCAAGGAGATCCAACCAGTCCATTCTGAAGGAGATCAACCCTGGGATTTCTTTGGAAGGAATGATGCTAAAGCTGAAACTCCAGTACTTTGGCCACCTCATGCGAAGAGTTGACTCATTGGAAAAGACTCTGATGCCGGGAAGGATTGGGGACAGGAGGAGAAGGGGACGACAGAGGATGAGCTGGCTGGATGGCGTCACTGACTCGATGAACGTGAGTCTGAGTGAACTCTGGGAGATGGTGATGGACAGGGAAGCCTGGCGTGCTGCGATTCATGGGGTCGCAAAGTGTCGGACACGACTGAGCCACTGAACTGAAAGGAATTGAAGGCTCCCCCCTCCCCCCACTGGCCCCGCCCATAAGTACCTGCGTTTCCGGCCTCGTCCCACCCTCTCCCCTTTCGTCGCCTCTCGTTGGCCGCGGGGTAGCGCATTCACCTTCCCCTGTACCGGATCTTCCGCCCGCGTGCGCAGTCTTGCAGACGGGGAATTGAGTTTAAATGAGCGACAGAGTGTTCTGGTGAGTTTGTTTCTTTGTTTGTTTAAAACCCGATTCCTAGTCCACAGCCTGTTGTCTTTCACACGTGGGTTTCGGGGGTCTCTGTGGACGTTCAAACTACCGTCCCCATTTTCCCGTCCCCAGTGTGTCCGCGCATCGCCGTGAGAAGTTCTGAACTCTTTATAGCTGCCGGGTCCCTGGGTCCACGTCCGCTTCCTGTTGATATCGTTCTAGAGTCCGTGTCCTTCTCTGGCAGCTCTACCTTCTAACTTGTAGAGACCGCTGTTTCAATTACTGCATTGCCCAACCGCTAGGTCCCTGATCCACGAAGAGGTGAAGGAGGCTCTATTCTGTATGGAGTTTGGTCAGGGTCTCGCCTAAGGTTTGAAGGGGAGGGTCAGCCGAGAACGTGTGGTTTTCACAGGAAGGGCCGCGAGTTCTGAAGAAAAGAATAAAACTAAAAACACCTCTTTCGATTCTGTGTTCCAGAATCCCTGCTGTGTCTTGGCCGTTGAGGATTGTGTTTTGTACTTGTTGAGATCCTCCCTCTGTGTGTTGGCTGTGTTATAGTGATCTCGGTGTGTTTTTCTAAGTATTGAACAGTCTATTTTCAACATTCAGGGGTCACTTACCAAGACTAATCTTAACGTGAGAAGGAAGCCCAAAGGAAGAGGAAAGCGAGGAGTCAGAAATGACTCATGCCGAGGTAAGAGGCATAGTCCTTTTGTTCTGTCTGCCTTTCCTGAAATGCTGTTTCTTTGGACTTGATAAGCTTCTTAACTTCTGAACGGGTTTGTTTGAACTGACCAATAGTCATCATCCCAAGGGACCTGGCACATCAGTGTGCAGAAAACAGTATTGCCAGCCAAAGAAGTTCACTCAGGCTTTTAAGTCTTGAGTTTTTATTGGGGTTTAGCTACATAGGCGGGATTGATAACATCTCCAGCATTCTCCCCTCCTTAGAAAAGTGAAGTCGCTCCATCGTGTCCGACTCTTTGCGACCCCGTGGACTGTAGCCCGCCAGGCTCGTCTGTCCATTGGATTCTCCAGTCAAGAATACTGGAGTGGGTTGCCATATCCTTCTCCAAGTTATCTTCCCAACCCAGGGATCGAACCCAGGGCCTCTTGCATTGCAGGCAGATGCTTTATACACTGAGCCACCAGGGAAGCTAATAAGCCCCCGTGGCTCAAAGCCCCAAACTTCTAGTCACTTCCTTGGTCTTTGTGAAATGGTCAGCCTCACAACCTGAGTTATCCCATTATTAAACTAGGGATCGACCATAGGTCATGTTGTTAGCATAAATTATCAGAGCCCACGGAGAGTAATAAAGCCACTTCACTCCCTAAGGAAATTCCAAGAGGAAAAAAAAAAAAAAAATTCCAAGAGTAGTTAACACACTTCCACGACCTGGGGACCAAAGCCTGCCAAATCTTTTTTTTTTTTTTTTAGTTTTAGTATTTTTTTATTTTTTGGCTATACTGGGCTTTTGCTGATGCACTTGGGCTTTCTCTGTTGTGATTAGGAGATCGTGTTGTGGAGCTCTGGCTCTAAGGCACCGGTTCAGTCGTTGTATTAATAACTGGCAGGCTCTGGAGCAGGTGGGCTTTAGTAATTGTAGCACACTAGCTTAGTTGCTTCAAGGCATGTGGGATCTTCCCTGACCAGAGATGGAACTCACATCTGCTGCACTGACAGGGAGATTTCTCACCACTGGACCATCAGGCAAGTTCCTACATTCTTTATTACACAATGCTGAAACCTAAATCTTTCTTTTATGCCCTTTGGTTTTTTTTTCCCCTCTGATTTTTGTTGTTACCTTGGAATACCTCACCTAATTGCATTATTTAAAAATATTTTGTTGTGTTTACCTTCTATTTTATTGTTCAAAATAATGTCTAAGTCTCTCTTTAAGTGAGCTTCCTTGGCTATCTTGTAGCTATTTTGCTTCATATATTTTGAAGTTTCACTAGTCTATACAGTCATAACTTCATCTGTAATTTGGCAGAATTACAGATTTATAGATTGTAATTACAGAAATCTGTAGTTTCCCTCTATTTAGGTTTTTTTCACTTTTAAATTCAAAATTATTTTGGCTCTCCTAGATACAGCTGAGACTTATATTTGAAATATCCACGTTTGTTTTGAGTTTGAATTGTTCGAAATTGCAGTCACTGAAGTCTTTATGTCACCATATCTTCCAAGTAAAACTTGTGATTTTCAGACTTTATGTGCTTCAATAAAGGTTTACATTTTTGCACATAGGTCTGGAAATGTGTTCTAAATTGGTGTCATGGTATATTTGCTAATAAAATGTAGACTATTTCTCATATTGTGTTTTTGATCATTCTTACTAAAGAGAAAACAATGTTTTCAGTGAACCCAGGTGGCTCAGTGGTTAAGAATCCGCCTGCCAATGCAGGAGAACTGGGTTTGTTCCCTGGGTTGGGAAGGTCCCCTGGAGAAGGAAATGTCAGCCCTCTCCAGTATTCTTGCCTGGGAAATCCCATGAACGGAGGAGTCTGGATGGCTACAGTCCGTGCGGTCCCAAAGTGTTAGACATGATTGATGTGACTTAGCATGCATTCACGCACAATTTGTAAATGTTTGTTTTACCATAAATGCTAAAATACACGAGTTTAAAAAAAAATGTGGGTTAAAAATGTTTCTTCTAAAAGATCTGTTACTTATGGAAGGTTCCTTTTACCTTAAGTGTCTTTATGTATGCATCTGTGTGTGCAGGCAGAAACCTAGGTTTATATAAAAGCCATCATCATTTCCTGAATATTTTTATCTATTCTAACCTTTGAAAATTGTTCTTACATATTTTTCATGACCTTAGATTGTTTCATTTTAGTGAAATGAATATATAATTCCATTTAATATATGTATGCATGAAAATGTTCATATGATTTGATCAGTTATTTTTCTTGTATTTTGTATTCTTCACAGTTAGAGAAACTTCTATGAACTTTCTTTAGAGTTGTCGCTATATATTTGTCTGTGTATTATTAGTTAAAGTTTAGAGTACATAAAGTGAAGTAAATCTAAGCTGCTTAAGGAATGTTTGCTACTTATTTGCAAAAAGGTGGAGCAACAACATAATTGATTTTAAATTATTTCTGTTACACATCCAAGCTTCTGTGAACTCTCAAAAAAATACCTAGTATATCCTAAATAGTTAAAATGATTGTTGCTACTGAGGATGCTATCATATTTGCTCTGTAAAATTTGTAAAACACCTGAAGTTCAAAAGTAAATATGAATGCTTACTTACTATTGTATTTCGTAACTATTAAAAAAAGTCATTCATGGAGCAGAATTTTGAACATCACTAGTTAAAAGAAGCTTGTTAACAATACTCTGAAAAAAAAAATTAAGCTTGCTAAAACAAATGGCACATTTCTCCCACTCAAGAACTCTTGGGTCAGAGTATGCTTTTTAAAAATATTGCCTGTTTCCTTGATAGACACTTCATCCTGTGTCATACAAATACAGCACTCAAAAATAAATATGCCCATGTTGTTCTGATTATTTTATCATTTCCAGATCAGAATAGTTTCTGAAATGGTGTTTGGGTCATTTCTCATCTCTTTTTTTGGTTAGGATTATGGTAGAAAATATTGCTGTGTAAAAGTCATATTATAGTATAACACCAGTTCAGTCCTGCTCCCAGGACTGAGATAATGAGATGAATTGCATGTATGGATTTCCTTCAGTAAACTCTTTCCCTTCGGTAAATCTGCCTAGTCACGACCCTCTCTCTTGAGATGTGGGTTGTCTTCTGACCTTATGACCATTGTTCATTCAGTGTTTACTTGGTAATGGTTGCTATACGTTTGGTTTTCAGATCTTTACCATTGTCAAAGAAATTCCTTAACAGCCTATGTATGTTCACACAAAGATCATTAAAGCACCCTTATTCCATCAGAGCTTGAGTCCCTGTGACTTTCTTTCTTTCTCTCTGTCTCTCCATCTCTTTCCTTCAGGCTAATTCTCTGGCGCGTGGAGACCTGGCGAGCTCACTTTCTCGCCCAGGCTTTCAAGACCTCTTCGATAGGATGCCCTGTGCCCTCGTGAGTGGTACAAGCCCTGTGTCAAGTGCTTTATTGGTTCTCAGTGTAAACCAGGGAATATCAGCCTCCTTCTCTCTTGGACTTTCTTATCATGGACTCTGGACCACCAGGTCCATTAAAGGACCGCAGCATTAGGCTACGGATCAGGGAAGGCATGTATGAAGTGAAATTTACCTACAACACATTTTTAAAATATTTATTTATTTGGCTGCACTGGGTCTTCTTGTGGCAGGTAAGATCTTCATTCATCCTTGTGATTTTCAGCTTCTTTGGTTGTGACATGTAAACTCTTAGCTACAGCATGTGGGATCTAGTTTCCTGATCAGGGAAAGAACCAGAGCTCCATACATTGGGAGCTCAGGGTCTTAGTCACTGGATCATCACCAAGTCCCCAAACTAACATTTTTTAATGATAGATTCAGATCATCTTTTCCATAATAGTGCCCAAATACCCATGCAGTGATAATGCATTCCTCCACGTTCTTCTTATCCCATGACTCATGTTGACATGTTTAGGTGTTTCTGTGAGATTCCCATGCTGTGAATTTGTTTTTTTCCATTTGACTTGAACAGGTGTCTTGCAAAGAAAAAGGGACGCATGTGCCTAAACTATCACAATTAAAGGAGTAACTTCATGTCTTCTTACGTCCTTTCTGCTTTGGAAAATGAACACTCACATGTGTTTAGCAGAGATGCTGGGTTTTGGGAGTGGTGGTTTTCATCCCAAGCCCAGGTCTGATCTTTTCCAGTACACTCCATGCTCATATCACAGAGTCTCATCACAGTTTTGTATTTTCCAAAATGTTTACAAGAATCTTATTAGTCCTAATCTATGCTCAACTGTATTAAAATTTAAAATACAGCTCAGTGCAAATAAAGAATATCATCCTCTAACATAATGTACAATTTAATCCATTCAAAATTACCTGAGTTTAGTGAGATGAACATTTTTCTCTCTTCCTCTTAATGAGCATATAGCCCCATTTGAGTGTATGTCTGCACTCGGTGGAGAAGAGTTTGAGTAGGCTCTGGGAGTTGGTGATGGACAGGGAGGCCTGGTGTGTTGTGAGCCATGGGATCGCAAAGAGTCGGATTCGACTGAGCGGTTGAACTGAACCGTATATATGAAAATATTAACATGACTTGATCAATTTTTTCATTTTCTTCTTTTCTTTTTGCTTTGTTTTTTTGAAGAACTTCTGGGGAAGGGAGTGACTCCCCATTCCAGTATTCCTGCTTGGGAATTTCTTGGACAGAGGAATCTGGCAAGTTAGAGTGCATGGAGTCACAAAGAATGGGACAGGACTGAGTGACTAAAACTTTTCCTGTCTTTAGTATTCCTTACAGTTACAGAAACTTCTATCAATTTTTCTTAGAATTGTCTCTGTGAATCTGTCTGTGTTTTATTAGTTAAAGTCTAAAGTACATAAAATGAAGTAAAGTTTAAGCTCTGCCATTTAATGTTAAAATAAGTGCCAAAAGGTACAAGAGCAACATTACAGATTTTTAGTTATTTCTCTTGCACTTTTCAAGACTCTGATAAAAACAATCAAAGATATAGAGTATATACTAAATAGTTAAAATGATTCTTTCTGCCAAGGTTGTGGTTACCTAAAGAGTGAAGAGCAGATAAAACCAAGGAGGGTTTTAGAATGCAGAAGCTGAAAAACCAGACCCGTATTGTCTCCTGTCTGGAAATTCTTTTCCAACCCGCACCCAGACCATGACATTTTTGGTGGCTTGTTCAGGGACTTGGAGTCTCTTCCCCACCTCCTCGCTTCTCATTTCTCATAGGGACCCTCTGCCAAAAGGCAACTGCTCTGGTGGCAATTGAGGAACTCTGGCCAGGGTTACCTACTCTGGTGTATTCCAAACGCCCCACTGCTCACTGCACCCAGAGTAGCTGCCGCTTGAATGGGTGAGGGTCTCTCCTTTGTCTTTTTTCCAACTGAGGACTATACCAACCAGTATTGTGTGGGCACAGGTCAGACACATAAAAGCCATTAGGGTGCCTGCCACAGAAAGACTCCCATGTGAGGATAGGGGGCACGCAGAACAGATCAGGCCATAAGGGCATCCCCCCCCCCCCCCCCCCCCAACAAGACAAATTCCGTCCACCATGTCAGGCACATACTGGTTGAAGCAAACAGAAACCATTGTCCCCGGGCCACCGCCTCCCGTATATATTGTAAGGCAGATTCCTCAGCCTTCTTCCCTGTCACTTTCACTTCTTTCCCTGTGGGTCCAGACTGATTTACAGGAGCCTGGGTGTTGCCTCTGAGCCATCCCAAGAGTGCCTTCCACGTTTCAGGGAATCACCAAATGATGAGTCACCTGGTTGCCCCCAGGAATCTGTCTTTCTCTGCTCGTGTCACGTGGTGGCTTAGCTGCACGGTTCTCAGTGATCTCCTCTAACTGTCGGACGCAACTGTTGGGACGCTCGGCCATTTTGTGCAATAGTCGCACGGATAGATCACTGGGAGAAAAGGGACGCCTTTCTGTCAGCCAGTGACTCTCAGTACTCCCATTCTATGGTAGGTAGGCTAAGAGTGGGTTCTGTTACATCCCAGGAAGCTTTCTCATACTCAACCCTTGGCTACATTCTCAGAAACTGGATACTTTTGACCCTCCAGAAGGCCTGGCTCCAATACAAACAGGGAACCCCTAAAAATGGCCTCTGAATGGCACAGTAAGTTTTTCCAAAAGAAGGGAAAGGACTCAGAATTTCCTTACGTTCTGTTGCCTCCCTGTCTCCTGTCCCTCTCTGTCTCTCTCCATCAGATTTCCTAGATGGCCCCTCCTCAACCTTTCATATCCACATGATCTCTAGGAAAGGATTCTGAGGTTCCCTTTGGTCCAGGTCTGTCTTCTATATTCAGAAGCCTGAAGGATCAAAAAATGTCCTAAGATTATAAAGAATCCCCTTCTAAGGAAGCTTATCTCTCAAGTGGAGAAGGAACCAAGCTTCCCCCACTCTGGAACACCCTAAAGAATTCCCTTCTGAGTACTCCTGTTTTTCAGGGCTGGGAATGACCAAGCTTCCCCCAGTCCTGCAAATTCCCTTAACCCTTCAGATTCTTCTGATGGGACAAAGACCTCACTTCCCACCAGAGGGACAGTCCAAAATTTTTAAGAGCTGAAATGCCTCTGATATGAGAGTCAATTTGAGCATTATTTGGTCTATATTTTAGCTATAAAACTAAGATTACAGAAAGGTAAGATAACTTTTTGACACAGGATGGCCCTGATATTATTTAGACTCTGGAGAAAATTGGTTAAAATGAAATTTTCTTTCCCTTTGAAACTGCAAAACCCTTTCTTTTTGCATGTGCATTTAAAACCAACTAGCTTGTTAAAAGGCCTGCCTAGGGAAAAGCTTGAAGTTAACCCTTTCCATGTCCTTGAAATACACTGCCCATTTTGCCTGAGACCTGACTCAGCCTTGGGCAAAAACAGAACTTCAAGCCAAACAAACAAAATACAAGGGTCAAAAGGATATTTTAGGTCTCAGGCAGGAAACTATGAGATCTCTGTCTGTCTGTCTGGATTTATGTATGTCTCTGTGTGCTTTTTTTTTTTTTTAAATAATATGAGAAAGTTGGCTTAAAGCCCAACAGTCAGAAAACGAAGAACATGGCATCTGGTCCCATCACTTTATGGGAAATAGATGGAGAAACAGTGGAAACAATGTCAGACTTTATTTTTTGTGCTCCAAGATCACTGCAGATGGTGAGTGCAGCCATGAAATTAAAAGACACTCCTTGGAAGAAAAGTTATGACCAACTTAGATAGCATATTGAAAAGCAGAGACACTACTTTGCCAAAAAAGGTCCGTCTAGTCAAGGCTATGGTTTTTCCAGTGGTCACATATGGATGTGAGAGTTGGACGGTGAAGAAAGCTGAGTGCCGAAGAATTGATGCTTTTGACCTGTGGTGTTGGAGAAGACTCTTGAGAGTCCCTTGGCCTGCAAGGAGATCCAACCAGTCCATTCTAAAGGAAATCAGTCCCGGGGTTCATTGGAAGGACTGATGCTAAAGCTGAAACTCCAATACTTGGGCCAGCTCATGTGAAGAGTTGACTCATTGAAAAGATCCTGATGCTGGGAGGGATTAGGGGCAGGAGGAGAAGGGGACGACAGAGGATGAGATGCTGGATGGCATCACGGACTCAATGGACGTGAGTTTGAGTGAACTTTGGGAGTTGGTGATTGACACGGAGGCCTAGCGTGCTGCAATTCTTGGGATCGCAAAGAGTCGGACACAACTGAGCGACTGAACTGAACTGAAAGGAAAGTAAGCACTTACAAATCAGACAATTCTAACTCCAAGAGAAATTAACCTAAATGAATTTCACATTCACGTGAACTGGGGAATATTCAATATTAAATATCTAATATTAATGTTTGTTTGCTAATCTAATGTAGATGTGTCTTTGAGTCATTAAGCACAGTATTTTCATTGTCCCTAGGTTTATTATAAGTTAAATGTTGTTATATTTTATCTGTTCTAAGTTTGTCAACCAGGATAGTACCTCTAGGAAAGAAAAAAAAAAAACTTCAAAGAAAATGTAAAAGAGAAAAGAGCTTTTAGATAAAACTATTAAGAATAGTTATACTTTAGAAATGTCAGTCTAAAACATTCTCTATAGATTGTCGTAACCTGAATTTCTAGGGCTGTTCTAAACTAAGTGATAGAAGTTTATTGAATACCTAGGTCATTTCCAAATAAAATAAGATTCTGAAACATTCATTACTGAGGATTAACTTCCTCTTACAGAGAAACTAGAGATTTTGGACTATTCATGAATAATGCTTGATGCCATCCTGAGATATTCTCTAGATTTTTGTTGTTGTTGTTTATTATTACTGATATTATGTTCACCAATCTACAGAATGCTTAAGTTCTTACTTGCTTAAGGAAAGTAGCATGTGTATTTTCAGTAAAGAAGGTATGAGGAATGAAACTACATTTTATGAAAGAAAGAGGAAGTAGGTCTGACTTGCAGGAGGAATTTTCAAGATGGGAGAACAAAGTAATGGATACAGAAAGTGATAAAGTTTTATGGAAAGTGGATGCCAAGGGAAGAGTTTTGTGCATAAATATGAGTTTTCTTGAGATGTTGAGCTGCCTTTGACACTGGATTTTAAGTTTCTTTACCTCTGAAGTGATCTGTTCTATGTTTGCCTTTGAAATCTTCTTTGTTACTTTGGCTAAGAAAATACTTTGTTTCCCAGTGATCTATATGATTTTATCTGACTGAGCGTTAAAACCCCTTTTGATATTTGTCCACAAAACTTCCTAAATGACTTGACTTCTAGCTGCCTTTGGAATGCGTCAGAGGGCCCCTGAGATCTCCCAGGGAGCTATTAAACGACCTGGGTTCACTGGACATGTTAAATTACATGGGAAGTACTGTTGAGGGGGTGATAGATCTTCTCAGATTATGCTGTGTGGTGGGTGTTACCAATACAGATATCCTAAAATTATGTGGAGTTCATATAGATCTGATGTGCCCTAATAAAACGTGGTCAACTATAATATTCTACTTATCCTGTTAAAGTGTTACAAGTCACAGCAGTGACCAGGCTACACTGTCAATTGCAGTTTAATCAGATTTAAACATGCCTTCTATGGTTTCACTCTGATGCCTTTGTAAGACTACTGGTACTTCATGATTTATGAAAAGATTTTTCTAAGGTTAACCAAGAAACAACCTTGGTTTGCTATCTGGTAAGCTAGTACCAGACTGGAATTTAGTCTAATCTCTATGTTAATAGAACAAAGTTTTCTTAGAATGCAGCTTTCAATAAGAGATTATGAATTTCTTTGCCTTTAAGTGATTTATATTCATTTTTAAAATCTTTTGTTACTTTGGTGAAGTAAATAAGCATTACTTAAGGTTAGGGTACATGTAGATGAAGCTCATTCTTCTTCTACAAAAGTAACGCCTCATGGTTAGACTTTTGCCATCCTGATATCCTTAAAACATGGCCATGGTCTGCTCCTGAATCACAGAATAAATATGGTAATGTTGCCCTGATTATTTTATAATTGCTCTTTCAGATGAGAATAATTTCTCTAAAGGCTTGTGGATCGTAACTCATCCTCCTTTGTTCACATTAGAAATTGGATAGCAAGGATTACTGTGTAAAAAAATATATTTTATAATACCAGCCAAGCCACCAACTCACGACGAGGTCTCTGAACTTGCCGTTTTCATCTTGGGTCACGTTAGAAAGTCTTCCCATGGCCACATGGCATCTGTACTTTGTATTTCAGGGACAGCTGACATTCCAGGATGTGGCCATAGACTTCACTCAAGAGGAGTGGGAATGCCTGGACCTCGGTCAGCGGGAATTGTACAGGGACGTGATGTTAGAGAATTACGGGAACCTGGCCTCCTTGGGTGAGGATAACTGCCTTCCAGAATCCCTTATCTACCCACTGGTTTTTTGTTCCGTCATGTCAAGAATGTCTTCTGAAATTTTCTGCTTCCCACAGTGGTTTCAGATCTCTGCTCTCTAGGGGATAATGGGTTATTTCTGAGTTTAGAAAGAAAGGCTCCATGATGAATCGTTATGCTGGTGGTGTTTTTCTTCCTTGATGTACTCTGCCTCCTTCATTCTAGGTTAGTGGTAATTGTGTAAGTTCTGTGGTATTAAATAGTTGCACCCTCTCTTAATTTCACATTGACACTACTTAATTTTGCCTTAGTACTACTTGACCAGAATCTCAGGATCTGATTGTTAGGTGTTTGTTAGTATTGTATAGTGGCTTTGAATAAAGTGTTTTGAGGAAATCATTTTCTAGTAGAAAATGCATTCTTGTCTCACCTGAATACATATTGGATTCGATACAGATGAATCTCTAACAACACAAATATTTCCTTCTCTGATGAACAGGGCTTGTCTCTGTGCTGGACCTGGTCACCTTTCTGGAGCAATTGAAGGATCCCAGGAATATAAGGAGAATGGAGACAACAGCCATTTACCCAGGTAGGTATGAATGGTTGGAGATGATGACTCAGATGAGAGGTCAAAGGAACAGCAAGGAACTCAGGCTTCCTCACCAGGTTTTGGAAGATTTGCTTCAATGGAAATAGTTTTCGACAACCTGCGTTTGTGTCTGCTACTGTCATAGAAATGTATCATCTGCCCCATGGTCTCTCTGAAATCATTCATGAATTTATCTCCAGTGATTACTTTTCTCCATCACAGTGTGACCTGAAAGTCTCCTCTTGGCTTGTGACAAACTCCATTCATTCGTTGCTCTTTGATTTCTTTGGGGCCCTAGGAAAACTCTGCCCATTTCTGAGTAACTGTATGACAGTCCTTTTAAAGTTTCCTTCTACGTCTAGACAGAAATGTGTGAGTGGAGTGGTAGACAAATTGCCAAACTGCTTGGAATACTCGGGACGGGTTTTTGTTCTCTGATTTATAATTTCTTTTCCACTGGGAGCGACACATAGGACCTTCTAAATAAATTTCAAATTCAAGTAATTTTTCACTGCAGAAAGCAAAACCTGGTGAAAATGAAACAATGCACATCTCAGGTTGACTTGAAAGTTTCGCTTTTCCTTATATGATCTCATATTAAATATCTCTAGTGTATTTACCCCAATCCTAACATGCTAAAATACTTTATTGTGTTCTATTATCTCATAGAATTTTAAAATAAATTGACATAAAATCTTAGCACATTTTGCACTGCATTATTAATGGTTGATTCAGACTATGGCAATTTTTAGATTATATAAAGAAATCTTTATTAAAATTTCTAATTGGAATATAGCTGTTTTCCAATTTTGTACTCCTATACAGCAAAGAGAATCAGTTATGCATATCAGTCAGTTCAGTTCAGTCGCTCAGTCGAGTCTGAGTCTGCAATCCAGGCCAGGCTTCCCTGTCCATCACCAACTCCCAGAGCCTGCTCAAACTCATGTCCATAGAGTCAGTGATGCCATACAACCATCCCATCCTCTGTCATCCCCTTCTCTCATCTTCAGTCTTTCCCAGGATTAGGGTCTTTCTCAGTGGGTCAGTTCTTCACATCAGGTGGTCAAAGTATTGGAACTTCAACTTCCTCATGTCTTTCCAATGAATATTGAGGACTGATTTCCTTTAGGATGGAGTGGTGTGATCTTCTTGCAGTCCAAGAGACTCTCAAGAGTCTTCTCCAGCACCGCAGTTCAAAAGCATCAATTCTTCAGCACTTAGCTTTCTTCGTGGTCCAACTCTCACATCCATACATGAGTACTGGAAAAACCATAGCTTTGTTTAGATGGACCTTTGTCAGCAAAGTAATGTTTCTGGTTTTTAATATGCTGCCTAGGTTGGTCATAGCTTTTCTTCCCAGGAGCAAGCCTCTTTTACTTTCATGGCGGTAGTCACCATCTGCAGTGATTTTGAAACCCCCAAAAATAGTCTCTCACTGTTTCCACTCTTTCTCCCACTGTTTGCCATGAAACAATCTGACCGGTGCCATGATCTTTGCTTTTTGAAGGCTGAGTTGGAAGCCAGCTTTTTCAGCCTCTTCTTCCAGTTTGATCAAGACTCTCCTCAGTTCCTCTTCCCTTTCTGTTACAAGGGTGGTTTCATCTACATATGTGAGATTATGGATATTTCTCCCTGAAATCATGATTCCAGCTTGTCCTTCATCCAACCCGGTATGTCACATGATGTACTGTGCATATAAGTTAAATAAGCAGGGTGACAGTATACAGCCTTGACATACTCCGTTCACAATTTGGAATCAGTCCATTGTCACATGTCCAGTTCTCACTGTTGCTTGTTGACATGCATACAGATTTCTCAGGAGGCAGGTAAGGTAGTCTGGTGTTCCCATCTCTTTAAGAATTTTCCACAGTTTCTTGTTGTCCACACAGTCAAAGGCTGTGGTGTAGTCAATAAAGCAGATGTCGTTGTTTCTCCAGAATTCTCTTGCTTTTTATATGATCCAAGGGATGTTGGCAATTTGCTTTCTGGTTCCTCTGCCATTCTAAATCCAGCTTGAAGATTTGGACGCTCTCGGTTCACGTACTGTTACAGCCTCACTTGGAGAATTTTGAGCCTTTGCTATTGTTTAAAATGAGGGAAATTGTGTAGTAGTTTGAGTGTTCTTTGGGATTGGAATGAAAACTGACCTTTTCCCTTCCTGAGGCCACTGCTGACTTTTCCAAATTTGCTGGCTTATCAAGTGCAGAACTTTAGCATTATCATCTTTTAGGACTTGAAATAGCTCAGCTGGAGTTCTATCACCTGCACTAGCTTTGTTGGTAGTCATGCCTTCTAAGGCTGACTTGACTTTGGATGCCAGGATGTCTGTTACTAGGTGAGTGATCACATCATCGTGGTTATCTCGGTCATTAAGATCTTTTTTGTATAGTTCTTCCATGTATTTTTCCAACTTCTCTTAATATCTTCTGCTTCTTTTAGATCCATCCCATTTCTGCCCTTTATTGTTGCCATCTTTGCATGAAATATTCCTGGTACCTCTAATTTTCTTAAAGGGATCTCTAGTCTTTATCGTTCTATTGATTTCCTTCCCATTTAGGTCTCCACAGAACAATGAGTAGAGTTTCCTCTTTGAATCATAGTTTGAAAGTCTCTCTTCTTATTTAATTTCTTAAAACTAGTACTTTATTAAGTATATCTTATTTGTATTCAACTTCCCCTAGTTTCTGACCAGTTCTCTGTCACTATCATTTATGATTCTTAGATTGAAACATCTAATAGACCATTCTCAGAAACATGTGGCAAGAAGTGGATTTAAGAATTACTAGGCATATAGGATTTGTGAAAGTGTTTGGTGTCTCCACTTAAGATGACTAAAAGGAAGAAGTAATCATTAGATTGCCTATAACCTCTTAATTCACTGGTCCTTGGAGGTTTCTGTCTTGTTTCTTCCCCTATAACCTATTTCTTTGCCATCTCATTTTGTCCAGCATTCTGTGTGTGGTCTCTGTTTTGAAGAGTGCAGCAACCTAGTTACTCTTCCTTCTGGTATCTGCACCTTGGTGGGTGAGGTTGGTCCAGAGGTTTGTGCCCTTATCCTCTCCTGATCTGTGCTCTGATTGCTGTTAACTGTGAAGAGAGCCTGCCCTGGATATTCAGGGCTGTGTTTCCCCCTTGTTCTGTGGTTGTTACTCCCCTCTCTCTGGTGGGGCCTGCTCCCTGCATGGTGGAATAGAGCCCCCAGATCTGAGTCTTCACTGTGATTCTGATCTGTGGTGCTAGGCAGGTGGGATTGGAGCACACCCACTGGGAGAGAAGTCACTGAGTATTACTCCTCTGGGGATGTTCACCTCAGGGTGTGCTCTGGTGTCCCCTCTCATGTGTTCTGCAAGTTCTCACAATATGTAGTGTTGGCACTACTCTTGGCTCTCCTTAACCGTGGGAGTGATGGCTCATGCCCCTGGTGACTCTCAGCTGTTGTTTTCACAAGGTCACCAGCATAGATTCAGTGAAGTCAGATCCTGGGATTGCACTGAGCGTGGAGCTGGACCCGTTGTGGTGCAACGGGACAGCTCAGGCTCTGTCCTGGCCCGCCCCCTTGAGTAGGAGCCCACAAAGTCTACAGCTACTAAAGCTATACCTGCCATGAGTGAGAGAGCCCTAGTCGTTGATTCAGATGCTCTGTAGGGGCTGAGGTTACAAAGATGGTCATGGGTGTAAGGCCATGGCTTGTGTTGCTACAAGGAGAGGTTTCAGCTTTTCTTCTTTATCCCTGGGTTTCACCTGTGCTTTCTGCTCCATCTGTGCATATGGTCAACTCACAGCTGTCTTCTCCTGAGGCTGCCCCAGAGCACAGGATTGTTCTGATTGTGGAGGATGTCGATGGGGGAGGCCATGGCTGGGGCCTCAGAAGACCTACGTGGGTAGAGTTCTTCGTAGTCCTTGGCTAGCAGGGGCGGGCACAAGGCACAGGAGTTGCAATGGGCTTCTTTTTTGGGCATTCCTCACCAGTGGTGCTCTGCTCTATGGTGGTTCAGGCTTCACCACAAACATCCCGTTTGCAGAGCTCCTGCCTCACTCCAATCCCTTCAGGATGTTTCCTCACAGCCAACTGTAGTCCTCTGCCTTGGTATGCTCTCCAAACTCCACCTTTCAGCACCCAGCTCTTGTCTGCATTGCTGGACATGCCTCTAAGGCTGGGTGGGCAGGGCTGAGGTCAGTACCCTGTGTGCAGGTCTCACTCTGTCCTGCTACCACACCCTGGTTGCCATGTTCTCTTCCCACAGAGAATGAGGCTCTCCTTCTGTGCAAACTGAGCTCCCCCAGTGAGGGGCTTCCTCGGATATGGAGACCTCTCCTCACTTTCATCTCCCCGCAGGGTTGCAGGCCCCAACCCCCTTTCTCTCCTCTTCTTTTTCCTTCTTCTTTCTTTTGTCCTACCCTGCAGAGCAGGAATCTTTCATGTCCTTTCAGATTTCCAAGCGCCTCTGCTAGTGTTAGCTGGGCTCTGTGAGAATTGTTCCATTTCTCATTCATTTGTGGAGAGAGTTATGATCTCCACATCTGCCTAAGCCTCTGGCATCTTGATCCTTCCATCTCTATTTTATTTTTAAACTAGCTGTGGTCATCATTTTCTCTAAATCTTTAAAGATATTCACTGAGAATAGCAGGTAAAATTACTTGTTTTTTGGTATCTTTCAGCTGTGTCTCCACAAGACACCCAGAATTTGATGCCAAAGAATCCAGCGTTAGAAGAAGTATTCCCAAAAGGAAACCTAGGAATATATCAAATATTTCACCTCAGAAACTTAAATTTAATGAAAGATCGGGAATATACGAGGGTAAATGAAAAACAGAGAGGATGTTTCTATGGGCATAAAGAAATGGAGACAGTGACACATAATGCTAACATTACTGGCAAAAGAAATGAGCAGCGTGAGTCAAATTGGGAAAAACACCAACTTCAGTCTTCAACATCTGCTGAGAACTGTAAGTGTTTAAGAAAAGATTTCCATCCTTTTTTGAAATATTCGTGTTCTCTAAAAGAAAACGTGGAAAATCTGGAAGATAATCTAGTCTCTACTGCAAATACTCATTCTGAACAAAGGCTTCGACTGAACATACATTCAAGCGTGTCTGAACACCTACAATTTAACAATGAGTGTGAAAACTCACAATCTAATCAATTTGAGGGATCCGTGAGCAGGGTGTCATTATTCTTTCCCCAAGAGATATTTTCTCTCCATTCCAAGATGTATAATGTTGATGATAATGGAAGAGATGCAATCCAACCATCATTGTTCAATACATATCGTGATGTGGTTAATACACAACAACTTTCCATATATAATAAAATGAGTCTGACCTTAAGTAAGAGCTCCAGCTCCAATAATTACAAGAATATTTATGGTGGACTGAGAAGATATTCAGGAAATGAAACTAGGTATACAGTTGAAGGAGACTCAAACCTTATGAAACATCAGGGACCCAAATCTTCAAACAAGGATTCTAAAAGCAATAAATGTAGAAATACCTTTGATCAAATGTCAGGTTTTTCTCTAGATAAGAGTACTTGTACTGGAGAGAGGACTTGTAGTGAATATAGTAAGGTTTCTAATCACTGTTCAGACCTTACTCAACAGGACATTGTTCAGAATCCACAGAAAGAAAACAAGTGTAAGATACGTGAGAAAGTATTTAGTAAGTCATCCAGTCTAAGTAGACATAGGAAAATTCATACAGGAAGGGAATCTTTCAAGTGTACAGAATGTAGCAAAGCATTTAACTCTCACTCACTTCTTACTCGACATCAGCGAATTCATGCTGGAGAGAAACCTTATAAATGTACAGAATGTAGCAAAGCCTTTACTTACAACTCAGAACTTATTGAACATCAGCGAATTCATACTGGAGAGAAACCTTATATATGTAAAGAATGTAACAAAGCCTTTCGTTGTTCCTTTTTTCTTACTCGACATCAGCGAATTCATGCTGGAGAGAAACCTTATAAATGTACAGAATGTAGCAAAGCCTTTACTTACAACTCAGAACTTATTGAACATCAGCGAATTCATACTGGAGAGAAACCTTACATATGTAAAGAATGTAACAAAGCCTTTCGTTGTTCCTCATTTCTTCGTCGACATCAGCGAATTCACACTGGAGAGAAACCTTACAAATGTACAATATGTGGCAAAGCCTTTACTTACAACTCATATCTTACTCAACATCGGCGAATTCATACAGGAGAGAAACCTTATAAATGTACAGAATGTAGCGAAGCCTTTATCAGTTCCTCATATCTAACCCATCATCAGCGAATCCATACTGGAGAGAAGCCTTATATATGTAAAGAATGTAACAAAGCCTTTCATCGTTGTGCAGCTCTTACTCGACATCATCGAATCCATACTGGGGAAAAACCATACAAATGTAAAGAATGCGGCAAAGCCTTTATTAGGAGTTCTACCCTTACTCAACATCACCGAATTCATACCGGGGATAGACGTTATAAATGTGCAGAATGTGGCAAGGCCTTTATGAAGTGTTCTCATCTTAATTATCATCGGCGCACGCATACTGGAGAGAGACCATATAAATGTACTGAATGTGGCAAAGCCTTTTATCAGAACTCATGTCTTACTCAACATCGACGAATACATACTGGAGAGAGACCTTATGAATGTACTGAATGTGGCAAAGCCTTTGGTCGGAGTGCTTATCTCACTAAACATCTGAGAACACACACTGGAGAGAAACTCTAGTAATGGAACAAGTGATGGAAGAGGTTTGCCCTAAGCATGGATCAGAAAACCCAAGAGCTTATACCAAAAAACAATGGAAATGATGTAACCAATATGTAGAAAAGTAATCAAAAGTTAAATCAAAATAAATATCAGAGATTGCATACTAGAAGGCATTTCATCAATCTTGTTTTCAGAAGTTTCTCTAAAGGAGAATGACTGTAGGGAATACTCCATAGATAAAACACATAGAAAATGGACATATTAGCATGAATCATGAGATGAGGGTTGATGGTTAGAAAGTTACAATTCTTAGCAATGTATGTATGCTTGTTAATAATGACGTGATTTGAAATTATTGGAAGTAAATGTAATTCATCACTCAAATAATCCATACTGTGCCTTCTTTCTAGTGTGTTTGCAAACATGGAAGTTTTATGGTTTATTAAAGATTAGCCTTTTTACATTGTGTTGCAACCATTTCTATCCTCCATTAGAAGATGAAGGATACTGTAGTGTAAAATGTACAATAAACATCTAAGTGGAGATGTTTGGCATTGCTGTGAAATATCCTGGAGGTTGCCATGATGTAAGTGATCATTTAATCTTTCCATGTGTTAAAGTAAGACAGACGTTGGTTGTAAGGTTTCAATAGAAATATCCTTGATTTGTAAGAACACAATGACAGTTCACTGCAATATTGATGCATCTTTATAATATCAACACAGTCATGATTATTACTTGACAATGTTGAAATAAAGACAGTGGTAACCAAGAAACGCTGGAGAAGGCAATGGCACCCCACTCCAGTGCTCTTGCCTGGAGAATCCCATGGATGGAGGAGCCTGGTAGGCTGTAGTCCATGGGGTGGCGAAGAGTCAGACACGGCTGAGCGACTTCACTTTCACTTTTCACTTTCATGCATTGGAGAAGGAAATGGCAACCCACTCCAGTGTTCTTGCCTGGAGAATCCCAGGGACCGGGGAGCCTGGTGGGCTGCTGTCTATGCGGTCACACAGTCGGACACGACTGAAGCGACTTAGCAGCAACCTAGAAACGTATTAGGAACCCTTCCTGGAAAAGTCATGGAATTAGTGTATATCATGCTTGCTAAGTGCTTCCTAGGCTTTGTTTGGTAAGCTGTAAAAGTCACAAATCTCACATCATTATGTCAAAAAATGAATATCTTTCTCTGTACTTTTGATGTATATTTAATCATGGATAATACCATGGATTGTAAAGGGTTTTATTTCAACTATGTGTGAAATCAATACATGGTTATTAATAAAAGTGAATGGCTTTTAGTGTTTCGGTTGATTGTAACGAGTGAAAATGTTAACCCACCACCAACAGCAACCTCGCCCACCTTAGTTAAGGTTGTTTTGAAGAGACCACAGTGAACTATTTGGTAGCACAGAGAGATGGCCTATGTGGAAGTTAGTTTACTCACTAGCTTTAAATTTCTCGTAACTTTATATATATATATTCCCTCATTTCTATGTTGTATCTCCTCTCCCATTTAGTAACTACTTGGACACTGGGATGATTCTAGTAAGAAATATTATACAGAGTATTGTTGACAGTTTCCCTGAACTCCTCCATGCTGTGGCTGCCTCAGCATCTGTCTCGGGAGCAGGCAGCCTTCAGGTCCTTGAGCTCACACCAGCCAGTCCTGTGAGCACCTCCACTAGATGACCACCTTCCTGAGACCAGCAGTCTTGCTGAACCCCAGGGTCTACTGAACAGGCCCCTGTTCAGTCACACTGAGAGAGTCAATTTCCAGGCAGGTTGATAACTCTGGGGGTCCCAAAGGAGAGAGGGGTCTGGAATTCTCAAGGAGGAAGAAAGAACAAACTTTTTTTTTTTTCCCCCTGTGTATTCCTTAGGATTATGTAAGAAATTATCCTGCTTGAGGACAGTCTGGAAAAAAACCTGGCTAGTCCTGTTGTCTTAAAATGTAAATTATGGGAGTGGGTCGAGTGAGGTCTTTACAACCTCTAGACATTCTTTTGATTCAGTGTAATAATTAAAAGTATATAACTCCTTTGCTAACACTAGTGAGGGGGCACTCTCTCCCCTTCTAATATCTGTGTCAGAAGCTTTCTCTCTCTCTCTTATACTTTAATAAAACTTTATTACGCAAAAGCTCTAGTGATCAAACCTCATCTCTGGCTCCAGATTGAATTATTCTCCTCAGGAGGCCAAGAATCCAGGGGTCTTTTTTGGTTGAGCAGCAACCTTTCAACACCCTCACAGTGCTCACCAGAATCCTTGACTGGTTTGAATGGATTAATCCACAGTCACCCTAGGGAGCCCGAGGCACTTCACTCAGGGTAACTTATAAAAGCTGAACTGCAAGAACTCCTGTTTTCTCTGCCTGATCCTAGCTTAGACCTCTCAGAAATTCCTGCCCCAAATCCTTCCCTGCATAGAGGTCTTAGGTGTGGTGAGTGTGAGGCTTTGAGCTCAGGACTCCTGAACATTGATTTAGGGGAAGAAACATCAGAAAAAAAGGGGGATTTGCTGATGACTCCTTTCACAACCACACTGTAAACCTGCAGATTCACAACATCTTAGAGTGGGGACCTGACCGCGAGGGATTTGTATTCATTGAAGTGGTTCAGAAAGAATCTAGCCAAGTAGTTTCCTTCTGGTTTCCCATCAGGATCACATGACCAGTGTCAGGAAATGACCTCACTGATGCCCTCTCAACAGTTCAGTGTTGCCTCTGTGGGAGCATCAGTATGGTGTGTAGGAAGTGCTCCAAGAGATTCTAAGCAGAGGCCTGGGTTAAGGACATGGCTCCTGGTCCATTTGTGAGAGCTGAGCCCCGGAGTCAGTCTGAGGAGAGGCAGCAGGGTTGGTCTAGCTGGATTTGGACAGGGGAAGTCAGTCAGCTCACATCGTCTGTGTGAGTAGAGTGTTAGGAGCTCTCTGTGGGGAGAGAACAATCAAGAAATTAGTTCACAGGCTGGTCTCCAGGTAGGAATTGATTGTTCCTGAATCTCTCCTGAGACAGAGGACGGGAGAGGTCAGTCTTTTCAGCTTTTCAAGGTCCTTCTGTCTGTAGGAGCGGTGGTTGCAGGTTAAAGAGCTGTGTTGATGCCCTCCAAAGTATTTTCTCAAAACTCAGAAGTGCGTTTGCAGTGTAACATCCCCAGAGAAGACAGAGCAGGAGGAAGAAGAGGAGGAAATGGCAGCTTCTCAGGTAAATGTCCTATCCTGGGTCTCGGGCTGTGTCTATTTTTTCTCCTGAAATGCCCAAATGAGAATATGCAAGCCTTTAGCTCTCCGCTCCTAATTTTTCTTCCTGGGTATTTGTTATCATCTTATTTTTTCCCATTTCTACTTATAATAGTGAAAACCTGCCCTTTAGACTACTTCCTTGTGTCTCAGAGTCTTTTCTCCGTTGTCTGCATCCACGCTTTCTATGGAGCATGAATTCTCAACACGGATCAGCGACTTGCAACTGTTGAAAATATTATTTTTGTCTTTCCTGGCTGGAACCATGGAGAGTGCAGAAGAAAAAGAAGCTTCCTGCTGTGCCAGAAACCCTTAAGAAAAAGTGAAAGAATTTCGCAGTGCGTAAAATCAAGCATCTGAGAAAGAAGTTTGCCCAAAAGATGCTTTGAAAGGCAAGGAGGAAGCTTATCTATGAAAAGGCTAAGCATCACCACAAGGAATACAGGCAGATGTACAGAATTAAAATTTGAATGGCTAGGATGGCATGAAAAGCCAGCAACTTCTATGTACCCGCGGAACCCAAATTGCCGTTTGTCATCTGCCAGGGTCCAGCCCCGGTGGATGCAGGGTAATTTGAAGTGGGGACGGAGTCAGTGTCCTAGGAATTAATTGCTTAATTAAAGATATAGAGGGAGATTAGAAAGAAATAGTGTAGTAGGAAAATTAGTGGAGAAAAAGAGGCTGAGTAACTTGGTGTTCGTGGGATAGCATCCACGCTCCAGATGGGAATTCAGCCAGAAGGGGAAAGAAAGAACGACACGGGGGAATCAGTCTTTCCAGAAACTGATCCGATTTCTTTATTTTTTAGGTTTCCTTATATACCCTTTGTTACACATAGAGACAAATGGAAATTTTAAAGTCATACTGGGGTCAGCAGTCCTGACCTTTATCAAAATCAGGAGCTTCATATAAATGTATACAAAAAAGGTCTTAGGGGTTTTACCTCATTTTCTGGCCATGACGCCTGCTGACATTTTATGATTCTTTCTTTCTGATAACAGTCAGTCAACCAAAAACTTATTTTCCAGGGGTGATTTTTCTTAAACCAGGCACCACCCTCTGAAGGTACCAGATAAAATTGCATTCCTATAGGGTGAGGGTGTAGTGAGTTACAATTAAGAAAGGAATTTACTTAGCCTAAGGTTTAACATGATTAATCTTAAAGGTTAATACTTATTTCTCCTATATGCTAGTTATATTCATTACAAGGGCAGGGAATATGGAGATTTAGCAGCAAACATCAGCCCAACAAATGAAAACCCTTCACCAATGTTCCCCTTAAAATCTATTTAGTCTTAAGATAGTGATAAAGTTACATTTTTACATAGCAAGGACACAGGGATTTATAACAAAGTACAGTGATCTATAACAAAAGAGAAAATTCATTAACTCAAAAAGTCTAGTATTGCTAACATCAAAAGCTACTATATTTCCTTTTCTATATTCCAAATACATTAATATATTCCCAGGTGCCTAAGGATATGGAGGCCTGACGGCGATCATTGACTCAACAATGAAAAAAGCCCTGTGCTAATTAAGATTTTCAAAATACTCCAAACTCTCTGTGCTGTTTATGGTTGAGAGGTAGTAAACAATCATGTGCATAGTGGCAGGAGTGTGGATAACCCTGTCACACAAGCTAGTCTTCCAGCAGAGAGGTTTGACCTGAGACACCCTTGTCATGCCCAGGAATTTTTATTGACTGGAGCTGCAAGTTTACTCCTTCTCCGAGAGAACTGATGGGGAACAGCCCCCCATAAAGTCGGAGGTGTAGGTGAGAGCATGAAACAGGAAAGTGGGTAGACTCTGGTTTTGGGGGTAGATGCTCGGGAACAGGGGGTTTCCTGAGGCTCGATCCTGCCTTTGCGTATGCTAAAGCCTCCTTCCTCATGACCTTTGCCATGGGCAGAGTCCCTCACGCTGGCTCCCTGCAGTCATCAATATCAGAGGTATCAACAGCGTGAGCCCAAATGTTCGAAAGGTGCTATAGCTCCTTCGCCTCCGGCAGATCTTCAGTGGCATCTCTGTGAAGCTCAACTAGGCATCAGTTAACATGCTGAGAATTGTGGAGCCCCATTGCATGGAGGTACCCAAATCTGAAGTCTGTAAATGAATTGATCTACAAGCGTGGTTATGGCAAAATCAACAAAAAGAGAATTGCCCTGACAGACAATGCATTGACTGCTCGATCTCTTGGGAAATATGGAATCATCTGCATGGAGGATCTGATTCATGAGATATATACCATTGGAAAATGTTTCAAAGAAGCAAACAACTTTCTGTGGCCCTTTAAATTGTCTTCTCCACGAGGTGGAATGAACAAAAAGACCACCCATTTTGTACAAGGTGGAGATGCTGGCAACAGGGAAGACCAGATCAAAAGGCTTATTAGAAGGATGAACTAAGGTATCTACCAGGGTTATTTTTGTAATCTGGTCAGTTAATAAACAATTGAAACCAATTGGAAAAAAAATTTCTTTTTGTGAGAGATCAGCATGGGGAGTCACTTATATCCTCACTCCCAGTGGAATGTGGTTTGCTGTTGGGATTTTAGGGACGTTGGGAAATGCAGTGATGACTTAGCACCTGGGTGCAATTTAGATATTCGAAACAGAGTGCAATACTGCCACTACACATAGAACAACTCTCTTCTGTCCACGGGATTTTCCAGGCAAGAATTCTGCAGTGGGTTGCCATTTCTCATCCCGGGGATTCTCTCCACCCTGAGACTGCAGCTGCATCTCCAGCATTGGCAGGCAGATTCTATACCAATGAGCCAGATGGGAAGCCAGTGACTCAACTCAGTGGTTCAGAGTTTTTCAGAAAATTTTCGACGGGTATTGTACAGGGACATGATGTTACAGAACTATAGGAACCTGGCTGGCTTGGGTGAGGACAGCTTCCTTCCAGAAGCCCTTATCTATCCACTGGGTTTTAGTTCCATCATTTCTAGAATGTTTCTGAAATTTTCTGATTCCCAAAATAGTTTGAAATCTCTCCTTTAACTAGGGGAAATGGGTATGTATGACTTTAGAAAGAAAGGCTTCAGGATAATTCATTATGCTGGTAAGCTTTTTCTTCCTTGATGTACTCTGCCTCTTTCTGTGAGAGTCAATTCCTAGGCATGTTGATAAGAAGTCCAGGGTGCCTGAGGAGTGGGGGTGCCTGGGACTCTCGAAGAGGAGATAGGGGTCTGGAATTCTCAAGGAAGAGGAAAGGACAAATACCTTTTTTTCCCCTAATTCCTTGATCTCAGACACATAAAATGACTTTTTTAGATGTCTTTATGTGTCTTAGATACATAACTTTTTCTTTAAGTCCAGAACTGATGATTAAATAAAAAACAACTTAGTTTAAACTCTGTACTAGGGATTCTATAACAACAATGTATCCTGCTTGAGGACGCTTTCTCCTTCCTGAAAACCTGACTAATCCTGATATCTTAGAATTTATATTATGGGAGTGGGTCTGGTTCAGTTCAGTTCAGTCACACAGTCCTGTCTGACTATTTGCAATGCCATGGACCGCAGCACAGCAGGCCTCCTTGTCCATCACCAATTCCCGGAGTTTACTCAAACTCATGTTCATTGAGTCGGTAATGTCATCCAAACATCTCATCCTCTGTCATCCCCTTCTCCTCTCGCATTCAATCTTTCCCAGCATCAGGGTCTTTTCAAATGAGTCAGCTCTTCGCATCAGCTGGCCAAAGTATTGGAGTTTTAGTTTCAGCATCAGTCCTTCCAATGAATATTAAGAACTTATTTCCTTTAAGATGGACTGATTGGATTTCCTTCGAGTCCAAGGGACTTCCAAAAGTCTTCTCCAACACCACAGTTCAAAACCATCAATTCTTTGGTGTTCAGCTTTCTTTGCAGTCCAACTCTCACATCTACACATGATTACTGGAAAAAACATATCTTTGACTAGATGGACCTTTGTTGGCAAAGTAATGTCTCTGCTTTTTAATATGCTGTCTAGGTTGGCTATAACTTTTCTTCCAAGGAGCAAGCGTCTTTTAATTTCATGGCTGCAGTCACCATCTGCAGTATTTTGGAGCCCTGCCCCACCAAAAAAAAAAAAAAAAAGTCTATCACTGCTTAGATTGTTTCCCTATCTATTTACCAAGAAGTGATGGGACCAGATGCCATGATCTTCATTTTCTGAATGTTGGGTTTTAAGCCAACTTTTTCACTCTCCTCTTTCAGTTTCTTCTTCTTCTTCTTCTTCTTTTTTTTTTTTTTAGAAAGAAGAACCTTTATTTACATTGAGTTGAGCTCTTCTTCAAAAAAAAAAAAAAAAAAAAGAACATCTCTTCTATTTATTTTGTCCTGAATTCTTTTCTTAATTGAAGTATAGTTGATGTACAATATTACATTACTTTCAGGTATATACCATAGTGATTCAGTATTTTTACAGATTATACTCCGTTAAAAGTTATCACAAGATAATGGGTATAATTCCCTATACTATACAATATATCCTTGTTACTTATCTATCTTATACATAGTAGTTTTTAAATTTTATTTATTTTAATTGGAGGATAATTACTTTACAATATTGTAGTGGTTTCCTCTTTCAGTTTCATCGAGAGGGTCTTTAGTTCTTCTTTGCTTTCTGCCATAAGTCATCTGCATATCTGAGGTTACGGATATTTCTCCTGGCAATCTTGATTCCAGCTTGTGCTTCATCCAGCGCAACATTTTCCATGATGTACTGTGCATATAAGTTAAGTAACCAGGGTGAAAATATACAGCCTTGAGTATTCCTTTCCCAATTTGGAACCAGTCTGTTGTCCCATGTCCAGTTCTAACTGTTGCTTCTCGACCTGCATACAGATATCTCAGAAAGCAGGTCAGATGGTCTGGTGTTCCCATCTCCTGAAGAATTTTCCACAGTTTGTTGTGATCCACACGGTCAAAAGCTTTGACATAGTCAATAAAGGGGTCAGGGTCTGGTAGGGTCTTTCTATTGTGAAGTTCTAATCCTGTTATCCTCAAATGTAAATTGTGCGAGTGGCTCTGGTAAAATTTTTACAAACTTGAGACATTATTTTGATTTATTGTAATTACTGATTAAAAAAGTATATAGCTCCCTTGCTTAGATTAGCAAGGGGGGCACACTCCACCCCCTTCTGATGTCTATGTCAGAAACTTCTCTGTCCCTTTTTCACTTTAATAAAACTCAAATGCTCTTGGGCGATCAACCCTGGGGCCTGGTCCCTGGTCCCAAAGTTAAATCTTCTTGTTTGGAGATCATGAATCTGACACCCTTCACTGTAGCCTATCACTGCATTCTAGGTTAGTGGTAATTGTATAAGCTCTGTAGTATTAAATAGTCACGCCTTTTCTTAATTTCACAGTTACACGCTTACCTTGCCTTCGTAGTACTTGACCAGTATCTCAGGATCTGATGTTATGTATTTGTTAGTGTTATCTAGGTGATTTGAATAAAGGATTTGGGAAAATCATTTTCCAGGCTGTATTAACAGTGTCCCTTGCATTCTCGTCTCCACTGAACACATATTGGATTGGACACTGATGAGTCTCTGACAACACAAATATCCCTTTCTCTGATGAACAAGCCTTGTGGGCTCTAAGCTGGACCTAATCACCTTTCTGGAGCAACTGAATGATCCCAGGAGTATAAGGAGAATGGAGACAATAGCCATATTCCCAGGTATGTATGAATGGATGGAGATGATGACTCAGATAAGAGGTCCAAGGAGCAGGGAGGAAGTCATCCTTCATCAGGTGGTTTTGGAAGATCATCTTCAGTGGAAATGATTTTGGAAAACCTGGGTTTGTGTCCACTGCTGTCATAGAAATGTATCACCTGCCCTATTCTGTCTCTTAAATCATTCATAAATTCATCCCCAGTGAATACTTTCCTTCATCACAGTGTGAACTAAATGTCTCCTCTTGAAACTGCATTCGTTGGTGGCTCTTCCATTTCTTGGGGGTCCTAGGAAAACTGCCCATTTTGAGTAACTGTATGACAGTCCTTTTAAAGTTTCTTTGTACCTCTAGCCAAAAATGTGTGAGTGAAGTGGTAGACAAACTGCTAAATTTCTAGGAATACTGGGGACAGGTTTGTGTTTTCTGATTTATAACTTTCTATCCACTGGGAGCTAGTGGACCTTTTCAATAAATTTCAAACTCAAAAACTTTTTTCACTACAGAAAGCAAAACCTCCCAGAAATGAAAGAATGCACATCTCATGTTGACTACGAAGTTTCTCTTTTCCTTATATGATCTCATATTAAATATCTTAAGTGTATTTGCCCCAATTCTAAAATCCAAAAATGTGTACTATATTCAATTACCTCATAGAATTTTAAAATGAACTGGCATAAATGCTTAGCACATTTTGCACCATATTATTAATACTTGATTCAAGTTATTATAATGTCTAGATTATATAAAGAAATTAGTTTTAAAAGTTCTAATTGTAATATAGCTGTTTTACAATTTTGTACTACTGTATAGCAAAGAGAATCAATTATACCTATCAATCAGTTCAGTTCCATCGCTTAGTCATGTCCAACTCTTTCGGACCCCATGCACTACAGCATGCCAGGCGTCCATGTCTATCACCAACTCCCAGATCCTCTTCAAACTAATGTTCATTGAGTCAGTGATGCCATCCAACCATCTCATCCTCTGTCGTCCCCTTCTCCTCCTGCCCTCAGTCTTACCCAGCATCAGGATGTTTTCCAATGCATCAGTTCTTCACATCAGATGGTCAAAGCTTCAGCTTTAGCATCAGTCCTTCCAACGAATATTCAGAATTGATTTCCTTTAGAATGGAGTGGTGTGATCTCCTTGCAGTCTAAGAGACTTTCAAGAGTCCTCCAACACTACAGTTCAAAAGCATCAGTTCTTTGACACTCAGCCTTCTTTATGGTTCAGCTCTCGCATCCATGCATGACTACTGGAAAAACCATATCTTTGAGTGCACAGACATTTGTCTGCAAAGGAATGTCTCTATTTTTTGTTATGCTGTCTACATTGCTCATAGCTTTCCTTCTAAGGAGCAAGCGTTTTCTACTTTCATGGTTGAAGTCAACATCTGCAGTGATTTTGAGGCCCAAGAAAATAAAGTCTGTCACTGTTTTGATTGTTTTCCCATCTATTTTCCAGGAAGTGATGGGACCGGATGCCATGATCTTCGTTTTCTAAATGCTGAGTTTGAAGCCAACTTTTTCGCTCCTCTCTTTCCATTTCATCAAGAGATTCTTCAGTTCCTCTTTGCTTTCTGCAATTAGGGTCATGTCTTCTGTATATCTGAGGTTATTGATATTTCTCCCGTCTTGATTCCAGTTTGTGCTTCTTCAAGCCCGACACTTCACATGATGAAAAGTGAAAGTAAAAGTCACTCAGTTCTGACCAACTCTTTGTGACCCTATGGACACTACAATCCATGGACTTCTTCAGGCCAGAATACTGGACTGGGTAGCCATTCCCTTCTCTAGGGGATCTTCCCAACCCAGGGACCGAGCCAAGAGCTCCTGCATGATGTACTCTGCATATCAGTTAAATGAGCAGGTTGAAAATAGGCAGTCTTGACATATTCCTTTCCCAATTTGGAACTAGTTCATTGTTCCATCTCCAGTACTGTCTCTTCTTGACTTGCCTACATATTTCTCAGGAGGCAGGTAAGGTGGTCTGGTATTCATTCCCGTCTTGTTAAGAATTTTCCATCTTTGTTTTGATCCACACCGTCAAGGACTGTCACGTAGTCAATAAAGAATAAGTAGATGTTTTTCTGGAACTCTCTTGCTTTTTCTATGATTAAACGGATGTTGGCAATTTAATCTCTGGTTCCTCTGCCTTTTCTAAATCCAGCTTGAACATCTGGAAGTTCTCGGTTCACATACTGTTGACCCCACGCTTGGAGAATTTTGAACCTTACTTTGGTAGCATGTGAAATGAGTGCAATCGTGTGGTAGTTTCATCATTCTTTGGCATTGCCTTTCTTTCTTCTGGATTGGAATGAAAACTGATCTTTTCCAGTCCTGTGGCCACTGCTGAGTTTTCCAAATTAGATGGCATACTGTGTGCAGCACTTGAGCAACATCATCTTTTAGGACTCGAAACAGCTCAACTGGAATTCTATCACCTCCACTAGCTTTATTCATACTGTTCCTTCCCATAGCCCACTTGGCTTCAGACTCCAGGATGTCTGTCTCTAGGTGAGTCATCACACCATCCTGGTTATATTGGTCATTATGATCTTTTTTGTATATCTTCCCTTGTATTCTTCGCCCTTTTTCTTAATATTTTCCACTTCTGTTAGGTCCATACCATTTCTGTCCTTTATTGTGCCCATCTTTGTATGAAAAGTTGCCTCGGTATATCCATTTTATTGAAGAGATCTCCAGTCTTCCCCATTCTATTGATTTCTGAACCACTTTGGTCTCTACAGAGCTATGAGTACACTTCCCTGTGTTTCAACCATATTTTTAAAAGGCTCTCTTCTTATTTAATTTTTTAAGAATGAGCACTTTATTAAGTTTATGTTATTTGTAATCCACTTCCTCAAACACTGTCTTATGTGTCCTCAGTTTCTGATTAGTTTTCTGTCACTATCATTTATGATTTTTAGATTGAAACATCTAATAGAACATTCTCAGAAACATGTTTGAAAAGAAGTGGATTAAAGAATTGTCAGGAGTCTAGGATTTGTAAAATGTCTCTTGTCTCCACTTAAGACGACTAAAAGCAAGAAGTAATCATTAGATTGCCTATCTTCTCTTCATTTAGTGGTTCTTGTAGGGTTTGATGTTGCTTTGCTCTCTATAACCTATTTCTTTCTCATCTCATTTTGTCCAGTTTTCTGTCTGTGATCTCCATTTTGACAGCTACAGGAACCTAGTTAGTCTTCCTCCTGGTGTCTGCAACTTGGTGGGTGAGGTTGGTCCGGAGGTTTGTGCCCTTATCCCCTTGATCTGGGCTTTGATTGCTTTACTATGACCAGATCCTGTCCTGGATATTGAGGGGAACTTCCCCATTGCTCTGTGGTTTTCCCTGCCCTCTCTGTGCTGATGCCTGCTCCCTGGTTGGTGGAATAGAGCCCCAGATCTGTTTCTTAGCTGTGTTGCTGATCTGTGGTGCGAGGCTGGTGGGATTGGGGCCCACCCACTGGGAGAGAAGCCACTGAATATTTCTCCTCGCAAAATATTCTCCACGGGGTGTGCTCTGTGTGTCACCTTTCATGCTCCAGCAAGCTCGTGTGATCCTATTATTGGCACTGCTCTTGACCCACCCTAAGCATGGGTCACCCTGTTTATTTAACTCATATGCAGAGTACATCATGAGAAATGCTGGACTGCATGAAGCACAAGCTGGAATCAAGACTGTTGGTAGAAATACCAATAATCTCAGAAATGCAGATGACACGACCCTTAGGGCAGAAAGCAGAGAAGAGTTAAAGAGCCTTTTGAGGAAACTGAAAGAGGAGAGTGGAAAAAGTTCGCTTAAAACTCAACTTTCAGAAAACTAAGATCATGGCATCTGGTCTCAACACTCCATGGGAAATAGATGGGAAACAATGGAAACAGGTCAGACTTTATTTTTTGGGGACCAAAATCACTGCAGATGGTGACTGCAGCCATGTAATTTAAAGACGTTTATTCCTTGGAAGAAAAGTTATGACCAACCTAGACATCATATTAAAAAGCACAGATATTATTTTTCCAACAAATGTCCGTGCAATCAAGGGTATGGTTTTTCCAGTAGTCATGTATGGATGGGACAGTTGGGCTATAAAGAAAGCTGAGCACTGAAGAATTGATGCTTTTTAACTGTGGTAGTGAAGACTCTGAGTGCCGTGGAGAGCAAGGAGATCCAACCAGTCCATCCTAAAGGAATCAGTCCTGAATATTCATTGAAAGGACTGTTGCTGAAGGTGAAACTCCAATACTTTGGCCATCTGATGTGAATAAGTGACATTAGAATAGACCCTGATACTGGGAAAGGTTGAAGACAGGAGCAGAAGGGGACAATAGAGGATGAGATGGTTGGGTGGCATCACTGACTCAATGGGGTCCCAAAGAGTCAGACACGACTGAGCGACTGAACTGAACTGAATCACTCAGATGAACCTTTGGGAGGAAATTGTAACCAGAGACCTGCTTACAACAGGGCAGTTGGCTTTTCTCTTAGGAAGTGAGTCCAGAAAGAAAGAGGGAGACCGGAATCCACATTGTTGTTTATAACATAACCACAGAAATGACATGCCATTACTCCTGCCAGAAGCAATTTCTGTTAATTGTTGCTGCTGCTGCTGAAGTGATTACATTCTACTTTTCATCACTGAGGAGACACCTATCTTCACACACTCACACGAAGGGCTTAAAGTTCTGCATTGCCCAACCCCTAGGTCCCTGATCCACGAAGAGGTGAAGGAGGCTCTATTCTGTATGGAGTTTGGTCAGGGTCTCGCCTAAGGTTTGAAGGGGAGGGTCAGCCGAGAACGTGTGGTTTTCACAGGAAGGGCCGCGAGTTCTGAAGAAAAGAATAAAACTAAAACCACCTCGTTTGATTCTGTGTTCCAGAATCCCTGCTGTGTCAGTGGCCATAGAGGATTGTGGTTTGTACTTGTTGAGATCCTCCCTCTGTGTGGGGCTGTGTTACAGGGACCTCCGTGTGTGGCTGTTACAGTGACCTCGGTGTGTTTTTCTAAGTATTGAACTGCCTATTTTCAACAGTCGGGTGTCCCTTCCCAAGAATGATCTTACCTGAAAAGGAAGCCCGGAGGATGAGGAAAGAAGGAGTCAGAAATGACTCGTTCCGAGGTAAGAGACATAGTATTTTTGTTTGTTTGTTCTGTCTCTCTTTCCTGAAATGCTCTATTTTTGGACTTCATAAGCTCCTTAACTTCTGAACGGGTTTGTTTGAACTGACCCATAGGCATCATCTGAAGGGACCCATTGCCCTCCTGGCATATCGGTGTGACAGAAAACAGAGTATTGCCAGCCAAAGAAGCTCACTCAAGCTTTTAAGTCCCGAGTTTTTATTGGTGTTTAGCTACATAGGCGTGGTTGATAACATCTCCAGCATTCTTCCCTCCTTAGAGGTTGGGCTAATTAGCCCATGGCTCAAATCCCCATACCTCTAGTGACTTCATTGGTCTTTGTGAAATGACCAGCCTCCCAACCTGAGTTATTCCCTTATTAAACTAGGGGCCCACAGAAGTCATCTTGTTAGCATAAAATTTCAGGACCCACGGAGGGTAATAAAGCCACTGCAGTCACTAAGGAAATTCCAAGAATGAAAACACTTAAATTCCAAGAGTAAAAGCAAACTCCTAGAACCTGTGGACCAAAGCCTGCTAAATTCTATTTTTCTTCTTCAATTTTAATATTTATTTAGTTTTGGCTATGCTGGGATTTTGCTGATGCACTTGGGTTTTCTCTGTGGTGATTAGGAGGAGCTACTATCTTGTTTTGGAGCTCGGTCCCTAAGGCACGGGTTCAGTTGTTGTATTAATAACTGGCAGGCTCTGGAGCAGGTGGGCTTCAGTAGTTGTGGCACACTAGCTTAGTTGCTCCGAGGCTTGTGGGATCTTCCCTGACCAGGGATGGAACCTGTGTCCCCTGCATTGACAGGCAGATTTCTACCCACTGGACCATCAGGCAAGTCCCTAAATTCTTTATTACACAACGTTGAAATCTAAATCTTTCCTTTATGCCCTGTGATATTTTCTCCCCCTCTGATTTTTGATATTGCTTTGGAATACTTCACCTGTTGCATGATTACAAAATATTATGTTGCATTTCATCCTACTCTTTTATTGTTCAAAATAATGTCCAAGTCTCTCATTAGGTGAGCTTCTTTGGCTACCTTGTAGCTATTGTGCTTCATTTAGTTTAAAATTTCAACTAGTCTAAATAGTGATAGCTTCATCTGTAATTTGGCAGGTTCCCTCTATTTAGGCTTTATTATTATTATTATTATTCAAAATTGTGTTAGCTCTCCTAGATACAGCTGAGACTTACATTTGAAATTTCCATGTTTGTTTTGAGTTTGAACTGTTCTGAATTTGCAGTCAATGAAGTCTTTATATCACTACATCTTCCAAGTAAAACTTGTGATTTTCAGACTTTATGTGCTTCAGTAAAGTTTTACAGTTTCTTCACATAGGTCTGGAAATGTGTTGTTAATATGTGTCATGGTATATTTACTAACAAAATATAGACTGTTTCTCCTATTGTGTTTTCAATTACTGTTACTAAAGAGGAAACATTGTTTTCAGTGTACCCAGTTGGCTCAGCGCTAAAGAATCTGCCTGCCAATGCAAGAGACCTGGGTTTGATCCCTGGGTGGGGAAGGTCCCCTGGAGATGTAAATGGCAACCCACTTCAGTGTTGTCACCTGGGAAATCCCATGGATTGAGGAACCTGGAGGGCTACAGCCCATGGGGGCCACAAAGAGTTGGACATGATTGATGGGACTCAGAACACATTCATGCACAATTAGAAATAGCTGTTTTACCATATATGCTAAAATACCAATGAATTTTTAAAAAAGGTAGATTAAAAACGTTTCTTCCAAAGGATGTTTTTTATTCACAGAAGATTGTTTTTGCCTTATGTGTGTTTATGTGCATGTGTGTATGCAAGCAACACCTAGGGTATATATTAAAGACATCATCATTTCATGAATATTTTATTTATTCTAACCTTCGAAAATTGTACTTACATATTCCATGGCCTTAGACTGTTTCACTTGTTGAAATGAATATATAGTTCCATTATAATATACATGCATGAAAATGTTCATATGATTTGATCGATTATTTTGCTTGCTTTTTGTATTTTTCACAATTAGTGAAACTTCTATGAACTTTCATTAGAGTTGTCCCTGTGTATCTGTCTGTGTTTTATTAGTTAGAGTCTAGAGTACATAAAGTGAAGTAAATTTAAGCTACTTAGGAATGTTTGCTAAATATTTGCAAAAAGGTGGGGCAACAACACTATTGATTTTAAATTATTTCTGTTGCACATCCAAGACTCTGTAAAAACTCTCAGAAAGATATATAGTATATCCTAAATAGTTAAAATGATTGTTTCTGCTGAGGATGTTATCCTATTAGACCTGTAAAATTTGTAAAGCACTTGATGTTCAAATATCAATTACCTCAGATACGCAGATGACACCACCCTTATGGCAGAAAGTGAAGAGGAACTAAAAAGCCTCGTGATGAAAGTGAAAGAGGAGAGTGAAAAAGTTGGCTTAAAGCTCAACATTCAGAAAACGAAGATCATGGCATCCAGTCCCATCACTTCAAGGGAAATAGATGGGGAAACAGTGGCAACAGTGTCAGATTATTTTTTGGGGCTCCAAAATCACTGCAGCCATGAAATTAAAAGAGCTTACTCCTTGGAAGAAAAGTTATGACCAACCTAGATAGCATATTCAAAAGCAGAGACATTACTTTGCTGACTAAGGTCTGTCTAGTCAAGGCTATGGTTTTTCCTGTGGCCATGTATGGATGTGAGACTTGGACTGTGAAGAAGGCAGAGCGTCGAAGAATTGATGCTTTTGAACTGTGGTGTTGGAGAAGACTCTTGAGAGTCCCTTGGACTGCAAGGAGATCCAACCCGTCCATTCTGAAGGAGATCAGCCCTGGGATTTCTTTGGAAAGAATGATGCTAAAGTTGAAACTCCAGTACTTTGGCCACTTCATGCGAAGAGTTGACTCATTGAAAAAGACTCTGATGCTGGGAGGGATTGAAATGCTGGGGGCAGGAGGAGAAGGGGACGACAGGATGAGATGGCTGGATGGCATCACTGACTCGATGGACGTGAGTCTGAGTGAACTCCGGGAGTTGGTGACGGACAGGGAGGCCTGGCGTGCTGGGATTCATGAGGTCTCAAAGAGTTGGACATGACTGAGCGCCTGAACTGAACCGAACTGATGTTCAAAAGTAAGTATGAATGTTTACCTTAGTATTCTACTTCCTTTCTGTTCAAAATGGTCATTCATGAAGCAGAATTTCGAGATTACTAATTAAAAGAAGTTTGTTCAAAATACTAAGAAAAAAAAATAAGGCTGTTAAAATAAATGGCACATTTGTCCCACTCAAGAACTCTTGGATCACAGTATGCTTTGTAAAAATATTACCTGTTTCCTTGATAGGCAATTCATCCTGTGTTATACAAATACAACACTCAAAAATATATATGCCAATGTTGATCTGATTATTTTATCACTTCTCTTCCAGATCAGAATAGTTTTTGAAATGATTTGTGGGCCATAGGTCATTTCTTCTTGGGTTAGAAATATGGTGGAAATATTACTGTGTAAAAGTCATAGTATAGCATAACACCAGACCCTCTCCTGTATCAAAACCAGTTCTGTGTGAGCTTGCTGTTGTCGTCTTTGGGCACATTAGGAAGTCTTCTCACAGTCACACGGCCTATGTACTTTGTGTTTCGGGGACAGCTGAATACTAGATTGGAAAGTGATGAATCTCTGGCAAAACAAATATTTTTTTCTCTGATGAACAGGTCTTGTGGTCTGTAAGCCGGACCTTGTGACTTTTCTGGAGCAAATGAAGGAGCCCAGGAATAGAAGGAGAATGAAGACAGTGGCTGTATACCCAGGTACGTGTGAATGGATGGAGCCGATGACTCAGGTGAGAGGTCCAAGTATCAGTGAGGAAGGCATTCTTTGTCATGTGGTTTGGGAAGATCTGCTTCATTGGAAATCATTTTGGGGAAGTCTGGATTTATTTCTGTTGCTGTCATAGACGGCTGTCACCTGCCCCATTTTGTCTGTTAAACCATCATGAATTTTTCTCTGTTGATTACCTTTCTCATTCACAGTGAGAACTAAAATGCCCTTCTTGGACTGTGACAACTTGCATGAATTGGTTGCTGTTTCATTTCTCTGGGACCTTAATAAAACTGTGCACATTTCTGAGTACTCTGATGATCCTATTAAACTTTGTTTCCACCTCTAGACAGAAGTGTCTGGTTATAGACAAACTGCAAAGGTTCTAGGAGTACTGGGGACAGACTTTTGTTTTTCTAATTTATAATTCCTAAAACACTGGAAGCTACAGATATGACTTGACAAATTCTAGACTTAAGTACGTCTTTGCTGTATAAAGCAAAACCTCTCTAAAATGGGCTTCTCTGGTGGCTCAGATATTGCCAGGGTCCAGCCCCGGTGGATCCAGGGAATTCAAAGGGTGGACGGCGTTGGCGTGGAAAGACTTGTTTATTGATTGATATAAGATTAGATTAAGAAACTATAGTGTAGTAGGAAGATTAAGTGGAGGAAGAGGGCTGGATAGCTTGGTTTATGCGGAAGACCAATAAAATTCCAGACAAGGAATTTGCACCATCTATGTTGGGCCACCGGCGCCTGCTTGAATATCTAAGGGTGCCTCGCCTTAAGCTCCCTTTCGCGCGGGTCTTAACAGCCAGGGCAAGTAAGTAGACCTGGCGAGCCTCCGCGCCCCAGATGGAAATTCAGCCTGAAATTAAAGTAAAGAGCAGAGGGAGGGAAAGGGAGAGAAGAAGAGAGAGAGAGAGACACGGGGGGAGCCAGATTCCCAAGAAACCAAGCCGAGAGACTAGTTCGAGAAACTGGTCCGAGAAACTGGTCCCATCCTTTATTGTTCAGAAGGCCTTTTATACTTTTGATAAAATATGGAGATCAACGGATAACACAAAATTATGTAGCGTTCGCAACCCAGATTCTTTCCGTATATCATTTTGTATACAAAAGGTGATTTACATTATCTTCTGGCCAAGAGGCTTGTTAACACTTTTTGGCTCTCTTCCTTAATGAATGTTATTTTTGTTTCCCCTGAAGTGTTTTTCTTTAATCTACATCTCCTTAAAGCGCTAAAGTTACATCTCTATAGAACAAAGGTGCAGTGGGATATAACAAAGAAGGTACTTAACTCAAAGATCTAATGTTGCTAATACAAGGTCTACTACTTGTTTTTCTATATACCAACTATATCTACAAATAAAGGATATGAAAATTTGGCAGCAAGTATTGGCTCAACAAATGAAACTTTTAATCAGTCCTATTCTAAAGATTTTGACTCTTCGGAAGCCCCTACATTCCTAGGATGTTTTAAGCTTCCTGTGCCTCCTGCGGTCAGGAGGCCTCAAACAATCACACGCGCAGCTGTACAAGTCCTGCAGGCAGGCTAGAAAGCCATCAGAGGGTTTTTGGATTGAAACACTCTTTCAAGTGCAGAAGACGAAAGCCCTGAATTGACTTTTTCCAGAAAATGTCAGAAGAGTGGAAAAGCAGAGCACAAAAGCCGGCAGATTTTTGTTGGGGTACATGCTTAGGAATTTCCAGAGGGGCCCCTGAAGTCTGAGCACGCCTTGCATATGTCAGCTTCCTTCCTCATGACCTTGTCATGGGCGGGATTCCTCACACTGGCTCCCGGCAAGATATAAAGAACCTGCCTGCATTGCAGGAGACTTGGCTTTAATCCCTGCACCGGGAAGATCTCCTGGAGAAGGGAATGGCAACCCACTCCAGTATTCTTCCTTGGAAAATTCCAGGGAGAGAGGAGCCTGGAAGTCTGCAGTCCATGAGGTCACAAACAGTTGGATGTGACTGAGGGACTAACACTTTCACTTTCTTTCCCTAAAATGAGAGAATGCAAATCTCAGGGTTACTTCCAAGTTTCACTTTTCTTTATATGAACTCATGTTAAATATCTTAAATGCATTTGCCCTAATTCTTCAATGCTAAAATACTTTAATATATTCAGTTAACTCAAAGAGTTTTTAAATAAATTCTCATGAGACCCTAGAAGATTCTCCACCGTATTTTTAATTGTTGTTTCTCACTCTTAAGATTTTTAGATTATATGAAGACATCTTTTTAAAAAGTTCTTATTGGAATATAACTGTTTTACAATGTTGTCCTGCTGTACATCAAAGAGAATCAGTCTTATGTATATATATCGGCTCTGTTTTAGATTTCCTTGCAGTTAGGACTCCACAAAGCATTGGTAGACTTCCCTAGGTTCTCACTATATTTTCAAAGTCCCATTTCTTAAGTACTGCAGCATTATTAAGGTTATCTTGTTTGTTATCAGCTTCCGTGGACTTTATCCTATATGTCCTCACTTTTTGATTCATTGTATGTCAATATCGTTTATGATTTTTACATTCAAATATCCAATAGAATATGCTCAAATAAGAACAGAAGTGGGAAGAAGCGGATTAAAGAAACATTCAGTTCAATTCAGTTCAGTCGCTCAGTCGTGTCTGACTCTTTGCGACCCCATGAATCGCAGCACGCCACGCCTCCCTGTCCATCATTAGGCACCTACTATTTGTCAAAATGTTTGATGCCAGCACAAGCTGGAATCAAGATTGCCAGGAGAACTATCAGTAAGCTTAGATATGCAGATGACACCACCATTATGGCAGAAAGTAAAGAGGAACTAAAGAGCTTGTTAATGAAGGTGAAAGACGACAGTGAAAAAGCTGGCTAAAAACTCACCATTGAAAAAAGTAAGATCATGGCCTCTGATCCCATCGTTTCATGGCAAATAGACGGCAAAACATTGGAACCAGTGAGAGAACCTTTTCCTGGGCTCCACAATCACTGCAAGCGGTGACTGCAGTCATGAAATTAAAAGATACTACCTCCTTGGAAGAAAAACTTTGACAAACCTAGACAGTGTATTAAAAAGCAGAGACATTACTGACAAAGGTCAATATAGTTAAGCTATGTATTTTTCAGTAGTCATGTATGGATGTAAGAGTTGGACCATAAAGAAAGCTGAGCACCAAAGAATTAATGCTTGTAAATTGTGTTGTTGGAGAAGATTCTTGAGAGTCCCTTGGACAGCAAGGAGATGCAACCAGTCAATGCAGAAGGACATCAGTCCTGAATATTTATTGGAAGGACTGATGCTGAAGCTAAGCTCCAATAGTTTGGCCACCTGATGCAAAGAAGTGACTCATTGGAAAAATCCCTAATGCTGGGAGAGACTGAAGGCAGGAGAAGGGGATGACAGAGGATGAGATGGTTGGATGGCATCACCGGCTCAATGAACTTGAGTTTGAGCAAGGTTGGGGAGTTGGTAATGGACAGGGAAGCTTGGCATGCTGCAGTCCACGGGGTCACAAAGAGTTGGACATGACTGAGTGACTTAACTGAATTGAACGGGAAAGTTAATCATTATACTGACTAATATCTCCTCTTCATTTATTGGTTCCTGTAGGCTTTTATCTTGTTCCTTTCTCCACAGCATATTTCTCTGTATGATCATTTTGTGCAATTTTTGGGGGGGTTTGTGTTCTGTGTTATGAAAGCTGCAGAATCCTAGTTTTTTCCTTCTGGTGTCTGTCCCCTGGAGTGTGAGGTTGGTCCACATGCTTGTGTCCTTATCCCCTTGATAGGGGGTGTGATTGCTGTTATTGTGACCCGAGCCTGCCCTGGATACTGAGGGGAGTTTCCCACTGCTCTCTGGTTGTCACTGCCCTGTCAGGGGTGGAGTCTGCTCCCCGGTTGGTGGAATAGAGTCCCCAGATCTGTTTCTTCACTTTGTTTCTGATCTGTGGTGGAGGCAGGTGGGATTGGAGCACACCCACTGGGAGAGAAGCCACTGAGTATTGCTCCTCTGGGGATGTTCACCTCGGGGAGTATTCTGTGTGTCACGGTTCATGCCTTGTGCGAGCTCTCACGTGACGCTGGTCAGCACTGCTCCTGGCCCCACCTTAACCATGAGTATCTTGGCACATGGCCCCGGTGTCTCTCAGATGTTGTTTTCACCAGGTCACCAGCATAGACCCACTGAAATCAGGGCCCAGGATTGCATTCATCATGGAGCTGGATCCACTGTGGTGCTGTGGGGGCAGCTCAGATTCCAGCCTGGCCCCGTCCCCTCATGTACGAGCCCACAAAGTCTAGAGCTGCTAAAGCTACACCTGCTGTGACATGGTGGTTGAGGGGGAGGGTTCCTGCTGTTCCATTCAGATGCTCTTCAGGGGCTGAGGTTACAAAGCCGGTTGTGGGTGTAAAAGCATTGTTTGTGCAGCTGTGAGGAGAGGTTTCAGCTTTTCTTCCTTAACCCTGGGACTAGCTGTGCTTTCAGCTCCATCCGCGCATGTGGCCTACCCACAGGTGTCTGCTCCAGAGGCTTCCCCAGAGCACAGGAGTCTGCTGACGGTTGAGGAAGTGCTTTGGGGGAGGCCGTGGCTGGGGCTCAGTAGAGCCCACCTGAGTGGGAGCCCTTCCTCGACGCTGGCGAGGCAGGGGCCAGCACAGGGAGAGATGGGCTGTGGTGGGGTTCTTCTCTGGTCATCAGTCAGCAATGGTGCTATGCTGTATGGTGGTTCAGGCTTCCGCCACAACATCCCTATTTATAGAGCTCCTCCCTCCCTGCCTTTCCTGCAGGATGGCTCCTCACAGAGGACCCACAGCAGTCCTCTGCCTGGGTCTGCTCTCCAGACCCCACATTCCAGCACCCAGCCCTTGTCTACAGTAGTGGACACCCTCTCAGGCTGGGTGGGGAGGGCAGGGGTCAGTACCCTGTGTGCAGGTCTCACACTGTCCTGCTGCCACGGACTGTTGCTGTGTTCTCTTCCCACAGAGAATGAGGCTCCCCTTCTGTCTCAACTGGACTGCCTCCAGCAGTGAGGAGCTTCCCCAGATGTGGAGGCCTTTTCTCTCTTCAGATCCCCCCAGGGTTGCAGGTGCCACTCCACTCCCTTTCCTGTTCCTTTTCCTTCATTTTTCTCCTGTCCTACCTGTCAAAGCAGGAATCTTTCCTTTCCTTTTCATTGTCCACAGCTTGTGTTCACCGGGGGCTCTGAAATTTCTTCCCTTTCTGATGTATTCTTGTTGTGTTTGTGGAGAGAGATGAACTGTCTCTGCCTGATCCTCTGGCATCTTGATCTTTCTGTCTCTATTTTATTTTTAAACAAGCGAAGGATTCATCACTTTTCTCTATTTCTTTAAGGATATTTACTGAGAATAGTAGGCAAAATAACTTGTTATTTGGTATCTTTCAGCTTTGTCTCCTCATGACACCCAGGATTTGATGCCAAAGAATCCAGGATTAGAAGATCTATTCCCAAAAGCAAACCTAGGAAAATATGAAGTATTTCACCTCAGAAATTTGCATTTAATGAATGACTGGGAACATACGAGGGCATATGAAGGACAGAGAGGATGTTTATATGGACATAAAGAGACTGAGAGAGTTATACATAAGGCAAACATTACTGCAAAAAGAAATGAGCAATGCAAGTCAAACTGGGGAGAACACCAACTTCAGTCTTCAACATCTGATGAGAACTGTAAGTTTTTAAGAAAAGATCTCTATCCTTTTTTGAAACATACCTGTTCTCCGAAAGGAAACATGGAAAGCCCAGAAGGTAATCCAGTCTCTCCTACGAATACTGATTCAAACAATATTCAATATAGCCTTAGATTAAACAATCATTCAAGCATATCTGAACACCGGAAATTTAAAAATGAGGGGGAAAACTCACAATATAATCAATTTGAGGGATCTGTGAGCAGGGGGTCATTATTCTTCCACCAACAGCTATTTTCTCCCCATGCCAAAGTGTGTAATGTTGATAATAACGGAGGAGATATAATCCAACCATCATTGTTGAATACATCCCATGGTATGGTTAATATGGAAGAACTTTTGATGTATAATAAAATGAGTCAACCCTTAAGTAAGAGCTCCAACCCCAATCATTGCAAGAGTATTTATGATGGAGTGAGAGGGTATTCAGGCAATAAAACTGGGTATAAGGTTGAAGGACACTGAAACCTTATGAAACATCAGGGACCTGAATCTTCACACAGGGATTCAAAAAGTAATTAATGTAGAAATATCTTTTATCAGATGCCAGGTCTTTCTCTATATAAGAGTACTCATACTGGAGAGAGGACTTATAATTGTAGTGAATATGGTAAAATTTCTAATCACTCTTCAGAACTTGTTCAACAGCAGACTATTCAGAATTCACAGAAAGAAAACAAGTGTAAGATATGTGGGAAAGTCTTTAGTAACTCATCCAATCTAAGTAGACATAGGAAAATTCATACAAGAAGGAAACCTTTCAAGTGTACAGAATGTAGCAAAGCATTTATCAGTTGCTCACATCTTACTCAACATCAGCGAATTCATACTGGAGAGAAACCTTATAAATGTATAGAGTGTGGCAAAGCCTTTAATCACAACTCAACACTTTCTGAAAATCAGCAAATGCATACTTCAGAGAAACCTTATAAATGTACAGAATGTGGCAAAGCCTTTATCTATTATTTATATCTTTCCCAGCATCAGCAAATTCATACTGGGGAGAGACCTTATAAATGTACAGAATGTGGCAAAGCCTGTAATCAGAACTCAACTCTTACTTTGCGACAAAGCCTTTATCCGTTGCTCACATCTTACTCGACATCAGCGAATTCATACTGGCGAGACACCTTATCATTGTACAGAATGTGGTCAAACCTTTATTTGCAGTTCAACTTTAACTGCACATCATCAAATCCATACTGGGGAGAAACCATACAAATGTAAAGAATGTGGCAAAACCTTTATTTCAAGTTCAAATCTTACTCAATATCACTGAATTCACATGGAGGACAGACGTTATAAATGTACGGAGTGTTGGCAAGGCCTTTATTAACAGTGCTTGTCTTAATAAACATCAGCGAATCCACTGGGGAGAGACGGTATAAATGCATCGAATGTGGCAAAGCCTTTAATCGGAACTCAATTCTTACTACACATTTGCGAGTTCATACTGGAGAGAAACCTTATAAATGTGCAGAATGTGGCAAAGCCTTTAGTCATAGCAGTCATCTCACTAAACATCTCAGAACACTCACTGGAGAGTGATGGAAGAAGTGATGGAAGATGTTTGCCCTAAACATACATCAGAAAACAAGAGTTTATACAAGAAACCTATGGAAATGTTGTAACAAATATGTAGAAAAGTATTTAATCAAAAATCAAATTGAAATAAATTACAGAGATTTTCATACTAGAAAGTATTTCATCAACCCTCTTTTCTAAATTTTCTCTAGAAGGAGAATTACTATAGAGAGCAATCCATAGTTAAAAAACAGAAAATGGATATATTACCCAGGATCGTGAGATGAAGGTTGACAGTTAGAAGGCTACACTTATTAGCAATGTATCTTTGTTAACAATAACTTGATTTGAGGTTAGTTGAAAAGCAAAATGAATGTAATTCAATGCTCAAATAATCCATACTATGCTTTGTTTCTAGTCTGAATGGAAAAAAGTTGTTGATGGTCTATAGTTCAAAGATTAGCCTTTTTATGTTGCGTTGCAACCATTTCTATACATTCTCTATTAGAAGATGAAGGATCAGTTCAGTTCAGTTCAGTCGCTCAGTCATGTCCAACTCTTTGCGACCTCATGAATCACAGAAGGCCAGGTTTCCCTGTCCTTCACCAACACCCAGAGTTTACCCAGACTCATGTCCATCAAGTCTGTAGTGCCATCCAGCCATCTCATCCCCTGTTATCCCTTCTCCTCCTGCCCCCTCAGTCTCTCCCAGCATCAGGGTCTTTTCCAGTGAGTCAACTCTTCACATGAGGTGGCCAAAGTATTGGAGTTTCAGCTGTAGCATCAGTCCTTCTAATGAACACCCAGGACTGATCTCCTTTAGGATCGACTGGTTGGATCTCCTTGCAGTCCAACGGACTCTCAAGAGTCTTTTCCAACACCACAGTTCAAAAGCATCGATTCTTTGGCACTCAGCTTTCTTCAGAGTCCAACTCTCACATCCATACATGACCACTGGAAAAACCATAGCCTTGACTAGACCGACCTTTGTTGGCAAAGTAATATCTCTGCTTTTGAATATACTATCTAGGTTGATCATAACTTTCCTTCCAAGGAGTAAGTATCTTAATTTCATGGCTACAGTCACCATCTGCTGTGATTTTGGAGCCCAGATACATGGCCCAAGTAGAAAAGCTGCTCAGGGGCTAGCCAGGACAACCAGGACCGGACATTGGTTCGTGACGTGAGTATTTCTCTAGGTATGAGAAGAAGCCAGAATTTGGGCTCATAAAATCTTTACCTGAAAACATCTCACTCTCAGAAGGCCAGTTCTGGGTTTTTCCCAGAGCACAGAGTCCCTTATTTCTGATCTCTACTGTGAACTGCTTTTGGCGGTGGGGGTGGGGTGGGGGTGGGGATGGGTTGAAAGTCAGGAGCTTGCAGTGGTCATGATGTCATCTTTGTAGAGACAGCTGGCAGAGTCCAGTCAGCAGGGTCCCTTCATAGCTACATATCTGACCATGCTTTGGGGGGCATTTCTTGGCCATTCTGTTCTGTGACACTGGGAAGGCTCATTCCCAGGTCTAGGGGAGGTTCCATTGATAGGCCACTCAGTGTGCTGTTTCTGGAGCAGGCCTTGTGAGTAGCAAAAGTCTTTGAACCATACCTCTCTTACTAGCCTCTTGGTCCTGGAATATATTTCCTCTTGTTGCTTCTTCCCATATCTAGAGTTACATTACTACAATCATTGATCACATATGGAAGAGCATATCAACATTTTATCACAGGCTCAGTCACACATTTAGTAACCAAGAAACAATCTTCTGAAACAAGCAACATAAAAAATAATATAGCTACAGCTAGCAGTTATTAGTCAGCTCGTAAGTAAGAATGATGTCAAGAGCTTTCATTAGGTAGAGCCCAGTATACCCCAGGTCATCTGATTTCGTTTGTTCAATGACTATAGTCAGGTGTTAATCTCCTGGTTATACATCATGGAGCATCTCATCTTTATCTGAAGATTGCTTCCTGAGATTACCTTTAGAAATAAACTTAGAGTATCCTTTTTAATAACTTAATTAAATCTTTTATAAATATAACAGAAAAAGGAACTATGTCAAAAGTGAGTCTTAGTAAACACTCAGTCCAGTTCAGTTAGGTTCAGTCTCTCAGTCGTGTCCGACTCTTTGCGACCCCATGAATCGCAGCATGCCAGGCCTCCCTGTTCATCACCATCTTCCGGAGTTCACTCAGACTCATGTCCATCGAGTCTGTGATGCCATCCAGCCATCTCATCCTCGGTCGTCCCTTTCTCCTACTGCCCCCAATCCCTCCCAGCATCAGAGTCTTTTCCAATGAGTCAACTTTTCGCATGAGGTGGCCAAAGTACTGGAGTTTCAGCTTCAGCATCATTCCCTCCAAAGAAATCCCAGGATTGATCTCCTTCAGAATGGACTGGTTGGATCTCCTTGGAGTCCAAGGGACTCTCAAGAGTCTTCTCCCACATCACAGTTCAAAAGCATCAATTCTTCAGCACTCAGCTTTCTTCACAGTCCAACTCTCACATCCATACATGACCACAGGAAAAACCACAGCCTTGACTAGACGGACCTTAGTCGGCAAAGTAATGTCTCTGCTTTTGAATATGCTATCTAGGTTGGTCATAACTTTTCTCCCAAGGAGTAAGCGTCTTTAATTTCATGGCTGCAGTCACCATCTGCAGTGATTTTGGAGCCCCCCAAAATAAAGTCTGACACTGTTTCCACTGTTTCCCCGTCTATTTCCCATGAAGTGATGGGACCAGATGCCATGATCTTTGTTTTCTGAATGTTGAGCTTTAGGTCAACTTTTTCACTCTCCACTTTCACTTTCATCAAGAGGCTTTTTAGCTCCTCTTCACTTTCTGCCATAAGGGTGGTGTCCTCTGCATATCTGAGGTTATTGATATTTTTCCTGGCAATCTTGATTCCAACTTGTGCTTCTTCCAGTCCAGCGTTTCTCATGATGTACTCTACATAGAAGTTAAATAAGCAGGGTGACAATATACAGCCTTGACGTACTCCTTTTTCTATTTGGAACCAGTCTGTTGTTCCATGTCCAGTTCTAACTGTTGCTTCCTGACCTGCATACAGATTTCTCAAAAGGCAGGTTAGGTGGTCTGGTATTCCCATCTCTTGAAGAATTTTCCACAGTTTCTTGTGATCCACACAGTCAAAGGCTTTGGCATAGTCAATAAAGCAGAAATAGATGTTTTTCTGAAACTCTCTTGCTTTTTCCATGAGCCAGCGGATGTTGGCAATTGATCTCTGGTTCCTCTGCCTTTTCTAAAACCAGCTTGAACATCAGAAAGTTCACGGTTCACGTATTGCTGAAGCCTGGCTTGGAAAATTTTGAGCATTACTTTACTAGCATGTGAGATGAGTGCAATTGTGTGGTAGTTTGAGCATTCTTTGGCGTTGCCTTTCTTTGGGATTGGAATGAAAACGGACCTTTTCCAGTCCTGTGGCCACTGCTGAGTTTTCCAAATTTGCTGGCATATTGAGTGCAGCACTTTCACAGCATCATCTTTCAGGATTTGAAATAGCTCCACTGGAATTCCATCACCTCCACTAGCTTTGCTCGTAGTGATGCTTTCTAAGGCCCACTTGACTTCACATTCCAAGATGTCTGGCTCTAGATGAGTGATCACATCATCATGACTATCTGGGTCGTGAAGATCTTTTTTGTACAGTTCTTGTGTGTATTCTTGCCACCTCTTCTTCATATCTTCTGCTTCTGTTAGGTCCATAGCATTTCTGTCCTTTATCGAGCCCATCTTTGCATGAAATGTTCCCTTGGTATCTCTAATTTTCTTGAAGAGATCGCTAGTCTTTCCCATTCTGTTGTTTTCCTCGATTTTTTTGCACTAATCTCTGAAGAAGGCTTTCTTATCTCTTCTTGCTATTCTTTGGAACTCTGCATTCAGGTGCTTCTATCTTTCCTTTCCTGCTTTGGTTTTTGTCTCTCTTCTTTTCACAGCTATTTGTAAGGCCTCCTCAGACAGCCATTTTGCTTTTTTGCATTTCTTTTCCATGGGGATGGTCTGGATCCCTGTCTCCTGTACAATGTCACGAACCTCAGTCCATAGTTCATCAGGCACTCTACCTATCAGATCTAGGCCCTTAAATCTATTTCTGACTTCCACTGTATAATCATAAGGGATTTGATTTAGGTCATACCTTAATGGTCTAGTGGTTTTCCCTACTTTTTCAATTTAAGTCTGAATTTGGTAATATGGAGTTCATGATCTGAGCCACAGTCAGCTCGTGGTCTTGTTTTTGTTGACTGTATACAGCTTCTCCATCTTTGGCTGCAGAGAATATAATCAATCTGATTTCAGTGTTGACCATCTGGTGATGTCCATGTGTAGAGTCTTCTCTTGTGCTGTTGGAAGAGGGTGTTTGCTATGACCAGTGCTTTCTCTTGGCAAAACTCTATTAGTCTTTGCCCTGCTTCATTCCGCATTCCATGGCCAAATTTGCCTGTTACTCCAGGTGTTTCTTGACTTCCTACTTTTGCATTCCAGTCCCCTATAATGAAAAGGACATCTTTTTTGGGTGTTAGTTCTAAAAGGTCTTGTACTAGACTTTAATTAACAAAACTAGAAATTTCGTTTAACAATGAATAAAACTTAATATTCAGTGAAACAATTTTTTCATTATGAGGGCATTAACCCTGTAGCAAGGGAAGGCTTTAACCCATCAAATAGAAATGAGGTTTGTCAGGGAGCTGGGAAAAGCCATGCAGCCATCTTGGATTTCTCATAGCACTGACTCTTTGATTTACAGCTATTGTTCACCCATTTTTAATTCTGCAATTCAGGAGCAGACCATGGCCATGTTTTAAGGACATCAGGATGGCAAAAGTCTAACCATGAGGGGTTATATTTGTAGAAGAAGAATTAGCTTTGTCTACATGTACCATAATCTTGCTGCTGCTGCTGCTAAGTTGCTTCAGTCGTGTCAAACTCTGTGCGACCCCATAGACAGCAACCCACCAGGCTCTGCTGTCCTTGGGACTCTCCAGGCAAGAACAATGGAGTGGGTTGCCATTTCCTTCTCCAATGCATCAAAGTGAAAAGTGAAAGTGAAGTCGCTCAGTCGTGTCCGACTCTTAGCGACCCCATGGAGTGCAGCCTACCAGGCTCCTCCGTCCATGGGATTTTCCAGGCAAGAGTACTGGAGTGGGATGCCATTGCCTTCTCCGATCATAATCTTAAGTAATGCTTATTTACTTTACCAAAGTAACAAAAGATTTTGAGAATGAATATAAATTACTTAAAGGGAAAGAAACTCATAATGAAAGATTATGAATCTCACCTGAGAGATAAGCTTAGTTAGAAGGGGATTCTTTAGAACATAAGTACAGCTTCTGATCCTTTGGGCTTTTGAATATAGAAGAAAGACCTGGACCAAAGAGAACCTCAGAATCCTTTCCTAGAGATCATGTGGATATGAAAGGTTGAGGAGGGGCCATCTAGGAAATCTGATGGAGAGAGACAGAGAGGGACAGGACACAGGGAGACAACAGAACGTAAGGAAATTCTGAGTCTTTTCCCTTCTTTTGGAAAAACCTAGTGTGCCATTCAGAGGCCATTTTTGGGGGACCCCCCCATTTCTATTGGAGCCAGGCCTTCTGGAGGGTCAAAATCTTCCAGTTTCTTAGAATGTAGCCAAGGGTTGAGTATGAGAGAGCCTCCTGGGATGTAACAGAACCCACTTTTAGCCTACCTACCATAGAATGGGAATACTGAGAGTCACTGGCTGACAGAAAGGCGTCCCTTTTCCTCCAGTAATCTCTCTGTGCAACTAATGCACAAAATGGCCGAGCATCCCAACAGTTGCGTCCAACAGTGAGAGGAGACCTCTGATAACCGTGCAGCTAAGCCACCAGGTGACACGGGCAGAGAAAGACAGATATTCCAGGTGACTCATCATTTGGTGATTCCCTGAAACGTGAAAGGCACTCTTGGAATGGCTCAGACAACACCCAGGCTACTGTAAATCAATCCGGACCAAAAGGGAAAGAAGAGAAAGTGACAGGGAAGAAGGCTGAGGAATCCGCTTTACAATATATCCGGGGGGTGGTGGCCCAGGGACAATGGTCTCTGTTTTGCTTCAACCAGTATGTGCCTGACATGGTGGGCGGAAGTTGTCCTGCTGGGAGCGGATGCCCTGATCTGTTCTGCGTGCCCCCCTATCCTCACATGGGAGGCCTCCTGTGGCAGGCGCCCTAATGGCTTTTATGTGTCTGACCTGTGCCCACACAATACTGGTTGGTGTAGTCCTCAGTTGGAAAAAAGACAAAGGAGAGACCCTCACCCATTCAAGTGGCAGCTACTCTGGATGCAGTGAGCAGTGGGGCATTTGGAACACACCAGAGGGTTACTCTGGCCAGAGTTCCTCAATTGCCTCCACAACAGTTGCCTGTTGGCAGAGGGTCCCTATGAGAAAGCAGAAGCGAGGAGATGGGGAAGAGACTCCAAGTCCCTGAACAAGCCACCAAAAATGTCATGGTCTGGGTGCAGGTTGGAAAAGAATTTTCAGACACGAGACAATAGGGGTCTGGTTTTTCGGTTTCTGCATTCTAAGACCCTCCTTGGTTTTATCTGCTCTTCACTTTGGGTAACCACAACCTTGGCAGAAAGAATCATTTTAACTATTTAGTATATACTCTATATCTTTGATTGTTTTTATCAGAGTCTTGAAAGTGCAAGAGAAATAACTAAAAATCAGTAATGTTGCCCTTGTACCATTTGGCACATATTTTAACAAACAGCTATTAAATGGCAGAGCTTAAACTTTACTTCAGTTTATGTACTTTAGACTTTAACTAATAAAACAAAGACAGATTCACAGAGACAACTCTAAGAAAAGTTGATAGAAGTTTCTGTAACTGTAAAGAATACAAAAGACAAGAAATGTTTTAGTCACTCAGTCATGTCCCATTCTTTGTGACCCTATGGACTCTAACTTGCCAGATTCCTCTGTCCAAGAAATTCCCAAGCAGGAATACTGGAATGGGGAGTCACTCCCTTCTGCAGAAGTTCTTCAAAAAAACAAAGCAAAAAGAAAAGAAGAAGAAAAAAAAATTGATCAAGTCATGTTAATATTTTTGCATACGGTTCAGTTCAGTTGCTCACTCGTATCTGAATCTTCATGATCCCATGGCCCACAGCACACCAGGCCTCCCTGTCCATCACCAACTCCCAGAGCCTACTGAAACTCATTTCCACTGAGTGCAGACATACACTCAAATGGGGCTATATGCTCATTAGGAGGAAGAGAGAAAAATGTTCATCTCACTAAACTCAGGTAATTTTGAATGGATTAAAATGTACATCATGTTAGAGGATGATATTCTTTATTTGCACTGAGCTGTATTTTAGATTTTAATACAGTTGAGCATAGACTAGGACTAATAAGATTCTTGTAAGTATTTTGGAAAATACAAAACTGTGATGAGACTCTGTGATGTGAGCATGGAGTGTACTGGAAAGATCAGGCCTGGGCCTGGGATGAAAACCGCCACTCCCAAATCCCAGTATCTCTGCTAAACACATGTGAGTGTTCATTTTCCAAAGCAGAAAGAACGTAAGAAGACATGAAGTTACTCCCTTAACTGTGATAGTTTAGGTACATCCCTCACTTTTTCTTTGCAAGACACTTGTTCTAGTCAAGTGGAAAAAAACAAATTTATAGCACGGGAATCTCACAGAAACACCTAAACCAGTCAACATGAGTCATGGAGTTAGAAGTACATGGAGGAATTCATTATCACTGCATGGGTATTTGGGCACTATTATGGAAAAGATGATCTGAATCTATCATTAAAAAACATTAGTTCGGGGACTGCGTGATGATCCAGTGACTAAGACCCTGAGCTCCTAATGCACGGAGCTCTGGTTCTTTCCCTGATCAGGAAACTAGATCCCACATGCTGTAGCTAAGAGTTTACATGTCACAACCAAAAAACCTGAAAACTACAAGGACGACCGAAGTTCCTACCTGCCACAACAAAGACTCAGTGCTGCCAAATAAACAAATATTTTATAAATGTGTCCTAAGCAACTTCACTTCATATATGCTTTCCCTGATCTGTAGCCTAATACTACATTTAAGTAGTCTCACTTATCCATATAGAACAGTCTCTGCAACGTTTTTATTTCTGAAACTTTTCTGAAGAATGTGGATCACTGAATTCACTCTATTTATAAGGACAATCTGTAACTCTTGTTCTAATCAGCTGAAGCTGCATGCACATGTCAACTCACCACAGCATTTCCCCTACTTCACTATGATCCTAACACCAGACCACATCCCAGTGGGAATCTCTGGTACCAGTGCCTCCCCGTGTTGATCTCATCCAAAGGGCATATAGTGAACAACTGAACGTCACTAATTCATGTTGAGAATTCATCATGCTCTAGAGAAAGCCGGGATACAGACAATGGATAACAGGCTCTTGGATTTAAAGGAGAAGTTAGTCTAAAGAGCTGCTCTTCACTATTATAAGGAAAAAATAAGAAGATGACAACAAATCCCCCAGAGAGAAAACTTAGAGAACTAAAGGTTTGCAGTTCTCAGTCCAGGCATTTCAGGAGGAAAAGCAGACACAGCCCCAGACCCGGGACAGGACATTTACCTGAGAAGCTGCCATTTCCTCCTCTTCTTCCTGCTGCTCTGAGTCTTCTCTGGGGATGTTATGTCGCAAACGCACATTCACAGGTTGAGAAAATACCTTCAAAGGCATCCACACAGCTCTTTCACCTGCAACTGCTGCAGTGAAAATGGAGGAAAAAACGTTATTGTTTCTCCTGCCCTTTTCTGAGCCTTTTTTTTTTTTGGCTTCCTCTGTTCCTGATCGGTAGGCGGCAATCAAGACTAATCTGATATGCTAATCACAGCTTCTGACCCAAATCCCAGTCCTGGGCTGTGACTGAAGCTAGTCCTGTAGTGACCAGCACAGCAATAATACCAATCAGGGATAGAGGCCAGGGTTGACAATAAAAATCTATTAATATTTGGATAGCCATATCCTCAAGCTTCCGCTGAGCATTTACCAGCCAGCTGCTGGAGTCTGTCTGGAGCAAGGCTGAGGAATCCTCAAGCTTCTGCTGTGCATGGACTAATCAGCTTCTGGAGCAACTAGAGCAGGGCTCAGCGTCTTTGGTGGGTGAGGGCCATTGTTTTTGAAACCAGACCTTGACGGGATTTCCGGGGTCCTGAACTGTTTTCCAGGGGTTCTCATCACAGGAAGCCTCTGCCTTCTTGACTCTGGTTTGGTGGATCCAAGGGATGATGCCTGTAAGTTTAACAGCAGTAGGGGTTGCCAGGACAACCGTGTGAGGGCCTGTCCCAACTGGCTGACTTGGTTCTTTTTTCCAATCTTCCACCCATGCCTCATCTCCTGGCTGATTGGGATGAACTCAATTGCCCAAAGGAATGGGTGTCCTTTCTAAGGTTTCTTGGGCGATAAGTTAGAAGACTTTTCCCAGGATCTGGAGGTGTCAGGACATCTCCAGGTCGGCTAGTTGTTGGGGGTTTCCCTTGAGCTTTCCTACCACTGGGGGTTTCCTCTCATATAACATCTAAAAGGGAGAATAGCCTGAGGACTCAGGGTGCATCGGGCTTGGAGTAAGGCCGGGGGGTAACTTGTCGACCCAAGATAACTGGTCTCCTTACAGAGTTTAGCTAAGGTAGTCATGAGGGTACAATTCATGCGTTCAACTTTCCCTGAGCTCTGTGGGCTGTAAGCAGTGTGAAGCTTCCATTTGAGTTCCAGTGTCCAGGATAGAGTTTGGATCATCTGAGACACAAAAGCTGGCCCATTGTCAGACCCTATGGAGAGAGGCAGCACATATCTCGAATCATGTCTCTTCACAGGGCCTTGGCTACTTCTCTGCCCGTTCAGTTGCACGTGGAGTGAAAGTGAAAGTGAATTCGCTCAGTCGTGTCCAAGTGTTTGCAACTCGTGGACTGTAGCCCACCAAGCTCCTCCGTCCATGGGATTCTCCAGGCAAGAATACTGGAGTGGGTTGCCATTTCCTTAGCTTCATCCAATCCCAAGTAGGTGCAGACTACCACAAGGAAATACTTACGGCCCTTATAGGGCTTGACTTCAGTAAAATCCACTTCTAGATCCTCAAAGGGCAGTGTCCCAATGGTCAGCACCCCTGGGTTGGGTTTTGGTCCTTGGCTGGCATTGTTTTGAGCACAAGTCACAAAACTAGCACTGATCTGAACACACAGGCCATTCCACAGCCACTGGATCCAGTGGTTTCGACAAGTATGCAACTGGGCACTACCATGGCCCAAGTGTTTGTGTGAGGACCCCCAGTGCAGTGCAAAGAGGGTAAAGTCCCATGTCTCATCTGGCAGCCCTAATGCTGGAGCGCTAGTCGAGAGTCTCTTAATCTCCTTGAAGGCCTTTCTTTTTTCAGGTTCCCACCCCAGGGGGTCCTTACCAGACCCGGCTGTGGCTATAAAAAAAGGCTTCATTATTTCAGAGAAACCCGGTCTCCACATCCAACAGAATCCAGCAGCCCCATTCACGGACTTCTTTCTTGGTATTCAGCCGAGGTATTGAACAGATGGCTTGTTTCCCCTCATGTCCGAGTGCCCGATGCCCTTTTGAGATGACAAACCCGAGGTACTTGACCTCCTGTCTGCAGATCTGAGCCTTTTTCCATGGCACCTTGTGCCCTGTGGTGGAGAGTAGAGCCAGCAGGGCCCTGGTGCCTCCAAAAGTCCCCTGGGTGGGACTGGCTAGCAACAGGTCATCCTCGTGCTGGAGTAGGGTGCAGTTCACAATTTCTCCGGGAAATGCAGCAAGGTCCATAGCCAAGTGTTCACCAAACTGGGTGGTGAGTTTTTGAAGCCTTGTGGCAGTCGGGTCCAAGTCAGCTGTGTCTTTTTCCCAGTGTGTCTGTCATCCCATTCAAAGGCAAACAAGGGCTGGCTGGCTGGTGACAGTCAGAGAAAGAAGAATGCATCCTTGAGATCGAGGCATGTGAACGGCATGTCTGAGCTGATAAGAGACTCAGAAGAGTGTAAGGATTTGGGACCACTGGATGGAAGATGATCACTGCACTGCTGACTGCGTGGAGGTCCTGGATGGTGCAGTAGTCGTCCCCTCCAGACTTTTTGACTGGTGAGAGTGGGGTGTTCCAAGGAGACTGACATTTGATTATGAACTTGGCATCTCGTAGGTGCTGGATGTGGTCCTGAATTCCCAGGCATGCCTCTCATGGTACTGGATATTGTTTCCATCTAACAGGTGTGGCTTCTGGCTTCAGGTCCACTATAATGGGCACATGATTATTGACCAAACCTGGGAGCTCTTTCTCACAGGCTTCTCACAGGCTTTCCGGGGGCAACGGTGATTTTTGTCCCTGCTTTGCCAGTAGGTCTCTCCGTAGCAGGGGAATGGGGCATTCCGGTAAGTAGAGAAATTCACGGGTCCCCAGATGGCCCCCTAGCTGGCACGAATGGGCCTTGCAAAATGAACGGGATGTCATGTCCCCTGTGGCCCCAACAATAGTCACTGTTCAGCCTGTGAGGGGAGCCACAGGTGTGGTTACCACGGAGTGTTCAGCCCCGGCATCCACTATAAAAGTCATTGATTGGCCCCCGACTTTTGTTGAGATCATGGGTTCCTGGGGGCCTAGGATCAGGGAGCTGGGTATTCCCCACTCTGATTCTGTTCCAGCCAGGCCAATAAGGTTTTGGAGGGCCGGCTCAGGCTGGTACATTTCTTTGTGGGGTCGACTGAACTTCTTTGACCTTTTAGATGTCCCTCTGTGGTGGGGGCACTCATTCCTCCAGTGTCCGGTCTCTTTGCAACAGGCGCACTGGTCATGGCATAGAGGTGGTCTCTTAGTTTCCCCTTTTCCACTAGGGAAGTCTGTTTCACTGGATCTGAGCCCCTCAATGCTGCTCCTAGCAGGGCTGCTTTCTGTTTCATTCTTTTACCTGCTTCTTGTTGGACTTCATGGTCTCAGTTCACAAAGACTTTATTTGCTACTTCCAGAAGATGTGCAGCATTCATCCCAGCAAAGCCTTCTGGCTTTTGGAGCTTTCGTTGGATATCTGCACAGGATTGAGCCACAGTGGCAGTGTTAATTATTCGTTGATTCTCAGGAGTCTCAGGGTCGAATGGGGTGTATGTCCAGAATGCCTCACACAGTCTTTCATAGAAATTGGTGGGAGTCTCATCTACTTTCTGTATTATTGTTGTAATTTTGGACACATTGGTGGGCTTTTTGATTCCCGCTCAAAGTCCATGCAGAAAGGCATCACGGTAGCGATCAGGGTTTCTGGCCTTCTCTGATATTGAAATCCCGATTAGGTCTTGTCTCTGGCATCGCTTCTCATGCCCATCCTTCTACATTTAAGACCTCTGCAGGGGCTTGCCCTCCGAGCCATTTTTGGGCTTCTGTCGAGATGCGTTGCCTTTCCTCAGTGGTGAAGGAAGACATAAGGAACTGGTGATAGTCATCCGATGTAGGCTGATGGGTGTGGAAAATGGACTCTAGGAGATCAGTCATAGCCTGTGGTCTATCAGAGTAAGCTGGGTTATGCTGTTTCCAGTTTAAGAGATCAGTAGTGCTGAAGGGCTGGTAATAGAGGATGGAGCAACCAGGCTGGACTGAGTCATCCTCGTTCACTTGTTGAGGATCTTCAGTTTCTCTCAGTGATATCTGATGGGCTAAGGCCAGCTGGTTAGATTGTTTGGCTGAGCAGAGCCGTGTCCCTCCTTGTTCAGGGCGGGAGTCCTGCTCATGAGGTGGTACGGGGGACACGGAGAGAGGTGGACTGCTGGCAATGGTTCTGGTGCTGGCTGTGCTGGGGCTTGTGGAGTCAGGGGACTGTATGGTGGGGGCATCAGTGGGTCTTCTACTGGATCTCCCTGGAATATAGGTGTTTTTTTTTTCCTTCTTGTTTTGTGAATGATTGGGCCACAAATACAATACTCTGTCCCTGTCCATTTGCTCAAAATCTTGCCCGTGGGGGCAGGGTCTGTGCTATTAGAAACCAGGAGTACTAGGGTCCATCCTTGGTTGGATCCAGGGTATTCTCAGGGTAACGGTGTCCGCGACTGAGAAAGATAGAGAAAGAGATAAGGAAAGAATGACACGGGGCGACCAAGCTTCAGTGAGCGAGGCCCGTCACTTTATTTTCAGAGAGGGCTTTTATACCCTGAGTTGTACATTGAGCAAAGCGAAAAATGCAGAGTCAACTCAACATTCCATCAGTATTAACTTTTATCGACACCAGATTCCTTCCTGCAAGAGTCTTATTTTTTGTGCATTATCTTCTGGCCCAGAGGCCTGTTGATATTTTATGACCCCCTTTTTGATAAAGGTTGGTCAGCCAGAATAATAATTTTCCCTTGAAGTGTTTCTTCTTAAATTCCTAGCCTGCATCACCCTTAAAGTACAGAGTACAGATTCAGTGGGTTACAGCAAAGAAAGAACTTATTAACTCAAAGTCTAATGTTGCGAATGCTAAAGCTGCTGCTTGTTTTTTCTACATCCTGACTATATGCATTCCCAGGAACATAATGGATAAGGGATGTGAGAACTTGGCAGCAAGCATTGGCTCAACAATGTTGCAAGAGTCTGGATAAACCTGCCAAGTAAGCTAGAATGCTAACAGGAGGTTTGAAATACTTCTTTCATGCCCAGGAGATTTATCAACTAGAGCCCGAAGTTGATTTTCCCCAGAAAAGAGGTGGTTGGGGATAGCCCCCTGTTAATGTCAGGAGTTGGTGAAAGACATAAAATAGTAAGACAGACAGATTCTGGTTTTGGGGTAGATGCTCGAGCAGGTCCAGGGGGTCCGTTGAGTCCTGAGGCCTTGCTTATCAGGTCTCATCCACTTGACCTTGTCATGGGTGGGATGGCCCAGGGAGTCCCTCGAGTTCTGCATGACCTTGTCATGGGTGGGCTCTCCCATGCTGGCTCCCAGCACAGGCGTCTATGTATGGAAACTGATCTGGATGTCATGGAGTCGCAGTGACTGCCTGGAACACTACTTGGACAGTGGGGAGGTCGAGTGCCCTCTGGTGGCCACCCAACATCAAAAGATGGCCAATGGAGCTCACATAAGTTACAAAGCTTCCTAAGGGTCATCTTGACTCCAAAATCTCCTCCAAAGCCCTTCTTAAAGTTCTTTATCAAGACTGTTGGTTTAGAGGAGCTTCCACCCATGTTGACAAATGTAATCTACTTGGAAGGGTTTTGAGGAAAACCTAATCTCTTAGATGTCGGCTCAAGGAGTCAGTCGACAGAAGAATAACAAGCAACCAATAATTTCTCCCTCCCTGTGTATCCTGTCCTGAGTCAGGGACAAAAAGACAAACAAGGGTGGATGCCCCCTCAAAAGAGGAGACCATTTAGGTGTCTGCTTGGGCGTGGCCTCAGGGAGATCTTAGGTGCCTCTTAGCATTGGCAGATCAGTATAAACCCCTGATGCAGATCTGTCTTGCAGGGAGGGACTGGGTCCCCCAAAGGCAGACACCACCTTGAGCTGTATGAGGTCGCAAGGGAACTGCAAGCTAGGGCCCACTTGGACTCCATAGCCATGAAGGCCATGAAGCCACACAATCGAGCCTGAAACTCGAGGAAATCAGGCCACACACTTATTCACATTCATTTTGTATCCACCTGATCACCCTCCGGTGGGAAATTTAAGATGCCTCTTAATACTGGCAGATTGGTATAAACCCCCAACCTGATCCAGCCTCTCAGGAGAGATAACGTCCCCCAGAGACTGGCACCACCTTTCAGCCTTATGAGGTCATCATGGAACCTCAGGTTTTGGACCCTCTCAGGCTCTGTAGTCCATGGACTGTGAAGTTCTCTTTCACTTCCTTCAGTGAGCAATCATTCATACACAGTCACTCAGAGCTTATCATCAGTTCAGTTCAGTTGCTCAGTCATGTCTGACTTTGCGACCTCATGAATTGCAGCATGCCAGGCCTCTCTGTCCATCACCAACTCCCGGAGTTCACTCAGACTCACGTCCATCTAGTCAGTGATGCCATCCAGCCATCACATCTTCGGTCGTCCCCTTCTCCTCCTGCCCCCAATCCCTCCCAGAATCAGGGTCTTTGCCAATGAGTCAACTCTTCACATGAGCTGGCCAAAGTACAGGAGTTTCAGCTTTAGCATCATTCCTTCCAAAGAAATCCCAGGACTGATCTCCTTCAGAATGGACTGGTTGGATCTCCTTGCAGTCCAGGGGACTCTCAAGAGTCTTCTCCAACACCATAGTTCAAAAGCATCAATTCTTTGGTGCTCAGCTTTCTTCACAGTCCAACTCTCACATCCATACATGACCATGGGAAAAACCATAGCCTTGACTAGATGGATCTTTGTTGGCAAAGTAATGTCTCTGCTTTTGAATATGCTATCTAGGTTGGTCATAACTTTTCTTCCAAGGAGTAAGTGTCTTTTAATTTCATGGCTGCAATCACCATCTGCAGTGATTTTGGAGCCCCCCCAAAATAAAGTCTGACACTGTTTCCACTGTTTCCCCATCTATTTCCCACGAAGTGATGGGACCAGATGCCATGATCTTAGTTTTCTGAATGTTGAGCTTTACGCCAACTTTTTCACTCTCCACTTTCACTTTCATCAAGAGGCTTTTTAGTTCCTCTTCACTTTCTGCCATAAGGGTGGTGTCATCTGCATATGTGAGGTTATTGATAATACCTCCCTTTTCCTGAGTGCCCAGGTCTCCCTATCTGATGCTCCCTTCCTGGGAGCTCCAAGGAGGTGATCAGTCTCTTCTACCTATTTGGGTAAGATCTCCTGACTGAGGTTTGACCCCAGGGCTTTACCTGATCCTGTGGTCATTCCTGGTGAGTTGTTCTGTCCCTCTAATGGGTCTGGTCAGGGCTCGGCCATCCAAAGAGTTGGAACACCATTCCAGGAATACCATCAGGTGTCATGCTACCTTGTTCATCTCAGGGCTCCTTCACTATGACCTGGCTGAGCCACCAGTCCAGTGGATCAAGGGGCCTGAGTAGTTGGAATCTCTCTGGAGCCTCTGAAATGTTGTAGAAACCAGTACTCGAGAAACCAAGCACCACACTCAGAGAGTTGGAAAACTCAGGTTCATTACACTGGTGGGCCCAGAGGAGTGAACACTTCAAGCTCTGAGCTGGAACAAAGGGGTTACAGAGTTTTCATACAGGAATGATTAAGCAGGTTTGCAGTTGCTAGGGTGATTGCAAAGAGCAGTAAAAGGGTGAGTGAGATAAGTTCCAGTTCCTAGTATTGTGATTCCGCATTTTCTGAAACCTATGTGATATAGACTTTGCAAGGAGTAAGCTGAGTTACAGAGGCAGAAGGAGCAGGAGGTCATGTAAAAATTGAACTTTTTCTCTTGACAATCACAAATTTCTTTGAAAATAAACCAGGGACAGTAACGAACCTCAGGTTTAAAATGTATGTGCCTAGACACTCAGTAATGTCTGACTCCTTGTGACCCTTTGGACTGTAGTTCACCAGGCTCCTCTGTCCATTCAATTTGCAGGCAAGAATACTGGAGTGGAGTGCCATTTCCTCCTCCAGGGGATCTTCCTGACCCAGGGATCAAGCCCATGTCTCTTAGGCCTCCTGCATTGGCACTTAGACTCTTTAGTACTACTGCCACTTTGGAAGTCCAAAAGTGTGTATGGCAATGGAGAAATACCTGTGAAAATGATGCCTTAAATGCATATCTGGTGATCACCAAGGGAAATAATTATCTGCATTAAGTAATAAGTGAGATAACTATAGCCTGGAAAAAAACAAAACAAAACAAAACAAAACATGTGGCCTGAACATTGAGTGTTAGGTTTTATTTTGTGGGAATGTTAGGACTTGAGCCCAGGAGACAGTGTGTCAGGTGACCCCAAGACAGATGACTCTGAGGAAGCAAGGAAGGAGCCACACTATATACAAGTTTGCAGCAAGGGGCAGGTAATCTGAATATTAGAAGTGACAATTAATGTAAGGGAAAAGCATCTCTCACATGAAGAGATTTAATGATTTTTCCTGTATAGGAAGATGGAAACATCTGAACTTATTGAAATCACTTCTTTCATATGCATCTAGCTATCTGGGGACAATCCTTCAACCTTGATTGTTCACATCCTGATTCTAAGGAGACAACAGTGGACTAGAGATTTTGATGGCATCACCATCTCAATGGACATGATGAGCAAACTTCAGTAGACGGTGAAGGAAGGGAAAGCCTGGCATGTTGTAGTCCGTGGATCTCAAAAAGTTGGACAGGAGTGAGTGACTGAACAACAACAAACATAGAGACAGAAGCCCATCGTACCCTGACTTCTGAAAGGATGAGGGGGCTCTCTGATCACTAAGTCACACCCTCTATGAATCAGTCTATTCAAGAATAAAAGTCTGAACAACAATGGCGGATGGCAGTCTCTCACCCCCATCCCACTACCCCCCCCACCCCCCACCCCATTCTCAGCACTTACCAAATAGGAAATATCTGGTGGCTTCTGAACAGCTGCCTTTGTTTCACCTAGGCTCAGAGATCTGCATTTAGAAAAAGGCTTCTTTAGTGTTAGAGTCAAGATTGTCTGGATAAACAGCAACAACTTAGATATACAGATGATAACACACTACTGGCAGAAAGTGAAGAGGAGCTAAAGAGCCTCTTGACGAAGGTAAATGAGGTGAGTGAAAAAGCTGGCTTAAAACTCATTATTAAAAACTATGATCATGATATCCGGTCCTATCACTTCATAGCAAATAGAGGGAAAAAGTGGAAACAGTGACAGATTTTCTCTTTTGGGGCTCTAAAATCACTGTGAACGGTGACTGCAGCCATGAAATCAAAAGATGCTTGCCTCTTGAAAGGAAAGCTATGAAAAACTTAGTGTAATAAAAAGCAAAGACATCAATTGCTAACAAAAGTCCATCTAGTCTAAACTATGGTCTTTCCAATAGTCATTTGAGATTTGGACCATTAAGAAGACAGGGCACTTAAGAATTGATGCTTTCAAATTGTGGTGCTGGAGAAGACTCTGGAGAGTTCCTTGGACAGCAAGGGGATCAAACTAATCAGTCCTAATGAAGGAGGAAACAGAACTGGCTCCACCTTGAAAGCAGGAGTCCATCTTGGGTCGTACTGTGGACTTTGAGCCATATGCCCAGTATCTGTGGAAATAACATACCAATGGAAAACCAGACCCCTGGATGAAGGAGCCTTAGGAATTGTACCTAGACTCTCCGTCGCCTAAAAGAATATGCTAATTATCTCTGTAACAGAACAAAGTCATAAATCCCATTATGCCTATCGGGGTATGACCACAGGCCTATTGATAAATGTTTGCTGCTTAACTATCCAGGCTTATGACACCTGAATCATGGGTTAACTTTGATCATATCTCTCTTTCACCTTGTCCAGACTAGTTTCAAGGAATTTGGGGAGGTGGGTTTGAGCATGTACACTTAAGGTATATAAGGTTTTCATAAAAACTGTTGGGGGTCCCTGGCTAACTCTGCCTTGGGCCCGCTGGTGTAACAAACTGCATTCCAATATCTGCACTGTCCTTCTGAGTAAGTTTGTTTCCCGGAACGCGTGGCTACAACACTAAAGGATTGTGAAGTTGCTCAGTCGTGTCTGACTCTTTGTGACCCCATGGAGTGTAGCCCACCAGGCTCCTCATCCATGGAATTTTCTAGGCAAGAGTACTGGAGTGGGTTGCCATTTCTTTCTCCAGGGGATCCTCCCAATCCAGGGATAGAACCTGTGTCTCCCGCATTGCCAGCAGATGCTTTACTGTCTGAGCCACCAGGGAAGCACTACACTAAAGGATATCAACCTTGAATATTCATCGGCAGGACTGACACTGAAGCTAAATTCCAATATTTTGGCCTCCTGGTGTGGAGAGCTCACTCATTGGAAAAGACCCTGCTGCTGGGAAAGATTGATGGCAGGAGGAGAAGGTGATGAGAGAGAATGAGATGGTTGTTTGGCATCACCGACTCAATGGGAAAAGTTTCAGCAAGCTCTGGCAGATGGTGAAGGACAGGGACCCCTGGCAAGCTGAAGTCCATGTGTTTGCAAAAATTCGGATAATACTGAGCGACTGAACAACTCACATCCGTATATGACTACTGAAAAATCCATAGCTATATTTGCTGAAAATAAAATGTCATACTGTAAAAATCATAATTTCTGTAGTCATCACTCCATTTCCCAACGTCCCTAAAATCCCAACACCAAACCACATCCCAGTGGGAGTGAGGATAGGAGTGACTCCCCATGCTGATCTCTCACAAAAAGAATAGTTTCAACATTTGAAAGTCGCTGATTCACGTTGAGAATTCATCATGCTCCATAGAAAGCAAGGATGCAGACAATGGAGCAAAGGCTCTGGGACACAAGGAAGTAGTCCAAAGGGCTGGTCTTCACTATTATAAGAAGAAATGGGAAAAAATAAGATGATAACAAATGCCTGGGAAGAAAAATTAGGATCAGAGAGCTAAAGGCTTAGAGATTTTCATTTTGGCATTGCAGGAGGCAAAGCATACACAGCCCCAGACTCAGAATAGGACATTTACCTGAGAAGCTGCCATTTCGTCATCTTCTTCCTCCTACTCTCTCTTCTCTGGGGATTTTACGCTGCAAATGCACTACTGAGTTTTGAGAAAATACCTTGGAGGGCATCACCACAGCTCTTTAACCTGCAACCACCACTCCTACAGACAGAAGGACCTTGAAAAGGTAAGACCACCCTCGCCTGTCCTCTGTCTCAGGAGAGATTCTGGAACAATCAATTCCTACCTGGAGACCAGCCTGTGAACTTATTTCTTGATTGTTTTCTCCTCATACAGAGCTCCTAACACTCTGCTCACCCAGACGATGTGCGCTGACTTCCCTGGTCGAAATCCAGCTAGACCAACCCTGTTGCCTCTCCTCAGACTGACGACGGGACTCAGCTCTCACAAACGGACCAGAAGCCACATCCTTAACCCGGGCCTCCCCTTAGAATCCCCTGGAGCACTTCCTACACACCACACTGATGCTCCCACAGGACCAACACAGAACTCTGTTGGGAGGGCATCAGTGAGGTCATTTCCTAATGATGGTCAAGTGATTCTGATGGGAAACCAGATGGAAACCTCTTGCCTAAATATTCTTTATGAACCATTTCAATGAATACAAATCCCTGGTTGTCAGGTCCCACTGTAAGAACTTATGAATTTGCAGGTCTACATTGGGGCCATGAATGGAGTCATCAGCAAATTCCATTTTTTTCTGATATTTCTTCCCTTAAACCAACGTTCAGGAGTCCTGAGCTCAAGGCCTCACACTCATCATACCTGAGACCTCTCTATAGGGGAGGATTTAGGGAGGGAATTTCTGAGAGAGGTCAAAGCTGGAATCAGACAAAGAAAACAGGACTACTTGCAGTTCAGCTTTTATAAGTTACCCTGGGTGAAGTGCTCTGGGCTCCCTAAGCTGAGTGTGGATTAATCCATTCAAACCAAGAAAAGGATTCTGGTGAGTGCTGTGAGGGTATTGAAAGGTTGTTGCTGAACCACAAAAGATGCAGGGATTCTTGGCCTCCAGTGGAGAAGAAATCAATCCAGGGCCAGAGACAAGGCTTGATTGGTCAAAATTTTTGTGTAATAAAGTTTTATTAAAGTATAAAAGAGATAGAGAAAGCTTCCGACATAGACATCAGAAGGGGGCATAAAGAGTGCCCCCTCGCTAGTGTTAGCAATGGAGTTACTTATTTTTAATTAGTTATTACAGTGAATCAAAAGACTGTCTGGAGGTTGTAAAGACCTCACTAGACCCACTCCCATAATTTACATTTTAAGATAACAGGATTAGCCAGAAGGTTTTTTTTCAGAGACTGTCCTCAATCAGGATAGATTATTTTTATATAATCTTAAGGAATGTAGAGGGGAAAAAAAACCAAAAAACAAAAAATTTTTGTCCTTTCTTCCTCCTTGAGAATTCTAGATTCCTCTCTCCTTGGGGACCCCTGGACTTGTTATCCACCTGGCTAGAAACTGACACTCTCATTCCCCCTTTTCTTTTAGAATTATGTTGCCAAGGGAAAGGGGTGTCATTTTCAATTCCTAACTACTCCTGCTGTTTAGGGGCATATTCTACTAACCTTCATATTGAGGGTCCACAAATAAAAGTTGTGGAGCCCGTAGCACTCGTAGGAACTTGGACAATGGTTTGTAACTTAAAAGCTTTCTGACGGTTAAAAAATATAGTTACAGATATAAGGCAAGATAGTCATTAAACCAAGTTAAAATCAAAATCAAAAGTCACATTATGTCCATAGTTATATCAGTCCATCTTAGGATTGTTAGATGTCATCACAGAGTTGAAGAAAGTCCTTTCCTTGAAGTAGGGAAACCCACCATGGGAAGTCTTCCACTTGATGAGGAGGGGAGCGCTCTGCAGACCCAGCAGTTAGACCGCGTAGGATGAGCCCAGGACAAGAAGGCGTTGTCTTCAGTGTCAAATGGCAGATTCAGGACTTTTGGAGTCAACAGAAGTAGGCTCATATAGATTATCAGGCCCATCTGAAAAGTCAGAGCATAGAAAGTAAAGACATGAAAAGACGTCACTTAGTTCTGGTCAGGGTGCCATGTCTTAACTTGAGTGTGATGCACCCACGAATCAATTCCTGGCACTGTAACAGCTGTGGGAAAAGAAAGACTAACCTGGTAAGGGCCTTCCCAGAGGGGCTTGAGAGATTCGACCCCCAGATTCCAACGTTTTTTATCAGGACCTCAGTTCCTGGTTCAAATACAAGTTTGCTTGACTCAGAGGCTGGGTCTGGAGTCACCTCCTGGAGTTCCATTAATGCCTGTTGTAAAGCTGAGAGCTGAGTTATATAATTAGTTCATTCCAAGAACATAGAACAACAGACTGGTTCCAAATAGGAAAAGGAGTACGTCAAGGCTGTACATTGCCACCATGCTTATTTAACTTATATGCAGACTACATCATGAGAAACGCTGGACTGGAAGAAGCACAAGCTGGAATCAAGCTTGCTGGGAGAAATATCAATAACCTCAGATATGCAGATACCACCACCCTTATGGCAGAAAGTGAAGGGGAACTAAAAAGCCTCCTGATGAAAGTGAAAGAGGAGAGTGAAAAAGTTGGCTTAAAACTCAACATTCAGAAAACTAAGATCATGGCATCTGGTCCCATCACTTCATGGGAAATAGATGGGGAAACAATGGAAACAGTGTCAGACTTTATTTTTGGGGGCTCCAAAATCACTGCAGATGGTGACTGCAGCCATGAAATTAAAAGACGCTTATTCCTTGGAAGAAGTTATATATGACCAACCTAGATAGCATATTGAAAAGCAGAGACATTACTTTGCCAACAAAGGTCCATCTAGTCAAGGGTATGGTTTTTCCAGTAGTCATGTATGGATGTGAGTGTTGGACTGTGAGGAAGGCTGAAGAATTGATGCTTTTGAACTGTGGTGTTGGAGAAGACACTTGAGAGTCCCCTGGACTGCAAGGAGATCCAACCAGTCCATTTTGAAGGAGATCATCCCTGGGATTTCTTTGGAGGGAATGATGCTAAAGCTGAAACTCCAGTACTTTGGCCACCTCATGTGAAGAGTTGACTCATTGGCAAAGACCCTGATTCTGGGAGGGACTGGGGGCAGGAGGAAAAGGGGACGACAGAGGATGAGATGGCTGGATGGCATCACTGACTCAACGGACTTGAGTCTGAGTGAACTCCGGGAGTTGGTGATGGACAGGGAGGCCTGGTGTCATGGGGTCACAGGGTCAGACATGACTGAGCGACTGAACTGAACTGAAAGTATAAAGGAGATAGAGAAAGCTTCTGACATAGACTTCAGAAGGGGGCAGAAAGAGTGCCCCCTCGCTAGTGTTAGCAAAGGAGTTATATACTTTTAATTAGTTATTCCATTGAATCAAAAGAATGTCTGGAGGTTGTAAAGCCCTCACTAGACCCACTACCATAATTTACATTTTAAGACAACAAGACTAGCCAGAAAGTTTTTTTCCAGAGACTGTCCTCAAGCAGGATAATTTGTTATATAATCCTAAAGAATGTAGAGGAAAACAAACAAACAAACACGTTTGTCCTTTCTTCCTCCTTGAGAATTCGACCCCTCTCTCCTTAGGAACCCCTGGACTTATCAACCTGTCTAGAAACTGACTCTCTCAGTGTGATTGAACGGGGGTCTGTGAATAGACCCTGAGGTCCAGTAAGACTGCTGGTCTCAAGGGAGGGGGTCATCTAGTGCCGGTGCTCACAAGACTGGCTGGTGTGAGCTCAAGGACCTGCAGGCTGCCTGCTCCCCAGACAGATGCTGAGGAAGCAACATCATGGAGCAGTTTAGGGAAACTGTCAACAATACGCTGTATCATCTTTCTTATTAGAACCATCCCAGTGTCTAAGTAGTTACAAAATGGGAGAGGAGATACAACATAGAAATGATGGAATGTACATGAAGTTATGAGAAGTTTAAATCCAGTGAGTAAACTAAATTCCCCATATGCCATCTTTGTGTGGTACCGAACAGTTAATTGAGGTCTCTTCACTACAACCTTAGATAAGGTGGACGAGGTTGCTGTTGGTGGTGGGTTAACATTTCATTCATTACCATCAACCGAAACAATAAAAGCCATTCACTTTTATGAACAACCACGTATTAAATTTCACACATAGTTGAAATAAAACCTTTTACAATCCACGGTATGATCCATGATTAAATACAGATCAAAAGTACAGAGAAAGACATTCATTTTTTGATATAATGATGTGAGATTTCTGATTTTCACGGCTTACCATACAAAGCCTAGGAAGCACTTAGCAAGCATGATATACACCAATTCCATGCCTTTTCCAGGAAGGGTTTCTTACATTTCTAGGTTATCACTGTCTTTATTTCAACACTGTCAAGTAATAATCATGACGTGTTGATATTATAAAGATACATCAATATTGCAGTGAACTGTCATTGCGTTTTTACAAATCAAGGATATTACTATTGAAACATTACAACCAACATCTGTCTTACTTTAATACATGGAAAGATTAAATGATCACTTATTTAATGGCAACCTCCAGATAGTTCATGTCAACGACAAACACCTCTATTTAAATGTTCATTGTCCATTTTACATTATGGTATCCTCAATCTTCTAATGGAGATTAGATAGAAATGGTTGCAACACAATATAAAAAGGCTAATCTTTAATAAACCATCAAAAACCTATCTTTGCAAACACACTAGAAAGAAAGCATAATGTGGATTTGAGTGGTGAATTACATTCACTTCAAATAACCTCACATCACATCATTAACAAGCATATATACATTGCTAAGAATTGTAATGTTCTAACCATCAACTTTCATCTCACGACTCATGCTAAAATATCCATTTTCTATCTGTTTTAACTATGGAGTGCTCCCTACAGTCATTCTCCTTCAGAGAAACTTCTGAAAACAAAATTGATGAAATGCATATTTACTTCAATTTAACTTTTGATTAAATACCTTTCTATATATTTGTTACATCATTTCCATTGGTTTCTTTTATAATCTCTTGTGTTTTCTGATGCATGTTTAGGGCAAACCTCTTTGATCACTTGTTCCATTACTAGGGTTAAGTGTGTGTTCTCAGATGTTTAGTGAGATTACTACTATGACTAAAGGCTTTGCCACATTCTGTACATTTATAAGGTCTCTCTCCAGTATGAATTCGCTGATGTTGAGTAAGATGTGAGCACTGAATAAAGGCTTTGTTACATTCTTTACATTTATAAGGTCTCTCCCCAGAGTGAATTAGTTGATGTCGAGTAAGAAGTGAGGGACGATGGAAGGCTTTGTTACATTCTTTACATTTATAAGGTTTCTCTCCAGTATGAACTCGCAAATGTGTAGTAAGAATTGAATTCCGATGAAAGGTTCTGCCACATTCTGTACATTTATACGGTCTCTCCCCAGTATGTGTTCGCTGATGCTTAGTAACTCTAGAAACCTTAATGAAGGCCTTGCCAATTTCTGTACCTTTATAACATCTATCCCAAGTATGAATTCGGTGATGTTGAGTAAGGGCTGAACTCGTAATAAAGGCTTTGCCACATTCTTTACATTTATAAGGTCTCTCTCCAGTATGAATTTGCTGATGTTCGGTAAGATGTGAGCAACGGATAAAGGCTTTGTTACATTCTTTACATTTATAAGGCTTCTCTCCAGTATGAATTCGCTGATGTCGAGTAAGATTTGAGCGATGAATAAAAGCTTTGTTACATTCTTTACATTTATAAGGTCTCTCCCCAGAATGAATTCGCTGATGTCCAGTAAGATGTGAGGAACGGATAAAGGCTTTGCTACATTCTGTACATTTATAAGGCTTCTCTCCAGTATGAATTCGCTGATGATAGGTTAGCTGTGAGTAACAGATAAAGGCTTTGCTACATTCTGTACATTTATAAGGCCTCTCTCCAGTATGAATTTGCTGATGATAGATTAGATGTGAGGAACAGATAAAGGCTTTGCTACATTCTGTACATTTGTAAGGCTTCTCTCCCGTATGAATTCGCCAATGTTGAATAAGATTTGAGTTGTGATTAAAGCGTTTGCCACATTCTGTACATTTATAAGGTCTCTCTCCAGTGTGAATTCTCTGATGTTTAGTAAGAAGTGAGCTATGGTTAAACGCTTTGGTACATTCTGTACATTTGAAAGGTTTCCTTCCTGTATGAATTTTCTTATGTCTACCTAGATGGCATGAGTTACTAAACACTTTCCCACATATCTTACACTTCTTTTCTTTCTGTGGATTCTGAACAGTCTGCTGTTGAGTAAGTTCTGAAGACTGATTAGAAACCTTCCCATATTCAGTACAAGTCGTCTCTTCAGTACAATTACTCTTATCTAGAGAAAAATCTGACATTTGATCAAAGGTATTTCTACATTTATTACTTTTAGAATCCTTGTTTGATGATTTGGATCCCTTATGTTTCACAAGGTTTGAGTCTCCTTCAACCCTATACCCATTTTCATTGCCTGAATACCTTCTCAGTCCACCATTAATACTCTTATAATTATTGGAGCTGGAGCTCTTACTTAAGGTCTGACTCATTTTATTACATATGGAAAGTTGTTGTGTATTAACCATATCACAATATGTATTGAACAATGATGGCTGGATTATGTTTCCTCCATTATCATCAACATTATACATCTTGGAATGGAGAGAAAATATCTGTTGGGGGAAGAAAAATGACCCTCTGCTCACGGATCTCTCAAATTGATTAGATTGTGATTTTTCCCACTCATTGTTTAATTGTAGGTGTTCAGACATTCTTGGATGTATGTTTAGTCGAAGCCTACGTTCAGAATTGTCTGAATGAGTATTTGCAGTAGAGACTAGATTACTTTCCAGATTTTCCACGTGTCCCTTTAGAGAATATGCATGTTTCAAAAAAGGATGGAAATCTTTTCTTAAACACTTATACTTCTCGTCAGATGTTGAAGACTGAAGTTGCTGTTTTTCCCAGTTTGACTCATGTTTCTCATTTCTTTTTGCAGTAATGTTAGCATTATGTGTAACTGTCTCCATTTCTTTATGTCCATAGAAACATCCTCTCTGTCTTTCATATACCCTTGTATATTCCCAGTCTTTCATTAAATTTAAGTTTCTGAGGTGAAATATTTGATATATTCCTAGGTTTGCTTTTGGGAATATATCTTCTAACACTGGATTCTTCAGCATCAAATCCTGGGTGTCTTGTGGAGACATAGCTGAAAGATACCAAATAACAAGTAATTTTCCCTGCTATTCTCAGTGAATATCTTTAAAAATTTAGAGAAAATTGATGACCATTAGCTAGTTTAAAAATAAAATAGAGACCGAAGGATCAAGATGCCAGAGGCTTAGGCAGATGTGAAGATCATCTTTCTCTCCACAAAGGAATGAGAAATGGAACAATTTTCTCAAAGCCCAGCTGAACAGTAGCAGAGGCCCTTGGATATGTGAAAGGACAAGAAAGATTCCTGATGAGCCAGGTAGGACAAACGAAAGAAGAAGGAAAAGGAAGAGGAGAGGAAGTGGGTTGGGGCCTGTAACCCTGTGAGGAGATGAAAGTGAGTAGAGGTCTCCATATCCAGGGAAGACTCTCAGTGGGGGAGCTCAGTTTGGACAGAAGGAGAGCCTCATTCTCTGTGGGAAGAGAACATGGCAAACAGTGTGCGGCGGCAGGACAGAGTGAGACCTGCACACAGGGTACTGACCTCAGCCCTGCTCACCCAGCCTTAGAGGCATGTCCAGCAATGCAGACAAGGGCTGGGTGCTGGAATGTGGGGTTTGTAAAGTGGACCGAGGCAGAGGACTACTGTTGGCTATAAGGAAACATCGTGAAGGATGGGCATGAGGGAGGAGCTCTGCAACCGGGATGCTTGTGGTGGAAGCCTGAACCACCAGAGAGCAGAGTGCCATTGGTGAATGACGCCCAAACAAGAAGCCCACTGCATCCCTTCCACCCACATAGGACTTTTGAGCTCCCAGCCACAGCCTCCCCCATCGACCTCCTCCATAGTCAGCAGAATCCTGTGCTCTGGGGCAGCATCAGGAGCAGACACCTGTGAGCTGGCCACATGCACAGATGGAGCTGAAAGCACAGGTGAAACCCAGGGATAAATAAGAAAAGCTGAAACCTCTCCTTGCAGCAACACAAGCCATGGACCTACACCCACGACCAGCTTTGTAACCTCAGCCCCTACAGAACATCTGAATCAACTACCAGGATTCTCCCAGTCATGGCAGGTGGAGCTTTAGCAGCTGTAGACTTTGTGGACTCCTACACATGGGGGCTGGGCCAGGACAGAGCCTGAGCTGCCCCATAGCACCACAGCGGGTCCAGCTCCATGCTCAATGCAATCCCAGGACCTGACTTCATTGAATCTATGCTGGTGACCTTGCGAAAACAACATCTGAGAGACACCAGGGCCATGTGCCATCATGCCCATGGTTAAAGTGGTCCAAGAGCAGTGCCAACACTACATAACATGAGAGCTTACGCATGAGAGGGGACACCAGAACATACCCTGAGGTGAACATCCCCAGAGGAGTAATACTCAGTGACTTCTCTCCCAGTGGGTGGCTCCAATCCCACCTGCCTCGCACCACAGATCAGAATCACAGTGAAGACTCAGATCTGGGGGCTCTATTCCACTACGCAGGGAGCAGGCCCCACCAGAGAGAGGGCAGTAACAACCACAGAACAAGGGGGAAACAGCCCTCAATATCCAGGGCAGGCTCTGGTCACAGTTAACAGCAATCAAAGCACAGATCAAGAGTATAAGGGCACAATCCTCTGGACCACCCTCACCCACCAAGGTGCAGATACCAGCAGGAAGATTAACTAGGTTTCTGCACCCTTCAAAACAGAGACCACAAATAGAACGCTAGACAAAATGAGATGGCAAAGAAATAGGTTATAGGGGAAGAAACAAGATAAAAACCTCCAAGGACCACTGAATTAAGAGGTGATAGGCAATCTAATGATTACTTCTTGCTTTCAGTCATCTTAAGTGGAGCACCAAACACTTTCACATATCCTAGGTGCCTAGTAATTCTTTAATGCACTTCTTGCCACACATGTTTCTGAGAATGTTCTATTAGATCTTTCAATCTAAAAATCATAAATGATAGTGACAGAGAACTAATCATAAACTGAGGACACATAAGACAGTGCCCGAGGAAGCTGAGTACAAATAAGATAAACTTAATATAGCACTAGTTTTAAGAAATTAAATAAGAAGAGAGGCTTTAAAACTATGATTGAAAGAGGGAATTCTATTCATTGCTCTGTGGAGACCTAAATGGGAAGGAAATCAATAGAATGGTAAAGAGTAGAGATCTCTTTAAGAAAATTAGAGGTACCAGGAATATTTCATGCCAAGATGGGAACACTAAAGGACAGAAATGGGATGGACCTAAAAGAAGTAGAAGTTATTAAGAGAAGTTAGCAAGAATACATGGAAGAACTATACAAAAATGACCTTAATGACTGAGATAACCACAATGGTGTGATCACTCACCTAGTAACAGACATCCTGGCATCCAAAGTCAAGTCAGCCTTAGAAGGCATGACGACCAACAAAGCTGATTGAACTCCAGCTGAGCTATTTCAAGTCCTAAAAGATGATAATGCTAAAGTTCTGCACTCGATAAGCCAGCAAATTTGGAAAACTCAGCAGACAGGAAAAAGTCAGTTTTCCTTCCAATCACAAAGAAAGGCAATGCCAAAGAACACTCAAACTACTACACAGTCTCCCTCATTTCAAACAACAGCAAAGCCTCAAAATTGTACAAGCGAGGCTTTAACAGTATGTGAACCGAGAGCTTCCAGATGTTTAAGCTGGATTTAGGAACGGCAGAGGAACCAAAGATCGAATTGGCAACTTCCCTTGGATTATATAAAAAGCAAGAGAGTTCTGGAAAAACAACTACATCTGCTTTATTGACAACACCACAGCCTTTGATTGTGTAGATCACAAGAAACTGGAAAATTCTTAAAAAGATGGGAACACCAGACTACCTTACCTGTCTGCTGAGAAATCTGTATGCATGTCAAGAAGCAACAGTGAGAACTGGACATGTGACAGTGGACTGATTCCAAACTGTGAAAGGAGTACATCATATTGTCACCCTGCTTATTTAACTTATGTGCACAGTACTTCATGCGACATACCAGGTTGGATGAAGCACAAATTGGAATCAAGATTTCAGGGAGAAATATCCATAATCTCAGATACACAGATGACACCACCCTTATAGCAGAAAGTGAAGAGGAACTGAGGAATCTCTTGATGAAACTGAAAGAAGAGGATGAAAAAGCCAGTTGAAACTCAACATTCAAAAAACGAAGATCATGGCACCGGTCAGGTCATTTCATGGCAAACAAGGGGAGAAACAGTAGAAACAGTGAGAGACTTTAAGTCTTGGATTCCAAAATCACTGCAGATGGTGACTACAGCCATAAAAGTAAAAGATGCTTGCTCCTGGGAAGAAAAGCTATGACCAATCTAGGCAGCATATTAAAAAGCAGAAACATTACTTTGCCGACAAAGGTCCATCTAGTCAAAGCTATGGTTTTTCCAGTAGTCATGTATGGATGTGAGAGTTGGACCATGAAAAAGCTGAGTGCCGAAGAATTGATGCTTTTGAGCTGTGGTGTTGGAGAAGACTCTTGAGAGTACCTTGGACTGCAAGATCATACCACTTCATCCTAAAGGAAATCAGTCCTGAATATTGATTGGAAGTACATGGTGAAGCTGAAGCTCCAATACTTTGGCCACCTGATGCAAAGAACTGATGCACTGAGAAAGACCCTTTTGCTGGGAAAGATTGAAGATGAGAGAAGAAGGGGATGATAGAGGATGAGATGGTTGCATGGCATCACTGACTCGATGGACATGAGTTTGAGCAGGCTCTGGGAGTTGGTGATGGACAGGGAAGCCTGGTTGCTGCAAACCATGGATCACAGACTCAGACTTGAGTGAGTGACTGAACTGAACTGACTGATATTTTATAGCTATATTTCAATTAGATCTTTTAATAAACATTTCTTTATATAATTTAAAAATTGTCATAGTTTGAATCAACCATTAATAATATAGTGGAAAATGTGCTAAGATTTTATGCCAATTTATTTTAAAATTCTATGAGGTAATAGAACACAATAAAGTATTTTAGCATGTTAGGATTGGGGCAAATACACTAAAGATGTTTAATATGAGATCATATAAGGAATAGAGAAACTTTCAAGTCAACCTGAGATGTGCATTGTTTCATTTTCACCAGGTTTTGCTTTCTGCAGTGAAAAATTACTTGAATTTGAAATTTATTTAGAAGGTCCTGTGTGTCGCTCCCAGTGGATAGGAAATTATAAATCAGAGAACAAAGACCCGTCCCCAGTATTCCAAGCAGTTTGGCAGTTTGTCTACCACTCCACTCACACATTTCTGTCTAGAGGTAGAAGGAAACTTTAAAAGGACTGTCATACAGTTACTCAGAAATGGGCAGAGTTTTCCTAGGGCCCCAAAGAAATCAAAGAGCAACGAATGAATGGAGTTTGTCACAAGCCAAGAGGAGACTTTTAGGTCACACTGTGATGGAGAAAAGTAATCACTGGAGATAAATTCATGAATGATTTCAGAAAGAGAATGGGGCAGGTGATACATTTCTATCACAGTAGCAGATACAAACCCAGGTTATTGAAAACTATTTCTATTGAAGCAAATCTTCCAAAAAACATGTGACAAAAGATGAGTTCCTCCCTGCTCCTTGGACCTCTCATCTGAGTCATCATCTTCATCCATTCATACCTACCTGGGTAAATGGCTGTTGTCTCCTTTCTCCTCATACTCCTGGGATCCTTCAATTGCTCCAGAAAGGCAACCAGGTCCAGCATAGACACAAGCCCTGTTCATCAGAGAAAGAAACAGTTGTGTTGTTAGAGATTCATCAGTATCGAATCCAATATGTATTCAGGTGAGATGAGAATGCCATTTTGTTCTAGAAAATGATTTCCTGAAATACTTTATTCAAAGCAGCTATACAATACTAACAAACACCTAACAGTCAGATCCTGAGATTCTGGTCAAGTAGTACTAAGGCAAAAGTAAGTAGTGTCAATATGAAATTAAGAGAGGGTGCAACTATTTAATACCACAGAACTTACACAATTACCACTAACCTAGAAGGAAGGAGGCCGAGTACATCAAGGAAGAAAAACGTCACCAGCATAACGACTCATCATGAAGGCTTTCTTTCTAAACTCACAAATACCCTTTTTCCCCTAGAAAGCAGAGATCTGAAACTACTATGGGAAGCAGAAAATTTCAGAAGACATTCTTGACATGACGGAACTAAAACCCAGTGGGTAGATAAGGGATTCTGGAAGGCAGTTATCCTCACCCAAGGAGGCCAGGTTCCCATAGTTCTGTAACATCACGTCCCTGTACAATTCCCGCTGACCGAGGTCCAGGCATTCCCACTCCTCTTGAGTGAAGTCTATGGCCACATCCTGGAACGTCAGCTGTCCCTGAAATACAAAATACAGATGCCATGTGGCTGTGCGAAGACTTCCTAATGTGACCCAAGATGAAAACGGCAAGTTCAGAGAACTGATCGTGATTTAGTGGCTTGGCTTGTATTACAAAATATATTTTTTTACATAGTAATCCTTTCTACCCAATTTCTAATATGAACAAAAAACGATGAGTTATGATCTACAAGCCATTAGGGAAACTATTCTCATCTGAAAGAGCAATGATAAAATAATCAGGGCAACGTTATCATATTTATTCTTCAGTGTTCTACTCATGCGACATAGGATAAATTGTTTAACAAAGAAACAGGAAACTTTTTTTTTTTTTTTAAAGTGTATTCTGAGCCAAGAGTTCTGAGGTGGGGCCAAAGTGCCACATTTTTAGCAAGGTCATTTGACTTAGTAATGTTGAAAATTCTGCTCGATGAATGACGATTTTGCACCACAATGAAACAGAATAGTAAGGTAAGAATTCATACTTAAGTTGAACTCTAATTGTTTTACAGATTTTAAGAGGTCTAATAGGATAGTAACCTTTCTTGTGGTCTGGGCTCGTGTTGGAAAAGAATTTCCAGACATGAGACAAAATGAGAGGGAAATAAAGTTTATTAGAATGGGGGACATTGTTAGAACAGCTGGCCAGCTCAAGGGAGAATGGATGTTGAACAGGGGTCCTCAGTCCACTTTCATAGCCAGGGTCCAAGGAGTGGGATAGGGGGTCTTTCAGATCATTTGCTGAATGGATGAGGCACCTATACTGGGTGGGGGAAGAGTAAGAAAAATACTTTCTCCTTACGGGGTAGGAGGGGAGAGCGTTTATACTGCTCAGGAGGACCTGAAATCCATCAACAGTTACAACATGGGGAGGGAAAAATGCTAATGGGTCTTGTTTTTCCGTTCCTGCATTCCAAGACCCTCCTTGGTTTTCTCGTCTTTTGTCCCTGGGTCACCGCATACCTCCCTCTCTTTATTTTTAGGGCCAATTCTTTGGCCCTTGTTGATACCCTGCTCATGTCTAACTATCTACCCATTTCCCTTCTCACACATTTGGGAATCCAGTTTCAAGGAAAATGGAGCAATGACCGCTCTGGCTTCTTCAGGCTGAGCAGGGGTGCCATGGGGCTCTGGGTTCCCTTTGCCTACTCTGTCAGGGTGCATTTATGGAGGGAGATGAGAGTCCATTGAATGATAAGGTGACTTGTTTCACCATTGTTTAGGTGTTAGTCAGGGAATATTCTTGCACGACCACTTAGAAATTCGTGGTATTTTAGAAGAAACAAACTTTACAAGAAAGTTAAAGGTACACGGTCCAAAGATTAGGGGCTAGCCAGGAAAACCAGGACCGGACATTGGTTTGTGATGTTAGTGTTTTTTTAGGTACAAGAAGCAGCAAGAATTTGGGCTCATAAAATCTTTACATGAAAACATCTGACCTTCGGAAGGCCAGTTCTGGGTTTTTCCCAGAGCACAGAGTTCCTTGTTTCTAATCTCTACTCTGAACTCCTTTCAGGGGGTGTTGAAAGTCAGGAGCTTGCAGTAATCATGATGTCATCTTTGTAGAGACAGCTGGCAGAGTCCAGTCAGCAGGGTCCCTTCATAGCCACATATTTGACCATGCTTGGCGGGCATTTCTTGTCCATTGTGTCCTGTGGCACTGGGAAGGCTCATTCCCAGGTTTGGGGAAAGTTCCATTCATAGGCCACTCAATGTGCTGCTTCTAGAGCAGGCCTTGTGAGTAGCAAAAGTCTCTGGACCATACCTGTCTTACAGCTTCTAGGTCCCAGAAAATATTCCCTCTTGTTGCTTCTTCACATATCTAGAGTTACATTATTACAATCATTGATAGCATATGGAGCTGCATATCAACATTTTATTACAGGCTCAGTCACACGTTAGTAACCTAAGAAACAATCTTCTGAAACAAGCAACGTAGAAAATAATATAGCTATAGCTAGCAGTTATTAGTCAGGTCGTAAGTAAAAATTAAATGTCAAGCACTTTCATTAAGCAGAGCCCAGTATACCGCAGGTCATCGACTTCATTTGTTAAATGACTACAGCCAGGTGTTAATCTCTTGGTTGTATATCATGGAGCATCTACTCTTTATCAGAAGATTGCTTCCTGAGATTACCTTTCAAAACAAGCTTAAAGTGCACCACAACGACTGAAGCCTGCATACTCTCGAGCCCATGCTCTGCAGCAAGAGAAGCCATGGCAATGAGAAGCCTGTAAAACGTAACTAAAGAGTAGCCTCCACTAAATCTTTTAGAAATATAACATAAGAAGGAACTATCTCAGAAGTGAGGCTTAGTAAACACTAGACTTTAATTAACTAGACACTTCGTTTAACAATGAACAAAACTTAACATTCAGTGAAACAATTTTTTTCATTATGAGGGCATTAACCCTGTAACCAGGGAAGGCTTTAACCCATCAAATAGAAGTGAGGTTTGTCAGGGAGCCAGGAAAAGCCAGGCAGCCATCTTGGATTTCCCATAGCCCTGACTCTTCGATTTACAGCTACTGTTCGCCCATTTTGAATTCCCCAATTCAGGAGCAGACTATGGCCATGTTTTAAGGGCATCAGGATGGCAAAAGTCTAACCATGGGGGGTTATTTTTGTAGAAGAAGAATGAGCTTTGTCTACATGTACCATAATCTTAAGTAATGCTTATTTACTTTATCAAAGCAACAAAAAGTTTTTAAAATGAATATAAATCATTTAAAGTCAAAGAAATTCATAATATCTTAATGAAAGCTGCATTCTAAGAAAACTTTGTTCTATTAACATAGAGATTAGACTAAATTCCAGTCTGGTACCAGCTTCAGTTCAGTTCAGTTGCTCAGTCGTGTCCGACTCTTTGCGAGCCCATGAATCGAAGCACGCCAGGCCTCCCTGTCCATCACCAACTTCTGGAGACTACTCAAACTCACCTCCCTCGAGTCAGTGATGCCATCCAGCCATCTCATCCTCTGTTGTCCTCTTCTCGTCCTGCCCCCAATCCCTCCCAGCATCAGAGTCTTTTCCAATGAGTCAACTCTTCGCATGACGTGGCCAAAGTATTGGAGTTTCAGCTTTAGCATCAGTCCTTCCAATGAACACCCAGGACTGATCTCCTTTAGAATGGACTGGTTGGTATCTCTAATTTTCTTAAAGAGATCTTTAGTCTTTCTCATTCTATTGTTTCCCTCTATTTCTTTGCATTGATCACTGAAGAAGGCTTTCTTATCTCTCCATGCTATTCTTTGGAACTCTGCATTCAAATGGGCATATCTTTCCTTTTCTCCTTTGCTTTTGGCTTCTCTTCTTTTCACAGCTATTTGTAAAGCCTCCTCAGACAGCCATTTTGCCTTTTTCATCAGATAGCAAACAAAACTTGTTTATCAGTTAACCTCAGAAAAATCTTTTCCATAAATCTTGAAATAGCAGTATTCTTACAAAGGCATCAGAGTGAAACCACAGAAATCATGTTTAAATCTGATTAAACTGCAATTGACAATGTAGCCTGGTTACTGCTGTGACTTGTAACACTTTAACAGTATAAGCAGAATTATAGTTGACCACATTGTATTAGGGCATATCAGATCTATATGACTTCCACATAATTTTAGGATATCTATATTAGTAACATCAACCATATAGCATAATCTGAGAAGATTTATCACCCCTTCAACAGTACTTCCCATGTAATTTAACATGTCCAACGAGCCCAGGTAGTTTAATAGCTCCCTGGGATGTCTCAGGGGCCCTCTGAAGCAATCCAAAGTCAGCTAGAAGTCAAGTCATTTAGGATGTTTTGTGGACAAATATCAAAAGGGGATATAACACTCAGTCAGATAAAATCATATAGATCACTGGGAAACAATATATTTACTCAGCCAAGGTAACAATGATTTCAAAGATAAACAGAACAGAACAGATCACTTTACAGAAACTTAAAATCCATTATCAAAGGCAGCTCAACATCTCAAGAAAACATGTATTTATGCTCAAAACTCTTCCCTTGGCGTCCACTTTCCATAAAACCTTATCACTTTCTGTACCCATTACTTTGTTCTCCCATGCTGAAACAGCCACCTGTAAGTCAGACCTATTTCCTTTTCTCTTCATAAATTGTAATTTCTTTCCTCATACCTTCTTTACTGAAAATACACTACTTTCCTTAAGCAGCCAAAAACTTAAGCATTCTGTGGATTGGTGAACATAAATAACAGTGATAATTTCTAAAAAAAATATTCTAGATGCCATTCTCAGGATGGCATCAAGCATTATTCATGAACAGTCCAAAATATCTAGTTTCTCTGTAAGAGGAAAGTTAGTCCTCAGTAATGAATGTTTCAGAATCTTATTTTATTTGGAAATGACCTAGCTATTCAATAAACTTCCATCACTTAGTTTGGCACAGCCCTAGAAAGTCAGGTTACTGAAATCTAGAGAATGTTTTAGAGAGACATTTCTAAAGTATAATTATTCTTAAAAGAGTTTCTCTGAAAGATCATATCTCTTTTACAGTTTCTTTGAAGGTCCCCCCCCCCTTTCCTAGAGGTACTTTCCTGGTTGAAAAACTTGTAACAGATATAAAAATATAACAATATGTAAGTAATAATAAACCTAGGCACAATGAAAATACTGTGCTTAATGACTCTTAGACATATCTACATTAGATTAGCAAACAAACATTAATACTAGATATTTAATATTGAATATTTCCCAGTTCACGTGAATCTGAAATTCATTTAGGTAAATTTCTCTTGGAGTTAGAACTGTCTGATTTGTAAGCACTTACCTTCTTTTGCGTGAAGTGAGTGAAGTCGTGTCCAACTCTTTGCGACCCCATGGACTGTAGCCCACCAGGCTCCTCTGTCCATGGGATTCTCCAGACAAGAATACTGGAGTGGGTTGCCATTTCCTTCTCCAGGGGATCTTCCCGACCCAGGGATCGAACCCAAGTCTCCCGCATTGTGGGCAGACGCTTTAAACTCTGAGCCACCAGGGAAACCCTTTAGGCCAATTAAATTAGAACTCATTTAGAACTTCAGCAATATTATTAAAAAAAAAAAAAAAAAACAGCACACTGAGACATACATAAATCCAGACCGACCAACAGAGATTTCATAGTTTCCTGCTTAAGATTTAAAACATCTCTTTGACCCTTTTTTTGTTTCTTTGTATCTTTGTTTGGCTTGAAGTTCTGATTTGCCCAAGGCTGAGCCAGGTCTCAGGCAAAGTGGGCAGTGACATTCAAGGACATGGAAGGGGTTAACTATAAGCTTTTCCCTAGGCAGGCCTCTTAACAGGCTGCTGCTGCTGCTGCTGCTAAGTCGCTTTAGTCCTGTCTGACTCTGTGCGACCCCACAGACAGTAGCCCACCGGGCTCCCTCACCGCTGGGATTCTCCAGGCAAGAATACTGGAGTGGGTTGCTATTTCCTTCTCCAAGCTAGTTGTTAACAAGCTAATTGCTTTAAAATACATATGCAAAAACAATCGGTTTTACAGTTTCCAAGGGAAAGAAAATTTCATTTTAAGCAGTTTTCTCCAGAGTCTAAATAATATCAGGGCCATCCTATGTCAAAAAGTTATCTTTCCTTTCTGTAGTCTTAGTTTTATAGCTAAAATATAGACCAAATAATGCTCAAATTGACTCTGATATCAGGAGCATTTCAGCTCATAAAAATTTTGGACTGTCCTTCTGGTGGGAAGTGAGGTCTTTGTCCCATCAGAAGAATCTGAAGGGTTAAGGGAATTTGCAGGACCAGGAGAAGCTTGGTCCTTCCCAGCCCTGAGAAACAGGAGTACTCAGAAGGGAATTCTTTAGGCTGTTCAGGAGTGGGGGAAGCTTGGTTCCCTCTCCACCTGAAAGATAAGCTTCCTTAAAGGGGATTCTTTAGAATGTTAGGACAGTTTTTGATCCTTCAGGCTTTTGAATATAGAAGAAAGACCTGGACCAAAGGGAACTTCATAATCCTTTCCTAGAGATCATGTGGATATGAAAGGTCGAGTAGGGGTCATCTAGGAAATCTGACGGAGACAGACAGAGAGGGACAGGAGACAGAGAGGCAACAGAACGTAAGGAAATTCTGAGTCCTTTTTCTTCTTTTGGGAAAACCTAATGTGCCACTCAGAGGCCATTTTGGGGGGGGTCCCTCGTTTGTATTGGAGCCAGGACTTTCGGAGGGTCAAAAGTTTCCAGCTTCTGAGAATGTAGCCAAGGGTTGAGTATGAAAGAGCCTCCTGGGATGTAACAGACCCACTCATAGCCTATGTACCATAGAATGGGAGTACTGAGAGTCACTGGCTGACAGAAAGGCATCCTGTTTCCCCCAGTGATCTCTCAATGCGACTGAGGCCACAGAATGGCTGAGCGGCCCAACAGTCACATCCAACAGTGAGAGGAGACCTCTGAGAACCATGCAGCTAAGCCACCAGGTGACATGGGCAGAGAAAGAAAGATTCCTGGGAGCAACCAGGTGACTCATCATTTGGTGATTCCCTGAAACGTGGAAGACACTCTTGGGATGGCTCAGAGGCAACACCCAGGCTCCTGTAAATCAATCCGGACAAAAAGAGAAAGAAGTGAAAGTGACAGGGAAGAAGGCTGAGGAATCCACCTTACAATATATCCGGGAGGCGGTGGCCTGGGAACAATGGTCTCTGTTTTGCCTCAACCACTATGTGCCTAACATGGTGGACAGAAGTTGTCTTGCTGCGGGCTTGTGCCCTTGTGCCCTGATTCGTTCTGTATGCCCCCTATCCTCACATGGGAGTCTTTCTGTGGCAGGCACCCTAATGGCTTTTATGTGTCTGATCTCTGCCCACAGAATACTGCTTGGCATAATCCTTAGTTGTGAAAAAGACAAAGGAGAGACCTTCACCCACTCCAGAGGCAGTTACTTTGGGTGGAGTGAGCAGTGGGGCATTTGGAACACACCAGAGGGTAACCCTCGCCAGAGTTCCAAAGTTGCCGCCACAGCAGTTGCCTGTTGGCAGAGGGTCCCTATGAGAAAGCAGAAGTGAGGAGGGGGGACAAGAGACTCCAAGTCTTTGAACAAGGCACCAAAAATATCATGGTCTGGGTGCGAGTTGGAAAAGAATTTCCAGACATGAGACAATAGGGGTCTGGTTTTTCAGTTTGTGCATTTTAAGACCCTCCTTGGTTTTACCTGCTCTTCACTCTTTGGGTAACCACAACCTTGGCAGAAAGAATCATTTTAACTATTTAGTATATACTCTGTATCTTTCTGATTGTTTTTATCAGAGTATTGAAAGTGCAAGAGAAATAACTAAAAATCAGTAATGTCGCTCTTATACTTTTTTGGCACATATTTTAACAAATAGGCATTAAATAGCAAAGCTTAAACTTTACTTCAGTTTATTTACTTTAAACTAATAAAACACAGACAGATTCACAGAGACAACTAAGAAAAGCTGATAGAAGTTTCTGTAACTGTAAAGAATACTAAAGACAAGAAATGTTTTAGTCACTCAGTCATGTCCCATTCTTAGTGACCCCCTGGACTCTAACTTGCCAGATTCCTCTGTCCAAGAAATTCCCAAGCAGGAATACTGGAATGGGGAGTCATTCCCTTCTCCAGAAGTTCTTTAGAAAAACAAAGCAAAAAAAAAAAAGAAGAAGAAAAAATTGATCAAGTCATGTTAATATTTTCATACACACAGTTCAGCTGCTCACTCGTATCCGACTCTTCGTGATCCCATGGCCCACAGCACACCAGGCCTCCCAGTCCATCACCAACTCCCAAGGCCTACTCAAACTCATCTCCGCGGAGTACAGACAGACACTCAAATGGGGTTATATGCTCATTAAGAGGAAGAGAGAAAATTTTTCATGTCACTGAACTCAGGTAATTTTGAATGGATTAAAATGTACATCATGTTAGAGGATGATACTCTTTATTTGTACTGAGCTGTATTTTAAATTTTAATACAGTTGAGCATAGATTAGGACTAATAAGATTCTTGTAAACATTTTGGAAAATACAAAACTGTGATGAGACTCTGTGATGTGAGCATGCAGTGTACTGGAAAAGATCAGACCTGGGCTTGGGATGAAAACCGTCATTCCCCAAAACCAGCATCTCTGCTAAACACACATGAGTGTTCATTTTCCAAAGCAGATAGAAAGTAAGAAGACAGGAAGTTACTCCATTAATTGTGATAGTTTAGGCACATCCCGCATTTTTCTTTCCAAGACACTTGTTCAAGTGAAAAAAAAAAAAATCATAGCATGGGAATCTCACAGAAACATCGAAACCAGTGAACATGAGACATGGGGTAAGAAGTACATGGAAGAATCCATTATCACTGCATGGGTATTTTGACACTATTATGGAAACTATGATCTGAATCTATCATTAAAAAATGTTAGTTTGGGGACTTCATGACGACCCAGTGACTAAGACCCTGAGCTCCCAATGCACAGAGCTCTGGTTCTTTCCCTGATCAGGAAACTATATCCCACATACTGTAGCTAAGAGTTTACATGTCACAACCAAAGAAACTGAAGATTACAAGGATGACTGAAGATCTTACCTGCCACAAGAAGACCCAGTGCAGCCAAATAAATAAATATTTAAAAAATGTGTTGTATGCAAATTTCAGTTCATATATGCCTTCCCTGATCTTCCGGAACCTGGTGATCTGGCTTTAACGATAAGAAAGCAAAAGAGAGAAGAGGCTGACATTTCCTGGTTTATGCAGAGAACCAATAAAGCCCTTGACACAGGGCTTGTACCACTCACAAACGCACAGAGCGTCCTCTCGAGGATGTCTTGAAAGCCTGGGTGAGAAAGTGAGCTCACCAGGTTTCCACGCTCCAGAGAATTAGCCTGAAGGGGAGAGACAGAGAGAAAGAAAGAAAGAAAGACACAGGGACCCAAGCTCTGATGGAAAAAGGGTGCTTTAATGATCTTTGCATGAGCATATATAGGCTGTTAAAGAATTTCTTTGACAATGATAAAGATCAGAAAACCAAATGTATAGTTACTGTTACCAAGGAAAGAAGGAATTAACAATGGTCATAAAGTCAGAAGACAACAAATATCTCAAGAAGGAGGGTCGTGACTAGGCAGATTTACCGAAGGGAAAGAGTTTACTGAAGGAAATCCATACATGCAATTCATCTCATTATTTCAGTTCTGGGAGCAGGACTGAACTGGTGTTATACTATAATATGACTTTTACACAGCAATATTTTCTACCATAATCCTAACCAAAAAAAAAAAGATGAGAAATGACCCACACACCATTTCAGAAACTTCTGATCTGGAAAAGAAATGATGAAATAATCAGAACAACATGGGCATATTTATTTTTGAGTGCTGTATTTGTATGACACAGGATGAACTGTCTATCAAGGAAACAGGCAATATTTTTCAAAAGCATACTCTGACCCAAGAGTTCTTGAGTGGGAGAAATGTGCCATTTATTTTAGCAAACTTAATTTTTTTCAGAGTATTGTTAACAAACTTCTTTTAACTAGTGATGTTCAAAATTCTCCTCCATAAATGACCACTTTGAATAGTAACGAAATACAATAGTAAGGTAAGCATTCATACTTACTTTTGAACTTCAAGTGTTTTACAAATTTTACAGAGCAAATATGATAGCATCCTCAGCAGCAACAATCATTTTAACTATTTAGAATATACTATATATATTTCTGAGAGTTTTTACAGAGTCTTGGATGTGTAATGGAAATAATTTAAAATCAATTAAGTTGTTGTTCCACCTTACTGCAAATATGTTGCAAACATTCCTTAAACAGCTTAAATTTAGTTCACTTTATGTACTCTAAACCTTAATAATACACAGACAAATACATAGGGACAATTCTAAAGAAAGTTCATAGAAGTTTTTCTGTGAAGAAAACAAATTATAAGAAAAATAACTGATCAAATCATATGAACATTTTCATGCATAAATATATTAAAATGGAACTATATATTCATTTCACTAAAATGAAACAATCTAAGGCAATGGAAAATATGTCAGAACAATTTTCAAAGGTTAGGATAAATAAAAATATTCATGATATGATGATGGCATTTGTATAAACATTAGGTTTATGCCTGCACACACATATGCACACATGAAGACACTTCAGGTAAAAACCTTCCCTAAGTAACAGATCTTTTGGAAGAAACATTTTTAATCCACCTTTTTTTTTTTAACTCAAGTATACTTTACCATTTATGGTAAAACAAACATTTACAAATTGTGCATGAATGCTTGCTAAGTCACAACAATCATGTCTAACACTTTGGGACCGCACGGACTGTAGCCATCCAGACTCCTCTGTCCACGGGATTTCCCAGGCAGGAATACTGGAGGGGGTTGCCATTTCCTTCTCCAGGGGACTTTCCCAACCTGGGGATCAAACCCAGTTCTCCTGCTTTGGCAGGCAGATTCTTTACCACTGAGCCACCTGGGTTCACTGAAAACAGTTTTGAATGATCAAAAACACAATATGAGAAATAGTCAACATTTATTAGCAAATATACCATGACACCTATTTAGAACACATTTCCAGACCTATATGAAGAAATGCAAACCTTTACTGAAAATCACAAGTTTTACTTGGAAGATGTGGTGACATAAAGACTTCAGTGACTGCAATTTCGAACAATTCAAACTCAAAACAAACATGGATATTTCAAATATAAGTCTCAGCTGTATCTAGGAGAGCCAACACAATTTTGAATTTAAAAATGAAAAAAAACCAAAATAGAGGGAAATTACAGATTTCTGTAATTACAATCTGTAAATCTGTAATTCTGCCAAACTACAGATGAAGTTATCACTGTATAGACCAGTGAAACTTCAAACTAAATGAAACAAAACAGCAACAAGGTAGCCAAAAAAGCTCACCTAAAGAGAGACTTAGACATTATTTGAACAATAAAATAGAAGGTAAACATAACAAAATATTTTTTAATAATGCAACAGGTGAGGTATTCCAAGGTAACAACAAAAATCAGAGGAGGGGCGGAAATCAAAGCGCATAAAGGAAAGATTTCAGTTTCAGTGTTGTGTAATGAAGAATTTAGGGACTTTCCTGATGGTCCAGTGCTGAAAACCTGCCTGTCAATGCAGAGGACATGGGTTCCATCCCTGGTCAGGGAAGATCCCACATACCTTGAAGCAACTAAGCTAGTGTGCCACAACTACTGAAACCCACCTGCTCCAGAGGCTACCAGTTATTAACACAATGACTGAACCCATGCCTTAGAGCCAGAGCTCCACAACAAAGAAAGCCCAAGTGCAACAGCAAAATCCCAGTATAGCCAAAACTAAATAAATATTAAAACTAAAAAAAAAAAAAAAAAATTTGGTAGGCTTTGGTCTCCAGGTTGTGGAAGTTTGTTAACTACTCTTGGAATTTTAGTTTTTTTCCCTTGGAATGTCCTTAGTGACTGAAGTGGCTTTATTACTCTCCGTGGGCCCTGATTATTTATGCTAACAACATGACCTACGGTGGGCCCCTAGTTTAATAATGGGATGACTCAGGTTGTGAGGCTGGCCATTTCACAAAGACCAAGGAAATGACTAGAGGTTTGGGGCTTTGAGCCAGGTGAACTTATTAGCCCAACCTCTAAGGAGTAGAGAATGCTGGAGATGTTATCAAGCAGGGCTATGTAGCTAAACCCCAATAAAAACTCAAGACTTAAAAGTTTGAGTGAGCTTCTTTGGCTGGCTATACTCTGTTTTCTGTCACATTGATGTGCCAGGAGGGCAACGGGTCTCTTGGGATGATGACCACGGGTGAGTTAAAAAAAAATTCATTCAGAAGTTAAGAAGCTTATCAAGTCCAAAGAAACAGCATTTCAGGAAACAGAGACAGAACAAACAAACAAAAGGATTACGCCTCTTACCTCGGAACGAGTCATTTCTGATTCCTTGCTTTCCTCTTCCTCTGGGATTCCGTCTCAGGTAAGATCAGCCTTGGGAAGTGAGCCCTGAGTGTTGAAAATAGGCTGTTCAATACTTAGATAAACACACCGAGGTCCCTGTAACACAGCCACACACAGAGGGACGATCTCAACAAACACAAAACACAATCCTCTACGGCCACTAACACAGCAGGGATTCTGGAACACAGAATTAAACGAGGTGTTTTTAGTCTTATTGTTTTCTTCAGAACTCGCGGCCCTTCCTGTGAAAATCACACGTTCTAGGCTGACCCTCCCCTTCAAACTGTAGGCGAGACCATGACCAAACTCCATACAGAATAGAGCCTCCTTCACCTCTTTGTGGATCAGGGATCTAGTGGTTGGGCAATACAGGACTTTAAGCAGCGGTCTCTACAAGTTAGAACGTAGACCTGCCAAAGAACGTGGACTCTAGAACATTAACAGGAAGCGGACGTGGACCGCAGGGACCCGCAGCTAAGCTAACGGACTTCAGAACTTCTCACGGCGATGCACGGACACACTGGGGACGGGAACATGGGACGGCAGATTGAACGTCCACAGAGACCCCCGAAACCACGTGTGAAAGACAACAGGCTGTGGGACTACGAAATCCGGGTTTTAAACAAACAAACTCACCAGAACTCTCTGTCGCTCATTTAAACTCAATTCCCACTCTGCAGGGTACTGCGCACGCGCGGGCGGAAGATCCGGTACAGAGGAAGGTGAGTGCGCTACACCGCGGCCAATGAGAGGCGACCTAAGGAGAGAGGGTGGGACGAAGCCGGAAGCGCAGGTTATGGGGCGGGGCGAGTGGGGACGGAGCCTTGCCTCCCTTCACCCCGCCCCTGTCAGTTTTCGGTCTGTTTGTCCTTCTGTCCAGCTGTGCTTCCTTTCTCTGCCCGTTGATGCCTTTAAATCTCATTGGTTTACTCTGGAGCAGAGCTGCTTCCTGCCTGTTCTAAGTTAGTGTTTCACACAACTTAAGGCAAAAGAGAAGAATTTTGAGAGCTGACTCTATGGGAAGCCGAGATGTTTTCAGCAAGTTGTAAAACAGGGAAGATGGAAAAGCCCTTTGTGTGAGTGTGTGAAGATGGGTGTCTCCACAATGAGGAAAAGTAGAATGTAATCAATTAGAAGGAATTCATAGGGCCTGGACTCCATCATAGACCTGTTCATGCTGATCGTGCTCGGCCACCTTTCCAATGGACTCTAAACTCTGTGTTTAGTGCCTATGAAAACAACAACAGAAGGATAAGACCCCCCCCTCCAAACAGGGGAACCTTGAAGATCATATCTAGGTTACACATGGCCTAAGACAAAACATACACTAATCACCTCTTCCTACAGACAGTCCATCAATTTTCTGTGTCTACCAGAGTGTAACCTAGAGCTTATTGATTACTAATTGTTTGACTGTTTGAGCACATAGCACCTGAATGATGGGGTTATTGTGACTGTATTTTCCTTGGTTTATGTAAGTCTCAAAGAATTTGGGGTGGTGGGTTCAGATATGTGCACATGGGGTATAAAAGATTTTCACAAATGCTGGTCAGGGTCCTTGGCTAAGAGGAGACTCTGCCCTGGGCCCGCTGGTGCAATAAACTGCACTTCACTATCTGCATTGTCCTTCTGAGTGAGTTTGTTTCCCAGAACGTGTGGCTACAACAATCACTTCAGCAGCAGCAGCAACAATTAACAGAGGCATATAGATGTGAGAGTTGGACTATAAAGAAAGCTGAGCGCTGAAGAATTGATGCCTTTCAACTGTGGTGTTGGAGAAGACTTGAGAGTCCCTTGGACTGCAAGAAGATCCAACCAGTCCATCCTAAAGGAGATCAGTCCTGGGGGTTCATTGGAAGGACTGATGGTGAAGCTGAAACTCCAATACTTTGGCCACCTGATGCGAAGAGCTGACTCATTGGAAAAGACTCTGATCCTGGGAAAGATTCAGGGCAGGAGAAGGAGATGACGGAGGATGCGATGGTTGAATGGCATCACCGACTTGACGGACATGGGTTTGGGTGGACTCCGGGAGTTGGTGATGGCCAGGGAGGCCTGGCGTGCTGCTGTTCATGGGGTCGCAAAAAGTCGGACACAACTCAGCGACTGAACTTAACTGAACTGAATCTCTGTATCAACAGATTCTGCCAGGAGTAACGGTATGCCATTTCTGTGGTTATGTTATAAACGACAGTGTGGGTTCTGGTCTCCCTCTTTCTTCCTGGACTCACTTCCTAAGACAAAAGCCAGCTGCCCTGTTTTAAGCAGGTCTCCGGTTACAATTACTGAGGTTTCCTCCCAACGGATCACCTGAATGATTCAGTTCAGTTCAGTCCAGTTGCTCAGTCGTCTCTGACTCTTTGGGACCCAATGGACTGCAGCATGCCCGGCCTCCCTGTTCATCACCTATTCCCGGAGTTTACTCAAACTCATGTCCATTGAGTCAGTGATGCCATCCAACTATTTCATCCTCTGTTGTCCCCTTCTGCTCCTGTCTTCAACCTTTCCCAGTATCAGGGTCTTTCCCAATGTCACTTCTTTGCATCAGGTGGTCAAAGTATTGGAGTTTCAACTTCGGCATCAGTCCTTACAGTGAACACCCAGGAATGATATCCTTTAGAATGGATTGGTTGGATCTCCTTACAATCCAAGGGACTCTCAGAGTCTCCTCCAACACCACAGTTAAAAAGCATCAATTCTTCAGTGTTCAACTTTCTTTATAGTCCAACTCTCACATCCAGACATGACTACTGGACAAACCATACCTTTGACTACATGGACCTTTGTTGGCAAAGTAATTTTTCTGCTTTTTGATATGCTCTCTACATTGGTCATAACTTTTCTTCCAAGGAATAAACGTCTTTAATTACATGGCTGCAGTCACCATCTGCAGTGAGTTTGGAACCCGAAAAAATAAAGTCTGTCACTGTTTCCATTGTTTCCCATCTATTTGCCATGAAGTTTAGGGACCAGATGCCATGATCTTAATTTTCTGAATGTTGAGATTTAAGCCAACTTCTTCACTCTCCTCTTTCAGTTTCATCAAGAGGCTTTTTAGCTCTTCTTCGCTTTCTGCCCTAAGGGTCGTGACATCTGTATGTCTGAGATTATTGGTATTTCTCACAGCAATCTTGATTCCAGCTTGTGCTTCATACAATCCAGCATTTCTTATGATGTACTCTGCATATGAGTTAAATAAGCAGGGTGACCCATGCTTAAGCTGGGGCCAAGAGCAGTGCCAATAATAGGATCACACAAGAGCTTGCTGGAGAATGAAAGTTGGCACACAGAGTACACCTCGAGGTGAACATTCTGAGAGGAGCAATACTCAGTGGCTTCTCTCCCAGTGGGTGTGCCCCAATCCCACCAGCCTCCCAGCACAGATCAGAAACACAGCTAAGAAACATCCGGGGCTCTATTCCACCAACCAAGGAGCAGACATCACCACAGAGAGGGCAGTGAAAACCACAGAGCAATGGGGAAGTTCCCCTCAGGGCAGGCACTGGTCATAGTAACACAATCAAAGCCCTGATCAAGGGGATAAGGGCACACCTCTGGACCAACCTCACCCACCAAGTTGCAGACACCAGAAGGAAGACTGACTAGATTCCTGTAGCCTTCAAAATAGAGATCACGGACAGAAAACTGGATAAAATGAGATGGCAAAGAAATAGGTTATATATAGAGAAGCAACATCAAACCCTGTAAGAACCACTAATTGAAGAGGAGATAGGCAATCTAATGACGACCTCTTGCTTGTAGTCATCTTAAGTGGAGATACCAGACGTTTTCACAAATCCTAGGTGCCTGATAATTCTTTAATCCACTTCTTTTCACACATTTTTCTGAGAATGTTCTAGTAGATGTTTAAATCTAAAAATCATAAATGATAGTGACAGAAAACTAATCAGAAACTGAGGACACATAAGACAGTGTCTGAGGAAGTGAAAAACTTCATAAAGTTAAGTTCTTAAGAAATTAAATGAGAGCATTTTAAAAATATGGTTGAAACACAGGGAAGTCTACTCATAGCTCTGTGGAGACCAAAGTGGAACGGAATTGAATAGAATGCAGAAGACTGGATAGCTCTTCAAGAAAATTGATATACCAAGGGAACTTTTATACAAAGATGGGCACAATAAAGGACAGAAACGGTGTGGACCTAACAGAAGTGGAAAATATTAAGAAAAATGGGGAAGAATACACAGAAGAGATATACAAAAAAGATCTTAATGACTAACATAACCAGGATAGTGTGATGAGTCACCTAGAGACAGACATCCTGGAGCCTGAAGTCAAGTGGGCCATGGGAAGGAACACTATGAATAAAGCTAGTGGAGGTGATAGAATTCCAGTTGAGCTGTTTCAAGTCCTAAAAGATGATGTTGCTCAAGTGCTGCACTCAATATGTCAGCTAATTTGGAAAACTCAGCTGTAGCCACAGGACTGGAAAAAGTCTGTATTCATTCCAATCCCGAAGAAAGGCAATGCCAAAGAATGATGAAACTACCACACAATTGCACTCATTTCACATGCTACCGAAGGTTCAAAATTCTCCAAGCATGGATTCAACAGTATGTGAACCGAGAACTTCCAGATGTTCAAGCTGGATTTAGAAAAGGCAGAGGAACCAGAGATTAAGTTGCAAACATCCTTTGAATCATAGAAAAAGCAAGAGAGTTCCAGAAAAATATCTACTTATGCTTTATTGACTATGCCACAGCCTTTGACGGTGTGGATCATAACAAAGTGTGGAAAATTCTTAACGAGATGGAAATACCAGAACACCTTACCCACCTCCTTAGAAATCTGAATGCAAATCAAGAAGAAACAGTACTGGAGATGGAATAACGGACTAGTTCCAAATGGGGAAAGGAATATGTCAAGACTGCCTACTGTCACTCTGCTTACTTGACTTATATGCAGAATACAACATGCAGGAGACCTCGGTTTGGTCCCTGGGTTGGGAAGATCCCCTGCAGAAGGGAAGGGCTACCCACACCAGAATACACCAGTATTCTGGCCTAAAGAATTCCATGGGTTATATAGTCCATAGGATCACAAAGAGTTGGTCAGAAGTGAGTGACTTTCACTTTCACTATGCATCATGTGAAATGTCGGGCTTGAAGAAGCACAAACTGGAATCAAGACTGCAGGGAGAATTATCAATAACTTCAGATATACGGATGACATGACCCTACTGGCAGAAAACAAAGAGGAACTGAAGAGTCTTTTGTTGAAACTGAAAGAGAGGAGTGAAAATGTTGGCTTCAAACTCAGCATTTAGAAAACTAAGATCATGGCATCCAGTCCCATCATTTCATGGCAAATAGATGGGAAAACAATCAAAACAGTGACAGACTTGATTTTCTTGGGCTCCAAAATCACTGCAGATGTTGACTTCAACCATGAAAGTAGAAAATGCTTGCTCCTTGGAAGGAAAGCTATGAGCAATGTAGACAGCATAATAAAAAACAGAGACATTACTTTGCAGACAATTGTCTGTCTAGTCAAAGCTATGGTTATTCCAGTGTCATGTATGGATGTGAGAGTTGAACCATAAAGGCTGAGGGTTGAAGAATTGATGCTTTTGAACTGTGGTGTTGGAGAAGACTCTTGAGAGTCTCTTAGACTGCAAGGAGATCACAGCACTCCATTTCTTTAGAAGAAAATCAATCCTGAATATTCGTTGGAAGGACTGATGCTGAAGTTGAAGCTCCAATACTTTGACCATCTGATGTGAAGGACTGATGCATTGGAAAACATCCTGATGCTGGGTAAGACTGAGGGCAGGAGGAGAAGGGGACGACAGAGGATGAGATGGTTGGATGGCATCACTGATGGACATGAGTTTGAGCAGGGTCTGGGAGTTGGTGATGGACAGGGAAGCCTGGCGTCCTGTAGTCCATGGGGTCCCAGAGTTGGACACGACTGAGTGACTGAACTGAACTGACTGATAGGTATAATGGATTCTCTTTGCGGTACAGTAGTACAAAACTGTAAAACAGCTAAATTCCAAATAGAACTTTTTAAACTGATTTCTTTACATGATCTAGAAATTGTTATAGCTTGAATCAGCTATTAACAATATGGTGGAAAATGTGCTAAGCATTTATTCCAGTTTATTTTAAAATTCTATGAGGTAATCGAATATATTAAATATTTTAGCATTTTAGAATTGGGGCAAATACATTTAAGATATTTAATATGAGATCATATAAGGAAAAGAGAAACTTTGAAGTCAACCTGAGATGTGCATTCTTTCACTTTCAGAACGTTTTGCTTCCTGCAGTGAAAAAAGTATTTGAGTTTGAAATTTATTGAGAAGGTCTTATGTCTAGTTCCCAGTGGATAGGAAGTTATAAATCAGAAAACACAAACCTGTCCCCAGTATTCCTAGAAATTTAGCAGTTTGTCTGCCACTTCACTCACACATTTTTGGCTACAGGTACAAAGAAACTTTAAAAGGACTGTCATACAGTTATTCAAAATGGGCTGTTTTCTTGGACCCCCAAGAAATGGAAAAGCAACCAATGAATGCAGATTGTCACAACACAAGAGGAAACTTTTATTTCACACTGTGATGAAGGAAAGTAAACACCAGAGATGAATTTATGAATGATTTAAGAGACAGAATAGGGCAGGTGATACATTTCTATGACAGCAGTGGACACAAACCCAGGTTTTCCAAAATCATTTCCACTGAAGATGATCTTCCAAAACCATCTGATGAAGGGTTACTTCCTCACTGCTCCCCGGACCTCTCCTCTGAGTCATCTCCATCCATTCGTACCTACCTGGATATATGGCTGTTGTTTCCCTTCTCCTTATATTCCTGGGATCATTCAATTGCTCCAGAAAGGTGATCAGGTCCAGCTTAGAGCCCACAGGACCTGTTCATCAGAAAAAGGAATAGTTGTGTTGTCAGAGACTCATCAGTGTCCAATCCAATATGTATTCAGTTGAGACGAGAATGCAAGGGACAATGTTAAAGAGCCTGGAAAATGATTTCCCCAAATTCTTTATTCAAATCACCTATATAACACTAACAAACACATAACATCAGATCCTGAGATACTGATCAAGTACTACCAGGCAAAATAAGTGTGTAACTGTGAAATTAAGAACATATGTGACTATTTAATAGTGGGGCCGTGAAAGGAGTCATCAGCAAATCCCATTTTTTCTGATGTTTCTTCCCCCAAACAAACGTTCAGGAGTCCTGAGATCGAAGCCTCACACTCATCATACCTAAGACCTCACTGTAGGGGAGGATTTAAGGCAGGAATTTCTGAGAGAGGTCTAAGCTAGGATCAGGCAGAAAAAACAGGAGTACTTGCAGTTCAGCTTTTATAATTTACCCTGAATGAAGTGCCTCAGGCTCCCTAGGCTGAGTGTGGGTTAATTCATTGAAACCAAGACAAGGATTCTGGTGAGCACTGTGAGGGTATTGAAAGGCTGCTGCTCAACCACAAGAGATGCCTGGATTCTTGGCCTCCTGAGGAAAAGAATTCAATCTGGGGCCAGAGATGAGGCTTGATTGTCCAGAGCTTTTGTGTAATAAAGTTGTATTAACATATAAAAGAGACAGAGAAAGATTCTGACATAGACATCAGAAAGGGACAGAAAGAGTGCCCCCTCGCTAGTGTTAGCAAAGGAGTTATATACTTTTAATTAGTTATTCCATTGAATCAAAAGAATGTCTGGAGGTTGTAAAGGCCTCACTAGACCCACTCCCATACATTTTAAGACAACAGGACTAGCCAGAAGGTTTTTTTCCAGAGACTGCCCTCAAGCAGGATAATTTCTTACATAATCCTAAGGAATGTGGGGGGGGGGGGGGGAGTTTGTTCTTCCTCCTTGAGAATTTCAGAACCCTCTCTCCTTGGGGATCCCCGGACTTATCAACCTGCCTAGAAATAGACTCTCTCAGTGTGACTGAAGGGGGACCTATGAATAGACCCTGGGGTTCAGCGAGACTGCTGGTCTCAGGAAGGTGGTCACCTAGTGCAGGTGCTCACAGGACTGGCTGGTGTGAGCTCAGGGACCAGCAGGCTGCCTGCTCCCCAGACAGGTGCTGAGGCAGCAACAGCATGGAGCAGTTCAGGGAAACTGTCAACAATACTCTGTATCATCTTTCTTATTAGAACCATCCCAGTGTCCAAGTAGTTACAAAATGGGAGAGGAGATACAACATAGAAATGATGGGATATAGCTGAAGTTATGAGAAATTTAAAGCTAGTGAGTAAACTAATTTCCACATCAAGGATATTTCTATTGAAACCTTACAGCCAGCTTCTGTCTTACTATAAATAGTTCATTGTGATCTCTTCACTATAACCTTAAATAAGGTGTGCGAGGTTACTGTTGGTGGTGGGTTAACATTTCATTCATTACAACCAACCAAAACAATAAAAGCCATTCACTTTTATTAATAACCAGGTATTAATTTTACATATAGTTGAAATAAAACCCCTTTTCAATCCACGGTATGATCCATGATTAAATACAGATCAAAAGTACTGAGAAAGATATTCATTTTTTGATATGACGTGAGATCTGTTATTTTTACAGCTTATCATACAAAGCCTAGGAAGCACTTAGCAAGCATGGTATACAGTAATTCCAAGCCTTTTCCAGGAAGGGTTTCTAATACATTTCTAGGTTATCACTGTCTTTATTTCAACATTGTTAAGTAATAATCATGATGTGTTCATATTATAAAGATACATTAATACTGCAGTGAACTGTCATTGTGTTCTTCTTACAAATCAAGGATATTACTGTTGAAACCATACAACCAACTTCTGTCTTATTTTACAACATGGAAAGATTAAATGATTACTTACATCATGGCAACCTCCAGATATTTCACATCAATGACAAACATTTAGATGGTCATTGTCCATTTTACATCATGGTATCCTTCATCTTCTGATGGAGAATAGATAGAAATGGTTGCAACACAATATAAAAAGGCTAATCTTTAATAAACCATCAAAAATCTATGTTTGGAAACACACTAGAAACAAAGCATAGTATGGATTATTTGAGTGCTGAATTACATTCACTTCAAATAATCCCAAATCACGTCATTATTAACAAGCATACATACATTTTTAAGAATTGTAACTTTCTAATCATCAACCTTCCTCTCACAATTCATGCCAATATATCCATTTTCTATGTGTTTCAACTATGGAGTAATCACTACAGTCATTCTCCTTCAGAGAAACTTCTGAAAACAAAGTTGATGAAATGCCTTCTAGTGAAAGCAGAGATATTATTTTGCCAACAAAGGTCTGTCTAGTCAAGGCTATGGTTTTTCCAGTGGTCATGAATGGATGTGAGAGTTGGACTGTGAAGAAAGCTGGGCGCCGAAGAATTGATGCTTCTGAACTGTGGTGCTGGAGAAGACTCTTGAGAGTCCCTTGGACTGCAAGGAGATCCAACCAGTCCATTCTGAAGGAGATCAGTCCTGGGTGTTCTTTGGAAGGACTGATGGTGAAACTGAAACTCCAGTACTTTGGCCACCTCATGTGAAGAGTTGACTCATTGGAAATGACCCTGATGCTGGGAGGGATTGGGCGCAGGAGGAGAAGGGGATGACAGAGGATGAGATGGCTGGATGGCATCACCAACTCGATGCACATGAATCTGTGTGAATTCCGGGAGTTGGTGATGAACAGGGAGGCCTGGCGTGCTGTGATTCATGGGGTCGCAAAGAGTCGGACATGACTGAGCAACTGAACTGAACTGATGCAATCTCTGATAGTTATTTTGATTTAACTTTTGATTAAATACCTTTCTACATATTTGTTACATTATTTCCATAGGTTTCTTATATAAACTCTTGTGTTTTTTGATGCATGTTTAGGGCAAACCTCTTCCATCACTTGTTCCATTACTAGGGTTAAGTGTGTGTTCTCAGATGTTTAGTGAGATTACTACTATGACTAAAGGCTTTGCTACATTCTGTACATTTATAAGGTCTCTCTCCAGTATGAATTCGCTGATGCTGAGTAAGATGTGCGCACTGAATAAAGGCCTTGCTACATTCTTTACATTTATAAGGTCTCTCCCCAGAATGAATTCGCTGATGTGTAGTAAGAACTGAGTACTGATGAAAGGCTTTGTTACATTCTTTACATTTATAAGGCTTCTCTCCAGTATGAATTTGCTGATGTCGAGTAAGATTTGAGCACCAAATAAAGGCTTTGTCACATTCTTTACATTTATAAGGTCTCTCCCCAGAATGAATTTGCTGATGTCCAGTAAGAAGTGAGAGACGATGAAAGGCTTTGTTACATTCTTTACATTTATAAGGCTTCTCTCCAGTATGAATTCGCTGATGATAGGTTAGCTGTGAGTAACAGATAAAGGCTTTGCTACATTCTGTACATCTATAAGGTCTCTCTCCAGTATGAATTTGCCGATGATAGGTGAGATGTGAGTAACGCATAAAGGTTTTGCTACATTGTATGCATTTATAAGGTTTCTCTCCAGTATGAATTCGCAGATGTTGAGTAAGATGTGAGTTGTAAGTAAAGGCTTTGCCACATTCTGTACATTTGAAAGGTCTCTCTCCAGTGTGAATTCTCTGATGTTCAGTAAGAAGTGAGCGAAGGTTAAACACTTTGCTACATTCTGTACATTTGAAAGGTTTCCTTCCTGTATGAATTTTGTTATGTCTACTTAGATGGCATGACTTACTAAACACTTTCCCACATATCTTACACTGGTTTTCTTTCTGTGGATTCTGAACAGTGTGCTGTTGAATAAGTTCTGAAGACTGATTAGAAACCTGACCATATTCACTACAAATCCTCTCTTCAGGACAAGTAGTCTTATCTAGAGAAAAACCTGACATTTGATCAAAGGTATTTCTACATTTATTACTTTTAGAATCCTTGTCTGAAGATTCGGGTCCCTGATGTTTCATAAGTTTTGCGTTTCCTTCAATGGTGTACCCAGTTTCATTGCCAGAATATCTTCTCACTCCACCATAAATACTCTTGTAATTATTGGAGCTGTAGTTGTTACTAAAGGTCTGACTCATTTTATTACACATAGAAAGTTGTTGTGTATTAACCATATCACAGTATGTATTGAACAAGGATGGTTGGATTGTGTCTCTTCCATTATCATCAACATTGTACATCTTGGAATGGTGAGAAAATATCTGTTGGGGGAAGACAAATGACCCCCTGCTCATGGATCCCTCAAATTGATTAGATTGTGAGTTTTCCCACTCACTGTTAAATTGTAGGTGTTCAGACATGCTTGAATGTATGTTTAGTCGAAGCCTACATTCAGAATTGTCCGAATGAGTATTTGCAGTAGAGACTAGATTACCTTCCAGATTTTCCATGTTTCCTTTTAGAGAACATGTATGTTTCAAAAAAGGATGGAAATCAGTTCTTAAACACTTACACTTCTTGGCAGATGTTGACGACTGAAGTTGATGATTTTCCCAATTTGACTCACATTGCTCATTTCTCTTTCCAGTACTCTTAGCATAATGTGTAACTGTCTCCATTTCTTTATGTTCATATAAACATCCTCTCTGTCTTTCATATACCCTTGTATATTCCCAGTCTTTCATTAAATCTAAATTTCTGTGGTGAAATATTTGATATATTCCTAGGTTTGCTATTGGGAACACATATTCAAATGCTTTTTGATTCTTTGGCATGAAATCCTGGGTGTCTTGTGGAGACATAGCTGAAAGATACCAATTAACAAGTAATTTTAACTGCTATTTTCAGAAAATATCTTTAAACATTTAGAGAAAACTGATGACCATAGCTAGGATCAAGGATCAAGATACCAAGGTTTAGGCAGATTGTGGAGATCATCTCTCTCTCCACAAATGAATGAGAAATGGAACAATTCTCACACGGCCCAGCTGATACTAGCAGAGGCCCATGGAAATCTGAAAGGATAAGGATTCCTGCTCTGCAGGGTAGGACAAAAGAAAGAAGGAAAAGGAGAGGAGAAAAGTGGGTTGAGGCCTGCGACCCTGTGGGGAGATGAAAATGAGGAGAGGTACCCATATCCTGGGAAGCCCCTCTCTGGGGGAGCTCAGTTTGGACAGAAGGAGAGCCTCATTCTCTGTGGGAAGAGAACACGGCAACCAGCGTGTGGGAGCAGGACAGAGTGAGACCTGCACACAGGGTACTGACCCCAGCCCTGCCCACCCAGGCTTAGAGGAATGTCCACCAATGAAGAAAAGAGCTGCGTGCTGAAATGCGGGGTTTGGAGAGCAGACCGAGGCAGAGGACTGTCAATGGTGATGAGGAAACATCCTGAAGGGATGGGAGTGAAGGAGGAGCTCTGCAAACGGGTTGTTTGTGGTGGAAGCCTGAACCACCAGAGAGCAGAGCACCATTGGTGAGTGACACCCAAAGAAGAAGCCCATTGCATGTCTTGTTACTTGTGCCCACTCCTGCTTGCCAAGGACTACGAAGAACTCCACACACGTAGGTCCTTTGAGCCCCCAGCCACGGCCTCCCCCATCGACGTCCTCCAAAATCAGCAGAATCCTGTGCTCTGGGGCAGCATCAGGAGCAGACAACTGTGAGTTGGCCAGATGCACAGATGGAGCTGAAAGCACAGGTGAATCCCAGCAATAAAGAGGAAAAGCTGAAAACACTCCTTGCAGCAACACAAGCCACGGTCTTACACCCACGACTGGCTATGTAACCTCAGCCCCTACAGAGCATCTGAATCAACGACCAGGGCTCTCCCAGTCATGGCAGGTGGAGCTTTAGCAGCTGTGGACTTTGTGGGCTCCTACACAAGGGGGCTGGGCCATGACAGAGCCTGAGCTGCCCCGCAGCACCACAGCGGGTCCAGCCCCATGCTCAATGCAATCCCAGGACCTGACTTCACTGAATCTATGCTGGTGACCTTGTGAAAACAACATCTGAGAGACACTAGGGCCATGTGCCATCACACCCACAGGTAAGGTTGGCCAAGAGTAGTGCCACAACTACATAACATGAGAACTTGAAACGCATGAGAGGGGACACCAGAGCACAACCTAAGGTGAACATTCCTAGAGGAGTAATACTCAGTGATTTCTCTCCCAGTGGCTGTGCTCTGATCCCACCTGCCTAGCACCACAGATCAGAATCACAGCTAACATTCAGATCTGGAGTGTCTATTCCAGCACGTAGGGAGCAGGCACCACCAGAGAGAGGGCAATAACAACCACAGAACAATGGGGGCAAAAGCCCTGAATGTTCCGGGCAGGCTCTGGTCACAGTTAACAGCAATCAAACCACAGATCAAGAGAGGATTAGGGCACAAACCTCTAGACCAATCTCACCCACCAAGGTGCAAACACCAGAAGGAGGACGAACTAGGTTCCTGCACCCTTCAAAACAGAGAGCACAAACAGAACGCTGGACAAATGAGATGGCAAAGAAATAGGTTATAGGGGAAGAAACAAGGTAAAAATGTCCAGTTTAGTTCAGTTCAGTCGCTCAGTCGTGCCTGACTCTTTGCGACCCCATGAATTGAAGCACGCCAGGCCTCGCTGTCCATCACCAACTCCAGGAGTTCACTCAGACTCACATCCATCGAGTCGGTGATGCCATCCAGCCATCTCATCCTCTGTCGTCCCCTTCTCCTTCTGCCCCCAATTCCTCCCAGCATCAGAGTTTTTTCCAACTCTTCGCATGAGGTGGCCAAAGTACTGGAATTTCAGCTTTAGCATCATTCCTTCCAAAGAATACCCAGGACTGATCTCCTTTAGGATGGACTGGTTGGATCTCCTTGCAGTCCAAGGGACTCTTGTCAAGAGTCTTCTCCAACACCACAGTTCAAAAGCATAATTCTTTGGTGCTCAGCTTTCTTCACAGTACAACTCTCACATCCATATGACCACTGGAAAAACCATAGCCTTGACTAGATGGACCTTTGTTGGCAAAGTAATGTCTCTGCTTTTGAATATGCCATCTAGGTTGGTCATAACTTTCCTTCCAAGGAGTAAGCATCTTTTAATTTCATGGCTAATAGTTCTTAAATCCACTTCTTGCCACATGTGTTTCTGAGAATGGTCTACTAGATGTTTCAATCTAAAAATCATAGATGATAATGACAGAGAACTAAGCAGAAACTGAGAACACATAAGACAGTGCCTGAGGAAGCTGAATGCAAATAAGATAAACTGAATAAAGTACTAATTTTAAGAAATTAAATAAAAAGAGAGAGTTTAAAACTATGATTGAAAGAGGGAACTCTACTCATTGCTCTGTGGAGACATAAATGGGAAGGAAATCAATAGAACGGTAAAGATTGGAGATCTCTTTCAGAAAGTTAGAGGTACCAGGAAAATTTCATACAAAGATGGGAACAATAAAGGACAGAAACAAGATGGACCTAAAAGAAGCAGAAGTTATTAAGAGAAGTTGGCAAGAATACATGAAAGAACTATACAAAAAAGATCTTAATGACCAAGATAACCACGATGGTGTGATCACTTACCTAGTAACAGACATTCTGGCATCCAAAGTCAAGTCGGCCTTAGAAGGCATGACTACCAACAAAGCTAGTCCAGGTGTTAGAACTCCAGCTTAGCTATTTCAAGTCCTAAAAGATGATAATGCTAAAGTTCTGCACTCAATAAGCCAGCAAATTTGGAAAACTCAGCAGTGGCCTCAGGATGGAAAAAGGTCAGTTTTCATTCTAATCACAAAGAAAAGCAATGCCAAAGAATGCTCAAACTACTACACAATTTTCCTCATTTCAAACAACAACAAAGGCTCAAAATTCTCCAAGCGAGGCTTTAACAGTACATGACCAAGAGCTTCCAGATGTTCAAGCTGGATTTAGAAATGGCAGAAGAACCAGAGATCAAATTGCCAACATCCCTTGGATCATATAAAAAGCAAGAGAGTTCTGAAAAAACAACTACATCTGCTTTATTGACAATACCACAGCCTTTGATTGTGTGGAACACAAGAATCTGTGGAAAATTCTTATAGAGATGGGAATACCAGACTACCTTATCTGCCTCCTGAGAAATCTGTATGCATGTCAAGAAGCAACAGTGAGTACTGGACATGTGACAATGGACTGATTCTAACTTGGGAAAGGAGTACGTCAAGGCTGTATATTGTCACCCTGCTTATTTAACTTATATGCAGACTACATCATGAGAAATGCTGGGCTGGAAGAAGCACAAGCTGGAATCAAGATTGCCAGGAGAAATATCAATAACCTCTGATACGCGGATGACACCTCCTTTATGGCAGAAAGTGAAGAGGAACTAAAAATCCTCTTGATGAAAGTGAAAAAGGAGAGTGAAAAAGTTGGCTTAAAGCTCAACATTCAGAAAACTAAGATTATGGCATCTGGTTTCATCACTTCATGGGAAATAGATGGGGAAACAGTGGAAACAGTGTCAGACTTTATTTTGGGGGGCTCCAATTTCACTGCAGATGGTGATTGCAGCCATGAAATTAAAAGACGCTTATTCCTTGGAAGGAAAGTTATGACCAACCTAGATGGCATATTCAAAAACAGAGACATTATTTTGCCAACAAAGGTCTGTCTAGTCAAGGCTATGGTTTTTCCTGTGGTCATGTATGGATGTGAGTTGGACTGTGAAAAAAGCAGAGTACTGAAGAATTGATGCTTTTGAACTGTGGTGATGGAGAAGACTCTTGACAAGAGTCCCTTGGACTGCAAGGAGATACAGCCAGTCTACTCTAAAGGAGACCAGTCCTCCGTGTTCTTTGGAAAGAATGATGCTAACGCTGAAACTCCAGTACTTTGGCCACCTCATGCGAAGAGGTGACTCACTGGAAAAGACTCTGATGCTGGGAGGGATTGGGGGCAGGAGGAGAAGGGGACGACAGAGGATGAGATGGCTGGATGGCATCACTGACTCGATGGACGTGAGTTTGAGTGAACTCCTGGAGTTGGTGATGGACAGGGAGGCCTGGTGTGCTGCAATTCATGGAGGTGAACTAAGATAAAGGATTATACAGAACGTTTAATCCAGAGACTGTCCTCTGGCAGGATACATAATCCTAAGGTTTGTAGAGGGAAAACAATTTTGTCCTTTTTTTCCTCCTTGAAAATTCCAGACCCCTCTCTCCTTGAGGACCCCTAGACTTTTAATCAACCTGCCTAGGAAATGACTCTCTCACGAAGAGGAACTGAGGAGTCTCTTGATGAAACTGAAAGAAGAGGTGAAAAATCTGGCTTCAAACTCAACCTTCAAAAACCAAGATCATGGCACCGGTTAGATCGTTTCATGACAAAGAGTGGGAGAAACAGTGGAAACAGTGATAGACTTTAGTTTTTTGGTTCCAAAATCACTGCAGTTGGTGACTACAGCCATGAAAGTAAAAGATGCTTGCTTCTTGGAAGAAAAGCTATGACCAACCTAGGCAGCATATTAAAAAGCAGAAACATTACTTTGCTGACAAAGGTCCATGTAGTCAAAGCTACAATTTTTCCAGTAGTCCTGTATGGATGTGAGAGTTGGACCATGAAGACAGCTGAGTGCCAAAGAACTGATGTTTTTGAACTGTGGTGTTGAAGAAGTCTCTTGAGAATCCCTTGGACGGCAAGAAGATCACACCGCTCCATCCTAAAGGAAATCAGTCCTGAATATCGATTGGAAGTACATGGGGAAGCTGAAGCTCCGATACTTTGGCCACCTGATGCGAAGAAAAGACTCACTGAGAAAGACCCTACTGCTGGGAAAGATTGAGGATGAGATGAGAAGTGGACGACAGAGGTTCAGATGGTAGGATGCCATCACTGACTCGATGGACATGAGTTTTAGCAGGCTCTGGGAGTTGGTGATGGACAGAGAAGCTGCAGACCATAGATCACAGAGTTAGACTCGACTGAGCAACTGAACTGAACTAATATGTATAATTGATTCTCTTTGCTGTATAGGAGTACAAAATTGTAAAACAGCTATATTCCAATTAGAAATTTTAATAAAGATTTCTTTAGATAATCTAAAAATAGTCATAGTTTAAATCAGCCATTAATAATATAGTGGAAAATGTACTAAGACCTTATGTCAATTTATTTTAAAACTCTATGAATAGAATATAATAAGGTATTTTAGCATGTTAGAATTGGGGCAAATACACTAAAGATATTTAATATGAGATCATATAAGGAAAAGAGAAACTTTGAAGTCAATCTGAGATATGCCTTGTTTCATTTTCACCAGGTTTTGCTTTCTGCAGTGAAAATTTACTTGAATTTGAAATTTATTTAGAAGGTCCTATGTGGCACTCCCAGTGGATAGGAAATTATAAATCAGAGAACAAAGACCCGTCCCCAGTATTCCTAGCAGTTTGGCAGTTTGTCTACCACTCCACTCACACATATCTGTGTAGAGGTAGAAGGAAACTTTAAAAGGACTGTCATACAGTTACTCAGAAATGGGCAGAGTTTTCCTAGGGCCCCCAAGAAATCAAAGAGCAATGAATGAATGGAGTTTGTCACAAGCCAAGAGGAGACTTTTAGTTCACACTGTGATAGAGAAAAGTAATCACTGGAGATAAATTCATGAATGACTTCATGAGAGAATGGGGCAGGTGATACATTTCTATGACACAAACCCAGGTTGTCAAAAACCTTTTCCACTGAAGCAAATCTTCCAAAACTATGCGACGAAGGATGAGTTCTCTCCTTGGACCTCTCATCTGAGTCATCATCTCCATCCATTCATACCTACCTGGGTTAATGGCTATGGTCCCCATTCTCCTTATATTTCTGGGATCCTTCAATTGCTCCAGAAAGGCGACCAGGTCCAGCTTAGAGACAAGACCTATTGATCAGAGAAAGGAATACTTGTGTTGTTAAGAGATTCATCAGTATCGAATCCAACATGTGTTCAGGTGAGATGAAAGAACATTTTGTTCTAGAAAACGATTTCCCAAAATACTTTATTCAAAGCTGCTATACAATACTAACAAACACCTAACAATCAGTCCTAAGATTCTGGTCAAGTAGTACTAAGGCAAAAGTAAAGTAGTGTCAAAGTGAAATTAAGAGAGGGTGCAACTATTTAATATCACAGAATTTACACAATTACCACTAACCTAGAAGGAAGGAGGCAGAGTACATTAAGGAAGAAAAACATCACCAGCATAACGAATTGTCATGAAGCCTTTCTTTCTAAATTCACAAATACCCTTTTCCCCCTAGAAAGCAGAGATCTGAAACTACTGTGGGAAGCAGAAAATTTCAAAGACATTCTTGACATGACAGAACTAAAACCCAGTGGGTAGATAAGGGATTCTGGAAGGCAGTTATCCTCACCCAAGGAGGCCAGGTTCCCGTAGTTCTGTAACATCACGTCCCTGTACAATTCCCGCTGACCGAGGTCCAGGCATTCCCACTCCTCTTGAGTGAAGTCTATGGCCACATCCTGGAACGTCAGCTGTCCCTGAAATACACAGTACAGACGCCATGTAGCCGTGGGAAGACTTCCTAATGCGACCGAAGATGAAAACAGTAAGTTCAGAAACCTGGTCATGATTTAGTGGCTTGGCTGTTATTACAAAATATATTTTTTACACACTAATCTGATCCAGAAGCCATTAGAGAAACTATTCTTATATGAAAGAGCAATGATAAAATAATCAGGGCAACATTAGCATATTTATTCTTCAGTGTCCTACTCCTGTGATATAGGATAAATTTTTTATCAAAGAAACAGAATTTTTTTTTTCTCTCTTTTTAAAGAGTGTTCTGAGCCAAGAGTTCTGAAGTGGACCCAAGTGTCACATTTTTAGCAAGGTTATTTGACTTAGTAATGTTGAAAATTTTGCTCGATGAATGACGATTTTGAATTCCAATGAAATAGAATAGTAAGGTAAGAATTCATACTTAATTGGAACTTTAATTGTTTTACAGATTTTAACAGGTCTAATAGGATAGTAACCTTTCTTGTGGTCTGGGCTCGTGTTGGAAAAGAATTTCCAGACATGAGACAAAATGAGAGGAAAATAAAGTTTATTAGAATGGGGGACGCTGTTAGAATAGCAGGCCAGCTCAAATGAGAATGGCTGTTGAACAGGGGTCCTCAGTCCACGTTCATAGCCAGGGTACAAGGAGTGGGATGGGGTCTAGTGGATCATTGGTGAATAGATGAGGCACATATACTGGGTGGTGGAAGAGTAAGAAAAACACTTTCTCCTTATGGGGTAGGAGGGGAGATCATTTAAACTGCTCAGGAGGACCTGAAATCCATCAATACTTACAACATGGGGGAGGGAAAGATGGTAAGTGGTCTTGTTTTTCCGTTCCTGTGTTTCCTTTCTGTTCCAAGACTCTCCTTGGTTTTATCTATTCTTTTGTCCCTGGGTCACCACATACCTCCCTCTCTTTATTTTTAGGGCCAGTTCTTTGGCCCTTGTTGATACCCTGCTCATGTCTAACTATCTACCCATTTCCCTTCTCACACATCTGGGAATCCAGTTTCAAGGAAAAAACAGGCGATGACCGCTCTGGCTTCTTCAGGCTGAGCAGGAGCACATGGGGCTCTGGGTTCCTTTTGCCTACTCTCTTAGGGAGCATTTATGGAGGGAGATGAGAGTCCATGGAATAAGGTGACTTGTTTCAGCATTGTCTAGGTGTTAGTCAGGGAATATTCTTGCACGACCACTTGGAAATTTGTGGTATTTTAGAAGACGCAAAGTTTACAAGAAAGTTAAAGGTACATGGTCGATAGATTAAGAGAAGTAGAAAAGCTGCTCAGGGGCTAGCCGGGAGAACCAGGACTGGATATTCTTTCATGACGTTAGTGTTTCTCTAGGTACGAGAAGAAGCAAGAATCTGGGCTCATAAAATCTTTACCTAAAAATATCTCACTCTCAGAAGGCTAGTTCTGGGTTTTTCCCAGGGCACAGAGTGCCTTATTTCTGATCTCTACCCTGAACTGCTTTCGGCGGGGATGGGGGTTGGGGGGGGTGGGGGAGTGGGGTTGAAAGTCAGGAGCTTGCTGTGGGTCATGATGCCATCTTTGTAGAGACAGCTGGCAGAGCCCAGTCAGCAGGGTCCCTTCATAGCCAGATATTTGATCATGTTTTGGGGGCATTTCTTGGCCATTGTGTCCCATGGCACTGGGTAGTCTCATTCCCAGGTCTAGGGAAGGTTCCAATGATAGGCCATTCAATGTGCTGTTTCTAGAGCAGGCCTTGTGAGTAGCAAAAGTCTCTGGACCATACCTGTCGTATTAGCCTCTTGATCCCGGAAAATATTCCCTATTGTTGCTTCTCCCCATATCTAGATTTACATTATTACAGTCATTGATAGTATATGGAGCTGCATATCAACATTTATCACAGGCTCAGTCACACATTTAGTAACCTAAGAAACAATCTTCTGAAACAAGTGACATAGAAAATAATATAGTTATAGGTAGCAGTTATTTGGAGAAGGCAATGGCACCCCACTCCAGTACTCTTGCCTGGAAAATCCCATGGATGGAGGAGCCTTTTGGGCTGCAGTCCATGGGGTCGCTAAGAGTCGGACACGACTGGGCGACTTCACTTTCACTTTTCACTTTCATGCATTGGAGAAGGAAATGGCAACCCACTCCAGTATTCTTGCCTGGAGAATCCCAGGGATGGGGGAGCCTGGTGGGCTGCCGTCTATGAGGTCACACAGAGTCAGACACGACTGAAGCGACTTAGCAGCAGTAGCAGTAGCAGCAGCAGCAGTTATTAGTCGGGATGTAAGAATGAAAAGTCAAGAACTTTCATTAGGTAGAGCCCAGTATACCCCAGGTCAAATGACTTCACTTCTTAAATGACTATAGCCAGGTGGTAATCTCCTGGTTGTATATCATGGAGCATCTAATCTTTATCTGAAGATTGTTTACTGAGATTAGTTTTAGAAACAAACTTAGAGTGTCCTCTTTATAATTTAATTAAATCTTTAAAAAATATAACATAAGAAGGAACTATCTCAGAAGTGAGTCTTAGTAAACACTAGACTTTAATTAACAAAACTAGAAACTTAGTTTAACAATGAAAAAAAGTTAATATTTAGTAAAACATAATATTTTCATTATGAATGCATTAACCCTGTAACCAGGGAAGGCTTTAACCCATTAAGTATAAATGAGGTTTCTCAGGGAGCTGGGAAAAGCCAGGCAGCCATGTTAGATTTCCCATAGTCCTGACTCTTTGATTTACAGCTGTTCTTCACCAATTTTTAATTCCCTGATTGAGAAGCAGACCATGGCCATGTTTTAAGGACATCAGGATGGCAAAAGTCTAACCATGAGGGGTTATTTTTGTAAAAGAGAAGGAGCTTTGTTTACATGTACCATAACCTTGCTATTGCTATTGCCAAGTCACTTCAGGCAAAGAAACTCATAATCTTTTATTGAAAGCTGCATTCTAATAAAACTTTGTTCTATTAACATAGAGATTAGACTAAATTCCAGTCTGGTACCAGCTTACCAGATAGCAAACAAAACTTGTTTATCAGTTAACCTTAGAAAATCTTTTCCATAAATCATGAAGTAGCAGTATTCTTACAAAGGGATCAGAGTGAAACCATAGAAGGCATGTTTAAATCTGATTAAACTGCAATTGACAGTGTAGCCTGGTCACTGCTGTGACTTGTAACACTTTAACAGGATAAGTAGAATTATAGTTCACCACATTTTATTAGGGCATATCAGATCTATATGAACTCCACACAATTTTAGGATATCTATATTAGTAACACAAGAATACAGTATAATCTGAGAAGATTTATCACCCCTTCAACAGTACTTCCCATGTAATTTAACATGTCCAATGAACCCAGGTAGTTTAATAGCTCCTTGGGATGTCTCAGGGGCCCTCTGAAGCATTCCAAAGGCAGCTAGAAGTCAAGTTACTTAGGAAGTTTTGTGGACAAATATCAAAAGGGGATATAACACTCAGTCAGATAAAATCACATAGATCACTGGGAAATAATATATTCACTTAGCCAAACTAACAAAGAGGATTTCAGAGGTAAACCTAGAACAGATCACATCAGAGGTAAAGAAACTTAAAATCCATTATCAAAGGCAGCACAGCATATCAATAGAACTTGTATTTATGCACAAAATTCTTCCCTTGGGGTCCACTTTCCATAAAACCTTATCACTCTCTATACCCATAACTTGGTTCTCCCATCCTGAAACAGCCGCCTGTAAGTCAGACCTACTTCTTTTTCCCTTCACAAAAGGTAATGTCATTCCTCATACCTTCTTTACTGAAAATAAATATGCTGCTTTTCTTAAGCAACCAAGAACTTAAGCATTCTGTAGATTGGGGAACATAAATACCAGTGATAATTTCTAAAAAAAAACAAAAAACAAAAAACAAATCTAGAGAACATCTCAGGATGACATCAAGCATTATTCATAAATAATTCAAAATCTCTAGTTTCTCTGTAAGAGGAAGTTAGTCCTCAGTAGTGAATGTTTCAGAATCTTATTTTATTTGGAAATGACCTAGCTATTCAATAAACTTCTGTCACTTAGTTTAGCACAGCCCTAGAAATTCAGGTTACCAAAATCTAGAGAATGTTTTAGACAGACATTTCTAAACTATAATTATTCTTAAAAGAGTTTCTCTGAAAGCTCATATCTCTTTTACATTTTCTTTGAAGTTTTTTTTCCTCCCTTTCCTAGAGGTACTTTGCTGGTTGACAAACTTGTAACAGATATAAAAATATAACAATATTTAACTTATAATAAACCTAGGCACAATGAAAATACTGTGCTAATGACTCTTAGACATATCTACATTAGATGAGCAAACATTAATACTAGATATTTAATATTTACATTTCCCAGTTCACATGAATCTGAAATTCATTTAGGTTAATTTCTCTTGTAGTTAGAATTGTCTGATTTGTAAGTGATTGCTTTCTTTTAGGCCAATTAAATTAGAACTCACTTACAACTTCAGCAATACTATTAAAAAAAAAAAAAAAAGAAACAGAGCGCACACTGAGACCTATATAAATCCAGGCATACAGAGATCTCATAGTTTCCTGCCTGACATTTAAAACATCTCTTTGACCCTTTGTTTGTTTGTTTGGCTTGAAGTTCTGATTTGCCCAAGGCTGAGTCAGGTCTCAGGCAAAGTGGGCAGTGTATTTCAAGGACATAGAAAGGGTTAATTTCAAGCTTTTCTAGACAGGCCTTTTAACAAGCTGCTTCTGCTAAGTCAATTCAGTCGTGTCTGACTCTGTGCGACCCCATAGAAGGCAACCCATCAGGCTCCCCCGTCCCTTGGATTCTCCAGGCAAAAGCACTGGAGTGGGTAGTTGTTTTTAAATGTATATGCAAAGAGAATTGGTTTTGAAGTTTCCAAGAGAAAGAAAATTTCATTTTAAGCAGTTTTCTCCAGAGTCTAAAGGATATCAGGGCCATCCTGTGCCAAAAAGTCATGTTTCCTTTCTGTAGTCTTAGTTTTATAGCTAAAATATAGACCAAATAGTGCTCAAATTGACTCTGCTTTCAGGGGCATTTCAGCTCATAAAAATTTTGGACTGTCCCTCTGATGGGAAGTGAGGTCTTTGTCCCATCAGAAGAATCTGAAGGGTTAAGGGAATTTGCAGGAATGAGGGAAGCTTGGTACTTCCCAGGCCTGAGAAAGAGTAGTAGTCAGAAAGGAATACTTTAGGATGTTCAGGAGTGGGGGAAGCTTGGTTTCCTCTCCACCTGAAAGATAAGCTTCCTTAAAGGGGATTCTTTAGAACGTTAGGACAGTTTTTGATCCTTCAGGCTTTTGAATACAGAAGAAAGACCTGGACCAAAGGGAACCTCAGAATCCTTTCCTAGAGATCATGTGGATATGAAAGGTCGAGTAGGGGTCATCTAGGAAATCTGACGGAGACAGACAGAGAGGGACAGGAGACAGAGAGGCAACAGAATGCAAGGAAATTCTGAGTCCTTTCCCTTAGTGTGCCATTCAGAGGCCATTTTTTGGGGGTCCCCCATTTGTATTGGAGCCAGGCCTTTTGAAGGGTCAAAATCTTCCAGTTTCTGACAATGTAGCTAAAGTCTGAGTATGAGAGAGCCTCCTGGGATGTAACAGAACCCACTCTTAGCCTACCTTCTATAGAATGGGAGTACTGAGAGTCACTGGCTGACAGCAAGGAGTAGTTTTTCTCCCAGCGATCTCTCGGTGCAACTAATGCACAAAATGGCCGAGTGTCCCAACAATCGCATCCGACAGAGAGAGAAGACCTCTGAGAACCCTGCAGCTAAGCCACCAGGTGACACGGGCAGAAAAAGACAGAGATTCCCGGGTGCAACCAGGTGACTCACCATTTGGTGATTTCCTGAAACGTGGAAGGCACTCTTGGGATGGCTCAGAGGCAACAACCAGGCTCTTGTAAATCAATCCAGACCAAAAGGGAAAGAAGTGAAAGTGACAGGGAAGAAGGCTGAGGAATCCGCCTTACACTATATATGGGAGGTGGTGGCCAAGGGACAATGGTCTCTGTTTTGTTTCAACCGCTATATGCTTGACACGGTGGACAGAAGTTGCCTTGCAGGGGGGTGGCGGGGGGTGTGGGGAATGTCCTTGTGGCGTGATCCATGCTGTGTGCCCCCTATCCTCACATGGGAGTCTTCCTGTGGCGGCCGCCCTAATGTCTTTTACGTGTCTGACCTGTGCCCACACAATATTGGTTGGCACAGTCCACACTTGCAAAAAAGAAAAAGGAGAGACCCTCACGCATTCAAACGGCAGCTACTTTGGGTGCAGTGAGCAGTGGGGCCTTTGGAATGCACCAGAGGATAACGCTGGCCAGAGTTCCTCAGTTGCTGCCACAGCAATTGCCTATTGGCAGAGGGTCCGTATGAGAAAGGAGAAGTGAGGAGGTGTAGAAGAGACTCCAAATCCCCGAACAAGCCTCCAAAAATGTCATGATCTGGGTGCGCATTGGAAAACAATTCCCAGACATGAGACAATATGGGTCTGTTTTTACAGTTTCTGTATTCTAAGACACTCCTTGGCTTTATTTCCTCTTCACATTATGGGTAACCACAACCTTGACAAAAATAATCATTTTAACTGTTTACTATATACTCTATATCGTTGTGCTTGTTTTTATCACACTCTTGAAAGTGCAAGAGAAATAACTAATAATCAGTAACGTTGCTCTTGTTCCTTTTGGCACATATTTTAACAAACAGCCATTAAAGGCAGAGCTGAAACTTTACTTCAGTTTATGTACTTTCAGTTCAGTTCAGTCGCTCAGCCGTGTCCAACTCTGTGTGACCCCATGAATCGAAGCACGCCAGGCCTCCCTATCCATCACCAACTCCCGGAGTTCACTCAGATTCACGTCCATCGAGTCAGTGATGCAATCCAGCCATCTCCTCTGCTGTCCCCTTCTCCTCCTGCCACCCATCCCTCCCAGCAACACAGTCTTTGCCAATGAGTCAACTTTTCGCATGAGGTGGCCAAAGTACTAAAGTTTCAGCTTTAGCATCATTCCTTCCAAAGAAATCCCAGGGTTGATCTCCTTTAGAATGACTGGTTAGATCTCCTTGCAGGCCAAGGGACTCTCAAGAGTCTTCTCCAACACCACAGTTCAAAAGCATCAATTCTTCGGCGCTCAGCCTTCTTCACAGTCCAACTCTCACATCCATACATGACTACTGGAAAAACCATAGCCTTGACTAGATGGACCTTAGTCGGCAAAGTAATGTCTCTGCTTTTGAATATGCTATCTAGGTTGGTCATAACTTTCCTTCCAAGGAGTAAGCATCTTTAATTTCATGGCTGCAGTCACCATATGCAGTGATTTTGGACCCCCCAAAAATAAAGTCTGACACTGTTTTCACTGTTTCTCCAACTATTTCCCATGAAGTGATGAGACCGGATGCCATGATCTTCGTTTTCTGAATGTTGAGCTTGAAGCCAACTTTTTCATTCTCCTCTTTCACTTTCATCAGGAGGCTTTTTAGTTCCTCTTCACTTTCTGCCATAAGGGTGGTGTCATCTGCATATCTGAGGTTATTGATATTTCTCCAGGCAATCTTGATTCCAGCTTGTGTTTCTTCCAGTCCAGCATTTCTCATGATGGACTCTGCATAGAAGTTAAATAAGCAGGGTGACAATATACAGCCTTGATATACTCCTTTTCCTATTTGGAACCAGTTTGTTGTTTCATGTCCAGTTCTAACTGTTGCTTCCTGACCTGCATACAGATTTCTCAAGAGGCAGGTCAGGTGGTCTGGTATTTCCATCTCTCAGAATTTTCCACAGTTTATTGTGACACACACAGTCAAAGGCTTTGGCATAGTCAACAAAGTAGAAATAGATGTTTTTCAGGAACTCTCATCCTTTTCCCCTGATCCAGCAGATGTTGGCAATTTGATCTCTGGTTCCTCTACCTTTTCTAAAACCAGCTTGAACATCAGGAAGTTCTCGGTTCACGTATTGCTGAAGCCTGGCTTGGAAAATTTTGAGCATTATTTTACTAGCATGTGAGATGAATGCAATTGTGCGGTAGTTTGAGCATTCTTTGGCATTGCCTTTCTCTGGGATTGGAAGGAAAACTGACCTTTTCCAGTCCTGTGGTCACTGCTGAGTTTTCTAAATTTGCTGGCATATTGAGTGCAGCACTTTCACCGCATCCTCTTTCAGGATTTGAAACAGCTCCACTGGAATTCCATCACCTTCACTAGCTTTGTTCATAGTGATGCTTTCTAAGGTGCACTTGACTTCACATTCCAGGATGTCTGGCTCTAGGTGAGTGATCACACTTTTGTGATTATCCGGGTCGTGAAGATCTTTTTTCTACAGTTCTTCCGTGTATTCTTGCCACCTCTTCTTAATATCTTCTGCTTCCATTAGGTCTATACCATTTCTGTTCTTTATCGAGCCCATCTTTGCATGAAATGTTCCCTTGGTATCTCTAATTTTCTTGAAGAGATCGCTAGTCTTTCCCATTCTTTTGTTTTCCTCTATTTCTTTGCATTGATCGCTGAGGAAGGCTTTCTTATCTCTTCTCGCTATTCTTTGGAACTCTGCATTCAGATACTTATATCTTTCCTTGTCTCCCTTGCTTTTCACCTCTCTTCTTTTCACAGCTATTTGTAAGACCTCCCCAGACAGCCATTTTGCTTTTTTGCATTTCTTTTCCATGGGGATGGTCTTGATCCCTGTCTCCTGTACAATGTCATGAACCTCATTCCATAGTTCATCAGGCACTCTTTCTATCAGATCCAGGGCCTTAAATCTATTTCTCACGTCCACTGTATAATCATAACAGATTTGATTTAGGTCATACCTGAATGGTCTAGCGGTTTTCCCTACTTTCTTCAATTTGTGTCTGAACTTGGTAAAAAGGAGTTCATGATCTGAGCCACAGTCAGCTCCTGGTCTTGTTTTTGTTGACTGTATAGAGCTTCTCCATCTTTAGCTGCAAAGAATATAATCAATCTGATTTTGGTGATGACCATCTGGTGATGTCCATGTGTAGAGTCTTCTCTTTTGTTGTTGGAAGAGGGTGTTTGCTATGCCCCGTGCTTTCTCTTGGCAAAACTCTATTAGTCTTTGCCCTGCTTCATTCCGCATTCCAAGCCCAAATTTGCCTGTTACTCCAGGTGTTTCTTGACTTCCTCCTTTTGCATTCCAGTCCCCTATAATGAAAAGGACATCTCTTTTGGGTGTTAGTTCTAAAAGGTCTTGTAGGTCTTCATAGAACCATTCAACTTCAGCTTCTTCAGCATTACTGGTTGGGGCATAGACTCGGATAACTGTGATATTGAGTGGTTTGCCTTGGAGACGAACAGAGATCATTCTGTCATTTTTGAGATTGCATCCAACTACTGCATTTTGGACTCTTTTGTTGACCATGATGGCTACTCCATTTCTTCTGAGGGATTCCTGCCCGCAGTAGGAGATATAATAGTCATCTGAGTTCAACTTACCCATTCCAGTCCATTTTAGTTCTGATTCCTAGAATGTCTACATTCACTCTTGCCATCTCGTTTGACCACTTCCAACTTGCCTTGATTCATGGACCTGACATCCCTGGTTCCTATGCAATATTGCTCTTTACAGCATTGTAGCTTGCTTCTATCACCAGTCACATCAACAGCTGGGTATTGTTTTTGCTTTGGCTCCATCCCTTCTTTCTTTCTGGAGTTATTTCTCCACTGATCTCCAGTAACATATTGGGCACCTACTGAGCTGTGTAGTTCCTCTTTTAGTATACCATCATTTTGCCTTTTCATACTGTATTTTAGACTTCAAGTAATAAAACACACACAGATTCACAGAGACAAATCTAAGAAAGCTGATAGAAGTTTGTGTTCATTTCAGTTCAGTAGCTTAGTCATGTCTGAATCATTGCGACCCCTTGAATCGTAGCACACCAGGCCTTGCTGTCCATCACCAACTCCTGGAGTTCACTCAAATTCACGTCATCGAGTTGGTGATGCCATCTAGCCATCTCATCCTCTGTCGTTGCGATCTCCTACTGACCCCAATCCCTCCCAGCATCAGAGTCTTTGCCAATGAGTCAACACTTCACATGACGTGGCCAAGGTACTGGGATTTCAGCCTCAGTATCAGTCCTTCCAATGAACACCCAGGACTGGTCTCCTTTAGGATGGACTGTTTGGATTTCCTTGCACTCCAAGGTACTCTGAAGAGTCTTCTCTGACACCACAATTGAAAAGCATGAATTCTTCGGTGCTCAGCTTTTTTTCATAGTCCAACTCTCACATCCACACATGACTAAAGGAAAAACCAAAGCTTTGACTAGATGGACTTTTGTTAGCAAAGTAATATCTCTCCTTTTCAAGATGCTACCTAGGTTGGTCATAACTATCCTTCCAAGGCATAAGCATCTTTTCATTTCATGGCTGCAATCACCATCTGCAGTGATTCTGGAGCCCCCCAAAATAAAGTCTGCCACTGTTTTTACTGTTTCCCCATCTATTTCCCATGAAGTGATGGGACCAGATGCCATGATCTTCGTTTTCTGAATGTTCTGCTTTAAGCCAACTTTTTCACTAACCTCTTTCACTTTCATCAAGAGGCTTTTTAATTCCTCCTCACTTTCTACCATAAGGGTGGTGTCATGCACATATCTGAGGTTATTGATATTTCTCCCAGAAATCTTGATTCCAGCTTATGCTTCTTCCAGCCCAGCGTTTCTCATGATGTAATCTGCATATAAGTTAAATAAGGCGGCTGACAGTATACAGCCTTGACATACTCCTTTTCCTATTTGGAACCAGTGAGTTGTCCCATGTCCAGTTCTAACTCTTGCTTACTGACCTGCATATAGGTTTCTCAAGAGGCAGGTCAGGCAGTCTGGTATTCCCATCTCTTTCAGAGATTTCCACAGTTTATTGTGATCCACACAGTCAAAGGCTTTGGCATACTCAATAAAGCAAAAATAGATGTTTTTTGTGGAAGTCTCTTGCTTTTCCGATGATCCAGTGAGTGTTGGCAATTTGATCTTGGTTCCTCTGCCTTTCTTAAAACCAGCTTGAACATCTGGCAGTTCATGATTCATGCATTGCAAAATCCTGACTTGGAGAACTTTGAGCATTACTTTACTAGCATGTGAGATGAGTGCAATTGTGTGGTAGTTTGAGCATTCTTGGGCATTGCCTTTCTTTGGCACCGGAATGAAAACTGACCTTTTCCAGTCCTGTGGCCACTGCTGAGTTTTCCAAATTTGCTGGCATATTGAGTGCAGCAGTTTCACAAGCTTCTATAACTGTAAAGAATACTAAAAACAAGAAAAGTTTTAGTCATTCAGTCATGTCCCATTCTTTGTGACTCCATGGACTCTAATTTGCCAGATTCCTCTGTACAAGAAATTCCCAAGCACGAATACTGGAATTGGTAGTCATTCCCTTCTCTAGAAGTTCTTCCAAAACACAAAGCAAAAAAAAAAAAAAGAATAAAAAATTGATCAAGTCATGTTAATATTTTCATACATACAGTTCAGTTCAGTTGCTCAGTAGTGTCTGACTCTTTGTGATTCCATGGCCCACAGCATGCCAGGCCTCCCTGTCCACCACCAATTCCTGGAGCCTACTCAAACTCAACTCCACTGAATACAGACATACACTCAAACGGGACTATATGCTCATTAGAAAGAAGAGAGAAAATTTTTCATGTCACTAAACTCAGGTAATTTTGAATGGATTAAAATGTACATAATGTTAGAGGATGATATTCTTTATTTTCACTGAGCTGTATTTTAAATTTTAATACAGTTGAGCATAAATTGGGACTAATAAGATTCTTAACAAGGGCCTCCTGCATCGCAGGTGGATTCTTTACCAACTGAGCTATCAGGGAAGCCACAACTAGAATTAAGGTTACATAAAAATTGAGTTTTGATGGGGAAACAGTGGAAACAGTGTCAGACTTTATTTTTGGGCGCTCCAAAAGCACTGCAGATGGTGACTGCAGCCATGAAATTAAAAGATGCTTACTCCTTAGAAGAAAAGTTATGACCAACCTAGAGAGCATGTTGAAAAGCAGAGACATTACTTGGCCAACAAAGATCCATCTAGTCAAGGTTATGGTTTTTCCAGTGGTCATAAATGGATGTGAGAGTTGGACTGTGAAGAAAGCTGAGTGGTGAAGAATTGATGCTTTTGAACTGTGGTGTTGGAGGACTCTTGAGAGTCCCTTGAACTGCAAGGATGTCCAACCAGTCCATTCTGAAGGAGATCAACCCTGGGATTTCTTTGGAAGGAATGATGCTAAAGCTGAAACTCCAGTACTTTGGCCACCTCATGAGAAGAGTTGACTCATTGGAAAAGACTCTGATGCTGGGAGGGATTGGGGGCAGGAGAAGAAGGGTACGACAGAGGATGAGATGGCTGGATGGCATCACTGAGTCGATGGACCTGAGTTTGAGTGAACTTGGGGAGTTGGTGATGGACAGGGAGGCCTGGCGTGCTGCGATTCATGGGGTCACAAAGAGTCGGAAATGACTGAGTGACTGAAGTGAACTGAACTGAACTGAAACATTTGGAAAATACAAAACTGTGATGAGACTCTGTGATGTGAGCCTGGACTATACTGGAAAAGATCAGACCTGGGTTTGTGTTGAAATTCCCACTCTCAAAACCCTACATCTCTGCTAAACACGCATGAGTGTTCATTTTCCAAAGCAGAAAGAAAGTAAGAAGACATGAAGTTACCCTGTTAATTGGGATAGTTTAGGCACATGCCTCACTTTTTCTTTCCAAGACACTTGTTCAAGTCAAGTGGAAAAAAATTCATAGCACGGGAATCTCACAGAAACACCTAAACCAGTAAACATGAGTCATGGAGTAAGAAGTTCATGGAGGAAAGCATTATCGCTACATGTGTATTTTGGCATTATTATGGAAACTATGATCTGAATCTATCATTAAAAAATGTTATTTTGGGGACTTCAGTGAATAAGCGCTCCCAGTGCACAGAGCTCTGGTTCTTTCCCTGATCAGGAAACTAGCTCCCTCATGCTGCAGCTAAGAGTTTACATGTCACAAGCAAAGAACTTGAAAATTACAAGGATGACTGAAGATCCTATTTGCCACAAGAAGACCCAGTGCAGCCAAATAAATATTTTAAAAATGTGTTGTAAGCAAATTTCACTTCATATATACCTTCCCTGATCTGTAGCCTAATGTTGCAGACCTTTAATGGACCGGAATCTGTTGGTCAGGAATCGAGGATAAGAAAGTAAAGGAGAGAAAGGTGCTGATATTCCCTGGTTTATGCAGAGAACCAGTAAAGCCCTTAACACAGGGCTTGTACCACTCACGAAGGCAGAGGGCATTCTCTTGAGGAGGTCTTGAAAGCCGGAGCGAGAAAGTGAGCTCGGCAGGATTCCACGCTCCAGAGAATTAGCCTGAGTGAGAGAGAGAAAGAAAGACAGACAGATAAACAGATACATACGGGGATCCAAGCTCTGATGGAATAAGGGTGCTTTAATTATATTTATGTGAGCATATATAGGCTGTTAAGGAATTTATTTGACAATGATAAAGATCAGAAAACCAAACGTATAGTAACCATTACCAAGGAAACAAGGAAGTAACAATGGTCATAAGGTCAGAAGCCAACCCATATCTCAAGAGGGAGGGTCATGACTAGGTAGAGTAACTGAAGGAAAAGAGTTTACTGAAGTAAATCCATGCATACAATTCATCTCATTATCTCAGTCCTGGGAGCAGGACTGAACTGATGGTGTACTATAATATGACTTTTACACAGCAATATTTTCTACTGTAATCCAAACCCCAAAAAAGATGAGAAATGACCCACACACCATTTCAGAAACTATTCTGATCTGGAAAAGAAATGATAAAATAATCAGAAACACATGGGCATATTTATTTTTGATTGTTGTATTTCTATGACACAGGATGAACTGTCTATAAAGGAAACAGGTAATATTTTTCGAAAGCATACTCTGACCCAAGAGTTCCTGACTGGGAGAAATGTGCCATTTATTTTAACAAGCTTAATTTTTTTCAGAGTATTGTTAACAAGCTTCTTTTAACTAGTGATGTTCAAAAACTGCTCCATGAATGACCGTTTTGAATAGTAACGAAATACAATAGTAAGGTAAGCATTCATACTTACTTTTGAACGTCAAGTGTTTTATAAATTTTACAGTTCAAATATGATAGCATCCTCAGTAGCAACAATCATTTTAACTATTTAGGATATACTGTATATATTTCTGAGAGTTTTTACAGAGTCTTGGATGTGCAACAAAAATAATTTAAAATAAATTTAAATTTACTTTACTTTATGTACTCTAAACTTTAACTATAATATACAGACAAATACATAGGGACAACTCTAAAGAAAGTTCATAGACATTTCTCTAACTGTGAAGAATAAAAAATACAAGAAAAATAACTGATCAAATCATATGAACATTTTCATGCAACAAACTGATTGAACCATATGAACATTTTCATGCATACATATATTAAAATGGAACTATATATTCATTTCACTAAAATGAAACAATCTAAGGCCATGGATGAAAGTGAAAGAGGAGAGCGAAAAAGTTGGCTTAAAGCTCGACATTCAGAAAACGAAGATCATGGCATCCAGTCCCATCACTTCATGGGAAATAGATGGGGAAACAGTAGAAACAGTGTCAGACTTTATTTTGGGGGGCTCCAAAATCACTGCAGATGGTGACTGCAGCCATGAAATTAGAAGATGCTTACTCATTGGAAGAAAAGTTATGACCAACCTAGATAGTATATTCAAAAGCAGAGACATTACTTTACCAACAAAGGTCCGTCTAGCTGAGGCTATGGTTTTTCCTGTGGTCATGTATGGATGTGAGAGTTGGACTATGAAGAAGGCTGAGCACCGAAGAATTGATGCTTTTGAATTGTGGTGTTGGAGAAGACTCTTGAGAGTCCCTTGGACTGCAAGGAGATCCAACCAGTCCATTCTAAAGCAGATCAACCCTGGGATTTCTTTGGAAGGAATGATGCTAAAGCTGAAGCTCCAGTACTTTGGACCCTCATGCGAAGAGCTGACTCATTGGAAAAGACTCTAATGCTGGGAGGGATTGGGGGCAGGAGGAGAAGGGTACGACAGAGGATGAGATGGCTGGATGGCATCACGGACTCGATGGCATGAGTCTGAGTGAACTCCGGGAGATGGTGATGGACAGGGAGGCCTGGCGTGCTGCGATTCATGGGGTTGCAAAGAGTCGGACACGACTGAGCGACTAAACTGAACTGAACTGAAGGCCATGGAAAATATGTAAGAAGCATTTTCAAAGGTTAGAATAAATAAAAATATTCACAAAATGATGATGGCTTTTATATAAACCCTAGGTTTCTGAACACACAGATGCACACATAAACACACTTAAGGTAAAAGCAACCATCCATAAGTAACATATTTTGGAAAAAACATTTTTAATCCATCTTTTTTTTTTAAAACTCATGTATTTTAGCATCTATGGTAAAACAAACATTTACAAATTGTGCATGAATGCGTGCTAAGTCACATCAATCATGTCTGACACTTTGCGACCCCAAGGACTGTAGCCATCCAGACTCCTCCGTCCATGGGATTTCCCAGGCAAGAATACTGGAGGGGGTTGCCATTTCCTCCTCCAGGGGACCTTCCCAACCTGGGGATCAAACTCAGTTCTCCTGCTTTGGCAGGCGTATCCTTTACCACTGAGCCACCTAGGTTCACTGAAAACAATATTTTCTCTTTAGTAAGAATGATCAAAAACACAATATGAGAAATAGTCTACATTTTATTAGCAAATATAGCATGACACCCATTTAGAACACATTTCCAGACCTATGTGAAGAAACTGTAAACCTTTACTGAAGCACATAAAGACTGAAAATCACGTTTTACTTGGAAGATATGGTGACATAAAGACTTCAGTGACTGCAAATTCAGAACAATTCAAACTCAAAACGAACATGGAAGTCTCAGCTGTATCTAGGAGAGCCAACATAATTTTGAATTTAAAAAAGAAAAAAACCTAAATAGAGGGAAATTACAGATTTCTGTAATTACAATCTATAAATCTGTAATTCTGCCAAATTAGAGATGAAGTTGGAGAAGGCAATGGCACCCCACTCCAGTACTCGTGCCTGGAAAATCCCATGGACGGAGGAGCCTGGTGGGCTGCAGTCCATCAGGTCGCTATAAGTCGGACACGACTGAGCGACTTCACTTTCACTTGTCACTTTCATGCGTTGGAGAAGGAAGTGGTAACCCACTCCAGTGTTCTTGCCTGGAAAATCCCAGGGACGGGGGAGCCTGGTGGGCTGCCGTCTATGGGGTTGCACAGAGTCGGACACGACTGAAGCGACTTAGCAGCAGAGATGAAGTTATCACTGTATAGACTAATTGAAATTTTAAACTAAATGAAGCAAAATAGCTAAAAGGTAGCGAAAAAAGCTCATCTAAAGAACTCATCTTAGACATTATTTTGAACAATACAATAGAACGTAAACACAACAAAATGTTTTTTCATAATGCAACAGGTGAGGTGTTCCAAGGTAATAAAAACCAGAGGAGGAAAAAAAAGTCAAAGGGCAGAAAGGAAAGATTTAGATTTCAGTGTTGTGTAATAAAGAATTTAGGGACTTGCCTGATAGTCCAGTGGTGAGCAATCTGCCTGTCAATACAGACGACATGGGTTCCATCCCTGGTCAGGGAAGATCCCACATGCCTCGAAGCAACTAAGCTAGTGTGCCACAACTACTGAAGCCCACCAGCTCCACAGCCTGCCAGTTATTAATACAATGACTGAACCGGTGCCTTAGAGCCAGAGTTTCACAGCAAGATAGTAGCTCCTCCTAATCACAACAGAGAAAGCCCAAGTGCATCATCAAAATCCCAGTATAGCCAAAACTAAGCAAATACTAAAATTAAAAGAAAAAAAATAAAAAGAATTTGGCAGGCTTTGGTCCCCAGGTTGTGGAAGTTTCTTAACTACTCTTCGAATTTAAGGTTTTTCCCTCTTGGAATTTCCTTAGTGAGTGAAGTGGCTTTATTACTCTCCGTGGGCCCTGATTATTTATGCTAACAATATGACCTACAGTGGGCCTTTAGTTTAATAATGGGATGACTCAGGTTGTGAGGCTGGCCATTTCACAAAGACCAAGAAAGTGACTAGAGTTTTGGGGCTTCGAGCCAGGTGAGCTTATTACCTCAACCTCTAAGGAGGGGAGAATGCTGGAGATGTTATCAATCCTGCCTATGTAGCTAAACCCCAATAAAAACTCGGGACTTAAAAGCTTGAGTGAGCTTCTTTGGCTGACAATACTCTGTTTTCTGTCACACTGATAGCCAGGAGGGTAATGGGTCCCTTCGGATTATGAATATGGGTCAGTTCAAATAAACCCGTTCAGAAGTTAAGAAGCTTATCAAGTCCAAGGAAACAGCATTTCAGGAGAGAGAGACAGAACAAACACGGACTATGCCTCTTACCTCGGAAAGAGTCATTTCTGACTCCTTGCTTTCCTTTTTCTCTGGGCTTCCTTCTCAGGTAAGATCAGTCTTGGGAAGTGACCCCTGAGTGTTGAAAATAGGCTGTTCAATACTTAGAAAAACACACCGAGGTCCCTGTAACACAGCCCCACACAGAGGGAGGATCTCAACAGGTACAAAACACGATCCTCTACGTCCACGGACATAGCAGATTCTGGAACACAGAATCAAACGAGGTGTTTTTAGTTTTATTCTTTTCTTCAGAACTCGGGGCCGTTCCTGTCAAAACCACACGTTCTAGGCTGACCCTCCCGTTCAAACCTTAGGCAAGACCCTGACTAAACTCCATACAGAATAGAGCCTCCTTCACCTCTTCGTGGATCAGGGACCTAGAGGTTGGGCAATGCAGGACTTTAAGCAGCGGTCTCTACAAGTTAGAAGGCAGAGCTGCCAGAGAAGGACATGGACTCTAGAACGGTATTAACAGGAAGCGGACGTGGGCCCCAGGAACCTGCAGCTAAGATAAAGGACTTCAGAAATTCTCACGGCGATGCGCGGACACACTGGGGACGGGAAAATGAGAACGGTAGTTTCAACGTCCACAGAGACCCCCGAAACCCACGTGTGAAGGACAACAGGCTGTGGGACTACGAAATCCGGATTAAAGAAAAAAAAACTCACCGGAACTCTCTATCGGTCATTTAAACTCAATTCCGGGTTTGCAGGATACTGCAGACGCCGCGGAGGAAGATGCGGTACGGAGGAAGGTGAGTGCGCTTCTCCGCTGCCAAGGAGAGGTGACCTAATGGGAGAGGGTGTGACGAGGCCGGAAGCGCTGTTACGTAGGCGCGGGGCCAGTGGGGGCGGAGCTCTGCCTCCCTTCACCCCGCCCCTGTCAGTTTTGGGTCTGTTGGTCCTTTTGTCCAGCTGTGCTTCCTTTCTCTGCCTGTTGATGCCTTTAAATCTCTTTGATTTCCTCTGGAGCAGAGCTGCTTCCTGCCTGTTCTAAGTTAGTGTTTCACACAGCTTAAGGGAAAAGAGAATTTTGAGAGCTGCCTCTAAGGGAAGCTGAGATGTTTTCAGCAAGTTGAAAAACGGGGAAAATTCAAAAGCCCTTTGTGTGAGTGTGTGGACATGGGTGTCTCCTCAGTGACGAAAAGTAGAATGTAATCACTCAGATGATCCGTTGGGAGTGTCACGCGAGTGTAGGCTCCTCAATTCTGTCTCATCACAACAAAGATTTAAGCCCCCCTCGACGTGTCACAGCTCTCGGGTCTTGAACAGACCGTGTTATAGCGCTCAGGTCTTGAATGGACAGTGTTATAGCTCTTTGGCAAATCAGTGTTACCTCTCTATTTTATTTAGATAATAGGAAAGTCCATCTTCGAGGTGTGAGGGCGTGTCGACCCAAAGACACGAAGAGAAAAGCGCTCCACAGCGGGGGGAGAGAAAGGGAGAGAGAGGGGGAGAGAGAGCCAGCCCCTTGGCTCCTCTTTTTAAATGTTTTTTTTTTTAACTTCCCCTTGGTCCTGCCCTATGCAAATTGGGCTTAGCCAGGAGTGCTGTTCTACCTGAAGTCCTCAGTCCACTCCTCACACCTTCCTTTGTTCTATTTTAGCGGGCTTTCCCCTTCCCTGTCTTTTAGCCACCGCCATTCTGCACTCCTGTTTTGTATTCTACCTACCTAACAGGAGGAAGCCTCAGTAATTGTAACCAGAGCTCTGCTTACACCAAGGCAGATGGCTTTTCTCTTACGAAGTGATTGCGGAAAGAAAGAGGGAGACTTGAATCCACATTGTCATTTATAACGCAGCCACAGAAATGACATACCGTTACTCCTGCCAGAGTCTATTAATACATAGATTGCCTCTGTTAATTGTTGCTGCTGCTGCTGCTGCTGCTGCTGCTGAAGCAACCAATTGCCCTGCTTCTCCCAGGACTGAACAAGTTTCCAAGAACCAGGACTTTTTGTGCTAAAACTGGGCACAAAACTAGGCAAATGGACCCGTGGATCATACCAACTGCTCTGCACTTAGCTTCCCAAACACCCTCCCCCACTGTTGGCTTTCTTTCCTACCCTCCTCCTCTTCATCCAGTCCTTGAAACCATAATTGGGAGAAGAGCAAACAGAAGACAGGAAAAACAGTGATAGGCCCACAGACAATTGTATCCCAGGAGAGCACACCTTTCTCCTTAAATGTGAGATATGCAATTTCCTTGGTAGTCCAGTGGTTAAGACACTGTGCTTCCTTTATAGGTTAGTGGGTTCAATCCCTGGTGGGGGAGCTAAGATCTCAGAGTTGAAGTTTTAATCATTTCTTACACAGAAAGCATTAATCACTACAATATAAAGGAAAATGTATGTCAAGTTAATAAATTACTTATTAAAGAAAAAGTGTTTAGGAGCTTCCCTGGCAGTCCAATGATTAAGACCTCACCTTCTGATGCAGAACTTTCTCTAGCAGGGGAACTAAGGTCCCACACGCTTTGGGGTGTGAACAAAATGAAAAGAAATATTTTTTTCTTAAGTATCTGTGCTGCTGCTGCTGCTAAGTCACTTCAGTCGTGTCTGACTCTGTGCAACCCCATAGACGGCAGCCCACCAGGCTCCCCCGTCCCTGGGATTCTCCAGGCAAGAATACTGGAGTGGGTTGCCATTTCCTTCTCCTATTAACAAAAGTGAAAACTGAAAGTGAAGTCATTCAGTCATGTTGGACTCTTAGCAACCCCATGGACTGAAGCCTGCCAGGCTCCTCCATCCATGGGATTTTCCAGGCAAAAGAGTACTGGAATGTGGTGCCACCGCTTCCTCTGAAGTATCTGTGAGTGGGGACAAATCCTAAGTAGAGGATATTGATACTGATTTTCATGATAAAAGTATCAGTAGGTCAAATCTCACAGTTCTCTGCTGGACCTTCTTGTTCTGAATATGACTTTGGTCCCTAAGAAGTACCTACTATTGCAGACTACAGTGGAAATTATGCAGAAATTTCTATCTATCAGACATTGAACCCTAACTGTATAGACAGGGGGTATTTGCCTCAAGATATGTTTTGAGAAGTTATAACACTGAAATCACATTGATCATATTCTTTGCAGCCAAAGGTGGAGAAGCTCTACACAGTCAGCAAAAACAAGACTGGGAGCTGACTGTGGCTCAGACCATGAACTCCTTATTGCCAATTGAGACTTAAATTGAAGAAAGTAGGGAAAACCGCTAGACCATTCAGGTATGACCTAAATCAAATCCCTTATGATTATACCGTGGAAGTGAGAAATAGATTTAAGGGACTAGATCTGATAGGCAGAGTGCCTGATGAACTATGGAATGAGGTTCATGATATTGCACAGGAGACAGGGATCAAGACCATCCCCATGGGAAAGAAAAATGCAAAAAAGCAAAATGGCTATCTGGGGAGGCCTTACAAATAGCTGTGAAAAGAAGAGAAGTGAAAAGCAAAGGAGAAAAGGAAAGATATAAGCATCTGAATGCAGAGTTCCAAAGAATAGCAAGAAGAGATAAGAAAGCCTTCTTCAGTGATCAGTGCAAAGGAATAGAGGAAAACAACAGAATGGGAACGACTAGAGAAAATTAGAGATACCAAGGGAACATTTCATGCAAAGATAGGCTCCATAAAGGACAGAAATGGTATAGACCCAACAGAAGCAGAAGATATTAAGAAGAGGTGGCAAGAATACACAGAAAGACTGTGGAAAAAAGATCTTCACGACCAAGATAATCATGATGGTGTGATCACTCACCTAGAGCCAGAATGTGAAGTCAAGTGGGCCTTAGGAAGCATCACTACGAACAAAGCTAGTGGAGATGACGGAATTCCAGTGGAGCTATTTCAAGTCCTGAAAGATGATGCTGTGAAAGTTCTGCATTCAATATGCCATCACATTTGGAAAACTCAGCAGTGGCCACAAGACTGGAAAAGGTCAATTTTCCTTCCAATCCCAAAGAAAGGCAATGCCAAAGAATGCTCAAACTACCACACAATTGCACTCATCTCACACGCTAGTAAAGAAATGCTCAAAATTCTTCAAGCCAGGCTTCAGCAATACGTGAAACATGAAATTCCAGATGTTCAAGCTGGTTTTAGAAAAGGTAGAGGAACCAGAGATCTAATTGCCAACACCCACTGGATCATCAAAAAAAAACAAGAGAGTTCCAGAAAAACATCTATTTCTGTTTTATTGACTATGCCAGCCTTTGACTGTCTGGATCATAATAAACTGTGAAAAAGTCTTCAAGAGATGTGAATACCAGACAACCTGACCTGCCTCTTGAGAAACCTATATGCAGGTCAGGAAGTAACAGTTAGAACCACATGGAACAACAGACTAATTCCAAGTAGGAAAAGGAGTACGTCAAGGCTGTATATTGTCACCCTGCCTATTTAACTTCTATACAGAGTACATTATGAGAAACGCTGGGCTGGAAGAAGCACAAGCTGGAATCAAGATTGCCGGGAGAAATATCAGTAACCTTAGATATGCAGATGACACCACCCTTGTGGCAGAAAGTGAAGAGGAGCTAAAAAGCCTCTTGATGAAAGTAAAAGAGGAGAGTGAAAAAGTTGGCTTAAAGCTCAACATTCAGAAAACGAAGATCATGGCATCCGGTCCCATCACTTCATGGGAAATAGATGGGGAAACAGTGGAAACAGTGTCAGAGTTTATTTTTTTGGGCTCCAAAATCACTGCAGATGGTGACTGCAGCCATGAAATTAAAAGACGCTTACTCCTTGGAAGGAAAGTTATGACCAACCTAGATAGCATATTCAAAACAGAGACATTACTTTACCAACAAAGGTCCGTCTAGCTGAGGCTATGGTTTTTCCAGTAGTCACGTATGGATGTGAGAGTTGGACTGCGAAGAAAGCTGAGCTCCCAAGAACTGATGCTTTTGAACTGTGGTGTTGGAGGAGACTCTTGAGAGTCTCTTGGACTGCAAGGAGATCCAACCAGTCCATTCTAAAGGAAATCAATCCTGGGTGTTATTCGGAAGGAATGATTCTAAAGCTGAAACTCCAGTACTTTGGCCACCTCATGCAGAGTTGACTCATTGGAAAAGACTCTGATGCTGGGAGGGATTGGGGGCTGGAGGAGAAGGGGACGACGGAGGATGAGATGGCTGAATGGCATCACCGACTCGATGGATGTGAATTTGAGTGAAATCCCTGAGTTGGTTATGGACAAGGAGGCTTGGCGTGCTGCAATTCATGAGGTCGCAGAGAGTCGGACACGACTGAGCAACTGAACTGAACTGAACTGATGACATTCCAGACAATGAACTATGGAAATTTCACCTTTGTAAAATTATGGAGAAATTCTTTTAAATCCCTCTTTGGTGTTTTGGCTCCATTTCTCTACTCATAATCTAAATGGAGGCACCATTCAGCGGTCTCAAGAATAGGAAATAACTCGTTTTTGGTAGAAACACTTCTCATGGATACAAGCTATACAAGCAGACACATAATATTCCTTTCCTTTGTCAGACTTCAGTATTTACTACTGCTTCCATGTGAGTCCCTGTCTGTCTCCACGGACAAAGGGAATAGAACCTTCCTCAAGCATTTCAAGAGTCCCTTTGGAGATGATCGCTACAAACTTTTAATTCATTAGCAACTGAGCAATAAAAGTTTTCACAAACAATCTCAGTTCCCCAAGCCTGTCTCACATCGCAGCTACAGGTGTAAAGATAATTGCAGTTCTGAGGGGACGTGAGGTACAGAATCACAAACCCATATCTAGGTGTCTGGCTGCCTCCCTCCCTGTCACAGGAGTAGTTTGACGTGACCAGCACCCTGAACCCAGAATCCGGGCAATGCAAGGACATTAGTTCAGTCGCTCAGTCGTGGCCGACTCTCTGAGTCTGGGTTGGTGACCATACAGGAAAAAGGAAGTCTTGGTTGAAGTAGTCCAGTGCCAAAGCAACACTGGAAGGAAGAATAATTCAAAAATTAAATGGAGCTATTAAAGAGAGATTAGGTGCTACCAGATGTCAGCTGCCCATGCCTCCTAGTGTATCTTAGTGTAATTCTTTTCGAAAAATATTTATTTATTTGGCTGTACTGGATCTTACTTGTGGCATATGGAATCTAGTTCCCTGACCAGGGATCAAACCTAGACACCTCCCCTCAATCCCGACACCCACCCCCCACACCCCTACTCTTGCTGTCACTGCAGCCAGCATTGAGAGCGAGGTGTCTTAGTCACTGGACCACCAAGGAAATCACAGTGTAATTTTTGTGACAGTGATTGTTATTGTAGAATCCAAGCGATATGAAATCTGATGTTTAATGTAACTAATGACTGGAGTTGCAGAGATATATGTGAAATCATGGAGTACCTTCCAGAAATCAAACATTTTTAGGATTACTACATGTGTGCCAACAGCACCTCCATGACTAATAAAAATAAATCTATAGGAATAATCTTTTATAGAAACAGTGTATACAGTTGACAATTGTGTGCTTAGTCCATCAATCATGTCTGATTCTTTGCAAAGCCATGGATAAGCCAGCCAGGCTCATCTATCCACGGAAGTCTCCAGGGAAGGATAGTGGAGTAGGTAGCCATTTCCTTCTCCAGGGGATCTTTCCCACCAAGGGATCAAACCCTGGTCTCCTGCATCGTAGGCAGGTTCTCTACCATCTGAGCTACCAGAAAGTGGAAGAAATACCTTTTCTAACTCGGCAATTTATGAAGTGCTTAACAACGACATTGTTTCCTACTGAAAACATCCATAATTGGCTGATTTGGGTCAGATCATTTTCCAAAAGTAACTTCAGAAGTGGGTTTCAGATGGCAGCTATCAGGCATAAATTATAGTGTGTCCTATTCTCTGATTTGAAAATATTCTCAAAATTTATATTTGGATAACTTCAATTTACAAAATAAAAATCACTTTTAAAATATTCATTTTCTTTAAATGTGATATATTAATGTTTCAGAAATCTTGACTTCCACTTAATACTTTTAATGTCACATTAATTAACAGATCAGTTAATGATTTGGAATTAGTCATGTTTATTTTGTAAGTCACATCAGTTTACCACACATTGTTGTTTCAAAGTATCAGAGTTTAGGTTATAGTCTTCCATGACTGGTAGATGTTTATTCAATTCCTGTCAAAAAACCAACTGGTATTTCCGTCTCCAAGCAAGTAAAGAGCTCATAGTGCATTTGAAAAACAAAATTTGTCAAAAATTTTTTAAATATTTAAAAATTTTATTTTTTATTTGAAGGATAATTGATTTACAGAATTTTATCCTCTGTCAAACCTCAACATGAATCCGCCATAGGCATACATATATCCCCTCCCTCTTGAACATTCCTCCCATCTCCCTCCCCCATTGAACCCCTATAAGTTGAAAAAGAGCCCCATTTGAGTTTCTTGAAACATTCAGCAAATTCCCACTGGCTACATATTTTACATATGGTAATGTAAGTTTCCATGTTACTTTCTCCATACATCTCACCCTCTCCTCCACTCTCCCCATGTCCATACGTCTATTCTCTATGTCTGTTTCTCCATTGCAGCCCTGCAAACACATTCTTTCATACCATCTTGCTAGATTCCGTATACATGCTTTCAGTTCAGTCGCTGTCGTGTCTGACTCTTTGCAACCCCAGGAATGGCAGCACGCCAAGCCTCCATGTCCAACATCATCTCCCCGAGTTCACTCAGACTCACGTCCATTGAGTCCGTGATGCCATCCAGCCATCTCGTCCTCTGTCGTCCCCTTCTCCTCTGGCCCCCAATCCCTCCCAGCATCAGAGTCTTTTCCAATGAATCAACTCTTCGCATGAGGTGGCCAAAGTACTGGAGCTTCAGCTTTATCATCATTCCCTCCAAAGAAATCCCAGGGTTGATCTCCTTGCAGTCCAAGGGACTCTCAAGAGTCTTCTCCAACACCACAGTTCAAAAGCATCAATTCTTTGGTGCTCAGCCTTCTTCACAGTCCAACTCTCACATCCATACATGACCACAGGAAAAACCATAGCCTTGACTAGACGGATCTTAGTTGGCAAAGTAATGTCTCTGCTTTTGAATATGCTATCTAGGTTGGTCATAACTTTTCTTCCAAGGAGTAAGCGTCTTTTAATTTCATGGCTGCAGTCACTATCTGCAGTGATGTTGGAGCCCCCCCAAATAAACTCTGACACTGTTTCCACTGTTTCCCCATCTATTTCCCATGAAGTGATGGGACCGGATGCCATGATCTTTGTTTTCTGAATGTTGAGCTTTCAGCCAACTTTTTCACTCTCTGCTTTCACTTTCATCAAGAGGGTTTTAGCTCCTCTTCACTTTCTGCCATAAGGGTGGTGTCATCTGCATATCTGAGGTTACTGATATTTCTCCCGGCAATCTTGATTCCAGCTTGTGCTTCTTCCAGTCTAGCGTTTCTCATGATGTACTCTGCATAGAAGTTAAATAGGCAGGGTGACAATATACAGCCTTGACGGACTCCTTTTCCTATTTGGAACCAGTCTGTTGTTCCATGTCGAGTTCTAACTGTTGCTTCCTGATCTGCATACAGATTTCTCAAGAGGCAGGTTAGGTGGTCTGGTATTCCCATCTCTTTCAGAATTTTCCACAGTTTATTGTGATCCACAGAGTCAAAGGCTTTGGCATAGTCAATAAAGCAGAAATAGATGTTTTTCTGGAACTCTCTTACTTTTTCCATGATCTAGCAGATGTTGGCAATTTTACCTCTGGTTCCTCTGCCTTTTCTAAAACCAGCTTGAACATCAGGGAGTTCACGGTTCACATATTGCTGAAGCCTGGCTTGGAGAATTTTGAACATTTCTTTACTAGCATGTGAGATGAGTGCAATTGTGTGGTAGTTTGAGCATTCTTTGGCATTGCCTTTCTTTGGGATTGGAAGGAAAACGGACCTTTTCCAGTCCTGTGGCCACTGCTGAGTTTTCCAAATTTGCTGGCATATTGAGTGCAGCACTTTCACAGCATCATCTTTCAGGATTTGAAATAGCTCCACTGGAATTCCATCACCTCCACTAGCTTTTTTTGTATATATACTTATACATATATAATTTATATGTTTATATAATTATATAGCTTTTAATAAAAAATAAAACGTCATCGAAATGTGAAAGTGACTCGGTCATCTCTGACACTTTGCAAGCCCATGGACGATAGAGTCCATAGAATTCTCCAGGCCAGAATACAGAAGGGGTAGCCTTTCCCTTCTCCAAGGGATCTTCCCAAGCCAGGAATCCACCCGGGGTCTCCTGCATTGCAGGCGGATTCTTTATCAACTGAGCGATCACGGAAGCCCTGCCATAGAGCAGGCCTCTAAATTAGACTACAATCGGGGTGTCCCTGGTGGTTCAGACAGTAAAGAATCTACCTGAGATGCAGGAGACCCATATTCAATCCCAGGGTCAGGAAGATCCCCTGGAGTAGAAATGGCAACCCACTCCAGTATTCTGGCCTGGAGAATTCCATGAACAGAGGAACATGGCGGGCTATAGTCCATGGGGTCACAAAGAGTTAGACATGACTGGACATGACTGAAGATGACTGAATGGCTAATACTTTCTCCTTCTTTCAGTATATCTACATTTTATTAGATGCATAAAATTTACCCGTACTCCCTATTGACTTAATAGTAACTATTTGAAGATAAACAGAAATTTGCTACCCAAATAATATATTTAGAAATGCTATCAAACTTAAAATTAAATGACAAGGCATGGCAACATATACGTATACATGTATCTTTTATTTTAAAACATAACCACTTTTGTAAAATACATTAATATCATTGTAATTAAATACAATTATTTTATAGATCAAGTAAAGTTCACAAAAAAGGACAGAAACAGTATGGACCTAACAGAAGCAGAAGATATTAAGCGGTGGCAAGCATACACAGAAGAACTATACAAAAAAGATCTTAATGACTCAAATATCCACAATGGTGTGATCAGTCACCTAGATCCAGACATCCTGGAGTGCAACCTCAAGTGAGCCTTAGGAAGCATCACTTACAAAGCTAGAGGTTTTGGAATCCTAGCTGAGCTATTTCAAATCCTAAAATATGATGCTACACTCAATGTGCCAGCAAATTTGGAAAACTCAGCCCTGGCCACAGGACTGGAAAAGGTCTGTTTTCATTCCAATCTCAAAGAAAAGCAATGCCAAAGAATGGTCAAACTGAAGCACAGTTGTTGCACTCATCTCACATGCTAGCAAAGTAGTGCTCTGAATTCTCCAAGCCAGGTTTCAATAGTATGTGAACCAAGAACTTCCATATGTTCAAGCTCGATTTAGAAAAGGCAAAGGAACCAAAAGAGCACTTTGCCAATATCCCTTGGATCATAGAAAAAAGAAACAGAGTTCCAGAAAAACATCTACTTCTGCTTCATTGACTATGTAAAAGCATTTGTGTGGATCAAAAGAAACTGGAAAATTATTAAAAAGATGGGAAAGCCAGAACACCTTAGCAGTCTCCTGAAAAATCAGTATGCAGGTCAAGAAGCAACAGTTAGAGCTGGAGATGGAACAACAGACTGGTTCCACATTTCGAAAGGAGTACATCAAGGCTGTATGTTCACATCTTGCTTATTTAACTTAAATACAGAATGAAAGTGAAAGTGAAGTCGCTCAGTCGTGCCCGACTCTTTGCGACCCCATAGATAGTAGACTGCACGAAGCTCCTCCGTCCATGGGATTTTCAAGGCAAGAGTACTGGAGTGGGTTGCCATTTCTTTCTCCAGGGAATTTTCCCAACCCAGGGATCTAACCCAGGTCTCTCACATTGTTGACAGACGCTTTACTGTCTGAGCCACAAGGAGACCAGGGATGTCCTGCGAAATGCGTGGCTGGATGAGGCACAAACTGGAATCACGATTTCTGGGAAAAATAACAATAACCTCTGATATGCAGATGACACCACCTTTAGGGCAGAAAGTGAAGAGGAATTAGAGAGTCTCTTGATGAAAGTGAAAGAGGAGAGTGAAAAAGCTGGCTTCAAACTCAACATTCAATAAAGATCATTCAGTAAAGATCAAACCATTCATCAAAGATTCAATGAAGATCATGAAACCTGGTCCCATCATTTCATGGTAAATAGAGAAACAATGGAAACAATGACAGACTTTATTTTCTTGGGCTCCAAAATCACTATAGATATTGACTGCAGTCATGAAATTAAAAGATCTTTGTTCCTTGGAAGAAAAGCAATAACCAACCTAGAGAGCATATTAAAAATCAGAGTCATTACTTTACTAACATAGGTCTGTATCATCAGAGCTATGGTTTTTCCAGGAGTCATGTATAGATGTGAGAGTTAGACCATAAAGAAAACTGAGCACTGAAGAATTGATGCTTTTCAACTGTGGTGTTGGAGAAGATTCTCAAGAGTCCCTTGGACAGCAAGGAGATCATAACAGTCAATCCTAAAGGAAATGAGTCCTGAATATTCATTGGAAAGACTGATACTGAAGCTGAAGCTCCAATACTTTTGGCCACCTGATGCAAAGAACTGACTTATTGGAAAAGACCCTGATGCTGGGAAAGATTGAAGGGAGGAGAAGAAGGGGATGACAGAGGATGAAATGGTTGGATGGCATCACTGACTCAATGGACTCCAGTTTAAGCAAACACTGGGAGTTGGTGATGGACAGGGAAGTGTGCCGTGCTGCAATCCATGGGGTTGCAAAGAGTCGGTCACAACTGAGCAACTGAACTGAACTGAATTAAGTTGGAGAAGGAAATCGCACCCACTCCAGTGTTCTTACCTGGAGAATCCCAGGAACGGGGGAGCCTTTTGGGCTGCAGTCTATGTGGTCGCAGAGTCAGACACCACTGAAGCAACTTAGCAGCAGCAGGAGAACTAAGTTCTAATTTCCACCTTTTTTATAAAAAGGCTTTAATGTTTACAAATCTGTAAACTGTATTAGCCTCACTGCTACTTAGGGTTCAATGAAAATACCCATCCTGGCAAAAATTTTGAGGTACATAAAGGTATATTATATATATGACTTTTATAATTTCATGTATGTTTTACCAAGATTTTTAAAAACTTTGATTTACTTGGTATGTACAAAGGTGGGAAGATAGTCACCATTATTCTAATTCATTTGTTGAAAAAAAAATCATCTTTTCTCTACTGATTTGTAATGCAGTATTTATCCTCCTTCCCACCATTATACTGAAATTATCAATTCACATCCACCTATTTCTACTTGATTATCAAACTTTCATTTATTGTAACTAAATGATGTGCTTTAATAATTTTTTTACTCTTATCTTTACCCTATGTGAACTTAAAAATCATCATGTGTAGTTTAAAATATAATCATGGTATATTTATTGATATTACACTTATTTGTTCCTTACCCAGAGATTGAACACTGGTCTCCTGCTTGGCAGTGGACTCTTTACCATTGAAACAACAGGGCATGACTTTTAAATCCTCATTGATATTAAGTTTTTTCACTGTTACACATTCAAATATCGGACACTTGTTTTACAGGAAGAAATATAAATAATTCCTTTGCAGTGGGATCTAAGGTAAATGAAGAATACTTAAGAGTATCAATTCCAGTTGATACGGTACAGAGTTCTGCCTCGTCTTCTCATGCAGGATTCTCTGGCTCAGAAGATTATCAGTTCCTGAGATTAACAGAATGGCCTCCAAGAATTCGGCAATAGGAGTGATCTCTTTATTGCAGACTATGGCAGGGATTATAGGGAGTTTCTGTCTTGTTTACCATCTTCTCTCCCTTTATTTCACAGGAGGCAAATGTTGGTCTACAGATTGGATTCTCAAGCATGTGACTCTAGCCAAACTCTTAGTTGTTCATTTGAAAGGAATTCCTGAAACACTGGCAGCTTTGGGGTTGAAACAGTTCATCAAGGAGATTTGGATGCACACTTGCTTTTTATGTTCAGAGTCAGCAGAGATGTGTCCATTGGCACCATCTTCGTCTTGAGTGTCTTGCAGGTGATCATTGTTCCCAGTGACTCCAGGTGGGCAGAGCTTAAGAGCAAAGCTCCCAAATATGTGGGCACCTTCAGTATCCTCTGCTGGATCTTCAGCATCATTCTCAGTATTTTGGTTTCATTTTATATGACTGCCAAGTGGAACAACACAATCAACACAAACAATATAGATCATGGCTACTGTTACTTGTGGTGTGCTGCCCCAAGGCCACAGATGTGAAGCCTTGTACCAAGAACACAGAAGTGGAGCTCAGAATCAAGGACACTTTCAAAGCTGACTAAGCCCCTTTGTAACCTTTTTAAATGTCCACTGACAGTCATTACCAAGCTTCCCGACTCCCAGTGGGGCACAGATGCCCACTCCATTAAGCACCCTATAGTGCCCCAACCAATCACCTAACGTCAACCATCCAGCAGCAATTTTGCTTTGAGGCTGTAAAAATTGGCTATTAGCCCATGGAAACTGTCAGCATCCCCTGGTCTGTCCAGATGTGGGCCCACTGCACTCTCAGTGCCTGCTTTATCTCTGCCCTTTGTTTTCCATAAACTCACTCCTTTCTGAAATGCCCTGTGTCTGGACATTCTTTTCTAACCTGCACTCAGACTGCCTCAACACTTATGGCTGATTGACAATGTTGTACAGCAGAAACGAAAACAGTGCAGTAACAATCTAGAAGGGTGGGATGGGGAGGGACATGGGAGGGAGGCTCAGAAGGGAGGGGCGGGTGTACCTATGGCTGATTCTTGTTCATGTTTGACAGAAAACAACAGAATTCTGTAAAGCAATTACCCTTCAATTGAAAAATTTTAAAAAGACAAAAAAACTCAAAAACAAAAAATATATACATCTCAAAAGGAAAAAAAAAAAAATCCCTGTTTTTACAAAAAACTGTGAAACAACTGCCCGGTGGATACAAATCTGCCAGCAAGTGCAGGGGACATGGGTTTGAACCCTGGCCCAGGAATATTCCACATGCTGCAGGACACCTTAGCCGGTGCGCCACAACTACTGAGCCTGTGTGCTGCAACTACTGACATCTAGAGCCGTGCTGCACAGAAAAGGCCACTGCAATGAGAAGCCCATGCGCCACAACTAGAGGAAGCCTGCACACAGCCACAGACCAAAGTTTAAAATTAAAAAAATCAGAGACAAAAATAACTCAATCAAAAATTGGGCCAAGACCTCATATCTCCAAAGAAGACATTTAGATGGGCAAGAGGCAAATGAAAGACACTCAGCATCCCTAATTATTAAGAAATTGAAAACAAAACTACCATGAGGTATCACCTCATTCCACTCAGAATAACCATTATCAAAATGCCCGCTAATGATATAATAAAGGCTGAAGAGGCTATGGAGATCAGGGAACCTCCTACATGACTGAAGGGAATGGAAGCTGGTGCAGTGACTAGGGAGGACAGTGTGGAAATTCCTTAACAAACGTAACCTCCTGACAGTTAAGAAAATAAAGTCCATGAAGAGTCGACAAAAGAGATTAGTTGACAACTCTGTAAGTTCTTCGTAAATCATCTGCAATGCTGAGAATCTCACTTTTGATCTATCATTACCAAATTCTTTAAATAAATATGCACTGATACACCTACACTGACACATTCTCTATTACCTTTCTCACTGCTAATGTGTGTACCTTCAGATCTTTATGTATTGCAATCAATGTATGTCAAAGGCATGAGAAAACAGTTCCTTTAAGCCCAGATGAGAGACATGCTGAGAATTTCACATGGCATAAAATTTTATGAATCTTAGTTCAGAATTTTACAATCATGCTTTTAAATTATTCTTCCTGTGACTTTGTTAAATTTACATTTGCTAAAATGACCCCATGGAAAGTCTTAGTTCAACAGAAGAAGAAAGGAAAATTGAAGCCAGTGAGTTTATGAGAGAACTCACAGCAAGTATTGAGGGATGCTGTGGGAGGTCGAGGCTAGAGCCAGGCCCAGACAGTGCCAGTACGTGGGGCTCAAGCTTATAAATGACCCTGGGTGAAATGCTCTGGGCTCCGCAGACTGAAGGTGGATTGGTCCCAGACCAAGACGAGCAGGATTCTGGTGAGCTCTGTGAGGGTGTCATTGAAGGGGGCCTGTGAAGTAGACCCTGGGGTTGAGTAAGACTGCTGATCAGAGTCTTAACACTTCATTCATTATAATCAATTGAAACACTAGAAGCCATTCACTTTTATTAATAATCATGTATTAATGTCACACAAGGTTGAAATCAAGCATTTTACAATCCACAGTATGCTGCTGCTGCTGCTGCTGCTGCTGCTAAGTTGCTTCAGTCATGTCCGACTGTGTTCATGGTCTACATATTGCTGAAGCCTGGCTTGGAGAATTTTGAGTATTACTGTACTAGTGTGTGAGATGAGTGCAATTGTGTGGTAGTTTGAGCTTTCTTTGGTATTGCCTTTCTTTGGGTTTGGAATGAAAACTGACCTTTTCCAGTCCTGTGGCCACTGCTGAGTTTTCCAAATGTGCTCACATATTGAGTGCACCACTTTCACAGCATCATCTTTCAGGACTTGAAATAGCTCAACTGGAATTCCATCACCTCCACTAGCTTTGTTCATAGTGATGCTTTCTAAGGCCCACTTGACTTCACATTCCAGGATGTCTGGCTCTAGGTGAGTGACCACACCATCGTGATTATATGGGTCATGAAGACTTTTTTTGCACAGTTCTTCTGTGTATTCTTGCCACCTCTTCTTAATATCTTCTGCTTCTGTTAGGTCCATACCATTTCTGTCCTTTATTGAGCCCTTCTTTGCATGAAATATTCCCTTGGTATCTCTAATTTTCTTGATGAGATCTCGAGTCTCCATTTTGTTGTTTTCCTCTATTTCTTTGCATTGATCGCTGAGGAAGGCTTTCTTATCTCTTCTTGCTATTCTTTGGAACTCTGCATTCAGATGCTTGTATCTTTCCTTTTCTCCTTTGCTTTTCACTTCTCTTCTTTTCACAGCTATTTGTAAGGCCTCCCCAGAGAGCCATTTTGCTTTTTTACATTTTTTTTCCCATGGGGATGGTCTTGACCCCTGTCTCCTGTACAATGTCACAAATCTCCGTCCATAGTTCATCAGGCACTCTATCAATCTAGTTCCTTAAATCTATTTCTCACTTCCACGGTATAATCATAAGGGATTTGATTTAGGTCATACCTGAGTGGTCTAGTGGTTTGCCCTACTTTCTTCAATTTAAGTCTGAATTTGGCAATAAGGAGTTCATAATCAGCTACAGTCAGTTCCCAGTCTTGTTTTTGCTGACTGTATAGAGCTTCTCCATCTTGGCTGCAGAGAATAAAATCATCTGATTTTGGTGTTGACCATCTGGTGATGTCCATGTGTAGTCTTTTCTTGTGTTGTTGGAAGAGGGTGTTTGCTATGACCAGTGTGTTCTCTTGGCAAAACTCTATTAATCTTTCCTGATTCATTCTGTACTCCAAAGCTAAATTTCCCTGTTACTCCAGGTGTTTCTTGACTTCCTACTTTTGCATTCTAGTCCCCTATAATGAAAAGGACATCTTTTTTGAGTGTTAGTTTTAAAAGGTCTCAAAGGTCTTCATAGAACCATTCAACTTTAGCTTCTTCAGCATTACTGGTTGGGGCATAGACTTGGATTACTGTGATATTGAATGGTTTTGGAAACGAACAGAGATCATTCTGTCGTTTTTGAGATTGCATCCAACTACTGCATTTTGGACTCTTTTGTTGACCATGATGGCTACTCCATTTCTTCTAAGGGATTCCTGCCCACAGTAGTAGATATAATGGTCATCTGAGTTAAATTCACTCATTCTAGTCCATTTTAGTTCGCTGATTCCTAGAATGTCGACGTTCACTTTTGCCATCTCCTGTTTGACCACATCCAATTTACCTTGATTCATGGACCTAACATTCCAGGTTCCTATGCAATATTGATCTTTCCAGGATCGGACCTTGCTTCTATCACCAGTCACATCCACAACTGGGTATTTTTTTTTTTTTTTTTTGCTTTGGCTCCATCCCTTCATTCTTTCTGGAGTTATTTCTCCACTGATCTCCAGTAGCATTTTGGGCACCTACCGACCTGGGGAGTTACTCTTTCAGTAGCCTATCAATTCTTCAGTGCTCAGCTTTCTATATAATCCAACTCTCACATCCCTACATGACTACTGGACAAACCATACCTTTGACTATATGGACCTTTGTAGGCAAAGTAATATCTCTGCTTTTTAATATGCTGTCTACGTTGGTCATAACTTTTCTTCCAAGGAATAAATATCCTTAAATTACATGGCTGCAGTCACCATCTGCAGTGATTTTGGAACCCGAAAAAATAAAGTCTGTCACTGTTTCCATTGTTTCCCATCTATTTGCCAAGAAGTGATGGGACCAGATGCCATGATCTTAGTTTTCTGAATGTTGAGTTTTAAGCCAACTTTTTCACTCTCCTCTTTGAGTTTCATCAAGAGGCTCTTTAGCTCTTCTTCACTTTCTGCCCGAAGGATCGTGTTATCTGCATATCTGAGATTGCTGGTATTTCTTCCACCAATCTTGATTCCAGCTTGTGCTTCATGCAGTCCAGCATTTCTCATGATGTACTCTGCATATGAGTTAAATAAGCAGGGTGACCCATGCTTAAGCTGGGGCCAAGAGCAGTGCCAATAAAAGGATCACACAAGAGCTTGCTGGAGCATGAAAGGTGACACACAGAGCACACGCCAAGGTGAACATTCTGAAAGGAGCAATACTCAGTGGCTTCTCTCCCAGTGGGTGTGTGCCAATCCTACCAGCCTCACATCACAGATGAGAAACACAGATAAGAAACAGATCTGGGGCTCTGTTCCACTGACCAGGGAGCAGGTATCACCACAGAGAGGGCAGTGAAAACCAGAGAGCAATGGGGAAGTTCCCCTCCATATCCAGGGCAAGCTCGACAATCTAATGATTACTTCTTGCTTTTAGTCATCTTAAGTGGAGACAACAGACATTTTCACAAATCCTAGGCTCCTGATAATCCTTTAATCCACTTCTTTTCAAACATGTTTCTGAGAATGTTCTATTAGATGCTTCAATCTAAAACTCATAGATGATAGTGACAGAAAACTAATCAGAAACTGAAGACACATAAGACAGTGTCTGAGGAAGTGGATTACAAATAAGATAAACTTAATAAACTGCTCGTTCTTAAGAAATTAAATAAGAAGAAAGCCTTTTTAAAATATGGTAGAAACACAAGGATGTGTACTCATAGCTATGTGGAGACCAAAGTGGGACAGAAATCAATAGAATGCGGAAGACTGGAGATCTCTTCAAGAAAATTGATATACCAAGGCAACTTTTCATACAAAGATGGGCACAATAAAGGACATATATAGTATGGACCTAACAGAAGTGGAAAACATTAAGAAAAAGGGAGAAGAATACACAGAAGAGATATACAAAAAACATCTTAATGACCAATATAACCAGGATGGTGTGATGACTCAGCTAGAGACAGACATCCTACAGTCTGAAGTCGAGTGGGCCATGGGAAGGATCACTATGAACGGAAGTGATAGAATTCCAGTTGAGCTGTTTCAAGTCCTAAAAGATGATGTTGCTAAAGTGCTGCACTCAATATGCCATCTAATTTGGAAAACTCAGCTGTGCCCACAGGACTGGAAAAGGTCAGTTTTCATTCCAATCCCAAAGAAAGGCAATGCCAAAGAATGATCAAACTACTGCACAGCTGCACTCATTTCACATGCTACCAAAGTAAGGTTCAAAATTCTCCAAGCATGGCATCAACAGTATGTGAACTGAGAACTTCCAGATGTTCAAGCTGGATTTAGAAAAGGCGGAGGAACCAGAGATTAAATTGCCAACATCCTTTGAATCATAGAAAAAGCAAGAGAGTTCCAGATAAACATCTATTTATGCTTTATTGACTACACCACAGCTTTTGATGGTGTAGATCAAAACAAAGAGTGGAAAATTCTTAATAAGTTGGGAATATCAGACCACCTTACCTGCCTCCTGACAAATCTGAATACAAGTCAAGAAAAAACAGTACTGGACATTTTACAACGGACTAGTTCCAAATTGGGAAAGGAATCTGTAAAGACTGCCCATCGTCACCCTGCTTATTCAACTTATATGCAGAGTACCTCATGCAGGAGACCTTGGTTCGGTCCCTGGGTTGGGAAGATCCCCTGCAGAAGGGAAGGGCTACCCACACCAGTATTCTGGCCTAAAGAATTCCATGGATTGTATAGTCCATAGGATCACGAAGAGTTGGTCAGAACTGAGTAACTTTCACTTTCACTTTATATCATGTGAAATGTCAGGCTTGAAGAAGTACAAACAGGAATCAAGACTGCAGGGAGAATTATCATTAACCACAGGTATACAGATGACACCACCCTATTGGCAGAAAGCAAAGAGGAACTGAGGAGTTTCTTGATGAAACTGAAAGAAAGGAGTGAGAAAGTTGGCATCAAACTCAGTATTCAAAAAACCAAGATCATGGCATCCGGTCCCATCACTTCATGGCAAATAGACGGGAAAACAATCAAAACAGTGACAGACTTGCTTTTCTTGGGCTCCAAAATCACTACAGATGTTGACTTCAACCATGAAAGTAGAAAACGCTTGCTCCTTGGAAGGAAAGCTATGAGCAGTGTGAAAGTGAAAGTGAAGTCGCTCAGTCTTGTCCGACTCTGTGGGACCAGTGGACTGTAGCCCACCAAGCTCCTCTGTCCATGGGATTCTCCAGGCAAGAATACTGGAGTGGGTTGCCGTTTCCTTCTCCCGGGGATCTTCCCGACCCAGGGATCGAACCCAGGTCTCCCAAATTGCAGGCAGACGCTTTAACCTCTGCACCACCAGGGAAGCCCATGAGCAATGTAGACAGCACAATAAAAAATATAGACATTACTTTCCAGACAAACGTCTGTCTAGTCAAAGCTATGGTTTTTCCAGTAGTCATGTATGGATATGAGAGTTCAACTATAAAGAAGGCTGAGCATCGAGGAATTGATGCTTTTGAACTGTGGTATTGGAGAAGACTCTTGAGAGTCTCTTAGACTGCAAGGAGATCTCCACTCCAATCTAAAGGAAATCATCCTGAATATTCATTGAAAGGACTGATGCTGAAGCTGAAGCTCCAATACTTTGACAATCTGATGTGAAGAACTGATGCACTGGGAAAACATCCTGATGCTGGGTAAGACTGAGGGCAGGAGGAGAAGCAGACAACAGAGGATGAGATCTTTGGATGGCATCACTGATGGGCATGAGTTTGAGCAGGGTCTGGGAGTTGGTGATGGACAGGGAAGCCTGGTGTGCTGTAGTCCATGGGGTCCCAAAGAGTTGGACATGACTGAGCGGCTGAACTGAACTGACTGATAGGTATAATTGATTCTCTTTGCGATACAGTAGTACAAAATTTTAAAACAGCTATATTCCAATTAGGAATTTTTAAACTGATTTCTTTATATAATCTAGAATTTGTTATAGCTTGAATCAACTGTTAATAATATGGTAGAAAATGTGCTAAGCATTTATGCCAGTTTATTTTAAAATTCTATGAGGTAATTGAATATTTAAATATTTTAGCATTTTAGAATTGGGGGAAATACACTTAAGATATTTAATATGAGATCATATAAGGAAAAGAGAAACTTTGAAGTCAACCTGAGATGTGCATTCTTCACTTTCGGGAGATTTTGCTTTCTGTAGTGAAAAAACTATTTGAGTTTGAAATTTATTTAGAAAGTCCTATCTCTAGCTCCCAGTGGATAGGAAGTTATAAATCAGAATACACAAAACTGTCCCCAGTATTCCTAGAAATTTAGCAGTTTGTCTACCACTTCACTCACACATTTTTGGCTAGAGGTAAAAAGAAACTTTAAAAGGACTGTCATACAGTTACTCAAAATGGGCACAGTTTTCCTAGGACCCCCAAGAAATGGAAGAGCAGCCAATGAATGCAGTTTCTCACAAGCCAAGAGGAGACTTTTAGTTCACACTGTGATGAAGGAAAGTAATCACTGGAGATGAATTTATGAATGATTTAAGAGACAGAATAGGGCAGGTGATACATTTCTATGACAGCAGTGGACACAAACCCAGGTTTTCCAAAATCATTTCCACTGAAGATGATCTTCCAAAACCACCTGATGAAGGATGACTTCCTCACTACTTCTTGGACCTCTTATTTGAGTCATCATCTCCATCCATTCATTGATATATGGCTGTTGTCTCCATTCTCCTTATATTCCTGGGATTGTTCAATTGCTCCAGACAGGTGATCAGGTCCAGCTTATAGCCCACAAGACCTGTTCATCAGAGAAAGGAATATTTGTGTTGTCAGAGATTCATCAGTGTCTAATCCAATATGTATTCAGTTGAGACGAGAATGCAAGTGAGAATGTTAATACAGCCTGGAAAATGAATTCCCCAAAATCTTTATTCAAATCACCTATTTAACACTAAGAAACACATAACATCAGATCCTGAGATACTGATCAAGTACTGTGAAGGCAAAGTAAGTGTGTAATTGTGAAATTAAGAAAAGGTGTGACTATTTAATACTACAGAGCTTATACAGTTACCACTAACCTAGAATGCAGTGATAGGTTACAGTGAAGGGTGTCAGATTTATGATCTCCAAACAAGAAGATTTAACTTCGGGACCAGGGACCAGGCACCAGGGTTGATCACTCAAGAGCATTTATGTAACAGAGTTTTATTAAAGTGAAAAAGGGCCAGTGAAGCTTCTGACGTAGACATCAGAAGAGGGTGGAGAGTGCCCCCCCTTGCTAGTCTAAGCAAGGAAGCTATATACTTTTTAAATAAGTAATTACAATAAATCAAAAGAATGTCTGAAGGTTGTACAAATTTTAACAGACCCACTCCGACAATTTACATTTGAGAATAACAGGATTAGAACTTAACAATAGGGAGATCCTACCAGACCTAGACCCCTTTATTGACTATGCCAAAGCCTATGACCGTGTGGATCACAACAAACTTGGAAATTCTTCAGGAGATGGGAACACCAGACCACCTGACCTGCCTCTGGAGAAATCTGAATGCAGGTCAAGAAGCAAATTAGAACTGGACATGGGACAACACACTGGTCCCAAATTGGGAAAGGAATACTCAAGGCTGTATATTTTCACCCTGCTTATTTAACTTATATGCACAGTACATCATGAAAAATGCTGGGCTAGATGAAGCACAAGCTAGAGTCAAGATTGCCAGGAAAATTATTCATAACCTCAGATATGCAGATGACACCGCCCTTATGGCAGAAAGTGAAGAAGAACTAAGGACCCTCTCGATGAAACTGAAAGAGGAAACCACTACAATATTGTAAAGTAATTAGCCTCTAATTAAAATAAATAAATTAAAAAACTACTATGTATAAAATAGATAAATACCTGGATATATTGTATAGCATAGGGAATTATTCCCATTGTCTTGTGATAACTTTTAATGGGGTATAATTTGTAAAATACTGAATCACTATGGAATATACCTGAAACTAATGTAATATTGTACATCAACTATACTTAAATTAAGAAAAGAATTGAGGACAAAATGAATATAAGAGACACTTTTTGTTTTCTTGGAAGAAGAGCTCAACTCAATGTAAAGAAAGGTTCTTCTTTCTTGAAAAAAATAAAAAGAAACTGAAAGAAGAGAGTGAAAAAGTTGGCTTAAAACTCAACATCCAGAAAACTAAGAACATTGCATCTGGTCCCATCACTTCTTGGCAAATAGTTGGGGAAGCAATCTAAGCAGTGATAGACTTTATTTTGGGGTGGGGGGGCGCGCTCCAAAATCACTGCAGATGGTGACTGCAGCCATGAAAATAAAAGATGCTTGCTCCTTGGAAGAAAAGGTATGACCAACCTAGAAAGCGTATTAAAAAGCAAAGACATTACTTTGCCAACAAAGGTATATCTAGTCAAAGACATGGTTTTTCCAGTAGTCAAGTATGGATATGAGAGTTGAACTACAAAGAAAGCTGAATACCAAAGAATTGATGCTTTTAAACTGTGGTGTTGGAAAAGTCTTTTGGAAGTCTCTTAGACTGTAAGGATATCCAACCAGTCCATCCTAAAGGAAATCAGTTCTGAATATGCATTGGAAGGACTGATGCTGAAGCTGAAACTCCAATACTTTGGAGAGCTGATGCAGAGACCTGACTCATTTGAAAAGACCGTGATGCTAGGAAAGATTGAAGGTGGGAGGAGAAGGGGATGACAGAGGATGAAATGGTTGGATGGCATCACTGACTCAATGGACATGAGTTTGAGGAAACTCCAGGAGTTGGTGGTGAACAGGGAGGCCTGGTGTGCTGTGGTCCATTGGGTCACAAATAGGACTGAGCGACTGAACTGAACTGAATCAGACCCACTCCTATAATATAAATTCTAAGATATCAGGATAAGTCAGAAGGTTTTCAGGAAGGAGAAAGAGTCCTCAAGCAGGATACATTGTTGTTATATAATCCCTAGTACAGAGTTTAAACCGAGTTGTTTGTTGTTTAATCATCAGTTCTGGGATTAAAGAAAAAGTCCTGTGTCTAAGACACATAAAGACAATAAAAAGTCATTTTACGTGTCTGAGACAAAGGAACGTAGAGGGGAAAAAAGGTGTTTCTCCTTTCCTCCTCCTTTAGAATTCCAGACCCCTATCTCCTCTTCAAGAGTCCCAGACACCCCCACCCCTCCTCCTCGGGGACCCCAGATTTCTTATCAACCTGCCTAGGAACTGATTGTCACAGAAGTAGGCAGAGTACATCAAGGAAGAAAAAGCTTACCAGCATAATGAATTATCCCGAAGCCTTAATTTCTAAACTCACACATACCCATTTCCCCTAAAGAAGAGATTTCAAACTATTGTGGGAATCAGAAAATTTCAGAAACATTCTAGAAATAATGGAACCAAAACCCAGTGGGTAGATAAGGGATTCTGGAAGGAAGCTGTCATCACCCAAGCAGGCCAGGTTCCTATAGTTCTCTAACAAAATGTCCCTGTACAATGCCCGTTGAAAATTTTCTGAAAAACTCTGGACCAGTGAGTTGAGTCACTGGGCTTCCCGGCTGGCTAAGTGGTAAAGCATCTGCCTGCCAATGCTGGAGATGCAGCTTCAGTCTCGGGGTGGAGAGAATCCCGGGGAGGAGGGGAGGAGGAAATGGCAACCCGTTGCAGAATTCTTACCCGGAAAATCCCATGGACAGAAGAGTGTTGGTTCTATGTATAATGGCACTTTCAAACTCTATTTTAAATATCTAAATTGCATTCAAGTGCTAAGTCATCACTGCATTTCCCAACGTCCCTAAAATCCCAACACCAAACCACATCCCAGTGGGAGTGAGGATAGGAGTGACTCCCCATGCTGATCTCTCACAAAAAGAATAGTTTTAACAGTTGAAAGTCGCTGATTCATGCTGAGAATTCATCATGCTCCATAGAAAGCGAGGATGCAGACAAGGGAGAAAAGGCTCTGGGACACAAAGAAGTAGTCTAAAGGCCAGGTCTTGACTATTATAAGATGAAATGGGAAAAAATAAGATGGTAACAAATGCCTGGGAAGAAAAATTAGGAGCAGAGAGCTAAAGCCTTGCAGATTCTCATTGGGGCATATCAGGAGGAAAAGCAGACACAGCCCCAGACCCAGGACAGGACATTTACCTGAGAAGCTGCCATTTTGTCCTCTTGTCCCTCCTGCTCTAAATTCTCTGGGTATGTTATGCTGCAAACACACTTCTGAGTTTTGAGAAAATACCTTTGACAGCATCAACACAGCTCTTTAACCTGCAACCACCGCTCCTACAGACAGAAGGACCTTGAAAAGCTGAGAAGACCGACCTCTCCTGTCCTCTGTCTCAGGAGAGATTCAGGAGCAATCAATTCCTTTGTGGAGACTAGCCTGTGAACTAATTTCTTGATTGTTCTCTTCCTCATAGAGAGCTGCTAACACTGCTCCCGCAGATGATGTGAGATGACTGACTTTCCTGATCCAAATCCAGCTAGAGCAACCCTACTCCTTCTCCTCAGACTGACGTCGGGGCTCAGCTCTCACAAAAGGACCAGGAGCTAGGTCCTTAACCAGGGCCTCCCTTACAATCCCCTGGAGCACTTCCAACACAACACAGTGATGCTCCCAAAGGACCAACATAGAACTCTGTTGGGAGGGCACCATTGAGGTCATTTCCTGACCCTGGTTGCCAGGAGCCAGCTTGAAGAACTCCGCCCATGGCAAAGGTCATGAGGAAGAGGGCTTGGCATACTCAAAGGCGTGATCAAGCCTCAGGAAACCCCCTGTTCCCGAGCACCTACCCCCAAAACCAGAGTCTGTTTTATGCTCTCACCTACACCTCTGACTTTACGCAGGGCTCTCCCCCATAACCATTTCTCTCGGAGAAGGAGTTAACTTGCAGCTCCAGTTAATAAAAATTCCTGGGAGTGACAAGAGTGTTTCAACTTACAAACTCCTCTGGAGGTTCTCTAGCCTGCCTGAGTGGGTTCGTCCGGCCACATGTGATTGTTTACAGCCTCCTAACCATGAGAGGCACGAGATGCTTTAAACTTTCTACATACAGACTCTTTTGAAAAGTTAGAAAATAATTAATATAGTATAGTGGGTTGATTAGGAATTATATTGGTGAAGGGGTTTTCATTTATTGTGCCAATAATTGCTGCTAATTCCCTGCCCTGGGTGTGACAAGGGTGTCTCAGGTCAAACCTCTCTGCTGACTAGCTTGTGTGACAGCCTCTAAACCATAAACAGCACAAAGAGTTTGGAGTACTTTGAAAGTCTTAATTAGCATAGGGCTTTTCTCAATGTTGAGTCAATGATTGCTGCCAGGCCTCCATATCCTTAGGCACCTGGGAATATATCAATCAATGTATTTGGAATATAGAAAAGGAAATATAGTAGTTTTTGATGTTAGCAATACTAGACTTTTTGAGTTAATGAATTTTCTCTTTTGTTATAAATCACTGTACTTTGTTATAAATCACTGTGTCCTTGCTATGTAAAAATGCAACTTTATCACTATCTTAAGTCTAAATAGATCTTAAGGGGAACATTGGTGAAGGGTTTTCATTTGGTAAGCCAATATTTGCTGCTAAATTTCCATATTCCTTGCCCTTATAATAAATATAACTAGCATATAGGAGAAATAAGTATTAACCTTTAAGATTAATCATGTTAAACCTTAGACTAAGTAAATTCCTTTCTTAGTTGTAACTCACTACACCCTCACCCTATAGGAATGCAACTTTATTTGGAGGGTGGCGCCTGGTTTCAGAAAAAAATCACCCCTGGAAAAAATAAGTTTTCTGGTTAACTGACCGTTATCAGAAAGGGCCATAAAATGTCAGCAGGCCTCATGGCCAGAAGATGATGTAAAACACATAAGACCTTTGCATAATTTTACATGAAGCACCTGATTGTGACAAGGGTCAGGTCTGCTGACCCCCACGTGACTCTGTATTCATCCTTATGTATAACAAAAGGTATATAAACAAACCTAAAAAATAAAGAAATCGGATCAGTTTCTGGAAAGACTGATTCCCCCATGTCGTTTTCTTCCCTTCTGGCTGAATTCCCATCTGGTACGTGGGTACTCACCAAGCCTACTAACTTTGCCTGGGCTTCTAAGATCGGACCAGGGAGGCCTCAGTGCCTCCTCTCCTTCGGGAGAATGGAAAGACGCCTGTGGCCTACGTAGGTGGTGATTGGTATGCCACGTAAATCAAGTTATTCAGCCTCTTTTTCTTCACTAATTTTCCTACTACACTATCCGTTTCTAATCTCTATATATATCTGTAATTAAATAAGTTTTTTCCTAGGACGCCGATTCCATCCCCACCTTCGAATTACCCTGGATCCACCAGGGCTGGACCCCGACAACTGGTAACGTGACCTTGATGGGAAACCAGATGGAAACCACTTGGCTAATGATTATTTCTGAACCATCTCAATGAATACAAATCCCTGGTGGTCAGGTCCCCACTCCAAGAAGTTATCAATCTGCAGGTCTACACTGTGGCCGTTAATGGAGTCATCAGCAAATCCCATTTTTTTCGGATGTTTCTTCCCCCAAACAAACGTTCAGGAGTCCTGAGCTCAAAGCCTCACACTCACCACACCTAAGACCTCTCTGTAGGGGAGGATTTAGGGCAGGAATTTCTGAGAGAGGTAAAGCTAGAATCAGGCAGAGAAAACAGGAGAACGTGCAGTTCAGCTTTGCAGTTACCCTGAGTGAAGTGGAAAAGAAATGCAAAAAAGGAAAATGGCTGTCTGGGGAGGCCTTACAAATAGCTGTGAAAAGAAGAGAAGTGAAAAGCAAAGGAGAAAAAAAAAAAAGATACAAGCATCTGAATACAGAGTTCAAAGAATAGCAAGAAGAGATAAAAAAGCCTTCCTCAATGATCAATGCAAAGAAACAGAAGAAAACAACAGAATGGGAAAGACTAGAGATCTCTTCAAGAAAATTAGAGATACCAAGGGAACATTGCATGCAAAGATGGGCTCGATAAAGGACAGAAATGGTATGGACGTAACAGAAGAAGATATTAAGAAGAGGTGGCAAGTATACAAAGAAGAACTGTACAAAAAAGATCTTCACGACCAAGATAATCACGATGGTGTGATCACTCACCTAGAGCCAGACATCCTGGAATGTGAAATCAAGTGGGCCTTAGAAAGCATCACTCTGAACAAAGCTAGTGGAGGCGATGGAATTCCAGTGGAGCTATTTCAAATCCTGAAAGATGATGCTGTGAAAGTGCTGCACTCAATATGTCAGCAAATTTGGAAAACTCAGCAGTGGCCACAGGACTGGAAAAGGTCAATTTTCATTCCAATCCCAATGAAAGGCAATGCCAAAGAATACTCAAACTACCACACAATTCCACTCATCTCACACGCTAGTAATGCTCAAAATTCTCCAAGTCAAGCTTCAGCAATACGTGAACTGTGAACTTCCAGATGTTCAAGCTGGTTTTAGAAAAGGCAGAGGAACCAGAGATCAAATAGCCAACATCCGCTGGATCATAGAAAAAAACAAGAGAGTTCCAGAAAAACATTTATATCTGCTTTATTGACTATGCCAAAGTCTTTTACTGTGTGGATCACAATAAACTGTGGAAAATTCTGAAAGAGATGGGAATTGCAGACCACCTGACCTGCCTCTTGAGAAACCTATATGCAGGTCAGGAAGCAACAGTTAGAACTGGACATGGAACAACAGACTGGTTCCAAATAGGAAAAGGAGTATGGCAAGGCTGTATACTGTCACCCTGCTTATTTAACTTCTATGCAGAGTACATCATGAGAAATGCTGGGCTGGAAGAAGCACAAGCTGGAATCAAGATTGCCAGGAGAAATATCGATAACCTCAGATATGCAGATGACACCACCCTTATGGCAGAAAGTGAAGAGGAACTAAAAAGCCTCTTGATGAAAATGAAAGAGGAGAGTGAATAAGTTGGCTTAAAGCTCAACATTCAGAATATAAAGATCATGGCATCTGGTCCCATCATTTTATGGGAAGTAGATGGGGAAACAGTGGAAAGTGTCAGACTTTATTTTTTTGGGCTCCAAAATCACTGCAGATGGTGACTGCAGCCATGAAATTAAAAGACGCTTACTCCTTGGAAGAAAAGTTATGACCAACAGAGATAGCATATGCAAAAGCAGAGACATTGCTTTGCCAACAAAGGTCCGTCTAGTCAAGGCTATAGTTTTTCCAGTGGTCATGTATGGATGTGAGAGTTGGACTGTGAAGAAAGCTGGGCACCGAAGAATTGATGCTTTTGAACTGTGGTGTTGGAGAAGACTCTTGAGAGTCCCTTGGACTGCAAGGAGATCCAACCCGTCCATTCTGAAGATCAGCCCTGGGATTTCTTCGGAGGGAATGATGCTCAAGCTGAAACTCCAGTACTTTGGCCACCTCATGAGAAGAGTTGACTCATTGGAAAAGACTCTGATGCTGGGAGGGATTGGGGGCAGGAGGAGAAGGGGATGACAGAGAATGAGATGGCTGGATGGCATCACTGACTCGATGGACGTGAGTCTGAGTGGACTCCGAGAGTTGGTGATGGACAGGGAGGCCTGGCGTGCTGTGACTCATGGGGTCGCAAACAGTCGGACACGACTGAGCAACTGAACTGAACTGAACTGGGTGAAGTGCCTCGGGCTTCCTAGGCTGAGTGTGGATTAATCCATTCAAACCAAGATGAGGATTCTGGTAAGAACAGTGACAGTATTGAAAGGTTGCTTCTGCTGCTAAGTCACTTCAGTCGTGGCCGACTCTGTGTGACCCCATAGATGGCAGCCCACCAGGCTCTCCCGTTCCTGGGATTCTCCAGGCAAGAACACTGGAGTGGGTTGTCATTCCCCTCTCCAAGGCATGAAAGGTTGCTGCTCAACCACAAAAGATGCCTGGATTTTTGGCCTCCTGTGGAAAAGAATTCAATCTGGGGCCAGAGATGAGGCTTGATCACTCAGAGCTTTTGTGTAATAGTTTTATTAAAGTATAAAAGAGATAGAGAAAGCTTCTGACCTAGACATCAGAAGGGGGCAGAAAGAGTGCCCCCTCACTAGTATTAGCAAAGGAGTTATATACTTTTAATTAATTAGTTATTACAGTCAATCAAAAGAATGTTTGGAGGTTGTAAAGACCTCACTAGAATGACTCCCATACTTTACATTTTTAGACAACAGGATTAGCCACAAGGTTGTTCCCCCCGCCCCCTCCCCCCCACCCCGCCCTGAGAGACTGTCCTCAAGCAGGAGAATTTGTTACATAATGCTAAGAAATGTAGAGGGGAAAAAAAGTACTTCCTCCTTGAGAATTCCAGACTCCTCTCTCCTTGGGAATCCCCAGACTTAGCAGCCTGCCCAGAAATTGATTCTCTCAGTGTGATTGAAGGGGGTCCTGTGAACAGACTCTGGGGTTCAGCAAGACTGCTGATCTCAGGAAGGTGGTCACCTAGTGCAGGGGCTCACAGGACTGGCTGGTGTAAGCTCAAGGACCTGCAGGCTGCCTGCTCCCCAGACAAATGCTGAGGCAGCAATAGCATGGAGTAGTTTAGGGAAACTGTCTACAATAATTTGTATAATCTTTCTTATTAGAATCATCCCAGTGTCCAAGTAGTTACAAAATGGGAGAGGAGCTACAACACAGAAATGATGGAATATATCTGAAGTTATGAGAAATTTAAAGCTAGTGAGTAAACTAATTTACACATATGCCATCTCTCTGTGTTACCAAATAGTTCATTGTGGGCTCCTCACTACAACCTTAAATAAGGTGGGTGAGGTTACTCTTGGTGGTGGGTTAACATTTCATTCATTATAATCAACCGAAACACTAAAAGCCATTCACTTTTATTAATAACCATGTATTAATTTCACACATATTTGAAACAAAACCTTTTACAAGCCACGGTATAATCCACGATTAAATACAGATAAAAAGTACGGAGAAAAATATTCATTTTTTGATATAATGATGTGAGATTTGTAATTTTTACAGCTTACCAAACAAAGCCTAGGAAGCACTTCGCAAGCATGATATACACTAATTCCATGCCTTTTCCAGGAAGAGTTTCTTACGTTTCTAGGTTATTGCTGTCTTTATTTCACGATTGTTAAGTAATAATCATGACTTGTGTTGATATCATAAAGATACATCAATATTGCAGTGAACTGTCATCGTGTTCTTCTTACAAATAAAGGATATTACTATTGAAACCTTACAACCAACTTCTGTCCTACTTTAATACATGGAAAGATTAAATGATCACTTATACCATGGCAACCTGCAGATATTTGACATCAATGACAAATACCTCCATTTAGATGTTCATTGTCCATTTTACAGTATGGTATCCTTCATGTTTTAATGGAGAATAGATAGAAATGGTTGCAACACATATAAAAAGGCTAATCTTTAGTAAACCATCAAAGACCTATGTTTGCAAACACACTAGAAACAAAGCATAGTATGGATTATTTGACTGCTGAATTACGTTCACTTCAAATAATCTCAAATCACGTCATTATTAACAAGCATACACACATAGCTAAGAATTGTAACTCTCTAAAGCAGAGACATTACTTTGCCAACAAAGGTCCGTCTAGTCAAGGCTATAGTTTTTCCCGTGGTTGTGTATGTATGTGAGAGTTAGGCTGTGAGAAAGCTGAGCACTGAAGAATTGATGCTTTTGTACTGTGGTGTTGGAGATGACTCTTGAGAGTCCCCTGGGCTGCAAGGAGATCCAACCAGTCCATTCTAAAGGAGATCAGCCCTGGGATTTCCTTGGAGGGAATGATGCTGAAGCTAGTTTGGCCACCTCATGCAAAGAGTTGACTCATTGGAAAAGACTCTGATGCTGGGAGGGATTGGGGGCAGGAGGAGAAGGGGACGACAGAGGATGAGATGGCTGGATGGCATCACGGACTCGATGGACATGAGTCTGAGTGAACTCCGGGAGTTGGTGATGGACAGGGAGGCCTGGCGTGCTGCGATTCATGGGGTCGCAAAGAGTTGGACATGACTGAGTGACTGAACTGAACCATTAACCTTCATGTCACAATTCATGGTAATATATCCATTTTCTATGTGTTTTAACTATGAAGTACTCCCTGCAGTCATTCTCCTTCAGAGAAACTTCTGAAAACAAAATTGATGAAATGACTTCTAGTATGCAATCTCTGATATTTACTTCAATTTAACTTTTGATTAAATAACTTTCAACATATTTGTTACATCATTTCCAGAGGTTTCTTGTACAAACTCTTGTGTTTTTTGATGCATGTTTAGGGCAAACCTCTTCCATCACTTGTTCCATTACTAGGGTTAAGTGTGTGTTCTCAGATGTTTAGTGAGATTACTACTATGACTAAAGGCTTTGCCACATTCTGTACATTTATAAGGTCTCTCTCCAGTATGAATTCGCTGATGCTGAGTAAGATGTGCACACTGAATAAAGGCCTTGCTACATTCTTTACATTTATAAGGTCTCTCCCCAGAATGAATTCGCTGATGTGTAGTAAGAACTGAGTACTGATGAAAGGCTTTGTTACATTCTTTACATTTATAAGGCTTCTCTCCAGTATGAATTTGCTGATGTCGAGTGAGATTTGAGCACTGAATAAAGGCTTTGTCACATTCTTTACATTTATAAGGTCTCTCCCCAGAATGAATTCGCTGATGTCCAGTAAGAAGTGAGAGACGATGAAAGGCTTTGCTACATTCTGTACATTTATAAGGCTTCTCTCCAGTATGAATTCGCTGATGATAGGTTAGCTGTGAGTAACAGATAAAGGCTTTGCTACATTCTGTACATCTATAAGCTCTTTCTCCAGTATGAATTTGCTGATGATAGGTGAGATGTGAGTAACAGACAAAGGCTTTGCTACATTCTGTACATTTATAAGGTTTCTCTCCAGTATGAATTCGCAGATGTTGAGTAAGATGTGAGTTGTAAGTAAAGGCTTTGCCACATTCTGTACATTTATAAGGTCTCTCTCCAGTGTGAATTCTCTGATGTTTAGTAAGAAGTGATCGAAGGTTAAACACTTTGCTACATTCTGTACATTTGAAAGGTTTCCTTCCTGTATGAATTTTGTTATGTCTACTTAGATGGCATGACTTACTAAACACTTTCCCACATATCTTACACTGGTTTTCTTTCTGTGGATTCTGAACAGTGTGCTGTTGAATAAGTTCTGAAGACTGATTAGAAACCTGACCATATTCACGACAAATCCTGTCTTCAGGACAAGTAGTCTTATCTAGAGAAAAGCCTGACATTTGATCAAAGGTATTTCTACATTTACTACTTTTAGAATCCTTCTCTGAAGATTTGGGCCCCTGATGTTTCATAAGGTTTGCATCTCCTTCAACTGTATACCCAGTTTCATTGCCTGAATACCTTCTCACTCCACCATAAATATTCTTGTAATTACTGGAATTGGAGCTCTTATTTAAGGCATGACTCATTTTATTACACATAGAAAGTTGTTGTGTATTAACCATATCACAATATGTACTGAACAATAATGGTTGGATTGTGTCTGTTCCATTATCATCACCATGATACATCTTGGAATGCAGAGAAAATATCTGTTGGGGGAAGACAAATGACCCCCTGCTCATGGATCCCTCAAATTGATTAGATTGTGAGTTTGCCCACTCATTGTTAAATTGTACGTGTTCAGACATGCTTGAATGTATGTTTAGTCGAAGCCTACGTTCAGAATTGTCTGAATGAGTATCTGCAGTAGAGACTAGGTTACCTTTCAGACTTTCCACGTTTCCTTTCAGAGAACATGTATGTTTCAAAAGACGATGGAAATCTTTTCTTAAACACTTACACTTCTCGGCAGATGTTGAAGACTGAAGTTGGTCATTTTCCCAATTTGACTCACGTTGTTCCTTTCTTTTTCCAGTGATGTTAGCATTATGTGTAACTGTTTCCATTTCTTTATGTCCATATAAACATCCTCTCTGTCTTTCATATACCCTTGTATATTCCCAGTCTTTCAGAAATATTTGATATATTCCTAGGTTTCCTTTTGGGAATACATCTTCTAACGCTGCATTCTTCGGCATCAAATCCTGGGTGTCTTGTGGAGACATAGCTGAAAGATACCAAATAAGAAGTAATTTTCCCTGCTATTCTCAGTGAATATCTTTAAAGATTTAGAAAAAATTGATGACCATTAGCTAGTTTAAAAATAAAACAGAGACGGAAGGATCAAGATGCCGGAGGCTTAGGCAGATGTGAAGCTCATCTCTTTCTCCATAAATGAATGAGAAATGAAACAATTCTCACAGAGCCCAGCTGAACACTAGCAGAGGCCCTTGGAAATCTGAAAGGACAAGAAAGACTCCTGCTGAGCCAGGTAGGACAAAAGAAAGAAGAAGGAAAAGGAAGAAGAGAGGAAGTGGATTCAGGCCTGCAACCCTTTGGGGAGATGAAACTGAGGCGAGGTCTCCATATCGGGGGAAGCCCCTCACTGGGTGAGCTCAGTTTGGACAGAAGGAGAGGCTCATTCTCTGTGACAAGAGAACACCAGCATGTGGCAGCAGGACAGAGTGAGAGCTGCACACAGGGTACTGACGCCAGCACTGCCCACCCAACCTTAAAGGCATGTCCATCAATGAAGAAAAGAGCTGCATGCTGAAATGTGGGGTTTGGAGAGCAGACCCAGGCAGCGGACTGCTGTTGGTGATGAGGAAACATCCTGAAGGGATGGGAGTAAGGGAGGAGCTCTGAAAACGGGATGCTTATGGTGGAAGCCTAAATCACAAGAGAGCAGAGTGCTGTTGGTGAATGATGCCCAAAGAAGAAGCCCACTGCATCCCTTGTCCCTTGTGCTGGCCCCTGCTTGACAGGGACTACGAAGAACCCCACCCACATAGGTCTTTAGAGCCCCCAGTCATGGCCTCCCCCATTGACCTCATCCACAATCAGCAGACTCCTGTGCTCTGGGTAGCCTCAGGAGCAGACACCTGTGAGTTGGCCATAGGCACAGATGGAGCTGAAAGCACACGTGAACCCCAAGGATAAAGAAGAAAAGCTGAAAACTCTCCTTGAAGCAACACAAGCCAGGGTCGTACACCCACAACTGGCTTTATAACCTCAGCCCCTACAGAGCATCTGAATCAAATACCAGGGCTCTCTCATTCATGGCAGGAATAGCTTTAGCAGCTGTAGACTTTGTGGACTCCTACACAAGGGAGCTGGGCCAGGACAGAGCCTGAGCTGCCCCATAGAACAACAGCAGGTCCAACTCCACGCTGAATGAAATCCCAGGACCTGACTTCACTGAATCTATGCTGGTGACCTTGTGAAAACAACAGCTGAGAGACACTAGGGCCATGTGCCATCATGCCCATGGTTAAGGTGGGGACAACAGCAGTGCCAACACTACATAGCATAGGAGCTTGCAGAATGCATGAGGGGGCACCAGAGCACACCCTGAGGTGAACATCCCCAGAGGAGTAATACTCAGTGACTTCTCTCCCAGTGGGTGTGCTCCATCCCACCTGCCTCGCACCACAGATCAGAATCACAGTGAAGTCTCAGATCTGGGGTCTCTATTCCACCAAGCAGGGCGCAGGCCCCACCAGAGAGAGGGCAGTAACAACCACAGAACAATGGGAAAACAGCCCTGAATATCCCCGGCAGGCTCTGGTCAAGGTTAACAGCAATCAAAGCACAGATCAAGAGAGGATAAGGGCACAAACCTCTGGACCAACCTCACCCACCAAGGTGCAGATACCAGAAGGAAGACTAACTACACTCCTGCACTCTTCAAAACAGAGACCACAAACAGAAGGCTGGACAAAATGAGATGGCAAAGAAATAGGTTATGGGGAAGAAACAAGACAAAAACCTCCAAGGACCATTGAATTAAGAGGTGATAGGCAATCTAATAATTACTTCTTGCTTTTAGTCATCTTAAGTGGAGCACCAAACACTTTCACATCCTAGGTGCCTAGTAATTCTTAAATCTACTTCTTGCCACACATGTTTCTGAGAATGGTCTATGTTTCTGAGATGTTTCAATTTAAAAATCATAGATGATAGTGACAGAGAACTAAGCAGAAACTGAGGAGACATAAGGCACTGTCTGAGGAAGCTGAATACAAATAAGAGAAACTTAATAAAGTCCTAGTTTTAAGAAATCAAATAAAAAGAGAGACTTTCAAACTATGATTGAAAGAGGGAACTCTACTCATTGCTCTGTGGAGACCTAAATGGGAAGGAAATCAATAGGACGGTAAAGACTAGAGATCTCTTTAAGAAAATTAGAGGTACCAGGAATATTTCATGCAAAGATGGGAACAATAAAGGACAGAAATGGGATGGACCTAAAAGAAGCAGAAGATATTAAGAGAAGTTGCCAAGAATACATGGAAGAACTATACAAAAAAGATCTTAATGACTGAGATAACCACGATGGTGTGATCACTCACCTAGTAAGAGACATCCTGGCATCCAAAGTCAAGTCGGTGTTAGAAGGCATGAAGACCAACAAGCTAGTGCAGGTGATGGAACTCCAGCTGACCCATTTCAAGTCCTAAAAGAAGATAATGCTAAAGTTCTGCACTTGATAAGCCAGCAAATTTGGAAAATTCAGCAGTGGCCACAGGACGAGAAAAGGTCAGTTTTCCTTCCAATCACAAAGAAAGGCAATGCCAAAGAACGCTCAAACTACTACACAATTTTCCTCATTTCAAACAACAACAAAGGCTCAATATTCTCCAAGTGAGGCTTTAACAGTACATGAACTGAGAGCTTCCAGCTGCTCAAGCTGGATTTAGAAATGGCAGAGGAATGAGATATCAAATTGCCAACATCCCTTGGATAATAGAATAAGCAAGAGAGTTCTGGAAAAACAACTACATCTGCTTTATTGACTACACCACAGTCTTTGATTGTGTGGATAACAAGCAACCATGGAAAATGCTTAGAGAGATGGGAACACCAGAGTACCCTACCTGCGTCTTGAGAAATCTGTATGCATGTCAAGAAGCAACAGGGAGAACTGGACATGTGACAACGGACTGATTCCAAATTGGGAAAGGAGTACGTCAAGGCTATATATTGTCACCCTGCTTATTTAACCTATATGCACAGTACATCATGCAACATACCAGGTTGGATGAAGCACAAATTGGAATCAAGATTTCACAGAGAAATATCCATAATCTCAGATATACAGATGACACCACCCTTATAGCAGAAAGTGAATGAAACGTTGTTGCTGAATCACGCAAAGACGCCGGGATTCTTGTTCTGGAGGATAAGAATTCAATTCGGGGCCAGAGACGATGCTGGATTGCTCAGAGCTTTTTTTGTAATAAAGTTTTATTAAAGTATAAAGGAGATAGAGAAGCTTCTAGACATCAGAAAGGGGTAGACATCAGAAGAGGGTAGAAAGAGTACCCCCATGCTACTGTTAGCAATGGAGTTATATACTCTCCAATGAATCCAAAGAATGTCTGGAGGTTGTAAAGATCTCACCAGACCTACCCCCATAATTTACATTTTAAGATAACAGGATTAGCTAGAAGGTTTAGTCCAGAGACTGCCTTAGGCAGGAGACATTATTGTTACATCATCCTTGTAAAGACCAGACGTACTCCCATAATTTACAGGTTAAGATAACAGGATTATCCAGAAGGTTCAATCTAGAGACTGTCCTCAGGCAGGATACATAATCCTAAGGAATGTAGAAGGAAAAAAAGTTTGTCCCTTTTTCCTCCTTGAGAATTCGGACACCTCTCTCCCTGAGGACCCCTAGACTTCTTATCAACCTGCCTAGGAAATGACTTTCTCACAAAGTGGAACTGAGGAGTCTCTTGATGAAAATGAAAGAAGAGGGTGAAAAAGCTGGCTTTAAACTTAAGCTTCAAAAAAGGAAGATCATGGCACCGGTCAGATCGTTTCATGACAAACAGTGGAAGAAACAGTGGAAACAGAGAGAGACTTTAATTTGGGGGTTCCAAAATCACTGCAGATAGTGACTACAGCCATGAAAGTACAAGACGCTTGCTCCTTGGAAGAAAAGCTATGACCAACCTAGGCAGCATATTAAAAACCAGAAACATTACTTTGCTGACAAAGGTCCATCTAGTCAAAGCTATGGTTTTTCCAGTAGTCATCTATGGATGTGCGAGTTGGAGCATGAAGACAGCTGAGTGCCAAAGAATTGATGCTTTTGAACTGTGGTGTTGAAGAAGACTCTTGAGAGTTCCTTGGACTGCAAGATCACACCACTCCATCCTAAAGGAAATCAGTCCTCAGTATTCATTGGAAGGACATGCTGAAGCTGAAGATCCAATACTTTGACCACCTGATGCGAAGAACAGACTCACTGAAAAAGACCCTGATGATGGGAAAAATTGAAGATGAGAGAAGGGGACGACAGAGGATGAGATGGTTGCATGGCATCAGTGACTTGATGGACATGAGTTTGAGGAAGCTCTGGGAGTTGCTGATGGACAGGGAAGCCTGGCTTGCTGGAGACCATGGATCACAGAGTCAGACTCGAGTGAGTGACTGAACTGAACTGACTAATATGTATAATTGATTCTTTTTGCTGTATAGTAGAACAGCTATATTCCAATTAGAAATTTTAATAGTTTGAATCAACCATTAATAACATAGTGGAAAATGTGGTGAGATTTCATGTCAATTTATTTTAAAATTCTATGAAGTAATAGAACATAATAAAGTATTTTAGCATGTTAGAATTGGGGCAAATACACTAGATATTTAATGAGATCATATAAGGAAAAGAGAAACTTTGAAGTCAACCTGAGTTGTGCATTCTTTCATTTTCATGAGGTTTTGCTTTCTGCAGTGAAAAATTACTTGAATTTGAAATTTATTTAGAAGGTCCTATGTGTCGCTCCCAGTGGGTAGGAAATTATAAATCAGAGAACGAAAACCCGTCCCCAGTATTCCAAGCAGTTTGGCAGTTTGTCTACCACTCCACTCACACACTTCTGTGTAGAGGTAGAAGGAAACTTTAAAAGGACTGTCATACAGTTACTCAGAAATGGGCAGAGTCTTCCTAGGGCCCCAAGAAATCAAAGAGCAACGAATGAATGGAGTTTGTCACAAGCCAAGAGGAGACTTCTAGTTCATACTATGATGGATGAAAATAATCACTGGAGATAAATTCATGAATGATTTAAGAGACAGAATGGGGCAGGTGATACATTTCTATGACAGTAGCAGACACAAAGCCAGGTTTTCGAAAACCATTTCCATTGAAGCAAATCTTCCAAAACTATATGATGAAGGATCAGTTCCTCCTACCTCTCATCTGAGTCATCATCTCCATCCATTCACACCTACCTGGGTAAATGGCTGTTGTCTCCATTCTCTTTATATTCCTGGGATCCTTCAATTGCTCCAGAAAGGCGACCAGGTCCAGTTTAGAGACAAGACCTATTGATCAGAGAAAGGAATATTTGTGTTGTTAGAGATTCATCAGTATCGAATCCTATATGTATTCAGGTGAGATGAGAAAGCATTTTGTTCTATAAAACGATTTCCTGAAATACTTTATTCAAAGCCGCTATACAATACTAACAAACACCTAACAATCAGATCCTGAGATTCTGGTCAAGTAGTACTAAGGCAAAAGTAAGTAGTGTCACTGTGAAATTAAGACAGGGTGCAACTATTTAATATCACAGAATTTACACAATTACCACTAACCTAGAACGAAGGAGGCAGAGTACATTAAGGAAGAAAAACATCACCAGCATAACGAATCAGGAAGACTTTCTTTCTAAACTCACAAATACCTATTTTCCCCTAGAAAGCAGAGATCTGAAACTACCGTGGGAAGCAGAAAATTTCAGAAGACATTCTTGACATGACGGACAAAAACCCAGCGGGTAAATAAGGGATTCCGGAAGGCAGTTATCCTCACCCAAGGAGGCCAGGTTCCCATAGTTCTGTAACATCACATCCCTGTATAATTCCCGCTGACCGAGGTCCAGGCATTCCCACTCCTCTTGAGTGAAATCGATGGCCACATCCTGGAATGTCAGCTGTCCCTGAAATACAAAGTACAGATGCCATGTGGCCATGGGAAGACTTTCTAATGTGACTCAAGATGCAAACGGCAAGTTCAGAGATCTGGTTGTCAGTTGGTGGCTTGGCTGGTATAAAATATATTTTTTAATAATCTTTTTTATATTTTATTTATATATATAAATATGTAAATATATATTATTTATATATATTTTATATTTATATTTTTATAATAATATAATTTTATAAAATACATTTTTTTGTAATCCTTTTTACCCAATTTCTAATGTGAAGAAAGGAGGATGAGTTATGATCCACAAGCCATTAGAGAAACTACTCTCATCTGAGAGAGCAATTATAAAATAATCAGGGCAACATTAACATATTGTTCAGTGTTCTATTCGTGTGACATAGGATAAATTGTTTGTCAAAGAAACAGGAATTTTTAAAAGTATATTCTGAGCCAAGAGTTCTGAAGTGGGGCCAAAGTGCCACAATTCTAGCAAGGATATTTGAGTTGGTAATGTTGAAAATTCTGCTCGATGAATGACGATTTTGAACAAAAATGAAATAGAATAGTAAGGAAAGAATTCATACTTAAGTTGGAACTTGAACTGTTTTACAGATATTAACAGGTCTAATAGGATAATAACTTTTCTTGTGGTCTGGGCTCGTGTTGGAAAAAAATTTCAAGACATGAGACAAACTGAGAAGGAAATTAAGTTTATTAGAATGGGGGATGCTGTTAGAAGAGCAGGACAGCTCAAGGGAGAGCAGATGTTGAACAGAGGTCCTTAGTCCACTTTCATAGCCAGGATACAAGGAGTGAAATAGGGGTCTTGCGGATCATTGCTGAATGAAGAGGCACATATACAGGGTGGGGAAAGAGTAAGAAAAATACTTTCTCCTTATGGGGTAGGAGGGGAGATCATTTACACTCCTCAGGAGGACCTGAAATCAATACTTACAACAGGAGGAGGGAAAGATGGTAAGGGGTCTTGTTTTTTCGTTCCTGCATTCCAAGGCCCTCCTTGGTATTATCTACTCTTTTGTCCCTGGGTCACCACATACCTCCCTATTTTTAGGGTCAATTCTTGGCCCTTGTTGATACCCTGCTCATGTCTAACTATCTACCCATTTCCCTTCTCACACATCTGGGAATCCAGTTTCAAGGAAAAAGGGGCAATGACCACTCTGGCTTCTTCAGGCTGAGCAGAGGTACATGGGGCTCTGGGTTCCATTTGCCTACTCTGTCAGGGTGCATTTATGCAGAGAGATGAGAGTCCATGGAATGATAAGGTGACTTGTTTCAGCATTTTCTAGGTGTTGGGCAGGGAATATTCTTGCACGACCATTTGGAAATTTGTGGTATTTTAGAAGAAACAAACTTTACAAGAAAGTTAAAGTTACAAGGCCTAAAGATTAAGAGAAGTAGAAAAGCTGCTCAGGGGTTACTTAGGAGAACCAGGACCGGACATTGGTTCATGACGTTAGTGTTTCTCTAGGTACGAAAAGAAGCCAGAGTCTGGCCTCATAAAATCTTTACCTGAAAACATCTGACTATCAGAAGGCAGTTCTACGTTTTTCCCAGGGCACAGATTGCCTTATTTCTGATCTCTACTCTGAACAGCTTTCAGTGGGGGGGGGGGCTGAAAGTCAGGAGCTTGCTGTGGTCATGATGTCATCTTTGTAGAGACAGCTGGCAGAGTTCAGTTAGCAGGGTTTCTTCATAGCCACATATTTGACCATGCTTTGGGGGCATTACTCATCTATTGTGTCCCATGGCACTGGGAAGGCTCATTCCCAGGTCTGGGGAAGGTTCCATCGATAGGTCACTCAGTGTGCTTTTTCTAGGCCAGGCCTTGTGAGTAGCAAAATCTCTGGACCATACCTGTCTTACTAGCCTCTTGGTCCAGGAAAATATTCCCTTTTCTTCCTACTTCCCACATCTAGAGTTACATTATTACAATCATTGATAGCATGTGGAACTTCATATTAGCATTTTATCACAGGCTCAGTCACACATTGAGTAACATAAGAAACAATCTTTTGAAACAAGTGACATAGAAATTAATATAGCTATAACTAGCAGTTATTAGTCAGGATGTAAGTAAGAATGAAAAGTCAAGAACTTTCATTAGGTAGAGCCCAGTATTCCCCAGGTCATCTAACTTCACTTGTTAAATGACTATAGCCTGGAGGTAATCTCCTGGTTGTATATCATGGAGCATCCAATCTTCATCTGAAGATTGTTTACTGAGATTAGCTTTAGAAACAAACTTTTTAATAACTTAATTGAATCTTTTAGAAATATAAGAAGGAACCATCTCAGAAGTGAGTCTTAGTAAACACTAGATAAAAAGTTAATATTCAGTTAAACATAACTTTTTCACTATGAGGGCATGAAACCTGTAGCCAGGGAAAGCTTTAACCCATCAAATAAAAACGAGGTTTGTCAGGGAGCTGGGAAAAGCCAGGCAGCCATGTTGGATTTCCCACAGCCCTGACTCTTTGATTTATAGCTATTTTTCACACATTTTTAATTCCCTGATTGACAAGCAGACCATGGCCATGTTTTAAGAACATCAGGATGGCAAAAGTCTAACCATGAGGGGTTATTTTTGTAGAAGAATGAGTTTTGTCTAAATGTACCATAATCTTAAGTATGCTTATTTACTTTGCCAAACTAACAAAAAGATTTTTAAAATGAATATAAATCACTCAAATGCCAAGAAACTCATAATCTCTTATTGAAAGTTGCATTCTAAGGAAACTTTGTTTTATTAACATAGAGATTAGACTGAATTCCAGTCTGGTACAAGCTTGCATGTTAGTCACTCGGTCGAGTCCGACTCTTTGTGACCGCCCGGACTGTAGCCCACCAGGCTCCTCTGTCCGTGGGATTCTCCAGGCAAGAATACTGGAGTGGGTTGCCATTCCCTTCTCCAACAAGCTTACCAGATAGCAAACAAACAAAATCTGTTTATTGGAATGTGTATTCTGTTGATAGATGAAATGTTCTGTATATGTCTGTTAAGTCCATTTGGTGTAATACATAGTTTTAAGTCTAATTTTTCCTTATTTTCTGTCTATATGATCTATCCGTTGTTGAAAGTGGGATACTAAAGTCCCCAATTATAACTATTTCTATTTTCCTTTAATGTCTGTTAATATAAACATAAATATATAATATTTAATAAAGATGCAAACTATACAAATATACAATACATATATATAATAAATATATATTTGCTTTCCCTAAAATAAAAAGAAAAATCTTTTCCATAAATCATGAAGTAGCAGTATTCTTACAAAGGCATCAGAGTGCAATCATAGAAGGCATGTTTAAATCTGATTAAACTGCAAGTAACAATGTAGCCAGGTCACTGCTGTGACTTGTAACACTTTACCAGGATAAGTAGAATTATAGTTGACCACATTTTATTAGGGCATATCAGATCTATATGAACTCCACATAATTTTAGGATATCTATATTATATAATATATATCAATATTATATCTATATTAACATCAACCATACAGTATAATCCGAGAAGATTTATCACCCCCTCAACAGTACTTCCCATGTAATTTAACATGTCCAATGAACTCTGGTAGTTTAATAGCTCCCTGGGATGTCTCAGGGGCCCTCTGAAGCATTCCAAAGTCAGCTAGAAGTCAAGTTACTTAGGAAGTTTTGTGGGCAAATATCAAAAGGGGTTATAACACTCAGTCAGATTAAACCATATAGATCACTGGGAAACAAAGTATTTACTTAGCCAAAGTAACAAAGAAGATTTCAAAGGTAAACATAGAACAGATCACATCAGAGGTAAAGAAACTTAAAATCCATTATCAAAGGCAGCTCAACATCTCAAGAAAACTTGTGTTTATGCATAAAACTCTTCCCTTGGTGTCCACTTTCCATGAAACCTTTTTATCACTTCCTATACCCATTACTTTGTTCTCCCATCCTGAAACAGCCACCTGTAAGTCGGACCTACCTCCTTTACCCTTCATAAAATGTAATTTCATTCCTCATACCTTCTTTACTGAAAATACACATGCTACTTTCTGTAAGCAACCAAGAACTTAAGCATTCTGTAGATTGGTGAACATATATACCAGTGATAATTTTTCCCCCCCATTCCTAGAGGTACTTTGCTGGTTGACAAACTTGTAACAGATATAAAAATATAACAATATTTAACTTATAATAAATCTAGGCACAATGAAAATACTGTGCTTAATGACTCAGACGTATCTATATTAGATGAGCAAACAAACATTAATACTACATATTTACTATTTATATTTCCCAGTTCACGTGAATCTGAAATTCATTTAGGTTAATTTCTCTTATAGTTAGAATTGTCTGAATTGTAAGCGCTTACTTTCCTTTAGGCCAATTATGTTAGAACTCATTTACAACTTCAGCATTAAAAAAAACACACACACACACAATAGAGCGCACACTGACACATACACAAATCCAGAGAGAGATCTCATAGTTTCCTGCCTGAGATTTAAAACTTCTCTTGGACCCTTTTTTGTTTGTTTGTTTGTTTGAAGTTCTGACTTGCCCAAGGCTGAGTTAGGTCTCAGGTAAATCAGGCAATGTATTTCAAGGATATGGAAAGGGTTAACTTCAAGCTTTTCTCTAGGCAGGACTTTTAACAAGCTAGTTGTTTTTAAATGCATATGCAAAAAGAAAGGGTTTTGCAGTTTCAGAGGGAAAGAAAATTTCATTTTAATCAGTTTTCTCCAGAGTCTAAAGAATATCAGGGCCATCCTGTGTCAAAAAGTCATCTTTCCTTTCTGTAGTTTTAGTTTTATAGCTAAAATATAGACCAAATAATGCTCAAATTGACTCTGATATCAGGGGCATTTCAGCTGATAAAATTCTTGGACGTCCCTCTGGTGGGAAGTGAGGTCTTTGTCCCATCAGAAGAATCTGAAGGGTTGAGGGAATTTGCAGGACTGGGGGAAGCTTGGTCCTTCCCAGGCCTGAGAAACAGTAGTCAGAAGGGAATTCTTTAGGATGTTCAGGAGTAGGGGAAGCTTGGTTCCCTCTCCGCCTGAGAGATAAGCTTCCTTAGAAGGGGATTCTTTAGAATGTTAGGACATTTTTTGATCCTTCAGGCTTTTGAATATAGAAGAAAGACCTGGACCAAAGGGAATCTCAGAATCCTTTCCTAGAGATCATGTGGATATGAAAGGTCGAGTAGGGGTCATCTATGAAATCTGATGGAGAGAGACAGAGAGGGACAGGCGACAGAGAGGCAACAGAATGCAAGGAAATTCTGAGTCCTTTCCCTTCTTTTGGCAAAACCTAGTGTGCCATTCAGAGGACATTTTAGGGGTGCCCCCGTTTCTATTGGTGCCAGGCATTTTGGCGTGTCAAAATCTTCCACTGAGAATGTAGCCAAGGGCTGATTATGAAAGAGCCTCCTGGGATGTAACAGAACCCACTCTTAGCCTACCTACCATAGAATGGGAGTACTGAGAGTCACTGGCTGACAGAAAGGCGTCCCTTTTCTCCCAGTGATCTCTCCATGCGACTAATGCACAAAATGGCCGAGTGTCCCAACAGTCACGTCCGACAGTGAGAGGAGACCTCTGAGAACCCTGCAGCTAAGCCACCAGGTGACACAGGCAGAGAAAGAGATTCCCAGGAACAACCAGGTGACTCACCATTTGGTGATTCCCTAAAACATGGAAGGCACTCTTGGGACAGCTCAGAGGCAACACCCAGGTTCCTGTAAATCAATCTGGACCAAAGGGGAAAGAAGAGAAAGTGACAGGGAAGAAGGCTGAGGAATCCGCCTTACAATATATTTGGGAGGCGGTGGTCCAGGGACAATGGTCTCTGTTTTGCTTCAACCTGACACGGTGAACAGAAGTTGTCTTGCTGGGGCCAGATGCCCTTGTGGCCTGATCCGTTCTGTGTGCCCCCTAACCTCACATGGGAGTCTTTCTGTGGAAGGCACCCTAATGGCTTTTATGTGTCTGTCCTGTGCCCACACAATATTGGTTGGCATAGTCCTCAGTCGGAAAAAACACAAAGGAGAGACCCTCACCAGGGCTTCCCTGGTGGCTCAGAGGGTAAAGCGTCTGCCTGCAATGCAGGAGACCTGGGTTTGATCCTTGGGTCAGGAAGATCCCCTGGAGAAGGAAATGGCAACCCACTCCAGTATTCTTGCCTGGAAAATTCCATGGACAAAGAAGCCTGGTAGACTACAGTCTATGGGATCACAAAGAGTCAGACAACACTGAGCGACTTCACTTTCACTTTCACTCATCCATTCAAGCTGCAGCTACTTTGGGTGCAGTGAGCAGTGGGGCCTTTGGAACATACCAGAGGTTAACCCTGGCCAGAGTTCCTACGTTGCTGCAACAGCACTTGCCTGTTGGCAGAGGTTCCCTATGAGAAAGGAGAAGCGAAGATGGGAGGAAGAAACTCCAACTCCCCGAACAAGCTACCAAAAATGTCATGGTATGGCTGTGGGTTGGAAAAGAATTTCCAGACATAAGACAATACCGATCTGGTTAATCAGTTTCTACATTCTAAGATCCTCCTTGGTTTTATCTGCTCTTCACACTTTGGGTAACCACAACCTTGGTAGAAAGAATCATTTTAACTGTTTAGTATATACTCTATAGTTTTCTGACTTTTTATCAGAGTCTTGAAAGTGTAAAAGAAGTAACTAAAAATCAGTAATGTTCCTCTTGTTCCTTTTGGCATATATTTTAACAAACAGCCATTAAATGGCAGAGCTGAAACTTTACTTCAGTTTATGTACTTTAGACATAATTACTTTTAACTAATAAAACCAGACAGATTCACAGAGACAACTCTAAGAAAAGTTGATACAAGTTTCTGCTCATTTCAGTTCAGTTCAGTTGCTCAGTAATGTCCGACTCTTTGCTACCCCATGATTTGTAGCACGCCAGGCCTCCCTGTCCATCACCAATTCCCGGAGTTCACCCAAACTCATGTGCATCGAGCCAGTGATGCCATCCAGCCATCTCATCCTTTATCGTCCCCTTCTCCTGCCCCCAATTACACCCAGCATCAGGGTCTTTTCCAATGAGTCAACTCTTTGCATGAGGTGGCCAAAGTATTGGAATTTCAGCCTCAGCATCAGTCCTTCCAATGAACACCCAGTACTGGTCTCCTTTAGGAGGGACTGTTTGGATCTCCTTGCAGTCCAAGGTACTACCAAGAGTCTTCTGAGCACCACAGTTCAAAAGCATCAATTCTTCAGTGCTCAGCTTTCTTCACAGTCCAACTCTCACATCCATACATGACTACTGGAAAAACCATAGCCTTGACTAGATGGACCTTTGTTGGCCAAGCAATGTCTCTGCTTTTCAGTATGCTATCTAGGTTGGTCTTAACTTTCCTTCCAAGGAGTAAGCATCTTTTAATGTCATGGCTGCAGTCACCAACTGCAGTGACTTTGGAGCCCCCAAAAATAACATCTGACACTGGTTTCCTATCTATTTCCCATGAAGTGATGGGACCAGATGCCATGATCTTCATTTTCTGAATGTTGAGCTTTCAGCCAACTTTTTCACTCTCCACTTTCACTTTCATTAAGAGGCTCTTTAGTTCCTCTTCACTTTCTGCCATAAGGGTGGTGTCATCTGCATATCTAAGATTATTGATATTTCTCGCGGCAATCTTGATTCCAGCTTGTGCTTCTTCCAGCCCAGTGCTTCTCATGATGTACTCTGAGTATCAGTTAAATAAGCAGGGTGACAATATACAGTCTTGACAAACTCTTTTTGTATTTGGAACCAGTCTCTTGTTCCATGTCTAGTTCAACTGTTGCTTCCTGACCTGCATATAGGTTTCTCAAGTTGCAGGTCAGGCGGTCTGGCATTTCCATTTCTTTCGGAATTTTCCACAGTTTTTTTGCAACCCACACAGTCAAAGGCTTTGGCATAGTCAATAAAGCAGAAACAGATGTTTTTTTCTGGAACTCTGTTGCTTTTTCGATGATCCAGTGGATGTTGGCAATTTGATCTCTGGTTCCTCTGCCTTTTCTAAAACCAGCTTGAACATCTGGAAGTTCACGGTTCACGTATTGCTGAAGCCTGGCTTGGAGAATTTTGAACATTACTTTACTAGCGTGTGAGGTGAGTGCAATTGTGTGGTAGTTTGAGCATTCTTTCGGATTTCTTTGGGATTGGAATGAAAAGGGCCTTTTCCAGTCCTGTGGCCACTGCTGAGTTTTCCAAATTTGCTGGCATATTGAGAGTGCAGCACTTTCACAAGTTTCTGCAACTGTAAAGAATACTAAAGACAAGAAAAGTTTTAGTCACTCAGTCATGTCCCATTCTTTCTGACCCCATGGACTCTAACTTGCCAGATTCCTCTGTCCAAGAAATTCCCAAGCAGGAATAGTGGAATGGGTAGTCATTCCCTTCCCCAGAAGTTCTTCAAGAAAACAAAGCAAAAAGAAAACAAGAAGAAAAAATTGATCAAGTCATGTTAATATTTTCATACATACGGTTCAGTTCAGTTGCTCAGTCATAAACGACTCTTCGCTATCCCATGGCACACAGCTTTCCAGGCCTCCACCAACTCCTGGAGCCTACTCAAACTCATCTCTACTGAGTACAGACATACACTCAAATGGGTCTATATGCTCAATTAGAGGAAGAGGGAAAGTTTTTCATGTCACTAAATCAGGTAATTTTGAGCGGGGTAAAATGTACATAATGCTAGAGGATGATATTCTTTATTTGCACTGAGCTGTATTTTAAATTTTAATACAGTTGAGCATAGATTAGGACTAATAAGATTCTTGTAAGTATTTTGGAAAATACAAATACCTGTGTAATTACCTGTGATGAGACTCTGTGATGTAAGCATGGAGTGTACTGGAAAAGATCAGACCTGGGCTTGGGATGAAAACTCCCACTCCCAAAACCCAGCATCTCTGCTAAATACACATGAGTGTTCATTTTCCAAAGCAGAAAGAAAGTAAGAAGACATGCAGTTACTCCGTTAATTGTGATAGTTTAGACACATCCCTCACTTTTTCTTTCCAAGACACTTGTTCAAGTCAAGTGGAAAAAAAAAAAAAATCAGAGCATGGGAATCTCACAGAAACACCTAAACATGTCAACATGAGTCATGGAGTAAGAAGTTCATGGAGGAAAGCATTATCGCTACATGTGTATTTTGGCATTATTATGGAAACTATGATCTGAATCTATCATTAAAAAATGTTATTTCGGGGACTTCAGTGACTAAGAACATGAGCTCCCAATGCACAGAGGTCTGGTTCTTTCCCTGATCAGGAAACTAGATCCCACATGCAATAGCTAAGCGTTTACATGTCACAACCAAAGAAGCTGAAAATTACAAGGATGACTGAAGATCTTACCTGCCACAAGAAGACCCAGTGCAGCCAAATAAATATTTTAAAAATGTGCTGTAAGCAAATTTCACTTCATATATACCTTCCCTGATCTGTAGCCTAATGTTGTGGTCCTTTAATGGACCAGAATCCGATGGTCAGAGTCAACGATAAGAAAGTAAAAGAGAGAAAGGGGCTGATATTCCCTGGTTTATGCAGAGAACCAATAAAGCCCTTGACACAGGGCTTGTACCACTCACGAAGGCACAGGGCATTCTCTCAAGGAGGTCTGGAAAGCCTAGGCAAGAAAGTGAGCTCAGCAGGATTCCATGCTCCAGAGAATTAGCCTGAGGGAGAGAGAGAGAGAAAGATAGATATGGGGACCCAAGCTCTGATGGAATAAGGGTGCTTTAATGATCTTTGTGTGAGCATATATAGGCTGTTAAGGAATTTATTTGACAATGATAAAGATCAGAAAACCAAACGAATAGTAACTGTTACCAAGGAAACAAAGAATTAACAATGGTCATTAGGTCAGAAGACAACCCATATTTCAAGAGGGAGGGTCATGACTAGGAAGAGTAACTGAAGGGAAAGAGTTTACTGAAGTAAATTCATGCATACAATTCATCTCATTATCTCAGTCTTGGGAGCAGGACTGAACTGGTGGTTTACTATAATACTTTTACACAGCAATATTTTCTACTGTAATCTGAAACCAAAAAAAAAAAAAAAAAAGATAAGAAATGACCCATACACTTTCAGAAACTATTCTGACCTGGAAAAAAAATGATAAAATAATCAGAACCACATGGGCATATTTGTTTTTGAGTGTTGTATTTGTATGACACAGCATGAATTGTCTATCAAGGAAACAGGTAATATTTTTAAAAAGCATACTCTTACCCAAGAGGTCTTAAGTGGGAGAAATATGCCATTTATTTTAACAAGCTTAACTTTTTTCAGAGTACTGTTAACAAGCTTCTTTTAACTAATGATGTTCAAAATTCTGCTCCATGAACAACCATTTTGAATAGTAATGAAATACAATAGTAAGGTAAGCATTCATATTTACTTTTGAATGTAAAGTGTTTTTCAAATTTTACAGTTCAAATATGATAGCATCCTCAGTAGAAACAATCATTTTAACTATTTAAGATATACTATATGCAGATGACACCACTCTTATGGCAGAAAGTGAAGAGGAACTAAAAAGCCTCTTGATGAAAGTGAAAGAGGAGAGTGAAAAAGTTGGCTTAAAGCTCAACATTCAGAAAACAAAGATCATGGCATCTGGTCCCATCACTTCATGGGAAATAGATGGGGAAACAGTGAAAACAGTGTCAGACTTTATTTTGGGGGGCTCCAAAATCACCGCAGATGGTGACTGCAGCCATGAAATTAAAAGACGCTTACTCCTTGGAAGAAAAGTTAGAACCAACCTAGATAGTATATTCAAAAGCAGAGACATTACTTTGCCAACAAAGGTCCATTTAGTCAAGGCTATGGTTTTTCCACTGGTAGTGTATGGATGTGAGAGTTAGACTGTGAAGAAAGCTGAGCGCTGAAGAATTGATGCTTTTGAACTGTGGTGTTGGAGAAGACTCTTGAGAGTCCCTTGGACTGCAAGGAGATCCAACCAGTCCATTCTGAAGGAGATCAACTCTGGGATTTCTTTGGAAGGAATGATGCTAAAGCTGAAGCTCCAGTACTTTGGCCACCTCAAGAGAAGAGCTGACTCATTGGAAAAGACTCTGATGCTGGGAGGGATTGGGGGCAGGAGGAGAAGGGGATGACAGAGGATGAGATGGCTGGATGGCATCACGGACTCGATGGACGTGAGTCTGAGTGAACTCCAGGAGTTGTTGATGGATAGGGTGGCCTGGCATGCTGCGATCCATGGGGTCACAAAGAGTCGGACACGACTGAGCGACTGAACTGAATGGAACTGATATATATTTCTGAGAGTTTTTACACAGTCTTGGATGTGTAATGGAAATAATTTAAAATCAATTATGTTGTTGTTCCACCTTTTTGCAAATATGTAGCAAACATTCCTTAAATAGCTTAAATTTGCCTCACTTTATGTACTCTAAACAGACAAACACATAGGGACAACTCTAAAGAAAGTTCATAGAAGTTTCTCTAACTGTGAAGAATACAAAATACAAGAAAAATAACTGATCAAATCATATGAATATTTTCATGCATACATTTATTAAAATGGAACTATAAATTCATTTCACTAAAATGAAACAATCTAAGGCCATGGAAAATATGTAAGAACAATTTTCAAAGGTTAGAATAAAAATATTCATGAAATGATGGCTTTTATAAACCCTAGGTTTCTGCACACAAAGATGCACACATAAACACACTTAAGGTAAAAGCAACTGTGCATAAGTAACAGATCTTTTGGAAGAAACATTTTTAATCTACCTTTTAAAAAAAATTCAAGTGTATTTTAGCATTTATGGTAAAACAAACGTTTACAAATTGTGCATGAATGCCTGCTAAGTCACGTCAATCATGCCTAACAGTTTGCAATCGCATGGACTGTAGCCATCCAGACTCCTCTGTCCATGGGATTTCCCAGGCAAGAATACTGGAGGGGTTGCCATTCTCTAAGGGACCTTCCCAACCCAGGGATCAAACCCAGTTCTCCTATATTGGCAGGCGGATTCTTTACCACTGAGCCACCAGGGTTCACTGAAAATAACCTTTTCTCTTTAGTAAGAATAATCAAAAACACAATATGAGAAATAGTCTACATTTTATTAGCAAATATAGCATGGCACCTATTTAGAACACATTTCCAGACCTATATGGAGAAACTGTAAACCTTTACTGAAGCACATAATGTCTGAAAATCACAGGTTTTACCTGGAAGATGTGGTGACCTAAAGACTCCAGTGACTGCAAATTCAGAACAATTCAAACTCAAAACAAACACGGATATTGCAAATATAAGACTCAGCTGTATCCAGGAGAGCCAACATAATTCTGAATTTAAAAACACAAAAAAACAAAATAGAGGGAAATTACAGATTTCTGTAATTATCTGTAAATCTAATTCTGCCAAATTACAGATGAAGTTATCACTGTATAGACTAGTAAAACTTCAAAATAAATGATGCAAAATGGCAAGAAGGTAGCCAAAGAAGCATACCTAAAGAGAGACTTAGACATTATTTTGAACAATAAAATAGAAGGTAAACACAACAAATTTTTTTTTAAATAACGCAACAGGTGAGGTATTCCAAGGTAACAACAAAAATCAGCGGGGGGTGGGGGCCTGGGGGGGGGGTCAAAGGGCATAAAAGAAAGATTTAGGTTTCAGCATCGTGTAATAAAGAATTTAGGGACTTGGCTGATGGTCCAGTGGTGAGAAATCTGCCTGTCAATGCAGATAACATGGGTTCCATCCCTGGTCAGGAACCATCCCACATGCCTTGAAGCAGCTAAGCTAGTGTGCCACAACTACTGAAGCCCACCTGCTCCAGAGCCTGCCAGTTATTAATACAACGACTGAACCAGTGCCTTAAAGCCAGAGCTCCACAACAAGATAGTAGCTCCTCCTAATCACAACAGAGAAAGCCCAAGTGCATCAGCAAAATCCCAGTATGGCCAAAACTAAATAAATACTAAAACAATAACAACAAAAAAAGAATTTGGCAGGCTTTGGTCCCCAGGTTGTGGAAGTTTCTTAACTACTTGGAATTAAGTAGTTAACTACTTTCAATTTTATTAACTTGGAATTCCCCCACCCCCACCCCATTGGGAATTTCCTTAGTGACTGAAGTAGCTTTATTACTCTCCGTGGGCCCTGATTACTTATGCTAAAAACATGACCTACATGGTGGCCCCTAGTTTAATAATGGGACGACTCAGGTTGTGAGGCTGGCCATTTCAAAAGACCAAGGATGTTACTAGAGGTTTGGGGCTTTGAGCCAGGTGGGCTTATTAGCCCAGCCTCTAAGAAGGGGAGAACGCTGGAGATATTATCAATCCCGCCTATGAGGCTAAACCGCAATAAACACTTGAGTGAGCTTGTTTGGCTGGCAATACTCTGTTTTCTGTCACACTGATGTGCCAGGAGGGTCCCTCGGGATGATGACTATGGGTCAGTTCAAACAAACCCGTTCAGAAGTTAAGAAGCTTATCAAGTCCAAAGAAGCAGCATTTCAGGAAAGAGAGACAGAACAAACAAACAAAAGGACTATGCCTCTTACCTCTAGATGAGTCATTTCTGACTCCTTGCTTTCCTCTTCCTCTGGGATTCCTTCTCAGGTAAGATCAGTCTTGGGAAGGGACCCCTGAGTGTTGAGAATAGGCTGTACAATACTTAGAAAAACACACCGAGGTCCCTGTAACACAGCCCCACACAGAGGGAGGATCTCAACAGGCACAAAACACAATCTTCTAAGTCCAAGGACACAGCAGGGATTTTGGAACACAGAATTAAACGAGGCGTTTTTAGTTTTATTCTTTTCTTCTGAACTCGCGGCCCTTCCTGTGAAAGCCACACGTTCTTGGCTGACCCTCCCGTTCAAACCTTAGGCAAGACCCTGACCAAACTCCATACAGAATAGGACCTCCTTCCTTCACCTCTTCGTGGATCAGGGACCTAGGGGTTGGACAATGCAGGACTTTAAGCAGCGGTCTCTACAAGTTAGAAGGTAGAATTGCCAGAGAAGGACACGGACTCTAGAACGATATCAACAGGAAGCGAACGCGGGCCCCAGGGACCCGGCAGCTAAAAGGACTTCAGAACTTCTAACGGCGATGCGAGGACACACTGGGGACGGGAAAATGGGGACGGTAGTTTGAACGTCCACAGAGACCCCCGAAACCCACGTGTGAAGGACAGCAGGCTGTGGGACTACGAAATCCAGGTTTTAAACAAACTCACCAGAACTCTCTGTCGGTCATTTAAACGCAATTCCGGGTCTGCACGATACTGCGCACGCGCGGGCGGAAGATCCGTTACAAAGGAAGGTGAGTGCGCTACGCCGCGGCCAATGAGAGCGATGTAAGGGGAGAAGGTGGGACGAGGCCGGAAGCGCAGGTGTGTAGGGGCGGGGCCAGTGGGGGCGGAGCTTTACCTCCCCTGACGCCGCCCCTGTCAGTTTTGGGTCTGTTGGTCCTTCTGTCCAGCTGTGCTTCAATTTCTGTCCCTGTTGATGCCTTTAAATCTCTTTGATTTCCTCTGGAGCAGAGCTGCTTCCTGCTTGTTCTAAGTTAATGTTTCACACAACTTAATGCAAAAGAGAAGAATTTTGAGAGCTGCCTCTAAGGAAAGCTGAGATGTTTTCAGCAAGTTGAAAAACGGCTAAAATTCAAAAGCCCCTGTGTGACTGTGTGAAGATGGGTGTCTCCTTAGTGACGAAAAGTAGAATGCAATAACTCAGATGATCTGTTGGGAGTGTCACGAGAGTGTAGGCTCCTCGATTCTGTCTCGTCACAACAAAGATTTGGAGTGACGGACATTAAAGCCCCCCCTCGGCCCGTGTTATAGCTCTCAGGTCTCAAACGGACGGTGTTATAGCCCCTAGACAAATCAGGGTTACAGCTCTGTTTTATTTAGATAATAGCAGGAAATTCCATCTTCAAGATGTGAGGGCGTGTTGACCCAAAGACTCAAAGAGAAGAGTGCCCCAGGGCGTGGGGGGGAGAGGGAGCCCTTTGACTCTTCTTTTTATGTTTTTTTCCCTTCCCCTTGGTCTTGCCCTATGCAAATTGGGCTTACCAGGTTTGCTCTTCTACCCGAAGTTGTCACTCCAGTCCTCAGACCTTCCTTTGTTTTATTTTCGCAGCCTTTTCCCTTTTTTGTCTTTTCAGTTCAGTTCAGTTCACTCGCTCAGTCGTGTCCGACCCTTTGCGACCCCATGAATCGCAGGCCTCCCTGTCCATCACCATCTCCCGGAGTTCACTCAGACTCACGTCCATCGAGTCCCTGATGCCATCCAGCCATCTCATCCTCTGTCATCATCCCCTTCTCCTCCTGCCCCCAATCCCTCCCAGCATCAGAGTCTTTTCCAATGAGTCAACTCTTCGCATGAGGTGGCCAAAGTACTGGAGCTTCAGCTTTAGCATCATTCCTTCCAAAGAACACCCAGGGCTGATCTCCTTTAGAATGGACTGGTTGGATCTTCTTGCAGTCCAAGGGACTCTCAAGAGTCTTCTCCAACACCACACTTCAAAAGCATCAATTCTTCAGAGCTCAGCTTTCTTCACAGTCCAACTCTCACATCCATACATGACCATAGGAAAAACCATAGCCTTGACTAGACGGACCTTTGTTGGCAAAGTAATGTCTCTGCTTTGGAATATGCTATCTAGGTTGGTCATGACTTTTCTTCCAAGGAGTAAGCGTCTTTTAATTTCATGGCTGCAGTCACCATCTGCAGTGATTTTGGAGCCCCCCAAAATAAAGTCTGACACTGTTTTCACTGTTTCCCCATCTATTTCCCATGAAGTGATGGGACCGGATGCCATGATCTTCGTTTTCTTCTCTTTTAGCCACGGCTATTTTGGACTCCTATTTTCTATTCTACCTGTCTAACAGGAGGAAGCCTCAGTAATTGTAACTGTCACATGAGTGTATGTTTTTTCGATTTTTTGTCTCGTCACAACAAAGATTTGGAGTGACAAACATTAAAGCCCCCTAGGCATGTCACAGCTCTCAGGTCTTGGATAGACCGTGTTATAGCTCTCAGGTCTTGAATGGACCGTGTTATAACTCTTAGACAAATCAGTGTTACAGCTCAGTGTTACAGCTCTATTTTATTTAGAAGATAGCAGGAAAATCCATCTTCGAGGCGTGAGGGCACGTTGATCTAAAGAAGAGCGCCCCAGCACTGGGGGAGAGAGAGAGAGCTGGCTCTGGCTCCTCTATTTATATGTTTATCTCTCTCTCTCTCCCTCTCTCTCTCTCTCTCTCTCTCTCTCTCTCTCTCTCTCTCTCTCTCTCTCTCTCTCTCTCTCTCTCTCTCTCTCTCTCTCTCTCTCTCTCTCTCTCGGCCTGTCTTATGTAAATTGGGCCAGCCAGGAGTGTTTTACCTGAGGTCCTCACTCCGGTCTTCAGACCTAATTTTGTTCTATTTTCACGGGGTTTTCCCTTCCTTGTCTGTAGCCACCGCCATTTTGGACTCCTTTTCCCTGTTTTACTTACCTAACATAACCAGAGATCTGGTTACATCAGGGCAGCTAGCTTTTCTCTTAGGAAGTGATTCCGGAAAGAAAGAGGGAGATCGGAATCCACATTGTTGTTTATAACGCAACCACAGAAATGACATACTGTTACTCCTGCCAGAATCTGTTGATATACAGATTGCCCCTGTTAATTGCTGCTCCTGAAGCAACCAATTGCTTTGCTTCTTCCAGGACTGAACAAGTTTCCAAAAAGCAGGACTTTCTGTGCTAAAACTGGGCACGAAACTGGCCAAATGGGACACGTGGATCAAACCAACTGCTCTGCACTTAGTTTCCCAAACACCCTCCCCCGATGTTGGCCTTCTTTCCTACCCTCCTCCTCTTCACCCAGTCCTTGAAAGGATAATCTGGAGAAGAGGTAAAAGAAGACAGGAAAAACAGTGAGAGATCCACAGACAACTGTATCCCAGGAGAGTACACCTTTCTCTTTCAGTGTGAGATTAACAACTTCCCTGGTAGTTTAGTGGTTAAGACACTGCTTCTACTGCAGGTTAAGTGGGTTCAATCCCTGGTGGAAGAGCTAAGATCTCAAAGTTGAAGTTTTAATCATTTCTCACACAGAAAGCATTAATCATTACAACATAAAGGAAAATGTATGTCAAGTTAATAAATTACTTATTAAAGAAAATGTGTTTAGGAGCTTCCCTGGCAGTCCAATGATTAAGACCCCAACTTCTGATGCAGGGTTCCCTGGTGGCTCAGCTGGTAAAGAATCCGCCTGCAATGCAGGAGAACTAGGTTCGATCTTTGGGTTGGGAAGATCACCTGGAGAAGGGAAAGGCTACCCACTCCAGTATTCTGGCCTGAAGAATTCCATGGACACTCCATGTGGTTGCAAAGAGTCGGACACCACTGAGCGACTTTCGCTTTCTTTTTTTCCTATGCAGAAACTTCCCTAGCCAGGGAACTAAGGTCCCCCATGCTTTGGGGTGTGAACAAAAATGAAAAGAAAATATCTTTCTTAAGTATCTGTGAATGGGGACAAATTCTAAGTAGAGGATATTGATACTTATTTTCATGACAAAAGTATCAGTAGGTCAAATCTTACAGTTCCCTGCTGGAACCTCTTGTTCTGAATATGATTTTGATGACTAAGAACTAGGAGAATATTCTCTAGGGAGTTGGCACTCAGGTGTACCTGCTATTTCAGACTGTAGTTGAAATTATATGTGAATTTCCATCTATCAGACATTGAACCCTAACTATAAACAGGGGTTATTTGCCTCAAGATTGATTTTGAGAACTTCTAAGACATTTCAGACAATGAGATATGAAAGTTTCACCTTTGTAAAATGACAGATGGAGAAATGCTTGAAAATCCCTCACAGGTGCTTTGGCTCCATTTTTCTACTCATAATCTAAATGGAGGCAGAGTTCAGTATTTCAAAATAGGAAATAACTCATCTTTGGTAGAAACACATCGCATAGATACAAATTACACAGGCAGACACATGAAATTCCCTTCCTTTGTTCATTTCAGTTCAGTTTAGTCGCTCAGTTGTGTCCTACTGTTTGCGACCCCATGAATTGCAGCACGCCAGGCCTCCCTGTCCATCACCAACTCCAGGAGTTCACTCAAATTCATGTCCATCGAGTCGGTGATGCCATCCAGCCATCTCATCCTCTGTCATCCCCTTTTCCTCCTATCCCCAATCCCTCCCAGCATCAGTCTTTCCCAATGAGTCAACTCTTTGAATGAGGTGGCCAAAGTACTGGAGTTTCAGCTATAGCATCATTCCTTCCAAAGAACACCCAGAACTGATCTCCTTTAGAATGGACTGGTTGGATGTCCTTGCAGTCCAAGGGACTCTCAAGAGTATTCTCCAACACCACAGTTCAAAAGCATCAATTCTTCAGCACACAGCTTTCTTCACATTCCATCTCACATCCATACATGACTACTGGAAAAACCGTAGCCTTGACTAGACGGACCTTAGTCGGCAAAGTAATGTCTCTGCTTTTGAATATGCTATCTAGGTTGGTCATAACTTTACTTCCAAAGAGTAAGTGTCTTTTAATTTCATGGCTGCAATCACCAACTGTGATTTTGGAGCCCCAAAAATAAAGTCTGACACTGTTTCCATTGTTTCCCCATCTATTTCCTATGAAGTGATGGGACCAGATACCATGATCTTCGTTTTCTGAATGTTGAGCTTTAAGCCAACTTTTTCACTCTCCTCTTTCACTTTCATCAAGAGGCTTTTTAGTTCCTCTTCACTTTCTGCCATAAGGATGGTGTCATCTGCATATCTGAGGTTATTGATATTTCTCCCAGCAATCTTGATTTCAGTTTGTGCTTCTTCCAGCCCAGCATTTCTCATGATGTCCTCTGCATATCAGTTAAATAAGCAGGGTGACAATATACAACCTTGACGTACTCCTTTTCCTATTTGGAACCAGTCTGTTGTTCCATGTCCCGTCTATGTGTTGCTTCCTGACCTGCATATAGGTTTCTCAAGAGGCAGGTCAGGCGGTCTGGTATTCCCATCTCTTTCAGAATTTTCCATAGTTTATTGCAATCCAAACAGTCAAAGGCTTTGGCATAGTCAATAAAGCAGATATAGATGTTTTTCTGGAACTTTCTTGCTTTTTTGATGATCCAGTGGATGTTGGCAATTTGATCTCTGGTTCCTCTACCTTTTCTAAAACCAGCTTGAACACCTGAAGGTTCACGGTTCACGTATTGCTGAAGCCTGGCTTGGAGAATTTTGAACATTACTTTACTAGAGTGTGAGGTGAGTGCAATCGTGTGGTAGTTTGAGCATTCTTTGGCATTGCCTTTCTTTGGGATTGGAATGAAAACTGACATTTTCCAGTCCTGTGGCCACTGCAGAGTTTTCCAATTTTGCTGGCACATTGAGTGCAGAACTTTCACAGAATTATCTTTTAGGATTTTAAATAGCTCAACTGGAATTCCATCACATCCACTAGCTTTGTCCATAGTGATGTTTTCTAAGGCCCACTTGACTTCACATTTCAGAATGTCTGGCTCTAGGTGAGTGATCACACCATCGTGATTATCTTGGTCATGAAGATCATTTGTGTACAGTTCTGTGTATTCTCACCACCTCTTCTTAATATCTTCTGCTTCTGTTGGATCCATACCATTTCTGTCCTTTATCGATCCCATCTTTGCATGAAATGTTCTCTTGGTGTCTCTAATTTTCTTGAAGAGATCTCTAGTGTTTCCAGTTCTGTTGTTTTCCTTTATTTCTTTGCATTGATTGCTGAGGAAGGCTTTCTTATCTCTTCTTGCTACTCTTTGGAACTCTGCATGAGGTGCTCATATTTTCTTTTTCTCCTTTGCTTTTCACTTCTCTTCTTTTCACAGCTATTTATAAGGCCTCGCCAGACAGCCATTTTGTTTTTTTGCATTCCTTTTCCATGGGGATGGTCTTGATCACTGTCTCCTATTCAATGTCACGAACCTCAGTCCATAGTTCATCAGCACTCTATCTATCAGATGTAGTCCCTTAAATCTATTTCTCACTTCCACAGTATAATCATAAGGGATTTGATTTATGTCATACCTGAATGATCTAGTGGTTTTCCCTACTGTCTTCAATTTAAGTCTGAATGTGGCAATAAGGAGTTCATGATCTGAGCCACAGTCACGTCCTGGTATATATATATATATTTTTTTTTTGCTGACTGTATAGAGCTTCTCCAACTTTGGCTGCAAAGAATATAATGAATCTGATTTCAGTGTTGACCATCTGGTGATGTCTATGTGTAGAGTCTTCTCTTGTGTTGTTGGAAGAGGGTGTTTACTATGACCAGTGCATTCTCTTGGCGAAACTCTATTTGCCTTTGCCCTGCTTCATTCTGTATCCTAAGGCCAAATTTCCATTACTCCAGGTGTTTCTTAACTTCAATTCAGTTCAGTTCAGTTCAGTCGCGCAGTCGTGTCTGACTTTTTGCGACCCCATGAATCGCAGCACGCCAGGCCTCCCTGTCCATCACCATCTCTCGGAGTTCACTCAGACTCACTTCCATTGAGTCCGTGATGCCATCCAGCCATCTCATCCTCTGTCATCCCCTTCTCCTCCTACCCCCAATCCCTCCCAGCATCAGTCTTTTCCAATGAGTCAGCTCTTCTCATGGGGTGGCCAAAGTACTGGAGTTTCAGCTTCAGCATCATTCCCTCCAAAGAAATCCCATGGCTAATCTCCTTCAGAATGGACCGGTTGGATCTCCTTGCAGTCCAAGGGACTCTCAAGAGTTTTCTCCAACACCACAGTTCAAAAGCATCAATTTTTCGGCTCTCAGCTTTCTTCACAGTCCAACTCTCACATCCATACATGACCATAGAAAAAACCATAGCCTTCACTAGATGGATGTTTGTTGGCAAAGTAATGTCTCTGCTTTTGAATATGCTATCTAGGTTGGTCATAACTTTTCTTCCAAGGAGTAAGCGTCTTTTAATTTCATGGCTGCAGTCACCATCTGCAGTGATTTTGGAGCCCCCAAAAATAAAGTCTGACACTGTTTCCACTGTTTCCCCATCTATTTCCCATGAAGTGATGGGACCAGGTGCCATGATCTTCGTTTTCTTAATGTCGAGCTTTAAGCCAACTTTTTCACTCTCCTCTTTCACTTTCATCAAGAGGCTTTTTAGTTCCTCTTCACTTTCTGCCATAAGGGTGGTGTCATCTGCATATCTGAGGTTATTGATATTTTTCCTGGCAATCTTGATTCCAGCTTGTGCTTGTTCCAGTCCAGCGTTTCTCATGATTTTATCTGCATAGAAGTGAAATAAGCAGGGTGACAATATACAGTCTTGACATACTCCTTTTCCTATTTGGAACCAGTCTGTTGTTCCATGTCCAGTTCTAACTGTTGCTTCCTGACCTGCATACAGATTTCTCAAGAGGCAGGTCAGGTGGTCTGGTATTCCCATCTCTTTCAGAATTTTCCACAGTTGATTGTGATCCACACAGTCAAAGGCTTTGGCATAGTCAATAAAGCAGAAATAGATGTTTTTCTGGAACTCTCTTGCTTTTTCCATGATCCAGGGGTTGTTGGCAATTTGATCTCTGGTTCCTCTGCTTTCTCTAAAACCAGCTTGAACATCAGGGAGTTCACGGTTCACGTATTGCTGAAGCCTGGCTTGGAGAATTTTGAGCATTACTTTATTAGCATGTGAGATGAGTGCAATTGTGTGGTAGTTTGAGCATTCTTTGGCATTGCCTTTCTTTGGGATTGGAATGAACACTGACCTTTTCCAGTCCTGTGGCCACTGCTGAGTTTTCCAAATTTGCTGGCATATTGAGTGCAGCACTTTCAGAGCATCATCTTTCAGGATTTGAAACAGCTCAACTGGAATTCCATCACCTCCACTAGCTTTGTTCATAGTGATGCTTTCTAAGGCCCACTTGAGATCACATTCCAAGATTCTGGCTCTAGATTAGTGATCACATCATCATGATTATCTGGGTCGTGAAGATCTTTTTTTTTACAGTTCTTCCGTGTATTCTTGCCACCTCTTCTTAATATCTTCTGCTTCTGTTTTTTTACATGTAGCTGTCCAATATTCCCAGCACCATTTAGTGAAGAGATTGTCTTTGCCCCATTGTATATTCTTGCCCTTTTTGTCAAAAATAAGGTACCCATAGGTGCGTGGGTTTATTTCTGGGCTTTCTATCTTGGTCCATTGGTCTATATTTCTGTTTTTGTGCCAGCACCATACTATCTTGATGACTGTACCCTTGTAGTATACACTGAAGTCAGGAAAGTTGATTCTTTCAGCTCCATTCTTCTTTCTCAAGACTGCTTTGGCTATTCAGGGTCTTTTGTGTTTCCATATGAATTATAAATGTCTTTGTTCTAGTTGTGTGAAAAATACCATTGCTAATTTGATAGGGATCACATTGAATCTGTAGATTGCATTTGGTAGTATAGTCATTTTCACAATACTGATTCTTCCTACCCTGGAACATGTAATATTTCTCCATCTGTATACGTCATCTTTGAATTCTTTCATTAGTGTCTTATGGTTTTCTATGTACAGTTCTTTTGTCTCCTTAGGTAAATTTATTCCTAGATATTTCTTTTTGTTGCAATGGTGAATGGGATTGATTTCTTAATTTCTCTTTCTGATTTTTCATTGTTACTATATAGAAATGCAAGTGATTTCTGTGTATTGATTTTGTATCCTGCAACTTTGCCAAATTCACTGATTAGCTCAGTAATTTTCTATCTTTAGGGTTTTCCATGTACAGTATCTTGTCATCTGCAAACAGTGAGAGCTTTAATTCTTTTCCAATCTGGATTCATTTCTTTTTCTTCTCTGATTGCTGTAGCTAGGACTTCGAGAACCATGTTGAATAATAGTGGTGAACGTGGACACCCTTGTCTTGTTTCTGATCTTAGGGGGAATGCATTCAATTTTTCACCATTGAGAATAATGTTTGCTGTAGGCTTATCATATATGTTGATGTAGATTCCTTCTATGCCCATTTTTTAAAGACTTTTAATCATAAATGGATGCTGAATTTTGTCAAAGACCTTGTCTACATCTATTGAGATGATCATATGGTTTTTTTCTTTCAATTTGTTAATATGGTGTATCACATTGATTGATTTGCATATATTGAATCCTTGCATCCCTGGAATAAACCCAACTTTATTGGGTGTATGAGCTTTTTGATGTGTTGCTGAATTCTGTTTGCTAAAATTTTGTTGAGGATTTTTGCATCTATGTTCATCAGTGATATTGGCCTGTAGTCTTTTTTTGTGTTGTCTTTTTCTGCTTTTGGTATCAGTGTGATGGTGGCCTTGTAGAATGAATTTGGAAGTGTCCCTTCCTCTGCAATTTTTTGAAAGAGTTTTAGAAGGATAAGCATTAGCTCTTCTCTAAATGTTTGATAGAATTCTCCTGTGAAGTCATCTGGTACTGGGCTTGTTTTGTGGGAGATTATTGATCACAGCTTCAATATCAGTCCTTGTAATTGGGTTGTTTATAACTTCTTTATCTTCCTGGTTCAGTCTTGGAAGATTGAACTTTTCTAATAATCTGTCCATTTCTTCCAGGTTATCCATTTTATTGCCATATAGTTGTTCATAATAGTCTCTTATAATCTTTGTATTTCTGCATTGTCTGCTGTAACCTCTCTTTTTTCATTTCTAATTTTGTTGATTTGATCTTTCTTTTTTTCTTGATGAGTCTGGCCAAAGGTTTGTCAATTTTGTTTATCTTCTCAAGGAACTAGCTTTTAGTTTTATTAATCTTTACTATTATTCCTTTCATTTCTTTTTCATTTATTTCTGCTCTGATCTTTATGATTTCTTTCCTTCTACTAATTTTTTGTTCTTTTTTCAGTTGCTTTAGGTGTAAAGTTAGGTTGTCTATTTGATGTTTTTCTTGTTTCTTGAGGTAGGATTGTATTGCTATAAACTTCCCTCTTAGAACTGCTTTTGCTGCAACCCATAGGTTTTGAGTTGTCATGTTCTCATTGTCGTTTGTTTCTGGAAATTTGTTGATTTCCTTTTTGATTTCTTCAGTAACCTGTTGGTTATTTAGAAACGTATTGTTTAATCTCCATGTGTTTGTGTTTCTTATAGTTTTTTCTTGTAATTGATATCTATCCTCATAGTGCGGTAGTCAGGGTAGATCCTTGATACAATTTTAATATTCTTAAATTTACTGAGGTTTGACTTGTGACCCAAGATGTGGTCTATCCTGGAGAATATTCTATATGCACTTGAGAAGAAGATGTACTCTTCTGCATTTGGATGGAATGTCCTGAAGATATCAATGAGATTCATCTCATCTAATGTGTCATTTAAGACTTGTGTTTCTGTTTTAATTTTCTGTTTTGATGATCTGTCCATTGGTGTGAATAGGGTGTTAAAGTCTCCTACTATTATTGTGTTACTGTCAATTTCTCCTTTTATGTCTGTTAGTGTTTGTCTTATGTATTGAGGTGCTGCTATGTTGGGTGCATAGATATTTACAATTGTTGTCTTCCTCTTGGACTGATCCCTTGATCATTATGTAGTGTCCTTCCTTATCTCTTGTAATATTCTTTATTTTAAGGTCTATTTTGTCCAGCTTTCTTTAGCTTCCCATTAGGATGGAATATAATTTTCCATCCTCTCACTTTCATTCTAAATGTGTCTTCAGGTCTGAAGTGGGTTTCTTGTAGACAGCATATATATGTCTTATTTTTTAATCCATTCAGCCAGTCTGTGTCTTTTGGTTGGAGCATTTAATCCATTTACATTTAAAGTAATTATTGATATATATGTTCCTAGACTGATATATATGTTCCTATTTATTTCTTATATAGTCAAGAAATACAAGAAAAGAAAAAAGGTCTACAAAATCAACCCCAAACAATTAACAAAATGGCAATAGGAACATATATATCAATACCAGAAAAGGGTTATTGACTGAATGCTATCTACTATGATTTTTCTGATATTTATTTAGACCTTATTTTCTTAAATTAAATACTTTTCTATATTTTTTAGATCATTAATTGTTCTTCCCAGTATGAACTACCTAGCATTTCCTGATGTGTATGTTTAGAACAAAACTCTTTCATCACTCATTACATTTGTAGGATCTCTCCTCAGCATACACTGATGCTGAGTGAGGTGATGGCTCACTTCAAGGCTTTGTCACATTATTTATATTTGTATGAATCCACTTATGTTGAGTAAGGTTTGAATGGCAATTAAAGGCCTTCCACATTCTGTACATTAGTAAGGCTTCTCTCCAGTGTGAATTCACTGATGAACAAGATACGAATGTCTGTTAAAGGCTTTGCCACATTTGTACATTTGTAAGGTTTTTTGTACATTTATAAGATTTCTCTCTAGTATGAATTCTCTGATGTTTAGTGATATTTGAGTAACAGTTGAAGGCTGTGTCACATTCTTTACATTTGTAAGGCTTCTCTCCAGTATGAATTCACTGTTGCTGAGCAAGGGAGGAACGCCAGTTAAAGGCTTTGCCACATTCTGTATATTTGTAAGGTTTCCCTTCAATATGAATTTTCCAATGTCTCTTTAGACTTGATGATTTATTAAAGACTTTCCCACATATATTACACTTATAATGTTCTTTCTTAGTATGACTTTCCTGATGTGAAGCATTGAAGACAGGTTGAGAACTCCACCACATTCACTAAATGTGCAGTTCTTCTCTCCAGTGTGCATGCTTCCCTGTGTAATAAGATTTGAACTTTGATAAAGTATATTATTACATTAATTCCTTTTACCATGGTTCTCTGAACATTTTCTCTGATATTTCATGAGACCAGAGTCTTGGTCAAAGTGATTCCTAGATTCAAGGCATGGGTAGATTCTGGCTCCATCATAAACACTGTTGTAATGATTGAAGATGGAGCTGTTGCTTAAGGCCTCACTTGTTGGATTACACATGGAAGGTTGTTCCACGTTATAATATCCATTGAATGATGATGGCTGGATAAAGACTTTCTCATTATTATCAACATTATAGATATTGGAATAGGGAGAAAATGTTTGTTGGTGGGAAAATAATGAGCCCTCACTAAAGGATCTCTCAAATTGATCATAGTGAGATTTTCTTCCCTCATTTTCAAATCTCTGGCTTCCAGACATGTATGACTGACTGTTTAATTCAAACCTATATTCATACTGGTTTGAGTAATTATTTGTAGCATAGACTAGATGATTTTCCATGTTTTCCAAAATTCATTCAGAGAATATACATATATTTTTAATCATGTGGGTCTTACAAAAACTTGTTTTTCTGCCAAAATTACTGACTTCCAATGAAATTTTTCCCAATTTGATGTATATCCTCAATTTCTTTTGGCAATCATGTTTTCATTATGAGTAACTGTCCTAATTGGTTACATCCAAAATAACATCCTTTTGGCCCTTCACAGGCCTCCTTACATTCCCACTCTTTCATTAAGTAAATTTCCAAGCCAAGAACTCTCAGAATTTCCCAGCACATTACACGTGAATTTCCTATGCATGGCTTCTTTGGGAACAAACATTGGATGTCATGAGAAGATATCACCGAAAGATAACAAATAACCAAGAGCCCATTTAACTTTGAGTGAACATGCTTTACAATTGTATGCAATGTTGACAAACCCTTAGCCAGATTAAGAAGAGGTGAGATGCAACTAAAATGAGAAATAAAAGGAGAGACATAATAATTGATACCATAGAGCTAAAAGTAATTATATCATGCTACTCTGAACAATACTACAACAAAAAATTGAAGACCTCAACAACAACAACAAAAAGATTGAATTTCTGGAAACAGAACCCCTTAGGTATTAGCATGAATGAATTAAAAATTACAAAATACCTACAACTATTAAATAGACTAAAAGAGTAACTAAAAAAAAAAACAACCCTGGAGTAGATGAATTAACTGGATTACTCCAGCAACACTAAGAAAAATTAGCATCAATTCTCCATAAGGGATCAATATGTACACATGGCTATTTTTAAAATGGATAACCAACAAGGACCTACTGCATAGCACAGGGAACTCTGCTCAACATTGTGTGACAGCCTGGATGGGATGGAAGTTTGGGAGAAAATTCATACCTAAATATGTTGGCTGAGTCCCTTTGTTGTTCAGCTTTAACTATCTCATTTTTGTTAGTTGGCTACATTCCAATATAAAATAAAAAGTTAAAGAGAAGTTTAAAAAATGAATTCTATGAGTTAATAGACATATTAAATGGTTTTACAATTGGGGCAAATACACTTGAAATGTCTAATGTTCATTAGTATTATTTTTCTCAATTCCATATATATGCATTTATATACGATATTTGTTTATCTTTTTCTGAGTTACTTTACTCCGTGACAATCTCAGGGAGTGGAATGGGCATGGGGGGGGAGGCTCAAGTGGGAGTGAAGATATATATATATATATATATATATATATATATATATATGTATGTATGATTGATTTGTATTGATGTATGGCAGAGATCATCACAACACTGCAAAGCAATTTCCTCCAATCTAAAAAAAAATAAGGGATGAAGTAAAACAAAATTGGGAGGTAGAAACTGAGGATAACACTTTAAGACTTTAGGGAGGTGCTTTACATTCTGATGAAATGACTGAGTCTGAACTTTGGAGACTCATGTTTGAAATTTCAATCAGAAATTAGAATGCAGGAAATATATATCTGTTCCCAGTATTTCTGGAATTTTGTCAACTAATCTCAGTATCTCCAGGACTCTGCTCACACCTGTCTGACGTGAGGCTGACACAGAACTTCCAAAGGGGTTAACACTGAGTTTGTCAGAACTGTTAGTAGCATTTCCTAGGTCCTCCAAAGTAGTGGAAGAGCAACCAGATTATGCAGGTCCTCACAGACAGTGAATGTGAGGGAAAACCACTGGAGCTGAAGAACACATGGAGGTTTAAGAACCCAAGAATTAGGCCGGAGAACTCCCTCTATGACAACAACAGAAATAAACTCAGGTTTCTCAAAGATCATTCTAATGAAGCAGATTTTCCCAAACCAAATTTTTAGCCTGGTTTCCTCTGTGATCTTTAGACCTCTCACCTGTGTCATCTGCTTCATTCATTCACACGTAGCCCAGGGATTCTTCCTTTACTCCACAAAGAGGACCTGTTCATTAGAAAAATAAACATAATTAGGAGTTTGGGATTAACATATACACTGTGCATGTGTGTGCAAGGTTGCTTCAATCTTGTCCAACCATAGCCCACGAGGCTCCTTTGTCTATGGGATTTTCCAGGCAAGAATGCTGGAGTGAGTTGCCAGGCCCTCCCCCAGGGGATCTTCCCAACCCAGGGGTCAGACCTGCCTCTCTTATGCCTACCTGCACTGGCAGGTATGTTCTTTACTGCTAGTGCCACCTGGGAAGCCCATATATACTGTAGTATATATAAAATAGATAATCGATGAATGCCAACTGTGTAGCACAGGGAACTATACTCAATATCTTGCAATAACATGTAAGGGAAGAGAATCTGATTTGACTGATGAAAACGTATGGTTACAAAACTGGGTATCTCTACTGAACACAGTTGCCTGTTCATATTTCAAAGCCAACTAAAAACAAAGAGAACTGGAAGAAATGAGCTTCCACATTAACTGGATTGGCTTATCCACATTCTTCACTAAATCTTTCAAAGACATTCATTTAAAGACAAAGGGGAAATTACAGGCTCCCCTGGTGGCTCATTGGTGAAGAATTCGCCTGCCAACACAAGAGACATGAGTTCAATCCCTGGTCCAGGAAGATCCTACATGCCAGAGAGCAACTGAACCCATGTGCCACAAGTACTGAGCCTGCAAGCTAGAGCCTGGAAACTGCAACTACTGAGCCCACGTGCTACACTACTGAAGCCTGCAAGCCCTAGAGCTGGTGCTCTGTAATAAGAAGCCCATGCACCACAACTAGAGAGTAGCCCCCCCCCCCAACTGCCTCCTCCCCCACACCATAATTAGAGAAAAGCCCTAGCAACAACAAAGAGCCAGCACAGCAATAAATAAATAAATAAAAAGATAAAGGGTAAATTAGGAACTTCATAGTATGTGAATCTGGTGTCAAACACCTGAATCAGTGAATATCAAGTGTAACTGGATAAATCGGTGTCTGGTGACTGAAACACTAAGGACAACTGTCATTGGATGGATGTTTTGGGGGAAAATGAGGAAATCTGAATCTTGAAAAAAATATCAATTTCATGCAAATTTCAGTCCATACATACCTCCCATATTCTGTATCCCTAATAGTGCATTTAAATAGTAAGTCTTTTTTTTTTTTTTAAACCAGTGTAGAGAATAGACTGATTTTTTTCTCAGAATTTTTTAAGGAATTCTGGACCACTAAGGTCATTCTGTTAATATGTGCCTTTTGTTTCTTAATCCTATTCTAAGAGCTGATCTTGTATCCAGATTTAAGGTTAACTCCTCCACTTTCACTGTATTCACTAAGATCCCAACACCCACATCCAACCTGATGGGAATGCTGATTACAGTGCCTTCCCGTGTTGATCTCTCACAAAGGGAATATTTTCAATAACTGAAAGTTACTAATTCATGGTGAGAATGCTTCATGCACTATAGGAAGTCTAAATGCAGACAATGGCAAAGAAACTCAGGGAGAGAGAAGAGAGCTGATTGTGACTCATAAGAATAAAAATAAATAAATAACATAAGTAGCTGAAAATAATCTTGCTAGGCAAGAATATCATAAGTAGAGAATTAAATATTTGTATGTTTTCAATTCAGGGCATTTCAGGAGGAAAAGCAGACAGTCTCTAACCTGGATCAGATCATTTACCTGAGAATCTGCCATTTGCTCCTCCCTCTTCCTCCTGCCCTGGGTAGTTTTCTCACCAAGGTTACATGGAGGAATGACAGCAGCATCATGAGACTATACCTTCAAAGGCATCAGCCAGTTCCTTTGCCTACTCCCAACACCCTCACAGGCAGAAGGACCTTAAAAATCTGAGAAGACCCACCTCTTGGTCTCAGAAAAGATTCAGGAACAATCAGCTCCTATGTGAATTCCGCCCTGTGAGTTGTTCTTTGTTTACCTCTCTCCTCTCCTATGGAGGTCCCCAAGTTCTGCTCCCCCAGGGTAAGGGCTGCCTGACTTGCCCTTCAAACCCGTGTTGAACAGAACTTACTGCCTCTCCTTGGACTAAATGGTCTAAACTCCCTCAGGAGCTCAAGGATTTAACGCTGGTCACACCTCAGAATCATCTGGAGCACTTCATCTAAAGAACACTGACGCTCCTACAGGACCAACTGATGGACTCTGTAAGGAAGGCACATGTGACATTACTTATTAATGCTGGTCATATGACCCTAATGAGAAACCAATAGGAACCACTTAGCCAAATGTTACTCCCACACGCCCCGCCCCGCCCCGCCTTGAGGCGTTACAAAGTCTCCCTCAGTCGTGTCCAACTCTTTGCAACCTCATGGGCTATAGCCTGTCAGGCTCCTCTGTCCATGGGGATTCTCTAGGCAAACATACTGGAGTGGGTTGCCATGCCCTAGTCCAGGGGATCTTCCCAACCCAGGGATCAAACCCGTGTTTTCCCCATTGCAGGCGGATTCTTTACCATCTGAGCCACCAGGGAGACCACAAAGCCCTTTGGGATTGGTTCTTTCCTCTAAGAAGTTAGCAGGTTGGAAGTGGGGCCATGAAATGACTCTTTAAAAAGTTCCCTTTTAGTGCTGGTGCTCCCTCAAGACCTGTCTCCTTTGCAAAACTTCTTGAACCGCCACTGCACTGTATGTTCATTAGCAGTTCCTGGGCCAAATTGTTGCTGATGTTGTCTGTTGTCTTCGCTGCTTTAAGACCCATGTTGAACTTCAATAAAAAATGTTGCTCAAATTTGCTTTTTGTCTAACATCTTTTCCATAGTCTAAAATAAATAGCAAGTGATGTCATTAGCAAAAAAAAAAAATTAAGTGTGAAATGCACATCAAAATGATGTATAACATAACCACGTTTCAGAAAGTATTCCAATATCAAATCCCAAAGTTCAACAATGAAAAACTGCAATTACTTTGCACTTCATCTAGAGAAAGCCCCAATCAGCAATGAAGACCCAGCATAACCAAAACTGAATGAATAAATAAATAAACTATTAAAAATGACGATATTATATCTTCGCTATACGTTAGTTAGAATTCTTCTCTAGAACAGTCCAGTCATGGACCTTTTTTTTTTTTGGTTATCTTTATTACAAATTTAATCTATTAGTGATGGGTCTGTTCAGATTTCCCTTTCTTCCTCAGTCAGTCCTGGCAGGTTGTTTTTTGCTTTCGCTCAGAATTTCAAAATTATATGTAGAAATAATTAGGTATCCTGAAAATTTCCTGAAGTCATTGATTAGTTCTCATAGATTCTTGGTGGAGTCTTCAGGGATTTCTATATACAGCATTCTGTTATCTGCAAGTAGTGACAGTTTTACTTCTTCCCTTCTCATTAGGATTCCATTTATTCCATAGGCTGATTGCTATGCTAGGTCTTTTAATACTGTGTTAATAGAAATGGTGAGGGTGGGCATCCTTAATCTTGTTATTGATCTTAGGGAAAAGTCTCTCAGCGGGTCCTGGATCCATGGAAATAAGGACAGGGTGATGGACTGGATGCTTATGAGGGCACAGTTATTAATAAAAACGCAGGAAATGAAAGCATCAAAACACACCTCCCATTTATCTACTTTTGGGTTTGGGGAAATTTTGAACACCAGCTGTGGAGAAGTGCCAGAAGGAGCCAAACTAAACTCATCTGTTTTCTCATCTGTTCAGTGAGGTGAGGTCCACAGGTGGGCTTAGACCTGACATAGCCTCAGGGGCGGTGGAGATTTGTGTAATGCCTGCTTGTAGGTAGTAAAAGAAAACTGGGAGGTAGAAAGAGGGGATTACATTTTATGATTTTAAGGTGCTTTACCCTCTGATGAAATGCCCGAGTCTGAACTTTGGAGACTTATGTTTTAAGAGTCTATTGAAAATTAGAAAGCAGGAAGCATATATCCTTCCCCAGTATTTCTGGAATCTTGTCAACTAGTCCCAGGATCTCCTCAACTCTCCTCACACTTTTCTGACTTGAGGCAGACATAAAAATTTTAAAAGGGTTTAACACAGAGTTTGTCAGAACTGTTAGCAGCTTTTCCTAGGTCCCCCAAAACAGTGGAAGAGCAGCCAGATTATGCAGATCGTCACAGACCAGGGGGAAGGTTTTGGCTCTCAGTGAATGTGAGGGCAAACCACTGGAGCTGAAGAACACATGGAGGATTTAAGAGCACAGAATGGGGCGTCATGTCCCTCTTTGACAGAAATAAACCCAGGCTTCTCAAAAATCCTTCTAGTGAAGCCAATCTCCCCAAACTATCTGAATAAATCTGGCTTCCTCTGTGGTCTTTGGATCTCTCACCTGTGTCATCTTCTTCATTCATTCACATCTAGCCCAGGGATTCTTCCAAAATGGGGACACATTCATTAGAAAAATACACATAATTAGGAGTTTGGGATTAACATATACACTCTAGTATATATAAAATAGATAACCAACAAGGATCTGCTGCTAGCATAGGAAATTATACTCAATACCTATAATAATCTATAAAGGAAAAGAACCTGACTTGACTCATGAAAAGCTCTCCTTACAAAACTCAGTATCTCTACTAAAACAATTGCCTGTTCATATTTCAAAGCCAACTCGGAGCAAAGAGAAACTAGAAGAAATGGAGTTTCAATATTAACCAGGATGGCTTATGCACATCCCTCACTAAATCTTTCCAAGATCAGTATTAAAGATAATGGGGGAAAAACAAGAACTTCATAAGTGTGGGAATCTGACAGAAAACACTTGAATCATGAACTTCAGGTGTAAGGGGATAAACTGGTGTCAGGTGACTGGAACACTCAAGAGGACTCATTGTCACTGCTCAGATATTTTTGACAAAAATAAAGGAAATATCAATCTATCTTTAAAAAATCTTTTATGCAAATTTCAATCCATAGATAACTACTCTTTTTCTGTATCCCTAACCATACATTTAAATACTTGAGTCCTTCTTACCAGTGTATAGTCTCTAATTTTTTTTTTCAGAAATTTCTAAGGAATCCTGAACCACTAAGTTCATCCTGTTTATATGTGCGTTTTCTTATTCCAGCTCTAAAGAGTTGATGTTGTATCCAGATGTAAGGAAATGACTCCACTTTCCCCTTATTCACTAAGATACCAATGTCCCACCCCATCCCAATGGGTATCTTAGTTATTGATCCCTTCCTGTGTTGATCTCTCACAAAGGCCGTATTTTCAATACTTGAAATTCACTCATTCATACTGAGAATTCATCATGCTTTACAGGGAGCCTAGATGCAAACAGTGGAGATGTAAGAAAAAGTAGTCTAAAGGGCTGGGTCTTCATTATTGTAATAAATAAAAGTTTAAAAATACACTTTCAAAACAAGCTACCTAGGCAAGAACACCAAAAGTAGATATAGGTTTGCAGGTTCTCAAACCATGACATTTCCGGAGGAAAACCAAACCCAGTCTCTAAACACAAGCAGGACATTTACCTTAGAAGCTGCCATTTCTTCCTCTTCTTCCTCCTGCCCTGGATCATTTTCTCATCAAGGTTATGTGGAAGAATCACATTAGATTCGTGAGATTATGCCTTCAAAGGTGTCAGCATAGCTCCTCGCCTTCTCCCAACATACCTACAGGCAGAAGGACCTTGAAAAGCTGAAAAGGCCACAGTCTCCTGTCTTTTGTCTCAGGAGAGATTTGGGAACAATCAGCTCCTACATGGAGATCAATCTATGAGGTTTTCCTTGTTGTCAACACTTCTCTCTTCATATAAATACCTGCACAAATTCTGCTAACATGGGGTGTGTGGGATGCACTGACTTGCCCCTTCAAAGCCCATGGAGAGCAGAACTTGTTGCCTGTCCTCGGACTAAAGCATGGTCTGAACTCATAATCATACCCAGAAAACCATGTGCTTAACCCGGGCCTCCCCTTACAATTCCCTAGAGCCACTTCCTACAAGCCACACTGATGTTCCCACAGAGCCAACTGAGAAGTCTGTGAGGAGGGCACCGGTGAGGTTATTTCTTAACACTGGTCATGTGATCTTGATGGGAAATCACCTGGCTGAATGGTTTTTTCCTGAACCTTGAAAATGAAGAAAATCTTTGGGATCACGGCCCGACTCTAAGAAGCTATGAATCCGGAGGTTTGAGGTGGAACCCGTGCAATGAGTCTATAACTAAAGTTTCCTGCTGGTGCTGATGTTGCTTTCCCAAGATCCATTTTCAGTAGCCCTGAGCTAGAGATACCACACCCAGCACACCTGGGATCTCTAAGCAGTGTGAGCATTTGGGGTTGGAACTTCTAGAAGCACAAGTTCTGTCAGATTGATATCCCGAGGAGAAGGTTTAAACATGGGAAATTTGCTTGAATAGTTCAATAAATTTTTTTTCTCCTATATTTATTGGTTATGGTGCATCTTTGTTGTTGTGTGTTGGCTTCTCATTGCAGTGGTTTCTTTCCTTGTGGAGCACAGGTTCTAAGGCACCTGGACTTCAGCAGTTGCAGCTCCTAGGTTCTAGAGTACAGACTCAGTAGTTGTGGTGCAAGGGCTTAGTTGTCCCAAGGCATGTGGGATCTTCCCAGACCAGGGGCTGAACCAGTGTCCCTTGCACTGCAAGATGTATTCTTAACCACTGGGCCACCAGGGAAGCCACCAATAAACCTTAATTGGTAAACAGGACTCTCAACTTTTCTGTTTCCTACTGGCAGAAACGTGTTCACAGTTTCTCATAGAGAAATTGAGGTTCAAGCCATCCAAATTGTCAACAAAGGCACACAGGCTACATCCTATCCTATCACACCCCCTACTGGCAGACAGTGGAAGAGCTCGTCTCACCAACTCTTCCTGCGCTTTTCCTGACAGGGATGTTGTTCAGTCCCTCAGTTCTATACGACCCTTTGCCACTCCATGAAAGACCCTATGCAGCATGCCAGGCTTCCCTGTACTTCACCATCTTCCAGAGTTTGCTCAAACACATGTCCACTGAGTGGGTGAAGCCATCCAACCATCTCATCCTCTATATCCCCTTCTCCTCCTGCCTTCAATCCTTCCCAGCTTCGGGGTCTTTTCCAATGAGTCGGCTCTTCGCATCAGGTGGCCAAAGCATTGGAGTTTCAGCTTCAGTCCTTCCAATGAATACTCATTGATTTCCTTTAGGATTGACTGGTTTGATATCCATGCTGTTCAAGGGACTCCCAAGAGTCTTCTCCAGCACCACAATTTGAAAGAACCAATTCTTTAGCACTCAGCCTTTTTTATGGTCAACACAAAGTCAGGGAAGTAGTCAATACATCATAGAACACATCAATTCCTGCTATAAATTCTGAAGCAGCAAAGAAAAATAATAGGATGTTGAATTCATCCAAAAGGTTCTGTTTTGTTATGGTAATGTCCTTCCCTGCTGTGCATGCAGGCTAAGTCCCTTTCAGTCATGTATGACTCTTTGCAATGCCATGAACTGTAGCCCGCCAGGTTGCTCTGTCCATGGAATTCTCCAGGCAAGAATATTGGAGTGGGTTGCCAGTCCCTTCTCCAGGGGCTCTTTCCCACCTAGAGATGGAATCCACGTCTGTTCCAGTCTCCTATTTTGGCAGGCGGGTTCTTTGCCACTAGCGCCACCTGGCTTAGTTCAGTTCAGTCGTTGCAACCCCATGAATCGCAGCACGCCAGGCCTCCCTATCCATCACAAACTCCTGGAGTTCACTCAGACTCACGTCCATCGAGTCACTGATGCCATTCAGCCATCTCATCCTCTGTCATCCTCTTCTCTTCCTGCCCCTAATCCCTCCCAGCATCACAGTCTTTTCCAATGAGTCAACTCTTCGCATGAGGTGGCCAAAGTACTGGAGTTTCAGCTTTAGCATCATTCCTTCCAAAGAAATCCCAGGGCTGATCTCCTTCAGAATGGACTGGTTGGATCTCCTTGCAGTCCAAGGGACTCTCAAGAGTCTTCTCCAACACCACAGTTCAAAAGCATCAATTCTTTGGCGCTCAGCTTTCTTCACTGTCCAACTCTCACATCCATACATGAACACAGGAAAAACCATAGCCTTGACTAGACGGACCTCAGTTGGCAAAGTAATGTCTCTGCTTTTCAACATGCTATCTAGGTTAGTCATAACTTTGCTTCCAAGGAGTAAGCGTCTTTTAATTTCATGGCTGCAATCACCATCTGCAGTGATTTTGGAGCCCCCCAAAATAAAGCCTGACACTATTTCCACTGTTTCCCATGAAGTGATGGGACCAGAAGCCATGATCTTCGTTTTCTGAATGTTGAGCTTTAAGCCAAATTTTTCACTTTCCTCTTTCACTTTCATCAAGAGGCTTTTTAGTTCCTCTTCACTTTCTGCCATAAGGGTGGTGTCATCTGCATATCTGAGGTGATTGATATTTCTCCCGGCAATCTTGATTCCAGCTTGTGCTTCTTCCAGTCCAGCATTTCTCATGATGTACTCTGCATAGAAGTTAAATAAGCAGGGTGACAATATACAGCCTTGACGTACTCCTTTTCCTATTTCAACCAGTCTGTTGTTCCATGTCCAGGTCTAACTGTTGCTTCCTGAGCTGCGTATAGGTTTCTCAAGAGGCAGGTCAGGTGGTCTGGTATTCCCATCTCTTGAAGAATTTTCCACAGTTTATTGTGATCCAGACAGTCAAAGGCTTTGGCATAGTCAATAAAGCAGAAATAGATGTTTTTCTGGAACTATCTTGCTTTTTCAATGATCCAAGGTTTTTTCAATTTGCCAGGAGTTTTCCAATTGCCAGGATGTTGGCTATTTGATCTCTGATTCCTCTACCTTTTCTAAAACCAGTTTGAACATCTGGAAGTTCATGGTTCACATATTGCTGAAGCCTGGCTTGGAGAGTTTTGAGCATTACTTTACTAGCATGTGAGATGAGTGCAATTGTGTGGTAGTTTGAGCATTCTTTGGCATTGCCTTTCTTTGGGATTGGAATGAACACTGACCTTTTCCAGTCCTGTGGCCACTGCTGAGTTTTCCAAATTTGCTGGCACATTGAGTGCAGCATTTTGACAGCAACATCTTTCAGGATTTGAAATAGCTCAACTGAAATGCCATGACTTCCACTAGCTTTATTCGTAGTGGTGCTTTCTAAGGCTCACTTGACTTCACATTCCAGGATGTCTGGCTCTAGGTGAGTGATCACACCATCGTGATTATCTGGGTCATGAAGGTCTTTTTTTGTACAGTTCTTCTGTGTATTC